>NC_036466.1:0-10000000 GCF_002775205.1 Xiphophorus maculatus | reverse complement strand
AACCCGGGACGGGACACTTACTGCGTGGTTGCCGGCGTGGAGAACATGCGCGTGAAGAACCTGATTTCCTCCAATCAGCACGACGTGGTCTGGGCGTCATGGCTGCTGGAGTGCCTGGATCAGAAGGAAGTGGTGCCATGGCAACCGCGCCACATGATCCACATGTCGCCCTCGACCAGGGAACACTTCGCCAAGGAGTACGACAGCTACGGCGACAGCTACTTTGTCGATACGGACGAGCAGCAGCTGAGGGAAGTGTTCAGCAGGATCGACGGGGAGCAGGCGGCGATGGCGTCTGTCGGCGCGGCGCAGGTGGAGGAGCGTTACGGCTGGGACGACCTTCCCACCAGCATGTTCAGACCCTTCACCTTTTACTTCCACATCTTGGATCCGAAAAGCGCAACAGGTGCTACCTGTCTGGACATCAGGGCACTGGAGGTTCGATACCACGGGGGAACGGTGGCGAAGGCGCTGGAGGAAGGAGTTTCTCACGTCGTTGTCGAGGAAGAGACGAGACTCCTGGAGCTGAGGACGCTGAGGCGCCGCTTCAGGAAGAAGTTTAAGATCGTTAGAGACTCGTGGGTGACCGACTCCATTACGGCAGGGCATCTGATGGACGATGCTGACTACCTGGTTTGAAGCTACAACCGATTAGCGAAGTTTGCATTTTAGCTGATTTTAACACAAAATTTTACCAAGTCATTTTTCGCCGAGTTTCTTATACTAACTTAAGTTAGTATAAGACAAAACTAACTTATAAATAACCTTTAAGCAAGATATAGGAGCTTATTTTAAGTAAATAATTCTTCGGTATTGATGAAAAAGTAGATTATTTAACTTATAAAATGGGAAACATTTCTTGTTACAGTTAAATAATCTGCCAGGAAAACGAGTATCTTGCTGAAAAGTTGCTTGTATGTTTATTTTTTGTCTCATTTCAAACTAGACAAAAATACTTGATAAGATTTTCGATCAGATTAGAAATAAAGTTAGAAATTAATTAGTGTCATTAATATACTTCTCAGTGTTTTAACATAGTAAATGTTTTCTTTATGATTCGAAATTGAACAGAAAATTATGTTTTATCCAGTTTGAATTAATTTAGGAAATATTGAGAGGACGTTTTATGGGATTTTATGCACATAGGAGTGTAAGGAAAATGATACATAGTGAAACATGGTGGTGGCACCATCATGCTGTGGGGAGGTTTATCTTTTTTAGTACAGATGTGTGATGATATGTATGGAACGAAAAACTGAACTCTAATAAACATTTTTGTCTGAAATGCAGAAAACAGCACCACCACAGCATGATGCTGCCACCACCATGTTTTACTACGTGTTGGTCTAAAAGTCTAAAATGCTACACTGAATATGTACATTTATTATAGAAACATGCACATGAATACTACATTCTTTTAAGAGACACTATGTTGCAGCATCTATATGCTTTTTAAATTTAACTATTAAACTATTTTTATTATTTTATTGCGTTATGATTGATCAATAATGAATTGAATCCTATCCACCTGTCGGATTGAATGAGCATTAACATGATTTGTTTACAGTCAATAAAATTTTTGTTTTATTTCATCAGCATGTTTATTGGCTTGTTTTTAATAGATAACCTTCAAAATAAATAGCTTCAGAGTTTTTAAATTACGTTGGATTTAAATTATGTTTTTTGTTCAAAAAAAGTTAAAAATTTTTATGGGAGCCGTAGCCTTTTTGATTTCACATGTATGTGGGCATTTGGTGGAGGATCTGTGATGCTGTGGGAATCTTTCTCTTCTTTTCCAATGGGTAAGATGAGTAATAATAATTGTAAAACTGGGAATATTTCTAAAGAGATGGTTCCCCCATTGAGTAAATGTGTGGTAGTGGTCTGTCTTTTTCTAACTGTCTGCAATTTGAGTCGCAGCTTCAGAGAAGAATTACCCCGACCGCTGCCGGGAGCTTTGCATCAAAGGTGCGGCCATGTTGTTTCTGTCTTCAGAAATGCCAGCAGTGCGTCTGGGGACTCGGTTATATGTTCTAACCTTCATCAGCATTGCCTCGTGGGTGCAGGTAAGCTCCCTGTAACCGCCCTGAGTGTTGTTGTGTGGAAATGCTGCGTGAATACATTTTCAACTGAGTTGTAAAATTCTTGCAGGGGCAGTAATATGTAAAATTGACTTTTTTTGGCTTTAAATCACGTTATAATCATCAAAAACATACCTGGAGTGTTGTTTTGATTATTTCATGCATGTTTGAGGAATCCTTTAATCTCCATGACAACCATTCAGCTGTTCAAAACACCTGGGTGGACTTAGCCCCGCCTTCCAGGCACAGCTCCTCCCCCACTGAGCTCCTGCAGACTAGCCAGCAGCAATTAGCAAACACCTGGTAGAACTGCACATCTGTTATGGGGAGCTTTTATAAGTAAAAACATTAAAGGGTGGATGTGACGACATCCTGAAGAGCAGGAGTTTTTAAAGACACAGAGGCCCAATTTCAAGGCATTTAAATATGACTTAAAGCTTTTTTTAAAGTCAATTACCGTTTTTATAACAGTTGATATTAACATAGTTACTTGATTGTGCTATAAAATGGCACTATGTGGCTGGATAATGCATAATACTGCCCATTTAAAGCATTAAAACAATACATTTAAAGGAGTGGAGAAAAATTTGGTGCTTATAAAACATGTGGCCCACTAAGCACTCTGTAATCCATCGCCCACTCTCGACTATTTCTAGGTGATTCAGAGTGAGCATTTGAGTGACAGGCTTTAATTAGAGGTACTCAACTAGTGCTTACTCCTGCGTGGAGTTGCAAGTGTGAAGCCTTGACCAGCCCAACTGTTGGCCGTCTGAAAGAACTTCCAAGACTTTATCATTCTAAAGTAAGTGTGAACAAAAAGCTTAAGTGCTTTAAACTGCCATATATATCGACTATAAAGAAAGTGCTATATGACGGCTTTTTTCCCTCATTGTCTGCCACTGCAATACATTGAGGTCTGTGGTTGTAACTTGATAAAATATGGAAAAGTTTAATGGGTAGTAAGTTTGAGATGGTTTTGCGGAATTTCAGATGAATAGATTTGGTAATATGTCTAAAAAAAGAGCCAGGTGTGGAGCAACCTGCTGTTAAGACAGCCGCCATATCCTGCTGAACTGCATCTGCTGGTACAATATTACAAAATAAAACAACTCTCATGAACTCCTCCTCAAGGCAAATGGCTTCTGTGCGCTTTGTATTTACCCCTGCTTGATTTCAAACTTCCCAACATTTTCTTCTTTATCTCAATTTAATCTCCCCCGTGGCTCTAAACAGGGAAGCTCATAAAAAAACTGGTTTTAATGCGAAGTTTAAGCTCCAGTCTTCGTGGGAACATTGTAGCGCAGTCGCTCTGACTTGATGCGCCCTTGAACGACGGTTGCAACGGCTGTTGTGCGCGCGCATAACGTCAGAGTTGGAGAAGCTTCGTCAGGTTCACGAGATTACTGGGGGAAGATACCGGATATTAGCCGGCAAGACCTTCAAAATAAAACAGCAATGAGACTGAAAAGCACAGGTGGTCCTTACGTGTGAAATTTGAAAATTTGAGCTACTATAAAACATTCTAGAAAATTCGGTTTGCATATATCATTATGAACGTAATGTGTAGCACTGTTATGGTTACTCTATCTACATCATCCACACTAATAACAGGCGGGGGGTAAAACTGAGCCGGGTAGGGAAAGATGCATTCAATTTCCCCTGGAAATTAGAATGTCTTTTTCCAAAACTGTTTAAATTTTCAGCCATAGTGTTTACAATAAACTGTATATTTTTAAATTAACTTTCTTTTTTTGTAAATTCAGTATTCATTTACTTTTGGACCAAATATAACACTGAAATTGTTTTCAAAATTGACATTTTTTTATATTTTTATGATTTAATAATTAATTATCAGCTAGTTTTAGTTAATTAAAATCAGTTTTACTCTTTAAAAGCTTTTAGTTTAGACTCTTTAAAGAGCAACAGGGGACAAAGGGCTTTGGGGTTTTTTTTCTTTTAACTTTCAGAGCTGTAGTCCAATAATTTAAAGCTGAGTTTAATGCACATCATCTGTTAGCAGTAGGATTTTTGATTGTTTGTAATTTTGTTAGCCAATTCACTGTAACTCTGAGTACTTCCTGAAGAAGACTATCAAAATATCAGGACACTCTATAAAGTTATTTTTCTTTTAAAGAAGAAGCACAGTTCATATTTTTATGTATGTGTACATTTAAAAGATATAATTTGAAACATGGTGGCAGCATCTTGCTTTGGGAATGCCATAGAGCCTGTGAAAAGTATTCACTACCATGTTTTACTTTCTTGCTGCTTTTACAAATCAATCATAATCAACAAAATCTTGGATTGAGGTCTGGTCTTTTTTTTATTAAAACATATAAAAAGTTATTAACCCTACATTAATGTTTAATAAATATAAACAGAACAAAAGTCAATAATAAAAAAATAAAATAAAGTAATGTTTATATTTTTTGCTCAAGGAACTATCAAGAGTCAAGGCAAGAAAGTAATATACAATAAAATGACCCCAAATGTCGCCCCAAAACAGAAAAAAAAAGACAAACGGCAACTTATGATATCTTATTTTGAAATTTACAACAGGAAGTAAGGCTACGTGTCGTGGCCGAATTGACGCAGGATGCTGCAAACACACACCGTCTCTTGGCGGACATGGCGGCAACTTGATGAAGACGGCGAGGGCTTGAAAAAGAAAAAAAGACGTCCGTAGCAGGCTGTAGCTAGGCCCCATCGCGCTGACACAAAAAGGCAACAGTCCTTCGCCATGTTGGAAGACGATAGCGCCCTTGTCCGCGCACGACCGAGGCCGGGGAAAACGTAAGCGCGTCAGTGAGTGTTTCTAAAAGCGGAGTCGCGGCTACGCAGAGGAGCGGAGCGGAGCGGCGCCGCGCGGCAGCTCGGGGCGGACGGGAGGACAGCCATGGAGGATGCGGCCCGCGGTCGCAGGAGTCTGATTACCCACCCTGCCCACGCTCCTTTGGATGGGAATTTCCGCTGAGCGCGACGGAAAGCCGGGACAACCCACTAGCCGACTCTTAAGGGGAGGAAAACGCGATCGGCTCCCGACGTCCATGACTGTTGCGGCAGAGGAGCCCCCACGGTGGAGTCGGCCGGTTCCCAAAATATGACCAGGGGTGCTGGGACGTGTTGGCAGCAAGAAGACGACGACGGCTTCCAAATCTGGCTCGAGCCCCCTCGCGACCACCAAAAGCCATTCACCGACTCTGAGAGGGCGCAGAGATGGCGACTGTCCTTGGCATCTCTCCTGTTCCTCACCGTCCTCCTCTCTGATCGCCTGTGGTTCTGCGCCGAGGCCAGGCTGGCCCGAACCCCGGACAAGTTCGCGTCCTCCCACCTCCGCTCCCCCCACACCCGCTCGGTGCACATCAGCCTCACAGAGAACCCCCACGCTATTTTTCTAGGAAACTCCACCAAACATCTGTGTCGCCTCGAAACTCGCCACCGGGACAGTTCGTCCGGCGACTGCTTCGCCTTCGCGGATGCGGACGACCTGTGCCGCGGCCTCTCCGACAAGCAGGGCCCGCGGGTCGCTAACATGAGCGACTTGTACCTGTCCTTTTGTAACTCCTACTCCCTGCTGGACCTGTTCGACGGCTCGGCGAGCCCGGACAACCTGAACTGCAGCGTCCGGGCGCTGGAGGACGGCGACGCGACGCGATGCGGCGAGTGCGTCCAGGCGTTCCAGCGCTACGACCAGCACGCCCAGGAGAAATACGAGGACTTTGAGCTCCTGACGGAGAAATACGAGCCGGGGGCTTATTCGGTGAGGACGTGCATGGAGCAGTGCAAGGTAGGTGGAGGGGAGGGGATGCAGGAGGAGGGGGTGATGTGGTGGCCATCTGTTGATTTGGGCCCGGATAGATGCCAGTTTTGGTCCTCCTGCTCCTGTCGCCATGGAGACGGGTGTCAGATCCAAGGAGACTCCCGGTCTCATTCATCTCCTCATTGTATTTAGTGCAGATGGAGGCCCCGCTAGTGAATCCCTTATTTTTTATTTTATTTTTAGCGCAAAATCTGCAATCGGCCTCAACCTATACAATAAGGCTGATAGCTTCTGCAAACATCCCTGTGTGTGTGTGTGTGTGTGTGTTGTCGCAGTCCGACAGGTGTTCACCGTGGCCGCCCTACTCCACATCGAGTGCAGTTTCATTAAAGTCAAGAGGTGGTTTCCCTGCCTAATGTGCTGGAAGTCCATTTTTTATGTGTGTTTGCTCATCAGCAGGCCGCCTGTATCCTCTGGGTTTGTTTGATTTGCCTGTGGCTCAGTTCAGCACCACGGACAGCACCGAGCTGTTTCTTCTTCTTCTTTTTCTTCTTCTTCTTCTTCTGCTGAATGGCGCTACCCCGGCTCCATTCACAGAAGCCCTGGCCAATCCCAGATGGCCTCCATTCACCCAACTAGTAACAGACTCGCATTGCATTGGCGCAAAAACTAAAGAAACTCAAAAAACTACCAGATTGTCTGACTTTATTTTTATACTGTTTAGTTTTTAGCATCTTTAGGACGTAATCCGTTGCAAAAAGTATTCCTATCCATTCAAATGAGACATTTTAGCATATTATAACTCCAATATTTCATTTATTTTATTGGGATTTTATGAATTAGACCAACACAAAGTAGTGGATGATTGTACTGTCCACATGGTGAATTATGGTGGCCGTTTATAAATGAGAATTGAGAAGAAATTTGAAAAGTGCACATTTGTATGCATCGGTTGTAAATTGATGTTTGTTGAACTAAATTTCACTTAAAAATTAAATGTTTGTCAATTTTCTGTATGACTTTAGTCTTAAATTACAGCCCCAACTTTTGTTTTCGTTGCAGATTGGATGGAAAGAATCAGTTTTTAAATCTTGGCACCCTCTTGCAATTCATCTGGACTTTGACTAGACCATATAACGCTGATACGACTCTATTTATATGTCTGCTTTTAGAGGATAAGTTTCAGATTTCTTCTTTCTGTCATAATGTCTGTTTTCCTGAGCTTGATTTCATGTTTTTATCCTCCAACAAGCTCAGATCCATTCTCAGAGCGCTCACCCCCTTGGCATTTGTAGTGAAAACAGTCATTTAGTCATGCTGCTAATTTCCTTAACAGTGACCATTATCCTTCACCTTTGTTGATTATAGGTTTTCTCCTGGCCTTTTATGTGTTACAGAAAAAGCAGCATGACTCAAACGGTAATGTGGCGCTCTGATGGAGTTAATGGCTACCTGCCTTGGAGAGGGTTAGCGGTTTAAGTTGACGGTTTCGTGTGTTTTCCCTGTGAGATCACAATCCCCTCGACCCTCCGAGCTGCAAAGTGTGGAAACATTAAAGAAGCGGATCTGCGCCGTATTGTCTCGCTCACAGGAAGCGTTTGCCAGGAGGACGATCTCTGACATTTTCGAGTCGTTTCGTTAAACGGGAGCATCTCCGGGGGTCCGCAGGTGGTGCTTTGATTCCTCTAGCCTGAGGTGAAGCATCACAAGGCGAACACGGCCGGTGTTTGCGGCTCCTCGCAATGGGATCCTCCATCATCTGACTCTCTGGAAGCCCGCCATTCATTCATCCATCCATCCATCCACTCATTCATGCTGACAGAACATTGAAAAAGCAGAAGTAGGTAACGGCTCACAATGTCAGGAAACAATGAAGCTTCTGACGTTAACAAAGCCGGCCACCACTGAGACTTTTTCAAAAAGAAACATTATTTTTGCGATTTCCCAAACAGATAAAACAGATGTAATATCTCAGACATGTCTCAGCCTTTATGTATTGAAGTTGGGTTTGTGTTTGAAGGGAGAAAATGAGTTTTAAAAGTGTAAAATGGACCAACAGTTGATCTTGAGGCAGTTAATAATTGATAAATAAAACAAATTCTTATTTATTTTCATTTTCTGTAAGGCGACAAGCTTGTTGGAAGGCATGTTTGTCTCACTACTTGAGGTGTTTGTGATATTGATTCACGTAGATTTAAATAATTACCACTCTTCCTTAAAGTCATAATAAATATGAGGCTAACACATTTTAATTTGTACCAGATTGAACATAAAGACATAATAAAACACAATCTAGCCTTTATTACTCTGTAAAATGATTGAACACTAATCACAAGTATACAAAGAAGTAATCATAAACATTTGTTTTGCTAACGCTAAAGCGAAAATGCTATTTAGCATTAGCTAATGCTAACACACTAACTGCAGTTCAAATTACATCACTAAGAGGACTAATTTAATTTTGACATGTTCTATAATGTCCTTAAGTATTGTATTTATGTTTATATCTGGTTCTTTCCTGCCCACAGTTTTTTTGTTTTGAAATAAGCTAAGACACCCTCTTCAAAATAAGAGCTTGACGTTTAACTACTTCAACACAGATGTCAAACTTTATTCACCTGAAAGTTTACAGAACAGTTAAGTAATTTATCTGCAAAAATTAATTTAGGGGAATCTAAATGTGCTAAATGTTTTCAAAGTTAACAAAAACACTGTTGGCGGATTAGTGGAAGTTTGCCCATCACTGCAAATTACACGTCTTGTTTTTTTAAAAACTGGAAAAACGTTATTTGGTTGCAAATTTTAATTTAAGCCACTAGATGTCACTATATCATACAAATACCCTATTAATGTTTAGTTTTTAGCCAAAATATAAAGTACATTTTAAAGGCTACTCATATTTTTGCATTTTTAGCCTATTTTGCTGTTGTCTTGGTAGTTTATATTGAAAAATATGAAGTTATTTTATTTTTTTTTTTTGTAGAAAACAGACCTCAAGAAGTTGGATAATTGTCTGCGGCTACAGAAACTCCTCCAGCTGTCTCTTGGCTACCCCCACAGAGTAGCCAGGCGCAGTTTCTGTCAAAATGTCTACGTAGGATGGGAAAATTGCAGTTCACTCAACAGTCTGCCTTGTTTGTTGTAATTACTGTAATAATAATCATCTGAAATGATGCAAAAAGTCACCTTTTTAATCAAATAAAACCTACTTGTCCCCGGGAAAGACCCCCCAGCTGCCCTGAAAGCCCCTATCTTCATTTCGGATCTCTCCAGGAGGAAAATGTCTCGGCGCCTGCCCAACATTATCTCTGCACGAGACCGAAATATCCACACTTTTTCAGAACTCATAATAATTTGACAAGAATAATGAACTGGCAGTGCAGGTGTCTGCACCCGGATCCTCCCTGGTACTCATTTGTGGATTTGAAAGGCTCCTGCATGACTAAGTAGTCACAGAGTCGGTGAAACTCAGCGGCTCTTATCTGCCTGCTTCTCCTAAAACCTCTTTTTTTTCCTCCCCTGCATGTTCCTGCCACTTCTGACCCCACTTTCACTACATCAGTACTCCAATCCCTTGCTCCACACGCTCTTGATATCAAACTGAAACATTGATCTTAGCCAGTGATGCGCTTAAGTGAGAAGGAGGACATAAGCCGCGGCGTCCTACGGCTCTAGATCCTTGTCATCCACACACATCAGCATTGATCTCAGGTCTTTACTGAGCGGCGATACCAGGAAGTTGATCTCTATTGATTCACACTGGGCACTCTGTGTTTCCTCGTCCTTTATTTGATAGTAGGCAGCTCCTGCGACCCAAATAGGGCGAGTAGCTGAGCGGTGATGTCTCTATCTGACTGGACCACATGACCTGTTTACGGCTTTTTGCTAATCTCTTCCATGGTCTTGAGATTTTGTGGGTTTCGTTACAACCAGAAACTGCAATTTTAGTCTTTTTAGGATCTTGTGTGACCCTTAACCTGCTGTCCCCATGGTGATACAGTGAAAAAATAAATTCCTACAAACTCTGATTCTTTTAAATAAAATCCAGAGGAACCAAGTGGCTTTAAAAGTTGCCTTAATAGTAAATACATTCCAAATGTGAATATTACTATTTTTCACATCAGTGCTTGTTGAACAGAGAATATCAGGAGGTAATTAACTTAAGTTTTTATACTGTTTTACAGCTAATCTTATTCTTCATGGAGTTTTATATCACTAATTCCCCACTGTGGGTAGAATATTACCAATAAACAGTGATATTCAGTAATATAATTAGTAATTAACCCCGATTACCAACCTTCTGCTGTCATATCCAAATACATTATTTCTATCTTGAGTGTTTTGCCATATTTAATGTCTGATATGTTTGGTCTGGCTCTGTATTGTTGTGGAGAGCCCTGAATGCTTTCACCAGTGTCTGGCCTCAGTTGGCCAGCATTAAACATTTACAAGCTGGGGGACATAATGGAGCATTAAGCAGCCAGACAGACACCTAGTTTTGCTAAAAGGAGAACAAGTATTTCATTTACATTCATCAGAATCCTCCGAGGAATATTAATGCGGTTTGGTTGGAAACCGGTGATTACCTTTGTAAATCTTTTGGGACTGTTTTTATAAAATGATCTGCTGCCAAATTGTTGGGGTGTCTCTGAAATCTTTTCGCTCGGTGATGGTTCAGGAGTTGCTCTGCAGTTGCCTCAGTTGTGCATCATCGTTCTGGCTTTGATTCTGGATCTGGCCGGTTGACATTTGCTTTTGTTGCACCGATTTTTGCCTGTAGACTGAGAAAGGAAGGAGATTGCATACAGGAGCTGCTGCTGCTGCTGCTGCTGCTTTGATTTGCTCTCACTCGCCCCACGGTACCTCCCATTTGATAAGACATTTATGTGGCTTACTAAAGGATTCACACTTTTATAATTTTTGTCTTGGTGCAACCGCAAACTTTAACGTTTGAAACTGAGCCTACTAAACCTTCAGTGCGTCGGTGACTGACAGACTGTTGCAGTTCATTGCACTCCCTGCCTGCCCGAGTGTTTCCGAGAACCCACAGCGGTGCGCTCACGTGGGTTTTCCGCCATTGTGGCTTCCTGCAGCGTTTGTGGATGCTGACCTTGGAGAGGGATTTGTCCCCGCGCAATGCCTGTCCCACTCCGGGACAGGCACATTTATGAATGGGCCGAGCCCTGAGCTGAATGCTAATGAGGATGGGAGAGAGGAGACAGGACGCTGCTGCAGCGGAGAGCTTCACAGCTGTGAGCTGCTGCTGTCCGCCGGGGAGCGGTTCAGATCCACCTGAAGCAAAACAAAATATACATATAAAGGTTAACCTAGTTCACCTGTGTGGCGTTTTAGTTACAGATGAGTCATCTATCTGATAATGTTGTCAGTGAAGGCTAGTGATAGTCGCTGTTAATAGGAACACAATTGATTCTGTTTAAGCTTAACTAAATTTCCTATGGTACAATTTAGATTACTTAAAAGATTTCTAGCAACATCTGCCATAATGTTAGCACTAGAAAACACTTTGACTCCAAACAAGGAAAATCAGTTTTCTGTAAGTTAAATTAGTCTAATGCACCGTTTTTATTTAAGCCAACCAGCTCCAGCTAGCTAGCTATACATGTTTTGCCATGAAGTTGCTGCAGACATTCAAATGGATTCAGTAGCCTCGTATGTAGCACTGAGTCAGATTTGGATCAGCATCTGGAATCTGCATTAGTCATAAACATTAGTCCTGCTAACGCTAAATTGATATACCAACATGGTATTTAATGGAAGCTGATGCTGAAGTACTTCTACAGCAATGCATTCTGGGCACAAAGTAAACATCATAAGTGGAGGAAATGACACTTCTGTGGAAACACTCTTCACCCACTTCAAAATAAGAGCATGAATATAAATGTGCAACTTCTTCGTAACTAACACTTCAACACAGATGTCAAACGTTGTTCAGCTGAAAGTTTACAAAATGACCAAATAAATTAACGCTTTAGAATTTATCTGGAAAAATGTAAAGATGTTTTTAAAGTTAGCAAAAACGCTAATGTGCTAACCGAAACATTACCTTCTAATGGGGTTTCTTCCGGGCCTGCCCTGTGTTTACCTCCATCCATTTCCCCCCCTACTCTAAACTCCTTCACTGTCCAAACATCACCACAGCATGATCCTGCCACTACCATGTTTTATTGCTTCATCTGTTGGCTTTGTTTTCTTCATGTTGTTCACCGATTGATAATTATGTGACTTTTTTTAAAGCAGTAGGTTGCCCTGGATTTTATTTAAGCACATCGGTCACTACACACACACTTCACACTTTTCAGATTTTATTGATGAAAAGTGAAGTATTGTTTTTTACAACTTTACATTTCTATGCTACTTTGAGTTGATTTATCACATCAATCTAATAAATACATAGAAATGTCTCATTGTAACTGATAAAATTATGTTTTTGTCAAAATGGGAACAGTACTGTTATTCAGATATAAACCTTTCGCAGGAACTCTCTTGCTAATATCCTTCAGTTTTTTTTATTCAAAATATCACTGTAGTTATTCACATGTGGTCCAATTTTTCTCTGGTGAAAAATAATCATATTATCTGTGTCAGGAAATTATTTTTGCGGAGAAAGTATGTGTGTTAAATTTATGTATTTGTCTTTTCTAGATGTTTTAAAGAGGGAGTGGCTAAGCTGCATCAAGTGAAGGCAGTTCCTCTGTCGACCAATCAGGGCTTAGCGCTTGATTCAGATCTACTGGCAATATTTAAATTTGATTAAAAATGAACGGTCCTGACTGGATAGATAACCCTGTTTAAAGAAGACACTTTTTCACAACTGAATATTAAATAAATAAATGTAGATTCCCGTCTTGTACCTTTGCTTTCTTTGAATTACTGTATGTTGTCCTGAAGAAAACACGGACAGATGTGTCTTAGTGACTAATTCTTTCAAAAATCCTCCCCGGAGATGGCTCGCATTTAGCTGCCAAGCTGTTCTCCTGTTCAGGCAATAATGGAACATGCAGAATTTAATTATAGTCAAAACATTCATTAGCTTGCCTTCATAAACTGTGAGAAAATGAAGATGTTTCAAGCAGGATGTTCTTTTCCCATGAAAAGGATCAGACTAATGCCTTCATTCATTTAGTGCGTGACATCAATTAGTGAGACGGTGCTATTGTCTGCGTACATATTTAAGTGGATTGTTTTTGCTGGGGCAGATATGAGGCTGAAAGCGCAGCCCCGTTGCTTTGTGTTAATGTTATTTCATTACACAGCAGAGTTTGGCTAATAAAACGTGTATTAGAGGCGGGGTGGGGATGTTTGTAGAGCGTCGGGGGTTTGTTGGTTACTCTTGCGTGATTATAACCTGTATTTCCTATTAATTCGACCGTATAGACCTATTTCTATCCAGCTCTGGTGTATGTATATTCAGATTGTCTGCTAAGCTCCATTAGGATGATTGAGGATGATGTCTTGTTATAGGAATTGCCGGCTACATAATCTTATTTTTTTTGGATTTTATGTCTCTCTTTAAAATCTCAGTTATTAAGCGTAATCAAAAAGTAGTGTATAATTGGAAGGAAGAGCAACAAATTGTCTAAATTTGGAAATTAATACTACTTTTCAAGTAATGCAAACAGAGTAACTATTCTGCTAATCTAAAAGAAGCTAGCTTGTGTAGCTAGTCTAGTGTTAAAACCTTAAGAAGAGTGACAGGTGGCACCGGTGTACTTTGTGTTTTGGCTTCTTTTAATGAGGGAATTGTTTAGTAGCTTCCTTTCAGCTTGCTGACCAGCAGTGTGCACCATCAAGTGGGGCAGGGGAAGAGCTGTGGAAATATATATGCAATAAAACATTTTTTTATTGACATTCTATTGAAAAATGGGATATTAGAGATGATTTATATACCAGTGCTGCTCAATAATCAAAGGATTTGATGTATTGGTGTTACATCCAAATCTTAATTAATTAATTTTATCATTGTTGACAACCATTTTGCAGGTTTTTATTGGTATTTTGATGATCTGTCTGTGGAGTTGAGCTCCCAGTCTTTGCGGCTGAAAGGCCTCCTTACAATCACCAGATTCTCTCAAAATGTTAATATTAGTTTCAGTTCAAATGAACGAATTAAAAAGATTAATTGAAACAAAATCTACCAGGGGTATGAATAAATTATTCACAAAGCCAAGCTATTTCTTGTAGCAAAGCCAAGAAAAGTCTTGTAGCTTGGCTATTTCAAGAAGAAATAAAAAAAGGCTCAGAAAGGTTGCATGGGTTCTTTATTCAAACGGGACCTCAAGATCCAACATGGCCACCCTGCCTGTAAAAACTAATAATTAGCTATAATACAGCAGTTTCTTAGCTCTGTTCTTAAGTTTTTAAATCCTAGTGTTGAATCTTTATTACTGATGTTATTGAACTGAGCATGAATCTTGTGTTTGGGTCTCAAGCTACCAACCAACACAGTTACGATTGTATTGTTTTTGTATTCTTCCATATGGTACATTTGCTTGGCCAACTATTCTGTGCTGAGGCAGCTTCTTAGACAGAATATCTGCTGGTAAAGCTCGATATCATTGGTTAAAAATGCAACAGTAACAACTTTACTGCTGACAACAGGAAACTGATGCAGAGCATTAGCAACTTCCTGAACCGCAACGCTGCAGACGAAACACGTAACAATCTGGCTGAGAGTTATGTTCCATTTAGCAAGTGTAGATTGAATGTCACCCCATTATCAGAGCCACCAACGATCCTCCTGCTCGACCTCCTCTTCAGAACCTCTCCCGGTCGGATCCGCAGAGTGGCCACCTGAGCTGAGAGCTGCTGCTGTCGGGACCCCTCTCCTAACTCTTCAGTGGCGTTCAGATTAGAATAGCAGTTTCAGCAATTTAAAGCTTCTTCTCATTTCCCATTTGGTTGCATTAGCTTTTGTGCTCGACTGCAAATATTTTGTCTACCAGATTTTTAAAGGAAATAGTTTGTCCATAAGTTAAATGATTGATTGTGTTGCGCAACAGTTGGTTGATTTAACAATTTGGGAACCAGATGACTATCAGGAAATAGTTTTTAGTCTCTTATTGCTTATGAATACCTACCTGATAAAGCTTAGTTGTTAAATAGATGAAGGATTTAAGTTCAGTACTGCATAGATTTGAATACATGTGTGGAATAATATCAGATAAGATGAGTTTATTAACAAAAACATGAAACATTTCAGTTAAAATAGCAACTCAACTAAACTAGGAAATGGAAGAATTATGAAACTAACCTGCTGAAAATAAAGCAGGTTTAAGAATAAAAACAACAACCATTAAAAAATGATGAAATTATGTCACATTTCAATATGAACTGCAATGAGAACCCAAAGTGGGAATCTGAAAATAAACCAAATTAGCCTTTAGCTAAGAAAGATTAGTTTACATCACACAGCAACACAGCATTTTAGGAAATAGTCTTTAAAGCTCCATTAATGACCATATAAATCATTTGGAAGCATCATTTGTGTGCTACAGCAGCGACATAAAGCTCTTTAGTCAAATTAATAAAAGTCATTTAGCTTAGCATTAGCCTCTACGATAACAAATGCCGTTTAGCACATTTCATGGACAATTTTAAGTAGTTTAATGTGAAAAGAGGAACGGAAAAAACTCTGATAAAACATAGTGAGCAGAGTGAAAATGACTTTACTTATCATTAATCTTATAAAACAAATGTTTACACCACAAGCCTGCTTATGACATGGCATGTCTGCACTCAAGCAATTTAAAAATCCTGCAATACACAGTCCAAACCCAATGTTTTAATACCCACCTGTCATGATATATTGAGCAATCTGATGTAAAGTTGTATACGTTGGTTAAAGGTTTGTACAAGAACTTCATTCTGGGATTAATCGTTTTTATACCAATCATTCATGGCTGGGTCCCAACAGTTTTAAAGAAAAGGGGCCCAAACATTTATGATCCTCAGAGGGAGAACTCTGGATTAAAATTTTTCCAATCGACATCATTACTTGCTCAATGATACCTGGTATGAATTATGAATGAATCTTATTTCCTTCCACTGAGCCAGCATCTTAGAGCTTCATCTTTTTTATTATGGAAGTCTTTAATTTTTGAACATAATCATTCTATACATTTTTTTGCACTGACTCAGACTAGGATTATTCTCATTTGAAGTGGAAAACGTGCTTTGCATCAATTTCAAAAGTTTTTACCAACAGCTTATTTTTGTCATAAAACATTAGTAAAAAATATACATTTAATTGCATATATTTTTTGTACATTTTAATTTATTTCTCTTAGATTCTTCCTTTTGGTTTGTACACTTGGAAAAACAAAATATTACAAAGTATTTTTGGTCTAATTTCTTGTGCAAATATCTTATTCCACTTGAAATAGACAAAACTGACTTACAAATAACTTTTCAGCAAGAAATAGAAGCTAAAAAGTGGAACAAGACATTTTAATTTATAAAACATTTCTTGTTCCACTGACACATTACTTCACTTTTAGCTTGTAATTTTTCATCAATAGTAAGTAATTATTGACTTAAAACAAGCTCCTATATCTTGCTGAAAGGTGACTTGTAAATTAGTACACTTGAAATAAGACGGAACGAAGATATTTGCACTAGAAACGGGACCAAAAATACTTGGTTTTGTCTGCATTTGAGTTTTTTCAAACATGATATTTTCTTATTGGCTGGTTTACATGAGAGTAAATCTGTAATGTTTTACAAAAGTTATAATTGCTACAATTATTTCTTTACGCTAAAATGCCAGAGTAATGAGAGTGGAAACCTTGTTAATTTGTTTTTATTAAACTTTTGGCGTTTATATACAGTAATACTAGGATTTTAAATAAATTGGTCCACATTTTGAAGCTCTTGTGTCTTCATAAACTTTTTATTTCAAGAAATTTTAGCAAAATGGAGTCACAACGCCTCAAATATATGGTTTCCTTGCGTGACATCATGAGAAAAAAAATCAGGAAGAGAACTGCAGCTCTCCATAGATCTGATTAATCCTTGAATGCAGTTGTTCACCATAGAAATGTCCAGTCATCATAATAAGTTTTATGTCTCAGAGATAAACCTGTTTCCTTTCTTTTTATGTACCTCAGCCTCAGTAGAAAAGCCAAAAACCTCACTAAAGAAAGCTCAGAGTTGAGTGTGGTTCACCTCTGGACATTTATCTGTCCATCTTCATCATAGAGCAACTGGTGGATGCGTTCATGCTGGAGTCACCACTGTGACCTCTCCAGCGCTCTCTCTGAGCTCTAATCCACCTGCCAATCCTCTAAACCTGCAGAGTTGAGGGCTGCATGTCTGCTTCAGAGCCTGGTTCAACCTGGGTGTTATAAACTTTGATTTCTAATGCATGGGTTTAGTTTTATTTATCATAAACTGACTCAGACGTATCGTTTTTTTTTTTGTTTTTTTTAAATTGAGCCAATTTATTGTGACGCAGAAGCAGGTAGATGGTAAATCCTCCCATGCACATTCATGATCATGTTTTCTCAGTAAGCATCCCTGAAACATGCTTCAGGGAAAGGGAGCTGCTTATCTCAAACTTATTGTATTCTCATATGAAAGTCAGACATCTCCAGAACGCTATGACTCCATGTTCTCTGAGGCTCAAGCTTTCTCAGAGCCTATCAATATAATTGATGGATGGTTAATCATGTTGTTTACTGACTGGGTCATTTTAAATCATCTCTTTATTCTGAATGATTGTCCAGTAAAGTCCAGATAAGTTTATATCCCTCAAAGAATTAACTTAAATATATTTTTTATTCAACCACAAAGTTTGTTTTTGAAATGGGCATCTCCAAAAAATAATAAAAGTGAAATTGTAGAGCAGATATTTGAGCATTATAGATGCTAATCAGCTGCTTCTTGTCTTGTACACAAGAGTGATTGACAGCACTAAGACCCTCCTCCTGGCTCTGATTGGTTGGTTCTAATTTGGAATGTTAAATTTCTGCAGATGGCAGTAGAACCACAGAGAGGAGGTACTTTTACTGCATATTTTCCTTGCTCTTAGTTCCTCCTCCTCTGAGGATCAGCTGTTAATCAGTTGTTAATCAGTTTTTCTGTCTCATCCTCAAGTATTTGGCAGGTTTTCTCCACCATATTTAGATCCATTCCTTTTCTCATAATTTCTGGCCAGTTTTTATGCTCTTGTTCACTGCAGGAATGGTGTGTTCAAGGGCCTGTGCAGTGTTAGTTTTCCTCTTTCACCTTCCTCCAGCCACTCTCCCATAAAGCTAGATTAATGACCTGGATGACTAATAGTTGTCTCGTCGACAGACTTTCCTGTCTCCCGACTTTCCGGAGCACATTCCAGCTCCTCCACATCAACCTCCGTTGACCCTGTTAAACTGAGGAGATGGCCGGACGAAGAAGCAGCAAATCCGCCAAAATTGCACACCGTTTAATTCGATGGGGCCGCTCTGTCTCGGAGTCATTTTCCGGAGCACCTGTATACAGTACGTTACATCAGCGGGGAATTGGATGGGAATGAGTGCGGACATCAGCACCGGGGAAGGCAGACAGTGTTTGCCTTTCCTGCCGGATTATCCGGCGGTTGCGTCAGCGGCTTGAGGCGGACTCTCGGAGCGAGCTGGAAGAGCATCAAAGTCCTGCGTCAGCAGAAGTTTTCAGGGTCAATTGTGTCTCTTTTTTGTTGGTAATAATCGACTAACAATATTTAAAGTTAAACAAATAAGGTGGTTTCCCATTAACTTTAGCCAACCTTACCTTAACCCTAATATCGCAAAATTCCCTGAAGGTTTTTCTGAATTCGCCCCTCAAAATCAATGATTCTGATTGATTCTGGTCACAAAATCCCAAAGGGACTAATAGTTGTTGCTGTATTATTAGTTTATTAAGGGGTTTTATCAACACATTCTGGAACAACCAGCCATGTGAGAACATTCATGATCAAGTGGATTAGGTGATCCCTTTTGTTTCCCCACTGTGAGGCTGGAAAACTGCCACACTGTGTAGCCGGGGAAAAGATAAATAAATAAAACGCCGGGCCCTATCATCACACAAAGAAAAGCAGCTGAAAATAGTCCAGGTAGTGCGAGAGCCGCTTCCTGCTCAACCAGAGCTGTGATTTGTGCGAGTGGTAATGATCTGTGTCATTCAGCTTCTAACTGGGATCTCACTCTGCAGCTGACTCACATGCTTTTTATAGCCGCTGCCGCCGTCGCCGTCTCTTGTCATTCCGCTTTCTAGCCGCCGCGTGCGGGCGTGAGTGTGTGTGTGTGTGTGTGTGTGTGTTTACGTGTGCGGAGAGGCCGTCCTGCTGGGAACGAAACGGAGTGTTGATACTTCACAGCAGGTTCAGTTAAAGTTTTTACAAACTGTCGGAGCTTAAGCCAACACGCATGGCTCACTTGGCGCTTGATTTGCGAGGTATACACCACTGTACTAATAAATGCATGCGCTTTATTAACTTTGTCACCTCTTTTGCAAGTTTTTGCTATAATTAAAGCTTGTGGATGCAGGTGGCGTATAAGATTGTTCTGCTTGCTGCTTACATTGGTGAGGAAATGATTATATCTCAACTCTTTAACCTTTTCAAGCCATCAATTGGTGGAGGTTAAACGTTAATCAGAATAACATAAAGCTGGATGGGCAGAAATTATCCAGATGTGCAACACTGGAAGAGACATGCCCAATTAATCAATTACTTGTATAGTAAATTTAAATGATCTTAAAATGTTTTTCAATTGGCTATTTTATTTAGAGAGAGGTCATAATTCATTTTATTATGGTTTCAGTTATAAGTAGTTTTTATTTCTTTTTTGTTTCCTGTTTTATATTATTTAAAATGTCTTTCTTTCCCAGTGTTAAGTGAGTTTTACAAAATTAAAGTTTAATCCATGAGAGACCAAACATGCACTATTATGCCATTATCACTTAAAATGGTCTCAAAACAACAATATTATCATTTCTGGGACAATTTATCATCCAGCAAAATTAGGTTTTGTGACAAACATTTAAATGCTGAGTTTTCTGGTTTTACTTTTAATAGATATATGTTTGAGTAAAATGAACATTGTTCTTTTATTCTATTAATTACTGGCAACATGTCTCTGAAATCCCAAGCAAAAATTTACTATTTATTTGCAGAAAATGAGAAATGGTCAAAATTAGGAAAAAGATGCAGCGCTTTCAGACTTGAAATAAGTTAATTTTAAATGAGAAACAACAATAGTAATGTTTTAACTCAGACATCAATATTTGGTGGAAAAACCATCAGGTTTTAATGCAGCTGTATGTGATGACGTGTTGACATCTTGTGGCTGCAGATCACTTAGAGCTACTGTGTGCTTCTTATATAATGGAAATCACTGTAGAGAAATGTTGGACACCACACCTTAACATTGCTTTTAACCACACCGCCAGTTGGACGGCAGACGTAGTAGTGGGCATGTTGGGTCTGGAATCAGCTGAGCGCTGACCAGCTTAGTGCGCTGCTCCATCTGCGGCTCTGGGCTCCGGTGCATTGTTTGAAGCAGCCTAAGCTGCATGGTGACAGAGACTCTGAGTGCCAGGTTCCCATTCACACTGATCACACATTAGACTGATCAAATCAGACTCTAGGCCTGCTTCCTGACTAACTCAATTTGCTCTTGTACGCTTCCCTTTTCATGCTGTGCACGAGCACATCCACACACACACACACACACACACACACACACACACACACACACACACACACACACACACACACACACACACACACACACACACACACGCATGCACGCACGCACACGAGTTGCAGACCTGGATGCACTTCTTCTTCTTCTTCTTTTTTTTAAAATGTGCACGCACACAGACAGCAAAAGCCGGCAGCGAGCGGGGCAGCACCCATTGAGCTTTAATGAAAAGCAGAAAAAGCCGTTACCTTGGCAACTGCCTGCATACATCTACAGGAGGACCCAGATTTCCTGTCTCACAGCGGCCGTATTGTTTTGGTTCTCTTTTGAAAAAGCTGCGGCATCCCTGCGTGGATTGTCTCACCGCTGGGAGAATTTATGCAACATCATCTTAAATTAAGCAGCATTTGTTTAATTGGGGGGGGGAAACAGGAAGTCCCGCCCACTTTCTATTACAATCCTTACCTTCAACATCTCAGGCCGGTTGATCTTTTTAGTGATTTTTAGCCGGTTTCCCCTCCACGCTGTTCAGCTGTTGAGCTCTTCTACAACAAGAACACAGCTGCCAAACGCAGAGGATCATGGGAATTAATCTGGCTGCGTGAATCATCCACAAAAGCCCCCCTCTAACACAACAAAAGCTGTAAATGCTATAGTCTGAATGGACAGAACACGTTTTTTTCACCAAGGCAATAAAAGCATACAGAGTTGACCTTTTTTTTTCCGTTTTGCTTTGAAGCGCCCAGACATTTCCTCCATGAAAGCACACATGAAGTGTAAACACGACGTCCTGCATGTCGGCAATATATTTGATTACACAAAGCACACTGCTCTTCCATTATCGTTCTCATCACCGTCGCCATAATCAGATTACTCTAATTATTATAATTGTCTGCGCAGGGTTTGTTATCTTTGTTTGCTGGCGTAAACAGGAAGCAGATCCGAGTCCCCGCATGGGGAAGGGATGAAGATTTACCTCGCTGTGATTCAACCAAACATCCAAACTGTGATGAACCTGACGGCGAACTGTCCCGCCTTTCACATCTCCAATGCTCCTCTGTGCTTCCATGATTAGCAACGTTGGCAACAGGTTCTCCACTGAGACGTTCACAGCAGTAAAGCTTCTTGCTTTTTCTCATTTTATCACCTTAAAGCAGCAAACTTTACATAAATTTCCATTAAAATACAGTGCGGCCAGCTTCATTCTTAAGTTTTTAACTTACATTTGAGTCTAAATTAAAAGATATGCATTGATTCTCTCATTGTTTGAAGTTAAATCAGACCAAACTTCTCTCTTTTAAGTTAGTTACAATTTCCAAAATTATTTCTATTTGCTAAATGTCGAGAACATTTATTTTCTAGCTTTCTTTCCGGTGGTGCATGTCAGTCTTCGCCAGGGCAGCTTTGGCTACTCTGTAGTAGCTGCCTACACCCATTCACACATGAATGTGTGCTTGAATGGGTGAATTTGGATTTGATAAAGCGCTATACAAGTACACTCTGTATTCATCCTATTTCTGTTTCTCATTTCTAGCATTGATTCCTTCCTTCTTTCCCTCTTTGTCTCAAAGCTGTACCCTTTTTGCCTTTTTTCTGTCATTCCTTTCTTACTTTATATTCCTCCAATATTTGGGTCAGGGTGTCCACACATCCTTAAAGTTTTGAATTCGTGTAATTAAGGCCATAAAATGTAAATAAAAATGCCTTTAATACATTAATCACAGGTTTGTCTTCACAGGACTGTTTAGTCTTATATAGTCTTTGTATTTTTTTTCTAATAGGTGAAAGTTTGAGTCACAACCCTGTGTTGATCTATCACATAAAATACAAAAAAAACTTACATTGTGAAAAATGTTCAAAGTTGACTAGTTTTTGCTATTTTTATATATTATATATATAAAATATAAAATACATATTTAAATGTTAGACCTTCATAATAATTTTGGACTCTACATTTTTAATCAAGCTTTTCAGCACCAGGGTTTCCTCCACTGTATTATAAGCCTGGTGGCCACCAGGCTTTACTTGTGCCCCACCAGGCTAAGCATTGCATATTTCTTTAAATCTTTTTAAGATGTTTGCATTTTTTAAAGACTTTATAGTTGGTATTCAGGTGTTAATCTTCCAATAACACATGATTATCAAGTGATATTTTCAATTTTCTTGTTAATTTAAAACATTTTTTAACTCAGAAACACGACGGGCCGCTGGATGAATGACTGCCCTACCACCCAAACACCGGGATAAACATGTTTTCTGGGGGAAACCTTCAGCACTGTGGACTTTTAAAAAAGCTTGAATTTATTCTTATTGTTTTTGTCCTACACACCTCGTTTTCTATTTTTTTTTAAATGTCTGCTGTTGGCATGAACTAGTTGGATACTTCAGATCCACCTTTACAGTTTTTCAAAACTTTAAAACAAACAATTGCTTTCATTTAAAACAAAGTATTTCTGCTGCTGTTAAGATGATTGAATACGTGGACTAACATAGTTCTAGTTTATAAAGGATGTATCTAATAATCTTTATAAGCAGAAACATAATAATAAGTCGGTGGTTTTCAAATTTTGCACAATTTTGCTCGACTTAATTGGTTAGTCACAGGTTTTATTTGTCTGATATAAAAGTTTTACTTGCTGATCTGAAACTTTTATGTGCAACAGAAACACAAAAACATTACAAATCCTTAAGGATGTAAATACTTTTAAAAGCACTTTAGTCTCCTATGATGGGTCCCTCTGCTGAATAACTATAATATAATAACAGCTAAAACTAAGAACGATTCCCGACCCGGTTTTGGCTGCATCATGCCACCATCTGTCTGCTTTAAATCTGATAAATCTGTCCATCTAATGTGACTTCCTGGCTTAAACTAAACCAGAGGAAGCTCTTCCTGGAAGGAGAAAACCCGTTTTGGCTTTAAACCGTGGTGACACACACCAAATCGAGCAAAACGCCTGCAGTAGATTACAAGCAGCTGGTTAGCCTGGCTATTATCTCCTCAGCTTTCACTGCATTAAATGCTGGGTTTCTTTGTGCTTGTCAAAACATTCCTATTAGATGCTAAGTGGTTTAAGCAAGCAGGTAATTACTGCTTATTATAAAATAACAAAAGTCATTTGGCTCCTGTTTGGATGTGATATTAACACAAGCTCTGGGTTTTCTGCCCAGCAGAGGCAGAAAACTTCCTCCAGTCCTCAAGGGGATCATGAACCTGCATCTATTTATGTCATTTTCCTCCCTCTCTCTCCTCCTCTTCCTCCTCCTCCTCCTCCTCAGATGGCCTATAAGCCCTGGCTCTGTGCTCAGTACTTCCCCAACATCAAGCAGTCTTGTCAGAGGAAGATACCGTGCCATCGGTACTGCCTGGAGGTCCAGCAGAGCTGCCCGTTCATCCTGCCCGACAACGACGACCTGATCCACGGCGGAAACCCCAGCTTCATCTGCACAGGTTAATATGCATGTGTGAACACTGGCCTTGACTTCCTATGGCTCGTTTTTTTAAGTAAACATCATTTTATGAAATGATTCAGAGAATGAATTCATCCACTTATTGACTCCACGGCGTCCCTGCTGGAAGTCGTCTTTCTGAAGGTTTTCTGATGACATCTAGTGGCTGGATTGAGGACTGCAGCGAGCATCCAAGGACATTTTGAAAACTGCATGGATAAATTGAATTTGGCTTGTGTCTCTGTATTTACTACAGTTTGTTCAGTTCTAACTAAACCACAGAGGAGCTAATGTCGCCTGAAGTCGTTATTACTACCTGTCTGAGGGAAGATGAGCGAAGTTTTCTTTTACTCAGTGCCGTTTCAGCGTGAAAATGTCTCAAATGATGTTTAGAAAGCGACAATTTGGACAATTTTTAATCTTTTGTGAATTTTCTCTACTCTAAATAATGCATACTGACTCAACTATATACATATTTGAATAAATGTCCTCTAATTTGAATTTTTTTTATTATCCGGTTGCATAGATTTACAGAGGATAAAATAAGTGTTGAATACATCACAATATTCATACTAAACATATATTTATAAATGTTTACTATGAAGCAATCCATACATAAAAAGAAAATTAAAGAAATAAGTTAAAAAGGGAAGTTATGTGTACTAATACTTCTATTTATGGATTACTTGGTTTATTATCAACACCTGGTTCAAATTTCATGACAATAGTGCACTTAAAAATGTTTACTTTGAAAAATACTACTTTTACCTGCTGTATTTTATAACCATGCTTCAACTCTGTGTCAAACGTGAATGAAGTTTCTTTCTTCTGCCAAGAAGAGCGGTCAACTTTTCAGGGTTCAATTTAAATGGGGTGTGTTTGTTTTTGAGCCTGCATGTAAAATTCAGACGGTGCCGATCAGATCATTTGAAGACTAAAACTCCAGCCTTTGCTTCCGGTTCTTTGTTCTAAAATTCACTGAAGACGGGATTAAATTCTTCAATGAAAGCCTGAAACATTCTTATAGATGGGTGTATGTAAACTTTTGATTTGTACAATTCATTGCAATTCAAAAGCAACAAGGCCACACTGTGATACACTGGATTGAAAAATATAGTTATCTCTAAAAACCCACACAGCATCTGGTTTCATTTTCTTAACTTAAAGCTTGTTAGCAGGTTGTTGATTGTGTCTGCTTGTTAAAAGTCTTGTTGCAGCCCAAACACAGCCGTCATCTGTCAACATTTTCATCCTGTGTCATTTCTTTCCCAGGGCTCCTGGGAGACCATCCATCAGACGGCGAGGCGGAGTGCTGCGACGTTCGATGGGACTCCAAAATGGACAGCCCTTCAGGCAGCACGCTTCAAAGGACTGCTTCTTCCTGCCAGCCCGAGGGGGCTTCGGTCACTTCCGCCGCCAGCCCGAGACTGTGCAGCGGGCGACTGAAGATATGCCTGCTGGCCCTCGTCCTCCTACAAACTGTCATCATCATCTCAGCCTCGCATAACTCTACGTTGCTGGACGTGGCCGCCATTTTCTCACCGGAGGAGGCCGCTCCGAACGAGGAGTGAACCCCTCGATGGGGGGTGTCGGGGAGCGGGGTTATGGCTTTTTACAGTGTCATGGCCGCCAGGGACGCATCTGGCGAGACGTGCCAGAGATGTCACCGCGATCTGCTGCCAAACGAAGCGTCAATCACACAATGCAGGAGGGCTTGAACCGGAGATCACTGGGCTGGGAGCGGACATCGACCCAACCGAGATGTTCGGGGACCACGCCCTACGAAGAACTGACCTCTTGCCACTAGAAACCTGCTCTTTGTTTCTATCTCATCCAAATGTTTTCTAGCATATCGTCCCTGTTTTCCTTCCTCTCCTACCTTCCCTGTCCTCTGGTTTCAGTGTCTGGGTGGGTGAAGCGGACATTGACGACGTGTGCATTCCAGCTCATCGTTACCTTTAGATTTTTGCTGCACTTTTTCCCCCTGGGTGTCAGATTATTTTGACATTTCCGATCTGTTCTTCTCTCAATCCTTCATCTCCATCGGTGCGCCGTACGTGTTGTTGCTCAAGGGTCTGTTGGCATCAGCTCATCCTTTAGTTGTGGGTCATGCTTTCCCTCAGAAATGTGGTTCTCCTGTGTTCTGTTGTCGAGCTTATGTTTTTTTTTTCTACTAGATCTTTTGTGAACCCCTTACAATGGCACATGCCTAAGCATTTTAGGACCTTAAGTGCTCTGAGACTCGCTTCCTCCTCTGACTTGTTCTGCAGTTGGATAAGTTGGGAGTCAAGTGGAAAAGTTAGTGATACTGCAACTGTCTGAGGCGTTTTCTTTAACGTTTTCATTTTAGTCTTTGACGGGACGCTGCTTGTTCTAAAGTGTTTAGTTCACCTTACACCACAGTGGCTGGTCTTACTGATTAAATTGGTTGTGTGGGAGAACGCTGGAGTTGCGAAAGGCCAGAACACAGGGAGCCTCACTCATCAACCATGAACCTGTCTCCATAAATAGGCTCTTCCCACCAATCGGTTCCGCTGCTTAACCATAGATGGTGCAAAACCCACTTCTTAACTGGTCCAGTTTGGGTTTCCACAACCAGAAAACAACTTTTACTATTCATCTCAGTATTCCTACAAAACAAATGCACCAGTATCCCCATCTTAGTTATTAAAAGTTATAAACAAACCGCAGATTTGACTATAATAAAAGACAGCTGGGACTTATTAGAACATGGCAGAGGGTGATATCAAAATAAACAGCAGGAGGCAGAGTTGTAAACATTTGCTCTAAACTTACAAGCATAAGAAAAGGCATTTATTGTTTGCAGCCGTTTTCCTGTGACCCTAAACCGCTCTAATTCTCACCAGTAAGCGCTTTAATTTAGTAAGAAATTACTTCATGCCTCAACTAATAAAGTGCCTCTCTTTACACACAAGAATAAACACGATAAATAAACTTAAATTAAAGTGCAACAAGACAACTGAGTCAAAGTGAAAGATTTATTGTGATAAATGTTGAACTCTAAAATGTTGTTTTTTAAAATTTCACTTTATTTTCACCAAAATTCCTTACTGCTTTCACCTGACAAGGTATCAATTAAAACACCTCAATAAAATAGTTCAAAACAGTTTGCAGCATCAAAATCTAAATTCTTTAGATAGAAACTCAAATTTCTACCTTTGATTAGATGACCCACAATAGTTGGAATAGATATTATTCCAGTTTGAAAACTTTACATGGGAATTATAGGATGTAACTTGGATTTACCGGGACATATCCCTGCAACCTTCTCAGCTCAACGCGGGAACAACGAAGCACATGTCATGGCAGGAGGATGGGAAGTCATGCATAAAAAAACTGCAAAAATCAAAACTGTAATTTTGACCAGTGGTTTTAAACCTGTGTGAAAAGCGGCCATCACTTGGCATGTTTTTGGATAACTTTTTAACCAGATTGGTGGCATGTATGGCTTCCCATAGAAGGCGATGTCGCTGTTGTTTCAGTTCCGAAGCGCGAAAGTTATTGGAAAAGCAACAACAACAAAAAAAAAACGAATCCCTTCACTTCAGAGTTTTTCTTTACAATGTGCCCAATTAGCAACCAGAAAGTACATGGTGTATATGTGTCCTGGTGTGCTGTTTTAGTCAAGAGACCATTTCAGCTCAACACCCAATCGGTTGAAGATACTCCCATTTAAATTGTAGCATCTCCCAAAAGTTTCCGTTGACATTGTGCAGGGGGTTAAATACACAGAGGTGAGGAACCAACCTATTTGCCTCTAAATAAGTGGCAGTGAAACCTGCGTGGGATCCTATTTGAGTCCTCTTGTAGAGTACTGGAACTCAGGAGTTTTCTGGCCGCTCTAGATGGCCGCAAATATTTTACTTGACGAATGAGGCTCCCGGATCTTTGGGTGATGTTTGGCCCAATGAGGCGTCTGCTGGCATCAAAGGGGGAGAAAGTGGTGAAATCGAAACACTTCAGGGTTAAGCTTCTTCTTCTAGACAAGTTCTCCTGCGGTCAGTTTGGCTTTTCAGGATCTCAGAGTTCGTACAAGTCAGTCAATCAAACTACCTACTCTGAAAATCACCTGACGAGTTGATCAGTTACATTCTTTATCTGACTAGCAAAGAGTCAGTGTGCAAGGAGTGTGAGGAGTTTTTAAAGGGCTGATCCATACACTTTTATGCTGTTTTCCCTATTTTCAAATGGCGCCTTCTAGTCAATCATCTTTCCCCCCCTTTTTTTTACTAGCGATAGGACAAAAACAAGACATTTATCCAAAGCCGAATCACCGAGAAAACATTGCATTAATAACATGGTTGCTTTCTAACAGCTGATCTGTTCGAATACTTTTAGTGATGGAAACATTGTATGAGTGACTCCTCTTCGGCATAAGATAACAACCGTTAAATCTGTCCCAGTTGGATGACCCTTGACCCTTCTTTTACGACCTCCCAGATGGGAGAAGACATTCTCTCCCCACATGTTTGGCTCCTCCCATATATTTGGCTCCGCCCCCTTAATCATTAGCTGACTGAGTCCTGTGGATCTATGCAGATGAACCCCCCCCCGCCTCAAATCTCCCCAGCCACTGTCCTTCGTTTCCTCTAGTCCTTTCTGTTGTAAATATGTCCTGAGGATGTGGGATCCCCTAAAAGTCGCCCCTTCCTGCCTCTCCTGGTGCCCCTCCCCCACCCGTTGGAATCTCTGTGTTTTCTGTTCGGCTCCTTGGTTTTTGTCTGTTTTTTGAGATTTTTGCCACATTTTTCTGTTGTCTAAAGCAGTGGTGTGAGTTGATGAGTAGGACAAAGTTGGATGTTTAAAAGGATGACATAAAGAGGTCTTTAAAAATATATAGATATATATATATATAAATATATATATATGAAAAGACAAAGCTTGAAATGAGAAAAGGTTTAAATATAGAGAAAAAATATGATAAAAGTTGTCATATTGTCATACTAGAGATGCTTTAGTTTGCTATTTTACTTTCTTTTTTTTTCTACAAAAGACTTGGATGAAAATTATTTATAAAAATGCGTCCCACAAGTCATGACCTTTTTTGGACGTGAAACGAATACATTTATTAACATTTTGTTCAAAGGAAAATAAATATAAATTATGTTAAACATGACTTGTGTTTGTGCCTTTTTAATATCAGAGAGGTCAAATGTTTAGTACAAATGTTAAAGCCATTCCATTGGATATATTTGTATATAAATACATTTACTTATATGGGTAAATTTCATTGAGACACATGGTATTTTAATCATACATAATTTTCTATTTTCTCCAACAATTTTGATTGCTATGTTTAATTGTAAGAGTACAGGGAACTGTTTGCAGAATTTAAACAATTAAGATTTTGTTTTACCTGATTGGCATCAGAAATATTCCACTCTTTGCTCTTGCAGAGAGATTTTTGACCAAATATATATGTATGTTACATATAGAGCTGATGTATGGTTAAAGAAAATCCTCAAAAGTCAGTTTGACTAAAGCAAGTATGAGAATTTACAGTAAACAAAACTGGAGAAAATAGTAACTGCACTGTATTTCTTTTTTTTTTTTACTTCAATTCTATTTTTTTATTGCTTTTGTTGTATTGTCTTTGCCAATATTGATCTTTTAATCAATCATCCTCTGCATCTTCTGTTTTCCAGAGCTGCTGAGGAAAATCTATACCCACATAAAAGATTAAAACCCCAATGACGACTATTTTGGACGTTCTGAATTTGGCCGTCCCCTTCTAGCTTTTTTTGAAAACCTGTTTACCAAGTAATGAGAGAATAAACTCTCCAAGGATGATATTCTCGAGTGAAATAGTAATTTTCCTCAAACTGAATTCTTGCAACAGCATGAAATGCCTCATGCTGGCCTTTAGAAGCGTGGCTGGTTTAAAGACGTTTCCTTTTCCTTTAGATAGAAGCAGACAGCTGTGCCTTGACCTAAGAAGCTGCATCTTTGCTGCTGTGCCAAGGTAAAGGGACACTCTTTGAGAACAGCGATGTCTATATTCTGTACAGAAAAGACAGACAGTTTAAGAGTGAAGTAAAATATTAAACTGTGAAACCCATCAATAAGAGAAGTGGCCTTAGGCATCGACTTTATATTGCCACCTTCTGGGGAATAATGACAATAGCTTAACAGTGAAATGGGATGTTAAATTTATGCCAGCACAGGAGGGAGGTACATTCATTTGTGCATTAAAAAGATGTTACTACAGATTTATATTGCCTTGTTGGATATGTCCTTACTACGGAAGAATTTTTTATCAGAATTCTGACTTTAATCTTTTATGGTCAACAGAATGCTGAGAAAAAACTCATAATTCTAAGATTTAAGTCAGAATTCGGGGAAAATTTCAAATTACATATATTTTTTTCAGTGATCTTGTAGCTTCTCAATGCAGCATAATTCAATAAAAATAAAATAAATCACTGAGGGAAATGAAATGTTGTAACTCGGCTGATGCTAACGGCTACTTCCGGTATTACTGTGGCGCTGCGATTCCGATTTTAATCTTTTAAATTTAAAGTTAAATTTTAAATTTCATCACCGTGAATAATTTTCAATATCTAGTTTATTTTTGATCAATTTATTTTTTTTTTTTGCCGCTAGCTAAATAGTTAGTAGCTAAACAACACCAAAGGCCGCCACTGGGGGGCAGCATTCAACCGGAAGATAACTCAACTGTTGCTATGGCAGCTTAATGGCGTTCGACTTAAAATTATGGCGGCAGGGAACAACAAGGATTTCATTCGGAGTCACACCGGGAGACATTGAAAGGATAAAAATGCTGCTGTTCGGACACAAATGGAGGAGAATGAGCCACAAAACCGAGACAGAGCAGCTGACTGGCAACATAACCGGTATGTGTTTTTATTAGTAGTAATTTTGGCTATTTTTCAAGACTACATTAGCATGTCGTTGGTGTTTTTCTGGGAAATGTATTTCCTGTGATGTCTCTATGCGTAAACACTTCATTATTAATTTTATTGGTGATTTTTACCGCGACATGGTAAAGTTAACGAACATATTAAGTCACCAGTTCTTTATACAGAGGACGGTAGAGTAACCAAAAAATGTTCTCAAGTAAGAGTAGCGATACTTCGACATATTTTTACTCAAGTACATTACTCAAGAGTAAAAATATATTTGGTAGAAAGTCTACTAAAGTACTGAGTTAACTGATCAAATGATCAATCATTTAATATTTAAAAATTACATTAACAGGCGTTAAAGTTAAGTGGAAATTTTGGTATTTTAAGGACCAAAATGACAATAGTTCATATAGGTAGAAAAAAATAACGCCATGAGGCAAAAATAAAAAATTCCAAATCGATTTCTATCAACATGAAACTTTAATAAACAATCAAAAAAATTAAATGAAATATTCACCAGACACAGACAGGTTTTTTAAAAATGTATAATAATAATAAATATATTCCTTTATTTGTACGTTGCTATGAAAATATACAGCCAGTTCAGGGGTGCTGTGGTGGCGCAGGGGCAAAGCATGACCCACGTTGAGGCCTTAGTCCTTGTAGCGGTGGTCGTAGCTTCGATTCCCGGCCTGGCGACGTTTGCCGCATGTCTTCCCCCTCTCTGATTACCCTGTTTCCTGTCAAACTACTTTCAAATAAAGGCCACTAGAGCCAACAAAACCTTTAAAAAAAAAAAAAAAAGAAAATATACAGCCAGTTTTGATCATTGACCACCAGGGGGTAGCATCGCCTTAGTTTTAATCAGACCTTTGCATCGATTGTTAAATACAGTTAATATTGCATTTGTAAAGAAGTATCTGCGCTTTTTCAAGTTGGAACTTTTCCATTAATATTATTTCCACGTGCTATACTTTTAATTAAGTATTAATGTTTTATATTTGCCGTAAAAGGATTTGCATCACTTGAATTTTGTCTCAATAATCCATTTGGGAGATTCAAGTGGCATGTACTGTATGTCACGTTCATCTGCTCAAACAATTATAAAATTACCTAACCAGGTAAAAAGTGGCTCATTGATAAGAAACTCAGTAATTTAAAGTCGCCATCTCGAATCCCTGATTCACTTGTCTCATTAACATTACCCCAAATGCAATGTTGTACCAAAAATGTTCCTTTAAGCCAATTAATTGTGATCTTTGGTAACCACGGGGTGAGTAAAAGCTGTCTAAAATGTATTTTAGTGAACGAAAACACTGCTGTGAGGTATAAATTATGTCCATAGGGGGCAGTATGTCTCCATGTAACGTATCTACAGCAGTGTTATAACTGTCAATTCAAAGTGGAGACAGTAAATATTTATACATGAGACTAACAAAAGGTCATATGAACAGAAGAACCTGGTTCCTCTTGCGTTCAGACAGCTTTCCGAGCCCCAAACAGCCGGAAACGACTCCAGCTGCAGGTTTGACTCCAGCATCCCTGCTTGTTCCTTTGCCATTTCATCCAGTCTGCCACAGCAGCACTAACACTACTCCCACTCGCTCATGTTTTTTTCCTCTCTTTTTCTCTGAACCACATTTCAACTAACCTGACATTTCCCTTCTCATGGGGTCTTTCTTCCCAGACTGGAAGACCTTTGCACAGCTGATGGAATATACGTATTTTTCTATGAACTCCTGCTGAACGAAATAAATCTTGTGCAAAATTAATATTTTCTTTATTTGATCCAGCAAAATGTAGTGCACATATACCACACAGCTATCTGACTGAACTTCTAAATGGTGCTTTAGCTTTTAATTTTCTGACCACACATTGGGGTCCTTCCATCATTTCTGTGCCTTATGATAGAAGAAGCTAACATGCGGTTCAGGCTTTACTGTAGAACCAATCCTGCTTTAACTCTCTGCGCCTGACAGAAATACAAAGCAGCCAAATGTTGCAGAATTTTGTTGCTCCTCACCAGGCCTGAGGCAAGCAAGGCAATTATCCTCATGTTTGTTATGCTGATGTTAATTACAGGAGGTGTGTATAGAACCAGGCTAAGGAGCTTATTCTGTCCAAAAATGTTTTTACATTCACTTATACACAGTGAGTTGCAGAGTGTTCACACTGCTTCTGCATTTTGGCACATTATAGCACATTTTCAACTTTTATGTATTTTTTATTCTGATATTCCTAAATAAATGGTATTTACTTCACAAGTCACCGAATTATTAATTTTGCGGTTTTCCAAATTAAAGTCTCACTTTTCTGCAACATTGTATCAGGGCCATTGTTGATAGAAAACGAAGGAGTAAATTTTCCCCCAAAAACTCAGAAATGTTCTGTAACATGTCTGAGCTGGAAAAGTGAAAGATTTCATAGAAGACCTCAGTAATTTTCTAGAAAAACCTATTTGAAATTTCTGAGTTTGAAAAGTCAAACATTTGTTTGAAAAAACAGACATTTTGAGATTAATCTCAGAAATTTTCTAGAATGTTTTTCTCCAAATGTTGAGAAATTTTGACATTTTAAACCTAGAAATTTTCTTGTTTTTTTTCCAGATAAAATTCTGAGTCTTTTGTGTGTGTGTGTGTGTGTGTGTGTGTGTGTGTGCTAATTTTCAACTTCTCAAATTCAGAAACTTCTTTTTTTTTGGACATTTTCTGAGATTAATCTGAAAATTTCTGAGTTCTTTGGTGGAAAATTACTCTCCATTTTTTCTTATCTACTATGACCCTAATATTTACATTTTAAGCTTGTTTAGTTTTGTTTTGAGGGTCTTATGGGGAAAATAAATCAAACATGGTTTAGCATTTTTAAGTCTTGCGGATCTTTTTCTCAAAAACCCTAAATTTAAAAAATCGTCTAAAGTCACCAAAGTATAAACAGGTAAATACTTTTGTAGTATTTCTGTCCTTCAGTTACAGATTACTTGTTTTTTAATAACTTATTTTTTGTTTAGTTTAGCAAATTTTGACTCACAGATTAAAAAAGAAACAAAATAAGGATTTTAAAGACACAGAAAAGTAATTAACAGTAAACTTGCAATCTGTTTGTGGAAGAAAAAGTGATCAAACTTTCCCATCGTTTTCTGAAGGCATTTGGTTGCTCTGGCCTTCATTTAGTGGATGAGTAAGATTTCATTTTGCAGACATTTTGAAAATGTTATTTTTCTTGCTTTGTTGATCTGTTACAAAAAAATCCAATAAAATGGATCATTTGGTGTGACAAAAATGGAAAAAGTTAATATCTGTGAACATTTTGCAAGGTGCTGTACATTAAAAAATATATATATTCTGTGCATTTGTTCAGAAAAAAATAATGTTACAGAAACTGATCTAGTTGATTTTATGAACTAGAAGTTAGAGTTTATACAAAACACACTTTATTCTTCACTGTAAGGGCCAGGCAAGTAATAATAGAGAGTTCAAGTTTATTTTCTGATTTTCTGCCTTACTGAGCTTTCAATAAAATGTTTCAAAAGCAATTTGTTGATTTCTGCTTTGCTGCTATTTTAGTGGTTATTCTGGAATTTTCTTTTTGACACAATGTGTGTTTATGCTTTGCTGACTCTGTCACTGAATTTCACTTTCTGTGCTGAAACACGCTTCCAAGAATATTTTTTGTTCATTTTACAACGTGCCAGGACGACGTTTGATGGCTCTGTCTTGAAACACGGACAGTTTTAACTGTTTGCCCTTTGCAGGAAGTCAGAAAGGTGACATGGTCTGACACATACAGAAATAAATGAAAACTGCAGTAACTATGAATAAAGGCTTTATATACCATTTTCCTACATATCAGTGGAAATACATGGTCAGAAATGTTACCTATGTCCAATTCAAGGCATTTAATTTCCTTGTTGGCATTGGATCTATATATATATTGGTAATGTGAAATGTTGTGCAGTTTGCTGAGTGTTTTTCTGAGCTTGATTGCTGTGTCACCTTAGGAAATAGTCACTGCAGCAGTGATTACCTCCACATCTCTGCAGCAGCTGTCTTGTTTTCCCTTCTCTCAACTTTCCATCTTTGTTAGGTTGCTTCAGACCTCTGAAGCAGACTTGGAGCGACTAATTTAGAAACCTTTAGAAAACCGTTATCCCATCGGTTGTAGTTGCATTGTCCTTCGGTGCAGGCCTACTCACCGATTTAAATTAGTAATAAATGTAGGCTGGGATTAATTCCCAGAGGATTACTGTCAGTGTGGAGGTTGTGTTGGCTCCCTCTTCATCTATTTGCTTTGCAATTTTTGAGAAATATGAATAAGTTATGTTGATTTAGTTGTCTGAGCATCATTTTTGAGTTTTTTTGGGGTGTTTGCTTGTTCCCACAGTATTGTATTATAAGCCTGGCGGGCCACAAGGCTTTGCTTGTACCCCACCAGGCTTAGCACTGCTTATTTATTTATGTTTTTTTTTTAAATGTTTGCATTTTTAAGACTTTTTAGTTGATGTTCAGGTATATAACACATAACTATCAAGTGATATTTTCAAATTTCCTGTCACCTTTAAACATGTTTTAACTCAAAAACATGACGAGAATGACGGCCCTAGGATCCAAACGTCGGGCTTAGCAAGTTTTCTGGGGGAAACCTTGAATCTTAATGGTTGGTGGGATAGTTCTGGGTAAGGTTCTCCTCCTATCACACGTCTATAACCTCCTGCTGAGGGTTTTTAACCCTCTCTGTAAGAACGTGTGTACTTTGAGTGATCATGTAACTGGTTCAGTCCATTTTCCATCCAGTTTCATGTTTACAAACTATTAGCAAATCTTACGATGGCGACACTGTTGGTAAAAATTGCAATGATGATATCATAGATGCCATAGATCATAGATGTGACATTATGCAACCTTACTCCAGAAGTTAAGGTCTTTGTCCCTAAGTGCAATTTAAAACTGTAGTCTGTCTTTTTATGTTGTTTGCAGAGTAATGGCTTCTTCCTCGAGGAACGGATCTTCAGCCCATAACTTGTTCGATTGATGACATCCTGCTACCAGCATCTTCACAGGTTATTTTTGGGGTAGATATGAACATTATGCACCAACACATTTTCTTCATCGTTTAGCTCTTTTTAGACCTTTATGACAGTTGGACTTTCTTCTAGTGGTTATATTTTCATATAATTGTTTAAACTAAACACCACCAGACATCTGGAAATTGTACCTAATGACTTGTGGAAGTCCTGAAATCTCAAAACATCTTTTTCTTCTGATTTGAGTCAGAGAATCTGACAAAGAACCACTTGGTGAATCGTTTCTTTCTAGCTGCACCAGTAGCTTTGCAAATATCCGTCTGTGCAATTCTTCTGCAGCTTCCTTTATACTGGTTGCCTCTGTGTGAATTATTCATAAACAGTGAGCTGGATAGTTCAGCTAGAAGGGACTTATCTCAGAGGAACATTTTTCTCACTTTCTGCAGTGTAGGACTTCTGCTTGTGTTTTATTTCCTTCCTTGGATAATCTCTCCAATGCCAACATGGATTAGTAATGGCAGGAAAAGAATAGTTTAATGCTTTTATACACAAATTGAGTCAGTAAATTACTGACTCGATATACAGTAAGTTCTTTCTTGTTGTTGAATTCAACAGCCTGGATCCAGGCAGGTCATTCACTGAAATTATGTTAGCATTAGAGAAAAGCAAGCTGTCAGTCGTTCTCATTTTCTGCTATTGATTTTTAAGCATGAGTTGGAGGTGGGGATAATAACTTTTGTTTGAGATGTACTTATTGAGGCTCGTATAATTCAACAGCTGAACAATTGGCTCTCACCCCAGGCCAATTACAGCCTGGCAGACCCCTGAGGCGTGGAAGAAAAACCATTCCAATAAATAGAGGTTTAAAAAAAAGGCCATGAAATGACTCCAAAGTAACTTTTAATAAATTCACTTCACAACATTTTTTAGAGTCCATAAATACAAATTCACATTGAAAATCTGTGCTTATTTGTAAGGAGAGAGTGAGCTGATCATCTGTCGCAATAGGAAATGAACGGGTGCACTCACCTTAGGAAAGAAAAACACAAACTCTGATTGTAATCAGGGAATTGTTGAAGCACTCAGACCGGTCAAGTGTTGGCTGAGGAAAAAAGAGACAAGAACAAAACTCCAGTCTGGATGGGAAAAAACAATATTGTGTATGCACATTCATTTGAAATTAAAGTTCAAGGTGGAATTCTTTTAAAAGGTTATTTTCCTGAGCTTTCTGACTTAATTAGTTGGTCATGGAGTCGTCCAAGAAGAGCAACAACCAAAGCTGACTCCAATCATCTTAACACAAATCCAGTTGCAAGAACCTCAATGTTTATGCTATTTCAAGTTATTATTCCATCATCATGTTTTCTTTGGCTATTTTATTACCATAAAACCAATAATTAATAATGCAGAAAACTGAAATATGAGGTTGTGCTCCACCAATTATCTCCCTGTGTAGAACACCTACAGAGAATGGAACATGTCAGTAATTTATGATCAGAATAATCCAAAATTTTGCAGCCATTTAATTGATTTTTACACACCTTTCTTTTAGTTTTTAGTAAGAGTTTCACACAGGAAGAGAACTGGTCAAGCTGATAACACTCTCTAAGTGTGTTTTACATCAGACAAACTGTTCTGTAATTTAAATAAAAGTAACTAACAAAGTCTGCAAGTCAGCTAGCAAAAGGTGGCAAACATAATGAGATTCATGCTAACGCTGTTAGCATAGTGATTAGCATCCTGGAAATTCAAGATTTGTACCCAACCAAAATTTAAAAGATTAGGCAGAAAAACAAACCACTGGATCCTTTTGGATCCTTAGTGATCAAACGATTGGGTTTTTAAGTTTGAGGTAGGACTAAAAGATGTGACTTTACAGATTTTATGTGTTATACCCACTTGAGATCCAGTTCAGGATTGCCAAACTGGTTTTGTCAATATTTCAGCGATTTTAGATCTTGCTCTAATGTCTTGGATTTTTATGGTCCAAAGATTTAGTCAGGCCCAGAAATAGCGTTATGTTCCCTGTCACCGGATGTCCTGGAACATCCTAGAGCATCTACTGGTCAGTGTCAGCTTAATGGTATCAACCAAATGATAAATTATCTTAAAAAACAGAAAAACTATTAAAACCAATCCTATGATGAACAGGAAGTCGGTGGACTGCAGCCAGCGTTGGTTTTGTATGATTACTCATTTTTTCTGATAAAAGCCAACAATTTAATTATGTACCTTCTGCAGAAACACAGATCTATACCCACGCTTAAAGGATCACAATATTCTACCCAACAGGAAATAAAGACCAAGAATCTAATTACAAATTCAACGGGGGGAAAGATAAAATTAATGGTCTAAGTTTTGTAACAGCTAAATATTTAAAGCAGGAAGTTTTTGTTGCACTTTCCTGAATATATTTCATATAAGGAGAGCTTTTCCAATGACATCAGTGTTAAAAGAGTCAAAATAAAGGAAAAGAAAGCAGTCAGAGACAGCAGGATGTCAGTTAACCAAATGTTTTTAGGTTCAGGGAATCTATTTCACAAGAATCCGTAAATGACTTTATTTCCACCTTGAGGGAGAAGCTATTGGCAGGGCTGCAGCTATGAGAGCCCAGAAAACTGCTGTTTTTTGGCGTCATTTGAAGTATTCCTCTTTTCTGAGAAGCCCTCATGAATTAATCAGTGTTTAAAGGCAAAAAAAGGAATGAGATTAACTCATCATTCAGCTGTTGTGGAGCTTTCCAAAGCTGCCTGTGAATAACTGAATGAAATTTTTAACTTTATTCCTAGGAAAAACTGAAAATAACACATCCATTTTGGCTATGCAGGGAAAACAAAAAACAAGGGACAATTTACATTATAAATAGAGTTTAATTATAAAGAAAACGTCCAGTAATCGAAAAATAATGAAATATTTCTCTTCTAGCTTCAGATATGGCAACTGCCAGGCAGACAGAACCAGACAGCGCTGATAGAGGCTTGAAAAAGTGTCAGGCGAGGGCGTTTTCTCTCAGTTAATGTCATTCATTTGCACTGAACGCTCAGAATTTCACGGTTAGCTGGAGTGTCAGGAAAAAAAAAAACTGACTGCTTTCTATAAATGGACTTTGAATGCAAGTACAAAGCTCCCCGCGTATATTTCTGCTGCAGCAAGTTGTAAATTGATGGATTTCTAAAGCCAGAAGGATGTTTTAGTGAGACGTGGATGAAAATAGGCATTTTAGTTTAGGAGCCATGAAGAGAGAGGATCAGATAGTGAGGATATTATTCTTGATAAAACTATCTAGGAAAAGATTTGCTATAATAAGAAATGGTAACTTCTTTCATTCCATATCTGGAAATGTTGTTGCAAAAAATGACACTAAGACGTTTTTCCTAAATTTGAAAAAGAAAAAGAATGAAAAGAAACTTTAAAGTTCAAGAAAAACATGCAAAAAGGCATAATTTTTTCAGTAATTAGCTCTTTTTTTGTTCTTTCAAAAAGAGTGGCTTTGCGTGATGACTAAATGAGAGTGACCAAACTTCTCACTTGTGTATTGTATAGTAATACAGAATATTTTGAGGAGGAATTTAATTAAATTAACACTGAATTGCCGCACAGCACAAAACTGCAAAAGGAAAATGAAAAAATGTCTCAATTCAAAACTATTCAGATGGTTTGACAATGCAGTCAACATATTATTTTGTGACATTTTCCTTTATTCCAAAAAGTGAAGACAGTATTTTTTGGTGTAGCTGTGTGTCTCTGTGCATTTTTGGTTTTAACAGGCTTGTTTTTAATTAACTGAAGTTACTTGAGGTGGCTAGAGTAAGTGGTGATACTTGGTCATAATAATATTACTCGGGCAAAAGTAAAACGTATGATGCAGTACAACTTCTACTAGAAATAATTTTTGCCAAAAAGTCAGTCTTTTAGAAACAGGTTTAAAGCTTCACCAAAAACGTACAAAAACGATAACACAATAAAATAAGTTGATAAAAAAAGAAAAGATGAACATTCTACAAAAAAGTAAATGTAATTAAGTAAATCTAAGTAGTTTTGAAATAATATGCTCAAATTTAAGAAATTTTAACTTCAGAATGAACGAAACAGGAAGAGCTTTTATTTTGTTATTTTCAGCCGGAAGTGCCCTTGTCATGACCGCTTAACAGCGAAATAATATTGGGGTAAGTTGCGCTTATTTTGTTTCATAAATGAGTCAAAGTCATTTATCATAACGTTCAATTTGAGGCAAATTAATGTGTTTATTACTATGAAGCTTCAGCTTACATGGGAAAGTTGTTATAATGCGTTAAAATCCCCTAATAATCCACCAGTGACACTAGCTAACAATCGTAATTTTACAGTAAAACAGGCGCAGAAGTTGTAGTCTGTAGCTCATTTCGCTCTTAAATACATGATAAAAAAAATAGTCAGTTGGACTTAAGTTTTAGACCAAGGAGACTAATTAAATCTCAGGTTTTTACGAGGCAGGTTTAGGTCAAACTTAAATTCTTATTTTTGCATCTTGAGGCGCCATCTTTGCTCCTTGTCCCGCTCTGACATGCTAATTAATGACCTGTTATTATTCCTTCTCAGTATTTATAGTGGAACTGAACCGCCACTGAAGCATAACTCATCTACAGACCATTTTATTTTAAATCCAATAAAGTGGGCAGTACCAAAAAAAAACACTGAGGGTTCACCGGAAGTGGTCAGGAAAAGGTGAATCAAAAGTCATAAATGGTGCCTCCAGCTACTTTAAGCGCTTAGTTTTGTCATTTTTGATATATTTTACTGCATATTTTCCTTACTCTTAGTTCCTCCTCCTCTGTGGATCAGCTGCTACATCTACAAGTTCTGGATATTATGTTATTTTTATTTAGTTGATTCCTCATGAGACTATTTCTGTGCCAAAAAACAAAAAGATTTAGTTTATTTAGCGCTTTTACACCCCTAGTTATTTTGACTCTACATCTTCAGACTGTCCAGTGCATCTTTGTAATGTTCCCATCTGGCCAGATTTAGTTTTTGATCACTGTAGAGAAGCAAAGATAAAACCAAAATAGATTTTGGAACCAAGATGAACAAGTAATTATTGTTTTCTCTTCTTGTTATGGCTGATTAATGTCTCCTACTCTCAAGGATAGATTGCCTCTTTTAAGTTGTCAAAACATAATTCATCTACATCTCTTAATTGTGGCGCTTTTACTTAGTATTACTCTGACCTTTACCTCTCTGGAGACGTATGTGCAACCCCAGGGCTTTGAGAAGTGAAAGCTTTATTGCTCGTCAGATTTAAAGAGACTTTGCTGCTTGTTTGGTTTTGGCAACTTGGACAGGAGAGTAAAAGCCCAGTTCAGGGGTCACAATTTACATAAGAGGGCAAAAAATAACTCCTCCTGTGAAGCCTCTTTGCTTCACTTCCAAAGAAATCTGTAAAGCTTGTTGTTAGAAAACAGATGTAGTTATGAAAAGTTAAATAATAATAGTACCTAATTCATTGATGCTTTGTATCACGTTCTGCACTAAAATATGCAGCATTTAAGCTTCAAACAAGAAGAGAAAATGGTTCCCATGGACAAGAGAAAAGTAACAATTGTAAAATAAAAATGTAAATATGAAGTTGTAATAGCCTGGCTGAATATAAGTGGTTTTAAAATATGCATGGGTCATTAAAGTTAAAGGGTAAGATCAGACTATAATGACCCTTTTCTACTTTGTGTTTTGATCCCCACAGATTGAATGTCATGTGAATTGATTTGACTTGATGGCCTGCTTTTAAACATGAGCTGAATACCTGGATAACAGTGTGTTCCTGCATATTGCAGTACGACTCAAGCTGTGTGTGTAGTTGGTGAATTATAGCCTGTGATTATCTGCAGGTCGCCTCATTAGTGACTCTACGCTAATTTACCCTCCTTGTTGGCTCTGTCGGTCATTATTGAAATGAGTTGGTTGGAAGCGGCATGCTAAAGCTGCATGTGCTTATTTTTATATTTTGTGTAATTATAGGGATTTCAACAAATTGACAAAGAAATCAGTGGATAAATGTGAAGGAGAAAAAGAAATGTACATGATTTTCCATTTTACAGGGCACATCTCTTGGCTTTGTACATTTAGAGACTTTAACCCGGTCTTCTTTGCAAAATTGTCCAAACTCAGTCAGATTGGACAGTGAATGTCTGTTTGTTATCAGCCATTTTTAAAAAATATTGGCTGGTTGGATTTAAGCCGGTAGGTTTTTCTCATCTATCATCATGCTACTGCCTAGGCCTGTCAGGATAACACGTTTTGCTGGACAATAAATTGTTCCAGAAGTTATTGCGATAAATGATAATATTGTTGTTTTGAGACCATTTTTAAGTAATATAATGGTAATGGCGAAATAATAATGGCAAGATCACATTCTCAAAGATCAGTAAACTTTAAATTCTAATGAATATTTAACACTGGAACTGGAAGAAATTTTAAATATCCGAAATAAATAAAGAAAATAACAAATAAAATGAATTTTGAAGTCTTTGTAAACAATATTGCTAGTCAAAAAAAGGGCTAGTTGAGACCAAAGCACCAAACTGAAGACTTTTATTATCTAGTTTTTGGTAGAAAGAGAGAAAAAAAGAGATACTGCTACTGCCTATCTCCTGGCTGAATTTGACTCCTCGTCAATCTTTTATCGAAATAATTATGCACTAGTTTGTGATGGCATATCGCATGAAATACCCAAAAAAGACATATTTTAAGATTCCAACAACCCAAACTGCAAAAAATTACAAGTAGAGTCAATACTACTTCTATCTCTGCTGGTTTGTATATTATATTCAGAGATTTAAAAATGTCCAGAAATGTTTATGTAAAATAATAACCACCTAATTTTTGTCTAGACTAGAACTCTGATTGTTTTATTGATGGCATAAAGGAACCATTAAGCCAGTGGGAGTCCTGTGATTCCTTCAATGGAGGTGCCAGGTGCTGAGAACGGAGCCAGCGTTCAACCTTTGACTCCTGCTACTCCTCCTCACTGTCAGTCCTCCGAGCCAGCTGCCAATCAGGATGACTGGCATGCAGCTCAAGTCAAGTCCTCTCTTTCAGCTCCGTTACTGACTGATATTTATCCCACTGGAGTTAAATTATGATTTGTATTTCACTCTGAGGAAAAAGAGACATAATCTCTAACTCAATTTGACTGAGTGGCAGATTCACGTTTACAGGAAATCGGGTAAAAATGCTGACTTGAAATGTCATCGCCTTGCTTTGAAAAAAGAAAGACGTAGGTCATAATAAATAACTTGTCACTAAGATCCTGCATATGTCATACAAGAGATATTTTTTTCACCTTAATTCCAGTTAAGGCATTAAATAATGATTTCAGCCACAACATCTGAGTCAGTTTATGATTTATACTGGAACTAACCGTATCACAGGAAATACAACCTGGCTGAATTAGATTTCAGATTTATTTAACTTAAATAGAATATGCAGAACTGTGGAAATGTATTTGCCCTCTTACAGATTTCTTCTGTTTTTAGCACAATTCAATATTTGAACTCGATACACAAATTTTAAAATCTGATTTATCCTGATTTAGTACACAAAGTAGTTTTTAAATGATTATTTCAATTAAAAAGGGTAAAGTAATCACCCTGCTTGTTGAATCATAATTTTTTGAAGATCTGAGTTAAATTTCATAAGTCTTAACCAAATCTGATTACTGTCAGATCTGTAGAATAAAGAAATCTTTTTGGCTAGGACCTGTCTGACGACATGAAGTAGGCTAAAGCCCAACAGATGTTTGTCACAATCAGCCCCGGACAAATTCGTCTCCATTTGCACATCCTGCGCGGCTCCCTTTTGTGGAATCAAGCCGAGGAAATTTATTGGCAGCAGACTACAGTCGTCAATTGTCCCATAGATTTACGTCACTGAATGAACGACGGCGATACTTGCGGAAGATCAAACACAACGTCAACTGAATGGGGAAACCCACAACAACCAAATATACCCAGATATTTTGGATAAACTGGACACCTAATGGCACACGTTGCCAATGGAGACTCATCCAATTTGGCTCGAACCAAACAGACTAGAAAGAAAAATATTATAAGATCAGAAAGCGCAACATATCATGGCCCGATCTGAAGAAATGTTGAACTTTCCCAAGAGTGGGCAGCCAACCAAAAGTACTACAAGATCAAAAATGACATGATATGTTTCAGAAAAAGAACATGGTGCTGATTTAGGACTTGGACCAACGGCCATGTTTACCAGAATCATTCATTCTTCTTTCTAGGGGAAAAATAATTACAGAGAATTTCCATAGAGAACTTGAAATATCTCATTTTGATTTGACGTAATGGTTTATCAACTAGATAGATTTTGCAGCAAGTTTACAGTTTGCAAACTTCCATTAATTGTGTTTCTACATTGTGGACGTGTTCATCATTCCTGGTGGGACTGATTTATTCAGTGCCCTTTAACTCTCAATCCTACAAAAACATGTAGTATCATTTTTCAAACAACACTGAACCCAAACTCACTTGTAGTGAAAAGTTCAAAAATCTGTTTTCATCTCTGTCTGGATGTGAAACCCCAGAGATCTCAGATGTGATGAGAGTCGAGCTTCTTTCCCCGTAATGAACACCTAATCCCGTTGCTTTGATGTCACTCCGAGGGGCACGTACTCTCTGGGAGAAGAGTAACCAATTTTAACCAAAGGGGCTTATTTGCGATGAAAAAAACATCTTTTGGAAACAGAGCAGCCTTTTTCCAGCCTCTGAGCTCATTAAGTGCAGCTCTGAACGTGTAGCTCCGTTCAAAAGTATTCAAACTCCTTGAAACATCCTTATTTTGGCATTAATATATTGATATACTGTAGATCAAGGGTGTCAAACTTATTTTCATTTTGGGCTACTAAAAGGGCAGGTTGTAGCAGAATGGATTGATAAAATCCATGAAGAAACTGTTAAAATATCAACATCTTTTCCATGATTTCGCAAATGTTTTTGTGATCCAAACCACAGTTTTTTTTTTTGTGGTATTACTATAGAAATCTTTGCAAGGAATTCTGCGATATTTATGCTTACGTATGATGGTAAATGTGTCTTTTTGTCACTCTTCACATCTATCCCAGACTATAACCTGACATCAAGTAAGTGAGGGATCTGTGTAGTGGAAGTAAGAAACACTGCCACCTGCAGATTGGGAGTGAGCATCGCTTAAACTCCATGTTTTTGACCATTTTTGGAGAAAGTTTGCAACAAACTCACAATTACAAATTGGTGCAAAAAACCGCTTGATTTAACTTAAAAAATAATCTTGATCAGATTGTATTCACTGTCCCTTTGGAGATTTGGCACCCAAGCCTTGAGTTTGACACCTTTTAGATGAACGCAAAATATCAAGTTATTGTGAAGTGCAAGCTTAAGTTGCACAGTACAGAACTGTTTTCTTTCTTTCTCCACTTCTATCTGTCACTCCGTCGTTATGCACATAATCTCTGCCTTTCCGAAGCCAAGGGAGTATCCTCTGACAGCCCTGTTGGCTCGCATTTGGGTCAGTGAACGGAGCCAGCAGCAAGAGGCCGCTAAGCCATGTGGCGTGGCCAGAGAGGACTCCATTTTCATAATGACGTGTCAACACAGTTGAAAGATGATCTCTCCCCTCCTCCTCATCTCCAAGATGCTCCAAGAGTCCTGGAAATGGAGCCAGGAGTAAATCAGAAGGCAAAGGGAAGCAAGGAAGATGTGAGCAGCATGTCCACTTCTCCCAGTTTGGAAGACATCCCCCGTGGCGCCAGCTCAAAAAAGTGCTACAGCTGATTTCTTTAGCCTCGATAATTTGATTTCCACACGATCATTGGTGTCGATCCGTGCTCTGAAACGCCGTTATGGGTTTTTTGCACTTTGGCTTGGTGAAATTACATTTGAGATGTAAACCTGGGGTGTATTCCTGCTCCTTTCTCTACTTATTTATTGCTTCACATTGACTAAACAAATCTATGTGTATTTAACAGAAAGTTTTAATTTATCCCTTGGTGTGAAACTATTTGCCATTTATACGTTGCCAATTTTAACAACCCCATAGCTGGTTGTTGTTTGAAGCACTGGCTGAAACCAAATGCCACAAGTTAATTATTAAGGCTGTGTTTTGATATAAAATTCCCTCTTATTTCATAAGTTTAAAATGCACAGTTCTGACTTTTGAAACGGACGTTAACATGCAATTTGCATACAAGAAAAGATCCTTTTGCTGCAGCATTTCATCGTCATTCTATTCTTTCCTTTTGCTGTTCTCCAATAAAGAGTGAAAATTCATTATGAAGCTACAATATGATTTAGAAAGCAGCATGAGATAAGCAGAAAGTTTGAATCCAGCTGCGAGACAAATTATGACTGTACTTACATAATAAGACAAGGATTAATCAATCACCAGGAGCCGGTGTTTGATGCGTGCCAACTCTCTCGGTCAGTGCTGTAGCAGAGTTAGACATGCAGCTGCTTTCAGTAATTATTTCAACCAGTGGAGTATCCCTAATTAAAAGATCATCCAGATCTCACTGTGGGACTTAAATTAAATTTGGTTTCATGAAAAGCTTACATTTAAAGCTGAGACTCTGCATGTAAGGTGCCTGACAGGTTTCTTATTAACAACATGAGAACTATTGCTGCTGTAATTATCAAATTAATGAACGTTTAGATGATTGGACTCCTTGATGATGCATGTGGATATTTTTAGAAACAATCAACAGCACTGATTCGTTTCTCATTAGTTTTTCACTCAGATTTTTAAGCTTCTTTAGCATGTAGTGAACCTTGGTTTATGCTTTAACCATGCTGACACATTATTACAGTGGTTTCAACACAAAGTGAGAGTAAGGGTTCTTTGTTGCTAAAAGGAGAGCTAACATTAGCGATTAGCATTGGCAAGTAATTTGGTTTGAAGCGTCACCATTTCTAAGAAATTAAGGAGTGGAGATATGAAACGCCAGAGTAACATCTTTTATTTTTTAAGAATGTATTTGTTACTACAGATGCTACGATGGATGCTAATGTGCTAACAAAGGCTGTATCAAGCATGGACGAAGATAATAATCTTCTTAAGGTGCGTCTAACTGGTACCAATCTATTTACTTTCACATTTGAAGTCATATTTTGCTGTTACTAATTTTAAAATCAGATATGGATATTTTACTCTGCCTGGCAACCTGCTTCTGTATGTTTTTGTTGCCAAATTATCCGGAAACATTCGGGATTTAAAAACGCTAAAGGAAATGTGTGAATAAAAAACTGGAACACCAAAAGTCGGACTTTCAACCAATTAACCAATTGATAAACCTTCGTTTAAATCAACATGCTCAGCCTTCTTTTACTTCACATCTGAACATTTTTTTGTTTAACTGGCCTCACATAATTTTTTAAAGGTTTTGTGACACTATTTGGGTTTATTCATGTATTATTATTATTCATTAGTCTCAAGAGCCTATTTGACCTTTTGCTGATCACTCCAAATCGACCTGAGCACTTCTTGAACCGTCATAGAAACAAGAAGAAAGACACTTTACCAGAGATGAGAGCGTAAACCTGTTATACCGACACTTCTTCACACTTCCCTCTGATGTAGAAAATGTATGCACAGCCGTTGCCAAGTACATCAAGCTGTTGGTCCTGGCTTGGAGATGGCCAGCACAGACAAAACAAATGCCAGAATAGGATTTCATCTCTCTTCCCTCACAAAAGACAGGCCAAGAAATTACTTAATGAAATTTTAGGACAGTCTTGTCAAAAAGCAGAAAATAGCTGAGGAGGATATTCCTTTGTTCCTCAGACATATACATACAATTTTCGTATTTATATGCTCTAAACTTCAGAATTGGCATACCTATCTCAGGTCGATACAGCCTCCAAACTGCAGGCATCGTTTTCTATGTGCAAGGACGGTGTCACATACTGAACCGGAGAGAATGTTCTTTTGATTTTAGTTTCTTAGCAACTAAATGACAGATTGCTCAAAGACCAACCCGTGCCCTCAGAAGTGAGGAAACACAAAAACAGAAGGACATCACTGATTCTTGTGACAAATGTGTCTCCTTGCTTCAAACTGACGTCCAGTTCAGGTGGAAGTGGTGACCTCGAGATGTTCTTTCCATGTCAGGTCGTCAGACTGACTCGAATGGCACGCCCGTCAGTGGCAGTGGATGTCATAGAAACCACCTGAGCGCTAAGGCAAAGGATGGCAACTAGAGCTGGGTTGCCAGGTCAATATTTTAGTCAGCTTTTTCTTTTCTGTGATGTTACTGAGTAATTTTGTTGTTTTTTAAATGTAATAATTGCATAAAAAGCTGAGAGGTTGGTCGATAAAGAGTCTGTTAGCCCAATCAAGTAGTCAAATAACTAAAAGCTGAATTATTTAGGAAGTAGAACGGAATGCTGTCAATTTGAGCAGCTTCTACTAGCAATACTGGATCAATGTTCATCAGCGTAGACAAAGCATCTGCATAACATAGCATGAGATCATGTAATCTCTATGGATCCTTACTGCACTTGCATTGATTCTGTTATTTGGAAGTATAAGTACGTTTATCTATATTTTAAATAATCTTGAGTTTAAAATCTCATACTACAGAAAGTTTTGTCATGTTAGAGAAATCCTTGTGAGCCTGCTTTAACAGGAGATCAAAATTAGCTTGATGGAGCCTCCGGCTCCATTACAAATATGCGCAAAATATTCTTCTAATGTTGAAAAAAACATTCGTAATTGAGGTGTTTAACTAAGCACGTAAAAAAAAACCCGTCTCACCATCATCCTCCAACCACTTCCTGTCGTCTTCTTCGTCATTTCCACCAGTAGTAACATCTGGCTGTTGATCACATTTCGATACAGCTAAAAAAGCCTCCCCATCATAGCGCAAAAATATTTTTATAGAAAAACATGAGTTTTTCTCTAAATTGTTGTGTTTCTACAAGCAAATTAATTTTTGTAATTCCAATTTGCACAGTTTTGTGGTGAATGGAAACAGAAGAGTTATGAGTTATACACATGCTTACAAAAACAAGCTGCTGTTTCTTTCTTCGATAAACAGGAAGAAATCAACTGCATCAAGGGAAATATCAATTCTCTTTTTAATTTGGATAAGATGAAGACTTTTAACTGCATTTTTTAAAATATCTTAAGAAGAGAATGTCAATAGGATAACATTTTCTGTACATGCTAAAATTTTCACAGTTTTGGTTCTGTAACAATTTCATTTATTTCTGGTTCCTCCTGTTTTATAACCATATTAGTTTTTGCTATCAGAGCCCGCTTCATTTGTGTTTTTTGTTAAGTTTGACTATACCACGTGCAGCGCACATCTGTCATTATCCTCCCTTAGTATACATGCTGAGTATATCCTCATGAGTTTTTCTGTTTATTCTCAGTCTTTGTGTCTGCATTGCCAGTGGTGTTTCCTCATGCGAGACTCTGTTTGCTTTAGCTCTGCCTTGTTCTTTGTTTTGTTAAAATAAAACCTTATTTACTTTCTCCACCAACCTGCCATTTGACTCTGCAAGTTCTCAACACTGGAAAATCACACTTGGTCATAGTTTAGCCACCAAGTTTATCCTAAGTTTTGTTTTCAACATGCAGAATACCAGCATTAAAGACCAAACTGTCCAACTTCTATGTCAGATTGTCTGTTTCCTTGTTTTTGTGGTACACTGTTTACCTTTTCTATTCCTTATTTATTGTTCTTCATAAGTGAGTTAAGTTAGCAGCTATCAATCTGACTTGTTTCATGTTTTATGAGGCAACATGTGAAGAGAAAATGAGAGAATTCCTACACAAATGGTTAGAAACAGAATAAATTACCTGTCTGCACTTCAGGAAGATAGGCACAGTTGGGTGCAACACAGGTGTTGCTTTCCCATTCGGTTGACGTTGTGCTTTTTCCACCCATTACAGAATCCTGCGGGTGAAAGAAAAAGCTGACATGACAGATGATGTAGGAATTGGCAAGCAGCTGGCACAGTGCAGACAGACCGAGCTCCAGCGTCTCACATAACCCAGGTAAAACATTCTTGGCTTAAATAAGAAGCAGCCTTATGGCTGCTGCATAAATAATTTGGCTCCCTTAACTTCTTGCATTCAATAAAATAATAATCATAGTTATTAATTCTAATCCTACTTCTGTCTAGTACAGTATAAAACATTCATAGTTTCTACTTGGAGGTTTGTTGTTGGTGGTTTTCTCCATGATATTTTGGATTACATTTTAAAATGACCTTCATCTTCATCTCAGACCTTCATCTCAGGCTCTGTTTGGCAAAGGTCCAATTCCATTTCACCCCTCTCTCTGCAATTTGGCCCCAGCCATCCATTTTGCACATTTGTGCCAAGGAACAGGGTCTCTCCAATTATTTCAATAGCAAAGGCACATAGCAAACAGACAGGGCTTTCTGATCCTTAAAATGGACAATGTTTCCATTTTCTATATATATATGTAAATATAATTCTATAATCCAACATAATTAAGTTTAGCTTATGGTGAACATCCAAAAACAACAACAAAAAAACATTTATCTTTATTACACCAAAGTCTTCTCAGGTTTTTCAGTGATTTGTTGCAAGCAAGAGTTTTCATAATTGCTTTTTTTTCTTGTTTATAATCTCAAAGCTATTATTTCAACAACTGGTCTTATCCCTAACCCTAATGAAAGCTTTCAAGGAGCCAATTACTTTTTACCCTGCACTTTTTGAATTTACTTAGGTTATATTAGTCTGATATTAAAATGAAGTTGCTTTACAAACCTTAACATTGTTTTAACAGAGTTTAATCACTCCATATTTGGTTTATTTGCACAATTTCTTCCTGGTTTAGCTTCTAAAGACAAGTAAACGTCTAAATCTACTACAGCTAAAGCTAATGAGGAGCTAGGAAATGTGGAGAACTGCCACTTGAAGAAATCAGGAAGAATATTGGCATCATTTATCATTTTATGACAAGATAAAATGATAAAGTATTATTCTGAACTACAGCGTTAAATCCCCTTAATACTGTGAAACTGCCGTACAAAGTGGGATAGCTTTAGAGACTAATTCGGAGAGCGTTTTCTTAAAGTAATGCCTTGAGTGCTCCCCAGCCTTCAACAGATATTCATTACCACAATAAAACACTGTTGTGTTGTCCGTGTTCTCTCTGTAAAATATTAAAAAGTCTGCATGGACATCTGCACTGCCTGGGGAAGAATAATGTGTTTCTGTTTTTACACAAGCCAGTATCATTTCTCTGAAGAATATAAGGAAAAAGAGGTGTACTGCCATTGTTATCGGCTACTGAACAAGCGATTAAAGCCGGCGCTTTGCAGCAGTGATGACTCTTCAGCTCTCATCCCAGTCTGTGAATTTAGTTTGAACTTCTGGAGGCTGGATCAACCCCCGTAGACTTCGATTTGACTGTATTCACAAGGGATGCTGTCTCTTCCATCGCTTTTTTTTTTTTTTATCCCTCTTCATGCATTTGAAGAGCTTGAATCTTATTCTTAGACGAGTGAATAGCAGAATTAGTCATTCTGAAGTGATTATTTTTTTTGAGTAACCAGCGTAACTTTATAATCTTAGGCATGTATTTTAACACCTACGATGCTTCCTCAAAGGCTGTTACGGAGCGTCTCCAAAGTCTCTCTTGTTTCTCCTTTCTAGCCTTCGGTAAAGACAAGCAGCAGGGGATATACCAGGTGCTGGGTTGAGCAAAGCAAAGTATGAAAATATAGAAAAAAGGAGAGTTCACAAATGCTCTGGAGCAAACCCTGCAGGCCAAAACAAAATGTTTCATTCTGTGCTCGAGGTGAACGGCACAAAAAAGTGAATAATTTAGCAAGACAACAAAATGAGACGTCCATCCAACGGAGGATTTATTTTACTTGTAACGGCCCTCCTGGAAGTCATTATAAATAATTGAGAAACCTCGTCTTGTAATTGACTCGTGGATTATTTGTCAGTGCTTGCTGAGGGGTGAAAACACAAAAACATTTCTTCAATACACAAAAATACTTTAAATTAAAACTGAAAGAGGAGCTAATATCTTTCTGTTGCCGAATGGAGGGGAGGATGATGCTGCAATTTTGCTGTCGATTTGTCACGTTTGACCAGATCTGATCGAAATTAGTTTCACGTATCGTATCGACGCTTGAGGCAAATGAAGCTTTTGTTTATGCCTTGTCTAAAGCAACTAATGGGAATATTTGAGAGAGAGCTGGAGATGGGAAGGAAACCCGACATGAACGCTGTTGGTTTCCTCAGGCTCATTTCAGGTCCAATTTGCAACAGCTTGTGCTCATAGAACAGCACCAGTAATGGGTTTTTCATCTCTGGTGCTGGAAACGTACCATGTTATTTAGATAGCACACAAACCTAGTTCTCTAACCAACTAGTTGGAGAACTGCGATTTTCATTGTCGGAGTTTCATGGTGAAAATTGGATTATTTTGTTCCCGTCTTCATGTCGTCCACCCCTTTTTTTCCCTGGTGAACTTTTCACCCCATTCTGTATCGGAAACTATTGCGTGATTGGTGAGAATAACGTGGAAAAGAGCCCCACCAAGCTGGTTTTTCAGCCAGAGAGCATGATGAATAGTTTTGACCATGAGGAAGTATGACCAAAACAACTTGCTCAGTTCTGGTCCAATGCAGCAAAGGAACCTCTTTTTTTGGTTAATCATTGTTCTCAAAACTTGGAAACTCGTAATAGTCGTTCCTCTCTGTCTTGATGTTGTAAACACACGTATGCCTTTGGTTCACTAAAAGAAGTGTCTTGAAATTAGCTGGTTTTGTAAACAATCTGGACATGAAAAGTCACTGAGTGACATTGATTACGTTGTTTTGTTTTCACTTGTCATGGCATTTCAGGCATATGGAGAAGCTGGTTGCCTACATGAGCCAGAGCAGCTTTGCTCTTCAAAAACGACAGCCGGAGATGGTAACCGAATTACTTAATTGACTTTATTCAATCAGGGTTGCATCCGACGTCAAAGTGGACAGATAAAATATGAAGCCATGTTGACATTTTTACACATTTAATCTAATAAGATTGTACAATGGTGAGAAAAATACAAACCTTGCAGATTTAAGTCAATGAGCAGCAATGGTCAGGTAGCCTCTGCTCCCCGAGACTGCAGCAGCCTCAGGCAGACAAACACCAGGAACCCTACAGAGTAGCCACAAAACACGGATGCAGATCGACAGCAAAACACAGCAAACAGCAATGCCTAGGTCAGAGAGGTAGAGAGAGACACTGGGTACCAAAACATCAACCTATCCCTGCTGTGACGTACCCCGATGCATGTGGGACATTCCTGTGAACCTTATGCCATAAATAAGGAACCCCCTGACCTTCCCCATAACACACCACCAGCGTGAGCTACTAAAGTTAACCTGTGACATTGACTAAATAAATGTGTGGAGAAAAAACAGAATAAAGCTTTGGAGGAACTTCAAAAACAAAAAAATTGACAGAAGTAAGACATTTACTGCAACCAAATCCATAACCATTGCTTTGACTCGGCTGGGCAAAATCTTCGTTCTACTCCGTTGTTCTGATTATACGTCCTTCCCTGTTTAGATCAAGAAAACGTTCAACTCTTACCAACTTTCAGGACAGGTGTTGTCACAAACTTGACCAACCAATTAAAAGTAGACTTAAGAAAATATAGTTGCGGTTTTCCCACTACATTCTTTAAACTACTGTTGTAGATAAAACGCTGTTTCCTGGCTGGAGCCGATTCAAAATCAAAGTTTAAAGCACATATTAAAGTCATTGTAAAGGAAATCGATTACAAATAACAACAAATTTCCATTAAAACCTTCCTTTAAAGGAAATTTGTAGCCACAACTGGAGGCTCATTCGAATGTTTCCAGCACCCGAACATATTCATTCACTGAAAAATAATTGAAAGCAAAAACAGGCAAAAGAATAGAAATCACTCATTGTTTCCTGACTTAATTACAAAAGCACGAAGAGGGGAAGCTGTCAGGCTGAGTGTTTACAAGTAAAGCTCTCTGGGATTTCAGTTTGCCAATTGTCAGTTTGGGAGCCGAGCTCTCCGCCGCTGCCTGTAAGGCTCTCTCGGACTGCGCTTGTGCCTGCAAAATCTCTGCTGTCACCCACACGCTATTGTCATTCATGTATTTATACGCCTCTGCTGTGAAAAAGATAAAAGCTGGGTGGTGGGTGGGTGGGTAGCTGAAGGGCTCTGGGGACACGGAGTGCAACCGGATGGCATGAAAAACAAGGACCAAACTTGAAAGTGACAAGACATGACAGCGCTAAGCTGTCAGCACTCACCGTATGTAGGACAAAAAGCAGCACATCACACTGGTTCACACGAATCCTGTTATTTCTGTGCTGCTGGGGCCAACTGATGCAATTAGGGTACTACTCCATGTTGGGATGCAGTGTTAAGTTATTCACTGCAGGACAATCACATCCATATTTTGGAGTAGTAGATGAAATTCATGAATGGAAATATGAATTGTTTCCATCCAAATTTGATTTGGTAATGAGCAAATGTGACAATGTTCATAATTTAACAAGTTAAACAACAGCCAATGATTGAATCCTCTAAAATACAGTTGACTGACTCGTACCATTTGCCAAAAGAACATCTTATGCCACACAGAGAGCGTCCTGAATGTCCTCGTGTGCATATTTTAGTGACCGTGAATAATCTCTGACACCCAATATAATTGGATTCTTGGATTCTCTCTCTTTTTAAAGACTGTGCCCCCCCCAAAAAATATTCAGTTTTTCTTATCAGCTGACCAGAGCAGCATGGCTTCCCTCTCTCCAAAGTCGTCCTCTGATTGGTTAATCTCCACATTGTGATGACTCCTCCTCCTGAAGCTACACCTGAGCTGAGTCAGACAAAGAATAAACCTTATCGAGTGTGGTCAGATTTAGCTACTTTCATTAAATGTTTGTGAACAGTTAATTTTATTTTTCCTTCACTCTTAAACATGTTTATCTTCACTCAGTGACTTTTTAAAGACCATATTTTCCTCATATACAATTAGATTCTGGAGGCTGGAAATTACTGCAAGGCATTTCTCAGTTTATTGTTTCGGATATTGTTAAAGGCATAATCTGTGGCATAAAGGTTCCTAATAAACAGAACAGCTAGCTTGAAATTAGCTTTCAAGCTAGCTGTTAGTGAAACTAATAGCTTTTCAAATACAATAAAAACATGTTTTAAAATATCCTGGCAAGTAATATGTGCTCTGTTATCTGAATTACTGTCACTGTCTCATCAAAGTTTATATAGTTATGTCTGTGTAATTTAGATTTCTTAAAACTATAACATGAATATCAAAGTGAAATTTAGATAGTAAATGTCTAAATCAAAAGCTGACACTAACCTGAACCACTATAGGTTTCGTTTGAGCCTATCTTAGCAACATAACCTGTTTGTTCTACTTTTGTGGCTGTATTCTGGCTAGGTATAAAGGTTTCTCATTCCCAAGGCTGCATAAAAAAATTTGGAAATCAACTTGATTGGCCTTTAAAAACATCTAAAAGCCTCCCATGATTGGAGCAGTTTGAGTTCAGTTTTGCAAATTGAAAGTGCCCAGCAGGAAAAGGCCAGAGTAACACCTTTTCATCCAGCAAATGGGAGCTTTGAACTTAAGTAAAGCATTTGAAAACACAATACAGTGGCCACAGAGAATAACTGAGCAGAGTAAGTGAGGATGAATGCAGCACTACTTTCTGCATTTTGCTGCAGAGATGGGCCACAGTAGAACAACAGAAGGCCTAACCAGCCTTTCAGCGATGGACTATTAGAGCTTGTTGAGCTATGTTATATCCCAATAGGATTGCCTACATCAGTATTCAGTGTAGACCAGCAGCTCGACTGCAGATTTCAGTTTCATAAACAACTCTGTCTGAGCCCCATTTGTTATACAGCAGAGTGGACACTATGATACTCCCTAATTCAATTTTCTTTATTTCTCCAGGAAGTTAAACTCCGCTGGGTCTGAACATAAGATGGGGCTGCAAATACCTTAAAGTTTGCAATTTTATAAAGGTGTGTGTATTATTTCATGCTTAATTTATCAAATAAAGTCGAAACAGTAACAAAAACCAATATGGTGCAACTGGTTTCAAAACTGATCTAAATTCGAGAGATATTGTATCATTATATCATTTGAACAACTAACAAAGAAAATGCAGAAGTTTGCCGCCATAGTCCTGGTCATTCCACAACATTTAGAGAAGGATTCAAGTGGAAAGAAGCAAAACAGGAAATGGAAAATCTGGTTCTTGGTCAAACTGTCCTTAACTTCCCAGAATAACAAATCTTAAGCCCCTTTTTGCACTAGTACCTCCTCTGCTTGATTCAACTCGACTTTTAGTTTTCAGCATCTTTTTTATTTCTACTTGAAATGAAATGAGCTGAAAATGTGACGCGAGTCGACTGCATGTCATTGATTGGCTTGGGGATGTTGTAACTGGTTGAGTTATTGGAGCGAATCCATTACATGGTTTGTTGCATACAAATCCCGTCACTTTTCTGGCTGCATTTTCATGAGGACTTGCGTACATTGTGGTGGTGGAAAACGACCCAAACCTTGTAGAGTTTAGTAGAACCAAGTTCAGTTGAACTAAAATGTGTTTACCGATCCCAATTCATCACTACTAAATTACATTGGATAAACATAAATAAATGTAATACAATGTTTTAGCTCAAGTTTTTTCTGCTTTCATTTTTATTAAATTATTACTTGTCGACACAACAGCATTAGCACACCAACAACACTGTTGCACAACATTAAACAACCATTGTCTACATAATCATGGACATATACACACACATTTTCCACATCAAATATTTCATGTTTACATTTATTTCCCTTCCTGCACTTCATGTTTGATGTTAAGGTGGACTTCACACTGAATAAAACCCACAAAACTGTTTTGAAAATGGGAAGCCTTTCCGTGATCATCTCATCACATGCAGTGGATATAAAAAGTCAGCCTTTAATGTGAAAGGAGCAGACATGGTTTCATAAGTGTGTACACCATCAGAGGAATCTATTTGATTCAGTTTCAGGTTACTTAAATTCACACTTGGACCAGAAATAAAGTTTAGCTATTGAGACTTTTGATCCTTTGTAATTTCTTAGTTTCAGGTAAAAATGTCCAAATTGTACAAAAGTATTAGTAAGGAGAAGGGTACAAAAAATGCACAGTAAAGATAGTTATCAATAAATGGAGAAAATTAGAAATAACAGTAATTAAAACTGAGTGTTTGATAAAAAAAAAGGCAACACAGAAACTAGTCATAGCGCTTTTTATTCTAATTTTTCCCCTCCAACAAATAATTTTATTATATCATGGTTTTGAAATGATTGATCGTTATCTCATTTCTCTTTACAAAAACCTGGCATATTACTGTAAAGGGAGTAGACACTTTATATACACTGCATGGCCACAATATCTTGACCCCATGGACTCCATAGTGCCACAGCTCTATTGGATCCTATCAGGTTGTATCTGCCTATGAAGATCATGCCCTGCTAGCATAATGCTACAGCAAAGGCAGTCATGTCTGGTTCTTATCTTGTAATTGAATAAATCAGGTGATTTAATGTTTTACTGTAGTTCTATATACATCATGCTGGCAGCACTGCAGGTGAAAAATAGAGTGTATAGATAAAACTGGCAGAATAACATGATAAACTGTAGTAAAATAAATAAAAAACCCAGTGCAAAGACATCCTAGTCACCAATCTTTCTTCTTTTTATTTCCAACACGATCTCAACCTATAGTAACGTTCTCCCATTCTAGGGAAAAGCAACATGTTCCTTTTGTAGCTTTCTTGCTAGCACACCTAAAGTCTGTCCTTTGCAATGCCTGAAAGACCCTTTGGGATAAACTGTTCCACGCTGTGCTTGATGCTCAGATAAGACAGTAACAGAGAAAATTTAAATTGGAAAAATGAAGTTTTCAAACCTTGTGGATATTTGCAATGGAATAATACACTGCATACCTACAACATGCTAGCATATCACACATCTCGCATTGCCTGCTTGAGAAACATGACAAAGGGAAAACCTTATTCTGGGTCCTTTTTTGGACTCAGATAATTCAAAACATTTGAATTCTACCTTTTGTAGAAATGCCTTTTATGAATTTACATGCTGTCTTTAGCTCTTCTCCTTAGCTGTTCTTCTTAAGCAGACAAATAGAATCGTGCTCATACAGTAGCCTTCAGTTATTTCAACGTAATGATTCTGGGCAGCTAGGTTGCGCTCATGGATATCTGAAAGTTCAAATGATTTCTTTTAGACAATAAATTATATTATTCACTGAATGACAATGCAGTGCCTTACAAAGGTGATATTACACCTGAAACTTGAATTTTTCCTTTATGTCTTGCTAGAGGCACTAATTTTGATTAATTTTATTGGGTTTTTATATGTTTATGAACAACAGTATTGTAACAGTAATGTATTTGTCCCCTTCACACTGACACCCATAAATTAAATCTGATACAACCAATTGCCCCAAAGCTAGTATTCCTAGCTATAAATAATTTAATACAAATATAAACTTAGTTGAACATTATTGAACAAACAGCGCCATGGCCACAGGTCAAGGAGAAAGTTGCTGAGAGACATTTAAAATACGGTTAGTTTATAAAACTAGAACAGTTTTCAATATATCTCAATTACTCATTGAATCTGGTGGGATAAATACAAAAGTACTTTCTACTTTTCAGATGTTTATTTGTAAAACAAAAATGTGTACTTTTTCCTTAATGTCCAGAATTGTGCGGTAGTTTGTTTTGCTACATTGCTGTTTGCGGTTGACAGAAGCTGGAAAAGCTCAAGAGGTTTTAATACTTTGTAAGGCACAGCAGACTTTCAGAAAAAATCATGGTGTTACACAGCAATGAACTCAAAAGAAGCTAAAAGTATAATGAGAAATTTTTCTGACAAAACATTTTTCATTGGCACATTCACAACATAAAGACGATATTTATGTGTACAGTTTGTAACTTTTGTTTTAACCGAGAGAAGTTCATTCCACCAAATGAACAAGAAATCATGACAGACAAAGCTACAAGAGCACAGGCACTTGATGTTCTCTTTTTGGATGCAATAAGGCGGTTGCTGCCAATTAAAAGAGGTAAAAGAATGTCACCACGTTGAAACGGCACTTTCCACGCCTTGCTTTCTGCAATCATGCACACAGAATTTGAGCAGGACCTTTTCAGAGAGGCCTTTAAATGAGGACGTGGATATTACTCAGCTCGTGACTCACAGCATATTAGGATGAGGACTGACAAACGGAAGATTGAAAAAACATATGGTGCACTCAACGATGCCTTCTGACAGCCTCCGATACGACCACTTCACTCCCCTTCAGGCTCAGCAGGTACCAACGGAGCTGACAGTGGTGTAGCTAAACTTGGACATGGAGGTCACCATCGATGTGCCCATGGAGGTGGCGTTGATGCCGTCTTCCCCCTCTCTCCTCCGGCGCCACCAGATCCGGCGGCAAAGGCGGTTGCGGCAGCAGCAGGCGAACGTGGACAGCAGCGCCTTGCGGAAACGCGTGTTCATGAAGCAGTAAATGATGGGGTTGACACAGGCCGACGTGTAGGACAGCAGGTGGATGAAAGAGATGGGTGCTCCAGTGAGGGCGATGGCGGCGGACTTGGGGTCGAAGGCCTTCCAGGTGTTGACCGAGTACAAGGGCATCCAGCAGATGAAGAAGAGAGCTACGATCACCATCAGCATGCGGATGACTCGCCTCTTGGCTTGCAGCTTAGCCTCGGAGGTGTTGCTACGGGCACGCTCAGCTTTGTTCAGGATGGTGGTCGTTGAGGACGAGAGGGTGGGAAGCTCCACAGCAAATGATGGCTTTTTGGAAACCTGGATGTAGCAGCCATCGTCATCCTCACTTGGCCCTGCCGTAGCCCTGCCTACACCATTCTTCTGGCCTATGAAGGAACCGGGTACACTGTCAGATTGGGACACTTTTACATAGGTAAAGCAAACAAAGTATAGGCATTTAATAGACATATCACTGATACTTAAGAATACACTCAAATCAAGTGGCAAAGGTTCAAGAACTGCCAATACTTTTTGGTGATACGTTTGAACAGTGGCATTTTGACAAGAAGGGCTGTTCGTCTTATAATCGGTGGGTCGCCAGTTTGCTTCCTGCTCTGTCCGCCTTTGTCGTGTCCTTGGGCAAGACATTTTACCTGCCTCGTCTGCTGGTCAGGACCAATGGCGCAAAATGGCCACTTCTGTAGCTTTCCATCATCAGTTTGTGAATATATGTGTGAATGGGAATGACTGATTTCATTGTGAAGCGTCTTTGAGAAGTGTTGAAAAGTGCAATATAAGTCTGATTTCATTTCATGAAGTGCTTTTCAAGACTTTAAAGCTTTTAGTTTTTCTGCTTCAGCCTCATGGAATAGTTGCATTCAGAGCTTAAACTTAAACATTAGTGTCTGTACGTGTATTTAAGACCATGATAGATAGATCCCATCACTTTTAAGTTGTAAAGTGCAATTGTTTTACTTGGGGCCTTTTGCATTAGTTTTTTTTGTAAATCTATGTTTATTGTGACTATGTGTGGTAACTGAGGCCAGGTCTCTCTTGTAAAAGAGAGCTTTTAATCTCAATGAGACAAACCTGGTGAAATAATGTTTATTAATATTATTAAGTAACAAGATGGACAGTAGAGGTTGTTGCAAAGTTATACGTGATCATTTATCTTTTATAAGTTATAGTGGAAAAGCATTTTTCTGGGAAGAAAAAGCTGAAAGCTACCATGTGTTACAATTTGTAGGATTGGTTTTAATCCGAGGAAGTGGTCCTACTCCCAATTATACCCAAGGACACTGCCATGAATAAAGACTGAGCTCAAATGTCATTCAAGAGGAACAATCCAGACACAATCTGCTGAAGATCTGTGGATTTTTCTGCTTGATGTAGCACCATGTAGCTCGGTGACAAGGCAACAATGATCAAATGTGGGTTTTTATTTAATGTGTGGCTAATAAAACGCAATGTAATTTATAACTTGTTTTATTGTTCTTCAGTGGAACCATAAAATGTTTTGAAAAGAAAAAAAGCTGAAAATGGTGAAGCTATAAAACATTGTTATGACTGCAAAATGGTAAATTGCTCGTAACTTCTTGGACAGCTCCAATCACTATATATCAGTACCTGAGACAATTTTTAGTGGAAGCGCTCCACTGGAGGACGACCTATTGGACTCGAAACTGTGGTGGAGGTTGGCGAGAAGGAAGGCCAAAATCAGGGGGGCTGAATACAAATTTACATCATATTTTTTAGATATGTTTGTAAGAAAATGTGACTTTTTTTTCTCATTCGCAATCGCATAAAAGAAAAGTCCAATAAAATACATTGAAGTTTGTGGTTGTAACATGTCAAATTTTGGAATAAGATATACGTTTAGGTGCTTTTTAAAACACGTAATACGGTTTTATTAATTGTGTATTTCAGGGTGGTTATCAGGAAGGAATGTCAGATGTTTCAGATGGAATGTTAGTCATTGTCTGCTTCATAAAAGAGTAAGAAGTGTGACCCTGGTGGTTATTTTTTGCTGCCTGCCACAGCCTTGACGAACTCACTGCTGTCTAGTTTATGTTGAAGCTGATTATCCTGACACATAGAGCAAGTATAATTCGCCAGACGAGACTCTGTTTCAGCTTTTCCAGACAGGATTATCCTTTTGCTCCTGCGTGAGATAGCGCTCCAGTGTGGCTTGGCATTAGGAAGACAGAGAGGAAGGGCAATTTTGGATGTCACAGGTGCAAAATCTATGGGTGTTCAAAAAATATGTCAGTCTCTGCTTGAGGCAAAATTAACAAGAATCCCATTGTACGTCAGTAAAAAACTTAGGTAAATCCTTTCATCTCTTCCTCTAACACAGCTAATCAGAGTAAATCTGGTTAGTGAAATCAACAGGAACAAGGAGCTTTTTGAAGGTCAGAGTGGATTTGTGACGAATCTCACCAGCGGTCTCTTTGTTCTGGCTCAGTTCAAACTGAATGCCTCGGTACAGCTCCCTGGAGATCAGACCGTAGGCTATAATCATCACCACGCCCGGGATGAAGAACAGAATAAACAGCAGCAGAACATACCTGCAAAAGAGAGAGACACATGGCACAGAGCTGAACAAGTTGGATGTGAACCTAAAGTTTTCTCAGCTAGCCTAAACACCTCAGAGCGTGTGTTGCACAGCCATGCTGGAGGCTGTCCAGATGGCTCCAAACTGCTCTCTGAGAGCACTGCGGCACACACTCCATCCTATTAAGATGTTTACTTACAGCACAGGGGGCGTTCCTGCTGATGCAACATTTTTATGTATCAACATATTTCACTACAGCTTCAGTGGGAGATATTTACGAAGCAGATTGATTGCATAAGAATCCCCGCTTGTCAGTAGTTAGGACCGTCTTTTCTTTCCCGAACGCCACATGGAGATGAGAGTGACATTAGTAAAAACCCAACTCTTGTGTTCTGTGTTTTTCTATTTAGCCAGTTGTTAAATATGACACCAAATCTAAGTCCAGCATATCGGAGCGCATCAATTTCAGAACCACAATGGGTAATTTATCAGCTGTCATTTAGTTTTGAGGTTCTGCTGACGTTTCGGAGGAACATTTACAGTCGTTTCTAATCTCATCAGAGCTCAGCCACGAAAAGTTTATGTTACTTTTAGTAATATCCAGATCCGGCGCCGTGCAAGTTTCAGACCCCTTGAAATTCTCCATGTTCTGTCACATTACAACCATAGACTATTGGCTTAAAACTAATTTAATAATTTTTTTTTCTTGGATTTTATTTCAATCATCCATTTGGTGAATTGTACAACATTTTTGTTATTGTTTAATTACGAGAATATAGTCATAATATTAGCAGAATAAAGACGCAAAAATAAAATAACATCTAAAAATTACAAGAAAGGGTTATATAAAGTTATCAAGATATGACGGTAGCACCTCTGTCTGTGTAGTTCTTCTTTCTAAATAGATACATCCAGCATTCTCTGATCATGAATCGCATTTGTTTCTACAAATACAGGCCCATTAAGTTTAGCTAATATATCAGGGAAACTGGAAAGGTGTTGCACTAATAGGATAAAAAAAGGATGGTCAGCTGCCACTTTGATCAATAATAATAGCCTTTGGTCACATGCAGAGGATCCCCTTCTTTATGAAGGATGTCCGCCTTGCAGATCAGTCAGCACATAAAAGCGGCACCAAAGAAGAAGAGGCTGTGTTTCATTCACTGTGATATTCTAATGTCTTCCTGGGCAGCACTAAGAACTCTTATTCATTTCTAGTTTAAAGAGAAAACTTCAAAGTATTCCATCAGCTAGCTGTTTGATAATGTGAAATATCTTTTAGACAAAAACCTCCTGGGACTCAAGTGGGTGCAAAAACTATATTTATATTTATATAAAACATACATATGTGTGTGTGTTTTTAGTCTAAATGTAGAGAGACTGCTGGATGTGAAGCAGGGGAATAGATGGAGAGAAAAACAAACCTATTGAATATTAATAGATATCTGACTGTTCCCACAGCACCCAAAAGCTACGTGATTATCAACCAGCAGAGTTGTGTTTTGGTTTAAACTAATCAGCAAAGGGAAAAAAAGAATTTACATGTGTTATTCATCTGCTTTACATAATGATAATTTCCCCACCTGCAAAGACTGCAAAGGTGAACTGAGCTCATCACGGCACAACACAAACTAAAACATCTAGAAAACTCCTATTGCTACTGTACATGAAACTTGATAACTGTTAACTTAATTTTAACACATCTTTTCCTCCTCCATATAAAACACATTTACCCTTGGAAACATTGTTTTATGTTTTGATACTACAATATGTGAGCAGTATAAAATCCAATTTGAGATCCTTAGGGCTTATATGACTTAGGAAATATATGAAATACTTTAAAATGTGCAGAGTGGTCTAGACTCTAGACATGGAAGGCTTCCCAGTGTGTTTCACTGGTAGAAATCATATTGTGTGGAAATTGGGTAGTGAAATGCGTTTCACATGTGCTAGAAATTGTAGTGACATTTTTCACATGCGATAACAATGTGATATAGTTACACGTGCTTCACATGTGAAAATGATATTGTAGACTATGTTTCTCTTGTGAAAAAGAATAATAAAATGTGTTTCATATGTGGAAATGATATCGTAGTGTGAAATCTTTCACATGTGAAAGCTATGTAATAGCTATGTTACATGTGTTTCTCATGTGAACATGATATTGTGTAGTGAAACAGGTTTCACTTAACTATAATGTAGAGACATGTTTCACATGTGAAAGCTATGCAATATGTTATATGTGTTTCTCATGTGAACATGATGTTGTGGAGTGAAACTGGTTTCACTTAACTATAATGTAGAAACATGTTTCACATGTGAAAGCTATATAGCAGTGAAATGTGTTACGCATGTTGAAAATTAAATCATGCAGTGACGTGAAACTTTTCCACAGGGAAAACATATTTTTGCTTCTTTGCCATTTTGCTATAATTATTTTCAACCGAGGAACAAAGTGCTGTAGTTATTTTCACATGTGGATCATGTTTTTACGACGTCACATTATCGTTTAGTACCATCCATCCGGGTGCGATAAACATGTGAACGTAGCATTTTATTCTGTAAGTGTTCCTGCTTCAGTAACTCTCTTGATGTGAAAAACCTGTCTGCTGAAGTAATTTTAAAGACAGCGATGTTACCTAGATTTGAGATGCATTTATTCTGTCATAACCTTATTCATCTTTATCCTTCACCTCACCAACCAGACTAATTATTTCTTCCACTTCTTGAAGTTCGGAGGCCTGATAAGCGGCTACAACACAAAAGCCTGTCGAGAGAAGTAGAGTGTTTTGCTGTGGTCTGCTTTGCTCCTGATTGTGTTACCCCTGAAGGTCCAACGTTCCTTACGTCTGGATCTCAGAGGTCTATGACTGTAGATGCTCAAACGTATTGTGATTCTGTTTCTGTATTAATCCAGGCCTGCAGAATCTCCCAAGCAACAAAGCAGCTTTTACTGGTCCACAGGGGGGGGGGTTGCTGATGAATTGAAGGCTTTTCTCACACAGAGAAGCTCCTACTGCAACAGCAGTAATTGTTTCTCTCCTGACCTTTTCCAGAAATGTTACTCTTCCTCAGCAAAATGTAGGAAGTAGATGGCAATTACATTCATTTTAAAATGACAAGGAAATTGTAATAGTGAGAGAAAAAAACATTAGTATCTTGATCACTTTTATCGTTTTTAGTGCCATCCATTCTGGATATTAAAAAGAAAAGTTTCTGGTTCCAATTTATCTTTGAGAACAACCATTCAAACTTGTACAACTTTCATCAGTCTAAAATGTCAATAATGTAAGAACCTTTTCAGAAATATTGCAGAAGCCTTCCAATGTCCTCACATTTATACCGGCTTGAGAACAAAAAGGTGCAAAATAACACAGCAATTAAGATTGTGCAGGTGCAAAAAGTGAGTTAATTATTGGTTGCAGTTAAACATCTGATTTAGAAATTAAAGCACCTGCTTTAGATGATGTGTTAACAGAACATGGATGCAGCATCCAGAGTGTTCTTAAAGAGTTAAGACCTTTTTCTAAGAGTTAGATTCCCAGAGAAAACCCAAATACATCATATTTGTGTTTTATTGTGGCCCAGTCAAAGCCCAGAACTAAATTCTACTGAGAATGCTTCTCTGTATTGCTCTATCGCATTAAAATACATCGAATGTACGGGAAAAAATAAGTGAATGTATCCTTTTTTTAGGGCACTGTATTCTCATAAATTAGATAAAAATATACATTTTTAAAACTGTGATGCTGTTGGGGCTTAATGTAGTTACGGTTTCTAAATGCATAAATCATCTATCTGCAGATCTAATAAAAAACACTCTATAGATAAATTATCTGTCTCCACAAACCAGTTTCTGTGCTGCGTTTAGATCATTTGTTACACAGCTGCAGATTTGAGTCAAAGTCATTTATCCATCACAGCTCTGTTTGGATTAAAGGAAGATTTAAGACTACTATTTATTTTTAAAATTTCCCCTCGAACAGCACCAGTGGCATCATATTCACATTGATGATCACATGATGAGAGCTACCATCAGTCAGCTGCCCATCTGCTTTCTTCAATCTGCAGCATCTGGCAACAGGAAATCAAACTGAGACTGGCTCGCAGTAGTAGTCAGGCATCAGGTCACCAGCTCCAGCTGTGGGTTAGCCCTGCCAGCGGCTCATGCATCACTCCGCCTCAAAGCCACCTATTTCACAAAGACTCAAGGATGTAATTCACTGTGACACTTTCTGGAGTGACTCTCCTTTTTCTGGTTCCTACCGTTCACAGTTATGGCAACAGATTAAGGAGCTGTTTGCTGCAGTAGAGCAACTAGGTGATAGGAATCAGGTACACAATTCTTCTGTTGTAAACATGCCAGATTACCAAGCTAATTTTATTATTAGACAAATAAAAAGCATTTTTTTTAAATGAGGCTTTTATTTATTTGTGGGAAAAGCTATCCAAAACAACCTGACATTATTATTAAATCATTAACTGACTATGTTTGTTTTTGGAGAGTTTAGTTAAATTTCACTAGTCTCAACCAGTCCAAAATTGGTAAAATCAAGAAATCACTTCAATAAAACCTGTCTGACAGCATTAATTAGGCTAAAAAAATCTGAAAAGCAACCAATCTAAGAAAAAAATCAAACAATTGAAAAACAATCGTTTTTAGCTTTTAAATATTAAATATTTTAAAGCTAAAAGATCTTACAAACTACAAATTAAAAAGCAAATTCAAACAATTAATCAGTCTAGAAAGGTTTGCAAAACCATTTGTAAGAATTTGATACTCAAATTGAAGGATTTGGAGAGGTCTAGTCAAAGTCCAAACTTAAAACCAATTGAGATTCTGTGGATATGACCTTAAACTGTTTGTTCATACTATAAAACCTCAGATTTTAACCTAAGTTAAAAGAATTATACAAAGAGAAATCCAAAACCTAAAACAAACACTATTTTGGATTGCTTTTTTTCCTCAGAAAATTAAGAAATCACTTGAAATTGTCTTTTTGTATTCCCTCAGGTTGTCTAATCTAAAATGTAGTTTGATCTTATTTGTAAAGGTGGTAAAAAAAAAAGAAAAACTGCGTCATTCTGTATGGAGGAAATACATTTTCACACCAGACTCTATGAAGTTCCTTGTCTTTTTCTTAAACTGGGAAGCTGAAATGGGTGAACAGTAATTTGTCAAACTCGCCGTGTCGGCACAAGTCACCAACAGTTTGAGCAGGAAAGCTGAGCGTAATTACCAAAATGAGCTGATCAGCTTTCAACTTCTTTTCCCAAACGTGTGCAATCAGGAGAAAGTCATCTGATTGCACCATTCTGAAGACAAAGCTACCGGCAACACACATGCAAATGACATCATTTGACTGAATTTCAACTTTTTCTCCACATATTTGGAGGCAGAAAAAAGGAAACAATATTTCACAAGCTTTCATCAACGTTTCCCTGCTGAGGTTAAAGAGACAAATCTACCTAATGATTGTTGAGTAATTGCAATCTTTCTGATTTCCTGCTCTCACCAGGTCTGCTCCGCTTGCTCACTGGGCCAGTCCAGGCGGCACATGTTCCCCACCGTCCCGTTGCCCTTGGGGAAGGACTTGAGGACGCTGAAGACGGGGTAGGGCACCATGACGAGCAGCGACACCACCCAGGTGGCGGCGATGACGCGGTAGGCGTGGGAGCGGGTCTGCCAGGCGCGGGACTTGAGCGGGTTACAGATGGCGCTGTACCGCTCGATGGCGATGGCCACCAGGCTGAACGTTGAGATGCTGACAGAGACGCCTGCAGGTAGGAAAGAGGAGGTTAGCACTCTTTACCTTTTTCTTTTTTTGTTTAAATTTGCAAATTTCATTGAAATTATTTTATTTCAAACTTCACTTCAGATAGTAAGTTATTCATTTAATGCCATCGATAAGTTATCTTATGCAAAAGAAGTCCATAACAAGATAAATGTTAATGTAGCCAAGAGGATAAAATGGTCCAGTTCGTCACATCTGAATAATATGGATGTCTGGAGAGAAAATGTTCCATATTTATATGAATTAATGCCAGGTTCATTCTCTGTTATGTGAGTCTCATATTGCTGCAAATGGTCTTTGTCTTCTGCATATAAATTGTAAAAAATAAATCCCAGTAACTGTTTAACATACAGAGTAGAAAAGCTCATATCACACATTTTAATAGTTTCTCACTGATTCAGCCCAACAGCTCAGCTAATGAATACACCCATTCAATAACCATGATAGCAAAAAATAACAAGGTCATCCTGACAATACACACAAAGACACATGATGTAGAAACATTTATATACAGTTAGAGCTGAATAAAAAGACAAAAGCTAATTTTTTATCTCACTGTCAAAGTTAAGTCAGTCCAGACCTTTCTTGGTTTAGCTTGGATAGAATTACCCAAATTATTTCTCTTTGCTGAATCCTAGAAAACATATTTTAGAAAGTTTGTTTGGTAACTTTATTTGGTCAGTATCAGGCATAATTGTCTTTTAAAATGTATGAATTGGGTCAAAGGTTTTGGGTTTCCTCCCAAAAACTCTTCTTAATAGTTAGCTGGAGTTCTGGCCCATTCCTCCTGACAGAACTGGTAGAACTCAGATTTGTTGGCCAGATAGATCTACTCACACCGTTTCAGTAGGACTGAGATCAGGGCTTTGTGGTGGCCACACCAAAACATTGACTTTGTAACCACTTTGGTTGTATGCTTAGGATTATTCTGCATTTTAACTTTTAACTTCCTGGATCAAATCTTTCATATTTATACATAATGTCCTTTCTTCATGATGGCATCTATTTTATGAAGTGCACCAGTTCCTCCTGCATCAAAACAGCACCATCCCCTTTTGGTGCTGGCGATCCAACAAACACTTCAATGTTAGTGTCATCAGACCACAGGATATGTCTCTAAAAGTCAAGATCTTTGTCCCTGTGTGCATTTCATGTTTCTTTTGGAGTAATGTTGGTACAGGACAGTTTCACTGAAGATAATGACACTGTCTTACCAGCTTCACCCAGTGTCCAAAGAAGGTCTTTGGTCAATCTGCACATTTTGGACCACAAGACAGGACCTCCTTCCTGTGCAATTATAGACATGATGGTTGGACATTCCCATCATGTCTATACTTGCATAAAATAGTTTTAACAGATGAATGTGATATCTTCAATCATTGGTAAAATGTTTCCAATGATGGCCTAGATTTCTAGATTTCTCTTCCTGATATCTTAGCTGATTTCTTTTGGCTTTCCCATAACAAAGTGTTCTTGGTGTGGCTTCAAAATACATCCAATTAACTCAAATGTCTCACTTAACCAATCAGAGATTTCCAAAGTCGTCATACTCTGGGCTTTCTCACATTGTTTAAAGAGACAGTGATCATTCTGTATAACAGATTTGGGATTTCCCCTAACTACCATCTGTGTTTTACTTTATTGTTACGTTTGGCTCTTCTAACCCCTCAGGATAATAACTTGCTCTTTTCCTGAGAACTGCAGTGTTTCCTAAGGAGCATAGAGTCTGGTCATTAGAGTAGTTCTCTTTGCACCAAAACAAGCAGCCAGCTGAGGCTTTTCTGTGAGGCACTGACAGTGAACTAAATTAGCCCATAAAAGGGACAAGAAACCAAACCAATCAATTACTGAGCCCTTCAAACCAAAATAAGGCTTTAAAAAAATCTTAACAAATGTAATGAATGTTATATAAACCCCTGTGATGTCAACTAAGCACATTTGTTCAATTATATCCTCCATCACCACTACAATATATATTTTAATTGAATGTACATCACTTTTTGTCCTCTCAATAAAGATGTGACATGTTCAGAGACAATCCAAGGCCAAGCTGGATTTGCATGAATGAATATGGATGACGTGCAGTGGAGTGGGGGAGTAAACCCAGCCTGTGTTCTGAGTGAGTCAAGGCGAGACAAATAGCATTAGCATGCCCATACCTGTGTGACAAAAACAGCAACTAAGAGCAAGCACTTAATCCTGGATCTGCCAAGAAATAAATTCACAACATTGATCTGCTATCGATACGAGAAGCTGCAGCTTTGATTGAAGAACACAGAGATCGAGGAAAATCCCAGCTGCATCTTAATAAACCAGATTATTATTGAAATGTTAATTTGTTACAGTAAATCAATTTAAAAAATGAAACTCATTTAGATTGAATGCACACTGAGTGGCCTATTTCAACCATTTATGAAAATGAATTTAGATGATTATGGTCCACAGCTAATGAAAACCTCAAATATTTTTTTGCTGAAAGTTTGAATATTACATAAGACAAATGCAAAAAATAATCATGTTGTGTGGCCTGGAAAATGATGTGGATTTGTCTTAATGTTTACAGAATGCTGTTAGTGGAAAGTTTAATGGAAGAAAAAAATATGGGTTCAACAAAGGGTGCTAAAGCAACATGATAAAGCAAAAATAATGCATTTTAAATTATGTACTATTAAAGGGGCAGTTTTAATTTCCAGGCACATAGTGACATTTTATAGCACAACCAAGTAACCATGTTACCTTCAGTTGTTATAAAAATGCCACATATATGAAATATGACTTAAAATAAATTTGACTTTGTAATTTAGTGCCTTGAAATTGGGTCTCTGTCACTTTAAAAACTCCTGATCTTTCTGAAACTCCGCCTTCAGGAAGTCATCACAACATGGCTCCTCTATTAACCCTTTAACAAAGTTTTCACCAACGTTTCACTGACAAGTAGCTCCTATAATGAGCTCAGCAGTTCCAACAAATGTTTGCTAATTGCTGCTGGCTAGTCTGAAGGAGCTGAGTGGAGGAGGAGATGCCTCTTGAAGGCGGGGCTAGGTCCACTCAGGCGTTTTGCACAGCTGAGTGGTTGCCATGGAAATGAAAGGATTTCTCAAACATTCATGAAAGAATCAAGGCAACACTCCAGGTATTTTTATAACATGATGTAAAGTTCTAAAAAGTTAATTTGGTATAATACTGTCCCATTAAAATGTGTAATTGATTAATACTTTCCTAAAAACAATCTTAAATGCAGCTTAAATTAAACCACCTTGCAATAAATATTGCTATCAAAAGCTACACTGTTCACATGAAGAGTGTCAACTGCAATATCGCAGCAACAGTACCCACAACACAGAGGCGCAAAAGAACGGGAACACGCTTAATGACATGCGATGTGAAGTCTGACAGAAGCAAAGATCAGCTTTTATATCTTATTCATGCAGCTGAACAAAAGCAGCACTACTCAAGAACAAAGAGAACATCAGCGGCTCAGAAAGACGTCTGAACACCAGTTCTGTTCCCGGAGAAGTCGGAACATTCTCCGCGGTGCATTATTAAAACCGTTCAGCTCTCAGAGAGGGGTTTTAGAAACCTGACAGGCTACTACAATGGATCAAACCGAAACCACCACCCACTGTCGCACTGAGATGAAGAGGAAGACGTAGACGCTGCAGCGTACTGTTGCACCTTCATTAACTTTGCACTGGGATTTTCAAACTGCTGCGATAAGAAAACCTATTAAAGTTTGGTGATAATTCAGCCGAGAGAGACGCACCAGGCGAAGCTCACATCATAAACGGGAAAAGGAAGTTTAGTTTTTAGAAAACCAAAGTTTTGGAAGTGATCTAGCTGCTGTGCTTTCTTTACAGATTTCATACAAAGTAAAGCACAACAATCATTATCAAATTATCCCTGCAGAATTGAGCAGACCAGCCAAAGTCCAGACTTAAATTTGACTGAGGAAGAAATCTCAAATTGCATTAGCATAGTTTGAATAGGTGTAGGCTTGACTTAATTATTCATCAGATCTTAAACCTGTTGATCATCTGCAGGATGTGCTGGACAAACACATTGGATCCTTAGACAACCAGAAAGCTTCCAGGACTTAAAGGATCTGCAGGGGAAAACTCGGTTCCACACACAGCAGACCTTCAGGAGATTTAGTGGCTCTAATGTTAGCTAGCTGGCTAATCTGTGTTTTAATCCCAAATATACAGTTCTTAGTTTTACCAAAAATATGTTTAAATCTTGCATGTAGACACAAAACCTGGTGATTTTAACCTTTCCAGACTAAACGTGTCTGCGATAATCCAGCCAAATTTGCAGTACCGTAACTCTGCCACACTTTACGCTATCTGAAAAATGCCAACGGTTTCTGAAAATAGAGATGTTGCGCTTTCCAGCCAATATCGGGTTATTACGGTAATTTCACCTCCGCCGTAGCAGGGAGTGAAATTAATCTGATGAGACACTATTTTAATTGACGGTAAATTGCGAAAATAACTTGCTTGATTTTGAAAGTTCCAGTTGTTATGGATAAATGGGCAAATACATATTTACTCACAGGACATTTAAAGAACTGCGTACAATTAAAACAAATAAAAATGTCCAGGCAGAGATTTGAAACTTGGGTTTCAAAGGATTAAACTGAAGAGATCTCCGGACGTAATGCGTGTTCATCAGAAAGAGTTTTTATCTTTTTTTCTTCATGGTCTGCAGGACTCAGCATGAACCTCCAACGCCAAACCTGAGCAGGAACCAGTGAGCGACCGCTGCACACAGCTGGTCAACTGGGGTGGCCACATCCAGCATCCAGGTCCGGCTCAGCAGAAGGAGGTGGGTGGGTGGCACAATGCGCACACACAGATCTGATCAGGCGCTGAGACAGTCTGACACAATAAGTCACTGAAGCCCACACACACAGGAGGTACAGAGGGGGCTCCTTTGTTGATGCTGGAGGGCGAATACGCTCAGCTGCATCTCTGGGTCAAATACAAGGGAGAAACTGCTGAAATGTGGTACTTTTCTTGAGGAAATAATGAAGAACTGGTCCAATAATTATTAATAACAATAATTGAAATGTTTATTTCTCTAAAAACCACAACAGAAAGCAGTTACAACAGTTAATCAGAAAATGTAAACATAGCCAATAAAAGATTATTTAAAGTCTGAAATGCTATTTTTATGGACAGGTTAAGATCTACAGTATGTAATCATAACAAGGAGAAACTGGAAAAATCCACAATTCTGGACGAAACATTTTTCCAGAAGTTATTGCGATAAACGATTATTTTGTCATTTTGAGGTTATAATTGTAATGGCAGAATAATGCACAAATACGTTCTCAAAGATCAATAAACTTTAAATCATAAGAAACATTTAACATTTTAAATACCCAAAACAACAAATAATTATAAAGTCTTTGTAAAGAAAATCGTCCTTTAAAAAAGGGCTAGTTGAAACTGAAAGACTCTTATTATCTAGTTTTTGGTAGAAAGAGAAAAAGGAAAGGGAAAAATAACGCAAATTGAAATGATTGAGCTCGTTGGTTATTGAAGCAGAGTGGACTTATTGATGGAATGTTTAGTGGAAGGAGAAAGTAAGGTAGACATAAACAAAGGGGGTTGAACCAAAAGGAGCCCATACATTTCTGTATTGAAAATTCATAAAGAATTTCTAATAAAGTAAATTTCAGGTGTAATATATTTTTTAATATATAATTGCTAAAATATATTAAGAGTTATCTACTAATACAACATCACTCTATTAAAAAAAATCTGAAATCTGTTTTTAAGTTTCTCATGTCAGCAGAATCTCAAACCAGCTTTTCCAGCAGCCAGAGTTAGAATAAAAGACATTGTTGACATTTTTAACATGTTTTCATGCTAGTAATGAGCAAAATCTTTCACAAAGAAATTCAAAACTTGTATCCTTTCACCTGCATGTCAGATCATATCCAAATGTCATCTGTCAAAGTTCTTTTCTTGGAGACGAAATGAGGCAATTTAATCTTCATCACCCACAGGCACATGAAGTGCATGAGAAATCAGGAAACATAATGAAGGCAAAAGCCGCAGAATGAGGAGTGAGCTCATTTCCATTGTCAGACTCAAGTGGGGTACCGGATACTTCAGTGATTTAAATTGATGTTGCCGACCTGAGCCCACATTCATCAACCCTTTCACCGTCTCAGCCCCGTAGCACTCAGACGCCTGTTACATCAGGAGCCACCAAGGGACGGCACTGATCTCAAATCAGATTTGTTTGACTCCTAGAGAGGAAATATTAAGCCGAAGCTAGGCGTAGTCATTTGCTGAACATTATTGTTGCAGTTTTGGGTGTACGTTGCCCTTTTCACATTTTGACACAAACTTTGTAATAGAAAGAAGAGACAAAAAAAATACTTATTTTTTAAAGCCAACATGACGTATTATGTAAAGTTGACTTTTTTTTAGCTTTAAATCATACTATGTTATTCCCTTGTCAAATAAAATACCTGGAGTGTTCCCTTGATTCTTCCATGCATGAAGAGAAATCTTTTAATCTCCATGGCAACCATTTAGTTGTTCTAACGCCTTGGTGGACCTAGCTCTGCCTTTGAGGCGTAGCTCCTCCTCCTCAGAGCTGCAGTTTCCAAGCTTCTGCCTCACAGAGATCCCCTCCCCCACTCTGCTCCTTCAAACTAGCCAGCAGCAATTAGCAAACACCTGCTGGAGCTGCGCATCTCATTGCATGAGATGCTTCACGGTGCAACTCTGGTAAAAACATCATTAAATGATTAATAGAGGAGAGATGTAGTGATGACTTCCTGAATATGGAGTTCTTAAAGAGACAGACACAATTTCAAAACGTTAAAGTTACATTTCTTTTTAGCCATATTTGATATATATGCAGCATTTTTATAACAATTGAATGTAACTTTATTGTTGTGTAAAATAATCATATGTAGCAACATGTTCCGGAACAAAGTGTATTACTCGTTTTATTGTTTTATTTGTAAAATTGTGTCATTTTCATGTCTCGCTCTACTTTGACTTGATGTGTGTAACAAAAAAAACAACAAAATGTGGAAAATGTTTAAAATGCATACAGCAAGGCACTGTATGCATTGTTTATCGATGTCTGCATAGATTAAACATGAATTTTAATTTAAAAAGCATTCTTGGGAACAGAAACACATGAATGTTGCTTCCTAAGTCTAATGCCAGTCATCTCCTCCATATCGCTGCTGCTACATTTTCTCCAGTAACATTAAGCAGAGCGGACACTCTTCCATCTTACATGTCTCCTGAGTCTTTGTTATTGGCTCCCTAAAGCCGTCCTGGTGGAGTTTTCTGACAGGAGTGCTGATCAAAGAGTGGCGGTGAGACTCATCTCTGAGGAGATTCTGACCACACTGCCTTTTAGTTAATCACCAGTCCACTAACCAGCCCGATTTTCTCTTTCTATTTGAAAAAGTGGTCGGTTTAATCCCTTTCTTGTGAGTCTTCTGATAAGAAGCTTTTGAGGGAACCTGAAGTTTCTTGGTCTTGGTTCCCTCGGTAGATCTCCACCTGGGAGGAAAGCTTTACTTTAGCCCAATTACCTGCTATCTGTCATGTAATGCTCTGCTGAATGTTGCTTTAAAATACGCCTAAAGGCATAAAAAAGTGGATTTAGGTTCCTGGATGTAGCAGCCGGATCAGTAAATGGCGTTGCCAGAAGCCATGTTTAACCCAAACTCCGGAGCTTTTGTGAGCTGCACCCTGGAGGCGGGAGCTACAAAACAGGGCCCGTAAGTTGATTAGTAACTGCATGATGCGAGCAGCAACAAAAACAAAAACAAGGATACATAGACGTGGTTGAAAAGGGAGGGACGTGCAATATTACAGCATCAATCTAATTACTGCCAGCAAAACGCTACGGCCCAATCGCTCATGTGAATTATCGAGGCACACCCAATGAATGGATTCCAGCTCCAATGGTAGGGGAAAGGCTGAAGGATGTTGGTGTGTAATGTGTGTTTTAACAGATCATTTCTCAAAGAGTTGATGAGTTTGTGGAGCCGCTTTGCCACAAAATCAATCCAAGACGATCCTCACATTGATCCTTCGTATTGATCAGCTTCGACTGAAAGAAGGCCTTTCCCACGCAGGACGTTTAATGGCTTTTTGACGGATAAGCTGTTGCTAACGTTGGGAAGGTCATATTTCATTTCAGTGATTCTAGTTGATGGTTCTGCGCCTCAGCAACGCATTGATCTTCAGTGAAATGAGACGACAGACAGATCCAGGAAGAAAAATCCAGAACAATAAGAGAAACTTGGAGAAAGTTTCACAGAAATTCGAGTAATTTTGAAATGGGAAGTGAGAACGCCATTAGTGAGGCGCTGGCAAGTGTTCATGAATAAAATGTCCTTTTGCTGGTCGTCTAATGGAGCTTTTCAAAGGCGGATGTTGGACACTTTCCCTCTGGCTTTTACTTTTATAAGTTCAGAAGGAAGAAATTTTAAATTGGAGAAGATATGGTCAGACATCTGGTAACTACTTCTGCTGTAATCACCTCGACTGAGTGGCATTTGTTGGCTACTTTAAGATTTTTCAATCTCAAAAAATTTAAGTAAATGAGTATTTACTTTTCAATTCACATTGCCGATCTTAATGGTAGATGCATATTCTTTGGTGACATTTGACCATTTTTTGAATTACATGTTGAATCGCATGTTTTTAAAATGTGGATTTAACTGTAGTAAAAATTTGTTAATTTTAGTAGTTTTTTGGGCATTTTTATCCAAAGTAGCACTACCAGTCAGAGGAAATCCTGGTCATAACTCACAGCTTGAAGTAAGTCCAGCACGGCTGTGGTTAAGTAACTTTTATTATTTAATATAGCCTGCAGTCCTGGCTGAAAGACAGAGAATAAAATGATACAAAAAGCGAAAAATTGTATTTAGAGCCTGAGAAAGCTGGGACCTGCTACCACCCTCCATCTTATCACAGTTCAGAGAGCCCAGTAATTGAAAAGGAGATTCGGCTAGCGTGTCCTCACAGATGGTGCATCACATTTCTGAGACAATAATAGGATTGTGAACCTCGCCATTCAATACCTCCCCTCAACCATTGAAGGCTCAAAGTGAGGAGACGAAGTTTCGCAGCGGATCTCAGCCTCTTGTGCCTCAGTCTGAGTCAGGCCTCACGTGGCACCTTAACTCTGGCCTGATGGGAGCCAGCTCATCGCTAAGTCACACTCCTGAAGACGTGTGACTGTTTGAGCACTTTTACAGAGACTGTGAGGCTTTGAAAAGGAGGGGAAATGAGACCCAGAGAAAAGGCTTGATGGAAGACGGGCTCCTTTTGGATGCAGAGCCATTTTCAGACAGGATTTTTAAGCTGGAGCCGATGGTGGAATGAGCTGCCATCTTAAGAAAGGTCAGATTTCTGAATTCAATTATTGTATTACGTCGATATCAACCTGATTTCCCGGTTGATGCACAATATTGGTAAAACTATATATTAGTGCTTTGCGTACCCTAACCGCAAACATTGATGGATTTTATTCTCTGTCCTTTTTACTCTGAACAAAAAAGAGCCCCTCTGAAATAATTATGCCCTGTAATAAATCTCACATTACTGTTCCAAATGCCTCGCAAGTTTCCCTTCTTTTATTCTTGAGTCCCCCAAAATGTATGTGCACGCCACTGTCAACCAAACGAAGCGGCACACTAAAGAAGTTCGTAAAACATATCCTCTTTAGTGTTTGGCACAGCAAACATGTTCAATAAGTTGCTTTGATCAGAGCAAAACCACAATTTTTGGGCAACATTGAAACTGTTGAAGACAAGCTTCCTAAATCACCTTAATGTTTAGATCAACGCATTGGAATGGTCCAGTCTAAATCCAGACCTGAAACCATTTCAGAATCCGAATCAAGACCTGATTTCCCCAGACATTCCTCATCCAGTGGGTCTGAACTTAACCTTAATGGTCATTTTTAACAAATTTTGATTTTACCTTCATATTTCTTAATGGAAACCATTAATATTGCCGTATGTTGTATCCATTTTTTCAGCACAACCCAAACCTTGTGAATTTAAACGTACATTTTTCTTTTGGATATATTGCTATTGCATATTAAACCTGGAGTCACATGAAAACATAAAATCCAAGTTTGACAAATTTCAATTTATTCACTGTGAAACCCACAAATATTCACAATGAATGGTTTTTATAACTTAGAATGACAATGAATACTGTAAATTTCTTAAACTGATATAAAAATATTGCAGACAATGCAATTTTTATAAAATTATTAGCATAAAAATGAAGGCAATTCCTCATTTGTTTGTATACAACTTTTGACAAAACATAATTGGGTAATTTTGCACTCCTTTCACGTCGCTGCGCCATTCCCCCTTCTCATCGTTACTCTTTTCATTGTTACTTGCGCAACTTTCCTTTGTTTCTCAGCAACAAAATACAGCCCATAATTATTCATTGAAGATGTGAGATTTCAAATAACAGTTATCTAATGTTGCGTTTCATTTTTACGTTTGTAAGCCCAGACTAGCCTGTTCTTAGCATTTCTTTGACATTCAGAAATATATGGTTTAATTATCTTAGCATAATTCTGGTTTCACTTTATCTATTAACACAATTCAAAAACTGGTGTGTAGTTTATAATGTGAACTTTAAGCACAAGTTGGAAGTCTTGCTGCTACGCTACGCGTCCATGGACTCCTAAGGTTATTAAGGCAGAACCAAGGCTCACCCATTAGGTAGGTGACTATCTTGCACATTGTGGCCCCAAAGATGAAGTCCTCCAGGATGTTTGGGATGAGCGTGAAGGGCATGCAGAAGATGGCCATCATCAGGTCGCTGACCGCCAGCGACAGCAGGAAGGAGTTGGTGACGGTCCGCATGCGTTTGTTCAGCATCAAGACAACGATGATCAGCAGGTTGCCGAAGACGCTGAGCAGGAAGATGAGCGAGTAGAGCAGAATGCGGAAGGAGTCCATCTCTGGCGGAGACAAAAACAATCAGCTTCATGAAGCAACGGCGTTACATACATGGTTTAATTGGACTTATCAGTGTGCAATGGTTCTTGTTGGAGTCAAGACAGGAAATATAAACAAATGGAAGAACACATAAAGTAGAGAAGGGGAGATTAATCAAATTAATTTGATAAGAAAACTGTTCATGTAGCGGTATATGTGAGAAATGAACCATAATAAAATGTAATGATCCCAATAATATCTCCATATGAGAATCACAGTCACTACAAACCAGACAAATAACACAGCTCTGTTGCATAAACAACACTAAAGTCTTTACAGGACCCAGTAATTTGACATAAACAGCACTTCAAATTGTGCTAGCGCCAATATTTCCCAGTTTTCCCTGTGAGCCGAGCAATAATTGTAATGATCTAAAAAAAAAAAAAAAGATAAATATCATCATCACAGCAAAGCAGAGTGTCTCATCGTGCACTGGGGGAAAATGAGACGTGAATTATAACGATCGTCTACATTTATCACTGGAGCAGAGCCAAAGGAGAATCCAAAGGCGTTTTAGACTGGAAGGATGACTGATTTAATGTTGTTATGATGAAAAGCAACGGGAATAAATTTAATGCAAAGATTTGTATTCAGCAGAGCATCACAGAACAGGGGTACAAGACGTAAAACTTTCAAGATGAGATAATGTTGGGTTCAGGAGAAGAAAATGAGGAGTGATTTCAGACATAATTTTAGGAAAAGAAAGTATCACCATTTTATGTGTTTGTTTTCTCAAATTAAGTAAAGTGTTAGCCCTCCCTACTTCCTGGAGTAGCATAAACTAATTTCCCCGATTTCACAGTGGTTATTTATTAAGCTTAAATAGCTTCACACATGCCTTGACATTACTAACAAAATCTAATTTGCCTTATTTTATAGATAATATTTAGCATGACGGTGATATATGATTTAAAGTACATCATAACTCCCAAGCATCAGGGTCGCCCAGCCAGAGGGTTTTGGGGATGCTCCCTTCACTGACACCAGCCTGTGACAGTGAGCCTGTTTGAGAATGAGAGCATTTGACAGGACAAGGGCGAGGTCAGCCATGTGCTTCTCTGACCGGGTCCACGACTTGAAGACAAGTCTAAAGGTCTTCAGCTGGGCCTGCAGACAAGCAGGACAGGGATTCAACATTTCTCTCTGCGCCTCAGCAAACGCGCCATGGAAATGGTTTTAGTATCACCCAGCAGGAGACGTTTTTATTTTCACTCACTCTTCTTGTTCTCCACCCAAGACCCGTTATTGGCATTCCAGTGATTTTAAAACGGCTAAACCAAAGAGGCAAAAGTCAACACCTGGCATTTAGATTTAGATCATTTTGCCAAAGGGCGAAATGTAAGCTAAGCAACAGGAAGGATTCAAAGTGAGGCTTGCTTGTGTCTTTCTGATTTGTCAATTAAAATCTAGCTAAAGGGGTAGCCAAACCTTAACTTCCACAAAGTCAAAATGGTTTCAGTGCGAGCAGTTCCTCATAGTTTATTAATCACACAGTTTATAAACATAAAACTTATTTAAGTCCACTTTTCAAATTCACTTCAGATAATAAAGCATAATCCATCTACAGGAGTGATGGTGCATCAGCTTCTACCATTAGCTCACACAAAATTTAGCTTAACAGTTTCAGGCTTGTGTTTTTGCTTATATTTGGACAAGTTTTATGAAAAAAATAACCCAGAAACGTTTACAACGAAAGTTTTGGATTAGAAGTGCACCGTTTAGCAGCCAGCCAATTTATGGTTGCTAATTTCCTTAATTTTGAGGACAGTAGTCAACCAAAACTATGACTTTCTTGCTATTTTCAGACAAAAAATAATCAGAATCGGCAGGTCAAGCTTTTTAAAGATTGGTTATTGGCCCGAAAACTGCAATAACCGTTTTCTGTTATTGCCGAAAAAGACCCCTAGTTTGGGTCTTTTGTGAATACTATAATTTCACAACTAAAACCTAGCTAAAAGATTAGCCAGCTGTTAGCCCCCGCAAAATGTAGCTATAATAATAATAATGCTTTCAGTTTCCGGAAATTGAAAGGAAACAGTTTAAAAAGATGCCAAACATATAAATTGAGTTTCTGCTACAGGCTGAGTTTATTTTGTAGCTGCTGTAAAATTAAAGAAAAGAAAACTATTAAGTGTTTTTCAGGTTCTTGTAAAATTGGAAATGGAGCAGGAATTGCAATAAGATTTTTATAATATTTTGAGACCATAGTTAATATCCAAGCAATTGTTTTTAATTGCCATGGAAATACCCAGATGTGCTGTACACCAAAGATAAACAAAAGGAGGCCTGAACCCATGACACTGCTGGAAACGTTAATCACGTCTGTTAGGATTGAGTTAATTTAGTTTCAGTCATGGAAAGACAGATTTCCAACACATAAGTGAGTAGAGTTTACATCAGAGAGCAGAAACGCACATTCAGCGCTGCCATTGAAGAAATTCCAGCCCAAATATCATGCAGAGAGCTGCCACTGGCCAGACGGTCTGCTTTATGATTAGGTGTGATGTGAAAAATGATTTATCTATCAACTGAGTGCCGGCGGTACAGCATGGTGGATGTGTTGCGCCTGAAGACTGCAGGGTGATTTTCCCTGGTTCCTTTGACTCAACCAAGCATGACAGGCGTGTTTAAATCCACTATCATACATACGCTGTGGATAAAAGCGAGGCATCACCTCTGAAATGCTTACCTGCTACAAAAATGGAGCATTTTTGGTTTGATCTATGACAGAAACACCATTGCCACCATTTATTAAACCACCACTTTTTCCAATTTTCCTGCAATCTCATCCAAAATTTTGCTTTTCCACACATGATTAAAGTGTTATTACGTTGCATTACATTATTATCGGTGTAGTCAGACGAAAAAAGCAAATCACTATTAGAGAGCCCCGTCATCTGTTAAAAGTAGGGTTGTGGAAAAAGGAGAGTGCTTTTACAACCTCTGTAGTTAGGTTGGATGTTGGCATGATTCACGTCTAAATCACTTCAGGGTTCATAAATAACGAGCAATAAAAATCTAAGAGCTACAAAGAAACAGCTGCAGCCTTGTCCTTTTAATTACAACCTTGCTCTGGTGATATTTCATTGAGAAAATACCTGATAGATGAGTTCAAAATGCTTCTTAGCGTCCAATTCTGATGCTTTCCTTATTTTTAATTTAGCTTACAGTGCTGTCCTACTAGAAACATCCAGAGTTGGGTTGTAACTGGTTACATTTACTCAATCATATTTACTTGGAGTAACTTTTGTGGAAAATGTTACTTTTAGGAGCATTTTTACTGTGCATTTAGTTTAGTTAGAGGGAATCCTGAGGCTTCACTTTAAAAGATTTGTCATTTCAGATCTCCAATTTGAGGTTTTCAAGCAATTCTTGTTAGCATCTCAATCAGATTAAGCTCTGATTTGACTAGGCCACACTAAAACCTTGATTTTATTGTATGTTTTTCAGCCACTCAGAGGTAGACTTTCTGGTGTGCTTTCAGCATTGTCTTTCAGGATTTTCTGTTAGAGAGCAAATTAAAGCAAATTGTAAAGGTCCCATACCATCACACTACCACTACCGTGTTTGACAGTGAGATGGTTTTTCTGAAACACTGTTAGTTTTCAGAGTTTCAGAGTTCCACATTTGTCTTATCAACCCATAAAACATTTTATTTTCTGGAGTTTTTCCCTTGGATATAATTTTGTTGTCCTTCTGGAATACTGTCAACTTTGCAATTTGTATTTTTCTTTTTTATTTGATGACGTTTCACCTAGTCTTTTTTGTTCTTGAATCATGAACTTTGACCTTAGCTGAGGTGAATAAAGCTTGCAGTGCTTTAGTCGTTGTTCTGTTTCGTTATACGTTTTGTTTGTGTTGGAATAAAAACCCTCGCTTATGATTCATTGGAATCTCATGGCTTTATAACAATTTTCCAACTTGATATCAATGACTTTGTTTCTCATTTCATCTTTAATTTAGACCTTTTAGCCTACTTCATGTTGTCAGATCATGTTGTTCTATTCAAGTGATTTTACAAATTCATTATTAAAAAAATTAGTGAATTTGTCACATTGGGCTAGGTTCCTTTGGATCACTTTTCTCCTGAAAGCTTGTGACAAAATAGCACAAATAAACACGTCCGGAAGGACAAATTTAGAAAGCTTCTAAAATAAGCAGAACATGAGTCAGAGGCAGGCCTCTGCAGCAGCATAATAATTATTTTCCTTTGTAAATATTTAATGCGGCAGGAAGTGCACCTATAGGATCAATGCTGAACATCAAGGACGCACATAAAGAAGCTGTGAAGGAATCTATCACTTTCTTCGCTCATAGGCATCGCTCAACAAGATATTTTGAGAAATTAAAGGAGCTTTATCACTTGAATCAGCATCAATATTCACCTTTTGGTTCTGATTAGTTTCAAGACATTAAAGGGGAATGAAACCTCACCTCCTTAGTAAGGGGAGTTTCTTTAAATGTAGTTTTGTTGCATCATAAACCTCACTACATTCTAAATGATGCAATCCCAAACAAGCCGCGGCTTGCATCAGAATGCACAGCCACACGCTGTAATCCCTTCTCACCTCCACATTTCGCATCCTGCTACCTGACCCCTGATTAAACACCTACACGGCACAGGCAGCCGCCGCGCTGCTAGTCAGCAGCTTTCGGCAAAAAGCCGCAAATGTCTTCTAATTGGTGCAGCTTGTAAGACACACAACACACGCCGGCCCAAGAGTGTTATTGATTTTCATTAGCTGGCAGCAAGTCAAAAGAGGATGGAGCCCTTCGGTTTGGCCTGAGGTGTATTATTATTATTCTCACGGCTTAAAGGAGTGAGCTCTGAATGTGGTTTGTGTAACTGGATCTCTGCTAATTCTTGTCTAAAAATAAATTCCATCGTTTGTCTCACAATAATGACTTTTTTTTCAATTTACCACATGTTGCTTTAGCAACGAGTAACTGAATCACCTTGCAGTGTTCAAACCGAATCAGTGGTTGAACTTCTTTCTATCAAATGGTGACTAAACCACTTTAGTGTTTCTGCTAAATGTTTGCATCACTTTTTGTCGAGAGGAAGATTTAATGTAAGCCTGTTCCAACAACAGATTTTGAGACCATTTTCAAGTAATATGGTAGTAATGGCGTAATAATGCAAGAAGACATTCAAACATTAAACACCAGAACTGGAAGATATTTAAAATAATCACTAAAGATACAAATACAATTAAATATGAAGTCTTTGTAAACAAAATTGTATTTCAAAAACGGGCTAGTTGAGACCAAATCACCAGACTGAAGGCTTTTATCTTCCAGTTTTTGTTGGAAAAACATAAGAAAAACAATGAAGGGTTAATTTAAAGTGTCTATTTTTATAGTATGTCCCTTCTAGCTCTACACAATCTAGAGACTAATGGTTTCTACAATAAAACTCAAACTCAGTCATTTTCCTTGGCCCACTCCATAATATCCCAAAAATAAAATACTCAAAGGTTTGTAGTCATTGACTAAAAGTAAAAACTTCGAAGATTATCAATCATTTTTCAAGGTACAGCAATCTCTCCTAACCTCAATGGCGTGCAGAAATCTCAGTGCACATTTGATCTTTTTGATCCCTGGATGTCTTCTCAGGTTCAAAAGACGAACAAAAAACAGTTTTTAGAGCACAAAGGTAAGAGCTTACAACATTTATTGTTCTCACAAGAGATTCGATCAGGAGACGGGGGATCTGCTTCCCCCTTATCTTCCATTTCCTATATGGAAAAGTCGCTGGGCATAAAAATGATTCGGCTTTTTTCCCCCACCATGTTTGGTAGCTGGGTTATGTTTGGAGATAGATATGATTTCTGATTGAACCGCTACACTCCCACAATGCATTTTCACTGCATTACAAGCAAATGAACCCTTTGACAGCAATTATCATGCTGCTCAGTGCGCATAAGTCCGTCTGTATTTTATCACGGTAATCAGGGGGTTGCTAAATGTAACAGTCAGCACTCTAATTCAGCTAAATAAGCTATCTCACCATGAGTGATTAATATTGGTTCCACACTACATTCAGATTTTGCAGCAGGAAACTCCTTATTTGTAGGATATATTTAATCACCCATGAAGGCTGTATTTAAATTAACTTTCAGTGCCAGTCGATTTTTCTTTTTTTTCCCTGCATGTTTCACCACATTTGCACTGAGTGTTTTGACTCAAAATCATTCAAACAGATTAAAAAATAAGTTAAAAATCTTCACGGAAATGAAGCTTCATGGCATTTTGGCTCATGATTGTTTAAACAAAAACATTAGCCAGAGTTACTGCTGCAGTCTGTCCTCAGGGTGACAGATTGGGTTAATTATATCCACGCTGCGGTCTTTGGAAAAACAATGGCAGGAAGCAAGATGTCTGCAAAAAGCTGTCAGTCAATTATGAATCAATTAGGATTGGGACGTCTGAGTGGCCTTCAGACAGTCTGCTTGTTAAATATATTAATTTATTGTACAGTAAGTACTTTACTAAATCTTCCATTTGCATTTTTATTAGAATTGATTGAGTATTGAGGTGGTTCTCAAACTATGGGGTGCGCCTCTTAATGTGTACCTGGTCTTTTTTTTTTTTTATTATTCTTTTACCAATTTGCCATTTTATGCCTTTGCAACATATTATTAACCTCCTGAGACCCTGCATCCTCATATGAGGACATTACATTTTTGTAAACACAGATGTAAATAATAACATTGATTGAATGGTCTTATCGTCACACAGATAGACCCAATGTCCTCGTCTGAGGACATTGGGTTTTGAGAAAACCACTTATTGTAGAAAGCTGAAATTTCATTTTTAGGCCAATTGGGTCCTTATGATCCCAAATGACAAGGAGAAATGTATATGCAAAAACAGACCCATTGTCCTCATATGAGGGCATTGGTTTTGACATAGTTCAAGAGCACATAGAAAGCTAAAATTTAATTTCAACTAAAATTAGGTCATACTAATCCCAAATGGTAAGGAGACATAAAAAATGCACATCAAACAAAAGCCCGGGTCTCAGGAGGTTAAAAAATACAGTTGTTTCCCACCCTAACTTTTCATGTATTTAAGATGTTTTGGGCATTTCAAACACACTTTGACTTGGATCCTGATCCACTCCTTTCTAGTTGCAGATCTGTGCTTTGTGAGTTGTAGACCATATTTTCCCCCCTCAAAAAAAATCAAAACGCTTACCAAATGACTGGATCTATGAAAGCAAGAACAGTTTTGTATATGGGTGAAAATAATCATTATAATTTTTGTTGTTGGAAAGGAGACAAAAAGTGAATGACTGTTAATATATTTTCCTTTTCCAGTAAAAACGATCTGCCAGAAAGATGTGATTTGTGCACCAGATATTAGGATTTAGCATTCTTGGCTGTTATTTTCTAAAGTTTATCATTTATTGCACCACAGTGTTTCTCCAGTTCAAATCCTGGATTGTAAGAAGTACATTTCTCATTTCAAATTATTTAAAACTCTTAGCATCCACGTGATAATTCTGGAGAATGTTGGTGTGTCATATTAACGTGTTGAATTTGTACTTTTCTTAATCTGATTGGTTTTTGAAGCTACAGTAAAACATTATGTTTCAGATTGCTGCACTGCTTGAGTTACGGTCAAATCTTTGAACTTCTTTTTAAAAGAAAAAACAAAAATAGGCACACATTGCATCAGTTTTCACATCTGATAAATACATTTAAAGGAAATATTTGTTACATTTTACATTCTCTAATTAAAACGCTATAGAAAAAAGAGGATTTTTATTTTTAGATGTCAGTGTTTTTAAAATATAGTGACTAAAATGCAACATTTAGGGATGGTTACACTGTGAAATTGACTAATAATTTAAGTTTGCATCCTGCGTTAGCTAGCTAATGCTAATATCAAGCTTCCTAGTATGGTAATTTTCTTAACCGCTCAGCAGTTGTTGATAATCTTAGCTGTCACTCTCAATAAAAATGTTTATAGGCCCCCTTTTAACGAAAACTTAAAAGCGCTTAGCTTATTTAGTTAAGTACTTTCGAAATATTTAGTTGAATTTAAATACTTTATTTAGCAATCCTTTAGATTTAGCTCAGAAATATGAGTCAAATTACTTAAATAAAATGTAATTTTTTTTGTTTTTGTCTAATTTCTAACCATTTCTGTTTTTAAGAGTGTAATTACAGGCAGTGTAGATGTTTTAGAGAATATCTGTTAAAAACTACCTCAGGAAAAGAATCTAAATGAAAAGCAGAGGCCTCTTTTTTATTTTTTTTACATGATTTCCGTTTTTTTTTTCAGTTCACGTTTCATTATAATTGAAACTTACATCTCACACCTATTAGAGGAGCTGCATCTTCAGGGATTTCTGTAGTGAAATAGACCCTTTGCCAAGGTGTTTGCTATCTGAAGTTATTATGCCAGAACCACGCCAGAGGCCCGTTTAATTCTATAGAAATAAAAGTGCTGTCCAGTTTATAATTACTTTTTGTCACACTGTGGAGGCCATTAAATGCACAGAGTAAAAATCTGTTGTCAAAGTGTAAATAGTTATGGGTCGTTCATCATGTTCTTAAGCTGCAATGTAATTGCACAATCTTCCAACTTTCAAGTTGGATTAGTATGAATTTTCATTTACATAAAACATATTTTATGTTTTGAAACACCACTACTTTTCATATTGAAAACACCAAACTGTGGAAATGCTGGACTAAAATACTCAAGATGTGCACTGTAAAATCTTTGACAAAGTAAAATCATAATGGCTCATTTTAAGAGATTTTTGAGATAAACTTCTGTAAAAAAAAAAAAAAGAAAATACTACCAAAATATATTTACCAAACTACCAAATAAAACCGTATGACTGTACAAAGTTCAGTGACATAGTGCTCACTTAAATTTAATATTTTTGTGTTTTACAAACTTTTGATTTTATACATATGACGGCAAAGGCAAAAAATATGTCCCATTCTCAGTTTATGTTTCCAATAGGAAGATTATTGGTGCTACACAGCTTCCAACTGCCATTCCCCTTATGTAAACAAAACAAACAACAAATCTCCCAAATATGACCAAGGTTTAAAGTTTCAGGAAAGTTTATGTTAGCTTAAACATCAGAGATTTAAAACAACAGAAGTCTGTTTTGGTCTTTGCATAGCATGCTGGTGCTATCAGTGTGTATGTAGCTAACAGATCATCTGAAGCAGCAAGTTTCCGTATCATTCCTTGGTCTGCCTTTGAAAACCTGTGTTCATTTAATGCTTATGAAATCCCTTCATGCTCACTCGCAAGCTCTCAGAAGGATGGAGTGAGCTCAGCAAAGTGCCACTTTGAATCAGTCGGGGAGCAGAGTCCGAGCAGAGCCAAGGTGCGGATACAGATGTTGCTCCACATAGGCAGGACCCCGTCTGACCCCACCTGCTCTCAAGAGTCTGCAGCCATTAATGCGATGGGATGCATGTCAGCTGTGCTTTACAGCTTCTTTATAAGCTGTGGGAGCCTCAATACCTCAAATAGCAATCCAAATAAGTAACACATCCGTTGGATCAGAGCAAATGAAAAGAAACGCAAAGGAATATGTCAGAGCACACAGCTGGTGTTGCTGATGTGGTATCAATATTCTGGTTAAAGCTTAGAATTGGCCAATGAATACAGCTGGAAGGAAAGCATGTGGATTTGATGTTCTCTATTTAATCGGACTGAGCTTGAAATCTCCATCTCTACGAGCAAAATGGATAGAAACAAAACCCAAAAGACTTGGTTCCTCTGGGAGTAACTCATGGTTTTTTATATTTTATTTTCAAAAACTAAAAAACCATGTATAATTATCCTTCAGCTTCACAATGATTCTCTAATTAGTGTTTTCTGTTGCATAAAAGTCCAAAAAACACATTGAACTTTGTAACGTAGGACACCATGCTGATTCTCTACATACATTACACTTTTTTGAAACCAAATGTTCAAAGACTTGGTTTTGTCCTGTCTCAGTGTGGTGGACTGGTATATCTTTTTTCCTGAAATCGAACTAGTTTCAAACTGTGTTCAAATGTAGCCGATAAAGTTTTTTACTTTAAAATGTCAATGCTACCACCTGGTGAGATAGAAGAGGAGAAAAAGGAGAAAATATTCCAGTTCAAAAACATATTTTTTTTCTGTCTGTTCAACACAGAAAGAAAAACCCTGAGTTACGTCCTCCATTCACTCTACCTGCAGGTAATGCTAAGTCAGTCAATGTTTAGCTGACTTGTTACTACCATGTCATACTGTTTGGACATACTACTGAGGGTCTGCATGCATACAGGGGTAGGTTCACCTAAATGTTGTGGCAATGCAGCTTACTGAAAAACATTAGCTACACAGGAACAACCAGTTAGTCAGGAGCTCAAAGTTAGCTTGCTAATTAGCTTCCATACTCAGACCTTCTAGGAATGTTTGCAGCTTTACAGCTGTCCAGGTCTGTGATATTCAGTTGAAAATGGTCCCACATTGGTTTAGATCTTGAACTTTGTCTCACCACCCTCAAAGCTGTGGGACTCTTGTGTCTTAGGGTGTATGCACATCAAGAAAGTCTTTTTGTCTTTTGAATTTCAATAGCAGCTCATACAGCGTAGGTTTGACCCACAACATGTTGGCAACAGCATCGCTACGCAGAAAACGGTGAACGATTTCAGCACAATCAGTACATGCAGTAGTAGCATTAGAAACACTGAAGGGCTCCCGGTCCCGACGACCTTTGCCGCATGTCCTCCTTCAAAAATGGCGCCGGCTCAGCTGGCTGCCTGCAGACGCAGCTCCTGTCGTGTGTGTGTGTTAATCTGTGTATAAAAAAAATTCTTGCTATAACTGTGAAATAATTTCCCTGCTGGGATGAATAAAGTAATTCTTCTTCTTCTTCTTCATTTTAAACATTGTGTCCAGAAACTCTGGGTCATGAAGCCCAAAATGACATACATTTCCTGCTGTTGCTTTGGATTGAGGCCGATCTGTATTCACACCAGAAGCAAACCGCACCAGAGTTTATTTGGAAGACAACTGAGACTACTTCAAAAAGTGGATCTCGTTCCGGTTGTTTAGTCCGCACCAGGGTTCACTTAAGTGCATTCACAGCTACAAAAAAGGTCCAGACCGATGGGGGAATAAACTCTGGTTCGTTTAAACTGAACCACATATGTCAGGTGTGAATACACCCAAAGTAGTCTTTGGTCTTTGTTTTGTTTTGGTGTGCTCTGGTCTTCATCTTACCTCCTTTCAAAGAATTGGCATCATGTTGGTATGCTCTGGTTTTTCTTTTGGTGTCAACCTCCTTCAAGTGGTTGGACTTGGTATTCTCTGGTCTTGTTCTTGGTATCTCCTCTATTCCTTGCAAGGGATTCTACCTCCACCTGTCTATAGTATCAAGAGATCTTGTCCAAGTCTGTGATGTTCAGTTGCAATTTAATACTGTTTTTCTTTTCGGAAGAAGTAATAAAACATCAAATAAATATACTTTAGCTGTATTTGAAGGTCACTTGTGTTAGAAAATAAGATCTTGTACACACATGGAAGGGGTGCGGCTTTAATTTCCTGTCATAACTGCAGACCCCTGAGAGCAACAAAAATGCATAATCAGACTCCACTGTTCCCCTCTGACCTGAAGCAGGAGGTAGGTGAAAGTAAATAATGCATCTAAATGGATAAAGGCTCAATATCATCTAATGTTTAGGAGTTGAGGAACAAAATGGAAGCATTTCTGTCAATTCAAAGCTGAAACTCTCCACTATGTTTGATTCCTCCCTGAAGAAGCTGGGCTTACATCCTGCTGAAGAGGTTCACAGGTCTGAAAGAGTAAGTCGGCACAGAAGAAGGAATGGCTGAATTATTTATTGGGGAACGATCTCAAATCTTTTTTCAATACTGCAGCTGAGGTGGTGGGGGGAAAATATTAAAACCGTCTCTCGCTCTTGTTCCGACCTCATTAGCAACCCAGTCTGGATGTGCAACTGGTGCCCTGATACAGGACTCGGGGGGCCTTATCTCCTCCACTGCTGGGTTTAATCTCTGTTGCGCTTCCGAATTAGAGGCATGCAAAATAAACACTGTGAATTAAAACAGCTTTTTTCACACTGTTGTTGTTCATCCCAGCTTTGTTGATGCAGGAGTTGGGAGAAGGCAGCAGTAAATCTGCCTGACTTGGTGATTTATTGTATGCAGGTCTGGGGAAGTTGATTAACACAAAACCCAGGATTGCAAATAATTTTCAGCTTAAGCAGACATCAGTGCACGAGAGACTCGGATAAAGGCTTTTTTTGAGTTTGTGCTTTTACACTAACCAGTTTAAGATAGTCCATTAGCTCAACTGGTGAGTTTTTTTAAATTAGTTAATCATTAATAAATTTCAGATGTTAAAAAAAAACTTTCATTTTTTGGTAAATACTCTGTTACTGAAGAAAGGAAGAATAAAAATGCTCATTGCACCACTAACAAAAAGCAACAGGAAAAAAGAAACAAGGCCTGTCACAATAATAAATATTGCTGGATGATAAATTGTCCCACAGGTTTTCCCATTTTCAAGTCATATAATGCGATAAAAATGAAGGAAGACATTCTTAAAGATCAATAAAATGTCTTTGTAAACAAAATTTTTATTTTTTATTTGTAAAGAAGGGCTTGTTGAGACCAAAGCACCAGACTGAAGATCAGTGTTTTTATAGATAAAAGAAAAAACCGGATAAATAACGCAAATGGAAATGATTTTATTGTGACAACTTAACACTTATATATGTAGATAAATTAAACCGTGTTGGAATAGCTTGTTCAGGAATCATGAATAAATAGACACGTGATGTCTTTCCAATTTTATTTATGAGTACTTACGTCTCAGACGGACTTAAATATACCCACATACTTATTATATTATTATTACTATTTGAGTATGCGCATGTATTAGAAATCAGCAGCAGAAAACGAAAGGGAGTCATAAAGGTGCGGGTTTTACCTCGGGCTCTGGTGGCAGGTCGGTTCAGTACGGAGCTGTTGGAGCAGGTCGTGTTCTGTTCCATAAGTTCCACGCTGATGTTCCCCACGCTCACGTCCCCGCGCTCCCCGCACACGGACAGCAACTCCTGCGCGCTGCCGTTCGCCGCCATCCTCTCCGTCCTCGAGGCTAATTACCGATCTGCTTTTACCACACCTGAGGACCGCTTTAAGACCGCCGCGCTGGAGTCAACCCGTCGCTTTTTGTCTTCATTACACCGCGGAGGAATTCAGGGTGCGCTGGAAAACTTGGTGACAACGCAAAGTGGAGTTGCGCGCTTCTGGAAAAAACGAAGAAACTCAATTTAAGCACCTGCGGATGTTAATTGGAGCGAGGCAGGAGACGCTCTTAATAATCGGACTGAAGCCCGACTGTGGAGGAATGAGGCTGCGCTGCTAAGGGCAACTGGTGAGCTCTCTCCTCTCACACACACTTATCTTCTCTCTCTTTTTTCTCTCTCTCTCTCTCCTTCATTCAACTCTGCTTAGACCGAAGCTGCACATCAACATTACCAATTGTTTTTTTTTCTTTCTTTTCTGCGTTTTGTACAACCTGAATATATTTTTTGGAAACAAAAAAAAATCATAAACATAAGTCTGTAGGAAGATAATATTTATCTTTAATTTCTATGCATTTGTATTCGTCCTGCAGAGTCAATCCATTTTAGAGCTACCCTGTCTTTTCACTGAATAGAATCTTAATTGGATTTCAGTCTGGACTTTGGCTGAGTCATTATTGTGGATTGAACCATTGTTGTCCAACATGTGGCCTGAGGGCCATTTGCTGCCCTCTCAATGATTGTGTCCAGTCCCTATCACAATTCTGGAGTGCAGCAAATCTGGCAGAAGTTTTTACAGATAAATAAAATCTCACATGGTTTTTAGCAAACTGGGCAACTTACAGTTTTCGGTAACATTTTATTTGAATGGTTGTGCATAAGACTGACATTACACTATCATAAACTTGACATAACACCCATTATGAACATGAAGGAGTATTCATGAATGTTTACAACTGTTGTCATTAAGTGTCATTTGCTAAATAATTACACTTTTAATGCAAAATTGACTCTTTTAGTTGACTTTTACTGAATAAAAATGTAATTATGTACCAAATAATGCTAATTTGGCACTTTCAATGCAATTTTGCATTAAAAACTGCATTATTTACTGAAAGGCACTTTATAACAACAGTCTTCAAGCATTCATGAAGACTCCTTCATGTTTGTGGCAGGTGTTATGTCATGTTTATGACAGTGTAATGTCAGTCTTATGCACACCACTTCAAATAAAGTGTTACCTAGTTTTCTTTCAACAATGAATTTCTTTTTCTACAAAGTGTATAAGGTTCACTGACTCAGCAGAACCTCAGCAGCTCTATTAGAGTTACCAGATCTTGTAAATTATTCTGGTTTTATGACAATAATGCTTTAAGAAACTTACTAGATTTGAGGCAGTAGACATTTCTAAGACTGGGATTTGAACCTACATGCTTGCTGCAAAATAATGTATTCCCAACAAGAAATCTACCATGTTGTCTAAAAGTAGAAGGGAAATTATTTGGATTGAGGCAACAATTGGTTGCGTCAGGAAGTTCTGAGTTATTACCCAGGTTTGCATGCAATCTTGCTGTTCTATCATCATTCCAGGGTCTTACATGGTTGTGTGGAGACCAAACAGCTAAATCTATTCACTTAAAGCTTTTTAATGAGGAGTAATAAACCTTCTTTGTAGCATCTCATAAATCTGTCCAATAAATTAGTTTGGAGCGGGCTTTGCCTTTAGATTCTGACCATCTATGGGCTGGAGATAATTTATTTTCTTTGGTGAAAAAACTTCATAACGATGGTAAGTAACGATGTGTTTAGGGTAGTTTTTTTTTTTTTTAAAGTTTACTGGAACTTCCAATACAACTGGATTCTTATTTACTACTTAGAAGTTGTCTTAAGCCATTTGGGTTATTGATTGGTTGATTAGAACTGAAGATGCATTGCCATCTATTTATTCAGGATTTATTTTGGTTTATTGTATCATGTTTATCACTTTCTCTCTGAGAATGGTTGCAGTTGTATTTCCTGAACCAGGGAGCAACCGTCAAATTGTCCAGCATGTCCGGTGACAAATGGCTCAATCAGCCACAATTTGAAGTGGTTCACAGAGAAGCAACGAGCCCTCTAACTTAAATTGTCTGGTGGTTTAAAGAACAGCGTGGTGCTGTAGCTTCGAACCAATGGTTACTTGCACATCCTGTGTTTTAGATGAGAGTGGTTTACACATTCTATGCGAGTACCACCGTCTTGTTTACACACCGACTGATTTGAAATGGCTTGTTTAAAAGTAGAAAATATCTCTGAGATTTTGTTTTCGTAGTCTATGGAGCAACTATTGCATTTTCCATCTGGCTGACCCACAAGGAAAATAAGAGCTGTTTGAGGACTCCTCTGATGCGTTATTTATGGGGAACAATTCGAGAGACTCTCAGGGTTTAACTCTGTTCATGTTTTAGCGCTTCGGAAACATATACGGAGGCTATGGAGGCAGCGGGGGTGGAAGGGGAGGCAGCCTGTTCTGTGGGGGAGGTATGCAGCTTGGTTTGTTTTTATCGGGAAGTTGCTGTCGGCCCTGGTGATGGTTTCTGCTTTTATCGTGCTCTAATGTGTGGGAGGTATATCTATATATGTGTGTGTGTGCGGTGCTCCAGCTTGGCTAACATGTGCTGGTGTTTTTTTCTCCAAACACTGATAACAGCTTATTAAACTATTGCCAAAAGTCTCGTCCTTCCTCCTCCACTCAAGCAATAAGTGTTTAGCTTTGCAGTATTGATCTCTACTGCCTTAAGGGGCTTTGCACAGGTCAAGACTGGTATGTCTGATGTTTCTGAACTATTTTGGTCAGAACATCCTGCCCCAGTTGAGTTTTTTGTTTTCTCAGTGTACCTCCATTGATTAGCTATTATTTCTATTTGCTCAATTCTGCAGCAATGAGAAAGTATTTATTATTTATGTTTTTAAAATCTGTAGTGTTAATACTCATAAAACATTTCGTCTGACTTAAGAAAAAAATGGAGTAGGTGTCTTTTTATTTGGTGTTTGTAAACTCTGGTTTCAACTGTAAAATCCATTTTTGGGCTATAATAATGTAGATTTTCTAAGTGAGAGTACATTCAATTAATATGACAATGAGTTATCTGTGCCCCTACAGTAGAAAAGGACAATATAAAATTATCACTATTCTGTTTCGCACATTGATTCAGCTTCCTTCCTTCCAATTACTTTCTGAACTCTAGCTGAAAGTACCTGAGTTTAATTTGATTTCGTGGGAATGTGTCACTTGAAATAAGCATAAAAATGAGTGATGTAACAGCTGGATTCATCATCAGGTTTAGACAGGCAGCCAGAAGGGAAATGACAAAACTAAACCCTAATAAATGGGCTACAAATCTGGAAATTACTCATGAAGGAATTTAAATTTAAATTCCATGCATTGTGACTTTAAACCATGATTATAATATAGGAACAAATAATTGACTAAAACAACCTGCTGTTGGTGATTCATAAGATTTTATTGACAGTCCTGTTAGTTACTTTGGAAATGAGTGTTTATCAGTTCTTGTATATTCATATAAGGTAACTACATGCCGATTGAATCCAGCAGCAAAAATTAAAGAAAACAATTATGTAAGTTTGAGTTACATAACTTTTCACTGCATCAATATTAGCTCACTTCAGAATTTATATTACAAGTGCAAATAAAGTCTGTTGCTCAACACGTGACAATCTACTTCTGTCACTGTTTAATTAGGAACCACCTCAGAACTGGTTTTCACCTGCATATCATCCAGTTCAATGCCGTTCAAACCAGTCCTTTTAACAGTACAATAAAATGTATTTGCCCCATTGCAGATTTTAGCTTTTGTGCTTTAGCACAAAGCCCCTTCCAACAGATCTAATAAAATTAACAATGTTTTTATGCTTGATTCAAATCCAGCAGGATATCCCAACCATCTTCTTTATTTATATTTTTTCTGTCTTAAATTTTATTCATTGTGTCATTAAAAAGGTTTTAAATTGGACCTGCAGAAACCTGCAGATACCCGGTGTTTTCTTTTGCAGACAAAGTAAATGTTTGAAGAAGTTAGCCTTGTTAATTTGACTGAGAACAATGAGCTAACACAGTATTTAAGCTATGCACATTAATCATTTTTAACAGTAGAGCTGATATATTTTGAATTAATACAATAAGCTAATTGTACCACAAACTGCCCAGCAGTTTGTTTCTCTAGCTTAGTTTTGTTTGACTGTTCTTGAGTAAATTATTAGGTATTTTTGTTTTTTGCCATATATATTTGCATGTAGTGACCATAGATGCGGTGGGGCAGATAAATGAATTATCAAATAAAATCCCAGAGCATTGCAAACATGGACCAGCAGCATGAAAAGCTTACAAGACCCCATTTAGAGCTATGAAGCTACGTGACACCCTGTAAATCACACTCCTGTCTAATATTTAGGAAGCCAAAAGTGAGGCATGAGTCCAAAGAAATCAATGAATGAGTCCAACACAAATCAAATGCCCAAAACATTACTCACAACATGTCAATGAGGCCGGGACAGAGCTCATTTTCAGAATGATCCATGGGAACGCCTCAGGAATGTGCACTAAAATATTTTCCTGCCATATCTCTGCAACTCTGTTAACGAGCTTCATAAACCATCAGGATGACTAGAACATCAGTCAATGACTTGAACCTCATCTAAATTTTACCAAAATGCCATTAAGTAAAAGTTAATTTACTTCTCATGTCTTGGCTGTAAAGTTCTTTATTCTATAAAATGCTTGCAGTAAAGTTAATTATTCATCCTTGGAAATGTTTCCGGATACAAGGAAGTTGTATTTTTAAGGTTGCGTCTAAGTGCAACACTATGGCCCGTCTCTCTCATCCAAAAGCATTAGCGCTTTCATCCGTCATTGTGAAGAAAAGAAGCTGTGATGTATTTTGATTCTGTATCTGGGACACACATACACACAAACCGGGTTCGTGTGCACATTAATTTGCCTCAGTCAGGTCTTGTCTCTACATCTTATGAGCAACTCGCAGAAAGACATGATGCACATGTCAGCAAAGGTGAAGGAGCAAAGGCTTGGCTTGCCACGGCATTGGAAAAGATGGTGAGTATTCTTATTCTCAGACATGAGAAAAAGAATGTACAGGAAAAAAGACAAGGCAGCATTCCTTTATTCATTTAAAAGAACTAAAACTTTGATTTTGTTGAGGAATTGTTGAAGACAAAGCAAATGTTCTTGGGAACAAAACCTTACATCTACCAGCACTCATTGCTTTTGGGTTGGCTCAGAGCTTTACAGCAGTGTGTAACCCCAAGAGCCTGATTGTGAATGCAGAAAGGCAAAGGAAATGTTATGGATTTTAGGACATCAAGGAAAGTAACCATCAACACAGAGGCCTTGGAGGGAAAAACCTTTCTTGGGTCGATGCATCAGCCATTTGAAGGATCACAAGGCCTTTCATTTTTGAGGAAGTTAAGAAGAGCGACCTCCTTCAGAAGCTGCTGATCATGTAAACAGAAAGCTCCCTGTTGAGCGACTTGATGATTTGGTATTCCTGCTGCGACGCTCATCAGTTGTCGTCCAACTGATTTAATTTCACAACTTACAAGTTTAAGAGGTAAATCCAGATCTGAGATCTAAAACTCCTGTGAATAGTGATTTCTAACTCTGAATTAAGGTCTCGACCATACTAACACTTGGATATAGTTTGATCTTTGTCCGACTGCCTGGCCTCAGGTCAACTTTGGGATTGACCCCTAATCAGTTCCCGTAATGTCTGACTGGCTTCTCCATTCCTTGTGCAGAAAGATATATTTCACCTTCATTTACAGTGTGTTTAACACTAAGCATTGTTCTGACCCCTGCTGGTAAGATGCTACCACTAAGTGTCTTAGGTTAACATGAATACAAACAATAAAAACATACTTTGCATCATTTAGGTGCACTTCAGCACCAATAATAAACCAAAAACAGCCCTTTAATTTAGCACAGTCCAGTTGATTTTGGACAGGTTTACCAGCTTCCTGAAAAATGAACTACTACAAAAAATAAACCTGATTTCAGGGCTTTTTAAAGGATTGCTGTTGTTCCACAGTTGGCATAGTGTGTTTGCCTATTTAAGGCTGCACAAGAGGCGTTGATTGCTACCTGCTGCTCACTCCATGAAGCGGTGAATATGTAAATATTTCTTATTCCACCAGCTCAGTCACAGATTCTTCTCATCACACATCTGTTAGCAGCTTATTGGGCCTAGATTGGCCTCTCAGTGCAATGATTCTTCTGAGTATCATGCTTTCAGTGCAAATTAATGAGCCGGAAGAACCTCTTTATTTTCTAGACATATCAAACAGACGTATGGAAACAACAAAAATCTGCACCTGGGTTTAGATTGTGGGAATATTTTGTGGTTATAACGTGACAAAAAGTGAAAAACTTTTACTGAGGTGTGAATACTTTTGCGTGGCACAGGATAACCTTATATGGTGTGGACCTTTGCCCTCTTCCTTTAGTGAAGCCGTGATACTGTTTGTGTCAGATGACTGATAATCTAGAGACTCTTTACTTTTTTCTTTTTTTTTTGGTGTTTGTAACTCATTTAATCTGATCTAAAAATGAAAGAAAGCAATTCCTCTTGTGGAGATAAACTTTAGTAACACTTCTTAAAATTAATCCCTTAGGCCTATTTTATCGTTCATTGCTGTGTTCCTCTTCCTGAATATTTATTTCCTTTACATTTTTTCTTACTGTTTTTACTTCCATTCAGATCTTGCTCAAATGGTCTTGCCATATAAATATATTAAATTGTATTTGTTTTTGTTTATAGTAGAATTTTGTTCTTTGTGCGTTTCAATAGTTTTAGCATTTCTTTTGTTTTGTACCGGCCCATTAAAAGCACTGCTTAACTGTATGAAATGTTGAAAAATAATTAGCTTGCATTGCTAACAGATGTTAGCCTGATTGCTAAGCACAACCATTAGCAATTCCGACCAGATTTTAGCTTGTAGCTAAAACATGACTGGTTTAGTTTGTTCCCAAAACAAAAACACACCAGTAGATGCTTGTGACGTCCGTCTGTTATTGTGTTTTGTCCTGAGGCGGAGCAGAAGGGGCGGGACCAGGATTCGCCAGGCCCAGCGCGTCCTCGGGATATAAGCAGCCTGCTTCAGCGCGTGAGAGGGAGAGGACAGGAGCTGAATCTGGCTTGGAGCTGAGCCGGCTTTCCCACCCAGCTTGATTCTACAGAGGTGGCTCTTCCCCCAGCTGCCTGCCCACCCGGTCCTGGTTTGGGATGGTTTGTTTGACCTTTCTTTTCTTTTCGCAGGGCTTATCCGTGGAGCAATGACACCGACCACACGGGGGGAGGGGCACCCGCTTGTCGATGCTGGTCCTGTTTATTTGCTTGGATTGTACAATAAAGACTGTATTCTTTTATTGAGGGCCGTGCCTCTCTGGCTTTTTGTTGCGGCTCACGAGCCGGGTCGTAACAATGCTTTTGCATCTATTGAGTGATTACTAAATGTTTACAGTGCTTCACAAGTCATCTAACTATCTTGAAAACAAGTTTATCAGGACATGGTTGATGACTATCCAAAAAATACAGGTATTACTTTGCATAATAACAGGTGTGAACTAATGTTTGCTCATAAAAGATTAAATATTAACTGTGGTAATGCTGCTAGCGCTTTGCAGCAGAGGCAAAGGTGAACTTTTATCAGATAAACATGTATATTAAGGCTTTGTAAAGGGAAATTAGACTGACGGTAACAAATGAGCTGCTTCATTCGACTAAGTGAAGATGCTGAACGTGGTGAGTCTCAGCTTTGTGCCATTGCTCTTAGCAGTGGGGGCATTGACGCTGGAGAGGTGGGTTTTTAATCAGCAAAATTCCTCCTGTTTATGTACTTCATACTGGTTTTTACCAACAAATTCTCAGTCAAAATACAGATCCAAGCTAAAAATCTGCTCTGATATTTAGCAAAATGTAGGAGTATATGTAGATTCTCATGTATTTTGTGCTTTGTTAAGCAACAAAGTGGAGTATGATTACTTCCAATACCATCCAATGGAGGAGGTGAGAGAACCCGATCGTTGTTTCACACATAATAAAACACATTTAGTGTGATTAAAGTCTATTGAAGTTCTGCCTTACAGATCAGCAGCTGGATGTCTCAGATGGCGAAGCAATACCCCGATGTTGTGGCCATAGTGGATTATGGGAAGAGCTATGAGAACAGGACAATTAGCTTGATGAGGGTGAACCAGATTCTGGTTTTAAAAAATTTATTTGGTAGAAAAGGCTGGGATCTGCTGATATTTAGAGGCATTGGAACTGGTTTTTCAGATCGGCCTGAAGTCTGACACCAAAAAGAAAGCCATCTGGATGGACTGTGGTATTCATGCCAGAGAATGGATCGCTCCGGCGTTTTGTCAGTACTTTGTCAGACAGGTAAGAGAACCTTCTGATGTACGGTTCTCCAGAGCTACTATGAACCCCTTTAATGCTGTTTGTTTAAATTTGTGAGTAAATATGTGAGTTATCGTCTGCCGTTTTATGCAGAATTAAACTCTTTCAATCTGTTTTCTTGTTTTTTTTAAAATCAGATTCTCCAAACGTACAAAACAGACGCTAAAATGGAAGCCATGATGACAAACATGGACTTCTACATCACGCCGGTGCTCAACATCGACGGCTACATGTTCTCCTGGAAGAACTCCTCAGTCAGTATCTTGATGGATATTCATCAAATTAAATCCGGTTGATCTGCTGCAAAGCTCTCAAGCTGGACATGAGCAGGATATGAGAGGATATGCTATTAGGAAAAGGGCACTCGAGTAAAAGTGATTTGTGGTTTAATCATCGAAAAAGATGACTTCCGATGAGCCCAAAGTATAGGAGACGTCAGCGGTTTAATATTTAGAAAAATGTCAAGTGGTTAATTTCTTGCGTTGCTGGATTTAGACTCAAGTGACTGAACACTCTGATCCTCTCAGACCCGACTGTGGAGGAAGAACAGGTCACCGGGACCTTCGGGCGATTGCTACGGCACCGACCTCAACCGCAACTTTGATGCCAACTGGGGCAGTGAGTGTCTCATCACCGAGCTCCGCGTCATGAAGCAGCTTGTTGGTTTGTGTCAGCGACTGATTCTGTTTTCGTTTGCAGCCATCAGAGTGTCGTCTGACTGCAACTCCGACATCTACCCTGGCAGAGGGCCCATCTCAGAACCCGAGGCCCAGGCCGTAACTTACTTTGTGGGAAGCAGAAAGGAAGACTTCCTGTGTTTCCTCACCATCCACTCCTACGGCCAGCTGCTCCTGATTCCCTACGGACACCCCGACTTCACCGCCTCCAATTACGATGAGCTGGTATTTACATCCATGCATGCTTTGCACATGCAATACTCTGTTGCTGCACAGGACCATCTGCACTAGGAGCTTTTGTTGTTGTGCACATTTTGTTTGCTTTCTGTCAGGTTACATGAGATATTTAGGTCTGTGCTGATTGTGCATGAGGAAATATGTAATAAATTTGCTCTACATAAATAAACGACATGCATCATAACCCTCATCTGCAAACAACAAAGCGGAACAAGCAGGAGGAAGCTGACAGTAAGTAGCAAATGAGAGACTGACCAGGAACGATGCAGGTAATAAACTAAAAGAGACAAGAGTTACTGTTCGCAAAACAGGATTATGAAGCTCCATGTGTTGTTCCAGGCCTTCAGCAGAGAGAAGCGTTCAGGCAGTGCTGCTGTTTGTAAGGTTGGCTGAACTCAACAGAGGAGTTTCTAATGAATACTCAGTTCTCTGAATCACCATAGAAAAGTTCATTTGTTCCAGTATTTGAATTCAAAATGTGAACCGTATCAAAGAATGATGTTTCAAATGTTTATTTTTGTTCGTTTTGATTACAGTTTTCTGATTTTGCACATTTCACAGGATGATTTTGGCCAAAGCCAAGCACTAACTCATTTTTACAGTCACTTCTATTCCTGCATATGGCATTATTAGGGTAATATTGATTTAAATTCAGTCTTGCTAAATGCAAAAGATGTCAATGTATCACATATTTAGTGAAACATTATGGCAGCTATGAATAGATTCACTAATATTTCCTCAGTAGATAAAATCTGGAAAGTGAATCATAAACGATCCAATCTATTTTGCAGCGATTCCTCCCTGGACTTTTAAATGTACACTTTTCTTACTTCCTGTAACGACTAGCTGTGCTATAGCTTTCTCGCACGTGGTTTGTGAATATTGATACAAGTATTTTATGCCCTACTATCACAAACATTCATTAACAACATTAGTTTCCTATTCTTTGCTCAGCTCTTTGCTCTAAAGATTGAAAGCTAAACCAGAAATATAAGCAAAAACTAGCAATTTTGGTGATCTAGTATGAATGCACACATGATCTCAAGATGAAAACAGATCCCATATAAACAGTTGGCATTTATCGAGGCCCACTGTGACTAAAACCGGGCCGCAGTGTTTCCTCCTTGTGTTCTCGCACTCCCCCGCCGAAGTGTTTGTGCATGGCCGGCGCTGCCGTTCTCTGGCGCCGAGCACAGCTGAGCCGAATCTCTCTGCTCATTTTGCCGTAATACATGTCAGTAACAGGATGGAGTCATGAATACAGATGAAGCTCCAGAGCGTTTCTTTGTTTGGTAAACTGCTTTCTTTATGTTTTGTCTAATAAATCAATGAGAAGAGTTGTCTGACTATTCCCGGCTCCTCAGATGAAGGTGGGAGAGGAAGCAGCTGAAGCCATTTTGAAAGTTCATGGGAAAACGTACAGAGTTGGAACCTCTCCAGCTGTGTTATGTATGTATAGTTATTTCAGTACCTATAAATCAGAGGTTTTAAGGATTTTACCAACATAATTCTCTCTTCAGACCCCAACTCTGGTTCATCCAGAGACTGGGCTCGAATGCAGGACATCCCCCTGACTTTCACCTTCGAGCTGAGAGATAACGGCACCTACGGCTTCGAGCTCCCCCAGGAGGAGATCCAGCCGACCTGCGAGGAGGCCTACAGCGGCGCCCTGCACATCATCACCTACGCCCACGACAAGACCTTTAACGGCGCCGCGGCCACCGCAGCAGCGCTCTGGACCACGCTATTAGCGCTGGGGGTCCACCTGATGTGAGCGGAAAAGCTCACATCACACTGTAAAATGGCATGAGTTTTTATATGTAAGCAGAACCTCAAAAAGATGCTGGAAGCTTGACGTTGTTAGGATAAAATATTGGCTCAGAAATTCATGATTAATTCAAAGTACTACAGCAAAACAAAAATTTTTACTAATAAAGATTTTACAGTGTTTCCTCTTTAATCTCTTTCTTGTGAATCTATTACAAATTTCTCCCAAAAAACCTGCAGTATGTAACTTTTATTAAACAAAGGTTGGCTTTTTTACATATTTGTTAAAACAAAGGAGACAGATTATCTGTGGAAAGATCAATATTCTCCACTTCTTCTCTGGCCTACTATTACTGTCTGAAGAAATCCACCAAAAACAACCAATCAGAGCCAGGAGGCGGGGCTTAGTGCTGCCAATCAACCTCATGTACTCACTGTTAAATGTGCTAATGGAAAAGGAACAACTTGCCTTTACAAAAAACTGTTTACCGCTGTTATCGGTGGCCATGCTAACTAGCCTTAGCATAGCAGGGCATACCTGGGCATGATTGACAACGCAAAGGCCCGCCTCCTGACTCGGATTGGTTGGGGGAAGCTCAGCTTTTTTTTCACAGATTATCTGTCTCATACTATACCGTCATGACATAGTGACAGCTTCAACAAATACGGCAAACAATTTTTTTATAATGAAAATTACTTACTGCAGGTTTAAGTGACTGCTAACTCCCACCTGCAGGTGGCAATACTTCTTTCTTCGCCACTGCTGCCTCAGTCATACTTGAATTTTTGTTATAGTCCTTGACAAAAATTCACATTTACCGTCACACATAAATCCAAATATTTCTAAACTGTTATTTTGACGGCAAAAATAACAGTTTTGAATGTGTGTTCAAAACTGCACACATTTCTTGTCCCTTTGGTTTTCTCCAGCTTCATGATTGTAATTTTGCTCTGAAAGGTAGATGGAGTTTACCACTGAAGTGATGTTCGCCACTACTCTGTTAGCACATTTCTCCCAAGTTTTTTTGTCAGAGACATAAATCAGGGCCATATTTACCAGGAAACTACAAGTGTTTTCTTTCCTCAATTCTTAAGATAAAGTTCTCAAAATTAGGGTCATGGCATGAAAAAGAAAAAAGATAACGCTCTTCCAAGTGTAGATATTTCCACATCAGAGTGTTCTAAAAATGGTTTAACATTTTAACAGCCCATTCAACAGCAATAACTCTCAGTAGATGTTTACTATGTGATTTTATCAGCGTTAGAGCAATGCTTTACTTTCTTGAGGTTTTAAGCTGCAACGAATCCCATATCATCACACCTCCAGCACCATGCTTTGATTCTCAAGAGAATACACAAGAGAAATTGGCAGATGGCAAAAATTGGTTGATTTTTAGTTTGATCGACCCTTATTAGTGACTGGATGATTGCAGACTTGCTCTTTTTGAGATCCTTCCTGTTGGAAGCTAGATGTTAATATCATAAGTGAACAGTTTTGTCTTTGCTTCATAATGTTGTTGCGTCTCTGTTTTACTGTGATCTTGTTGTCATGATCATGATGCCATCTCCTTCGTCTAGTTTCTTTTAGCTGCACTGAACAATTCAAACAACAAATCTCTACTGACAGCATTTATGATTTGGTAGTAGATAAATCCAAAACCTCTTATTTACAACAACCGCAGGCCTTGAAACATTTTTTTCTGGTAATACAACATGGAAATGTAAACACTTCACCTACACTTCATTATAATTATATGCAAAACCTGTTCTGACAAACATTACTGTGATTAAGCAAAAGAAAATAACCCAATTGTGGGATTTAGGATTTGATAAAGCCAAGTGTTGCGTCGCACAAACAGGTTGAGATTTCTCCCACAGGAACAGATCACTACATGGCACTTGTAGATTCTGTTTGTTCATTATGTTTTTATACTAAAAATGTTTTTATGTGGAATAATAAAACAACACAGCACTCATTACTCAAAGGTTTATGATTCTGGTGTCAAAAATCCTTACAAATTGTGAGGAAACATTAAATTCTCTCTTATAATATTCACACATTACTTGAAAGAAAATGTAATTCTGAGTCATTTTGCATAAATTAGGTTAATGAGGCTGATTTGGTTTCCAGATTTAAATTGTACAAGTTTCATCATATTTCCAAAAATAGAAAGAAATAAACCCTGGATTAGCTGGTAGCTAGTTTTCTGCTAGCTTAGTACGGATTCTGCTTCAGATAATTTAAATGTTTGTTAGCTGTGTCATGGTGATGAAAACACAAGGGCTAACTGGTGTTAGCCTAGCCTAGCTTATGCTACCATTAGCTAGGCTAGGCTGACTGGTATTAGCCTAGCCACTGAGCCCAAATGTTAGCAGTACTAAAAAAAAAAATGATTCTAACTAGTTACTCTACCCAACAACAACAAACTGCCGTTACGCATTTACATATATACCTAGACTTTGACTAGGGTTAAAAAAATTAAAAATCTAAGTAAATTAAGGGAGTGAATACTTCTTCAGTAGCTACACAGCATGACTCTGACTCATTTTACCATTCTTTAGGATGTTGCTGTGATTTTCCTTAAAGTAACTGCTCTTTTAGTGATTCGCTGTTTGAAGATCCAAGACTTTTTCCTTCCAACTCTCCCTAAATATATCTCTACTATCTGAATCTTCACTCTTGTGACCAGGAAAGAAACCTAAACCTGAATGCTTCCTGTAGTCCTGCATCACATGAACAGGACAATGACCAGACACTCCGTTCATTCAGCAGTTTTCTGCCGACACCCGTTTCCCCAGCTAGACCTGCCTGGTGAGTTTGGCCCCACCCATCTTTTCTTTTTGCTTTCTCTCACCTGAGACTCAACATTTTCCTCCTGAGAATCTGGATTGCGCACAACCTTCCCTAATTTTTGTATTAATCTTGAGGACTCTCAGCTAAACATCTCTGGCTTTCTTCATATTTGGCTAAATCACAATGAGTGGGAAGCTGTGGACGGAGGAGCAGTTCAACTGCCCCGTGTGTCTTGATCTCCCCAATGATCCGGTCACCATACCCTGCGGACACAGCTACTGCATGGCCTGCATCAAAGACTTCTGGAGCAAGGATGACCCCAAAGGGATTTACAGCTGCCCCCAGTGCCGCCAGACCTTCTGCCCCAAACCGCCCTTGTCCAGAAACACCATGCTGGCCGAGGCTGTGGAGCAGCTCCGCAAAGGGGCCCTCCAATCAGAAGTTCGAGACTCCATCCGAAGCGCTCGCGGGTTGTCCTCTAGATCCAAGTCCAGGCTGTCCACCGGAGCCGTTCTGTGCGACATGTGCAAAGGGGAGCAGCGTGCCGCTGTGAAAAGCTGCCTGGCGTGTATGAGCTCCTTCTGCGAGACCCACCTGAAGCCTCACCAGACCAAGAAGTCTCTCAAGCAGCATGAGCTCATCCCGCCGACCAGCAATCTGGCAGAGAAGATCTGCACCCAGCACAAGTACCTGCAGGAGTTCTTCTGTCGTCAGTGCAAGATGTTTGTCTGCTGGCTGTGCACCAGCAATCAGCACAAAGACCACGAGTGTGTGTCCACCAAGGTTGAGCGACAGGAGAGAGAGGTGCGTAAAAAACGATTCCCAAGGGCAACTATTCTCAAACTGTATTTTTCACATTTTGCCATGTTACAACTACAGACTTATGGGCATTTTGTTGGGATTTTGTGAGAGACCAACATAAAGTATTGTCATGAGTACTGTCTTCAGCTTTCAATTTCCCTTGTGAAATGGCTCAAGCTTCGTGACATTGGATGAAGTCTTGCGATAGATTTTCATTTAAATTTGGTCTAACTCATCAACATAGTCTGATGTGAACCTAGAGGTTTGGCTGTATTGGCTGTTTAGTTGAAGGTGAACCTAAGCCAAAAACTCAAGTCTTCAACATCAGATTTTCTTCCTTATTTAGCTTTATCAATCTTCACATCAACTCATGATCTCATCTTGTAGTGAACTAAAACCTGGACTTTAACTGCTTTCATTGCCATCATGATCTCCCTTCTCTTCAACATTTTGTACAGCTTTTTGTTGGTCTGTCTCAATAAACACAACAACGGTCCCAATGTTAAAACTTCAAGCTATATTAATACTTTTACTAGTCATTGTGGGAGTAAAAATCCAGAATCCACCCTCCTGTGAGGCGCTTATTGTTATATCTAACGGCTTTCTGCCTGACGTGTCCTTCCTCTGCACCTTTTGTTGGGTAATGAGTCTAAAGCCAGGCTGAATGCATTCCTAACAGCATTCCTATCCCATTACACCGCTCCTCCTGGCCACTACTGTACCCAGTTGCTTCCTTCAGCTCGTCCTGTTTTTCATGCCGTTTCATCCCTGTGCAGAAGCTGCTTTCAGACATCCAAGCAGACAACCAGCTGAAGCTGAAACACAGGGAGCAGGAGCTGAAGGATATGAAGAAGATGATGGAAGAAGTGAAGGTTGGTGGAACTGCAAGATAAATTTAGTATCCAGAATGAAAAAGTACCCAACGTTGAAATGTGGTTAGACAGAAATTGAATCTATTTAGTTAACTGGATATAATTGGGTGATTGTTTTGACCGTCAATTGACCATAATTCAACAATTAATTACCATGTTTTGCTGTCTGGATAAAACAAGAGCTAATTGGTGAGTGGGTCTCCAATCTTGGCAACAGCGTTCTGGGGACAAGGTGCACGATGAGACGGAGAACATTCTGGGCGAGATGCTGCGCTCCGTGGAGCGTCTGCAGGAGCTGCTGGAGGAGGTGCTGGACCAGGCCAGCCTGGAGAAGATGAACCAGGCCCAGGAGGTCGCCGACAACCTGGAGGCCGAGATCAGGGAACGGAGGAAGAGGGACACGGAAATGAAGGACCTGGCGGACTGTGGAGACAACATCTACTACCTCCAGGTACAGATCACTCCTGAAGAGTGATCTGTACCTTGTTTTTGTTTTATTTTTTCAGTCAGTTACAACTTAAAAAGCAGAAATATTCTCTGATCATTTGCTATAATTTTTTTCTTATTTATATGAACAATCCATCAACTTAGAATAGATTGGGAGAGGGTAAAAACAAATATATTAGAAAAATAAAACAGGACACACACACAAAAGAAAACCACAAATAGGGTGTTTAATACGACAAATTTAAGAGGTTTTTATAATAAAATGTTAACAGTAGGCCAGAGCTGACATGACATTCTAACAGTGTGATAACTTTATGTAAAAATCACATTTTTTCCCTAAGTTAATGCAAAAATTTCAACTCTATATGATCTAAGAACATGTGATGAAACATATTGATTATTATAATATAACACTGACATGATGCAACTTGCTGTGTCTCCTTTGGTAAAAACCTTTTAAGCTAGTTTGATAATTAATTGAGCATACAGTACAGTTAGATAACTAGAATAATTTGGAATATATGTTTGATTACATTTAAATTGTTTTTCTTTGTACCTTAAGATGGCATTTATTGTAAATTTGCTCTTAAAGTTTCCTAACATGAGAGGAAACATTTTCATTAGTGTTGATTGTCGTCTGACTTCCTCTAAAGCCGTTTACTTATCCTCAGACGTGCGACACCATGAGCAGTCCCCTTGACTGCGGCGACCTGCCGGCCGTGCATGTCAATCACAATGCGACCTTTGAACCCGTTCTAGAAGTAGTGCTGGCCCTCAGGGACCGAGTGGAGGATCTGTGCAATCAGGAGCTGGGGAAGATCAACAAGCAAGGTCTGTCAGAAGAAACTCTTCACAAAAACTTACCAGATATTTTTGTCCAGTTTCTACTGAAAGTATCTTAGTAGACCTGAAATAAGACAAAACTAACTTACAATTAACTTTTCAGCAAGATATACGAGCTTGTTTTAAGGAAAAATATTCCTTAACATTCCAGATTATTTCACTTATAATGTGGAAAAACTGTTTAGTTGTAAAAGAAATAATCTGCCAGTGGAATAAGTTAGTTTTGTCCAAGCATACTTGGTAAGATTTTGTGATTTTGCAGTGCAGGTTTGGACCTTTCTTTCAAGTCATAACTGTTTTGTCTGGTCTGTTTCAGTCAATGAAACCAAACTGTTCACTTTGGGAAACTGTAAGTACAGAGCACTGTCCTTTTTGCCATCACAGAACATTTTTAGCTTTTTTAACCCAACATTGACGGTTTCTGATCTTTTTCAGCCAGCCGGTTGGGAGGGAAAAAAGTATTTCGTGATTGTGAGTTTTCTTCTGAGCTCTAATGAACTCTTCAGAAAGTATTTTCATAAACCTGACAGGTGTTTTTTCTCCTCTTTCTAGTGTTTTCCGGTCTGAGTAAAAGCAACACCAACAACCGTAACCCGACTTCAAGCATTTCACTGGATGTCCGAAGTACCGACCGACAAGGACTAGGTACGCCACGCTTTTAAGAACTGTAATTTGAAAGGATTTCAGTCAAACATGGTGGTGAGTGGTTTTTATGTCCAACAGCACTCAGAGGTCCCAACGTGAGGAGCAGGGACGCACCTCGAGGTGAGATTTTTAAAAAGAATGCTTTTGAATTTCATGCAGTCAGCAGAAACACATCAGCATGTTTTCAAAATGGTTGCAGACAGAGGAAACACAAACTCACCCAGACGGAGACGAGAGGAGAGAGAGGCTGGTAAGCGGGCGCCGGTTGGGGTTTAAAAATCTCCTCACTTCCTGCTGGAGGTCATGACATTCTCAAATTGAACTGAAACCATTAATACATGCAAATAACGGCCTAGTCCAAACCTGTATCTAATTTATTATGTTAAATTGACTTCTTTTTTTAGCTTTACATCATGTTATAATTTTAATCACTCATCAAAAACATGCCTGGAGTGTTTTCATCCCTTCTCCTCTACTCCTCCATTCAGCTCCTTCAGACTAGCCAGCAGCAATTAGCAAACACCTGGTCCAACTGCGCATCTGCTGAGCTCATTATACAAACTACTTCTCAGTTCAACTGAGCTGTTAAAAATGTTATTAAATGGTTAATAGAGGAGAAATGTTGTGATGACTTCCTGAAGGCAGAGTTCCAGAAAGAGTAGAAGCTTCTTAAAGACACAGAGGCCCAATTTCAAGGTCTTAAGCTACAAAGTCAAATTTCTTTTAAGTCATATTAGATGTATGTAAATATATAAAGCATTTTTATAGCAAATAAAGGTAACATACTAAGTTGATTTGCACTGTGTACATCCCCTTTAGAAATTATGTTCATGGAGATTCAGCTAGAAACATCTTTTCAGATTTTTAATGAAACATATATATTTTTTTTCTTCCCCTTCAAACTTCTTCACTACCTTCTGTCTTTCACATATAATCCTAACAGCAAAAACTAAAAGTTCAAAGCCGTGGAAACATTCATATCTCCATCCCAACAGAGCGTGAGTCTAACCCCAGCCCCACCCCCAGCCGCAGAGGGGGGCCGTCTCTCTGGAGCAGGTCTAGTCAAAACCCGGTCGCCCCTCCTGCAGCTATGGCTCCGATTCCAATCCCAGCCTCTCCTATTCCCGCTCCAGCTCCAGCTTCATCCAGTGGTATAATCACATTGTTGCATTTTGTCGCCACCATGTGGCAGAATTTGAGCATTGCAGCATTTACAAAGAGTAAGTAAACATTCCTCTTTCTATGCAGCGTTCAGCAGGATGGCGTCGATCAGCAGCCTGTTTCGCTCACACCGACGAGGCGCCAACCAGGCCACCCCGGTTAATAACACCGCAGCTGCAGGAGGAAACCCGGGTAAGACCCGAACGCTTCTTCCATCAGTGTTTGATCAATCTGCTCATTTCAGGAAACAAAACCGTTAAAAGTTTAAAAGTTTGGTTAAAGCTGAGCACAAGGGAGAGGTTTTCATTTTTAATTCTTTGGTCCAACAGGCGGGATGGTGGATCTGTTAGAAACACCAACAGAGAGTAAGATGGCTGCTCTTCCTTCCTGGTAAACATCTCATAGTTTAGAGAAACGGTTTAATCGTGGTTTCTCATTGGACAGTTAACCCAGGTCTGTTCTTGGACACGCCTCTGCCGAACGCCATGACTCAAGCTTTTCCTGCAGCTTTTCCTGCATGTGAGCCAACCCTGTCACCTCTTTATAACAAATATATCTGAGATTATATGTTGCAACAATAACTAAACCGTAAGATCTGCTCATTCAATGACATACTGGCAATTTTTCCAGTGAGAGAAATCAACCTTGACAGCATCCAGGCACCAGAACCGAGATCCAGAGAGGAGTTTCTCCAGTGTGAGTGAAAGAAGTGAAACTACATTTTGTTTAAAGGGGCAGTATTATGTAAAATATTCTTTTTTGAGCTTTACATCATCAAAAACATAGCTGGAGTTTTTCCTTGATTCTTTCATACATGTTTGATAAATCCGTTAATCTCCATGGAAACTATTCAGCTGTGCAAAACGCCTGGTTGGATCTAGCCCCGCCTTTGAGACGCAGCAATTAGCAGACACTGGGAATGTAACATCTTCTCGATGAAACACTGGTTAATAGAGGAGCCATGTTGTGATGACTTCCTGTAGGCGGAAAGAGCAGAAGTTGCTTAATGAGACAGAAACCCAGTTTCATATTTGATATTTATAGCATTTTTATAATATCTGTTCTTGTGCTATAAAATGCAACCACATGCCTGTAAACACATTTACACAGTTAACTCTCTTCTAGATTCTGTGATCCTGACCCTTGACCCCAATACAGCTCACAAGCGCTTGGTACTCTCTGAAGGCAACACCAAGGCTACCCTGCAGGGTCCAACGCAGCCGTACGCCGACACACCCCAGCGCTTCGACGGCTGGACCCAGGTGATGTGCCAGAGCCCGCTGCAGGCCCAGCGCTCCTACTGGGAGGTGGAGTGGAGGGGGCGTGGGTCCTCAATGGGCGTGGCCTACGCCTCGCTGAGCAGGAAGGGCAACGACGCCCGGTCCGGCCTCGGCTACAACGCCCAGTCCTGGACGCTGGAGCTGTCCGACACCTGCTGCTCGGCGATGCACGCCAACGAGAAGAGGGACATCGCCGTCACCTACTCGCCCCGCCTGGGCGTCTACGCCGATCTATCGGCGGGGACGCTGGCGTTCTACAGCGTGGCGGACAACATGACGCACCTCCATAGCTTCAGGGCTAACTTCACCCAGCCTATTTATGCGACGTTCGGAGTGGGGAGCGGGGTCGGGGTGGGTCTGGACTTCGCCCTGGGGCAGTTCTCATCCAGCTGTGACAGCATTAAGATCTGTCCGCTGTGAAGCAGCGGGTCGGAGTGCTGAACGATTCAAATCCCCATCCCCTTCATCCTTTTTCTTTAAAATTTAATGTATGGATCAACACAAATTGGTGCAAAATTTAAAAGTTTAAGTCAAATTTTACAAATAAAAATCTAAAAAGAGTGGAATGCATTTGTATTCAGTCCCTTGGAGTCAGCTAAAATCATTTGGGGTGCGTCTCTACCAGCTTTGAACATCAACTCTGGATGGACAGGGTCTGTGAAGAAGCCCGGCCACAGATTCTCAACTGTACTTTGACTAGGTCATTATCCATGAAGCTTTCTTTTCAACTCCTCTGGGATTTGGGGTCATAGTTCAGGTATTTTTTGAGCTTTTGAGGTGCTAATCAGCTGCTATAAGTTGTAAAAACAAACAAAAAACGCATCTAACACCTTCCTTTATCTTCATAAGTTCCTACACAACATCCTCAAACAAACCTCTCATAATAACCCAGACATTTTAATTTCAGTAGCTTTATTTTACAAAAGAGGCAACAACATATTATCCTGATTACAGCTAGGAAACACCAGGAAGTTTTGTTTTTATTTTAAGATATTTAATCCATCAAAAGCCACAAAGCTGAACTTTGAATTTTACAAGGAAAAGATGAAAATACTCATTATGCCTTCATCATAGGTCATTTTTTCCTTTTCACAATGCTTACTTAAACATATACAAGCCTGAAATATTTATTTTTAACAAAAATAAAGTTTTTTCAAGTTAACATGGATTCCCTCTATGTGGAAAAAAATGCAACATTAGTTAAATTATTAGCTTATATTGTTACCAGACACATAACATGTTTTCATCAATGTCAGGATTTAAATACAGATGTCAGTAAAGGTTAACTATAGAACATAAGAGCAGATACAAGTTCATGTTTAGGCATTTTAGAAACATGGCTGATTTCAAGTACTTTCTAGGTGGGAAATGCTCCCACCTGCTGGCCAATGTTGGTACTGAATTTTCCCTTTCCCTTCAGTCTGAAGCTGACTTCTGCTTCAGAAAAATCAAATATGTTCAGTTTAGTTCAGCAATGATCCCCAGAACCGACTAAGTGCAACTAAAACATAGCAACAAACTTTATTGAAAACAGTGCTTGCCTCTATTTAAGGCCTCATATTCATAAAAACACACAAAACACAAAAACCTGAAGGAAAACAGATCCCTCCCACACCCCATTACTCCTTCCCTATTTTTAAAATTTTGTCTATTTTGGTTTTAGCCTTGCTTTAACCTTTCCCCACCTGCCTGCTGACAGATGCATGCTGGGACATGTAGGCAATGTTGCTTTTCATGCAGATGCTTTTGCCATACCACACGGACGGAAAAGTTAAGGTATATTAACAGTAAAAATAAACCCATGACTGGTATGTTTACAGGCATAGCTGGACTACAGGATTAGCCTGGCAGTTTCATGCTATGCTTTAAGTCTTCTAGCTAGCGCCTAAGTAATAAAAGCAAGTAGGATCGCTCCTCCACCGACACCAGAGGCTCGTCTTTCTAGAAGTGGACATAATCACCATTTACGGGGTTATAGACTGGGATGACATTGTTCTACAGTTTTTCTTGATGATTAGAGTACAAGCCCTTGGAACAGCAAGACTCTGGATGCTCAGTTGTTCAATCAGTCACCACTTTCCCTCATTATCCAACAAAACAAACGTTCTTTCTTTCACAACATTTTCCTTGTTCTTTCTTATCGACTTCCACAAACCCTCAGACACTTACAAGTTTACTTTACTTCCTCCCCCACAGGATTCCTGCGACTTTACTGGAAAAGTTTCGTACTTTTCCAGGCTCAACTTTCGAAAGTTTACCTTAATTTTAAAACATAAACACACTAACGTTTACCACTGATTTACAGAAAATACTTCTATGAATGCTGGAAAAAATCAAGAAAGAGAAATACATTCAGAAGACACACAAAAGGAATGCAGAATATGGGGAAGACAGGAAAAAAGGTAAAAAGGAGGCAACAGATACAAGGGGGGAAAAAGGATACAGAAATAAAAAAATAATTATGCAGAAAGGAGGAAATGAAGAGGAAGCATTCAATAAAAAGGAGAAAGAACTTTTAGATATTAGGATTGGGAATAAAGTCTGGTCTGCAAAAAAAAAGTTTCCAAACTGTTCTTTTCCTCAAATTATTCTGACCTGGGAAGATTCTGAGATCAAATTCCAGACCTTTTCCTGACTAGGAAAGAATCCTGCTTCCAGTTGCACCTGAACATCCAGAGTCTCACAAGAACTACTGAAATGCAAACCCAACACAAGAGTCAAGCTAAGGCCAAGCGTCATGTCGGATGGGTACATTTAGAAAACTCAGCATTACTAAAAACAGTTGAGTTCAATTGTGCTTTTAACTGAAGTCATGAAAAGGAGGGACTGTTCTTCCTGCTGATTCCCTGACACCTCTCTCCAAAAGGCAGAAAGGAAAGAGTTTAAGTGGAGGTGTTAGCGATTTGTGGCTCCTTCCTTTAGTGTTTTGAACTTCTTGGAGGGTGCGAGATGGAGGCAAGATGCCGGCGTCGTTCTTTAAGGTTTCCCCATGGTGGTGGGGGGATAGCCAGGGAGGTCGGATGAGGAGGATGTCCGGTTGACTTACTACCTGCTCTGGCGCCAATCATCGCCGGGAGACTCTGATTGCGCCGCAGGCCGTCCATCAGGCTTCCACCACCTGCTGACACAAATGTGGCGGACTCTTGGTGCGGCACTGGCATGTCAGACTCTGAACTGTGCAGCACCTTAGTGAACCCCAAACGACAAAGTCTTTCTACCAGACTAACGCTGACTAGATTGGCCTTGTCTCTGCCTGGCTTAGAACAAGAGGAGAGGCTGGGAGTTTCCTGGGAAGGGCTGGGCAGGTCAGGATGTGGGGCTCGGCCCAGGTTCAACCCGTACACATCTTGGAGAAAAAGCTCTGCAGGCCGCGAGGCTAGAAAATTGTCAGACGGATGTTGGCGAGGCTCCGTAGGCACGAGCGAGGGAGTGGGAGAGTGGGAGGGGGAGTTGGGCGGTGTGCTTGGCATAATTTGCAACAGGGGTTGCTGTGGAGCAGATCTGGGCAATGGAGAGGGTACATCAGTGGAAACTTGTGCAGAAATACCTCTCTCTAGGACCAGTTTGGCCAGGCCGCAGGGGGGAGCTGGAGGGCGTCGAGGCGGGAAGGAGTCACCCAAACTCAGCCTGCAGGGAGTTACCGGAGTACTGGGACCCGTTCTCATGGAGCTGGGCGTGTTGGCCGAAAGGGACGACTGAGAGCTAGAAAACACAAAGAAGTCAAGAAAATGACTTTGAATTCAGAGTTATCTCAACTACTCTCTCAATACAGCGCTTCCAAATCTGATGTTTTAACTTATTTTCTTTGTCATACTCTGCAGTTGGCTTACCTTGGTGTGACCTGCGTGATGTCAGTAGGGTGGAGAATACGACAGGTTGTGAAGGTGTAGGTAGAGAAGGTGGAGCTCTGACTCTTTCCTGGGTTTTGGACTAAACACAAAACAAAGCTCATGAAAAAACCTCACAGTGATGGTGTCACATTAAAGTATTAACATTTTAAGAAAAACTGTACCACAAGAAGAAGTTGTTGAGGTGGAAACTCTACTTTGTGATTGGACAGCTGTTGCAGAAGCTCCTGGAATGGGAAGAGCCAATTGGTTGGATTTCTCTGTGACGTGATTGGATTTCAAACAGAGGTCCGAAGGGACAAAGGAGGAAGTGGAAGACGCTCCAGGTGATGTTGATCGGATCGAGGCGGGAGGCGCATTGGTGCAAGGTGCAACAGAACGGTTTCTGTCCTCGGGTGTGGATGAACGGCGTACGTTAAAGGTTATCCCACATTCCTCCTCTTCCTCATCCAGCTCCTCTTTACCCTTTTCAGCTGTTCCTTTCTCAAGGGCAGCAATCTCTCTGTGCTTTTCAGCCTCTTCGTCTTCCTCCATGTCTGACAGCCGGAACATGGCATCCTGAGCCAGAGGTCGGAAACCCTTCGTCACAACACCAGGGTGTGGATCTAAGATGGTGGCCAGGTGAGGCTGGGCAAGCTGCTGCCAGTGATGAAGCGTCAGGGAGCCTAAAGACAAACAATGTGATCTAAATTTGGAAAGGGAAGTGCATATTGGAGCAGAAACCAAACAACGAAGGATTTATCTGCAGAGCCACACAGTTTCAGGAACAATCAGAGTTTCCTTGAATAGACTGGTGGGTCTGGATTTCCTATTGATTTTGGAAAAACCTACAAATCTCTTGGTGCAGATGCTACCCACCATATTTGACTGAACCCATGAAGAAAACCTGCCATTCCAAGAAGGCCTGTAAAAAATATACCAAAGACAACTGTAACGCTATCAAAGGTGAGTAAAGCCCCCAACAATGTTGTTTGGAAATTTGCAAAAATGTTACATTTTATATTTAGTCATGATGGCATTTTGTTTATAGAATTTTAAGTTTGGAAAAAAGCTCTAACATTACACAAAAAATAAGTTAAGTGTAGGGAATACTTTTCTATTTTGCAGAAGACTGAACGGCTCACAAGCTAATATTACAATGCTAACTTTTGACTTTTAGCTGAAAGAGTTAATCAAAAATATTGTATAGTTAAAATGTCTGAACCAACACCTATTAATCACATGGCAACTGCTTTAAATACCAGTTTCCTTAATTGGGATTAACGCTTGCTCATATTAGCAAATACACTAGCCAGTTAGCATAATCAAGCTAATGTAATTCAGATCATTTTAAACTAATTTAAATAAATTATCTAATTATCTAAACACTTTCTCCAATAAAAATAGAAACATTTAAAATTTAAAGAAATTTTAAAAAGTAATTTGTAAATGAAATTACAAGCTAATGTAAAAGAATTAAAAACAAGCCTTCTATTGAAATTAAAATGATCCTTTTTTAGATAGTAAATCAAACTAAAACTAGCTTAAAACTTAAAAATAAATATCTAAAACTTTGTCACTGTCTCTATTTCACCTCATCTGTTTAAAAATGTTAGTGGTACGTGAATTTTCTAGTGATGTTTCTGTTGCAGAAACATTACCTTCCATTGGTTTGACGATTTGAAGCTTCTCCGGCAGGAAGGTTTTGAAAACAGTGGAGCCGACTGTGAGATCGGAGAGGTTGGAAAAGGAGGAGAGCACGCTGCCCATCGGGGAGCTGCAGCTGCTGCCCTCTACACCGGCTTCTGCCCGGGTCTGATTCTGCAGCTTCTTCTCACGCTCCGCCTGGAAGAACTGATGCTCAGACAGGAAGTTTTGCCGCCTTAAAGAGAGTCGATGGAGAGCTTTGGTGAGGTCATTTCCTCCTGGTAGTCCTGGCTTTCCCATTCGTACCTCGTCCCTGCAAACAAGATATAAATCAAGACTTAAAGACTTAAAATATGTCATTATATCTTGACTGTAGGTCAGATACAGGTTTCTTACTCTTGTGCTGACTGGAAAGGTTGGGCAGTCATTACTAGAGAACTCTGTCCAGAACCGGGGATAGGCGGGGTGGCCAAAGCAGCGCGAGACGCTGAGGCGTTGACCGAGCGGACTGTTTGGAAGACTCTCTTTTGAGAAATTCTATTAAAATAAATAGAATAAAAATAAGTTTTGTTTCTGATTTGTAAATGCCAAGTATATACAGATGACATTGGTACAAGTAATCTTTTTAACCCTGTGCACGGTCTGGCAGGGTTCCACTGCACTTTTCCAAGTTTCTTTTGTTGTGTGTGATTTCGGGAACTGACTGTCTGACCGTGACATCTGCTGCACTCCTCCTGAGCGTCACACTCAAACTGCAGGACCGTTTAAAAACCAAACACTGCTCCACTTCAGCATTTTTTAATTTTCAAGAAACAAAGATAATTCTTTAAAACAAATCTTCAAAATATAAAATAGCTAATTCCTATATCTTCCTGGCACAAACCAGTCACTGTATGTTGGCATTTGAATCATTTTGTTTCGGTACATTTAGTGCAAGACCTTCAATCTCTCTAAATCAGAACCATTGTTTGTTTTTTTCTAGAAACGTTACAGAGCAGAGCATATTTCTAATATATGCAGAAGACACTGCTACATACATTTTATTTCTTAAAGCTTAAAATGCTTCAAATAAAGAGTTGAAAGTGTAATAAATATTCAGAAAGGCAATGCTGGAACAAACAGTCAGATTTACCTTTGGTCTTGAAAGGCGGTTTCCTCATCGATGCTCAGCTCTCTCCTCATTGAACCTTCTATCTCTGCTGCCAACGATTCCTGTGTGGGATAAGATTTCCTAAATAGACCAACTAAAATCCTTTTTACACATATAAAAATTTCTGATTTGGAAGTCGTTTCCTTACCATGGGGTAGAGGCCGTATGAAAGATGTCGTCGCATCCCGGAGGAGGGACTGCTTCTACTTCGCAGCTCTCTGATCTCGTCCTGCGACTCATGGAGCATTTCCACACACTCTGCGTTCCTCTCTGCCAGCTCATTCAGCTGCCAGAGCGCAAATACAGGATTAACTTAAAAAGTTAAAATATTTGCAACAATAATGCGAACACAAAATCGGATACGTACCTCTGCTGTTAGCTGTCTCTGAGCATCTTTGGAGGCCTGGAGGTGGATCCTTAGCTCTTCTTTCTCCAGAACCAGCTTTAGAGAACCAACAGAGAGCAAGTCTTTACTGCAGTTTTTGGTCGTTATGTGGGTTAGGCTTCTAAAATCCAGGCGTTCTCACCTCCTTCCCTCTGTGTTGCAGCTCTACAATCTGAGAAAGCAGCTGAGCGATTTCCTCCTGGTGTCTGAGCAGCTCTTCGTTCTTCTGGGACAGTTCGTCCGTTAGACACACCATCTGACTGTTGGACTCGCCTGTGAGGAAGAAGACGCATCAGTAGGAGGTACAGCTACCACTGTCTGAAACAATCTACATTACAAACACAAATTTCACTATAATAGATCAACGCCGACTCACGTAGTTCTTTGACGCAGTCGCTGACCAGCTGCTGCTCCTTCTCCTCGTATGTCATGGTGTCTTTCTTCAGCTGACATGCCTGGAAGAAAAATACTGTCTTTTGGAACAAATCTACTATTTTTATTCATTTAATTCCTTAATTTCCACCTTGGGAGCTCTGTACCTCAGACCTCAGTGCCTGGTTCTCCTCCTCCACCTCCTGCAGCTTGTTCTGCAGCTGCTCCAGCTGGCTGAGCGCGGCAGCGGCCCCCCCCAGCAGCTGTTGCTGCTGCTGCGGGGTCGACACGGTGGCGTCTTGCTCCCCCTCCTCCGAGGCGCTGGCCACAATCCGGAGCAGTTCATCCTTCTTGTTTAGCTCATGCTGCAGCTGGTGAACCTGGAATGTAGAAAATCTTGTAATTTAACGGGACAAATTTAGTAAAATATTTGACTATCATACATGCAGCTTGATACTGCCACCACCATGCATCAACATGGGAATTGTATTCTGAGAAAGATCTAGGTTTGTTCTGTCCTTTGTGGCTTAAAGGTTTAATTTTCATCTCAAAAAAGCCTTTTCGGAAACTTGAAACTTAAACTATGTTGCGGTCATTTGAGATTTATGTGACTTCTAAATGTAATATGAGGTTAAAAAACAAGCTGTTTTAAAAGTTTTCAAACAGACAAAGGCTCTTTATCTCTGTCTGGCATCATGCATCTTGTGCCTTCAATCTCATTTAGTTCCTTTACGGCGTAAATGTGGAGACTCATTCTCTAAACGTTACGATTTTAAGTGCCATAATTTGTAATGAGTTACCTGGTCCACTGCTTGTGCCAGCTGCTCCTCCACAACGTCGTTTCGTTCCTGCAGCAGGTGATTTCTCTGCAGAAGGGACTGACCAATCCGAGCCGCAAGCTCCAGATCTCTGTCTCGCTATTCAATAAGAACGCAGGAGGTTACTACGGTTACCAGCTGACATATGTTTGCCATCCAGGGATATCTACCTCAGCCAAAAGATGGGTGACCACTTCGATGTCATTGTAGGTTTTGGTCATCTGCTCAACTCGATCGGCACTGAGGACTGAGCCAGAAAAGTTTTTTTTAAAATCACCCTGAGCTAGCTTACACGTTATCTAGCATGCACATGCAACCAAAACTTGCACTCATGCACCTCAAAATAAAACCAGTTTCACTCCAAACTACAGGAAATGGCTAGCAGGCTACTTTCTGTTTACCAAAAGGTTTTGTCTACTCGCAACACACCCAAATAAAAGACACGCCAAACATATCTAATTATATTTCCTGCTGTTCTCTACAGGCAGAAGGCAAAAAAAGGCTCCAAATGAAGGAAAAGTGAAGCCACTCTCACAATAATGGTTAATGTAGAAAGTTTCAGAGTAACAGGAGGCAGGAAAGGAGAGAGGGATACCTTTGGAGAGGCTCTGAGAGCCGGGATGGGAGTAAGGAGAGGGCTCCAAAGCAAAATAAGCTAGAGAGAGAAGGGAGAAAAGATGGTACAGTTTAAGAAGAACGCAGTGCTTTGCATAAGTATTCAACACATTACAGCTATGAACTTTAATGTATTTTAATCAGGATTTGACAGATTTTTAATTAGAATTTCTACTCAAATAAGAGTATATAAGTATTTGGTAAAAAGTCTTTTCAAGTACTGAGTGGCTGACCAAATTATTAATCATTTAATATTTCAAAATTACACAATCAGATGGACCAAAATATAAAGTTAAGAGGTAATTTTGGTATTTTAAGGATGAAAATGACAATAATTCATGTAAGTAACAAAATCAGGCAAAATAAATTTTCTCCAAATCAATTATAAACTTTAACAAAAACTGCAGCTCTGTGTCTGGTGAATCTTTGGTTAAAACATGTTTGTTTTTTATTCAGTGGGTAGAAAATCCAGAAATTTTACTCAAGTAGAAGTAGAGATACTTCATAATAAAATCACTCAAGTAAACAGCGTAGTAAAAATACTCCTAAAAGTTCTTTTTTTCAAAAAGGTACTCAAGTAAATGTAACTAGTTACTCCCTAATTCTAGGGTTTGATGTGACAGCCAAAGTAGTGCAAAATTGCGACAAACAGGAAAATAGTTTATGAACCGGAAGAAGTTTGACTTGCAGTTTGTCGCAGGTCATGTAAGAAAACAACAAAAACATGGACGAAATCTAAACTTTTGTATCACTGGCACACGGTGGTGGCAGCATGATGTTGCTGGACGGAAAACGGATGGGAGTTAACAACAACACTTGCAGCTATAACTGCATGTTCAGTTTTATTTCTGAACAAAGAGAGCAGACGTTTTCCTTCCACTAAACCTTTCCCGGTTCATCTACTAAAAGTTCAAGAGATCTAGGACTTCTGCAAAGCACTGTTGAATCAACCTGCCTGTTTTTAAAAGGAGAATTGGGCAGAAAGAAGAAACTAACGAGAAGAAATGAAGCGTGAAAGCAGAAGCTTTAATAAACCACGTTAGTGTTCTGGAGCTCTGAGGTTCTACTCATTAGTCCGATCTGCTGTTAGCACCTGAGTGGGAGTCAGCGGCGCTGCACAAAACGCTTCCCCAGCTCCACCTGTTTAAAGAGACGCAGCAGCTTCACACTCCAACAATGCTGGACTTGAGCACTATAATAATTTCCTTTGATTTAAAGTGCAAACATAACCGTATATTAGCAGTTTTAGCTAAAAGATAATAGAAAGTAACGATTAAGAACAAAGTGGAACAGCAGATCAGCTCTCTTATCCTTCATAATAAAAGCAGATTAAATCAGATGAGAGCGTCGTTCGGTAATCCGAGCCCCTCGACGACCTCTGGGTCGGACCGGCTGAAAATAACCTCGAAAGATGGCCGCAGTAAAAAAAAGATATGTGCTCACACACATCTTTTTACCTCGTGGCTGGAGCATGTCGCTGTGGTCAAGGCGATGCACATCCATGGTCCGGTTTTGATTATGTTTAATCTCGTGTTTACTTCATAAGTCCCTGTGAATAAAGATGGCTGGACTCTGGCCACAATGAATTGCGTAACTGAACAGCTTCTTACTTAACGAACTGCGTCGTTTTGACATTTATGAGTTTCACACAGTACAACGGTCGATGTCTGATTGGACCTTTGGTTCCAATAAACTAACTAGAATGTAGAGAAAAGTGGAAATGGCAGTATAAATAATTATCAGGCCGTAAAATGGGGTCAAATGATGGTTTGTTTTGAAAGAGGACTGAACTTCTCCCTACAGATGCTGTTTGGGTGAACCGATTGCAGTTTTCTGGCTGATCACCGATCTTTAAAAGCCTGACCTGCCAATCTCGATTTTTTTTATTTTTCTATCTGAAATGTTTCCCTTGCTCTCAGCAGAAAAAAGTGGGACAGTAGCAAATTTTCAGACCAGATAAGATCAGTTTCAGTTTAAAAATGACAGAAAATCAGGGTTGATTCATCAGTGACACCTTGCTTTAACTCAAACTGATCTTCCTACTTTCGTTTTTAAATTTTGCCACAGATTCTTAAATGGATTTATGACTAGACTTTGACTACGCCAGTCTAACATACTTTCAGTCTGAATCATCAAACCAGAGAACCTACTTCCAACTTTTGCGCTTGGCAAAAGGACACTAGTAAAGACAAATTTGTGAATATTTTAATAAGGCTGTGTATTTAGCTAATTAGAAACTATGCTTTATAAATATAGTTCATAAGTCGTTTTCTTAGTGTCTGTTCGTTGATAGCACACCGGACCTTGTTTAAGAGCTATTAGTAGTCGGAACAAGCTGTAATAAAAACTCTGCACTTAAAAACGTCTTCAGTTCTGACTTCCTTTTCTGTATTTTTGCAGTTTTTATTCACTGGTTTTATTGCCAACTGTATTTTAAAGCAGTTTTGATCCAGAATGTGCAGTTGTTGCATTTGTGAAGAAAACAAGAAGTTGTCTCTTTGACTGGTAACTCACTTCCTGCATACCACCACTTGTTTGATTGGACAGTAAACAAAGCTTGAGATTTACCCTACTTCCTTTCTCATGAGCAAACTATTTCCATGCAGCTCTCTCCCTGAGCTTGCTGACAAATTGGACACACACAAGGAAACAGCAGCATGCTAACGGCTCACCTTCCACAGCGACAGCATCGTACACCTCCTCATTTTGGACGTTTAAACCCGGCATTATCCGTGTTTCTTCCCTACTGTCCTACTTTCACCCTAGCTCCCCCCAGTAAGACTCTGTCTCGTGACTCTGGCCTCTGTGCGTCCCTCTGGTGAGGTCAGTGCATTCCTCTTTAGTTCACACACACACACACACACACACTGGTTAGAAGAAAAGCCGGATGCAGTCTTACTCATGTAGCGCAGAGTCTCTTCGGCCAGCATTGGTGAGATGGAGCTGATCTGTGTGGGGGTTTCGTCTGGAGAGCAGCTGGGGGAAACCACCCAGTCCTGACTGTCGGACAGGTAGAGTGAGCCGGACCCGGCCGAACACGAGCCCAGGGAGCTGGAGGTGTAGTGCCTCCCACTGCTACCCAGTCCTTCATCTGGAAACCAGGAACACATCCTGATCAAGTTTCCAATATCAAACTCTACTCAGAATTACAAAATACAACCGCACGGCATTCTGGGAAACATAGGCATAAGAAAAGCTTTAGTCGCTTTCACGGTTAGCTAAGCAAGGTTGAATCAGCTAAGTCACTCTCTCTTCGGTTACCTAGCGACAACCTGTTGAGTAACTAGTGGTTACCTAGCAACAACCTGTTGAGTAACTGGAGCAGCAGCAGTTTTAAGTTTTACCTCTTCGCTGTTTAATTGTGGATTTCAGATATTTAAAACAAAAAACTAATCAACAATTAGCGATATCAACTGATATGAAACTTATATCGTAATACGTTTTTCAAACGTGTTTGTATATCGATATGAGCACATATTTCTGGAGTGAAACTTGTGCTTTATTTCGCCTCAGAAGCAACAAATCACACCACTCTTCAGTTTAAACCAACAACATTACCCATAATGCAGTTCCTTTAGATGTATAGGACTCTGCTGTTAGATTAGATGTATGTTAGATGAATTGTATTGCTCACCATGTCTCCACATTTTCGTCAAATTACAGCAGTGACACACAGTACCATTACAACCATGATTTTGTAGTGCTGCCATATTACCATAGCAACCTACTGTGGGAAAACCAAACACTGGCTCTAAAGCAGACATTTTGCATTTGTCATTGCCTTTGTACAGTTTCTGTTTACCTAATTAAACTGGTGTAACCTAAATTAAATCTCTAACACCTAACAGGCCATAATTCTTTCACAAAAAGAAGAAGCTCTAGCTTTTGTAGAGCAACAGGAAGTACATTTGTGTTGTCGTTATGCAGTTTAAGTGAATCAGTGTGTGTGTGTGTGTGTGTGCTCTCTTGGGTCTGGAACTGTACTAGTCAATGACCTTCCACTTGAGCAAATATGTGGTTTACTGGGACACGAGCTAACAATAGCATCTGTCCCAGAGACTCGGCATACTGCACTGAGGGGAGGCGGGGCAGAAACATATTTTATACCCACCAATCTGAGGTCAGAAACATTACAATATGCTCTGTACAAAGATTTTATTCTCTCTCACATGTAAGTAAGTCAAATCAAACAAAAATAATTTGAGTTATAAACAAAAAAAAAAACTGCATCGTCAGATTCCTGACCTGTCTCCGTGCTCGACTCCTTCTTCTCCACCGCCCGGGGTTTCACCTCAAACATGTCCTCTTCTCTGGGTGGGAGTGAGGGGCCCCCCTCCCAAAAAACACAAAGCTGGACAAGACAGGGAGGCAGCTACTGCCGTGACATCACATCCTGGTGCTGAGCTGATGGGCCGTGACCTCATGAACACCTTTACCTGCAACAGAGTGAACAATCTGTGATTACACAGCGGCTTCAAGACATTCTGACCTACAGATTAGGGGAAGACATTTTTGAAAAAGTCAGGAGAAATTAGTGCCACAGCTTCATAACCAACTGTAAAAAAATGTATCCAAACTAAAACAAAACAACAAATAAGATGAATTATGAAGTAAACAAAATAGTCCTTCAAGAAAAGGGATAGTTGAGACCAAAACACCAAACTGATTATTTTTGTCACTCGGTTTTTGGTAGAAAAACAGAGAAAAGAGAAAAACAGTAAATCATAAAAATGTAAATCATTGGGCTCAGTTTAATTAAATTTTATAGTGACATGCCTGTGCATCTTTGTAGGTTCTGAGTAACAGGAATCAGGCCATGGGAAGGAGAAGAGTCCTGATTACACAACAGTAAAGCTGAAACAGCTGGGATCGTAAAAGAGATTAAGGCAGATGTTTCGCACACAACCTTACAGTCTGGAAATTTTTATCCAGAAATTGTTGAGATTTGAATCGCACCTTGCAGCAGTGCTTTGCACCAATTTGTTATTAGTGTCCGAGTAAATAGATTCAGGATCCATTATGTTCCTACTCGCCATAGCTCTTCAAATACATGCTTCCTGTTTCAGTGATTTAAAAAGCCGGGACCGAGTGTCTGTGAGTCATGCCTCGACTGAGGCCGACACAGACCGCTACGCCAACACCGCTCTCTTCATAATGTTTATGAAACCCAAAGAAATTAAAACCTTAATGTCGGTTCCCAACCACAAACAGACACAAAAATGACCTGCTACTTACCAGAGGCGACATTACTGAGACCGTAAAACCACAGCCAGCGGCTCAAGTCCCAGCTGCTTACCTCAGCTTTTCACATCCCATCACATCTAATCTGCATTCACCGGACGATCCAATAGCAAGTGACACAGAGCCGACACAGCAGTGGAAGATGGCAACACGTCAATAATGAAGTACAAACTGAGGTTAAAGCGGTCATCGGGAACTCCAGCAACAACGAGCGTGGGATTTACAATGGGTACGACACAGTGATGAAGCTGGACTTAATTACACAAAGGTGGGCAACTCCCTGAAGCCCCAGCTAATAACCCCTAGCTTAATACTGTTATAACTAATTAGTCATTTACATCACTGTGGAGGGATTCTGGCCCTTTCTTCTTTGTACAATTGTTGTAACTTGGCCACGTTTATCAAATTTCAACCATGACTTACCTGTTTAAGGACGTACACTTTGACTAGATTGTTTGGTTATTTAGTGCTTTGGATTATGGTCCTATTGAGTAACACAAGCAAGCTTGAGTTTAATGTCCCAAACTTATGCTCAGATATCAGATGTTCTCTGGAAATTTTCACATATTTTTGTTTGACTAACCTTAACTGGGGCAAGTGAGGCCTACAGTGTTTGGCATGTTGTTCTGGGTTCTTTTGTGACTTTCTGGATGAGTCATGGATGGACTCTTGGAGTAATTTTGGTTGGATGGCCAGTCTTGTGAAGGTTCACCACTGCTCCATGCTTTCTTTAATTGGGGATAATGGCTCTAATACTAGCAATGTGTTTCGTATTTTAGATCCTTCAGCCTACTTCATGTTGTCTGATGGGTTCCATTACAGTAATTTACAGTTATAAATCTGATCTTGGTGCAGCAAACTAAAATTAACTGTGACTTAACAAAGGGATTAATAATTTGAAAGTTGTATTTACTTTAGCAAAGTTGTTTTTGCTCCTGTAGTTAATTAAAGTCAAGATCTAGTTGTATTATGAAACAACAATGAGCTACAAATAGGTGGTGTTGCTAAATTTGGAGTGAAAAAAGGGAAGTCGGGGCCCCATTACAGGACCCCACTATGACTAAATCCGCCTCTGGAAACAACTACTTTGATTTATCATCCGTTTCTAATATATGATTATTTCCAAACAACTATTTTATGCTGAGAGATACAGAATGTTAAAAAATGTTAGCAATAAATTCATGCAAATGCTTCTACTTTAAAATGAAAGCCTTTATTTTGTCAGTTGGACGCGTCTATAGAAATGCGCTCACTAATACATATGTTTAGATATCTAACAGAGTATGCCATTATTTCCACAATAACCAAAATAGGCAACAGTGGGATAAAAACAGTATGAATATCTTCCCGTTAGCCTCGCGCTATTCTGTCTCGTGCGCTTCGATGACAGCTTCTAACCGTTGCGTCAGCGAGCAGTTCCTCCGCGAGCTCAAAAAAAAAGATTATTATTACAGCCGGATTTATGTTTACAGCAGCAGTTCAGTCATGATCGAACTCACCCGGTGTCAATAAACTTCCACTGCATGAGGTTTTCCAACGGTACGGGCTCAGAGATCCGTTTCACGAAGCATCTAACAATGGAGAAGAAGGATGACGATGAAGTTGGCCTGCGATTCGTCGCTCCGTAAATAAAGGGCCATTCCGCCGCATTTACCACTTCTGTCTTTGCTGTAAGACCATTGGTATTTTTCCATAGGACCAAAAAATGTCATGTTCAAGCAAAATACTCAGTCAGCTACCAAATAAAAAAATTTCCCACGCTCTTATAACACTATGTATATTTTTCTTTTTACCTGTTCAACAAACTCATATTTTAATGAAAAAAAGCAAAGTAGTCTGACTTCTGTAGAAAAGAAATCTGTAAAATCAGTAGGTATGAAACTTAAGACTTTCTAACTCCTGTTACAAATTAAGAGAAAAAATGTGGCACTTTTTGATTTGTTTATTATATTTATTTAAATTTTGAGTGTGTATGACCAGGCTGCTTTAGACAAACTAAACCTGGACAGATTTTTTTCTCTGTGAATGATGGACTGTATAAATGAAAGTCTTGTTTACAGTTTAAATTTAAAAGAATGATTTTGTTAGTTGTTCTTTTCCCTTTGTCTGCAGGCATATTTAGAAGCCATAACTATTAATAATGTTAAATATCAAGCTAGTAATTTGTGAATCCTTTAGTTAATATGTTAAAACTTAAAATATGTGATTTCAAGGCCCAATTTGATTAGAAATTTAACATGTTTTTAGCTAGGTGGAGTAATTAAATGCAGCGGAATAACCCTTTTGTTTTGAACCAAACAGAAACATACGAATCGGATGCTAACTTCCTCCCTGTCAGGAGGAAAAGAGAAGGCGTTTCACAGCAGCCATCATCATCATCATCTAATGGCGACGGCCAAAGCCAATCACGCCTCAATCAAGCGCCGGAGATCAGTGTCAAATTAAAAGTCTCCCCAAAGGAAGATGTCGTTTTTTTATTGTCCAACATTTATGTAAATATTAGGTTTTTATGCAGCGCTATTCTAATCTGGAGAAGGAATAGCGCAGGATGGAGCGTATAAAAGACACGTCGTGCGGGGTGACCGACGTCCCTTTGTGTCTTTAAGTTGTTTATGTCGACGCGCTATCGGGAGGTGAAGGTAAGCAGATTGCTTTGGTTTTCTTACCTCAGACAATTTAAAGTAAAGGAGAAAACTATAAGAAAAGTAACCTGTGTTAGTTCAGTGCAGCAACTGTTTACACAGATATCTGCAACAACTACAACTCCCAGTCTGGTTACTGGCATAAATATGCAAACTGGCTGTATTAATTGATCTTTTGAGTCATGAAGTGAATGTTTAATATTACATTTCTGCAAACACAACCATTATCGTGGACTAAAACACAGCCTTTCAGCACAGTATTTGAATAAAACTTGCTTTCACTTGGTAAGTGACTTAAGAGATGCGTCGAATAATTACAAATGTCCTATATAATTAATTTACTATATCAAGGACTTAATACATCAATTTAAATGTGGAAATCCTTCATTAAGCTTTGAAATCATTAAGTTAGTTTTTTGCTGCCCAGATTTATTGACTGTTCCACGGTAATTTACATAAAAATACACTATTAATTACATTATTGATTATTTCCAGGTCTTTTTACTTGTCAAATTCCCTTTTAGTTGAAGTGAAAAATCTGGAATCTCATTACTTTATTAAATGGGAAGGAAATAAATCACCCTTCACACAGCTCTTTTAGCAGATTACTAGGGATTTATGTATATTAACATAATTTAATGTTGCTTTTCAACACTGTATTCCCAGTTTTATTTAATAAATCATGCATAATTAAGTAACAAGTTATTGCACATTAAATTGTGGCACTCTGTTTTCCAGGAATCCATCTCAGATCCCCACCAATCATGGACGTCTGCTGGTGAATTGAGTTTCCTTGGAGCTAAAGATCAGCTGATGTAGCCAGGTAAGCTCCAGCAGGCTGACGGATCCGGCCTGCTGCTCATCCTGGAGTTTCCTCCGTGTGTCTCATGCTTCGCCGCCGCGCCTCACCCTGCTGTCTCCCTCTGTCACCATCGGACCCCTGCAGCTCTTGAACGAATGAATGAAAAAGTCGGTCACTTCACCATCGCCAAAAGGACTCCATGTCTTTCTTGGTAAGACCAACAAGCAGCATGGATTTCTTTTCCCGTCGTGCATTTCTACTGTGACTTAGCAAAATTAGAAATTCAGGAGATTAAATGATAGAAAAACAACTGATTTCAGCATAATTGTAGTAGAATATCAATGAACTTTAAAGTCACATGAACATTTAACACTTGAACTAGAAGACATTTTAAATGAAAACTAAATAAACTAAACAACAAATACAATTAATTATGGAGTCACTGTAAACAAAATAGATTTTTTTGTGATAGACCTACTTACTGCTTTAAAAATGTGATTTTTCTGTTATTAAATGTATAACACTGTAATAATATAATAAAATGTTGTTTATTTGACAGTTTCTAAGGGCGTTGTAAGGAGTTTATTTTCATTCTGATACCTAAAAAGTGAGCTGTATGGTGTTAGCGCTGAATTGTTTAATGGTTCATCTATTCACACGTTCATCGACTCGCTCTGCTTTAGTCACATGACGTCATCCGGGTCCCTTTCCCTTTCTCATATCACATTTTCACCCATGGATGCGTTGGGTGTACCATGTTTCCTGATGCTCGCTCGCTCTTTGTTTCCTCCTCTTCCTCCTCGTCCTCTTCCTCCTGTATGGGCATGTCTCACCACTGCTCCTCCACCCTCCTCCCCAGGACTGTTCCTGCATATCCCACTCTCAGGTCCAGCCCATGGACATAGAGGAGCGCTATGAAGACACCAGCCACCAGTTTCTGGTCAGTAGCTGACATGCTGTCATCATCAGCTTAGAGATTAAAACGCTTAAAACCTCGCAAAAGTATTCACTCCCCTCAAACTTGAATACTTTTTCAAGGAGATATCAAGCTGGAAGCACACCCTTCCCTTCACATTATCCTCTACATTCCTAATGCAGTAGTTCATGATTAATATTTATTATTAACGTGCTGCTGAGGCCATGTTCCTGTGGTGATGTAATGCAGAGGGGAAGTTTCCTCTTTGCTCCCTGCATCATCAAAACCTGCAAGCATCCCCCTGCACTGCTTCACTCTGCTGCTTTTTGTGTTACAGCGCCACCTGCTGAGAGCAGGGAAACGATCTAACATTAAGACTCAAGCATTTTACTAGAGGATAAATGTCCCATATTGATGATATTGATATTTTAAAACCATTTTTAAGAAATATATAGATAATAATACACTTAATATGTATGTGACATCAAAGTCCAGTTGCACATGTTGTCTTTGTTTTTCTCTCTTGTCTGATATTATTGTGATGTTTTAATTTTATGTAGTTTTGTAACTTTAAATTAAAAAAGATAATAAATAAAATACATATGAAACATAATGCCAGCATGCCCTCTCAAAGGCTGATGAACTTTAATTTTGTAGAGAACACTTCATACTGGTGCAGCAAGATATTTTAAATATCCCAAATGAAACATGAAAACATAAATAAATAAAAAGGAAATTAAAACTAAACACAGCCGAAACCATAAATAAAAAGCACTAGGAAGTCTCTATAAACAAAATATTTCATCAACATGAAAATTTATTATGCGATAAACTGCAAACCTTAAACTCAACAATTATTTTGATTTTAGTTTTTAATTAGTGGTTTACTTTGGAGATGCGGTTTATTCTGAAATTTAACAGAATAATCAAACAAATGGATGATTTTTCTGTCACATGTACGCTCAGTTTTTGCCTTGGATGCCCTGCAGAGCTGCGACGGTTCCGAATACACCCTGCAAGGCCCGGCCGGCGGCGATGACATCACGGGCCTGTCGCCCGAGCCGGCCCATTACCAGCTGCTGAACGAGCTGGGTGAGGCCACCCAAACAATATAATACAAGTCCTTAACTGTGATTTAAAGGGATGATGGAGAGATTTCACCTTCTATCGCAGGTAAAGGGTTCAATAACCTGAGCCAGGTGAGCATGGCGCGACACATTCCGACCGGCCAGCTGGTGGCCGTCAAGCAAACCAACCTGGACGAATGCACCGAGGAGGAACTGCTGCAGCTCATGGTAAACTCATATCTGGCATCTAGAGACTTTTTCTTTCTTTATCTTCAAAACCAGAATGTGATCTTATTCAATATGTGCAACAATCTTTGTAAATCTAAAACAGAGTTGCAGTACCAACGTCTGTCATTTCAGCTGATTTTAGGAATCAAATTATGAGGTTGGGTGTTTTTTTTTAACATGACCTTAATCCTCATAAAGAGCCAACATTCAGCTCAGTTCACAACAGAACTACAAACCAAACTAACACTTGTACTCAGAAACATGCTGTGAAAATGAATAATTCTTAAAAACCTGGTGCTACGACAGTCATTTTGTGATGTGTTTCAGTTCTTCACGGCTGATCTAGTCTTCTAGTTCTTGTTTTCAGAGATTAGCATTATGAACCATCAATTCAGAACTTATTCAGCTTTGATAGTTTCCAAGAACACCAAGTTCCTGAAGCCTGAAACAAATGTTTAGAAGTCGTGCTGAGATTATTGTAAAATTATATTTTATAAAACCAATATAAAGTGTTATATATAAATATAGAATATAACCATATCTGCATGTGCTTTTTTTATCTGCCTTCTCCTATTTTACAAAAAATAAAAAACTTATCTGCTAATGCACAATTCGGAGGTGTGTGTGCTAGACTTTGCATATTCTGGTCTAACACCACTAAGAAGAGGATCCTAACTAGTAGAAGAAAAAACTTCACTGTTAGAATCTAAAACTTTTAGCAAAATTCTACTGTGTTGCACATTTTTGTGCACATTTTCGTTTCATTAGTTAAATGTATGAATTATGATATTTTGTAACGTAATGGATTAATTAATAACCAAAACAAATTGCTTTTTTTTTTTTACTTTTGTTTTCTTAATGTTTCAGATCATTAAACTAATTTCAACTTGAGTGAATATTTTTAGGAGATATCTAAACTAACTTAATCATTTGTGAAATTGTAAAATAACTGATCAACAATAATCAATGTCAGGAGCCACATCCACACCTAATTTTTGCCACAATGTAAAATTAAGAAATGATTTAAATAGAACCTGATTGACAACATGAAGTAGGCAAAATGATGACTTTCTCACATCAACCCACGGTTGTTTAAACTGCTTTCCCTTCTTCTCTCTTAAATTAATTAATTAACCTCTTGGCATCCTCTCCTTACATAATAAAGTGTTTAATACCCGGCATGAACGTATTTTCATTCCACCGCAGAACGAGGTTCTTCTCTCCCGGCTCTTCCGTCACTCCAACCTGCTGACGTCCCGCCTGGTGTTCTGCTCGTCCTGCCAGCTGTGGGTGCTGACGCCCCTCATGGCCTACGGTTAGCCGCAACGCTCTCCCTTTCACAGCCCGATGGTCTTATCTCCCATCAAAGCTCCATGCATACCTAAGCGGTTTAAATAATTTAGGAGTTCAGATTATTCTCCGTTTTTCCCTGCAGGCTCTGCAGATGCCTTACTTACGTTTTTCCCCGATGGAATGAGTGAATCCCTGATCGCCTACCTGCTGCACGGCGTCCTGAAAGCGCTGGATTACCTGCATCGGATGGGCTACGTTCACCGGTCAGTGGACCAGAAGCACATCGTTTTTGTTAATGTTTGTAAATGTCTCCATGTCTTGGTGTTGTCCGGTCAGCGGGGTGAAGGCCAGTCACATCCTGCTGTCAGAGGAGGGCCGGGTCTACCTGTCGGGCCTGCACAGCGTTTACAGCATGATGCGTGACGGGAAGAGGATGAGGGCCGTGTTCGACATGCCGCACCACAGTCCGGCGCTGCTGCCCTGGCTCAGCCCAGAGCTGCTGCGGCAGGTCAGGACTCATCCTGTAAAGATATTCACACTCCTTTAATGTTATACATTTTATTATGGGAAAACCACTGATTCCAGTGTGTTACTGGATTTCAGTGGGGCAGACTTTGACTAGACTGTGTAGACTAGTAAAGGCGGCTGAATAATTGCAACTATGTTTTACAAAACTTTCAGAAAACGACACAAAAGATAAAAAATCTGCCATTTATAAATCAGAATGCATTGATTTCCTTATTTTTTAACATAAAACTGATATTATTTTAAATAAGATTGGAATATCCAGGAAGCTGCTGCAATTATTTTTTTCTTCATAGTGCAAGAAAACCTTAAACTCAGTTTGTATTATTTGTAGTTGTTTATCTTTAAAATGTTTTTTAATCAAATAAGTTTGGAACATTGAATGTGTATTGTGACCTTCTAATACCTGACAGTTTCAGTTATTTACAGCTGTGGAAAAAATTAAGAGGCCACTTGAAATGATCAGTTTCTCTGATTTTTACTTTTTATAGGTTTATGTTTGAGTAAAATTAACGTTGTTCTTTTATTGTATGAACTACTGACAACATTTCTCTGAAATCCCAAGCAAAAATGTAGCATTTATTTGCAGAGAAATGAGTAATGGTCAAAATAACGAAAAAGATGCAGTGCTTCCATTCGTCAAACAAGTTCATATCCATTTAGAAACAACAATACTAATGTTTTAACTCAGGAAGAGTCCAGAGGTTTTCATTGGGGTTCAGTGTAGTAATCTCTTCAATTTTTCCAGAGATGTATATAAAATAAATCAGAATTAAAGATCAAACATGAATTGGTGCACTCCTATTTGCAACATAGAGAAATAATTCCCCAATTATTCCCTGTAAGTTTCAGTTTTATGTTGAGCAGTCCTGTTTCCCTGTGGTTTTGTCCTCAGTAGGACCTGCATGGTTACGGCGTGAAGTCAGACATCTACAGTTTGGGAATCGTAGCCTGTGAGCTGGTGAGTGGCAGGGTTCCCTTCCAGGACATGCCACCCACTCAGGTAACCACTTCCCTCCTGAACCGTGGGTGTGTTTAAGCCTGCCGCCATTAAACCGTCTGACCGTCTCAATCAGATGCTGCTTCAGAAGCTGCGCGGCTCCCACTGCTGCCTGCTGGACGTGGCTCCCTTCCCGCTGGGCGAGCTGGGCGGCTTGAAGGTTTCCCGCTCCGGGGTGGACTCCGGCATCGGGGAGAGCGTGGCCACCGGGAGCCTGATGCACAGCGCCACCGCGCCGCCCACCGACCGGCCGCAGAGCCCGGGACCCAAAAACCACTCGGCGACGCTGCACAGCCTGGTTCAGCTGTGCCTGCAGCAGCAGCCGGAGCGCAGGTCGTTACCGAGGCGGCTGCTACGTTACATTTAATTAAACACGAAGGCAAAAATGATAACAAAACGTTTCCTTTTATAGGCCGTCGGCTTCTGAACTGTTGAGCCACGCCTTCTTCAAGCAGGTATGATGTCCTAAATACTTAGATCAGGGTTGGGATACATTTACTTGAGTAACTTTTTTGATAAAATGTACTCTTACTGCGCTGTATTTTTTACTTTTACTTGAGTAATTTAATTATAAAGTATTGGCTTTTCTTACTTGAATAAGGTTTCTGGATTTTCTACCCACTGAATGAAAAAGAAACATGTTTCAACCAAAAACACACCTGCAGTTTTTGTTACTTTCATAATGTTTTTGTTGAAAGACACTGATTTGGAAACATTTTATTTTGCCTGATTTTATTATTTTTAGTTACTTATATTAATTTTTGTCAATTTCATCCTTAAAATACCAACATTTCCACTTAACTTTATCTTTTGGTCCATCTGATGATGTAATTTTTAAATATTAAATGATTGATAATTTGATCAGTTACTTGAGTAGACTTTTTATCAAATACTTTTTTACTCTTTAGTAATTTCTTCGATAGCTACTTTTTATTTTTACTTGAGTACAATATTTTTATCACCTCTGACTACAATTCCCTGAAACTTAAATAGTTTCATAAATTTTCACTGGGGATTTATTTTGTTTTTTTGCTTCTTTTTTTATTTGACTTAAAGCTGCAGTATCTAACTTTCATAAAATAAATGTTTTTATATATTTGTTGCTCTGTTAAAACAATGTAATAATATCAGAGAAATAATCTGTGAAAAGATTGTTTTACATTGAAAGAAATTGTTTTGGAAAAAAGTTAAAATGCCAAAATTTCCACATAACTATATGTTGGTCTGTCTAATGATGTAATTCTTCAAAGTCAAGATTTAAATCATGCATAAAAACTCTTTTTTTATTCTGAAGCATAGAAGTGGTGGTGTTGTTGTGTGTATTGGTTATTAAACAAAATAAAAATCTTAATAAGTACATTTTCTGTTATTTAAGTATCAACTTTTACTCAAGCATTAAACTCTTGTCAGTAAAACAATATGGTGGTTAATTTTTTACCTAAAATGATTTTTTTCTGGCTGTAGTAGCGTCAGACATTTTCCTGCTTTGTTCCAGGTGAAGAGGCACACCAGAGACTCTTTCCTCAGCTTGATGTACCCAGCAGTGCCCCTCTCCTGTCCTGAGGACCGGCCCGTGTCCAGCCCACCGGGCCCCACGTGTCCCACTCCACCATCAGCCACCGCCGAGCCTCCAGAGGCGGAGTGGGACTTCTCCGACTAGCAACCCAAATACAGACAATCAAAGAAAAGCAAGGCCATGCTCTACTGTGTTTTTTTAATTTGTATTATTAATATTAACCCAACAGTCTGAGCATTTTTATATAATTTTATCATTTGCTTTTCTTTTTTATCTGTTTGTCTGATGGATAGATTTTGGCGTGAGCCAACTGTGAAAGTGCTGGACTACAGAAGCTGCTCAAATATATAAATCTTTAGTAATTATATCTTTAAAATGAGTCAGCACACTAATAATCGTGACACATTCTGTAAAGAAAGGGCCACTGCTACATGTTTATTGTAGATTCATGTGTTCCAGCTGTGAATATGAAGTATTAAGGTACATAAAACAACAGGTTTCTTATTGTATTGAAGGAGAAAACAGTGTTTTTATTAAGTCATTCTCAACACAATTAGAGCCAGCCTTGTAATCCTCTTTCTGCTGTATGTTCTTGTGTGGAAAATTTACAACATGGGTGTTTAAATGTGCTCTAAAAAGGCACAAAAGCAATAAATGTGCTGTATCTAGTGCTAACCTAATGTAGCGGTTAGGAATCATTAGTCTTCCCTGTCCTGATCTACATAAAATGTTCCTATTGTGCTCTTCAACCACTTATCCAGCAATGCCTTTGTTTTTAATAGGATCTGGTGAATTCTTTGTAACTGTGATTAAGCGTGCTGTGTATGAGAACTGTGAGTTACAGTACATATCAAACATGGTAGCTGTATAAGCCTTACTTGTATTAATGGTACAATATCGATATATATGTTTTTATTCCCATGCTTGCTGTTATTCCTGAGTGGTTATTTTTCAATGGGAGTTTATTTTTGTTTTGATTTATTACTCTTATGAATACATTTCTGATGAGAAACCATTTTGAGGGAATTTGAAGCAAGTTTTATTTTTGAGCGAGAGCAGCTAATTCCATGAGTGGAAATAATTAATTCTGCTTTAAAACAAAAAAAATGTATGCTGTTATTTTCCTAAGAAATATTCAGACGTAACTTTTCTGTTTGCTACTCTTCCCACAGGATTGGAAAAATGTGCAAAATACACAAAACTCAACGAGGAGTAAGGTGCCTTGACTTTTGGTTGTGATGCAATCTAAGGTAATTCTCTTTAAAAGTAAAAGTTTCACCAACAGATCAGGGTTTTTTGTAGAGTTGGACAAGCTTTGCTCCATAGTTTTTAATATTTTACATAAAAAACAACGTTTAAACTTTAAATGGATCGTGAAAATTTGACATTCCTCTGACAAATAAAACAAGTGTTATTATATAGGTTTTATGAAAAGTGTGCTGCGTTTACGTCACGTAGTGTAAACGATTACGTGACGTAATCGTTTACTCCAACAACAGCAACAAAAACCTGACCTATTCCTTTAAATTACACATCTGCACAACCTCAAACTAAGCAGTATTTTTCAATTCCTCAAGAGGGCGACAAAGATTCGGAAACGAAATCCTGCTCTTAGCAACCACGTAGATCCACATCGACACCGTAAAGCAGCAGCATGTGTCGCGAATAGGGTACTGTATCAAAATAACTTTAACCAGTTTTTCACTTGCAAATTTATTACCTCGTTTGAATAAACTGGTGTTGAAGGCCAAGCCCGGTTCATTCGAATAGATTTACATTTTATAGCGGTGGAATATTTATAGATCGCAACAGCCTTTTGTTGTTTACCAAAATAAGATTACAGTTATAATCTAGAGTAGACGGCGTACTCAAAGTAATTTAGCTTGGTAGTCCAAAAGTGGGCCTATGAAATTAATTCGTTACTTTGTTTAAATAAATATGTTTGTAATAGTTTAAAAGTAATTGTAATGAATACAACAAACAAACAAAAGTAAAATGTATTAAATTAAGAAATTATTGCTAACAGACTGCATTTGTAGTCATTATTTGTAAGTAGCTTGTTCATTATTTACGTAATGTAGATCATGTTCTGCATCATCTGGTATTTGTGGGGCTTTTATTTTGAAAGGAATCCAAACATCCTCTGACAGGAAGCTTCCCGCAGCAACAGCAGCCCTAGAGACGGCGGTGGCGGAGGTGACAGTTGGGCTTTTCGCTATCAAGGTAAGTAGGCTTCAAGTTGGCGACGAATTTGTCATTGTAATGTCTTTTCTTTTACGTTTATTTTTATTTTATTTCATGAGTCGTGTTGTAGTCGGACTAGCTGGGGCGGACGAGACGTTTCTGTCACATGAAGAGGAGGAGGAGGAGGAAGGGGGGCTTAAAGAAATAGAAACAGGCTTCTTTTATGACAGCTAGGTTTTTAGCTAGCTTGACCAGGTACGGTGGGAATCGTATGACAGCGTTCAGGCCGATAAACCGACGGCCTGTTGTATGTTTAGGTTTAGCGGTAAGCACAGAGTACAGTGAAGTATTATTACTGTATCTTGACATAACCACCAGAGTGTATTTACTGTAGCATGTGTGTACACCCTGCCGCGACACTGTAATTATTCGTGTTGTCCTACACAGCCACACCTCCAGAGAGAAGAAGAGGAAGAGGAGTGGAGAAGTGGGATTACAGGCCGTGGAGCTGCACGTCCTACACAGGAATTAGTTCTGACCTGCTATGGAGTAATTTTGGATTCTCCCGGAAAAGTCATGGATGGCTTCGGATCATGACTGCCAGGGAAGTGACCTCTGTGGGCACCGCAGCCTGAAGGAGGGGGTGTCCCTCTCTGTGGCACTATGGCATCCAACGAAAGACTCTACGAGGTGTGGATGCTCTACTGCACCAAGGTGAGATGATCTACTGCTCCCATAATCCTCCTAAAGGTCAAATGGTGATGTTTCCTTGCATCCAAAGATCCAATCACTTTGTACTGGTGACACAGGAAGATGCAACTTTATATTTTGTAGATTTGTTTGGTATTTGTCCACCAAAAAACTTTCTTTTTGTATTTGTCCACCAATCACAAGTGGAAAAGTCTGGAGGTTTATTCAAGTATTTTCAAATAGACATATAGCAATAAACAATAAATCAATTATTCACGTAAAGCGAGCTCAATAATTTCTAATTGTATAACTTATTGTTTTTCTTCTTCTACCAAAAACTGGATGACAAAAGTCTTCAATCGACTGCTTTGTTGTTTCTGTTGTTTCGTTTATTTATTTTGGATATTTAAATGTCTTCCAGTTTCAGTGTTTATCAGAACTTAAAGGTTCTTGGTCTTTGGGAACGGTCTCTAAACAACAATAGTATTGTTTATCGTGATAACTTCTGGGACAATTTATTGTCTGGTAAAATGTTCTCTATTTTCAAGGTATACATATATGTATGTATGCAAAAGAAAGTGGGTTTATGGGAAAATGTGTGTTTAAGGACCAAAATGGTGCATCTACTTCCCTCCTTCCATCTCTCTACATTCAGCCATCCATCTTTTGTCCAAGCAGCAGACTAGCAGAGCAGGCGTTCCTTGAGTCAGCTGTTGGCTAGATTTAATTCACTCTGCGATAAAGCACGCGCACATCCTGCCGTCCAATCAAAACAGCCTGCCTAAGCTGCTCCTCACGTGAGCCTGGCTGCAGCCCCTTACTTTCTTCCCTCAGTAATCCCTCACCATTACACACACAGACACACATGCTATGCACAGCTCACTACACATGAAGCTGTTATTCCTCCATGCAGCATATGACATGTAATAATCCTCCTGCTGAGAAGTTAAGAGTGTGAACGCTGACGTGGACGGTGTGTCTTCTACCTGCGCCGCAGGGTTCTTGACAGAAGCATTAAGTTGCTGTCTTGGTTGCGCACAACAGTCCCAATCAGTTGTGAAAATGCCAGCTATGTCTGGAAGCATTTGTTCTAGCTGGACTGTGTATTTGCATTGACTAAGAAAAGATCGTTTTACTTCATCCTGGCTCTGAGCCAGAGTCCACAGGGCCGGGGTTTATCTCTGTGTGAGGCCAAAGAGTTGTAGAGAGAAGAGCAGTTCAATAAACGTTGGCCCTTTGAGCCTACATTGTTAAAGTATTCACTCCCTGGAAGTTTTGCACATTTTTTCTGCCACAAATGTTAACATATTTTATGACCTAGATCAACACAAAGTAGAACAAAATGCTAGGAAAAGTGTATGTTTAATTTTTTTTACAAAAATCCTGTCCCTGCTAAAAAAGGATCCCCTACAACATGAGGCTGCCACCGCCATGTTTCATGCTGTATTCATGGTAATGTGCTTTGTATTCTTTTGTCACATAAAGTCTCAATAAAATGCATTGAAGTTTGTGACAAAATATGAAAACTTCCGCAAAACGCTATAGACATGGAGTATGGGACTTCCCTGAACTATATGTGTAGACATGTGTGAGGGTTGCCCGGATAGGTTTTCTGTAAGAAGAACCTTGTAGTCATGTGGGTTATATCAGACAGGAATGTTTGTGTGAAATGCCAGACCTCCTGAGGAGCCTCTTCTTCTCTCTATCCAGCTCAAACTTGCAATGAAATACCACAAAAGTATCAATTTATGTATTTGAAAGTAAAACATGGAAATATTGTACTCCTGATTCAGAGATTTTAGGAGTTTACACATTGAGTGATGGTATTGTGACATGAAGCTTTAAAGTAGCATAAAATATATCAATAGAACTACTAGTGAGTCCTATCAAAACAGAATGCTAACATTAGCTTAGCATTTCAGAATATCGTTCTGTTTGAAAACATTGTTAGTTAAAAAATGTCTGGAATTTCTTCAATACTGTAGCTGTTTTCAATAAATTAACTCATTTATAACTTTAAACACTAATATTACTCTCATTATGGAGCTTAGTTAGCATATAGGTCAATATAGCCTCCATCATTTGTAGGTTAGTAGTTTAAAGGCGTGTTTTAGCTGGGTAAATATGGTAGAAGTAAAAGCTTTTACAACCTTTCTCTGTTTGGGACGAACTGGTTCATCTGGTCCAGTCAGGTAGACTATCTTTTGTTTCCATGACAGCCACTTAGTTCCCGGCGCTAAAAAGGAGGAAGAGGCTTAGCTTCTGTTTTCTCTTTTAGCTCATGATCCAGAGGTCAGAAATGTGGAAGATGTGAAGCACATTTCTGTCTCTGGCAGCTGTCGGAGTGGCAGCGTTTTCAGGGATGAGGTCAGGAATTGTCTCTGGTGCAGCTGTGGAATCCGTGTTGGGAAGCACGAATGGCTCTCTGTTAGTAAATTGTGTTGTATTTTCACGACTTCAACGGGGACATAAAATGATTAGTAGGAAAAATGTGTCTTAAAACACATTTTCTCCTCCATTACGCTTTAACGACTGTAGTTCATAAGATTAACTTGTGGCTACAACATTAGAAATCTCTCGGATTTATTTTTATTGCTTTCAACTTTTATAATTTATATAACATTACAGGCACAAGTTTGATGTTCATTATTGGGATTTGATGTGATGGACCAAACAGAAGGTAATGCTTAACTGTGGAGCTCTTCAAATTAACTAAGAAATGTGTCCTTTTCCTTCTGCTCCACACTTAACTCACTACGTTATGTTGACCCATCACATAACTTTCCAGCAAAATCCACTAAGGTTTGTGTCTTCAGTGCAGCAAAATGTGGAGCAACACTTCAGCTTTGATGTAAATCTGCTGGAGTTGACTCCGACTTGCAGAGGGGTCACAGACGACTAGGGCTGTTACATAGCTCTCCTCTAAGCTGTCTCTCATTGGTCCGGTGTTGTCCCCTGACAGTCGAGGCCTCCCTGAAACGGAAAACGACCTGCATTACCTTCCCTCCTCCACCGGGTTATTAGCTTCAGAGCCTGCAGGAGAAAGTCAAGGCTTTATCGTGGTTTTTGAATAATGCCGGTTTACTCTCCTAAAGCTTTTGTTTGCTGCAGAAAATCCTCTAAATTCCCCGTCAAGGTGGAACAAGCCTCAACTGCCTCTGGGGATCATTTCACCCTTCGTTTTGCTAACTCTAGAGGAGAATGGCCAGCTGTCTACAAATCATGGATTTCCATTTAAGATCACAGAACCGACGCCCCACCCTGCCCTCCTTCGAGTTGCTTTTTGACTCAAGTGGAGGAAAACGCGGCAGTAATTTGCATAAACCTCTGCACTCCTGGGAGATGGAAGAAAAAAGATGACAGACACAAGCTTGCAGTCTACATCCCATATTCAAGCTTCCTTCAGGCTAGCTGTTTTATCTCTGTCATGAATATCTCTGGAATAACAGTGATGTCATCACTCGAAGGGGTTTTAACTCCTCCCATTGGCGTCTATAAATACACGTGCAGGAGTGACATCATGGTCAGAGGAGTTGTCGCAGAAATAGGAAATGATGTCGGGCCAAAGAGGGAGCAGAAACACAAACAGACGACCTTTAAACCTAAAGAGAGGAGAGGGTTAAGCGCCAAACCAAACCAGGTCACGTGTTTCCACACAAACCCGACTGGGAAGCCATTCAACCAGCTGTTCGACCACAGTGGTATACTAATACACTTTACTGACTTAATGATTCTTTTTTACATTATTTCTGTAATCCTGAAGTTTTTAAATTCAGCCCAGGAAGCCGCCCTTGTACTTACTAGACACATTTAAAAGCCATCATTCATGCTGGTCCTTTCTTTACTTGTAGAAATGTTAAACTAATCTCTTAGCTACAGAGAAAAAAAAGGCACATGGTATCAACTTATTGGGTTCATTTGGACAAAATGCACCAAACATAAACAAGATTTACACTTTGGATCTGAAGATTAATCAGGTCTGGTCAGGCTTTTGTAATTTTTGATACACTTTATCCAACTGCTTCGTCTTTCTCATTACTTCACCTCCATGATGGAGGTTCCTGGCCATCGATCGGTGTTTTACTCTCCACTGTAACATTCACACCAACCTCTGATCAATGTGAAATCTCATTTTATAGAACAGAGAGCATTGATCTCCTGATTTCACGGCGGTCAACGTAAACAGATCGTTTGAAATGCCGTTCAGTCTCCTGGTGCGGATCACGAGGTTTCGTTTTTATTAAGGCTGAGGAGGTGAAACCCCATGTTTGTGATTGCTACTTGCAAAGTGTAGATGGTTTTGTGGGTGTGCATGTGTGTGTGTTTGCCCAGGTCTTGATGACAGATGAGAATAAACAGAGCCAGGGCGTGTTCCCCCTCCGGCACAGTCCAAACCCTCAATGGGCATCTGTGCTGGTGCTTAAAAGAGGGCATTCTTTAAGACACACACCACAGTCATTCAGTCAGTGTTTCCTGCAGGCTGCAGCTTCTTGAGAGTAAAGCTGCTGTCTTGAATTATTGTCTTTAAGTGATCTGGCAGCAGTATCCACATCGGGACAATAGGATATTTATTGCTTAAGTATAAACTGGCTTCAGCAGCGGCCAATTAAAAATGCTTTTCTCCCACTGTTGACGTTGATTTATGCGGCTGTAGGAAGAAGGCACTCATGCTTTTCTCCTTTTAGCTTTTTCTTTTTCCACTCAGATGTCTACTAGCCTCTTTTTTCTCCTCTTTCCTGGTCTCACACACACACACACACACACACACACACACCCCTACAGCAGCCAGCGTTGCTAGATTGTCTTGATGACTTCACTTGGACTCGTGCTGATTCACACAGCCTGTTTGCTTCGTTTTGGCTGATTCACTCTCTGACACGCAGACAGAACCCGTCAACCTTTCTGCCCCGTTTCCACTCTTTCACCAGACAGCAGTGAAGAAAAAGAAACATCTACGGTCGTGTTTCTTGTTATTCTTAGATTCCCACAGTGTGATGACCTATAGCAGGGCCATTTTCAGCCCTCAGAATCGTTTTCTGTGGACTTTAATTGAGGAATGGTGGAGAACTGGGCTGCCATCACAATATCCAGACCATATTAGTTCCAGATATATTATTGGCAGGCACAGTTTACATACTTAGCACTTGATATACATTTTCTACCGTCTTTGAAATTGAAAGACGGTAGAAAATGTATCCCGTTTGGGATTAAATGATATATGCTGCTCTAATGTAGATAAACACTTTTCTTTTTGCTATATAGTTTCATGGTAGCCATATTTATAGAAAAGAGACCCATATTCTGTTTTTGTTGCTGAAAATGGACCCACACGATTTTTGAGATTGGAATACTTTTCTATTAAATAACCTTTTTATTTGATAGTTTAAACATATTTTAATTTTAAAATCCTCTCCACCTCCCACACCCCCAAAACGTTGTGATTGTAATTTTGGTTACCACAGTAAAGTGTGAAATAAAAATGAATGACAAATGTAGTTGCTTTAATTTAAAACAAAAAAGAGAATTTTTCCAACTGTGAGTAAGTTTAGTGATATTTTTCAAGTAAAAACGTATTTGATTTCAAAGATATCTGCAGAAAAATCAGCTATATATTTATTTATACAAACTAGAAATTTTCTGACAACTAAAAGAAATATTATTTTGTTCTCAGCAATCAACACAAAATATATTAACTACTAGCTTCAGTGTAAGATTCCAATTAAAGGAAGGAATTTTATACAATTATATATTTTCAATGTAAAGCATGTTGACATATATATGCTATTCATTCAGGAGAAAGAGCAAGACTGAGCAGATAACAGGAAGGCCCGTGGTATCACCAAAGTTTCTGTGTTTTGTTTTTTCTTTCTGGTTTGAAAAATGTAAAATAAGGAAATATTGGCCACCCACATTGGGATCCATTCATTCTTAGAGGATTCTGACTGAACAATGTGAAGGTATGCTCACCTACTTTCATGGACACTAATTTTCTGGTATGTTTTATAACGTAAGAGAGTGCTTTGTTTTTAAGGAGCTAAATCTATTTCTCTGCTTTCGTTTGGATGTCTCATCCTTCCCCTTGTTGTTGTTCAAGGAATTTAGTTAATGTTGCTATTCTAGTTTCTAGAAAGCCAGCCTCAGAATGCAGCCAGGCCAGTTTCCCTCTCCAGCAGGTGAAGGAAGGTTATCCTATCTCTCCTTAGACATTCCTTTTCCCTTCGTCTGGCAGCTGCAACCTTCTGTTTTTATGGTAGCAATTTCTTGTCTGACAGGTTTTTAATTGTTGCCTCGGGGAGCAAAGTACAACCGCCTGATGTTAAACCTGTTGAGCAGTTCTTGAGGGAATTTCAACCATCACTCTCATTCACAGATGGAGTTCTCAACACGTGCTGGGAGTATTAGGCTTGTAGAAGGTAGTGAGAAGAATCACACCAGCAGTCTTGAGTCACTCGCCCAACCCTCCATCCTGTCCATTGTTTGAGTCGTTGCTACTTATGAAATGCTTCCTAACCGCCAACATGCGGGTTGTTTTGGTCACATGCCTCAAGGTGTGAATGGTTATGAAACAGCCTGAGGAGACGAGTCACGGCTGCAGTGTAGGTGTTAGAAAGATGACACCTGAGGCCACTTCCTCTTTTTGGTGTTGGCTTTAAATGCTTTCACACTTCTTGTTTTTTAATATGTAGATGAACCAATGAGTGTAACTGCTGTTTCCTTTTTCTCCAATGTAGAGTCTGAAGACTTTGGATGTTTGGGTAACCCTAAAGCGTTGAATTTAAAATGTATCAAAAGAACAACAATGTTCTTCTCCCTCTTTCTTCTTTCTTTCCTGGACTGAGTTAAGCATTTTCTTGAAATTTTGGATGTCTTATCGTAAGCCTGCTGGTTGAAAGCGCTTTCTTTATCATATTGTTTTCAATTCTGGTTAAAATTTCAGCAGAATTAATCACTTATACATTTGTGATGGTAGGACAGAGAGGACATTATCCTATCATGCCTGCCAAACAATTGGCTGTCACTTAGATGGCATCTAATTGTTGTTTAGGTGATGCAACATTGAGCTTAGAAGATTTTTTAGTTTTTTTATACCTCCTGTAAAGTGAAAGCCTGTCAGGTAGCAAACAGCTGTTTTTTTGCGATCATTTTCCAATCCTATACAACAACATCTGTCTTACTTAATTGCACATCTTCATGTTTTTTTCTATTTTGAAAAGTCTGGCACTGGGGATTTTCTTCAGATTTATTTTTTGGCTCAACTTGACTGATTTTACTTTAAGACATTTCTCACATCTTTACCTAATAAATGTTTAACTTTTAACACATTAACTAACAGTTTTATCCTCTTCTCTTTTCCCTTTCATCCTTCGCTGCTCCCTTGTTCTCTGTCTTCCTCTTCCGGATTTTTCCAGAGAGATCCAGACTACTTCAAGATATGGCTGGAGATTTTCATCAGCTCGTACGAGCAATGCCTCGACGTAGACTTCGAAAAGCCCCCTTCCAGGTAAGCGCCGGTAAACTTCAAAACCAAACGTAGCGCAGCCATGACACGTGATTTGGAGCAGAGCAGCTACATTTTGTTGCATGTATTATCTGATTTCTTGGCTGTCTGTGTTCAATCACATGAGTGTCAGATGAAAGTCGTTTAGCTGAGGCATGCGAGACATTGGAGTCGCTCTATACTTCCATTAAAGATGGCGTCTGTCTTCATCACTGTGTTTTCAGACCAGACGAGGTTCCACCTGTGTTGACGCTGCTACCCGACAACATCCTGCAGGTTTTGCGCCACCAGCTGCTGCAGTGCGTCCAGAAAGCATCAGACGGCCTTGAGCCCGAGCAGCAGAACCTGGCGCTGCTGCTGCTGAAGTTCCTCATCATCATCTGCAGGTCGGATAAGAATTAAATAATCCAGATAATCCTTCCTACACCAACCCGCTGTCTGATCCTTTATGGTTGTTTCTCAAAGGAACTTGTCCAATGTCGAGGAGATCGGCACTTGCTCTTACATCAATCACATCATCACCATGACAACACTGTATATTCAGCAGGTTTGACTCCAGATGCTCTCTCATAGGAGTAATGATAGTGGGACACGTGGTGGCAGGTGTGACGGGTTTTCTGTTTGTTGGTTTACAGCTAAAGAGTCGGACCAAGGAGAAGGAGATGATGGACCACAGTCAGGCGGAGGACTTTGTCCGCCATTCGCTGGCGTTCTGCGAGAGCCTCTACGACCCTTACCGCAACTGGAGACATCGGACAAGCAGGTAACCCCTAAAATAGTAGTTTTTTCCTAGTTATTTACGTGGATACTGGTTAATAATAAGCTAATTCTACAGGCTATTTTCCGTTTGTTTGTTTTTTTACATAATGTAGAGTGCATTTTATAAATTATAATTTTTATAAATGTCCTGGTTTATAATTTGGTCATTCCAGGATTTATTTGTACAGGACAAGCTTATAAATTCGGTATATGATTAATTTGGTTATTGGTCAAATAAATGCATGTGATGAAACTTTTCTTAGATTTCTCCTCTTCTGTCTCCGCAGGGAGCAGCTGGGCGCCGTCGAGAGGGGAAGGCAGAAGTACAAAGCAGCTCCGCTCACCGTTGAATTCGTTCCCTTCTTTTACCGTAAATATCTCCAACAAACCGTGACGTAATCTGATGACCAAGCCGACGGTGGTTATAATCTCACGGTTGATGGGTGAAAATCGCCTTATCATCCTCTCTCAAATGACTCGACAGGTGCAGATGAGGAAGTTGTAAAAATTGCACAACATAAGCTTCCCTCTTCTGTTTCATCTCTGCTTTTCCTGTTGAATCCGCTCTGTGCCTCTGGTTCGTTTGCCAGGGATGAGATGAGCAGATAGTAAATTCTGGCGGCCATGTTGAACAAAGAGGCTCTTCTGTCCCGTGTCGTATGCGCGGCTGCTGTGGTTTTGCAGAAAAGATAACGCTTGGAGCCCGACCAATTAGCCTGTCGTCTGTTTTATGCTGTTTTGGTGACTTCTGCTTCGTAACTAGTTGAAGTTAAAGGAAGTAGACATCCTGGAGCCACAATGTCAGATTTCATTCCTCAGCCGGATGTGTTGACAGATGGGTTAATAGATGACCAAACTAAAGTTAACGGCGCGGCTGCAGTCTGGATGATATCTGGGTTACAGATCGGCTTTTCGTGCTTGACTGTTTTTGTTTGGAGAAAATGACAGGAGCCTCAACGGTTTGCTTGGTTTAAGTTTAGAGATCAAATATGTTGATTTATGGTTTTTATTTTTGGTTTAGAGTGCTTCCAGGAGAGCGAGCATCTGAAGGAGAGCCTGAAATGCTGCCTGCTGCACCTGTTTGGAGCCATAGTAGCAGGGGATCAGGTGAGGCTGGGGTCATAGGTCAGAAAGATGACAGGCTGTAAACATAATCCTTCAGCTTCAGTTGAAGCATATTCTTACTTGCAAATGGTTCGAGTTTAATTTGGATGGAATGGTGAATATAGATGTTTGCTACTATATTTTCTTAAGAACAAGATATAAACAAATCTTCCTCCAACTCCAACAGTCACTCTTTGTGTCTTTTATGTAACATAAAATCCCAGTAAACATAAATTAATTGAAGTTTGTCGTTGTGAAAATGGGGTAAAGTCCCAGAGCATCTCGTCTTGTTTCTCCGCCTGCAGAGGAACGCTCTGCTCGCCATCTCTCCAGCCACCATGGAGGTGCTGATGCGGGTTCTGGCCGACAGCTACACGGGGAGCTGCTCATCGGAGGAGGCCGAGGACTGGGACAGCGAGGACGTCAGCCGCATGGCCCTGCTGACGTTGGGGTGCCTCAGGGAAGTGGTGCAGTGCCTGCTGGCTTCCAGCTCTGACCAGCGACAGGTGGAGATCGCCTCCGTCTTGGAAAACTACTTCAAGCTGCTCAACTCGGACCCAGCTGCTGTGGTCGCTGCTAAGCAACAGCAGCAACCAGCCAAGGGTCGGGTTCCCACACTCGGCCGACACTGGGAGATTCGATTTGTGGCGCTGCAAGTTCACATGCTAGGTAGTATCTTTACCCAAACAAAACAGTAATAATTTCTTCTGTGTTTCTCTGTGTGTTAATTCCTCCTGTTTCTGGCTTTCAGACACAATCAGGGACATGTTCCTGTGTTCAGACAGGCCAGTTCTACAAGCCATCTTCCTCAACAGTAACTGCTTTGAGCATCTGACACGCCTGCTGCAGAACAGCAAGGTAAGGCCTGGAGACGCAGCTCAGAGCAGCCAAAAATAACCAGAATTTACATTTACTGTGTGGTATTTCAGATTTAACGGGGCAAAACATCAACAGTGTTAAATAGTTCATGAAATAATATTTTCTCACTACAACCACAAATTTAAATCCATGTCTGTGGTTGTAACAGGGCTGGGCGATAAATCGATTTTATTGATCGACAGAAGTTTTGTTTAAGTTTTGGTTCAGAGTGACGTCTACCGCCATCTTGTCTGACAAGCGTGTTTTACAGCTTCTATTCATCTGGACATTGAATTCAGGTCAACTCTGCTTCAGTATGTTAGGGTCAGGTTAAGATTTTAGTTTTTTTTTTTTTTTTTTTTTTTTTTTTTTTTAACTTTATTTTTATTGGAATTTTTAGAATATTTTCAAAAAAAATAAAAAAATCAAACACTACAAAAAGACAAACAAAAATAAAGCAGAACAAACAAAACAAATATAACATAGTGGGGGGGAGACTCTTATTACAGTATCACAAGATTCAAGGGTACCGTTCGTATCCAAAATTAGTCCTGTAACGTTGATGTGATGTTTATCCATTTTTCCCATTTGTCCTGGCATTGCTCTTCTTGTGTCCTCAGTCTATGTGTTAGAATCTCCATCTCATATAATGAGTTCACAGTCTGTATCCATTCCTTTCTGGTGGGAGGGTCAGATTGGCACCACTTCCTAGTTATTACCTTTTTGGCAGCCACCAACAGAATTTTAAATAAGTAACAGTCATTATTAAGAACAACATTCTCCAAAAGGCCAAGATATAAAACCAGCCCAGTCTTAGGTATTGTGTAGCCTAATATTTTTACAATCTCTTTGTGTATTTCGTTCCAGAACTGTGTAATTCTAGGACAAAGCCAAAAAACATGCGCATGGTTAACATCAAATTCTCCACAATTTCTCCAACACGGTTGGACAATAGATTTGAATTTGCTGGTAATTTTGGGTGTTATAAAAAATCTGATTATATTCTTCCAACAATGTTCTCTCCAAATTCTGGAAGAGGATGTCGTAGTTTGGGTCTTCCAGATACTAAGCCAGTCGTTTTCCGTTAGCAGGATATCTAATTCCCTTTCCCATTTTGTTTTAATATCCAGAGTATTTGTGCCTCTATTTTCCAATAGATGTTTATAAATTAAAGACACAGTTCTGTGTTTTTTACCCTTATAGGTCTCGACCAGCATTTTGACAATCCCATTTTCATTTTGGTCTACTCTGTGTTTTATCTCTTTGTTATAAAAATCCCTTAATTGTAAATATCTAAAATGATCTTGAGTACTCAGAGCAAATTCTTGTTGTAGTTCCTGGAAACTTTTGAAATGCCCATCTTTAAGGACTACACATAGAGCTGTTAAACCTCTTTCTAGCCATTGTTTAAATCTTAGGTCTTGAGTAAAATATTTATTATAGGCTGGCCATTGGATCAAACATAATTGTTCCTCTAGTTTGTATTTTCGAATTATATATAACCATTTACCCAGTGAGAAACTAGTAATAGCATTAACTTTCTCAAGTGTATTCTTGGTGGTCTCTATATCTCCAATGATACTCCGCAATTCTCTTCCATGGACTTTTTGTTCAATATTTTTCCATTTCGCTTCATAATTTATGTCACTTATATTTATTATGGGAGTTATTTGAGCAGCATGGTAATATTCTCTAAAGTCTGGTAATGCCATACCTCCCTTCTCTTTTGGTAATTGTAAAGTTTCAAATCTTATTCTGGGTTTTTTGGCGTTCCATATGAATCCAGATATAATCCGGTTCCATGTTTTAAACTGTCTGTCTGGGATTTCTATAGGTAGTGCCAGGAAAAGATATAGCAACCTTGGTAATACGTTCGTTTTTATGGTTTCAATTCTAGAGCTGAAATCTAGTGTTAAGACGTCCCACCTTCTGATGTCCCTCTTAATTTCTTGGTCCACTTTAATAAAATTTGCTTTATATAGGTCATCCATATTTTTTGTTAGCTGTATTCCTAGATATGTCATTATAGTAGCATTCCAATTTAATTTATATTGTCTACGAATCGTTTCTGATGGTGTGTAGCCGAATGTTAAAACCTGTGTCTTTTTCAAATTTAATTTATATCCTGAGTAGAAGCCAAATATCTCCAACTGTTTGATTAGACAGGGCAGGGAATTTTCAGGGTTTGATAGATAACAAATTACGTCATCCGCGAACAAACCTATTGTGTGAAATTCATTATGTATATCAATGCCTTTGAGATCATTATGTTGTCTTAGGTGTTGTGCCAGTGGTTCAATATAAATTGCAAACAGTGTTGGTGATAAACAGCACCCCTGACGTGTAGAACGTTCCAGTTTTATATTATCAGTTAGGTTTCCGTTAATCTTGATTCTGGCCACTGGTGATTTATATAAGGTCCTCACACACTGTACGGCCTTTTCATTAAAACCAAATTTTCCAAGTGCTTTATATAAGAAGTTCCAGCTTACGCTGTCGAAAGCTTTCTCTGCATCGAGACTGATTAAAATAGCTCTTATTTTTTTACTTTGAATATGGTCTATAATGTGAAGTGCCCTCCTGATATTATCCCGTGTTTGGCGACCTTTAATGAATCCTGTTTGGTCCTCATCAATGATATCTCCAATGAATTGTTCAAATCGTTTTGCTAATATTGAGGTATAAATTTTATAATCCATGTTTAGAATAGATATTGGTCTATAATCAGAGCATGTCTCACTCACCTTTTTTTTTGGAATAACTGTTATAATTGCTTCTCTCCAAGATGGAGGAAGCACTGCATGTTCCAGAGTATAGTTAAATGATTTTTCTAGTAATGGTAGGAGATCTTCACTAAAGGATTTGTACCACTCGGATGGCAATCCATCACTACCTGGTGTTTTACCGTTTTTTAACCTATTAATTGCTTTTTGTATTTCTATTCTTGTTATGGGAGAAGTGAGAAGTTTATTCTGGGTTTCTCCAATTGAGGGCAAGTCCAGTAAATCCAGGAAGGTTTCTATCTGTCCATCGTCAGCGGACGGAGGTTGACTGTATAATCTTTGATAGTACGTCCTAAACATGTCCTCAATAATTACAGGGTCGTGTGTCATTTGATTTGTTTCACCATCTTTTAATTTATAGATATTCCTATCCGACTGCTGCTTTTTCAGTTTCTTTGCCAGCAGTTTTTTTCCTTTAGGCCCGACTTCATGGTATGATTGTCTAATAAATTTTGATTTCTTTTCAATTTCATATGTAAGCATTTTATCAATGTTGTTTCTTACATCTTTTATTTTAATAAGCAGATTGGGATTTTGGGTTGATTTATGTTGTTTTTCTAGATCTATTAATTTAACTCTTTCTTTTTCATAGGCTTCCATTCTGGATTTTTTAAGAGCCACAGTTTTTGAAATCAGTTTTCCTCTTAATACTGCCTTAAGTGCGTCCCACAGTATTACCGGGTTAACCTGACCATCGTCATTCTCCTCTATGTAGGTTTTGATATCATTAGAAATTTCAGTTTTGAATGTTTTGTGGTTCAGCAAGCCTACATTTAATCGCCAAGTTGTTTTGCGTTTACTGGAAAGTAAGTTAAGTTTTAATGTTAGGGAAGAATGATCAGATATACTTGTTTCTTCTATTTTACATTCCTTTACTTTATATATGTCAGATTTATTCATGAAAAGGTAGTCAATTCTGGAATAACTTTTATTGGGCGCAGAATAGTGGGTATAATCCTTTGTTTTAGGGTTTAATTCCCTCCAGACATCAACAAACCCAAATTCTTCAAGTGCCAGTTTAAATTTTTTTGTAGTTAAATTTTGTTGTTTTTTATCATTTGTTGTATCAAGCTTCGTGTTCAATATCATATTGAAATCTCCTCCCAAGATCAGCATTCCCTCTGTTTCCATAATTATTTTATTGAGGAGATTATTAAGAAATTGAATATTGGTGTTTGGGGGGTTGTAGACATTGACCAGTGTTACCTTTACGTTTTCAAGAGTCCCCTTCACTATCACATATCTCCCTTCTTTATCTGATAGATCATGGCTGCAGTCAAATTTTACTGAGTCATGAATTAAAATTGAAACTCCTCTTTTGTTTCCAAGTCTGAATGAGCTATAAAATGTATTTGAGTAGCCAAAGCCCCTCAGTTTTTCATGTTCTGATTTAGACAGGTGTGTTTCCTGTAAATAAATTACCTGCGCATTCTCTTTTCGCATTTTAGTTAAAATTTTTTTGCGTTTTATAGGATTGTTCATACCGTTCACATTCAACGAAACAATCTTGATACTATCAACCATTATTTAGTTTAGAAAGGTCACCCTTTGATATCAGAAAAAGAACCCCCAACAAATAACTAAACGAGCTATTAAAACATAGATGAACAAATAGAACAGAAACTTCCAAAGGTAGAGATGTGTAAGGACATCCCTCCAGGTCCCTGCTGGTGGGAGGAAGGCAAAACACCACCCTAAGGTGGGGGCCCTCTCTAGTAGTAGCCTGAGGTCTACTTATACTAGATAAGTCCAACATTTGGTAAACTCTGCAACATTTACTCCATTCGGTATTTGGTTAAATATCTAACAAAGACCTATAACAGATAACTTTGGTAACAGAAGCTCTTATAATAATGCGAACCTATGGTTCAATGTTCAGTCACTGGTCTTCACGTCTGAACTCGGTAAGCTTCTCCCTCGCGCGTTGACCTGCATCGGTGTTGATAATCCGTTTCCATGGCAACAGTGAGTCGAGCCTCTCCTTGGCCAATCTTATCTTGTTTTCTTTTGGAACCCAGGTCAAGCCGAAGCCTCTCTTGATCATATCCGATGCCGTTTCGTCCGCGTTCTCATAGGTCCGCACTCCAGAGTCCCAGAAGATTCTCATCTTTGTGTACGGCGTCTGGAATCTGATACCTTTCTGTTTCAAAGCTGCCTTTAATGGGCCGTACGCTTTGCGTCTTTCTATGACATCCGAAGCATAATCGTTATCAAAATAAAGACGTTTGCCTTCCATCTCCATTTTCTGCTCCCACGCTTTCTTTAGAATAATTTCTTTAGTATTGAATTGCAAGAAATTCACAATTATAGATCTCGGGGCTTTGTTAGGAGGCGGTCTGGGTACCAAAGCTCGGTGTGCCCGCTGTATCTGGAGTTCACTTCCATCTGGTCACTTCAGCTGTTTATTTAGCAAATCGGTGACAAACTCTGAGACCGATCTACCTTCTTTGCCTTCCGGAACTCCATAGATACGAAGATTATTTCTCCGGCTTCGACTCTCCAGATCCACAAGTTTGTCGTTCATAGCTTTGTTCCTTTCTAATGTCTCAAGCAGCTCATTTTTCATTTCGAAGCACGCAGCTTCCAGGTCAGCCACTCGGGTCTGTATCTCGGTGATACTGCCCTTCTGGTTCTGCAGCTCGCACATCATTTCCTCCCTGAATCTGCTGAGATCTTCCTTCATTGTGGCTTTTACATCTTCTTTGAGTTTTTCTATGTCGTGCTTCATTTCGTTTTTAAACTCTTTTAGTTCTTTTGAAAGCGTCTTGATACCCTCCAGCAACGCGTATTGCTGTGAGTCAAGGCTAGCCTTCCTCGTGGTAGCATTAGCTTCATCTCCACTAGCATCTCCCGACTGTTCGTCATTTTCTTGTGTTTTAGTCGTTTTCTTTTCGGTCTTGTTAGTTTTCGGCATTTTCCCCCTTTAAGTGATTTAGCCTGTCGTTTTGATAATTATCTGAATTAAGCGAGGGGGAAAAGTTTAATTACCGTCACGGAGGAGCCTGTTTTTATGCGGCCATCTTGTTGCAGCGTTGACCCGGAAGTCCAAGATTTTAGTTTTTAATTAAAAGAATCAAATAATAAAATCAGGACAGTAAACGTTTTATGACTCCCAACACAAAAAATAGCAGAAAATTAAAATGAGGAATGTTGAGCATTTGCTATGAGTTTTAGAAATAATGCTGAATAGAAATAGTTAATCTTTTAACACATCAACATTAAATTATCAATACAGGACTTTAAAACAACTCTGTGTTTTTAAGAATGAATGACACAAACTGAGCTGGTTACGTCAGATCCTGATAACTTTAAATTTTCTCATCAAAACTGTTTTTTTTCCTGGCAAAATTGCAACTTTTCCAGCTAAAATTCTGACTGTAATCTCATAATTAATGAAAAATAGATTAAAATCAGATCAGATCTGAAATGAAAAAACTGGAGATTTAATTTCGAAGCTGTATCGCCCAGACCAGGTTTTAATGACAAAATGTTTAGAATGAACTTCCAGCTTTCTTTTTTCTCTTTCTGACTGTGACTGTTAGATCTTCTGAATTGAAAATCTCTTTCTGTGTCTGACCTCGGTCTTGTTAAAGGTTCAGCGTTAGCGGGAGCATTTTGCAACACCGTGCATGTTTATTTTCTCACAAGGCCGGATCACCGACACCCTGCGGAAGTTCACCGCTTTTAACCTCTCACTTTTTCCTCCTTTCCATCCTCTAAACCTCCCCCCTCTCATCGTCTCCTCCTTCTTTTTGCCTCCTCTTCCCTCACATTGAGTTGACATGTTGCCTGTTGTGTGTCAGCTGGTTAACGCTAGGTGCACGGCGGCAGACAAGGACCAGAAAGATATAACCAACAACAGGTTACAGACAGGAGAGAGGGACACTCAGGTACCGCCGAGAAAAGTCCCCCTTGCCCTCATCCTCATCTGCTGCTGCCAAATCCCACCATGCCACTCCACAGCAAGACTGTCCAGCTGCCATGCTTCACAGGATAACTCTCTTCATGTTGTTAGCTTAGCATCCTTTGGTCCTTGTTTCATTTTCTAAAGGATAAAAACGAAGGTTTCTAAGAGAGAAAACAGGCCTTCTTTTGATTATTTTCACAGTTTCTAATTTGTTGCTTCGTAATTTAAGTTTTAGATTTCGCAAAAACGAAATCTTGCCAAGTATTTTTGTCTAGTTTCTAGTACACTTGAAAAAGGACAAACTAACTTACAATTAACTTTATAGAAGAGTTTTAACTCAGTACCTCCTTAAAATCGATGAAAAGCTAGTAGTTATAACTTAAGCGTCGTAGCATAATTAAATCATATTTTGGCCAAATTGAAATATCTGCATGTCTTCAGCCTATCACAACATCAATTAATATCCAAAATCTGTATTATTTTCCATATTTTATTCATGTTTATTTTATTTTTTTTCAAAAACATTGAAATATGACTTACACTGGGTTACAAAAAATATTTTTTGGAAGTTGTCTATGTTTTTTCAACTGAATAAGGTCTATTTTGCACCTCTGAATCCAAAAAATGACATTTGTTTTTCTCAATCAGGTCAGGTTTTTATTCTAATTTGATCTAATGACTAAACTGATTAAATGTTTATGACATTATCAGTTCATTTCCGTTAGTATTTCTCATTCAAAAAAGGTTTTAGGAGGAAAAATGTTCATTAATTAAATGTTGGAGCAAAACCAATGTGATTTTTGGATTCAGCTCATCAAAATGACCCGAAAACAGTTGAAAAATACCAGACAATTTCTTGCCTGTTGACAGTGTCATCATTAGCCTCACAGGCAATTATGCTAAGTGAAAATAATTTGCCAGAGGAACTGCAACTTTTTCATCAATATTATGGATTTATTGACTTAAAACAAGCTGAAAAGTTTCATCTTATTTCAAGAATGAACTAAACCAAACCTACTTAGTTAGACTCAGCTTATCCATTTGTGTGAAAGCCTACAGAGGGACGTACTCTGATGTGACTCGCCAGGTGTAAAACATCAGGTGTTTGCTGGTATCCAGTGTCAGAAGCAGAAATTCAGGTTTAAAAGTTGTTGTTGTGAGAAGAGAACCAGAAGTTTAGCTCTGAGCAGCGCTGCAGTTGTGGTTTCTTGCTGTGGAGTGACTTGTTTGCCTTCTTCACCACCATTTTTCAGTTTGTTCCCCCTCCTCCCTTTCACATTGTCTTGGGTTCACCTGGAGTTCTGTCACAATGGGCTTGTGTGCAAAATCCAGTGGTTTGATGATGACTCCCAGTCCAGCTGGTCCAAGTCTTTCTCTGTTTGGATGAGGGGTGTGTTTGCGTCCTGCTTGGGTCTGTGGGCTGCATGCTGAGTGTGTTCATGTTGTCGGGGAGATACTTCTACTTTCTTGTGGTTGGCGTTATCTTCCTGCTCCAGTCACGCCTCTATTCTTTTTTTTTTTTTCACCTGGAGCAGAAAGACATCATTTATCTGCAGTAGGGGTTTTGATGCCAGCTCCTACTGCAGCGACCAATGGCGGCTAAAATCCATTTATTGATGATTTTACTCACTCCTCTCACATCGTCTGAATCAAACGCAAAGGCATCGCTACATATCTATTTTATGTCAGGGCCTGAATCAGTGGATTGTTTTTATTCTCTGCATGCTTGCTCATTCATAACATCTGTTTGTAATAAAAAATTTGACATCACTAGTTTCTCTTTTTATGGGAAGAAGTTGGAGTGAGTAACTGAAATGTTTGCTTGTTTTCAGGTGATTCAGGGACGCCTTGACTCGTTAGCGGTAGCCACCATCAAAGCCCTGACGACGGTTATGCATAAATCCCCAGCTGCTAAGGTCTGTCTCACTTAGAGGATATACGGTGCTCTCCATGTTTGTCGCCACCCCACAGCATGATGCAGCCAGATTTACACTCAGTACATTTATAAATCTCTTAACCACTCAAATAGATATCACTGGATATATTGGAGTTTTACTTCATAAGTTGATAAAGTGTCTAGGAACTTTTAATAGCTAATGAATTACTTCCTGTTTCTTTGGGGTAGAAATATGATGAGACACCGATCCGTTTGTTTTAGCCACTCTTCAAAAGCAAAAAGACAAGAGAACATCCCATTTACACAAAAGTTTATGGTCTCCATAAGTGATTATGTGTTATTGATTCAAAAAATGATAAATGCATTTTCTGTGGATCAAAAAAATGTATTTACTAAATCGATTTTGTGGGGAACGGTTTATTTTTCCACAGTAATTCGAATATATTTAGGTTTTCTATTAGCAATTTCCAATATTTTAATAAGACATACATTATATATACGGATGCACAACAAAGCCAACTTTTAAGCATTTAATTTTCAGACTTAAAGGAAAACTGATGATTGCTCTTACTGCTGTTAAATATAATAATGTAATAGGATTAGAATGTTTATTTTTTATTTCTGCAGTGTTTTTACTTATTGTTGCCGTTTAAACAGTTTAAAACGGGGAGGAAAGAAGTTATTTTGTTTTTAAAAATGTGTTTTTGTGAGACAGCATTGAAAGTTTCCACCTTAGATTTTAAATAGTGCAAATGCTCCACTTCTAAACATTAAGTTGAGGGTTTATGTGCTCAATCCACAGTTAGAGATACGGTGGAGGATCTGTTGTGGGATTATTTCTCTTCCAAATCCTCTGGGAACTTGTTAGAGTGCAACGCTTTGAAATCCCGACACAGAAATGAAACAAAAGTAAATAGACGTCTGGTGGGCTCTGCCAGCTAACTGGTAGTTGGCTCTTTCAAGAGGATAATCTAAAACACATGGCTAAATCATGAAGGAACTGGTTTAGTAGACATTAAATCAACCTTCTGTAATGGCCATCTCAGTCCAAAGAGCTAAATCCTGTAGAAAACCACAGAGATGATCTAAATTGGGCAGCAATAAATGTGTTCAGGAACCCAGTGCTCATTAAAAACAATACATGGGAGTTTTCCCCTCTGCACAAATGGACTCAAATTAAGGTTTGGACTTACAGTCAAAATACTTGAGTATTTATATTTAGCTTCTAAGGATACTTTTATTTTTGGGATTGTTAATAGGACAACCAACAAACCCACACTTCTCGCATCAATGCTGCCAAGGTCATGAGATCATTCTAACACGCTAATATACTTTTATTTGGAGCTCAGGAGAACATATATTGCCATGCTAGCTGTAGCTCTCATGCTAGCATTAGCATTTTAGCTAATTTTGTTATAAATGCTTATTTTAACATGCTAAATGGAGCGAGTGTGATGGCACACATGCTGTTGACATTATGTTAGCTGATACTGGATATTTTCAACAAAGGCAGTATTAGTCACAGTGATGGCGCGTTCACACCAAATGCGTTTTGAGCGTCAGGCGCGTCTGGTTTACGTTCAGAGTCTATGTGGAGAGTTGAACTCATCAAACGGTTCAAATGGCGCCGCAATGGCCCTCAGCTCCACTTAGACTTTGAATGTAATCCAGATGACACTCAGCAGTGAACGCACCATTAACCTGGAGTGCCAATAAATATGAAGGGTGCTGCAATGAGACATCATTTACAAATCGGACCTTATTATTGGGTGGACTCATCAGCGGTTGCTCTGTTGCGTCTCCAGGAGGTTTTCAAGGAAAGGATCGGCTACAATCACCTGTACGAAGTTCTGATCTCGCTCGGCCAGCCGTCTCGACTCCTGCTCAAGGAGCTGATGAACATGGTGAGTTTGTGTATTTACTTTGACTGGACCTCGTTTCTCCTCTGAACTCTCTTTGTCTTTGCTCGCCGTCCAGTCGGTGGAGGGGGAACACACCTCAGTGGGGCTCCTGGGGATCAGCAACGTGGAGCCGCTGTTGCTGCTGGTCCAGTGGCTCCCGGAGCTGGACTCGCCCGAACTGCAGCTCTTCACGGCCGACTGGCTGCGCCGCCTTTGCTGCCTCAACCGCCAGACTCGCGCCACTTGCGTCAACGCCGCCATGGTGGTGAGAGCCCTGGCCGCCCTGGAGCACCACGGGCGTCTGCACAGAGCCTGCGCTGAAAGCCTGTTTGGCTTGCTGGGCTCACTGGGCTCCCAGTCTCTGAGTGGCAGGGAGCTGCTGGGACTCATCCGCCTCCTCAGAACCCCAGAGTCCAGCCAAGCTCATCCGTACGTCGCCCCGGCCCTGAGGGCGCTGCTCACCATGGTCCGCAAGCAGGGACTGGAGAATGCCATGCAGTACTTCGACCTGTCCCCCAGCATGGCAGGGATTGTTGTTCCCACGGTGCAGCGCTGGCCCGGGTCCGCCTTCAGCTTCCACGCCTGGTTGTCTCTGGACCAGGACCAACTGGGTCCGCTCAGCAAAGACAAACGGAAGCAGCTCTACAGGTCAGGAAATGAAACAGTTATGAAAACTTTTCCTGCCAACAGCCATCACCGTCTTCAATAACTCTTCTAACAATGTCTTCTAGCAACATTTATTTTCCCTCTGAGCTTAATAAAGTATATTTGAATTTATGAATAAGGACCACCATCAATCTGACACATTAGAATAATTTACTCATTGAACACATTTCAAGGGAAAATAACATTTGGTGTATATTTTATATGATCCTTACTTTATTTATGTATTATGATTGTGGTCTACATTTATCTGCCTCTCAGATAATTTCTTGATTTATTATTATTGTTGTCATTATTATTACTTGATTGTTGTTTCTCCACAATTTCTTCTGCTATTTTCACTTTATTGGTTTGCTTTTTGTTTTCTCACTGTTTTAAATGTATCCTGTAAAATAAACCTCTACATTATAGACCTGCTATTGTCCAATTTTGCTATTTTTATCTTATTGCTACATTTTTTTCCAGCTTTTTCACCAGTGGAGGAACAGGCTTCGAGGCGTTCATCAGCTCAGCGGGGGTTCTGGTGGCGGCTGTGTGCACAAAGAAGGAGTACGTCACAGTGATGCTGCAGGATTACTGTTTCTGCGACTCGCTCTGGGTACGGCGGCTGAAAATGTAACTTCCTAACAGTAGAGCAGCAATGTGCCACGGAATTAAAGGTGCTGTGATTTGTGTTTTGCAGCACAGCATCGGAGTGGTGCACGTACCCGGGAAGAGGCCGTTTGGACAGAGCCTCGTCTACATTTATGTAGACGGGCAGCAGAAACTGTCCGCCCCCCTCAAGTACCCCATCATGACAGAGGTGAGATCAAAACTACATCACTAGACACTAAATCACCTTGGAGACGTTAATTAGTAGAGATGCACCGATCTGATGCTAATACCTGCATCGGTAACAATATTGCAAACAGTTCTAGATCATTAAGGGCAGATCTATTCAATCTAATTCTATGCTTGGTGCTTTATTATTTATTTTACATTATATTTAGTAATCCTGATTGCACTTTCTGAGCCATTTTAACACTTTTCTGTATTTTGCTTTTACATGTTGGACCGAGCTCGTGAAGCTGCTGGTGTATTTAAGTGTAGTGAATTATTAATTTGTAATTTGGTACATTTACGTCTGTGAAACGTTTTGTCAGTTCAGCTGTTTTTCTGTATTTTAGTATTTTTCTGATACTAAATCTCAAATATCTGAATCAGAAATGAAAAACGTGGATCAGTACGTCCCTACTAATTACATTAGGTATGAATTGTTACATATTCTTGAGAATGTCAGATTTAAGTGTCATGTGGAAATAATTTAAGTTTATTTGGTGTTTGGAGATTTAAATGTTTGTAAGTTGATGAGCAGAAAGTCATAACATCTTGTATCTTCGACCTGCTCCTTTTCAAACAGATAATGTAAAATTACATGTCAATTGGGCTTGATAATTTAATTCTTATTTTATTTTTTTCTTTATTCTTTTACTTTGATCTTTTCGAAATAAATGAATAAATAATAATTGATTGTATTTCATAAATTTATAATCAACTCATGAAGGATTGTATTATGTTTTTTGCTCTTTGTATGCAGCCCATTTGACTTTTCTTAATTTTTTTCCTAATATTCTTTTCCTAATCTGTATTTTAATGTGCAAACTAAACTAAAATTGCACATTTTAAAGGTTGTGAATATGATTCTGTTTTAAATGGTTGTGTATTTTTTGTTCTCCGTCTGCAGCCGTTCATCTCCTGCTGCATCGGCTCCGCCGGCCAACGCACCACCACCCCCCCTCCCTCGCAGATCCCCGACCCGCCCTTCTCCTCCGCCGCCACGCCCACCGCTCGCTCCTCGCTGAGCGGCATCCTGTCGCCGCAAACGTGGGGCGGGCTGCTGGGCGGGAAAACCGAGTCGGTCACCAAGCTGATCTCGGCCGGGACGCAGGACAGCGAGTGGGGCAGCCCCACGTCGCTGCAGGGCCAGCTGGGGAGCGTCATGGTGTTTCATGAGCCGCTGCAGCCTGCGCACATCAAGGCCATCTGCAGCGCCGGTAGGCAGGAAGTGATGCGTTTATTTTCAGGCTTTATTCTCTCTCACGTAGCCAAGATATTAGCGGCTTCCTCCTTGTGTCGCTTCTTACTTTTGTTTTCTCGTACACTTCTGTTCATTTTGTACCTCTCCTTTTCTTCCTTGTGTCCTTCTTTGTGTTTTCTATTTTTTATCAACTGTCTTGCTTTTTCCTTCCTTTTGTCCTGCCTACCTTCCTACTTTTTAATAATAAGTGTTAATAAGAAATAATAAGTAAATAACTCCTTTATAATATTTGTCCCTTCTTTTGTTCGTCTTTTTTCCTTACATCCTTCATTCTTTCTTCCCTTCTTTTCTTTCCTTCCCTTCTTTTCTTTCTTTCTTGATACCTACATTCCTTCCTTACTAACATGCCTCTTTCTTCTTTCCTTTTCCCCCTCCTTTCCATTCTTCCTTCCTCCTCTTCTTCTTTCCATTCCTTTCTTTGTTTTTTCTTTCATTTCTTCCTTCCTTAGTTTCTTGTTTTCCTCGTTTCTTCTGCTTTTGTTAATTCTTTCGTTCATTGATTCCTTCTTTCTTTCCTTCCTTCCGATGTAAAGCTCACTGCAGGAATATTTTTGATAAATTGATGGTGAATTTTAGTATTTAAATGATAAAATCAAAAAACAGAACTCTAGAAAGCGCAATCTGGAAAATCTTGCGGAGAAAAATGTTACGGATTGCAAAATGGAAAATAAAAACTGTGATGACAACAACTGCAAACAAAGATTAAAGAGGATTTTTGTTTCTTTTTCTTTGACACTTCCAGGTCCTAACTGCGTCTCTCCATTTAAAGCCCAGGAATCAGAACTTGGTGACATTTCAGCCAAACTGCTGCTGCATTATTCACCCAAGGTGACCGAACCTCTTTTCCTCTCAGATCTTTAAATCCTGGGATTACATGAGTTTATCAAAATGATAATGCAGATTAAACAAAGTGCCACATATGAACCAGATGTTCCCTTTCCTGTCGACAGGCCTGTAGAAATCCCATCTGTCTCGACCTTTCTCCCAACGCGTTGCATGGACGTCTGACTGGGAACAAAGTGGTCAACTGGGACATAAAGGTTAGAGCGACGCATTATTCTAACAGAATTCATTTTTAAAAGGTTTACTAAGGTTTCTGCTTTTTTTGTGTGTGGGACAGGATATGATCAACTGTGTCGGTGGGCTGCCGGTGCTTTTCCCAGTTCTGGAGCAGCTGACCTCCGTGACCTCTGACCAGCAGAGCGCCGATCCTGCAGCTGCGTCAGACTTCATCACGCCAGATGTGAGCACCCCAGCTGACGGGGACTGGGTCATTCTTCCATCCAACAGAGCTTCAGGTCTGTTCTGACAGTCTGTGCAGGGAAGGCGGCGTGTTGCAACATGTTGACAGAAACGTAATTTCTTCTCCATCACAGAGGCGCGTCTGGAGAAGAACCTGGTGGCCACTTTCCTTTTGGTGCTGAAGCACTTCCTGCAGAGACACCCTATCAACCAGGAGAACCTGCTTCACTCGTACGGCGTGGGAACGCTGGGAGTCCTGCTGCAAAAGGTCCCTGCATAAGAACTGGTTCACAAAAATATGTTCTTTTTTACAGTTTGGTGTAATTTCAGTTTATTTAGCACCAATTTGCAGCAAATACAGAATTTAATTCAGTTCAAATTACCACTAAAATCCCTACTGTCAGATTTAGTTACATATAGTGAATTTCAATCCACGTATTTTACATTTGATTAAAATTTAGTAGTTATTCATGTGAAGAAGAAAAAAGGCACTTTCTGTGAGTTATAAAAACAGATTGCACAGAGCTGATGTCTAAAATGTTAGTGGTACCAGCTTGGAAGGAAACTTTAGTACTGGTCCAAAAGAACTGGGTCAGGTGTTCTTTCTATGAGGGGAAACAAAGAGTAAATCTAGTCAATGACTACATTTTTGGCTCCATTTGGACTGAGATGCATCCAAACACAGAAACAGAAGAACCTTCTGATTGTTACTATCAAGGAACACATAGGCTAATATAATTTGAAGTGTTTTTAAGTAACAGCCATTAAAGTCATAACTTAACTAAAAAAAAGCTTTTTTGCTTTTTTCCCAGTTCAGAATGTGTTAGTTTAAGTTTGAGTACTTTGAATTAAGTGATAAAGTACTTTTTGTGCCTTGAATTTACAGGAATTCAGACTTTTTGTCCTCGCCTCTTTTTTTTTTTCTGCCTGATCCTTTTCTATCCTTTGTCTGGTATAATTGCCGCTCTGTTTGTTTGTTCAGCGATATAGACATGTTTCTATAAGTATTGTTGCTATGGGAAAATAAAAGCCTCCACAGAGACGCAGATAAAAATTAAAGCGTCTCAGATGTGGTGAAAGTTGTTTTCGGTAGAGTTGGCCACACCCAGTGACTGGTAACAATCCAAATAAAACACTGATGTGTTTTCCTTCTCCTGCTTGTTCTTTATCTTGTTTCTTGGGTTTCACATTGCCTTATAAAGCTCTAGTTTGGTACCTCGGCTTGTGTTTCATGTGCTCCTGTTTGTGTCTTAAATGGCTGGTTTTGTGCCAATCAGGAAGTGTGTAGATTTAAGCTAATGGCCCGGATGTTGTTTTGTTTGGTTGCAGCTTCCAGTGGGTCATGTGGACGTCAGCGTGCTGGTCGCTGTGCAGCTGCTGATTGAGCAGGTGACCTATGAGAAGAACCAGGCTCTGCTGCAGCAGATCCACTCACATCTGCTGTTCAACTTCAACATCTGGAACAAAGGAGATTTCCCTCTGCGCATCGGTGAGGCCTGGATGGTTTACCTGCTCCGGGAAGAGGGAGGTGTGTTCCCGATTGAACGTTTCCCTGTTTTCCCCAAGGTCACATCCAGTACATGTCCACCGTCATCAAGGACGACAGGAAGCAGTTCAGGAAGAAATATGGAGTCCAGTTTCTGCTGGACACCATGCGGCTGTATTACGGGTACGTTGCAGAAGTTTAGATGTTTCTGCTTCAGTCTGGAAAAGCTGATTATCATCTGCGCCGCGCTTTAGGAAGAACGCCAACAAGGAGAACGACCTGAGCGACGATGACGTTCGGACCATCAGAGCGTCTCTCTGTGGCCTCGTCAAGTATTACATCAGCAAGGGCATGTTGCAGGAAGAGATGCACAGCATTCTGGGATACATTGCTGCCATTGGAGATGAAGACCAGGTGAATTTATTCAGATCTCTAACTGCTGAGTTTCTTACATCGGAGGTTAAATTCTCAACTTTTGTTTTAAGCAACTTTACCCTGATACGGATTATTACGCAGATGCATAATAATCTACATTTATTTCTGTAATTATGATCACAAAATAAACCCCAGCTTTAGTGTTTTTGTTCATTTATAATTGAATATTACTACTGAAGTTAACTAAAACTGGTTAGTCACATGTCGGAGAAAAATAGAAAAAGGCTATACAAGTTGATAAAGTTATATTTTATTTGCTTAGTTACGATTTCTGTTTTAAGTAGGTATTGAATTTAAAAAAATAGTCTTAAACTGAAACCCTGTTCATTCATATACTGTACCTAAAATCATTCTAGGCCTGTCACAATTACATAATTTGCTCAATGATAAATTATTGCAATAAAAAACTCATTTTCAAGTAATATAATGGAATAATAATAATTCTAGTTAATTCTCTCAAAGACCAATAAACTTTCTAAACAATAAATAACCCAAGACTTGGACATTTGAAACATTCAAAACAACTAAAAACCATAAATATAATGGATTATAACATCTCTGTAAACAAAATTGCCCTTCAAAAAATATTAATCGGTAGGTTTGAAAAAAAAGAGCAAAACCACCAGTAGGGATTTTTTTGATAGATTTATTGCGACAGGTTTGGTCATTCCTAGTTTGGTTGTGTTGTTTGCAGCTGTGCAGCCTTCTGGAGATGCTGCTCAGCCTCCTGCAGAGCAGCCCGGCCAAAGACCAGCTCTTCCTGCTCCTCTTTGAGCCCGCAGCAGCAGATTCCTGCTACACGCTTCTGCTCAACAACAAGCACTCAGACCGACTGAGGGAGCTCGTCTTCAAGGTGAGTAGACTCCACCCAGGAAGGAGGGAGCTACTTTTAAGAGATGCTGTGAGTTTGTGGTGTCGTCTGCGCAGCTGTTTGAGCGGATGCTGCGCTGCGATCGGGTTTATGAGAGGAACAAGCAGCGGCTGCGCCTGAGGGAGGCTGGCTATACGGGGCTGTCGCTCGTTTTCTCTGAGCTTCACATCACTCCCACCCTGATCCGCTGCCTCCTCAACCAGATCCTCCATACAGGTCAGCGTCCACTTTTATTTGGGTTTATCCGAAGATGGTCAATTAACATGTTTATTCAAATTAACTAAACTCAAATGTTCAACTCTACAGATCAAGTTGTGAACTACAAGGACCTGATGGCTCTGGTGCAGCTCACACATCGGGCCGGGCCAGGTGTGCGCCTGATTGTTTGCAAGAGGGTAAGAAATGCCGCTAACTCAGTTTGTTGATGACATTGTGATGTATATGCATCGCTTTAAATAGTTAAAGGGGCAGTACTATGTCAAATCAGATTTTTGAGATTTATATCATGTTATAATTTTATTTCCTCAACAAGGACATTCTTGAAGTGTTGCCTTGATTCTTTTATGCATGTTTGAGAAATCCTTTAATCTCTATGGCAACCATTCAGCTGTGTAAAACACCTGTGTGGAACTAGCCCCGCCTTCGAGACGCAGCTCCTCCCCCACTCAACTCCTTCAGACTAGCCAGCAGCAATAAGCAAACACCAGGTGGATCTACACATCTGCTGAGCTCATTATAGGAACTACTTCTCCGTTTAACCCTGGTAGAAATGTTATTAAAGGGTTAATAAAGGAGCCATGTTGTGATGACTTCCTGAAGGCGGAGTTTCAGAAAGAGCAGGGGTTTTTAAAGAGACAGAGGCCCAATTTCATGGAGTTAAATTATGAAGTCAAGTTTCTTTTAAGTCACATATGATTTGACTTAAAAGAACCAGAACAAAACATGGAGAAACAGCTTTCAGCTTTTATGCATCACAAATCTGGGTCAAACTTTCAGAAAATTGTAAAACAGCTGAAAATCTAGATTAAAAACCCGCCTGGTTAGAGTTGCTTAGGAATCATAATAAATTAAATATTGACCAACATTTTGATGTGTAATGACGGCACTTGGAAAATCTGATGTTTTAGTTGTTGATTTTTGTGTTTTTATGATGTAAAGCACTTTGAACTGCCTTGATGCTGAAATGTGCTGCACAAATACTCTTGATTAATTGATTGATTAATTAATCAATTAAACAACTAAAGGTGACATAGTTACTTTATTGCGCTTTAAAATGGCGCTAAGTGGCTGGAAAATACATAATACTGCCCCTCCTTTAAGAGAGGTTACTCTTAAAGTTTAACCCCTTACCTCCTGTCTTCAGGTGTACCAGCTGCTTCAGTCCCAACAGGACGCCGCCCATCAGATCTCCAAGCAGCAGTGTTGGCAGGACACGCTCATGCGCCTGTACTTGCGAGGCGAGGGGTCCCTCACCATGCGCAGCTCCGATACAGCCAGCACCTGCAGTTTCGACTTAAACCGTAATGGCGGCAGCAGCAATAACCGCCTGGAGCTGCCGCTGGAAAGGAGGCCGCGGACGGGCAGCAGCAGCCGCCTGGACCGCCTTGAGGACGACCGACTCAGCGTGGGAGACGCCCGCTCCGTGGACAGCCTGGACAATGGAGATGTCATCTCGCTGCTGGACACGCCGTCTTCCTGTGCCTCCACCGAGCCGCAGCTGCCGGTCAAGCCGTGGGTGCTGAGTAAATCGGGGGGCTTGACGTTGGATCTGTCGCACCTTCAGGCCTTTGAGGGTGCAGAAAGCGGCAACCAAACGCCGGGGAGCATGCCCAGTACGCCGTCGCCCCTGGAAACGACAAAACCTCTCCCTGGGAGCTCTGGGGATAAAGAGCCAACATCTTCCTTTACTGAAGACGGATTCCTCTTTAATGACAATATCTCACTGGGGGAATCCTTCAACAACGTCGAGGTGAGATCAGACAGATTAATTTTTGGACTTTTTAAAACTGATTCCAGGTTATTTTTATTTCTGTTTTGATCTTTGAAATTATTCTCATCCAAGTCAAACTTGTGTATTCAGTATTCCAGGATTGCTTAAACGTTACACTGCCTTACAAGAAGTATTCACACCAATTTTTCACTTTTTGTCACATAATAGCCAAAACATTTGTTGTGTATTGTTGGGATAAACAACACACATCAGTTCATAATTATGGAGAGGAAAATTATGAGTAGTTTTTAGAATAATTTTAGATTTGGTGTGTATTAATTCCTCTTTAATAAGTATGAAACTTTATCTTGTTGCAGTTACAACTGGAAGTACATTGGGGAATATCGCCTCCAACTTTTCATAGAAACACATTTTGGTTCAGAGTTAAATATACTTTAACTAGGCCTACTACAGAAATGCAAACAAAGCAGTTCATTGGCATGCTAGCAATAGCCTTCATGCTAATATTTTAGCTCATTTGTATATAAATGCTAAACTTCTCATACTAAATCATGGAGTAAGTCAGTGTTAGTCAACATGCTAGAGATAGCTCACATGCTACTGACATCATTTTAGCTAACCTTAGCATTTTAGCTAATACTGGACATTTTCATGACTGTGTTAAACAGCAAGAGCTTCCATCACAGTGAATGAAAGGTCACTGCTTCCTCAGGGAATCACTGTTCACTTTCATCTGTGCCCTTTGGGGATTTCACTAGAAGTCAGTAGAAAACCTCCGGGATAGTTTCAATGTTCTCTGGTGTAACTGTACCATAAAGGAGCTTCATTTAATGATGCAGTGAGGAAATGTCTGTCTCTTGTCGCCCTGTAGAGGGCGGAGGAGGAGCTCTGCAGCATGCTGCTGGAGATCGTCCTGTGCGTGATGTGGCGAGGAGTCGAGGGCTCGGACGACTCGGCGTGGCTGGAGCGCGGCCAGGCGTTCTCAGCTCTCACCAAACTGGGGACTGCCAACGAGCTGCTGCTTCCTGTCGACCAGATCAAGCTCAGGTCAGCGTCCGGTCCAGGGAATCATATCCAATATTCTTTGAAGGATAACCTCACTAACTGTTGCTTCATTGTTCTCTAGTCTCTTGGAGCGCATGCTGGAGTGGGCGGTGACTGATAACCGGGAAGCCTCGGCTGCTTCGCTACCACAGCACACTGAGAACGCCGTTCGCCTGCTTCACATCGTGCAGGACTTCCTCCAGGCAGAGGGCTTGGTCAACCCGGCGCTGTGGACCGATAAAGTGCTAGAAGAAGCTGTGACACTAATGGACTGCCTCATGGTGTGGTACTCTGCTGGAACCCAGTGGTTCCAGCTTTCCCAAGTTGGACTGAGACTCCTACTGGGCTTCATGGCTCAGGAAGACACAGAGGTGAATTTTTCTTCATATTTAGAAATTTAATCCAATATAACTATGAATAGTTGAGAGAAGGGGTAAAAAATACCACTCCTCCTTTTCATTCAAAACAGTAACACTTTATAAGACTGGCATGGAGTCTTTATAAATGTGTGTAACTTTTGTCAGGAAGTAAGTAATTCAGTTTTAATGCAAAGTTGACACTTTTAATGTAATTTCACATTAAAAGTGTTATTATTTACAGAAAAATGCACTGCAACAATGTCAGGTCACCCTTTCAAATAAAATGTCTTCAAATCTTTTGCTTATGTCATGTTGATTTTAAACTTTATATGAATTAAATAAAATAAATAATGACCTAAATCTTTCTCAGGTGTGTGCGTTGGCCTCAGCCAAACTGAACGGCATCCTGCAAACTAAAGAAGTGTCAAGTCAGGACGAGGCCTGCTACCTGCTGGGGAAGCTGGAGGGAATCCTGCGGCGAACCATCCAGGAGCAAACCGAGGAGACCTACTCCTTCCTGGTTCCTGTTCTGCGGACGCTGCTCTCCAAAGTCCACCGCCTCCTCTACATGGAGCTGCACCTGCCTCAGCTGCCCGACACCAACGGCAGCCCGTCTTTCTTCGAGGACTTCAAGCTGTATTGCAACTCGCCCGAGTGGCGCGTCTACCTCGACAAATACGTACGAAACTCAGATTCTCTGCTGCTAAGGAATTTATTTCTCATGAGTCGTGATGCAAAAATAAACACGATCTTTTGTTTTTGCCGACTGCAGATCATTCCATACATGAAGCAGTATGAAATCGAGATGTTCAGTCAGGGTCATGAGACCATGGCTCTGTACTGGAAGGAGTGCTATGAGGCCTTCATGGTCAGCTTGCACAAGAGGGAAAGGGAAAGAGGAGAGAGCAAGATCCGCTTCCAGGTGAGCCGACCGTTCCAACAACATGATGAAAACGAAACAAGAAACTCACCGATGTCCTTTCTGCCACTAGGAACAATTTGTGGAGCCGTTCTCGCGCCGCAGCCGGCAAGAAAACCTGCGCTACAACAACATGCTGAAGCAGCAACACAGCCAAAACAACGCCACCCTCAGGCAGTGGAAGGCAGCGCGGCGGGGTTTGGTGTGTGAAAGGGGTCCATGGGCTGACAGGTACACTACGCTTCTCTGCACTTTTCCTCCTTTCATCTTCTAAAAATCAAAAAGCTGAAAGTCTTATGCTTGAATGAACTGCAGACATGTCTGGAATTTGGAGAAGCTTTTTTAAATCCACAAATTTCTGCAATTGTGAAGCTCCTAGTGATTCCTCATTTCTGAACCGTTTCCAATAGACTACAAGACGAGACGCACTGGAGAGTGTCCAGTGCTGAAAACTTCTCCAGAATGAGGCTGAAGCTGGTTCGCAATTACAACTTTGACCCTCACCGAGAGGCCAGCGCTCTGAGAGACAACCTGGGTAAGACAAGCGTGTCCTCGTTATTGTGACGTCGCCTGAGTCAGTCCAGTCAGATTTATCCCGTCTTCTCTCTCCGTTCCACTCAGGCGTCCATCAGCAGCGTGTGAATCCAGAGTCTCTGCTCCTAGAAGCTGTGAAGCAACTTAAAGTCAGCGACTTGGAGGACGACATCTTGGATCTGCCGGAGGACGACCCTGCTGCCACTAGCAACCAGTCAGATAAATAACCAAACACCTTTATGAATAATAGAAATTGAGATACAATGTTGATGTGTCTGTATTGTTCTGCTGTATCCTGTAGGGCCGAAGCAGAGGAGGTGGGTCAGAAGGAGAAAATGGTGTTGTGGGAGGACTGTGAGCTGGTGACGGTGGTGGATGTCGTCCCAGGCCGCCTTGAGCTCACCACTCAGCACATTTACTTCTATGACAGCAGCCAGGAGAAGGAGGAGGGTGAGGAGAAGACGTAACCTGTGGAAAAACTAGTTAAGTTCTTGATTTAATCGTCTGTTTCTTTAAAGGAGTGGGCCATGACTTTAAATGGCCGCTATCACAGATCCGGGAGGTCCACCTCCGACGATACAACCTGCGTCGCTCAGCTCTTGAAATCTTCCTCATTGACCAAACCAATTATTTCCTGAACTTTAAAAAAGAGGTAATACTATTTACTAGCAGTGTATACGTCATTCTTTATCTTTTTAAACTAGAAAAATAATTGGAGTTGTTAAATGTTTTGGGGGTTTTTATTACAGGTGAGGAACAAAGTGTACAGCCGCATGCTGCTGCTGCGATCGCTCAGCCTTTATGGGACCCGATCACCTCAGGAGCTCCTGAAGGCCTCTGGACTCACACAGGTGAAAAAACAACTGATTTCACTTAAATGTTGCAATATAAACATATATTATAGGATCGGATCAAATTACACACATTCAAATTCAGTTTCACGCTGCAAAATAACTTGATGATTGTCAGGTTGTCTGTGGATCCTTAAAAAGCCTTAAAATGTCTTAAAGTAAGTTTAATATGTTAATCACAGGTATTAAATTTTATCTTGACAGATCAAATCTTGTATATTTTATGTATTGTTTTCATCACGGGACTTTTCTGTCAGGTAGATGTTTGAATCACACTAAGACATTTTCATTTTGTTCTGTGACTCAAGTCAGCTAATGCTACCACAACCTGGCTGCCAACATTCCCTTGCTAGCTATCTACCTAGATTTTGTGATCTATCAAATTTATTTGACAGTTGGCTGGATGAATTTTGTACATTTCTGTCATGATGCAGTTCTTAAATTTATTTGAAAAGGGTCTTTAAAAGTCTTAAATTTGAGTTGATGAAACATGCAAAACTGTCATCATTTGGTTAAAAAATGCCTGAAGAAGCTAAATATCACATTAACACCTAAAGTTTATAGGTCCAATTTTTAAAAAAATTCGGTTTACGATATATTTGTGCACCTTCACCAGTAAGGTCTAATTCAGTTAGAACCACATGAAACACTTTGCACGATTAAGTTTCTGTTTCTAAGTGTACATTTTTCGTCTTGTTTCAGAAATGGGTGAACCGAGAAATTTCTAACTTCGACTACTTAATGCAGCTCAACACTATTGCAGGCAGAACCTACAACGACCTCTCGCAGTACCCAGTGGTATGTTCAGAACTCGGTTTCTCACGGTGAAATTGTTGATGCACGAGTATCTGAAGGGATGTTGTGTGTTTGTCCAGTTTCCCTGGATTCTAGCCGACTACAGCTCAGAGGAGCTGGACCTCTCTGACCCGCGGGTGTTCAGGGATCTATCGAAGCCGGTGGCGGTGCAGAACGAACGCAATGCTAAAGCAGTCAGAGAGAAGTACTCATCATTTTCCTGTTGAGGTATCCTCCTTAAAACCTTTGAACACAGCTCCATGAAGTTCAACCTCTCATTGTGTACCTTTAGGTATGAAAGTTTTGAGGACCCAACTGGCACCATAGACCGTTTCCATTATGGTACCCACTACTCTAACGCTGCTGGAGTGATGCACTACATGATCCGAGTGGAGCCCTTCACCTCGCTGCACATCCAGCTGCAGAGTGGACGGTGAGGATGGTTGAGTTCTCCGTCATCCTCTTTTTCTCTCTCTTTCTTTCTTGCTAGCGGTTTAGCTCACGCATGTTGACTCGTCTCAGGTTTGACTGCGCCGACCGCCAGTTCCACTCCATCCCAGCGACGTGGCAAACCCTCATGGACAACCCCAACGATGTGAAGGAGCTCATTCCAGAGTTCTTCTACTTCCCTGAATTTCTGGAGAACCAAAATGGTGAGTCGGTAAAGATTTTTTTAACACCTCCCCTTTATGTTCCTTATTAACCCTCCATATTTTTATCTGATCAGATTTTGATCTAGGCCGCCTGCAGATCTCTAAGGAGAGGGTACATAACATTGTTCTCCCTAAATGGGCCAAATCCCCTGAGGACTTCATCTACAAGCACCGCAAAGCTCTGGTGAGGCCCGGTTGGACTCCTGCTGGTGTGGTGTAACTGCAAACAGCAGCTCATGTGTGTTTACATTATCAGGAGTCAGAGTACGTCTCAGCCCACCTCCACGAGTGGATCGATCTGATCTTTGGTTACAAACAGAGGGGCCCAGCAGCTGTGGAGGCACTCAACGTCTTTTACTACTGCACTTACGAAGGTAACGCACTGCAGCTCTACTAACTGACATAACGTCACCTGTCAATCATTCCAGGGGGTTTGTCAGCAACTGACCAATCAGCAGTTGCTATTTGTTCTGAAGCACACAGCCCTTATTTGGAGGAACTCAACCTCCGACAACATTGCCGGGTTTGTCATTGCTAACGAGAGATTTTGGGGGAAATAATAGGAAATCATGGTCCAACACTATCAGTGAGGAACAGAGCGCCTAGAGGGCGGAATACAATTTATTACATTACCAAAACCAAACGGAGTCTGGAATAATGCCAGAAATGAATAATGGCCTATAGCCGACCTCATGTCCAGTTGAATAACACTGTGATCGACGACAACTACCACATGTTCTTCTGCATGAAGGTAAGTGGTAATGAACGTCCCATTTTTTGTCATAATGACAAAAAATTTCATTATGACACTTATGACATCAAAGATCCATAAGTGAAGGTAGCTATGCTTTCGCTCTCACATCCAATGAGACTTTTTCACCTTCATCATTCTTCCATTCTTTGCTCTGACAGCAAAAGGAAGAATGGCTTTAATGTTGATTTCTCAGTTGTTTCCCACAAATAACCTTACAGATCTGATGTAGGACTCTTTGGAGAAATTTCGTTGCCACAGTGTTCACTAGTGAGGCAGAAATAACTCAGAAAATGTCTTGGGTATTGAGTTTGAGTTCCGCTACGAACAATACTGTTTGTTGGAGGTTTGCTCTACTTCCTCATGGTAGCGGATCCGGTGTCAAATCCAAGATTCCTACCTTTTATGGAAAATCTGGAATTTTATTTAGGTGTTTGCCAATCCATCCATCCGTTTGTCATCAGCTGTATTTATTTTAAGCCTGCTGTGTTTGCAGGAGCTGTGGACTTGGACGCAATCACAGATGAAAAGGAGCGAAAAGCTGTTGAAGGCATGATCAGCAACTTTGGTCAGACCCCCTGCCAGTTACTTAAGGTGCAAGACCCCTGTCTGATGCATAATGTCTCCAAAATATTTAAAATAAAGGGACCTTGACATAATGCTTTGGCCGCAGGAGCCCCATCCGGTTCGCCTTTCTCAGGAGGAAGTGGAGAAGAGGAAGGCTCAGCAGGACTCGAGTCCTCTCAACATGTTCGAACACCTCAGCGACCTCAAGTCCTTCTTTGTTGAGGTATTTCCAATCCCTTCACTTAATAAAAATGCTTCCATCGTGTTCTTATGGGTGAACATCCCGCCTACACAGGGCATCAGCGACAACGTGCCGCTGGTTAAAGCCGTCGTGCCAAAGAATCAGTCCCATTCGTTCATCACCCAGGGAAGCCCTGACACAATGGTGAGCACAGATACTTCAAAAAGTCACATAAAGTAAATTGGATGTGGAAAAGTCAGAGGTATAAATATTTTGTTTTCTTTCTGGTGCCTTCAGGTGACTGTGAGTCAGAACTGCCTGCTGGGGACCCATGGGTGGCTGCCTTACAATAAGAACATCTCCAACTATTTCACCTTCATTAAGGACCCCACAGTGTCCAACACCAAGTGAGAATGCTGCACCGATTACACATAGAGCTGTGTTTTGGATTTTAACTGCTACTACTTACCCTAAAAAATGAAAAATCATCAGGATTTGTGTACAAAATGAATGAAGGAGAGAGGGACTCTATTACAAATTACACCTTCCTTCCTTTCTTCTTGTCTTGTGTTGCTTTAACTGTTTGATTATTTGTTTCTGACCTAAACTTTTGGATCATATGTTTACTCATATGTAAGTGTAATTGGGATCCAAATAAACTTGGATTATATAAGAACTGTTAAGAACATAATGAATGTTTCCTATGAAAATTCAAATAGAAATCATGCAAAGTTGCCTTTTTTTTTCTTCTTTTTAAAAAAAATCTTATTGTAGAACCCAGCGCTTCCTGTCAGGACCGTTTGCCCCCGGCGTTGACCTCGCAGCAGGTCTGTTTGTCGTCTCCCACGACGGGAAGCTGCTGTTCAGTGGCGGACACTGGGACAACAGCATTAGGGTCACCTCACTGGTCAAGGGCAAGACAGTGGGACAGCACATCCGACACATGGGTAAAAGAAATGCCTAAAATGATCAACATTTGTTTGTTTTCCTTGAATTTCTACTTCAATGTTTGGTTTTATTGTGTTTACCCTTCAGATGCTGTGACCTGCTTATCAACAGACCACTGTGGCATCCACCTGATCTCTGGCTCCAGAGACACAACCTGCATGGTGTGGCAGGTTCTGCAGCAGGTTGGGTCTTAAACGAGACACAAAAATAAAAAAAAGAAACATGTGTTTCATGTGATAAAGTGTGTGTTGTGTTTGTTAAAGGGTGGAGCTCCTGTGGGTCTGTCGTCCAAACCTGTCCAGGTTCTGTACGGACACACGGACGAGGTGGTGAGCGTGGCCATCAGCACTGAGCTGGATATGGCCATTTCTGGGTCCAGAGTAAGTTTTCTGATGTCGCCATCTAGTGGTGTGAACAGATCCCAATTCAATTTCTAACCAATTCCAGCATGAGTAAGCTAGGTTTAATTATTTTAAAGTTTAAAGTTTAAATCTCAGATTAAGAAGTACAATAATTGGCAGTCTGGAAAAAGTCCACATTTTTAACAATATTCAGTTTTTCAGTAGAACATGAGCAAAACCTCAGGGTTTCCCCCAGTAAGCCTGGCGGGCTGCCAGGCTTTACTTGTGCCCCCACAAGTAAAGAAAAGCTAGGCATGGATATTTATTTAAGTCTTTTTAGAACGTTTGCGTTTTGTAAGACTTTATAGTTGCTGTTCAGGTGTTAATCTTCCAATCTTTCAATAACACATAATGATCAAGTGATATTTTAAAATCTCCTGCCAACTTTAAACTTTTTTAACTCAAAAACACGATGAGATGAAGGACTGCCCTAGCGCCCAACCACCGGGCTTAGCAAGTTTTCTGGGGGAAATCTTGAACCTGTTCAGTTTAAATTGCAGGAATTTCTGGGTCATTATATGGAATAAATAAGGATTTGATCCCCTAACAATATTGTTATGTCTCTTGTCATGTTTTGCTCACACCTCTTTAAAGAAACTGAATTATTTGAGGTTCCCAGCTTCTACAGATATCTGTAGAAGCATGGTACTTCCACCTTACCTCAGGTTACCTCAGTTCCTCTACCTGCAGGACGGTACGGTGATCATCCACACCGTGCGTCGAGGTCAGTACATGCGCTGCCTGCGGCCGCCGTGCGACAGCTCCCTTCCGCTATCCATCCTCCACTTGGCCGTGTCCTGGGAGGGTCACCTGCTGGTCCACACCTGCCTGGAGGGCAAAGCCACACTCAAAGTAAATCCATGCTTATACACATATAAAGCAGAGCTTTAGAGCTGCATAAATCTGAGCTGTGATGTGTGTTTGCTGCTTTTTCTCCAGGATAAAAATACGCTACATCTTTACTCTGTGAACGGGAAGCACCTCTCCAGCGAGCGGCTGAAGGAGCAGGTGACGGATATGTGTGTTTCAGGGGAGTATGTGATCATCGGGAGTGAGCAGGGATACCTGTCCATCCGGGATCTCTACAGGTAAGCAACACAGCTGCTGGATTCTGGTAAGACCTCTGTCTCTGACAACTAGTTCAAGTATTAAAACTCCTCCATGTTACAACTGCAAACTTTTTGTTTGAATTTAAGTGGCAAATTAGGTCATAAATGCAAACAGAGAATGAGGCACCATGATTTATTGTGGCTGTACCTGGTGGCACTTCCAGGTTTGTAATAGTTCTGGGTTTTTCATTGTGGTTTAAGTTTTATTTTGTTGTGACTATTTGTCTAATTTAATTAGTTTTTATTATTATTTATTAAATATTCTTTAGTTTCAGTTTAGTTTTTATTAGTTATACTAAAGGCTGGACAATAAATCAATAACTGTTTATTGCCATAGATACATAATCAGTATCAATAGATATACAGCTAATAGAATATTCAACATGTAGAATATTCACTGAACCTCAAAGCATTCTGGGAAATGTAGGCAGAGGAAAGGCTTTAGCTGCTCAATCTCTCACGGTTAGCTTAGCAAGGTTGGTGGCTTCAATGCGCTCATTCTGTGGTTACCAAGCAACTCACTCACTCTGGTTACCTAGCAACAGCCTGTTGAGGAAGTGGCGCATTAGCAGTTTAAGGTTTCGCTTCATAACTGCTTAAAAATAAAGAAACAGCAGCACGGAGTCAATAATGGATTTTAGATATTTAAAACAAAAACCTAATCAATAATTATTGATATTGACTGATATGAAGTGCTTGTATTGTGCTTATATAGCAGTAGTTTTAGTTTTTTCATACTTCAGTAACTTTTTAGGGGCAGATTATAGCTCTAATTTCAGCATGTTTTAATTAGTTTTATAAACACAATATTGTTCTGATTAGTTTTCCCCTAGTTTTCCCCATTAATTAACATTTTTATTTACGTAAATTAATGAAAATGTTTTCTCGGTTTCAGTTATTTATGTTTTTAGCTAACTGTGATAACCTCGGTGTTTCTGCTGCGCAGCCTGTCTCTCTGCTCGGAGCCCATGGCCATGCGGCTTCCCGTCCGCAGCGTCTCCGTCACCAAGGAGCAGAGCCACGTCCTGGTGGGCCTGGATGACGGCAAGCTGATCATCGTAGGCGTGGGCAAGCCGGCGGAGGTAAAGAACTCTCTGAGGAACTACATCGCTCAGAGTCTGGAGGGCTCACCGCTCATGGCCTCGCCGCTGCTGGCGCCGCTCCGAGCTCGCTCGCCAACGCGGCTACTCCACCAGCGGGACCAGCTGGTGTTCAGCCCCACGTCCAGCCCGCAGAGACCCTAGCATGTTGCGGCTCTTTTTTAATTTTATTCTCTGCCACCACCCCCATGTTATCGCTGTAGATAAAACACACACACCCACTCACTTTCCACACACTCGCCTCTCCTCCTCAGGGACGGCTGTCACCCGCTGTTGTGAAATCACTGCAAACACACTGACGTGTGAGCCACACGGATCAAATCAAAACAACTTTTTTTGTTCTTATCTCATTCAGTTTTTCTAGTGTTGGACATTAACAGATATGCTGTGAAACTCCTGCAAGCCATAAGACGAAGAAAACTAATAAGGATAATCTTGTGCCAAAATCCCATAAATGTCAATCATTGCACCTTCTCACTTTCCTTCATTTTCGTTTGACTCAGAGATTGACTCACTGAAGTGAATCAAGCCTTGATTGTTTTTTTAATTACCTCACAAGTCAATCAAGCTCCTGTCATAAGTCACATCCCTCCTTTTTTCCCTTTCCCTCCTTCTTTTATTTCTTTTGACTTCACACCTTTCTCCCCCGCCTCCTCTTTACTCCTCCTTCCTCCTTCCTCCACTCTTCCCAGATGCGATCGAACCAGATCACACGAAAGCTGTGGGGCTCCAGCAAGAGGCTGACTCAGATCTCGACGGAGACGGAGTACAACCCGCAGCAGGAGAGCAACTGATCCCAGACCAACCACACACTCCCGCCTCCCCTTCACACCCGGTTCTTATTAATTTTCATAAATCCCCTTAAGTTCCTCCATTACTCCCCCCAAGTTAAACAGGTGCTTGATTCATAAAATCCTGCATCTCCATCTTTATTTTTTATTTTTTTGTTTTCCTGCTTTGAATCGACCATCAAGGCGCTGGCGCTGTGGTACACTACTTATTCCCTCTTCATTCCTCATTATTTTAAACAATCAAACTAGTGTGTGTGTGTATGAGAAGCATTGTTTTAAAATCTAATTTCAAGTGACCTTTATTTTTGAGTCTGACAGGTGAGTCGGTCAGTCGCAGCCTTATGCAGTAAGACTAAACTCTATGCCTTCTTCTATGCTTTTGTATACAGAAGCATTTGTTGGCACACCTGGAAAGATGTATGGGGGAAAAATGATCATTTATTGCAGTAGCAAATTCCCATCCAGTTGATTTGACCAGATGTTCAACATTTTCTGGTATTTCAAAAATCCATCAAATTAAATTAAGAATCCGTGAAGACATGAATTTTACAGATTTTTTTGTCCTGAATCGTACTTCCTGTTCTTTTTCTCATATTTATTCTTTGTTTCACACCCAAACGTTGTTGCAGAAAAGATTGAAATTATGATCATCCAACCAAAGTCCCTGTAAAGTTTATCAAAATCCACGTTTATAGCATTGAATGTTTGATTTCTTTTTACCTCTCTTACCATTCTGCATTTCCAGTTGTTATTTTTGGGGAAGATGTGAGCAACTTTGAGTGAAACTAAAAGTTTTTCTGTTAGACTGACAATTTTTCTTCCTGAAGATTTTGTCAGAATAAGGATGAATATATCACCAGATCAGCACCGAATTAAAAACTAATCAAATTTAATGTCGGGCTTTACTCTGAAAATCTGCTTCAGCAATAAAAGATGTAAGTTTTTCTACACATCTTAACCAGGGATGCCAGTAAAAATGGCCTGTAAAAACATACAATTCTATCGAGGCATACTTTAATTAACACTGACATGAATCAGCGTTGACGTTTCGTTTTGTCACTAAACACTACATTATCCTTCTGACGATTCAACAGGAAAAAACCGGCTGAATGTTTTTGAGTTACTTGAATTTGCGTTTATTTATGAGTAGCATTCATTTATGTCTGATTTATTGTCCTGGCATATTTTTAAAATTCCTCCAACTTGTTGCAGAAGAAAGAGAAGAAAGGGCTTTATGAGATGTCAGTGTTAGCAGCAATACAGCTCCTTCGTCGCGTGCCTGTCGATATCTTCTTCCTGTCTCTGATTCCAGTCTTCCTTCTGCTCTAACCGGGACGGCGTCTCACTAATTTGCTTCCGTCGCTGCACAGAGCGTCCTCTGATATTTTCATATCTGTTTCTCATCATGACTGATAATCGGTGAAGTTTTCTTTTTGCAGGGTTTGCATGCCTTGTTAAAGTATGAGTGAGTTATTTACTCTGCAGTATGAAGCAGCTACGGATGACATTGCTATTTTTGCACCGTATTTTTGTTTTCTTTTCCTGTAATTTGTATTTACTACTTTATTTAAACGTCACAGTTTCGGGGGAGTGCAGACACCAAGCTGCGTCCTCCTTGAGATTTCTGTGAAAGGTGCTTAAATTGTTTTCTGAATACTTTTTTGTATTATTATTTTCATTCTCGCCACTGTTCGAGCTGCTCTACGACTGCAATAAACGGAGTGCCTTCAAGCCAGTCGTGTCAACAAAAGAGCTAGATCCGTCATGAAGCCATTTATCCCTGAAACTACGACTTTACGCAGCATTCCACGTGTCCAACCTCAGCAGTCTCAACGGGAACCAATGATATTGGACTTAAATAATAATCAGAAATACTATTTTGTGTCTTAGCTGCATCCTCTGTGAGTGTCACCTAAATGGATGTGTGTATATCTGTGATTATTTATGAATACAGTATATATATAAATATATATAATGTACAGCATGATTTTTATTTCTTTTAAATGTCCTTTTTGCACTTTCTAGGTACTAAACATTGTTTTACCTTGGCTCCCTAATCTGTACAAACTGCTTTGTATACACATGTGGGAAATGATCATTAAAGTCTTGTCTAAATTAAAAAGTTTTGTTTTCATTTTATGGAAAAAAAAAATACAATTTTTTTTTGCTACATTAAACAATAAAGCTGAAAAATAACAAAGAAATAAACATTTATTTGTGTCATGCTTGGTTTTATTTAAGGAGATTCAATCATGATGAGGTAAGTAGCTCAATCTGAGGAGTACAGCAGATTTGGAGATACTCTTTTGCTGTAGGAGAGACATCTGACATCACTTCCTGTTTCTTTGATTTTTACGCAGTGACTGGGTACGAGCAGAGGGACGCCCTCTTCAGTTCACAATCCGCCACGCTCCACCAGCTCTCATCTGAAAACACGAGTAAGGACACAAAACATAAAAGTGATCAAATACGAGTCAGATTTTTATTCTATTTATGATTCATTCAGATTTTTCCTGGTGCAGTTCTGTTCTGTTGTGTGTTTCGTACCGATCTTGAACATCTCGACACAGGCGGGTTTGTCAGTGTGAATGTTGGGGTGTCCTGGCATCCAGTCGCTGTAGCTCCATTTTGACCCGTCGACCCACGAGGCCTGCTGGTTCTGAGGCGCCAAGCAAACATTTTATAGCCTCATTAACATTAGAAGTGAAAAGTTTGCATATTTTCTTAGATAAATGTTGTTCATTTGGGGTTTTTAACGCCAACCTATCTATTATGGTGACATAGTTTGAATTTCAGGTGAAGTTTAATTAACTCGGTTGGTTTTGAATGTTTTCAAAATAACTTCAGAAATTTAATGTTATCCTGCTTTATCTATTTAAAAATCTATTACTTATGTAAATCTATCAAAGTAGTGCTACTCTTACTTGAGTACAGTTTATGTTTACTCAGAAGCATGTTTTAAAATGTTGACGTTATCCTTTAAGTTTTTAATTTTAATTTGAATGTGTCCAAATCCCATTGCATTAAAATTGGTGGGCTTTACCAGTTACATTTTTAGAATGAAAGCCTTGCTGATAATGCCTAGTATAGTAGAATAAATAGGTTTTTTAACATTACTTTTGCCTTGGTAGTCTTTATATCAGGTAATAAGTCATTTTGGCGAATGTTGTCTACGATGTTTGCAGACAACGTTCGTCAAAATAAAGCGCCATTAAACGTCCGGAGAGCATGGTGTTTTATTTTTACTTTCAGTGAAAGTCAGCTGCTAACGCTGGCCAAATGTCAAAATGAAACATCGTCCACGGTCGGTGGATGTTAGTAGACGAACGTTTATGGCGATGTTCCAGGGACATTCTGTGTTTTCGATCATTTGTTGAAACACCCAGTAATCCCAGATTGTTGCCTGCTGATGTATAAATGTAAAAAGCTTAAGTTTGGAGCTGGAAGTATAACTCCAATCACCGCTAATGCTTTTACATTTTGGCCTTTCCCAGCAACAGGAAAGTGTGCAACTCTTCCAAATAAAGGTTCAAGGGTCAATGTTTCACCAAGGTAAGAATAACACGATATATTCTGTTGATAAGATATCTGATGACACTCTCCATGGCCTCCTTTTGCTGCCACAGTCAGCTTGCGTCATCAGTCCTTGAATAAAAAGGTTTTGTAGATAGATTCCTGTCTGCCTCATCTTCCAGTTTGTGAAAATAACTTGCCTTGACTATGCCTCCCAACCAGGTCAACACAGGGTCGTTCTCGCCTCCTTTGGTCACCAGGGAAACCAGTCGGGAATGGAGGTCTCTGTTTGTTATAGAGGCAAGCTCAGCATCGGGAGCCAGATTTCTGCAAAAGGCCTGTGGAGTGGAGGGAATGGAAATGTTTCAGATTTGAAAGGAAACATCGTTTCAAACAACATTTAAGAAGTGGGGTTTTATTATTCCTGCAAGGAGTTATGCAGAACTTACTGCCAAACCAGTAAAGTCAATAAATCTCTTATAAAGAGCCTGGCTCACAACTAATTATTTAAAATTGTGTCTTGAGCTAAAGAAATTCAAGAACAAATGAGAAACAGATGTCTGAAAAGGGTTACAAAGCCAATTCGAAGGCTGGAACCACAGAGCCATTATCCAAAGATGGCAACCAATTGGAACAGTGAGTTTGGTAGGAGTTGCTGGTCTACCAAAATTACTCCAAGAGTGCATTAACAACTCTTCCAGGGGGGAATGACTGATGCAAGACACTTATTGCTAATTATGGATGTCGTCGTTTAGGTTTAAGATGTAATTAGTTTGTCAAATTTTACCACGTTGGTTTGGGTGTTTGTTTTTTTTTCCTTAATAAATTAAATAGTCTTTTGATTCTACTTTCAGGTTATCTTTCTTTGATTTTAAAATTTGTTTGAACTGAAACATTTTAGTGCCATTAAAAAAACCAACAGAGACAGAAGAAATCTGTAAGGTAGCAAATACTGTTTCACAGTCCTGTAAGCAACCTTACCTGGGCATCTTTGTAGGACAGCGAATTGGGGTTGAACTCGTAACATTTTCCACTGATGATCTCCCCGTTACAGGCCATTTTATGGGTCTGGGCTCTAGTTGCCTGTCTGAAAGCAACTGGAACCTGCATATTTTGCTGAGCTTCCTTTCTGAGCTCAATTAGGTGGGACATTTCTGGCTCAGTTCCCTGTCTGAAGTCAGTTGGGATGGACATCTTTGGCTCGGTTCCCTGTCTAAAGGCAACTGGGATGGACATCTTTGGCTCGGTTCCCTGTCTAAAGGCAACTGGGACGGACATCTTTGGCTCGGTTCCCTGTCTAAAGGCAACTGGGATGGACATCTTTGGCTCGGTTCCCTGTCTAAAGGCAACTGGGACAGACATCTTTGGCTCGGTTCCCTGTCTGAAGGCAACTGGGACGGACATCCTTGGCTCGGTTCCCTGTCTGAAGGCAACTGGGACGGACATCTTTGGCTCAGTTCCCTGTCTGAAGGCAACTGGGATGGACATCTTTGATTCAGTTCCCTGCCTAAGGGCAACTGGGATGGACATCTTTGGTTCAGTTCCCTGTCTGAAGGCAATTGGGATGGACATCTTTGATTCAGTTCCCTGTCTAAAACCAACTGGGATGGACATCTTTGGTTCAGTTCCCTGTCTAATACCAATTGGCAGTGACCATTTTGGTTCAGTTTCCAGTCTGAAAGCAACTGGAACCTGCATATTTTGCTGAGCTTCCTTTCTGAGCTCAATTAGGTGGGACATTTCTGGTTCGGTTCCCTGTCTGAAGTCAATTGGGATGGACATCTTTGGCTCAGTTCCTTGTCTGAAGGCAATTGGGATGGACATCTTTGGCTCAGTTCCCTGTCTGAAGGCAACTGGGATGGATATCTTTGGCTCAGTTCCCTGTCTAAAACCAACTGGGATGGACATCTTTGGCTCAGTTCCCTGTCTAAAACCAATTGGCAGTGACCATTTTGGTCCAGTTTCCAGTCTGAAAGCAACTGGAACCTGCATATTTTGCTGAGCTTCCTTTCTGAGCTCAATTAGGTGGGACATTTCTGGTTCGGTTCCCTGTCTGAAGTCAATTGGGATGGACATCTTTGGCTCGGTTCCCTGTCTGAAGGCAATTGGGATGGACATCTTTGGCTCGGTTCCCTGTCTGAAGGCAACTGGGATGGACATCTTTGGCTCGGTTCCCTGTCTAAAACCAACTGGGATGGACATCTTTGGCTCGGTTCCCTGTCTAAAACCAATTGGCAGTGACCATTTTGGTCCAGTTTCCAGTCTGAAAGCAACTGGAACCTGCATATTTTGCTGAGCTTCCTTTCTGAGCTCAATTAGGTGGGACATTTCTGGTTCGGTTCCCTGTCTGAAGTCAATTGGGATGGACATCTTTGGCTCGGTTCCCTGTCTGAAGGCAATTGGGATGGACATCTTTGGCTCGGTTCCCTGTCTGAAGGCAACTGGGATGGACATCTTTGGCTCGGTTCCCTGTCTAAAACCAACTGGGATGGACATCTTTGGCTCAGTTCCCTGTCTAAAACCAATTGGCAGTGACCATTTTGGTCCAGTTTCCAGTCTGAAAGCAACTGGAACCTGCATATTTTGCTGAGCTTCCTTTCTGAGCTCAATTAGGTGGGACATTTCTGGTTCGGTTCCCTGTCTGAAGTCAATTGGGATGGACATCTTTGGCTCGGTTCCCTGTCTGAAGGCAATTGGGATGGACATCTTTGGCTCGGTTCCCTGTCTGAAGGCAACTGGGATGGACATCTTTGGCTCGGTTCCCTGTCTGAAACCAACTGGGATGGACATCTTTGGCTCGGTTCCCTGTCTAAAACCAACTGGGATGGACATTCTGGACTTAGTTTCTTGTCTAAGAGTTTCAGGAACTTCAACAGTTGAGGGTTTCTCCACTCGAACCCAGCCTGCTCCTCTTCTCTGGGCTGGAACATCGACAGGGACTGAGAAAAGAAGGCATTGCTCGTGTAAAGGGTTTTTTTAATCAATGCTGAAAACATTGAAGACTAGTAATGTTTTACGAGACTTAAAGGGATCTGTTATAGCTGCATTATGAATATTGTGGTCCATCACAAATATATATTTTTGGTAGGATTTGATGTTGTATCTGTACCCACCAACTCTCCTTTCCATCTCACTGATGTGTTCCTTAACAAGTCCAGTGTTCAGGTCAACAAGGAACTTCCTGGACGGCTCCGTTCCTTGTCTGAATCCAGCAGGAACACTTTCACGGACGCCGGCGTGTTCAACGCTCCGTTTAAAGCCATCTGGGTGACGGTCAGGCAAAGACATTCGCTGTCCAGGAGCTGCGATTGGAAGAGCTTGGAGACCTATAGTGGGTTACATAAGGGAACATTTGAATGAACGACTGATTATTTTAGCAAAACTCTTAATAATTTGACATTAAATTAAGACTTTTTCCAGCTGTTACATCAGTAACCTGCAACTGTACCTTCCTGATATGAATGCGTCATTTATGTAATCTATAATAAATCAATAATGGTCAAAGTTCAGCCATTGCTTTGCCACAGTCATGTTGGCATGGCAATACATCACAATACTGAGATAAATTAATAGAAAAGTACAAATATCTTGAGTTATTTAAAAAGATTACCAGTTTGACCCACTATATTGAATAAATGTACAATAAGCTGGTGTTACGTTACAAAATAAAACTGGCTACAGTGATAAACGAAGCTCTTACCTGACAGGGTCAGGAACAGCAACACAAACTTTAACATCCTGGAAAAGAAACGGTAACTTTTAAGGTTCTGACAAACACATTTTATCACCATTAATCAGCTTATTGATCACTGTTTGCTCTCTTTAAAGATTCTGCGCTTACCTGAGGCTTCAGTGGTGAACTGTGAGCACCCAGCGAAAGAAAAGGTTGGCTTTTATAATGTTCTAGTCATTGTCATAAATTTCTCTATTATTACTGTACATAGGATTACTGATTAATACCAGTGTGATTGAAGCTTACTGATATTTGTTGGACTTTGCTTTTAGCCTCATAACCTGATAAACGGAGCCAAGATAAACGTCGCCAGTTCCTGATACGTGAGTTAAATGGTATTAAAGTCAAGTTTTCCCCTTACAGCAGGCAGTTATGCTGGAAACATTTTTTTTTTTGTCTTTGAAAGATGGGAAAGTTGAATGGCACACCGGTTCATGTAAGCTCAATCAATATTTGCAAACTGGGTCGCAGAATGAAATTACAGAAAACAGCAGCAGAGTACACTAAAGTTTATTTAGATTTAACAGATTTATCATTTAAATAGAAGCCCAATTAACCAATTCATGGATTTTTAATAACAACTTAGTGAAAAAGCTGTTAATTGGTAATAGAGTGTGGTTTAATGTCAGTATAAATCCAGCTCTTCTGACGTTAGTTCGAGAACAAACATTATCAATAAAGAGATAAGATGAGGTTCAAAGCAGGATCAGGCTGTAAAACAATATCCCAAGACATGCTATACAAAAACAATATTAATCAGCAAGATGCATGTTGTAACTCTGGAGGAGCTGCAGAAATCCAGAGCTCAGGTGTGAGACTCAATTACCTGGACAGCTGCTAGGCCTTTATGACCTGAAATAAGTTGCTGCAAAACATAATGTTTAGGGGTAAACATATGTTTCGCAAAGAGAAATGTGTTAATTGTTGCATCATGCTGTAGGAATGAGGTATAAGATTTAATTTTTTCCATAAATTAAACTGAGAGCAAATGATTCAGAGTGATTCAGTAATAAAACCTCGAAAATACAACTGAGCTCATAATTGTGGAGTTTAGTTTTGATTTATTATAAAATACCATCAACATACATTAAATCTGCCGTGTGTAAGTTTTTTAAAAATGTCTATTTTTTACTTATTACTTGAAACTCGTGTCAAACTTGAGGCCCAGGGTCCAAATCTGGCCCGTCAGAGCTTTTTATGTGGCCCTCTCGACAATAAGTCCTGCCAGTTTTTCACAAATCTGAAAAATTCACACAAAATCAACAAATCTCCAAATTCTTTTCTGATTTTACTGCAAAATTGGTCTCAGCCTTACTTCATTACTTGATTAGTCATAGTCTATAATCGATACGGCAAGCAATAAAAAACATCCTGAAATTTCTTTACAAACATTTATAAATTGGCACCAGAAAATCTGTTATTTTGATTGCAAAAACACTAAAACAGTCACAAAATCTTGGAGAAACAGCTGTTTAATTATATTTTAGCAGTTTAATCAGTATATTCTGGCACAACTGGCCCTTTAAGAGCATCCAAATTTTTGATACGACCCAAAATGAAAATGAATCTGACAGTAAAAGTTACAGACTGCAGCTTTAAAAGTCTGGAGTTGTAATATGACAAAAAGTATAAAGGGTATGAACATTTTAGCATCCTTATGCTCGGTTTGCTGTATTTACAGTAAGTTAAATTACAAATCATATAATGAATTATTTTAATCAATTAAGTCGTAGTCATTCCCTGACATTTAACTCACTCCTGGTTGGCGCAGATGCCAATAACAAGTTGTGTCCTCATTTCAAACGGTTCAAAAGTTCAAGGTTACCTATAAGATGTGACGTCCGTGTTTGCGCCCCATAACCAATTCCCATTGGCTGGCAGACGAAAGGGAGGGGCCCTTAAATAGGATGTTTGGTTCGACTTTAACTTTCTGGTTTGGCTGTTCCCAAAGATGCTTCCCAGCTGTTTAAATACTTGAAAACCTGGCAACATGCTTGCACTGATGAATAATGTCAGTCCCAGTTGACACGTTAGTTCGTGACATTAGTAAATATGATCTAAACCCCGGATTGCATGGTGATCTGTTGGCAGGATAAAGTTATCAAACATCAGCAGGAAGCAGCCCGTTCTAACTTTCAAAATTAAAGTGAAATAAAACGATTTTTAAAAATTAAATCCAAACTAGTTTGTATGTATGTGTTTGCTATTTTGTTTCATTTGGAAAGCATACAATTATGACAGCAAATAGACTAAGGCCGCCAAATTAGCTTTTACTCAGCTTTTAACAGACATGAAAAGGTTTAGGTTTCTTAGGTCCGCCATATTGAGAGTGGCAAATTCTCTGAAATAAATTCTATTCTTGTAGACATGTTATTTCTTCAGAAAGAAGTATTTATAGTAAATCTGTAATTTGTCATGTGCAAAATATTATTTTGTATTATTAATTGTGATTTCAGGCCAAATTTTTGCAAATGATTCACAAATGATTGTGAATTAAATGTGGGTGTATTTTAAGGCAACACCTCAAACACACTGCTAGGGTGACAGAAAAAAGACTACACACTTCACAAAATGGATTCCAATGTGAATATAATGTGAAAATAATAAATATTAAAATAACTGGGGAAGTTTTGGCACAAATTTGGATAATGACCAAATAATAAGGCAAATGAGTTAGAAAAGAGGCCATGGATAAATATTGTTAAGACGTTGGTGTTAGTCACCGACGAAATACAACTTTATTATATAATTTTTGGCAAATCAACTACAACCCCAGATGCAAGTACCGCATTCGCAGTCGTGTTTAAAATAGTGCCCGTCACAATATGGCGGCCACGGTGACGGTCCCTGTTGTTTTTTGAAGGGGAACTAGCTGCGGAAACCTGTAGCAACTGTAAATTGACTGCATAACCCAGAGCGCTGTGTGATTACAGTAGATAGCGTCTGCTTAAGGAGTTTTTTACCGCTAACCCAGGCATTGCTGGCCGGCAGGTTAATCAGCTAATTGATTTTGAGCCTGATACAGCCGGCAGCGACCATATGCTACATGTTACGCAATGAAGACGACAGTGACAGAGTGACTTCTCGCAGCTAAAACAAGCTAGCCCGGCTGCTAGCCTAGCTTCAGTCCACACCAAACTTTGAGGTCTCATTTGCTAGTCGGTCGCCGGACAGCAGACTCCGAACCTGCCGCTGCTCGCGTTTGTAACACTTTATTTTACAGCCTCCTGTCTCCTCTTCAAATGGCTTTAGTCGCGGCGGCTCGGCGGCTCGCTCAGGCTAGTTTACGGGAATATTCGCGGAGGAACACGGCGGTGTGGCGGGGAGCCTGGCAGCCGGCGGAGCGGAGTTTCACCACCGGAACACAGCCACTCAGGTGAGTTATTCACGTAGATATTTACTAACGGGAACGACGTGAGTCGTTTGGAGGGACATTTGTTGTCAGAAACCCGGAGGAAATGTTGCTGTGACCGGGTCGGTTGCGTGTTTGACTCGGTCATATTAATCTCCATTGTGAGGTGAAGGAATGAAGTTGGTGTTTGATTCAGCTTAATTTGAATACAAAACATGGAGTGAATTATGTTACAAAACTCAGCCGGTTTCTTGTGAAACATTTAATGTGTGTGACGTCAAGTGGGCACTTATGAATACTTGTCAGAGCTTGACTGGTGTTTTTTTTAGGCGTGTAGGGTCTCAAACTCCTGTCTTCGACTTTTAGATGTGCCTCTGCTGCACCACCTGAATAAAATAATTAGGTAATTAGCAAGGCTGGGAGAACTGATCTATACAAGGAGGAGCAATTAAGCCAGTTCATTCCAGTGTTTTGTAGCTGTGGCACATCTAAGAACTGTAGGTCTGCGGCCCTAGAGGACTGGAGTTTGAGAAAAGTCGCTTTTTCAAAACCAAAAGTTTCCAACAAGCATTCCAGAGAAATTCCTCTTAAATTTTCACTGTGAAGCTTAAATAATGCATGACCCACAGGATGATTCTGCCACTATTGTGTCTCATGTTGACGGTAGTTTGTTGGGAATGAAGTAAAGTGTCCTGCCGATTTATCTTTTTTACCACTTCATACCTTGCACATGTACATAACTAAATAACTTCTATTTTACTGTCATTCCTGCACTTTATATTTTATATTTATATTCCAGAGTAACCTCATAACATTGGAACCTCAAAACATTGTTCTGAGCCGTATGCAACGAAATTTCGTTCTGTATACACCCTGTGCATGCAAAATGATAATAAAGTCAGTCTAAGTCTAAGTTAAGCCTTTTTTTTTATAGAATATGTGAAATACATTAAAATATGCAAATGGACAAATCAATTCCTTTTTAAAATGATAAACAAAAAATGCTTGATAATTTGTAACAAAAGATGATCTGCAGCTAAAAAAATGCATTCAAATTGGATAGCAAAAGGTAAACTGTTTAGACTGTTTATTTTCTTTATCTTAAAGGCTATATATATATATATATATATATATACCTGTGTGTGTATTTCTTTCAATTTTTGGCTTAATTTCTGCCCTTGAGTGTGGTGTTCTTTCAGCAAATTACCTTTTTTGAGTCCATATACAATTACTAGACAATTAAATTAGTTGACAATTATTTCAACAGTCGATTAATCCGATTAATCGTTTCAGTGCAACAAGATTAGAAACCTGCTGGTAAATTTAACTTGTAATCTTTTAAAATATCAAGGAAATGTTGTAAAAATGAAATGGCACCTTAGTGCAAATCCAAACCGGCATCCTGAAACCTGCAGTGCAGGAAAAACTGGACTCTAAAAACTGTTTATTTAGTTGATAAGTTAAGATGCTGACTCTACACACTGAAACAGCAAATAGTTTGGACTTTATTTGATTGGAGGCGTCCTTAGAAAGCCTCTATCTGCCACAAGGCTGCGCTGATCCAGGTTGGTGCTCATGTGAAGGCTACGTTCACAGATGAACTCCTCAGGGACAAACAGCGAGTTTAATTGTGTAATGAGAGGCGAGAAGGCGCTCAGGGTGAAGGTTTGGCTCTCCCCAGCTGGCCGCTCTGACAACACATCGGATCAGAATGTCCGGTTGTGACCATCCTGCGGATAACATGTCGAGGAATCCATGCTGCTGTCCAAAGTTGAACATTTCACTCGGCTGCACGTGTTTGGCCCGTAAAGGTCACGCAGTGCAGGGCAAAGCTGGCTGCAGACTAATAACCAGGGTTTCTGTTTTTTGAGCCGATTAGTCGGGATTCTCCCTGGTCTTCAGACTTGGAGCAAGTCATCGAGTTTAAATCTGAGGGCATCACTCGTTCACAAATGGGATCACTTAACAGGGATTTTTAATTCACTTTACTAAAGGGATAGGAGGAGAAAATAGTCCCCAGGATGCTATCGTTAAAGGCTTGCTTTTCCACACTTAAATTATGAAACAATAGCAAAATATTTAAGCAACAAATAAATGCACAAGTTTAAATTCGTCCAAAAATATCCAAACTAAGTCTGCATCTGAATTATTGTAGTGATTTACTATTCTGACAGTTAATTAGGTACATAAGGAAACTGGCATTCTGAAGAGTTTTTATTTAACCACATACTTATACAATGTTAGAAATAAATTAAATGATGCAAATATGTAAATGAATTATTTTAAAATAAGAAAATGCAATAACATCTTGATCTAGCACTGAAACGATTAATTGGATTAATTGATTATTGAAAGCATCATGAACATATTAGTAATTACCTCGAGTATACAAACTTAAAAAACTACTGCTGACAGAAGAACACCAAACGACAAAAAATATATACATTATGGATTTAAGAAAAAGGCTAAACAAAATATTCTGTCAGAAATTATCCTCAAATAGCATTTATTGCTTCACTTATGAAATAAAACTTCTGTTAAACACCTTTTGCTCTCCAATTATTGATTATCTAATCCAAAAACATTAATCAACACATCAGTCAAGCAGAAAGGTTTGAGCTTTTTACATGTTGGTGTTGGAAATAATTTTGTAGTTGCTGCAGAAAATGATCAAGCATTCACTGAAAGAATGCTACATTATCATATTTTAGGCCAAAAATATTTATATTTCAAAAGAAAATAATGTAATTGTCATTTTTATGTATTTCTAATATTGTAAGTTGTTAAATAAAAATCTCCAGAAAGTGGCAACTTTTTCAGAATAATTGTTTTTTTTTAATTATTATTTTAAATGCAAAATATGTAGGTTTTTGTGCTGTTTTGACTTAACTATTGCACTGATTATGTTGGGGTTCTTTTCAGCAAATGACCAATTGATGACTAAATCAGTTGATGATTATTTCCATAATATAAACTTTGCACAGGAGTGTATTTTTGGTGCCACAATGCTGCTTGCAAAGTCCACCTATCCACACGTGTAACTAAAATGTCAGCCGGTTGATTCCATGCAAACTCTTTAAATCGTTTGGTGCCAGATAACAATTTGAGATTTAAATGTCTTGACAGAAATATTTGATTAAACTGCAGAAAAACCCTGCCGCTCTTGTAACAAGCAGGATGGTAAAAACAATAAATACTTTTTTGACCAGGAAGGTGAATAAATCTGCATGAACCACATCTGTGTTTGCTGTGAAACAACTGATTTTATTTGTCCCTTGTTAGTAAAATTTATTTGAATCTGAAACAATGCTTTAGACAAAAGGAAGCTAATAAAACAAAATAGTTATACGTAGGCCTGTTGTGATAAACAATAAATCAATTAATCGTACAATAAATTAAAACTATCGACCTCATTTTAATTATCGGCTTTATCGTTTCTTCCGGTCTTTTTCTCTTTAATAATGGCTACAAGTCCAGTTAACTCATTTTAAAACCAGGCATTAATCAATGCTTTACTACAATCTACCTGCAATGCATGTGGCTAGTGTCAGCGTAAAGTCCTGACCGAATGAAAATCATTAGAACCTATTTACGTCACGTTAACGAAGAACAGCTGAAAAGTTACCGGGTTTATCAACTGCGGTAGTAATTTCGCTCCAACTCCTCCTCTTGTTATTTCTATATTCTTTGCATGTTGAATAAACATTAATGTTGTTTCCACATATCATCTCCAATGTCCGCTGGACTTCGGGTTGCGCCGTCTCAGCTGTTTGGGATTCCCCTCCATAATTTTCCCTCAGAAAGCATGGAGGAGAATCCGCGCTTTCTGATTGGCTGCCTGTCACATTCAACAGGCTGCGTTAAAGCTCCCAGTTGGATCAGAGCGGCCTCAAAGATCTACTGTAACACACTACAGGATGATCGGTTACGAAATCGCAAGCAACAATCTTAGAACGACCAACGTTCTAAGATTGTCGTAAGGGGGAAACCGGGGCAAAAAATCGTGTAGTGTGAACTATTGCATCAGGTAGTCGATGTGCCCATCTTCTCTATTTAAATCTAATTATTACTGAAGGGCAACATAATATACAGACTTCATAATCTGCAGTCTTTGGGTTGAATGCAGTATTTATTTACACTTTGGCTTTATGTTGTTTAGTTTTTATTCAAGTGTGTTTTTTGTTAATGGAGACTGAGAATCCATTTTATTTTTGTTTTTGGTTGTTTTGTTTATTTTATCAGTTAGTGTTTAGTATTCTTTTGAAAATAATGTGTATCTATATTTGGCAGGAAATCGCATGCATTATTACGTAATTTCCATTAAATCAGTGTATAAAGGTCTTCAAACAATATTATCGTTTATCGCAATAAGTTTTGAGACAATTAATCGCTCAGCAAAATTTGTTATCGTGACAGGCCTAGTCATGTGCTATTACAACCAGAGGATCTGAATATCAGCAGTGCCTAATTGTAATATAAAAATTGTAAAATAATTGTGTGACGATTTTTTTTATGAGTAGCAAAATTGTCGTAATTTTTTATTATTTCTGATTAATTTTACGCCTTATTTTAAATGCTCGGAGGGGGGAGAAACGATAAATACCAGCATTATTCCTACGGAACGTTTGTTTGCGGATGTGTGTAACGCCTGACTGGAATAGGTGACGCACTCCGCTCCTTACGTCAGACGCAAAATATACGACAAACCCTACACGAGGCCGCTGCGCTTTTTCTGTACTTTTACAGGTTAGTGGTAAACTAAAAACTCAGAAATGTTCGCTGAAAATTTAGTCAAACTGTGGGGATGTTGGAGAAAGAGGCATAACGTCATTTATAAACAGTTTTCTACGTTAAAAGAATATGTTTCGCTACGCCGCTATCGGCAGCGAAGTGCAAGTTCGCAGGTTAATTTGCCCTTCTCAGTGTCTGACAGGCGAGCCCCCGGTAGCGGTGGATCCGCTTTGCCCTGTGTATTGTCTTAAAGGCATACTGCCAGGTTAAACTAGCAGAGGTTTGTGAAGCTATGTTATGTGTTTATTCAGCGTGATAACTAATTACAAAGAAATAAGTGTCAAGTAAAAGTATTTTGCAAAGCAGGTTAATTTTTCTAAGGTTAATTTATTAAATTGAATACAAGTTAATATATTGTGTAATTTCTGTGCAGGCTAGCGTAAAAAGTGAGCTATTGTTGCAGATTAATTTTCTAAACTACAGAAAAGTTATTGTATTGATGTATAAATATTACAATTTGAACTCTGCTGATTTAGTTCATGAGAGTATTTAAATATTGAGCTAAAAATGATGGCAGAAACTGGCTGTCGGCGAAAATGTTTGGATTTTTTAGCATTTAGCTAAAAATCTAAATTCACCCAAATTGAGGACGTTCATGCTGCTGAGGAGGGAATGTAAATTTCTCAGCATTCAAATGTGAAAGAAACAAACCTGAGAAAGTGTATGGAGAGTCTCCTGCCTGTTTCTGAGCTGTCGGTCCTTCTGTTCACACCTCAGTCGTTCAGATCCTGCTTAATTATTTTAATGCAGTTATACTAATTGAGACTTGTTTCTCAGAAGCGCTCCTCTCTGCAGTGATCTGTTTTCCTTGGTTGGGTTCAGTCCTTTTACTTTTTCTTCACCTCGTAGCTTCGTCCAAAAAGGTTCAAGGATATTTGTGTAATTTGCTTGCTGCCCTCTGCTGGTTGCAGAAGAAATGCTTTGTCTAAGAATGTGTTTTAAAGGATTTGTTTGATTTGATGAAGTTTTAGAGCCGATTAATTTGTTATTGAACTAATTGTCAATTAGTTTGTAATTGACAAATTATTAACTAAAGTATACAGATGCTAAAAGCGGTAACTTGATGAAAAAACAACAGAGTAGTAATTAAATCTAAACGGTACGAATAAATATACATATTTTGCTTTTAAGATGGAGAATCTTTATATATGTAAACAAGTGGCAGTTTTAGCTTCACCTGGTTCAAAATATGTGAAATAAAAATTAAACAGATTAGTTGACAGCATTCTTTGCTACATGACAGGATTATCACATTTTAGGGAATAAAATGTAAATTTTCTAACTAAAAAGGAATTGAATAATTGTTTTTACATATTTTATTGTATTTCTAATATTGTGTAACAAATCTAAAGAATGTGGAAATTATTTCCCTGATTTTAATTTTAAAAGAAAAGATAATTGTCAGCTGTCAACTTAGTATTTATGTTGGTATACACACACAAACAGAAATGTAGATTAAAGAGGGTTTTCCATGGTTTTTATTTGAACATTTTTCCCTCTTATTTTTGTCTTGAGTTTATCAATTAACCTTCAACAGAACCTGATACTTTACTGTTTGGCTCCAGCTAGCATGCATTGTGTTAATGTAGGAAATTGTTGAAAACATTTAAGTAAAATAAATAAAAAAAAAACACTTTACATGATGTGTTTATATAATTATGTGAAATTTTATTTTGTGTCTCAGGTCAGACAGCAAGGTGACGGTCCACTTCATCAACCGGGACGGGGAGAAGATCACAGCGAAGGCCTCGCCTGGCGACTCTCTGCTGGACGTCGTCATCAACGAAGACCTGGACTTTGACGGGTTTGGTATGAAAACACCACCGATGAATATTGATGATGTCACGGCGAGCAGACGGCGGGATGAAGGAGCTGGTGTCTGGGTTTCAGGAGCCTGCGAGGGAACCCTGGCCTGCTCCACGTGTCACCTGATCTTCGACGAAGAGATGTACAAGAAGCTGGGGCCGGTCACAGACGAGGAGATGGACATGTTGGACTTGGCTTACGGCCTGACCGAGACGTAAGGAAGCACACGAGACGTAACGGGAATGTTTTATTTCATCACATTACAAAACACATTTTAGCACAAGAATCAATTATATTTCTGATGTGAATAAAATAGTGGATTAAATTCACCTTCAGCTCAGGAAAAAAATTAAGAAACCACTTAAAATGATCAGTTTCTCTATATGATTGAATAAAATGAACATTGTTCTTTTATTCTAAGAGCTACTGACAACATGTCTGAAATTCAAAGCAAAATTTTGTATTTATTTCAGAAAAATAATAAAAAAGATGCAGTGCTTTCAGACCTCAAACAAGTTTATATTCATTTAGAAACAACAAACCTAATGTTTTAACTCAAGAGTTCAATATTTGGTGATGTAAGCATAAATTTAAATGGCGTTTATTATGGTTGTTTTTGGTTTATTTTACAGATGTTTCTCTATTAAATATGCAGTTATTATAGAATAATTTACTCCATAGAAATAGAAAAGTGAGGATTTGAAATGGAGTTTAGTAAATCAAGCAAATAAAGTAGTTAAATTTGATTAAAAGGTTTTAAATTTCTGCCAAAAAAAACTCATGCGTAGAGTTGAATTCACAAATGCAGGAAAAAGTGTCAAATTTTTTAGTTTAGTAAGTTTATGAGTTGCAACAGGTGAAAATTGTCAATGTGTGAAACTAAGAAATGTAGAAGTGTTTTTTCAGAAATCTTTTCTGTTTTTTTGGCTGAAATTTTCTATATTTTATAATTTTTTGTACACTGGCTTTAATACGTTGTTGCAGATTTTGCACGTTTGCTGTTTTAAGAGAAAAGCATCTAATTTTTTCTTGGGTTTATTCTTTTCAGTAATAACCAGATTCGTTCAAACTGTTTCTTATATTCAGTCAAGTTTAATAAGGTGAATCATTTCAGTAAAAGTTTCTAAATAAACATAATTTTACCTTTTGTTAAAGGTTGGTTATAAGAAGACAAACACTTTATCTTGTACTTCACATTTTTCATTGTAAGAAAATGAGAAATTTTGGACAAAAAAACAGGAACTGGGTGTAAATCCTGCTCCAAAGCTAGTTGTTGTTTGGTGAAATGTGGAAACTGCTGTTCTACCAGCTGACGTTGAATATTGTGTATTTATTGCTCTGCTGCAGATCTCGTCTGGGTTGCCAGATCTGCCTGACCAAGTCTCTGGAGGGCATGGTGGCCAGAGTCCCAGAGAGCGTCGCAGACATCCGGCAAACCAAAGACGGCTCCGCTTAGACCGGGACGCGACGCGAGCGCACAACGGTGGGTGGAAATCAGCCTCGTCACGGACTGCCGCAGAACCGTCGTCCAGTTTTTTTTATAAAACCGTTTTTCTAGAGTAAAATGCGAACTGTAACCAGAGAATTTACAGAAACTTGTCTCTAGTATAAAATCAACTGTATTTATGAGTTATAAACTGCTGTCTAGCTTAGTTGGATGTCTTATAATCACCAAGAAATGCTCCTCCAACCAAACTTTGTCACATCTGCAGGAGAAAATAAAGTCAACATAAAATATTGTAAAAAAAATAATAAAAAAAATGTATCGCCTTAATATTAAATTAGTCCTAAATAGATCTATTTTATCAGACTGTACAGGACTAGAACACACCATGTATAAAAACTGAAATAAAAAAAATCACCTTTCTAACAAGCAGTTTCTGAATCAGAGTTTTCCTTTTAGCTTAGATAATTTAACGTTTTAACTCTACTTAGTTTTAAAACTGCAACATTGGCAACACAGAGCATGTAAAGAAAAATGGCCGTCAAGAACTGGACATGTATCCACAGCAAAAGTATTTCATAATGTTGCCCTCATGTAGAAATATTCAACGCTACATTTTTAACTTTAAAACCACTCAGTGTAAAAGTTTTTAAATGCGAGAACGACTAAAGTATTTCTAGTTTATTGTTATTGGGCAAAAAATGAAACCTTGCTGCTAGAATTATCAGTCCAATGTGTAAAACTACTTTTCAATCCAATTATAAGTTTAGTTATTGATAAAGGAAGGCAACAGCAGGTATTTTTAAAGTTGGCGACATCTACAGAGATGGAAAACTACCCACTGATATCACAATCTTTAACTCAAAGGCACTAAGCAACCGAAACTAAGAACTGAAACTTGTAGCACAAGACGATTTGACTAATTCTAAAAAGGTATTTTGATTATTTAAATGAATAATATACGATAGATGCTGTTATTGAATTTCAAACGTAAGACTCTTCAGCAAACAGAAGCTGCTCCAGATCGGGCTCCGCCGTGGCGTCGCTGCATCTCTTCAGCCACTCCTGTTGGCCCTCCGCCAGGGCCAGCGCCACCTCCTGGCTGCTCTGGGGATTGCTGAGCGGGTGGGAGGTGAAGTAGTCCCTCACTGCCTTGGTGGTGCAGGGCGAGAGGCAGAAACGGGCGTGCTGATCTGCATGGGACGACTTCAGACCCGGGTCGCTGGGCAGCCTGGTGCGGGACAAGGCGGAGGCCTGATCGGCGATCCGCTGCTCTGGTTCTGAGCCTCGGCGCCGAGTCAGCCGGCTGCTGCAGTCCTCCGCCGTTGGAGTTTTGGGTTGTCTGAACAGGGATAGAGCCGGTCTCCCGGGCTTGTAGAAGAACGGCGCTTCGCTCCTCTTCACGTTGACGTTGCCTCCAGGGTTGCTGAGCATGTTGCCCATCTGAATCGTCAGGGAAGATTCTGGCGGCCTGGCGGGTTTGGGAAAGCGAAGGCCGCCTGTGGTCCGGTGGAGCAGGGACGGGCTGGAGGGCGAGTCCTGCGGCGGGTTTTGGATGTTCCCTTTGTCTCCTGTGTCCTTTGAGCCTCGGCGGGACGATTTGGGTTTAGCTTGGCTGTTGCAGGTTGGTTTAGTGGCTCCACCCTGTAGGCAGATGTAGGTTAGTCATTCACAAGCTTTCAAGGTGTTTCAAATAAAAGTATCTTTTATTTTTCATAGAGTAATTATTCGACTGAAATAGTAATCTCATGTTTTTTGTCTTCCTCAGGTGTAAAAATGAGACAGAGGTCAGTTTCTCTTAGTCATTCTTCAAAGCAGGTAAGACAAGAGAACATGCCATTTGTAGGGTTTATAGTTGTTAGCTAAATGTAGCTTTGTGTAGCGTTTGGTGGCTTGGTGGTGGTTTTCAGTAAAGAGTTTGTATTTTCTTTGGTGAGTTGAGTAGCTTTTGATTAGTAAGAGGGTTGACACAAATTAAAAGTGTTTCTGATGTAGTTTGTATTTCCAATTTGTTAAAACTCTTAAGAGAAAACTGAATTAAAAACAACAGAGTGGCTCAGTTGGTGGCATTGTTGTCAGATAATTCATGTTTGAATTGGAGGAAACTTCAGTAGTTATCTGTGGAACCAGTTGTTTGTGTAGTAAGAAATGTGACATTTGAAAGTAAAACACAAAATCCTTTATTAGGATTTTGTGTTTTTGCAGTGCAGCATCAGAGATTGTAAATTTAATCTGCTTTTCTCCATGTTTATGTTTTGAGTCAGTCGTGTAAAACTTTAGATATGAGTTTAGACAAGTAGGCATGTTTTTGTAGTATTTTCTGATTATGCTTAAGGAACATCTGGCATGTTCTCTTGTGTTTTTCTGCTTTCTAAGTAGTAAATCAAACAGTCAAGTTTAGTAAATGCAGACTGAATTTATTAGGGCAGTTTTTAGCTAGTTGTCAGGCTTGTTTCCTTTGAATCAACACAGGTGAATCTCATGATGAGTTTCAGGTGGCGTGCCAACCTTAGAGAGGGTGACGGATATTTGAGCATCACAAGAGTGTTGTAAATATGTGGGATGGCTGGAGAAACCTCACAGCCATCCCACATATTTACAACACTCTTGTGATGCTCAAATATCTGTAACTCCACCTGAAACACATCATGAGGTTCAGGTGTGTTGTTGGAAAGGAGGCTGAAGACACTAATGCTCAGTTTCTCCTCACCGCCCGCCTCTCCTCCTCCAAACTCTCTTGCTGAGTCAGCGAAAGCCTCCTGTCCTTCTTCAGCCAGGAGTTGGGGTGGAGGCCCATGCGGCCTTTCAGCGCCCCCTTGTGGAGAGCCTCTTTAGAAGACACAGTCTGTGGATGAGTTGGTTTGGCCAGGTTTGAGTTGGGATCCAGGGATGACAGAGTGAACAAACTGACTACACCCGTCATGTCGCCACCACTGCTTGAACCTTCACCCAGCTCCTCCTCTTCCTCCTCACCAGCAGATATGTAGGGACAGAACCTGGCAGCATACGCTATAGCGGGCTCTGAGCAGCGCCGCCTTTGGGAATGCTGAGCTTCCAGGGGGGGCGACGTCTCAGCAGTCAGGGCTTCTGGGTCCTGGTCGTAGTCGCTGAACGTCAAGATGGAGTCCAGGCTGCTTGGTCGAAGAGGCCGTCTGCAGAAACCAGGAGAGCCGCCGCTGCTGTCGTCCAACTCGTTCTCCAGACTGTCGTAGGACGAATCGGTCAGAGGGTAAACCCAGGACTCTGCAACAACAAGAAGGTTAGATGTCAAAACTCTAGATATCTAGTTAAGTATCTGACTCTACAGTTAGATACCTAACTGTGGATATCTAGAGGTAGATATCTACAGTTGGATATCTAGAGTTTAGTATCCAACTTGATACTTAACTCTAGACATCCAACTGTAGATATCTAGTGGTAGATATCAAGTTGGATACTTAACTCTAGATATCCAACTTGATACATAACTCTAGACATCTACCTGTAGATATCTAGAGGTAGATATCTACAGTTGGATATCTAGAGTTATGTATCTAACTTGATACTTAACTCTAGATATCCAACTGTGGATATCTACAGTTAGATGTCTAGAGTTAAGTATCAAGTTAGATACTTAACTGTAGATATCCACAGTTGGATATCTAGAGTTAAGTATCAAGTTGGATACTTAACTCTAGATATCCAACTGTAGACATCTACAGTTGGATATCTACCGTTAGATGTCTAGAGTTAAGTATCAAGTTGGATACTTAACTCTAGACATCCAACTGTAGATATCCACAGTTGGATATCTAGAGTTAAGTATCAAGTTAGATACATAACTCTAGATATCCAACTGTAGATATCTACCTCTAGATATCTACAGGTAGATGTCTAGAGTTAAGTATCCAACTTGATATCTACCTCTAGATATCTACAGTTAGATGTCTAGAGTTAAGTATCAACTTAGATACTTAACTCTAGATATCCAACTGTAGATATCTACAGTTGGATGTCTAGAGTTAAGTATCAAGTTGGATATCTAACTGTAGATATCTACAGTTAGATGTCTAGAGTTAAGTATCCAACTTGATACTTAACTCTAGACATCTACCTGTAGATATCTAGAGGTAGATATCTACAGTTGGATGTCTAGAGTTAAGTATCTAACTTGATACTTAACTCTAGACATCTAACTGTAGATATTTACAGTTAGATATCCAACTTGATACTTAACTCTAGACATCTACCTGTAGATATCTAGAGGTAGATATCTACAGTTAGATGTCTAGAGTTAAGTATCAAGTTAGATACTTAACTGTAGACATCCAACTGTAGATATCTACCTCTAGATATCTACCTGTAGATGTCTAGAGTTAAGTATCAAGTTAGATACTTAACTCTAGACATCTAACTGTAGATATCCACAGTTGGATATCTAGAGTTAAGTATCAAGTTAGATACTTAACTCTAGACATCCAACTGTAGATATCTACCTCTAGATATCTACAGGTAGATGTCTAGAGTTAAGTATCCAACTTGATATCTACCTCTAGATATCTACAGTTGGATGTCTAGAGTTATGTATCTAACTTGATATCTACCTCTAGATATCTACAGTTAGATGTCTAGAGTTAAGTATCAAGTTAGATACTTAACTCTAGATATCCAACTGTAGATATCTACCTCTAGATATCTACAGTTGGATATCTAGAGGTAGATATCTACAGTTGGATATCTAGAGTTTAGTATCCAACTTGATACTTAACTCTAGACATCCAACTGTAGATATCTAGAGGTAGATATCAAGTTGGATACTTAACTCTAGATATCCAACTTGATACATAACTCTAGACATCTACCTGTAGATATCTAGAGGTAGATATCTACAGTTGGATATCTAGAGTTATGTATCTAACTTGATACTTAACTCTAGATATCCAACTGTGGATATCTACAGTTAGATGTCTAGAGTTAAGTATCAAGTTAGATACTTAACTGTAGATATCCACAGTTGGATATCTAGAGTTAAGTATCAAGTTGGATACTTAACTCTAGATATCCAACTGTAGATATCTACAGTTGGATATCTACCGTTAAATGTCTAGAGTTAAGTATCAAGTTGGATACTTAACTCTAGACATCCAACTGTAGATATCTACCTCTAGATATCTACAGGTAGATGTCTAGAGTTAAGTATCAACTTAGATACTTAACTCTAGACATCCAACTGTAGATATCTAGAGGTAGATATCAAGTTGGATACTTAACTCTAGATATCCAACTGTAGATATCTAGAGGTAGATATCTACAGTTGGATGTCTAGAGTTAAGTATCAAGTTAGATACATAACTGTAGATATCTACCTCTAGACATCTAACTGTAGATATCCACAGTTATGTATCCAACTTGATACTTAACTCTAGACATCTAACTGTAGATATCCAACTGTAGATATCTAGAGGTAGATATCTACAGTTGGATGTCTAGAGTTAAGTATCAAGTTGGATACTTAACTCTAGACATCTACCTGTAGATATCTACCTCTAGATATCTACAGGTAGATGTCTAGAGTTAAGTATCAACTTAGATACTTAACTCTAGATATCCAACTGTAGATATCTACCTCTAGATATCCACAGTTAGATACTTAACTCTTTACTGTTAATTTAAAATGTTTTTACCTAAACTGCCCTCCTCTCTGCTGCGTCTCCTTGGCAACCCCCCAAACAAGATGGACGGCTCCTCCCCCAGGATCTGCTCACAGTGATCAATCATGAACCTGATCAGCTCACACACCTGCAACACACGAGGAGAGAAAATAAAAACTTTGAATCCAACAAAGAGTAAAAGGCATTTCTGTCATTTTTAAGAAAATTAACCTACATTTGAAAAATCAAACTTCTAAATTTAAACCTTTCAGCCTCTTTAAAGCCCGCTGTGGTTTATAAGCTTTAAATGCTCTGCTAGTGAAAACCCAAAGTTTCTCCAGACTCACAAGCCAAACTAGCTGCATTGTTAGTCCAGATCTCACCTTTTTAGCTCCTCGTCCCTCCACCTCCGGACTGCAAGGCGCTCCTGGAGGCCACAGCAAACTGGGGGCGATGCACACCGACAGATTGAAGGACGTCATCTGGTTCTCCTGAGCTTTGACCTGGACGGCATGCAGCACGGCCAGCAGGTGGCGCAGCAGCAGCGCGTTCTCCTTAGCCAGCCGACCAATCATCCTGCAGAGAACAGCGAAAACTGTCACACTCTGAGTTTGAGTCTCAGTTCAAACATAGAGGAGCAGTTACCTCTTTATGTCTAGGACCTGTTCTTCCTCATCATCCTCTTCCTCCAACACATCCATCCATTCCTCATAGACTTCACAGCCCAATAAGCTGCCTGGGATTCTGCGCAGGAAATCCTGAAAAACAAAGTATTACTCAGAAATTACAACTAGTATAGACTCTGATGCACACATCTAATCAGTATTTCTCTAACTTTGGTCCACAGGTGCCCCCTAGTGGTCTGCAAGGTACTGCATGTAAACAACCATTTATTTCCCTTGAATCAAACACAAAGCGCGGTGCTACAGCTAGCCAACAGTTGAGATACAACACAAAACTACCTCCTATAATTTCTATCTGAAAAATTCAGGTTTTCTGCTATAAGTGAAGGAGTTGTGAGTATTTCTGTACCTTAAAGACTCCAGCGATGATGAAGACGTGCTCCTTGGTGAGAGGAAGCTCAGAGTCTCCGCCATCCAGAGATTCCCGGAGCTCTCTGACGGCCCGCGCCCCGGCCGACCTGCGGAATATTCCACGGGTCCAGCAGCCCTCATGGTACAAGAACACCAGCATGTCCTGATGGGGAAAAACAGCCAGAACTTTGATTATTGTTCACAAAAATCTGATTTGCAACATCAAATATTTCAAATTAAATAAAAATATTCACTAAGAAGTTGAACAAAAATATACATTTTAGAAATTTAATAAGCTAATTACCTAATTAATTAGCAAACACCTTTAAGTGGACTCAGTCTGGTTCTGCAGGCTATATTTGGGGTTTTCATTAGTTGTCGATTCTAATCAACCTTACAAGGAATAAATATTTGAAATATGTGTAATGATTAATTGGAATTACTGATAGAAATCCACCTTTCCATGTTATTCTAATTTTATGACCAGCACCTGAATGAATATGAGAAGAGACGTCTGCCAATGTTCGTTGTGAGAAATAAAGCAAAACGTGACTTTACAAGATGAATTGTATATTTTATAACAAAATACAAAGAAATGTTTCACTAAATATATTCATTTTGGGTGAATTAAAGAGGAAAAAAGCCTCCAATTACCCAATACTTAATATGACGAATGTGTAAAACAACTTTGGTCCTATTAATGAATAAAGTTATCTAAACTTAAAGGTTGGATGTCTAAACATTCTTCAGTGCTGGACTTATGAGTTTTCCACTGTGTGTGTGTGTTGGTCTCCGCTCACCATAATCGGCTTGGGCAGAGCGCCGTCCACGCAGATGGAGCTGAGCGGCCGGCCGAACAGGCGGCCCGGAGCGTCTCCGGCCGGCGGCGGCTCGTTCAGGTGAGACGCCGATCCTCTCCAGAAGGCCCAACCCACGAGCGAACGCCGCCGTTTGAACGACTTCTGGGAGAAATCTGAAACGTTGCAGAGAGAATTCTCAACGTTGTTCTCGTTTCTACAAAACGCCGGCAGGAAGCGGAGAAACACGGCGTACCTGCGAGCGGGTGGTGCTGAGGAGGTTCTGCAGGGCGGGGCTTCAGGATGAACTGACACTGCTTGTACACCTGCATCTGCTCCACCTGCATGGCCATCTGTCGGTCAGCAGGGGGCGCCGCGGCGTCCCGGCCGCCTCCTCCCTGAACCGCTGAGCTTTTCACGTGACTCATCTGGATGCTGAAGGGAAACTCATGACCTGAAGACAAGAGGAGACGAAAAAACTGAATCTTACCAAATTTAGTGCAAATTTCTTAGTACACTTAAAATAAGACAAAAAAAAAACAAGTAACTTTTCACCAAGATATAGGAATTTATATTAACTCTAAATCCTTAGTATTGATGTGAAATAACTCACACTTTATCATCAATGTTAAGGAATTATTAACTTAAAACAAACTCGTATATCTTGGTGAAAGCTTATCTATACATTAGTTTTATCTTATTTCAAGTGTACTAAGAAATTTGCACTAGAAACTACACAAAATACTTGGTAAGATTTTATGTTTTTGCAGTGTAACTGATTTGTGACTTAGCCTTAAATATGCTAATCACACTTCTTTAATTTTCTTTATTCTTGTTTGACTTTTCTGTCAGGAAACAGTTTGAGTCACACGTAGATTTAATTACGTTCTGACTCGACGATGTTGCTATCTATATAGCCTTTGCTAGCGAGCTAATCAGCATTTTGCATTCATAATTGCCAAATGTAAATTATCAGCAGTTATCTGGACGACATTCGTTTCCACCATTGGCTTAATTTAGCTCTACAACTCTATAAAATATATAATTTTCTGTTATGTTTCATGGAGGCTTTAAAAATGATTTGTATTGGAGTTACTGAAACCTGAAATCTGTTTCAGAATAAAAGAGCTGAATGAGTGTGTAGCTCACCAATCAGAGGGTAAGGTGTGTTGTCCCTCTTGGAGACGACCCACAGCTGGAAGTCTTTGACGTTTCCCTGACAACGACACATAAACGGTGACAGGTTTGAGGTCCAACAACAACAAAAAAATGCGTTCTGTCTGCATCCAGACTGACAGAATGTTTGGGCTGACCCGCATCTCCAACTTTACTCACTATGATGCCGAACTGCTGCAGGGCCAGGCGGATCACCTCATTGGCCGAGTCCCAGTTGCTGACAGGAAGTGTCTTGGTCTGATCAGAGGGGTCAGAGGTCAGGAGAGGATCAGCGTACTGAGACAGAGGATCGTTGAGGCGTTACGTTCTGCTGCCGGATTCAAACTCACGACGGCAAAAGTGTTCAGCCCCTTCCCGTAAACTCTCAGAGGAATCGTCTTCGGCTCCTCCTTCTCCTTCTCTTCTTTTATCCGACTGCAGAGAGAAAAAACAAATCGATTAAAAACCTGATCATCTCTGCGGATATACAAAAGATCAATCAATGCTCAGTAAAAGTATTTCACCTCTTGAGGAGGGAAAGCCATCTCTCCTTCTGTTCAGCCGAGCTAAAAGAAAGTATGAAGAGAGTTAACAGCTTAAACACAAATATTAACAAACCCTGTTGAAAATTATGAAGAGCTCAAAATAAACTTGACATTTAGGTGATAATTAAGAACCACATTAACTAGGAATGTTAGTTCTCCATTAACGAGTCAATATAAATTGGATTTTCTCTTTTATCACAAAGATAAAAGAGAAAAAAACATCAAAGGCTGCATTTTTCATAATATGCTGAATTTTAAAAATTTGTCAGCTGAAAAAACAGAAAATGTTGATTTTTCTCAGATTTATAAAATGTAACAAAACAGGAATTTCTTCAGTTTCTGAATAGAAAAATAACAGATGAAAAGAATAAAACATGGGAAACATTTAATTCCCCATGAACAGAAATGTTCATACAGAAGTACCGTCTGTCATTGCACTTAAAGAAATGTAAAACCTTTTCTCTTTTTCCTTCATTTTAATATTTTTCATTGTTATGCTGTCTCCCGTCCTACAGAAGAGAGTTTGGGCCACAATTCAGACTTTTTTCTTAGAAGTAAAATTGTTTAAACATCATCAGATAAATCTAATCTTAAAACTCAAAACTACCAAAACCTTTTGGGACAGTCTGGATCAAGTGCAGCATAACTGACACATAACTAAACATTTATTTGAACTTTGACATAGACTGAGATCAAATTACAATTCTAAGGAAAAAAGCCCAAGTTTTGGCCCTAATCCTCGTCTCTAGTTGAAGATTAGGGCCTCATCTACGGAAGAAAAATTGTGACATAAAGAACAGAAACATGATGCCACAAGCACGGCTGATTTTGAGGGCTGTTGTGAGGAGTTTGCATCTCTAACGGGAACTTTATGGACAGCAGTCCGGTTCTGTTCCATCAGAACAGGCGGTTCTCCTTCCCAGCTGGGTTATTTGTAGATTTATACGCTGCTGTGTTCATTCTTCATCCTGTCTGCTCTGTTTCTTAGACATTTAAGATGCGCTTTGCAGCATCGCCAGCATATCTCATCTGTTGAAACGTAAACACGGCGTGTGCAGCTCAGACCCAAATTCTGATTAGCTTCTCTGTTTGTCTTTGTCTACGGGATACGTGTTGACACCATAAACGTTTGGATTTTTGGTTTTCACTGTAAATGTGTGTTACCTAAACAGAGCCACGCAGTTCCAGGTGGGCCAGCCCATGACGAAGCTCCGCTCCGGGTTCGTGCTTCCCTCACACACCTCGTCCGTACAGCCTGCCGTCCACGTCTCACACACGCGCACCTGGACTTTCTGCTTGAAGTTGTTGGCTGACCTGGAGATGCGGATGTCACACACGCTGATCGATGCCACAAAACACACGAAAAGGCACACTAGCTGCTGGTGCTTACTTGGCTTTGGCGATCACCAGAACGTCGCTGAAGAGGAAGAGGTGCCGGTCCTGGGTCTGCATGCCCGTCTTCAGCTGGGCGTGTCCGTAGAGGAGGAAGAACCTTTCAGAGCCGGTCAGGAAGGACCGAACCAGCGGACAGGTTTCTGGACATGTGGGGAACGAGACGCTCTCTCTGGAATGAGAACAAACAGGAACTCCCGTCATGAACTGTGGAGAAAGTGAGTTGTTCCTGCTAGAGGCTAGAGGTGAACCGTTCGCCAGTCACCAATCTTTAACCTGACCTGCACATTCTGATTCTGATCAAAACCTTTTTTGTTTGAAATGTTCCTAAATATAGCAAGAAAGTCACTGAGTTGGTAACAGTGGGGTGAATATTGCTAACTGCCAATGTGCAGACGTGACCTGGTGGGCGGCGCTAGAGGTCACATCTTTCTCACTGGAGAGCAAAAGAGGAAGGTGGTTGATTTTAAGATCTTTGAAATCAACCAAAGAGGTACATTCTTATCTTCACGTGTAAGTATCAGCTGATAATCTCCCAAAATGAAGAAAATCGGCGCTGATAAGTCGTTGCATCCCTACTTCCTGCTGCTTCAGTTTCTCATATAAGTCCCTCCTCTGATCAGCTCTTTAAAATCAATACTCAATCAATACAGAGCCACCGACTGATGACAGAAAGTAACTATCGTCTGGTCTTTCATAGATTCTTAAATTATTTGGAACTGAATCAAATCTACGAAGCCAAAATGCAAAATCAATGTGTTCGAAACTAAGTACACCCTATGATCAATCAACAGTGATGAATTAAGAGTCTAAAATACTTTGCTTATTAGTATTTTAGTGCTTCACACTTGCCAAGATGTTGTAACATAAGGTTTGCTGCTGTGCATTATGGGTAACCATCTACTTGGGTTTTATTTGTCCTAGAAACAGTGATCCCAGTTTGCTAACCTAACCTATAAACTGAATTGTCTAGTGTAGCACTTTGGCTGAAAGCAAGAAAAAGTAATAGGGTTTAATAAATTAGTTTGAAGCATTATTATTAATATTAAACTCATTCAAATAATAAATTAGAATATAATCCGAGTTTCATTGAAGATTTCTAAACCTAGTTGGTCTCTGATTGGTTAGTTCAGCAGTGTGTCCCTTCCCCTGCAGGAGCATTTTAATTAGGTTACTTATTCTTCACTTTCACACTCCGTATGTCCAAAGCTGCTCTATTAATAGGCGCCTGATCCTTGGATAAGCTTGTCAACAGCAGGATTATCAATTAGAGTGGATCTAAACACTTTACTCATAGGTGTGTGAGTCATTTCAAACTCCGCACATGTGTGTGTTAATCAGAGCGAAGGCGTGTTACATCAATTCACATCTGTAGGCGGCCTTAACTAGAGGGAAGCAATTTCTTCCTCTAAATAAGCTACAGCTGCGTTGACACTGCAGCCGGAAGTGACCCTTAATGCGGCCTGTATCTGAGTTTTTCATGACAGTCTGTACACAGGTCGGTCTTTTTTCGAAGATATCCATTCCACTTGGATACCTTTTCAAATATGACCCGACTCTGTACGTTCAGGTCGCATTCTTCCGACCTGAACGTCATTTATACTCGACAAAAATATCACTATCCCGCGCAAGCGGGAAGAAATACAACAACCATGGCGGACGATAACGAGGATTAAGTTGTTAATATGATGACTCTGGTCGGAGAACAACTTTAAAATCATAAAATATGCTCCACCGTTAGCATCCACATTTACTTACGCTAACACTGGGCACTTCTTTATGGCGGTTGGTAAAACACCGAGCACGCGCCCTGTGCGTGACGTCATCGCGCCCTCTACTGCGCATGCGGGCACTCTACTGCGCATGCGCAACACTTTCAATTCGTTTGCCGTTCTGTCAGACACTGGCCTTAAAACATGCTTTTACTTAATCAACAAAATGACGTAGAAGTTAAATCGCCATACACTTTATTAACAGCTGTATGACATCCTGAATTACCGGTTAGCTAGTCAGACCATCAAAGAACAGGGAGGCGAGTCAACTACAGTTTGTAGTTGACTGTAGCTAAAGCTAAACCCTGCTTTAAAAACACTTTGAAACCACGACAGTGCATATATGTTCATCTAGTTATCACTGAAAATAATTTATTGACTTATGTATCTTGTATGATGCTCGTCTGAGAGAACACCCGTTCACACTGCAGAACACACACAGGTCGGTATATTTGGAATGTGAACGACCACGGCAAAAAAATCAGATTTGACAAAAAAACCAAAACGGATTTGGGTCATATCAGGCTGCAGTGTGAACATAGCCTAAGTGAACCAAACGACAGAAGTCGTAACTTTACCTGGACAAAGTTTTGGACCTGGTGAGGGCCTTGGTGATGACCAGCGACGGGGCGGACTGACGCCGGTAATCCTGAAACTTGGTCCGCTAAAAACAAACAAACACAGGAGTCAAACAGAGAGGAATGGCTGGGAAATAAATACATGCTGATAGAAATATTGGTTTTTCTTCCCATTGAAGGTATGCCAGCCCCAATATTTGTCTGTTTCTCCTAGAGCTACTCCTCCCAACAACTCTGTTGTTTCTCTCCAGGATTAGGTGCTGTCAGCTGGGCTTTCTTTAATCACATTTTTGTTTAGCATTAGATGATAACAGGATGTAAATACGACACGATTACATCATACCAACGAGGATTGAATTAATTCCATTCAAATTGGACCTGGTCTGGTTCCATATAGTACCACAAAAATTTTATCTGTTTTGTTAAGCGCTTTAAGGTTAAATTAATTGTGAAATTGTTGTTGTTTTTTTCATATAATGCATGAAATTCAATTCTCACACAACAGCAGCATCAAGGTAAAAAGCAAAACAAAACATCCGGTCATCTGACTGAAATTTTACATATTTCCAAATTGTTGCTGCGCTGAAGCCCAGCAGCTGCGGCTGGTGGCCATACTGGTATCCTATTGTCTTTGTGTCCTTACAGGGATCAATAAGTTTCATTTAATCTAATTGTGAAAGGCTTTGGGAGACTAATGCAGGGGGAACAAACAGCCGTTACGTAACCGTAGTTTTTTTCATTGTACATCAGATTAACCCACTTACTGGTGATCGCCTGATGCAGAACTGATGCACGGCGTCTTGGGAAACTGTTCACCCCCCGGAGCGTTTCCACGTTTTGTCACGTTACGACCAATAAGAATCTTATTGAGATTTTATGTCACAAATAAACACAATGTAAATGGTTAAAACTAATACTTGCCCCACTTTTCATAAACCAGGATTACATTTTTTTTCCTTACACTCTGCAGCTGTAAAACACTTTGTGTTGGCCTAACATGTAAAATCCAAATAAAACACATGTAAGTTTTAAAGTGAAAAAATCTAGAAAAGATGAATACATACCTTAGCATAGCAGTGACATTTTTTATTGTTTTAGAGGAGGAAAAAATTTAACTACCCTGCAAATATGGAGTCAGTTCTGCAAGCTTGGATTCATGCTAGTATTCAATAAGCAGAAGTAAAACGAGGCAAATGGACGTGTTTGCAGATTTGTTTGCTCACAGCTGGAAACGTCTCCTTGGAAACGTGGAGTTAAGACTGTTTTCCAGCTCTAAGCTAAAAAATGGCTCTAGAGTTAACAAGTCCGCCAGCAGAGAAAATACAGGGTAAACTCTAAATCGTCTGAACTGACAGTCATATCCACACGTTTCTGTCGTTTCACTCAGTCACAGAGTGGTGAAACATTCCTAATGTTCCAGCCACAATGTTCGCTTTCACAACTAAATACAGCAAAAGTATGTAGATGTTGCTCTGCTACAGAAACATTAACTGATTCTAGATCAGGTGGGTTTAGGTGAAACGAAGAATGAATATGTTTAAAAGCAGCTAAGGTACAGTAGAGGATCTGTGATGCTGTGGGCCTGGATATCAATCTGTTTACCGGTCAGGAAGTAAAACCTCTAAAAGTTATTTAAATTTTTTAAATATTTTCAATTAAAATATGCTGTCTTCTGCCAGAAAATTTAAATGGTTCCTCATTTAAACACAAATGACGCCAAAAATGGTCTTTTTAGCAACCAGGATAGAATCCTATAGAAAGCCTTTATTTATTATGTGTAGTTCACATATTCTGATGCTCTGAGAAATGGAAAAGGTTCAGTAGTTCAGTAGTTCTCAGAGGAAACGTGTTTGTTATCCAAACATCACGCCACTCATGGAAGTAAAAGCAAAAAGGTTCGAACCCAACAGGGGAGGATTTAAGTATCTAATTTAACATTTAAACTTTATTAAAATGCATCAATAAGTTCTGATTGAACTGTAATGAAGTAACTGACACTGATTCTGATTGGTCAGAACTGGATCTTAAATAAATAGATCTAAACTGAGCCTATGTTTCAGCAAATTGCCTCAAAACTGTATTTAGCATTTAAATAAAACTGAATTAAACTTATATAATAATTCAAATAGTTTCAATACATCAATTGGGGTCTAAATTCTGAATTTCTTATGGTTTTCTCATTACAGCTCAAACCTCTAAAGTCTTTAATAATGAGGTAACGTCTGCATCCTATTATAGGAAACAAACCGATGCCAACTATTGGATTTTAAAATGATGCATTGTTTTGGTTCCACCTCACAAGTATGTTACAGTGGACACCTGCTTATTGTGGATCCCAGATTTTTCTCTGGGATCTGACCACAAATACTGCTCTTGAAAAACATTCCTATTTGTAAAACACCAATTATATAAAGAAGCGGTTTAATGATTTGAATTATTAAATTGTAAATTGATTTTATACTATTGTCTCATTATTGATGCTTTCATAGCAAAATAATCCCCACATAGGGAGTTTTTGTGGTTTTAAATATCATTAACTGGAATTTATTATAACAATAAATCAAAATTATTACCATCATAAGAAATTAATCACGATAAATAAACGATACGATAAATGCTGAGCTCTGTAAGGAAGACTGTGAATGTTAGCTTCTAATGCTAAGAAGCTTAATAAGGAAAATTACCATATAATTGGTGATTGAACTAATAAATGGGCAGTTACAAACATTTTTAGAGGGTTCGGATTTTATTTTTATTCCAGTTGTGATCTCTAACGGAGGTCCATTGTATAAAGTTTGTGGTGACAAAATGTGAAACTGTTGAACAGTAAGACCCAGATTCAGGCAGTACAAAAATCCTGACACCTCCAAATTACCCAGGCAGAACCTAACGCAATAGTAGATGCCGGTATCACTTTAGTGAAAGTCCTGAACTCTAACCTAACCTCTGCCCCAACACACGGATACAACTTATTCACGTGGAAGGCAAGTGGCGCCACAAGAACAATATCAAACACAACATTTCAGTTTTAAACTCCCCAGGCTGAGAAACGGGGGGAAATCTCACCCGTTTGTTGTCCTGCTGTCCGGCGCGGCTCAGACCGTCCTGCTGCTGCTGCTGCTGCGGAGACATGTCATCCATTCAGTCCCAACGCCTCAGTGTCCAGCAGTCATTAGGTGACGCAGCGGGGAGAGAAATCCCATTAATAACCTCCGTGTCGTCAACACGCGAGACATTTCAGCAGAAACCAACTGAAACAAAACCAAAAAAAAAGTGGCGTAAGGAGAGAATCTGATCAACTTTATAAATAAAGTTAAAGGCAAAAGCAACACAGCTGACGTCCTTCCTCCCAAAGCGCCATCAGTGAGAGTCTGAGCTGTAACCACAAGCAGCTCCTGTTTGGATTAACAGCCGCTGTGCCAATTCTTAATGCGTCTTTACGCACGGCGCGGAGGCGGCGCCGTCGCGCTGCAAAAAATAGGTCTCCACTATTTTTACCTAAACCGGCCCATTCAAATAGCCGATAATCAGATTGGAGCTACTGGGTCTGGACATCTTTACGAACAACGGTTTCAACCTACACTCATACATGAAAAAACTATTATCGTCATGAGGAAAAGTCGCGAACATGTTCTATAAACGAAAATGCTCCAATATTTCCTCACTGTGTCACCTTACCACTATAAACGTCTATGTTTTTATTTGGATTTTATGAGACACAAACACAAAATATAGACACGGAACAAGAATTAGTATTTCCAACATTTTTTTTACAAATAAAAACGGAAAGATTAGGGATAACTTTAGGGACTTTGGTGATCACAGACCGGTCAGGGAGAACGTTGTGGAGAAATTTAAAACAGGATAAAACAATTTCTCAAATATTAAACATCTTAGAACTTAAAGTTTCAATTTCTGTCGTATGGAAAAAATGTACAAACCAACAGACAAGGCAGCTCACATAATCAGAAGAAGTAGCCAAAAGGCCAAAAGACCCTCTGGCACCGTCAAAACGTAAACAAGAATAACTCAGACATTCTCAGACATTTCCAAGATTTTCTTCTCTAAATATTTTCTTCTTTTCTGAGATTTTTTAGATGAATCTAAAATTTCTTTTTTGACATCTACAATGGCTCTACTACGCTGTTATCTTTTAATTTCACTTTACAATCTTTCCAAAATCTCATGTTGGTCATTTACACAAAAAGCTTTAAAAAAACTCAAGAAGCAAGAATAATTTTGTAAATCACTTTAATGTCAATTATTATATTAATAATCGATTATCTTATCACTGGAATTATATTTAGCAATGTCTTGTAGCGCTGGTTTGTGCAGACATTAAAAAATCCCCTGGACAGAGAGCGGAATTGATAAAATATGACAAAATGTGAAATCTATAGCACTAATTAGAAAGTAGGCTATAATCACACGATGTAGGCCACTCGATCAAGTCTTTAAAAAGGGAACATCAGAAAAGTTTCCGTTTTAAAATAGCTGGAATATTCCGGAAAGCGTTTTAAAATAACGCAGACAAAGAGCTGCTTTGTACTTTGGTTGAATAACAAAACAAACCAATCTTATTTCATAAACAGAAGTGGGCCAGAAAGTGGGCTAAAGAAGAACGAGGGCACAAAGTGAAGAACAGAGAAGTATTCATTCCCCACGTTAAACTGGATCACTTCAATGATTAGCTCCCCTACTGTTGGTAATGAACAGCCTTGGGCATGGCGAAGAAAAGTAACACGTCCCCCTTCACGTCTCCAAACATCCCTCCGTCTTCTTCTTCTTCTCCTTTGACGCATCAGTTTGACCCAGGAGGTTCTTTAAAGGTCAGAAGGAAATGTGATGTTTCACATGTGGCTGCTGCTTCGCAACATGAATTAGCCCTTTGTGTAAATAACCCAAAGACCGGCTAGAAAAAAATTAAGATTTAATACAAAAAAATAAACAGTACAATAAATAACGTTTTCATCCATTTTATTCAGCAGAGAAGCAATACGGTTAATTTAACTAATAAATTATTAAAGTAACGGTGATTTAGACAAAGACAAAACACCTCAACATTGATGTCCAAAGTCCTGCTTGGTCCAACAGCTTTCTGGTGTCAAATGAACCCAGTAAAAAATAAACATTACCTGCATCTTCAAAAAAAAGCATTTTGCCCCAAACCGATTTCTTCTCTTTTTTTGTTTCTGTCGCATTTAAATGTTTCAGATAAAATTAATTTTAATATTAAAGATAAACTTCGTCAATAGAAAATAAACATTTTTTTACAGGATAAAAAATAAGAAGTTATCCCTTCTTAGCTGCCAGAGCTGTAGAAGTATTTTAACCAGAACCTATCAGACGACATGAAGTAGGCTTAAAACATACAGTGACCAACCATCATCTTACAATGATGTCCGGTTGTTATTTACAATTCTCATTATTATTATTATCATCCGTATTTTCTTGTCTTGTTATGAGTTAGTTTGTAACCATTTTGTCTGTGTACTAGACAGTATATTGAACAGGCACATGAATATTAGAACATGGTTTTAGCTACATATTTGTGATAATTATTGAGTCAGAAGGTGATATATTGAATTAAATGGAGGTAAACGGTAGGACTGAATAAGTGTTCACTTCTTCCTGTTCCTTTTCAAACAGAAAAGCAGTGGTAAGGTAATTATTTTGTTCTTGGTTTTTAAAAACCAGTTTGAAATAAATAAAATAAAACAAACGTTCTTTAACATTTGTGGTTTTGATGATTATTGGAGCAACAGAAGTGCAACTAAACTCCTTGGAAAAACTTCTTAACCCTCGAAATTTTATGTTTATAGACCTGAAAGTTACAAACTTCAACATTAAGGTTCTGTACTAGTAAAATCCAGTCTAAAAAATATAAATGTGTGTGTAAACAAAAATTTACCAGTTCCATGGCTGCACTACTAGTAGCATCTGGCACACAGAACCTGCAACAGACAAGGACAATTACAACTTTATAAAAATCGATCACCAATTTAACAGTATTGGTATATGTGTGCAGAAACAAGTGAAAAGAAAACAGTGGGTGAAATCCCAATGTTGCATTCAAAACATGAAATAAAACAATTTCCTGTCACCAAGAAAAAATATTTCTTAAATAAAGTTCTAGTTCAGCTGAAATTAATGTTTAATATTCTCAGAAGGTTTGACAAATTTAGAGCAAAAATGCTTTTCCAAAAAACAAATTACTTATTTTCCTTGGTAAGAAACTATTAATATGTTCATTAATTGAAACATTTCAACTGAAAAAGTTCAAAAAGTAATACTTTAAACCCTAAACTAAGTCAAAAGTTTAAAGTATGATAAAACTGCTCACATACTCAAAATCCCCAACTGCCTGGTGCAAGCCATTAAATAATAAATGTGTTTTTAATATATGCAAATATCTGATTTCAATGAGTCTGACTGGATGATCTTAGTAATTTTAAATCCACACAATAATCACACTCAGTGGTGACTGATTAAACTATAATACTCGATAGATTGATGTCAAAACCTCTTAAAGACACAGTACCAGTTTACAAATGAGAGCAACTAAAGAATTTGTATTATCAGGTGATTCAAAGCAATGATACAAAATGACCCAAAACACAGGAAAAGCTTTTTTTAAGAGCAGGAAAAAGAGATCCAGTCACCAGATGTTCAGATATATTTAAGCTGGATGGAAAAAATAAAAACGTTCCAGACATTAAAAAGCTAAATCCTCTTCCTGGTCTGGATGTTAATACACTAAAAACCAAAGCGGAGAGTCGGCCAACATCCCGTTTTCAGTCTAAACAGCTTCATGTCCCGATGAGCAGGTAAGAGAACATCAAGTACTTTAAGTTATTGGGTCTTCACTCATTTTCAGGGTTAATATCATGAATTTCAACAGAAAAAATAGAAAATATTTAAATAAGTTTGAAAGATTTACTAGCAATACTTCACGTTATTGCAACTAGTTACAGCATGTTAATGTTAAAATAAATACTTTTAAAATGCAATTAGATTTTTAATTTGTAGTTTGTATAAAACATGGGACTGCTTTACGTTTTGGAGATAAAACATAATCTACCAAATTGTTCAACAACACCTTCATGGCTGCTTCCACCAATCACAGCGTCAGTAGCGACACGTAAAATGTTAAAAGCCTCACCTGAACTGTTGATCCTTTAAAAATAATTTGTCTTCATTAAATTCAACTTCCAGTTGTACTGAATATTTAAGTTTTTAATACCCAACTTGTCTTTTTTACTCACTATCTTTAAAGCTATCTAGTCGTGTTTAATTGTAGTTTATGAAGTTATGAATTGTTTTGTCCTTCAAGCAAAAGTTTTGTCCACTGATATACGCTATAAAAATAAACTTCGACTTGAAGATTAGGGCTCATTCAAGATTTATCCACTAGCTTACCTAACTGTAGTTTAACTTAGGGGGCATTTCCTTCCTGCAGGTCCAACACTTACATCACTTTTGTCCTGAAACGTTGCAGATCTTCAACAAACTATGATTAGTTGAAAGAAGTTGCATTTGGAAGATATTTAAATCTCACGCTTTGCTCAATTTTAGTCATTTTTCTAAACACAAAATTTCCATGACGTCCTCCCTCCACCCAAAAAATAAATAACTAAACCAGGAAAACAAAGAAAATAGCTTTGCAGCAGTCTTTTGCCATCCATCCTCGCACTTCCTGCAAAGGCAACCAATTCCTTCTGCTAACACACTTTGTTGCAATTAAAATGAAATGGATTACTTTGCAGCAATAATATTAGCTCAATCAAATGACATCTCAAACCATCATAAAGTTAACATAATACTTGTGTCACCATCAAATTTTTTGACCAGTTTATGATGCACAAAGAACGAACATTTTACAAAACAAAAAAATTAAATATGACAATGAAATCCCAGAAACCAAAAGCTTGAAATGACTTATTTAGCTGCAGTCCACACATTCACACACACAGAGCAAATTTATTATAATACTTACACAAAATAAGATTAAAATACTAGAAGTGATGCTTTGTAATCAAACATTTAAAGGATGGATATGATATTTATTGTTCATCAGGTTAAATAAAGACAAAAAACCATTTTATTTCTCTTGACCATCAAGTACAAGATGTACAAAAGCTACAGAACATTTCCTGTAGTTCTGAGCAAAAAATAAGGAGAAATAAAATCCAAAAAAACAAATAAAAGGAGGATTTTACAGTACTCACTCTTATGGAAAAGGTTCAGAAAGTAACAAACACAAATACTTAAAAAAAAAAAAAAAAAACGCTTTAAAACCTTTTAATTGCAAGATTTCTAACCCACAGCAACTTCTGACGAGTTCAAGATGTCGTAATCATTGCACTGGATAAACAAAATCACTAAAGGTAAATAAAGCCTGTGACTACTTAGTGACTACATGTGGCTTCTCTCATTCATAATGCAAATACGCTCTCGCTTTGTCATTGTACAACTGTACAATCTCCACAACAATAGTACAGCACACCATATTCCTGTTCAAGTGATTATTCTCATCTACAGTTAATAATAATCACTTATTTTAAAAATCTATAAAGACCAACTGCAGGAAGTGTAAAGTTGACCGATAAAAGAATCTTGCAGACTCCACATTCTGCACACAAACAAAATTTTAAAAAGCACCAAAGCCCGACTGTACGGTCCGTTTTAAACAAAAGACATTTTCATTCAAGTTTAAAAATGTTGCTGTCCAGAAGCTGGTAAGAAATGTTAATAAAATTAACTAAATAGTTTGTAACATGGCAATAAATTCTGACAGTACCAATTCACCTCTTTGCCAGATTTCTAATTCTACTTCCATTTTGCTCTGTGGAAGCTGTTAATTTAGCAAATACTGCTAAAAATCTTTAATTTTACTCATGATTCCATTTTACTGTCTTTCTTTAGATTTTGTAAATTATGCATAAAACTAGAAGGCAAAAAACTCATTTGTTGCTGACATCATAAAAGCTTCTTGGATAAAATTTATATTCCAAACAACAAGAATATGCCCAAATTTGCAAATGAAAAATGAATGCTAAAATATAGAAAAGTTTGTCTAAAAGAACAAATCTCACTGAAATCTCAAGGCAATGTGTTGACGTAGACTTCCACTGAAACCTATTATCCATATTTTTAAATATAAACCCTTAAACATTGTTTTAATCAGTGCATATTTACTTCCTAGCAAATATGCTTTTGCTAGGAAGTGAGACTGAGTGTCAGGAACGATGTGGGCATGGACAGACCTACTGCCGGTGCTTGGAATCATATTGTAACTACTTAATATTAAAAATAAAATGGCCTGGGGTGAAATGACCAGCACCTGGTTCTTTTAACCAGTTTTTTTCTTGGACCTCGTTTTGTTTCCTTTTTAATCACATGATCAAAGTTTACTAGCAGATGGGTCTGGACAAATATTGGCCAGACCTATGGGAGAAATTAGTGAAACACTCAAAAAGCAATAATAACTGTGAGTTAATCAACCTCCTGTGCTTTTGCTTAGCAAACATCTATTTGACAGGTGGAGAATGATAAAGCAGAAAGTCTGAACCTTTAAAATAATCCACCTTAGAAAGCAATTGAGGTTATATTCCGACTCAAAACTGTTTGCATAATTTAATTTCCAATATGTGTGTGTTTGCAATGACAAGGTCGAAGACTTTCATCCAAATCTTCTGAAAACTGGTAGAACAATCAAAAAGTCAATCCACAAACGGACAAAAACATGCCACTCTGTTGTCCAAAAAATTGGAGTCATGATGGTGATGGGTAGAAAAAGAAGAAATTGCACTGGCTGCTGATCCATATGAGAACCGTTAAGACGTTAGTATCGCCGGCGTTTGTTATTTGGGCCGTCAAAGACTCCTGGACTTGGACTGCCTCTGCTATATCCGGGAGCTGGTCCACCCTGAGGCCCCAATGGCTGCTGCTGTTGCTTTGGGGACTCGACTTCCGATCGACCGCCCATTGATCCGCCCTGAGAGTACCTATCGTTACGCTGAGGGCAACAGGGGTTGGTTTAACAAGATTCAACAAACAGTTGTAAGGAGTCACGAATCCAGTTGATCCAAATAGTGGTGAGGGTGGTAGAGGTATTTTCAGTCAAGGTAGGTCAAAGTTCAGTCAAGGTTGAGTTTGATCCAATTGTCACCATCCAAGTGCAAAAGGGGAAAAAAGAAAGGTGACCCCAAAGAGAAGAGAGAAAAGAAAAAAAGACCATTAGTGAAAAAGACTTAACATTTCCTTCAAGGTTTATTTTTGAAAATAGCTTCTACTTTTTAATCAACAGTGCTTTGCAGAAGTACCACTACCTCAAACATTTCACATTTACCAGCAGAAACTTTAGTGTAAGATGTTCTATTCAATTAGAAAATTAGCATATAATTGTACAGGCAACGGATTTATGTAGTCTGACTCAAATCTTTATACAATCAGAGTTTGCCGTCTTTCATTTTCCTCAGTAAATTAAAATTTTACAGGCGGAAATTTCTGCAAAAATATCTCGGACTGCGTGAGATTATTTCATGGACATCATCTGAATATCATTCTATCTATCCAGAAATTCTACAACTAGATTTTAGTTTTGGCTAAGCCATTCTAACAGAAAATGCTCCTGTAGCTCTGCCTGGATGTTTAGGATCATGGTGAACTTCTGTCCCAGTTTCATGTCCTCTGCAGGTCTTTTTCAAGGTCTGACCTGAATTTAGCTCCATCCATCTTCCCACCAACTTTGGCCAGCTGTCACTTTTGGTCTCCTCTGACCAGATCACCTTCTACATATTTGCTTTGTCCCTTATGTGGCTTGTACATAGATCTAACTTTTTTAGACTTTCTTTCAGCAATGGACTTCTTCTTGCATCTTTTCCACAAAGGTTAGATTTGTGGATTACATGAGAAAGTAGTAGAGATACTAATATCCACATTGGTTCCGATATTTGAGAGCTCCACTAAAGTTTTCTCAACACAATACAAAGAAATCTTGTGCTGTTTTTAAACCAGATCATATTAATGAACAGACAAGCGGTTTTTAGATACGTTACCATGGCTCCATTCTCTGACATCAAAGGTGTCCCCATATTTGACGTTCCCTCTGGGGCAATGGCTCCTCCCCTTCCACTCCCGCCCATCATTTGCCCCTGGTTACCACTGGGCCCTCCAGAGGCCTGGTTAAACCCATCTACATGCAAAACAACGGATTATTGGTTCATCTGTCAGTTTCGTCTGGAACTAATTCATGTATACTGTAAATTAAAACTAGTTTGTTACAATTTGATCAAACTAAAATGCTTTGTGCAGAGTAAAACTGTAAAAGATTATAGGCATTAAAAACTCTGCATCAAGTCAATCCTATAATTTGAAAGAAAAGATTTGATAAACTACACTATATTGTTGACTTCAGCTACATTATTAAACAGAGTAAGAGTGAACTGTTCTTTAAAACAATACGATGTGATGCCATAGATGCTGCATTTAACCGCTGGATTGCACATCACAATACAGAAAAGGAGAGCAATAACAAGACGGGTAACATCCGAGGAGGATTCTACACAAGAGTAATAAAATGGTTTAAAGGTATCAAAGCAAACCAACAGTAAGATAAAGAAGCAAATGTGATATAATTACTCTACTGCAGTGGAGTAATGTCAACTTATGCAGGTTCAGATTATGTTACTGATGTACTTTCACCAACTGTTTTCAAAAGCTGATTTGGTTCATTTTGGAAGCACCAACCAGAAAGCTTTCTTCAATGCCTTCTGGTTGAAAAATCCAAAAATGTCCCTCAAAAATAACTTACTGAACACCTTAAAAATGGCCTCCTGTTGTACTATAGTTCAATGAAGACTTCTCTCATCCATGAAGAGCCTTGACCTTACCACAGGGGCCGCTTTTCATTGGCTGATGCCCATTCTACGTAGTGACGTGCGTGGCCGTCTCACAAACACACTTAGCTTCCCGTTAGCTAAGAACAGCATAATGGCAGAACTGATACAACTTCTACACCTTGAAGCCTGTCTGCTACACAGTCTTACGTTAGCTAAACAGATCAATATACAATGTGTCTGTATCTGACATGCACTAAAGATTTTATTTTAGCAGAAAAGGCTTTGGACTAAACTGTTACTCGTGTTAGCCACGTTAGCACCAAGTGCAGCTAGTCAATCAACCATCGCTGTGTTCAGGGAAGCGCTGATTAATAATCGAGAAATAAATATCAAGCCTGGAAACTTGATATCGTAACGGACTGAATGTTGTGTTTTTAACGTAATCTTTGCTCGTCTTGCGGGGAGCAGGCGGTTGCCACGGTAACAGGTGTGCTTAAACTACAAAGAGAGAGAGAGAGAGAGAGTAAAAAGGTACCAGTGGTTTTGAGTTGATCACCTGTTCGGGTTATTTTACCTTTGTTTACCTTTGCTGTGGCGCATTACAGCCGCTGTAGTTTCTAAACGTTGGACTAATTTCCTCGTTCGTTTGTGAGTTTACCTCATTCACAACAAACATCAAATAGAACAAATATATTTCATAAAATTTTAACAAACAAATGGCTTCTACCGCGATAATTATGTGAAATTAAATTAATTATATCCCAACTTCAGAAGACTTGCCTTTACCTTTACAGAGCTCTTTGGTTCCTCCTATCAGTCTGTAGCTTCTCATATTGACGTCATCAAACCAAATTTCAGATCTACCATAACTGACTGACACCTGCTGGCCTCAGGTTTGCAACCAGCTTGTGACTGAGAAACCAGTAACCTCCTCCCAGATGATGACATGAACTTGTTAGTTCCTCTGACATATTGTGAAACTCCGGTAGAAATGATGCACTAATCGAGTCTTGTTTACATAGAAACAACGTGCCACGAGGCTTTGTTTGTGAGACTTGCGGTCACATGGGTCAGTTGTGGGCGGAGCTTGGTAAGGTCCATTGACAAATTATGTCAACCCTATATGGAAGTACATTTTAGCCACTTGTATGAAGGGTCAGTATTGCATGGCTATAGTTCAGGAATGTTAACAGACAAGTGGATTATTTTGGTTTCTAGACTGGACCAAACTGCAGATGAAGTCCCCATCTGTGAATCCACCTCCTTAAATATCAAACAAGACGGAAAGAAACTTTGAACAAGGTCATCTTTGGGTACAGGACAAGTACACAGCCCATGCTTTCTTCATACAACGACCAGACAACACCTGAGATCATCTCCAAACACAATAAGTAGAGTTGACAATTAAGTCCCACGACCAACTCAGCATTCCTTTAATGACTAATAGTTGGTGTACTGTTTCAGGGCAAGGTTGAAAAACAACATTGCTCCTCTTGAATCAGATTTTAAACTTCTCTCACCCAGAAAATAATTCTCAGGGGATGACAATGTGGATCCCTCCTAAGTTGGGAGACACAAACCTGCATTATTTTTTTAATATTACAACCACTGCCCAGGCCTGCCACTCTGCAGGTCTGCAGTTCATCTCACCAAAAACAAAGCCTGTCAATTCATCCTTCTGAGTTTTTCCTTCTCCAATCACAGAAGTTGCACTTATCCTGCCCCCCTGCAACTTGTCTGCTGCTTCAAGAGTCCCCAAGGAAAATTTAGCATCAAAAGCCTGTTTCTTTAGCTTGAGTCCCTTCTCCATTAGCATGGCATTAGCCGGTTCTTCCCCCGTCAGCCCCAGCCATATTCGTCACAATTTGCAGATGCTGCGCAGTTCCTACTCTTTTTGGCCAAGAGTGGCATTGCGCACAAGCGATTTGATTTTCAGAAGATCCCATTCGTTGATTGACCAATTGATCAATCATCCACCACTGGATGAACAAAAGCAGTACTTGCACACTAATCAAACAACAACATCTGAAGCACCATTTTCAATTGATGATGAGACCAAAGTAGTTGGCAGGATGGAAGCTGATATTTCCATGGTCAAACCTTGAGGTCAAACCTTTTTACCAATTGTGGCAGAACATTGCAGACAACGTCAACTGGACAGGGCAATCCACAACTAAACATACCAAGAGACTTCCAAGAAACTAGCCGCCTAAGGTTACACTGTCAAAATGACATTGGAGCGTCGACCACAGCTCATTCCCACACTCCCCAACCAACATAGTGAGGAACACACTGCCAACAGAGACATACAGAATCGAACCAGACATTAACAGCTACAGTGAGACTTGATATTGGAGAAGAGGCTTATAAACCTGATGAAACGATGATTCTCTTTATGCTTCAGTTTGGCAGCACAACAGCACGGATTTAAAACAGGAATGTGATTCCTCCAACGAGCATTTCAGTTACAAATATGAAAAGAGAAAATAAAACAAAATCTCAACCAGGCCCTTAACTTATGCCTTTAATGCAGTAGTTTAGTAGAGTTAGTATAATTTTACCAGTTTCATAGAACTGATAACTGTAGATGTGAAATCGCAACGTTTTCAGTCCCAACTCATCAATTACAGTAGCTGCTAATCACTCTTAAAATTACAAACATCCATTTTCAACAAGAAACCCTTTTTTATACATGTGAGGGTTTTAGGTGTGATGTGTAAAAATATGCTGACAGCTAAAGTTGTGTCGAACAATAAAAGCATAAAAATGTGGAGAAGCACAGAACGACAAGAAAATGAGACAAAAACATTTCAAACAAGATAAACCTTGATGGACCCGTACACTTTGAGAAAAATATACATACATGATATGATAGATGTTTTTATAAAGATGATGTGCAATCCTGCGTTTTTATATTCTCTTCTGACCAATTTATTTATTTAAATAAAAAAAAAGATTTTACTTGGTCTCTGTCCTTTATTCTCCACTTAGCAAGATGTTATTATGCATCTAATTACTCCAAAACAAATTAAATGCAAAAATGTCTTAAGCTTTTACTTTATTGGAATTATGACTACCCACATATTTGCTAATAACTTCTAAAAGATAAAAAAAGAGAGTGAGATACCTTCTAATCTTTTGCTCTCTGATTTAAAAAGTATACCAAAAAAACAATACGGTAAATTCAGGTTCCTACTGTAACGCTACAAAGAAAAATTGAAACACAAAGATATTTTATCTACACAGTCATGCCCATACCTCCCATATTACCGGCTCCACGAGGGCCCAGCTCACCCACTCTCATTTCCTGTTCCCTCTGAAAGAAGTGAAGAAGAGTCTTCAGAATAAAACTGAAGCATTATGGAACAGACTCCTGCAAATCAATCCTGGATGTAGTATTTCTTTTAATGCATAGCTGACAACAAACATTAAGTTTTTGAAGAACAAACCTGGTAAAATAAATGTAGAAACATTATCAAAAAAATTCAGTTAAAACTTCTCTCTCTTCTAGAAGAAATCTAAAAAAAGTGAAGTCAAAACTTCACATCTTCATTCAGGCAGATAATTAAATAATTAGACAAATAGTAGCCATATTCTGTTCTGATGCAAAAAAAATGACCAGCTAGTCCGTTAACAAAGACGATGATGAGAAAAACAAAGAGCAGAAAACAGAACGTGGTTGGGCGACTTTCAGCTGGTCAGCAGATTTGTAATCATCAACGGAGGGATTTTGTTTTGTCCCTTCGTAGCTCAAACCTTCAGCTGCTACTTTTCTTTAAGCTCACTAGGTCTGGTCTTCTGTTCATCTGGCTGATTGGAAAACGCCCAATACGTTGGCCGTCATCCACCAAAAGTAGACAAACTGGGGTCAAGGTCTTGCATGTAGTTCCAGATAGATGGCATTTGGCGGCCATTTTGTAGTTCTTCCATTTCTAAATGCAGCAGTTTTCAGATTCTCTTCAAACTTCTTACTGATGGTTTTGCAGCCAGTCCAGGATGAGCAGATTGTAAATCACTGAAGTCAGAAATATCTGGGAGCCACAATACTGGCTGTTTCTTTGAGTAAATAATCTAAAATCAGCTTTTTCCCTGGTGTCATGTATTTATCTGGTTATATTCTGTCTTTTTACACTAATATATAAGAAATATATAAACTAAAGAGTGTTTACATATCTACAGGTTAGGAGATTTATCAAATCAGCAGGGGATTCAATATTTTTCCCCCAGCTGGAACGTATAATTGTCAATAATGCCTGATTTTAATTAAGCTTCTAAATGCAAAAATAGGAGATTTTATAACTGAAAATAACACAACAACTTAAGAATATATTTAATTCATACCTTACCTAATGCAGCTAACAGTGAAACAAAATAAAGAAATACACAACACTGTCTGAATGTGATATCAAAGTATTAATATCAGAAGGTCAGGAAGCTATAAGAATATTCTTAACAAAACCAAGTATTCTCCAGTTCAAATCATTAAAATTATGAAAAACAACACTTAGTAATTACAATGATTTAACTTCATAACTTGCATTTTACACATTCAAGTGTAAAGTATCAGTATAGTCAGTGAAACGAGTTTTAAAATGAACTGAAAAAAGCTCGAGTTAAAGGTATAAAATGAAATTTTATCACTTTTATGTGTGAATAAAATGCACATAATAACTAATGTACAAAAATCACAAAAAGAAAATCTAAGAAGAAAAACTTTAAATACCAAATCAAAAAATCGAGTGGAAAATCAAATTAAACCCTGATGAAAAGTTATATAAGGATAAATAAACAAAGTATGAATCAAGTAATAGAAACAAACAAAATCTAATGTTAAGAAGTAAGAGATATGAGCAGATTATTATTTATTTTACATAACTCCAATGCATGTTTACCTTGAAAGAGTCAAAGGACAAGCAAGGAAAGCTTTGTGGTCAACACGTACGCCCCCTAGTGGCTGCTAATTGCAACTGAGATTTTAACTGTATAAAATGGATTTGCTGCTTTGCTTTAAGGAGAGTTTACAAATAATTTTCCACAAATATGCAAATAATAAACAGAAGCAGGAAAAAATGGAAATGCAAAAATTACCAGAGTTTTTTTAAAAAACACTTTTCAGAGATATTTAAGAGTTCTGAATTCATTTCCTTCAAAGATAAAGCAAAGCACACAGGAAGTGGTCATTTAGGTGTTTTTACTAAAAATCACACCTTTTATTTATCCAACCAAAACATTCTGTTCAAGATCTGCCTTTCAGCAAATGATATCAGACTCATTTCTGTTTAAATTAAAGACAAAGTAAATAGGAAACAAACTCCTCTTGGTATTTTTGCTATATTTTATGAAAAATAGATAAATACCCTGGTAAAGCTGTTCATCGCCAAAAGCCACACAATTGATCTGACAGAATCTGGTCACAAACCTTCACACTCTTTCATCAAAGGCAATAGAGAAAATAAATCTGAGAAACTTTGTTCGAAGAATGTATTAGAGAATGTGCTTCATTACCAAATGAAATTATGCACAATTCAAACAGCAGGGACCAAAAGTTTACAAATAAACAACATTATAAATCATATAACATTAATAAATTATATTTTATTAAAGATATTTGGTCATGTTACACATTTTTACTTTCAGTTTTTATATAAATCAGAGGTGGGAGATATAAACTTAGAATTTTAGCGCTAAATTTTGTGAAAACAATAAAGATAAATAAACATTATTACTTATTTTTAGGACTTTACAGTCTTGCGAGACGGTGACTGCATGGCAGAGTATTCATAGTGTCACAATCATAAGTATTCACTTAAAAAAGTGTGACTCATATCACTAAACTGCACACAATATCTGCATTTAATTATATTTTTTTGATTTATTGATACTTATTTATGCTCTCAAGGAACAAAACAGTTGAGAAAATGGAAAAAAAACCAAAAACATTTCTGATCATATACGTCTGTTTTTTATCCAACATCAACAATTGAAATTTATATTAATAAATGAAGATTCTCATAATAAATAATAAACAATAAATGCCCATCCCTAGTGTAAATACTGTGATAATGTGGTATATACAGTAGTTTCAAATTTGAATCTATTAAGAGTTAAAAGTCAACAAAAATAAACAAAACAAATAAAAAGTGTTTTTGTTGTGCAGTATGACCAACTCAGGCCATAATAAAATTATTTGTGTATTTTGACGTTAAAAGAACGACACCGACTTTCTGTCCGTTTCATTTTTTCTGAATGAGTTGGTGAAGACCAAGCGTTTGTACTCACGTTTTCATGGTAGTTTGGAACGAAGCCGCCGCCGTCGGGCTGCCGTCTCAGCTCGTCCTGCTCCCTGTGCCTCATCATCTCCTCCTCTCTCCTCCTTCGCTCCTCCTCATGCCTAACGACACACAGCGTTCAGACAGAAACCAAACTAATCCGATAAAAACAACACAGCAGCATGAGAATCCCCTCACTGGGTTCGGTATCCTAATGTAGCTTTCTATCACCAGCTGATCTGAAACATCGCTAATGGAAAGACTTTTCTGCAGCTTTAACAAAATTTATATTAAATTAAATAATAGGATTATCCAATAGGAATAGATGCTAATTTCTTCCTCGAGATTCTTCTTCACCTCATTTCTATCTGCTTTCGTCTTTGCAGCTCCTGATTTCGCAGCTCCTCCAGCCGCCGCAGTTCCTCCTGACGTCTCAATAGATCTGACGAGAAAAGGTAAAAGGGGGGATGTTTTAAAACGATACACTCTAGAGAGAAACAGACGAACAGCCATTGCTTCTCACCTTGTCTCATCAACATGAGCTGATGTTCGTTTTTGGCGGCCTCCAGCTCCGCCTCCAGTTTCTCTCTGGCCTCCTTGATGTTTCGGTCGACCTGCTCCCGCTGCTGCTTCTCCATCTCATCCAGAGCTTTCCAGCGAGACGCGTATTCAAACTCGAACGTGCCAGGCTGGGCGAATCGGGGCGTCTGCTCCCGCTCTCTGGCAGAATAAAAACTGGTGTAATCGCAGACGCAACATAAACCAAAAGAAATCAATAAACATATAAATACTGCTTACTTGTAATACTTTGGAGTTTTTGGCAGAATCTTTTCAGGTAGACCATCTTCATCGTCCAGGTGCTCCATTGGCTCCACGATGGTGGGACATGGAGTACTGAGATAAGATCGTCAACATGACATGTTTTAGCCTCCATTTTCACTTTTCCAACAGTAAAATTCAAGCACTTTTCAAGCATTTCAAGACAAGTTTTCAAACTTTTCCTGCGCCACACTTCGGAGGTAAAAACAACACCAACGAGCTAAACAAATTACAGCTTCAGTTCACTGTTATGTATCATTTATTACTGTTATTAATAATGTCCTGTGACAGTATTCTACATTACAAATCAGGAGCAAAGTAAACTAAAATATAACTGCATTTTTATGTTTTGAAATGTTTCTCTCACCACACCTTGTACATCTGACTGATCCAAGAACAAAACATTTATTTAACAAAAGAAATACCCCAAATTTAATAATTCAATAATAGATCATTATTATTACATTTGAACAACCCAAGCAAATCGTGTTAAGGGAAATTACCTTCCTGCTCAAATTAAATGCAAACACAAAGAAAGGTAAAAAAATAAGGTTCTAAAAAATGTTCTTGCTATGTTTTTTCGCATTTTGCAAAAATAAATAATTTTGGTGATTCTAACTGACCTAAAACAAGAAAAGATTAATCTGATTGAACTTCAGACAGCGAGAAATAAAAAGTATTATTAGGGTTATGAAAATATCTGGTTTCAACTGCAAATAAGATTTTCCAGATTTAAGCTTTTACTCAAGCTTTAGCTTGTACTTTATTTCCAAACCTTTAAAACACCAAATTGATATTCAAGCACCCGTACAAATCCTGCGTTTCATTTCTCTACAGTTCATCCATTTATACGCTGTGAGAATCTGAAACTGAAAGAGACATAAAGAGTTTTCGGTCTGTTAAACAACACTTACGTCGTCAGCAGCATCGCTCCCTCGTTGCAGCGCTCCAGGGCTTTACGGGCGGCGACTTTGCTTGCAAACTCAACGATGCCTCTCCCAGTGGAACGGCCGCGGTCGTCCGTCACAACAATGGCCCGCTCCACAGGTCCAAACTGAGAAAACGCCTGCGGATACACACAAGTTTGTTTTGCTTTTTTAATCAACTATGGTTGCAAAGATGGTTGCATTATTTAGTGTTCAATTTCACCTCTAACCTACTTCTTCAAGGAGTTCGTTTGTCACCACTGGCAGCAGATTGCGGACTTTGAGTGCGGCTCCGTGCGTCGCGAAGCGGACCTTTAGTGCTCTGTTGCTCAGAACCGACCCGTCCAGCTCGACTTTAGCAATCTCCGCCAGAGTTCGGGTTTCCTGCAAAACAAAGCTGGATTAGCATTCAGCGTAACCAATAAGAAGCCCCTCAAACTGAACCTCCAAATCAACTTTTTAAAGCTGCAATCAACTATTTATAACAGACTTTTTAAACCAAAAATAATGTCTAACAGTTTTCGAATATTTTTAAAACAAGTTTGTTTTTGCAAGTAACTTCACTTTAATGAATGTCTGCTACGTATAATAATAAATAATTTATTTTCAAATTATTGTGGAAGAGAAACACAAATAAATTATAAAATTAAAATTACATATGGTTTCAACATTTAAAAATCTTGTTTTAAACTCAAAAATATTTTTAAAAGTTATAATACATATAATAACTATTATTTAAAAGGTTAAACATTTAACAACAACATAGGTAAATAATATGCATTCACCATAAAACGAATGTTTAATAATAAATATCTAAAATACACAGTTCTCATATGACTTTACTCTTCTCTGAACTTTGTAACTGGCAGCCATTTTGGCAGGCAGTTGCGATGGAGTTGCTATGACAACAACAAACAAGCCACAAGCTTAGAACTAGCTCTAGCCTGTTTCCCATCAAAATATTATTTTGACATTTTCTGGTCGTTTAAACTTATGGGTCTGCTATGTATGGCGCATGCGCATGCCTACTAAGATGGCGCGGATCACTTCCGGGTCAAACTTGTGGGAACTAAATTCATACTGTATATTCTTATGGTATTTTGATATCAAACGTTAAACCCAATAACCAATAAAAGACTGAGAAACATATACACATTAATTTAAATAAAAATACTATAATAAAAAAAGCAAACTGAAACATTTAGGTGCAGCTATGAACATACCAAGCAAACGAATCCAAATCCCCGCTCCCTGTTGATGAACACCTCGTTAATGTTCCCATATTTAGCGAACAGGTTCCTGAACTCCTCCTCCGTGATGTCCAGCGGCAGGCTGCCGACAAAGAGGCGGGAGCGCTGGGTGAACGTCTTCTCTCCGGGCTTCCGAAAACTTGCTATATCCAGAGTCATTTTCGACGGGCATTCCCCCGTTTCCTCCGCGGCTCCTTCGCTTTGGTCGGCCGCGGGAGACTGTTGCTGCGGCGGGGCCGGACTGCCTTTGTTCGCCGGCGTCGGCTCCGACGAGGCCGGGGAGTCCGTCCCTCTCCTCCCCGGCTGAGGAGAGTTAGCACCAGGCATCCTCGCTTGGTGCATATTTCGGTTGGCCATGCAGCTTATTTCACTTTTAAATAAATTAAACCGGACTTAATTCAAATATTGCGCTGCAACAAACCTGCTGCGAATTTCAAAAATGGCGACCTTCTTCTGGTTTGTTTTTGGGAGATTTGAGGTCGATGTTGGGCAGGGGACAGGAGCTGCTGCCCTCTACAGGCCAGGTGTTGAATTCAATAGAGAATTACGGTTGGGCGATTTTGCGCATTAAAAAAAATACATAAACACTTTCAGGCGACCTTTATAATGTTGCAAGGAAAGCCTTGACCCTCAAAATATAATTACAGACATACATTTTAATATCAGTCATAATCATGACAGTAAAGAATTATGAGATATAAAGACGCAAATGTAACATTAATACTTATAATTTCAATTTTAAAGACATATTTTACATTTTTAAGAACCTTAACTAATTATGACGTGTGTTGGGAGATTTGTCAGCCCCATTTACTCTGAAATAAATCCCCTCAAATCAATTGCATTCAAGAAACTTAATGAGAAGCAACATCACAAAGACTAAGGAGATCATTAGACAAGCCAGAGATAAAACAAACCCAAACACTGAGTTAAAATTAAAAGCATTTTTATGTGTTAAAATCATTTGATCAACAGTTTTATACTGTGGAGATTCTTCTTCAGTTTCTGTAATTTCAAAGAACTGGTTCAAGTGATTTGAATACAAAAGTACGCCATGTTTCAGTTTTATCTTACAGAAAAATTAAACAAAACAAAGAAACATTTATCATTACACTTCCACTTAAAAGTTCTGAATCATTTTGTGTTGGTCTGTCATAAAATCCTGAAGTTTGGGATTAGAATGTAAAAAATCATTTAAAAAGTGGACTAACTTTAAGCAAAGTCATGTAAACTACAAAAACAAACATTTTGTTCTCCATAAATCAGGTTTCATAAGTCCTTTTAGCTCAAATATTTTGCAGAGGTTGCAGTTAGATTTTTTTACATCATAGCTGAAATTTTCTCTCAGTATATTTTTGTTTGTGTACCAGGTCAGACCATATGTCTGTATATTAATGCACATCTGTGCAGTCACCCCACTGACATTCCTCTGTCTGACTCGACTCTGAGGACCTTGCAGTCTTCTTCCTTGTCTTTCCTGCGAGGGATCGCATATCCAGCGGGGTCAGAGGGCTGCAGCCTGTCACTGATGACTTCTTGTATGGCCCCTTTCAGACATGCACTCCTTCACATTTATCTGATGGGAGCTGAACATGATGACTTGGCTTCGTGTCTTTTAGCCAAGGAATGTGAATAAGCGAGCAACAAAGGGTGTGTCTTCCATTTGCTTTAACAGATAATGTGAAGCTTTATTTGGATACTGAAAAACTCTTGTTTAAGATATTTTCATCTTAGATATATTTCCACATCATGAACTTTTGTTATTTCTTGAAAAGTAATTTTATTTTGGGGGAGCAGACAACAAAGATTCTGGAGAAAAAAATTATTTACCTTCCTTCAAATTCTGACACATTACGTAATGGAAAATGGTTCTTTTAACAAAATACAATAAAATACTGTTTTGATATTTAACCAAAATAATTTTTTTTCATATTATAAATTATTGTATTAGGTTATAATGGTGATGTATTTGTTGCCTGTGTCTAATTGTATGTATACAGAAATAGGAAAGGTGCAGATATTTACTTTAAAAAGTAAAATATTCCTAAAGACTAAGTGTTTGCACATTTTTATTTTTCTTGTAATTGTTTTCATATTGTATGGCTGCATAAAGACATTTTTTTTGTAAATATACCTTTCTCTCTTTAAAAACTACATCCATTTATTTGTCATTATGGGCCCCTATTACCATGCGCCCGCGGCCGCAGTTATCACTTTCCGTCTATACAAATATAATACAGCTGCACTAAGGACATAAAGAGGCGCGTTTCGCCTTATTTAGCTAAAAACGCAGCGAAAAAACAGACAAAGCAGCAGAATTAGCTCCCTTTGACAGGGGGGCGTTAACATCTTTTACGTCTCCGTGACGCCGCAGCCCTCCCAACCCAAAAAGCTCCAACATCCACACGCAGCGGCAGTTTCTATCCCCATCTCCGTCCCGTTGAATCTGCTGTAGGTTCAGAGGAACTGAAGCTGGTAAGTTTCGTCTCCAAATCTAGTTTGTTCCTGTTCCAAACCATCAGCCACTATAAAGTCGTGTTTTTACGATAAACTTTGCGTAAATCCAATCTGCGATGGTTTAGGACGCATTTACGTGCGATTTGAAACGGGCGCTGCTGCTTTGTGAACATTGAATGGGGTGCGTTTATTTTAGATGCTCACAATCCGCATTCATTTAATTTCTTTTTTGTTTTGTTTTGATAAACTAATGGAGATGAGTTACGTTCAAACGTAAAGCGTAAAGTTAGTTAAAAAACGTAAGAAGGGGGCGGGTGGACGACTTCTGCTGCCAATTTTCAACTTTTGCCCGCAAATTAGTAACAGTGGATTTATATAAAGTCGTCTTGAATTTAAACTTGCTAAATTGTTCACATCCTCTTCTGTGTTACAGACTTCCACAATGTGTTCCTGAGATTTTAGGTGATAAAACTTGATAAAATGGATTACAAATAATCACTCTTGTACAAGTAAACAAAGCCTTTTCATCATAAACTCTCCATTCCCACAGTGATGCATGGTGGTGGCAGCATCACGGTGTGGGGATGCGTTTCTTTTTTGAAATGGAAACCTTTCATAAACAGACATTGAGACCCAGACATTCCCAGCGTGCGTTCGAGCCAGGCTCTTCCAGAAGCTTTTGTTCTCGTCCTCATAACCCTTCAGCTGAGGTTACCTTACCGTTTACTGATCCAGCTTCCAACAGGATATGATTCATCCCCTGGATTGCTGTTACTATTTTATTAAGATGTGAAACATTTTATGAGGCACAGAGCCTCCTGAGGATCCCATAAAAAGTGCTACAGTCGAGAAATGACTCAGCTATGCCCACACAAAGCAGCCTAGGAAACAAATCTCATTTCTGTGTGTTTTTTGCACAAGCATTAGCTCGACGCGCTAACCCTTTTCCTTCTCGATGCTGAGCTGAGATCAAAAAGCAAACAAAAGCAGCAGTATGGGTGGAGTGTTAAGCTCGTGCCATGTGTGTCTGGTCTGCAGAGCAAAGCCGCCGAGCATCAAAGCCAGACCCGGTGGTCGAGGTTTTGATGGCGTTTACTTCTGACACAAATCACCGACCCTTCATCTAACGAATTTGTTCATTCACACTTGACACGCGGGTCGGTGTCAGCTACAGCGATGGAGCGTGTTGATTGGCTGTACTGGGTCAGTGAAGCAGGAAGATGTGCATTTGGGTCTCAATCCTTTAAATAAATACACACAAAATTATTATTTATTGTTAAAAAGCTAAAGGAAGAATGGAAATCTGCACCGATTCGTCCTCCTGTGGAATGTTGCAAATAAAAATCACATAAAAACAAAAATGGGTTTCTTGATGGAGGTTACAATTTTGAATACAATGTAAAATTAAGGAATTACAATTATTTTAACCAACATTTATCTACATCTGATCAAGGAATCTTTTTTGCATCCACTTCTAGATTATTTACATGATTTTACAAACAACATCTTCTGCTCCAAAAATTAATCTCATTTTCAACACATTCCTCTAAACATTTGATTATCTTATAAAATAAACTTCCACTTTAAACCCTTAAAATTCCTCCAGATTTGTCATATTTTAACTAAAAATTGCACGTTTTCCAACTTTTTATTCTCCATTATCAGTACTTTGCTGCAGTTACGGCCTTTTTCACATTTAGAGACTTACCTGTTTCCCCAAATTTAAATTAGACTGGATGGAGATCACCTCAGATCAACAATTTCTTATTGGATTTAAGTATGGACTTTGACTAGACCATTCTAACATCTCAAATCTTTTGTAGCGTCTAACAGGATTTGTATAAAATCCCTTTGAAGCAGAACTTTGTGTTTGTTAACGTGAGAAAGCGTGAAAACGTTCTGGATGGATATTTTTGTAAGACACAGATTGTCCGTTAAAATCAGTGTCATTTTAATAATTATATTTTAGTACAAAAGCTGTTAAGTCCTTATAAAAAACATTGCAACATTCATGTTTGAAGATAAATGCAGCAAATCACATTATATTTTGACTAGAAAGCAACAGCTTGGTCTTACTAACTCTGCATTTACACACATCTTTATTCCCTGCTGTAAAGATTCATCAGTTCACTCAGCAGCTGATTCTTGATCGATATAAAACCTCCTTCCCTTCATTACTATTATTGATCTTCTGCTCTGTTCGCTCCAACTTAAACCAGATTTCTGGCACCGACCACGGCGCAGGAGACCTCAAATAGGACTTTCAAATAATTATTTAATTAATCCTGGTTTCCAGAGCTGAACTGTAAAAGTATAAAGGTCAAGCTACTCTGTAGCCTAGCATGCTTTTGGTTTCTTACATGTGGAAAAGCAGGAGTGACAGCTGGAGGATGTAATAGTAAAAAAGCAAAATATTATTAAAATAAAGCAGTTTAACTGTAGGCTGTCTCCAGTCCTGACAGCAAACATTATGGTGGGTCTGGTAGCTTTATCGTGTCAGCATTAGCATTATATTAGCATTAGCTTATAAAAAACAATTCTGAGCTAAACTAAGAAACAAATTTTCTACAATATTCTACAAAAATCCAAGAACAAGAGTAAAAAAAATATTTCTGAAGTTACTGAGCTGCCAGCTTTTGAACTGGTACTTTTCTAAAATCCCATTAGAGCTAGCCAGCTAGCATGCTAATATTAGCTTGTACGTTGACATGAAGTGACAATCCACTTTCATTAGATAGATCTTCACTTCTCTCCTCTTCTATTCATTCTTTTTATCATATTCTTGTATTTAAAATGTAGAATTTTGTTTGCTGAATATTTACATTTTATTGTGAAAAGTTTGTGTAAACATCCTGTAGCAGATGTCAAGAAAGCTTTTCTTTAAACCGACTAATGTAATTATTATGCAAGAAATATTATCCTTATTGCATAATTTGTTTATTTGGCTTTAAAATGAGCACATCTGTGGTTAAAGTGGATCAGATATGAATAAACGTGTGCAGGATAGAACAGTATTCAGCTAAAGCTGGATCAGTCTTACTGGAGCATGTTTAATGCAAAGAAAACAAGCATTTATAACCTCCCAGCCTGGCACAGAGCCTGGGGATAAAGAAGTCAGAGGCATCTGAGCTCAGAGCTGATCTTGCACAAATCTGCTAATCTGAGTAAAAGGGGGTAAAACCAGGTCAGCTGGTGTTTAATTCAGTGACTGACGTCTCAGAGGATCCTTGGAGAGCCGATCTGGCTAAAACTAAAAGAAATTACTAATTCTTTTAAATGTTACTGTGAAAAAAATAAAAAATGAACATATTTATCTGGTAGTTTTTTCCAAGGTTTCCCCCAGAAAACTTGCTAAGCCCGGTGGATGGGTGCTAAGGCAGTCATTCATCCAGCAGCCCGTTGTGTTTATGAGTTAAAAAAATGTTTAAAGTTGACAGGAAATTTGAAAATATCACTTGATAATTATGTGTTATTAAAAGATTAATACTTGAACACCAACCATAAAGTCTTAAAATTGCAAACATAAAAAAAAAGACTTAACCAAATGAGCATTGCTTAGCCTGGTGGGGCACAAGTAAAGCCTGGTGGCCCGCCAGGCTTATAAAACAGCAGAGGAAACCCTGTCAGTTCATGGTGGAAACAAGTAGAGGATTTCCTGCTATAGAAAGTGTCTGGATCTTATTATTCTATCCTTTTTTCTCTTTGGAGAAGAGTTTTTAAATTTGATAAAGTTGTACTTAATTTAAATCTCAGCAGTTGTTTGAAACGAGAATAATTTCTGCAACTAAATTTAGTGTTTTTTCTATATTTCTTTTCACTTACATCTGTGTAACAAAGTCAAAATAGCAGATGTTAAAACGAGCATTAATATCACCACAGTAATGATAAATTGTTATTTTATTATAGCAGCAGAAGGAATAACTGTTTTTAAATTTCAATTAAGGTATTTCATATTTTACATTTGTGAATTTTTCCTTTTAAAACCTCCCACTGAATTATAAAAACATACTACTAACACAAGAGGTTAAATTATTCAAATTAAGAAATGTTTTAATGATCCCAGAGGTAAATTAATTAATATGGTGTTTTAATGAGGCATATTAATTATGATGAACATTTTTCTGTCATTTATTAACTATCAAACATGCCCAGTTTTGCAATATATCTCTAACTTCCCTTTACTAGCCTCACAAAGCCTCTTGTTTTGGATCAGATGTTATTAAATGTAGCTTTTTATGAAAATCTCAAGCAAATATTTAAAGGTTTTGTCACAATATGGGTGGAAACCCCATCAGTTAGCAACCGAGGCTAACAAAATCAAGGCATTGAACTCGTGTGGCTGCTGCTTAGTGACACGTTTCTCTGTTTTAGCGTTTGATAAGGCGCGTAGCGTTGATGCAGACCCATGATGGACGTCTGGCCAGCTGTGGCCTGGATCCTGATGCTGATGTCAGTTTCTGAGTGGACGGAAACCGCAGAGTCACGGGATTTCACCATGAAGGACATAATTCAGCTGCATCCTTCAAGTACGGCCGCGGCGTTGAATCCTGCTGATCGGCTGCAGTTACATTACTTATTCACGCTTCCTATTTATTCAGAGACTCTTAACACAATAACTTTATTTTGCTTAGGTCGATTTTTAGCTCACGCAGTAAATGTTACAGTTCAGTTGGTGCAACGTTGTTTTGTTATCTTGAAAAACATTTTTTTTAGCTTGCTAGCATTTTTTGCAACCGTAAAAATCTGTTAATTAGTTGCAAGAAATCTATTTTTTAAAGTTTTAAATAGTTTTAAAGCTACACATGTTTCAATCCCACATTATCACTAAGTTCACGACTGATTTTAGCTAATTTTTCAGTATGAAAATGGTTGTGTACAGTCTGCATAATCATGTTTAAATTAGCAGCAGGAATGTTGCAGGAACTTCAGACGAAATGTAACTTCTTCAATTACAAAAATTCCTCTTCATGTTTTGTAACAAAACTACAGTTTAAGTGTTGCTTTCATTTCTTTTCAGCTAATTTTACCACAATACCCCTAAATAAAATCCACCGTACCAACCATCCTCAGTCACTCTGCGCTATTTGCTGTTGCTTCAGGGCTTTAAATATTTAGATTATAGTATTGAAGTAGTTTTTAATATGAATGCAAGTTTAAAATACAGCATTTTCTTCCTCATAAAATAGATTTTGTCTGCCTGTCCTCTGCAGCCACACCTCATCCAGGTGGTTTCAAATGTTTCACATGTCAGGACGCTGCAGATAACTACAACTGCAACCGCTGGGCTCCAGATGTTTACTGTCCAAAGGGTAAATCAGCTTCTTCTTTTAATATTCCTAGAATAATCCAACAGGAAGTTAACCTGAGGCTGACCAGCTAAACTTATTACTGCCCACTGATAATAATCAGAAGAGTTTTCTTCCAGATACGAGTTACTGCTACACGCTCCACATGATGGATAACCATGGCGACAGCGTTTCTGTGACAAAGCGCTGCGCGACCTTGGAGCACTGCCGCTTCGCCGGCTGCGTCAACATCACCCACAACGGCTTCCAGGTGAAATACAAATGTACTCAAGTAAACGTAGCACTACATCAATATGATTTCACTAAAGTAAAAAGTAGCTGTTGAAGACATTGCCCGAGAGTAAAAAAATATTTGGTAAAAAGTTCAATCATGTCCCGAGTAACTGATCAAATTATCATTTAATATTTAAAAATTACATCATCAGACGGATCAAAATATAAAGTTAAGTGGAAATTTGCAATTTTAAAAATGAAAATGACAAAAAATAGATAGAATCAGGCAGGAGAAATTCTTTCAGACCAGTTTCTTTCAATAAAAAAACATTAAACACTGCAGGTGTGTGTCGGTGTCTGGTGAATTTTTAGCTAAAACATGTTTGTTTTTCATTCAGTGGGCAGAAAATCCAGAAATTTCACTCAAGTAAGAGAAGAAATACTTTATAATAAATTACTCAAAGTACAGCGTAGTAAAAATACTCCTAAAAGTAATTTTTTTCAAAATAAGTTACTAAAGTAACTCCAACTAGTTACTGTCCAACTCTGACCAGTTACAGCTTTGTGGATGATCCAACTCTGCCCTCACCTGCTGCAGGTGTGCACGTCCTGTTGCCACGGAAACATCTGCAACGTGCTGGTGCCGAGGAACGACAGCGGCGCCGTGTTCTCCTCAGCCGGGCCTCTGGTGGGCGCGGGCAGCACGCCGCGTCCCGCTGCACTACGTTACATCACCCTCATCACTGCCAGCAGCTGCTGGACACATTTAAGGAGTCAAATCATTTAACACACAAAATATTCTTTAAACTAGGAATTCATCAAGCCTACAGATGACTATGTTTAACAGTTATTTATGTTGAATATTTAAAAATGCATCACTTTATTATTTTCTATGCAGGTTTTTTTTTTTATAAAATAAACTGTAAATGTGATTTGGATGATGTTTTACCCAGAGGAGAAGCTCTATGGGATTTTCTGATAAACACAAAATATTGTATAAATGTTACAATTTAAATTGGTACTTTGCTATTTTTTATTTATAAATTTGAGAAAAGTGTGGAATACATTTGCTTTCCAAACCTTTCAGGCAGAAGCGATAAAATTTTAATAGCTTGTGGTTGTAAGAGAACAAAATTTAATTTTAAAAAAATTATTGAAAGGGGTTTGAATTATTTTCCAAGGCAACATGTATTATCAGAAATCAAAACAGAGCTTGTGAGTAAAATCTTGAACCATTAAAGTCATTCAACTTTAATCTAATTCCAGAAGAACAATTTAGGAAAAGATCATCTTCTGTCCCATGCCTCGTTTTACCAAGATACAAATCATATTTATTGACCGATACAAGGCAGAACTAAGTGCTATTTTAGATTTGTGACTGAAAATATAAACATATTTAAGACGTTTTGATGCACTAAAATGACCGTGCAGGAAGAAAATAAGAACAGCTGTGGAAGCATTATTCTGGTACTCTTAAATGCTTATTTCATGTTTTAACTTTTATGCATTTTGGTTAAAATTTTGTCTAATTTTTCTGTGAATAAACTTATAAAACCAGCAGTGGATTAAATAGTTGCTTCCTGGAAATGAAGTGAGTCCAGCCTGAAAGGAAAACATTTTATTAGCAGTGCATTACGACCCGATGTCGTTCCAGCGAACGTGTTCATGTCGTTTTGAGGCTTGTTCTTGTTCCTCACCTGGGAATTTCATAAATACAAATATTCTCTAAAAATATCAACACTTTCTACAGATTGAACCTATTGCAAAGTTGGCGTTTGGAGCGCGGGTCCTCCCTGGATGTAGTGAAGGGTGTGAAGTCGTTAACACTGACATGTCCTTACAGAGACCCAGAGTTTTATCACACATCTGAGCCAAAATCAAAACATCTCACACCACGATTAGAGGCATTCTTGTGCAAATCTCCTGGTGTTTAATATTAAAAATAAGCCTACTCTTCTTCATCAAATCCTTTCGATAGTCCTTGAAGTCTCGTTACAGCAGCGCTGTTAGCAGGTGCGTTGGTGAAAACGGTCCCCACGAACAAAGGCGTTCCTCTGAGGATGTGGCGAATGACGGTACAGGAGCCCGACACTTCGATGTGAAAGCCCAAATGTCTGAGCTGCTCCTCCGGCCGCAGAGCCGTCACAGCCGATGGAGACGCAAAGAACTGTGGGAGAACGGATTTAGAAGATCACAGGCAGTTCAGTTAGCTTCATTTTGGTAAGTTATCAACATATATACATCCACAGTTTCATGCCAAAAACTGAAACACATCTAGACTTTACCTGGCTCAAATCAGATTTATTCTCTCTAAACTAAAATAATTTCTGAATACCAGAAGGAAGACTTTCTTTCAACCCTTCATACATTTTACATGTACAATATCTTTGAATAAAGAGTTTATTAGTTGGTTCACAATATCACACTTTATTGATAAGCCTAATAGCTTTCTTTTGCAACTTTAATATATCAATGGTTGTTTTATTTGCATTTCTCAATATTTCAATAGTTTTTGCAACTTTATTTCTAATATATTCAATTGAAGGCTTCCAATTTAGTTTATTGACTAGAACAATTCCTACAAATTTAGTCTCAAACTAAATCAATTTCAACTCCGTTTATGCAAAACTTTACATTATTGTAGATCTAATTACCAGAAAATACCATGAACTCAGTTTTTCATTCATTTAATAACTTATAAACTTATCAAACCATGTTTTTAACTCAGGTGGCTCTTTTTTTTTACAGTTGGTATTATTTCATCCTTCAGATTCAAGCTTTAAAAAATGGTTGAAATAGTGAAAAAATTAATTTATGGATGAAAGGATGAACAAAACTCATGTTACTGAAACTGTTTTTAGAAACTGATACAATTAAAACCGAGCTTCAGCGCTTTTGTTTCGCCTAACATTTTATGTTATGTGTGCTTCAGTACTTACAGCTTCTCCTGTTGTCGGGTCAATAAAGTCGGCCCAGTATCCCGCCGTCCACAGAGCGAAACACATCTCCTTCGCCCCGCTCACAAACTGCAGTGACGACATATTCTCAGTCTTACAACCACTTCCTCATTTTTCCAAAACAAAGCTAAACAAAGACTCACTTTACGAAGCAGGTGGTCTCTGTCTGGTTCTGCTGCTCCGTCGTCCTGACGACCGGTCCTCTGGGTTACCGTCACGACCGTGATGGAGGTCGTTGGTGCCGAGGGGAACATTAGCTCCAGTTCTGAGACAGACAGATTAGTTACTGAAATTCAAAGGCAGCTGTAGGCCTGTCACAATAACAAACTTATTGCAATAAACAATTGTATTGTCATTTTAAGTCCATTTTTAACAAATATAATAATAACTAAGGCCAGTACAGCCCCTCAGACTTTAATTTCTGAAGAATATTTAACACATAGGAGCTGGAAAACATTTTAAATATCCAAAATAAATGATAAAACAAAAATTAAAAAGGATTATGAAGTCTCTGTAACCAAAAACTATCATGTAATTAATTGATTTATTGCTTGTTGTGACAGGCTTAACGTTCTCTTACCTTTCTTTAGCAGCTCAGGACAGGAGCTCACAGAGCAGTCAGTGTCTGTCTGGTTGAAGTACTGCTCAGCTTTGTGGACTCTTGTGGACAGAGGGCCCAAATTTCCCTGTAAAACAAATTGTACAAAAAAAATCAGAGCTGAATGTAAAGGCATTCATGTCTCTAAAGTGACAGGTAGTGGATTTTTATATTTTTTCACAAATAAAAGTATTAAAAGTGTGGCTTGCATCTTTATTCAGACCTCCTGAATCAATTCTTTGTAACATCACTTTTTCCTGCAATCAAATCTGCATTTGTAGACGTGAAAACTTTTAACTAAAGTTAAGTTTGTAGATGGAGGAAAAACAAAACTACAATTATTTTACATAATACTTATGCTAATTATCTCTGATATTCACTCTTCATATGAAGCAGTATATTTAACAGTTGTTGGCACACTTTTACTACTTAGCCAACTCTTCGTTTAGCGCGTTAACATTTTGCTAAGTTTGAAGACATTTAGTCATCTTAGTCTCCTCTAATTTAAATTTTCCAAATAAATTCTAAAGCGTTAATTTACTTAGCCATTTAATAAATTTCCAGTTGAATAAAGTTCAACATCTGTGTGTAAGTTATCAACTTTTTAATTTTTTGTGAACGCTCTTATTTTGAAGGGGGTGAAGACTAAAAAGAAGTTCCATTTCCTCTCCACGTTTCTTTTTTTCATAAGAAACTTTAGTGTCCAAATGGCAAGTACACAACAAACTAATGAACAAACCAGGAGTGTTAATTAAACAAATACATTAAAAAATTTAGGTTTGACTAAACCTAAATTTAGGTTTAGTTAGCATAACAAACTTTTTAGTCATAGCACACCCTGACTGTGTTATCAGAGAGGCACAATGATTACTAAACTACTCACATGAAACTCGTTGACGAACTGGGCCATGACAAACTGGTGTCTCTCCGTGCTGTTTGGAGTCGTGAGAACGTCAGGCACCGTCTTGTGAACCGGAGCCTTCTTTTGGTTCCCCATGCCTTCCAGGTGGTTGTCAAACCCGACGTTACCCGGCAGCTGGAAGCGCTGGTCCTGAGGTCCAAATGGTCCCATGCTCTCATCAGGCCACACAGTCCTGGGGCCTGCGGTCACAGATAGAACTATTCATCTTAGAAACCAACTCCCAGACTCACATCCTATTTGACTCGCCATGTCTCACCTGAGTCTGTGGGTGACATGGTGATGTACGGCTCGTCAGAGTTGGCGGCTGAGAACGTCCTGCTTCTTCCAACCCTGAGAGAAGTCAAAGCATGTCGGCCGGCGGTCTGAGACAGGATCAACCTGCTTCGACCGCACAGCACCTGCAACAGAGCAACATCATGGAGCAAAATTAAAGACAAATCTGAAATATTTTCTCAAGTAATCACGCTGCTATGTCCATGAATTATTTCAAATATATTTCATCTTTTGTTGACCTATTGATATCACCCATAACTCTGTAATCCACAGTTAAGATGTTTAAAACATAATTAAGGTGAAAATAAGTTACTTACATTGCTTGACATTCTGGCTCGCCGCCTTCACCTTTCAACCTGTTATACAGTTAACAAAAAATACATAAACAACAAATTAGACATAAAACAGACCTTCAGATGTGATGAGATTGCCATCACCTTCAACGTGCTAACATGGCTAACTAGCAAACATAGCGAGGCATGATGCAATAAGAGTCTATTAGCCAAAAGACAGGTTAAAAGCAAACATAATGTCACTACTTACTATAAATTTTATCACGAACATATTTAAGATTGTTCTAATATTTAAAAGAAAATCAATCAGTCTCGAAAAACACAGCGAAGAGAAGTAGCTAAGACCTACTCGGCTAGCTGTTAGCTGCGGTTAGCCGACAGGTTGCTAATTTGTTCTCTCAGTTACCTGTTTTTATGCTCAAAACGTCAAAACAACGCCTCATTATAACATTTCCTAACGCTAGTTATGCAAACTAAACGCGTTTAAAGAAGTACATACTTGTTAGGTTTCCCTGTCAACTTGCCCGACTGCCTTCACCAAACAATGACGGAAGCTGCCGAGGGTCAAAACCAGCTTACGTTTGTGTAACCAAAACAATGGTCGTCAAAGAGCGCATGACGGGTTTCGTACGTCAACGTTGTCGCCATATTGAGAATGGCACACGATCACAACGCGAACGAATGTATAGATATTTTTCAAAAACAAGTTTCTTTTGGACAAAATGTACCAATTAACCAAAAAATTATTATTTAATTAATCTCTTCTGCAGAAAGAGAGACGTCAGATTTTTTTTCCCGGCTACACACTTAAATCTTCACAAATTATTTATACATTTTTGTAATCTTTACAAAGGTGCAAAGTACCTTTTAGTTTAAGTCTAAAAGTAAGCTATCTTCACATGCTAATAAAAAGGAAACATTTTTATTGGGGAAGACATAAGGTCAAATTTAATAAACTAATAAACAGCTCTATGTTATTTTCTTCTCTTGTCTAAAATATCTTGTCACCATCCAAAAAAGAACGAATGTAATAACAAAAATCAATCCTAAAAATAAAAATGCATGTTAAATGCAAATAAAAAAACATTACATGTTATTATTTACTGTCATCTTGCAGTTATAGTTGTCTCTTTAATCCCAGAGTTCGGCCTAAATCTGATTACGAACAGCACAGATGAGGAATAACAAACCTTAAACTCAAATCTCGCCACAAGATGGCAGCAAATTATTATTTAATATCGATGAGGGTTAAGTCTGAGCTGCAGCTTTGCTCTTTTTCTCTTACGTCTTAATAGTTTAACCAGAAAACAGGAAGTATTTCTCCTCTTTTGCTTAAGTGCAATTATATTCAAACAGAAATGTCGTTTTAAGAAAAGTCATACTAAATATGCTTTTTTGTAACACTGGTAAACTTTAAAATGTAGGTATTTGTATATTACTGCCACATTTGACTTTCTGGGAAACTATAATAATGAAGGAATCATCCTGACAAACAAAACAAAAACAGAAACAGAACGATCCCTCCTGGTTTCTGTCAGGGCCCCTGAAGGACAAGCAAAACTAGTTAGTTGCTGGCGTAGACACAAGCCTTTAGCTGACCCAGACAGGCTGATTGACACTTTGCCTGAGCTAACAGGATAAGCATTTGGAGCTCACCCCAAACCAAAATGCTTCACTCACATGGTAGCAAACTGCGAGTGAAGAACTTGGCTGTCAGTAAGAGTCACACAGGATCATTTGTTAAAGCATCCACCCTGGATGGAGCCCCTGTGGGACGTACATAACACACACACACACACACACACACACCTACACACACACACACACACACACCCCTACACACACACACCCCTACACACACACACATGTACACACACTGGGATGAATGTGCGCCAGCAGCCATAAGGAGCTGGAAAATCATTTCTTTACCTCAGGCTGTGGGCTAATTTGAAGGTAGAGACTTAAGAGTTTAAGGTAAGATTTGACAAGTTGGGTTTGCCATAAAAAGTCCCGTCATCCAAACACAAGCAAATGTGAAATCTATGGAACAATAACAGTGTTGTTTCATGGTCCACCTTATACTAACCAGATCAGGAGGAAAGTTCAGTTGATGAAAGTTCATCATTTAATATTTAAAAATTACATAATTAGACAGACCTAAATATAAAGTTAAGTAGAATTTTTTGGTATTTTAAGGATGAAAATGACAGTAATTTATATAAGCAACAAAAAATAACAAAATCAGGCAAAAGAAAATTTTTTCCCAAGCAATAAAAAACTTATGAAACTAACAAAAACTGCAGGAGTTTGTCTGGTGAATTTTAGGTTTAAACATGTATTTTTCATTCAGTGGGAAGAAAATCCCACTGAATGGGATTCTACTCTTACTCTAAGTAAAAGTAGAAATACTTCATAATAAAATTACTCACGTAAAAAGTACAGAGTAATGAAGTTTTTCAAAAAGCTTACTAAAGTAAATGCAACTTCTCTGCTCTTTCACATAGAGTCTGGTGTAAAATAATGGACCTCTGTCTGGTTCTGATTGTTTCTGTGAAGCCAAGCTCCCTGGACAGCAGCGTCGGGTTTATTCTGAGAGACCTCCTGACAAAACCACAAGTCAGTTGAGGTCTTTTTATTGCTGCCCTGTCAGCTCGTACAGACTCTTGGCTGGGAATCAGCAATTTTCTTTTGCCATTTTAACCTCTGACAGAAAAACCAACCTCACATCTCACACATTTTGAACCACAAGCGCACCGTTAACAGCTCTCCATTCCCGACCTGTGGCAACCTGAAGGCAATTATTGGTCTGTTTTCCATCCACTCAACCGGTGTGGAGATTTTACGCACATATCACCACATCACACCACATTTGGGTTATCCAAGAGGCAATTTTTACTAGATTTTTATGTTTACAAAGCTATGCATCCTCTCAACCTGGGACAAAACAAAGACGATGCTAAACTCTTCCTTAATTTGTTTTTTGTTGATATTGGAGATTTATTTTTTTGCCCAGGTGGAGAAGTTTGGAGGCTGCCACAATGCAAAAACAAAATAAAAGAAATATTTTCTTACAGCCATTTGGAGTACAAACAAAAACAAATTATTTTGCCATTGAGGTTGGTAAAAATAAAAAAATGTACTCAGACATGTAACTTACAAGTACAAATGGAATATACCTTTAGTCTTGGTTGTACTTTTTGCTACACGTGGCTAAACCCAGTTGGTTACTTTTTGTCTCAGTATTAAAGTAAACAGACCTTTAGCAATAAGTATCAAATGCTAATAAGTTTGTTTGCACAGTAACTCATTAAAAAAGCTGCAGCAGCATCATTCTCTAATACTTCCTGCCATCATCTTTGTTATTTCTGCCAGTAGTAACATCCAGTCGTTGATCACATGATACATGTGATGCAAAAAATGTGTTTCTGTTGCAGTTCTGTGAAAACACTAATTTATACAGTTAGAAAACCAACTCAACCCAATGCAAAACATTTATCAAAAAACATGTTTTTTTCAAAATGGTGCGTTTCCATTAGGTAAATTTATTGTTGTAGTTCCTATTTGCACAATTAAATGATCAATGGAAGCACACCTATAGATTATTTACAAGAGCAATAGCAGGAGATAATCAGTCAATATGATTTTTATGCTATCTAAACCAGAAATGTTTGCATGAACAACCTTCTACTTTCATTTTCTTGTGTAAATAATTATTGACTTCCATCAAAATAACTTCCCAACACAAAGATGACGGTTTAAAAATTTAGAAAAAACATTTACATATGAGGCAATAACATTTCTGAAACTGGAGTTCACTTTGGTTTTGGCTATTCTCGGACTAGCCGTTAGCTTTAGCCTCTGGGACCAACTAATCAGGATTTATACAAAGTGAGGAGATATATACTATACTCTTTAAAGAACCACCTCAAATTTAGGGTCTGAATTGTGGAATAGACCAGTGGTTCTCAAACTTTTTTCAGTGATGTACCCCCTTAAAAATATATTTTTAGTCAAGTACCCCCTGACACGGGCAAAACATTTTTGGAATAAAAAAGAGGTACAGTGCCTTCTTTTTCACTTTATCTATACTTTCAGCAGCATTGCTGCTATGCTTTAGCCACGTCTCCATAGTTACAGTGTAATCATGATAACGACAGGTCGTTGACGAGTGCCCTGGGTCCGTGGGTCAAACTAACTTGGTGGGGGGGTCCGTTTTATTTTAAAGGATATTGAAACTAAATACTGAATATAAAATTCAGTGCATGAACACACATTTATATTTTATCAAACTTTTTACAAAATAATTTTTCCCAAGACTTATTATGAGGAGCCTACTGATTTTTTAAAGATATTTTGAAAAGCTTCACGTACCCCCTGCAGTACCTCCACGTACCCCCAGGGGTACGCGTACCCCCATTTGAGAACCACTGGAATAGACTATATTTGTTACCCGATGGGTGAACATTCACTATTCAATTCCAAAGAAGCTAAAGTTAAAGGTTTGCTATCTGCTAACCATGGAGTCAACAGCAGTCCCAGGGAGGGTCAGAAACGACAGAATACCAGTGTAGGTGTTTGCACCTGATGCTCATTTGTTGATGTCTTTTCCAAAACGCTCCCAGCGCTGTTGGTGCTGCTGAGCTGTGCAATTAGGCCTTCCCCATCCACCAGCCTCAGGGCTGCAGCCTCTAATGAGGTAGCAGTTGATGTGTGTGTGTGTGTGTGTGTGTGTGCGTGTGTGTGTGTGTGTGAGGGAGCGTGCGGATGTGCTGAGTGCATTAAATTCTGCAGAACGCCCCAGGAATCGGGCCGCAGCACCAACCAATGCTCTGCCGGCGATTTGTGGTTAAGTCTAACATTTAGTCTCCATTTGATCAGACCAATATCAGAGTAGGAAAAACTGCTACTTTTTTAAAATTCAGGATAAATGTAATTATGAGGCAGATAATTACCACATTGTCAGAAGAAGAGAACACTCCAACACGTGGAGTTCCCATAATTTTACACATCATGAGAGCAATGTGCGCTAAAAGCATTCTTCTTTGGAAATTATTCTTATTTCTGTTTGTCCTGGAACAGCAACTATAAATAAACATATAATTACACATCCACTCCTCACAATACCAGCAAGAGATAAAAAAAATCAGTGTGCTTTCTGGGAGAGACAATTTTTCCTTTCCTCTTTCCTCTTAATTGCCTGTTCATCCAAAGAAACTTTATAGCCTAGAAGAAAACTGGCACCACTGAGACAAATCCTTACTATTAAATAAGGAGAAAACACTAAAGAAAACCAGCTACAACTACTTAAATGTTCTTCTAAAACTTTTTTATTATTTGCAATCAATTTCAACATTACATAAGTTGGGTTGAAGGCTTTTGTAATGTCTCAGAACAAGTACCTTAGTTTATAAAATGCCTTTGCAAACCATCAAGCAAGGTTTTACAGGATTTTCCCCACTCTATGATAAGCCTGGCGGGCCACCTGGCTTTATTTGTGCCCCACTAGGGTAAGCATTGCTTATTAATTAAAGTTTTTTTTTAATGTTTGCATTTTTTAAGACTTTTTAGTTGGTGTTCAGATATTAATTTGCCTTTTCCAGGATTAGGTTTAACATTAAAAAAAACACCTGCCTCACTCTTATCTGCTGACATATTACTGTAGTAAAACCTACCAACAGTATTAAACCTAAAAAAAACTTTTAATACTCTGATGTTTTCATGAATGTCTTGCTTTATTACAGCAATGTTTCAAATCAAATACATTTTAATATCAAAGAAAATGCAGTTTTTAAATTATGATTTAATTTAGTAGGGAATTAAACTAAATGTTGCTCTTATTAGAGAACTCTGAAGGCTAATAAACAAAATGAAGATTTGGAAGAGGCCTAGTCAAAGTCTGGACTTTAACCAAAATGAGTCGCTGTGGTACAATCATCAACAGGCTACTTATGCTCGAAAACCCTCAAGTATAAGATTGTGGAAAAAAGAGAAAGTCAAAATTACTCCACTGTGTTGTAAAAGAAACAGTTTATGGCTCTTGTGCTGGTAAATTTGAAAAATAGATTTGGGATTTAATCAGATTTGTCAGTTTCTGAAATTAGTTGCAGGATCTGAAATGCGAAATCACTCAAAATAGCTTCTAAATCTAAATGTAACTTAAGCTGCAAAACCACACCTTTTGAATTAGCAGCAGAAAACAATAACTTGTTTTACATAACATTAAAATATAATAAAAAAAAAAACATTTTTGATTTTTACAGAGTTTGATATTTCTTATATATTTTTTAGGTGAAACAGTTTCAATAAAACCTTATTATCCAAAAACTTGAAGATGGTAAAAAATACTAAAAAATGATTAGAGAATATTTGATTATTATATTTGATTAGTTACATTTTTGTCTTGAAATGTTACTTTGTTACCCAAAATATTCTACTAAATATTTCTTATTCCACCTAACAATTTGTAGTTAATAAAATAACCATTTTGTTTTTAAACATTTTTTAGAAACTAAATATTCATCTAAAAATTAAGATAAGACAATAAGGTTGGTTACTTTCTTCCAATCTAACTAAAATGATATTTCACTTATTTCATGCTCTAAATACGCCAGTTTTAAAAATAACTTTATACAGAAAAAATTATTCACTTTAAAAAAAAAAAGTTTTAAAATGTATTTTAAAAAATATTTTAAAATGTCAATCAAATAAGACAATATTTAGTCATATTATTAAAAACATAATACAACATTTACTCCCACAATAGAGATTAATTTGCACAGAAGAAAATGCCTTTCTAATTGAGCAAACTTAATCCACGTCTGTCTTTGTCATCATACTGAGAAAAAACATAAATAGCATTATATTCTATTAAACAGAAATATGTTGTGTTCAGATATGGACTGGAACCGGCCGAAAGACAGTAGATAACCTGGAAAATATACAAGAAGGGGACGGATCTAATTAGCATATATTTACATAATAACATGTCAGGGAATAAAGGAGTGGAATTAGAAATCTGCACCCCCTGCTACGTGAAAATAAAGACAGACATCTTGGAAACATGGACACACAAAAGAGTCTGTCAAAAGGAGAATGTGAGCCATTGTTTCAGCCAGATGCAACAAGATGATCTCCTCCCAGTTTCCCACAGCCTTGGGCCGAACGACACACGGCGGCGGCGGCGGCGCGGTGACAGCTGTGTGGTGCAGAGATTGCGATGCCACAGCTCGTAATGCGCCGCTAACCTGTGCTTTCATTTTCCATTTCTCCTCTGGAAAACTGGAAAAAATTATAGGGAGTGTCAGATCTAAGAGGGTTTTTTTTTCTTTTTTACACTCAAAGCCCGAAGGTAATGTGTTGGCTAATCTCAGTGGACAATGCTGTGGAATGAAACATGAATCTCACTTAAAGTTCTCCAATAAAAAACATTTTCTGGAGGAAACAACAGGGAGCTCTAACTGCTATCGATTTGTTCATGAAGCTGCCTCTTTGGCTTTGTGACCTACTTTAGCAATCAACGCTATCTTGCTAAAGTTTTCACACCTCTGAGACTTTATTGTTTTACATTACAAGCAAAAACTTTTAATGTTTTTGCTTGTAAAACAAAACATATTTTGATTTAATTTTATGTGACGGGCTAACACAAACTAACACATGCTAGTTTGTGTTATTCCACACAAACTAGTATGTGTTTGTGATGCTAACACATGCACAAACACATGCTAGCACAAACTAGCAATAACATGTGCTAGTGTGTGTTAGCATACACAAAGTAGCATCTTTTCACTCGCAATTCTGGATTTTTTAGGTCACAATAGATCATGTAATTAATCTGCACTATGTTATGTCAAACATTTTGAAATATTAAGCTAATGAATGTTTTATAAAAAGGCATAGCAGACACACCACATTGGTCAAGAGGCAGTTTTCCACTAATTTATGCTAGATAATGTGGCTAGCATGTTAGCATCCAGATTTTATTGATGCATAACATTTGAGGTTTTCCTACCACAAATGTCCACTCACACCAAGCTGGTTGTGTTAAAACTATTAACATTTTGGATGACCCTCCCAGTAAATGTGCCCACCATCATTAAACCGGAAAGCAGATTATCTGAACAGACATGTGGAGGTATTTCTGTGACTTACACACACACATCAGGAAGCCCAGGGCAGATTTGGCTTGATGCCGCTGACTAAAATACAGAACCAAAAGGGCAAGATTTGTCTCAAAGGACAAGGTTGCAGCTTAAGAATCGTCTTTGCAATTTCAGGGTTAAGGAAACAACTAATGGATATTTATCTATTCATTTTATTTCATTTTGTTGTAAATATAAAGCATGGTAAGACAAAACTATATCTATATTTTACCTTTAATTTCACTCTTCTTATTTCAAACCTGACATGAAAGGTCTTTATCAGTAACCATGTTAGGAAAGAGAAATAAACAGTTTAAAACTAATTATCAGGTTAGGATTTGTAGCTGTTCGGCATCCAGGCTAGTTACCAAAGCAGACTGATGAAATCACTGGTTTGATGTGTTTCTGCTACTTTTAAAAGCAGAAATATTCTCCACAGTGAGAATAATTATATATAAATAGTATAACAACATAACTAACAGGGTGCAAATTTTGACTTTTGTAAGGATCTATTCTCCATCTTTGTGCAATCAAAATGAAGAGTTTTGTTAAAAAATATTTTAAAAGTTCCTTCACAAAACATTTTTTCACCAGAATGATTAAGTCCAATCGTATTTTTTTAAATATTTGTCTGATGACTTGTTCTACAAACCAAAACAAGGCCACACTTGACTGAGTTTGGTGTTTTCCATAAAACCTGCAGCTCTTCCCCTCTGGTGTTGCCTGGTTTCGTTTCCTGGCTGGATGCTGGTGTAGCGGACAGAATCGTTTCTATACCGTTTGCGCCGGACAAGGTGAGCGCACTGGCCTCTTTCAATCAGACGTGGGCGATGATCCGACCAGGACTGACCTAATTTGGTGGGTTATCCCTGATCTGGTCATGTTACTGTCAGCAAAGCATGCTTCCGTTTAAAATCCCTGCAGCTGTTAGTCATGCAGAGGTAAGGAAGTTCGTCTGTTTTGACCATGGATTGCATACGATTCACAAATGTTCTGGTAAGTCCGCATAAAGCTAACATAGAGGTGTTTTTTAATTAGTTAATTAATACAAACGGAGATGCACTATATCCTTTACCGTATTGATTGACCCACCATTTCAAAGGTCAGAATAATCCATAGGCACCACGTCCTAATCACCAAATAAAATAAAGGTGTATGGGAGAGCCAATAAAAACAATCTGCATCTGTAACAGCTCCTCTCCATTACTGAAACATGTTTTCATCTTTTACAGTTAGAAAATCTACAAAACTCATAACCAGCAAATCACTATTGACCTTTTCATTGTGTTTTAAAGCACATAGCTGCCTCTGACACTTTGGAGCATTTCTAAAATGAAAAACTGCAACAAATACAGCTCTGGAAAAAAGAATTAAGAGATTTTCCACCAAATATTGATTTCTAAATTCTTCCTGAGTTAAAACGTTAGTATTGTTGTTTCTAAATATGAACTTGTTTTCTTTGCATTATTTGAGGCCTGAAAGCACTGCATCGTTTTTGTTCTTTTGACCAAATAAATAAAATTTTAGCTTGGAATTTCAGAGACATGTTGTCAGTAGTTCAAAGAATAAAAGAACAATGTTCATTTTACTCAAACATACACACACATATTTGTTTCAGAGTATCTGACTTCTACTTTTTGGTTTTGTCAAATGATGCTCTGAAGGCAAAAAGTCTAAACAGTTTATGTCCAGGATGTGTGGGGTCTGCAGATATGATCTTCTCTGCAGAACTAATGGTTGGCTGAAACGGTTTCCTTAAAAGAAAGCACCTTTCTACATGGAATATATCAAATGTAGCACTAGTTCCACACAGCATAAGAATGTGGAGAGGATTCTTACTTCACCAAGATCCTCGTATATCAGAAGTGGGTGAAAGTTGTGAAATTAAATAGTGTAAGAAAGAGATTTAGCAACACAAGTCAAAAACAGAAGGAAGCAATAAAGGTTGAGGAATAAGTTTATGTTTACAAGAATAAAGGTTTAGGTTAGAAACTGTAATAAATGTATTGTTTTACAGTGATTTTTACATTTACAGGTAATTTTCTCTGAGTTTTTGAGCCTTTATTAAAAAATAGAAACAATCCCTAACAATTAATAAGAAAAAGTTTAAAAAATATTCATGGACTTCAAACACAGACACTAATAATCTATAAAAAAGAAAAAAATTGAGTTGTAATATAAATATCTCTCAATGGATTACAGCTATTGATCCACTGATCAATCTACCTCTAGGTCAAAAATTGGCTGTTTGCTCAATCAATCACCACCTTACCTCTGCCTATCTGCCAATCAATACCTTTAATCTTTCCTCACCAATCTCTTCCATCCTCAGCTTTCTCTCAAGCTGCAAAAATCTCATAGCTGAGTCCAAATTGGACAGGAAGATCAAAATCATTACCCTGAAAAGGCGCCAGCTGATTGTAATCTCAAGGTGGATGCAGTCATCGCCCTGATCAAATCTATTTTATCATAGAAAAACAGAAAAGTGCAGAACTCTGAACATTCGGTTAAGAAAGACAGCGAACTGCTTAATCACACTTTATTGTTTTATATCTGCAATAAAAGGAGCTAATAAGTGAATAGAGACCATTGAACCATGGTGACCTGAAGGTTCGTTGGGCTTTTTTCAATTCCCAAGGGAAGCAAAAATCCTTGAAGGGTGAGGAAGGTAAACAACCTCTTCCCTGTAAGAGCTGCTAACTTATAAATTAACCCACTGAAATCCTGGCAGTTTAAGTTTAATTTTACGTCTTCTGTTCTGTTAGAGCAACGCATTACGTTGTGTCACGTAAAATCTTATTTAGAGTTTCTACCCAACAAATCCAGATTTTTCACCTCTTTGAGAGTTTTGTATTCAAACAAAAGCTGAGATTAAATATCCTTCTCTTCATTCAGTAATACGCTCCACAGACAGTCCTTCTTTTGTATCCTGGTTTCTTTTGTTGCTGTTGGGAACGCAGACCTATTTGGTAGCTAAAAGGGAAGTAGGTCAAAGGTTAACCTCCAATGGCATTTTTACATTTTCTGGGAGGATTGTGATGTAGATTTAAGATACTGGCAACAACAGATGTCTTCTAGAAATTGAGAAAATATATAGAGATAATAAAGATAAACAGGACTCTGATATATATTTGTTGGATTTCACTCACTACAAGCTTATCAAACTAAAGAAGTGATGTAGTTTCTTAACTCAAGAATATTTTTTCTTGCATCTGTAAAGATGTTTTATGGAATATTTATATCATAAAAACCACTTTTATTTAAAAAAAAAGTCTGGATCATCGAAAAATCAACAAATATTTCAGTATAAATGAAAAATATGCAAAACAAAACACCTTCAAGAAGAAGGATGGAGGAAAGCAAGTCGAACAGAACCAAACCCAGCCGTCTTTATGTGCGCTGATGCTGCAGGAGCGGGGGCATCTTGACAAAGATGAATAGGTTCTGACAGCACATTACAAAGCCTTTAGGCCGGGCCGGGCTCTGGGTGCTGAAGGGTGGAGAGGGTGAAGGACAAAAACGCAACACAAGCCTTCTGGTTTTCTTTATTATCCATGTGAAGCTAAGCTTTCTGCAAGGCAGCCGGCATTTAAAACTGATCAAAATATCCAGTGAAATGCTTTTAAGATACCAGTCAAATCTGTTCTGGTTCACTTTTTTGTCACTCTTTAATGTTTCAAACTCAAGGTGAAGATTCATTAAAGAACCACTAAGTGCGCTTAAATATTATGTTTTCAATCAAATCACTGCAGTTTTATCTGTTTACTGCCAAATTACATCAATCAGTCCCACTAATTACTTGAAAATTATCATGGAAATTAACGCAAAATCAACAAATCCCTGAACTTTTTTGTGCTAATACATAACTGGGAGTCAGAAATTGTCAAAAACTTTCTTACTTGTACTAAACAACTGCCTGAGCCTTAACAGATTATAGTCCATGATCTATACAATGAGTAACAAAAAGCTGCATTTATTGTCATAAATGAGCGCAAATACTTCCAAATCAGTATCACAAACATTTTGATTTTAATTGCAATAAATCAAAAAAATCCTGGAGGGACTGAAAAGATGTTCAATAATATTAATAAATTTTAAGGATTCATTGATATTTTAACAGGTTGTGAACCGTTTTGATCAATACATCCTAGAACAACCAGCTTTTAAGGGCATTCATAATCTTGATTTGGCCCAAAACGAAAATGAGTTTGATACCGCTGATTTAGATAATACAACCAACTTTAATATTAGGCAAAAGAATAACTTAAGAGTATATTTTTAAAAAGTCGTCTCAAATGTTTTCATAGAGAAAACGATGACCAGCAAAGTCACTCAGAGCATTAAAGCTAAAAAATAAATATTTGTGAACGTGTGCGTGTAGCATTTAGAAAAACAACATCATAAATCAGACAAGGAAGGAAACATGAATTATGTTTCCTATCAAAACAACCTAAAGGAGAACGTCTGACCGTCAGTCGGTGACCGTAAGCCGAAAAGGGCACACAGGTTAACGAGCAGACTAATGATCCAAGAGACATTAGCATGTCCCCCCTAAAAGGTTTAAATAAATTAATAAAGAAATTAAAGTTTATTGCAATTGTCACCTAACCTTATAAAAAACAATGTTTGTATATTTAGCCAATAAGCTTAATTAGGGTTTGAATAATTTTGACCACAACTGTATTCATTTTAAATGGGATCTTTTGACTTTTTTGCCTGCCTTAAACGAGTTTATAATTGTGCAAATGGCAAAAATTAAATAAAAGTGATTGATATCAGCTGTTCTGACTCAAAATAAACTATTAAAATAATAATTTAGTGAATGCTAAGATTTCCTCCAACTGACAGAAAGAAAACTACGGTAAATAAAAACCAGACATTTTCTCTTTTTCTTCCCTCTTGAGTCGTCTGCTCTATTAGAGACAGTGAATACCTTCCCTCCTCTTCTCGATGTGACAAATCTGTGCAATTATCTGAGAAACCTTGAATGATTGTTGCCACAAATGTAGGAATTCACTCCGCCGCTCCTTCATCCTCTGAAGTTGTTCCCAGCCAACCAGAACTCAGCTGTTTTCTTCCAGAGCTCAGTAAAGCTAATAAAAACCGACTAACCTTTACTCTGAAAGCACAAAGTCACCCCTAGTAGCTTGTTCACATGGGTACACAACACATCAGCAGCTGAAAATGAGGGTCAAGGACGCACGGGACTAACACACAGTCGGCTTTTTGAAAACAAACCGAGCACTATGATGCGCAGAGACAGAAATGAAAGAAAGCTATCAGAAGAAGCAGCTGGATGGTCTGTGACAAGGCACTGATGGAAATGAAAGGCTCCACCAGAGTAGAAAGGCCTGCCATCAGCAGTTCTGTGCCTTCAGGTAACGAGCAAATAACGTGAATTCATTTTCCTGCAGATGCACTTAGTGCGACAGCAAAGGCGCTGTGATTCCTGCGAGAGTGCTTTCCTTTGTAGCCTGGCAGGCCAACGAGGGTAAGTGAGAGAAGCAGCTGCATCTGGTCGCACCGTCCCTCACAGCAGATAACTTCCATTTGTGTTGCCCCGCTGTTGGCATGCGTGATTTTGCTGAGCGCCCAAAATAAGGGGTGAGAAAAGTAGGACTGTTCCCTGCTAACTAAACCCAGCACAGATATAAAATAGCTCTGAGTCACTGTCCCCTCGACAGATGGAGGTGAAGCTCCTTTTCCAGACAGGCTTCACTCAATTACCCAGTGGCATTTTGGTGACCTTGCACAAGACAGTAATGACCTCTCCATGCTGCTGAGCTCTTGTATTTATTTTTTCCTCCTCTCTTTTAAAGGGTATGGCAAGCTTATATCACAGCAGAAGCTGATTGATGCCTTGGGTGGATGACCTCATTTCAACTATAAGGACGACAATAAATCCATTCCTAAGTCTCCATTTCAGCACCTACTGGGTTAGCCTGTATTGGGAGAAATGTTGGATTTTTGTACCTAATTTTAAATGTTTTTATGTGTTCTATTTCAGAGAGAATGTATACAAAATCCCAAAACCTAGGATATAGTAGTAGGTATTGGGATTAGCCCCAGGGATAGGGTTAGAGGCAGCCCTAGGGATTTGGATTATTACCAGACATAGGTCCTACAGATTGGGATTAACCCTAGGAATTGGGCTAGAGATAGCCCTGGGGATTAGAATTAGCACTGGGATGAGACATAGCCCTCTCATCCCAGGATGAGATGAGAGATAGCCCTAGATTATGGGTTGGTGATAGCCCAATCCCTTAACCTCTTACACCAGCTCCAGGTACTTTGCCACCAGTTCCAGTGATAAGTGAGTGACTATGGATTGTCTGGTTAAAACTTTTACTCGACACCTGGCTCACATTTTAAACATTTGTGATATTGCAGGTAGTTAATCCAACTTGAGTAGACTGCGTTGCTTTTTTGCTTTGTTAATTGAGCCAAGGCTAAACACCAGGCATTCGCTGATGAATCTCTCCACTCAGGCAACGTGAGACATCATCTCGACTGTAAGATGTCGAGATCCTTAAATCGCATTCTACTACTATAAGTTTCCTGTAGATTGACACAAAGAGCTAATTTGTTTAAAGCAAATTAGTTATATTTCAACAGTTTCTTTGTTTTCTGAAAATGATGTTCCTACATCTTTTATGATTACAGTTTTGTTCATTATCACTTGCCAAATGAGTTGTCTCAGTCAGACCTCATTAGTACTGTGCATTGCTCCTTGGCCTCTTCCTCATATTGCAGAGCCTCAAATAGCTTCAGGCATCGCTGACATTAAACCAAAATGCATTGATTAGTGACGACAGCGACCAGAGACTGTCTTTCTTAAACACACCCGCTTGACACACTCCTATAGAAACCCTTGACTGGTAGTGGCATGAACACTGGGATTCATTGCTATAAACTACCTAATTAGTGCAGATTGGTTCAATATCTAACATGTCGGCTCAGAGTTTGTCATTGTGAGTTTGATTTTTTGAGATGTCGCTTAACACAGTGGCTGCAGCTATTGTGTTGACAGTGCTATGGTGACACCCTGAGGCCTTTGTGTAACTCCTGCATAGAGTGACAACAGAGCAGCAAATTTACCTTAACAATACAAATGAAACACCACTAATTAATTTATAAACCAATAACATAAAAGGGATTGCTTCAGGTTCTTGTGGTGCAATAAACCAGCGTGTTTCCCTAAATTATATCTGAACTGATTAAATTAATTCAAAGAGAAAAAAAGAAGCCCTATCGGGGTTTTACGGAGTCTGCAGAATGGCTCAGTGAGATATCATTTTCAGCTTCCTGGGGGAATACGCCACTGTTCATTTAATCTCTGGCTCCCTGCGACACTTCTCCTTAAAGGGGCGGAAACAAAGGAGGCCGAGAGAGAGAGAAACACAACTCATGTTTCATTAAATCAGTGGGAAACCAAAAAGCAATCAATCGCTCAAGGCGACTTTGCCATTTTCTTATCCACAGACATAGAAACCGAAGAAGACAGGGTAATTTAAAATAATTATATGACATATGAGTGAACGCCATTGTCAGGGTTTTTTATGCACATATGAATCCAGTCACTCATGAATATTCAGTGTCATTTTGTACACATTCAGTCTTATTGCTTAAAAGCCACACTGGACTAAAATGCAGCTCTGTGAACATTACTGTAATTTTTTGAAAGGAATTGGATAGCAACTAACAAATGTGGGCAGATAGAAATTTGCAAGAATGTAAAAAAAAAAAACTTGAAATAATAAAAAGATTATGTTTTGATTTTCTGGAGATTTTTACAGTGTCGTGTGAAACTCTGAGCTCACCTTAACCTTCACACCCAGAAATAAATGTTAGAAGTTGCCCTCAGAAGTCATTTAAATAGTAAAGAGTCAACTTGCTTCATTTCAATATTTATGTACATAGATACTCTACATTCAGTCTAACTGAAATTGAGCAATTCTGCAGAGAAAAGTGTGCAAAATATAATTTAGTAGACACAACAATCTAGAAGACACATGCCCACAAGACTAAAGGGTGTTCTACAATGAATTCAGGAGGTTAACTAAAATAAGTGTGGCACTTTTCTCAAATTTTGATAGTGTTGGAAATCATTTCCTTACATCTCACAATTCTGGACTATTTTGTTTTGCTCTGTCTGATTAAATCCCAGCAAATACATTGTAGTTTATGGTTGTGAATACTGTACTGTAAGCAATAAATAATCAATCATTCTTCTGGTAACTTTGAGCGTTAGCTTCACTGGGAGGAAGTACTGCTATGCTATGCATGTTGTTTTCACAATCTCTCAAAGACATCTCTGCTTTGCAGCGTGAGTGTCAGAGGATGTGACAGCAGGCTGTAGAGACCACAGTGCCTTGCAGTGACACTCTGTCCACTCGCATCAACAGTATCAGCCCCTACTGGGGCCTGTCACCGCGCTGCCTTCAACCACCTGCTCAGGGGGGTGGTGGTGGGGGGGGGGGGGTGGAATAAACAGCCATGGCAACACCTGTCCACATCTGGCACCTTTGCAGCTACCCAGTCACTGCTTTAAGGATCACCAGAGAGCGGCTGCTTATTTTTCTGATGGTTACATTCAGATAGCTCACAGGCTACTGGTGGAGCAATATCACTTTGCAAAAGGTGTTAATTCACAAGCCATTGTGTCTGGGAGAAAATAAATGCTGTATTTCACATAAAAGGTTAACATTTTATGTAGTTTTATTTGAAGCTAACTAATTATCGTCTTAAGAGTTTTAAAAAAGATAATTTATATAAAAAAAAACACTTGCTTAAGTGTTTTTTGCGGTATTGATGTAAAAATAAATAAAAACAAACAAACATCGGTATAAATCTTACTAAAGAGCCACCAAACATTCTCCTAGTATGGTTATGCTAGACTAAGCTAGGTCAAGCTAAGCTAACTCGCCAACTCTGGCATCATATTTGGCATTTTTCTGCATTCCTGGTCCTTAAAAATAAAGTTTGTGCCCTCTTAAAATGTCGAACCACTCATTTTTGCAAATATATAATTGCTTATGCCTTGCTAAGCATTGCTTATTTTTTAAATGTTTGCGTTTTTTAATACTTTATAGTTGGTGTTTAGGTGTTAATCGTCCGGTCTTTTAATAACACACAGTTATCAAGTGATATTTTCAAATTTTCTATCAACTTTGAACATTTTTTAACTCATAAACACGACGAGTCGCTGGATGAATGACTGCCCTAGAATCCAAACACCGCGCTCAGCACGTTTTCTGGGGGAAACCTTAATGGCCTCTGTCATTCTGATTTATATTGGGTCAATATCGGTTTCGGGTGATACTCAAAGCTGTGATACTGGTATCGTATCAAACACTGGACACTTTCCATTCAATCTGATTATGCTTGAGATATTTTCCCGAGGACAAATAGTTAAAACTTTCACTCAGAAGTGCAAAGCTGCGACGGATACACCACAGAAAACTTGCAGTCTTAACTGCTGGAAAAGGTTGCTCCAATTTTTTCTTATTTGTAAAACTTCCTGAAAACTATTTCCCCATAAAAACTCTTGTAAGCCAATTGAAAGATCTGTGTTTCATTGACGTATTGGGTTTACATAAAACAGAGCAGAGCATTAATAAAGAGCTGCAGATGTTTAAACTCTGGAAGTAAAAACCATCCTAATGTAAAATGATCCACTCCTCCACAGCACCTGTTCCACCGGTGACTCAGCCAATCTGCTGGCTCAGTTACATTAGCTGACATGCTCTCTGTCAGGATCCATAAAGGTGCTTAAGGCTGACACACACACCCACACACACACACACTGAGGCAAACCCTGCTCTCCGATTTAATCCAGACAATTCTGCATTTGAGAGATATGCAGCTTGCCTTTGTTAAGCCACTACTCTTTGCCTGGAACAAGAAAAGCTGATTTCCTTTTTGACAGACTGCAAGTAAATAACAAAACCACAAAGAGCCAGAAGTGTCAGTCTGTTTGCTTTTATCATGAACAGAAAGAGAGTGAAGCCACAGGATCATGTTCAATTTGGACATTATGTTAAACGACAAGTTTTTGTTACTGTCTTCATTGACCTCCAAAGTGAATTTCTGAGTTGTCAAGGACAAATGTTTGTGTCATGGTTTTTAAAGTGCTAACAAAAAGTATTTGCCACTTTGTTTTCTACAACAGCAAGTATTGCATTAATATTCACCCCTTCCAGGTTGTGGGAAGATCTAGATCAAACGTGTTGGCGACAACACAGTTTTACAAGCCAAATTTGCAGTACCGTAACTCCGCCACACTTTGCGCTACCTGGAAAAATTCCAACGGTTTCTGAAAGGGGAGACGTTGCGCTTTGCAGCCAATATCGGGTTGTTACGGTAATTCCACTGGCGCCGTTGGAGGGAGCATGTTTTTCTTCGGTGTAATCTGATGAAACACTCTTTTAATAGATGGTAAATTGTGAAAATAACTTGCTAGATATTGAAAGTTCCTGTTGTTATGGAGAAATGGGCAAATATATATTTACTCACAGGACATTTAAAGAACTGTGTACAATAAAAATAAACAAAATATCCAGGTGGAGATTTGAAACTTAGGGCTTTGAGGGTTTAAACCATTTCTGGTGGATTGTGTGAGAAAAAAGTATATTTTTCTACATTTGCTTCCACGTGCTCTTCCCATTTTGCTCGACCTTGACATCAGTTTTCTAATCCTACAGTCTAAAAATGGGCTCCAACATCCTTCCTTGCCCTGGTTATTCACACAAACATAAATGCATCAGAATATGCGGCTCCTAACATGTTTTTCACTGTCATCCAGAGTCACGTGACGAAAAGCAGTTCATCTTCTCACACACACAAACACATACACAAACACCTCGGGTCCTTCCAGTGACATTGCCTGCAACAACCAGAGGGCAAAGTGTACATGTGTGTGTTTCCACGTGTAAAGAGTGCAAACAAGACTGCGTGTGCATCCCTGTCTCTGTTCGCGGAGAGGAGCACGTCATGTTTACACAATGTGACAAGCAAATCTATATTGTAGTGGAAGAAAAAGAAAAAAAAGCTCAACCACTGAAGTCTTCAGCCTCGGTATTTGAAAAGATAAGTCGTCTATAAACCCCATCCCAGATGTGACATTTCTGGGTCTCTACCAGTGTGGAAAAATTGTCTTACACTAGTAAAAGTGAAGCTGTAGCAACTAGCAGTGATTTTTGCGTTTTATGCTCCTGTCAGTGAGTCACTTGTGTTAAGCATTTCAGGTTTAAATCAGCCAGTTTGCTTAATTTGTATGGGATTCTTCCACAAATACACAATCTGACTATTTGTAGGCCTTTATTGTTGCTGTTCATAATACAAGTGCCACTGACACAACTGCAACACATTGTACGCACAATAATTGAGAATAAAAATGTTGACATATTTGGGTTGTTTGGCCTTTAATGGAGCTGCAAAGAAAATCTCCACCAAAAAGTTATGAACTGCTTTTACTAATTGTCATTCTCCTAAAAAGTATTTAATGAGACTGCATAAAAATATCACACCAGGAGAAAGGTAACAAACTTTGCATCCTGAATAGTTGGACTGAAATTACTATAAACTTTACTGCCTTGTGCAACTGAACTGTGAAATAAGCAGCTGTTTAAAGTGCATGCGATATTAACATTGATTTTCTTTCACGGTTGTGAGAACAGAGTATTATATTTTATGTGCTGAGTAAGAATAATTCTGGTCAGCGATCTAAAGCAGACCTCGGCCTATTGCATCGCTTCATAGCTGCTGATTCCATCAGAATGACCTCCGGCAGTCAACATTAAGGCAGCGGTGTAATTTATGAACAGTAAGAACAATACTGGGTTATTCTTAGCCCAGTATACATAACCTATAAAAACTGGAAGAGGTATATTATTAGATATAGATGATGCAAATAAAAACAATGAAATAAGAAGGAGCTTTATAGTTTAAATGACACACAAGTTCATAAACACATGAAACGCATGAACTCAAGCCAAACTTGTGACATTTCGCTTATTCATCCCTGCTATAGCACACTTTTCCCAACATGTCAGCAAGTTTACACGCTGCCATTCCATCGGGTATCACTTGAAAGAAGCATCTGACTGCTGCTGTGCTTGCTGCAAGTCTCTAAATAGACTCCTGATGCCGTCCCCCGGCTTTCAGAGCCAGCAGAAAGAAAACACAGGAGATAATAACCAACGCATCAAGTTGGACCGATATCAAAGCATCCAAAGCTGACAAGGAGGCTTCCTAACCAACAGGAGAGCAGAAGATGAATTAAAATGTTACGTAAGGCAGCCCCCATCTTGTTTGCGCTCTAATGTTCACAAGGAAAAGCTTATGTTGGATTTAACTTGATTATCTTAAAGTCATCTTCAAGTAAAAACGGCATGCTTCAATATTTTCTGGTACGATGGAGTATTAAGGCCGTGCTAAGGAAATAAAATTACGAAACTAAAATCATAGTGTTACGAGAATAAAGTTGAAATATTACTAGACTGTTGTCAAAATATTATGACTTTATTCTTGTTATACTGCAACTTTATTTTTGCATTATTTTGACTTTATTCTTGCAATGCTATGACTATTTTTGTAATTTACTCTTAATTTTCTTTATCTTCCTAGCATGACTCTACAAATCTGTCATATACTGGTAACATTGTACAGTAATTTCTTCTTTTTTTTAATCAAGTGACAGCATTAAATATTTTTTTAAAAAATGTTGATTTGTGTCTGCACAAATCAAACTGGTTTTGTCTGCAGTCTTGAAGTAAATAAGCTAACAAATTTTATTCATTTTTGCATTTATGTCACCCAAAGAAAACCTGAGTGAATAAAAATGTTGCTTTAAATTATGATTTCATTAATTGAGAAAAGAAACAGCTTCCTAAACCAACCTAGTTTTGTGAAAATGTAACTTTCAACAGGTGGAAATTATTTGCCAAATTTAAAAAAAATACATTGTTGGAATCGTATAATCGTACTTTTATTTCAGTAGTTTTTAAACTCTGTTCTAGTCATTACCTTTCAAACCGATGCTTCAATTCTCACTGTAAAAAAGATGAAAAGCAAATATTGATCAACGTTCTGCCTGTCAAATCTAAGGATATAGCATTATTCTTTTATCTCCAGACTCAACCCACCTGATCCGACCCACCTTCATGATCCGACTGGGGTATATACTCTGGGTTTCATTATTTCTTCCTTTTTTAAATAAACAGAGATATTTCTCATAATCAATAGTAAAAAGCATTGTTCACCCTCAGAGAGGAAAGTGCTTTATGGTCTCCCAATGTGCATTAAATATCTTGAAATCTGAGATTGCGAGGCAGATGTCAACTGACTCCTGAAAGGAAACTGGTTTCCAGGATGTTTAGAGAGCTCAGCCCTCCTCTTACTCCCAGTGTCTCTCGTATTTCCTTACTTCTTCCTCTTCCTCTGCTCCTCTTTTGAACCACAGCAGCGTCACGCCAAGCTGAGAGGAAAGACGTACGAAAAGAGAGGAGCGGAACAGGACTTCCTGCGTCCAGCTGTTACAGCTCAGCTCACAAATCTGCAGAATAATTCCCTATTAGGATCATGCTATATGACAATTTATCTTATTTATGGTTCATTTTTTTCTACTGAAAATGACCAGGATGTGGCCAAAGTGCTGTCATCTAATATGGGAGAGGCTGAGATTTGATCGGAGAAAGAAACCGCAACGATTCCTGTAATCTCTATTTCGTTCTCTAAAGAGACCCGAGTGGAAAGCAGCGGGTCTCTTAAGGACAACTTTACACCCAATCAATGAGTTAAGAAATGTTTTAGATTATTCTGAAATCCATTAAGATAGAAGCTTGTTTTCCACCGCTGAGTAGGAACAGCCTCAGCATGGGTTCAAAAAATAATAAAATATCAAATTGCAGTAAAAATCTGAGATTAAAAGAGTGGTTGCTCAATATTTCAGCATAAATAAACCCTCCTTTGTTTTTATTTCTCATCAATGTGATTGATTAGTATTCCTTTTTCTTTTGGAAAACGTTAACTGTTCACTTTATGGGGGGAAATATTGGAGCAGTATTTTGAGATTTACAGAAAGCATTTGAAACAACCACCCACCATGTACTTTTACCTAAACTGAAACTTTAATTTTTTTTATGAAGTAGTGAGAAGAGCGTCCAAGAACAGTTTTTTAAGAAGTTCAAATTTAATGGTACTTGGAAACTTTCAAGGCTCTATATTTGGTTACAAACTATATTTCCCTACAGACATGAGATAAAATGTTATCCTCAAAACGTATGAGCGTGATAAATTAATAATTTCTGGACTATGACCAACCAAAAACTTCAAACTTTTAGAGGGGAAAAGTCCACCTTCAATAGAAACATCACCAAACCAGCTCTGAACTTGTTGACAGATATAAATCTGAGTAATCAAATGTGGAGTTCCTCAGGGCTTTAATCTCGGCCCACTTTTATTGAATATTATTACATATTCTATCAAACTTATGCTGATGAGCTGTTTTTGTTAAAATACATTCCAGGAGTCATTAAATTCATAAATTAACTTCTTGTAAAAGGTACATTTTGCAAATAAAGCCATGAGTCCAACTAAGACTTAACTATATTTCATGACCGGCCAGTAACAGACTTTTACCAGGAACAGACTTAAATATTAAATTTAACTTCTATGCTTTAAATCTCTTAGGTATTTTTAGATCAAGATGGAAAACAATGCTCATCCTAGACTTTTATCAATTTATTTTTGCAGAACTTAGTTGTCAATACAGCTCTGGAAAAAATTAAGAGACCATATAAAATGATCAGTTTCTCTGTTTTTACTTTTTATAGATTTATGTTTGAGTAAAATGAACATTTTTGTTTTAGTCTATGAACTACTGACAACATGTCTCAGAAATCCAAAGCAAAAATGTTGTATTTATTTGCAGAAAGTGAGAAATGGTCAAAATAAGGAAGCAGATGCAGTGCTTTCATACTTCAAACAAGTTCATATTTATTTAGAAAGAACAATACTAATGTTTTAACTCAGGAAGAGTTCAGAAATCAATTTTTGATGGAAAAACCAGGAGGTTTCAAAAGGGATTCAGTGCAGGGGTCTCTCAATTTTTTCCAGATGTTCCATCTTTTACTATGATATTTAGATTAATGCAACCCTTTCCTGTGTCTTAATGGCTCCTAAACCAATTAATTTGCTTTGCCGTCCAATGTGACCTCTTGGATTTATCTTCACCTGTTTGTCGGACTCTGTGTTGTTGACATGAATCAATTACAGGTGAAATGTAAAATCCATCCATCCCTGTCCAACACAACAGAGTGAGCGGCTGAAAGATTTTATTTTGTTTGATCCCAACCTCAAGGTCATGAGTCAGTGCTCCTCTTGTACACAATGTCAGCAGAGATCAATGTAGAGCCAACATGGATGGCTGCCGGGTTACATGGTACACTTTGATCCATTATTAATTATCTAGAGGTGCAGCTTTTTGGTGTTTCATGCAGTTGGATCTGTGAAAAGGTTTTTTATTCTGTGCACAAAGAATAGAGAAGCAATATAAATTTGTCCTTGATAGATCTCTTGGGAAAATAGTTCTTGTTTTAAATGTTTGTCATCTTGAATATCACCGGATGTTAAGTCTTTGTCATTTATCAGTTGATGTTTCACCGATATGGACAAAAAGGAAAAGCCTTTGACTAAAGCAGGTAAACACAGAACAGTGAATCAATCATTTTCATAAACAATGCCCAAGGTATTGCTCTCCATCTACATCCACATGCTTTTGTGTTGCCTGGATACAAATACAGAAGGCGTCAGCAAACGTTTTGTATTCTGAGGGAATATTTTAAACATGTGAGCAAACAAAACTACTAGATGAGTGTTAAAACGCAAAAACAAAGACTATTGTTGGGTTGCAGACATGTGACCCGGATGACGCACAAAATTCAGGTGGGGTCAGGAAGTGGATTTCTCAGGTTCAAAGCAGAGCAAAATGGATCACAGCAAGTACGCTAATGCCCTAAATGGGCTGGAGCAGACAATTTATCTAAAAAAAATAAGCGTATATTATGATTCATACTGCCTCAGTGAGAAAAGACTTGTCATATAATCTTGAGGATTTACCCGGCGTCGAGGCGATCGACGCCGGATCGACGAATATAGTGAAACAATATTTTGTTTCACTATCTGGTGAAACACCATTACAAACATGGTTCATATGAATGTTTGTCTTTCTATGTCCAAGAAAATATCTGAAAATGCAATTTAAACAATGCGATCATTTCCTGTTAGAAAGTGGGCGCTAGAAACTCTGTTAGTTTCCACACCTCCTGTTTTTAGCTGTAGATTGTTGATCCACTATTCTCCTCTTTTTTCGGTAAGTTTTTTAAAATTAACTCCCTTGTGACCAACTACCTTTGTAACACAAAAATAATGTTTATCTTTCTCTCTATTAGAACAACCGTACAGGACACAGACTTTAGCCATTTTGAAGGTGGATCAACAGAAGTAAACGAGCAGCATTTACTTCCTGACCCCCATCTCCATTGGGTGACGTGGGTACTCTGTCATCTGCAACCCAGCGATTCGATATTGTTAGCTTAGTTTTGATTGTATCTCAAAGCTACAACCCATAAGTTCTGTGTCCTTTCATACAAAGCACTTACAACAGATATTCAAAAGCGATATTCTTGTCCGGATGTTGATGCATCTTTGCATGTAACATCCATTGTTACATCCACCAGCCTTTCTTCTCTGTCCAAAATGCTAATTTTACAAATGCTGCTGGGTTTTTCAAATGGTAATTTTCCAAGTAAAGTCATACTGACTGCAAATTAAAGTAAACTTAAACAGTCAGTAAGTAACTAATGGCTTGCTCCACTACTTTCTTTGCATTATGCCCTGCCAGAGCACTTCAACCGAATGATTATTTGCTAATAAAACCAGGTTACTTTATGTTCATGCGTTTCTACTTCACTGGCACTAGACCAAGCAGCTCTTCAGGGGCTTTTTACTGTGTGACAATATAACACCATTAAAATGCTGGCAGCCACAAATGGAACAGAGAAATAACTACTTAAATTTTAATGAGTGCAGTCACAAGAAATGGAGGAATTTAGGCAAATTCTGTGCATAGAGTGACACAATCGCTGGGAATGGCATTCGCCTTCCCCTGTATCTCTGTCTTAGACTCAGCTTGGCATCGGGTGCTTTACTGATACAAAATCGGAGAAATTTAAGATTAAATGCCCAAATTTAAGCTTTCAAACTTCAAATGTACTTTTTAGTTGCCACCCACTGTTTGTGGAAGATCTTTTTTTTTAGTGCTATGTTTTTGTTTTAGAGAAAAACGTGATTAAATGATGTCGGCTGAAGCATTTTAAAATTTTCCAGATGGTTGGGGAAATCCCGGGAGATTGGCAGTGGGGGTAAGTCCCCCTCTTGTTCAATTTAGTTTCACTTTTTGGGCCCCCACCTCGTTGGGACTCTGAGTTGTTCGTAACCTCATTGAGATTTAATTGCTTTTGGCTGTGGAGCCCTTTAGGGAGAAAACTGGCAGCTATGTAGGATTCCTGCGTTAGGCGGGACTCAGACTCATTTTTTCACAGTTTTAGAACTTCGTTCTCTCATAAATAAAAACGATGGTTTCTAAGCAAACTGAGTTTTCTCTTGTATATTTCTACAATTTAATGGCAAGGATTTCTGCTCATAAAATAAATTACGTTTTAAAAGCTGTAAAGCCATTCGACTGGCTTTAAAGTAAAGAAATCTTTTCTCGCTGCTGCGGCTTCACTCCTTTGTGTCTCCACTTAAAAGAAGAACCTTGTTTCTTTCCCCTCCCAGTGGCTTTTACACTTTTGTCTCTGTACATCGACTGAGGTGTACGCTCGCACTCAGGAAGGAGTGCAGCATTCTTGTGATTTCACCTTGAAATGAATAAATCCTTTCACAGCAGACTGATTTTATCGGGTCTGGGGGAAGCTAAGGTAAAACATGCACTCTGAACTCAGCACGCTGCTGGCTGCTCTCTAGTGAATGTTTCCAAGGAGGTTTCTAATAATAGTGCTGCTGTGCCTTCTTCCATCTGTGATCCGTCCTCAATCTGTGGCATTGCTCGAAGATGACTGATAGGTAAAGAGCATGCAGGCTGCATGCAGCTGATAAGACAAGTCTGCACAACCTTATGAACCCAACTCTCATCTTTACATTGGAAAAATGGGGGATTTTTAAGATGTTTGTCTGCAGCTTGCCACCAACAATGACCTTTATTTAGTTTAAGTAGCGAGTCTGAGACCAGAGGTCGCGTTAACGGAATATTTTCCGTATTTGACCAGTTATTTTTTTAAACGACAGAAAAATTTGAAGCCCGTCGGTCATTTGACAGGTTATAATTAACACCCCTGATTGGTGCACATGGGCACCAATAGACTTTGACTCCACTGCGGTTATAGACTTTACGCAAAGAGTTAATCGCAGAAACAACTAGAATTAATCAATAAAAAAAATCCTTTCTGAATATCATCTCATGGACGCTGAACTAAATGCGTCTTTCTGACGGGAAGCTGACAGCGTGTTGAAGAGTTATGGACCGGACGCTTTGGAGCATCTGGGTTAGGAAGCGCATTCAAAACCTTTGGTTGAAATGGCGCCTTTAATTCCAGTCTCCGTTACACACAGAACAGAGAAAACTAAAGAGAAAGCAATCCATTATAGTCTAATCAGGAGCCGACAATTTATCTTGAGGAACTAAATAAAGGTGCAGAAGTTAATTAGACCGTAACACACGCAGTGCGCTACACAACCAATGCGGACGTGGCTCTGCCGCGGCGAAGAATTAAACTTAACTCATCCAGCGGTTTTAACAAATGGGCCTGAAAGACGTTACCCTCCCGGCCCAGAAGGAGAGCGGCGCTCAGAAGCGCGGCAAACGTAACATCTGCCCATTTCGGGGAAGTGAAACCACGCAAAAAAATCCTCATAAAAGCGCAGGCCCGGACCGCGCACAGGGTAAAAAAAAAAGTTTGTGGATTTGACAGATCCAACTGACTGATGAACCAGCGCAGATTTCTCTGCAGATGCGACCAGGAGGAATTTGTGAGGTTTTGCATTCAGACCGCAGCAGGTGAAGTGCTGGTAATTGAAGTGGAGTCATTTAATTTGATTTATTAGAAGTTATTGGGGCCGCAGTCAGTGGTTTTTGTCACGGAGAAAAAGTTAGATGATTTAATCTGCTTTATGTGTGATGGATCTGGATTCATGATTCAACTAGGTGAATATTAACTAAACCGCATAAAAATGCGGTTAAATAGCCTATGTTAATGTGATTAAAAATAGTATATGACCGATTTTTTAAAATGCTGTCGGTCAAAAATGACGGAGAACAAAAAAGCCTAGCGCGCCCACTGTCTGAGACAGCTGTTTGCACCAGATGTTCAATTACAATTTATCCGGCGTCATCTCCGAAGATAAAGTAAAGAAAGATTACTAAGATGTTTTTAATAAAATAGTGTTTTAAAACCTTATCTCTAAAATCCATGACTACAGATTAGATTATTTAAAGGTGTTCTGATCTAGTGGATTGATTCCTTTTGAAGAACTGTTTAAAATATTTTGTCTGGCGAAATAGTGATGCAAATTATAAGACCTGCATGTGAATTAAATATTTTTCTTTCCCGTATCCTTTTTAAACAGAAAAATCTGTTGAAAATTGGTAGATTTTCTATCGTTTTATTCTTTTTGAGTCAATCTTGCATCAAAAAAAGCCAGTATCGCTTTTAGTCTTTTCATCAAGACTAAAATGAAGGCAAATATGATGAAGTCATCCAATATTTATACATGAACTCTCCTTTGCTCCTCCCCTTGTGCCTGTCTTCTGTCTCACCAAAGAAGGAGTTTCATTAATTAAATGTTTATTGCAGAACAAATACGGATGTAAACATGTGGAAACATCCACTGTTATTATTAATAAGGAATAATATAATCAAAGCTGCTCCATCTTTCAAACTGGCAGGACGATTTGAAGAAACGGCCTCTAATTACAAATATTTAAAGAAGCTCTAAACAATATATTAATTATTAATAGGGTACCTGAGTAAAGCAGACGTGCAAACAAGTCAAAACTTTAACATTCAACTAGTTTTATTTCTGCTCCAATATTGTGGATAAGTGATGATGTTACAGCATCAGAGCTGCAAGATTATGAAGATAAAACATGTATTATTTCATGTTGATTTGACTTTTTCTAAGCTTTTAAATCTTCTAGAAAGACAATAATTGTGTATTTGACCATGTAAAGCAGTAATTACTGTAATAAGTTGAGAATGGAAAGCACTTAATGTCATGAACCAAGTTTTTACCCGTCATAAAACAACCTAACTACATTAGTCATTATTTCTTGCAGCTAAAATCATACATAATCGTCTCTTGGCAGTGCTGTTAAAGGCTGACTTTTCTTCTTCGGTGGTGGCTCAGAGTTCAATAAAAGGCAGAGATTTGGCTACATGGGTTTTTATTTTTGCTTAAATTTGGATTTTTCAATCGCCATTTTGATTTTTCATCCGATGGAAACTGAACCACTGATCGAAGTAAGAAGGCAGTTTCACTTTGGGGCATGTTCACTGAAGTTAGTAGAGTTTTAATTATTTTTAAAATAAGGCAATCCCAAATTTAAAAACAAAAGTTTCCAAATTTTCACACAATCTCACAAAATTGATGTAAAATAAGACAAAGTGGCCTGACCTGAACTTAATGTTAACAATTTAGATCCTGACGTTAATCTCCTTCCTATAGAAGTTTATAAGCATATTAAGATTTATTAGTAATCAGCCAGTGAAATTATACCAATATGTACTCCTGAGTGTGCTCAGTTTTGATTAAAAAAGATTTATCCTTCACTTCTTTGCTCCTCCACCTTCACACACAAACAATCTTTGGAAGACTCTCTGCTGAGCTCATTTCTCTGAACGCATCACAGTCCATTACCAGACAAGCACTGCAGGGTTGTAATTGCAGTTTAATTGCTTGAAACAGGAGAGGTACCAAATGAATTTTTGGTTAAGGAGGTAATTATTAGGTGTGAGAAACCTTTTAAATGTGCATTTATAAGGCAAAATCCTTAACTCAAACTCCTCAAACTGTTTTTTTTATCCAATATGATCAACAGAAACAAGAGATTTTGAAATGAATTAATTGATTAATGACTACTGAATCAATGGAAAAACTAATGGATAGATCAACAGAGAGATAAGAAAGGTGAATAAATCGGTTAATAAATAAAAAGGAAAAATGATGGATGGACCAACAGATGGAAGGAAGTTTTGGTAAATGGATACAGGAATCAGAAAGAATGAAGTCTGGAAAAACAAGCACGGTTTTATACCGTTTTCCTTTTCCCTTCTCATCCAGACTTGAAAATACTGGGAAATTTTTTACATTTCCAAACCGCAAATAACTTCCATTCCTCCGGAGGAAACTCCAACTCTTTGGAGGACAACAATTCAAACGGTTCAAAGTACTATCTTTTAATTAATTTCCATGCAAATGAAGTTATGGTTTAGCAAAACAAATGCGCCGCGGCGGCTGGTAAGTGATAAGAGTCTTTGGCTCATCGTAGCATCAATGCCACGGTGGGAGGGATGCCAGACTCATCCAGAGCTGATTCATGATAATCAGGGCAGGTGGGAGACCTGGGTGCTTTTTTGTTACTGGTGAAGTAAACACACTCAGCAGGAGGGAGAGTCACATTTTGTGTCTCCTTCTCACACAAACACACATAAAAAGAAATAATTTTTTCGGTGCTCTAGTTTCTCTCGTGTTTTGCATTCAGTGAGCTACGCTGTGTAGATTTCACTAAGATTGGGTGGAATTTGGATTAGCTGTGACCCAAGTGTGTGTGCCAGAGCCAAGTCTGGGGCTGGCTGACAGGAAGCAGTGATGACTGAGGTTAATGAGGGTAAAGCCTGGAGGAGAAACTGCTGTTAAAAGACGATCAGATGAGGGAAAGCAGTGGCGAGTCAAACGCCACAAATTGGTCCTGCTGTGCCACATTAGCATCTTTTAATTTCTCCAATTGGCCATTGCTACATGTTTAGATGCCACTGTATGGTTTTCTTAAGTCGTACCGTCATTATGAGAAATTCACAAAACTGAGACAAGAAGATTTTCCACAGTATTGAAGGAACAATAAAAGCCCTGCCCAAACTGATACAAGTTTAATGAATCTAAATGCATTTTAAGTGATTTTTAGTTAAGTTTAATACAACAACCAAGCAAATTCAAGTAAAAAGAAAAACATTACATGTTTGTACTGCAGCTGGGAGTGACTTTTCTTCCAGGACTGGGCATCCTGTGAGTACTTAAGGATGAGTCAGAGGCCAACAGCAGCACTCTGCTATTTAAGAATAGCGAGCATTATGTGCTTTTACATCCATTATCTCCTCTAATAGCAGATACCCAACTACCCATTGCGACAGAGTTGGCTAAATTGGCCCACTTGAAAGCAGCATTTTAATTTAAAGCCCTTGAAGCTCTAAAGCGGAGGCTAATTGTAGCATCGTTAGCGGCTATTGGTTAGCTAATTGTCAACATGTTGATACCTTCACTGTTTTTTCTACACAATACCATAGTCGACAGACTATTGAGTCAAACGTTTTGTTGGCAACTCAAGAATAACCTTCTTTCATATTTTACGTTAACATATAGAACTACATTGCTGACTGTAAAAAAAACAAAACAACTCACCTTAACATCCATGGGTAGCGAAGGCTCTCTGATCCAAAGTCAACGTACCAGTCCACCAAGACTTCACCTAATTGAAAAATGTAGTTGCATTTTAATATTAATATCATAACCTTATCTAACATTTTATTTGAAGTGTACAGAGCGCCCTAGAGGCGCAAGGGAATTTCTTTTGAATTCCCTTGCAATACTTTTGCATTACCTCTTAATAATGTATTACAATATAAGGTTTTTCCATGTATGTTAATATCTCATTTGTAAGATTTCTGAAGTTTTATATCTTTCTCTTTGGGATCACATACTTATGTGCAAAATACAAGAGCAAAACATGGGCTTTCCATCCCTTCTAAGCCATAAGGAAAGAAAGAAAGAAAAAAAAAGACATTGAACTATTTGGATTATTTCTGACTTATTTTCACAGGGTAATAAAGTTATTACAATTGTGATTTTTTTGTGTGTGTTGGTAGTCTGGTTAATGAAGCATTGTTTCACACTGACTGAAAAGGTGTGCTCTCAAATTATGGCAGAAAAGTTCCCCCATAAATAAACAGTTCCGTGAAATTACCCACCGAGTGCAGAGCAAAGGCTGCGGTTTCCAGTTCAGGGACCTCTCCGTAGATGGTGGAAGTACTTTCCTCCATCCTATTTTTCTTCTTCTTCGATGTTTTATGGCTGTCAGCAAAAAACACAAATGGTGCATTACTGCCACCAGCTGGTGTGGAGTGTGGACAAGCTGGTCAGCCTAATTAAGGCAACACCTGACGCATTCACTGCTTCAGGACATTTGAGCACTAATAGACTACAGATTTGGGTAGTAACTAGTTACATTTACTCAATTACATTTACTTGAGTAACTTCTTTGAAAGAATTTACTTTTTACTACGCTGTACTTTTTACTTTTACCTGCGTCATTTTATTAAGAAGTATCTTTACTCTCACTTGAATAAAATTTCTGGATTTTCTACCCATTGAATGAAGAACAAACATGTTTTAACCAAATAATTCACCAGACACAGACACACCCGCAGTTTTTGTTGAAGTTTTATAAGCTTTTTAGTGAAAGAAATTGATTTGGAAAAAATACTATCATTCTCAAAAAGTGTTTTATTTTAATTATACCAAGTTGGCCTATTTTATTAATTATTATTATCAAAGGAGATCATTCCTACAGGGTGTCCTTGATCTGTCCGTCACCATGCTTAAAAGTTTTTTATTTTTTATTTAATTGGGCTAAATGTTCCTATATTGGGATAGCTTAGCATTTTTAATAGACAACGTTTGCATTTCTGCAGCTCCAACTGGAGCTCTCACTCCTCAGTGTGTCAAAACAGAAAATCATGAACAATCTTCACATGGTTATATATTTCTGTCATGAGAAAGAGATGTTGTTGTTACAACTTGTCCACATCAGCCTAATATATATTACGTCTTTCAATAAACTGTCATATTTTGCTTTAGCTCACCTCGCAAGTCAAACACAGGACTAAAAAATCTCTTTGTAATTGTAAACATTAGATTTATTCACAACCAAAAAGTATAAATAAACTCTTCTTTTGGTTCCAGCCACATCTGTTGGAGGGTAACTGACAAGCTTATTTACCGTTGACAGACCACAAAAATGAACTCATCCGTGTTTCCTGAAGACCATCGCACAATGTGGCTGCTATTAAGCAGATGTAGCTGAAGCAGGCGACTGGGACTCTCCTGACATGTTAAAACATATGCCAAATCAGTCAACATTAGGCCCCAAACCAACAAGAGCGAGGCAGGGAGCAGATGGAAAGGAGAGGAGAAATGCTGGAGGTCGGGGGTCTGGAAAGGCCATATGGCAAACCAGAACAGAAAGAGAGCATAAAGTGGAAATAACCAAACAAACGAAAGGAATCTCGCTTCCCCTGAAATGTAAAAGAAACTCAAATGATTGTGATAGTAAAGCTGAAGCTGCAAAGCAGGAAGCCTGGCGCTCTTCATCTTGTTGGCTAACTCTGCACGCATTAAAACATGAGTCAGGAACTTTCACCACAGAAAAATTCCACCAAGGAGTGAAATGAAAAGCGTTTTTTTTCTGTTCTCACACTCCCGCTCCAAGCACAATACCCAATGGACTGAGGCACTGAACCAACAAGTTTATGGTTTTGTTGAAATATGAGCTGACAGCAGTGGAAGGATCCAAGCTTACAGCGAATTAACCTCCCCACCAAAAACAAAAAATATACAGCTTAATGACCTAGAATAGTCTATAAAGTCCTGTAAATGCATTTCTCTGAGAAAAATCTTATTGATGTTCAGATTCCAGCTTCATTCAACCATGAAAAGTTCAGGATGGAAAGTTTTAATAACTGCAAGATGGAGGAAGAAAAAGGAAGTACTGTCAGCCAGAGCTACTCAAATCTCTCTTAAGATTTCCACTTTTCAGATAATTACTTTTAGACAACACAATGTTCCCGAACTGGGTGGAATAGACTGAAAACTAGCTTGGATGTGTTGGGGATCATTGTTGGAATATTTAGTTAATTCGAGGTTAAGCGAAAGAATCGGCCGCCAGTTTGACCAAGAAAGGGTTAAAATAATTCATGCTATCCGCATTAGCCTGCCCTACATCTGCAGTGTTTGTGAGGATTCAAAGTCGGGCTCTCAAAGATTAGTTTTGATCCAAAGAAAATCAAAAATCAAAGTCTGAGTGCATGACTGAAGCTGTTGCCAGTGGTTACAGAGTTTCATTTTGCATTATAGTGTCAGTTTAGGTGAAGTTCTCATTTCTTTAAAAATGGCATGCTATCTGAGTAAGAGTTAGCGCTGGTTCTCAAGATTTCCAAGCAAATTTCTGTTCAGTGTAGTTTAATATTTAGATTATCTATCTAAATATTAAACTTTGTGTTGCCAAGTGAGGCCCCCAAGGCCATATCACCCTGGGCAGAATGCCATATCCATCACATCAAAAGGTGGCAAGGCTACAGTTTTAATCTTTTCTCTGTTCTTTGTTTTGCATTTATCCTCTTTTATATTCAAAATGAATTAAAACCAAGCCGTCAGCTCTCTTCATCCTCTTTTCTGAAGACATTAGGCTTCAGTCCAACGCAGTTTTTTTTCCCAAAGACGAGAAAAAAACCCTCTATTGTTTCACATTGAGTCTGTCTGTATGTTACAGCCGAGCATGACTGATTGTCTGAGGCAGGAGGATAGAGGAGGAAACAATGAGCAACCAGCTTAGACCTATTGATCTTACACTCCCAGTTTATGTCCGTCCCAGCTGGTCATGCAGGAAGATTGGGGGGAAGGAAGGAAGGGAAGGAGGAGGTCGCCAGATTTAGACTCTGCTCCCTAAAAAGTGTGAGAATCTTCTGATTCATTGAGCTGAACTCACTTCCACCTCGACCTCTGCTTCACCCGGTCTAATATCGGAGAGTGGATTGCACACATAAAAAGCAATATGCTGTTGATAGATTGTCATTCAGGCTACATGGAGTTGCTGGTTTTGCCTTAACGGTTCATTTAAAAAGAAATTTATTTCTTAAACAAGATGAAAAAAGCAACTTTGTTGCCCTGGAACGATGGTGATGGATAACGCCTTCACTCTGTAAGCCGGTTACCGCTGACAGATTAGGAAATTTATTCTGCTTTGCAGTAGAAAATCTTTGGCTTAATATTAAAACTATTTATCAAAACCAAAAATGGCTTAAAATGCTGTTAAATAAGGCTTCCAAATGACTAAAACTTGTGATTTTAGCAGCATAAAGTAAAAGAAAATAAAGTTAAGAGCCTTCCAGCCACACTCTAAAGCATCCACTTGTCAGATTACAGGGAGGCAGGTGAAAACAAAGAAAGATAAAAACAAGATTCCCTTCAAATCATTTTTGCATTATGAGGATGAGCTGCCAAAGGCTGCAGCTCCATAAAAACTCAACCTTTCCATGAGTCCCAAATGGGAGTGGCTTCTTGTCACATTTCTCACGGATAAATGTCACCGCTGTGTTCGTCTCTGAGTCATGACTGCAACACCCAGTTTCACACTTGGAGTTTAAATTAAACAACACCGAAAGTGCGCAGCCGTTCCAGCAGCTCTGTGACGCTGTAATAAATTTATCCAGGCAGATGATTGCTATGGCAGAAGAAACAAGAGTGTTGCATAAGAGTTACTGTTTCAGCTTTAATGTATTTTATTGGGATTTTGTGTATTAAACTTTAACAAATCAGCGCATAAATGTGAATTAGGAGAACTATACATTTGTAAATCCTGTAATACAATTTCTCAAGCTTTTAACAGTCCTGTTCAATCTACCGTAGTTAGCTTTAAAAATTAAAACAACTATAAATAGCTTGATAGTAAATCCCAGGCTGCTGACTCTAGATGTGAGCTAATTAGGTTTTGAAGGTCAAAGGTTAATGAGACCTGTCCTTTTCTCCAAGGCTGTCACCAATGAACAATGAGGGAGGATTTAATTACATCCAAAAGTCTGTTGGAGCTGAATGAGTTTTTGTTGTGGTGACTTTTTAACTTGATCCTGATGACCAGTTTGTCAAATATTGATCCTTTGCACGTGACGTCAAAACAACCAATTTAAAGGAAGTCTAAAATCAGATATCTGTAACTTAATGCTTCTATTTAGTTGACTTCACTTTAAAAATCCCCATAGGCTCCATAAACAGACAAGGACGCAAACCAAACTTGTCATATGGCGTCATGGAGAAGGTATGGCTCCATCCGTAACCATGGAGACAAGGCCGCACCGCCATGTAGCCTAGCATAAATGGAAATAACCGGTTAGCGTCTGGTTTTTGAACGTTTTCAAGCCTGCTCCTGTGTAAGGGGAAACGGTGTTTATGACACAGTGGCATAAATCATGTGGTGTGAATTCAGGCAAAGTCTGTAATTTGACAAACATGTCAGGAGGGAGGAGGTTCGGGTCGGTTTCTAAGCTAGCTGTTTCCAACTTTTGTAAATACCGCCGTCTATGAGCCCCAACCAGGTGTGTTACGTTCAAAGAAAAATTAGCTTGACTCCAACAAGTAGAAGCCATGAATAAACTGGCAAAAACAACTTTGGAAATCAATTTTAGTCGCTCAGTTCAATACTCACGTCCCTCACTTCCGACGTCCATCATGGCGCCTGGAATGATTCAGTGACGTAGTTGAAAAGGGTGAATATTACAATAAAAAGCTATATAGCTTTTCTTGCAACGGCAAAGAAGTATATCTAGCTAAAACAGCCTTCCAGTGCTGTCATCTGCTGAAAAACACACCAAACACCTGCAATGCATTAAAGGACAACCTTAGGAGAACAGCTGAAATTACCCACAGCACATCTGCAGACGGAGCATTAGCTCATTTCACCCCCTCTCATATGTATACGAAATGTCTGAGCAAAACGAGGAGTTATGGGACATACAGAGAACCGGACAGGGCGGACTGCAGACTTGATATACGCTGATTTTCTGCCAGCCCCGTCCACCCGTGGGGAGTTTGTGGGATTAGAGCTGTGCTCAGGAACTGTGCTTTAGGAGCATTCCTTACTTGTTACATTATCTGGATCAGGTTAAAGACTAATAAAGTCAGGGCAAGACTGAAGACTTTATTGCTGCATGGCTATTTTCCTTTGCAAGAATCACAAAAAGTCTATGTATAGTCTATGTAGGATAAAACAGTTCTTTAGGAAAGATGGGAAAACAAATTGTCTGCATGAGTTGGTAGAAAAGTGTGATCCTTTCTTAAGAGTTTTTCAAAATGGAAAAACATTTTGACACACAATTGTGAACAAAATTTAAAATAACCAATTGAATCTCAGTGGAATCCAGGGCCTAAACCAAACCATAACGTAAGCAGCTGCTCTTTTCTTCATTTTCCCATCCTTATCACTTCAAACTTGCTTTATGCCACAGTGAAGGTCATGGACTGAAGATACTAAAAGAATGACTATCCTCCTTGACATTCATGAAATGTACACACCCAAGGGCAATGCAGACACCGACTGACACGCAACTCCAACTTTTTTCCCAGAGTTCATTGGTTATGCAAGAACTTAATCCTTACAGTAACCTTGGAACCACAAATGCTTCAGGGGATCCAGTGGTAAACCTTCAGATTTACAATATAGCCTACTTATAGGATAGACAACCAAATTTACTCTGAACTAAAATTAAGCAATCAATTGGAGTCTCTTCCAGCACCAAGGGAGGTTGGGACACTAGAAGACACCCTGACCTCCCCAGGTAATGGTTCACACATAGTCCTTCATTTGTCATTGAAGAGTTAGCCAATACACCTCCTCTCCAGTCAAATCCTGTTCATTTCTTACACTCTGCCATTGGGGAGTACCTTGGAGCCCCTTCCCAGAGTTTTCAGACTGCCTCGTTGACTGAGAATATGGGAGCAACTTAAGGATTTCCAGAAAATGTTCCTTCTGCTGTGTGGGTCCATGCAGACTCCATGTCTCCAAACTCCCTCGGTACATGAGGCAAACTCTCCTGGAGGTGTGAGTTGAAGATCCCTTGAACTGGGCCTTCTGCCAGGTGTTTCTACTTCACCCTCACCCACACTTTATAGCGGTGAAAAGCACACTTTATTACCTTTCAACAAGTTTATGCTAATGGGCTTCATTTCAGTCAAGAAATATCATAGGAGTTTTGATTTGAAGGCATATTTCTCCCAATAGTACTCTTTTTCTTTAAGCTGTACCAAGGTCAGTTCAGTAGAATTACATCCCTTTGAAAAGTAGAAAAAACTTTACTAGAATCTCAACCTAGAGCAAATTACCTGGAAAAATGCTTCATGCTTGCCGTCATAAGGTGAACAGTTGTGCGTCTTTTATCACCCACGTTTATTTTTCACCTGACAGACCTGTTTTCCTGCCACTGACAAGCCAATGCATCTCACTCCTTATAGATGTGATGAAGTCACTGAGTGATTTATAGGATTGCTGCGTGAGCAAAAGCAGTTTCCATGCTCGGTAGCCCCAGGGAATTTACCAGGACTCGTACAAAACCGTCTGCGTTTAGTGATACTTTAGCCTTATAAGTAGACAAGACTATTCAGTCTCACTCACAGAGGACTGTTTGTTCCAAGCAGCAGCGACAAAACCTGCTTTTCACGGTGATGTCTCAACCATCAAGGACTAAAGTTCAGCTTGTTTTTCTGAAAGGAAACAGTTGTCAGTCCGAAGAGGTTTATGTTGACACTGACGAGCAAAATACAGTGCTGTACAAACTAATTTAAGTACTTTGCTTCAGATTTGATATGCTATCTGATTTACAGCCAATCTAGCTTTGCCATGAATTCAAGTCAAAGCTTGGCGTTTAGTTTTTAAACAGCTTGTTCTAAATGAAATCATTTGAAATAAACAGAACAATAAAAAGAGATAGGCTTGTCTCTCTCAGCGTCAAATCCACTGGACACAGATGAAATTTTTTCATTATGCAACACTTTCTACTACATACATATACAAGAAAAGTGAATGCAACTTATATACATCTGTTGACAGGAAAACGCCACAAATCTAGACAAGTTCGTTACCATTTCGGCTACTTCCAAATAAACAGAACAGAGAGCATTTTAATTCATTTTATTTATTCTAAAAGGGAAAATATATAATTCAATAAATATCGTGGCAACAACATTGGCAAAAGACATTTTGAAGACATTTGAACATTCAAGAAAACATGAGCGTACACAGATAGGACAGGTTGGAACATGAGGATAAGAGTTTGGGCAAAATGCTGCAGAATGAGACAGCACTGATGAAAAAAGCTTTTATGGCAGTGACTTCAATTAAAAGTGCATCAATACCTTTAATAATGATTGATATTTACTTAAACAGTAAATATTTCAGACCATTCAAACAAAAAAGTACAAATTATCTAATTATTTGAGTCATGTACGAGTAGGAAATTATACCAGCTAATAAATGTTAGCTAGGCAGCTAACATACCGACAAATTTGGCTATACACTTAAAGTGGAGAACTGCTGAAATGGACTAGTTAGCTAATGAGTGAGCCAACCAGCTAATTAGCTTAAAGGCTAACAGGTTGTTACAGCCTGGAAACAGTTTAGCCTTCCTAGTTCCAAGTGAAACATATTGCAAAATATATTCAAAATAAAGATAACTTAACTCACAGTGTCTAATTGATCAAAGTTGGCAGATGCTAGCTAACGGCTAACATTCCCAAAATCCTATCAGTTGTAATCAGGAGCCATTATTTGCATTATGCCATTTAGAGGAATCCCTCCGACACATGTACAGTTTGCTGAAATTCAATTGTAGCTAACAAGTTAGCTAACTAGCTAATTAGCTCATTGGTAAACATGCTAATGGACTTTTACCACTCAAGAATTGTTGGGTTCACCTTTATATTTTTGGATTAAGGTTCAGTGGTTCAACACATCCACATTGCTACAACTCCTTCCTCCATTTTGGCTTTTAGTTTTTTTGTTTGAATTTGAGTTTGGAGTAAAATCAAATGAGCTAATTAGATAACGCAGTTCTAGATTCAAATATACAGACAAGAATATTTTAATTTTGAGCAATGGTCAAGTAGATTATACTGGGAAAATAATCTGAAATAAGATGCTAACCAACTCGGCAGACTGTTAGCTGCAGCAGCCATATTGTCATTTAGCCTAGATTAGCTAATGAGTGAGTTAAAACACATTAGCTTAATGACTAAAACGCTAAGAAAACTTCACTGCTTACAAATTTCAGCCTGGAACAGTTTGGATTTTACAGTTAGAGATTTGCTGGTTATAAACACTTTGAACACATTAGCAATTTAAACGTTTTGAACCTCTACCTCCTTCTAGAATGACATGTAGAACCTGTGGGGGGTAAGCTAAACTCCAGGACGTTGAGATTTTTGCACAATACTTTCAGTTTCATCTTGCTACATAGTGGTGAACCAATGGTTTGAAGGTTTAAAACCTTCAATCTTACTTCAGAAACTGTTGGTTGAGGCGACTGAATGCAACCATCGGAAGAGTGAGGATGAAACCAACAGAATCAGAGTAGAAACAAAGATGCAGTTGCACACCAACAACTTCACATTTAACCAACAACAGTATCAGAAACAGGGACTCCTCTGCACACACACCGACAATAACAGGAGCAGAGGTAAAAGTGAATCAGTTCCAAACCACAGTGATGAGTTGAAAGCCTTAAATAAGTCTTTGAACCTGCACTTTTTTTTTATACCTTCATAGGCCACAGCTTGCCGTAGCTTTGGCTCCCGCTCAAAAGATTGCGTGTTCTAAAACCCTTTAAATGTGATGGTCTCTTAATGACATCACTCCTCCTGCTCATTTCCTGTTGGTGAGGAAAGCCTTGACTGCATCCGCTTTGTCCTCAGAGGAAGCGGGTCTCCTCCCAGAACTGATAGCCAGCTGACTGATAGCTTCCTCCTCTGGTGGGACTGGTGGTAGCTGAGGTGGGGGTACATCGACTGGGACGCAATTACTCAACGAGTTCTCATTGGAGCAGAATATTCCAGTAACACTTATACGAATTGAAGCTTATAAAAAAACCCTTTCGAGACAAATAAGGGTTTTTTTAGCATGCAGGACAGGGCTTTGCCCCTAAGCTCCCTGCTTGCACTAATGCGCTGTCCTCGTTTTCTTTAGTCTGATACCCCCCTCCCACCGCAGTCTGACAAGTCACATGACCGAGCAACTTTTGGCTTTGTCCTTCCGGAGATCCGTGGAGACGGCTGCCAGGTCAGGCCGACTGGGCATGTGTGAAATCCTCTTGTTGGCGCGCACAGTCTTGCTTCGTTTGGCGTTTTTGCTGTTCTTGTTGATGCAGGCCAGCGTGGCTACGTGGAAAATGTCCCTGACGCTGTTTTCCGACTGCTGGGCCGAACACTCGATGTAAGGCGCTGAGATCTGCTTGGCCATGTTGGAGCCCTGGGAAGAAAAAAGGTTTAAGCATGATCTCTCCCAGAATGTGAAAGCTAAGCTACTTGCTAGCAATGCTAACCACACAAAATGCTAGTAGTGTCAATTCTGAAATAACTTTCTCTGCCTTTTCAAGTAACAGTAATATTCTGTTAAACTGCAGAGCTGTGTACCAAAGACTGCTCTGTCTCTCTCACACTGTGTGACATAACCTCTAATTCTATTATTATTAATATTTAATGATCAAATATGGCAGAAAGGCTGATAAAAACTCCTGTATCGTTTCCATCTAGTGCAGGAGTAGGAAAGATAATAAAGCGCTGAATACCTGGTCATAGGAAACTGGGTTTTGTCGATGGTTGGACAGTTCTACTAGGGTACCGAGGTCGGTGCGCAGGTCCGACTTGCAGCCAACTAACAGCATCTTCGTGTTGGGACAAAACTCCTGGATCTCCCCTTTCCACTGTAGAAGAAAAACACTCTGAGATCATAGAGTATTTTAATCAATTGACCGATTTCCTCTGTCGTCTCAAGTTTAAAACTGATGATTTAACCACAACTGTGGTCAACCTAAGTATAAAAACGCCTTTGCTCATGCAGGCCAGAACGTCCTGAATAGAAATCCCACGAGTTCAAGCCCCACAGTCACCTGGTCTCTCTGGTACAAAGGTTAAAACCGGCACTTCCTGGATCCCCAATGCTTTGAACCTTGGAACAGAAAATAATCCCCAGGTTTCCTCCTGAACAATAAATGCTCTGATCGGTTTGGGTCGTAATCTGGGGCTATTGTGCCTCAGGGCCGACTGACCAGAGGTCAGGGGATCAAGTTCATTAACACGTGAAGAGGAAGTTGTTTTACACAATGCAACCTTCACATAACTAAATGCTGAAATCTTGAGGTACAACATCTGACAAGTCCCATAAATTGTTTTTTTCTTTTTAAATGTTATTTGTATGTTGAGATCAGAGATTTTAATCTGCATTTTTAGACCCTAAACTAGCACTGAGAACTGAGGTTTTGCATGTCGGTTTTCATCCCCTCAGGGGGGGATTACATTCCACATTCTTACTTTAAGCCAAATAAACAAGACGTGGAACACTGGCGGACCTTGACGCGTGACCTCAATTATTCAAAATGAGCTTGCCATCAGTGGAAGCGCACAGATGACTGGGAAGCATCAAGCTGTGTCTCGGTTTTGTCGTGTAATGTTAACAATTTTAGAAAAATGTGACTGGCTTTGCACCAGACCAGAACGGACAAAGTTGCTTTCTTGAGGATCGGACCAGACGACATATGGTAGTCAGCAGGAACAAAAGTCAGAGGTTGACCACTAAGCAACCTCTTCAGAGCCGCTGGTGTTTAAGCAACACTTGAATCTCTTGGGAGACTTCACCTTGTCTTTATTTGTAGCCACATCTGATCTCATGATGTGAAGTAATGCCTTGTGAATGCAGACATTTGGTTTTGTTGAGCCTCATCATAAGACTGATTTATTACACCCAGACTATTCAGGTTAAGTTTTTGAATCTGGAAAGCAGCGGCGTACCTTTTTTAATACGCTGTCGAGGGTTTCGGGCCGGCTGATGTCAAAACAGATGAGGACTGCGTCTGAGTCTGGGTAGGACAGGGGCCTCACATTGTCGTAGTACGGAGATCCTGAAACACAAGGACGTCACAAAACTTAAAACAAAAAATCTGATTAGTCATTTCTCAAATATTCTTTAGATTATGAGTAGTTTAGATGTTGTGGTCTTAAAACATTTAAAGGCTTTAACAAAATCTGCAAAAATGTGTACACACAGGGCGAAATCTCTGCGTAAAAGCTTGACACTATGACATAACTACAATTTAGCCATAATCCATAGCAACAAGGAGAAAAACAAATAGTGCATTAGTACAAAAATGTGCTGAGTACCAGATAAAAAAATAAGAAAAGAGGTATAGAAACTGAGAAGTTTGGAGTGAGGAAATGTCTTTGTTAAATTAAAACCATGTGTAGGGAGACGCCCATCCCTCAGCCAGACTGAAACATTTCTGGAGAGGAAGAGCGAGAAGGGCAGGGACGGGCCGAGAAGTTAAGGTGGGTCGAGATCACATGACAACAAGAGATGACCACAGGCACCAAGCTGCCAAGAATCCTGGGAATTTTGTTTTTGGTAACTCAAGATTCCCCTGGGATCTTTTTTTTTTCCTGAATATTGCTGTGAGGAAACGGCAGGAAAACTCCATCAAATGCAGAAAAACAAACTTCTGCATTCTGGGAGTGATACGGTCCCTAATCCAAACAATGGGATAAGGGGAGACACCGTTTCAAACAACGCTTCCAGGCCTTTCAAATAAAGCTGATGTGTGCAAAAACATGGATATTCTGTTTTTGCTTCCACTTCTTGTGTTTAACCTGGACTTGACATCAATTTATTTATGTTGCCATCGTTACTGGACCTTTCTAAAGAACAGATCTCGTACCTAATAGGACATTTTTGGCTAACTATTGGCTTTATCATCATCACTCCTAAAACTTGAGTGTTTTAGCCATTTTAATATTACAAACGCAATAAGCCCAAGGGAGAAAAACAAACCAGCAAACAAGAAATAAAACAACAAAAATCCATCTTGGCTTTCTAACATTTTGTCAATGCTAACCTGAAAGTTAGCAAATGCTAATGAATAGATCACAAATGTATCTTAAAACAGATATTTAGCATTTCACCAACACTCCTTTGTGCTAACTTCACAATAAATAAAGTTATTATGTAATCAATGAAGTAGTTTGTTATAAGGCTAACAAACAGTTTGAACACTACAGATGCTAACATGCATCAACAATGGCAAAAAGCAGGAACCAAAATTCCAGGATAAGAAAGTTATTCTGCACCAGTTATGCAAACACAATAACACTTCAGTTTATACACAGTATTTGACAAAATTACTGTTTTTAAAAGCTAGAAATGGGAGTAGGAACAACAAGCTAATGGCTAACCGTTTTACCAGCAGGTCAGTAGGGATGTATAAGATTTAAAAAATTTGTTATCCTGTGTTTGTAATGTTAAATGAAGGCATTCATAAACTCCAAAAGCACACAGTGCGGTTGAGACTTTTAAATTTATAGCTAATTTTCTTTTAACAGATCCACACTTATTATCAAACATTTGCCAATTCACATTATGGATTCAAATTTGCAAACAAGTTCTGTATTTTTTTTTAGCAGCAGTTAAAATAAATTTTCCTAAATTGTCCCAACTTGAACACATCAGCCATCACTGACATTACCAACAATCAGAACCAGACTGCATTGAGCCTTTTTTCTCTCAGTCTTGGACAAATCAGTGGAAAAATAAAGACCTTCCAACCAAAGGGTAAAGCTGTGGAGTCGGCTGACATTTTACCACGATTTGAATGTTTCATCAGGCCACATAAAGGAGTTGCATATTGAAGCCGCCGGGTGCAGAGCGTGAGGTCCTGACGCATCCGAATGGATTTCTGTGAATATGTCTGCATGTTAAACTCCAGATTACTCTATTAAAACATTTTGAGTGCAGCACAACATGAGTGGAAAAACATGTAGAATGCTGAAGTATGCAGCGCTGCCTCATAAACTAGTTTTAAGTCATCTTTCTGCCAGCTGGGAAGATAAGAGGCAATCCCACTGACGACACGGAGTGCAACCTGGTGACCGTTGCAGCGTAATTAGCTCCTGTCATTGTTCTCCCGCAGGATCTCTAAATCTGGAAGGGTGACGAGGACTCTAACCCCCCCACTCAGTCCTTTTCCACACATTTTCCTCTCAGCAACACAATCCTGTTGTGCACAACTAACCACACAAGAGAAAACAGATGCTAGGTAACCAAACTTCCACCGTGGCCCTCATTAGGAGCCGCTGTTTTCCACAGCGGCGGGGACAAGAAGCTCCACCTAATGTCGGAAACAAACCAGAGTCTCTTCATGCAATATTCAAACTCCGATGTTCTTCAGGATGAGGCTTTTCTTTTAAATACTCGTCTTTCAGATCACATTTTTGCTTTATCTCACATACAGATGTGAAACAAACCAGATGCATCCGACAGGCTGGAAGTCTGGCAGCAAGTCTGCTGTTTTAGCGCATAGCTAACATAGTTGTGCAGAACTGACAGGGTGGTGATTGGAAAAAGGCGCTAAACCCTGTGGGGCCACCTGTGGAAACAAACAAAAAAAACCAGCAGCTTGTATTGCTGCTGCGCACACACGTAGCCCCTCGCTAACTAACACGACCAAGGACAAGAAGCAAATTAAACTGGAGTAACCTCAGCCAGTACCTTGTGCGGTTGCTGTGGTTACAGAGACATCTGCCGCCGTAAATGCAGCCATTGAGGTGCTCAGTGTGAGCAGGTACAGTTCTAATGCATAGCATCATGTATTCAGACATCTAAAAGCAACATTTGGGGATTTTAATGCATCTTTCCAGCTTGCAGTAAGTTTAGTTCCTTAGGTGCTTTCTGAAAGTATGTGCACCCCTGGAACATTTCCACGTTTTGTCTTGTTTCTGTTTTCTGAACCAATATATTCTCTTCCAGTTCACATCAAATCTAACCAGTATCACTGTTTCAGCTGAACAGAAGAATCCACACCGCATGATGCTGCCACCACCGTACAATACCATAAAGATGGTATGTTAAGAGTTAATTTCTTTATGGGTTTTTGCTCCACATATTTTGCATGTAGACTAAGATTAGGACTTTGATTAATCAAATATTGAAATAACTGTCAGTTAATTTAGTAATCAATTAATCACTAAGTGGATCAAAAAAGGTATTTTTCTGGAAGAACACCACACGCAGAGACATAAGTAAGCCAAAAATGTGCAAAAATATTTACATTTTGCATTAATAATGATAATAAAAAAAAAGAAAATAAATATGTTTAACTCTGAATTCAAGTTTTGGTTTCATCTATTTCAAATTCGGCAAGAAAAACAAAACAAAACTCTTATTTAGAACCTTTGCAATCCAATTATTATTCTTTTAATTCAGAAAATTGTCATTTAATGTACAAATAATCAAGTGTACACTACAGTACTGCTGTGTTATTGCAATTTAGGCAAATATTGCATAAAAAACTTGTGATTAAATGAAAAATATGTAGAACATGCGATTGTTAAATTATTTATTTAGTAATTTAAGACATGAGAACCTCCTTCTTCTATTCCAAAACCAAATGGGTGTTCTTACAGAACTGTTATTTGTCCGCAGTGTGCCTAAAATACAATCGTATTCTGGCATTGCACAAAATTAACAACATGTGAATGTTTCATGACAAATGCTTTCAAAAAAGACGAAGGAGCATGCAAGGCAGTCCTGTGTTTCTTATTACTGTGCTGGCGGGATTTATAGCCACTGAGAGCCAAGAATCCAAAGACCTGACAGATTTTAATGTCAAGGTGTAACATCACACAGAGAATCTTTCCATGACATTAGCAGACAGGAAGTGGAGTAATCTCTCCCAGGATCCCTGCATTTCAGCTGACACACTATCCCCCATCACATCACCGGTCAGCCAGATTCCACCATGATTCAATTTCCCCCTCCTCCTTGGAAACGAGGTGGGGCTTTTAGTGATCCGTGGCACTTCTGTCACTGGCTGGGGATCAGGGTTCTGCTGGGTACAATAGCCGTCTTTGTAGGGGAGGAAGTAGAAACCTTTAGTCTCAGGAATGCCAGACATGCGGCTCCAATTCGCTGAGCCCAGAAATGTGAGTCGAACCAACGCTGGCCGGCAGGAGGAAAGGAGGTGGCAGCGTGCAGCGAGGAGCTTAACAGGGGCAAGAAACGGTCCCACGCTAAGCGGTCCGGGCAACAGATGCACCAAACTCTACAAATAGACTCCGTTTGATTTGCTGACATGACAGTATGAACATCACCTCTTCAGTGTTGTGTTCATCTGATGTCTCTAAACTTAAAAGATACTTTACAGCTTCTCTAAAACACAAATTCTGATTCATTTCCTGATTTTTGCGCCAACATTCATTCAGATTAAACCTCCATAGGTCGGGATTAGCACCGAAACAATTCAGTAATTGACTGAATATTAAATACAACATAAAGCTGCTTTCATCAACATCGTCTTATGAACAATAAGTCACATGACTTGATATGATTTGTGAGATTGGGCATGTGGGCGGATGACCAGGGCGGCATTAGAAAGGGGACACACAAACACTAGATTAAAGAAAATACAACAAACACTAACTTTCAGTCAATTATTTTGACACATTTCACACAAAAACTGTTCATGAGTAATCTTCAGTGGTGACAGATTCACTTCTGCTTCCACCTCAACGGTAGTAAAGTAAATACATTGTGAAACGGGTTCTTTTGGTTTTGCCGCCTGCAGCTATAAAGTGTTCAGTCATTTTGTCGTCACCAAATGAAACAAGCAGCTGCTTTCAAAGCAAACACCCGGATTACTCTCAGCAAATGGCAAAACAGACCAGGCTACTATTGAATTCAGAGGAAACAGAGCTAAGCAACAAGTTTGTTTATCATGTTGCAACATCGCAAAAATTTCAAACAAAAATGAATAAAGATGCTACAATTGGGCTTCTAAGTCTGACAGCAATTTTCTTAGCAGACTTCATGTTTACTGAGGTTTTTTTTTGTATCCAAGCCCACCTGGTACGATTCTCAAATTGTTCCAAGGTGTGTCAAGTTGTCATTTTCAGAAACTTTCTAACCCAAACACTGTGCAGTTAAGGGTAATTGTCTGTCTTTATGGGAGCTGTAGATTGTTCTGGGATGCTACCTTTGATCATTTTTCCTTCATAAACTGAAGTCAGACCTCAGGCATGCAGGTGTCAGGCCTCCGAGGTTTCCCCCATCGTCTATTTCATCCTCTTTGACTCTCAAACTCCTCTGCTGCTCATTCAGACCCACTGGCAGACAGACAGACAATGTAAACCACTTCCTCTGCCGCTGAAAGAAATGAGAAGCATCAAAGCGTCCGCTGAAACCCTACAGACCTCACCCTGGGAGTGGAAAGCCACAGCTAGCTCCAACAAGCTGGGTGGGTGTGTTAAGAAGGAGGTAGGGGCGCGAAGGGGGGCAAATGGAAAGCTGCGCAACTGGCAGGAATTTACCTTAATGACCCAAATTACACCCATCACCCTCCCTTTTCAAACACTCGCACTAAAACACACTCCAGGCAGCTCATTAAGCCACTTGCAGAACAAAGAGCGTCTTCGCATGTGGAGGTGTGTTTATATGACTTTGTCCTCGTGTCTGCATGCTGGGCTTTGTCGGAGAGCGTGATCGGGGGTTTATGTGGCTGGATCACACAAACACCAACCCGCCCCCATCCTCCCTTCCCAGCACACCTCAGGAGATAAGAAATCGATTGGATTGGCTGTGGCCGATGGGTGTCTCCACAAAGGGACCAGTCAAGCTGAAAGCTCCATCAATCGGTCACTGGAAGTGAGCGTGTTGAGTGTTGGGTGGGGGTTAGGGTTAAATGTAGGGGGGCAGGGTAGAGGTATCTTGCTCCTTCCCACTGATCTAATAGGAAACATACCCCCTCCTTCCTCCTTTCTGTTTTATGAAGCAAAGAGAAAAAGAGAAATGACTCGGGGCAGCCGGCCAACAGTGTAATAAACCAAAACTCTTGCTCTGGACGGATCTCATTTCTTCACCCTTTTTACTTCCACAGCGCACACACAAGCTTGATTTCCTGGCTTCTAGTCCAAAATTAAAGTCTTTCATTTTTTGTCTCCAATAAAATAATAGGCAGAAAAGCAAGAAAGTCGACTTTGAGAGGCTGCTTTTGCTTCTCAGATGTAAACAGTCAGGGTTTACGGGTGTTTTTCAGGAAATAAAAACGTTTCAAGTTGGATTCTCTAAAGTTATTCAGACGCCGATTTGGAATTCCACTCCCAGAGACCCGCAACAGCTGGTTGTCTGCTTGTCCCCCGCCCAGATCTCCCACACAGACCAAATGCTTGGACGTTTTCAACATACGCCCTCAATCACACCTCCCCGCTATGCTCGTTTCCTCCGATCGCGCATCGATGGACGCAAAGAGCGTTTTGTTTACGTGCTTAAAGCCCACAGGCTTGGGACACAGCCGCTGCTTTTCTACGCTTAACAAAGTTCAACTATACATGAGAATAAAAAGGATGATTGAGGGGTGGAGAGGATGTATTGTGCAACTCAAATGAAAAAGAAAAGAAGGCAAAAAAAAACGGGAAGTGTGGTAGGAATTTCCAGAGTGTGTTCACCAGATGTATGAATTTGAGGCTTGTTCGGTTTATGTTTTTAAGTTTATGATTTAGCTTGGCTCGGCTGGGAATCTTTCAGAAATTTCCCCCGGATTAAACAGTCACAGATGTTTCCCTGTAGATAAAAGGTGAGGTTGGTATGAAGGTTTCTAATCTGACGTTGTGCAAACACCTCCTGACGAGGCATTGGGTGGTTCTGGCATCAAAGTGCAGAGGTTTCAAAACCACTAAACCATTCAGACGTCACAGCATTCCCATCATCTATCAGATGAATGAGGCAGAGAGTAGATCTACATTTCCCTTGGGATGCTGCACACTACCAGTCAGCTGGCTTAATCCCAGCTGCTACACTTTCAATTTGCTCACAAGGACGCCAATGTGGCTGTATCTCCAAACAACCAAGATATGGAAACTACATTTCTTTACAGAAATTAGCAGTTTAGCGACTGAAACATCATAAAATGTTTTTTAGTCAAGGTATACAGTGAGCAAATATTCATGCTCATTACCTTGCTAATCTCAGCTACAATACAGTAGCAGCAATAGCATAATTACTGCTTATCCGTTTTAAAATAAAGCAATTTGATCATGTACATTTTTTTATCATTTACAATTTGGGTCAATATTGTGAAACATGATAGTTTTACTCAAGGATTTAGTTTATAAACTAAAAAGACTATGTAAAACTGAAACAACTGGGTCACATCATAATTTAATTTCTCATAAACAATGCATGACTCTTACATGTGAGCATATAAATATTTTAAGCAAAAAAACTTTTATGTTTTACAGTGTAAAATTCAAATAAACGTGGATTTTTAAAATACTAGCTGGTATAAAATTTCCAAATAAATCTATTTAGAAAAACAAAAGGGCAATAATTATTCTTACTCCTGCAAATATTCCTTATTTCAGTCATAAATTATTTTTGTTTTCCTACAACAGTCAGATTTTTCCTGCAACGCCTTCTTTCAGGCAGCTCACCAGCAGTGTGCAGCAACAGGAAAGGAAGGCCCAACTCCGGACCCAACGGAAAGATTTTTGCGTTTTTAAAGAAACACTGAAACCATTTACCAAAAACAGAAATAATATCAATAATCTCATTTAGTTGGGCTAGCTACACAGCTAGCTACCCACCAGATTATGTCTCCCACAGTTCAGCTTCTAAGTCTCAGTGGAAGTTGCCCAGGGCAACATTAGAAATGAGGACACATAATATAATTAAGAATGTCTGACACCCCCAAATGAAACAACTGCTTTTAAATTAATCAAAAGCTAATGTCATCTTTATCCCCTTTTATGGTAACTAGCCTTCCTTCAGCCAGCTGGCCAGCAGTGGGCAGCAACAGGTGGGGGAGGAGTGTTTTTACCTTCACTTCATAAGATAATCTTAGTCACTCACTGAGAATGCGTTTTGAAACTGTAAATTATTCTACAAAATCGAATACTTTGATGCCTGTAACCACTCCACGTCTACTGGAAATACACCCGCTTCCCGTTAATCCACGCAGGCGTTTGGGTGGGTGGACAGTCACAGCAGGGCTTGTCCAAGTCCCCCGGCATGTTGGGACATGTCCTCGGAGACAAAACAGAGAGCAGAAAGCGGCTGATGTTGGTTACCTGATGTGTCCCACAAGCTCAGCTCGATCCGCTGCGTTTCGATCTCAAAACTGGCCGTGTAGTTTTCAAACACCGTGGGGACGTAGCTCTAGAGTGGGGGAAGAAACACGCAGAGTGGATGTTTGAGAGAGGACGCATGCTGGGATTTAGACTTCAAAGAAAACCAGCGCTTCACTGATACCGAAGAAAAACTAAAACTATAGATGCATGCAACACACAATGCGCAAAGTTTGCCCTGTGTGCGGTGTTAAACGGAGGTCACGCAATGCTGCTGCGGGTCTCACCTCAGGGAAGCAGTCCTTGGCGAACACGTGAAGCAGCGCGGTCTTCCCACACTGGCTGTCCCCCACCACCACGATCTTACACTTCACACTCTGACTGGGATCCATGCCGGATTTCAGAGAGGACTTCTGACACGGCCGTCTCTCCTTCATTGATCGCGCAGGTCCAAAAACGAGTCCAGTCCTGACTGTTGAGACGTAGAGTGGGCGACTCCCAGTACTGCTGTCCCTGTCTCCTCTGCTGTCTCCGCCTTTCTCTGTGCCGGTAAATGCCATTTGGCTGTATTTATAAGGAGGCAGGAGCCAATAGCAGCGGCTCTCCTCCTCCACACTGCAGTCCGCCGGGAGAGCGCCCCCATTTGGATCACACAATGTAACTAATAAAATATCTAATTAAAATATGGAATATAGTAGAAAATGTCATCTTTTATATAGAGTCTTTAAATGTTCATTGTTGTGGATGTAAGATTAGATGGCTCACATGAAGGTGCGTCCTGATGTGAGTGCACTTTGAGAAGAGCTTAGCGCCCCTGCAGGTCTGGAGGACTCCTAGTGTTAGTTTTTAAAAGGGCAGCATTAGCGCCCTTTTATAGCATAATCAAGTAACTATATTATTTTCAATTGACATAAAAATGTCGTATATATCAAATATAACCGATTTAATGCTCTTTCTGAAACTCCTACCTTAGGAAGTCATCACAACATCGCTTCTCTAACATTTGTACCAGCATTTCACTAAGAATTAGCTCATATAATAAGTTCAGCTAATGCACAGTTTTCACCAGGTATTTGCTAATTGCTGCTGGCTAGTTTGAAGGAGCGGAGTGGAGGAGTGATAGGGGAGGGTTCCTCTGTAAGACAGAAGCTTAGAAACTGAAGCTCTGAGGAGGAGCTACATCTTGTAGGCGGGGCTATGTCCATCCGGGTGTTTTTCACAGCTGAATGGTTGCCATGGAGATTTAATGATTTCTCAAACATGCATGAGAAAATCAAGGTAACACTCCAGGTATGTTTTTGATGAGGGAATAACACTGTAATATGATGTAAACATAAAATTTTACATGTATTATTTTGCTGTCACAAAAAACAATAAAAAAGAGAAAAAAAACTCAGGAAATGGAAAAGATTAAAATTTAGATTTTAATACAAAGACTGTAACACACAATAAATAGCTCAGAAATTATATATTAAAAGTTACTGTAAGAAGAAACTACATGCAAGAATTTACAAACTGTGGTGCAAATAACATTGTTTAACTTGGAAGAGACATCAGGTCCAACTAAACAGTTTTTTACTGCAGCTGTCATGTTTACTGGGCGGCCATATTGGATTTTGTAGTTGTGGTTGATTAGAAAACTCACAAACTTTTGCACTCTTTGCCATTTCATAGATAATTCAAACAAAGTGGATGTTGGTTGGCCTTCAGAAGTCAAGAAATGGCTCCAATGCAATAGTTTCTTACCTAACTTTGGTCATATCTATAGTCAGAGCAATAATCAAAATCCTTAAGGAACTGAAAACGTGAGAAACAAGATCTTATGAGGCTCAAAGGTAAAAACAACAAAATGTCAACAACAAAAAAAACACCCAAAAGGTTTATTTTATTTTGCTTAGGATCTGATTTGTTGTTGTTCTGATCAACTGTGTTTGGAACCAAACGCATCCTTTTCAATATTGGCACACTGTTACCATGGTCACCAAAATTTGAGCTGCACAAAAACGTCCTTGGAGAGTCCTAGCGGACCCAAGTGGGCAGATATGAATGGAGAAATTTACGTCACACAGGCTTCAGTGGCAAGTCGAGTGGACTGGTTGGTATAATGTGATGTTAGAGTGGGAGAAACACCACTGGACTCCAAGTGAAGTTATGATGTAAGAAAAACTAATTGGGAAAGGAAGATTAGAAATCCAATCTTTGAAACAAAAAACCCCCACAGTGAAACATGGTAGCAGTAGCATTGTGATCTGGGGATGAAACCGATTTTTCCTTTTTCTGTCAAGGAGGAGGGAATCAGATACCAGTTTGAACCCAAAATCTTTAGGAGACCGTAGCTTTCCAGTACGTTTTGGAAAGGCCATGCTAAAGGTCAGAACTAAATCAGAAAAAAAAATCTGTAGAGTCTTCTGAAAAATCAGAGACGGTCTCCAAATTTGTTGGATTTGGAAAACCTTTCCGAGGCTTAGTGCACAAAGATAACCAAATCAAGAGGCTTAAAGAAGATTTTCCCCCTAATTGACTTTTCTCTTTTGGTTGAATTGTATAGAAAATGTGCCACATTTGAAAAATCAAGTTCAAATAAAATTTTTGAAAGCCTAGCAGTAATGTTTATAGTTCAACATTCATTTTATGCAATTTACCAGAAAGAAAACTGCTCAGATGCTCTCTGATACAAACACACAACGAACCCAGTGAACCCACTGTAGGTGTTACTAATCTCCACTGGACGTCACATTTCTAAGGAGGATTTCCCTCATTATCCATGAGTAATACATGTACTCATCGTAGCATAGCCAAAGAGAACAATTAGGGAAAAAACAAAACAAAAAGACTGCATTAAACCTATTCCAAATGAGACTCCACGCGCCACGATCACTTTTCATTGTCTTTTCCCCAAGTGTGAACAGGAACCCTGCTGATCTCCCTGCCTTCAGGCTATTGTTTCCTAAACACAAAATCGTCGCTAATTTCCACAGAAATGGGAAAAACAGCGGCGTTCTGCATCGGCACTCCCCTCTGCGACAGTGATTTGACTCGCCGTGTTGCTGGCAGCAGTCTATGCAGTGAGACAGCTCCACCCTGCAGGCTGTGAAGTGGGAGTCCCGTCTGTTGTGTGGGAGCTTTGCCTCCAGGCCACAACACTGCCAGGAGAGAAGGGACGAGGGAAGCGGAGAGGAGGGGGACTTTACAGACCGTAGCTGTGCTTCTTGGCTGCCGGCTCCGTACCATATGCATTTGACCTCATTCAAATTCTGCAGAGATTTTTACCTGCTTGGCTTTAAAAACTACAATTTAAAAGCTTGTTTTATGCGTCCAATGTGACACTTGACATTAGAAACCAACGTAGGACATGGAGTTGAACAAACTAGGTTCCTTTGTTAATGGATTTGGCTGACAAAAACGCTAGTCCAAATACTGTACGACCAAAATAGAAATGAGGGTACCACCTGTTTCTGTTCACATGCGGCTGTCAATGTCCAGCAGACTTTGCAGATTTTCACAAGGACAACACAGACTTTTATGTTTTTAGGCCTTTTTGGCATAAATTGGCTAATGTAAACGAATATTATGTTACTTACCGAAGATTCACTGAACATTTTGTCACATCAAAGCTGCAAAATTCAACATATCTACTTGGACTTTATTTAACACCTCAAGTTTTTTTACAAACAAAATCTGAAAAATGTGGCGTGTGTTTATTTTTAGCCCCAAATATTCTGATACTGCCAAATAAAACTCAACCACAAAACCTTGTTTCTTAGCTAAATGTAAATAGCTTTGTGTGGTGGAAGACTAGTTTAGATCAATCATCATGTTAAGATGATTGTTTTCATACTATTCTAATAAAATAACTGACAGTTTGTAATGCACTCACTTTCCTGACACGTTTCCATCAGCTTTGAATGTATGCGATAAGATCATTAAGTGTATTCTCACTCTTCCAGCTCCAAATCAGAAACAATATTAACGCACTGCATTTTTTAAATTAAAACAACAATAAAATCCAAAACAAACAAAAGGTTGTAGATTATGAAATTGAGCGGCTTCAGTTGTTAATGTTTTACTGCAGAAGGCTGTCAACACAATGTTTTGTTTAAGCTTATCTCTTGTAGCCCTACTTTGTAAGAACAATAGCTGCAGCCATTAAATGAGCACAATATTGTTTTACCTGCTATAAATCATCTTAGCTATTCATTCAGTGGATATCTGAGGGAAGTAATACTGTAGTTTCCATTTAATAAGCCCTAGATGGCGTCTACTATTACCTGATACCAGGAGCGTTCCAGATTTGGCTCATGCACCAGTGAGTATCAGTCTTATGGATTCGGCGCTCTCATTGGGAGGGATAACAAGGAAGACAATTTGGGGTGAGTTTGGTTTTCGCCAGCAGGTGAGGATTGCTGGAGGTGTGCAGCGGGTGTAGGTCACTGGGTCTGGGCCGTCTCTACCCCGGACTGGGCGCTGCCCCACAGTTATCTCATGTCTCCGTGCATCCAATCAGCGGAGCGCTGACATTTATGCTGGGGCAAACACAGCACAAGTTCTCCCGTTTTGGTTTATAACGGGGTTTTTTGGTGTTTAGTCACAACGACTGGAAAATTAAGGGCACACTTTGAAGAGTTCAGGGAGAAAAGGCAACAGATGTCAATGTGATTTCGCAACTATGATGCTAATCTTTGTAAATATGGAGGTCAGAAGTTAAATATGAGGGGAAAATGCTGACAAAGTCCCTAAAAATCCAATTCAGATTGGCTCACAGCTCTGATTTTTGCGGTAATGCTCATAGAAATTCTTTAATATCTGTGTAAAATAAAATTTCCCTTAATTTTCATTGACCTCTCAGTAATCTCAGCTCTAAGCATTGAGCTGTGATCTCCAGCTGACAGCAGCATGGGGTCTCAGACTGAAAGTGTTCCAACTTTAGGACAAGGAGATGTTATTTCACACCAGCTGAGCTGCGACTGACCCTTACTGACATGCGAATGCAAGTGTTGATGAGCTTGTGTGAAAAATCATCTGCATTTTCACAATGAGGTTCATTTTGCCTTGCAAACTACCAAATTGTACACTGAAATTTATTCCTTGCAATCACAAGAGATAGAATCAAAATCCTTGGACCGACCGGAGTCTCGCTCCTCATTTAGTTCCCGTGTACATCCATCTGGTTTCTGCCGGTATAGAGGAGACACCTTAATGATGTTGGTTAAAAAAATTTAAAAAACACTAGCTGCGTTTCCATTACTAATTTACGCAAGTTTGTTGACAATCCACTAAAGTTGAAAAAACACAATTTCACAATTACTGTGTTTCCATTAAATGAGAAACAATTAAAATCACACATGAATAAGTTCGTTCAAGCGATAAGTCTTTTTAAAAAAAAATGCTGCACCATCATCCTCCAACCACTTCCTGTTGTCTTCCTACTCTTTTCTACAAGTACTAATATCCAGGTGTTCATCACATGACTTTTTAATTGAAAAACATTAGTTTTTTCCAAAATTGGCACGTTTTCATGAAGCTAATTTATTAGCTGTTTCTGGTGTTCTTGCTTCAGTTCTTCTATTATACTTCTAAAGTTGAATCTTTCACAGGAATTCACATTTGGGTCAAAAGGCTGTGAGTCATCTGCTATCACCAAATGTTACATCACATAAAAAAAAGTATGAAGCACTGGAGTCAAAATGTTTCATCATACAGGTAGAATGGCTAACTGGACTTTCCAGTTCTCCAGATAAAGTTCGAAAACGTATAAAAACAAAATAAAAGAGTCATTGCTTCTTTCTGGGATTTCTGTGGTAACAGACTGGAACTTCCTAATCCTAACAAGCTTTGACTACCTATCCTCCCCTTACTAACACATGACATCTTCTTTTAATAAGCAATTAGCTTAATATCCTCTTCTGAGTGTGGTGAAGGGCAGCCAGGGCAAGTCTCACACACACATCCACACAGAGAGTACAGGAAATCTGTCGAGTGTCTCCCTTCAGTCATTATGTCTGATCAGGCATGAATACACACGCTGATGTAATGAGGCAGTGAATGTGTTCAGATCATGTGTGTGTGTGTTTGTTACAGTGTGGAGGATGAATCATTCCAGGAATGACCTGTTCCTTCAGGGAAGTTTGGATTCTGTGTGTGTTTTTGTGTTCAAGTCTGAGCATTAATGGTGCATGAAATGATGTGTTCATTAGCATAAAGCACTTGACGGGAAAATAATTGTGTCTGTCAGATGCATGACACAACGAATGAATATTTGAGTTTATCAGATCATTCAACTGAAATAAATAACTTTGTTGACTACAACCATTCTTATTTAAATACACACCCACACACACACACACACACTTTCCAGTCAATATCTTAGCTAGCTTGTAGCCCTCTGGAGGAAAATTAGCTTACTTTTGACTCCACATTAGAGCACTGATGTGCTTTTTGTTCCATACTGACCTAGTCTAGGGAATTTGCTGCTACTTCATAGACCAATTACTACACACTATGTTAGTTATAAAAGCTTCCTCTATGCAGCTACGTTTTGTTTTCTAGCAGAAACAATCTGGCCCAGTACACAACACTTTACACTATCGATTGGATGGTTACAAGGAGATGATCAAGCTTTAAATCTAATGATGTAACAAACCTCAAGCAACATATTGTGGAAAAGATAAGAGCTTATGCCTCTGGTAGTCACAACTTCGTAACAGCAATAAGAATTAGTGAGCTTCATGGCTTGAAGCAATAACTGATGGTCTGTGCAACCAGCCGGCTGGTGAGGTTTAGGTAAAAGGACACTGCAGTTATGAGGGTCAAACTCATAACTTCAGTAATGACATGAATGTGTTTAACCTTTTAGAAAAGGAGATAAACACAAACTTTATGCAGAACGCTCTATAGATTCTACCCAACATCTTCTCTGGTGCCACAAATCTGCCTTGATTTCTGCATGATAAGTAATTTATGAAAGTCAGAGATGCTCGTCTTTGTTGCTTCATGTTAGAACTATTTTGTGAAAGGGGTTATGTAAAGGATGATGTTTCACTCCATCCAGTGGGTTTAAGTGAAGTAGCAATACAAAATAATATCCAAGAATATCTAGAGAAAGATAGAGAGAATACAAAACATCTAGTCCTATTGTTTGCCCTTGAATGGTCTTGCCTTTTGGTTCTCCATCGTCACCTCTGGTTCAAGCTGACCATCTTTCTTGTACAGTCAAGGGAGCTCTCTATAAATATCTTCTTGGTCCCACCGTTTCTCTTTCCTGGACTTTCTGTCTTACAAAGGATTGCCCTTGTTGCAACAGTTGATCCAAGATTAACCCCAGCCTTGGCCGGTCTACTCACTGGATATGCCTTGATGCATCTGTACCTATCATTTCCTCCTCCAGGTTTCTACCCTCAACCAAAATGTTGCCATCACAGCAATGCCTCATATCCAGAGAAACATAAACTTTAGCATGATATGTTAGGTAAATTTCCCTGATAACCAATGTGGTAACATAAACAACCAGATAGCTTCACTAAAATATTCTTCTACAAACTACATTGTCCCTTTGTAGACTTTAGTTTATTTGTGCCGGCAGATATACAGTAGGTCGCTAATCATTTTACCCCCAGATTTCTGTCAAAATGAACCTCTTAACTGCAGATTGCTGCCACCTTGTCTGCAAACCGAACCAGTGGTTTCTTCCTTCCTTGTGATTCTCGGAAATGTGTGACTGCTGCGCGAGGATGTGGCTTTTTTTTTAATTGCGCAAGACCCACCACAGCTTTTCCCATGACTTGGATCGTGTGACAGAGCCATTCAGAGCTGAACCTGCATAAGTTAGGGTGTGTGAGGCGGAGAGGAATGTGACAGCTAGCAAACAGCCACTGACGCTGTCAAGCTACTTATCCCTGTAATGAGAAATGAGAGACTCTGTATGTGGGGCAGAGACGGATATTTGCCTCCAGATCTCAAATGCTAAATGAAAAGATGCAGCATCAATATCAGTCTCATTAAAAGGCATTAAATGTTAATTACCATTGAGAGATGGCAATGTTGACATGTCTGTGAGGTTTGGATGGGATTTTACTCGGCTGTAAGATGACATGATGTGCCCTGAGGCATCTCTATTGAACGTCCTCAGCTGTTAATCACGCGACGCTGTTAATTTTATTACTAAATGCATAACCGTGGTCGTGTGTGTCCAATTTCCTTGAGGGAGTTTCACTTCAAATTACATTACGAACAAAGACAATTACTTCTTGTCCAAGAAAGAATATTAATATCGATTATGCAAAGAAGTTCAGTTTGAATCTGCGTGAAAGAAACAAATATTATACATGGGTAAAATCAGCTCTAGGTGAACTAATCACACTGGCTGTGGTAATAAGGTTAAAGAGTATTAATGTAATAAAGAAGTGACACATTTAGAGAAGAAAACATCTGAAAAGAAACTAGTCTAGCGCTCCAAAAATGACTTCCAGCTATATATAGCGAACAACCAGGCCATCTCTCTGGCCCATATGTAGCAGACCTGTATGTAAGTGGCAGATGACAGCCGGAAACACAATAATATGTTACTATTCAAGGCTCTGCTCTAGACAGACTTTATCTACTTAACCCAAGCTTTCTACAATACCTTCCACATAATCTCAATTTATACCACATGGAAATTAAACCTACTTGAGAAATTCCTAATCTTTCCTTATAAGCTTACCTCTACAAACATAATGCTTCTTTAACGTTGAATTAGGACTTTATTATGTTACTGCATGATTAGAAATTCCTTTTACTTACAAGGAAGAGTGAACTCTCTGTCTCTTCAGCAATGTTGGTATAAGTAGGACTTCTATTATTATGTGGCTGCTACAATGCTGAGTGCAGCTTAGTGATTACATGTTTGGCGGACTGACTGTCACATGATCCATTTTTCTTCTGTAGGTGTACAATTATGTACAAATTAAAGGTGGGAATTTTTCAAGCAAAAAATAGTCTTGATACAGCCAACAATACAGCTCAACCTCCACAGAGTTCAAAGGGATTTTGGGTTATTGTTGTTCAGTCAATCCTGTTAAATGTCCATAATTTCAAACCACATATAGGTTCAAAAATACAAGCAGCTGCAAATGACACTCGGGATCTCTCTCGGTTAGGCTGCTTCCTTAACTGACGGTCAAGCAATCCGTTATTCTACTTTGGATAACGAATCAAAGGTGTATGGAGTCAAAAATAAGCGTACGTCTGCAGCCAAAGACAAGTGTGCCACCTACAGGTCTGGGAGCCAATGCTAAGACATGTTTGATTTCAAAAGGTCCAACAATTGGTACATAAACACCCAAACTTGATCAATCAGACCAAATGAATAATCTATCTGAAGATAAGTCTACAGAGGCAGTTCGATGATAAACCATTTTTATTAATTTCACCTTGCAGTTCAGTAAAAGTGTTAATACTTGACGGAAGCGACCTCTTTTAGCTGTGAAAATAATCAAATAAACTTCAACGATCACAAGAAGTATGGTGTTTCAGTAAGCCACTACAGTCATATAAGCATCTGTTGGGTCCATAGAGATCCTATCAACTTCAACAACCCTTAAACTTGGAGTCAGGTATCTAAACAGACCTTTAAAGCTCTGGTGAAGGTTTGGAGTCCATAGATGGGTCAGGGCTGTCATAATGTTCAAACTACTCAATGCAAAGCTTCTTATATCTCAGAGTCGCTCCTTTCCTTTATTACTGTGGTGACACGCTGGAAAATCTGGAGCTTTTCTGCTTTTCTGTTTCCTCAAATCAGCACCAGACATCATCAGGGTCAAGTGAGGACAGTCAAATTGTGAGGATGTCCAAATAAGGGCGATATGGTGGCTGAGGAGGAGGACGGCTGTAAAGGGAGGTGTTATTTAGTCAACATCTGTGAGAGTGAGTGTCTCTATGAATATGGAAACTCTCCAAATTAATTTTAAAGAAGAGAATAAGCAGCTACGGTTGTGATTTGCTACACATAGCAGCAAAGCCCTTGTGGGGCTTCCTAGTTGTTGGAAAAAAGGATGTGTTGTGGTTTTACTTTGAGGCAGAGGGATGTTGTTGGTGGGATTTAGAGGTTTTCTCCAGGCCAACGTTTCTTTGATCTGCTGAGGCACCCTGAGGACGGCGCAGCCTGCTGTGAACGAAGCAGGTGGGTGGAGGTGTAGTCAAGACATGAAACCAAGGTTAGACATGAGGACACAGCGCTGCATAGCATCACATTGTTTTAATGAGGATGCGCCAGATGAGATCAATATGATAGGCAGTTTGGTTTGTAAATTATAACAGTGCACTCACTCTGGTACACTGATTAGAACGATGATGTAGCTGGAAAGTAGCGCGAGAGTGTCATAATACCGCTACTTTCATTTAAAAATTGTTTTATAAGCTAATAGTTCAATGTTTGCATCATTATGTAGCGTATTATGTTTGAAATAACTTTAAACTGCGCTATAATCTGCTTCAGGGAACATTTGTTGGCTTTTCTTTGCTTTGTCTGCAGAACTCGGCCAGCAGAGCAAGGCTGGAGAAGCATCAGGCAGGAAGTGGCTGTTTTCTGCTGCAGGCGCGGCATTTCAACGCCGCATTCAGGTCCGCACTCTCAGCCGGTCAGTGACGGATGTGAATCGTCTTTTTTCCACCTCCATTCTGCGGCTGTTCTGCTAGAGTGCTTCAGGTCATTATTTTGTTAGGCGACCCATTTTTGGTCTAGGACGATTGATGGCATAATGTGGCATTTAGGAACGCACTGATAAACCTCAACGTTCACGGTTTTTCTAAGTCCAGTGGTTTCCAGCTGCATGGGGGGTTTGAGTCTTTTGTATTTCTGCAACATCTGGGAAATAAATCACCCCCAAAATGCAATCTACCATTACTTGAATAAGTGTTTTATTTCTTATTATTGTGGGAAACAGTGGTGAAATACTGAAAGGTAAGAGATTTTTTAACTTCTCCACCATTGCACCTTCAGACTTTAATGAATTTTGGGGAATTTTATGCCATAAATAAACACAATAGAGCCAAATTGTAAATTTGGAAGAATTTCCAAAAGTTACGCAAGTAAGAATAGGAAAAATGTAGGCCTTTTTGAGTAAACAAAGGGGAGAAAACCAAACATGTGATTTAAGATGAGGGCAGGAGAGTAAACAAACAAGAAGGGTGTGATATCATATAGAGAACAGCCAATGTATATTTGCAAATGCAGCAGAGTTGGTGGGCTGCGGGTGGAGCTGCGAGGGGGAAATGTCACTTGTCTCTACTGTTTTCAGTCTGTCTCCACTTACAACAACCCCATAAAACTAATAATGCTGTGCAGATGTAGACGTTTTAGCCGTGAGCCAATAATATGGAGGACGCAGTATGCAGGGAATGCCTTTGATGTTGGCTTTATAAAGCATACGGACGCTTTGATGATTTTGCTGACATTTCCAGGAGACTTTAAAACTGGAGTAGGCCTAATCAAATCAGTGTGCTCTCTCTCTGTTTAAGGTTAGGTAGCATGAATGCGGTCTGCCTCTGGGGGGTTTGGGGTTTCTAATGGTTTTGAGATGAGGAGACATTTTGTCTAAGTAGTTTTTGAATGAATGGCAAGATGTTTTGATTTTCTGCAGAGATGGGCAAAAGTAACTACATTTTTACACATGAATACACAAAAAACATGTTTTACATCTTAACACTGTGTGGGGATGCAGATATTTCTGCTAAGTCTGCATGCATACCATAACATTGATATCTTGTTGCATCATAACTAGGGGGGAAAAGTACTGTTTTTCTTTAAAAATACAGCTTACTTGCAGCATTTTTCAGCTGATGTAAGTAAGATATGAAGGTACTTTTTAACTCCTGCATATTGGTAAATATAGGTGGAAGATGCATTTGGCAGTTTGGGACTAAAGGTGTGACAAAGAGTCTAACAGCAAAAAAGAATGATTCAAATCAAACTAATTTTAACATGCTTCAAAATGAATGTGATTAATTACGAAGCTTTCTAGTCAATTTCACTCATCATCGTCTGTCAAATTTGAAATCATTTAATAAATAGAAATTGTCTGACTTCTTGAAGAATGTTAAAAGATCTCAAAAATGCCTGAATTTACAGAAATCCACAAACAGAGGAGAAAGAAAGTCACTGACATCTGTCGATCTCTTTTAAGACTTTAGGACTCCAAAGCACAGTGGGAGATATAATCCAAAAATGGAGGAGACAACAAACACAAACATGAAACAGATGTGAACCTTCCTAGAAGTTTCAGATAAACTAAAATCACTGTAAGAGTGCAACCAAAACTCATCCAGGAAGTCACCAAAAAACCAAGACCAAAGATGCACACTACTACAAAAGGCTACAATCCAGCTAATGATTAAAGGTTGAAACAAATAGGAAATGCATATCTATACATTTAGACGTTTATAGTAGTTTTATCGTTATATTACTAGCCCCCCTAAAATACTGCAAAGATAAAGTATACATATAGATGAATGGACCTCTTTGAATGTCTTTCTGAGGTAGATTTTGATTTGACAAAGCTTCATTCATGCCCATATCCAAACATGCTTCTCCTCCCTTGGCTCAGTGGGCCGTTGATGCACTATAGTCACATCCTTTCTGTTAGCTTATCTGTTTCTCTCCTACATCTGTCCCGTCTTCCTTTACAAATTGACCTCTTCTAACCTGAAAATGTTAGATAAGACTGTGCAGACGGAAGAAGCTGAGGAATTCACACTAATGAATTATACAGGGATCCATTTATGTAATCTCCTCGTTGGATAGTTATGTAAATCTTTTAATTATAAAAAGAGTTTTCCTGGATGCTTATTTCTGCTGTTACTAATGGAAACACCTCTCTTCTTTCTGTTCTTTTGGGCTTAATTCGTCTTTTAATGGATTATAATTTGATTCACCATCACAATTACAAGCTGTGACCCTTCATAATGTCACATTTTTTATCATCGTCCCCAGGGCCTATAATGCTCAGCGCAGCATGAGTGATAGACATAATACAAGATGGAGCCACTGGTGCCAGTCCTGTGGTGGCTTCAATTTTAAAAATGTCACAGCCATTAAATCACACAGGTGCTTTCACATAAATCTGAATTATCTGATCTATTTGGGGACTGTTTTGGACCTCCTGGACACATCCATGTACCCTTTAAAATAAGGCAGAGTGCCTTCAACAATCTAACTACCCACAAATCATAGCATGCCCTGCAGTCCCACCTGGAAAATGCGCCTCTCTGGGACATTTCCTATATTTTATCAGCAAATAGAGCTGGGAGATGAGAAGCTTTCCCACAGAGCAGCACAAAATATTCTGAAACATATCAAGACAAACTGAAGTGAAACAACTTTGCTCTTCAGTTGGAGTCATTTTGAGGTCAAGCTGGCTTCAAATTTTGGTGATTTAGTAACTTCTTCACTGCACATGTGTTACCATTGTAACTGAAATATTAGAATATAATTTACTGTATTGATCCCCAAGGGGAAACTGAATATTTATACTTGTATGCTTTAAAGTGCTTCACAGTCATTAGTTCCTGAAGGGAGTTACTTTTCATCATTTTATGTCTTTTTTAAATACCAACTAACAACTTGCCAGTGTGAGTTTCTAGTGTCCTGTCCTGAAGTGAGTGTAAAATTATTGCTCTAAATTGAGTATTTCTCATGTTGTTTCAGTGTTGAGCACTGCAGTCCGCAGTGTCAAAGTTTAACAAGCAATCATGCATCTTCTTCACACCCCACTAACTGTAAGCGTCTCGAAATGGTCAGAAGAGAGACTTGTAATTATGCTGAAGCTTCCTGGAATGGCTGAGCGAGGCTGAGCAGATGGGGGAGTTCAGATGCCAGGAAGGAATGCAGAGGAGATCACGAGCAATAATTTTGCTTCAGTGCAACACAGAACTTTTTTGTTTGTGACAAACATTCAAAACCATAAAGGCATCACACGCAAAGGTGGGTGGACCAATTACAAGAAGCAGTAATTAGCAAAGAAACCCAGGTGACTGAAGCAAGTTGCCACAAAGTTTAAGATATAATCTTAGGAGTTAAAAAGTCCAGGATAAATGTCACACTAAAGGAAGAAAAGTTGAATATTTAACATCAGAAAAATCTGGGATTTTACACTTCTGAGAGCAGATTCAAACCAGAACTGGAGTCTGAAACGGAAAACTAGTACTCACAAGTTTAAGACTAAAATACAGTTATTGGGGGTCAATTTATGCATGAAATAAGAACATATAATTCCACATTGTATGTTTATTTAAGTATTCACAAATGAAACACTAACTCAAAACATTGTAATTGTGACGAAAGAAGACAATAACATCCACATGTTTGCAATCTTTGTATCTTTTAGTTTAGTTTTTGTTTAGCGACTGTTGCTAATTGTTCAAATATGTGGCTACTGTTGTATTCGCAGAGCTATGTGCAGATTGATGTGTGTGTGTTTCTCCTAACCTTCTCTCACTGCAGGGTGTGGCGGACAGGTGTGTTCCCGCAGCTGCAGCTCATCAGGCCCAATCAGGAGGAGCTGAAAGATGAGCAGATTCCCTGAGGCAGATGCCAGACTGTTTTGCTCTTGTGCATAATCAGACTTACCTGCATTGTGTCAATTCTCTCCTTGAAGTTCAGGCATTTATCTTTTTTGTTCATGTTCATTTTCTGGCTTTCTCCTGTTGCAAACCATATATCCATAAAGTTTAAAGTAGAGGGGAAATTTCTGTTGTTTCCAAAATATGTCTGTCAGACAGCAACAATTGACATTACAGTAAAAGACATGATTAGCTTAGCATTAATACATGGTAGTTTGGGAATGTTAGCTTGGGAATGCTAGTTCGAGAGCTACAACCAATATAAAAGGTGGTATTTCAAAAGTAAACACAAAATTACACTTTTAGTGACGACTCCAAAATCAAAATTATTCAATTCCCACATGACTAAGTTTAGTTCTTAGCCCTTCTGTTGCCTTACTGCAGTGGACCTCTGGTTTTCAATGGGTTTAGTGCCCATAAATAACCAAAATCATTGAATACTTGACAACTCCTCTAAAATACGTATAACTGCCTATTTCAATTGTTTAAATACCAATATACAGTACATACATTTCCATTAATACGGACAGTAGAAACTACGTTAGCATTGCCACAGAAGCTAGCCGTCTCCTCCACTCTTGTCGGTTCAGCCAATCACCAGATAGGACAATAAATGGTGCTCCTGGATTGGCTACTTTCAAAGCACCAGCAGCCAATAGCATGTCAAGGAGTATTCCGCTTGAATATTTTACATATTTGGCCCTAATTTGACATTTTCTTTGGAAAAGGTAGTTTGTATTGACCTGACCTGATCACTCAATTTTTATCCAAACAGATTTTTTTTTTGCTCTGTTTTCTGGTTATAAGTCGTGTATGTAAATAAACACAACAGGCTACATATCTGAGCTTTTTAAAGCATTTTACTTATCCTCTGTAAGAACATTATCCATTTTTTACAATCAAAATATTGAATTTACACAGTATTATTTAAAATAAATAAATAAATAAATAAATAAATAAATATATGTCCCTTCAAATGAAAACTCAAGAACTATCAGTAGAGGTTTGTTTAAAAGGCTTCAATAACATTGTGTGCTTCTTGGGTCATATATCGTGACAAATTAAATACCATTCACCCTTTCTATCACACAAAAACCATTTTCTTGCTCTGTTGCCCTCAATTTCACCAGGTGTGGTCTTCCATCAAAACTCCCTAATACCCAAGGAAACATTTACGCAGAGCAGAGCTGAATGTGGGAGGTTACAACTCATATCTTTCTCTACTTTCCTGCCCCCGACAGGGTGATGATCTGTAAAGAGAGTCATTAAGACTTAATTTGTGGCTGCAATGTGCATGCACACACTGCTGGCAGAAGGTTATCCATCACCGGCAGTCTCATTCGTCACTGTGGGGAAGGAAGGATGCAGAGGGTTACTGCTACCCTGTCTCACCTCTGACCTCTAAGATGTATGTGCCTGAACACAACACTAGTCAGATGGTAAAGGTACCAATCGGGTCATGAATGGCTAAGACACCATTGTGTCCTTGAGGCTGTTTGTCACTGCTGTAGTTTGACTGTATTTTCTTTTCCTCTTTATATTCTGCTTTTATAATATAAAGGTTGTGAAAGTTACCCAAACCAACCACCTCCTTCTTAAATCATTAATTAATTGAAACACAAAAGATGAATTTTATTTCAAGCATTGTCCTGACCTGATTAGTCCCAGAACCATAGAATCATTCATGCCAGCAGGAAGTTGGCAAAAGAAACTCAAAGAACCACACAAAAACCAAAATAAACACAACAAACCACATTACAGTTAGTAAAAGCATCTTGATGGTCCACAAGTCCTTTGGGATATAATCTGTGGAAGGATTAGACAAAACCTGAACTTCTTAGTGGGTGTAAAACCAATAGACTTACAAAATAAGTGATAATCATACTAACTGTTGGTTGTGTGACGGTTTAGGTCAGCTTTGCTGCTTCACAATCTGGATGTTTACAGGATTTCTGCTCTCTAATAAACAATCCTGATGGAGAATGTCTCCGAGATTGGTAATGCACCACCAACTAAAGGTTTGGAGTGGCCTACTCAAAGAACAATGAATGACTATTAGGCTACAAATTCAGCAGCAATGTAAGACTCAATGATTTAAATTTCTTCACCAAGTTGATAAATATGGTTGTTTTCCATTAATAAGTAAAATTATAATGTAAAAACTGCTTATTGTATTTACTCTGGTTGTCTTTGTCTGATTTTAAAATGTGTTTGATGCTCTAAAATGATCTGATAAGCCCTCTAGTACCCCCCACACAAATCTAAAAATCTAATTTATACCCACTTTGCATGTATTTCCTTTGGCTGACCAACTTCCTAATGGGAAAAGTCAGACAGCGATAGACCCAGAGGTGCAAGGGTTCAGGAATGTGTCTCCAGTCCAATTATAGGTTTGATCCCCAGGAGAACACAGCCTTGGTGAAAGCATCCTTGAGAATCACTCGTGCCTCCCTTTTTTGGGGGCCTGATGATGTTTTTGACCTCCATCATGAAAGTCATGCATCCTAAATACATTCAAGAATGGTGCAGGATAATTACACTGTGCATAATGAGGAGAGAGGGGGAAAAAAGCAAGTGTCAGGACATTTGAGGCGAATGCTTCCTCCTTGTTGACCCTCTTTATTACTCCACCAGATAATAAAAAAATAGTTCAAGCCGTGCTTCCAAAGGGACGCCAGAGACGTTTGGGAGCTGAGAGACAGCTCAACTCTTTGATGAAGGGTTCTTCTCCTGGAGATGTAACTCTGCCGCCCTCATGGATGCCTCCATTGTGTTCAAGAGCATCCCTTAACGACGCAGATCTGCAGCCTCCCCTCTCGAGTTCCTATGGTAACCGGTCAGAGTGAGTCTGTCTGGGGGGATCGTGTTTGTGTGTGTTCATTACGGCGGCGTGGCTTATTTTAACATAATGAATCAATTATCCCCGCTGCCGAGCGGACCCATCTGAATAATAGCACCCTGAAATAATGAAAGCAGCCTCAACACGACATCGCTTTGCTGAGCGTCCCCTCTCATCAGATGGGCTGCGGTGCTCTGTGTGTGTAAGCAGAGATGGGGGCATGATAGGACATCCATCTGACATCATTTGTCTTCCAATCGGCACCCTGCTTGCCAAAACTCAGCTTCCAAAAAAAATGCTTGGTTGGGTTGAGCCGTGGCACCCACAGAGAAGGGGGTCGTTCACCATGTGGGTGGTGGTGTGTTACAGTGCCCCCTGCTGTCCAGTGATGATTACATACCCCGATGTATTTCTTAATTAATCACATTACAACCGCAGATGTCAGTGTTTTATTGATGGCGACAGGCCAATCAAAATACTACATGAGTTTATTGAAAGAAGTTGTAATGATGTGATTACATCAGGCAGGTTGTCACCTGTCACCTTTTAGGTTTTAATGAGAAGTTTGTCTTCTGTAATAGAGCAATGATTTATGCAAAACAGATTACATAAAACTAAAATTAAATAAAACAAAAGTCTTTTTTTTGTTTGGGCACATTTGTTGTAAAAGCAGAAATGTACGTGTTAATTTCAGTGCAAGAAAAGGTTTTGTCAGGCCCAACAGCTCCCCCTTGTGGTTTCCTATGTGATTTTATCTCCTGCTTTTGCCTATAATAGGCTTCACAGGAGTGTATTTATCCATTCTGTCCTTCAGCTCCTTACTGAACAGGAGGATGCTTGCTAAAGGGCCGATTACTTTAATGCAGGAATTCTCCAACACATACAGAACGTTACTATACCAGGAGTTCACATGGTTGCAGATCTCAATCAGTTTCTGCTTGTCAAAAAACTTTGCTTTGTTGTACAAGATCACGTGAACTCTCAGTTGAGACTGCCAAAAGCCGATCATATTCTCCAGGTTTCCCACAGCGTCTTTGAGGGTTCTTGATGAGGCCCCAGAGGGTTGCTTCTCACTCAGCGATATTTGCATAACTCCAGTTCCTTCTACTTCCTTGGTAGTCATGTCAACGTCCTTCAAGCACCTGTCTAACTCTGTCTTGCAAATTTTTTCTATGTACCTGAATGTGTGTAAGTCAACCAAAATGGCTTCAGAAGCCCCTGCGTTGCTTGTTGAGGGAGTTGAACCTTTTCTCAGGTCATTCTGAGGGAACTTACTGTTCCACATCGGGCTGCTGGGATCCTTCCAATAATTAGCTCCGCTCTGGATGGCAGGGATTTTGTCCGACTTGCCGGGTTGTTGTGGACTCCTATAATCTCTTTGTTGTTTAGTGAATGTCTCCTCCATAGGGAACCATGCGAGCCCTGATGAGGAGACGAGTCGTGTACTTATTTCCTCCCCAACCGCTTGTCTGAAGCTCCCTCCAGCCAAACTCTCATTAAAGACTTTCTGCCTCAAGGAAGCTTTTGGAGTTTCTGCTTTGGAGATCAGGCTTTGGACTTCTCTTGCTTCTCCGGTGCTGTGAGGTGACTTTGATAAGCTGCTGGAGTTTGCTGCTTCCCTACTAGCTTCTGTGCTTCTGCAGCTTGTTGGGTTATTCTCGGATACTAGTCTAGGATGAGGAGAGCTAGCTCTGGGTTTGCCAACTGCGGTTTGGGATGAGGGTCTGAGATGGCTGGCCCTGCGGATGAGGTCCTCTTTCAGGGCACAGACGGCAGAGGCGGGACCCTCTATGGAGGCCTTCCTCTGCTGGAGCGATGCTTGGAAGCGGATTGATCTGTGAGTTGATTGCAGACTTTTGATCAGAGAGGCCTGATCTCTGCCGAAAACTGAGAGGTCCACCGTAGCGCCGGCCACGTACAGAAACACCTGCGGCAGAAAAACACGTCAGAATCAGAATCTCGTGTGCTGAGGATAAAACATAAAATAGGTTTTTATTTTAAAATTTATGCAAAGTAAAACCAAACCATGCACACATCAGTGCTGAAGGGAAACACAGTGAGAGCGTAGCCTTGAGTAAACTCCTCATCCATCATGATGTGCTGCTCCTTTCTCACCACCCGCTTTGCATCTGCCGAGAGTTTTAACCAAATGTTAAAGTCTCCAAAAATACATGATGCTTCATGAATTCTGGCTCCACCAAACCCCAATAGCTGTAAGTTTTCTTTTTTCCTCTCTTGGATACTAAAGGAGCTACCCCTACCACTGACTTACTTTTCTATAACAAAGAAAGTACTCCTGATTCTTTATGTGTGTGAATACTCCGTGTTCTCAAATCCCCAGTTGGTTGTGGCAGATGGATGCTCAAACTGGTCCTGCTGGAGATTTCTTCCTGCTAAAGGGGAGTTTTTCTCTCCACTGTTATTACATGTTTGTTGAGGAGTGTACCATTATGAATAATAAACTGGATTTGACTCCATTGCTTGATAACTAGGTTCAATTGGAATATCTGTATTCTGGATTGAATTGACCTTTTTTCAGGTTAAGTGACTTGTTGTGAATTGGCACCATCTAAATAAACTGAATTATACTTTGGCTAGAAGTTTTCAACCTTATTCCTTCCCTTTTAGATGTTACCTTGCTCCAGCACTCCTGAATCAGATGTTTGCACTACCTCCTCAGCACATGAAGTGATGCAGAAACAACATTTATTTAAGTCAGGTTAGTGCAGCACCTAAAACATGCAGGACAACAAGCCCAGAGTAGCAAAGCATTAGTCTAGATCACATCTGTCTAGGTAATATATCGCATTTTTCATGCCCATCCAAGCCTAAGGCATTTTTAAACGTTCCTACAAACAGAATAAGGGTTTTATATTTGCTTTTTCAGGATATACCACTCAGAGAAAGCACCCACATACTGCCGCTCTGGGCAGGGGAACACTCTCTAAATAAACCCCCCAACTGTTTGTACAACCCATTCTTCACTTTCCTAATACTGAAGAATATCCTGCAGCTGCTAAAGCCTCAGTATCACAACAGAGCAGTTTTTGAAGATGGCGGCAATAATGACGTTCGACGCCTGAGGAAGACGAGGGGCCTTTTATTTTATACTTTCAACAGTTCCGGGGTGAAAGTGTGAACTTCAGAGGGAAGGCGGTCAACGTCATAATTAAAATACAGAACTAGTCTTCTAAGAATCGCCCCCTCAGCGTGCATGTAAAAATTTCCCCCCACGAACAGCAACTACTTTACCTTCAGCTTGGTCGAAAGTCACGAAGGCTACTCCGACCATGTTAGTGGGGTATTTCACGACTTCCACGTCCCCTCCGTGACTTATCCTGCGGCTCTGAAAGTGGATGGTCAACTTGTCGACCATTCTGCTGAACTCCAGCACCGCGGGCACACCGGATACGACCACCGTCCTGCCGCTGTCCGCCATGACTGTAGCCATGGAGCCCAGAAAACATCGCAGCCCGCTCTTACCGCCTTTTCTCCAGCCACGCTTTGCGTTGCTATAACCACTCACAACTAAAGAAGCCGTTCAGTTTCATTTTCACTCTCGAGTGAAAACAGTGGGATGCTGTAGGAACATCCTCTGTCCACTAGGTGGCTCCGTTTGCCGGATTGACTGTATGCTGGTGCAGTAGCGCCACTTGTCCTCTAGGTGTCTCTGTTTACCCAAATCCGAACGGACGGGTTTAAACAGTAGTTCGGCTCATTTAGTTCTTTTTCTCAGCAAAACCAAATAAAGCTGCCAAGCAGAGACACGGAAACTGTTATGTCTTTGACCACACACTGAGGGAAAAAAAAGGTTTAATAACCTGACTTAAGTGTCAATATGTGTGGTGCAAACATTTATTAAAGTCAAACAAGCCAGAAAAAAAGTACGAAAAACTCCCGTTTCACAAATTAAGTCAAGAGTGACACACTCGATTTGCATTTTAATTGTGCTTTTAAACAATTTTAATTTAATCATATAAAACAAAGTGGCCTGGCGAGTGCAACAAACAGGTATGGGAGGAAGGATCATAAAAGAAAATAAAAAAAAAACCCAGGCTTTGATACAAATCAAATCTTTCACTTTGATTACTTCAGTGCAAATGCAACATTCACTGTGTTTGACGGTTCTTTAAATAATTCAGGTAGTCTCTATTATTCAGTGTTTTTACATTGTACAGATGTTACTGGGGAGAGTGTTAGGTAACCAACTGAAGATAAAAGCTAGTTCTGTAACCTTTAACAAAATTCAATCCTTTTATTTAAAAAAAAAGTGGGCAAAAACAAATCAGTTGTGTGTGTGCCTTGGTCTAGGCGGTGCTGTCAGTCCTATACCTGCTATCACAAGCGGCACACCAGCTGGTAAATAAATCCTCTAAAACGTTTTAGAACAGAAAGGCAGATTTGCTGAACTCTGTACAAATCCGTCTGCCAGGAAAAAACGAAAAAGCTATAAAACAAACAAAAATAAATGTGAATGTTCACAAGTCAAACATCTGATACTTTGATTTGGATCGTGTCTCAGAGACGGTCCAGAACTGAGGCAGCAGAGGTTCATGTTGGCGCCTTAAAGTTGCACCGAAGACCCAAGCGGCGTCGGGCCGGCCTTGTCCGAGTCACGCCGCTCCCACCCTTTGAATCCGGTGCCAGAGTTTTTAAGGTGGCGCGTTTTGTTTTCTCTGTTTTTGGCAAAGACGAGGTGTGATGAGGCCGGATGTCCACCGGGAACGCCGCCGCTCGCGTCGAGCCGCGCTTCACAGAGCCTCCAGAGGGAGTCTGTGCAGCCGATCCCAGCCGGGGGACGCGTCATTTCCAGGATCTGACTGCTGCTCACTGCAGACACACACACACACACGCACACACACACACACACACGCGCACACACACACACACACACACACACACACACACACACACACACACACACACACACACACACACACACACACACACACACACACACACACACACACACACACACACACACACACAGAGAGAGCTGGTAAATAAAACAACCATCTTGGATGAAGTGAAAATCAGAGCTGGACCGTTGAGGCTTCGATAAACTGCTGACATTTTCAGAGAAAACAGAGTCTAAGTTTTTTATTCTTACATTAAAAAAATAAAAAAAAGAAGAAAAAAATCAAATGGAGGTAATTTTTTTGTTGAAAGGAGAAATTTCAGCAAAAAACCCCCCCTCAACAATAATAATACAGCTGAATGATTGAAATCAGCACATTTCAAATACTGCCGTTGCTGCAGGTTCCTCTGGCAGGTGTGATTTCTGCCTCGTCTGTAATTTATTCTGCTTACATCCATCCACTGACAGACGCTTTTCCACAACGGAGGAACACGGCAAGCATAATCTGACAACAAGAAAAGTGATGCTACTTTCACTTAATCTGCTAAATTGGCATCAAAGCAGCTGGTTTTTAATCGGTCTGATGGCGTCCGTCAGGAAATAAACGCTGCTTGTTGGGGAATCTTTTGTGTGAAGCAGCTAAAAGATGCTGTTAGATATACAGCCCACCTTTACTGGAGTAAAATAAATGCGTCTTATTCAATAAAATATTCCAATTCATGAGAATATGTTGGTACGAATCCAAGAAATCAGAAGTGAACGTTGTTTTTCTTAATTTTAATTTGTAATCCTGGTTTAAAAATCTCTTTCAAAAGGAGAAATTTTGCCCATTTTTCCGTTCGGTGGAGAACTTGTGATCATTTCAGTTTATCAAGTTTTTCATGACACACATTAATTTTCCCAGGTCACAGCATCACACATCCTCCACCGTGCATAACAGCAGGGATTTTAAAGACGTTTTCCTGCAATTAAAGATGAATTTACTTTAAAAAATGAAGCTGTTCCATCTGAAATCTCCTCTCTACATACACTGAGGTCTGAAGATAGTGGCTTTCTGCTGGACTTCCTCCCATGACCGCTACGCCAAACTCCCAGAGGACCCTGCAGGGGCGGAGAAAGAAAGAAGCAACAAAATAAAGAAAGAAAGGAAGAAAGAAAATCATTAGAATTAAAAAACGATTTAAGGAGTTTCTCCTTGTAAACAGATTATTTTACCTGGTGTTTGGTTACCATGTGTGCAGTGTGCAGCAGCGGAGGCCTGATGGAGGGTTTGTACTGCAGAGGCTGACCCAAGAGAGAGTAATGTGCTTCACCTGGAAGAGAGGGGAACCCACGTTGGGTGAATTCTGAGCAGAAATCGTATAAGTGGATCAGAAAGGAGCGATTTGGACCTTGTCCACTGTGGATGAAGGCTGTAGGGAGCTGCGGGTGGTGGGACAGGACGGGGATGGGGGAGAGGCCTGACGAGAGGGCCTTGATGTGGGGCGGCTGGCAGGGCGAGGGGGTGAGCGCCGGAGACGAAGGCAGGCTGCTCTACAGCCAACCCGGCGGCGGCGCAGGAACAGGAAGCAGACAAACACAAACACTTTCATTAAAAAACAAACTACTATTCCTCCAACTACTTCTCCAAAGTCATTGTGATGTTCAAGTGGTTGCTTTAATGTACCATTTCATCCACATTAGTCCCACTAATGTACCATTACACCCTGGCGCTAAGGACTATTTTCTCCTCGTTTTCAGGTTTTCGGCGACGCCGGCTTCATTTGCGCAGCCTATTTGTGGCGACATTTAACCCGCCTGCCGCAGCAGGGAGAGACCAAGTCTGGCTCAGGGCGACAATTCTCAAATCACTGTCACAACCCGACTAAATTAGCTTTTAAATTGCTTTCTCGACACCGCCGCGACTCACAGACGTACAGCGGGGTTTGTCCCCAAAGCTGCGCGAACGTGCTAATCGGGAATGGTTGGAAAACTGCAGAATCAGATTTGGAGGTCGTCAAAACTTCAAGAACATTTTTTTTTCGTGCAGCGTTTGTACCTGGGTGTTATCAGGAGTCTGGGGGACGTCTGCAGGCCTGCGGCCGCGCTGCTGCTGCTGGTCGGAGTGTTTGTGGCTGGGCTGCTTCCTCTGGCAGGGGGACGGGGCCCGGGGCTGCTGGCAGGGAGGAGCGGCCATTTGCAGCATCACCATGCCGCCGCCGGGCGCCGCTGGCAACAACCCTGGATGCACACAGATCGGCGGATGCCACGTTAGGCGGACAGGATCAACAGAAACACACATCGGATCGTTATTCATGCACACCTGATCAGTAAATAAGAAAAAAAAAGTTTCCATTCAAGAATTAAAACACTCCAATTATCTAATTAGACTTTAATGCAGCCCATGAAATCAAACGATTGCATACATTACGGTTTAATTAACGTCTGTTTACCTTCGGCTCACTCGGGGTGGAAGCCGTTTGGCAAACTTTGCCCGTCGTTGATTTATGAAATGATTCCCTCTGACAGTAACAAGGACAACGGATATGTGGGATAGTAATCTGTCGATTCTGAGCAGCCCAGCCAATTAAAAGCGTTTACTGGTCTTGCTGCAGGTGAGGCCGCAGCGAGACCTTCGCCTGACCTCATTACTGACGGGCTGGAAAAGACGGCTCCCTCCTTTGAGCCTCCATAATAACCAGACATGAATAATAAAGGTCATCAGAGAGGAGCCTGGGCAAAAAAGACTGAAAATGCATAAAAACACACAACATTAAAGCTAATTTTGAGCTATTTGTGTAATGAAAGCTACTGTGTAAGCAATTTTCTAAATAAGAGTGACTAAAAGGCTGTCGGTTTAGGGTCAAACAAACTGCAATTACACAAAAATGCCACAGGGTGGCAGTAATGTGTTGTTAAAACAAGATAGAATGCAAAAATATATTTTTTATTAACATTAAATATGGTGTAAAAATAAAATAATAATGTAAAAATGTACACTGTATTAGATTCTGGGTATATGGTTTTGCTATTTTAAGAAATGTTACAGAAGTTTTTTGGATTATCTCGCTATTTTGAAAAATGTAACTGGAAATATGTTTTTAATGTATGAAAAAAATTAGAAATAATAAAAGAAAACATGTTTTTGTATCCACCAAGTGTCATTAAACTCAATCGGTCTGTCAAATTCTTGGTTTTATGAAATCATAGATCAACAGCTGCTTAAATATGATGATTGCTCAGAAACAAAATGAAGCTAAATAATAAACCAGAACGCAGGATTTTCAGATGAACCCAACTCTTCCCCCTGGTGGCAGAAACATGCAATGACATGTACATTGCAGAAAAATGTCCATAATTCAAACTTAATTTGCATGCATCCATCAAAGATATCTTCTTGCTTCATTATAATGTTGATTTCAATCTGGATAACTTAATAACTAAATTTTTTTAATTAAAAAAACAACAACTGCTGCATAAGTTTAGTGTATATTCCTGCTGGGCTCATTTTGAAGAATCATTTCTTCCTGATGGGAACAAATAGATTTCTGCAGCTTTAATTGAAACCAATTCTTAACAACTACATCACATTATGCGTCTCACTTCCCCCTCTGACGAGACATTTGTTGCTCTCTCAGCTTTTCACTGCGACTTGATGTCAGCAGGACGTTTTTCGGCGGAGGAAGGAAGGTGCACCTGCAGATCGCAGTTTCTCAGAAACTAACGCCGCTCTTTTTCATTTTAAAAACGCCAGAGAGGAAATCTAATTATGCGTTGCAGCACAAACAAAAGCCAGAGTCAGCCCAGGAAGGATTATTTCATTACTGGATGCAGACCGGTGGCTGTGCAGGAATGCATTTTGCAGGTTATTGACACAAAGAAATGGAGAGGCGGGGGGAGAGTGTTGGAAGCTTTGACAGAGATGGGGAATCTCCAGGGTGGCTCGTGTCAGAAGATGAGCATATTCTCGCTTTCACTTCGTGATCCTACTGTAAAAACGGGCGAGGGGTTTGAAGGCGCAGCTACCTCCGTACTGCTGGCCCGGGTGCTGCTGGGAGACGCAGGGAGACGAGCTCTGAGGAAACTGGAGCGACTCCATCACCGGGGCGGGCAGGAAACTCACGGTGGAGCTGGAAAACAAGACGGAAATGAATCCTGAGATGCTACATAGTAGAATAGAAAATAAAATGCTAACACATAGCCTAGCCTCAAATTCAGCTTGATTCTAATCTGTCTTCACTGCTCAGTTTGGGGTTTCTACCATTGAAATGGATTCTCTTTTTTATAACTGTAGTCAGCCTGTTGTTTAAGCAATGGCAGTGGAGGAAGTGCAGGAAATTACCAGTAATTCATAGCATCAAACTTCAGAATTATGTACATCACGGGAAAATGTTAGTGTTTCGATAAAGTTTAACATTTCAACTGAGTTTATACCTACAGGAAACAATCGTTTCTCAATAAGCAAGAGTCCAGACAAAACAAAATTATGAGAATAAAGTCATAATAGTACTTTATTGTCAAAATATTGACTTTATTCTCATATAATTTCGACCTTATTCTCGTAATGCTATGATTTTATTCTTATTCTACTTTATAATAAGAATTTATTCTTTATTCTTGCAATATCTTGAATATTATTAAATGACTTAATTCTCGTATCATTTCGACTTTATTCTTGCGTTATAACTTATGAATTATGACTTTATTCTCAAATAATAGTTTGTTTTCTTAGCTAGTTCTTAGCTACCCTACTTCTCTGTCGTGCCAATCCCTTCGTACGAAGCAAAGCGTAGATCAAGCGGCTGGTTCTTTCAGCGGCTGGAAAAAAAGAAATTCCTAAACATAAGGTTTGTCTCCAGGAGGTGTGAGAGCTGAGCGATGCAACTGAGTTTTCCATCTGGAAAAAGTGGCTCCCCGCTCAGCAAGCGAGCCGCCTGGAGGGACTGGTCTCCAGCTGGCGAGGAATCCGGCTGCAGGTGGACAGTCGGCCCCCGTGGGAAAACAAGCGAGCCGAACCGGAGCTGCTGCTGCTGCTGCATAAATCATCTCCTTGCTGACTGGCCTACAAACGCAGCCTCGTTTTCACAGCTGGGACGGCGAGGGAGAAAGTGACCTCCTTGTTCCACTGCGAACACGGCCGAGCTCGCGCCGTCGTCCCCGCAGATTGGTGATTGATTGGGAGCGCAGAGGTAGAAACTAATTACGCGTCTTGCTTTCGCAGGAACCGGCTGACGCTCTTCCAGCTACCCACAGTCGCCGTTCTCCAGGAGGATTGTGGTTTTTTCCTCCCTCATTGTGAACAGAAACGACCTTATAGCTCTGAAGCGCTTTGGGGATTCACTCAGACTTGTTAGGTCTTTCAGGAGTGTAAAAAACACCTTTCAGCACTTTTAAATTGCTTTTTGGAGATTGAGAACATTCACATGGAGGCAAATAAAAAAATACACCACCAAATGTGAGTTTTATTACTAATTTAAACTTAAATTAAATGTTTAGACAAAACGCAACGTCATTAAAGCTAATTTTCTTGTTAGATCATCGATCTATGGGTGTTTTTGTTGGTAATACCTCATGGTGGTGTGCTGGTTGGTGGGGAGCAGGCTGTAGCAGGGCTGCATGCCAGACACAGCCACCGCCCCCTGTCCTGGCTGGCAGGACACAAACACTGGCTGCTGGTACGTCTGCTGCGGAACAGAAACCTGCTGCACAAATTTAAAAAAATCTAATCAACCTCCACTGCTTCAAAGTAAACACCGATTTAGACAGACGCCCTCTTCAGTTTCTGTCTTGTGACATGAAAGAGGAAGGAGGGAAATTAATCAACAAAGTACCTGATAAGACTGCATTGGAGGATACTGGACCATCATGCCTTGCATCTGGTTGGCCATATTGCTTTGCTGGTTGCCAGTGAGAGCGAGGCTGGGAGTCGGCTGCACGCCCACTACGGTCTGGTAGCTGGACGCCGGGTTTGGCATCATGGCTTGGTGCACTGATGGCGAAACGACAAACACAAACGCTGTGACCCAACAACGCTAAAACCTGAGACAACTATTCATTCCTCTGAAGTTTTTTCACATTTTCATTTTAAAATTTTTCCACTTTTCCATCTGATTCTCAATTAGATTCAGATCTGGACTTTAATTGAGAATGTCGTACTTTGATTAGGCCATTCCAACATGACAAATACAGTACATTTAGAGTTGTTGGAAGTCTTCTCCAGCCTCTAGCAGGAAGAGAATGACGCTGCCACCACCATATGAAGATATCCCATTACAGTCACTAAAGCTTGTGGTTTTAAAGTGAAAAAAGTGACTTTTTAGCAAGATACAAACACTAAAAGGCCACATATTCGGCTTTTAAGACAGATTAGCATATAAAAACCCAAACAAAGGAACATTAAGGTTACTGGAGAGTGAGAACAACAGGAGAAGTGGAGCCGTTTCTGCTGAACAGGTTTGCAGAAAGTCGATATATTTGATTTAGCCGGGGGTGGCTCGAGCCTGCGAAGTGAGTAATCGAGCCAATCCTCGACAGGGAATAATAAAAAAAAAAGAAGAGAAAGAAAGAAAACTCTTCAGTTCAACCACACGCCTCATTTCAACAAAACCTATTTAGAGCGGATTGCACAAAGATGCTGCAAAGTCATAGAGACACTTAAATGTCAAGGTGACTAAAAGAAAAAAAATAATAAAAGGCGTTTAGAATTACTACTTTCCCCCTGTGTCCTACATACAGCGTAACCCAGGTGACAAAAGGGGAGGGCGTCCTTTTGTGAAGGTGTCTTTATGAGGCTGGCGCTCTGGGAGAAAAGTACAGCTAGACAATGAAAGAGCTGCGCAAGGAGCCGGGCGGCCAGGACTATTTTTATCCACCTTCACTTCCCCAAACCGAGCATGAAATGACCGTCGTATGAAACGCACCTCGCATTATTACGATCCAGCAGGCAGCAGATGAGGGCTGGTTTCTGCCCTTTTTAAAAAATATATATATATTCATAAAAACAGAGGCAATGAGCAGCTAAAATCAGTCAAAGAGAGCCCTTTTCTTGACTGATGTCGTGGAGGTAACGAGGCTTGGTGAAAGCGAGCTGCGAGGGGCTGAAAAAGAGACCGGTTCACTGTGAGATTCATAGAGGCCTCTCAGACAGCGTCCCGGCCCCGCATCCCGCCTCCCAGGTCTCCAGCCGTCTTGCTTTTTGTTTGAGGAGCGAGGAACAACAAATCTTTTACTTTGACTGAACCGGCTTCAGCTAGAGAAATGCTAACCTGCGCCTTCACCTCGGAGAGAAGTCTAAAAATGAGACAAACGTGCTGCAGGAAATGACCGTGACGGAAGTCACAGAGCTGGTGACTGACTGATGCAATTAAGCGCCAATGGCAACGGCCAAACCGCCTGAGAATTCTCCATGTTTCACGCGTTCAACCTCCTGTTCAACCTTTACGCTTATATGTTCGTTTCCTCTTTAATTAATGCAAAAACAGAGCAAAAAGGTGCCTCCTGTGTGCATGTTTTTAAAAAAAAAAATCATTCCACTGTCTCCGTGAAAAATAATTGCTGTATTCGCCTTTGTAGGTCAGTTTCATTTGTCCGCTGCCTATTCCCCGACTCCCCAGCAGGGAAGCCATATTTGCGGCCCCTTGCAGATGACAGAATAGTGCCGCAGCCACTTACAGAGACATATGTGCAGCAGCGTGAGAGAAAGGCAAAATGGGAGCTAACAATCCAAACTCCTGTGGTGAAGAAAGAAGAAAAAAGAAGCAGGAGGGGAATAAACCAGTGGGGATGCATGTGAAGCTGTAAAAAACAAACAGAAGAAGAAGAAAAAGCGAGTAATGTTTGTCCTTCAGCGGAGCTGTTGGACAGCGGCACTGCTGTGAAGGAACGGAGCGCGGTTCAGGTCTCCTGAGCGGACGAAGCTCAGCTTTTTCTCCTAGCAGCGTGAAGCAAAGGAGACGGCGATTCTTATTAATCAAAACCTCCTTTGATTCGTCTTCAGATCTGCGACACTAATTCAAAGCCGTGTTTGAACAATTTGGAGCTTTGGTCTCATCCTGAAACCCTGGTGTGAAATCAAAGAGATCATTTTTAGAAGTCTGTGCACCTGGGAGGGAGGGGAGAAAAACCTTAAAAAAGGGATTTATACTGGGAATACTTTTTCATATCTCAACCACCAACTTTAACATGTTGGGATTTTTTGTGACAGGAGAAAGTAGTGCAGGACTGTGATGCGGAGGAGCTGCAAACATTCAGCATCATGCTGCAGGGAAGCTGGTTGGAGCAAAATACAGGAGGACATCAGACTGAGGTGGCCTAGTCAAAGTACAGGCCTAAACTCAGGGTTGGTACCCTGATCCCTCAGTAAAATTATAGAATTTTTAAGGCAAGTTTTTAAACTTTTCCAGCACACACTAAAATAAAAATGTATTACTGTTATTAATAATGTTTTGAGATATTATTCTACATTCGGCAGCAAACTATAATATAACAATGTATGTTTTGAAATGTTTCTCTAACACAAACCCTAAACAAAACACTGATTAAACAAAAAATAAATGTTATCTAATGTTAAAAAACAAATAAGATGTTTAGTATTTAGTAAATTGAAACAATTTAGGTGATTATAAGTAACCTAAAAAACAAGAACAGCTCAGTCTGATTCAACTTCAGACAGCGAGAAAAAAAAAGGTGTCTGAAAAGTCTGTTTCCAACTGAAGATTGCACTTTATTACAAAACTGCAGTTTACTTTATACAGAAATCAAGCACTTTCCAAACCTTGAAAACACCTAATTGAAGTTCAAGCATCTTCAAGGATTCCAAGCACCTGCTGTAAATCTAATCAGGAATCCCTAGAAAGCTTTGAAAACTGATGTTCGCAGTTCAGCCTGCAGTTCAGTCTCCATTCAGTCTGAGGTAGAATTACTTTTAAAAGAAGAATGTGTATAAATAGAGATGCACTATTTTGTGTTGATCCATCACATAAAAACCCCAAAGTAACGTTGCAGTGTGGAGTTTGAATTTGGTAAAATGTAAAAGGAGTGGTGAAAACATGTGGAACTGGCTCTACCTTGCTGCTGGGGCAGGTTTTGGCTCTGAGGGCAGTTATAGGTCAGTGGGTTGAGCGGAGGTCGATACTGCGGCGGCGGCTGCTGCTGGTTGGAACACTGAGGGTGGTGAGCTGGTGAGCAGTAACACGTGGACATCTGCCGGAGACCCATAAAAGACAACTTCAACTCATTTCACCACAGAAGACGAAGAAGAAATGAACCAAAACGCCCCACCTGTTGCAACGGCTGCTGGATGTAGGCGTGTTGCTGGAGGAGGGGCTGATTTAGCGTGGGAAAAGGGGCGGGGCCCGCGTTGGAGTACGAGTGGTTGGGCGCCAGTGCCGTCGGGACGTGCTGACCTTGCAGCACTCCGGGGTGGCCCCCTAATGGTCCTGCCACCACGTAGCCGCTGACCTGCGGCGGTGGAGCTCCCTGCAGCACCACGGCCGACGGGTGGGTGTAGGGCAACGGGAAGTGGCGGCCGTCTGGAGAAGACACGCCGGCGCCATCGCTCGATGGCTGCTGCGACAGCGTCATGTGACCAAACTGGGCACTCAGGACGTCAGGCTGCAGAGATGATGTCGCGTTAGAGGCCTTAGAAAATCGATTATTCTATCAAATAAGGAAAATATTTAAGGTAATAACAGCATTCCTTTACTGAATCTTAACCAGGTGAAACTAAAACTAGTTTTGGCTAAACTATATTTTCAGACAACAAGGATTTTATCTTAAAAAAAAAAAAAAAAAAAAATTATATATATATATATATAATGCAGTTTTTGCTTAATTAGTGCTTCAATTTTGTTGTTCCTTTAGCAAATAGCCTTTTTTAATGAGTCTGTACACTTTCAGATGATTAATCAATTACTAAATTAGTTAATGATTATTTAACTAATCAATTAATCATGATTATTCATTTCAGCTTTAGAAGAATGATTCTTTATTTAGGCAACAAACTGATGAATTAAGCCTAAAAGATTACATTTGTCCCTGATCCATATCGCCACAGCAACCAAGTCCAGGTCACTTCTGACATGTTGTTGGAAAAGTCATGTTTTCAGTCATGGATTATTCAGAGCCAACATCTGGTGATGAATTAAATATTAATGGAAGTTTCCACCAGCATAATTAGCCACAGAGGCACGGCTTTCGCTAAAACCAGGTCAGAAATGAGGTTAAGTGGATTCATGATCCACATATGTGGAGAGGGGATCCGGCCAGATGCACCTTCACACCTCGGTGGCGCCCCCAAGCAACGACGTCTTAAAATACATTCAGCTTTTATTCAGGTAGCATAAATTCACACTGAAATTACCTTTTAAAAATAAATGGATTTCACTACAGCTGGACTTATTGGCAGCAGCCCAGAGCATCAATGTTTTGGGGGTGTCCACATTTTTTTATGTTTTTGAGTCACAGGGTCATTTCAGAAAAGTTGCAATAACATTTTGGGATTTTTAGGAATGTAAACAATATTTATTATTAAACATAGTATCATCAGTTGGTATCAGTTCATGCTGTAATTTGCATAAGTTACAGAATTTGTATTATGTGAAAAGGGCACCAAAATGGTTCCCAGCCCAGGAACCCACATCCTTTTAAATCCAGCCCTGCCACTAGGGAACATTTATTTAAAATGAAGTTTTTATTAGAAAATCAGCCTTCATTTTTCATTTAATTCATAATCCTTGACTTATTGTTTTTCTAAGACATACAGGGAAATGTCTATTGTCTACAAATCAATCAAACAACCTGGAGTTTGTTGGTAGTTGGCTGGATTATACCTGGATTTGCATGCTTCCTTTATTCTTTCAGCTTCAAAAAGCACAGATAAAAAAATGAAGACCTGGGTCACAGCAGAGCTGGAAACACTTCTTCTGCCGAACTAATCCTGACCCGAATTTTAATTCCGCGCCCTTTTATGCATTTATTTTTGTTGTTTTCATATCTAGTGGAAGTGAGCTGAGTGAAACCAACTCTCCGTGATCCAGGTCTGACAGGGGATGGAGCAGGAAGGAAAGGATTTTTAAAAAATGGAAGAAGGAAGAAGAAGAAGAAGTTCTGTACCACAGTGTATTGTTGGTTAGGACAGACGGGCAGGAACTGAGAAGGAGGAAGAGGAGGATGAAGAGGATAAGAAACTGTTGGGTTGTGGACAGGCTCAGAGGACGGCTGAAGAGGAGGATAGACTGGCTGAAGACGAACAGAGGGACAGGATGTCAACGTGGACGAAGGAGGAAGCGGTAAGTTAGTTATTTTAACTGAAAAACGATAAAGAAAGAAATGAAGCTAACGCCACCGACCTGTGAGTGAACGTGATTGGCCGGCTGCTGCACAGGGTTGGGCTGCGGCGGCGTCTTCCCCTGCTGTGGGATCCTGCCTGCAGGCGGGTTATAAACTACAGCGCTGCCGTCCGGGTGCATGAAAGGCTTGCCTGTCGAGACGAATCCACGTAAATAAATCAGACCAAACAAATCGCGCTGCAGAACGCTGGATCTGGTCCAGCCCGGCCTGCTGCTGGTGAAAAGTTCAGAACTGTGATGCATATTCACAGATCTCTGCCATCTGCTCCTGCGTCCTGATCAGAGTGAATTTTGTCGACTAATTTGACAGAATCTGAGTGAAGCCACAGGCCAGGCTGGAAATCTGCCCCCGGGAGTCATGAATTTACATCAGGAAAACTGGAAGTTACAAAACCGCGCGCTGAGGTCGGGGCCGCTTGTCCTCACCTGTGTGCGGGTTGATCAGGATGCTGCCAGGTGGAATCCCTGCCACGTCCAGCGGCAGCATGTAGTAGCCGCTCGCGTCGCCGGCGGACGCCAGCAGCTGGGAGGGGCCGCTCTTCGACGCCTCGGGATGTCCAGGGACTCTGGTGTCGACGGCGCGGAGGGGCAGGGGGTTGCCGGGGACGACGGAGCGCGAGGCGGCGGGGATTTGGAGGGACAGGTGGGGGCGAGAGAGAGAGCTGGACGAGGAGCCAACGCTGCTGCAGGATTCAGAACCTGAGGAGGGGAATTAAGAACAATCAGCTAATGACCAAACCATTAGCTAGCTGCTAATGAACGCCTGATGCTAATAATGCATCCTCACTTCTTAAGGCGACTGCTGATGATCCACGATGAATCTTTTTCTATAATAAGCTTTAATGGTTTAAGTCATAGATTGTTTTTAGGATTTTATGTGCTAGATCAGGCGTGTCAAACTCATTTTCATTTTGCGTCATATCAACATCATCAATGTTCTTAATGTTATGGCAGAATGTAGAGATAAAACCAATTCAACTGTTATTAAGTATTTATTGTTACATGTATCAGTCCCTCCTGGATTTCGCGATTGTTTCTAAAATATAAATTTTGTGCTGCTAATTTAGGAAAATTTTCCAAAGTAAGAAATACTGCCACCTGCAAGTGGGAGTCATCATCACTTAAACCCAAGGTTTTTTTTACCATTTCTGCAGAAAATTTGCAATAAACTCTATGGATGAGCACAAAAAATGCTGTTGATTTTGCTTGAATCTATATAATTATAAAAATTTGAGGGATTCGTTAATATAATTTGGCATGTGTAGTCTAGAGGGCCAGATTTGAGCAGCAACACACTGCTTCATATTAATCTGTTGCATTAAACAACACACCGAACATGACATTAACTTCCCGTTTTCCCGATAAATATCGGAAACTGAGACTTTAAGCTAAGGTGACAGCTGCTGCGGTCAGAACAGAGGTGAGGTGTCTGCTTTAATTTCCCTCCCTGGATGTGAGCGAGTCCAGTTGCTTCATAAACAACTTCCAGCAACAACAACAACAAAAAAAGTTTTCAGCAAAAATAAGAAATCAACAGAAATGATGTCAGGGAGAGCAGAGGCCAAAATCTGTGATAACTAAATAAGCCCACGATGCAGAGCGTCTGCTCTAAGCCAATAAAGTTACAGATGGATCATACTGTAGGGGTAAGCACTTGCTGCCTTAAATTTATCTCTCTAACATGCTTCCACTTGTAAATAATGCAGCAAATCGTCACGGTTAGCGTTTTATTCTGCTGCTGTGACACTTTTCCCCCTCAGTCTTTCCTACCACCAGGTTGAAGTGGGAACAGGTTTTGACAACAGCAGCAGAAACAAACATTTGTTCTGATATGATCTCTGCTGTCCTATTTCTTTTTTACTGTGAATAAATCTACCTCTAGTTTGAGAAATTTCTCGGGTTTAGGATGTCCTGAGGACGTTGCCTCCGTTTCCCTTGCCTGTTTTGGAAAGCTTGCCGGTGCTCTTGCTGCTGGCCGTGCTGTCTCCTCTGACCAGGCCCGGTGAGATGCCGCTAAAGCTGCTGGCCTTGGTGATGGCGGGCCGCGGGGCGAGCCGGTTGGAGCTGTCCGAGCTGTCCGTGCTGCTCCACGGCCGCGGCTCACCGTGCCGCGGCAGCATCTCCGTCTCGGAGCTGCTCTGGCGGCTGGCGCCTGAATGGCCGGCTCGTAACCTGGAAGCAGAGCGGAGTAACTTCAGAAGCAATACATTAATATATATTTATTTTTGGTAGGACAAAGCTTCTGGACCTAACCTGAACATTTGGCGCCTTTGTTGAGTGCTCAGCAACACGTGTTCCTCCTGTGCGCTGAAAAACAACGTTCCAACGTGACTCCGGTTGTAAAAACTGAGAAAACGAATCAAAATCATTTCAGGACGGAGATTACCTTCTATCTAGTAGGAAGTGTTCTCCCTGTGAGTGACAGAAAACATTTAAGCACATATTAACATACAAATCAATACTATCAGTTCTATAAATCTATAAATGTGGCTTCTGAGCCCTAGGGTTGAAACTATTAATCGATTATTAAAATAATTGTCACCTAATTTGTAATCGATTAATTGTAAACCGAAGTATAGACTCTCAAAAAGACCATTTGTTGAAAGAACAGTAAACTCAGTGCAGATATGAAACAAAAACTGTATAAAAAATATAAAGATTTTGCATTTAAGATGAAAATATCTGTGAGCCTGACCTGGGACAAATTTACTAAAGTAATGCTATGTTACTGCAAAAAAAGGAGGAAACAATTGATTTGCATTAGAATGTAATTAATTAAAGTAATTAAACGATTACTAAAATACCTGCAACTAACAATACATTAAAAGATGCAATAAACAAACATTTTATTGCCTAAAATTCAATAACATGATTCCTTTAGTGGACACTCGATCATTTGTAGCAAAGGGTGCATCTATTTAATTTTTAATGAGGAATTTGAACCTGGTGAAGCTAAAATGCCACTTAAAGAGTTCTGGATAGCACATATTTACATGGAAAGTTGTTTTTTTTTAAATCTTAAATGCAAAATATACATATTTTTGGAACAGTTTTTGCTTAACTGAATGTTGTTTTCAGCATATTGCTGTTTTGAGAGACTGCATACTCCAGCTAACGATTAATTGATTACTAAATTAGTTGACGATTTTTTCAATAATAGATGCATCACGATTAATCGTTTCAGCCTTAGTCCAAATCAGAACATCTTTGTGTATAAATCCATAAAGGCAGCGATGGTAATTGGTGGCAAGAAATCCACTGAATTTGCACATGAATAGATATGACACAAAGATTTGTGAAACATGAACACCCCCCCACCCCTTCACTCTCCACCCGCCTACACCAACAGCTCTCACATCATGTGCAAAAATCCTTTCTCTGGCTCGCTGGTACTCCTCCTCCCTCTCCTCCATCGATTTGCTCCTCTTGTCAGCTTTCAAACGCATTCGGATCTGGCAAGGACACACACGCACGCGCGCACAGATTCTTTAGCAGTCACAGATGCCAGATTGTCCCACTCTTCCCCAACATGTCAGAAATGAAAGTGACAGCTTGGTGAGGAAGAAAAAAAAAATATATATATACATATTAAAAAGAAAAAAGAAAGCCTACCGTGCTGTCTTCACGATCAAAGCTGGCGTTGTCTCGTTTGAGAATGTAGCGTTTCTGAAAATCGTCCGCCCTGTCATCCTTGATGTGCTCCGAGAATTTCTGATCGGGTCTGTTGGCGGGTGAATTCACAGGAGTTTTAGTGGCAGCTTAATTTATTACAGATGCTGACGGCTACATATGCTAACCCAGCAGCAGAGGAGGAAGTTCTCCGCCAGCTGGTTGGGAAAAGAAAACGAACTAGAACCGCCTAAAAGTGGTGCATTACCAACGTAACGTCAAGTAGGAAATAATAATAAAAAAAAAAAACAGCTTACATTCTAGTGTTGATGGTTTTGTTGATCACCACTGACTTTCCGCTGGGGTCCACGTTGTGATCCATGCCGAAGTAGGCGGCTACGCGATGCAACAGCATCCGGTGGTAAGACGTCATGGGGGGGAACTTTCTCTTCTGGCTTCTACAAGCAAAAACGGGAAAACACGCAGAGGTTAATGTTACAGAAAAGATACGACGGGAAGCTTACAGGTTTTGGAAACATTCAAAATAATCATGGCAGCAACTGATGGAAGACTAGTTTTCCAATTTTTCTCCCAACGTTCAGATTCAGGTTTGAGGTCCAGAATGTATCTCTTTAAGCTCGACAGCCAATCGGTTTTTAGCTTAGTAATGAAAATGGAACCAAACAACCATCTTATTTACTCCAAAAAACAAAGATTTAACAAATTGCTGCATCACATTTTCTGCCAGGCGAGCAGAAATGCTGTGATAATTGTAGTTTGGATTAACAGGACATATATTAGGTGACAAATCGGTTGATGAAACGGTGCAATGAAGCAAGTTAATTAGCAGCTAAAAGATAAAAAAAAAGATAAACACTGACCAATCAATCGGCCAGAATTTGCACATTTTTACATAAACATGTTTTTTGTGTGTGTGTGCCTTGAAAATGCCTTGAGGTGACTTATTTTGTTCTGAAATGGTGTGATAAACTGAACTGAATTAGGAAGTCCCTCTATTGATGTATTTATAGACTAAAAATAAACAGCTGGAACTTTTCTGAGTTGAATAAAACCCAGAATAAGGTCAGGGAGACGTTGTACTTTCTTGAATTTCTGATGCATTCAAAACTTCCACCTCCATCAAAGAACCTGCAGCTTTTTTCCCTCTTTTGTGTTTTAGTCTTAAGAGAAAAATCTATCAAAGGACTCCTGCTGAGTCAGCCTGGAAAAGCCTGTTCAGTGCATTTGTTGCTAAATAAACTAAATAATAAAAATAATAAGTTAAATCTCACTCATTATTGCTGATGAAATCCAAGATGTCCTGTTCCAACTTCAGCAGCATGATTCGATCCCTGAGAGGAAGAGGATATGATGCATTATGTAAACGTTCAATCCTTGCTAAACAAGTAGAAACAGCACAGAAAATGTTATATAATAATCCATCTATGCCAGTCAAAATTATTGAGTTTATACAACTAATTTGACCAAAAGATAAACACTAAAAACATTCAGTCCAACATCTAAAGTGCATCTATAATAAATACATTAAATACTAACTAAATGTTGCACAATTTGGAATTGACTTTTATAACACGTCTTTTAATTTAATCCAAGTAAATCCCAAAACAATACTAACGTTTGGAAATTCAGTATAATACAATTTCCAGTTTTACCATTTTGAAATTACAATGAAATGCATAATTTTCAATTCGATTTAGATATTTGCTTTGCACAAGAATCCATAATATCTTCAACCCTTCTACATTTTTCAGGCATTTTATCTAACAGACAAACACAAGTGTTAAAATAATCACAATAGAAACCACCAGACCATTACATACATTTGTGGGCATTACCTACATTTTAATTCAGACCCTTTAAATCTGCTACCCAAAAAGAAAATGTGATCTAATTCAATCTAAAACATAAAAAAGCATTATTTAGCTTAAATGAATTTATGATCCAGTCCAGACTTTTTTAAACATAATTTTCGACACAGCAATTCCTAAAGAAAAATATTAGCTTCTATGCTATCAGCTCTAAATTGTCACAAATCTGCCTAAAATCTGAAATTTCTTAATTAATAAATTCCCATGTTGAACTTCTGGGCTACAAAGTTTCCTTTAAAATGGACTCCGGTTGGATTTATGACTCCCATGATGCTTTGTTAAACGTAAGAAGAGGAACATTAAGTTATAGCCAAGGGGAATTCACTCACTGGTGCAATCGAAGCAAAGTGAATTGACTTCACTGCAGACAATTAGGATTTTAAATGCTTCTGTAAGCGGATCATTAGACACTACAGATGAACTCCTTAATGGGGGGGGGAAGAGATGTTGCCGCTTCTTACCTGGGGTTGCTCTTCAGCGTGTTGACGAGGAACTCATGGAGGTCTATGCCGGTGGAGTCAGTGTAGTCCTGACTCGAATCTAACCAGAAAGGACACAACGTACATCATTTCTCTAAATTAGTTTCTAGTAAGTGTTAACTTCCACTACTAATGAGACATCTTTGGCTAAAACGGGATTAACTCCGGGGCAAAAACTTTTCATGGGGGAAAAAAATGAAAAAAGGAGGCTGCTTCTTGAAGTTGAACGCTGTCAGAGCAGCCGTTTAAAAAAGCGACGTTCCCAGTGAAGGAACATGCCTCGGCGGGACCCATCGGAGGGAGTTAAGGGACACCACAGCTCGTTCCCGTCTGTGGGTGTCTGCTTTCTATAATTGGAGGCCGCCTCATCAGCGGTGTTGCTCCACAGAGGGAAGCAGACACCTTTCCGCGCCTGTGGGAATCCATATAATTGCTTCGCACCTTGAGCTTTTTGGCAATTAACTGAATCGCGCCAATTATCAGCCCATAATGAGATATCGCTTTAAAAAAAAAAGAAAAGAAAGAAAGGAGACGAGCTTTTGGACAAACTGGAGGGACGGAGAGCTAAAAAGAAATGTTTAGGACTGGTGTGTTCCCCCAGTGACGAGGCAAAAGGATATAATTATTAGAAGGCTGTAATTTGCTGGAGTGACACAGATTATGTGATTAGTATCATTAAGGCTCTCGGCTTCATCTCAATGCCGCTGAATCTTATCAATAGCAATAAAAAACAACTTATATCTACGTATGACATCCAATTCTGGACAGGAAGTAAAGCGCATGGATTATTTTTGGCTCTTTTTTCCAAGTGAGCAATGTTTATAAATGAGGTCTCAGGTGGTGGCGATGTAAGGAAATCAAAGGCGTTAATGGAAACTGTTTTCCTGACTTCAGTCGTGGCGCGTCTTCATCAGGGAACTGGGAATGTAAAACCAGATGCGCACCAGTTTCTACCTGCATCTCTACAGATGTGCAAATTCTGCACAATTCTGACAAGTTAGACTTAGACTGACTTTATTGTCATTTTGCATGTACAGGGTGTGTACAGAACGAAATTTCAGGACAGTGTTTTGAGCTTCCAATGTTCCATGATACAAGTATCAACTTGTAAGCAAAACTAGCTGAAGCCAATGAACAGTGATGTTTAATGCAAAGCATGAATGAAACTCACTACCACAAAACATTAAAATACTGAAAATATAACATACAAATAATTTCTTTTAAGAGAAGGATGTGTGTGTGCATTTATGAATGCAGGAATGTTACTGTACATGTGTGTTTTATGTGCATAGTACATTAAACAAAGTAGACATAATTTTAAATCAAGGTTTAAATTTTTAACATGTATAAAAAAATCTAGAATATTTACATATTTTAAACTAAAGACTTTCTTTAAAAGTGATGAAAATGGAATGTGTTATTTTAAATCTTCATCTTTCTATTTTATGTAAATTGAAACCAGGAGGAAAATTACAAGTTTATTAACTATTTCTCATTAATAAAGCAGTTTTGGTATAAATAACTGCAGCACGATAAAGTGTGCTTCTGTCACAAGTTGAATTATGTCACTTCTCAAACATAGCTTCGTTAATAAATGTGTAATTAGTCTTTATTCATTTCAAAGCAAAATTTTAAGAAAGGCAATACACTTTCCAAAAAATCAGTTTAAAGTAAGAAATTCAAATAAAATAATGATTTTTCAGTGAACCTTGTTCATCTGTGGGTATTTACGTGGAAAAGCACATCACCCCCAGAGCTACGTATGGTGGAGGAGGTGTAATGCTGTGGGCCAGTTTCTCAATTTCATTCGACTTATTTTTGCCCTTAAACGCTAAGACTTTAGATTGGTGTGAAAGGAAGATATAATCTTCCAAAGAAAGACGTTTAACTTCTGGTTTCTTTTCATTCTTTACCTCTTGAGAGCATTTTTCTCGGCGCCTTCTCCGATTTGTCCATCTTGTCGCAGCCGCCTTCTTTCTCGGCTTGGTCCTTCGCGCCGCGCTCCTCGTTTTCGAAGGCCGGAGGGGGGAGGAATCCATCCTGCTCGGGGAAGAAAGAAATTACATTCCCGTCGACATCTGTTTTACAAGGTCAGCTCTTTGTGTGAAAGCATGGGTTTGATTTAAACACTCGGATAAACTAAAAATACCTTCTAACTGAAAGTGCAGCGGTGTCAACGTTTTTCAAGAGCGTCAAACGCAAAACGTGACCCCCAAGGTCTTCTGTGTATGACAGACAAGGCCTTAATTTGAAAAGGAGGCATTCAATAAGAGCGTGCTCTTGCCTCCGGTTCTGGGTTAATTAGACGACGGCATGTGCTACAGAAGCCTTGGCGAGACACTTAAACTCCTGGTTTATCACTAAAACAAGCGATAATGCGCCTGCGTCCTCGCATTCCAAATTGCTATGGCAATTAATCTTCAGATTAGCTTGTTTTTATTAAAACCACCTGAATAATACATGAATCTGGAGCCTAAAATTAAACAACGCTGCAGATTTCGGTCCAGAAAATCCGACAGAACGAAGGGGGGTTAGCAGTAATCCTGCGAAAAATCCAAAGAATCGGGAGGAAAATCTTTTTCTGTAAAAGATGGCCTCAGTTTGACTCGAGATGGGCTCCACTTTGCCGCGCGCTCGCTTTTCGACTCAGAGCTGTATCTGATTTGCTTTTCAGGCACTTCGACAAAAGCTGAAAGGGAAAAAGCTGAGAGGTTCCCGCTGCACTGTAAGTGGATTAAGCACAAGTCTGGGAAGTTAACATCAGAGAGTCTCTGGGAGGCTGCGTGTGTGGCGTAAAGGGAAAAAAAAAAAAAGTGAATGAATTTAGTGGTGGGAGAGCAGATCATAACAGAAAAGGAAAAAAAAGGTCAGGAGTTTGATCCCTGTAACAGCTGCGCAGCAAGATAATGAGATGCTGCAGAATGTATATGAAAATGTAATATGCAAATGAGAGATGTGACTGACTAATTGCCTGTGTGAGACTTGGAGAGCTTTGGAAGTGACAGCAAGTTTGTGCGCGCTCGTCAAAGCAAAGGATTTTTTCTCCCCTTCCCTTCCTCTTTCTCTCGCTCCATGCGAGAAGCGCTGATGTTTGCTACTTAATGCCACCCTCCACATCGGCGTGGAAACCGTCGGGCTGATGTGCAGCTGTTGCGAGCTGCCTCATTTGTTTCCTGACATCCATTTTACCTCGAGATAAAGGAAAAAACAGCGGGAAAATGATGGTCCTGCGAGTGTGTAATGAGCATGCTGTCAAGTCTGAAACAAAAAAGGTATGGCAAGCATTCAGAAGCCCCTCTGTTCCCCCACACCCGACTACGGTTCAGGGATCGGAGCTGACAGCCAGGTTTCTCAGGACTCGGACAGCCTGTAAGCCCTTTGTTAGCTCCTACTTGACGGAGGAGACAGTAATGTGAAGTGGTGAACAATGGAAAACCGTCAGATGTGAAGATCATAGAAGATTGATAGAGAATCAGCGCTCACAGTGCTGGATTTGTACTCCACTAATGTTTTTTTCTCTCCTCCTTTATTGCGTTACCTCAGCCCTCTAGGTTAGTTTGTCGCAGAAGGAGTTTCGACCAATAACAGAAACGGGTGGAGGAGGGGGTGAAGTGTGTGTGTGTGTGTGTGTGGGGGGGGGGGGTATAAGGAGTATTCAATTAAAGCGCTCCACAGCTCTCTGCAGCTGACGTGCGGAAATTGTAATTTCCCCGACATGATTGATGGGGGTAATACAGGACGTCGTGTGAGTGCAGACGACGTGAGACTGCAGCGGGAATACCGCCGTGCCCTCCGGTCACAGGGCGCGCTGCTGACTTGCTTTGAGACGCCACGGGACGGGACTCACCTGTGTGGAAATGTGTGTGCGGGGAGTTGTGCAGAGCGCCGTGTAATGGGAGAAGTTTGATCGGTGGTGAGGTGGGGGGAACTTCGCCTGGAGAAACGACGTAAATGTAGCATCGATTTGGCGGGGTAACGGCCGGCGAGGCGAGCCGCTGGAGCCCGACGCTCTTTTGTTTTGATGATGCTATGGTTTCATAAAGCGGCCGCAGACGGGTATTTAATCATAGCTGTCAGACAAAGGCTGCTAATCAAGCGTCAGCGGTCTATCTGGCCGGTTTTAATGAGCCGAAATAAATTCATGATCCAAGGTCAGCACTTTTGACTTAGGCTGGGGTTTATAAGAAAACATCTGCAAGGTGTAAGAACTTCCAATGATCTGACTGAAGTGTGGACACCTTTAAAACTCAATTTATTTTAGCACCTTTTGATTTGATTTCAGCATTTTGGGTGTTTGGTTTGATTAGTGATCAAAACTGCAACATTTGTCACACTTTCAGCTGATGCGGTTCTCTTTTGCACTACGCTGTGTCAAAGAATCCAAACTAATTGAAAAATCAGTTCCCCTCCTTGCCTGTGGTGGCGCTGCATTGAGAACTACTGAAGGAAACTACACCAAAACATCAGAAGATCAAATGAGTGCAACTTCCTTCTTCACAAAAAAAAAAACAAAAATGGACTGGCTTCAGATTTCTGCAGTTGTAGGTTTTTCTTTTGTCTTTGGTAAAAGACCATAAGATATTTTTCTCGCTAGCGGTAGTTTGTGTTTGTTTTGGTTGTATTTACCAAAATGCCCTGTGCTACTGTCCACTTCCTGCTTTTGGAACGATTTCCAGACTATTTGCAGTTACTTATGCATTCGAGCCGCGCCAGAATTCAGCAACCCGAGACCGAGGTTTGTATGCAGACCAGAGTTTACTTCTTAGGTCTTTATTTGAATTCAATTGCCTCCCCAGGGTATTCATTTTCTACACAATATTAATTTGTTAATGTGAAGATCTGACAAGTAGCAGCACAATTCAGCACCATCGCTGGTCTAGAGTCATCTCTGTGGCTACAGTTTGATCATTTTGACCATAATTTTTGCAAAATAAAACAGAGCTTAACTAATCAGGAGCCTAGCAACCACAACATATTACAGTAAAGACAATCAGCTTTTTAAAACGCTTTGGGTATTCAAAATCAAATTAGGCATATTTTCTCAATTCAGGCCAAGTGTTAAGGAAGTCAACACTCTGAATCAAGGTGTGGAGGTTCTTTTCTTTTAGTCGAAATTATTAAAAGTCAAAAATGACCAAAAGTCTCATAACTTCTGAAATTGCTAAGATATCTGTGCATAATCATAGAACCATCAAAAGGTTTGGTTGAAAATAGTAAACAAGGTCGCAAGAATCGTGTTGAGGAACAAGAAATCAAGAAGTTGTGGAGAATCAAGCATGAAGCAACCAGGAAGCCATTATCTTCCAGTTCCGTCATATTCCAGATCTGCAACCTACCTGGAGTATCTAGAAGTACAAGATGTTCAGAGCTCAGAGACGTGGGGAAGATAAGGAACCTGACCATAACCTTAATCCATCAGATGACGTGTCCAAGCTGAGCTAAGAAATATCTGGAGACAGATTTTTCAAAAGCTTTATGGATGAAATGAGAATCCTTGACGGACTTTCCAAGCTGGAATTCAAACATCAGTGGATATGATTCAAATTAGCCAGGTGTAGCCATACCACATATTGGGTTTGAGATTGGTGGAAAAAAAAAAGATGAGTAGTGATGAGTACCAGAGATACTGTACGACAGGTAAAATAAAAACCCTCCCAAACAAATACTCAGAACAACATCTATAACATATATAGACTGGAGTTATTCAGGGAAATTTTTACCTGAGGTGCAGCAGAAGGTTCAGGAATAGGGAGAGGAAAAGATTCTTCGCACACTGCCAGGCTCCGCACCAGCTTTAGCCTGGTACTGGACTAATGGGGGGAAGGATGCAGGTAGGTGGGCACAGTTAGAAACCATGCACACACAAATGCATCAATATTACGCATCGATGACGAACGATGGTCCACAACTGCAAGCAAAACGCACTTTTCAGCGAGCGAATGTATTAACTGATCTATGAACTGCCAAAAATGAAAAAGAAAATTGAATTTCAAGGGAGAAATCGAAGTGGCAAACTCAAAGAAGTGTCCAAGCTAGTCTCCCTGTGCATCTCAACATATAGCTGTGCAAAGGATCTCCAGACGTCTGCGGCAGCACACACAGACGTCTTGACAGGAAACAGGTGTACGGCTTCAAACGTGGAGAAAATGAACGCCATCCAAATGCACATGAGACAGGATGAAGCATCCTACAACATGCAGGGTTCAAGCGAGTCATACCTTGGAGTACTTCACAGGCTGTCCAGAGGTGAGAGATGGGGGGGAAACAAGTGTACAAAAAACACACAATAAAACACAAACCACACAAAGTTTGAAGGCGAATAGAGGGGCTGCTAGTGAAGTGAAGGATTTCTGAATTATACATGAATGCCCTAGATTTCCACAAAAAGGCTTCGAGTGACTTAAACAGTTTAGACAGGCAAAAAAGAAAGGATGTAATGCTTTTTTCATGCGTGTGTCAAGAACAAAGACATTAAGAGGGCAAAAAAACAAAATTAAGTGACACTTATCTGTGAAATTAAAATTTAAATTCTCTTTGAAATATAACATCTCTAAGTGCAAAAGAAAATCTGCCCCAACATTTTAAGGCGACCAGATTCTGTGTCCGTACTGGATGATGCTGCCACCACCATGTTTCATAATGGAGATGGCGTAGATGGTGACGTGCTGTTACTTGTTAGTTTTGGAAAAGAAAAGAAATGCACATTAGGGCTGAGAAATCAATCACTGAAATTACCATCAACTCCTTTGCTGGGCCTTTAACTGGAGAATAAAGGCCCAAGGTTTCCCCTAGTGTATTATAAGCCTGGCGGGTCACCAGGCTTTACTTGTGCCCCACTAGGCTTAGCATTGCTTTTTTCTAAAAGTCTTTTGCATTTTTTAAGACTTTCTTAGTTAGTGTTCAGGTATTAATCTTCCAATCTTTCAATAACACATAATTATCAAGTGACATTTTCAATTTTCCTGTCAACTTTAAACATTTTTTAACTCAAAAACATGACGGGCCGCTGGATGGATGACCGCCCTAGTGCCCAAACACTTGGCCATTTGCCAAAGTAACTCACATGCAGCTGTAATTACGCAAAAACTACAAGATTAATGTACATTTCTTTTTTTTAAGATAAAACAAACTTCATCTGGTTCAAATTCTGTGAAAAATCTCTTAAGCACTTTTTCCACTTCCAATTAAGTAGATAATCCAAAAATAATCAACATATCAGCCCTACACTGTACTAATGTTAAGCAGAAAAGGCTGAGCTTTTCATATGCTGATGTTAGAAGTATTGATAAAAATAATCAGGCATTCATTTAAGAAATGCCATTATTGCTTTTTAGACAATAGAAAGTGAATTTATTTGCATCCATAAATGAATTTCTAATATTGTATCATAAACGCTTAAGTGGTTAAGTGAAAAATTTGCATTATGTGCCAGTGTTTTGTTTTTTAATTTGATTAGTCAGAATAATTGATAACTAAAATAATAGTCAGACCCGTAATGCACATTTCCTCTTTCTTTGGCGGGTGAGGTAATGTTTGAAGACACTACACTCCCTTCAGGTGTTTGGCTGTGAGACATTTGGATCAGTGTTTGCGAGTAGCCGCCATGTGAAGCGAGCGCTCCTGTTCGGGATGAGATGCGACACAGGCCACCCATCGGCGTGCGAGACAGCTTTATGCGCTGCTGCCTCTCTGTGTGCGTTTCTGAGAAAACAGAAGGCGACTCAGCGGCACGCAGGAGAGTGGAAGGCAGAGAGAGGGCCTCTGCTTCGTAATCCCAACATGGATCCTTACACACACACTCCTCTGTCCTCCCACTTGTCCTCTAAAAAAAAAAAAATCAAAAGGACAACCCCTCCTCCTCTCCATCGGCGAGCTCGAGGGGCAAATAACACCTATAAAAAATTGAAATGGGCTGCTGTTCGCCTGTGACCTGCCGCGCCCCGCTCTATATCAGGTGATACGGATGCAGGGGAGGGCGAGGGAGCGGGCTGGGACTGTGAGCGCACCGCTACACCGGCTAATTGAGCGGCGTGGGGCCGGAGGGGAATGAACAATGCCGGCAGGAGATAAAGGAATGGGGAGGGAAAAGAGGGAAAGGGCTGAAGTCAGCAAAAGTGGGGCGTGCGCCCGGCCACCTACCCCGCCGCTAAGGACGGAGCAGGAGAGCTCGGGGCAGATGGCGACAAAGTCATTCCGACGTACCTCCAGTGCTACTTTCCTACAACCGTCTCCTTGTTTGAATTGCTCCTATATTTCTCCCACTGTGAAAGCCTGAGGCGGTTAAACCGATGCAGCTGTGCAAAGAAACGGGAACTGGTTCATGAGCTGCTGGAGAGGTCGGACACGAGCAGACCGCTGGAGCTTCTTACATTTTCTGTCAAGTTACATCCACAAACCAGCATAGTTGTAAAGTGGAAGGAAAATAATATGTGGTTAAAAAACAAAAGATGAATAATGGTGTGCTGGATATTTCCAATACTTTTACCAAAATATTGTAAATTGGACAATTACAATACATAAATATTACGGCTACACCCATATATAATTTTTATATTGTGATGTCTGATATGTATTGTATATATTTCAGTACTATTTTGACACTTTTGGGGAAAAAATAAACTGACTGCAACAAGAAAAAAGTTAATATGGGTTGTTCAAATCGGCCCAGTTTGTTTATCAGAGCGATACCAATATGTTACGGATGTCGGTGCAAGAATATTTTGCATCCCTAATTTATATTATTATAATCAGAAACCTGTACAGCTGTAAAATGGAAGGAAAATAATATATGGTTAAAAAAAAGACACATCTGAGAGGTGTATTGTATATTCACATCTTTTTGGATAATTTTTTCACTTCTTCCCAAATTTTTCCAAATCAACTTACTTGGAAATAAGTTGATTTGCTGGACAATTCCAACACATAAATATGGTTGATCCAAACCACTCCGTTAGTGTGGTAGCCCAAAAAGGGCTGGTCAGAGTGTGCTATATTATTATTATTATTAATATTCACTTATTTGAATTAGTTTATCACATAAAAACAGCCAAAAAATACATCCCAGTTTGTGGTTTTAATGCTACAAAATGTGAATGTTTGGACCTCTTGCTAGAAAGTGACCAGTAAATCCTGCCACCTCTGCGACATTTCCCTGCACTTAATCATACTAACTGGAAAATGAACAATTTCCCCCACAATAACATCATAGCTTTGTTTTGCCATAACACTACCGACGCCTTTTCACCTTCCTCCTGTAATCCCCCTCCTCTCCTCGCAACCTCGCCGCCCATCTGCCTTCCCCTCCACTCTCTCCTGCTGCTCCCCCACATGCTGGTGTCATTCTGTTCCTCAGGGTTACAAAGAAGCAGGAAGTTGGTAGATAAGCCAGGATTTGAGCTCCAGATTATCTGCCTGCCTGACTCTCTCTCGCTCTCCCCGCCGTCTCCAACCACAAGGCCAGATTGGCCTGAATCCTATTTTTAGGGTGTAGCCAGAGAGAGACGATTGTTTTTGCCTTTAGTGGATTTTGGCTCTTTGAAAACACTTAAGAGGGATTTCACATTGTTTTACAGGGTTTTTTGTGTCAGGGAGGGGATTTAGTTGTCTAATTCAGTTGGCTCCTGTTTTAATTTGGGAAATCAAATTAACAAGTACAAATTTCATGAAGTCCCAGTGCACAGTGTTCCAGTGACATACACCTAATTAATTAGCAGTTTTACTGAAAGTGATCTCAGCTGTCCTGAATCCCCAATAGATCATTCCTTTAGTGTCCTGATCTTTCACAATTGATTCGCAGCAGGCGTACGTCATTGAATGTCACAGACTGACCTTAGCAGTTAAGAAAGGGAGAGTCGAGGCCCTCGTTATTATCTCAGATTGTCAAATATTACAATTTTCTGAAATTATTATTTTTTTTCCCCCTCTCCCTTCGCCGGGGAAAAGCTTGAATGCCGCAGGTGACAGGAGTTCCCCCCGGGCAGTGAGGGGGGATGTGGAGGGTTTTGACGTTGACAGCTCCTGAGTTTTCATGGAAATGAGCACAGAGAAGGAGTCAAAATGTTTGCCGAGGCTGACATGTGTCCCCGGCTGCTGGGAGACTTTCTCAAAGTGACACCTGCTTTCACACTAGTGCTCAATCATGTCATGTATGAAGGCGCCGGCCACCGGTGCTTTCCCGCCGTCTCGCTCGGCTCCGGCGTAGCTCATTACCTGAATGTCCTTATTGTTGCTGCCATGTTCTTCCTTGCTGCCATGGCTCTGGTCGCGGACCTCATGCTTGGCGGCGTTGTCTCTGGTGGGCGACGCGGCGTCCTCGGGAACCTTCATTGTTTCAGCATCCGCGATATCGGACATTCTCATCGCAAAGTCTTACTGGGAGATGCTGGTGAATACTGGGAACCTAAGAGACGGGAACAAGACACTGTTAAAGGTAGTTTCCCCTTGAACCAGTGATATTCGTTTAAGCCAATTGTTGTAAGCACAGAACAGTATATGCTAGAGTTTGCCAACCTTCAATATGATGAACTAAATTATAATTTTTTTTTAAATGCAGTGAACTTTAACGGAGATGCACTTATCAGGTGGACTGACCAGCTGATTCCAGTTTTGGTTAGTTCAGAAAAGTACAACACATTCAGACTCTTGTGTTAAATTTCTACAATTAAAAGCAACAACAAATCCAACAGATAAGTGATTGCTAGTTCGAAAAATAGCCAATTATTTTAATATTTAACTTAACCAGCCAGAGCTGAAATAGAAAATATTTTGATATTGGCCACCTGACAGGTACAGTTCTCATCTTTTTCTGAACCAACTTTTCTTTTATCCTTTACAGTGAGCAATACAATTAATTTTGCTTATAGCAATCTCAATTACAAAAAAACTCATGAAAATACGAAGTGCTTGTTTAAATAATGAAAAAAAAACACTATTTTAGTTCATCAACATGGAAACTACTGACAAATGAAACTTTTAATCTTTTATTATGAAATGTATCCAAACTGCCTGCTCCCATTTTATCCACTTATCACACTTTAACATGTTTTGTTTCGAGTTTAGTGAAATCGAGATAAATGTATGAAACATCTGATGCATAAATAGGGATCATTTTGTTATTCCATTAATTTTATTTTTGCCAACGAACCTGCAGCCAAAGTTTTTTTTGTAAACTGTCAATTTGTTACAGTTCATTAAAAGAAAAATCTGAAATTCACACTGGTAAAAACCGAACCGGTGCAAGTTTCCCCTCAGCATTAGGCTCTGCAGAAAGAAAATGTGTCAATTAATTTGATGCCAAAGCGGCAGTCTATGAAGTGATAAATTAAATTATTCATATGAAACCAGCCCCACAGTGGAAACATCTGTTCTCTATCAGTCCACATGTTTGTTCCCATGTACTTATGGGTGTTTACTCTGCTGTTCTAGTAGCATCTTAACAAAAAACAGAGCTGCAGTTCTGCCAGAGTAATCACTCTATTTAACACATCTCTGCCACACAAGAGGCTTTTGATTTGACCTCCAGCTTGAGTTTTCATTGCTGGATTAACAAAAGTGTTACTGGCGTTATTAATGGTTTTCTCCCTGAATGGAATCAGGACTAAATTGGCGACGCCTCCTTTTGACAAGCAAGAAAGTTTCTAACAACAAGGTCGCTGCTGCAGAGGGTAGAACAAAGAAAAGGGAGGCCGCTGATGTCACCAACACAGTCTGTGGTCATCAGTCACTACTTATTCTTCACAGGCTCACAGCTTTGCAGCTGTTCAGCTTCAGACAATGGACATGACTGGACGACACGCCGCAGGCGGACAGTTTCCCTGTGTGAGAAAATTGATTTGGATGCTGGTGTGTGTTAGCAAGGCATTTGGAAATCAGCTCTTTTGAAAAGGTTTCTTTTTTGAAGGTATACTGGAGTTTTACAAAGCAAAAATTGCTCTAAGTAGTTACAGTTTCCAAAATCTTGATAAGACAAAATAAATATACCGAAGTGATTGGAATTTTCTGTGGAAAATTAAAGGAGCGCCACCTAGCAGTCTTATTAAGGTAACGCTGTACAAAAGCAACAGCTAGCAGGTATAAGGTAACCGACCGCAGCCTGGTTGAATAAATATATAGACCAACATATTTCAGGACACTAGCCTAGTATTGCTTTAAAACATATAGAGCATTTTGTGGAATAAGCACTTAAACAGGAATTACATTTAAACGTTTTTGTATTTTTGCATCACTGAATATACCAAACCAAAAAAAACAAAACAAAAACAAACATTCATCTTCTTGTTACTGTAAAGAATGAATAAATATATATATAAATAAATATAAATGTTCTTGCTAATGCCATCAGCATTAAAACAAAAAGGAAAATATTAAATTTATAAATTAAATTAAAGCTAGCATTTCTGCCACAAGCCCTAGCAACAGCAACAAGAAAAATTATAATTCCATATTTTTGTTTTACTTTTATGTAAAAATTTCCTCTAGCTTATCATATATTCTAAATGTACTACTAATATTATCGGTCATAAAAATTAGGAACTACTTAAAATAATTTCAAACTTGTATTCTCATTTTGCAATCCAAATAGGACAAATTATAAAAACAGTCAGCTGCTCTGATGTTTCGCCAATAGAAGACGACACGTTAAACGTCGAGCTTTAAACTCAGCAGGATTTCCAAAAAGAACAACATGGCCGCCGATTAGCCAGCGGAATCCGCCTTGTGCCATTCTAGGACTCGTATTCGACGCCTCCGTGCAACGCCACGACCTTCCCTTTTGTTGAAGTCCTGGTGTGAGCTCATCCTGCTGATCTGCTCTTTTAGCGTCAGCCCCATGCAGGGGAGAACATACACACAGATGCACAAAAGGGGAGGGCAGACATCTGGTACATGAGAGCTATGATTAATAGGTTAATTAGAAATGGTGCTCTTCAGAGTCACTTTGCACATTAGAACCCAATTCACACATGAAAGCGCTTACGTTGCGCTTTGATGCGTACGTGATCCTGCTGAGTGTGTGTATCATCCGGCCTTCAACCAATCAGAAGGACCCTTAACCCATTTGGGTGTCACTGATCAGAGTCATTTCCCTATCTGATGGCTGAGCAGCAAAGCGGCTGGATAGAGCTTGATTGTTTTATCTCTTCTCCCCCAAAAGAGCTGAGCTAGCGAGTGGGACTGTCCGCCTTCACAGAGGCGGTATCCAATTCCTCTATGTCAGTGTAATTGACTTCTTCCGAGGGCTCTCTGGAGCTCCTCTGCCAACGCGCACGCAATGCTAACCCGGCGCCACCAGAGGCTAAGAGGTTAGCTGAAACTTGCCGCGGCGCTCCGGAGTCAGATGTTGAAATTCAATGACCTGTCAGAGGTTTTGACAAAAGCAGCGCCGGCTTGCTGCTTTACATTATTTTTACATTCTGAAGAAAGAAACAGAAAAAAAAACAGCTTAATACTCTAGAGTGTGGCGCGCGTCACTGAATATTTAGAGTCCGCCGTTGACACTTTGATGAGTGAAGTCTCTGGAGTTGAAAATTTGCAACACCGGACAGATATTTTCGAGAGCAGGGTTCGTGATGGATTGCCATTTTGTCCCTCGTCGAATACTTCATTCCTCCAAACGCGTTTTATCAGGGGAGAAGAGCATTACACTAAATTTGGCTTCAGGTCTTTGATGTATTCGCATTTTGCCGTCTCGTCTCTCCCGGCTGCGGTAATTGCGGCGCGGGCCTGTTTAGAATCCCTGATGTTCTGACTGCATAAGTAATACGGATCATTATCTGGTCCGCGGCGTTGCATTAAGGAATTTAGCGAGTGGCGAGCTGATCTCTCATGAGTGAAGCCTGAAAGGAGACTTTGCCATGATTTCTTTTAAACATGAAAGTATACACATTTATTGGCTCCTGCAACTCTGTAATGATGCATTATGGATGATGAACACGCTGCCTGTGTGGATCATTCTTAGATTTGAGCCAATCGAGTATGTCAGAGTACATGATGTGCTTGATCTGAAGTAGTTTGATTCGTCATACTTACCTTAGAACACTTTATGTAGTCAACCGTCTACCATTTTTTATTTGTCCTTTAGAAAACAGAGAGTGCACTCAAGAATTGCATAACTGTCTGTTCTACTTTGCAATAGGTTTTTGGGTTTGGGTTTTTGTGTCCTCTGGATGCAATGTTTGTCCTAAAACAAATCTTTTAGACACTTCTCTGGGTGCAGACAAGCAGTGGTGGGTTGGAACAATTTCATAAGGTTTCCGATCACAATTCAAAGCTGCAGTACGTAACGTGTGTTTTTATTTTTTTTAGATATCTGTTCAAACTATCACAATTTCCTGTCAGTGACCAAAAAAAAAACAACCAATAAGAAACAGGAGAAGGATCTTAGTGCTGCCAATCAACCTCAAAAACAACTTATTGCTACAGGAAAAATATTTATCCATCATCATTGGTGGCCATGCTAACTAGCCTGAGTGCGATTGCCAGCGTTAAGACCCGCCTCCTGGCTCTGATTAGTTGTTTCTGACAGAGCTGTGAATTTCTGCAGATAGCAGTAGGACAATAACAAGGTGGTTAAGGAGCACTGCCAGCTAAAAAAAAAAAAGAAGGCTGCTTGTTTGTTTCCCATACTTAGACAAAAGTCAAATTTTTCTATTTAGTAATTCTTTTAGTCACACTAAACAGAGACAAGGTGCATAAAATAAAGTAGCAGCACTTTCTCAATTTGTTGTCGGCTGTTATTCATGTGATGAAATTAAGTGCTTTTACTGATTTGAGTGACTTCCCATAATGCAGCGTGCCAGAAACCCATCAGCCTTCCATTTCTGCCATATCACGTAAAAATGATGCGCTGCTGGAGTTTACATGAATGGTCTAAACTGCTGATGCAGAGGAGAAGAGGCCTTTTTTTATTATTATTAATGTGAACAATTTCTCAATAATTAAATGCCGTCACTCACGCAGTGATGATGACACTAATATGCATATTTCATCTCTGAACACTGGTTTAACTCAAGCGCTCTGATCACAAACAGGTTGATGGGCGTTGTTTGTGGTTTAAGGGAAATTGGCAGAATTTGTTCAGGTTCTGAAGCAGCATGGCAGCTCCGGACTATCACGCTACTGCCACAGTGTTTTCTTAAAAAACAAAACAAACGCAAGACCTGAATGTTTTGTGGGTCAATAAGATGTTTTAAACTAACGAGAGACGGACTTCTGTGTTCATTTTGGTCAAAATCTGATGAATGCCATTTCTGTAAGTCTCACTTTCCTATTGGTGATTCCTGATTACTGGCCTTAAATGAAGCAAACGAGGCCCGAAATGTTTTAGATGTTGGTTAGAGGTCTTTTGTGGCCTTTTGTGCGATTTTTTTGAGTAATTTTGCTAGGTCAGTCACTTCTGGGAATGTTCTAGTAATATATTGAGGATAGTCCTTAAAAGTGTCTTTGCAACCATTTTATAAACACATAGATGTCAGTTCTGGACTATTCCTAAAATTCTTGAGAATATGGTAGTGTCTGTGTTGCTTTTTGAGATCTTTTAGCCTACTTCGTGTTGTCTCACAGGTTCTGTTTAAGCGACTTTATTGGTTCTAAGGGGGGAGGCAGAATCAGCCGTGGGTGTGCCTCATCAAACTGAACAAAAATGCTACTGTATTTACTTTTAAAGGTTGGTTTGGGTTAGCATTTCCCTCAGAAATAGCTTTTAAAGACATTTGAGTCTAGGTATGAAGATGAGCCTTCTTCTTTTTAGTGAGGTCATCCTAACTAACTGACTGGTCTTGTAAGAGTGAAATAAGGAGCACACCTACTTGTTGTGTAGCCAGTGGTGGATGCAGCTGTTGCCAAGCCTTCCGATGCCCTCCAAGACTTCTTTGCCCATGTCTGCTTCAGCTGCTCTGCACAGCAAGCGGGGCCTCCGACACCCTCATGACCCCTGCCGACCTGCAACCGAGAACGACGAGGGAGGGAAGGGAGGAGTTAGTGTCGGGGTGGTGGAGTCAGAGGTCAGCCGCAGCGCTGTCACCGAGTTCAGGCGGACTGACAGCGGTCAGGGTGTCAGCAGCTCTGGAGGATTCGCGTGTCGGAGGCGGGAGGAAAAGGGAAAAGTGGTGGCGAGTGTTTATTTCTGGGCCTGTGCGTGCCGCCGCACCATAAATAATGGATGAGCACAGAGATTGGGGAGCGCTGCCGAGGCAACAGGAGAAGCACCCCCTGCCAACCTTGGAAAAACCAAGCATGCAGACATTCAGAAAGCAATGGGTAAAGATAACATTACTGCCAGTGGGTGGCACATAAATTTCATCTTGTCTAGCAGACAATATCTTTTCCTTTTTACGTCCAACAATGCGCTGGCAGAGGGAGGCAGACATCTGGGACCAACAGAATGAGTGGAGACGCACCAATCAGGCTTTTCTGGACGATACAGATTTGTTGTAGGGAATAAAACACGAGAGGAAAAACAATCCTTCAGGTTCTGTGATAGGAAGGAAATTAAGATTCAAAAAGAAAACGGAGGGTTTACTACATTATTACCAGCAATCAATCTATTAAATACATCTCTAAACTTTACTTGATTTTTAATTATTAAATTAAAAAATATAGGCACAAGAATTTAATTAGGTGCAATTAATGAACAGGAAACTTGTGCAGTTTCCATCTTTAGTCAATTGTCAAATATGTAATTTATTAACACTGCTCAGCATTTGCGTTACAAAAGTTTGATGTTATGACTAGAAAGGTACCAACCAATCAGCAGAGATCGGAATCTGCTCAGCCATGATCAGTGACCCCTCCCACTTCTCCACCTCTCTATTTCTATTGGTTAAGTGCATCAAAAACATAACCTACCATCATTCACAACCCAAACACAAACTAACACGAACACTGAAAAAATATTAATAAAAAAATTCAAGCATAAGGGACATCCTTTAATGTGTAAATGGGAATAATTCGATTTAATAGGAATGCACCAATATGAAAATTACACTACCTGCATTGCTTTTCTGCTGTAACTAAACACTCCCATAATCCTGCGCTGCATAGCCATCACATGACTTAAACATGTGACCCACCCCGTTCCCGCCCAAAACACCAACAGCAACAAGATGGAAGTAAACATTGGTTATCGGACCGATAGTTATATGTTAAAAAATTATTAGTATTAGCTCAGTTTTACTTACTTCTGATTAAAAGTGGTGGGTTTGTCACAAACATCAGATTAATGCTGAAACCAATCAAATCTATTTTATCGGCATTTACAATATATCTTAATAGATCGTAGTCTAATAAAACCCAGAAGCTTCCTGATTGGTTTTTTCTCTTTAAAGTAACTGTGACGCCGTTATTGAATAACGTAAATAAATGAATGAATTGCTCCAGCTCATATGTTCTCCTTTCTTGGCCTCTGTCTCCATGGCCGATCTCCATCTCTGCATGTTCCTGATCTTTATGCAAACCCCCCTCCTCCCAAAACTACTCCAGAATAAAGAGTCCCACCCCCTTCATAGGTGCTTCGTTATTGGAAAGCACCCAGCACTTCCTAAAAACTACCTAGTGGGAAGCTCTACTCACTCTTGAGTTGCAATGTGAAGTGATGTCAGCTGTGTCTGAAATGGAAATATGTTGAACCTTTTTTCCTGTGTTACTGCGCCGTCCTGCATCACTCAAGAGTGTGAAAGTCCTTCCGACAGCGGCGCGGTCAAGTCTGACCACCGGCGCTCCAGGTTTTCTGAGCAGACATTGCAGCCTAGGCTTAGACGGATGACTGCAGGACTTCACACTGAGCCTCTTTGTGTGGGTGTGTGTGGGGGTGTGCATGTGTGTGTGTGGTTAATAATGCACCTCAATCCCCTTGTTAAAAAAAAATGTTTTGACACACAAGACAAGGAAGCAGGGAAGCAGGAAAGCATCTCCCCTCGTTTGACAGGAGATCAACAGCTCCCAACAAGCTCTCGCACTGCAAAAGCCTCCTCACAATCTCACGCGGCGGTGAACTTGTAGCAGAGGCGCACTGCCTGCCACAGCGCCGTCTGGCATTGTGTTGGGGCTGACAGGGAGTGGCTCATTGGTATTAAAATCACCGCAGAGTGCAGCGCCCTTAAAGAGGCACCGCTCGGTGTCACGCCGGCAGCATCATGCACACCGAGATGCGTCAAAAACTCTGCCATCCAGTTAAACACGCGGCACGCATTTGTGACCGCATTGAAATGCAAATATGCACGATGGGGCCAATCTGGAAATGATTAATTGCGATCTGAAAGGAGAGAAATCACGCCCAAGAAGCGGTGGGTCTGGCTGCCGCGCAGCGTCAGGGTCAAATTTGGTTTGCAAATTGGTGTTAGTGCAGCCATCAGCCGAGCTAAATTAATCAAACACCAGGGCTCTTCTGTTCAACAACAAACTAGTGAGAAATTTCTCTATCACTCTGAAGAGCTCAAGAGCCTCTTGCACACTCCACTACTTATTTTCCTTCCCCATTGCACATCTCTCTCTCTCCTCTAAGAGCTGACCTTTCCCTCCCACACCTCCGCTTCTTCCTGCTCTTTTCTGCTCAGCTATGCGTGGATCGGAGGCGATAACCAGCTCTGCTTGAGCTGGAGGACCCTCGATAACCTTCCTCTATCTGCCCTGGTTCTATTCTCAGCGGAGAGCGAAAAGGTGAGTTGATAAAAGAAAGAACAGGAGGGCAGAAAGGAGTGAGCCTTAACCTTTGTGAGCAAAACAGCGGGCGTGATAAAGACAAGGGGAAAAAAAGGGAGGGAAGCACTGGAAAATAACTCAACAGGAGGAGATTGACTCAGTAGATTGGTATGAGAAACAACAAGCGACTTTTTAACAAACTTTACATTCAACCACCAGAAATCCAACAAAGAAAAACCTTAAATTTTTCATAAACTGCCCCTTTACAAGTACAGATGCACCAAACAGGAGTTCCTCTAGGTGATACCAATCTCAGGATTTCTTTGAGGTTTGATCAGATGATTCTCAGGACCTTTTTGTATTAAAGCATAAAATAAATAGGAATAATATCCTTTGATAAAGGCAGCAGTTCTGAATAATAGAAAAAATAAGTAGCTACATTAAATTAATTTAAGTCCCTAGCTGTTTTCTGATTTCTATTTGACTCAAAAAGTTCAAAATACAAGTTTACTGAATCATTCATAAACAAAAAAGGCGGATTTTCTTCGTTTTGATGCATTTAACCAAATATTCACCGATCAGAACAGCTCAAGTGAAAACTGACCAGTTCTGATCTCTGACCGCTTCACTGGATGAATATCAAAAACCACGAAAAAAAAAATACAGAGTAACGTTGCTTCTGCAGATTGCATGACGCGGACCAAGACTAATAAAATCAGGGCTCAAATAAACAGCTAATTAGCTTCCTAATGCTGGTTCGCAGACATGGCGCTGCAATAAAATTGATTTCAGCATTTTGCCTAACTGAGTAACTAATCTCCCATTTTCCAACCATTTCTGCTAATTGCAGCGCAAAGGAAAAGCGCCAACTGGGGAGAAACGATTAAGGTAGTGCCGGGGAAATGATATCACTTTCATACTCTGCCCTCTTCAGTTTCAGAGCAACTCAGGCAAAGGGAAACTTGCTCGTAATACAGGAGGGGGGGAAACGGGCACAAATGAGCCCCTAATTGTGTTGCTCGCTCTGCCTTCAGGTTGCATCTTGCAGCAGAGGTGCAGGCAGTCCTAATAAATTAAATCCACAGCAGAGCATGTAGGTAATCCATTATCTATCCCATAACAGAGCTTCCAGGGAATATCAATCTGGGCAATTAGAGCAGAGACAATAAACAGAAAAAAAAAAAAAACCTGACATGCAAGTCTAGCAGTTTTTAACCCCACAGAGCTCTTCGGAGACGAGAAGAGAGAGTCATTAAAAGTCAATTTGCAGACAACACCTGCAGAACAAACATGGGAAAACCAGGAGAGACATGAGGATGAGCTTGGCTGCGGAACAATGCAGAGCGAAGCCTCTTATTTGCTGATCTTGGTTAATTATCCTGCTAATGGAAAGCAGATGCACCCGCTTGCAAACTAGCCAAGAGATTTCAATGCACCAGAGAGAATAAAAAACAAAAACACCACAACACCAACGCTTCACTCTTTGCACAAACCAGCAACTTATACAGCCAACTGAAATCAATTTTCTGCAAAAACTTGGAAGTTGACAAGAAGAAGGATGAAACAGAAATGTTTGCGTCAAGTAAAGCATGCAAGGTCAATATTTGAGGCTGGCAGGTCATACCTGCGTGCCCGGCAGCTCTGCCCTCCATCCCGTCTGCCGTGCAACCGTTTAGTTTCCATCGTACGGGAGGCGCAATCTGCTGGAGTTGCCTCCCAGCCGCCTGCTGCCTCCTGCACTCCTGCTCGACTGAGTGCGAGCGGAAGACGGAGGAGAGGAGAGTGTAGTGGGAGACGACAAGGGGAGGAGTGGGTGTCACAAAGAGAGAGAGCAGGGAGGAAGGAGGGAGGAAGGAAGAGCACAAGTCTACCTGCCACAACCCATCAAGCCAGCCAGCCTTGGAGACAGAGCCAAATCAACAGCTGGCCTGTGTGATGTCAGAGCGCCAGCAGCCAGTCGCTGTAGCCGAGGGCCGGCCGGCGATACTGAGCGAAGACTGAACCAAAGTCGCTAGCTAAATGGGGCTCTTCATTAGCTACTCTGCTTTAGGATGGGGGTGGGAGGTAGAGAAAGGAGGTGGAGGAGAGGCCAGCCAGGGACATGGGATGGATTGAAGGAGACTGAGAGGAAGAAGAGGGGAGAAACCGGCAGGGTGGGAGGAGAGCGAGGCAGGCAGAGAAAAAGAGGCAACGAGAAAGCAAAAAGGACAAGGAGAAATAGAGAGCCAGCTAGGTGCGCCACGACCAGGTGGAGAGTCGATGGGGAGGCGTTGGCTGCTGCTCGGCCAAGCTGTTCCATGGGCTACCTTCCCATTAAAGCTGGCACCCTGCTTTTCCACACTCAGACAGCCAACACCTGAAATGCAACACCCCCGCATTTCCTCTAAATCTACATTTAAATATAGCAGAATTAAAAGAAAGCTGATTGGTTATTGTGTGGGAAAGAGCTAATATGCGCTGCAGCAGCTCCACTTCCCAAAGCGCTCTCGTCGGCGACTTACTGACAAGCTGTCAAAGACGCGGCGAGTCACAAACAGGTCCAAGTCTAGACTGCCATGATGTGATTGTTTTCGTCCCTTTCATCCGCGCCGACTTTAACAGCGAAACACAGTGGGCGGAAAAAGTTCCTGCTGTCACTTAGCAACCGACATCCAGGCTGCGACAAACGATCCGATCCAACCCTGCCTCGTAATTGTACCTTTCGTTATGCCAGGTCTCAGAAGAATTTATTATTGGGCTTTCTTAATCCCGTGAAAAGGTCAGCAATTGGACAAACAATTTATGGACAGGCGCATGAATTATTTAATGGGCCTAGCTCCCCTCACACAACCAAATATTAGAGCCAGGAGATATCCCCCCCTTCCTCCAAGGGAGGCGATGAATAATTTAGTCATCAGGGGCCACCTCTTTGGTGAAAGCTATTACACGGCAACCTCAACCTCAATATGTGATAATGTCATCGGCGGTAAATTCACTCTAACCTGCGGAATGAGTGGTCAACCGAGCCGCCGCGGCAACGGGTCGGGCAGCCGCGGGGCAAACTGTTGGGGCAAGCAATTATTAGCATTTATTTCAAGCTTTAGCAGGGGCTGTTCTACAGATTGCACACAATCACAGGAGGCCATTTGAGCTATGAATTAGCACATTTTAATAGTGCACTCAACATGGGTGAAATAATTGCTTATATTGATGCCACTTGTGGTAAAATATCTTCAGTGAATGTTATATACAGTGGTGCAATAAAAATTATCCCATCATGACGCTTAGCCTCATTGGTGGCAACTCTTGAGCTCTTATAGCTGTCTCTGTCAATTTCTGCAAACTCAATGAGGCAATAATTATCAGGGTCGGTGCATCTGCTTGATAGCAATTATAGTTTCCTTTTTAAGCAAGTATAAATTTGGGTAATGGGATTTTTGATTTATGGCCCATGAGGAGGATAAAGATTTATTTAAGCCACCTTTTACCGGCCAACATTAAGATGAAGTCCGTAATGAAGTACTAATATGTCTTTTATTTTTTTTAAGACTTAGTGATATGACTAACTCCACAAACTCTGGCTCACTTCTAAATTTAAATGTGAGCAAATAAGCTTCTATAGGTCTGTGGTTGCAAGGTTTCCCCAGAAAACTTGCTAAGCTCGGTGGTTGGGTCCTAGGGCAGTCATTCATCCAGCAGCCTGTCGTGTTTTTGAGTTAAAAAATGTTTAAAGTTGACAGGAAATTTGAAAATATCACTTGATAATTATGTGCTATTGGAAGATTAATATCTGAACACCAACTATAAAGTTTTAAAAATGCAAACATTTACAAAAAGACTTACAAAAGTAAACAATGATAAGCCTGAAAGGGGGCAGAAATAAAGCCTGATTGCCCGCCAGGCTTATAATACACTGGGGGAAACCAAAGGTTGCTTTTCAGCCGCTTTTCTCAAAAACAATAATAGATAAGCAATAGTAATGGTTTTTATGGGTTTTTAAAATGCTTTTATTAAAATAAAAAAAACTAGAATTTTTGTGCATAATTTGATTTCAACAAAATCTCTGGTTCTAAAAGGTTATGGTTTCTAAGAATAGTTAAGCAGTACTCCTCCCTGAACTATTGCTGCACACTACCAGTCAGATGGCTAAAAGAAGGCTCCCCCAGCCCCCCATAACTTAGTATTTGGTCACAAAGAACATACAAGTGGTTTATCTGTGAAGGAACTAAAAATCAACTGGTTGCAACTCTGAAATTGTTAATTCTGTAATATTTTAAACCAAAACAACAAATACCAGCATTACAGTACAACACACAAAACTTAATACAGAAAATCATTTTTCTTTGTCATTTTTACTGGCCAATGCCTACACCCCTATCTGTTTATTTGTATTTGGTAGTCCCTCTAGGCTATATTTCTGGTACCTTCACCTGTGCAAAAAAACAAGTTGTCAACAGAACAAACGCTCACTTTCTAATTAAATTAGCTTGTCAATTACTGCTGTCATGCTACACAGAAAGGCTGATCCAAAACAACAAGTTCAACACCACCAACCTCCATTAGAACCCATGACAATTTAATTCTCTCTCTGTCCTGAACAAGTTAATAGAAACACTGATTTGCATGAGGTTTTCATTCCTTAAATAAATGTGTGACAACATTTCGGGGAAGGTAGCATCTGTCCAAGCAGCTAAGGAGGTTAAATACGGCCATATTTCTGAAATGGACTCAAACAGCGATGCAGCAACTAAGGTGGGAGTCGCAGCAGGCCTAAAAGTTGCTGAAATATAATATATCATTTCATAACTGCTGTTTGGTTTTCCAGAAGTTATGTCGATATAATTTATCACCGTTTTGGACACGAATGCAATTTTAGTTTCGAGGTGTTTCTTTCATACACAGCGTGCACCATTTTGGCGTTGGTGGATGTCGGGGCTAAGCTAACGATCCTTACCTGGCACCGCGGCGTGCTAACGGCCAAACACCGGCGCCCTGAGCTGTCACACAGCACACACCAGACCTGCTTCTTGCTAACTAGCTCCGGTTTCAGGACTCCAACCATAAAGATATGATTATTAACAACTAAAGTGTGTGGCAGGATGCTCCAGGTATCTTTTAACGTTGCCTTACCCGCTTTGGTTTACACTCGGTGAGGCAGCCGTTGTTCCCTACCGATGGTGAAGTAGCTACTGTTTGTGGCGGAGTAAAGGAGGATCCAGCGGACAGCAAGCTGCCTGTGCGTCAGTTCCTCACGCTGCAAACGTACGGTGTTCAAAACATGTCACGTCTTGTCGTAAAACAAGTTTTTCTTTTTTTTTTTCCTTTTCTCACTTACAGTAAGCGTGGAGTGGACGTATCTTTTTTTTTTTTTTTTAAATACCGTCACTTGTTTCGCATTTTTTTAAAAAGTGAATGGAAGTTGCTTACAGTTTTCAGTTGAGCTGTGTCGTAAGAAGATACTTTACGACGGCAGTGACGTAGACGGAGTGTGAGTTGAAGCTGCCGCGAAACTGTTTCCCTTGAGTCCACACATTGACTGCAGCGTTTTTCTTTTTATTATTTAATCGACAACGCCAATAATGTTGTCTTCAGCCTGGTAAGTTATGTAATTGAAAAGTTGCTTGTAAACAAACACTTGGGAGTCTTTTAGGGCTCGGCTTGTCTTGCAGAACTAAATATATGTAAACAAAAATGTGCTGTATTCTTTACAAAATCTGGAACTGTAAAAAAAAAATTATTGCGTGGCTTCTAAGTTGGTATTTTATTTCTTATTCATTTATTGACGTTAACAAACCACAGTTCATGCTTAAACTCTTTGAATAAAACGCAGGGTGGTTCCAAATCGTGGGGTCGGGTTCGCCTTTTAAGTCGTGAAAAATCTGCTGTGGGGTCCTGAGGTGATTTATTGAAATTTTTTTTATTACAGACCTAATTTCAATATGTAGATCTGATTTTGGCCTGTGCATTTTGTCTAAATCCTGATCACATTTGACATGATTCAACAGTAAAAATAATAGTTTAGGTTTTGTTTGAAGTGAGATTTATGTTAGTTCCTGGAGTAGCCCAGTCCTAAAATGATTATAATATAAATTAGTCTGAAATTTATTGTAATCATTGTAATAATTGAAGACTTGTACCGTTGAATATTTAGAAATGGTGGCTACAACGTCTTTAGCTGTGCCTAAGGATAACAATTTGATTTAAGTTCACCTCAAAACCTGGTTATGAAATCATACTCAGTGATACCAAAATGTGATTAATCAGATTTAATATCTGATGTAACAAGATGTTTGGAAAGCTTTTTTAAATGAAATCATGATTTAAAAACTGCATTATGTAATTACTCAGGTTAACTTTGTCTGAGATTGAAATTAGTCTGCTTGTATTTTCTAGATTTTAAATCACATCCTACTGCCAGTAATGGATGAGAGTGACCCACAGAAATCTGACTGTGACACAAGATGGGTGCAGCAACTGTCAGGACTTCCTCCCAAGCTTCTGCAGCGCCTGATGCCTTTTCAAAGGGAGGGAGTGGAGTTTGCTTTGTCTCAGAATGGACGGTGAGCGACTTCATCTTCTGGATTCTTCAGAACAGTTAGTTAGGGAGCTGTACATAATGCTCAGACGAGTCCTCATTTTGTTTGCAAAATGAGCCTCAGCGTTTAGGTTCTCAGTCTTTTCCTGCGTTCAGCATAAGCTGCACTACCACACCAGGATTTGTTCATTTCATCCCCCGCTCCAGTTGGGCGGAGGGTCAACCTACAGGGAGCAAATCCGAGGGATGCTGCTGGCGTTGAGCAGCCGTATTGATTTAGGAACACTGGAAGGCTGCGCTTTCTGGCACGGACAGGTCAGGGGTCAATTTGCTCTCTCTGCACAATGCAGACAGCTACCTTGCTCGATTGGCATTAGTGTGACTGCAGGGAACAAACAGGTATTGTCTTAGAAGGCACAGTGCTTCATCTAAACATAATTAATGATTAGACGACGGTAACCGATATTAATCTGTATTAAAAATATTTTTTTTATATATACTTTTGAGGTGCATTGCATCAAAAAAGCTGAATTGATTGATTTGAACTAGAATGACAGCAATTAAGTTAATAACAGAAGTGCGACCGCTTCATTATCTTCATACAGAGGCGAGAACTAAAGCTGATGATCAGCAGAATTTCTTGCAGAAAAAGCATATTTATACCGAACCAACAACAATTTAGTGGAGCTGTAACATTGCTGGGTTTTTAAGAAGGGAGAGGTTAGAAGATTTCTTGAAAATACAGAGTATCACCACCTGAAATGAAGGTACAGTGGACATGACAAGCTGACAGCTGAGAAATAAATGGCAGCCTGTCATAAAATAGCTCCTGAAATGCACTGCACATCATATACTGATGTAAGATATCTACCAGCGTAGGAGGATTCGTGGGTGGATTTTTTATTTATTTTTTTTCCCTCTCGCAGCCATTGTGTCTCTCTCCACATCCAGAGAGCTTCAAGTGTACCGAAGCAAAGCATCAAAATGTTGTCGCAAATTCTAAATACTTGCGGATCCTGTTGGATCGGCTTGTGTGGGAGGGCGAGTGAGTTTCATGGAGATAAACGGGGTGGAATGTGTAAAATATGTGGCTCGGCGCGACAATAAAAAAAACAAAGCAGTTGTTGATTGAATTGTTTGAAAAAGTTGAACCAAAGTTTGATACTAAAACAATCCATTAAGATGTTGTGGGGTTTTTTCTGACTTAGCTTGCAGCCAGATATTTGATAAAGCATATTTCTAAGCTGCTCTTCTGTTGAGTAGGGAGGGAGTTGCTAATGTGGTGATAGATCAATACTCTTCGTTTGCATCAAATTTGTGGTATCATATGAAATATTATTCCTAACATAGAATCTGTATGTAGAGACGTTTAGGCTAAGGAGGCTCATAGGACTAGAAGGAGCAATAAATTGTAAATACTTATTTCTACAAATGCTAAGTTATCATCAAGTTGTAATTTAAATACAGGTTGGTGATAAAAATGTAGATGATAATAAAAACAACTTTTCTAGCCCTTTTTATGTATGGCGTAGTATTAATATCTTCATCCTTCAAAAAACACATTACACAAACATCTGTTTTCTTTAGTATCTTTAACAATTCATCCTGAATTTTTACTTTTTTTACATGATTGATAATAAAAAATGCTTAATTGTTGGGTAAAGCTATTTTCCTTTCATCTAAAAACATTTTTTGTCTTGTAAAGATGTGCCAAAACAAAATTTGAGGCTGTTTTCTGGTCTTAAATCTGCAGATTTTTTTTGCTATTTCTAGTTTCCCTATAAGAACTGTAACTCAAGTACAGGTGCACCAAAAAATCGGTCCAGATTTCCTTAATTTTGTGTGATCTGGCAATATTTACATGAGAAACTGTTCTCATCTACCTCCGTAAATGTCTGAAAATCAGAGACCGTCCCCTTTAACCAACCCACCCACCAGGTCATAATAGCTACCTTATCTTCTTTCTTGCTATATTTAGCAACTTTTAAGACATGAAAGTTGGATTCGGCGGATAAAATTATTTTTATCCAGCATTTTCCGACTGTAGTACATTTAAGCCTTGCTCTCTCTCGGCCTTTTGCAGCTTGAATATGTGGCTCAAAGCAATCAGTAAAACAACATAATTATTAAAAACATTTTTCTTTTAAATATTCTGTCATATGTATCACAGCTGATGTGTACATTTGCCTCTTCTTGGAGGTTTAATTCAAAAGTCACCAGAAGATGTCAGATGGTGGAAATGAACTGACGCCTTGGTACAAACCAAAAGCACAAAAAGAGCAAACAAACAAATTAGCCAATTCAATAATGTAGTAGAAATTTGGATTTAAAGACACAGACATGATGAAAAACTAAAACCTTTCAAGATTTGAAAAGTTGTGTGCTTTCTATCTGTTAATCTACATTTAAATAAAAATTTTTGTCAGCTATTTAAAGCAAAGATTTAACGAGAAGCTACCAAAGAAAATATTGTGCTTCAAATCAAATACACTTAAATTAAAATTTTTCCCAAACTCAATAAATTCTACACAAACAATAACAAAGGAGCAGTATCTCTTTACTAAAAGAAACTTTTGATATAATGAGATACGAAACAAACGCCAGATCAAACCGGCGCAAGACGACTGTAGATAAATGGAATAATAGAGATAAAAACTAAATTCGGGGTATGTTAACTAGTAAAGGTCCACTAATACCTCCTTCCTTGCTCCGTCTTTTGAGTTGATGTGTTAAGTTTTATGTTCTGTGATAGACATAATTGTGAAAACATAAAGCTCAACCTCCTGAAACACTTTATTATTACATTATCCATTTTAAGAGTCGGTTTCATTTGTAGAACATCTTAGCTGTAATCTGGGTCATTTATCACCAGCAGTAGAATTGCTCTAATATTGTAAATAGGAAAACATCTCTATTATATTCTCAAGGTGCCTCACTTACAGTATTTACTTTCCTAACACTAAATTTCATTCCTTCCTAATAAGGCATGAAACTTGTAATGGCTTTTTTTATTATAATAGGATTTTTTTGGTGTTGTGTAGACAGCAGGAGATGGATTCTGCTAAACAGCATGAAAAATTTCACTCACCATAAATTACCCAAAGCCTTAATAGGCAAGCTAACAATATTTGGACAGTATCCATCCAGGACATTAAGAAGAGGTTTATAGAAAAGCTACACATCATAAATAAATGTTAGAGCCTACTGGGCCCATATTGTGCATGAGAGAGAAGAATTATTTTATTTAGAGGCACTTAATGCATATCGCAAAAAAAAATAAGAGTTAGAAAAATATGTTCACTTAGCATTTGTAGAAATATGTATTTCTCAAGTAAATGCATCATTACTGAGCCTTTAAGTTCTTTAATGTACTGTGGTAAAAACAAAAGAACAAGATGTATGATTAAACATTTACACAATGCATCAAGACCGTTATGCAACCGTATTGTTACATCTACAGCGATGAAGAGGAAGGTAATGCTTGATGATGGTTACTTAAAGCTCCATTATAAAACAAGCAGATCTCTTTTTCATTTCATTCTGACTCATGTAGCTAGATTAATCTGCTCTGATTATTGAACAAGTGATATTTTTGAGTAGATCTCCACTGTAAAGCAATTTTTCTCTTTAAAATAACATATTTATCAAATCAGCTGCCAGGTGTCCGTTTTAAGCCCCGCCCTTTTGCCCAAATATGGTTTCTGGTTGCAGAAAGGACATTTTTGGCTCTAATTGATAGATTTTATACATTGGGATATCATAACTGTATTTCCTTACAATGTAAATAACACAAAACAAAACATATCTTCAATGTTAGCAGGTCATCACTGATGTAATATAATCTTTTTTTAGATGCCTTTACTGTCTGTTTCTGTTGTTTGCGAATAGCTTGAAACATAATCTAAGAATGTACGTTATGTAAATATCAAGCTTATTAAAGTTAAACAAGTGGGAAACTTGATCCTTGTGCAAATGTTGCCTTAGAGTATGAAGAAAGGAAGATGCAGCTAATGAGTTTCGGAGCACAAAAACCAACTTTTTTTTACACACCATTAAAACCCTCTAGGGTTTTCTGCTCAGATCTTTGTGAATCCAGTGTATGGACTTCACTCTGAACCTTGAAAGCGTGCGATATCCGAGTGGGTCCAAACATGGAGTCAGCCTTTTGTCCGGCATCCCACACTCGGCAGAGATCACCGCAGGTCCGGTTCTCCAGAGGAGAGTCTTTCTTTTTTTTTTTTTACCTTGGCTGGAAAATTGGGGTTAGACACGGGTCCGCACAACACATCACCGCATAGAGGTCAGAGCCATCAAATCAGCGCGGCCAGCTTGGGAGGCAGCGGAGCCCATTTCCTGACACTTTGGGGCTCGTGGGTTTCGGAGATAACATTAGAAAGATGCTGCGACGGGGCGCGTGCCGTCGTCAGGCAACAGCTCTGCAGTGCGCTCGCAGTCTCAAACCGTCAAGACGACACTCAGGTTATTTAAAGGAGGATGATTAATGTGTTGAGAAATGGCAAGCACCTGCCCCAGCCACACTCCCTCCCGGGGTTGTGTGTGGGTGTGAGCGCAGCTACATATATGTATGTGCCGTCTCAGAAGAGTTGGTACCGGTGTGTGTTTCCACTTTATATGCCTTTTGTTTGCACTTTTCACACACATACAGGAGCTGGAGTGTGTGTGCGCATGCTGGGGTGTGTGTTTGTGCATTGCGCTGACTGAGCCGGTGTGTTGGCAATTAGAAAAACCACCAGTGGCAAGGTGCACATTAATCATGTTCCTCAGCTGAAAGAGAGAAATGGGGCGGAGATGGGAGGAGGAAGACGAGAAGGAGGACGAGAGAGAATAATGAGCGACTCAGTCTGAGGTATTCAGAGGTGCTCTGTTGCACCGCTGCTGGTGACACAATGTTGGAAGCATTTATGGAGGAAAAAAAATAAAAAGGAAGGTCATGACAATGAGCTCAGGCCCACTGGACAAAGAAGCAGAGGTTGATCTGCGCTGCATATTTTCCACAGGGACGACTTCAGCTGATGACCGTGTCACGCTTTCATTGTTCTTCATAGTGTTCTGCTTGGCAGTTTAATGGCCGCTCAAGCACATTGGATCGCAAACATCCTATTTAACTTTCAGCCCTTCATGTAGGAGGAAAGAAAACTGGCAGTGAAGAAAACAGTGACTGTTCGACCGAGTAAAAGTGAGGTGAGGTTATGACAGAGTGAAGCAGGGATGCAACTTATTGATAGTTGAGTCCATTTTCTTAAAAACTTTCTCATGTAGCAAGAACCCCGACAGTCTCTCCATAACATAAAGAGCTACAAAATCCTTAAATTGTAAAAATAATTTTGTGTCAGCTATATTAAATACTGACTGAATTAACAGAAAATGTTAGTTTTCTCACATTATTAAACTTAGATATATTTATAAAATAGAACAAAACAGGAACCTCTTAGGTTGCTCAATAGAAAAATGAAAGATAAAAATAATAAAATATGTGAAACACTTAATCCTGGCATTAAGGTGAAACTTAAGGAGTTTTATATTTCTAAAGTGTATTTTCCATCCCACATCGGACTCTGTTTGGACCGTTTCTCTTTCCCACTCTGGTATGGCCCCACCATCTTTATTTCTGTATCAACTGACTCTGCTTAAGGACGACCACCTGCGCCCTCTGCTGGATGGAGGCCAAATTACAACACTAAAAGAAGGTTTAAGAGGACATTATTAGCTAATCAATTGGAACTAATTTTAATCTAATGGACTGATTGTTTGCTATAGTGAAGCTTTTAGTTAGTATCTAAGTAAAAGGAAATATTTTACTTAAAGTTGAGACATAAATCCATTACAAAACATCAAATCTTACAAATTAAAGCTATCTGAGATCAAACCTTTGTAGTTTTTTTGTGTGGAAATGGCTGAAACCATGGGTTACTTTCCTTCTACAAACTAATTGTCAGTGAAATGCAGATATGGAAACTGAAAATCCAGAATTTTTTTTAGCTTGCATAAGTTTTTGTTGTCTGTGATGTTTTTTTTATTACTTTGTGTGATTCTCGTATCCTTTGCTGTGTTTTGATCACAAACTGAGAGATTAATTAATGATTTTCCAGATATATACTGCTTATTTAAACAGAATTATGAAAACGTCTTCCTATAATAAAGCAGAGATGAGAGAAATAAAATCAAAAAGAAGATGCTTTCCTAAAAAACACAGAATTATCCAGCTGAAGCAGTGGTGTAAATATTGAATGGCACTCAAGCTTAAGTAGCATAGCAGCACAGACCCAAATTAGTAGTGACAGATTTGTGGTACATCCAAGAGAAGAGGCAAACCAGACAGGCGGTCCTATTGGATCGCAGAACCCTCACGCTACACAGACTGTTGTCTTCACCTGTAAATTATTAAAGCCAGACTAATTTAGCCTCTCTGTTTCCTTTGTTTTTCAGTTGTATGATTGCCGATGAGGTAAGTACACCACTGTTGTTTGGAAATCTATTTTCCCACCCCCCCAAAAAATGAACCTGCAGCCTTCCAGATGAGTTTGTCAGCTCTCTGCTGCAGTCCCACGTGCCTAATCGCTTTTGACACTAGAATCATTGTGAGACCTTATTACTCCTGGGCCTCACATGAGCTCAGCCGTCGCATGCAATTTGCCGCCGAGGGCTTCCCTTTGCGATTGACTTGTTTTCCCTTCCCCAGATGGGTTTGGGGAAGACGGTCCAGGCCATCGCAGTAGCGTGCGCTTACAGAGCGGAGTGGCCCCTCCTGGTGGTGGTGCCCTCCTCTCTCAAATATCCCTGGATCGAGGAGCTGGAGAGGTGGATCCCAGAGCTGCAGCCCGGAGACGTCAACTTGGTGGAGAGCAAGAGCCATACCATGTAGGTCAGGGGCGTCAAACTCCTTTTTGTTTTGGGGCAAATCAAGATTATGGATGCTCTTAAAGGGCTGGTTGTGCCAGAATGTATTGATAAAACCTGTTAAAATGTTAAATATATTAACGAATTCTTAATATTTGCGCGTATTTATGACGGTAAATGTGACTTTTTATTACTCACTGTGTAGATCATGGATTAGAATCTGACATCAATTAATCCTGAGGCAGCTGTTTAGTACAAGTAAGAAAGTTTTTGACAATTTTTGAGAAAAATCTGCACAAAAGTGCGGAGATTTGTTGATTTTGCGTGAAATACCACGATAGTTCTCAAGAAACTGGAGGGAACAGATAAAAATTGCATTAATTTGATTGAAAACATAAAATTTAAGCAGTCTTAATATTTAAATACAATCAAACTGCCCGTGATTTTGACACTTGATGTAGGTCATCCTTCCACTTTGTTTTCTTTGCAGAAATCGACGGGAACAATCAAAGCTGGTGGTTTCTGTTCTGTTATGCATTAGGCTGCAACTTTAATTAAATTACATTTTGTGTCACAAGCCACCTGATGAGTATTAGAGGTGTGAATGATTAATGAATGTTAATGGCTCCATGCATCTGAAGGTGCATCTCAATGAATCTCGGTGCGTTGCTTTGTCAAATTAACATAAGCACACACAGCAACTTTTTCATGAATATTAATGCATTTATCTCCATCCCAGAGCATCTTTTTCATTTAAAAAACTGTCTTTAATGTGGAAAAACTTTATCTGTATTGGAGTGACATACTGTCTAGTGTGTGTGTTACACTTCTCAATTCACTTTGGTTAAAAATGCTTTAAAAACATTAAAAATGCTCAGATTTTTTGGTTGTTTTCTCAAAAAGAAGCAGAGTTAAATAAGAATATTTTGTGTGCAGAATAAAGTTAAAATATATTGTATACCTGATTTCATAATTTAAATTTAAATTGTACCACTATTTTGTGGGGTATTTATGGGCTTAACAGGAAAGGTTATCACCATAAATAGTGACTTTTTTGGTAACTGTACGGTAGTGATTGTAGTCGAATCTCCACAAATGCAAGTATTGCTCTTAAAAAGCACCAGTAACATAAAAATAATTTTAAAAAGTCCGATTTTCATCAACAAACTGCACATAGAAGCTGAATTTAATAATATTTTTTGATTTTCATTGAAACCAACAGCAGAAAAAAAGAGTGAAAATAGAGAATTCAGACAATACTATTAGTTTTGGGGTTTTCAGACATTATTAAATGGAATTTATTTTTGTCACAATTTATCCAAACTCTTATAATAACGATAAACGATGATAGAAATGCAGGTCTTTACTAATAACTTGAAACATCATCAACAACAAAAAGAAGACGTTAATTCAGGGTTGTGTAATACTATTTGGGCGACTGATTTATATTCAATTTTTATAAAATATATGAACCACCATCTGCCCAAAGATGGCAACTAGTCAAACTAAACAAGCCCCTTAAACTGCAAAAACACAAAATCTTACCAAGTACTTTGGTTTAGTTTCTAGTGCAAATATCTTATTGTACTTAGAGTAAGAAAAACTAATTTAGAAGTAACTTTTATTTAGGAAATAATTCCTTAATATCGATGAAAAAGTACTGCTTTCATTAGCAGATTATGACTCTTATAACAAGACATTTTTCCCATGTTATAAATTAATTTATCTGCCAATGAAGCAGGCAAGATGTTTACTTATCTTGCTGAAAAGTAATTTGTTTTTCATATTTTAAGTGTAATAAGATATTTGCACTAAAAAACACTTGGTAAGATTTTGTGTTTTTGCAGTGCTGATATAAAAGTAAAACTTTTTATCAGCTAATTTAATTTTGTCCGTCTGATATTAATATGGTGTTTGAGAACACTTTCATTCATAAATTTAAGAAACTCAACAACAAAACATTAAATTAAATTTAATCCAAGGCGATCAGAGATGCTGGGGATAAAGTCGCACTCTTCCTCACGGGTAGAGTGCGACTACCTGTGAGTAGGAACACAAAGTTCTCCAGGTGCTTTGTGTTCCTGGAGTGAATTTTAATTACCGGGTTCTCTGCAGCAAGCTGGAAACTTCTGCATGCATTTGGATTATCATTCACTTATTGTTCCTGAAAACCCTCAGTTTAATTTATTGTATTACCTGTTCACAAACTGTTCAATAAACTGTTGAAATTAAACATTATTGAACATCTTTTCAGTCCATCCAGAATTTTGTGATTCTTTTGTAATAAAAATTGGTGTTAGTGGTTCTAATTTGGAAATATTTGTGCTTAGTATTATAGTAAATGCAACTTTTTAGTCAGTTTCTTGAGAATTATTGTGGAAATTCACGTAAAATCAACAAATCCCCACACTTTTTTGCACTAGTATATAATAGGGAGTTTATTGCAGATTTTTCTCAAAAATTGTCAAAACCTTTCTTACTGTACAGCGAGTTATAAAAGGTCGCATTTACCGTCATAAATAAGTGCAAATGGTACCACAAACACAATTGTTATTGCAAAAAATTGAAAAGTATCACTAAATCCTGGGGGACTGAAAAGATATCAAATAATATTATTTAATTTTAAGGATTCATTGATATTTTAACAGTTTGTGAACTTTATAAATACATTCTGGCACAACCGGCCCTTTAAGAGGATTCATGATCTTGATTTGGCCCAATCCAAAATGAGTTTGACACCCCAGGTATAAATCATGGACTATAATCTGACATTAATTATGGCTGAGGCAGTTGTTTAATAACAGTAAGAAAGTTTTTGACTATGTTTGACTCCCAATTATGTATTAGTGCAAAAAAAGTGCAGGGATTTGTTGATTTTCCGTGAATTGCCAAAATAATTCTCAAGAAACTGGAGGGACTGACTGATATAATTTGGCAGTAAACAGATAAAAGCTGCATTGATTTGATTGGCAACATAATATTTAAGCACAGTTAGTGTTTAGTCTAGAGTAGAGGGCCACATAAAAAGCTGCGGCGTGCCGGATTTGGCCCACGGGCCCCCTTGACACATATGCTGATGAAAAGACACTTTTGAGTTTTTTATTTGTAAATAATCTTGAAAATCACATCCTGTACTTCCACTTCACTCCTTGTTTTTTCCTCTCTCATAAGATACAAAGAAAATATATTGAAGTTTGAGGCTGCAGCATGTCTGAAATGTGAAATGAGAGGCGGTGAACACACCCATGCAGGGCAGCAGGGTGCACAGCCTCATAAGTGTTCCAGATATTCCTTATGAAAGTGAAAGGTTACAGCTATTATTTGAGCTTAAGGGAAGGTTGCCCTTATAACAGTCTGCCTGCTGGCGGAGGCTGATATGTTCTGCTTCAGCTCTTGCAAGCAGTAATAATTTACCCTAAAGAGATGTAATAAAGATAAAAAAAAAAATAACGCAAATGTTTTTGGGAAACCGAGGCGGTGTGATGGACAGCGGAGGTGGGGCCGATAAATTAATCTCGGAGTGTCCCTCTATGTCAGGAGCCAGCAGGGGCCAATGCTTGACAGCGCTGACAGACAAATCATGTCAAGGCGACGCCTGCAATATTGAACAAGAGCTGAAAGTTTTCCTGGAGGAGGGAAAAAATGCTGTCCTTGTGAAACGGCCCTCATTTCCATGACTGTTTATTCAGGTTTGCATTGTGGACTTATGGTTGTTTTTTTTTTTGCATGGAAACATGTCTCTCTTATCATCTCAACCTTTCTATTCTTCTTCCTGCTTTTTGAAGTTTTTGAATGATACAAAGTTTCTATATTTGTCACTTGGAGGGGTGGAGGTGGGGGAGCCAGTGGGGGGGGACTCCCCACCTCACATCACAGATGAGGTGCAAAGAGGTTGTGAACGCCTTCTGGGGAAAATGTGTCCTTGAACTGGATGTGTTAATGACTGAACATGGAGGCAAGAAGAAGAAAAAAAATTATGCAGCTTCTCCTAACGTGGTGCTTTGACTGACTTGGGCTTTTGTAGAACATCAGTGGCGTCTTATTCCGGCGTTTCGGCTCAGAAACATGCGGCGAAGTGAAAGAATTAAAGCCTTCTAGATGCATGGAGCCTTCATGATTTGTTTCAGATCATCGCTGATTTTCATGCTGCTGAAAGTCACCTGTGTGTTTGTTTGTTTACCTGGGACTGTGCCTCTGTGTTTACGTTGCATAGCATATGAGTTTGGATGAAGAAAAAAACAGAAATTGTAATACATCATGTTTGAAGAGCTAAAGAAGGGATGTACGAAAAGTTTGCCTGAAGAAGTCGGTGGCTAAACACCTCATTGTTAAATAATTTGAGTTGGAGGCTCAGTTGCCGAAATAATAAATCCATAAGCATGAGAAGAAATATTCAAAATCTATTTGATTGTAGCTGGATTAAAAGTTGCAGCCATTTTCTTAAATAGAAACATTTCAATGAAACATAAATGCTCAATATCATTAATGTCAAAAGCAATATTCTTTCTTGTAAAGTGCAAATTACCTTGAGTTAAACGCCGTTTTGTAGTTAAATGCTGAGGTTAAATTTGAAAACCTTCAACATTTAAGAAATTTTACCATTTTTTCTAGTCTTCTCCATTACCTTTTTTTTGTAAATTAAGATTAGAACAACTAGAGATTAATTTTGAGTGAAATGCATTTTATGAAATGCAATTGACTCTAAATCTACTTTTAGCCCTCATAGTAGGGTAAGACAAGTTCATGGCCGCTGTTTTACATTAAGCTAGCTAACATTAAGATTTATTATTATCCCAGTGTTTCTTCCATTTTTCCTCTAATTATACAAGGGAATTACTGTAGAATATTTTGTAAAGAATCACATTTTTATCATTCAAAACAGTTTATATTCCAAAAATAAGCATCTAGCTAGCTTAGTTAAGTTAGCTAGATGCTAGCTTAACTAAGCTAATTTTAGTTTAATGCTTTGCTTTCTATTTTTAATTTTAAAAAATTGTTTGACAACCTAATGAATCAAATCTAATACATACAAGAACGAAATACCATATTTCAATAAATTTTTATGCATTACCTAACAATAATCTTTATTTTTGTATTGATCAGGCTTTCGGTGTCGCTAACTGTTTATGAACTATCTGTGTGTGTCTGTGTGTGTGTGTGTGTGTGTGTGTGTGTTTTTGTACTTCCACAGGGATATCAGCAGCAGTAAAGTGACAGTGTTGGGTTACGGCCTGCTCACCACAGACGCACGCCCCCTAGTGGAGGCTCTTAGCAGGCAGCGGTTCGGCGTAGTCGTGGTGGACGAGTCTCATTACCTCAAATCGAGGAACGCAGCGAGGACCAAGATCCTCGTCCCTCTCATTCAGAGTGCAAAGCGGGCCATCCTGCTCACCGGTACCCCCGCTCTGGGTCGACCCGAAGAGGTAATCAGAGTGGATGGAGTAAAATTTTAATGATGCCTCTTGAGGGAAGACTACAGATTTAAATGGAGCATGCTTTTTTTAACCCGAAAGATGAAACAGACCCTGCAGATTGCAGACTCCTTGAAACACGTCTATATTTTTTGATGGATAAAAAAAACAGCGTGGACAGATACAGGAAATTCTCATGCTCAGGATGGGTCTCAGCATTAGGTCAGCTCAAATTTATCTTCGCGTAAAGGTAGATCGCCATGGTAACTTGCTCTGATCTAATGTTTGAAAAGCCAATTAACTCTCTCGGGCGTCACTCATCCTTCTGGATCCTGTGGTCTTATTTCAATAACCTTTGTTGCAAAAACTTCATTTACAAAGCCCGATATGAACAGACACGGCGCTGCAATAAATGAGACAAGTAATAAAAGAAGCACGATGGGGAGAGGAGGGGTGGAACTATTGAATTTAGAAACAATAAGAAGGGGCTATTCACAGGACCACTGTGTTTGGAGAGAGGCTGAGCCAAGCCGTTCCACTTTCCATAATGATTTATTATGCCATTGTTATATATGTTATGTTGCAGGTGTATCGTAGATTGCAGCCATATTCCATCATCGCTGGTTTGGAAATTAAAGAAGACTTTGGGAATTGAACATCTTTCCCATATCCAGCGTGAAGACAGTAGAGTAGCAAAACATTCACTAATTATGGGATGTTTTTGTTTGTGGAATGTGTTTGGAATTAATTATTTTGAATTAAATATTTCTTTTTAGGTTTTTGCAATAAGTGAAAAAAGGACAAAACAATTATCTCATTCTTTTAGTTAGCCTTTAAAACCTTTTCCAGTTTTCAGGGTGGAACTGCATCCAAAGAGGATTTAAATTCTCATCCAGCTGCTTGTTTTATTCACTATGATTATGATTATCACTGTCTTTTTATTAGGTTAGTGTATATTATAAATTTACTGTGTAATTTTGTCTCTAGATCAGCTCTTTTTTTGTTTTACCCTAAATAACTAGGCAGATCAATCAAAACCAATAAACCTCTTATCTAAAAACCCACCAGTTTAGGATTGTATTTGAAACGTAATCAATTCCAAATTTATTGATTGAAATGGACTTAATGTCGTATTTTGATTGTTGATTCTATATTGCATTGTGTTTCTGTGTTTGATATGATGTCAAGCACTTTGAAATGCCTTGCTGCAGAAATATGCTATACAAATAAAATTTGATTGATTGCTTGATCTATATAAGATACATAAATAAGATGAACTCGAAGGGCGGCCAATATACAAATAATGACAAATATTTGAACATTTTCATATTTACATTTCTTCTAACTTTAGCCAGCTGCTGCTTCAATCATGTTAAAAACAAAAAGCAGGCTGCTATCAAACATTTATTCAAAAATATGGCAAATTTTAGTCATTATATAAGAAAAAATTGTGTTTATTTGTGAGAGTGAGGAAATAAACGTTATCCTGAGAAAGTTTTTAGTTATATTAAGTTTTATATGTCATTATAATGAGATTATGATTTCTTGAAAAAAGCGTAACGCGGCTTCCTCTGACTCTGTTTTCTCTAGACGACAATCAAACATCCATTTGTGTTGTTTTATTGTTTTTTTGTCTTTCTTGTTTAAACAGGAACATATTTTGGTTTTAATGAGATATAAATTATGTTGTAGCGACTCTCTATAGCATTATAACGACATGATACTGCCACCACCACCTGAGTAATGTACTTTAATATCTTTGTTTCCTCAGTGGAATAGTATTGGTAACGCTAACAAAGAGTGAATCTTTGACTGTTAAGAAAAAGATTAAAAGGAGTTAATAATCAGCTGTTCAATTAAATATTTAGCGCTGATTTTGGCGACTATTTTTCATGTGAAACAGGAATATTATTATTTCACTCTCTTTAGGAAAAACTTTACAATAATTAACCGATGAATTCAAGCGTCTAATTTATTGCAAAGTGAAGTAACTTCTTGTTAGACATCTGCAGTCGGGGTATTATTGGCTGCATGTGACGAACGCCAACCTGTCTCTGCCGCCACGCGCCTGCAGTGGTGCGGTTAGTTTTTAGATATCATCTCTCCCTGTGCCACTAGAGCCCAATATAACATTTTATCATCCGCAGCATAAACCCGATAAGCCCTCTCCCTGCCTGGGTGCCAGTCTCCTCGCTGCCATCATTACTCACCGTGGGCCTGACATGGCGCTCGCACAACGCTCAGGGCATGTTGCACCGTTCGTGATGTGCCCTCATTCCTCCCACCCCATTAAATCAACTTTTGTGAGGGGGAGAAAAATGCAAAACTGCTGTTGAACAAGTGCTGAATTTAGAACAGCCGCTCGGCGCTGCGGCTGCTTATTCAGCTCACCTTGCTGAAGATTACCCGTCATTATTTCAGAAACGCTGGAAATTGGCGAGATGTAGGAGCGCTTGCTCTGACTCTAACTCTTTCTGGGGACTCTGGTGCCAGCTGGGATGTAGATGCTCCGTCTACCGCTTAAGATTTGCTGAAGAATCACAGAATATTTTTCTGCTACAGCATTAATTGACTAAATTCAACATCTAGTTTGGCCTGCCTGGTTGATTTTAAAGTGATTAACTGATTGAAACCACTAATAAATGCAGTAATTTAACTGAAAAGTCTCATTAATTTTATAAATTCCTTCCACACATGATATATTTTAGTTTTTTAATTCTGTTAATTTACATCATTAGGGCTCATTTATATTGTCGCATAGGGCATAAATGTTTTATAATGCTCTACAAAGTCATAGGGAAGATTTTTACTGAAATCTGGCTTTTCAGAGTGCTGTAATGGAAAGTTAGGTGGAAGGAAAACTGTACACAACTAACAGGGTAGTAAGGGATATAAATAACATTATATTGAAGGTTATAATTTTACTGAATGAAAGATTATTCACTAATTATTAACATTTAAGACTGATAGCAAGTTAGCAGGGTAAAACAAAATGGCTGTTGCCCTTAAAATCCGGCAGTTCAACTTATTTTTGCAAATCTATATTTGTCACACGAACCGATGTGAGAAAGTTTTGCCATTACGGATGGTGACATGTTTAGCTAATCATAATTTAGTCTCAAAATAAGTTAGTTGATGCTCATGCGCCAACCTTTTTCAACCCACCCTGTGCAACTGCCAATGAGTGCAAATAAAGAAACAAACATATAACTAAAACAATATTATTAAAAAAGTGAGCCAAACTTTCTTCACTGAGTTATAAAGACATTAAATGACATTTTTTATGCGTTTGAGGCTATTCACTTTTGTAAATAAAATGTTTTAAAAAGCTAAATAAGTGAAAATTTTAAATATGTATTCTCTTAAATCTCAGTATTAAACAATATTATTGAATAAAGCATGTTTCCCTCTTATCATTCAGCCCTGCAATCGTGTCACAAGGACCCTAATTCATTATTAAGCCCATCTTTTCCACATGAGACAAAGCTCTGTTTCCCTCTCTCTCACACCTGTGAACTTATTCACATTAACTTTTGGTTTGGCGTGAAGTTATATTGAAAATTTATCACCTCCTGTGTTTTTTTTCCACAGCTTTTTATGCAGATTGATGCCCTCTATCCCAAGAGGTTTGGAACGTGGACAGACTACACCAAGAAATACTGCAACGCCCATTACAGGTGACATTTTCCAAATGTCTTCATATTCTTTAATTGTGCCAGGTATGATATGTGTGGTTTCCTGAAAGCCTGCAGCCATTTGTAAATCACTAGAAACTCATTTCTGTGCTTTAAGCTAACACATTTAGCAGCGCTCTTTTAAAATGAAAGTCCGTGCCTTGATTATGTTTTCGACTTCTTCTAGTAAATTCATTTCAATCTATTACTTTCTTATAAGAACTTTCACAGTTCTTCAAAGTAAAGTTGTATTTTAACCTTAAATATCTAAACTGTGTCATTATTAGTTCATTGTTTGCCTGTTTGTGTCACTGTTTCATTTTCAAGTTCTGATCTGGAAAAAATTAACTGAAATTTCCTGAAGTCGGGGAAATTTGGAGATTCGTTGTCTCAAATCCAACATGGCTGCCATTCTTATAAAAAAAATTGTGAAAGTTTTTGTTTTATAATTTTTATTTCATTAACTCATTGGGGCACTTTGTTTTTGTGAACATCTTCATCTCATGTTTAGTTTAAACGGATGAAACAAAGTGACAATTGCAGTTATTAGCTTGTATTGCTAATAGCAGTTAGCATCCTCCAGCTAGCATACAAATGGGGGGTCCATTATGGACTTTTCTCAGGCTGAGTTGGTATTAATTGGTCCTGGACTCTAAAAGGATTTTATTTTGGATCCAATTTGTTTAGCAGACATAAGAACCATATGGGCTAAGCTAGCTGGATGAGTTTTTCACTGTAAAAAACTCATCAAGAATCGCTATGGGTGCCACTTTTTACCCAGAATTGTCCTACATAAAATTTGTATTCTTTGTCAGTATGGGACCATTGTGTCACCTGCCGACTGCCCCATTTTCCATCTATAATCTTGGCCTGTTAACACTGTAATTATGTGACTTAGTTAGGACAATAGTTAGCAAATCCTGCTAGCTTCAACTTCAGACAATGTCCAGATATGCTTTTGTTATGAACTCCTAAAAACGAAAGTGTAATTATTGTTTTCTTTTACCTGTTTTAGTGAAGGATTTTTTCATTCAGTCTTTATTTCTGGTTTAGAAAACATTTTAGCAAAGTTTTAGTAGATCCTCACCTTCCTCTAGCTGTGTTTTGGAGGTAAGGTGGGCTGTGTCTCAGAGTGGAGTGGATTTGCTGCTCATTTAAGGGATTGTTGTAGGAACCAGGCCACCAGTGAAGCCAGGCGTCCGATGCCAGCTGGTGCCGAGTCCTCATAGCCGGTGACGATCAGTTACATGTGTGAACAAACGCATCGCTTTGGACGTCCATCAAAGTTATCGACTCGGTCAGGGACGGAACGGAGGGCCATCAGTGGTAACACTTTGTATATGACGGCTGGGGAATGCCGTTCTGAGACAGACACAGAGGAGGACACCGAGCGGTACCACTCATGAAAGCGAAGTCGGAGTGAGAAACTAGAGCAATCTTTGGGGCGGAGAAGCGGCGTCACTTCATGAACTTGCCGGCTTTAAACAACACATTTTAGAAGGAGTAGTTTTGCACCTTTCAACAACAAAAACTTTAATCACTGAAGTGTGAACCAAGTACTTTTGGCAGCTCCATGTGAGGCTCGTCCACTCTTTCAGCCAGCATGGCAAATAACCAGCCTTTTGTGTGGACAGCCAGTGCTAACAATTCAAATTCTAACAAATCATTTGGCTGATAAATTGTTAAAATGTGATGGTGAGTTCTGTGACGAACCCCTCGGCTTAGGAATCAAACAAAATAGTTTTTAGTTTTTGGCTTTGCGGAGTATCCTTAGGTGAAAACTGGGAGGCTTCAGCAGAGCAGCTCAGCAGTTAATCAGTGTGCTGGTCAGCTCTCGAGAGGGAACATTTAAAAGTGTCCACAGGCTTTGCAGAAGTATTTAACCACAAACTTCAGCATATTTAAGGATCTACTGAGATAGACCAACACAAAGCAGTTCCTTATTGTGAATTAAAACATTTTTTTCAAACATAAAAACTAAGGTTATATGAGATCTGCGTGCAAAGATGTTGCAAAACGCACAGTTGGAATGTATATGTGGATACCATGCAGACCAGAGATGCAGGATGTGGACTATAACGCAGGGCATTCTGGGTAAATACAACCAAAACAAATGTGAGAGTCTAGCTTTAGCGTGAAAAATGTCTTGTAGTTTTTTATCAAAGACAAATCCTACAAACGCTAAAATCTCCATTTTTGTTTACATTTTATGAATTAGAAAATGTCTTCTTTAGAGGTTTTTGTGTCGTTTCCTTCATTAGTTCTTGTTGCAGCGCCCCCACAGGTGAGGGGGGGAACAGGTTTTTGAAATGTTTTGGATCGTTTGACACAGTACTGTGCGAAAGTGAACTATACCAAGTGAAAATGCAACAAATCTACCGGACTATGAGGTGTGAAAACCCTCTATAAAATGCAAGAATAGTCAAACTACAAAAAAAGTGTGACTTATAGTCCAGAAAATACGGTAAACCCAATCGAGAATCTTTGGGGAAAATTGCACTTCTAAATCCAGCTGTTTACTAATTGTATAATTTTCCTTGCACTTCCTTGTCATACTCTACTAAAGTTTGTGGATAAAAACTGACAAAATGTGCAACTAAAGTGATACAAGTACAAGGTTTAGAATATAAATACCCTTTCAATGTCTCTCTTTAGATATTTTGGGCCTCGCAGGCAGTGGGACTGTCGTGGCGCCTCCAACCTAGAGGAGCTGCACCAGCGGCTGAGCCAGATCATGATCCGTCGACTTAAAGCAGAAGTTCTGAGTCAGCTGCCTCCGAAAATCCGTCAACGGATCCCCTTTGACCTGCCCAAGGAGGCTGCCAAGGTGCTCGGTTTGACATAACTTTGATAGATCTACTGTTAGGTGCGGCATCTATCACACGAAATGAAATAAATTGTTCTCGCTTGTTCATACTTTAAAAAGTTTCTGCCTCCGTCTTAAGATTTATGACGTCTCTCTTTCAGCCTGAGCCTCCTTCTGCTCCTCCATCACAAAGAGGATATCAGAGTATTTGTAGAGTAAATGTCACTCCTCATGCGTGGGCGTTTGTATCTCTTTTAGCTTCCCCTAAAGTTGCGGCTGCTGGTTTCCCGCCTCCCACGCTGCGCCGCGTTTTGTCTGAATCCACGTTTGGATGCTAATGCAACCTCGACCTCCGGGCTCCGATGTTCTGTTGGTTCAGGCCCCCGTTGGGAAACAATAACAATGCCGACGTCCACCGGGCAGCTTTTGTTATATTTTATATCATATCAGCAGGTGAGGGGGAAACAGTGGAGGTGCTTTTTCAGCAGTAATTAACGTTCGGAGCCGGGAGTGACACCACAATGAGGAGGTTGCTCGGAAAAGTGATGATGCGGGGTTTTATCCCATTCTCCCTAAATGTTAAGGGACGCTTTAATTGGGAGCTAGAAGTGGTTTGTGTTGCTACATAGCAACAACAATTAGAGCAGGGAAAGTTCATGTTGCGCCTTGTTGTTGGTGCTTGAATTTCTCCACTGGCTTTTTCTTTTTTGCTTTTATATCTATTTGATGGATCATATTTGTTCATTTAGGATAAAAGAATGCATCCTAAAGCGGCTAAGTGGAGCGGTTTCAGGAGATAGGAAATGAAAGCGTGAAGAGGCCAAATCCAGCACTATTGTGCTTCCAGAGAGCAGCGAAATCTGCACAATATATGAAACATAAAACACAGGGAGGACATTATTTTCATCCAAACAAGCTATCCTTTGAAGCATAGTTTAGCTAACTGACAATATATACCGAATGCCAGGGCCACTCACCGCCTGTTTATTCCTCCTGTCTCATTTTACTCCCTAATGATGGCTTTTATCTTCCACCGCCAGACACTTTTTATGCCCCTGCTGCCCTTTACGTTTTCAGCTCTGGCCTTTAGTCAGCGTTAGCCTGGTGAATATCATCGCGGGTGGAGTGCTTTCCCACTATGGTGGCTTTTTTTTGTGTTTATTTTTTCAAACAGGCAAATTATATAGAATGTGTGAATGCTTGAATGTAGTTTTAATAGGAAATAAACACAGAGAAGAGGCTGTGCGCGCACAGACAAACATCAAGGATGCTATTTAACATTCATCCTTGACATACCAATTCAGTAAACACAAATATGCCTCTGCTATATATATATATATATATATATATATGTGTGTGTGTCCTGTTGTTATTAAGCTTTACTACTTTTCTCATTTTCTTTTGCTTCACCTTTGACCTCCTTTTATGTGTTCCTAATCAGGCAAGGTTCACCTCTGGCTTCCAAATGCTTCACAGCGTTGCGTCATTTGATATGCAGCGCTCTGAGAAAGCTTCTTCTTCCTGTTGCATTATATTAATCATCAAGCTGTGGGATTTTGTAACTTTCAAAGAGAAAATTGAGGGAAAAAATTACTTTACTAATGCAAATTACAGTAAATTAATGCACGGTTGCATAATTGATGCATGTTAGATCTAATACGTCTCCTGCTTAATAACTCAATCTTGTTTCTAAAAAAAAATCTTAATTTTCTAATACTTGAATGTAGTTCATATTCATAAAAATCTCATTTGAGTTTTATATAAAGAACATAACAAAGAAAAAGAAAATAAATTTTTACTGTTTAGTAAAAAAAAATGAATGAAACACAGTTTGTGTAAAGTTTTTTATAAATCATTGTTGATCTGAAATATAAAAAGGTCTCACTTGTTTTGCTTTATTAATCCCTCTAGTCCGAATGTATCGGTCATGTTCCATACAAATTTGCAGTACCATAACTCCGCGACACTTTGCGCCATCTGAAAAATTCCAGCGGTTTCTGAAAGGAATATCGGGTTATTACGGTAATTTCACTTCCACCATAGCAGGAAGTGAAATTAATCCGAGGGGCACTCTTTTAATAGACGGTAAATTACAGAAATAACTTGCCAGAAAGTTCCAGTTGTTATGGATAAATGGGCAAATATATTTACTCACAAGACATTTTAAGAACTTCATACAAGCAAAAATATCCAGGCGGAGATTTAAAACTCAAAGGGTTAAAAGAAATTCATTCTGTTAATAAGTTTTTGATTGAGTTCATTGTTTTAAATTTTAGTCTAGAAAGAAAGTTTTTCCTTTGTTCATCAACAAAACTAAAATATGATTGTTTAGTTTAAAGAATTTCTATGCTTAAGTCTGAGTTTTGAGGAAATGTTGCTGATGTTTGTGGGCTTATTTACTATGAAATTAAAATAAAAGCAAAAAGTGTATGTAATAAAATACCGTTACTTTTTGACAGGCACTGAACTTGGCACAAATTTGTTGTAGACCAGTTGTGAGACGTCAGGAAAAAGATAAATAAATTTAAATCTGAAAAGTGTGGCACATTTTTATGCCTACCCCTTTCACTCTGATACCTTTGAAACAAAATCTAGTGCAATAAATTAAATTCAAATTCAAACATACTTTATTGATCCCAAAGGGAAATTAAATGTTGTAACTCATATTAATTCAGATTCAGGTGGACTCCCATCCATTTTTTATCTAAAAATAGGAAGATGTTGAAACAAATACACAGCATACTTGTACTATATCACTAACTTGTATTAAGCACATTGAAGTTTGAGGAAAAGGTTGGGAAAACCGCCGTCAAACAAGGTTTTCTACCAGTTCGAGCTACGACCCGGTAAAACAAACTCGGATTACCTCAGCGTGTTTTGTTTATGAACGGACGGAAACATATGCTGCTCTTCACAGGCAGCCTTCCCCACTGCGATCTTCGCTCCCGCCTTAAATACTCCTCGCCAATCACCTTGAGAGCGGGCGAGGCGGCTTTTGATTTATTGTAGCGGCTGGGCTGCTTCTCCATCTTCGACCCCGGCTTGTCACAAGGCGGCTATAATTGGGAGACGCTCATGACCCACCTAACACAGCAGCCCAGTCGGAGGGGGGAAGCATCCTTGGGAATTCTCCATCTCTCTCTCTATTTCTTTCTATCTCTTCCAGGAAAAAAGTAGGACACCCAGCAGCACCATTAATTGTTTTGCCCTTTATATCTCAATAACAGGCGAGAACAAGAGAGAAGAGGAGGGTGGATGAAGGATTAAAGGACACAGCCTCACCGTCTTTGTGCTCTCCTTGCATGCAGGAGGCCTCGGCCTGCTTCGCCGAGTGGGAGAGGCTGATGAAGGGACTGGGGTCGAGGGTCGCCGCTACGGAAAACCCCTTCACAGAGGTCATGAGTCTGGTTACACAGATGTACAAACAAACAGCTATTGCCAAGGTAATGGGAGACCAGCTGCTTCAAATGTCCCTATTCCTCCATTCCAGTAAATAGTTGATAAAGTTGGGTTTACTCTTTATTTGTCTGAAAGCTATCAAAAAGTCAGAGGAAACGCTGCACTGGTGGCGAAAACACTTTTAGCAGCTCTTTTATCATCTGGGTAGTAACATTCTTCACTGCAACTAAAACCTCTCATCATGAAATTCTGACTAATCCAGAAAAATCATCCTTAAATGTGACATTTTAATGCAAAGCAGTGATTTCTAATTAAAGATTATCTCTGCTAACTCAAAACAACATTGATGTCAAGCACAACTTCTGCTCTGGTCAGAGAATTACAATGGCGGAGTGAAATACACTGAAGTAAATTTAGCTAATTGTGTTGTCTGATGTGTAAAAATCTTGCTAAATTAAATTATAAAATATAGATTAGACATGTAAACATCTTTTCAGTGCATTAGTCTGTACCTGAGCACTGAATTATTACCACAGAACTGAAGCTAGAAGAAATGATGAAAAAAGAGATGTAATATAATGTTACTTATGAAATGTAAAACTCTGAAACACTGTTCATACAGTCCTGAAACTAGCTAGCTGTCCCTTTTAAGTGTTTTGTCTGAAAATAGTTTTTAATTCCTCAAAGTTTTATTTTGGTAAATTTTTTCACACTTGAACCACAAAGTTCTTTGTATATTTATGGTAAAATCACTAAACTTATAGTTGTGTACATGAAGAAAATGGTGGATTGTTTAAAACATTTGTTACAAGTAAAGTTACGTTTGTATTCACCCTCTTTTAATTTGTTACATCCAGTGGAATGTTTCCACTTCCTCTAATGTGCTAATTTTTGTTTAGCTAACTTTAAAAACATTTAGCGCTTTTAGTTTCCTCTACATTTCCAGATATCCCTGATTTACTGTTTTGTAAGTTTGACATTGATGTTAAAGTTTTGGTTATTGACGTAGTTAAAGTAGATAGAACTTGAGTTGAAGTTAGCTTGTTAGCATTTAGCTTCTGCTAAATACCTTGTTAGTGTTTTGTTTTAGCATTAGTAGAGCTAATATTTATAATTAATGCATTAGGGTCAATGTAACTAACTTTTTAGCTATCAGTAAACAAAATCCAGAGCAACAAACTAGCTTCAGAGCCGTTTTAATTAGTAAATAAAGTTCACCTGTTTATTAAAACCTCTGAGTTGTTTTTTAGAGAACATTAAAGAGGAAACAGAAAGTTAAAAATCCAAAACGTTACGACATCTTCAGGCGCTGTTTGACTTGACGCGGTGAACGGATGGCGCGGCATCATTCTCGGCACGCTCGGCTGTGTGCTCACGGGAGATCTCATGGGAAAGCATCGCCATGGTAACAGAGCCTAATGGTGACCAGCGAAAGCACTTAGACAAAGTAGGGGAGTTATAACCGCGGCATTATTTCGCCGCGTCCAGCCTGGCATGATTACACCTTATATCAAAGTTACACACCGCACTAAAATAGGATCGCTGTGATGCTGTTGCCATGGAAACCCGGTCGGCTCTCAGTTTAGCAGAGATGCCTTTTTTTTTCTTTTTTTGTTGTTTTTTAATGAGAGGGAGAATGAGCGCTGTGGGAAGGTGGCTGGACGCATCCTGCAGGAAGGATGCCGGGGTCAGAGCTGCTGGAATCCAACGTTCATTTACATTTAGAGGAAACATTTTTGCCGTAATAAAGCCTTCGCCGTCTGATCCACTCCCCCCCCTCCCTCGCTAATCACGGGAGCTCCGAGAACAGGCGTCTCCGCCGTCTCTTGTATTTGTAGGTGAATAAACCGCCATCTGCCCGTGTTCGAGGGCTGGCATTCCTCTCAATTAGCCAAAGTCCCTCAGCCACGAGGAGCGTTGCCCCGAGGTTAACAAAGACCGGAGATAACTACCAAATGCAATCATTGACACGCCGCTCGCTCCGCCTGCCTCCAAGCTTGGATCCTTCTTTTTTTTTTTTGTACTTGGTGTTGTTTACTGATTGGATTTCTGCTTAGTTTAGCCTAAGTCTGGACTTCCTTTCATTACATCCACCTCAAAGCCAATACTCCCAGACCAATCTCATTTCCTTTCAGAGTCCAACACACTTTTGGTACTTTAGAGGGGGAATAAAACAAACAAAAAAACACAATAGTGCTTCCTTTTTTTGGATCATTGGGAGGGTGGAGTGGTGTGATAAGTTCTAACATGTATGTCGCTCTGAGGAGCATCGCGGGCCCTGCCTGCCTCCCAGCACCGCCAGACGACAGAGCTGCCAAACGCCTTTGGGGTATTTTTGTTGCTTTACCCGCCAAGCATCTGCTCCCAATTACCCAGAGAGGACAGCTCTGAAGCTGGACTTTAAAGCGAAAGATAACGGGTCCGCTTCAGACAGCCGAGAAGTTTATGCACTAATTAAACTCGGCGGAAGGAAACGGGCGAAGCCAAGCCGTCAGTAATGAGGACCCCTCTGATCAGAACAGGGTTGGTGGGCCTGGCGGACAGATTCATTATCGGGCGCATCGGCTAATTATCAGCTGAGGTTCTCCCTCCAGAGCAGGTGTGACGGCTGCGGAGGTTGTCAGGTTTGTGGGGGGAGATTTTAGGAGCTGGATTCACACCACAGAGGCGAAAAGCGCCTCGTAAGGGCTCTGTTAGACTCAAGTCAAACCTCAATATTTCCTCACTAGTTGGTGCTATTCTCGGTCGCCCCGGTGAGCCCGGGGGCTCCTAAATGAGCCGAGTCCGGATGCTCCATGACGGCCACACACACACACGCCGACATTATAGATACGGATATCTGCAAGGCACAGTTAACTCCCTCGCTTTTTGGCTCCTTTTTTGAGTTAGGGGAGGTGATTGTTAGCTTCACACTGTCAATCAAGGTCAAGAACTTCAAAACAAGAAACCAGCAATAGGCTGTTAAATTTGGGCTCTGATCTTTTCTCATGCATTGTTGCTGCTTTGCTTCATAAATAAAACAAAAACCAACAGAGACAAAAAAAAGGGAAAGTGTTACATAAGGAAGAAAAGAGCCAATAAGTTAGGAGTGACGCATTCAAGACACTCGCCACATTAATTTTGCACTGCAGTTGACACTTTGACAGCTAACAGGACCCAACTTTTTATTATTTTTTTTATTCTAAAAAAAATAAAATCTGAAAATGTTCCAAATGCAGTCCCATTATTTCTGCTTAAATATAAGCCCAGTCAACTTGATTTTTCTGATATGTTCTCCACATTTACTGGCAGCCTGGTTAAAGATGAATAAAAACCTTAAAAATACTCTGAAAAATCCAGAACATTCCAACCATTAACTTGAGAACATCAGCGCTATAGTGATTGGAGTACATAATAGTTGATGCAAAATCAATTTAATTGCAATCCCTGGATCATGAATATGACGTGATGCCTCAAAATGAGCAAAATAAGAGAACATGCCATTCTAGAAAGAAGAAATAAGACAGTAAATTTCTTTGAGCGACTGCAGCACATTCCTTATTGCTGTTTGCAGCTACTTTTTTATTTTCAGACAGATGTTACGTTGTGTAACCTTGGCAACAAGGTCCCAAGAGTAGAGCACTATCATAATGGGTAAGATTAATATCTTAGTACATCTCAGCAACAAGGCAGTTCAAAGTCAATCGCATTGTAAATTAAAAGAAACTCAATAATTTTCATTTGCTTGAGTTGTTGTTTTTCTCTTTTCTCTCTCTTTCTACCAAAACTGATGTGGTCTCAACTATCCCTTTGTTTACAGAGACTTCATTATTCTTTTTATTTGTTGTTTTCTTAGTTTATTGTGGTTATTTCAAATGTCTTCCAGTTCCAGTGTTTAAATGTTCATTGGAATTTAAAATTTAGCTTTGAGAATGTCAGTATTGCTATTATATTACTTGGAAATGATCTGAAAACAATAATATTATCGTTTATTGCAATACATTGTGGGACAATTTATCGTCCAGCAAAATTTGTTATTGTCATAAAAGACACCACACAGTAAAACCAGTAAATATTGCATTTTGTCAAGTGTGAAACTGATTTATTTCAAGGATTTTTACGCATTTTTACCAGAAGTGTCAACAAATATGGCGCTGAAACTTCAGCTGAAATACAAAACCCTCAATTTAGTAATGAAACTTCTTGTTTCTCCAATCAATCACACGTCAATATGTGGATTTTTACGTACCTATCGTCGCCTTAATCAAGAAGAGCCCACACACACACCAATCATATTGCCAAGTTGCGAGCCATTGATTTGCTCTCGCTATCTGTGAGCTGACAAATGCGCCCAGGTCGCCGCGTTTGCTTGCTGCTTTTAAAGTCAGGATCCCCAGCATTCAATAGCGAATCGATCACACAGAAAGGATGCAGCGGTGATTAATTGACTTCTTTACTGATCTTGCCGCTGTGTGGTGGAGCGGCGGAGTGATGGATTCAGTGTCTCTCTTTCATCCGTGTCTATTTCTGTGTGCATGTGCGGTCAGGCGGGAGCTGTGAAGGACTACATTAAGATGGTGCTGGAGGCAGAGCAGCTGAAGTTCCTGGTGTTCGCCCACCACCTCACCATGCTGCAGGCCTGCACCGAAGCCGCCATTGAGGCCAAGGTAACCTCAGGCGGCGTGGCGGTATCTCAAACTTGAAACGGAAAACAGACATTTTGTTGCACACAAAATAGATCTGGATACAGAAACAGTCATACTGGAGATACTAGTATATGTTTTCAATTTAGTTGCAGAATACAATATTTCCTCTGTGATTTTGTGCCTGAAATTCTACTACTACATTCAAAATTGTTTGGGTTTATTTTGCGCTAAGATAAAGGTTGGATTTCAGTTTATATGTTAGTGCAAAATGCATTAAATCTGACTGCAGGATAATAGTTTTGATGGGTCCAGTGTAAGCATTGAGAGTGAAATTTACTGAATTTCCTCAAATTGAAATTCAGTAAATTTAGGTTTTTGAGAGAGAAATTTCCCCAGATTAAATGAATTTGCTACTTGAATTTAGCTCGTTTTATCTTGTTCCATTTTGAAATGATTTTTAACTTTTAATCTTAAAGGGCCAATCAAGTAATTCAACGCCTTGAAATTGGGTCTCTGTCTGTTTAAGAACTCCTGCTCTTTCTAAAACTCCGCCTTCATGAAGTCATCCCAACATGGCTCCTCTGTCAACTCTTTAGCGACGTTTATACCAGCTTTTCACTGAGAAGTAGCTCTTATAACGAGCTCTGTGGTTCCTCCAGGTGTTTGCTAAGTCCTGCTGGCTAGTCTGAAGGAGCTGTGTGAGGGAGTCGTAGGAGAAGGGAAGCTGGGAAGCTTTTAAACTCCAGTTCTGAGGAGGAGCTTGGTCCTTGGAGGCGGAGCTAGGTCCAACCACAGCTGAATGGTTGCCATGGAGATTAAAAGATTTCTCAAACATCTTTGTTTTTGATGATGGAATAACATTATAACAAGATAGAAAACTCAAAGTTGATTTTCCATAATACTGCCCCTTTAGTGATCTTTTCTCTTCTGTTATTTGTTACTTGTAGTTACTTTGGTTAAAAGGATCAAAATGGTAATGAATGAGTATAAAACAAATCGGTGTCTGGGCTTTTTCTGGCTTATAATTCTTGTCTCCTACCGAGTTTTTTTCATGACATTAAGTCAAATCAGAAAATCTGACCTCACACTATGAGGCAGCCAGATCCGCCACACTATTTGCTTAAGCTTCTGAGAGGAAACAAAGCATTTAGAAACAAATAAAGCACCGCTGATGTGCATAAACTCCCTACGTTCCTCAGAACATGAAAGCACCTCCCACCACCAGTATTTTAAATTTTTCATTTATTTTTGTGCTTTTTTTTTGTCCTGCTGCACAATACCCGACTGATTACAGAGATAGGGAGTCTCATCGTAATTATCAAGGTTTCTTTCTGCGGTGGTGATCTGCTTTACCAGCCTGGTAGGTCTGATATCTCTTTTATGGTATCAAGCAAATCATTTAGATGTTCACCTAATTTTTGTAATTATGTTTTTGCTAAATCTCACTTTGCAAATCTTGACAAATTTGAATATTGGTTGCAGCTGCTTTCAGGAATCTGTACGGCTTCAAGACTTTACTAATTTATGACTTACATATAACATATTGTGGTTAAAAATATTAGTTTCTCCAAAAGGAGTGCAGTTGATGGTATAGAAAAGAGTTTTAGATTTACACAAGTTGACTATGGTGGCCATTTTTGGATATAAGTAAAAATAATTTGTAGATGTGTCTCAACAAATAAAGTCAGCTGACAAAGTCAACGTTTATCTAATTTATTTAATTCGTTCACTATGATATTTGACAAAGAAAGGTTCCTGAAGCGGCCTGCACAGAGTTTGTCAAATGACTCAGAGTTTATATTTTTACACCAGCAGCACAGATCACTTTGCAACAAAAGCACAGGCTGTTTTCTCTGTCTTTAGTTTCATATTTTCATTTAACGTTCCAACTCCAGAGACTTTCATTGCCTGTTATATGCAACCTGGAGATATTAATCGTGCAGAGTACATCTACGTTTCACACTTCCTTTCTGGCTTATCAGACATAATTGGCCCCATGTTTTAGTTTTATTCTTTCATCCATAGTCCCGCTGGGTTTATAAAGCAAAACTCTGTCATAGTTGCGATTTACTTTGACAGAGTAATGATGTCTGTGCTCACAAGTAGAGCTTGTACTGACAGCAGATGTTAGCCGTCATGAATTATTAAAATCTCGGGCTTTTAAGCTGGTTTCAGGTGTATAGTTAAATGCGGGCACAATATTTAAATAATTAACAAATTACTCCTGTCGCCTGATAAGAATCTCCAAATTCTTCAAGTAAACTGCATCCTAATTTACTTTTTTCTCTGGAAGTAAACTTTTCTTCATAAGTTTTTTTTCTTCATCCACTCATTACAAGGAAATGTATTCTCCTAGGTTTGCGTCAGCAACTTGTGAAGCAGTTCAAGTGTGCATTTGTGTGCATAGCAGAGGTCGAGAAGTTGTCATTCGAATGTAATGTGATGGCACGAGGTGTGATAGCACATTCCTCCTTGAGACGCTCACTCCGCGGTGTGTTCGCACTCACCAATTAACAGCGATGAGCTAAAAAAAGGAACGTCAAGCAACGCCAGGAGATGTGAAGCCTGGCAGAGACGGCAATAACGTCACTGTTTTCGTGCTCCGTGTGTCTCACCTGTTGGTGAACTGATGATAAGGTTGTTGAGCACTGATTAAATCAAACAAGAAATATCCCTGTTCAATTATCAGATTCACTTGTGTTGTTGTTTTTTTTTCAGTTGAAGGTGCTAATTTCCACAGAAATGAGTGGATATGTTTGTTTGACATTTCATTGTTCCAGGAATCTTTCATATTCATGCCGTCACAGTTGCATTAACATCTGGGAGCAGCGCAGTGGGAACTTTACGTCCCACTGTTGGCCACTGTGTTGCTCCACAGGACTGATGGACCCAAATCAAAAGAGTGCAGTCACCATAGTGCAGTAGTAGCCAGCTGAATGTCAAATTCATGTTTTAATTAAACAAAACCCTTGATTTCAGTTGTGTTTCTCTTATGTTTACCTACTTTATGAAAGGTTTTTATGATCAGGGCTGCATCATGTGCTCATTTTAAAATTTCTAGTAAAGCTGGATAGAGTACAGCGTAATAAAATAACTTGGAAGAAATGAAAACTCAGCCTTTTCATAGTATGAACCATAATTATATTCAGTGAAGAGTGCAGATAATCCTACTTCCCTCATCATCTCTAGTTATTTGTGTAATCTTTTATACTATATTCATCAAGGAGTTCTGGATAATAAGGCTCAACCTACTACACCTGGAAGCCTTCAATCATACTTTATTCATTAGCCTTCAAGAGAGATATCTGGCAAAAACAGCTGAAAATAGATTATGTTAGCAATAACTCTAGATTTGCTGCTTAATTTAGCGACTCCTTTTTTGTTATTTTTTTCATAATGTCGCTGTGAAAGTGTGACTTAGTATCTAAAAAAGACTCTTTAATATAATTAGCACTATTTCTCAGCAACCAAAAACTGGCTAACGTTCCAGCAAGCTAACATCCAAAGAGGGATGCAGGGTAAGAGTATTTATTTATAATTAACTATAACTATAATTATAGTACCTAGAATTTGTTCTATGTTTGATTTTAAAAAACAGTAGAGTGTTATGGCTTTTCCATAGCACAAGTGGCACTTTTTAAACATTAATTAATCAGTAAAACATGTCTCTTCTGGTCTACCAGGCTGGGTACATCCGAATCGACGGCAGCGTGCCTTCATCGGAGCGAATCAAGTTAGTCCACAAATTCCAGAGCGATCCAGAAACCCGAGTCGCCATCCTCAGTATCCAAGCCGCCGGTCAGGTACTATGAGGAAAACTTACTGCTGAACTATGAATCTCCGTATTGTTTTTCCTGTTTTAGCTGAAAAGTAAATAAAAACATAAAGTGGCAAATAGTAAATAAGGTATACCACATGGTGACAAATTAAAGGCATTCCATTCAGAGGAAGTAGCTTCTATCTTGAGAGTTTAAGTGTGCTTGAATTGTGCATTTTTGCTCAAATTATGCTGCTTTTCTGTGTGTGTATGTGTGTGTTGTGTCTAGGGTTTGACCTTCACCGCTGCCAGCCATGTTGTGTTTGCCGAGCTCTACTGGAACCCCGGACACATGAAGCAGGCGGAAGACCGTGCTCACCGCATCGGACAGACGTCCTCTGTCAACGTGCACTACCTCATCGCCAAGGGCACCTTTGACACAGTCATGTGGTCTATGCTCAACAGGAAGGTAGCGCTGACGACATTATGCAAGCATGCTGGGATTAATTCATGCAAAGCTGCTAAAACTTTCAGTCGTGACAGTCATGTTTACTTCATATGACGCGTGACTAATAAAAATATTTTAGGGCTAAATATAAAAAACAAATGACAGGGTAAAGCTGAATGTTGCGTGACTTCCAGGAAACTGTTACTGGTAGCACATTGAACGGCAGGAAGGAATACCTGAAGGCTGATGAAGGTGACAAGGACAAGTGGGAGTTCCTCAGCCTTGCCAACTCTTGGACGCCGAGTGAGATGGTGCTACCGCTGGAGGGAAACACAGGAAATGTGAACGATGACATTTTCTTCTCCTATGTGAGTTTCTCAGAATCTCTGACTGTAAAGACAAGTAATTTTACATTTACCACATTCCCTGTTGGTATCTTTTCTTGCAAAAACATTCTTACCCATTCATAATTTCTACACTTTGTTTAATAAGAATTGTAAATTTCAATGTTTAGCTGAAGCAAAATCAAATCAAAAATCTAATAAAATTTTATTTGTATAGCACCTTTCAGAGACAAGACATTTCAAGGTGCTTTACATCATAAAAACACAAAAAACAGAGTCATAAAACAGTCAACAATTGAAACATTGCATTTTGTCGACATTACACATCAGATTGTTAATTAATGTTTCATAAGCTGTTGGGTTTTTATCTGGAAGTTTGTTCCAGATTTGTGCTGCATAGCAATGTAAATGCGTTTTTCAAGACTTTTCACATATACTTAAAAAATGTTTTAATTTATACTCTACAGCAGTGGATAAAAAATTAATTAATACATTTTTTACTAGTTCAACAATAAACTAACCCTGCAGTATTCTGCTTAAATAAATAAAGACTTCAGATTCCCAAGTGGCCCCTGGGCCACACTTTGGACACTCTTATTTGGTTTGTTAACTGTAATATTCAGTGTTAGCTATTGTATTCCATTCATTTCATAATTATTCCCTGCTTTGTGTTGGGCTATCGCATAAAATCCATTAACATTTGTGGTTGGAAAATGACAAAAACTGAACAGGCGTTCAGTTTTGTTTTTTTTACCAACACTAATTATCCACATTCAGTCGGTTGAAACTGAGATACGGTTTCTTTGTGTGGTTTTCTTTTTTAATTCTGCGGTTTAATGGCTCCAGTTGATTGTATCAAAGCACTTAACTAATCAGCTGATCTTTGAGCAACTGCTGACATGACCCTTTTAGATTTTCTACCAAAGCCAAACACAAGCCTGCTGAGTTGAAGAGGGTGATTTTCAGATAAGCCACAGATCAGTGGTAGTCAAAGACTTAAATGAGCAGAAAAAAATATCTGCATGTTGAATTAATTTGACCAAAAAATTGGTGGGATATTTTCAAAAAGATTAAAGAACAGTAGAAGGTAATAAACCGGATTAATTAGGGTTATTTTGAATAATACAATACTTAAATGTCTTAAACTCAAATTTGTCTAGTTCCGGTTTATTTTTATTTAAGCAAGAAATGTATTTGATTTTCTGTTTAGAGTAATCAACTCATAATACAGGATGTCCATACACTGTTAAAAAGGCCCAATTTTAAAAAAAATAAGGCTTTGAAATTTCTTAAATTCATTGAAAAACAATAAGTTGGCCTTAAATACCTTAATCACAGTTCTTAAATCTGTTTTAATCTCATATATTCTATGTAGCTTTCTTTTATGCTGCGGGACTTTACTGTTATGCAAACCTTTGAGTCGTGCAGACATAGCATTATAGTCTGTGACTCAATGTGGCTGTTGGGTTGTTCATCTTAGCCGACGGCTTACTTCTGTTTCCAGTCCATACAATTTATTTATTTCTCATTTTCTGTCTTGATACTTGTCTTAAATTTAATTCATTATGGTTTTAAAAGTCTCAAGTATGAGTTGGTGCAACCTGCAGAATCCCAATAATACCAATTATTGTACCTGAGTAGGGAACTATAAAATTGGCTTGGAGACGCTTCTCTTGTCAGAAGGAATATTAATTAACCTTTTTGTCTATGTATTAAAAGGCCAAATATGGAAGAAAACTAACTCATTCCTTAAGAAATAAGAATTTTTTTGATAATTTATATTCCAAACTCTTCTGGTTTGGAGACAAATCTAACATGAGCTTACATCGTTTTTCTTAGTTTGAGAAAGAAAAGCAGCACGATATTCGCTCGTTCTTCTCGCCAAGTGCCAGCAAGGAGAAGAGGAAGAAACCAGATGACGGGGAACCGTCTCCGTCTCCATCCTCGGAGCCGGTGGAAGAAGTTGACTCCGACCGCTCTCCCTCCTGTGTGAATCTCGACCAGGACTTTTCACCGCAGCTGAAGAGGCTTCGAACGCCCAAGTCCAGTTCGAGCCCCGGGTCTCGTTTTGCCGGGAAGCGGAGGTTGATGCCGGGATGGAACAGCCCAGGAAGTCCCGCCTCGATTGTCCACCGGAAGCCTCAGAAGACGTGGAGCTGCGGGGCGTGCACCTACTCCAACAGCGGCCTGCTGCCTTACTGCGAGATGTGCGAATTCCCGCGCTCATCTGGGCTCAAACCTGGTAAGACGGAGAAGCTAGTAAAACACTAATTATATCATCTAACCCTCCCAGATGTTTGTGTCTGTCTGTTGTGGACCTCTTCTTTTAATTCACAAATAATCCCATCGGATTCAATTTTTAAAAAAGGACAACACTGCCCCCGTCTCTTGCTTAAACCGAAGCACCTGAAGCAAAAAAAATCCATTCAGCTCTTTATTTTCCTCCCTGTCAATATCAATCCGAGCAGTCTGTTGACATAATACTTTCGAGCAGCATTACAGATTTCACCAGATGGAGACGCGATATAGCGAAAGATGGAGGCAGCCTTGCCAGCGTCTGAAATAGCTCCGCTCCGAGAGGATTGTCTGTCTCTCTCTCTTCCTGCAGATGACAAGGACACAGCATAATTCTCACCTGTCAAGCCAAGAGAGAGAGACAGAGAGAAGGCGGCTGCTACTGCTGCTAACGCTTCACATAAAGTTGGGGAAAAGTTGAGCTTGCTCTAGGTAATATCTCTGACAGCCTATGATTGTGTCTTGCAGAAGAGCAGGGGAGGGAAGTCGTTATGACCCGGCAGACTGCAGGTCTGCGCTCCTTAAATGTCTGAGGTGCATCACAGATCGGCTGGAAGAAAAAAATCGAAACTGGAATGAGGTTCAAATTAGTCAGGCAAAAAAAAAAAATCCAACTTTTAACTGAACTTAATGAATTATTAGACAGCAAATTATACTGAAAAATTCATCATGGTCACAACTGGTGTGATTTTAATAAATTTTTTTTATTGTAGAAGCAAGATGACTTATGAATACAAATTAAAATTTTATTTGTTAGACTTTTTAAATAAAATGTGCATCATTTGCATCCAAAATGCACTAAAGAAAATCTATGCACAATCTTAAAAAACTCTTAAAAATCTTGATATGTCCGGAATTTTCACCATAGACTTTAAATTACAATTCGCAAGTCTTAAATTGGTAAATACCTTCCTTAATTGCTTTTTTTTGTGGTAATAACAGTTTTAATTCTGAGAAATATGTTTGGCCATAATTACCACTGAAGGAAAACAGGAAGAGAAGTTTGTCAATTTGAAATGAAATGAAGAAACAGTAGTTTTGCTTTCTATGTAGTTAGAAAATGACTTAAGGATAACAAAATCAACAGATAAATAAATAAGAAATGTCTTTTTAGGCACTTTAAACTTCTGATTTCAACTGTAGCTGCAGAAATATGTAATATTATGAAGTTCTCTTAGACAATGATATTAATAGTTATATATGATGCTCAAGTTTTCCTGTCTTTTGACATTCATTAGTGACTTTTGAGTGTCTTAAATGCCATGACAGGATCTATATTAAGTTCACAGCAGATATTGAATGTGCTGAAGGTCTGTTTGCAGCTGACGCACGAGAAACGAGAGAACAAACAGGCACTACCTCCATTTTTTTTATTATTATTATTATTTCTAAGGCTCACACCCACACAAAAAACACACAAAACACCCTCCTTCCACCCCGCCCCGTTCCAAGCTCCGCTGCAGCAGATGCTTGATAACTATTCAGCATTCACACTCCTCTTTGTCACAAGCGCCACTCTGCATTCACAGCGGCGGGCTGTGTCAGCTTGCTAGACAGGAAATTTAACAACCTGCTAAATTTGTAAATGACAGACTGTGTGGAAAAATAACAACTGTATTTATGGAGATATCTCTCAGCTTGCCACTGAAATCCTCAGCACTCGAGGATGCAAGAAAATAATCAGGTGGAAGCCTGTGATGTGACATGAGAAATGTTATTCCTTCAAGAACAACATTTTTTTTTTTTGGTGTGACTACACAGGGAGCAGGGAGAGTGTGAATCACAGAATAGTGTCATATGATGTGAAGATATCGAGACGTTAAGTTTAAATTTAAGGAATCCTGGTTGCACATCAAGAACCCAAAACAACACTTTAAGCAATCCAGGACTCAATTTTCCTCAGTTAGAGTCAAAGTTCATGATTCAGCAAGGGAGAGAGAGCTAAGATGTTAAAAAATAACAAGGTAAAAGTGCAAAAATAGAAGAAATATATAATAGTTTTTCACATCACTGCAGCTAATAGTTTCCACATCTCCTACTTTACTTCACTCCTTTCCGAAAATGCATCATCCTTATGTTTTTTTTTACTAATTATTTTAGTTTAATTAATAACTTTAACTGTAAATGACCAGCTGCTCCTTTTTAAAATGTGCTCCATTGTTCCATTAAATACATACTATTCGTCAGAAATGCCAAGACTAAAACTTGTCTTGCTTCAGTGGCATATGCCGCATTTTCCAACTAAATCCCGCCGCTCTTATTTTAGGAACGGGATTACAAGGAAAATAGTTTGGAAGCGTAACATACATTACTTTGTTTGAACCCACTTCTAAGTCTTTACACGATGCTTCCAAGAAGCTAAACTTTCTCCTTTTCAGATCTGTTCTGTAGTTTATGTGTAAAACAATGAGGAAAAGTTTGAGTGAACAAAAAACTGACTGAAAACCAAATATTTGGTGCACAAGATTTCACCAAATGGAAATATGGGATAAGATTAACAAAAGTCATTCAGAAATTCTGGAGAAAAGCTTGCGTAGAGAGGTCAAGGTGACTTTTGGACCTAAGAATAACATTTCATCTACTGGTCCAGGATGTAATAATGAAGGAAAAAGCTTTTAAAGACCAAAGTAAATATTCAAAATACCTGAAAAAGTACTGATAATGGCTGATTTGAAAGCCTACAGGAACTTTTAGCTGCATTAAAGCAAAAATATAGAGAAATAAAGTATAATTCAAGACTTACTATATAACTCTGCCTGGATGTTTAATGACATTTAATAAAAAAAGACTTTTGAGCTAACTTATGGGCAAATGTCAAGTTGCCGTAGCTGCTAATATCACTTCATATTCTGTCTTTTTAAGACACTAAAATAAGTTTTTGCTTTTTTCCCTTAAATTAATTTTTGAATCTTGTACATCAATGTGTTCTGTGTGATTATTCTTTTTAAATTAGATGCACGAAATGCATACAACACATTATTTTATTTATTTAAAACGCCTTTTTTTCTATGTAATCTCATATTTTTCTCTAAAATTGATCTCCTGTGCTGCAGGAAAGAGGGACCTGCCTTATAACAGGTGTTGAACAATAATATTATAATAATCGTGTTCAGATTGAATCCCCTGTAGGGCTGCTTGGTCAGGAATCCTGTTTTTAATCAAACTGTCACAGATTGTTACTTCACCTCCTTCGTGTGACAGAGTCGGCTTGAACCATTTCCTGAACTTATTTCCAGGACCAGCTACTTTCTTTTTTTTTTTTGATGCTTTGAAGCACTTCCTGTTTGCGTCACATGTGGGTTGCTTTGATTTGGTTCGAGTGGAGTGGATTCGAGTCAATTCTGCAACCTTATCAGCCCACTCCGAGCGTGACGGGGGGTCCTACTGGGCGGGAAAACACAGGGGCCGGCCCCCGCTGGACTTCGACGCTAACGTCTTCCACGTCGGAGGGCAACTTAACACAAATTGAGCCGTCTCTCCGCGGCCTCTGTCGGCTTGTTAGTGGAGGGGGCCGGCGGCCCGGAGACTCGCGGTGACATTTTGAGGAAGCCGTCGAGAACTGGCCTTTTGAAGAAACAAGCCGCAGAGAGGCAAGATCACTAATTAGCCTTTCGTGTCCTCCAGTCTCACAACTTACTGTCTTGTTAGATTTCGCACCTCGAGTTTGACAAATATTGTGAAAGAATGTGATTTAAATATAACCAGGAGAGATGGGGAACAGAAATTGCGCAGCCTAGTTTTTCTTTTTTTTAAGACGTTCTGCTCAGACCGTGACATTTGCAGTTGGTCATAAATATTTGTGCTCTTTTCTTAAAGCAGCTGCTCAGTTTTTTTAAACTTTAGCATGAAGTGTGTTGAAGCATAATTTAAGTTAAATTGGTTTTAAATATCTCTATGTCTTAATTTGCCATCTAATTGCCATGTTATAAGACAAACAGGTCAATTGATTCCCAGTTATTTCAACTTTTTAATAGAATACAGAACTGGGTGTACTTTCTATGTGACAAAAACAAAGATAAACATGAAGTTAGTGGCAGCAGTAGGTCTTTTATTGACTGCTAAACACTGTAACTCCAAATCAGGAGTGCTTTTATTGGGGAGAAAGTGGAGACTACATCAATCAAATCAATCAAATTTTATTTGTATAGCACATTTCAGCCTCAAGGCATTTCAAAGTGCTTTACATCATAAAAACAAAAAGTCATAGAACATAGACTCAACAATCAAAACATTACATTAAGTCAAGTGCCATTGTTAAATTCTTCATTGAGTCTAGATTTAAAGGAACTCAGTGTTTCAGCTGTTTTGCAGTTTTCTGGAAGTTTTTTCCAGATTTGTGGTGCATAGAAGCTGAATGTTGCTTCTCGTTTGGTTCTGGTTCTGTGGATGCAGAGCAGAACCTGAGAGGTCTGGAAGGTTGATACAACACCAGCAGATCTTTCAGTGATTTATAAACTAGGAACAGTATTTTAAAGTCACTTCCCTCAGTGGAAGAACTTTAGAACTGGTGTGATGCTCTCTAACTTCCTGGTTTTAGTCTGAACGCCAGCAGCAGCATTCTGGATCTGATTGATTTTTTTAGGCAGATCTGTTGCAGTAATCAATGTGACTGAAGATTAACGCATGGATGAGTTTCTCTAGATCTTGCTGAGACATTAGTCCTTTAATCCTGGAAATGTTCTTCAGGTGGTAGAAGGCTGACTTTGTAAATGAAGGTTCAGGTCAGAGTTCATCTCTATGCCGAGATTTCTGACCTGATCTCTGGTTTGTAGTTGGTTTGAAGCTGTGTGTTGACTCTAGATCATTCCTCTACTGGCGCCAAGCTTCCTGTCAGTGTCCAGGAAGGAGACCCAGCTAAACAGTGAGAGACCGATTCAGGGTTACTTTCTACTTGAAAGGAAATCAAATTTAATGGCAGCAGTAGATCTGTTAATGACTGAGATGCAGCTAAACACAGCAGTGCTGAGCCAGGGTGTACTTTCCAAAACAAAGAGCTATAAAGAGAGAACATTAAGCTAATAGCTGCAATAGCTGCACATAATGTATAAATGCTGAGTGGCAGGAGGAAACGTTGAGGAAGAGTTATCAGTGTGTGTGTGTCTGTACAGTGCAGTAAGCTGCTACTTACTACTTAGTCTGATCTACCGCTGGCGTTGAGTCACTATCAGCTGTCTGCCCTCAGCCGCAGCCATGTACAGATGCAGCAATCGCCTACAATTATCCTTGTTTCAGTTTGATTGCACATGACACTGTTGAGCAATTAGTAAAACAATGGGACGAGAGCATAATCCGCTCGCTCAGCAAATGGTATTGGCGGTTTGAAGCAAGATTCGGTGAAAGGAGGGTAGCAGGTGTTTGTTCTTCCCGGTTTTATGGGGCTAATCAGCCAACTCTACTCGTGTATCTTTTGTAAAAGCAATTAAACTCTGAGTAATTTCCGTCTTTGCTTTCTTTTTCTGCCGACCCAGAGTCACCAGGGCCTTCTCAAGCCTCCACTGGCCAAGAGTGCGTTGTCCTTTCCAGCTCCGAAAGCGAACCAGAGCCTCTGAAAGTCAAACAGACGTTGGAAGAAGCGGATAAGTGTTGGCCCAAAGGCAAACAATCAGCGAAGGAGGGAGGCGACAACATGGCTGGCAGCGGCGGCTGCCTCTCCCCTGACCACACACAGGGTAAATCCCACCTGCAATCTCTTGCCTTCTCATATCTAGGGAAATTGGCTGGTGCCACACTGTCACCTGCACATATACTGCTGTTTAATATCATCACGCCAACCAATAAGGAACTATATCTCATCCCATATGGGGCTTGGCATTATTATTCGTATTTCCTTGTCGCATTGAGTTGAAGATAGAACCCATTTCTTCGGTTGGAATTAGGAGGCCGCCGCTACTGTCGGCGCCAAATTACAGGACACACCAGGTTTCACGTCCGGTCCCTGTCCGGCAGGTCGAGAAGCTGGTGATTAGCTGCCTTTTTTTTTTAATAAAGTGGAGAGAGGGCTAATTACATAAAAGCCACTCAAGCTCCTGTGTTGCACCTGCTCATCCCTGAAACACAACCTGGCTTCCCAGTCCACTCAGGTTTTTACATGTGCCCGTCTGTATGTCTCAGAGGGACGTAAAGGAAACAAATTCCCAATTACACAGTGTGTAATATTGCAAATTAAGACCTCTGAGTTTGACTGCTTATGTCTCAGTGGGATACACAAAGCAATAAATTGCACTAATTACAAAGACCCTAATTACAGCGTCTGCAATATGAAGACCTTTTAAAAAAAACTGCCAGACAAGCAGAGTCTAAGAAAAGCCTGTGACCTGCGTGTTGACTTTGAAAACATGCAGACTGTTTTGGGATGTACAGTGTCTTAGTTGGAACAGTTTTCACCTTGTGTCTCAAACTGCGATGTGTTTTACTGGGATGTATTACAGCTAAAAACTGGACAACCTTGAAGGAAAACCTGTCTGAGGATACCGACTGGACAGGGTTTATTATAAAGTGAGACAAGTACTTTAACGCTAATTTCAGCGTTTGAAATTAATTTAAATATAATGAAACGTTAAAAATTTTAATTTGAAAAATGCTGCAAGTCTGAAAAGCTGCCTACTGTGAACTGCGCTGCTCTCAGGAGTGAGGAAAAGCTAGAGAGGCAGAGAAAAGGTGAAAGGAAGTTACCTAAGAAAGGATAAGTTGAATGATTTTTCTGTTTGAGCCTCTGAAAATCATCCTAACGCATTCCACAGACATCTTCATGGGACTCAAGGCTGTTGAAGCTAATGCTAAGTAGCTGCTCATTTACCCTTGCTGCAAAACAAAAAATCTTACCAAGTATTTTTGTTCTAATTTCTAGTGCAAACATCTTTATACACTTGAAATAAGACAAACTAAATCAGTAGCAACTTTTCAGCAAGATATAGAGACTTGTTTTAAGTAAATAATTCCTTAATATAGATGAAAAAGAACTAGTTCTATTGGCAGATAAATTAACTTATAACATGGGAAACATGTCCTGTCATCAGTTAAATATCTGCCAGTGGAATTATTTACTTAAAACAAGTCTATTTCTTGTTAAAGTTACCTTTAAGTTAGTTTTGTCTTATTTCGTTGACTTGACAAAATAAGACTGGCTCACGTCTATTGCCAACCCGTATGACATTACATTCATTGTACACAAAAAAGCTTAATATACAGTTTTCTTTTGCACATTTCTGATGAGATGCAGGTCTTGAATTTCATTAAGTCTACAAATTTGAGTTGGTGAAACTTGCAGAAATCTTGCGCATTTGAACTGCTGTTTCTAGATGCTGTTTAGACAAAACGTCTCTAAATGTGTAAAGCTGAGAGAGAAAAGGACACAGCTGTAACTGCAGTGGTAGCTGGTTGAGTCACTTTTGAGATTTTTATCTGTTAAAAGAAATGATGAATCACATAAAATACATAGAAGTTTATGGTTATACAAGGTTAAAAAAGTTGAGGCCTGTGAGTATTTTCACAAGGATCTGTGACTGAACTCCTTTTCTTTTTTCTTTTTTGCTAAAGACTTAGCATAAAAGCGACTGAAGCACAAGTGATTTCGGTTTTAACATGCAAGCTATCAACCCCGATTACCCTCTAACATTTTGAGATCAGTGTGCAACACCTTGACAGATTTCCGTTCTTGAATTGCGCGCAGTTTGGCATCTATTAGCGCTCAGACTGTCGAGTGGTTAATTTCCCGTCTCTGTGGCCACCTGTGCCCCCCCGACGCTCAACGATTGAATCCCACCGCTGCTTTCCCCCCGCAGAGGCTTCAGCACTACACTCAGGCAGAAAAAAAGGGGAAAAAAAACCTAAAGGTGAGTGAAAGCTGCTTTCTTTTGAAAAAAAAAAAATAGAAAAAGAAAGAAAATCGCCTCTATTCAGACTTGACTCTAGGGGAGAGATAAAAGCTTCACTGTCGATCAGAAATGGCAGCACTAAAGAGGCGCTGCAGGAGATCCGAACCCCACACCCCGACGTGCCCTTTAGACGCGTCGTACTTTTTTCCCCCGTCCTCTTGGTGACAACTAATATCTGTCTGCGAAAAGTTTCAGCCTGGAGTCGTTAAGTAGCATCTTTGGAGAAAGAAGCGAGGACTGGCGCAACAGATGGTATCCACAGAGCTCTGATCTCAGCATTGCTGAGTGAGTCAGGGATTACAAGAGGACACAGACAGCTCATCGCATTCCCTTCTGGATTCCTCTAAAAACACCCAGAATGCACGACGGTGTTTAATATGAAGAAGAAGAAGAGGCATCTACATGTTCATCCTGTCGTCGGTTTATTAGTTACATGACTTTGGCGGTCTGTCTCCACCAGCGGGGGTCTAATACAAAACACAGTGGTTGTCCAATAAAAGTGACCTATGGGGTCAGGAGCGGTGCCTAATGATTTTTCTCTACCTGCCTGTGGTTTTCAGAAGCGAGGAGCTGTCGGCCGCCCCCGCCTCTTGATTGCTCTGAGATTACTTTCCGCACAGCACAGACAGGCAATCACTCCTCCTCCTCCTCCTCCTCCACCTCTCCGACTGTCTCCCTCTCTTTCTCTCTCTGTCTGTCGCTCTATCTGCATGCTGTGGGAACATTTAAAACACGGATACCCGTTTGTTCGTCAGCTCAAACGTCGCTCATTCTCGAGGAGCGTGGTTAGATTTTTTTCCTTTTTTTCCCCTCTTTTTGTTCCACTGCTGCAAGAAGATGAGATGACTCAGTCCAATTAGGCGTTGTTTTCTTTCTCTCGCAGTAAAATAACAGATAAATCCCTCGGGGTGTTTTGAAGGCACCGTTCATACTGTGTAAGTGACAGTCTAATAAGACGGCTTTGTAAGATGAATTGCCCCCTTCGAATAAATGGCCCACTTAATGCAGCTGGTGCATTCCGCCACTGCAAAAAAGGAGGGGGGTAAAAAAAAAACTGCTTACAGCAAATATACTGGGGGGCACATTGCAGAGCTGCTGGGTTTCATTACAGATGTAGCAGGCCAGAAGGATGGATGAGAGACTGCTGGTGTCCTAAAAACGTTTTGGTTCCAGGTTTGTTGCTCTGCAAAGAAAAGAAAAAAGAAGTCTTGTTATCTTGGTATTTTCAGACCCACTGCAGCTGAATTCAGGCTGAGATCAGAACAGTTTGTGCCAGATGGAGGGAAAGTGCAGTAAGGACGACTGCAAACATAAAATTCAAGCACTTTTTTTTTCCTTTTTTGCTTAAGGCAGGGAAAGGTATGGAGAGGACCTGAGAGTCTAGATGCACAAAAAAGCAAATAAAATATATGTACTCTGAAAAGCAACGTATATATGAGTATGAGTTTGTTCTGTAGAAATGTTTTGCTTAATTTATTGAAACTTGTTAATGTCTCTTCAAACAGACCTTCAAGTGTTGATGCAACAGAAGTCAGAGTGATTGACCTGATGAAATGCTACATTTTCAGATAAAATTATATATGAAGTTAATCAGTAAATGTTCTAACTCACTAGAGCATGTCGTCTGCTCCTTATTATGACTTTAAGTGAGGTAATTATCTCCTCGGTTGTAGTTTTGCCTTGTCTATAAGGCATTTAGGGACTTTAGTTGCTTCACTCTTGTGGCATCAAACTATGAACCCTCCACCTCCATGCTTAATGACTGGAAAAGCCTTGGAGTTCTCAACCTTTCAAAGATTTTCTTATAAAGAAAAATGCTACTAAAAATATTTACATACAGCTGTTTGCAGATGCACTCTGTCCTGGAGGGTGGTTATCACTAAATGCCTGGACATAGACAGACTTTATTGACATTTGAGCAAAATTTCGTTGCAAGGCTCCAATGATAATAAAATAAATAAGAAATAAATAAATAGTCTTACATTTTGTATTAATTAGTAGTGTGTGCTTTTCAGTTTTCAGTTTGTCGGTGTGGTTTCAATTTTCTCTCTTTTTGCAGGTTTAGAAACAGATTTCTTGGGTGTTTTTGTATTCTTACTATCCTTTTTTCTCTCCTCTGTTCTCATCTCTCTATCCCTTTAATCATCTCTCTTTTTTCTCTTTTAACCTTTTTTAAAGTCTTTGTGTCCATTATATTTGAAATAAACCTCAAACAGTTTCTAATAGTTTTTTATATCACTCTGTCGCAGTTTATGTTTGATTCGGTGTCACATCAGAGTGAGCCCAAATCATGAACTCTCCACTGCCGTCCTTGATAGTTTCAGGATTTATTCTCCATATTCCACCATACATATATAGAAAGCTCTGAAGAGGGTTTACTGCTAAGGTAAAATATATATTGTCAGTTTTATGAGTTCATTTGGACGTTTATTTAACTAGAGGGACTTATCACTCACATTAAGAAGCTGACTAAGAATATATGTTTGCAGGGTCTGGGAATATTTCCTGTATTTTTATTATAGCAGCAAACATGCACCAATAAAAGTATTTAATTAACTTTAAATCCTTTGTGGGCAACAAAAAGCATAGAAGCCTTTGTTTCATTTAGCGCCTTCATCTCCTAAGTTTCTCTGCACACTTCCTGGTGGTACCAGAGTTGTGTCTAATAACCATAAGTGATCCGCTCTATGTAGATGCCAGCGTCTTTTTCCAGCGGATGTCGCTTGTCACACACATCAAGCTGTGTCAGTATTTTATTCCCATTACCACACACACATTCTCGGGGAACACACACACTGACAAAGCCGAGCACTAGCCACGCAGAGTGATTTAAGGCAAGTATTATCAGAGTGTTATAGGTCATTGTCTAAATGAAGCGTGGTCGAACAGTGGCAGTCTCATTTCCACCGCCTGACCTTTTCTTGCTAGATGCTGGCAGCATGAGCGAGCTACACAGCTGACATTAATGACCTGCTCACTCTCTTCTCTTTCTCTGTTTCTCTCCAGCCAGGCCTGTCATTTTATCACTCTCTTCTTCGCTCTCTCGCCGTGTTTCCAGACGTTTGTTCTGTGAAATTCTTGGGTGAAGTTGTGAAAAATAAATTGGAGCTTCCCCGTTGGAAGATGCTGGCGTTACACTGGTTGTTTTGGGAAAAATAACTAAATTGGGTGTTGAAAGTTGACTGGTACCAAATCTCCCTTCACATTTTATTCTGAAGTATTTCAATCATTCAGATGCATTAAATCTTTTTAGCCTACATTCACACTATTTTAGTTTTAATTAAAAAGTAAATATTTAAGCTTTATAAAACCTTTAACCAGATATTATGAAAGATGTTACTTTATCTGCAACAAACAAACAAAAATATTTCAGTCAATTTTTCATTTACATTGGTATTTAAATGATTCTGCTTAAATGATAATTTATTAGATGACATTTGATACTTTTGGAGAAAGACTTCAGCCCTCCACATGTTGTTCATGGTTCCATCCATTGCTAATATCAAGAATTTGATTTTTGTTCAGGCAGAAATATCAGGGGGAATAACCTCAACATTTTGTTTCAGATTCCCTCATAAACGTTTGCGAGTAACAAGCATAAATACATAGTCATTTCTCCAAACTTCCTGAATCCAGACGTTATATTTTCCCAACATTGTCTTGCGTGTAATAAATGCTAAAAGCTGCTGCGGTTTAATGCCTCTGCTGTTCAGAGCATTACCGAAGGAGCAAACAGAGTACCAATAAAGCCAGAAAAGCCAATAATGAACCAATAATATATGCTCAGTGAGATATTAGTCAGCTCCTCTTGTCTCCCTGCAGACTGCGGAGCGGTGTCATGCTCATCTTCTGCTGCTGATGCTAATGGTGGCGATGAAGGCAATGATGAAGGTGACGCCGCCGCCGCCCAGCTCGTCTACCCGGGCCTGAAGTTCTGCGCCAGCCAGTACACCGACCGGATTTATCTCTACTCCAAGGTACAGCTGCTTATCATCATCTCTATTGTGACAAACGGTGGAGGGAGTATCATGCTTATTCTTTTCAAGTTTAAGCAAATCAGTCGGGAGATTATTAAATAGGCCTGTCACTATAACAAATTTTGCTGAGCGATTAATTGTCTCAAAACTTATTGCGATAAACGATAATATTGTTTGAAGACCTTTTTACACTGATTTAATGGAAATGACGTAATAATGCATGTGATTCCCTGCCAAAGATAGATACACTTTATTTTCAAAAGAATATTTAACACTGGAACTGATGAACAAAACAAAACAACCAAAAACTATAACAAAATGGATTCTCAGTCTCCATTAATAAAAAATGTACTTGAATAAAAACTAAACAACATAAAGCCAAAGTGTAAATAAATATTGCATTCAACCAAGAGTGCAGATTATAAAGTCTGTATATTATGTTGCCCTTCAGTAATAATTAGATTTAAATAGAGAAGATGGGCACATCGACTACCTGATGCAATAGTTCACACTACACGACTTTTTGCTCCTATTTTTCCCCTTATGACAATCTTAAAACGTTGGTCTTTCTAAGATTGTGTGGTGTGTTACGGTAGATCGTCGTTGCTGCTCCGATCTAAATCAGGGGTTTTCCCCGACTGGGATCTTAACGCAGCCTGTTGAATGTGACAGGTAGCCAATCAGAAAGCGCGGATTCTCCTCCATGCTTTCTGAGGGGAAATTATGGAGGAGAATCCCAAACTGCTGACAGGCGCAACCCGAAGTCCAGCGGACATTGGAGATGATATGTGGAAACAACATGAAATATGCAAATCTTTGCATATTTGAAATATGCAAATCTTTCCATATCTTTGCAAATATTCAACATTTCATGCAAAGAAATGACAAGAGGAGGAGTTGGAGCGAAATTGCTACAGCAGTTGATAAACCCGGTAACTTTTCAGCTGTTCTTCGTTAACGTGACGTAAACAGGTTCTAATGATTTTCATTCAGTCAGGACTTTACGCTGACACTAGAGCCACATGCATTGCAGGTAGATTGTAGTAAAGCATTGATTAATACCTGGTTTTAAAATTAGTTAACTGGACCATTATTTTGTGCCCATTGTTGGACACCACAAGGCAGGAACGAACTGATCGAACAGTTATACCTAGGATTTCTGTCGGCTAATGTGTGGTCTGTCAGGTTTTAAAAATGGGCCGACAATCGGCTGACAGCTCTAAGATCGTGCAGTGTGCGCTGGGCTTTACACTAAGGAAATGAGGAAGGGAGGAGTCAGTGGAGAGCACCGGAGTTTAGCCTTTTTTCATTCAGTGTCATCAACAGAAAGAGAAAAAGGCCGGAAGAGACGATAAAGCCGATAATTAAAATGAGGTTGATAGTTTTAATTTATCGTGCGATTAATTGATTTATTGTTTATCGCAACAGGCCTATTATTAAATTCTTTTTTCTTCATTGTTTGAGGCAAGTTTCATTAAAATCATCAATGCCTCCACAGCTTTATGAGCTGCTAATAGCAGCAAAGCACCTGCAGTTCTTTCCCACCTTCCAATTAGCCAGCAGGTCAAAGGTCAGAGTACAGCTTGAGGCAACACTGAAGAAGTCCAAGTTTGAAAGAGAAATCCTATCCCGTTTTTATATATATATAGTTTGACATGATTTCCTGAGGTCTCGGTGAAGCGATTTTGTTCATAACAAATAAAAAAATCAACAGCAAATATGTTCTGGCTTCTTACTTCAGAGGAGCGGCGAAAACAAGATTTAGAGCTGAAGTTGGGAGTAGAAAAGGTCTCGCCTGCTGGTTTTAATGTTTGACACATTCTGATTTTCTTTTTCGCTATTTATTACAGTACAGTTGGAATAACATTTTGTTCTTTAAGGATGGTAGTGTTAAATCCAAAAGAAAACATCAAATGTTCCTCCTTATCTTCAGGAGGTTTTTATGAAACAGAACTAGGGCTGCAACTAATGATTATTTTAGTAGTTAATCAGTTAATCGGCTAAAAAAAATTCTACAGATTTCTCATTTTTGTACATTGTTATAAATACACTAAAAGATGCAAATAAACAAATATTCCAATTCCTTTTGTTAAATAAGAAAATCATTATTTTATTGGCTTAAATGCAAAACCAGCAGGACGAAGCTAAAACTTGGCAACATGAGAAGTTTTGGTTAAAACATGTTTACAGACAAATGTATTTTTACCATAAATGCAAAATGAATACAGACATTGTAAAGTTTGAATATGTTGATTTTTAAGCAAATTGCCTTTTTAAAGTTTCTACACTCCAGTTAATGATTAATTAACTACTAAATTAGTTTATGTTTATTTAGATTATCTGCTCTAAACAACATATTTTAAAGAACTTAGACTGATTATGGTACAAGTTACTTTTGTTGCATTTAATAAATATGATAAAAAAAACAAATAAGTTGAATTTGGCTGCATTATTCTGCAGCTTTCCTCTGACAAAATCCCTTATTTTAAAAGTTGAGGGAAAAATCACCAATAAGATAGTTTCTTTTTATTTTGTAAACAGAAACATAAATGTGAATTAATTTGCAAATCAAAAAAAGTGATATTTTTCATGAGATACCTCATTTAGGTTTGATTTATTTCTCTTTGTTAATCATAATTCAAAAAGGTTTTGCATTTACTACCATGATAAAACGTTTAATGTGCTCACAATGAGATAAAAACATACAATTAGGTGTCAGTACAATGTAACAAAGTGTAATGGCCTTCATGCTTAACACACACCAATAGGAGGGTGCTTAAGCCATTTTTACATGTTTTTCTTTATATGGAGATTTATTCAGACTGTGTGGTAAAAGATAAAGCAAATGCATTTCTAAATCCATTCATATTCTTCAGCTAAATACAAGTCGAGAAAGTAGCAGAGGATTATTGGTGAGATTTAGTGAGGAGTAAAGAAGAACTTTGCTGCTGCTTCTTAAAAATATTGTTTCTGACAGTACTCACAGAATGCCTTCATTTGGGGATTTTATTCACCATTTTTTAAAAAGTAAAAGAAGCAGCCTAGCAGTTTTGAATATGGGATTTTGTCTGCTTAACACATATTACCTGAACTATAAACAGCCAATGGTATCTTGAATTATTTTTAAATAATTTTGGTATTAAGGACCCAAGAGTATAATCACTATTTATAAGAATTAACTTACTGCAAGAGCATATTCACAACTCATCCATGAGGTCAAGAACATCTAAATCACTCTGGTGTAAGGTCAGAGTTCAACTGTAATGTTAACACCATGGCCGCTAATAGAAGTTTTCAAGGCAAAAACCACCGCTGACTCTTCTCACATTGGGCAAGACGTTTGGGAAAGTCTTCACTGGATTGATGAGATTAAAGTGTAACTTCTTGGAAAACAATCAAACATGAGAGCAGCAGTGAACACCATTGTTTCCATCTTGGAATTAAACAGAGAATAGTTTAGAATTGACATGTAAGGCAAATACTTCTTCATGGCATTGTAGGTTTGCAGATTTGCATCTCAGGAAACCACAAGATTTATGGAACAACTGGACAGACAAAACCAAAATAAGTTGTGACAATGACTCTTGATTCTTGAGGAGAATGTGTGACCATCAGAAAACAGGATACGATTGGTCTAAACAGGACTTTTAATCCAGTTTTAAAGAGATGCGTGTAATAAAGTGACTTCAAACTCCAAGGGTCCTTAGTAGAGTCAGAAAATTCATTTGACAGCCCAAAGCGGTTATGTAAAGAAAGTTAGATCATATTATTGCTGTTGTATGTGGTTCTAAAGCTATCCAATGACACCCAGTCAAATATAAATCATTAAAAGGTATGTTTACAGGGTTTCCTCCAGAGTTTTATAAGCCTGGCGGGCCACCAGGCTTTACTTGCGTCCCCACCAGGCTTAGCATTGCTTATTTATTTAAGTCTTTGTAAAATGTTTGCATTTTTTAAGACTTTACAGTTGGTGTTCAGGTGTTAATCTTCCAATCTTTCAATAACACATGATTATCAGGAGATATTTTAAAATTTCCTGTCAACTTTAAACATTTTCTGAAAAACACGACGGGCCGCTGGATGGATGACCGCCCTAGCACCCAAACACTGGGCGTAGCAAGTTTTCTGGGGAAACCTTGATTTAGTTCATTTTGACCCCTCAAAAAGACTAGATTATAGTTAAATTAAATCCAGATTGAATTGACTTGTCTATGCCTTCTGACGATCTCCTTTTAAAACTGCTGAGTAAAGAGTCCTTAGCAAAGCATTTGCTGCTTACCTTGAAGAAGCAGCTAAACCCAGCGATCATCTGCAGACATTTTGGCTTTCATTTGGTCATCAAGTCAAATGTTCTCATAATTGAACCTTCTGCTGCCTCCCTCCACCCATCAGATTAATACAAGCCGCAGTTTTACCCAAGCGAGACTCTAATTGCAGTCCTGTGCATTCTTGGCACCCTATCCGAGTGACGCTTGCCAACAGACCTCGGCATCGATCGCGTTGTGATACTTAACTGCCTTTTGTTTCATTCATGAGGGCTCAAGCTCCTTCCCCGCTCAAGCAGATAAGAGACGAGAGGGTTTTAAATAGAGCGGACCAAAGCGCCGAACTGAGGAACATTTCTCCGGCGGCAATAGACAAGTGTCATGTATGCGGGGCGGAGGCGATAAGCCATTGAGATAAATGTCCCCCGTTGTCGTTTAAATGATAAACTAGTGGAATTTTGGTTGCAAAGCTGTCACATTGGGATAATCCCTGGCCAGGCGTCTAATTCACTCAGGGGCATTGTTGAGTGCAAAATCAGATGAAGATTTGTCAGACGGGCTTGGAGGAAAAATATCGGGTGGATTAAGTGTTTTATGTCCATTTTCTACTGGTGAAATGGTAACTGTTGCCATTTGCTTTACGTCTAGGATGAAAAACTACCCATTCCCTGTGAATTATTTTAAAACTTTCATGTATTTTATTGTTTTTTTTTAGACAAAGTAGAGTGTAACTGTGAAGTAGAAAATGAAAAATGATACATTTTTGCATCTGTGAGCATCAGTTTTCAAGCCTTTCCAAAGATTCCCATTTGGGTTTTTTTTTAGGTCTGGACTTTGACTAGGCTGTTCTAACACATTCGGATAGAAAAGATTCAGTCAATTATCTTCAGGTTTATTTACTTATGTTTTTGGTAATTTTTAAAAAACTTTTCCATACACAAGTCAAAATTACAGAAAAAAATACATACTAGCACATAAGTTCTGATTCAGCTAGTACTATGTCAATGAAAGAAAAAACTTTCTGTGTAAAAATTCCAGGCAATTTCATCGAGTCATTGACTTTGCAGCAATCCCTCCTGCTTGCTTCTTTTTACCTCAGTCCACAGATTTTTTTTATAGTTTCTATAGTCTTGGGAAATGTTGGATTCTGTATCTAACTCGTCTGTTTTTTAGTTGTTTTGGATCATTTGATGCTCAAAGACCCTTCCGATTTTATTTTAAATGTCTTGACATGATGCCAAGCACTTTACAGTTCCCATGGTTTTTGGAGGAGTAACATGAAACCCAGATGCTTTTCTTTTGTTACACCTGGAGTGCTTGTTTCCAAAAAGCTCAGATTTAATCTCATTTGACCAAAGCATGTGGTTCTAGTTAAAGTCCTGGAGGAATTTGGCGTTCTCCGCATGTTCACGTTTCTGATTGTTGGACAGAAAAGTTTTTTCCGAGCATCACTCTGAAACAATCCGTTGTTATGGAGACTTTGTGACTTTCTGTAGTTTTCTAACTGTGAACTGGTTTGTTACAGAGTTAACCTTTATTTAAAGTAAGTAAATAATAAAGTTGGGAATACTCTAATGAAAGACTGTGGTGAAGAGCAGGTAAATGTCTAAAACTGTTTGCTCCTTCTTGCTTGTTAGTGAAGATAGAGACGCTCTTCTTCCTCCAACATCTAGCTCTAATCCTGCTCCATGCTGTTACAGCACAACCAGCTGCACCGTTCCCCTGACTCTCCATGATATTTATTTTCCCATAATCCAAATAAACACAAGGGGCTCTGAGCAAGACCGTCGCAGCTCAGGAAAGACTTCCTAATGTTGATATACATCTCCAAATCCCTGTGTCGGCGGTTGGCAGGTATTAACCTTTAGACTTTATCCTTTTTCCTTTCTTCTCTGGCCCTCATCTACGGCCCTGAAGTGGCTCCACAATGTGGCATTTCAGTGGTCAACCTTCCCCCGCCTATTGTAAAATGAGCCCAGTGTGTGGCACAGTGGCTGTTGGTTGATTGGAGTTAATTCTGAGGGTAAGTGGCTTCCCAGGCTTCAAATTGACTGTAGTTAGAACTAATGAAACCGTAATAACTGGGAAAATGTTTTTTACTTGGGTTATTTTTTTCCCCCCAATGATTATACTGTTACCACCAAACCGCTGCAGTGTGATTACCTATAATTACAGGAAGGTACGGTCTTACTGGTATATGCATGTTTTTCTGCCTATTATTGATGCTAATGCATGCAAAGTGTCACAGAAGAAGCACCGTCTTCAAACGTGCGTCATAAAAAAAGAGAGAAAACAACTGAGATTGCTAACGAGCTGCTTGGTTACCACAGGAATCACCATGGAAACCAATAAAGAATAAAGTGTGGCCAGATTAGAGAACTTGAATGTAATTGGATTCAAGTTTTGTGAGTTAGTAATTAGAAATCTGATTGCTTGGCTAAAGATACCAAAGTTTTAGTGCAAACTGAGACAGGGTACATAATGAAACTAATTGCATGTGAACTCTGCAACTCTGGATATTGGGTTTCTAATTACAGAGTGACAATTTGGGTTTTTCAGTCGGAGGAGTGAATAACTGTTTCTTAAGACTACTTTTAGCCATAGGTATTGATTTATTTGAGTACATTTTTACACTTGACTTATTTGAATATTTTGGTATTGATAGACATGTGTTTGATGTAAAAACAAATTGTTCAAGTCATTGTTCATTTGAAATGCCCACTTGTGTGCATAAGGGTTATGTTTTGAGATTTGGAATTAAAGTCGTACAGGTTTTCTCCCAGTGTATTATAAGCCTGGCGGGCCACCAGGCCTATTTATTTAGGTTTGTTTTTTTTATGTTTGCATTTTTTAAGACTTTATTGTTGGTGTTCAGATATTAATCGTCCAGTTTTTCAATAACACATGATTATCAAGTGATATTTTCAAATTTTCTGTCAACATGAAAAAAAATTTAACTGAAAAACACGACAGAATGCTGGATGAATGACTGCCCTAGCGCCCAACCACCGGGCTTAGCAAGTTTTCTGGGGGAAACCTTGGTTGTACTTTGTTGTTGATTTGTTTCTACCAATGTTGGATTAGGAGTTATTTCAAAATTATTTCAATCAGCGTTTTTATAAGATTTTTCGCCTTTGTTCTTGAGCGCCCAGAAGGAAAACCAAAACCTGTGGATGATTGTGAGGCGCCTGTATATTATATGGTTTTACAATGTTTATGACTAATATTAGTACCCACTCTCTGGTGGCTAACCATTCTTCATGCTCCCGCCAACGTCTCTGTCTCCTCGTCATTTAGGACGGAGCGCCGTTGAACTTGAGCTTCATCCCTCTGGACATCAAGCTAACCAACTGGGACGACCTGCCGGAGGCCTTCAGCCAGCACCGGGAAAATCGAATACAGGTCTGCCCTTCCCGCCAGGCACAGAGATTGAGTGTGTGTGTGTGTGTTGTCTCTTTTCTTTGAAGATCATGGACGTGTGTGTGGGCTGCAGTGCTCACACCAGAGCGATGGACCTCCTTATTTTGTCATTGCAGTGGAAAAGAATTTAAAAGCAAATTAAACTAGAGCTAATCTTTAGAGTAAAACGTGTCGTTTTTCTTCAGTTGAACCTTAACAATGAAATCAAATTCTGCGACGACTCCAGATTGGAGTTGAAAGTTGGTTTTATCACAGGCTGCTTTAGGAATTCCCAAAATTTCAGAGATAATTTAGTTCATATGGCATCCTTCGGAGATCTTTTCTTAATTCCACTGTCCAAATAAAAAAGAGACGCAAGGCAGTGAGGGGGCTTATTAAACCTGCCCGATATATGCATGTGAGCGTCGAGTGAAACTAATAATACCTCCGATCAGAGAGTTGAAAGCCTGACGGATGGATGGACTGTGGACTCACTCTCTCTCTCTCCAGGGCCTGAAGGGCGTCCGGTTCTTAAACGGACAGGATTACCTAAAGTTCGATTTAGGCAGGATCCAGATCTGGAAAAGTTTGGAAAAGGAAAACACAGTCCGTCTCTCCGTCCATCAGTTCATCTATTCTGCCACTTATCCATCAGACCTTTATCTATCTTTCCATCAAACCATCTGTTTGTGTTTTATCATCCATCCATCCATCCATCCATCAGTTCATCATTTTTCATTCATCCATCTGTTTTTCTTCCCTCCCCAGTCTGTGTTTTTTGCTTGACTCCATATTTAAAGCCGGATCACAAGAGAAACATTTTCAGTAAATAAGACCTAAAACACCCACTAAGACCTCTGGAGATTTGATTCTGGGGGAAAGAAAACTCAAAATTTTGACATAAAAAATGTGCATGAGCCCTGAGCGGGACGGTGATGCTGGTGTTTAGGAATGGGGGGTGGAGGAAGAAGCGGCTTCCTCATAGCCGGGGAGAACAGCAAAAAGAGAAAGTACGGTTTTATGAGGGTCGTTAAAGGAGACGGATCATCGCCTCAAACGACCCCGCACGTATTAAATCCTGGAATCTGCCGCAGCGCTATCAGAGCTGCTGACAGACGTCCCACCTGTCGCGTTGTTTATGTTGCTTTGTAAAACCCAGGCGTGAGTTGCATCCATCGTCTGACCCATCATTTATGCCCCGTTACCCTCCGATTGTCCCTCGCAATCAATACCAGGCAAACAGTTTAATGTGGGCGGTGATGCGCCTTGGACAGGGGAGCAGTGCTCTGTGAGTTCTGCTGCAGCCACTGTAATTAAAGAAAAAATACAACCATGAAATAAATTGCTATAAAAACTCCATTTGAATGTCTAATATTTCAGCTATACTCTCTAGGCACGACTTGAGCAGAACTGTGGAAATTTGGCTGAAAAAACAGAACAGTTCTTTCCTGTTGAATCTATTAATCATTTAAAACTGCTCATAAGTATCAGTAAAGAGATTTTTTTTCTGAATTGAAAAATAGTGTTTCAAAGTGGAATTTTGTTGTTAAAGGATACAGAAGAAGTGACATTAGTCCTATTTTATTGCCAAACTGGCCTGCTTTTAAATGAGTCGAGTTTTATATGAACATTTTTACCAAACCGCTCCTCATAAGCTGCAAGAACAGCCCAAAAATGTCATCTTTTGACAGTGTGCATCATTCATAAAGATAAACGCTTCTCAAGTGTAATATATGTTGGTGAATTGCCCATTAACTTTGGTGACCAGAGTCCTATTTGCTTCATTTTCACTGGATTTTCTTTGAATGCTCCGCTTGGCTAAAAGTATACACATCTCTCCTTTGCTTTGATGAGTTTTGTTCGGCTGTCTGGAAAACGCTCTCAGTTTGAATTGTTTGTTTTGAGCTCGAGGAGCAGCTTCAAAAATGAGAAAATGTTTTGCTTTTAGAAAAAGCTCCCGACGTCCGAGGCATCAATTTGCGATGAAGATGAAGCCTCCAGCAGCTTCAATTTGAAACTGAGCGTAAAGTGAGTTGTCGCGACTCTCTCCCCTCCCCTGCAGGTGCTGAGATTTGTTCAGGAGTGGAGCGGCCTGGCAGCCATGAAGCAGAAGTTGCTGCGACGCAGTGCTTTTCTCTTCCACAGCCCGACCCTGGGCCTGCAGCAGCTGGCCGCCAACCAGCGTCCCCACTCCAGCACCAACAGGTCAGATCCTAACACTCCTCCACCAATATGGAATCACAAATACTTAACTTTGCTACATTTTATACATTTAAAACCACTAAATTCAATGTGGTTTGATTAAAAAAATATCTTAAACTCTTAAAATGCTACACCTAAGTAAAGTCTAATTTAACTGTTGCATTCAGAAGTTATTTTATTAGTGAATATGAATTTATCCGTATAAATCCAGCTTTTCTGTGAGGTCCTCAAAATTCTGCATGCCATCCTTAGAGTAAAGCACGGTAGTGGCAGAATCATGCAGTAGGGAAAGCAGTTCAGAGTTGATGTGTAGCTAGTCAGAGCTAAACAAAGCCTAATGCAGGAGGAAAATTTGTTGGAGGTTGCAAAAGATTTGAGACTGCAGCAACTTACAGTCAGAGCTACAAAAGGATGTGAGATCCCCCCCAGTATATAATAAGCCTGGCAGCCTGCCAGACTTATTTTACACTGGATCCCCCCCCCCCCAGCCACAAACAGTATTAGCTTCTGGACTGGAACAACCTTTTGCAAACCCACCAACATTGCTACAAAATATTTAAAGAAACATCAACTTTTAGAATGTTTTTCCTCACTTATTCACTATTTATTCATATAAATCTTAGCATATTCATATAAATGCTAAACATTTATGCTAAGCAGTTGTTTAGCATAACTGCTGCCTCCTACCTGCTTATTTTAATTGGCTATGAGTTCTTAGGTGTTTTTTTTTACAGCAGTGTCATGCCACAGAAACGCTGCTTGATGGTCCTTCAATCAATCAATCAATCAATCAATCAATCAATCAATCAATCAATCAATCAATAAATCAATAAATCAATCAAATTTTATTTGTATAGCACATTTCAGCAGCAAGGCATTTCAAAGTGCTTTACATCATTACAAACACAGAAACACAATGCAACATAGAATCAACAATCAAAACACGACATTAAGTCAAGATCCATCAATAAATTTTGTAATTGATTACGTTTCAAATACAATCCTAAACAGGTGGGTTTTTAGTCGAGTTTGCATCCATAGAAGGTTTACCTGTTACACTCCTACTGTGTTATATGGAACAAAATACCTGTTGCTATTTTCATTCCCACTCACGCTCACAATCACACAGTTTAAAACGATGTAGATGCATTTTAATGGGCTTCCGGCACGAGGCTCCATACACCTCTTACACGGAATTTCGCTTCAGTGTTTTTTTTGTCAGAAACTTGACCATTTCGTGTTTGCTACCTATGCTAGCTATGCTATCTTGAGCTCGCAAAGCAGCCTTATAAATATAGCATTTCAATAACTCATTTTAACATATATTTTGTAATACTCATTGAAAAACAGATTACATTTCATGATTAAAAAATGTTTTAGATTAATTTTTTTTATTATTTTTGGGGTTTTTCCTCATCTTCCTTCCATCTCTCTGCCGCACAAGGCAGAAAGTGTTTAGTCTTTAGGCCCATTTAAGTGTTTAGTGTTGAAAGTCACTAAACACTGGCCACCACACTCTGCAGATATTTTGTATCATGTGTTTCTCTATCACGTAAAATCCAAGTAATATTGAAGTAATATGATAAAATGCGGTACTCATGTAAGCCATTGCCTCTTTTCACAAATGAGCTACATCTCCTAGCAACCAGATCAATCTAAATGAATCTTTAGCACTTCCTATAAGATCCATTTCTCTCACAAAAATGGTCAAAAATGTTCATTGGTGTCCTTCCATCATTTTAAATGGCGTCCGTTCGCTAACTAAGGGCCAGCTGCACGAGCTCAGATAAATCCATGAACTGTATCAAGGGAACAAGAACCTCGTCTGCCCCACAAACAAATCAGTAAGGAATGATTTAACAAGCCACATTCTTGTTGGTAGACATTTTAACTCTGTGTAAATGGCGAGATGAATCAGTTCCCAACATAGTGTCAGAAAACCAAGAAGCGCGGTGTTAGATTTCACAGAAAAATGAGCCGATTTGTAAATACTAACTGCCCCAGGCGCTGCGGAAAGCCTGAATAGTATCTGTGTGTCCATGTGTGTGTGGGTGTATCAAAGGGTGTTAGCTGAGGCATAATGGAGGATGGGATGAGTGTTGCGTGTGTGTAGATGTGCGGTTTTTTTTGACAAACAAGCATTGTTGCTGGCACACTAATTACAGCTGGCTTGGGTAAAGGCAGGGAGAGTTTGCCAATTACACAGTGGACTCCTGTTTGTGTGTGTGTGTGCGTATGTGAGGGAGAGGGTTTCTCGACTGGGGAGCACGTTTGGGTGCATGAACCTAATCAAGGTGCGAGTAGGAGGCAATTGGCTCAGCTTGATTTGATACCTGTTTGATTTATTCACTAATCAGAACCAATCAAGCTCCAGCTCGGGCTCAGCGGGACAGTCGCTACTCACCTTCCCAGCGCCGAGACGCTCAGTTTTCAAATACTTCACGCTTTATGCACTTTGCCCGGGTTCCCAACACTCTGGATGTTTTCATCAGGAGCCACTTGTGGTGATTTATAAAGATGTTGAGAGGTGAGAGGGTTTTAATCCAGTTTGCGTCCTGCCTACTGTAAGGCGCTGCTGCTTTCAGAGCCACCACAACACATCTTTATGGAAAGTTTACACACACTCCTAATGGGAGGAATACAACGTACTTATGGGGATTTGTATTTCAGGCGTAGTCTGCAAGTTTTCAACAGGTTTGAGTTGGACGTTAGGCAGCGTTATCTAGTACCAAAACATGTTTGGGTTTCCGGTTGGGATCAAGTTTTAACAAACTCCATTCATCAGGAACTGGTGTCTCTGCTTTCTGGATTAAATATTTAGGTCATTTGCAGGACTTTAGATCTTGATTAGATGCTCAGGAGTTCGTTCAACCATTTGGACACCAACCCTTGAAGACTAGAGTTTAACATACCTGGTCTAGAAGTTGATTTTACATTTTTATAAAATGTCTTTAAAAAGTCTTGAAAGGTCTTAAACTCCTGTGTCAAAAATTAAGCCACACCCTGACTCCCATAATACTTGTTATTGTGGCCAAACAGCTGTAGTTTTGTTAAGTTAGGTTTTAAGAACATTTTGGAGCATATATTTTTGATCTGGACCTTCTTAGTCCTTGTTGGTATAAAAGTAGCTTCACTATAGTGAGGTATGCTGGTATTCAAGCTGCTTCCAGTTCAACCTCAGTCATTCCTGTTTGTTTTAACATCTTAACCTGTTTATTTTGTTCCTAGAATCTGTCTAGACAGTTAGAGTCAAATGTTGGAAACTGAATAGAGCTGGGTGAGCTAGCAGGACAACCATCTCAAACAAACTTCAAAAGTATTTTTGTTAATAATAATGCAACATGACCCCGACCTCAACCTTATTGAGTCTTTACAGGTTGTACTCAAAAGCCAGGTCTGCACCCAGGAATTCAATCTTTTTGAATAAACTATATTTCTGCCAACAAGACGAGAGGAAGATATTCAGCCGGTGTTATTCCAGAGGTACATTGATGGCTACATAGTGTGGTCTATGAGAGACATACAAATACAGAAAGAAAATCTCAATAAATTCAAATGTATTCACTCTTGTTTAACTGCAAGAAAGCTTAAAAGCTGCTGTTAAGATAATCTTCTCACCAGGACAGTACATCTTGAAAAACCAAACAATTTCACACTTTGTGATAGTAGCTGCTGAATGTCCTGAAGAGGTTTAAGAATAATCCTAACAAGATTATTCAGACTTACAGCACTTCCATTGGGACCAAGTTATCTAATTTTCTGGTGTCTGGAATGATTCATACTTGTCTGATCCCACACTTCTGATTTCATAACTTATTACTTTCTTCTTCCCTAATAAAAAGCCCACACCTCTCTGACTCCACACCCCCAGCTGGAAACACTAGCTTCCCAATGTACATTGAAATCTCAAGCTGAAACTCAAATTTCAAACTCTTTTCCAAAGCAGCTAAACACATTTTCACATGATGGATTGTTCTTTATATAACAGGGAAACTTTCTCTTTTTTTCAACACAGTATTTCAACAATAATATCAGCTGGATTTCACACTTTTCACTATACAGTGTGTTTGTAAAGCTCATTGTTGGGTTTATTGTCTTTGCATTGTTGACAGTTTAAGGTGATTCTCTCCTCTCCTTGAGACACTTAAATTGTTAGTGATATATTTTACACTTAGCGAAAAATTGGAAATAAATAATTTAAAAAATGCCAAAATTATTTTTTTAAATTTGAACTCATTTTATGTTAAAAGCATATATCTTTCTTAGCTTTTTTTAATCATTTCATAATTCCTGTGTTGCAGTTTTCCAAGGTTGCTTAAGCTGTTACAGTGGCTCATTAAATATCCAGAATATCTGATTGGTTTACCTGTATAAATTGTCAAATTTAGTCATATTATATTGACTTTGTTTTTACTATAAGCTCCGCCCACTTTTTATGGATATATATAGACCATGAAATAATTAAATAGTGAGATGATTATGTAAGATTTTTGGAAACAGAATTGTTTTTATTATATAAAAACGGAGTTTTTTGTAATTAATTAACAGTAATACACTTGGTTGACCATTTAACTATCTATTTGTTTATTGAATTATGACATTATTGGACCTCCATAGATTTCCGACTGTTTCTAATAATGAGAAGAGCTTTGCTGGTATAACATTACAATCTTTCCAGAGTATTAAATTGGTTCTGTGTACCTGGGTAGAAACAAGAATCCGTGGTTTTTGAACACTCTTAATTAGATTGTTAATATGCAGTCAGTTCACCTCTGAAGTGTTTTAATATTAAGGATAATTGGTCTGCACATGTCCAATGTGAATTAGAAACTCTTTGTTTCCTTCACATCAAAAAAACCAACTGAGAATATCTCCTGTGTGCTGCCGAAAATAAGGCTGCAGAACATGCGTACTGTGAAAGCAGCAATCAATCAGGCAGCTTCAGCTGGGCCACAGCGAATCAGAGCTCGTTAGTTTGATTTCACACAGCTGAGCCGGGTCCTGCAGAACCGCCTGGATGGAGCTTGATGCTCTGTCAGCTTCCCACTGCCGCCATGACCCTGCAGCCGCGCGCCTGCAGCTGAGCGTCAACCGGCCATCAGTGGAACGTCGCCTCCAAATGATCTGGTTGACTGCTGGGTATTGACTGTGCTGCTTCTAGGCCTGTCGTAATAAACAATAAATCAGTTAATTACATGATAAATTAAAAGAAACTCAATAGTTTTCATTTGCTTGATTATCGTTTTTCTTTCTCTAGTTTACCAAAAATTAGATAATAAAAGTTGCCAGGTGGGGCTTTTGTTCCCAACTATCTCTTTTTTGAAAGATAATTTGGTTTGCAGAGACTTCATAATTCATTTTATTTGTTGGTTCTGTTGTTTTCTTTATTTATTTTGGATTTTTAAAATGTCTCCCAGTTCTAGTGTTTAAATGTTCATTAGAATTTAAAGTTTATTGATCTCTGATAATGTGTTCTTGTATTATTATGCCATTATTGTTATTATATTACTTGAAAATGATCTCAAAACAATGATATTATTGTTTATCACAATAAGTTTGTTATTGTGACAGGTCTGGCTGCTTTGTTTGGTTTTCACGTCTTTAAATCACTTTAGCTGTCAAAACTATAGAAGAAAATATTCGGTATTTTGTTAGATCTTTTTGGGAAATGTATATACATGTACTGGGGTGCTCATGTTGCCTACATATAACTGTTTCTTAGTGGCTCTTATTGTAAAAAGAATTTATGTAAAAGTGTCTGTAGCTACTTTTTAAAGGGTCAGTATTATGAGTATAACTTCAGTATTTATAAAAATACAATAAATATCAAATATTACTTAAAAGAAATTATACTTCCTAATTTAGTGCCTTGAAATTGGGTCACTGTCTCTTTAAAAACTCCTCATCACAACGTTGCTCCTCTATTAAAGCTTTAACAATGTTTTTAATATTTGTTTTACTGAGAAGTGGCTCCTGTAATGAAGTTGGCAGTTCCCCCAGGTGTTTGCTAATTGCTGTTGGCTAGTCTGAAGGAGCTAAGTGGGGGAAATGACGCTTAGAAACGTCTTAAAGGCGTATCTTGTTTTTTGTACAGCTGAATGGTTGCCAAGGAGATTTAAGGATTTCTCGGGGAACAGAAATGTTAAAAGTTGAGTCAAATTATAATCAGAGCAGATTAGTTTTGATAAATTATGACATGATTGATTTTTATAAACATTAATACAATGTAACATTCCTTAACAATGAAATAAATAAGCTCAAGCCCAATCAAATAGTAGCAGAAACACTGCAGCTCCACAGATTATAATTGGAAGTTACCAAATTAGAGAGCATTTTCTCTTCTCACTGGTATAAATCATAACAGAAAGTATAATTCATCAGAAAGGGGCAGAAGTCACCTCAGTATACAGAATTACTGTCCTGGCTCCTGGCTGCATTAAAAAATGCAAATATGCTCACACATCCACGCTCTCCCAGCAGCGCAGTTGGACTCCAGTTTAGTATATGGTATCTCGTTTCATCCCGCCTCTGTGCTGGGACCGTTTGAAGCAAAGGAAGCTCTTGTGTTTGATGAAGGCTTTACCTTTTTCCTCATCTCCCTACAGCTTCCAGAGAAACTTCTCCACTTTGATGTGTCTCTCCTCCACTTTCTGCCTGCTGCCATCCATCTTCGCCGTGTTTTTTTCGTCTTCTTCTTTTCCGTATCTCTCCCAAAGAAGCGTTCTGGCCAGATGGAGTTGGTGTAAATGCATATAAATGTTGCTGCCAAGCCTGCAGGGCCAAGTTGGAAAAAATAAAAAAGAGTTGTACAGTGGCAACACCTTCCAATTAACATGAAAAAGCAAGTAACTCATTCGGTCTCAGTATATTTATCTCATCTGTGGCTGAAAATTTGCTTTCATATTAAGGCATTATTAAATTAATATTTTTCTGTGTTTTCTCGGAGAGGCGTTCTGTTCATTGATTTTTCTTTCAGCCGTTTCAGGGCCACTGCGAGTCTGACTGCTGTAGAGTTTAATCAAAGCAAATCCAAGAATTGACACAAGTGTCAGAACAAATGCTTGGAAGATACATTAATTATTGATCCTCACCGCAATTAGTGAACATCTTCATCACCAGAGTTGATTGTCTGTAAAATGGCCACACCACCCTGTAGATGCCTCTTGGCCTCATCTTTTTAATCTGTATTTTTGTCTTCTCTGGCTTGTTATCTCACAGATAAATCCATTTTTCTCTGCTTGATACAACACAGTTAACACTGAAACTTGACCAGTTATTTTCTCTTTTCTCCTTTTGTTTGTTTTGTTGTTGTTGTTTTTTTTACATTTAACTGCTATGAGTTTTTGTTACACAAATTGGAATAGAAATAACCTTAATTATCTCTCAGTTGGGACATTCAGGTGTACAGAAGCGAAGAAAAGTATGTACAATAGATTTGGTCATTATGTGCAAGTGTATTTGTGCATAAAAACAGTAAAGATTATGCTAATAACAGCAGGGATGTAAAGACATATTGAGTTTGGTATGATAAGCACTGGTTATTCAGTGTAATAGGCAGGAAGGACCTATGATAACTCTCATTTGTGCATCTAGGATGCATCTGTTTGTGTTTGTAAAAATGTCTTAATCCCTATGTGCCTCCCGCTTAGCATAAACAAGTATGAAAATCTCATAATATGTGAAAATGCTATGCCTTTCTGGGATCTACTTAAAGGTTTATTATAATAATGATGCAAGGTTTCCTCTAGTGGTGGTTGGGCGGTAGGGCAGTCATTCATCCAGCCGTCTGCCATGTTTTTGAGTTAATTTTTTTTAAAATTTGACAAGAAATTTGAAAATATCACTTGATAGTCATGTGTTATTTAAAGATTGGAAGACTAATACCTGAACACCAACAATAAAGTCTTAAAAAATGCTTAAGTAAATTAACAATGATTAGCCTGGTGGGGCACAAGTAAAGCCTGGTGGCCCGCCAGGCTTATAAAACACTTGGAGAAACTGTGATGATGTATACCGGGTGTGATTGTGATCTTTTTTTAAACAGAAAAGCAGCACATGTTCTTGCTTCTGCTAAAGTAATATAACATGGTTCTGGTTCTGGTTCTGCTGTCCATCCACAGAAACAGAACCAAACATGGAGCAGCAACATTCAGCTTCTGTCCGCCACAAATCTGGAACAAACTTCCAGAAAACCACAAAACAACCGAAACACAGAGTTCCATTAAAATATTAATATTCTTTTCTATTAAGAGTTGCCTTTAATTAGTATATTGATTAACATATTTAATGCAATTTTTATTACTGATTTCATAATTGGTAACTGATGATTTTATCATGAAAAACACTATAACAGTGATTAATTACAGTTAAAATATATGGTATTTATTTACTGGTATTTTCATACACTGATCTATGTAAAAATATAGAATAAACACCTGCTAAATTAAATCGGACTTTAAAATTCACAAATTATTATTTATAGAGCCCTTTTTCTTTATGGCTAAGTAGAACACAAAGTTTGTTTCAAAGGTTAAAAGCAGAACGACAAACATAAAACCATGCAAATTGTCAAACGATATAAAAAAATTATAATAGTAGGATTAATATTGATAACCAAATGAGAAATTAATCAGTTCTGGTGGAATATAGTGGATATTAGCCTCACAAACATGTTACTACCAAAGCAAAAACTTACAATATACATCTTCTAAGATTGAGATCTTAGTATATTTGTTTAGTAATTGCATTTTTATTATATTTAGAGAGGAGTAGGTAGTTTTTCTTTTCAAAGTGTCAACATGTTTTGGCCAGACAAAGGCTTTGACACAACAGTTTTAGTACGTAGGTGGTGAAACAAAAGGGTATTTTGTCATTGTATTTGTACTTGCCTGCAGAAGGAGCAAAAATAGCGCGCCGCTGAGCTTCTGCAGAGCTCATAGAAGAGAGGACGGATAATTGCTCTGTGGAGACCGTTCGAGGGGTTGTATCATCCCTCTGTGGAGACCCCTAATGTTTGTTCTGGATATTTTTGATTGGTCACTTTTCTCTCAAGACCACTACAATTTTCTCCCTTCCAGAGCAAACATCTTGGCACCTTTTTTCTGCCGCGGTATTTTGTCTCAACTCTGACACGCCGGGGTCATTTTAATTCTGCCAGATTGGCGTGTAAAGTTGTGGGCAATTTCAGCTTTCATGCCTGGCATCTGTATTACAAGGGCCACGAGAACCCGCGGAGGGAGAGAGGGATTAGATTAGATGATTGACGATTCCTGTGGGGAAATTAGATTTCAGCAGCAGCAATAGTAATGGGATTCGCAAGGGAGGAAGACAAACAGAATGTATGTGCTCAGATGGAATAGGAAATAAGAAATAGAAGGGAAAATCTGAGCATTTAAGCACAGTTTGGTGCCTCTGAGTTAATGAGTTTGAGTTTTACCTCTTATGTAGTATTTGTTGCAAGATTATTGCAGACCAGAGAGGATGACTAAAATGTCCAATCATATGTAACTAGAGCTATCGCTGGCCAGAGACGGTTTAGGTGTTCATTTCTCTGCAACTACTCCCCAATGCTTCTGACTCAGCTGTCATCATCAACCTGTTATGTATGGCAGTGTATTAGGAACATTGTAGGTAGAAAATATATATTTGTGAGACAAAAACTCTGAGATTTTTAGATTAATCTCAGACAATTTCTAGAAAAAACGTGGAAATTTCTCTCCCCCAAAGTAAAAATATTTATGAGGAAAAAAATTCAAGAATTTTGAGATTAATCTCAGGTATTTTTGACTCCAAAAGTCAAAACGTTTAGATTTTACAAGCTCAGAAAATTTCTAAGTTTTTTTTTTTTTTTTTTTTTAGAATATATGAAATTAAAGGCACATTTTCACGTTTTGAAACTCAGAAATTTCCACGTTTTTTCTATTTGGACATTTCTGAGCTCCAAACATTTTAAATTTGCTAGGAAAAAATGCAGACATTTTTAGATTAATCTCAGAGATTTTCTAGAAAAAACATGAACATTTCTGAAGTCGAAAAGTTGACAATTCACAAGAAAAAAATAAGGAATTTTGAGCTTAATCTCAGATGTTTCATAGAAAGAAATTTGAATTTTTTCCCCCAAGAATTTTCAACTTTTTTCCAACTTTCTCAAGGTTGACTTTTAGAGCTCACAAATTTCCATTTTGGCAAATTTTCGACGTTTGGAGCTAGAAAGTGTCACGTAGTTGGAACTTGGAAATTTCTGAGCTCCAAAAATTGAAAATTTGTAAGGTAGAAACAAAAAGTTTTTAGCTTAATCCCAGAGATCTTCTAGAAAAAACGTGGACATTTTGTAATTTGAGAAGTTGAAAATTTGTCAGAAAAAACTTGAGTTTAACCTCAGATATTTTCTAGAAAATATTTGGACATTTTTTGAGTTTATAAAGTCGAAATTTTTAACACTTTTCCAAGTTTCAAAAGTTCACTTTTAGATCTCAGAAAATTCCAAATTCTCGAAATTAAACAAAAGAAAAAATCTTGCAAATTTACAACATTTAGCACACAGAAATTACCACATTTTTCTAGAAAATATCTAAGATTAAAATCAAAATTTCTGCATTTTTTCTCGCAGATTTTTGACTTTTCTCGCTCAGAAATTTCCAAGTCTTTTCTAAAGTTTGTTGGCTGAAATTTATTACTAGTCCTTATTTTTTTGGTATCTACAACAACCCTAATAACCCATCATAGTTTGTAACGCCTGCAAATCCACTATTTCCAGGTATCTGAGCAGAGAGGAGGTTGCCGAGGCTTCCCTCAGCAAAGCCCGGGAAGAAGGAGGCGGCGTCCGTGTGGTCACCAAGGAAAACTTCTTCACAAAGAGGAAATCTGGCAATTCACAAACATCGGCTGCTGCAGAGAGGTTGGTTAAATGTGGATGGATATTTTGCGTGGGATAAGGGTCCTTAAAATCTTAATAGCATCTTTCATACTGAGATTTTGACAAGATTTATTCATCACTTACAGGGATATATTGTTATAAGTTGATCAGCTATTATATCTGGTCTTTATTATGGTTTGCACATAAAGGTGGATTGTCTTATGTGGTTTCCACTTTGGGATTCAGACTATTTTCCTTTTCTCCCCCTCAGTCGTCTCCATGGAGATCCGCATGGCAGAGGCGCAAAGGCCTGCCGAGTGTGTTAGTACAGTAAATATAGCCCATAATACAATCCACCCATTTAGATGCAGCAACCAGCTCACCCCAGGAGGCAATATTTCTATGGAAACCTAAAGCAAATACTCCATCTCTCGCACAAATACACAGCATTCATAACAACTGCTGCTCCATACAAGAGAGTTCATGGTGTGCCTGAGGGGCGCTATTTAGGATTAGTGCTTTAGCTCAACATACAGCTTTAACTTAGTCAACAAAGCTCAAGAGTGTGAAAATGCAAGGCTAAAGCTAGCATCACTGTGTCAATCAAGGAAGTGACTGTGTTGAAATGAGAACATTTCAAATCACGTTATGCTGCTGGTTTTGGTTCTGTGCTTTAGTACACATTCTTTATAAAAGATGCAAAAGACGGGGAAAATAATCTAAGTCTAATGTTTTTGTTGTTATAGCTGAGAAAAATGTTAATGTTTTGTTACAAACAATTAACAGTCCAGGTTTTAAATATCTGAATGTTCTTCTTAGGCTTTATACGAATTAACCGTAGAAACTGTACGAGAGATAATGCATGTCTGCCTTCCAACTAGTGACGCTTCAGAAATTCAGAAAAAAACCCGTTACATTTAACAAATGAGAGAAAGTAATTCATAGCAAGTTTATGTTTTTACGATCAGAAATAATGCAGAGGAAAAATGCTTAGATTTCTTTTTTGTCTAAGTGAGGCTGCATAAAAATCCACAATATCTATATTGCAGCTCAACCCCCTTCTAAGTTTGAGTCACTTGTTTGTGGAAACAGAAGCTCTCCTGCCTGTTTCTGACAGCGTTCTGCCTGCAGTAGCACTAAATCGCCTTCTCCAGCAGAATCTGCATCAGTTTCGTTGCACCTGCCAGATCCGAATCCAAAGCCTTATTATTAGGTGAAATATTAGCCTACTGTACTGTTATATTGAGTACAGTTATTTCATATTCATCTATCCAGTTTTATTAACATAATTTGTTTACATTTTTCATGCATTTGTTCATTAATTCAGGTGCATAAAACCTGTAATTTGGAGTTTCTCTAAATTATTTCAACTCTGAATCACCTCTGTGTCCACAGGAAGCAACAAATAAATTAAAATGCGTTTTCGTTGACAGCTGGACCTACCCTACTCTCTTTGGTTTCCTTTTGCTATAGAGAGACGAGCTGAGGTGGTAAACATTAGCATGCTGTGCGCTGTTTGCTGAAGGCATGTTGTGTGATTTCCGAGGTTTAAAGAATGAATTTACAGAGAGTTACCCCATGCTGCTTTGCGGCGCACGTTCTCTACGTACAGGCATGAATTTAAATTAAGCTAAAAATAAAACACATTGCTAAGAATTCTGGTTTTGTTGCTCCTTTTAGTTAAAATGTAAGTTTTCCAAGGTTTTCTTGACCGGTTTCAGATTGGGGACACCAGTAAATAGACTATTTCAGTATTCCTTTCATCCACTTTACTGTACTGGCACTGGGTTCGTCTCTTGGTGCTTCCAATTTTTTGGTATCTTCACAACTTTGAAGCAGCAAGGTTCTTTTTTTTAGAAGGTTTTCTTCTCTATTTCAATGATTGCATTTTCCTCTGTAGTGCTGTGTCTTTCTGGCTCTTTGTTCCCGTCTCTGTCTATCTGAATTGTAAACCACGGGGAAAGAGAATTCAGTCCATCTGTCCGCTCCAATGTGGCTCTAGCACCCTGCTGGGAAAACATGGCAGATACCCAGATTTGCTGTCCCCTGCCAAAAGGACAAGCATGCACACACACACACATACACACACCCACACTCGGATTGTTGCTGATGATACATCAGCTTCATGAATATAAACAGTCTGAAGGTATTTCACAGACTGCAGCTATATGCCACCCCAAGTCTGTGTTTGCAGAAATGCTTTGATTTCATTTGTATTGGATGAAAATGTGTATTGAACTGTTTTCACTGCTCTACTGATGCTGAAAAAGCAGGAATTTAGACTGATGTAAGGTAACTTCACTTTGTGTGCTGCTGCAGCAGTCATCTTAATAAAAAGATTAGATTGCACACACTGTTTTGCTTTTTTCTGACAGTAAAAACATTTCATGTGTTTTCTGATACGTTTAATAGTTTGGTTGCTTCTGCATTATCTCACATTTAGATGCTTCAGTATATAAATTCACTCTTATTTAAATAATTTAAAATAGAAGTAATCGGATGTCTATGTCAATTTTATCCAATTTAAATGGCTCTTTAGGACCTATAAATAACAACAAAACAATTTATTCTACCTATATAGATATGTAGAAATTGTAATTTCTTTAGAAAAACAAAACAATTTTTTCAATCATACCAAAATTATTCTCATCTCTTCTTTAATTTATGCAGCCTGAATAAGCAGAATGAACATATCTTTGTTAAAATTTAGTTTTCTTTGAAATTTCTGATACTGGAAATTAGCTAACATTGTATCTTCTGCCCACACTAATAGCTTCTACACTGAAGAGTGTTGCTGAATCTGGTGTAAAAGCTGATTTCTTGGTGTTTTTCTAATCTTTTTGAAGTACATCTTTCTTCTCCTTGGATTCTGCAGATTGGACCAGCAGTCTTGCAAAGCAGAAGTTGACCATCCATCTTCAGAGCCCAGCTACCTGCAGGCTGTGGACAGTCAGGGTGTCCCTCTGTGCCTCTCCTGCCAGCAGGCCTGTCCTACCACAGGTGGAGCTTGGGATACTCGATTCTGCAGCCACAGGTACAAGATTGCCACAGTTTACAGAAATTATAGTGAAAACAGATCAATGGCGTGTTTCGATTTGGTCTCTCCTGCACAATCATAGCTATAGCAAAGCTAGAGTTCCAGTCCAGACATTTTGATGCCGTTTTCCTTCCAGATGCCAGGAGGAATTCCAGCTGCGGTCCAGCCAGACGTTCATGCGTTCCTGCGTGCTGGAGGCAGAGCAAGGCATTTGTCAACACTGTGGCCTCAAAGCTCATGAGCTGTTCCTGAAGGTCCGTGATGCACCAGCCTCCAAGCGGAAGGAGATGCTGGAGAACACATGGCTGGCCCAGCTGCCTCTTAAACAGGTCGGGAAACTAAAACCAGTACCAAAAATATTTCATCTTAAGAAAATGTTCAATCTCCATGACTAGCAGGAGACTTTAAATGTGAGCTATATTTATTTTCTTATTTTAAAAAGGGGGGAGGTTTTATTTTTTATTTTATTGGTGTTTGTGTGAGTTTAGAAACTGAATTCGCCTCCCATTCTGTCCATCCGTCCCACCTACGCAGATACACACACAAACACACAATAGTGCAGGTTGAGCTGCACTCCGAGGGGCCAGCTCCCAGTAAATGGATTGCTGGGCACATTGATTTCTTTTTTTTCTCCTAGTGCCAGGCCCCGACCAGTAAGCCTGTTTGATTTGGTTGGCTGTTATCCTGCAAAGCCAGCCCCCCACCACACACACACAGATACCCCACATCTTCCCAGTGCCGCCGGCATCAGCATCAGCGCCGATCGATGCTCTGAGCTTTAGAGGAAACAAACTCAGCCGCATGATAAGACGCCGCAGTGGTGGAGAAGCCTTGAGATTATAGGCTCATTCTGTGGTTCATACCAGGGGTTCTGGTGTGTGTGTTTGTTCCCAGGTGTGTGTACATGTGTATGCATGTCTTTGGGGTCGCTCTTTTTTTTTTTTTCTTTTACTTTGAGAGTGTGTTTTCAGGATATGTCAAAGCCTTCGGGTGCATTTGAGCTAAGTGTTGGCGTGTTTGAAAGTGTGCAACAGAAGGGTCGGGTGCAGGAAGGTGCACGTTGTTGGCAAGATAGGAGGTTTAATTGACTAAAACGTGTGTGTGTGTGTGTGTGTGTGAGGTGAACTCTGCTCGTCTGAAAAGGCCTATTCTTTAAATCTTCTGGGATCAATTCCACCTCGCTGCCTTAATGTCGGCAAAGTACTTCTCAAAGCAGGAAAATAGATTTTTGCTGCTCAAAACGCCTCTTTTCCTCTGGTTCTTCGTCATCGTTGTTTGTTTCTTTACTTGATTTTATTTCCTGTATGTTTTCTATCCTAAAAATCAACATATTCTGGCCAGCAAGTGAACTAAACAACCTAATACTTCAATATATGAAAGAATAAATCTGATATTTCTAAGTCATGTTAGACTTATTGTGTTTTGTGATGCTTTTGGGTGTTTTCTAGCGATTTATTAATGAGGAAATAGTTCGCACATAGCAGCAGAAACACTGGTAAACTTGGCAGTGAAATAATTGCAGCTGTGCTACCAGTGCTAGCCCTCTGGTAGCCTTGCGATTTAATCCCTCTGGATGTTTCCAGAAGATTGAAGCAGACCAGTTTGGCCCACATAAACACACTATCTACTATAAATGCCACTAGATTGCAAAAGGTAGCTGAAAGCTACCCCACATCTCCACGACAAAGTTTCTTCAAAGTGTGTAAAAAAATAATCATGAGTTGCTTTTTTTCTGCTCTTCATCTTAATTAGCTGTTCTCAATTGGCTTGAGCTCATGTGCGTCTATTTCTTTCTGCTTTTGCCCCATGAGGGAGCAGAAAGGTGTTTCCTCCCTGGGATTAAATTTGCATCTGTAATGGAAAATGTGAAAATAGCACATCTCCAGAGTTTGTATACGTCTACCGAACTAAATGATTAAGTAAGTTTTTCTTTTGTGTTTTAGAGCACTGTCTTTGTAACTTGAAAAGTTAAAAAGAAGGGAGAAAGTTAAGTAATTTAAGGAGTTATGTATCTTACCGCAGCGCAGAATTCCCTGCGGTATTTTTAACCCAATTTCTGCCTACTTCATCAGACGGACTTGCGAGTTCTCCATGATGAAGGTTCCCTACAGCTGCCCATTATATAGGTCACTCAGGTGATTTATATGGCTGTGCCTGGGGCATCCGATGATGATGGATAGCACACGGTTCAAAGTTAACCCTCCGTGATTCAGCGGAGGTATTGTTTTAAGGAGCTGGTCTGACATCCTTGCATTTATGACAACATTTGAAGCGCCGTTAAGGAGAAGTTTTTCTGCAATTTGCTCTTGTTATCTGTTCTTTTCTGTCTTTTTGCATTGAGAAACATTCTCCAAAGAAGCATCTCTGCGGTGCAGAGATTTGTTGAGTCATTTGTGAACAGCAACTTGAAAGAGTATGCACTCATTTGATTTTTTTTTCTCCCATTTTGGGGTATTTTCTATGATAAACCAACACAAAGTAAAGTTGTAAAGTAGAAGGGAAATTATGCATTTTTGGAGACAGAAACAGCATCTTGCAGACTAAGGAACACAGCAGACAGTCGTGGACTTGTAATGTGAAAAGATGCTAGCAACAACCTTCTAAGGGATAGGATGGGCTAGAAAGCATATTAATGTGCTCTGATGGCCTAGTCAAAGTCCAGTCCAAAATCCATTTCAAGCCTGAAAATTAAGATTTGCAGATGCTCAAATTTATCTCTCACTTTTTGACTTTTATTTGTATAAATTTAAAAAACTGTGTAACATTTTTCTGCTGCTTCACCAGTAGGGCTGAAAAGTGTAACAAGGTTTTCTTATTGGTCAATATCTATAATTATTGATTTGTTTTGAATCAGAGTACAAAGCATAGAATTATGTTGAATTTTATTCAATATCAGGACAGATAGTGATATTTATAAGCATAAATATCAGCTGCTGCTCAGGCCTACATCCCCCAGAATGCTGTGCGGTTCTGGATCGGAGTTTAATGAAATTATTGAAAATTTTGCACTACTTTATGTTGATCTTTCTCATAAAATCTTAACGAAACAGGTTAAAAAAGCAGTGAAAATGGTGGTTTGGAGGAAAAATGTGCAGTTACTCTCACGCCGTTGCCTTCTGGTTGCGTTCGCAGCTCAACGAGATGATCCGCGCGCCGGTGGAGGGAGACTTTTGGCAGGTGGACCACATCCGACCGGTCTACAGAGGAGGAGGACAGTGCTCCATGGACAACCTGCAGACGCTCTGCACCGCCTGCCACAAAGCCGTACGTTCACATGACGCATCAACAGGCGTAAAGAGTGGCTTTTAAAGCCAGAGGGCCTTAAGGGACAAAAGCAATTTGTTTGACATTTAAGGTTCGCAGTGGATAAAGCTCCCCTCAGAAGACGCTCTCATCGCTCATGTTGAGGATCACATACGGTGTCAGTAATGCAATCTGTGGTCAAACACATTGATCAAAAGTCACATTATCCCCCCTCAAAGCTATATACTCCCTATAATAGCGTCACATGATGTGGCCGTATGACACATTGATGGATAGCACTTGTTGAAGCGGGCTGCTTCGCATTTTCCCTTCACTCAATTGTCCATAATCGCAGAAAATGTACTTCTCTCGAAGAGAGGCGACTCGGCCGGTTTCAAAATAAAAACACGGCTTGCATTGTCGCCCGAAATGCGCTCTGCTTTCACGCCAGAAAGCGTTTTAGTCAGAGTGGGTGTCAGATTGGAAGGAGAGAGCCTCGCATGTAGACGACCATGAACTGATGTGGAGCACTGGGCCTCCTGATAAGGGGATCTTCTCCGCTGTTCATGCCAGCCCTGCTGACACTTCAATCTAAACATGCCCGAAATATTGATCCCCCCCATCCCGACTGCAGGTTTAAACTCTTACATCATGCTGTTTCTTTTTTCTGTCTCTCTTCACAGCGGACGGCTCAGCAAGCCAGAGAGCGCAGCCAGATGAAGAAGAGCGCCGCTGCCTCCAAGGTTGCGTCAGACATCAGCAGGTTCTTCATCAGGAAATAAAACGCTTTCACAGTTAATTAAAGTAGGTTTAGGTTAGAAATTTTTTTGATTTACAGTAACTGGTTGAAGATGTGTGGAGAAAAAGCCCTTGAGCCTTTTCACTTTTTACAAACTTCAGTCTATTTTATTAGGATTTTATGACAGACCAATGAAAAGCTTTGATTTATTGTTTTGTTTTAGGTGAATAAGATTCAAGGGGGTGAAATATGAGTTTATTATAAAATTTTACAACTTTTTTACTGTCAATATGATACCGATATTGCAGTATCGGTATCGTATTGTTAGATACCAACTATACTTTTGTTATTTTATAGTGTGGATTGTTGTTTCTATCAGAGAATCAGATAAAATTAGATTCTCGTTTTTTTGTCTGATTTCCGATATCAATATCGGATCGGGTTACCTCTAAAAATTGTCTCATTTTCCTTAGCACAGTTTCTGCACTGTTTTCCATTAGAGCTAGACGATATAGTTAAAAATAAAATCTACTACTTTTTTCGTACCAGATACAATTTTTTTTCTCTCTTTTACTTTTCTAAAAAACAAATTACAAATGATATTTTAAAAAAGAGGCTTTTATGTCAGTCATTCCTTCTGTGAATTGTACCTGGATTATTGGGGCTGGTCTATGAGAATTGTTATTTAATTACGAGAATATAGTCAGAATATTAGCAGAAAAAAAGTCTTAAAATTGCCAGAATCTGATCTGAGCATCTCAGTTCAAAATAGACAATCATTTTGAAGTCCAGTACTGATAATAATTTGATGCTGATGTCCACTGGTAAAACTTTACAAAGTCTTCACAAGATGCTCGACATTCCTCTTTGTGATTTTTTGATTTTTCATGTGGGAGTTTTTATAAAGTTACTAATTAATTCTCTTAATATTACGCCTTTGCTAAAAATCGCAAACTGGGCCTAATATTTTATTATAGAGTTGGCCTGAATTCAAAGTCCAAATAAATAGAAGCGGGAAAACAAGATGGCGGCCTTGGGTGGTACAAAAAAAAGTCCAGATTTTTCTAAAATGACATATTCAAAAACCATCCAGCTCAAGTTTGTGTTGATCTTTCAAATAAAATCCCAACAAACCGCTGAAGTTTAACTGTAAAGTGACAAAATCAGGATGTACTTTAATACGGCGTCGCCCTGACATATCTGGATGCATCACTTCCCGATGACATCACCCCTCCGCCCCCCGTCTCTGCTAGCCCTCATTACATCAGAACACGCTCCGAAAGAGATTTATCTAAAAGGTTAAAAGAAAAAGAATGGTGACGACTTGCTTCAAATGCAAATTCAGCCAACTTCCCTCTCGTCCCCGAACCGTCACGAGCGCGTTGGGTTTGATTTATGACGGCCCCCTTTTTCTCTTTCGCTCCAGGCTGAAGTGGAGCGCGTTTTTTAGAGAGATGCTTCTATTTTAAGATTTTGCAAACTTGGTAAAAATGAAAAAAAAAAAACATAATAAAGGTAAGAAAAAGTGAAAGCAGGTGAGATGAATTGAGGGGATTGAGATGGAACGGTTCTGCAGGAAAACACAACCAGGTGTCCTGCTTGGTCCTCAACATGTGGACCTTTTGCAGTTCTTCTTATGATGGATGGGAGAAATAAATAGCTCTATTCCTTTTCTCTCTTTTTTTTATTCTTGTCTCCCTTTATTCATCTGTAAATACTCTCAGCTGGGAGATCATTTCATCGCCTCAAGTCAGGAACATTATCCATGTCCACGCATCTACATCCTCTTCAGCTATGCTTGATGATCTGAGCAGAGGTAGAGCTGCGCGAGGCTATGTTTAGAGAGCGGGAGAGCCGAGTTACTATGGAAACAAGGCTTCAGGTTCAGCCATGTCGGGAATATTGAATCTGTTTTTCTCCTCGTATATGTGTGTGTGTGTATGAGAGTGTTACACAATGAGCCAGACATCAGAAAACTCCAATCAATATTAGCGGGCTCCTGCGAAAACGAGGCCGTCGCATTCCTCCTGACAGCGCGTCTGTCAGGCGTGTCAGAGTCCTAACTCAGCACAATCCCGCCACCGCCTGGAAAACTTTAACGTTTCCCTCTGACAGCCCCAAACTTCACGCGTCGCGTCAAAACTCCCTCGGAAAAGAGCGCGTGGGGGCGCGCGCGTAGGTGTGTGTGCGCGCATTTCCCCTACGGCTGCTCCAGGTCTCCACTTAATAAGACCGTTGTTCCTCTCCTGTCCAAACCGACAAGCTTTGTGAGTAATGAACATCTCCCAGGCAGCCTTCCAACAACAGCAGGTTTCAGTGTCAGTCCCTGTCAGCAGCCAATGACTCTGATCTGCTGTTTTATTACATCCAAAAGGTGTGTGTGGCAGGAAAGGGAAGTTGTGAGGAAAGTGTGGGTAAAGAAATCGGTTTGGCAGAGGAGGGGAGGCGTATGTTTGTCAGAGGAAGCCCGTAATGAGGCGGCGGTCCGATGAAGTCGTCTCATGTTCCTCCCAGAAGGTCTGCTGGGTAAAGAGCAACGCTTCGGTTTGCGTTTGGAAAAACACCCCAGAGGAGAAGCGCTTCCCCCGCAGGTGATCTCGGTAATAAAGACAGACTCAAACGCCGACGGAGGGCCGCAGAGGTTTCCATGTTTGCTCTCAAACACATTACTCCCTCTTGTTTTTTTGTTGTTTTTAAATCAGGATGAGACCAACACCCCAGCTCGCTTCTCCGAAATCAATATCTTTCGTCTCCGCGTTACAGTTGCAGAGACGTCCCCGCGGGTTTCGTAGCAACAGTGCAGGCGATAAAAGTCACAAGGCTTAAATTAGCTGCAGATCTGGCGGAAATAAGCACATATAATTAGAAAGTCACAGTTGGTGACAAAAAGGAAACAGGAGAAAAGTTCTTTCTAGAAAAAAGTACCATCTTAAGAAAGTCAAGCGAATGACTCATATGTGACTATCAGATAAACGATCATATGGATGTAAGAATGGACCATATGCAATAAACTTCAAAAATGGGATTGTCTTGATGCACAAATCTCTGAATGGGGACAGAAAGAAGAAGTTTGGGATCAGCAAGAGTCTGAGAAATGGTCAAAAAAGATGCAAATAATGCAAAGAAAACAAGTTTATATTCATTTAGAAACAACAATATTAATGTTTTAACTCATGAAGAGTTCAGAAATCAATATTTGGTGGAATAACCAGGATGTTTTCAATGCAGGATTGTTGGTAACTATTATTGTGTAAAATTATTACACAACTTAATAAAAAACAAATTTTTCCATTTCACTTTTTGTTTTTATATTTTACTAATATGGCGTCAGTTTTTAGAGTAATTGTCTAAAACTGGCAGTAGGTTTGGGAGTTGATTTTGAGCCAATATTCAACTGGAAAACCTTCAATCAGCTCATCGTTAATAATACTGATCTTAACTAATTGTTCATCTGGTCCTTTAAGAGACATTCTCATTTCAGCCATAAAACATTTAAATGCTTTGTTTCTTGTTGGCTACTTGCAACAAAATGTTTGGCTTTATTAGTGCTGCATCCCTCCAAGAGACTTTTGATCATTTTTGACAAGTTAAATCAACTTTTTGACCCATTTTGAAAAAACAAGCATTAAAGTTTATCCAGGTTAGAGAAAGAAAATATGCCTAAAAATGATTATCTGGTCGAAATACTCACTTGCCTAATAATTGTGCACATAGTGTGTAGTGAAGGTTTTTTTGGTCTCATCATGGCGTCAGAGAGAAAAAGAGAAATGCCTTTCCCCCCTCATAGATGCATCATTTCTTGAATGTAGGTCAGAAGACCCCAGGGGCCTTCAATGGACTCCTGGGGTCCCCCAGCAAATTAAGAAATAGATTAATAGGGCTGCAACTTAACTCCATAGGAAATTCCTCAATTACAGATACTACATGAGATTTAGGAACGATTAATGTAAATGTAGGTTTTCTTCTCATACCGTCTCCTTGGAGATGACAAAAGCTGTCTTCTTCAGGAGTTTGGGACATGTTGTACCGCACCGCAAATTGTCCGGATTCCTTCATTACTCTTTCCTGATTTGCAATTCAGATAGCCGGCCGCTCTATTTGCCCTCATTCCAGCCGTAATCCATTTCAACCTTGCCTGCCCCTGTAATCTACTTTGGCCTTTTCAGCTAAAGGAAACGCTTCCACAAACCCAATCTAGTGTGACAGGTGTGATGGAGAACGGCCAATAAAAGCCGGCGCGGGGCGCCGCGTGAAGCCGCCGGCTCTCCAATCGGCTGTTGGGCCCCGCTGTGGTTTGGTTCCTGGCTGCCACGCTCTCTGCTGCGCTCCCTCTGCGCTGTTGACCCTCCGTGCCCTTGGGCGAGGGGAAAGGGAAAAGGACACTCAGGGGAGGCCGGACCCTGCCGCTTTCTTCGGGTACAGGATTGTCTCTGCAGAACCTAATTACAGCAAACAAATGCACATCTGTGGCGTAGCATTCAAACAATATTCTGTTTTTAAAGGCTGCACTCGTAGTAAGGATGCACGTTGTCTATTAATGAGTTAATGGGACGTCGATTGATCTCATTGATTGATTAATAAGCGGCCATTTTCTTAAAAACCTGAATTCACTCTTGTATCAAGAGCGTTGAACCTCTTCAACGAAGGGCTAAATGTTTCATAATATGCTAAATTAAAAAGAAAAGTACATTATATTTGAGCATTATTTTGTGTCAGCTGTGTTAAGATGATTGTGATTTCTCACATTATTAAACTTGGACATAATGAGAAAATATAATCAATTTGGTTGCTTAATCAAAAAATAAAAGATGAAAAGAATAAATATGTGAAATAGAGAAGTTCACACCAAGAACTGTAACTAGCTGCATTTCCATTGACCAGATAATTATGTAATTTGAAATTTAGGAAATAAATTTGCTTAATGAAAACACGGCAAACACGCTAAGATGAGGTGTTTTTTGAAATTGGTTAATTGCAATGGAGACCCTTTCTTTAGCCTTTCATGAGTCACATGATCTACAACCGGATGTGACCATTGGCACAAACCATGAAGAAGACGACAATAGGAAGTAGTTGGATGATGGCACTGCATGTTTTTTAATAACTTATTGCGTGAAAAACTTATTCAAGTGTACTTTTAATTATGTTTCTTATGTAAGTGTGAAATTGTAACATAAACTCAACTGGCAGACTTTATCGTCGTTTTAGGACATTAAGAATTAGTTTTGGTTGAAAAGTTAACGCTGTCGAATGTTCATATGTCAAAGCAGAACCACATAAAGTGCATTTTTCATTCCACATGAACTGTCTGGATCGTTTCACGTTCCTATTGTGCTGGCATAGCGCCGCCATCTTTATTTCTGTATTTGGCTTTGCTTAAGGATGACCTGCAGCTCCCTCTGCTGGATGGCAACCAAACTACAACACTGAAAGAAGGTCTAAATAGATGTTTTTAATCAATTGATTGGAGCTCATTTTAATTTAATAAGCCATTTGTTATTTGATTAATTGTTTGCATCCTTAAATGTACCAAATAACATGAAAGAATCTGGGCTTAGGAAGAAACTCTTTGCATTAGTCAACCACAGCTGATGAGATGCTTTTGTCTTTATTGTCATATTATCTCCTGGGATGGTGATGAGATGATTAATCATTTTCTTGCCGCATCCTCGCGTTTATAGCTCTCGCCCTGAGTTGGGGAAAACGGTATTATGGCCCAGGTAATTGGTGGAGGGCCATCACTCATAAGCAATTTAATTAATCTCATTAAAACACCCTCTCTGGCTGCACAGCACCGTTTCTCGAGGACGGCCGCGACAGAAGGCGTTTTGACGAAATGGGCTTATCCATCCTGATGAGTGTCATATGCACAGATGATCTCCCAAGAGAGACTGCGGCTGGAGAAAAGTTACACAGAAATCAATAGCAACAATTCCATGAAAACCTCTGTCTGCTATTTTCAAATGCCACTCGGCGTGGTTGGGAGGGGACGTGCAGCGGTGAAAGGATGCTTTCTCATTGCTCAGCTGGAGATGGCTTTTGTCGAGCCTAAATTCTATTTGTACAAGATGGCTCCCCGGTTGCCTCCCAAGATGCATGGCGTGGTGTGGATTAAGACCGAAAAACGCAATCAATTCACCCAGCAGGAGATCTGGGGAAACAGATAAGATTCTCAGCGTAATTCATAAAGTCCCCAATCTGGCGAGGATTAATGTACGTCTTGGCTCCTGCTCTCTCTCATTTTGTATGTGCGGGGGTTAAACTGGCGCTTCATGCGGCCCATTACAATCAGGCTTTGTTTGGAAAGCCCCCTGCCCCCATGAGGGCAGGATCGGACCACATTTTTCTAGAAAAGTTAAAGCAATTTAGGAATGATGTAATCTCATCTATGTTTCATTAGCAGACAGTTTAGCTTTAGAACAGGCTCGTCAAAACGAAAACAGCTACAAACTTACTGACATCACTCATCTAGATACACATTTTGTCAAGTTTTATGATTGAGCAATCAAGTGGAAGGAAAATTATGCATTTCTCATGTATCTTTTACAAAAAAAGTGACGTTTTTCTTTGTTATCCCTAAATAAAACCAAGTCCTACTAGAAACCTGTGTCTAAAAAAATTTGAGTATCAAGAAAAAATTACCGTAAATATTGTCTTAAATATTTTAAAAGACTAGGACATTGTGCAGAAGTTACATATTAGAAACTCATGCTATCACAGGCTTATGAGCTTGAAGATGTAGAAAGTTGAGTGGAAGAAAAAAGTGTGGTGCACAGGTAACCCAAGTATTTAGTGCATGGAAATGAACATACTCTTCAGAAGTCTGACATTTCTGTTTTAAATATCTATTTTTATTAATCTTACGTATGATTCTGATTTTCTGAGTTTTTGCCTTTCATTGTTTGTACGCCTAAATGAAATATTTCACTTTATGCAAGGAATCTATAACATAGTTTTTTTTTCTGAAAGGACTGACAAACATTATTAAACTTTTTCACAATTTTAAATTTATTTTAGATGTATTTGTAATCTTGGGATAAATCCTGCAGTTGTTAAATTCTAGTCAGATTCTTTCTAGGCTGCAGTTTGCTACAAGAAAAGTAGGGGGCGAGAAAAACACATCAAACAGTTTAGATTAAGCACATTCGTGTAAAATATCCTAGACTTTAATCATTCTAAGACTTTTAAGTGTCATTCTCCAACTAATTAGGTTGTGCTTGAGATTTTTTGCAAAGACTTTTTTGTTGGTGTGTCACATAAAATCAGAATAAACACATTAATTTTATGGGTTAAACTGCGAGAAAGTACCAGGCCAGCCTCATCCATAAAAAGCACCTAAAACACAGATAAAGTAAGGAGCCACGTTCGCTAAACATGCAACTTCGTCTTTGAAATGTTATATGCAATCACATAAGTGTCCAGGGGACACTTGACATCAGAGGAAAAAGGCCGCAGTGGGGCGACCCTATTACCGTTTTCCTCTTTCATGTGTGCCGTGTTCAGATGATTGAGGTTAAAAATGGAAAAGCTGAACAAAAACGCCCACCAACAAAGTTCCCTTTTCATGAGCTTTAAAAGACATCTTTTCATCTCTCATTTCATTTGGAGACCATTGATCAGACATCTTTCACAGATTGCTTCCAGACATCTATTCAGCCGCTCCGCTGCTGCTCAGCATGCCTCTATTTCATAGGTCTTAATGGCACAAGGTCTGACTGTTGTGCTTAGATTAAAACCTGAATTGCAATCACTTAAATCGCCCCAATAAGCACACGGAAAATGGTCTTTGTTGACATTTGTGAAAAGGAAATCAACATCATTGTATCGCTCGCAGAGCGGAGGGACACAATTTTGCGATTTTTGGGAGGAAACGGTGCGCCTCCTCTTGCCTCATTCAGTAAAATTAGGACATTTTTCTTCTTCAGCACACAAGCCAGATAAAGGTCATGTCAGTCTTGTGACAAGAGTGACAGGTCTGGGGTATCATTACTGGGACTTGGAAGGTCTTTGTAAGCACCTTTGGTCACCTCAGGAGAATAGATCCCCATCGTGCTGCCGTCGGCCTAATGAGCACAGCCAGCCCCTAGTCTAATAAGCAGAGGGCGATTGCTGCTGCCTTCCATCAGCCCTCTGCTCCGCTGGTACAACATCCCATAATAACTCGAACACATGGCACGAAGCGGTGAAACAACGGCGGATATCTTGTCGAGCGTCAGTGCATCCGACTATGGACTCAGATTTTGGATTTTGCAGAATGTCGTCCTCAGCGCAGCGGAAATCGTTGTGAATGGATTCTTTCAAGGTGTATGTTGATCCACATTCCTGCACTCAATAAGATCCTTTGACAGCTTGTCTGGGCAGGCTGCATGAAATAAATGAAGGCATTCTCCACTTGGATGATATCAATAGGCAACTGCATGGGTCCAGCTGGCGAAAATTGTTTGGATGATCTGTTCAAGCTGCCATTTTTTCACTTTCTCCAGTCAAATAGTTTTAATTCTTGAAAATAAATTCAGAGTAGTCTTTGAATGACATATTTCTGTGTGAGTATAAACTCTTTAAAACCAACTTCCATTTGTTTCCTGACAGTATTGCTTTGAAGCTCCAAATGATCCTGGATCAAAAAAAAGAGCAACAGGTTTGCAGCATTAAATGCTCTTTCATGTGGAGGTAGGAAGAAATGTTAGCGCGCGTTAACACAACTCACAAAAAACAGGTAGTGATCAGTGTAGGAAGTGTTATAAGGTTGTTTTCAATTGCTCTGGCGTCCATTCTGCAGCCAACAAATCTTGTCTCAAAGCAAATTACAAAATAAACTGGTGCAAGTCCAATTCACCTGAAACAATATAATGATGTCAAACTCAGTTCATCACATGATGCCAGTTGGTGAATATTTTATTTCAAGCATTGTTGACTATAGTTGTTGACTTTGCAGGAGTCCTGAGTAAGCATGAGGCGACAGTGGAGAGTAACTACTCCCTTTAAACAGAAATGAACAAGTCAACTGGCTTTGGTTTTAAAAAGCAGAGCAGACTGAAAAAACAGAAGCACAAAATCTAGAGATACCTTCAGTGGAAAAGGGAAACAAATGGTACATAATAGTTACTGGCAGCCAGAAGTTTTTTCTAGAAGAAAGAAAATAATAATAAAAAAGAGTTCAAATGGGTAATGGTACCAAATGTGTGCTAAAGATTAGCTCAGGAAAGATAAATAGCGTTAGCTATCATGTAGCTGGAAGTACTTTCACATCTATCATTACCTCGATCCAGGTCAAGTGCAGAACCTCTAAGCTAGAAGCAAAGAAAGGTAAACATTTTAAAATGAGGAGCAGGACAGGAAAGAAAAACTGCTTAGCACCGACCCGCTTACTGAAACTAGCCACAGGGCAGAATACATAAATATGTGCAAGAGTAAGCCAGGATCATGGGATAAAGGCAAAGCTGCTGGGTGCTATGTAGACTTTAGATTATGCAGAGCATTTTGTGTAAGCTAACTGAAGATTGTGTCTGTTTTGGGCTATTTACAAAGTTGTATCAGAGCGACACAAACCCCTTGAACAATGTTCGGACATCCGATTTGGAGATGCAAATGTAGTCTGGTCAAAGAAACGTGAAGCTGTCTTTCTGGTAGTTAAAGCTTGTACAGTGATACCAAATCTACAAAAGCAGGAATCAAGGTGTTGCAATTATACAGTTACCCAAAAAGTTCAATTGAACAGAAGTAGCTGAATATACAAAATTTGCTCCACACCAAAGTGAGAAGGCTGAGGTCATACTCCAATATGGCGCTGCTAATGATGCTCCTACAGCCTGTTGAATCATCTCCGCAGGGTGTCTCATAACAGTTTACGTGTTTTTCAGTGAATTATTGGTGGACAGATTTGCTCTTAGGCTTTGCAACAATTGAACCGCCTTTATTCGCGATCCAAATCTGGGATTTGTGCCACTAGATGATTAACACCCTTTGGTCATGATTCAAAACCTAAAAAGGAAAAAGAAAATAAATAGCTTGAGAACAAAAAAGTTTGAGGTAAGTTTTAAAAGGGCATTTAGCGCGTGCAGCTCATGTCTGAGGTGTTAGGTGTGATTTGGTTGGGTGGAAGTTGGAAAGTGGTTCAGCGTTTGGGTGTTTTCTTGGTGGAAAGAGGGGGCATTTTACATTCCACAGTGTTTAAACTTTCACTTTGAGCCAAAGCTGTTAGTGTGATGTAAGTCCTTCCCTCGCTGTTACCTGAGTCAGGCCTGTTTACACACCAAGAAGCTTCTTGTCCTCTTGACTGTTAAGACTACGCAAACATATGCATCACGCTATTGCCTAAAAACAGCTGAATGAAAAGCATGCAGTCTTTCATCAGTCTACCACCTCACTCAACACCATTTATACCTGTGTCACAGTCAAATTGTGCTGAGAAGCACTCCCACATTTGGCTCTTTGAGTGGGTAGCATTTGGCCGCTGAGCCGTGGACATCTTCACACCCACCCTTCTTATCTTTTTCTCTGGATATGCAGTAATGCCAGTTACCGTGTGAGTGGGCTGGTGCGGAAAAAGGGGGAAAGTTGGCCGCAGCGGCATTCGCCATCGGCCCACACAGAATTATTCCATGTGATGATATAAATCTTATTTAATGATGTGATAGCGGGCAGGTTCTGCCAGCCGCGATGAATGGAAGCGAGGTGTCCGCCGCGTGCACCTGGAGAAGCGAAGACCTTTCTGGCAGTTGGATGTGTTCACACACCCAGGAGGTCTATCTTTGCTAGAGAGGGTGAAAGCCATGTCCAGACACTGCCTGTGTTTATATCAGCCCAACAAATCCGATAATTTGGCTTTTTGAACACATGGTTGTCCTAGATTCTTATCTGCTGTATTAGTGAGCAGAATACAACTCTGGAGAAAAAAACAGGAGGTCTGGTTTTCACTGTCTGCAAGCAGCTGATGGCAGATGATCCATTTTGCCTGCTGATAAATTGTGATTAGGTGATTAGGAGTTTGGAGGATGAAGCTCCGGAGTTGGAGTTATTTTAGCACCAGTACGGCCGTCACCCTTGGTTGATTAAATACCCATCTTGTCTCGTCCCTTGTCCTATTTTTAGCCTGGAAGCACTGAAACCTTGCAGATTTCTTCTGTTTTTAGCTTTTTTCATCCTCTTCCTCAGTCAGCCCTGGCCAGATTCGTCTCCATTAGCATCACCATTTTTTGGCAACACCTCAGAGGTGGTACAAGCCGGACCTGATCGGGTATTGCAAACAAGCGATTTCCTTGGCAGCAGACCTTATTCATTGATTGTCCCTTTGATTTACGTCAACAACAAAATCTCAACCACCATTTTCAATCCGCTACAAGACCATAGAAGTTAGCGAGACGATGAGCTGCAAATCGATAACTCTGTGATCAAACCTTGAGGTCCAAACCTTTTTATGTCGATTGCGGTGGAAAAGTGTATAAAGCTTCAACTGGACAAGGCAACCGGCAACGAGCAAATGTACCAAGCTATTTTGGAGAAAGTAGACATCCGAGGATATAAGATCTTGGTGAATATTGATGTAATGCCAGATGGAAGTATCTGGATATTTATCTTAGCAATGCCACAGCGAATGTGTCCCATAGTTTAAATGCAAAATGCAGTTTTTAAATGATGATTTCATTCATTAAGGAGAGTTATCCTTATCCAAAGTGCAGCTGTACAGGCAACCCTAAATCATCGCTTTCTGCTTACTTTTTTTTATAGGCGCTTCCAAGTCCTACCGCTTTTATTTGGATGGTTACTTGCTTTTTTTTTTCAAAAGTTCCTACCTTCAGATTCAACTTTTTGTTTGTTTAGTATTCCAATAAACGCCCAACACTCTTTAATTACTTCTACTTGCAAATGTATTCAGTTTCGTTTTTCTTTCTTTTGTGTGTAAATTTGGATTTTTTTCCCCCCTCAAGTCCATATCTCAGGGCTTTTGTTTCAGATGAGCTGAGTCCGGGTGATTTCACACCAAGCGTAACTCGTGTAGGTGATGATGACGGCGGTGCTTTCAGTAGCCACAACAAAAACATTCGCATAAAATACCAGGATAGGGTCAACTAATTATGCTGCATTAGGATGTTGCATAGTAACTCCGCGCGAGCAGATCTACTTCATTAGTTGTTTGTTTTTGTGTCGTGCGTTTTCTGCGGCTGCTTTATTGTGAAGCGAACAGAAAGCAAAGGTAATAAGAGGACATGAGCACAGTGGAGGAATTATCCTGCAGCAGGTGCATCTTCTGGATATTTCTCTCAAGGCACACATGGAGGATTAGCTGCTTTACACCCACAGATGCACACACACACAAGCGTGAATCACTGCCTCTCACACATGCACACACAACTTCACCGTTCGAGATATGCTGATGGAAAATGACGGATGTTTCATAAGCAAAACAAGGGTTTTTTTCATTATCTCAGCGCCAATGCTGTTAGATTTGACTCAGCGTTACCGCATTGTCATGTAAGTGCTATATTCAAGCTGTAGTTACACAACTCAATCACTCTTATTGCATCTTAAAACCCAAAAATATCAATAAAGCACCCCCACTGCTTCAGCGTACCGCTGTTGGAGGAAGGGAAAAAAATGCTATGCTCTGTCAACCCAAATCCAGCTTTGGAAAGCTTCAACTCCCACCTCTCCAATTCAGCTTTCTCGACTCATCCTCCTCCTCACACTCCCACTCGCACTCATAATCCATAACGTTTTGTTTCGCTGCTACACCGATGACATCCAGCCGAATTTCCCACAGAAAGCCGATGAGCTGAAACGCTCCCTTTGCTCCCTTCGGTACAGGACGTTCTAGGACAAGAACCAGCGAGAACGTAGACGGTTTTTAACTGACCGTTCCTCCGATTAAACCACAACAAATGTTCTTTCACCTAATGTGCTTAATGACTCCTTTTGTTTATTCGTTGGCTTTAATCTTCCTGGATTTCTGCTTCTTTATCTTCAGTTTCAAGGGAAATAATTGATTGTGAGGTGACTTGGGGATTGGGAGTGACATTTGTGGGAATAATACAGTCAGGTTTTTGTGTTTTCAAGCAAGTCATGCAAATGTCAGCAACTTAAGAACAGAAATTTTCATCCTCCAGACTCTTGGACTTTGATTTCGAAGTTAAATTTACAATTCTCTCACTTCTGCTTTTATCACTGTTTTCCTTCCACTCAACATTTTATTTAAATGCCTATATGCAGTATTCTGTTACCAGCCAGCTTGATTAAAAATAACATTTTCTAGTTCATTGAGTACCTGTTAGGCAAGCGTCACACCAGCGTTCTTCTGGCGTTGAGGCCACAAGAGGATGCACTTGGATCAGAAACTGGGGTAGCAGAGGGAATAATTAGAGTTAAATTGCTAAATAAATGCCCTGTTTTTCACCAGGAACAGCTGGCTAACATGAATACCAACGCTTGTGAAAAAAGGATACCTGAGCTAAATTAAATAAAATCACACTATGAAGATGGCAGCTAATTTATGCTCCTGCTAATCGCTGAATGTAATTCCAACAGCAGCGTGATTGTAACATTACTGTACTTTTTAATTTTAATTGCTTACAGGGTGTTTAAAGTTCACTTTCTGAACTGAATTACTAATATAAATTACATTTTTGATGATATTTGTCTTTACTGAGATGCAACTATCAGTATTTAGCTTAATTAGCTGGTTTGTTTTGATTTGGCTATTAAAATGTGGGTTGTGGCACCACCTTGTGGTGACTGGCAGGTATAGCAACAGGGATTGATTTTTTTTTTTTTAATTTTTTTTTTTAGATTTTGTGGCGCTTTTAATCTTTTTTCACGGTAATGTAATAGGAAGTGGGCAGACAAAAAGTTGGGGAAGATGTGCAGCAATTATCGGAAATTTTACGGGGCGCTAACGCTACACGACAGAAACTTCATATTTAAAAAACAAAACAGCTCTTACTTAGAGAATTCAATTTTCACAAATAATGAAGCACACAAACTGCAGCACAGCTATCTCATAGAGGAAGCTAGAAAAACAGCGCCATATGATGCCAAAAAAAGGAAATTAATACTTTTTAGGTTTTTTAACCTTGTGGTTGCTGTGGAACAGACCATTATCATAGATTGTGCAGCTTTTGTTGTTACTTCAATTTTAAAAATTTGTAAAAATGAGTCACTTGTTTGCTAACTAAGAAACTTTTAAGTTCATTTGATTTCCAAAATGAAGTTAATCAAAGAAATCCCTTTTACATGTTCAGGTGTGTAACAAAACAAACAAATCCATGTATAGATTATTCCCACTAAAATGATGAATAAATCTTTCCGCCGTGATGACAAAAGCCACAGTCAGGTATAAACCGAGCCATTAGGAGCAAAAATAATTATTAGGGGAGGTATTTTCCTGGTGTTGTGATTGCAGGGTCATTATGCTCTCCCTAATGAAACAAACCAGCGGAGAGCCTCCATCTCGACTGTAGCCGTTATCATCACCCTTCAGAGAATGTAAAAAGGAAAACACTTCAGCAGCAGGCTAATTAAAACCAGAGAGGTCTGGATGAGGAGGCCAAACAGCCCACACAGGTGGCGCGCACATCAGTGTGTGTGTGTAAGGCACTGCCCTGCATCATGTTTATGCATGGTCCGCGTGAGAGTGGGTGTGTGTGAGGAAGCAATTCATGCTTTTTCTTCTGTTATTATTACGAGTGGGTGTGTGTGAGAAGGAGGATGCGGAGTTCTCCGTTCGTTTTAATGGCGGCTGCCATCTTCCTCGTCTCCTCGCGCCTCCACCGCTGTCGGGAAGGACCCGACTTTCATCTGACAGGACCCCGCTCAAATAGGCCATTGGTGCTCCATAATTAGTTCAAATGTCGAAGATGGTGAATAATTGATGATCGGGGACGAGCAGGGAGGAAGACATTTCACATCAACAGTTTTTTTTTCTCTTTTTTAAAGGACAGCTGGTGCTGTGCGGTTCCCACCGCAGACATGAATCTCTGGTGTTGAGGCCACAAGAGGATGCACTCGGAGCAGAAACTGGGGTAGTAAAGGGAATAATTACAGAGTTAAACTGCAAAATAAATGTCTTGTTTTCACCGGGAACAGGCGGCCGAAGGGAATACAGACGCTTGTGAAAAACAGATACCTGAGCAAAAATAAAGCCAACCACACCAAGAAGACAGAGGCTAATTTATGCTGCTGCCAATCACTGAATATAATTGCAATAGCATGGTATAATAGCAGCTCAGGACTAGTCATTTTCCCCCTCCGGCTCTATCTCAGGTGCTTGGAGAGGTTTCCATCAGCTCCTGATTTTTCAAGAGAGACCTCTCAGACATAAATGACAATGGACTTTCAATGGCTTATAATTATGCCACTTTCCTGCGCAATTTCCTGCCCGTCATTTGCATTAAGACTCATGCGGGTGAAAGTGAGCCACACGCTGCTCTGCTAAAGGCCCTCGGATCGACCCCATGCTTCAAATTACCAGGTGCTCCAACACTTCTTGGAACGTCTCTGCTCCCCCCGCCGCCGCTGTCCTAAAGTTATCCGACTGTTAATTGGATGGATGACGTCCAGAGTGTGTGACTGCGTGAGGATAGCAGAGAGAGGCGTGCGCCTCGGATTTGTGCCACGGAAACCAGCGTTCGCCGTTTCCTCTCTCCAAGGTTATTCAACATTGCGTCTTGTGTTCTCAAAAAACTAAAATCCTTTAAAAAAATAAATAAAAAATTATGCTGAATGTCTTGGTGATCTGTGTTGGATCAAGGGCCAAATGTAATACTGCCATCTAGTGGACGTGACAGGAAAAAGACTGCTTAACAGTTGGGGATAAATGTGAAATGGGAAGAAAATAATTTGATTTCATGTTTAGAAATAAAATTCTGAATTGTCTAGCGTGTGTTTTGTACCTGACATCACCTTTCTATTCACAAATAAGCCAACATTTGAGAGCAGTTTGGTTTTATTTAAGGGTGAATGCATATAAAAACATATCAGGTGATTCTAAAAATTTAGAAAACTTTACAAAAGTGCGTTTAGTTGCCATAAGAAATCCTTCCTTTTTTTGTTTAGTAACTAATTAAGTTTAAATCTGCTGCCTCAGCTGTTTTAGTAATCATGATTATATTGTGTGAGGGACGTAAGGTTTTTTTTTGCATCTATATAAAGCATTTTTCACATTCTTCCACATGCAGTCAGCAGATTGGGCAATGCTTTCCTTTCAGATGGCTCTTAATTCTGGGATTTGTTGCTCTCATAAGCGGCTCTCGTTCCCCCCCTTCGCTCTCTGCGGATCTTCGCGCAGTAGGCATCTCTCGTAGCGTTTTGAGAGGTAGCTGAAAATAAATCACCGCCCTCCCACCAGTATGCAAGCATGTCCAGATGGTGGAGTTTTCACTGACGTCCCCCCGCTGAATTTCACCCCATTGTCTTCCTCTCTAAAATTAGAAGGCAATGCTTGGTTGAAAAGCGCTGCGTCTGCTCAGATGGTGCTGGTTAATTATCAGGAACTGGATTTATGTGCCGCCCACTAGTGAGCCGTAAAGGCTAAATTGTTTGAGAGTTTAGCAGAAAACCCTAAAGAGTTTAAATTTTAGTGTTAACTTTCAGAGTCTTTTGCTTAATTTAAATAAAATTCATGTAGCAGGAAGATGCATGAATCAGATTTATGTCATTATCCTTGTTTTTATTGTGACAAGTTTGCTTTTCTTACGTGGAAATAAGACCTCCAGCTTATTTTTAGGCAATAATATCTCATTTATTTTATTATCTTGGCATAATGACTTTGTTTTGACTCAGACAGGTTTGTTTTTTACGGCATTAACAGCTTAACGATGTCTTGATATGAAAGCAAGATACGTCGAGGGTTTCAGTATCTACTTTGATCGTCATTGTTCTGGTTCAAGGTTTCCCCCAGAAAATCTGCTAAGCCCGGTGGTCGGGGCGCTCAGCAGACCGCCGAGTTTTTGAAATCACCTTTTTCCATCTCGTCATTTTAGTCAATAGTAGAAAATGGGAAACAATGGCTGTCAGTTTTGGGTGTTTTTATTTGGGCTCCCAATACATAAGTCAAGGTTTTGTTCATCAATACAGTCTGCTTTGGATTTTAATACAATGGAGTTGTTTGGACTGATGCAGTAACCAACACTTCTGAACTACAGTCCTATATACACAACTTTAGAGATCTGTATTTTCAGATAGTTAATAACATTTATCATACTGAATAGCGATTGACTAGAACAATCACAAGATTTTTTTTGTTTTAATTTTAGCTGCTGTGTTTTCGATGCAGATCCACAGCAGTTAGCTTCATCTGTAGCTCTGAAATGAGTGCTCACCAGGTTCTGGTAGGCCTTTAAATAAACGGGCCTCCCATTTGTTCTGCACTCTGTAACGTCAGCAGACCATTTTTCTCTGGATCAGATACAAAAGTTTGATCCATTCTCCCCCACCGCACCCGAGGGAGGCTCTCTCTTTTATCAAAAAATGTTTAAGACCTGAGATTTCTGTGGAACAAAACTGAAGGACAACAAAAAAATTAAGTGTAAACTGTCACAAAGGCAGCAAAATGTCAGCCATTTTTCTTCTTCCTTTTCCTCTTCTTGTGACTTTTAAAACGTGCACATTAAAATAACTGTCAGCTCATTTTAAAATAACATTAAAGGAATTATTTTCCAGCTGCATTCCTAAAACAACTCACACATGGTTTTTTTTTCTTTTGCGTTGCGAGGAATTAATACACAGCTCTATAGATTGATAGGAATCATCAATAATCAGTGTGTAGACACGACTGAGGGTGATGCAGATAACTTAAGACGGATAAATTTCACTTTTTAAACTCTATAAAACCTCATCCTAGATAAATCTAGGGACTCACAGTTACAAGTTCATTCCTTGGGCACTTAGTAAAGAGTCCAGCATGTCAAAAGTGTTTTTGTAGTCAGTGTGTTGGCCGTTGGACAGCAGCATGCCGTTCGTCCCGTCGTGGAGCTCCATCGCTCTCTGGCCGCCGTCTGACTGGTAGTGAGCCGAGCCAACGCCTCCTTTGGAGGACCTGCTGCTCTTGGAGGACGAGTGGTGGTGGTGGTGGTTGTTGTGGCCGCCAGAGTCGGCGTGCTGTCTCTTACGGGACGAGCCAGAGGAGCTGCTGTCGTTAAAATGGCCGCCGGAAGCTCGGACAGAGAAGGCAGAGCCGTCGGCCGTCACCCTGCTGTTCCCGCTGATGGAGTATGAGTGGGAGTGGCTGTGTTTGGAGTGGCGGTGTCCGCCGTGCTCTTTGTGCTTGTCCTTCCCCGACAGACTCGCGCCCTGATCCGAAGAAACCTTGATTCTCATTTTGAACTCCTCGCCCGTGACGGAGCCGTTCTCGGCGTAGGAAGAGGCGAGCCGGGGCTTCTTTGAGCTCGCCTTCTCCCGCCTGCCGTCACCCGACTGGCCGGCCTGCGGCTGCTGGGAGCGTCTCTTGTGGTGGTGCGAGGAGACGGCCGGAGGAGCATAAACGTCGGCGCCGACCTCCTCCTTAACGCCGTTCTGCAAGGCCAGCTCTCCTGCTTGCTTCACCCTGTACTTCTCCAGAGTCAAGACTTTCTGCGGCCGTGAAAAGGAAGCGGCGCCCAGCTGCTCGTGGTCGCTGCTGGACCCGGCTGTGGCTTTGTGTTTGTGTTTGACTAGCGTGAAGTCTGAGTGGGCAGGCTGGGAGAACTGGTCGCTGAGCTGCTGGTACATGGGGTAAGAGGCGGCTATGGAGCTCAGGCTGGACATTTCTGAGTTTGATGTGGAGGTGGAGGGGAAGAAGGAGTTGGTTACACCAGGAAGGCCATCTAAGGACGTCCCCTGGAAGGCACTCTCCACAGCCGAGCCTTCAGTCTTTGGTTTCTTTGCTGCTTGAATAGCCTACAGAGGGACAGTTCAGAGCACTGTGAATCAACACGTCACTGCAGCAGGTCATGTAGGTGGATCATTCTGGACTTACCCTCCAGTTTCGTATCCTCTTCAGCTTGCTGGGCGTCCTCTCCAGAATCTGAAGGAACTCATGGGTGAGCTCTGGAAGCAACAAAAAGGGCATTGGCTGATAAATAATACATCTGCAATAATTTGTTACACAACAGGGCTCCTACATGCATGTATTTTCAAATTCCAGACTTTTTAAGACTCTGTATTTCAGGGTTCTGCAATCGTCATTGTTTTACAATCTCACCATCTAGCAGCTGTAGCGTTACGGTGCGGTCCACGTACTCCCACCAGTGTTTCCCGTCTGTGGACACCGGGATCTCCCAGTTGGACCACTTGCAGGCCAGGTGGATGCAGACACATGCAACCACTGTTGGCCTATACTGCAGGCAGAAGGTGGTGAGGTGCAAACTGCAAGAAGAGACATGACACACACCAGAGATACATCACTTGCTCCAGAAAAGATTACCAAACTCATTTAACAAACAGTGACTACATTATTAACATCCATTTTCAATCATTAACTCACCTTCTAGAACTGGAAAATGTATAAAAACATTTATGACATGGTGTTAAAAATCTGAGAGGCATGTAGCCGAATTATAATCAAGTCTTTATTGCAGATAGTATGAACCAGGAATACTTTCTTTCATGTCATCTGATTTGTTTATGCACACATTTAAAAGTTAGCTATCAGAATGCGGTGATACAGGAAATTAAATGGGGAACAAGTAAGCTAAATGGGTTGAGTTTAAGCCACTGCAGCAAAATATTTATTTTAAAGCCAATTAAAAAAGATTGGCACTGTGATAACATTTTGTGATTACCACATATTTTATAACACTAGAAACCTTGAAAGACTCCTCAAATTCAGCTATTTAAAGTATAAACTGAAGGTTAATACAGATGTTTTTAACTTATTTATCACCTGGTTGATTTTTTCACTTTTATTCATGTATTTATATATGTATTATTATATTGCATGCAAATTAAAGTGACCTGCTGCTACCAATACTGCCACAAGATGGCAGTAATAAAAAGAAGATGTTTCATCTCATGCTTTCATTATTTAAATGTTCCGTTTTCAGGAAAATGCCCTTCTCGTAAGTTTGTTCGGCTTTTCGTCCATGTATTTATACAATGAGTACAAAACAAATAGGGTTTTAAGTAAAAAAAAAAAAAAAAAAAATCTTAGCTTGCATTATAGTTTGTCGTTTCTGTAAAAGGATGGGATTTTCTTTTTTTAAATACAGAAAAAAATTAAAAATTCAAAGAAAGAACTGAACTGTACTTACCAAGAAACTATAAGTTAAAGAATCTTTAGCGGCAATCTATATTCAGGCTACCGTTTGTGTTTTTTAGACATGTGCACTCGGTACCAAACAACCCTGAGAGGTAAACAGCAACACTACACTCCACACTGTGCATTCAACCCCTCTGTGCCAACACTGAGCCCCTGTACAATACACCGCACACAGCAGCCTGGTCGGTACTTCCCAGCATGGGGGTTCCCAGGGTCCAGGCTGCACGCAGGGCGTTGGACACAGGAAGGGGGACCCTGCAGGACAGGAAGCCATAGTGTGCCATTACAGTGCAAGAATGGGAACAGGATAATAACCTGTTGGTAGCCATGAAATAGGAAGTCTGTGCCAAATCCTTGCTTGCTGTAAAAGAAGAGAGAAAGAAAGATGCTTTAAAACTCATTTACATAATAAGCTTTACATCACAACATGCAGTCTATGTAGTTTGGGAATCCATGATAGCAAAAAATAAATAAAACAAAAGGTCCCTTTAACTCAAATAAACTTGATTTACTGTAAATCTTTGCAAGAAAAAAAGGCAATACCTCGCACTAGCTGGGAACACCTCACAACATCTGTGTGAGGATGATCAACTGTAATTTCAAAACCTGTAACCAACATAAAAAGAAGCATGTTAATGTGAAGAAAAAAGAATCAAATGACAGTGACTCAAAGCAGACTTTAAATAAACTGGGGCGGATTTCTCACCCAGCGTTTGCAGCACTATCGTTTCCAGGGCTACAAGCTCTTGTGCCAGCAGTTGGAATGCCTGAAAAAATAAAAATAAATAAAGAAATGCAAAATATGCATCTTATTTTGCACCTACTATCAAAATCAGAGCAGGGTAATGTTTTACAACAGTCCAGTTAAAGCACAAAGTTGTGTGTTTGAGAGAAAACTTTGAAATTGCCATTTTGTCACTCTCCATTCAGTCTGACAAAGAAAATTGGATAGAGCTAAATGAGACACATCCTAAAAAACTGGCAACGTTATTTTTTTTTGGTCATAGCAACAGAATCCAAGCATGTCTCAACTTCCCAACATGCATTTTCTTTCAAATTCCTTTGATTTACACACAAAAGTATACATATGTAGCTGGCGAATTAGAATTTGGAGTTACATTTCCTAGAAAAATCTGTGAATACAGAACTGCAAATGTTCCATCAATTACAGAGGCTGGATGAACTCAGTTCAGCAGCCACAGTAGGATTTTTCTCCCATTTATGTCCATAGTTTACAGAGAGAAAACAAAGCATGAAAAGAATCTCACTGTACAACAATACCAATCAGGAGAATAGTTCAAACAATTCCACTGAAATATAAAAAAGCTGAGACGGTGAAGTACCAGCTGTTTACTGGTAGGAACTGGCTTTGGTCTAGAACATTCCTCTGTTCTAAATATATCTAGACTGGCGTAGGGATGAAAAGCAAACACTTTTTCTTACAAAGGCTTGGATTTTTCACCACAAAGCAAAAATGACATCAGCCACGATGAGACACGGTGGCAGCCCGTTACTTTCTCTTGGTTAAAATGATTTTAAAACAAAGGATTGCCTTAGAGTAACACCATAAAGATCCAGCCAAAACCAAAATCAATTCTTCAATATTAGATTACTTACACTGCTTTTAGTGTCAGGGACGGGGTCCTGCGGGTTAATGAAGGCTTGGGCTATTTTAATGACGTGCTCCAGCTTCCTGGGCTGCTCCTCCACTTTGGCTGCCAGGAATAACGTGGTCTGGGAAATGATCTGTTAATGACGATGGAAACAGCGTTAATTAATCCTATTAACGAACAAGTCTGCGTTAATAGCAGGAGAACTGCTGTTGTACTTACATTTCTGTTGAATTTGGTGAACGAGTGGATCATATAAAACCTATGCATATAAACTATAGCGGTGTTGATTATTAGTTGAGACCTGTATGAGGAGTTAAGGAAGAAAGGCGGATGACGTAGAGGAAACCAGTGTTTAGCCAGAAATTTCGACCCAAGAAAACGACTGACGTAACATTTGTTAAATCAGGGAGAAAACTGGTGCTTAGGCCTCCAGCTCCTGGTGGATTATACGTCTATTTCTAAAGTACTGTTGGGTGTTAATGATACATATAAAACGTGTCGATGCTAACAATAGAAACCGAACCAGACTAAACAATAGCTAAGCTAACTACAGGCCTGTGCTACTCTGGTGATTCACAAACATCAATCTATCCTGGTTTGATCACATTTTTTTAGTTATAAATATATATTTGTTACGGAAAGAGTAGAAATCGTTGAGAAAAACCAAGTAAGAGTCGCTGTAAGCTCAAGGTAACCGCATCTAACCGGTTAGCCGCTGCCCTCACAAAGGATACACGTTGAGTCTTTGGCCGATGTCCTGGATCAGATTAGCGGCCTGCTGCCTGTAGGAGAGCTCCTTGTCCGCCTCTATCCCGCAGCGTCGAGACGGGGTGTTTTCCAGCTGCTCCCGGGTAAACAGCCATTTCGTAGAGGGTCCCCGGTGCACCGCCATTACGCTCCCACGGCCAAGCCCGACGGTGTTAGCACCGGGAGGGAGCGAGGCGACCGGAGCACCGGAATGACGAAACGAGAAGCCGAGTGTGAAGCCGGGAAATGGTGCATTTCTGCAACAGTGACACCAGTGGTCGGAGGAGCGAATTACAACAAGAAAACATGAAATATACATTTTGCTTTAATTTATTATATTATGGAAGATTAGAACTACTGGAAAAATATAAAGTAACTTTTTAGAAAAATAGATAAATAAATAAAAGTAGGGACAAGGGTGAACAGAAAATGGATGGATGGAATAAAAGTCAAATAACTCAAGTAAAAGTAAAAAAGTATTTGGTGAAAAGGCTACTCAGGTACTGATCAAAACACAAAAACTTATGAAGCTGATACTTAAAGTATTCTTCATATAGTGACAATTCACAACAAATGTCACCTTAAGACATTACAAAAAGTATTTCAATTGAACCTAGTTTTAAAACAATGCAGCCAAGTTCAATTAATTATTATACAATTTGTTTAAGAAGGTATATATGTAAGGAAACAAATTGTGTGGCTGTAAAATGTGAATTATGAGCTGAAATCGTAGCACAATTTCACATTTTGTTGACTTTTTAGACATGTTTGATGTAAAATAACTTGCAATACTCCCTCTAGTCAACTAGAGGGAGGCAATCAGCCCCGAACTGGACGCATTTTGGAGAGTCTTTCTATATTATATTATGGTTCAGGGGTTTGCAACATGTGGCTTCGGATCCATACGGGTTAGTAAGCTAGAATAATAATAAACTTAGCAATGTTTTTAAACATAAAGTTAATGAAAATGACTTTTTGTGCATTATTGCATGTTTTGTAAGAAATGTTTGCGTCGTATTTCTAAACTAGTGGTGGAACTATGAGGTCTTTCATTAGGTTATGACCTTTTTTCAACTTTCCATTTATACAGAATTCAACAAAATGTATGTCCTCTCTTTTTTATTCTAAGATATAACATTAGAAATAAAATTGCTGTTTTTTAATTTAATAAAATTATTATTTTCTAGTAAAAACTGACAACATTAATTTGGCTGCTGACCCCTGTGGATTTTTTTTAATTGATGTCCAAGGTGGGGGCTTAGTGTTACAACGATGCAAAAAAGAAACATGAGGTAAATAAATTGGGTAGAATATATCTACTTTTAAATATATGTGATTAAAAATGTTTAAAATACTGATACAGGTGGCTTGATCCAACTGATCAATCTATGACGCTCAGACATTATGTTTTTAACGAAGTTTATGGATGAGTTTTCATTGTCTGGACAGCTGTGCAGCGACGCACGCGCTCAAACCTCACGAGACCAGATGTTTTCCTCGCGTTTCCGGAGCGCGCGCGCCAGTGGTGCAGCAGCTGAGCTTCGTGCGACGGCAGCGCGAGCCGCGCAGATCTCGTGTTTTCCACCACGGATAGTAATTAGAGAGCTGGTGCGACCCCTTCACGGAGCTGCCACTCTGTCCCTGCCGCTTGTCCACACACTGCGCGTCAAAACGTCTCCCGTCAGGTTGGTCTGCGACTTCCGCTCTATTCCTTCAAAATAAACTCACAGCTAACTTTTGGCATGAAGGGGTTTTTTGTTGAAAATGTCGTACAGCAAACTTTTAAACCTTCTAACTGATTGGTTGTATTTTGTAAAAACTAAACTTTAAAATAACTAGCTAAAATAATAATATAAAAATTGCTAATAGACATATACTGTCATATTCATTAAGTTATATTTGGAAAAAGGTAATTTATTTCAGTAACTCATAACCAATTACACACAGATCGGCTATGTTTTAAAGCCCTTTGCCATTCATTTCATTTGGCTTACAGCTAATGAAAATAAATCTAAGTTTAAAATATTACATTCGAACATTAAACAAATATGGACTTTTTGAAAACAATTTTCAATACATGCTTGTACTTTATTTAAAATTAATATAGTACAAAGTATTTAATTTATATTCAAGAATTCAAGTCATTTTTATTTGAGGGGATTTGGGTTTTCTGTGTGTTTATCTAGTTCCTGTGTCGTCTTGTCCACCCCTTGATTGATCGCAGCTGTGTCTTGCTTCCCTTCCCCGTGTATTTATACCCACCTGTGTCTCTGTTTCCCTGTCGGGTTCTTGTCCCACGTTGTTTGTTAACCAGTGCAACCAAAGTTTGCGTTCCTAGCTTTTATCTGCGCTGCCTGGACTTTCTGTACTCCTTGTCTTCACCATTAATCACTACGTCGTGGGTCCATGGCGTCTACCTCACCACCTACAACCCCAAACCATGACATTACTGTCATAATGATAAATGATGATAAATAACGGAGGTTGTTTTCGTTGCACCACTCTTTAACTTTATATGTTGTAAACACTAGTAATACGTTTTCTTCCTATTATTCTGTTTTGACTATTTTCGCCGGAGTTTGTTTTGAAATCCGTATTCCCCAATTTCCGCTGTTGTCTCACTTACAGTGCGTAATTTGGCGCAACTGGACGCGCAACTCTACAAGGAATCTCCCTCCCAACTCTGTCTGTGGGTCTCTGCTCGTTGGAAAGGCTGGTTCTCCTGCCCAGGTGTGACATTCTCGGCGTGCCTCACTGGAACCACAGCCGACAAGATGACGGACCCATCCCCGCCAGACTCCGCCGCCGTCCCGGAACCGGCTTCTGGTGTGGAGCCCACGGCGGTGAACGGCCAGTGCGATCAGACGGATTCCCCGCAGCAGCAGGAGAACAACACAGAAAGTCAGGGAGAGGGTTTCAAGATGGATCAGGAGATGAAGATAACAGAGAGCATAGAGGATCGGGGTAAGTGACGTCAGAAATATTCATTTTTGTACATAATTTAACTAACAGGTGTTTAAACAAAAGGTGTTTTACTGCGAAGTCTGCTTTAATGTGTGGTTTAGGTTATTATGGCATAAGATTAAAAGATATTCTCATCTGTTTTTTATCTTTTCTCATCTAATTTACATTGTTTGCAAAAATAGTAAAAGTATAATAGTAAATTATACCAGTATTATTCTGGCATTAAAAATATTGAGGTTCCTAATTTAATCAACCAACCATTTTTGGCTAATATGAATCAGCACTAAGTTAAGTAGGAAAACTATAAATAATAATTATTAAGTAAGTAGCTGATTGGTGTTTGTAAAAGTATATATCTTAACAATTTTAATGTTTTTGTAAAATTATATTTTCTTCAGCACAAGAATAATGAAATCAATAAATACTGCCATAATTACCCCTAACATAAAATTATTAGATTCTTAATTGATGATTTTATTTATTTAATCCTTAAAGAATTGGTATATTTAAACTATTTTGAGTGTCTTTATAAATAAATAAATCTCTAGCTTCATTTTTGACACATTTGGTCTTCCATAAGGATACATACCTGAACTGAGAACCAGGAGTTTATCTGCAACACTTTGCTTTAATTTTTGGCAGCTCACAAGTGGTCAACATGTCCATTTATGTAGCGTTAATTAATTCTATAAAAGACACTTAGTCCAGTTCTGTTCAGTTTTGTCCACTTTATTACAAAATAAACATAATACAGTTAGATTCAGAAGATATTGTGATGCTAATTAGTAAAAATGAAAAATTAGGGAACATGTTTCCATTGAATTGCTGCAATCATGCATGGGGCGACAGTGGAAAGGAACTACCACCTTTTAACTGGAAGAAACCTGCAGATGAACTGTTCCTTTCAGGCTGACGTGGCAACGGTTCAGACGTCTTCCTGCTTTAGCTAAAATGAAAGCAGGAATAACTGGAACTATAGCACAAATTGAGAGGAAAGTTGTTTCTTTTATTGCTTATACTTTTCTTTAACTCGTCATAAATCATGTATGAAACTCATGAGTCATTTTAGCTTCTGGTGAGATAAAGGGTGGATATCAGGGATCCGGTCAGTCAAACAGCTTGAACCTGCAGGGTTTGCTTTATTCCCATTTTAATGCGGTCGTTCTGCAGGGAGAACATTTTCTCCCGGTGCAGTTTCTTCACAGTATCTCTGATGTACATTTAAGTTTTCTGCAAACTAACAACTAGGGAAGATTGAAATGCAGTTAGCAACAAACAGTGCAGTTGTGTATATATTCAGAATAAAGGAATCAGAGGCAGAAAACAAAATGTCAGCATGTAAAAGAGAATGTTTTGCCCCTGATATTTCTTCTGGGAGACAAAGTTAGTGATTGTTTGCAGGTTGAGAACGTCAGAACTACAAAAGTTTGGATCTCTTGTTGTGTGTAGGTCTTCTGGAGAGCAGCATGCGCCTGAAGCCTCATGAAGCACAGAGTTACCGAAAGAAAGCTCTCTGGGTGTCCTGGGCGTCGATCGTGGCCACCATCATCCTAGCTATCGCCGCTTTCAGTGAGTGACATTATTTCACTGAAACACATGTTTGGATTTCTAGTGTTTGCTCACGTCTTCACCTAATCCAAAGGTACATGAGGGCTGGGCTGTAGTTATTATAAGCAAAGACAGTTTGCTTGAGAAGATGACTGAGATGCTCCCTCCTTCTTTTTCCTCTTCTTCTTCATTAGCCAGAGATTAGTTCCTGAAAAGAGTTCCCACATTGCTGCAGTGCTGTTGATCACCTGCAGCAGATGAGCATATTAGGTCTGAAGACTGCTACTAATGTCATGAAGGATCATTATGTTTTTATTTGTTCTCACACACAGCAGCTCTCTCTCTCTCTCAGACTGTATGCAGTGTTTTCGTCAGCCTGGCAGGAGGACTAGTTGCTCCGTCACACATCAGCTTCTCTCTTCATAAATGAAACATGGCACTGCTTCCAGATTAGGTGCAGAAATGAGACAAAGTGATGAATGAGGGCAGCGCAGCAGCAGGAGTTACTCTGACATTACTCATACAGTTGTTTTTTTTATTTTGGGCCCAATAATTACATGAGTAGATGACTCCAGTGGTTTAATAATGTAAGAGTAATTTATTTTAGACACCTCAACATTTTAGACGTTCTTAGAGCTGAAACGATTAATTGTGATTAATTGATTATTGAGATAATTGTCAACTTATTTAGTAATTGATTAATCGCTAACTGGAGTACAGACTCAAAAAAGGTCCTTTGCTGAAAAAACCCCCAACATATTCAGTGCAGAAATCAGCCAAAAACTATACAAAAAATACATTTATTTTGCATTTACGATGAAAATGCCTTTGTAAACAACAGTTAATTGTTATGAATCGATTATTGAAATAATCATCAACTTATTTAGTAACCGATTAATTGTTAACTGGAGTACAGACTCAAAACAGGTAATTTGTTGAAAAAAACCAACATAGTCAGAACAGTAATTAGGTCAAAACTGTACAAAAACATATTTATAGATTTTGCGTTTACGATAAAAACACCTTTGCCTATAAATAAGTTTTAACTCAAATTCACTAAAGGAATGCTGTTATTGCATTTTAGGCATTAAAACATTTATTTTCTTATTTAAAAAAGGAGCCGAATTGTTGGTTTAACTGATAATAATAATTGTTAGATTCCTTTAATTTTATGTGTTGATGGTTTTTCTTGTGCCAAATAGGCATTCAGTCAGAGAACTCATTCCTCACGTTATGACAAAGTTTAATGTATCTTATTGGGATTTTGTGTCAAACCTGTTAAAAGTAACAAAAGGACAAAGATACAGAATATTCGAATGATAAAAATTCGAATATTGATTAAATTGGTCCGGATTTCCTTAATTTTGGATGACTGGCCACAGGACTGCATGTAAATAATTTACGTCACCTTTTTAATTCAGTGTGCTAAAAGCCAGTATAAATATATTTTGTATTTTAGTTCATAAACACATAATGCAGCAGCAGAAATTAGACGCCTGGAAGCTTTGTTTTTAATTTGAGTCTGTTGTTTGTGTCATGAATAGTTTAATTTAAAATGAAATCAGGATCAGTTGGTAAACAATTCACTGCAGCTGTTGCATAACGGCTCATTAAAGTGTCTGTAAAATTACCTCTGTTTCCAGCCGGAGTTGATTAAATATGAGGAAAGCGCTTTGTGAGCTTTCGCTCAAATGAATTTGATTTCTGCAGGCGGAAAACCTGATCACATTTTCTCGTATCGTACAGCTGAAAATCATTTCGTCATCTGCATGAAAAATTTAAAATAAACGTGAAAATAATAGTTAAATAAGATGATTGAGGACTTTTAAGTGACACTCACAGAAACAATGAAAGTTTTCACTTCGATCAGGTGATGTTCATGATGTTTCAGCGAGTTTTTCTCACTTTTTCACATTTTCAACTCACTGGACCTTATATTGTCCTGGTAATTATTACGATACACAATAATATTGAGCATTTTCAAGTAATATATTGATAATGGGATAATAATGCAAAATCACTCTTTAATTTCGTAAAGAACATTTAACACTGGAGCTGGAATATATTTTAAATATCCAAAATATAAGAAAAAATAAGAAAAGTGCACAACCAAAGCAATAAATGAAGTGAATTATGATGTCTTTGTAAATAAAATGGCCCTTTAATTGTTGAGCTCTTTTAATTTACTATACAACTAATTGATTATTTCTTCAGGCTTAGTCACAACCACCAGCTTCAATGAATTTTATTGGGATTATGTGTGAATTGAACCGAAAATATGTATAAAACTTGTTCAAGTTCGCCTGTTTCTTTCTAAATCTTACTATGAATATTGGTTTTATGAGGCGAAAATGTGAACTTTTAAATCCAGAGTCAGAGGTCATTTTTTCGGGCATGTCAGAGCATTTTGGGGCCTCTCCCCTCTGTGGCCCTGATGAGCCTGGAAACCATTAGTGCCACTCAGACTCTGTAAAGCGAGTTGTTACAGGTTTTTACGGTTGGCAGCTGCAGCAGCAGAGGGGGAAACATACATGTTCATGCCACGGCTCACACCTGATACCCTGTCTGCGCGTCCTCTGACTGAAACATGGCGGGACTGTTTGACAACAGCTGAGCGAACAAGAACAAAACCAGTTCCTGTTTGTTTAGGCTGAACACCAGCTTCTGTTTTTGTTCAATTAAAAAGGCAGGGATGGACGGCGTCAGTCGGTTAAATGTAAAAATAAAAGTAATACCAGACAGCGTTTTCTAGACAAGCAGCAATAAAGAAGCGAACAGCAGCACCTTGTGTGTGTGTGACACCCACCCAGCTTCCCTGGGAGCCAATTAACCAGCACTGGGTTCAGCTTTGACGACCGCAGAGCTGCAGCTGAGGTATTTATGCAAAATGTCGCTTTTTCTCCTCTTAATAAAGGAGAAAGGGGATAAGAAGGAGATCTAGCTTTCTTTGTTACAGTGAGGACAGCATTTATTAAAATCAAGAAAACACAAAAGTGTCATTTCTTTTGATTAAATACTGTGCAAAATGTAAATTTGTATGTTTTAGGAGGAGATTATATTTTTTAAATACAGTTGTAGCATCAGTTCAAAACCAATTAGAAAATACTGTTTTGATCCCAAATGGAAATTAAATGTTGGCTGCAGGCAAAAGAAAATCTCCTGTAGCAGTCAGTATCACAGCGTCCTGTTGTCGTCTTCTTGGTTTGCGCCATTCACAGCATCTGATTGTTGATCATGTGGCTTGTGTGATGTGAAAAAATTGTTTCCATTGCAGTTTTGTGAAATTAACCCATTTCTATTCTCATCTCATTTGGCGCCAAAACTTTATATCGAAAACAGGATTTTTTTATTGAAAATTTTCCATTAAGCAAATTTCTCTTCAAAATGTCAAATTACGTTATTGAAAACACAGCTTTTGTTGTTGTCCATAATGTTAGTAATTTTAAGAACATTTGTCCTGTGCTTTTAGCAGCAACAACCCCACATCATGATTCTTCCACCTCCGTGTTTCAGCTCAGAGTTAGCGTTGCTTTTCCTCCAAACTAGAATAAGTCAGAGTAACGTGAGTTGCTGTGTAAACTGGGGTTTGTGTGCGTTGCATCCTCACCCTTTCTTATTTACTTTGACATCAGCAGCTGTCAGTTTCAGACTTCTCCTGCTTATTTAAAGTAGATTGTGTACATTAAGTCAGGTTTTCGAGTTTAATCTGCCTCATTAACAACTCAGAGATTCTTCTATTCTACAAGCAGATGAGGTTAATGTATTAGAGATGCAGCTCCACAGACTTCAGGTGTCATAAAAAGATCCCAGTCGGTGATTTGAATGCAGGGCTCGTTTGCAGTGCGAGTGCTGCAGTTTTTGATCGTGTTTTTATCCTTGAGAGAAACATGAAGATGAAACAAAAGCAGAAGATAGTAGGGAGCTTAAATGGAGGAAAAGGAAACAATATGAGCAGCTAGAAGCTCTCTGCCTCCCTGTGAGTTTTTCTAAAAATAACCTGGAGAGGTGGATTTCTCCCCACTGATGCAGGTGCATAAATGTTTGCATCTGTTTGCTACCTCCAAATCAAATTTCAGATTTCACTTCCTCTCGTCTCATCTGTCCGGTTTTCTGCAGGAGTTGATGAGAAAGCAGAACTGATCTGCCGTCCCACAATTAAAAGAAACGTAAACGTTGAGTTTATGTTTCTGTGTTTTCTTGCAGCTGTGTCCATCATGCGCCACAGTGCTTCTGCTTTTGGATTCGCTGTAAGTGCACACCAACACGTCTCGGATCCAGACTGAGGTTAATGACGTGAACTGCATGCTAAATGGTTTTTTTTTGCTTTCTCGCTGCAGTTTGACGCCACGCTGGACGTGCTGTCCTCCGTAATTGTGCTGTGGCGCTACAGCAACGCAGCCGCCGTCCATTCGGCGCACCGTGAGTACATGTGAGTGCAACGTTTCCACATTTTGTCACCTTGCAAGCGCAAATCTATTCTTTTGTGTTGGGAGGTGCTCTGTTTGATGTTCAAATTTTCTGAAGCAGCAAATGCACCGTCTGGAAAAGACATAGACTTCCTTGATTTGGATGTTGAATCGGTTTAATAGTTACTTTTATACGGACACCGCCACATATTGAAGTAAAAGGAAATTAGTTGGCAGATAAATAAGCAAAACAAACTTTGACAGTGATTTTTGTTTTCGAGAAGAGACGTGAAACGTTTTTTTATTCATTTATTTTTATTCAGTTGAGAGAAGGAATTGGTAGTTATATATATACAAGAGTTATAAAACAATTTTTCTAAATCTTGTTGAGATATCTCAAGAAGACAAAATTAATGGAGAGAATATTGTTTTTATTTTTATATAAAACTGAGATATATTCAGCTCTGGAAAAAATGAAGAGCCCACTCAACTGAACCGTATTGAAAACCTCCTGGTTATTCCACCAAATATTAGTTTCTAAACTCTTCCTGAGTTAAAAAATTTGCATTGTTGTTTCTAAATGAATATAGACTTGTTTTCTTGTATTATTTGCACTTTTTTCCTAATTTTGACCGTTTCTCATTTTCTGCAAATAAATACAAAATTATTGCTTGGAATTTCAAAGACATGTTGTCAGTAGTTCATAGAATAAAAGAACAATGTCCATTTTTCTCAAACGTATAACAATAAAAAGTAAAATAAGAGAAACTGATCATTTTAAGTAGGCTCTCAATTTTTTCCAAAGCCGTATTTTGCGTCCCGATCCACTCCATTCCAGTAGGTGGCAGTAATGCGCACCAAAACGTTGCTTTCCAGCCACCGTTAAAACAAAGCAGAAGAAGAAGACCTGGCCAATTAGCTTCACCTGTGTTGAGTGACTTTTTCAAACAGAAAAATACGTGGTTTCTTTGCGGAATAACATCCTTTTTTAATAAAACTCAATTCAAAACCTAAAACTGGAGAACAAAATAACGCTAAAGCTACGGAAGACCGGGTGAGCTGTCCTTACCTGTGCTTTCTCTCACCTGTCTCTGTCGCCGTTGTTCCATACAAAGATTTAAAGTTCACTGTAAAAAGAAACTATTTTCAGTGGTGGACACTTATTACAAGTGAAAAATGAATTATTGACTTAAAACAAGCTCATATCTTATTTCAAGTGTACTTACACTAGAAGCTGGATCAAAAGTAATATGTAAGATTTTGTGTTTTTGCAGTATTCAACTCACCAAACTCCATAACCCAACATAACAGAGGCTTCATTTACAGAGGGAGTCAGATAAAAGCGGGATCTGTCTGTGCTGCTTCTAAAGGAGCATATGTTGGCTTCACACACACCCAGGAGTCGAGCTGCATCTCTGTCTCAGAGGAGTATCAAGTAATTGCAGGAGAGACGATGGATGAGATCATATCCTCCGGAGGAGAGATGGAAACGTAAACTGAAAAACATTGGATATGTGTAAAAGTTGCTCACAAAATTAACCAAACTGATTTGAATTGTTGACCAACATGGATTCAGTCAACTTCAGGTTTCATGATTTCTTCCCTCCAATTAGCTCAAAATGTACTACAAATAACACAAAATTTTACCAAATATTTTGTTTATCTTGGTACACTGAAATAAGACAAACCTAACTTACAAGTAAGTTTTCAGCAAAATATATGAGCTTGTTTTAAGATGGCAATTCTTTAATATTAATGAAAAACTACTAGTTAATAAGAAGTGGAACTAGTGTTATCAATATTAAGGAATTATTAACCTAAAACAAGCTCCTATATCTTGCTGAAAATTCTTTGTATGTTAGTTTTGTCTTGTTTCAAGCGTGTGAAGATATTTTCCCTGGAAACTAGACAAATATTTGGTAATATTTGTGGTTTGTAGTGTGGTATGCACCTTGACTCGCGCCGTTAGTCTACCTTTGATTCTGCAGACGGCAGCGCTCTCTTTTACCAGCCTTCCAGGGATCCATGTTATTCTTTTTAATTTGTCCACCTGTCTGCGTTTCATAAACGAGACGCGGTTGAACGGTGAACCCCAGAGGCTGTCTGGTTACCACGGTAACACACTTGAGGTCTGATAACAGAAGATATTAAGGACTTTTTTTTTTTTCTTTCTCTGAAATCAAATTTGAAGCTTTCTTTTGTTCCCAGAATCCGACGCTGCCGTTCGGATCGTAATTATTCTCTGCTTGTTTATGAACCTAAACAGAAAGGTAGTTTATCTGAAAGCTGCAGGGAAACCAGCAGCATCGCCATTGTGCGGGAAACAACAGGGAGCCAGTTAGCGGGGATGTTTGTCCTGCTGCGGGCTTCCCAAAGGGATGCTGGCTGTTGCCATGGTTACCTCATCCAGTCAAAACCCTGCTCTCCGAGTTTTGCTCGAGAGCAGCCCTCAGACGTTGAGCGCGCTCACTCTGGTAACCATGCATGACCAGGACATATGCTCCAACTGGCTCCTGCCTCCCTCTAGGCTCGGTTAATTGGATAAAGGTCGTTAAAGGACATCTGCTGCTTCTCAATCAATACTCAAAGCACACATATGTACACTCCTTGTCACACTATTTTAATGTAAGGAAGATTTAAGTTGGTTTGTTTGAATGTGAAACCCCACACTGGTCTTTTTTTGTTTCCCGTTTCTGATCACCATCTGACTTCTTCCTGTCAGAGCTTGCGTGATCCTGGGTGTGATCTTCATCCTGTCCTCCCTTTGCATCATGGGAAAAGCCATCCACGACCTGGCCACCAAGCTGCTGCCAGAAGTGGTGAGAATTTATCAATCACAAATCCATAATAAATAAATATTCTTTAGTGAAATAATTTATTCTAATACAAGAACAGGCAGGAAAAGATTCATATAGGAGAAATCTCACATTTAGGGGTAAAAATAACTTAAAATCATCAGAATACTGTAAACTATTGGTGACAGCTGCATGGCTAACCAGGATCGCTTGACTTTCTGCCTGCACACATGAACTGGAGGTTGGGAATGCAAGACAAATGCTGCATGCATAATCAGATTTTTCAGTGGAATCTGTGGTTATGTTTGCAGCTCTGTCAGATTGTAACAGGGACTTTCTGCAAAAGATTTCAGAGTTCGAAACAGATGACCTAATATGTATATCTGTTATAGAATCCAAAATAAACAGCATTCAGACAATGATCATTCCCTGCTGAGAGAAATGGATACAAATAATGACTATTGAAGGTAGTCATTATCTAAAGAATGATGACTTTAGATAATGACTTTTATTAGTTTAGTTTTTTCAGCTGCTATTGCACAGTCTAAAACAGAAGTAATGATATTAAACCACTGCCAGATACTGCAGTAGTGGAAAAAGAGGATGCTATTACACATTTATAATCATTCTGCAGTCAAAAGAAATAGAAAATTGTGTGATCTTCATCGTTTAAGCACATTAGCTGACATTGGGCCTACCATATTGGGTGTTTTCCGCACATAAACGTAAAATCAGAATGCAAAAAAACTCAGATTATTCTGTTAGTTTTGAGAGTTGTGACCTGAATATATTTAGTTTTAACAGCTGCTCTCTTAATCCGATGAATTTGTCTAACAGAAACCTTCCTCATTCTGCCTTTATCTGTACAAACCCATCTTTGTTCTGAATCAGCCACAAATCTCTTCACAGTACGATGATAACGCTTCAGTTTTCGTTAAATATATAATGTTTTCATATCTTGTCATACGGCACTACACTATCTGATGATTTTCAGCAGAGATTCTTTCTCTTTCCCATATTGCTTGAAACCTGTGGCCTGCTTAATAATGTGGAACATCCTTCTTAAGTAGATTTCCTTTAATTGAGCTCACCAGACAAACTAATCAACCAGCTCTCTGAAATTAATTATAGTGATTTAAAGAGCCCTGACACACAATAATATCTATAAATTTAATATCACAACAAAAAATGTAATCTTTATGACACTTAAATCCAATTTGCATAATAATTTGGAACACCATGTATTAAGTTGTGATGTCATCGCCATCATGATCATAAAAGTTGGACATGTAGGTTTTGGTTGTAAAATTAAACCAGTAAAATTAGAGTAAAAAGTGCTACGTTTAGAGGTTACTCTCTAGTTTTGTGCTGGTTTTTGTTTTTCCAAACTCGTTGTTTTTTTTTTGCTAACTGTTTGTGAGGATGAGGTGCGACTCTGCCGGTGCTGCTGGATGAAGAATGTCACAAGTCTCAGGTGTGAAGACTCACAAGCTTTAACACTTCTGTAAATAGCTTTATCGTCCTGTTGCTAGGCAGTAGTGGTCGCCGTAGAAACAGCTTTGCATCTTAATTAAATTTGTAAAAATAATCATATACAGGAACGTATAGGGATTTTTAAAAAGTATAGATTACTTCATTTAAGAGTCTGTCTGTTAAAATTAAATCTGATATAAAACTGCCATCTATTTAGATTTGTTTTACTGTTGAAACCACAAACTTTACTGTATTTATTAAACTTGTCTGAATGAGGAAACTGCTTTTCTTTAAGTGAGGCAAAACTGCAGATTGTTTTGTTTTTAGGTTGCTTTATTGATAAGGAAGGTTGAATAAAAATAACATTTTTGCGTTTTAAGAAAAAATATTTTTTCTTTACACTCTGCATTTATTCACATTACATTGCTTTGGCAAATAAAATCTAAAAAATGTGATTATGTGTGAATATTTAATGAAAGCAGTGATTGGATATTGATTGCCTGTTATTAAATTTACAAATCTATATCAGTTGATCTACAATAATCATATTTTTAATGGATTACTAAGCGTTTGTTAGAAACTCAATCAGTTTTCCAAATCCTGTATTGATTTATTGGCCTGACTGTGTTTTCACTCCGTTCATCTGCTGCTGCAGAGAAGCAGACGGACGGGGCTCAAACATGGCCGCCACCAAAGCATAAACAAACCCGACAGATTGTGTTTTTCTTCTTCTTTTCCTCTCACACTCGTCTCGTAGCTCAGCCTTCCTCACTGTGCCACAGTTGGAAATTAGGTACATTTTCCCCCTCAACCCCACCTCTGCAACTCTTCCCCATAAAATATTAATAAGGTAAGCAGCTGCTTAAATATGCAGGTTAGATGTAGGAGGTTGGTTTGTCACCTGGCTGTTCCTCTGTACCCAGGTAGCGTCTGCTAGCATACACAACAAAGCTGATCTCTGCAATGAGGTGAAAGCCTAAAATCCTTATTTATGTCTGAGTTTGAGCTCATCTCCTAAAATAAAAATATTTTAAAAATCTGTTTGTGGAGGAGTTCTCCTGAGGGACTGATCAACCAATCAGAAGAGGAGTTTGAGAGAGACTTGTACAACAAATGAAACTGCTCCTAAACTAAATCGGACAATTGTAAGAAAACTTATTTTTGTGGGAGTAGCACATAATTGGGGAGCTGAAAGTAAAGGATCAATGGTTTTAAAATGCTTAAAAACTAAAATCTTAAGTGTTTAAATGATTTATATAATCCACAAAGCAAAGAGGTCAAAGGTAAAGTTGTGAGTTAGGTTATAACACAGCATCCAAAGCTTTGAGCAGCTCATGGATCGCTGTTAATCATCTGAAAATGGAAAAAATGACAACGCTTTGTTTGGTAGAAAAGAACAAGCTGAACACACTCCACAGTGAAGCATGGTGGTGGGCTAATCATGCTGTGGGGTTCAGTACGGAAAAGAAACGAGAACAGAGTTGAAATATTTCACTCTAGTTAGTTTTTCTTTATGAAATGAGTGGCAGAAAATATATCTTTACTCAAAATTACATTTTTTAATATGCACCTTTTCATTTTACAGATATTTTTGATGTACGTCATAAAAAATAAAACTTCTAAATCATGCCTCATAATTATCGATTAAATAGGAATAATTTTCATAACGGAAGCTTCCAGTCTTGGAGGAAGTCGAACTATATTTGATTCCTGTGGTTATTGGGGGTTTATTTGAGCTTTAAGCGTCAAAATGAACTTAAATCTTACAGAACGGCTCACCTGTCTCCCCCACTAAAGAATGTAATCGATGGTGTGAACATAATCTGCTCTGTGGGTTTCACCCCCAGCACTGAGTCAGGTTTTCTCTATTCTTTGATGTGTGAGGGAGCCAAAGTAGCTTTTCATGGCTTCAAGGCCGTAGTGCAATATTAATGCTGCCGCAGAGCCGCTGAGATCTCTGCAGCCTTCCTTTGTGCTCCAGCTTTTATGCTGCCTCGCTTTCTCTGCTCTGAAATCTTAAAGAAGCTACAGAAAGGACGTTATTAAAGCCAAACAGCAACTAGAGGTTTTAGCAATTAAAAAAAACACTAAATAGAGTCATTTAGGGGAATTATTTTGTCTACAGCAGTCAGATTTCTGCATAATCAGAATAAAACTGAAGCTGCGTTGTCGTCCTCCGTCTCTTTCAGGACAACTTCCTGTTCAGCGTGTCCATCGTCAGCGGCCTGGTGTGCGTCGTCCTGGCCGTGATCAAGTTCATGCTCGGCAAAGTGCTGACCAGCCGAGCGCTCATCACCGATGGTGGGCAAACACAGCAACAGGAAGTCACTACATGCCAGAGGAATTTCACATAAATGCATAAACAAATAAAATACAAACCATAAAGATGTAGTGATGTGTAGAAGATGATCAGATTAGCATAAAAATAAGAATTTAATGTTTCAAAATCAATCTGCTCAAGTAAGAGCCCAAAAGGTTACCAGTACTACCCAAATAACAAAATAGTAGCCTATCCTTGCTAACAGGCTTAAAGGGGCAGTGTTACATATTTTCAAGATTCACAGTGCCATCTTATGGTAAAATCCATTTACTGTTACCTTTAGTTGCTATAGAAATGCTACATATATCAAATATGACTTAAAAGAAGTTACACTTGGAATTTAATGCCTTGAAATTGGACTTCTGTCTCTTTAAGAAGCTGTTGCTCTTTTTGAAACTCCACCTTCAGGAAGTCATCGCAACATGGCTCCTCTATTAACACTTTATAGCAGCGTTTCAGTGAGAAGTAGCTCCTATAATGAGCTCAGCTGTTTAACTAGGTGTTTGCTAATTGCTTCTGGCTATTTTGAAGGAACTGAGTGGGGACGGAGCTGCGTCTTGAAGGTAGAGCTAGGTCCATCCAGGCATTTTTGATGCTGAATAGTTGCTATGGAGAATAAACGATTTCTCAAACTTGCACAAAAGAATGAAGGCAACTATAAAGTGATACATTGGCATGAATTTTGGGGGAAAAAAAGTTTAAAAAAGCAAAATAAAATTCAGGGTGGGTACATGCATGGTGCTGCCACGACCATATTTCACATTTCAAAATGTGTCAGAAGCTGAATTAAGTTTTCTGTACTAAACTGCGTTTCTGGTTTCCAGGCTTTAACTCTCTGGTTGGAGGCATCATGGGGTTCTCCATCCTCATCAGTGCTGAAGTGTTCAAACATGAGCCCAAGGTGTGGTACCTGGACGGAACAGTAGGGGTCCTCATGGGCCTCATCATCCTCGCCTACGGAGTCAAGTAAGTGCCAACAATGGCTCTGGTTCTGATTAAATATGTTAAAAAGTGTGTAATATTCAAAAAAACTGATAAAAAAGTAACAATTTTCACATTCTGTCACATTACTTTCAGTGTTTTAATGGGATTGTATGTGATATAATTGTGATCAGAAAGAAAATAATTAGCTGTCAATAAACATTTGGAAAAAAACTTAATTATCCTTCTACTGAAACACAAACAGGTTAAACAGTCAAAGTAGAAAGTAGCTAAATAAATTTTCATGTCCCACTTTTCAGGTTTTTATTTCTGAAAATAAAAGAAAATCCTGTCATTTTCCTTTTATTTTACAATTATGCACAACTTTATGTTGATCTGCCAAAATGTGAATTTCAAAATAAGTGGCTTTACTAATCAAAACAAACAAATGTCATAAATCTCATTTAATTTCAGATTTACGACATGAATTTGGTGAATCTCAGTAGTTTAAAAAGCTGATTTATAAAAATAAAAGATCTTGGTTGAAAGTTTACATTGTTTTAGGGAGGTAATGTGATTTAAAAAGCAAAGTGTTTTCCAGAGTTGCATGCTGGGATATGGAGTTTTCCCCTCAAAGTGTCGTCTCTGTCCTCCAGGCTGCTGCGGGACATGATCCCCCGGGTCAGGCAGACCAGGAACTACGAGCGCTTTGAGTGACGGGTCACACAGGACACAAAGGGACGGAGGGGGGACAGGAGAGACACTCTGTCCACAGAAACCCACTCATTCTTGGAGCTGAAGACGTCTCTGTCCGCCCACGACTGGACTGACGGGGACAGCGATGACGGATGAAACCTTTGGGAACTTTTCTGTGTTTTCCAGTTCAGTGTACATACAGCATATCTCACCCTGTGGTCACAGTGGGTGGGCGCTCCGCTTCTTCACATGTCCAGAGGTTCAGCGTAGCTCAGCTGTAACAGCAGCACACGGTTCCTGGAGGCTGGCGCTCAGCTGGGCTGTAAAACGCTGCAGCTGATTGATGGAGCAGCTCTCTGTTACCACAGTTTGACTTTTTTATGACTACAGAGAGGATGTGTCAGTGCAAAGGTCCATTAGGCAAAGGAAGCAGGTACGATGTTATGGTGGCTGAGCTCCAGCTCTCAGCCCGGTCCAAGATGTGTTTTCTTTATTCTGACAACCAAAAAAAAACCCAACATTTTATGTCAAACATTTTTATTTTCTTTAGAATCCAGAAAGTGCAAAGATTCAAAATTTCAGGGTCAAAATTATTATCCTTCCTATGAAACTTAAAGCTTTTGTCAAAGATTTCTCAACAGATCAATAATTTAAAGATCATAGTTTTTATTTAATCCAAAAGCTACCAGTGTCAATATCTACTTAGTTTTACCGTAATTGATTGATTGATTGATTGATTAGAAGCTGAGCATATCAAAGTAGAAGAAAATAATTTTATTACCGTGGTTTGTGCTAACGTTTTTAGTGTTTGTGAAAGAATTTGGTTTCTGTGTGCAAAGCAAACTAATGCAAGCATCCAAAATAAAAACTAGGAGTGTTTGGGAAAAGATGGATTGAAGAATGACTGATTTGTTTAACAGCGTTAAATATATATATTTGACAAAAACTTCAAATTAGGTAGAGGGGGGTAATAATTTTGACTTCATCTTTATGTATGTGAGACAGACGGACAAATGGAAATAAGTCAAACTCTAATATTTTTCCAATATTTTGTTATCTCGTATTAATTAAAATAACTCAACAGGGTCAGTAATTGCACCATCTACTGACCAAAAGAAGTTACTGCAACATCTACAACAAATCCATTTAAACCTGTTTCAGTTATTTCAGCTGCTAACTCTTTTTATTAGTCTGAAACTAACCCATCAACTTTAAAGCCTGGATAAAGATAAAGTTAAATAGTTTCCTCCCAGGTTGTGGTTTCATTAAGTTATTCTGGACAAAATCTGAATCATTTATCAAGTCAACATGTGAGCTGTTTGCTTTGGCAAAGCTCCTAGTTTAATCTTAACGCGTGAACAAATGATACAGTAATAAAACTTCCTTCATGTTCATCATTTACTTCTTTTCTGACCGGAAATATCTCATCCAAGTTTTTAACTCTGTGCTCATATTTAAATCTAAAGCCTTAATTTTGCAGATGGTTGAAATGTAAATATTAGTAAACGGTGAGATTTGATTTGTTGGACGTGAAGGTCAGGTTACAGCAGGTTATTGTTTTTTTTATGAGCTTTCCTCATGGCTGTAAATGAATGTAAACACTGCTTTGATGCTAACTTGATGTTCAGATGAATCCGTCTTTTATTGCAGCGTAATCTCAACCTGGAAACTGTAGTTTATTCTGCAGCATTAAAACGTGGGATGAAAAAATTAAATTTACAAGTTTAGCTTGGTGCATCGTAAACGTTTTTCAGTATGTTTCTGTGTAAACTTTCTATGATGTTGAAGAAATGCAGAAGCTGAGCCGTTTGTCACTGGAAGAAGATTTATTTAAAATAAAGCTTTTTCCCAATGACTCAATGAAAAAGCAATAGCATTTTTCATTTTTCCCAATGAAAAAGCATCTGGTGGACCGGAACACGCAGTGATGGCGGCGGGTTTTGCTGTAGGCCGGGACCAACGTGTCTTCACTTACAGGTGACTCCACACCTGACACAGATTTTCAGCTCAAAACTGTCATGTTTACTGACTAGCATGTGGCCTCTGCTTCCCCCTTGTGGCCATTTGTAGCATTTCGAGTTTTAAAATACCATGAGTTTATTTGGCTTTTGATGGTTACATTTACAGATCTACCTGTGGAAAATTGATGGAATAGGAGCTTTTAATTCAGAAATCTTCCCATTTTGTCTGAAACTTGCTTGTATTGAACCAGCAATCAGAAAACATGCTTTCGCCGAAGGCCGAGTGTTTCTGTGCAGATCACAGTTGAAGTTGGTAATGAGCTGCACAGCTCTGGATTCTGACCAGTAAATAAAGTTTATGCAATCCAGAAACATCAAAACGACAAAAGGTTCATGATTTACATTTAAATTAAATCCAAGCTGAGCATTTAATTAATATCTGTTGACTTGTATTTGCATAAATTAATCAAAAATAAAGAAAAATGTATTTTACAAAACTTTATTGTACATTTTTAAATAAGCAATCTATGAATAAATTTATATTTGAGACACTATCTCATTTTATTTTATTTTTTTTAACAGAGTAGAGGAAATGGGCTCCACACCTAAGCTTCGGTCTCGCCTCGCAAAGAAGTGAGCGGAGATTTCACCTGCCATCACTAGAGGGCGCTCCACACTAAAGCAGGGGTGGACAGCAGGTTGAGACTCGTCTCCAGTCCGGTAGGTGGCGGTAAATGCACCTTGCCATCCGCCAATAAAAAGAAGAAGAAGAAGCTTCCGTAGAGTTCATGGCTGCCGGCCATACAGGTGAGTTTCCTGCCTCCACTTGTAATTGTTTAGGTGTTTGTATATCTGTACACCTGTAGGAAACCGCAAGCTGCCGTTAAAATCTAAGGAAGAAGAAAAACCCGTCTACTTGTGGGCGGAGTGATTCCTGTGACCAAACAGCTTCTGGCGTTACGTGAGCGTGGAAAGGGGTTAGCTTGATTGGCATAGTGCGCAGTTTTGAGCCTTATTTTATGTAATTTGCCTTTAATTGAGCTTTTTTAATCTCTTTATTAGGTGTTGTTGGCGCTGCACCAATTTGTATTTATCTCTGAGTTTGCTCCAAATGGCGTGACTGTGGAAGTGAAGCCATGCGGCTGCCATCCAGCACCGGCTTGTAGACGGAAGACAACAGGCTGGTAATGTTTTATTTACCAGTTTATTACCCGTCCTATCGGTGTATTTTTTCTTCTTCTTCAGATCTGAGGACTTCTCTCATTGGCGAAGGGTGACCTGGATGATGGCATTTTCTCTTGTTTGCAGTGACCAAAACAAAGATGGCGGAAAACCCAGGAGTGAGTGATTTTGGAGCCTTCCGCCAGATTAGGTCTTTCATCTCTTACCTGTAAGCATCAGTAGCTGAATTTGTGTTTGTAACCCCCTCCCCTAACTACAGGTAGATTTTAATTTCATTTAAATAAATAAATTTTGTGAATCATCTTTGAAACTGTCTCTTTGTCTTAAATTGAGATTTCCTGGGTTGGCAACAAACATGTTTCAGTTTTATTGTGAATGTAACTCCTACACTATTTTGTAATCTGTAACTTTGTTAAAGCAACGTGTTGACAAGGGCTGAAAAAGTATTTTGAGTAGACTCAAAAAGTAAGTTTTTTTTTAGTCTACTCTGTGAAACAGGGATGTAGAACTGGGGCCGTTAGTTCACTAAGAGAAGAAACTATGGTGCACTGGACAGTGGGTCCACCATAGCTGGCTGTAAACTGTCAGTTGTACAGCACCAGCTATGGTGGACCCACTGTCCAGTGCACCATAGTTTCTTCTCTTAGTGAACTAACGGCCCCAGTTCTACATCCCTGGGCAGCAGCGTTTCCACAGATATCTTGTCATGGTTGGCCTGACCAAGGATTGAACCCACAATCATCAGATCCAAAGCACAGTACCATAACCACTGCACCAACCACATTGTAGAAACACACAGCTCGAACTCATACAACAGGTCAAAGTTAGGCATTTTACAAAAAAAAAAAAACACATTGCTAGGATTTCTAACTCTCCATTAGTGGAGCCACAAGGGTGATTTGAACCTACAACCATCAGGTTTGAAGCACAGCACCTTAAACCAGTACACCAATTATTCTTCTAAGTAAATTTTTTGGTTTCTCAGTAATGTACCGCATGAAGATCCCACTCACCTGCAGGATCAATCTGAATCAGATAATTAGCAAAACACTAAAAAAAACCTGGTTGCTTTGTGTCTAATCTTCAAATGTGCTGTAAACTTTAAAAAATATACTAATTTGTGCCCTAATCATTTTTTATAAATTCAGAGTTGGGTAACATATTGCTTTCAACAAATGAACCCAATCATTTCCATCCTAAACATCATGCCGTGTTTCTGTGATATTGAAGAAATGCATTAGCTGAGCCTTTTGTCACAGAAAGAAGATTTATTTAAAAATAAAGCTGTTTCCCTCTGACTCAGAAAGAGCAAACAAAATGTCACTGCTCACCTTTTGGCTGATTGGACTGCAATCGTCACCACTAACGAGCAAAAAACAAAAATGATATGGTTGGTGCTCAGAACACAAATCTAGAAAACAAACCGAGGATGTGAGGTTTGAGTAACGTAAATAAGGCTTTTGGCTGCAACTTAAAACAGGTTTGCCTCACAGCTGCAGATTTCTGATTAATCAGTTTATTCTACATCTGTTGTTAAGATCCAATTCACTCTCATTACTGTTAATCTAGTTACTACCAGACATGTAGATGATTGAGGCAGAACCAAACCGAAAACACCAAAAGGCACGTTTATGTCACTAAAAACTTCAAATACTAACTTGGCAGCAGATCACAGACCTGTTAAACAAATACAGTGAACATGAATTCCTCCAAATATGTTTAAAACAGCCCAAAATGTTTGGGGTGAAAAGAGGAATATTTGTCTGGGAGTCTCTGTCTTAAAGAGACAGATGAGACGAAAACAGGATATTATTTCACATGTAATCAAACTGCTGAAGTTTTTTCCCAATATTTTCTTGCAAGAGCGACAGAAAATCTCGTCAGGTTTGAATTTGAGATGTTTTGCATAGAATAAAAAATAAAAACTTCAGTTTCTATCTGAGCAGAGCTGGTATAGAAGTTAACCTAATAGATTCTGTAAACCTACGTTTTGTCTCATCTCATGTCTAAAAGCCACAGAGTTGCAGACAAATCTCCTTTTAAATCATACATTTCATAATTTTAATCTTAAATTACCCTCCATAAATAAAAATCTTTAGACAGAAAAAAGGAAAATAAAGACAACCCCGCTATAAATAATAAAAAAAGACATTTCCAGCAAGACACAGCCATAAAGTTCTGCGTACAAAATAAATATAAAAGAAAAAATTCAACTCATATGAACAATATACAGTGTCACTAAAATCTTTTTATAAACCTCTGATTACCATAGTGCATTTTTTCCCATTTATTACAAGAACTACAAAGTTTTTTCTCTGTAATTTTCCTATAATTTGCAGGCAAATTAAAATCCTAGTGATTATCCAAGAAAGAACAGGGAGGTTCTGCAATGCAGGAACGCTGCAACGTTGGATGATTTCACTGCTTACAGTTTGCTGGACAAAACGATTCCTACGAGTTTAGCTGGTCGGTCCTACATGGAGATGCTGCTGGACGGCTGCAAGGTCATCGTGTTTGTCACGTCTCTATCGGCTACGGCACGGCGACCCCGTGCGCTACTGGCCTTTTGCAGAATCAGACTCACTTATAGTCAGTCGCTCTGAACGTAAATGTGCAACTTAAGCAAATACCAACTCCGACTTTTCCACTTTAAAACTCGCAAAGTAAAAAAAATCTAAATGTTTGCCCTTGTAGAGACGGTTACAGTGTAAAACTGAGTTCTTCTTCAGCTTATGCAAGTGTGTGTGTCCAGTCCAGTGCAAACCTACCTAAAGAATAACAGTGTCAGATCTAAACGGGAGGAATGGATGGAGCAGTTGGAGTGGCTGCCAGTAGGGGGCGCTAACGTCCGTTAGTGTCTCTGATTTGAGCTGCGGGTTTACAGTCCGACTCAACTCCCTTTGTCCATTCAAGTAAAGAGCCTCGGCGCCCCCTGCTGGTGAATCAGAGTAGTCGGGCGCACCGGTTGGCTACAGGAGTGTCCCGTCCTGCAGCTGGGGGAAAATAATAAATATGAACACACACAGTTTAGAAAGTTTGTGTGTCGCTTCACTCCAGCAGCCTGCAGCTGCTATAGGCAGTCTTTACAGAGCGCCACCTGGCCCTTCATGTAGTCGCGACACGGGCAGATGCGCTGCAGCGTCTGGTGGGCGCCGGCGCAGCTGAACAGCAGCAGGTCCGACTGGAACACGCAGTGATGGCGGGTTGCACTGTAGGCCGGGACCACCGTGTCGGCACTCGACTCCACCGTCTTACAGGTGACGCCAAACCTGACACAAAGATTTTCAGCTCAGAATCAACATTTTTACTGACGAGCTTGTGGTCTCTGCTTCCCTCTTGCTTGAAGCATTGCGAGTGCGTCACCGAGTCCTACCTTTCCAGGTCTTTGTCTTTGTTCAGGTGCTGGAAAAAGGAGGGCTCGCAGATCAGCTGTGCCTCCTGACACACCTGTTTACAAGACTGACCAGGGTCAGCCTGTTTGACCTGCAGAGCGCTGAGGGGCGGCCACATGACCTGACCGTGGCAGAAATCCTGGCAAAACAAAACAAGCCGGTTTTGGTCACCTGTAATTACAGTATTTCTGACTCTACAATGTCTTGCAAAAGTCCAGACAACCTTTAACATTTTGTCATGTTAGAGGAGCAGTATGTAACTTTAATAAAAATATATATTTCACTATGTTTCAACAGTTTGATATGAGACAGATAATCTGTGAAAAAACAAGAAAATTGAGCTCCTCTACCTTCTTCCTGTGTGCTAACTACAAACAAGCAATCAGAGCTAAGAGGCGGGTCTTAGCGCTGTTAATCACACTCATGTACATGCTAAGAATCTTCCCCTGTTTCTGATTGTTTTTTCAGTGTATTTCTGCAAATAGCAATAGCAGAACCACAGGGAGGAGTTGGATTTTTCCCCCATCAGATTATCTTTCATACTGACCACTTTCATGAGTTACATACTGCAGCTTTAAAGTTCTCCAGAACATTCTCCCAGACCCGTCTGTCTGGGAGTGTCTCACAAACTATGAACTGTTTGTTCATAGTTTGTGTCTTTAATGAGACTAAATGTAAAATCCATCTTTGGTTGATTTCACTCTGTTGTTCATCGACTTCCTTGACAGCAGACAAGAGGAAGTGTGTGGGACGTTTTTCAAAACAGGATCCTCATGACCTGCTGTTTTATTATTGTGAAAACACTACATTATGAAGCAAACAAAGGGAGTTCACCCTGCAGGGATGTCAGCCTTAATAACCTCCTCATGCTGCTAATTAGAAGCTAAGATGATTAGACCTTAACTTCTTCATGGCGCCTGAGGAAAAGCAGCTACTGAAGAGGCTCCGGTCTCGTTTTAAGGAGTCTGTACCTGGTTCTCAATGAAAGCGTTGACTCTCTGCAGCATCCCCTCACAGGTGAACTCATAGGGCAGGTAGGGCTCAATCTGACCACAAAGCACAACAAAACACATTAACTCAAGATAACCTCAAACCATACGAAACGCTTCAGGCCAGAACAAAGCTTTTGTTTTGTTCCCCTACCTTCTGGCTCAGGATGGAGCGAAGCGCCCGCTCCACCTCGGCAGAGTTCTCGATGTCCACCGTCCAGACGTGGGGCTGACCGATGTACACCTCGGCGTACGGATGTTGAGACGTCAGCTGCGGACGAGAGAGCAGCGGTGAGGAGGAGAAACCAGAGACGGGTCATTGTACCGTGCAGACGAGTCGGCTCACCTCCCTCAGGGTGGGTTTGCCTTTGAAGAAGTCCGTGTTCTTGCTGCTCTTCGGTGGGGTGAACTTGGGGTTGAGGAAGGCGCAGCCGTTGGCGATGGCCTCCAACGGGGCGGGGCCTTCGTAGGGGAAGGACAGACCCACAAAAAGCTGAAATAAAAGAAAACAATCAGTTTCCAAACAGGTTCTACATTTGATTCATGTTGCTCTGATGCAACGATTGCAGTTTTCTGGTCGATGCAGATTTTTTTTCTTTTTTTCTCAAATGTCACAAAAATATAGCAAGAAAGTGATTATTGTTAACTGCAAACATGTAGCTAATAACCTGTTGAGGAAAAAGAAGTTGATTTTTAGACCTTTGCAGAGGTAAATAAGATCATCAATTTATCAGTGCACCTCTGCTGGTTTACAGTCATACATGCAGATGAAATACTTCCTATTTTTATCTGTAGTATTTACTAATTAAATGATGTTCTAGTTGTTGTGCTAGCAGTTTTTCTCAGATGCTAACCAGGCTACAGCAGCAGTAAAGTTCATTTCCTGTCCCCAACGAGTTTCTGCTATCGAGTATCTTGAAACAAAAACATCATCAGCACAAAATATGGTGGAGGTGGCACATTTCCTTACAGCAACAAGGAAGGGAGGCTGCAGGAGTTTGTCAACATTCAGATGGAGACATAATGAAGTTTTATAGAAAGCGATTTGTACGTCCAGAGTCAAGCTTGTCCACAACAACAGCCTGCTGTCAACACAATGCTGCATTGTAGGTTAAAATATGCCGCTGCTCACATGACGCCTCAGACTCGTGTTGATCATTCTGCTCTTTGGGCTCCTGCAGTGCCTATTCCACGCTCCACCAACAGGTGGCAGCGCGACACGCACTTTCCTGAATGTTTCTCCTCAGAGCTGAGAAACAGAGGAGCTCTATTTATAGGGAGAGGAGCGAATCTACCCAGACTGAAGGACTCAGAGGGAGGAGCTGATGGAGAACAGCCAGCATCTCTGATGCCGCTGCTGTGGATTAAAAGGAAAAAAAAAAAACTACAGCAATCAATGAGGAATATGGCTTTGACCCACATTCTCCCCATTAGCTCACATTAAACAATCCTGTTCACAAGGAGGCCGAGCGCCGAGTCGCATTCGACCGGATCCACAATACCGACGCGCTTTCAGGAGATGGTAAAGTGTCTGGTGTGTGTTTTCACACTCTTTCTCCTCCTAAAGCAATCATTGCATCAGCCTGCTGCTGATCAGACGGGTATAAAACATCCACAGCTCCAAACAGGAAAAACAACCTCTGCTTAAAACCCTGCAATTAATGCATAAAGTTTAGTGGAAGGAAAATGAAACACAGCTCAACAAAAACAATCAACATGCAAGATTTAATCACATCTTATGTACTTTGTTTGTCTTCTTATGAAGCAGATTATTATATTATAATAGCAAAATTAACACCAGTGGATCCTGTCACTGCTGCTGAGGTAATAAAAGTTATTTCTGCCTTTGTTTGCACTGATAATGTTACCAGGAACAACCCAAAGACAAAAAAGCTTCTCCACCATAAAGATGACAGACAGCCGTCATGCAAACTGTGACCGAGTGACAAACAGCTTCCACAGTTGATACTGAAAAAACACTGAATTTGTAAATGTCTGCCACTTTCTATATGAATCCACCAGATTGATCTGATTTCCTTCTGATCTGTAATCAAGCGTCGCTTCTTCTGTTGAAGACAACAGAAAATGTTTGATCAGTGTATAAGAGAGAGTAACTAGAGGAAGGAGAAATCTTTGACCACAGATCTCAACACAATATCGTCTTCTACTGGACACAAGCTGGTTAAAGCGGCTCTACAGTCAGCAGAACTAAAGAAAAACTCCTTCAATCTCGATTGTTCCTCTAAAAAGCTCAAAGCAAAGACGTCCGACTCACCTTGGTTTCTCGCAGCAGGAACTGCAGGTCTCTGCCGCTCAGGATGCCGTGGTTCTTGACGTAGCCGGGCAGATAGACGGTGCTGGTGCCGTGCACCGTCCCGTGGACCTCCATGTAGCTGTGGATGATGTCCAGGTACCGCTCCTTACCCTGCAGCAGAGGAAACAGGTTCTTTACTCCTGTGGAGACAGAGCTGACCATCTGGAGGAGTTAAAAATAGCAACACTGTGGGGAAAATCTGAGCAAACACTACTTTATTATTATTATTATTATTACCGTCTGGCTAATCTGCTTTCATTACAGTTAATAAAACATTTATGTCCAAGGAAGCTCTGCCAACTTGTGTCAGAGTTCATCTGAGATCACAGGAGTTAAATTCCCGTCATCAGAGCCGTTGGTTTTATGGATCATCTTAACGTTGGACAAGATGCTGTAAAGCAGAGGCAAATCAAAAAGCTGAATGTTCTTTAAGGTGAATGAATGTCTTGATGCTGTTTGTTTGTTTCAGCATTCAATAAGTGTTTCTTAAAATTAAATCAGTCCATCCAGGATTTTGTGATGCTAGTTTAGAAATATTTGTAAATAATTTTTATGATATTTGCGCTAATGTGTCAGGTTAAAGGTGACTTTTTATTAATCGTCACATCAAGGACAAAATGTTGACATTCAGTAAGGATGAGGCTTCAGCAAACCCAATATTTTGGCCAATTTGAGAAAAAAGTGCAGTAAAGCTCAGAAAAAATGTGAAGTTTGGTTGATTTTGTAGATTTGTGAAAAACTTATTGATGTGATTTGGAGTCTAGAGGGCCATATAAAAAGCTATGGTGGGCCAGATTTGGCCCCTAAACCTCGAGTTTGACACCTGTTCTGTAAAATTTATATTCCTTGTTGTATAAGAAAATATTCACATCTTTTGGTTGCATCCAGCAACTTCAATTTATTTTATAGGGATAGCAAATCTTTCTGAATGAGAGCAAACATCTGGAAAGTGTGGCATGCTTTTCCCCCCATCCTCTAGCATCCATTTCCAGTTTTTACAATTGGTTGTACTGGTTCTGCTTCTTCCTTTGTGTTGATCTGCCATAAAATCCAACTAAAATACACGTACAGAGAGTAAAATCCTTTCCCAAACGTCTCGAGTCTCTACGGCAGATAAAGTTGTGTCATTTCCTTCTTTACAGCAGGAAGTCACACAAACACCTCGGAAATATCGATTAAAAATAGCGAAGGCACCCAGGAGGCAATAGCACCTTTTAAGTGACGCATTTACACACTCTCTCTGCTTCTGTGTGTGTGTGTGTGTGTTCATGCTGACTTCAGAGCTTCCTGTAGGGGCTTAAATTTCAGGTAGCCGCTCGTCCGGGTCCCTGGAGGCTCCGCTATCAGATGCCTCCAGCCAGCCTGCTGTAACTAAAGCAGCCTGATGTGTGTGTGTAGGGGTGTGTGTGTGTGTAGGGGTGTGTGTGAGAGAAGCTCTAATTAGGAGGTGAAATTACAATCCTCTAATCTTTTCACTCTGGAGAACTGAGTGAGGATTTGTGTTTGTGAAGGGCGGATTTACAAATAAAGAAGTCAGAAATAGAAACAGGTGCATGCAGGTAAATACATGAGAGATTTATGTTTCCATCTCAGGCTTCTGCCTGCAACTTGCTGTAAGAGCAGGAAGCAGATGGATGGATGCTCTGAGCGGAGTACATGCTCAGAGAGTTATAAAATTACTGCTTGAGCTGGTGAGGCTGACTGAAGCTGCAGGAGGAGGAGGAGGACGGAGCTTTATGGCCGTGTAAATCAGGGGGAATTTGTAAACTCTGGCTCTGAGGAAACGGGAGGGTTGACTGACGAGCGTCCTGGGAGGGAAAGCGCAAGGCCTCTCGGAAACGAGCCGGGAATCGCATTTAATTCTTTAGATTACAAACTTATTTAAGCAGGAACAACTTTTTGTTTTGCAATTTACAAAACGTCTGGGTCGACCAACATTGTTCGGGATCATCAGGATGCAGACGGCAGCTGTTGGTGCGTTCAACATCAAACAGTCTGCAGCCATTTCCAGACTAAGAACTGGAAGCTCGTCGGCCAGAATGAAAATTCACTTCAGACGCTCTGGAGTTCAGCGTAACGCGAATCGTCTCTGATCACCAGGATGAAAGCTGCAGCTGAAATATGGAAATGTTTCTGGACGGAGAGACTCTTGGTCCGACTTTGTCGTTTATCTTGCTGCAGATTAAGAGTCTGAAGATTTTCATATCAAGCGTGAGTGACCTTTGAACCTTAAGGAGCATCATTAATCAATAACTGATTGACTCACCTAAATCATACATTGTGGAAAAACGTGACACTTTCCATTACAGACTGGATTTAAGCAACAATCATTAAAATCATTAAAAGAAATAATCTTCAACCACCGTTGTAAATGTTACTGTTGTTTTCTCATATCTTAGCTATTAATCACACATTTTATTGTCGTGTTCTTATAAATAAAGCCATAAATAAAGCTTATGCAAACCAACAGGACATCTATGAACATCTGAAAGCCGTCCAATAACTAGTTGTGGTGTAATAATATCCAGAGGTGCTTGGAGTGCAGTCAGGAAACCCTGTTTCTTCTCAACGCTCTGTTACGGCCCATTAGACAGAATAGCCCAGAATCTATTGGTGCTTGGTGTTCTGCCAGAGCTGGAGTTTCTGTTTTTTCTTTTCTTTCTGCTTTTGCTTTGGGAGACGGTGGAGCAGCAGCAGGAGCTCTGTGACGGCTGACGGCTCGGTCCCCACTGTGCGACTGTGGGCTCCAGCATCCAAGCTGAGCATATGTGAGGAAGAGGAGGAGTAAACACTGAACACAGCTTCGCTCATACAAAGATTACGTTCTTATCTGCCTTTCTTAGTTCACATTTAGCCCCAAACGCCTCCTGTATCACTTTTGAATATTGTGCTAGTGGTCATGTTAATCATTTAAGCATCTTAAAGTGCAAATTTGTTATTTTTTCTATTCCATTGTTTAATTAAAAAAAAACAATGGAGAGAGTGCAGAAGACAACATGACGGATCAGGTTTACAGCTGAATGGAAAAACCCACCATAAAGCTGGCAGTAAACACACCTGAGTGTGTGTTTATGAGCCTGAATCACCTTACTTTGTAAAAGCTATCCGTGTGTGTGTGTGTGTGTGTGTGTGTGTGTGTTGTTCCTCTTTCTTCCTTGTGTTCTCTGATCTGGAGCCAGAGGCCTGCAGCTTTCACCTCTCTGTGCATCCGGCTCATTCTCACCTTTCTGCCTCCTTTCACCGCCAAAATAAGATGTACTGAAGAATTCGCATGGCAAAAAAATATTTCTAAGCTTTTTTTTTGTTCAATATTTTACTAAAGATGGATGCATTTGTCACTGATCAGTTTTGTGTGTGTATGGGGAGATGAAGATAAGGGTAAATAAAAGGCAGGAAGTCACTCTCCGCTGCCTCGCTCTGCATCTCTGCTCCTTCAGCCGGGGTTGCCATGGAAACGGACATCTCCGAGGTGGTCTGGCCATTTTATTTTAGGTCTCCCCGCCGACATCCTGGATCTTTAATGGAAGCGGTTCGGCGCTAATGATGACGCTGACCTCAACGCGAATGCAAAGGAAGCAGGAAGTGGCCTGGAAAGCCTCACATTTCCAGCCAGAAGCAGCCGTAGCGCAATTTATGTCTGAGATCAGCAGGTGCTTCAGTGGAAGCGCCCATCATGTGTTATTCTGCTGCTTATTAGCCCTCTGTGGCGCAGCAGGGAGATTATGTTTGTCTTGCGCTACAAGCAGATTCATGCACACACACTCTAACCTGATCTAATATGGCAGCTCCTGCGCGCCAACGTACACAAGCGCAAGATTCAATTTACGAGCTTTCCAGTGTCTGTAAATAACTCCCACCCCGAGGCGCTTCGGAGTTAAATTCCTCTGTTTCTGCATCAGAGGACTTGCTGTAAAAGGAAAAGAACGAGAGAACGGGTTCATCATCATTACTGCTGCTGCGTAAGGAGGCACTAAAAACGTGTGGTGAAAACATGTGTGTAAATGACGGTGTGTATGTAGCGCTGGTGATTCGTCAGGCTGCTTCCTTCACGCGGCGTTTCTCTCTGTACACTCGCAGGATGAATGTGGCTGCTGCACCTGTGCTCCTGAGCATACTGATCAGCCAGAGAGAGAGAGAGAGAGAGGGGCGTCCAAACAGGCTGGAGTTTATCTGAGGTCTATTACTTTACTAAGACACATTCATTCTCAGCTAAACATCCAATCTGTGGAAGGAGAAACCAGGCGAGAGTCAAGATAAGTGGGGAAAGCTACCTAATATCATGATGGCTTCACAAAAATTACATATTAAAATGCATAAAGCTGCTTTTAATTTCATCAAAAAGCATCTGTGCTGATTAGGATGCTACCGCTGTAGTGGCCAATAACATATCAATAGACAACACTTCTGTTTGAATAATCAATAATTTCACTGAACCGCACAGCATTCTGGGGAATGTAGGCAGAGGAAAGGTTTGATCTGCTCAGCTTCACAGTTAGCTAAGCTAGGTTGGTGGAATCAACTGACTCACTCACCCTTTGGTTACCTAGCAACTCTCATTCTTTGGTTACCTAGCAACAACCTGTTCAGAACTAGCGCCGCAGCAGTTTAAAATTTCATAAAAATGAAAAACAATGCGGAGTGAAAACTGGATAACAGAGGAAAGTTTACTAGCAAGATTTCAGATATTTAAAACAAAAAATAATCGATAGTTATCAATATTGCTAAATTTGAAACACTTATACTGCGACATGTTTTTCAGACACGTTGTCCAGCACTACTGCTGCATATTACAGAGATATAAACTCATGTTTATCTGGCTCCTGATTTTTGTTTCCAGTCAGTGTATCTGGCTGTACAAGTACTGATCGACTGATTGGAGAGATGTGGCTGCGCAGCGGCAATCAGTTGAGCGCTGTGACGGGTTTACATCTAAGCCAATGTTTAAAATAGTACAATGTGTGTCAAGACAAAAGATGGAAAATAGGTGAATAGAAATGATAAAATAGACTGCAACATGATTACTCATCTAATCACTGAGGAATCAGAACAACAAGGATTTTTCTTTAATGATCTCATTAGGGTTAGGGTTAGCGATAACCCACAGCAGCCACTACTTCCTGTTTAAGCTAGCAGGAAGAGGTTTTCTAAATGCTACAAAGAGACGTTCCTCTGTTTATCATGGCAGTAAAAGGTCTTCCAGTAAAGCTAACAATTCTGCCATCTTCAAGTAGTCTGCGTATTGTTCCTGAGCTCTGCAGAAACCAGAGTTTTTCTGAAACGAGCCACTGGCGCCGACAATCGCAGCAGATTTCCAGCGTGCATCATTTAAAAAATGCACATGAGTTAGCAAAACGAACCCTCTGGAGCGCAGAGCAAGAGATCCAAGAAGAGCACAATATAAAGGGACAAGAGAGGGAAACAGAGTCGGTCTATCAGCTCGTTATCAGTCAGCCCTAAAATGGCCCTTTAATTAAAAGCAGGAGGTAATGAACACACTCGGGAGCCTGATTAGCAGCTAATGCCCCTTGCTGTGAGCAATGGGCTCCCCCTCTCTGCCTGCCCTCCTTAAAGCTTCACCGACTGGCAGACTCTCAGCAACACTTTCACATTTATACCCTCATAATGCTGCTTTGTTCACTTTATGTTGGAGTTTGGGCAAATGGAAAGTTCAGGTGTGTTGGACGAGCTTTAAAAATGCTAGTAGTACATCTTATGCTATTTCTAGTACACAGCAGGTTTGAAAAACGTCCCACGGTACCTTCCAGAAGTTGTCCACTTTGCCATAGACGAGCGACTGGTTCTGCCTCTTGATGTCGTCGATGTGCCTGAAGTCGCTGGCGTTGAGGTGCTGCTCCACAACGAAGCCCAGAAAGCTGTTGTCTGGGGTGTGAGCTGGAGTGGAGCAAAAAGAAACAGGAATCTCAAAACTGTGTGAAAAGTTGTCTTCTTAAATCTACAGATCGTAAACTCAGAGGGACACAAATTACTCCCTTTGACTGCCAAGCAATGACTGGTAACTATGGGAACGGGAAGATGAGCAGGTCAAGAGCGGCAGCCGAAGCTGGCAGCGCCTCACCTCGCTGCCATCTGTCTTGTAAAACAAATGAGAGTCTGGACCGGAACAGAGCGAAACCAGCCCGATAATATCGTTTCAAATAGAAACCGGTGTTTGCAGTAAGAAACTATTTTCTCTGGGGGTTTTTTCTTCAGCTGAGGTTTATGTAAAAAGTCTGAGCAGTTAGTAATGTCAAAAATGTGTATTGCATGAATAAAAATTTTTCACTCTGACAGAAAGTATGAAGCTACATTACATCTAAGCTAATATAATCCAAAGTATTAACATTCAAAAAGGAAGGATTGTGCTGGATTGGTTAGCGCGGTTGCTCCACTTTGCATGTGGAGTGTGTGGGTGGGAAACAGGAATGTGGGAGGATATCAGCAGACCAGTGTGAGCAGGAGCCACGTGGAAAAAAACCCCAACAACTCCCATCAACACCTGCAGGAATGTAAGGATCACAAAGACGCCAAAACGGGACAGAAACATCAACACCAGCGTGATTCAGCACATCTGCTCCACTGCGCTCCTCGTTTGCTTCATCTTTCATACAACACTACGCCTGGTTAACACTCAGCGCTACAAACAGGCCACGCTAGCATTCGCGTAGCAAACTGGCCGTGTAAACAGGACGGGCTGCTAATTAGCGCTCGGCCCTCTTGATGCTTTTGGCAACAGATGCCTCCTCTCCCACCAGAGCCGCCACTCAAAATGTCACTCAGCTTGCTACAGTTTCAATCGCTATTAGCCAACAAACAGCCTGGGAGGACAGCGCTGCTGGAGAAGCAGCTGCTCGGTTGCTACTGATCAACTTGGGGAGTCGGGAGATAAATCTGCTTCATGATAGAGCATCCACTTCCTCTGGAAGTTCATTTTCCTTCTCTGGTTTGACGTGAAATAAACCCAAACAGAAAAAGATTGGATTTCCAGGATTCAGGGAAAGATTTCTGGAGCTACTTCTAAAGAATGTGTTGGAGAGAAAAGCCAATATTTAAAAAAAGGGGGAAAAAGATATGCAGACAATGTAATCGATTGAATCAGGCTGGTAGATTGCCAATTCCTGCAGCTGAATCTCCTACAAGTGTTTCTTTTCCAACTCTGGAAGGGATTAGAAGCAGCAAATAACCAAGAAATTAGATTTTAGTTTACAAGTTAGAAGAAAAAAAGTTTAGTTTGGGAGAACCAAACTACTTTCTCCTCCTTTTTGTCTCCAGACAGAAACTAAAAGGACGTTCAGGCCATTCGAATGGAAAGCGAACAGCAAGAAAACACTCGCTGCAATCCCAACTGTGATATAGATTAATGAGGTCGTTTCAGCTCGGTCTTGTCTTATTGACCGGAGACCAAACAGTCCAAATTCCCCGGACTCAGTGATTTATGGAGCCAAACCTAATCGCAACAAATGAACCAATCACAATCCACAAGGAGTTGTTTTCAAACCCAGAAGCTTCTTGATCCAAGTAAACATGCAAGGCCAAAAAAATGTGTCGAGAAAAACAAACGCTGAACATCGGGGCTGTTCAAAGTGTGGCCTGGGGGCCATTTGTGGCCCTTAAAATGATTTTGTTTGGCCCAAAACTGCAAGTGTAGAAAGATTTTTAAAAAATAAGGCAACAGTCCAAAGGGCCGTTTATACAGATTTTATTTTTCCATTTTTAACTTAATAAATTTTGGAGTTTGAATTTGCCTGTTTTAAGAACAAAAAGTTTGTAGACGCAACATCATGAGAATAGAGAGAAAGCATCATCCTGATATAATAATAAAAATATCTAGAAGCATTTAATTCAGTCACTTAATATTGTCCTACAAATATAGATTACTTCATTGTAAAAACATGATGAGTACATGTAATCTCTAGCCTGAAGGTAAGGCGCAGCTCAGAAGAGAAAAGGGAGAAAAATCCCCAGAGTTTTGTATTTGGAATCGATGCCACGTTGTGGGTTTAACACTCGGACCAAACCACAGAGCACTTGTTTCACCCGAGATATCATCTAACCTAGCGCCTCTTAGCTAGATCTTCAGGGTTTTCTGAGAAAGACATACCCTATTCAGCAGACAAAGGGGCTATTCAGGTGCGCTTGAGCTCCTGGCTTCACCTCGCAAACTGGAAGAGCGGGGCTAACATTTCACTTTCTCTTAGCCGTGGGGAAAAGGTCAGCACCCCAGGGGGGCTCGCCCTCTTCCTCCTGAAAACATGGCTTCTGCTCTACCTTGGGAAATGGAGCTGTTGCAACTACGAAGAGCAGTTTTACAGTACAACGGATTTAAACTTGGCACAATTCTTTGGTTTTGTCCGGACTGTGAAGGAAATCCAAACTTACGGAACATGGTGTTGAACTGCTGTGGGTTGAGGTTCCACTTCCCCCACGGCGTCTTGTGACCCTTGGACTGGGCGTAGTGGGCGTGGTTGAACTCTGGCTCCGTCCCGAAGGAATCCAGCACGCGCAGCATGCACCTGTAGTGCAAAAAAAAAAAAAAAATACAGAGAAGAAATCAGAGTTAAACTTTAACTGCTGGCAGAAACTACAACTATGATCAAAGCTGTTAGTTTCTGGCACCAATCAGAGACTGTTTATAGCTAATAGTTAAAACAAGCTGCCATTTTACTAAACATATTAGCTACTGGTTAGTCCTGACTGTCTTGTGCATCTACTTCTTGTTGATTTGGTCACTGGAACAAGATCCTCAAAATGTAATAAAACCTAAAAATCATATTTTTACGTTGCAAAAAACAGCCAATTTAAAGACTTCGATAATGTCTTTAAGTTTAACATTTAAGAATAAAATAAAATACACAGATTCAGTTTAATATACCATCTTTAATTGTCAGATGAAAACACAGTTGAGTGAGCAACATGGCAAACTCAAAGGTCACGGCACAAAATTAATTAGACCACATCCAGGGGAAAGGAATCTTAAACTGGTTTCTGACCTTTAACTCAAACTCAATCTCTGTTACTTGCTTTAGCTTTTCTAGGTGATGTTTTCTCTACTTTTCTCCATGTTAGTGGTGTTATCCATGAGCAACTCGAGCAGAAAAACATCTTGTTTTTCAGTGATCGTCCGCCCACTTTGATAATACACATCTGGCTGTGTGAACCGTGGGAAGGCCCTGGGAGAGCAGATCCACCAGGAGGAACCGTTCTACTGGAAGTAGAGCACAAACAGAAAGCCCACATGCTCTCTCCAGAGGAAAACAACCTTCATCTGTCCCTGCGAGGTAGACCTTCAGCAGATGGGGGTGAGCCGCCGGCCTGAATCGTTCGAAAGCCCACAAATACACGGCAACACTTAATTTAACCCGACTGATCGTGGAAGTAGAAGGATGTAATCCAGATAAAGTGATCCCTGATGAATTGTGGATAAATACAAAAGATTTCCCCGCTTCCACAATATGTGAAGACGTCATGGAAACTTGAGCCAGCGTCACCGCATGGGAACTCTGAGTCAGTTTTTGTGTTTTTTTAAAAAAAATACTAATGATAAATTAAATCGGCTAAACACATCTAGATACTTTCAGTTATTGTTTTATCATTTTGCCTCATGAGGAAAGTATTTGGCTGGTATTGAAAGAGGAAACAGAAACAATGAGGTTTCCTAATAGTCATTTCAACATGGAACATCCTGTATTTACTTCTTCTGATAAAATGTCAAACTTTATAAACAATAGTAACTGTTCCACATCCGATCCTCATCCACGTCAGTTTTAAATGTGAACATTTAATTTGTTTGTTGGAGTTGGAAAAGTTCTGTAAGCCGTTTTATATATTTCCTGCAGCCAAGCTGATGCAAAAGAGTTTCAATTTCCAAGGAAATGACAGATAGAAATCTCTCAAATGGCTTCAGTTTTCTCGATGGAAAACTACTTCATGGTAGAAATAAGCAAAATGGAGGAAGGAGGGAAACAAAAACATCATTTTTTACAATGATGCATTCTTAGAAATAAAAAGCTCCTTTCTTCTCTTTATATATTTATGATTTATAGGGAAAGTAATTAACAAAAAAGAAGGCAAACTTAGTTTTTTTCTTGTGATTAAAGATAACATTTCCAATAGCTCTTCACTTCACATAAAAAGCTTAATATGGCATTAACTGCTCAGAAATGAATGTGTAGCAACAATGCAGAAAAACACTAATTGGACCTCCCATTAAGCCTGAGGCGAAATCAAATTTCCTCTGGGCTCAGAGCGAGCAGATGGAGTTTAAGGTGTTACTTCACAGGGAAACAAAAGGTTTGTGACAAGCAGAGAGGAACCAGTGGAGCCATTAGTGCCCCCAGGCTTATTGTTGCCCCTCTTTTCCTGTCAGGAGGAGCAGGCAGGAGCTTTTTCTAAACAAACCAGGGCGACCTAATCTACAGTCCTCAATGGAGCACTTTGAGAAAGAATAGCCTGGGCCGGTTACAGTGCTATAAACAAAAGGTAGACCTCGGGCCGTTTGGGACGTTGCGGTAATGTTTGAGCAGAAAATAGACCCATTGTACCGACAGACAAACTTCCTCTCTGAAACATGACTGCAACAGCTAAACCACTGAGGGCAGAGCACATGGGTTAAATACCCAGAATGCACTGCAAAAGTATTTACACCTTAAACATTTTTACATGTTGCAATACCTGTGCTTTATTTAGATTTTATAAAGATAAGCACTGCAGAGTTTCTGCATTTTCTGTGAACAAACAAACTTCAAACAGCATTTTACAGCGTTTGAACTTTATTACACTGATAAAATCTTCCAACCTGAGCGTAAATATTAAAACAAAGCGCTGACTTTACACTTTTTGATAGAAACAGAGAGAAACAATAACTTTCAACAAACCCTGTGGATTATTACAAACTTTAAAATGTTATTTTCTTCATTTATATAGAATAAAAATATACAGTTTTGGAAGAAACCCCATTGAAAACCTTCTGGTTATTCCACCAAATATGGATTTTTTTAAATCTTCCTGAGTTAAAACATTAGTATTGTTGTTTCTAAATGAATATAAACTTGTTTTCTTTGCATTACTTGAGGCATCTTTCTCATTACTTTTCTGCAAATACAAAATGTTTACTTGGAATTTCAGAGACATGTTGTCAGTAGTTCATAGAATAAAACAACAATGTTCATTTTATTCAAACATATACCTATAAAAAGTAATTTAAAGTGCTGTATACATATTTATCTGAGAATTTCCTGGGTTATTTAACAATATAACAAAGATTAATGGCAAACAAACGAAGTTCTTACTGGTAGTGGACCCAGGAAGGGCCGAGGGTCTTCTTGAACTGGGTCAGACCCACGATGTCGATGTATATGAGCTCCACCACCCTATCCCCCTGAGTGGGGCAGCTAGATTTGTTCCCCATCACTTTACGCATAATCCTGTAGAGTAAAAGTTGCAGTGAACAAAGGAACATTTGACTAAACCAGCAATAAAAATACAAATAGTCATTAAGCTGAATAAAGCTGTAAATCTTCGTTTGCGACTCATGCAAACGAAGATTTACAGAGGAAAAAAAAAGCGACTAGTGTTACAACAGGTTTGAACTTTTATGTTTCACTTCTCCTTTAGTAAAACATCTGTAGTTATAGAGAAACTCAAATCTGTTGAACACTGACTCTTTGAGCTCAGCCAGTGATGCCGAGATGCGAACATCGTGGCCCAGGAGGTACAGCGTGGTTATGAGGTCGCTCCACTGGACCAGCTCTCCCAGCGGGCCGCCGCTGAAGGCGTTTTCTGCTATCTTGAAGCCCGACTCCTTGGTGAGCAGGCCCAAGTGAACCAGGATCTGAGAGGGAAGGAAAGCAGAAGATTAAGTACCCGACTCTGAGGATTTGGATGTGGATTACAGAGCAGTGACTACGGGAAGTCAAGCAGAACAAAGCAAATGTTTAAATTTTGCTGGGTAATAAATTATCCCAGAAGTTAAAGCAATAAATAATTATATTATTTTGAGACCATTTTGAAGTGGTAATGGCAAGAACACATTCTCAAATATGAAGACATTTTAAATTATAATGAACAAGATGCTTTAAATATCCAAAATAAATGAACAAAACGACAAAATTAATTTTGAAGTCTCTAAACAAAATTGTTCTTCAAAACATGGTTAGTTGAGACCAAAACAGGTAGAAAGAGAAAAACGATAACTCATGCAAATGAAAATTATTGATGTAATTTTAATTCAATGAATTGATTTACTGCGACAGGTCTACCAGGTATACCAAGGTTTTAACACTGTAAGACCCAAGTTATAAATCTCCGCCTGAATATTGTTGCTTATTTTAATTCTTTAAATTATATTTACAAATGGGTAAATATATTTGCCCATTTATCCATAACAATTTTCAATATATAGCAAATTATATTTGCAATTTGCTGTCTATTAAAAGAGTATCTCGTCAGATTAATATCACTTCCTGCTACGGTGGGAGTGAAATTACAATAATATCCAGATATTGGCTGGAAAGCACAACGTCTCCCCTTTCAGAAACGGTCAACATTTTTCAGTTGGTGCAAAGTGTGGCGGCGTTACGATACTGCAAATTTGGCTAGATCGTTGCTGATACGTTCGGTCTGGAAGGGTTAAACAGTAATGCTTTCATAAACACTTCACCTGTTATCTTTTTCTATAATTTATAGTTCACAACACAGGTCAGGTGCTTTGGATCAGTACCATTAACTCCTCCTCAGGCCTGAGAAAAGCGTGGAATACATAATGCAGAGCTGGATCTATCATCCATGTCGCTCCGCTCTTCCTCAAACTAAAGTAGGGCAGCCTGGAAGTGTGAATAAGTGCTTGGCTTTGTGTTTGCGTCCTCTCTAGAGACGAGACACCATTGGACGGTTGCGCAACTCCTGGGAAAATCTCCAACTCGAGACTGTTTTGAAAAATCTTCTGATAAATCCTGGGAGCTGAGCCACGCATCGAGCTCACCTTCTTCTTCCGCCGCTTGGTCAGGTTCTGCTTGGTGGCCAGGGAGCGGATGGCGCTGACCCACGGCTCGGCCATCCGTTTGATTCTCATCATCATCCAGCGGAACTCCTCCCGTTGTGACATGGAGTGGTAAAGCCCCGCGAAGCTGGTCCGGATCTCCGCCTGCACACACACACACACACACACAAGTTTACACCACTCTAAAAAGCAACTTTAAGACTCTGCTCAGATCAGAGCTGCAATATGATGAACAAAGCATTTTTTTCTGAAGAGATTTGCTTTTCATCATAATGTTGCAACATGTCAATCTCTTCCTGTGTTGTAACAATTCTGAACAGCAAACTTGCGCAAAATTGTGGAAATGAAACAGAGGCAACCATAGTAACGGTGGAAAGCCTCAGCGAATGAGAGGCAAAACCACAGAGCCATTACCAGCTGCTAAGGTGGCTGGAACAAGGCTGTTGTGGGGCATTAGCATCCCTCATCACGACAGGAAATCACTTTCACAGACGGAACCAATTAAAATCCAGCCCTGAATTAAAATCTCTAAAGCCCGCCTCTCCAGCGCCGAGGGCTCAGGGCTGTTGAGGCATCCAGAGAGGGAGATGAAGAGTGCTTAATATTGATTCATTCACAGCAGAGAGAAAGAAAGGGTGTGCAGGGGGGGAGTGTTTTTGTTAAGTGCTGATTAGTGTGGACCGGGCACAAGCCTTGATAAGAGCAGCCTGGTTGCTGCTGGGCTGTTTTAAAATATCAGTTTACAAATACAGCTGCAAACCAATTATATTAAATAAAGATTTTTGCTCAGAAGCAGGTGTATGTAGCATGATGTGACCAAAACAACATATTGAGTTGTTTTTAACCACCAGATTCTCACCTGTCCAGTCCGGTCAATTTCCTCATTCAGGATCTTCAGCCTCCAGGGCAGACGAGGGCACCAGTTTTCCACCTAAAGAAGAAGAAAAAACCTTCAGCTCCTCAGTTACCTGCATGTTTTAACTAAACCGTAGATTTTTTTAATGAGGCCAGCTGCTGTTTTCTGCCTTGAACGTGGAACAGTGAACTGTAAAGCACAGCTGCGAGAGTTTTCACAACATCAGATGGTCATTAGAAAAACATCGCTTTATGTTTCTGCACTTGTTCCCAAGAAAAGCAAGGAGCAGTTTTAAAACATCTGTGGGATGATCGAGTATTTCTGCAGTTTTATTAGCAAATACTCCAGGGCCACCAGGCTTTATTTGTGCCCCCACCAGGCTAAGCATTGCTTATTTACTTAAGTATTTTTAAAATGTTTGCACTTTAACACTTTATTGTTGGTGTTCAGGTGTTAATCTTCCAATAGCACATAATTATCAAGTGATATTTTCAAATTTTCTGTCAACTTAAACTTTTTTTAACTGAAAAACTCGACGGGCCGCTGGATGAATGACTGCCCAAGCACCCAACCACCGGGCTTAGCAAGTTTTCTGGGGAAACTTTGACCTTTGTATGCTGACAGTCAACATACAAGCTGGAAATGTTGTTTTTGATAGAAAGTAAACGAGAAAGTAACACCCCTCCACAAGCAGGAGTTAATTTGTATGATAAAGAACAGATACTCGTCACTTTTCAGGAACTGTGATTAGATCAAATCAAGTCGATCCCCAGCTGTCAGTGTCTGCATCCGCTTCCTCTCTGATCAGCAAACATTGACGTGCAAATCAGTAAGAATACTGAGGGCCAAACCACGCTTCTTTCTTTTTTTATGAGGTAGTGTTTGTTTACCCTCCGACTCCAACCACAACACCTGCACATCATGCTGATTAAGCCCTGACCGTCCACTACTGACATCCATCGCGATAAGTCGCCCTCTCCGTTTCGCCCCTGTGCAAGGTTAACACAGCACTCCTCGCATGAATTATGCACGCTAACACACGCGCTTAAAGAGTGTGTGTGTGGGTCAACAGATGCGCAGGAGAGATTGATCGCATCCGTTTTCTGGATGGGAAATATATGCGCGTCGCCGTGGCAACCGCTCGCATGTCTCCGAGTGCAAGGGAGCGGGGTTGGATTAGCTGAAACAACAGAGATGCAGAGAGAGCTCCTCTGTTTGAGTTTTATCACAAACATTTCGGTTTCCTGTTTCCATCGCTATTTTCATCCGCTGCGTTTTAGGTTTTCTTCTTTGCCGCCTGAAAGGCTTTTAGCTTGAATACAATATTCATAACTCACTATTTCAAGAACCGGAGCCACGACTGAAAACGTACTTTTGTTAAAATCATTCAGCCATCTGCCATTATTCATGGTCAACGAAAAAAAAAAAAAAGACTGGAAAAAAAGAAAGCTCTCACTTGAAATAGCAGATGTTAGATCAACTGATAAAACTTTGTCGGAAGAGCAGAAAAAAAGGCAATTTGAGGAATAAAAGCAAACGGAGACAATAACGAAAAGCAGCATCGGTTTTTGGAGCAGAGAAGATAAAAGTCAGAGGAGCAGATCTGAAATTAGCATATACTTAGATGAGTTAGAGATCAGTGATGGCGATGAATTTAAAACATCTCTTCTTCAGCTTTAAAGACTTCAAATAAACCTCATGATATTTCATTTCACCACCTGGAAAACAGGAAGTCTAAAAGTGTCGCCTGAAGGAACTTGAGCCGCTATACTTTAAGGCCTGTCAATAATGAATGACTCCATCTTTTCCCGGTGTGCAGAGGAAATGTGATGTCATTCCATGTTTTTCCCTTGTAGGTTAAAAACTCATTCCTTCAAATAGAAAAGTCAGTGAATCATCTCCTTTGTCATCTTCTCTGCAGGACATTCATTTACTTACATAAAAAATGTATCCTCTTTGAATCCTTTATTTCATTCTTATACGATCTCAGGTTACAAAATATTCTAGGTTTTCATGTTCTCTGCAAAAACAAATATAATTCTCATCCTTTTCTTTTTAAGATGTAGCACAAATACACCAGATTCAACAAAAAAGCAAATATTTGATATTTATTCTAGATTTTAAATCTAATCTAAATAAATTTTTTAAAAAGTTGTAAATGACAGACGCACCTCACTGAGGTAAATGAAGAAGGAGCAGGTGGAGCCGTCCACACCATAGTTGGCGTAGCAGGAGTCGGAGCGCCACATCTCCTTCATCCACTGGAAAAAAGACAAGCAGAAAGAAAACGTTAGCCTGCTGCAAATTAAAGAAATTCACAAGCTTTTCACCGAGTCTAAAACCAAAATAACCTCTAAGAAGTTTAATATTTCCATTTAATGCCTGCTGTTTGTTTACAATCTGCTTTTTTTTTTCACAATCGCAACATGTCTGTATGAACGCTGCTAATATAAATCCTTCCAGTCAGATTTCTCTGAGCTCACTATGGTTTCTGGAGCAACATCATTCACACTGACTTATAGTGACCCTATTGGAGCAGAGCATAGGAGAAATGACACATCAGATCAGGCCTTGGCACACAAGTTGTCTGGGTGGCGTTTTATTTGAACCACAACCAAATGAGGGCCATAAAACTGCAGGAAAATTGATTCATCAGATGTTTAAGAAGAAAGTTAGGAAGATTTAACTGCAGTGGGACAGCAGTTTAGGGACTTTTCAAGCTTGTGTGTAATGTTGTTTATGTTTGGGTGTGTGTTTTGACACTTTGTTGTGAAAAAAACAGTTTAAATTTAGATATTAAAACCAAATGGTTGAATGTTAAAATATTATGATAGTACCTGGTAAAAACATGTCTTTAGTTAACAAGCACACTTATGATTCATCTTCAATAAAAATACAAAACAAAATGTTCAATTTTTCCCCAGGAGGAACACATAAAAATCCATCCAGTAATAATAAAAAAAAAGAAGGATATGAATGAAACAGGCTTGTTAGTAACCCAAACGGCTGAACTGCTATGTCATCTGCCTGGAATTAAATAGCGAATGGACTCAATATGGCAGTGATAAAAATGTTCTGTTTCATATTTGCATAGCCTTGCAACAGATAATTTATCATTCTAGTGTGTGAAGTCGGTGGTAACATGCAAACTGTGTGTGTGCAAATATGTATCAAGTTCAGAGTCTGGGTCTTTCCAGGTCAGCCTCTTTTTTAAATAAAGAAATAAAAGCATCTCATACAAAATAATAATTGAAGGGAGTAGGAATAAAAGCAGGAACAGATGGAGAGAGATGAGTGTGTGTTTGTGATTCACCTTGATCTTGCTCTCGCAGTGAGGAAAACCATCCAGAGGCGGCAGCTCGCACTTCTCCTGGGCTCCGTTTAGGAGGTCTGAGGGAACGCAGGGAGAAACAGGAGAAGAAAATCAATAAGGTCGACTGGGTCAGCCATATAGTTGCTTTTTTTTATTGTCTGAAACTCTGACATCATCACACTGGAGACGACGATTTAGAGGAGAACTCAGAAACTTTAGGATGCTGCAGTATGGAGGAAGGATAGAGCTGAGACAGAGCATCTCACATTTCAGAGAGATAATAAGACGACTGGGAACAAAAAAAGTACAGTAAATATCACCCTAAACACCCCAAAACTATGGTGAAACATGGTGGTAGCAGCATAATGCTGTGGGAATGTGTTTACGATAAAGAAAGCCAGAAGACATGATAATTTTTGTCTGTTAAAGAGCTTGTGATGTGTGTTAGATTAAAATGTGAAAGGAACAAGTGGTAAATAATCTAGAGTCCATCACAATACCACTCACCACCAACAAACAGTAACCAATAAAAACCTTCGTCCTTCTCCGACCCATTTCCTCACAACAAAAGGGAGATGCTGAAAGCATCACAATCAGACGAGCCTGCAGGGTTTTCTTTCATGCCTGCTCTCCAGGCAAACAGTAATTTGTCCTGACTGTCATTCAGAGGCGCTGGCTTCATCAGAACTGACGTTTGCTGGCCGAAGGTGAAAACTGTGTCAAAAATAATACTTAGAGCAGAATTATATTGTTTCAATATAGGTAACATGTTTAAAAAAGAGGTAAAGTTATATGAATAAATAAAAAGTAAAATTTATTGAGCGTGGGAAGCAGAAGCAGTGTTGCTAGAAGCAGGGTTGTCCTGCTCTGCTGGCTTTGCAGAAGTTATGCAAAGTAATGACTGGTTACCATGACACAAGCTCAAAACAATTTCTTACGATAACCAACATCTGCTTTAAAAGATTACTCAAACACAGTTCGTAAGTATTGAAAATGCATACATTAAACAACATTTTGCAACGACTTCAGAGAGATGCTAAGCGCTAAATAAATTCAAAATAGCTAAAGGTTGTTGTGTTTTTAAACGAGCTTAAATGAAATCACAACATTAAAAGAGTTATTTATTTTAAGGCTGTTGTCACATCTTGCAAAAAGTGTGAAGAAACTGGATGCAGTTAAAACCACATATTCACATCCACGATAAAAACAGAACCACTTGTTTCCTCAATGTCTGACATTTAACTTGCAGTCAAATAATTTTAAACAAGGATGATGTCATTGTTGCTGCAGGAGGGACTGGTGCATTTTACAAAACAGGATCAAGTGGAAATATTGAGACAATATATTGAACAATGGCCAACAAAGTGGCTTAAGGAGAACAAAGTGAGTGTTTTCGACCTGACTCAGTTACACCAGTTCTGTCAGGAGGAATGGGCCAAAATTAGAGCAAACTACTGTGAGACAGTCGTCCCAAATACAAACAAAATGGTTTTAAACTCTTTAATTAGAAGGCTTAAATGTTCTCCGGCTTCTTCAGAGCAAGAAATGTTTACTCTGATGTAACGTCTGAGGGAGCGAGAAGAAGGCTGCGCCTTTCTAAAGAGTCTGCAAAAACTTTCAACCATATATGTGGAGTTGCTTTGTGTAAATAACACTGTGGGGGCTGTGTGCTTCGAAAGAGAAGCCTAATTAAACAGGAGCTTTCAGCTGTTTGGTAAAGGGGATGTCCCGAGACAAAAGCAGTGGAGTGAGCTGCTGTTATTCCATCCTTCAGTCACCCGGCCACATCAGCGTACCAGTCAGCCAACCAAATGAACAACCAGGAAAGCCAGGCTGTCATCAAGTGGTTCGCGCCAACACCACCAGGCAAATCTTTTCCTCGATTTAATCAAGCATAAGCTGCTGCCAAGGAGGAAGCTAAATATAGCCGCCTTCATAATCAAAAACAGGAAAGATGGGGCTGTTTTACCTCTCAGATACGCCAAACTAAGATGACTGTTTCACTACAAGTACAAAGTCTCACACAGCAGGGCGTCTGGGGCCCTTAATGAAGCTTTGAATGGGTAGGAAATGTCAGATGCAAATGTAACCAAACAAGGACTTTGCACATTCGCTTCCTCAGGTGGGGTTAAAAAGAAAATATATCAGACCACAAGTTAAGTTGCCAACAGAACAACAAAAAAAACTAAGCAAACAGAAGCCAACAGCACACAGCTGAAATTGGTGTTTAAATGATTTTCTTAGAGCCTGAAACCACAAATGAAAACATGCCAGTACAAAAGTTTATATGTAGCTGCAGCATATAAAAATAAAACTAAGGGCGGAAAGCGTATAAAACTTAAGATAATGAGGCAAGCAGTCTATAAAACATGCAAATAATCAAGAACTGAGAACAATTAGATCATTTCAACGTGAATAGTATATCCAGAGGCATCTGACTGCACTGAAGTCACCGTTACCCAGCACTTAGCGCTCGCTGTTGTTAATCTGATAGCACTTTAATAGACTCATCGGTGAAGATATGCAACACTCCACATGTTTTCTTTTTCCCTTCTCCTTCCCTGCATGTGTTGGTCCAATTTCATGAAGTCATTTGACAACTACAGAAGAGGACAGTGGAAATCTGGCTCATGCTATTCTTTCACTCCCACTCAGTTTTTAACCTCAGCCCCCAAACAAAAATGAAGCTTCAATAGCTTTTATACACTTTCCACCATTTTGTAATGTTCCAACCAGAATCTTTTGCGACTAAACAATAGGATACTGGTTTACGTCTTGTTTAGATTAACATATTCATGGCCAAGTCAATGTCCAGACCTAAGTTTAACTGGGAATCTTAGGTAGAGATGGACTGAAAAAAAATTGCAGCTTTATTTAGAGTGTAATTGTACAGAAGAAGAAAAAAAGACATTAAAAAATTCAGATGAAAAGTGCAGTTTTCCCTTCAAGCGAAACAACCTTTACTTTTGAGGCACTTTCCTGGAAGATGTTAATGTGCACAAATTTAGCCATCATCATGGCAGCTCAGTTAGACAGGAGGAAAGCAGAGCCAACTGCAGAGCCTGACAGCTAAACAAGTGGCGAGATCAGGAGATATAATCAGGAAGTCCTGCTTGGATCGTTGAAGATTAGAGGGTAGAATCCTGGATAACTTGTAATGACACTAAATATAACAGAGTGGCTCACAGGTTTTGTTGAATTGGAAGTGAATATCTAGAAAACCCTGAAACAAATACATAACGTAACCTGACTCAATGCCAGTTCCATCCTAAATACAACTGAAAGAGGAGCTGAAATGACAAGCAGAACCTGTTGTAGTTCATAAACCTCTTAAAGGTACATGACGTTCCCTGACAATTGCGGATGGTATTTTAAAAGGTCGGTGTGTTCCAGCTATAGTGTTTTCGGATTTCTGAGCCTCCCTGGAAAAACTGACTGTGGTGTTTAGAAAGGAGGCATGAACTGATTTTATGGATTTCTGAGAACTGGTAGATAAGGTTTGCAGCCCTGAGGATTGTTGAGGGGAACATGGGCGTTTGGTTGTCCAGTTCACGGGTGTTTTGTTATCTAGACAATGTTTATGACTCGCATTGAGGCTCATAGTGGCAAGAGGTACGCCTGTAGCCTCAGCACAAAGTGTAGCTCCTTCCAAGTACATGTTGGACTCCACTTGTGCTGCCCCTTGTCACTGATCTTGTTTAAAGGGTTTATGACCACTTCTCAAGACAGTTTGGAAGGTGTCTGGTTAGGAAATGTCAGGGCTTCATCTTTCCTTTCAGCAGATGATGTTCTGTTTCCATTTTTCAAGCAGTGACCTTAAACTGGAGTTGTTTTTTGAGCCTGAGGTCATGGTTCTCAATCAGGATAAAGGTGGGTTGGTCTTTACTACTTGATCTCTACTTGAAGTGGGGGAGTTCGGGTTTCTAAGTGACTACTTTAGTGATGGAATTGGAGACAAACTGATAGGTTGAACGATTGTGGTGGTGAACACAGGAGTTACTAGTCAGTCTACATTCTAAATCTTTATCTATGGACAATATGGATTATGACTTCAAGAAAAAGATTCCAGAAACAAGTGGATAGAGACGAGTACATTCATAGGCTGACTGGATTCAGCCTAGAAGATAAGGTGAGAATCTCCATCTTTTGAGATTCTCAGAAGAGAAACTTGAACTAGAGCTGCTGCTTCTTCACATTCAAATAAGTTTGCTAAGGTGGTCTGATTAAATCTCGATTGGGAAGACCCAGACCAAACCGGAGAGGGTCAATGCTCTCTTGGATAGTCACCTTGGTGACTCCATCTTTGACACTAGTGTTCAGACCCAGATCAATGGTCAACAGAATGACAACTGGGATATTTGGGGAAAATGTTTTTGCTCAATATTTTTGACACAATTAAGCCATTTTCACAAACGACTGGTGTTAGAAGTTGAAATACAACAAAAGTTACTTAAAGGTACTTTCTAGTCACTTTTATTTTCTGTGATAATGCAACTGGACAAGAAAACTTCATGAAAAAGGTAGAAGTTACATGCCATCATATAGCAGATGGAGAGGAGGTAGAATAAAAGCTTTTCTCAGGTCATTCTACAACCTAAAGACACATAGCGGGGTAACACAAACCAGAGGGGCTTCCCAGATTGTCGAGCACGTGTTTGGAGCTGGTCAACACATGTCTCCCCACTACCTCCGGTCCACAGCAAAGTCCTTGAGGCAGAAAACCAAATCCAAGTCCCACCCCTCTGCTATGTAACCCTGATCTCATTCCCCTCTGTTGCGGTGAGCACAAAGTTTGGCTGCCACCAATCCGCCTTTTGTGCTCGGGCAATCTGATCGGCTTGAACAAAATTATCCGGGAAAGACATCCAGATTTCACACAAAGAGCAATCCACGTGTCGCATCCAATGGTGTCAAGTCCAGATGTTCCTCCCATTACAACCATGCTTTCTTAATCAAAATGTAGGACGAGTTCCCCAAGATGGAGCAGATCTACAGTCTGCTAGAGAAAGTAGTTGGGTGTACGTGCTGTTCGCTCGTATATGAGAGGAAACTCTTTCAACGACTCCACATCAAAGGGATTGAAACAAAGGATGTTTCAATCTGCATCACTGTCTTTATAATGATTCACAAGTTTCTGCTGAGCAGCAGTCACATGGAGAAAAAGTGAAACGAAAAGGAATCCTAGTCAGTTTACGTCCCACCAGTATAACCAGTAGACCCAAACTTCAGAATTACAACCCAGTCTGCTACTGATTAGATAGCTATATTTACAATACCGTTTTTCCCATTTGCACCAGCTGCTAGTTAAACAAGCACCATTTAAATTAAGCTTTCAACTTTATGTCAGCTACAAAGTTTATTAGGAATAATGAGCAAGTTGTCCCACATGTTTGTTTATGACTGCCGTGTTGATATGTGGTTACTACTCTTGCCTGCCAATCCTATTAATACACATCCTGTGTGCATAAATGACTGTAGGTGTTTGATACAGCAGTGGTTTAAAAACAGGGCTGTGATACATTTTTCTTTTTAAAACTGCACACTTCGCCAGACTCAAGTTGATAGATTTATTTATGTAGTTCCTATAAAGTTCTTGACAGCTGGGGGATGAATTTTGAAATGTTTTTTTTATTATTATTATTGTTGCATCTGGACTGGATTCATTTCAAAATGTGAAATGTAGCCGATCGACACTTTGCCTGGTCTCTAAATCATATTTAAGAACAGATCCAGTTTTAAACCCCAAATTAAAGCAATTTAAAAGCCTGAAATACAATGCTTTTGTCATTTACAGATTTAAGCTTTTTAATAATTTTATATTCATCTTTGGTCGCTCATTAATTAGTCAAATAAGAAATTAAACTTAATGTGTGATACAGCAAAACAAATGAAAAATATGCAATTTATGTGTAGAGATATCCTTTTTATCCTTAAGAAATCGAAATGTGTGAGAAAAATATCTACAGAAATATCAATAAAATGTGTCTTGTAATATGACAAATAATTCATACAGAGCAGGAAGTACTATTAGGCATACTTTTAGTCAAAAGGATAAACTTAACATTGTTCTGAGCCAAAGCGCTGCCATTTTGTCCTTGGATTTAATTTTTGCTGTGAATGGTAAAAAGTCAGCAGATAGCACTGCTGAGAGACAAAGTGGTACAAACACATTAAGCTGAGAAGCATCTCTTTCTGCAGAAATAGCCAAAGGTGACATCTCCACCAATGTAGCAGAGATGAAAAGGACATTAATAAAGTTAAACACACTCAAGGGAGAGAGAAATCTATCGCAAGGGGGGCTTAAACGGGAGAAGAGAGCATCGAGGTCCGGCTAGCTGCAAATCACAACCTGAGTATAAATTACATCTGTCTGTTTGCCGTGGAGTGTGTGAGCGTGGGATGAGATTAAAAACGCTGCTGGCAGGACCACACATGAAGCACCAGTGGGTAGGTTGATTATCCACATCAGTGAGACACAGGGAGACAAGGCGTCTCACACACTGCCACTGGGTCCAGTTCCATTTGCCTCCTGCTGAGCAAAGCTGGATGGACAATCTGATCCTATCAGGGACTCCTGTGCAAGCCAGAAGAGGCAGCAACCACCCCGGTTTCCTCAAGGAAATCTAATCTATATGGTCCAGTCCATAAATTTTGGCAAAAGTAGTATGTGAAATTGGATTTGGTGGCCGATTTCAGCAATCTCACGGCATCGCTGAATTGTCTGGAGACTCAGACTGACATCTTGCGACGTCTTAAAGACACAGGCTCCGCCCACATCCGGGAAAAACAACAACACCCTCTCTAAATAATTAGTCAGATTTATCACAGTAATAACAGAACATTAAGTAAATAACCACAAAACTGGAAAAAGAAACAAAATGATGATATGACAACAAGGGATGCACCAACCTAGTACCGATACAGAAACAGATATTGGAGGACCAGTATCAGTTGATGCCGATTCGACACAGAAAAACAGCACTGAAATAACTTCATTTTCTTTTTTTTTTTACTGGATTACAAATTTATTTGATAACTCCGCACCAGTACAGCACACTTAAATACACCAATACCTTCACAAGCTTGGTCAAACATGTAAAAACAACTTTAATTTTTCAGTTTGTGCTATTAGTTTAACAGCTAATGTGAAATAAATAAACTGAAAATAAGTTTACTAACTTGGTCAAACATGCTAAACTAAACCACAAACTGATTCAAATGGTTCAGAAAGTGCAATTAGGAATTTTAAATGTAATGTAAAATAAATGAAGCGTGATGACGCTCAGATCACAAAACATAGAATTAGACCCAATAGATCTGCCCTTATGCATCAATGTTTTCAATATCAAGTCGGATACATGTTTTAGTTTCGAACTGGTGCATCTCTAATCACAATGCAACCAATGAATGTTTTACAATATTTGGTTTGGATGTTTTGGTAAAATGTTTAATGGAACTGGAGGTTATGAATCGTGTAACGCCTGTGAGAACTGAGGCAACGACAGCATGTGAATCTACGACAAAGAAAAAGCCTTCAGAGAAAAGGCTCGGTTTCTGATTCATTTGCATTTTATTTATTTTCTCAATATTTTTAGTAATCTACTTTTTATTCACCTACTTATGGAAACAATTGCTGGGGTTTTATGTGTGTTTTATTTTATTTTTGTTCTTGTTTTGTCATTTATTGGTCTGTGTTTATTCTCCAAATTACTTCCTCAAGTATGACATGAATGTCTATATATGATGTTCATTGTGGTGCTAAAACTTAGAAACAAATCATTTAAATTTCTTGCAATTTACGCTAAAATTTAGTTAAGTTATTAGAAAATCATCTAAGTATATATTCTTTATATGTCGATTTATCATCCACTGATACATGGAGTATTCTTCTGAAATGTGAGATTTGTAAAATGGATGAGATTTTTAGGAAATTTAGAGAGGCATTGGGAAAAAACTGGACAGTGACTGAAAATATCCAATTTTATAAACTAGCTGGAATCTCAAAAACCTAATATTTTTCCAATTAATTAAATAATCATCAACTACACTCATCTAAACAAAAAAAAATACTTATTTTAGACAGTTTTATCTTCAAACATCTTAATTTCTCCTATTTTCTAAACATTTCAGGTCTTTCCTCCTGTAAAAACATGGACTTATCAGACTGAAAAGCCCCAGCTTTAGTCTGTGACAAGCCAGAGTCCTGAGCTGGGAAGCTTTAGAGCATCCTGGGTGGAAACAGTTCAGTCCCAGGGCTGCTGTTCAGCTCCATCTTGATAGCAGCCGCCATGAAAGACAGGCGTGTTCCCTTCACTGTCCAGATTCCTATCTGTGTAATTGCGTTCCAGTCGTGGAGGAGCGCCAGTGGAGCTGACAACAGCTCTGCCTGCCACCCACTCCAACACAGGAGACATGCTTCAAAGGACACTCTGGAGTGCAAGGGACTGGAGTTCACTGCCAGGAGAGCCGCAGGCCTCACTTTGTCCTGCAACTACGAATTAGAAAGTTCTCTGCAAGGCTACGGCTACAAATCCAAATGCTGTTGCTGGTTTGGGTAACGGAAGAGGAGCTCAAACAAAAGATAAATTAATGTTTTTATGCAACCTTTTATCTACAAAGGTTGACAAAAACATGGATATGCTGTCTTCCATAATAATAGATAATTATGGTGTTTATTGCTATATGAGGGAAAAAATTATATGACAATGATGCCCTAATTTATGGTTGAAAATCCTCAATTTTTGTTGCATTTATTTGTTATTCATAAATAAATGTTTGAAATTATAACAGCATTCATCACTATTCAGTGGCAAATAAAGCTGAAAAACCTGTTCTGATTAGCAACACATCCCAAACCTTTCTTATCTGTAAAGTAATTATTGACTTACATCATAGAAAGGAACAATCACATGAGGTATTTCACTGCTTCTACAAACCAAAACAACTAAAACATCTGCAGACAGACCTTCAGGATTCAATGCAAGTTTGAGCAAATCTCAGCATGCAGCAGCAGGAGCATATCTGGATCAAGTCCAAATGCATCAAACTGTGCGATGCTTGCAACGTTTAGCACAACACGACGCGGGAGGAAAAACAAGAAGTCCAGTACGTACCGGCTACGTTCACTTTTTCTGAGTTGGAGGCGCTTGGGGTGGCCGTGCCAGTGCCGGTGGTCAGATTGGTTCCGGTGCCATTGTAAATGTTCTCCACCTTTGACTCCAGCTTGCCAAGTCTCAGCATGATGTTATCCAGCAGCACTGCAAGGGTCTTCTTCAAGTCTGCAGGTGAGAACGGGCACCTTCATTTTCCTCCCTAATCAGAGATATCAACTTCAAAAACAAGTTGGATCAGGTGTACTGCTGCATCTCTCCTTCAGAGAACATTTAGAGCATCTACCCCTTAATATCTTAAGATCTCTGAATGTAGCAGGAAATGTCAAATTCTGCATAAGAGAAAGCTTTTTTACTATCACCAGGCTTATATTGTTTTTTGTCCTGTCTTTTTCAGCATTAATATTTATGAACGGTAATGAGATGGAAAGGACATATTCAAGATGGCATTGGCGTAATTCTCTGGCCTCCTCGATACTTTAACCTGCAGCGACTGCGATGACATTTAGAGGAAAATGTTAAGTCTAACATAGAGTTGCTTAAACTGGCAAACAGCCATATTTACTTCTTTTTATCTCATTATTAGCAATAGATTTTTAACCATGTTAGTGATAGTTCTTAAAAATAGAGATACTGTTGTTTATAAATGTCTAAAATAAATATGTTATTATTTTTTTCCTAAGTTTCAGCCAATTGTTTTGCAAAATGACATTTCTTCATATAGATAAAGCTGCCTCAGTCCCTGAAAGAGCTTTGGGGATTCACAGAATTAAATTGAAATGGATTTTATGGGTCCTTCATGGGTAACAAAGAGGATCCCCAACCGGCCTCTTGAAGTCATTACAAATCAGATCAAGACAAATGCAGGAAGCGCAGTGCATCCTGCTGCCTGGCTTCCTAATCAAGGATTTGAAATGGATTTTTATATGATATTGGACAGTGGACGGCACACAGCTGTAGCGCTGAGAAACTCAATCACATTACGGGAAGAAAAAAACCCCCAGAACAAACAGGACAAGGAAGTATTTCCTAAAAATGGAAGGAGAATCATAATAATCCCTGGATATTGTTTGAAATGGATTCCCCTCTAATTCTTCACTCAATTTTAGTCCGAAAATTCTTTAAAGCTGCTGAAAAACCACACCAATAAGACAGAAGTCAAAAATACAAATATCGAGTTACAGTCCTGGAAAATAAATCCCAGTGAAATCCATAAGCCTGGTGCAGCTCCCGTTTCGCTCGATACCTCTGCATCTCCTTCAGGTTCTGTGAGAGCTGATTTAATCTCCAGGAGCTTCACTGTATGCTGTTGTTTCTCGGGGCATTAGACTGCAATCAATTCCAATCTCAGGTTTCTAATGAAGACTCCCGTTGAGTCACACAGGTCTATTAATGGCATGAATAAGTTATTGATGTGTCTTCTAGACCTTTTCTAAAATAGTATCACACTCCAGTGCAGCTGGGTCAGCACTACATCTTCTTATTTGATCAGAAGGTGGATAAATCTAAAAACTGAATCTTTTACTAAAACATAAAATTACATTAGCTGCTTAAATACTATTACTCTCCATTTTGATAGGACTTGTTGGTTATTAGGCTTGTAACATTTTGTGCACTCTGTTTAGACATCATAAAATTTAATGTAGAACTAGGCCTGTCACGATAGCAAATTTTGCTGAGCGATTAATTGTCTCAAAAAATTATTGCGATAAACGATAATATTGTCTGAAGACCTTTTTACACTGATTTAATGGAAATGACGTAATAATGCATGTGATTTCCTGCCAAAGATAGATACACTTTATTTTCAAAAGAATATTTAACACTGGAACTGATAAACAAAATAAACAAAACAACCAAAAACAAAATGGATTCTCAGTCTCCATTAATAAAAAATGTACTTGATAAAAACTAAACAACATAAAGCCAAAGTGTAAATAAATACTGCATTCAACCAAAAGACTGCAGATTATGAAGTCTGTATATTATGTTGCCCTTCAGTAATAATTAGATTTAAATAGAGAAGATGGGCACATCGACTACCTGATGCAATAGTTCACACTAACAACAATCTTAAAACGTTGGTCTTTCTAAGATTGTGTGGTGTGTTACGGTAGATCGTCGTTGCCGCTCCGATCCAAATCAGGGGTTTTTCCCCACTGGGAGCTTAACGCAGCCTGTTGAATGTGACAGGTAGCCAATCAGAAAGCGCGGATTCTCCTCCCTGTTTTCTGAGGGGAAATTACGTCGGGGAATCCCAAACAGCTGACACGGCGCAACCCGAAGTCCAGCCGACGTGGAAACAACATTAATGTTTATTCAACATGCAAAGAATATAGAAATGACAAGGAGAGGAGTTGGAGCGAAATTGCTACCGCAGTTGATAAACCCGGTAACTTTTCAGCTGTTCTTCGTTAACGTGACGTAAATAGTTTATAATGATTTTCATTCAGTCAGGACTTTACTCTGACACTAGAGCCACATGCATTGCAGGTAGATTGTAGTAAAGCATTGATTAATGCCTGGTTTTAAAATTAGTTCACTGGACTTGTAGCCATTATTTTGTGCCCATTGTTGGACACCACACGGCAGGACCGAACCCGATCGAACCGTTATACCTAGGATTTCTGTCGGCTAATGTGTGGTCTGTCAGGTTTTGAAAACGGGCCGACAATCGGCCGACAGCTCTAAGATCGTGTCGTGTGCGCTGGGCTTTACACTAAGGAAATGAGGAAGGGAGGAGTCAGTGGAGATCACCGGAGTTGAGCCTTTTTTCATTCGGTGTCATCAACAGAAAGAGAAAAAGGCCGGAAGAGACGATAATGCCGATAATTGAAATGACTTCGATAGTTTTAATTTATCGTACGATTAATCGATTTATCGTTTATCGCGACAGGCCTATGTAGAACAAACAAAAACAATAAAAAACAGGAATAAAAGCTGCACACATCCAATTCATAGGTTTAATTGTTTATTGTGACAGGCTTAATTACAGGAATTTCACTTTAACTCTCAATTTCATTGTGAGAGTTGAAAAGGAGTTTGGTATAGTCATGGAATCAGAAATTTAATTTTATTAGAAATTTATTGACAAGCGACTGGAGTTCGCAAAGCAGCCAATCCAGAAATGTGATTTATTTTTCTTGCCGCTGATTGGCTCCAAGAGAAATTGTTGATATTAGTTTATGCAGTACTGCAGCTATATTTGGTTATAAGCTTTTCAGAGAGAGTCTCAAGTATTGGTAGATTTTAACATGCAGCTTTGGGTCACTGTAATCTGGAAAAGTTTGGTAAAAAAGACTCTACTGGGGTAGAATAACTATGCAAGTGCCTAGGAAACAGTTAACCTTTCCTACATTTTGTCTAAACTAAAGTTGCATGTTTCTAAATTCAAAAATGAATACTTTAGCCTGATGCAACATGTCAGTCAGATCATGTGAGCCGAGGACTCACCGTAAGCCGTCATGGTTCCAACATACGGGCCGTCCATAACACTTTGGTTCTCCTCTGCCAGCGCTTTGATGTAGCGCTTGCTCAGATCCAGGATCTGCTGGCGCAGGACGGCGCTGTTCTCGTGGCTGGTCCGTTGCTGGATGGTGAAATGCAGCAGCATCATGCCCCAGATGAAGCCAAAACTTACCAAGAAGAAGCCAAGCTTCTGCGAGGACAGCTTCCACATGAAGGGCGAGGCCATGCTGGACAGTCTGCTGCGAGTCTTAAGCGACCAGAGAAAGATTCAGGGAGTCGGGGGGAGGAAGAGGAGGATCAGGACGCCAGCGGCGGCATGGCTGTGTCGGTTAGCGTAGCTACTTGCTGGGGCCGTGTCCGGGGGTTTGCAAACCACTACAACCTTCACTGGCCCATCATCACCTCCCAGTAACATCTCAGACGGTTTGCTGCATCCTCCTGAAGGAAAATCAGAGGACAGATCTACTCATTAGTTCGCTAAACACTGATGATGAGAGTATTCACCTCTTCTACCCTAATACAACCACCTATAGATGTTTGGAATAACAAGACAACTTCTTTACTCATTGGCTGCTAAAACAAGTATATTGTGACAATAAAATAGTTGCGAGAGAATGAGGAACAAGTAGTTATATGTCTGATGAGACGCTGCATATTTAAAGCAGCAAGTAAAAATAAAAAATACAATAAATTCTCAGAAACTCGTCTTTGCTTCAGCAGTGAAAGAGAACTTCCTCATTTAATCCAGACAGTGTGATCTTAGTGATTGATGCAGCCGTATATAAAAAAAAAAAAGACATGGAGATAATTTATAGTCAGCTCAAAAAAAACAAACACTTTAATCATCTAAATTCCTCGTTCTCAGTAACAACAGCACAAACTGAATGCAAAAATGAAGAGAAATAAGTTCCATTGGATTTCCTGCTAAATAAATTAACACAGCACTGACAGTGTGTGTGTGTGTGTGTGTGTGTGTGTGTGTGTGTGTGTGTGTGTGTGTGTGTGTGAATTAGCCGATAGCACTGTTAAAGCTATTAAATAGTTCAGCAAGTCATAACTGACACCCCTGGGCAGTCGATGCAAAGCCAAATAACCGCCTTTGGCTGCAACCATCTAACAATAACTAAATAGCAAACTGTTCAACCATGTAACCAAGACAAAAAAAAAGAGAAATCTAAGATGTTCTCTCATCTGCATTCAGCCGATGCCGCTGAAAAGGCAGCTAAGTGTGTGGAGGGGATTACTGCAGCCGTGCTTTTCAGCTGCATCTTTCTTATGCTCTATAAATTTCCTTCTAACTGGGACAGAGCAATAATCGCCCTAACGGATACACTATTCTCTTGCCTGTCCATACCATCATCATCATCAGCATCATCGTCTCTGGGTTAGGATGGGAGCTATCGGCTCATCTTTACTTTCCATTAATCAGATTCATAAATAGGCCAAGGAAAGCTGGAAGCAGATTCCACTGAATGTACTGCAAACATTTCATAAGAAACAGCGGTGTTTGCTTTACACTGTTTGCATGACAAAGATAAAGAGAAAATCTCTGCAGTACAATGCAACGTCATGCAACGCTTATTCTCTTTTGCTAACGCTACAGGCAGATTCTCAGAGACCTGACCCTCTTGTCTTCCTGGATTGCTTAAATCCATCCTCCCTGCTCAACAGAGAACCTCCCACTTTCATCAAGATGCCTTTCAAACCCAGGCTATGCTCTGATCTCTAGAGAAGAGGAGGACAGGCGTAATTCCCGTCTCGGCTGCCCTTCGTCATTTTCTGATTGAGGGTCTAAATTTATCTGGCGACTAGCGACGACAAAAGCCGAGCGAAGCGACAATGACGGCCAGCTAAGGTTGAAGAGGATATGATCCTTTGCAACAACGACACGCTGGTAGAAGGAACTGAACAGCAGGCTCAAGAGCAGAGACAAAAAGCAATTGAACGATTGAAGCCTGGGGGATTCGGTGTGCTCTCCGGCCCGCTCTAAAGGGATTTCCTTCTGCTGGGGACAAAAGCAATGAAATTTAAACTTAACTGTTGGGTTTATAGTATAGATAACACAGCAGCAGTGCCAAAACAGGATGAAAGATGAACATCCCGAGAGCGCTGAGATTCAATATCAGGCACAGATTGTGACAAGAGTACAGAAGCAGCAGGAACAATGCAGATTAATTTCCAACAGGGTTCCTGCATGCTTGGTGATGAACAGTAGCAGTCTAACCTGCAGCCATTGTGACTGCCAGGCTGCTTTTTCCAGATGTGAGGGCTTAATGAAAATGTCACTGGGATTACGAGTGAACAATATCCCCAAATCACTCTGTAACATCTTAGGCTTTAATATCGTTCCACATGAGTCCTGACTACGTAACCTTCACCCTCGTTTCTGTTGCATAGTTACCTGTTATGTCCAGCCAGATAAAGTCTCCACTCATTTAATTCAGAGCTGAAAATAACTTCCTTTTAAGTGGAGTTCAGGGGATATTCCATACAGCAGCAGTGCATTATGAAAGAGTATTGCAACAAACTGAAAAAAATAAAAAAGTAAAATCCTTTCTCTGAGTGCTGGCAGCATGAACACAACCGCTAGAAATGTGCCTCAGACATATTGTTCTTTATTTATTATTGATCAGCATTGGAAAAAGCATCCATTTACCCTGAAATATAAATAGATTCTAGGAATGTAATGCCCAGGTGGCTGCAGAGCTAAGAGGTGGCGACAACCAGCCAATTTTAGACATTTAATTATTTTTTAAGTTTCATATCTCACGACAAAATGCAAGTGAAGATTGCAGTGATAACCGAGGGACATCCTTTATTCTGGGAAACCTCCTACCTCACCCACATCGCCACCTTGCCAGCTTGGGTTGTTGTTGGCCCAATAGAGATGCGGCGCTGCTGCTATGGAGACCGGTGTGAGTCTGCATCTTAATGAACTTCTTCACATAAGCACCGCTCCTTAATTATTCATCCGGTCCTCCAGAGAAACTGGCCGTGCTGCAGCTTCGCCACATTTCTGGTGTCGTAACTGGATATCAGCAGCTGCAACGCAGTTGGAAGGACGAGTTACCTCCACCTTATCCAGTCGCAACCATGCAGGTGTTAAACTAGAGGTATTAAATATACAAGGAATCGTTTTCCTTTAGGCAGTCCAAATAGAGCAAAGCACAAAGTCTAGAGCATAAAACGAAAAGAATATCTGACAATTTCTCTTTACATGAGCTTTTCATTTTAAAAGATAAATTATCTTATCGTCTTATCATTTCCACCACCCAACTGCCACTTCTAGTCACACAGTATTCACTGTAGGAAAAAAGTGGGAACTTGAAACTATGTTTTGATAAGTAAAAAGAAAATATTTGCATTTTTATTTTTTATTTATGAAAAAACTAAAATGAGCAAACCACATTAAGGGGCAACATAGCTCCTCTTTTTACCCTCCAACAATCTTTTTACCAGCGTTTCATTGAGAAGCAACTCGTACAATGACGTCAGCAGATGCACAGTTTTCACCAGATGTTTGCTAATTGCTGCTGGCTAGTCTGAAGGAGCTGCACTGAGAGGCAGAAGCTTGGGAACTGAGGCTAAGTCCAACCAGGCGTTTTGCACAGCTGAATGGTTGCCATGGCGATTCAAGGATTTCTCAAACATGTGTGAAAGAATCAAGACAACTCTCCAGGTATGTTTTAAATGAGTGTATAACATTATATAATGAGGCAAAGCTCAAAAAGTCAATTTTACATAATACTGTCTTTTTTAGCTAACCAACTTTAGCGCTGTTCTAAATATTCAGATGCATTGAAGCATGTTTTTAATTAATTGTGACAGTAATGTTTGTAAGCCTGACCATCATCATAAACAACATCTAGAACAAGTTGCACAGCTTTTTCTGGAGCAGGTTGGCGAATGAAACCACATCCACTGTCACCCTGAGGCAGATTCCCTGAATGACTCCACAATAGGAATTGCCTCAGCAGTTTTGAAGCGGCGCGATAAAAACAATCTCACTAGTCTTCAGGAAAACAGACGGTAGTGTGAATGAAGAGTGGAAAACTGGCTTCATTTCTTTATTCTACTTCCCAAAAATTTATAAGAAGTATGAGTTTGTACAAAGATGGCAAAATGGTGTTTATATCATCAGCTTGGGCCTATTTGAAACCAATACTAAATAATCCCAGAACGACTTTAAATATTTTAAAAACAGAAAAAATATTTTACATACAGCTCAAATATATTCATAGACTCTCACCAGTAAGGTCTGTGGTTTCTCACGGGAATGAAAACATTGTGGCATAATTCTGGATGATTATAGACCAACAGGATTTCCCCCAGTGGATTAGTGGCCTGGCGGGTCACCAGGCTTTACTTGTACCCCCACCAGGCTAAGTATTGCTTACTTATTTAAGTCTATTTAAAATGTTTGCATTTTTTAAGACTTTAGCGTTGGTCTTCAGGTGTTATATAATTAGCATGATGCTAACACTGGTTTTTGATAGTTTGTGGTCTTAATCATCGTTTCATCAGAGCAGAAATCTGGATTCTTTCCTGATCAGAACCTTCTGTATCCTTGGGAAAGTCAAACTACCTTCACTGTGGGCAGTGAATCTGGTGTTCCTGATCTGAAAATCAATGTACGTTTAGAGTCTGGAAAGGCCCCAACCTCAACACTCTTGAAAGTCTAAAGCCCAAAAGACACGTCTGTGCAAAAATGCAAAGCAATTTAAATGAACCATCAACTCTGCCAAGAACACCGGTCAAATATTCAGCCAGACTTGTTCCTGAAGGGCTGCAGAAGAAATATGTTAGAGCTGCTGCAACTAGCAAAGGGACATTTATCCAAACATTACTGGGGATGTGTGTAGATTAGAGAAAATCCACAATATACTTAAGTGAACAAAGGATCTGCAGTTAAATTAGATAATTTATCACCACCAGAAAAAGTGAAAACCATTTTTAATTTTACAATTATCTTGTGAAAATTAAGATTTTAGCAGAAATTTAAGTAAAATAGAAGTAGCTTCAAGCGACAAAAAACCTCTGGATCATCAGTGCTGCAAAGGTAAGGAATCTTTAGACTAACAAGTCTAACCAGACACAACTGGACATGCAAAGCCGAGACCACCCAGAACAGAACCTGCATGTTCACAACAAGCTCAAAGACAAAGCATGGCGCAGACTTGCAGATGAGCTTTTGAAGCTAGCCACAACATCCACCCCCCTTTTTCCTGTCACCACCACACAAGGTTTCGCTGTTCCAATAACGCAAGTTGTCTCAACACATTAGAGCAAATAATTTTTAGCCGACGTGGCTATTCTATAAATTAAGGGCAGGAGCTGTTATGCAACAGTACAAACATACACAGATACCGAAAAGGCCAGCGAGGTTTTTCCTCTCACTGCACTAAATCGCTAAACCCCTGCACTTTGGTACTAATACTAAACACTCTGCCTAAAAGCAAACAAATCCTTCCTCTGCTCCTCATTATTAATACAGATCCGAATCCTATAAATCCTTTAAATGTAACAGAGAAAAAATGAAATAAATAAAAATACAGCAAACATTTTCAAACAAGAATCATTAGAGCGACAGAAATGAATGTTTAATCAGAATCCTCTTCTTTCCTATTAAAGTGTAATTGTGGGGAATTTTGGAGCAGGAACAAGTTGTAGGTAATTATCTGAAACATAACTCAAACTTTAACCTTTAGATTAAAGCAGACACTTAAGCTTAACGTTCAACGACACACATTCACGAAGAAATACAAAGACGTCATGGAAAATGAGGTTTGGAGGGAGGAAAGACGAGCAGCTGGGCGCTGGTTTTGCGGCAACGGCGCGAGAAAGAAGTTGTTGGACCTGCTTTACAGCAACTAGCTGCACAATGACGGTAAAGTGCAAGTCAGTCGGTCAAAGTGCCAAAGAGAATTAATAGAGTAGGTGCGGAAAGCAGATCCACCTGATAATACACATCTAGACAAATTTACTGCTCAAGATATGATAAAAATTAAATAAAAAACTTTTGCATTGAAAGAAAAATCCAACCTTTAATTCGAAATCCTGTATTTATTGTTTATCTTTTAAGTTTATTTTTCAACTCAACATATTTCCAATTAAATTCCCAATGAAGTTACATTTGTGACGGTCCAGGCATGGCTCTCAACCAAACAGCATGTCGATGGTGTCTAATGGTTGCTATGGAGACGCCATGATGCTACTCCCCATCAACAAGCTATATTGATCATTTTCACCTTCTTTTGCTCACCATCCTTGGCGGCATGAGAAACTTGGTTTAGACAGGTAATTATTTTTCTTTAGAATTCAGGAAGTGGCTTAAAAATCAACACAATTCTAAATTGATTTTTTCCCATTGTCTGTTCAATAAATATAATTAAATCTCAAGATATGATTAAAAGATTTTATTTGAATGTCTTACAAATTTCAAAAGCAGTAGATTTTTAGGGCTATCTAAGGTTCCCCCCAGAAAACTTGCTAAGCCTGGTGGTTCGGCACTATGGCAGTCATTCATCCCGTCGTGTTTTTCAGTCAAAAAATGTTTCAAGTTGACAGAAAATTTGAAAATATAACTTGATAACTATGTGTTACTGAAAGATTGGAAGATTAACACCTGAATAAAGTCTGAAAAGATTGTAAACAGTTTAAAAATACTTAAGTAAATAAGCAATGCTTAGCCTGGTGGGGGCACAAGCAAAGCCTGGTGGCCCGACAGGCTTATAATACACTGGGGGAAACCCTGGCTGTCATTTCTTTGACAGTCGCAGCCTTACAGTTCCCTAAAAGAGTAGTAATAGCTCTAACCACTTGTATCATTATCACAAAGTACCACAAAGTATCATGGTAAAACTTTGAGTCCAGATCGCCCAAAATTAAAGAAAATAAGGGCCAATTTTAACGTTTTTCCACACTGTACTCAAATTAAAAGTTGGATTTTTTTATGAGATTGTGCTGAAGAAACAATAGATGGATTTCTATAATGCCAGCATCTGGAAATGCTTAATCAACTTTCAACTTTAGACCGACTTCCAGAAAAGTGAAATGCATACCAGACGATGGAAAAAACACCCGCAAGAGTTGGATGTTGGGAGAGAATGTGGCCCAAATTTTCCCTCCTGATTTGATCTCTCTCAGTATCCCGTCTACACAATCTGAAACTTAGCACTAAAATTTAAATCCCTTATAGAGGAGACGTTTGTTTTGGAAATACGGAACAGTTTCGCTTTAAGAAAAGGCAGGTGTTGCCTGTGTGTGAATGTGTTTGCTTGTTCAGGGAGAGAGAACAGGAGCCCTTTAATCACAGGGAGCCAAACGCGTTCACTTTCCGTCACCACAGCTCAGCCCTCCTCCTTCAAACCCTCCGCTGGCTCTCAACCAGAGCCCACTCCTCTCGCACCAACACCCCTCAAACCATTCCTTGCCAGTGAAGCATGCCACCGAAGCAAAGCTCCTTTTCTGCAGGATATATAATCCCAAGGCCCCGGCAAATAAAAAAAAAAAAAAAAAGCAGCTGAAAGAGTTCTTTATAAAGTCGGGTCAGTCCGAGGCTCACCTCTGGACGGTCAGTATTAGCCTACGAGGATCGAGGATCTCTCATTAAACAATGCAAATAGCTTAACAATCCTGTGTCATAATGTCTTATAAACAACTCATTATGTCATCCTGATTACAAAAAGATACAAACATGGCTAAACTGGTTTGTTAAGTGCTTCTGCAATGAGCCAAATTACTCAACCTGACAGTTGCTGCACCTTTGTAGGAGTTATTTAGCTAATTACGCTTGCTTGATCTCAAACGGACAAAAATTAACATAATCACAAAACTATCTGGCAAACGTATCCCCAGGATGCAAAAGTTTTTAAAAAATGCAACCTTCCAAAAAGTATTTCTGACTTCAAAGAGGCAAATCTTTTGAAGCTAGTTTAAAAATGCTACCACAATTTACATTTAAATAAGTCGTTAATAACCAATATTACTATTTGAGATTGGCACCAAAAATAATTTCCAGATCAGTAATTTTTTTTAAGATGCTTTGGTCTGAAATGTTTATATCAAATCATACTTTTGGTGTTTTAACAATTTTTAAGGCTAGTATGCTAACTAAAAAGAAAATGGTAAAAAGTGTGAAATTTTGCTGTTTATTTTTAATTGGAGAAAAATGTCATGCTACGTATAAGAAAAACAAGAGAAGTTACAGCAAAGATATCCATTAATTTATGTATTACTTAATGTAACAACCATTTAGCGAACTTAGATAGCATTTTCTTGTATGTCAAAGAGAAAAAAATGTTCCTGAAATATGTTAAGTTTTATAAACGTCTCCAAGCAGCAGCAAAGTTCGCTTAAGCCTTGGGCCGGCTCTGAGACAAATAATTAAACGATCTGATTTCCAAAGCAACATCAACTCAAGGACCGACACAACCCTTCTCTGGTTTCAGCAGAACCAGGCGAACCGGCTGCTGTCAGTTCAAAGTCCTCCAAGCACACAAGGAAGTGGGCGACGTTACGGGAACAGGAAGGTCGCCTTTCAGGCACAGCGACACGTTAACGACCCTATCTCCACCAGTTTGTTGAAAACCTTTCACACACAGGTGGAGCTTCGAGCACTTGTTGTGAATTACAGACTGCTGGTGTGAAAACCACATTGCCTGAAACAGTCCAGTTATAATTAGACACTCTGTACCAGCGTGTTTTTAACCATATTGTAGTTTGATGTTTAGCTAAGACTCGTAACAATGGGACCCCAAGCTCGCGCGGCGACTTACGTCCTCATTCCGTAAATGGCTAAATAACCGTTAGCTACTTTGTTCATTTTCCCGCCGCATTTCTCCTCATTTACTCCACACATTTGAGCTCCAGCTACAGCAGGCTTGCTGTTTGGTGGTCGACCACCAACAAAACACGCATCACCGCAATGACAAGTCGCCCACTCCCGGCTAAAACACTGCGCCTCCTTCAACACCAGCAGCAGCAGCAGCAGCAGCAAAAATACCACAACAATGCCCGCCATGGCTTTCACTGACAGAAACAAAAAGAAGCGTACCTTTTGAAGTAAATCCATCCACAACCGCCTTGGTGTTGCCAGAAAGGAAGAAGGGAGAGTTAAAAGAGCAGAGAGGAACAGGGCGAACACATCCGAGCGTGCTGAACGGTCTGGGGAGACTGGATCCCAGGCAGCTCGGCGTACTGGTTCCCCCCTCCCACCTGTGTTCATTCTGCCCAATCACAGAGTTAGGGATCGTCTCGGTTTTATCAGCCCCCCCCCAAAAACGTAAAACACGACCATACCAGTATACTCCATACGTGTCCAACTCAAATCAAATACCACTAATATAAAAACTTCTTACAGATATGTCTAAATTAGCACCACCAAATCTGTGATTTTGATTGCCAAAAATACAACCCGTGCCCCCCCAAAAACACAAAAACAATCACAGTGTATGTGTGATGAGTGTGAAAAGATGTTTAATATTATTTAATTCTAGCGCCAAATCAGTAATTTATCAAAATAGTGGATAATCTTCTTTCACTTTTCTGGGATTTTGAAATGTGTTTTTAAATGTATTATTTTTAATTCATTTTAAATAAATTATTTTTTGAAATCATAAAATGTTCAGCATGGACCTTAAAGATAGAGCAAAGCGAGATTTCATTTCTTTTTTGATATACAAATGCAAGACGATCCCTAATAGAGTTTCTGCAGCGAAAGACAAATACTTTGTGTTTACTGCCACCTGCTGGCCATCTGCCGGTACTGCTGGTTGTTAGACAATAAACAATGCTGTCACATTTTACGGCACCGGTCTTTATTATTTCTCATCATGGTTTACAGAACTTATGACTCAGCAATTCCCCTGAAATAAATAAATAATAATCCCTCTCTCACTTATTATCTACACAACACAATAATAATAATAATAATAATAAAATCAAATCTCATGCCCAGTCTGAGAAAATCGTTTTATTACCCAAATAAGAACAACAGTAAACACAGCAGGTTCACAATTCTAATCATTAGAAAGAATGTGAACACAGAAGAAGCTCATGATTTATATTTATAATCTTTATTTCAAAACCTTAAGCTATACCTCATAGTTTATTTAGTCATCACACAGCTGTATAGATTATGATAAATCCAATATGGAAAATCATTCTGAATAAATTAGAAACACACAAAATGTACTGTACAGATATAAAAAGCTGAAGGTACAGTAGAGGTGAGCTTGTTTCCCACTAAGGCACTTGAGATCAGAATACATCACTACCAACACTGCGCTCTAAATCCTAAATCTATTTAAATGACAAGACAGAGTATATTCAAAAGCTTCATTCATTTTATAATCTTCTTCTTCTTCTTCTTCTTCTTCTTAATACATTAACAGTGTGGTTGTTGCTTCAAAATGGTGATAGATAATGATGAAAGTCCGTCTGACATTTTGAGATAAGGGTTTCAGCAAGAGCTGTAACTGTAGTGAGTGGTTCTAACTAAATGGAAAACAGGATAAAGGACATGCAATAGGTTAGCAAAGCTACCATTTTTTCACTACTTTGGCTTAAACATACTTAAAAAAATTTTTCTACATTATCACACAATAAAGGAAGCAAGCCTGCTAATAAGTTATTGAAAGCTGTCAGGTTCTGCATGGAGATAATGTCGTTTTCACTGATCTTGTTTCCTAAAGTGACTACTAAACTTCTTATCAAATGTTATTGGGGAAAAAAAGCTTACGCTCATTTTAATTTTGATAAAAGATTTCTAAAATATTTAGCACTTTGCCACATTTACCTTTGCTTTGGATCACCAAAAAAGTGAACAGTCCACACATATTTCTGCTGAAAATAATCCACATAATGTTCTTTTCTTATGATACCATGTATTTTGTGAGGCGCACCAGGCCCTCACTAGCCACTAGTCAAGTGTTTGTGAACGTTTAAAAAAGTATATTATATATAATTATTCTGGCATTTAGCAAATATTTCAAATTCAAGTTCAAAAATACTTTATTGATCCCAAAGGGAAATTAAATAATAATAAATTAATGCAATAAAATATCTGGAGGATTTTTGAAAATTGCTTAAAAATAATATTTATTCTTGGCTATCCACTCAGCTTAAATGCTAATGTCATGCTAGCATTAGCAAGATAGCTAATAACGTTAGCTTCTGTTCTGTATGCTGTTTGAAAATAATTGTTCACATATTCTTTATTTTTGAAGAAAAATCCCTACAAATCCATGTATTGTTAATAAATATTCATTAGCTTCCAATGCTATGTTATCATTTTCATTAACATTTAGATGTTACCTAGATGCTAGTATCATTGGCTTCATCTGTTGTGAATATGCTAAGTTCTTTTGTTCTTGTTTTAATACATATTTTGACTGAGATAAACTACTAGTGTGAGATATACTTACAAATAAGCAATGAAAATGTTAAATCACATGTAAGGAGCAGATGTAATTTTCTTTATAACTGGAAGTTATTAGCTGTTGCTTCATTTTTCTAGCCTCTTGGCCACGGCCTGGTAGGCTAGCTCGATCTCCACATCTGCTGCACATGTGTTAGTGAACTCGTCTCGCTTGTAGGCGTTGTCAAGGTAACGCCACACCCCTTTGAATTCAGAAGGGACGTCATAGTTTCTGTATTTCTTTGCAACCACCTGTCAAAAACAAATAACTAAAGCAAGAAGGATTTGGAGATGATGGGAATGGAGATAAATGAAGAAGGCAGTTTACCTTAACAACATGGAGCTTGGGTAGAAGGTTGCAGTCAGCAAGTGTCAGTTCATCGCCGTCTAGATATTTGCGGCTGGACGGGCCTTCACCACTGTGCCGTCCAGATTGAACCTCATCAGGAATCGGCCTCATTAAATACTCGTCCAGTTTCGCCAAGGCTTTGTTCAGACTCTTCTCCAAAGCTTAAACACATAAAGCAAACGGTAACACAATGTAAGACGATTTCCAAACTTTTTTCCAGGTTCAGTATGACAGAAAATTGTTTTATTATTTATCTGAATAATTAATAATTGTCTCTCCGAGTCATTATACGGGACGTCAACAAACTACTTTTTGTTTAAGAGTGTGCTTTTTTTTACTTTTTACATTTCTGTCACTATTTGTCACAATCCAGGTGAAAAATGTTCTTGAAAGTTCTTAGTTTTTTTGAAAACCTTGAACTTCAAGAGGGGTGTTTTTGGACTCCTGTCAAGATTTTACATATTCTTAATGACCATTGTTAGGTTCAACATAACTGGTGTACTCACAGCGATTTTTCTCCGGTCTTGTATTTTTGACGTAAGCTGAGAACCTGGCAAAGATGTCATTTCCTGCAACATTGGATTCACGGTTCTTTGTTGCAAGCCTGGGATACCTGAACAGCAGATGTTTAGCAGTCAGGACGCTGTTTGTTCCCATTTAATGTTTAAGTTTGTGATGCCTACTTGGGTGGACCCAGGATCTCCTCCAGGTACTCTTCTATCTTGTTGACATCTGTGAGAACGTTTCCCTCAAAGGTAAGGAATGGCGGATGTGTTCCTGGGGCGAGGTTGTGAAGATCAGCTGGTTTCCTGATAAAAAAAACAAACAATTTAGACAAGACATTTGACAAAAATGCACATCACACTTTCAGATTTTTATTTGCAAAAGAAAATAAATTCAATCTTCTTTCCACTTCCCGATTATGAGTTTATTTGGGTTGGTCTAATTTACGCAATTCCAAATAAAACCACAGACATTTGTGATGCAATTAATTTAATCAATTTTACAGCAAAGAAAGCAACACAGGACATTTAAGCCTATTTTCTAACATTTAATGACTCATTAAGAGTCTTGAGTCAAAGTCCCTGAAGTGACTGGCAATTCATTGCAGGAAATCATGTCACCGATTCGCCTCTCAGATCTCCAGATGTGCATGAGCTTCGCATGGCAGCTCCAGATGTTAGCAAATGGTTTTCTGATGATTAACTCCATCATACGCTGTAGAAACCGACACGTTCACCTTTTTAAATCGACGGTAGTGACGTTAAAGACTACTCCCTTCAGCCAAAGGATCATGAAGAGACGTTGGGAGAAAGGGCAGTTTCCGATGCTCTCCCCGTCACTCCCAGCCTGCAAACACACACACAAACACACGCCCACACACACACGCACACACACACGTTAATGAAAAACAACAGAAGAACAACATTTGAAACTGAATATTTTTCTTATGTGGGTTACTAAAGAGATTCTTAAAGGCTAAGATTAGTTTATAAATCTCAGATTACACAGCAGAACACATATTGGACCACTGAGATATTTTGTATTATTATGACGTTATTTATTACCAAATATTTTGAGACACCCTTCAAAATCCTCAAATCTAGCCCAATTAATTCAAGATCGGTGCAGTGTCTGGATTCCTCTGACGTAACAAAGCCCTGACTGGAAATTTCTGTCATGGTGCACATTCAACAATAATCTGTTTGTAAATTGGAAATTTTGTAAAAGGTGTCTTCAGTTCACATGTGCTGGGATTGTTTGTGTGTCTGCAACTGGACACTGTAATGTAATGAGATACAAGGTCCAGCATGAATAATCCACACAGCTTCCATTAACCGCCTCACTGCTCATTTGAACCTCTGGTTTTAACACGCTAGCAGCATGCTAAGCACTTTAGCCACTGAAATCAGTTTTTGTCCTATCATTATACGTGTGTAAGCCCAAGAAAATGCCCCAAGTTTTCTTCTGTTATGCTTAAATATTGTTTATTTTTGTGTAATGAAGCAGAGATCTAGCTTATATAACTTCCATTTTAAACAGATTAGCAAAAATAATAGACTATTTAAAACAGTTACACATCTGTTTGTGTAAAATCAACTTTATTACGCAAAACATTTAAAGCAATCAACAAAGAGTTGCTGAAGGCAAGTCAAGAGTTTCAGATAAATACGTGATTGAGTAAATATTTAGCTATATTTGAATATTTAAAGACACATTCCACAACAGGGCTGATGTTGAAAACGCCTCCACATTTATCATCTGTACTTACAAACAAAGAAGCTTTCTGTGCAACAGACAGAAAGTTAAATCATCCTGACATTAATCGGGTCATATTTTGAAGCTATTCAAAGGTTTTACTCTCGATGCTGAAAGGAGTCCAGTAATAATTCAGTGGGGCAGAGAAAGAAGGAGATTGTCAATACACGAATGCAGGTCGGTGTCAGGTTAACACATGGAAAATCAGCACCCACCAACAACAGCAGCATGGCATGTACGCTCTTAAAGGAGCTGGACTAAACTGATCGCTTGTTTTAGTTGCTATAAACTTATTTTTAATACACAAAAATGTAACTATTTCTTGGTGTTTTCTTTTCATTTTTGTGTACAGAAAAAAAATATTATACAGAAAGTGCCCACCTTAACAAATAATTCAATATCAGGATCCTTCTCTTCCTCGGTTACAGTATCCGTCATGGTCAAGAAAAACCCGCTTTTCTTGTTTGGATATCACAGTTAAAAAATATTTACTTCTTTTTCCCCCTGTGCAATCGTTCGCAGTATCAATTTTCAGCACTCTAATCCAGGGCCATTCGGCGCTGTCCGCTCTGTCCCATGGCAGCTCTGTGAGAGGATCAGCTGGGGACGAATGCCAGGGAGTGTGAGAAGGGCAGAGAGAGTGTGTGGTGGGACGGGTCAGTGTGTAGGGGTGCAGTTCGTACCCTGGGATTCAGCTGCAAGGCGTGACACTGTCAGGCAAAAATAACCCCATGTTGGCAAACAAGCCTGAGGAGAGACGTGAAGAGGAAAGAGGGATCCACTTTTCCCGGTTCTGCAGCTATGAGTCATAACTGTGTGACTCTGAATCACTGAGAGTCACCTTCTAAGAATCATATGCTGTCTGGGGCTTATTTGGCGTTAACTAGCAGCTTGGTGAAACAGAAACATTTCAACTGAAGCATCCAAGTCCAGCTCAGTTTACAGCCATATATTTTGTTGTATCATCATGGTTTTGGAAAATAAAATCATACATCTGGTGCAACCAGTTGTTTTCAGAATAAACAGAATCCCCAGAAAAACATAACGAGACTGTTTTGAATTATTTTAACTTTAGTAAGATTAAATGTTTTCATTGGAAGAAAGAAAGTTTTTGCGTGACCAAAGAAAAGCTGATAATGTCAGATTTTTCAATTACACAACTAGGAATCTCTCTTATTTTGAAGAACTGTGGGCGATGAATTTGTAATCACACTAGTTTATTAGAAAGTGAAAACGTCAGAAGTAAATAAAAAAAAAATTAAATTCTGAAATAGCTTAAAGATATTTAAATTGGATTTCGGATTCAAAACAACAACTTGAATATGTTGCTATAAGCTATTAACAACCCAGTTTCTGCAGCTGTCCCTAAAAATAATAATCAAGTTTAGGTTATTTACCATCTTTATCACAGTTTATCATGAGATTGTGTTTTTGGATAGAATTATCAGTAACACTAACAGAAAATTGACTTTAATAATTAATCAAGGCTCTGATAGTATAGATGGCAGCATGAAACATTATAATCCTTTAGTGCGGAATATATATATATATTTTGCACAAAGTCCAACAACCTCACCCGCTACAAAAAATTATCTTGCTGAAATGCCCAGGTGCGGTCTGTTTCAACCGAAAACAAAAAAGTGTAAGGCGAATTAAAAATCATCCAAAAAGTATAAATGGTCTGGAAGCATCTCATTTAAACCTGTTCTATTAAACCTTTAAATAGAGAAATTTACCAACATGTAGCTTACTTAATATGCATTTAAATTCTCAACAGCGACGTGTTTGTGCTAAGTGCTAATGCTGAGTCTTTAGCTAGTGCTAAATTGTTAGCTAGTCATTAATTATTGGGATAAAACTCCAGTTTGATCAACATAGCTTATAAAGTTATTACTTGTTGATATCAGATAATCTTTAAATAATTATATCTGTCAACTAATTAAGTGTTGTTTATCCAACCAGAGATTACCTATCTGTGCTCACAGCTAATCTAATCTAGCCATCTCTAAAGGTATAGCAGTTCAAGATTAGACGTGTGAGAAAGATCTTTTAATGCTTCCTACAGCTGACATTGGTTCAACCACAATATCCTCTCAGCTATCTTGCCTTAATTCATGTCAAAGTATAACACTTTTCCACTGCAGCTGGACTTTAGAGTGGAATTTGCGGATTATGTAATAATTGACTCTGTATGTACAATGCAGTTGTTACTGGATGGAAAGATAACTCGTATTCCCAAGGCCGAGTGGGAGGAACCGCCCTGGAACCCTTTGACCTCTGAGTCTGAACATTCTTGTCAGCTCAACTTAACTTATATTTAGAAACAGAGTAATGCCGCCCTCCTTCCCGCAACACAAACACAGCAATGACTTTGCATGATGGCGCGATGAATAAAGGGTCCAATCATATGTGACGTCTAGGCAGGTTTAGACTTATCACATTCAATGAGTATTTGCACACAGAGATATGAGGAATTTGCAGTTATGACCTTGTAAATCTGCTGCTTAATGTTTTTCTTCTAAAAACTCTAGAACAGATTGATTGTTTGAGTAACCTATAGATTTGTGTCTGTGTATACAACCAACATTTCTTTCTTACCCTTGCAAAAAGGCAGTTTTTTGGTGCATCTTCCTCATTCACGGGCTCCTTCTTCTCAGAGGCCGATGACGATGAAGAAGAAGATGAAGAAGCTCTGTCTCATGACTGCTTCCTCTCCACTTCCATCTCTGGAGACCCACATCCCAGTTTGCGTTGGGGATGCTTTCCTTTCCCACCACCTCCTTCTCTTCCTTTGCTTCTATTTCCTCATCCTCGCTCTGTTTTTCTTCCTCTTCTTCCATCTCACCCGTTTCGTGATCCTGCATCTCCTCTTTGTCTTTAGTCTCGGCGTGCGATGAGGATGAGGAGGATGAAACTGAAGATGAACTGCCTCGCCTCTCCTCTACAGGAGGCTGATCTGGGGACGGAGACTTTGGAGTCGATGCTCCATCTTCAGCAGCTCTGGTGTTCTCGTACTCTGGAGTCTGATCTGTGGGTTCTTCATTGAGCATTTCATAGATACCTGAAGACTGATTCTGGTAGGACGACTCTACTTCTGAAAGCTCTTCATTAGTTGCCACATGGGCCTCTTCATATGTACCATTTGATCGAATCTGGTAGGTGTGCTCTACTTCTGAAGGTTCTGCATAAGTTGCCTCACTGACCATTTCATAGGTACCATTTGATTGGTTCGGATAGCTTTGCTCTGGCTGGTTGTAGGACAGTCAATCTACAGAGATCCCAAATATGTAGCATTTTGTGACCCGCCATTATGGTTTCTGTAGCGACCAAGAAGCCATAGGTAACTCTGGAAGAGCTGCAGAGATCTGTAACTCATGTGGGAAAAGCTAACAAGACAGCTGCTGGTGGTTGAAGGAGCTCTGGAAAAAAACCCCTTGAGTCCACATCTTTCTAACCACACTATCCCCTTGATAAAACATTGTGATTGCAGCATCATGCTGAGAGGATGCTTTCCTAAGCAGAAACATAATGAATGTAAAAGTAGTAAAAAGAAAACATTAGTAAATTGTGCAAATTTAGCTTTGTTAATTATTATTTTTATTTCCATACTACGTAGAAAAACTACTCTGTTTGGTTGCGAAACTGTCAATTTTCTTCAAGTCAAGTCTCTTCCGTCTACAAAATAAAACCAATATGTTTTAAAAACCTATAAATGTGTGATATTATTAGGATGTGTACAGCTTTGTGCCAATTTTCTACAGTTAGAGCCGCTTTAGTTTTAGTTTAAAGAGAAAATGTCGGAGTTGCTTTTCTGCAACACGCGGGCTACCCAAGGAGATTTTATTTAGAAAGTTTAGACCGGAAACTTGTAAAAGTAGCGCCAGCTTTGGGTCAGTCAGCCTGTCAGTATTTGTGTTGTTTGAGGTCTAGTGAGGATGTCAGTGCGAAAATAGTCCGTGTCGAGGTTATTCAAGGCTACTAACAGTCTGGAGGGGGAATATCTGCAAGCCTAAAAACAGGTAGAATAACATTATTGACTGTAATTGTTGAGCGACAAAGTAAACACGTTAATCAGCTTTAAAGCTGTTGGTTGAAGTGCAGCTTGTAGTCAAAGTAAAACTGTGTTTAGTATGTTATTGTGGCTTTGTTTTAATTGGAATGGTATTTCACCAATTCCTTCAGAATGCTGACTACAACGTGTCGCGTTTTGGTGTAGTTCAGTTTGAGCAGCGACTTCCTGGTTGAGGTTATTCACGTTTCCTGTCCATTTCTAAAGTGCCTTGCAAAAGTATCACATGGCAGCAAAGCAATACTTGCAGAGGAGCTCCAGCTCTTCAATGGAGATTAAATGTGTCAATTTTCAAGATTTGCCACGAAATTTCCAATGGTAGCAAGTTTGGACTTTGATTGGGCCATTCCAGCAAATAAATGTTTTGTTCTGAACTACATAGCTCTAGCTGAATGTTTAGGGATATGTTTATGCAAGGTGTGGCTCATTACTTTCCAGTTTTTCTCTGGCTTTACTTCCTCCCATCTTCCCATCAACTCGGGTCAGATTCTCAGTCCATGCTGGAGAAAAGCAATCCCCCACACCGCCATTTGTCACCATGATAATGGTGTGTTTCTGGACTTTGTGTTGGTCAGCACCAACACAAAGCCCTCAGGTGTCGGTGTCCTGCAATTTTTGGATTGCATTTTGGACCGTGCCTTAAGGAAAGCTTCAAATTATGCAGAAAGTCTGTCTGTTTAGCTCATACCAGAAGTTTGCTTCAAAAATCCCACAGCATCACCAATCCTCCACCATACTCACTACTGGGTAGCAGACTGTTGTTCAAAGTTCTGTAGATTTTAGAAGCTAATTTTGCTTTGTGAAAGTGTTAATTTATCCACCCATCAAATATAGTTGGTGATTCACGCAGGTGTGTTGTTTTAAACCTAAAATGTTAGATTACAGTATCAAAAGCAGTTTGGCAGTAAAGTGATTCGATTAAATCAAATGTGAGTGGTGTGAGGAAGTGGTGCTTTCTGGCTGCTCTTCAGTTGGATCATTACTGTTCTTTCACTTAATCCAATTTTCTTCAAATTTGCACCAATTTAAGTGATCCTGGCTGCTTGAGAAATAAAACATGTTGCTGTCAAATGGGTCTGTCTATTGTAGCAAGAGGAAGTGGCGTTTTGTTTTATCTCGGACATCTTTGGGTTGCGTTTCAGTTTAGCTTGTGATGTGGATGTGAAATTATTACACCACTACCTACATTTTTCACCATTTCTTTTGTCTTTTCGCTTTCAGGATGTTTCCCAGAATACTGTTGGCCTTCCTGTGGGGCGTCAGTGCTTTGGCCGCTGAAAATGGCACAACCCAGCAGACTCTGCCACTGCTGCTGGTGTCGTTTGACGGCTTCCGGGCCGACTACCTGGACAGGTTCCCCATGCCTAATCTGAAGCTCCTGTACAGCCAGGGGGTCCTGGTGGACCAACTCACCAACGTCTTCATCACCAAAACATTTCCCAACCACTACAGCCTGGTAAGCAAGTTTCAGAAAGTATACAGAAAGGTATCCAAAGTACTTTTTCACAATTTTTATACCATCTTTGTAATTGTTCAATTGTAATGTAACAAAATCTGACAATATGAGCATCTTTGGTGTCAAAGTAAGAATAAATTACCTCTCCAGGTGACCGGGCTGTATGCAGAGTCTCACGGGATCCTGGCCAGTAGCATGTACGACCCAATCAACCACAAGCACTTCACCCTCCGGAATGACAGTGACCCCATGTGGTGGAGCGCGGCTCAGCCACTGTGGCTCACGGCGAAGGACTCTGGCTACAAGACGGCGTCCGCCATGTGGCCCGGCTCCGACGTGACCAACCGCACGCCTACGCACTTCTTCCCGTACAACCCAGCAGTGACGTTCCAGCAGCGCCTGGGGAATGTGACAGGCTGGATATTAGGAGACGGGAAGGTAAGACTGTTTCCTTAATGTATAACTGAAAAGTCACGAGGGGTCAGTTGCAGTTGTGTGACATTTCTACGTTCTTCCTCTTTCATCAGGAGCCAGGAGCGATGTTCGCGACTCTTTACTGGGAGGAGCCGGACCGGTCAGGTCATGCGTTCGGTCCTGAAAACACCACAGCAATGACTAAAGCACTAAAGGAGGTGGAGTCATTTCCTCAAGCTTTAGTATTTGGCACCTGCAGTGTTACTGTTTCATCAGAATCTTAAATCCAATCAGAAGCTAACCTACACTCTTTAAAAATCATGCATACAGACTCAAACATAATTACTTTATCAAATACACTAGTATCATTGGTTGCAAAACTTAATAACTGTTCAATATTTGTCTAGACTGATCATAAACCCTTTCTCCAAAAATCCAGATTTTCTCAATATCTTCGTCAGTCTCTTTCGACCTGAAACTGATAGTTTGGGTTGGATGGTGGGAACTTGGTCACATTGAGGTGTTCCAACAAAACAGAGAGCAAATTTAGTCTTGGAACATGAGTCTCAATCATTTTAAAGTGAACTCTTTCCAGAGGTAAAATGTTCACTCAGATTTATGCCAAAAGCTTGTGTTCTTGTGCCAAAGAACATTTATCCACGTATTAGTGGGGTTGTATGTATATATTTGAGTTTGTTTACATAATTATGTAAACTAAATCATTGGAAGCCTCCAAACGAATGACGTTTATGCCAATGATGTAAGTATATGCTAAAAATCTTAGGGGAAATAATAATGTTCTTTAGCTAATCCGGAACTTTCTTCCACCAGGTTGATGACAACATCGGCCTGCTGATGTCTGAGCTGAAGAAGAGCGGCCTCTGGGGTCGCATCAACCTCATAGTGACCAGCGACCACGGCATGGTGCAGTGCTCAGCTGATCGCCTCATACGGTTGGACGACTGCCTCCACCCTGACAACTACACTCTGGTGGACCTGACGCCGGTCGCCGCTCTCATCCCCAAAAATGGTAACCAGGCTGACATGACGTAGTGTGAGGTTCAGTCCTCTCACTCTTTTACAGCCTCCCTCTGTCTGTTTTCTCTCACAGACTCAGAGAGCGTCTTCAGCTTGCTGAGTAAGTGCCATCCTCACATGACGGCGTACATGAAGAAATCCATCCCGGATAGGCTTCACTATCGGAACAATGTACGCATCCAACCAATCTTACTAATCGCTGACGAAGGCTGGACCATAGTGAAGCGGGGAAAAAAGCTACCAAGATGTAAGTGATGGCTTTCAAAGCTAGAAACACTGTAGCAACTGTCAACAAGCATGCTGGTGCGTTCCACATAGTTAGAAGAAACGACAACACTTTATTTAAGGGTATGTGCATAAGACTGACATAACTCCTGCCATGAACATGATGGACTCTTCATGAATGTTGTCATGCAGTGTCTTTCAATAAATAATGACACAAGTTACATTAAAAATCAAGTAAAAGAGTCAACTTTGGACTAAAAGTGTCATTATTTACCAAATGACACTTCATAACAACAGTCGTAGACATTCATGAAGAGTCCTTCATGTTCATGGCAGGTGTTATGTCATGTTTATGACAATGTAATGTTGGTCTTATGCGCACCCAGTCAAATAAAGTGTTACTGAAGAAACTAATTCCTAGATGGAGGCCATTTATGTGTTGAAACGGGACAAAGCTCCATAACACGTATCCAAACTGCTTTAGTAATGGATAAATCAAGCTAACATTAGGATTCCAGTCTTCGGCCAGTGAGGACTGGATGTTAACTTACCCAGATGTGATTGGTACTCCCCTCCCGCAGTGGGTGATCATGGGTACGACAACTCGCTGCCAAGCATGCACCCCTTCCTGGCAGCGACGGGTCCCGGCTTCCATCAAGGTCTCCGGTTGAAGAGTTTACAGAGCGTGGATGTGTACCCGCTCATGTGCCGGCTGCTGTCGGTACCGCCGCAGCCCAACAACGGCTCTTTGACCAGGGCTCGGTGTCTGCTGGCTGGCGAGACCTGCTGGGACATGGCTTTGGTGATCGGTCTGGTGGTGGGCGTCTTGCTGCTGCTCACTATCATCACTGGTAAGTCTGAACAATCTTGGATCCTGGAAGGATTTTTGGCACAGATTAAGTATGACAAAAAGCTAACCGGACTTGTTTCTGTGCAGTTCTTTTCAGGTGCATGGGCGCTCGTCGCAACTCAGACCCCAGGCCCTTCCAGAGGTTGGACTTTCTTTGTGACGATGACGAACCTTTGATCCCATAAACCGCTGAGTGATCTGCTTGTGCTTCTCTTAATGCACCTTGTTTTGTTTTCTCCTCCCATGTTTTCACTTCATCACATACAAGGAGAAATCCCTCAGGTTTGCTTCACTTGGTATGAAGTGGTGTAAAAACTGCTGTTACAGTGGATACTGTTTGTTTGATTTTGATAATGTGATAAAAGATAGACCCAGATGTACTTCATTGACATTTATCATTTTACTCATGGACGTACAAAGAAAGGTTTTCAGGTTACTTTTAATGTGAGCACCATTGATTTGGGCATGTGGGTTCTATTTTTTGCCAGCAGAGGGAGCCAGTGGCTTATGCTTATTTATCACCCTTAAAGCTTGTCAGTTAAAAAAATATATTTTTTCATTTGTTTTTTTTATTTTATTTTAAAAGCAATTGCACTAGAAGTTAAGATATGTACAACTACTAATGGTCTTCCTTGCTGAAAGCAAATTTGCATCGGGGTGGGCTTCTTTGCAAGTTAGTCATAAAAGTAATACCAAAGGAGATTTTGTCATTGACTTCCTTTCTGAATTTTTGGTTAAAACTTGATGAGGTCTGGTTCCCTTAAAAAGGGGCAGTGGACTGTTTTGCAGGGATCAAAAACCGTGAATCGTTGCTGCTGAAAGCTCAAATAAACGTGTTGATATTCTTATTTTCAGACCAAACATATCTACTGGAAACCCTACAGAGAAAGTAAGCAATCACTCTGCTCAGTTTTATTAATATAATTTCAAAATTGTATAACATACGGATGAATAAGTCTTTGAAAGTGTAAGAAATAGAAGATGAGTATTCTCTTGTGCATTCCTGATTTTGGATTATGTTCCAGAAACCAATATACTGAATATTGAATATCTCACACCTTTATTTCATGCTGTACGACTTGCATGGATCCTCAATTATATGTGTAGTTGTATACATAATATCATATATAATATTTTCGTGGGTCTTTCTTCATCAATGCATGTGTAAGAGAATATCTGGTTACTGAAACAACAGAATAAATGCATAAATGAGTTCATGTTTTGGTCATTTTCAGGATGTTTTGTTAAATTTATTTTTAAATCCCTCTCCTTAATTATTGACAGCCCTGGAAAAGATAAGTACAAAACATTAAAATACTTTACTCAATATTTTAAACCTTATCATTTTGACTAAATATGGGCAGGCGTATTTATTTTCTCCAATAGTTGATTGACATGTTTTCTTGTCTTTACTATTTTGAAGAGAGGAAAAGAGAAATGGGCCACTACAAAACTTCAATATTATTTCCCAGAGATACAAGAAGTAAAAGAGGATTATTTTAAAAAAAGATTATAAAAGTGCTTCAGTTAAATTTATTTTATAGACAGTTTTAAGAGTTTCATTTGGTAATTTTACACCAGCGTTTCAGTCAAATTTATTCTGTTTTTACTGAAGGTTTTTTTCTTTTTTCAAGAATTCAGTGTGAGATTAGGCAACAGATAAAATGTTTATTTATTTTCTGACTTTTTGTACATATTTGCCAGGGCTGTCAATAATAAATTTTTACCATAAAAATTCCAAATATTCATATTTGATTTATTATCTTTCAAAAGTGACTTTATGACAATCTTAAATGTCATTACAGAGCTTCACCTTTGCACAATATTTGTTACTGCTTTTAGAAAGGAAAATATTTTGGTATTATACTGGCCTGTAAAGAGATTTTTTTAAAAATAAATGTGATTTATTACTAGAATCCTTGTGTTGTGTTCAGTGAAAAAAGTGCAACACACGTTTGGAAAAATTAATTTATATCCCTTTGTATTTTTTTTCTCCATTGCAGTCACAACATCACAACGTAATAAAATGGCAAATATATAAAATCAAATTCAATACTAACAATAGATCTCTGTATTGTGTTCAAATCAGCTGTACATATCTTTTATCTCGTTTAAAATCATCTCTATGTAGTCATCTGTATTACTGTAAATCTTTGTCTCTTCACAGATAAATAGACTTTTATTTTCAGGAGGTATTGTAACAAAAATAACACATTTTCTAACGTTGGCCTCCTGGAGCCATCAAAAAAATATTTTTCAACTCTTCCCCAGAATGCCGCAACACCATAGTGGACACAGAACAAAGGGACTAAAACCAGAGACGCCATAATCTGTCCTCTCTCCGTCTCATTTGTGATTGGTCAGAAATATTTGGTGTAAATTAAAGGCAACCATAAACTATACAGTCTATGGATGCAACCCTTCCAACCTACCAAAGAAAAGGAAAAGAGAAATAAATTAGAATATTCCTGAATGGTGTTCTGATGTGCTGACGCAGGAGCAGTTTGAACACATTCGATGACGGTAGCCATCTTTTTTACACTGAATTCAGAAGAGGCCAGACAGCCCATTCTTACATTAATATTTTCAAAGTGTTGAACTATGTATTAGCAGTTAAAAATAATCTCAAATATGTCCACATATTTGGTATCATTCAGCCATTTATTTAGCTGAATCAGGCGGCTAAGTAAATGCTTAGCTAATTTTTCCAGTGCCTAACTGTTGATTATTACATTCAAATGGGTTTAATAATTAATCTGAAGACATTCTGATGGTTTTATATTAAGCTAATGTGTCAAACAATAATTTTTGCTCCAATGTATAATTGTTTATTAGCTTAAGTCAAACTTTCTTAGCAAATTTGCTAACAGGCTATGTTGCTATTTGGAATCAAGCTAGCAGTTTTGTGCTAAGCTAAAGTTTCAAAGTGATTTTTGTTTAAGTATCAAATTGTTTATTAGCTTGAGTCTAACTATTCCCCTCTCCAATTATGTGCACATTTTTGATATCAAATATATGTGGACATATTTCATAACATTCAGCCAAGTTATATTGAAACATCCTGTACAGAGAGAAGCTAACATTTGTATGTTAAGCTAATGTTTGCACCAAATGTTTACTCAGGGTTTAATTGTTTATTAGCTTGAGTTAAGATACTCTTCCCACAAATATGTGGACATATTTCACAACGTTCAGCCATGATTTGGTTATTTAGTTAACCTGTTTTTACACATGCTAATGATTTTATGCTAATACTCCAAACAAATTTTTCCCTTGTCTTGGAAAACTTGCATTCAAACCATGGCTGTGGCTGTCTGGCCATAACTTTTATTCACCTACATTTCTAATATCAGTGTGTGCTTATACTAGAGACAACACAGATGGCACAGGTTCCTACGAAACCACTTGTTGAACTGTATTTTTTTTCCTACTTTGACCTTACATTCTGTATATTCTTTAAGAACATTTACCATCAGTTAGACTTGAAAGAACCATTTACGCAAACTAATGGAACATTGATACAACCGAGGAGAGCTAGAAGTAGTTATTTACAATCCAAATGCCAACCACGAGAAAATAAATGCTACTTTTGCACATCAAATTTCTATAACATTAAAAAAGCATGACCCTGACAAACTTAAAAGCTTATGCTTTTATAGATACATCCAAGTGAACATTTAGTTTGACCCTGCTCTGTGTTGGTAGTACCAAACCTGAGTCAAACATCTGAAATCTTTTTCACACTGTGATTGATTCTGAGAGTTTGTGTAAAAAAGTAAAAGGTTTCAGTGTCTGCTGGACTCAGGTCAGCTTAGCCTCTGGCTTTGAGGTCTGCAAATCCATAACGAATAATGACACCTTCACAGCTACGGATCAAACATAAAAACTTTGGCTGCAGAAATTAAGACAAAACAAAAATCATAGACCCTGATAGCAGAACATTTTCTGTGTTTAACCAAAAGAAGAAATGCTTTATGGTTAAATTTTCATAATATGACAGACATTCCTCAGTCGGGAGGCAGCGTTCATCTCTCACCGTTTAAAAGCTACATTGCAGTTTTCCCCCTCCCAACAAATCAATCTTGACAAAAAAAGAACAAAAACAAACAAACAAACAAAAATATTCATAAAATTGCTATGGAAACAGATTCAAAGCTTGGGGATGCATCATTATGGCTAATGCTCCAGGGTTTCCCCCAGTGTATTATAAGCCTGGCGGGCCACCAGGCTTTACTTGGACCCCACCAGTGTAAGCATTGCTTATTTATTTAAGTCTTTTTAAAATGTTTGCATTTTTTAAGACTTTATAGTTGGTGTTCAGGGGTTAATCTTCCAATATTTCAATAACACATAATTATCAAAAGATATTTTCAAAATTCCTGTCGACTTTAAACATTTTTTAACTCAAAAACACGACGGGCCGCTGGATGAATGACCGCCCTAGTGCCCAAACCCCCGGGATTATCAAGTTTTCTGGGGGAAACCTTGTGCTCCCTTACTCAATTATAAGATTTATATATCTCACTCTGTCAAAAACAGGTAAATACCATATCAGATGGGCTTCAACTCATGACTTATTACATCATGGCTTTATTTACTTGAGAAACTCAAAATGTAGAAGCAGTAAGTGAAACTTTGAGGAGAACCTGACACCTATTTTCACTTTTACTGTTAAAACAATAGTTATTCTTGGTTTTTACTGATTTAGGGAAAAACACTGTAATATATTAAATGCTGTCATTCATCGGAGGTAAAAAAATAAAGGTAAAGTAACACTGAAACAACAGTGATGTGGTGTTTTCTTAAAGGTTCTCTAAGCCCAGAGCCATCCTGCTTTTTGTAACTTTGCATAGCTGTCGATGAATAGCCATACAAGAAGTGACAAAGCACTGGCTGGATTCAAATATCTTACAAAGTGGGTCTAGCTAAGGCTGTGGTTTTTGTAGATGAAGAACAAAATGTTTCACTTGTAGCATTGAAACTTGACTGCAGTCTCAGTATAGATGATTTTTTAAATGAAATGCAGTCGAGTTCCAACGAAGGCTTCCATGTATAAAAGAAACTGTACTATTTGGTTGTTTTACACCTGATTTGGCTGCTGTTAGACCTGAAATCTGATTGGCTGGAGGGGCATGATGTAGGATAAGCCAATGGGTCGGAGGCTCAGGAGCTCAAAATGATTTCATAGTCTCTTAGTTAACGCGTTGCGTGTGCAGTCGGGTCCTCAAATCTACAACATACATGCAAGAAATTCACAAGCACGGTTTGTGAAACTGACAGGAAAATGGCTGACCGTGTTCTGAAAATGGCACGTAGTCGGTTTGCAGTGCGGACACAGTGTGCTGTTTTCCACAACCACATCAGAGTGTACCAGAAAGGAGCACCACCCCGCCATGAGCCAGATATCATCAAAGGAGCGGATAAGGCATTGTAGCTTTTTGTTTTAATCACATACGCAAGGTGCTGCAGTTTTCACATATACTCCTTAGAATTACACATTTCAGTCAGAATGCAAAACAACATATTTGGCTAAATTCTCGACTGCAAGCACAACTATACAAAAATCTTTCTGGTTTACTCATTAGCACCATAAGAATATTGTTCCCAAATTATAAAGGGGTGAAGAAGTATTCAACATTGTAGGTGTGTGTGTGGGTGTGTGTGTGTGTTTGAGCACTAAGGTACATCCCATGTTGTTACCCTACTTTTCACGATGTGGCTGTGTTCATATCTCCTTGCTGCAGAGGAAAACCCCGTGTTTATGCAACTGTGATTGTGTGTGTGTGTACACTAAGCACATCTCCTTGCTTTGGAGACTTGCATAGCTTCTGCAAGACAGGAAGAGCAGTTGTTCACTTAGAAGGAGCCTTTGGCACAGCCTTGGCCGAGAACTGAAGGCAGTACTCAAGTTGCACCATTTAATTCCAGGAGACAATCTGCCCTTATTGCACCGTAAGTACAAGTGTGTTTCATGTTTGCACCATATGAAAAGGGATTAGCAGCCAATTGACTCTGTAGCTTGAGAGCATTTGCACCATATGAACAGCAACAAAGCTGCTTCTGTTGCACATCTGGATAGACTGAATCTCTTCGCCAGATTGTAGAAAATTATTCGTCTGTTTTGTTAATCAGGCTAGCACCAGGGAAAAATAATTAAAGTTGCATTATCCAAGCCTAAATCAATAGTTCAGCGTGTTTTTTTTCGCTTTGCCATGAATAAATGCATACTGTATTTCTAAAAATGCTAATTTCATGGTAACTAGAATAAATCTAAATCTTGGGATGGAGACAGTTACATAAGGTTCATCCTTCTGTCTCATTTGTGATACTGGTCTGAAATATTTGGTGTAAATCACAGGCAACTATAGACTGTACATGAATATTTTGTACAGTCAGTGAAGGCAACCTTTCCATCATACCCAAGAAAAATAAATACAAATAAACCAGAAGATTGTCATTCCTGCATTGTGTTCTAATGTTCACATACAGGAGCAGTTAAATAATTTTTCTACTTTAGCTTGAGACCAAATATTTGCCTCACAACATATGTGGACATATTTGAAAACAAGGCTAATTATTCAGCTTAGTCAGATACAGACTAATGCTAATTTTTGAACCCAATTTTTTGGTGGAAATGTCCAATTATTCTTTAGCATGTGTCCAAAAAAACATGAACATATTTGATATCAGTCAGCCAGGCCCTGGCTAACCGTGCTCTGCTAAGCTAATTTTTCATTAATTTGAGTCCTAGTTCTCTCATTACCAAATATCTTGACACATTTCCTAATATTTAGCCGGGCTATGTGGATATTTAATTAAGTAACAACTAATAGCATGCTTTTTTTTCAAATCTACATACAGGGGAACAATTTTACATATGAACAGTTTTAGGACAATTCAGATTAAAGCTAAAAAATATAGCTAAATACCAACTTTTTAACTCAAAATGTTATATTTCTTTTAATTTATAGTGGGAATCCAAATGAAAAAAATAAGCACATATTTGTGTTTCACCTGCTGATATGCAAGTGCATGGCGAAAACATGTTTTTTTTACTCTATACCCCATGGTGCGAGTGTGACCTCCCCCTCCGACGGCATGTCATTTCTCCACCATTCCTGCAGACAGGGCCGTGATTGATGCATCGGCACCATTTGCTGTCGCCTGCCAATGTAACAGCTTGTATACCAGGGATAAACAAACCAAAAATAAATAAATAATGAGCCACACATCACAGCTCAGCCGTGGGTGGCTTTTGGAGGAGTTGATGCTGGACATGATGCACGAGAAGACAAGTCATCCAGGGGGGTCGTGACGACTCAGGTCCACAACTGTTTCATATCAGCTTCTGTTAGCGTAGGAACGGCTGGCGTGAATAAGACATCACACAGAAACGCTACGCACGGATCAGAAATAATTAGTCGTGTACTTGCCCTCTGTTGTAATTTCCAGATCTGGGATTTTTTGCTGTGGTCCAACACTGACATGAACTGATTTACTGAGTGTTAGCACTTTTTGACAGTCTGAGTAAAGTATTAAAGCCTCCCACAACCTTTGTAAGGAAAAGTGGAAAACGGTTAGGTAACACATGTACAGCATATTATGCTGCCTCATATCTATTTCTCTGTTGACTAAGCAAACGGCAGGGACGTCTGTGACTAGCATTACATATAGTGGATCTGATGTGTTTATAATGACTGTATTTCTTCACATAATGAACAAACAGTATTGTTTAGTCCAAAAATATTTAGGTTTATCTGCTGTATTCTGAAAATATATCTTAAATTAGCACAACAAAGCTAATGAAGACAGTGGTGAAGGCAAAAGAACAGATTTCTCATGCTCCTGACAGGAATAAAGCAGGTCTTAGTTAAAGTGAAGATTCTTTTTGAAATTAAAATTTTATTATTTTTGTTGTTTTATATCAATTTGTTGAATTATTAATGAATATTTTAATTGTAGTTTCTCAATTTTGCAAAAATCTCTGACTAGCTAGTCAGAAAAGCGGGTGTAGTTTCTACAAAGGCTGCGAACAGCTATGGGTGTAAGAACGGACATGTAATCCCATTTATACCGAACGAAAAACTAAAACAAATAAACTAGTTTTTAATATGTTTTTCTCTAAATTATATTGGTATGGTGCCATTGTTTGAATGTATTCAGGAAAACCATGACTGGTAATTCTGAACCAAACTAAGCTTATATTATATTTTTGTTGTTCCGACTCTTGATGATCTGATAGATGCTGAATAGCTAAGACGTAAGATGAGACATTTGTTTGCAAGTTTGTGATTTTAATACTGTTTTCTGTCTCTTTTGCACTTCCCTGGTAACCTTCATCGCTCTTTAAGCTCTTTGTCCAGCCACAAAGTGACATTACATTAAAAATATCTGCTCTGTACAAAGAAAATATTTACACAACCCTTTGACTAGACTAACCACATATTGACGATCCCATTTATTTTTTCTAAGTGACAATTGTTTCTCTCTTTTGTGTCACTCAATGCGTGTTGATCGCAACATAAATGACACGGTAGGGCACTGCTGTAGAAATGTGCTTGTTTCTCTTTTTAATTTTTTTTTCGTCTCCATAGCAGAGAATGGAAGGGAGGTTCATAAAAAGTGAAGTGAGAAAGAAGGAGATGGACTGAAGCAGCTTGCTGAGTGATGGCCACGGGACTTACAAGAAGTGTGTGCGAGTGTGTGTGTGCTTAAAAGTGAGATTGCTTCAGTGTGCATGTGCTTATATCAAGTGAGACCTTTTGCTCATGACTTTTTTTTCCTTTATCTTCTCCAAGTTTGAACATCCACATGTAGATTTTCTAGTGCTGTATGTGCTCAGGTGTACCTGTGTGTGTGTCAGAGCGAAGACTCGTACTGCAGTAGTTCGTACAGTAGCGGCCCGTCGCGGTAGCGGATGCCCACGGCAGCTGGCGTTATGTACTGCAGGATGTTTATAGTCCTTCGCAGGCGCCTGTCTACGTAGTGAGCGTCCCAGGCCGGGTAGCGCTTCCTGGGCATGTCGATTTTTATCAGCGGGCCTTCGGGCTTGGAGATCAGGGGGGCGGACCTCACCTGGAAGACAGGAAGGCACGACTCGGCCACGTCCTCTTCCGTCTGCGACTTGGCCATGTGTGCCGGGGTGGGCGGGGCAGTGGGCGGGGCCGACGGTGGAAGCGGCAGACCCCAGAGCAGCTGGGCGCAGCAGGAGGAGGCGGGGCTCGGCTGGAGGTGGGCGGTGGCCGGGTGCAGGAAGCCGTAGTACAGGAACATGACGAGGACGCCCCCGGCGAACGTCAGGTAGACGCTGCAGAGGGCAGGGACGGCGTACGAGTCGGTGAGCGCCGGATCTCGATAGGCGTACCTGCAGCAGAGAAGAGTCGCGGGTTTAAACTGCATCTAAATACTAAGCTTACACTCAAAGCCGGCCCAAGGCATGAGCAAGCTGAGCCGCTGCTTATGGCCTTCAAACCACCAAGGCTCGAATCTCAACACGCACCAAATGTCTAATATTTTTAGATTTCTATATTAAGAAAGATAATGCTGTTAAATTTGATTTGACGGATTTAGCGAGATAGAAAGCTCAAATCATGTAAGTGGCAGCTGTAGTAGTACTTCCAGTGGCAGTTGCTGCGGCTGCTTCAATCGAGGTTAAAGAAAGTTGAACAGGATATAATATCCAGTACATGGTGTAACCAAAACCCTTCATGATTTTATATAAGCAGTGAAGATTTCATCCATAGCTCACCACAGGCCCGTCAGGATGGTATTCTCGGCCAAAACCACAGTGTAGTACGTAATCATCCGGTACCGCGTCCGTCCCTCTTTCACGTTAAACCAACAGAAGATGTAGACAATGCCAACCACCATGTTGAAGAGCACCTCCTCCCACTTCGACATGCAGAAGTCGGTGCCACCGTGCACCACCCAGAAGGCCATGGCGCACCAGTGCAACACCACAAAGATGCCGAAGTAGATGTGGAAAAGGGAGGCGAAGAGCGCGAGCGAGAGGACGCGGGAGGAGATGGTGAAGAGGCGCCAGCAGAGGTGGAGCAGTGCGCCGCGGTAGCTCATGCTGCGCTGGTCGTCCCGGGAGTCGCGCAGCAGCTTGTGGTAGGAGGCCAGAACCCAGGCCAGGGAGAGGAGGGAGGCAAGGGAGGATATGCCTGAAGAGACAGAGGAGGGTTATGGAACAGAGACAAGCACATCCTCGGAGTTTCAGGAGGCGTTAATACCGTTGGACATATTATTTAAGAGATGTGACACGACGAGATGAAGTTATTTTGATTGTTCCAGACGACGTGTTCATCCGCCCCCCTGTGTGATAGTCACGTATTTGCATTAAAGTGAAAAGCATAAAAAATAAAAAAAACACCCCAAAGAGTGATAGGGATGAATAATCCCAGTGGGTGGCCGCCTGGATGATACACATCCTGGATGATTAAGGAAGAGGAGGGAAGATGGCACTTTCCTCACCAGAATACCTGAACAAACACTCCAGCACCATCTGCAGCCACACATTACTGCGCGGAATGTGTGCAAATTGCTAATTACTGCCTGTGCAGCTGTTGGCTAACAAGCGCTTTGTTGTCAACAAAACACGCAGTTAATGCCACGGTTTGTTTGGTCGCCGGCGCTCCACCTACACTGCAGGGTCTCGGCTCGGTTCTCCTGGATCATGATGCAGAGCTGCAGCACCAGCTGCGGCGCAGACTCCAGGAACGTCTCCAGCAAGCGCAGCATGTTGACATCGGCGTACTCGAACATCATAGCCCAGTACCACCGCCGCTGGTGCTCCTTTTGCCGCCGTGACATCACCCCCAGGTACAGGGTTCGGATGTACCTGCGGGAGACATCGGAAACCAGTCAGATCTACTGGGAGGAGAGGGTAGGGGCCGGTCGCATGAATTACAGCCAGGATTGTAGCATCTGTGGACGATCAGGGTGAGCAGCTTCACTATTTTCTGACATCTTTCTAGACAAAACAATTGACTAATCGGGAATCTAATCAACAGATGACTCAAGATTGAGTGAGCTACTACAAATAGTGGAGTGACAGGAAAAGAAATGGCTTCAGTATAAATTTAAATCTGCTGGTCAATACATGCTGACTTGACTTCTGGTCGGTATTAGTCACAAGTGCAACCCAAATAGGACTGGGCGATATATCGACTTGATCAGTTAATCGAATTCTTGGTTTTTGAAGATGTAACTTTTGGGAAATTGGGATTTTTTTTCCCGCCACCAGTTACCTTCTTGGGTTTCCATAGTTCAGAGTGAAGTCAGCGCGCCCAAAGCCGCCATCTTGTTTGACAAGCAACTTCTATTTACCCTTCAGGTCAACTCCACAAATATTAAAGTCATAATATTACAAGAATAATACGAGAATAAAGTCGCTGTATAAGAAGAATGAAGCTGTAATTTTATGAAAACTCCAACACAAAAAAAGGAAAATGTGAAGTTATATTTTGGTATCGGATTTACAAATTAGAAAATACTGAATCTTTTAACACATCAGCAGCAGGGCTCTGAAATGACTGAGCAAAAATATATGCAACATTTTGACGAAAGAATCACATGGTGCAGATCTTGATAACTCTATTGAAGTTTAATTCTCAATTATACCTTTTCCTATTAATTTTAAGATGTTCTTCTGGTAAAATTGTGTTTTTATTTTGCTAATTTTATGCTTACATTCCTAGTGCTGTGTTGTGGAAGGAATGATTGAAATAAAGGCCACTTTTTGAAATTATTTCCTGTCATTTGTAGCTTCTTTTTCAGAAAAGAAGTTGGGGAAAAAAATCGATTAAAATCGAAAATTGGATCTAGTTTAAAAAAAGGTCAGGTTTTATTTTTAAGCCATATCACCCAGGCATAGTACTGTAGCGCATTTCTGCATTATACATGTTATTGTAAATACGGCTAGTATCTCTCTGCGGTTGGAAATACACAGTAGAAGCTTTATATGACATAAATAATGCAGCATCCACACTCCCAACAACACACACAAACTTACAAGAGCTTTGAAGCAACTTAGAGCAACACTGATCGTTTTCACTCTAATGTGACCCATGGATCCAGTTCTGCTCAGACGTTTTCATACATTAATTATTGGTGTTTTATGGTCAGATGGGCGAAAGAGTGAACTTCCAACTGCGACTTTATGTCCTTGACTAAATAACAAGGATATGAGGGAAAACAGGAAGTCTTCTCTGTAATTCTCAGGTGAATACTGACTGGCAGGCGAATTCGATTAGCTCTGACATGAGAGGATGTGCTTCTAAATGATCGGAGTAGATCCTCCACCCTACCCCCACCACTCTTCTTCTCCCTTCCTCCTCTTGATCTCTGTTTCTTTACCCTCCCCCCCATTCTCACTCTCCTCTCCATCTCTAAAGCAATCTGTCTCAATCAGGCCATTCCACTCCCTTCCTTTCTTCCTTCCATTCTGCAGTTTGTGTGATGGTTTAACCCTACAACTCAAAGCAGAGAAGAAGCTGGACGTACACACACACAGAAACTCGACCTTTTTTCTGCTGCTGGGCACCATTAGAGGAATTTATACGCCGCTACTACTTTGCAACAGAGAGAGACATGTCTGTGTGTCTTCCACGTTGTTCCCCTGACAGTGTTGTTAGCACCTCAATTAACACCTAAGCATGTCCTACTGTGTGTGCGTGTGTCAGATGGGGAGGAGAGGGAGATAAATAGTGAGCATGCGAGAGAGGAGAGTTGCCAGAAGCGCAGATGCTTTTCCTCTTTGTACTCTCCATGCACGCTGACACTCGTGGGGAAGAGCCGTGACACCGTTTTTCCACTCGTCACACACGCTGACACACATGAACGCATAAGCATACGGACGGAAACAAAGAGTTCTGACCTCTTTGGTGCGCAGCTGCTGGACACTGCCTGACATTTTTCCCATATTTTGTCAATACGACTACAGGCTTTGATGCATTTTCATGGCAATCAGATTAATTACGTATCAAAAGCTGAGTCAGGTTAGATGGAAAGTGCATGTGAACATCGGTTTCCTACAAATTCTCAATTGGATTTAAGTTTGAACTTTGACTGGACCTTTCTAACACATACATATGCTTAGATTGAACCACTCTAGGGCCATTTTCAAGTGTTTTCTTTAGATACCACCTTCCTTTAGTACCTAGATGTTTCCCCCACCCAAGTTAACAGAAACAATGACGTTGCAAGGCATTGATATACTGGAAATGGATTCAGCACCATGGAGAGCGTCAGTTTTAAAACTTCATTTGTAGTAAACTAAACCATTTCATTTAACTTTATCATGACTCCAATCAGGTTCTGTTCCTCTAAATGTTTCCTGTCCCTGTCTGTCAGTTTCCCTTCTTGTACCAACGAGAGGTGAGAAGAGGCTCAGGTGTGTTCTCACCTCCACACCTGCCCCAGCTGGAGGATGTGTATGGTGGCCTGCCACAGCCAGATGATGGCCAGCTGCAGGCGGTCCTTTCCGGGATACAGGCAGCCCTGAACCACCGTCCCCCTTTTAGTAAGCCCCTCCACCTCTCCGAGCCCCCCGCCGGTGTAGTCCTGCACGAACCAGCGGAAACTCAGAATCTGGACCAGCACGGACGGCACCAGCACGAAGAAGAGCGTCAGGCCGAACCAGAGGTAGTTCTGCCTGTGGTAGTAGTCCGCCGCCAGGCACAGGTCCGTGCCAACATCCCAGAAGAAGACGAGCAGGGCGAGGATGATCCAGAGGCAGTCCAGCCACAGCTGCTCCCGGGGAGGGCAGTGGGTCTCCCGGACGCCGACCCCTCCGACCGGCTGGCCCCCGCCGAGCAGGGAGCCCAGGCAGGCTGAGCGGCAGCCCCAGTAGCAGGCGGAGGAGCGGCAGCACTGGCAGATGTGGATCGCGGCGGAGTCCAGCGGCTCCTCGGCGTCAACGTCGTACAGCTGGGCGAAGCCGCTGCCGCCGCCGCAGCCGACATCGGCTTTGCCGCCGTCCGACTTCGCGGCCATGTTCCCCTTACCGCTCCTGCCCTCCTGTGAAACGCACGACAACCGCACCGTGGTGACTGCTCGCGGGGCGCGGACACCACGTCACTTCCCAGGTACCTCCTGTCCTCTTCCCTCTCGCGCCGCGGCGACTGCTGTGTCTCTTTCTCGCCGGGGGCGCGAGGAGCCATCAGAGCCGGCGGCCGCGCGAGGGCGGCTCCCCTGTTTCTCGCTTCCCCGCGCGGGACACCGCCCCCGGGCGTTCGCGTGCGGAATCTGGTTCTCTTCTACTCCAGCAGCCCCGCATCATCTCCTCCTGCGTGCGCGGTCATCCAGGGCGATGGGAGGTTATGACGTAATGCATCTCCCGCTGTTCTTAAGACGCGCGCGCGTGGATGAAGGCGACGTGTGTGCGTGACAGCCCACCGGACACCCTACTTTTGTTTCGTCCAATAACCCGGAACCGAGTCCTGCTTCTCACGCCGCCCCCGTTCAGCCTGCAGGTTCCCGGTATCGGCTGCCTCCACTGTCCGCTCCTCTGCTTTCCGCAGCTCCAGCCCCTCTGCAGCTCCGGTTTCCCCCCTACTGTTCACTTTCCTTCACTCACACACTCTCACTCCGCCCCCTGCTGGATGGAACAACTTTAACCCCATGCGCACATCTGTACATGGCGACTTTTTGCACTGAATGGGAACAGAATGTAACAACATATGGAGAACATTCGGCTCCAGGTTTGTTGCCATACTCCAGGTTATAATTGCTGTGCTCCTCGGTAATCCACACCCTAATCATCCATGACATACTTTGATGTTTCCTGCTGAGCAGCCAGGAATCAGAGGCTTTTGGATTTAGAGGGGAACTGAATGTGCTGAGAAGAAGAGTGGAAGGATTGAGAATGAGGACATGGTGAGGGGATGAAAAGAAATCAGAAATTTAGGTTTGGCATGGACAGAATCAGGGTAAAAAAGGAAGATAAACAGCATAAATCAAGGTTTTCCTTAAGGGAAAATAAAGGGCAGATGAGGGGAATTAAGTATATCGGGAAAAACCCGTAATAAAGGAAAACCAAAATGCCTGTTGGAGAGATTTACTCATGTTTCTTTAAAATCAGAATCTCGTTTTCATGCAATCCCTTGCACTTTTTCACCGTCCGCTGGAGATTAGCCCCTGTTGTCATGACAACCACAGCTGGAAGGCTGAAGGACATGGGAGAAGGAGTACAGCTGTTAGCTCGCTTAGATTGGGATTTTCTGCCCCTGACATTTAGACTAAAGCATAACTGGGATGTTTCATTTGATTTTATGCGAGTTTATACATTTTCACGCCTGATTTTTTAACCATTTTTCTTTATCCTCTATAAAAAAAAAAACGTGTAAAGAAAAGACAGGCTTGTTGCAGCTGCAAGCCCACCCTCCACTACGCAATATTTCTGCAAATGAATTAGTAAAATCGCCAGAGGGCTTGAGATCCAGCATTGTGATTATTTAGTTCTGCAGCAGCTAAATCAGTTAACCTCACATTGCAAGATAGAGCCTCCAATTAAGAACCGCTTTCCATCTTTAGGACTTGCCATATAAGCAGAGTAATGTCTACTGAAGTTTACTGACAAGTGAAAAGGCAGGAGCTGCACATGTGAGAGCTGAGCAGCTACAGATGCACTAATGAGCTTTGCTGGAAAGGCAGGACGCATAGTAAGAGCGAACTGGGTTGTTATGGATGTAGCTAAGGCTCACTCTGTTGAAGCTAATGCAAGCGCAGTAGGGCTGACGGCAGGGGAGAACGCTGGCAGCTTTCAGCCTGTAAAAAATGACTCTAAAAGCAGTGGGGGAAAAATCTGATCCAGTTAACAATGAAAATATAATGCAATCAAACCACTAAATAACACCAGGTACAGATGAGATGCAGATCCAGATTGTTCTTTGTGTATTTTAGTTATAAAGTCACTGCAAAGATGTGAAGTTTCTCGTACTTGTGCTAAAAATAATAAACAAATCAGTGAAGGGGATAATTAGGATTGTGAGTTTATGAACATTTAGAATATCCCTTAATACCTAAAAACTGATCGTTTTTCCTCAGTGGACAGAATGGATTTATTGTTGGGATGATTTTTTTTACATTTTTGGCGTTTTTGTTAAGATAATTCAGAAGAGATCTTTCCAGTTTGCATGAATTGCTAAGGTCACTTTTATTTAGTGACACAGATTATCCAAGAGGCAGCAAGAGGAGAGAGCCTTACTTGTTGATGGACGGCTTCCCCCCCCCCCCCCTTTTTAAAAAAAAAACAGTTATATGGATTTTAAATTAATCTTCTTTAGACATAGAAAGGACAAACTGCATTGTAAGAAAGTGAATTGTGTTTGCCGGTGGAGGCGCAAGGAGAAACACCCCTCTGCTGGAGCAGCTGTGTCTTTATTATGCATCAGTTCAGACATTGTTCTCTGCTGCTGCTGCATGATTTAGGGGGAACGCCGTGTTCAGTTTCTGAGGAAGGAGGCGAGGCAGGCAGAACGTAGGGATGCAGAAGAAGAAGAAGAAAGCGAGCGAGGTCTGGTTTAAGTTGTCGCTGTGATTCAGCTACAACAAATAATTAAAATTCAGAATGTGAAGGTTCAGAATGTGGACTGCAAACCTAAAAATGTTAGAGGTTCAACTCTGCAATGAAATAGTTCAGATGAAAGCATATTTATGTGTTAGGATGGTCCAGTCAAAGTAAAGTCAATTGAAAAATGTATGTCTAGGGTCAGACAGAACTTGAGCTCTTTTGCAACAAACATGCTGTTAATTTGGTTGTTTGGCTTAATAAGTAAGAACAGCAAACAAATTTGAGCAGAAATTTAAGAAGTGAACAAGTTAGAATCTAAAGACGTTAAATATTGATCAACAGAACCTGGAAAGCAACTTAAATCTAAATTTAAAACGCCATGCAGGATGAAAGCAAATGTAATCACAAAATGGAAAATAAGAAAAAGTCTCAACTGTCAGGATCTGTGTTTTCTGTGTTCATTTAGAGTTTTTTGTGTCCTTGAGTCTCTTCGTTGTCCTGTCCTCCCCTTGATTGTTCCCAGGTGTGTCTCGTCTCTGTGATTACCCTCCTGTGTATTTAACTCCACCTGTGTTCCTTGTTCCTCGTCGGGTCCTCGTCAATGTTCGTCAATGTTAGCTTCAGTGTCGTCAGTGTGTCCTTGTTCCTGCTGTTCGTAGTTTTGCCTGGTTTTCTTTATTAAAAAATCATCATTTTCTTCTTACCTGGGTCCGCTGCGTCTGCCTCACCACCTCTACACCCCGCTTCATGACAGTAGGACCCGACCAGACTGAACGGTGAGGCTCGCTTCATGATGGACCCAGCAGCATTAAGGAGGTTCCCTCCAAAAGGGCAGAGCGGATCGAGGCGGAGATCCGGCAGGGAGGAGAGGACACTGGCTGAAGCTCTCTCTGACCTGCAGCGGGAGCTTTTCCGGGGAACGAGGCTGGTGTTGGCACCCCCCGGATTCGGCCCCCGTCGATACCTCCATCCGGAAGGTCAGCGACGTGAGCCGCCGGTGGAGCCGGCCCCTCGTCGCTTTCCGGAGCCGCCACCTCCACGGTCAGCCCGGAGACAGCGACGTGAGCCGCCGGCAGACCCGGCCCCTCGTCGCCTTCCGGAGTTGTCACCTCAGCTGTCTGCCCGGAGACAGCGACGTGAGCCGCCGGTGAACCCGGCCCCTCGTCGCCTTCCGGATCCGTCACCTCCGCTGTCAGCCCGGAGACGGCGACGTGAGCCGCCGGCAGACCCGGCCCCTCGTCGCTTTCCGGAGCCGCCACCTCCACGGTCAGCCCGGAGACAGCGACGTGAGCCGCCGGTGGACCCGGCCCCTCGTCGCCTTCCGGAGCTGTCACCCCCGCGGCCGGTTCCAAGGCTTCGCTGCGGCTCGCCCCCGCGGCCGGTTCCAAGGCTTCGCTGCGGCTCGCCCCCGCGGCCGGTTCCAAGGCTTCGCTGCGGCTCCCCCCCGCGGCCGGTTCCAAGGCTTCGCTGCGGCTCGCCTCCGCGGCCGGTTCCAAGGCTTCGCTGCGGCTCGCCTCCGCGGCCGGTTCCAAGGCTTCGCTGCGGCTCGCCTCCGCGGCCGGTTCCAAGGCTTCGCTGCGGCTCGCCTCCGCGGCCGGTTCCAAGGCTTCGCTGCGGCTCGCCTCCGCGGCCGGTTCCAAGGCTTCGCTCTGGCGCACCCGAGGCCGAGTCAGCCGGCGTTCCAGCCGGCGCACCCGAGGCCGAGTCAGCCGGCGTTCCAGCCGGCGCACCCGAGGCCGAGTCAGCCGGCGTTCCAGCCGGCGCACCCGAGGCCGAGTCAGCCGGCGTTCCAGCCGGCGCACCCGAGGCCGAATCAGCCGGCGTTCCAGCCGGCGCACCCGAGGCCGAATCAGCCGGCGTTCCAGCCGGCGCACCCGAGGCCGAATCAGCCGGCGTTCCAGCCGGCGTTCCTTCCGAGACTCCCAGTGTTCCTTCCGAGACTCCCAGTGTTCCTTCCGAGACCCAGACCCCCAGCGCTCCGACTCAGACTCCCTGTGTTCCTCCAGAGACTCCCTGTGTTCCTACCGAGACCCAGACCCTCTACGTTCCTTCCGAGACCCCGACTCCCGAGACCCTCTACGTTCCCTCCGAGACCCCGACTCCCGAGACCCTCTGCGTTCCTCCTGAGACCCTGACCTCCTGCGTTCCTCCTGAGACCCTGACCTCCTGCGTTCCTCCTGAGACCCTGACCTCCTGCGTTCCACCCGAGACCCTGACCTCCTGCGTTCCACCCGAGACCGAGACTCCCTGCGTTCCACCCGAGACCGAGACTCCCTGCGTTCCACCCGAGACCGAGACTCCCTGCGTTCCACCCGAGACCGAGACTCCCTGCGTTCCACCCGAGACCGAGACTCCCTGCGTTCCGACCGAGACCCCCTGTGCTCCACCAGAGACCCTGCCTCGGGGGGCTCGTCGTCGCCGTCTGTGGGCGGCCCCCGGGACTCATCGCCACCTCCAGCGCCGCGGACGGCCGCCGGACCGCCTCCGTGGTTCCCGCCTCCAGCGCCGCGGACGGCCGCCGGACCGCCTCCGTGGTTCCCGCCTCCAGCGCCGCGGACGGCCGCCGGACCGCCTCCGTGGTTCCCGCCTCCAGCGCCGCGGACGGGCCGCCGGACCGCCTCCGTGGTTCCCGCCTCCAGCGCCGCGGACGGGCCGCCGGACCGCCTCCGTGGTTCCCGCCGCCGCGGACGACCGCCGGACCACCTCCGTGGTTCCTGCCTCCTTTGCCTCCGCCCACCCTGTGGGTAGTTTTTTGTTTGTTTTTGGACTCTTGGCCCCTCTTGTGTTTCCGCCCACGATGGTGGGTTGTTTTTTGTTTTTCTGGACTCTGGCCCCCCGTCCAGCGCCCCTCCGCCCACCCTTGTTGTGTTTTTGTTTTTTCTGGACTCTGGCCCCCCATCCGGCGCCCCTCCGCCCACCCTTGTTGTGGTTTTTTTTTTTGGGCGTCTGGTAGCCGCCCTTGAGGGGGGGGTACTGTCAGGATCTGTGTTTTCTGTGTTCATTTAGAGTTTTTTGTGTCCTTGAGTCTCTTCGTTGTCCTGTCCTCCCCTTGATTGTTCCCAGGTGTGTCTCGTCTCTGTGATTACCCTCCTGTGTATTTAACTCCACCTGTGTTCCTTGTTCCTCGTCGGGTCCTCGTCAATGTTCGTCAATGTTAGCTTCAGTGTCGTCAGTGTGTCCTTGTTCCTGCTGTTCGTAGTTTTGCCTGGTTTTCTTTATTAAAAAATCATCATTTTCTTCTTACCTGGGTCCGCTGCGTCTGCCTCACCACCTCTACACCCCGCTTCATGACATCAACAATCATAAACAGAATGGGCAAATATTTGTGTCTAGATGTGAATCAATTACAAAAGTAAAATTTTTCAAGATGTCATTATTCCAACAGAGTAATATTGAAATTGTAATATTGAATTCTATGGTTAAAAAAGTTTTGAAAATGTTCTTTTTTGTGTTTACGCTAGTAGAATGAATTATTCCTAAATTTCAGGTTAGATTTTACAAGTTCAAAATTTTTAATTTTGAACTGAAAACATGAATTTGGTCAAGGGCTCTTATGAAACATCCAGTAAATCTAAAGCTTTGATAAATAAGATTAGAAAGCTTAATTAGAAATGACAGAAATGACGTTCAGTTTTTATCCATGAGTGCTGATGACCTCAGCTTAATGCCACCCTGGGTCAAGAGCCAAAATTCTGGGAACAATCTACTTGGATCTGGTTAAACTGCAAACATTTTAATGCACTTAGTTTTAGATCATGTTCTTAAAGTTGTTTTAAAATTCAAAATTCATGAATCCTTTTCAAAAAATGACCTTTTCCTACTACCTAAATACCACAATAAAGAGTAATTTACAGATTTAAAACCGTCTTTAAGTTCACCGTTGTTGTTGCAAAGAACATACAATAACGGTGAAAAAGTCCTGACTGGTTTATCACACAACCCACATGCACAGCTCTTCTGTCGGCTTGACTCAGAAAGGTTAACACCAAAGAGTTCTTCAGATGTCAGATATCATTAATAATCAGCGTCGGCTAGTAATGAGTAATAACGCCAAAGCATCTCCATGGAGCCAAAGGCCTCCTGAGGAGTCGTGTTTGATGAAAACGATGGCACATGTTGTGGAGCGTGAAGCAAAAATAAATAAATAAAATTGTTGGTCTTTTCTTTCTGGTTGGAACAAGAAATGGGAAAAAAACCCACAAACGTCGTTGTCAGCGATTAGCCGGCAGCTCTGAGAGACGGTGGTGGGAGTTTGGGGGAGTGATGAAATGTATCAGACTCCACAATCTGCTGTGGTGTAAATATTTTCTCTCTGTCTGGGAATCGGTTGGATCTGCGCTGCTCCTGCAGTCAAGAAATGTTTTTTATTTTTTTATTTGTACATGCACAGCCTCGTCCAGACGCCCCTGTAGACAATATGTGGAAAGATTCAAAATAAATTCAGCTTTTGTTGCAAAACGTATGAACGTTAGAGATTTTATTTTTACCTTCCCCTTCCTCCTCACTGTGTAATAAACCTCATTCAAACCTGGTTTTAACTTTTTAGATCTGGCATGGTTTATCTTTTTGTACTCTGTAGTTGTGGAAAAACCCGAATCACATAAACTGGATTTCATGAAAAGAAAACTTACAATTAATCCCCAAATCATTCTTACACCTAGCATATTTAAGATGACAGTATTATCTTTTTTTTCTGACTGGAAGCGATAATAAAAAAGTTTTTAAGTGACTCAGCCAAAGTCCTGACTTGATTCTTCACTCTAAATACATAAAGAGTGATTTCCCCCCTAAATTTTCAGTGCTTTAATTTAGTTTTCACTACTTTTAACTCGAACTGCAGACTCTCTAAGTCCTCCTGTTAATGTGTGTGTGTTACTTTACCTCCTGTGTCTCAAAGGTCCATTAGTGAACCTTGTTCCCTCACACAGAAGTGACTTTCACTTGAAGCTCTGCCTCTAAACAAACTGAAACTGACAGTTTTTGTGATTTTAGCAGAAAAAGGACAGACATGGCTGCTGTGGCAAAACCAGGCAGAATGAATGCTTTTTCTACAACTCACGATTGGGAAGTAAGTTCAAAATATTGAGTTAGTGTCTAAAGTCTCACACCGTGTTCTGACAGGAATGTAGAGGAAAAGGAAATAGTGAGTGTTTGGTTGGGTAAAAGAGGAAGTTTGTTAGCTTCAGGATTTTATAGCTACGTTGCAAAGACAAATTTATCCAATGTTGGCTTTTGCCTGTTGTAAAAAGCGGATTTTAGCGTTTTTTAAAAAAAATAGCAAATATACAAGATTTGGAAAGTATTGTGAGCTGCAGCTTCTCAAAGTGAAAGAAAGAGGCAAAATTGAAAGTGAAAGTAAAAAAATTCAGAAGAAAACAGTTCTATTCAGATGGTTTAGAGCACATGTGTCAAACTCAAGGTCCGCGGGCCACATGTGGCCCGCTACGTCATTTTATGTGGCCCTCTCACTCCCCACCACCGTTTTACAGCCCCATTGATTGACTTAAAATAGGTTTTGAGAACGAATTGACTACAAACTACATCTCCCATAATGCCTTCCGATTCTTACCAGCCAACATTACCGCTTCTCGCCACTAGAGTGCAGCAGAGTCACCTCAAGCTGATTATTAATTTTCCCAGCGAATAAAACTGAAGCATCGACAAGCTAACAAGCTAAAGAGCGAAGTTTAGCCGAGCAGTTTAAAAATATTGTAATTTTTAAACTGAGCAGTAATTTTACATCCATGCAAACTCAAATGTAATATTTAAAACTTGAATACATAAAATCAGTTATTTAACAATATGAGGTGTTGTTTATTTTATTTTTAACATTGTATTTTCATACATTTATGCTAGGGTTGCCCAAGTCTAGTTTTCCAGACCTATCACTCTGCAACTTTAGATGCGCTCTTTCTCTAACACACCTGGATCATTGACTCATATAGGCCTCTACAGAACTGAGTTGCTGCTAATGAGGGAAGTCAACTTTTTGTCTCGGGTATGTTTTAGCAGGGACGCATCTAAAAGTTGCAGTCTGGAGGACTGCACTTGGGCATTCCTGATTTATACCGTCAATGTGGCCCGTTGAGGGTGGCCAATATGCTGAAGTGGCCCTTGGGGAAATTGAGTTTGACACCCCTGGTTTAGAGGAGTCATTTTATTTTAAAGTAGCTGAAAAGCTGAAAATTAGCAAAAATAATATAAAGAAACTCTCCATGAAACAAAGCCTTTGTTGTAGCTTTTTTAGGACCTTATTAATCTGAACAAGCCTTAAAGCGTAATTTCTGTTTCAGTCTGCAGATTATGAGCCGACCCTTCCTGTGACAGAGAAGTCCAACCCGCTAACGCGCGACATAGACAGAGCTTCAGCCTCCAGCATCGTGAAGATGCTGCAGGCCTGCGACGCCCAGATGTTTCAGGAAAAGTCCCAAACAGAATATCAGGTACAGGAACTCAACTGGTTGGTGGAAAAATAATGAAAGTAATGAAACTGAATTTTCTCCCCAGAGACTTTTGAGCGAGGAAATTGTGAAAACCTTAATGGAGGTGGCCGAGAGGGTGCGGCTCATTCTTAAGGTATCCGGTTTGGGGGAATGTGAGCTCGCTAACTCGCTAACAAGGCTAAGATTCCAGACTTTTAGTGTTTTTTTTTAATGTTTAACAGGATCCTCAGGACAGCCTCGTCGTTCTGAGTGGTTGTGGCACTTCTGGCCGACTTGCATTCTTCATGGCGGTAAAAGATTTCATCATCTGAAAAACAAGGAGCCATCTCAGATTTTTTTTAAAGTCGTGTTTGTGTCGTTAGTCAGGATTTAACAGAGAGCTGCAGCGGCTGAACTACGCCCCCATTTGTTCGTACGTCATTGCAGGAGGAGACAGGTGAGATTCAGTTTTCCTGATTTTCAGAGGTCTTAAACTGGAGCTGTCCAAACTGTGGCTTGAGGGCCATTTGCGGCCCTTGGAACAAATTTGGGCGGCCCTTGATCACAGTTCAAGAATAGTCTAAATCTGATTTGTGAGTGCAGGCAGTTGATGCAGATACACACTTAAAAAGATTGTTGTTTTTAAATGGCCTTTCACAAAAAAGACAAACAGTTATTATCTTAAAATGGAACATAGTATTCAAACTGGTTTTTACTTTTCATTGAATTGAATTAAATTGAATTTCTTAGTAATAAGGACCAAAACCAACCAGTGACTTTTACTAAAATTCAGTACCGTAAAATAAAGCCCAGAAAATTATTCTTTCTAATTTTTTAAAACTCTATTCTCCATTTTCCTTAGAGCTCTGTTTTCCTCTCAAGAGGCTCCAGAGGATGACCCCACATTGGGCGCGCTCCGTCTGAAAAAGGTCAGCACCATCCCGTGTTTACGTGCGTGTCAGGCGTCCAAACGCATCATTTCCTCTGGTTCTCTTCAGGTTTCTGAGGGAAAGAAAAGAGTCTTGTTCATCGGCGTCTCCTGTGGATTATCTGTAAGTTAGATTTGCATGTCAGCAGGTTCGTTAACTGGAATAAATTGTTTGTAATTGTTGGTTATTTCCCTGCAGGCTCCATTTGTGGCCGGTCAGTTGGATTTCTGCCTCCGGCATCCTGATGTTTACACACCTGTACTGGTTGGATTTAATCCTGCACATCAGGCCAGGTGAGAATCCGTATCAATCTAAATGTATAAATACATCCACAGATTTACGTTTAACTTGACATGAATGTGTTTCACTGTGTAGGAATGAGCCCCTACCTGGCTGCACGCTAACGTTTCGCAGTGTGGTGACCAGGATGGAAGAGCTAGCCAAAACTCAAAAGGCTTTCCTCATCAACCCGGCACTCGGGGTACTCTTCATCCCATTCTCCCACTAGCTGCTCAGGTTGCATTTGTGTCAAGACTCCAAACTGTCCCAGCAGTGACTCAGATTTCTGTGTGTGAACGCTTGTGTCCGCTCAGCCGGAAGCCATCAGCGGCTCCTCCAGGATGAAGGGAGGCAGCGCCACCAAGATCCTCCTGGAGGTCGTCTTTTCTGCCAGCTTCTCAAGAACGCCCGTCACATTCAAGTACGCACAATGGGGATATGGAGGAGCGGTCCAAAAGATTTTATGTGCAGCTGCTCGAGTGGGAGCTGCTATTTTAGTTTTCTGTAGCTAAAACTGAAGATTTTGTTTTTTGTGTACTTCCAGTGGCGTGTACAGACATTTTGAGAGACGGGGGCTCAAGTAGGGGAAAAGGGCACCATTATGTTCCTAGTTTAAATATGCAAATACCTATTTCAAATCAATAACCAGTTGCTGCCTTAGCCGTACACACAATTATACAATTATGTTTGAAACATGTTATTTCAATTTCATCACCTAGTGTACATGTGTCAAACTCAAGGCCCGTGGGCGAAATCCGGCCCACAGTAGCTTTTTATGTGGCCCTCTAGAATCCAGACTGAGTGAGCTTAAATGTTATGTTATCAATTAAATTAATGCAGTTTTTATCTGTTTACTGCCAAATTATATCAATAAGTCCACAATAATTGAGAATTATCGTGTAAATTTACGCAAAATTAACAAATCCCTGCACTTTTTCGCGCTAATAATTGGGTGTTTATTGCAGTTTTTTCTCAAAAATTGCCCAAAACTTTCTTACTTGTAATAAACAGCTGCCTCAGCCTTAATTGATGTCAGATTATAGTCCATGATCTACACAGCGAGTAATAAAATGTCACATTTACCGTCGTAAATAAGCGCAAATATTTCCAAATTAGTACCACAAACACTTTGATTTTTACTGCAAAAAAACACAAAAAGAATCATGGATTCTTGGAAGGACTGAAATTATGTTAAATTTTTAGAATTCATTGATATTTTAATAGTTTGTGAACAAGTTTTATCAATACATTCTGGCACAACCGACCCTTTAAGAGCCTTAAGGATCTTGATTTGGCCAAAAAATGAAAATGAGTTTGACACCGCTGACCTTGCTGATCGGACTTGTTTTGGCCTTTGACTGGATTTTAGATAAAATGCTTAACAAACCAAATTCTTTTAGACCTGCTGCCCCTAAAGCCATGTCGACCTGGATGGTGAGCCATATCCGAAACCAGTCCTGCTATCAGTTGGTATTCATTGCTTCAGCCACAGCAATAAAAACAATCTTTCATGTTTTTCTTTTAAAACACTGAAGGAGTCAAGTAAACATCCATTTAATGGCTGTAGTTTTTCTGTCCCCAGTTGCCCTCATGTGACTTCATGGTGCCTTGAGTCGTCTCTTTTCTCGGCACTCAGAGGAGCAGCCCGCCGCTCTCTAAGTGCTTCTTTGTGTTTGGAGGCAACAGCTTACAGTCGTCTCCATTAAGCCGTCCACCTGAGAAACGAGGACAAGTTTTACACATTAGTCAAATCGTTGCCTCGGCTCTCTTTTAAGTCTCTGCCGACACACTTTATGCGACAGAAACAAATAAAATAGCAGGAAGTGATTTAGTTTTTCTAGGCAGTAGTTTTGGTCAAAGAAGAGCTTTATGTTTGGTAAGGTGCTGCTGACCTCTACAGGTCACTTTGTGCAATTAAAATGGAATAAAAGTCCAAGGTGTGTGGATATAGGGAATGTAAAATGCATACTGGTATTTTGTCACTCCGTTTTTTTCCCCACAGTGGGATTCTGCAGCATATGAGATCTTATAAAAAAGCTCTAGACTTTACATACTCGCATTCAGAGGAGATAGCTGTGCTGACGGAGGCTGCTGGACGCAGGTATGGATATTAAATCAATCTAACTTGTGGTAATAATCACAACAAAAATGGCTGCTCTTGCTCACTGTGTGAGTTGTGTGTTTCAGTCTGCAGTGTGGGAGGCAGGTGTGTTACCTGGGCTGGGGCTCCCTGGGTTTGCTGGGCCTTATCGACGCCAGTGAATGTAAGCCCACATTCGGAGCAGGTGAGACAACTCAGAGAAATATTTTAAAAAATATTTGACATGTTGTAAATGTGTCCATTTGTGTGTCTGTTAGACTACGAAGATATTCGGGGTTTTGTCAGCGGAGGCTACAAAGAACTCGGCAACAATGAGGGCGATTTGACTTTGATGGTATGTGGAGGCTGCTGGTCGATTATCTTCAGCTTGAGCAAAACAAAAGCCAATAAAACCAAGTAATTAGCAATTATTACATCAAACAGTTTTGGTTTTAACAATGCAGCGCCTTCATAATAAGGAGATTTAACGTAACTTTAAAGCAGAAATAATTGACTGACTGAAATTTAAGCTACATTTTCTCACACTATAATTTACTTACTTGTGCTGTAATGAGAGATGCATGTGTTTAGAGCTGAATCTGAAATTATTGGGTGTTTTCAATTATTGATTCTCTATTGAGCTTTGACTGGTCCGTACCAGAACATTGAGATACTTAAAGAAAACTAGTTTATTTTGGCTCTGGCTGTACGTTTAAGGTGATTGTTCTACTAAAAGTGAACTCTGTTTCATTACGGGGACGGTGTAAAAAAAGTCAAAGCATTCTGAGCATCTCTTTCCTCAGGGCCCTGAGTTCAGCATCTCTCATGATGACTTTCTGGATCGCGTCCTGCCCCGTCTCACGGACGACGACACCGTTCTGCTTCTCTACTCTGACTCTGGTGAGACGAGCGCACCCTCACGTTTGGATCGTCTCCAAACTGAGTCAGCGTGAGTCTTGACAGCCTCTCCTCACAGACGATGTCGACGAGGTGGCAAAGCTGGCACACAGAGTGAGAGAAAAGACACCGAACATTCATGCTGCTTATCACCAGACTGATGGAGGCACCGCTGCACAACAAGTACTTGTTTATTTTTAAGTCTACTGTGACGTGCAAAAGTGTTATTTTTTTTTAAATGGGAATCTATATAAAGTCTATAACCTATATTCCTATTTTTATCATAGGATGACATAAATAAACTGTGTTCATCCACCATTAACTTCACATGGTCCCAAGAAACACCCAAGCGATTGCAACACATGGTACGTCTCCTTATCTACGGCCTCCTTTACAGGGAACATTTGGTAGTTAAATGAGGAAACTCCCTCAGATTAATTTGTGATTGAGAAACCGGATGAGTTGTTTCCTCTTCTCGGCAGCGGGAGCTGTCCACTAAGCTGCTTTTGAACGCAGTGAGCACCGGAGCTCACATCTTAAAGGGAAAAGTGTTTAAGAACTACATGGTCGACCTGCAAGTCACCAACAGCAAGCTCTACCGCAGAGCCGCACGTTTACTGCAGGTCAGGATCGCCATGGTTGATTCTTTAAGGTTTTATTTTATTTTATTGTCTGAGTCTGCTCTGACAATAAAATCAAATCAACTAAAACTGTTTGATTTTAGGAGCTGTCCAGTCATTCGGAGTCACAGAGCGAGGAAGCCCTGCTGAAGGCCATTTATCAAGTGGACAAGCTCAGTGAAGACATAATGACCTGCAGCTTGGATACACACACACACACTGCCGGAAAGGCTAAGAAGGTACAGCAGTGGTTGAGATCCAAATGTAAGCAGTCAGATGTAGAAATGAATCAACGTCTGTGTGTGTCTGTTGTTCAGGTCGTCCCATTGGCTTTAGTCTGCCTGCTGACTGGCTGCTCTATAAAGGAGGCGGAGACTCGTTTGGAGCACCAGCCAATCGTCAGAGAGGCAGTGGAGGCGTGTTTGAAGTCATCATAAGGTCACAATGATCATACAACGATGAACTCTGCGGCTAAATGACACCCAAAGGTTCAAAAATCATTAAAACTGAGTCACTAACAATGCATTTCTGCATTTAAGCACTAAAGAAACCTGATTACAAACTGATATTTGAACACTATACACACAGCCAAACATGGTGGAGGTGGCGTCATGCTTTGGGGTTAAAGGATTTTGTCAAGGAGGGTGAAGTTATGAACCTAACATCTTTCAGGTGTCTGATAGAAATCTGAAGGATTAGGCAAAAGTCTAGAAAAAATGTCTCTGTGAATGAAAAATTTATATTTTCCAAAAAGATTTTAAAAAATCCATCTTGCACAAAGTACTTTTTAAAAGTATGACGTCTCAAATCTCAAAGTTAACACCTTGGTGATGTTTCACTGCTGATCTTTCATAACTGCATGTTGAGGCTCTGTTGCGTGATGTAAGTCAACCCAATCCTGTGACCTTTTGTGAATCGACAGACACAGTCACAGGTACTGGATTAGTGTGACGTGTGTGGGCATGTGTGTGTGTGTGTGTGTGTGTATCTCGAAATGTTTGAGCAGCTTTGGAAGCACAGAGAGCACAGTGTCAAACACTACAGGAAGGAACAGAGAAAAAAGCAACTCAGGTGTTGATCAGAAAGCTCTGCCACATGACATTTTAGCAGTGAAAAATATTCATCACTCAGGATTATGCGGAAATCCTGACGGCTGAACTTGTGATTTAGTGCGAAATCCTTAAAATCCACGGCTTAGCATACCGAAAATACTGGGATTTTCCAAATCTTCCCTTTTTTTCATCATACCTGATTAGCTTAAATGTACAAAAATGCTAAAGCTAATAGGGTGCAGAAACAATAACATGACCAAATAAGATCAAGCATTAGTGTCATACATGCAATCTATGACAATTAAAAGACAGAATTTTAGGTGAATATTTTTCCTCTCTCTAAAAAAAAAGTAAGAGTTCTCTAAAATATTAGCACAAGCACTAAAATACAAGAGCTGCACCGGTAGATGATGATAATGTTGACATTTGTGATGCACTTATTGTACAGGTATGTTGGCAATCAGCTGTGGCGAATTTAAATGAATAAAAATAAAGATTTATCACATTTAACTAATGATTTTACTGGGGGTCAATTGCTGTCACATGGTTAGCTATTTTTTCTTAATAAATTCAATAATCTCTTGAAAACTGCCTTGTGTGTTTATCCTGGTCGTCTCTGACATTCAAATTTGTTTGATCTTTGACGTAAAATGCAAAACAAATCTGTTCATTGCAGCGTGAATATCCAACAGAAATACTAAATGTTGAGAACTGCTCAGCATCAATAAAATCTGAAGATACAAATGTGAAAATGACCATTTGTTTATTCATTTTTATTCAGGTTATTACGATTACAGTCGTACTGTTGATCAGTGAGCTCTAAGTACACAACGTTTAGTTTTATTAGTGATGACCCAGATTAATGGACACCCACTAGAACCAGTAGCAGCATAGGCACACACCCCCTCTCACCTAGTAATACCAGAAATAAGAGGCTTTCGTCGAACAAAGCAGCAAATTGTCTCTGTCCCTGATGCATATGCGAGAAAGTGGAGCGGATTGTTCCCAAAATATAGATTTCTTTTAGGTAATCAACTTACATCACAGAGTTTTTGTAGATTTAAACAGCTGACTTGCCAGCAGGGTACAGATTTAGGTAGTTAAGTAATAGCTTGGAGATGATCTGTCTAAAGCAAGCTGGCTGTCCAAACCCCTGAGAATACAGCATGTACTTCATGAAACCAAAAAAAAAGAAATGAACACAGATAAACCAACAGGAAGTGGTTCTGTCGAGCTTCACTAAAAGAAAAAGAAAATATCTGAGGTACTTCAAATATGATTGGATATGATTTGATTTATGTTCAACCTCTGGTTAACAAAACCTAAGTCACATATCAATAATATGCTCAACATGTTTCTCAATACTTGCGATTAGCTTTGAAATAAATATAAGTTATATGGTTCCAGTAAAAGTTCTTCACGTTCAAGTTTCAGGTTTCTATAATCAGTCTGCTGCAATAAAGTCTTAATACTTCTTAAGCTTTTTCACATTTTGTCATGTTACAGCCACAAACGTCAGTGTGTTTTCTTGGATTATTGCGTAATGGAAGGAGAAGAATGCACAGTTTTCCATATTTAGCTACAAAAATATTAGAAAAGTGTGGCATGAATTTATGTTTATCCCATGAATTTATGTTTCTACCATTACTTAGTAGAAATATGTCTCTAAAAGATGTGTTAAATTCAATGTTCTAGGAATTTGGGAAAATTTGTGTCTAATCTAGTTTGAATAATTTGCATTTAATCCACAGTAATCCAGTCCATATTTTTCTAAGTGGAATAGATTTGAACTGATTTAATTTTGATCCATTATATCAAACTCCAATAAAACAGATGGAAGTTTGAGGTTGCAACATGACAACATGTGAAAACTTCAGCAAGTCACGATGACGACGTCTACTTTAAATCTGGAGAAGTTAAAGTGCTTCAAGTGTTCAAGAGAGTCTTAAACCAAATGTCTGAGTGCAGTCTCCTCACTCTTTGGTTTTATGGCCATTTATGTTGACCACTTTAGAGTTTGAAGGTAAATCCACGTCCACGTCTTCCATCGAGCCAGGCTGGGACTCCACTGAGGCTCTGGTGAACTGGTGGAGCAGAGCCCCGTCCTCGTTTTTGCCTTTGGCCGCCTCACTTTCTTGCTCAGGTCTAAACTCCTCCACTACATCTTCCTGTCCATCCTCTCTGCTGCTTTTTGCTTCCTCTTCCCCAGAGCCAGCGGTCTCCTCCGGCGCAGATTCGTCAGCGCTGGCGTCGCCGTGACGCTTACTGTCGTCAGAGTCTTCGGCGTCCGCCTCTTCGCCCTCCGTCACGCACGCAGCGGGAATCGCACCTGGGCTCTGCAGGTTAAAAAAGATCAGAAAATTAATAATCAGTCCTTGTAAACAACATTGATTTCATGACAAGAGATGAATTAAAGATGTTAGGCTCGTTTAGCTGTAATATTATATTGAAAATCTTCCAGTTTTTTGTGAGGCGGTTGCTGACCGATGGTTACAGCAGAGACTCAGAGTGCCTGCAAAACAAAACAGATTTGTTCAGGCTGCCTAATTGGATGCCGAGATTAGCTTTTCCCACAGGCTTAGCATTAGCTGTGAGGCTACAGTGGGTCAGATTTTAACCCAGGGTCATGTTCAGGGACTTTGCTCTGTTTTAAAATAGAGTTCCTATTCGGTAAACGAGACTAATGCCTCATGCAGACTTTCACAACTGTGCATATAATGAACACAGACATAACGACTGTAGCTGATCTTAGATACGAGGATCTTGAAGGTCTGAGAAGCTGGGGTTTAGTCAAATCCCTGCTTCATCTCTCAGAATGTTCATTTATTGATTGTACACAGGTTGAAAATGATTTTTAGTGTGTAAGATACAAAGCAAGGCAAAGAAATACATTATAAAACAGCTTCAATTTGAAAATATGAGCACTTTAACAGATGTTTTTGACTCAAAAATGTAAGATTAGAAACTAGCACTTCACTCAAAAGTGCTAAAAATAAATACAAAAACCTCAGCTGTCATTATGCCCTCAAACCAAAATATTATAAACCACGTAGTAGTGTATAACTCAATAAGCCTACGATCATAAAAAAGCATTAAGGTTTTATTACTGTTGGGCTTGATGGATCAAAAATCAAGTAAAACCTGTTTAATGACATGAAGCAGGGTAAAAAAAATAAAACCCCAACATCATGTCCCAGGTTAATGAAAAACAAAATTCACAAATGGTGAAAACATGGAAACAAGACGGTTATGAAGTGGCCTAGTAAACGTCCAGATTTGAATCTGTAATTTTGTAGCATGAGCTTCAACTTGGTGTTCACAACTGGGCAAATATTTTTTCACACTTCTGCACTAAATTAGACTTTAACTAGGAACATACTGACAATTTTCTCAGGCGGATTTTTGTCTAACAATCTTTTACCTGTGGTGAAGCTCTCTCCTCCTCAGAAGCCTCTCCTTCCTTCTCCTCACTCTCTTCCTGTTTTTCCTCTTCCTCTCCTGTGCCTTCATCTTCCTCCTCTGCAGATGCGCCGACGTTTCCCCGCATCATCTCCTCCGCCGGCGTCGGCTCTCCATTAGTCGCCGATGTGTCATCCTCCGATTCCTCCTCCTTGTCGCCTGTTGTTACCTCCTTCACCGTCTCTCTATCGCTCTCTTCCTCCTCCTCTTCTCCTGTTCCTGTCTCTCCTTCATCAGTGCAGTTGTTCGTTTCCCCCGCTTCACACTCTTCTTCTTTGCTGCTCTCAGACTGACAAGTGCACAGTCCTTCATCCTCCTCTGCATTTTCTGATGTCTCTTCTTGCTCATCTGTTTCCAGCTCCTCATCTTCAGCACTATTCTCCTCTCTTTCCTGTTCTTTATTTCTACTCTCCTCATCTTTTTCTTGTTCTTCCTCCTCGTCTTCCTCTGGTATTGTCTCCTCTAACACAACATCAGCTTTTATATCCTCTTTGGTTTCTTCTTCCTCTTCTTCTTCGACTACCTCTAAATTCCTTCCTTCTTCATCTGCAGCCGCCGGTTCCACCTCAGCAGGTTTCGGCACAGAAGAAGGAGGCAAAGGGCTTTTCTTGAGCTGCAGGATCTTAAGGAGGTCGAATTCCATTATCACAGGAGCTTCAGCCGCCTGCGGGTTCTTCTTGAAAGGCCGGGCGGCCATTTTCTTGCGGACACAAGCTTCGCAGGGGCAGTACTCGTCGTCGCTTCGCTGGTCACTGAAATGAGCCACCAGTTCCTCATCAGTGAGAGACTCTGCGGTTTTCACTGACTGGTTCTTCATCACCTGAAACAGAAATCGAACACTTTGAGTTTTTACAAGGCCTTGAAGAAGTGTTATGTGACCAAAAGTTTATGTGACCAATAAAACTTTTAGGCCAAAAAGTTCAATTTTGGTCTCGTTGGACTTGAGAACTTTCTTTTAGGTGTTAGCTGGATGCCCTACAACTCAAATCACAATGTCCTTTTTAGGTTTTTGTCTCTGAATGGGACAGAGAAATGGACTGCAGAAAAGTCAGCATCCACGTTGGGCTGAAACGTTTAATCATGACTAATTGATGATGTAAATAATCGTCAACTAATTTAGCAATCGATTAATTGTTGACTGGAGTGCACAGACTAATAAAACCCCAACATCATGTCCAGTGGCTTCTTCGTGTCGGATCTGTGGCGTATTTACCTTCAGCATGCGGCGCCTCTTCTCCGTCATGGTAGAATCCCGAGACATGTTCGCTAGCTGCGGCGGCCGAGGCGACCTCCCCACTTTCCCGGCTCGGCTTTGGATCTTCCTCATTTCCCGCTGGATGCTGCTCTGGATGCGCCGGCTCACCTCCTCCCTCAGCTCGGAGATCATGGTGTCCAGGATGAGGCTGTCGTCCAGGTCCCAGCGGACCTTAAACTCCTCCATGGCCTCAATGTAGTGGCTCATGAACTGCTTTTCCAGCTTCTTCAGGAGGTGAAGAACCCAAACCGGATCGGGGTCTTGGGATAGACGTTTGGATAAGGGTGGCCGAGGAGCAGAGGGAGGAGTCTCTGAGCTGGAGTCCTCCTGCGTGTCTCTTTCGTTGTCTGTGGGGGACTTGGAGCTGACGTTGGGAGAGCTCTTTTCCGATAATGAAGGGTTGTCAGTGGCTTTTGAGCTGCCAAGAGGAAGAGAACTTTGCTCTTCACTCTTCACCACTTCCTCAGCTGTGTCTGTTTTGTTTGTTTCCTCAACTTCTGTCTCCACTTCGACTTGTCTGGCTGCTGCATTTCCATCGGCCTCTTCAACAACCTTCTCCGCCGCCTCTTCCTCCTGCAGAGATTCGGTTTCTTTCCTGGGTGGTTCATCTTCTCCTTGGTTCCCATTGCTTTTCTCTCCACCCGACCCGCCCGATCCGCTGCTCATACCCACTCCAGATGAGGACCTCGGTGGAGTCACCTGGTCTGTGCCGCCGTCTTTAGTGTCTTTGACGTTGATGTTGTGCGGTTCAGTGAGCCACAGGGACTGAAGAATGGCCATAATCTCGTCATACTGCTGCTTGCGGTCCTTCTGTTCATGACTGCTGACTGCAGGCTCAATGAGCTGCAGCTGGGCCAAGCAGTCCAAAAGCCCCCTGGCCGATGTGCTGAGTCTGCGGCCATAAGCTGGAGACACCTACACAGGATGGTAGAGGGGCACATACTGAAATTATGGGCACATTACTTAAATGAGAGTGAGTAAAAGATTTTTGACACTTAAAAATTTCAGATTAGCAAACAAATTCTAATAACAGAGAAAGACTATTGAGGAAAAGCATATTCCAAATGATTTTATTAATAAACCACCCATGGAACCAAGAAATGACCTAAATATAACCTGTCTGATAATATGAAGTAGGTTAAAAGATATAAAAAATTAAAAGAACATTCAAGGATAAAGTCTGAGACTAGATTTGACTGAAGAGCTAAATCAATATTTAGTACTTCTTACAAAGTCTGATCAACTATAAAACAAAGAATAAAGGTCAAAAAAGCAGTGGCTAAATCTATTTTAGAGTCATTGTTGGGGATAATTTGGCAAAAGAAAAAAATTCTTAATATGGGATCTCCCAACCATCCCCATCTTGATAAATCTACTAAAATTGATCAAAAATATTTATGAGAAATCTTATTTTTCTCTAGAAAAACAATCTTTACCTGAGGTGCCAACAAATATGCTCACCTCTCTTTGTGTTTGTGGATGTTGTTTGTAAATGTTCAACGTTTATTCTTCTATTGTACATTTCATCCCGAAAACCTAGCAGCATTATCTTGACAGGTGCTTCGTTATTAGCGATATTAAATAGTCAGAATGTCCCAAAGCATCACTTGGGATCCAATTTTATTTGTGCTTTTCTTTGGTAAAGTTTCATGTCTTGTCAGAGGTTCTGTCTTACCTCAGGCATGCTCCGACATCGACCCAGAGACGAGCTCAACAGGACTTTCATCACGGCGGCAGATGAATGCCAGTTCCTGGAACGAGAAGAAATCTCCGCTGTATCGCCTAAAGTCGGACCGACTCCATCACCTTCGGCCTCATTCTTCTTTTCTTCCTCTTGCGGCTCTATTTTCTCCTCCAGTTCCACCCTCTCATCCTCCGGACTCATCTCCCCTGTTCCTACCTCTTCTGTTGGTGTCTCCTCCATTTCCTTTGCCCCCTCCTCAGTTTCTTCATCATTTAACTCGTTATCGAGTGTGAGCATGCTAGTATTAGCAGGAATGCTCCGCAGCCAGTCGCTAACAACTTCATTGGGAGATGCATTGGGCAAACACTCAGGTGTCACTTCCACCACGTCCTTTCGACTTCTGCTCCTCTGAGACCTCCCACTCTTCTCGCTGTGGGCTTTGTCACTGGTTTTACTGGCTTTTGATTGGCAGTCCTGCTGGCGAGCAGCAGCCAAAGTTTCCTTCAGTAGGTCGGCAGCAGACAGAGAGTGAGACAGGGTGCTTCCGCTACCTGGTTCAACTTTACTGGACGGTCTGGGGCTGTGTAAGGAACAAGGACTTGTTGGGGTTTCTTTTTGCCTGCAACTGGAAACTTTGGTACTTCCACACTCACTTTCTTTGTGGGATTTGTGATCTCCAGATTTGATTGACCCCAAAGCCATATTCCTCTCCTCTGAAGTTCCTTTTGTCTCTGACTGCACCGAAGCTGTTGACTCAGGCCTAGGACCACATGGACTTTGGGAGTGGACACTTGTCTTATCTTCTTCTCCTTTGGTTTTACTTCCTGGTCTACTGGTGTTCTGGTTTTCAGCATCAGTACTTATAGGAACATTAGAAGTCCTTTCAGAAGGGGATTTCCCACAAACTTGTGTGCCTGACATTACAGAGGAGCTCCTGCTCTTTGGAGCGTCCATTTTGTGAGCATTTGTTGTTGCAGCAGATTTCACGCTTTCTGCTTTGTCTACGCTTGTGGGGTTAGGACTGCTGCTTTCCCCCTTAGACTGAGCTGCTGATTTGACACTACAGTTACAACAAGATTTATGAGACCTGCTGCTTTGGACTGTCGTTGCACTGGCTTGTCTTTCATTCCATTGTTCCCCACCCTCTTCATCGCCCTTTTCACATTCTCTGGGTGTTTCAATAATTGGGATATCAACCACTGGAGGATTGTGGAGAGAAGGGCTTTTCCTCTCACCGTTGCAAAAAGAGACACTAGATTTGCCACAGTCTGATTCAGCTGTTTCCTGATCCTCTGGCAGCCCTAAAGATATCGAACCTGATGAGTTACGACTCAAAGGTCGATCCGTGCATCCTGATTCTTTCCTTTGTCTTTTTGAGGAGCAATACTGAGCTCCCTCACTATTTCTGTCTTCTTCTTTATTTTCCTTTTTAACAGGTGAGGCTGTTTCACAGCGACACCTGGATCTGCTTACTTTGCTAGAGGTTTTGGAGTGAACAGACAACGAACTGGGCCCTCTTTGCTCACCAGCACCGGAGTTCAGTGACAACTTTTGCACAGGGGATTGAGAACCTCTGGAGGAGGGGGAATGTGAGCGGGATGAAGGTTTTCTTTTTGGTGAGAGCGTTTGGCCATCAGGGTCTATAGTATATATGCCTTTTATTGAAAGATCATCCTCCTTGTGACCGGCTTGTGATGTTTCAATACAAGCAACATCAGAATCAGGTTCTCCTTCTTTTGTCTCATCAGCTCCTTCTGGTGTTTTGATGGTGACAGCATTTGTAGCTGAGGGATTTTTACTAGAAACATCAGATTTGACTGAAGATTTTGATTTTACAGACATGGCGCTCTCCAAAGCCTCACGACGTTCAATGTCAGTCTCCTCCTTGTTTGTCTCAGTCAAAGTAAGATTGGGGTCATTCTGAGACTCTCTTGGTTGGTTTGACCTCTTTGACTGAGAGGACTTCGCAGAGGTGTGTGATCTTTGTGAGTAAGCACTCGGGGATCTGTTTTCAATTGCATTGTTTGATTTAGCAGAAGAATCTGATTTACAAGACCTAGCACTGGTTGACCTGTTGTTATTTTCTAAATTATCTTCTATTATGCTTTCTGGCCTGGGCTGCATTTCTCCTGCATTGTTTCCCACTTCTAAGGCTGGAGACGGTGCTTTGCCATTATCATTACACTTGCAGGATTTTGTGGAATGAACAGATACTCTTCCAGCCATTTGACTGGTTGCGATTTCTTCTGCATCCTCCCCAGTTTCTGACCTGGGGGAAGTGGATTTTTCCAAAGCTTCAGTGGACCTATGGGATTTGTTAGACTTGGCAGACAGTTTTGATGTTGCTGACAGTGCACTTGCTGATCTTTCCTCCACTCCTGATTCTTCCCTCTCTTCTATTACGCCATTCAGTTCGTCTTTCTCCTTGTTTTCTGGAGTTAGAGGTTTTGCACACTGCTTACAAGATGAGCTGGATCTTGCTGACGCCTTGGATTTATCTGATTTATTCGACAGGACACTTTCAGCCTTTCCAGACTTGTTAGATGCATTTGACTTCATAGAGAGGCTACTCTGAGCTCTTTTGTCTGTGTCACCTTCTTCTGCAACTGTTTGGTTTGACGGGGACACCTCTTTAGCTACTGACAAGCAGCCAGATTTATGGGACTTGACTGAGGCACTGGATTTATTTGACATGGAACTGGTTGTTCGTTCTGCTGTGTTCTCTCCCTCTTTTTTAAACCTTGACTTTGTAAGTAGAGCTTCAGTTGTGCACTTGGACTTAGCAGATAAACCAGTCTGAGCTGACATTGCGCTGTTTGCACGTTTGCAGCCTCCACAGTTTGAGCAAACATTGGATGTCCATGATTTCTGAGAACCTGCTGAAAGTCCTGTGTTATGGGATAAGCCACTAAGACCCCTGTTAATTTCTTCATTGTCAATTGCAGCTGCCACTTCTTCTGATGCTTGGTTCTTGGGCTCCTGGGACATCAAACTGGGGACTCGATCCGTCTTATCTGGCTCTGCTGTTGAGTGAGGGTTAGTTGCTCCACAGTGACAGGATGAAGCTGAAGACAAAGCCCTGCTTCCTGCATTTTCTTCCTGCTCCTGGCGTTTGAGCGACTGGGCTGAACAGGCGGAGATGTTGCTTGACGGACCTTCACCCAAGTGATTTGCTGGGGTAGGAGTGGGGGACGGTTCATTTCTGTGGGAGCACTGTGAAGCGCTGGGTGGCAGATCATCCTCCTCATCATCCTGGTCTTCTTTCAGTGACTGTAAAATATGCGAAGAGCTGCTGACTGCAGACAGTGGTCGGATTTCATCTTCCCCCATCATCACCTCGCCCTCCACTGACTTTCCGCTGGGTGGTCGAATGTTGGTATCTATGGCAACCACCTCTGTCCGACTGCAGCATCGGCTAACTTTGCAGACCTCAACTTGAGTGTCCCCGTCTTGGGCCACTTCTACTCTGTCCTCCACCTGCTCTGTAAGACACATCTCTTTCTGGACCAACTGGCTCTGTTCTGAGCCGGAGCCACCTGGAGACCCGGAGACCCGTGCCCGACACCGAATCACTCTTCTGGAATTGCATGAAGAGGAAGAGCTTGACGAGTGCGTGTGTCTCATCACAGCGTGACTTGATGAATGAACGGGTGGGGCAGGAGGATGTTTGTGCGTGGGGTTTTCCCACAAATCAAACTGCCGTTCATGTCTCTGATAACAACATTGGCATTGGTTCTCCACCAACGCACGCTGCAGAGGCCGGCTGGAATAATCCACACCCTCATAGGATGTTGAATCAGGGTCAGAACAGCTTTCTGATGTGCCTTGCTGCAGGTAATGTGGTTGAGCTTGGCTCAGGGGGCAAAAATCATTGGTGAGAGAGGGCGATTTTTTAATTTGTGTGGACCACTGAACGATCTCCTCATTTTGGAGGCGAAAACGTACCCTCATCTCTACTGACAGGCTGCCGTCTTTATTAACAAAAACACGCTTTTCAATGTCATCATTCGTTATAGCTGGTCTTGCTTGGGAGAAGACGCCGTACGACTTTTCAGACGACAAAGAGAAGCGAGCAGATCGATTTGAAGAATCAGATCGAGGGTGGATGATGCTCTTCTTAGTCTCCAGACCAAAGTTAACTGAAAAGAAAAGAAAAAATGAACTTGTGAAATGGATATGAAAAGTCTGTAGACAAATGTTCTCTGACCTGTAAATGGACGCAAGATGCTTCCAAATTAATATGTTGAATATACATCAACAAATATTAGGTATATACTTTACCTGTGGCTTACAGATTATATAACTTGCATAACACAACTAAAAAACAAACTAAAACCTTAAAGGGATGGGAAAAATATCTAACTAGTAGAGTTTTCTTGAAATTGTCTTTCAATAGCCAGGTATAAATCTAAGCCTTCAAATTTTTGCCAAAACAACTTACCATTTTTCTTGCTTTCATTTCCTTCATCATATTCACTGGCTCTGGACTGAGCTCCATAAAGTGGGGACCTTATGCCTTGTGTTGCAGGAGATCTGGCACCGTTACCAGGAATTCTTGGACCGAGACCTGGAGACTTGCTCCCCAGACCAGGCAGCTTTTCCTCTGAAGTCTTCCTAATGTAATTTATGAGCATAGGGCTGAAGGCTTCCCGACCAACACACACCAGAACACCAGGACAAGTCAACAAGCTTTGCACGCTGTCAATCTAGGAGCAAATATACAGAGAGAGCTTTATCTCATAAGTTTTTATCTAATTTGTAAGTAAATACTGAGTTAAAATTCACACTCACCCTGCGTCCTTCTGCAGTGTACAGCTTGCGAACATGAAACTGCATAACCTCGGACACTTCGTCTAAGAAAGCTCTTAGACTCCTAGTAGACCTCCTGCTCAGCACAATGCTCCGCCTCATCCCTGGCTCGCTGTTCTTCACCAGCAGAATCCGCCTCTGCCTGTGAGGCAAATTCAAATGGCCAGGTGGAGTCCCAGAGGATGCTTCGGGGCGTTGAGGCCTCCGGCTGTGATGGTACCAGATGCCTTGGCGTTTGCTGGCCAGGTCCATGTTAATGGGCTTAGCCTGGCGCCGGTCAGAGCAGAGATAGCAGCCACCATCTTGGAGCTGCTCCAGGTGTTTGATGGTGTGTGTACCTCGGGGAGTGGTCACAGTCCGCACTCCAAACGGGAGGGGTACCTATACATAGGTAAGTATAAGCAACAGATCACAAATGAATAAATAATGCTAACGCTTCTGCTTAGGGAAAGACTTAAAAGTGCATCTGAAGAGTCAGCTTCAAAAGAGATCCCTGCATCAGAAACATCCCACTAACCTTTTGGGAAAGGTCATCCAGCAGGGCATCAAAGCACTTGAAGCTGCGCTTGTGGATGGCCATCCGGACGCCCCCAAACTGGCTGTCGCCGCTTTTGTAAAAAGTTATCCGCTTGGCCGGGGCGGCTGTGGTCACATGGGCGTGGCGTGAACTGGAAGTAGGGGGCGCAGGCAGAGGCGAGGCATGTTTAGACGGGGGGTGGGGATCCCACAACCCTGTCTGGACCGACTGCATGGTCTGATGTCAGATATACCTGCAGAACATAATCAAAACACACAGCACTGACCAAAAGACACTGGCAAATCAACCATAATGACAGAACGGCTGTCTGCCCTTCTCATACTTTCTAATTCTCACAAGGTCACAAGACTTAATCAGGATGTAAACCCGAGGAGTCAGAACATCCACTAATAGGAGAACTTGACACAGCCTGGTGTCACATGCGTGGATTTGCTCACAGCAAAGCTATTTAAACTCACCAATAGGCTTTTTTTGGCCAACACCAATTTCCGGTTTACTCCGAGGTCTGAAGTGCCCAAATAATTTTAAATCAAACAATTGAAGGAATGGCAAGATTATCTCCCCTTTTTGCATCAAGGCTAACCTTTACTGAATTTTATTAAGCTAAAAATAGCACGTCAGAGTGGATACGGGTAGTTGCTGCGGTAACCGATTGAAACTGAGGTACATTTTGAGTGTATTTAATGCAGACAGAAAAAAAATAGAGAAATAATCAGATTTCTCCTCATGATTGACTGGAGCATCTTGCAATAATTTCTTTATTAATCTATTTTAGGACTTTTATTGTCTGACCAATATTCTGTCAGGATAATGTTTAGCTGTCAAACTGGCACTAATGTAAATGTCCTCTTATCCTGCAATCAATGTGATGTAAATGTTAAGAAAAACACTGTTTTGCACTGATTTTTATACTTTTTTATGGTCAAATATTCTCTTTATGGCTTACTTTATTTTGGCAATCTTAGTCTTATAATTTAAATTAACTCTTCAATGAAATGAAAAGGATAATAATATTTAAACTTAATTGTAAAACCGACTAATCTGGTTAGTTTTATTGTGATGAGATTGTAACTATCTTGAGCAATTGAGAAATTTCACACCTTAAACCATTTCTCTTTACTTGGAGCTACATTGCAATTTCAGTTTAATATCACTTTTTACATTCAGGACAAACTTTGCAGAGTAGCATTCAACAATTAGCCTGAATAATGTTTAATAAGCAGTGTTTAAAGGTGATTGTAATCAGCAGGCTAAGCAGAATTTTAAGCCCAATAAGGTCGGGGTTCAGAGCCAAATCACTGCTCTGAGCTGTAGACAAGCCCAACGTGACACCATGCTTCTTAATCCTCCAGCTAATTTAGCAACCATAAAGTCTGCTGCTTCCTTTCCCTTTGAGGAGACAGCACTACTGAACATTTAACTGTGTTTGAATAACGAAATTACAGCTAATAGTAATTAGATTTTAACTTAAAACCCAAAACTTTTTTCTGCGTTACTTATTTTTGCCGCCATCATAAAAAAGATGACGAGAACAGTAGCTGCTATTAAACGTTATTTGTCTTGAAATTATACATTTTTGAGTGTAAATATGAAAATAAATCACCACAGTAAAAAGAAAAAGTCTCATAATTGACCTGAACTGAGGTTCAGGATTAAAAGTGTCCCAACAGGTGGAAGGAGTTTGTGAACAGGAACAGGCTATTCAGGTTTAGCCAATTAGCTCATGCTGGGTTTTCATTGGTTTACCATTTAAAGATTCAAGAGAGTGACCTGTAAGTTTATCAGAAGGCAAAATATAAACTTTATCAGGTATTTAATATGTTTATAAAACTTTTCCCCCAAAGTAATTGACAAATCTTTTAACCGTCTTTGTGAAAAAACTTTACGGTACCAAACAACTTGTGACTTAATGGTAATCCATTTTGCACTATTCAGAAAAAGATTTTATGCACTAGTTAACTGACATTTATGTTATTAAAATAACAATACATCAGTAAAATAACTGATTAATGCTTAGTAATAATAATAATTAAATATTTAAGATTTAACTTTTTTAGTTATTTTTACTTCAAACGTTTAGATTAGCTTAACTTAAAAGCATCCTGTGACCAATTATATATAAATAATATACTCACACAGTCAGGAAACATGGTCCAAAGAGGTGTGGAAAAGCTGAACTGAAATTTATGGATGGCTTTGCAGAGACTGACTGGTCAAGCCAAGACCAGCACTGGTAAAAAAGTGATTTTTATTTTCTTTTTTTTTAAAGACAAGGTCAAGTTGTGTAGTTTTCCCTGCAGCTCAAATCGAAAACCAAGCCGTAGTCTGTAGGAAGGCTGGAGGTAAAATGGCAGCCGGTAATTGGACAGAAGGATGTGGGAGGGGGATGAATGGATGGACAGGGAGGGAAGCTGAGGAAAAGAGGAGGAGCAATGCTAAGGATAGAAAGAAAATCCTGCCTAATAATCTGTCTGTGTGTTAGAGTGGAGATGCATGTAGAAGGAGAAAGAAGTTGTTTGCACAAAGAGGCAACAAGCTGCATTTCTGAGGAGTTATGTGAAAGCACATAAAATAAAACCTTTTACTATTCAAGGAAGTAAAAACATACATTTGATTTGCATTAGGAAAATTGCAGTTATTTGAAACAGAAAAGTGCTTAATGAGGATAATCACTACAGGAAGTGAGAGGTACAAAATTGACTTAATTGACTTCACAATGTTATTTTGAAGTTTCTAGTTTTGGAAGTTTTGTACCTGGCAAATAAATAAGAAGTGCTTAGCCTGGTGGGGGCAGAAATAAAGCCTGGTGGCCCACCAGGCTTAGAAAGGAATGAAATGGCACTAAATAGGTACGACATGAGGGCACAAAATGGAGAAGGGACAAATAACCTCCAAAGTCAGGTAAAAATCCAAACACAAACACAATGTAGGATGCAACTTCTGATGTTCCCCAAGGTTATTTGGTTGTAACTGTAAAAATAATTGTCTTTTTATTTCATTATAAATGCCATAAGAGCTTCAGCTCTGCTCTGTAACCAACACAATACCTCAAGGACTTTAAAGAGCAAATCTGGGGGAAAATATTATTTTTTTGCATTTTTTTTCTAGTGAAAACCAAGGGTATGTTATTTATTTTCATTTATTTGAAATAAGAGATGATGGTTTTTGTTGCATAATTCAGCCTTATGTTTTTTTTTTTTTTTTTTAACTAATCAGTGTCTGCTTTACAGGTCTACTGAGAGACAGAGGCAGAGCAGGTGGGCCTCAGAGACCTCAAGGCAGACAGGAAGTCAGGGTTGAGTAGCGCCTGAAATGACAGGACGGAGGCAGAGCGTCTCTGAGAAAGTGTTGATGCTTTTCAAAGTATTCCAGGTGGATAAATCAGGGAATCTAATACTGCTACAGTGGTTTGCACACAGGTATTTATACAAGATGCAAAACGTCTTAAATGGTAACTTTAGGAGGTTTTAAAGTGCTAATCAGTTGAGTCAGTAGAACAAGAGTAAAGCAGAGGAGAGATTATAGGATGTGTGGCCTAGTTTTGCAGGTTCACTCCCTCTGTTTACTTATCCAATAAGCAGGTAGGACACTCACAACTGGATTTCAAAGGGAAAATATACTGAAAACGATAATAATTAGATAATTAGATTCTCTAAAACACTCTTTCTATTGGACAGGAAGCTTGTTTCAAAGTAACAAGTGAGAAGAAAAAATAAATAAATCTCACCAGAATAGATTTATGACAGTCGAGAAGATTGGAGAGGAAAATCCCAGATCATACCACAATAAAATTAAAATCTAAACTATTTGATTTTCAGCCAGGAACCGAGGTGCGACGCGCTCCTACAGCCGGAGAAGCGGCTCCGCTCTCAGCTTCCCCCGGAGACGCGCATGTTCAAATCAGACAACTTACAGGAAGCAGAGCGAGTCAGACTTTCAAAATAAAGTGTGAGACTTTAAGAGGAGAGGAGAGGCAAATTGTCAAGAAAGCAACAGCACAACTTTACCAAGAGGTGGGTAAAGAACCCACAAATTGTACTCAAAATGGTTTTCAAATCATGCACAACAATAAATGTGAAAAAATCTGAAAAACGAGAATAAAACAGGTGCTCATTAACATAAAAGTTATCCCTTACACTAGTCCATATTTGATTAATGTCAAAATCAAAGCATGATTTTAATATGCAGAAAAAACCCCAGAAAAACAGAAAAAGTGGGATGATTTCAGAGCTAAATGTGAATAGAAGAATTCTAACAATATGTTACAACGGGACCAATTCGGGCAAAAAGAAAGCATTTATTTTGAAAGCATCGATAAGAAATAGTTTGCGTTACATCAGCTTGACAAAAAACTGCTTTATTAGTTTGCGAGCAGGAGGATAGAGGAGAATAAAGGATTGAAGCGGAGGGGGTCCCTGCTAAATAGGATTAGAGACGTCTGGGCCATCTGTGTGGGGATGGATAAATAAAGTTATCACTTTATTTTACTTAACATTATCTTCTCTTTTAATTCAACACGTTCCCCCTTTATTCCGTTCAGTATCAATTTAAATAGCCACAATTAAAATCCGTAAACAACATGCGCTGTTTACCCAGTAGATTTCAAAACACTGAACACCACAGTATGGGTTTTAGGTTGACGAGTGACGATTTGGCTACGTCACCACGTCCTCCACAGCGAAAGCGTAACTTCCGCGTTGGTCTCCAATGGCAACCGAGTGACCTCGAACCTCCCAGGATGGATTCCCTTTCAGAGACGGAGATGGCAAAGATAGCGAGGCTTCCGGTAGGAAACCAGCCGGGCCTTTCCTTTTGCTACCTGGTTCAAATGCTGCGTTCAGGTGTGCGGAAATATCAGCAGTAAATAATAAATACCGATGCGAACGTGAAGGCCACTTGTATGTTTTGAAGGAACATTTTTGAACAATTTGGCAGATAATTTAGAAATTTAGCTTTAATATGATGCACTGCTGTACAGAGTTTAGAAAAACAACTCAAAAGTCAACCTTTTCAAATTTTATCACAATAAAACCACAGCATTTAAAGTATTTTTTACATGATTTGTGTGATTAACACAAAGTAGTTAATGATGGTAACGTGGAAGGATAATATATATATATATATATATATATATATATATATATATATATATATATATATATATATATATATATATATATATATATATATATATATATTTTTTTTTTTTTTTTTTTACTAATTTGATTAACATTTGATTCAATGTAGGTTTTGATAGCTTATGTGTGTCATCTGTTTCCAGAGGAATGCTGGCATCCAAAGATTCATCCATCACTTCCATTGGTTCGAGTTTACCAACGAAAAGCTGCCTTTGCATCAAGAGTTTGTATATGATGTCGCCATGTTCACCGCAGGGCAAGGCTTCTCCTGGGCCGATGTGATCTGCTCAGCTGTGCTTGCCAAGGTCATCTTCCCACAGTCGTATGGTAAAAACAAGCCTGTTTCCTTTATTAGGGAAATCCACATTACGCTTTCTCTGCCGCACAAATGGTAATGTTGTTATTGATAGGCAAACAGCGATGCTCTCTTCCACCTGTACATTTAAATTAGAGTGAGTCAGTTAATGATTCACTCTCTGTGTCGCTTACACAAGCAACCTTTTAGTAGCATGATTTTAAAAAAAGCCTTTCAGGCTGGTTTAGTTGCAGAGCTGTTTATATATTCAAATAAATCATTTCCAAGAGTTGCGTTTTGGTTCATTAAACCTCCTCTATCTCTCAGTTGCCTTTTCTTCTTCTTCTATCCATCCAGAATTCGACCTAAACAATTTCTGGTCCCTGCTCCGAGATGTGCTGTGTGAGCATTTGCCATACTTGACGCCCTTACACCGGCATGTCTTCACCCAGTACCTGATCGACACTTGCGTCTGCAGAAGGAGGCTGTTCCAGGTGGCGGTAGGTGTAACGGCTGAGGAGCTGCTTGTTCTGAGACAGCTGGAGGTGCAGCTGCCGCCCACCCCCTGCCCTTTAGCACAGGTAGGAAAAGTAGCATGTTGAACGCTAAATATGGGGAGTGAATTTTCACACTTGTTGCTACACGTCGTACGCTCAACAGAGAGACTTTTCTGCAGAGCTAGAATATTCCCATTTTTGATAATTTGATACAATCTTTAGGGTTTCCCCAAGTGGATGATAAGCCTGGTGGGTCACCAGGCTTTACTTGTGCCCCCACCAGGTTAAGCATAGCTTATTTATTTAAGTCTTTTTAAAATGTTAGCATTTTTTATGATTTTATAGTTGGTGTTCAAGTGTTAATCTTAGAACCTTTCAGTAACACGATTATCAAGTGATATTTTCAAATTTTCTGTGAACTTTAAACATTTTTTAACTCAAAAACACAACGAGCCACTGGATGAATGACTGCCCTACTGCCCAAACACCGGCCTTAGCAGGTTTTCTGGGGGAAACTTTGAATCTTGATATAATTTTTTTAATCACCAGTGTAGGTTTGATCGTCTTCATAAAGCTTGTAAACTCTTTTACTTTCTGCATTTTCTCATAAACGTCAGTACATTTTATTCTGATTTAATGAAGTCAAAGTAAATGTGGAAATCTAATAAAAATGTGACATGCATTAACAACTAACTACACAAATTAACATGAACACACCCTGCTGATTGTGGCACATGATGATGGCAGCATCATGCTGTGGGAACGGGAAGAAACGGCAAAGATGGTGAAATGGGTGAAGCAAAAATAATGTACACAACACTTTTCAGGTTTTGGATTTGTTGCTTTTATCACTTTAAATTCGTTAAGTTTGTGGTTGTAATGTGAAGAAATATAAAGCTTTTCAGACACTCTGTAATCATTCTGCAGGGCACCGATCTTGAGATGTGGGAGGCGCAGTCTGAGCTGCGAGCAAAACTCGATTCCTCCCTGACGCAGTTGGAGGAAAAACTCAAATGTGTCCTGGCCGAGCCACGCGTCACTCTGGAGGACTTTAACGTCCCATCAGACGGGGAACTGGACAAAGAGGTATTATTTTACTTAAAATAATTTAAATCCAGCGAAAATTGTGTTTTAAAAGTGCTGCTTTATTTCTGCTCCTCTGTGTAGAGCGCTGTGGGGCTGGTTCGATCTGCAGTCAAAGCCACAGGAGGCCAAGTGCTGGCAAGTCTGAGTCAAGAGGTGTCCCTCCGCAAGGAGATCTTTCAGATCAAAATGCAGCAGGAGGCTTTGATTGCTGCTGGACGCCCGAAAATACCAACTCCTGTAGTGACATCAGCAAAGACAAAGGGAGCAAAAACAAAAGCAGGAAAGAAGAAATAACTGGAAACGTAAAAGCTGATTTAATTAAAAGAGAAACTAATGCAAAGCAAGCTGTTATTGTTTACAGTTTTAATTTTGGAGCCTTTGTCTCTGAAATGTTGTAATTTTGTGTCTTTTTAGCTCTTAAGATCTCTGTATTTTTATTTTATGCGCATGCTTTTCTCGAGGAAGTAGCACAACACATGAAAGTTCAGTAAGGTATGCACGAATAATATTTAGTTAACTGGTTAGAGGTGTTTTATCACTATTTTATCACTAAACTGTAATTATAAACTGCATTTTTATGCATATATTTTCTAAAAATTTATATTGTAAACATAAATTCCAACAATACATTTGACTATTTTCAAATTTATCATTATTACTATACAATTTATTTCATGACCATGAAGAACATTTCAATGATTCCCCATCCCTAGTAGTGGCAGCATCATGCTGTGGGCTGGTTTGCCACCAAAAAGATTATGTCATTTTCCTAACTGCTTATTATGGACTATTTTTGGATTAAGCTAACTATATTAGACAGGTTTCATCACGTCTACAAAAAAAAAGAAGTTTCAATTTTTATTTTCTAGGAGTGAAATGTCTGATCCAGGAGGATCCTAGCGCCCCCTGGCGCCAGCCTGGAGCAGGCACAGCAGAAATTGACGTAAAATGGATGAAACGTAACTTCACCCTCAGGTGGACTCAACACACCGTGTGGTTAAAATAGGTACTGCAGTTTTTACGCATATTATTATTAGTGTTTTCTATTTTACTTAACACAAATGCTATGTTAGAAGAACAATTTCTAAAGAAGAGGTTGAAATATAAATTGTGAATGCAGGATTTTATTTAGATGAAACAGCTAGCACCGTTGCTAGCATGTTTTGAAACGCTAGTTTTGTTTCTCGTGCGTGTTTAACACCGAGCTAGCAGCGCTAAGGTTTCTCTGTGGCAACTTTGGATAGAAATTACAATAAATGTCAACTAGTGGAAGAAAATGTGACAAGACGTCGAAGAACAAGAAGAGAAAAAGAAATGCGGACACAGAAAGGTGAGTCTGAACTATTTTTATCTCTTGAATTGTTCCAAAAACCTTTTAATTTATAATTTTTTCTGACTTTGAGCTGCGTTGTCCACACGGAAGGGCTGCTAAACAATTCATTGAACATTTTCGCCACAAATGTTGCTTTATTTTTCACCAATTATTTACAGACCAATACAATATAGAGGTTTCTAACCAATTTTCACTCCCAAAAATCTGGAAAACTGTTTAGAAATATCCCTGGACCTTAAGAAACCCACTAATTAGTAAATAGAGTTCACCTGTGTATAATTGATTCTCAGTATAAATGCAGCTATTCTTTGAGGTTTGTTTATCAAAATGAAGAGGAACACAACACTCAGAAATAAAATTATTGAGAAGTTTAAGACAGATGTGTTAATTCTACAAGCTTTGACCGTCCAATATAGATAAAAATGAGCTTTTTAAACCACTGGAACTGTTGGATACATTCAGCGCCCATAGGAATGAATTAGCTGTCTGTCAAGTCACATTCTAGAAGAGTGACAAGAGTGATTGAGTTGAGACATGTCGGCGTAAAATGATCAAAATGAACGGAACAAATTTCTGTGTGTAATTTAGATGGAACCTAGTGTCACTTATAACCTCGCCCCGTTTAATTATGTTCGAGTGATTTATTCTCTGATGCAGACAGGGAGATTAATCTGTGCTTTGCATCACAAACTTGAATGGTGGACGGACGGCTGTGTTGCTGTTGATGAATCAGTTTATTTCTGTAATGAATTCATCAGGGAAATAATGAGAAACGTGTGTTGGCCCAAGCCCGAGATGTCATCCATGTTGTTTGTAAACACAAGACGCTTTTAGACTGATTTCATGCTTTTAAAATGTTTCTAATCAAATTTAGTAACAAAATATGTTTATTAGGATGCATCGACTCAGGAAAAATAATTGTTTTTTTGCAAAAATGATTTTTAACAAAAATTTTAACAAGAGGCTGGAACTATGAGAACTATCAATTCATCAACAGCTAATTATTAGCAAACAATGTTTGCATATTTATTGCATCATTACATTTAGCAAAGCCCAGAAATCTATGTTCAGATTAGAACAAGTCTTAATCACCCTCATTACTTTTATCTGCTGTACATACTGTAATGACAGTTATTTAAAATTTAAGTTAAAAACAATTAGATTTAGTCTGATGTTTCTGCAACCAAAGGATTCTTCTGTTTACATTTTTTGTGTGTTCTCTGTCCGATGCCACTAGATGGCAGTAGATATCCAAAAGTTAAAAAGACAATCTCTTTTAGAGCCAGCTGGCTTTGCAGAAGCAGAAAAACAAACCCAAACAAAACAAAATGTCATTGTTGATTAAATTATTTTCATAGTTATTTTATCACGTTTTTTTTTTGTAAAAGTGAATAATAAGTCGAAATTGAAAAAAGTACCATAAAAAAATACCTTGCTTACATGTGTAAACAATTAAGTTTGTGTTGAGGTTGTATATTTTTGTCCAGAGCTGTTTATCCTTTGTGCAAATTTATGACAAACTGCACACAATATCCTTAAAAATAGAGTGCTTTGTGGAAACGAATTGTTGGGAATTCGACCACCGTTCCATCAGCCCAGTCCACCTCCACATTCCTGTATGTCTGGACACTAACCAATTTTTCTTGTGGATTCATCTTCCAGCCCTGCAGAATGGGCCACAATAGATGATTCATGTCTTATTGTTCATTTGCCTAAAAAGCTTCTGTTGTTTTCTTCTATCTGCCATTTGGAGCTCTGCCAAGATATCTGAATATGTCCCTATATTCCTCGCTTGTTTTTTTCCCCCCTCATTGTTGTTTAATGTACAAAGCTGGAAGCGATGGTCTTGGAAAAGCTTTTATCGCCTCAGCAGCTCTGGTTGTGCACATGGAAAAGAAGATATTTTTTGTTCAATGTGGAAAAGAAGAGTGGAGATAATTATTGTCAGCAGAAAAAAGCAGAATGAAACAGCATGAATGTTTCTGTAGTATCAGAGTCCAATATTTAGGATTATTTTCTGGACACTTTGCTGTTAGCCAAAACCTGATTTTTAGTTAAATGTTCTGCTGTAGGAACTGGAGTGTTTAGAAAAAAAATACTCCTCCCAGACGTAATCCCTGTTGGATAAAGTGCAAAAACAGAAATTACATCACCTTTATGAAGATATATCTTTAAAAATAGAAAAGAAAACATAGCTGCAATAGTTTTGAGGTGTATTCATCTTGACTCTTAAAACACTGGTCGAATATCTTCTTCAGTTCTCTCAAATAATCAATTATCTTTACTATTTAATCATCAGAAAATATTGGAATAATGACTAAGGTTAAATTATGTTCCAGTTGTTGTTAATCAGAGGTAGTTTAAACAAATGGGTATTAGCCTTTGAGTAGTGTATGAAGGTCAACCAAATTACAAAACACTTTTGCTATCCAATGTTTAAATCAGTGCTTTGTCTTTATTTTGACAGCATTTATTGTTATTTAAGTCATTTATCACCAGAGAAAAGTGCATTAATTAATAATGAAACAAAATGTGAAGTAACAAATTCCTACCAATCATTATTGTTTTAGGATACAGCATAAAAAAGACATAATTTTGGGTTTTGTTATTGTTATAACAAATATCTTCATCCCAAACAGATCTTATATTTCCACAGCTATTAAATCTTATTCAGTCGCCTGTAAAGTCAGCAGATACGTGAAAGACACGGTTCTTCTGGTAACAAAGACTCCACCTTAACTGGATAACAAAATGCTCCCATTGCTCATAGATCAGCTCCTAATTCCCCATCATGACGCCGTCCTCTAATGGGATCGTACGCAGGCTCATTTATTGCCATTAGGGAATTGAGGTTACACACAGCGGGTGAGGGGTTAATTACAAACAACCGGAGGGGTCAGAGGTGCGCGAGTGTGTATTAAGCTCGTGCGATCGTGACGGGGCCGGACCTTTGGTAATAGGGGGCGGATTTAAACGAGGATCCTTGGGAGAAGATTTATCCGCAGCCTGTGACACGGCGACAAATAGTGCTGATAGGTGAAGGCCCCTTCGGAGTGGAGTCCAGTCTGGATGACGAATGGCCTGTGTGTGAGTGTGTAAAATAGGATGCCAGGCCGTATTCACTTATCACTGAGTCAGGTCCTTCTCCGACATCCAGTTAGGGGCCAATTCACCTCTTCCACGTGATTCTCTTACCTCCTATCTATCGGTTTTCTCTTCAACGCCCTCCCCCCTCCCCGTCTTCTTCTTCACCTCTGCTCTTTTAAGTGTTTTCAGCAGCATCTACGTGGGCCTCTCAGGCTTCCATATTACACCACCAGATAAGAGGAGAGGGGCCCGGCTGACAGGAACCCCAAATTAATTTACAAGCGATGATGCCGTTCCAGGGCTGATAGAACAGTCTTTGTACAGCATGAAGGAAGGGACTGGGAGTGACGCCTCGGAGCCTCCGCTAGGGAGGGAGAGCAACCATGCTATCTTTGTAATTATAGGGAGAGACCTTGATCCCCCACCCTCTCTCTCCTTCTGTCTCTCTTGGTTTCTTTTTATTTTTTTCTTCAATAAATGCTGCAGAAGCAACCCAAGAGACAAATCCCAGCTTCGCCTGCCTGTAAGAGCAAATTAAGAAATCAGCCTGCTTCTTTCTTGAGCTTTATTTTGTTTTGTTGTCGAAACCGGGGCACTTCCTCAATTATTCTCACTTCTGTTACAGATGTGTAAAATGCTTTCAAATTAACGCCTCTCCTTACTGCAGCAGCATAACCTCACACTGACCTGTAATTGTAGAGATTTTTAAACTTCTTTTACCATTTTAAACATTGTTTTTGGTTGTAGGATAAATTTGGTTCTAACGATTCATTCAGAAATGAAAATAGATATAATGTTGAGTTCACAAGACAATATTTAAAAAATTTATGGAAAAGTAAGAATGAATTTTTGTGAAAGTTTCACAAATCACAAGATGGCTTGTAACAACTCTGTAATTTCTATCTCTAGTAATATTTCCCAACATTATTAACTCAGTATTATTGGCTAATATTATTGGGAAAACAGACTAATTTGTGTATAAAAATATAAATAGATATTATAAAAACAATATTTAACAGTTTTTCCCCCTAAACTCAATTTGTAGACAGAACTTTTTTATTTACTTAGAGCTTCACTAGCTATAAATGCAAAAAGTCTTTAATTTAGCATTAACTATTTATTTAATTTTACTTAGTATATTAAAAGAGTTGCCTTCTTTGTTACTTTGAACTCATTGTGCACAAATTTTTCACTGCTCTACCTAATGCACCGTAGAAACTAAAGTATTATTAGTGGATTAAAGTAATCGGTCCACTTCAAGTTGGATTAGTGCTTCTTCTATGGTAACCATGACACACTGAGTTTCTGGCTCACATGCTGGAAGGTCTTCTGGCAGAAACTGCAAGCAGAGAGGTTTGGATCCACGCTGGCACTCATGGTTTGGGTTCACACCGTTTATATTTGCATCGCATAAACAAAATGCTCTCAAAATAATACAAAACCAACTTACAAGTAACTTTTCAGCAAGAAGTAGGAGCTTATTTTAAGTCAATAATTTGCGGATTATTTCACATATGATATGGGAAAATGACTAGTTATAAGTGCTAAACTTTCTTCATGAATGCTTAAATATTTTTTCCTTTATCCCCTGTGTTTTTAGGAGGAAGAGATGAATAAAAGGAGACCAAACAGGGAAGAGAAAAGCAATAGCCACTGAAGAAGACAACGAGGAATGCAGCAAGAGACAACAAATTAAGGTATGAGTCGGACTGGCAATAAAACTCATCAGTAATATCCAAATCTTAACAAATACATTTCAAGTTATGACAATTAAAGAATACACAATGGATTTAACTCAGATTGTTTCAGAGCTGATGTAAAAGAGAAAAATAATACAAGTTAGTCTGTTGTCATAACACGCATTAGCTAGCAATATCATTAGCATTCCTTTGGAGCATTATTTTAATCATTAGATTGAATTTTTCCCAATTATCTGTAGCTGCGTTTCAATTGACCACATAATTGTGCAATTTGACATTTTGAAAATAAATATGCTTAAAGGAAACACAATTTTTTGTTTTGCTGAGGTGAGTTTTGTATCAAAATTATTTTATTTCGCAAGACTGCAATGCAATGGAAACACTTTTTGCGTCACGTGAGTCACATAATCAACAACAGGATGTTGCTACTGGCGCAAACTACGAAGAAGAAGACAACAGGAAGTAGTTGGAAGATTATGGTGCGGCATGTTTTTTAATGAGTAATTGCGTAAACAAACTTATTCACCTGTCATTTTAATTCTGTTTCTTATTTAGTGGAAAAAAATGCAATAGTGAAATTGTATTTTTTTCAACATTAGTGAAATATTTTGCTCACATTTGTAATGGAAACACAGCCTATGTGCTAATGCTAATGGAAATTTCAAATGAAAACTTGGATGCATTTAATATTTGGGTTGCCTTTTAGCTAGCTGGTGTTTCATTGCAAAAATCTAACATTTGTTTTCTGAGAGTAAAAATCTGAGACTTCATCTGTTAGTAAATCCAATATGCTGTTGATGTTCTACCAGGTAAGCTGGAGAAAAAGCTTGATGTTATTGTAACCCAAACCCGTGTCAGACCACAGCTTTGTTTTGAAGACTAGAGTTTGGTTGGTGATGGGCATCCTTGGTTTGCCGGTGCAAGTAATGGATGGGTGTCCTTCCCAACATTGCTCAGGAATGGATTTGTTCACATAGTCTGAAGGGTAAATGCTTTGTGAGCTGTGAAATGGCTCATTTGTTCAGGCCAGCGTATTTGGGGGCAGCTGCACACAGTTACACAGTCCTGCCATGATGGCCGTCCAAGAATCCGACACAGAAGAAAAAGCGATTTAGGCCCAGTTACCGCGTTAATGTGGGATTCCCAGCATTATCGGCTCCGGCTCTCTGACTCACAATGTGAGGATGGCTAATTCCAAGGAGCTGACCTGTGCTTACCCTCTTTTGTTTGACAGCTCTTTGAACACTTCATAAACTCTGATCATCTTTCCTTTTTTTGTCACGTTGAAAGATTTTGATTAAGGCAAGTTGTCACGGGGATTTTTTTCTTTAGATTTCTGGATGAGCTAATTCTGTGAAGTACATCTGCTTGCCTGAGCAAATTGCTTTTTTTTTGACTTGTAAAGTAAAGTTAAACTCAATAAATCCTAACAATGTCCTAACCAAAGTGCTTAAGACATGCACCAACGTCAGTGAGCGCCTCGACTGCTTGCATAGACGGAGAAGTGTAAATCCGAAGCTGAAAACTCCATTAGGCCGACCCAGCCATGCATCCGTGTGCTCCAGTGCCAGACAGCTCTGTAAATCAGCGTTTTCTTTTTCGAGCTCCACTGAAGAAAACAATATGGATAGTGTCTGGGTACTGAGCTTTGGGCCCACGGCACACACACATTGTCTACCCACACACACACACACACACCCTTGGGGCCTGGCTGCTACAGTGTGAGACCAAATGCTCTGATCCAGGTTGAACTAACCACTGACATGTGCACCTGTCAGACATGGGCTGCTGAAGGGGTGTGTGTGTGTGTGTGTGTGTACTCTGTGGGTGAGCTATTCAGTGTTCAAAAAGTTTAATTCAACTTAATCTGCATGTACAGCATTTAGGGTTTGTCTGTTTTTTTTTGTTTTTAAACCAAAAACAAAACTTTTATTACTATGTATTGGGCAAGAGTTGAATATTGTATAATATGTATTTGCAATATTTACAAAAATCAATAATATAAAGTAATACCAGTGCTTTTTTGTTGTTGTTTTTTTACGTATCAGTCATGATCAACAAAATTAGGTTTTTTGTAATTTACAAAAAAAATCTGAGGACTGATTTCTGCAAAACCACAATTAAATAATTTGTAAGAGATTGTATAAATATTAAAATCAGTATTTAGCTGCAGTCACAGCATGCAGTAAAGTTTGCACATCTGGATGCTGCAATTTTATTCTATTCTTCCTAACCGATCTGTTCTATCTCTCTGAGCCCTTTTTACGTCATGCTGCACCATGTCTATCAGATTGAAGTCTGGGCTTTGACTGGGCCATTCCAGAACTTCCCCCTTGGTGTCTTCGAACCATTTCTGTGTAGCTTTAGCTGGACGCTTTGGGTCGTTTTCTTGCTGGAAAAAATTATTTCCATATTTTTTGCTTACTTCATTTTACTTTCTACCTTTACAAGGCTTCCAGGACTTGTAAAGGCATTCCCACAGCATGATGCTGCCACCACCATGCCTCACAGTGGGGGTGGTGTGTTTGTGTTGATGTGCATCTTGTCCTCAACTTGACCTTGGAGTTTCTCTCCTTTTATTTTTGACAAACTCTTGTTATTGATTTGTAAAAGCAACAAAAAGGGTAAAACATCTTAATTTTTAATAACTACTGTATTCCTACTGCTGCTAAAACTAATATTAACAGGCATTATTTTAATTATGTCATATTTTGCACATATTTTCCGCTTATTCTGACTTGGATTTATTGAGGTAAGCTTGTAAATTTGGTGCTCATTCTGCATCCTGTCAAATCTTTTTACTCTTCTCCTCGTCATAGTGCAACACAAGCTAAGAGAGCTAGCAATTGTTGCTTGCTAACCGCAGTTTTAAACCTGCATTGTTTTAATAAAACGTGATGCTTGTTCAGTTTCAGCACCGTGATTTGAGTTTTTTCCTGGTTGCAAAGTTTTAAAAAAAGGCCTTTCTTGTAAGTTGCACCTTTCTTTCAATCAGCAGCAGTTGGCTTATGCTCCGGTAACTCCAGCATCTCATTAAACGCACGTTAAACTTTAGGGAGCGGTTTTGAAGCGTTAATTTCTTAAAACCTCAATAAACCTTGAGCAGAGTAACAAGCTCATGCTTGGTACTTATTTTCTAAACAAAAATGCTCCCATAAACACACACACACACACACGCCTACACCCCCGCATGTGCACCGACTGTAAACTAAATGGATTTGGAGTGTGTCCGTCCGTCATAATCTGTTGGCCAGTAAAGGCTGACTGAGGCCTAGCAGGTGCTAGACACTTGTCTGTGGAATGCAAAGGGCCAGACCTCAGACCTCCCACCGGGATTTTAAGAGTGTGTGTGTGTGTGTGTTGGGTGGAGGGTGTGTGGGTGGTAGTCACCACCTGCTCTCAAGCTAATTTCAGTTTTTCTCAGGACCAAAACATTGCATTGCACTCTCAAGAGGCTCGGCGGAAATTAGGACATGTAGAGCGGCTAAATTGGTAGAATTATGTTGCTGATGTAGCATTAGCTGCAAGACAAAAACGATATAGGAGAATATTTTAGGAAGAAATAGGAATGAACCAGAATGTGATTTTCACTGAATGACAACCATGACAGAAAATACTATGGTTTAATTTTATTTAAAGATATAAGACAGCATTTTATTGCATGATGTAACTGCTTTTATCTAAAACGGCTTTTCAGTGCTACATGGCTCTATGAACTTTTACAATGACAGCCACTCTTTTTACTAGAAGGACTACAAAACTTTTTAAACTACGTGGAAGCTTCCTAGACTCTGCTTACTTTCTGTTTGCACTCAATCGGTGTAGTAAAAACCAAACTGGGTAAAAACTATTATTATTCATAAAAATGTACAAAATAAGCCCATAGGATTATATTGCTTTTCTTCTGCTTATGAGAATTTTTGTTACTGAGAGTTTTAGGAATGATTTTGTTCAGATATTTATTTATTATTAGGTAAGGGTAGAGTCTAACATGTTCCTTTAAAAATGGAGAAAAGAGCTCTGGAGACAGATAAAGTGTAATCCTGTTACTACTGTGAATGACAGACATTTTAGTTTAGAAAATGAGCCACAAGTTTTTTCTTTTAAGAGCTTAATGAGGACAATATCATGTCTACTGTTTGAGATTTCTGGTGTGATCTTTGTGTGTTTGATGATAATTTATTTAGTAACTAAATAACACAAATGTGTATTTCATATACATACATTGGATCTTTAAAAGCTATTTTTGCAAAATGTGAAAGCTTCTGCAACTACAAAAGTACACGGTGTTTTGTTTTTTTAAATTTCAGCGAGTGGAAAAGGTCATCTTTCTCCTAATTGGAAATTAAAATACTAAAAAATCAGATTTTTCTCCCACTATTTCATGAACAATGAAACCACCATTCCACCTGCATGTATATTGAGGTACTTTTTCAATGCTTTCATGCATAATTTGGCAGTTTAATTCTCCTTTATCAATAAGTAAACCTAAATTAATTAATAATGTTTCTTATGATTTCAGATTTTTTGATTTTAAGAGACGGTTTAAGTTAGCTTTCCAAAACCAGGACATTTATTTAGGTTTTATACATGCAAAAAAGTTAATATATTTGCATCGTGAAAATGGTAAAACCAGAAATAAAATTCCAAACAATCAGTTTTTTGGCTCATGTTGTGCTGCCTTTAGTCATTGCATCTCTGCGAGTGTGAGCCTCAGCCTGCAGAAGTCTTTTCCTGTAGCTCAGCATTAAAAATACCATTAATTCCAGCTTATCGCTGCAACAGTGTGCAGCCTGTAAATGAGTGTGAATCAGCAGAAAAGCATTAATGTAGATTAATGCTACCTGCCTGCATTCTGGCATCCTCTGTGGACGGCAATTAGCAGCAATAATCACCTTTTCATGGTCTGCGCCCTTAGTAGGTCATCACCCCCCGTCTCGCCTCCGCAGCACCACCACCTACACCAAATACAAGATAATGAGGAAAGTTTGGAGGGTGTTAATGTTATCGCGTTGTCGTCTTTGTGGGCGTTTGTTGTTGTTCTGTTTTTCTAGTCACTGAAAAGCGAACCTGTTAATGTGCCAAATGTTTGACATAATCCGGGTTACGTTTCTGCACGTGTGAACCATTACACACGGAGAAGCTTCTGCTGTAGAAAAGGTTGAAGCGTTGAGTTATTTCTCCCTCTTTTCCTTCCTCTCCTCTGTCCTCTCATTTTTCTGGTGTCAGGATGACTGATGGTGGCCAGCAGAAACGGGTGTCCGGCATTATACCCCCGACAAATAACCACGGCCCGCTCGGCCAGGCCTTGGACCAGACGGAAATCAATATTTCACCATTTAAAATCTATCAAAGGAGGATTTTTTTTTTTTTTTTTTGGAGTGTCGCATGCGCCTGCGTTCCCTTTCCACTTTCCACCCACCGCCGACCGCCGTTCCCCAACCCCCCTCGGCGCTCGAGCCGCGTCGCGAGCACTGAATCAGACACTTTGTAGCTGCAACCCGGTAATCAATAAGCCAGCACCTTCACAGATCCTCACTGCAGTCGCCTCAGAGCGGTGATGGATGGCGAGGAAGGTCGCGATTCATTTTGTCAGGCCATTAAGCCGGCGAATTTCTGTCCACTTCATCCCACAGATGATCATTTTTCACACTTCATAAGAAGCAGAAATGGGCTGCGGCGAACGAGAGGGGGGGAAAAAACGCAAGACGAAAAAGTAAAAGCAGAGATGGAAAGGGGAACACGGTAAGGAAATAGGGAGAGAAAACGAGGGATGACAGATCGTAAGAGACAGTAGGAAAAACGGGAAGAAAATTCAAAGATGTAAACCACATTGATTAGGAGGAAAAAGGAGGAAAATCATTAAAGCCACCAGTTTGCTTTGGAAATCACATTAAAACACCTAATAAAAGATTAGCCTTATTTATTAAAACCTCACCAAACTGCTCAGAATAAGCCAAAACAACAACAAAAAGTGAGCTTTTCAGAGCTCTGCAGCATCTGTGCTGTGTGTTACCAAGTCAGTCAGGGGGGAAATTGATTTTTTTCCCTTCCTCACTGAAAGAATTTTATCGCCATAAAGCACACAATGGCAAAGTAACCATGAACAGCTCCCACTAGTCAAACATATTATGTTTACGAAACAGCAAAGTGGTATATTAGTTGAGCTATAACACACTCCAGCTCAGGAAGGTATGTTACTATTACTTGGCGGCATGTTTGGTTATAATAACCGTGTAGTACTTAGCTGTGTGTCGTTTATCAGCCCAGAGAAAGACAAACCTTACTTCCTGTCCTCCTTCCTGTCTGTTTCCCTCCACCTTCTGCCATCTGCAGTAATGTTTCTCCCACCTTCGTTTTTATTATTATCAATCCTTCCGGTTTTTGGCCCGGCTCCTGAAGAACCGAGGGGTTCTTGTTGGATCGGGCTCGCCTTGGAAAACAAGCGACAGCTGCTGTGTGAGTGTGTGTGTTGTGAACTCGCGTGGGTTCTTGTGTGTGTTCCCTGCACTGTGTTCTCGCCCCATATGTTGGCCCTCACCTGCTGCTGGGGCGAGGATTATCAGATACAAGCCCTTATTAAAAGTGGATTTGTTTACCCTCCTGCTTGAAAACAAAAACAGTTCGTCCGTTCACCGAGGCACACCCAGGACACCAGAGTTAGCCACAAAAAGCACAAGGAGGATTTCTGGAACACAGTTTTCTTAAACATAAAAATTTTAATGATTTGTTTTGCCAATTTAAACTTTGAGAGCAAGAATCTGCAACCTGTGGCTCCATGGATCTTCCACAATGACATTTAGTATCTTGATAAAGATGATAAAGAACCAACTAAGGTTTGATATAATAACAAATGAAGGTATTCTGTTTCCTTTGTGGAGTAATTGCACTGAATTTTCACACCAGAGTAAGATAAAAAGTTTATTCAGATCAATTTTATTTATGATTTTTTTCATTGTATTTTTTTTACCATCCGTTTTTCACAAATATAAACCTCCCATAGAAGAAAATATATTCTATTCATCCTCTTTTTGCAAACTTTTTTTTTAATGTAAGACCATAAAAATAGAAATGCAATTGTATCTTGTTAAAAAAAAAATAAAAAATTGCTTGGCAGGATAATTATAAAAGGAATAAGTGTATTTTTTTCAAAATGTTATGTAACATCTGCAGCTTTAAACAGGTTTAAAGCAGCTGGAATGTTTTCAAAAGTAGCTATTTGGATTCTGAAGGTTGCAGACTCTAGTTTTGGAGTCAGTAGCTTAGTAAGGCTAAAACTGAGCAGCTACACAAAGAGTTGGAGTTTCAGGTTTCCTTACAAAAGTGATACGGGATGTGAATAACATCCACCACGCTTCTACGAAACTGTCGTTATTGCTTGAGTTAAAAACTCTCAGCTAGATGACTAAACTTGGTCTGACTAAACCTTTCCTGTTTTGGAGGATCTGTAGGATTTACAGAATTAAAGTATTTTGGTCTCATTACAGTTTTGTTGACTGTAATAATGTAATTTGAAGACCTTGTATTATTATGTCATTGTTGGTATATTTCTTTAAATGGTCACCGAAACAACAGTATTATAATTTACCACAATAATTACTGGGACAGTTTATCATCCAGAAAAATTTGTTATTGTGACAGGCCTCATAATGATGACAATGATGATGTCAGAAGTAATTTATGCTTATTTTTTTCTTTGCTTTTTCTCATCTGTGCTTCAATCACTTTGTGACCTTCAGCGTTTTGAGCAACGCCATTTATTTCTGGCTAAATATTACATTGGTGTCTAAAATGCAAATTTATGATATATATTTATGATTTTGAGGAAGTGCACCAGTCCCTCCTGCTGCAAAACACAGCCGCTTGCAGCTTTACACATCTGAAAATTGTGTCTAATGATGAACCAGACTTGTGGAAGTTCTCCTCCTGATATTGCAGATGATTTGTTTTGATATAATGTCACACAAAGTGTTATGTTTGAGTTGTTGCTCTAAATTTCATCCACAGGTGTTTCTCCATTTGACTTAAATTGTGAGTCATAAATCTGAACAATACAAGGCTTGGCATTATCAACTAAATCTGTTTTTTTACTTCTGAATTTGAAGAAAGCAAAAACATATATATATATACTCTGAGATTTACAGATATACATTTGTTATTCCTACCTGATCTATTTAAAAGAAAAGTTTTGTCTGATGTAATGTTGTTTCGAGGGTTATATATTTTTAATCGGTGTATGTAATGTGTATAGTATAGAAATGCAGACATATTAGAGGTGAAATGCTTTCTGGTTTTAGTGATTACCAGGACAGATTTTCTGAATATTGGTGTTGCCATATTTAGCTTAGCATTAGTGGCTAATGTTAGCCGCTAATGCTAACATTCAGGTCTGACGTATGCAGACTGGATTGTCTTTTCTGTTTCATCATTTTAACAAAACTGTAATAATTTTGATGAATTCCCAAATAATAGTTATGACAAAACAAATCATATCTTTGCATGTGGATGAGTAGAAAAAGTAGTTATCCTGCAAATTGAAAGATGTGGATTTGATGAATGTGGCTGTAGTCTGAAGCGCTTTGACTGGTCAGTATGAATAGAAAAGTGCTAAATTCAGTCCATTTACCATTTCAGTGACTTTATGTAGTTGTGTGGCTTGTTGAGAAGTGTTTACCATCAGACACTTGTTGCTGTATCAGTCAGCTGGGTGAAGAAAGCCTCTTACATTTATTGCATAAAAGAAAAAAGTAAACTATTTAGAAAATTTTATGGTTAATAAGAAAAATGCAAACCATGAAACTAAGGTTAGGGGATTGATCGGCCCTGTCATCTGTAATTTTGGGTGAAATTGGCAGATATTTAAATGTGAAACTGATCTTTTTTATTTAGATTCAAATAGACACAAAGCTGCTACATTTGGGTATATTCATTTCGCTCTACAAGGAAACCAAAAAGTCAGCACACTGTATTGTTTTTATGAAAGCAACTTTGTTTTTGGTAAGAAGTCTGTAGTCTAACTTGTTATAAAAGTATTTTTGTCTTAAGACTACAGAAACGGTTTCTTTTGTTTAATTAATTTAGTGGCTTCAACAGCAAAGCTTTAAAATTTTTATTTATATTTGAGAGCACTCCATCATGTGCAGTAAAACATTGTTAAATATTGTTTCACAGGTATTGTTCAATGTTTTTCAATAAAATAATATCGAAGGGTGCACGTGATAGTATTGGTTATAAAATTAAAAATCTGTACCGAATAGTTATTCTACCAGATATTGTGTTGACTGTGTTTTTAGAAACACATTCTGGCAAAGTTAATACACCAAACTTTATTCATTGTTATTGTAACAGTAAATTACTGGCAACGGTAAAATTAATGTTGCACTCACCTGCACTTTTGCACTAGTGCTGAACAACTAAAAACATTAGGAAGGAAAAGATTTATAGTGAAACTGTTGCTGTAAGTTGCCAAAAGGATATAGATCAGAATTAACTTTCATTTTCCAAATACTTTTCTTTGTTCCAACATCTTTGTGTTCACATCCAGTCCATCCAAGCAGTCCATTGCGATTGTGATTGCGATGTGATTTAAAATATACAGCCTTAAACTACGTTACAGCTGCAAGATTACAACATTTTTATCCAGCCCTCCCTTCAGCTCTAATTTGGTTCCCTCCAGTCACCCGGTGCACCACAGTGTGAAAAGTTCCTTCATTTCGGTGCGATCTCTTCAATCAGCCAATTTACAGCCATGAAGAGGTTAGCTAAAGGGACTGAATCTGAATCAACTTTTTAAGAGTTATGGCCGCGCTGCAGCATTTTCACTCACCGTAAATCAGATGGAGTAAAGTAAAAACTTCGCACGGCATCCGAGTATTTAGGCTGCTAGTACGCAGCAACAAAGTGTAAATACATGGAGGTATTCTGCTGCCTGTTTACTACAGCGAGTCTCCCCACTATTCATAGAAACAGAACCCAATGGCTGATTTTCTGACTAAAACTATCTGTAAGCTCTCTATATATTCTGATCAACTCCGCACACAGCTGAGAAAGTAAAAACGTTATGCATTTTTTTTCAAATTTGGTTCCCTATTTTATTACGTAGTCCGGTTCCCCTGATCAACTAAATTTTGAGCTTATCACCTGTGGTTGTTTGCAAATAAAAAATGTTAATCATCCTCTAAGGGAAAGAAAACAATGGACGAAACAGTAAACAGAAACAAACGTTCCCTTCTAAATCGTTGACTCAATCTAGCTAGCTCTTGTTTTAGATGAAATTGTGTAATATAAAAAAATGTTGGATATGATTTGTACACAAAAGTTTGCTATTCATGTTAATTTTATTATTTTTTAACTAACTTCTCAGCTAACAGGATATTATTATCATGCTAATGCTTGCTAGCTAAGACATTACTGACACCAGATGAGGATTTGGTGAATGAATTAAATAGAAAATGTTACTGAAAGTTTATCTAAAAAACTAAATGTAAATACAAAGGTTCTTAAAACATTTGACTTTTTACCTAATAAAAGTAGTTCCACATTCTGACCTTAAAGACATGAACATTGCTGTGTGAGAGACACAGGCCTGGTTAAGTTCTGTGGAACCAAAATGAGGCAAAAATGCTGCATAAAAAATATTAGAAAAGACAAAGAAGCCAAAAGCTGAAGCAAAATTTTACCAGAATATATTATTCCACTGCTGATGAGAACAGTATTTAATTTAAAATAAGCTGTTCATAATAATTAAATTGACATAACTAGGGCTTTGAATTTGTAACTTGATGTTATTGTATTTGAAAATTGTTCACAATAGATTAGTTTTATTGTGTGAGAACCACTGACATGCTTCAACAATAAATAGCAGCTTTGCTTTTTATAAGAGCAAAAATTGTTTGCAGTGTGAGTTTGGTAGACTATATTATTTAATTGAAAAAATTTAATTTGGCAAATACAGATTTGTGGTGTTTGATGTCTAATTAAATGCTTTTTTACAAGATCCTACCAGATGTAGCTGCTTTCTTTATCTTTTTGTGAACATTTCTTTTCATATTTCCTTTTTATTTTCATCATGGCCTGCTCTTGTTTTTCCTCTACCTTATTTTCTCTCCCTCATAAAAACATGGATTAAAAACAAAGGAATAATCCTTTGAAAAATATTTGAATAAATATATATAAGACAGAAGCAACTTTAAACAGAAAAAGAGCCAAGTTGGAGGTAGAGATAAACGGTAGAAAAAAGAGGTAAAAATGTCAGCATCTGTTGTGTAAATTAACAGAGAATGGGACGAGTTTATGAAATAGAGAGGGAATTGAATGAGAGAGTGGTCGGATCCCTGAGCACATTGGGGGTGACAGGAAGAGGGGATGATTTAGTTCAGATTATATTGCTCTATCAAAATGTGTTTTGTCTCTTTCTCTTTATTGTCCCCTGCATCACATGTGAGATAGTAAGAGTACAGACACACATGAGCAGCTAATTATGTTGAAATTCTAGATTAAGCTTTTATTAGATGCATCTTTAGTGTATTGAATATTAATCATTTTACTGTTTTTAAGAGAGGCTTCACGTCTGGTTTACTAAAACGTACACAGTTGTTGTTTTGCTTGCTTCAGACATGGAAGCTCTATATTAAACGTTGCAGAGAGCATATCTCTGTTTTCTGCTTCTGCATCAACTTTGAAACATTTCCCGGCTTCGCCAGAAGGGGGCACAAAACCACTGGTTTAAGCTCCCTGCAGGCCATAAGTAGAGGAAGCTGCAGGCCTTCACCTCAGTTTTAAAGGTTTATATCTGAAACGTTTTTAGTGACATTAAAATATTGCCTGCAAAAATAAGAAAAAAAAATGTACATGGATTTTTTTTATTTAAAAAAAGAAGAAGAAAGTATTTCGAGATACTATAAGTAGTTTTAATCGAAGCTCCATGCTTGCTTTTGTAACATTTTAAATAGAAATTACTGAATTGAAAAATATTTTTTCTCTAGTCAAAAATAAGTTTGGAAATTAAAATTTAGTTAGATTTTTTTTTTGTTATGAAATCACTAGTAAACGAAGTGAAAAATGTAATTTTTCACACCTAAGTTTGCGCTATCAAAGTATACACCTCTTCCTGTGATGTCACAGCACATATATTGTTTTAAATCTTTTTCAAAATATGAAACAAAGTTAAAGATTTTCCCAAACTTTAGATAAATTTAGACATGTACTTTAGTTTATCTGTAAAAATAAATGCATATTTGAGGTTTACAGAGGAAAGAGCTCCTCCTAGAGTCACAATATGTAATAGTAGCAGAATTATGTGCTTCTTCAGTAAAATGGGAAAAAATAGGTCAGTTTTTTGTTGCCATTTTGCTCCTCAAATCACATTTAATTTTATTCTAATTTGTTTAAGGCAACTAAAAAAGTTCCCATTTCAAAATAATGTCTTGTATTAACAAAAATTAAAACAACACTTTGTTAATTGTTTATAATGAGAGCATCCAAATACCATTTATTTATTTTACCTATTTTTAATTCTTTTAATGTGGAGGAAAAACTGACCCAATCCTGTCAGGGAATAAATTATATTTATCACATGTGCAAAAAGGGCTTCCATTAGAAAAATGTGGCATTTAGGTTGTAATAAATGAGAAGTCAGGCGCAGGTTAAGCAGCTCAGAGGCGGGGACAAAAAGCCAATTTCCTTTCTGCTTGTCACCTTTTGTGCTGAACAACATTGGAGGATTGAACCCGTCAATCAGGACAAACCAGCATGTTGCCCCCGCAGCAAGACAAAGCATGAAAGGCTGCAGGGGCTTTTAAAAATAATGGTCATTTAGTGAAACAAAAAACATGTCATGTTTATAGCAAAGGTTTAAAAAGAATTTTGAATTTTCTCTGAAGGTTACAAACATTTATGCACAGATATGCATATTTGCATTTCCTGAAACAAAAACGCTGCAGAAATATTGTTTTAATTTCAAAATGAACCCTCTTTTCAGAGAAATCAGAAATCATTTTTAACTTAAAATATCATACACCGCATGCGGAGCATAATTGTTTTGATTACATTTTCTGCAGCTTGTTTGATTCTCTGCTGGGAAGCTGGAAGAAAAGAAAGTGGGTGCAGAAGGACAGATTGGAGAAACTTCCCTCGACCGGCCAAGCATCACAGACATCAAAGTGAAGACATTGTTTGGGAGCAACAATGGCTGCCGTCACAGTCCAGGAGTCGGTGTGCTGTTGCGTGTTTGCGCTCCCAGGGATTCCCCCCTTCCCACCATCCTGACGGCGAAATCACTGGATTATCAAAGCAGCAGATGCAAACGGCAGAGAACAATATCGTCCGCAAAACCTCGGAGGGGCAATCCTCTAGGGCCTTCCTGCAGGAGACGCAGACAAAGAAAGTTGGGACCCAACCTCATGAAACTCTTGTTTTCATTTAAATCTCTAAGATCAAACTCTCTAGAAATATTATTTTCAAGATTTATTTGTTTTACACTTGATTCATGGTAGCAGAGGTTTTCCATGAAAACATGCATAATTCCCCTTTTTATATTTTACAACCTATTGTTTACTAAGTTCTTTGTGCTAAAATACAACCATCTGGTTGTCTTTAAAAGGTTAAAACAAATCCGAAGAATTATAAGGCAACAGTCAATCTTTATCCAGAGATGGACCGAACCCAGTCAGCTGCAAACATATGGGAATGCCATTAAAGTCTGATTTGCTGTGTCGACATCCTTATAACCTCTGGGATGCTTCAGCCATGGAGGTCCAGGCCGTGCCATGCCTTCCTGACACTTCAAAACCATAGACCGACTGCTGGGGATAATGCAAAACATAGAGATGAGCTGGAAGACAAAAAGACACACACACACAAGAGAGAGTAGGAATAAAAAGGGGGTCAAACACATATAGGTTATTGTGTGAATAATGTGGATGACTTCTAGGAAATAACCTGACCTGCTTTGGTTGCAAAATAGTCTGTTTGAGAGACAGAAATCCACAGAGAAAGTCCACCTGGGCGTCTGGCGGCCCGAACAGAAAATCAATACCGATCAGAGAAATGGCAGCATGCACAAACACGCACAGAGGTTCAGTGGATAGAACTAACACTTATCACACCTTATTAGCTGCTGCTCAGGAGAACGGTAACAGAATTGATCTCTGGGTCAATTAATGGGCCTCATTAACGTTTTAATGAAGTTTGGCAGGAACAAGAAGGAAAGAGGAGCAAGGAGCAACAGCGCAAATGTGGAAAAAAAATGTTTAAATAGTGTAAGAAACTTAATACAATTTCTACTTATTTAAACTTAGAAAAGCCTCAAACTAAATTTATGGTTTTGTTTATAAGCTAATATCTATTTATACATCTGAAAAAAGTACTGCTTGATTAAAAAACAATAATCTATAAATGTATTTTTTAGTTAATATGATGTTAATGTTGTCTATGGATTTTATTTATACGTCTGAAGCAGTGACACACATTTTATCATATTAAAAATAATCAAAAGAAGGATCCAAAAATAACAGAAAGTATTAAAAAAATGCTGACAATAGATGTAACAAACATTTATCTTTCACCTAAATAATGACTGCAATCAAAGAAACGCCGGGTGAAGAAATACGAGCCGAGAAGTTGAGACTGCCACATTTATTTTGTTTCCGTGTTGGAAGAGGAAGAAGAAGATGAATACAGCGGGAGGCCGGTCAGATTCAGGAGGAAGAGGGCGTTTGTGATCACTACGGTGTGCCAACAAGGAAGAAAAATGATGTGCATAATGGTTTCCTTTCTGCTGCAGCAACTGTGTTCTGTGTCTGAGCAGCATCGTTGAAATCACAAACTAGGAGCTGGAAAAGTTTTTGTCCCTTTGGACAAAAACTCTCCAGGTTCAGATTGTGTTTTTTGATTACCTGTTAGTGGCTCGCAAGGAAATTACTGCAATAGCTGCTTAAAATGTTTATGTATCTTATATAATTATTTTCTTTGCATCTTTCCATGGTAGACTGTTTGGCTTCCTTTTTTTTTAAGAACATAGGATTATATAATTTTGAAAAATACAAACACTGGCAGCAGCATGCTCCTTTTCACCTGAATAACTTTTTTTTGTGTTGGCTATTTGCAGATATCAAAAATAATTTCCAGCTGGAACATGGAATACCTCTTAAATCATTTCCAGTAAGCATTATCATAAAAAATAGTTGTGAAATAAAAGGTTGTGAACAATCCCACAAACTTTGAAGCAAGGGCTGATGGGAATTGTAGTATGTTCTTGGTGATAGAGGTAACTTTAAATGATGTAGAGCCAACTCTGGTGGAAAAGCAATTTCTTTATTTTGCAAATGTACACTTACCAACAACACCACTATTATACCTGATGGTTGAACCCATTTTGTCTTCTTGGCAACTTGTGAGAAATATTCCTGAGATTTTGACATACATTGACACACATTGTGATAACATCAAACATTTAATGCAAACTTGTCAGCTGTACATCCATGATTAAGATCTCCTGTTTCACCACATCCCAAAGAGGCTCTATTGGACTGAGATCTGGGGACTGTGGAGGCCTTTGGAGAGCATGTTCAGGAAATCCGCTTGAGATGATTTGAGTTTTGTGACATGTTGCATTATCCTGCTGGAAGAAACTAGGAGAAGTCACTAGAGGATCATAAGTGGTGATAATATGGAGGATGAATTCATGGTTTCATGTTGATTACACCAGAGTCTTCCATCTAAATGCTGCAGCAGAATCTAGACTTGTGGGAATACGTAAGAGTTTTTCTATCTAATAATGATGAGCCTGTGTAAATTGGAGGGACATCCAGTAAAGCGTTCTGCTGTTGCAGCCAAATCTTCTTAACGGTGTTCCACATATTTTGGTTGTACTGAGGAATTTCAACTCTGTTGCCTTTATAGTATCTCAAATTGCATCCTCTCCTCCACACATTTTTTAATCATTGCATTTTTTTTTCTGTAAACAAACCCTGGCCAATTGGTGGATTTGTTTTTGTGAAATATGACTTCATGTTATTCACAGAAAATATGCCGATTTTCTTTCATTTTTCACCTTTAGCACTTTGAGCAATGTCATTTTTATCTAGTGTGAGCATCAACTGGCAAAGGAAATATGACATTAGTATGTAAAAGCAAGATCATAACACTTGGAATATATTAGTCAACAATTACTGCACTCCAAATAGTCATTTGCAATATAAATATAAATATATGATATTGTGATAATGTTGTTAAATCTTAGTCTAGATGCTTGAATGCAGCAGGTTGCTGTTGTATGATTGGGTGGTATCTGTATTGAGAAGCAATTAAACAAATGAATCTAATAATCTGTGCTAATAATAACTGATTATTATTAGTTGAATTTAACTAAACTAAATACAACCAGCTTATTTAGTGCTTTATTTTTAATAGTTGGGTCACTTTAGAGAGAAACAGTACTCATTATAGATTCTTTAAAACACACATTGGAAGTTGTAAACTCTTTACCCGTATAAAGTTTTCTGGAAAATGCTGTAATTTGTTTATTACAGCGCTCTGTCTTCTTCTGTCAATGTAAATTTATATTCAGTAAAATCTATCAGGGTTTAGCTTTAGCAGTAGTTGGAAAAAATAGTTATGACATTTCAACGTTTTTTATAGCTACTTTTTGTTTTCTCTCTATCAAGCATGCTCTTATATTCATGTGGATATTTTAATCCTAGAAATAGTTTCCACATAAAGTCTTATCATATTTCACGGTTCATCATGGTTGAATTCTTGAGTCCAGTGTTTATGAAGCCCTCCACCCTCCTCGTCCTCTCTGCCATCCTTTTTTACATTTTTTTTTAAACTTTTCCATTCCCTCGCATCCCTGCTCTTGGCTTTGACCTTTTCCACATTCAGTGCAATATTTTCCGGGAGCTGAATGTCAGCAACCATCAGAAATGGCTCCCCTACCCAAAGCGGCGTCAATTTCAGCCTTGTTAGGCCCCCTCCTCGCCCGCCCCTCTCTCGTACGCGCGCGCGCGTGTATACGCACACAGTGGTGGTACCGGCGGCGCACAATGTAAACCGATCCCTCTTTGGCTGTCAGCTAACAAGTGGCTACCCGCTGGGCGAAAAAAGGGCATGGTGAGAAATGCTCTCAATCACTTCCAATTAATCCCCCCCACCCAAAGCAAAGCCAACCCCTCGTCTTTCCTCCGAAGCGACTTGAAAAGGACAGTTTCTCCGTGAAGTGTGTGAAGGGGGCACTTAGGCCTCCTCCTGGCTCTGATATTGATTTATTATCCTCGTCAACAACATGTACGACTCGCAGCAGACCTGTTGGCATCAGGGAGTCATTAGCTGCAGAGAGGCTCACCCTCACCCTGAGAGCAGCGAGAAGGCAAGGCGTTTGAAATGTGCACTAATAATGAAAGAATCTCCAGCCACAGTTTCCTCTGTAATCTCTTTCCTTCATCAAATCCACCCTGTTGTGATTTCCAGACAGTTCTTATATCATGCTAATAGTGTGGATAATGATAATAAAGGCGAGTGTGTGTGTGTGAGACTGTGGCGGTGTGCCTGATCATGGCGTCCCTGCTTGAAATGATTAGAAGGTTGGGGCCATTATGAGTTCCTCTCTGCCTTTTGTATCTGCTGTAATGAATATTGAGGGGGGGGGGGTCTGTATTTGGAGCACTTTGAGGAACTAACAGCCTTTTTAATCCTTTAATCCTGAGGAAAACCAATTTCACCCCTATACACACACACGCACACGCCCACACACACACACATGGTTTAAAAGGGGTTTCAGTGAACCTACTGTGTGTGTTTAACCTGCTCTCGTTAATTTCCCGGCTCAGGGACCTGGTGATCCTGGAGATTAGCTTCATTAAAATCACATATTGTACGCACTGTTGTATGGTGTGTGTGTGGATCAAGTGAGCAGATAAGGAAGGGGCGCTGTTGTTGGGGGTTATCACCCATGTAGGTCCTGCCACACACACGCTAGCAGATGACCCCCTTCCACCCTACATGTGGCTGCAGTCAGCAGTATTTAGTGTGCAGCCATACACACTTAGCTCTGCCACATACTTCACTTTCTGTGTACAGAGCTGTTAAAAAGTTCATTTGCAGTGATGTTGATCCTTTTTCCTTTTATGGCTACATCTGAACTCATTTTGTTAAATCAAATGTGGAGTTCATGAGTAAGAGAATAAAAATATACCAGAGTTAGAGTTTTAGGTGCTAAACAAAACTTGAACTTCCAAATTTCTTACATTTGCAAATAGATTAAAAGATGTGCAAACTCTTTCCAGGCTGATAGATATCAATAACTTTATTAGACACCTGTTTTTAAGTCCAGCGCCATGTGTTGCTTTTTAAAATATTTTTGCCCACTGTCAGGTGGTTTTTTGATTCTACATTATTTGACAGTAGTCTAGATAGAGAAAGTTTATGCTTTATTGATAAATATTCAGATTTGTCCTTCAAACCAGAAAAATAATTCTAGTTTGACGCTGGTTTAAGTTGTGAAGACCATCTTCTAGTCATCGGTATTTTCTGCATCCAGATTAGCATCCATTATAGGTTGTGGATTGTCAGTCATATTTTGGATGCTCTCTTTCCGATCTTTGTTGTTTTCCTCAAGAAAGTGGAAATTTCTGCACAGTTGTTGGTGTTTTCATGCATTGTGCTGAAGTGCTAGCTTAACGTTAGCACGTTTACTCTCTGGTTTGACATGACTTGGCTGCTAACATATTTTATTGCGAGTCCAGAAATCAACTCAGCGAGGAGCTCTAATGGATTCAACATTTTCCTACGGAATAAAAAGAAAAAACATGTTAAAAGCAGATGCAGCACTCTGGTTACTAGTTCCATTTTCTGATATGTGCTGCAAAGCCACTGTTATAAATATTCTATCAATAACAGCTGGATTCTTAAGGGATTATGTCCAAGAGAAGCACATGCAGCTCACGCAGCAGGTACTGAAAAAGCTAGATAAGGAAGCAGGAGACAATTGTGTGTAAATTCCTTTATGTGTGTACCGCGGTTGTGTTGTGCTGTGTGTGTTTCTGAATGTGCAGAATGGCAGGGAGTGTATTTTTGTGCATAACTCCCCACAGCACCTCCTATCATTGCCTCATAATGGAAGAGTGTCTGGGGAGTTTTATCACCGAGCCTAGCTGGTCGGGGGACTTAGGGGCCGGGGCCCCGCTCAAAGGGCCCCCATGATGCTGAAAAGGTGACTGAATTGAAAAGAGGGGAAGAGGAAATTCTGATTCTGTGCATATAAAAGTCAAAGAGGGCATGACAAAGGAGAGCATCGGAGAAGAATCGTCCTCCCAGCATGCCACAGGGCTTCTCCTGCTCCCTCCATAGGTGAAGAGCAGCATAATTAGAGAGATAAAACCCCAAGACTGGATGTGGAAGCATAGATAAGGTCTAATGAGAAGCAGTTGGGATAGAAAAGGAAGAGAGGAATGAGACAGAGGAAAGGTAGAAATGAGAAAAGTGGGAGATTCAGATCAGACGAGGGTTATTAGTGTGATATGACGCGTCCAAGGAGTCCAGGACAGGCGATCTGATCCCTGGGGTTGCTCTTCGTTAGTCGACATGCCTGTTTACACCTGAAACTACCCTGCATGCTAACACTAGACACAATATGTGATTTAGTAATGTAAAATTGTGGTGCACCTAAAAAAATGCCACCACAGTATTTAGTTTTTTTTTTAATTAATTTTGAAATAGTTTCAGGTACAATTTATTCTATTTTCTAAAAGAAAAACAATTATTAACAAATTATATTTTGTTTGTAGCTAGGCATGTTCATCTCCTTACATTTATAATGTTTTCCTGAGGTGGGGACGGGAGCGGTAGTGGTGAAGCGGAACCTTTGTTTGGGGGAGGCGTTGCTTCCAGGTTGGGTTTGGGATGGACTTCCGGTTTTCCCAGCGCCGCTATCATCTTTGCTGACTCCTGTCTATTTGTCCTCTAGATTGTATCATCACTGTAACAGCAGTTCTGACGCTCAGGACTTGTAATAAAATATAAGAACATTATTCATATTTTCCCAACCTTTAGTGCGGTATCTATTCTGTGCAATCCTCTTATGGGGGAAAATGTAAAGAAAATAAATAAATAAATAAACCAGCTGATCTGGTTGATTATATGTACAGCCTTGAGCCAGTACTGGTTGGATTTCAGCATCCAGTCAGCTCGAGTTCACATCTGCAGTCAGTTGTCGTAAATCTGATTTACCTGAAATAAAGTTCAGCTGTCCATATTTAATTTTCCTGACTTTTCCACTTTTTTACCCTTTTGAGCTCAGTGTTGTCCAGATGGAGGTCCACGGGTCATTTGCAGTCCTTGCAATGTGCGTCCACCCCAGATTTTGGCCACTAACACATCATGTGATGCAAGGTGATAAAAATGAAGACCTTGTAAATTGGGAAATGTTTGGTACAAAATAAAATTTGTCAGGCTAAATAGGTTTTTACACAACCATTAATGTCTAAGACAGACAACAATGTACAAATCCCTTCAAAAGTCAGACAAATTTGTTTGTTTTCTTACACTATTAAGCGTTTGGCTTGCTGTGAGTAAGTAAAGAATGACGTATTCTTAGGTACGAAAACCTAAAAGAGTTTGCTTCTGGTTTAGCTAAAGTCACGGTTTGATATACAAATGTATCAGTCAGGGGGAGGATTCAAAACATTTCACAATAATGCTAAAAGGCCAACATGCTTTTGGATTTTAGAGCAGAAAAATATTGTGAGATGCTAGCTGTCCCCTACCAAAAAAAGACTGAATGCTAAAAATGCACAGGAACATGGCATTTTGAAAAAGATCCACTAAATAACAACATATTTATTGTTTCTTGTTATCCTGCTGTGATCAGCCTCTTTCCAGCCATCTGTGTACAACATCCACCCAGTTAGAGGCATCACTGTCTATCTTCATCATCCTGCCCCAGATTAGCTGACACCTCTCTCCCCTCCTGCTATGATCTGCCCTGCTGTCAAACCCCAGCAGTCATCCTTCCACATTTTAATGCTCAATTCCCAAACTGCCCTGTGACTCTGGTTCATCATCTAAACGAAAAGGGTAAAGGATAACGTATTTTCACTCATTCTAGGGTGCATTGATTTGATTCTTCTATTTATTACAGGTAATTTAGCTGTGACTAACAGGAAGTCGGCTGTATTTTCACAACATACTCTCACAATAATGACCAGTGGGACGTGCCGTGACTGTACCTGCATTATAAGATGCTTAATGTACCCATAATTGGTTTATTTAGGAATTATCAAATGTAGATTAACTTATTTTTCTATTTATTTATCTTCAGCAGTTATTTGTCATCTGTGGAAGCTGAACAATAGTTATTAAAGCTATTAAAAATCGGGTTTAAATGTTCTCAGTACTTGGAATAAATAGAAGTACAAGATATAATTTTGTTTTAGAAACAGTTGGAATAATTGTTGCTTTTCTTTTAAAGTGTAACTAACCCCCAAATAAGTTTGTTTTTCGGTTGAACTAAATTTGTTCCAAATGATCTTCATGTTTCTGTGCAAATTTTGACATTTTTCTGTAAATTAGTTAGCAAAGTTTGGCCCAAAACTGACTCGGTGCTGCCCTCTTTGGGTTGAACTGTGGCTGTTGCAGTTAAATATTCCTACTGGTTGCAACAGTTCAGCTTGGTCGATGTTTACGTCACCTTGCATTTGAGTCAGGAGTTGAAATTGCAAACTTAGTAAGATGAAATATTGCTAAATATGGCGACAATGTGGATAAGTTGACAACAGTTGCATCAGCAGCTCCCTCCACTCATCCTTGCATTTGGCCACGACAAAGACGTTGCTTGAATAAACCGAAAAATGACATTTTAAGTGCATTCACTAAATATTCAAATGAAAAGAATGGGAGAAAAGATATCAGTCTTAAATATTACAAAACATCATTACAAAATGATTTAACATCATTAAATCCACTGTGTTTATTATTACAGAAACTTAACCATTTGACAGTGCTTGTTTTTATATGTTTGTTTGTAATTTGTCGTATCAAGCTGCAGCATTCTCACATTTTGTGTCCAGAGCTCATTAACAGAGTGTGGTTTAATCCAAATGAGGTAATAGTATTGATTAAATCCACCCAAACTGGTTGAATACTCAGCAATAAGATGATCAATCATATCTTCAGGAGTCCCGGGCCGCGAGTTTTAGCCCTCGCACTAATTCAATCCCTATTATCCGGGCTAAGGAGGAGGCCGTAATGGATTTGTGCACTCTAACAGAAAATGGCTTTTTGAACCAACACACAATTAGCACAAAGAGTTTTTTTTTTTTTTTTTTTTTTTTTGGCAAACCGTACCCGTATCATCAACATAATGGGAAATAAGCCTGCAGCGTTTTAAATGAGTTAGAAAATGAGGGTGTTAATAAAGTGTACAGAAAGTTTTCAGATTTAATTTATCATCCCAGAAGAGGCCATTAATCAAAGCAGCTGTGAACTGTTGTTTTTACCATTGATTTGAATCTTTTATTTGACCCCTGCAGCTAATTTCTGCGTTATCCAGTGTGCATTTAGGCATTTCCGCTGGAAAGCTGCAAGCTTCCTGCTCCTCCTGCAACAATACCAATGAAAACAATAAATGCAACAGTCTCAGATACAAAGTTTGGTTTAAATGTTTTCTAAACCACGCAAAGGTAATTTGATGCATCTGCGGTTGCTTTAACCGAGCATCCACTCACTTGTTCCAAAACAAGATTGAGGAACATGGATGTAGAACATGTTTACCAGTGTTAGGAAAAGGAGTGAAACATGAAGCATTGTAGGAATTTTCTTAAACTGGTTGACTTTGCTGTCAGGTAAACAAAGCGTCTCGCCGGGTGGCCTAATACTCTGAAAAAGTGCCAAATCAGCCGGTGAGGATTCAGTGTGTGCGGGGATTAAAGCTAAAATCCTCGATTCCGTGGCACCCGTGTATGCAAACACAGTTCGCTACGTTAACCCAGTTTGATATCACAATGCATAATCTCTGCTTTTTGTAAAACACACACACACACACCCAAGCTCGCGCACGCATATGCATTCACACTTGCGCAGGAATACACACAGACATAATCTCTTCTTCTCGCAACTGTTGGGGTGTGACCTCCACGGCCTGATGTCTGCTGAGTGATGGGCCGCTCATCTCTGCACAACATGCTGTGTTAGGCTCATGAAAAAGCACACACACACACACACACACACACACACACACGCTCTTTTGCACAAGCACAAATAACCTCTAGATATGCTGTGCACTGCTTTTTGTAAGATTTACTCTAAAAGCAAATGATGTTACTTTTTAGCCCTCTATGTTGGTTTTTAGGGATTTAAAATGAACTCTGCATTCTATTTCATCTAAATTTCAAAACTGATTGTTACTTGCAGGCAGTGATCACATCCTAATCTCTGAGCAATTTGATGTTGATTGTCGTGTCTAGTAACTGTATTCATAGCTCAGACAATTTTGTTCTGTTACAACTTCAAACTTTAAGGTATTTCACAAATGTTTTGTGGGAGAAACAAAAACAAAGTACTACATAACTGTAAATTAGAAGGAAAATGACAGGATTTTAAATATTTTTTACCAAAAGGATCTGAGAAGTGTGGCATACAAGCTTAGGTAGCTGTTTTGATAACAGAAAAAACATGAATACCAATGCCTGCCACACTTTTTAATCAGTAAAATGTAGATATCAAGGGTTATTTTGCTTAAACTTTACAATCATGTGCTACTTTGTGTTGGTGCATTATGTAAATCCAATTAAAATACATTGTAACATGACAAAATGTGGAATAAACAATTGCATTGCATTCCTGTTGAGTAGTGACAGACATTTCTAAAGTCTGACAACAAGACTACAAAGATTTAATAACGATAATTAAAATAGTCTTGTTGCATGAGCTAGACTAAAATTCCTTTATAATGCCCATCTCCCAGAAAAACAAGCTTCTGGCACAATAAAAGCCCCTTCATGTGTTGACAGAGTCATCACTGGATTACCTTAAATATTCATAAAAGGGACTAATGCATCTGTTTTAAAACACGGCTTCAGTAGTGAAGCTACTCACGTTGAAGTCAACCACTGCCAGTTATTGATAGTTTTTTATTTTTTTTGAAGAAGGTTTTCTAATTCAAAATATTCTCCTTTTGTTTTCCTTGCTCAAAATCCACTTTCTGCTGTTACTCCTTTTAGTTTTCACCTGCTGGTTCTGCACTTCCGGCTTCTTTTTTTATGTAAACACATAAAACCACAGGATGAGAGTGTTGGACTTGCGTAAAGCCAAATTCGCTTAAGACGGGTATATTTTGGGAGAACATTGAAAGTTCTGTTCCTTGACAGAAAGAAAACAAAAGTTATCCACTCATCTGCACAAACTATTTATTGTAAAAATGATGTACATCCTATGGCCTAGCAGATTGTAGAATCACCGTTAGCAGTGAAAACCTGAAGTAGCCATTTTCCTTATGGCCACTGTAGAGAAATGTTGGCTCATTGTTGACCACAGCTTTGCTAATGTCAGCAGCACAATTTTTTAAGAAGTTGATGGTCTCTTAATCTTCTTTCAGTTTTTTAAATCACCTGTTCCAGGGTAAGTAGGTCAATGCACCGTTTACAGCTGATTGTTTTCCTGTGAGTTCATAAACATATATTTTTCTACTCAGTTCTTTCACACTTTTGGCCTTTTATTATCACTAGTTAGTTTTACTGAATCACTTTTTGATGCTTTTGTTTAACTCCTTTTTAATAATTTACAAGAGCTGCAACGTCCTTAAGCTTCAAAATCCTGATCCCTCCACCACCGTGCTTGACAGCTGCTAATAGAGGCTTGCTCTATAAACAAACATTTCTGGTTTATTTACAGTCTTAGTCATAACTGCACTGTCATGGTCTTCAGCTTGACTTGATTTTGCAGCTTTTCTAAGCATTAGCTAGTCTGACCTTGGGGTAAATTTAATCTGAATTTGACATCTACTTCAAGAGACTTCCAAGATTCCCAGCAATTGCTTCAGGACCATAGTTGATGCTTTTCTCCATTACATTATGCTATTAAATCATCACTGGCCAAAACTATATTTATTTAAAGAGGTGCTAATGATTAGCAGCATTAGGCTGCCACGTTCCATCATTGATCCTGTGGAAGAAGAAGTTGTACTCATCAACATGTACATTTAGCAAAATGTGAAAATGTATTTCACATTTTGCTATGAGGTCAAGCAATATCATCTGAGTCCCATTCATGGTTTTTATGCTTATCCAGGAACACAAATCAGAGTCGACCCAAGCTTGGATCCGTTGACTATTTTCCGTTTCTACCAGTTCACCTTCCACAGCACTTTCAAACGGTCCAGCAGTTTCCCCTTCGTATCTGCAGCTGGCACACATCAGACCTGTGGACTGATGGTAAACACCCATTAGATAATATTTACAGAGCATTTACAAAGCCACTTTTCCAACCGGGTTATAGGTGCTCTGCCGATGTTTATCGCCGTGGGCATTGATCCGTGTCTCATCATGCAAAGGTTGGACCCTGGAAAGGTTAATTGGGAAACAAGAGAACATAACAGTTGAAAGTTAGGTAGATTTAGAGGGATTTCTGCTGCTGCTCTCATGGGCAATGAAGGGAAAATTATTATTAACATATGTATGTATTTAGCTATAAAGTTCTTTATATCTGAGCAGTAACAAAAAAGTTTGCACATTCATAACATTATGACCAGTGGCAGCTACAGAGGATTATATGCAGGATAATTTTCTATTTTTTTTTCAGAAGAATATTAAAATAATCACACCTGAACCTCTGTTTTTCACAGATTACCTTCCTATAGATCAGCAATGTTTGGTTTGTTCTCCCAGCCCAAATGATCACCCCTCCACCACCATGCTTGATAGTTTAATGACATGTCTAGCTTTATCTATCCCGGTTTATTCGATGAGTTGTTTGCCGAGAACTGCATAATAATGTAGCTTAATACATAATTGCTGCAGAAAATAAAATAGAAGGTGCTTATTGATGTTTGTATCGTTATCGTATTGTTCATCACTTAACATGAAAAGTTATTGTTGTCGCAATAAATTTCAATTATTGATAAAAAACCCTGACATTATTGGAAGTGTTTTAACTATTTTGTTCGCTCTTTGCATTGATTAATGTCAGTAAATTTCTAAATATGATTAAATGCAGTTACTGTGTGCAGCTTAGTGATACGAATCTCCACTTCTTTAAGTAATTGGTGTCCTGAAGAAGCGCGTTTCATTTTTTTTTCAAGTTCAGTATTTTTGTATGATTGTTTATCATCATTATTTTTATCGTTATCACAATAGTAGCGCAAAATATCATGATAAAATTCTAAGTCCATATCACCAACCTTGTTTCCTTTATGTCCTTCATGATACTGATACATTTTGGAGCTGTACATCCTTCAGATGTTTTAAAATGTGCTATACTGAAATATAGTTTAAAATAACAATTAATGCAGCACAATTGCAGAAGGGTTTTCTTAGGCCATGAAGTTTTTGTATTGCGTGTTGTTCTTTTCACCTTACATCTGATTGACACCGCGGCTCCATGTAACCGCTTCTATCAGCCCTCCGCAGGTCTTATGCTACCTTACGTACAATGTTATTTCCAGACTGCTGTTTTTGAATTACACTGTAAGAAACTGGAACCGGAGCCAAACCAGGACTCCGAGAGGTCCTCGAGCTGAAGAGGAGCCACTTTGCAACCAATTCATCACCTCACTGCGGCCCGTCACTCCTCTTCCTCCGTACGTCTCTCTCCCGCTCTCTCTCTTTCCACTGCTCTCACCAAAAAAAAAAATCATTTTCTTTTTGTTCTCTTGTTTCCTCCGTCTTTTCCCTCCACCCCCCATCCTCGCTGCTGTCTCTCCATTTCCGTCTAATCCCAGAGGAGTAAGCTTCGGTTCTGTTTCGGCGTACGGATATCTGACCTCAGCATCGCCTCTAATCCGGCTTAGTTCACTTAATGATGCCACTTGTGGTGCCACCAACGCCACTGAGAAGTCTATAAAAGCCTTCCATTAAAATGCAAATCTGAGCTGGTGGAGAGAAGCTAAGCGACACAAAAGTGGGAGAATTTGACCGCGGACCCCTTCTTCTTCTTCTCTCGGCTATGCAGCCGACGCCCCCAGCCTCAATAATAACTGATTCTGTGATTAGGAGCACTGCGACATGTTGCCGGTGAAATAGACCCCCGTTCACGACAGGGGGAGAAAAGGAAACCTATTTTATTTTAGCGGGAGCTTGTGCATTCCCCCCCTTGTTGTTGTCAGGAAATGAACAAATGGTTATCACTGTTCGCAGGGAAAATCTCCCATCTTTTGGCCAGCTTTTCCCAGCTGATGCCATTTTCTCCCTACAAGGCAGGAAATGAAATTTCTCCGTGTGCTGTATCACCTCTTGCTCACCGCCTTCTTTTCTGCTCTACCTTTTTTTTATCAGAATATCCTTTTAGTGGGAGCAAAAAGAAGAAGAAGCTCTACTCTCTATCTCAAAATAGAGGAGTTGTCTCGAGCAATAACATGCCATCCACATCCGAACAGATACACACACTGCAATAGAGTAGTTTCAATTTACAGAATTATTTGGAGAACCATATCACCTCTGCCACATACCTTTGAAGGTGTGACAATTAAAACCGTATCTGTTTACTTTCAACTTAATCATTTTAAAGCAATATTGGACATATATTTTTATTTTTTATTTGCATTTAAGAGGGAATATTTATAGACAAATAACATGTCTTATTAACTTTTAAGCAAAAATATACATTTAAATCATAAAGTTGGTATGTATGCTCAGCCTTAATGCAATGTTTTCATTGTTTATTTTAATATTTTGAATATATTGAAAGTTTTTCAGCAACAGTGTATCCAAGAACACTTCACTAAAATCTTCAACATTCTCAAATAAACATGCAGCAATGTAAAAACTTTAAGTGAACAGCTAAGGACAGAATTAAGTCGAAATTAAAATCTGTATATTTTTTTACATTTTGTAAATACAAGAAATACTGCTTTTTATTTTACAGCACAGTATAATTAAATAAATGAATAAATAAAGAAAATGAAAATAAATATAAACGTTGCTCTTTTATTTCATGCATAAAGATTGTTCTATGTTTCCCAAACTTGGGGTCAGGAACCCAGTGGGGGTCGCTAATGGACAAGTGTGTGGTCTTCAGATATTTAACTTGATAATAAAATGACAGAAATAATGGATATATTTTGTTAGAAGAGATAAAAATCAGTACTTTTGAAGTAAATGCGATATATTTACTGGTGTCTCTTTTTTACATTAATATGTACCAATATAACTGAGATTTTGCTAATGTTTGAATACTTAACCTGATGGCTGCAGGCATGAAATATTTCCACTGTTAAAATTAATCTAGGAAAGCTTTGTTGTAAAATTTTAACATTGCCTGTTTTGGTTCAAAGTACAACATAAAAATGTTTAGTCAGTTATTTGTAACATAATCTTGTTGAAAGTAAGAGGAGTGAAGTTGTTTCGTTGCCCCGGACCTTTTTTTTGTGTGACTGGCTTCATTGCTGCCTTGAGGAATGTGACCAGAACCTTCCAAAACCCACGTAAATATTCTGGATTGAGCTTCTTGTCAAGGAATGTATACACAATATTATGAATGACATCAATCATATAATTTCCAGCAGTTAAACTGCCTCTGAAAATACCATCACATATGAGCAAAGCCTGGAGCTCACTGTTTGTCTTCCAAACCAAACACTGCAGAGATCATCTTATAGTTTAATAAATAAGCATCATAAATGTGAAGTAAAGATGGTAACTTGATAGAGTACTAATTATTAACTGATTCAATATATAAGAACCACAGAAAATATGTGACATATACGAAATTAGGTGTAATGTAAGATTTTAATTTTTACTTTGATTTATCATAGAGTTAAAGTTATAGTACTTTGTTGCTACTTCATAAAAATAATTATTAAAGTTATGTTGTTTTGTGTCAGTGACATTAAAAATTAGATTCTATTTACAAACTAAAGCTACAATTATATTATTTGTTCACTTTTAATTGTGTCAAATATAGAATATGGAACAACAATTTTGAGTTTAATCACAAAAATGATCAGAAAAGGTGGATTTGGAACAGCGGCTGGGTCTTTGTTGTGATATTACAACAAGGTTTCCTGTTTTCTTGTTAAATATTAGGCTTCATGCTTTCAGTGTAAAGCAGTTATAAAAATGAAGTAAAATAATCAACGTCAAAGTGAAGAGGAGGTGAAAAAATACTTACAATTTGTTTATTCGCAATGCGTTAGTATTGATTTAAGTCCAATTATGTAAAACAAGGCTACTTAACATTTTCTCAACAATTCCTTAGTGCTGCGATAATTATTTTTAAGATCACTTTTCTTTTACAGCAGGGACCTCTTTATTTTTATATTGAGAGCAAGAAGCCTGATGCATGACTTCCAGTATGAACCGTTCCAAAGAAATGAAATGGTCCCATCTGTGCTCATTTTGCCATCAAGTGCCCACAGGGAGTTTATAAAAATTAACAAATGGCATTTACTCAAAATGGTGCAGTTAAAACATACACTTGTTATAAACAACATTGCATTTTAACACCAGAAGGAAAGTCTACTAACAGGAAGCAAACTTTTACCTTTTTAAAGTCTTCAGTACAAGTCGACTTTAAACTGTAATCATCTGCAGCGACTTAAGCATGGTCACACAGGAAAGTGTAAGGTGCCGTGTTGACTCTTCTGAACAGCAGTGTCAAGTTAGTAGTGGGAAATGGAGGGTGTAAAGTGGGAAGGGCGCAGTGAGAGACGGAGATGTGGGGAGCATCTGCCTGTGGTCATGGTTCATTCACTTTTGCTATGGCCTCTCAGCTCTTTAAAAATGCAAGACGGAGAAAGAAAAAGAGTAGCGAGGGGGTTGGGTGCTGGTAGTAGACTATAGTGTTTGCATACCATTAAATTTACCCCTTAGTTTTATTAGTTTCCTCTTGATATCACTCGCATCTGTTTGCCTTTTCTGTTTTCAGCCATCTTTTGGTCTTTGTCTTTAATGTAAACTCAATGATGGGTGCTTGATCCTCCTTACACATCGCCTCCAGACGGCAGTTGAAGACCTGGTCAAAGGAGGTAAACAGGAACTTGATGATGACCTACACAGAATTCAGTTGGAATCAAAAGCGGCTCCATCATGTATTGTTGGAGGCTCCCCCCTCTGCTTATTGGATGGATCCGGTGTTTTGGGCTCTGCAAGGGGCAGGGAATTGATTAGAGTCCATGGCCTGACAAAAGAGGTGTGTTTGCATGTTAAAGAGAAAGTCTGGGGAGAGAGGAAGAGGTGAGGTCACCGCTTCACTGCTTCCGAGGCCTTTGGCGCCACGCTGATAAGGCAACACAAGCCTTTGCTTTCGACAGCACAAGATGTATCTACTTGTGATATCGCATCACTCCTGGACCGGCCCCACCCAGACACCTCCCTCACCCGCTTTTACCCGCCCCCTACCAACGTCACATCTATAGCACGAGGAAGCAAAGTGTCACTCTTGAAGGTCTCTCTTAGTGAAACGTTGACCTCAAGGGCATCAACGCTCCAGGCAGATCGGAGCAGATTCCACAATACAAGCAATCTGCAACACAAGCCCACAAAAGTAAGTTCAACTGCAAAACCAAGTCATTCAGACACCCCATAACGTAGATAATACAGGCTAAAAGGGCTACATCCATCTCTCCTCAGTGTTCTGGCAACATGAAGCATTCAGTAGTAACCCCTATATTCTGTTAAAAAGATCCTTTACATATTCATAACTGTAGTTTTTGTCAACACTTGACATGTTCTCATGTCACTAGTTTGTTGTTGGCTGTCATGCTAATTCCCAGCATCACTATAACAAGATGCCTGAATAAGAAACATGAGCAATTACATAAAGGAAGAGAAAGAATAACGGAGACCAACGCTGGCACCTTCACTTCGATTCTTAATACTGGTAAATAAAATCCGGGGAAACAAATCGCCTCTTTCTTTATTAGAGCCCACACCTTTGAAAAATGGAGGTTTGTTAGAGCGAACCACACCATGGAGACTTTGAATATAGGCATAAAGTTGTAAAGCAATATCTTTCTAATTGACACCTCATGAAACACTGTTCAGTCCATTCATACATCCATTTGTAAGTGGAAGAGTGTGGCTTATTTGCAAAACTGCGTCGCTGTCCACTTAACAGCTACAGGGAGCATAAATCAGAGATTGAGCCAAGAGACCCATGATATCTCTGCAGAAGGGTCAGTGAAGTTGATGGGAAGATGGACGGAGCTAAATGTCTGTCAATCTTTGGAAAAGAAAATACTTTAGATTGTGGTAGAGGTCAACGATCTCAGACACTTATCTGCAGTTACAATTGAATAATTTAGATCAAAGTACATTCATTTATTAGAATGGCACAGTCAAAGTCCAGACCTAAGGCCAATTGGTATCAGTGGCAAGACTTGACAATAGATTTCAAACTTACAGCTGTAACTGCATGGTGGTTCTTCATCATATTGATTCAGGAGCTGAATACAACTGCATTGCACTTTTTTCAGACTTGTATTTATAAAAAGATATTGAGGCATAAATCGTATAAAATTAATCTAAAATACTCTGAAATATGTGCTTGGAATATGACAAGATCTGGAACTATTCAAGGGCTTTGAATGTTTTTGCACAACTTTGGATCTGTGTGATTACGAGAAGGCATATTTTCTCACTTTCTTTTATCATTTCTGCGGATAAATGTCACCTGGGGACATTTATTCTCAGACAGTACAAGATAAATTGTGCTCAACTTAACCTTATCAAGAAACATGTATATTCCAGGACTTTTGCTTTAAAAGAACAAAGAACAATATTGGGTTTTCTTTGTGAGCCAGGTCTTTATGAAACCCATCTTCCTTTCTCTGCTGCTTCCCTCTGTTGGCTACACGCTTTCATTTGTGAGTCCTTTGTCCTCTTGTGTGCCTCCGTTTTGTCCCATTAACTCAGATGTGTCAAGGCATGCCCATTGCTAGCTGTGCCCAAGCCCGAGCATGGCAAAGCGGGACAGATGGTTGCTAGGGAGGTTGCCAGGGCGGATCACTGGGCCTGTGAGTGTGTATTCTGTATCTGAAAGCCACGCTTCACCGTTGGACAATGGCAGCGCCGGCCCACACCGGGGCAGGGTTGTGGCACCAAGCCGCGACCCAATAATGCCGGTGCCGCTGAGGGTTGCGACCTGGAAACGGGGGCCGACTGTGATAACAGCTTGGCCGAGCGGTGGGGAGGACACCTTGTCACAGTTGCCATGTCGTAACGCGTGAATGTCACTGTCCTGCTTTGCCCGCCTGGCCTCCACCTCTTATTTTCCTCCAATCCAATCCCCGTCCTAACTCTTTATGCACACACATCCTTTCTTCCCTTAGTCCAAGACTCTGCCTCCATCTTTAGAAAAACAGCATGCCCCAGTAAGATATGGAGACCAGTACAAGGAAGGAGAATTGATTGCATTATTCCGTTCTAAGGCTAGGCTTTGAATCCACACCTTGGCACAAGGCTGGATTTGCTTTGATAATCCTTTTTGGAAACTACAATCCATGTCATTTGGTTTACAGCACCTTGTCAGTTCTGTGGGACTTCATCAAACATGGCCTGGCTCGCGTATAGCCATAATAAACACACCAGCAAATTGTAAAACTAAACTATGAACCTTTACATCTTTGAGATGCCTGATCTTAGTGGAGGATCATTGTCTCAACAAGTAGATACAGCGCTGGTAAAAGGTATTTTCTTCTTCTGGTGTGGCTTTAGATCTTCAGACAAAATTCAGCATCAGACAATAAACTGAGTCAATAAACAAAGCAGCTTTTAAGTGATATTTGTAAAGGGAAAAAAAAACAACCCAATAGTTTGGATCAAGAACCTGTCTGGCAACATGAAGTAGGTGAAAAGATCTCAAAAAGCAACACATCTTGCCCTGAGTTAAATAAATTCAAAATCCACATGTTTTAGTCTGGAAAATGTTCCAACTTCATTTCTAAGTCCAGTGGACGATAGTGAGATATTATCTGTAAATGGAGAAACAGGGTTTCCCTCAGTGTATTACAAGCCTGGTGGGCCACCAGGCTTAACTTGTGCCCCCACCAGGCTTAGCATTGCTTATTTACTTAAGTTTTTTTTTCAATGTTTGCATTTTTAAGACTTTAAAGTTGGTGTTGAGGTATTAATCTTCCAATTTTCCAATGAACCATGACTATCAAATGACATTTTCAAGCTTCCTGTCAACTTTAAACATGTTTTAACTCAGCAGGCTGCTGGATGAATGACTGCGCTAGTGCCCCAACCACCGAGCTTAGCAAGTTTTCTGGGGAAAACCTTGGAGAAAATAGGCTTGCATCTGATTGAGATGCTGTGGGAATTGATTAAAAAACCTTCAGCATAGATGGACTAAAACAATTCTGCTGGGAGGAGTGCAATGGTTTAGGGGGGAAATTACTTTTTCCGATAGAGTCATGCTGTTTTTCCATTTACTCAAGTTATCTTTTTCTGATATAAACGTTAGTTGGAATTAAAGAATTTAAGTCTTTAGAAATCAGTAAAGGAGAAAATACCTTTGATAGTGATGTAAAGTGTTAATGGAAACATTCATCTCCTTTATTAAATAAGAATCCAGTGTCTTAAGAAGGTCAACATTTAAATTGGCTTCATTTTAGCAGGGCAGATTACACACAGCAGGGGAGGTCTACAGGCAGTGGAAACAGACTGCTTGCACTGGCACCACTTCCTACCAGCAATGACTCTAATGGATCACTTTCTGAACTCCTGGGAAGAGATATCAAATGTTGTCATCCGTGTCGTAATTCAGACCTAAAATTGGTATTTTAGGAGAGAGAAGAAGTCTGGCCACAGAGGTCCTACCATGGCTGCTCTGATCTGACATCTGTGACGTGTGAAGCACTTGACCGGAGAAATCTCTGTCAGTCTGCTATATGTAAGACCATCAATACTTCAGGGCTCACTCAGATCTCCCTTCTTAATTGTGTCAATTTGACCGAATTTCTTCTCCTCCACTGGCAAAATTAATCCGCTGTCAACTTTTTTAGCACAGAAATAAAGCAACAAGGTTCACACTAGGTTAATTTTTGCAGATAATCTTCCTAAAAAAAGATACTTTACATCACAAAGTGCCTGCAAATGAACCGGAAAAGCTTTCAGATCTTTTCTTTTTTCAAATATGGGATGAGAAAAACTTTGTCTATTTTTGTTACTGTCCATATCTGATGTCTTGCTCTCACAAGCAGCTCCCTTAGGTTTTTCTCTGTTAGCTCTTGAAGCTGCTGTCTTGAATTTTTGCACTTTGTAACCACAACATTATATTTGGCTGTGAACAGTTAGTGGGTTATTATTAGGCAGTGTTGGCCTTTTTATCAGAAGACTCTATGAATAAAATATCTTAAGCTTTCTTTGAGATGCAATCATCACACAGGTAGGTTTTGTTCAATTGGGAACAAAAATTGGCGCAGTTTGCTTTCACACTGCACTATATCTTTGAAAAACCTTCACCCTTCCTGACTATGGTGGCGCTGTAGCGAGAAACAACACAAAAACCCCTGAAGAAGACACAACACATCTTCTTTCCTCACAAAATATAAACAAAAATGGAGTGGTTTCATATTTTAGTGGTTGTAGGATTTCTCTTTTGTCTGCGAGCCATTTCTCAAGCTAGCATTAGACTCTAACGGTTGTTTTGGTTGTGTTTACCCAGAATGCCCGGAGCTATAGGTTGCTTGTTGCTTTTGGGGCATTCTCTGGCCCGTTTGCTTTCACATATGCATTTGAACCATTTCAGAGTTTGAATGCGCATTCACATTTCCCCAAATGATCCATACTTTGACGACAAACAGGCTAGAGTTTGATTAAAGTGGACTAAACAGGAGCTGGTGTGAATCCCACTTAAAGATCTGAGTTAAATTGTGTTCCGACATAAATAGCAGCCATGAATATATTGATAAACCATCATCCACTGAAGAGCAGAGCTGTCTATTGAAGCTCAGTCCAGTGACTCTGACAGGGCCACCAATCTCCAACCTGAGTGTGAGTATATAAGTGTGTGATCTCCCCTCTCACTCAAACCATTCAGAAAGTGACTGATGACGTTCCTCTCCAGTGCCAGGCAACATTACAGCACAAAAGGGCCCACTCATGGAGAAACAAAGACCCTCTAATTGTGCCTTTGAGCAAGCCGCTTGGTCAGTCAGCTGGTGGCAAGTGGGTCCCTCGGGCTTGCCTCTCCAGATTGGCTAGAACCTGGGCAGCTGAGAAACATGAGGCTTTGTCTTCAGTTTCAGATGTGCAACTAAGTGTGTTTGAGCATCGGATTATATACATTTAATGAGCACTTTTAGGATTGTGGAGGTGAGACTCTGTTTAAAGGTCATTTGCAGGTTATATCTTCTAGATAGTGCTCTTTGCATCCTTGTTTGGTATAACTTCAGAGTATGTGGTCCAGCCAACTGAAGCTAACAACAAGTCTGAACAAGACTATGATTAAAATACATTTCTGTCTTCCTCAAAAACATTGTAACAGTTCATGCACTTATTTTATGGAAATTTAAACCAAAGTCCCATTAGTGTATGTTTACAGATTAAATGAAGACAACCATCTTCCTGTTTGAAACATGTACTGAGAAAATGTCAGAGAAACTAATAATAAACTGAAATCAAAAATAATGTGCAGGAGATAATTGTTTTGAAATGCTTCACAACTTTGATTCTTAGCAAATTTCTCTACTTTGTTTGGATTCATTTTGGATTCGAAACTTATGACTTTGTCAGGGTGAACCATGTAATTTTTGATTTTTTAAAAATTCTTTATGGTCATTATTGGTAACGTTTAATTTTTTAAGTAAAAAAGATTAAAACTAAGTGGTTTTCATGGGTTAAATTGGTATTCGGACCTCTGAGAAGATGAGTAATTGATATTGGCCAACATGCTTATCTATCCTATCGAGAAACATGCTGCTCATTTTTTGCTTGTTTGTGCTGTTCAAGTTAAGTTAAGTTCATTTTCTTTAAGTTAAAAGAAAATGAACACGAAAGAGCTTAATTATTAACTATTTACAGGTAATAGTTGAAACTGGTATCAGATAGTGAAAGCTGATTGGTGCATCTCCTAAATATTTAGGGTTTTTAGTGCTAAACAAATTTAATTTTTAAAACTTTTCAGTATGAGCTATGCATACGTCTACATGTTTTTTTTATTTGTGACATAAAAAGAATGACTAATAACTGTTTTATTTTTTTCTTGTAAAATAAAGGGCAAAACTCAACAGTTATTTGGTTTTGGTATGTCGGTAACATCGTAATACAATCCGTTAGCAATTCAGTTCCTTTTAAGAAAGAAAACGGGGTAATCTGATGTTCAGTCTTCAACTATAATTTAAGTAGAACACAGACAATGTCTCTTTTTAAACACTAATTGTAAGCTAATTGTCTTCTGGGTTCTAAAAAGATAAAAGAAACACATCTCTGGGTTATTTAATGTTTCTTAAAATTGATTTACATACTCGAGTGTCGTGAGAAAGGAAAAGGGTTTAAAAACTGAAAACGCCAAAGCGGGCAAATATAAATCACTGTAAATCAAAGCTGCACAGCGACAGCCTTAGCTCACCCGTTCCACCCCACCCACACGCACACATCCACGCCGTCGCTGACTGCAGAATATATACGGTGGCGAAACATGGTGCTCAAAATAGTGGGCTGTGTCGTCCAAATCATGCGGGACTCTGGGAGTGTCCTGACTGTGATGGATGGTGGATGCTGGTGGTCTGTTGTTGTGGATGCGCGCAGCCAGGCCATTTGGTCCTATTGTTAGTCATTGTTAACGGGAGGCTATTGAAGACTCACCCTGCCTCTGTTCAGGAGGTCAATGAGGTTCAATGACGTTGTAATGGCTCTTTAAAGAGGTAAAATTAGAGCGTGCTGCAGTGTTTTCACCGCGATTAAACATCTCTTCCAAAAAAGGACAGATAAAAATTGGTCTTTAATGATCAAAACAAAAGAAGGTAGTTTGTATTCTGCACCTTAACCGCTCCTTCACATCAAAACATGTTTTGGACAAAACCAGCCGGCTATTTGTGGCATCTCCCATGTAGCGGCATGTCGCAAGTTTACTGTTTGTTGCTGTGAAAAGACAGCCTGCTCTCTCATGCATATTTGCCTGAGTATCTGCGTGTGTGTGTGTGTTAGAAAGAAGGACCGGCTGCTCTGGTGAAGCAGCGACAGACAACAGACTGACGAGCAGACTGCTCCCGCTGCGCCTGCGCTGCTGTGCCCCAAACGCGCCACTAGAAAGTGCTCTTCTGCAGATTATCCGTGACTCCTTCGCTCGTTCTTTCTGCAGCTGTTTCACACACGTAATCCCATTTCTTACAGAAAGCACAAACGTGTCACCCCCTCGACTGTCTGAGCGGGAGGTGAAAACCCCGTTCTGCAGAGTTTGAACCTACAGGGCAATAATAGCTGCTTGGAGTCACTCAAATTCAAATTCATTTAGAAAACGATAAGAAAAGATTTTGTCTTTTTCCAGTCAATTCCTGCCAACATCTGAGCCTTTTTTTGTGAGTACAAACATGTCCTGGATGTGTTCTTTGTGTCCGCTGTCTCCTAAGCAGGGTAATAAATGTAAATAACAGTCTGCAGAGAGATTAAAGTCTCCATGCTAGGCTGCACAGCCAATTGAAATCTGCTGATGAGGCCAGTCGGAGGACCAACTGTTCCTCAGACAACACCACGGAGCTGCCAATCCGTCGCCATTTGTTATCGGTTCTCACCATGGTCTGTGGGGGATTTCGTAGTCCTAGTCCCGTTGGGATTATAGTGTGTTTGAACAATAAGTAAAATTTGGTGGATATGTGTAGCCTTGGATTGGAAGGATTGAAGGAAAGTGCAACATAAATATATATATAAAAAAATCATGTGTCTCCCCCCACCGCATGGTTAGGTGCTGAATGCATGACAATAAAAGAATTCCCGACGGACCGTGTGACTCCCGGGTCTCCTCTCCCAGTGGAATTGCATATTTCCCAGTGTCCCCAGCGTCTCCTCCATCACTGTTAAGACAGTAATTATTTCTTCGTTTTCAATTAGCGAGCCAGAATTCGACGTGGACGCCGAGCCCGGAGAGGCTGCGGCTATCTCAGCTGGATGCAAAGCCAGAATTAATCCTTATACGACTGAGGCTGATTATCTGTTGTTAGAAGCAGCAAAGAAAATGATCACATTTTGTCATGGTAAATCCACACCAACACAAGCAGTGCATAATTGTAAAGTGGAATGAAATCATACATGTTTTTAATATTTTTAAAATCAATTTGCATTCTAATAGAATTCAGTAGCAGGAAATTATTTTTAATGGTTATGACACAAAAAAGACTTTTTTTTTCACAGCCGATACAAATTTTTGGTTTTCTTTGGTGTTTCTGATTTCAACTGTTTTCCTTTCTTTAGAACTGTAACACATGAAAAAGAAAAAAGTGCTGCAGATTCGTGTGTAGAAGTTTAAAACCAACAGAAATTGCAGGAAGTGCTAGATTAAGCCAAAACAAATCTTCTTAACTTTCGACAAAAGAGACTTTTTCGCATCAAATAAGCTGCTTTTGGTTGACATGTTTATAAATCAAAAATGACTGGAGTTTTTAATTTAGGTGCTTTTAATAAATAGGAACAACTGCATCAAACAAAACCGATCTGATTAGTGTCTCTGACCAATCAATTGTTTCATCTTTGCATCTATTTCATAAGGTACCTGATTTTTGATAGATATTACTCTAAAAAAAAGTAAAAATAGCTTTACATAAATAAATGATACAAGAAAGAAGCAATATTCAGCACCTCGAGGGCTTAAAACATGAACAGTTCCAGGGATTGTATGTTATAAATCACAGCGCCGTCTTGCTGTTCTACCTCACAGCTTACAAGGTATCTGCTTGAAGTTGTGAATAATATCTCTGTTGTGTCCTTGCAGCAGAAGCCACATGTTTGCATTTGTGAAAAGTTTCCCCCTGCGAAGCCCTCTGCTGTATGGCTCAAGAGAATGTGGACCACGTGTACTGGTGGTTTTGTAGAAAAAGCAATGCATAACCAAATCCTTCTTGATTTCCGGTGCAGCACACTGTTGTGGCCCTTTTGAAAAAGCATTATATAAACATTGGTGGCCCCCCCTCATGAATGTTTTGGAGCAGCGGGAATAATATCCACATTTGCACACCAAAGTAACGTCTCAGCAAATGTTACGCACATGTTGGATGTAGCTTATTAGCACATTGTACGATTATTGAGTGTTTCATTTCTGGGAATCCTTCGCTGAAAACTTCCCAGGGATGCAACAATATAAATGCTTTGCTTTGCTGGCAAAATGTGAACTTGAAGCTGCATATTTTAAGCATCTTTTATTGCAAATAGAAATAAAAAAGTAATATTTTATTTATCTTGTGAGGGTCACCCTACATAAATAACTTTCTCCAACATGAGTATAAGTTGCGGAGGTGTTGTTTGAAACTTTGATGCATGGCGAAGCGTGTCTCGGAGACACCGTCCCGCTGTGAATAAACCTGTGTCTGTCCTCTTTTGGGAAATGTCGCCGCCATCCTATTTAATTAGCTTTCTGTAGCGTGCCTGTAAAGGAAACAATTAGTCTTAATTAAAATCGCTGCATGCCGTTGTGTGGTTTCAGAGTAATAAACCTTAAGCTGGCGCTGGTGCTCACTTGCTGAGCTTAAATAAATAATTTCCATTCATTTTTATTGAGAAGTCACTTTACATTTACCATGGGGAGGACTTCATACTGTTCATATTTATCCAAACTGGCATTGCTGGTCTGGCCATGAATAATTGATAGACTTTAATCAAATAATATTGGGCGAATGGGTCTACAGCGATGTATGATGTTTATGGATGTGCAATTAGCTTCTGCTAGTCATATAAATGCTAAGCCAAGTGCTAAAACTGCCTTTATGACCGTTGGAAGATTTTGGCAATAACTCACCTTTAATAGTGTTGGATTCTTACTTAACTTTTTACAGTTTTTGCCACTCAGCATGAAACATAATAAGCAGATTTGCGCGTGACGAATGAGAGGTAAATATTGTGTACGTCTGAGGGCTGCTGAGGCGAGGAAGTAGCCTAAAGATGTGCTGAAAAACGGTGAGGGGGGAAACCCACGGATGGAGCATAAATTTGGTTTAATATGTGACTTCTCTGCAAGAGAAGTGAAGCATTAAGCCACCTTGTTCTCTCCATTCTTGCAAAGCACTGTGTGGCTTATTATTTTGTAGTTGTGAGTGTGCACATGCTTTGAGTTAACTCTTATTATTAGTATTATTCAAATATCTGTAGGAAGGAGTACTCACATAGGACTAGGGATTATTATTATTACAGTAATTAAATGTTAGAGGAGCTGGAAGCAACATGGAAAACAATTTAAAAAGTCCAATTGTTGTCCCCTCAGGGATATATTCTTATGTACGCTCTTTACTACAGCAAAACTGCAAATGATTTTGTCTTTATAGTTAAAATTCACTGATCAGACTTTTTATGGACGATATTTCAAGTTTCGAATTTAAAGGAAGAACATTGCATGCTTCATTAAAGTATTAAAAGTTCTACCACGCTACTTTGTTACTGTTTTTGTCTTTGTTGTTAAATATTCTTTGGATTGGGTACAGCAATAACTGAGTTTCTAAAAACCTAAACTTTAGTGTCGTCTTTTTCTAACGAAGATCTCTGCATGTGGACAAAGATTACAAAGCAAATGTTGGTTTTTGGTTTTGTGTAAAAGTCTCCATAAAACTCTGCAGGCATATAAAAAAGTATAATGTCAGTGTAATTCCAGCTGTTCTGTGAAGATCTTTGAGCTTTGCTAGAAAATTTGTGAGCAAACAACATCGTAAAGAGCAAAGAACACTTCAGGCAAGTTTGGTTTGAAAACAAAATCTCAGGATTCTGTCCAGTTTGACTGAACTTGAGCTGATTTGCAAAGAGGAAAAGGTAAAAAGAAATATGCTTCAAGATGTGCAACAAATAGATGTAGCAGTGGAAAATGGTTCTACAAAGTAAAAGCTCTGAGGGTTTGATTACAAATGTATAAAAAACATCTATGGATTTTCCATATCCGTACGTAAAACTTCGATAAACATTTGTCTGTAGCATGAAAAAACAAAAGCAGCATGAATACTTTTGATAAACAGTTTATGCTGAGCAGCGTCTTCTTGTGCGAGTGTCGTCCTGTAAGCAGGTACAGTTTCATATGCCTGGCCTGACGTGGCACTTTGTCAAAGTTCAGGTGCAGTTTCAACTTTTTCAAATCTGGGTGCCTTTCAGAAAAGCTTAATTAAACTAATTATCCAACCAGAGCTCCGGAAGATATTCAGAACGATTAGACCTTTAGTCCCTCTGATGGGGTATTATTAAACCCCTGTAATTTTCTTGCTAATTTAAAATAAATTGGAAGTAATATGTACGGTGCACTGGGCACATATTGTAGTTCTGTAATATATGGCTTTTGTAAGTGGCTGAGATAAAGCTAACCTTTTCCTCCTACTTCTAGGTTCAAGTTAATTAAATCTCCTTTTAATTGTATTTTAACACAAAGCTCACATTACCTCCATTAATATGTCTTTTCGAGGATGAGCTACAAAAAGCTAGTGGGAGGACTGAATGAAGAAAAACGAGAGAGACAGGGAGAGAAAGAAAGAGAAGGAAAGTAGTCATTTTCCCCTCTTCTTCATTTTCTCTTAGAAATGAAGTGTCAGCGAATTCAGTGTGGTGAGGGCAAAATTAATTATTTTAGCTTGATAAAGCTTTTCATCTCTCCGACTCCTCGTGCTGAAAAAGCCAATTAATGATGTCAAACATGCTCTCCCTCTCCAGGGACAGCCTCCTTTCTGATGAGTGTGTTTACCGCGATGGGACAGACAGGGCCGAGCTCCGCGCGTGTGTGTACGCGGTGCCCGCCTGCGCGACGCAGGGCCCTTCCTTCCTAATCAGGGCCCACCTGTCAGGCCCTGCCTCATTATCTATCTACAGAGAGGCCATTTTGTCAGGGCAGCTTCCTCTGAAGACAGCAGCCTTCTGCCCGCCAAGGGGAATGTATGGCACTGTCCTCTGAGATAATTCACTTAATTATAGGATAGAAGAGCCCTCAAGCAGCGATAGGTCAGCACAAAGTGACATTTTGCTCTGTTCGGAGCTCAAACAGCTTCAACTATGTGCAGCTTCAGAGACAAGAGCATACAGATTTCTCCCATCTGAGGAAAGGTTGGCTTCCTAATGAACTGACGAGGAAAATTCTCTTATCTGGAGCGCCATTTGAACTGCAGGGTTATAGGTTAGAGTCGACTACAGCGGCAGCCCCAGAGGAGGCATTTACTATCTTGCTCGGGCACATTAGGACATAAATTTGACTAAATGCATGATTGAACATAGAACTTGAACCTGGGCTGTTGGGGCTGCAGCCATTACACTGGTATTTCCCAACCTTTATGACCCTTAAAACAAATCAGGCACTTTGTCAGAGCTTTCACCCTGCTTCTCCTGATATACGTTTTCATTAAAAACTATGTCACTGAACCCTAAATCTAAAACTCTCAGGGTGTCTCAACCACATGCACTCATTAAAAGGAGGAAGTTATGTGTTGTGGAAGTATTTTCCTCCTCGCTGATTATTTCTGTTGCTTCATTTTTTGCCACTTAGATGTTTCAGATCATACAACATTTTAATATCAAATCAATGTATTCAAACCAACCTGACTAAATGTGAAAAAGCATTAAAATAACAGGTTTTTTGGCAGGCAAGTTCAGTTTAGTCAGTCACAAGATTTCAGTGAACAGTGAAATGTGATGGCATTGATAAAGCGCTATACAAGTACAGACCATTTACCATTTAATATGGTGGTTTTCTGTGAAACTTCATTGAGTTCGTCCAGGAAAGAGACACAACTAACACTGCCAGTAACTTCTTGATGTGGCAGATCATTTGTAGAAAGGTCAGGAGACAAACAATATCTTCAAAGTGACAACTCATCTTGCATTTTTTTTCTTTCAGAATGTTACTTTGAGTAGTTTTACAAATTTTCTCTTAGCTGCATTTAACCATAAAATTGTGCAAATCGAAGCTACAAACATAAATTTGCTTGATGAAAACACAGCAATTTTGAAAAAGCTCATTTTTTAATAAAAGGTTTTTGTGAAAATAGGTTATTTGACAAAACTGCAATGGAAAAAAATGTGATATTTACTGCTGGCGGAAAAGACAAAGAAAACGACAGGAAGTAGTTGGAGGATGATGGTGTGTCATGTTTCTTAACGACTTCTGACTTAAACTTATTCATGTTGTATCTTAATTTTGATCCTTATTTAACGGAAACACCTCAGTTGCATAATTAAATGTTTTCAGCCTCTTCTCTTTCTCACCAGCCCTCTCTTTGTTGCAAACAGGAAAGAACAGAACGCGAACTAGGAACACGCAGAAATGCAGAAGCGTAGAGTTGCAGCCACGTGAAACTGTTTTATCTTTCTCTTAGCGATTGTGTTTGCTGTGATCCTCCCTGCCGTCACACAGCGCATCAGCAGGATGGATCAAAGAACATGCGACCCGTTCGGGAGCTGTTGTGTAGAACCGGTGTGTTTCTCAATGTGCATGTTTGTGGATAAATACTCGTCTGTGTTTTGCTGCTGGACGGGGAGAGAGTGAAATATGGACTTGGGAAGGAAGATGAGCGTGGTGGTGCAGATCTTTGACAGCGCGATCAAGATGTACTTGGCTGGTGTGGTGAGTGTGTGTGTGTGTGTGTGTGTGTCTGTTTGGTTGTAGGGAATGTGTGTGTGCTGGCGTCTAAAGAACGGCACCCCGTTGTCAGTTGGACCTCCGAACCTAAACCATTCTGAAGGAGGGTGGTGATTTAAAATCATATCCCTGTAATGCAAGAAACCCAAACACACATCACACAGACATACACACGTACGTACATACATACAAATACTTATGAGAACCATGTGGGACAGACTGTCTCTGACATTACAACCATAATCTCACTCGCTCTCCTGCCCATCTTCTCCTGGTTAAACCTTCATTTGGGAAGGTTGTCTGTCTGGGTGTGTTTGTGCCAAGTCATCTTTTTTAAAAGCAGAGCTTGTCAGTCTCTCTTACAAGAATAAGCTTCTTGTTTTTTTTACGTCTCAATTCTTTTAAGGCTAATTTAGCCATCAGTCAACTGAGCTGATCTGAGGCTACACGTGTCTGCTTGAATTTGAGTGACGTTTTTGTCTGAGAGGTTGCATCAAAAACCAAGTTTAGTACTTTGTGTTTACTGGCTCTTGTTAATATTGAAGTTATCCAGTTCCCAAATTGATCTTCCTTAGCTATTTCTACCTGTATGGCATTTCCACAGACAACAAATCAAACTATTAAACTGCTGTTATGATGAGCGGGAATGTCTATGTGGAGCAGAGTGTTTGGTGATGCTAGACAGTCCACTGCTATTAGTGCATATGTATGTATAGAATACTGGATATTCCCTCTGTCATCATCATGTTCCTAAGTTGGGTTCTGTCTCTGGTCATGCCAAGATATTCTCCTTCACAAGTCATTTACTGTAAGCTGCTACCAGAGGAATTTTACACTTAATGAGTCCTGCGACCCTCTCCCCTCCCCCTTGAGTCCCTCAGCACTAATATTTCATTCAAGCTGTCTCAAGCTTTTCTTTTGGCAGTTCTACTAAGCACTCGGTTAAATTGTGAATGATGATGTTAACTGCTCAACATGTGGGACTTTTATTTACTGTGTGAATTTAAGAAAGAGCATTTTTTTAACTCGATCAGCTATAAGTTCTTTCTCAGTGTTGCAAATGGAAAAATAAAGAGTAAGAAATTGCATCTTTACAATAATTTCTCTGAGTTATTGATTCGTTTGCTTATTAGTTTGCTTATTGCATTATTTTTAATTGTTTACACAATTATTTACATAAATGAAGCCCTATAACTAATGTTCAGATGAAAGTAAGGGTCACATTTGTATTAAATTTACTAAAAGTTGGAAAGTTTTTATTTCTCTGTTGCTCCTCTGAGACGTTTTACTTCGTTGTCTTTAATTCAACGTGTCCTTCTTCATCCTTTCATCACCAGAGTTTCTCTTTCGTCCTCCTCTGACTCGCAAAGCCACAGCTCGTCAGAGTCCTCAGCACCCTGCCCTCATCGCTGGTGTGTTTGACATTATGTGTCAAAGCAGGCCACACTGTCTTATTTCAGCCCTTGACATTTTCTTTTTCATCTTTCTTCTTTTTTTTAACACAGCAAATATTCTCTGCCGAATTCCTCCCTGACCAGAGGCCTTTGTTTTGTTTTCTGTACAAATGTCAGATGCAAATGGCCCTTGTGATATGGGCAGCTTGACAGACTTCATCCTTGTATCCTTACTTGAACTTTAATGCTTTCAGAGCCACGGTTGTTTCCATGCGAAGTTACATCAGAATGCTTTCATCAGCAGAAATCTGGGCGTGGAGATTAAAAACTGCACGGGGAAAACAGTCAATAATTACATGTCTGCTTAGTCCAAGAAGTGGGAAAATTAAGTAGATGGAAAACATAATAAACTTGTCAAAGACAAAGGGGAACTAAGTGATGGCAAACAATTAGGAGTTACATGAAAGTTTCTTTGTTTTCAACAAATGGCTATACAAAACCCCTTTGATCGTCGCCTTTATTCGTTTTACTGTACATCTCTTAAGTTTGATGACATATTTTGATTGACAACGTGTATTTTTCTGCCAAGCAAACCCATCTGTTGACTTTAACGCAGACATCACTGTAATCGCTTCTTGATTTCTACATTTTCACTGTCCGAACAAAGTGAGGGAAGGGTCCCGGGAGGAGGAGAGGGGGAGGAGGTAGAGGATTTGAGGGGGCGGAGAAGGGGGTGGGGTGGCAGCTGAAACCTCAGTGGTGTCACAACTGCCAATTTGTGGCCAGTTTGAGATGTTGACATCTGCATTCTTTCACGTTCAGTGCAACAGAGGACCGGCCTTAGATTGCTTTATTTATCTCAAAACTCCTGCGGTTGAAAGGATGTACCGTTTCTGTCTGCATGACATGAGAAAAGGAGAAAAGAAGAGCCAGCAGTGTCCCAAAAACAACATCACCATGTAGTAATCTTCCACAGGCCTGGATGGCCTTGATCTTACAAATATCCACATACACAGGGAGTAAAACTAGAAACTGAAACATGTCGGAATGCATGACAAATCACAAAACAATTTTAAGATATAAAATTGTTCCTAAAGCTAGAATATGCAATTTGTCCTCCAGATAAATATGTTTAAAGGTTTCTTACTGGAATCTTTGGATTTGTAGATTACAGGTTAAGTTTGGCTGTATTTGTTTTAAAATTGTTCACCACCCAAGTAGTCAATGCTTGACCAGTAACGGTTTTGTTTCTGAATGTTTGGGGTACCTTTAATGCAAAAAGTAACCAAACAACTAATAATAACAGCTAATTTGTGGGATCACACGATCCTGATTCTCATGGATAACGGTGTTTTATTCTTCAGTGTGCTTCCAGTTTGATATGTTTGGACAAAACTTTCTAGGAAAGTTTTCCATCTGCTTCATACATTTAGCATTTTGCTTTGAGCATGGTAGAATTTAATGACCAGTGTTTCAGCTGCTTTCCCAACATGGCAACCCAGGCTACATGGCGCAGCAAGACAGAAAGCTGTAGCAACCAATAAACCACATACATGTAAAAACAATCACAGTTTTGATAAAGTTGATATATAATATTCAAAATAAATCAGTTCATTAAAAGAAATAATTTATTCAATTTTGACCTTAAATGACCTTTCCTCTATAATTAATCTCCTTATTTTCCATTTTCTAATCAGCTTTTTTACTCACCTGTTGGCTTAAAAGCAAGAAAATTAATCTTTTGTATGTTAATATTTTTGCCCTAAGTGCCTTTGCACAGGGGTTCATCTTTTGGAAAATAAGCTTTGTTAGATCAGCAAAAAGATTTGGGCAAACCTTAAAACAGCTTTTCAACAAATTACAGTCGCCACAATAGACTGAAAGTTTGATTTGATGTTTGAATATTTTACTTTTTTAAAATCGTCTTTCATTCATTGTTGCATTTTAGACTTCCTGGTATGAGTTGCATCGTACAAAATGGTCATTTTCTGGTTGATTGACGACTTGTTCAACCACAGAACCATCTGACTATCTTTGCTGCTGTGTAGCGCGGTCCGCTGGTAACCTGTGCCAGAGTTTAAAGCTGCTGCGTTTGATGACCCCAAGACGGTAATGTGATATCAATCTGCATATCACAACCAGATTGTAGGGGAGCTTTTAAGAGTACATTTGTGTTCAATAAACATCTTGTCTTTTCCTATTTGTATCCCCGTTGGTCATTCAGCTGCTCCGAGTCTGTCTCTGAGTTTCAAACACCAACAGCTGAGAGTCAGGTCCAGGCTGCTATCTTTATCCGGTATCTTCCCTGTGTACGCGCCTCAGCCGCGTCAACTCCGATTACTGTGATTTCCTTTTATTTGGCCCGTCACACACACATAAAGGCACGCAGACTGTTACGTGCCGCAAACGAATGCGACGCGTAGATGTGCTCGTCCACCCACACCATTCCAGGCGCTTCCAAATGAAAGAGAACGGTAGTGATGCCACAGGCCACCCGGCTCTGCAAATGAGCACTCTGCAGTACGTTGCACCTCATCCGTCTGTCCACTTCGGAACCAGTGAGTATGTTTTTGGGTTTCTGCATGCCTTCCCCAGATTTATTCCTTTTTCTTTTTACCTGAGTGTTTGTGCTGGTAGTAGATGGCTCATATTTTATGACAATATAGACCAACTCTGGATCTGTACATAAAATTGATTGGACCCTAATCCTAAAACTACAACGACATCAAGAGGTCTAAAACCATGACCTCTTCATGACACTGCCACCACCGTGCTACATATAGCATCCTTCTAGCCCAGCTCCTGTTTTTAGCATGTTTCATTATATACATTATAACTAAACCTGTCACAATAAGCAATTAATCAATTGATTGATGATAAAATGAAATGAGCTCGATAATATCCATTCTGATGATTAACGTAATTTTTTAAGGACATTTTTTTATGGCTTTGGGTGTTTTTCAGTTTGGATATTTAAAATGTCTTTCAATTTCAGTGTAGAGTGTTTATTGTACTTTGTACTGTTTATGTCATCAATATATGGTCTCAAAACAACAACATTATCATTTATCGCGATAATTTCTGGGACAATTTATCGTCCAGCAAAAGATGTGGACTAGTGGGAACCTCTAGTCCTACATACAGGCAGGACTCTGGATTAGCTAGTAACAAAATGAAAGATTTAACCTCCCATTTAGTTGGTAATACACACTGCTGGTTTTTATTATATAATATTTTACTGAATTAGAAGAGAACTCAGTAAACTTTGATTTTATCTACGTGTATTATTGACGGCCAATTGGCCAAAACCGTTTCTTTCCAAAGCTGTGCTAGTTGTTTATGTTCATTGTTGTATGTTTAGTGTTTGTATTAAATATTTTATTCAATTTTAGCATTTCAGTAGATATGGTGCGATGTGGTGCCTGCTCAGGACACTGCAGACTGGCCTGTCTTTCTTTCTTTTTCTGTCTGAATATCTGATTACAACTAGTTTGTCAGCTAAGTTTAGATTTCTGTCGATGTTACAACACCTGGACAGAAAATTTTCTGCGGTCGGTTTTACAGAGTTAGGACAGTGCCACTTAATATTCCCAAGAGATCGATACAAATTGTTCTGGCTCCCTCTTGCCTTACGTCTGAAATGGACAGGCTTATTGGAAGTGATTTGTTTTCACAAGCTTCTTCTTTCTTGACATCTCTAGCTCTAGTTTTTGGTTCTCCTCCCTCTTCCTGTTATGTTCTCATGTAAGATCTTTGACTCTTTGGTGTCCGTTTGGCAAATACAAGTATCACATATTAAAGTAATCTTTCGACTGTGCCCAAGTCACCTTGTGATCTCAGAGTCCAGCTTTCCTTCTCATGACTCACTCTTTGTTTTCCTGCCCTTCCATTTCTTCTGTAATTTTGCTGTGAGAGCTACAAGATGGATGTCAGACACTGAAGGGAGAGGGGGAAAAAGCAGCTAAAGCAACCCTGGAATGTCATCCAGCCAGCCAGCCAGCCAGCCAGCCAGCCAGCAAGTCAGTCAGAGAGGCCAGGGTAGGCAAAGTGCAACAGGACCACAAGTCTTTGAAGTGCGCTTTGACAGTCGTGGACCCTGGACGCTCCCTGGCATAGAGCAGCGAAACCTGATCACGCTTCATTATTTTGATGGGAAAATCAGACAGACGCTTCACTTGAGGTTTATTTTAGTGCTGCTAACCTCTTGTCAAAGCTCAGGAAAGTTCACAACAGCACACTGACACGTGCACGCACTTACACACACGCATGCTGGCTCGTATCAGACGCAGAGTGGAGCTCACTTTAGATTAAGCTACAAAGAACACATTCATCTTTTTCTAGTTTGATGTATTCTGATCTCTCTCTTTGTTTCCAGTCACACACATATTCCGTTTTAACATCAGTAGTGCCTCATTACGTTTGCTTTCTGCAGAAACTTCTGCAGTTAAGAGCTGGTGTGTGTAATGGCCCCGTGCCTCACTTGCTGAATGAGCTTTCTCCCTATTTGGACATTTCAATTTGAACAAAATACTACCTGCAAATGTTTGAAATGACACAATTGTTCATAGTTTATATATTATTATTATTATGCAGTGCCATTTTATACCACAGTCCAGTAACTATGTTAACTTCTGTTGTTAAAAAAGGCCATATATATATCCAATATGACTCAAAAGAAATTTGACTTTGTCATTGAAATTGGGCCTCTGTCTCTTTAAAAACTCCTGCTCTTTCTGAAACTCCACCTTCAGGAAGTCATCACAACATGGCTCCTCTATTAACACTTTAACAATGTTTTTACCAGCGTTGCACTGAGAAGCATCTCTTATAATGAACTCAGCAGATGTGCAGTTCCACCAGGAGTTTGCTAATTGCTGCTGGCTAGTCTGAAGGAGCTGAGTGGAGGAGTCAAAGAGGAGGGAAACTCTGAGAGGCAGAAGCTTGGAGACTGCAGCTCCGAGGAGGAACTTCACAAATAAAATTAAAAACTTATAAAAAATAAATAAAAATAAGCATGAAATACAAAAAATGAGTTAGAAGATGAGTACTTTTCACACAGAATTTAAAAAAAAGCTTGTATTCATTTAATTTACTTGTATTCCAAAATTATAAGTTCAGATTCCCTTTACCAAGCTATTCAACAGTTTCTTGGGTCTATACTTAAAACAGGTGCATAGTTTCTTTATAAAATGCTCTTGTCATCATAAATGATTTTGAATTTTCTTGTGAATTATAACCCAGACATCGCTCTCTTTAGTCTCCATCTCATTCTATGGGATACAAATGTTTTCAGGCTATACAAAAAATATACTTGTATAATTCTTACTGTTGGCCAAACTGCATCAAATTAGCTATATATACTGTATATATATGTATATATATATATATATATATATATATACACTGCTCAAAAAAATAAAGGGAACACATAAACAGGTGTTTAACACTTAAAGTGTTCCCTTTATTTTTTTATATAATATATATATAATTAAAAAAATACAGTTCTGCTGATTTAATATAAGATTATCAGCTGCAGTTCTAACATTTCCAAAGGTTTTTTTCATTTTATGCTGGGTGATGCTGCCATGTTTCACCACAGAAATAGTAGGATGATGCTCAGAGCTTAAAAACTGACGTTTTCTGATCATTTTTGTTTAAAAATTATGGCTTTTTTATGCTGATAATGCTGATTAAAATGTGTTTCCCTCCTCTCAGGTGGGAAACATTAGTCATTATTTTGACTCCAAGATTATTCTGTACAGTGAGTCATCTTTGTTTAAGCTCCCAGGATATTTGGTGCATGCGGAGTCAGTAAAGCTGAAAAGATGAGCTTTGCTGTGACTGACAGAGTACAAGCCCGTATTAGATGTTACATTTAAAGTGTCCAATCAAAGTGTCACTCAGAGTATGAGGGAAGGGTCGAAGAGGGACATTGCGTCGTTTGTTTTTTTTTTTTTTTTGAATGATTGACAGGTAACAAGCTCCTTCCGGCTCCTCTGTCACTCACATTTGTTGCTCCCGGGTCGTGTCGTCGTCGTTTTGTCTCTGGTCATGCTGCTGCCACTCCAACACTCAAACATATCACTTAGCATCAAATGTTTTTATTTCATGCTCCATGACAGTAAGACAAGGTTGATGTGGCCGTTTCTATTATTCGGTGAGTAGAAGAGGGGGGGAAACAGCTGTTATAGCTCCCCTGAATGGCTTCCTTTAGGGCGTAATGAGATGCTGAGAGTGCAGCCAGTCTCTATTCTTCTGCCCAAATCTGCTGCTACATGAATATATGAGGGCTAACTATGGTTTTACTTCAAAAGCAAAATGAAAACATCTTTCCTTTCTGATTTACTTTCTTTATTTCCATTTGATATTGCATTGCAAACAGTAAAAGTTCCACCTTTTTGCATTTGTCTTGTTCTTTCATCTCCTTTACTCCTCCTCCAGTGTTTGCCTGGCTTAGTAAAACTTGAGTATCGGTTACAAACCCTGGGAATCCAGGTAAAGCCTGAGGAAGCTTTACTAGTTAGAGCCTAAAGGAAAAAAGGAGCAAGGGGGATTGTCTTAATAACATGAAGGCAAAGCAGTGGATCAGAAAGGCAACGCTCAGACAAAAAAAAAGGGTTAATCCGTGAAATCTGTCCAGGTCAAGGGTCAGCTTCCAGCCAGCCATGTGCGTCTAGGCATGTGTGTGTGGAGATTACTGTGGTCAGAATGAGGGGAGAGTTAAAGGGGCTGTTTATCCTCTTTAAACTCACTTCACAAGCTGCACACATGTGAGGAAACACAGGGAGGAGGCAGGAGGGCTTCATGCTCCGTCCTACTCTCCAACACACACACTCACACACAATGCTTATGCTAATCGTGGTGAATTCTAATTAAGCTTCAGCCGCTTTCCCAATCAAACGGAAAACACATACAGTAATTGTCCCTCTTTACATACAGCCAACATCTGCTTGAGATGTATTCATTAAAACGTGCCACTTCTTTGTTGTGTGTGTTTTTTATGAGGGTTTTTGTGGTGTGTGCATGCTAATGTTGGATTGTTTGATAAAGACTTTCATTTGTCTAAATATGAAGCGTAAACAGGCCAGTAGAAACGTGTTTCCTACTTGGATAGAAATCTGAAAATATGTTTGGACCTGACATGATATTTGGTTTGATCATCAGCTGGAGATGAAGAGATAATATATTATTTTTCAAATAGGAACTTTTACATAAAAATACATTGTTATGAATGAAAGCTGCAAACCCTTAAATGAATTAAAATTAATGCAGAAACAATTGTGGAGGTTTAAATATTGGCTTCTTAGTTTGTTGCATTTTTTACAAAAAAAAGTTGAATTTTGCTAATATTTATTTATTTGTTTATTCATGTTTTTCTTTATGTGTTACTTGGTTACTTACTACCTTATGGATTTATTTAGTTAGCTATCCCTTTTAGTAGTTTTAGTTGTTTTCTCAGATACAAGTTACTTTTAGATAAAGTTGTGAATTGATTGACTAAATTGTCTTAATTATTAAGTTGTTTATTTAGATGTTTATTTTCTAATTTATTTGTATTATTTACTAAGTTTAGTTAATAAGTTGCTGATTTACTTAGGTTACTTATATTTTGTATTTTATTACCTGTCTATATGCTATTTGGCACGATTACTAAGTTATTTTCTTAGTAATGAGTTATTGTTTATTTCCCATTATTCTACTTATTTACATATTTATTTATGCATTCAGTTAATTTTGTATTTATTATACCATCTTAAATATTTATTTGATTAGTTACGTGTGCATCCACTCAGATACATGTTGATTTATTTTATATATTTACATAGTAGCTTATTTATTTATTTACTGATTTATGTATTTAGTTTTTTCCTTAACATTGTTTATTTATTTATTTTAGTTGTTTGTTTTAGTCACTTGTTAATACACTTACATGCTTAGAAACATGTTTATGTACTGTTAGGTAAGTTTTTGTTTTCCTACAGCAATGGTCCACTAGAAAAAATATAAATCAGTATTTGTTTAAAATGAATAAAACCTCCTACTTTCTACAATAAAAGCTACAAAATATAAAAAACAAACTATTTATAGCAAAAGAAAAAGATTAAAACATTGACTTGAATAAATACTTGAATAATTTTTCCACAGACAGTTTAATGGGTTGGCATAGTTTTAAGATCTAAAAATGAAGAACCTTTCAACCATGATTTTTATACAATTAACTTTATAGTAACATTTAGTTAATTATTTATAATTCTCAGTATGTAAAGCTGACTTGATAATCTCTTAACTGAGAGAACTGAGTCTCTGTGACACAATGACGTGGCTTGGTTCACTTTGCTTGAGGAGATTTTTCAGCTTCTATTTTCGTCCTAAAGGGGACATGTTTGTTTTTCCTCACCCTCAGTAGCTCTGTGGGAGTCAAGTTCCACTTCACCTTGTAGTTTCTGCGGCCAGTGCAGGTGTCTCGGGGGTTGAAGAAGTGGAGGAGGTCAGGGGTCAAGTGTCAAGGGTTTAAGGGCTGTAAATGCTCCCACAGGGCCCGACACCTGTCGCACATGTGGGAGGTAGCATAAGCTGTCAAACCTTTGCCTCTGTGTGTGTGTGTGCTTGAGAGACAGAGACTGAGTGAGAAGATGGGCACCAGCAGTGAGAGAGAAAAAGAAATGAACTGAGACATGTGTAAAATGTTAGGGGTTGAAATTTGTCTGGGATGGGTGGATTTGAAGTGGGAATGGAAACACCTTACATGATACACCTGTAAGCAAGACCTAAAGCTGAGAAGAGATGACTGCAATGTTTTTGTTGTTGATCCATTTCAGAAAACCAAACATCCAGCATTGTGTGGAGTAGATGAGTAGGTGTCAATTAATGCAGACAATTAATCGACGTAGATTAATAGTGTTGTAGTTTGTCATCCATTCAGCAGAGGGCGCTACTGTTCATTCTTAAGAGGAACCAGTTGATAGAAAATAACGATGGTGGAGCCATACTAGAATGGGAAAGAGTCGCAATCAAAACAGAGTCCAGTGTGAAGGATTGATCTTTCAGCAACAAGGACGTCAGAAACACAATGAATGCTTTTGTTTTCTATATTTTCAGTTTTCTTCTTCTCCCTCAAGTAAATGTTTGACGAATGAGTCATGTGACTGTGGTCCAAATTAATCGGAAATAGTTTAATATACTGGTGAGTGTCTGACTTGCAGACATAGAAAATCATGTTAGATCATTTAAAAGCAACACACATAGTTGGTCTCCATTGTGCATAAGAAAATATGACCATATTTTTCTATGAAACAGCAACATCTGGTTGGCAGCCGATACCCCAAGGCATGGCATACAGCAATGTTGTTTCAACTTGCTCTGTTCAGGAACGTTGATGCCCCAGATGATATATCTATGGATGTTTGTCCACCAGAAACGATTGGTACAATCAGGAAATGTTTATTTAGAGACCCTGTGAATACGTGTCAACGTATTACTCCTGTGAACTTGTGGAATGAATATTTACTCGTCTTTGTTTTGTTTGTTTGTTTTTACTAATATTTCATGTCAATAGGCCTTGTTTATGGACTGCTGGTGATGTTTGGGTTTGTTTCACAATTTTCTCTATGGAAATGAAACTGCTTTCTTATATTCCCCTGGCTGGACCCTTCTTTGTGGGAATTTTTAATGACTCAGAAATGGACATACAAGATGACAGACGAGCAAAATGAGACCCAGAACTAAAACCAAGAAAAGCTCTCAGTTGGACTTTCGTTAAGCCTGATCCACTGGGTTAAATCTCCGTTACAGAATTGCTTTAATCTGTTCTGTCTAATCTTTACAGGACATTCAGGCCTGCAGGTTCAGGCATCGATTCTGGTTTTTGAAAAACAACCCAACAAAGTCCAGAACTTTTTTCTTTTCCTCTTCAAACTTCCATTAGACTTGAGTAATTTAGCCTTCCTGCCATTTATTAATATTAGAAACTGAGGTGATGGGCTTTGTCTTTAGCATCTTTGGCATTACTAACTTTTGGTGTTCTTCCTTCTGTAACAACAACCACACTGAAGAGTGTTGCTGTCGGTGTTTAGGTATGGTGCATTCACTGCAAACAGAAGAAAACAGCTTTTTGAGTTTCCAACTAACAGATTAAATTAAAAGTTGTCCCTCTCTGGTCACCAACCAATTTCTCCTGATTATTCAGAACAAATTCAAAAGATGTAAAAGTTGTTTCTGCTCGCTAAGATTTTAACTGAACTAATTACCGCAGAATCTAAATCATAATTTTACACCGAAACACATCCTTCAACATGTTTCTGTGTGTTCTGTGCATCTACTGGCCAGATACCAGCAAATATGGGAAGCATTTGTGCACCAAACGATGCCAGATTACCATGATGGATACAGGCGTACATCAAAGATAAAACTGCAGAAAACAGCAGTATTGTATTTTCAAACTTAAGTGCTGTACTTATGTGAAATAAATAGCTTCTTTCTATCCCAGATCGCGTTTCCAAACATTCTCCTCCCCACAGTTCGGTACACAGCAAATTAGACTCGACAAGACATGAAATTGGTGTTTTGACTGGGGAGTTCCTCATGTCAGCCGGCTATGTGTTTGTCCCCGCTCTCGTCACAGTGAGGTTGCGGGCTCCTCTTCAGTCGCTAACAACTTCTGTGTTCTGCTCTGCAGATTTGTTTACTGAGGGAGGTAGATTCTTGTTTTTTCACCTCCTGACATTCGGAATGAATTGGAATCAGAGATGCTTGGCTTTGCTGGATCCATTGGAAATGGGAGCGTGATCAGGGGCGTTGCGTTTAGATTTCGCTTTGAGCGACAGAGATGTTGAATGCTAAAAAGCTGTACCTTCTCTGTCTTTTTGAGTTAGAGTTTGAATGACAACAATGACTCTGGTGCTCAAATATTTATTTAGTTAAAATTATAAAGGCAGATGAACTATAAGTAAAAAGAAATGTTGTATTTACAGTAGTGTAAAAGATGTTTCCTTAGTTGTTTTGTTGCAGTATTTAAAACCATTAGGCACATTCTGAAGATTTAAAAGATGTAGTTTTTACATTATTTAGTCAAAAAGACCTATTCCAAATAAATTACTTGCATAGAACCTGTCTGACAGCTTGAAGTAGGCCGAATGATCTCAAAAAGCAACACTTGACGTTAACAATCATATTAGTAATTGATTAGTCAATTCTTTTGATGATTAATTGATTAACCAAGTAAAAAATTGCATATTTTACAGACAAAATGGGTTTAACTTAAATGCAAAATGTATATATTTTCGTGCAGTTTTGGCTGTGTGGTTTCTATAAATTAGATTTTTTTTTTTGAGTCTGCATACTCCAGTTAATCATTTACTAAACCAGTTGACGATTCTTTCAAATATCACAAATTAATCACAAATAATCCGATTAGTTGTTTCAGCCCTAAACAGATGATAAACAAATGTAGCAATGTAGCAGCTAACAAAAGAAAACTGAATAAACCTCTGACTTGTTTATTACAATCAATCTTCAATGTTAATTTCATGCTTATTTCCCCCCCCAACTTTCACTTTTATCATGTGGATATGTGCCTGCAGCTGAGTGTATATTCAGACAAACCACCCCAAGCAGTGGAAGACAATGTTACTGGTAATTAATAAGTCAGGAAGTGGCAGAAAACACATCACTTCAGGTTTGGAATAATGCCATTCTCCGCCGTGTATGTGTGTGCAATGTGTACAAGCCGCGCGCTAAGTGCGATATTATTACTGTGACCCCAGGAGGCAAAGTGATTAAATTATAATCAGCACAGATTAATTAATCTATAATATTTATTCCTATTGTGGCGAGGGGAAAGAAGGCACAGTGCTTAGAAAAGGTTACGTGCGCACGCTTCCGCGCTTTTTGTTTCAGTGAAAAGCGACGCTCAGGGGTGGGAGAGGCGACAAGGCCCCCTTGACAACACTCGCAGAAGGTTATTGCTGATATCAAACGCCCTGCATGCAATTATCTGTCACAACAAATAATAATTAAGAGGGCTGATAATGAGGAAATTAACATTTTCATTGTGGAGATGCTTTATTGTCTGCGAGGGTCATTGCAGAGGCGGCTTGGAGAGGGCCAGAATAAATTATCTGCTCTGTGTTGAAGTCTTTGGGGGGGGTGATGAACAGACAAGCAGAGAAATGCACTGTATGAGGGAGTGGGCTTGTCTTTGCATGCAGGGGTTTCTGAGTTTGTTTCATCATCATCTCATTTTGTCACATTCAACTTTGGGCTTTATTAGTATTTTTAAGTCTTTCCGAAAACTCTCACCTGGATTTGGGTCTGAGCAATGAATATGTTTTGACCTGAATCATTGCATCCTCCAGAGATTTTTTATATCTTTTAAGGGTTAAATAACATTTTTTCCAAACCTGTCAGTGGAACAAGTACTTCTTGTCTGTTAATCTGTGTCTGTCCCTATCAATAAACCTAATAATAATAATAATAATCTAAATCTATATTCTTTTATATTTATATATAAAATATAATATAAATACTTTACTTAAAAGTTTATGCTTTTGCAGTGCATAAGCATCGATGATGACCGTACCTGAACTCTGAGATGTTCAAAGCTTGGGTTGTCGTTTCATAACCCAACTCTAATTTAAGCTTCTCCATGGCTGCATATCAGACCTGTTTGCTGTGTTTTCTGGTCTTCATTATGTTTTTTGTTGTCTGATGAAATCTCTGAGGCCTTCAAAGAACAGATTTATTCATTTGGAAATTAAATTATACACTTGGGTAACTTATAAAGTTGCATTTTGTAGTACCGGAGTACAGGGAGTCAAATAAAAATGCACACCACACTGTTCAGATTTTTAATAACAAAAGAAAGTTTGAAAATCGTGTATCCTTTCACTTCTTGTCACTATAGAAAACATTGAAGTTTGTGTTTGAAACATGACAAAATGTTCAAGTTAAAAGCTTGAAGTAAATTACTTCTGTTCAAGTTTTAATCACTTTGGCCGCTCGGTGAAGTGAGAAGCACGACCCACTCCGCCTCCCGAAGGTCCCACTGGAACAGGAAGCAAGGCGGGATGAGTTTGAGGAACAACCGGGATCGCACCGCGACGTGGTGGTCTCCACGGCAACGATGTGTTTAGATCAGAGGATGAGGCGGCGAATGAGTTGGGGGCGGGGGGGAGCTTGTGGATCTCTGGGAGGGACTTGTGTTTTCACAGGAACTTGACCCCCTGAGACTCTCTCTGTCTGACACACACACACACACACACACACACACACATTTACACTTGCACACCCTGAATGGCCCCTGGTTGCCATGTGTTTTGACTGACATATCTTTGAGGCGGTGTGCAGCCAAGTTTAGCTCTGTGTGTGTGTGTGTGTGTGTGTGTGTGTGTGAAGGAATATTTCCTGGCTTTTCAACTTCTCCTGATTGACACAAATGGATCTGAGACAGCCCCCCCAATAGGTCAGAGTGTGTATGCGTGTTTGTGTGTTGGTATGACAGTTCTTGCTCTTGCCCCACCCCTGTGGCTCATATTGGGGGTAAATATAATACCCCAACATGTTTAGGAAGAGGTAGTGTCACTGCTTTGTCCACCCACAATGGAGGGCAGAAGGAGGGAGCCAGAGGTCGGAGGGGAGGGGGTCACCGGACAAAAGGAAGTGCAAGCGCTCCTGGTTCGTCTCTTTTCACTCGCCGCGTCTAGACGGAGGGTCTTGGATAAAAAAAAATAGAGGAAAGGAAGACAGGATGTGGTAGAGGAGGGGTCGGAGGTGCTCAGTCCTCTAAAGACGGTCCTGAAGGGACAAATGAAAGTAAAACATCCTAAATATCAGAGAGAGTGAGAAATGAGAAGAAAAATCCTGAAGATATTTAATATGTTTTTATTTTTCACTCTGTCCAGAAACCTGAAAAATCCTGTAAAATAAGACGTGTAGGTCTTATTTACCTCCCTAAACAATGATTATTATGTGTATTTTTCTTGGTTTAGTATTAATGAATTCTGACCTCAGTTTTAGGTTTAGTTTTTAGTTTTAGTTGTAAGATTAGTCTTTGCTCTCTATTTGTAGCACTATATTATCCTGAATATTTTGTTACACTGTATGCAGGGTATGTTGCTGAAATAATACATTTGATTTAACTTAAAAATGTAAAAGGAAATAACAACAACATTGATATTTTATCAAATGTCATGTTATGGAGTTGAGTATTTCCAGTGACTCTTGGTTGTTCAGAAAGACACGCATCGACACCCAATCTTTAGACGAGAGTTTTAGTTTCTGTAAAGTTTAGCACTTTCAATAAAATATCCTTCATATTGTGATTCACAATAAAAAATGTTACTTTTGTAATTTGCACACTTGTAACTTCAGAAATATTCTGGCATTTTTGTTGGAATTGGAACACAAATATGTTGACAAATGACTTTTAAGTTTAGTTGGACAAGATCCAGATTGTAACGTGAATCCTGTTATTAACCCTTTATTTATAAAGCCTAACCTTACTAAAGAGAAAGGAAGAGGCATTTTTCCCAATCTAGGCCGAAGTTTTGCCATTATTTTTTACTGTCAGAAATTTTTCAATACATGTTTTTTAAAAGCTAATGTTAGCTTATGCTAATGTATGCATTAAATGTTATTTTTTAAAATTACTTTTATTGTTAAATACCTATAAATATACAAATGCTTCTATCACATTTTTACACGGATGAATTTATATTGCATTGCACATTAGAGTTTAAGTCAATACGTATTTTATTTTGCTAGCAACGAAGCTAACACGTCTGCAGAAGTAGACTGTGTGGGTGAAACAAAAAGGGTTGTGCAGACATAAACAGATAGGCATGTGTTTATGAATTTACACCAACAGATAGGTTCATATATTTAGGGTGTCAGTGTGTGTTCATGTGTGTGTGTGGATGCTCATGCTAGTGGCAGGTGGCAGCCATTTCAGCAGCGATGGAGAGACCCCCCAGCCTTCATCGAATCCTTATTTTAGCCCCGGACTAACTAGTCCGGACCAATAAACCTTTCACCTCCGGGGTTGTAAATCAAAAACAACTGGTGCGGCTGGTTCCTGCCACCCACTGTGACGCGCCGGCAGGCGGGCGTAAAACGGGCATGTCAGATGCCATCAGAGGGGAAACTCTAGAGGCGCGCCGGCTGCGTCTTTCCCTCCTGACTTGGCAGAGGTGGAGGAAGTGGCACCAGCACCCACAGAGGAGCCGTAGCTTCGTTAGCTCCACGCTCTGATGAATCTGAACGCTGATTCAGAACTTTGATTTCCCCCCAATACATGGTTGTTTTCTCTTTTCCCTTTGATGAAGCTCCTCCTCATCCACTCTGTTTCCCCTCGGTGCCAGCTTGGCCCCTCATTTTCATACGGGAGTGTATATGAGGGGCCCTGGAGGTCCCCTGAGTGCGCCAACGGACCATGCATCTCTGTTCTCATTTCCTCTCCTACCGAATCCATTGTATTTCTGCTCCATCCTTTTCGCTATGCATGTTATCACCACAGCGCTTTAATATTGGGAGAAAACGAGAAAAAGCTGAATTTTATACAAGTCAAGCTATGGCACACGCTCTTACACCATCTGTCAATAAGTGGGGCAGCACTTAGAGAACCGATTCAGCTAATTAGCAATCAATTAGCTTGTTACCACCAGCAGTAATTACCTTTTATAGAGCCAGAGAGGAGTGCAGCTGCTGCCGCTAATAAAACCTGGAGCCTCCTCTCTGCCTCTCCACGGCTAACAAGGCCTGTCTGAGGGAGAGTTATAGACCGAAGGGAGCAGCCAGTGTGTGTGCGTCTGTATGTGTGTGTGAGAATGAGAGAGAGAGAAAGTGTGTGTCTGCAAAGCAGGGGGCCCAGAAGAGCAAACAGCGTCCCCGAGGGGCCTCTCTCCTCTCTCCTCTCCCTTTTTAACGGGTTTAAATCCTCTTTTAATGAATATAGGGTCAAGCTAAATGGGAAATCCATCATGGCAATAAAAGCAGGAGTCTTCAGCCTGGGAGGTTTTTAAATGTGAATGGTTTGACTTTTGTCCCGATGGGGCAGTGTTGAGGATCCAACTTTTCTCTCGGTGTTTTTTTTTCCTGTAAGCGCCGCAATGTGATGTCAGTGAGTCCACCGCTTTGACCTATTAGATGACTGGACATGGATATTCATTCAGACATAATCTCCAGAGGATGAATCCTAATAACTTTTTCTCCACAAAGAGAAATATTCATCTTCTGTATTGGGTCCATTGAAAAAGTAATTGCCCCTAAAACTAGTAACTAGTTGTGCCGTTCTTGGTGGCAATGCTTCTTTTTTCACTTCTGGTTCCCTCTTTTTGTCATTATTTATTATTTAAATTCAGCGTTGTTTGAACATTTATGTGCATGAACAACCTGTTTAGGATTACGCCACAGCGACAGAATCATATTTAAGTCTAGAACTTAACAACACAACTCAAAAATCTTTTATTGAGCCACTTAGACTTGTATTTGGTTAGCTTTAAGTTAATAAACTTAAGCTTAGTATGATTTCTCTCTAGGGTGACCTAAAATGTCTCCACTACCAGATCTATAGAAGCTCTATTATTTACAGATGTTTCAAGTAAATTACAATATTCTGATTCAACAAAAACAAGACTGTTCGACCAGATAAGATGACTAAAGTAGAATATTGATCCTGAACTCGTCAGATTTTGGGGGATTGGCATCGACTGTCGAAAAAAACATGCATCAGTCAACCTCAAACCAAGACAAGTTTATTAATAATATATAAATTAATGTATCAAGATCTCACTGGAGTTCCATTCTCACAAAGTTGATATCTGGTTGTAAAATTAAGTTTTGCACATGATAAGTTATCAGGTTCAGGACGTCTATGTCATTTTATTAGGAGAAACTTGATTAATTTCATGGCTGCCATGGTAACGTGGCCTGGCGCTGTATGGGCCTGTTCAGGTCAAAGTGTGTGAGCAGGTGGAGAATGTCTCTCAATAAAATTACACTGAATAAATACATTGAGAATGTGACAAAATGAATATGTTTGCTCCAGATTATTCATCATCTAGGGATTTTAATGTAAACAGACCCTATAAAGATGCACGATTTACACCCAGCAGCATGTATGACCATCACTGTATCTCCCCTCCTCTCTTCTTCCTCGTCTCTAAGCTTCTCCTTTTTTGAAATTCATCTCCTTTAATCCACCATGCTTTGCTCTCTCCTCCCTGCGACTATCCAGGCTTTCACTATTTATTAAACGCAAACTTTGAATCCTTTAATCCTAAATGCACCACTTTTATCCCCTGAAGCAGGGAGAAAATAAATCAGCGGCTTTTATCCAAGCAGCACAGGGGCTCACAAACACCTATTCACAGCCGCAGCCCCCCTGTTTACTTGTAGCAGCATGTGGGCTAACAAAGGCCCCAAGTGGCAACCAAGGTTAATCCTATATGTCGGCATTATGCAGGGTCAAGCTGCCTTGCCATATATTCAGTGTGTCATTAATTTCCAACCTGCTTCTACTGCAGCAGACTTCTCAGGTCCCTTGGTGCACAAGCACACGCACACACCCACACACAGCACTATGGGTATGCAGATGGATACGCACAGACACACACTCACAGTCACACAATGACTCGCTACATTAGCTAAATGGCCAGAGCTCCGTCTCTCTCTTTTCCTCTCCCTAATGAGACGGGTCTCTGGATCGTGTAGTCTATTCATCATCCTGCTTGTTCCAATCTAGCTCTTCCTTTATCAGGGTTTGGTTCGCGGGCCGGAGTCGTCACAGGCGACATAAATCACCTGTCACCGCCGGTCCCTGGGCTCCCATAATGCTCTATTAGCACTTCCAGCACCATTACTGCCAAAGCAGAGGCCAGGTGCTCCGAGCGGCGATTATTTCTTTTTTCCTCTCTATTTTTAAAGAGCTCCTGCTTGTTGTTCATTATTTTTGTTGTGGACTTAGCGCTAATAGCCATTACAAGTAGGATGTTGCAGCTTAGCTTTAGCTACGGTGCCTGGTTCCAGCTTTGGAGCGCAGCTATGAGGCTCTGCGCAAATTAGATGTGGAACAGGGTAACAAGCACACAGGAGACGCAGCTACTTGACCACTTAATAGGGAATTAAATTACTATTTGGCTGCGTTCTGGGGAGAACATGCAGTCACATTATGGTATTTAGATTTTATAAAAAATAAAATGTGTAAATCTCTTAAAGTGGTTTTTAAATGCAGCAAACCAAACAGCTGTTTACTTTGAAAAATGTTTTTTTTACAGCATACAGAGGTTCAGACATAAAGATTAATTAATTTGTTTTTGTACGTCCATAATTTTATAAAATCCCCAGACTATCATTAAATTTTCAAAAATCTGAGTCTATAAATTAGAAATGTGTGGGAACCCTGAATAACAATAGTTTCCAGTTACATTTGATCATCTATCCAGAGTTTCCCCAACTATAATTTCCAGATGGAGATAAATGTAATGTCTCAGATAACTATCATTGATGAATTAGAAACAAAAATGGGTTAAATTTTTTTGTCACAGCATTCCTGGGAAATCTGGGGCAGTATTTTTCTCATTTGGACCAACTAAAACAGTTTGTGGCTTTCTCGAGCTGTTTCGTCATACCTTATCATTTTATCATTTTTTTAAGCTCTCAGCTGCCAGACACATCAGACAAACAAACCTCTGTTCATTCCTTACTGTTCAGCACAACACTAATGCATCTGTCCTCGTGTCTCCTCTCCTCTGTTAATCTTAATATATCCTTGTCCCTTGACTTGTTTACGGCATTTATAGATCGTCATCGTCACTCAGACAGATTGCACCTGACCATTTCTTCCACATTCGTCCTATTCCAGGCTTTTTGAGGCCCTCTGCTTACAGTGTTGCTCTAGTTATTGGTGGTTATCATCCAACAGTTATTGTGGTCTCTTCTTCTTCTTTCTGATGGCCACAACAAAACATTGACTTTGTTGTCCTTAAGCCACTTTCTAACCACTTTGACTGGATGCTTTGGGTTATTGTCCATTTGGAAAACCAATATGCACCCAAGCTTTAACTTCCTTTATATATTGCTTAAGTATTTCTACAAATTATTCACTTTGTAAATATGTACATTTTGGACCAAAATCCATTGTTTTGGACATAGTACCTGCCTCCTTCCTTAGCAGAATGATAGTTGGACATTCAAGTCATGTCTCATACTTGCATATAATTGTCTGAAAAAACAAGGTTTGTGTGTTGCTTCTTTATTCGGTGTATAAAATCTAAACTGCAGTACATTTAAAGATAGCAACCAGGAAGGTTTTCATCAGCTGAGATCTCCACAAAAATCCTTGTGAACATGAGAACTCTCAAGTGCTTTCGTACATATGGCAGGTTCATGACTCGGTTCACATATGAGGGGTTTCTCAGCATATTTTTGTCACTTTAATGATTCGTCCCAAGAGAGGAGAATATCGGCTCACGCACAGAAACATTCGAGCTCCCCTCAAAACTCTGAGAAATTAAAAACAAAAATGTCAAAGAGAAGATGCCTTTGCTATCTCTTTTCACGAGACACCTGACCTCTCGGCCCCCACATCTGCTGGCAGTCCCTCAGGTCTGATCAGAAAAGACAGGATGTGACCTCATCTGTGATCTTGTGCTCTGAGGAAGTACTTCAAAAGAAAACGAGAGTTCGGCGAGGGAAGGCTTGGACAAAAGACGAGCTTTCTGCTTGACCTTTTATGGAACTGATGCTCAGACTTAGCTCTGCTTTATGATAAACATTTGTCGAATAGATCAGTAAATGCTGTCTGCGTTTAAACCCTCTGCCAACTTAATTCAGACTCCTCAAACTGAGGATGCAGGGTTCATTCCTGTTTTGAACGTTCTTGAATAATGTGTTATAAAACTTTCAAGTGATAGCTAACCCACCAGAAGACACTTTGTTTGGATCTTTCTTCTTATGCCATATTCTGATTATTGTGAAATAATCCTTTTTTGGGGATCTAAAGGAAAAACTTAGTAATTTTCCCATTTATAATAGGTTCTATCAATCTTTTAAAATCATTTTGTTTTATTTTGATGCCAGTTAGAAGCACAACAACATCTAACCTTTCCGTCTTGTGTAGAAAACCGTCTCTTTTTCATTGTTTATCAACCAAAAGAAACATCAAGCCTCTCATCCAAGCATGCATCTCTATATGAGTTTTCTTTCTATTCTTAGCTCCTCTCCCATCAGCCGTCTACACTGAACACTGTTTGTCTGGTCATGCATGGCGGTGTACGCGTGTTTATATTTGTGCTGGTGAAACCGGTGCAAACCAAGCGAGACAAAGAAGGGGACAACAAGGGAGAAGATGGAGGGAATGACTCTGAAAGAACAGAGGGGATGTTAAAAAAAAGGCGATTCATGAGTGTGGAGGTAATGAAAGGGAGGCAGACGCTGAAAAATGGACAAAGAGGCTTTACACAACAGTTTCTGGTCTGCAGCCAAGTGCACCGATCAGTCCGATGGGAACACAGTCTGTACACCTGTTCCAACCAGCTGGCCAACCCTACCTGTCTCACCCACAAACCCACCCGTACACTCACTAAGGCGAGGGGGGAAACTTGGCAGTGGGCAGGTGGGTGTGGACGTCTCACTGCAGACGGCAATCTGAGTCTCAGATGTGGGGTGGGTTTATCTCTCCACCTTTTATGTAGCAGCTTATACAGAGAGAACTGACAGATTTGTGTCTATCATCAGTTTGTTGTTCATTTTCCGATGTTTAAGAGAAATATGAAGCTGGCTATTAATGTCTCAAGCAATCCAGTTTGATACCTTCTAGTGTGACTTCACAGCATCGAAAAGTCCTTCAATGAGATGCCAGATCAAGTGGTGGAACATCTGGAGTTTTACGGCTGTATCGCTTGTTGCTGTTCTCTGCCAATCAGCTGGCTGAAAGAAATCTACTAAATCATTCAATCAATTACAAGATGTTTCTCAGATTCTCTACTTTTAGTTAACACAAAAGGTTTATGTTTTTGTGAATCAAAAACATACAGGTGCCATTTAGGTTGTTGTGCCTATAAGCAATTTTCAAAACCAAACCAAAACACATCAGATTCAAACAATGTTTGCATTAAATGGGCATTAGTTTATTTTCTTGTCTATGTGTGCTTGATAACACAAAGCACAAGCGGTGATAAACAGTGGAAGAGTTTTCCTGTAAAATGGAATTAAATATATAGAAGAGTAGAAATTTAATTTATACATATCATCTTAGTCCGATAAGTGGACAAATAAAGAGAAGACAATATATCCTTTGACCACAAATTTTAAATTAGCAAGTGGGGAGAAAAACTGGAGCAGCAGACATATGGTAGAAAATGGAAAAGGTGGAAATATCTACTGAATGAATGAGCAGATGATTCCCGGCCCCTCCCTTCCTCAGGGCTCCACAGATGTGTGCCGGGTGATAAACGGCGGACCAATTGAAGTGATACGACACCATGCGTATTAAAAGGGGCCTAAATGTCATTTGCATGGTGTAATTACTGCTGGCTGGTCTGCTCTTTGTGTCGACGGCCACCGGGGTCCTGTTGAGAAATTAACCCTGAATGGCTCCTGACAAAATGAGGTCGGAGCAGCAGAGTGTTCACAGTTGGCCGAAGCGCTGAAAGAACCAAAAATGGCACACAGCGCATTTTTCTAAGCACCTTAAAGATGCAATAAAACCTGACTGGAATGAATGTACTCCTGGTTTTAATAAGGTTCTTGACGTGGAGTCCTGAAATTAAAAACTGCTTCAGAGTTTTTGTGCAAGGGCCTACAATATTAGCTGCCGTTAAACTCCAGCGACTGCATGGCACACAGAAATACACATCACAAAAACAAACAAACAGGAGAAACTAAACCTCTGATTCAAACACTTTTTTCCCTTTAGATTCAGACATATCAGTGAGAAACATTAAACTGTCACGCTGGTGTTTAAACCACATTTGGCTCCAAACCCAGATCCCTCCTGATACAACACTAACTGTCTAAATGTCGTTTTGAGGATTACGCCACTCGACTGACAGTATTGATCAGCGATGCATGATATCTTATTTTCTCACCTCGACTATCTAAATATATATGTATGCCCAAATCTCAGAATGCGCTTTTAGCTTTCAGGTTTTAAACTTAAAACAACTTTAGATGGACTGGCAAAAACTCACCCATCTTATGTTTAGGACCAATATACTGTTTCCAGATAAATCTGAATGCTTTTTTCATTCCCTTTGTTAATAAATCATTTTTCTAGATCTCTTTATATTTTAAAGCTTTAAATATCAAATTTAACATCAAAGTAATAATTTGTGAACTTGTTGGAAAAAATTGGTGGTGGGCACACTTATGCTAATGCGCTAGTAGTGTAGCTAGTTTTATGTGTCTTTTTCTTTGCTAACTTTGAAAATGTAGCTTCCCCAAAAGAGCTAATTTACTTAGCTGTTTTGTAAAGTTTAAGTTGAATAAAGTTTTGGTTATTGGCTGTTAAGAATTCAAGTAGTTTTTTTTCTTGTTCTTATTTTGCAACACTTGCAGTTTGGAATAAATAATAATTATTTTGTGTAAAGCGCTCTGAATGGTCAAAATTACTGGAAAAGTGCTATTTAAGTTCATTTACCTCTTATTTTGAAGGGAGTGAAAACTGTTTAGCAATTCTGTTTCCTCTCCTCGCTTCATCTCTCGTTTTCCCCAAAGTAACTTCATTTAAAACAAGAAACTTATGGGAGCAGAATAAAACATGTACAGTAGAGAACCCTAAAGGCATCATAGAACATGTAAAAAATAAGTCAAAATTCAATTGGTGCTCAAAGATTGTAGTCTTTCAAGGGCAGATGTGAAATGAAGTTGGCAATTTAGCATTAGCTTCTGCTAAATACCGGGTTGGTAAAGTGCTTTAGTGTTAGCAGAACTAATGTTTATGATTAGTGCTTTAGGGTTAGGGTTAAATAGAAAAAAAATATTTAAAATCCAAAACTTTTGCCATTTTCATTTGTTTAAAAGGATTTGTTTTCACTTTGGAATATTTTACCACATCTTTGATTCTTGAAATCAGACTAAGCCTTAGTTTTAGGTTTGCCATGAGTTCGAGCTTCAGTTCTCTTCTCTCTGATTGACAGATGGTTTCTCCACAGTAAGCCCCTCCCACCTCTCTGTCCCCACAGGCTTGAACTACAGAGTGGGTTTTTTTCCACCTGCTGAGCCTGTAAAAAGTCCTCAGCGCTTGTTTCTCTCTGGATGATTATGAGCATGTTTGCACTGTTGACTAGGCGTGCAGAAAAACACCTCAGCACGTGCATATATGCACATTCAGAGCATTGTGTGTGCATGCAGGAGTGTGTGTAGTTCCAGTATGTGCATGTGTCAGCATCAGCGCTCCATCTCCCTCTGCGTCTGCTGGAAACTGACAACTGGATAATAGCTTTTTACTTTTCCAGAGCAGGGCTCCGGAGAGCACTAATATGATTATAAATCATTATTCAAATAGAAAGGTGAGGAGCGGCACTCGGGATTGCAGGGAAGCATGACAATAGCATCATTACCTTTTATTTATAATTCTGATTTTATTTTTCTTTCATTGCAGTCGGAGACTTAATAAATCTGGTATGAAGTGCATGAATCAGAGCGTTCTACAACAAGGCAGAGAGATGTGAAGAAGAATTGATTTAAAAGATTGAATATTGATGAGTTTTACCAGCGTGAACTGAATGGGGCTTTTGTGTTGCAGTTTGTCCATTAAACTGTGGGCCTTTCTGGTACCCAGTGGTATTCAAAAGTCAATGTGATGATAATAATCAACACCATGCACTTCATTTAACAAAAATAGGAAGTAAAAAGGGTAATTTGGAACATCTACACATTAATGTAAAGTATTTTGCAAAACTATTAGAATTTTTCCACATTTTGTTATTTTTGAACCACAAATTCAGTAGCTGTGTTTTCATTGACCATATAACTGTAATTATGAAAATAAATTTTCTTAATGGGACCATGCCAATCTTGGAAAAACCACTCACAGTTTTCATTAAAAGGTTTTTACACTATGATGCAGCGTTTTTGTTTTTTTTTAATGGACTTTTTCACATCACACAAGTCATGTGATCAACATGCAGCTGTTACTACTGGCAGAAAAGTTGAAGAAGACGACAGGAAGTAGTAGGACGATGATGGCGCGGCATGTTTTTTTTTTCCTCTTAAGATTTATTGCGTGAAGAAACTTGTTCATGTATAATTGTAATTGCTTTTCCTATTTAATGGAAACACAGCCATTACAACATTACGTTTTGTCAACATCAATGGAATCTCAATAAAGTTTTGCGCACATTCTAATGGAAACAAAGCCAATGTAATTTATGAGATTGAAGTAACGGTGATTAATCATTAGATCAGAAAGTTCTTAGCAGCACCCCATGGCTGCAGATTTAACTGATATCGTTGAGTTATAGAGTTTCTCTGATTTCTGTTCAAATTTCCAAGAAATGCTTTGGAGAAAGGAGCATTTAGACAGGGGGAAATCCTGTTAGCTGTTGGCATGTCAGGTAGAAAGCTCTTTGTTCCCTAAAAGCTAAAGCTTTTGATTTCTTCCAAGATTCATCTGTATTTGTTTGAACTTGGCTGACACGGATATCTGAAGTTTGTTTCATAATTAAATCAGCCCGAGGTTCCTCTAAGTTCTAGTTTCAGAGGGTTTATCTGATGCTCTTCTCCAGACAAAGGTTTTTGTTTCATTTCGCCGGAGAAACCATTCTGTAATTTTACCCACTGCTTAGTTAAAGTGCATCCGTTCAGCTTTGAGGGACTGATGAGCAGGCAGTCGTTGAAATTAGGATGATGTTGCAGCTTATTAACCAAGAAGCGGGAGCGTTGTATGGAAAGAGAGAGAGACAAGCAAAGCCGACTTTACTGTATAAAAGATGCTGCAGAATTTTCCTCAATAACAATTTAAAATGATAATCTGACAAAAAGCGGTGAGACTCAAACAATCTTGTCTCCCGTTAAAGATGAAGCTGCCATTAAGCATTACGAGAATAAAGAGACTAAAGAGCTGATCTAAAATCAGTTTTTCCTTTGAGGTCACGTCAACTCTTTCCAGTCGAAGATAAAAATCAAGCCTTGATGTTTGCACTGCAGAATGTTTCTGCTCTAATCCATCCATATAATGAGCCACTGTGCCTTGATTTTGTGCATGCAGTCGTGTTTGTACAATAAACTGCAACCGTACAGCGTGTGTACAGTTGTATATATGTGTGCAGCGGTTTTTCATGGCTTTCGAGCGGGTAAGAATCTCACCATTTGTCCTCCAGCTGATTTCTGTAAATGCAGTAAAGGGGGCCCAACCCAGTAACTTTATTTTTGGCCTTCCAGCTCTAAGGCTTAACAGATGTCACTCTCAGCTCCTCTGCTGTTCATTGCGCTGCCGAGAAATACTTCTGAGAAAACACTGGTTTTCATATTGCGTCGGAAAGTGAAGCCAAAAGAGTCCGTTAAGCTGTGCAAGTCACTAAGGATAAGAGCATTTCATCAGGCGGCTTCATACAGCCATCGCTTGGCAAGAGTGAACTTTGCAGCTTTCCAGCATGTGCAGTAGGCTTAATCATTACCTTAAGAGGAGGAAGATGTGCAGCTTTCTTAATTAATTAAGACATGACTTTATCGTTACTTTTGTCAGGATACATAATGAATCAAAGTACCAAGACTCAACTGACAAAGGTTGGAGCCCATCCCAGTATTCAGTCAGTGAGAGGCGGAGGGGTTTTTTGGTTTGTTTGTTGTCTAGATTTATTTGGTGTTGGTAGAACTGTCTTTATAACTTGAGAATGTGCCTGTTGTTGTTCCTAAAGTAGATTTTTTTTTCAACGAGACAAACCTTACAACCCTAGTGGAGCTCTGCCTCCCAGTTCTCTTCACTCTCTACATTATGATGCAGCTGAATGTGTTTCTTCACTGAAAGTTTTCTCTTGAGCCCCAAGCAGACATGATGGATGCTGATGCAGTATTGGACTTTGTGGCTGTTTATGACCAAGCAGTTTAATGCTGGAGTCAGGAATTACAGATTTTCCCTCTAACTTTATCACTTTTCGTTGGTCATAGATTCATCATCATTTCCCATTATCTGATGGTTTTTGTTCAGTCATAGCCTTCCATGATGATTGGTTAAAATGACTTTATAAAATATTGCATCTCTCCCGACTTTCTAACCTTATGACCAGACAGAGATTTAAAGAGGATTAGCAAAAGCAAATGTGTTGGATTAGCAGTGCTTGTCAACAAATGATGGTGTCATCCAGGATATGCTACTGTGGAATATAATCTGTGCTGCCTGGACACTGAGCTGGGATCATGTTATGAAACTGTCATGCAAGTATTCAGTTAGAGGCCTCTTCAGATTCATTGCAAGGCTAGTGGAGATCCTTCCTGGCCCGCAGCATTACTATCCACAATGACTTTTTGAAGATACTTGGATGATATGACATACGACAACATTGAATCTCCCTTTGGGATAAATAAAGTATTTCTGAAAGGAATTTAATGTTTTATTCAGAGGAGTTTCCCTGGTGCCACCAGTGGTTGGTAGATAAAAACATTTTCTTTCAAATGAAACGATCAACATGTATGCCTTTTTTTAGTTTATTGCATTGTGACATGGAATTGCTCGGACAATGTTTAGAGGAAGGTTTCTGAACAATACCATAACCTAAGATGCACATTCTCACTTTTGCCGGAGTAGATCCTAAGAACAAGAGAACATTGCGTTGGTAACATTTACTAATGCTGATTGACCCATTCAAGCTTCTTTCTACGTAACAAGGTGTATTATCTGAAATATTTTTCAATATTTCTCTTTAACAAGTGGCTTGTACATTATCCACATAGTGCCTTCATTTGACAATCAATTTTAAGTGACCTCTGGAAAAAAAACAGTTTAAACAGCACTAAGCGTTAATGTGCAAAACATAATTGATAGTAGGAGCAGGAGTTCCCTTTAGGGTCAGTTTGATGTCGCCAGCTTTGATGTAATCGAGATTTAATCACACATCTCTTGACTTAAACAGATTAAGATCAACCCTTTGCGTCCAGACTTGTTGCGTAGACACATACTCAGGCCGAACATAATTGCAGACACCGTCACAACCTGCGAGATCAAAGTAGAACATCCTGTCGTCTTTATTGAGTTTCTTATAACGACTCCTACTGATAACGGTCTTATCGCTTCTTCCAGTTCCTGCTAATACCGGCAGCCTCAGCTAAATGTGCGCTTACCTTTCCATAGCAATTATGTATGATATGCCCTTAAGCAAGGCTCTGGACCTCTAATTACCTCAGCGGAGCTCCTTCATGAAGGACGAAAGGAGTCGAGTGATTCGGTATCTCCAGTCTAAGGATTGTCGCAGTATTTTTGTTGGGATTCAGACAAAGCCAAAGAATGCCGGTTGGGTCGTCGCCAGCGCAGTAAAATCACCTCTAGGACTCATGACTGTCAGAGCTGCAGAGTTCTGCTGATGGATGATAAAACAGGTTTAGGTGGAAGACTTGACCTTCCAACCCAGAGGAAGGAGGGGGAACCGTCATTAGCGTGGCACCAGGAAGGTTGTACACTTGACCCGATAACCCTCACTGTCGAGATAAGAGTGAAGGATGAGCGTCAGACCCTCCCTCCTTTCCTTGCTTCCTCTGGCCTTTTCTCCACCACCTCCAAACGGTTTGTACAGTATTAAAGCTACAATTTAGCAGCAACAGAAGGAACGGGGAGAAATCCTCCCTGCTCTGGCTGCTGTGTTTCCTGCCTCAGCAACACTTCTTCATCTCCCTCCCTCTCCATCCCCTCTGACAGCGCCGGGACCTGTTACAAGACTGATGTCTGCCCCAGTTTGACTAATTAATCTCCATCAACTCTGGAGCCGTTCCTGAAGCCCGGCTAAACCCATCAGGTCGCTGAGTGATCACACCTAGGTTTTCTTGCCGGAGATTCATCAGTTTACATCAGACAATAGAATAACAGCCTAGCTTGAATTTGATCAGATTCTTTATACTTGTTTTTCTCTTCAGGACCTGGTCTTCCCTGTAGCTGTTTTATTATTTTGAATCATTTCATTATATGAGGTACATCTTTGCTTTATTTTCATCACATTTCTATATCATTGTAATGGTGAAAAGATGTTTGAGGAGTTTCCAGTTTCAAGTCACACTACAGATAGAGATCTGAACTTTCTATTTCTCTGTTCTCCAGTTCTTGGTCGGTTTGCTTGTATGTGTTGGGACATTGTCATGTTTGAGGGTTCATGTTGGCCAGGTCTTGCTACGGCAAAGCATTCCCAAATCATGACACTTTCACCTCCATGCTTTGCAGTCGGTATGTGGTTCTTTTTGTCATCTAAATTACTATAGCTTATACAATGATTTTTCAGTAATCTTAAATTGATATTAAATATCTTCCAAATAGTTTAGGAAAACAGGCTGTTTTACGATGTTCAAGTGTTTTCACAGCTGTATGTTTGAGGCTTTTATTTTGAAGTAAAGAAAAAAATAGTCAACAGTTTGGTCAATTTGGATTACAAAAGGCAGAAACCTCCAGAGCAAATAAATGGTTTGAGTGATCAGTAAAACCTGAAATGATGACGGAGAAGATATAAATGAAACATTTATTCTTTTTATTAAAACACAAAAAGAAGTATTTTTAGTGTTTTTTTTTTTTTTTTTTTTAGCAATTATGGTCAAATTAAAACAAGCCAAATATAAAAAACACACTATAGGAACAAGTTAAAATTGGACTCTGTTTATTTGACAGAGATTAGATTATTACAAACACCTTCCAACTTGTAAAGCTATGTTTGTAAAAACCAATTAAAAAATCCAGGTACTTAAGCTTTTCTGACAATATTACTACAATATTTTTCAGGATCCCAGTATGATGCATCATGAGCCGTATTGCTACACCTGACTCTGAGAACAGATCTCTTGCTGCAGGATTGTTGGTTGCTGCCAACTTCTTGAAACAACCTGAATACGGTTTCTCCAAGAAACAAATTTGCTCCGTTAGAAACCAGAAGAGAACAAACTAACGATACCTTGAGCTCATTTACACACTAACTGTGTGGGTAAATTTTTCTCGCCTGGATTGTGTTAGGAAAAACATTTTAGCAAAAGCATTTCAGTCCAAAGCAGATTAACTAAAAAAAGGACTGTGTGTGTAATGCAGACAAATAGCCAGCACTAATCTACCCTGATCTCATTTGTTTGTCACTACAGCCAGTGGCTGCAGGTAATTTGACAATGATATATGAATGCTATTAATTACAAAATATAGCAGCTTTAAAATCTGACCTTTTGAACATGAGCCGTTTTCTTCAGACAGTAACAAATGATGTCTTGTTCATCGTAAATCCCAAACAGATAAGGCAGCTTCGCTGTCTGGGCCAGGTAGGATTGTCTGTCTGCAGTAGAGCAGAGTATGAGCTCTTATGTCAAAGCCTCATTAAGTCCCAGCCTGTAGTGATTGTTACCAGCTGTACTCTGCGATACAACAGTTATTGCTTCATGTGTACAGTGGACAGTGAGTTATATCCCCAGCCGATCTGATGAGTATCCCTGGATGGAAGACAAGAGGCTCCCAGTATGTCCTAGAAATCTGATGCCAGATAATATCCAATACTACTGATTGGGATGACATGACACTAAATTCAATTTACGCGAATGTGCAACATCACAATGGGAATCCAAGCGTTTTACCTGTTGGCCTTGAAGTCAGTGAGTCATGGTAACTTTTAAAATGAGCACAGAACAACAATCAGGTAATAAATGGAAATATATTTCCTATATTTTGAACGCAGCATAGTGATGTTCTTTGATCATAAAACTTCAATTAGTTTTTGAAAGGGGATTCTCTGAAGTAGTTGCCAGCAGTCGTTATCTTCTCCTGCAGTAGTCTAAAATTTCAGCAAAATTTACAGAAATTCAGCGAACATGAACCACTTGGACAGCACCAAGTTTTTTAGCCAAACCACAGCCTTCCACTGAAAAAATATAGCTTTCACTCCTAGGGAGTGATATGTGAGAGTCCTCACTCTGCATCCTTATTGATACCTTAAAAACATCTGATGTTGTTCTTCTTCTTTCGGTTTTCTTTTTCTGCTGTCCGTTTGGTGCATTCCTTCACTTGGTGCTGACAGTACATTATGTGCTGCAAGTAGATGTTTCCACAGGACCTGAGTGGACTGTAACAAAGGAACAAAGGATGATCAATTGATGTGGTGGGTGAGTGTTAGGCGAAGACTAGGGCTGACTGGGAGGTAAGAATTGGGTCCAAGATCTGAGCAGCTTCCAACGTAGAAAAAGGAATTGTTATATTGAAAATAAATAATAAATAAATCAACATAATGCATCCAATGTGAGTTAAAGGTGCCAATTGAAACGTGTGAATCACTTTAATGCACCATTGTGCTTCTTCCTCAGTGATTAAGGCAGCAAAGATGACTTGCTTTTTCCTGGAGGCATAACAGCAAATCTTACTGAAAAATGGTCGGATGAGAGAGTGAACCCCATCTGCCAGGTGGGATTGTGTGAAATAACTGTATTTTGCTGCAATCATTTCCAAGGACAGAACTTCATGATCTATCCAGCAATCAAGCCATCTTTTCTCCGTCTTTGTAATACTCTTTCATGCTAAAAAGCACCCATCCGACTCAGCAGAACCCGATCCGTTAGATTACTGAACTCATTGGTAGGCATGGAGTCATCATAACGGCATAAAGAATATCAGCTGGTCAGAAAACCGATACAACTAGCAACTAATAATCTATGTTGTTTGACTGATAAAACAGTTCAGTTGTTTAATTATATTGCATGGGACAAGAGACACATCTACAAGTTCCAGGACTCTGACCTTTGAGGACTGGAGTTTGAAACCACTGGTCAAGAGTATTTGTGATCTTCTTCATCCTGACTTTTGTAAGGTCGTCACATTTCCTGTTACCTGTGATCTGAAAAGGTGCAAGAAGAGGAATTACCAAAACAATTTTTATTGGTATGATATTCACTTTTGGGATTCTCTTAGCTGTAAACTCCCCCAAAAAACCAAAGTAAAATGTAACGTGTTCAGAAATCTGATTGCCTTCTGCAGAACGCCGTTTCATGTTGATTTAATAAAATCACACCTAGTCCTCAGTGGGACTCCCAAACTCTCATGGTGGTTTGATCCCCACGCTCACCTTCCTTCCAATGCCAATAAACAGCCATCACATACCGATCAAAGAGAAGTATAAGTGTTACTTTTGGCTCCCCGTTCTGTGCTTTGATGTATCGTTGCCGGACGACCTTGGTGTATAGACTAAATATGTAGACATCTGCACCTCACTTCAGTCTTGTTTTATGTTCTTTGCTAACATTATTCCTTTTCCAGCGTCGGCGCAGACAGCCACGGAAGGTTAATGAAAATCGGCTGTCGAGCGTCATTGATTGCACGAACAGCCAATTGGAACCCCGCTACTCCCAAAATTGATTTCATATAAAGCAACAGTGGCGCTGCTGCTTCTTCATTTCATTAAGCATGCCAGGGATTCTGTCTTTTTTTCTTATTTAATCCATGACTTGTATTGAATGAAGGCGAGCCAGACAGGATACCTTCGGATTCCAAAAGCATGTGGCTAACCGTGCAAATAATTCCAGTTTGCACCAAAAAGGGAGAAGCAGCAGAGGGAAGCGCGGAGTTAAGGAGAGCAGAAAAATAAAGTATGTGCCAGATGAATTAGTGAGGAATATATCATGGAAAATGACTTCTTTACAAAGCGAGGGTCATGTACCTGTGTAGGATTTTAAAAGCTTATATGAGTTATCATGCTCTCATTCCACTCTGTCAGTGCCTTATTATTTGGAGGATCGCTGACGCTTGGATTATGTTTCACTCTGTGCTCGGTTAGGCAACCTTCGGCTGCAGCCCTGCTGGGCTCGCTCATAACTGGAGGACTTTTAGGACTTCATAAGTTTTCCTGGGGAAAAGCCACAAGACTGATTTAGCTGTAATCTTATCCAATGTCTTTATAGAAGCCAGACCCGGAGCACTGTGAGCTGCACTGGCAGATATAATGTGCACCGTGGATATGACAGGCACCTCTTAAGTTACAGGGGTACTTCTTGAGGGATGAACCATCGTAGAGGCTGCGTATGATTGGTAAGAGGGAAACAAGCTGTAAAAACACTTCACTTATACAAAGGTTAAGTGAAACAGTTGAAGGGCAGTGAAGATTCTGATGCTTAAACGCCTTTCACTCGACCTAGAAAGTTGCCTGAAAATGCACAAAAAAAAAATTATGTGCACCTCATTTGATCTTTGGAGTAGAGACAGAGGAGCTGCCTCTCGCTACATGACCTAGTATCGTTTAGCACAAAGAGAATAGCGGGGAGCTCAGACGAGAACTGTCAAAGTTGGATCAATTTATGCTGCTAAATTCTTCAAGGCGTCTGCTGAAGGCAGGAGGGACACCGTGGCATGCTTGTTTACAGCTGATGAGGGATAATTTCATATTCTGCGCGCGGCAGGAGTCACCTGATAGTAACTCAAAGTGCCGTATGAGGAAAAAAAAAATTGGGGCCACAATCGCAGCGGGGCTCTAATGACATATCAGTCTGCTGCAGCAGCGAGGCTACTCGTATACCTCGCGGCTGGATGGGTCAATTTAGATCGCGTTCAGAGGATAAATTAATCAGGGAGCTGGGGGAGAGCATTTCAATTAAGGGAACCTGGATTTAATTGTCCTTGTCGTGGATTTTATAATCTTGCATTAATACTGTGTCAGAACAATTTTTTTTACATTTATACTTGTTTTGTTATGGAGAGACCAGGCGTGGGCTACAATAGAAAACAGATACTTGCATTCATTGAATATAAAGATACAAACTGGTTTCCTGTGTTAGGGCAGTTTGGATCACCAAAATTATTTATACTTTCTAAATGCCAGAATAATGAGGAAAGACAAATGTTTTGGAGAATGTTTTATTCATGTACATTTCTCCAGGATTTGGTAGCATTGACTTTGAACTGTATGACTTCGGTCAAACGTTTTTGTTTTCCTTCTACAAGTTTTTCACAATAGTTTGCTGTAATTTTTGCCCATTCCTCCTTGCAGAACTGGTGGAACTGGGCCCGGTTTATAAAGTGCCTTGCTCAGGGAGACGTTTTCATCTCTGTTTTCTTCGCATCTGACATCAGGATTTCTGAAAAACATTGACTTCATTGAGTTTCAGCCACTTTGTGTCTAGGTTGTGATTCAGTTTGTTGTCCATTTGGTAGATCAATTTTCAACTCCCTGGCTCATGTCTCGAGATGTTTTCCGTTCTTTCCTCATAATGCCATCTCTAAAACATCTCTTGGATATAGAGTCCGTCTCCATCCTCAACCAAAAGACAATCCCAGACTTATGACGTTGCACAATTCTCTTCCTGCTATCTTTACTGATCTCCTTTAGTTTCACCCATGATGTCACACAAGAAAACGTAAAATTTTAGGTGTTGCCTTAAGATACAGATCCTTGCTTAGAAAGTCATGCCACCATCATCTGACCTTACCCAAACTCTTTAATAGCAAAGTAGTCTTACTTTAAGTAAATGTCTGAATTTAGAGAAATTAATACAACTCACTTATCTAAAATATTATCTCGCTTGTTATTCTTGGATAATTTTGGTAATCCTTACTGATTGAAGAAAGGAAAAGTGACAAGTGAAAGTTTTTTTTGTCTTTTTGTTTCAGGGTGTGTAAATATTTTTTTCTTTTATATGTAATTCCCAAACTCCTGCTGCTTCTTATTTGAATGCATGCATCTGTGCGCAATAAGTATTTCATATCATGCAAACCGCCAGCAGAAATCCCACCTCGTCGCTTGGTATTTTCTACCAATGCATGAGAAGCAGCACGTCGACTTATCCCAAATGCAGATGTCAGAGCAGGCTTACTGCTTATCTGATCTGACATGTAACATGGCAGACGGATCTGGGCATGAGGCAGGAAATGAAAACGACTTTGGTCTCTTCTTTTCTACTTAAAGAGTATTCGCCATGATCTTTGTTCCATGATGTGGTGAAGCTAGATGTTGGGTAGCGTGACTTCGCTTTTACTGAGGTCAGGATTTCGGATTGTGGCATTGGGCGATCTGACTATCTTCAAAGAAACTTGCTGCTCTGGACCACTTGGGGGACATTTAAATGTCAGAAAGCAATTGCCAAAAGTCCAAATTGGAAAAACAATTTTCCTCAGAGCAGTGAGAGATTAATCAGCTTTAGATGGCATATGAACTTGGCAGCTGTCCACTTCCAGTGTGGATGCAGAAGGAAAAAGTTAATTAAGTAATCAGTGTGAAACTAAGCGGGGTCACAGGAGAGAAGCCTTAATTGAAGCTAACATTGAGGATTTATTTTTGAGAGAGAGAATAGCAAGATAAGATTTCTCAAGATAAAGAACTCTTTCACATTTTGTTACATTAAATTTCAATCTTGAATTTATTCTATCAGGATTTTAAGTGATCAAGCTAGTCCATAATATTTGTGAAGTGGAAGGAAAAGTTAAAGTTTTTAGAAATTGTTTGTAATGGCACAGTTAGCTTATATTTATACCGTATTCCAAATTATTATGCAAATTGGATTTAAGTCTCATAAAGATTAAATTTTTTGTTGTGCTATTAAATTTATAGTTGGTATTGTGTGTTGGGGCTCTTTAAATCACTATAATTAATTTCAGAGAGCTGGTTGATTAGTTTGTCTGATGAGCTCAATTAAAGGAAATCTACTTAAGAAGGATGTTCCACATTATTAAACAGGCCACAGGTTTCAAGCAATATGGGAAAGAGAAAGGATCTCTGCTGACGAAAATCATCAGATAGTGTAGTGCCGTATGACAAGGTATGAAAACATTAGATATTTAACAAAAACTGAAGCGTTATCATCGTACTGTGAAGAGATTTGTGGCTGATTCAGAACAAAAATGGGTTTGTACAGATAAAGGCAAAATGAGGAAGGTTTCTGTTAGACAAATTCACCGGATTAAGAGAGCAGCTGTTAAAATGCCCTTACAAAGTTAAACAGTAACCTTAAAATAACCTTAAAACAGTTATTTGAAGCTGCTGGTGCCTCTGGAAGCTCAAGCTGGAGGATCCTCCAGAGGCTTGTGGTGCATGAACCTACTATTGGGCCCCTAACCAGAGCTCACAAGCAGAAACGGTGGCAGTGGGCCCAGCCGGACATGAAGATTAATTTTTAAACAGACTTGTTCACTGATGACTGCTGTGCAACCCTGGATGGTCCAGATGGACGCAGTAGTGGATTGGTGGTGGATGGCCACCACCTTCCAACACGGTTGTGACGTCAGCAAGGAGGTGGTGGAGTCATGCTGTGGGCCGAAATCATGCGGAGAGAATCATTGGTCGGCCCCTTCAGAGTCCCTGAAGATGTGAAAATGACCTCAGCAAAGTACATGGACTTTCTGACTGATCACTTTCTTTCATGGCTCAAAAAGAAGAGCCATATCTTCAGTAGCAAAATCATCTTCATGCATGACAATGCACCATCTCATGCTGCAAGGAATACCACTGTGTCATTGGCTGCTATGGGCATAAAAGGGGAGAAACTCATGGTGTGGTCACCATCCTCCTCTGACCTCTGACCTCAACCCTATTGAGAACCTTTGGAGTTTCCTCAAGCAGAAGATCTGAGGGTGGAATCCAGTTCATATCAAACCAGCAGCTCTGGGAAGGTTTTCTGACATCCTGCAGAGAAATTCAACCAGAAACTTTCCACAAACACACAAGTTCAATGGATCAAGAATTGTGCAGGTGATATCAAAAAAGGTCCTATGTTAACATGTAACTCGGTCTGTTAAGATGTTTTTGATTGAAATAGCTTTTGATTTTAGTACATGTGACCATTTAATGCTGAACATTCAAAGAATGACCGTTTGCAGTTCTTTATAATCCATAAAATGTTTAGAAAATCTGCTGTGCATAATAATTTGGAACAGTGCATTTTGAGTTTTTTATTTTTGAAAATAATACTGTTCTCATGAGGAGCTTTGTTCAGTAAAATTTGATTTACATTGTAATAGTTCATGGCTTGAAAATTATACTGACCATCATTGGCATTGACCATTTAGGAAAATCTGAGAAAATATCACTTGCATAATAATGTGGAACACGGTGTATTGCAGTGTATTGCAGTCCGTGAAGTTGTTGGAACTGAAACCTCGTACTGTGAGGATGTTCATTTCCACCAGAAAACCTGGTGAGACGTAAATGCAATTTTTGGAGCTAAATTTAGAGCAATCCTGAAAGAAAGATTGTAGAAGGCTGCAAAAGACTTGAGACTAGAGACTAGACCAGGATGAAAACCCCAAACATGCTGTTAGAGATAAAGTTATTCTGCTGGTATATCACAGAAAGTCCCAATAAAAGTACAAAATAATGGGATTTATACCTTTAGGAAGGCACTTTATCCCCACTTTCCTTCTTCAGAGATGCCTCATTTCCCACATGGAAGGGGAACATTATTGCTTATTTTGCTCCACTACCTCTGCTGGTTATTCTTGACCTGTAAAATGCTGACAGAACCACATGTTCCTGATCACAGACCATCGTCTGATGGCTGTGATTTGATACAAACAATGTGTCAAACTCAAGATCTGAGAGAAGCTGGGATCGGGTGAGGCCATCCTGTGGGTTTGGCTTGACTCTGCGAAATAACGCCGTAAAGGAGATGTCGCTCAGCACTGCGAGCGCTGTGTTACACAACTTGAGGGGAAGTCGGCGAAGGCTAACAGAGAGAGAGAAAGACTGAAATGAGGAGTAAATAGAGAGGCAGCCCTGATGAAGAGAGGAAAGTAGGGGCTGGTTAGTGGCTGTAGATGTGAACTCCCAATGAACCCCACACCCCCTTGCTCTGGCGGCCTCAACGGGACGAGGCATTCGCGTACGACTCCGAGAGGCTGACATCAAACCGACAGCAAGACATGATATCTTATTTTCCTGAGCTACGATGACACAAACTCATCTCTCTGCTTATTTTCTCATGGCTGTGGAGAGGCAAGCCCTGCATATGAGCAAACTTAGCAATCAGCTCCCAGATGTTCGTCAAGTTCCTTCACTTTTAATTCCCGCCGCTTCCAGATTGTTTTCTTGTCGGAAGATAAAGACGTCCCTCTTGTCAGAACTCCTCGTTTCTGATTGAGAGAAATCCTTGACCTTCGAGTCTCTTTAAATTAAACGGGGAGAAGACGACTGCATGTGCATGCAATTGTATCTGTCAATCCTTCCATGACTATAAGGCATGTGGACAAGCCTTCACAGTGCGTCTGGGACTCAGTGTGTGTGTGTTAGAGGCTGGAGGAGGAAGATTGCATTGCAGTTTGACATCGTTGCTGACAATGTCATTTGCAGCCAAGAGATAAAGCTTATGGTTAAAATATACATTACATCTAATATGTTGTAGCGACTTAGAGGTGCACATTGTCTTTATCGCAAAACATAATGCTGATGTTATGCCGCGGACGTCGATGGAGGACTTTTCTCATTTGGTCTCATGCTAATTTGAAGGCAAGCAGCATAACTGGTATCAAATTGTTCTGATCCGGTGCCAGTATGTCACCTCTAGGCAGCTGCGCCCCCGCGCTTTGCTGACAGGAGCTTCAACAATTAAAGCTGAACAAATAAATGGCTATCACATCCAGCAGGGAGGTGAAATTGGCCCACTTCAAGCATATCAATCAGGGTAGATGTGTGTTTAGATAATAGAAGGACCACCGCTGGGCACATTTCTGTCAGGTGTTGGAGAGCGGCGGCGCAGTTCTGCAAAGAGATTCTTCACGATTGAAGATAAAGTGTCAATTTCAGCATCCAATACTTAAAAAAACAACAAAAAACATTTGTAACCTTGACGAAAACTTCGACTTCAAGCATGTCTGCCACTTTACCACAGTGAATATTTTATTTATGATAAAAAAATAAAGGTTTGCACATGCAGAGTTTGGTTTAAGTTGAATTAAACAACAAATTTGCAAATCCAATGTGTAATGCTTTGCATTTATTTACTAGTAATTGCTCTACACGACAAACAAGCAAGTATGAGGGAAAGTTTAGACTGAGACTGGAAACTAATTGTTTTTTGTGTCCATTCTTGCCTAATATTGCTAATTTACCTATAGGTATATCTATTTTTTTAAATAAAATTTTCCACTTAAAGTACAATGGACTTTCAGGCTAAAACTAAAGTTTGTGGCTCAAGAAAACTGTTCGTCTTTGCGACTGTGAACAAGTACATGTTAAATTAAATTCCTAAAAAATTACCCACCATAACGGATGCCGTCTGTGTCAAAGTTTGTTCTCCATCCATCATAATTTGGTCCTGATTAAAGATCATAATTTCTGGGAAACTTTTCGATTCAGGCCACCTGCTCGCACAGGAACGCTTTGTGTTTACCAGCATCCAGGTACAGTAGCGTGCAAGCAAAGCCTGGCTCTCAGTGCCAGCAGCAGCAGCATCATCTCTGAGTGTTTTGTTTTTACTGCCACCACTGCACATTCCAAATACAGTCTCGGCTGAGCTGGAATGTGTGCAGCGCTGGCCAGAAAACGCAGCCGAATTAGCATAAGTGCCATGTTCGATCCATCAGAGGTGAACTCAAATGGCTGCTGGTTCCACTCCCATCCCACTTTTGGCCTCGTTTGCGGAGCGAGTCATGAACTCGGAAAAGAAAGGAGAAAGGAGACGCAGCTTGTTTAAGTTGATATTTGCTCTCAGGGTAATTTGGAGCAGATTTTTTGGAATCGGCGAAAGGGCTTCGCCGTAATTCCCTTTCATGCTCATCTTCTATCTCTGAAGTCACCATGGGGCCTAAACAGCAGCATAAGGATGCCAGATGGATTACAGGGATTCCTGTTTTCTCTCCCTCGCTCCATCTCTTTCAGTCGCAACATGTTTTGTGTACAGGGATCCAGACGGCAGATGACAGAGAACCAAATCAAGCCGGCTCCTTCTCACTGTCATCCTTCTCTTTCCTCGCCGTAACTTACTCTGACAACCAACTTTTTTATTATTTTTTTAACTCGTGGAGCTTGTTGAACTGATTTCCTCTCTCGCATTGTGTCTTGCTGGAGCAGCTGCTTGGGCTTGTAATAATATTTAATCTTGTGCAGTTAATGAGAAACACGCTACTTCATACCTGTTGATCTTTTCCACAGTTTATCATGGTGTCATTTTGTACTAAACAAATCTTGAAAACTGTAATATTACTCCATTTATATACAGAGAACTAAGGATGTACCAATCCACTTTTTTTTTTTTTACTTCCAATATCGATATTTGAGGTTTAATATCGGCTGATGCCGATCTGATACAAAAAAATGGTGCTGAATTGACTTAAAATGTTTTATTTTACATATTTATTTGATAACTACACCAGTCTAGCACACTTAAATACACCAATAAACAGCACAACTTTAATTTAGGTAAGTGCAATTAAGAAAATAACAGCCAATGTAAAATAAATAATAAAGAAACTGACCAAAATAATAGATTGACTACATTAGTGAAATGTAAAAATAAATGGTTTAGTAAGTGTAATTAGGAAATCTAAATATTCTCAGAGAACAAAGCATAGAATTAGACTGAATAGATCTGCCCTTATGAATCAGGCACATTGTTGTGATACCTGATCCAGAACTTTTTTCAATATCTGGACCAATACAGATAAACTTTTGGTTCGGTGTATCGCTACAGAGAATATTCTTCCCCATGTTTTCTGTCGCCTACGTTTTGAATTTATGAGTTCTCATTTTAAACCTATTTAGCATCAAAATAAATCCTGCAAAAAGTTAAAATGCTAAATATGAACAGGCTTTGTCTTTAAGCAATTAGTCAGAGATCGTCTTAGAGGAGTTTATATGTGCTCCCCTATGACGATTAACTGATGAGCTGTCTTGCTTGAGATTATTCCAAGCAGTAACACACACTCCCTACAATGACAGATGGATGTAACTTGTTAAGTGTTATAATGGAAAATGAAAAATAATCCCCCTCCTAAAAAAATTGCCAAGCTGTCCGGGTGGGAGTCATCTGCCTGGGATCCGTCCGACCGGATACGAGGATCCTCATAAATATCTCTCACCAGCTCATCAGCTGCGCCGCTCTCCGGCCAAGATGAGCTGTGATGGACGCAGCGTGGCACCCTGATAACCCAGCGAGCATTAACTTGTTTTATTTTAAGCTTAAAGTAGTAGCTCGTCTGTAGTATCGGAGTATTACCTTTTGCCAGAAAGTATTCTCAAATTTAACAAGGAAGGCACAAAATCAACCTCGAAGGTGCCATTGCAGCCTCATGTTCGTGCTGAAACTGCAGGCTTAACCTTGGATATTCTTAAAGTGACAACCACCGCGTACTTATGCCAAGGTCTGTTTGTTGGCGAAGTGTCTGCGGGGACAGACGTGAAATCCTTGTGTTGCATGCCATCTCTCTTGTCATGCTGCTTGTAAAACAATTACCCGCTGTTGTTTGTAGCTACACTTGTGACAAGTGTCAGGCCAATGAAATTACAGCTGCCGGTAGCTGCAACGCGCGTCGGGTCCAGCTATTTTTAGAGCAATTTGGTGCATAAATGTGACAGTGTGAGGATTTAGCCAAATAGCTGAGTGGAGTAAAAGTTATGGACCTTTGTTATGGTAATGGCAGCTTTTTGCATCTGCCACCATCTCACACCTCGCCGGTAGCTCAGCCTTGCCAGGTGGTTTGACTTTACAGCCACTTTTCCAATTGCAGCCTAAATACCGACACGCAGTCCCAGCTGGAACCCATTAGGTTCATGGCTAAGCCACTGGGGCCAAACTCATAACACTAGTTCAGTCAGCTGGTACCGGGGTGGGAGGCTGCGGTGGAGAGAAGGTCACTGCTTGTGTTTTCTAATCAAAACTGGTTCTGAGTGCAACAAATTAGTTTGGACTAATGGCTTAATGCTGTTTGGCCTAAAGTAGGGAGGGGAATAAAAGAAGTTTAAATTAAGATTAGGGCTCATGCAGATTAAAGCTGGATATTAGCAAATGTTAGCATGTTGATTATACAACACCATCTGATCTTTAGCATGCATTCCAGTAAATACACTCAGACGTTGTATTTTCTGAGTTCCCAGGCAGAAATATTTAAATTTTGTCTCGTTGGCCCAGAAAATATTTCCTCTTGAAGCTCATTAAGGATGTTTTTTTTTTTTGTGAGAGTGATATTTATTCTACGTTATATTTAGAGTTCCTAATTGCATTTTCTGAACCATTTGAAAGAAAGTTTAATGCAGTTTATTGAGTCCGTCAGTTTCAGTTTCTTTATTATTTATTATTTGGCTGTTATAATCCTAAATGCACTGACTGAACAAATTAAAGTTGTTTTACATGTTTGACAAAGCTTATAGAAGCTATTTAAGGGTTATTTGTTTTAGGGTTAATATTTGTTTATCTATTACAGAACATTTTGTCAAAAAACACACATGCAAAAAAACATGTAGTGCATGTGTTTTTCAGATACTGCAAACAAAAAATTGAAAACATTTTTCTTGATGAAGTTTTCAGTAGTTTTTGCTTGTCATTAATCAGATCAGTCGCAAGCTTTGAACTGAAATAGCCTCCTGCAACAAGGAAGTAGTAACCGCTGACTGCTTATTAGTCTTAATTTTGTCCTAATACGACGCCACAAGATTCAAACCAGGATCTTCTTTCAGTATCGGAAATATAATCAATGAAAACAGGGTGAAATGTACAATTGTATAGATGAAACACACTTTAATTTATAGGTTGATTTTAAGTCTTTTTAGGATTATTTCTCTGTTTTTAGTAAAAATGCTAAACGGTTTTACTTTGGAAGTACTAAAGTATGAAATACCAATGCGTAGGTACAAAATCGGAAATGAAGGTACAAATTTTCAAAAACTTTTTTAGTTTCTCCTGGCTGCTTCTGTCTTTTCTCGTCTTTGTGGTTGTTGAAAGTAGGTTTACATGATCCTGTAAGCTGTATGGGTTGAGCTACACAAAATATTTAGAACAAAAACTATTACTCTGTGTGAATGTAATCCAGGTAGAGCATTAATTTATGGGACAACAGGCAGAGGTTCCTCTAATGTTCCTTACAAAGAGGGCCACCTGGTCTCTCAGTGTACGCATGATGTCTTAATGTGTGAGAAATATCTACTATATATTCTCTACATCCAGTCCTGAGTTCCTTTAAAAAGTAAAAGATCAAGGAGTTAGCAGATGGTCTCCAGGTCAGTCAGGGCACAACCTGGTCCCTCACTGCCTCTCTGCTGCGTGACGCCAACAAACACAGGCTGGCTTAGCCTTTGGCTGACCTGGACTTGGCATCTTGACCGCTCTTCCAGCATATGCTCCTCGTGTTCGCAGGTTGTAGACATATTTTCTATTCTACTCAGAAGAAATTTATCTATACTGAACGTTTATGTGATGTGTTTTGCTGTTGGAGTCTTAAAAAGACTATTTGTTTTGTTGCAGATAATTCATCCAAAGTTTTTCCCAAATTTGTCAAGCTCAGAGCATTCGAGGGCCACATTTAGTTTTGTTTTTAATTCAAACTGAAAACTTACTTAAGACATTTGTTGTCCTTATCGCTTTAATGAAATATTAATAGACAATATCTTAATAAAGCAAAGTAGTCAATTTTTCAGCTAATAATGGTTGATCCAAAATATAAATAGTGTCTTGCACAGCTACTGTAATAAATGACATAAAACTTTTGTTGGGTTGTTTTTTTAAAAGTTTTTTTCTTACACTTTTGCAACAAAAGTTGGACAGCGCTCGCTATTTTTAGCAAACTGTAATCAGTGAAAACAGAAACATTCTTAATGCAAGAAACTAAATAGTCTTCTACCTAAATAAATAAGATTTTGTCTGTAAAAACCAGAAATTAATTGCAGTTGGATAAACATGAATCGAGTTATTCCGTTGCTTGCTAATTATCACTGCTGTGCTCTGTTGTCTTTTGTTACCTTTAAAGTAAATTACTCCAGATCTTAGTGAAGAATGCTTTTCTCCATGTTAAATAATTGAGACTGGTATTGCATGGTCTGCTCTGCGTTTTGGGAGGTTGAGTCAGCTCTGAGGGTCTTTAAAGGTCCGTGGGGTCGGCGAATTCTGAGCCAAGGCGAACAGAGAGACATCTGTCCGGGCCTGGAAGGATTTCACGCTTCTGGCCCTCTGCATGATTTAGGCCCTCCAAGACTACCTGCTGCGCGGCGCTCCCCACGGGTTAACCTGACACAGATGGATCCCCACCCAGCTCTGAACACACACATGGAGAGCGTGCACGAATACGAGGGTCCAGAGGCAGATGCAGGTGTGGATTTTGCAGGAGCGCATTCAGAGCTGACACTCAGAAAGCCGCTAACATGATCGCACAGGCTGGATCTCACTGTCAACTCCTGCTAGTACAGCAGAAGGACAACACAGATGCACATTTTCCACAGACAGACAGACTGATGGATGATGATGCCACACAGGCATTACTGGGAGAGTCCAAGTGAGCCAGGACAACTCTGGAGGAACTGAGCATGTGCTTAGCATGTTTTTTCACCTTTACGAGGCCCATTTCCATCCATGCAGTTTATTTATTTATTTATTTTTTTTTACATTTCTGGATGAGAAAATTGCAGATCAAAAGAAAATATTTGTAGCGTTTAATTCCCTTTTAAACTTCTATTAAAATCGGTTTAGCTGCATTTGAGACAGGTGCACACTTAAGACAATTTTATCTGCCTAATTTTCTAACAAGTCTTTAGCTCGTCCAGATATATTTGCAAGATATTTTGTTTTGAATTTACCTAAATTTTAATTGACAGAAGTCACACAGTGTATATTTCTATTCCAGTTGATAGGAAAAGGGTAAAAATACATTTTCCATAATCCAGCTGTTTGCCGCTAAGAAAAGTTTAAACACTTTTTCAAACTTTTGGAGGATTCAGTGGCCCAGAAAATATAATGGAGCCTTGGCGAAAATTCAAACTGGGAGACTCGACCAGCTTCACCACATCATCTAATCACTACGCCCACGCAGCCAATCCGGACCGGAGCTTCACGCCACTCCAGCCAATCGTCGTCCAAAGACACCTTCAAAAGTCCAAGCTACCCTGGGGTCTTCCTGCTCGTCAGCCGTGCTTCGACCCACCTCCTCCCCATCTCCACCTTCACCATGAGGGTCGTCCTCCAGGATCCCTTGAGCTCTCCCTCTCTATCCCGAGCTCGCCGAGCAGACCGCCTGCTCATGGCGATCCTCGGCTCACGGTCTTCTGCCGGGTCCGAGCGCCAAAGAAATTGTACCATTAAATCTTTTTAACTGCTATTTTCTTCTCCGTGTGAGTCTCTCCAGATTGAAATAAAAGGTTTATTGTTCAATCCTCACATGAGTCTGGGTCAATATTCTGAAATATATATATAAACCTTAAACAGAAACAGTTGTTTTTGTTCAATGTTTTTAAACAAAATTGTAAAATATGTGTTTTCAATTTAAAATCAAACCCAGTTAACTGTGTACAGGTTCCGAGTTGGAAACCTGTGTTATTTACTAATCGATTTGTTCTATTATCAGAGGAACCACCAATATTTAAAGCTAGTAACGTGGTTCTCTTTTGCATTTTGTGCTTTCAAACATTTTTTCGACATGTTCATTAAATAAAATTGTGCAGTGTTGTGTTTATAAAAGACTCGAGTTGAAACAAATCCTTAAACTTGAAAATATAATTCTTTCTGTTCGTACCGCGGCTCAGAGCGAGTTTGTTTCGCTACGTTGGATTTAGAGGTGGGAGTTTGTGAAATAAATCTCTGACTCTCCCGATTTCAATTTCCAATTTCTTTGAACATTTCAACCTTGAGTAAAACTGAGACACACAATTGCACCATATTTAATGGGTGAACTATTAAAATAGACCATTTTTATCGGTTTAAATTTTAAGTTTTAGTCTTTTAAAACTGTATTTTTAATTATTAGTAATGTAACGTATAATCTTGCTGGAAACATTTTCAGTGTTTTCTGTATTTTAGCGTTAATTTGAACTATTATGAACTTTTATTCCAGCCCAAGTAAATAATGTATTTTTCTAAGTGTCTTTCCTGGTTAAATATAGTATTCAGTGCAAAAAGAAAACTGGAATAAAGGATTAAGTCTCTTAGTGATCTAAAAAACAAGCCTGTTAAAGGTTTAAATGTAATATAAAAGCGGGAAATGTTAAGAAAGTTACAAGCAACAGGCAAACTGATGCTTTTGAATGTAAACAAATTGAAGTGTGATAAAGTACACAAAACTTCTCAAAAAACCTCTCTAGTTGTTTTTGTGTTCATCTGAATAATGCACCACCCAGATAGTGAATAAAAGAATTCATTTTCCTTTAATGTTGGACTAAATGTTTCCGGTGGGCCCATCGCGATCGTCCCAGTTGTCTCTCCTAATGTGCTGTAAACTCCCTGCCACTCTGGAGGAGCAGGGATCAGCAACATCTGGCTAGGACATCAGGAAACGCCTCGCTTTCTCCCTTTAACACACACACAGAGGTACTGCAGCCTGCACTCCAGTGAGCCTGAGGCTTAGCAACATCTGGCTTCGCAGACTTCCCAGGAGGGAATCAACTTTTTTGTTGTTTTTCACCAACTGCGTCTCGCTTCAAATTTTGGTTCCTCTTGTACTTGGTACGCGTTAATACTGACAAACCTAGTGCCGTGTAATTTTACCTGCCTCTTGAAGTTGGGGAAAAACCAATAATTAAAGCTGTGCTTTTATTTTATGTAATCAAAACTTCCCATTTAGACGCTGTTCTGCCAGGGAAAGGCTGAATGGAAAGCTAACAATAAATGTCCTCTTCATCATATCTACCATTTTATACATTTTTATTTTAAATATGACAAGATACAGTCATAAAATTACCTAAATACCATGTATACTTTCATTTTATTGCATAGTATTGTCAAAAAGCCTTGTATTTTTTATTTGTTGCCAATTTTCAATACTAAAAATTAGGATCTCTGAGGAGACAAGCAACCTCCTGCTGGCAGAAATTATTTTCTAGGGACATATACTATGTCTTGATGTGCTAGATTATGAGTTAATCATACAAATTAATCTAAATCATTAGTTTTTAAGTCAACTGTTTCCCTTGTGAGCAGGAATTGCTACATGGTTCGTATGAAGTGTCCAAAACAAAGAAAACTAAACGACCAAAACTCCAAAGAAATGACCAAAACTCAGTAGACACGATAACTATAACACAAAGTAGATAAAACACCTTTTAACTAAATATCGATTCATGTTTAATGTATCATCAAATTGAGGAAAATACATTTAGGCAAGCTCCTTTTGCTAATAGTAGTTATTACCAAAACAATGAGCAGATCCTGCAAGTTTAGAATATATAGCAATGGAATATTCTTTATTGTCCTGCCGGGGAAAAAGTCAACATGCATACTTAAGCTAAGGTTAAAAAAATATAAAAACTGTGAGAGAAAATTAACAATAAAAAATACTTTACTGTGATTGAAAATAGCATACTCGGACCTAAAGAAAAGTACAGCTGAGTCAGATAAAATCTGTGCATAAAAAACAGCAACAGGTTAGTTAAAATTAAAAAAAAAATCTGCAGAAATGTCAATTGAATTGAGAAAAAAACTACAAATAATATCTCAGAGATGTAAACACTTCATGAGTTTGTTGGGAGCAGTGATGGTTATAAAGTCGAATAGTTTCTGGGAGGAAGGATCTGCTATATCGCTCATTTTTGCACTTAGGATGCAGCATTGATAAGCTTCATCTGTGGGATAATGGTTGCAAATTCATTTCCACATCCAAACTTCAACTTTTGAGTCTTTTCTTTTTGGCTGCCATAAACCCCAAAACAAACAAAGGTTTGTTCCTCTTTAAATATTGCATTTTTGGTTTAGGATGAAGATATTTTTGCAAATATTTTATGCTTACAAGAAACTGTCTGGAAACAACAAATTGTTCTTGAAAAACCCATTGAGTGGAAATTCATCACGACTGCTTAACTGCTCCACTGGATAGATTAATAACAGTCATTTGACTCTCATCATCCAACCATTACTCACTCCAAGCAACTCCAGAATCTGTATTTTGTTGGTAAAACCAAACAGGAATCCCACAGAAAATATTCTTTCACACATTCATGTCAGCAGGAGGCTGAGACTCACAGAGCTCTCCTCCTTTTTGCATTCCTGTTTAATTCATGTGTTTAATCCCATTTGGACTCAGTGGGGTCTGTTTTGGTTTCTTTTGTGAAGCAAGTGAGCCAAATAAACTGTCGGAGCGAGCTGCTGTGTTGGTGTCCTCGGGGGGCGTGCGCCGCTCTCCCCTCGGTCCATCGGGGGCCTGCTTCTACGCACATTAGTGGTTAATTATTATCAGCCTGCAGCCGTAATGAGCTCTGCATCGACCTGTGGCTGTTATGTAGCGGTAATATTACTTAATGGAAAAACAATCACTCCACTCTTCCCATCGAGCGTTTCAAGGGTTTGGATAGATATCGGCTGATGGATTTCAGAGAAAATAGGCAAGTGAACGTTAGTGCAGCAGCATTATTTCTGTATGTGTGTATTTTGAATATTGCTTTGTTCTTGTTTGTTTAAAAATGTAGCCAAAAGAATCAAAACATTTAAAATAGTTGGTAAGAGCTGACTCCTTTTCAAGATCATCTTCAGGTCAGTCCAGAAAGAGACAATATGGCTCAACTTAACTCCATAATGAAAAACTGTAGCTTCTCATATCTGTCTCTAAACTGGGCCAAAACCTGGAAAATGTCCTTACAGAAAAGCCTCTCAAATGTAATGTAATAATTCAAACCTAATTCAAAAATAATAATAATAAGCATTGTTTACAGAACAAATTAAATTACTTTCTTCTTATTTATTAAGGTAAGACAAGAACCTAGAGTTTTGTTTAGTCTGATGTGTGTTTTATGCCTGCCAAATCTTAATTTTCTAATACTTCTAAATCAAATAATATGTGTGCACTGACGTCGGGATACTCCCAACTCAAATTTTTTATTAGAATCTTTAGGAAATTATCTATTAAAATTATTTTTACCTTTAATAATTATCCAAAATCAGCACTTAAATTATGAGAGTGTATTGAACCTTTGCAACTGAGTCACTTAATCACTGGAGGCTCCATGGTGGATGTTGGACATGAGGGACGGAAGAACTGAATGGCTTTGATTGTTTCCCCAGGTTGTTTTTGCCAGTATATCCATGACGTCCGTTTTATTCTCTCCTGGTATTGATCGAAACACCAACTTTTCCAAATGATTTATATCGCTATGTCATAAACGGCGTTCCTCCTTACACCGGAGCAGACTGAGACGAAAGACTAGATGCTAACCAGTTTTTTTCTGTAAATGCTAGGCTACATAATGGTGGCGCAATCTCTCCATGATTCCACATTTGATTTTAATGCAGTTCTCCAGGTTTGTTCTGCATTTGCCCTGTGCGTTGATGGTAGTATTCGATTTAATCTACTTGTGTCATCCTATTTGTCAATGTTAACTGTAATATTTAACACCGAATGATGCTACATGCCACTTAGCTTTTGGCTTCTGCAGTATGATTTCGATGTAGGAGGTCCGAAATCTCCAGCTGCTGGAGATGGCTCTTCCTCTGTCGACAAACATCTGTGGTTCTGATCCACACTTTTGACGGGAAAATGCAGGACTCTGGCTCCCTCCTGCCCCTCTCGTTCCTCCTTTATTCCCATTCTCCATTCACTCTCTCTGATGTTTGTTTTTTGCCTCGGAGCCATCTGCTCTCGATATTTTCTGAAATTCTGACTTTAATGGAGGCAGGCCGAGATGGAGAGAGAAGGGCTGAAATTGAGATCAGAGCTTCTGCTTTATTTTCTTCTCCTTCCTTCTGAGTGTTGCATAAGGCCCGGACAGTCGTGGAACATGTCTTCCACATTGCATGTTTGAACTTTGACCCCTCTGATTCGTCACAGCCAGCATGCAGGTGCTCAGCCTCACACCTGCCAGCCAAAACCGAGGCCAAAGAGACTAAACATGATCTGAAATACACCTTTTATCTAAAAGAAATGACTACACAGCACATTTTTTAAAATCAATATATCTTCTTTATATAAATAAAGACGGATTAGTTAGTTGCACTTATTAGCTGAATAATATCAAACATGATCTCCAGCCCAAGTGGAATATATAGAGATTAAGATATTCACCTGAAACAACATTGTGTTAAATGTAAACAACGTTGGTGCTGGGAAAAAATGCCTACCTGCCTTACATGGTATAAAACTGAAGTTGGAAAGATTTTCCTAACAGCTTTCATGCTGCATTCATGTACAGCTGGGATTCTAGGCTTCAGTGTGAATATCAAAACATCTCCAAAGTGACTTAAACACATTTTGTTCTCAAATATGGGCACAACTTTAATTAAAAGTTTCTAAACATTAACACAGAGTTTGAAGAGGTTATGTTCTTTTTTTTCTCTTAACTATTCAGACATTTTCTCTGCCTGCTTTTATTACTTTTTTCAATTAAATAAATCCAAACAAATCTCCAGTTAGTTCTATGCTTACCACATTTTCTATGTCGTAGAGTGTAATGACATTAAAAATATTAAATATTATTGAAAAGTCAATTTATTCCAGGAACTGTGTTACTTTATATAGAAAAATAATTACACACTGTCTGATGTTTTCAAGCCTTTCATTGAATGAAAACAACATTTTGGGTTTAAACACTATATTAGACCAATATAAACATTTTGATATGCTTGAGAAATGTGGGCTTAATAAAATATCTGCTCTAAAGTTCTTGTTTTTCAAAGATGCAAGCTTAGTTAGAGCACTGGTATTTAAGAAAGCCTTTTTAGCACAAAAATTACAAACATTTAAATGTAAAGTTGGAACTTGTCTTTTCCATTAAAGTCAATGACTTAAAGGTCAAATAAATCAGTTTATTGTAAGCTAAAAACTAGAACCAAGCCATTTCTGACTAGGAATCCTGCTACTTAATGACAATAATACAGATACAAGTCAATTTGTCTGATGATATGCTGACACGAGGAAACAATTTGCCCCCTGGATGTTTAAATGATTAGCTCATAAGTCATAAAAACATGGCCGATAATTTATCATACTTGATATTTACGCATGGTATCTTCTGGTGTTATTCCTTTTTAATGCATAGGAAAAAGTATGCAGCGTCACCATGAATAGCATTCTTATTGATCCTAATCTAATTCACAGACTGACAAAGAGAAACAGCTTGACAGACAGACTGACGTCAGGCATGCAAACAAACAGAAACAGCCATTCAGACAGACCGAGCTCTGAGCTCCACTGTACGCTGCAGACCACACATTGTGCTGCCTGCGTGTTAAAACAGTCATTCACGCTCTCGCATCCTGCTGCCCAGATTCACAGATGAGTCGGCTTTGTAACCACAACTGTTACCCCGTGTGCGATTGTGTGTGTGTGTTTGCGGCTTATGTATATATGCATACGACTGTGACGCTAAATTAGCATATTTTCAAGAAATTTCAGATTACTGGACTTAAGCCGTTGAGCAGCACATTACTTGCCTTCAAATTGCATTTAATGTCTGTGATGGAGCGCTGAGATTCCCTGAATATGGGAAGCTACTCAGCCTTCAGTTAAGCCAGGCCTCATAAATAACTTCGACTTCCTCCTTTGGACGCCTGCCAAGGGGATGATCACTAGAAACTACACAACCCCTTCTTGGCTTCTTCTTAAGGCAGCCTTCTGCAAAATACCCCTCTGACAATTGACCCCTTGAAGAGTTTTCTGACTGCTGCAGTCATGTTCGCTGCGTTTGTTTACCTTGCCCAAATGTCAGTGTCATAATTAGGGATTATTTTGCACCTCATTTGTCATAGAAAGCAAAACACATCAGTAAAAAGCAAATTGTGGTGAATAGGTTATGACCTCTAATGCATAATGGCTCTTTGTTTATGCTGTAAAGTGCTAGTGTTTTTAATATATGGAAAAATTACAAATTTTTGTTCTTATTTGGATTTATGAATAAGGTAAAGCGGCTTAAAATGAGCTAGTATTTGTGTCTAATTAAGGCTTGAAGGGAGTCCAACTGAAGCAAAAACCCAATTTATAGTTAAAAGAACTATAAAAATGTTTTTTTGTTTCATATATTTCAAGTTAACATTTATTTTAAAAATATAGATATGTTTTAAAAATGTGTCTACATCTCTGTAACTTCCACAAACAAGTTAGATTTGACCGTTTAACTGTATGAATTGCTTTACTCTGAGTCACATCAAAACAACTTTTTTTTTTTCTTCTGTGCTCGTTCGGTTGTTGAAAGCTTGTGGCTTGAAGGTAGTTGCAAAAATTCAAATTCCTCCTTTTTCCCACTTTTACGCTCCCTGATGAAGATGATGTGTTAGTGAAGTCTAACTTCTAGGCTGTGAAACAATTTTCCTTGAGATAATTATTATTTATGGCAAGATTGCCATAAATAATTTTAATGTTTAGATTTATTTGTGTCCGTTTCATTAAATCACCACAAGTATATTGAGAAGATATTTCCTGTTGATTTGTCTTGTCTCCCCATTTTAATAAATGTCTAATACTTTAAGTGTTCTAAACAAATACTTGAGAAATGTACAGAAATTTTCTTCTTTATATTATATTATATTATTATATTATTGCAAGAGACTCATATTTTGTTAATTTTTGATTTGACTTGAACATCAATATATTTTAATGTAGCTTATAACGGCTGTCTTCCTTAAGCAGTTAAAATAAATAGGCCAGTCTACCGTGTCGTTGGAGCCACTTCAAGCATTCAGCATACAGAGGTGAGTGAGTGAAGAGTAATTTTATTAAGGACTAGACAAGTTTGTAGCTCTTGTTCAAAAGCATATTTTCCAACGTCTCCAACAAATTCACGGTCTAACTGGAGATTAGTTTACTCTTATGACTTATTTGCTTCATAAGACTCTGAAACAAGTAGGAATTATTCCAGGGGGAAATTATTAAGATACACAAAGAGCAGGACTCACAATTAAGTTTTGAAGTAAAAGCCAAGGTATGTAGAAAGAAACCAGTATCTGACTTTTTGATATTTTTCAGTTAAAACGAACACAAAGCTTCAACAGAAGTTAGAAAAACACTTTCTGCCTGATTTCTTTCAGGATTGAACCAATATTTTTTGCTGTATACACAGGAACAAGCAAAGCTCATCCACCAATATCACACACAAACACACTCACACATCGAAAAGTGCTGCCCCACATTCATCATACTGTTGAAACGGGGAAGCTACTCCCAAGAGGGGAAGGTTCTCTACCCCCATGACAGAGAGAAGTCTTCCCATGCACCGGGTCGCCAAAGCGGGCCCCACACACGGATGACATCAGTGCTCAGCCTGCAGGAGTTTTGTGACAGCCATATGTAAATTGAATATGACAAATCGCTTCCCCGAATCACCTCTCGGCACCTCTGAGCCGCCGCGAAGAAAGACGGAATGGGGAAGGAGGACAGGCCGGGATCCATAGGCGCTTGTGCTTTTGAAGTGTGAGAAGAGGGGCGATAGGGTAGTCAACCAGACGGACACACAAGTCAACTATTGATTCTTTTTTTTAAAACTAAATAAACTAACAAATGACTTCAAAGATTAAAGGGGTATTACGTTTTGGCTAGTCACCTGCTGGAACACGGTCAGGGGTCACACATCGTCTACGTTCTCAGCACTGATGGCTGTAGGAACCAGCATGCCAGTCTCCAAAGAATGTGCTGCTTTGCTCTAACGGCGCATCCAGGATGGGGTGGGAGGGCAGCGGATCAAAAGAACGCTCAACGTTTTCATCGATGGCCATCCCGTTCTCACGGCTTTGGCTTTCCGAACTGTTTCACCCAGACGGTGAGACGAAGAGAGGGAGGCAGCGAGAAGGTAAATGGTTTCCACATGTGAAAGGCATCAAGAAGAGGCAGAGGTGTGTGACCACCCATACAACAGGGGAGTCCCAGGTGGATAAATGTGTGCATTCACATGGCTCTGTTGAAAAGACGCCACAGGAGTAAAATCTGTATTTATTAGCCCGTATATCAGAAATACACACTTTATTTACAAGTGGGACATTTTTATGCTTCTCTGCACTGATTTAAGTGTTATTATTGTAATAGTTTGACCTTTAAAATACATGCAGCATCCTGAAAAATAATATGTTCTTGAAATTTCCATTTGGTTTTATGGTAAAACCAGCATCAGCAATATGAAAATATACTTTTTTGTACTTCTTCGTTGTATTTTTTCTCAATTTGACATAAATTTAAAAAGATTCCTCAAAACAAACTGAAAAACAGACTTGACAATTGACATTAACTTTGACATAGACTGGTTGCATTACGTACAGTGTCATCAATGGCCGATGCCCCCGGCCTCTGCTCAAATCACCCCCTGACGGGCAGTGTAAACAAGTGGCGCTGTGTATATCCCCCATGTAATCTGGATTTAGCGCGGTGAGATCACGGCTGTTGGAGCAGAGAGGCCCCCTGGACGCTCAGCTGCATTGTGGGAGGTTCCCTCTCAATGCCACCTTTGTCCATTTGTGTGTGTCGCTCCGAGATAGTGTGGTGCCGTTGACAGGCCACAATAAGCCAAGAGTAAATTTCCCCCGTGGTGAGAAGCGATCTGTGTACTCCTGAAGCAAAAAAAAAAAAAAAAAAGCACCCACACAAAATGAGGCTCAAGCTGAAAATCATTCTTGCTGTGTCTTTGTACGCCAAGTGTCCTCAAATGCCTGTCCTCTTAAACACTGCAACTGTTTTCGACCTCTTGACAGTCCATGCTGGTAGTATTTTTGACAGCATGAGTTTTGTGTTTTCAAATGATTTCCCTGCCTTTTTTATGCTAATGTCTCAGGCTGCAAAAGCCTGATCTACATTAATAAGAATGTAATGGTTTTTATGATCATGCATGCTAACAGAAACATAAATGTTTAACTAGCTAGAAAACTGCCAGAACAATCCAAACCCACATTTAAATAAAAATTACTGATGAACTGCAGGATAATGTGTGCCTTATTGTTATCAGAAATTTCTAACATATTAACATAAACATTTTTAATTTCAGAATTAAAAATAAAATCCTATTTTGCTTCGCCAAAGGTAATGCTAATATGTTAGCAGTGTCAGATGTTCTTCTGACTAGCTAGAAATGCTATGTAAATTTGCTGCATTCGGTATTGAAACAATGCTTTCAAATATATTTTACAAATTGTGCTAAAAAGTAATCATTTTCAGATTTAATTGCTATGATCATTTAAATACTGAAATAGATCATTTATTTTCTCAACATGCTTCTTTTTCTACTGTTTAGTGTTTTGTATTTTCTTTTACTTCTGCCTCAGACGCCTTTATGACTTAAAGTACATACTCTATAATTTACAACATATCATTTTGTTGCATATAATTTTGTTCTTTGCTTTTTTTTTCTTAATTTGAACATTTTAAATCACACCAATGTTCCCGGCATACTCAGATAATTCTAATTTTATATAAAACACGTTCAAATCTCATTCATAAAGTCTGAAGAAATACATTAAAAAAAAGAATGGTCTTTTCTCTATCTGTGGTGTTTGTATTCATGATTTAGATGGAGAACGGTTCAGCTTTTACAGTTATTTAGGAGGAAAGGTGAGGAAGGACACACATGAAGGGTTTCTTTCTTTGTCTCCCTTTACTTGTACAGCTTGGAACGAATTGCTCCAAAACGCTCAGCATTGCACCTCCATCGTCTCAGGGTGGTGATCTAAGAAGCTCTTGTAAATGGCTTTGTCCTAGAGTGTGTGCAGGGGTGTGTGTGTGTGTGTCTTCCTTCCTTTTCATGCATGCTTGAGTATTTTATTGTGTGTTTCTCTCTGGCTCTGCAGCTCCAACAGGAGCCACCGTTTTTGTGTGGTCTCATAGTGAGGATATTCCTGAATTTAGGATTTAGATGTTTTCATTTTAATTTAATGCGTCAGGTATTTGTGCGCCGTGCCCAAGTTGCTTAAATATGCAAGGAAACATTTTTAAAATCTTAAATGCATATTTTTTTTAGAAATGTTTCTTTGCTGTTCGCAGAATGTATTATCGAAAATCTAAAACTAAACGTCACAAATCAGAGATCCCCCATACGTTTCTATGTCCAGACTCCTTGTTCTTGCTTCATATAATTTCCTTGTAAATCTTATTCAATTGTGCGCCTGTCTCTTGCTGCTGTTTTCTGCTTGTTATATAACTGTGTTGTTCTCAGTTCAGGCTCTTCATGCCTCATTCTGTGGCTGTGTGCTACCTGCGTCAAATCCAACTCTTCCTCCCTATTAAACAGCCGAGATTTCCAGTGTGTATTCTCCCTTTTTATTGCTTTCATTTGCATATAAATTAAATCCATATTGTGCCTGCGAGGCAGACTATGCTAACTATGCAAACGATCCCTGGCTTTTCTTTGTTTTACAGATAAACCCTCGGCTTCCTCGGTGACAAGGTGGGAGGGAGGGCGGCGGAGGCAGAGAAATCCTCCCGCTGTTTCATAATTGTATGAATTTTAAATACACTGTCATAAGAGCCTCTTCCGCATTCACAGCGGGGGAATGGGACTATCATGATAATATTAGAGCTACAGGGTTAGCTGACCGTGAAGAGCGAGGCGCTCTCGCCACCTCTGTTCACACATGCAGGCCAGATGGCCGCAGAGGCTGCATTCAGAATCACATTAGGGATGTGTGTGTGTGTGTGTGTGTGTGTGTGTGTTTTCTAAACATAACCTCCTTTCCTTTAATTCCTAGAGTGCATTAAAATGAAGTTACATCTTCTTTCTCCTTGTGCAGAAATTGAGAATATTACTCATGAGATAATGTTTTGTGATGCATAATCAATAAAGGATGAATTAGGTGGTGTCCAAGTAAAATTAAGTCCTATGAATATTCAAATATGTTGCTGAACAGTGGTATCAAATTAGGCCTAAGTCCTTCATGGACCTCTGGAGGTTTCCATGTGCTGCAGGCATGCTGAGGCTTATTAAAGGCTAAAATATAAGCATCAAATGTGGGTGCATGTAGAAACATCCACTGCTGCTTTCTGGAAACAAAGAATGAATGAAGCCAAAACAATAAATCAGTCACCAGCAAATACGTTTATGTTAAGCTGTTATAATGTCTGTTGGTTTCTAAGTGCCTTGACGTGAATGGATGGCAAAATAATAAACAGATTTTCAGATAAATTCTTAAAATCACAGGATTGAACCTGCCTATGAACCATTTAGTCCGTCCCTGAAATCAATTACAGCCACCCGCCACAGACTACGCTTGTTAACCCTCGGCTCTGTGAGGAAGATCAGAACGCAAATAATTAAAATAAAAAAGCCTGAAACGCAGAGGCCGTGAACTCCTCCGCTGCAGACCCTCACTGCCTCGTTAGTGCTTAATTAAATAAAACTGAGCCGAGATCAGTTGAATTAAAAGTATGCGACAAGCAGAAATGATAGGAATGTGCTGGCAGTGATGCTGCAGTCAGCCTGATATTGATAAACTAACAAAACTCAAAGTGGCATCTTTTATTTTTGGGTCATTTTTGGTATGATTTGATCAACAGTCTTAGCCTACACTGCATTTTTCTCTTCATTTTAGGAAGAATATTGCAGAATAAGAAGGTAGTTTTTCCTGTTAAAACTGATGAAGCTAATCTAGATGATCACCCAGTTTTCCTGTCATAAAAAAAAACAACTTTTGACAAATTTATGTCAGAATGAGACTTATGGCACATTCCTCAACCGCATGGGGGTTGGTGAGGTCTGTTTTTCTCCCATTTTGGGTTGTTTTTGAATGAAGCGCATACAATTTCGACATAATCTCACACTTTTCTCCAAAACCTGGACAACATTTTTATGGCCTTTTTATCTCAGACATCTCATTGAATCTATTTTTTTCACAACAAAGACCTCTAAAACATTAACACACCACCCAAGAGCGTGGGACACCTACTTTTTCTACCATATAACAGAAAACTAGACCAAATGAGTATTTCAGAAACTGCTGATTCTGTATATCGCTCAGGTTTATAGAGGATGGTCCAAAAAGAGAAAACATCCAGCTCTGTGAATGAAAAGGACTTCTTTGATAACTGCTTGAGAGAATAGAAATGCGACAGTCATTGAAAGATTTTATAAAACCAAGGAATGTGGGATGCCAATCTCTGAACGGACAACTGGTTAAACCTTAAAGCAGATGAGCTACAGCTGCAGACGACCACACTAAGAACAGGAAACTGAGGCGGTGATTCAGAAAGCCATACCAAAATTGGACAATGAAAGGTTGGGGAAAATGACGACTGCTTTGTTGTTTTCACATGGTAGTCAGACTTTGGCATAAACAACATGAAAACATGGATAAACCATAGTGTAGCTGACAAATTCACAGCAACTACATGATGCTGTTATTATAAAACGAACCAAATACTCCAAAAGATGTTTTTGATGCCTTGTGGAGTCTATGCCACAACAAATTAAGCAAGTTTTAATGTACATAATAAGGTAGCCATGTTGAAATGTAAATTTGATCTAAATTCTTGTTCTGACTAAATTTAGTCGGAACAAAAATGCCTAAAATAATAACATGTTACAAGATACCAAACAGAAGGCAAATAAATTGGTAGCTCTTGTGTTTCTGTTTTTAAAAAATATATATATTCTATAAACGGTCACCTAGTTTTTACTTGAGAAGCCCTAACTTTTCTTTTAATTACATCAGTATTTCTTAATTTTCTCGGCTATTTTCACAACCTTTGCTCCGGATGCTCCACTCATCCATGCAGCAGTTTGAGCACGGCCCATCATTGACTCAATGTAGGAAAAATAAAAATGTGACTTTGGAGCTCATACATCATCTTTGTCCAAATTTTACCTGAACAAACATGTTAAAAATCAGGTTTGTTTACAACAAAAAACGTAAACTTTTAAACCATATTTAGATGTTCGGACGGGAGACGAAGTCTTTTTCTGTCTCATTTGGATATTTTATTATTTGAGGGGTTAAGTTTGTCTGCTACCAATACCCTCCAGAGTGCGGCGCCCAGAAACACACACACACACACACCCTCCATGTTCACAGCTAGCCTCTATAAACCTCTACCTGAGGGGTTTATGCAGGCCCAAGCAAGCGAAAGCCAAAAAAAAAAAGAAAAAAAAAGCAACGTATCACAGAGAAATATTTCACTGCAACGATGACAAGAACAAGGCCTCTGTGGTGAACACCAAGCAGGTCAAAGCTCAGCGAGGGGCGAAAATGCAGCAGCAGCAGCAGCAGCAATGGGAAAACTTGTAAATGACCAGAATAGTTTAATGGGTGAAACAGTATCCAGACAGGCAGGGAAACAGGAACTGTACCTCAACAGTGTGTGTGTGTGTGTGTGTGTGTGTGTGTGTGTGTGTGTACTTCGTTTCTCACCAAAAGCTCTCTTAGGTATCAATCCTAATGAAAATGATTGTTGTTAAATAATAGCAGAGGTTAAAGTTTAGATTGTAGTTGGAGAAAATTAGGGAAAAAACTTGATTTATGTTTTTATGACATCAAATATAATTAAAAGTAAAGCAATAATAAAAAATGCTAAATTAGTCCATTATATCTTGCTCTTTTTTTCTGTTTTATTTCAGACTACATGTGAACATAGTAAAAATCTTTGGCTTGGCTGAGTCCGGCGGACTGGTTTGTTGAAGGAAAATGTGGCGCAGACATGAAGGACGAGGAGAGCACGACAACCTAGAAAGTCACACATCCCTAAAAATTTAAAATTAAAATAAAAAAAAGAATAAATGGCGGATTGAAAATGAGCCTGGAATCCAATATGCAGTAATGTATACAACATGATAACTGTGTGGCTATATAAATTTTAATAACGGTCGTTCAATTTTTTTTTTTTTTTTATATAATTATGTCCATATACTGTTACCATAAACAGAAATCTGTGTTTTTAAATAGCGATCCCCCCATTTCCAGTTCAGTTTTTTTCTTTATCTCCATGAGTCCAGAGTCAGCCAGCCCCTGAGTAGGGAAGTGTCCGGCGGGGGCGGGGGGCGCTCACTCGCTCTCCTCCTTCTCCTCCTGCACGGTGGTCGTTGAGTGGTTGTACAGTCCCTGCGCCATAAGCTGCAGCGCTAGGCCGTTCTTGTAGCCGCTGGCCTTTTTAATCTTGGCCCTCTTGTTCTGGAACCAGATTTTGATCTGGGACTCGTTCAGGTTCAGTTCCTGGGCGAGGGACTGTCTCCTCTGCTCCGTTATGTACCGGTTGGCCTGGAACTCGGTTTTGAGTCTCTGCAGCTGCTCAGCCGTGAACGCCGTCCTGGGCCGCTTGTCCTCCTTGCTGTTCTTCTTCTTCTTCAGTTTCCGTGTCCTTGGGCCTGGCGTGGAAACAACAAGGGGAATAAAAATATTTATTCTACGGCTGGACACCACAGCCTTAATTATCTGCTGAATGTGCCTCCGTTGAAGGTATTCTAGTGAAAAGGAGTTATTTTTTCTAATAGTATTTTAGCTGATAAAGAGAGAGAGAAGTTACACTGTAAATACTTTACTGTTAAAATAACTGGCAACAATTTTTCACCTGCAGTGGTGGCATAAATTTAAAAGGCAAAGTGGCTCCTTTAAGTTATAGCAGTATTTATTTTGATCCATGTTAATATTTTCTGTTCTTTCTTGTGCTACTATTTGAATATCACTCGCACACGACCCCACCCTCTTTTCATACCATCATCACATGGATAGGTGCAGCTGACACAGGGCCTAAAAAAGCTTACAAAGTTATCAAAATGTCTTACTTTTTCTATGTGTAGCTAAAAATACTAATTTAGACTGGTTGTTTTAAAAACAGGTCTATTATTTATCGTCTGATCTCACTTCTAAGCTCCTGAAATGTTGTTTGCTCCATGTCAGTAACCCTTACAAAAACTTTCTAGAGGAGCTCCTGCTTACCATCTCTTGTAGTTTGATGCAATGTGTAGTAAAGTGTCAGTGTGGTTTGAGTCTGGGTCTGTGTGGGCTCGTTTGACTTGTTTTTTAAATGAAGCAATATGAAAACAGTTCGGTAATTTCCCTTCCACTCCACTATGTGAAACAGCAACCACTAAAAATGCTCTTCACACCTTCTTTGTTTTTGTCTCAGCTTCTGACCTCCGTAGTTTCTACAATGTTTTGGGTCCTTTTTTCAGTAGATATAGACAAATGAAGAAATTCTTTTTTTCTTTTGTAAATTTTTAAAAAGGGACAAGGCCTAATAATATTACAGTTAAGCTACATATAACTCAACTAACTTGAATGCATTAAAAAATAAAATAAAAACATGATGAGCAGGCCACCAAACTGGTTCTAGCCCAGAGGACAACTTCCTCCAAATCCAGACCTGATCGCCAATACTGCACTACTAATATACTACCCACATCTGAATGCAAGTTGTTATATATAATTACTTAATAAAATGTGGTATAAACTGCTGTGAATAGAGCTATTTGTTGTGTTCCAGTTCTGTTGTGCAACATTGTGCTTTTATTTGGAAAGATCAATGTATCACAGAGCGGTGTGCACTTCCAGTCATTTGGAGAACAAGTTTAAAATTTCCACCATTTGCAATTTTCTTAAGGTACAGATTTGCACAGTATTTATTTATTTATTTTTTAAAAATATTTTTATATTTGATGTACAGAGTTTGAAAATGCTGCGCTGCATGTTTGACTCTCCAAATCCTGTAAAATTTTATATAATATATATATATATATATATTTATATATGTGTGTGTGTGTATTACAATTTATTTCACTGAATGAGAGATCCAAAAGTGAACAGTATGAAGTAAATAAGATAATATAATAGTGAATTTGAATTAAAAATGAAGGAGGAATTAATCAGTATAGATAAAAATGGGTGAAAATGAATGAAAATCAGCTAAATCGAGTGAGTTTTGGAAAATTTGTTTGAAAATGTTCAATTATGGCATCACAGATGAAAAGCAATGGATCCACACATATAGTGTCTACCTACCTCCTGCACTGTCAACGCTTGATAAATAATTAAAAGCCCAGAACAGCGTCCAGTCATCGTTTGTAGATGGATTTGTATTGAATGAATTACATTCAGTTACAGCATCTTAGGGCGCTTTGCAGCTAAATCTGTTCCAACTTGCCCCGCCTATGATGCAGGTTGTAACATTTCTCTGCTGTCGCTTTCAGCAACTTTGTTACAATGAGCAGCACGTTGCTGAATCATTCCTTGAATTTTAATTTGTACCAAACACGTTGGAGATGTCTGAGTCATCAGTTACGTTTTCTTCATTTATTTATTTACTTATTCATTTTTTATTTAAAAAAAAAAACGTTTTTATTGCTACTTTCTGTCTCCTTCGGGAACATATGAAAAAAATATTCCTTGTAAAGAATATCTGATTTATTTCTTTCTTTTTTTGAATTTAGGAGCTTTAGATTTTTTTTTCTTCTCTAAATTCATAAACAACAAAACACACATCAGAAATGGGTTTTGGCTCGTAAAAACAATGTAAAAGTTTTATGTGGAAATGCACGCAGACTCTAAATGCGCGTAGATAGGAGGAACCCGCCGCCCAGCTCAAAATGAAGAGAAATAAATCGGATTTGACTTCAGTTTTCTCTGAAACGTCCACACATAAACAGTAACAATACTGACACTCAAACATGAATAGATACGGCTAAACTGGGACTCTGGATAACAATGTGCATTAATATAGAGGCTAATAAATGTGACCCGCGCTGGTAAAGATGAAAAAAATATTATTGTGTATCAGCAGAAACCCAATGAACCTTCTGGTGTTTGTATCGACATAAAATATTTAAAAACAATACTGATTACCCTTTTTACTCAACTGAAATAATTACATTTTAAAATATTCTGAAGATAATTTAGTGAAATTATACTTAAGTTAAATCTGGTTTAAATACTCCTATTATCTTGTGGCAGAATAAAAGTGCATGCCCCTTTAAGACTATAAGGCCATCTATGAAAGGATACTAATTAAGGATTAATAACAGCTGCGTTAAATATAAACAAGGGAGAGAAATGAGCCAATGAGATTACGCGCACATATACTTCAATTCGTGGCAATTCTGGAGAGAACCTCCGCAAAAAAAAACAACAACAAAAAAAACAGCTACAATGTGGTTTAACTCGTAAAAAAATGCTTATATATATATATATATATATATATATATATATATATATATACGCTGAAAATACGTGTGAAAGTATAAATAGGTATTGAGTTACATTACGGACGCACTTCTTCTCTTAAAACAGAGGAACCCGCCGGTCAGCCTCGAATGAAACGAAGTAAGTGGATTTTGACTCCAGTTTTCCCTCAAACGCCACCATGTCTAAAATACGACAGTATCGAGGATATGTGCAGCTAAATGAGCCTTCTGAATAGCAATTTACTTTATTAAAGTGATCGCTGATACGAGTTGTACTGTTGAAGATAATAAATGCAACGTATACAGATAAACACGGGCAGTAGAAGTTATCTGCAAACAGAGCAATATGGCATTATTACAAAAATATGAAAAAAAGAAGAAAATTAATTTAACAAGCACCGCGAGGGCTTCTTAATTTCCCAGTCACAATTTAAAAGATTAAGAATTTTACGTGTCATTTTGCATTTAGGCCTTAATCTTGGTAAAATATTTTTTTTAAAACCCTAGCGGCATATTATCTTGCGCCGGCTTAAAAGCTTGTGGCCCTTTAAAGCCATGAAGTCATGCATATGCTGATACTAATTACTAATTAATAACATCTGCAGTAACGAGTGAATAAAGGAGAGAAATGAGCCAATCAGATCAGAACAAGCGCGGCAATGTATCCTAGAGCAAACACTCGAATAAACAAGTTTGTAACTAGTCAAAAAACCTGATAAAATGTCCATGTGGATGATATAAATACGTGTTCAATTGTATAAAAAGGCCTACATACAACACTGACAAACTTCGGCTTTAAGAAACTCGCCGCTCAGCCTCAGTTGCAGCGAAGTCAGTCGGTTTTGACTCCATTTTTCCCTCAAACATCCCATATAAACAATGGCAGCAGATTCACGTAAGCAGGAAAAGATGGAAGTAAATTAGCCTGTACCTGAGACACGGTCACACTGGGTGGCTGCGTGCATTGAAATATCAGCTGATATTTGAGAGCCGCGCTGTTAAACATGAGAAATGCATCGTATAATACGAGGCACAAGCCTGATAAGACACACGAATCCCCATTTGAACCATAAAGGCGAACCTCTGATGTTATTTATCCTGCACAATGCGGAACGTAAGTTTGTGTGGCAAGGCCCCCTCTTACTATAACATCAGTACAGCATGATGAAAAAAAGATCCTTTGAAACGTTATAATTAAAAAAAAATCGCAACAGCATACATAATATAAGTTTTACTTAAGCTTTATGTTTTTGTCTTTCCCGATTACATTCGGTCGCGATTTGATTAAGTCCAGCGGCTTGTACCAATTGTATTTTATTTACAAAATGACAATAAAGATCGGCTCCAAACCCTCATAATATACACTAAAAAGTAAAATCACATTATTTTTAGCCGACTTAAGTAATGTTTTGTTTTCTTTTGCAAGCTAAAACAAAGACGGTGTTACTATACTGACTCTTCTCAGTATAGTGTTCCCTTTTTTATTCAATTAAACCAAAATCAGACCAAAGTACTGCAGTCAAATATGTCGCTGCAGGATTGTAGAGCATTAAAAAGTATATATTGTAAACACATTTGTTAAAAATGTGTTAAAAAACGGGAAGACCCGTCGTAGAATAGCTCTCGTTATACTCATTAACATATATAGTCTAATATTTTGTTAATGTCCAGCATTAGTTATTTATAATATGGCAGATTTGTTTGATTCCATATGACGTGTTTTTTATTTTATTTTATTTACTTTTTTTTTTTTTATCATACATTTAATTCAACCTTCAAGCATTCAGATACTGGAGCAGTGTAAACAAAGGCGAATGAAACGGATGTAAAAATAAATGTAATCTGTTGGTTTGGGGTTAAATTAGTGGCTTTTCTTCTCTTTAAAACTGATTTAATATAATTAAGTCATTGCATAATCCTATTCGTTTCAACGTTCAGCAGCGTCGATACTAGTTTTATAAACAGGCAAAAGTTGCTTTACTTTTTAATAAAGCAATAACAATAATAATAACGAAACAAAGAAAGTTGTTTTTCTTTCGTAAACATGTTTGCAGCTCTGAGGTGAGTTAATTTAATCCTGGTGTAGAGAAGAAGAGACACCCTGCTCGGTGTATTTCGGGGACTACTAGCGCCTTACCAGATGAGGGCCGGTCCGAGTAGCGCGTACAGTAAACCCAGGCGGGCCACAGCAGCGGCTGGCTCTCCTTCATTCCCGCTGAAGAGCCTCCATTGCTGCCGCTCACAACCACAATCGACGACGGACTGTCCGCGTATCTGCCGGCCCCGTTGCTGGCCGCCTCGCCGGGCTTCGACGAGCTTTGCTTGGACGCGGGCGACGAGGACGTGGAGGAGGACGAGGAGGGCGAGGAGGAGGCGCTGTCGCTGCTGCAGTTGGAGTCCAGGCAGAGGCTGCCGGCGTGCGGCGGCCTCGCTCCCAGCGGGTTCACGTTCTCCCTGCCCGGCGTCTGGCTGCGCTCGCGGTAGCTCGGCTCCTTCCTGCAGCCGAAGTCCGGCCGGAGGATGTTGTCGATGAAAAAGTTCGTGGTTCTGTGGGCCTGCTGCGCGGCCGGATGGGGTAGGATCATGGCAGGGGATGGGAGGTTCGGCGACAGGGACATGCTCTCGTCCTCGGTCGAGTCCCGGCCGCTGCTGGGCTCCTTGTGCTCTTCCATAACAGCTGGTGATGGTGAGAAATCTCAGCCTCTCCACACCAGATTCCACTTGTTGCTCGCTCTCCCTCCTCACTTCGGTATCCAGTTCAATACAAAAAACAAGCCTCTCTCATAGAGCAAACGCCTGGTTTCTATTATAACACCAACTACAGCGGCAGCATGTCTCCTAAAAACCTCCCGAAGCTTGGCATAACCATCAGCTCCACAACAACCAGTGCCTGTGCTTCTCCACGGTGCAGCATAATATCTCTGTATTCGCTCTTCAAACTCTCCTAAAATCAGATCCCCCTGTCCAAACCCCCGTGTGCTACTCCGCCGCGTTACACCAGTGCGCGCACACACGTGCAACACACCAATCAGATGCTCCGATTGTCCCTGTCACGGCTTACGACGACCAATCAGGGATCCGAACGCTTCATGAAGCTGGCACGCGCGCGCCTGCATCACGGAGGTGATCGATATTGGAGAAAAGCACGTGCACGTGCATGTACACAGCAAAACAAAAACAAGAGCGAAGCAGCCACCATAATAAATGGAACAAAGAGGCAAAAGCAGCTTTTACCTTTGATTCCAGCAGCCAGCTTCACATGGTCCATATTATATTTATTATTCATATTTGAGTCCTGGGTGTTGTTTTTTTTTTTTTTTTTAAATTAGACGTATGTACGCCAACCAAGGAGTTACCTGCATTTGTTAAATTGAGCTATTTCACAGTTTGGCTATTTTGGGCTACAAGTTAGAAATGTTTAAATGCGCAAATAAACTTTAGGATTTTAGTACGAAATAGGAGAGAAATGTGTTTAGGGTGTAAAAAATTTACGAAAAGCAAAAATTCTAAATTTGTTCAGTCATGTTATTTATTTATTTAGCCATGTTAAATAACATGGCTGTTATGTTATAACATGACAGCCATGTTATTTGTTATTTACGGCAAAAACCCAGCAAATTTGTTTAGAATGAATATTTACAAATGTAAAACCGAATGTTTACTACACTTCGTCATTTTGCCCCATTTCTACTCTATTGTGCTTTCACAACTGTAAATGCGCGTAGATTATCGCTGTGTAAATGCGCGTAGATTAAGGAAAACATTTTTATCATATTTTACCTATACTTTACTGATAAGCAAATAGGTTTATGGTGTTGACCAGGGGTCCTAAGATTCAGCTGGTCATTCAGAACAAACACCTGGAAAGGCAAAACACAGTTCAAGCAAAGATGTCAGAAAATAATAAACAAAAAATCTACTTACACGTGAAATTTGAGTTTTTTTATGTTCGCCATAAAAAATGAAAGAGCTAAAAACTTATACGCAGTGGTTTATGGTTATGAAATAATCCAACTGCATCATCAACAACTAAGCAAAATGCAAGTTCAACACCCACGACACTGTGGTATATGTATTTATCTATTTATTTTGTGAATCATAACGTTGTATTTTTAACTTGGCTGCTCACATTTTTCAATTATAACACGTTTCCTTCAGCACAACTGGGGTTATGACAGCTCTCAGGTCTCCTACTGAGCAGCCTGTCATAACGCTGTTTTTGCTTTTCTCTTTTAACAGTTTTGTACGCCGGAAGAGAAACCCAAGCTAGAACAAGCATACTTGGCAAGAAAACGCTCTCGGGTACGAAATGGACATAGGGAAGTACGAAATGGCGTGGATGCGAAGTGGGTGAAGCCGTTTACAGTGTGCTTTATGACGTGAACACAAAGTGAAACTGCGAGCGCGGCTTGCAGCGGGGCCTGAAATGTAGTTAAATCTCTTTCATATTAATAAAATGGCCATCAAGCTCTGCAATTAGTGATTTCAAGTAATAATGATAATATTTCTAATCATAATGGCGACAGGAGGAAAGTGGGGACGCGTTGATGGTTAACAGTGGCGCGGTGAAATCTTCATCCCACAGGCCGGACTGGGAAGCTCTGGCTACTTAATTAAATTCCAATTAGGACAGTATCAATGTGCTGTTTTAGCCGCAGCGCCTTTGTGACTAAATGAGCTCTCAGTCTGCTCTTATCTGGCGCCGCAAAGAGGGGCCTGCATGAGAGGGGCCACTGAAGATAATTTATAGCTTTTAATTAGTCCTCCCTCCGCCCGGTCCGCTCGGTGCTCATCACGGGGAGCGGCCTGAATAAAACCCGAGTCACCAGCGCTGTCACCGCCGCCTGGCAGGGCCCTTAATCAAAGTGAAGCAGGGGCCGCGCTACAAGCCACGTAATTTCCAAGGTGCTGATAAAGCTTGTTGAATAATAGCGGGGGCCCTCAGAGACACCATTTACAGAAATGACTTTATTGACGGCTTAACGTTGGTGATTCATTTTACCTTTCATGTACTGGGAGCCGGATTTGTCGCCGTAATAGGATGATAAATGCACTGACGGATCGCAGCCGCGCTTTTATTGAGTAGCCCATAAAGTCGAGGTGCTTCAGTACACACTCTCTCTCTCACACACACCCACACACACCTCTGGTTGTAAAGAAGCTGAACAGCTACACAGGACTGCGTTTTCCGCTTCAAAATTAAGCTTTTAATTCAAAAACATACATTAGAATAATAATATGAACATATTTTTATTTGCATAGCGAAGCAGATTTAGTTTGCACACAAAGCAGGCTTCGACAAAAAGAAAAGTATTGTTGGGTACTGTCTCTAAGATCGGACAGTTCTTCAAAAGTTAAATAAATATATTAAGTCTTCGCTTCTTCATTGTGTTGATTTCAAGTTTCACGTCTAATATTTGCGAATAATCACATTCGCACTAACATTTTCCCCATTTTTCATACATAAACAGCATTTTAATTAAAACAAATAAACCCATAAGCTCTATAAAGAGGCGTAAATTCAAACACACTAAAAATAAGGTAAAATAATTCTTTTCAACTAAAAAAATCCACTATAATTAATTATGCAGGGAAAGCATTTACTTTCTTTAGATATGTAAATGATAAATTACACTCTTACACCTATAATTTGCGCGTATTTCTTTTTCCTTACTGTTTTATGATCACCTTGCATCGTGTTGTGCTCTGTGTTATATCCTTACACTGTCATTTTTATTACCTTTTTTGTCTTAAGTTGCTTGGACTCAATCTTCAAATGAACTAAGACTTTACAAATTGCTCCAGATGACACATGTAGGTGAGATAACTTAGTGGGAAGTTGTGAAACGGCTTCAGTTGTTAGCCGTGTGCTTTTGCTGCCACCTAGTGGAGAACAGGTGCGACCTGTGAAACGTTATTTTCTGATCTGAACAGTAGGAGGCAGTAAATGTTCAGTAAAACATCCTTTTCTAGGTATTTAGAAAATGAGTTAAAAAAAGTAATTGATTAACAAACAGTAACTTTTATTTTTTGTGTGTAGCCTAAGCTATAAATGAACGAATAAATAAAAAGGGCTAATATTACTGCAATATATGTTGCCTAGAAAGTACATAAAATATTATTGTTGTCTCACCATGTTTTTACAGTGGTGGTAGTGATGTGCCACGTAATCTTTCTACATTATTGCCCAAATATCACATTTTGGTCTCATCTGATCATCCTCTTCTATACGAACCAGCGATTCAAATTTCACACTCTGACTCGAGTAGCAAAAATATTAATTTATACCTCTGATTTTTTCTCTGTGAAGTTTGCTGTGATGTCACAAGGACACTTCTGGTTGAAAATGTCAGAATAAAAGCACTTCCTGTTCTTTTCATTCAGAAGTTCAACAATCATATATTTACATACTACACTATTTTTAAAAATCATTCATTATGTAGTGATTTATACCTGAAATTTGAACATCTTTACAATTTAGAAGTGACACAATATACTTTCTGTCAATATTATCAATTATTCTCCAGCTCAGAGTAAGCAGAAGATTTTATTTAACCCAATACATAGTGGAGTGGAAAAAAATGGCGTCTGTGACAAACAGTTGTTTGTTATTACAAAGACAAAAACACACATTTCATTAATTCAGAAGTTTAACATTAGGAACAAAAATTATTATATTTGGTCACCATCAGTTTAAGGATTTTCCCCTATTTGATAAAAAAAAGGATATCATGACATTTGTTAACTGAATATGTAAAATATCATGTTAGAGTAAAATTGAAGAGCATTTGTGTAACTTTAGCGCCACCTAGTGTCTGAGTGGAGATTTTTGGAGACCAGCTTTTCACTTCAGAGCTTTATACTATTGCTAAAGTTATGTTGCAAGTAAATTTAAAGTATCTTCTTAAGAAAAGTTGCTAAAAAATCAAACAAATTTTTAAATTACAGTGGAATCAAATTTGTACAATGACAAGAGACCAAGAAGTAAGTTACACAAATCTTTTTATTTAAACTGCTCATCACCTATTTTATTGAGAAATATTTAACTTTTTCCACATCTTGTATAATTAAACAAAAATTATGTTCATCTCATGCATTTTAGTTTCATATGCACCTTAGTTTTAACTTAAATGCTTCTGCTGCATGATTTGTACGTTACATTAAGATACTTCTCAATTATACAAACGGACCAATGCACCTTAAATACTATTTATTCACTGAAATACAAGGCTAAAGGAATGCTCCATAAAGTTTTTTCCACCACATTACAAATATAGAGAAACAGGGAAAAAAAATAAATCAAATAGATGAAAAATAACCTTGGATAGAAATTTCATTTCCTAAAATATATTTATTTTTATAACATTTATAGCCAGATTTAGAAAATGTTAATTCCTGTCTTATATTTGTGAAGTGAACAAAACATTTTAACGATAGTATTTTTGTTGTCTTTGTCCAGCTATTCAGAGAAAATGGTTATCCAAACAGACCAAGCTCTTGACTTGAAGTCGAAGCAACTCTCATCCGGTTTGGCTCAAAGATGTGACATAAATCCTGCATGTAAATATAATAATTATAAATGATCAGCTGTGTGTTGATATAGGCTGGAGAATTATACTATACTATGTCAGGTTGGATTTGTGTTTAACTTTCAGTTTGGTTTAATAAAGATTTAATTTGAAAAATACATTTCTTGTGCAACAAGTTAATAATTTACTTGCAATTTACCACTTTTCTTATCATTGTAAAATTATTGCGCTGTATTTTAATGATATTTCAAACTCAAATGACAGTCGTGCAGCTTTCAGCACTTGTACACATAAAATTAGGACTTATATTTGTCATCAGTCCAAGTGTCATAATGCTGGCCATGACGGTCTGTAGGGAGAATTGGTTAGAAATGTGTGTGAACTTAATTAGGATTTAATTAAGCCCAATAAAAAAAGAGAACTGGTTAAAATCTTCCTCAAATGTAAACAAATATTGTACTTCTTTATATTACCACAAGAGGGCGTACTACAACAGTAAAACAGATTTAAAAAGTGAGACTAATGGCCATCTAATATTATAGACGGCATCTTTGGGGATTCACTGACATTTCTGCCTCTGTGGAAAAAAGTGACAAAAGAAATTATTTTTTATTGGTTTAAATTGCTGATCTTAATGCCAAACTGTCTTGAAGATTTAAACCAATTAATTAAAATGTGGATAAGTAAGGAAATCTTAATGAGGAGTGCCGTGCTTAAAACAGTAAATGAACCAGTTTTATTCTCTTTCTCATAGTAACTTTGCACCACAGGTGTCATTTTGAATAGATTTGTGTTCACAGGTGACAAGCCGTGAATAGATTTCACAAACAATAAGTCATCCCACTTTTAGGCGCCGGGCCCCATCATTTTGCACATAAACGATATTGAAATGCCACCAATGTGTAGAGGACATGTATGCATACCAAACAGCAATTATTATTCACTGGGTTTGCTCCTTCTCTTTCTTTGTCCCCCTCTGTCTGTATCTCTCTCCAAGGTCCCGGCTCTCTGCAGTAATAATACATGAACGGCTCCTCTCCCTCATCCATTAATCAGGAGGGAGGCTGAGGTAACGCCAGGCTGATCTTTGGCCCTCACACACACATACACACTTACCTTATCGCTAATAATTGAAGGGATATTAATGCAGATGAATAATTAAGCTTTGGGGGGGGCTCTCTTTAGCGTCCTAATGAGAGGTGGCGACAGATTGCTCCGAAGTCTTATTACGTCTCGTCGAGAAGTTTGGGAAAGCTTAAAGTGGTGATAAATGGCCTCCATCTGGCAATTGGTGAATTAAATCAATGCAGGCGCTTTGCAGAGTTCCCAATCTGAGCTGCGCCACATTGTTGCTCTAATGAAGAAATTGGTCTCCGATAGTTTCTGGGAGGAAAAGTGAATCTGATGACTGGTAAAATAGTTTGTTTTAATCTGAGAGATTTCAACCAAATAGTAGAAGTAATTATCGTTATATTCTGCTATACAAACATGCTAACAAAATGTTGTACATCAAGGAAAATCATTAAGATTTATCCTGTTTCTGCCTTTTTGTTACACTTTAAATAAATTTTATTATCAGGCGAAGAAAACCTGAGTAAAAGAAAAATGCTGATGGTTTCATTTATTAAGAGAGAAAAGTTATCTAAGCCTAAAAAGTAATTTATTCTAACGCTAAAAACGGGCAATTAATATTTTACCTGCAAAGGCAGGATGGGCTTTCAGTTGTTAGCTTTGTTGCTCAAACTTCAGGGTGACTAACGTTTCAACACCATCTGTGTCTTCATCCCTGTTGCTGTGTTGACTTCTGACTCAGATGAAGACACAGATGGTGTCGAAACATTAGTCTCCATAAAGTTTGAACAATAAAGCTAAAACCTGATTGAGCTGTGAGCTATTTTTACCCATTTTCTCTTTCTCACTGGTGAGTTATGACCAAGTCTTAACTGGGTTTTTTATGGTCTGCAGTACTTCAGATTTTCTGGGTTCTTTTGTGACGTTTTTGGAGTTGTTTTGATAAACTAGCCTCTCCTGAACTAGAAAGTTTCAACACTGTTTTCTGTTTTCTATATTTGTGAATAATGGCGCTCACTGTGGCATGTTGGAGGCACAACAAGCCACAGTCTTTGCTGCATGTCTTCCTCCTCTCTCATTAACAATTTTGATCTCAAATAAAGGCCACTAGAGCCAATAAAACCTTAAAAAAACTAAATCTTTGTATCTTTTTTCACACTGTTGCCTACTTCTTGATTCATCATTCTGGTAGTAATGCTGAATGAGAAATTTGAATTTAATCCCACATATTGCATGATTAAAGGGGGTTTACTCTTTCAGATAAGAGAAATAAATGAAAATATAATTTAACAATGTATTTGATGTATTTGATCATCTGAAACATGTACAGTTTTTGTGACAAAAAGCAAATACATGGGGCAAATATTTTTTTACACAGAATCTTTGATATTAAATTCAGCGTTCATTCAGTAATTTGTACATTAGCACTGAAAACAGTTTATTATTATATTGTTGATTTTGTTTACACTCAGCGTGTCAATCCATGGTAATTGCAACAGCTCACAAACCTCAAAAGAAGCCAGGCTGTCATTTTAGATAAAAGACTGATGAAGGATTTCCTGGAGACGCTGGGTGTTTCAGACTTCAGATTTGACATTTGTAAAAGAAACAGTTGTGTAGCCTGTTGCAGCAGCTGTTGTCAGATTTTAGAGATGTGCTGTAACTCGCTTCTGGTGTTCAGGGTTGAAAAAAACAAAACAAAAACAAAACAAAACAAAAAAAACCTCCGCCAGCAGTAAAGCTCCTAGGATGGTTATTTTGGTTACCAGTGTCAGAACTGAAACATCTCACTTTAGCTGTTTGTATAGTTTAAATGTATTCATTTGGTGATCCTGTGTTTTATTTCATCAAATTCACTTGCAGTAGTTAATATTTATGCTCAAAATGACTCTATATTGTAAATATTAACTTTTAAAGATAAAAAAAAATAACAGCATTAGAGACAGTTTCCCAGGTGAAGCTAGACTTTTAGATCAACATCTTAACTTTAAAATCTAGATATCCCTCCTTTGTCTGTAAGAGTTTGATTTGACTGCACTCATCGTCCAAAACAACTCTTTGGTTTGACCCCCCAAAGGGACAGTTATGTCTGTTGCTTTTGTTCATAATTCTTTCTGACATCAGTTCAGTCACTTTCTAACTAGAAAAACTTTAGCAATCTCAGTATTTAGTTAGAATAATTGAACTAAAAATGCAGAAGAAAGAATGTGTTAAAAATTATGTGGAGATAAAAAAAGCAAACTAATTGACTTGCTGTTATTTTAATATTTGCAGATGACATGATAATGTGTGATGAGAGTAACACGAAGAGGCGGTGAGAGAAGGAATGAAGGTAAGTTAAAAAAAACCCACAAAAATGATGTTTGTGAAAAGGAGGGAGATCAGTGGGCTGTGAGTTAATACGGAGGAGTTGACCGGTGTGTCCAGGAGGGATAGTGGACATATTGGACAAATGAATGTGTAAAATAAATATGCCAGAAAGTAGTAAATAAGAAGTGAAAAGGATGTGCACAGAGGAGCTTCATGCATGCACAGACCTGAACACCCACAGAGTGCAACGCCACTGAGGTTAGGGTATAAATATATACTGCTCAAAAAAATAAAGGGAACACTTTAAGTGTTAAACACCTGTTTAAGTGTTCCCTTTATTTTTTTGAGCAGTGTATATAATGACAATAAAGCTATTCTGTTCACTTCTCTTTACTTTCAGACTTTTATACTTGTAGAAATGCTTGATGGAGTCAGATTTTTATCATCTTTTTAATTAAATTCATGTCAAGAGTCTTGTTTTTGTCAGTTTGACACAATATTCTCCTTGTGATTCTTGTTGGTTAAAGTTTCCATTTCCTTCTTGGAATCATTCATGTCAGGAATCAAACAATCCACATCAAATACTGCACCTAAAGATAACACAGTTTGTTTAACAAAACACTCATCTTAAAAAGCATAAACATGAGTTAGAGTCTGTAAAAAAATACATTTTAAAAATCTGTCACATAGTTCAGCAATTTAGATTAAAGTACTGTCGACACAGCTCAAATGTTTTAATTTGACACAATATTAACTTGCTTCTGTTGTTCCAACAAACCGACTTGCTGCAAAGCTGCAAACTCCACATTTATGTACTGGTCAGATAAATGTTTTAAACTGATAGAGACTAATAATTATAAATCTTTTCCTTTGTGGACCTAAACCAGGTTGTGTTGGTCATTGTCAATCATCAAATGCTGATTGTGAGGCAAAGTCAGGAGACAAAGCTTTGAGGCAGGAGGTTATAGCTAAATGTTGACAGACGAAATAGAAGCAAATACTCCACAACATCTACGTGCAACAAAATATAGCCCAGGTTTTCGCTTTGAGACTGTTTTGATCCAAATTGTGCTCACAATTGAGCAACAAGAGGGTATAAGTGTCCTGCTCACTAGACGAAGTGTGAAACTAAAGCCATTAAGCTTCTATTCTTCATATCTGCTCCATAAGAAGATGTGATAAATGTTGTGAGAATGAATAGTAGCAGTCTGACAGTGAATAAATAGATGGATGTACATTTCCAAAGGACATTAAATGGAAAAGACATAACATAAAATATCTTGAATTCATAGCAGCTGCAATAAAACATTGCAATTATTCGCTAGGGGCTTGTAGTTTAAGGAGACAGTATTTCTGACTAAAGAGTCCCATCTTGTGATCTAATAATACACGCAGGCATCTCTGCTAATGCAGTTTTTAAAGTCATGAATATGAAATTTGAACATTAACATATTAATTTCTTCGAAAGCGCTGACCTGATTGGCACAGTCGTTTTTGTCTGCTTGTAAAACAGTTTGTCTACATGGGGAGAAACACGCAGCACCTTAAGCATGACCGGCACCGAGGGCAGGTTGTGTGTCTCTGTGTGGGACTTCATCAGCCATGCTGCTTGGGGCCAATCTAACCTTTCAGTCTGCTCTCTGAGGATCTCCTCTCATTTTGGCTTTGCTCAGCCTGTCACCGTCTCCAGCTAAAGGAGAGATAACACATACAGTCCTTATTGGCTCTCTTACAATAAAAGCTGCCTATTTCACTGACTTCTGTAACCTTTTGTCCTCTGTGAAGAAAAGACAGACTGCACTGGGTGACATATGAAAGTGTTTTCAAGTTTTTTGTAGTGTATTTACACAGAATCTCCCCTCCCTTTTCTTCTTCTTCTTTTTAGCTAACAATGATATTTAAATAAAAGATCATGGTCCAGAGATAAACAAGTCTGCACTTGTGCTTCAAGCTAAATTCAAATGTCATGCTCACAAACACGAAGCTAACATCCTGAAATGTTTAGCGGCTGCAGCGCTTGTCACGTTCAGGGTGCCAAACTGCTAACATTTACTAAACATGACTTTAGTTTTCAAACCATTTGGCCATAAATTACACAAGTTTGTCCTCTAAAGTAAAATATACAATAAGGATGAAGCTGGTTTTATTTTTTTACCTGCAGATTACAGCACTCTGCAAATTTATTCACACCCCTTTAACTTGTTTTTGTCACAAGCCTCAAAGCATTTTGTCGGGGTTTAATCTGATTGTGTGACAGAAAGTAGGAAATAATTGTGAAAAAGAATATGACGAGGTTCAGTATTTGAAAATTTACCTGTTTGCATATTTTCTTGTCGCTCATTTCTAAGGCCCACTCCTCAAGGTTTATTTGTTATTAAATAGGAACGTTTTTAACAGTTTTCGCCCTGCAGCCACACGGAAACAAATTGTTTTGTTTAAACGCTGACATATTAGCCCAACCCCTGTGGGCAGGGCCTAAAATATTTCAATAATTTAAGTCTCGCAACAGATTATTAACTCAGTTTAGGTCTGGACTGATTCTGTCAGCTGAATATGCTTCATTCAATCTAAACTAGGGGTGTCCAAAATGTGGCTCAGGGGCCATTTGTAGCCATCAGAATTACTTTGAGCGGTCGGCAAACTCGATTCAAGATGGTGGATGTGATTGAAAAACTATTTAATGGCTTAATTTTCCCACAAGGTCTTTAAAACAAGTTGCAAACAAGTTAGCATCTTAATAATTATTATAATAATGAGGTAACTTCTAAAGGACGTATCCAAATTTGTATTTTTACAGAAAAAATTTAAAGATGCAAAACTTGGTGTTGGCTTGTCAGATAAACATACAACACTAATGATTTGTTGTTGTATTATGACAAAATGCGGACATGTTTAAGCATCTGAAATACTTTTGCAGGTTTCTACAGTGTGAAGGTTTTATATGAAAAGCTTTTGATCAAGCAGAAGGTGAATGGCTCTCTAAAAGTATCGCCAGGCGTGACAAGCTGCGATAGGAGAGGATATAAATAATAACGATAGAAATGTGTAAAAGGAAGAACGTAGAGGGAGGAGGCAGTCAGAGGGGAAATGATGGTTGAAAGGACGGAGTGAAAGAAATCTATCATCTTTAGCCTCTCATTATGGGCCGACTCTGAGAACAAGACAAAGGATGTGTTTCTGACAGTGATGCCTTTTCACTGTCAGCATGCAAGTCAGCTAGATATGAACTGTTTTACTCGTGTGAATTAGAATCAGATATACCTAGAAAGAAGGAAAGTAGTAATAATTTATGGCCATGATCGGGCCTGGCTTTATCGATCGAAACACACGAGTCAGATACAGTTTAGTGATAAAGTTAGAGTTCATTTTATCAGGTAAAATATTTATTTCAGAGTCAGGCAAATTAACATTTTAACATCTCTTTTTAAGATTGAGCTCGAACCAAAATTTAAGTTTGTGAAAAGCTCATCCCTCAGTTAAAATCCTTTTTAATGTATTTTTCTTATTTAACTTAATGTGAAAGATATCTTTAGACCCCTGATCTTGTGTTCCTTGTTCCTCATTTGGCCGATTAAAGCACAAAGTAGAGCTCCAAAGTGCAGGCTGACAGAAAACATGAGTCAGCATTTGCAAAAACAATTATCCAGCATATGAGTCGCATCTCTGTTGGTATCTGGCCTACTCAAAGTACTTTGGGTTGGCAGAAATATAACAATGCATCATCTCTCATCTTCTGGAACATTAATCGACTTTATTGCATAAAGTTTCGGGATAGAAACAAATTAACAGAAAAGAAATGTGGAGAAATACAAAAGTGGCAAAGACCTCAATGAAAACCACACACTAAATGTTCCACACATTTTCTAACAACGATTTAAAGTCACAGTTTTAATTAATTGAACCGTATGATAATCCAGTTTTACACAACATTGTTTCATTCAGGTTAAAGGAGAAGCAGGGTGATATTTATCCAGTACAACAGATAACTTATCCAATTTATTGTTCTGCTGCTCATCTTACAAAGAGACCATCTGAGGGAAAGAAGAACAGAGTGGAGGCTGTTGAGGAATAGCCCTCATTAGTGAGATTATTATTTTCCTCTCTTTGTATCTCAAAAACGAGAAAATGACTCAACTTATGCAACCATAATAAGACAAACAGCAAAAAGTATTTATCGTGTTGTGCTCTACTTTAAGTTGTTAGTTGGAGCGTATATCTCTTGGTTCCAAATTTACATACCCAAACGCAAACAGCCAGTGTTGACTTATTATGACTGACAATGAATAAAATATGACCTGAGTCATATTTTATTCATTGTCATTTTATTCATTGTTAGGGAATGTTTAAAAGTAAGAAATATACAGAAAATTGGGATTTTGTTAAAAAGTTTGTGCGTTCATTTCAAAATGTCTGATGATTTTGACTTGCAGATGAAATTTAGTTTAATCTTATGGCTTACATGCTAATGTTTCTGGTTGTGAATTGATTATATTACACTAAAATTAGATGTAATATAATCTGCCTTGTCGTTTTCCATCTCTTGTTTTGTTTAATTCTCTCTGCTGATCAGCTTTATAGAGATGCTGATTTCATTTTTCGGTGTTACTTTGTGTCTGCCTACATTGTCCAAAATATCAGCACTTCCTTTCATGACCAACTGCAAGGAGAACCTGTAGAGTCAAGAGGTACAGATGAATTTGTACAGAAGAGAAACAGGAAAATGAAATATATATTTTACCCTTTGCCTGTTCAATCAATAAACTTGGTAATAAACTCTGAAATGCAGCTAGTCTGTTAATATTTAACAGTTTTGTGTCTAAATAAACCCAGATAATAACGTGTTGATTTGGTAGCAGTGTAATTACTTTCACTGGTGCGCACCGTCTTTGTCTCACTGCACACTTCCATCTTTAACGCGATGACTCCTCAGTTTAACCTCCTTTATTTGGTTTCCCAGTGAGGCCGTTGCTCTCCCCCAGCTGCGTGGTTTGCGAGGCTCACGCAGCAACAAAAGAGGAAGATAAGCAGAAGGTTTTAAAAGTGTCATTCAAAGTGTAAATTCTCAGCATGCCCTCTCTCTGGGGATCTCTTTTGATGTCCCTTTTTATATTTCACTCATGCAGTGTTGGCATTTGCATCTCAAGGCGAGAACACGGATCAATCATGGTGGGGAGGAAACCGTTGCAGTGAAAGAATGAGAGGTTTTAAAAATGCCTCAACGATTGGCTGCTTGTGCGAAGAGTTTGTCAGCAGCAGTATTTCACGCCAGTTGCTGGAATCACATAAAACAAACTAGTTGTCGCTACAGTGGCAAGCTGGTGTGTTTTGTATCTGTAAGATTAGACTCTATAATCAGTGTAATCAATTGTAATGATCATCAGTGAAAATGGCAGCTACAACAGCACACCCACTCTAAAGCTGGCTGGTTTCAGCAGCTGGAGCGCCCGCAGACACATGCTATCATTACTCCAATATGATGCCTGTTGCTCAGCTGCCTGTCAGGCTAAATTCCCCTGAACAAGCCGTGCGTGCGTGGGGTGTGTGTGGGTGTGTGTGTGTGAAGCCTTGGCCCACTTATCTCATCCATCAGAGGATTTCAGTACTCCGCCTGTCAGTCAGCAATCGCTCACTGTCGCCCCGACCGGGCTTGCCGATCATCTATCGTGTTTGGAGAAACGTGAGCGTGAGAGTGCACGAGCATCAGTCAGCCACTTCCTGACACGCACTGCCGTTGATGTCTCAGTTGGTGTCAGCAACTCCACTTTTCATCCTAAATGTGTCTGCGGTGGGCGATGAGAGCCGTTACAGGGCCATCTTTAAGCGGAAGACCTCCGCTGGTTCACAGTTCTAAATCTCTCCGAACAGAGAACACCCTAAAGGGACAGATAATAAAATCTGGCAACTGTGTAATAATACGATTCCTAAATGATCTACAGAGAATGTCAAACTCCAGCCATGTTTAAGCTTAGTGGAAGACCATTTAGTCATCTTTCAGTAAAATACGGCCTAGTTTTACTCATTCTGGTCTTGATTTTGGCTGTTGTCGTTTGAAACTAATCCTGGGCTCACAACTTCTGCTGTAGTTAACTGGGATAAAGGCAGAATAGTTACTGTAAAGTGGGTGAACAAACAAAAAGTGATATTCCCTGTCCATGGAGACAGATTGCAATCTAGTTTTGGTAAAATCTAGTCATTGTCACTGAGCATCTTGGCAAATAGTCTCCAGTTCATTCAAAACACAGCAGAGAAGTTAAACTACATATCAAACATCAGTTTCCCAACTTATAATGTTTTGTAATCAGATACTGTATAGATAAGTCTGCAGATGAGTTACATCTTTTGAGCAGAACATAGTAAACCAAAAGAATATGCCCACCCAGCATCTATCAATTACACCTTCTGCCAATTCAGATGCATTCAATAGATTAGAACATAATTGAAAATATTATTATATAAACTTTATTACTGAGTGAAAGACATTATATAGCTTAATTACACATAGATGGATATTTGAAAACCTTTAAATTAGATTTAAAATTGGAATATTTCATAAGACCAATTAAAATCTATTCTTAAAAAAATATTAAAAGCATATTGAATACCTGCTTTAAGGTTATTTTAATCTGACCAAAGAGATTAATCAGGATATTGTAATTTATGGAACATGACTGAAATATGTTCTTATTTTAAAAGACTGGTAAAGCATACCAGAGTTTATCCTGGACAGTCGGGTACCAGGAAAGGGCTTGGAAAGGAGTAGAAAAATGTTCAGAGACCCTCCACAAGTTGACTCAAACGTGTGGCTTAAATACTTCTATAAAATATAAATATATGAAACAGAAAATATAAGTTTCTCATGTCAAGATAATCCTCCGATGTGAATTTCTCCCCCAACCACTTTTAAGATTCCAGTTAGAGAAAAACCTTTAATATTTTACATTCCAACTTTATTCTCATTGGGTTCCATAAATTCAGGGATCCTGTTGGGCCCAAATGCATCACCAGAAGGGAACATTAAAGACAGCTGTCAACGTATTATCCATCTGAACGACAGAATAATTCAGTGTGGTTTTGTTATATACTGTAGCCACCTTTTCCAAGGAGGGAAACTAATGGTTCGGACCTGGAACGCTTGACTCTTGACAGGAACAGGGACAGATTCTGATAGGAATTTTAATTGCGTCACCTCAGAACATGAGGTTGGACTTAATTGGTTAAAATTTCCAACTTTGCCCAAGATGTCACTAAATCATACACGCTGGACCTTTAAAAATCTCTAGAGAGGTGCAGGGTTAAATCTCTAGATTTTATGTATGACACATGAAACATAAAAACTATAGACTTAAGTTTCAGAGCAGTCAAAACAACAGATAAACCACTAAAAGCTGTCGTAACAGGTGTGTATAAGGAGCTATTTCCCTTGAGTAGCTGCGTAGCAACACAATCCCCTCTAAGCTCGGCCAAGTTTGGACGCGGGGAGCAGGAGGAGAAGCCAACATCTTAAATGAGGTTGATCAAAGCAGACATACTAATATTTGTTTCCCACCAATTCCATTTAAAGTGACAGAGCTGGTGTGTAAACAGCTGGTTTGTGTGCGACCCAAGGGGATAGGTATTAAAAAGGAAAATCCAAAATGCACACAAAACAGCCATCATCTTAATGAGGGCTTACAGGAGTATTGGAGGCTGGTGCACTATTTGCAAATAGCTCATCAGGAATCAAACACATGAGCCAGAAAGCTCGGCCTTCACTCAGTTTCATATTTCACAATGCTTCAGATTTTTCCAACACTTAAAGTACCTTATTTATATTCCATCACCTTATGTCACATTAGGATTTTCTCTGATCTCTTGTCAAGGGGGCATGTGACCGTCCTTCAAAGTTAGGCGTAAACAGTAATTCAAGTGGAGCAGCGTAAAATAAAATGCATTTTCAATTCAATCTAATTCAAATAAAAGCTTTATGTGACAATTTCAGACACATTTTGCTCATCTAGTGCTGGAACATTTTATTTTAATTGCATAAAACCCAAGTAATTTAATACAACAATTTATCAATGATAACCTATTCCATTATTTAATTCTTCTTTTGTGGTTTGCAGCTTAAAGCTCTGAAAGGGAGACTTTCTACTGGACTCATCTACTGAAAATGTCCTGAAAGAGCAGAGATGTTTAGGGATGGCCCCGAAGGACACACTGCAGAAACACAAGGTTTGTCCACAGTAATGAATCACAGTTCTTTCAAGCAGACAGAAATGATCAGAAAAATATTTCCAGGAATTTCCAGCAGCAAAGAATCTCTGACTGAAAAGGAAAGTGCTGTTTTCACAGAATGGAAAAGATTAGCTCAGAGAAATGTTTTTTAAAAATTATTTATTGGTATATATGAGAACAAAACAACCATGAACAGAACATGACAACAGGTTTTTAGTGTGATTGGTTATTTTGTTAAACACAGACCACTACACAAATCAGCACAGTTTGGCATGCTGCAGCAATCCAAGTTGCCATTTGGAGCTTTTGGAACTTCCTGCATTGTATTGTATTGATGCATTCAGAATATTAACTGGGCTGACTTCAAGCTTTCCTGTGCCATTTCCAAATTTCAACACAGTGTAAAAAGGTTTTAGAGGGTTGACTTACTTTGTTTTTAAAAGTACCTGCATGCTTGTGCACAGCTTTTGTCTTTTTAGTATTCCTCAAAAACGATGCTGACTGTCACCAGATTCAGTCCTCCTAGCCTTCCAGCACATGCTATGGAGGAAAAACTCCTCTACAAATATCCTCCAAAAGGGATTTATGTCCTCCAGCATTAATTACTGAAATACCAAAACACACATGCACACATGATATGTCTACTGAATCATATTGTTAAACTTAAATAAGAAATCTTTTCAGTCACTTACAGTCGCATTTGTTCATGTTTCACCTTTAAATCACATATCATAAATTTTGGCTCAGTAGGATTTGCATAATCTTTCTGACTAGCAGAAAAATAAACAACTGCTGACCTCAAGTCTTACTGTATTAGAGGAAAAATGGTGCACTTGTTAGGATTATTCTAATATGCTATGATTGACATCATGATACAGGAATTTACCATCACAGTAATTTTCACATCAAGATGTGAAAATCACTATAATGTTTAACTTACATACATAATGACCTGCTTGCTTTCCACTGAAAATAAAAGAAATCAAATTACTTGTTGCTGAAAATATAAATAACACATTTTGGCTGAAGGATTTTAACAAAACACTAAATCATTTGTTATACTTTAGTATTTTTCTACTTGATCTAGCTAATGTAGCTACTAGCTAAATCAATTCACAGCATTGATTTAGCTAATATGCTGCCATGTTAAACATGCTAGCACTGCTCAGTCACAGTAGCTTTCTGTTTCTGATTTTGTTTTCGATTAACATTATGAAACAAAACTTCAAGTTTAAAGTGATTTTCTCATTTTGATTTACTTATGCTTTGATATTATTAAATAAACAAAAGATTCAGAAAATGTTTAAAGGTATGAGGAAACTCAACAGTAAAGATACTTTTAAAAAAACACTTGGTCTGTTTTCTTGCATTTATCACAAGTTCTTCAGCTAACTAGCTAGCTGATAGCACAGTACAAAAATTGTGAAATAACTTCCACTAATGCAAAGCATTCTACGGAGCAAAATGAGTTTAGTTTGATCAAAAACAAACTAAAATGTGAACAATATTGGGAAAACAAAGACTGATTCAGCAATGCTAACGAAAATTTGATTTGCTAAGTCAAATTTGTTCTGGGGATGTTTTTTAATGGTTTTGATGTCACTATCACACAGAAACACAACTTTTACTGGAACAACAAGTAATTTGTTATGCATAGCTTTGATAAGCTGCATTATACCTTCATTAAATAATATTGCTTGATCCACTTACATAAGTATTACATATGTACAAAATCAATCCCTAAATGTTCAACTTGCTGAAGACTATAGCATATTAGCACTTAGCTTACTAGCTAATTTAACTCAATTAAAAATTGCTTTTGACAAGGAAAACAAATGATTTAATATTGTGTTGATATCCCTCAGGGAAATTATATTACTAAGCATTAAAATAATAAAGGAGACGTCTTCTGGTGTTTTGATTGAACTCTGTAAAAAAGTCAACACTGTTAATTTCAGCATACATAGTCAATCATCTCATTAAAACTGTAATTTTGCCCCAAAATTTAAGTTACAGTGTTGTGAACAGGTCACTCAATAGAGCCTCACCGACAGTCCTCTTAATGTAGTTATATTTCTTTTTAAATATTGCTGTTGTTACACAATCTGCCTTATAAACAACCAGTGAAATGGCAATAATCTTTAAGGCCTGTCGTTATTTTCCTCAAATGGTTTTAAGATGTTACTCTAGGAACATTTCCTCCCGGGTTCTTTAAGGTGTGTCGTAAATCACCTGGAATATGAGTTTTCTCACACTGAGATATCAGTCACAGTTTTATAGCTATCTCTATCTAAACTCCAGTTAAATTAAATGTCATATACAAAAATCTTTCAATTAGTTCTTTTTTTTTTCAACATATAGGGTTCAGATAGCTCTGTAAACTTGAACAGGTATGCAAAAGACGAGAAAAAAACCATAATTAACCTTTAGTTGAGACAATTTCAGTCCAAAGCGCCTGTTGTGGAGGGTTTAATCAGGGTATAAGATGAAGCCAGAGAAGGTGCTGTACTTGTTGTTGTTGCCTCCATGTGCTTTTCCGCCATCCAGTTTAACATACACCTCATCTCCAGAGTCCAAATGTAGCACAGCACTGTTACTGGCGTAGTCATAGTTCTGGTCTGCATCTTGGGCTATGGCGCTGGCCCGGACCTGGTTTAACAAGATAAAAAGAAACTCAGAGTCACCGTAAGAAACATATTGGATATAACGACCGAGTGGAAAAGTTCACATGTACCTGAGAGGCAAAGTAAAACAGCAGTGGTGCGGAAAATTGTTAGATTCTAATTTTAAACCTCCAAATGTTGATTCAAGAGGAAATAAGTTAGCATTAAAGCTGCAGGATGTAATCAAATTTGACTGGGCTGCTTAGAAAAATGTGAATTAAATCTATCATGAATGTCTGCAATGTTAGTCTGCCAAAAAAAGGCCTCAATTTAATAAAGTAAAAAAGTTGTAAGTCATGGTTTCAAATGTTAAACTTAAAATTTGTCATACATAATATATTCATTAATTATTCAATTAGTATATCAGCTGATTTAAACCAGTGTCATAACAGGTTAACCAAACAGATGATAGTTTATTTAGCAAGCAAAAGTAACTGTGATCATTATTTCATAATGTTTCATATGAAATAAACAATATTTACAGAACACTGCAAAAATCATACATGAATTCATCTTTTAATCAACAAATTATAATACATTAAAAAATACAGATAAATTGATTCATTCGTGTGTGTATTTTTTCAGCATTTTTTAAACCTGAACTTCCTTATAAATTATAAACATTTTTAGGATGTTTTAAATTGCCACCATGCTTCATCAAGTGGACCCTAACCTTTGATTGGTTAACCTCTTGTCTATGGTAATATGATATTACTTTATTATCAGAACAAGTATGAAACTTCTGTTGTAACCGTATTAGATCATATAAATTAATAATAAAATATTTGTTAATGGGCATCCAGCCATCCCTTATCGATAACCGGTGGGCCTGAGATGAGGGGCGGAGTTACCTTTAGCCACCATGTTGGATTTCTAAACATCTTAAATTACAAATTCGTGATTTCCAGAGATGATTGGATAAACATGTATTCAAAAATGTTATTAAATAGGCGTACATTTATTTAAAATGTTATTTAAATGATCAGGTATAAATCATTTTTTGTTCCATGATGTATGGATTTGTATTGGGACACTTTTCGAAATGCGTCAATCTGCAGCTGTAAATGAAAGGAGGAAAGAAAAACCTCATCCAGAGGATCGCTGCGTTAAGCACCTTTTATGGAAATGAGAGCAGACAGAACTAGAAGTAAACAGAATATGAAGATTGAATTTATTTATTCATTTAAACTGTGAAGTTAAAGGAAAACGGGAGGTTTGCGCCATGCGGTGCGCACTTGGTGCGTAAAATATAACCCAGCTTTTAAATTTTTTTTATCAACTTTTCGAGAAGAGAACCGGAATGAAATAAGGCTGTTTGATCAACTAAACAAGCTACGTTTTGGACCTTATCCTAAAACTGTGTCCATTGATCAGACCCCCGCAGTGCCATGCATGCGCTCTGGGTTGGAGTCTACCTGTCCGTTCTTGCACAGGTCGGCCCACATGCTGGTGCCATCCCCTCCGCGCATCAGCACATGGTAGGTGAAGAAGTAGATCCCGGACACATGACAGGTGAACTTCCCGGTGCTCTGGTCGTAGTGGTTTCCCAAGTTTGTGATCACGTCGTCAAATTTCAGCACCTCATATCCCTCATGCGGGTTCTTCAGACCCACGTAAAACGCGATCCTGTAGCCGCTCACCGTGGAGTTCGCTCCGTCCCCCTCGCCCGTGTCACCGGCTCCTGCTGCTCCGGCTAAAGCGGTGAAAGCCAGTTTATTGTCCCCGCGCTCTCCCGGTGGTCCCCTCGGTCCGGGGGGTCCAGGCTCTCCCGGTGGACCCCTGGGTCCGGGCTTCCCGGGTCGCCCCTGCTCGCCGCGCGTCCCTTGCGCCATGGGCGGCAGCGGAGCGACTCCGTTCACGTTCTGGCTCACCTCCATGGCGGTGGCTCCCCCCGGTTTGGGGCTGTATGGGTCACAAACCATGCGGCAGGTGCCCATCATCTCGTAGTAGTGAGCGGAGGTCTCCGGGGAGCGGAGGAGCAGCAGCGGGACAGCGATGGTCAGAGCCAGCAGGACCATGGCGACAGCGGTCACCGCGAAGACCACGGACCACTTCCTCCGGGCCGTGCGTGGACCAATGGACGCCAGAAAACCCGTCGAGCCGCGCTGGAGGGCAATTGTGACTGTTATCAGTGAGGGGTAAAAAGACAGACAGAAACAAAAGAAGTGAAGTTGGGGAAGTACGCACAAGTGTCTCCACCGCGTCTTCAATCCCCTGGGCAGCTGTGACCGAGCGGGAGACGCGCGTCTTGGCTGGATGGAGGGGTGGCGCGCAGACAGCTGCGCACAGCTGCGTCCAGCTGTTTGCAAGAAGAAGACCGGAAGGCAGGACTTCAAATTAAAACAAGCAGCGTGTACGCATGGATGGAGAGTCTGGATGTCATTTGGACTTGCAGAGCCATCAGTGCCAACTCTCACAAGCAAGCATGTTGTAAAGGAACATGTTAACTTTGCAACTTTATATAAATCTACATTAACATGTGGAACATATTAATCCACTCAAATAAGGACAGTTTTTTTTTTGAAAAAGAAAAAACTACAAATAAAATGTTTTACAAATGATCTTAAAAGTGTAGCTTTCATTTGTTTTCAATCCCCATCTGAGTCAGTACTTTGTAGAATCAATTCACTTTTGCTGTAGGCTATGTCTCTTCTAGTTTTGCAAAGAAATGTTCACTCAGTTTTGTTGTCATAGATTTTCAACTAAATATTTATGTAAACTTTGACTGGGTCACTCCAACACGGGAATGTGAGCAGCCATTTTCATTTGCAACCTTAATTTATCTCAAATTTGTAGTTATCTAGCTAACTTAACAATAAAATGCACACGCTGTTCACAGCATGTGTGAAGAGATACATTAAACCATATTGCTGATTTGAAAATAATATATTAATAATAATCTTTCTTGGAATGAGCTTTAGCAACTCGCAACTGCAATTCGAATACGGTACATGTTAGAAAATTGTTTACGTTTCTATTAGTAAACCAGCTGCCAAGACTTTTCTTCAAATATCAACCCATATGATTGTTTCACTAGAAAAAGTGTTGAGCCGGTAAAAACGATCAGAATAAAATACATTTTCATGCTTTGAAATCAATTATTGATAAAAAAAGTTCTCATCCATCATATTGTTTCAAAATGTAACAGAAAATCTTTTTGATTTTGATCTTTCTAACAAAAGGAACACAATTTTAATTCTGAATAGTGTTTTGAATGGAAACCTTTTTCCACATTTTTATGACTTGGACTTATTTATGGCTGCATGTCGAAGTTTTAATGAGTTCAAATCATCCTTTGATTAAAGTTGTTTGAACTGCAGGCAGTGTGTTTACTCCGACATGCCACTCAGGTGTATCTAAATAAACGAGTGTGATTAGTTACTTTCCTTTTGAACATGAATGAATCCAGGTCAAAGTCAGATTTAATGAAGAGCTTAAACTCGCAGCAGCTAAATACATGGCCAAATATTTGACTCAGACCAAGAGGGACACTTTCAAAGTCACTTCATATGGCTGAGGGCAGGTTCACAGTGGTGTCATCAGCTGACTGACTGCATTGGTCACTTCACACACACACACTCATGGAGGGAGAGACGGACAGGAGGAGGAGGGGGCAGTTTATGCATGCTGGATGCAGACCAGGGATGTCTGTCGGCGGTCGACACTCTCAGCTCCATGCTCTCTGTGACTGCAGGGACATATTTGATGTCTTGTTCCATGCGGCTGAGGGCCACAGGCCTCGAATTTAGATTGGCTATCAAATTAAAATTCATTCCATGCAAATCAGCACCCCAGTGCATGCAGATGTGTCTGACATGCCTTTTTAGCCTTGGTTTTGGTTTTCCTCCGAGACCGCTGAACTCTTGCTAATTGTGTGGATTTTATCCGCACCTGCTGATTAATAATTGTGACTTTTATGCCATTTACTGGGCATAAAAGCTTTAGGGATGCTTAATAAAAGCTGGTAATTGTTACAAACATTCCTTGAAGGACCTTAAATACTTCAAAAGTGCGGGGCCAGCAGAGCTAAGCACCTGGAATTGGAGTGCAGGCCCCACATCCACAACAGAGGCTTTACAGCTCAAGGCAATGTGAAGAAATCTTCAGAGGTTGAAGACGAGGCTTAGCCGAACCCCCCCGCGATCCTGCCATCCCCTCCACCCCCAACCAATTCCAGCTCACGCTCAGCTCAGCTGTAACTCTCCAGAACACGGAGGAAGCCGCTGCTGGCATCCGAGAGTGAGAAAAAGCATAACGAGCAACGAGAGCTGGCCGAGAAATTCAAACCAAAGTTGAAAAATCTGAGGGAAACGCCACGGCGGCCAGAATAAAAACATCCCATCTTGTTTTACATTTTTCATTCCCCTTCAAAGCATCGGTAATTCACAAAACATACAAAAACAAACCCACTAAAAATATGCAGAAAGGCACATGGAGCACATCCTCTTTCCTAATGCGCAGCATGACCTTTAGGAAGGATTAGTACAGTGAACTGTGTCTTTAGGCTGCGGTGAGCCAAACACAACACACTGTTTGCATTATGCACTCCAGCCTCTTAGATTATCCCAGCCTGCAGCTCCGTCATGCTTGTAATCACACTGCACTGCTGCATGATGCACACAAACCTTACGGTGAGGCCAAAGAAGAGAACCATCACCAGCAGCTTACATGACTTTGGATAATTTTCTATTCAGCAGAGTAACTGGTAGTAGGTGTAAAATGGTATGCATGGCAGTAAACTAACATTGCAAATCACTCAACATCATTTTTTGGAGATTGTTTTCTCCGTTCAGAGACAGGGAAGCTGGTTAGACTTGAAGGGGTAAAAACAGGACAATCTTGGAAGAAGACTAAAGACTTTCAGACTGGGGTGGAAGTTCACTTTCCAGTTGAAAATGACCTTGAAGATACATCCAGAGCTACAGTGGAATGGTTAGGTCAACGCATAATCTTGATAGAAAGTCTACAACTAAACTAATTAAGAAAATTGTGCCATAATAGAATAGAATAGAATAGAATTACTTTATTCATCCCAGCAGGGAAATTATTTCGCAGTTACAGCAGCATAGAGACAAGATAAAATAAAAATAAAATATAACATGCTGTCAATATAAAAAGCAGCTTAGAGCAGACCTTGCAAGGATTCAAAATGCAGAACAGAATGTATATGTAAATATATGTACAGCAAGTGTGCCACAGTGCAGTTGTGCGAAATTGGACTGCTAACTAACTTGAATGCTTATGTATCTATGGTCTGCTTTGACTATTTGCAAAGGTTTTCATAGCGCATATCCGAAATATTGAAAAGAAAATGCAGCTTGGATAGCTAAGATACCTGAGTGCAATGCTGCTAGACATGCTAATTGCTGCCGTTTGCAAAGCAGCCAATCCAGGAGCTACATTTGTGTTCCTGAGCACTGATTGGCTGTACCCTCAGGAGCCAAATGACGGTAGATGTTAGCTTCTGCTAGGTTTCAACTGTGTAATACTGCATATTGTGGAAACCAGGGGTCAAACATATAGGCACACCTCACAGCTTCAGTGAAAAGTGGTTCTACAAGTGATTGACCCAAAGGTACTGAGAAGAAATGAACACCATTCTTGTTTTGATTTCTGTTTGCAAAAAAACACAATTTTTTCCCTTGTTATAGTTGCACACTCCTTTGTGTTGGTTGACTAAGGGGTTTGAATACATTTTCATGGCATTACAAATATCTTTGACCACTATTATCAGTCAGTAAAAAAGACACCCAGCTACTTTCTAAAGATTTAATTGCTTTACAGACTGAATTATGAAGGAATGGTTGGTCAGCCATTGTCATTCCGTTCGTTTTGCATTAGTGAAACTTGTTCTACTTATTGTGAATCAAACGTCACAGCTCATATGTGTAAGTGAGCCATCTGTGAACCACAACAAGACAGCTATGAGAACTTGCAACATCAGCTTCTGTCTTAGTGCGTGACCCTGATCCCACATGAAGCCCACTGAAGACACGTCTGTCCTCGATTGCACGGATAAAACAAAACGCTCCTTGATGATTGTGAACACCTGTCAAAGTCCACCTCAGGCCAAATGTTTATGACCTTTTATTTCCTCACGTGGCACAATATTGACCAATTCTACCTTGTCTTCTGATTAATTTAGCAATTTCTCAGAAGACACAATTTACTGATATATAAATGAAAAACTCAAAAATGAAATATGAATGTAGCAAGCTGCAACCCTGAGCGAAATAAACAAACATGAAGCCACCAGAGAGCCATGAGAGAGCATGAGGGGAAAAAAGGGTTCGTGTGTGAGAACGTACATATTTGTGTGTGGCGACACTGATGTAGCACAGCCCGCCTCAGGGATTCAACCTTTTGCAAGTGGCAAAGGCAGACATGATGAAGTCATGGTGACAGTGTGTAACCTGCGGTCAGACATCTTTTTAACACGCGTTTGGTTTTTTTCTACCGATCCCAAGGCCAGTTTATCAAATACACCAGCTTTGCAAGCAGGAGGGGAACAGGAGGACTTCAATATTAAAACCATTTTCAGAGAGAGGGTATATGAGATTAGCCTCAAACCTCTACGTATTGTTATACAAAAGTAGCTGAAGGCTACTGTCATCATGTGCTCACAATGCTAACACCTGCTTATATTTAACAGGTGTAATGGGAGCCAAATTACCTCTTAAATTAGTGTTAGCTTGCTAATATGAGCTAATCAGCTCTTAATTGTGTTTAATCGTTCGACTACAGGGGTGGTATGTTGAGAGTTCTGAGATTAAATTAAGATCTAGTGCTTTACACACTAGATCTTACTAATTACTGGTACATCACCAAACCAGCTTGTAAAACACTCTACAGTCTACAGTCACCCCAGATATGTTCTCATTTTTATGCGCTGATCTCTGATGGTTGTAAGTCTAGATGTTGGAAATCTTTTGTGTTTAACACCAGGTGGCACTAATATGCCTCACCATGTGACGTCACTACATACATAAGCACCAATACTTCCCACTGCGGCATACAATGCAAAAAGAAATGGGGAAAAAGCTTTGTAGTCCCAACTGATCACAGTTTTCGCAATGGGTTTTTGTTATTTCTCTTCTGTTTTGTGTTTGTAGAACATAATGTGTACATTATGCCTCCTGCATCTACAGTATATGATGGTTTCAGGATTAGGTATCTGTTCAGAAAGGTGTAAAAACAGTCATTTTTTTGCTTTCTTTAAATCATTGGTTACATTATTTTTAATTATTTTAATTGCAGCTCATTTTTGATTTAAATAGTTTTACTAATAAATAAAATTGCATAACTTTCTTTTTGTCACAGTCTAAGCTCTCGTTGCAATTATTCACAAAACATGATGCTTTACGTTGGTTCAAGCAGAAATATTATCCTATTTATTCATTTTAAAATATGAAAAAAATAGTATTGTCCTCAAATGATCTTAGCCAAAACTTTAAACTGTCTCACTGAAAACTTCCATAAAATCGTGAACGTTTTTGTTTTTACTTGCATTTTATTTACTGTCCTAAACTGCAAATAACACTATAAACACCGAGTTGGTCACGTGTTGTCACCTGTATCACGCTGCGGAAATCACGCGCGATCTTTTATCTTACCTTGACATGCGGGGGCGTGGCTTTAACTGCTGCGTCATCCGACATGGAGGAAACCGCTGCAGTTTACTGAAAACGGAGACGCGGGTAGAACAAAGTGCTGTCTGTAAGTACAATTGTTACTTTTAGAACGCAGCTGAAGCGTCGGTGTGTTTTCTGAGGGATTTCTCGAAATGTTTGCGTTATTTTTTACTTTGTTGTTTTCGTATTAAAGGAGAGTAAAGTTTCCACAAGTCCAGCCAAGGGCAGCCAGCATGGTGGCGTTAAGTAGTTTTTCTGTTTTGATTAAGAAACAAAGTTATTAAACACTTTAATAAACACATTTTAGCTGCTTTAAAACAACTCTTGACATATAATACAGACGGGTTCCTGATTATTAGCGGTTTTCTTAACGTCCTTATACGTATTGACTTTGACTCTGGAGAGAAGTTTGGCAAAAGTGACAGACTTCTAAAGTCTGCATGAAGTTAACATAATGCAGAGTTTAAGTGAGCTGGTTATTACTAACCACGAAAGTAGCTGCTACCATATTTAGAGTGCCTGTTATCCATTTCTGCTAATGTTGGGTGGCAGCAGCTTTGACAGATGTAGGACATGCCAGCTGAGACTCAGATAATAGGAATGAGGCTTCTCTGTTCTAAAAACAAGCAGACAGATGTCAGATAGAAACCCACCGGCAAATCTATTATTAGTGTTACTTTTATTTCAGCTTTTGTGAGATTAGTGTCTTGATAGACAATAATGTCCAGTTTGGATCTTAGGAAATCATATAATCATGACTCTAACCCATGATCCTGTCTGATGTTTGCAGATTTGTTAGCACATCATGCCTGATGAGATGTCAAGGCGTTTAATTCTAGAAAGAGGCGGCGGGGGAGCCAGACACTTCGAAGATGATGTGTCCGATCCCAGCACCCCGGTAATCGGCATCCTGGGCACTGGAGACTTCTCCCGCTCACTGGCCAGGAGGCTGGTGGCCTCTGGCTACCAAGTAGTGGTGGGAAGTCGGACCCCCACACGCTTTGTAGCTCTGTTCCCGGAGGAGACCGAGGTGATACACGCACTCCTTGTGTAATTGGTGTTTTTGTTTCTTTCCTTCTGGAGATGATTATACATCATTTGTTTCCCACGAAGGGTAATTACTTTTGTTATCATGACTATATAATTGATTGAGGTTAAAGCTGCATTTTAGAAAGTTAAGTCTTCCTGAATTGGTTGGATTAAGTTTTATTTAGGTGTATTAGACTAAAGGGGGTTGAAGAAAATACATCAACACAATTTTGTGCTTGAAAAATGACAAAAACGTCATATACAGATTATAAAGATGAAGTTTTAACTACAGGATTTTCTGTAACGTTTAGGAAGATATTGCCTTCTAATTTTCAAAGAAATATTTTAAACGACAATCCAGTGTGCACATTCAAGACTTGCAGGCATTTCAGTTTCACCATGTTGAAATGAAAATACCTCCTAAATCCAGGGATTATCCGTCCAAAACAGTCATCTTGACTATTTTGTTGCATGTCATTTGCATGCAGTGGCTGCATGGAGTCTGTGATTCATAGACACAAGGTGCTGGGTGCTGGTGACTCTGCGCCACATTGGTTTCAGGAGATTTCCCTTTTGAATGGCCTTCTTTGCATATTGAAAAGAATGTTGGCGTAGATTTTAGTCACCCAGGTTAGCTGTTAAAAGAATCTTCCCACATGATGTAGGAGAATCATGTTTGGGATCTTTATCTTGTTTGGATGAAACGTCTTTACTGGTTTGGAGGAGTTTAGTGGAGCATAAGTAGAGTCCAGCCCAAATCATAACTCACTTACCACAAAATTTGACAAATGAGCTACACAAATTCCTTTTCACCTCTATTTTCCTGTCCACCAATTTGAAAATAATCGCATTTGAACCATTGGAGCATTAAAAACTTCTGTGTTCCAGGTGACCACCCAGTTGGAAGCAGCCAACAAGGCAGACTTGATCTTTGTCGCAGTTTACCCTGAACATCACTCCACACTGATGGACTTGAAACAGGCGTTGGCTGGAAAGACCTTGGTGGATGTTAGCAACGGTTTAAGCATCAACCATAAGGGTCCATCCAACGCCGAACTCCTGGCAGACTATTTCCCTGGAAGCTTTGTGGTTAAGGGGTTCAACACCGTATCCGCCTGGACCCTGCAGATGGGCGCCCGAGATGGAGGCAGGCAGGTGGGAAACATCATCATTTTCCAGTGATGGTTTGCTTATTGACTTAAATGTTTTTGGAAGCTATAAATGGTTTGTTTCATGTTTTTGCCTGCAGGTTTTCCTGTGCAGCAACAGCCAAACGGCCAAGAATTTAGTGAAGTCAGTCTGCCATAGGATGGGCTTCATCCCCGTCGACATGGGCCTCCTTTCTTCTTCTCTGGAGATCGAAAATCTGCCTCTCTATTTATTCCCGTCCTGGCGCCTCCCTGTCCTCTGCATGTTGCTCCTTTTCGTTTTCTTCTACCTGTACAACTTTGTCCGGGACGTGTTGCATCCTTTCATCACGAAGCACAAAGGCGCCTTCTACAAAATGCCCATCGAAGTGGTGAATGTCACCCTTCCGTCCGTGGCCTTGGTGATGTTAGCGTTGGTCTACCTGCCTGGTTTGTTGGCCGCCGTCCTCCAGCTGTGTTCGGGGACCAAGTACAACCGCTTCCCCAACTGGTTGGACCGCTGGTTGACCAGCAGGAAGCAGCTGGGACTCTGTAGCTTCCTGTGTGCTGTCCTGCACGCTGTTTACAGCCTGTGTCTTCCTCTGAGAAAGTCCGCCCGCTTTACACTGATCAACATGGCCTACAAGCAGGTGAGGTGAAGACACAGTGGAGCTAGATGTCTTGATCTTGAGCAATTCCATAAAATGTGCTTGGTGTCCAGGTGGAGATGGGCAAGGAGGACTCTTGGGTGGATGAGGACGTGTGGAGGATGGAGTTGTACCTTTCTGTGGGCATCATGGCCCTTGGGTTGCTCTCCCTGCTGGCGGTCACCTCTCTACCTTCAGTTGCCGGCACCATCAACTGGAGGGAGTTCAGTTTCATCCAGGTATGTTTCATGTTTAGTTTCATTTCAAAGGTAATATCCCCTCAGAGACACACTATTCCTTCTGTAAGTAAGACTCTGAATGTCCCACACATGTAAACACCAAGCTTTTCCGCTCCCGCAGCTGCCCCAGATTCACAGCTAAACTTATCCTGTGACAAAGCCACCAAAGTGTTGTGACTCAGCATGCACACACTTTCTTTTCTTCCCTCCTCGAGGCCTGGGGTCTTCCAGGACTCGCAGACTTCCTGTGCTGCATTTCCCCCCACCCCACTTTCATCTCTCGGTAATCCGCTGGCCGTCAGATTAGTCACGTGGCGAAGAGAGGAAAGGCGAGTTTGTGCTCGGTACATGTACAGTCGCTGGGCGAAGCTGCAGGATAAGCATGCTCATTGGCCTGCTAAATACACAACAAAAGTCTGGATGAGGTGTTTCTGCTCATATACTGTTTTCAACCAAACATGGCTCTGTGCTGTTAACCTCTCCTCTTTGCTCTCAACGCAGATTTTTGCAAACCTAAGTTTTTTTCCAGACACAATCATTTCTTCATCATCTGCTCCAGAGAGTTCATACATGTCCTGTTTTTTCTTGTTGTAAACGCACAATTTTTACCATTTAACATGGGAACTCCAGAGTCTCAAAAGGAGTTGTTGGGTTGGTAAAGGTTCTCTGAGCATTGCGTGAATTTTCTGAAACATCTGCTACTGAAACGACTGGCAGCTGTCTAAAACGTTTCCTCTTTTTTAAAATAATGAACTTGAAGCTATTTGGTAGAAGCCTTACAACCCTCCCCAAATTTACAGGCAGAAACTATTTCTTCTGTAAGATAATTCTTCATGTCTTTTCTTTATAGCATTGTTAGCACAAATAAACACCTGCAATGAAAGAGTAAAGGGTGTACTTAGTTTTTCACAGAGGATTTTCCATTTTGGTTGAAGTGCATAAATATAAAGCTAAAATACTCCAGTAGATTCCACACAGAAAAACAAGGCTGTTTTTGTTTTTATTTTAACCCCTGCTCTGCAGCCCAGACAACCTTGGGACGTTTTTGGTGGCTTGTGGCCCCTGAAGGTGCAGTAAGCAGCTCAGTCAGTCACAGTCACAGGGGAAAACACCAGTGGGGTCTCTTTAGGTCAGGAGTGGTGGGTCAGCGCGTGTCCTCAGGCTCTGCTGTGGCCTCTAACACAGCTAATGCTATGGACTTGCTGACTCTCTGTCTCTGCCAAAACACATGATGTATTTTATGGGTAGTTTGCAGACACTCCCCAAAGACTTTGCAGCTGCATCACAATTACATATGTTTCTAATGTTATGTAGAGTTTAATTTTTTTTTTTAATGTTTGTCTGATGATTCGCAGTCTACGCTTGGTTACTGTGCCTTGTTCATGGCCACCGCCCACACGCTCCTCTACGGGTGGAATCACGCCTTTGTTCTTGCACAGTACCACTTTTACATGCCCCCCACATTCATCCTGGTCCTGGTTCTGCCCTCCGTGGTCCTGCTGGGCCGCTTGGCGCTCTGCCTGCCCTGCGTAGCCGGGCGGCTCAGGAAGATCCGCCGCGGCTGGGAGAGGAACCGACATATCCGCTTCATGCTGCCGGCCGAAGACTGCCGCAACGAGGTGGAGGATGTCAGTAATGTGTGAGAAACGCTGTAGCTCTTAGAAACAAGGTGGATCATCTCCGCAGAGAAGATAAAATATTTATACTATGCTGGAATTTGTCAGAAAACTCAAGTTCTTCTCAACAAGAGCCTGAGGGAATCCAGCCAGGGATACCTGAAGCACTTAATGCTGTCAGAGATGACTGCTGTTTCTTTAATTTATTGTTTGCTCTGTTTCTAGTGTCAATCACAGTGAAGAACGATATTCGCTCTTCAGAAAACGTTGCAACATTTTTACACAGCAGACTAAGCTGTTGCTGTCAAGAAACCAAAATAAGTTTCTACTTAAACTTTTCATGTGACTATTTGTATTATTGAAGTAAAGATTTAGATTTTTTGCTCAATTCATTTCCCTGTGATATTTGTTATTTATAGGTTTCTTTTTTTTACTAATTATTGTGCAAATATGGCAAATATTAAGCAGCAATGCATCTTTTCTTTTTCTCCTAATGCTGCCTTCAAAACACATCCAAAATAACTTTGATAAACAAACTAAAAAGAAAAATAAACAGAATAAATCTGCTCTAAATGTCTCATCAGTTTCAGACTGTGAAGTGATTCTGCTGGATTTTATTTAGGGATATCCAGATAAAAGGGGATTGAATACAAAATCGAGCCACGCATTTCAGATTTGTATTTGAACAATAAAACTTGTAGTTCAGGTGTGAACCTCAAGTTAAAACTGGAACTGTAGAGTGACAGTTATGTAGTTCAGTTGACAAACATTACTAAACTGAAGCATCTAGCTTGATGTCTAATGTTACTTCTTTGTTGATTTCTGACATAAAATGATTTCTGTATACTGCCATTTAACTTGAATGTTGTTGCCAATAAAAGAATGTAAACTTTGACCTTTGCTGGAAGGTGCTATACAAATAAAATTTGATTTGATTAGAGTTTTGCACAGTAATGTGTTTTCTATGTTTGTGCTCAATATGAATGTAGATAAGGGATTTCTAGCATGCATTAAAATAATGTAATAACCTTTAAACTGAGGTAAGAGGGCAAATATATCCATAGACATTATTTTAATGTTAGGCGTTATATATCCAGATGCTGCCATCTTGTGGCAGTTTTCTGAACTGCACCGTAAATCTGACTTTTATTTTCGGTCCAATCCGAAAAAAACCCCAAACAAACCAAAAACTTGTGAAATGATAATAAATAAGCTTAAAGTTTGATTATGTCTGTTGTGTTGATTGGGGACCAATAGGGTGTAAAATACCGCTTACCTGGCACTGTTACCCAGGAAATCCCTCCCCACATTGCCAGCTTATTTCCCGCGTGACGTGCCCGCAGGACGAGTTGAGCAAGACTTACAGTCGGAAGTTTCAGCAGCAGAAAAGGCTTACACCCGGTCACCATGTCTGTAAGTGCATTTTTTTAATTAAACTGCCACTTTTATTTCCTACTCTGTAACCAAGCCGATCTGCTTCGCGTGTGCTGACTTTTCTCTGAGTTTGATCGCTTCAGCTGAGCTGCAGGTCTTTTATAGGTTCCTCTGTCAGGTTTAATGCTCCGTTTCCTTCCTCTCTCCCAGGAAGCATTTGAGAAAGCAGCAGAGGAGGTGAAGGTCCTGAGACAAAGACCAGACCATGGAGAAATGAGTGCAATTTATGGTTTGTATAAACAAGCCACTGCTGGAGACGTGAACATGGGTGAGTGTGAGTAGTGGGGATGTTTTGTATCCGTTGTTTGGACAGGGTGGGGTTGAAATGATTTTTTTTAAAGCAGGTTTGACAAGTGAGATTTCAGATTACGAACAATGAGTATGTACTTTAAACGAAGCATCTTATTTATCAGACTTTATTGAACACAACCCTTATATATAATATCTGCAATCCAGCATTTTCAAAACTTATCTGCAGAAACCTTTACATGTTCAGTTTCTTTTTAAACGGTTAATATTGAATCCTACACTTTAGATTACAGTAGATTTATTATAACCTTGTGAAACACCTATGAAACAGTCTTCTAACTCAGATTTAGCTGCACAAGTTCAGTGCAGCAAAGGTTTTAGTTATAACCAACACAAAGCAGCTCATTTTGCAATGGCAGAGAAATGACCGTTTTCTTCTTTTCTTATTTTATTTTCAAAGCTTCACTGTGAATCATTAGTATAAAAATTAATTTTGGCATTATAAGTAAGAATTAGTTAAACCATACTCAGCAAACTATAACTTAAAAAATTATGCATGACTGTTTGACAAAAATATTCAAAACATGTTGTATGCAATGACCCAAACCTCACCTCACCACAATCTAAAGGGCCCAGCAGGGGGCAACAAATGCCCAAAAAAGCCCTGCAGACTGTCTCAACCATGTAGAATAAAATTCAAGGACATACAGCATTAATCTCCAGTCAAAGCAAACAAGCATGTACTTTTGCAACTTAAAAAAGAAAAATATTTATAGAGTCATATATTTGTTTAATTTCATATGCCATAAATTCAAGGCCTGTGTTTCAGTGGCACAGTGGTTAAAAAAAAGTTGAGATGAGGATCCTTTTTGAAATAACATTTCATAAGCCTGATATACACAGTGAAGGTTTAAGGTTCAGTTATCTCCAGTGTCATATTAGGCGGTCTAGTAAATAAAATTGTACAAACTTTGATTGTGTTTTGAAGTCGCTTGAGGCTAAACACAGGACTCTTTATTTCCACAGAACGACCAGGGATATTCGATTTTACAGGAAAAGCAAAATGGGATGCATGGAACGCAAAGAAAGGTTGGATTCATCAAACTTTATTACAAATACCTCAACACAATTAATCAGTGTAGAGTTGAACAAAGATTTGTCAATGTAGATTAAAATCTTTGAAAGAGTCTAAAACTACATCAAACCGTCAAGAATTATGTGCTTTGTCTCCCAAACCAACAGGTTTATCCAAAGAAGAAGCAATGGCAGCTTATGTGGAGTTGGTGGAAAAGCTAAAAGAGAAATATGGAATGTAGAGTCTTTAAGAAACACAACAATAAAGAAATACACAAGAAAAACTGAATGTCTGTTTTTTGTTTTTGAAATAAAACTTTTTTTTCTCAGTTTTGTAGTTTTAGAGTCTGCTACCTCAACTGTCGAGTAAAACATGAATTTACCAGTGTACCACTGCCAAACTTTTTTTCTTCCACCCAATTTTCCGTTTATATACTTGGTACAGCACTCTGAATAGCCAGCTTCATTAACAAGAAAATCTGATAGCGTTCTATAAGGAATCTATAAAATATACAAACTATCATCCACATATTTGATTACCGTACATTCCAATTTATTGAGATGTACCTGTGTACAGTATTTTGCTAAATATTTACCTCAATCCTGTTATGTTTTCAAATAAAAGTCTCAAAGATTTTTTTCTTAAGTCACCTAAGTGAGTTATGTAGGCATATAAAAGCAATGTTGTGCAGAAAGACTGAAATGTTTTGGATCTTTAATATATATTTTTTCTTTACAAGCAGTCAGTGATAATTATGTAATGTATGTGTCAATGTGTCAGGTTTTATGTCTTTTTTATATTGTGAAATTTACTATCTTTGTAGGGATTTTAATGTCTGGAAACTTTTAATTATACGATCTAGGACCAAAATAAGGGTGTTCCATTTCACATTGTTTACAGATTATTTAAAACATGATCGATAATTTAAATAATCTTTTTAAATGTGAAACATTTTTTTGGTTTGTTGTTTGGCATAAAGGTGAGGGTTCCAAATTGTCATGTTTAAGGATTTAAGATTCATGAACTCTTTGGTTATGGAAAATATGGTTTAATTTCTTTTAGGGCAGCCTTTGATGGGGTCCTGATGGAAAACTGCAGCGCTCAGACGTCATATTCTATCTCTTCTCTGTCATAAACTGAATGTACTGTTTATTGTACACACACCTGCAATTTGGCCATTAACCTCAAGGGCTTTTTCCAGGTAATGTTTAATATCTCTGCCAGATTTTGGTCTAATCTAAACAAACCATCCTTTCAACTGTTTATTAGATGTTTTAATTAAAACAAAGAGTGTTTTCACAAAATTGTCTGTCTGCTGTTGCCCTTTTTGTTTATATGTAAGCTACCAACAAATGTAAAGGTTAATCTATTGTAGCATAATATCACTACAGCTGTTCCACCACCAGTTTGTTTTTTGTGTGTGTATGAACGACCTTCTGGCCTTCATTAAGCTCTGAAATGATCTGAAATGTCATTATATAAGTAATACGAAGCTGAAATGGAAAAGGTTAGCTACAAACTAAGGATATCCTTTAAATAAAAAGACATGGACAAAATAGTCAAAACATTACAATTTAAATGAGTTATGCTTTCTCATCACAATGAGTGCATTTGCTGTATAGAACACCTTTTATTCTTCTGAAAATGTTTGCAATGTAGATTAAAGATGTTTTTGGGATCTTCCCTGGTCCAGTCAAGCCTTAACAAGCAAACAAATTTTCATTTTCAATCAAATTAGTCCCGTAGAAGAGCAGCTCTTAACTTCTCCGTCTTCTTTGGGATTACTGGAAAAGTTCTTACACAATGTTATGCTCACATCTCCAGAGTGTCTGCAGGGAATCCAGTGTTCGTAAGACTGGTAGGAGAAGAGGGCAGCAGGGAGACCTGTGTGTGAGGTGATCCGATCTGGCTGATGGAGCCGTGATGCTGCCGACTCCGACTGGGCAGGTGCCGGGTGAGCTTCCATCTTTTCCACCGCCTCTTAAACTCCTGCTGCACCTGAAACATACAACAACGCTGCCCGGTTGGGTCCATGCTTCACAAGGTTCACGTTGTATCTGACAGTTTAGATTTTACCTCTCCATTCATGAAGCAGTAGAGAACAGCAACCACAAATCCCTGGGAGATGCAAGACCAGAAGGATTACACATTGAGATTATGGGATTTAACAGCACTGTGAAAAATATTTGGCCCCAATTAGATTTGTTTTGTTTGTTTTAAATGCAACGGGCATAAACTATTCAGGCCCAGTATGAAAAGTCACGCCCAACTCCTGGCAGCAACATCTTGTGCTGCTTTTTAAAATAATTTTGCTCACTTCATGTTAACAGTAAGGTTCTGCTTGAGTCATTTCTTTATTCTTAGGTGTGGTATAAATGGGACTTGAATGATGTGAGCAAAACATACCTGTGTGGATGACAGCGCCAGCTCTGCAAACGTCCAGATCTTAAATACAGAGTTGCTGACGTTGACGGGTAAGAAAACAAAAAGAATGCAGTGGAGACCAAACAGAGCCACCAGGAAAAATGTGGACTTAATTAGCTTCCTGTTAAAGAAAAAAAACAACAACAGTTTCTTCAGTAAAACGTTTTTCTGGCTTAAGTTGTCAGGAAGTCTTTCTGACTTTTTACAACCAGCCATGTTGTATTGGAAAATCTTTACTTCCAAATATAAATATGCAGCACTCCCCACTCACCAGAATAAAAATAGATTGGTATTTATCCACCTTCCAGTTACCAATGCAAAAGTTAAGAGCAATTCACCATGATCAGATTTTTTTCTATCACATAAAATACGATTACAAGGCATGGATATAATATAGTGAAAAGACTCACATATACTGACTGAATTCGCTCCGGTGTGCGTCAGACATTCTGAGTTTGCTGATCAGTATCCTCAAAATACCCAAGAAAAAGACAAGATTCACCTAAAATAAGTAGAAGAAAAAAAAATATTTGAAAAATTCAGATTTAATGTTTGACATCTACCTGTCTTTTAGGGTAGCTGTATAGACTACAATAATAATCCCCTTAATAATATGAAAAATGTATTTTAAATAGTTTGGTTTGTACTTCAGAGGCTAGGTTTGGCTGCATGTTTAGTCTTTGAACGTAACTAGGCCAAGAACTGCTTTGGTTCCTAAGCTAAGCCAGTTAGCCATTGATTTAATTAGCACAGCCAATTAGCGCTGCGATATAGCTACATGTACTTAAAAATGACACATTTTATTTACAGAAGTATTTTCTAAAACAACAAATATTTTACACATATGGAGAGAAGAACTGGCACACGGAGTATCCACCAAATCCATTCATGTCTCCTTCTTTCCCAACATCTGTACCCAAGAAATAAGAAATAATTATAATTTCTGACATTTAGAAATCTAAAATTAAGTAGATGTTTGATGAATATTTTAGTTTCTTACCCTTCATCTTCATAAAAATACTTAGCACATCCCCAGCAGACAATAATAATAAATGGTACGCCTGTAAGACATTTAGGAATGCAGTATTTCAGAGACAGCATTGAGCTTTATGCCTGTGTTTATAGGTAAAACAAAGCCAAAACTGTGAGATATATTGCAGTACCCCAGCTCAGGAAGATGGACCAGGCGAGGTGTTTCTTCAACGAGAAGAAGGATCGGCTCACCAGCGTGAACAGGAAGTGACCCTCCACCAGCAGCCAGCTGTAGTTGGCAAGGATGAAGTAGTTGCAGAACATCAACACAATCTTACAAGCCACCTGCAGAGAATTGTCAGGAGAGACCAACTCATTTCAGTGGCAAGAAATTCTTTCTTTCTTATTTAAAATTATCGCCTTTCGTCCTTACAGTGGAGCTGTCGCAGTCGTAGAGCTCTGAATCTGTAAAAAGGAGACTGTCCCTGATAAAGATGAAGATGGCTCTCAGGATGAAAGAGACAAACAACTGGATATGGATGTAGTTCCTGGTACAGTGCAGCTTCCTGCAGAATATATCAACTCTGCTTTAGAGGCGGACTCGGTTGTGCTTCACCCAATGATGATAAACAGACCAGAGGTAAGGCATTGCAGGGTTTCAAGAGCGGTTTGTGGTTGATGGAAGGACAATAGGAAGAAAAAATATATATATTTCTCACCTAAAGAAGCAGAAGATGGTGATAGCGATGGCAAGAGTGATAAGGGAGAGTGTGTATCCGATGGTGTACATGGTCTTCACATAGGAGAAATACCAATGGGAAGCTGAGAACTGAGAAGAGAAATTAGTTTTAAACACTTATAACATCTTCCTAGAAATATATAGAAAAACTCATCTGAATATCTCAAGCATATAACAAAGTTTCTTAGCAAGTTTATTATAGTATTGATTTTTTTTATTTCATTACTTTCTGTTTCCCTGTTGTCATGGGAGATGCATGTTGATGTTTATAAGTTGGAAAACATGAAAACAGAAGAACTTTGAGCAGGAAAATAAGGGTTGTTTGGAGGGGCATTGTATGAAATAATGTCTTTTTTTATTTTACAAAATTGAAATCTACTTACGTGTTCTAGATATTTAAGGGAGTCATTGAAAGCGTAGCTACATGCATCCTCATGTAGGGAGAGAAGATCCGTCCATCCATTGCTGGTGCAGTTGCGATGCACTTCACCTGCAAAGTACCAATAAAATCACTCCTTCCTGCCTTCTTTTGACTGCAGCCCTGCAGAAATACCTGCATGCAAGAAATGACTGACAAAAGATAAATGGTGTTCATTGTATCTTTATTCAGAATATTGAACGTAGGTGAAAGTGATAAGGATATTAATCTATCACTTTCGTTTGCTGTTTAGATAATTTATTATCCCTTTAACACGCAGCACTCTTACATGTTACCCAGTCTTTTGTGTACACAAGCTTCACATAGTTGTTTGGATAGAGACGGTAAGGGGAAGAAGAAACTCTGTCCCATCCGAAGACAAATTAGTTTTTTATGGAAATAATTAACCAGTGGGATGAGGTGCAGGTAATGGCTTACAGTTTCTAAATGTGCGTCATCGTCCTTGCTTCTCACCTTTTGAAACACGCCCAAAGATATCCAGGCATGGCAGAGAGACTGTTTCCCCCAGAGAGGCCGGTGGCCAGCAGTGCATGTCTTCCCACATTCCCTTACAATACACACTGCTGTTTACTACACACGTAAAACAAGAACGACAAGTTTTTTGTTTATTTGCAGCGGTAAAGCAGCTAAGAAAAATTGATACATGCAAAAAATGAGTTAATGGTCTAAGTTAAGATTAAAGTTGCCCCTAAAATCATATTTTTATGCATGTTGTTATATGACCACCAGCTGTCACTAAAACATAACGTGACATTTCTGTAAAGCCTAAAAATTCTCAAACATTTGACTCATTTTAGTGTAAAATGCAAATTTGAAAAGGAGATCGCTTTTTGTCAAAAAATGCGAACGTGAAAAAAGAAAAAAAATTAACAAAATTAAAAACTGTATTGATTTACCTTTTGCTTTTTGTTCCATGAACAATATTAGATCGTTCATGCACTTTTCTTCCTCTTTCATAGGATCGACATGAGGATTGCAACCTGGTGACGATCTAGCCTGTAAAATAAAATACTATTGGATTTTTTTATTCTCAGGCATTGGAATAAAGCAGGTGTCCTTCTCTTTACCTGGTGTAAAAGCAGCAGTCCGATCAGTCCAACTTTCTTCATCATGTTCACTCTTCCCGCGAGGTTGCCCATCTGCGTCCAAGCTCCAAGCTGCATAGGTGATCTGAACAAAAAGCAACATCCCTGCTGCTATGCAGCTCATATATGAGACTTTTAAATCTAACATAATAGTGTTCTAGGCAGGACAAAGTGAGGAGCGCTGACATTACAGTTGCTCCATTAAATTTCAAAATAAAATTATAAGGTTGTTGCATGGATAAATGTACGGCATTCTCGGTGTTTTTACTGAATAGACATATTCAGATATACGTTTTAGTTTATCTGTGAAGTTTTTTTTTTAATTTAAGTTCATGAAAAAACCGAAAAACACGCTTGCGTGTATGTTTTGACTTTTATTTGGAAACCCAAAGGAAGTATTTCCGGTCTGAGTTTTGTGAGTTGACGGAATTTAACTGAACGTGCTCGCCCCTTGCAAGTCACCATGGTAACGTAGGCGTCTGTTGCGTTCCGTTTCACAAACAATGAGGGATAAATATGTTTAGACGTCTCTTCTCTGGTAGGACAATTCATGAAATATGGCGAAGTTTAATAGTATCATTAAACGTTTTGTGCTCGAAATAACTTTTGTTTACATTAACGCGAATTTAAGTAAGCTAATTATCTAAATTTGTCGCAGCTAAACTCCGTGTCAGTGCGTGATTTTTGTTTTTACTTTGCCACCAGAGTTAATACGCAGTCAGAAAGTTTGAACTCAGGTCGGAATAAGTATTAAACACTTTCTCCAATTCTTTCTTTTAAGTTGCTTCAGTTTATTAATGTTTCCATTCACCAATCTGTCCCTCATTCCTCTTTTCCTCCTTGCTTTGTTTATTTCTTATCGCTTGTTTCCTTTTTGTCGTTTGCTTCGTGTTTCCTATCTTTCCCTCCTATTTTTCTTTCTTGTTACTTTCATTTTCTTCCTTCTATAATTTCCCTTCCTACTCTTTTTTGTCCCTCATTTCCTCCACTTAACATCTTTCCTCCTTCCTCCTTCCTTTTTTTCTTTCTTACCCCTGTTTGTTCCTCCTTCCATCTTTCTACCTCATTTCCTTTCTCCTTCCTTTATTTCTTCAACTCACTTTGCCTTCCTCCCATCTTTTCTTCCTTCCATCCTCTCACCTTTCCAACCTTTTTTCCTTCCTTCCCATCAGTGGATTTTGACTTCTATAGAAATAAGCCTGAATTGTCTTTCCTAAAACATAGAAAACATGCAACAACAAAAGTAATAGTAGTACTAATGAATTTGATCCTGTGTGAATAAATACTGCCTTGTCCTGTCTTCCATCTCATCGCTTATTTCTAGGTTTACCAGTATTATTATTTCTCAACACACAGCAGTCTCCTTGACTCCCCTCCAGCCTTCTGCCATCCCTCTCATGAGGATCCAGAGCTGACCTTTCTCCAGGATGGAGGTGGCCACGCCTGTCCCGCAGACGCTATCGGAGCCCCAGAGGAAAGGGACGTCTCTGCCCCTGAGCCAGCTGGTGGAGGAGACCAGGAGCAAAGCCCTCCCAAATCATCTGCTGGATTCAAGTACGTGCATCAACATTGTGCCTCTGATAAGCTGCTTTAATTATTCGATTTTCTCAACATATCTTCATTTTCTCCTTAAGAAATCTACGCCAGGCTGAAAAGTAACAGTCACATCGAAGCAGACCCCGCTGAGCTTCACTTCAGCGGCTTTGAGCTTGGGAAGAGTTACACCAAGACCGTGGTGAGGATAACTCTGGTCCAGACTCAAAACCCGATTTGTGTGATGAAGATGTTGGTGAAGCTCAAACGGTCCTCAGGACTTGATGAAAGCTCTTTTTCTCCATTAGAATCTAATCAACATTTCAAATGCACCGGTGAATATTCACATAATTCCAACTCTAACGAAGCACTTCCAGACAACTTACACCAAAAAGGTATCTTTGACCTGAATCTACCCTGAATCACTTGTTCATGAGTCCAGTCGGTGTTGACGCTCACCTCCTTGTGTGTGCAAAGGATCGGCTCATCCCCGGCCTGGCCTACACTGTGAATGTTGCGTTCTGCCCAGAGGATTGGCATTACTTCAGCGACTGCATCCGTGTTCACTGCAAGGTTAGCGTCTCATTAAGGTCACCCTTCATACTTCTTTTACCTCAATGTTTTCCAACACCTCTCCTTTTAAGGATGAAGAGAACCTGTTCATTCCAGTCCATGCTTACCCTGTCATCAATGACCTACACATCCCCACTCACATCGACTTCTCTGCCATACCGCTCGGACAAAGGTGTGTGTGGAATGTTTTTTTTGACCTTCCATCTGCCCAGACTCCTACCTGTCGCTTTGCATTCTTCAATGCAGCCGACCTTGCCTCCATTCAACCCGTTGGTTTCAAGTCGTAGATGAATAAAATCTTCTTTTTCTTCTTCCCTGTCTCCAGTGTTCGTCATGTAATTCCCCTGAGTTGCAGCTGTCCAGTTGACTTTGAGTTTCAGGTGTATGTTATTCAGCCACATGATGCCTACTCCATTCACCCCCTCACAGGTAAAGATGTGTAAAATTGTTTAATTTGATCTCAAAGATGATCAATAGGAAAGAATAAAAACATACAAACACCACACTTTTAATTATTTGTGAAAGAAAACTATCACTCTTCTTATCTTATGCTGATCTGTCCAAAAAAAACCCCCAACAAAACACATTGGAGTTTGTGGTTATAATGTGAATAATAATGAAAGTTTATATTTAACTTTAACTTACTTTTAGCCCTCCAGATTTAGAATCCACCCACTAGACAAAGCAAGTGCTTTCATTGCTTTCCCCAATCTTCAGAGCCATGTGTTGTGTATTATATAAGCCTTTGCAGGACTTGAAGGGTCCGTCTAGTTTCCACGCGCTGCCACACAGCAGCATTCGGTTGTCTGGAAAGCATCACAACAGATGGCGGAAAAAGCACTTGGGATCCGGATTACAGCTGGCTTAACTGTTGGAACGAGAAGAAGAAAGATACAAATGAGTTTCTGTTTTTTGTTTGGATGTGCCGATATGGGCTCCCTCTTTTCTCCTTATTCAAATAACAGCACCGCATGAAAACACACATTCACCACAATAGTAGCAGGTTGATATTATGGTTCAGTTTTCACCATCTTCTTCTATTCCCTAAATAGATGGAAGGCAGGAAGCTAGCATGATAAAAACTGACTTTAAAGCAGGAATCTCTCTTTATCATTTTCTAAATCCACTTAAGCATTGCAGGTACACCCTGGACATGTTGCCAGGTCAATACAGAGCAAAACAGAAACAAACAGGACACATGCATCAACACAAACTGACTAAAGGAAATCTAGAGTAGCTGATTAAACTAACAAATATGTAAAATACGTTACAATTTTATCCAAGTCCACATCCGTTTTATTTCCATGACTATAACTATATTAAACCAAGTTACTTCCATTGGAAATTCAGTATTTTTGATGAGTTATGGAGTGAAAAATTCATAAACATTCTTGAATCTCACAAAAAGATTTGATATTATACCCTATTTGCATTAATTGTAGTTCCGATCCGTGTTTGTGCCAGCTCATTTTAATTGATCAAACCAAAATATGAGTTTTCTCCGGCTGGGAGATTTTATTTAAGTGAGTCAAATAACCACATTATTAAATAATATGAAGATATTACAGAAAATAACTTGAAATTATTAGCTTTCATATTGGGTACAAAAAGCCCTGAAGGCTGGCACTAGATAATGCACGGCGAATACAAATAATCCTGTTTGTGTCTAAAAAAGACCAAAACTGCAAAAGTACAGAGTGGTGAATGTATTTGATGCATACATTGTATAATAAACACATAACCTTTTTCTCTTTCTCCTTGAGATTAAAGAGAAAGAGACTAAATAATAAAAAGAGAAAGAATAAGAGAGAATGTTTGAGAGATTTTTCAGACTCCAATGTCTGTAAACAAATCTCTAGTTCGTAAAAGTGAAATATATATATCTATATCTATCTATCTATATATATATGTTTAGCACTAAACAACCTTCAAATAAATCTGTTTTACTTTAACCGGAAATGCTAGCACATAGCATTTAGCTAAAACAGTCAGTATCTTCATAAAGTCAGTGACGTTAGCCTCAGATCATGTGCAAATCCTATTTTGCAGGTGTGATACCAGCCAATGGGAAAGTTCTGATGACCGTGACGTTCTGTCCTCTCCAGTATGAGACGTCCCAGTTCACCTTCCAGCTGGTCGTCGCACATTTCAACACCAAGCCCTACTTGTGCACCATCACCGGGTTCTCCAGGCCCAATTTACCTCTCAGGTAAAGCAACCAAAAACGATGCATACGTACAGCGCCCATTCCAAAAGATCATGAAACAAGTTGCTTAGTTAAGAATCTCAAACTTCTCAACAAAATATTGGCATGTAAACACTGAGAAATAATGAGGTTGAACTTTTAGTTTATGCTGTAGTGTCTTTCTTCTCTGTGTGTGTGTTTGCGTAAACTCGTGGTCATGAGTATTGGATGTCCCACATAAATAGTTAAAATAGTTTCTTTCTTTTCTGTTGTTCTTATGAAACTATAAAAACGTTCCAAGGTTTTCCGAGCAAATTGCCAATAAGACAAGTCTGAGGCAAAAACACGGATTCTCCATAAATGGCTTTGTGTGCCTGATTAGAGCATCCCATTTATTTTTCCAGCTGGTATAAAAAACCTAATGTTTAATTCTGCTCCCATGAGAATGATGGTGCCATCCATCACACAGCAGTAGCTTCTTTCGCCGCACTGTCTGCTGTTATCTCCCCCAAAAGTTAATAATTCATGGGGAGAAAGAAAAAAAAAGCGTGCTAGCTGCTGCAGTGATATCAGAATAGATAATACTTCTTAATGGATGTTTAGCATAAAAAACACACACTCTCGCTCTCTCTCTCTGTTTGTTGTTTCCCACAGTGGAACCAAATGATAGATAAGATGTGTTCATGGGAAATACCAAAAAAATAAATATCTAGACCTCTAGACTGAATCAATGTTTGATTCTGCTTGTTTGGTGTTTCCCCAGACTGACTTGTCTGACATGGATAAAGATGTTTTTACAACAAACTAAAGATTATCCAGTCATATTTTAATCACCGTGATTCAGTTCTGCATTTTGCATTAATATAATCAGGCTCGTACTACGCTCTGCTGACACTGTAATAAATCTGCGATCAGTTTTTCAAGGAGGCTGTTGGATTATAATACTTTATCAGAAGTTGTTTCATAAAGGAAAATACAGAATAAGCCAGGAAGATGTGAATTAATCATAATCAGTATCGACATTGCAATATTTAGAGACAATAAATCATCCAGTGTTCTTCTGATGTGATGCAGCTCCATGTTTAATTATTTATCTGAATATTTTGTCACTCTGGACTGATTATGCAACTCGGATTGAATTGGGTAGTTTGAATTTATTGATTTTTTTTCCAACTCAGTTTGTCAAAATAGTAGACAGCTGCTAAAATTCACACATTCAGTTATTAATATTTGTTTAATTTGAGATTTTCTGCTCTGTTTGCACTTGTTTGACCTGGTTGAACAGCTGGCATTAATAGTTTTTATAACTTATAAAAGTAAAAATAGCATCTGTAAATTTAAAGTGAGTGTTTGTATTTATGAACCAAAAATGGACTGAAAACTCAATAAAAATGCAAAACACATTTAAGTTGTAAAGATCTGTGAAAATTGATACTCTAACAAGAGACAAACAAAGTTGTTTGTTCTCATCTAATCTCTGTAGCCTTACTCATTTTTATTATTCAAACCTTTCAACTCCAGATAAAAAATTTTTTTTGTAATTTATATTTTTGATAGACAACCACATGTCAGATTTGGAGCCATAGAACACGGAGGTCGTCCTACGCCACCACCTTCTGGACGTAAAAGCAAGCAGACCTCAGTCAAGGAGGCTGACAAATTAAAGGTGCCTATTTCTTTTATTTAATGTTATTTTTTGAGCTGTTTTTTTTTTTTTCTTTTTTTTGTTGTGTAATTTATTTTCTCTAGGCAGTAAAAGATGAGGCGGATGTTCCCCAACCATCTTCCATGGATGTCTGTAGCCCTGGAGGGGTGGCGAAAATTCTCATCAAAGACACGAGTAAACCCGATTCAAAAGACCTAAACTGCAACCCCAATGATTTTACTCCTAAACCTGACAGGGCTGTGACCCTTTAAACAATTGTTCTGTCTCTTATAACTCAATTTACGTCCATTAAACTGTAACCGATGTTTCTTGCTTTATGTCCTTGGCGCCCACGCTACTTCAGCCTTTTCCTGCGGCAGTACGAAAGGAAATATAAACAGTCAGATGAAAGAGGCTCTCTTCATGAAAAAGGTTCAGCAGGCTACCGAGGAGGAGCAATACAAGTATATCAAAAGGTAGGTAAAACTCAAAAATTGGATTTCATCTTAAATGCTCAGTGTCGATTTGCTGGGTTTGTGAGGTCTTTCTTAATAAACTTCAACAGAACTAAGATGCTGTAAAAGGGTTTCAAAAAATCTCTACATATGCGCATTTCTCCACACTGTTGTTTGTATTTTTACCTCCATATGTGGTCATTTCTTCTGTGGGTTGCACTCAGCCAAGTTTATCTAGGTGTGGAGTCGGTGTCGAAGAAAAGGCAGCAGCAGATACTGGAGGAGAGAGAGACAGCTCTGCAGGAATACATGGTGAGTTTCAGCAGTAACTGAGAGAAACACACAAACCCTGTAAATGGGTGAGAAAGTACACTAATTATTTATAGAATTGAACTTTTTTACATTTTGTCATGTCAGTACCACAAATTTTAAATTATTTATAGGGATTTTATGTGAGAGACCTGTGTATCATTGTAGAAGAAGATAGAAGTAAAATGATACATAGATTTGAAAACAACAACTCTCAAGTTTGATTTTTAATGAAATTAGGTCTGAACTTTAACTAGCGCATTTTTGACACATCATATCTGGATGTTTAGGGTCTTTGTCTCACTGTGACAGCAACAACTCCTTTACTGTAATCACAGCCGTTCTTTTGGTATGATTTCACATTGGTTTGCTCTTGGTCTTCTTAGGAAGCCGAAGGAAAAGAATTCATAATTTTCAATATTTTTAACCCCCAAAAATCTGAAAAGTGTGGCATGAATTGTTTTCTGTTGCCCTGTATGATCACATTTTTTGCAATGACCCCTTCAAGTCGGTTGGGTATATTTAGTGGCACCAAATAATACCAATAAGTTTGATATATGAATGATCTTGAATTAAAATGTCAAAATAATAATTTAAATCCATTTTGTTTCAGTTTTGTGTAAATTACTATCTTTCAGATTTGTTGACATTTAATCATTTCTCGACTCCCATTAAAAGTCCATTTAATCTTTATGCTTTGAATGTTTTTCTCTGTTGAATACACTCTTTATCATAACAAAAAATGCTTCTGCTTTTAAGTGATTGATTTTATTTAGTAACCATAGAAACAAGGCAAGGTCGGCCAAAGAAAGTTCAGTTTTGAAATACGAGTTTGTGTACAGTTGAAGCTTAACAGCCCTTCCTTTCTCATCTCGTCGCTGATGCTGTAATCCACACACACACACACACACACACGCACAGGGAGTGTTGTCTGTTTTACAGCCTCGTATCACAGCGCGTTACTTCTATATTTTATGGGAACTCTTGTTTTTATGGGAGGAATGAAATGCTGATTAAAGGCCAGAACACAAACATTTATGCAGACTTACAGTTTTGTAATTTTCCAGGAAGAGTTTTACCACCTGGGAATATTAAATCACTAAATTAGGCTGTCTTATTTCCTGTGACAGGGAGGACATTTCTCCTTCAGCCAAAAGATTTCAGGCTTGATACAGCGGCGAAACATGTTGAAATCCTTTCTTTTAAGTTCTTTTGCAACTCTGAAATGTTGTGTAAAACAACAGAAACATCTTCTTTATTTGATATATGCTAAAACTCACATTTTATTTAAACAATTCCTACACTTTTCTTTTAAATCAGACAGAATCAGACGATGTGTGTGGACAAGAGGAAGTAATTTGTAGTCTAAACAGTTTATTACACTTTATTTGTAATTTCATAGAAGGAATGCTAATAGTAATCATGTGCTGATTGTGTTAAAGGTAAAAAAAAAAGATGAGAGGCAAGATGAAGACTTCGCTCCCAGGCAGACCCAACTATCGACTAAGCGGATGCTTCGAGATGACAAACAGGTCATCCTTTAGACTCAGTTGCTAATTTCATGTCTCTCTTTGTTTATTATGTTAAAATTAAACATTTTAAAGTGAAAGATTAGAACAACTGAAAACAAGCAAATCTGTTAGTGGGGGAATAACCTGGTTGTTTATAAAGATGCGTCAATCCACTTTTTTCACTGCAGATACAGATATCTGAAGCTTCGTATCGGCCAATTCCGATTCGATGCTGAAAAACATCACTGAATCACTTAAAACATTTCTTTTCTTAAACACAGACATAAATGTACTGAATAATGCATTTATTTGATAACTCTGCACCAGTACAGCACACTTAAATACACCAAAAACTTCACAAAGTTGCTCAAACATTTAAAATGGTTCAGAAAGTGCAATTAGGAATTCTAAATATAATGTGAAATAAATACATAAAGCATAAGAGCACAAAGCATAGAATTAGACTGAATAGATTTTTTTTTCAACATCATGACCAATATAGATATCGTTATGTGATCGGTGCATCTCTATTTGTCCATTCCATGATATTCATAATTTTTCTCTGTGAGCAATCAGGCCGAGTCCTTTAGCTGTTCTTCTAGTAAAGTTTTCCCAATCCTTTCCAGGGTCGAGACAAAGTACCGGTCTTCCAGTTGTACACCAGCATTTACTGGGAGCTGAGACAGAGAACCCTCACACTTTTCCAGCAGGCAGCTCGGAAGGTACATGTGCAAAAATCATGAGTGGACTGTGTGGTGTTGTTAGTGGATAATAGCCCTCTGTAAATTTTGATGCCTGGACAAAGAAAAAAAAAAGTTGTTTTAAATGTGCACACCTGAATGAACGAGCATGTCATTTTCTCGGTGTGCCTCATTAGAGGGTTAGCCCTCCTGCAGCCCTGTCACTTTCAGCTCAGTCAGGTGGAAATTTCTAATTGTCTTTAGGTTCAGTCAGGATCCATTAGTGTTCTTATTTATATTAATTACTGTAGCATATAAGCAGGCCTCTTTATGTGGCGTCTAAATTATAAAATAAACGAAAGGAAAACTCGATGAAAGTAAGAGGATTCATTGCTGTTAGCGAGCCACTTTTTAATTTCACAAAGGTTTCAGTTTGCAGAATGAAACTGATCCGAGTCCACCGGACCTCATTAGGCGCTCGATATGGAAAAAGGAAGGAAGCTAAAAGTCTTGAATGTCAGAAAATAATTAAGAATCAGCGTGAAGTTTGAAGTTGTGGAGAATCGGTAACAGGCTCACGTCTGCCGTCCAGGTGGTGATCCGATGCCGCATGCAGCGCAGACTGGCCTCTTTAAAGAAACTGGTGGACAGTATAAAGAAGGATCCCTCCATGGAGAACGGTTTGAATTATCTGTACTACTCAGGAAAAAAAACTCAGCATGACATTCTGCATCTAAAGCTAATCTTTTTGTTTTTTAGCTAAGGACAGAGCAAGTGTCATATCTCTAGACAATGCGTTGACGTCATCTTTCCCATATTCCCCCCAAGAGGACAATTCCACGGTGAGAACGTCTTTAAACTCTACATAATGTAACAGGCTTTTCTTTTTCCCCCAATACATTTTCAATTAAACAGTTTGACATGAAGAAATGAGGCAATTTTCATCCATTACTTCCTGTGAGAAACGAAATTGATCCAACAATGGAATCAGCGAGGAAGCTTGGTTGCTGGTGCTTTGATTAAATCTTTGATTCAGACGCCCTGCAGAATTCTGGACCTCAGAGTTGAGCTGAATAAAAATGTCCATTTGTCTTCTTGATATTTCAAGGCTCTCAGGAATTTTGTGGCTCTGCCTGTGGATCCTATCGATGTGACTGTGAAAGCACAAATTTCTTTCTTCAACCTCCAGGTCAGTACCTATTAAAGCACCTGGCGCTCATATATCACTGGATATGTAACCAGCAGCGTGTTGGATTCTAATTCAATAATAACATGATAGAAATGGTCTGGCATTGTTTCCAAGTGTAGATAAGGAAGAAAATGTAAGCGATGGAAAAATATCCTAATTTCAAAATGTATTCCTTTCTCCATGTTTTTATAAATGCATTCATCCAAATTTAAAACCTGACCAGAAATATTAGCTTATCTTTTTCCAACATTGATTATAGAAAATGCTTGAAAACTCCAGAAATCTGAAGTATGTGCAGGAACCCTGTCTATATTAATTTTTTACAGCAGCATTATGTCACAGCCCTTTTTTTCCAGCTGACATTTGCCAAAAGGCAATGAACACATCGGTCAGGTTGTGAGTTCTTTACTGAGACCGACATCCATATGCTCCCACACTCACATTATCTTAGCATCAGCAGCTAGCTTAACATTCATGCCTGTAGACAGGAGCACTGAGAAGGAAACCCAGACACGCCAGCGGAGAGCATGTCCGCACCGACTCCAGGTGGCCTTTACCAGCTTTTCACCTTTTCATCCCTCACAAAAATAATTTTTCTTCCCACGTTAGTATTTAATGACCCATTAACAATTGTCTGGTATGCTGGGGAATATTTTAGGTAGAACCTTCCTGCTTAGATTTGAACTATTCGACACATTTTTACATCAATCCAGTCAGAGGTTGGAGATGTTTTTAGGAGGTAAAGCAGAATTTAATTCACTTATTTATTTCATCATGAGAAAGTCTGACGATGAAGATCTGGACCCATTTTACTCCTCTGTATGCAAAAGTATTCTAGAGTTAGTTGTAAGGTCAGACCTTAAAAACAGCTGGAAACCTATAATAAATTATTTTATTTTGTATTTTACCTAACCTTTATCTAACCAGGGAAAGTTAATTGAGAACAAATTCTCATTTTCAACATTCAGAAAACACTAAAACATCGTACAGAACAATAACATACAGCAGAAAACAGAAGAATACTATAAAACAGAGAAAATCCAACCACATTCATACTGACTATATTTAGTCAGTTGGCTGCTTTGTTTTACACACAGGAAAAACAGCATAAAGAACCATGTAGAAATAGATTGTTTCTGCAGGTGTGGATAATATGAGGAAGTGATGTGATGTGTTGAAGGACTGTGCATCTAAGAAGTGATATTAAAGGAAGCGGCGTTCATGTGGAGCACTTGAAATAACAGGAGGTTCTGAAAGCAACATGCAGCTAGAATGATTTACTGTGCTTCTAATCTACAAAATGATTGTCTTTGAGTAAATATAAGGGGTTGTTTTTTTGAGACAATGTGAAGGTAAAAATGCTTTCACTTTTTCTAAGATTCAAGTAATGTAACCATGGTAACATTGATACTGTCCAGGTTCCCCAGCACTACCAGCTGATGGGTTACCGATCCACTTCTCCCTGGGAAGCGTTTAGCTCCTATTGTCCCACTACACTGGCCAGACATCTTCGTGCTGGAGCGCCGGTAACCACGACGCACCTTAATTAAAATGTATGTCAGACTCAATATGTGCATCAGTCTGTGTCATATTTATCTCCCTTTTAGGAAGTGCAGGGTCCAGGCGAAGAGGAAGATAGAATGATGGATCAGGAGACTGCTGGACTCTCCTTCACGGCTCTTGAAGCTCTCATCAGGCCTTTCAATGCAAATTCTCTCAAAATCTTTGTACGGATGGGATTTGTTGGTACTTCACATACTGTACATTCATACAGGAAGCACATCTGGCTCATTATTTATTTACTGACATTTTGTTTTAGAACCTAACTGCTGGACTCTCCTTCACGCCTCCTGAAGCTCTCATCAGGCCTTTCAATGCAAATCCTCTCAGAATCTTTGTACGGATGGGATTTGTCGTAGCTTCACATCCATTCATACAGGAAGCACATCTGGCTGATTATTTATTTACTGACATTTTGTTTTAGAACCCGACCCCGGGCCTTCAGGCTTTTAAACTGCAGCCCAAGTACCTGGAGAGCGACATGGAGGTTCACCTCTGTGCTCTGCCGAAGTAAACACAACCTCGCAAACTTACATTGTCCTTCTCAATTTTCTTAAAGCTTTTTACATTCCATCATTACTGTTTGTGTAGGTTTGCACTGTGTGAGAACAACAAATCTGGCTCAATGCCACCAACTCCACAGGCTCACTTCCTCCATTACCAGGTAATTAGGCCCGAGCAGCAAAGCGCTGCGAAGGCCTATTGTATCTGTACTGTTTTTTCCTTTATTTTTTCACAGATTACAACAATACTATACATTTTATAGGAATTTAATGTGATAGAAAAACACAAATTAGTAATTATGTTTGTCTTGATGGCCTTTTTTTACTTTTCTGTGGACCTAATCTCCATTTTCAACTAATCTGAATAGGAAAAAATTATTTTTTTCTAAAATGTTCAGTTTCATTTCTTTTTCTTGCCTTCCAACAGGAAATAACCGGCTTGAACATGAAACAGATGTCTGTCCCAATCACCAATACGGGCTCTCCTCGTAGGTATGTGCTGAGTCACAGTTTTAACGAGAAGGCTTTAAATTGTTAGTTATGGTATAGAAAGCCTTGTTACCTTAAGATGACATAAGCAAATCCCAGACAGCAGCTGGAGAATGCTGGGTAATCTCAGCATCAACTTATTCTGGTTCTGCCTTGTCCTCCGATTTGAAAACAAGCACCAAAAACTGAAGGCAGCCATAACAAAAAGTAAACACATATTGCATATTTCTCACGTGAAAAATCAAGGCTCCACTTGAAGTCCTACATCTTTTGTTTACGCAGTACAAGCTTCCCGCTTTTAGAGCTTTTCCTCTGTTTACATGAGCGTACTATAGAGATATTTTCATAGCTAATAGCATTTTAACGATTGTTGAAATGAGATGTCTTACATGTCATGTTTCACACATGTTTTAACGCTCATGTTTATGCCGCTGGAGAGGCTGTAATCCTCTACATCCTTCTTCGCAGTCCCAGCTTCGGTGTCCGTTCCATCATCTGACTAACTGCATTACAGACAACACAGCTCATCACGGTTGTCCCGTATTAATATGTAATGGAGGAGTCCAACATATTCTACCTCCTGCCAGGTCGCTGAATGTCAGATTGTCTGCTTGTAATATATCCACCATTACTCATAACACATTCATAGAGTCAGAGAGCGAAGAGTAGGACAGCCTAATACCCTAGAAGTTGAATCTCAACTTTCAGACATGTTATTTAAAGTCTATAAATGATCATCTCGATGGAAGGAGAGATGAAATCATTCCTCTTTTTTAGTGCTGTTGTTCGTCTTAAGCTCAAATGTCTCTATTAAAGAATCTGGGTCAGTCTGTATGGGGACTAACATGGAAAAATAATGATTTATTCAGTTTTCAGCCTAAAAAGACGGAAAGGAAGTGATATTTGATGTAGTGTGTTAGCAAACACGGCTCTGGTTTGTCATGTTCTCCTTTTGCACGCTATTCTGTGCAAACACTTCCTTCATCTGACCGTTCTCCAGATAGCAACAACAATGATTTACAGTTCATCCAGCATGACGGAGCCTCTTGCTTTAGGTACCAAATTGAACAGTTCAATGCTGATTAGGAAAAAAAAGAAGGTTCTGGGTGTTTTTAACTTGCCTTCTTCAGGGTGCACCTCCATCCTTAAAAAGTCTTAAATTCATGTCCCTAAAATTAGTGACACAAAATTTTATTTGGCCTTGAACATATTACTTGTAAATCTTAGATGTTGTTGTGGAAAAACTATTTAATTTCATGACTTTTCTGTTTGGAAAAAGTTTCAGTTGCATGCAGACATCTGCTTTGCGTTCTGTGATTTGAGGTGGTTGAAGCTATCGCTAACAAGGTGCTAGTATACGCTTGCTGGCTAGCTGCAAAGCTAACTCAGATTCATCTAGCTCAATGTAGCTAGCTTTGTTGCTTGCCTGCTTTGTAGAGCCTTTTATTCATCATAGTCACATCTGATAAAAAAATCATTATACTGAAATCTATTAAATATTCATCGTTCTTCAATATACCAGCATATTATTTTTGTTGAAAAGTCATATGTTTAGGTAAGTGTTTGGAACTATTTCTACTTCTTTTCTAGACTTTTCCAGCTAGCAAGCTTGTTGCATCTATCATCAGTGCAAATTTATCAGCGGTTGAATTGACGACGTTCGTTTTTGCAACCAGCTCACTTCTGTTGTCCACCCACACGACATATATATATATCTTTATATATATATATAAATACATTAATATACAATTTTCTTTTGTACATTTGTCTCAATAGAGGTCTTAAATTTCATTTGTAATGGTCTTAAAAAGTTTTGAAATTTGAGTGAGTGAAACCTGCAGAACCCCTGGTCTTTGTGTTGCACAATCAGACAGCAAAAAACAGCTGTTTTGATGTTTGACAGAACAGCAAATCCCACAGCTTCTGTACAGAGTGAGATTTTAGACATCCATTTTCATAGGATTATTTTATATTTGCATGTTTCTCCTTCAGGTCCATCGACTATGATATGGACATCCTTCCCCTCTCTGCTCCTCCTCTTCTCCCTGGTCTCCCCGATGATTATCATCTGCAGCTAACAGAGTCCTCGTAAGCCCCTCACAACATTGTTTACACACCACACCACCTCCAGGTAACCGCCCTCCCTCCACCAGTGATGTCATTCATGTAAGACTGTGGTGCAGGTGTGAAGGTCCAGGAATCCAGCTGACGCCAGAGATGATCAGAGCCGAGTTCCCGTTGAGGAAAGCTCCTGTCTCCAATGGCAACCACACCATAGGGATAATACCCAGGTCAGTTCAAAGTCAGATTCGGTCCAGCAGGGTCGACAAACTCACATTAAGAAGGAAACACCTTTTTCAGGGCGATAAATACAGTTGGGCCCACATTTAAAATAAAAAAAAAAACATATTTGGTTTTAGGAGCGGAAGCATTCTGCATAAACAAAGCATAAAGTTAACGAATGAGCACATTGTGTAGCTGGACTTTCTTTCGACAAGAGCTTCCTGGCCGCTGCATCTCACTGGATGATATGCAGAGGTCTTTAGCTGCTGTCTAAACAGTGAGGCAGACCTTTTCTTTGTGTTTCATCCTGCAGCGAATCCACTCCGCCTCTTTCTTCCTCTGACATCTTGTTCATAGGTTGATGCTGTAAAATGTCCATCTAAATCTTGTCAAATAGGAAACAGAACCTTTTATTCATCTTTAGAACGTCTGAGATTGAAATGATAGCAGGCTTTGTGATAAAACAATTTTTTTTTTCAATTTGAAATTGCAGTTCAGGAAAAAAGGTCTGCTTTGTAGAAACGTTGGATGTTTATTGTTTTGAAGTATTTTGAGCTACCTCTTCTCCTTCCCCAATATTGACGTAAAACTGCTCTGTCACAGGCTGGAGGTGATCTACACATCTGACATCAACCAGATGCAAACAAGACTGATGGCCAGACTGGAAGAGCTCACAGAAGAGGAGCTTGAATAGGCAAAAAGGCGCTGCACACACACATACACACATCATCTTCAGGAATAAACACTACTGCTTTCCTCCGGAGGCACATTATTCAGCAGCCATCCTACTCAGCCTCGTGCAAGACTCTCTTTTGTCTGTTTTTGCCACTTCTGTAAAATGAAACCCAGTTACTTTGGCGCCCACCTGTAAGGCTTCTTCCTGCCCACTCAGAATTGCCTATAAGCCTCCCTTCTGAGCTCTCAGAAAGGCTGGAAGTGTGTTATCCCTCCACCTACTTGATCCAGCAGAGGCACAGCCACAGAATGTTCCAACATCAGCTCTTAACAGCTTCATTTTAACTGAACTATTCATGACTTAAACTGAATTTTAAAAATTAAAAAATTTCTTAAGGTCTGATGGTGAGTAGCAATTGAGATTATTTATTTTTTGAGAAAATTCAGCTTTAATTTGCCCTAAAGCCCCGCTGATTTGCAGCCATCCAGTGACCGGGTATTATTCCAACGTTAATTAGAGACATCAGTTCTACATTCACACTTATGCGACTGTAAGAGAGAAAAAAAAGGAAACAGCTGAGGTCAGGATTTAATTATCAGAAGAGCTGACAAGCTGTGAAGTCACTGGGATGCAGTCCAGCAGGGCGCATGTGTCACCTGTCGCCCATAGAGGGAGCTCCAGCTCTGTGACTCTGATTTAGCTGCCTCTGTTTGCCTAAAAGAAGCAAACAGTAAAGAAATAAAGTAACACTGAATTGCCTGTTTGTTCTCCCTGGTAGAGAAGCACACAAAGCCACAAAAAAGGTCACATTATTTAGACATGAGGTTGGATCCAAACAGAAATGCAGAATCATGCAGCTGTGTGGTTATTCTCTCAGATTACATTGAGATGACAGTAGATTGTGTCCTTTTAGATGCTTTTTTTTTGGCTTCAAAGGACAGTCCTACAGAAAAATATTTTATTTCCTTATTAACAATTATAAAAAAATGTTTTTTGCTTCTTTACTGGTTGAAAACTAAAATACAACAACAAGTAGGTTAAGCATGAATATTGGAAAAAATATCCATACCACTTGAATCTGTTGGGTTTTTGTTATGCTACAACAATTTATTTTAGTTTAAAAATCTGAAAATTGTGGTGTGCAATTAAATTTAGCTACCATGAGTCAATGCTTTTTAGAACCACCTTTTTTGCAATTACTGCATTGCTACCGGTTTTTTTTAGATATGACGCTGTACAGACAGATATTATCTTTGAACACCAGTTTTCAAGCCACAGATTAAATATAATATATTCAGATTAAAGCAGATTTCTTCTAAGCTATTGAATTAAAGATCGAGCAGGATGTTTATACAGTTTCAAGTATTTTGCAGCGTCTAAAAGGATTTTTTAAAGCATTCGCCTGTATTTTGTTCAATATATTTATTCATTCTTTTAATTTTTAATTTTTTCAGTCAGCGTTACAGAGTTAAAACTTAAAAAGCAGCAATATCCTCTGATCATTTGCTGCGCTTTCTTTTTTCTTATCGATATGACAAAGTACATACAAGCTAATAAAGGTATGGGAGAGAAAGAAAAAAAGATTGCCACCCATTTTTGAGCATTTTGATTGGTCTAGTCAGCGGGAATGTAAAACGTGCTGTGAGACTATTTCAAACTCAAAGTAAGCAGCATTTTGTAACTAATTCTTGTAAATATTTGAAATTAATGGAGAACTTTCTGAACTTCTTCCAGGGAATGTATTCCTCCCTGGACACATTTTTTAATTGACTCTAATGCTAAAACTTATTTGTCTCTTATAAATTTCTTGTGCGTTTTCTCGTTTGTTACCTGTTGCTTGTGTCTGTATTTTTTAACATCTCTTATCTTATCATTGTCCCACTCTCTAATGCCCCACTGATACATGTTGCACCAAGGTGCTGGTTTCAAGCCTGAATGCTAATACATGCAGCACCTTTTAGATTTTTGAGGACATTCCTTGCGCAGAATCTCCTTCTGCTGCTCCATCTTCACTTCATCGATCACTGATGGGATCCCCAGGTGTAAATCATCGATAAAACTCTTCTGCTACCTGCTGTCTCTTGATCGTCCTTCCTCAATCCAAAACGCAGTTTTCTTCTCATTTTGCTAAACTATTGTCCGACACTTCTCTATCCACATCAGCCAAATAAAGGTTGAATTGTGTTTGGTTCAACTCTGAGCGAAGTCTAACGCTGAAAGACTTTAGGAAGCTAAATCGATTCAATCTCAGACATAATTCTTTAGGTCTCAAGGCTGTTTGAATGTACTGCTAAGATTAAATGTCATTTAAAGATTCCTTTACGTAACTCTGAGATGAAATTACTTTATTCATGTCTGTGCTTTCAGCTGAAGCTGAGAGTTAAAACGTAATGCTGTCCAGTCAGAAATAAAACATAAAAAGCCTTGTTGATATCACATCTACTCTTTCTTATTCATAACAATAATCTTTTCTATGAAAGCCATCGAATCTTCACTGACAGACTCCTGTGTACATGAATGTAATGTAATGTAAGCAAACTGGCTTTATAATCCTATAGTTAATAAAAATCTTGTAATATTTCAACCTATTAGAATAACATATTATTTTAGGGGTTTTAGAATTTATTTGGACTCGTCTTTGAAGGGCTTTACTGGCTATTTCAACAGTTTTCAGCAATATTTGGATGCACAAGTTGAAATTTAATTCACATTTAAATTCTACTTTCTTAAATAGATTTACCTGAATCTTCTGTTGAACCTTTTTGGTGTTGAGGATTTCTGACTGCAGCTGGTCATTCCTCTTTGTCAAGAAAAATAAAGAGGGTTTGGCATGAATTATGTTAAGAGGATTCAAGATGATGCTTTCAAACCTAAGAACACCACGCTAGCAAATGAAGCATGGTGGTGGGAGCATCATGCTGTGCATTTGTTTTCCTGTTAGTGGTACAAGTGCCTTGGATAGAGGATGGAATAATTTAGAAAGAAAACAAATTCACTTGTAGTTAGCTGCTAACTTATTAAAAATGCCAAACTAAAACAAAAATTGGCGTTTCCTGCATCATATGTCGTAAATAGTACAAACTAAAGTTTTTTTTGTCATGCCTTATCACATTGCTGCAGCTTTTGCATTAAATGCATTGTATCCAGTGTATTTGCTTAAATACACTGTTATTTCCAATATTTGCGTAAATATTGGAAATAACTTTTCAGACTGTAAGAAAGTGACAGCCATCTCTAGCGTTAGCCCATTTGTGACAAACTATTAGACATTAAAATTCAGCTTTTTCCCACTCCTTACTGTTTTCTGAATGACTCACATTGTCCCTGATAACAGATTAGGAACCAGAATAAGAAAATTTTGACTTTGAAAGATAGCGTGGCGTCGGTTTAACAGGACGTTTCGTCTTTCACTCTGGCACATTTTATCCGTGTCGCGTGAAAAGCTGTTTTTATTTGAAAATGCCAAACTCGTCATCTGTATGTTTCTTATAGCATTTTCTCTCCATTCGCTGTGGAAATTAAGTTGCTTCTGAGTGACTCTTTGCAGAATCCTGTGTTTTCTTTCATTCACTTGGGGGAAAACACAAACACGAGGTTGAGTGTTGCCAATAATTACCTTCACTTTAAATGTCAGTCATTTATTTTTTTTTTATTTTTTTGTGACTTCGTTCTGCAATCATGGACTTTTACTGCTGCATACCTTCTCAGAGGTAGTAATGGACATTAATTACCATTAGCATTTGCAGTGCTCTGTGCTTCTCCGGCTCTGTCTTGATTAGAGCACATTCTTCACCATAACAATAGCGAAATTTCACTTTATAACCTTCACTCCCACTCTCGTGTTTCCTGTGCTGAATGTCGGTGTACTGCAAACCCGTCCATGTAGCTGGAAGCAATAGAAAATCCCTGGAATCCTCCCTGAGAGGGGCTTTGCTGAGCTTGTGATGGATTCAATCTGCTGCCTTAAAAAATGACAGCTGATATCAGAAGGTAAAAAAAAACCCTGCTTGGAGCTTTTTAGAAATATTGCAGCATTGATGTTGTGGCATATAGGCTGAAAACAGATACTTGCATGCACTGGAGAAAAAGATGTAGTTTGACAGTAAATCAGACTAAACGCTTTGTGTTCAAATGCCAGAAGATTAAGAGCTTAGATTAATATTCCTAGAACTTGGGAAAACCCAGATAATTATGTCATGGCTTCTGATTCATAACTTTTGAGATAATCAGAGACAAATATGTGCATACATTTATAGTTCTGTCTCAAAGAATTGTGGATCTTTATTGCGTGCAGTTTCCATATTCTTAAGAGGTTGCAGTCATCTGTATAAACAATTATATGCAAGAAGAAAATACAATGGAATTGTTCAGCAACCCAGGGATTTTTTGATGCGAGACAGTTAAATCAACAAAAGCAAAAAGACGAGTGAAACATGTTCTAAATCAACATGGACTGAAGGACCGCTCTGAGAGGAAGACGCCACAGCTCTGAAAGCAGCATAAAAAGTTAAATTATGGCTTACCAAAGCCCTCAGTGACCTTGTTTTGGAAATACGTCCCCATGAATGATAGAAATAAATATTTCAATGTTGGCCAAAATGGCATTTGCTATATTTGGAGGTAAAATGGAAAGATTGAAAGCCTGAGAAGAGCATTTTAACTGACAAGTATGGCTAATTATTCTGACAAATAATGAACATTTTCTCAATAATTCTTCTGGCATTAAGCAAATATGAATGATTTTGTTAATCTTAACTATTCTGAAACAGGAAAGTTATGATTTAATGACAGACAGTAAAGATGGGAGTTTTGATTGTAGATCAAGCACCTCAATTTGAGAAATTTGCCTTTTGAGCTCAGTTTCTTCTTCACTAAGACAGAACAGAACAGTGCCTTCACTACTGCAGAGGAAACCCAAATCTGTCTGTCCATCTTATGAAAAAGATACCAAAATACCTAAAACTGCTCTCCCCTGATTGGAGGAGCAGAGTCTTGGGCCCCATTCTTATAAAAAAAATAAAAATAAAATACCCATTGCGCTTTCTCAGTGGATCTAATTTCAGGTATGTCAGAGCAGAAATATGACTCAAATCGACATCTTGGCTCATCCAGGAATCTAAATCTGGTACACCTCACTATTTGATAGCCCCCAATATGGCTTTCTACATGAAGAGCCATGCGTTTATTCCACCTTTTTGAGAGGTGTGCAGTGTAGCATTAAATAGGCCACCGACACAAACGGGGGGCTGCATAAATCCCCCCTGACGTCTCCGCACACCAAAATACAAATGTTTATTTTTTGATGGGTGTGGAGGAAACAAATGGAAAATCAAATCCACCCTTTTTCTCTTTGTCTGGACAAGTAGGTAGGCCTTTCCTCGGATTCGGTGTTTCTGGATAAAACAAAAAGTGAAGGGGGGTTTCGAAACCAGCATCTTTCAAGACTGTAACACTGGATTTTATGGTTCGACAGTGATTCTCAGGGTATATTTCAGTGCAGCTTCAACATCTGAGCACTTATTATATTTTCCCCTCATATCTAAAGACAAGAAAATATTCAATAAACCATCTTCAGCTGCTGATCTTCACCAAAAGGGATTTTAAGTCCAATTTATGCCTTTTGTATGCTGGAGCTGGACTACATGCCGGGGTTAAGACAGAAATCACTGCTGCTTCTGAGCTGATCTGGGACTTTACCTTATTAGAGTTTAGTACACAACTGCTGAACATGGAGCGTAGTTGGAGTATGGCGAACATTTGAAAGGCAAATGGACAAAATGAGGAGATTAGACATGTCAGGTGAAGTGTGACAACACATTTGCAGTTTTATTGTTGCTGGCACTTTTTCAGAGACAGACACAAGATTTTCTTTGGTTCAGCAGCTGTGATGCACCAGACATGACACTTTTTTTGCACTTGGAGGTGGAAGTACTCCTAATAAAGTTTGACAACAGTCAGTGGCAGAGTTGCATAAAGGCTGCACTTTGAGTCCCTTGTACCCAAATGTGAGACATTTATTTTTGAAGCTTTATTCCTAGTAACACTTTTGCTAGGCAGAGTGAAATATCCACCAGATACATCCTTCACATAAAGATAGGAGATTTATTTTTGTCTCATTTTTTTAAAAATCTTACAAACTTTAATTTACAGGCCTAATTGAAACCTTCTATTTCAGACATGCTATACGTTCTCTGTTGTTTTTGTATTAATTAGAGATGCAAGTTATTAATTAATGAGCCGATCTAAAGTTGATTGATCTTAACAATCAATTAACAATTAATTGCAAAGAGGCCATTTTCTTAAAAAAATTATTTTCTCTTTTATCAAGGGAGACGACCGTTTTTCCATGATATAAAGGACAAAATGTTTCAAAATATGCTGAATAAAAAAAAGACACATTAAATTTGAACTTTACCTTGTGTTAGCTGTACTAAATACATCTTTAATTATGTATCTGGCTCTGCTTGAAAATGACCAGCAGCCCCCTCTGCTGGATGGCGGAAAACTATAATGCTAAAAGAAAGTCTAAGCGGACGTTATTAGTTAATCGATTGGAACTAAATTTAATCTCATAACCTATTAATCAACAAATTATTACTAGTCGAGATGAAGGGTGAATTATACCGTTGAAGACAGCAAACGTGGACTAAGACAAAAATCTCAATGTGTTGGATAAAACAACCTAAATAACTGTCTATGTATGTCTCTATCAGTTTTGCACATCTAGAGACGTTTGACTATTGTTCTTAAAGTTGACGATTAGTCAGATTGGACAGGATGTGGCTGTGAACATAATTCTTCAGTTTGTCACCTTGCTTTAAACTTCTACTTAGAAATATTGTGAAATTTCTCCATATTCCCCAAAAGCAATCAGACATTTGAATACTGTTGTAGAATATCATTCCTGGATTTATGTTACATTCTTGATAAATGTTATAATTAGCTTTGTTGCACTCCTGAACCAACCATTCATGGAACAATATTTAGACTACTGAGCAGGTTAATCCTGTCGAAAGTCCAAGAGGACAGAAGAAAAGACATAATATCACTTCCATTGTCAGATAATTATAAACTCTAAGTAGTCCTGAGATTTTTGGAGCTTTTCAGAACACTTTTAGACTCACATTGCGTCTTTGCTCTGACTATAAAACTATTCTGAATTCATCCCAAAGCCTGAAAGCTGCATCTTTAGACTGACCCAAAACAACTTAAGAGAATCAGAGAAGTAGTTACCATCTGCTTGTTTACCACTAATTAGCTTAGTAACTGCAGCAGAAACACTCCAAAGTAAGCTTCAAAGTTTCCCATGTATCTGTCCAATTACTGAGAGAGAAATACTCCATTGTACCCACTGCTTTTTCCAGGAAGTGTTTGCATCTCTACAAGTGCTCACTCATTTTTTTGTAAAGACTTGCTTTCATCCTCATTTGATTTGCTTGCATGCAGTGTCATTGTATGACAACTGAAGCTTGTTTTCAGAGGCGACCGGGTCAAGATGAGAACATAAGACAACAAAAGGAGGAGACGTTTTAGACAACTGGCTCTTTGTCAGCTTCAAAGTCAGCTGTACAATAGAGTAACTCTGAAATTTAGCATAAATTACTCGAAGCTGAAAGTAAATCTGCTCACTTTATGATGTTCCTCCAATTAGAGAATGCTCAATGTTTATTTCAGTCTCTTTAGCACGATAGCTTCTACAACAATTCAGTGTACATAATTAGGTAGCACTGTGTACCTACTTATTACTGCCAAACAGATACTGGGATTCTTCTAATACCTTTCAATTAAACACCTCCAGAGTTTACAATAATGAAGCCCGATTCATCCTTTGGTCTGTCTTTTCTCATATAATTAGTGTTGCAGACATGAGACGCATTTCAAAGATGCTCCACATTTTTGTTCTGGTAAAGATATTGCTTAAGTAGAAGATTTGTGCCACTCTGCATGACCCAAAGTATGTAAGTGGTTAGACCAGTGCCAGTATGACAACCAACTCCACTATTCTTTGATTGGATTGGATTAAAGTCCAGACTTTAACATTTTCTAAAATTCAAAACCCTGAAGTGCTTTAGGTGTTGCTCTGGGTTCTTTTAGGACCACCTTGGACTAAGTTTCTATGCTTTTCTATTTTTTTTTTTCAACATTTTTTCAAGCATTTCCTACATAAAAAGCAACAAAAGTCTGAAAATCCAGGACTTTTTACCATTTTAATCTGAAGAATCTTTTCTCTTTTGAAATCCTTGTAAACAATAACTTGAAATCTCTGATTCTTGCACTATTTATTGAAAAATATTGTGTATTTTCAGTCAAGACACTATAATCAAGATAAAATCAAAATTTATTGTTAAAATTAACATTGCAGAGACATGGAAAATATAGTAAATGTCACTGAAAGTTGCAGGATCTGCCACACCTTCATTAATGTCTTGAAATGGTCATTTTCAATATGCAAAACACATTTTCCAAAAAACGACTGCAATCACTGAACCTTAAAATTATATGGAAATAAATCCCTGTCAGCTTAGGCATCTTGGTTGTACCCTGGTGCTGAAATGATGATTTTCCGTCTTTCATTTTCCCTTCACTACCTGCCTCTTTTCTCCATCTGATATTTTTCAACCAAGCTGCTGCCAGATTCATGATTCCTTCAAAGCACGGGGCCATTCTGGGCAAATCATAGATCTGTATGTGTTTTGAAGCTGCACTCCATCAAAAGATAGCTACAGCAGTTGAAAACGTGTGGCCTGTGCATTCTGCTGTATTGTGAAATTTGCTGTGATCTTCAGAAGAACTTTACCGCCTCCAAATCTCATATTTCTGAAATTGACTCTACGGTTAGCAAGCCTGGCAAAGCATTTCAATTAACATTCCTCGCTGTGAGTTTCAGAAACAATGGCAAAGTGTTCCAGCTTTTAAATCTGCCACAAATTAGGGTTAATGAGAACATAAATTATGATACCGTCCAACTGTGTAATTGTATGACTGTCAACACTGAATAGAAAGAGTGAGTTCTCTCTGAGAAAGCGACTAATTGGTCTTTTATTGTTCTAAACTGACGGCGATGTATTGCTCTCGAGCTGTGCTCCTTACATTTTAGTATCTGCAAAGTTTTATTCTTATTGCTTTTTTCAAATAATTTACTGTTGTAAGCTGAAGCCTGAATGTTTGCAGGCAAGAAAAGAGGATTTTGAGCTGAGACTGGATTTGACTGGAAGGACCCAAAGCAATATACAAGCTGGAGTTATATGAGCAAGAGTTACAAAACCGGCATTGTAAGCGTAGAAATGGCATATTTTTTGCAATATCTTCAACATTTTGCAATATTGTGAGAGTATTGAAGCATACATGGGTTTTTACCTGCAGTGTGAACTAGCCAGGTATGAGCAGTGGCAGCTTATTCATGTCATAGTCTCCACTTAGCTTGGTGGCTATCCTCGGCTAATGCCAAGACAGACAGGTAATCACACCCACTATAGGCTTGCACAGGTGAAAATTAACTACAACCTCTGTGTGAATAGATATAGTGTCATGAAAAGACCATTAATATATAGACAATAATATGTACTGGGATTATTGTGGAATAGAAATTGGGGAGAAGTGCACTTGCCTCCGAATTGTGCATATACAGGTTGCGAAGAGACAGGAAAGTTACAAGTACATTGGCTGTAATGTTTAATCAACATACCATAAAACAGGCGAGTAAAACTTCCCATCATTTAGCCCATAGGAAGAACTATGTACACCACTCAAATGAGTCTTATCGAGAATAGTCCAACTTAAATTAAATATTCATTACAATCAAACTGCCCTTTTTTTTACACACATTTGGACACTTTTTCTATGGGAATAAGCATGAAGAAGAGAAGCATAATGTTTGAAACACCAACCTGTGTTAATGTATAATGTGGGTCTAATCGAATACAGTTTTTGCGCTGCTACAAAAGGACAAGAACATTTCATTTTCCAGCACAATATTAATATTTTGTCTTCTTTTTTAAGTTGCCTAACCACCTGAAGTTAAACATTCAGTTATCTACACACGGGTTATAAGTGGCATGCCCCCTAGTGGTTGGATTATTAGTTTTAAGATTACACTAAAGAAGAGTATCGTCACCTACAGTACAGACCAAAAGTTTGGACACACCTTTTAATTCAATGAGTTTCCTTTATTTTCATGACTATTGACATTGTAGATTCACACTGAAGGCATCAAAACTATGAATAACACATGTGGAAATATGCACTAAACAAAACAGTGTAAAACAACTGAAAATAGCCCTTATATTCTAGTTTCTTCAAAGTAGCAACCCATTGAGTGTAGATAACTGAAATGATTATCTACACTCAGTTACACTCAGTTACAGTTACTAACTAGAGTGTTAGTAACTGTAAGCTGTTGTGTTTTCAAGCTTTTGGAAAAAATGTTTGCAGCAAATCAGCTCCACTGATTTGCAATAGCTAATTATTCACACAGAAATCATTCCGTTTTTACAGATCTCTGGCATAAATCCAGGCATTTCAGACAAATAATATACTGCAGAACTGAGCTTACACTCCCACCACGCTTTTTTATGCAGCATCGGCAATTATGCCTCTGAAATATCACCTTAACACATCATCAGACGAGATGGACTGGACATTTAAATACTCCCTGCCCTCTCTTGTGCCTATCAGGGAGGGCAAACACAATATGTCTGAACTGCCTAGAGTCCACAAAAGCTTTCCCTGTCTGCATGATAAAATATAGATAATGACCTTATCTAAAACTCTCGATAAGACAGCTTTAAAATGCTTCATAATTAAGGAAGATAATGAACTGGTAGAGTGACAGAAATTATGAGAAAAAGGCAAGGGAATACCTCAAAGGTTTCAGCAAATTATGCAGGGAATGGATTCATGTAGGGAACAAAGCGATGAGCCACAAAGAGTAAAACATCTACTAAATTAATTGTATTCAAGGTCAGAATGAAAAAGAAGAGAAAAAGGATTAAAGTTCAAAGAAATATATATAAAAAAGAAATTATATCAAAGTTTCTGTTACAATGTTGATTGCTTTTGGATAAAATAAGAAGATTCTAACATATTTATCATGTCAAAGACTTTCTGACGCCTTTCTTCCTTCCTTACTGGAGACTTTCCCTTATCCCCACACTTTGTTTTACGTCAAACCCACCAGAAAGTCTTAAATTTCTCAGGAGAAGTTGGATATTGTTCTGCTGCAGTGAAACATTTCTTCATTCTAAGGCTTTGTTCACCTCTTTAGCAGGAACGGCAACAAACAGTTGTGTCTGTGTATCGGTTTCAGTGGGGCAGCACTCCGAACTGCTGGAACTACGTTAGACGCCAGGCTCACACAGCAGCAGTGGGTTAATTTGGCGTCTTATCAGCTGTTCAGAGGAATCCCGAATGAATAAATAACAGCAGTGTTTAAACTTTAATCCTCCGCGCTTTTACCGAGAGCAATTATTTGTTATGCCTGTTTTCACAAGAAAAACACCAACATAGCTGGAAATAAAAACAAAATATCACATTTTGTCAAGCTGATAATAGATGTCAGAGTTCAGGCATGCATATGAAACACAATTCACCAAGCCTCCGCTTTGTTTTATGCAGCCACTGCACAGTTGGCACGCAAATCTGATTTGCCGTGGTGATATGGCATGTTGTTGTGGGAAGCAATGAGTCTGTGAAGATTTCTCTGACACACCTCTCTTGATTTTCTGTTCAGTCAAACACAAATAGCAAATATGACGTGTGCGCTGAATCGCTCGCCCTCTTCCACTTTCACAGGCACATCTGAAATGATGTGTGTGGAACGTTAACATTAATGTGACCGGTGGCAGCCTCCTGTCACTTACACAGGCTAATGGAGCCATTAATGTTACATATATCATGGCTGGGGAAAAAAAAGCTTTTGAGAACCATTACACTCTTGCACAGAAAATTACACCGTAAAGCACAAATTAATGGAATTTTTTTTTTTGCTGCAAGCAGAATAATCCAAATATTTGAAACGTGGATAGAAACATAGAACAGTTTTCAAGTTTAGAGGATAAAAGTAAGTATGTGACCAGCAATATCTTTTGTTGACTTGTTTGTTGATTATTGTGGTTTAAACTCACCTATCCAAATCACTACATAAAGATACGGGTCATCATTTTATCCAGGTCATACCCTCTTCCCTCCTTTCTCCTTTCAGTGTGTAAACAAACCATTTTGCACCAATGTTCTCAACCATTGCTTGTCAGTTTTCTTCTCTTGACAGTCACAAAATGTAAGATGTTTTAACTGTTGCTAGGTGGAAGACTAAGATAGCTAATGATTCATTTTACTTTTATAATAACATGTAATTTTATAATTAACTGTACTTATCCAAAACAAACACGCTAAAATAAGTATTTGCTGCAGGTAAGATAGTAACTTCTCATAACTACCCTACAAAATCCCATTCCAAAAAATCCAAACAATCCTCACAAACTCTGTTCTGCTTCGCTTTAAGAGTCCAACTCTGCAATGTTCATGTCTTACATAAGTTGTACAATTGTAAGAAATGGCACTTAGCTTAAAATGGCACAGGTACTTTGGCAATTATGCTGCTATTACAGATCCACCATTGACATTTCAAGCTCTCGTTCTTTTATTAGCTCTCAACCCATTCCACCTTGTTTATTTCTTTTTCTCTGATTAATAAAAAGAGATGCCGACCGTTTCTCAAGGGATCGTGTCTCTGCTGCCTCGGGCGGACGTTGCGCAGCTACAAATGAGCCGAACCGCCCTCCAACTAGGTTTAAGCCTGGCACTCGATTTCACTATCACCTAATCTGGGGAGTCAGGTGTTGATGGGAAGCACAGTGTTGTCAGGGGAACACGCTTAACGTTATATTAGCATCAGCACGTATGCAGTAGGTGCAGCAGGAGAAGGTGGTGAAGAAAAGGTCAGGGAGGACACCATGGTGTGATCTGTGGAGGTGTCACAAGAAGAGAAACAAGGAAAAAATGAATCAGTGCATTCTTCTAGTGTCGATGTATGACTTCAGTTTCAGTCGTGGTGTTCTGTCTTGTAATTGTATCTCAAGACACTTCAGTTTAACTGTTGCAAGAAGAAGATTCCTTTATTTTTGGTGAGAAAAAAAGTCATGTATAACAGCTAATATTTTTCCGTCATGGTGAATCTCACTGAAACAGAGATCTGACAAGATGGTGGAAGTGAAAGAGCAAAGACATTCTCAGCTTCAACTTCTCTTTCCATCCTTATTAGCACGGCCATGTTAACACACTCTTCAGGTCGCTCCAGGAAGGATTTTCACACGTTCACACAAGTCTCAGCTGGGAGCTTTACAGCACCACCAAGCACATACCCAGGAAACCTTAAAGTGGTTATTAAAAAAACTTTTCAATTCTTTTCATCAGTTTGTTGGCCATTTGTGAATAATGGTCATCTAAACCTAATAAGTGGTAGTTCCACTCTTGGAAGCAAAAACTCAGGAACTGTTGAGTGGAGGAATTTCAACCCACTCTTCCTTACATTAAGTGTAGTTGAGCGTAATGTCATTAAACTAATTGTTGGTCAACCTCTATAGAAAAGAGGTAACATCAATTATTGCAAGTTATTTACGTTCTAAACCATTACATCCTCTCTACTGTGATTCATCTTCAGTTTTTTTCTGAAATGCTGTTTGTTTCATACCAGATGTAGCAGGAGGAACACCAATTTTTCAAAAAATGTCCACTTTCATCTCATCAATACACAAAATATTTTCTCCATCATCATCAAGATGGCTTTTGGCAAACGTGAGATGGACGTCTTGCTTGTGCTTCTTTGAACTCTTCTGCTATTTTTTTTGCCTAGTTCCTTTCCTATTGCTAAATCACAAACACTGATCTTAACAGAGGCCAAACACTCCTAGTCATCACTCTTCCATGTTTTCTCCAACTGTGGATAATATCCTTCATTGGAGCCCAACAGCCTAGGAAATGACTTGGTAACTCTTTTCAGGCTGATAGATGAGGCTAAAAAGGACTTAATAGACTTCCTGATTCTACGAGTCTGACATTAATCAGATGTTGAACTTTGACTTAAAAACAAGTGGTTAATTTATTGTTTAATGGGGGAAATAGTATTTTATTCAGATAGTTTGCCTTAAATAAAATCACTATTTGAAAATGTTTTTTTTTTATCTTGACATTGCTAACAGGTGTTTTCTTATTTATTTTTTTGTAGTTTTGGCAGCACTACTTAGCAAATCAGTAAATCAGACCATCTGACACTCTACGCCTTGAGTTCTTTCACAAGTTCACTTTTTTCAACTTCCTTTCCCTCCCAGTTGAAATCTTTTCTAAGTCTCCTATAGAGGTTTGAAAGGTAGTCAGACTGCAGGCGGATTTGTTGGCTGCCACTGCATGTGGAGGAAGCTTAGCTAATGATGTGTTTGCTTAGCCAAACTTTGAGCTGTTCACACATTTTTCTTCTATCTACTGTATGTTGACGTAGTTTTGCTGTGCAATGCTGGACATGCAGGTTAAATGTCTAAAGCAGGAATTTTCAGTGCAATAACTATTGATTTAATTTGCCTACTGATTTTATAGAAAAATTGACAAAATTACATGGTCAGTGGAAGCACAGCTACAGTTGCCGTCCATGGATCTCCAAACTCTGTGAAGCATATGACTTTAAGTTGATACTCCTTTGACATACTTTTGTTTGCTTTTTTCCAAATAGTTGACTCCTGAACCTTCAACTTTAAAGCCAATTTTTCTGCCTGAATGTAACTTCAGTTTTTCACTTCGCTACGTTATCATCTGCACCTTCAGCAATAAATATGATTCTGTTATTATAGGGCTACATCTATGAGGGCTCAAATGTTGACACGAGTTTCTGTGACAACGACTGCAGGCAATTACTACCTGTAAAACATCACCACTCATTGCTAGAAATAATCTTACCTTCTTCAGTGTTACTTTTTGTCAAATTTGTCAAAATTTCCAGTTTTGCTATGTTAGTTATTTTTGTTTATATAATGCAAAATGAGCACCATCGAAGCAATTTTTAATATTTTATGTATTTTTTTGTTAATAAACTTTTGTTTTTCACTTGAACTGTACAGAAAGAAACTTTTAACACAATAACTTGACATTTTATCAGGGGTGTGCACACACCACTGCATCTACATCAACTGGCAGAGATCAATGTTAAACACAGAAAACTCTCCCAGGTTTCTGTGTTTGGTTTTTTGACACCATTGGATGTTTTAAGGATTCCAGACAATTTATCCAGCAGATGAAAACAGTTCTTTGGCAGTATCTGAACAGCAGTGGTTATTTAACCATTTTTCTTAATCTCTAGTGAAATCATTATATCACAATTATGTGTGATCTGCAATAAATAATTAGTATGGGATTGTGTAGGCGGTTGATTGGCCCGACCAGTTTTGAATGCGCTCTCTGGGCTTTAGTCCAAACAATCTCAGCAGTTACAAGACAGAAACTAATCACAAAAAACAACAAAAAAATATTTTGATTTGTTTAAAACCTGCTGCTATAAGATGGTATATATAAAGCATTCTAACTTTAGTTATTAGATTTTAAGTTTAACATTTCAACCTACAGTATATATTTATTTTGGCTGGTTCTCCATGCATCCTAATTACTTTTCCCTGTTTTTCACTGAGCTGTTCTCTGTATATAATGTTCATCCTAATGTTACATGTTGTAAAACTATATGCATGCTGGCAGCTAGGCCTTAAGCACATCCACCCTGTCTGCAAATGCTGCACTTGTCAAGACGACTCTATGCTTCCTGGCATTTTTATTTCCACCCACATTTCCCCATGTTCCCCTGCAACACACACACACACACACACACACACACACACACACACACACACACACACACACACACACACACACACACACACACACACCCCGACACGCATATGCACACCGGCTGTTTATCATCACTGCATGGCTAGAGTCAGCTTCGATTCAGCCCATCAAGTGTGTTTTTTTTATAACTCAACAGGGTTAGCCTTCAAAATTATTGGCAAAATAGCCCACAAATCATTGGGAAATGATTTTTAACTCTCCCAGGTTAGCCCAGTGCAACCTCACTATCCCCCTACCTGGAGAGGAAATGAACTCAGCAGCTTGCTTTAGCCTGTATATATGTTTCAATGACTGGCTAGTGGAAATATGTTAGCGCCTCTCACTGTGAGCTATGGGGCTTACAAATCTCTCTGGGATCACACACATGTGCACGCCTACACGCGCTCAAAAGCACAAAGACAGAGCGACACAGCTGCCTGGGAGAGGCGGCAGACACCAGGGATTGCCAAGGGTTACCTACTGTTCGTATAATAGGCATGTTTGTGTTCTCGTTTTTATACCCCAGTGGGAACCTAAAGTTACTGACCTCACTCTGACATTTGGGGAACCTGTCACTATGAAGATGAAAGTTGCAGTCACATACAGTTACATTTCAAGTAAGCTAAGTTTTAAATAACCAATAAAGGCCAAGAAAATGCAACTAGCTTCTCAGTGTGCATGCATATGAATGAATCTGCTCTCCTTTTGTCCCCGCCTCCTTTTATTTCTGTTTATAAGCATGTTTGAGGAAGGCCCAGACCTGTTAGCGTAATGTGCATTTTCCCAACCCACCTTTAACCATTCATCATGACATTTACTGCACAGCTCTTCAGATAAACACCTGATGAGATGAAATATTGATTTCTCCCTCATGCAGCCTCACCGTTTCACTTTCACACACACAAACACACACACACACACACACACACACATCTGCTCCCACCCAATAAAACTGTAGCCTCAGCCGCTGTGTCATAGCCTCTGTGTACTTAAGAGCAGTTGAAATGATTTGTGTGCAGTGGCTGCTCTAACATATCACTAGTTTTATTCCCCTCATCCATATTTCCCCCAGAGCAAACAGCAAGAGATACATCATCAGATTTTACTTGTACATTTCTTAGACTAACTGCAGTTAGTGAACAAAAGCAGGTGGAGGCAATATTATTTTTGTGCCTACCTAAAGTTTATAGAGTCGCCCTCAATTAATCTAAGGACACAAAATTAGGACATGTCTGCAGTTGCTTTTGTGTCTAGGGTATCCTATGGGAGAGTAGAGCACCAGCCGTGTTGGTTCTCCAAACTATTTGGTATCTTTACGCCTGGAGCAAGCATTTCTTTTTTTGGTGTAGAGGCTGTGGACATCAGTCACCTTGTGCTCCCTTTCCTCTTTTCTGTTGCATTCAGAACATACAGGGAACCAGCTGGGGTCATGGAGACGGTCCAGTTTACTGACATTATGGTGGTATCTGCTCTTTGCTGATGACACTGTCCTCCTTCAGTGAACCGTAACTGCTGATGTGCACCAGAGCCCTTTGCTTGGCTGAATGTGTTGTGGATCAGCACCTCTGCAGTCCCTGTTGAGCGGCTTAAAGAAACAGTGCCAGTATTTCAGATGTCCTATGAGGTAGCTCATATTTTGGTCCAGATAAAGTACCGGAGGTGAAGAATCTTTGCTCGCCCTACAAACCTTTAGCTACATTTAGATATTTTTGGATATACAGTGCATCTAAAAAGCGTGCAAACGGAAAACGGAAAGTCATTAAAAAACATTTTCTGTCTTTAATGTGAAATGCATTCCTTACAGTTGAACAAAAGTTCAAAGGATGGGTGGGGTTTAGGTTTATTCTGCAATTTTTAATATGTAAGACTTTTCACTATATTTGGTATGTTATTCACAGCACAGTAAAAGTAAGTCCAGCATTTGTAATTTTAACTATCTAGTGAAGTTTTATGTATAGTACATTCTCCATAAAAGTAGGGCACAAGTTGAAGAAACATAATTGCAAAAAAACTTTTTATTTAGTGCCAGTTCAAATCACAATTTGTCCTTATATTTTATGAAATATCAACATAATGAATGTCATTCCCATTAGCCATTGCTAAACTCTAAAGGTCATTGCTGCTCTGGCTTTTGTGCCTTAGAGATTGGAGCTAAAATAGGGTAAAGAGCCATTGGTGAGAAAATCATAGTCCACTGTCTTCTTCTCATCTATGTGGAGTTGAATGTTTTACATGGCATTCCTCTAGAGATGAGGAGTGTGTTGTTAAGCCAAAGCACTGCTAGTGTGCTAAGTCAAGACGTATCACAAAGACATTTATGTTTTGATTATCGCAGATCAGTGGACTGAAAAAAAACTGCGCAGGATGACTCAATGAACTGAAGTAATCTGCATAACATCACTGTTCTGGTGTAGCAATACGCATTGTGTGAATCCTGTAGGGATGGAAAATGTTATCTTACTCATAGGTGCATTAACGGTTGAGACAGAGCCAGCCCTGACAGCCAGGATATATGTACACTCCTCACCACATGCTGCTTATGTGACACATCTCGCCCCCAACACAGATCACAGCATCTTGCAAATGTGAAAATGACTCATTGAGCTGTCTAAATACCTTCCTTCACAGCTCCTTTCACACTTGGCAAACAATAGGCCGCACCAATCTGCACCTGTTTACCATGGCTATTACCTTAGCAAGATGGAAAGAGTATTGCAAATTGTCTTGCACTACAGAGACCCAGCGAAGCCCATTTTTTTCTCTTCCTTTGCGCGAGTCAAATGGTGGCAGCTAAAAAATGTTTGGTGCAAACTCAATAAACTCTGTGTGAAGTAGTAGCAAAGACTGGAGAAATCTCCTAGACTATTGTTTGGAAAATTGGACAGAAGGATCCTAATTGTCACACAAGACCCTACCTGTTGCAACTGTAAGCCATTTTCAAGTTAAAAGCACCTATATTCTAGAGGAATACGTCTATTAACGGATTTATGTTATATTCGTCTTATGTCAGAATATAGACCTCTTTTTTCTACATGCTTTATTGTCATTACAAGCTCTACACATCGCCAACTGTGTCTAGTAGGTCAGATATGCTTTCAGGCCAGAGAGATCCAGCAAGTTGTTCTGTGTACAGTCAAATTTTGCAGTCGACTCATGTGCGTAATATGACATTCATTAGTAAGAAATTGGGAATAAATTTACATCAGAACTTCACTGATACATTTTTGGGATACTAAGAGGATACTAACATACTGTATGTATATTATATATATATACACAGTATGCTTTGCTGTTAATTATGCAAATTAGATTTTTGTATGCCTGCTGTTCATGTAATGAGTACTAATGGGCTTAAAGTATATTTTGACATTTCATCAAAACCTAAGTGCAGTTTGGAGACGTTTCATGTTGCATGCAGAGGTGGAAATACTTTTAAAATGATTTACGATGAGCCCTACGATTAATTGCAAATAGCGGAAACTTTGGACTATCTCTAAAAACATAACGTCTAATTTCTAATAGTTCAAACACAAACTCTTATAAGTCAGTTGATTTCATTGTTTCCCTTTAGTTCCTTCTTGTGCTTATAAATTAATCATTTTCTGCTCAGACAGCCACAGGACAAAACACACATGAATTTTAAAAATGAACAATCAAGATGCTGTTGTCAACATCACACTGATGTTAAAAACATGGCTTTGGTGTTTTTCATACGCGTTAGCATAAAATAACAACGCATCGTCAGCGTACTACCAGCAGTTGTTGAATTTATTTATGTATCCTGTTTCAGAAAAGATCAAAATGCTTCTTTTTACAGTAAAAGAAAAAACAGAAACTGTTGACAGAAGCATTTCATGTTATCTTATGCTCATGCTCAGCCATGTTTCTGTTTCTGTATAATTTCCCCTCTAAACTAGCGTATTCTGTGTTTTCAAAATCCGATCAACAGATATCTGGTCTGTCACTTCATTGGTGTTACTGTTTACAATCTACACATAATTAAATAGATGTTAAATCTATTTAATCGGAGTAAACTACATCATTTTCTAATATAATTTTAACGAGAGTGACTGAGATCTGGCCTGCCCGAACTGATCATTGATTGACATTATTAACTATGTATCTCCGCTAAACCAAAGGTCAGCATTAGTTTACTGTATGCTTGATGTTTCAGAACAGAGCAGATGTTCTTCACTTATCATTTTAACTTGTTTAATGTAAATGCAATTAGATTAGCAGTGCAGTCTTAGAGTTTACAAAGCAAAGTAATGATTCACTGCAATTTGAACAAAGCTTTTTGCTTTCCAAAGCCCATGTAGTCCATATGATTGATCTTATGATTTCTGCACGCTTCATGTTAGGTTTTGCATCCTGTAAGTTTGTTTATTCTGAGCAAACCATCAAATGCAGAAACTATTATTTCTGCATTGTTTATGGGAAAGACGTGGCTTTTTCTCGTATTTTCTTGGAGCTGGTTTAGTTTAGTTGAGGCAGAATGTAATAGGAGTTTCCACCTGTGCTTGTTCTGGCCGTTTTCTGTGTCGTACCAAAATGTGATAACCCGCTAAATTGAAATAGCAGACATAGTTACACCGTGCCTCTTCATTAACAGGCAGTGGAAGCTCCCGCAGTGGGTAGGAAGGTTTGAGCAGTCGTCTTCTTAAGGCCACAACACAACTGTGTGAGTAGAATAGCAGAAACACCTAAAAAATAACATACTCCAGTAAAAATAGAACCAAACTGATTCTCTTTAGGTTCAACAATCAGTTGGAGAGTCCTTTTCAAAAACCTTTAATAGACTTAAGTTATTACATTTGAACATTGTCGTTTTCAAGTGACTTTGATTCTGCTGACATGCAAATAAAAAAAAAAGACTGACTACATTTATATTTCATGCCTTGTTACCATTTGACAAACTGGTTGTAGAACCTTACAGAAATACGTTACTTGACCATTTTCTAAACTTTTCTTTCTTTGTTTGCTGCTTAGTCTTAAACTTTGCCTCTTTCCAGAACACAATGTGTATTTCTTGTTGCTTTCTAAATCAAATAGTCTTTTGGTACAGTTGTTTTTCTTTTCTGATGTACTTGTCAGTTAAACAAAGACTTAAATGAATAAAACAAGCTTCCAGCCTCTCTGGAAAGGCGGGTCTATATCGTGTTCTCCATTAAAAAAGGTGTTTGTACCTAGAGCGGGGGACAGTGTTTGTGGTGTGAGGTCTCAGAGGTGTTGCTTTGTGACACCAGTATGGCAGACTGTTGCTCCGTAATGAGCAGAGAAATGGCATCCTGCTCCTCAGCTCTCGCCTTGCCAGAATGTATCAAACCTTAAGCTATTTTTGACAGCAACTGACAATACATGCTGCTTCTGCTCCTGGAGGAGAGGGGGACAACGGCACAGCTGGACTGGGTGCTCTCTCAGAAATAGGTGCAGTCACCTGTTGTTGACTTTCTTGTAGTTTCAATAATGGGACACTGTTTGAAGAGTTAAGTTGGGTGGAAAAGCATGTTGTTGTTTTTTTTTGCCTCGGTCGAAGATTCAGATCTACTTAATTATCATATATGAAGACAAACTGCGTTACCTTTGATTGCTCTATAAACAGGTCTCAGAGTTTCAGCGCTATTTGAATATGTTGCTTTCATGGGTTTGACTTGCTGTCAGAAGTGCAAAAATGAACGATCTCTTTCAATAAGCTCCTGACAGAGTCGTTCCCACTGGAGGCGAGGCTCAGTCGGTAAGTGACGAGCACAATCAGCCTCTTCGTGTTGCTCACTCGCCGCAGATCAGCGGCTCGTGGGGAACGCTGGGATCTGGTGGCTGAATGTAACCAAACAGCTGATGTTTTTATGATGCAATCCCAGCGTAAAACGGGTAAGCACATAATCCGCGGCCCAACAGTCACTCTTTCTTTGGCTGGTATTTACTCAGCAGTGGAGCCTGTGGGCACAGTGTGATCCACAGCACAGTCAGGGAGGGATGGACATATGATCTGCATGTGGCGCTGTGGGAAGCCCAGACGTTTTATTTATTTATTTTTTTTGTGGTATTCTAAGAATTATTAGAAGGGGCTGCAACAAAATTGAGACTGGAGTCAAAAGTTTCCCAATTTAGTAAGAGCAACAATGAAAAGGTTTAGATCTAAGCATATTTTGAAATGGTCCAGTCAAAGTCCAGACTGAAATCCAATAGAGAACCTATGTTACATGTTCACATGTAACATAGAAGAAAACATTGAGACTCTTTATCAGTCATACTTAACTTTGGAGTTGTAAGTGTAGTTAAATGTAATACTACTATATTATATTATACCACACTTTTTAGACCTGTATTTAGAAAAAAAATAATAATTTGAAGGTAAAGTATTTTACTTATTCTAAAAAAGAAAACATAATTACAACAAACAACTGACTAACTTTAATTGTGGTGGAACATTTTCAGAGTTTTCTCTATGTCACATAAATATTCAGTTTAAATGAATCGGTTGTATCCTTTCAAGAAACTTGTAAAAGATATCTGCTTCAAACATTCATTCATCTTGAAAATCAGTTCAAGACAAATTGAGTCTAATTCAACACTCCCACTATATAAAATAATCTCACTAATATTTTGAGAGGGAAAAAGATTAAAATACCAAATACTGTCACAGCTGTTGGATTTTAAAATGAAAGTTTTGGTGAGTAATACTTTATTTGATACATTTAATTTCATTCTGTAAGACTGCCAATTTTGAACACAGACTACTATTATTGATGCTTGCAAGAAAGTAATAAAATATTGCACTAATAAAGTCACGACAACGTGGGATAAATATAAGTGCTTTTTCCAGGCGCTGCATTCAGTGATGAACTGAAATCAGCTGAATTAAAGTTGAATCTGGGAGGCGTTTCAGTTATCGCATATTATTTCACAGCTTGGAGCACATGAATAAAATAAAGCTGGATAATATGTTAAATGTCCGTCGTCATGGCGATATTCATGTACACAATATCAGAATCACAAAGGACTGTGTGGATGAAATAATTGGAAGACGCATGGCATCAAAATGTCCTAACTTTGAGCTTCGCTTTAGTCACAATCTTTAAGACTAAACTTCAGGTTGGTAGGACGCAGGTTAGTGATATTTTGTTTTGTTGTAGCAAAGAACATTTTAGTTGTCAAAACTATTTCTAAACAACTTTTATGCTAGTTCTAATACATAATGAAAGGCAATTGACAAATAAAAAAATAATTTTCAAATTAGCTCAGGATCTGTTTGCGTCAGTCTCCAAACTCCAGGCGTGTGTTTCGCCTTCCTCCTCATTGCGACTGAAATACGCCTCTGACTCAGATTACCATACTTCATGACAGCTGTTCTAAAATATTCTGTCAGTGTTGCAAAAATCCAAACGCCTGATTTGCACAGCAAGCAGGCTTATAGTGGCGACTAAATAAATTGGCATTTACTTTCTCCTGCACACCAAAGCAGCGTGTGACAAACACGGTGCTCACCCAGTCATTGTGCCATATTGAGAAGGTTTTCAAATGCCACGTTGATTTGCATGTCTCCTCATGCCAAAGCGAATGAGCAATTAAAGCATGTTTGACTCAAGGAAGACAGGCGGCGCTTGGCAAAAATTACTCATTGTGGTTCAGCCCTCAGAAAATAAGCAATTAACACCTGCTTTCCTCCCCTCACTCATCCCTCCTGGCTCCAGTAATTATTTTCAAACCTTCCAGTGCGCCATTAAATCCAAAAATACAACCGTGTGTATGTACATTTGCCGCTTGCCTCCCTAAATCCCTTTTATTGTTGCTTTTTTTCCCCCCATTGAAGCTGGACAAAAAAAAAAAAAAAAAAAAAATTAAACTCCTTTGCTCATGTTGTGACACAGTTTAATAAGGCAACAACAAAGAAAGCACAGCAGAACTAACTCTTTATTCCCAAACATCCCATCACACACAAACACCAGCAGCCTTGGAAGGACTTTTTGCTGCTCTGGCTTCGTCCATTTAAAGTAACAACAGCACATTTTCTGATGCTCCACTCTTAATGGCAGAAAGACATCTAAAGATCAAACATCAGAGGGTCGGGTCCGGTTTCTTCCTGTTTTGTAGTGCTTTGAGTGTGTTGTAATCCAAAACCATGGAAACCAAGTCGCATTTTCAATATAACATCCTCCACCGACGCTGTCTGAATGTGGACTCTTTTGTGCGCTTGTTTTTGCTTTTCTAGTTCCATTATTTCTTTTAAGAAAAGTGGAAGTTAAATCAAAGCCAGTGAAAACTTTAGAGGACTTTTTGGATATGAAGGAAGACGGGGTGTAGGTCGCTAAAACAACGGCAGCTCTATTCTGGAACCAATCTCAGATCTAATGATTGCAAATAAGCCGGATGAACGGAGAGGAAAAAAAAGGAAACATTTCTGAGATGGAGTTGCAGCGTGTCCTGTCGCCATAGTAACTCCCTCTTGCTTCCTGTCTGCCCAGAGATACAGACGTGCTGTCCTGTAGAGGAGCTGCTGAATGGCTCAGTCTAAGCAGCAGGGAACAAGTTACATTGTAATGTGTGATTTTTTTTTTTTTAACTTTCAAGCCCCTGACTGGTTTTAAAATGAAGGGAAAAAATAACAAAACGTGAAAGTCTTTGCTCCTTCTCTTCGTCATTAGTAGAGACAGTGAGGAAGTGGTGAGGCTGCAGACTCCTGTTGAGGTATGCAAGGAAAATTACACAAGCAGCAGGAATATTATACCTTATCTAAAAGGGAAGAGAATAAAAACAGCCGAAACTGAATCTACATCCCAGCTATTGTTACCACAGTAGCACAGCTGGCTTTTACAGAAAGTAAGTAAAGTATGCCAAGTATCTTTAGCTTCATCCTTCTGCAAAACAGCCCCTCGAAATATAAACCACTTTGCACATTTTAATAGCTTCCTCCTAACTTTACGGAGAGTCCTTTCAGCCTTCACACTCACAGTTAGATTGTTGAAAACTTCCACTGGTGCATGCTTGAAGCATTTTGAGTCTTTTGTGGCTTGCCGGCCTGAAAGCTGGTGTGTTTCAATTGGTTCGACAACATCTTTTAACACAGAAGCCTAATGTAAGGGCATGAAACTTTCAAAAGCAACATGAGAACAGCCTCTGCCATTAAGTACACTTCAACTCCAGCACGGCAGCCACTCCATCACTTTTGTTTTGGACTTGCTTTCTATTTTTTTTCTCCTATGAAAAGATTACCTCTCTTTTTTTCTCCTCTGGGAGAGTAAACAGATATGTGAAATGAAAACAGAAGTGAAATAGGTTGGAGAAATTTTCCTGAGCCTCCGTCTCCGCTGTGAGACAACGTATAAATGGCGAAATAGAGCGAAGGAATGATTCAACGTCCATCCATACATGTAGGGGAAAGAGAGATGAAAGAGGTGATCCTTTCTGTGTGCCTCGCCGAAGCTGGGAAAATACCACAAGGCCTTTCAGGGGAGACATAATTTATTTAAACGGTTTACATGGAGGAGAACATCATGTAGTTCTTATCTTATTCTACTTCTCTGTCTAAATGGCGGGGAAGAAGCGGGGGGTGGTATTCCCTTTTCAAAACACTCAGGAGTCCTTCATCTTTTTTAATATTTACTATGCTTCAGTGCTGCATCATCACTGTTTCCAAGAGAAATACTTCCCCTTCACTTATGCATGAATAAATTAAGATGAAGGACATGATGGCGGTGTTAAACTAGGAGAGGTTGTCAGAAAGAGAAATAAGAAAATGCATCATTCTTAGCTTGTTACAACCCTGACTTGTGTTTATTACCAAAAGGTAACCAGTATTAGGTGAAATATTTACTGTTTGTGAGTTTTTTTTATTTTAATATTGCTGTTGAAATAAAGTAAATTTGAACTTCCAGTAACTTTATTCTTAAACTACTCTGTTTTAGAAGGATTTTCTAGCGAGATTTGGAACAAAATCTTTCTAACACTGTAGAAAAGTAAGTAATCCAGGATACATACATGACGCTAGCTTTATGAAGGGATAGGATCGACTTTCTCTGCATTCCTCTTAGACTCAAAGCATGATCAGCTTTTTTGTTGCCAAAATGAGAGAAAATTATTTAAAGTCTCAAGTCTTGTTTGACCTTGCAGACAATCACACTTTGTATTTTCGGAGCAGTCTGTCCTGACCAACTACGCACAGAGTCGATAAAAAAAAAAAGGTTCAGAATTACCTCAATTTGCACACAATCTGTGAGTCTGTGTCGGTCTCTAGAGATTCTCCAGCCTAACGAGCCTCGGGCTTCAAATCTCATTTGCTCGAGCCATGATACTCAAATTCAGACTTGGGGGAGCGGCTCGTTCTTTCAGTAATGCACTGAGCTCGTTCATACCTGCCATCTCTCTATTTCAAAATGTCTCTGCCAAAAAATGAAGTATCTATCAATGTTTAAATAGCTGATTTACTTATCAGCCGTCCAGGATAAAAAGTCAGGATATTCTCTTTTGCTGCCCTGGTTTTGTCCATTCTTCTTCTTCTTCTTCTTCTTTCTTTTAAAAGTCCAAGAACTTTCTGAGCATCGCTCTCAATGACCTAACTAGCTCTTTATTGGCTGCTGCCGAATCCCTTTGCTCCTTTCTGCATTTTGCTCCTTTGCTGCGTAAGTTATTTCCCACACATTTAAAACCATCTGCAGTGAAACCATCAGGTTCTGGTGTCAGTCCTCAGAGCAGGCAAAGGTACCAATTTCTCTCCTGTCGGCTTCAATTGAACGAATTGGACTGCAAAGAGTTGCTCCACTACACAGAGTGCTGTTGTTTCCTTCAGGGGCTTGGCAAGCACTTTCCAATACCACTGTCTATTGATGCTTCTAATGCAGCTGCTGCTGTAATCTCCCTCTCCACATAAATGTGAAACTTGTGATGTGTTGTGTTGGTGGTGGGGGGAAAATGATAGAAATGCTGTAAACAGGCACATGCACAGGAATAATGGTTAACTGCTGATACGTTTTGTCCTCTTCCACAGCGGCTCCTCCACGCGCAGAAACAGACAAACAATAAGCCTTCCTGCTTTCCTTTTCTTGTATCAATGCCACTTTTTAAGCCGGGCCTGACTGCACCTCTGCATGATAAATGCGACTGTCTAAGCGACGCTTTTCCTAATGGCTACCGCTGTCCTTAATCTGACTTTTATCAAGTAACTGCAGCTAAAATGTGTAGCACTATCCCCAAGAAGCAGATATTGTATTTTTAAACGTAAGTCCTATTTAGACTGATTCAAATCTTGCTTTCATTCATGGTTTATTTTTTATGTTATTATGAATTTTCTTGTGATAGCACTTGTTGCATGAAACATGACAGGAACAGGTTTGTATAATTTTCTCTCTATAAATTCAGATCATGTTTTGAAAATCACTTTTTGTTTTTACTAAGGTTATTCATGCCATTTTGTAAAACTTGTTTGATGATCTAAAACTTTTTTCTTTGTTTTTTAAGGTAAGATCAGACAAAATTTGTAACTATTTAGTCTCTGTTACAAGAAGAGTGAGGCTTTATAACCTGATCTCAACCTTATTGGCGTATACCTAAAAGCTGGTTGTGTTTTTCTTTAAAGCTAAAATAATAATCAATACAACTGATAAAATATTAGAGGAGATTTCATTGAATCATAATTTTAATTGAATAATTGATCCTGCCACACAGGCTGTTAAGAATTTTAAAAATGTTCTGTTTAGTATCAAGACTTTTCTGAGATGTTCTGCCAGGTTAAAGGGATAAATTAAAATGCATGAAGGTCATTAACGTGCAGCTGAGCGATAACCTGTATTATCTTTAACTAGGTCTGAAAACCCAGGAGGGGGAAAAAAAAATGTTCCAGAAAGGTTTTTATTGCAGTTTATGTCCTTGGAGCGCTTCAGGGCAAAACCAAACGGTTTCATTTGTGTTTTCTTTGCATGTTCACCTGTAAGATAAATGAGGTCTTCAGAAATGATTGCCCCCAATAATCAGGGGAGTTTCTGTGTGTAGACATGTTTTCCCTGGACTATTCACATCAGCCGGCTGCCTCTGCTAACTGCTTATCTCTCTCCTTCTGTCCTCTCCCCATCACTTATCTCCCACTACGACTTTTTTCTCAACTCCCTCGCTCCTCGCTCCCCTCCGTTCTATTTCGGGCTCCCGACTCGTCTCTCACTTCCTCGGCCTTTGAACTTTAACCCCCCGGTCTCCCCATTAACCTCCCATTCGACCCCCAACACTTTTAGCAGCTCCCACCCACCCACACACTGTTACAGTGTGCATCTCATTCATGTCTCATCAGTCCCTTCTCTCGCAGCGGGAGGTGTTGCATCCAGCCACATTTCACTTGATTGCGAAGGAATTTACCAATATTTGCTACAATAAGAATAACAGATTTCTATGTAAATCACTTGGCACCATCAGTAATTAATCACCGCAACATTGTGCTGCTTTCCATTCATCAAAGCAGAAATGCAGCTTCAGATTATCGTTTTGAATTCAAAGGAGACAATTTCACACCAAAAAAAATTGCAATTATTGCTCTGCGGACTCTTGATCCGATCATCCATCTGATACAATCTAGCCATGTAAAACTAACATGTTTCTTTCAAGCCAGCCTGATCTTTCTTTAATTACAACAGCTACGCCATAAAAGCAGCATTTTTAATCCCTCAGGTGTGAAACGATAACACACCGAGAGCCCACGATTAGCACACGGCTCATCAAACCTCATTATCAGTGCAGTGCTGCGTGTCAGGGAGAAACTTGTCAATGTCAGGAAATGTCAATAACATTTCCCCTTAGAGCTGCTCTAAGTGAATTGGGCCCCAGTGAGCACCAGCTGTGATTTTACTGTTACTTATATTGTTGCCATGAATCTCCTTCTAAATTGACGTAATATCTCAGCAGTACAGCAGCTCTGTTAAACAGCAACACCTTTGGGATAATGCCAGGTCCTGAGAGTTAGAGCAATTGAAATCATAATAAATGACTTCCAACCATTTTACGCCCTTACCCTACACAATTTATCTGAATTATATGTAGGTTTAAAAAGCTGCTTCTGATGTTCTTGAGGTCAAACCTGCCATCTGCTTTCAAAAAAACGGATGTAGTAAAATTCAGCCGTCCTTATTGGGCTTTCTTGATGCCTGCCTGTTAGCATCTTTAGCTAAAGATTACAAAGGACCAAAGTTATGACGTTGCAGAAACGTAAGTGAGGACAAGAGTAAAAAAAATCTGCACTATAATATTTAAGTATTTATCCATAATTGGAAAAAAGGTGGCAAAATAGTGACTAACAATTTCAAAGATTCACAAAAACATAAGACAGAAAATTGTCAGCAAAGGTGCATTTTCTTTCAGAAATGAAAAAAACAAAACAATCAAGCTTCAAATTTTTTTTAGGAAATTTGGAAACTACAGGTTCTTCTTCTTTTGAGTGTTTTGGTTGAAAATGTACGTTTTGCAACATCTACCCTGGCTCGTCCTGTAGGGGTGTAATGATACAGACAATTATTAAGAGTAGATTTAGCAATATCTTGTGTAAAATATAAAGTCTATTTCTTTCACAAATACAATAAATATTTTCCTGATGACAAATTGTCTTCTAAAGATCCTAGTATCTGTGTCAGACAAACCCGAGTGTGACGAGTCGACTCATGTTTCTAATTCTAACGTCGTCCTTAACATTTTCTGTGCGTTACTATTCAAAAACCACACAACTTTATCCGTAGCGTTGACAAAACATTTCGATCTTCACTGAGGGTTTTCTTATGTGTTGCTAAGATTTACCCAACATGCTTTCAATTCTTTTCCAGCTGACAGGTAGGGAAAATGCTCCGTAAAAATCATTCAGTATGAAAAAACTAAAACGATTACCTGCCAGAGGTTATCTAAGCCAAGCTTAAACACAAATCTGGTAAAACAGCTGGAATGACTCAGCCAATGGGGAATTAACTGTCTGCGAGCGTCTCTGAAAATCATCATTTATTCTGTGTTTTGTGAGGATTACACATGCTTTCCATTAGTGTGGGCAGAGCAGGATTGTGGGGACTGCGCCTCCTTCTACGAGAGTAACTAACTTTAAGAAGCTCAGCTGGACAAAGACTGAACGAGAAGCAGTATTTTTTAAAAACAGAAAGGCTAGTAATGTGATAGAGGAGGTAAAAAATGTATTGAATCAATTATTTCAGTCCCTTCATGCCAAGAAATCAAAGCATAGTCCCGATCAAAAAGAAATTGTGGAAGGTTTCTTTAAATATTGTAAGAAATATTCAGTAAAATCTGAAAATGATGGATACTAATATAGATACAGCTAAAAAACCTCCTATTAAAAATGTGAGTTTCCATTACGCAAATGTATTTTTGCAATTCAAATTTATGCTATATGGACAATGGAAACACATCAAGTGTGTAGATTTTTAAAAAATAAAATAATACCATACAAAATATACCATATGTTTCTTGCCAACTTCTTGATAAAACAAACCATGAAGAAAAAACAGTTTTATCTGAATTTCTACATAAAAAAGTTATTTTATTTTATGACTTTAATAACCAAACTGTGACCACTAGACATAAAAGCTGTTGCTCTTAAAGAAGTACGAAAGTATAAAAGTATAAAAAAGAGAGGACTCCTGAGTCCACTGTAACTGAAGCAAATAAACATCTACAAAATACATTTAGACTCATTATTTTAAAACAAATAAATCCCAATTTTAGGCTCGATGTCTTTGAAATTGTTTTGGACGTATTTCACAGTGAGCATGCCGTCACACTTCCATACTAAACTGTTGACAAGTTTTGTGGACAAAAAGTTTTTGTCACGACTGGTTTCCTTTACATTTCATTTCATCTGATAATCTGCGCCTGAAGTGTTTACAGCAGGATGTCAGTGGATGTTCAGAGTTGTGTTTGAACAGTACTTTAAATACCAAAGTCCAAGGGAGAGAGAAGGTTTTCTAAAGCTGCTCAACCAGCTGACAAACTCTGTCTGCCAGGACGACGACTCCTTTTATCGCTGCTCCTCTGTGAGCTCGATGTCTTGCCTCAGAGCCTTGAGGACAGATATTTGCTCACAGACATATGTCTGCTTCTAGATATTCTCTTTTATTTCCAAGGTTGTTTTGCGAGCTTCTAATTATGTCCTACTTAACAAGCTAGCAGACACAGAAACAATACGTTTGCACGAAGCATATGACTTTTCTTACACAAAGAGTAAAAGTGTGAAGATATGCCCACAGACTGTTTGTAATGAATGTTTTTGTGGAAAGAACTTGATGATCCACAGTGTTTTCTGTTTAATTTGGGAAGGATTGTTCTGATTTCACTTAGTTTTTATAAGATTCTTTATCATTTCCACCGATGAAGGATTGCCATGTTTAGTTTTTAAATCCAAGTATTCCTTGCAATGTATTCTTATGTTTTGTTACACCGCATCGGCAAAATTTATTGTGTTTTATTTTGAATTTATGTCATAAATAAATACAAAATATTGCATAATTGTGGAAAAGATTGCATTTATTTCTTTTTTTACAAAGAGAAATCTGAAAAGTGTGGCATTTAGCTAATCTAAAATGCCTTGAGTCTTTTTACAAACATTTTGTGACATGGGTCAAGAGGCTAAAAAATTAAATATTTAAAACAAAAAACACCAGAAATATAGGATTTCTTTAACCTACTCAACAATAAATATCTTTTAGTGGAAATGAGGTCATAGATCCAAAACTTTAAATGCTTTTTGCACATTTTCCTTCTTAAATGATCTCTATTTATTTTGGACTCGATTGATGAAAACTGAAAACATGTTTCTTTTTTTCTCAGCAGTAAAACAGGATCTAGGTCAGTCTTCATTTGTAAACACTTGCTGCATTTAGCCAGGTTTTAATACAGGGTGCACTAAGGAGGACTTCAGAGCACAAGTCAATGAGTAGATGTGGTCCTGGTTACCATCACAACATAAAGAAACCAGAAAGCTGGGAAAAAAATAATGACTTTGTATTGCATCGAACATTTTTGTAAGTAGATTTTATTTTAAAATCTACTTGTATTGTAGGTATTTTACAATTTGTCCTAATTTATTTAAATTATACTTGAATTGTGGTTGGGGTGGCTGCACAAAATAAGTCCAGGGGCCACAAATGGCCTCTGGACCCTACGTTGAACACCCTCGATCTAAAAGGTTTTCTTCCAAGATCAGCTTTTGTGTCCCTGCTGTGATTGGCTTAAAATCTCCATAAAATGCATTGAGAATTGAGATGAAAAACGGTGAAAACTATGGATACAAATGCTTGTGTAAGGTACCACGTCCACCCTGATATGGTGGAAAGAAAATAAAAGACATAAAATAAACTCTCGCTGGCACATCTGCTGCTTTAATCTGCATAGAGCTGTTCTCTTGAAACAGTGAGAGGAACTGCTTTGGCTGTGTAAATTGATTTCTCCTTTTCGGCTCTCATTTGTATGTTGGCCATTACTTTTTCATCTCAGGGGAGGTAGTTTGCACAGAACTCAGAGCTAATTACTTCTGTTTGTATTTTATCAGTTTTATACCCATTGCTTCCTCTCTCTGTAGTTAAACTCTCACCACGCTGGAGGGAAAATTCAGATTTATTCTCTGTTCAAAAGGCAATTTATCAAATAAGAAATTTATGCACAATTCAGCTTTTTTTTAATGCAGTTTCTGTAATTAAACAACAATCTTTTTGGTGATTGTCTTCAAATACACAGACAAATTTAGTTCTGTATCTTACGTGTAGGATTGAGAAACATGTGATTCGGTTGGGTAGGCGGCGCTCAAGCGTCCTGAAACAGTGAACGCACCATCTGGAGAGGCGCACCTGGATTTGGCTGATGAGCTCCACCTGTGGAGTTTGTGTGTTGCTGCAGACGAGGCCAGAGACTTGGGAGGATTTTCATGGAAATTTCTCAGTGTAGAGAAAGTTCAAACACTTCAGTGAAACAAGTGAAAAGATTTTTTTAAGAGGAATAATAATAATAAAAAAGAAGCTAAACTGAAAACAGAGCAGATGGAGCTGGTGGGCCAACCAGAAAAAGCAGCTGGAGAGGTAAGCTAACATTTGTTTTCTGTAAATGATCAGCTTGCTAGCTGCTTTTACAACATTCTGACTTTATTTAACAGAAAATCTGACATTTCTGTGAGAACTAATCACAACACTGACACCATAAAGCCCTTCAAACCAAACTGGTCTGCAGACCAAACAGCATCTGGCCTCAGCAGACAGAAACTGCAATGATGGATCCCATTTATTATGGATAGAGTCTGATGGAGGCTTCCTCCTTGTTTGCCAACGCTTCAGGCAGGTCAAGCACTAGTGACCTATTCAAAGTAGAAGTCCTCCCTCTTGTATTGATACTTTTCAAACTCTAAGTCAAAGATCTAAAATATGCATTTAATACGGGAACTCTCATTTTAGACGGAATATATTATAATTTTTTTATATTTTCCAGCTCGTAATAGTTGTATTCACATGCTGAACTCATCCATTTTTGCAAAACATCCTCAGATTAAATTTGAATTAATAAAATGAAGATTTGGTTTTCTTTCTAGTGAAGAGGAAGGAAGAAGTCAAGAAGAACACCTACCAAACTGGCAACATACAGAGGGATTTAAAAGCTGCCTGTGGTGAGTCCAGTGTTTCTCTGATTTACTGAAGATCACTTCTGACTGAAACTGAGATTTGAAACATTAAAATTCTGTCAGCATTCATCTAGATACAAATTTGCTGGAGTTGTGTGAAGGATTTACTTTAATGGGTCTTAGTGTTGTGATTTCTTGGTTTTCTGTGCTCAGTATTCCCAATGCTCTCATCTGTCTTCACTCTGGCGTCATCTCTCCCAGTGTGTGTGTGTGTGTGTGTGTGTGTGTGTGTGTGTGGCTGGCACCAGGGGTCCACAGTTATTCCTCAGATCCTCTGCTGTGTTATGACTTGAGCTCGCTGTGCTGTATTTGATTGGAAAGGTCTTGAGGAGCCAGACTTTGTTACAGTTTTTAATCTGTTTGGCTCTAGAAGCTGTATGAAGGTTTTGCTTTCCTGTTTCATTTTCATTCCAGTTCTTTTATATGCCAGTTTTCAGAAAAATCTCCTGGCACTGTCCTTTGATTTCTGAGCTCTTAAAAAAGATGGTCATACTCAGGTGAGGGCACAGAGTTTTTGTAACACTGGGCACCAAATTGCGAGCAGTTAGTTGAAAAGACACTTTCTAAAGAATTCAATTCTTCAGTCTCTTAAGGTTTAGGAAATTACTTTTGAATATAAGCTGATTATTAATAATAATAATAATAAAAAACTACCACTCCAGTACTCAAAATTTAGAAAACATCCTAAGTTTGATCGTCCTCAGAAGACAGTACTGACACTTTCTTAGTCTCCAGGAAGCTTTCTAAATCCCCCATCTTGACATTTTTGAGGATTTGTTAAATATTTAATCTGTGTGAAATTATATTAGTATTAATAATTTTGCCTGTGGAGACCAGAGCAGTGGCGGCACACGTTTCTTTTGAGGTAACGATGGTTGACAGGAGGATCCATCTCCACCTGCTTCTGTAGCAACTATTCTGCTCCTCTGACTCAGTTGAAGCGACAGCTGCTCTTCCTTGTTCTAACATTTCCACTGAGCTCATTAAAGAAATATATAGCCGCTCATTTTGTCGCCAGGCTGAAACTAAACCGGCAAACGAGTTTTTATTCTATTTTAATTCATTTCCATCTGATCTCTCCCCGTAGCAACCGTCGAATCTGTGCAAACTGCGTCGTAAAAACAGCAGCAGTAATAAATTGAGAATAACCAGATTTGTGCTGGTCTTAACTTGTGGCCTCGTATCCGCTTTAAGAGAGAAGATCTGTCTTTGAAGAGCTTCTAAAAGCGTTCATGCAATTTTGTAAGAGCTTGTGAAAACACTTGTTGAATTCAATCATTTTGAAGGTTTGATCTGAAAAAATAGTTTCTCTTAAGTGTTGGAGTGGTTTAAGAAAAAGGGAAAACATGAGAAAAATCTATCCTTTAAACAATTACCTCCAAAACAAATTAAAAACAAGAAAGTATTTCTACAACGAGAGTCCTTATTGGAATGATTTTTGTAAAATAAAATTTTAAAAAATATCCAAGGATTCCTTTCTTGGATTATGGACAGGACACTTGAGTAATGCCAAGAATCAATGAGCTCTTCTGTTCCTAGCAGAAAGTTTTGACCTTTGCCATACGTCATCGGTTTCATCTCCCGTCGCACCATTTGAAATGCAATGAGTGTTAAAATATTCAACGTTCAAACAATCTCCTCAGAGAAATCACTTATCAGCCTTGGAATATAAAGCAGGAACAAACGTATTTAATTATTATTATTTTTTTAATCTTCATTATTTCTTAATGTCCACGGCTGCAGGTTTTGACGGATGGCTGTTTAGTAAAGTGCAGTGGAACCGGGTTCGGCCCGGTTCTCCGTCTCGCTCTCCGTCCCTCGGCTCCCACATGGTCAGAGATTTCATTTAGGAACAAAGTGACTGTTTGACACACGGGTCACTCAGTGTTCAGTCATAGACTGTGGGAAATTTTTTTTTTTTTTTTTTCATACGCCGAATGAAACGAAGCATCAGTGCTTTTGTTAATCACTGTCTGAAAAAGAAATCGGACCAAACATTTCCAGGTTTGGCTCAGATCATTTCTATTTGCTAAGTGCTTGAAAGACTTTTTAAACTTCATTCAAGTTCAGAAGTTTTCATAGATTTCCGCTCACTTCGTAGCACTGCTTGTAAACTATGACTTGGTTTGAACTTTTCTGCTATCTTGGCAAATGTTTCTCACTTCATAGTGTAGCTGAGTGAAGTTCTTTATCATCAGTTGAAGACGTAGAAACCTTGTTGTATGTAAACGTTTGAAGAAATAATAAAAACTGTTTTACCAGTTTTCTCGTTCTGGCGTTTCACAAATGGAAACAATTGTGGAAATCCAGATTATTTTGAAAAGGAGAAACATTTAGTCTGACTTTAATGTCTGAGGTGAGTGAGAAAAGTTTGTGTTTAAACCAAAAAGATTCCACTTTCTGCTGCGTCCAGGATTAGAAACGTTATTGTGAACTGGGAGCAGCTGCCCAGCACAGCCAGGGAGTCTGGAGTCGTCTGTGAATGATGGATGCGAGGGGCGCCTGTGCAGCAGCGTTTGATTGATGGAGCATGCCGTCAAGGTAACAGCGGGGTGTTGACGAGGTGTGTCAACAACAATGAATTTTGTTGTCATTAAATAGCGCAGGTGATTCTTCAGCCTTTAGCAGGAGGGAGTGAGGGATTTTGTAAAAACTCAATCTCTAATGAATCTCTTTTTAATTTTTTTACACTCCTGATGGCTCTGTTGAGATGTAATAAGCCACTGCAGAATGACCTGAAATCTACAGTGTTTGCTTTGTCACTCACATCGGCCTGGGGTTGATGTGGTAGATCTGAAGATCAGCTGCCACATTATCCCAGTGATTTACTGACAGCTGCGCTAAGCAGCTCTTCAGTGGAGGAGGACGGCTCTAGTGACAGAGGTGAACATTTGACCTGCATCAGGTTTATGTCGCCGCTTGACCAGCCAACTCTCTTCGTTGACTGACGCAAATGAGAGGGCGTCATGTTGATGGTCCAGAGTCGTGTCTATTATTTTCCTACTCAGACTGGAAGCATATTAAAGCTGAGTTGTTGGTTTTTAATCTACAAAGATTAAATACACCGTACTTAATTTTTAGTCACTCTATAAGACAAAATCTAACATTTTCTTATAATAAAACCATAAACTTACCGTTTTGTTTTTGAGATCTTATGTGAAAGACCAACATAAATTCAGATTTAGAAGAAAAAAGTTACGTAAAACTTTCCTGAGAATTTCTTAAAGAAAACTCTGAAAGCTTTACTTTGATACTCTGAAATAAAAGCCAGTTTATTGTATAATAATGACATTTTCAGCTATTTAGAGAAGAAAGATGGTTAAAAATGTCAGTGCATAGCTTCTACTTTTGCACTGTGAGGCACTGAACCTGAAAACTGTAGAAATAAGTTGAAACTTAATATATAACTTGGACTGCAAGTCCAGTTCAGCAACATCACCAGCATTTTATTTGTCCTTTTCCCAATTTTTTCAGATGAGTCCAATTCATCTTTTATTTCATTGGAGATTTTTCCCCCCCCATTATAAACGATTTTCATTTTATTATCTCAGCTTCATATCCTGACCTTACCGTGACCTTTGATAAAGAACACAAAAATAAAACATAGAAAAAAACCTCAATAAATAGAAAACTAAACTGAAACAAACAGATTTGGGCTCAGATTTTTTCCTGCTTAGTTTCTCCTGAGGACAGTGAGTCTCATTTACTCTGTCCATATGTTGTGTTGCCTGCTATAATTCGAGGTGCTTTGACTTGTAACTTCTCAGAATAATGCTGCCCACTGCAGAGGTCTTGAGAAGAGAAACTCACCTCAGACTGATTAAAGCGTCTCTCTGATCTCAGATGATTTTGGATGACATTCTCAGCGTCTGATAACTGATAAATGTGTTTGAGTGAAACCATCGGAGCGTTGCTGTGCTGTGAATAAATGTTCCCAAGAAGCTGAACCATAAATCCAAATACAAACTTGTAAAACCATTATTTAAATGTTTGCCATTTATTAAAAAAAGCAATATAAATCCGTTTTATTTGAAAGCTTCTTCTATATTATTTCCAACCTTTGCATCTGGAGATGACGATAGACTGTTAAACTTTCTACTTTCGGGAAGTCATTGTTGAAAACCTGACCATGCAAAGAAAATGTTTGCACATCATCCTGAACAAACCACTCCATCATGGTGCAACACGGTGGTGGCAGTGTCATGCTTTTGAGCTGATGTGAGGAAATGCAGGATGATCCTGGAGGCTGCAGAGTGGAGGTTTGTCTTCCAGCAGGATCATCAGAGCAAAAATTTAAATCGAAATGCATTCAAGGGTTTGAACGGCCTAGCCAAAGTCCAGGCCCAACTCCAATGAACAAAAAAAGATGGCAAAAAAACCCCACTCCTAAAAACTTGCTGCTCTAATTGTAGTGAAAGGGCTGAGTTTAAATGCACGCCACACTTTTCAGATAAAAAAAAAAAGTTAAATCCAGGTTTATTTTTCCGTCTTCCTCGTTTACTCTCTGCTTTGTGTTGGTCTATCACTTAAAAACATCGAGGTGTGTGTTATTTGCACTTTATATTCAACATATGTTACTGATTTCACTTGCATAGAGAGCAAAAGTACTTTCCTCATCGTGTGAATGATTTTCTCCTGTCCTTATCTTACCTCCGTATTGGTTGTGTTTTCTTCCCACTCGCTCTACCTGCTGAAGGTGTGATCGTAAGAGACAAACACCTGCTCGCTCGCTCGCAGCTTAGCGAAGCGCCGGCAGCATGAATACGGCAGAGTTCACCGGGAAATGACACGCAGCTGGAAAGACTGCCACCTCAGAGGTGCCATGTGCAGCTCCAGAGTCATTGGCTCCAAAAGCTCCAGAAAGAGGCGCAGAGGGTGGAGAACGTTTTGGGTTGATTGTCTTGAGGATTACCACCTGCTCTGAGATGTACACAACATATGGCAGGTTGATGTGGATCTCATGGGGAGGTGGAGGTTTTCTTTTTCTGTTTTTTAGAGGGTTTGACATTCGTAGTGAAGCAAGGGCAGAAAGAGTGGAGAGAAGAAATGGATGAATACCCATCTGATTGGGTTATAAATACTCTCAATGGGGTCGCTGCCTCATAAAGATTATCTGTAGCAAACAGTGCGTGTTTGTGGATGGGTGTGTGTGTGTGAAAGCCAAAGTGTGCATTCAGGAGATTTTCATCCGGAGTGTGTTCTCCTTGCAGGGATGAATCCTGAATATTTTATCTGACTCCAGCTCAAAATGAGAGAAAGAGAGAGAAAGACAAAAAGACCCAGTTCGACTTGTTGTCGTCTACGATTGCACCGTCTCACGTCCAATATAGGATTTCTTTTTTTTTTTTTTTCTTTCATTGTTGTCGCTGCAATTATGCAATCATGTGCTTGAAATGGAGGCGTTTAAAGAGCGAGCGGATCAATTGCTTTTTCAGCCCGGCTTTAAATGCAGGAGCGCTGCAACGCGGAGATTGCTGGCAGAAGAAGAGCTGCGGTGCAGAGTCCATGCTGCGGAGGGTTTTAGGTTAATGTCAGCTGAACCCCTGCTGTCATAAAACCAATTCTTAATGCAGTTTTCACTCAGTGCATACTTTATCACCGGTTCAGAAATATAATGGACTGGGATTCATCTTCTGGACCAAATGAAGATGAAATGCTGTTGAAATGTGTTATTTTTTTGGGAATTGTAGATGTTTTATTCAACCTTTAAGGGCATAGAAACCTGCAAACATAGAGATATGTTTTCATTCTGGTTCATCTTCCTCACGTTCTGCCTGGCATTTATTCTTGCAGCTCGTCTTCGTCGCCACTTCTCATTGGTCTTCACTCGGCTCGACTAGAAGTTCTGAAAGTGGTTTAGAACGAGCAACAATTTATTCTGTAAATGGAGGAAAATGTCAGGCAGTGATGAGCAAATGAGACGGGTTCAGTTCACAGCAACGCAAAACAACGCTGTGATGAATGACACGCTCACCAAACATTATATATACCTACAAACAAAATGTGCTGCTGCCATGGCGATGCTTTAATACTCATTGTCGCATCAAAATAATTTTGTTTTTCAAAATGGGGCATTTTGTCCAATTTCATTTATTCAGTTTGTAAATAAACTGCTAAATGATTTTCTTCTAAAAACAATCACTTACAAAAAAGTTTGCAACTATTTTTTATATCGAACTGCACACACAGATAAATAGTGTGTAAAATGTGATTTTTCAAAGTGTATTCATGTGTTTTCTTTCTGCTCTCTGTAACTTTCAGTAAACAAAACAGAACAAAGATCCTGGGAGTGTGAAGGGATGAGATTAAACGTCTGATAGCGACAGCAGAAAGTCCCTCATGACCTTTCAGTTTCCTGTCCAGTGATTTTTGTCTTTTTCCTGTTGAGTTAATCTTTGCCAAGTTGGTACAGCTGGGGATACAATAAGAGGGCAGAATTTGCGCCGCGTTCCACACACAACTCATCTTCCACTGAATGAGCTTTTTGTGGACGGCTAACACAAAAAGGGTTTCTGTTCAGGTGTTTCACAGTCAGAGTTTTCCCAGTTAGTACATTTAAAACTCTGATGACAAGCAGAATTAAACTTCCCTTTTTATTAAGTCAGAAATAAAATATTCCAGATAGGTTTCAGGCTGGACCACATTCTAGCTTCTGCTGCCCCCGATTCTCCGTCTTTGTGTTTTGTTCGTCCTCTCCTGAATCCAGCGCGATCTCGTTCTCTGTATTTTTCAAAGTTTGTCGTTTTGCAGCTCTCTGTTCGAATTGAGGGGAACAACCCGCGACCTCAGGGCCGGAGGGTAAACTGGCATTATACCCGACTGGGTACAGGACATTTCTAAAGCTGTTTTTCTGTGAGAGCGTAGCAGGAGCCATGGATGATACGTGGCAGAGGTCATGGAGCGAGACTTTATTTCCTTTTACCTCTGGAGCTGTATGTGTACTTTTCTTTTCCAAGGTTTGCCCTACCTTTTACTGAAAATGTGGCTAAAACTTTTTGCTAAAGTAGGGCACTAATCAGTTTCCTTTTCAATGTGATGCTTTTTAATCCTTCTTGTGGACAGCCAGCGGGGAAGCATTTTTAATCCTGACTTTTGGGAAACACTTGAGCGCGTTATTACCCTATAAATTGTGTCGCTTGCATCTCGAACAGTTTAAATCACAATCAGTTGTGTTGGAATGAGGAGAAGGGCGGCGGCGGCGGCGGCAGCGGCAGCGGCGGCGGCGGCGGCAGCTGGTGCGTGTGATGACTTCCACTCATTTTCTCCCTCGCAGGATCCAGAAAGGCTAACAAAGCTGTCGCAGATGTTTGGACGACTCTTCCTCATTTCTTTTCATGACTCGGCTGTAATGACTTCGCTGGCCAATGGAGACCCCCTGAGCTGCTGTTTTCTACAAATAATCAAACTGAGGATGTGCCAACACACACTTTAAAGAGCAAAACACTGGCTGCACTTCAAAGGAAAATGAGGGAACAATTTGCTCTGACTTTATTGGCTGCAGTTAAACTTGACAGCCGTTGAGTTACTGGTTCTGTTTGTTTCACACTGAATCAACTTCATTTATAAGTTTCTTGATAATTGTCTTCAGTTATTACAATTATTTACATTGCACTGCTGAATTTGAGAATAACCAATTTGATTATTACATATGAGGACTTTAAAGTTGTTTCATTCTTAAATTTCAGTTTTGAAATTCATGGGTTGGACAGCAAAGGGCCTCATTTTGGACACAAATATTTAAGAGTATTTGATTCATCTTAAACAGTTTAAGTAAAGATTTAAAATTACATTCAGTCTTAACAATCTTATCAACTGTAAGAAGGTTTACTTCAGTAGTTGCACTTCCATTGACCTTAAAATTGAGGAGATTGAAATTATGAAAATAAATTTGCTTCATGGAAACACCGATTTTGAAAAAACTCACGTATTTCAATAAAGTTTTTCAGCTGTAGTAAGTGTATTTAGCAAAACTGCAATGGAAACACTTTTTCACATGAGTTCTTATCAACAACCGAATGGTACCACTGACAGAAAAGATGGAAAAGACGACAGAAGGTTTAATATTAGGCTCCAAAATTAGAATAAATTCAGTGAACTCAGTAATTTCTTGTTCTTCAAAGACGATGTCTAGTTCGAGTTGCATTATTTTGTAACATACCAGAGAATATGTTCTGATGTTGAAAATGACTCTTTTTTTAATACTATTATTTAATCTCTGACTCCATAAGTCTAAAGCTCAACCATGATCTGTTTCTGGAATGTGACACACAAACTGGAATCAGACAGACATGATGGAAACAAGATAAATGAGCCTTTTTTAATCAAACTGTATGAATCTAAAACTAGTGGGTTAATTGCTCTAAGTTTGCCAACACTAGTGACCGTATCAGGTCAGGGCTGCTGCCTCGCATATTTTCTACATATAATTTGCTGGTGCAGTGAAGCGCAAAATCCTGACAGATAAACAGAACTGAGCACAAGCTGCAGGAGACGGACGGAGCAGCAGGAACGTTTTCAGAGCAGCCAGGAAGAAAAGGAAATCTGTTAACCATGTTTTAAGATGTAAAGGTCAGAGGGTCTCATTTACAGGGTTCTTTACTTTCTGTATTAATTTGGATAATAAAAATATTAAAGTATGAATGTACTTGGAGAAGAACAGCAACAACCATGCAGTAACTTTAGGATTCCAATGTCATTCTGACTTAAAGTTGAGCTTTCAGTTGTTTTGGACTGAAGAAAAAAAAGCCAGAGATGTGATATGAAATGTTTTATTATCCAGTGATTAGTCTGTGTGTGTTTGAGATGGTGATGCCTCCATGCAGCCCTGGCTTAAATTCCTCCTCGTGCCTCAGAAACCAAATTATTTGGCCCCCTCTTTATCGCCGTGGCGCTGAAAGCAGCATCCATATTCATTAAAAACATTAAAATCCTCTCTGCATGTCCACCAAACAGCCAGATGCCGACAGAAACCAGCTGGTGAACATAGCGGCACCATCAGCAGCTGAAGGATGGCGGATATTTCCCCCTTAATAGGAAAGTAAATATTGGACTCCCCTCCATGCTGTGGTGGCGGATGAATCCTAATGCTGCTCTGGTTTTCACTGGAATTATGAATCCAGATGACTTTGGTTTCCTGATTCTCCTCCAGAGAAAAAGTGTTTGCCTCCTTCCAGATTCCTGTTTCTGCTCTTTTGCCACAATTGAACGTTTTAGATGAACTGAATGTTGACGAGGTGATTTGGGTAAATATTCCAGTTTTTAAATGATTTATTAAAAAAAAAAAAATAAATTAAAGGTGTGCTGTGCTTCAGGATGTGTAACTCTTTCCAGACTGATAGATGACGGTCACTTTGCTTCACATGAAGAGTTGTTGGATCTTGTAGCCAAAAAGGTTTTTTTCTTCACACTCAAATATCTTGTTAGTATTTCTCTGATTTCACCTTTTGACCAAAGACACAATTGTTTTGCTCAACTTTTTACGTCACTGAATGAATTAATATTAAACAAACTTTTTATACATTTGTTTTGTAACATTTAAATGTTACAAAAAAGGATTACGAAGAACCTAAAGTGGACAAATACTTTTTTGTATATGCACATGTCAGAGAAAAGCTCATTTCAGTCTGATTTCCCCTGAGGTCCCATTTGTTTCTGTGGCCACTGAGACAGGATTCGCTTTTAATGAAGTCTTCAGCGCGGCGACTGGACAGACGGAGACTCTGAACAAACCGCCGGGGCTTTTTAAATTTTTTTTACCTCTGTTGTCTCGTAAACATTTCTGCCTTTGGCCTAAAATCACACAAAGTTGGCCAGCGGACAGATTTCCCTCGAGTGTCCATTAATAAAAAGGCGGCCCTGCTGCTCCGCAGAGCGAGCCGTTTGTGCATGTGGCACCAGCTCTCATTTCTCCGTCCAATTTGCAGATGTAATGAAAGCGGCGCATTACACTTTCATTTTTAAACACCTCTGAATATTAGATCGCTTCGTCTCTACATATAAACTTTGCTTTTATGCACAAACACAGCACCCTCTCTATCTACATGACTGTATTGAACTGGGCTTTGGATGGAACTAATGTTAATTCTCAGTGACAACTTTACCGCTTAGCCTCTATTAACGATTAAATACTCGCCGCTCAGCTAAAAGTCGCTTTATTCTGGTGAAACCCTCTGGCGTTTGCCACCCAAACAATCCATCTTTGATGTTTCTTTTTCCCTCCAAAGACTATTTCAGTATCAGACGGAGAAAATGAGTCACAGGAAGTAGACCAGGACAGAGCCGTCAGTCCAATGAGTGAAAACATTCCTGATGCTGTCATGTTGATTATTTTAGAGATGTCTGAACCAAAACGCTAGAATGCTCACATGAAAATGAAATTAATATTAGAGGAACTCTTAATCTAGATAACTTGCAGTGTTTTATCAGTTTTCATTTAGAAATCGGACTAAAATGAAGCAACAGGTTGTTCTAAACCTCCATGTGGAGAAAGGATGATGTGCATGTTGTTTCCGTCAGAGTTCAGAGTAAACATTATTTCTAGTTTAGGCAGAAAAATCAATAAAATCTTCCGTATCGTTGGAACAACTTTTCAAATTGGCATGCAAAGCAATTATGCGCCTTGTCTGGTGCTGAACTGAGAGAAAATGAAAGTCTGTAAAGAAGAAAACGAAAAAGCGAAGCCAGTAGGCGACGTGTCTGAGAGCAGATGATCTGTGATGATGAAACCTGATATTTCTAACCTTGAGACTAAGAGGAGATGGAGGGGAAGCTGTTTTGTTTGCAAAGTCTGACTGAAAGGCACCAGACATTCAAACCAGAATCTCTCTCACTGCAATGTGAACTTATTAGTGGATATGTTGGTTCTGACAGGAAATGGATGCAAAATATTTTGTACTGATGGTGTTTCTACTCTAGTTTTACTCAATATTTTAAAGGTCTATAGTGCAGTAAGGACTTTTGAAAGATCCCATCTGTGTGGTCATCTGACTTGCAATGCAAATTATTTGAAAGTCATACAAGGTGATCTTAGAGGAACTATTTATCTAAATGACTCACGAGGTGAAACGTGAAAAATCACCAGTGAATGTATAAAACACTTATTCTCCCCGCTATAAATGTAACCCCTGTTCCAGAGATTTAGTTGTGAAGAGTCCAAAATCTATTCTCCAAAGGGACGACTCACCATATTGTCTTTAAGTCCTGCATTCATAAAGGGAATCACTGCGCCAGCGACACGCTGTAAGCCAGCCATGTTTCCATCTGAGCGCATAATTCGAGTCCCTCCAGGTTTATCAGACTCAGCTCACTACAGCAGGAATTAAAGCCTCGGTTTCTGCGGCACAGTGGCTTCCCCTCCATATCAAACGCCTTCATAGGCTCCTTCCCTGCTTCTGCGTAGGTGGCAGCAGCTTCCTCCGGTGCCAAGGAAGCTCGACTGCTTCCACCCCGCAACTCCTCTCCTTTCTCTCTCTCTCTCTGCATGCTGTTGGGGAAAACTAGGTCACTAAAGTGAGGTGAAAGCAATGATGTGCTCATGCATCTGTCACTGGATATTAGTGGCGTCATTGTTATTAGGCAGACAGACAGACAGCCAGAGGACGGTTGTAAATCACTGTATTTATTGTGGATGGATTAATTGAACTTTTCCAGCAGAACATTGGATTAGTGGGACTTCTGGACAACAGAAGCAAACATCCAGACTTTAAATGATGACCTTTCAAGGGCCTAGAGGTCAATGCAATGACACTGTTGTCAAGCTCCTATATCTTGGTAAAGAGTTAGTTTAATGAAGATATTCCCACTAGAAATTGAACCAAAACTACTTTAAGATTTAGTATTTTTGCAGTCAAGGAGAAATTGTATGTTTGTGATGTCATTGGTTGAGAAACCCTCCATTAGGCTGTTCCATAACGATGCACTGGTGCACATTAATGGTGATAACTCACCAGTTTCTCTCACAATGTGACCCTGACTTGGTTTCTTGTGTAAGTGAAAGTTCTTTGACTACAACAGAAGTAAACCATATGATTTTTGCTGCTGATTTCGTATAAAAACTATTCTCTTAGCATGCAAGTTTGGGTGTTTGTCCAGATATTTAGGGATGTGAATTCAACAGGTGAAAGTCATTATCAGAAGGAAAAGCTCATCTAGTTGGAATCAGCTGTAAAATTAGATGTTCAGGTAAAGTGTCTTTCTCAACTCAAACTTTTCTCTCAAGGTTTAATTTTTAGACAAAAACACTTTAGTGTCACACTTGACCAAAACATTATTTATTTAAATAAGCAAGATACTACACAATAGAAAAGATGCTTAATTTCACCCAAGATCCTATTTTCATAAAAGCTTCCTCTGGGAGGGCTGATCCAAGACCAGTGTGGCTCATTGGCGCTGTGCTCTCTGCCCCGCCCTCCGGTGGTCTCCCTGACGATCACGAGCAAATTGCTTTGTGGAAGGGGGGGAAAAACCCCCCCAGTAATACGTGACTTTCTGCCACTTCCACGGGACCAACTCTGCAGCTCTGACACAAGCAGACCTTAATGGGGGTGACGAGGTCTGGTGGAAAAGGCGGCCGCTGGAGCCACTTCATTAAGCTCACTAGGGCTGATCTTGGATTAGCGCTCAGACTCCACAGAGCTTTTACAAACACAGGTTCCTGTCGCTTGATACAGACAAGGTGTTGTTCATTGAGACGTAGAAAATAGTGATTTCTTTTGTTTTATTGAAGTATCTCAACAGACTAAGACACTTATAAAGTGTAGTAGAAATACCAGAGGTGAGGAGGGTTTACTGCGGTGTTGGCCAAGCTCTGGTTAGTTCAGTCAGTTCTAAGGAGATGAATATGCTGAATACTAATGAAATGCCACTGTCTCATGAGTTAATCTGTAAATCAGCATAATAGTAATGGCCCACAGTGTAACAGCCCCTCTGCTGTTCATCTAGCAACTCTCAAAGCGGGTTTATTTTCCATTACAAGTCTCTGGACAGGACACAAATGGGTATGGAGGCTTTATGAATATGTAAGCCCCACTAAAAATAAACTAATTTACGCGGCACGAACTGACTGAACTGTAACCAGACCGACTCCAGCCTTGCTACTGACCTAACATACATTCCATAACTGTATGAAAATAGAAACATTAATTATATATGTTTCACAGAAAAGCTTCGAATACCGGTGAAAGTGTGTTGGTGCGGGGAGGAGGACAGAAAAGAGGAGCCGATTGTTCTACGAAGCCAAAAAAATGCAAGAAACGCCATAGAACAGTCAACAAAACCAAAAAGGGGTTCCAGATCTCGCTGGCACTGTCCGCTTGTTTGCCTGAACGTTTGGGTCCGTACACAAACATATGGCGCCGGGTTTTATTTGTTTGAGGAGGGAATGGAGAGACTCCATCAAGAGCCATCAGCAAACATCCTGTATCATCCATTTCCAGCTCTGCCCTGTGCACCATGTGAACGTGGAGCATCATATAGGAGCTAATCATTTCAAATTGGTGAACTTGGCTAGCTCATGAGCAGCACAGGGTCTCATGTTTGCATTTGTGTTGGGATGACGACTATTATCATCCTTCAAAGCCAGTTTCCACCGTTTGCAGGCCGATGGCAGCTTATGGGCTTTTTAAATAAATAGTTTGACATTTTGTCGGGGAGATCTGTGTTGCTGCCGAGGTTTAGAGAAGAAAACCAGTGTAATATTTCGGTGGCAAAGGTTAAGCTACAAAAAGTCATTCTCATTCTTGCGGCGTCTAAGAGTGACATTTGTCAAAGCCACCACTGCCTCTGAGGGACTCCAAGGACTCTTGGGGTCTCTTGTGTCACACATGGGCAATATTAGACACCTACACTCACTGGCCACTTTATTAGATACACCCTACTAGTATGGATTGAATTGGTTAATCATTTGTGGCACAGATTCAACAAGGAGTTTGAAAACTTTTCTGAGATTTTGGTCATTTTTATAAGACAGTTGTTGGATATTTTTCGGAATAAGATCCTTGATGGAAATACAAGTGCAGTAATCTAATTTTATCCTGAAGAATGGAGCTTTGTTTGATCCTGGTGGAAGGAGGCGTCAACAGGTACACTGTTGTTAAATGTTGCTTACTTTATACATTGGTACATACTGTACACAGAACAGGATTTTTATATTGTCTACAGTAAATATCCAGATTTTCACTACGAGCTTCTATTTTCAGCACCAGGAATCAGATTTGGTTGTCATAAATTTGCTTCTTTCTTCCTTGCTAATTTTATTTACTTGAGAAATGCATCCAGTGCATGCAACCATTACACAAAACTATTTATGTGTTGTTTCTGGCTGAGGAAGTTGCAGGGAAGCAAGCGGCACCATCAGAAAGCATTTATTACCAGAACCTTCTACTATCTCAGTGAACCCATGAAAAAAGCTGACGTGTTGTATTTATTTTAGGAAATTAAAATCTAATTCTTGTTGCTAGCCATTGTCTTTCAACTCCTTTATAATGGAACCATTTTCAAACCAAAAATGTTTGGGCAGTAAGAACTAACATGTTTAAGGGTAGGTTGTGTTTTTTATTGTTGTAGTAGTTTGACCTTAAAACTCAATTTCCTTCAGATTCTCTCATATTATTAGATCATAGATGCTGACTTTACCTGAGGCAAGGAAAGCCTGCAGGGCTTTAGACTTTATACTGGGTTCTACAAGATATTAAGTCATCTAAATAGTTTTTAACCCTTTATAAACTTATCTTCTCTGTTCTTTCATATCTTTAGGTAGGAGAATAATGGGTGGCTTTTCCAGATCAGCTGCCCAACTTAATGTTGCAAAATAGGTTCTATTTAGATATTTATTTAGCCAAATCTAAAACAATAGTATAAAAAGCATAAACTGAAGAATTCAGCGATGCGGCAGACACTTTTTCTAGGCACAGACTTTTTAGTAAATCAAATAGGTTTCAAAAAACGAATACATTACTCCAAGTTCACCTCACCTCTTGCTAAAGACTACTAAATTTATTCCAATTTTACTTCACAGCGTTCTGACCATTTGTGTGATGTTAGCTGTTTGGTTAGCTTTGGTAAAGCTTCTTTAAATGTTAATCCCCATGGTAAGATTCAGCTAAAAGGTTTCAGGCTCAGTCAGAGCTAGTTACTAAACCTAATGTCTAAACCTTGGTCCAGTGGTAGTAAGTAGTCTAATACTTTTCTTTAAAAGTTCAAGTTTAATCACAGTTCACTTGGCACACAGTTCCCATAAAACGTGGCAAAAAATATTAGCTTCACCTTCGTTCTAGACATTGAAGTTCACAACCATCGCACAGAAAAAAATACCTTTACCATTGATACTCATAATGTGTCACTGTAAATAGGCAATCAAATTACCAGAAGAAGCAAAAAGTTATGTGAGGAATATTATAATAAATTACCAGATTCTCTGATTGTCTTTTGTAGGTGAAAGGTTTTCCTAATCTAGTAATTTATCGTATTTGTGAATTTCTGGAGTGTGTAAGTGTTGAAATGAAGATTACTTTCAGGAGTAGAGCTAGATCCATAACACAACATATGGAAATGTAGAAGTTGAGCTTTTATAAAGTTATCCATACTCCTGCACACAGCTGAAAAACAACTGACAAACAAAAATCTCCCAAAATATCAAACTTTTCATTTACAAAGAGACTGGGAAATTAAAAATGACAGTAAAAAATCTAAATAAGCATATTTAATAGAATAACTAAATATCTGCTCTGAATGAAAGCGCTCCTATAGCTAAGCTTATTTGTGTATTTAAACATACATAAAATGCCCATGGCTGGGATTTGTAAGTTTAGTTTGGTTGGTATACATTTGTTGTGTAAGAATGTTGTAAACTGCGTCCCGTGGTCGTAAAACATCAGTAACAACAGGCTGCCGACTCGTATTAAACAGCTAACTGATGTGTTGGTGTTGCTGTAAACTCATGTCCAACTTTATAAGAAAAGAGAGATGTTACCATAGGAAAAGAACTAATTCTAGCATAGAAATAAAACTAAGCTGCTACAAAATAAAAGCAATAACTTTGGACATGTCCATTTGTGAAAAACTGTGATCCAGGTTGGTTTCATCAGTAGATGGACAGCTCAGCATGCGGCCTTGTGACTTATGAGGTGACAAAGAAAAATGGAGGGAACTCTGAAGCCGCATACTGTGTTGCCGCACCCTTTCCAGAGAAGGCACTATGGGTGCTTGGCTATCTCGATGTCCAAGATCAGCTTTGCAACCCTGTCCCCGAACTTCTCTCAAGTCACAGTTTGGTTTCCTCAGAGTTATAAAATCGGTCTTTCCATCCTGACAGAGAAGTGAAGCCATTTTTAAAAATCCTGGCCATCAAAATATCATCCTTGAAGAAGTGTGTCTGTAAAAACTTCCCATAATGCAGATCCAGCTAATTTCCTCCACTACTTGGTTGAGACCTCATGTCTCCAGTCGCGGTGGGAAACGATGAGAGCTGTTCCAGCAGGGTCCAAAGATGGCCGCCCGATCAGACTAGAGGTAGAGGTAGCTGACCCAGTAGACTATGTTAAAAAGCAAGAAGGAGGTGGGGAAAAACACCCGGGAGTAGGAATCCAGCTCCCGGATGTTGAGGTGGATCCGTCCTTTCCTCCAGCCGCCTTCTTTACACTCTTCAAAGCAGCAGAAGAAGCTCTTGCAGTCTTTTCCGTCCAGGCACTCGTACAGGCAGTTGTCATCATAGTCGTGCCAGAACAAAGAGTTGCCCATTGGCATCATGGCTCGAGGTGTGCGACCCATGTTGAAGGATGAGTAGGCCTGCAAAAAAAATTAAATAGTATCACTTCTAAGAATCCATTGACAAGATAAGTAACTCGCATCATATTAGAGCTGGACTTAATTTAATATTAAAGGATCCTTTTAAAGTACGACAAGGTGAAACTGTACAATTTGTTTACCTGGATTTAGTTTAACTATATTTTAATGGTCAAAGATACAAAAGCAAACTAAAAATCAATTGATTGTGCAACACGACACTATAAATTTTACCTTTTGCAATACATTTTGCAACAATGTCATTACAAATAGTGTTTTTTTTCTGAAACTGAATTTCTTGAACAGTTTAAAATAAAACAGTCGATTGTCTGCTTTAACAAGCTTTAACATTACTGTGCATGAGCAACTAATTAAAACAAGACAGGATACGATGACTGCAAAAATCATTTTTGCCAAAATTCTTTTAAACATATGGCCTTGTACAGCTGCCAAACAGACGATTCTCAACTTGTCTTAATTGAGCTACGGAGAAAATGCTGGAAATAAAGTTCCTAGTGGTCCACTGTGTTTAATCAAATCCACAGTTAGAGCAGCCATCAACCAGGAAGTGTTGGAGAACTTGATGCTTTCTTCTGGTGACAAGTTTTATGGAGGTGTTGATTTTTATTTCCCAGCAGGACTCGTCATCTGCCCACACACACACACACCAACCCACTTGCTTTAATACTAACGGTGTTACTGTGCTTGATTGACCAGCAATCTAGCCTGACCTGAACCCCAGAGAACCAGATGAAGATGTGAAACACTAGACTGAACATCAGAGCTCAGCTGCACAGTAAACACCTGAACTAATTCACACTATATAGTACAAAGACACACTTTCTGCATTAAATAGTTTCTCATCAGTCTTGGTAATTGTAGCTTTTGCGTTTCCAAAGCCACAAACCATAAGGATCACAATGAGTTGAAATAAACGGCTGACAAATTCCTGTGAGCAATGAATCTAGAATACAACCTTTACTCTCTGAGCTGCACTTGAACCTTGTTGTTGTTTTCTATCTTGAGAAGAGCCTGTAGTTTGTGGACAAATGAACTGAGTTCATGAAAACAAATCCTTGACACATGATTGTTGTTTCATGCAATCAATGCACCAAATAGACAATTATTCTATTTAGATGATAAAAAAACATTCCCACCACAAACCATCAATAAAACTAATCCATTACAGAAATACAATTTCACATTCAAAGCTTTCTTTTTAGAAGCTCAAATTAAAGTAGAAACAGGAAATCAAAAGTCAAATTGCTGCTTTATAAATCCTGCACTGACTGTACTTAAAAGGTTTAGAACAGGAAATATGAGGTGGGACTTGATATGTATTTTAAAACCCTTTCCTTCTCCAGTCAGGGACGAGTGACATGCGATGGAGAATTGATTGAGTGGGCACTGAAAAGATGCCCATGAGGGGGATGAGGTGGGAGCAGCTTCCCAATGCAGGATCGGCCAAAACCCAGAAGAGGGTGGCTGAATAAAAGGCAACTTAATTGTTCGGTCCAAGCTGACAGTGGCTTTAGCCCTGAGACACATTGAGCAGAACTCCTCCACATGAGGAGGAAATAATGAATAGGGAGCGGATCTGGAGAGAGGAAGAGATGACAGCAGCGGCGGCGGCTGACTCAGTTCGAGTGCGTGTGTGCCGCCGACATTAAGGCACTCGCGGCAGGTACAGCCTTGGAGGACGCCCACACACAGCATGAGGGGCGAAGACTGGAGAGGAAATGTTTTTTAACTGAGCACAGGTGTTCATAAAGACGTGTCAGATTCCTGGGAAGTGAGCTGGATGTACAGACAGACGCCGCATCATACGGATGGAATTGATATCTGTTTTTGAAAGAGTGATGTCTAGCAGAAGACATTATTAGCAAGGCCTCAGGAGCAGTTTTTGCAGCCTCAAGAAGGTTGTTCATAGATGATGGATGGTGCTGCTACAAATGGTAGATCACATGGGAAGGGAACAGATCAAACCAGACATTCACGCTTTAAAGTCTAAACTCTACTGTTTTAGGTCAGTTACCAAATTATTTGTTTGCTAAATGCCACAATAATAATGCAGAGAATACATCAGATTTATTTTGTAATGTCTTCACAATCAAAAGTTTACATACATGCTCAGTGTTTGGTAGTATTGCCTTTGAACTGTATGACTTTGATCAAACTGTTTGGCTTTCCTTGCATCATTTGCTCGAGTTCTGGTCCATTTCTGACAGAACTGGTCGAACTCAGTTGCCACAGCAAAACGTTAACTTGTCCTTAACCTCCTGAGACCCGGGCTTTTGTTTGATGTGCATTTTTTATGTCTCCTTACTATTTGGGATTAGTATGACCTAATTTTAGTTGAAATTAAATTTTAGCTTTCTATGTGCTCTTGAACTATGTCAAAACCAATGCCCTCATATGAGGACAATGGGTCTGTTATTGCATATACATTTCTCCTTGTCATTTGGGATCATAAAGACCCAATTGGCCTAAAAATAAAATTTCAGCTTTCTACAATAAGTGGTTTTCTCAAAACCCAATGTCCTCAGACGAGGACATTGGGTCTATCTGTGTGACGATAAGACCATTCAATCAATGTTATTATTTACATCTGTGTTTACAAAAATGTAATGTCCTCATATGAGGATGCAGGGTCTCAGGAGGTTAAGCCGCTTTGTAGCCACTTTGGCTCTATTCTTAGGATTATGGTCAGTTTGTGTACAAGTTTTTACTTCCTGACTCTTTACATGTTGCTTTAACAACAAATGGTCAATGATTTTAATCATATAGACAAATTTGCTGCAAAGTGGCTTAAGGACAACAAAGTCAATCTTCTGAAGTATCTAAGGTTTCTGTGAACAAGGCAGCCAAACTTGTACTAGTTCTATCAGGAGGAAATTCAGCAATCATTGCTTGAAGCTTGCGGGAGGAGGAAATGTATGTAAACTTCTGACATTTAGCAAAGAAAATGAATTCTAGTCCCAAATGACCTAAAACATAAAAAGTTTCTGATTCAATTTCAGACGGCAGGAGAAAATAAAGGTTGTCTTTTTATAGTATGTAAATATCTAGCTTCAACTGCATGTTGATGAAGTTTCTCCCCTTCTTTTGTTATGTTTAGCAGTATTTGATGCACACTATGGATGATCACACAGATATCTTAGAGTCCTAATCGCCCCTTGAAGTTGCTATGGCAGCCACGAAAGCAATGTTTTGCGATATTTGATTAAAGTCCGTACTGTTTGTCATGTTAATTATCTTCATTAAAATTCCAGTGACTTCCCTTTCCCCCCACGCAGGCACACAATATGGTTAGGGGTTGTTATGTCTGCACTCTGTATCTCTCTGTAGTCGCTTTCTTTGTGTTTTTGATACCGTTTGTAGTAGTTTCCCTTTGGTTCCCCTGTTCTGTTGCCTTTTTCTGTCCCTTTGTAGCTGCTTAGTGTCTGTTAGTGGACATCTTGTTTCCCTTTGAGGTCTGGTGATTGACAAGGCAACAGCAGATAAGAGCATCAGTCAGACTAGTTTAGTAATGTCACTATTTGGAAACATTACAGGAATATTTAAATGGAAGGCACTGATGCATGCTTCAAAAGCTGATGTGGCTCTGCACAAAGAGTCCTGCTTGTAGCAGATATCAGAAAGTATCATTGTACAACACTGACTTACCATTCGCTGCATCTTGGGAGGCGGTCTGCGTATACTGTAGGAGTAATAATTGAGCATTGCGTACTCAATCATGGCGGCAAAGACGAACAGGAAGCAGACGGTGACGAACAGGTCCATGGCCGTCACATAGGACACTCTGGGTAGGGAGTTTCTGGCCACTGTGCTCAGGGTGGTCATGGTCAGCACTGTAGTGATGCCTGCAAAGAAGAAAAACACAACCTCTACTTAGCAGCTATGAGATGAACTGTGATGCTTTGTAAAAGTGTTGACCGTCTTCATATTTTGCCACGTTGGAAAAGTTAAGCGTAGGTATGTTTTGATACACTTCTTTGAATTTAAACATGAGCAAAATCTGATTCTATTAAAGTCTTAAGCAGGAACTTAAATGCTGACCTCTCTTATTTTTACAAAAGATTTTGAAACCAGAGTATTTCCTTTTTCGATCATGCTCTAATTTGTGATGGCCTATTAAGATTAACCCTCTATGGCATGACTTTTTATTTTTGTGGGGAAGAAATATTTTCCTGCATTCTTTGGGAGCTTGGTGGTCCCTAATTACATGTCAATCATAAAATCGGACTCTGACACCTCCTGGAACCAGATTTGGGTTTGTTGCCTCAGGGTAACATTGGTCTAGAACACCAAGATTGTCTACACTGATTATGAGAAATGAAATACAAATCAAACAAAAACTATATTCATAAAAGAACTATTTTTTGGACAAAAATATGTCAAAAATCATGCCCCCCAAAAAATAAAATAAAGGAGCAATGTGAGGTACAGCTATGTGGTTTGTTGCCTGAGGGCAACGCCATGCCATAGAGGGTTAAAACATTAAAATGTGTGTGGCTGCAAAGTTGAAAAGTTCATGAGTAATTATGCCAGCTGCAAATGATGTCAGATAAGATAAGATTTATTGTCATTGTCATCAACAGATTACAACGAGATTGAGATTTGCTCGACTCGAGTTAAGATGCAGGTTATGTGTATATACATGATATACAAAGATAAAGAAATAAATAGTACAAAATGAGAAATAAACTTAGACATCAGAAGATGGCTGCAGCGCCTGGAGGTGTCGCAACAGAATTTACATTTATAACAAAGTGGTGTCAAGAGCAGAAGTTCTTATGCTTTAGATGAAGTAACGCGTGGAAAGATGATAATCACCATTAATAATGTTATAATGTAATAATTCTGGGCAGATGTTTCCACACCTGAATTATCTTCATCAGATGGGATATCTTGTCTAAGTGCAGCAGCCGAGATCCAGAAACATCTTCCAATTCTTTTAACATTTATTGCTGCTTTATAATCTCACACTGGGAATTATGAGATTAGGAAAACAAAAACATATACATTTTTTGGAAAAGAAAAATCACCAGCTCCACATTTACCAACATCAATTACTATGAAAAAAATATGGAAAGAAAAGTATTTTTAAATAATTTTTTAAAAGATAAACTTAATTCCTCCATTTTTCCTTGGTGAACCACTTGGATCTTGTAAGATCTTCAGATTGATTTGTGGTCGTTTTTTCTTGCAACCAACAACACAATGCTTAAATCAACAATCAAAGTCAGTCAGCTGGGCAACATCACAATAGAACCAAATCCTGAAACAGCCTCCTCATTTTTCTCTGAAGAGCCTCAAAAGGTGCCGGTTCCACTTAGCGAGTTTTACTTTTTGAACTGAAATGCTAAAATTACGTTTTTTGTGAAACATTTTTTTTCAAAAGGTACCCATAGATTTAAGTGTTGAAATCTTACCACTAGATGTCACTATAACCAATACTCTTGACCTTTAAAGTTCTGATATACAGTTATATTTATTGCTTGTAATATTCAATAATAAAAATAATGATAAACAGTCAGTGTGTCAGTAATTACAGGTCAGTGGTATGTTGGGAGTCACTGAAACATTAGTGAATTGCTAAAGAAATCCCTCTCCAGAGTATCTGCTTGAAAGGAAATCAGTTGTTTCAAAGGGTTAAAAGCAGCGACAGGAACGACGTCCATATTTACTCCTGTGACACTCGTCACTTTTGGAAGCTCACAATCTTTCCCTCCCTTCATTGTCTTCCTGCCACGTCTCCTCTCTCCCTCCCTCTCTCCATCTCTCCTCTTGCTCTCTTTCACCCTCATCCCTTACATGTCTTTCATGGCGGTGTGTGTGCCACTGTTTTTTGCCTTTCGTTTCCATAGAGACGAGTTGCTCCTTTCTATTTCGAGCCACCTCTTCTCGTCTAGACTTGTCTTTTTTTTCCTCTCTCCTGACTAATTATGTTTAAGTAAGCAACCTGGTAAATGTACAACCTTCTTCTCAGATGCTTCATCGTCTCAGATCCAACTGCAGTTCTCAACAAAATCACTGAAACAAAACTTAGCCTCACATGTCTTCACTGTCTGCCGGCTGTCTGCTTCTTTAAATCAGGGTCAGAAGTTTTTTTTGTTCACTTTAGGTTCATTCGGTAGAAACTGCCACTACATGATACCATAGCAACCGAGTGATTCCTGCCTGTGCAAGCGATATGAAACACTCTCGCATCTATAGTCAAAGCAAGAGCTGACACACGGAAGTGAGAAAAGCTGCGTTGCATATGGCTGCAAAAAGCAAGCATGCGACAGAGAGAAACAACAGTTTGATTCCAGCAACAGGAAAGAACAGGCTCTCTGTTTTTCAATCAAACGACTGTGTGTCTCCAAAGTCCACAGATCCTGCTGTCCCTGCAGTGAATGTAGGGGAATAATTCGACTGGAGGTTGTAAAATGATGCGACTAGTTTCGAATGCCAGACGCTGACCTTTGTTTAGTGTCCAGGTGTACAGCTGGGGGACCAGACCACACACTTTCTATAAATAGTGCAGAGGAGAACCAGCTAAGGACCAGGAGCCGGGTCACAACACTGCAAATGTTCTCAATTTTCTCTTGTAGATAGAACTACATGATGTTTTACTTTAGAATAACTTGGTGTTGAGGTCAAAGCGTGGAGAACGTCTGGTTTTTAAATCTTTTAAATGCTGTTTAAGCTACAACTTAATGCTCCATCTGCTCTCTTACTGCAATTGATTATTTTCTTTATTTTATTTGCCACTTTTGAAGTTTCCTCAAATAGGTTTTTTTTGGATGTTCAGTTCAACTACCAATTGAGAAATGTTTCAATATATTTATTATCTAAATATAAAAGGTATTAAAACTTGATTTGCACACCAGGCTTTGAAAATACAGGATGGAGGAAAAATTTAGACTAATTTGTAAAACTTGCTCTACAGTGGCTAAAATTTCTTAGAAATTATTTATATCCAAAAGACACTAATGTTTAATAGTTTAATGTTTAATTAATAGAAACTAAGTTGAAAATGTGTAACATTGCTAGTATATTTTTAATAATCTAATATTTATTGGTCTGGGTCGCCAGTGGCAACAGCATAATAAGTAGGATTAAAATCCAGAACAGTTGGTGTTATTGAAATTAATATGCATGTTATTTCAAAGGCAATTAAACCTTGATTTGCTGAAGCCAGTTAAAAATGTGAAGGTTTCCGGGACACAAACATTCAGATAACTAACAGGATAATTGGTACAAGAACTGGAGCTAAAACATGAAGTTTCCATTGAAAATATATTTTTAACTTTTAAAGCTGGTGAATAATCCACATTATCTGAGCTCAGAATGAATTTAGCATCTATTTATCATTATGTAGTTGAAATATTTACACAGCCTGAGTTTTGGATACAGATCACACTAATGTGAGTGTATATGTTTGGTCTGGAGTTATGATGCACTCGTATCTATACAGCAGGAAAAGCAGTGCACCAAGCATGATACACTCTGCAACAAGCTCCTTGTTTGTTTATTGTAATTATGCTGATGTTTTCATATTAATGTGCTGGTGATTAAGGTTAAAATGCAACCATTGGCAACTCCAATCTGATCTGATTAAGTGTGTTTTGTACACACTTTAGCGGCTGTGGCTTCAAACCACGTCCCATTCACATAATCAGTCCGACGGCCCTGCAGGAGCGCCCTCTGACCAAAGAGCCACTTTACTGCCTGAAGCGTAATTTGTTTTCTCAGTCGTGTAATATATGATGGTCAGAGTGCTCCTCTGAACTGCTTAAACTATGGTTTTTAATTTTTTACCTCCGTCAAACTTTGTGGTCAAATATATTGTTTTTTTAGAGAACCATACAGCAGTTTTAAGCATGATAAATTCTGAGGTTTTGTCAATTTATGCACTAAAATTTCAGTGTTTTTTTAATTGCAATTTTATCTTGATACACACATTTGAGGACAAGGAAAACTATACATGGTTTGGAATGGAAATAAGCTTTAAAATGTGATGTGCATTTGTAGTTAAGGTCCTTTTACACTGATGTCCCAAAATAAAATCCAGGACAACATTTTGTTTGCAGTTTGCTACATTAGATTTGAGCTCTTGGCCAAAAGAGACCAAAATTTAACTTTAGGTCTAGTCAAAGTTCAGAAATAAATCCAACTGTGACTGTGGAACAAGACTTAAAAACTGATTTTCTAAGAAGTTATAATTTCCTACCACTTCACAGTTATGCACCCCCTTTTAGCTTTGATTTGATGTGAAAAAGTGGATGTGAATACTTCTTCCACTGAAGCTCTCGTGATGAACATTTTCAACTTTACCGCCAAGAAACTAACAGACCTTAACAAGCATTTTGTGTTAAAGGCAACTTGGACAATCTGCTTTTTAAACCATTTGGTTTTGTCTTGAGTTTTGTTCATGGTTTCCATTGCTTGCTTTTCTACTGTTTTTGTGTCTGGAAAGTATTTTTCTGCTTGATGAAAAGTGGCCACAGTCTCTGTAATTGAGACTGCCAAAGGAAAAACAATAGAATCAGCTGCTTTAGGAGATATCCTAAAATGAGAAATGTCCATGTTGTGGTGACAAATCCTCTGCTTGTATGAATAATGACTCTTCTCTAGTGGGAGCAACAGAGGGAAAAAAGGCACAATGTGTGCAGAAGGTAGAGGCTGTGATGGATGGATGAGCCAACAAAATGCTGGAAACCAGGGTTTGTTTTAGCCATGCCTTATACTAACCACCACCTGTCTGACTGCAACAATACTAGCCTGCTGTGAAGAAAGGTTCCCCCCTCACAGATTTCATCTGTTTTGCTTTTGTAGTCCCACAATGAAAGCTGGAATATAAAATAGCATTTTTAATGAGAATTTCTATTATCTCCATGTGGAAAAAGTAATTGATGAATCACAGTTTTTGGAAAGCTGACCTGAATTTCACAAAATCCACCCAGGCTGATTCACAACATCTTTCACTGGAGCGTTGTGAACAAAAAAGTAGGCTAAAAGATCTAAAAAAAAAAAAAGACAACGCATCATCCCCAGATCCAAAGATGGCAGTCCTGATTATGTCTGGTGTGAAACTAAAAGTATTTTTTACGTAAAAGAACACTTCATGGACTTGATGGTGGCAATATGACAATCTGAAGTTGGGTTTCTGCTAAAGGACCTGAATGATTTTCTCTAGCAAATGACTTGAAGTTCAAGCACGCTTGGTTTATACAGCAGTACAATTATCCAAAAGCATAATAACAAGTCCATGGCTTAAAAAAGGGAATGGTCTAGTCAAAGGTGCACATTAGATCTGATTGAGACATGGTAATGGGACCAATTCTCAGAAACTAGTGGGATAAAAAGACAGTTGTTTCCACCCAGGTTGGTTGCAAACTGTTAGCTGTAGAGAAAAACACTTTATAGTCAGGTTTGTTTGGATGAAGTAATCGGAAAACTGCTTTTTGTACTGACCCATAGTTTATTTCTGAAACAAAATCTGGAAGGGGGTAAATACTTTATGTACGTCTTCAACTGCAACTATTGTATTCCTGATGCAAAGTTCCACTAAATCCAATAAATTGGATTTATAACAAGATTACCTCTATGTGGACTGTCAGTACACAGTGCCCACAAAGGAAGTGTTGCCATAGGAACACTGTCATCAAGCTGCTATCCCATAATGACTTCTTAGCAATCTACCATTGCTTTCTCAGTCTCAGTTAGAAAACCCTGATAATTTCTCCAGCAAGGAAAAAGAATCAGACATTCTCACACCTTGTCAGAAACCTCCATTGTGATGGGTTTAAATCCTGCTGGCGGTTCAGCCAGACTTTCAGAAGTGTCATGCTAGCAGCAGCTATTGTAGCCTCAGGCTTCTAGCCTCAAGCTGAGATGAGAGGGCCACAAAGTTCTGCTCCGCTCACTTCTTTCCAACTCCCCACAGATTCTCTTTTCCCTTCCAATCTTACAGTCTTTAGTCACAACCGATGCTTGAGGCATTTTATCAGATTTTGCACGGCTTCCTCTGGAGACGCAAAAAGGCTCGACTATTTCCTTCCACATAGAATTTGACAACACCTGTAGACAGGCTTAGTGGGAGAGATGCTTCTCAAATGCAAGTTGCTATAGAGACTATCTTTTGTCACACGATCAGTAGTAAAACTAATTTACTCACTGAGGCTTTGTGTTCTCTAATTTCTCAGCATTGCTTGGCCTGTAGTGTTAAAGGCTTGGTATTTTTAGGTCTTTAAGTCACATCATTCACTTACTTTGCTGAAGGAATCCAAGGTTTGATTTGATGATTCTCTTCCTCTCTTACCTCTTTATTGCTAACACCAACCCTGCTGTTATCTCTCACATCTACACTCAACTACTTTGTTGGTTATGCCTTGATAGTGGGAACTTCTTGTCTTCAGAACCGAAGAGCTTTAAAAAGGTGTTAGAAACTTTCCATATTGACATCAAGGTATCATCCAGTTGCTTCAGATTTGCAATCTATAGATTTAAACTGGTTCCATCACACCACAAAAATCCTCAACTGGATTGCGAGTTTTCTTCACCACATCTACGTGATTAACGTTGGGTCAATCAGCAGAAGATCAACCTAAAGCATATGATTACATGAACGTATATGGTTCAGTCGACGCAGAACCGATTGTTTTTAATGGCTGCCTCAGTCTCCAGAACTAAATCCAGCAGAGAACGTAGGTTGAGCTGGAGAGAAGAGAAACCAGGACTCAGGACAATCTAGAGTAAAGGTCTCAAACTCCAAACCTTGATGCATCTAAAACAACTTTAACTCGCCTCTGAGGTCTTCTATCTGAAGAGGCCACTCAGACATTTTATTGAGCATTAGTCAAGGGAAGCAGCTTGACGCCGACTCTTGAGCGATGACGTTTTACTGCTAAAAACTATTATTTCTAATAATTAGGCTGAAAGCAGTACATGTGCTTGAATTACAGACTGGATTTTTCGACAAACGAAAGTGTTGTACTGCAGTAAAAAATGACTTTATTTTGGGGCTTTCTACTATTCTCTAGTGGAAGCTGCCTGTGAATTTGTATGCAGAATCTATGTGGTCTTATCCACCTCAGGAAACACCCTTAACCTTCAAAGGTCACGCTTTCTAAAAATTGCCCTGTTATAGATCCTTTGTTTGACTGCGTTGGGGGCATTTTTCTGCCACAGTTGGCCACAGTAATTTGGTTTCTCAGACCTCTGCATTAAAAATGTTCCCATCGGTGACATCTGGTAGAGTCTGAGCAGAATCTGAGTTGGCTGTACATGGGGAGGGGGATGGAGGCTGTGGGTGTACAGTCCTTTTTAAAGGAGCCATTATTCCTCGCATGTCTGGGAGAGCTCCAGGCTTTGGTGGGGTGTGTGTGTGTGCAATGTAAATGTCATCACCGAGGGGTAAGGATGCTACTCTCCACAGACCGTTGCATGACTGGACATTTGTTTTGATTGCCCAGACGTGTCTGCAGACTTGTTTGGTTTCGGTGGAAATGCTCATCCATAGTCGATTCTCTGGAACACAGCCCTCTGGAAGGAAAGTGTAAAAAGTACGACAAACTAGCAGTTGTTTTTTTTTTTAAAGCTTCACTTTTTGTTGAACTATTAGCACATTCTGGCAGCATAAAAATGAATCCATTTGTGCTATAAATGCTGGGATGAAGCTCTTTTTGGTGAGCAGTCATGTTGATGTTGAGCAACACAGTGATTATCCTGCATGAGCATGATGGATGTTACCTCCAGCTCCTATTAATTCCAGCGCTGCAGTCTATTTTACACTATAAAGCCCCAGATTCTTGAAACCTGCCTCCAGGCACTTTTATGTCCCATCATCGGAGTTCAAATCTCTGCCAACATCCATATGAGGTACAGAGATTGAGGTCTAACAGGAGTCATCCACAGCTGAAACCTCCAACTTCCATGTTGTCCAAGCGCTCTGCCGCCATAAGAGTACCCGGTGAGTGGCAGCGCTGCGTTGGCTTGTTTGGGGTTGAGGTGAAGCTGTTTTCCTTCAGATTTAACCTCCCTCATTGTGACATTTCACCCTGCTGATATGTGCCAGAGGTCTGATTGTTTTTAGCTCTTTTTCTTCCTCTTACCTGTCCTGTTTCTTTTCAGCCTTGGTCTCAAGCTGACAGTGGGGGCCGGTGGACAAAAGAGAGGGGCGGGGGGAGCTAAATGACTTTCTGTTGTGCAGCTGAAGGTGGACGTTTATCAGGACAAGGGGGTGCTTGTTTCACCACTCTACCTGTTGAGAGGAATGTCACAAGGATTTTCCTCACCACCCACAGGCCGCTGGTTACCAGCCGATAGAACAATTAGCTGATTTGCAAAGGTGTAGACATGGTAACCAAAAATTTCCATGTATTTTATTAAGATTTTCTGTGCTTATTGAAGGTTAAAGGAAAATTATTAATAACGGTAAAGTCAGATTGATAAAACTCAGAAAGTGTACAGGTACATCTAACAAACGTAGATCATGGAAAAGTTCAATATTTTGTCACTCATTTCAGAATGTGAAACTCAAAGCTTTGTCATGCAGAGTGAAATATTTTAAGCGTTTAATCTGTGTATTCTTGATAAAGGATTACAGATGATGGAAATCCATTGCATCATTCGGTTTTTCTGAGACACTGAACTTTGGTTTTTATGTGTAACCATCAAAAATACAAGAAATAAAAGCATGAATTATTTCGCTCTGTAATGAATCTAATGTGAGTTTCACTTCTGAAATGAGTGACAAAATGTGGAACTTTTTAATGATATTCAAATTTTTTTAGATATACCTTTATGTGAGCGTCAGCTTAAATCTTGCAACAAATCCCCAGCTCAACTTTGACTAGGCCATCCTAACAGGATGCGCTTTGATCTAAACCCTTTGGGTTGAGTAGTAGTGGAGTGTGAAGGTGAACCTTGGTCTCAAGTCTTAGCCAACCTGTAGCAAATCTTCTTGCAGGATTGTCCTGCATATAAGGCAATCCATCTTCCCATAAACTCTGACCAGCTTTGCTGTCCCTGTTGGAAATAAAAACATCCCTAAAGCAAGATGCTGCCACTGCCTGTAAGCACAAAAAGTGGATTTAATCTGAATTTTGTATTAAAGAAAAATCCTTCCCATTACAGGACATTCCTTCATTTTCCACAAACAAACTCTGAAAAAAAAGCTGTGGGATGCCGCGTCTCCTGATCTAATCTGCGCCACACTGTTTTGATGTTCAGCTGTCATCATGTCAACCTTTATCAGAGTAAGAAGCAAGCCGAGCCGAACACAATCTCTTATTATGATCAGCTTTCATTAGCGGCACGAGAGGAGAGGCTCCTTTGGCCTGACGCATGCATGAGTAATAACACTCTCTTACTACTGAATTCAATACAACATGAGACAAACTGATTGTTTGACTGTGAAGTTTTTTTTGTCTGGTTTGATAGCGAATAGTGATGGACAGAAGTTCAATAAAGCTTTTTTATTACTGCAGAGCCATTCCAGATGACCCTCTGTGATACCGGCCGGCTGATGAAGGGCAGCAGGGACTTAGTGGAATTAAAGCACTTTAGGAGTGCAGTGCGGGGCCTCAAAGCTGGTCACAGCAGAAATGATGGTAGTGGGAGATGCTTTAGACTCAGCACTTAAACAACTTGACTGGCTAAAGTTAATAAGTTAGTCTAAATTCATCCAATGCTAATGCTAGCCTACCCATGCTAATGGTCAGGAGAGGAAAATGATGAATCATTTAAAAACGTGCCATCGTCCTCCTACCACTTCTTGTTTTCTTAATCTTTCTTCATCTTTCTGTCAGTAGCAATATTCAGTTTTTAATCATGTGATGTGAAAAGTGTTTCCAATGCAGTTTTGCAAAATAGACTAATTTTTATACACTTGAGAAACCACCTCATCCTAGTGCAAAAACATTCATCAAAAAATGTGAGGCTTTTTCAAAATGTTGGATTTTCTAGCAGCTGGATTTTCTACTCTGCCCAAGTACTGATTCTGATCATGTCGATTCCTGGCAACATGCAACACTTGCTGCAGCTTTCGAGATCCATCACAACTTTCACAATCTATCTTTCTTAAATTCGTACACTTATCCATTCTTCCTCCTTCTAACACATCAACTATGAAGACAAATGTGCACTGGCATGTGCCATGAGGAGGAGATAATCAGTGGTAATCATTTCACCAGTCAGTGGTCATAATCTGATGCCTCATTAGTATTCTGTGAAATTAACGCGAAATCTCAAACTCTAATTAACTTTCGTTTTAAATGAAGTTAAATGAATCAATGTATTCACACCCAGTGAGAACTAGCATTTCCTGGAGCTTTTTAAATTTGCATTTCTGTTGAGTTTTATGAGATAAATGTTTGATTTTGCTCATTAATCAGATCATTATTTAACAGGGTATTGATGTTTTTTTAGGTCTGGCTTTGAGGGAGACTTTTAAGAAACATCACTTTCCTCACTTGAGAGCATTTATTTAGTGTCTGAAGTGACGACTACCTCAAAAACGCTAAAAATACACAACCCTTCCACTTTGTTTCAGGCTTCCAAGGTCTGAAAATATCTCAGGCAGCCAGTAGGATTTGAAGGGGATTGGTACATCACAGGGTGAGCTCAGAGCAGATAGATCCAGTCCTCCCATCTTTATCCCCACCCAACTTCAACCTCAAAGCAAACTTTGTTCTCTGAGATCAAGAAATCGATGAAAATATTTCAGCTTTGCTTAGTAATTAAAATATATTTTTTCATATTTTACTAGAATAGAACTGCCAGTTGAGTGAATGGTTAAATGTATGCTGTAATGTTTGACTATTTTTAACTTCATGCCTCTAAGGAAACAACTCTAAGACCTACCAGTCAGAAAAGAGAAGCGAAGAGACTGAAAATTGGCAGATATTAAAGTAACCAGGGAATTCTGTTTAACTTAGAAATATTTACTACTCTCAACAGATTTAAAAATTCATCTATTTTTTTAAATATGCCACATTATTTGGACTGAAGTCACAGATAAAGGTTTGGCTGGTCCAGCAAGTCAGGTGTGACTTATACATATTTGGTTTTTTTTTTCTTTGGATCATATCATTCACATTCGGGGGATAAACGCTTTCACAAGTCTTGAAGTTGCCTACCTAGCGTGGTCCTGGCCGGCGTGGCGTCGCTTTTGATCCAGAATGAAACCCAGGAGAGAACCACGGTGAGAATACAGGGGATGTAGGTCTGGATAGTGAAGTAGCCCATCCGTCTGCTCAGGTCAAAGTAAACCGTCATCAGCACATAGTCACCTGTAAGAGACATGACAGCACACCTCATCAGCTGACTTAATTAGAGAATCTTCTTTTTTCTAAACTTCAGAGAAACCAGTTTGTAAATCTGCTCAAGCAAGAGAGATCTGCTTAGTCTTTGATGGATGGGAATTGTTTATAATTCCTTATAATCTTCATCAAACAGCATGGCAGGCAGGCAGAGTGGGAAAGACAAGGACAGGAGATGGAAAGTAGATAAGTCTAGAGACAGATGGAGAGACGGTGTCTGCCTGTCACTCTGCTGTCTTCATAGACATTTTAATTGGCAGTGAGTAGAAGATACTGAGCTCCAGTTCATGGAAACTGTTGCTTTGAAACCAATAAAGGTTCTACGCATTAAAGTACATCTTAAAACATAAGTGGAGGTCACTTTTTAACAAATCTGCCAGAACTTGATGAAAACGCCGAATGAAAGGAAGAAGAGGATGACCTTTTGTCTGCTTCATTCTCGATTCTGAAAAATTGCAGGTGCACCTAAGGAAATAAGAAAGTCTCCTCCCTGTTGCACGTTTGTTCAGGTTTATTATTCTTCGGTGATTATGCCTTTTGTGCGTCACAAAATGGTGGTTTTAATCAGTATTCATACAGCTGGGTCACATTGTGATTACAGGAACTACACACAAACAGATGATGTAATAAAAGGGTTGTTGGTTTCTACTAAACACCCCAATGCTGCAGAGAAGAAAACTTTAATCTTAACATAAAAGTTTGACATAATCAGTTTGTTTTTATATTCTGTTACACTCGATAAAATGGTTTCATTAAATTTATTGTTCTCTTCAGACAATGAGTTAGAATTTAAACCACCTTCTTGCATTTCTCTCATTGGTTGTGATGGTTGTGACAAACCTTAATATCTCAATTTTATTGACTGAACCTTTTTAACAAACAATCCAAAACTACTACACTTGCATCAACTTCTGCATAGGCCTAAGCATATTCATGTCTTAAAATTGCTGAAAGTCTGGGTCTAAATTCAGTTGACAGTCTGTGAAAAGATGTTTACAGATTTGTTCTATCGACTCGTACTGAGCTACTTTAGCAAGAATGGGCAAAGCTGTCAGTGTCTAGATGTGAAAATTTGCTAGACATACCCCAGAAGACATGCAGCTCCAGGGATCCACAAAAACTAATACATTGTTTGTTTTACACAAAACCTTAATAAAACACTGAGGTTTGTGGCTGTAGCAAGGCAAAACAAGGGAAAGTTCGATGATGTGGAACTCTTCTGTCTCTGTTTTCCATCATCTGAACACATTTCTTAATTTCACAGTTCCTCTTGAATATTATCAACTATACCAGCAGCAGGAACATTTCTCCACTCCCAGATAAGTTATCTGTAGCTGTAGGGGAGCAGCTTCTGTTTTCTAAGTGTGCATTCTAGCTAACAATCGCCGTATTTACAGTGTTTGGACAGCAGCCGCCCCTCTGTTTGCACACTTCTCCTGAGCACTTATTAGTCCAAGATGCTTTCAACACGCTCTTCTACCGACTCCGCCGTGCCGTACGGTCGGATCCGCTCTGTTTGGAAGCAGCCGAGAATATTTACAGCAAAACTGCTTCGCTAATGAGCTAAGGACGTGTCAGCTGAACGGTTCATGAGACAGAATACACACAGTGTGAAGAAGAGGATTTTTCCCAAACCGGGTTTGAACTTTTTAAAGAAAAAGTCATGGTGAACCGAACTAATTTGCTTGATGTGAACATTTGTTGTCCTCCAGAGTTAAGTTTCATCTTGACAACAATTTAAAACTGAAATAAAACATGAACTACATTTACTTCTACTAACCGGAGAGATTTTGCAGAGAGAACAGAATAAATGTGACCATTTCCTCTAACATTTTCTAATCCCTACCAACCGACTGCTCTATTTGAGAAATTACTCTAGATGGAAGGTTTTGTACTTTATAATAAAACCACTCAGGAACTAGAGACCCACACGTCTAAGACTAATGTCCATTTTCCTCCTTTGTTCCTACCTCTGCTCTGTGAAGGGGTCATCAGACGTGGAGCAATGACCCTCAAAGCAAATGCTGCTCCAGTTTTAAGGGTCTTTAACGCTTGGATCGTATAGCTCCATAAAGAGTGACCACTTTACTGCTGAGGGGACTCAGAGCAACAGGAAGGTCAGCGGGAGGGGCTGGGCTTGACTACTGCTTTGGATGCATGAGTTCTGCCATAAGCTCTAGAATTTAAACAGAACTATATTATTTTGCAGACTATGCATACATTTTTGTAATGATGACCTCCTTAACTACAGGAGAACTTGCGGATTCCAATATTCCCTTCCTGTGAATATTAAATCAACTCTACATGGTTTTTTTGGACCAAAGTTTGTGATTTTACAGCATGTACTGCGATGCATTTGTGTGTGTGTGTATTTTAAGTAATTTTTTGATGATACTGAAAATCCAAGGAAGATCCACTACTGCTCCAATTTGTCTTTGCTTAATCTAAGGTTTGATTCAACAAGGTCCCAAAACCTTCAAAATGGGTCTGAAACTTTTTACATCTTAACACATGTCAATCTTTTCATCTGCTCTTGAATTTCACCAGATCATTGCGTCATGCGTTGCGTTTTCTTCTTGATCTTTTAGCCTACTTCATGGATCGGGATTGAAGTGACCACACAAATGAGTCTTTTGCATTTTTGGCACCAGTGCTCATCTCTTCTACGTGCGCCGTGCTTTGATCACGGTTTTCTGGGTTCCGGCTGAGACGCTGAAAGCTCTCAGGAATATGCCGAAACAAAGTACGATAAATTGAAAAGATGTATTACAAGACACGGGACGGAAAGCGAGGGAGTTCCAGGTTTTTCATTAGAGATTCAAGACTCAAAACCCAAGTGGGGACATGTGGAAAAAAAGAAAGAAAATCATTAATACCTCTAGTTCTTGAATGTAAATTTAGAAAAGGACTTGACTCCCACAGCTTTGAGCGAATTTTCAGTGGGATGAAGAAGCAAAACACCAAAGTCTTTAATATTCCTCACTGGGACGTTTTCAAAGAGGGATCTGCTGAATTGTCCACTCTGTCCTCATTAAAAAATCCCCAATTTGCACATGTTTATGAAAGATGAAGAGAGAAATCAAGCAGTAGATTCGGAGTGTAGATACTCGGGAAGGAAAGAAACGAAACACTTTTGAAGTTTGTCATGATGTAAATTAATGATAGGTATTTTTAGCCAGGAAACTAATCATCATGCGTGTGCAAACAGTGCCGCGGCAAAGTGAGACAGGAAAAAAGACAACGAGGTAATAAATGAGAAAATGGCCAATTTTCTTGAACAGCATGAGGTAAATGTGTAGGTTTGTCGTTATTTTTGAGCATCTCTGCAGAAAATTAGTTTGTGGCATTTTGACAATGCAGCGGGAGAAAACGTGTAATTTGTAATCCCATCAGTGTGGCTCAGGATGAAAGCTCTCGGGCGCCATTTCCTATTGTGATCACAAGCATTTCCTGATTTGAGAATTAATCTCGTTATGGTGAAACTAAAAAGTGGACACACTCCTGTTAAATGCCACGCTTTCAATGTAAACAAATGAAGCCATGAAAAACTCATTTGTAGTATCTTGTAGCATTCAAGAGGAAAAACGGCTAAAAAAAATAGAATATCATAAAGTTTTGTAATTTTTGAGTGAGTTTTTACTTTATTGTAAGCCTTAATTTCATGTAACTTCAAGTACAGAGAATGAAGAACCAAAATTGTCTAAGACAATTAAAATATAAGATGAATTAAAAATATTTTCTGATGACTGTAGTCTCCAGATAATATAATGGACAAACACCAGCTGATGACATGACACTCCAATCATCACTGAGCCTTTTTCCAACCACACTTTTTCCTTCCACTCAACTTTCTATGAATAAGCTTGCGTACAGCACTCTTTGAACAACCAACTTCTTTAGCAATGAGCCGACTGATCCAGACTGAGATCATCTAGAGCACAGGTGTCAAACTCCAGTCCTGGAGGGCCGGTGTCCTGCAACTTTTAGATGTGCCTCTGCTGCACCACCTGAATAGAATAATTAGGTCATTAAGGCTCTGGAGAACTGATCTACACAAGGAGAATGTCATTAAGCCATTTCATTCCAGTGTTTTGTACCTGTGGCACATCTAAAAACTGCAGTGGCCCTTGAGGACTGGAGTTTAAGACCTGTGATCTAGAGGCTCAGGTAACGTTTCCCATGTTTTGAGTTAATTAACTTGTTGGATTGGGACACCAGGAGCTTATAATATTTAATGTTTCCACAATATTTTAAATTTTCTGGAAGATACATTTTTCAACCTGTCTGCAAATTGTTTCTTTAGCTAAAATATGAAAATGTGCATGACCTACTGAGGTGAAATTTAAACTCGCATTGTGGAGTCAGACTGAAAGGTACAATCTATTTTACATTATAGGTGAAGAAGAAGTTATAGCTGAACTTTTTTTGCATTACAGAAATCTGTCTTTTAAATATGTTGTGTAAGCCTTTAGGATCCACATTAGATCTAAAACTAATGCTCAGTTATCAGTGTGAGTGTGTAATGTTGACTGATCTTCTGTTGTAAATAAGCTTTATAACAAACCACCACTACAATTCAGTAAGATTTAGCCAAACAAAATTGAGTTATCCAGCTAATTTCCTCTGAACTCCCCAATAATTCGATGCCACTCCCTGTTATCCATTTCTTAACCAAAATCCTGTTCCTGGAATATTCATGAACAGAGGTTCAGCTGTTAGAAAGCTGAATCAGGTCACATTATGCAGATCTGGGCTCGTCTCTCTGAAGACAAAGCACCGTGTGGCACCTACCAGGAGGAATGTGCCCCTTCTAAACAAGGTTAAAAGGGGTTAACGATAGGTCTGTGTCTTCTGTCTTTCAATTATTTAAGCCGTCGGAATTGATTTTTATTTTCAAAGGTCGCGTATAAAGCATTAAAAATGTATAAAGAGCTTTGTAAACATGTGGGAGCAGCGAGGTTTTACAGTTGTCTATAGATTCAAAGCTACAAAATACTTGGGATAAAAACCAAACGGATGAGCAGGAGAGAAGGAGGAGTGAATAATTAAACTTCCTTTTTAATCTTTAATCCTAGTGATTAATGTCAGTGAAAAAACCTATTTGGCCGTATACCCGAGGGGAATACTTATCAGCTTTGAAACTGTAGTGATATGATTACATTTATGTGCATGGAGCTAATGCTAATGTTAGCTTGTGGAGCTCTGAACAGTTCAACGGGCAGATGTCGACATCTGTAACGCAGAATGGAAACAAAAGGAAAATGTTGAATGTATTTCTTTTTTTTGTTTGTTTTTTGGAAAAGAAAATATTAAAGTTGACCTGCGTGTTTGGGTTCAGTTCCCCTGCTCAGTGTTTTGCAGAGCCAACTTTTCCTGTAAATACATCTGCAGCTGTTTAGCTCTAGATTTTACCCATTCAGAATTAGTAAATAGATTCATATTGGTCATATGGAATCTAAAGTACTCTATCGTCACTATGGCTGTAAGCGGTGGACACATTTTCCACTAATAGGGGAGCTAATTTTTCATTTCAAACTTTTGGTAACTTTGAATAGATTTAGCAAACTTAGCTTCCCCCAAGTATTTATTTTTCTAAATATATTTTAAAGTGCTAATTTACTTAGCTGTTTTCAGTTGAATAAAATTTGATATCTGTCATGTTTTGGTTGTTGACTGTTAAGAACGAAAGTAGTTAGACCAGGGGTGGGCAACTCCAGGCCTCGAGGGCCGGTCTCCTGCAACTTTTAGATGCATCTCTACTTCAACACACCTGAGTCAAATAATGAGGTCATTAGCAGGACTCTGGAGAACTTGACTGCACTTAGGAGGTGATTCAGTTATTGGATTCAAGTGTGTTGGACCAGGGAGATTTCTAAGATTTGCAGGACACCGGCCCTCGAGGACCAGGATTGCCCACCCCTGAGTTAGACGTTTATGTCCGTGCTCTTATTTTGAAATGAATGAAGACCGTTTACGCAGTAGTTTTGCTTCCTCTCTTTGATAACGATTTCAAACAAGAAACGGACAAATAAAATAAAACACGGACAGTAAAGAACATGTAAACATAAAAACAGTTTCTAAGGCCATAATGGAATGTCAAAATTAAATTGGTGCTTGAGAGCAGAATTTCAAGAGCAGATATAATGATGCGTTCACACCAAACGCGCTACGCGCGTCAAAAATGTGTCATTTCAAGTTTGACACTTTTGGTGCGGTCACACCAAATGCGTTTTGTGCGTCAGGCGCGACTGGTTTACATTCACAGTCTATGTGGAGGGTTGGACGCACTTGACACGTGAAAGGCTCAAAACACTCCAAACGCTTCAAATTGCACTGAGCTAGATGCTTGAAACGCTCTGCAACCGGCCCTCAACACGCCTCCACATAGACTTTGAATGTAAACTACATTCCCCTGACACTCATAACGCATTTGGTGTGAACGCACCATAATCTGAACTGAAGTTAGCACTTTAGTGTTGGCTTCTGCTAAATACCAGGTTGGCGTAGTGATTTAGTGTTAGCAGAACGAATGTTTATGATTAGTTCTTTCAGGTTAGCATAACTAAGATTGTAGGTAGCGATTCCCACCACTCCTGTAAGGTTTAATTATTAACATTCTCCTTGAACAGTCATGTCTTGGCAAGCTTACAGTTTCCCCATACTCTTTTAAACTGAGATTGTGTTTATGGTGGAATATGATTCATAACATCAGTTTGAGTCATTGTGTGAAGGGACTGACAACCTGGGAGAGCCTTCCTTGATCTTCTGTTGAACTTTGACCTACCTGCCGTGGTCCTAAGCACGTCCGTCGTGTTTCGGAGCCCCATGAAGTCAAACTGGTAAAGCCTCCAGTATTTCTGGTCTGACGTCTCCACCGAGTTTCGCTTCCACTTGTACACAATCTCATCCCGCGGGTAGCCATCTGCAAACCACACACAGAGCGAGTCAGTTGTGTGCGAGTGTGTTCTGGAGGATAAATGGATAAAGCACAGAAAAAAGGATCGGAATAAAACTTGAAGGCAGGAGAGGATTTCTGCAGCTATGCAGTTTTTATGTTGTATGCATGATTTATACAAAATTATACAGCAAGTTTCCATTGGAGATTCAGTGGAATGCAGACCAACTGAGCAATCAGTCTTAACTTGTTAGCTTGGACTCTGCTGAGGCACACCTATTGAGAATAAATACTCTATCATGTAATCGAATGTAGCATTTATTTAATGCCAGTAGAATGGCTTCACAGGCTTCCAGCTCAATCCCATTATGCTTTAATGGCAAAACCCTTCAACTTTGAGTCCAATTTTAGGGAAAATTAACTGGCTGGATGATTTTTATAGAGTAAATATACAAGCATGAGTGACAAACTTGTCACACTTAAGTACTTCCTCTAAAATCTCTCCAAACATTCAGGATCAACTGGTCAGAAACTGTTTATTAGTTTATTTTCATAGGGACAAATACTTTACAGCTCCAGCAGCTTAAAATAATTCACAAAGCCTCTCACTAGTCAGGCGTGTGCTTCTGAAAAACAAGAAAATTATACTGTGTTTACAATAGAATTAGATGTCAGGGGAAGAAGAGAAATCACAATGACACAAAAAATTATTTTCTAACTCTTTAAAATACTAATTTAGTTGAACATTATTGCCATCATTTTTCTTCTGGCCTTGCACAATTATCTTGACTGCAGACGGTGTTATCATCGTGCTACCAGTGTGTCTTTACAGCTACAAAATGTTTCATACCCTCTAAAAGCCCCCTGAAGCAACATGTTCTTTCACAATGCTATAAATTACAGCCTTCTGAGGCCTTGGCTCCAATATCCTCCCTGTCTGTTCTCCACTAACGCCCGCTTGTCTTTCACCGCAAACAAGTGCAGCTAAATGTGAAATTTGGATTCTTTGCCTGCATCTCTTCCATATAATCAAGACTAACACATGATATTATTCCCAATTTTCAACCAGCCCCCAACGATCACACATTTGCAGCTATTTCTAACGTCCCTCTGCAATATTCAGATGACAGGAGTAAAAATGAGTTGTACACAGAACTTATTTCAGTGCCTTAAAGAGCAATTTGCCACGTAGGGAAATTACACCCAGTATAGCGTTTGTAAAGTTTTTGTCGGCATCCATACCTCAACAGAAGATTTAGTGTTAGGTGTTATTGGAGTCGCACTGATGCCTTTTTATTATACAACACAGAAGTTGCAAAGAGCCTGAGGTAAAAGTGACAGCTTCTGTTGGCAGCTCTGTCATAATCCCAGACTGACAGTTCAGTTCATGTATAGTCGCCAACATGGCGTCCGTTTGTCTGATCACTCTGGGTGATTGAGAGGAAGAGGTCACCAAATGGCAGACCATACTCCTGTACAGACCTCCTGCTTTGTGTCTGTTGACAGATTATTTGTGTGTAAGGATATTAGAGAATATAGATGAAACTACAACTGGTTGGACTTTAAACAGTTCCTCTAAGTTTGGTGCCTCTGGAGAAGGAGAAGAGGAGGATTGGGGTATTTATTTGTTCACCAGCTATGTAGAGAACAGAGTCGTATCTTCTCATTTTAGACAGATGAACAAATATTAGAGATGATATTGTGATACAATGCAGTTATCCACCTCTAGTAAGAAGTATTTTGCACATCACTTTTTTCTCCACATATAAAGACGTTTAGTTCTGGCAATGCTTCAATACAATCCAACAGGGTCTTCAACCATGACCCCTAATTCAAGCTTTTACTTACAAAAAGAGCTCTGCAACAAAACCTGTATCTGCTTTATGGTGTTATCAGACAAAAAGAGAAAAATAACATTTTTTTATTCCAATTGAGCCAAGTTGTTTCTTTTGTGCTAACTTGTTCCAGACTGTATTTTTACAGAGTGGAACATTTTTGCAAGCATTAGAAATAACAGATTAGTGAGGCTGCCATCCTTTTAAAGGTCAGTTTCTGCAAAAACTCTGAACCCATTTCTTTTAACCAAAGTCCTTCTGCTCATAAGTCCACCTTTTATAGATTCAGCAAGACTTCATATTCTGTACTCTGAAATCAGAGTACACAGAATACTCTTTTGCTCTTTGAGCAAAACCTCAGCCTTACTACTTTTTTTGCAGACATTTAAAGTCGGCAGTAAAGTTTTATATTGAGAATAAATGTGCAAAAATTCAGTTTCTTTCAATTTAAGAATTTTTCTTCATTTAATAAAAGTGAACTGAATGCAGCATGACAAGAGGACAGTCAGAAGTCACAGTGAATTACAAGTGCTTGACTTTCCTGTTTGATGTAAGATCACCTGCGCACACAAAAAATCCTCCACTATCTTAAAAGCCTCTCTGTCATCATACCCTGAGCCACTAATTGAAAAATCTTTCCAGTGTTTCACACTGCTTGCATAATGTACTGTCAGAGGTACATCTATGAAAAAAAGCCATCAAAATGAATGGGAAACGATCAGTGAGGCTATCAACACATCCATCAGGGTCATAATGTTCATTCTCAGTAAATGAAACTGAATGTGGTCATTATGGGTCGGCTTGTGATTTGCTTAACGATGAAGAGACGATGCGATTTAAAAACCTCACATTAGGCTTCAGCTGGATGTTGACACAGTAACAGCGAAATGCTTCAGCTGCATGTAAGAAACAGAGGTCAGTGTTGCAAAGGTATTCACACCTCTCAATCTTTTTCCTTTAACGTTTCGTCACATGAACACGAACATCGATGTGTTTCATAGGGATGTTGACAGACTGACCAAATCCACTTTAAAATCAATTCAAAAACCAAGTAGAGCAGCCAACAGGCCCATGTTAGCAAAAGGTTTGATGGCCGTTCCCCTTTTAACAGGACAACAACCCTAAACACACAGCAAGAGCTACAATGGAAATGATTTAGATAAAAATGTAAAGTCTTTAAGTGACATCCTGATAAGTTCTCCATCTAATATGACTGATTTTGATCGACTTTACATAGAATAATGAAGAGATGTAATAGTGCATGTATTAATACTGACCTGATGCTAAGTAAATATAAGGATACAGATACATTTTAAGTTGGTTTTATAGCATGAAACTGCCAACCCTTAGATGTTGTGTTTTTTCTTTTTGTTCACACCATGCATAGACTTTGTACAAAGTTTGATTACATATTAACATGATTTGTACATAGTAACATATTTCTGAAACAAAGTCTTTGAAGACAATTTCAAGAGGGAATCTGAAACTAAGGTATCGATCTTACGATGCTAGTATTGATCCGATAGTGATGCTGACTTTTTGATATTTTTGGATCGATCCGCCCACCTCTTTCAGAGACGGAAGGCAAAAGACGTGCAGCAGTTGAAGCCAAACGTGGTTATACAAGTTATTTCCTCAGTGGGGCTGAAAATAAAGGCACTCCGCACTTCTCAGATTTATTTTTAATTTTTTTTTTTTTTTTTTTAAAGTATTATTTTCCTTCCAGTCTGCAAATATTCCACAATTGGTGTTGGTTCATTAAGTAAAATCTAAGAGAACAGAAGCTGACAAGTGTAAAAGAGTTAAAGAAGAGTGAATAGTTTTGAAAGTCACTTTATGTTTATGCCATGGATCAAAACGAGGGCTCGTCATGCCTTCCATACCAGACATCACCCCAGTATGCTCAACTGGTCTCCTCATCTCCTCTTCCTACACAGCAGATCTTCATCTTGTAAACCATCTGCTGTGGATGACATGTGCCATTTCTACGGCAACCGCCAATAGTAGCAAAGTGAAGTGAGACGTTGTGGAGGAAACACTTGTTGCTCAGTTTTTATGCTCTGCAGTGAAAACTAACAGTACGAACAGCTTTGTAAAGGTTAAGACTGCAGAGAAGAGTCTGGAGAGCAGATGAGATTTTCCAAAAGAATTGACTCATTGCTGCAGACATGCCCATCTGCGCCGCCGTCTCAAAAATTATATTCATACACTTGGAAAGTAAAACGCGGTGGACTTCGCAAAAACAGACATGTAACAGATGTTTGTTGTCGTGAAGAAGACTCTGTTTCGGTTTGAGACGTCGTTAAACCTCGTTGATCAGAGGAGGAGAGGCTACATCAAAATCAAACGCGACAAAATTAAACTGATTTTTTTCTTTCTACTTTATAGTTTTTGTTTCAATAATTTAAAAACCGTTTCAGGAAAGTAGTTTGATTTTTATACGTCTGGATGCAAACACTTCCAGCAACAGTCAGTGGCTTTCTCACTAATAGCAGTTCTGTAATATCTGCCTGCATCACAGTGTGAACAAATTAAATATAACTAAATGAAAACTAAATGAACTGCTGTGGGAAAGCATCGATAATGAGCAACGATAAACACTGACATCTGATCTGTAGTGATTTGCTCCAAAATAAGGTTTGCAACATGATGAATATTTATTTTGCTTTATTAAAGTTTTATTTGATTGGGGACAGAACATTGAAAAATATAATTTTTGTAAGGTGTTGATCTGCACACGGACCTTCTAGCCAAAGGCTAATTTGTAGGCCGAGTCCCTGGTTTGGCTTTTCAGAGGTTTCAATTTCACGATTACCAATACAAATTTATTTAAAAATAACCAATAAAATGTTAGAGAAAAACAACCTCAAAGGATCATATTAATGAATTTATGCATCAAGGAATAAAAATCTAGATTTCAAAAGCTTTTTTCTTTTAGCCAATGCTTCACTAGGCAGTAAAATAAATATTCTGGACAAGAATGATCTTTGATTACAAGATTTTTAAAAATATTTCTTTTGCACCTGATACACACGACTGCCTTCCAATTACCATTTTGGTATTGCTATTTCCATAATATTTCTAGAATTTATGCTCAGTTTATAAGGAACTATGTAAAGATAAAAAAAAAAATCTAAAATAGGTTGTTTGGAAATTTTTTTAACATTTTTTCCTTTTCATTTTTATTAATGACTGTTCCAAATCTGGGGACATATTTAATGAAAAACGTAAAAATTGTCCTTTGTATGTTGTTAAATTTCTTAGAAGCTCTCTTTTCACTGATTGGTTTTAAAATCACTTTAATGACCTCCTGTGGAACAAGTAGATAAGATATTTAACCATTGTTTTTTTTTAAAAAATAAAGAAAAAAAAGTCCCTGTCAACTGAGAACTGTAATTTTTTTTTTTTACTTGTATCATATAATTTAATTTTCCTGAGTTTAAGGATCCTTTTCAGAATAAATTAAATTACAGGTTTCTGGTTCTGTTTAATACGGTGAGTGAAATCCAAACCGTTTCAAAATTAGGGGACAGCTTTAATTAAAATAACTAATTAACTGATTTACCACAAACATTTCAAGGAATTTGGACATAAAAGTGATTTGCCTGTAATTACAAATTCAAATCAGAGTTCAGAATGTAAGCAATACTATACCATCTAACTCCAAAATATTTATCTGTTGCTGTTTTTATTTAATAAAGGTAAAGAACAACTAAAACTTGGAACGTTATCCTCATACTTCTGCTGAGAGAAACCAGGTTTATATGAGCGACGAGTCTTTGAATGTTGCAGCTGCAGGGCAGCACTGCAGATAAATAGTGGAACAATGATGCTACAAAGTCTTAACTGCGGTCTTCTTCACTGCAGGCAGCTGATTTTACTTTAGTTTTTCATTTTATTCTTTTAAAAATGTTGGCTGAGGAGGATGAATACTATAGAAGCAACTATTCCAACATTTTAAATGCTTCAAAGTGGGGAACTCTTAAGAAGAGAGTAGATTGAAGTATATAAGGTGAAACTTTCTGATTCAACCTTGTCTGGTAGAAATTTCAAATCTATAATCAGAAAACGGGGAAACACTGAAGTTCTGAGTGCATTGATAGTTTTGACTAGGAAAGGAAAAATGAAACTTAAATCATGGCAGTAAACCAGCCCAGGAATCTTGGATGATTAAATAACCTTTATGCTGAGTTCATGGCCAGCTTTCAGTTCAGAAAAGGTTAAAAAATTATTTTTTCTCGACTGTTTGGAAAAAGTTCTGCTGTCGAAGATGAATAGAAGCTTCACTGAGACTGAGCGACATGACAACCTCATAAAATATTCCCATCTATACAGAGCTGATCGCCAATCCCCTGATCAGTGATTCCCTTTAAAACAGCGTACAGTACTCCCTGCTGCACCTGAAAGATTGGTGTTTTCACATAGGAGCCCAGTGCAGCCCATGGGACAAACCTACACCGACTTTTCTTCTTTTTACTGTATCGGGTTTTATAAAGTTCTGTATATGCATTTCTGGGCATCAACGTGTTTCTATGCATGTGTATTTTTGGTGCCAGGACTCACAGCTGGAGAACTCGAGAGGACAGGAGTGTTCGTCCATTGGGAAATTATGAAGCTGCAGCTGGCATTCTGCATTGATGGTCATCCTGGAGAGAGAGAGAAAGAGAGAGAGAAGACTGGATTAGATGGAGGTGCTCAGGGCTCTCCAGTTACTTTGGATCCTTCGCTTAGCAGACCGTGAAGCACATTGTGAGTGCACAAGACCTCATTACTGCTTTTATCACAGGATGCACTTTTTGGCACTGGAGATTATGAGGCACTGGCTTGAAACCAGATGGTACAAGATCACACTCGATTGCACGGTTGATGTGCGAAATCCCTCAAAATGACACAAGTCTTTCATCATACGAGGTAAACGTGCTTCTCCCCCCTGCAGTCAGGTCATGGTTCAAAGGCATGTCTGCTTCTAAAATCAGAGGTACTTAGCTCTGATCACTTGACAAGTCAATACACCAGATGTTCTGGAGAATCTGGGATGTCGGTTTTTATTCCGCCTTGCAAATTGTAAGCCTAGATTTAGCTCATTTTCACTTCATCCATGAGCTTATAACAAAAGATTCTTTTTTCGCAGACAATAAGAGTTCTGAAAATGAGATCACACACCAGCTTATTTTTTTCCCCAGCTTGCTACACATTGTTGCCTCTTTGTCCTTCATACAATTTCTAATTAATTGCCTGACTTGGAGCACAAAAGAGGAGTCTCAGTCGAAGCAGGAGGAGGGCTGCCTCACTTGCCTTGTTTGTAGGTGAACAAATTGCACATGATGTGCAATCTCAATTTGCATACTTGCTCGCTTCCATTCTTGTCAGGAGCCTGGAAATCTAGATTTGGGAGAGACTGTAAATTAATGAGAACAAGAAGCTGCTTCGAAGCAGAGAGGTGCGTCTGAGAGAAAGCTCTTCAGAGAAATGCACCCCAAAACATGCCTGTTTTATAATCTAATATCTGTTGCATAAAAGTCATCATTAAATGAGGTACAGGGACGTGCACTGGTGTCATTTTCTAAGAAAGCAGAAGCTTTTTTAGTTAGTAATTGAGATGAATGTCTGGAAACCATCATTGTGGTGAGTTTGTTGGGGCAGTGATGGTTAGTCTGATAGTGGCAGGGGAAGGATCTATGATTGTGCTTCTTTGTGCACTTAGGATGCAGCAGTCTGTCACTGGAGGAGCTCTCCAGTTTGCCACAACTTTATGTAGCGGAACTAAGTTTTTATGATTATAGTCGTTGATATTAAACATTTAAATTCTGGATGCCTTAACTTTGATACAGAATAATTTTATTGTATGAGAAATATTAAGAAGCTTTCATTCCTAAGGATTCCTCTATAAAGTATAAACATGTGGTGTTTTATTCTTTTGGCTTCTTTTTTTATTTACACACGGAAACAAAACCCTATGCAGCCACATTCATTGCATTTCCTATTTATTTTCCACATAGAATTAAAATCACTAACCTGAATTATTCAACTTTTGTCTTCACATAAATCTGTCTGAAACTCATGTTTGTTTCCAGTTTGGCATTGTAATTTGAAAAACTGCTTTAACTGAACCAACCGAGAGTCAAATTTCTAACTTTTAAAGTCAAAGGTTCATCAGCAAGTTTGATATTTTAAAAACAACTCAAGTAAACTGATTTGGATTTCTGATAAAACCAGCAGAGAAAATGGAGGCTGTGAACGTTTTCCCTCTTACAGATTTCTTCTGTCTTGACTCCTTTTGTAACATTGAAGTTTAATAAAATTATGAAATTATGATTTCATTAAATCAAACCAACCTGAGTGTATATGAAAAAGTAATAACTCAACCAGGAGATCACAAGAGAACCCAGAATCGTGTGTAAAGCACTGCAGGGCCAGTGTCAGTGTTAATGATTCAGCAAAACTAAAACTGACACACAGGGAACATTAAACAAGCTGAATCTTTATAAACAGGGTTTTAGTTTTCAGACAGAAGCCAATGTCATCGTTTTACCTTCCTAGGGTAACTTTGCTCTCTCCAAAATCTTTTCATCTTCCCATCGTCAAGCTTAATATTTGTTTTTTCTTGAGCTTTTTAGCTTGCCAACTTCTCTAACCAGCAGGTACTGGCTACTTCAGTTTAATCTGTGAAGCCCTAAAGCTGTTGCTCACATTTAATCTGCAGTAGCTACAAAAAAAAAAATAATAAAAAAATAGAAAATGAGGTCAATTAGCGAGAGTTGGCGACAGAGAGCAGTTACAAAGAGTTGAAGTGGCTCCAAAGTCTCTGTGCAGCTGAAGGGAACAGCTGTGTCGGGCGATAACCATCTGTCACGATGGGTGACCCTTTCCTATCAAACATAATGACCAGGTCTATTGTTTGTGCATAAAAAAAGAGATCAGTACAGCTTTAAATTCTTGCTGTTTCAATGCAAAGCGGTTCAGTTTTGGCCCATTCATCCCCTGCTGATAAGAAGCACGTTTAGAGCGCCGTTCAGAAGGCCGAGATCCGTGGTATTAACCTCTACAACAGCACAAATTATCCCCCTGCAATCACGGGTTAGGCTCCTGCTACTAATTAGACATTTTTTAAGTGAGCCTTTTACCCTTCTGACATTCAAAGGTTGTATGAAAAGCTGCATCATGATCTTCTAAATACCTAAATAGAAATGTAATATTTAAAATTACAGCAAACCAAAAACGATAAAATCTCCGAGGAGCATGATGCTCATTTAAGGACAGTTTATTCACAACGGCACCTGAAGCGTCCTGACACAGCAGGGTTGCTGCGTCTTCTCCTCCAAGGGCCATGTAAACAAAAGCCGGGGTTGTTTGTGCTATTTGCCAAGGTTTAGTCAGAAGCTCTCAGTATGCAGGTGAAACGGATCCTCCAGGCATAAAAGCCTGTCAGAGGATGAGAGTTCATAAACCCAAACGGCTATAAAATTTTAAAAGAACCCGTCCGCTCAAATTGTCCTTTTGTTTTTCCTTCTTCCTTCTCGGTAGCTGCAGACAGCTGGGGGTTCCTCACACCACAACCAGGACATGTTGACAAGCTGGAAGAGGACGTTTTAAATATCTGCTCTAAAGGCAAATAACCGTTTGGTAACAAAAGCAAAGATTCGAATCTTGATACAGAGAATAAGATCTACCGCAGTGCGCGCTGTGGCTGTGTGGGCGGCCTGTCAAATTAATGTCTGCTGCTGCAGCTGCTGTTTACAACCATCCAAAACAACAACACATTACCTTCAGCTACAGAAAGAATATTTAAATGATTTTTTTCCCTCCCGACTGCTTTGAGATTAAGATGCTTGGGTCAGATGTTGATTTGTAAGTTTTAGATGTAGTTTAAAATGAAAAAAGTAGGAGGTTTTAAAGTGCAAAAGTTCAATAAAATTTTCTTTAAGTGTAATAATCTGAAATTCAAAAACAATTATTCAAATCTGTATTTAATGCAGCCTTTTATTGTTAAAAGGAAGCATGCATAATTGTTTCATAATTTAATTATTTCAGTCGTGAGCTGCAGCACTATTATCTCCAACAGCCTTATGTGTCAAAGGCAATGGGCGGGGCCAAAACTACTCCAGTCAACATGGCAAAGGAACCTCAGATTTTAATCAATTATACATTTTTAAAAAGAGAGTTTAGTCTACTTAACATAAAAATAATTATGGTTGCAGTTGACATTTTGTTTCTAATTTGTTGAAGTTTCTCTGAGGATTTCAAAGATGTGCTCAGAAGTTCACTCACAGAGAAGGCCACCAGTGTTTGTCCTAAATGTTTTCTACTTGTGAATCACCTGTGAAGAGTGATGGCCTTCAGATTGTTTGGAAATGTCTTTGTAACCTTTCACAGATTTATGGGAGGCAACCATTGCTTCTGATAGCTAGTTGTTGTTGTCATGCTCCTGACCAACTTTATATAAGTTTTCACAATTGCTGTCGACTAATTTATCTAGGCGTATTCTTTCCTTTGGTAGCCAAAGGGTGTGCTTAGTTTTTCCCACAGCTGTCTATGGCTGAAACAAAGTAAAAATAATCATTTTCGTCATTATATTCCTTCTGAAATGGCTTAATAGGAACTCTGGATGTTTTAGGCAGATGGACAGGATGAAACCTGCTGCAACCAACTCAGACATTTGAATTATGCAACAAAACTTTCCAATGTCACCTCTTGAAAATGTTACAGCACTCTCTTTTTATCGGCAGCACTTTCAAAAATGATTAGACGAGTACACTTCCCTCACCTGCCACTGAAGGACACACAAAGATGAATGCTTTTCCAGCAGCTCTGCTACCTTTTCAGTCTTGTTTTCTTGCATTGCCCTCTCCTGGTTTTATGTGATTTATCTCAATGTGTTGTGAAGGTTTTCACCTCAGTGTGTAAAGTATCTTTCCATTGTTCCAGATGCGGAGCAGCTGATTGGGCGTCGTAATCCAGTGCGAGTCGGCGTTCTTGGAATTCCTGAAGATGGTGTCGGGCAGCCAGATCAGGCCGACCATATTGCTGGTTGAACAAGAAACAGAGAGAGAGAGAGAGAACAAGGTGAGACTTCACTGCAGCAGACTTCCTCCAGACTTCTGTGAAATGCGTGAGTCGGCCTCCCTTCTCAATAGGAGGATAATAAAATACCCGGGCGACTTGGGGAAAACAAAGCACATCAATCAATTTGTTCCATTAATTACAGGCCGGTATGAGACGGAAAGAGAGAGGAGAATACTGTTCTCAAATGAGATTAGACAAATGAGATATTGTCTAAGAAAAGGTGCTGAAACAGAAAGACAAACTGCTACAAAGTTAGATTTTAAAAAGCTTCTGATTACAAATAAAGCATACTTGTAGCAAATGCATTGTACCTATTGAGGGTCAGAATCCGCATGCTGCTGCTGTTATACCGCAGACGGGTGTCCACCCAAGTCTGGGCAAAGATGATATCGATCTGGTACTCCTGGGGAGAGAAAAGAAGAGTCGATATAGTGATCGGACGAGGCTTTTTAGTGAGATACACAGGCGGAAAGATTTCCAGGAGGAGGTCTGTGAGCTGAACGCTGCGTTGGAGAAGTTGAGCGCAAAATGTCCACATCAAAGAAAACCCTACAGTAGCGCAGCCTTCACTGCAAGACCATATTATGCTTTTGATATGGAAATTTAATTACAGCATCTCCCAAACTATTTACTTCAGCATATTTTCTTTCACCTCAGCGATGACCCCTGGTTTAATTGTGCAAGGTTTTACCGTGAGAACATTGAATCAGAACTTTCTCATTTAGCTGATATTCAATAATTACACTTCTATTTACCCAAAAGGATTTTTTTCTCTTTTTTTATTGTTTTGCTTGTTTCTTCACATAAGCTGTAATTAAGACCCTGTTGCTCTGAATGCTCAGTTTTACAAAGTGCTTCACATCCAGCTTGGTCTTTCTTTTGTGATTGCCGGGTTTGAAACTTGACGAACAAACAGATCTATTAATTTAAAGAATAAATTTTTTTTAAAAATCAAACGTGCACTTTGTAAATATATGAAGAAAAATGTGTCATGTAAACAAATCTTGTGGACTTTTTGTGCTGTCTGACAATATGGTTTTACATTTAGACTTAGGATAAAAGACTAGAGACTACAATGTGGGTTTAGAGAGTCCAGATTTGGGACAAGACTTGATCTGGACTTAGTATAAATGACCCAACCTAGACTCTGATTTAGGATGGCAGACATAGGCTGGACTTGAAGCAAAGAGACTCAAATCTAGACTTAAACTTGAAGCACGAAGATGTGAGACTGTACTTTGTCTTGGGATTAAAGATTAGAGACTTGACATAGGAAGAAACATTTTATTTAGAAAAGTGAATTCAGAGGATATCTATGCATTGGTCAAAATAGATTAATAATATGAACTAAGAATGGTACAAATGCTTAATTAGACCATGAATAATTTGGATCATATAGAGATCTAAATGGCTTCTGTAATGGAATCAAGTTGCACCAAAGATTGTCATTAACATGAGAATCAGTTTGGAGTTTTTTACTTTGACTTTAGCTGTTCATGCATCAGGCAAAATGGGGCTGATGGTGGTGTTGTAGCACTATGCTAACATTTTTATGTCACATTGTGTTTCTGATATCAAGCTCGGGTATTCAATGATTAATTAAGGGCTCTACATAGCCTAGAAGTAGCTTACAGGCAGTGTATTAATAACTGAAACCCTCCCATGGTATAAACTGTACCACTGCTTATGCTTGTATCATTTCATAACTCCTTCAAATGATCTGCCTGTTGGCTCTGAGTCCCTTATTTTCTGCTGGGTAGAGTTGTCATTGTTGCTTAATGTCTTTATATCATTTTGAGGGGCAACAAACAAACAAACAAAGGATATGGGATCAGACTTTATCTTATCTATAAAAGAAATGCATAGAAGAACTGGAGTAACACAATAGATATTAGATTCAAACTTTGGGCCTCAGCTGTTAATGAGCTCCGGGTCTCCATGATGGTCTGGGCCTCAGCTGGAGCTCCTTCAAGGGATATTCTCAGGATGCACACGCCAGCTGTAAGGTCAGGCTCGGAGAAGCCTTTCCCAAGCTTTTGCCGATATGAAACTGTCATTTCAGGGGCCATTATGATTTAGTGATACAGAGCCTTGACCATCCTTGCTGGTGAGGGGCTGATAACAAGAAAGTTTGCAATTACAGGAGGATTTTCTCTTCAGGACAGTTTTGTCTTTTCCAAAAGCCAAAGAAAGTCTAGAAAAGTTCAAATGCTGCAGGAACGTTTTATTGTTTTTCAGTAAAGCATTCCTCATTTTCTGCCTTTTCTTACATTTATTATAAAGACAGACCTCATTATTGTTCATTGACGGGAAAATACCATGCTGATGATGACACCTCTATAATTTACTGACTACATAAACAGAAAAGCAGACTACGCCTTGAAGATGAACACATGGGCCTCGCGGCTTTAACTGGGTCTGTTTGGAAAGTACATGACAAGGCACTGAAGATGGTCCATTATTTATGGACATTACACACAACGATGGAGTGCAGTGTTGACAGATATCTGATTAAATTTAACTGCACCAGCTGTATTGCTCCCCTTGGGATCCTTGTCAGAAAAATGAGACCTAAGGCAAACTGTTACTTAAGGTCAAACAAACGAATGAACCTCTGACCTGTTCATGAGCTCATAAAGCCCTGCAAAAGTAGTAATACCTGTTCAAATTTACTGCCTTTTGTTTCATTTAAATTAAAAATAAAAAAACTTGAATCTAGCTAGTAATAAGGTGACTTCTGAATGGGATACACTGTTTTTTTCTTTGGCGTAAAGAGGACTGAATAGCATTTTCCCTTCACTGAGGAACAACTGTGTTGTTCTAACACATATAAAAACAATAAAAGCTTTGAAATCTGTTGCTATAATATGACAAAATAAAATAAAAAATTCAAGTAGCATCAAAACTTTTGCACAGAGTTGTGTAGCGGATGTGTTTGGCATTATTTACTGCATAAATATTTCATAACACACCAAATTATTTCCTGTGTCCCTTAATGGGACACAGGAAACTCATTAGTACTTTCAGTGCTAGGAAACCCTCACATGATCAAAAATACATTAATCTCCATGTAAGCAGTAAGATAAATTCATGTCTTTAAAACATTAATAAGATCCCAGGTTCAAACTTATTTCATTTATATGATATTGAAGCATAGGTTTGACGTTGAACTCAAGGAAAATACATTTTAAGATCTTTGAACTGATGTCTGAGTGGAAAACAACAACAGATTTGTCTTGAAGGAAAAGCAGGTCAGCACGATGAGGCGAAATCCATTATTAAAGAGAGAGGATGCATACAAGGCACGTCTGACTTCATTAGACGCACTCTACCTGCGTCACAACAAATCACTTTGTCCTCATCATTTTCACATCAGGTTGCTCAATCCAAACTCGACACACATTTATCTTTCACCCAGATCCAAGCATTGATAACCATAATGCCAGGCGTTGCGTTGTTAGGATGTATATTCATGGAGATTCAAATCCTGAGCCTTAAACTGTCAAAGCAGGTATTTTAAAAATCAGCTAGATTGGCTGAGGCAGGATTCTCATGATTACCAATTTTCTAAGTAATTACAATGATTCATCCATTGTTGAGCACTTGTTGTTTCAGTACCTGAGGGGAGTTTGTTGGAATAAAGATGCTAAATTACTTGAACAGAGCACTTGGTGTTACTTAAACTTCAGGAGATGTAATTATTTTGAAGGTTTTTTAAAATTGCCTATTTTTTGGGTCTGATTGCACTCATAAAGAATATTGTTGTTTCATAGCTGAAAATTTGACTGTTGAAATCCTAAATGGCGTCTCTCTGGGTTTTTTCAGTGTTTTAAGACACGATTGGGGAAAAACTCCAGATGCCTCCAAATCCTGAACAGGACTGACATGAAAATTGGATTATTGGAGACCTTGGTCCCTTAGCTTTAGCTTAATATTTGAAAAACTGGAATAACATTCCTATGGCAATGGTAGAAACTGCTAATGTTAAATATTTAAATTAGATTTTGACTGAAGATCAATATCTGTTACAGCTGAGAATCAGTTCTCTGACCCTTTCTATAAAATAAATAAAAATAAAAAGTAGCATCCCTACTGCATAACACAGCCACCACTATGCATCCCAGCAGGAATAATGTGTTTGGGATTATGTATCGTTCTAGTTTTCCACTATAAAGATTTCTTTTTAATGTAAGCCAAACAAAAAACCCCCAAAAACGCTGTTTTCCTCCCATCTAATATTGTCATCTTTTTCTTTGTTTTCCCATTTTGTCTCTTATTAGGGACGTAATACTGCCCTGATAGAGATTTGGTATTGCATTATAGATCATGACTCACAAATTGAGTTTTTACATAGTTTTGTACATTATCTTCAGATGCCTCCTTTTAGAGGCTTTGTTGAAAATAATGGCCTGCAGCTTAGATGTGGAGCTAAATATTCTTAGCCACACCTGATTGGTCCTTGTTTTTGTATTTATGTGCTTTTGCAGGAGTCAAGACGGTTGACATCAGAACTGTCTGACTATTATTAAAAGCTTTATTGTAACTATTTCTATACCTTCCTTTCACACAGAACCTGGTGCAAACATTCCATTGTTTCCTCATAAGATCACGTTTGATATCCAGATGAGATTGTTCCTTCACCACTAGCTTTCTGCAATGAACCCCTCATTTCAGTCAACTTCTGCAATGAAGTGAAACAAAAGCACCATTAAACACAAGGAACTGCAGCGCACGCATCCCCCGCCTCTTTAAGCCCACTCACCAGCTCTGCTTTGTGAGTGCCTCCAAGTGTAATACTGGTGTAATAACTTCAGTACCACATTTTATCTCTATTTCATATGTACAGTGCTTTGACAATGCGTACCTGTTTTCTCACGTTACAAAACAGGATTATTTTATTCTGTTGTATTCTTGGGCCTTATGAGTGGTTTGCACCTTTCAGTGATCCCTCTGTATTTACTTTCATGCAGTTTTTTCCTTTATGGGAGACGTTGATATTGATACATCCACCTCCCGGAGAGTTTTGTTCACTTGGTATGCTGCTGAGATGGGGTTTCACTTCACCGTAGAAATGATTTTGCAAACATCGTATATTCTGTGGACATGCAGCTCTTTTGAGTTGTGGAGTTCATCAGCGCTTTCTTCCTTTCTTTCTTTTTCTTGCTTTGTCAGGAAACACCAATCTGTAGATTTTGTGACTCCAAATATTGTAGCAACTTCTTGGATACGTTTCCAGTTTCAAATCTTAAGGATAAATATTACAACAACTTCACAATGGCTAAGGATCTCAGCATAGTTGATTGCTTCTGGAGTTGATTTCATCCACGGAATTTTATTTGGGGGCATCAGATTAAAGGGGGTTGAATACAAGTTCATACCACACATTTTTTAATGAAAAAATCTAATGTAATTTCCCTTCCATTTTGCAATTACACACGGTTTGTGTTTCGGTGGTTGTTGCACACAAAAATATGTCTCTAGAAAAATTAACAGACCACTTAACATGAGCAGTTTCTCTGATTTTACTTTTTATAGGTATATGTCTGAGTAAAATGAACATTGTTCTTTTATTCTATGAACTACTGACAACATGTCTCCAAAATTCCAAGCAAAAATTTTATTATTTATTTGCAGAAAATGACAAATGGTTAAAATGTAAAAAATGCAGTGCTTTCAGACCCCAAAGAAAACAAGTTCATATTCATTTAGAAACAACAATAATAACATTTTAGCTCAGGAAGAGTTCAGAAATCTATATTTGGTGGAAAAACCAGGAGGTTTTCAATGGATTTTGAACTGATTTTGAACAAACTGCTTGTTGAGTAAAATTTGAGTAGTTTTGTCCAGAAGTTGAAATTCAGACCAAAGTTAATGTGTTGGATTAAAGTTGGACTTCACTTCCAAATTAATCAAACAAATGTCATAATGTCAGGCTTCGGTTGTGTAAAGAAAGAAAGGATTAGTTTTATTGAGAGCAGTCTTCTATTCAATTTAAAAATAAATTTGAGTTTCTCAGGTTGGAGAAACTTGAGCAATTTCTTACTTCAAAAACACTAGACACCATACAATGATCTGCTAGAATGCTTTTGAGCTTTCATTAAGATATTTTAATGCTTATAAGTTCTGCCTGCTTGGGTTTTATGTAGGTTTGAGTTCTAGTACTGTGTGGTGTGATCTGCAATAAAAGTACAACTTGTGGGGCTAAAGATAATTTTCTTGCTAAATGTAATAAAAAGTGAGTTTGGGGGCTTCATATGTATCTCACTGATAATGGTCTCCACTCTTCTGTACTGCTGATCAAGTGGAATCCAGAAACACTGTGTTGCAGTTTCTAACATGGAGATGTGAAGAAAAGGGAATCTCAAGCTTAAGCACAGATCACTGACTAATGTGTTTCTTCAGGCAAAACCAATGCTGCACAGCTGGTATAAATATTTATGAGTGAAATATTAATCTCCTAGTACTTGGAAAATTAGTTGCTGGTCTACATTTAAAATTTGAGGAGTAAAGAGAAACGGGAACAAATCCTTCCAGCTGTGATGAGGTGGCATCATTCTGCCCGGTATTTCAATATTCTGGTTTATTCTTGGACTCTTCTCATCGTCGCTGTGAGTAAACACGGAAAATACCCGGAGAATACCCCTCTGCAGCCTCACAGTGATGCCCCATGAATGGTGACAGGCAGGGATGAAGGTAAACAGGCGACCCCTCACCGCCACCGCTTAAGGCTGACGATGAACTTGTGTCACATGAGTAATAAGCACAAAGGAGAGCAGCACCTGCAGATACAAGAGGCGTTTTGAAGGCAGCTTTTGTCCTGATGTGGAGGTAATTTCACAAACACGCTTTTGTCTTGTTCGCTGGGAAAAAACAAATAAAACGAGACGTTTGAAAAGAACAAAAGAGCCATTTGCATAGCTGGCTTGTTTGTTCAGTCCATTTGTGGGGATAGGAAGTGAAATGAAAAATTATGTCCGGCTGTTTTTTCCTTGAGTCCATCACCTGTGCTTCTTCAAGTAAGATAAATGGTTTATTTATGTCTGAGCTGTTTATAGTGGTGGCAACGGAGAGGATCCAGATTTTGGGGGAGTGGTAGCAGTTATGCTAATTTATATGCTAACAGGTGGCCACAGCAGTGAGAAATATTTTATTAATTTACTATGGATGAATAAGTAACCCAAATATCATTTTCTAGTACTGAGCTGCTAATGGTGGCAGCACGTCGAAGTTATTGTTGTTATAGACTTTAGTTCATAATTTCATTGGGTGTGACGTTGCTGTTTGTTCCCTCTCATTTTGGATGCTGTAGCTAGAAAGATTTTTGCCCTTATTTTTTGCTTGTTAACATTTATGATGTGTAACTCTGGAAACTAGTTTTTTTTACAACAGGGAGCAGCTTATTAGCATCTCAAAAGCTCAAATTGAGATGAAATAATGTCATAGCTGTCATAAACAGTCTTTAGTCAGAAGCCTCTTCAAATTTGTTGCAAGACTGACTGCTACCTCCCTGCCCACATAATCTCTTTTGGAATCTCTGATTCAAAACCTACATTTCTAATAATTTAACCTATAAAACAAGCTTGTATTAATAAATATAAAATTCTTTTTGGTTAACAATGTAGGCAGATACTGAATTTGAAACCTATATTAGCAGTAATCTGGAGTTTTTTTTATTGTAAATATCTGTTTGCTTCATTTTGAAAGTTCCTAAAAGTCTCATCATATTTAGCAGTAGCAGTTCTAAAGATAGAGGAACCAAAAGCTAAAACAAACAAAAGCACCAGTTTGTTACCAGTAATTTGCTGGAAATAACTTTAGTGCATTGTTTATAAGATCTGGTAGTGGAGTTTAAAGTTTTAGCTGTTTTTAAGTTGCTGAACTTTCTAATTGACCCTCTTGTTAAGAAGTAGCAAACTAGCATTGCTCCAAAACACTGAATCCAGCAGGTGAGATATTCACGGCTCAGAATTTCTCAATGCAACCCGTATAAAAGAAATAAAAATTTGTTTTTACATGTTGTTTCCAACTAGCATAATGAACATTAATGTCTTTTAGAAACTCCTTCAGAACAGATTGTTACGGCTAAGCAGCATCTGGAATTGCTGACGGCTGACTACCTCACAACACAATGCATCCAATGGCCTGAGGATCTGGCCAACTCACCCAGCATCAGTCATTATTTTCCACTATTATGTCCCATCTCTTAGATGTTCACAAGTGCTTAGCTCAGGCCTTTAAACTCATCGGCTGCTGGAAAATGTTGCCTTGCAAAATATTCACAGACTTTGGGGAAAAAAATAAGCGGTGGGCATTTTGGTGTCTCTGATGATCACTTGTGGTTAAGAGTTTTGTGACCTTTTTGTAATGTATACAATTTACTCTTGTCATACAAAATGTACTCATTAAAATACCACTCCTGTTAAAACTTAGTTAGCCTTGTAGACTGCTAATTAGATTGAGCAAGCCAGGTAACTAAAACTCAAGTTAGTGTATTTGTGAGATGTTTCCTGATTTCACCATTTATTTTTGAGCACAAAATCTACCCATTTCTAGTTTCCTGCACAAAATAGATGTTTTTGTTTACAAAAAAAAATCCAGGAGAGATATCAAAGTTCAAATATGTGCAAAAAAACCCCCCAACAACCAAATTGCCTCTCTCTGTGATTTTGCCCATGGAAGTATATTGGAAGCATAGACACCTTGTCTAAACAACCTCTAAGCTAAACACAAGCAACCCAAAAACAACAAAGAAACGGCCCCTGAATATAAAACACAAAGACTATTCAGATTTAGTTCATCATTTCTAATAAAAACACTGGTTTTGCTAATTGAAAAAGAGAATGCTGTTCTAAAACGTGGGAGCTGTATCCTCCTATACCTGATCACTTTTATGTATGTAATTGGATTTTTAAAATTATGATTGGGGTCGAGGATATTTCCACTTCCTGATTTCTTTTCTCATTCCGTTAATTGGGAATTGCTTAGCCGAACACGTTTGTCTTAAATAAGGTTAACAGCGGCTATATTATAGCTAAATAGTAATGGAATCACAAATGCATATTCATGCATATCTCTGCATCTGAGCCACTGTGTTGATGCTTTAAGCCCTTTTTCTATCTACCTAAAGATTTTTTTTCTCCCCCAAGGATTCAGAAATGGTTCTTTAATCAGTGAAAGCTTAAGTCAACTCGTTCGCTGGTAAAGAGTCTTGCTTTAAATGCTAATTTTCTGTATGAATTGATTTTTAAGGAAAAGGGAGTGGAAAACAAGAGTGAAAAATAGAGGAATTGTAAAAGAAGCAGTGACTGATGAAACTGAATATGGTGTTGAAACAAAATGAAGGATTTTATTGTGAATTATTTAAAGATTCAGGTGTAAAGAAGCAAAGGAAAGAAACTACAAACATGATTTAGTGAAGCTGAAATGATTCCTGTGTCAGCAAATCGATACTTGCTGACTCTCATAATCGCCAGTCATTTTTTAATACCTCAGCACGGTCACAGCTAATCGAGACATGATATGAATCTGTACACTTTTAAGCTTCAACAACGACATGCTGTAAACTGTGATATAATGAACTCCAAGTCCAAGTAATTAGTTTTTGAAAAGCTGTTTGTTTTTTTTCCTGAAAGCTACTTGTACCCGGCTCTAAAGCTGGATGTCGAGATAAAAACCACAGTTCCAAAGACTTGACATGACTCAAAAATGCAACAAACGCAACTGCTTACACTTCACAAACATAGTAAGCATGAATATGAAAAGCATGTCTGTCAGAGTCTGAGCGGTTCTTATTTTAGACATGCCTCTCAGTCTGTGCTGTCCACATAGAGGTACATTTACTAGAAATGCAACTGTTCTATATATTCTCCCCAATTAGGTATTAACAATATGTACAGTTCATATTGCCATCGTCATAAAATGTTTACTTGGCACTACACACATGCTTCCCTGCTTGAAAGTTTAAAGCTTTTCAACTGTTGTGCCAATGAACAATAGTTTTCAGCTCATGCTGCAGTATGCAGGTGCTTTGTCTGCGCCAGTGAAGATTAATCGCACTCAGATGCTTAAAGAGTAAGAGGTTTTTTAGAAATTGATAAATTTATATGACTATCGATATGGTGAGTAGAGCACTGAACTGTCACCTTAATGGTTATTGGGTAAGAAAAAAAGGGAAAATTTAAAATAAGATGTCAAAATAAGCTTGGTCAGCCATTTGAAAAAATACCCCATTCATTACAATATTGAAGTACGTTATGCTCATTAACCATTTAAGTTTTAAATCTGTTCATTTAACTGATTATTTAAAGTGGATTTTAAGAATTATTTAATTTTTCCTACTAAACTGCTGCAATTAAAGAATGGAGCCTATAATCGTGGAGAGATTTATAAATCTGGTTTTAACCAGAAACCACCAAGAACTCCTTTCATGTATTTTGTCCTTGGAGAATTTTTAGTGAACATTGGAGCTGACTGAAGTTAATGGCATTAAAAAAAAGCACCACACAAATTGCAAAAAGTTGCGAGAAAAGCAAGTTCAAAGCGTACTCTACCTGAAATACGAGTCACTTCTTTGAAAAGGTCACCAATAACAAGTTTGTGAGGCTAATTTGAATATAAATCTAAAATACAGAAGTTTTTCATCCAGTTTAAAATCTTGTTGAGCACACTTTTTCCTGACACCATTTAATGTCCGTCTTGTTAGGAATAAAAAGAAAACCTAAGACCTGACCTTCTCTGCTGCAATTAGATAACCTTTTCTCATGAATTTTCAGCCTCGGTTTCCTTGTTTCAAAATGAAAAGCATCACTGAAGGTCAAAAATGGAACAAAAAAAGAGAAAGAAAAACAACTTCCGCAAAGGGAAAATTTCACATATACACCCACGTACCGGGACTACATTAAAGAGCACTTTAAAGTGACGTGTGACATCTGGGAAATTCTCCGTCGTACACGACGACAAAGACTCTTCTGCTCGAGCTGCTTTCTCTGATTCATGAGCCGTCGCTGTGCTCCTGCTGTTAACTCGCACACTGTTGCATCTCATCAAATCCGAGTGAAAACACCATTCGTATTACTATTTTTTTTTTTGTTTCGCTTCCCAATTTTGACTAAATAACAAGTTAGCTTCATAAACACTGAAGAGAATCAAGTGGCCCTTAAGAAACATCCAAGTGGCTTATATAATAGTCCTTGTGGGTGTAAAGTATCATCTGATAAATAAAGGGACCTTGTACCAGTCTTGAAAACTCATTACTGTCGACAATTGATTGACTCTCTTCACTGATGTTAAAATTCAGCATCAGGAATATTGAGGCAGTCTCATTAAGAAAGTCCGCTGAGATGGCTGTGCTGATTTTTGATAGTTATTTTTATGTCATGGACATTTTCTATCGAGTAAATGTGCTCTCCAAAATTGTTGAGTTCGGTTACTTATTGCTTGGACTTAAATTGGAGTGCAGAAAATTTGAGTTAGCCTCAAGTGTCGGAGACCTTTTAGCTGTTTGAGTGTCACAGTTGTTTCCTCAGACCCATTTATTTTTATAATCGGACCGTGTCTCCTGTCACTCACTGTTCTGACTCCTTCCACCTATTCACCTGAGCCTCAGACGCCAACAACCAGAATTGACTCTCACGGCTAACACACCTGTTCCCCTTTGATGAGATGACATACTATAGCGACAGAAATTTCTTAGAGAAGAGCAAGTTGGTGATGGGGATAAACGGAGAAGCTGTTTGAGGAACTGTGTGTGGACAGTTAAATGTGGAGAAAGAAGAATCTTTGGAAGTATTACGGTACCAGCCTTTACATTTAAACTTCATTTTTACTGTCAGATATGAAAGTCTGGACTTTATAGTCAGGTTCTGTATGCGTTTAGGAACTTGACCTAGAGTATGAAGACAGGAGTTTATTAACAACTTATGTTTTGGATAGTATAGAATTAACTTTTTAAATTGGGCCACTCACTTTTTCTAATGAAAAACATTTTTTCATCTGTATATAAAGAATGTGTGTTGCTTAAGCTATGCTCTGTTTGCATATTTCTGTTTGCAGTAGTGGGTTAGAATTTACACTCCCCTACTGTGATGGGTTATTTTTGCAAAGAAATCCACAATCCTTTCTCTGTACTTGAGCAACTGACCCCGTTGGGCTGAATTTTCAACGATGAACACAATTTTTACAGCAAGGTAAAATATTTATGAGTCGAGTTCAATTGAGAATACAATTGTCGTGTCAGTCGCTCCAAGGATCTTGCAGAATGCAGTGATTGAAGCTCGACTAGTTTGCATGAACGACCATGAGAAAAATAACAAATTTGCTACATTTGGCCTGGCTTAGCTGGAGATATTTGCAACAGCACAAGATGCAGTGATGATGGAATGAGGCATAAAACCTGATCTGTGTCCTTTGCTATCACTTGAAGCAAAAACTAGTAGTTGAGTGGTGGAAAAAATGTAAAATAATCTAGAAGCCAAATGAAAACGAAAACTCAACACCGATTATATATGCAGAGTAAATTTATAGGTTTAATAAATTATACAGTGATGACTTCCAGTGAACAAACTTCCAAAAAACTGCAAAACAGATGAAACACTGACTTCCTTTAAATCAAGTTGAGCCCTCCCATGCCTCTATGTTTAGAGTGCGATACAAATAACCTTGACCTGACCTCTTGCACCATTTTATATTACAGTAAACTCATATCTATGGATGTTTTGATTAGATTCTTAATTTTATACGAGTCACTTGCTCTACTGCAAAAGTGAAGAAAAAGAAATGACACCAGAATAAAAATGGTTTACTACAAACTTCCATAATGTTTGAATGAAGGTCCGGATTTTTTTTTTATATTTCTTGAACTCATATTTCTGAAATCTACAACTAGCATCCAGACTTAGCAATCAATCAGCTCTGTGTCCTAAATGTCCTGCCTTGCTAGTAGCACACACCCACAACTGCAGAGCCGTCTGAGCTTTTCTGAAGACAGGACTCAAAGATATGCTGGCAGAGAAAAGATGAAAATACCATCCCTCATCGCTGTGCTGCTGCTGTGGACCTCTCTATCAGACAGTTGCACAAACTGTAGACTGTCAGAAAGTCAATAACCCAGGCAGCTGGTGAGATCCCACTATGGCTGCTAATCTAGTCTAAAAATCAAATCTACAGCTCAGTCTGTCTGTAGACTGTAGCATTAAGCACTAATAAGCTAACATTAGAGCAAGACGAGTCGTGGCTTGTAGTTGTACCGAACCCCCGACTCCGTTCTCCCTGGGGGCTGATCGATATGGCAACAGAAAGTTTGCCCAATAAAAGTAGCAGAGACCACGATTTTCACAAGCAGAATTCCTGCAAAATGCCATCAATAATGTTGCTGCAGTGATGAATATAATGCTCTGTAGGCTAGATTTGGTCCAATTTCAGAGAAAGAGCTGCTTTTAGAACAACTCTTAGCATTTATTTGGCTTTTTGAAGATTAAATCTCTATATTTGCCAGATTTTTAAAAAAAATCGTACTCTATTGTTGTACACGGTTTATCAGTAATATAAAATAAAGAGGAAAAAGTGTCATGTATTTGCTAAATTGTAAGTGAAGCAAATGATTGAAAAATGCATTAAATCTGCTTTATGTAACTTTTATAAAATATATTTTTTTACAAATCTGTTGAAACTGCCACTTTGTCACAATAGTATAGTACGAGACAGATTATCTGTAAAAAATATATATAAATAAATCAGAGCTGAAGGTAGTTGTTTCTGTCATTGGCACACTTAGTAGCATCTTCACAAGATTGATTGACAGCGTAAAGATGCTCCTCCTGGTTCTGATTGGTTGTTGTTCATGAGGAGTGATGCATTTCTTTAGACAGCAGTAGTTTAAAACTTTGAATCCAAACGTGTTGACCAATACTAAACAAAGTCTTGTAACTTTTTAAGCACTGAACAATCAGTTTCTACAGCAACACTTTCCATTATCTTTAAGCCATGCTGATCCAAATGACAAGAAAGAGGCTTGAGATATTTTACTTTACGTGAATCTAAGAGTTTCACTTTTTGAAATGAGTGAAAGATTTTTTGAGATGCACCTGTATGATATTTGGCTTCTGGAGCCTGAGTTTGATCCGTTATTGTGCTGTGTTGTTCAATATTTCACGTGCCAAATAGATGCAAGAATATTATTGTTTTTCTTCTGAATGATACATGCAGTTTCCAGATTTTAGTCTAAGAGACCAACTCAAAATGCTAAATTACCATGTGAAGAACTTTTACTTTAACTGTTTTGAGAGAAATTAAGGTAAGTAGCAGCCAGGTGCTTCTAATCAAACGCACTTGATTAACTGGTAATCAGCAAGTTTAAGCACCTCTATAAAAAGACTAAATTTTGCTATTTTTATTCAGTGACGTAAATCAAACTAAGGCAGATTTGAGATCAGGTATTTTCATTTTCCAGCAAAGTCGCTACATCTATATTTATACCTTAGTGTATTTTTAACACTGAGTATGTTTCATGTATATTTCCTCTCAAAAGGTAAAACCTTTGATAAATCGTTAAACCTCGTGACTCACAGCAATACAGACTATATCATTTTAATGACAGTTATGCAGATTATTATACCAGCAGGTTGGCTCAAATAAGTGAAGAAAACATCAACAGCGCATAAAAATGAGCAGAGATGTATGAAGAGAGATGGAGTAAAACACAATGTTCCTTTCTAGCTCCAAGACTCTCCTCAGAAGAGGGTTGGAGCCTTTGATGTGTGTTTCCTGCACGTGTGTGTTTATCAAAGGCAGATGGATGGCTACATTCAAATGTGAGTCGGCGTGAACCTGTGTGTGTGTCCCTGCCGCAAAAATAGCTCCTTCAGTGTTTTCCGAGGGTCAGGAACTCCTTCAATCTCCACGGACTTAATTATTCAGTAAGTTTTACTGCAGCTAGAGGATTCGCCGTTTCTTCCATTCGGGAGGGAAAAAAAAGGCTTCATGGGAAACCAAAGGTTCAACGGATGAATCGAACAAAAATAAGAATCCGCGAGTCAAGCATCCAGCTTTTATTCACAGCCAAACTCAATAATTCAAAGGGGACATTCAAGTTGGTTGACTGATTTAGTGTTTGCCTGCGTTGAGCGAGCTTTTATGCAAAAACACACCTGTTTTATCAGCCTCGATCGTGTAAGTACAGCCGCAGGATATAAAGCATCAAATCAGATCTGACTGAAATGGAAGCAGCTCAATCTGTCTGCTAAAATTAGATCCAGGTAATGTTTCCTCGTGGAACAGAAACATAAGATAAACATCGACTTTGTTCTTGAAATCTGAAATGAATATCAGTAATTCAAATTACCAGTTCTTAATTGCCACAGTAAATTGAAATTTAACAAAGGCTTTTAGGATGGTTACTATGGTGTACATTGTTCCAAACCCAACGATAAATCTTTTGATAATTGGTTAACAATGTACAAACGCTTACAAAAATATATTAATATTATGCATGATGCCTTCACTTTTTCCAGTTTTTGGGTTTTCTAAGAAGAAAAGAATATAATGATCTAATCTTAACCAGCTTCTAACATTGGATGAGTATAATCTGGAACACTAAAAAACTGCATGATGAGAGAAAAATCTTATCAAAACAGTAAATTTCTACATTAATTTTTAATTATACAACCAGCTCTCCAATAGTTTCTGAAACAATACATCCAAAGTTGGGGTGTTATATATGTGTGTAGATACCAAAGTCCTGTATCACCAAAATACCACCAATGTGTTTGAACATTGGTGAGAAGATTTTTTTTTTAAATTATGTTGTATTTGGTTTTCACCATTTCATGTTTAACGCCTCACATCAGACAGAAGAGCAAGCGTATTCTTAGATCTAACATGTCGTATGCTTTGACAACTCTTGGCAGCAGCAAATGCCATCAGTCTTTATTGTAAATGGACTTTTGATTAATGTTTTTTGCAGAATTGTTTTTAACCATAGCATCAAAGTCCAGACTTTGACTAGGTCTAGTAAAAAAGCAATGTCTAGTTTATCTGAGGTTGAATTGAACAAAACTATGACAATCAAAATAGTTCTGTTTAATCCTAATTTAATTTACTAATGTGTTATTTTCCAACATAATGAGCTAATTAGTGGAAACAGTTATTTATTATGAATAAATTATAAATTAAGCCAATCAAAAAAATCGAATAGTTTCTGCTGTTCTAAACTCACTCTATAAAATAATTACACAGCCGATTGCTTCCTCATTTCTTCGCTATGAATTTCAAACCGAGTAACAAAAAATAAAAATAAATAAAAATTTGAATTGTCAGCGCCTGATGACAACATGCTATAAGCCTGGCTGCGCTGTATTGTTGTGACCTGCTGTCTGCTGTGGGTCAGTAACATCTTGGATATGCTCAGGCTGATGAACAGAAGGTTTCTGTGCAAGAATGACAGAGCTGTGCTGGACCGATGGTGTGCCAGTGGCACTAATAATCTGTCCTCCATCTGAGTCATCGTTTTTCTCGTTTTCTTTCTTTTAATCATGGCGCGATAAATGTGTTCGTCGTCGATAAAGTCGAGGACTGGAACGTCGGCTAATTTCACCGGCTCATCTCGACGAAGGGCGACCTTGATCTCGGACCCGAACGGCGAGGATTTGTGACAACAAGGATAAAGAAAGATGAGCTCTGAAGCCTCCGCTAGGAGCACAAAATGGAAGGAGGAGAAAAGAAGAGGGATCTCGATGAGCAGATGTGATCTGAGCTGAGAGGATAACAAAAACAATACAGTCTGGAATCACTCACACACGACTTGTGCTTGAGACTCAAACACTGAAGCATGAAGGAATGACATAAAGCTCTTACTCCAACAACTTCATCTTCATGTGCAGAGTAGTGCTTTTTGTCTCAGTCCAAACAGAAAAACACACACATGGCTTTTAAATGTGATATCTGTCAAATAATGACCGATTTTCAGAAATTATTCATGTCAAAATTTATTTGCATTCATGCACACAGCTCTCTGAACTGGACAAATCAGCCTTCATAACCTGAAAGTAATTTAAACAGACCAAAACTAAAAGCAGTTCTAACTTGACCCGTTTCATTTCCACATCGTTGCTGCAATATTGTGAAATCTGTTAGCAACTCAGACTTGTCTAAAAAATAAAAAACCAAAGGTGAAGTGAGTGTTGCAATTAATTAAAATATTTCTCTTCTGTGGTTGTGTAGCGAATGAACGCATGGAGTTCAGTGTGTGTGATCCCAATCCAATTAGTTCCTAGATACCAGCAGTTCTCACAAATATAGAGCCTAAAATCTACAACAGTTCAGATATTAAAAAACAATTGTAGATTGGAAACCATATTTGTTGGCATGATCTACTCAAAGTGAAGACCTAAATCTAGTTGAGAATCTGTGTCAAGACTTATATATTCATAAATGGTCTCAATCCAAGATTGAGTTATTTTATTTTTTTCTCTGCAAACTGTTGACTCCAGACATTATCTAGCTTTATGCTGCACTGGTGAATCGGTTCATACGGGTTATAAAGCCAACAGGTTTTACCTGCACTCCATGCGTCCAGCCACTGCAGTTTTAGCTCTAATGTTCCCCAACAACCACCGCCTTCAATTGCAATCCATTTCACCTCTGAGAAGATGGGTCGTTGCACAGCTTTACGTCATTAAATCCTTCATTTGCTGCCGGAGAAGAGCACTGAATAAAGATGGAGCACATGGTAAGTTTATGTCAAGTTTAGCCTCCAGTGGTTCAGCCTCTTGAGCAATTTCCAGGATCTCTGCTTGAGGATTGATTTCTTCTGTTTTTGTTTCTACTGAATGCACTAAAGATTAGCTGTGACCCAGCTACCTACCAGAGGAGTTCTAATAGCAGCTATCCATTTCCACAGATTTTTTTTTCCTCTGACATTAAGTCAGATTTAGGTGGTAAAGTGCTGTGAGCTGTTTTAAAGGAATAGTTCGTCTTCAACTGGTGGCCATTAGCTATAGAGCAGGTTTTACAGATTAGCAGACTTTGGAAAACTGATGTCACATCTGTTGATTTTTTTCTTGAAGAGTGGGAGCAAACGCATTAAAGAACAACTGGGAGGGTTATTACTCCAAGAATATCATATTGTGGGGAAATTTATTTGAAAGACTACAGATTGATAATTCTAGCAAATCAGAGAAAAGTAACGATTTGAACAATGTTACTAAAAACACATTTTTCCATTTAGTTGTCTTTACTTTTTTATATTCACTTTCTACACCTGATTAATTATCTGCAAATTAATTGGGAAGCAAAGGCCCTTCTCCAGGTGTGAACAGATAACAAGGAGAGTATATCTTTCACAAAATCAGTTAGAGATAATAGAAAAACATTTTCTCAAGCATTCATTCTTCAAAGAAATTTAAAATGTTTAACTAGCCCACTATGGACTAAAACCTTAGCAGGCAGAAAATGTACTGTTTCCTGTACCGGTTAATTTAAATGTTGCATGTTTAGTTTATAGTCGACCAGGTAAAAAAGAAAAGAAGTACTTTTTAGTTTCAATTAAACTGAAGTAGTTTTGACTCAACAATTTTGGCTTATATGACAAAAAGGTTCCACGCTGGAAGTTGAAGGCGCTGTGCTACAACATCTTTGCGCGTTTGGAATCAAACGCAGTGAGGATTATGAGCTCTACTCCACCGATCGTATTTTGGACACGAGTGTAAAACTCCCACTTTTTGTCGGACGAAAGAGGCAGTCATCATGATTTCATTGATTGGGTAGCATCTCGGTATGAATCAACCAATCAATCGCCATCACCAATGTGGTCAGAGTGCATCTTTGTTGGTTAATTTGCTGTCTGTTATCAGGCTCTCTCAGCGCCAGCTAGAGAAACTCAGCACTTTCTCCCAGTTTTAAAGCTGCTACTGCTGGTTAATCACTCCACCATTCATCACAGTACGTCCTAAATTACCATCGGCTTCATTTGCCGTTGCATCGCCCCAGCCAGCACCCATTACCACCGCACCAAATGAAGAAAGATAATGTGTTTTGCACAATGGTAGATGAGAAGCTTCCTGGAGTTTGGTTGTTTGCAGAGCTGTATCATTGTATTTCCTTAGAGTGTGCGCGAGTGCATGCATGTGTGTATCAATATGGATCATGAATCTAATACATCCTTGGGGAACTGACCTGGTTTTTCATGTGGAACTCTCATTCAGACCCGAAGAGCGAGTGAACATGTAAAACGGAGATCTCGCTCCTCTTGATGGATCGGACTCGGAGTGCAGCGGAGTGTAAATGTTGAGCTTCGAAAAGCAAAGAGGGAAACCAGGCCAATCCAGTCAGAGGATGCTTCTTGTTCTCTCTCTCACTGAAATACTTCCCAAACAAAACTGACGCAGAGAAAACTGGAAAGGGGAGGGGAAACCAGTTGTGACTCGGCGCTAATTCCACTCCAGTCAAATCTGGAGGTGGCTGGGGATTCACGTTTCACTGATCGGCATACACTGGCCCTGCCACCATGGAACCAATCAGTGCTTACACAGGGGGGGAAATAATCGGGATGTCGCAGCGGGACTCTGTTCCTTCATGGACGGGAGCTCTGAGCTCCACAACGCAGTCATGCCCTACTGACCCACTACAGGCAGCGGGAGGCTTTAGGTTACAGCTCTCATGTTTGAATGAGGTGTAGACTGTTGGTGTCCAGTTTTGTAGAAACTAAATATGGATATTCAGAGTTTTCAAACAGAATGTTAAGTATTAAAAACAAGTCTAGGACTGTGTTGTGTTTAAGGTCTGCGGTAACTCTGGACGAGTAGCAGAGATCAACCAATCCATTGACAGGATTGTTTTTATTCGTCATGTGCATCACAATCACCTCTTTATGAAAGATTGACAGGAAGATGGAAGATGGTTAGAATCAACATCAGGCTCATGTTGGCACAGACCATGTAGGGGACGTGGTCAACATGCGATAGAAGAAGAAAATCAAACTTTTGTCTTTCACTGATTCGAACAACTAGCACTGAACACAGCACCTCCTATGGGAAACGAGGTGTAGGCAGTGTCATGCAGTGAGGATAATTTACTTCAAGGATGGAGAAACTGATCAGAAGGCAATACATCAAAATAATGCTGGGTGATAGGGCTTAAAAATAAAATATTTTTTTTCTATATCAGATACAATATAATTTAGTCCCCTTGTTTTTTTTTAAAAAAAAAACTGAAATTAAAAATGACAAAGTATTTTTAAAAATTCGCATTTACAATCCCTTCTGCGATTGGGGCTAGACTACAATTTAACTTTGTGCTGGTTTCCACTGTTTGTCACGTTATGAGTGTAACGTGACAAAATGTGAAACAGTTCAGGGTCATAAAAAGGTTTACAAACTACTGTAAATAAATCAAAATAACTGGTTTCCTTGATATCAGTTCTGGAGATGTCAAACTGCTGAAGTTTAATCCTAAGACATTTAATGAACATGATTTAAAGAGGGCAGAATATTAATGTGTTGGTTATGTTTCTCCATTGGAATACATATTCATTTTTAAACGCCCTATATGGATGTGCTTTGAACATTAAGTGGCTAAAGATGATGTGACACGCTGATTGATGTAACTTGCATTGCGCCTGTCATATGAACATTTAATGAAAGGAAAAGGTGGAAACTAAGCCCTAATTAGTTGGCTCAGAAGCTTTTGATCCTAACAGCATCATAGTTAGAATATGTGGTGGCTTTGCTGCTCTGTGCCAGACTAAATACTGCAGTGGGAAAAGTTTATCCATAAAATGTCATAACGACTCTTGCAAAAAAGCTGAATGCTTGTCAGACCTTCCAGGAATTATATTCAAATATCATAATTGCTTATCGTTTAAGACTCGGGGAACCTGATCTGATTCAAAATGACCAGATTTGTGATTGATACAAGGTTGAATATGTAAATGGAACTAAAAGGAGAAATGTTCTATTATTTTTTTAACATGGCACCATTTCTTCACATCCACTAGACATGGACATGATTCACTTTTTGCTAAACAGCTGACTGTTTTGAAGGATTGTTTGGTGTTGTGGTTTCAGTAGAACCTGGTTAAATTGTTCAGATTTTTGGGTTAGTTTTATGTTTGGAGCTGTGTTCATTTGAACCTCCCAGTGTATTTTAGTTCTTATAGATGGTAAGCCTCTGCAGTCTGGTGGCAACTGATCTCAATAGTTGATAAAATACTGTATATTTTGTAAGTTACTGAACAATCATTTCACAAATTTAGCCCGTCATGTTATATATCTGTACAAAGAATATCATATTATTATGGAATTGTTGTAATTTTCCTACTGTTCATTTGAATGCTTATACTAAACTAGGAACAAAAATCTATTGGCACATCAGTGCCAGATTTTTGACTGCATACAAAAACAATAGTTTTCTTCCTGTTTTATTAAGTTTGGAAAAAATTTGTAGTTCAATTTTTTTTCCAAATTCAATTAAAACCTAAAGTATTTACCAACTAATTGTTCATAGCAACTTATGGCAGGTTGCTTTCTCTTCCGTTTCTTCTTTTTAAGTTACTACCAGTTTGCATTTGTGTGTGAAATGGTTGATGCGTATTGTGCATCTTAAAATCACTTTGAGAATCTGACACTTGCATAAACAACTGTAGCTTTTCCACTAACCAGAATCATTCGGTGTGATTTAAATGTAGGCTTGGTAGAGCAATGAGAGGCGCTACATTACTCTTAGTGAGGTCTTTGTGGATCCGGCCCCATTTGTCTAATATATTTAGTGCCTATCCAATGAACTGTTTCATGTTTGATCTTAATCATTAGTTACACAATATGCCTTACTTTCCCATCTTTGTTTCCTTTTCTATAAATTTTTTGCAATTTCCAAGTTTAAACTTTTAAACTGTTAGTTAAAACAGTGTGGATGTATTTGGCTACCATCTTTTAAAGTTTCTTTTTAAACTAGAAGCAACCAGTTCATACTTAATAAAGCTTAATATCCCCTCTTGCAAAGAAGATGTAAATTGCTGAAAATATAAATATTTCCTAATGATGCAGACAGAATAATGTAATATTTTTCACAGCTATATTGAGCTGTATAATACTTTGTTAAACCCAAAGGGAGGATGGGTTATTGCAGTGTATAAACTATGGGGAAAAATACAATATAAGAACAAGCAGTTCCTATGAGGAGTCATATAGGGTTTTTGTTGCTGGCAGAGACGATCTCCTGTCCAGGACTTGATTGCAACAAAGCTGCAGTTATATCTCAGTTGTGCAGAGTTTTCTGTTATGAAGCTTGTGCAACATTTTTCTCTCTGGTATCAGTTGGAATCAGGATACAAAGCAGACTTTTCTGACTAGGTTTCCTCTTGTGTTTGCTGCCGCCTCAGATTTTTTTTTTTTTGGGGGGGGGGTGCTTTAATAATCAGCTGCACTCGTTTCCACCACGGAAAGCACAAACCCTGACAAGCGGGACAGCCAAGAAAAAAAGAAAAAGAAAGGAAAGAGTCGAACAGAGGCCGTTTTCTGCAGCGGTTCAGTAATCTTAATAAGGGTTCCAGAAACCCAGATCTACACTGACTGCAGATTTTGGTGTTTATCAGAGAGCCTGCTGGCTCCTCAGAGTGCAGGGTAGAAAAATCAAGTTAATGAACTGTGAGTTGGAGTCCACCATTTTGCATCCCAAATTGAATTCACTTTGGGAGTATGCCTAAACGTCCCTCCGCACAATGGCTGCATGTTAAAGCACTCTAATTATTATTGACAACTTTGTCCGGTTGGTAATCTTACATTTGAATATATATCTATTAATATATATACCTTTAAATATTCAGCTACAATACTCATTGGCAATACTCATGAAAGTATTACTATTGTTTTTTTGTTGAGTTAGTTAATTGTAAATATTGAATCATTAAAACAACTTTTTTTTCTTCTCCTAGCTGAAGAGCAATCAAATCCAAGGCAGGACTTTTCCAGTCTCAATCAATAAAAGATGAATTATTTTTAAGGCTTCTTCCATAACTGTGCATTTTTTAATAAATGTGGAGGGTGTTGCACACAACACTTGATCAAATGAAATCTGAATGCATTCAGCAGCTAAGTGTAACAGGTGCATACCTAATTTTTAATGAGTTTAGAGCTCTTCACAACATGTTTAAAGGATCTCATGTCATCAGGGTTTTTTTCCACGTTGCTGAGCGATAGTAGCAGCTCAACATCTGGCTAATTTCTTAACACATCTAGCTCAGCTAATCTCTGCAAAGCCATACACTTATGTTGTGAGGACGGCGAAAAATTAAACTTACTAGAATGTTTTGACAGTGATGGAACAGATTTTTGAATAATAATCATCGAGAACAAACTGCTAATGCTTTGAGAAGCAACTATTTTCCCATTGTTGCAAATCAGGCTTTTACGTTCAGCAATTTGCTTTTTTCTATGCCTCTAATCCAGCATTCTGGTCTTTTTGGAAAACATATTCAAAGCTGTTTTTTTTCCTTTGATTTCTCATGACTATCTGCAGAAAAACCCAAACTGGCTAGTTTTTGTTGTTTTTGTTGTTTATTTTTCTGGCTTGTTCCGCGCTGATGAAGCAAACCAAAACCCACACCTGTCTTTCTTGGCTCGCACTGCAACGGAAACATCTGTGGCGGCACAGACGACCTCCAAATGCAACATGAGAAATGACGGCGCTCATGTTTGATGAGGCTCTGGAGTCAGGCTACAGTAAAACCTGCAGGTGTGAGGATGGAGAAAACCCGACTCACCATGTCGATGGATGACACAGGTCCGATGCTGTTGACGTAGATACCCACGTCAATGACGGTCGGTTTCTCTGCAACGAAAAAAATGCCGTTAACGTGAGCATCCAATGCACATACGGTCCTTTAAGCAAACTTAAATGGATATTATTGATATTTTGTGTGATAAACTACATTATGTAGCAACCATATTTATTCTAACCTCTGATAGGGCATTCATTTAACATTTGCATCAAGTTTCAAAATAATCTAAACCCATGTTACATTTTCCCTTTGATTCAAAACTATGCAGCGTTTTGTGTTGGACTGTCGTCAAGGTTAGTGCTTCTGAGCTACAAAAGTTCTTGGGGTGTTAATACCTTGTGATATATAGCTGTCACTCTTTCCATCCTGCGGCTTGTATGTAACCAAAAAACAGAAGTATAAATAATCAAGTTAAAAACCATGCTTTTCATCATTCAGTGTCACCTTGGCTAATAAAGCCAGTTCATTTCCTTTTGCAGGCAGGCAGAGCCATCAATCCACCCTGAGAAGAAAGATTTACACTTCTAAAATCAGAGAAGCTGCGCTCTGATTCCTCAAGCACTCCCAGAGTTACCATGGCAGGTAATAGCATTTCCAGTCAGCACCAAGGATCTTGGCTAAATTTACTCTGCAGGAGCATTTGACTTGTTTATTCTGAAGCAGGAATGTGAAATAAGGTACAGCAGAACACGAGCCATGTTAGGACAGACAGACATTTCAAAATGCATAGATGCTTTAGGGGAGAGCTTATATAAGGTGGGAGAGCAAACTTTTCATGAAAAATTCACCATGATTCATGCATTATTCTCTGTGCATGCTTTTTTATGCTTTTCTGTGTAACCCATACATACTAGCTTCAGCTTATTGAAACAAAGCATTCCCATTAAAACTGCATCTTTGGGAATTAAGTGTTTGCTTCACTAATGTATCACCTAAATTAGGCTCTGCTCTAATGTGCCTAAACATACATTAAAAGTCCGTTATGTTGTGATTCTAGATGTTTTTTTCTTCCACATATAACATCTAATGGAAGTTCTAGTTCTACACTGCAAGGAATGGAGAAGGAGAGACAAAACTAAAACCCAGTCTCACTAATTGGCTTCTCCCTTGCATTTCAATAGCTTGATGACGATACCCAGCGCTGGATGCAACACACTCCAGCATGGCCTCTTCACACATCCTCTGCTGTAGCGTCTCTATTAGCCGTATCAAGTCAAACAAATTCTGCAGCATGACAGTCACAACTCTGACACCTTACACATCGCTATGCAACACTGCTACAAGATGGATGCAATTGATTGTCAGATTGTATTGCAATGGCTCGATATTAGAATGCTAAACACTTAAACTGGATGATGAATTACAATTTAAATATCATTTCTATTTAATGATTGTGTTTAGGATGTGTATAGAGCATTTAACTTTCAACTCAAAATGGTCAGATGTTTCCTGGGATTTCAATAATCAGCAAAATGACTCTGCTGCTCCTAGATTTTGCATCTATGTTTAAATTTTGTTCTTTACCGTCAGTCTTCTCTTGCTCCTGTATGTTTTTTCTTAGAATTTAAGTTATTGGGGAAAAAAAGATGAAGTATTAAGAGCTGCTCATAAACAGTTTTCAAAATAAGAGCATGAAGGTAAACATCTAACTACTGATAACCAAAACCTCAACACAGATGTTGAACTTTATTCAATAGAAAGTTTTCAAAAGTTTAGAATTTATCTGGAAAAATTTGAAAGATATTTCTCCATAATAATCTACAGAAATGGTGTAGTTTCCTCAAGTTTTCTGTAACTTACAAAACCTAACGAAAAGAGAATTTTTAACCCTAAAACCAAATATGATTCCCCATCAGACTACAAATGAAATCCAACCTGGATCACAGATAGTCATTCAGACTCGCAAAAACCACACTTTGAGAACATAACTGGAGAAAACAGGTGAGCTTTTGGCTATTATAGTCATAACCAATTGATTTACGATCTAATCATTTATCAGCCAGACATCTGGAATGAAGCCGTCTGGGATGAAGTTGTCATGTAATTGTGAGGGTCGGGAAAGGTTTGCCTTGAGGTTTCTTTAGCAAATCAATCGGCCCCAAGGGTGAGCAATCCGTAAAACTGTCACACGAGCTTATCTATTAATGAGAGTCTTGAGGCTCAAATTTCTCCTTTTTTCCCTTGTTTGTAGATAACTTCTAAGATTGCAGTGTTTTGAGCACATCTAAGAATACATGTAGCAGCTGCTGGAGCACAAACCAGATGGCAGATTGCATGTCACAGAATGAGCAACACGATGTATTAATAACCTGACTTGGTGTCATTTCAGCTCTGCGTTGCTAATTGAAGCCTCAGGATTTTTTTTCTTAATCATTGGATCACCAGCATCCATGGAGTTCTGTAATTTTTTTTTTCTCTGCTGTGAGGTCGTGGCTAGCGGAGCTGAAATGCATGTGAACATCAGCTCGCCGTAACCCTGGGGGTCTGTCGGTGAAGGCTTGCTGGGAGGTGTTGGTTCGATTCCAGCTGAATGTTCTGCTCCACTGACTGGGCAATGCATCATGGCACAGCACTGGTGTTTTCTGAGAAGCATCTTATTACTAAATCTATAATTTGAAGCCTATGTAAACTGTGAATCCGCTTTCTTTGTAAAAATCTATTAAGATTGATACTTTTTTTATTTTTGAAAACAAAAAAAAGGATCAAAATGAGGAAACAAGGAATATAGTCCTCATTTTCACAAGTGGCACTAATCAAATGAATTAAATACCAGAAGCCAAAGTTCTGTTTGCTACAACGACTTTTACTGAGATTATTAGATGTGAAGTTTCATGACTGAACAGCTTACACGGGTTAATTTGACCCTGCTTTTTAAACAGTACGACCATAACTTTGTTGATTATGTAAAATCCCTATAAAAAACAGGTTGGAGATAGTTATACTTCTACTAAATATATTAGTCAGTAGCAAACTAGCATCTCCAGTGCCAAACACTATTTGGCAACAAACCCAGGTTCAGGTTCAGTCATTTGGAAAACCAAGGCACTGACAGAATTTCTAACAATGCATAATTACAACATATAAATTGTGGAAATATTTTTGGGCATGAATGCATTGTTCCTCCAGGGCAGCCCGGAGGTGTTTAAACATGTGCGGGGAAAACCCCTGGACATGCAGCCAGTCCAGAAACGGACAGATAAGCAGCGCTCACCGATTTGGGCAGCTTTGAATACAGCTTGGTGAAAACCTGGGGATTATAGAGAGCCAGCATCCCTCCCCTGAGATCATTCACCTTAGAAATTGGGGTGAATGCATCTGAAAGACCACTGAAATGAACACATGTGGTGCAAAGCTGATCTTTTATAGCAAAAACACATTGGCGCATATGGAAACTGGGACAACCTTAAGGGGATAAACCTAAATATACCCCACAATAGCTTATCAGTGCAGATGATGGCAGTGTTTATCCCCAGATGATGTGCTTTACGGATAGATAGATTTCTAGAAAGGAATCACCTCAGTCCAGTGCTTCTAGCATCTGCTTGTTGGACATTTCAGCTCTGCTCAGTTTCATGTGTCATCATATAATGGCAATTATAGCAATTATTTTCTTTATCGAATGACTCGTTTTATCGTCTTCATCTCTGAGATGTGAGAATGCTCTTCAAAGGAAAGCAACCTCTTTCCCATATGTGCAGACAATGAAACATCCACCTATACATCTTCCTATTAACCTCAATTTTACACTCATACAGGAGAAACTTTCATCCACAGAGCACATATGATTTCTTTGTCATCCTCTGTGTGTTCCCATCCTCCTCCTCCTGCTCCTCTTCTCCTTCCTCGTCTTGTTTTCCAGAAAAGCCTGACAGCTCCCATCTGTATTATCAAATCACCTTGTGGGGCTCGATTAGGAAGAAAGACCCTCCATGCCTGCTTGGCCCGGCTGGCATGACGAATGCATTACGCATTGTCAAGCCCGGCCAACTTCGTGTGTGCATGCTGATGCACATATCCCAGCTGAGCGCTCAAGCTCCCATATGCTCCGTTTCCCGGGATCTGTGCATGGAATACGAGGGGCCTCAGCAGGCTGCCGGATTCACCACCGAGGGGGGAAGCCCTGGTGTCTTCAGTGGCTGTTTGGAAGCAAATGTGCTGGAAAATAATTTATTGCTCTGCGTTGAGTAAAAGCCATCTACAGTGCAGTGTCTTCAAGCTGTTTGCTGCTGGTGATGTCTTCAGAAGACATTGTTCTGACAAAGACATTTGCGTTCACTGAGGCGTAGAGTTCATCGGGACTCGGCCATCTTGTGGCTCTGGTGGTTACTGCACTTATAAAACGAAGACGGCATCATTTTACTTCACTTCACTTTGCTTCACTCAAGCAACCAGTTAGAATCAGGCCAAGATTGATGAGATTTAGTTTTGGTCTTTTGATGCGGTTAAGTTTTAAGGATATGCAAGCACATATGTTTTTTAAATAATGACCTCATTTAGTGAAAAAAAGACATCCAAACTTAAAGAAACTGCAGTTTGTCAAGCTGAAATATGAAGGTGCAATACTACTTGACAACCAGATCAAGCCAGTGTGTGTTGCACTGAAGTAGTGGGGGAAAAAGTGAAAGTTGATGGGTCACAAAAATAAAAATAAAAACCACAGAGCATTTAATTTCAAACCTAAATAGTTGGATGCTTATTGCAACAATTACTACTTTAACTTTCTTGATGCTTATTATTCTAATCTTGACATATGTTTTTGTGTGGATCTGCCCAGCTGGCTGAGGACTGTGGATAATTTTTATTTATTAAACCAAAAGGAACCGATAAATGGAAGCAGTTAATTACCAAGGACTGAAGAATTAACTTTGAGATGAGGAACGGATGTACGGAGTAAAAGCAGAGACAAGAATCTGGCAATGACAAAAACAAGAGCGTAGATAATTAGGATGCAATGACTCGTATGAGACAGACGAGTAACAATGAAAAGCAAATCCAGGTGTACAACAAAGCAAGAACACAGGAAAAACCCTTCACAAGGTAAAAAGAAGTGAAGCTTCTCGACTACAATGCTAGCTAAAGTGATTAAAATACCTACTGCTTTAACAAGGTGTTAAGTTTAGAGAAATATCCAGAAACTTTAACCAAAACATGAATTAATTTGGATCCTTCTACCAATTTTTAACTACAGCCTCCATTCATGCACCTAAAACAAGAGAAGTTCAGTTTTTTATTCAAATATAAACGTTTAAAAAAAGTCATACATTTTGTTTAAACACCAATATACATATCAATGAAGAACTCAATATTTCTGAATGTAAAATACTGTATTTGAAACACAAAGGTTAATCTTTACACAAAATATGAGCACTTGTTAGTGGATTTAACAGCATTTCTGAGATCCCAGAGATGGAAGCTCTTGAAATGTGTCCCTCTTCTCTTTCCATACATTCACCATTTTTTTTGAAAAACTTGATGTCAATGATGCAAACAGAATTTACTACAAACTCAAACAAGCAAACCCCTTTTGACTCAAAATAATTATACTAAGTTCACTGTAAACCAACTATCATTTAGTTTAAGTTTCACGTTCAAATAAGGATAAATAGGACATTTAAGGAGATAATGCTCATATTTTATCCTCATTCTGTTTAAGCTCTGAAGCAAGCGAGAGAAAGTCTTGTCATCCAAGCAAATATTTGGTAGAAATCCAGTAGTCTCCAAATATTGGCCTTTCTCTTTGCTGGCTTCCCACCAGCAATCATTGACTCAGATACAGAAGCTATGCTTGCATAGAGATGAATGAATGAATAAAAGATTTCTTAAAACTCTGCCTTTTTTGATATTTACACCACATTAAGTTTCCATCAGATTCTTAACCCACCCACACCGTGAAACATGGTGGCTAGAACGACATGAAACGAATCCCCATCGTCATCGTAATGTCAGCGTTTGCAATATTGAAAATGTTTGTTATTGGGCCAAAACAGAAAAATATTGGTTAAAAAAAACCCCTATATTTTAATCCAGAAAACGACCTTTAACACACACACACACAACTGGAATGGTTGAGGTAGTTTGATGACCTAGTCAAAGTACAGACATTCTGGACTTTGCTCAATCTAGACAATCTCAGATTGAGCTGTTTTACAAAGGTCAACAGTCCTAATCTGCAAAGTTGCTTGCTTCTTTAAATGCAGAACCTCAAGTTTTCTAATCTTTAGAGAAATATGTTACAAAAAACCCAAAGATGGAATAAATTATTTTACGTTTGGGTCATTATTCAAGATAAAAATAGCAGTTTGGTTAAATCTCTGCGACTCCAGCTGCATCACTTAAGAATTTTTTCTCTGCTTCCTGCTTTAATTCTCAGCTCACCTGGCTCTGAATTACATACTGACAGACTTTTATAGAAACAAATGTCCTTAAGAAGAAAAAAAAAAGCACAGTAGATTTGCACAATTATGGGCAAATTTGTATCTAAAACCAACTAATGGCAGTAAAATGGGCAAAAAAAGTGTCAATTTCCTAAACTGTTCTGCAATATTAGTGAGACTGAGATGAAGTAATTAAACTGATTTGGCATGCACTTTGGAAATGGTTCCAAGCTTCTATTGGTTTCCCTCCTCAAGAAAGAAAAAGCTGGCCCGCTTGCATCAGTGTGTGATCGTATCGCCGACGGTAACACTTGGAAACATCAATCAACACTTTTTGCACTTGTGTGACCGTAAAAGGAAAGCAGATAAAAACTTAGACACACTTTCCGGCTGTAGCCCATTCACATGTTGGCACATGTGCATCATTATACCGTCTCTTCCAGCCAACCTCCCCACACTGTAACCATGGAAACAGACAGCAGCCATCTGGGTTACTATGATACGGGAGGAAAAAGTAAGACCAACAAATCTGAGCCAAGATCTGAAGTTGAATAGGCACTTTTTTCTGAATGGATTACCTTTTCCCCCCTACAACAACAGCTGCATCTTTCAGTTAATTTACAGGCAGATGTGAAACATTTACTTCATCTCGTTGGGACTTAACCATTGGGGCTTTATCTGCCTCCAAGAAATGCTTAAATAAATAAAACGACATGTGCGTGTGATGAACAGCAGCCATCTGGCTGTGCCATGCAGGATGAAGCTGAGGCTAAAAATGCTTTCCAAACGCTGGTCGACCCACATCTGTAACATTTCTGAAGCACCTCACTTCAAGGATGAGCTCCAGCCAGCCATCTGCGCCGTTCAGAGACACATTACATGCAATCACCGGCGACTAGGATACCATTTTCCTTCATATGCAGGCAAGTCCACTAGATTTCACTCCAATGTACTCCAACTCAATTCAGGCTACACTTTAGTTCAGCAGTAGATTCAGAGAAGATGGTTTGGAAGATTTATGTTTCTTGAAACAAACAAAAACACAGAGCTGGAGAGGTACAGCATATTACAGCAAACTTAAAAGCATTGTCAAGATAAAGACTAGAGATGCACTGATTGCACTTTTCTGACTAATAACAGACCTTTAGCCAGCCAGCAAGTTAAGAAACACAACTGAGTCTTAAAAACAGGAAACAACACAAAGCAAGGCACTACCATATACAACAAACATAACGTCGCAATAATATCTGAAAAGACAAGAAACGTTCTATCTGGCAATGTAGCAATTGGAATTGTTTTTGAGTGCTAAGAAGCTCAAAAGGTTTACTTTCACAAGTGGAGCATAACAGCTTTTGCTACAAGTTCATAAAAAAAAAAAACAACTTAATAATTGCTTTGGGTTTATTTCAAATGCAATGCACACAGACAGGATAGGAAGGCAGGTGGGGCAAACAGTTGCTTCTCCAGATATACCAACCCTGGTGAAACATGAACATGTCAACATTTCAATAACTCGTAGCAGAGCAGTTTTATTCCCACATTTTATACCTCTGCAACCAGACGTAATTTAAATTGTACAGTGCAACTCTTTACTGCTTGACCCTCAGGGCTGTGTTTTATGAGACCCAAGGAAAATATGCAACAGAAACCTTCACTGATTTTATTGAGATAAAAAGCAACATCGGCTGCTGGTAAAAACTCATATTCCTTTTGTCAATGTACAAATAAGAAAAAAGAAGAAAAAAAAATCATTTGAATCCCATTGAAAAGACTTCCCCAACGGACAGATATTGATCGACAGTGTAGGTTTGTACACAGCGCTTTGTGTATGGGAGTGCGTGGGGGAATGAATGAGGACACACTGTTCCACTCTGGCAGACTGTGTTCACCTCACTGAACCAATGTAATAGTTCTGAGACGGCAGGATATTTCTGCTCCTTCAGAGGTTTAATAAGGAATCATGTAAAGGGGAGGATCTTGCTCCGTATGAACTGACACCAGGCAATAACTGCAAACAGGGCCATGCTTGTTGCACATGCTGCTTCTATGAATTAAGGAAATAATAAGTTTGCCTTTTCCCAGGTTTACTCACTCTCAGCCAATCCACTAAAATTACTTGAAGTTATTTTAATTTAGCTTGAATCTGTGTTGCAATCTACTGACAGGAAGCTGAGCATTAGATCCAGCTGCAAAAAGCAGTTAAGTCTTTGTTGGGCATTAATGTGACACATTTATGTCACTTTACACAACAAAGCAAATGTGGGGGGAAAAGAAAAAAACGTACACTCCTGTCACAGCGGGTGACGCTGTGCAGATTTAATTAGACTTTGTGTCCATCAGGTAAACAATGAATTATGCATTATTTTGCTCTCCTGATGCAGTCACAACAACGGAGACCGCCCGATCCCAAACAAGCCGGTGCGGGGGATGAAAATTTCTGCTTTTTCAGACTTTCAGAAGAGCTGCCACCTGCTGACACGCGTTCGCAGCATGACACAGACACACACAGACAATCCCCGTTATTCTCCCTGCATGACATTAACTCAAGTCCCCTTAAAGTGCCCACATTTCCAAAAGTTAATTGAAGCAAGAATAAGAAATGCGTTGCATGTAGTGTTCCTGCAACGGGTTTGCAGTACAAACTGTTTTGCACTATGGCCGTTATTGATTGAATCCAAAAACGGTCCTTTAGATGGCAACTAAAAATGTGTAATCATAAAAAATATAATAACAACCTTTATGTAACCACCAGAAGTTGTGGTCACTAGGTTAAAGTTGCCAAAATATATTCATTTTTGTGCATTTGATTTAGTCTAGTTGTATAAAAATGTTCCACGTGATTTGGTTTAGCTGCTTTGTGGAACAAATCAGAGGAACTGTTTTTGTTATTTTTTCAATGCAAGGATTATATTGTTCACATGTTAAGTTGCTTATATTTAGTGAGGCAGTGAAAATCTTTAATGGAGGCACACTTTGGGAATATTTTCACAGGAAAACAAGTAAAAAAAAAAAAGGAGACAGATTTAACAAACTGCTTCATCTCATTTGTTCTCTACTGTAATGCAACTGAAAAAGAAAACAGATTTGGCGAGAAATCCAAACCACACAGGTCCAAGCACTGCGTCTTATCTCTGTTCACATCTTCAAAGTTCATCCACACCTTGCAAATCCCCGGCTAACCAGTCGTGCTTTTGCCGGAGTGGAGCGGACCCAGGATTCACAGATGGAAATCGATTTAATGGTTAGAGCTCACAGGGATGGGGAATGTGTCAGACATGATCCAAGCCCAGCTTAGTCTTATTACTGCCCTAATGCACTTCGGTGTGGTATCAGTCCACCACTTTAAAGCTCCACATGATTACCTGGCCATTCCTGTGTGGTTTCTCATTAACACGATACATTGAAGGAATGAAAGGCGTGGGTTTACCGGGCCAGAAAAGCTCTCGTTGGAGAGGAGTTCAAGCTAAATTCCTGGGTCAAGGTCTCTGCAGATTTTAAAGCTTTGATTTGCAAACATATCTGCCTCAAGGCTGATTTCTATCTGTTAAGCTTTATACTATGACAGTTTCTGTTATGATCCTCTGCAGATATCACCATGGCAACAAAACGTTTCACATATGGTGTATCATGGTAGATATAATGATGCTGTAAATGACTGTAGTCTGAACATGAGAGATACTTGATTTTAGACTCAGACAAAAGCTCCAAAATGAAGATGTATATATTTAAAAAAATACGGTTTTTGAAAACCTGAGTTCAGTTTCTGAAGCCACACCCAAATCTGATTAGTGACAGATGCATAGAATAATAATGAAAAAAAAAAAAACAGCACTGAAATACAACCTTTCTGATGACATGACAGATTGAGTTTTCAGGCTAATATACCTGAAAACACTTTGCACCCCAGTCAACAGAAATGTAGGAACAGGTGAGAAAAAGTCAGTCATCCATCAAGCTGCTGGACTCTGCTGCACTATAGTGAGAATCATGATCCACTAACTCTAATGAAATAACTTAAAAATGTACAGATTAATCATTCAGACGGTCATAAAACATCATCCAAAGGACTGCAGGCCTAACACGGCTTACTTAAGGCCAGAGTTCATGGGTCAACAATAAGAGAAATTGGGTAAAAATGGAAGAGTTAAAACATGAAGAATACTGCTAAAAAAGAGAAAAAGAGTGTTTCACATTACAATCCCCCATAACTATTGGGAAATTATTCCATGGTCCGATGCGACAAGAGTAGAACTTTTTCTAATGTGGCATCTAGTTGAATATAACATGTCAGAAATAGATTGTACCAGCAGTCAAACATGGCGTTTGTCATTTAATGCTTTGCTGCTTCAGGTGAAACTATGAATTGCGCTCAGCCAGAAAAAGATCAACAAGTTTACCCCTGAATAATTAAAAAAACTGATAAATAAAGGTTATTGAGTGATGTTTTGAAACCCAGGCTTAGATCCAAATAGGATGCTGTAGGACAACCCACAAAACCCTCCAACAGAGGTGGATTAAAACAAATCTGAATTCCTCCACAGCGACTCATTACCAGCTGTCATAAATGGTTGATAGCAGTTGTTGCCGCCTTGGGTGGCACAACCAGTTACTAAGTTTAGGTAGCAATTACTCGTTTTTCCTCATGAAAGCACTCATCCATGTTATCCCTGTACGATATTAAACATAGTTTGATCGGAAGTGATGAAATGCGACACAGAGAAAGCAAAAGCAGAAGCAATCTACAAGGTAGCAGATATTACCGCATGGCAACAAACCTCTAATAATTCCTAGCGGTTTGTTTTCCTCTGCATTTTCTCCTTAATCTCACCACTAAACATAAAATCATGTACAAAGCGAGATGATGGACACAAATTGGGAAGGTCTGTCTCGACACTCTGCAAAAGCTTTAATGCATGGAGGTTTGGCCCTCTTGCATATTTTCTAGGCGGTAGGTTCCCAAAAGGAGAAGTCAGAAATTAAACTGTGAGAGCAGAAAGTGCTTAGTTAGTCTTCTTGCTGACAGCCGTGTAACTTTTATAGTACAAACTTTCTTGCCTGGTAAAGCTCATAATGATGCTATTTATGACAGCTTCACAAACCGTGTGCAAAGACTTATTCTCATTTAAAAGGGTGAACATTTTGCCTAACTTCTGTGCGGCTCTGCTGATTTATCTCAAACAGGAGTGTGTGGATGTGCAGTGTGGTAAATAACTGTTGTTCAAAGACATCCTCAACCTACACATTGATTTTCTTTACCAAGAACATTCACCGGTTTTCCTCCTGAACTGCATCAGAGAAAGTTTTCTGTGTAGCTACACTTCTTCAAAATGCCTAAATGTTCAGCGAATTTAAAAGGTCTGCTGACAATGTTACATTTTTTAACAACAAAGTTTTATTCACAATTTATGGAGAAGCAAACTAAATTTGAAAATGCATTTCCTCAGTGTTTTCACCTGTACACCAGAGGTATTTACCTCATTATTCTGTCCTCAGTCAAGTTTAATTACCTCAGTATCAATGCTCAGAGCTTCCACAGTTCATTCCAAGATAAAAATACATATTTGCACAAAACTCACCAACTTTAAAAACTGTATTCATGTCTATTTTTACATGCCCACATGAAGCTAACAAGAAGAAAAGCTTATTGCTCACTGAAACAAATACATACAAGCAGAAAGGCATTAATCACTACAGCTTAGCAAAACATCAGTCACACTCATCAAAACAACTTTCAGGCAGAAAGCAACTACTTTACCATTCTGACAACAGCTAATAACCTCAATACAACCAACACCCAAAGTATATGAAAGCACAGCTAACTACTAGCCAAGCACAAAAATCTCACTTTCTTACCCACAATATAGTTTTAAATCACCCCTGTTTGTTTAAAAACAAAACATTCAGTCCACAGCATCTCCAAAGTAGCAGCCTGCAGCATTTATAAAGTTCTCAACTATACATATAAAGTAAATAATTGTCAAGGAAGGCAAGCACACTGAAACACAGTTCTGGTCTGCTAGCTCACCTGGCCTCCATTGAATCAAACCTCCAGGAAGAAGCTTCACATCAGGTTGCTCAAACAGCTTCGTTCAACACTGACCACCAAGCGCAGTCTTAGGTCTTCAGTTCCATCTTCTTAAGTTGTAGGAATTCCTTCAAGGTATCATTTCACTGCATTTAAATCCCTCCAGAACATCCCTTCCAGGTCTCTGTCCTTCTCTGCAGCCACTCACAAACTCCACAGGTGGAGCTCATCAGCCTAATCAAAGTGGAACTGGTCTAAATGATGCATTCGCTGCTTTAGGATATTTTAACCCTGATAGAGCATAGCTACACTGTGCATTGTTTCTCAGTCAAAACAAGTCCAAAATGTAGTGACTTTTACTGTTACTCTTACTTATAACCTTCAGTAATACAGTTATTATTTTACTTTGACATTTTAGACTGAACAAAATGTCAAATTAGATGTAGTTTGCTCTCAATATTATTGATTGTTGTTACGCTGCTCTTTATAAAGTAGAACAAGTTATAATAATTGGCTAATTATTCAGGCTAAAGTCGGTTTCTTAGCAGAAATGCTACTTATAGACCCTAAGTAAGTATAAAATGGGCCCAGTCCTACTGCTAAGTAGTGAGCTATGAACGTTTTGACTTATGTGAACTTAGTTTTCATGACATTGATTTATCTTACATCTTTGGTTGAGATGTAAGCCTATAATTCAGGCTCATTTCTGTAATGAGCCTGAATTGTGTCAAAATGAGGCATTCATTGCAGAATTCAGACACAGAAAGCTCTTTTTATGGCTCAATATAATGGAGATTTTTAGACTGTTGTTTCTATTCAGGGAAATATTTAAAAAAATGTCATGTCCATTTAATTTTTATAAATTGGGCATTAAAATCAAACTGAAATACAAAGGTATGACAAAGGAAAGCATTGAATGTTTATTGCATCATTTAGCTGTCAATCTAAATTATTAAACTTTATCCCAACATGTTGAGAGAAAGTTCTAAACTGAGATCCAGAGTTGGATAATTGTTGTGCTCCATCATCATCATTAACATCGTTGTCTACAGCCTGTATATTAAAACAAACGTCGGTGCTTATCCAAACACATCCTCGGCATTATTAATGCGTGTTTGCTTTGTTGCACACCAGCTGCTGCCTGCCTTCTCGCCCCACGATGCCTGGAAGGCTAATATAGATGTAGCAGCAAGCCTCCTTATTGAAATTTACAACCAACTTGAATCCTGGGTAATGTAGGAAGAAGGTTGTGATGACAAACGGCTATCTTTGGGGTACGGAAAACTTAGTTTGCACTTTCAACCTTCTGCGGACAATGTTGCAGGCGGGGGGGATTACATGCTAAATCAGCAAAGTGAGACTCCAGGATTTATGTGAATTAATTTCCTCCAGTGAACACACATGCTTCTGGAGTCATACTTGCATCAAGGAGCTTTATAAAAGGTTAGCAGGATAAGTGCTGCCTCACGTGTGCATTTTTTCCCCCCTAAATTTGCATCTTGTGTAAAGCTCCCGCCCTGTGGGACACTGTCGGCTCGGATAACCTGGTCACCTCAGATGTGAGGGGAAGCATTTGCCAGGACTCTAAACTTCTTTTCATCTAACAAAATGTCACTGGACTTGAAAAATTGAAGAGGCTTGTGTGCGGTTTGTCCTTTAAGCTGCTGTGGTGACACCGCTGTGCCAAATGTCGGGCCTGCGAAGATGGAGAGGAGGCCAGCCAGGAAGGAGTTGCCTCAAAAAAAAAAAAAGACAAGAGAAACATCTGAGTCGGAGGTGCAGAGGGCGTCTATTTAACTGTGTCCAAGGTGTTATCTTCTGGGATTGTCCCTTAATGCAGCTGGTAAATGTTAGGTGGCTCTTTAAAAGCTGCTGACACAACAGGATTAATTAGTAATGGCTGACTCCCAAAAGTAACAAATATATATATTTAAATAAATGTGTTAAATAATATTGCAATTTATTATTTTTTTACTTTTTCTTCTAAATGTCCTTGGCAGTTTTAAGTCAAACCACTTATCTAACCTATCAAAGGATCTTAAAATACATAAATTATAATATGATGCTATGACACTTAAATGTTTACTGAATATGTTTTATTTGAATATCTTGTCTGAATATAATTTAGGAATGCTGAAAAGACTGCTTTTTAATGTGATAATAGAATTTTATACAATGACTAAAGTGATGAAATCTTGAAATGTAAGTCTGTCTTTTACATGAAAGCAGCTCCAGTTTTGTTCAAAATTCCAGTTTCCTATTAGCAGCATTCGCCCATGCAGTCACCAGTGACTTTGCTTTACCTGCAAGCTTAAGTTGCTAAAGAAAAACGGATCGTTATCTCCTCAGTCCTGCTCAGTTGCTCCCAAACGCTGATGTAACAAAGCGTGTAATTTACAGAAACAAGTCACTTTAAGTCCCAACTTAACCAAAGATGTAAGATAAATCAATGTCATTTAACGTGAAAACTCTGGTAAAAAGCAGTGAATCAACAACACAAATAAGAAAAGGACAAGCGAAATAAGACAACAACTAAATATGAAATTCTCTAGATCACAGATTAACACTTAATATAAGAGGGGGGATAAAAAAAGACTTTAAATCTGCTCTCATTTTTCTTGTTGAAACGACTTTTGTAAATAATGGATGTCTGAGAAGGTTTTTTTCCCCCCCGACTTCCAAGCAGTGGCTTGCAACCGGGCGCAGGTAAAGACTGAATATAGGCTGTAAATATTTCATTTAAAAAGCAAAGCAGGAAGAACATTTACTGGCTGTGTTACAGTTCAAGCCAGAAGTTTACTTACACCTCTTTTCTCGCAGTCTAAAGGCAAACCAGACCAGTGAACGTTCTAGTGTCTAGTATCTAAGAACTGGTTGTGTCTTAAAATGATTTGAAGATGGATTTTACAAGCTGCTTCCTCCTTTTCAGAAGTCAGAAGATATATTTAAATGTAATTATTACAGCTATCAGTGCAAAAATCAGTGCATTTTTTAATTCCTCCCACATATTCTTGCTTGTTCTGATCCAGCTGGGTAGTCACAATGATGAGACCGACACCCTGTTAAGAAAATAGTAAGCCAATTCATTAACTATGTAATCATTTGAATGCGAGGCGGTTAAAAGGCATTTCAATCGGAAAATTGGTAATTACCAAAGAGGACCGCATACAGTTTTTCAAAATGAGAACATGCATTGCTTTACATCTCTAATGAGGTTCAGGGCTACTTCTTGCTGTTAATTGAATCTGCCTAGAGGAAGTTGTTGATCATATCGCTGTTCCAAAAAGAAAACAAAGCAGAAAATAAAGAACCATGCAGGTTGCCGCGGATCCCACGGAGGCCAGGAGAGAGCAACTCAATCAAATTACCCACAGGCCTATCTGTGTGTTTGTGATTAAAGTTTTTTAACTTTCTAAAGGCAAACACACTCCGAGTTTTTCTTCTAAACTCGATCAAAAGCTTTTTAGGAAATGATTGGGGTCTGTGTCTGAAAAGCAGGTCCTACATCGTGTCCGACAATTGGTGTAAAGTGTTTGTGCTTATATCTTCTTTTTGTTGTGACATTTTGCTACAACATTCTTTTTGTTGAATCTATTGGACCAAAGGACCAGAAGTTTCCTGGTTAGCTAAGATGCAACGTTGCAAAACTGGAACCTTTCTCTTGAAAGATGTCTCGTTATCTTGCCAACCCTTTCAGAGACTTTTTCTCATTGTCCTGCAACAAACGTTAACCTTCAACAAGACAAAGTTTTGTCATTTCTCCTAACTTTGCATGATCTGAATTCAGTAGGACTTTCTCACATTTTCTTTTATGAATAATATTTCTTAAATTACTATGAGGGGCTTCAAATTGTGTAGAAACGGTCTTCGAACACTTCCCACACTGATACAGCAGAAACACTTTCCAACTTGGCAGTGTGTTACACATTTTCCAGAAAAGCACGCTGCCAAAACTCCTGCTTTTGCAGAGCTGGTCACTCAAATGATGATCAAATAAAGAGTATTTGGTTGCAACATTCCCTACTAGATCACACACAAGTAGAAAGAGTGTACTTGGTTATTCCCCTGACCGCACCAGTAGTCATATATAAATCATGAAGGCTTATTGGTATGTTACATGCAGTCTCAAAGAAAAATCACCATACTGCGTTCCACCAAAGACCGATCAAATCAGCCATGACTTCTGACTTGGATGTATGAGATTTTAATACGCAATCAAAAAGTGGGTCAAACTTTCGCTCGAAAACTGCAAAATTGCAAACGTTAATATGCACATAACTTAGGTGGCCAGGCACAGACGTTGATGGCAAGCAGAGGGAGGTTTATTGGATGAAAAAAAAAATGGCAGGATGATGGAGGGAGTAAGAGATGGGCCAAAAGAGGAAGGTGACTGAATGAGATGCAGAGAGTTGAACCAGATGGAAATGGAGCGAAAGAGACAGGAAACAGCTGCAAAGTAACAATGTCTGAGGAGATTCAGGTTTCTATTTCTGACTCACACCTGGCTTTCATCTGAATCCTTCTGAAGTCCCTTTTAGTGACACACACACTCAAGAGGCGTAGCCACATCTTTGGACATATGTACAGTAAACAACAAAATGCGATCACAAAAGAATATATGAATAATAGCTCAAATAAAAATGGCTTCTGAAAGGCAAGTGATGTCTTATTTAAATGTATGAACTCTCCGCCTGGCCGCTGGCGGATGTAATTGTTACTGTCAGACATATTTGACAAAGCAATAACGGCAGATATGATTGAGGGACCTGGCTGTTTCGGTGTAAATCAATAACTTGTTAGCTGCAGACAATTAGCGCCTTTGGTTGCAGTCGCTGCGTCTGATCCCACACAGAGAGGATCAGGTCCGTGGCCGAGTTTGGACCACATATTAGTATGCAGCATGATTCTGCATTGTGTTTATCCTCTAAGTGTGAAATGAGAGGAAGAACTTTCAGAGAGGGGTGCAAATGGATGTGGACACCAGAGGAATTATGTTTCTGGTTGTAAATGTGAAGAATTACAAGAAATCCTCTGAGCATAAATGTAAAGTGATTTAATTATACCACTCATGAGTTATTATAGTGATTTCCCTTTATGTCCCTGTAGCAAATGTCAGCTGCTTTACCAGAGATTTCAATCAGTGTTATTGCTTCTTAAAAAGACATTCTCTTAGTGGTTAGGATTAACATTTATTTAAATATTCAGCTTCCAAAATGAGGGAAGGATCACATAATACTATCTAGTTATTGTTTATTTACTACTAACAGTAGACAAATGCCTCTTTTTTATAAGAATGAAATCTGATAAGAGACCTAAAAATGACTGAGACTGTTTGACTTGGATGTCAAGAGGAAGGTTATATCAGTGGTTTAAGTCTGATTTTTGTAAGAGATTTTGATCTAAAGGGAGAGATTAAGAGGAAAAAGGGGAATAATGTTTCCCTTTCAGAGACTGTGAGGACTATGGTGGAGAGATGGTTAAGTTTATTTTAGAAAAAATGGAAAATTTGTAATGAATGATCTTAAAATGCGTGTTTTACTAAAGTTCATCGTAGGATGCTTGATAGTTTTTCATTTAGTCAGTTTACCACCCATTGATTGTCAACTAACTTGCTACATCTACAGCATATTATGAAAAAACTCTTCCGAACGTAATCAAGACAGTTTGCAATTTGTCTGTCCACCTTTGTGAACTGTGGAAATGAATGCAAGTGGTTTGACAGATGTGTCTGTAAATTAGCTTTTCTTTCTGAGTTTAAAAAAAATATATATATATATAGTTTTTGACCACACACTTTTAAAGCCTCTCTCGGATTGTTCTCTTATGGCTTCAGTTCTCATGGGCACAAAGACTTAACTCTGCCTTAAATGTATCTTTTAATGCACTAGGGGGCTGCTACATTTTTAGTCTTTAATTAAGCTCTTTGAATAAATCTGCCTCCCTAACGCTGCGATGTGTGTCTTAAGAGCACAGTCAGCATCTCACTCCAGCCCACTTTGCCTCCGATTCCCCACTGGAGACGCACACAAACGGTAACGCACAAACACAGCCATGCACATTTAAGCGCAGGATCACTAAGATCTCCCACAGTGATCACACACTCTGAACCCAAAAGGAAAGTGACACAATAGGGGCACAAAAGCATCTCATCTCCATCCAGTCTGCGCCGCTTCTTATCGGCTAAGGTGCAGCACGACACTTGTTCTGCTCGGGGGGAAATTTGGGTCGCGTTCTTTTTTTTTTACCCGTTAAGTGGACCAGTCACCCACTTTATATGAACATTAAGTTCACAGCTGACTTCACAAGACTGGAGGAGACAGGAGGGAAACAATATAATAGCCCTGTTATGCTGCAGTGTCTTGGATTTCTCTAGTTTAACTTCAAGCCCGTTTAGGTTTTAGCTAGCTCCAGTTAGGTCAGTTATTATGACAACAATTCACCTACAAGCTAATATTTTCTTTCATTTCCAACAGTTTTTATATGTTAGACTAACCCTATTTTTACATTACTAGCTTAGATTATTAAAAAATGAAAAAGTACTCTTTGTAAAAATGTTAAATTCTTTATTGCATCCGTCAGATCAGTTATACCCAGCATCCTTTGTTTGATTTGAGCTAACAAAGTGATTTATCTAACTGGTGTGTTTTGCTGCAACATGAGGCTATAAAACAGAGTTATGGCCAGTAAACACAGAAATATTGAACATGCTTCAACAGAGAGCACTCTGCTTCCACAGCCATCAGCTCACAAACAAACCGAGAAGGTTGCTCACATTTGCAAAAAGAGATAAACAGAAAAGCCTGTTTGATTTGGTGTGTTTCACTGTGTGTTCGGTGTGTTTGAATAGGTAGAGGACTACTTTGATTTAGAATAAATCCAGGTGTATTTGGGAAATGAGCCGAGACTTCGGTAGGTGCCTGTTTACACGAGTGTGCTAGTTACCGTGTGTTTTTCTCTCAGGTTTGTTCTCAGCTGAACTCTATTCCTTTTCCAATGACTTTATTGTCCCAGTTCTGTTGTTGACTCGGCATCATCTCCAACCGGGTTCTTTCATGCAACATGGACACACACACACACACTGCCTCACATTATCCTTCCAATACATTAGCATTTCATGGGCTCAGTTGACACTGAGGTTTGTCAACTGGATCTCATCAAAATTCCACCCGTAATTATGGAAGCAAAGCTGTGTGGAGATTCCCCTCCTGAGAGGTGAGCTACAAGAAAATCCGAACCGAGGAAGCTGCCGGGGGAACCAAAATGCAAAAAAAAAAAAAAAAAGAGTCAGATTCGGGTTAAGTTGGGCATCTTAAATATTCTGAGAAACACAAACAATATGAAAATAAGCCCAGCTTAAGAATGGGAAAATTAACTCAGGACTTCAGGGTGGTGTTATGTCATTTTAATTACCTTCAATGCTGTATTTAATCTACTTTTTATTTCTCAAACTTTCTTTTTATTAACTTATGACTTTACAACAAAAATATAAACAAATTAAAAGTACCTTTGAGCCATTTTGGCTCAATACCATAAAGTTCATGTAAGTTCTACTCTAACAGCAGAAAGAAAGAAACACTGACAGCATCAAACTAAAATGTTCAGAGGTTCTTAACTTATGATTTTGTGAGTTTCAACATTTCATCTTCTCATTGCTTCATCTAACCAGCTGAATTTTATCTGTGAAACTCTACAGCATCAAATAAGAGCTTTCTAATTTGATAGTCTTAGTTTCAGCTCATTGGTTGTGAGACCTAATAAGTCTCGTAGAACCCTAAAACCTATTTCTATTGGACTGTGGGTTTCTTTTCTGAATATCAGACCAAACCCTGGAACGGCAAAGCTTTCGTCCAGCCAAGAAACTGGACCCAGGCTTCAACTTTCAGCTGTCATCAATGTTTGGCTTGGATCACAAAAATTTTCAAAGAAGGGCTTCGTGAAAACCTTCAACTTGCAACTTTTTTTTTTAGAAGTAGTCGTGGATATAGTTCCAGCCGAGAGAGGGATTCAGGGTTCATGTCAAATTTTCCATCACCTCATTAAATCTCAGATCTATAACATTTGGAAACATTATCTTTCTCTTGACATCTGAGAGTCAAGCAGACTCTTGATAAATTTGTAGGGCTTTAAGTATAAAAAGATCGCCTGTTCCACTCAAACTTTGTCAAAAAGAACAGTGTGTAGCTTGGAAGTCCAGTTTGTCTTGTAGACAGTCATTCTGTTTTAATTTCTTCAGCATAATTGACATTGATGAGTATAGAGACTTTTTCCCCTATTAAATATTAAACACTAAATCAAATATAATAAACTAAGCTGCCTTCTTTTAGTCAGAGTCCATTTATTTTAGTAATGTTCAAGGGAAATGTCATCATCTGCCGGACTAAGGGGAGGAGGAACCACCAAGCTTGTTATCTGCACACAGTTGAGTAGCCAAGCAGGTAACTGGCACCTCGTGAAGGAACAGTTGGCGCTGAATAACGTATTCAGTTTCTGGAAGAACGCATGCCACCATCCAGATGATGTACTGCTCATAGAAACAGGTGGAAAAAAACTCATTTCTACATCGAAACACAGCATGTTTCACAGTAAAAGATTTTGGTTGCTGAACTGTTCCGCCTTCAGTTCAGATCAGTCACCAAAATCAAACCATTGACGTACTAAAACCAGACTGAAAAAGTGTTGTTTTGCTTTTTTAAAAAAAACAACTACAACATTTGTAGTTTTGCTATAGCAGCTTTTTGATTAGGAAAAAAACCCTGTCAGCAAATATGAATACCAGCATAAAATTTTTTTTCCAAAGAAAGTAACGTCTTTTTTTAAGCATTTTCTTTTGCTGTTGTCTGTACCAGGCTGACTGTTCAAGTTTCACAGAGTCTCCTAACTTTTTTTTTTTTTTTTTTGGAAACTCTGCTTTTTGTTAGTTGGCAGTAGCTCCTTTTCGAACACATCTCATTAATCAAGCCTGTGGTTAAATTTAAGTGGCCTTTGGGAAAGCAAAAGCTGTAGAATAATGAGAAATAAAGTGCGTCTATAAGGAAAGCTATAGTAAACATAAACAAATGTAGTTTATCAAGTCGTTTGAGTAGCGCTAGTCTGAAAGAATGAACTCATTACCAAAACTACTAAAATCAGTAGAAAAGGGTGAAACATCCGAAGAGGTAAATACTTTTTCTAGTCACTATATGGATGCCTTACTGAATTAAGCTACAGCAACCAGCTTTACAGTTCATTTCACTCCAGGAGACAGCTACTGCAGCTTGTTCAAGTTTAATCAGTTGCATTTGTTTGGCTTGTACCCGGTATTTGTTTCAGACAAGGAAATGAAACTCATGGTTTTCATACTCATGCTGTACTACTGATCATTTAAATGATGTGAAGGGGACAACAAAAACAAAAGAATATCGAATAAAAGTCGATTTTTTATTGACTTTTATTCATTTCTGCATGTTTTGAAGCATTTAGTTATATTTTATCTTGTTTGCAGTATCTCTCTGTATCACAACAGTACCCTTTAATAAAAATCCACTTGGCTTACGTTAATGCGTGACACAAATACATGTTTTGCTACCGTCATTAGTCCGCCCTCCATTTAAAACTCATAGGAAACCCTGAGATCTGTTATATAACCTTTCTTACACAGAGGCTGTTTACTTAAGCTTGGTGTCTTCTCCAGAAGCTGCAGGAAGCAACGCAAGCAAACAAAGATGAAACAAAAACTGTGCATAATCTTCAATTTTAATGTAGGGCAGCTCCCAAATGGTTTCCGTATCGGATTCTATTGATTCTGACTAAAACATAAAATAATGAGGCACAATAAAAGTGGTACCAGCAACAATGTGAGAAAAGTATTGAGCCAATGCCTACATTTGCAAATAGAGGCCATAAATATCTCGCAATCATACTAAAGCTGAGTCACCAGCAGTCGCAACCTGCACTCGACACTCAGGAATCCATGACAAATGATGATTTCTACTTTCTGGAAACGGAGGGGTAACAGCGTTCCGTACGGACGATCATCACCGGCGGTTTTTCCAGGCAGTGGCCCACCAGTGAGAACACACCAGGTATCAAACCAGTAAACGTTTTTGATTAGAAAGGCCTCAGAGAAGCTCGGAGCAGTGATTGCATTGTAAACATGGTGGAAATGATGCGAGTGCAATCAGCGGAGGATTTGAACTGGACGTTGCCAACTCCTCTTCTCTCCCTGCGAAAACGGCACAAAGCCGTTTGAGTTTCAGACTGAGATCGGAGGAGAAGACCGCCAGAGTCTGGTTTTCAAGAAGGTTTTATTTGTAATAGTACATATTATTGCTCTTATAATTGCCTCTGGTTTGTTGAGGAGAACCAGAGACTTTGGGATAAATTCTCCCACACTGGTTAGTATCAGTGTTTGACAGAAAAGAACTTTGAAGTGATACCACAGCTAATCAGCTCTATTTACAACCCATTTTACAACCATTTAACTTATTTTAATGTCCCTTTGCTAAAATGGCCCTCTCATTCTAATTTCCTTTCACTGGAATACGAAGTGAATTATTGGCTTTCTCATCTGCTGCATTTGAGTCTGTCTGGCTCTCTGCAGGCTCTGCTAAACGCAAAACGAAGACTGGATATTCCTTTGGGTGGAATTCTGGAAAAAAAATGACTTTGTGCTGTAATTTAAAATAGAAAATTATTAGTTATTAAATCATGTTTCAAAGCTTAGAAGTTTCTAATTTTGGATTATGGTGCCATATTTGATTTGATCCCAATTAAATTCGTAATTGTAAAAATAAAAAAAAATCTATTAAATTGCAATTGTAGGAGAAAAAAAATATATCTTTTTCAATATTTTTGAAATAACCTCTCAAGGGTAAAGACATTACTCTCTCATCTGCTCTTTTCTACTACAAGAGGCAGCAAAATGAACCACTACCCCTGAGTAACTTTGGTAGCATACTCTACATCCCTCAGTGTACTCTAAATAACACCACCAAGGTTTGTGTCGGACATTTTGATATACAATCTCAGAAATGGTTTGGGAGACGCAGAAATAGTAGATCCAGATTCAGGATGGTGTTGGACTGTGGAAGGAGCACTTTGAGGATCTCCTTAATTCACTCACAATGTTGGGCCAGGATGAGGTAGAGTCTGAGACAAACCATAGAAGACATAGCTACAGTAAATACAGAGCTCACTAGTGGCTGGGTGCCAAGGTTGGACTAAGTATAGCCCAAGGTGCTGAAGGCTCTGGATGTTGTTGGGTTGTCCAGACATTCCAGGTCACAGGGGCTGTGGAGTGGCAGACCAGGGCGTTGGCTCAATTTTCATTGAGGGGAACCAGAGACTGTGCTCCAACTCTATAGTGATCACTCTTCCAAGTCCCTCTGGAGATGTTCACTCTACTGTGGTTGGAAAGAAAACTCTTTCCAACCACAAGAATTCAATCATCAAACCTCAGTGGGCCAAATCATTCTTCTGACGACGTTCCTGAGGGAGCTACGAAGATTTGGTCATCCTTTCCACTTGCATTCTGTGGATTATTGCATGTCCAACCCAACCATTCCTCTATATTCTTGGAAAAAAGGTGGTTGCACTCTGCCAGAGCTGTCCATCACAAATCCCTTTTTTTGGAGTTCATGGATAGAATCTCTGAGATATGGATTATGTCCAGAAGAGTAGGATCCCAGATGCAAATTGAGGCTAAATTGAGATTCCATGGCGGGTTGGCTGGACTGAACCATGGAGGCAGGGTGTGAAGCTCAGGCACCCAGGAGTAACTCAAAGTAACACCTTTACTCCTTCACATCTAAAGAAGTTAGTCGACGTGGTTTGGGCACCTCCCTTTAGATGTTTTTCAGGCATGTTGCACTGAGAGGGCATCCTATGATAGATCCAAAACTTCCTGGAGAGAGTGTATATCCCTTCTAGCCAAGGGATTCCCCATGAGTACTCGAGAGTGGGAGATGAATGTCCGCGTTTTCCTCTTAGACCAATTGCCCCCAACAACCAATAGGATAAGCAGAAGATAGTAGATGGATGGGGGAATAATACATATGTTGTATACACCCATAACGTCAGTCAAGGGAAAGTGGCTCACTCCTGCCCCTTGTGGCAGACAAATATATGACAACAATAACAGAAAGTTCCATTAGTGGATTTTTTTTCTTTCAGAAATAAAATTACATTAAGAATTCAAGATTTGGTTCGAGACAAAGATTCCATTGGTCAGACCAATTATCACAATAATAATAATTTTTTTGCTTTGTTTACAATAAGGACATCAAAACTGGTTTCAACTGCTGAAACGGGTTTAAGGTGGTGATGAAATGCATCATTTATTTTATTTTTACTTGCTTTTCAGGGCTTCCATACAATTTTGTTTGATGGCTTGAAACTAAATGATTCAAATGAGGCTTTATCGTGAATAATTTAAGATCGATATGTCCACATTTGTCTTATGGTCATCAAAGAAGTCTAAGTATCCGGATCACTGAAGAGGAGCTAAGCTTAAAGGAAGGTGGTGGTGCAGGTGGGTGTGTGCTCCACCTTCCAGCAACATCAGCATCCAACTTTTCCCATGCCGCTCTTACCACCAATGTCCGGCCGCAGGGTCTTGTCGTACTCCCTCAGCAGGTTGTTGAGGATGAGCGTGGCGTCCTCCTGGTGAGACCTGGGCACCAGCATCTGGTTGACGGTGGTGTCGTGGAGGTCCTCCTCGTCGTCGCCATATTCCAGTAAGTCAGAACTGAAATGGGGGGAAGGAAAAATAAAAAAAATAACATATATTAATGAAATAAATTGAGGTTGCTTTTGTTATTTTTGGAATAAAAACTTTTGTCGCAGTCTTAAAAACACTACAAACAGTGATGCGCATAATTGAGTATAACCAGGTGAAAAGGTTTTTCAGACCTATTTTTTTCTTGTTTGTTTATATGGGGGAAGCCCTGAGACAGAAGGAACAAAATGCGCAATTGGCCTCATTTAGCTAAGTTTCCCCCCCAGCTGTTGATCAGTTAGAAGCAGAAAGGACTCACCGAGCATCCCGGGTGAGCAGAAGAAGTGTGAAAAAGGTGACCGCGAGCCTGACTGTCATTTTCCCACGGGCGGAAGGCAGCTCTGCTTGCGGGAACTGCTGGACGGGGACCCCGGCGCGCGCCGCTGCTGCTGCCGCTGCTGCTGCTGCTGCCGCGTGCAGGAGGTGTGTGCCCATCAATCCCGCATCCGAACTCCCTCATTCGCCCACGTAGTCTGTGCCCCCGCGCGCTGTCCTCCTCGCTCCTCGCAGGAGGGCTTCCTCCGGGAAGACACCCGACGATCAATCAGGACGGGTGATGAGTCCGGCGGGATGAGGTGGAAATAAGAGGAGGAAGGGGCCAACTCCCTCCTCCCTACCCGCTGTAGCGCCTGTGGGGGCCAACACACCGGTTGGAGGGGTGACGCTGTCTGCCGCCGGAGGACCTTTATCAGCGAATGCGTGACTCATATACTCCGCGCGCTCTACCTGGGTGTCACTATCCAGATGAAAACTGAAGGAGACGTCATAAGCTTGATTAATGTACCCCCCCTCCTGCGCGCGTAAACACCCCTGCGAATTTGCAAAAATAATTGCTCACCCCGAAGCTGTTTTTTCTTTAAAAAAAAGAGAAAATAAATAAATAAATAAAATAAGACAATTGCAGTTTTACCAAAGTTGTGGCATTTGTTTGCAACTGATGTTTGCAGTTTGCTTGAAGTTGGATTTTATGAAGTCATGTCTGAACGAGCGCAACATTTCAGCTCGAGTAGAGAGACTTTGTTGCCCCCTGGTGGGAGAAATATGAATGACAACGAGCAATAATAATATTTTTTTCCCCCCAATTTCGCTGTAGTTTTTCTAACCTGCAGCAATGATTAATTATTAGAGCATTGACGTGTTTGAACAAAAAAAGCACACTGCATATGAGAAACAACTTTTTACAGATAAATCTTTTATTAAATAACTGCTGCAGTAATATAATATGTAGTCTAAAGTCACAGAATTGAATTGTGAAGTAATCTGATCGCTTTTGGCCTAAGATAACAGTTTTTCCCTTTGAATATATCTTCTATGTCACAAACACCAATTTAAAAATATGTGACTTCTAGAAGCAACTGGTTGCCGTGGGTTTTATTTATCAGTATCCAGGTGCTGAATTTACAGACGGTGTGAGTTTTTCCTTTGTTACAATAATGTGCGACTTTGTTGGGGTTTCTCACAGTAAATCCCAATAGCATGAACTGAACTTTGTTTCTGCAAAGCACTGTAATTGGATATATAGATATCCGGACTCCCAAGTGGAGTGAAGTGCTTTGGACTAGAAATTCTATAATTGCACATAATTTTCTAACAAGGGTTGAGATCTACCGTCTGAGACATGCTTGTAAAGTTGGTCTATTTTAAGCACTTGGGTATATTCACGTATGTATAAATGTACATTCGCTGACATTTTCAGGCGTTTGAACTAATGAATTTCCTTCAAGGAATGTTTTATGATCAAATAAGACAAGGTTTGAGTATGTTTGAGGCTTTGAAAGAAAGCAATACAACTCAATTTTTGTCAATTTCACCTCAAATCAACTTCTAGATATTCTTAAAATTCAAATCTGTGTGGTCTAGTGTGGCTTCTTGACAAGATAACATTTCAGTAATTTTGATTGAATATAAGATTCATCCCCATGATGAAACTGCATAAATTAATCATGACAAAATCACGTTTTGCCCACAAAAAGCGCATCGTGTTCTAGTAAATTCAACAGAGTTTTTATTCTTCATCAAATACAGCCTTGCAGCTAATCAGAGCTTCAGAAAATTCCACTCAGAATGGCAGGAGAAAACAAACTAAATCAATCCAGTCTGGAGACGGTGATGGAAGATCCACAGTATGTAACAAGCCGCATACATCAGCAGAGAATCAGATCAATACCACTAACGAGTGTTAATGTCCGATTTGCTTCCCATATTAGCAGCTTTAATCAGGGTTTAATGAAGCCACAGTTGAGCTACAGCAGTGCTTTAATACATGGAGGTGTATTATACAGTATATTTATTGATCCCCTTTTTGTATAAGACAAAAACAGAAGATAAAACAAACAATATGGGTGGCAGAGAATCAGCTACCATACCGTCGCTGCAATTTTGCTAAATATAATGCAAATAAAATTTTTACAATTGCCTCAGAGATTTTTTTTTATTCTTTCTTTTTGCATGCAGAAGAATGTTTGTTTGTAGTAGAGACAACTGTTGCAGTCATAAATGAGAGCTCCAAAACTTCAGTCTGCCTCACTACCAATGAGCTAGCATTGGATGAAGTGCACATAATCAGTCCAGCGTTTGCCCCAGAACACGCACAAATCTGTCCAGACTCCAGACTGAGAAAAACAAGCAGTTGTCATCAGGATTGGGTGCTGCTCGGGGCTTAAACCGGAGAAAAGTGCTTTGCTGTGCGGGGCCCCCCTGACCGAATGAAAGCAACTTAAGCAGAACTAAATCCCTTTTCTAGCAGATGTATGGCAGATGAGTCTGTGACAGAGGCTGGAGGAAGATGTGAGGGGCAGGCGGGTGTTTCTTGGCTAACAATAGTGAGAAGGAAGGTTGAATGGATGGATAGGTCGATGGGTGCTCCTCTGCAGTGGGAATAAATGCTGCTTTTGAGAAGGCAGTTGGGAAAATAACCATGGGGACACAAGGATTATCATCAGATTTCATAAAATGAACTGAAGATGCTTATTACAGCTCTACAAATCAACCCAACAAACAGTCTTAAAGACTCACTACTGTGTGAAGAGATGCACAGAGACAGAGGTTGTTCCCCGGGAGCTTGTCTGCGCTGCTAATCTTCTCTCGGCTGCCATGTCGACCCAGGCCGGACAGTCAGATGGACGTGTCAACCTTCAGCCGCATTTCATTCCACTTCCTTTCACCCTAACAAGCACAGAGACTTCAGCACCGCTGACAAGACAGCAACACTTTGAGTATCCAGAAGCGGCGGCTCACCAGAATGCATCAGTCCTGCACATGTCATGTCACTTTAAGCACTTTAAACAAGCAGGTCTGATGTTGTTTGCTTTAGCTTCACGAAACAAATATGATGCTGTAGGAGCTGATTGGCAAAGTAGCTATTGTAAAAAAGAAAGTACACATTCTTTCAGGATCTAAGCTTTTATCTGTCACAATATCATACAATTGTCTTCATTAAATGTAAATTAGGTACGGTGGTGGTGAGAAGTTGGGAATTTGTAGGAAGGAAACTGGTTATGATGTTCCCAGGCAACAATGTTTATGAGGCCCTTTTGTTTAGGAAATGGAATGAGAAATGGTCATCAGATGAGTTTGTTCACGAGTTTGCTAGTTGCTCTTAAAGATGTGATGCAGGTAAAATCGGGACCCACATGGGTCATCAGTGTTGCACATTTGGAGCGTTTTCCTAAAGCCAACTTAAGACCCAGTTAAAGCCTTTTCAGACTCGCATACATTATTATCTGCCCTGAAGTTCACCAAGAAAATGGCCAATAAAGTACAGTCTTCGATATGATGCGGTTCAAGAAGCGCAAACTGAGAGGCATCATGTTGGCTGCAAACGTTGGTCTCTTTGTTCCTGAGTGTCCCGACACAGAAGCTGGTCCTCGGCCTTGATCCAAACCTCTCCTCACACAACCTCACTTAGAGGAGAAAATACACAAAAAGCTCAAATGTCTGTTTTGTTTCTCAAACACCAAGAACAGAGTGAAGTAAAAGCACACAAAACTTGAGGGAAAAGATACAAGACAAGAGCATACGCCTCATAAATTCAAAGTCAGGATTGGAGTTTCTTTTTTTTCTTGTGAATGTCATAGATTAACCTACAAAATAAAACTTTGTCAAAAGCTAGGCACAAATAACCGCTAAAGACAGATTTCATCCCCTAGTAACTGATCTCACAAGCCTCCTAAATAAATAGCTAGTAAAGACTTGGTTAACCCACTTCTGTAGAACTTTTCTGTTTGATTATCATTATTAGTTATTAAATTTTATGTACATTCCTTAACAATGGCATGTTGGGGAAAATAAAAGGCACAGAAAAGAGAAAATGAAATGTAATGTATGTTTCTTCTGCAGACTAAACGGAAAAATAGCAACAAACATAAAACACTAAGCTTTTAGCTTTTACTCTTATGTCAGAGGATGACTTTTAAAATAGAAAATAGTGGATGTTTAGAAAGTCAGGCACAAAGAACCCCTTTATAAAACAGACCTTATCAAACTGTAAGCAGCTGTGAGTTTCCTAAATCACTAGCTAGTAAGAAAGCCTTTTTTTTTACTATCTTTTATATAACCTATTGAATAAAAATTGTCAATTTTAAATACATTCATTACATTGCTAGAAAAGGAAGAGAATACAGAGAAAACACAATCATATTTGAGGAGTTTTCTTTCGGCAGACTGAGCTCTGTGACAAAACAAAAAGGGAGGAACAGAGCTATGATGTTATCTTTTACTAGCATATGTTAAAGAATATATTAAAGCCTAAGAAATTAAAAAAAATAATTGTTTTGTAGATTGTCAGGCACAGAGAATGTCTTTAAAAACTGATTTTATCTACAATTTAGCAGCAGAGCTGAGAAGCTTGATATCTAGTTGGCTAGTAAAGAGGCCTGTTTAACCTTAGACTTAGAAGAGTAATCACATTGGGTTCATTACTCCACTGAAACAAAACAAAAGAGGTGACTGCAAAACATTTAAAAACATTTTTTAGATGCAAGTTGTTTATAAAACCTAAGTCTTAAACCCAGCTTACTAAAGAAAATTGAAAATAGGGTGATTACTCTATATTGGGGGTTAGATGTGTAAAATTAAAGTAAGAAGTCACATTTATAAAGTTTGACCTAAAAACTCTTGAGATTCAACACTGACTTTTAAAGGCTATTTTGTCTGTTTACAGTTCTCTATCGCTGTAGCTCTTGAAACATTTTACACTGAGCATTACCAGTTTATCGGGGCATATTCAGGTTTACAAATGCACAATTAATTAAAAGTCAAACCCAAATTTGTCTTACTTGATGATCTACTTGTACAACGATGAAGAGTCGGCTGTTATTTTTAGCCGCATTCGAACTGAAAGCAAAATCTCCTGGAGCTTTTAGCGCCACAGTGTTTTGCTCAAGGATGCTTTAAAGGCTTCTTGAATCCAGGTCACTTCACAGAATCACAGTCTTGGAACGCTCCACATCACTGCTGATTTGTATGTGACACATTGCTTTTCAGGTAACTGGCTTCTCAGCGGTGTATATTAGTTTCACGACTGAGTTAACGAGGCTTAAAATTTAATTTCAATCACATATACCCATTCCCTGAACTGTGCTAACCCGTCTCTCACAGCTATTTTTTCACCTTTTAGGCAAAAGATGTGCGAATATTCTTGCTCTATATCTTGCTCTACTAAATTTTTATGTAAATATTGAGGACTTGTATGTAACTCTCAGGTTTCCTTATTTGTTTTTCTGACTTTTGAGATTCTAGGCTTCTGTCTAAGGGTTTTGAAGCAGTACAATGAAACATAACATCACGTGGACGGCAAAAAGAAATGCTAAATTAATATACTCACATCATTGCTTACTCTTTAAATTAACTTTTCAATCCAAACTTAGTGAGCCTCTGCACTTTAAGCAATGACATATACATGGTCGGTATTTAAGACAAAGGAGTCCACAGTTTCCAGTTTAAGAGAACGTCATGCAAACTGCAGCAGGATAGACGAGAAGGAAGCAAAGCCGCCACTCGCCTGTTTCTTTAAAGCAGTTTCTTCATTACCGAGCAATTTTTTTTTAGGTCTCAAGAAAAGGAAAGGAAAACTCTTGCAGCCTTGCATCCATTCAGGTTGCCTGAATTAGATAGATGGTTCTTTGTTCTTCAAGCGCAGATGTTTGCTTTATCACTTGTCTTTTTCTAAAGCAGAGAATGATTGGGATCAAACCCTTTCTTCTTTTACACAAATTCAGTTTCGGAAAGAATAAACCCTGCACAAAAACACACAAACAAACAAAAAAAGCGATTATGTGGAAGCGACAACTCCTTTCACCATCGGTTCTCTGTTCAGGTATGTGGCCCAGTAGACGAGGTTGAAGGTTCCGAAGAGGACGGGGAACACTATTCGCGACATCTTGTCGATCTTGCTGACGCTGTTGTATGTCTTTTTGGGGTCCACCAGTTTGCTCTCTGAGCCCCGCAGCTGCACCGACGTCGTATTGGAGATGGTGGAGATGGACGCGTCCTTGGTAAGGTTGGGGGTGTAGTTGACACCTGCCGAGCAAACATTGTTGGCCTTTTTTGAGAGCACCATTGGGTCTCGTTTCTACGGTGGAACAGATTACAATGATTAGCTTCCACAGTTTTACATAGCATTTCTGTTACTGGTGTGAAATGGAGTTAAGTCAGTTAGAAACAATTAGCATAAAAATGGTCCTGTAGATGTTACCTTAGGGTGCTGTGCTTCCAGAGCTTTCTTGCCATCCCAGGCCCAGCTCCTTTTGGTGAAGTAGTTCACTGTGGCAAACTCGATAAGAGCTGAAAAGACGAAAGCATAGCAGACAGCAATGAACCAGTCCATGGCTGTTGCGTAGGCTACTTTGGGAAGCGAGTTTCTGGCGCTGATGCTGAGTGTGGTCATAGTCAGCACCGTAGTCACCCCTGGAAGCAAACAAAAAAATGTGTTGCGTCTAAATGCATCACTCAAAGGCTAGATGGAAAAAGAGTGGGGGAAATGTTTCACTCACCAAACACGGTCCGCGCGGGAACGGACTCTCTGTTGAGCCAAAACGACACCTGGGACAGGATTACGGTCATGAAACATGGCATGTACGTCTGGATGACAAAATATCCGATCTTCCTCTTCAGGTAGAAGTGCGCCATCATCACAGTGTATTGTCCTGAGTAGAGATAGAAGAGACAGAGAGAGAAAGAATATAAGGTTGGTGAGTAAGATTGAGCATTATAATGAAATCTAAGTGCCAAATAAAAAACACAATGACGTTTGGAGGTAAGATGCAATATATCATCAGAAAAATACTGTACATATTTATGGAATGCAAGTTTTGAGTGAGCATTATTCAATGCAATTTTTAATATTATGAGACTTCAAAGAGTGGTCTGTATCCTATTATTTGTATCAAAGCCCATTTATTGGGGGCCACATATTGTGAAGGCATTATGGAAGCTATCCATAGTTAAATGTCTTATTGTTTATATATAAACTGATGGAAAAATAAGCGTTTTTTTGGCAAAAATATTGTTAATCTTTGGAGAAATGAAGAATTAAATTGCTGCTCCTTCATTCATGAAAGTAGAGCTTAATATAAATGACCTATGCTGTGACATTATCTCACCATGTGGGGGTGCTAAACTAAAGGATGACTTTTGAAGAAACGCTTCCAAATAGGCCACATACTGAGCAAATCTCTAGTACAAATTTGTCTCTTTTTTTATGGTCCCTGCACTTTTCCTGTAAGATTTATTTATGTGCTTTGACTAGTTTGTTGCTAAACTTTGATTTTCTGAAACCCCAGTTTAAGATGCACCAATGTCATCTGTAGAGAAGTAACCCCAGGTCATGATACTGCTACCACTATGCTTCATCTTAATTGCTAAAAGCTTTTTTTTTTGCATTTGTACATCACTCTTTTGAGATGCACTTTATGTAGAAATGAATTGTTTAACACAGTTTAGATTGCTTGAAACCTTTTGTGTGCAAACAGACAATATCTTGAGGACAACCAATTTATTTGAGATAAGAAATGATGTCATGTTGCACTGTCAAAACCCTCTCTATCCGAAAACGTTTTTTTTTTCTCAATTCTGTATGGACATAATAAAGAGGGGCTGATATGAGCAGAGTAGTGGAAAAAAAATCAGTGGAGCAGGACTAGAGAGAATATTCCATATTCAAATTAAGCACACTTTGGATTCACTATTAAAATGAATAAATGAGCACAGGTGGCGTTAATTACTATGGGAGCAGATTGTTATGCAGTTAATGTTGGATCTTTGACAGCAGATGAGGGCAGATGGAGGTAAGTTGGGTGAGAAAGGAAGTGTAAGGGAAGAGAAAGAGAGGGACAGAATATTGAATTTGAGGCTTTAAAGAAAGAAAAATCCTCTCGCCGTCAGCTGTTTATGACTGCAGGCGCTGGGTAGTTATGAAAAATCCAGTCCATCTCTTTCTCTCACACACACACACACACCATACACAGAGTAATAGACGAGGCTTTCTCTGGGGCAAAATCCGATTTTTGAACCTCTCTAATCCCTGGTTACAATCTGCATCCTGCCATCAGTGAGAGGAATAGAGGGAGTGAGACGGAAGGAGGGGGAGGGGGGTTTAGGTTTCCTGTCCTGGGATCCTCGATGAAGCCCCGCCCAATCTGAGCCCTGCCAATCACGGCGGTGACACACACATACACACGAAGCATGATTTCCAACTGTTGACACACACCTCAGCACAGACTTTAAGCTGCGGAAGAGGAAGGACGATTGCTGCTGCTAATCATTGCTGGGATGGAGGGGGGCTAGCTGTGTGGGTCTTCCCTGACTTTTCCTTTTCATCCTGCCGATTTCCCCCCACCCCTCTGTTTTAATTTGGCAGCTTTTTGTGGATTAATGATTCTTGACGGGATTGGTTGCCATGCGAGGGAAAAAGGAAGCATTTGTTGCAGCTGTCAAATGACGGAGGTCCATTGCTTTTTGTCCATCACGTCCATCTCTTAGCAACCTTGGTCTTTGCGATGCCTCAGTCGGGACAACCCGAGCATCCCCACCCGGGCCTTCCGACGCCTTCATGACCCCAGGCTGGCTCTCTTGCAACCCCCCCATCAACCTCTGCTGCTGTTGTGAAGATTCTGGGCACCTTCACCATTGATGCATGGATCTGTACTGGGAAGGGTTGACAAGGAACATGTTCCACTGCTGGATGTTACTCCTTCTCTCCCAAGGATTTGTATTCAACAACGTCCAAGGGGAACTTCCTTTCATGTTGGGGAACAACGCTGCAATGCTGGTCAACTTGTAAGTTTCTTGGTTGTACCTCAAATATCACTTGAGCTGAATGGTTTACAAAGACCTTTAAGGTAGGGCTTATCGTCTAAAAATGACGACCAAGAGAAAGGAACAGCAGCATTACCGTAGTGCCAGGCAGTTATTTAGGGAACGTTATTGCTATCTGAGACAGAACGCACAGTGTCCTTAGAGATGTCAACTATCTAAAGACAAACTCATGGACTAATCTCCTCTTTCATGCTCTCAAATAAGTGTATAGTCTAAAATTAGATGTGCTACTTAAAGTCTAACACCGTCACATCCATCCAAAGCACTAAGCTACAAACTTGAAAGAGGATCCTTTCTTAGCAAACTCAAGCTAACGTGTACAAGAGGATTTGAAGGCAAATTAAATATCTTATTTTTCTAAAAACGTCTTAAACATAGTGACAGTCTGGTCCAGTGAAACAGTTATTAGACCACACCTTTCAGCTGGGGCCCAGGAAGTTTTTTGTACTATGAAGTTGTCAGAGGTTAGAACATCAGAAAGTCAAGACAATCATTAACTGTTCGCTGCTTTGAACTTCATGTGAACGAGTGATTTGGCGTTTTTATCTGAACTAAATGAAACAGCAGCGCTCCTTTAAATAGAGCAGAGCAGCAACAATAAACTTCTGTCGACAGCAAGTCTTTTTGGCAAATTTACTGAACTCCTTTGCACCTTTAGTGCAGCATTCGTTTCCTTTTGCTGTGACAGCCTTCCTCATTGCTTGTTGCCATGATGAACAAAGGAAATCAAGTAAAGATTACTTTGAGATGTGTTGCCTTGCTTTGCACTAGAAATACCAACACCTTCCTCCCTTAGGAAAGTGTTGGTATCTCTAGATAGGAAATTCGGTGGAAATTTCAACTTTACCACTGCTCTTTGTGTTCATTTTGAACACCTACTACTTTCTCAGACAAGTCAAAATGCACAGGTTAGGTCTAGCAAGTTTAAAATGTCATATTTGACTGTAAAACTTACTCATAAACTCTGACCAGAATGACTTAACCTACTGGACTGAATTTGACCCTACAGTTCAAACCCACCGGCAATATCCACCACTGATTTGGACGACATTCAGAGAGAAGCTTTGGGCTGCACGAATGATTTTTCTGCCTTTAGTCCCTATAAGTATCTATTTTTCTGATAATCTTTTGCAGACGGAGCATATGGTTGTTGATAAATCGTTATATTATCAACAACTTCTGGCATAAGTAAAAAAAAAAGAAGCAAATTTGGTCATTTTACTGTCAATTTTGCATTTATCCACCTGTAAAAGGTCCTTAATAATTGATAAAGACTCCATTGTAAGTTTATACAATTCTAAATTATCTTAGGATAAAAGTCAGCATATTCATACAATGGTTGTAAAAAATACAATTTATAGCTGTGGGGAAAAGTTGCTCACCGCTAAAGAAAAGAAAATGATAAAAACAACCTGAGCATGTTCACTATATAACTTTGGATGAACTTCCAGTCAGAAATTGAAGCTTTCCAGTGTTTAATCTAGATGCATTCTTTCAAATAGGTCAAAATTGACCTATTTGATATGTTGCTACATTTATTGCAATTAAAGCCATCTAATTGGGCAAAATATGGTTTGTGTTTAAAGTTTTAAGCACTCTATTAAAAATCTGTCCCTTTTTTCCTATTGTGATGATAAAGAAAATCAAACTGAAACGCTACTGAGTTCCTCCAGGTCAGCAGGAAGCACCAAGAGCAAATTAATTCTCTCATGAATTACAGTTGGACCAGAAATTCAATTAACTTTCTCTCAAGATTTCTTTTGACATTTTGAGAGACCAATGATTAACAGGAAATACCTTACTTTTAAAATTGTTTTTATCTTTTAATTCAACAATAATATCTTCAAAATAGGTCACAGCGATGCTGCCTACTGGCAGATTTACAAGAAGTGGTGATATGCATCAAAAAGTGTAAAGATGCAGTGTGTTGGGGCGAGTAAGTCCAGTTCATGCATTTATTTTTGAATAGAAATAACTAATTCAGTCCATTCAGTAATATGTATTAAAGAAACACAAATAAACCCCCCCCAACATTTTTCTGGGTTAAACACGTAGTTAAGCTAATGCTAATGAAGTGTGAAATGATTGAGGGCAGTAACCAAATTTATTCCAGTAACCTTTACCAAACAAGCAAACAACTTATGTTGTAAAAAAACAACACCACTCATGCAGGGGAAATCCAGATTTTCAATAAACTCTCCACTAGAAACCAAAGGGAAGTGCACATTTCCGCTTTACATAAGAGTATTAAACAGATGCGTTTCAGCCCCCTCAACCTCCACATGTCTGTGCGAGCCTCTCCAGTTCCGACACACAAACATTCCTTGCTCCATCTTTGTGAGAACTTGTGATCAGAGACTTTTTATCCTCTGAGAAACACATCTCCACTCATGATTAGGTAAAAGCTAACCTTTCGCCTTTCCACGATGCTAGCTGAAAACCTAAACCGCCCAGAGAAATACCCAGGTTCGTGACCTCTTTTGTACGTTTCTATCTATCGCTGTGAGGACATCTGGTGTTCACAGAGATAAATTTATTCACGCAGATCCACTCAGTGACAGCCACCCAACCAATCTCTCACTGATTTGTGATGTCATCTTCTTATGCAAAGGCTGATGGCTGGTTGGAGGGATGTTAGGGGAGGATTAACCCTTGGTCTCAGGTCTCTCCAGCTCAGTGTCTGTTCATGTGGCCATGTGTGCACGCATCAGCTCATGTGGGGATAAGTGTTGTTTGACAGGCCTGTCCGGCAGCTGGTTGTGTGACGGATATGCTACTATCCTCCACTGGCATCCACTCACTGAGTCTTGGTAATGTTTGTCTGCACTCATCATTCACTCTGAACAGCCATGAGTAAAACTTTTAAAATCAGGCCAGCACTGTCAAAAAGTAATTGCCTAAACTAAAGATCAGGAAATACCTGAGGTAAAACATTGTATTGTTTTTTGTTGCACATTATATGGCACAGTATAATTGCAGAAGAAACTTAAGTCATTAATATCTCACTATATCCCAATTCTTATATGTTTAAACTGCCTTGCCCACCTCGGCTGGTGCGTATGTCCTCTGTGTCAGCTGTTTGTCCAATGAGATGGTACTGGTTGAGTCTGGAACCATCTTCTGCCACAACAACAGACTTGGCGGCTCCTTGAGTCCATGTGTAGACCACCTCTGAGACTGGATAGGCATCTGAGAAACAGAGACAAACTTTAAACATGTACCTACTGAGATAATTGAGTATGCAAGAAAAATATTTTCCCACAGCTTTTACTGAAAACAAATAGATGACTGCTTCCTGCTTACGAAAACTTGGGGATTTCTAGTGTGACTGTGTTGTGTTTGAGTGAGGGCGGATTTGATTTGGCACAGTATTTTTGGGTCAGGAGATTTGACGCGTTGCACAACTGATCAAATAACTAAAGATGTAAAACTAATACAACTTAATATTTTCTTTTAGGGGTACAATCTCAGACGTTAATCTAAGTAAATGTAGAGTTTAAGATTGAGCTTTCTGACAATAAAAACACCAGGTAGGTCAGAGAGAAACAAAAAACACCTGGTGCCCAGAAGACCAGTGATGCTGTCTGTTTCCCAAAGATTCTGCGATTCTCTTTAGAGTGGATTGTGTTAGGAACCTTTTAGGACATTGTCAATTACAAATCTAATGGCATGAAAGACAGTGGCTCCTGTTACATCTGGATAGTCAAACATGGTGGCAGTAGATTAATGGTAAGGGGCTGTTTTGTTCATTCAAAACCTCAATAATTTGCCATAATTGAGAAAACCAATTTCTCAAAACAACAAAGTAAAAGTTTTAGAGTTGCCTTGTCTGTGTCAGGATCAAAAACTGATTATGTGATTATGTATGTGTTAGTGTGAAGTGAAAAGCAAAATCAGTAGGAATGTGTAAGGGGACTAGGAGCAGCTTTTCACACCACTGCCTCTCATGAGGGCAGATAGGATGCTAACCTTGGGCTTCCAACATGCGTGCTCACTTGGCAGCTTCATGCAGCTGTTGACTGCCTGGTTAAATTTAATGACTGACAGGCTAAAGACCGCAACCTTAAGTGAAAGGGGAGATTGCAAAAAGGGATTATTGGTGAATTTCATTATGCAAACGAAGAGCTAAAGTCTTTGGCAGGCCCAACAGTCCACCTTTGCCAACTTCTCAACACTTAATGCGATGCTGTTCCTGCCTCACTGTGTGAGGCAAAAGGAGATACAACTCAGCCAAACTCATCACCTCCTACAGTAAGTGAACGCACCGAGTTTAGCTGTTGGCAATGTTTAATGATACGAAGGAGCGCGGCTCAAGATTGAGTCAGAGTTTTGTGGACTGAGTGAAAACTTCACGATATTATATCAAGAAAGTAGGGTATTTAAGTACGTAGATGCATGAAATGGTAATATCCTCATCCCTAACAATGTATGGAAACAAAACCCAACAAAAATTAACATCTAAATAATGTCATGCGGCACTGAGCATCAATCAGCTTGACAAAGACATCTCATGCTGTTCATAAAACAGCTTATTGTCTGCCTCTTGAGGTGTTACATCCCATTCTTCTTGATTGATGCCCTCTCAGGTCATTGATGTTCTGGGATGCAGGATTGCAAACCTCTACATTGCGACTCAATTGATCCCATACATTTTCTATGTGATTCAAGTCTGGGTGAAGTGCAGCCCACTTCATTAGAGGTACCCCAGTCTCCAGTACCCGTTCAATAATTATGTGACTATGATGAGCTGAGGCATTGTCATCTATGAAGATGACATTAGGGCTGTGTTGTTCATGGAGAGTGACGATGTTTTTCAGGTGCGATGAGCTTGACAAAGAATAGGGCAGTTCTATGTTGACTAGTCACCTGCCCACACTGTGACACCGACACTACTACGAAAGGTTTGACTGGTGACAACAGTGGCTGATGCATAGCAGTCTCCTTGATGTCTCCAACATCTTTGGTGGCCATCATTTCTGCTCAATGTGTCTCAACTTTCATCAGTGAACAACACTGAGGCCCACTGGTCTCTTGTCGAACGTAAATGCTCCCTGACCCATGAGAGCCAGTTTCAGAAAAACTTGGATTGTTGGACATATGAGATCAAATGTACCCCTTCAATTCTAGCTTGATTGAGAGCGACAGTTACATCTCTAGGAAAAATTCTGTTTTTATCTGCATTAAACACACCAGTTGGCGCCAAACCAACTAGCAACCATCATGAAAGGTTTCTCCAAATTGTTGCAAGCTTCATTAATTGCTTCTCTAAAATCATTGTAATTCTCTCTTGACAACAATTTATCACACACCAGTAGGCTCCAAAACAGCAGTTTGCCAAAACCTGTGTTTTTTTTGCAGTAGTGACATTTGTTGATGATCAATTTATCACTTGCATTTTATTAGCAGCTTCTACTTTCCTGTCTAAATCTTGCAGAACCAGATGGTGTATATTTAGTATCCCAGGACTGCATTTTATTCACTGCATATATGCTGCAGAAATTGGATTCTTCATTTATTCCTCCAACTTGTCTGCGTAGATCTGAGAAGTGAGCCCTTGCAGCCCAGCAGTTATGTTAAGCAAGTGGGGCAGAGTGGGGGAATTAGCAGCCCTTCACCTGAGCTAACCTGCTTTATTTGCCGGATAAGTCACCACTCTGCCACTGAGCAGTAGGTGCATGCACTTCCACAAGATAGGTGTGTGAATGCAGACAAATTGTCACAGGAAGCACTCCCTTCTCGTTGTAAAAATATAGTTCTGCCTTGCCATCTGTTTAATATTTCTATTATGCTCCTCCACCTTTCACCTGCATTTCTGCACCAGGGGGTAATTAGGTTGATGCTGACCCCAGGACAGCCCAGCACCTTCTCGCAGTATAATTGGATTGCGCTCCAAAGTGTAACCTGACATAGTGAGGGTGGGCGGAGCTCATGTCGTTGAGATCTGGGGATAAAGAGCCTCATCCTTTAAGCCTAACAGACTCCCGAGGTGTGGGCCGAGCTGTCTTTAAATACCACCAAGTTCCTCTCACATTTCTACCAGAGGGAGGACACATAACTGAACGGCCCCATTCGTCACTAACTACGCTTGAGGAAAGTTGAGGAAATCTATTCTCTTGATTTTATTGGCTTTTGGAAAGAAAGGAGCACTGAGTGTTGACAGAGGAAGTTTCCAGTGTAACTCCATTCCACCACACCCTGGATAAAGTTTGGTTCATATTTCAGCCTATGCCATCGATTTCCCCTGAATTACTCAATAAACTTCCCTGTGAAGAGGGGGTGGGGTAAACGTCTGGCTGTTACAACAGTGTTTGCACTTTTTGTGCCAGTTTATGACTCTAATAATTCAGCACTGCAGCGACAGGCTTTAAAATCGACTCTAACTGTGACAGTCAGGCGTTACTCAACATCAACCGTGGACTAAAATTAAATGTAAATGGCTGCACCAGACTGCAGGATGCAATTACGTAACAGTGATTGATCTGGGATTGCCAAGCACTGTAAGGGGATGGATATAGACGCCTGCAGCAAGGATTGTACTCACAGCTGCCAAACTTGAGCGGGCAGGCGTGGGCGTCCATGGGAAAGTCCTCCAGTTGCATGGGGCATTCTGCTGAGATCGTCAACCTAAGACCAAATACATCAACATTTATTTATTAGGATTGAGATCAAAAGCAGACTCGTCTATAAAGCATTTGGTCAAATGAAATTTTTTTTACCATGATATGTTGCTTTTGTTAGAAATGCAAACATTTTGTTGAAACATTTGAGTACTAGAACTTGCAGTTTTCTCCGTGTAATAGCTCCATCTAGTGGTCTAAAAAAGGTCCCTCCAGTTTTTTCCTCCCAAGTATAGATATATAATTAATTTGCTTTATCATTTGAAACTTTATATTTCTCAATTTTTAAACAGAGAAAATCAAAGATCTTATGCAGTGCCAGATCTCACTCTTTTTAATCCCCTAAAGAGCCTTTTCTATTAAAAACAAACAAAAACACAAACCCATTTCCTGTTACATTGACAAAGAGTCCGGATCTGATCATTGTGCTGGTGCAGGATTAACTCGATCGAGGACTCGCACACCACCTAGTAATTCTTGCCCTTTTATTCCCCAGAAGCGATCTGTCCTAGATTGAATTAAATCCCCGAGAGTATTTCTGCTCTTTACATGATGATGAATAATACGGCGTTTATAGTGATGTGGATTCACTAAAACTAATGGGGTGGCTGACAGAGAAATAGCCACAACACAAAGAGTCATTATATTAAAGGTTTTGTTTTCTGCCCCCAGCATCAAGGCATTAGTTACAGAGCATTTTTTGTTTCTCTGAACCTATTCTGACTCAAAATCAACTTGGGATGTGTTTTTACGCTCTAGTGTAGGGTTTCTCATTAAATCAATAAGAACAACAAAGTGGGGTAAGAAGCTACCTTTGGTTTGGGGCCCAGATTGTGTTACTTTGTCGACACAACTCGATGTTTCTGATTGGAGAAGAAAATTAGAGGGTCTCTGGGATAAACTAATGAGAACATGGCTGCCGGCAGTTGTACAATGTTCTAATTATTCATGGAGCAATGTCCCATTATTGTGGTGAGAGCAGATGACTAAATTAGTGACTTAAATTGAGATATAACCCAGGCAAATAAAATCAATCTAGAACATTCAGTGAGTTATTGTATTTTAGTGTAAAAATAAGACAAATTAATGATTAATGGCTTTAACAACGAGGCAAGATTTTGACTGAATCGCTTCAGAAAAATAACGATCATATTCACTCAAAGTTACCAAAAATATTATGGAATTATTGGATGTTGAAGGAAAATTCTGGAAAAACTTGCTGGAAAAAGCAATGACAATAACATTTGAGGGGGAAAAGAGAAAATAATAAAATGCTTGATGCAGAGGAAAACATGTATGATGTAATTCAACAATAATGAAAATAGAACAGAATCACTCAAAGTTTAGACAATAAAATATGGGATCGATTGATATGAAGAAAAATAATGCATACTTGTTGAGAAAGAAACAAAAAGATATGGGAATAATTCAATTTTGAAAACTTTACCATTTATTTTGTGGACAATTTTTAAAAATTGCTTTGGATTTCCTAATGTTCTGGTGTCTTCCTTTGTAATATTTTCAACTAGTCAGTTTAGTCCTAACAAACGATGTCGTTGTTTATCAACCTTTGCATTGCTTTATCAAAGACATCTCTTACAGGGTTACGAATAATGCCAATCAACCAGGCACAGCAACTTGTTAAACTGCAAGAAATTTCCAATGACGAGTTCAAAAGTGAGTGCTAATTTGTTTCTTCAAAGCTGAATTATTCCAGTTTTCCGTCTTCTGATTCTGTCAGTAAAGGCTGGAGATGACAAATACTGGAAACGGAACGGCAGACGGACCGATATTCTTGCACCTACCGGAAAATTTGACAAGAATCTGATCTCGTGCAAAAGTGGAGAAGTTGGCAACACAAAAAAAGGGCTAGAGCTTGTGCTTTGTTAGCCACCATCTGTCTTTTCACACGAACCGACCCATTTTTAAATCTGCAGACTACATGTGTGAGAACAGGCTAAAAGGAGAACTGTTAGAACTTCTCAAATGTTAGATAATGACAAAAAAAAAAAAACACAGCAGAAGTGTGAATGACTATAGCGACTCTGTTCTGCCAAACGATAAAAACTCATAACTTGCTCATGTTGCCGGATATCTAGTAGTTGCACCAACGAGTCAGTATGCATTAAGCCTGCATTGTGGAGCGAGAAGTGGCAACTTATAAATTTTCGATGGGAACAACTAGACAGATTTGCTCCGTATGCTTCTCCTGTGAGTAATGGCTTTTAGAAGAGACAGCGGCACAGTCGCATTCGGGAGACAGAGGACATGAGCTGTCACTGACACTCGTGTGCTAGGTGTTTGTGCGAGACGAGTCGTACTGACTGTAATGTGCTAGTCTGTCGGGTTGCATTGCAGCAAAAAGCGGAATCCAGAAATCTGGAATTTTACAACGCTCTGCAAAATGATTCATCTCACTAGTCACATTAAACATTAATATGTAGAAATCTGAAAAGCAGGGCTTACATTTGTTTTCAGGAGAGGTGGGACCAAGTCACTGTTTTCCAAGCCACTAGTCGGTTTCAACTCTTTCCACCCAAGTCTTGTGTCAAGTCTCTGGTGTAGGCATGAAGGTCTCAAGTCAAAGTCTTAAACTTTTAATTTTACATTTGACCAATTATGTAATTTAATCAGATTAATTTAGTGACTTTAAATGATTTAAAAAGATTTTTTCTGACAACCAGTAAGTGAACTCTAAAACCATCTGAAAATTTCTGCAGTTATTTTTTACTTTAGCCAAAAATGTATTTGATCTAAACTATTTGCATCATACACATTTCAATGTGTGATTAAACAAATAAACCAATACAAATGTATTTTTTTAGAAAAATAGTGTCATTTAACCTAATACTGAAGCATTGAAAGTAATCCATTTGACCTATTAAAGCTCAATATGACATTATATGTGGCTGGTACACCTATTTGACATGAAAACTTTAATTTTTATTTGTTTTATTGGGTTTGTTGTATCATTTTCTTTCAAAGAAAAAAACAACACTTCTATTATAACTTTAAGAAACATGCGCTCTGTCATAAAACATTTTGCACTCAATGCAATGGTCAAGCATTTTTGGTAGATCAGGAATCCCGTACATGATGTCATACCAGCTGTTGGCACCAACTTTGTGCCCAACTACCTGATGGCACATGAAGACAGATTCTTGTAGTCTTAGAATAGGCTCCATAGTTTTGTACCCAGCACTTTTCCATTGATGCAACTTTTCTATCGGATATCTAAACATTTTCAAGTCAAAGGGTTCAAATCCAAGTGAAGTCATAATTCAATGCTCTGAAACTCTAGGTCAAGGGAAAACCTTTTTAAGGACATCATCAAATTGAGTCTAACATCGTTAAATTGGTCACTAGCTTGGCACAATTCTAGGTTATGTGAGTCAAGTCCACACCTCTGATCTTTGTCTTCTTTGGTCAATACTCTATTTTAACAAATTGCCTTCCCAAAAGCTGCTGCATGTTTTTCGTGTTAGAATGAATCTCGAAAACGTGTTGAAATGCCCATTTTCTTGTGACGTTTCTCCACTTCTAATGCAAATGCATCACACGTCTTGTTCAGTTCTGCTGAGAACAAACTGTTCTGAGGCCAGGAAATGGGGAAAAAACTGAAAAAGGTACTGAAATCTTGTTGCATACTTTAAACTAATTCTTTTAAGTGAATTTTTTTTTATTCAGTTTCAGGCAAGACACTGTATGTGCCTGCTGTAAGCTGCAAGAAACTTGTTCTTATTGTAATGAATACGTTCACTTTTTTTTATTCTTTGCTGTTAGTTCTTATAAATGAATGGATATTTTACTCTAAACTATTTCCCTCTGTTGTTTTTCCTTCATTAAGGCCTTTCACATCAGTTTATTTAAACAAATGTATCTTTATGTAGAGATTTTCTGAAGACCCAGCAGAGAACTCATTATTTTTTCCAAAATTTTGGCAATGTCTAACAAATACCACTAGGTGCTGCTATTTCCCTTCCTTGTGAAACACTCAGCTTGGTTTTTTAAAAATTGCTTTCAGATATATTTCTGATGGATTCAAAGCCTGTTTGTTTTATGGTTGTCCTCATGCGTACTTTTTGTAGCCACATCTTGGACTTTTGCAACAAATATGCTACTAACCTAAAGAACATACCTGTTTCTGTCATACCTTGCTGTCTGTCTGTGGCCTACCTCATTGTGTAGAGCAGGGTTCCGTCGTCCTTCAGTCTCAGCAGCTTGTTGGGTGTGGTCATGTTGTGAGCGATGGACTTCTTACCATTGAGGAAGAAGGTATCAGGAGTCCAGATGTTGCTAGCCAGCAGGTTGTTTAATGGGAGCATCTCCATGGGGCCTTTGAAGCAGAGACGCTCATCCTTCCAGCTTTGACGAAAGAACACGTCTATGGTGTATTCCTGGGATGGAAAGCCACGGTGGGAAAAAGAGAATTCAAAAAGGTGAAGAAATTTTTCAAGCAAAATAAGTAAATCTTGGCAGACTTTCAGAATTTGTCGCATCTATTTCACTTTCAGTGCTTCAGAAACACAGAGGTTGGAAACTGCACTTCATAGATCTGTCATAAACTTGCAGGCGCGCTCGCTTCAAGCTGTGAAAAACAAACGGCCGCGATAGCCGACAGAATGATGACGCTGTTAGCAGGCTGACATATACGCTTTAAGCAACTGAAGGGACGTTCAAGCCTCCTGCCGTAATCTATAAATCAATCATTATACAGTGAAAATGCCTCTTTCGAGTTCATTATGGCAACAAAAAAAAGGCAAATTTGATGAGTGCGGTGTCAAAACTGTGGAAAGATGTGGGAGGAACGTAATGGACAAAATTCCTGAAAAAGGAGATTTAATGCTTTTCGCTGTTCAGATAGAATGTTGTAGTTCGAAGGAGAAAGGATTAATGAAAATGGTGAATCATTTGGAACAAATTGGAATGGAGCAGCCGAACTGAAGTAGTTCCCAAAAGTTACAATCACATGATTTGCAAGTATTATAGAGCTGATATTGTAAATACTTAGAGTACCAAAGTTTTTTTTACTGGATGACCACATGAGCAAGGGTCCACCCTCATGTGGTACCAACCAATTTATAGGAGTTTGTGGTGACACTAAGAGGTGGTGATGCTCTAGATAAAAGATTACATACATTTATCATGTTACATGGTTTTTGTGGCCATCAACAAACTTCTGACATAATCCTGGCTAGATATTTGATCGTTACTGCTAACAAAACTGGTCGAGTTCATATAAATTATCTGGATTCAGCTTTTGAGGATTCTGTCATCGCCATGCTAGGCAGATGGTACATCTTTGGGTTTGGAAACCTGGCCTTGAGTCTTCATTACATCTACCAAAGAGCCTTATGATTATGTCCAAAGGGATTTAGCCGGTCGATATGGGCAACAACAGATTTCAGTCAGGTTTGAAGGATGTGGTTCTATGGTTGGCACCCTATCAGTCTTATCAATTTTCTGTAATCTTAAAGGGACAGTTTGGGTCTTCTTGCTCATTAAGTGGAAGTAAATTGCTTAGCAAAGTTAAGATGATATTGAACCTTTAACATCCTTTGGAAAACATTTAGATTAATTTCTGTACAACTTTGACTCGAGCAGATTTGTAAATGTGGAAAGGGTTTGCATCAGCAGTGTTTGCTGTGGAAGAACTCACCATCTCTGTGTCAGACACAGGACCGAAGCTGGTGACAAAGATGTTCGTCTTGATTTCCGTCACGTTCTCTGGGGGATGGATAGAACGGAATTGGAAAAGAAACATGTAATTGGACAAGATAATGCAAGAAGCAAACATTTTATTAGGATTGAAAATGAATGCTAATTGTGAGTTATTTAGGGACAAGGTGACTGTTTAAAAATGCCAATGAGCAACAGAGAGAAAAGGCCAGGAAGCTTTTTTGTCTTTTTGTGAATATGGATCTGGTCGTCGGCCACTAAATGCAGTTGGTTGCACAGTTTTTCGAGCAGCTTGTTGAATGCTGAATGGACGCCTGTGTTTTTCTGGCATGTATTTTTAGGCCCTCTTGTCAAGGGTAGCAACCGTTACCAGGCTCTGAGAGCTGCCTTTTGCCGTGACACATCGTGGTTACAAAAAAATAAATAAATAAAAGTGAAGAAGGAAAATAAATGTCCTGGTTTCCTTCCATTATTGGACAACTTCTGTCTGCATGTGGCAACAAGGTGAACGCTAACAGGGGAAGGAAGAGGGGCGACACAAAAAGCTCAGGGAAATTTAGGAGTAAAAGTGTAATAAGCAGCAAGCTGTTAAGAGATAGAAGGAATAAAAAGCTCTCATTTCAGAAGTCCCTCAGGAAAAAAAAAAAGAAAAAAGGAAGATCTCCATTTTTGAATGACAGTTTGCTGGCTCTCAAGGTTATATCCTGTTGCCAGGGTGAGGAGCATGAATAAAACCCCTCAGAGATCTGCATTCTGGTTGTGGTGACGACAGCTAGATTGATGGAGACTGGCTACCCTACGTCAACTGGCGCCGTTTATACCCCAGAATCTGTTGCCCAAAAAGAATTACTCAGCCTGAATGGACACATTGGATGTGACTGAACCTCCGAGTCCCGGGCGGAGCCTGTTGTCGTAGCCATCCAGGAGGCTGTCCAGGATCCTGGTGAAAACCGTGCTGTCCTCGTTGGCGTCCTCCTCTTTTTGAGCTTCCGACGACTGCTGACAAAGACTGGGAGGAAGTGAGGAGGTGAGGAAAAGGAAAGAAAAATGGAGGGGGGGGGGAGTGAGAGATGATCATGGCGTTGGTTAAAACGGCAGGACGTCAAATGTGACATGGTTATTGTGATTAATTAGCCAGCCGTATCGAGGCCAGACTTGTTGTGATTAATTATTGAACATAAGTGCTGCTTACAAGTACCAGTAGAGATAATTAGCGCTTAGATATGTGATTCGAATGCAAACAAACGAGCTCTCCTTATAAATAACGCAAGACTGGAGGCATTATGAGATGAAGTTGACCCTTTTTTGTTTGTTTATTTACAGCTTTTTGTCTGTTTTCTCCGTTTTTTAAGGAGGAGACATAAAAAAAACTTTATAAACATGCAAGTTTCAACTTAGAAAATTTTAATTTGTTCTTTTTTGTCTTCAAGCCTTCAGGCAACACTCTAGCACCTCAGACAAGTGATCAGTCAGTGGGAAAAGGGCAACACGTTCTGCAATCTATCACGATATGTACGTGCAATTACCTATGAAAGGCTGTTTTTTTTTTTCGTCCCAGAACAAGTGAATGAGTAAAGTGTTAGGAGGTTTCATTTAGTGGCATCAGTTTACCTATTTTGGCATCCGAGCAGGAGCAGGAGGGAAAGTACAAGCCAAGTCATGTTGTTAAGAGCTGCAACACACAAAAGCAAAGAGTGTGAATGTCTTCCGCTCTGTTTGAATGCAAAAGACGGAAAGAAAATCTGACAATTAGTTGAAGATGAATCCCATTTAGGAGGTAAAACTCTTTGTTCCTCTGAATGCCGAGGCAGAGCAGCACTAAATCAAGCAGTGGGACAATGTGGGTTCACTGAAGCTGCAGTCTGCAACTCCTTCAACAGCCAGGAGTGATATGAAAACACAACCAACAGATAAATCTTCTTATGCGAAAGAAAATATGCAAACTGTTTTCTGCAGCATGTTCTATTCCAATTAATTCAGGGTATTGCAAAACATGTGGGCAACCCCCCCCGTGCCTTCCCCCATCCTCTGTACCGTCTATTCCCTTCTCCTCTATCGCCACATATTTGCATCCTCTCTATCTGAACACAAAAATGAATTATGTCTGAGAATAAAGAGAAAAAGCATCAACCTGAATGCGGATCCATCTCTACCGAGCGCCTGGAGGAAGAGGGTCTACACCCGGACTGTACCACCACCTATTCTTCTCCGTTGCTAGTCACTCGTCTCACCTCCTCCTCCTCTTTGGCTTCCTCACCAAGGGCTGTTTCCGCACTCTCTCTTTCTGCTTCTCTCTCTGTCAATCAGCGGCTCCCCATCAGGAGGTGTCTCTCTGCTTCTCTCCTCCTTCAAGGCTTTACCGCATCGCCTCCAGAAGTGTTACCCCACCACCTCCAGCAGTAGCAGCAGCAGCAGAAGAAGGGGGCTGCCTCTTCTGGCTCGTTGGCCAGCCTCTGAGGAGACTGGATTCACTCCACATTTTTTCCCTCCTTTATTCACTTTTTTTTTTTTTTCTGCACCGCCTACTGTTGGTGCAGGAAAATACAATGCTTCAGCTAACAATTTTCTGAATTAGATGCTTTCCATCGTTGGTTTGGGAGGAACGTTTCTTTAAACCAGCAATATTGTCCCCCCTCCCCCTTTAAGTCACCTTAATACACAGAAACACAGACCTTCAATTATCCCCAGGCAAAGTTTCATTGACATAGAAATGATCGTCCACCTACACGACATGAAACTATGGAAGAAAGGTTAAAGGACAAATGACATACTTATGCAATAATGCGAATAGCCTGGAAGTTTGTTGACATTGTCCATTGACTGAGATCTACTGGTGTTTAAATGGAGATAGACTGGAATGTAGAGAAATGTCTGTGGTTGAACGAAGAAATCACAATCACTTTCAAAGGGAAAAAGTGAGAGCAGGAAAAGTCAATACTGCTTAAAAAACATATAGATTTTAATTGGAAGAAACTGTTCCAACTGCTACGAGATATGAAATATAAGAACAATAACACTAAAAGAGAAGGAAGCAAAATACATTTAATAACCAAAACAAACTCAAAATATATTCAGTTTAATCCCAATAATTACTGTTAGTCTTATGTACTTATAGATACAGTATCTTGTCCTGCAGGTCACATTTTAACCCAAACGTTACATAGTAATATTGTTTTTATAATTTTGGCTCTGTTTGGTAGCAACCTGATACAAAAATATAAAAATTAAGCTACCTTATTTACTGCAGCTTATTGATTAAACTAGTTAAGCAACTGGGCTATGCTGCTAACTATTAGCATTGCTAATAGAACTGTTGTTCGGTACCGTTATCGATACTTTAATCAGTTTATTAGCAATCGTTAATTATATTATTGAGCTAGATGTTTTTGGCGTGTTTGTTGGTGGGACTGGAGATGCTTCTGCTCTTGTGTTCTCAGGTTCCACTGAGTTTTATTAAGGAGTGTAATAATAGAGAAGCCTGAGCTCAGATGTTAATTAGTTTACTTTCCATCATGGCAAATTGTTCCAAGTCATTATATGATTGAAATATTTTTAGTTTACTCATTTACTGTTTTAAGTGAACTATGAATGCTGCTCTGGCAAATCCTGGAAGAGTGTCCAGCCAGCAAGTCTTGACCTTAAGCTTCTTATATAGAGCCGGTAAAGATAACTTAAAGCACACCAACCAGTTCACTTCTAAACAGGACAACAAACCAAAAAGAAGATTATGAGTGGTCCAGACATACATTTGATCAAACTTATGTTAAAGATGTCACATCTGTTGATTTAACCTCAGATATGATGGGGTGCAAATACTTTTTCACAGTCCAAGCCAGGTTACTTTAGACCATTCTTTGAAAAAGCACATCATCATTTAAATGGTTTTTGTTTAGTTTAACTTAGAATCACCTTTGAAGCTTGCTAAAATAATAATAATAAAAAAAAATCTGCAATGAAACAAATTTTCCCATCGCTTTAATTTCCACACACCACTATCCAGGGACACACTTATCATCCTGACGTCTGCCGTAAGAGGGTAGCCGAGCTCCACGTTTAGTAATTAGTGAATGACGTTTAACCTCCGTCCGCGTGCTTTAACCCGTCCCGAGTTGCGGATGGCAAAGAAAACAAGTGAACCCACATGAGAGACCGAGTTCAGCACCACGGCTGGCGGACAGCTCCTGCACAGAGAGGATTCCCAATGTCCTTCATTAAGTGTCCTGTGCTCACCCCACTGTTTAACACTGACTTAAAGCATAAAAAACACATGAAACCTTTGTCATATTACATATACACTATACGGCATTGATTCAAGCACAGAATCATTTCTCATTGGTCAAATTCTCTTCATCGATGAATGATGTCATCCCACCTCTTCTTTCAGGAATGCTGTTGACGGAAACAAGAAGTTGTTCGCCATCTATGACACCAGGTAAGAGGAAAGCCCTGATCCTGCACGCACGCGCACCATTCCAATTGCACGCGGCTCCCGTCTTCCTCGGACCGCCTTTCTAATCAAGCAAGATGACCCGCTGTGCGAGCTGATGTTCCAGATAGCATAAATAAAAGGCCGTTGTTCGCGATTAACAGGAAGACCAATCAGATATCGATTAAAAGATAGATAAAAAACAAACACCCTGCCTTCACTGGATAATGTTCCGCTCGCGCCATTTTTATTGGAAACACGGCAGAAGGGGAATTGGCGCTGGTGTGGGGCACACTGTAAAAAATGTCAATTTAGAGAAGTTGATCTTCGCTAAATGAAAAAATATATAGAGAGAAAAATATTTTTAATGGATATTTGTAAAAATCTTAAAACACGTGTAATGTTTTATAGAATTAAATACGTTTATCTAATGATAAAAACAAAGAAGATTCAGAAAAATAAACTAGTAATGCTTTTTATTAATGACAAAAATGCCATAACTTTTCTGTCCACCGATTCATCATATTTATTTCTATTCTAGCTTTAAGAATGAAAAATAAAAAAAACGTTAACCAACTGCATCATGGGAACTGTTAGACTCCATTTTTATTTTTTTTACATGTAGACATCCTTATTAAATTTAATTAAGAAACCTCTTCAAAGTCAGAACTATTAACAGCCCCGACTTTGTAATCCAAAATGGCTGCCTTGTTTATAAAGAGTCATTCCGTTTAATTTAGAAGATTGAAGTTGAATCTTTGTTATCCTTGTATCCCAGTCGCAAGTTTGTCAAGTAGTGGGATTTGCTAACTTGTGTTTAGCAACCAGGCTAACTACTTCTCTCAAAACAAGCTACTACACACTGTAGCAACATATTTCCTAATATTTTATCTCTTAGCATTTTGCGTATGACTAATTTATTGAGATACAAACATTTAGAAATACAAGTAAACAGTTAATTAAAGATTGCTACCCTTTATACTCATGGTAGCCATATTGGATTTTGTGGTTGGTATAGTGAAGAACTTCTGTCCAGTTTGGAAAGTCAACATTAGGGGTTGTGGTCTTGCTGATAGTGACAGACAAATTATAAACTATGTATAAGTACCGTGGGAATACCATTATTGGCTTGTTGTTAGCTGTTAATGGTGCATTGGTCCAGTTGACCAATGCAAAGCTAAAGGGCTATTTCAAAGTTTTTGGGGGACACAATTTAGAATGCTTGAACTGATCAAACTACAACTATCTCCTCTCATTGATATTTAATGTATACCTTTTATTTGAAAAACCATTTGCTAACAATTGAACAGTAGCCTCTGTGCGTTGACACAAATCGTCAGAAGTTATGCGCTACCATCTAAAATGTCTTAATTCAAATTATTTGAACATTTTGCTTACATATCATCTTTTATGTTTGGACTTGATCTTGATTGCAGGTCGTGGACATTTTTTACAGTGTGTTAAGTGTTGAGCTCCCTCTCTCGTTTGAACAAGTCTAGTGCCACAACCACCAGCAGCAGCAGCAGCAGCATCCCTCATCAATATGCGCTCCAGCGTCTCAATTTAAGAGCCTCTCGCACATTTAAACATGGGCAAATAAAAAAAGAAAAAAAAAAAACACCCAGGCGAAGCCCAGCAATCCCGCCGAGGGAGGCGATGTCAACCCACATTCCACATCTGACTCCGTCTGCAGCAGACTTTTTCCGCGTCTCAGTCGACTTTCTGCTGGTGTATTATAATTTTTTTGTGCGAGGGGGGACTCTTCCATGGATTTGCGTGCGAAAAGACTGTTGATTGCGGCGTAGGAGGTGTCTGTAAACATCAAGGGATAAAGAATATCACTAATTATAGCAGGTAACAGTCAAATCAAATTAGATTGGACAAGGAAGATGTTTACTCTGCCGAAGGTTCGTCAATTTCGCGCCTTGTCCGCGCTGGTTATTGGGGCGATTGTGTGCTGCGCAAAAAGGTGAGTGCTCGATTTTTTTTCTTTCTTGTTTTGTTTCTGCGCCCAACAAGTCAAGGTTATTGCTCAGGTTAATTGGCACAGCAGCCTTTGGGTGGTGCTTCCTCTCATTCCTCCGCTGTTGTTTCAGCGTCAACGAACCGGGCAACATGTCCATCGTGAAGGAAACGGTGGATAAACTACTGAAGGGGTACGACATCCGACTGAGACCGGACTTTGGAGGTACACGGTCCATGATGGTCAATCATTGGCGCGCTGGTTTGGCGCCATTCGCACTATGGTGGTCAGGTACACAACACTGTTTAACCTCTTCCAGGCCCCCCAGTTGCAGTCGGCATGAGTATAGATGTGGCCAGCATAGACATGGTGTCAGAAGTCAACATGGTGAGTGGATTTTATGTTTTAGCACAACTATGGAGGTGCAGAACTGCCATAATTAACTAACTAAATTGTCAAAAGATTTCAAATGTACATTGATTACTTTAATTACGTAAAGTAATTTGTTCAGAAAATCTGCATGAGGCTAAATGTCAGAGGTAAACATGGCGTTGGTCTAAATCTACAGGGGTCCAGAAGCGATAAAATTCAATAAAAAAATCAAAAGATTTCAAATTTCAACTGAAATTAATTAAACTAATTTGTGTTAACAATTTGCACGAGGCTAAATGTGGTGTCAGATGATGATAAATAAACACGATGAGTTTATTTAGTGTGTTTGTCTAAATCTATGGCGGTTCAGAACTGCCAACATTTAATTCATGAATAATAAAAATATGAATTAAACTTGCCATCAATCAGTTCAAATTAGAAAGTTAGCTTGATGAGCAATACATTTCAAAGGTACAAACATTATATAAGCCTTTAATGAGTATTGGCCATGGCTTTACTATCACTGCAAATTCGACATCTCTTTTACAAATACAATTTCAACTCCATTTCTCATCCGCCTCTGGGATATTCTGACAGTGCTGCATCATCTCTGCGTTACCAGCAACTGGGTCACAGAGGTGCTGCTGCTTTATGCAAGTGTATTAGTTCTGTTGGAAAAGCATAACGGTCATTAAAAAGTTAACACTTCTCTTGACTTTTTGCCAACTGTTTGCTCCTAATTTTTACTCCATGCCTACTTGTTCCCATTTAATATATTTTCTACTTGCATTTTTTTACAAACATAAGTGTATATTAATTTTATTTTAAATGTATTACACTTTTTCATTTATTTTGGTTCTGATCTCTAATTTTGGGCGACTTCGCTCCCCTGATGTACGACAGTTTATGACCTCTGACAAACCTACTCTAAGTTACCTTCTTTTAGCATTTATAAATATATAAATAAAGCAACATTATAGAGTTATAAAACATGGTTATAAAACCATGTTTTATCACAATATACTATGAATAAAGAAATATATGAAAAGTTCCCCTGATCATCATGTTGTAGTTAAAAACAAAAGTCAAGTCTAGAACTACTGAATCTGAAAAGACATAAAAATGGGTAGAAAAAGGTCAGAAATCACCAGCACCTGTAGTGGTGACAGTTTAGGTGGGTCAGGTTACCATACAGTGTTGGGACCGATATGTCCATTTTATTCCTTTAAAATGTGGACTGGGGACAACACTAGTCAATTTAATTGGTCTGAAGTGGACTTTGTAACAGAATTTCTTAGCAGTGGAAAAAAAAATTACATTCAAATCATCATTACATGAATTATTTCTTAGGTCATGTATAAATAAGTATTTTTTAACTTATTTTTTTTAACTAAATTGTGGCACTTTTGTCTCTCTATACTGACCATGCAGTCCTGCTTCCTCCTTTACTTCCTCCACTTGTCCCCCCGCCCCAACACATAATACGGTCATGTGGGTTTTTGGTGTTTCTTTATCTGGAACTCTGGCAGGAGAGAGAAGCAGCAGCAGCAGCAATATTGCTTCCAACAGTCCTCAGACAGAAGGCTCACTTTAGAGACAAGATTAAAGCTGCAGCCATGCTCTCACAATCAATACACTCCAAGAGCTCTCCATTCAGATCTTTTGATGCAGAAGAATTCACAGCTCTGCTTGTTAACCTCGGCTGTTACCGTAACACTGTCCTCCCCGGAGGCCCCTCCGAGCAGACAGCTATCATAGAGCTCAGATTGGATTAGTTAATTTGTGAGCTAACTCCTCCCCACTTTACCCTGCACCCCCCTCCTTCCCCTTACCATGTCGACACGTGCACCCGCATGCAAGAAAAGTAACTTCAGGCTATTGTATCTTAAAATATCAGCTGATGATGACCCAAATTGCAGTTGGAAATGATCTGCCAGTGGCTACGCTTCTTCCTGTTCTTTGCAGGAGCGAAACTAAAATAAGAGAGATTTTTCAGGCTCGGGCGCCGAGCTGAGTTACAGGCGTTGCCTTTTTTTAACGGCAAGTCTCCGGTTCCACATCAACACCTCTGCTCTGACAGCTTTCACGGGCCGCTGCCTGCACAGGTGCTGCCATCATGACTTTCATTAGAGCTGATGGCCGGCGAGCTGCTGAGCTTTTCTCACAACAAAGACATGGCGCTGCAGTCAAAGACAGTTGATCGTAGGAAAAGCATTGGCTGATTCTATCAAGTTATACCAATGTTGTAAACAGTTAGAGGAAAACAAAACCCAGCTTTAAAGCTACGGTTGGGAAGTTATGTCTGTTTACCAGCCACAAACAGCCTGCTTTAATCAGCTAATATACTAACTGTGAATCTATATAAGTAGAACTGTAAAGAAACAATATTCAGGATATTTAAAACTACCACAAAGCAAGGGATAGAAAATGGTGTAAAATTTAAATGACTCTGTGCTAACTGAGCACAAATGCCACATGTTGACGGGATTGCCACATTTGTTTCTGCACAGCAGGAAACATCTGTCTGCTTTTAAAGACACTTTACATCGCAAGAACTGCATTTTGCGGCAGTTTTGAATCTGTGACTATTTAAAACCTCAACTTGGTTTGTACTGGTGACGTCAGAAACATCTCACATCGAATCAGGACGACAGTCCTGCTCTGGTCTGCCTTCACCTTCCCTGAAATGCATTAGAGAGCGATCCTTTGGGAAGGAGGAGATGTGTGTTTGTGTGTGGGCAGGTTTCTGATCAATAATAATGACTCAATGATTAGTTCACCAGGTGACTTTAACTATTGATTGGTGCAGCTTTTGTTAGCTTTCTGGGCACCTCATAGAAACTCCACTGATGTATTTGAGATGGAGTGCTTTCCTTTTTGACAGGATTAAAAAAATGGCCCCTATTCATGAAAAGTTGATATTGTTTGCTAAAATACAAAGGCTGGGAGATGTGCTTGAGGGTTTGCAGAGTAATACTGAACCCAAATCATGACCACTGAGAGCAGAAGAGAATAAAGGATTGACTTAATTGGTCTTATATATTATATATATATATATATATATATATATATATATATATATATATATATATATATAAAAATTCCCTTCTCACCCACCGCGGGTGGTTCTTATCCTCTGAGCTCGGGTCCTCTACCAGAGGCCTGGGAGCTTGAGGGTTCTGCGCAGTATCTTGGCTGTGCCAAGGACTGCACATTTCTGGACTGAGATGTCTGATGTTGTTCCTGGGATCTGTTGTAGCCATTGGTCCAGTTTGGGGGTGACTGCCCCGAGGGCCCCGATGACCACAGGCACCACTGTGGTCTTCACCTTCCAGGCCCTCTCCAGTTCCTCCCTGAGGCCCTGGTATTTCTCTAGTTTCTCGTGCTCCTTTTTCCTGATGTTGCAGTCGCTTGGTATTGCTACATCTATCACAACGGCTTTCCTCTGTTGTTTATCCACTACGACAATGTCTGGTTGGTTCGCCATTACCATTTTGTCTGTCTGGATCTGGAAGTCCCACAGGATCTTAGCTCTGGCGTTCTCCGCCACCTTTGGGGGTGTTTCCCACTTTGATCCCGGGGTTTCCAGTCCATATTCTGCACAGATGTTTCTGTACACTATGCCTGCAACTTGGTGTACAGAAACATCTGTGCAGAATATGGACTGGAAACCCCGGGATCAAAGTGGGAAACACCCCCAAAGGTGGCGGAGAATATATATATATATATATATATATATATATATATATATATATATTCAATCATTTTGCTTGTTTTGGCCTATAAAAACTATGGAAACCTTTAGACACGAACATTTATTTACATCTCTAAAGCAGTGTACTTAAACAAAAACAAATGTGCAACTCCCTTCTTCATCAGATGTAAACAAAAATTGGACAAGCCGTTTCTCTAGCTAGATGTAGACACACATTGTTTTGATTGTATCTACCAGTAAATAACACACAATGAAACAACACTTCCATATAAAAGTAATTATTTCCATAACTCATCGGAAATACTAAGATTCCTGTTCTATTATTTTCTCCACCCTGGCACCTATTAGGAGCACCGCATCTCAAGTCAGTACTTTGGGTAGGCCACCGCTAAGGATTCAAGAAAAACCTTTATTTTAGCTTTTCAGAGGTGAACTGAAAGCCAGATTTTCTCCGTTAAGATATTCTGGCACAGATCAGAAGTCATAGTTTCTTCACTTACAACCCCATAATCCAATTGCAGCTAAAATAAAATAAAACTTAATCACAGGGTCATATAGTATCTAGTTAAGCAGTTGAGTAAAAATAGAGTCTTCTCTGCTCAGTTTAATTTTAAATGCACCTCCCGGTGACTCTTTGACATCCATCAGGCAGATGTAGGTCTTGCTGAAGACTAAAAAGACTCTGCTTCCCGCTGCATGAAGTCTTCAATGTTCACATTCTAACTGCAAAGAAGTATAAAGAAAGCAGACAGTCTGACACTGAGATGTTGCTGTTAATTAATCCAATAAAGTAAAATTAAATTCAAAGGCCAAATGCAAGTATTAAACTTTCTGTTTGGGTGAAAGACTTTAATGCTCCTCCAAAAGTTCAGCTAAACTCTCTTTTTTTAAATATTCAAAATATCATTAAGTTTCTAAGTTAGGGGTTTTTAAAAGTTAGTTTCGGGAAGGTTTACTATATTTCTAACAGGCTTGGGTACGCAGATAAAATAAGTGATATATCAGTGTAATCATACAGAGGTTATTAATTTGCGGTCATTTACACACAAGGAGCTGCATGGAGCTCAAGAAAGTAGGAAATAAGAATATATAACGTTAACCTAACGTGATTGAGAGGAACTGTAAACAAAAAACACAGCGATATGCACCTGCATTGTAAAGTAAAAATATTCTGTGTAGTCTTTTTTCTCAAGAATGACTTTTTATTTTTGTCATTTGTCTTTTTTTGCTTGTTGTTATTAGTGTAATAAATGCTTTCCTGACAATATTTAGATCATAATTCCATATATGTGTCATAAAAACAAATATGTATTCATGTTTCCTGACTCTTCATCAAAATCGTATAACTTTACTTATTGATTTAATTGATCAACCAAAAATGTATTTATTTACTTTGTTTGCACTTCCTTAAAAGGATTAATATTTTAACTGAAATTTTTTTCTTTATCTATCATGTTTCAAAAAGAAGTTTCTGTATTTTCTTTTGTATTTTATGCTTATGCTCTAACAGAGTTGTTCTTTTTGATAAGGGGGAGCTAAGCGTTAAAAACGGGTGCAGTGGGATTTGACAGTATGGGAGTGCTGTTAACAGGAGCTGGTGGGCCAAGCAGTCTACTCTCTGCAGAGCAGATGAAAGCCACTGATCAACCAGGGAATCAGAGAGTTGAGATCACACGTAAACTGCTAATTAATTAGGTCTGTCTCTGATTGCCACCGATTCACACAGGGACCGCACATGTGCAGCTCTGCATCTGTGCTAGCTAAGTGGACAATTCGTGGCCGTTCTCCAGTGTTGAAGCTCACGACAAGCTGTTTGTTGTTTTCAGCGTTTGACATTTGGTGGATGGTACTGATCCAATGTTGGAGCTGTCTGTTGTTCTATCATGGGGATGCTTGCTCCAAAGACAAACAAGAGAATCAATGCTTTTGTGTCAACCTTTGATCAGTGCTAAACTGCACATGAATACTGCGATTTGCATTTTCTCCCGTGAAAAAACAACAAAAAAAACTACTTCTGACAAGTCTTCAAGAACTCAGTTCTACGTTTGCTTCGGAAAACATTTCATCTTCACTAATTTAGCGAGAAAATCTGCAGACATAATGAAAAACCGGTCCAAAAAGATTAAAGTTTATTTCCAGAGACTGCTGGCTGTGCTGAAATAAGGCTTGGAGTTAGGGAATTTGTTGGACAAGAAAGCAGGGATTCCTCAGTGCTGAAGGAAAACAATCCAAAAAGATACAACTTCCCATTGTTTTTAAGACTGCACCACACACTGCATCCTGATTAAAATAGCTCTGTCGGAGATTTGTGCTGGGTTTGCTCCAAGGATAAGATATGTGAGGAGGTAGAAAAAGTGTGACCAGTTACCAAAACTCCAGTTTTGTCACTTAAGACATCCTGAAAATCTATGAATTCAATCTGCGTTTGTTGGATTGATGTGTCACACAGTTGGTATATGATTTAAAAGAAGTCCAAATGCTTCTAATTTCCTGGTGTAAGGCGTTGTTTTAGCATTAAAACTAATGTAGGGAGGCAGCAAGGATGTGTGTAAGGACCTCTTCTTTTTTGTTGTTTAAACAGGAAAACAAGAAGCATCTGAGACATTGTAAATAAGACAGAACCAAGAGCCTACCTACAAAGATTTTATTTTTTTTAGAATTTTTCTGGGATAGATTGCCAAATTCTACTAATAATTTCAGATTTGATTTACAGTTTTTGTCCCTGATTATCCTTTGACTTACAAAGGATTGCACTTCACTCATACACCTGAGTCCACACAGTTTAACTGAGCTGTCTTTTGTTCCAGCAGTTTGATTTTTCAGATTCAAATTTATATCACACAGGCGAACCTGATGGGGAAAAATGACAAACGGGTAGACGAGTTGGAGTTTATTTAAAGCAGAAAACTTGTGGAGAGATGGAAGCTGCGAGTAAAACATGAGAAAAGAGCCCAGCAAAGAGAGGCAGCTTGATCCAAGCATATTTGAAAGCTTGAAAGATGGCATCTGGCTCGCCCACAAACAAACAAACAAACAAAAAATCCACCTGGCAGGGAAGGTCGACGTAGTGTGCTCCAACACCTTGGCAGAGAGTGAGCTCCTGCACAAGCAGATGCTAAAATGTCTGAGAAAGGCTTATTAATTACCTCTGAGGTTTGCTCGGGGTGTTCTGTGGGCCTCGCTTGATGAGAAACGCATGCTAGGACAAGATCAGAGCAAGGGAAAGACTGCGCGAAGGCAGTGCATAGGAAATAGGAAGTCCATTGAAAATGTTTCAGCTGTTAGCACCATATTAATACTCGGGCTGACAACTGTAACTAAAACAAAAACAATGGATCAGTAAATTACAGTTTTATCCTTCAACTTAAGCCTTTCTTCTTTAGCTTTAATTCCTTAGCTTAACCTTAAAGTGAAGCTTGGAGATAAAAGTGAAATAACGGAGCATGTCTCCATTTAATTGGTTTCCAACACCTTTATTAAGGAAATGAGGGTTAAAAATAAGGGCACTGTGTGTAGGTGTGTGTTCAGTACCAACACACTCACTTCCAGGTGTGAATCTTTGTTGTGGTAAGAAGCATTAATATCCCACTAACTAATTTATAATGTCTCATAATTCTGCTTTACCATATTGGTCTTTCACTTTAGATCCAAATGAACACATTCATGTTTGTGGGTGTTGACAAAATTTGAGGTGTTCAGTCATAATCTTTGAAGGAACTCTGTCCAAAGTCCCTTTTCTTCAGCTAATATTTAGAGTTTATGGAGGTTGTTTTAGGAAATTCAGCCTCGGGAAATGAAGTTTGAGCTCGACTAAAGGTAGAGCGCAGAGAGAAACGGTCAGAGCATGCACAGTAAATGTAGTCACAGTAACAGGCTGAACAAGCCAGTCATCTGTACACCCACGGCTGTGTGTGGGTGTCAAAAAGAAGAAGAAGAAAAAAGGCTGTCATTTTGGAGAGGTGAAAAGATCTCCATCTTTCCATCTCCAAATGTTCCTGCTCCTTGCTTACTTTTTTCGGATCTTGCACCAGTACCACGAAAAACCTGTTTCTTACGTAAATATCTGCTCCCAGATTTCAGATTCCTTCTGAACGACATCGAAGCGATCTGAGCCGGCGTTACGGTTGGGTCTTAAATACCTGATGCAAGGCTGAGTCCGCATAAAGTACATCTTGGGTTCAGATGTTGCCAAAGCAATAACTGTGTTTTCCTAATTATCTTGTATAGCTCTTCCAGCTATGCAGCAAGAGCATAACTTTTCTCTCCAGCTTAATATACCCCGTGTCTTTTATCCTGCATCCGGCTTCCTGGCTGATGGAATGTAATTGGCCTCAGGAGAAAGCATGCTGTGGGTTGAGTGATGATCACTAAGATTTAGAGTGAGCAAAGAGAGCTTTTCTTGGCTTATAGTGCCAGCCAAATGACAGAACACATGATTTGAGGTGAGGGGTGTGGGGGCTTCCAAAGATTCGATCCCCTTGTGATAGAAGCCATACTCAGAGGTGCGTACACCTTTGACACACTGCCGGCTTGGGAGATGCACAGTCCATAGGAGCCAGCCTTATTCCCTTCATTGGTGCCACTCAAGCAGATGGGTAACAAATAAAACGGTGTAGGAAATTTGATTCATGACTGCTCATTCCATAGGTCTTCAGACAGAAAGATTCCACCTACTCTAATGGAAGAAAGCAGTAAAAACTTCACTGCTATCAAAAACAGGAACACTATGTTCTAGCATTTATTAAAAGGTTGCTGTAAGACTGGATGAAGACTCCGCTATCTGCTTCACAACCCATTAGGCCTTGGTTGAATAGCTGCAAATTGGGGAATAAGTGTGAATGATATCTTGGCGTTGCCACAGTCTTAGTAATCACCAAACAAGTTTTCTTAGCGATTTTGTTCTCTTGTACCTTTCCACAACAATCTTTAATTCAGGTCACAGGTCACTTGTGGGGAAATTCTAGACTTTTCCAGATTCAACCTTCTGGACTTCTTAGTCTTTTATCTTCATTTTATGCAAAAAGTACAAAAGTTAACTATAACTGATTTAAATATGGAATAGGCAAAGAGAAGAAGAGTGGAGAAGGAGGGCAGAAAGGAGGACACTATACAGGCAGGAAAGAACATAAGGAAGGAAAAAGGATGGAATGACAAGGTAGGGAAAAAGGGAAGGAATACGGAGATGAGGGCATAAGGAAGCTGACAAGGAATGAAAGGAAGGAAGGACTCAAGAAAGGAATGCAGGTAGGACTCGGTCAATGAAAGAAAGGGATGATGCAATATAAAATGAAAGGAAGGACTCAAAGAAAGGAATGGAGACTGGGCAGAAATGAAACCGAATGGACCGACAAACGAAAGAAAATAAGTAAGGGCACAAGAAAAGATCTAAGGGAGAGGGAGGAAAATAGACACAAGAAAGAATGAAAGTTAGAATACAATGAAAAAAGATGGAAAGAAGTAACTCCACAAGGAAGGACACTGGGAAGGTCACAGGAAACGAGGGAGAAAAGATATATTTTAACACTGAAATAGGGAATACAGGTTGAAGTTAAAATCTTTCAGAATTCTTATTGTCTTTTTCGATACTTCTATACTTTAATGTGCACAACACAAAATAGATAGCATCATGAGGAAAATAACTTTAAATGTTACTATTCAGGCAACATCCCAGGACATGAACCAGGAAGTTAAAGGTCTTCCACATGGACTACAACCTTCAGTGTACATCCAAATTAGCAACAAGTGGCAAAAGGGCAACAAATTGGTCGTCCTTACAAAGCAGAGATCTCTGACGAACCTAAGTCACACTGGGGTAAGATTCAAGCAAGCCATTGTGGGAAGCTTATGGAACCCAAAATGTTTTATCCAAGTTCTAGTTTTAAAAGTAATTCCACCAAATATCAAGAAAATGTATAAAAAGGGTTTAAGGCTTTATGTTTAGCCATTGTATTTAGACTAAAATTTGATATTTGGCCCCGCTTGTGGAACTAAAAGCCTTTTGCTCTAGAACTACTAATCAGGTTACACTTGTAACACTAAACGTCATTCTATAACGTCATGTATTGCAGACTGAATCAGTCATAACTTACTAATAGACAATAAAAAGCAATATGTATTCTGAATAGCATAGGTGGGAACATTTCTACTTTATTTCTTCCTCCTCTGTTTCCTATTTATGAAGGTAAAACATCATAAAAAGTATCAGACGTATTGAAGGCGCATGCTGTCATTTAATGGAAAAAAGTCATTTCAATCAAATCCTTGTGTGCTCTCTCTATAAGGGATGCTGCTATTTTTTTTGGTATGTTATATCCGTGGAAGGAGGGGTGTAGGAAATCATTGAGGGATTCCCCCGCACTGCGGTGATTTACCACTGTAGGGCCATCCCGAGGGGAGAGAGAGCGCGCCCAAATTATATTAAAGTGACTAAAACTGCTTTACTGGATCAGGGTTCATGTAGAGTACGAAGTCGGTATATATTGTTGTTTTTCTTCATCATAAACTTCTTTTCTTTTTGCTTTGTTGACGGGCAGAATGTGACAAACAGGACATTTCCTTGACGCTTTTGCTTGTGTTGCTATACCATTTTCAGTGCAGTGGAGAGGCAGAGATTAAACTGAATATGGGTCAGTTCGCAGCCAAAACTCTGCTTATCTGAACTCTCGCACACCCTGAATGGAAATGATTATACCCTACGGTTAATTAAATTATTAAGGCGTGCTGGAAATCATTTCCACTGGTCACCATCTTTATTATTGCGGAAAACATATGCTAATGCACAAACAACGGCATTAAAGCAGAGCTTTAGGGACTAGGGCAAGGTGTCAATAATTTATAATGTTCAGTTCTAGTTCATAGAAACCCAGAGCTCACTTCCTTTAAAAAAAAAAAATAAAAAAGTAAAAAGAAAAACACCCGACTCCTGGGTAGGTATTGCAAAAGCAGTGCTTGCTTCATCTCAAATTCATTTTGATTGTCTCCATACAACATTGATGAGGACTTCTTGGCCGCATGTTTACACAGGCTACACTGTTTGTTTAAATCATTTATGATCCTATGAGGTGTTCGCTGAGCAGCCCACCTGCCAACACGTCGAGTGGAAGATGCCAGCCTCGGGCGTAAAGGAGGAAGTACGGTGGAAGAGGGAGCGGGTGGGGAGTGAGGGTCAAAGCCAAGCAGCGTGAAAGGCATCAATCATTCGGAGGGGATGATGGAGGGTAAAGTTACAGTGGTAATGGAAAGAAAGAAAGACAATAGGATGGATTCAGACAGCAAATTCCCTCTGCAGGCTCCCGCTATCAATAGGACTAGAACATTTGCCGTTACTGATGGAAAGGTTTTTAGTTTGCCGCCATCCATTTGCAAGCCAAACTTCTTTCTGTTGTAAGTCATTGCAGAAGACAAGCTCATATAGTTCCCATGGCTGAAACATGGAATAGAAAGAGACGGCTAATGTCGATGAGTTTTATTTAGACTACAAGCTTTTATTGATGACTTCAGTAGAGCTGTAGGTAGCCCGGCGTCAAATAGCCTGGTATCGCTAACATTGTTTAGTTTGAAATTTTAAGTGATTTTAGTGTGGAGCTCTATCAGTGAGTTCAACCTGCTAACAGCATCTGTTTACTGTGCTCATAGTAAATATACATTAAATGTTATTTATGCTCTTTAATATATATTTTCCCAGTATAGACTCAGACTTTGTTTGTCTGAAAGAACGGAACCAAACTGAGAAATTGCACGATAATATCAACTGACAGTTTTCTATTTTTTTTTTGTCATTTTCATCCATTTTAAAGTGTTAAAGATATTTATTTAGATATTTTTGTACTGTAGGTAACAGTTACCTGTATATCTATACGGTGGTTATTGTGCCTTCCTTTTTAAAGTAGTTGAGTAAAATGTGTGGTTGCGGTTCTTTCTCAGAAGAATACAAGCTATTTGATTAAAATGTTTGTTAGAGAGGCGAACATGCATTTAAAAAAAAAAAGTGTCCGTCAGCTAAAATGTTCCTGAATGAGGACAAATAACAGCAGCTTGGCATTTTGATAAAAATCACATTGAACGTCCATTTGAATTTAAACGAAGCGTCAGTGGTTTAATAAGCTTTCAGGCGTCATAGAGTTCAGCCTTGTGAATCATTGTTCCCGTGCTGGAAATGTTCGGCTGATGGGGGGATTAATTCTTTGAAAATTTTGCATGAAAACTTTTGCTGAAGCTGTAGGTACATGAGTCATCTCTCCCACTTATATGTTGTACCATGGCACTTCATTTTACTGGCCAGTGTGTTTTCAGGTGGAGGGTAGAGACATTTTGAGAGAACTACATGCAAAAAAGAATCAATGTATTTGATACTTGAGTAAAGTTCTTCACTTTAAAAATTTAACTTTAATGTGAGAAATGATGTAAGCAGGGTATCTTTGGTTTAAAGATGTTTTCAATGGTAAAAATATACTCAATAGTAACAAATATAAAAAAATACAAATTAAATGACCTACAGTGTTTGTTTTTTTATTATTTGAACGTACGCTAAGCATTGATACAGCAGTTGCCGATCAACATTTCTGGAGACATTCGTGCCTTACAGTTATAACTATTTGCTTCTATTACATGGATTTAATAAGCTTTCTATTGAAAGTGGGAGCCTTGTTCAAGAAAGGGCAGAAAAGGACGATTTGTAATGGAAGATAATGGCAGTACACAGAAGTAATTGCCACATTAATTCCTGACATTTCCTCCCACATGCTCTCTAAAGACTACAATCCGAGAGTGATTGGGGGTTGCAGGCTACCAAACATGCCATGGTTGTATTACTGTACAACCATGGCTTGGTGCCAATAAGCTTTTCTTGTCATGCTGAGTGTCCAATCTGTGTCCTGTGCTGACTAAGATCTTCCTTTCCTCATATCTGCATGGTGGATAAAATATTCACTGATTATGAAGTTAATAAAAATAGATAAAGAGACAAAATTCAGACATCGGGATGAATTTGCATGAGTTTATCTTGGAATTCTATTTTCTTCCCCTCCTCATGAAAATGCAAAAACCTGTTGTGCATCAGAAACAGTGTTTCTGGCGGCGCAAAGAGACAAATAACTATTCAAGTTATGTAACAGCTTGGTCACACATGAGTCTTTTGGAAAGCAGCGCTTATTGCAGTGGACGCTTTTAATCTCGTTCTGGTTTCCGTTTGGCACCACGGGGACATGTGTGCTTTTAGCAGTGCCAGCTTGGTGCAGGTTTCATTTCAACACAACAGTGGGTATGGTGAAGATCACTGCACTGCCTAGAGAAAGAGAGAGGGGGAGGAAAAAAGAGAGGTGCAAACAGAGAGAAATAGATATGACGGAGAGGAAGAGTTAGCTTGAGTAACTGGATTATGTGGTATGGAATGAAGGGGGAGGGCTTGGGGCCTCTGGCGCAGCTTCTGCGCTGGTCAAATATTACCCAATTAATACAAAACACAAGTATTCCCTTGCACTGTTGGATTATGTGTATTCTCACGAAAGGACTGACTTATGTCTTGTTTTTTTGTTTGTTTTTTACTCCTCTTGAGTGCCAGATCATGCTGGTTTGATACACAGAAATTTAAAGGGATATAACAATAATACATTCATGCAGAGACGTTAAAAAATAACCAAAAAAAAAAAATGTATATTTTTTGTTGAAATTGCAATGTATGTGTTTTCAATAAATCCAATTATGCTGCCGCATTTGTAAACATAAAGTTCTAAATGCGTCCTATTTTTTTTATTTTTGTTCTTTTCCCCCCAATATTTAAGGAGCAAGTATTTGTCTGTAATAGTAAATTTTTGTGTTCTCTGGATGCTCTATGGCGTTTAGATAACTATTAGCCAAATCAAACTAGGTCTAACTGTCAGTTTCACTTTCATTTTCAAGCGTTGGGCATTTTGAGGTGAGTTAATCCTCCTTTGCAGGGACGGCACAGAAATCAAACTGTCCTTAAAACCCACGGCTGCATGGCTTATCTGTGAATCAAATTGTGTTTGCTACAGTGCCAAATGTGTCCGAAGTCAATGCTAAAGCGTTATTTAACATTGCATTATGCCTTTATTTGTTATTGAAATGAAGTTAGAACAAGTTTTTAAATGTTAACTGATGCTATGTGTGGAGAAAAAAAAGATCTAGTGTGACATTTTGTAAAAATGCATTACAATCAGCCTTTTGAGAATAATTCACTTTTGTCCAAATGGCTGAGTGAAAGTCCATTTAAATTTAAATTGGTTTAAAGAGCTTTCAGGTGTCTGAACATTGATTCAGCCTTGTGAATCAATGTTCTTGTACTAGAAAGATTCAGTCAATGGGGAGAGCAACTTTTGAAAATCTTCCTCAGAAAAATGTTCAATGAAGCTGCAGCTAGATGAGTCATGCTGCCCTTTTGTGCAATGCACTATGGTACTTTACAATACTGAGTAGAGGGTTTCCATAGAGAGGGGCTAGGCTGCATTTAGGTAACTGGTTTATATGTGCCTAGTCCTATGTAGTAAAATGGGTAAATCAATATTTAAGTTTTTATAATCATTTGTTTTCTATCTCTCTTCTTCCGTAGGACTACACGCTGACCATGTATTTCCAGCAGTACTGGAGGGACAAGCGTCTAGCCTACATAGGAATCCCACTAAACTTGACTCTGGACAACAGGGTTGCAGACCAGCTGTGGGTCCCAGACACCTACTTCCTCAATGACAAGAAATCTTTTGTTCATGGAGTCACAGTCAAAAATCGCATGATTCGCCTTCACCCAGACGGGACTGTCCTATATGGGCTCAGGTATGGTCTTGTTGTCTCATTGACTTCTCAAAGGACATCTTTGTTTTTGAGAGAGGTCACAAAAAGTGGGCCGTCTCTGCAGATGTTTACTACCCCATTTGTCAAACCACACCCAAATTTTCAACCCACAAATGTGAGCAAAACTTTGTCAATATTCAGCTACTGTCGATAAACATAATTTTGAAATGGCTGTTTTCATTTAATAAGACACGCAATTAGAATCACATATAAATGAGTTTGTTCACACTCTAAGCCATTAAAAAACATTCCACGCCATCATCCTCCTACCACTTCCTGTTATTATCTTTGTCTTTTCTGCCAGTAGTAACATCCTTTTGTTGATGACATGACTCGTGATGCCTTTTCATTGCAGTTTTGCAAAATACGCTAATTTTGGTAGAGCTGAAAAACCAACTCGTCCTAGCGCAAAACAACATTTTATCGAAAAACATGAGTTTTATCTAAATTGGCATTTACGTTAAGCAGATGTGTTTTCCTAATTCTAAGTTGCCCAGTTATATGGTCAATGGAAATGCAGCTACTGATTTCCATCTCAGATAAATAACAGGATAAAGTCTGTGTACTAACTCTTCTAGCTGACCAATGATCAGTTTGGTGGCGTAAGCGACTGACCCATATTGTCTTTAAATACAATAAAGAAATGCATGAACATTTTAGACATATTGTACAATGCAAAGCTCAGCTTCCAGGTTGTTGGTGAATACTTGTTTTATGAAGCCCCTGTTCTGTGTTCTCCATTGATGTTTTTGTCAGGCTAATTCAGAGGATTCGGCATGACCTATGAATATGGATGCAAGCTTTGAATTGTCAGAGTGCGCAGAGAGAAGCGTGTGTGTGCGTCTTTGTTTGGCTGTGTGCTAGCATACCTGCATTTGCATGTGTCAGTACTTTAAAGTCAAACAGCAATGCTTGATTATGCCAGTGGAGTTCAGAGCATTTAGCCTAGTGGGCTACTTATAGACCTCACAGAGCATTCAAGAGATCAAAGTACGGAGGAGAAATGCCGGGGTGTTTTTGATTAGAGCTGTTATGTAAATTAAAGTCAGGTAAAGTTGAGTATCTAGCTGTAAACAGATTGATTTCATGTTAAGGAAATGCCACTGTTTAATTTATGTTATGTAAATTAAACAAGAAGGAGCTTTTAAGCAATGCCACCATTTTTAAAAGCCATTGTAACCTTAGTGTATGTGCACTTCAAATTTGGTCGACATTAATACAAAAATCTAAATGTTCTTCCTTTAGTCTCCTAAAACAGGAATAGTTTTGACTGAGTAATGCCATGCAGTGAGAAAAAGGTTGTGTCTTTATATGCTGTCTATTTTTTAAAGCTTCTTCAAGCCTCATCTCTTCTAAATCTGAATATATTATAAATATACTTTGTTCTGAGGAATGATGCTCATACTTACTGGAAATGAAGTTGAGCTGATTACTGGTTTTCTTAACACCAAGTGTCAGACAAAATGGCTGTTTTAATGAACATCTGATCACCTTTCATTACAATCGTTTAGACAAAGATACACAAAATGCATAATTTATCTCTAAAAATGTTTATTTATTACAGTCTGTAAGCAATATAATCTGTATCTAGTGCCACAGTAATGACAATATGTCTGTGCTATAGAAACCCACTTTGTTGGTGTAATTTTAACAGCATAATAACATCAGCTAATGGCTTTCCACAGCCTCATCTGAGTCTTAGCTAAATGAAGACATCCAGTGGCTAACTGCCAAGCAGCCGGCATTTAATCAGGTCAGACTCAGCCGAAATCATTTTGAATTTGCATTTCACTTTGCCCCTCACTTTAACTGTCTGATCATCAGCCGTCGGAGCGCTCGCGATCACATAGACAAAGCCACAACTCCTTGCGACCCAATTCAGATGAGCAGGCACTGAGCTGTGCCAACATTTGCAGTAGTGTTTGCGTTTTTTGTGTGTTTTTTTCACCTAATCAGAGGCTGGAGGGAGACCAGTTTTTTATGCCAGAGAGATAAACAGATTGTAAAATATCAGTATGGACTGGTGTCTGTCAGTGACTTATAGTTTAATTATGTACATGCTTACGCAGTCAACATTTTGACTCCGGGACGCTGCAGTAATGTGTTTTGGAGATGACAATGCCAGGAGTCTATTTTAATGTGAAACCAGCTCAGGAATTTGATGCAAAGACAAGCGGATAATTAGTTTGCTTTAAAGATGACTAACACAAGCAGGTGCTTTTAGCTTAATACTTCAGGCTAACTGGATTATTGCTGTCCCTTACACTCTTCGGTCATTCTAGACTGCTTAGCATACAGAACATCCCGCAGCTTCATAGTCTGATATGTACTGCCTGGCAAAATTATTCACATACATAGTTCATTTGGTTATAATCCAATGGATTAACACACAACAAAAGCATCACTACCATCATTTTGAAGTGGGAAGAAAATGAGATTATCTCTTTCTCAATCTGTTTGTTGTGTTTCAGGATAACAACAACAGCTGCTTGCATGATGGACCTCAGGAGGTATCCCCTGGATGAGCAGAACTGCACTCTGGAGATAGAGAGCTGTGAGTACTGGGCGTTTTTTTTGCTCCTAAAACTAGATTAATTTATTAATTTTTGATAAAGACTACGGCTCAGTAACGGGCTGAATATGAGGAAGGTTGTTTTTGCAACAATGGAGACATTAGCCGACACTCAAACAGAATTTGTTTTGATGAAGTCGGCTTTTTTCTACTTGAATTAATCACCCACAGGTCCCTTGCTGCTTGCCGGTTCTGATTGGGTAATTTTATGATGTAGCAGCTGCGGGAGATCAGCCTGGTGTACAATGAATATTGTGATTCGCTTTAAGATTAGTATTTGATTACAGGCAACAAATCATAAAAAGCCTTAGTGTGTGTTTTTTATAGGATTTAGGTCTAGGATATGAGATGATGACAGAAGGAAGTTGATTTTGTGTCTGGTGAACCATTTCTTTGTTGATTTGGTCAAATTATTTGGATCCCATTATTTCATGACCTATTTTAGGTCTCCTGGCATAGACCAGCAAATTTTTATTATTTTTGATGTTATTACAAAAAGTTCATGATGGACTCTATCAAGACTTCCTGGATCTTTTGGCCTGTGTTGGTCTGACTGTAGATATAAACAAGTTTGGGAGAGCAGCTTTCTAATGTATGAAGATCAAAACACATCTGCCTTACCTTTAAAACCTGTTTTCCTTTATTTCTCAATTTAAAGAGGGTCAAAAGGAAATAGGTTCTTGAATCATAACCACACAACCACTGAGGGATTTTCTACAAGCTCAGTTGCAGTTATTATAAAGATATTGTCTTGGATACCAGTAAGTGTCCCTCTTAAGAATATTTTTTTTAAATCAAATTATTTTCTGAAATATTTAGAACCTCTTATTATATGTACTAAAAGTAAAATTTGGATTTTAGTATGAGATTATGCTACTACATAAAATACGGTTTTTATTCTTCTCTAAGATGGTTTTAGGTGTAAAAAGTGCGGTATATGTGTGAAAATTGATCTAAATTAGTGTATTAGTGTAAGACCCTTAACTGGTAACTACATTCTCTTGAAGAAATCTATTAAGCCTTTTACTTTTAAAGGAACGTCTGGTTCTTTGAAGCAACTTCAAACATGTTATATTTCTTTTTCTGTCCAGTTCCAGAATGACAGCCCAGTTGGACGATCAGCAACGCTGCATATCTTGGTCTCCTGCGATGGCTTTGACAGATGGTTACACCTTGGTGTGTTCGTGTTTCTTCTCTTGCAGATGGCTACACCACAGATGACATCGAGTTCTACTGGAAGGGAGGCGAGTCGGCCGTAACCGGGGTGACGCGGATCGAGCTGCCGCAGTTCTCCATTGTTGACTACAAACTAGTTTCCAGAAATGTTGTCTTTTCCACAGGTAACCTCTGCACTCAAATACATAAAGAGCTAAAACATTTATTTATTTATTTATTTTTACATGAGGTTAAAGCTTTTTGTACAACTTTAAATGAAATCATATAAATTAAGCTTCTGCTGGTCTTACAGCTGATAATTTAATCAATTTCTGCAGCAATTGATTAAACCCATCAAGCATGCCAAAGCTTGATGGGTTGATCTTAAATCCTCAGAGCCACAGTTGTGTTTGTCAGTGCCTCTAATTGGGTTGAAATGAGGTAAGATCTGCCTTTGAAGTTTCCCTGAAGTAGCTGCAGTTGGAACAAGCCTGCTGGAGTGGCTCTTCACTGAAACAGACATAAATCACCTAACAAACATCTTTTACAACCAGCAGTGCTTGACTGCATGAGGTCATGCTTTTTACGGGATTGGTGAGGTTGATATTGTTCTGGTTGTTGACAAATGTAGCTTACGAGGTCATGTTAATTAGATAGGACTTGTTGCCAGTTTGAGTAATTGTCTGTTATGGTTTCAACTGATGGGTAAAAAGCTAGCCAAGAACTAACGTTTGTGCGCTAAAAACAAGTTGCTAGTAACGGTTGTGGTCGCTAACGCCACTAGCCTCACATGTTACCAAAGGCAGAATGGATCCCTGCTTTTATTTATAAAAAAAACATTTTTTTAATGAGAAGAAAGCGTTGACAGAGTTATCAAGATCTGATGTGAGCAGCTCATTTTATGCGATTCGTTTATCGAAATAGAGCCAGTTGTTTGCACGATTGTTTCAAAGTCCTGTTACTGATAATGGAATGGTGACATGTTAAAATGTTAAATGTTTCTATATGGTATTAAGTATTGTCTGTGAAACTTATACCAAAGTATAACTTCACAAGATGTTCAATATTCTTCCTTTAATTTTTAATTTTGTTATGTTTTTCATCGGAGTTCTGAGAAAAGATCTAGATCTAAAATTCCGCATTGCTTGATTGCCTCTCCGCTATTTGGGATCAGTCATTGCTTTTGAATTTCTGAAATCAATCTTTTCTTTGATTCCTGTGTGCTTGATTAAGAATTTATTTATGATAAATCCTAAATAAATCTAAAATGATTTTAAGAAAATTAATCCAGACCTGGTCAACAAGACGTTACAAGGTCCTAATCAGCCAGTCAAACGTAGATTTCTGGAAATGTGCAGCCGGCTTTATGATCCAAAGCAAAGAAAAAAGTCATTCTGTTGTTTTTCTTTTATATGTCCAGAAATATCAACAAACTATCAGTGTAAATAAAACACAATCGCATGAGTAGGGATGTTTTCACCCTCAAGGTTTAATGCATTAATCAATAGCTAAATTCAGTAAATTATGTTAAGAGCTTTCACAAATTAGATAACTAAGTTCATCCACATCAAAAACAAAACTTGTGAGCGTCACACTTTGAGGTCATGAAAATATTCATACTTTAAAGATTTTTGTACGCCAATAGATGGTTGCATTTATATTTGCTATTTCAGTTAAAGAGACTTTAAAGGTATTTAGAAAAGCAATTCTTAAAAATTGAAGGTAAAATCGCAGACTTTCTGTACATTGCAGTCGATTTGCATTACTTAAAATTCAACCATATCTTCTTGATTTATCAGTCTTGGAGATTAATTATCCTTCTCTACACAATTCAAAACATACAAGATTTTTAAACTCAGCAGTGATCTTTACATTTCATTCATATCCAACCTTCAGGGAAAAAAGTTGAAAGATAGCTACTTCCTGTTCAATTTGTTGAGCACTGGATCTGACTTTCTTAAATTATTAATTCTGTGTAGCACATACACAGCCTCCAAAATAGACATCCAGCAGCAGCCAATATGGGCAAATATACTCCATGCTCTACTAGTCCATATATATTAACATTTTATACTTCTAATTGTAGAATTTGGTGTTTCTGTTTGCGTAATTCAACATTGACAGAAAACGTTAACATTAATATTCACATTTTCCAAAGTGCACATTATTGAAAACTTGCGTGTTTTTATTGCAGCCTATTCAGTTTGTGTTTATGTTCACTCACACATGCAACACCAAAACTAATTGCATTGTAATTTTAGTTGCGCTCTGCTCTGATTGGTCAACAGAGAACAAAGGCCCCTCCCACTTTTGATTAGTAAATGCAGCAGCAGATAGAAAATTGATGGGAAATTACCACATGAAACCACATGAGTAAAGCACATAAAACTTAAAGGCTATGTGTTTTTTTTTAAAGCTTGTGCAATAGGTTATACATGCGGCCTGCAAATGTTTTGACATTGTTGTTGTCATTAGCTGTTGTTGCAAAAAAAAAAAAAAACAGCCGCCAGTCTTATTTATAGGATCACAGCGATTTTCTTCCCAGCGCTTCATCTCTTGGGGCCAGTAATTAGAAAGGAAGGCTACACATCAGAGGCAATTTGTCAGGTTCCTGCATGTGAAAAACAGTCACTATATCACATTTCATGTTGTAATTAATGCCTCAGTGTTTCCCTGAGGGGGTTCAGTCGATATACATGCTGAACTTTCTTTCTTTCTTTCTTTCTTTTTTTTAAGTGTGCCAGCATAAGTCCTAAATTATTGAGATTTTTATGCGAACATTTATTCTGTGATGGACTTTTTTTTCTTTTTTCCCCAACGTTCAGCAAAGGCAGCAGTAGATCGGAGAAGCAATTTCTCCAGAGCTGTGGTAGGAACATAAAAGCTGACATTTAGAAATATTTTTCAGCAGAGTTGATGCTCAAAAGAAAGAGTCATGCTCGCCCTGAGAAGAACGGCAAAACTAAATCAGTCTTTTGTGAGATTTTTGGCTATTTTTAACTTATTCATCTTTTTGTTGATCAAGATTGTCAGTCATTTCCACTCTGTGTTCGTGACTTTATGTTCACCATCTACCCAAGCTGTTCACAGTACAGGGGCTCCTCTCCCTATCTTGGGAGAATCATGTGAATGTGTCTAAGTGGGTGAGCAGGGGTGCGCTTGTTTGCAGAAGCGATCTGTCCCCCTGCGGGTGGAGACCATTGAAGCTTAGTGTCCAGTGATCTGCTGCGCTTGCTGGTTGAATAACATCAAAAGCTTGTTGCCTTCCTTGCTAATGATCAGGTTTCCTCCATTACATGTGCTACAAGCCAGACTTTAGTTCCATTTCCTTTTCTCTCGCTCTCTAACTCAGCCTGTCACTTTCAGTTTTACTTTACTGTTTTTTCCCCTCCTCTTTGTAGCTTTCTTCAGTGCAAATTTGCCTCCAACTTCAAAAATGTGTGCTCTGATGCCAATTATCCTACTCTGACAAGAAAAATAACAGACCAGGATTCAGGGTATCTCATATTTATGTGCAATGAGGCACGCAGCATCAATTATTCTGCAAACACTGACTTCTGTGTGCGTACACGTGGCCTGCGTGGCCACATGCAAAATGCACGGGTGAGCAGGCAATGCTTGGTGACATTTAACTGCATGTTTAAGCTTCGCATGTCACAGATATGATCAGATTTATGACCGTAATCTGTTTCTGTTTAGACAGCTAGAAGAGCTTTAAATATTTAATATCCATTTTTGATCATTTTTGCATAATTTGAAACCGCGAGCAGGAAATATTCTTGCAAATTCTTTTGTTTTATCAGACGTGAAACACCCCAGTAATAACACAAACCATCCAAGTAGTACTTCAAATTCATGAACATAAACCAAAGGATGTTACTAAACTCAGCATTTTTTCCCTTATTTTATGATCATGGCTAAAGGCTTTTATGTAAGTGCATAGCACAAAAAGGCCATTACTAAATTGTGCCATCATATTATAGGAAAATTGAGAGGAAGGAAGAAGTGGGAAAACAGGTGCACAAGTGGTGATCAGTCTCTGGTTCTACTGAGGTAACATGGAAGCCCAGGTTGGTTTGACAGCGACCCTCATGTAGGGTCATGTTTTCCTTCCACTCAACTTTCAATGAATATGTTTGGATACATCTGTCTATGAACAGCCAGATTCTTTAGCAATTACCTTTTGTGTGTACAATCAGCAGTCTTCCCTATAACTGTGCAGCCTACTGAGCCAGACAGAGAGACAATTTAGAGCCACCTAAACCTCTGCTGGTGTTCTAGGCAGAGGTTTAGAGCACCAAATTAGGACGTGACTCTGATTTTCTACAGTTTAACTTTGTCACAATAGTCAAGTTTTCTGAAACTCTGAATTTAGGGTTTTCATTAAGACATAATCATTCAAATTACTCCATCCATCCATCCATCCATTCTCCGTTCACCCTTTGTCCCTAATGGGGTCGGGAGGGTTGCTGGTGCCTATCTCCAGCTACGTTCCAGGCGGGAGGCGGGGTACACCCTGGACAGGTCGCCAGTCTGTCGCAGGGCAACACAAAGACATACAGGACAAACAACCATTCACACACACACACCCCTAGGGAGAATTTAGATAGACCAATTAACCTAACAGTCATGTTTTTGGACTGTGGGAGGAAGCCGGAGTACCCGGAGAGAACCCACGCATGCACAGGGAGAACATGCAAACTCCATGCAGAAAGACCCCGGCCGGGAATCGAACCCAGGACCTTCTTGCTGCAAGGCCACAGTGCTACCAACTGCGCCACTGTGCAGCCCTAGTAACAAATTACTAGTAACAAAAATTTGAAATATTTCACTCTATATAATGAATCAAATTAATATATTTATTATTATAGGTATACGTTGTTTAAACTTTAGCCACACATTTTAATCCAAAAATAAAGCTACTGGTGAATACAGCGTAGTTTTTTTTATAGTTTGTAACACTGACTACCTCGGCATTCAGTGACAAAAAGCACCTTTGATCCTGCAGCTTTCTTGTCTATCAATCCATCCACAGACATCAGCAGCAGCTCAACTTTACTTCTTTTCCCCTTCTCTCCTTCCCTCTCTTTCTCAGCCTCACACATGGTGTTCCTCCCACTCACGGATGTTGCTTGGTGTAGCCATTATAGGCAGAACTGTAACACACCTACATGCCAGCGTACCTCGGCCACCTCTTTTCTTAAGCCACCTTGGCTTCTCTTCCAGTCAGATGTAGTCCAGAAGAGCTGAATCACTGGAAGGGTAAACCGAGCTTTTTAAAGAAGAAGAAGAAGTGTGGCTGTCCTTTTTTTTATTTTCACACTATAATATATGTAAATTATGTGTTTAGTTCTTTTCAAGCTGTCAGACCTGTTATTTAGGAGCTAAAAATAACAGGATTGTCTAAAAGGATAAATATTGTTTGAGTATTTATAGTTTGTGAGGTGTTGTTCTTGTCAATCAGATTACTGGATTTTTACTGAAATAAACATGGAAGCTTTAGAAGCTGGAGAGGAACAGCAAACTGTCCATAGAAAATCTCAGACTTCTATAATATTTTCAATATAGCTGTGGCAAATACTTAATATTTATCTTAATTTTGAAGCAGTATAGGAGAGTGAGTGAACATCAGGGATTGCATCATAGTTGCCTGTTTTCATGGGCCAAACCACAGACAGGATACAGGCAAGAAAATGTTGCAGTGGTAGTTTTATTCTGAAAAAAATTACAAAACAGAATGAAGATGATTCCCGATTCCAAATGGTGAATCTGAGAAAAACTAAAAGTAAAGCAGGATTCCATTTTTTTTTTAATTATTACACGGTTTGCATGTTTTCTATGCTATGTTCCTCAACAGTACATGCCAGTGAAAGGAGCTTCCAGGTTTTATGACCTCAGCCCTGGCAGAGGTGTGGATATTCTCCTGTTAAAGAAAGCTTGATCAGGGAAATTATGACTGTTAACCAGTCATAACAATCTGTTCATGCTAGCTGTAGCTTTGAGTTGGGCCTGATATATAGATGTGTTCCTCAAAGACTTCTAGGGACAAACACTTGGAAAGTAACCATGGCATGCTCATCAAACACTGTAGAGTGGAGTTTGATTTGGGGCCAAAGATATGAGCCTTAACTTGATTAGGCTCCTTAAAGATTTGAGAGTTCCCTCTCAAGGATGAGATTTGAATCCATGATTTGTCTTAGCCACTCAAATATCTGAGTCTTGACTTGGTGGACCAAACCTTAAGGTTTAACTGGGGATATTCCTCTAAGACATTAGATTTTACTTGAACGTCCCTCTCAAAACTTGACTTGGGCCTGCTCCTTAAAGACTTGTATTTGATTGAATTGAAAAACTCTGGTGTGTGCATGACAATTTAAATGCCTCAACTAATTTCTATGATTCCTGCTCACTTATAAAGCCAAACGTTATCCGTCTCTGTCACGTCTTAAGTCTGAACTCTGACACAAGAAGCTACATGAATTGATTCATGGCCTCTTTTTAAAATCACATCAGGTCATTTTTATTGCGCTGTAATTTTATTGCATACACCAGGCGCTGAATCGTAATGAGATGCGAGTGGATCGTTTTTTTTTATATGTTCCTAGTGGCTCTCTCTTTTTCCAGCCATACACACAAGTGTGCAGTTGGTGGACCCACGCTCACCACAAGTAGCTTTGGCTGAATACCCAGAGAGCAGAAATGACTCCATAATGGGTCCCACTTCTCCTGTGATGTGAAACCAAAATGGAAAAACGGCTAAGAATAGTGGGAGTAACGAGTCATACATGCAGCCCATCTAGAGATACAATGCCACGAGATTCCATGCGCACACATGCATAGACACTGCTCACGTTTGAATTCAATGGATGACAACAATGGTGAGAAACTCTTTCAGTGGTTTTGTGGATAATTCCTTGAAAAGTCAAAATGTGGTCACGTTTATTTACCACGAAATATGAATATAGTGACACATCACGAAATAGGGTTGCAATTGAGTGTTTTTGTGTTTGTGTGGCTTGTGTGAGGAAGAGCTCATGTGTGTTGGTGCTTTGAAGGGGATACTTGTTACCATGGTGATAAATTCAGCCCATGCTGTCTGTGTTGCCATGGAAACTGAAACAAAAACATAAGAGGTCCCTTCTTGCTGCTCAGACTATCAAAGTTTGATGTTTTCAGGGTAAGCCTATCATTTTTGTGATGCTTTCTGAATTAGCTTCATTCTCAGAGAATCTTCAGGCTATTTCATACATTTTATTTCTTGACTAAATATTTCATATGCTGTATTTTTCTCTCTCTCTCTCTCTTTTCTCCCTTGTTTCAGGTGCCTATCCTCGACTGTCGTTGAGCTTCAAGCTGAAGAGGAACATCGGCTACTTCATTTTGCAGACGTACATGCCATCAATCCTGATCACCATCCTATCCTGGGTATCCTTCTGGATAAACTATGATGCATCTGCAGCCAGGGTGGCTCTTGGTAAGAAGTCAATTTACTTTCTCAAACTACAAAGTTCTGTCTTGTCGATCCCTCCTGAAAGTGATGTGCTTTTGAGTGTATCCTTTCATGAATGAGTAAATAAAAATGTCCTACCTCGTGATGCGCTTATAGGGTTAAACCTGTAATTCTGTTTTGAAGGAATGCTATTTTGGTTCTTCTTTTTGTGGAGTGACAGCAGCAAACTAGGTCACAATTTGTGTCTGTAGTTTGCTGTTGTCACTAAAAGAAACCATAGTCACTCACCACCATCTCAAAAGAGGATGCTTTTACCTCTAAAACGTGCTCATGTTAGCAGTAAACAGACTGCAGGTGGATGTTTGTTGGCTGTTAATCATCATGATCCCTTCAGTATGATGCAAGACATGAGTAATGACCATATCCAGATGCAGATCCTGCATGAATAGTGTGCTCACTGATTTTAATTACTATCCACCCCTGTCAATGTAGCGTAACTCAGGACTAATTTGACCAGTTTACATATTTTGTTTTTCATAATTCTTTGCCTCAGGTGGCCCAAATACCAAGAAACATTTATAAAAATCTTGAACTGGATTATAAATACAGTGTACAACTGGTATTTGCTGTGGTTAGAGACTGCAACTGGCAACAAATAGCTCAAATGTGCTAATACCTAAGAACGATTTTAAACCGTATTTTTTAGTAGTTAAAACACCAAATATACCTTCGCACACATTGATAATCACAGTGAAAACTGTCTTAGCACTACTGCAGAAGCTAACATCCACAGTCTTCCTTATTTCTGCTCTTCAATCAAGTTCAGGTTTACGTCCAATTGGAGGTGATGAAATGTAGTCCAGATTACAAACTTCACCTCCAGAAAAACGGAGGTGAATTCAAATCAGATAATGACTACAGGATCATTAGCAATCCACAGTGTAAAATGATGATTTCCTACAATGGCTCTACTCACAACCCCCCAGGTGGGATGACATCTTTGTGAGCTGCCAAATCATCCATAGAAAAAAGAAACACCACTCTCAACATTAAAGACATTTGAAGCTGTGGATCAATTATTTTGGTCCTCTTTGATATTGATTTACTCTCCAAAGATCTCAATCTTTCTTTTCAAGACGTTCTTCAAGCAAATATTAGTTTTTTATAAGCTTAATACGGAAGTTATCATTCACTGTAGTTGAAAATCTGTAATATATATGCAGCTCAAATCTGAACTTGATATTTCTACACTGAAGATTCCTCCAAACCTCAAACAGTGACTCATCTTCATGCAAGGGAAGAAGACTCACCTAAAGTCATATGTGAGAAACCATATAGCAGTTTAACCTTAGATGATGAAGTGATCAACCATGCTTGGATTGATGACATTGGTTTGTCATGTCTTGTTTTTGGTCAGCAGGAGGTCATGTAATAAACCTTGACCTCTGGACATAAATAGTGCAACCCAGCTATGTGAACTGATTGCTCCTTTGGATCTTCAATCACATGAATATGGATAGATAATGGAGCAATAATGCCCTTAACACATCATATCGCTTTTTGAAAAGCATGCTGCTATCCATTGCCCTGATGCGTTGCCTCTCTATATATCTTTCCTAGCTCTGTTTATCTGCTTCTCTCTTCCCTTTGTTAAAGCATGCATGCAATATCCGGTCATTATCGTTTGCCTTGGAGTGTCTGATTTTGCGAGCCAATGGACACTAGCAATATCCGATTATAGGCCTGACAACTGAGAGAGATCCGGAGTTCCACTCAGTCTTTAGATGGACTATTGTGAGCTTCCAGTATGTACCTTGATTGTAAAAAAGAATGTGTGCGTGTGTGTGTCCAGTGTGGACTCTTCTTTCACGTCTGCCAACCTCCTGGTAAGAGCAGAGTAATGATTAGAGGGGAAATCAATTTGAGCAGGCAGCAGGCAAACAATTGAATTGTTTGAAGGGGGATCTCATTTTCCTGAGCAAGTCCGAAGGATTGTTAAGTTACAGATTACCTGCACACACCCTTAAATGGTTGCTGCCTGTTTCCCAGAGTGATGGCCCTCGAACGAGCGCTGGATCATATGAACTGTGGCGGTGTGGGTGTAAGTTGGTGGCACATTTAATGTAATTAAAGTCGTACAATGTTGTGGAAATGCATTTGGCTCCTTCAGCATTTCTTTCCATTTTTGTTTCTTTGTCACATTTACATGTTTTAGGTCAAATAAGATTTCTCTTGGTACTAGCAGTCTTCATTGACAGTTACCAGCCAGGAAATGGGCAGAGAGAAAAAGGGGTAAAACATACAGCAATGGTCTGAAGGTCGGACACCAAACCCAGGATGGCCACTTCAAGGACTAGCCTCTGTACATGGGGCGCCCACTCTACCACAACACCACACGATGCTCCAGATCAAACTAATTTTAATATCAAAGATAACTTGAGTAAAAACAAAGACCAGATTTCAAACATTGATTTCACTTATTAGGGGAAAAATGATTTTCAAACCAACTTGGCCACCCCAAACTTTATAACTTGTTGTGTCACCCTTTGTGACAACAGCTGCCATTAAGCATGAGCAGAATTGTTTTTTTCCAGCTAGTCTGTCTGCAAGTGATGAATTCAAGTATCCGAGTAACCAGTATTTTCAGTTTACTTGCTTTATGCAACATGAAACTTCCTCTATATAGTGTCGGGATGTGCTGCTAATGGTACACTGGTCTGTGATTAAAGGAAATTTGATTGCTGAGTGCCTTTGTTCAAGCAGTTAAAGAAGAAGAGGAGATTTGGGGACATGTAACTAGAGGGAGTAAGACCATCCACGACTAAGTGATGGGTAGATCCGGAGGGGAATGAAGAAGAGAAAAATGGTCGATGAGGGGAACAAAAGGACAAGCCAGACCAAAGATGGAAAAAGAAGAGCTGTGCAGTCGTAATTCTTCCACAGACAGGACAGCGGTGTGATGGAAAAGCAGCTCGGCCCACCAGCTCTGGGCCCCTTGATTAAATTGTCCGATTGGAGACTGAGGGAGGCAGCAACAAGAAGAAAAGAGGGAGGGAGCGAAGGACGGAGAGTAATGGCCCAGCATTGAGAACACCTATAAAGAACAAGGCTGTGTTGTTAAGTACAAAAAGGGCGCCGTCCAATTGTGCCTTAGACATAAGCATTTGTACGCTCTCGCTCGTACTAACACATATGTGTGCGTGTGTGTTGCTAACCTTGTAATGTGCCAATAAATCTCACTAAGAGCTACATTGACCTTAGCTATCTTGCTCATTCCTCCCAACCCCCTGACTGTTCTCTGTCTCCTCTCTGTACTTTATGACACCCAAACACCAAAAGTGATGTCTGTGTGTGTTGTATGGGCAGAGGCGCTGCTGATGGACTCCATTTATGTTCGATATCAGTAAATGAAGTAGAGGAGATGTGGTGTCTTATGGTTGCAGTAGGGAAGATACTTCCATTGGGTAGAACAGTGTTGATATTTGTGTGAGACACAGAACTTGATGAGTTTAGTTTTTTACTTTTTGTTTTGTTCAAACCATAAACTTCATTGTATTTTATTGGGATTTTATGAGACAGGCCAACACGAAGTAATTTATAATTGTGAAGTGGAAGAAAAAATTATTTCTACAAATCTTCTGTTGCTGCATTTTGACCTTTCCAATCTGTGTCGACCAAGTGTACTTTTAGGCATCTTCTCCTATCATGCAAACTCGCCATGTGTGACGGTGCTTCATACGTGGAGAGCCATTTTGTAGCCTGACAGGGTAAGGTTAGCAGGAGCTGGGAGGTAGATAAAGGCAGCACTATTTTAATGAGTTATTTCTGCTGGATGACCGAGGGGCAGTAGGATGTTTTTGAGGGAGACCTTTGAATTTCAATGAAGCCGAAGTGAAGCACCCACCTCCATTGTGTGTATGCAAGCGGCCTATGATCAAAGATGAAAGCACTTAGCAAATTATTTTTAGTTGAAATAAGAGAAAGGTGGTGTTATCTTGCCTGCTGTTTGTACTTTTCCTATATAGTTTGGAAAGGTACGGAATCTGATTTCAGTCATTGTCTGATCTAGATAATAATGAAAAATGACTAATGAAAATATTTATATTTTCTGCAACACTTTCTTTCCTTCATCCTTTGTCTCTTCTTTCTTTGTCTATTACCTCTTTTTTCCTTCTTTTTGTAATCTTTTTATTTTCCTTTCCTTGTAAAGTACCTTCTCTGGATCTGTCCTCCCTTCCTTATTTCCGTCCCTTCTTTCTCTGGCTACCAATGGTAGAAATATCTTACATAAATTCATGGTTAAGGTTGGAAAAGTATGATTTTTTTTTAAAGGATGTCTAGGAACCATATTACTACAGATTTAATATTCAGATTTGAAGTTGTTTTAGTTAATTGTCAATTATTTTGTTTTTTTTGGGGGGGAAAATACATTTGTTTCCTGTTTACCATAGGAATCACCACGGTACTGACCATGACCACCATCAACACACATCTGAGGGAGACGCTACCCAAGATCCCATATGTCAAGGCCATCGACATGTACCTAATGGGCTGCTTTGTCATGGTCTTCCTGGCCCTTCTTGAGTACGCCTTTGTCAACTACATCTTCTTCGGGAGGGGCCCTCAGATGCAGAAGAAGTTGGCGGAGAAAGCAGAGAAGGCCAACAATGAGCGAGCGGCCAAGTACGACGCAGCAAGGGTAAGTTTGGTCCAAACCGTGACACACTTTACATTACTGGGCACAGAGGGTAAACATTAAAAAAGTTATGCATTTACGCACTAGAAACTGCTCACTGGGGATCATTTTGGTAGTGACATTTAAGTTCCTCGAAATTTCCATAATCGACATTGAAAAGAGATGCATAAATATAGCAATCAGCAGCAAAAGCGAACATACTGATTATTTAAACTGCATTTCATTATTGCTGAGAATCCTTGGTGTTCATTAAAAAAACCCAGAAAGGCACATGCAAAGTCAATTTCCAGGCATTTGTCCCCAGATGTGGCTGAATATTTTCATCTCCTCAGGAGGCAGGTAGTAGGACCGCATCCCTAAAACGGTCCAATCAGGTTAAAGGTCTTCGCCACTCACGCTCGGTGAGTTATTCTTGATTTTCTTCAAATGAGGCTCTTCAATATCCTCAAGTCAACTCCGCCATCGCCCATCAGCCAACATGGATGTGGTTAATATCCGTCTTTTGCCTCTGTGCAAAATATCTCTATATCCATGTGAAGAAAACAAGCAAGAACAGACATCTCCATGACATTCACTGAAGTGATGCTCATGCTTACATTGTGGGAACTGGTGTGTCCGAAGCCGTTAATGCATGCTGTTTGTATAGGCTTTCTCATTGAACTCATCAGTGAAAGTCATTTCTATCACAACGCATGTAAGGATATGGTGAATCAGTCTGACTTCCAGTAGGTAGTCACTGCAGAGGTCCCTCATCAAGCAATTCTTTGCACTTGAAATTACTGATGATCTTCTTGGTAATGATCTATATGCACAATAAGAGACACAGCAAGACCCCATAGCATCCTTATGGGGTGGTGACAGTCCCAGATTAATTTTCGTACTATTATCTCGTACAGGAGTTTGTTTTTCCTCAAGAAAGTACTTTAGAAGATGTTGCTTTGGAGGTATAAACATGAAGGAAGTTTTTAGACTTGGTTGATCTTTGCATTTGTGTTACTTAAGAACCGAATTTAACAAACAAACTTTCTTTTTGGTCATTTTTGGGTAACATTTACTATATAATATGGGTAAAATATATAAGAAATAAATCTGTTTAAACTTTTAAAATGCTCCCCTAAAAATTTTTATTTAGCTTCAAGCTCTCTGATTGCATAGTATATACATGGACCTTTTGATGAAGAAATAAACCATATTTAGCAGAGGTATTCTTTTTAATGAATGCAATCATCTGTCAATATTAGGTATGGGCTTGATTGAGGATGTCAACTTTAAGTGAAATAAACAAAATTTTATTGTTTTATATCAAAGCAAAAGTTTGGACTACAAATAATAATAAAAAAACTCACACCTAATAGCTTTTAATGAAAAATGTAAAACACTGTCTAATGAAATAAACTACAATAATGCCAAAGAGAGCCTATAGCTTATAACTTTTCTATTTCAATAATAGTTACGTAGTTGTTACATAAATTGCGAAGCACGTTAGCAAACTGGTCCAGAGTGGGGTTGGGTTTAAACTACTAAAACACTTTTTCTTTTCTTTTTACTTTAATGGAAATGTGGGACTTCACCAGTTGCTACATTTGCATGAAGACCTGAATTTGCATTTTTCATTTCTGTTGATCTGTTTTGTGGAACGCCCATCATAGGCATGGATTATGATGTATCGTGTTGTATTTTTTTGTGTGTGTTTTGAATGTATTTATAGGCTGGAATTACAGGAATCAAGAAATTACTGATGTTAGCCTACAAGATGGATACCTTGCAGTTATTAGAAGTGCGCTGGTAACAGACAACGTTTGTTTCTTAATGGTAACATAAAAATTGTCCTGACTAGAAACGTATATTTTTATCAATATTATCAAAAGGAATGAAAAGTAATTTTTAGTTTTTAAGAAAGCCCATGAAGTAAACAAATTAAAAGTGTTTATTTAATTGACATTTAACTTGACCAAAATGTATCTGCAGCACTACCACAAGGTGGCAGTAAAGTGTACCACAGACCTTATTCAGAAACGGGACTATTTTTTTTTTTTTTTTTTTTGCTGTATTTGCAATGAAAGAGGGCAAAATGAAAATGTTGCTTTCCTTGAAATCTCTGCTCTTGGTTATCATCTAAGCATTTAGTTGATGATACATCTTAGAGTTTTGCTTTTTGCAGAAAGAGATGGGAGTGCACGCTGCAGGAAAATTGGGGAAATGCAAATGTGACAAAGATGTAACAATAGCCCCATTATTATCTGCTTAAACTGCCAGGAAAATGTTTAATTGTGAAGTTACTGCTTAATTATTAAATAAATGTTTGACTGAAAACCAATACAGTAAAATCCAATAGAGACAGAACAGATGTGGTTTTAACTTAAATGGTAATGGTTTGACGTGAATAAACATCCATGGGAAGCAATTGCGGTACTCTCTGGCAGCAACACTGAAAATATTAAAATAATGCAAATAAACTGAATAAAATATATTTTACAATATAAAATATAACTTTCCAAAATATTTCTGAGGAGGACTAAATCAGGTTGCCTCCATATGCATTCCAAGTTAAAATTGCTTAGTACAAGTGTCCTAAATTTTTTCTTTGAATATAAATTCTTGTTAATATGTTAATATGTAGAATGAATAAAAAAAAGGTTACATTTGATGTGTATATTCCATTAGGTCACGTACTTTCAAAAGTATAAAATATATGCATGTAAACCTGTTAAGGAGGGGGACTGAATATTAAATTTTTTATTTTTTTTTTAATTGATGTGACTCTATACATAGGGACTGATACCATTACATTGTTCTTATGGCCTCATTGATCCCAGTTTCTTGTTTTGACAGGAAACACTGTTACTTTAGCACCAGATGACAGTTTGGCCATTTATAGACTTATTTAATAATATGATGAAAATTTGAATTCTCCGTTTTTACCTTGATATTCAGAAATTCTCATAGAAACATTCACGCCAATTTTCTAATGGCTTTAGGCAAATTGAGAGCGATATAAAACGGTAATTGCTTTTGGAGCATCACAGGAGTTTATGTTAACTTGGGTAGTTTTGTAAGCTAACAAACCAAGTAAGAGTAATTTGTCATTCCCTTAAGTTTTCTATAAATAGCATAGCATACCTGCGCAACAAGCTCCAAAGCAAAACTGATTTTGTTATCCGCAGCGAGTATCATTAAGACTCTGGTAAATGAGGCCACCACTGAATCATTTTTGCTCTCTTTTCTACATATTGGTAACATCCTGTCCACTCTAACATGGACATTTTAACTTTTTCTTGTGTCAAGCAGAAATGCCTGGAGTTTATAACCATGATGTGGCCTATTTTGTGCATGCACAATGTAGCTACAATCACCAGAGTGGAATTATTTACTGTATATATTTTATTTCCACATCTGTCTTGCTTTTAGCCTGACTCTTTCATTTAAACTTTAAGAACTATCTCAAAAAGTTGATGCCTGAGAGGAACGGTGAAACTAATTGCTGCTTGTGCTAAAAACACAAGCAGCAATTGCTTCAGATGAACTGCTTTAGTTCAGTGTCTTAGTTGTTTGAGTTTTTAAGGTTGTTAATTTCAATGTTATCACAGCCTGCTTGTGCGGTTTTGGTATTACAGAATTTAGCTTTTTTTAATCTTAGAGGCAGTGAGGAAACAGACAGAGAATGACACATTCATTTGAAAAATATCTGAGTAACGTAGCTGGTATCTCAGGGTGTTTTCTAAAAAAATTCTGACAGAATTTCACCGACTCCTGAGGTGCATGGAGAGGATCAAAGATCTAATAAGGTGAAGACTCCAGCAACACCTGAAGTGCTAAGAAATACCTTTAATAGTAGATCAATGCATTTGTGCTTGTGGTCCCAATGTCCCTGATGATGGCCAAAAGCTGAAATGTGTTGGTTTACTAATAAAGTGGACCAAATAGTGTTGCTGGAGTCTTCACCATGCTATGATGTTTACACAGCTAAGGTGTTTAGTCTGTTTAAGATAAACTCTGGTTCAATTTACCCCTTGCTACATTTTTTTTCTGTAAATGTAGAAGAAGCAATCACATCAATCCAAGACGGTTTTGATTCCACATAAACTCAAGAGTAGTTGCTTATGGTGTGAATGTGATCCAACCCGGATCTGACTCGGTGTACGATGCAAGCTTGAGACAAATAGCTTTCTCAGCTATTGACTGTGGGTGTGGCTAATTCTGATCTGTTGAAATTCACACTAGAACAGCTGGTGTGGCATTGAAGAATAAGCACTGAAATCAAGAACAACTTTTTGTGAAACTCAATATTCGATCCCAGTCTCACTTCTTCAGAGCATGAATCCTAGTCAAGTTTGTATTGTTTTTTGCGACTGACCCAAGTGTGACTTGAGACATTAGATGTGTCTTAATGGAAACAACAATGTGGCCATGGAGCAGTGGGCCAGGTCTTTACTCTCGTGGAATTGTTGAAGGGGTTATGGGCGTATGCTTATCTGGTCTATAAGTGCTTTGTGGATCTGGAATAGATCTATGACTGTGTTCACTGAGGTATTTAGTGGAGTTTACCACTGAAGTATAGGATAACTGGGTGACGTTTAAAGGCAAACCAAATCTTGTATGCCTAAAGCAAGAGCTGAGTCATCATTCTCAGCATGCTGAGCCTTTTCAAGTGTTTGTTGGACTACACCAGGTTAACAAATCAATAACACTCTAAAAGTTTAGGTATTTCCATCCATTATCCTAACATTTTGTTTCTTCTTAATCCATTCAGGCGGAACCGCATGGTCATGGAAACATCCTGCTGACAACCTTAGAGATCCACAACGAAGTTGCAGGAGGTGAGATCACCACCAGCGTGGCAGACATTAGAAACTCTCAGTCCATGGTACAGTTGGACAGCACGGCGTCGTCAAACATCCAATACCGCAAGCAGAGCGGTGGGGTGGGGCCACGCTCCACCAGCCGCCACTCTCTGGACCGCTCTGCCCAGATGAAGCGGAGCCGACTACGGAGGCGGTCCTCCCAGCTCAAAATTAAAATCCCCGACCTGACGGACGTGAACGCCATTGACCGCTGGTCTCGCATCATCTTCCCGTCCGTTTTCTCGCTGTTCAACCTCATCTACTGGCTCTACTATGTCTGATCAGATCTGTTTTTTGGTGTTTGTCGTTGTTTGACTTTGACTTTCATTTCATTCGTTCATTTCGTTTTTTCTCTCTTGCTTTTATACGTGATGGAATCTGTCGAGTCAAAGACTGCAACACAGCAAGATAAAAGAGAAAACTGATCTAACAAAGACTACTATGTTTTGGACCAAGTTCTCATTGAAATAGTTTTTTTATATACTTATATATATATATATATATATATATATATATATATTTGGAGTCTTTGAATCCCGAGCACTGAGGTCTTTTTATTTTTGAAAGTATGTACTGTAATTTGGATTTGTGACAGTTTTTTCCCCAATCTTCACCCTTATTGATAACGTGTAAATAGCAAAATACAAAGCCAGCAACTTTAAAAAAACAACAACATTATTTTAAAAATCAATGCAGAAGCAGTTAAGTCAAGATTTTTTAACTAAAAGTCGATCGGGTGCAGGCAATATCTACAATAAATCCATTAAAAGTGGATTGCTATGCATTTTTAATGTACTTAGGCATTGTTGAACTGGCAAAACTCTTACAGAAACAGAATAACGTGTATTTATAGTGTTTATAATATTCTTGTCTACAATTTATTATACGTTGATCTGGTAAGCAAAATAATTTTAATCCTTTCTTCAGGATGATTTTTGACTCAGGTTCTCAATTTTTGAGTTTGTTGGGGACAAAAAAAAAAGGAAATAAGCACAATTTATGAATAAAACTGCCGTTTTTTCCAATTTCACAGCAAAACTTTGTGACTGCATGACAAAATTGCACTCAGATTTTCAATACTTCTTCGCAAAGCGCTTTTTATTTTCTATTTGAAACAACTGCCAATGGCCCTATTGGGCAAAATAGTTACTGTTTAACCCATAAAATATTATGATATTTTTGTACTCCTTGTCTTCAGGTATTTATTTGATTTCCTAACCTACGTTGTTGAAGAACGGTTCTTTTATTGTGACAGTAGGGTGGAATTACTTAACTTTTTTGTACATAGGTGTGTATATATGTCTATACATACACTATGTGTTCAACCCAAAAATGAAAATAATAATTTTGTGATTGTCACTGACTCCCAATAGTCTGATTATTTCATGGGGAGAGATGGGGATTAATGTCACAAGTCAAGCATCTTATCCATTTTGGAGCATGTCTGAGCACTATGAATACATTCTTAACTTAGAGCATCCTTCACAAATACTGAAAGCTCTGTAAACATCTTTAAAAACACTTCAAAATAAATGCAGATTTTGTCATATCAACATTTCACAGTAAAACTTGGAAAAAAAAATGCAGCCTTTAAAATGAGTACATTTGAGTACATCTGTGGAGTTCTTAGTTGTTTTTTTTTTCTTTTTACTACACTTCTTGTTACCACTAATTTTAACACTGTACAAGCATCTTTGGCCAGTTTCCTGTCTTAGTGCATACGGAGCAGAGGAACGACAAGATTTCATAGTGTTTGCGTTATGTACGAACACTGTGCAGAATTTAATACAGACAATATATGGAGTAAGGTGTGCCTTTGCACTCATTAGAACAGTCTCCATGAAAATCGTAACACACTTAAATGAATGCTGCCGTTTCTGTATTAAGCCACGCCTCTTTAGTTCCACCAGCCCAGCTGAACGCTCTGAAAGCACACAATTCCTGTGATCTTCCTGTGATCTCGGCAGATTGACTTGGAATGAAAGACGCAGTTATTCATAACACGGGGCTCATATTTGAGTGTTTATTGTGGAATTATGATTTAATTGGACCATAGCTCACAGACCCACTGAAAGTCCCAAACATTCTTACCAAACTCTACATGTAGAACAAAGTATTCAAGTCTATTCACTTTTTGAAACCTCTATTCTGTCCTATTCTTTTACTTTTTAGGACCTGTAAACAAACCATTTCATTACCATCTACTTATACCAAGCTGGTACAAGACATCGACTTTGCAAGTACATATCAACACATGGTCTGTAAGAAATGGCAGAGCCGAAACGACCGGATTTGCACACTCTGTAAATGTACTCTAGTTAAAGGATGTGTTTTTGTAAAGTTATTACTGTAAAATTAGGAAACTGCAAAAAAAGATTGCACACATCTTTACCAGAAGGTGTGGCATGCCAATGTATCAGCCGACCATGCTGAAGTTCCACTCCAGTTACTGTATGTACTGAAAAGCGAGCTTTGCATTTCTGTTGCTAAGTGACGCCAATGGATTTCACAGAACATGAAGATCGCCCGTGATAACCAGTCTGTCGGGTAATTTTAAGCACATACTAGCATTGAATGTATCAGATCCATTCTTCAGGGAGAGGATAATGAGCCATGGTCATCATTTCTCCATTAGAATGTAACCCACCCCTTCTGACATTGCAAGTGATTAGTAAAAATGAGGGCAGGAACTAGTTTTGCATGTGTTGGATGAGAAAAATAGACACAAAAATGTCAAGTTTGAAACGTTTCTGTATGCCATTTGTTTTCTGCACTGCTTGCTGAGCTCTGGACAAAATGTCAACTTGTAATAGTTTTGTGGCTAAAAATGGCTCCCCTGTCTTGATTCTTTCTGACCAACTGTGTAAGATTCCACAGAGGGTCGCAAAGCAATCAGTTACAACATGGTTGTGCACGTTCACAGCATTCCTGTTCATACATTCGCTTTGTGCATGTACGAGAATACGTGTTAATGGAGGGAAAAAAAAAACACAAAAATACTTGAGAACAGTGAGTTTGGGCACAAAGAAAAAAATAATTGTAACATGTACAGTCTGGAATATGACAAACAACTGAATGTATAGAACTTGGATTGTCACAGCAGGAATGCAACTTGATTTCTGGGCCCTAAATGACTGTATAAGAGTTGCATTTTCTACTGTGTAGAGGGGGTATAGGAAGAACACATACCAATGAAGTAATTAGTCAAAAGTGAGTGTTTTGACAATTCAAAAGGAGTTTTTAATTTTTTGCATCAATTTGACAAGACAAAACTTTTAAGAACATTTTTAGACCTCTAGGAGTCACACAAAAGCTCTGCTTCCCAAGTTACCAGTTGCATTCCAATAGAGTCTCATTTATTTGGGAATCGGAAAAATGTCAGTTGACTTTGTATGAGATCCGGCTACTTCTTAAATTTGATACTTACTGTATGAACACATAGAAAAAGAAGATTATTGAATGTTTTATGGCACAAATTCCTTTTGTGAAATTCCTAGAATTAATTAGTCCAAAGACATTTCAGTCTTCATTCTGGAAAAACAAAGCTAAGCAATTTTGCTGTCCATGTAGAAAAAAATGATCTTCCAGGCAGAAAGTCTTCTTCGATTTAAACTACTGCTTTTGGGTTGTGTGTTGAGATTTAAGAATGAGTTATTGTACGAGTTCTAAATTTATCAAAATACAAAGTGAAATTGTGACTTTATAAACGCTACGCTAGAAACTTTTTTATTATGCATGCAGCATCTCTTAACTTGGAGCGACTTCCAGAAGATCATTTTAGCAATCTCGATGACAACAGCTGCCAACTGCTCATTTTAGAGATTACTCTATGCCACGTGAGCCTACAATAATAATAATAATAAAAGATTAAAAAAAAAAAGAAAAAACAATAAAAAAAAGCCAAAGGAAAAAAAAAAACAGCCATCAAACACTTCAAGTTGTTGTATGGCCTTGGTCCCATAATGGAATGTGAAATGTTCTGTGCTGCCACAAACTGTATGTAGGCTTAGATTTATACTGTATATCTGTATGTTTCTCCTTTTTCAATAGAGTACCATGTTATACCATGAAATAAATGATATACATTGTACCAGTGCATTTGGTATTGTGAGCATGCATGAGACGCCATTAACTATCTGCCTATACTGTATAAAATGACAATACAATGCCAGACTGTGTAAGTCAAAGGAATCCTCGCAAAAAATATGTTTACGGAATCTGGAATCAACACAACTAAAGTATAGTTGGTATCTAACAAAACATCTCAGTGACAGTTCAAGACACTTTGGTGAACTTGGCAAATCCCATTTGAAAGATATTTGATGTGGATAAGAAAAGGTTCATGAATGTAAACCAGAGGGACTGTGTGTAAGGCGACAGTAGCTACATGGTGAAATAAATTCTGGAAAAAAAAAAAATATGGAGGTTATTATTGACTGTTAGAATACGAATGTTTTATGTTTTACTTAGTTGCTTCAAATGATAAATAAAAGGAAAATCAATGCAGAGTTGCACTAGACATACCAATGAACAATAATTCAACTGTCCAAGGGGAAGTAACTCAGTAAAGTTGCTTCTACTGCCAACATTGTACAATTTGTTTTGGCTATTTTTGTGCTTAGTTCTTACACTTTTTGAAAACTGATAGATGGCAGTTGCATTTTCTACTAATTAATATTCAGGTTTCACGGCATGCTTCGCTTTACAAGAGCCAACCAAGAGTCTGTAAATCCTCTACTGATACAAAATTGTGTGTTTATTAGTATATTTATTTTTTATTACAGCCATATTAAAGTTTTACAATATGTCTTTCCTTCTGGGCTTAAGAACATATATTCCCTATTAAATTTGATGTACAGATCTTCCTTCTTCTATATCAAATTTATTTGAACTCAGCCATTGTATACTGTAGGCTGGCAGCAATCAAAGTAAAAAATGTAGTTTACTAAATCTGTATATTTTAGGGAACCTGCTGAAAAAAGAAAGCTTGCTGGTGCAAAGTGAAGAAGGAAGGAAATGGCACAAACACCAAGCTGCCTCTACAGAGAGTAAGGTCTATTTACAAAAGAAAATATTCTGTTTTAAAGCTAATGGTTATAATTAGGCCATTCAAAGGAGGTCAGGGCCACCAAGGGGACTAACACCAAGCTATTTCTGATTGTATCTACTGACAACTGCACACATGTACAGACTATAAAATAAAACCACAACAAAAATATCTTGCGGCATGTACAGTATGTATGCAGGTAGTTACATGTCTAGGCCAGGTGAAATGAAAAATGGCAAATAACTTTCACATGACAGTTCCGTAAACTGCTTCTGTTTTTTAACAAATTGTCAAACCGGTCCGTCATATCGTCAAGCTGAAACTGCGAAACCACTGGGAAAATTGAGTGGAAGTCAACTGAACTGGTACAAAGAGTTACAAATTCAATTGAATTAAATGTATGCTTCTTGAGTGAGTCGTGGCCACAGCCTCTCAGGCAATGTGGAAGATGTATCTAATTTTTTTAACAATATTTATGCCAAGGGATATTGGAAAATGCTGACCCTGGCACTTCGACCCCACCCTGGCTTTCTACAGCATGTGTTCCCTGCAGGTATTTCTTGATAGATTTCTAAATCTCAGGAGTGTGTAATGTACATTCAAGGTTCCAGCCTGATGATGTACAACACCGTTTATCATGAAAGTAAAGATGAGCAAATTCTTTGCTCAGCAGTTGTGTGGGAGCATGCGAAGTGTGGCTGTTGTTCAAGCAAATAACCAGTAGAGTATTGAAGGAATTCAAAGCAGAACAAGAGGTCAGACAGAAAAATCAGTCTGGTTGGATTAATTTGAAGAAAGACATCTTTCAATTGAAGAGCCTTGGAAAAATGTTTTTACCAACTGAACGATTTGTATAAAGGGGAATTTACTGTAGAACATCCCTTCACTGCAGTTAAAGGTGGGAGTCTTTTGGGGAGTGTCACGACCAGCTTTGCACATCCAGCAGTTGGAGCGGGACTGAACAGCATTTTTAAAGTCTTGTGACAGAATTTCATTAGGATTTAGGTCTTGATCATGCAGGATATGCAGTCTTGGTTTTCTGTGCACAAAGTGTTTTTTGCATGTAGACAAAAAATAGTTTTGCCTACATGCAAATAATGTTTTATAACCTCGCTTCTCCCCAGCTCTACCTCTGACTTGTCTGTTGTGCTTCTTCATTTTAAACACACTAGTGTGATTAAATTACACACATTTACTAATTAAAAACATGGCACTGGATACTAATGCAGGCTACTTTTTTTTACATCCTCCTACTTCACAACTATGCACTGCCTAAAAAGCATTTTTTGTAGCTATCTAATGACAAAGTAAAGAACTGTTTTAGGAATATTAACACATGTGTAAGCCACTGTACATTTTTCAGAAGGATGTTGAAGGATTTGAAAGGTTTATCAAAGCAAATTCAGACAATATTTTTTGTCTGTTTCCAAACTTCTTCCAGTACAAACTGTTCTTGCTGGAAATGATCCGGAGTTGAGATTTACAGTACTGTCAAATTGTCTCTAATACACTACATGATGTCCCCAGATCATCTGGCACACTGAGAGGATAAAAACACTCCTACTCTTCTTCTTTGTCAGCTGCTTTTGCTGTGTTGGTAAAGATGGATCCCCTCAAGAGTTTGTGAAAACCTGCCTACAGATAAATGAAGGAAGTCAGTTCATCCAAGCAGTTTACAGTGACTATTCCTCCAGGGCATGGTGGTTGTAGAGAGGCCGCCTTGGATGTTGTGATTGATGACCCCTAGCAAGCGAGATGCCATGGCACTAATAAAAAAAACACTCAGGAGGGGCAGTAAACTAAGTCAACCAAAGGTCATCCAGACGAAAGAAATTGTTTGTTTTATAAGCCCTTTGTCTCCCATTATTCACTCTGATTTTATTGATCTTGATGCTTTAAAAAAAAACTTTATGGATGAGGCGAAGCACTTGAGACATCATTAGACACCCTCTGCTGGTTCTACAATTGCTTCAAAAGCTATAAAAGCACAGGGATGTGTTGCTGAAAAATTACAGAAACGGCGGACCTCATTTTGGGATTAAGTCTCAAAAGGTTTGCTAATTTTCAGGAAAGCCTGTATGACCTGAGGGAGAGCAAAGCCAGGCACTCGAGGTGCTCTGAAGCTCTGTGGTTATTGGTTTGTTACTTTTTATTGCTTGCCAGGAATTAGACAGATTCTATCAAATTTTCAGCACCAGAGAGGAAAACAACTAGGCCACAGCAGCAGCTGGTAATGTGGCAAATAACACCGAACAAAGGATAGAGAAATGTTTTATACATTGGCGTTTGTGGTTCTGTTTGGTCAGGAAAGATTTGGACTCTGAAACGTATGTGACGTTTCAGCTGTATGCCAAAACAACTGAATGTATTTATTTGTCTGGAAATGCAATAAGTATGACACATTTGCAAACCTACCAAGACATGACACTGTAATTCAACTAACAGACTACCAGTCAAGCTGAACCTTGACCCTAAACTTACACCCACAACAAATCAGTTATATTTTGCTGCCAGCCAACAAAATTCTGTCTGGATTTGAAAACAATGTATCCCTTTCCTAGTATTATGGTGGTCAGCTGTAATTGATGGAACCATAAATTCTGTTCTGTACTGTGAGAATGTCTGGCCAAACTCAGAATAACCGGAAAAACTTTTTTCACAGCACATTTTATTGAGGAAATTTCCCCACAGCACAACATTCAGATGCTTTGAATTTTTAGCATTCCTGTCAAAGTTATCTTGTTTCCTACAACAAAATTTTAAGATTTAAAGTAGCTGTGCTGCACTCTGGCCAGTCGCATAGCAACAGCAGCTTTGAGTCGGCCATCTCATCATACTCTACATATTTAGTTTAAAAACTAAACATGGTTAGATAACATGGTCAAGTTGTTTGGAAATGAGTGGCAGGCCCCTAATCAACGCATTTTTCTGGGTGTATTAACCGAACAGACCCGGGTAACTTTTAACCACAATGGCTGACCCGAAATGACCGCTCCAGAGCACTGAAGACTCACGAGGCGGCGCCGACTCAGCCCCGTGTTTCTAGCTGAGATACTCGCTTGCTGAATGAATTCTTTCTGATGTCTTCTTTACTTCACTTCTCCCTCCCGCCTTCAAACTGACATACTTTCTTCTAATTCGACAGCAGCATGGTGAGGGATGGAGGGAGCGTGGGAGAGAGTAGGAGTGAGGAGGGATTGATGGAGAAAGAAAGAAAGAAAGAAAGAAAGAAAGAAAGAAAGAAAGAAAGAAAGAAAGAAAGAAAGAAAGAAAGAAAGAAAGAAAGAAAGAAAGAAAGAAAGAAAGAAAGAAAGAAAGAAAGAAAGAAAGAAAGAAAGTCTGTTTCAGCATCAAAAGACTGTCTCTGAGACTAGGGGGAATACATTGACTCTTCCATGCAGTTTTTGATTAAACATTTCTGTTTTATGAGCTCAATATACAGCAGCAACAGAAATGTATTATCTATTTCACTCATCCTAATACACCCTGCTGCTTATTATTTCATTTCTTGCATGCTTGATAACCTGCATTTTAGTTTGTAAGACTAACTTCCAGGCAGACACTGTAAAAACCAATATTTCCACAGGTCAACTGTCCTGCAGTGAATCTGGACAAAATAATAACTTTATTTTGAAGAGGCCCAAGTCATTAAAAATTTAAAGGGCTATTCCCCAAATGTTTAATTCTGCAGAGAATAAGACACCTTATTATATATGACCCAGAAACAACTCGCTCATGTCTCGACTTGCATCTCCTCACTGCAATAATTGTTAAGAAGAAAAAACGCGAGCTCTTTGGAGACACATTAAAGAGAATACTGACTTGTTCTCAATGTGGTGATTATAATGCAGTTTTGCCACAATGCTGTGAAGGTTGTGGAACAGTTTCGCTCCACATTAGTGGTGGCAATATAAGCCTGATTAATGTTGGGTTTAATTGAACATGACTGCGTCGCTGTATTAGCGTTTGTTCAGCTAATTGAATTAAACATGAATTGCAAAGTTACACATGCAGCTGTTTATTAGGAAAGATTAACACAGATATGATGAATTGGGAAAAGTATTGTCACAAGGCAATGCATTTGTCCCATGAGACAAAAAATAGCTAATTTTGATTTTAAAAATAATCAGGTATGGATGTTAGATTTGGCTAAGCAAGTACAACTACGTTCTACGTCTAAAAATATCTGTTCTTGTTTTTACAAAGATACAGAAACAGTGGAATATAAAACACAAAATCTTTGTGTTTTCAGCAAAATCTGGAGAAATTTATTTATGGGTAGCAGGAAATAAGTGGGGATCTGAGGAAAACCAATTCAGACTCTTAAAGACTATTCATATTTTACATATTTGAAGAAAACTGTCTATCAGTCTGAAAACTATAATTAGGAAAGAAAACAGTAGACGTTAGTAACTTTGCTTAATTTATTCCAAAGATTCCAGTCTCACTGAAGTCCTCTAAAACAGTATTTGATTAGAGCACTCTAATGCTCCGGTTTCAGTCGCTACACAAGCTTCTCGCTCTGCCAATAATGACCAGCTCTGCCAGATGCAGTGGAATAATTTAAACCTTGCTGCAGCACTGCCTCTCAGTCCATCAGTCCACCGACAAAAAACTTAAAATCACAAGATATGTTGAACAAATAGATTTTAATAGTAGAGAGAACATTTCTTATCACAGTCTTTTTAAAAAATATTTTAGAGCACATAACTCATTATTCTGTACTGCGGTGATAATCCAGTCCAACCAATGGTGTGCTTTACTGCCAGCCCCTCTTTTGCAAATGACAAGAACACTTCGATCAGTTCCAGGCCAAAGTATTTTTGCTTTAAATGTCAGCGAATGGTTCAAGTCCTTGAATAAAAAAACTATCCTTACTTCTTCACAGTTTCAGTTGGATTTCTTGAGGAGTTTACACCTCACATCTCAGTAAACTGTATTTAGGCTAAAATGAATTAAAGACAGACTGGCGATGCATTTTCAGCTGACAAAAACCCAAAACCCAAAACTGAAATAACTTTGTCTATTCTGCACCCTGCTGGACAACTCAAGCACTTGCAGCTTGCAGAAACTGCACCGTCTTCCCAAATCCACATTCACACACCCACACAATCATCTGCAGACACAAAGAGAGGCGTGTGCCGTGACTGATTGTCTGTTTTTACATTTCCTGCTAATTAGCGGCTGCCAGTTTCTCATGGTGTCGCTTATTTAAAAGAGGGAGACGTAGCTGCTATAATTACATGTTTAGTTAGAGAAAGTTCACATTTTGTCCCATAAATGGGATGATTTTAACCAGAGTTTGTATTAATTACACATTCCTGTTCCCTTCCTCAGTATCAGTTTGTGACATTACATTCAACTATTATTATTTGCGCAACAGTCATCATGTTAGTTTTATAGGCATTCCCATCCTAAAATGAATTTAAGTGGAGTCTTTATTTCAAGAAATTAGTTTTCTTGGAAGAAGTATTTTGCAATCAGGAAATCTGCCTAAATACCGTAATGGATTGTATCTTACAGGACTAAGTTGTTGTGTACGCTATATCTTCTGAATCCTCTATTCTTGCTCTAAAACACCACACAAGCTGACTTATTGAGCTGACTCAAGGATTCACTACTATTGTATGGGCTTTCTTGTAGATAAACTTTAACCAATTGCCAGTTTGCAATCAAGTGGATTTGATAGTGCTGCACAGCAGTTAATCTGAAAATTACTGCTTGATTGCTGGAAAAATAAGCGCCACTCAATTAATTGGACTGATTTAATAGGTCACATACTTTATTACTGCCATTACTGCAAATCAGCTTGCTGCAGATGCTTCAACAACTTTAACGTGAGTTTTTTAAATTTATTTATTTATTTCAAAAAGGTCTCCTACGTTAGTTATAGCATTCCCAAACACAAAACTTTGGAGTTTAAGACCAGAAATCACATAAAATTGATAGCTTTTTTTTTTTTTGCTTTATTATTTTATAGAATGGTTGTTAAGATTTATTTGTTTTCAATTAGTTTAGCTAATCTGCAACAGACTGGCGACCTGTCCAGGGTGACCCCGTCTTTTGCCCGAAACGTTCCCTGGAGATGGACACCAGCACCCCTACCGACCCCACCAGGGACAAGGGTGTTAGAAAATGGATGGATGGATAGTTTAGCTAATCAGCAATTGCTTCAACTTACATTAGTTGAGGTTAAAAATGCAAAAATCAAGTAATGAAAGGCCAATAAAATGGCAACCCAAAGAAAATCCCAAGTAGGGTTGGAAGCCTTGATGTTTGCCAACATGATGCAAAGGTGCAGTTATAAATATACAAAGATCAGTTATCCAACAGGTGTGTCATGTATCCATTAAAGTATGTGTACATGACGTGTGTGCTGACTAATAAAGCAAAGTCTGTGTTAATTATCAAATAAGGACCATTTGTGTTGTTAGGTGTGTTGATTAGTACAAAAAGACCAGGCGTCTGGTAGACATTATAATTCATAAAAATGAAGAACTGATGTGTTTATTGGACAAAGACCAGGTGTGGGACATGTTTGATCATTGGCTGGAGTGTTGATTAAGATAAGATGTGTGGCTGCCGTGTTGGATAATATATTCAAACTTTTGGTTATGTTGAAATCTCACAGGTTTTTAGTAAAGCTATCACTTGTTGCTTGCATTTGTATCCCAGAAGCCTATATTGGGATTGGATAGTACAGAACTTTGATGTCAAACATCTGTTAAATAATAAACTGGAAAATCAAAATCCAACTTCTGTACTGCCTTAATTTCACTCCATTATCCCAAACAATAGGGTGCAAATTTGCCTAAAACACATTTGCTAGCTAGTGAACCTAGTGAACGAATATGTCACCTCGAGCCAAACCCTCGCCTTCCAGTCAAACCGAGTCGAGCTTTAATAGTAGAAGAATGAGTCTGCCTCGCTAAAAAGCTCCACCATCCAACAGAGACACCCACTGTTTCTTTATATAACACCTTTTTATAGCACCTATTTACCTTGAAACTATGTTGCCAAGTAACAGCCTCCCAATTGTGTGCTGTGTGCGCGTGGGAAGAGGGTGTGCATGTGGTGTCAGTGATGGATGTCTTGGGGTGCCATTATTGGCTGTAAAAGAGGTATTTTACAAGCAGCTGGCCAAATGACTGCAAGTTCTTTTAACTAGCGTGCTTCCCTGCTGCTGTCCAGCAGTTCAGGCGGGATTGTGGAATCCTAATTGCTCCCAAAAGGGTAAAACACCACAAGATGGGAGATACTTTGTTTTTCATTCTTATATTTTTTCTCTCGCCTCTTTCTCTTCCTCCGTCGCTTTCCGACTCAGCGTGACCCGCTTAATTGAAACATGTACTACAGTAATCCCTTTCTTAGTGAATGGGATTAATGTTTGATTCAAGAAGAGCCTTTTATCGATACCTCACTGTGCGTAGGGCGACTTCAGCCAGCTTTTTCTCAGACTGAAGGAGGAGGGGCGAGAGCATTAATGCGATAGACAGGAAAGATAGGAGTGGAAAGAGCTGGCTGTATTTTAGATCTTAAAAGGGTGAATTTATCAGCAATGCAGCAAAGCGAGTGAGTCACCGAGGTTAAAGATAATAAAGACGGCATCTAAGAAAGGCATTAGTGGTGGGACCAACTTGTGTTTTCCTCCAACCTGTCCTTCAGTTGCTATTTAGCTGTTGTTCTCAAAGTACTTTCAGGATGGACAGAGTGGTAAAAACACTTGCCTTAGATTGTTTCTCAAGCTTTTCAGTGTTCACCCTTTAAACTCGAGCGTTTCAATTTATAAAGGTTCCATTATGCTCTGATCCACTGCAATGCTGATCCAGGATTATCCCAGAAGCAACAACACATGACGGAATAAACATTTCAGACGAGCTAAAGAAACAAACTTGGCACGTTAAGGGTATCAACATATGAGCATGTTGCATTTTTCTAAACTGTTCACATTGTTCTTAAGGACACGTTTGAGAAAAGTGTACGACATCTTTGGTCTTTCTCTGCAGGAATGCAGTGATTTACACCATAAGGAGTCCTGCGCCAGCTTTTCCTTCTGTGTGGGTGTTGAATTTAGTGAAAAATTCAAATAACTTTTGATCTCAGTGAACAGCTTTTCAAATAATTAATTTAAATACAAAACATGTGCCCCACCGGCTGACAGAGTCACGATTAAAAGCTTTCTTAGATGTGAAGTTTCAGCCTTTCTACATGTTTTCATCATGCAAAGAAAAAATGGCCATCATAATGCTTTAAATTAGGTATGAATGCATCTACATTTTTCTATGCAAATAACTATGCAGTGGTTGAAAAAAAATGTTATATATTTTTTTTCATCACAGCAGGCATTGTGGAAAAGTGATTACAGCAGCTGAGGGGTGAGACAGAACTTTGGCTCCACCTACTGGTTTCAGTTGTGCTAAATATTTTACGGGCGTTGACATCATTGCTCTGCGGAAATCCGTCATCAAAACCTCAAGCGGTAAGTTAACTAAAGTCGAACAAGCACCCGGGCGAATTTCCTTCAAAATAATAATAATAATAATAATAATAATAATAATAATAATAATAATAATAAGGACTAGAATATAAAGGATTTTTCCTTCAAAAAGGTTTTTGCTGTATTTAAAACTCACCCTTTCTACAATGAAATTATAATAGAATCAAATGTAACCTGAACCTGACTTTAGGGGTTCAGCTTGTCATTCTTATTAATTAAAAACATTATTTTTCAAAGATGTCTCAGGAAAATAGTACAAGCATATGGCCTATTAACCATTATTCAATAGTTAATCGTGACACAATCAGTGACTAAAGCATACATAAATATGTTATTGCTTTTGAGCGCACATTTACCATGGAGACCAGCCCGAAGTCCTTATATCTCAAAACTCGCGCATAATACTGATACAATACTCTATAAATACATTTTTAAAAAGCATACACACTCACCAGTGCTGTTCATACGCTGCGAAAGCACTGTAGTAATCTTCCGAAGATCCCACGCCACATGGCTACAGTAGAAACCTGCGCAGGAACAGGTGTTATGCCCAAAAATGCATGCCTGCCGAGAATTGCATCCCCTGTCGCGGGAGCGCGCATCTTTCTAAACACTCGCATTTTAATGAGGAAACGGACCGAAGACGAAACTTTTAAAGATATTCGTAACAATATCACGTTTCTTAAACATGTCAGCCTTAAAACGATGGGTTTTATATCGCAGATTAATTGAAATAAATACGGTTTTTACACATTTATTGAGACAAATGAGTCGAACGTTTTTCAGTCCGTGTCTGAAGAAAATGCTCTGCGCATTTGGTTTGAAATTTCCCGATTTTTCTTTTAACATCATATTAGCTTAAAGTATTACAAAACAGAGGCCCATTATGTAGAACATTTTGTATCATGCTTAACTGTCTAGCATATTAATGTAGAGGGGATGCATTTTAATGACTGAGCCTGCCAATATTTGTATCCCCTGTCTATTGTTGATATGAAACGTAAAGCAGTTGCACAGAGAATAAGTGTCATTACGTAGAAAAGGTGAAGTCCCTCTTAACTCTTCATTTTTTCAAGTTAGCAGAGGGATGCATTTTCTGGCATAGCAAATTATTTCCTTGCCAATATGTGTAGGCCTTATATATTTTCCACAAATATAATTCTACTGATACAAAATGTATACCAGCAGTTCATAAAACAAGTGTGATTGTATAGAAAAAGTAATTTCACTCTTGACTCTTTATTTCTCCATGTAAGCAGGGGATGCATGTACAGCAAAGCCTATTATTAGCCTGCCAAAATATGCATGGCCTCTCCATGTTCTTCAAATATTATCCTATCGATATAAAACCCATACCAGTAATTCATAGAACATCTCTGATTATGTAGAAAAGGTGAAATCCCTCTTTAATTCTTTATTTATCCAAGTTAGGAGGGGATGCATTTTTTGGCAATATGGATGTCGAGCCTGCCAAAATATGCATGCCCTATCTATTTTTCTCAAATATAATCCTATTGATATGAAACTTATACCAGTAGCTCATAGAACATGTGTGATTATGTAGAAAAAGTTATTCCACTTTTAACACTTTATTTCTCCATTTTAGAAGGGGATGCATTTTACAGCAAAGCCTATTATTAGCCTGCCAAAATATGCATGCCCTACCTATTTTCCTCAAATGTTATCCTATTGCTATGAAATTCATACCAGCTGTTCATACAACTACTCTGATTATGTAGAAAAAGTTATTTCACTCTAAACTCTTTATTTATCCAAGTTAGCAGGGGATGCATTTTTTGGCAATATGGATGTCGAGCCTGCCAAAATATGCATGCCCTACCTATTTTCCTCAAATGTTATCCTATTGCTATAAAATTCATACCAGCTGTTCATACAACTACTCTGATTATGTAGAAAAAGTTATTTCACTCTAAACTCTTTATTTATCCAAGTTAGCAGGGGATGCATTTTTTGGCAATATGGATGTCGAGCCTGCCAAAATATGCATGCCCTACCTATTTTCCTCAAATTTTATCCTATTGATTTAAAACTTATATCAGCAGTTCATAGAACAAGTGTGATTTTGTAGAAAAAGCTATTTCACTCTAAACTCTTTATTTCTCCATTTTAGCAGGGGATGCATTTTACGGCAAAGCCTATTATTAGCCTGCCAAAATATGCATGCCCCCTCTATTTTTCTCAAATATAATCCTATTGATATGAAACTTATACCAGTAGTTCATAGAACAAGTGTGATTATGTAGAAAAAGCTATTTCACTCTAAACTCTTTATTTATCCAAGTTAGCAGGGGATGCATTTTTTGGCAGAGCCTATTATTAGCCTGCCAAAATATGCATGCCCCCTCTATTTTTCTCAAATATTATCCTACTGATATGAAACGTATACCAGTAGTTCATAGAACAAGTGTGATTATGTAGAAAAAGCTATTTCACTCTAAACTCTTTATTTCTCCATTTTAGCAGGGGATGCATTTTACGGCAGAGCCTATTATTAGCCTGCCAAAATATGCATGTCCCCTCTATTTTTCCTCAAATGTAATCCTATTGATATGAAACTCATACCAGTAGCTAAGAGGATAAGTGTAATTATGTAGAAAAGGTAAAATCCCTCTTGACTCTTTATTTTTTCAAGCTAGGAGGGGGATGCATTTTTTGGCAATATCGAATTTGAGCCTGCCGATATTTGCATGCCATACCTATTTTCCCCAAATATCATCCTATTGATATAAAACTCATACCAGCAGTTAAGGGAACAAATGTGATTATGTAGAAAATGTTATTTCTTTATTATCGCTATTGCAAGGATACTGAAGGAAATAAATCTGACAATGCATCTTTGCTAAATGTAAAGCATGCACAAACCATTCTTATTTTGGTTTAACATAAAAATTAAATCACTTTGTTTTCATTAATTTCAACAAAAGAATATTCATAACAAAAATCTTTGGAAAACCAATTAAGTCAACAAAAATTATGTCACATGTTTAAACTGAAAATCCACTGAACTGCAGTCATTAAAGATTTAGATTGGTACAAACATAAAATCTATAAACACATTGCACAGCAGTAGTCTGTTTCGGTTTGTGGGACCTTAATGCAGCCTTGGTGGTACCACCAGTTGCATCTGTCACATGTGATCTGTAAATAAATAATACAAAATGGTCAAATAACAACATAAAGAATGTTTTCTTTTAGCTCCTTATCTGTTTACTGAAGGTGATTTTGGGTTTTGTCAACATAAAGCTTCTTCTTAATTATCAATATATGATTGGTAGAACTTTATTTGAGGAGATGACAGCATGTTCCTGACATGTATGGAGATAAAAAAATTCTAGGACCACAAGCAACTGTGTTTAATGTTTTACGACTGTACTTAAAAAAAAAAAAAACTTAAGCTACTTCCCACTTACCTGCCTTGGGTGTTTATTTATTTTATTATGATTTATTTTTGTATATCTACATACTTTGCAACTATTTTAAGGATGGTATATGGTTTGCTTGAATTGATTTTTCACTGCATTACATTGTTGTCTTACCCACATGTGATCTTCTGTGTCCTCACTGTCACAGTGTCTGCAGAGTCTGTAGAGTCTCCACTGACTCTACAGAAAAACAAACCGCATCTTTAAATCAATGTTATAAAACAATCTTAATGGTATTTTTTGCGTTTTTTTTTTTCTTTTAAATAATTCCATTTGTTAGTGTTCTTTTGAAAGTGGAACAATAATCCTCTGTGTAGATCTCAGTTGTCTAATCATCCCTTTTTGATAATGTCTGGTCTCATAAACAAATACAAGTAATAGAAACTGTACATCATATTGGCATATTGTCTGTCTATTTATGAATTGAAACACACATGTATTTAAGGTATTTCTGGGATTTATGGTAAAAGAAAGCATCACTTAGTGTTTACTTTTTTATAATTTTCTCCAACTTAAGCCACTGAAGGTATAAAAATGGCATTCAGAAAATTTTAATATGTCTACATATATATGTGTGTACATCTTGTGAAATTTGTCATTTTGTAAATGTTAATTTTATGAAAACACAGTAATGAATATAATGGTTCACATAATACATCTCATTCCAGTTTTGTACTTTCACAAACTGCAAGTCCTTTTTGTTTATTAAGTTACATTAAAGCTACTCAAGAAAAGTGTACGTAATTGTATCCTAGAACAATTTTAAGTTTGTTGATTATGTTTTTTGCCTCAACAGTTATTGGGCTGTGTTATGTGTAATTTATTTATTAGAGATCAAGGCCAGGTGTATTGAAATGTTCTTCACTAATTGAATTTGACATAAACACTGACCTGATTGTACTTCACACATCTGCAAAGTTCAATATTTTAATATTTCTAATTAGATAAAATAGCTGACCTAACACAATTTTTTTGTGCGTGCATGATTTTACACACAACATAGTATCCCACCCACATAGGAACTGAATAAAAAACATGTCAAAAGACACCTGATTCTGAGAGAAGTGTGGAAGAAATGTTGAGTCGCATGGTATTAACAGCTTCTGCTGTTGATGGAAAGTTCTGGTCCTTGTTTTCCAGTATGCACTCTGCAAACCGTAAAGGCAAATATATTTTTTTGAAAAAAGAAAGAAGAGTAACAGCGGACTCATTACAAAGACAAAATATTTGTCAAAGTATTAGATTGTCATATAGAGGTCATGACATTTATGAATAATTAGACATTTTTGCTATACTTATTTCAGACTCTTTCCATTGTCATTAAAATAAATCAACCATGTAATAAAGCAATATAATTCATAAACTACATTATATTTCAGGCAGAAATGCACAGTTTAAGTTGTTAAGCCAAAGCTGTTCATCATCTTAAAAGTTCTACTCCTACAAAATAGCATTAGATTAATGGCAATGTGATTATTAGAAAACCACTTTCATATTAATCTTTTTTTCACAACATCAAAAACGTAAACAAGCATGTATACCAATATATTGATATATAATTCTATCTATCTTCAGACATAGATAGATATACATGTATGTGGAAAGAGACAGAACAGTACACATAAAGGTTATATAAATTGATTTGTAAACAGGCAATGTTCTACATTACATAAGAAATATAAGTAATCATAGTCAAGTATATACAGTACAGACCAAAAGTTTGGACACACAGTTGTGTCCAAACTTTTGGTCTGTACTGTATATATATATATATATATATATATATATATATATATATATATATATATATATATATATATATATATATATATATATATATATATATATATATATATATATACTGTATATAAAAACATAAAACCACGGCTGCCCAAATCACGGCAGAATTAAATGTGCACCTCAACTCCCCTGTTTCCACCAAAACTGTCCGTCGGGAGCACCACAGGGTCAATATACACGGCCGGGCTGCTATAGCCAAACCTTTGGTCACTCGTGCCAATGCCAAACGTCGGTTTCAATGGTGCGAGAAACGCAAATTTTGGGCTGTGGACAATATGAAACATGTATTGTTCTCTGATGAGTCCACCTTTACTGTTTTCCCCACATCCGGGAGAGTTACAGTGTGGAGAAGCCCCAAAGAAGAGTACCACCCAGACTGTTGCATGCCCAGAGTGAAGCATGGGGGTGGCTCAGTGATGGTTTGGGTTGCCATATCATGGCATTCCCTTGGCTCCATACTTGTGCTAGATGGGCGCGTCACTGCCAAGGACTACCGAACCATTCTGGAGGACCATGTGCATCCATGTATATATACATATATATATATATATATTTAAACAGCACTTACTTTAAGGGCAAACACACCACATGAAACCACACCTTCCTGGATGGCATGTTATACTGTTTCACATTTCCACATTGACACTTTCATCCCTTTGCTTCTCATAAATGTCCTTGTTGAGAGGATAAAATGTTAAATTAACATTCTAGTTATCCAATTATGACATTTTTTATTATAATAAACAATAATTGTTCTTGTTTTTCTCACCTTGTTACTTCCAAGCACCTCTTCACATCTTTTTGGGACTCTCCAAGTGAGTTAAGGAAACCTTTTGTTATGAATATTCTTTTGTTGAAATTAATGAAAACAAAGTGATTTAATTTTTATGTTAAACCAAAATAAGAATGGTTTGTGCATGCTTTACATTTAGCAAAGATGCATTGTCAGATTTATTTCCTTCAGTATCCTTGCAATAGCGATAATAAAGAAATAACATTTTCTACATAATCACATTTGTTCCCTTAACTGCTGGTATGAGTTTTATATCAATAGGATGATATTTGGGGAAAATAGGTATGGCATGCAAATATCGGCAGGCTCAAATTCGATATTGCCAAGAAATGCATCCCCCTCCTAGCTTGAAAAAATAAAGAGTCAAGAGGGATTTTACCTTTTCTACATAATTACACTTATCCTCTTAGCTACTGGTATGAGTTTCATATCAATAGGATAACATTTGAGGAAAAATAGAGGGGACATGCATATTTTGGCAGGCTAATAATAGGCTCTGCCGTAAAATGCATCCCCTGCTAAAATGGAGAAATAAAGAGTTTAGAGTGAAATAGCTTTTTCTACATAATCACACATGTTCTATGACCTACTGGTATACGTTTCATATCAGTAGGATTATATTTGAGAAAAATAGAGGGGGCATGCATATTTTGGCAGGCTAATAATAGGCTCTGCCGTAAAATGCATCCCCTGCTAAAATAGAGAAATAAAGAGTTAAGAGTGGAATAACTTTTTCTACATAATCACACTTGTTCTATGAACTGCTGGTATAAGTTTCATATCAATAGGATTATATTTGAGAAAAATAGAGGGGGCATGCATATTTTGGCAGGCTAATAATAGGCTCTGCCGTAAAATGCATCCCCTTCTAAAATGGAGAAATAAAGAGTTAAGAGTGGAATAACTTTTTCTACATAATCACACTTGTTCTATGAACTGCTGGTATAAGTTTCATATCAATAGGATTATATTTGAGAAAAATAGAGGGGGCATGCATATTTTGGCAGGCTAATAATAGGCTCTGCCGTAAAATGCATCCCCTGCTAAAATGGAGAAATAAAGAGTTTACAGTGAAATAACTTTTTCTACAAAATCACACTTGTTCTATGAACTGCTGATATAAGTTTTAAATCAATAGGATAAAATTTGAGGAAAATAGGTAGGGCATGCATATTTTGGCAGGCTCGACATCCATATTGCCAAAAAATGCATCCCCTGCTAACTTGGATAAATAAAGAGTTTAGAGTGAAATAACTTTTTCTACATAATCAGAGTAGTTGTATGAACAGCTGGTATGAATTTCATAGCAATAGGATAACATTTGAGGAAAATAGGTAGGGCATGCATATTTTGGCAGGCTCGACATCCATATTGCCAAAAAATGCATCCCCTGCTAACTTGGATAAATAAAGAGTTTAGAGTGAAATAACTTTTTCTACATAATCAGAGTAGTTGTATGAACAGCTGGTATGAATTTCATAGCAATAGGATAACATTTGAGGAAAATAGGTAGGGCATGCATATTTTGGCAGGCTCGACATCCATATTGCCAAAAAATGCATCCCCTGCTAACTTGGATAAATAAAGAGTTTAGAGTGAAATAACTTTTTCTACATAATCAGAGTAGTTGTATGAACAGCTGGTATGAATTTCATAGCAATAGGATAACATTTGAGGAAAATAGGTAGGGCATGCATATTTTGGCAGGCTCGACATCCATATTGCCAAAAAATGCATCCCCTGCTAACTTGGATAAATAAAGAATTAAAGAGGGATTTCACCTTTTCTACATAATCAGAGATGTTCTATGAATTACTGGTATGGGTTTTATATCGATAGGATAATATTTGAAGAACATGGAGAGGCCATGCATATTTTGGCAGGCTAATAATAGGCTTTGCTGTACATGCATCCCCTGCTTACATGGAGAAATAAAGAGTCAAGAGTGAAATTACTTTTTCTATACAATCACACTTGTTTTATGAACTGCTGGTATACATTTTGTATCAGTAGAATTATATTTGTGGAAAATATATAAGGCCTACATATATTGGCAAGGTAATAATTTGCTATGCCAGAAAATGCATCCCTCTGCTAACTTGAAAAAATAAAGAGTTAAGAGGGACTTCACCTTTTCTACGTAATGACACTTATTCTCTGTGCAACTGCTTTACGTTTCATATCAACAATAGACAGGGGATACAAATATTGGCAGGCTCAGTCATTAAAATGCATCCCCTCTACATTAATATGCTAGACAGTTAAGCATGATATAAAATGTTCTACATAATGGGCCTCTGTTTTGTAATACTTTAAGCTAATATGATGTTAAAAGAAAAATCGGGAAATTTCAAACCAAATGCGGAGAGCATTTTCTTCAGACACGGACTGAAAAACGTTCGACTCATTTGTCTCAATAAATGTGTAAAAACCGTATTTATTTCAATTAATCTGCGATATAAAACCCATCGTTTTAAGGCTGACATGTTTAAGAAACGTGATATTGTTACGAATATCTTTAAAAGTTTCGTCTTCGGTCATATTTCAGTCCGTTTCCTCATTAAAATGCGAGAGTTTAGAAAGATGCGCGCTCCCGCGACAGGGGATGCAATTCTCGGCAGGCATGCATTTTTGGGCATAACACCTGTTATATTCCCCAGGTGTCGCACCTGCAGCTGATGAGCTTCATCCTGTGAGTGTAAGAACATCGTTCTTACACTGTGGTGATTCCGCAAATATGTTATTTTTGGCTGAAGGGTCCTCAGCCCACTTACCATCATTAATTGAAAGCGTTCCGTGAAAAAAACAATCCGTATTTCTTTCGCTAATAAACTAATAAACGAGCACAGCACGAAAGAGTCGCGCGCATTATTATAGACCCCCAGACTCATGTCACATGACTTCTGCTAGTTTGTTTTAATCGCCTATAAGGGCACAATGGTTTTATTGGTGTATTTTTGAAATTTGTACACTACATGCATCAAACAGGTCAGGCTCAGGTCCTACGTCACAAGAGAAACCCCACACTAAACGACCGTCTGCTTCAAGCTGTTAAAACTGCTTTGTTGTGTGTTCCTGCAGCTATTTAATTACGCACATCTTGTATACAGTTTTATTACAAAGAATTTATTTCTGTTCATTTTAGTGATACAGCAACAAAATCGAACTTCTCGTAAAATGTTTATGCAATTATTTTCTGTCTTATGTCCCCGCAGGCACACGAAACAGCATTTCTGAATAAAAAAAATATAAGTTTTGAACAGAGTCACTCAAATAAGTTACCTTTCTGTTGCAATTTATATGTTTTGTATGGCGACCGTGTTTTATTTTGAAACATCAAACCGGATGTTGTTAAATTGAATAGTGACTTCCTCTGGCAGCTTGACGCGCTACTGACGGGAGTATTTTTCCAAGCGAGTGCGTCGAGGGTGCAGCCATTTCTCGCTCTGCTTTCAGCTCTTCTCGCATTTGTTCAGACTCGAGTCTCTCTCCGTGACAGAAACCGCCTGAGTAAAGGCAGGTCAGATTCCCCTCTTTGTTTGCTGAGCTGGTTTCCTCGCCAGCTGAACCACGTCGGGATGGACCCAGCAAGCCGTTACCAAGTGGTGAGTTGTTAGCGGATCAGAACAGTTTTATTAAATCGGCCTAACAACAAACAAGGCCTTGCGGAAACTACAGCATGAAATTGATAACGTGATGTTGTCCTTTTTTTAAACGTTTCTAACAGCACTTCAGCGTCATAAATCCTCAAAAATATTTTACTTTTGACATAATTTGTTTCAAACTGTCGGAAAAAAAACTGTTAGCTAGTCTTTAACAAACCACTTCCGCATTTTCTAGGCTAACGTTACCCACTAAAATTAATTGGATACATCTTTTGAGCTCTGATACATTTCTCAAAAGTTTAACGTGGTGTTTTGTTAGTTTTGTTTATGGTTAAAACACGGAACCATGTAGCTATCTCAAAGTTAGCTTTGCGGTTTAGGATGCTAACTAATTAGCATGCTAGCTAAAATGTAATTTCTGGAGCTTCCGAGAAGAGGCGATAAGGTCTTAAAATGGTTAACGCGTTATGTACTATGAACCACAGAGAACTATTTGATAAGGTACAGGGTTATTTTTCAGTTCTCGTCTACTTTCATGAAAAAAAGTGAGGTGGGGGTAACCAGGTTATTTCAAAACCTTTGGTTAGGTGCCCTAGTGTCACTTTAAATGAGGTTTACCTTGTAAACCGCAGTGTCTTGCTTTGAAATTACACGGTGCAGATGTCAAAATGCATCAAGAAACGCACCGATCAGGCTTTTGACTGGCAGTTGTTTTTTTTTTTTCTGTTTTTCTGTGAAGTTTGAAGCTTACAAAGCGATTACTCACCCAACAAAAGCTAAGCTCAGATGCTTACAAGCACAGCTTTTAGTGGAAGTAAATTGCAACAAGTTCAAGTTGTTGCTGAATATATTCATAAGATGTAGCAACTTAATCAAATCTCTTTTGGAGTTTGCAAATAAGAATGGAAACAAAGCTACTATGCAGAAAATGCACTTGATATTAACTGTCTTTATAGTGGATATCATCTATATCTATACTCTTACACAGAGGTGGACGTGTATAGAAAATAATTCTGGAGTTATTATTGGAGCTGGAACTAAATGCCCACATTTTCTTTAAGCAGTGAAATTTGCCCTCAGAGACGATTTCAAATGTCAAACAGAGACGTTTTGTTTTCGTGTCCGGATACCTGCAGTCGTGCATGTGGGTGTTTGGACTGATAATCCTTGCAGATTCCGGTGTGACCCCTGTCGCGAGGACGCGCTCTAACGTTTCATGACCAAACAAAGCCAGGGGGTTGCAACAGCCTCTCGTATTCCAGGAATAACGCAACAAGAACGCTCGTCGGATTGTGTTTTGTTGGGGTTCAGTTGTACTCCTCACCACTTCCCGTCCCTCCTGTTAAGTCTTTGTTCGGTTTCAGTTGGATTTAGACACACGAGGAGGCTTGTGGCTATGCTGTTTAATATCTTATGTAACCCCCCGCCCCCTCGTCCCAACATAAGGCTTTGTCCTTGATTCCCAGCCAGACGTTGGCCAATCATTCACTCGCCGATTAATGGAATTATGTCTGAAAATAAATATTTCTACGTATTTACTCACGGAAGAAGTAAATCCTGAGAGTTCTTTTTTTTTTTTTTTGTCTTTTTTTTTCAACGTGACTGCATTTTTTTTTTAAAAGCTGCTCGGATATTAGTCACAGCTGTGATAAAAATGGTGCTTCCCCAATATGCAGAGGTGGTAAACCACAAGCTTGCCGTTCGTTACTTTGTGGAAAGACTTCAAAATGGAGAATTCACCTCTTTAAGCGTTTTTCCTGTCACGCCATCAAGATTCTGGTTGAAACTTCAGCACTTCAAGTGACAACTTAAAGACTTCCCAGAACTCTCTGAGGTTTCACTCGACGTAGGAATTTGAAGACTTGACGGGCCGGACCGGTTCGGCCGCTTTCGTTTTTCCGGAGTGGCGACAGCAAGAGGTGGAGGTGTGTGTCAGCGTGATTCACTGGCGACGGAGGAGGCGAGACGCGGGCGGCGGAGAGGGCGCCGACCTTGGCTCAGGACTCTGCTCCCTGAGCGCCCTTCTAGTTAATCTTTGGTTTATATCAGCAGTTTATTTTGCGATTATCTGCGGCTTGAAATGACGTCGGCGCCGTCCTCAGAGCCAGATGCGAGTCGACCAGCGGCAATGAGAATCTTTAGCCTCTTGTGTGGAGCAGCTGGAAAGCAAAATGAGGTGATTCGTCAAAAGGTTTGCCGACTGTTAGACGCAGAAACCTTTTCCCCCCTTGAGTACTTTGGTAATCTCCCTCCTGGTTGTTGACCTTCCAGATTCTCATAACACCCCGGACGCCTCTCTGTAATTTCAGAAGGCGTTTGGCTCTCGCCTCTGACAAAAAATTAATAGACTCAAGTCAGCAGACGACTCTTGGATGCAGAAGCAAGCTTCATTCACTGATTAGCTTCATGCGGTTCAGTTTCCGTCGTACCTGCATTTCTGGGGACGAACATTCTGTTCCGGACAAATGTGAAGCAGCATTTTTCTTGAACTAATTAATTTTTTTTATTTTTGGAAAAAGAAATCTTGCCTAAACATGTGCAAAGTAATGTCAAAAATGTAAACAAAGCTTTTATTTCATATTTTAAAATGAGTTTTTGAGTTAAACAGACCGTTAGTCTTGATTGTGTTAAAAGGAAGTACAGTGTATTTCTCTGTAATGTCATTAATCAAAAGAAAAATAAATGTAAGTGGCTGAAAACAGAATATCTAGACCAAGGGTGTTCAAAGTGTGGCCCGTGGGCCATTTGTGGACTTTGACATGATCTTGTTCGGCCCCTGTATAAGTCAGTTTTCCAACAAAGCAGAAAACAATTGATTCCGCCCAATTTAAAAAAAAAAAAAATTATATATTTTTTTTAAATAATATTTTTAAATAAAACAGTGTGACACACTTTTTGTTTATTGGATCTGGCAGTTATGATATCCTGATTTTATTTTAAAAAATTGTTTATTGTTGAGCGGGTCGAACTGAAAAAACCCCCACAGTGGACAAATATTTGCAATTTTATTTTAATACATTTTGTGGCCCGCCTGGAGTTTAAATTTGCATGTTTTGGCCCTCAAAGCTAAAATTTCAAACGCCACTGATTGGGGTTTGTTTTGAAGCCACAGACAAGGCCACTTGCAGCTTAGTAGAATATACGGAGTTAATAGAATCACGATATAATTTTAATATAAATAATAAAAAGAAAAAAAAAACATGATCCCAACCGCAGCTGCAAGTCTGTAACAGGATGTTAGGATCAGAGTGTTTATAAGAACCAAAGTCCAGAACAATAACCTGATTCAGCTCTGTAATGTAAAAACCAAATTGTTGCCTCCAGGCAGCTGCTGACGAGTTAAACAGTCCCATGTTGTTGCTAAAATACTAAATGGTGCTGCGTTGCTAAGTCCACCAAGCATCCCGGCGACGAGCGAGGGTCGCCCCCTGGAGCAGCTGCAGATGATCAGATGATGGACTCGCGCCTACGACTCTAAAACCTCGTCTTCTTTTGCAGTTGCACAATGAGGAAGATTCTTCAGAGACTTCCAGCGTAGAGCAGCAGCCCTGCACCTCTGCGTCAGCCAGAGCCGACGCGTCCGGCCCGGACCAGAGGGAGGCTCAGGCCGGCGCGACTCCGGCCCCATCAGCAGGGGAGGCTGACGCGCCCCCGCCTCCCTACGCCTCCATCGACCTGGGGGCGACCGCCGCGGCACCTGGTACCGCTTTTCTGTTCTACCTTAGTGCTCCTCTAAATGTCTTCCCAGGTTGTGTGTTTTCAGCTTACAGAGGGTTTAATCTTTTGCAGTGTTCTGACCGTTGAGTCACGCCAATTTCTTCCACCGCCTCAGCACTTTATCGTGGTTTCAGGCTCTGCACGTGGTTCCCTCTGTTTTTATTAACCCAGGCTTCTCGCCATCTGCTGTTTTCACAGAATCCAGCTTCCAAGGCGACTTCCCTGTTCCTCCACCCTACAGTGTCGCCACATCACTACCAACCTATGATGAAGCAGAGAAGGCTAAAGCAGCCGCCCTGGCTGCCTCCGCCGTGGAGGTGTTGCCCCGGGTAACAAGCCACACACAGACCTTCTAGTCACTGTTTGCTTTCAAGATATTTGAGGGAAACATTCCTCGAACTAAGACAAACTGCAAACAAGACTTTTTTTTGTTGTTGTTGTTCTTACGAAGTTCAGGATAGTATTAGGGTTATACTACATACTAAGTCTTGTAATATTGACCTTTTTTTCTCATAATTTTGTGACTTTGATACGACTGTGACTTTATTGGTGTCATTTTATGACACTATTCTTGTAATTTTACTTAGTTGTTTTTAGCGTGGCCCTAACACTCTGACATACAAGGTATTATTTTAAGAACTAAATAATATCAAATTAAACACCATATCCCTGACAGACGCACTTTGTGGAGTGTTGGCAGACTGAGATGGGGTCAAAGAGAGCGAAGAAGGGCAAACATGTTTTGCAATGCATCTATTGATTTCTTTACATTTTTTTTAGCGGGGGCACTTTCTGTGTCAAATTTTCTCTCCCGTGTGCCTGAACTTTATTTATTTATTTTTTTTATTTTGTTTGTTTCCAAAAGGACGATGACTTCCCCCCGAGAGATGACTTCAGCGACGCTGATCAGCTCCGAGTCGGGAATGACGGGATCTTCATGTTGGCCTTTTTCAGTGAGTTTTCCATGGAAACGAACAAACAAAACAAAACAGAAAAAAAAACGTAAACTCTTTGCTACAACAGAGCACCAATGGTGTGTTTATGCCTCCAGTGGCCTTTCTCTTCAACTGGATTGGCTTCTGTCTGTCGTTCTGTCTGACCAATACCATCGCTGGACGCTACGGCGCCATCTGCGGCTTCGGCCTCTCACTCATTAAATGGATCCTCATCGTCAGGGTATGTTAAACTCAAAATAAGTTTTTATTGATTCATTTTTTTGAAGTTGTTGAATGTTTTTTTGAGCTTTTCTCGGTTTGTACAGTTCTCAGACTACTTCACTGGCTACTTTAACGGCCAGTACTGGCTCTGGTGGATCTTCCTGTTGCTAGGTCAGTATTTTCATTGTCTCAGTCGAGGGTAACGATAACAAAGCAGATGGGGGGGGGGAGTAAAAAAACCCTAACTAATTCTCTCTATTCAGGCCTCCTGCTGTTCTTCAGAGGATTTGTGAACTACCTGAAAGTACGCAACATGTCAGAAAACATGGCCACGTCACACCGAACACGCCTCTTCTTCCTATACTGAAAGTAAGCCTAGAGAAGGAAAAGCAAATCTGCCACTTTTGTTTGACTAAAGTGCGCTCTCTGCTGGATTAAAAGACAAACTACAGCACTGATGTGTCAGTGGTGCTCTCTTGCTCCAGGTTTCCACGCCGCCAGCATTCCTTTCCAGCGCAGTTCCTTCCCTTGCCCTCGCATGACCTGACAGAGGAGCCCGGCAGCGACGAGAGGAAGCGGGGAAGGAATGGAGAAAGTATTACCAGTTTAATCCATCTTTTCTAGAACAATTCGACCCACTCTAAAGAAAGTCTGCGCTTCTGAACTGAGCCAAAAACAAGATGAATTTTCATTCTCTCCTCCAAATCTGCCTTTTTTGCTTTCGTCGGGCTTATTCGTCGTGTTTCACGAAGCACAATGGGGGGAAAACAATCTAGCAAAAATTAAGGAATTCATTCAAACGAATTTAATCTGTCAATTTAGTTTTGCATATTCAGTGTTAACAGGAGTTCCTATTGTCCTCGGAAGCGTATCTCTGTCGTCCACAGAAAAGGTGGGTATCGAACAGTCTGAACTAGTCTTACATTAACTGTGATGTAGCATTGTTTTATAGTAAAACCAATCCAGAGTTGTGGAGCCCGGAATGCACCATCTGAAACGAGAACAAAACTCCATTTGGATAAACAGGGCTGCAGTTTTCAAACCTTTTAAGACTTCTTCACTTTAAAGTAGATTCAGGTTCTAAAACTTTAGGACTTGATGATTTCACAGCATACGCCAAGTTAATCTCAACTCTTAACGCTTCAAAACACTCTTTTTGTCTCCGAACTCATCCATACTTTTGTTCTTGAGAACAAGCAAGCTAAAAAAGAGCTAATCAATGATGTATATTTTTGGATAAAACAGTGTTTGAAACTGCACAAGGTCTCATCAGGTCAGCTGCGACCCCTCGTTCTGGTGTGGATGGGGAAGTGTGTTCACACACACAGTGCTTTTTTTTTTTTTTTCTCCCCCCACGCCCTTTGGTATCGTTTCGAAAACGCTCTTTGGAGTGCAAGAGTCTTATGCAATTTAGCTGTAATGAATTTTAGTTATCGTGGCTGTAAGGTTGTGCGTCGTCGAAGTAGATTTAGTCGGTTCGTTTAACCGCCGCAGGCCGGTCCGCTTAAAAGAAGGAGAACGTCGCGAAGAAACGCCGAGCAGACTTGTTCTGCGTGACGCAGACGGATCTCACTTCTAGATTCGGTTTGGGTGTTTATAACGTCGTCTTTCCTGTTTTGAGTGGAGACGAGGCGCGGCTTCGTTTAGTAAAAGAACAGCAGCAGGTGTTGAGGTGACCCACGAGCGAGACGGCGATGAAGTCGAGGGTTGGCGTACGGTCGTGTTTGACTGGCGCCTGAGAAGATGACATGGAACCTCATTAGAAGAGAATAAAGTTTAGGATTTTTTTTTTTTCTGTCATTAAATGAAATGAAACGTGTATATACGAGCTTATGCCATTTTATAATATTTGCACTTTGAAGTTCTGATGTTCAAGAAGATTTGTGAATCTGCTTAACTTGATGTGGGGGTAGAAAAAGTACATTGCATCTTAGCCATCCAAGTTTTTGTTGTTTTTTTTTTTAAACTGGAATTCTTAATCATCCCAAAAGGATAATCTCCCTTTTGCACTTTTTATTTGTCAAAAATAATATTTATGTGTCTTGTTTCATTGCTTTTAACCTGAACTGTGACAGCTTGAGAATTGCCAAACCTTTTCTTTTTTTAAAATTTTTGTTTTCAAAAATTTACTGATCATATCTTAATCCAGCCTCTTTCAACAATATCAAGGTTTTTCAGTAAATTAGAGCTCTACTGCATGATTTACCCACCTGAACTAGTTTGGCTGGGTAACATTAGAATTAATCTACAAATCCATGTTTGTCTTTGTAAATATGGTAAGTAAGGGGTGTTATTTCTCTGAGGCGAGACTCAGAAAATCATCTCAAGCAGTCGGTATGCATTTACTATTACTGGAAATAAAATGACAGCTCTTGCAAAAAAAAAAAAACATGCCAATAAAGTTCAAAAGCCTGCCACTGATATGTGTTTTAATTATGTTTGTACAAATCTGAAAGTCATTGCACCTTTTTATATTCTGTTTTTGCGGTCAAGCTCAGACATTCATACTTTGGTTTCTGATGTGTATGTTGCTGACCTTTTTGAACACAGACTACGTTTTCTGACGACTATTTCCAGCAGGACAATACGAAACGTTTGTTTGTCGGAAGAAGTTGAGGGAATCAAAGATGCACATCCTAAAACGAGCAGAAGATGGCTCTCGACGCCGGTCAGTGTTTAATTTCAGGATAGACTGAAATAGAACTTGGCGAACTGTGGAACGCTGCATCTTCAACCTGATTGTAACAGGATTCATGATTCAAAGTCTAGTCAGAGTTGTAGCCGATGTGTTTAGGCTAATCTCACCATATTGCTACTGTAGCACGAAACATGAAGACCAAAAACGTCCCATTTTCTTGTAAGTCATATCCAAGCTTCTGTATTTCCTAAATATCCTCCACAATGGCCACCCACTCTTCCAAACCTAGTCCCCTCTTCCTGATGAGTAAAACAAGATATGTATCCAGTCTTGAGTTATTTGGTGTCTTACCCAAGTATTTGCTACATAGTGAACAGGATCAGGTTTCTTATTTTTTTTCTGCCCTCAACTAAACAAAGCTATAAAGAGATAAGCACAGAATATGTGGTGGTAGTTGGTTTCCTTGTCTTGTCATCCTGGAGAAATCTTTTTTGAGAGTGATAAGGAATGCCTTCAGTAACCAAATGGTTTTAAAGTTCGTGTTTTGTCTCTTTATTGTTATTGTTGCAGAATGACCTGTCTTCACCACTAGATGGAGTCAGAGATCACTTTTACTCACTTCCGACGCGTTAGTGAATTTGTTCCTCCTGAAAGCTTTATTCTGGTACAAACATGTCCCCCTTTTATGCACGTCTTTGAAAACACTTCAGAGACCAAGTTGGTGGACAATATTGAAAATATGTGAGCAGTTTTAGCTCTCCTTTCTTTTCTTTTTTTTTTTCTTCTTAGTGCGTCCCAACAACTGATCCCAGTTTTAAGGGCTCCATTTAGGGCCACTCCTTGGTGCCTGTTGCGGTTAGGTCACTGTACTTGAGGACACCTATTATCGCTGCTGCCTGCCCTGGAGACACCTACATGTTTGGTGGTTTTGTGGGGAGAAAGGAGGGAAGAACAAAAAAAAAAAAGCTTAGTGAAGAAACAGGTATAGCAGTGACATTTTAAGCAGCAATGTTATTATTGATTGCAATTCTGGCTGCTTTACAGTGTTGATTTTGTTAATGAGTATAAAACTTTAGTCGACGCCACTTTTTTCATGACGATGACAAAAATAACATCTCTTTGACTAAGATGCGACGAGACAAAACTAGATGACAATATTAATGACATTTCTGCCTGTTAATGTAATCTGTCAATAAGCAGCTAAAAAGTAATATGTTGCTGAATCTTGTTCATTTTTCTGACCTTGAAAGCAAGGTCAGAAAAATGGATATTTAATTAGGAAAAAAAAAAGTTGCATCTGTTTTGTATGTACTGCATATTCAAACAATAACATTATTCCATAATTGATTTAAAAAAACACGATTCATTTTGTTAATTCAAGTGAATTGTTTATATTTTGTGGACGAAAATGGCTGTAGATTTAGCTGTCTGGAAATTTTCTGATCATTTACGAAAACGAAACCAATTCTGATGACTAAATTCCGACCAAAACGAACTATTTAAGTCAAAATTAACACTGCTGGTTTAAGCAGAATTTACCTTCCACCACAAGAGGGCAATATTCACACACTTTCATTTCCCATAGTAGGTTCAGTTCAAACATACTTTATTAATCAAAAGCCAAACTAAATGCAACTCGTATCCAAGTATCTTTACAGAGTCGCTGTGGGCTGGAAGGATCTCCGACAGCAGTTGGTGCTGCAGTGACATTGAAGAGGCCTCTGACTGCAGACTTCTGCCGTAGACTAATCTTAAATCTATCGTGACTTGCTAACTGGAGTGATATTTCAATCAAGGACAAATGACTGTGTTAAGTCATTTAAGGCTGAACAACTTGCATGATTTATAGTCTTTAAGAATATAGGTCAGATCATGACGATGCAACCTCTATTTATTTATTTATTTATTTATTTTTTGCCAGTTTGTTGATTCTTGCGTTGTGTGTGAATTGTGAGACAGTTATTTTTTTGTTTTTGGGCATGTGCACTGACTGATGGCACCTTTTGAATTTTGTTGTTCTTGTGACAATGACAATAAAGATTCATCTTATCTTATCTTATCTATCTAAAATGGCGGTAGTGGAGGATGACTAGATTTGAAGTCCTCAGCCTTTCACTTGTGTTTCATTCCAAAGGACATAAAACTTTTGACCAGGACATGTTTGTCTTGCCCATATTGACATCTGGACTTGAGGAAAACCAGAACAAAGGAAAAATAAATCAATCAATCAGACTTTCATTCCTGCAATGACTGGATGAAAGCTACTGATTTTCTGTAAAATGCTGACACTGCTCTGATGTTGCTCTTCTCTTTCCAGTTTGAACTACAAAGCTCTATTTGATACCTGTAAGGACTTTTTATTTTTTTTAAAAATATATACTTTAATACTTCTGATAGCAGACATCAAAGCTTGGAGGAACAAAAGTATGTTATTTAAACATTAGAAGATGTTTGGATCTTGAAGAAAAAAAGACAGAAAAGTCCATTCACATAGCTCTCCTGCCCCCTGGCCCCATTCTAGCCTCTCTTTTTTTTTGAGGGCCTTAATGGCGGGCCCATTTACATAACTCTTCCTGTTTGCAGACATTCCCCAACGAAGTTCTCTCCTCCTACTGACCTCATTCCTCTTCGCGCTCCCAAGCTTTCCCCCCGCTTTATCCGAGTTCGTCTCGTCTTCGTTCTGACCAGGTGGGACCCTTTGAGGAGGGCCCAGAGCGAACCCTGACATGCGCAGAGAGAAAAAAAGAAAAGAAATGCAGGCAACTGCACCGACAGTTTCTGTCAGCAGCATATCTGCGGCCCTCAGCTGCGTAGTCACTGCTCAGCCTGTGAGCTTTTCTGTGTTTGTGGAATTCTGCTAGTCGTCAAAGGCAGACAGGGGTCATGTTTTATTGGCAGACGTTTCTGCCTTCTATTTTTGTACATTTTTGCTTAAAGTGTTGATTTTATTGCTAGGTGTGGCAACAACACAAGAAACCACATGGTAACTCGGTTATGTTGTAAAACTAACTTGTTCGTCGGCGGTTTTAAAATACAATCTAGCTGTTCAGTGTTTCTAAAAAGTTCCTCAGTAGCTCCGTTTCCATTATAAATATTGATATTGACTTTGATATTCCACTAAACACAATTTTACAATTGTGGCGGTTTTTACCCCTTGAACATCAAGCCTCTTCTTTGGAGAGTTCTGGAAAATGACACCCCCAACATGAGTCCCATATATCTCAGGAACTACAAGATGCATTTGACTGGTTCAGGTATCAAAACAAAGGTAATATTCCAGGGAATACTTTAGAGGTCTAAAAATCGACATTTGTGTTACTGAGTAGGAACAAATACATATGCCACACAGTGAAAAAATAAATAGATGGAATACATGACTTGATGTGGATTTTCCTTGATATCATGCAGTTGAAATCCAGAACCTCTATCAATTCACAGCACAGGTTCTGTCCACTTTCTGTACCAAATTTCATTCAAGAAAAATGAAGCATAGACATTTTGGAAAGGTATTGGTTGATAAAATTCCAGGCGAACATTCCAGATGTGACATTTTTGGACATTTTGGCACCATGTATGCAATTACAATTTCTCTCTCTCTCTTTTTTTTTTTTTATCCAACTTATATCTTGCTATAAATATTCTTTGTAATTAATAACAATGGTTTTTGAAAACATTACAAGAATGAAGTACACATCAAATATGTTGGTCAACGTTCCTTTTATTTTGGCCATTGACGACAAATATTCTCCTCTGATGCGCCACCAAATGACCTACAAGAAGCCATGAAGCAGCACGGCTCAGCGCGCTTTTATTTTGAAAACCGACACGCAAAATGAAGCAGTCACGTGGTTTTCACCGCGTTGAAGCGGCGCTTCTTCTGACACGCCCCCTTTTTACTCGGTACACGCCTCCAAGCCTGGCTTCAGATGTCCCATTTCTAGGTAGGACTGCATTTATGTTTCTAGCTTCATGAAATAAGCTGGTTTTTTTTGTTGTTGTTTTTTGGCTGCTGGTTCAGTAGGTTTTGCACATGTGATCATTCTGGTATTGTTGGAAACAGCAGAGCTTGGGCTTTAATCTGATTGGTAGTTTGTGTGGGTAAGACAGTTGTTGCTGCGTGTTTACCAAGTGTGACTCTAATTAGCAGCTAATTAAGAGTCTAATTATGTTTCTTTCATAAAGCCGGGTGTTGTTGGGGTAGAAAATATTGTGCTTAGATTGATCTTGTTAGCACAAGTGCTGCGGGAGCCAAATTTGGGGCCGCTTGAGCCAATGGAAAAGAAACGTGATTCATTAAAAAATTACAAAAAATAAGAGAAAAACGCAAATTGGCGTGTTTCCATTTGGAGAATTTATTTTCGGAACCATATAATTGCAGAAATTATATGGTTAATGGAAACGACACTGCGGACATCTTCATCCACTCAAGGAGACCAAAAATGAACCAAAACACTGCAGTACCTATGCCATGCCGATAGGTGGTGCTGTAATGCCACACAGTTTCAGACAGACATAATTTTCTTCTGCAGATTCTATTTTAGACATGAAACTTTAGCAGCTACAACAGAGTATTAGGGCCATACTAAAATAAAATAAATAAATAAATAACATAAAATTACAAAAATAATAATATGACAAGTAAACCGTGAATGTTCTTGCAACCTCTGCCTCGTGAGATTTTTATGTCAACTAAAGTGTGTTTAAATCTGAGCAACATGCACAATCTCCTCGCATTTTAAATTTGCAGTGATTGTTCATTATTATTATTATTATTATTATTGATAGTTTATGTAAGACGAGGCTTGCATACCTATCTGGAGGAGTTGGCCTATTTAATGTAAATAAATCTACTGACTTTCTGTTTCTACTCGGACAGAAAGTCAGTGGGTGGAAAACTTTAATGGTAACCATGTTCATCAAAGACTTGTGGCTTGATGGTTATCTGTTGAAGCTCAAAATAACCCACTGGAAAGCAACCACATATTTACAAGTATTAGTAATGATAAATTAAAAGATCTGATTGGTAACACCTATCAAGTTTCAGTTTATCATAGTCATCAATTTGCTATATTTCAACTTTAATGTTTCCATGACAGCAGGGCTGGGTTTTTTTTTGTTGTTTTTTTTAAATTAAGCAAAGTTAATAATTTGGTTGATTTCGGTTTGGTTTTATAACCTAGAAAGCTAAAAGGTGACTTTTGCAACGAGGATTGAAAACCTTAGCTCTTAGATCTGCAGCATGAAAACCTTCGCTGACTTGTAACAGCAGCCACCCACACGAGAGCAAAGCTTCTTAACCCTGTGGCAGTAAGAGAGGAAATATGTAATCTCTTTGGCACAAGGCAGCACTGCTTTCAAGTGGGCAAGAAACACTGTGTTGCGGAAGAACAGAATAGCTCTGTTGTTCCGCTTTCGGCGTTCACATGCACGTACACGCCTCCATTCAGGAGTCGCAACAAACAGCCGGGTCGTGAGGCGTCTTTGGTTCAGACAGGAAGAAAAGGGTTTGGAGCAACTTTTTAGGATGCATGTCTTGACATTTCACAAGTATTGGAAGTACACACAACCTACGTACATGTTGTTTACATGGAAAAAGATGTGAAACTTAGTAGGAGATGGTTAGCAGGACGCGTGTTGTGACCTAAAGGGATTTTATTTGGAAGACAGGGTTCCTCAGTGAGACGTCTTTGAAGATGGACTGTTTAATCTGACCATGGAACTGATCTTTGAGGGCGAATTCTTCTGTAGTGATATTTCTCAAAAGGAAAAGGGAGTTTGCTTTCATTTTTTCCTGGAATTGACTGAACCTTTTGTGCATTGTTTGGCAAATCAAAGACACAGTAAATTTAGAGGTGACTAAAAATGGATCCACGCTATCTCTTTTCCTACCAACAAAAGGCTGGTACTCATTTTTTTGTGCGATTGGTTTTGCAGTGACTGCAATTCAAAAACTCAATCTTGTTTCTACTGAAAATATCTTAGTACACTAGCTAATAAGTGTAAGTCAGTTTTGTACATTAGTTACAAAACTAATTTACAAATAGCTAATGGTGTCTACAGGACACTATTGGTCATGTTCTCTACAAATTCGGCCTTTATTCTGCCTTCTTGTGGTAAGAAGACAAACATAAGTTCTGTTTGAAGCCAGTTTTTCTAATTTTGAACATCACCGAAGGAAAGTAGATAATACAACTTTTATATAAATGACAAAGTGAAGAAAAGGTGGTGTGGAGAGCAGCTGATCCTGTGTTCAATTCCAAGTGCAGCTATTTATATTTTATCAACAATTATATATAAAAACACTAATGCACTACAAGAACACATCAATAAGAGAGTGTTTTTATAGTGTAGTGGCTATGTCAGAAAACTTGGACGGTTTTCTGCTTCCTTCATATTTCAAGTTTGATGACAAAGACTAGACCACATATTTGTCTCTTACTAACACTGGAAATGACTCTGAACACAGGCTGCAGAATTTGGTGTTGGAAGCATGGTGTTAGGGTGATTTTTATTTTTATATTTTCAGGTGTCACGGTAAAGGCTCTCCCATACTTCATCCGAAGTTTCCAAATCCTTGACTGTGTCTCATGACAAAAACTGTGTCAGCTCGTTCTCAGGAAGGCGTCCTTCTTCCTCCAGGTGTGGATTAATCCGAATCAGAAACTGAAACGGCGTGTGTTGGTCAGTCACATCAAATCCTGATTAAAAACAGAAAACAAAAAACCTGAAGACAGTGACACTGTACATTCTGAGGACTTAAATTGAGAATGGGATGGCGAGATCTGATCGGCTAGTGAGGACAATGTCCGTTGTGTTCGGTAGCAACAGAGGGCAGAACAAGAGGCACAGTGGGGTAAAGAGTCGGAGACTACAGTTGCTAGAGTGGTCATATGTGAAGCAGAACACATCCTTAAACCACACAGCACTCAGTGCGTTGACAGAAATCAATCATCCTTGTAATGTCTACGGAGGAGTTCACTTTCTTTCTGGTTTCCGGAGAGACTTGCACTCCCTTTAAGTCTTCCGCGTGTGGAGAGCCTTGACACGTGGAGTTGTGGAACTCCTGGAGAGCGACCTCTTCGTATTTTCACAGTAAACAGCCCCTCCAAAAGGCCTGCGCTTGCTCTCTCTCTCTCTCTTGCTCGTTTCAGAACAGTGGCCTCCTTTCAGGGCCATCACTTAAGGGCCCTATTAATAATTTGACAAGTTTTCTCAAAGATTAATTACTGCAAGCTTGGAGGCTGTAATTATGCAGGGTGGGGAGGCTTGGTAGACCTTTGGCAGTTCCATTTCCAGCTCAATTTTCCACTTATCAAATTGTCAATGGGGAGGAGAGGTTACTCAGCCTTTCTAATTTATAGACCTGCATGAGTGCAAAGAGATAAAGAGTCTGACTCCTTTAAAGGTTGTTGGTACTATTTACAGAGATTCATTGGTTGTTTTGTTGATTTACTTTGGATATTTGGTATGTCTTCCAGTGTTAAATGCTCATTAGAATGTAAAATGTGTTGATCTTTAAGACTGTGCTCTTGCATTATTAATGCAAAACACAAATATCGCTTATCGCGATAACTTTTGGGACAACTTATTGTCCAACAAAATTTATCGTGAGAGGTCTAGCAAATTCTATACAAGTAGGATATTTCGCATAGAAATAGCCAAATAGAAAAATCCTACCAGAATTCCATACCATCAATCTGGTGTATGAGGAGGGAAAGTGAGGGAGAAGGAAGAGGACAGAGAGGTGAACTTGTTGCACAAAGCCCAGATTGTTCCTCCTTGCAGTCTGTTCCCGATAACAATGAGCCATTCACTTTCCCCACGATGGGCCCTAATTAATTCCAACTTTACATTCTGACCTACAATCTCCCCTCGCTCATCCCCGCTTCCTGTCACATCCATCAATTAATCCGTGCAGCCGGATGACTTCACTCTGGGCTAAACGAGCAGCCGTATTATTTTGAGTTCAGCTTGTTTTGCGAGTCACATTTTCTTCTTGCGCATCACTAGGATTACTGCAGGTCATCACACGCATTCTGACAATACTGGTATCAAAATACCATATATTGTTGCTAAAATCTTCTTTGCCTCCCTCGACTAAAATAAACAAATTCTAACAATCAGTAAAGCCATTTATTTCTTCCCTATGACCCAATTCTGTTCAGTTCCTTAATCCATTGTTCCTTTTCTATTCTCTTTCTTCCTCCTTCCTGCAGGTTCCCTATTTAAAAAGCAGTGATGGAAATTCAGTGTGAACTTTTATATTTATTTTTGAAAGATATGCTATAAAGCACAGAGAACTCTATAGAGTCTGAAACTTGATTTGAAAGATGTCAAAACCCTGAAAAACATTTTCCTCTTGATTCAGGGATTCTATTTGTGCTGTCTCCACCAGCTGTGCACGTATAAAAGAACGTTTCTGCCCTTTCTTTTAAACAAGCTAGCTCAACTTTGATGAGATTGAATGAAGAATTCTCAAAAATCAAATCATACTTTAATGTAAACCATTTAATTTTTAAGCCTGGATGAATGTTTGGGTTTTTTGTCCGACTTGAAGGACATTAAGTTTGCAGTTGCAGGACAATTAAATTGGTTGTAATCATACAACATGTGAAACATTTCAGGTAAGGTTGTGAATTTTACTTTAAGTAATGTAAAGTAAACCTGGGTATTTCTGACCCAGGTTTACATCAAGTTGTCTCATCTTCTAGAAACAGTCTTGTTGGCAAATCCAGTTGTGCGTGGAGTCGATTAAATCATTGTTGACCAATAATTGGCTGATAAAAATGATAGATCTGGAAGTGATGATTGAGAATGGCCTATCATTAGAGCCTCATGCAAAAAAAAGAAGTTCCTAATTTTTGTCTTCTGTTCTCTGTGAAACTGAAGTAAATAATTTTTAACGCTAAGCCTCTCACAATTATGTATTGTGGTTCCCTTTTTAATTGCAGCCGTAAAAGCTTCAACGATCGTCTATTGCCTCGATTCCACCGAGAGTTGCGACAACGGCTCGGCGTGGCGCGCTGCATTATTTTGTCTATTTATAATACGGCGGATCATAAAACGGTGCCATACGGCTCAGTGGAAACGATTCACAAAGGTGCTCCACTGTTACACCCTTTGAACAGAGTTTTGCGACGAACATGTCGCCTCAATGTCGCAGTGTGTAACAATCTACGCAATCGAACACTTATAGCAGTCATGAAGTGTAAACAGAGTCTTCCTGATTTAGAGGTGTGGGTTCTGTTGTCACCACTCGGAAAGCACTCAAACATGCACATGGATCCCCTAAAAAGGCTCCTTTTGCTTCAGTCCCTGCCCCTGCGCTCTCACTGTCAAACAGAGCTTGGCGCTGTATCCTTTTCTCTTGCCCCACATCCGAAATGTGAGGAGGGAAGAGAGCCAAAGAGAGGATGGAGGGCGGAGGGAGAGTGGCCGCGGGGGGTTGCCATAAAGACAGAAAGGAGAGAGGCAGTGAGGAACAGTGAGGCGAGAGTGGCATATAGAAGGGAGAAGCAATGAAATGCTTGCGGGGAGGACAGGGGAGCTGTGGTGGGAGGGAGGGGTGGCGTTAAAGGAAGAACAGAGACTGCTTTGTCGATGTCAACAGCAAACCTTTTGGCAGTGGCTTGCCGCTCCCCCTGCGCAGGCTCCAAAAGGCAGAGGGATCGGGCAAATTTGTGTCCTCGACTGTGTGCGAGTCGAAACATAAAGGAAATGTTGCTCTGCAGCCTTCCGAGAAACATGGAAAACACACGTGCCCACTCCTAAGCACACCCAGACAGGATATTGGTCGGGTTAAAGTGGCAGAAACACAAAGCTTATCTTGGCACAGGTAGTGGAGATACTTAATAAGTAACTTCCTCTCAGTTTTTGTACAACTTCTTAAAAAAATATCCTTATGCAAGTCTTTGGCTGAAAGCCTGTACATACAGATCAGTTAAAAGTGAATTACTAAGGTGAATTGCTTTATAGTAACACTACAAGTAGCGAAGTCTGACCTTGGATTATTGTGAATAATTTTTTTAAATAAAAATGGGTAAAATAGCTGCCTTTCGTTCCATCTTTTTGAGTTTGCCTCACAATAGTCAGGCTTATTGCTATAGCAACCAAGGTAGACTAAAGAAGATGTCGCTGGTTAGGCTTTCCATGGATGAAACTTGCTTGGCAAGGTCATCCCATAAATTCTCAATTGATCTGACATTTAATAAATTGATCATTGTGTATCAGACAACACTGGGTTTCACTTATTTCTCACTTTTCTCAATGGATCTTTTTGGAACATAACCTCAATTCCAGTTATTCCTGCTTGAGCTATTTTTACTTGGTCCTGACCTCCTTAGACAGGGGAGACAAGAGGTGGAGCTGAAGCGATGTGGCTAGATTTCTATTTGCTCTGAAATCTAGCCCGTTACCCATGATGGTGCTTCCTGAATGGACAAAACAAAAAACAGTGGTTGGCCTCTTTTTTGTAATTGTGTTTTTGTATTTGTGGTACTGTTCTCCCCTTAGCTCAAACAATGAAAGTTTTAAGTCCATTTCAAAACTATGACCTGCTGATAAAACGTTGTCAAGTTCTGTACAGTGTGTAGTTTCCTAATCAAAGTTTATGCTAACAAAGGAAGTGGTCAAGACTGCCTGCGCTAGCTAGCTAGTTAGCTTGAACCACGCCAGGGTCCGTAACATGCCCACCTACCTTTGCTCATGCCTCTTGCATGTTATCCGTTGTAAGTTGGACATTACAAGATCTAATGAAGGCAAACGTGACAACTCCTTGACCAACTCTTAACACAAAACCCTAGAACCTCTGAGGAACTATTTCACCATTGCTGCAGGTGTGCATCGGTCTGCTGTATTTAACCAAGCTGGCATCAGGTTTGCATCATGGGCTTTAACATTCAGCAGACGGTATGGATATAGTTTGACTTGCACGGGAAGGCAATGTTCTTAAGTGAAGCAAAGTCGCCAAACTCTGCAGAGATGCCATTAAACCAGATTGGTGATGAAAGTTTAAGGAATTGAGCAAAATCCTAGTAGTGCCCCTTCTACCCTGCTCCGTCCAACCCTCCTGTTATTTTGACGGACAACATAACGACCAGGAAAGTGCCACACTTCTACACTAAATTAGCTCAGTAAAGGACTCTGTTTTCTGTATTAATCGGGCCGGCATACCAAGCTGATGGAATTCTGTTGCTTTTGGCCCAAGCCCAGCTGCAGAGCTGCTCCTCAAGAAATGACACATGAAGTGTGTGTCTTGTTTTCTCTTACTTTGGAGTCCCGTCAATGAGGCAACCGTGGTCTGTAGAGAAGGAATTCTTCCACTAAGTTCCATAAACATTAAATGCGCAAATGACTTTTCAAGTGGCCTCACACGTGTTGGTCTTAAGACCTAAATACATTTATTGAAGCAGTGTCCGAACTTCTTGTTGACAATTTTATGAACATTTTTACTGAACTTATAAAGTTAAAACAACATCCCATATGTGCATATAGGCCTTCAGTATCCAATTGGGAATTTCCTTTTGGCTCAGATGGTCTGATTCCTGAGGACTAGTTGATTTGGCCATTTTTTTCCCCATTACTCCTGCTTTTGGTTAATTAATAGAATGTAAAATTTAGATTAGAAACCTTTTTTAGACACCAGGTGTAGTATAAAGGCAGGTTCTGAAAAATCCTATTGTCCAGGTGCAATTCTGCTTAAAGTATTAAAACAAATTTTCACATTTGGCCAAACTGTGCTTCTCCCTGTATCGTAGCTGTAAAGAAGAACAGTAGGCCCTTTATTTTTGGAAAAGTTTCACCTGCTCTTGCAGAGTGGAAAACTTTGGCAAGAGAGCCTCTCCCTCTCTCTTTGGAGCCTCCAAACTTGTCACCAGTTGTTTGGAGTCTAGAGGAATTTCAGGCATGTTGACAATCTCTGCAGCCATTGACAAATTTCTGTCCTCGGGCTGGGAAAACACTTCCATATGTACGAGCGCGCACACACTCGAGCGCACCTTGGCTTTGCTGTCATCATGAGCTTGTCAGCACGCCGCACCTGTGAACGGTAACAAGACCCCGTGGCTTGCAGTTCTCTCATAGCTGCATGACAGACCCAAGATCTCCATTTCCTCCAGGCAAGAGAGAGAGAGAGGACATAAAAATGGTTTGCCTCAGATTTAAACCAAAAAGATATCGTCTTAAATAAATGCATTTAAAAAACAGTTTTTTCTCATGAAGATGTTCATGTACCTACAAACATCTTCAGTCTTGTCCCAGTTGAGGTTCTTGCTGAATAACCATTGCCCCATTTCTTTTGAAAAACACACATTTTTGTGGTTGCCTCTTCTAAATAATGTGTTGTCTATAACAAGAGTAAAGGATCATGATACCTTCTGATCTCAGCACAGCTGTTGCTAAACTGTATGAACTAAACTTTGCATACTTTAGCATTGCTTTGGAAGAAAAACCCATGTAATTGCCGTTTTCACTTGCTGGCATATGTTTCACTAGTACCCAGTGCTTTCAGATTTGGTTTTAAAATTACTTTCTGTGGAGCTATTCATACTCACTGTAAATTTCTCTTAGATCCTAATAAACATGCTAAGTTTAGGGGATAGAAAGCGAAGCCTCCATGTCCTGGATTCTATTTTCTGGCATTATTAAACTTCACAACTGAAATGGTTTTTTCAATAGTTTAGTTATCTAGTAAGATCTGACTTGGAAATGTCCTCACTCTCTTCCCCTTATGCTCAAATTTGAATAATTCTACCTGGGTCTCAATGACACTATTCAGGTAGGCGTTTAAATGACGCCATTGGGGACGAATGAGACACATGCAGAACAGGGAAGCTGGTTTGCAAATTGGGTTGACGGGGAAAAAATGGATATGCAAAAACTTGTTGGCTAGAGCCAATGTAGTGTTAATAGTCAAACACCTGAAGCCATACAAATACATGGTCTTAACATCAACATCGTATAATTGACCTGCTTTTATTTCATTTTTTCAATCCAGTCTATTTAGTGTTGTTTTCAGAAGGACTTAAGATGCATTTTTGTCAGGAAATGCCTGGTAGTAACAACTTGTTGGTAATGTATTGACAATTTACTACCTCTCAACAGAACCACACTTTAGAAAGGAAAAAAACAACTAAACTTTAGATTTGTAACTATATAAAGTGACAGTTTTCTTTTAAAAATGTGCATTGCCTAAAAAAGGTAAGAACAGATACGCTTAAATATAAATTGAGAATTTCATTTACTATAACATTAGCTTTCAAATTGATCAAGAGTCACCATTTAGTCTCCAAGTTGCCCATTTCCCCATTTGCATGTGTGCAAACTGTGCTTGGCTAACGCTACACACGCTAAATGGCTACTATTCGCTCTGTATGCAAACCTTTACTATATAATTCGCAGTCTGTTCCTGATTACACACACGCATGCATCCACATGCGAACGGACCTTCCCAAAACACACATAATTGCCACAAACGCTCACATCCACAAGCTAAGTGCCATGTGTTATAGTGAGCTGTCAGACCACACTAATTCCTCTTTTTAATGTGCGTCTGTCCTACTGTGTTGCAGGGGGATCAGGGTTGCCTTTCAGGATAACAACTGAAGCTCTAAGCTCTTGGTGTGTGTGTGTGTGTGTGTGTGTGTGTGTGTGTGTGTGTGTGTGAACAACAATTGGCCGCTAAGCTGTAAAGAGCCTTGCAGCCTCTGCGTCGCCAACAAATATCCACTGGCTGTCAGCAGCGGACTGACGCTGTGTGTTTGTGTGTGTAAAGGCATGCAGATGAACCGACTTCCTGTGGTGGATTGAAGTTAAGTGCTGCCATTAGACTCGGGCCTCCAGTGGGAGATTTCATTGTGCGAGGGGGAGACTTGCACACGTGTGCAAGAATACGCCAGCGGTTGAGTTTATCAGGACGAACGCACGCCAGATTTCTTTCTTTCTTTTTTTTGTGCCCGCTTTCCACATTGAGCAAAGACTCGCCAGCTGCTAGCATGGCGTCCTCTTTTGCACGCCCTCTGCTTTATACACACCCACTAAACCTTTATGGCAGATGCACTCTCTAGTCGGTGTCTGTTTGCTTTCATGGCTGCTGTAATCTTCTTTCTTAAGGCATAACAGTAGTTCAGCTGTCACGGAGACCGATTGAGCTGCTACAGGTTGAGATTTGGAATTAAAAAGCAGCACCTCATTCATCTCAGAAGCTAACTTTGCGGAAATGATTATCTTTACTCCCCAAAAGGGAGCGTTGAGATGAATTGTGAGAGGGCAAACTTCATCCAGTTTCAGTCCCCAAAACTCTCGACTTTGCCTGAAAGCATAGAAGTGCGACAGTAGCAGAGGACAAGCTCAGTGGAAAGTTAAACCACACTCAGGTGGTGGAGGGGGTTGCGCTTTGGCTTTGAGTTCCACACGCATGCATCTCTCAGCCGCCCACATCGGAAAACAAACAAAAAAAAAAAGTTCAGCTTCTGAGAAAACGTTTTCACCGGTAGAGATGAGATAGGTGTGAGATTTTATCTTTTTTTTATTGTTTTTTTTTTCCTCCCTCCCTCTTTGGTTTTAAGCACCTCTGATGGATTTATTGACCCGACTTCGCAGCACAAAGTTTGGACTGGATGGAGCAAAAGCAGTAAAGAGCTGACTTGTTTCTAAGTGACGGTGGTTCTCCAGTCTCATTTCGTCCATAATTTCTTTTCACCTAAAGCTACTTTTAGAAAGTGTGTGAAAAATGAATCAATTACCTCTTTTTTTTTGGTTTTTACAGAAATTCAAATTGCTGTTAGAGGTGAGATCTCTTGAGCAAAGTTCAACCCTCTGTGTTTTTGCTACTAAAATAGTTTTTATTGACATTAAAATACACAGTGCTTCAAATTGTGAAGTAATTTTAATTTATTTTGCACTTTCTTGTAAGTTCTCTATTTACTTAGAAGAACATTTGGGCGGAGAAAAAGAGAAATTTAAACCTGCTGTGTAAATTAAATGGAGTGCGTGTGAAAACTGGAGGCCTGTGGGCCAAATCCAGACGGTGTTTTGTTGTTTTTGGCCCTCTAAACTCTAAAAATAGAGCCTTTTCAAATAACAGCTGTGTGCTTAAACATTAGCATTTTTTTATATCCAGCAAAACTAAAATATGTGAAATATTATTTAATTTCGATTAATACCCATCGCCTGCCGCTATTTATTAATTTAATTGGTTTTATCTATATGTTAGATGAGTTTGGCACCCCTTCCTTAGAGCATAAAAAATAAAGAAAATGATTTTATTTTCTATAAAAATAGAAAAATAGTTTTCCCTTGCAGTTTGTTTTTTCTGTTACAATTTTAAACCAAGAACTTAAAGTCAACTCAAATTGTGGTTTGACCTTTTCTCTTCGTGGCATTCTGATTTTCTCTCAAATTTGACCAGCAAAAGGAAGTAGAAAGAGATGCGTACACGTTTTGCTTTTTTTTTTTTGTATATTTTCACAGAGGAACACATCTCCGTCATCGCCAGGCAAACGGTGGGCCCTCAGCCCCCCCACCCTCTCACAGGGCTGTTTGATTGCTTAAGCCTGGCCCCATCAGACGGACAGACAATGCTTCCATAAAGAATAGCCCCGCTTCCTTCCTGTCTTCCTGTGCTGCGTTCTGCCTTGGTGAGCAGGGTGAATGAGCCGCTCTTGCCCCACAACACCATGAACCGCAGGGGCCACGGTGGCTAAAACCAACAAAGAGAGCTGCCCCCCCCCCGGTCTGTCTCTTTCCAGTTCATATCCCATCCTCCTCCTCCTGCCTCCTGCCAAATTGCTGCAGCTACTCGATGGATAAACAAATCTTTTCACCGAACCAGTTTGTAGTTTCTTTTTTTTTTGGATTATCAGTGGAATAATTCTCTTGGATAATCTACGTGAGCTAAAAATAAGAAAGAAATTGAAAAAACTTTTTTTTTTGCAGAAAAAACAAAAAAACAGTGTGCATCCAGTGATTCCCCACCACCACCACCACCCCTCTCTCCCCAACAAACCCACCATCTCCCTATGGGAATACCAAGTGGGAGCAGGTACCTGAGAGGAGCCAAAATAACCCCCTAACTATTGAGAACAGGATGAATGCATGCCGGGCTGAATACGGGGGTAAACTGTTTGGTCTTTGTCATTCAAAGCGACGCTTTTAACCCTTAGCGGACCCTCTTCCAAACGACCTTAGACCCCTCCATCTCACTCGCGCTTCCCTTCTTCATTCACAGCTGAGACAATGCAGAGGGAGAGGAGGGCTGTGAAGACTAAACACCAGATCAACTCTTCCTTTTCTGCCTCTAATGGGATTCAACCCGTTATTTTTTATTTATTTTTTTATGCCCCCCCCCCCCCCCTGTCTCCTCCAACACCTTCTGTAAAATGGGTGAAAGTTGATAATTGTGTAAAACAACCCCTCCCCTCCCGCTCAACCCTCTTTCAACATCCGTCAGTCAAAGGCGCATCAAATAAGCGAGAGCAAGAGCAGGAATGCGATTTACACAGCAGTGACATTTCATTGTTTCATTTTGGTCATACCAACCTTTCAATACAATCAATAAAAATCACACAGTTATTAGACTTCAAGGCTTTTTAATTTTATACGTTAATATATTCATCTTCTAATCCATAGTGAGCTATTCGTGTCAAATCTGCCGAGCAACAGAGGCCTTTAACAATGCTTTCTCAAAATAAATATTTGTCATAATAAAATATTAAAACCTTCAAATAAATATATCTTTTTAACTTTACACTAGGCAATTTTGGAATTAGACATTTTTTTCTTTTTCAAATAATAAGGTCACTGTACAATTTACAGGTAGGATCAGGGTTAAGATCTCTAACATTGTGAATTATTTAAAAATATGATTGGTAGATATTCCAGTGAATGCAGAAACTTTGTAGGAATGGGAGCTGGTGCAGATTCATCAAGGTGCCTCTAATGGCAGAAAACCTTTCACAGTTGAAGTATAATATAGATATATATACAAAAATAAAACATCTGTCATTTTCTATTGTACTTCCCCTTTCCATTATTACGTTACATACAGTTAGTAGCAGAAGCTTTTAGAATATAGTTTGTATCAAATGTTAAAACCCCAAAGATAACTGCTTGGACTGTATTAGGAAATATCACGGCACTTGAGTGAAAAGATATAACGGTAGTTAAATAAGATGCCATACGTTGAAATGTGGAGTGCTTATTTTGGTTGACCATTCAAGTGAAACTCCTAATGCTGGGGTGAGTAAATGCACCTCCAGTGCCTTTACCAGTAACATTTCTTTTAGTAAATTTGCATTCAAAGTAGACACATGGAAGCCTTTCCTGACATGTCAGGTGGACATAAAGACAACAGCCACAATGACACTATTAGATGGCTCAAATTGTGCAACTTGACACTTTGCAGTTCACTCAGTGTGGAGTTGGTCAATAAATGTCCGATTTCATCCTGGCCTACGTTGCTGTGCTATCGTCGTGACAGCGGGTCAGGGTTGAGTTCTTGCATCGGCAGCCGGGTCGTGTGGCTCGGTCGTAGCAGCACTGGCACATGGCCAGGCACCCCTTACCTGGGAGGTAGCACAAGAGACAAGGGCAGAGCAAGGAGCAGACAGTGATGGTCGTCCAGCGTACGCAGCAGCGTGACTGAGAGCATGAGAAGGGCTTGTCCGCGCAGGTGTCCTCGTCATCGTTGGAGCAGTGGTAGAAAATGCCCTTCACGCAGCAGGCGCACGTCCCGTACTCCACGGCCTTGTGTGGAGAGCACAGGCAGCGTTGGCCGCACATCCAGCAGGACGGAAGCACTCTCGGCTGGACACACTCTGAGCACTTGCACCGACCGCAGGACTCGCATTTGTTGGAGTGTTTGTCCTTTTTTAAAGGCTTCCTGCTGCCTGGAATTGCTTCTATGTCTCTGTACTCTGTGCTCAGGGGTTTCAGCTCCTCGGAATCAGCTCGTTTTGGCTGGTTTCTGATTATTTCGCTGCTGTTCGCCGGGCTGCCGAGAAGCCGCTGACCCGAAGAACCGCTCCCTGCGCTGGTGCGGACGCTGCTCTGGGAGTCCTCCACACTGGAAGACTGAGACACACCCTCTCTTGAAGAGATGGGAGCATTTGCATTCCCTTGGTGAGTCACTGAATGCAGGTTGCGGAGGTTGTTGGACATCTCTTCCTCGGTCTCTTGCTGTCCATTGGTCCTTGAACCCGTTGATGTAGCCACATCAGTCTTCCGTTGCTGAGTGGCCGGAGACCTTTGAGCAGCTGACGGCCCGTCTGTATATTCATTACTACCACCGCTTATTCTTATCTGATCCAGAGATAACACTGGTGGAGTGTGTGGCCGTAACCTGCAGTTCAGCCCAAGATCTGACGGCGCATCTAGGGTTTGCAGAGACCGTGATTGTGCTCTACCTTCGTCATGCGCCATGTTCGCCAATCCAGTCAATGACGGCAACCCCCCATGGCGTCCTCCTCCTCCGTCGCTGTCGTTCTGACTTCTGGAATCCATCTTTGGACTGAAGGGCGTCTCTAGCTGGCTGGGGACACATCTGAATTCCTGTTGGAGAGACGGAACGTTTTTATCCGTGCTAGACAAGGCATGCAAATAATGGCATGCAAATAATAACAGATATCTGCACAAGCACTGCTATGAAAATGAGCCCCACACACAGGTCAGTGTTCGTCGGAGATGGATCCGTTTGATTACATAGTTGTTCAAACAACCTAAAAGCCACGAGGCACCATCTGTTTGGACCACCAGCTTCAGAGTCTGACACGAGAGTGGAGTCTCCAGAGCCACAAGCTACAGAGGCTCTTTGTGTGTGCTCAGAAACAGGGAAGTTTGTTTGCCCTGGGCCATAGCTAGTTCCACAGCCAGGCTTTATGTTTTAGAAGCAATATCTCATCTGAATGCAGATGCTTCCCTAAAGGTTGTTTGTTACAAACTTCCTGCTTTCCTTCAACCATAACGGCTTTGAATAACCATTACCAATGAGAAGAAAATTCGCTTCCTGTACACTCGTACTTCTCTTTGATCAAGCCTTAAAAATACTCACCTTTAATCTTGTTTCATTAGATATATGTAAAAACAACAACTACACACACACACACACACACACACAGAGAAAAGCCATTTGATTTCTAATCTAAAGCTGAATGGGATCAATTTTTCCTCTCTCAAAGACTGCAATTTGTGATGATCAAAGTTCAGGTTTTTCACACGGTTTTATTGAGCGTTGGAGGAAGCCATGCTAAAGACAGATACAAGTCAAAGAGAAGACTCAACAGAAAGTTCTGACACATGGAAGGCACACTAAATATTGCATATCAGCAAGAAAACCAGGGTAGAGAGTCATATCGGCACACTGAACTACTCATTTTGAATAAAATAATAATATATGAGGGACTTTATATATTATATATATAAAGTCCCTCATTATATATATTATATATTCCTTATATATGCATCCATATATAAGGAATGGATGCATGACAACCATTCCTTTTCTCGACCCCGTTTTTGCATTGCCATGCTGTCAAAAAGACAAGTGACGAGAGTTTAGGTTTTGGTACGGCTCGACCAGTGGGAGGAAATATCCAGCAGAGTTCCTGTTAATTTGTTGTTTTCTGTTGTTATGGTCCATTTTGCTGCACCCAAGCAACACGTCCAGTTGATCCTGGTCAACTTCCTTTTTGTGCCCACGCGCGTATTGTTGCATATAAGCTTATTTCATCTGGAGATTAGGTATACTAATGAGTTACAGTGATAAAACCTCAGAATAGTTTATTTAGAGTGTAAAGGTTTTACATTTTATATCATTTCCATTTGAAATTTAATCTCAATTTTGGTCAGAGAAGTGTATTAACATGAAAGATCAAACTTGTTTTTTTGCTCCATAGAATATCAACTAATTGTGATAGTATTGTTGAATAAATGCGAAATACTGGTCTATTAATAGAATAATTTATGTTCACTTGGTATGGACCAGATAGAGTTATAAAACGCTTTGGTTTGACCACTTAAATATTTGGCCGTACACTTTAGTCTTTTTAATGAATTCCTAGAAGCGGCGCCAGAAATCTTCTACATCTGTATGAAGCATAAAGCAGTGTAGGGGCTGCCAGTCAGCTGGCTGAAGACAGGCTTCTGAAGGTTTCATTCAGTTAAGGAAAAGACAGTTATTTACGATTTTATGATGTGGAAACCAACAAAATCACCACCTGTCACTGCTATTAAGGTTACGCTGTTTAAAACAGAAGTTGGCCAACTTTGAGAAGCATTTCTGTAAAGCAGAGTGCAAGGTAGCTACGCAAAAACTAACTCACTAGTAACTCGTTGTGAGCTTGTTCAGTTAGTTTAAAAATAGTAGGTCAGCACTTCCTACAAGTACTTAAACTATAACCATAAAATAGTAATGACAGAGTTATTAATACTATAAAAATCAATGTTAGTATTTTAGCAACAATAGGAATATTTGTAGCTTTATAGCTTTAAAAACAGTTTGCTCCTCTAGTATTTTTTTTAATTTACATCTTCTCTCATAAATACTGTGAAACTTAGTTTGTGTGATATCTAGATATTTTCTGTGTTATAATGTGCAGCCCTTCCCATGATCAGCAGAGATAAATGTGAACAAAGAGACATTTTTTTTGTGGGGGCCCCAGACTTTTGTGGGCCCCCACAAAAGTCTGGGGGCAAACATACAGAGCACAAAGTTGCAAAGGTGCAAAGCAACCAGCAACCGGGGGTTTGCAGGCATGTTCAGACTGACGGCTGTCAGAGTTTTGGCCCCCTCATCGATTTCTGGGGGCTGGAGTGCAGGCCATGTTGACCACAGTGGGTGGGACGGAAAGCAGGGGGTGATGATGGTGTAAAATACAAACATGTGCATAATCGCTCAATGGAGAGAAAAGTAGATTTTTCTTTGAAAATGATCTATGAATAACGTGCAATTTAGATATGTAAAATGCCAATGCAGGTATTTGCCTTCTGAAATCATTCGGAAATAGAGTCCAACTGTGTATAATTTCGTTTTGGTATAAATCCAGCGGCTCTGCGAAGGCCTCACCGATGTGTTAGCGAGCTTTAGTGAACAATCGGACAAATCAGGAAGAAAGCTGTTAAGCCAGGGGTCTCAAACTCCAGTCCTCGAGGGCCGGTGTCCTGCAACTTTTAGATGTGCCTCTGCTGCACCACCTGAATAGAATAATTAGGTCATTAGCAAGGCTGGGAGAACTGATCTACACAAGGAGGAGGCAATTAAGCCATTTCATTCCAGCATTTTGTACCTGTGGCACATCTAAAAACTGCAGGACAGTGGCCCTTGAGGACTGGAGTTTGAGACCCCTGTGTTAAGCAGTATAAAGCTTGGTTAAAGTTAGAAATGCTATAACCCATGAGGGGGACACAGCAAAAATGCGGAATAATGTAATCTTGTGAATGGCCTTCATGTGAAACACCCAATACTGGAAGTAAACCAATACTGTACATCATATTGCACACACCACAGTGGTGGCAGAATGGTGCTGTGGGGATGCTTTTGCCCAGCAGGAACGCTGAAAGTGGTCATAGTTGATGGGAAGATTGATGACAGGACAATCCTATGTGACATCCTGAAGGATGCTGCCAACGACTCGGGATTGTGGCAAAGGTTCACCTTCCAGCTCAGGAATGATTTGGAACAAAGTATATTCCAGTTATAATGACCCAGCTGCAAACCTAACACTTGCAAATGGCTGTTTACAAATACTCTCCGTCCAATCTAAGAAAGTTTGAGCAAATCTGGAAAGAAGAATTGGAGAAACATTCTCCAAATATTTAAAGAGAACTTGGGGAGACTGGATATATGCGGCTCACACTTAAAACCCTAGATATTTTCCTTTTTAGGGTTTTATGCAACACTTTATGTTGGTCAGCCACATAAAATACCACAAATGTAAGTGAAACATCTGCAACTTTTTAATAAAGATAGCTTATCTTTTAAATTAAAACGGCAAATTAACTTCTCAAAGAACTTCTGACTGAAAGAAAACGACGTATTCTTACATATTATTCCACAAAGAAATGCGTGTTAGTAAAAAACTAAAACAAAGCCACAGGTCCGTGCGCGTGCCATAAGAGGCTCACACTCACCGTGTTTTCGTCACTTTCAGCTTCAGCTCAGGTAAAATAAGTCCCAGTTTCGTCCTTACTCCTGCAGCTCAGTCGGGAAAGCAGTCTGCAAAATCCATTGAGAAAGTTTCCAAGCGTCGCTTATTTTCCCCCAACGCGCTGCGTTAGGACGTAAATCCCATGTTCTGCGTAAGAGCACGAGGCATTAAAAACATCAGCCGGAGTAAATCTTAACAGACTCCTTTAAGACAGGGTTAAAAAAAAAAAAAGTAAGAGCAGAAGAAAAAGCGACCAAAACTCCAGTTTACAAGTGGTTTTCTCGGCGTGTTTTACCCGACACAGTATGTAGGGTTACAAGCTATTTTTTCTCATGTGTTTTTTCTTTTTTTTCTCTCTCTCTCTCTCCCTTTCCGGAGAGGAGGTCGGGATTTGGGCCGTACATGGCGTCAAAGCTGAAGAGAGAGAGAGAGAGGAGGGGGGAACAGAGTGCTTGTTGTTGCAGCGGATATCTCGCATCCGGTGCTCAGCCATTGGCCACTTGAGGAGCAGCCATTCACACCCAGTCTGATCAATTATACCCGCTGCTGGCCGCCTGTTGAGGAAACACGAGTCCTGCGTGATCCTCAAGAAAGTATCGAGATGTGTTATCGCTCCTGACCCACTTTTCAACTTGCAACGTTACATTTCATCTATGCTGTTGTGTGTGTGTGTGTGTGTGTGTGTCTGTGTGTTTATAGTTTATACTCTGAGCAATAAACCTACGATCGACATTTATGGCAAGTCATTTTGGACATTAATCACGCCTTTACCTGCGCCACTTTGCGGTTATTTAGCGCCAAATCTATGTCTAATACATGCAACCTGACGTGTAGTTAGCGCCACTCAGCTTTCAAAACGCTTAGCGCCACCAGGTGTTCGTTATGGACAACCACCTTGGTCATTTATCGCATTCTATGCAGCACTATCTGGTATTACATTAACAATGTTAAAAGTACTACGTGCTGTTTATTTAGTGCTACAGACTTTATGAATGCCGGCAGATGTGTATTAAGTTGCAGCTGGATTGTAAAAAATGATGGCACCATTATTATGGACATAAATTAAAAGCGCCAATAAAAACGCCACCTGGTATTTATGTAGCGCCACTACACCTTTTATAAACGACACCAGACATGTAATAGACACGAAATAGGATTCAGACAGTGTATCGCCTCCGTGTTAAACTCCCTGAGATGATGGAAACAATGCACACAAAAAGCTTTCCACGTGAAACACCTGGCTGTACGTTTGGCGGTGAATGAATAACGACGCCGCTGTCTGATTTTTACAGGCAGTGGTTTACAACAGCTCTGATCCGGAAGGTAAAACGCCAAGTCAACATTCCTCCTTTGGGATTTTGTAGTAAAGAGCAGAAGTCATCAGTTATTCAGCTTAAATAGATTTTTTTCTTGTTAGAAAAATTAAATAACCGGAGAGCTATTTGTATGTACTTAGGTTATTTTTTTGTCTGATAGTAAAATTTGTTTGATCTGAAGCGTTTAATGTCATAACTTTTATAAAAACCACTTTAAAGTCTTACTTTAATGAATATTTTAGTGTATATTTTAGTCTCTTGTTTTGTCCCTTGAATACATCATATTTAAAAAGCCAGAGGAACATGACCGATCTCCTGATGCCTCCTTAGGACTCAGAGTTAATCTTGCTTAATTTTGTGAAAGATTTCCAACCATATCACAGTTCTTTGCCAGGCTACAGCAAATCACTGGCAAAGGAATTCAATAAGTGTCGATACAACTAATTAATTAACTAAACTTGGTTTCAACTGATGTAAATAGTTGTAGAACAGCACCACCGCGTGGACAATCCGGAACACTGCAGCGTTACTCATGAAAAAAATGAGTGCAGATTTAGATTAGTGTAAGATGAGCCATTCTATTGTCTATAAAATTCCAAATTCATCCAATCTGCAGTTTAGTTTTATAGATTTGTTTAAATAACTGAACAGAAACAATAAAATGGCCATGTGGATCAGCATTAAAAACTGATGCGAGAAAGGATTGTTGATCGGGGAAGACATTTTCTCATCTTAAAAGGAAATCCAAACATCATTGTTGGATACAAGGAACTGTGATCTGAAACTATTTCAAAGACCAATCATCTTGCATTCCTTATATGCGAGCTAAAAGAGCAAATCGTTAATGAAAAATGAGCTTTGACATCCTCTCCCTCCTCTTCTCTGTTTTAGTAATAGAGTGTCTGATCAATCCCAGACGGAATAATTATGAAGTTCTGGGTGCTACACTGCAAGGAGAGGTCACTTTAATCAGCTCTAAGTATTACTTGGCAAATTAACTTGGATCTGGGTCAGAAAGCTTTCAAGACTTTTCTCCTACCCCCAGTTCATTCAGCTTTAAAGCGCTGCTGTTTTTTTTTTTTAAACAGCAAAGGCCTGCCAAACGCCTCCGAGGCATGAAAGGCCTCCATCACCCCCCAGAGCACATACAGCCTCCTCCACAGATTTTGATTTGGAAGGGTTAAGAAAAAAGATCCATGGCTTTCACATTTCGGATTCAGAATCAGAGGATTTGTCTTGGTCGATACTACATAGAACCACAGCTTCATATGAGGATGTGCTTGTTTCAGAAACTGCTTTAGCTACAAAATGTGTGTGAATGCTACATTTTTAGCAATATATTTTAGCAATTTTACATCGTTTAATAAACTTGTGCATTAATATTATGGGGTTCTGTGTGCATTTATGGGGAAGAAACAGAACTTGAACAGTATTGTAAGCTAAATCTAATATGTGGCAATATGGGAAAATCCTGAAAATCTAGTGTTTTTATTTCTTTTTTTAGCCTTCATAAAGCTGCTTCTGAGTCTTATCATCACTAAAACTTTTCTTATCAACTAATTAAATGTTGCCACACAACTCTCAGAGGTACAGGATGGTGTTGTGTTCCTCCCGCCCTGCTGGCTGCTGGGATAATCTCATGGCCTCTAATGACCCTGATAAAGCAGTGAAAAGAAAAGGTGTTGGAGGTAATTGCTGAATGGGTTGACTTTAAAAATAAAATCTGCAAATTTCATTACAAGACGTACTTCTACCTGTGAGCAAAAGCGGCAGGTTTTCACATCTGTGGTGATTTTATTTAGGAGTATCAGACTAAAGAGGACTGAATACCAATTAATCTCCCATCTTGTTATTGGTCAAATTTAAAAACCTTATACCATTTTACTTTGGCTTAAATATGCTGTACTTTGTGTTGGTATCACGCAATATCATAATAAAACGCATTGAAGCTCCTTGTTGTAATGTGAAAAGGTTTAAGTGGTATAAATATTCTTTGCTGGGCACTGCAGTTGAAGCTGAAGTTTGACTTATCTGGAGACTTTTCAAGCAAAAACGGAGCCAAACTGAGCAGAATTACAACATTAATGACGTCTAGCAAACATTGGTGCGCTCAAATAGAAAAACAATCCTCACTCATCTTAATTAAATTTAATCTGAATTGCTCTTTTAGAGGCCTTAAAATTCATCAGATGCTCTCGGACCTAAGCAAGATAAATGTCCGTTTACTGTGGAGCCAGCAAGGTCTGGAAGTGGAGTCGTTAATGAGGGCTGAGTTACAGCACTTTCCAAAAATCCTATGCCACCGCGCCACGAGCAATGGCCTTCCTTCTCCTCCCCGCTGAATCCCTGAACAGTGATTCTCACCCCTGCTGAGCCTGGGAGAAACCTGGGCATATGAAAAGGAGAGAAAATTGAAATGAAACTTAAACCCCCTGCTGCTGCAGGAGATGAACTGTGTCTGGATTGTCAGACTGCAACTGTGCAAACTGTTAGAAATAGCTTTGTAAAAGGGAAGGGTCTGCAGGTCCATCACCTCTCTGGCTCTCGCGTGGCAGTCTGATGGAGCTTGAACTGCTGCACTGCTGCTTTGTGATTCTTCAGTGGCCTTGTGAAAGAGTCCACACAAATATTGGACTGAACTGAGAACCCCTCGTTTTTTGTTTTTTAATTGTGTAATTGCTTAATTAAGACTAATTTAACATTTGAATCACTTCTAAGGAAAGCTCTGCTGAGGTGAAGACTCCAGCAACATTTTAATGAGAAGGCTTGTAGTCTTAAATAAATATTATTACTGGCTAATTTATGTCTAACATAACTGGTAAACTGAAGTAGCTAATATGCCCGACTAGCATAGCTGCTTAACTAATGGCTATCTTAATTAATTAGCTAAATACTATAGCATTCCTGACAAACTAATGGGTGAATAAATTAAATAAATGCTAGGACAACTGGCTAACTAATGGTGAACTTAGCTGTTTAGCAGAAGTAGCTAACATGCCCGACTAGAATAGCTGGCTAACAAATTGTTAATTTAGAGAGTTAAATACTAGCATTGCTGGTTAACTAATGGGTAAACTAACAGGTTAAATAAAGGCTGGAGGAACTTGCTAACTAATGGTTAGCTTGCCTATTTCACTAAATCCTGCATAAGTGGCTAACTAATAGCTAACATAACTGGTTCAAAGAGAATGAGCAAAAATAAAAAGACAATAGGTACAACTTTGGCTACAACTTTGATAACTTAATCCTTGTTTGTAGCCACAGTTCTAAACCGAACTCAACTATTTCTATCCATATTCCAGATACCTGCATTTTTGTAACTTTTCTGAGTTCTTGTGTTTAGCTTTTGTTCTCAGGGTGAGGATGTCGCACACACCGTCTGAAAGACATCATGAATAGAACTGCCATCAATAAATATTTTATGCATTTACACAATTAAGTTGGGCATTACTATTTATCATGTTCTAAATTGATGAATCAGCCTTCATATTGGGAATTAATCTAATTTGAAGTAGGCACATGTAATTTATTTTCTGTTTTTCCCTTATTCCAGTGATTTTAATTCATTTTCCCCTATTTATTATTCTGTTTGCCACTGGCGCGTTTGATCCAGTTATAAACTGAATTTACTGGTTTCTACTTTTTTTTTCTGCAGGGATTTCTGGATATTTATTACACATTGACTCGGTTTCCTTTTGGCACTTGAGATCTTATGTGAAGCAAAGACTGCTCCTCCTCCAAAGATAGTCCCTTCAGCAAAATGAAAAATTGCACATCGCCCCAGACACACACACAACGATTGTCTACGTAGACCTCTGGGCTCCTTAACATTTGCTTTCTGGACTACAGTGAACCATATTTATTAAGCTCATTAACTGTAGGGTATGCAAAGTCAGCTAAATCCCACTTTCTTTAAGGAAAATAAATTCAAGTTTTGAACAATACTACCCAAGAGGAAGCTAAGCTTGTATCTGTAGAAATATATTCAGCCTTGGCAGAAGGGGAAAAGAAAACATCTATGCTTTGAAAAATGTCCCAGATCTGCATTAACTGAGATGTTGCGAAAGCCTCAGGGGGCGCACAACTCACGTAGCTGCATTCACAGCGCATGAAAAGCACGGTGTCACTGTTAGTGTGGAAGTTTGCTTGTGCTTCAACACCACAAAAGAAAGCCACTCCAGTCTTTGTGAGAGCATACGGAGGGAGAAACATATTGTATTCACCCTGCACACTTCGGCGCTCTGTACTCGATTCCCATGAAAGCTCTCGAGTGAGAGCGAGCTCAACAGGACCGGCTGGAGTGGAGAAAAGAACAAAGTAAGAGCCAGGGAAGGAATAAAGCCGGCCACAGACAGTGCAGATGCTCCCTCTGACACTGAAATACTACATCTAATCCGTCCAACTCTACCATAGTGCCGTGCCAGAGAGAAAAGTGTCTACACTGGAAGCCGGTGGGCTTTTTGTCTCTCGGTGAAGTGATGGAAAAAGTCGGAGGTATGATCACGGCTGGAGGTGTTGTGTTGTGAAGCCGGAATACCAATAACAAAACACAAAAGTATATCTATTCTTTTATATCCCAGAATTCAGGTTGTCCAGCTGGGGTCACTGTTGTGATTTAGTACATAAATTCATGTCTGATCGTCTGCCAGAACATTAAAATGGACTCTCTTAGAAAGACACACAGGTCCCAACTTTCCTGAAGCACTTCTCATTCGCATCATGTCAAAGGTCAAATTTGCCTGTCTAGTCTGTGATATGCACTAAAGGCTTTCCATAAAGACAAAATAAACTCACTGACTAAAAATATAAATTCCATATGCTCAGCCCATTTCTTTGGGATGTATTTCTTTTGATTCTATTTAACATATTGATCAAATAAACAATGTATGACTGTGTGGAATCCAATTTGGGTTCAATTCATTTCAGTTCAGTCTAATTGATTCCAATAAAATGTATACCATCCATTGCAATCTAAGTCACAATGTCAAACTAAGTTGCTCTTGTAATGCATATTGAGTAAAAACAAATCTATCTAAACAAGAGCTGATTTCATCCATCCCTGTAGAAAGTTTTCCCTTCTGGCAGTGTGTCAGTTCCAGTAGCACCAACCTATGGATACAAAACCAAAAGCAAGTTGAGAGGACAAGAAGCAGACTGCACAAAGACATGAGACAAGAGACGGAAGCGACAGGGCCATCAAAGGTTTTGTCCAGGAAACACAACTGAACATGGAAACCTCTGAGCCAGAGGTACTTTCTGTAGGAAAGCAAAGAACACAGAGAACAATATGGAAGGTTATTAGCAGCGATAGCTCAGGAAATGGTTCTGTCAAGGAAACAGATACAGGAAAGTACAAAGCTAGTGGGTCAGAAGTGCTTCCTCTAGGAAAGGAAAACAAAGTACGGTACACGAAGTTAGTGGCACTTGTGACTTTGTCATTGACCCAGCCCAAGAAAGAGAGACAGTCAAAGTATCTATGGAAAAGACAAGCAAAGAGCACAATATACAAAATTAGCCACAGCAATATATCTGTCAATGACCTCATCCAAAAAAAAATGGCAAAGTACTTTTCTGGCACTGTAAAACTAAGAAAGTGCACAGTTTATGGGAAATGGATTGATACAAAACTTTGCTTAAATCTCCAGCACCTTGTCCTGAGGATTTAGGTGGTATTTTGACACACTGGAGAGTTCCCACTCTCCTTTAACAGGAAGAAACAGTCAACAGATTCAAACTCGAAATAGCCTTCCATCAGACAGACAGAACCAGTTGGCTGCAAATACCCGCTGAAGCAGGGAAGAAAAATAATGGTGTTTATAGATGCAGCAGATCGGGAGTATAGAAAAAAGAAGATATCATCAGGTCCCCGAGGAGTGAAGAGGGTTTGTTTGCTGCTGTGTTTGAGTGTGTTTTGTCTTTACAATTACCTGCTATTTAGGCTTCAATGTGCTTCCTTTATAGGGCAGAACTCAGATGCTGGTAGAAGCAGACATCCTGGTTTTGATGAAATCTGTTCTGACATGAAACAAAAAGGAATTTCATCAGCTCAGTTTGTTTGCTTCATTCAAACAGAGGCAGTTTTGTCCCCTCTTTCTCTCTTTCTCTCTCCGTCTATTACATGATTCCTCATGGCACTGCAGTCTGGGTGAACAATGCATTATGGAAACGTTCCCTCGCTTTCCTAAAAATACATATTTATTCCAAGAAAACGGGAGGGAAACACCATCACATAAACAATTTCCCGTGGAAATCCGAGCTCTGAGTGTTTACCTCGGAGTGGCGGAGTCACGCATTTGCTTTTGTATAATCCTATTTTATAGTCTGAAGAACAGTTTCTTGTAATTTATAGCTGCAGATCTAATGATATCCTTGGGCAAACGTATCACAATGGTCGTTTCGTCATAATTGCACATGAAGGAGTAGAAAGAGTCGAATGTGCTGAAACTGAAGGATAGGCGGAGGGAGGAGAGGAGTGAAATCTCATCGTCATGGCAACCTTTTTTTGGCACAAAGAGCCTGGCTATGGAGCAATTCTTTGCTCTCCAGGGAGCAGGGTAAACTGTGAATATAATAATGTGATAATGTATCTTGACAAATACGGAAGGTGTGATGTGGTGGTGTGCTTTGAAGACTCTCTCGATTGCCCCCCGAAAGTAATGGGTCTCTAATTTCCTGTGCAAGGGAAGGAGGTGTCACTCCTCACACTGCGTTATAACAAGTTATCAGCTTCACTCGGTTGTCTGCTGTCCATACAGTAACAGCTGCTGTAGTAACGTCGTAAGGCGGAGGATTGTGCTTTTTCTCTTCCTCCCCAAACGTTTGGAAGAAAAGGTTTTAAGACATTCTACTCCACTAAAAATAAATGAACTCCGTGAGAAATGTTTCAAATTGTTGGGTCTCTTTCTATATTCCTTCAGATGGCCTTTTGATGGACTTAAACGTATTGAATCAAGTTCTGGCACAGATTTGAATTTACAATTAGGGGTGATGTTAGGGTCGTACACCTCTTGCTTTGGGTCTTAAATAAAGAAATGATTCTACCTTCTGTAGCTTGCTGCTTGCCGAAACAGTTGGCAGATCACAACCCACAAATCCCTACTTGCTCCCCTGGGACTTATTAGCAAGATTCAACAAATCCTTCAAAGATCTTGGCTACAAACTCTTAACTATATAAGCTGTATGATTCACTATTCTCCAGTCTAGACAGAAAATAGAAGACATGCAGGCAAACACTTGTGCACAACACACACACACGCACCCCATTTCCCACTATATCATTACTGTGCACTCCCCTACACCTTTCATCCCCCACCCCGTTCTCCTCAGAGTCACTGGGAGCAAAATTTGATTTCCGCCTCATAACTCTCTCCATAATGCGATATCGCCGGCACTAAATTGCCAAGATAACCTTTATCAGAGTAGAGGTGAAAGCCCCGGATCGTTGAGCGTTTATTTCCTCGCGAGGCAAGAAAAACAAGGAGGCGCGGAGGATAATAGATATTTTCCCTCGAGCAAAAGACACGGACACCATAGCGGCGTCACTGAGCCATTTGGGTAGACATCGGGCGCTGAAGGAATGTTCTTGATGGAGAATGCGGGCAACACTTCTAGCATTTGCCTGTCAAAGAACTTTATTCTTTCTCGCCTTTTCTTATAGTGTGTGTGTGTGGGTGTGTGTAGTGCGTGGGCTCAGAAATTGTTCCTTTCAATAAAACTTTTGTTTACTTGACCCTAGAGAATGGATCAGCGAGGCCTTTTGGGGTGTGTGTGAACAGAAGGCAGGATTCTTTTTCATTTCTTTCTCCATAATTACATATTTAAAAACTATCAAATATCTCAGTCGGTATAGTAAGGCAATGTGCCAAAATCTACATGTTTTGACTGGGAGATTGCTACTTCCTGACGTTGCTTTATACGAGAGATGCACCAGTCAGATGTTTGGGACAGATTTTCAATCCTTGGCTCTTGGAAATCTTATCCTACTTTCTCGATCCTTTTGCCTTGAATGGACATTAATTATTCATGTTCAGTGCTGGGGTGATGTCATACCATATGTGTCTGCAATCCGTTGACGAGTTCACGCTGTCTTTTGCAACATATTAAGCATTCACTCCATATGAATTCTGCTTTCCAACAAAAAAAACATGAAAGTTATAATCTTATATCTGTGAATGTTCTGCAATATGTTGTCTCCAAAGTACCAACCTTACTGGGGAAGCTACTTTTTAGGTTTTTAGCGCCTCATGCTTGGATTAAGTCAATATTAGTCAACATGATACTAATAGCCAAGATGCTACTGACAGCATTTTAGCTAATCCTAGCATTTTTGCTCATTTTAGCTTAGACATTGTTGTTTAAACACTAGATGGAGTACATTACAAGAGGTAAACATGCTACTGACAACATTTTAGCTAATTCTGGACATTTTCTTGACATGCAACAGACAGAGGCAATCTATCTATTGTTGCCCTGCTCTAGAAAACACAGATCCTAACCTTAACATTTTTAACTTTTTAAAAGACTGTTTTGTGCTTTAAGTGCTGCTTTCTCTCACTTTCTTGCAGCAACCCCAACAAACCAGAGATGTTGCAGAAAATAGTTTGCTTTTAATAGCATCCATCATCTCTACGCTTCCTCTGATTTCATGTTTATTCAACTCACTGATCTTAAAAATAGGATTTTTAACTTTCCAGGTGACAGCTCAGTGATTAGGGTCATTTTTGAAGTAATTTCCTATGAACAATAATAAAAATAAAAAGGCATAAACGGTTCCATCAGCGATGATGTCTTTCCGAGGCAAGCATGTGTCATCAGTAATAGTCTCCAGGAAGATTGGAGCAGAGTTTTATTTTGGGGGGGGATGACCTGTGAAAGCAAGTGAAGTTGAGTCACCGCCTTAAAGGACATTCACTTAACATCCTGCAGCATCGGAACTGTTGAGGGTAAGAGCTTTTACTCATGCCTGTTTTTCATGGTGGGATCAGGTTAATGTGTGCTGCCGCAAATTCTGCCACAATGCCAGCCTCCGGTCATTTACAGAACATTTTCGCTGGTGTTAACCTGACTGATGTGACTCAGATGGATCTATGTGTAGCTTTAACTTTGTACTCTTAACACGGCAATGAGTCATGCAAAACTAAATATGAACACCATTCTGAAGGCACCTAGCAATTTCCTGCGGCTTTGACAAAACCCTTTTTGTTGACACCAGTCATTTTTAATATAAGAAATGTGAGCCTAAAAGACAACATGGGACTATTTGTAGCTTAATTTGCTTCTCCTTACTGTATGGAGACATTCAGTCTAATCCGTCTGTCTTTTCCGGTTGATTTCTTGAAGCAGATCAGCGTCTCCAGCAGGGTTAGCTTGCGCAAAGCCACAAATGCCTCCGTTTCACTCTTATCCGTTTAGACGTTTTGCTTCTTCAGCTGCAGAAAACACAGATGCCACTTCTTAAAAGAAAAAGTGTCTCTTCTTCTGACAGCAAGGTGGGTGTGGAGGACAACTAAAATGTTAAAATGTGGCTTTTTTTTTCAGAATGTACTTTCTGTTTGATTAGCTTTTTGGCCTGCGTTCTCTTCCCTGAATAAACACGGGCAACAAAGACACATTTGCTAGTCTTATATTAGCTGATTAGGGTTCAAAATAGGGCTAAATCATGCCTAATTATCATATTGTTGTAATTAGGCATTGAAATTCACTGACCTTAACAACCTCAAAAAGTACAGTAAGTACCTGTATTTAAAAAAGAGAAATTGGAAATACAGGAATATACTATAGTGCAATGATACATTTAGATTCCTCCATGACTAAGTCAGGAACAACCAGTGGCAGCAACATGTCACTTGTTAGCCATCAGGTTGCAGAGGAAGCAGATCTGACTGTGTGAGGTCTGTATAGAGATTGTGCTCTGCTGCTTCCAAAATTCTTCAATTTCATCAGAAAATGTTACTACATTTATTGGCAGTTGCTTTAAAAAAAAGAAGAAACACTTCCCCTGTACAGACAATGTCAATAAGATGGCAACAGTGCAAACATCAGCTCGCTAGGTTTGTTGCACTGTAGGAATAAAATGGCAAAAAGTTACAATATTCTAAGCAATAGGCACTTGAAAACTTTAAAGTTATTTTATTGCTCAAAAGTAGCTATAAAACAGAATTGCTCCAGAATATATTATGACTATATCAATATATGATGTTTTATAACTATGTGCTTTAAAAAAAATAATAAAAAAAAAGATATATATACGTATGTATACTGTATATATATATAGCAATTAGATAATGTTGCTGTTTTGGTTTTAATTTTTGCTTTATGCAGTTTATGGCTAGCTCATAAACAAGCTAGCCATAGACTGGCTAGCCAGTTTATGAGCTAAAATTGATACATTTGGTGAGCTAGCTAGCTAGTTCATAAACTAGCCTTGTTTGGGATACAAACAAAATTTATTTTTTGTTTGTATTTCTATTTTAGATACAAAAAAGGAGAATGACTTTATTGACGATAGAAGTGTCAAACTTTACATTTTCTCATCTCAAATATGTTAGCTTAGGAAATTAGCACTAAGTTATGTGTAAAATAACTATAAAGATTTCTAAATATTGATGAATTGAATGGCAAAAAAGAGGAGCTTTTTTGCAGCAGTGACAGTCTGTCACATTTAACTGCTGGGGTGTGAGCATCCAGCATCATTTTAATGATGATTATGGTTGAGCCCATTTTCAGAATTGGCTTCAGTAACTCATTATGCTCATTCAGTTAGTTTGAAAAAGCCTTTTCATGTGTGATTGGATAGATACCAGAAATGACTTTTGGACAAAGATATTTTATTTTAAATGTCCTTTTGTAGGGACAAATGTCCTTGGTACCAGCGATAAGAATCATGATTTAGAAAATTATTATCCTACACTGGCATACACTTAATTGACTTTTAGTTTCTGAAAAACCGACACTTTTGTTAAAAATTTTTGTTCATAAAACATCTTGATATTAAGGTGCAAGTGATGGATGTTTGATCTCTGCCAAACAGCTTGACAAAAAAGATCTCTCTCTCTCTCTCTTTATATATATATATATATAAAATTGGAGTGAGTCAGGAGTCCTTGGTTACAATGAGTTGTTTTTTGAAACTGTCCCGACTCGACACTTTAAATCAAAAAGCAGCACTTGTAGGATTTTGTGACTTTATTGAATAAGTTCCCAAATGCATCTGACTTTGGATAAAAACAAACAAACAAAAAACAAACGATTAAGCTGTTGACAAAGCTGTGGAGCAACAGAATAGGATTTTTGGGTCACAAATGGAACACTTTATTCCAAAGCAAAAAATACACACACAAAAAAAAAAGTCGATTTTTTTTTTTCCCTCAAACGGACCCCAGATAACATCTATACTGCTCCAAAACCCCCCACAAAACAACAGACTATTAGTTCTGGGTCATTTGGGGTTAAAATTGTGATTTTCTGCTCCTGCGTATGAATACAGAATAAGATGCTCGGCGCATACGAATCCCAGCATCCCAAAATGAAATTCCCTGCCTCGGTCATAATAAGAAGAATTTAAAGTTTTTCCACCATCCGTTTATCAATCTTTTCTTTTCGACACAAAAGAGTCTATGGCTGGCCGTCTGAGCAGCATATAAAAAAAAGCCTTGATGTTTTTAGGAAGCCGATGATGTCTAAGCCTTACCCAATGTGCCATGAGCCAATAGCGGGGCTGTGTTGGAGCAGGCAGGGCAATCTGCTGTGGGGCCCGACGTGAGCAGACTCGAGAGCAGCAGTTTGTTTAATGGCCTGGGTTGGCTGCAGAGTCCAGACTCAGACGGGACTGGTAGACAATTCCCCGTGGTTATGGATTAATATTGCAATAGTCTGTCCTCCAGGACGGCCGCATAGCTCAACGTTCTGAAACACAATCAGTTGTTGTTGTGGCAGAACAATGGGAAAGTTGTTTTTTTCCCCTTAGTAATGCTGGTGTCTTTATTTAAAAAAAAATCCCAACAGTGTGCCATTCAGGCTTGTCAGGATCAAATAAAATTTGCTTTGGTTTTTGATTTAATGTGACCTCTGTACCAGTGAAGAGATGGGTAGGAAAAAACAAAAAAGGAAGAAGCACTTTGGACTTTAGATGTGGGTTCAAGAACATTTTAGGAAAGTCAGCGTACCTTTCTGATGCAGCTTGATAATGATCTGAAGCACTCCAGCACATCCACCTCTGAATTACTCATGAAACGAAATGTATATAAATACAACTTAGGGAAATAAGAGAGAGGTAAAGAGATTCAGATTTAACACTTTTCTAGTTCCATCACTGTGCCGAGAGTCAGCTTGCATTTTCCTGACAGCTAGGCATTTCTCTGCTTGTTTAGTCATTGATGCAGACGAGTGGATTGAGATGAAGTGACCTGAAATCCATTTGCAGTTAAAAATCCACAAAACCGGGGTCCGATGTTCACTGAAGAGCACCTGCAATCCAAAACAAGGGGGTTACAACAAAGCATCATGGGAGAATAGACTGGGAACAGTTGTCCATGCTTGACCAAACTAACTAACTAACTAAAAAAAAAAAAGAAAGTCTTCGGTGTTTCTTAAAGCTAGCGTCTTCCATCTTGGACAACAGTCTGAGCCACCGAGCGGCTCTGAAGCGATCAGCAAAGCCTTTGCTCACCTGGAACATGAGCGGTTTTCTATAACGACTCCCACAAAAGCTTTTTCCTCTTGTACATTAAAAAGTAGCACTTTGTTTGGCAGTCGACTGACACAGGACCTTCGTTAACCCGCGTTGGTGTTTTTTGCATTTATCAAAACAACATGACCTGCTGTGGTTTTCTCTTGCAATTCCTGCTTTTATTTGCCATTGTAGCAGAAGAAAATAGAGAATGTACATCAATGGAGATTTTTATTTTCAAATAATTGCTTGGCTGCATTCAGCAGCCGAGAGTAGCTAGTGAACACAGCAAAGTAGAGAGCCCCCTGCTTTTGTGGGCTTGCAGAAATGTTCTGAGGAGAATGTGAGAGTTAACGAAGTGCTAATAAATGCAATTAGTGGAAGACTTGAAGCTACAAGCCTACTTCCAGACAGAAACAGGAAGTTGATGGACTGATCCAGAGCACGAGGCACAGCAGGAGCTTGTATGTCAGCTTACTTGGTAGCAGGAAACTCTTTACTTTGCAGTCTTTCAACGTCCTAATTTGGGAAGATAAAGACCTTCTTAGTGTCATGATGAAAAGGTTTACAGATTTGTGGAAAACCAGAGAACTACAATCCTTAGTATTTCAAAACAGGAAACTTTTGAAGCACTTCTCTGGCTAAGAAAAGCAGTAGTTGATTAGTTTAGCTGATCAACAATACAAGATAAGACTTAAGGATCTTTTATGGTGATAGTGGACATTTAAAGAGCAACCCAACTTTAAACCAAATAGGTCTTTACAATTATTCAATTTGGGCTTACTCTTTTTTAACAACATCTCAGTTTGATTTAAGTCTGGAGTTTTTGGATTGACCGGAGTCTCAAAGCCTCAGCAGTAGATGTCATTGACTCTGTCAAATTCATCTGTTCTTGAATTTCTCTAAATTGGGCCATGATGTGTTACTGTCTGAGATGTTTAAACCTACTTCCTGTTAAGATGGTGGCTCAGGTAAAGTTCAGGTCGTCCTGAATTTTACATGTCTGGTCTGTGGAGAAGCAGTACCTCGAACCCTGAGACTAAAGTAAATATTGTCCAGTCTAACGAAGCAATGAACCACTGTCAAAGCAGAAAAACCCAAAGAAATGTCTCTGTGAATGTCATTAGCTGTATTCCCATTGACCAAATATTTGCGCAAATTGGAATTACGCAAATAAATTTGCTTAATGTAAACGGCAATTTTGAACGTTTAAAACGTCTTTGTATAAGATGAACTTTTTTTTTCAAGCTGTAACAAAATTAGTGTATTTCGCAAAACTGCAATGAAAATTCTTGTTTCGCGTCACATGATCAACAATCGGATGCTACTACTGACAGAAACAACGAAGAAGATGACAGGAAGTCGCAGGAGGACAATGGTGTGGAAAGTCTCTTAATGGCATTTATAATGCAAACATAGCCAGTCGTAGCTCTTGACTTGATTGCAGCTCTGACTAAACATCAAATGGTTGCTCATAGACATTCTCAATCAATTCTAGATGAGTTTAAGTAGGACAGTAAACTGCAAAGACATGAAATATCGGTAGAATGATGCCTTACCCTATCGTGGGCTGCACTGTAAGCTGATGAGTTTTACATACACAAAATTACTCCCTTGAAATAGCTACAGTGTTACATTAATCTGCACAACATACAAGTTCCACTTGTTGAACGCCCACAGACCCTTTATCCTGGTTTTATCTTAAGAAAACATAAACAAGAAGAAGATAAAAGGTAAAGAGGAGGAAGAAAGTAGTGGATTTTGTGTGGCTCGGGGGCAAATGGAGGCAAGTGACACATCCATCCCTTTCTAGTTCCAACCATTCCTCTCACTTGTCTTTTTCCGTCTATTTAAAAGAAAGGTTAACAGACTGCAGAAGAAACAGAATGAATATTTGAAGCAGGTCAGCCTGTGTGAGGGAAAACACAGGAGTTTCCTCTCTTGAAGTAGGTCTTGCAGGATGCAAGATGCTTATCGTAGCAACCTGTCACCTTCCGGCCGTAGGCTACATGCCGAGTGTTCATGATTGCTTTTTTTCATGTAAATAGTGTGCGCTGTCAGTATAAATGGTGAGTTCAGGTTAAATACTCGATATTAGAAAGAAGGTTTAATGAAATACAATAATTCAATGAAGCTTTTGTTTAGGCTGTAGACTTATCGCCGGAGGCTGGTATTGGATTTAGCTCAAGAGGAAACATTTCTGTTAAGAATGTCTGTAAACAACTATAGACTCTGTATTTTTATCACCAGTTCTTGCTTTCTCTGCCAATAGGTTCTGCACCCTGTATCAGAATTGCAGGAGCTGTGAGGTTTATTGCCAATATGTAAACAAAAACACATTTTAACATTTTTAAATAATTTTGTTCCTTAAAGCTTTCTAACCACTAAATTGCAAAACAATTGTGCTTTGTGGACATAGGCGACATAGAGGTTTAGGACGATATATGGCCAAAATGTGTGAATACTTCAGACTCCCTCAATATAGAGTTAATCTTCATAACCTTGAGGAAATCATGCGCTCCCTATCGTCAATACCCTGCAAAGGCAACTTTGTGTAAAGAGTTTAAAAGCACAGCTCCGTCCTGCATAGTAGTAACTGTAACTGTTCTGGCTACTCATGGTGGACATATTTTCTTTTCAGACTTTATCTCTCTTAATGTCAAACAGGCATCACGTAGACTCTAGTGGCTTCAACAGTTTCCAGATCTCAACCCAATTTAAACTTGCTAACCGGTTCTAGGTCCGTTTCCCTAAATGTCTATCAGGTTTCAAGATGTGTGGAGCTGGTTAAACCTTGTTTCTGGGAAAGCGTTGCCGTCGGAAACGTCCGAGGTCTTTCGCGATAATAATTTTGTGATTCTGTCCCTACAGAGGAAGTGCGGCCAAATTTAGATGACTGGTTCCCACAAGTTGATCATCCTGCAAACATACACTTACTGAAAGCCTGACTCCTCTCCACTCTCAGTCACTTTCTCTGCCATTATTCTTGCCGTCTGATGTTGTCAACTGATAATTTTAGAAATGGTCAATCCATCTCCGGTTTTTCTAGTCTGACGAGGAAGCGGCAAGCGCTCTGCACTCAGAGAACATTCAGTGCAATTTCTTTTTGGTCCTCTTTGCGATACCACGGACAGCACTCTGATATAATTACCGGTTTTTATTTCTTAGAGAAAGTGGCTAATCGCTGGCATCTGCGATGAGAAGCAAAGTCATGTAAAGTTCATCTCGACTTCTTGTGAAACTTGTCCCGCAGCTGTGTGAAGGCGTGCTCTGTCGCGTGCGCTGGCGAGATTTCGGCGTATTTGACTCTTAACTGTCATTTGCCATGGAGAAGCCTCTCACTGCGGCGCTGATCAACAGCAGCAAATTAACTATCATAGTCTGCGGCAAACAAGACTCTGTCAAACCCCTCCTTTCTGGAGCTTATCTAGTCTGTCAGGGCGTTCGCTTGCTTAATCATAACTGTCTTTATGTCTCCAGTAATTGTTTCCACTCAGGCGGGGCTTTCAAGGATTGAGGAAATTGACTTTTTATGCCGCATTAATTCTCTTCTTTTTTTTATTTTTGGCCATTTTTATCCCCCCCCCCCTTTTGCATTTGCTTTAGTTAGGACTGGTGTTTCTAATTCACCCTTTTCCGTTTCCCGCCATCCTCCCTCTTCCTCATTTTTTTCCCACTGCCGTCTAATCAGCTGCATTTATTTCACAAATGATCATCTGCCTGTTTATGCTAATGAAAATTATTACTCAGTAAATCTCCTCTTGCAAGATGAATGGAACAGCAATATAGTCCTGGAAATGGAGTTAATTTTTCTGGCTTTTTGTAATTGGTGTAAAAAACAACAAACAAGAAAGAGGTAAAAATCAAAACAAATTGGAGCCGATTTTGGCTTAAAAAGATCTAATTTATTTGCTTAATTTGTTTTTGCAAAGAAAAACAACCATCATTCTTTTCCACGGGTCTCAAAAACATCTTAAAATAAACTTTAATTATTGCAAACATGTAAAAAGAAAATGGTAGTTTTTTCAGATTAGACTAAAATAAAAGTTTTGACCCACACGGTGGTGGCAGCATCATGCAGTGGGGATCAAAGTAGTTGATCACAGGAAGATTGATGAAACTAAACTCTAATAAGAAAATTTCTGTTCCTCACTGTATGTTTCCTACTGAATAAGAATATGTGGATGGAAGCAGCAGAAAGTCTCACTTTTTCTTTAGTCCTTTAATATTTTTCTGTGTTCTGGTTGTGCAATTTGTTTTTCGTCTCTAAAAACTCTAAGCTAGCGAACACATGCCACACTGTTGTGTAATAAAAACCAGATAGCTACTTTGTCACTTTCTCATTTGGCTCAGGCACTGAGAAAAAACAACTGGGTGTTCCAGTTTATTATTGGAGCTAAAGCACTGAGGAGGAGGAAAGGTTTCCAGAGCTGTTGCTATCTTATTATGTCTTCTGTGGGAAATTACTTCTCACCGTTTATCCATCTGGTGTTATTTCTGCAGCAGCTCGTAGCTGTTCGATCAAATCACAGCATTAAAGAAATGTTTGTGCAGGACAAAGTGAGACACGTTGCTACAGCTGAAAGGCTGTCTTAAATAATTAAACTTTTTACTTTCCCAAACTATAGACCGTGACAGATTTAAAAAATAAAAAATCGAATGTAAAGTGTAGTCTTTTTCAATTCCTATCCAAGTTTTTAAAACAGACTTTTTCGTAGTAATCACACAGGACCGTTACTTCAGCTGAACATGTCTTATTCCGTGGCTTCCGCAGGGAGTGAATTGAGTTCAGCAATGTTTTTATTTTTTTTTTCTCGGTTTCCATAACACTAGACTCAAATACAAAACAGACCAAGTCTCAACTTTGTGATTCCTTCAACTTTCTTGCCTTGATAATGTCTTTCTGACCAATTTACCCATCTTCAAATCTCTCTCTCTCTAGCAGGATAATGCTCTGTGTTGCAAAGCTCAAATAATCTCCACCAGGTCTCTTTAACATAAGCCTATACAGTCACAAGAACTCCAGCGCAACATTCCGGTCAATATCCAAAGATTTACATGGAGTCAACGAGAGTAAATTGATTTGGTGCTGATCAACGACTCACACCAGTGAGGTGACATTTTACACCATTACCACCTGAAATTAGCCTGGTGGTGTGTCCCAAAGCTTGCGCCGTACCAAACCTCTTTAAGTTTTTGTCGACATTGTTGAAAAAGCAGCATAACTACTTAAGTGCAGTGAGCAAATTCATCCTACTTAGAGAACATTACCAGGTCTTTGGAATGGTGAAGTCAATTAAAATCTCATGGACGTTGACGAGGTAAGCAAATACCTGGCTTTCAGGAGATGTAATTGACTTTATTGTATAAGTAGGTCAATGTGTGCTCTCAAACAAGGTTGGAAGTTATTTAGAATGCAAATCCGTGTGTATCGTGTTAAAAGCCTTATAAAATTGAGGATTTTTTTGTAGTTTAAAAGTATATTTCTGGCCCCCTAACATTGTGAAATCTTGCTTATTTTGGTTTTATACCAAATTAGATATGCCTCAATTGTTAACATTGCTATTGTCTACTGAAGACTTTTTAATTGAGATTTCTGTGTAAACCCCAGCTCCAAATTCTTAAGCTAGAAAACTCATTCAAGATCAGATCTCGCCAGATGACTGACAAATGCCATTAAGTATTCAATACCTAGAAGAAGGAGTCAGTATTAATGGTAGCCGCTTACATTACAATAGACGTCAGTTAAAGCCCAATGATGCCTGTTGTACGGCTTTGATGAAAATTGTCTGAGACGTCTTTTTGCTCCGGCTTCTTCTCCCTCACACTTTGTTTCAGTGTGACGTTGTTTACTTCATGCCATTGCTGATTAATTGACACATTTTACAAACGGGGCCCAGAACTCCTGAAGCAGAGCTGGAATCATTTTAATGATCTATGTCAAGTCTTTCTATGATCCCATGGCTATGAAGGCCAGAAGGTTTTGAATTATTCCGAAGTACCGTGCGAGTTCAACCCGAGACCAGTGAGCATTTCGAACTTGCATCCAATTTAGTTTGTGATTTCAGGATTTCGGTTTGTAATGTCAGTTTGTCAGCGCAAAGTTGGAAGAAATAGAAAGATGTTTTGATATTGAAGATTGACGATGTGGGTTTTTCTATGGTTGATGCAGAGAGTATTGGCCAATGCAAAATGCACAAACCAACTAAATTGTGTTAAGGAAACAAGGGCCTACTTAACTATACACTGTGTGTAATATTCTGATATTATCTGCTGAACAGCAGAATTTTTTCAATTTGTGTCATTTTGTACTAACCCAGCTTTTTTTGCTTGTTCTTTAATCGAAATGTACATGTTTTGGCGTTGCAATCTAGCGAGAAGCTCACAGCTTTTGCCTGCAAAGATTCCTCCAATTAAATATTCAGTTTACAACCATATGTGAACCTGCAGTTCCCCTCTTCTCCCCCCAAATCAAAGTTACTGAATATATTTGCTATATTCTCTCTTACATCCACTCTTATGCAATTTGGAATCGATGACCCTTCAAACTTGTTCCTCATTACTTGCTTTTGTTTCTAAACGTTTTACTCAACTAATCAAAGTAGGAGCCAGAAAAATGTTATTCTATGTCCAAGCCCTTTTTGTATCTGTCCCTCTTACAAGCATGTATCTGCTTTTCTAAGTAAAGCAATACTTTTCAGAATTTATTTTAACTTATTTTCACCCCTTCAGGGTTCATGCGAGGCTTCTTGAATGATTTATACTGCTGCAGTTGCATTTTGGTTGTGTTGGGTTCTTGAAAAACAGCCTTCGCTCGTTTAATGTGCCTCCCCCTGCTTAATAACCTGTGCCACTGCGGGTACCGGGGTGACATTATCTCTCATGTGTATCGCGAGGAACCTTGGAAGAAATAAAGGGCTTCCTATTCAGAATATTATTTCAACAGTTCAGCATGGTAGGAACACCATCACCAAGACTAAATGGAATAATGATGGCGCGCCATAGGAGCCACACGTATGCAATCTGCCCCTTTCTTTAGACTTGTTCACACATCCATGACCTTTATTAGATTTGAGGAAAATGGGATAAGAAAGACAAATGAAGGCTGAACGTATGAAATATTAATGCTCAGTATGTCCAGTTTTTTCCTACTGAGTTCCTCTCTGTCTTGTTATACATTGCTAGAAATTCATATCTATACAAGCCTATGAAGTATACAAACTTTTAATTCCTTCAAAGAGATAAATTATTGGTTATATGCTGGTTAGTCTTTGGGTGAGACCAAACTGTCTGACACTTATAAAGCATTCTCCATGGACATAAAAAGCACTGCAGTGAGGCAGACAGCTTTTCTGGGATACAATAGAACCCACCTCCATAACTCTCCTAGGAGAACAATTAGTGTTTCTTTTACAGAAAATGAACAGACACACAATGTATTCCTAGGTTCCCTGGGGTGATGTAGCGCTCTCGCGATAAGGCACGTTTTGTTTTGATTCTTTTTGAGAAAAAAAGAACCCTCAGCTGTGGCAAGTAGACATGTGGAAGTCGGGGAATTTTGCTTTCATTCTTCTCATCTGATAGGATGCTGGCGCACAGCACAAATCACAGACGGCAAGTCCAGCGAGATTAGGTTTTGTTGCAAAAAAAGCTGACCTAAAGGAATGCAAGTAAGTGTAAAAGTAATGCAGGAAATACATTCGCCAACAAAATAGAAAAAGTTAAGTGAGAAGTTCAGGACTGGTCCAACTGCATGTAAGATAGTTGCTTATCTATCTGCATGTCTGAAAATATAGATTCAAATCCTAAAATTACTTCTGGTGGCGGTTCTGCTTTAATGTTCTTTTAAAGCCATTAGGAGTTTTGGCTCAGGTTCCCAATCACAACATTTCCATCCAATTGGTAGAAGAGTATCTGATTGCAGTCAACACCCAATGTCGCCTTACTTTCTTGGTGAACGTAAAATGTTTTGGAATCGGCCAACTTGTGCTGCTAACATGCAAATATGTATATCTTTAAAACCAAAAGCAAAAGGCAGTTTAGTCATCAATTGCAAGCTTCAGATATTTTGCACTATTTTGCAGCTTAGGCAAGTAGTAGGCCTACAGTGGATCTGGTGGGCCTTGGTGGTCAAGCCACTACAATTATAGTCAAAGATGACAAAAACAGAATGGATGGGGATTATGATATACAGAGGCTGTCTGAAATTAGCTAATTCAAAGCTGGGGGACAGCCTCTTGAGATGAAAAGACCACAGAAGAACAAGCCAAAGTCCAAGCATAGATGGCAGACAAGTTGAGGTTCAAGAACATTCAGTTGACATTCTCTGCTTCAGGGTTTATGCGACATGTCCTGAATGATTTATGCTGCTGCCTTCGTATTTTGTTTGTGCTGGCTCTTAAAAACAGCCTCCACTCTCCTGATGCGCCTCCCTTTGCTTAGTAAGCTGTGGTTCCGTGGGTTCAGGGGTGACATTGCCTCCCATGTGATTCGGGAGGAACCTTGGAAAACCGTTCCGAATCGTATCTCAAGACTTTAGGTAGGAACAGTTGAAAAAATGAGACAAAAACCTGTATTCTCCACAGCAATGTGTGTTGCTTCAATTTACTTCCTCTTGGGTCAGTTGGGTGTTGTATTCAGTTGTGTAAAAGTCAGCAGTGTACATCATTTTACATAATGATATAATAACTACAAAAATAGGAAGGAATTATAAAAGGATTTCAGATACTCATCTTTCAAATTGCAGCATCACAAATCCAGGGAAAGATGGTTGATTGTTGGTTGGTCATGTAGTTCTTAGAAAATATGACCGAAATGATGCTATAAGGCAAATGTTAAGTATTTTATTTCTCTTGTTCCCTCCCCCAAAACAGACTTTTTTGATGCAAGAATCAGCCTCAGAATAGAAACTGATTGCTGTGTTTGCCATATTTCTTGAATCTCCTCACTTTCCAAACCAGACATTGCTATAATTGTTCCATCTGCTTCACAGACAGCTGATTATCTGCTCTGGTGGATACAAGAGGAAGAGAAAAAAAAAAAAGTTGTATACGTGACAGCGAGTCTGAGATGAGTTTTGTTTGTGTGCTGGTGAAACGGCTGACCTCTGCGCAGCTATTGGCCTATAAGAGCTTTCATTTCAGAGGCACAAAAAGCGTCGGAGAACGGAGGCCCAGGTGTGCGACACGTCGATAAGCTCCCCTCAATTCATATGATCCCGGCTTTATCATTGTCCTTTGTCTGCCTCCTTTTCCCTCTTCCCACTTTCTTTTTGAAGCCAAACTATAAGCCCAGATAGGATGGAGTGATATGAGCCGAATAAATCCCAGGAATTAATTCTCATCTTTTTGGAAACGTTTCTCTTTTCTCACCCTCCCTGCTTTCAGTTTTCAAAATCTTTTTTTTTTTTTTCCACAAACAGTTCAATCGTCTCAGAAGAAAATATTAATGAAAAAGAATCTTTCTCTAATAGAATATTTGATCCTCCAAGCAAATCAGAGTAAAATCAGAAGTCTGGTCTCGCATAGAGAAGAGCACAGTGCTTTCTTTCCTTCTTTCTTTGCATTTTGACTGAAAATGCAAGCACAGTCTATTCAGATTTTCCCAAACTGTACCAGTTCCTCCAGACTTTTTAAAATCAGTCACTAATAATAATAATAATAATTCAAGCAACCATAGTGCAACAGTAGTGTAATAAAAGACATAAACACCATGATTTAATTAGTTTTCCACGTAGATATCTACTTGAGGTCCTCTGCTTTGTTGGGGTTGTTGTCCTGGACGGCTGTCAGACAAATGGCCGCATGCTGGACCAGAGCACACAGAGGAATTAGTAATCAAGTCAAAGATGGCAGAGTGACCAGTGGTTGGTTTTTCGCAAGTGGAAAAGATTTATGTTGTTGTAGAATAATGGATTAGAAATAGATTGAAAATGCCTTCCTAGCTTGATCAGCAGCTAATTTTTCAATCTTGTTGCCACTGCCAATGTCTTTCCTTCCTGGCATTGTGTGAGCAAAATGAAAAAGAAAAAATCAACCCTGATGTTCATCAAATTAAGCAAATTTGACTGTTTGCTATTTAGCCTAGTTAAATCTAATAAAAATAAATTCTAAAACTTGGCACAGTGAGTTGCTTTTTGAGGATGTTTTGGCCCACTCTGTCTTGTTTTGCTGTGTTTAAGTTGTTCTTGATTCTGACACCAATCAGTGTGTGGTTGTGGGCGGCTACATTTAAAATCAGCCTGGGTTTGGACTTACTCAAGTATTTGCAAAGAGTATTGTCAGAAAGGATGTAGAGCGGGAAAAAAAGAATATGTCATTATTTTTGCTATGTCGGTTAAGGAAAAAGCAAAGTCAGACAATGTATGAAGTATTCCTAAAAGCAGGGACATTTCCTAAAAAGTTGACTTTTTGGAATACAATGATGAATCCTGAATGAAAAAGCACTTAAGAAATTAAACATGACATAAGTAAGCTATGACTCATCTGTCACAAGCAAAATAAAGAAAACAGATGGCAGTCTTTAGAAATTTCAGCAGTTTTTTAATAACAACCTAAAAGGTTCATTAATAATTGAACTGAAAGGGTAGCAATATCCTCTGAAAGTTCAATTGCTCCTTCTTGCTGGTGGCATGAATTTTTGTTGTTTTTTTCTTTAGCTTATAGCTTCTGAAACTATGTGAAAGGCTTTTGTTCAGTGCTGCACTTAAGGACGCCGCTCTGAAGGACGCGAACACAGCAACGGCAAAAGCAGAATGCGGCCTTTAGTCTGTCTTAGACTGTTGATGTTCCGCCGCCAAACACGGGGAGGGAAGCAAACACGGCTTTGAATAGTGAGCAAGGTTACCTCGCAAAAATGTGTGTGCTGTAGTTGGGAATGAAAGTTTACTTTGAATGAGTTACATGCATATTTACCTTTAAATATTTAGCACTGTAGGTTGATTCTCCGTTTGAGTTGGAACAAACACAAAAGTGTAGACATAATGGCAGTAGGAAGGTGTTGGTCCAAGTTGAGACATTGTGGGTCTGTGGTTTCTTCAAGTTGTGAATTTAAGTGGGGGTCCGATGTGGCAAAGGAGTGGGAGTCTATCACTTTGGTCTCTGTTTAATCTTAGAGCCTTACCTTCCCTCTTTCTAGCTCTGAATGGATATTCTTTGCTCATAAGGGATGTACGGTCCCTGATGTGACTTTTGGGTCTGTCCTGGGCTCTCGACCCAGTGGGAAACCCACCAAAGGGAATGGGATACCCAAAGCACCCCAGCTTTCCTCTTTCAATGCAGACAATGATTTACTCCTTACCTTATCTCTAAGGTAAACCTTGACCTGCCTTCGGAGGAATCGCATTGTATTTGCTCCCAAATATTTCAGCCTTGGTCCACATCTTATGACTACAGGTGAAGGGCAGAACTGAGATATGTTTATAATTCTTTTCCCCCCCAAATCTTTGTCAAGTTCCCAAGTCTTTAAAGCACACATCCAAGTAAGTTCTCAAGACAGTATCGACCTAGATTAACCTTCTCGTCTAATTTCTCCAATGAGCGTTTATCTGTTTTGTACTGCTGTGAATTATTTCAAAAAGTCAATGATATGTTTTTTTTTTCATCCCACTAAAAACGGAAGCATTCGTTTATGTATGAACAAAATTAGTCAAAATTAATCAAGTTTCTGAAGGTACTAAACAGGAAATGGCTTGGTTTTTGAAGAATCTGAAGTGGTTTTTTTAAGAGGGCTACCTAAACAACAGCGTAATAATGCTAGATGTTAAAGTGCACACCTTGCAGAAAGTTCCACTTAGGTCTTGTCAGTCAATTGAATATTTCTAAAGTTTTAAGAGAAGTTTTAGGAAATTCTGAGACAGGCCAGAAGTGGTTTTCTGCAGTACAAATCAACCACCGATGACATTTTTGCCCAGTTTCCTTTATGTTGATGAATTATGACCAATGGCATATGAGGCCTGTAGGATTTTAAATGTTGTGTTGGGTTCTTTTGTGACTTCTTGTGTGAGTGTTCAATGTGCTGGAAGGTCAACTGCTCCTGAGAGGGTTCACAATTGTTTCATGTTTTCTCCATTTGCGGGTAATGGCTCTCAGTGCGAGTCTGTGGAGTTCGAAACCTTGAGAAATAGCTTTGTAACCCAGACTGATGGATGCCAATGACTTGGTTTAGATCAAGGTAGGATGTTTTGTTTTCTAAGGTATTACGTATGTAAAGAATTTCTTCATTCTGCCAACAGGCAGTTATTGGGTCTGGCTTTGGCTTGTGAAAATGAATCAAAACAATTTGGTTAATGGCATTTAATTGAACATAAATGAAGTGGGGTGATTGCTTTTGTACAAAAAATGTTAATTTAATTTTTTTATCAAAAACTAGGCTTCATATGCTTATAAAATTTGTTTGATTTGAAACGCTCAAGAATTGACAAAAAAGGAGAAACGGAAAATATATGTAAATTGGAGCCATAGATCAGTGCATTGAGATATTTTCAGTTCTGCTTCTACTTGACCATGACGAACTTCAGCAATTCCTTGAGTGAATTGTCTAACAACAACAACAACAACAAAAAAACTCAACCAAGACAGATGAGCGAAAAATCAGAGACAATAGAAAAAGCATTCTTGGTAGTTAACACAGGTCAAAGAACAAGTCGCTGGGCAATCGGCTCCTCTGAATGAACAATCTCAAAGATCAGTCTGAAATTTCTTTGAAAGGTGAAGGGCATTATCCAGGTGGAGCTGGAAGCCTCCGTTGAGGCCGTAGCAATGAGTACTTTTTTCTTATTCAGAGGGGAAGAAGCAGAATTTTAGACTAAACATTGGAAACTAAACTAGTAGGCACAGAACTAGAGTGGAAACCAGAAACACAAGAGCATGTTCAAACTGAAAACAGCAGGAGGTGTGGGACTTACAGTACATGCAACACTATAGGTAGGAGACATTAAGGTGTTAGAGTAAAGTGAAAGACAGAAAACAGGAATACCAAACATGGGATGAAGAGTATAAAAGTCTCATGAGAGGCTCTGCCGCATCTCAGTGGACCGACCAGGTTACTGGTAACAGGTGACGCAAACTGTGAAACAGCTCTGACAAACATCTCAACCCTTTCTCAGCTTCACTTTTCTAAACTGTCCCAATTTCCTCAGCTGCATTATTGTGTTATTGTACCGCAAACAATCGTGACGATTTGAACTTGTGATTTAAACTCGCGACGAGCTGAGCCCACATTGATGGAACATGGTGCTCGCGTTTTAAACAGCAGTACTTGTGCTATTCTCAGCAATAACTGCTACTGTGATTGCTCTATATGAGTTATATGTTCAAAGGGGTCACACTTTTTTTGAGAGAGCTTAGGATTAATAATAGAAGAAGAGCAGTCCTGAACTTGGGGCTTTTTGAGTAAAGCCTGGATTCAGTACCTGGATCAGGATCTTTTTTTTTTGCTTTTGATATGACTTTGTTTATCTGCCCTGCAGTTCTCATTCTGAGTTAGTCACATATGATATCTGCTTTTAGTTTGAAAGAGTCTTGGAGTGTGCTTGTTAAAAAGAAAAAAAAAGGATTTGGATTCTGTATGAGAGGTCCAACATGGGTTCGAGTTCAATATCAAAGGTTAAGAAGCAAATATGCGAATAGGTTAAGAGCTGCTGTAGTGGGGATGCGTTCAGGGGCCTTCCACTTACAATGGAAATATTTGAATTTTAACACATGACACAGTGGCACCAAAGGGCAAATGAGGGCTTTGACATTTGTTCCTTTGCGCTTATGATTATGCTGTGAGAGAATCTTTTGCTTGGTTTTCACCTTCTTCAAACTGAACCGCATGCTCTACTGCCAGTGGGGCTTGCACTGTTTACCGAAGCCGATGTGGCCAGATTTAAGTGATGAGGAACGGATCATTTTAAATTTACTTCTTGTGTCCAACATGAAGTCGCAATAGGCTGAAGTTACGTTAAAGGGAAAGCATGAAAAAATTAGAACATGGATTAACAGAGATTCCTTGACCACTGTTTAACTTGATATTGATAAAATAAGTATTTATAATTATCATGTTATTCTTTTCAGTGAGTCAGTTTGTTTAAATTATTCCTAATTTCTTATTAATTCCTGCAAAATTTCTATTAATTCCCTTTATAAGAGGTTTACTGTCACAAGTGAAGCTTTAAGACTTTTGTTGTGATTCTCCACTTAGGTTTCTGAAACTTTGTTAGAAGTTTCTATGAGTTTATTTCAAATGTTCTGGAGATAGAGATGGGGAAACAGTGAAAGAAATTCTTGACCTTTCTTTTATTTATCGAGAGTCAACATATTTCTCAGTATTTATTTAAACTTTATGCAAAACTGTACACTTTGACTAAAATTCTAAATCAAGGCAAAATAAATGGAAAACAAATTTAAAAAATACCACAACTTGTGCTTGGCAGCTAGTGATTAAAGGAAGGTTTTATAATGACGGAGTGAATGTTCAAAACACCAATTAACTGAGTAAAATCTAAGAGTTCATCAGCCTCTTAGAAGTCTAAAAGTAAGTTTACAAACTAATTCAGAGGTCTAATAAGCTCATTCGTCTCTGCTGGGTTAATAAAGCAAGAGGAAAAAAACAAAAACGAAGAGGATAAATTATTGTGAAATCCGAACACTGAGACTGTTCATTCACCGATCTTAAGACCACAAGACAACGGAGCGAAACGTGTCGACACCACATTCTTTTTCATTCCTAAGCTGCTCTCTGTGTGTTGTACCTGCTATCATTAGCATCAGCATTAGCATTCGAAATGACGAGTGGTATTTAAATGTTCCCTAATTTTAATTATTTGAAAGTAGCATTAGCTGATGAAAACAACATTTTTTTAAACTATATTTGTATCGTTATGTTTAATGCACTTCAATCTTCCGTCTGGTTACTCCACTCACTGTTTTGATTGGCTGATAGACGTGTAATTCTAGAAGCTCCTGCAAGTGGGATCATTTACATTCCCTCTGGGTGCTAAACTTTTATGTCATTGAGCTGAATATATATTCCTGATGTAATGCAAGTTGTTGTAAAATGATAGCAGAGAGGGAGAGACTTACAGCTCCATGAAGTTAATATTTTATGCTCTGTCTACTTTTTAAATCCATATAGCATTTTAGTTCTCCAGCAAAGAGGCAGTGGTTTAAAAAAAAAAGAAGAAAAGAAGTTTCTTCCACAGGACTGGGTTAAGTTTTGAGAACCTGTTAGCTTACAGCACCCTCCACATTTATTGGCTCCCCTGTAACGATGTGTGAAAAGCTGTAAAATGAGTAAATATTTAATTGCAATGAAAAATTAGCAGCAGAGCTTTGGAGATTTTACCTCATATCCTGATATAAAAACACATCTATCAATGAAAACCCTCCATTTTCTAATATTTATATCAAAGAAAAAAAAAATTAAGGGGGATTGAAATGCTAATATCAGGGCTGAAGGTTACCCTAGACTACTGAGTTGAACAGACACCATATTTAGAGGTAAACCGAAAGTATTTAAAGCAAATGAATATTTAAAGTTTGATCTATGACGGCATATTTGGGCCAGTGTACATAGGAAAAAAACAGAAGTGCATTTCTGTCAAAAATTGCTAATTTTTTGCGATTAGTATCAGAAATGTTCTAGAAAAATTATAAAAATCCTCTGAGCTCAAAATGTTGAATATTTAGGTATTGGCCACATGGGCGCTAGCCCAGGGCGTTGGATGATGTGGGGGTGGCACACGAGAATCTGAGAAAAATAAAATAAAACCTTTTTGTCAGTTGCCCTCTAATCAAGCTTTCCACTACTTTATGCATTTTTGTCAATGGAAAATTGACATCCCCTGCTTTCTGTTGAAAGTAGAAAAGCTCTGCACTTGATTGTACCCCCGACTCAGATTTATTAATTTCATTTTGCTTAAGGAGTAGCAGAGGAAGGGGATCACCCAGGGAGTCATTTATGTAACATTCGCAACTGATTTTCATCTTGCCCATTGCTGCTTCATTGGCGTCAGAATATGTTCCTGTTTTACTTCACATTTATACTCCATAAAAACCAGAACTCAAGATTATTAATAAACTACAGGTTTGTTGGAATTACTATGTATCTGCAGGAAATAAACACAATTTAGGTGTTTTTCCACTTATTGCTATTTTACTCCAACAAAAATAAAAGTTTTTTATGAATACATAAAATGGCCAAGATTTTATTTTACTTTTAAGAAACTTCTAGAGTGTGTGTGGACACACTCGAGACCTAAACCAAACACCAAATACATCCAAGCTGTCATAAAAACGAATCTTCGGACCACGTGTAAGTCGGCCTGCCGCTGTGCGCGTCGGCACAAACTGTCAGCGAAATCAAATCTGCCGTAGTGTTTGCTACATCAATGTCCCGCAGACAAACCTCGTCCCATTTATTTGTTCTGGGCAAATAAAGTTATTCCAAACCTGGGAGGAAAGACAAATTCCCGCGTGTCTCGGATAACAACCGAGTCAACCATGAAGAGGAAAAAGAAGAAGGGGAAAAAAAAAACGTGTCGGGAGTCTGGCTCCGGGAGCAACACATTCATCACCCGACGCTGCCACTTGGAGCAAAACACACAGCGCGTTGCCGTGCTCGTTAACCTTTGGACGGGTATCTGTACAAGTGTGTTTTGTCGGCGGTGCTGTTGTGAACGATGTGGCGGGAGATGATAGAGTGAGGCTGTCTCCACGAATGAAGACTGCAGTTGACGTGCACACGTTTCCTCCTTACTGGCACGGTTACAGATATACAAATAGACGGCTTTTAAAAGGCTATTTCCCCTCATATATTTACTTCCAAATGTATTTGGCGGCAGCATTTTCCGTTCAATGTTCGAGTTTTTAAAACGTTTTGCTCGTCGTAGACAGGAAATCGGCAAACATAATTTATGTTTTTAACAAGAAAAGTCTTAGAAATGATAAGCCAAGTAAAGTAACAATATTTCTACAGTGGTAAAAAGTATTGGCTCCCTTTCAAATCTCTCTTGTCTTTGCTTTTGATCTAAGTAGTTTTCAAGCCATGACTAAATTGCTTAAACAAACAAACAATAAACCAGTTTGGCTCTAAGAGTTAAATGTGATCAAGCACATTTTTTTTAGATTCACTGAGTTTAATTTCACTAACCACATCTACTACTGATTACTAAGATGCCCTTAAAATGAGCAAAGTGCCTGTCATATTAAATGAAGTAGGCTAAAAGGTCTCGAAAAGAAACCATCTAAAGATATAAAAGAAACAAAAGTTGCAAAGAATGGTAACAAAGCTTTTTGTTACCATTCTTACCTAAATTAGAAGATTTAGGACTTCAGTAAAGTACAGAGAGGATTATTATCCATAAATTGGTGCTGAAAACTTTCTAGGAGAGGCCACTAGAACACAATTCTCAAAGACTCGTAAAGGAGGACACAAAAGAAGCCAGAAAAACATCTAAAATGCCACATCTAAAGTCCATCTGGCATTTCAGACGCTTGCTTAGCCAAACTCTGGACTTAAATCTAAACTGCGTTGTGATAGCATGACCTTAAAAAACCTGTTCAGGCTAGAAAACCTACCAATGTGGTAGAAATAAAGCAAGGTTTCAGGTTGGTTTGGCTAGTTCTTTCCCCTTACTAAATAAACACATTTAAGTAAATGTAGTGTTAGTGTAGTTCAATGTGCGACTACATGCTGCAGTACAGCAGACTTGTGTTTGTGTCCATACTGTACGCTGCCTGTCCGGTTGTAAATCATTTCCCCCGCCTTTTCCGTTTCCTCTCCGACTAATGTACATAAACAACACAAAAACAAATCACCGGAGGCTGAAAAAAAATGGATTCAGTAGTTCTCGCTCTAATGTTGCCTGGCAACCAGATCAAGGTGATTTAGTAATTGAATACATTCTGGGCGCGTTCATCTTGAAAAGTGCCGTGGCCCAGTTGTTGGAGGCGAGAAGAGTGTGACAGGAACGCGTCAGGCGCGACTGGTTCTGGATACCTGGAAATGGCATGAGCTCAGCGACGCGTGTTTGTGTGTGTGTGTGTCTGACCGGCGGTAATCACAAATCCTCAGGTCAACTGTTTTGTAAAACACAGGCAAGAAAAGTGTCTGAGTAATGCCCTCTTCTCAGTTAGCGACTTCTGTGTGGGAGGCCCCTAACATGCCCTTTAACCTCTGACTCCCCCTCTAGAGACGCCTAATATCGCTGTGACGCTATTAGGCAGTAGGCAGGTATGTTAGTCTGCAGCTATGGATATAAAAGAAGGTATAAGATTTTTATCATATTTTAGCATTGTCGAAGTTGAAAAATGATGGCGGCCAGTGATGTTAGCATCATCAAGGAGAGCGATATTTATCAGTCGCTGTTAGGAGATGAGCCTTTGTTGGTGTGGTCAGGTGTGTCTAGTCAATACAAAACTGCCCTACACTTTATGAATGGTACCATACTACCTGAGCCTGAACTACCAAAAACATTTAACTGCTATGAATGCTTTTTCATTTCGCTGTATATGAAGTAGGTAACCTAATTTGGAAATCAAACAAGGTGCAGAAAGTGAATTCAGTCAGCTTAAAATGGATACTACAATCTGCATAAAGCAACAGCAAAATTAACGTCTTTGAAAGTCATATTGTGTCTTTTAATGTTACTGCGCTTTGAGGTATGGGGGAGAGAAAAAAAAAATCACATTAAACATGTAGATCACTAGATTAGTTTTCATTCATAGTTCTGAAGTTCTAACACTGTTGTCAGATTAGAGTGGGATCTCGTATCAGCATGCATGCCGAAAGGTGTCTTCATGCTTCTGCTTGTTTGAGCGACGACTTAAATTTTGAAATGCTCTAATTATTTTCAGGCTTTGCCGAGGTGCAGACGCTGGTGTGTTGAAGGCAGGGTACGTCAGAAACAAGCCTATAGTTTCAGACTAGCATTGAACATCCGCCGAGATGAAAAAGATGAAACGGAGATGGGAACATCAAAAGTGCGGAGCGATAAGGAGGCACAAGTAACGTTTTTCCACTGTCTGAGCCAGGTTTGATTGATGCTCCCCCCGTTTTATGAGATTATCTCAACAAAGCTGTCTGAAAGCTTCACATCAACCACTGTTTTCCACAAAGACGGTAAACGTTCATTGTGAGTCGGTATTTCCCAAATAGAAAAACATGTAGCCCAGGCCTGGTACAAACTGTTCTCGCAAAAGACCCAGCATTCAGACCAACACCATTCGTTTTTGGTGTTTGTGTGTGTCGTTTAAGTGCTTTCGCGGCACTGTTTATTTAATTTTTAAGTCCGAACCTAACTCAAGCTCTGTTAAAGACAATACCATGGCAACCCATCTATCCCGAGAACACCGTAATTAAGGGAAGTAAGTTAGCATTAGCATCTAAATGAAAATAGACTTAAGAAAATATGAAAATACAACGTATTGGCAGCCAAGGCAAGTTAGAGAACAACCTGTTTACATGAGTCTCTTTCCTGTCTGAACAGAACTGTGGTCTTTCTTTGCTGCTGGTTTAGTAGATAACCCTACATTGACCTTTCCACTGACATGGGTTGTGTATGTTTTATTACTTTTGAGTTTTTGTACATGTACAAAAAGAGTTGTGCTATGGTCAATGGTCAATGTTTTAAGGTAAGAGCATAAGCTTGTCATGGCAGACAGACGTCGCCAAAGTTGGCAAAAGGCGCCTCAAGATTTGTCCTGAAATGCTGAAGGCTCTGGACATTGTGGGACAGTCGATGTTTGACCCGATTCTTTAGCTTTGTAATCTGACGATGGAGGACTGAGTCTTGAGCGGTAGACCCCCGTTTTGAGAAGTAGGACCTGAAAGAGTTGTGCTCCAACTATCAAAAGATCCAATATTCCTGGGAAAGTTTACTTTAGGGGTTTTGGGTAAGAATGATCTACTGACTGTCGAAGCAGAACAATGAACCAGATTTTTACCCTCTGAGTTACTTTTAGCGCGTACTGGACTGATTCACAGCTCTACATGACGGCATGATGATCTTTGAGTCTCATCTATTTTTGAATCTCTAGATCAGGGCATATTTTATTTTTTTAGATGTTTTAGCCTGTTTTATGTTGTCAAACAGGTTCTGTTTGTGATTTGTGTCTTCCAGTAATCAGACGTTGGGGGTGTCTAGTGAAATTAATTCAAAACATTTGGGTTAAGCATCATTTAACAAGAAGGGCAAATATATTTTAACATCAAAGCTACATTGGTTTGGATAGCTTCTTTTTCCTTTAGTAAAAGAACACTTTTTTGTATTTCCCAAGTCTTCTTTTGTCTAATAATTTTTTTGATGATCTAAAACGTTGAGGTGTGACAAAAAAAAAAAACAAAGCAAAAACAGACGAAATCTGTCTGCGGACAAATCCTTATTCATGGCATTGTGAATAATAATTCTCTAGTGAGTCAAGTCCTTGGGGCTTTATTATTCTACGCCTGTCCCTTGCGAGGCTTTGAAATATTAATAAATAAATCTGACAAGATTTCACACGGAGTCGGTGGTCATTAATTAAGTCTTCAAAGACAAGAAAACATATACTTATATTCCATGTCGCCATTATTTATGCTCTGGCACTTTCCATGAAACATAAGCAGCACTTAAGCACCAGAAAGTAACATAAAATGACAAAGACTGAGGCACAGAAAGTGACTATTGATCATGATGTACTGCTTCACAAACAGCTCATCGGCAGAAGGTTCACTATTAAGTGACCGCAACACGATCCATTATCTCCAGACAATGGTTCCAGCTTCATGGTGCCCGACGTTGGCAACACATTTATAAACACGCAAAGCTGTCAACACAATGTGCATCTGTGTGAAAGGGAAGGCCAGACCGCAAACTCAACAGTCGACATGTCGGCAGTAGAGGCAGCAAGCTGTCTCCATTGTTGCCAAAGGAGACAAAGGAGTGTGTAATTAGCAAGAAGCTGGGTGCACTTGATTTCAGAGAAACATATTGACGCATCAAGTCCTTCATGTTCCACCTAAAGGTGATCAGGTTAGAGGTTAAAATCGATAACTCAAAATGGAGCCCGCACCAAACTTGATCTATTACTACTATTACTCCGTGTTGAGTGTAGAGATGTTAAAGCAATAGAAAACTTTTCAGTTTACAATTGAGAATTGATTAGTAGTAATGGAAGAATCTCGCTTTCTGTTTACTTGTGTCTCTCTCTAAATGAATAAAATGCCAAGTCTTTTTCTCTTGCCTATTTTTCGACCATAATCAGTTTTTATTTGAATTATCCAAAAATATGTGCATTTCTACCGTCTCATGCAAACCAATTGACTTTATTTAAATGGTGTTAATTCGCAACAAATGTTGCCTCAAGGAACTCATACAAAAAATCATTTCAATTCAATCAGACATACGTTCCAATTAAGTATTCAAATAAAGAAAAGTAATGAAAACCCAAGAATACAAGCAAACACGAAAGCTCCCATGACCCTTTGATTTTATTTGACTATAAAAATGCCTTGAAAATAAATTTTAATGCACAAACTAATTGGGTTTTGTCTAATTTCAAGCTGCTGTTAAGTTTTGAAAGCAGATTCAAATGGCCTCCTCTCTGTCTTTGAAAGATGTCCACTAAAAAAAAATTGAGGATCTAAACCATCAGAATATTTAATGACTAAGAGAAGTTTTTCATCATGCTTTAAATCAGAGGGGGAACATTTTTTTTTTAAATTCTGATTAGAAGCAGCTCCGTCTGTTTGCTTAGGGTCATTGTCCTTAAATTCCAAGAACAAAGCACAAAAAAGTCCTTTAGTGAATTTTACTGTAACAAGTTCCACGCAATTTAATGAACTCATGTGAGAAAATGAAAAATGGGTTTGATTTATGAGTTTGAAATTCTTGATAAAAACGGAGTAGCAGTGCTAATGGCTAAAACCCTTTTTCTCCAAATGCTTTTGAAGCCAGAGAAATACAGGTTCATATCAGTAAATTCAACTATCATTTTTATTTCAGTAATGCATCTTAAAAAGGGAAACTCATTTGTTATATCGACTCATTTCACACAGCCATTGATATTGTATTAAAAACAACTTTAAAAAACCCAAGTCTATACTTCAGATAATTTGAATATTGAAATAAACACAGATATTGATTTATTTTGTCTAAAATGCCACTAAACATAGCAAGAAAGTAGCTGAATACTCAACAGTGAGGTGGCAGGTAACATTTAGGACAGTCCCGCCCCGGGCCCAGGAAAAACTATCAGCTTCCCTGGTGATTTGTCACAACGGTATCAGTTAGCAGTCTTCCCCAAGATGGCGCCAACTCAACATTTTTGTGTTGGGGAAAAAAAAAAAAATTTTATTGGGCTGACATCATATTCTAACAGAAATTAAACATAATCATTCAACATCCATTTTATTTTTCAGAAACAACAGTTCTGCAGCTCACCACCAGGTGCCACTGTTAGCTAGTAACAGCCCTCCCTCCCCCATTCTGCAGACTTCCTCCCTTTCTGTTTCTCTCTATCCCCCTGCATCCCCCATATGCTTCCCTCTCCTCCCCCTTTTTTTCCTCCTCCATCTTTTTTTTTCTTCTTCTTCTTGCTTTAAAACAAAGTAATTGCCTGCAGCACAGTTCACAGTCTCCTGCTCTGTCTGACGCAGATCAGGCTCCAACCAGTCAATCATTACGCTCTACCACAACAGTGAATACCTCATGTGGATTCGAGGAGTCACGGAAACCTGTTGTTGACATAAGTGTGTGAAGGTGCCATTATCTGTGCTGGTATGCGTGTGTGTGTTTGCGTGTGCACAATTCTTAGTCACCGTTCAAGGCGGGCGGATATAAACGTTTTGGAAGTTTGGAGTCATACTTATGCATGGACGGTGTGTGTTTTCTGTGTCTCCCATACACACGGGATTAGTGACAGACATTAATCTCCAGCCAGCATTCATCTGTCACTCAGACATCTATAATTCAAAAGCAACCAGGCAGAGGTCTTGCCAGGGTCCACCGGCGAAGAGAGAGAGGGGAATTTTTACTATGATCGATTAATTTTCCTCCAATTTGTTCGCCCTTTCGCTCGCGTGCATATCTATGAGTGTGTGTGGCGTTTAGGATCAGCTTATTTTGGGATTGCAATTGCTCAGTGTTTGGCGTGTGTGTGGCCAACAGCGAGCATTACACTGCTGCATGTGTGACTTCAAAAGGTTTTCCAATAAATGTGGATTTAGCCAGAGCCACGGGAATGTTATTGCTCTGCAGTTTGATGGCTGTATCTCCTTTCTGCTGACAACAGTTCATGATGGGAGATGAAAAAGATTTGAAATTTTTCTTTTGAAGAAAACCTGACGAAAACCAACGTTAGATGACCTGAACTTCACGAAAAGAAAATCTTTACTCGCATAAATGCGCCTGGGAGAAATTTGTTTTTCACACTATAATCAAACTTTATGCACAAACAGGAGAGAGATGCAAATTTAATATCTGTGTCGGTCCCATTGTTAAAAAACCCCCCAAAAAACCCTGAGCAACAATGTCACATGTGGAACAAAAGATAAGTTCCCCCCATGGCTGCAGCTAACGATTATTTTGATGATCAATCAAATAATCGGTTAAAAATATTGGTACATTTTCCATATTTTTTATTGAACCACTTAACCCTTTTATACAACAGTAGAAATACATTAAAAATGCAAATAAACAATTAAAAAATTACTTTTTTGAAAAATAAAAATAAAATTTTACTGCTTGAAATGTAAGACTGTAGCATTTCTTTAGTTAATTTGAACTGGGTGAAGCTAAAACAGCCACTTAAGTAGTTTTGGCTGAAACTCACAAAGGTGTTCTATCTTAAATGCAACGTATATATTTCTATATTGTACAGTTTTGGCTTTCACAAAATGGCCTTTTTTAAGAGTCTGAATACTCCAGTTAATAATTTATCAATTACTAAATTAGTATAATTTCAGCCGTAGTTCCAAAAGTCTGCTTAACCCGATTAATGACATTTAACCATGTAAATATTCTGAAAGTTGCTTCTTATTTGTTACTGAACACTTCATATCTAATGCTAACATGAAGCGATCGCCCTTTTCTTCCTGTCAACTCTGACCAGGAAGAAACTACTGCTTTGTAGCCTTGCTCTGCTTTGCACAAAATGCAAATAAAAAATAGAAAGGGGTGCAAATTCTCTTGCGAGGCACTACTCCCTGCTCTCCTGATCCAACTAGTTGCCACACATATATCATGGAGATATATTTTACGACTTTCTGCCCCCTCACCCCCACCCCTCCCCTCCCTCCTCACCAGGCGAAGCAACTCCAGTTGGAAGTCGGGTAATAAAACAAGACAATGCAATGTCGAGGAGAACGGGAGGAGAGAGGGATGTGCAGAGATGACAGGAGGAGACAGAAGCTTGTATTCAGATTTACATACCTAGCAGGCGAACGCTGACAGAAGCAGAGAGAGGCCTAATTAACATAGAGAACAGTGGCGCCCTGAAACCTGGCGAGCAGCCGTGAGACAGCCAATCCCACCTGAAGAATCCTCCTCTGCGCCTCTTCAAATAATCATACGAGGTCTTGAGTTCACCACGCGCTCCTTCTGAATGCGCAGCGGCTCCGGCGCTCACAAACTCCGCAGCATCATCATTATCTCATCCGTACAAGTTTCATTTAATCACAAGTACCATCTTTTGTTTTGCTTCAGCCTGTTGGTTTGATAATTATTTATTTTAAAAAGATGCTGCAAAAAAGAGTATTTCACTGATTAGAACTGAAGCAAGAATGAGGTAGCTTAATGCGGCTGTAAGATCTCATTAATTGTTAACGATTAGCATCAGTGTGAATGGTGTGTTGGGCTGCAGCGAATTTCACTTTTGATCAAATGTACTTGATAAATTGTCCCGGAAAGATGATATTTTGACAAATCTCAAATGCACTGGCAACTCCGAATGCAATCTTCGGTAAGTGTTTGTGTGTCTGTGTGTTTTGTGTGTCTCTACATACCTTTGCCTTTCAGCAGTTGAGCACTTGGACAAACTCCAACCTTCCTCCAATCCTGAACCGGATAGAAAATGAGTGAGAAATGTGTACTACCTTTAAATATCAATATAATGTGAATTAATGCCAAAAAAAGGCAAAGTTTGGCTAGAAATCTTTAGAGCAAAGACTATATTACAATATTATGTATATAGAACTTTATAGGTGTTTTAAAGCTTAGTTATTTATTTCAAAAAACACACTATCTGAGGAGAAAGAAACATATTTTCCCTCTTACCCTTTATTCATACTGCATATTTCTCTATCTATAAAATTTTACATCGCAAAATATGTAAATGATTTATTTAAAATACCAAAAGCTTAAACAAGAACATAACATTGACAGTTATTTACACAACCTAAATCATGCACTGTTTGCGCTTTTGGAGGATTTTTAAGCATGTTAAAAGGTTAAACATAACCTGAATATTTTAGCACTTTCGAAAGAGAGAGAAAGTGTGTGTTTACAGGCCCATTCCATTAATGAAATCTAAAAGAAAGGCTCAAATACAGAGGTGACCACAGAAAGGAAGCCGAAATAATAAAAAAACAGCATAGAGAAAATAGGAATAGTGCTTGCGGCTGAAAAAATGTCAGGGCAAATGGAGGTTGTTAAATATGCCATTTGGCAGGCCTTTTTCTGAAGCAACTATGGGCAACATGCTGAGTGCAAATTCCTCTTTTGGCTCTCAGGGACATTCGTGTTTCCCGAGGATCTGGTCTGAAAAATTACCTTCATACTCATTTGCCTCTTCTCCCATCTGCTGGATCACTACGTTACAAACTCAAAAATCCAACTGACATTTGGCAAATAACCGCCGCCTTATTTGCATAAAACTGTCTGGTTCTCAACTTCCTGCCATCCTCTTATTTAACCTAGTCTCTGTTCAGAGCAGCTTGCCCTCGTTTTGCTCCATCTAACTCAAGCAGCTGTAAAATATTTCACCAGACTGCAACAATCTCTTTCTTTTTTTAAAGTCACTTTCTCTTTGTGCGTCAGAGCCACCAACACTACCAGAGGTTTATGCTCTCTATTGTCGTGATTCCGTGGACCCGAATGAGACGAAGAGTTGATATGAAGATTTAATGAAAAAATTAACCAACAGAAACTTACACAGGGAGTCAGAGCAGAACAACAACAAAAAAAAATCCAAGGAACAGGGACAAAACTGGATTGTAACCAAAGGAACCAGTGAAGAGGAATACTGGGAGTGTGAATGTTAGAACAATGGACCAGGCCAATTAACTAAGGTTGCAGCTGTGAGGGGAGAGAAAGAGAGAGCGGACAGGAAATAATCAAACTAGAATCTCTAACTTAGGACAGAAATGAAGCAAAACAGAAAGAATCAAAAGAAACTAAGAATACAGAATAAACAAACCTCAAAACAGTTCAAACAACCCAGGAAAAATGCCAAGATTTTATGCTCAATACTATAACTGAGCATAGTTTGTTGATGCAGATGTACGCTCTTTCATCTTTCAGGGAAACGTTTTTTTTTTCCTGCAAAATATCATTTAAAAATGATGATTTTTGCATTCATCTAACCCTCTAAGATCCTGCTGCAGTGTTTGCTTGTCATACTCCTCCTAAGAGAGTACCTGCTACAATAGAAATGCTAATTATCAGCACATGTAAACTGGAACTTTAAGGCTCCAACATCAGACCGTGCGCAGGCCTAAAACATGAGTCCATGCTCTTTGTTTTGATGTTAGTGATCCCTACTGCGAATCCTCATTTGCATTTTTCCCCCCCATCCTCCACACAAACGGTTCTGCGTCGTACCCATCTGTTGACTGGATCCTGTGACGCCAGGTGTGCTTGTACTCATTTGTTTTCTCCTCTTATTTGGAATGAAATTGTGTTATTAATGCTAATTTGCACAGCGACGTGGGCCACGGCCAGAGAGTTTACTCTCCCAGCAATCCGAAACACACACATTATGAGCGTAGCAAGCGACCTGAGCGTCACGATGGGGAGGGGAAGAGGGAAGGGTCAATATTTTTCAAGTGGACGGTATCTTGTCCTGGATGGCAGCTTTTAACACACTTCTCATATAAACTCACATAGTAGCCCCTGGAGGAGTTGGGTTACAGCTCAGGTACGCTTGGTTTTATGGGTCTCTTGACTATAAAACTCACCAGTTAATGTTCTAGCTCTGGAATAAGAGGACTTTATTTCTTTTTGCATCAAAAAGACATGATTACAAATGATTAAGCCATGTCTTTAAATAAATTCATCAGTCCAGCCCGAACAGCATCTCAAACTAGGATTTCCCTCATTATTGTGTCAAATTGCAGACTTCCTGGTACATAAAGACAGCGGCCAAAGATGAATAGGGTGAATTCTATGAACGCCGACCAATTACTGCTTTTCAACAATGCAATCCCATGGAGACCCTCTTCCCTTTGCCTGTCTTCCCTCTACAGCAGATTGTTAGTGTATACAGGAGCGGTGACTGGAAATCAATGCTGTTGCTTGTTCCAGGTTGCCGTTTCCACCTGTATGTGTGGTGTCTTTTATTTCCGCCTATTAAAAGGCAAGGGGTTTGCTGTGCCATTTGTACTTCAATTGTTTAAAAGCATCAGATTGATTATCTATAGAAAGAAGTTGAGGATGTGGACAAAAAAGGCTTAGCTGGAGACTCGGTCTTGATGGATACTCAGTCTTGTGGATTGATTTGTTTCGGCAACTTTATACTGGACTAGATGGCTCACAAGTTTATATCACCTCAGCATTGTGTCTTCAAAGTGCGTATGATAAAAATGGCTTCTGAATTAGCGACATGCTGAAAGTTTCACCATTTTTAATAGTAGCAGGACTTCACAAACTTCAAAATAGATAGCACAGTGATGGGCGCTCACATCCTGATCGAGACACAGTGGCACACACCGCATCTCAGACTGCATCACTCAAGGTCGCGACCTCTGTCACACACACCGCAGCCGGCCCGCCGACAAAACACATGCAAATTCATTCGCTCTCCCCTCGGAGATGGCACTCGCATATGCATCCACACGCACATGCGGACCGTCATCACTTTGCTGCTCGTCTCGGTACCCCCCACGTCTCCCCAGCTGTCCGGTCTGGTCCAGGTTGGTCGCCAGGAGAGCGGAGGCAGGCCGAAGCTGTCCGCTCCACTTACCGTCATTGTCTGGCGGCAAACCTACAGGGTCGAGCTCAACCTCACTTCCTCTAACCTGCCTCAGCAGGGCCTGATTGATCCCGCCTGGCACCGGAGAGGCCGGCGGAATGAACAGGGTGGTGGAGGGGAAGGGGAAACTGCAAACCTCTGCAGATCTAGCTCCAGACTGGGGTCACATTGCTGAACAAGTGGATTCAAATGGATTGATGGATGTGCTTGGATTTGGGAAATGTAACAATTATTACCATCTGATCGCGTTCCCTGGCTCTGTTTCTCTCCGAGGGCTGATGCATGGCAGGCACAAGGCAAGCACAAACAGAGCCTGATATAGCTCATCGCTATGAAAACAAAGGATTGCCACTAAGGAGTTTCATATCTAATCATGTAGTTAGTCTTAATTTTCCGCCTAGTTGAACATGTATCAAGTAATCCTACAAAGCATAAGTATGCGGATGTAAGAAAAAAAAAAATCAAGGCATAGGGAAATATTCGTTCCTTGCCAAACTGAATCTTCTGAATATTATGCATCCATTTTGGCTCTTGAAACTCAAACATGACGTTTTTTTTTTTTTTAAATTTCCCAAAATGTTTTTCCATTGGCTTCGAAATTCCCTAACCTCCTCCTTCGTGGGTCTAATTAGCTCTGGCTGCAGCTACTGCTGCGTGTCCCTGAGTGACGCTCAAGTTGGATCACTCAGCAGGGACTGACAGCCAGGCGAAAACTGGGTACAAAGGTTGCTTTTAGTGTGTGCTAATACTGAAAACTGCTAAGTGACTGTGTTCCAAACTGACCGTCTTTACAATACGTTTACAACAATACAGAAAATATCTTGACTAGAACATTTTGGCCTTACTCAGAGATCCGTCAATGTGACAAATGTGAAGAATGCCCTCAAATATGAATGTGCTGTACACAAGTTTTGAATTATAAGGAATATGGACTTTAATAGCCTTCAGAAGTTATTTAAGCAGATTGGTGGAATGCATGATTTAGATCCTTGGCCTTTGACAGTTTCATAACTTTGACTGAAAGACCCTGACCATGCCTTAGAGGCCACAAAGTTACTAACAAATTAGGTTCGTAGTCCCATTATGCAAAGAAACCTTTTTCTCATTACAAAAGCATACCAAAATCTGGTAATTGTGACTATTTCTCGTCTGTTCCCACCAGGAGCAAATGCATCTTCACTTTTAGTTTTTATTTGTGGACAAATTTACCCACAGTTTACCTGGCAAAAATCAACTTGTCACTGTCTTTCTGTACTGGAACTTGCCACTGACTCAAACTGAAGATGGCAGGAGTACACGGCAAAATTGATTCGCAGAGATGCGGGGGGAACACATGACCCCACCTGCTCACCGCGGTAGCCTGCAGCCAACATCCGCCCCTCCAAACGTCTTGGGACATTCTGAAGGGATGCTGCTGGATCTAACTTTAACAGGGAGACTGAGTGCTGCTCCAGATGGTGAGTTCACCTCTGACACCCAAATGGCCAGAGTTGCTCGAGGGTCCTCTGTAATGAGAGAGAGAGGGACTTGCTCGACTGTCCGAGTCAATAAAAGGTCTTCACCATTAAAAGTCACAATACTTCAGGGTAAAGCGAGGTCCACCCAGAAGTCGGATAGTCACAACTATTTCACTCCACTTTGACAAATGCTTTTAAAAATACTCAAATAGAAAGTCTGTGGCGCTGTGTTTATGTTTCCGAGGTGACTGATGAGTGCCTCATCATGTCCCAGGCTGAAAGGAGCCTCTATGACAACCCAAACAACGAGAATAAGAAAGACGGAGCAACAGAGCATCATTAGCACACTGTTGCCAAGGAACCTGTATTGATAAAAGTAGTACAACTACTGTTGCATCCAGAGGAGCTGGAGAAATAATAAATAGTTTTTCTGGCCCCCGAATGTGGCAATCTTGGCAGAACAAAAAGGTGAGACTTGGCCAAAGAAAAAAGAAAACAGAATTCATTTGAGAAGATTAAATCATATTTACTGTGCTGTTGCAAAAACTCTGTATCTAGCCTTAAACAGAAGTCTTATCTGTGCATCTGCATCTACTCAAGTTCCCTCCCATCTCCACTGGCGGTTTGTGTCAAACGCTGCACCGGCCGGAAACGAGCAAATCAGTTCACTCGCGGTCCTTCTGTGAGCTCGAACTGACACAAACCACTGAAACCACAGCCAGATCCCTGAATCATAAAATTGGAGTCATGGTGTGGGAAATGAGCGAACATGAGAGGGGAATACAGGATGACAGCTGCTGCACCGCCACTACGGCCCATATGGGGATTGAGAGGGGGGTAAACCCTGTCGAGACAAGTTGAGGCTGGACATGGGGCTTGGATTAAAACCGCTGATGCCACACTCAGCCTCTACAACCAGTCTGTAATGAAAAAATTCAACTGAAAAGAAAAAGTAAAACTCAACATGAAATAGTCCAATGATGTGTGGTTGAACAACTTCAGCAGGACTAAATGACACATTGCAGAATTAAGTAATAACTAAGTCCGGTGCGAAACACTCATCATCACCATTAAGAACAGGAAGTTAACACACACGACATGCTAGCAAAGAGTTTTTCTCAGCAGTGATTGTGAAATGTGTTATAGAGACAGATTGATGGATCTGATAGAGGGCAAGCCTCAAGGAACACCTACTAGAAGCTTTAAAAATAAAGTCCTGTTGCTGTACATTGAAGGTTGTTATGCAACAACTTAGCTGGGGAAAAGCTAAAGGTGCCTGCATGTTTCTGCAAGGCACAGCATTTCCTGAGTAATAAGAGTTATTTCCCTAAATTTGCACATTGGAAATATGGATGTTTATGCAGCCATTTTCCTGTGGGTTTAGCGTTCGCTGGTTCGGGTAATTGCAGAAGTGGAAACAGGTGCGTTGGAGTCTGAGTCGAATCCCACCTGTGGCAAACAATTCTACAATCAAGGCCTCTTCAGCAACTCAGCCATACTGCTTCCTCTCTGGCAGCCTGAAGACTCTGTTATCGCCAGTTTCTGCATTTCAAACCAAACCATTTTGCCTCTTTATGTTTTTTTTCTTCCCCAGTCTCTTCCAATGCTCATTCGTCGCTGTGGGCTTTTTCTGCTTTGGCCTGTCATCTCTGTTGCACCACTGCTTCTTTGGAACCGTTTTCCTTAAACACTCTTGTTCGTCAGCCCAGTAGCTCAGCTCCTGGACAGTCCGCCCCACTGAAGGCCAATCCCCATTCCTGGAGCTGTGGTTTTTCCTCCCTCTTTACACCGAAGCTGACTTCGAAAGCGTGCAACTGTCAACTGTAATGCAAGCTCTTAGCAAATCAGCTGCTACCCAGCCAGCAACAAGTTAGATGCATGCATTTGCCCAACCAACAATCCGCGCTGAACAATACACTTCCTAGAAAAACATCTGTTTTGCTCTTGCTCCACTAACTGCCTTGTCTTCAGCCTATTCTGCATCACACCATACGTCTGCATTATGCATGGGTGTGAATTCTGATTATACACCATTTAACCTCATGTGAATCTTAGTGTAATTAACAAAAATAGGTGTCATCTTTGAGAAGCACTTAAGATTTTTATTAACCCTAACGTTCGGGAAATGATGCACCCATGAAAAATCTAGCGTGTGCTAAATCTTTGATGACGTGCTCGGTTGTATCCCCTACGCGCGCGGTGGCTGGATCATAAATAAAACATGATGTTGCTGCATATGGATTGTTAACAACCTGCGAGCGCGCGAGCACACACACACACACACACACGCACACACACACACACACGCAGACATTGTAATTATATGCTTGTCAAATGCGCTGTGTGCTGCGGCGGCGTCTTCTACGCATTCCCAAACACCCACATGCTTTGAGATGGGGAGATTCAACTCTGCATCAACAGACAAGGAGAATTATTTACAAACACACATATAAAAAAATCATAAGGGAAAGCTAAGACGTTGAAGAGCCACATTGTGAATTGTTTAATTTCACCGATTTTACTTTGACAGTGCTTTTAAAGGTATCAAAGGAATGACTCATTATGAGTCTGTGAAAGCATCTGCTGCTGTTGTCCTCCGTTGGACTAGTAATGGTAATATTGGTGACCTGAGATGAAAGCCTGGTAAATAATGAGCGTAATTCCAGTTCTTCAGTTTTGTTGATTGCTTGTCTACAGTGTTGGAAAAAAAGCATTTACCCCCTTACAGATTTCTCTTGGGTTTTTTTCTCTTTGATTTTCCTCACTTAAACGTTTCAGATCACTACATTTATACAAAATGCTGTTTTTCAGTTCCTGATTTTATTGAGGGGAAAAAGTAATCCTAGCCAACCTATGTAGAAGAAGTAACTATCCTCCATGTTTAATTAATTAGTGGAAAGCTGAATTCACTTTTTAATTGTCTCAAAGCACAATATTTTTACAGTCCTAGTCATGCCAGATATTATAAATAACACATACTCAGTTCAACATGCGGTGAATCACTGTGGCTTTTCGCCATTTGGGGTTCCAGATAAACTGTGACACATTTGCACACATTGTGGGGCGACTCTTTCACAAAATACACAAGCGTTTTGTCGGATTTTTGAGGCTCGGCGATCACGTTGGTGCCGAAATTGCATGAGCTACGTGAAGCCATAGCAAAAAAAAAAAAAAAAAGCATTCATGGTTTTATGTCTGTTGGTTTTGTGTTTCTCCTCACACTCTTATCCATTTATGTACCTTAACCTTCAGCGTTTGACTGCATCTTCCGTCCGCATGTGTTTGAATGGTGGCTTTAATGCAACTGTGTGTTTATGCATGGGTGCGTGGTGTTCAAACGGAGGCGAGTGAGCCCCATTGCTGGCCATCCAACCAGACAGGTGTCAGGTTGGATCAGCGCATCGCTCCGGTGGCCAGGTGGAAACCTGGAGGAAGAAAAGGTGAATCACCGAGCCACAATGGGGCACTGGAACTGCTCGGCTTGTGCGGCGCCCAATCGTCGAGACAAACACACGTAGGCTTTTATCACCGTCTAAGAAAAGTAGGCGAAAAGCGATGAAAGCTTGCATTGAACTGACTGGGGCCACTGCTACTACTACTACTACCGCTGGTGCCAACCACCTCCACAGACACGCATTCATACTGAGTCACAAAACAATCCCATACGAAGTGAGAAACACACCTACTCACACAGGCGGCTGCGTGAATGAATCCAGGCACCCAGTCATACACCATAAAAAAAAAGAAGAAGACGCTGTCCATGGACACATCAAATCATTACCAGCTTGATTGAATGTAGACACACACTATCTCCAAAGGGAGAGTGTTTGTTAGGGTGTGTGTGGCCTGCTTTTTGTCTGTGCTTGATGAGAAAACTGATCACCCTTCCCTTTTTCCTTCATCTCCCTTCATTTTCTCTCTCCTAATTAATTTACACACACGTTCATGCACACGCCAACGCACACACACACACACACACGGTGTTGTGAAGATAATTGCCGCTGCAGAGATGCGGGCTAATGACAGCAGAGTGGAGCAGAAACCAGAGCGGACGGGACGCCAACACTGATGTTCCTTTCAACGCTTTTCTGCGTACACTCACACAAGCACACACACTGCCGATCTCCTTCCCATTTCTGTCTTGTTTTCTATCATCCTTCACCCCACACACACACATCCCTGTTCCTTAATCTTGTCGCCTCCATCACTGCCCTCCTCCTTCGCCACTCTGTTGCTTCCTCTCCTCGTCCTGCTGCCCACTCTCCCCTCGCTCTTGCACATGACCCAACATTCTTCTTGTTTTTCTCCGTCACTCTCCCTTTCTTTTTTACTCCCACTTCCTCTCACAATTTCTTGCCATCTACTCCCTCCCACCTCCCTCCCCTGCCACCACAACCCCTCTCCACTCTTCCTTTGCCTTTGGGTGATGAAGCAACAGCAGAGTGTCGGGGCGCCTCCGATCAAGGTGCCGTTAACCACAATTGAGGGTGACATGTGGCGGGATGAGACCCCTTGTACCGGAAAAGCTTGGCTGGCCTGCCTGCTATTCAGCCCGGCGCTTGCCTCGTCTCCCCCCTGCTCCCTCCACCCTTCTCTGGCTTTGTAAGAGTGAGTGAATGGGTGTGCATTGCTAGCCTTCCTAATGTGGAGGAAATGTTTGGGGCCTGCTGGGCTGTGAAGGGCTGAACTTACCTTCGTTGCTGAGAGTGAGAGTATAGGACTGGAAGAGACACACAGGCAGGCAAACACTAACACAATGATATTTAGATAGATTGATGTCCTTTTCACCTTCTCTTTATTTCCTCTGAAGAAATTTCCATTCTTATGACCAGGACTTTCAGTTTTTAGACAGTGAAGAAGTCCTTTGAGAGGTGGATTGATGGACCCCAACTGTTCCCTTTGAGTTGTACAGCGTAGGCCCATGATGTTTGGGCCTATTTTATCTGTGTCTACTGTAAAAGCGGTACATACGACCAATCCGTACAGCTCCAATCCTGGGCTTCAGATGTACTAGTGTGTCATGTTTATTTTCACACAAGCATTACGCCACGCAAATGCTTGTGCGACAAGCATTAGCTAGTTGGGTCCAACTAGCAGAGGAAGCACTCCTCCAATACACCGGCCCTTAAAATGGTGTACCATGATGCATACTGCTCAGTGGAAACGAGGCATATGTTAGAGGCTATTAAACGTTCACAGGATGTAAGATGACAAACAGATGAACATTTTAAAAGACAATACTAAAGTCTGTTTTATTTATTTATTTTTGGAAATATGGATATTTAGTACAGATTGTCACAATACTGGGAAATTCAAGCAGTCCAACAAAAACAAAAACTGAAGAAAAATGCTTTGGTGCGCCACATTTATTTATTAATAGAATTATTACATTGATACCACATACAAGGATGTCAAACAGGGTACTAGCAAGCTGCATTTTATAAATTGGCCAATGAAAGGGAGCATGGTAAGAAAAGAAAAATAAACATATAGGGACATTTTTGCAGTGAAGTTCTCCAACATAATGCATGTAAAAGAGAGAGAATATATCAATTTTAGCCTTTCCATGCAAAAGTAAATGTGTTTGGCTGAGTTAACATTGGAGAACATTGTTATTTTTTTAGTTTGTGGCGCTTTCTAAGGTTATCTTGCAGCACACCATCCTCAGCAGCTGCTTCAAATACTTTCGGTCCAACAGAATCACTAAAGCATTTGCTCTCCCTTATTGGCTATTCTGGAGCTCTTCCCTGTTGTATAGAAGTATGGTGGTAAGCAATATCATTTGCTGGAAACAGAAAAAGCACGAAACAATAGCACCCTTGGCTGTGGTTTGTCTGAGCGAATGCACGAACACTTGCATGAAAATATGCACCAGTGCTCACACAAACACTCTCACCAGGCTCCAAATCGACTTAATGCCTTTTGCTAATTACCTTTACATTTTTACACTTTCGCTTACGCCAGCTCTGTTTTAGGCAACAGCAGGCAATTGATTTCTTTGGGGCATGTGGGCGTGTGTACATTTGTCAGCATGTCCACCGTGTGCTTAGTGGTCTGCAGGGTCACGATAGAATCCATTTTATGGGAAACGCAAGGGCAGGGCAGCGCTCCGGCGTGACAACGGACAGAGAATCTGTTCGGATTAATGTTCTCGTCCTGCCCGGTTGAAATCACAGCCGCGGCGCGCTGGGACTGTTTTGACAGTCGAGGAATAAAAGCCGGACGGAAAGGGTTCCAAACAGAGTTGTCCAAAGATGCACGAGGCAAACATGAAGTTATCACTTTCAACTACTCCCCGGAGTCACATCCAGAACACGACGCGGTTCGGTCTGTCCCGAGACATTTGCTTCAAAAAGGGAAACCGGACATTTTACATCAGTAGAGAAAACATTCCAACGCACTCTGCTGATGTTAGTCAAGAGGCAAAGGGAAAAATCTGATGAAATGCTAGTAGAAAGTAGAAGGGATTTGTTTAGTTAGTTAGGTATTTTCAACACCTGCAGTGGCCATGTTGCTTTATTTAGCATCACTTTACTCTGCATGACTCACTCTCCATTAAACAAAGTAATTAAAAACCAAAAAGTATTTTGTTTTGCTGGGTAGAAATAGTCATTCATTTCTTGTGTGCCATTTTCACATTGCTTTGGTGTAGAGAACTTCACTTAGAGTTTTAAGAATAAAAAGTTATCCATTAAGCTTTTAGCTTATAGGCTACAAGCTAATTAGTGAGCAATATCACTCCCTCTGGCATGCTACAGTTTCACAGGTTTTTGACAATTGTCCTATATTAGGTCACTAATTTAACACTGACTAGAGTTTAGAGTTACTGCCAATGACTATTTAACAAACTAAATCCCATTTTGGAAATTTGTAAAATGTTGTCATTACCAGCCATTGATGTAGAGTGTAGATAACTGCTCCCCTGAGTCAAATTATCAGAATTATTCCACCCATCCCGTACTTTTTCCTTCCATTCAACTTCCTATAAACGTTCATGGATTCAGTGCTTTTTGAATCACCAACTTCTTTAGCTTTTCACTGATACTCTTGCCTGTGTCACATTTCTTGAAGAAACAGAATTGTGGGTTTTATTTCCTGTAAGCCATAACCATCAAAATGACGTAAAGGAAAGAAAGACCCTAATGTTTAAGTTATTGAAATGTGCCTGCGGGTTGATCCACAACAGAATCCGCCCGCGTCACATCTTCAAACCGCCTTTTGATTCTCTGTTCTTTCTCGTCTTTCTTCACCTCTTGATAATAACAAGAAATCAAATTAAGCTGCCCTCCACTTTGTTTTATCTTAAAATAGCATTTAAACAAAAATCTTTTCTTGTGAAACTACTCACAGAAAATAAGGCATCGTTAGCTGCAAGCAGCTAATTATTAGAGCCAATTGGCTTTTTTGAAGATACTAAACTGTACGAGTCCAGTTTAATTTTTTGGTTTAAAAAATTCATGTTGCTGCCAGTTTGTTTTTAAAACAACAGCACTAATTTCTGAGTAATGAGAATACAAAGCTATTTTTGCACTGTTTGTTCTCCAGTTTAGTCAGAACTGTTTGGATAAGACTCTTTATAGAATTAGTTTATGTCCAATATAGGTCAGCATAGACTTCCTAGATACTAAATAAGACTTGCCTTATTACATATTTTTAAAAAATATCTTTAGTTTTCTATGAAAACCTTCTAGGTAGGCGTGTGATTTTGAAACAAAGCCAAATGTTCCACACATGATCACATTTTCTCCCTTGTGCATCCATAATGTTGCAGTGTTATCTTATTTGACAGCAGCTGGGGCAAGAAGAGCATGTCTGACTTTGTAGCTGCATGTCAGAGAAACTCTAAATTGCAAACTGGGGTCCATTGTGGCCTTGTCCTGACTAAAAACACATCATTATTTACCTGTCAAAGCGTACAACACTGCACTTGAGATAAACTCTTGTGTTTTTCCCCCCATATTTGTTTTTTTTTTTTTTACCTACGTCTCTGCTGCAAATATCTTGACAGTCTCCTTTTTCAGATGTTGCCCTGCTTTGAAGGTTCAATATATATAAATATATATTTTTAAGAAATCTGGTCAGAGCCAATGTCAGGTCACGATGCTCCCGGCACCCGGTGGAGTAAACACGCACTGGAGCTTCAAAGACGTGTCTTTCATGAAACCGAGAATGTACGCCGCAGTGGGGCCTCTCCCGTTTGGTGTCAAGGAGGTGATGTATAATGCAGCAGCGGGTCATGTTGTTGGAAAGGAGCGGGACGTGGCTCAGACAGAATATGTGGCACAACCTCGAGGAAGGTTTACGTCCCTTTGTGCCCAAATCTGATTTAAGCTAGCTGTGCGGTCTCAGCAGGAAGTCGTGCCTATTCCTGTATTTAGCTTGTTGAACAAAGACGTCATTACAAGACGTACACCTAGACGTTGGTGTAATAGTCATTAAAGCTAACTGTTTGTTTAATCAGTAAATGGTGATATTGTCGAGATGTCATTCCAGTCTCTTCTTAATATCTCATATCCCTGAAGTTTATCAGATAGGAATTGCTGAGTTAATTAAAGCAATTTATACTCCAGGTGCATCGCAATAACATCATTGGTGTCTGCGTTTTAGCTAATATGCTAACATATTAACTGTCCCTTTAAGAGATCCAGATTTGATTTGCTGTTTTTGTTGTCCCAGTTTAATTGACCCTGAAGTAGATTCTCATTGGTGATATTCCTCCAGTTCCTCCTAACCCTAAAACAGTTCTCTCGGCTTTATTTGGTCCCGGTGTCAAATATCAGTTGACAGATCCATTATGTCTTTACAGCTGCGCTCTATTCAAGGCGTAAATGTGACACTTTTATTACCTTACACTTTATTACTAGCGGTAAAATATGGGACAAAAACCCGGCACACTTCATATATGCTGCCGAATCCACAAAACAAACATATGTCCCACACACTAGCAAGATATCGCCACAATAAATCACATTTGTAATAGAGAACATTTTATAAAACACTTTTTTGTATTGCATGCATATGTCAGTGCATATTCTGCAGAATTTTTGCTTTTAGTTCAAGTAAAGTAGGATTATCCCTACTTTTATGCACATGGTAGTAAAGACAAAGCCAAGTTCTGAGTAATCGACATTTCTTACTTGTGTTTTTTTAATTACCTTCTGTGCCCCAACTTCCACCACCAGGTTGTTTTAAGAAAAATAAAAAAAACTACCTGGCCTCAGTTTTTCATTTTTAGAAGCTTTGAAAATATTCACCAAGCGCAACACAGCGCTGCACGACGGGTCGTGGAAGCGAGGCTGATCAGAGGTTTTCTTTTTTTTTTTGCGGTCAACAGAACTACTGCGTGGAGGGATCACATCAATCAGCGAGAGAGCAGCAGCAAAGCTGAGCTGGAGAATTTTGAAATTGCACCCTGGCCTGCAGTCTTTGATCAATTTTTCCCACCTCCGCAAAGAGACACTTTTGAAATTCAGTTTGAAAAGTGCTGTTCTTACATAAGCCACAAGCGCAGAGGGCGAGGAGGGGAGAGGGGATGTGAGCTTCAACAAAGGAGTCCAGACTTTCTTTTTTGGAGGGGGGGGGGCTTTGTAAGCTGCAAATTCCAGAGCCACAAGTGACAGCAGAGAGCGCTTCTGTGTCGAATCGTTATTCAGGAAAGGCGAAAACATTGGGCTTTGCAAGAGGGGAGATCGGTCAGCCCTGGATTTGGTTTTAGGTCAGTAGTCGGGAATGAGCAGAGCAAACCAAAAAGTTGTACCACAACTGAGGCTGTCTGTCTACGTTTGTTCTTTATGTGCTAAGATTTATTGTTGTTACATATTTACACAGGGTCTGTTGCATCGGGAATATCTCCGTCTTGAAACCTGTGCTACAAACTGAAGCAATGTTTGCTTCCTCCCCACTTTTTTCCACTTAATTTGGATGCAAATAGTTCATTAGTTCGTTTTTTTAGCAAGAGCATCTTCACTGACTCCCTTGTGCTGCTTGGCGAATGACTCACAACCCACTGATAGATGCCTGGAATGTGCCTGTAACACCTCTAAATAGCAGAAGGCTCCCACCAGCCAAAATGAATAAATTCTAGTCCACAGGTCTTTTCCCTGTTTGTGGTGCTTACTGTACCCTGGTCACTAGATCAATATATTCATAAGTCTTCTTGTTGTTGCTCCTCCTGGTAGTGTAAAACCTACAGGGGTGAAAGCAGCCAGATATATAAAAAATAAAAATAAAAAAGCTCTTGAAATGCAGCTTGTAGAAGCAAGGGTGAGATTTATTCTTAAGGCATCTTTCTCATCTTCGACGACTTTTTTTTTTTTTTTTACTGTGGGAAAATGGGCAACACAAGAAACGTGAATAGCCAAGAAAAAGCATCTAATAAAAATATAATCATCTTTGTAGTCATACGGCACTCGACTGAATCAATATAGTTGATGATGACTTGATAGAATATTATAATTTGTTGTTTTTGAGTCTAGCCCCACTGCTATTTTCCTGTGCGCACCAGTATGTACCAGCAGGAAACACACAAAAGTTTTAATGTTAAATTTTTTTTTTGTCATTTTAAATGAACATGTTAATTGCCTCTAATTTATTTATTTTAGATTTTTTTTATGTTGCCGTATGTATGTATATAAAAGTGAGCATATGATAAGCTTGTTCTTCTAGTGGTCTATACTTTGTGTTGATGCCATTGACAGGAATTTAAATATTAATATTTTTACACACCTCCTTTCTTTTGATTAATTAACTACACATAATCTGCATATTGCAGGTCATAATTTCTACCAGAAATTAGCGATTGATGATGTTGCTCATGTTGGATTGCTACTATAAGGAACAAATCTGGATACATCACAAAACATTCCTACCTAAATCATGTGCCTTGAATTCCTTTGGGGAATTGTTCAGTTTTTGGAAAGCTTGCAATCTGGTGGGAGTTGCTGCGTGGGAAGGAAGTTACACAAAGGCAAACTCAAATTAGGGATTTTCAAACTTTAGCGCTGCTACTTTCTTGCAGTGACAGCTCAAATGAAAGGGTTTCTTGTTCTACGTTCCCGTTAATATTTCTGGAAGCGACTGGACTGGTTGGTGTTGGAGTGCACAACTCCTTTGAAACTTAAAACGGCACCAGTAGAAAGAAAAAGAAGCAGAAGCACGGGAAAGGAAGTTTAAGAAAAAGCAAGGAAGCAACTAGGGAATCAAAATCCGATGGGTCATTTTGGCTGAACAGGAGTTCAGTCGTCATCCGGAGCGCACATCATCATCGTCATCATTGTTGTTGTAAAACTATATCTGCTACAACAAGCACTGTTTGGATTATATCTGCCACTGTAATTCCAGCCATCTGCAGTTTCCATGGTGAAAACTGAGAAGCAGAGCCCACACACAGGGACTTGTCAGCAGTCATGAATATTTTTTTTTTCTCCACTGAACTCTGCCTGTTAAAGAGAGAGGAAAAAAGCGCGGTGGCAGGATCCAGCAGGCGCCTCCTTGTAATGAGCGAACACAAAAGGCCACTTCTGTTGTTGTTGATTTGAATTTATATTGCAGAGTTTCACATGTTTGGCTGACAAAATATGTCATGTCTGGGCACAATTGCACCGTGAACATGAGATTTTTAGTTCACCTCCACTTTTTCTTTTCTTTTTTTTTTCTTAATTATTCTTACAGTTTTTACTGATGTGATAACACTGTCACAATAATAGCCCTGAAAGGAAAACAGGACAGAGTAAGCTGACATTTTCTACTCTCTCAAAAAGATTAGTTTTGATTCCTAGTTGATTTGTATGAATAGGTTTCATCAAACAAATATATATTTCTATACTTTACTATTGAATCTTTTGGGATATCTAAGACTAGCCACAAAGCGGGTGCGGTTTTGTGGGTGGAGCCAACTGATCTGACCACACCCACTTAATTATTTCACTTAGAAAGAGTTTGAGGGTCAAGCATTTTCTTGTAAGTGCCAAGAAAACCTTTCCTGTTTCTAGTTCAGTTTGGACGCTTATATTTACTTATAAGCAACTTGCTTATATTTACGAAACGACAGAAAACGATTGTTTCAAGATTTTTTGACGCTAGCCTAAATGTTGGCCCCGCCCCCTAGTTTAGCCCCTCCCCTTAATATTGATATCTATGGCTCACAGATGATGTGCAGCAACAAGTGCAAAATAATTAAATACACAGTGAAATAAACATCAATTCTGTTTTTGCAATTAAGTTATATTTAATACAAATTTTATATATTAACATTTAAGGAATTATGTGATGCTTTTTTCTTTTTTTTTTTTTTACATGTGGCACTTTTGGACATCCGTACAACTTATGGTTTTGAAACAATTGATCGTCTTGTGGAGAACAATGTTAATTATTAGCTCTTTGCTCACTCGCTCACATTTAATCTTCCCCAAACGAGAGCCAAGTTAGAAATCAATTTAAATATTATGACATCAACACCACAGCAAAAGAGGCGGCTAGCTGGATTCTGCTAGCTAGCTATTAGCTTGATTTGTTGTTGCTGCACAACACAAGATTAAAAAACAAGATGAAGTAGAATTCGCAGAAAAAAAAACAACCCCATCATGGTCTAACATTATTTTTTAAATCCCTTTATAAGTCTTGTATTAGGAAAGTTACTTCAGACGTTGGGAAGCTCAAATGTCTCAAATATGAGCCAATTAAACTGACAAAGCTTAAGCTAATTCATTAAAGCAGAAGCAGCACCACTACTGCAATTATTACTGCTGCAAAAATTGAAAACTTCTTAATAATCCGCTTGAGGGGTTCAGAATTGTTTGTTTAGACTGAAATAGTTGTGCTTCTGAAGATAATACGGCGATGCCGGACTAACCCTAGAATAACTTCTTTGTTTACAGAAAATCCTCTGCAGACGCTGGAACGAAGGAGGATGACTCAGCTTTCTTCTGCACAGAAAAACAGTCAGTTTGTCAAGAGCTGTTAATAAATTAAGCCGTAACTGTCAAGCTGCGCACCTTCGTTAAACACAGCACTTGTCTAATTTTGAAAAGCATGTTAATCCTGTTGCTGCTGTTATGTGTTGGTTGTTTTTGAAAAGTAAAAGGAAAAAAAAAGTCAACGGAACGGGGACTAAAAGTAGATTTATAGGATTTGGAAACAACTTGATGGTGACAGAACTGCAGCTGCAGTGAAATCCAGCCTGACTCCAGATCTGCACTGGTTGTCAAAACAACAGCAATGTGGTCATTGTCTCTGAATTTATTGCTTTTACTATTTCTACTTGAAACTTGCCATCATACAAGGTTTTGTTTTTGTCTCAATTCTCCATTAAATGTTGTCAGCAATTACTTTTTTCACACTTCGGCCACCCTGATTTTTTTTCTCCTCCAGTCAATCAATCAATGAAAAAGATTTCTGAAAACTACATTTTGTTTTCACGCTTTTGACTTTTGTCCATCGTTAAAACCTTTAGTAAGTGGACATGATTCATATAACTTTACAAAAGGTACTTTAAAAAAAAATACAAATGTGCAGATAAAGCACATTTGAGATCTGCTGAGGAGAAACTGAACTGATGCATAATGTTAGAGGTTATTTTCCCAGTATGTGCATAGAGACACAATGCTAAAGGTTAATGTGGAGGTTTTCTGTATATGCAATGCAGCTTCTGTGCATGGAGTCCTTACATTGGCGCACATAAGCAACAGCAATTATCCTAAATTTAGTCCACAGAGTCCAATTTGCATAAAGTCAATGTGTTATGTTTCACTGTGCCATAATGATAATAACGCCGGTAAGATTTGCCGTTTCAGTGCTTATGTTATTCAGAAAAAAGGATATAAACGGCCTGCGAGAGAGCAAATGTTTGCAGAAACGAAAATCCCTGCAATAATTAGCGCTGCCCTGCAACCTTAAGCATCCCCAGAGGTTTCCATTGTATTTTTTTATTTTTTATTTTTGCAAAGTCATTGCTTTAAAAACCACCAGCTAAGCACGGAGCTTTTCCATGCAAAAAAAAAAAAAAAAAAAAAAAAAAATCAAAAGAAAACGCCTGTATTCAATTTCATCTACAGACTGCTTGCACTTGCTTGCGCGACGTTCTGATTAATGGCAGCAGAAATCGCCGAACATGATGGAGATAAAGGCTGAGCCGAGTTGAGACGTCGCCTGCGCTGAGCTGAGCTGTTGGGCCGGAAGAGGCTCCTACTCTGTCGCCCACTGATTGACTGGAGAGCGGTGTGGCTGAGAGAAAACTTGACATCATGACTGAGAGCGGCACACAGATTGATAATAAGTCTGTCAGCTCTTGCATTCTTTATGCAGCCAGCATACTCACCAAAGCTGCGACTGAACTGATTTTTCTTTCTACTTTGAATTTTTCAAAGCATTCATTTAATAAAATTCAAGAGCAAAGACCAATGAAACTATACGACAGGAAAGTCTTCTATTTAACAACCCAGTATTTGTCAAGTGACAGTTCTTAGAAGGGGGGTAATGTGTTTTTTTCCCCCACTGATCACTAAGAACGTGTAAGGCTTTGATAAGAATATAAAAAAAAAACAGTTTAATTTTTTTTTAGCCAGAGTAATGAAATATAATGTGTCCAGCAGTCTAGTGAGTCTTCAAGCACATAAGTATTTATTAGAAGAACTGACATTGTTAAAAATGAACTGAAATTACTGTTCAGACCTCCAATTTTTATTTTATTTTTTTTTAAATGGTGGGGAGTGAAATAAAAAGCCAACGCAGTTTGAAAGCAGAGTGTAGCGGCTGAACAAACTGTTGAGTAATTCAATCGATTACGGCGTTGGCGCCACGGAACGAACTCTCGCCTGATTTGGCAACTTTAATGCCTGTAAATATATCAATCTATCTCCAATATGAGTCGCGCTATTTATACTGAAGGAAATTCTCCTTTCAATTTATGGAGGTGTATTCTTCAAGTAGATGATGGAGGCTACTTAAAATGGATCCACTCAATGTAAAGATGGACGGAAAAAAAACTATTTGAGAACGTCTTAAACCATTGCAAGTCATCTGCTAGCAATGGCTGCACAACGAGTTGGTCTCTCAAAAACGCAGCTAATCGCAATTGGACAGGTCGGGTTGTGCTGAGTACTTAGAAGAAGTTAGTATTTGCAGATCACAAAGTTAGTAGTATTAGTAGTAGTAATTTGATGTAAATCTTAAGCAAATAAGGTTTTATTTTTGAGTTTTTACAAAAGTAACACAAACCTTTAAAAGTTCAGCTTGACCTGAGTACCTTAGTCAGCCTCATGGTGGCACAATTGCCACATATTGCCTTGAATTCCTAGCATGGAGACAAAAATCTGACATGGATTTATTGCAGATAGGCAACAATTGTTTCTAGTGCTGCTGAATAAATCATATTGGTTATTATAGCTATAATAATTATATCGATTTTGATATACAGACTACAACAAAAACATAAAATGCCTGACAAGTTGAGTAAACATTAATAAGTTCTTATTGAATACTATTTCATTGTTGTGCTCCTTATTAAGTAAGACAAGCCTAAAACGCTGCTATTAGCTTATTCATTACACTGGCTTTCTTCACTATTAGCTAACATGCAGTTGGTTGTCTTACATTTACATCACTTGTTGTGTTACAACAAGAGTCAACTATTTTAGCTTCCACACCCTTGGTCCATGCCAGAGTGCTCCCGACTGTGTGTGTAAGATACTGACTACTTATAAGTACTCCCAATAAGTCCTATTCAAAATAAATCTTCCCTTTAAGTAATTCTATAAGAACAAAATAGCAAATGCTTTATTTTTTCATTGTCAGCGCAACAAAAACATGAAGATGCAGGCATTTATTTGCCTGCAAGTTGAGATATTTCATTGGTTTTAATCACTCAATCATTAATTTTTACTTCTTGTCATCAAAAACGAAAGCATAGCACGCCTTTTAATATCCGATTTTACCACAGATGTGCACACATTTCATCCCCTTACCTAGCGCAGAGGTGATAAACGGCAGTTTTACTCCTTTTTCAGGAGTGCTAGAGCACTGCAGGATTATGTAAGAGTTACACCCAGTTGCCACTTGAGCCTTTTAGTTGCTCAAGAAGGTACAGAGAGAGAAAAATCTAGCCACCTTGCGCTGCCAGCAATCGCATCGAACTCCGAGAGGGAAGAGGTCGAGCTTATGCATTACCGTAATGAGAATTCCTGCATGCTGCAAATTTAGCCAATAATTCTGCAGCGGCTCGAAACACTGGGATCTCTCCAGAAGATGTCTTGCCAGAAATAAAGGAGCTGATATCTCTGTTTGGCTAAAAATGGCTGAACCGCCACATCTGTTGCAATAGACTACTATTAGGCTATGTTTCTGTGACAATGAATCAAATAGACATTTATGGAAAATCAATTAATTTCTGAGTCCTGGCATTTCTTCTTTCAAAGAGTCATTTAATTATATAACAGCAAGGGCAGAAAAAGGGGGAAGAGCAGTAGAAGGCTGTAAATTCAGTAAAAACATAAACATGTCAGCAGTTTATTAGAGTGCTCACATGTAAATGGAAACTTAGTAAGCGTCCAATTATTCACTCAAACAACTGCAAAGTGAAGACAGAAAAAAAAAACACTCTTGGTGCTCCTATTTACAGAAAAGCCGGGGTCAGAGGTTCTAATAACTGAGTTTATTGGGCAAAGACAACAAAAAAAGCAAAAACTTCATCCATCTATAGGGCAAATGGAACATTTTCTTATGTATTTTCTGCTCCTTATGTACCGTTTGGCTTTAGAATAAAGAGTAGGTATGAGAGATCTTTAGCAAAAGTTTGTCAGTAGTTACTTTGTTGGAGAAATTGTGTTGCATATCAATAAAAACTAGCACTGATTTGGGGAACAGGTTCATCAAAGTATATGTATATATATATATATATATATATATATATATATATATATATATTTTTTTTACAGAAATTTTAAAACAAAAATGTAAAGCCCATTCCAAGTTTTTATTTTATTTTATTTTGACCAGAAGAGCAACAATTGCTGAAAAAACTATGACATTTCTTAAACTCTCAATAGAAATCCAGGTCTTAAATTAGATGGAGTTACAAATCTAACATTTTATGTGGTAAAAAAAATGTAATAATAAGAACAAAAATATTAATATTGAAAGTATGACCAATAAAAGTTGTCAGTTTTAATGATAATCTTCAAGTTATTACACCAAATATTCCAAAATAGCAGCCGTCCACTTTCCCTGCCACATTGTGCAGTTCAGCTCGAAATACTTTCAGACCCGCCTTCTCAATTCAAATTGGCCAATCACATCAGCCTCCTAAAAATGAAAAAAAAAAAACAACAACTTTCAGATAAACAAGGTCAAAATTAACAATTAGTTATCAGAAAGTAAATATAAAGAAAAACTTATATTTTATTGGGACTTCTACACATTATCAGCCAATCAAATTCCTGCTCTTGGCAGCTCACTTCCTACAAAGGGGTTGCCTGGAAGGCGGGCTTCCTCTTAACCTGCAAAACAAAATGGCTGCCACAGAGGAGCCACTTACATGGTAATGTTCAACCAAACTTTTTAACACTCCTCTGGTATAGAATACAATGTTGAAAGTTAATTTTATGACATCAATGAACCAATGTAGAGGAGCATTCATCACTGTTTTCTGTAATGTGGGGCTTTCAAACAAAAAGTAATGAGTTTTTTTCTGCATATTGATATTTTTTACACCTTCAATTAAGATAAAGTGATGAATTCTCCACAGTTTAGGCCCCATTTTCCTCAAGCAGTTCTGCATTATCTAATCACAAACAATTACATCTAAATCAGGGTTAATATGCACATAGACTTGACAATGACGTGTGCTTATGTTTGATTAAATGTTGAAATTAGGTGCTACCAGGGAACTGACAGCTGGGTACCTCTGTTACCTATTAAACTCTCTCAAACTACCTTTTATGTAGCTTGAGAGCTAATGGATTCATTTAGTACATTTTGCCTTTTGTTCCTCTCTGTATAGCCTGCAAGTTGAACAGCTAACTGACAGCTGGATGCTGCCAGTTCCCAGTACCAATTCTGAAATTCTGTTGATTGCAGAGGATTGGTTGATTCTAAAGCTTGATCAACCAATCAGAAGTGAAATTGAGAAAACTTGAAAGCTATGTCAGTCAAAATTAATTTGATCCTAATTTTTTCTTGGACTCTTGTGGATATTGCCAAAATTAACAACATGTGTTCTCTTGAGACATAACCCATGACATGGACTGTTTTTTCTGAAAGATGTAGCCATTAAATTGAATATAATAGTTTCTCACTCAAGGCACATCACATTAAGAATCTCCAGTTAAAGTTTTGAATAATTGACAGTTTTAAATCTTAACGCATTTCCAAGCTAGTAACCTTGACAAAATCTTTTTCATTTCTGGTGAACCATTAACATTTTATTTTATATAAATGGTGCAAAAAACAAGCAACATCTTGAATTCTTAATATTTCAGAGATTCTGGGAAAACTCCTTCAGGCATGAATTGTTCGGACTGGAACTTAAAGTTCAGGGAGGACATTCTGAAGGGGACAGGACACAACATCAGGAGCAGTCCTTGCAGGTAAATATCTTATCCAATGTGTTTGTGAGAGCTACATATTAATGTTTTTACAATGCAAAAAACTTCAAGGCGTTCTGTTTTTGGTTTTGTTAATAGCTTGTTTCATTGCCGAAGTGATTAAGTGAATGAGGCCATATTTATTTCAAGTTGAAGAAGTAGACCACCCTGCCGAGATATTAACTAAATTTACAAGAAATAAATGTGAAAAGGCAGTAAAACAAGCTTATGTATTATTTAGAGAGACTTATTAAATATACAACTTTTGATATTTAGGGCACAACTTTTTCTGTGGTTCATTTCTGGCGCAGCATAATAATGCTGTCATCAAAACAGGTTTAGCATATCCTGACAATGCATTTTTCAGCTTGAATACATGAAAGTTTTCAGTATCCCATGTCCATAGTGAACACTTACATAAGCCTGCTCAGTATTTATTAGACGTGTCTTTTTTTTTTCTTTTTAAGACTCGTCTTTAATTTATCATCTGAAGGCCTCGAAGGTTTCCACCTAACACGCCTTCAGGTAGAAACAGAAAATTAGCGCAGCATGGCACAGTCCAGCCCAATTAAGATGAATGTGAAAGCAACAGCTCTGATAAATCGCTGCATCCTCTTACGTTCGGCAGATTTAAAGAACATCCTTCTGCTACATTGCTCCAGTTAGTTTTTGACAGAGCGGGAAAGAGATGGTTGTTTGAGGTAACGCTGCTCATTTAAGACACTGGCCATGCTGTGAACCCTTAAATGGTAGTCTTCCTCTGTTTGGGGATTGATGTTTGAATGATCTTGCAACTGTGCTTGATTGCTAAAAAAAACTCGTTTGTTGGTTTGAGGATGTGTGATTGCGCAATCGACCTCTGGTCCACATAAAAGCCTAGATTTTGGTGGCACGGTTCGAGTGCATTGGTGAGCGGCAAGTTGACTAGAGACCGAAAAGCAGGGTCCAGACTACAGCACAAGGCATTCTGGGTAAATACAACCAAAGCAAACACGTGAATCTAGCGCTTAGCGATTGAAATGACACTTGGTCTTTTACCAAAGAAAAGAGAGAGATATCTTTCAGCTGCTAAAATTTGACGCCACTCTTAATTTGTTTACATTTCATGAAGAAGGAAGTTCATGTCTTTAGATGTTTTTGTGTCATTTCCTTCGGTGGTTCTTGAAGGGAAACAGGTTTCTGTTGAAAATAGATTTCCCTGTAAGTGCAAAGACGATTGCTGCTGATGGTTGACTATCCAGAGATCATCTGACAGAGTAGTTTTTATCGACCCGATCAACAATGTGCTGGGTGTGATCTCTTAAGGTGCTCTGTTCAGTAAAAACACTCTTTTGTGGTCAAACTGTACTTAAACTGTCTTCCACCCATACCTTTTTGGCATCATATTTAACACAGCAGTTGGTGATGTGTGTTGCTGAGAGTGAGAGTTTTTTTCCCCCTTCCCGTTAAGCCTTTGAAATCTTGCACAACAATTTCTGTCACTTTTTATATTTTCGAATGATTGCAACACCCCAGGAAGCAGGAAAGACTGCTTGAAAATGTTAGAAATGTTAGTAGTTATCCCTTTTTTCAGGCATTTTTTCATAGCTTTTGACATGTTGCATTATCCGTCTTTTACAACATGTTTCCTCAATTTTCTTTTCTTTTCCTAAACCTCTTAGTAAGTTTGGGTAAGAGGTACATCCAGATTTACAATCCTTTATTTTTGATCCCAGAACCAATAAAATGGTGGTTTTTAGATTGACAGAAATCAGAAAAATATTACCAAGAAGTAACGTGACAATTCTCGACAATTTTCGAAAATGTCGACTATTTTCAATGCTTCCCGGCAAAAAGTGACATCTAGACTTAACTTTACCATGAACTTTAGCGTTTATAGAAGATAATTGTGTCTGGTTTTTTGACTCACTCTTTGGTTTGAAAGCGTCACTTTGACTTTTTCAAGCATACTCCCAATAACTGACCTTAAAAGGTTTCCAAGTGCATTTCAATGAAGATTGAATGTGTTGTTTTTTCTCTTTGTTCCCTTTTGGCAGGCTTGAGCTCTCATTGTTCTTGGGTTATTAATAAAACTAGCTTTTTTTTTTTGTCAATTTGAAAGAGACAATTTGGATCATCTTCCCTAACTGTCTTGAAATTAACATCTGGATAGGAAAGGCTTGTAATGTAGGGTAGCATAATCTTATGTTTATTAAGAGTACTAACACTTGAACTGACAAATTTAATAAGGAATAAGCCATTCCATCTGTTATGTGTTTATTCCTTCCTCTCAAAACTTTTATAGTCGGATTTTGCTTTCTTATTCAATTCGACGTGAGCACTCTATGAGACAGCTTTTCAGGATAAAGTCAGGATTTCGCTGGCAGACCCTTATTTTCCAGCGCAGGAAAGATGTGATGAGGAGTGGGAAAAGCAAAGTCCCAAAAGTCAAAGGAGCTCAGGGTGTAAACACAGCTCGGCAAGACAGCAGACAAAACATTGCCGATGGAGTTTGATCGAGTTTCATCTCTGCTCCAAGATGCACACATAACCCCGAGGACAAGACTTCTGCTCTGTCATCTAGGAACCAAGTTGACAGAGGAAGTCGCAGGGGTGAAACTTAAGAGTTTATCTATGAACCTGTCAAGAGGAACACTGACTTTTTCTCTTTGCCTTCCTTTTCCGGAGGAAGCAACTTTTTATTTATTTATTTATTTATTTGCTCAATTTAAACCACTGTTGCGAATTGCGAGTACTCTGTCAATCAAGAAACTAATCAAGGAATGATCACTAGATAGTGAAAACAACAAATTGCTCAGCCAGATAATGCTGGGAATGTGATTTTTAAAGTTCTGGTGTAAAGTGAACAATTCATGAGACAAATGTAAAAGTTTGGATTGAAAACTCAATGCAATTTGGATTTACACATGCACAAAGATTACAGTTCAGAAATATTACAGAGCTTACAAGGGTCGCATGAAACATACCTAGCCAGGAGATGAAGTTATTGACCAACTCTCTTGCAGCGAGCTACTTTCTGATTTATTTCAGTTTGCTAATTGGTGAGCAATCCGTTAATTAACACCTGAAAGTCCACATCTATCCTTCCAAACCCTGAGTGGAAGAAACGCTGGAGGTTTGGTTAAATCTCAAATAAAAATCTTTTTCCCACCTTTTTTTTCTCTTTCTCATCTCTCCCCTGCAATGCCAATGCAACCTGAAAACAAGGGCACGTTTTTTAAGTCTTTCACACCTACATTTCTCAGGTATTGTGTGCAGATGGACCCATCTGTGGTTTGTCTTGCTTTGCTGATGGTTATGTAAAAAGTGTGCAGTTTCTGGATTCAGAGTGTACTCGCATGAAGTGGATAGGCTTGAAAGTGGAGAAAATGTTATGGCAAAGATTCTTTTAAAGAAGAGGGCATGCGTACTTTGAGTTTCTTTGTGTGGGAAGGATAACGATCCAAATCTTCAACTGACTGAACTGGTTATAGGCTCAAATATCACAAAAACCCAATAAAAAGAAGAGGAAAATATCAGAAATGGGGTGATTTTTGCCTACGTTTTTCCCACTTGACAGATGGTATGGAGGAAAACATCTTATGCTGAATTGAGACCAATATGATTCCTTGTCTGTGCTGGAACAGATGCCAGGGGTAAGTCATGGACAGAATATTGAACTGAGATCACTGTTCCAGTCGCCTTTGTGTTCCAGGAAGTCGTGTTTAAACTAATTTTCTTCTGATAAATAGTTTTCTTTTTAACTGACTGACTGAGGAGAAAACCCTGTAGCTCAGAAACGCGGTTCCAGCAACAGCAAAATCTTCTGGAATACATGAAGTTGCAGCGTTTTATTTTGACGAACTGTCAACCTTGCAGTAGAGTGTAAATAATTTGGAAATGCTGGGAACCTCTTTCACGATTACAAGTATTTACAATTTGATTATTAGCAGTGCTAATAAGGCAAAATTTGCATATGAAAGCCATTAAAACATCTGAAAAACTTCTTATTGAGGGATTTTTGTGTTTGCCCTTAATGCTCTAGTTTTATTTTATGCAATTCTCCCTTTGTTCTGATTGGGAAACCCAAAATAGGAGCGTGTTGGGACGTTACAGTCATGACTGCTCTGTTGACCTCGGGGATCTGGTGAATTTGGGAGTTTGTTCCTTTGAGTAACTTTGTGCTCTGCAAGTTTCCCTTACAAATTTAAAATCCACAGTCGTGGCGCTTTGTGATGCGTCCCCATCCCAATTTTGCAGAAATTCCTTATGATTTATTACCTTTTATGAGGCGAGTTATAGGCGGATCCCGCCTCCTCCCTTAAACGCTTTGCAAATTTGAGGTCTGTTGGGGTGGAAATATTTCCGAAGCCCCTGCAGCTCTGCAGATTCACAATGCGCAGGAGAATAACAAGCCTCTGTGATTGCTCGCTTTAGCTGGCAGGAGCAAGAGACAGGAGAATCATCCAAGAGGAAGAGACCCCTGGGGTATAGAGGAGAAGGAGGCAAGCGAAACACGGTTTCCTCTGCAAAACCCAATTAGCAAATGACTCCCCACGCCCCCTGCTCTTGGAAGTCCAATAAAAAGAGCTGAAATATGTTGAAGTAATGGGAAATTGGTGACTGTATGTATGGACGGAGTGTGCTGGATCCCTGTTTGATGCGCAAGGTCGTCCATGACATTTACAAAAAGCTTATATATTCTGACGGTTGTGCAGGATGCTAGTTATTGTTGTGCACGTTTTGATTTATTTGGGGAATAGGCGGTTTGATGCCAAAGGCTTTAATGTAAATGTATGTAAATCAAGTGACTTTAAAGCACAGAGGAAGGCTGCTGATTCTGCAGGCGAACGCGTCCCGGAAGCAATCTCATTTTAATTAAAAACTAAATTCTTCTACTTATTCATACAAGTTGCATTTTTTTTTCATATTTTGCAACATTATAACCACAGACTTCAATGTATGTGTTTGGGATTTAATGCGACAGGTTGACTTAAAGTGGTACAACAAATAGTGAAGTTGCAGGAAACGGAAAAGCTCCAGTAGAAACACACAACTCATCTTTAGGTTAACTGTTGGTCTAGCACATTGGGTCTGAAGCAATGAATCACAACAAATCAATTACTGAAATCATGAACTAATTTAGTAACAGATTAATTATTAGAGCCCTGCGACAGACTGGCGACCTGTCCAGGGTGTACCCCGCCTCCCGCCTGGAACGTAGCTGGAGATAGGCACCAGCAACCCTCCCGACCCCATTAGGGACAAAGGGTGGACAGATAATGGATGGATGGATGGGTGGAATAATTATTAGAATAAACCCTCAAACTGGCAATTTTCAGAAAGAACAACAGTTAAATATATACATTTTACATTTTTAACTTTGTCTAGAAATGTGATATGGAATAGTTTTAGCTTAATTCAGTTCACATTCAGTTAAGGCATCTTGTTATTTCATTTCAGGCTTTTAAAGGTTTTTATTTTTAAAACAGGAACTGGATTCTTCGCATTTTTAATCTTCTTCTGTTAGTAAAAAATGAAAAAAATTGAAGAATGTGACAATGGCCGTCTCACCGTACACATAACCTAAAACAAACCTGTACAACCACAAACCGGACGTTTCCTTCCAACATTGTGTACAGAAAGCTGGATATTTAGTTTGGACTGAAGCAGCAAACGCATACACAACAACAAGCGAACGCCACTTAATTTCAGTGCAGACATACAACTACCTGATACACCCTGATGATTCTGCTGCTCCACTGAGCTGAGCTCTTCCTTCAGGCGTTTAGAGTGAGCCTGTCAAGTCAAAGTATCTCTGGGACGGATAACACGGCCGCCACGTTTTGCCGCCGAATCCGTTGACTGACAGGCACACAGGCGATCAAAAATGGATGGGGATTGGCTCCGAACCACGACGAAGAGCGGGCGCCTGGATGCGGCGAGGTTTAAATGTGAGGTGTGGGAGGTGAAAATTCCCTCTCTCTCATACACACACACACACACACACACACACACACATGCCTATGCACTCTACACATCTGTTTATCCATCTATCGAACATATGGCGCCGTCTCCGGGCTTTTCGATAATTTACGCAACAGGTACTGTCATCCGAGCCCTCCAATTGGTCCAAAAATGTGCTCAAACTCTGCTGATAATTCCCAGAGCATGGCTGCCTATGCTTTATTGATTGCTACACCAACTGTTGCTGCGACAAGGGAGCTAGTTAGTGAGCAACGCTGCTCGCTGCTTTTCCTATTACTATGAAGGAAACCCTATTTAGGTGGTGTTAGAGTTGTGCAGAGCAAAACCTTAAATTGGTCTCCACAGCAAAGCGAATCAAGCATTTGCTGAGAGAACTTGAAGGGAAACTTTTAAGAGTTTTTCTAAATTGAAAACATGCCACAGTGGCAGGGAATAAAGTATTCCTGCCTTGGAAGTTTTTTTATCTTTTATATTTTTTACCCCCCACATTTTTCCGAGTTAGATTCCCAAACCTCAAAGGATTTTATTGTGATTTTTAGAGAATAAACCCACACAAAATGGTGCATGAATATGAAGTAGATGGTAATTCTGCATGCTTATCAACAGGTTTTACACATAGGAATCTGAAAGGTGCGTCTGTACAGGCTTCATCTACCCATTTTACTCGTCTAAAGGCGAACATTTTTGCTCTTCTTTATTCAGTCACAAAATCTCAGCTGGATTTAGGTCTGGGCTTTGACCGGGTGGTGCCACGAAAAATTTATAAACTGTTTAAACACTATTAAAACACATTTTTTATGCTCAATAATAAACTTAAGAATGCTGCACTTTGGACACCTATGATGTAGACTGAAAGGTCTAATTTTGTGGTTTTTAATTAGGTCTGTCACATAAAATTCCCCTTAAAATTGGAAATAAATTATGACAAATCAGTTTCATCCAAGTAAAATTAGTCAATAATTATGACTCCCTTCCAACTGCATTTTTAAATGAGGGTAGGCCTTAAGGTGCACCTTTTGTAAACATTTGTGAAAGCCAGAGTTATTAGCAAGCTCACAAAGTAAATTCAGTGCATGCTAAAATGGTTTGCATGGCTGTTGTTCAGCTTCGCCTCAGGAAGGAAAAGTAAGAACTGAAATCTGAAGAAAACAACATTAAAGCGCTACGAGGAAGGCTAAATAAAGAAAAAAAAGGGAGTAATTCTCTTCGTGGAAAACGGAGCGGATGAAAAGGTAAAGACCACCTTGGATGAAGGGAGATGAGTCACAGAAAGAGATCCAGCATCATTATAGATGCTGCACAACAAACACGGCAAATGTCAGATACCGCCGTGTTCGTTTAAGCTGGCTAAAAAGCACACTTTGTTTCCAAAAAAAAAAAAAAAAAAAGACCCGGCTATTTCTGGTCTTCAAACTGATGCGGTCGTCAGCCATTTTCATTTTTTTTCTTCCTTCTTTTTGTTGGATTCTCGCCCGAGCAAATTGCACAAATACTAATGAATCTGGTTTAGGAGAAGGTGGGATGAAAGGCAGCATCGTATGGCCACGAGAAGCAGGACTAACTCCTGTTGGCGTTGAGCGACTCTAGAATATAGAATCTATTTAAGTGCTCAACTGAAATAGAGAGAAAACAAGACAAAGAAGTGTGCTGAAAGTGGTAACCTGGACGCAAACTTGTATTTTATTTACGGAAATCCACTTCTAAAGTTGGCTAGCAGGTCGTCTTCTAATGTAAGTAAAAATGTCAGAGTTTACCATATGCACTGGAAAAAAAAACAAGCCATGGGTGGGATTTTTTCTTCTGAAAATCAAACACTTCAGTATTGGTTGTGGAAGACAGAATAAATATAAAGAACATATTACCTGACAAACATACAAACAAACTTTATGCATCCATATCAGACATGTATACTAGTCTGTTAACTCTGTAAGTCTTTATTTCTGTTAATTATGGCTACTTTCCACTTTCACAAAATGGAAACGTTTAACATTTGAATATTACTCACACCAATAAAAAACAACTTTAACAACTTTAGTTTTAAATACATACAAGCATGTTTTATACCTGATTAAAGGGGCAGTGTTGTGTATTTTCCAGACATGTAGTGACATTTTGTTGCACTGTAAAGTAAATGTTAGCTTCAATTGTTTTAGAAATGCTATAAATAATAAATATGACTTAAGAGAAATTTGACTTCCTAGTTTGATACCTCGAAATTGGGCCCCTGTCTCTTTAAGAACTCCTGCTCTGTCTGAAACTCTGCCTTCAGGAAGTCATGACAAAAATGCTTTTCTGTAAACAGTTTAGCAAACCTTTTTTAGCTCCTGATGAAAATAATTAAGAGCTTCCTATTAACTGAGAAATGAAAAAGGCGCTGCGTTGAATCTGAAACTCTTTGCCAACTTACAAAACAAGTCCAGTTAATTTCACAGGTCCACTTTTACTGAAATAGCACTTTAAATACGGGTGTATCACCAGTTGGTGAAAGATTGTAGCTTGTTGCCTTTGATGACGGCGCCGCCACGGAGTGCTCCCAAAAAACAAACAAAAAAACAGATATTTTTCTGCAATCATTGAGTCACAGTTGCATATAAATGGATTAAGTGATTTTCGTCTTTTCCCCAAAAAGGTTTGATGTTTCTTGGCCTTTCTTCATAAAATCCAGCCGTTTCTCTCCCAGCACTTGTCAGGCTGCTGAAGCTAAATCCAAATGCTCACATTGCAGAACGACATCTGTTTGTCTCTGACCCCGAGTCGGGAGTGATGCGTCTCCGCGTTTTAATGTGAAGAAATGAAATTGGTTATTGTTAAATTGCTCTTTAAGTGTTTTGTAATTGCAGTTCTCTTGGACTAACGGGCGTCTCTGCTGCGCGGGGAGTGGTTTTAATTTCACTGAGCGTCGCGAGCGTTTTTCTCGAGTCACGTGTGACTGAGACCATTATTAGTTGCAACATTAACGCTGTGACTATCAAAGTTATTAAAGTAAACAAGGTTCACCCGAATTAAATTCCCCTCTCTTTGCTACTCTTCCCAAGCGTCACTTGTTTTTGTAAAAGCACTCGGATGCAGGAGATGTGGGGGGGAATAAAACTGTAAAGATTTTGTGCTGTTTGTTTAACTAATGAACAAATGCGCCTCACCAGCAGTTGGCAGGGATGCTGGAGTCGGGCTGCTGGTTGGATTCTGGGCAGTATTCAGATGAGGCGCTGGTAAATGATACATGGCAGATCCCAAACCACCTGCAGGCATTACTGAAACATCAGGTACAATATGTGCAGCAGAGAGCTGTGCAAGCACAGAGCGGCTACAAGAGCAGGTGGGATGCATGTTGTGGAACTTAAACAGGATGAAATTCAATTAAAAAAATTTTTTTAAAAAAAAGCATTTTACTTTTTTAAGCAGAACTTGTCCAACTGGGAAATCAAATCACAACTACAGAAATTGTTTACCTTTGTTTTGGTAAAACGTCCTGCGGTGAAATGACCAAGTTACTTAATACGAATTGGAAACGTTTTCACTTAGTCGAGTTAAATGTCAAAACAAGCAAAGCTCTGGTGTGCTACAATAAAAACTTTGTTTTAATTGCAAAAGTAGGGGGGTTAATTTGCCACAGTAAAGAGGAAAAACAAACAAAAAAACAACTGGGTAGAAAAAGAACAAAGCAAACCAAGGTTGCAACGTAAGGAAAGTCAATATGAAGGTATGCAATCAATTTTCTTTAAAAAGAAATACGTTTTTGCTGCCTTTATCATCCCTGAAGAAAAAACAAAAACAAGATTTTTAGAATTCTGTTGTGTTTTTCTGTCACATCAGTAAAATTGTGACAGAAAAAGATCCGTAAACTACAAAACAGTCTTCAACGTGAAGTTGCCATAAATAAATAAATAAACCGGCCAAAACTGTAATTTGTACATTTTACATTTCTGCATTAATTTTATTGGTTGTTTTCATGTTAATTTTTGACAAACATACTTTTTTCTCCCCCTTAAGTGAAAACATTTTCTTTGACAGTAAAACATCGACTCCAGCACCATTTTTAACCGTAACACCAACAATGACAGTGTCTCCCAGTTATGAATTTACCATAATTTGTTAGTGGTATTCTGGCAAACGCAGTTGCCGTGTTTGACCTTAGAATTTACATTTTCTCTATGGTCTAAAATTGTAGTTTCAGATCGAACATTTTAAATGACGAAAACGGACCGAATCTGATCGCCAAGTCATCCCCCGTGATATTTGGTAGCCTAGCCGATGGCTGCCTAGTTTTCAATCACTTTCTCACGTCAGAGTTATGTGTTGAGATGAAAGCTCGTCTTTTCTCTGTAGGCCGCCGCTGTCAAAGTGTTTCTGAGCCGAGCACTTAACCCTCCAGCCGCTCCGGTGCGACGACTCAGTGACCGACCGTACAAGCTGGACGTTGTATCCTACAGCTCCCCGGTGGACCCCCCTGACCCCCCGTGCAGTTGAGCGAGGCTAAAGCTGGACGATTTACTTTGTTTTGACAGTAGAGACCGCAATCCCGCAGAACAATTTTCATTTAGGATTAGGATGATGGTTTTTTTTGTAACAGATAATAAAAATAATAGCGCCGAGTCACAACACCAGCAGGTTGGAAAGTAGGTTAGGTTTGCGTAATGATGAAAATGGAACCAAGCCATATAATTTCCCTTTGTCTGGTCTGCGCTTTGATATCATCATCATCTCACTACGACCTACATTCCGAGTTCATCACTTCGCAGCTGTGCCGCATTATCTTTCTCTTCCGTTTCCTCATCACCTAACTCCCTCCCTACTGTCGGCCCGTTTTTACCGTCCCATACGACGACTCGTACGCTAATTGATCAGTTTTGGGATACATTTGGTGTATCCTCTTCATTCCAGGAGGCTAACGGGGAGGAAGGGTACAGAAACAGAAGCAGGAGAGACGGCAAAGAGATAAGCGGGAGAGATTGCAAGCCAAGGAGACTGACTTATGAGCTATTTTTAGACTCCAGCTGTGTGAGTCACTCTGAAACAGAAGCGAGAACACCCAGTGGTGGATGCGAGCGAGGAGGGGATTGCAACTTGTCGTTTGCGACACACATCACGCTTTGAAGTCCGTCTCTCCTCCGGGGGCCTGCTCATATTAAATATATACACCAGTCTGGCTCACAAGGCTGCAGTGGCATTAGATTAGCATAAAGCCCCATGGAAAATTATTCTTAATTGAGCGAGCCTTAATCTTGTGTTCTCAACTGTGGCGAATGGGTATAGTTTGTCGTGTTCAGTTCACTCAAGCAGCAGCTTTTATTGTCTCGGCTAAAACGAGTCCCTTATATCTGTTGACGGGATATAAATCAAGCAAGGTGCTGGATTTAACTGGCTTGATATTCACAAAGATCTTAACACGGGGGCTGTGTTTTTTAGTGCGTGCTGTCCTTCAGGTTTATGGTGCAGTTGTTAAGCTTTGGTTGTTAAAAATCTGGAGAGCTGGGTCATTTTAGGAGCAAACGTCTGCTGCTTGCCGAACGATTTAAAAAACTGGATTGGCAGCCATTTGTATCTGGAATCATTTAGAACCTCCATGCCTGGCTTTGTCCAGAAATTTAAAAAAAAGACTAAGCCAGGACTATTTTCTATGGGAATGAGGGTGCATAACATTAGTGGCAGCAAGAGATTATTCGACAGCTTTGCTCAGACAAAGTTAGATGCATTTTAAGCACAGAAGTACAGTCTGATAGAAAAACAAAGACTTTACAGGAAGATAAGGCAAACAAAGCTTTTTTTTTTAATCAAATTGTTTTTTGCATGTTGTGGTTTAGGAAAACTAAAATCATATCTTTTTTGTTTGACGACAACATCCGAAAATGACTTTTAACAGTTTACAGACATCTGTAAAGGAAGTGTTTCTAAAACCTGGTGTTGGAAACTGATTGTGTTATTAAATATGAAACAGGGAGTAAAATCTCATACCATACATTTGCCAAGTTAAAAGTGATCCTTAAATTATAGTTTTTAGCGATTCTCAAAATGGTTTGCCTTACTTTGTCTTAACTCCAGCCTCTCTGCCTTTATCAATCCATCACAGTGCAACCCATTGAGAACGATCATTCAATGAACAATGAAGGTTTTTCAGAGACACTTATATTGTCCTTCACTAATCTTAAAGTCAAACAGTTGATCCAAGTCCTGAGTCCAGCGACCATCATTGCCACTGCGTGTAAACATAATCTGAACACTTTGGAAACCATATTTTGACTGAACAACCATTACCTGAATTGTGGAGCGTAGCCTTGAGAGTAAACACGCTAAGACCTTTATGTGTTCGGACTCGGTGACAAACTGTGGGAAGTGACTTTTTTCTTTAGACTAGATAACATGATATAATGATTCAAAAGCCTCTCAGGGACATCTCCCTCTGTAGGTTTGTTATAGAAGACAAAGACGAAGGACACATAGTCACAACATCCAATCAAAAGTACAGCTTAGATAACCACTTTTACAAAAGTGCCATTATATCCATGAGATGTGGCATCTCTCTCTCTTGGGTAAGTCACAAGTAATATCTTGTGAAGTCTTTCTCTTACCGCTTGCGTAATGAAATTACAGTTTTATTTTACATTCTTATCTGATATTTATTAGTAAAAACCTTGTAAAGAGACAACCGCCCTTGGTTTTCACATTGTTGTTTCCCTCTTTCATAGTAGATTTGCTTGTTTTTATTCTGCAATGAATCACATAATCTGCAATACTGGCAGTCGGCCTCAACAGGAGTTGCCTCTATTGCATGTTTCTTGCTCCTATAATGTTTGGCATTTCTCCACGGTGTCTTCCTGTCACGCAACTCTATTCGGATCTCTGTTCCTCACTGTTAAAGCCAAAAATCATCCCCTGTTCTCCCGCCGTTATAGCAACCCAGAAGACAATGTACATGGTAGGTATGATTGAGGTGTTATTTGAAAGCTAAGCCCATTTGAACTTTGTTCCTCACCGCTCTGTTTCTGAATCATCATCTTATGAGAGCCACTAATGTCCCTTATCGCTCTCACACCTGCCCTCATTTCTGCCCCCCCCCACCCTCCGCCGCCATCTCTTTGTCTCCTTTCATTTCTCCTTACAGTCACAGAGTGTATTTCATTGGAGGATGAGGTAATTGTGTTTCTAACCCCATTGAAGTTAAAACAGTGCAGGGGAGGAACACAATTTCTTTGGCAAAGGTGATTTGTGCCTGTGTGTGAGAGAGAGAGTGGCTGGGTTTTTTTGGACATCAAAAATGATACCGAAGCCCCCCTGCTGAGTTAAATCCATCAATACCGGTCTGTATTTTTAATCTTTTGACAGTTCAAAGAGAGAAAAATCATCCGCTGATGCAATTCATGTGCCACGCTAGGCCTTTGCCAGTTGTTTTCTTGATAAAATGCCGTCCAACAGAAGCAGTAATTATATTTGTTACATAATTTGCGCTGACTGAATACATTAAGGAGTCAAAACTAAGAGAACCATCCAGTAATCTCTTAATAAAATGACCAGTACATATTTCGTGCTTTAAAGCCCTAATCAAGCGATTCCGAATAAAAAAATAAATCTAAAAATGGACGTTATTCAAAGCAAGAGCTGAAAATGTAGCTGAATTCTGTTAAAACCTTCTACTGATTGTCACGCAGCTACTGCTGCATTTCCATTGTCCATATAACTGCGGAAATTTGAATTATGAAAATAAATTGGCACCGCGATTTCCAACAAAACATGTTGTTTTTTGATCGTTTTTTTGTAAAACTGCAATTGAAACACATTTATTTCGTATCACACGGGTCATGTGTCATCAACATGACAACCGGACCTTAACACCGGCGACCAGAAGTGGTAGGAAGATGACGTGTGAACAAACCTTTTCACGCGTGATTTTAATTGCGTTTCTTCTTTAACGGAAACACCGCAATTGGGAAATTGATTGTTGTTTCTACTATTAGTGGAATATCAACAAAGTTTTGCACACATTCATATAGGAAACACAGCGAGTGTAAGGATGGCAGGTTTCTCAAGTATTTTTTTAACCCAAAAGAGTCATGTAGATTAAATATCATTTGCGTGAGAATGACGCATGCATGCAAAAATGTTACATTTTCTTGTCACTTGTTTAAGGAACTAAAACTCAGATGAAATGTTTTATTGTTGAGTTTAATAATCTCTATATATCTGCTAGTTTTTTTGTTACATTCACCACTTCCAAAATGTGGTGTCTTCTATCCCGTTAACACTTAAACTGTAAGGTGAAAAAAAAAAACTCGAGAAATTGTTTTATGTTTGTAAAAAAAAAAAAGAGACTCCTTCTATTGCTCAGATTTCTAAATCTCCTCCATCTTATGCAGACCTGAACATGAATAATTCATCAACTCATTAACCTAAGCAATTTGTCCATAACCTTCTAAAGCCTGTGCAAGAAAATGTCTATTTTTAGATCTCCAACCCAGAATACGGCTCACTACTTTTCAAAGGTTTCAAGATTTTCTGTCTGAGCTCAGATGTCCTTACATAAACTTCATATTAGTGCATGGTTATTATAGAAAATGTTAAAGAAAACATCAATGAAGCCACAGATATTTTTTTATGACTTTGGAAAGTCCTGGCCTTTGCTTTCTCTCTGCTTTGAAGAAAACAGGGGGGAGAAATTGATAAACCTTCCTCGTCTCCGGACAGAAATGACATGCAATAAATCATGGATCGTCTGAAACAGATAAAAATCAATGCATCCCATCTTGAATTCTGCTCTGCCCAGCCTTGGCACACAATTAATGTCCACATCCGGCTCCGTTTTCGGCCTGAATGAGAACGGGACAACAGGAAATCCTTTACTTATGCCATGTTGAATAATAATTTTTTTTTTGAATCATGTTGAGGTTTTTCTTCAGCATTTCTTCTTGGAAATGCTTGGACATCTACAATGATTATCCTCAACATCTGTTTGGATAAAATTGAGTCGTAGAATGAAACCTTTTTATGAAGCCGCTTGCTCCTTTGAGTCGTGGTCTACTTTTCAAAACACAAGACATCTCTGACCAAGCAAAATAGACTTTTTATTTCTCCTGGTGTGACCTCCTTCTACATCCGTTTTTTAGATATTTCAATTTCATAGAGAATTGAGATGGAAAAAAACCCAGACAAAAGTAAGATACAATTTTTCAAATTTTAATTAATTTTCTCTTCCAAGCTCTCATATCTCTTAGTAAAATGTTTAATTAGTGGAATTTTTTGATTGCAACAGATGACGGAGGCACCTACAAAGGCTGACATGCAAACCTAAAATGTTCTGTGATGCTCTCCAAGCTGATTATAGAGCCGCCTTCAACAGCGTGCCGATTTACGGACTATCTGCTCTTTCTGCTCGGAGTAAGACTCCGAAGGCAGTATTTGCGATAGCAGGAAAACTTGGGACAGCGAGAGGTGGGAATTATGTAAAACTTATTTAAAGTCCCCGATCAAAAGCTATTCAGGGTTAATCTCAAAACATTCAAAGCCTAAACCTTGACAGAAAGCACTTAGCCAGACCACAAGGGAGTTGAGACTAACGCTTCTACTTATCCATTATTTTTTTCTTTTCTGCTCTGGAAAAAAAAAACTAAACTGCTGACCATGTGAGATCTACCCTGCTTATTTAACCTTTGGGGACATAAACTGCATAAATGGACTAAAGCGATTGCTGACTGTAGGTTACATGCATTTTGATTCCTCAAAAAGAAAATCCAACGCAAACATTTTCCCTTAGAAGTCGCCTAATTCACTTCCCACAGTTAAACAAAGAGGTGGAGGTATTGTGCTAAGGGGGACAGGAAAAGTGGTCATAACTGGCAGGAAGCTGTGAAATACGTGAGACTTTGTTGGAGTTTTATGTCCAATTAAACATCCAGCCAGAGCTATAGTGGAACAGACCAAAGCATGCTAATGTGATTAGAGTGGCCCAGTCAAAGTCAGAGACTTGAATCTGGCTGAGAATCTGCAACAATCCTTAAAGGCTGAGATTGAAATATTTCACAAAAAATTGGCAAAACTTTCTTTAGATGTGAAAAGCTTGTAAAGACACAGTAAAATATGTCTGGTGGACTTTTTCAGTTCTTAAAAAAATGTTTTTTCAAAATCTTTTTTTGTTATAATATATGTCAGTTGTCAACATTTGTACTTTTTGTACTTCAAAAAGTGATGCCAGCAAACCGTGAGTGGCAGTGTCCCGTTTCTGCGGAAGTTTTCACTTGCGAACTCTGTGAGCAACGAGCACAAAACATTTTCAAAGAATCTAAAGCTCTTTCAATGCCGCTTCTGCTGCTAAAGGTTGACTTTTCTCATGTCTCATCTCATCTTAGTTGCAGGTTATTATCTTTTGTCTCAAATTACGTCGTTTTAAGTATTTTTCAACCCACGATAACTGCTCTCTAGCTACTTTACCGTACGATTGCTCTGAAGCAGCACAAACGCTGGAATAGAAGCCAAACACGTCAGACTTCCAGTCGCTGAAACCTGTGATAAAGGCTTCTGGTGTTGGCAAGAAGATTCAGATGTTGTGCATTTAAGCTAACTCATCCACCTGGTCCTTTGGACGTCGCTCTGTTGCATGAAGTGAACGAAGAAAACAAAAAAAACAAGGCCAGATTGTGTACAGCTATGCTGGAGCCCTTTGATCATTAGGGGAAAAAAGAATAAGAGCACAAAAGTTGACCTTTAGCTTGCTGCGAGGCGCTGTATAAACAAATAGCAATGATGCAGCAGCACTGCGAGCCCGTTTTGGGGTTTGCAGGAGGTCGTTCGCCATCGATGTTTCAATTTGCGCAGGCTGAGAAATGTCAGAGGGTATTTCCTCTCAAAATGAAGGCATGATTGCAATATTTTTGTTCTTTCTTTGATTTATGGGCTTTTTTCTTCAAGCGCGTAACATTTCCTCTCATCAACGTTACTATTGCAGAGGTCATCGAGAAATAATCTAAAGCAGACGGGGAGATGGTCCTGTCTCTTGCCGACACAGGGAAGAAGTCTATATTTTGTTAGAAATATGCAAAAAAAAAAAAGAGGAATAAAAACCCCCAGAGAGACTGGTGCAACAGTTTCAGTTCAAAACAAGCAGAGAAGTCTATTAATACCTGATCGTTTTGTATTCCACCTGCAAAGCCTTGAGATAAATAGTTGCCGCTCTCTTATCAGGGCTGGCAGCGGCGAGGGCAAACGAGTTGCATGAACGTGGGTGGTGGCAGGGAATTCCAAAACTAGATCATGTTCCTGTGATTCACCTGCTGCTAAACCTGCTAACACTGCTGAAGAGAAACATCACTTTTAATAGCAAAGCATTCAACAGGTGGCTACTTCACTGAGGGGTTAAAATGTGCGATAAAGTGCAAGTGATTGGCTGCAATGGACTCTCCCAGCAGACACCTTTATTTTTGCGGTTTTACTTTTCATATTTCTGCTGAAATCTAAAATGTTTGTAACCGTGGCCCTTCGGATTCTTTATATAAATCACTAAAAATGAGCTACCTGTAAACTTAAGCAAAAAAAAAACAATTGACATGTTTTTACGCTAATTTATGCACCCAAGGCTGAAATACAATCTGTTCATTTTTCACAATCTTTAATTTCAGAGAGATTGAGAAAATAATAAAAAATAAAATATCTTCTAGAGGAGCAGCTTCTTCGAGGTTTTGTGTATTTTCATTCTTTGATGAAACAAGAGCAAGTGAACACTCGAGAGTTCACTGCAATAATTAATATTTTAAGGTTAAATAATCAGAAATGTACATCATTAACCTTTATTTGTTCTGAGGAAAAATAGTTTCTGTCCAACATTAAGAGATTGTCGACATTATGTGATAGAATCGCATAAAATTCCCAGAAAATATATTGCAATATGGAGTGGTTGCTAAGAATATTGTCTATTCCATTTCCATATTGTAAATTGCTTGTTGTCACCAGTCGGTTTCCAGACTCTACATTCATTGACTTCAACATGCACTGATGTCACTGATATGTGGACAGACTTGTTGGATCCTGGAGGTTTATGTGGCTACGAGGTTCTGTCCTAAATGTCGCCTTCCATTGTATTGTGGCCCTTGAAGTTATTTTCTTTTGTGGCCCTCTGCGGCCTTTCAAGAATGACATATAATTGACCCCTCCAGCTGGGAAAAAAATATATAAGTTTTCCTGTAGAAAGTTGTTTTTTGCCAATTTGCTGTAAGAGCATTGAACACAGATTATACATTTTTGTTTGTTTGTTTTTAGCCACATTTAGTGAATTGCTGCGCCCATGTCTGCTTGGTTCCATGAGCCACGTTTTGTAAACCCCAACTATAAAGAAATGGCATTAATTTCTTTATAGTTAAAGAAGTCGCAAGGACTGCAACGCTGCCATTAAAAGTTGACACATTTTTTGTTCTCAGATTTGGCTATGTTTCTGCTATCTAGGTCATTATTATAATTTCAGATTTGGAGTTTTACCCTACACACTAATAGGATCTGCATCCTTGTTGGCAAGATTGTGTCTGATAAGCATATGGTGTTAATGTTCTAACTATATCTGTAGAACATAAGAGAAGTCCAGAAGGCAGTTTAGCTCATTATATCCGTCTACAACATCGCTAATGTTTGCTAATCAAGCTAACCTGAGGGGCTTACTGCTGTTATGTTGCTCATGGATTTGTAATACAAGTTCCACCGGACTTGGTTTGCTTTCGCTGCATAATTTCTTTGTGCTGTAATGTTGGTGCGCAGTTATCTGGGCCGAGGTTTTGCCAGGTCAGCATCTCTGCAATGGCAAATTGGCCAGGTAAGCTTAAAGAGGCTAAATGCTTAATTGAACTGTAGCCTGGGAGGCTAATTGATTCAGCTATTAAATCTTAGTTCTTTATTAAAACCGCAATAATCGACACTTTAACCTTCTGTCAACAGTGAAGCGCTCCTGCTGAGATATCTCGGCACAAGCGCATGTTGGACATTTTTATTCCTCCAGTAATGCTCACAGGTGAAGGATGACTATTATAAGATCACAGCCTTTTGCAAAGCATCTAGCTTAATTAATGAGGCTATATATTGTTTTTATGCCATATAACACCTATTAATGAAATTACTTAAAACGAGCCTAAAAGCCTAAAAGTACATTAATGTTGCACAAAACAGTAGCCTTGTACAATTTATGATATATCTGCTGAGCACTGTGTTGATGTAATGTTAAGCAGGCTGTGATGGGCCAAGCTCTTTGCATTAAAATGTTGCGCTCCAATAACAGTTCTGGCCATTCGGTCGGACTGTGGCTATCCTTTGCGGCCGTGACTGAGTGCAGTTTTTTATCGATCAATAAAAAGAGAGGTCAGGAAGAGTGTTGGAGAGATTGTGTTGATGGGAAAGAAAGTGGACTGCGGAAAATGTGGGTTAATCACTATTGATGACATCGTTGCGGCATTCAACAACGTTACAATATTGCGATTTCTCGAATGTTATGCCTTGGAAGTCCTCCTTTTCTTGCTACGACAGAGTTGACTGGATGGGATGAGAGAAAGGAAAAGGTTTGCATCCCAGCAGGATAACAAGCCTAAACATAAATAAAGAGCTACAGTGGAATGATTTAAATAAACTTATTCATGTGTTGGAATTGCAATTAATCGCAATTAATCGATGATTGAAATAATCTTCAGCTAAGTTAGTAATCAGTTAATTAACTGCATACAAATTCAATAGAAAAACCATATTCAGAGCATTAATTAAGCCAAAACTGTCCAAAAATATATACATTTTGCATTTAAGATAACAAAAAAGATTTGATTTGGCTAAAACATATTTCCAGACAAAAGTATTATTTCTAACCAACTCTGTCAGTGGAGTGTGGAAAGTGACAAAGTCTCTAATGTGGCAACATTGAGGCCAGTCACCCAAAATTAAGGGAATCAATATGGAAATGCAAGAAAGTGCACAACGTTTCTCTCCATTGTTTCTTCTTCTTCCAATCTGACTTGCTGTTGTGCGTTTGGCACCACCTGTTGAGTGGATGTTTTATCATCTCTGTTGTTGCCCAGTCACAAATCTTGTTGCTATGAAAAAAATCATTAGGCAAAAAATTCCTATAAAGTAGGTTTGAATTCAGCTTTGGCAGTATAATCACTCTATTACTGAATTTTGATACAGTTTGTGATGCTAGGCTACACCTGTTTTGCTGACTAGTTGCTCAATTGTTCTATTGAAGCAGTGATCTTTGTTTTGTTTTTTTTCCTATGTATTGTACCTGTATTGTGATGAAACTTTGTTGCTTAGAACAGATGGAAGGAGGCGAGCAGCTGCAAGAATGAGGACTTCCTCAGTTTTTTTCTTCTTTTGCTTCAAGAATGCTTGATTGACAAACGTGTTAGCTGGATCATGTAGTTTTAGCCACAAGAAGCCTCCCCTCCTCCCCTAATATTTATTTGGTGTTCGCTTCTTTAGAGCTAATAAATCTGAGTCGACGCTTTCTGGAGTTTTAAGTTTAGTCAAACTTTGTCACTTTGTGCCAAAGTGCAGCACATTGCTTCCTCACAATAAATTAGAGGAACCACAACTGATGTTGTAGTTGTATAGACTGACCATCTCAAAGACTAGAAATGTATAAATCCTACTTATTAGACCGCACTCATTTTCCCTTTATAGTTTAGCTGCATTCTGGATTCACAAAAATACGTTTTAAAAACGGGGTTCAATTATGCAAGGCTTAGGTAAGCACAAGCGCCTCTGAAGAGCAGCTAACCGTGACGGCTTACGCTTGTAATCCCAGCTTGTTGTTGTGTTGATATGGGAAGCCAAATCAAAGCTGCAGCAGCAACAAGGGAAAAGAAGAAGTGAAACTTTAAGGTGCGAGAAGGAAGAGTTTGTTTCAGGTTAATGAGATTTAGATTCTGTTACGTGCAAACTGAATTATTTCAGATTAATTAGACCAACAAAAATCTTGAATCTAAAACATGAATCGTGCCAAGGAAACCCAAAGGAATACGGAAAAATTACCAAAATGCTGTCAGGAGCTCATCAGTCTGTGTTTCTGTAGAAATAAACTAAGGATAGTTGAGAGAACGAGAGCCAAACTGCCAAGAACAAGGCTTTATGTGATCATATTAATTTGTTGTGGCATTATCTGTTGGCAAATAAATTGGGGTTGAGAAACAAAGAATTGGTTTATTGATGCAGACAGCGAGTTCAGCCGGCTCTCGCTTTCCCCCCATTGTCCATTCGTATTTGATTTTTGCCAAGAATTACCGTCATTAGAGTTCCACAGGCATTCTCTCTTCAAAAACATTATACGTATGGAGCCTAAAATGGAGGGGCTTTAAAGATTCATCGCTCAGATTTTGAGACGATTTCCAATCTGCAGTCTGATACTGATTTTAGCCCACTCCAATTTCTCTTAAAGAAGAAATAAATGGCAGTGAAAGTAGCTTTTCCAAGCCTTGTTATTTTAAGCTGTTCATATTAGGAGCAGGAGCAATGTCTCCGATTGTGTTTGGGAGGGCAATCGCTGCAAAATAGAACCTTGTAAATTTATAATGACACAGTGATTTAACTTTAAGGCGGCTTGGACATAAAAATGCATTTAAGGCTTTTAGGAAAGCATAAAGTTGGGCCTTGTCCTGCAGAACCGGAGCACAATGATGTGATAATTCACAGATGTGAATCCACGGTTGGATACGTTTTACTTCTTTTGGCTGCATTTACAATAAAGCTAAAGTTGTTTTGTCGGTAAACAAAAAAGCTCCTAAAACTCAGTGATGCATTGCTCATTATGACTATGGGTTATAACAATAGTCATGGTCAAACAAAGGTTGGTACTGTATGATATATTTGTAACTGTATTTAAGTACGTCAGTCAGAAAGCTTCTCCTTGGCGTTGCAGTTTCCAACCTAGAGAGCTAATGATGAAATGCTAAATATGGATCACCGATTCCTCTGGAGCTGATTGTTGATTTTGACTAACCTTTCATCTCTTTGCATGGCAGTTTTTCTACTTTCTTAGCCTTAGTTTATGTTTCTAGCCATTTGAGATCATTCGAGCTGAGCAGCCATTATTTTATTTACACTTTTTAAGGTTTCTCCCTATTCCATTCAACTGTTTATTCAAAGTGTGGTGTTGAATTTCACTGCAATTGTTGGAAATACCAAGAATCAACTACATGCATCTACATCAATGTAGGTAATGTTGGATTTTTTAATATAGCTACTGCAAAGACTAGTAAATTATACGTCCCATAGAAACTTCAATTCTACTAAAATTAGTAATCCATGTTGATATTGATTTTTCTTTATCATTTGTAGCAGAACTCTAGTTTCTCACCCTCTACAAAACAAACTATGGTGAGTTTTTCTATTTCACTAAGACAATTTTTTCACAGAAATCTAGTGATACATTCTTGTTTTTGCTAGAATACTTCCTTCAAATATGTTTATTTGTATTCTTTGATCCATATTAGAAAACATGGTTTGACTTTTTGGAACGTTTTTCAGCAACAAAATGCATCATGTAAAGAACCAGGACAGAGTGAGATACCTAGATTATTCTATCTGGATATCAGAATCTATTATTCTACGGCCAGCTGAATAGTTTGATTCTTGTTCCTCTTGGGATTTCAGCAACCTAAACACAAACAAAGCCAAATTTGAAGGGATTTGGTTGTGCAAACTGCAGTGGAAATCCATATTTCATCACCCAGTTGTACATTTGTTAGTAAAAAATACACCACTGGACAGAAACGTAAGGTGGGAAAGGATTAGTGGTGTTGAATTGGCAATTCCTTTGTTTGGAGTTGTTAGTCGTGTTCATAAATTGCCTTCATTCTGTAAAAGCAACCAAACCGGATCTGTAAATACGACTTCCACACTTTTAATCATTTGTAAGCCTTAAAAGTGGCTCTCCAGTCCCTAATGACACGGCGGAGACAGTGGTACAATTAATCCAAGTCAAACGGTGCTTTAACGTTTAACACTTCCCCCTTTTAAACGAGGCTTTCAGGGAACATTTACACCACAAACGTCAGAGGAAGAAGGTGAGACGGCGTCTCTCCTTCACTTTCAGATGGATCTGCTTTTTCCTGCGCAGATTCCTGTTGGCTCGTGTTCAAAGAGACGGAGACGATTTAGACGCCAGAGTAGTCCCCAGAGTGGAACTGCAGTTTCATTGCTGCTTGCTGTCATTTTGTTTTCATCCTGCGTTCTCGTTCCATTTTAAAGTGCAAGACTCTTTCGATATCTCCTTCTTTTCCTTCCAGTGTTAAGTTTCTTTCACCCCTCTTTAATGTGATATATTTTGAAACAATGCAATATCAAAAGTAAGAGAAAAGAAAGTTGTAGAATCCTTATCGTTGGGTTACTTTTTTAAAGATCTCTAATTTGCACTTAGCTCCATTAATTTTAAGGGAGTATGTAATATTTTCTTCCTGTATTTTGTTCTAAGTTGCTTTTCTGTAAACTGTGCTTAATTCATACCAGAAGCCAGAGCCTGAGAAGCAAATTTTATTCAGAAAAAAAGCTTCTTCTCCTATTTCATGTTTAGCCATAAATGTAACTTTGATATTTATCATTTAGGGTCATTGATATAAACATCTAACCACTGTAGCAGATTCATAGGGATTATGTACTACCAAGTTCTAAACACACTCCTCAATTAGCTGCAGCTGACCTCTGTGATGGTTGCAGAACATGCTGACCTAATGAGCGTGTGTGATTTCAACCTTTTGCTATTTTGTACTTTTACAGTATTGGTAAGTACAAAAATATCCATATAAAATATGAGCTAAGTAGTATCTAGAAATATTTTTTACAAAAAAAAGCTAATAAGACAAAGGAAGAACTTCATCTAGGGTAAAGCTGGGGTATAGGTTGAGGGTGTAATTACCTCTGCCGACTGAACCACCTGCCCACTTAAAGAATTAGTGACCATAAAGGTTGCATTAGACCAAACAACATCAACTATCCCGCAGCTTTAGAAACCACTCACATCCCATCTCCATTAGGTTGGAGGACGTAGCACAAATTGTCTTCATGCAGGTAGAAATGTTGACCGGAGGTTATGCCTGCAAGAGCCTTTTTCTATCAATTTATTAAGAACGTTGCAAGCATTGGCTCTAAATGAAAAATATCATCTGACTGCTTTGTCATAAATGGCATGCTTTAAAGTGTTTCCTAAATAATGATGGCTTAAGCCCAATCATAACTATATCATTTTTTTAATAATGTAAAACATTTATTTCTAGTGTGTGTATTTTGCTTTGATGCTTGGCCGCATGTTCTACTGACTTTGTTGAATTTTTAGCTTTTTAAAACATTATCTTTGTTTTCCACATATTAATTTGTCCAAATATATATATTCTTTTTTTTTGTTGTTGGAAAAAAAGACAAGTTAATATCCACTATTTGCTATTGTGTGTGCTAGAATAGTATGATCTTAAACCTTTAGGGGTTTACATTTTCATAACATAATTTGGAAACCCTGCATAAAATGTAATCTAATTGAGTTCCATTTGTTTATAGTTAGGCACAAAAATGAATTTAAGGTTTATTAAATGACCTAAAACTGAGCCGAAAGATGAGAAAAGTAGGTTTTTTTTCTGGCTTTGTCTTAAAATGCCTTCATACCTCAAAGACGTTGACTTTTTTCTCCACAAAGATAAAGTTTATCTTTGACTAACAGTCGACCTGAATAAGGGTCAATCAGAGCGAGCATGTGCCGATACTTTACAACGGGAAATCCGAGCCTCTCGCTGCTTCGACGTGACAAATTTCCTCACAAGTGGGCTCACTGCAGGGGAGACATCAAAGGAAGACAATGTGCTAATGTGGAACTGAAAACACTCCATGATGCTGCAGTTGGTGGGCTGAGAGTCGAGATAAGGGCAGAGGGGAGCGCACACGGGCATTAGGGAGGGAGAGCATCCCACAGCAACCTGGGAATGAACGACATTTTACTTAACAGCATTTGATTTCTTTTTTTTTTTAGCAAAGAACACAGGGAGAGCAAAACACGGAACAATGGGTCAACTAAAAAGCTTAGATTCTAACAAGATCCTCCTTTATTCCTATAACCTTCAGATTTTCTTTTTCTTCTGACAGGCTGCACAAGTTAGCAAGATGTTTTTTGTTTTTAAAGCAGCTTAACTCTGAACGACAAGGCGATGGATTTATTAGGGAGCTAATCGGTCATTTGATAAAGATTTCCAGTTTTTGGCAAATGAAGTCGAAGTGTGTGGGTAGAAATGCACTTTTAGTGATTGGAACATACTGCAGGGGTCACTCTTGGCAACTCCCTCATTCTGCTGCCTCACTCTATCCCCAGATGGAGTCTATTTGGAAAAAATATGCCTCTAAAACTAATTTCATGTAGGTAGACTCGTGTACCTTTCTTAACTGAAGGTGTCCCAGAAGAAAACCTTGAAAAAATTCTCTTTTACGTCCATTTTAATTATTTTCTAAGCATCAATTTAAAAAAAAATCTCTTTGCAGTGTGGAATAAATCTGTTGGTGTCTAACCAGTCTAAGTACGCAAGACTTTGTCCTTGAAATAGACAAAAACAATCCGGAAAAGATGTAAAACGTTCTTTAATTTGGCGCTATGGTGTTCACTGTGAATCTTTAGTGTTTTTATTGACTTGTATTCAGCAATCTTTGACTTTTAAACCTTCTGACACGCTGTTTATTAAGCTGAAGAGCGTGTTAAATAAGAACAGCTCAGAATGAAGTGAAATCGACGATTTAAAGGATTGAATTTTCTGGTAAGTACTGGCACTACGAGTGGAGCTTGTGCGTTATCAGGGTGTTGCTAGAACATTTTACATTCTGTGAAAACAAAGTGAAGGTTATCAGACACAGATGATGATACATTAGATAACATTACCAGCTCTTGACAATGGATAAGGCTTAAATGTGGGGATTACATGAAGCCGTTTCATCCCATTGTCCGATTACACTACATGTGGGTCACACAGATGTCACAGTGCCCTGATGTCGTCTCACTCAAGTCGGGCAACATTTAGATCTTAAAAGGAAGTGGTAAAAACAAACTTCTCTCTGAACTGAGCCTATGCAAGTTTTCTGTTGATTTTTAAGCAAGTGTAGTCAATAAGAAGTTGCTGCTGCCTTGCAGGGAGACTATTATACACGCCTTCTGTGGGACTGCAATACATTCTGATATTCTGCATTTTAATTGGCTATGAGGTGACAAAATGAGAGGCTCACTCTCATTTTGATGTGGGATCGATTCCCATGTCAGGAGTTAGAGGAGCTTTCTTGTGACAGAAGGAAATTATGCCTCTTGGACCTTTGGTGTGCTTGTATTGCCAAAACTGTTATAATATCATCATAATGTACTATGACCTTTAAAAGTGTGTATTTTTATTTCATTCTCTGAGTTATTTGTTGTTCATTCTGCATCTATCTAGGAGAAACATGGGAGTAGTGGCAGACAAAGCCTTCATCTTGTTCCTGTGTTGAAAATGCTTATTATGTTCAATATCAGAAAGTTTGCGCTGATTTTTACTGATTGGCATCATGGCCGAAAATTAAAATCAGTGACAAATCTCATCATACACTGTTAACAACGCAGCGACACAATCACACTCAAAACCAAAACAATGTCTTAATCTCCTGCAATTATGTTCAATTTTACCATTTTCCTTTCATCCTGTAGGCTGCAGGGTTTTTTTCCCCTCCACCACAGGAAAACCTGCAGCTTTTTCTCAGGAAGATTCCAGTCATAATGTATCATTTTGCTGATGAGTGCAGCTGGTCGGTTTTACGGCCTCGTCCTCTTAACTCATCCTAACAGCCACTTGGTTTGGAGTAATACAATTGCTCTCACCGCAAAGTACAACTGACAGTAACTGGGATAATTGCGGCAATGATCCAATTGTACCACTGCATATTAGCAATGACGGTTGATAGACTTACTTATAAAGCTAATTTGCTGCACCACACTCCCTGCGGGTGATCCTCCCATTTAATGCTCCCCGGTGTGTGTGCGTGTGTGAGGGCGTCCATTCATAATGTGTCTTCAGGTTTGTGCACCATTTCTTCTTTGCGATACTTCCAGTTTTAAGCACTTGGTCATCGTTTAGTTAAGCATCTAGCTTTGCCAAGCATCGAGGATGCTTAAAGCTAGTCTACGAAGTAGTGGGGTAACTCCTAACGCAGAGTCAGTTTGTCCTTCCTTACTCTTTAACTACATGCCTAAGTTGTCACTGCAAATACATGTTTCACCGGTCATTTCCCCCCGCCTTCATAAAGAAAACATTTTATTATTACGTGCTGAAATGACTGAAATATGCGTCTCTATGTGTACATGGTACATATTTGTCTTGCGGCACTGAAAACTGTGATCACTACTCAAAGCAATAAAGATGTTGTTTTTCACCTGGGGTGCGCTTTGATTGCAAGTACGCTCGGACTCAAAGGAAGACATGCAAGACTTCAATAACGTCTGTATTTACAGGGCTGTCTGAAGGCAGGGTCAATGCTGCGGTAAGCACTTCAACTTCAAGTGCACATCAGTGAAGTGCTCTTGAAACGGCCAAGCTTTCCAGTCCTTGCGGCGGGCCCCCACGTTGCTGTTTATGTTTGAAGCATAAACAGCAACGTGACCTTCATCACGTTTCAAATGGCTGCGCCACGAGTTCAGCTGTTTTGCCCTCGTAGGCAGCTTTAGGTCGTCTATATGAAGGGAATGCTTGGCTTTACAATGCACTCGCACTCTAAACACCAATACAGCCACAGTTTGAAATGTGTGTTGAAATTGACTTTTTCTGTTTTACATGAAAAGAAAGTAGAGTAATTAGTCGGATCTAACAGCATCTTTTAGCCAGTACATTGTTTCAGTGAAAAATTAAAAAATACACTAACTATTTTAAACAAATAATGTTGCAATGGGAAACATTAAACATACACTACAATTTAGGTTTAATAGCTAAATATACAAACTTACAGCTGTTTCCAGTAAAGAAAAGAAACTAATTAAAAAGGCTCTGAACCACTAATATCGCAAGTGGTTTCCACAAAATGCCACTGCAGTTGTTGCCTACTGCAGTCTTTAAACTACTCATCCCCATCAAGTGGCCTGGAGGGAAGAATTAATCGCCTTGCAATCCAAAAGTTGTGGGTTCAATCCAAGCTTCCCCCTCCTGCATTTGCTGATGTGACCCCGAGCAAGGCACTCAATGCGAACTCACTTCTGATCATATTGGCGTATGTATGTTTGAGTGCGAATGTGGCTCTGGTGTGAAGCGATTTGAGCGATTGGTATGACTAGAAAAGCGCTACATAAATTTGATCTCTAGTACTTTGTACACCACGCTTTTGCTGATATGAACTGCTGAGAGTGATTCACGACCAGACATCGGCTTCTGGCAGAGTCCCAGAGGAATCTCACCCCACTCCACATAGGCAAAGGCCAACAGTCCACTGATATTCTTGGTTTTGTGTCCTACAGCGCCCCATTTTTATTTTCTTTTTTCGAATCTTACCAGAGATTTTCAGACAACATAAATACCCTGCCTTGTATCTTCCAGCACATGAGAGATTCTTGTGATTATTGTCTTGTTTGAGAGTCCAGTGGTGCCCTATGTGACATTTTCTCCCAGGATTTTCTGATGGAGTCCATCTTGCCCTCCACACTCTTCAGGTCCAGATCACTGGACCACTGCAGTCAAAATGTTCCTTTCAGCGTATGCTTTATCAAACCGTCCTAAAAATAAGCGGTCATGGCTACATTAGCTGCATTTCCATTGACTATATAATTGCGCAAACTGAAATTATCAAAATAAATTTGCTGACACGCGTCAATTTTGGGTTTTTTTGACTCCATCAACCAGTCAAAAAACTAGTGACGACAACTGGATGTTATTACTGGAAGAAAGATGAAGATAACACAAAGTGGTATGAGGATTATGGCTCAGCATGTTTGACAATTCATCATGTGAACAAACTTGTTCTCGTGTGATTCTTATCTGTCCCTGAACACGTTGGCTGTGGAGAAAGGTGTGGAAACTTCTTGTTGATTTGTATTGCCTAAAACAGTCACTTTCAGCGCTTCATGTAAAACAAAACTATCAACTTACTTCATCAAAATATTCTCAAACGTTGATGAGAAACTGCAGAGCTTTTACAAAAATACGCTTGGATTTCAGTAACTCAAATATTGTTGAAACGTTCATTTACTTCAGTAATTCAACTCAGCAGGGGGAACTCAAGTACTACGTAGACACAAAGTGATTCAGCTGAAGTTTATTTCAGTTCATGTTGATGAATATCGCTCACAGCTAATGAAATCTTCTGTTACTTAGAATAAATGAAAGGGATTTTTAATAGATGTCAGTCTGTTGAGAGTTATGTCATCATACTTTATTGTATATCTGTTCAAAACTTGTTTGGGTTTCTTTTTGTGTGAATTACAGCATAATTGATTGGTGGCATGGAGACATTAGGCCCAAAGCTTTGCAGGGGCTTTAAGGGATCCAAGCTTGCTTTTACAGTAACCTTCAGCTACACTGCAGTTTCAGCTGTGATATTGCTCATCTTCATATTGAAAGTAGGTTTTTATATCCAGCCAGTTTGCTGGTCATTCAAGCATGGCAGTGTCAAGGTCATGAACCAGGTGGTCATGTTGTTATGACCAGTGGCAGCTGCCTAGACCTTCTGAAAAATGTGTAAAATAAGCGCCTTCATAAAGCTAAAATTTGCACCTTGATCTTTGCATTGACTGTTGTTGGGACAAGACCAGTAACGGACAAGGCTTGGCAAATTATCGTTATCCGTGGAAACTTCAAGCCGGTCTCACTTTTTGAATTAAATTACTGAAACGAATTCACTTATCATTGATATTCGATCTGTTGCACCTGTAATTTGTTTCAGGTCTCTTTTTCAAGCAGCATTAATGCACATTTTCCGTGCTTGTATCGCTTCCAAATGTCACCTGTTAATCTTGGTCTCTGGGGTGTTTGTTTTATTATGATGGTGCCCAGAATATTAATGGCTGCCCTTTATGATTCATGAGCACCTTGTTGATAATGCATGGGTTTATTTAATGTTATTCCATCCAGCCGCCCACAGGTATATGAGCCTTTTATTTCCTTGGTATTACTAGAGTTTTTTGACATTGCTTTACTTTGCATCGCTATGGCTTTCACCACTAACTACTTGCCAACCACCTATTGGTTAGCATGGCATTGCTAGCCAACTGTCTCAACTATCTCAAGCACACTTGACGAACCCCGTCATTGGTTCATTGGGTGATCACCTCTGTCTGCTGCCTCTCCGATCTATTGAAGCGAGAATCAGGGTCAGGATAAAATGCATGCGAAGCATGCAAGCTAGACACCCTATTCTGTGCAGAAAACTGGGCCCACATCTCCCCATAACTACTCATGCATTAATGCAATAGAAAAATCCTTTCACAGCAAAACTGGAAGATGTTATATAAATGTTTTATCTGACACTGATTTGAAGCCCCATCCACACAGTTTGTACTAATATGTGTATTTGTTTTGTCTCAGTATGGAATGTGTTGCCTAAACTGCCTAAACCACCACTTTCTCTCAACTGAAAGTTGAGAATTACCTTGCAATCCAGGGCTGTGGTTAATTATACATTTAAAAGTGTGAAAAAAAGAAAAAGTTAAACTCATCCTAATTGTGTTGAAGTACTGACATGAGCAGCTAATTTGTCTTCAAGCTCAACCATTTACTGAGACTACATTTACGCAAGTTTCCTGCCTGGAAACTGCAAGTATTTTTGGATGTTAATTGAGGGAAAAAGTTCCATGTTTAGACAACGGCAAGGTGCATTGCATCAGCTGTAGTTGTCGTTGGCAGGCCACTACATGGCGCTGTGATTTCAGCATGTCCGTAAACTCGCATGCGGTTTTGACCCTTCGTAAACGGTAACCATCTCCGTCTCCCATGAACCAAGTGTTCCTCTAACACATATACCTCTCATCGGATATTGTGCTAAAATGAACAGGTTGGGTATCACGGCACTGCAAAATGCTATCCACGATTGTGTTGTTGTTATCTGCCCGTGCATTCACAGAGTAAACCCTCCAGCTGTGCATTCTGTCTGTATGTGCTTTTGCACGTATGAAGAACTTCAGTTCCAATTTGAAAGCAACTGAACATGTGAAAAACAAATCAGCAAATTGCATTTTGTTGCAGCACTTTGTTAATTTCTGAAGCATCGCAAAACAAAGTGGAACAGAAATCACATGGAAAACAGTAGTCTCAACTTCAAAATTCTTTGTATTTGTCCTAAAGCTTGTTAGAAAAAGCAAAGGAAAAAGTAACTACGAGTTCTTACATAACCCTCTCTGTGATTATTGTGAGAGCTGACTTGTGTGTGGGAGTTCTCTCGTTTCTTCTTTGCCTCTGCGTAATTTTAACAAAAGTAACAGCTTTCTGTTTTGGCAGCAATGTTGTTTCCATAAAGTATGTATGTGTTTGTGTGCAAGAGAGACAGAGTGGAAGAAGGAGCTTTTTTCCCCCCTTTAGATTTGTAGCGATATGCTGCTAAATCACACCGGACATCAGGTTTGTGCACAGCTTTACACTTTTCAAGAGGCGATAGAGAAATATTGAATGTTTTTCAGCCTTGAGGGTGGCAGTGCTTGGAAGTTGCTTGGTGTTCCTGGCTGTGGTCAGGCTTATACTGTAAACAATTTAAATTAAGTGCAGTTAAACACATCTGTGCCAGGAATGGGCATTTTGCTTAACCTCCTTATTGATAATAATGAGAAAGCCACTCTACAAGCCTAACCTTTCAATAAATAACTCTGTGATGTGTGCAGACTGTTTTGTAGGATTTTTAAAGCAGTTAGCTTCCCAAGGTCTTGTCTGACTGATCATTTCATATGCTTGTGGTTTTCCTACTGCAGACAGTGTTATTTGTTTATCTACTGGCAGACTGGCACCATTACAAGACGCTGAACTGGTGCCAGCGATTGCATGTGGATGTACAGGCAGCTGTGATGGGATCACAAAACAAGTCTTACAAATGCCAGTCTTTGGCTCATGTTGAACTGTAGTTGGGAAGATAATTTCTATGATTTGGGTGATTATTTGCAGACAATATAAGAAACATAATTTGCAAGAACTTCTGTATGATCTTCTTTTGTTGTCCAAAGGGGGTTATAAATGGATAAAATTAAATAGTCAATCATAACTCCAGTTGGCAACTTGAAATTGGTATCTTGAAACTCTCTGCTTTGTTCTGATGCTGCTTTCATGCCCAATTGGTGTCCATTGTTTCAGACTACCAGCAATGAGAATCTGTGCTTGCTAATTATTGGGGCAAATTTTCATTAAACTTTGAAATTTGCTTGGCCTTCCTTAAAATCTGTGTGAACCTTATAAAAAAAAACAATTAAGCTCTGCGACCTTGGTAAACACCATTTAAGAGCGGAAGTCTCATGAGAATCCCGTTTCCAACGTCTTCCTTCCCTTTACCTTTTACATATTGAACCCAACCAAAACACACACACATCTTGGAAAACAATCCCCCCCCTTTTGATGGACCTATTCGCTAACCCAATCATGCCAGTAAAATCTGAGCAGTGATGCTTGAAGAAAATAGAGTAGCACATTCCACCAAACACAGGGTCAAATGTAAAGGAAACAAATACACACACACTGGCACTAACTGTGTGTTCAGGGTACACTGTAAGCTTTAAATTTGAGAGTTATACCATTTGAGTATAATCTTTGTTCATTTGCATTGCCACATTTTAGTCACTTGGCTGCTACTCAAGCACATCTGATAAAGCAATTAAAAAAAACACCCAAACAAGACACTTTTGCAATGTCAGGACACTATGAGTTTCAGCCATTCAATTCTATAATTAATTTACATGCAATTTAGGCCTAAGCCCTTGGTATTAAGTGACTAGTGTGGGGTGGAGAAGGTAAAAGAAAACACTTTGAGTCATTCTTGGCAAGCCTTCAGTTCACTGGCTGCTTATTAGAGGAGAGCTTCCTGTTGTGCTGAGTCTGACTTAGCGATTCCCTTTGCGGCGTGTTTTTAACATCACAACACTTGGCTGCTGATTCTTTTAAATGCTGGTTTTAATATCGCTAAGCTGCCTTTGTCATCTAAAAATTACACACGCCGCAACAGTCTTGGACAACATGTGGCACTGCGGCGTGTCACGTTTATGGCGATGATGCACTGCTGCTGCAGTCCAACATTGTGGCTTCATGGGGTCTTTCTGACCGGAGATCAGTTGTGACCATTAATTGCATTTGCAACCTTAATGCATTAAAATGAAGACATTTTCTGACATATATATAACCCCTACTGTGGCACCATTACCACACTGCATATGTCTCGTGGACGACATGCTGAGGCCTCGTTAAAATATACCTCTGTGATTAAAAAGCTGTGAAATTATTTATCGAATCATTAGGGAAGGACGCAAGATCTTATTGTTTATCCCATTTGTGCTAAGTTATTTAGCCGCTGGGGTGGCTCAGTGAAGAATGCATTCAACTAGCACAAAGGAACCCTAGACCTAGGACGAAACAAATATTTTTAAGAGGTTGTGTAATGCTAAATTTAAGGTAGAGGTAGAAAATTATCCGTACCTTTCTAAATGATTTATCCATAGAGATAAATCATCTCTATGATTTAATTTAATTTAGGGCAGAGAGTGAAGCTCAACTTGTTCCTGCTTGACCTGAAACCAACGGCACTGCAGCACATTTAGCTGCTGCAGGAAGTTAGAAAACAGATGAGAGTTTTTTTTGTTAGATTTATGACCATGTAGACCATGTAGAAACTTATTTGGTAGAGACTTATCGTGTAGAATAGTTGATATTGCTGGCAAAGCTAAGGCTGTAACTGTAAGTTTCAGAATTGACCTCCACAATAAAAGTTACTCTGGTGGTGAATTATAGAAAATCTGAGAAATATGACACTGGATTAACAGAATGTATGTCATAGAATTTAAATCCAGATTTAGCCACATATTCTCAAACAATTGATGTAAAAAACCAAACCTATGTAAGGATAACAGTCTTTGTTGATACTTTCTCAATTTTAGCTTCATTTAGCTTCCTTAGTGGAACAATACCTCTATATAATTTACCTCCATTTGCTTATAATTTTGAAATTGTACTGTTAAGTGCTGATCCCCATATGTTGTTCCAGTTTGCGTACAAACAAGTGTTGACACAGTTAGCTGCTTTAGGACGCTTTTGCCTGCTCTCTCAATTCATTTTTGCTTTGTGGCTGCATTCTAATGGGACGTCGAAAGATTTACCCAGCTTTATTCAAATTCAGCTTCAAGTAAAAGTCACCCTACTCACCTAAACTCTAAGCGAGCCAAATAAACAAGCGAGGACAGTTCTGTGAATGAGAAACCCGGGAGCTCGACAAAACTCTTCGGCTCTCATCTTTTTCCAACGGTGGAAAAATTCTCACTTAATTGTTGTTTTCTTCTGAAATGAGATGAGGCAAGCAAGTCTGAGGGGTGGAGAGAGAAGCCCCATCATCAGACACCGAGCAAGATTAAATGCTGAGACGATCCAACCTGTCAGCATGCAGATGCCACAATGGAGCAATTATAAATCAACCAGCTCAGGTATTAATCCAGCAGACAGCACTTTGAGATTGGCTATTTGGCAGGGAGAGGGTTTTTGGCGCAAATCAAAGGATGTGAGGAAAAAGCTGATGCGTGGAGGAGAGCGATGGTAAGACAGAGAGACATAAAGCAGGAGAGGAAAACACGGGGGAAGGGAGAGAGGAATGTAATTGTCCCCGGCAACAGATCAGAGAGTGAGTGTAGTAAAAGGCTTACTGCTGGTATTTCCAGCTAATGAGGCGTTTGGCTGTTGGTGGCCATGCTTTGGTCTGACTGTATTCTCAAAATAGGCCCAAAAGGGATTAAAATAACAGCAGCACTGAAGCAAGGAAAGTATTCAAGATAAAACGCTCTGGAGACAAATTCATTGATGAGTTGTTTGCCTACAAATTGATCAACACAAATAATTAAAGTTTAATGAACTAGACGGTTACAGACGCCATTACACGACAGAATAACTGGTATGTTTATGTTAGGTGGTACGAACCCAATATCTAAGTTATAGAAAGAAACTCTTTTTTTATTATTATTATTTTTTACATACATTAAACGATAAATGTCTTGACCTTTGCAAATTACCAGAACATTACAGGAATCCAAAACCTCATTATGGGAGTTATATTTAATGAATCAGCTGTTATCCTCTCTAACAGATGGCGCTCGCTCTTAAATCCTTGGCAGATAAAGAACTTGGAGTAGCTCTGTTAACATCGTCAGACATGTTGACATTGAGAACTATTCATCTCACTCAAACAAAAAAAAACCAAACAAAACATCACAGTATGTCTGTTTCAATGACAAAACCAACCACTAATCAGAACGCTTTATGATGTGCTAGCATGCTGCATGGCTGTCATAACAGTCTTCTGATGTGCAGACACTTCATTAGGAAACGCACTTCATAAATGAAAGCACATTAGTATTAAACCTGAACTTTGCCTCTGCAGCTATTCTAAGAAATGAGTCAGCTGTCATGTAACCCTCGACGGTCTCTGAATTTCCATATATGCTTCAAAGCTTAGCGTCTGTTAATAGCATGCATTGATGGACAATATTTAATGCAATTTCAGTTCATTTTCTATATTTTTGAGTGAGACGACGGCAAGAAGTAAAGAACAAAAGAGAAATGTGAGGTAAATGAATTCATAAGTCGGCAGGATCCCTCGACAGATGGTCCAGGGGGAGCTTAACACTGCCTACTGTTTTTTTTGTTTTTTTTTGGCTGAAAACCTCTTGAGCGTCACCGCTCCCCCTGCAGCTGATGACACCAAATAGGACCCGATTCACTAATGACCTCATTCTGCAGCACAGAGCGGCCGTTTACCTGAGCACAGTTTTTGGTTCTCTGTCAGCTGCATAAGCCACTGGAGCTCATCTGGGTTTCCAAGGATTTGCGTCCGGAGCGTATTGACCGCGTGGAAAAGTGAATTTCGATAGACGTCGGGCCTGAATTATGCAACGCAGCCCATGGATTTGCAGGTCTTGCAGAATTTAATATAATAGGGAATAAAGAAAGGCAACAGAACTGCAATTAAGTCCTGAGGCGAAGGAGCGATATTACAATACCAGAAAATATAAGCCGTAATGTGAATGGGAACACACTTCCTCATATTTCCTTTTAAAGGGGCAGCTTTTTGTATTCCCATAGTGCCTTTTTATAGCGCAATCAGATGCCTTTGTCAACTTCAATTGTTACAAAAATGTTGTATGTAGCAAATATGACATAAAAGAAGTTTGAACTTTGTAATTTAATACCTTGAAATTGGGCCTCTGTCTCTTTAAAAAACCCTGCATTCAGGAAGTCATCTCAACACGGCTCCTCTATTAACTTTAACAACGTTTTGAATCGATATTTCACGGAGAAGTAGCTCATATAATGAGCTCAGTAGATGTGCACTTCCTCCATGTGTTTGCTATTTGCTGCTGGCTAGTCTGAAGGAGATGAGTGGCGGAGTCTCTTAGGTGGAAGCTCGGAAACTGTAGCTCTGAGGAGGAGTCGTGCCTCGAAGGCGGTGCTAGCTCCTCCCGGGCATTTTGCACAACTTGAATGGTTGCCACGGGGGATTCAAGGATTTGTTTTATTTTTCAGGTTCAGGTGTGTTGCTCATTAAAATTGACTCTAATGCTTCCTCAAAGAAAAGCGAACACAACCAGCTAAGAGTAAATGAAGTTGAACTACGCAAAACCTAATCACAAGCTAGGCTGCCACAGATTATTAGGGATGTAATATTGTATTAAAACTTTGCAACTTTGATACACAATGACAAAGTAATTAATAATTTCATGCTACAGTCTGCAGAAGCTCTGTCTACACAAGTGAAAATTAATTCCAAACCATTTCAGGGCTCTTACAGGCTATGTATTGACCTTTGAACTTTTGGTCTGAGATGGTCATGTCACCTTCAGGATAAAAAAAAAAAAAAGCAATATCACGCTGATGTCATAGCCTAAATTGCTGGTAAGGTAATACATGTCACTTTTGAGGTCAATACAGATTTAGCTCCTAGATGCTACAGGACTTGATTTTTCATGAATTGTGCTCACATTTACAGTTTTGTTAAATATTTTGATGGATGATGTTAGGCCAGTAGGCATGAAGCATAGCAGGATAATTCTAAAAAATGGTGGCGACAACAGCTTAAATATCAGTGATGTTTGTTGGTTGCAGTTTTCATAGTTCCAGCATATTTTGTCACCCGCCCTTGATAAAAAAGCATTTAAACTGTCAAAATAACGCTGCTTTAATTACGTTTGTCTCCCTCACTCATCCAGAATCGATTGCCTAGCTTGATGTTTAAATTTTCATCAATCTTCTTTAAGTTTGCCTTCAAAAACTTGGTGCAGTGTTTTTTGTTCTTCTGGGACAGTTTCATTACTCATTATGTGAGGTTTTTGTTATAAAATAACATTTAGATATGAAGGTCAATCTAAACAAAATGTTTGGGAAGACAAGATTCTCATGAAATAACTTACCTTCTGAACGGTTTTATCTTACTAATAAAGATACAATTTAGTATTTCTTTCTGCATAAACAGGCGGGGGTAAAAGGTGCACAGTGTTACTCCATACAGCAAGAGAAAACTTTATTCCTTCCAGTACTTTCTCAGGTATCCTATGTCCTAACAGAACTTTAAAAAGTTTGGTTTTTACAACATAATATATTCCATTATAACTTTTCTATGGCTTAAAGTCCTGTTTAAGTCATAGAAAAGCTATAATGGAAAACTAACTTTTTCCAGGTCCGTGGTGTACCTCAATACTAATCTCTCCTTGCAAAGCAAACAATATTTCTGAACCCAACTTGGCCGAAAAAAACATGCAGCTGGATACCTAATGTGGCTGACAATTAATGCAAATGCCATCTAAAGTCTCATCCTTTGATATCAGAGGAGGCTTATGGGTATCCAGGCTGGGATTAATGTCAGCAGGAAGCCTTGAAGGGCTTCTCCTGAGCAGCTGCCCAGTTCTGGCCCTCCCGCGTTAGCGGGAAAGGCTAGCGGAGAGTTTTTCTTGTTGCTTTTCTCACTTCAATACATAATTTAGACAGAACATTTACCAGAAGCGGCAAAGGTCAAGCAGACGGATGTCAGGCCAAGACACTTTTTTTTCTCCAATGAAAAACACTCATTGCCGGAAATGCGGAACCTAATTCCCTAATACGCTGAACTCGGATCTAATTCATAAATTATAAGTAAAGAATAACTTTTACTTTAATGCTTAAACTATATTTTTTACAGCCTGCACTTGTTCTTTTACATGGGTAACATTTTTCATGGCAGAGTTCGATATTGAGTAGCTTAGAGTGCTTTTCCTGGGATTTATACTTGGGGTAAGAATGTGCATAAAAAATATGAGACATTACCTTTTACCACTGGGACTTCATAATCGAACATATACACAAGCAAGATGCATTTTAGAAGTTTGTTCTTCTGTTTGTTCGTTTTTCACAAGCCAAATAAAGGAGGCAGAAACTCTAAGACTCAGTTTTGGTTTGTGTTTTAGACGTGTGTAACACCTGAAACTCTACTAGATTACTTCAAAAGGTGCAAGGTGAAGCTTTTTTTCTTAAAGTTTTTTTCAATTCTCCTGGGCAGCTAAAGAAAAAAAAAAGGAACACAGACATTCTGATAAAAGCAGAAGCATTTTGCTGGAAGACGGAGAGAAAATCCTCCCAAATAAAAAAAACTAACAGACCTGGCAACAGACCGTGTTTACACGCCTTGATATATATTCCACGGCGTTGGAGTGCCAAATACATGCCGCCTTTCCTTCACGAATACTTTGAAAGAGGAGAAAAGAATTGAAATGACGATGCAGTGAGTAATGCTAATGTGTCATCTTTAGAACCAAGATGACTTTTTACAAGCTTACAGGAAAAAAAAAAAAAAGAAGAAATGATTGTTTGGCCTTTATAGTAGATAATGGGCCTCGAATCTGTTTTTTCCAATTCCTCTCTCTCCCTCTATTTTTGTTAATCAGAGCAAGAGGCTGCTGCCAAATCCCCGGCATAATCTATGTCCTTGTCTTCCTCGGGATACTGTTGACCCTATACACTTTTAAGCACTGCAGTGTTTTGTAACTAGATCAACAGCCAGACAGGCACTCGGGCAGACAGATGGACTATCAGGTGCAGGCCCACAATGTCAGCACGCTCCGAATTTCCCTCTGAAGAGCCTGTCAGTAATTATCTGCATACTGTAGGTGTTAATATATGCTGTGGTCCTATACCGGCGTGGCAAAGTGCCGCGTGAATACTAATCCAAGTTATCTCAATTATCTGCACTGTCGAGATGATTTGTGTAGAAAATGACATTATGCCAACCCGAGGTGATTTGGTAATACGGGTGGACTAGGAACACAGTGAGCAAATGCTGTAACAATTCATCTAATTGACAGACTATGACTCATTCTGCCTGGCACTTCATTTCAATTACTAAGTCGGAGTCCCCAGTAGCGCTGGCAACCGGCTAAACGGGAGGTTTTGTCTCTCCCGCCCCGATCCTGACTCGGTTATAAACCAAGCTCGCTTTTGTGAAATTCTGGAAAAGTTTCCTAAATCCCTTCAGTTCATCTTTTTTTTTTTTTTTTTGGACAAATCCAATCCACTGGTCACCTACTCAATTTCCTGCATCATAGAAAGGATTCCTCTGTTTTTTATTTATTTATTTTTTTCAAACTGTTCCAAGGTTTCCTCCAGAAAACTTGCTAAGCCGGGCAGTTGGGGCTCTCGTCCAGCGGCCCGCCGTGTTTTTGAGATAAAAATTGTTTAAAGTTGACAGGAAATTTGTAAATATCACTTGATAGTTATGCGTTATTGGAAGATTGGAGGATTAATATCTGAACACTAACAAGAAAGTCTTAAAAGACATCATAAGCAACACTCATGTATGTGAAATCTAATGAACTGATGCAATTGATTGGACAAATAGAGCTTTATATCAATTTTATTTGACTGTATTGTTTGATTAGATTGAATTGCTCTTTATGTAATCAGATCCAGTGTGCATTTATTTTGCTTATACTCTTGAGTTTTATGTTTGATTGCTGAATTTTATCTTGTGATTAATTAAATTAACACCATCAGATTATTTCTAGTTTACTCCACAAACCTAATTTGAGGTTTATTTATCATTCTCGTTAAGGGTTTTGCAGATTAATGTCCACATAATCTACATATTAAAGTTTGTAGAGGAATTCCAAGAGAATATCTCTCGGCTCAAAGGCTGCTTTTGATTTCTGGGCACCAATTATGATACCAGTGTTTTTCCTTTTTCATTTTTCTTTTTATTCCTCAAGAGGGCCATAAACCAGCATTCTTAAAGTGGCTTTATTGGATCTTCCATTTTGTGTGTGTCTTTTTCGAATCGCTCTCCTCTCAATACACTGAAGCAAATCAGTCCAAATTAAATTTGCATCCTAAATAAGCGTCTGGGAGGTAATGTAGCTCTGTCCTTGCATTCGGGGACTACAGAGGCATACTTATTTCTCCAGGATGTCTTGTTGGACACGAGCCCAGGCTACGGTCATCGGCCCACGGGTTTGGCGAGGCGCTCCCATGAGCTCAAAATGCGACTCCATAGATCACAATCAAAAGGAGAAGAAGAAGAAAAAAAAAATGGCTGCTTCAGCTCACATGGACTGAGCAATTAAAAGTTTAGGAAAAAGCACATATGCTTGTTTTGAATTACTTTTTTACTATTATAAAAAAAATAAACATATCCCAATTGTTTCAAAAAGGGCCTTGGCTCAATGTTTAACAAGGAAAAACACGCAACATGAATAAAATAGAATGCTTTTGAGAACATACGCGCATCAAAGCTTCATTCTTCTTGAGGCTTCTACTCTGCTTGCGAAAACATGGCAGCTGTATGTATATATATTTTTTTAAGTGCACCACATGGATTTTTGTCTATAACCTCCTGGTCCAAAAAGGAAAGCCGGCTACCATCAGAGGCATGTCTTCCCTGCCCACTCAAGGTCTGGCAGCTCATTAGGTTCTATTCGCGGTCATGTGTGAGAAATCCCCTGCAGGAGACCGAGTCTTTCCAATTCCTTTTTTTTTTCTCCTTTTTCCAGCAGAGGAGGAGAGATTCTGTTCGCTCTTTGTACATGCTGGTTAAACCTCGGATCGCTGTGTCTATGCTGTGACAATTTATGTATGAATGTATTCACCTACTTTATACGGCTCGGCTTGCATCACTCGCCAGCCTCCCTGCTCCCACCTGAACCTCCAGGATTTTATTTCCCCGACTCTTTAGTTCGGTTATGCTTTCTGGTCTGACGCATTTGAATTTCCATGGGGGCCCGCAGAACTATTCTAGTTTTCTTTGACATGAATGTCATAGGGCTTGTGGACCAAATACATTTGGTTTTGTCACCGTTTTGCAGGCTCTCTCTCCCTGTGGGCAGCGGGTTCGATAAACACATGTACATTTAAGCCAAAAAAATGTTTGCATTCCTGGCAGATTTGGATTTTAATAATACTTTTTATTCCGACAACAAGGTCGTTTATGATCAGGAAGAAGACAAACACCTGTTAAAAGGTGGTAGAAATTAAAAGTTGGATTTGTTATTGATATTTTGTAACTATTTGTACTCTTTTTACTTAAAATATAGTGTCAAGTTCTTTTTTAAACTGTGCACTTCCCCACTTGAAAAGGGATGGATGACCCCATGCAGATTCTTAATGGCAGGGATTTTACTCGAAGGACCAAACAGTTTTCCTTGCTTTTACTTCCATTTATTTCAGTGTATGGACATATTCACCATTGATCCAGAAGATGCAGGTAAAAACCTTTAAACAAACCCAAAAAATAATAATTACTAATCTGTATAAATTAATTTCACTTAGTTGCAAATTATATAAATAATACCAAGCAACCCATCACAAATTAAATATACAAAATAATCAAAATTAAATACACAAGTAACTAAACTTATGTTAACTTTAACTTAACTTTAAAGTGCATTCCAAGTTAATATTTACATTTCATACACATACATTTCTTAGCATACAAACATCTGCTTCTCAACATTAATAATAAATATTTATCATAAATTTAGCTTTAAATTATTCTTTGAAGTTGATGGTAAATTAACAATTGAACTTGTTACCCAAATCCATTTCATCAATGCAATAATTAATTCAATCATAAAAGTCCATCAGTCAATGAACGGCAAGCGTCGCCGCTGCAATCCACCACCTCAGTTCAGCTGTCACTAATGATCCGATCGGCCAAACTGGATTGTAGACAACTCTGCGGTCCGATCTCATAACAACACAGTTTATATCTTACCGGCTGCCTCTCTGCTCATCTAAAAGATCATCCAGTTGTACACAGGTTGACTAGGATCTGTGATTCAAAAAGTCCCAAACTCCTGTCCTCTTTGTTTGACGGCTTTAACTTCCGTCTTCTCTTTTTTTTTCCTTGTCCGTCCCGCTTTTAGGTCCGTGTGGGAACGCACAACTTTTTTTCTTTTTTCTTTTTTTTTTTTTTTTTTTCTTCCTTCTGATTTGACTTCACATATAGTCATGTCAGTCTTTTAAAAGTAGCACAATTTTCCTTTTTGACGTCAGCAGATAAAGTATGCTTAAGTATAATTTAACCACATTATTCTTTTCTCTGTGTTGTACATTTGGATCTAGTTCAGATATGTCAGTAGAAATCCTTTTCCTCTGTCCTCAGTCGGACATTTTTGAAATCAAGCAGTCATCCAGCGACAGTTGAGATGTTTTTGCTGGACTTCACCGGCCGCCGTTACGTCCCAAACATTGGATTGTTTGTCACGACAGAATCGATTAGCTTCCCTTGAAACGGCCGCAGCCTTGACGCACGCCACACTGGCCTGAACCGGCACTAAGCGTCCTCTGATTGATTTCAGAATCGGTGGCGTGTCTCTTAACTACCAGCCTCAACCGTATCAAAAAGGCTGCATGATGAACTGCTGCTAATTTCAGAAGAACATGCACGTAAAAAACTTTTGATCTGTAGCCAACAGGAATGTGTGTGGCTTTATCTCCTTTCTTTTTTGAGAGTTGTCCGAGGAGGATGGGTCGTCATTTGGGGAAGCACAGAGGAAAGCATCAGGCAGCCATTAAACACTTTCCTCTCTTGTGTATTGAGACGCTGAGAATTTCCTGGCAGGCAAATTGACAGACGTGTGAATCGGGATTAAAAAATATAAGAAACGGAACAAAAAATTCAATAATTTCTCTCCAGTTTTGCATTGTTGTCGTCGCAGATATGTGCAAGGCTGACCCAAATGAGGAATCTATAGATTTATATATTTTTGTCCTTTCTCGCCGGTAGCTTTAAGATACCAGATGGTGGGAGTAAAACTACATGAAGGCCTTAACAACGTAAAACCACATTTACCTTTTTTATTAGACCAGCTTTTACAAAAAATGCAAAAAACTCAAAAACCAGACAAGCCTGTCTGTCGAAAACTGAAACGATTTATGAGATTCTCTAATCCTTTGATGAATTATTGACCTTTTCTTCAGTGGCTGCTTACCAGACGCTCCACTGTTCTCATTCCCAGACAGCCAAGAACAGATTCGGATGCAAAAAAATGCAACCACACTTTCAGGTAGGTGGACAGGATATCGCACTCCTCTGCACTTTGGCACTTCTGGAAACTTGCACTTATAGGTACGAAAACACGTTGCGTAAGAGATGGATATTTAAAAAGAAAAGAAAAAAAAAAACCATACGTGGTAAATTATATAGAAATGCAGCCAGCTGAGGAACATTTCAATGCTTTTCTGTACATGGCAACCTTAAAATCTCTCTCCAAAACAGACTTTTTTTTGTTTGAGAATTTTGTATTTATGAGGCGATTTTGATTTTTCTTTAGATTATTTTTGTTATTTTCTCCATTTTGTTCAATGAGAGTATCAACAAATTTGAAAATATGATCAAATGCAGTGGCTGTGTACAGGTTAGTGATATAAACCACTTCTTTATTTGACTGATGACCTAAAGAACATATATTTTTCAAGAGTGTGGGGCTCCGATTGCTGTAACATGCAGTTACCTAAAAAAAAAAAAAATTCTTGTTGTTATTACAATAGTATAAGTCCATATCACCCAAATCTCCTGTTCCAGCATGTTGCAAAATATCTCAGTTGAATTTTCTGTCCTTTTTGTTGCTGTAGGTCCATCTGCTTCAAGTTTTGACATTTTGCGCTTTTGGAGTTTATTCGACATAACTTGATTTTAACATTATTCGACCTCCTGAATTTTGCCCCCTTATCTCCGAGATAAAGAGGTTTTCTCTTCACACAGGTGCCTTTTACTCGACATTTCATCTTTTTCAGCTCACTGTCTGTACAGATTGAAAGTCTCAGTAGACTGAAAGTTTCTGACATATTCACTTAACTCTTCTTTCTAATTCTTCTTTCTCCCCTTTTCTGAAGCTCTGTTTGAACTATAAACCATCTTAGCATTGTCTGGCTTGTAGTCTGTTGAGCTGCTGTCGATAATTTTTTGGCATTTAAGATGCTTATCCTGCTTTGGTATGTGAGCTCCATATTTGACTTGCTAGTTTGTCGCTTTTATCTAAAGTTAAATAAACGAAAGAGCCGTGAGAAAATTAAATGTATTCCAGCAGGGAACAGAGAAGGTACAATAGTTCTGTCAGGTTTTTGTGGCTTTTTTTCTGGCCTAATTACAACTTGTAATGCATTATGTTAATAATATGTGGCCTGTGTGAGTGCTCCCTGATTAAAAAATCCTCCCACGCTGCCTTTTGAACTGGTGGAGATTTAAAAAGCCGCTCCTAAAAAACGCTTCTTCCCGTTGTAAATGTTTTTGAAATGTGTGCCCTTGTGACTTGATCAAACAGCTCCTTGTGAATTATCAAAGTAAAAGCCCCTTCAGGCGGAGGAGCTGCTTTTGCCAAGGAGGGCGCCGTTAAAGAGAGGGGCCCCTCTCCAAACAAAAGCTTTCCAAAGATGAAGCGAGAATAGCGCTGGATGTAGGAGGCAAGCGAGGAAGATAACACGAAATTTTCTGTAACTTTACCACAATTGTCCTAAAGTCCTACATCAGGTCTCTGGATTGTCCCACGCTTCATTTCTCTTTCAGTTGTTTTATATTCGCAGCTGTGTTTGGGATTATTGCTCGTTTGATGAGTCAATTTTACGTGACACTATCTCTAAGACAGACGCTCTCGTTTGAATGTAGAATACTTCTGCACACAGACAAGTTGACTGCAGCGCCAGTGGCAAAGCAAGATGGACTCATCAATCCTCCATCAGCAGGTGCGACAGTTTGTATCATATGGCTTTGCTTTCACGCTGGGTTTGTTTTTCTTCAATCTTGTTCTTTATTATTATGGTAAAACATCTCTCCCTTGTCAAAAAAGACATTCTTCCAGTAGCCTGCCAGCCCTTTCAAGGACCCTCTATGTGCTTAGTCTTTTTGTAATTGTGCTGTCAATTTTTATTATTTATTTATTTTTTCTGATAGATGCCAGAATTGACCTTGAGGGTGAATTGTTGCGAAGTCCTCTGTAGTGAAGATTGGCAGCCATCTTTAATGTTTTCCATTCACAAATTATCTTCCTTAATATAAAGTAATGGCCGTCACAGTGGGTAGAAATGGCCTCGTAACCCTTCCTAAATTGATGGGTCGCTATGGTTTTGAGGTCGTTGCTGATTTGTTACTGTTCTGACATTGCGGTCACAGAAACACAAGACTAGCAAACTGTCAAAATGGCCACAGCAGCTTCATTTCCATTGGTCACACAATTGCGCAAAGTGGGACTACGAACACAAAACGGCTATCAAAACTATCAATTAGAATTTTTTTGCGGCAGGATCAGATTTTTCTTTTTCTTTTTTTAACTGTATCAAACCTGAAACGCTTTTTCTGCATAACACAAGTCATGTGATAAACAACCGGATGTTACTACTGGCGGAAATGACGAAGACGATGACAGGTGCTTAACAATTGATGGATTAATTAAGTGCAGTAGCCAAAAGTATCCTGCATAGACTTAAATGCAAGATTTAAGTCTATGCAGACTTAAATCTGCATTCTGATAAGATACATTAAAGTTTGTAACTGTGTGATAAAATTTAATGGAAAATAAGAACTTGCTTGTAGTTTTATTTATTTATTTATAAAATTCATGATTTTATTAATAAAAAATCATGATTGTGTTGATTTAAACTTTTTTCTTCTTCTTCGCGGACTCTTCTCTTCATGAAATATGTAGCAAATGAACTGGTTTTCATAGCTAAATTTGAACGAAAACCGCCTCACATCAGGCTAATTCTTGACTCCCATTTGAAAAGATGGACATTGATGCATACAAGAGAGGATCAAGGAGCCGTCTCTGCCATCAAAATTAGTTTCCTCTTACTGTAAGTGCTTTTGGAGTTCCAAAGACTAAGAAGCCCTGTGGGTTTTATCGCTGTAATAAAATACTTTAAGGAAGGCAGAAATAATTTAAAGACGCTCCAGATTTAGAAGGCTCTCTGTCTCTGCTGCCTCAGCTGCGAAGCCGCAGTCTTGCTCTCCATAACATGCCAAACATGGAGCAGATATATTCACATACTGAAAAAATATTTCACCCTCCTGTGAACCAAAAATTAGTGTGCTAGCTAGCAGGCACTAAATAAAGTCTGTTTCATTATTTCCACTGTGGCCTTCGGCTTTGACTTCTGCTTGAAAAAATTAAACCAGTTAGAAAAACTGAATGGTTTTAATATGTGGGGGGTTTCAACATTCAGCTATTGTAGTCTGATAATATATCTGTCCAAATCGTAAAATCAGAGCTCATATGTTTTCTCTCTATGTATTTTCCCTTTTTGCTCAATTTCTTTTAATCCAATCAAGCCAAAAGACAAGACTCCAACAGGAGTCCTTGCTTAAAATAAAACGGAGCTCTCCATAGTTTAAATTCATAACTGGTGACTGGTGAGAGAAATGGCTGCAGCGTAGACGTTTTTAGAAGTGGTATGCTTCACTCCGGAGTCGCATAAGGGGCTCCCTTATGATTTAACAGTCCAAGATCATCGCTGTCTCTTTCTATCAAAGTGAGATCCGAACAGCCGCTCCAATCGGTGTGGAGTTATTTAGTGATTTGGAGCTCCGCCTGCATCTTTTAAGGAGGCAGCCTGAGGCTGTGGTTAGGCTTCGCCACGGCTGCCAACCAGCTCAAGCTACGGGGGGCACATCCTGACGAAAACATTTGTTGATTTCTTCATTTCGTCATCAGGCCAGTCGTTTTTTTTAAATTGTGCCATTTCCACTTCTGGTATCCCACTCTACTGCACACGGCAATTTAACTGGTCATTTTTAAGGATTTAAGTTATAATAAAACAACAAAAGGAGTGAATTTTTACTTTAGCTGGTGCTGTAGATGTTTTATTTAAACACATTTCCACTTGATTTTAGATTTGGAATCAATATTGTTGATCATCTATTTTATTTTAGTAATATGTGAATTGAAGTTGCATTAATTTAGTAATAGAAGCAAATATGAGCAGTAAACATTTTGTGTGAGAGCTTCAAGTTAATGGAGCAGAGGTTTTCAAACAGTTTCAGGTTAATAGGGACAAGTTTTAGACATTTTTCTTATCGTCGAAATGAATAAAAATTACATTTTCATATAATTGTACTCAACTGTGAGCAGTGAAACAGCACCGTTGCTTCCCGACGTGCTTCATATGAAAGGTCTCTGCACGGTTAGACCCACCATGTGTGTGTTTATGTTTGATATGATGAAATAATAATTGACAAATGGTAAAGTTACAAACTGAACTCAAACTTTGGATTCTTTTAGGATTTTATGTGCGAGACGAACACAAAGTACTTCGTAATTGGGAAGACGGAAATAAATTATACATGATTTGAATATCTTTTTTACTTGAATCAAAATCTGAAAAGTGTTGCTTTTGAAGTCGCCTTTGAAGTGAACTTTCCAAGTGAGCCACTCCCTGCTTTGAAATCTACAGAATAAAATTATGCAAACACAGATTGAAAGGATTCACTGACCAGTAACTTTCATTTTTATGTATCATTACTTTATTTTCATTTCATAATCACACACTAGCTTATGTTTTCCTGGTAAATCACCCAGAAGTTTGTAGCTCCAACATGTCAAAAAAGTTGACATTGTAGAAATCCTATTGCAAGGCATGATAAAAGCTGAGAATGTTGCTTTTTATTTCAGTTTTATGAGCTAATCAGACTAATTAGGGTGTTCCTTCGGGAGATAAGTTATCAAATAAATAAAGTACTAAGAGAATGAAAAAGCACACGTTTCTTCTTCACGATGACCTACTATTTCAGAACAAGAGTTCATGCCCCAAATAAAACATGCCGAGTGTGCGGTGAACTCCTGACAGTTCTTTCTGCGGTACAGTACATCTCCATCTGACAAGACTGGGAACGCCATCTGCCCATAAAAAAGTATGACTTCAGAAAGAGGTCGCTGAATCTGAACCATCAAGCTCTATAAAACATCAAGAACAAGACGGATAATCAGAGGCAGACGCATAATTTTCAGTGAGACATTTTCGAGAATCTTGGGTGACCCAGTGAGTGCCATGTTGCAATCGGTGTAAAAAAAGAGGAAAAAAATGACCAGAGGTAGCTTCAGTACCAACCCAAAAGCTCTCAGCAGTAATGAAAATGTCGGATTCAAACAAGCTAACTCATACACATTTCCGGTTATATTGGAGTTGAAGTCTGCAACCAGATGCCCTCATCTCTCATCACAACGAAACATAAAGAAGAACTCCTCCTGAGGCCTTAAAGAAACAAAATATTAGCTTGGATTTCCTCACTGACTATTAAACCTAATTATTTGTTAAAGTTTAGGAAGCGCTGGCCCAGGCTCTTCCTTTCGAATGAGATAAAACAGTTAATTAGGAGCTCTAGCAGGAGCTTTCCAGCACATAAAGAAATCATTTGACAACTTTCCAGAGGCCCACTGTTCTGTTTAAAGCCAACACTTTCCTACTTTGCATATTGCGACAAATCAAAAGTACAGTTTACATTTGTGCTCTCGAGAAACTCCTCAGTATAGGTAATTTTGCATCTGTCACTGTTGCAGATAGCTTCGAGTCGCAGCTTTGTATCTGTTGCCTGAATTAGGACTTTGATGGCAGCTGTTTAGTGTTTCCGAGCCTCAATGCAAATTTGGGTTTTGTTTCTTGGCAGACAGGAAAATATTGATAAAACCTTGGAAGCTGCCTGTTTTTAAGCCTAGGATCCATCTGAAACACCAGGAGAAAACTACCTTATAAGGATTTAGAGAAGAAAATCTCACACTGCTCCAAACAGATAACCCACTCAAAGGAAGAATTTGATTATCTCACGAGGTAGCCTAAGCTCATCTACAAGGCAGACTAATGGATCACGCCTGATAGTCCGGGGACCAAACAAATCAAATCCTTTGAAAAAAACCTGTTAACCCCATCACCTGTGGTGGCGCTGCACCAAGGACCACTGAAGGAAATGACACAAAAACCTCTGAAGAAGACTGGAGCACAACGAAATGTGAACCAAAAATGATTTTAGCGGTTGTTTAGCCTGTTTTTGGAGCAGTCTCTGGTCAGCTCGGTGTTCAAATATGCACCAGAGTTCACTACAACGAACCGAGACCCAGGTTTTCAGGCGAACAGGAGTCTGATTGCGCATTAACACCTCCCCCAAACCAATTGGACTCGCTAAGCAAACAAACCAGAGTTCCATTAAAGTGGAGTAACAGGGCAAGCCTCATTCAAAACCTGACTAAGTAGAAAATTGCAGTTTTCAAATTCATTTATTACGGCAAAGTGCCGTCTAAACCAACCTGGCACAATGTGAGCCACTAAAAACAGTAATCACACTCTTGTTAAATAATGGAATATTTGTAATTAAGAAAGCTGTGCTCTTTTTCACCAGCTTCACCCAAGGGGATTACTGTCAAAAGAAATTACTTGAGCAGCACCTGTCTGATGACATGAAAAGCCACCACATCGCGGCTGGATTTAAAAGGAGTCAATAGCGTCCATCAGTCAGGAAACGATTACGCAGCGATTTCTGAGGCTTCCTAGGCGAATGTATAACACATTAAATGCATTAAAACAATTTTGCAAATGATTTCGAGTCCAAATTTCTTCAAGATGACGGAAAAATCACTACTACTGGAAATCACTCTGTCGCCAAGGATTTAGAGCCAGTTATAATGATCAATTTCACAAGTTAACTACCTTTAACAATTAAATGTGACAAAAAATACATATATAATAAGTGGTGGGAAGGAAAGAAAATCAAGAATCAAATAAGTTTTGGACTTAAAAAGTCAAAAAATAACATAGCAGTAAAAAATAAAATAATACTGCAGATAAGGTCTGCATGTTGCAAGCTCTTGTTAGGAAGATGATGAAACGTCAAATGTTGTCAAATTTCAATCAGGCCTGAAGATTCACAAACAACCTGATCCTACACTATAAGCCTCAAATATTCACTGATTACTCTCACCGCAGCTTCAAACGCTCAAAATTAGGATTCCGGTACGCCTCAGAGAATATATGATTAAAAGAGATCAAACTGTGGTAAGCTATAGGGAAATATCTGACAGGTGCGTCTCTCACGTGTTCTCCCTCTTTTACATTCTTCACTCAAGCTTTTTCTAAAAAAATTTTTTTTTTTAGTTCTTTCAAAACCATTTCAACCCGTTTTGCGAAGCATGACGGAGATGGGCTCTCGCTGCTTGCAGAAGACCGTCTTCTCTGCTGTCTGTTTCTGCAGCGTCACTCCGCCTGCAGCTTTGAGCGAGAACAGTCAGTCGCAGAATCGCAAGAGAGCGCCTGTCAGGAAGCAGAACATGAAGGGCTTTCAGCGTATGACTGCTGGTAGATGCGCGCTGATGAGGAGAGACGTTCTGTGCAGAAATTTTTCAAAAAGTCGTACCAGACTTTCTGCGTACGATTTGGAAAATGAAATGACAACCAAGTCTTCATCTAAAGTCTGAAATGCTTTCAGATTGTTTCCTAACTTGCTCTTCAGTTGCAAGACATTTCTTGATGTTCTACTTTTTTTTTTTTTTTTTTTTAAGATTTTTTTCTGGGTAATGTAGCTCAAAACAATTTTTAGGTCATTTTTGTAGACTGTACCCAAAATATTTGAAAGAAAATGCAGCTTCAGAAGCTGAAATACGTACTTGACATGCTATTAGTTGACATTTTCAAAGCAGCCAATCCAAGACCATCATCTATTTTCCTTGGCCCTGATTGGCTGTACCACAAAGAGGGTAAATAAGGAAGATGGTAGATGATTTATGTGTCAATTCAGTTTCCGTCTGAATTGACACACACAGTGTGTGCATTATGACCAAAATGGCCTTCACACATATGAAGGCCTTTTTGGTGTTTTTAAAACAGGCTGCTTTGTGGTGCATGGTGGTGTCAGCGTCATGCTGAGGAGATGCTTTTTTCTTTAACAGAGCTTGTGGGAAGACCAATGGAATCAAATTTAAGGCAATTCTGGAGGAGAAAAACATTGCAATTTGTGTTTTTGATGTTAGAAAATGTGGAAAAGAATTCAACCTGTGTTTTAGTGTTTTGCGGTGCTGCATGGAAGAGGAAAAAATGGGATTTCTCACTTTTTCTGACTCCTCCACTCCTCTTTTTCGCTCCCCTGTACTTGTTTATTTACTTACAGTACGGGAAGGAAATAGTGTCTGTAATCTGTAGAGGCTTCCAATCTCCAATAAATCTCAAAGAGAAGAGAACTTGTGTTGTGAAAACGTTTCTGTCACAACACATTTTCCTCAGGAGCTCAACAGTAACTATCTCAAAGGAGCAGATGTGTGTGTGTGTGGAGGAAGCTGTGGTGATTGCTATCTATTATAGAAAAGCTTAAAAACGGGCCTTCACCCAAAATAATAAGAATACTGAAAAAAACAACAGCAACACTTTCAGGCAGTCCTCCTGACTTTTAGAAACCTGAAGCAGGGATTCAGACGCACACTTCCAGTTTGGGTTTGCATTCATTTTTTACGCCGCAATCTGTTGAGCGATGTCTACAGGGTCCTTTCCGTAAATAATGGATGCGTCTGAAAATGGAGCATTTCCCCCACTGTAATAGGCCATGAATAAATCACGGCGGTGAAAATTCACCCGCTCCAGCTCCTCGTGCTTGTTGCGTTGACAGTTTTGCCTGTAGAGCTTGCCCGTGAAACAAACGCTCCATGATGCCGCCTCAGCCTGACAATTTTCCCATCCGTCCCTCATCATTAGCTCCACTTTGGTTTAAAAACTTTCAGAAATGAACCATCGATGCCGTCCCGATGAAAGACGACCGGACGACACGTTGTGCTGAGATCGATGCGGATGGATTGGTGTAACTCGGCACCTAAGCGATCTCAGTTCATTTCATAGAGCAGGGGAAGTCACAGTTAATTTGTCAAATCGTTGTGGTGTACGGACGCTCATTTGAATCTGGTTTTTAATGAGTATTTGTTATAAAAATGGCATTTTCCGTCTAATTACCGTTTCCTCCAGGAGCATGACTGTGTTTAATGTTTCACTGCTAATTAAACTTTTCTTCATTTGCTGAGACACTTCCCTGGTTTTACAAAACAATGCAGGATATAATATCAAAATATTGTAACGATATCTCACTTCTATTATTCCCAGAAGTTGTTTTTTTTTGTTGCTATTTCTGTTGTACAGTACGCTGTCTGTCTTAATTCATGTGGCCATTGTGTTGCCATTTAGGCCGACATCTCACCTACTGCAGCGATGATGAATCTCCAGGAGTGTGCAGATGGCCAAGTGAAGACGGATGAGACGGACGGCGAGTGATGGACGACAGAGAGGTAACATGATAAATTTATGGCTCTGGGTCTCTGCTGGTCTGTTTGGGTGGCATATATATTACAGTCATGTAGCGGGAGGTTTCCACATGTTAAATACTTGGTTAGATGCAAATAAAGAAAAAGACTCAGAAATTATTTCTCTCCATGCACATCCTTCTGAAGCCAATAGTCTGAGAAACATAAAGTGGTTTTACTTGTAAAGAAATGTAGCGAGAAGGGTTAAATCCATGTAAAAACAAGAAGCTATGCACTTAATACATTTGAATAGCATTTTTTTTTTGTAAATTAAATGGCCAACAAGAAAAGTTAAAGTGAAAACATACACTCAGTACTAGTGAATTACATTTTCTAAGTTAACAACATGAATATTTGTTCTTGATTACTGTTTTAAAGAAACAAACAAAAAAGTGACTATTCTCCGAGTAATATCATGAACTCTCAGGCCACATGAGTTTATTGCAGTCTGAATCAGTTCAAGAGATACATGGGAGTTCAAAATAAGAGAGCGTGTCGCTGTTTCACATGTGCAGTGTGTAATACAGCATTGCAACCAAAGGCTCTGATGAAATCTTGGAGGGGAAAGGTCAAGGAGAGAAACACAGCCAAACTCGTGACCCTAAAGTTCCTCTGGGAGGACTGTACTACAGCGGAGAGCCGCCCTGCTGACCCGCACTGACTCTCGAGTCCCTTGGATAACAGTTGTGAAGCAAACAAAGTCTGTTGTTTTCTCCAATATTAGAGCTACAGCCAGAAACAAGTATTTGTCAAAATTTCTTTGCACAAGCTTTCCTCAAATAGAGGCCTAATCTATACATCGCTGAATATCTGGGACCTGAATACATTTTTGTGTGTTTTAATATCACTAAAAACTATTATTTATAAACACTTTGACTAAGGTGGAAATTTGTGAATATTCCATTTGTGTTTGTGTGTGTACATGGAAAAATTGCCACGGTTTTCCCACAAATTGCAGTCGGCAACAAATGATGCACCGATATGATGCTGTGCCACAATTCCCAGTCGACATGATCTTGTGTTTTATTAACTTTTTATTCTAATACGCTATTTTAAAGTAGTTCAGTCTTTAAAATGGACCTCCTGTCACCATGTTTAATTCCTAACAGAAAGTTGTGGTTGTTTTTAAAGCACTATGATTGGTTTTAGCTTTGTGCTACACTGCCCCCTATGAGTTTGGCATACCTCAGGAGTGCATGTATGCCGATTCCTGTGTACGATATTATTGTTTCTAAAAGATATCTTAAAAAACCCAAAAAACTTTAGTAACAAGAGTCCAACTTCAAGCTTACCGTCTGGGGAAGCTTAAATTAAAAAAATAAATAAATAAATAAACTAAGTAATAAAGTATGTATGAGCATCAACCTAAAGTATGTTTTCTTTTTGTGCTAATAAAAACATTTTTGTAGAAAAAAGCAAAATGAAGTCTTGAAGTTGACTAGGTTTAAATCTGTAAAAGTAGATTTATAATTCATAAATGTGTTTTATTCATTATTTATTTGTGTATTTCACTTCAAATTGGGTCAAGTTGAGAGATCTAACATTGTCTGCTGAACATTCAACTCAAAACTCTTAGATGTACAATAAGAAATGTAGAGAATATAAATCAAATTGTATGTTATTTTTTTTCCTTTTGAATCGAGATGAAAACATTCACAGGATGTCAGAAACGATCCAACTTGAAGCCCAAACATGCACGTGCGTGTAGACTGGATCCACTGCAATCTACTTGTTGATCTCGACCTAAATAGCTTCGGAAGATCGGAGCGATGCGTTTCAAAGGCCCGATGCTCTCGCGAATGTCGACAGCGCACGGCAACGGCGCGCAATCGCAACAATAAAGCAGACAGTAGAGTGACGGCACGGGGAGACAACAAACGCGGGCGCAACATGAAACGGGAGGATCGTTGCAGCTTGTGAAGTGTTGGCGTTTTTATTAAAAGCCTCGATGGGGAAGGCTGCAGATTGACGCCTCACCTGGAACAAGCATGTGCTCCTTGGAACAGGCACAAAAAAAGCTTCAGCGGCTTGTTCTCCTTTTATTATCCCTTCTTGTTTTGTATGTATTTCTGCTATCCTTCTGCACTGTAACTCCAGTGCCCTTGAGTGTTAATTATTTGTGCAGCTTGTGCTCTGATCTATGGTCTCCGGTTAGCATCTGCATGGATGCTGCAAGTCAAGTATGTCTAATACTTCACCACAGAGGATTCGGGATCTTTCTTTCATAACAGGAAACACAAAGCAAACTTTCAAACGAAAGAAAATACTAATAGGTAGTAGCATGTTTGTTGGGGGGAGTGATTAAGAAAAGAATCTCTCAGTTTTTTTAGGCCTCTGTCAAACTTTTGGGGTCTGGCAGCACATCAGTACAGGAGAACAAAAAGATTCGCTGATGAACCTGCATTATTCACACTGTCAGGGACACTCTGAGGTCTTAAAACGAGGCGTGAGCTCGGCACCCTGGAGAGGAGTGGTGCCTCAATAAGGCGCTCATTTGAAATTAAATTAACATTACCCGATTCCCCCCGCGCACCGACGGGCGCTGGCCCAGGGACTCGAAGAGCCACTTTATCTGGAGATCTTCCAGCCGTGTCACGTGACGGATGAAAAGATGAAAAGGCGCTCGCCGTTTTTTTCCATGGTAGCTGTAATTAAATGCCGCCGGACTCGCGGCGGCCGTTAATTCACAAAATGAATTGTGACTGAAAATTATTAGCAGGAAATTACACATCGATTGCACAGCGCTGACTTGGGTAATATTTAGTGATATCAGAAGAGCTTAAATCTCTTGTTTCTTTCTTTCTTTAGCTTTAGAAATTAAATCAGAACACTCTGCAGACACCCGGGCTTTATAGCACATTAAGAAAAATCTATAATCATCTGGATTTTTGCCTGCGTGTCTGCACTCTGCTGCTGTGCTTTGCTGTCTGCAGCTGTCAGGACAGGCTTTGCACAGCGTGAGGGTTGTTCGAGTGAACGCACATCACAGCGAGAGATTTCTTCGGCACACTGTAAATCCCACCTTGTGCAAAAAAGCTTTTGAAAGTTAGGAATGTTGGCATTTACTCCAACTCCCTCGCAGGGTCAGTCGTTTCAGTTTAATGCATGTTAGCTTAGTGCAAAAAAATAAAATAAAACAATGTCATGTTTTCTACAGAAGAAACTTACCTCCAATTTTCACAACTTTAAATCTATCTTTTTTATAGACTTTTATTATGGCAGAGCAATTAAGTTATGTGTAATTGTGATTGGTTATCAGTGTGGGAAAACGTTTGTCAGAACTTGTAGATTTTTATTTAAAGATGCAGTGCTTTGTAAAATTGACTCATTGTGCTTTAGATACTGTTTTAATGTTGTTCTCTCATCAAAAAGAAGTACCTGGCATGTTGCTTTGATTCTTTAATGCATATTTGGGAAATCCTTTAATCTCCATGGCAATGATCCATCAGTGGGATGGCTCTGTCTTAAAGATGCTGATCCTCCTTGGAATGGCAATTTTCAAGCTTCTGCCTCACAGAAGCTTGAGGAAGCTAAGTGAAGAGCGACTCTCTCACTGAGCTCCTTCAGACTAGCCAGGAGCAGTTAGCAAACACCTGGTGGAACCTCTGCTGAGTTCATTATACGAGCTACTTCTCAGCACAAAACGTTGCTAAAGGGTTAATCGAGGAGTGATGTGATGACTTCCTGAAGGCGGAGCTTCTGAAAGAGCAGGAGTTTTTAAAGCGACAGAGACCCAATTTCAAGGCATTAAATTTTTAAGTAATGTTTTTAAATTTACGTTTGATATATATATATATATAATTTTTGAACAACTGAAGTTAAAAGTTGATGGGAAACACAAAAACTGCCCCTTTAATTTTTTTTTTTACTGGAATAAATTACTAGAGTACAGGCAGTACTTTTCAGACTTATATTTGTGACTACTATGCAAAAACTTGTATCGATTTCCCTCCTCTTCACCCCCTTTGTGTTGGTGTGTCACATAAAGTCCAAACAAAGGTTTTTGAAGTTTGTAGTTGCACTCTTTGCCTCCCTCAGTTAGGAAGTGCGAGGTCTGTTCTCAGAGGCATTTCCTTTAATTAGATAGCTCTCCTTGCCTGACGTGCCAGTTTAAGCAGAGGCTATAAACAACAAAGGAGAGTATTTTTACTTTATTTTTTTTTCGCCACACAAGTTCAATAATTTAAAAGATTCGTCTAAGTTGTTGAGCTCACCCTCACCGCTGTTGGTTTTCTAGCTTGCATTGAAAATATTTTGAAATGAAAATTAATGAGGTATCAGATACAATGCAAGCTTCTTATGCTCCAAGTATGCTGAATGAAATAAAATGACCAAAATAAAAAAAAGTGAATATTCTTCATAGGTTATGAACATAATCGTCAGCTGGTTTCTCCCAGGTTATATGCATATGGCAATTAATGTATTGCATTCCTCAATATCTTAAAGAAATAACAAACACACAATTAAGAGATAGAATCAGTTGTAGTCCAGTTCAGATTGCTTTAGTATTGTCTTAATTAAATGCTATCATATATAGCATTTTGTTTTTCTATCAATTGTCACTATTTATTTGCAGCTATTTCTTGTGGAAGCCAAAAAAAGGCGAAAATGGAATATTACTTAATAATAATATTAAAATGGCATGCTGAATGTCATCTATGTACAACAACATAATTATGAGCAAACAAAGCAGATGGATCATAATTGCCAGAAACATGACTAATTCAAACAAACAAACAACAAAAGAAATAATTACTGTCCCCAGAGAAAACTTTGTTGATCATCTCTGGCCAGAAAACAAATGACAGTCTGCTGTTTATTTTCTCCTGAATCACAAACTAAATGTTAAAATTTATGTAACTGTGTAAAATATTTTATAGTATGTTGATCAAAGTCATAAAGTTATCACTTTATCACATAGTTAGGCATCAATAATGGTATGAATTACATGTTTGCTCTTCATTTTACAAAATTATGCACAGAAGAAAACAAGAATGGAGGTTCAACTTTAAGAAAAATGACTTAATTTGTCAAAGGTAATCAAATTAAGTTTGTCAAACTTATTTTATTTACATTTCCTTAATGTGTTTGCTTGGAGAAACTTAAATGTACATCATATACATCATAATCTTAAACACTCACTACAGGCTGCAGCAGCCTCCTCTCACTGGGCAAAGACATAAGTCATGATTCAGGAGTCTGGTTGGTGACACTGAATTCATTTCAGCACAATTTGCTGCATGTGATGCTGAGAATAGTCCTTTGTGAAGTACAAATCCGATTTCATCATCCAACGTGGTTATCAGACATACATTTTACACATTACACACAAACTGGCGTCCAGGAACAAATGCAACGTCGACGGTGCTGAGATATGGAGCCGTTTAAGGACAAAGTAACTGTCTGTGGTGCTGAATACGTGTTCCCATCTTACAGTCCGGTGTGATAAACGTCTTCGTTTACTGTGGTTGCAGTTGAATACCATCTTCGTCATTCGTTGTCCTTTACGTCTTTTTTTTTCTGCCCACGAAGTTTATGTTGGGGACTAACAACTGCGACACCTTCATGTCTTGGTACTTGTCCATGGGCTTCACATACTTTCATATGCTTCTGTAACGTGTGCTGAGCTGTGTGTTCATCTGTGGCGAGGGAACATAAGTCACTTGTAACAACAGAGGTCTTTTCATGGCACTGAAACTCAAAGCTTTTATCGCATGCCGTAATTCTAAAACAGAGTAGCGCCACTGAGAGACTCATAGCATCTCTGTCCAAGGTCCTGAAGTGCTTGTGGCTTCTGTCGCTGTCCAAAGTGCTAAATATGCATTCACTGTTGCTGTCCGTGGTGCTGGAAAAAGCCACGAGAGGGATTTCTCAAGCTTAGAAAAAAATACATTAATTGTGGTGCAAAAATAAATTTGATATCAAAGCCCAAAGTGCTGAAACGCCGCTCTCAAGACTTAAGTTTTAAGTCACAGTGATTACAGCTTATGTCATTGTCCATACTGGTAACACTTTGATATTTTCTATATGCCAAGCATCTTAAAACGTGAATGATGCTGATGAAACGTCTACTGTACAAACGCCGACTGCTCTAAAGTACCGAGTTACCGCTCCCGGTTCGTTCATGCAGGTTGCCAGTCATTGCATCAGACTGATTCATGTTTGGGTTTTGCAGCCATGGCTTCCAGTAAATATTTAATGATTCCTCTGTTGCTTTTTGACTGTCTTCACATAATCAAAGTGCAGGGAGGCAGTAAATATAATGTACATTTAGGGCATTTAAATTGGAAAATTTTGCACCATTTTAACTTGATTGCTGATCAACATTAACCCTTCATCAGATGTAGATTAAAATTGCGTAGTGATATTTTTATTAACTCATTCAAACGCTCATTTGTTACAATATCAGTTTAAAGCATACGCCCTTGAAAAAGAAAACAAACATATTCTGTATAGTGATCTAAAACTCCATATTTAGATCTAATTGAGTATTTCTTTCCACATATATTCCCCTCTATGAAACGAGTTATTGCTGAGATGAACCAAAGCCGCTTCTCTGGAACGCACAACCTTCCCGAACTACACACTAGTGACATAACATTCACCCCAACTCTCCCGCGTGTCACCGCGGCCGGTTCTGCATCGATGACCGTGAGTCGCATTCCGTGTTACTGCGTGTAGAGGAGCTGTCGCACGGCCCGGTTCTGCTTCAGATAGTTTGTGTCGCCAGACTCCTGTGTGTCTGCACCCGTTGTTCTGCACGTGTTTAAACCTCAGCTTGTTTTTTTCTCTTTTTTGCCTCTTTTTTTTTTTTTGTGAGAACCAGTACAAAACCTTTTCTTGTCTACTTTTTCTCATTCAGTGTGCAATTCTTACAAATTCTATGTGCTGTATCTAGAGTTGGTTGCAGTGTCTAACCACTGACTAGATACAAAATGAACCTGCTGCTTAGCATACTTTAGTGGGAGTCTTATGGTGTCTGAAATAACTACTCAGCTGCCTAACTAGCTATACCAAGGAGTTCATATGAAAAGTGAAAGAGCTGCCACGGAACAGCACGCCTGCATTAGTTGTGGTACACTGAGTGCACAATGAAATGAGAATTTAAAACCTTGGAAACAAGCCCAGAAACCATTCACACAGAGGGCAACATGCATCTCCACTATCATGCTCATAATGACCGAAAGCAAAAGATCGAATAGCCTCAGCGTAAGAGCGGCTAATTCAGCAACAAAGATTGCTGAAAACCTGGGGGAAAAAAAGCTGTAGCTTTTGTTCCTTTACAAACCTGGAGGCTTGAGTAATAAGGAGGATTAATTGATTGGATGGATGGATGGATTGAGATGTTCCACTTTACTGATGCTGTATTTATCGTGCGGTTTTGAGAAATAAAATGGGTCCAGATGGGGGAAGCAGCAGTGATGTGACAGACAGAACTCATTAGACTTACAATAAATACAAATGAAAATTACATCAGCTTGTCTTTGTCCTCAGTTTTACAATTCTTGAATTTTCTAGACGTACTGTAACCTCATAGTGACGTATATTTCTCAGTCTGATGACCGCAAGTCATAAAATTGCTGTAGTGAAGTAAAAAATTTAAAACAAACTAAACAAAATAAACATTATGATCACTTTTTGTTTAAAAATCAGGTAAATTCTGAAACCACCAAAATGCTCAAATCTCAAACAAGCTACACCATTATGCTTAAAACCAGTGTCCACCATTTAATCACATTACTAGCAATGGAATAAACACCAGAGAGTCCACAGGTCACTTCCACCAAAACTTTGTTTAAAAATATTCAATTTAGTATTTTGTTCTGAAGTAAAAGTGCATCTTGATCAGAATATCATGATTTTATGCTGTTCTCTTTTTTAAAAAACAAACAAAAATAAAAACAGCTCAGCTAGCAACTGAAGAGGCTAATGAACTCTCTACCGTTTATGGATATGCTAACTTTTGTAGCTTGTTAGCTTTCATGTCAATACAACATGAAGCTACTTTAATAGTATGATAGCTGACTCTTTTCTTTTATAAGTTGAACTGTAAAGTTGTTGCTTGGAGAAAAACAGTCGTAATGCCTGGTTCTGTTTTTTGCAATTCTGTGCCAAACTAGTGATGTCATCTAGCTAGAAAGGTTTTTATTTGCTAGTAGCTAGCCTGCTGTTATTTCACTGCATATTTTTGCTCATAACGGAGTGATATTAGCTGCCCTGCTTTTTTTATTGCCGTTTACCTAACCTCGGTGTACCCAAAAGTTGTGCTATTATTTTCGCTACATAATGCTTGATAAAACTCGAGCTTCTCTGGCATGCTGCACCTTGATTCCAGAAAACGGCCCATGAATAATAGTCTGTAAAAAGAGGAATGTATTCAGGCTGCTCTCTTACAGCTTCCCTTTATGGAAAAGCAGCAGCTAAGGAACTTACTCATGCATGAGCTTGCAAACAAGAGAAGCTGGCACTTCGGACAGATAATGTATCTACCTTTCCTCAACAGTTCATTACACAGGTTTCCTCTCTGATCACATAAATATTGTGATACATGTGAGTGACTTAGGTATCCATTTACGTATGGCTGTTTTTGTTCACATATTTCTCTTGATTTTTCAAATTTTATTTACATTTAAGCATAAGCCATTCTTCCACATGTGCCAAAACGAACGAAAGCTTCTGCTCCTCATCAAAATTATCACAAAAATACAGGAGTTGCTAAGCTACATAAATGTTGCTAAGAGGAAAAAAAAAAACCCTGTAGACATTCATAAATTTGGGACTCAAAGCCTGATTGAAGAGCCTCAAACGGTAACCGAGAGCCCTCGGATCTGTCAAGGCTCTCAAAAGCAGGGCTCTGATCTCAGGGGGAAGAAGGAAGACGGGAGGACAGGGTTGTCGCGAAATGACACCGGACTCCTAAAACGGGAAGCGGAGACGCGCTGACAACGCCGTAACCCCCGCAGAGAAGTCTGGTGTAAATGTCAGCTGTGATTTTAGCACTAAGTTTCAGGTTCATGAACTGTAAAGCAGCTGAAGGAAGGTTTTGTTAAAAATGCAATGTTGATGTGGACCATGAAATCCTGACTGTGCTGTCTCCTAATCAAAATTAGGAGGATTAATTTGACAAATATGACTATTAGCTAGTGAGTGTTTTTATTTTAAAGAAAAAATAATGCTAAAATAAGCATATTCCTATAGTATGAGTAATAAAAAAATATATACAAAAAAGATGAGTTAATTAAAAACACATTAGGAAGTATTACTTTCTAGAAATTTTACCTTATGTTACGTATTTATCTATATCCGCTTGCTTTTTTGTGGTGTAAACTTTTGCCTTTTCTTGTCATTATAGCTGATATTTGCTACTTAATTAACTGCCCTGGAAGCAATTCTTCAGTAGAATGTAAAAAAAAAAATAAAAAATTCTAGTTTTTTTTTTTTTTTTTTAAATAAACATTTGTTTTAAAACATTAATACTGTAAAAATGATTGCCACTATCTATCTGGTAGCCAAACTGGGATTTTTACAGCTATTCACAAGATCCCGAGCTAGCAGCTTTCCAGAATCACTTATTTTTTGGCAATTGTACACAGCTGTGTATAAAGCTGACTCTAGCCTCATCCCTATGTGAAAAGAAAAATCCCCACGCTTGTAAATTCTCCAAGGGACAGAGTCGGACGCCTTCTCCAAGTCTGCGAAACATTTCTCACTTTCTGCTTATTTTTCCTCTACGTTCTGTTTCTTTCTCTTTTTTTTATGTTTTCATTTTGGTGACACCAAAGTCGTATCGTCACTGTTGGTGCGCAACGGCCAACAGGTCAGAAAAATCTGGACATCTGCTGAGTCATAGCGAATCCTTGTGGGCGGATGGATTGGACAAAATTTACATCACTCTGCCTTTCTGGCCAGTGGAGCAAGAAGACTGTTCGGTTTAAATTACACCTTTAAAAAAATGGAAAATATCCTCTTACAAGATCAAATAAGAATTATTACTAGTCAGATTCTTAGTTAAATTGCACCATCGTTTTGTTCCTTTTTATTGATCCTGCTCGAAGTGATTGCACAGACTATTTCCGGCCACTTCCTATGAAATTTATCACCTGCCTCTGTGTTTGTTTCAAATATAATTAGCCCTAGTTATCTGCTAGCGGCAGATGTTTTACTCATCCACATTTTTATTTTTATTGATAAGAATAAAAAATTACAACTAATGGGAGAATTTGCAAGTCGTTTACCATTGCTGCTATTATTCTACCTGTTGTTAATTACCTCAGTTTTCTCCTGCACTCGTCTTCGGTAAGGATAAATAAAGACGTAAACTTTGCTTGTGGAATGTCTTTACTAATGCCTCTCTGGGCCCCCCTTCCACGCTGGAGATACACGAATGCTCCAACCCCTAAGGTCAGGCATTCATAATTCATGCATCGGCATCGGAGATGTAATCACATTTGTGCTTTTCCTCTGAGAACATCCGACCCCGGCACACACACTGTCAGGATCATCAAATCCTCGGATGGAAAACAAATATCACATCAGACAGGATCTTGACAGCGATCGCAGATCATCTTCCCAAAGCTGTGAGCTTTGTGATTGTTCACATTCAGGGCTCGAGTTTCACCGAGAGCACGGAGGGAGGGAGAGGATCTAATTGCTGACATGACACATGGTTTGAGCTTCATCAAAGATGGAATATATATATATATATATATATATATAATCCTGCTTTGAGTTCTGATTATGACCTTTGCTCTCTTAGCTCTCAATTGCAATTTCTACCAACAAAAACTTTCAGGAAAGAAAAAGACAGATGTACACAATATGTCTGACATGCAGATTTACGCTTGTGGAAGCCACCCAACATCTGCTATATTTTCATTCGAATTCCTCCCGGTATCACAAACTATCCAGAAAAAAAAAGACACCTCCTAAAACCTGAACATATTCTATATACTGATTTCTCAAGAGCTTCTGAAACTTAGGAGCATCTCTTTTCATATGATTTCCTGCCAATTACTGAAAAAAAACCCTCTGACTGGGTAACACTTCCAAGTTGAGAGAGAGAACAAGAGCGAGAGAGCAGAAGAAAAAAATGAAAAGACACTGATTCAGCACAGATGAACCGGCTGCTATGGTAACAAGCCACGGCAGCATTAATTGTGGCATCTCACAAGACAGAACTAAGACTCTGTCACCGAACAGAATGGTTGTTTTACCCTAAATTAGAATGTGTTAAATATATGTTTGGATAAAGGGTGGAAAAGACACAATGGGGAAAAGAACCAAGTTAAGATTCAACAGACAGGCTGTTAGCATCGTGGTATATTTAGATAACAGTATTCAACAGAAACTATATCTGTTGCTTTTTTTTTTTTGCAATACTTTTTCCTTTAAAGAAAGTCAACACTTTAATGCCATTTGAGACTCGCGTGTTCTCAAAGGTTCTATGAAAACTCAACATTCAGACGCCGCAGGTCTTCAAGTTCTGCTTGATCTGGTCTGTTTAGCGTCCCAGCTGTCTTTTCTTGAAGGTTACCTGGATGTTTTGTTCAATCGCACGGCGGGTCAGAAGTTCTGGATGGATACATATAGATTAACAGTCAAACATTATGCTGATTGTCCATACAGCCGGGCCGATCGATGCATGTAGAGAGCTTCTGATGCTCCTGCTCTTTCTGCCTCTCTCAATAGCCGGATTGACTTTCACTTGGCACTTAAACAACCGGAAATTGCAAAACCATATAAATCTCTATGGATTCTTATTCAAAAATACATTCAGCTGCTTGGTTTGAGAAACAGGAGGTTACTAAAGCATTTACTGGGATTGTCTAGCTGAGTCATGATTAAATTTCATCCAGTCATGGTTTAGTCATCAGTAGGCTTCTTAGGTTTTTGACTAAAAAAGAAACTTTTTTTGGTCAGGGTTTGATTGCTTCCTGTTTTCCTTGTTGGCTGACTAATCCAGATGATTCTTCTTAATAAGCCTCTAGCATTTATGCATGTGTTCGCAGCAAACATGTAAAAGATTATTTAATCAGATGAAAACTGATCAAATAATCAGTTTGCACCCATTGGTAACTGCTTGCTATTCTAGTTTTAAACTATGCCTTCTGATGGAACCTGAACATGTTGCATGATTGCTACCTTGCAACGTACAAATTCCATGGTTCAGGTTTAACGTAATTGCAGTTCTACCCAATTCTACTTGCATTGTTACCCTCTGGTCTGAATAAGCTAACTGTAACATTGTTATTGACATGCAGGGAGTCACTGTTGTGACTCGTGTTTGAGATAATTACAGAGCTCTGCGGAATCTCACATTTCATAAAGTCCCGAGGGGCAGGGCAAATAAAACCCAACACTAAAAGCCGATCAATAGCATTCAATCAGGCGGCACCCAAGATTGCTTGCAATTTCCCGCTCTCATTCTGCCGCTCGCATCAGGCGGACGTATCTAAGCGGCCATTGTTGCAATCACCTGTGATCCTCCTGTGATATTTAGGTGGCTGAAATCAGTCCATGCGCCAAATGCTGGCTCATTTGCAGTCATTCCCGCTTTTGTGATAAATCAGCCAGGTCCCCGTCGAGCGAATAAAGAAATGAAAATGTGATGCCTAAGTGTCATGCCTGTTGTGGTTTGAGCATTTGGTGAAAATGTCGCTGTCAACAAGATGTCAGATTCAAGAAATTTTGCATAAGAGATAAAGACGAACCGCTTTTGATTGCCTGTTCATTCCTTCCCTGAGAGAGACATCTCCAAAGAGCGAGGGGATTTGATTTTACCGAGATGGAAAAGTTTTCTTTAACCTTTCTTCAGATTTGAATAGAAAGGGGGATTCTTTTGACTCTTTTGAGTCATTTGACTCCAGACTTTGACTGATATCCTCTGAAACTTTCATTTTGTTGCTTTTGAACCCCTCAAGGTGGACTCGCCGGTGTGATCGATTATTGTCCTGCACATAATCGAAGTGCGTTTGTCTCAAGGTCACAAACTGATGGCCAGACATTCTCCTTCAGGGTTTTCTGTTAGGGAGCAGAATTCATGGCTCCATCAAGTACTGTTAGTTGAGCAATTAAAAGCAATATTAAGATTTTTCCTCTGGATATTATTGTAATACTCTATTTGCTAACTAAGCTAGCTTGAATGCTATCTATCCATTCCAGAATGTGTTACTTTCTTCATCTGCTGACCACGTGTCTAACCGTTAACCCTAGTGAGAGTGAAAGTTGCACCATGAACCTTTCCGGTCGCACATCACACTAATTCAATTCGACAGTATCTGCATCCCATCACCCTGCTGAGCTCCATGCAGTTATTCCTTTGGATACATTCAGATACATAATCCAATTAGCTTTGACTCCAAGATAAGTGCCCCCTCTTCCTCCTCCTCTTCTTCATCCCCCCACCTCCTCTTCTTCATACAAATGTGATTTATCCTGTTTGGAGGATTATCTCGGAGTCTAAACGCTCGGCCTACAAGGACTGAGCTAAGCTTATGTGGAGTCAGAATTGTTTTTGTTAATTTTCTTTGGTGGGAACAAGATGCTGAAGCGTGACTAAGCGGCGTGTGTACTAGTGCGCCCCCCCACCTGCTGCATTGGAAAGCATGAATGCTGCAGCCACAATGCAAAGCTAGCTTTAAGTGCTCCCTGGAAGCAAATCTGCAGAAAAGTTGTCCAACCCCTCACACTACTGTCCACTCACTTACCCATAATTCAACTGTTTGGAGAAGACATCACATGTGGTCTGTCTGATGACGTTACCTCCCCCCTTACCCACATCTACAGGGTTTGTTTGCTTCAATGAACTCCAATAACTCATATCAACAACCAGTTATTAAGCATTTAGCTCAAACACGTCACATTTGATGATCAATGCCACAACAGTAGTACTCACAATTTTTGACAAATATGTGTCACCGGAGTGGACCTCGTCAAAGTCCAGACCAAAATGCAGACCAAAGTGAGAATGTGTTAAATTAATATTTATAAATTGGTATATTGTTATTTTCAGTTTATAGAATTGTGATTTATCAACTGTAATTAATGTATATCTGTGTAAATACTAGGTAGCATTTAATTATGTTATGATTAAGATCAGTAATATTGAATTAGCAATAAATTTTGTCCAAGGGGAACACATTGGTTTTAATTGTCATGCACTTTTGCCACAGAAATTCAGCCACACAATTAGTACTTTTTACTTAAAGTTAAAGTTCTTACAATCTTAAAATTGGTTTTTAATAGGAAACTGTCACACTTTTCTGATCATCTCTGGCAAGACTTAAGATTTAATGTCCACAGATCGATCGATCGATCCGTCCATCCCTCCCTCCCCCCAGACCCTCCTTATACCAAATCTGACTGAGCTCAAAGACGACTTCCCAAAAGTAGAAATGGAATAATCTCCAGATGTTCAAGGCTCTTACAGACATCCTTCATTATTCAGCAAAAAAAGTGTTCTAATGCACTGATTGATTAAGGGGAGGCAGCTAAATGCACACCACGCTTTCTAACACAGACTGGAAATCCCATTGAAACACACAGAAGTTTGTGTCTGTGACGCGACGAGATGTGAGAAGAGTTCAGCGGGTGTAGTGAGCGCTTGTGATAAGCGGCGTGGGTGGGCTTAGTGTTTCTGCTTACAGGATCCCACCGACACGTCTGGGTTTTATTACGCGTCAGAGTCACACAGATCTGACTGAGCACTGCAGATGGATTGAGGGGGACGGGGGATGAGGTAACTATACTCCCCAGCTCTGACTCTCTCCCCCCCTTTCTCCAGCTGATGTAATAACCTAAAACGGTGGAGTATAATGCGGATCCAAAGGAGACGGGAACGTGTTCCCTCCCTCCCCTTCCGCACTTCCCCTCCATCCCATTATCTGTGCAGTTTTTGCAAAAAAAGAAAAAACAAACAAAAAAATTTTTTTTTTCTTATCTGGGAAAGAGTAAAAAGTATAAAAAAAGAAGAAACGTCACGCACACATGCGCATACAGGGAGCCACACTGACGCATCTTTTGTTTTCTTTCTCTCTCACTTTTTCTCTCTCTCCCTCTCTCGCTCTCTCAGCTGGTCTGAGGCATGCCTATAGCGGACGGTTTGCTTTACCGCATTCAACAGTGTTTTCCCAATCGGAGCAGAGTTAGAGCCGTGGAAGTAAATGAAAAATTGCGACAAGGAGGTAAAAAGGGAGACTGGAAACAGTTTGGAACGTTTATTTAAAAATTTTTTGGGGGGCTGCTTTCTAAAACAGAAAACTCTGCAGCGCTTTGGACGATGCGGACTGAGACAGTTCTGGAGCTTCAGATGAGAAGATTTAAACAACAGAAGCTGTAAAAGACTTTTTCCCACCCCCACTCCTCTCCTTTTTTTCTATTCCAGCGGATTGCTTTCCCCCTCTTCCTTCCCTCCGTCAGGATTTTTGCCACCACAGATCAGTAGAGGGTGTCAGATCTTTCTCGGAGCGGCACACTGTGGGGATGAGCGCAGCCTTCGCGCTCGCCTTATTGTGACAAAAAAAGGGGGGTGGGAAGGGAAAAACAAAAGCATAAGAAAAAGGGGGAGCAAAAAGCGGTTGACGAAGTGTAAGGAATGTGAAAGAAGGGGATGCGGGTGTTTCGGATCAGCTGCGCAGGCTGTAAATTCAGCACCAGAGGGGGGGAGGAGAGAGAGAGGAGAGTGGAGAAAGGGGGGGAAAGGACAGATCCCGACGCCGCAGCGCGCCGCACGACTCCGGGAGATTTCTTCAGCTTTCCATCAGCGCGCCAAGGTCAGTGTGAAAGGAGGCAAGATAAATAAATAAATAGATTACATATATGATGTGCTGGAGACTGCTGCTTTTGCCTGCTGCTTGCTTCGATCGGAGGATTCACTCGACGTGAAGGGAGACGATTTTTTATTTATTTATTTTTTTGAATTATTATTCCAGAGTCAAACTGGACGTCTGGACGCAGCCTGGATGTGCTCCTCATCTCCTTCCTAAATGTCTCCGTCTCCATCCCCCCCCTCCTCCTCCTTCACCGCCACCTCTCGCTGATGCAGACTAGATTCGCAGCTCCTACATGTCTTGAAAGGCGGGAATGAATCGTTCGCGCTGAGAGGAAAAAAAAAACGGAGGGGGAAAAAATGCTGCTCTGGATCATCCTGCTGAATGCGGCTCTCTGCGTTGCCAGCGGAAATGTCACCAGGGAGGTTTGCAAGGAGAAGATCTGCTCCTGCAGCGAGGTGGAGGGTGACCTGCACGTCGACTGCGAGAAACGGCACTTCAACACGCTGCGGCACCTGACCGGCCCCAGCTCTCACTTCTACCACCTGCTGCTGCACGGCAACTCTCTGTCCAGGCTCTTCCCCAATGAGTTCGCCAACTTCTACAATGCTGTGAGCCTGCACCTGGAGAACAACGGCCTGCATGACATCGTGCCCGGCGCCTTCCTGGGGCTGCAGTTGGTCAAGAGGCTCCACATCAGCAACAACAAGATGCGGTCTTTCAAGAAAAGCACCTTCCTGGGCTTGGACGACTTGGAATACCTCCAGGCAGACTTTAATTTGCTGAGGGACATTGACCCGGCTGTTTTCAGGGACCTAAACAAACTGGAGGTGTTGATACTAAATGACAACCTCATCAGTGCTCTACCTATAAACGTGTTCCAGCACGTGCCCATCACACATCTTGATCTGAGGGGGAATCGGATCAAGACGTTGCCTTATGAGGGGATTCTGGAGCAAATACCCGGTATCGCAGAAGTGCTGCTAGAGGACAACCCGTGGGACTGTAACTGTGAGCTACTGTCCCTGAAGGAGTGGCTGGAGAACATACCACGCAACGCCCTCATTGGGAGGGTGGTTTGTGAGGCCCCAACCAGGTTGCAGGGCAATGACCTGAACGAGACCTCAGAGGCAGAGCTGTGTCCATCGCAGAGTGGGGGTGGAGATAGCAGCCTGGCAGCTCCTCCCACTCAGGAGGAAACCTCTCGCCCCACGCCTTATAAGCCCAGCAGGAATGGTAGTGGAGGGCCCCCAACGCCTGGAGCAAATGGCTCTAAGAGCCACTCCAAGTCCCGCGAGAACTGGCAGCTAAAAACAAGGCCCACTCCAGTGATGGCTGGGGCAGATGTGAATGGGGACGGCGGCGGAGAGCAGCTGCGCAACGTGACGTGCCCACAGCCATGCAGCTGCAAGCTGGTGGGCTCCAGACAGGGGCTGGGAGTCAACTGCGAGGGCAAAAAGATCGAGAGCCTGGCCGGCCTCAAGCCGAAGCCCCTGGCCGCCCATGAGCTGAACATGAGAGACAACAACATCCATGCTGTGAAGAGGAACCAGCTGCTTGGCTATTCCAGCCTCAACCTGCTGGATCTTGGCGGGAACAACATCAAGGTTGTTGACAATGGCACGTTCCAGAACCAGAGCGAGCTCCGGTGGCTGTACATGGATAAGAACTACCTGGATACGCTGATGGCAGAGATGTTTGTGGGCCTCGTGAATCTGGAATATCTCAGTTTGGAATACAACGACATCCAGCTGATAGTGGCGGGTGCATTCAGTCCCATGCCAAACCTGAGGGTTCTGTTCCTGAACAACAACCTGCTGAAGTCTCTCCCTGTGGATGCTTTCCTTGGGATTTCTTTGTCAAAAATCAGCCTCCATAATAATTATTTCCCCTACCTCCCCGTGACTGGTGTGTTGGACCAGCTCAACTCCATCATCCAGATCGACCTGCATGGGAACCCGTGGGATTGCTCGTGCAACATTGTGCCCTTCAAGCAGTGGACCGAGAGGCTCGGGGCCGACGTGATTGTGAGCGATCTCAAGTGCGAGTCTCCAGAGGAGTTCTGGAAACGGGACTTCCGCTATGTGCGAAATGACCTAATGTGCCCCAAGGTGGGTGACGGAGACGCACCCGCTCCAGTGTCCAAGAATGGAAGCTACACCCAGGACTCTGGTGGCACGCGCTCAAACTCGTACTTGGAGCCCAACCGGATGTCCATTTCGGTGCTTGTGCCCGGGCTGCTGCTCGTGTTTGTCACATCCGCCTTCACGGTGGTGGGGATGCTCGTGTTCATCCTGCGGAACCGGAAGCGGTCAAAGCGGCGGGACGGCAACTCATCCGCGTCGGAGATCAACTCCTTACAGACGGTGTGCGACTCGTCCTACTGGCACAGTGGGCAGTATCACGCGGATGGAGGCACCCACCGGGGTTTCGACTGCAGCACGCACCTCTCATCTGTGGATGATGCATAAAAAACAGAGTCTGGATTACAAACAGTAGACAAAAACTACAAAAAATTGTTTAGGATTGGGGACAGACACTTGTTTATGAACATATAAGTCAGCCTGAAAGCTGCACAAGCCCCCACTCTGTAATATATGTATATGCCAAGCCCCTCTGGCTTACACCCTCCACTCCTTCCTCCCTCCTCCTCCTCTCTGCCGCAATCGGACTACGGATCTGGAGACAGAAAAAAAAGAGGGAGAGAGGGGGGAAAAGGGAGCCAGGGAGAGGGTGTGTGTATGTATGCGAAAAGAGAAAGGAACGACCTGGGGAATGGTGCACGAACGCATGAATGTACATGTAAATACCCAGACTGATGTATCATAAAAATGCATGATGATATTTCCGCATGGTTTCAACAAGACACACGGCAGGGGAGGAACCATAACCACCAACCAGGAGGCAAACTCGACCCCCCCTCTCTCATGTTATATACCAACACAATGGCTATATATATAGATATTAAGAATTATATATGACTATTACAAAGTGCCATTTCTCTATTTTTTGTGAACCTGCAGTTAGGATTTGTAATTGTTGTTTTAAAACTTGTTTTGAGCTGAAAGGGACGAAAAGAAAAAACACCTGGGGGAAGGAGTGATCAAAGTGAAGCTGTCGGTGCATGTTCAGTTTTATTACTGCCATTTCTGTTGTCAGTTGATCATCAGTTCATATTTGAGATTATTCACACTGTATGCTAAGTGGCAAAGCCAGTCCCAAGCATAAGCAAACTGAGCAGCTGCTAAGGGCCTCCAGACCAGCAGGGGGAACCAAAGACTGCTTGACTCCCCATGTTATATATGAGAGTAATTTAAAATTTATACTAAATACAGTTCCTAAAGTTAAACTGTTTAAAATTCTTTAAAATTTAACATTTTTATTTATGTAATCATCTTAAACCATTGAAAAATGTATCAGTCATGCGACCTTGGACCGGCTCTGCTAGGTGGTTTCTGATTAAAATCCCCACAAGTTTGCAGTATGGAGGTCCAAAAGTGCCACAATTCCCTAAATAAATAGTAAATTAAATTCCTATAAAATGATTTTATGGTACACAACATTGCATAAATATTAATATAAATTAAAAATATGTATATTTTAACATTTATTTAGATTTGTTTATGCCATATAAAAATATTTAATGTATATATTTAACAAATTATGGCACTTTTGGCTCTCCATTAAGGTGATCATCTCCTTTTATGAATGTACAAAACATGAAGACTTAGAAAAAAGAAATACTGTTCATTTTTTTTAAATGGTGTGCCAATTGTTGAAGATATTCAGACATGCAGATGAGCATGACCAATTAACGTCACTCAGAAGCTTATGCTGCAAAAGTTCATGTAGCTCCAATAACAGTTATGTGGTTCCTTTTTTTGTGTGTGTGTGTCAATGAACATAGCCTGCTTTTGGGTGAGAGGAAGAAGATAAAAAAAATTAGTTAAATTTGGGGAGGGGAGGGTTTGTACCATCATATTTTTTCAACAACTGCGCAAAGAAGTGTTTCTGATTACTCATTGGATCTGTGTAAAGAGGTAGACGAACATGCATTAGGATAGGGTGCTTGTTTTCTTTTTAATGTGATGATAAAAAAAGAGTATTCCTCCACACAAAATAGCTTCTGGCTGTGATTCACTCTCATCATATTGTGAGCTTTTGTAAAGCCATCTTAATCCTGTCCGAATACGAGAACTGTAACGGGCTGCATTTACTGCAAAACAGGCCGTAGTTAGGGAGAGGGGGGGTGGACACGTACACTTACATGTAGGTGATTAGTTAATGCAAGATGCCTTCTTTAAAGTCAGCATTTTTGAAAACTTGAGATACTCCTCCGTTGGGCTGCATGGATTTCTTTCCCTTTCCTTCCCTTGTTTTTTTTTGTGCAGGCATATGACTGAGTAGCTGTTTTGATCAGCTCAGCTGCCCTGGCAGGGGTCCGGGGTCCTCTGGGGTGGAATAGACAGCTTGACCTGAATTACTTTAGATGAGACTAAGTTTTTCAAAGTCCAATTGTTCCCAGCATATTTTGCTTCTAAAATTTTATTAGGCACACAATTTTAATTATTAAAATTGTAATTTGATGTATTTTGGCTTTTTTCTATTGAGTTTGTGTGCAAAGATATGCCAAATTGAAGTAAAGTTTCTACCCAGTTTGGTTCTACTCCTCCTGTTGTGCCAAAGCCTTGGTGTGGATTTGCAGACTTGAAGAAAAATGGATCTACTTCCCTAAATTTTACTCCCCTTTTTTCCTTTTACTAAATACACAACTATCCAGCGGCTTGTTACTAGTGGGTTTATATATTTTGGTCCAGCCACCTGATTTTTTCCTTTCTTTCAAAATTTCCCTGTGCAGCCACATTGGGATTGGAGGGTTTGGGGTTGTTGCATTGTGGGGAAACCATGACTCTATACTGTGGGGTATTAACTGTGCCACAGAACCACTGATGATGATGATTTGTCATGATTTTCAAACGCTGTGTTTCAAAGTTACATTTATATGCTTTGCGATATTTGACCTGCTTATATTTTGTTAAATAAAGTGTGGTTGAGGTTGAGTAAAAAAGGACATGATGTTTGCTTTTAGTAATTTTTCATTGCAGTGACGTGCCGGCCCATGAAATTCTGTGCTTTTGGAGGTTTTTTTTTTTGTAGCTTACTGCTATGCCACTGAGTATTTTGTACCAACACTGCATCAGTTTGTACAGTTACGGGCAACTAATGATGATTCTTAGTTATGCATAACCATTAGAGTGGAGATGCATCTTAAATATTTGCTTTCATATTTTGCAAGAGGTAATTAGCCCAAACAGAGATCAGAAGCACAGTCGATTGAAATAGGACGCAATATAAAATCTAGAGTTAATAATATATAATTACATTTTACATGAGATTTTAACATATTTATGATTAGTGATCTCAATGATTCATCAAAATAGGACATTATAGTAAATAAGTTTATATGCAATGGTTAAGTTTACAGTCAAATTTCTGTAGAAAGCTTGTTTAATTTATCAAACAACAAAACAGTTAATGATTTATAAATGTTTAGATCATTGTCGCATTTATGTTTGTAGGTAAATTAGACAGAAGTCTGTAGAGTTAACAAAATGTTTGTAATTAAAAAAAAACCTGGTTATTTGTTTGTACTAGAAGCTATAGCTAGTGGTCAGCCTGAGTGGAGCCAGTGGCAAAAGTCCTGTTTTGATTACCATAAATTTTTAATGTATAAATTATGAGTCTTGAAAGCACTTTCTTGCTTGTATTTATCAGTGATTTTGAAAACTCTTAAAGCTATTCGGTAAGAAATAACGTGCAAGGTCATTTTCCGCTTCACTTACCAATCCATATAATAGAAACTGAAACATGTTTGGTTTGAGTAGGTTAGATGTGGTTTAAAAAAAAAAATACATATGTATATCAAGTTTTTATCCTGATTTACCAATAAATCATCACTCCAGCCGGTTCCAACTAGCAATTCAGATTGTAGTTTGTTTTACATGTTTATGAATATGTTTTTATTAACCACTGTGACATTTTTGAGGTGGGAGTTGTTGTAAAATGGTAAAAAATATTTGACTATTGTCCTCTTCAGACGAGCCGTGAGCTTTAGCCTGCAGTAAAAACTTAAAGCCTATCATCTCAAAAACCCACTGGGGATAATCTGCACTGTACCTTTAAATAAATCAACCCATCGTTGGGTCCTGCTGCAGTGCTAGCTCTGACAATCCAACATCAAATTTGCCAAACGACACACAGGAATGTGGGTGTGTGGAAAATATGGGCATGTTTTATATTCAAAATGGCTGATGTCTGAGTGTGATAATCATCGATCCTAATGCCTTTAGATTGTATTTTTATGATTCAGAGGAGAACGGGGTAACTTCAGCTGCTTTTATTTTCTGTATAAACACCGCAAACCATTACGTGTGATGGAAAATGGAGATGAATTACGCTCTGCGGCGGATACTGTATGTAATGTCGGGTGATGCTGCTTCAAAAACATTCCACTTCCTCTGCTTGAATACATTAGAGGCTGTCAGGTGCTCGGCTGCCGCAGTCCTGGATGAGTCGGTGAACAACAGTGGGGCCCATTCATTAATGCGCCGGATAATAGTTGTTGGGAACACAGCGGAGCCGAACAGCCTCGTTTACATGCCGGGCACACAGCGCTCAGACACTGTTGTGGCCCAGAGGGCTCGCCGTCGCACATGTGAAGCCCCGCACCACCTCCACTTCCACCTCCACCCACCCCTCAAGGAGCTGGCAGTTGACGCAACACTTCCAGCAGGGATAACATCATCCGCACCACCTTATTACACCCAGCTTTGGTGTTAAATCTTGAAGGTCTTGCTTTTGAATTCGGTCAAAGTGGGTTTTATCCCCAGAGGATATTTGGAAGGGGGTCTGTTTTGGCAAGGTGCGCCTCCCTGTTTGGGCGTAAATAACCGCGCACCTGTGTCTTGTTTGGCTTATTTTGCACATTATGTCCCATAATGGCATTGCTTTACTTTCAGAGCATCCAATTTATTTTTTCGTGTTGCAGTTCTTTTTGACATGACGGTATTATGTGATCAAAAACAATTGCAGGGCACCTTGGAATTTCTTTCTTTTTTTTGCATATTCATTATGTTTGGTGTCACAAATCAAGCAAAAACATTATTTTGCAAGAGAGAGAGAGAGAAAAAGACTTGCTATCCTTTCTTTTAATCTGACGCTGGCTTTTATCTGACACCCACCGGTCACATTCAGCGTTTCAGCTCTTGTTTAGGTTTTGTCTGAAATCCCCCAAAGATTTTAAGCTCGGGTGTTAGCTTTTGTAGTGAGCTTTGATGAAAGTCCCATGTGTTGCACTGAAGAGCTGCCAGCAGTCGTGCACTTCCAAACTCTGCAGCCTCTGTGACTGTTGCCATCGGTATTACCCCACAGGGGGTGTGTAGCGGTGATAATCTTGCGTTATCCCTAAGGAGTTATTGGTGTTGCTGCCAGATACTTTTATTATTATTATTTTATTGAGTTATTTTTTTGTCTAGTGTATGGGTCTCAGTGACTTGCTTTTATTAGTTCTTAGTGAGAAACAGTCTTGGGGTTTAGGATTATTACCCTTTAACACAAAATAGTTTCTACATAAAGAGGAACACATGGGTATGAAATCATTGAGCTTGCAATAACTTTCAGAGTGTAAACATATCACGCAAGCAAAAAAGACATCTTAGGAGATTAAATGCATTTGTGCTTGATGGGATTCTGCTGGTAGCTTCAGTCAATTCCCATCTTTGGTGGATTCATTTCCAGAGGGGCTAATCAGTCCTCTATTGTTGTATATTTGGCTTCGTGACAACCTGGCTACAGCCCGTCAAGGTTGGATCTCTAGCTCACTGCACCAAAGCAGCAATCAAAGAAGTGCCTCTAGTAAAAGTTGCATGCGTTCGATGTAGCGATTCCACTCTAACAGCTTGCATGTGCTTGGGAAGACTTGCAAAGCCACTTAGATTAAATATTTCAACCCTTACTTCTATTCCGGCATCTGCCAGGCTGACTAAAGTGCAAATACCCTGAGTAATTAAAAGGATCTCTGCTCATAAGTGACCCAGATCTGGTGTCAACTCATTGCACCCTGGCCTTAACCACCAAGAGGGGGCCTTTAATCAAGATGACTGAACGATCTGCCTCCAGCTCTAAGTAATACTCTACTTTCAGCCCTCAACCCTTCCCCCTCGCCTACATTTATCGATTAATCCATTGATTCGATCCTGCTGGCACATGCACGCCCATCCCTCACCAACGTTTCAAGCACTATCTGGCCTCAACCTGATCTGATTAGGTTGGTCAGATGGGAGAAGTAGAAAATGAGGTTTGTTTGCACTCATAAATTAAGGATGTGTACAATTTGTTCAAGTAAAACGAGCCTGTCAGGCATTTGAATTGGCTCCGACTAAACACAACACTGCAAAACTGTTGAGTCATTTTTCCTTTCCTTATAGCTCTCTTTCCAAGGTGGCAGACCTCTAATGTGGCTTCGGTCAATAGCTTTCTAGACTTTCCGAAGGTCTTTCATCAACAATTTTCATTTTTACTGTTTACCGCTTTCTGTGAAAAGTTTAGGCTTTGTACTTTCTTTGAAAAACTCCTTAGGAGATTCCCAAATAGCTAAAGCATAAAACTAGCAGAGAAAGGATCAACAGTAGGGTGATGTATGGTGTCCCAAAGCACCGGTGGTTCAAAGAAAACTGTCTTTTGAACATTGGTAGAACATTTGCTCAAGACCTTATTAAAGGACTCCAAGAAATCTTTGAAAGCAACTTGTAAAGGAATTAGGCATGGTTTAAAACTACAGCTCTGCAAGGCGGCTAGACATTTTAAAATGTCATCTGGGACACAATAAAACCTTTTGCAGATGCTAATAGCCTCTCCGAGTCTAGATACACTGTGGCTTTTGTGACATTTCTTGCAAGTAGAGTTGCACACCCACAACGGAATGAGTTGTGTTGAAGTAATTCTGAGTGTAAATAGTGACGGTTTATGTTCAGGGCTGCCTTGTAGATTGGAGAGCCTAAATTCATTCAAGCACCTTCGTCACAGATACAATTTCTATTTATATGAGAAGAATAATCAGCCCTTGGCAACAACAGACCTAATGGTGAACCGGCCTGCTTTTCTCCCTCCTTCTCCTCTGAAGGTAACGGCCTCAGAGGAGACATAAACCACCCAACGACTGAGATTGTAATTTCTTCTGGGAGGGTTAGTGGCACCTTGTTCCTGCTGTGGTTATAAAGGCTATCAGAAACCAAGGCAGCATAAATTCAAGGCAAAAAAAAAAATTGAGGAATGTGATTTTCATTATATTACAAGAGTAATTGAACCTGAAAGACATCGTGAGGAAGATTTGACAATTCCGAATCGGCCTTGGTGTTTTGTGGAGTCATCTTCAGCCACTATGAAGCTTAATTTTTTTCCTCACATTGTCGCATCTCATTGAAATGTAATTTGTGAAACACATCTGAAGAGGAGAGTCATTCTGCAGCAACAAGCAAAACTTTCCAAAATCTAAAGCCACTGATGTGAAAGAAATATGTGTCTATCCCACAACCAATTATTTTTTAATGACACACCAAAATAATTTAATATCAGAAAAATAACTTGAATTCATACAGAATGCAGTTTTCAGATGATAATTTAGCTTATTAAGGGAAGTGACTTAAACCAATCTGGCCTCACATGAAAAAGTTATTGAACCCTAAATGTAACAACTATTTTGTTTCAAACTTGGAACACAAAAACTGCTATAAATCATTTGGGATAATGAGCAATGTGTGATGTATAGTTCTGACTGACTCCTATTTCAAAAATTATATAAATAATCCAGCTACCAAAGGGTTTACTCAAGCATGAATGACCTCTGGATTCAAGTATGTGCTTTTTCTAGGTCACTACAAAACCTTTATTTTGTCTTTTTTGAAAAACTCTGATTTGAACTTGCTGGTGTGTTTTAGTGCATAACCAAAGTGTGCTTGAGGTCACTAACTAATAGAGACATTTTTATTCAGAATTTTTATGATAGAGAGAAAAATCCATAGGTTCATCCATTATTGCAAGTCTTTTAGGTCCTGAAGCAACCTAAAACCAAAACACTACCAACACCACATTTGATATTACTATTTTATTAGTTTGTTTTAATAAAACAAAACAAAGATCTTTCAAAATAGTCCACATCATCAGGCATTCTTCTTGGTCAACTATTGTAGAAAGAAAAACACTAATTTTGTGACCCTTTACAAATAATTCAATGTCTGCAACTTTGTTTCCCATCTGTTCTCAACTGACTTTACATTGACTTATGAAGTTTCTTTTTGATGTCTTTTAGTCTATTTCATATTGCCAGACAGGTACTGGATCTTCAAGGCAGCAACCAGGCCTAATGAAATCGAACTCAGTGTCCTAGAAAATGTGGTGACAGGTAACTGACGATTAAAATAGGGGATAACTTTTTCACATTGGGCTATGTTGGTTTGTGTAGCCTTTTCTCTTAGTTTATGAAATCAGCTTGACAACTGCTTTTTGTATGTCATTGGGTCATCTTTAACATTAGAAATTGCTTAATAATCTGATATATTTGAGTTTGACAAGAGGCTGCAACTGCTTTCTCACTGCAGATAGCATCTTTTTAAGCAAAAACAGAATATTTGAGAATGTACTCATATGTTTTAGCATAGAAATCATGAAGACAACAGTAACCTAAAGCAAAAGCGTTTTTAAAAGAACAAGAGGAGATAATGGGTTTCTTTCTAAATCTGAATGCTTATCTCTCTTTACCTAAAGCTTATGAAATGTAGCTTGTTCGAGTGACCTTTTCTTTTAGGAGAAATAGGAACTCTGCCACTTGACTGCTTGTGCTGCAATAATTTATTTTTGTGAATTTTTTCATTTTACAGTATTACCTGAATGTGTTTTAAGACCTTTTTATTATGACTAATATTTGAGATCTTTTTTATATTAATATACCACTTCTGCAAAAGTTTTGCAACTGGATCCAACTGGATCTTATGCAACTGGATAATTATATAAACCTGAGAAATCAAGTGATTTATAAAGCACTGATTATTTCCATCATTATGGCGAAGTTCTTCTTGATAGCTGGAGATGATCGAGGACTCCGCTGCCTTCAAGATTAATGCGCTTCCGGCAGTGACTGCTGCGAGTCAAAGATAAGAACGAAGCAAAAGCAGCTAAGATAGGAATTGTTGCCCAGAGGGTTAGCACCTGCAACAGGAAAATGTAAAACAGAAAGAACATTTTTATGAAAAAAATCATTTAAACTGTGAATTTTTCTTTCTCTGGGTTTTTATTGTTGTAATTTACCAGTAAAAATAATCTCATTAAAGTGTATATAGTCTCATATAGTATAACATTACCTTAAAACAGCAAAGTTGTCTTTTAATTGCCTGCTTTGATAAATCTCAGATTCCTTGCTTCAACTGAATAAGTGAATTCAAGATATTTTAGCTCTATAATCAAGATTCTTTTCAATTTTCTTCTAGCCTAATACACAACAACATTTGAATATTTATAGTGCAAAATGTATACCACACCAAAAAATGTGGGATTGTATTGTAAATTTTGACTCTGCACATAAAGTCTACCACTGAAACTAGAACTGAATGGGAGAAAGTGTTAGTAGTTGAGAGCAACATTGCCTGGTGTTTACATCACAGTCTGTCTGCACTGTTCGGATTATAGTTAAGATATTTCTGAGTGTAATTTGCACTTTGACCTTGTCCATGTGTCCATTCATTTGGTCTGTTTCCATAGCGTAATTTAATCAGCTATAGAAAAAGCGATCGATGGAAGATCGATGGAAGGGCCAAAGGTCTCAACTTAACTTTTCAGAAATTATTGTAAAGCTCTGGCACATTATCTGTGATTTTCCAAATGGCACTTCAGGTAATTTTTATACAAATGGACATAATTACCCACCTAAACTAACTCAAACTTTTCTGAAGAGCAAAGTGCCGCAATTAGAGTGACAAACTCGCCGGCTCTTTTGTTATCAAAGCGGCTTCATTTCAAGGATACGCTGCTTTTATTTAAATGAGTCATTTGTTTTCCGAAAGGAGCATAATGAAGAGGTTTAACAAAAAAGCTCTCGGATATGATAATTATGGCAAGCCTAATGAATCCCTATGAGATATCTAAATGCAACGTTTCCAAATCAAGACACTGTGAACCTCCATGTTTTGTGTCCAAACTGCGTCCTCAGCCTAATTAGCATTCGGCAAGTGGCCGGAGTCACTTTGAATCAAACATTATCAGGTTTTGGAGGTGAAAACATTAAACTGTTTTCCATTGCTACACACATTTTTTTTATGCTCTTAACATTCCTCCAAAATAGCTCAAAACATTTGTAAAAATGCACAGAAAAACTCAATTGCATTGTTCTTTAACTCTTTGGACCACATACAGAAACGTGTTCTCTCTCAAAAAGGAACAGCCTCACTACACTGAGTATTTAAAATGAACAGTCAAACTGACTGTATATATTTTCATGTTTTAAAACAGTATTTTCCAGCAAAACAACATAAAGAAACTGTAGCTGTCCATTCAGGTTTTCTACTAACTGATAAAGGATAAAAAAAAAAATCCCCTCCTAAGTGTTTTTCCGCCAAGTCAGCAAACTGTGAGTGATTTGATTTGGATCTGAGAAACTCCTGTCCCTTCTGCAGACCAATTCTATCTGTCTCATCAGGAGCTTATCAGCTGTGCTGCCATGACTAGTTTGAAAAAACACTCTGAAATTCCTCCGGTAACTTCATATCCACAATTGCTCTGCAAACGGGTAAAAAATAAATACTTCTCTTTTGGATCCTCTTGTGATAACATTACAGCATGACATGAAGCTCAAAAAAGTAAATTTTACATGATTAAGTTATTGTTTGTTAGTTTTTTTAAACCAAACTGTTTCCTCGACGTTGCCACATAGTGACAATAATATATAGACTTCCAGCCATATGTGCAGAAAATCCGCACATGTGGGCTTGAGTCTTGGTTTATAGAGGGCTTACAGACACCGACGTCTTTATGTTTAGCTGTGGAGTCAAACAGGTGCTTAGATAAACATTCAGTTCTCAAGAAAATATGTTGTAGTTTAAGAAGAACAGACATTTGAGGTGTATGTCGGGAGCAGCAAAAGAAGAAAACACCATGACTAACCTTACATGACAAAGCTTCCCTGACACTCAAATGGCGCCTTAAAGAAAAGAAAGGCAAGCCGAATCTTCTATTCACAATAAAATTTTCCACGTCGAGCCTCAAACAGAACGATGGAAAAGTTGTCAAAAATGGAAAGCAGCTTTCAAGGTTTTGCTTTTCACTTTTACCAAGCATGCTGTTTGCAAAACACATTGGTTTGAATGAATGTGTTGATTTCTTTCTCTTTAGTCGTGCTTTGACAGCCGATCGATAAGACACGACTGACGAGAGCGCGGAGATTTGTTTATTTCATTCTGAAGCTTTATCGTGGTGTGATCGAAAACCCTCTAATTCTTTCCTGTTTTCAATTAACCTCAGATGAGCCACAACGCAACTTATTTATGATGTCTTTACTTCTATGCCATAAAGCAGAAGTGCTGTGTATAAAATTACGTTATTGTTTCCAAACAGATGTAATAGACTTTCAATTGCGGCCTGATTAGAAAGTGATTTTTTTTTTTCTTTTTTAAAGCAACTAGGATTCAATGATTCTTGAAAAAAATCATAACTAAAATGCTGCTTGTTTGAGGCTTACACGGAGCACAGAAAAGAGGAAAGTCTGAATGACTGTGTTTGGTGATCGCTTAAATATTTGGTGAAATGAAATTGAAGAAAAGCAAAAGAACTCAGGACTGCTTAATAGTGAAAGAGCCAATCAGTAGCTGCTTTTCCATTGACCATAAAACTGCGTGACTTGCAATTACCAAAATACATGATATTGGAAACACGGCACTTTTGAAAAAAATAAAAATTTAAATGGGTTTTGTCATTCAAAAGTATTAAATCCACTTTTAGCTATTCTTTGAAATCGCAAACTACAATTTCCCCAAAACGACACATTCATATGCAGCCAATCCTGAGTATAAAGAGCTGGTCAATCCAACGCTTCAATAAGACTCCGACATGCTGTGGCTGAAATATAAATGTAGGTCATGGTGCGTCCATGATTTTGAGTGATCTATCACGTGAACATGCAAAATTGTTTTTGGCAGCACAATATTAAAACAGTTTTGTCCGCATTTGTAATGGCAATGCAGTGAGTGAGGCAAACTGGAGAAAATGGCTTTAATTATCACATCAGTGTCCAGACCTTAACGCCATTGAGAATCTTTGGGATTTGACATTGGGACATTGCAGAAGTTTACGCGTTCTGTCATCAAATCTAAATGTTCAACAAAATACTAGGATGTTTGACCCCTTTTAAAACATTTTTTTGGTGGTGATTTTTGTATCAGTTACATCCTGATGTGTGTAAAGCTTTAAAAGGATGAAAATCTGTACATGGGCGGTTATTTATTCCTGCGCATTGACTTTTGCTGCTTGTTATCGGAAGCTGTAGCTGCGTTCCTGCATCGTTGAGTGCATGCAGAAGAGGCTCTTTGTCAAAGCTGCTACTGCTTTTCAAGATATCTCCCTTTTCTTCCCTCCTAACGCCTGAAAGACTTTTATTGTTAAATCAAAACAAAAGCATATTCTTCCTCAACTTTTCTCATCCAAAACTAAATATGACTGGAACAGCGAGGGAATTGTTACTTTGCACCCCAGGCTAAAAAGCCAGCCGATGTGGCACTTGTGCACAAGAGATGAAGCAACAGGGGTTTGCTGCACAAAATTCATGTGGATAGAAAGGCAATAATTTCAGAAAAAATGTTTCTGGCAATTTGCACACGGTTTTGTTTGGGGATTTGTTTGCTGGCTATTTTCACTTGCCAAGAGCTTTTAGCTGTTAAATAACTTTCAGCATTATTCAGATGTTTTTATTTCAACTCTCCGTGCTGAAATTAAGAGGAAAAACTGGAAATGTTACCCTTGACCTCACCCCCAGAGTGAGGTCAAGGGTGCAGAAACACACACCCACACACGCCAACAACTACAATGCGTCCGTCTTCTTTTTTTTTTTTTTTTGTATACACACAAGTGGGAAATACAAATGCATGCTGGATAAATGTTGTCCTTAAACCTGGCGGCCTACAACCGCTCAGCAAATGCCAGCTGAGTCAACAGATGCCCTGGGCATTCAAGCCCGCTCTCGTACAAAGAACACTAAAGCAGTCGCTTTGGCCACACACACACACACACACCCACCCATGCCTGCACATTTTGAGCGGTAGTGACAGCAGATTAAGAGGTTTTATCTTGCTTTGTGTTCGCAGCGCTGGAATTCCAGTTAGCAAAGCGGTGGCAGCCCGGAGCTAGAAGGGGTTTGGGTTGCGGCTCTGCTGCAGATAAATCTGCTGTGGTTAAAAGGGAAAACATGTATTACACAAGATGAAGCGAGTGATTGCAAACAGCAACAGGAGCAGGGTGGAACAGTGCTACAGTTTGGACTGATTAAAGTGCCTTTCAGATATGCAAATTTGGTATTTGCAGCCATGACTGAAAGAAGGTTCACTCTTGTTGAATTTCCATACAGAGAATCGGAAAGCTACCCAACAAATGAAACCAAAATGTAAAAACAAAAAAACATAAAAAAAAACTGTTGAATGATTAAATGTCAGTAAGTGTGACCACCTCTATCAATGGAAATTTGAGCAATTTGCCACTCTTGAACAAATGAACGTGTTAATGTGTCAAGATGGAAAGACAACTAGTGGACAGACGTGGGCTAGGTTAAGAAATTTAACACATGTTATGAAAAATATGATACTTATTAGCCATGTTTCAATAAATTGTCATGTGAATTTTGAGCAAACCTTTAAAAATGTTGCAAAAGGAAAACGCAAATTGGGCATAATTTGCATAATTTCATCACAAAGCACAAAAAGGTTTGAGGGAACCTTGTTTTTTGCAAAATTGAGGAATCTTTATTGAATTTTACAATTTCCATAACCCTTATCTAATGGTTGATTGACAAAATTAAAATAATGTAAGTTCCTTTTTTTCTTCTCTGTAATTAAGACCTGAGTTGAGATTTTTAAAGTCTAAGAGACCAATATCCAGCATGTAGCATCACGACTATCACACATCAACACCGCAGATTCACATTGTTAGCTCTGACAGAAACAAAAAAATTTGTTTACTCTCACAGACACAAAGCATTACATGTTACATCCACTCAATCACCCACGCTTGATGAGAGTGTAAGTGCTGTGCCATGTCAAGTCCAATGAGACCAACTGGGTTCACTGTTCTGACCACAGGATCTTCACAGGAGCATCTGCGCCTCCGTTTGTACCGGCTGAGCCACAAAGCCTCAAGTCCTACACATTGTATCTGGTGATTTATTTCTTTCTGAATGGCAGCTACATCAAAAAAGCAAATCTGGCTTTTTCCCACCACTTCTTATCAAGCAATCTTGTGTTTTGAGTCACTCCGCGTTTGGGAAGCCCTCCAAAAAACACGCAGTGGTTAAACAACTTTGCTCTGAGAGGAGATGCTCAGGGTGATTCAGAGAATCAGACAGCAGCAGTGGGAAGGAGAATAACAATGCCCAGAGCCAGGTTTTCATGTTTAATACTGCTTTCCAAGCCTCTGTTAACCTTTCTGTTGGGTGTTACATTTGCGAGGCACAGATATTTTTCTATTTGTGTCTTTACTTGCTTTAACCGCCTTGTAATCTTCCCCCGGTCTCGTCTCGGCCGAAACACTATTTTGTTTCAGAAGATTACTCAGAAATGACGGGAACGTGGCTCGTCCGACTGCCACTGCAGTTATTGGTCCTGTGGTCTGGTGAGCTGAGATGGCCGCTGATTCCGTTTCAACAAATGCAAGCAACATGAGAAGGCCTGCGGGGATAGAGAGTCGTAAAAGATAGAAGACTGGGATTTAGGTCCCAGTCCCTCAATCCCAGCGAAAAGAAAAATAGAAAAACCCACCAACACATATCCCTATTGAAACAATTCGACAGGTGTAACATCTTATGGCCTTCTCAATATTTTATATGTGAGAACTGTGCTGGCTGGATGTGGCGACATCATATATAAGTCACTTGGACCATCTGCTCAGTGCTATAAGAATCCATCTGAGGATAAATTAAGTTTAAGACTATCTCTGAGCTGGTGCTGTGTAGCACCCAAGGCGGTTTGTGTCAGATATGAGATGGAGTGATTTATTTTTTTCCAAAGGCAGAGTTGTTCTCTTGGACCTCAGCTTTTATTGATACCAGAATCCCTCATCAGTCTTCTTGCTATCAACAGACACATACCTGGAAAAATACCAGGATGACATATCTTTTTTTGAATCAGGAAATGGGCCAATCCTGATTCATTCCTTTCTTACTATGTCTTGCAAAAGTCTTTCTGCTCCTTGTACTTGTTTAGATTTTATCTCATTAGGGATGACTTAAGTTGACAAAGTTTATCGAGCTGGTACCTGGTATAAAATTTTGATTGTTTGGAATCGTGATTATCTAATTATGTTACCGCTTTGTATTTACACCACTAGCGAAACGGTTCCACAACCTAATGCTGGCACCACGATCGTTAACAATTCTTAGGTTAAACCCTGACTGTTCCAATGACTTTATAAATCTTTTAGACTAGACTACACCCACTATGTCAACGTTGAGCATAAGACTTTTCGTAAAGATTTCATGGCTTGTTTTTCTTTTTTTCTTAGTCCAGACTGAAGTCATTTTCCTGAAACTTTTAATCAATTTCCTTCTATCTGAAGGTGAAAGTACAGGGGGGCATCCTGGGGTCTCAGAACAATACGCAGGAGGAGTATGGCATATGTCACAGTGGGGCGTTTTCCAGGCAGACCGTCAGTTCCCAAAACCACACAACAAAACAAACACACAAAAAAACTTGAAAGCACACACAGGGTCAGTGGGACCCCTGTCAGACCACACACTGGGTTTAATTGACCCAATTTCTTAACAACCATGTCTTCAGAACCCAAAACATGTAACAAATTCAGTCTTATTGGTAGAAAAAGGAACAGGACTAAGTGAGATAAAGAGAGAAAACCATAGTACAACTTGTCACTGTCTCTTCTTTGATGGCTGAATGATGGATGACATCTACTCTGACAACAGCAAAACACTGTTGGAAGTCACTTTCAAAGGACAATGTAATGTAATGTGTTCCCTTACTGAGGTCAATTACAGACTGCCATTCTCCTGTAACTGACAGCTAACATTTTGCCCTTTCATTTATGTTGCAAGTCTTGACTTTAGGGTTAATTTTTCTATGACAGACAAGCTGGAGGTAAAGGAATTCATTGATTGGGTGTAAAATTGAATAAAGGATCACTTGCGACTCATAAACCTTACAAGTGATCCAAATCGGTTTGGGTATTTCTTTAGCGCCCCTGGTCGATGATGTGATGCATTTAGAGTTGGAAAATGGCCCCACAAAAAAAAAAAGAGAGGGAGAAAAATAGAGATGATGAAAGCCCTCAGCTGCACAGTTGGCAGAGGTTTTAGAGGGGAATTGAGAGCGGGTTGCTGCCTCCCACTCTTTCTCGTGTTCAGTCTTTGGGGCTTCTGCCTTGTCTCCCGGCCTTGTTTCCCCTCGTCTCTTCCCCTTCTTCATCTCTGACTCTCTTACTTGCTCCCTTGGTTTCTTCTCTCTCTCTCCCACTCTTTATCCCTCTGTATCTGGATCTCAGTCTCTCCCAGGGGCTTAATTTATGCTTGTGGAGCTGCAGAAACATAGGGATGACAGCCCACGCACTCCCCTGGTTTGTTAGCTAGCTAGCTTGTTGGCTGGTTCATCGACTGGCTTGGAGTGAAGCGTGTGTGTTCATTTGAATGTACCGCATGTATGCTCTTACACAGAGATGTTTGTCTACCGTCCCTCTTTCCCTTCTCATTATTTGTCTCCTTTCAGAGATGTGCGGTTGGTTTTGTGTTGTTACAATCAATGTCAGGCGGTTTACGTAGTGCCTGCCTGTGCAGAGTCATTCGAAGCTAAAGATTGCTTGTATAACAGAAGACAGAACCAGCACTTTGTGGCAGAAGTAGGAGAGCGTCTATGATTAGCAGCAATTTGAAGGTGGAATTAGAGTCAGGTGTTTACAATCAATGGAATGAAAATCCGGTGGAAGTAGGCACTTGTAATTCATTTACAGCACAGAGGTCTATGAATGTGTGGTCTTCACAACACATGGCTTGTAATAAATTGAACCTCTTCTAAGTCATCACATAATGGCAAATCCAAAGAACAACATAGTCTTGGAGATCACCAGTAGGTATTCAAACAGATGTACAAATTAATCTCATACAGAGGGGAAAGAATGGAGATAAAATGTAAAGCAGTTGTGGAAGAAGAAACATATTTTGTTAGATATTGTCGGAAAGCAACTACGGGAAGTTGGATTAGATCTGATCAACATGATTGATTTTAGTTGCGACAATTAGTATGTATCAAACACATTCTGTAAATTCCAGAATAAAAGTGGCTGCTTTTCACACGCTTCGAACATAGATTTGCACAGTGTGATACTTATGGAGGGTCTGGGATTTTGTTTATGTGAAAAATTTTGCTCTGTATCTCAGGAGTCCATTATGCTGTTGTGACGACTGCTGTGCTTTCTTCCCCTCTGTGTACTCTCTCTACAAATTGTGGCTACTTCTACATTATTTCATAGTCCTGTTTTACAAAACCAGTGCACTAACTGGGAGCGACAGTCAAAATCTTATTCTGATGCCAAAAATGTACAAAAGATTGAAAAGGCACACATAGTGTTGAAATAAGACCTTTAAAACGGATACTTAAGGGAGTAAATCATAAGTATGGCCTCTCATAAAATATTAAATTTGCAGTTAGATGATATATCTAAAAATACTCTGTGATCTTTTGTTGGTTTTTTCTTAAAAGCTTCTCACTTAGCTTTAAGTTATTCTTTTTTGTCTTAAAAAACAAACACGTACTTGTAAAAACGTTTATCAAAACTAGCTAATGCATCTGAACTATAGGGAGTTCATAGAAATTTAATGGCTCAAACCAATGTAGATACATTTATTTACAACCAAAACTTGCACTTTGTCAGTTGGTAATATTTCACCAACTTTCTTTTTTAAAGAAAGATATTTGCTTTACTCCTAGCCAGCAGTACTTAATTACTCCTTCTCCTCGTGACGTTTTCCGTGACTGAACCGGCTAGTCCCGAAATCCTAAAGAGGGGAGGCAAAGGCAGTGCCAGCAGTGATAGAGAAAAAGTAGCGTCTTGCCTGCCCTTCTTCCCAGCATCTCTTGTTTGATGCAAACAATGCAGACAAGGACACCCAGATGAAAATTAATTGAAACTAGTGCCGGTCTCAGCAAAGCCCCAAGCCGCAGGCCTGAAATGATCAAGGGGACTTACGGAGTGACTCACGCCCACGTTGCAGGAATGACTTTGATTTTATGCAGTCAGTCACACGTCCCTGTGGCTGATGAATTATAAAAAAAGTGGTGGGTGTCTGTATGCAGTATAAGTCTTATTCATGAGCAGGCGCCTGTTATGCATGATCTGGTAGGAAAGGAGTAAGCCGTCACGTGGAGGCAAGGAAAGTCAATGAAAACAACATTGAGCAGAAAGCAGTGTTTGTAACGGGTGCTGAACTTTGATTGGACTCATTGGGAATCTAAAAAATGATCCCATCGGTTTATATAAGATCCTCCCACAACTGGTGCCATTTAAGGTGTTTAACTTTCAGTGTGAAATCCATTTTCCAATGTTGTCTTAAGGCCTCCCTCTTGTAGATGAAGACGAGCTTGACAAGGCGAGGTCTTTACAAATGAACTCTGCTCCTCTGTCTTTGAAAGCGAGTGCGAGAACGGCAGTTTGTGAGTGAATGATAGCGAGGAGCCGAATCTGAATTCAGGATGAGTGTCAGGTTAATATCCCCCCCCCACCCGCTCTCTGCCGCGACTATAATTCATTCTCGGATCGCGGTGGAAAAAAGGGGGTACATGAAAGGCCTTTCCTTCCTCCTCCTGCTCTCATCAGCCGAAGCCCCGTACACATCCCATCGATTACCATCGCTCATTTTTTCCTCTTTTGTTTCTCCCCTCTTGTCCCCATTCAATCCATTTTCATTTCCACCCCCCACCCCCAGTTTCCTTTACAGCTGCTTTCATTTCAACCCTATCTCTCAATCTTCCACACAACCTCTATTCTGCAGCCTTTTCAGACAAGCTCTGTCTCACTTCCTCCACCTGTCTGTCATCTCTTCTCCTTTTATAACAAACTTCCTGTCTGACTGCTCCCATCATAGGAATGTTCTATTTTATTGGCATATTCTGGGTCTTTTCTCCTTGACCCACTTGCGTTTGTTCTGTCAATGCAAACTTCCCTCCCCTCAACTGTTCGTAGCAAAGCCCCCTATGGACCAATTAAGTCCTCCAGCTTGATATCTTTTCCTACCCTACACATTCCTGTTGACCAGGCAGTTCAAGGGCCTCAAGGACTAAATAAGGAGATAATACACACTCGAGACAGACTTTAACGATATGGTTTTCAAAAGCGATTTATTGTTGATGTACTCGGGCTATGTCTTGAGAGAACTTTGGAGAACTTCTCCTAAGCTCACAATGTTGCCAATGTCTTAGATGCTAGCACTTGCCAACAAGCTGTAGTTGCTTTGGATTTAATGCTTTACAGCAAATCAAGAGGTCTAAATTCAGAAATAGAAGCCCTAGCACTGCAAAAAATCTTGGTGGTTTCAGAAAGAGAGGGTATAAAAACAATAATATAAACTCTCAGGGCATGTTACACAACACACCAGGGTACAGCCACATTTGCTTGCAGCTCATTTTTCTTGCCGCACTGACAGTGAGAGACATTAGCGTTTGAGGCATGCACATCTTGTCAGGCTCGGAAGATTTTCAAATCACATTTAAGGCTTCAAAATAACATTGAGAGAAGAACTCATTGTAAATGCATGCTAGTGCTCTAATGTGAACCCTAAGAAGAAAACATTGGACCTTTCCAAGTCATTGAACCTCACAGCCCATCGGAAGTTCTTGTGACTTGAAAGTGCTTGTGACAAAAACCGGTATTTTTCCTTCTCTTAACTTGTCATATTCAGAAAGCTGTCACAAAAGTCTATGAAAACCCCCCGACTGACAGTTCAAGCAATAAAGTTCTGCCTGTTACTGAGTTCCCTTTCCACAGTTAGACAACCACCTGCTGGATGCGAAAGATAACAGAACACCTACCATCCCAAAAAAGTCTTAACTTTTTTTTGTAAAGAATCATCTCACATTAGCAAGAAGTGACTCAAAGATGCTGTAGAGATCACAGTTGTAAAATGACAAACATGCTGTAAATGAATTACATGCTAAAAGATAACAAATTTGCTATCTTAAAAGATAGCAAATTCTCAAATAATTTGAAAGCAAAAACATGGTACATGATACAATATTTGTAAGTTATCATTTTGAGTTCCGGATGGTAAGTGCTTATGTTTGACTCTGTAAATGTCTGGAAGAAGAAAGAAGACTTGGTTCCATATTACATTGAGTAGAAATTTCTAGGCTTCGATTTGTTTGACTTTGTTGCACTTCCACCACTCCACTCTCAAGTAGTGCTGAATTAGTTGTACCACAACATTTCTGATCATGAAATTACATTATTTTACTGGAAGTGGTGTGTGGGATCTTCTTGGTAAATCAACACCTGAATTACTTACCAGGAAATCCAAATTATTGTTGTGAGAAGGGAAAAAAGAGTGATAAGGGCCTTAGAAGCATTTTGTTTTTGACAGACTTGATAAGGCACAACGTCTTAAAATAAGTTTCCACATATTCTGTAAAATCAGATGTTTTGTTGATGGATGGTTAGTGTTGACTTGCATGCTTGAGAATTAGCTACAACTACTTTAGTAAAAAGATGCTGCAATGTGTTTCATTATATTCAAGCTGGGATTTATTGTGTATTACATTAGAGACCCTATTTTAGCATCAGTGCTTGTGACAACATTTAAAGTCTGATTAAAACACTAGGGCTATATAAGCTAAAATATGGGATAAACATCAGATAAATCATGTTAAATATTTAGGTAATTAGCTAATTAATTAGCCAGGTCATCCTTTAGTCAGTTATCACCCATTTCCTTTACTGATACTCATGCTAACTCCATCTAGGTGTTTCTAGCTTATCAAAATGGAATGAACATAGACATGCAGATTTATTCCAGGAGCTCCAATGAAAGCAAGTTGCTGTTTATTTTATATTTTTTATTTAATTTTTCTGCCATAAAGTAAATCATGATGCATTTTGGGGAAAAGTGACACATTTAGTAATCATGTGCAGCTGACTGACGGCTTGCAGCAAAGGGTGGGAGAATATCTAAACATTTCAAAATGTGATGTATATGTACATTTTTGCTGTATTACTTTGACTAGAAAATATTTATTTTTTATTTAATACAATGCATTTGGAAACTTTGAGCCTGTAACTTAGTCTGTGCCTTCTTTTATGTTCATCATGTTAAGAATTAATGTGGAAAAAACCCACAGCAACAATGAATCTTCACAGCACAAATGATGAACATCGACTCAACCACTACTTTATTATGTCAAACTAAGTAGTACAGTGTTGAACTTCTTCTTTTCTTCAGGACATGAGTTTGGATTTTTGGCATATATTGATCAAGGTGTCAAAAATGTGATCTTGTCTGGTTGTTCTTATTTTAACATTGTTTTCTTACATCTTTCTTTTCCCAACACAATTGCTTTAAACAATTTATTTATATATTTTTGCCTTTCTAGATCATTCTCTGAAAACCCTGAGTGATTATTGTGCGATAATTCCCCTAGATCAACAGTTTCTGAAACACGCAGCCCCGTCCCCATCTGGCACCAACAAGCATGCCATGTTCAAAGTCACTCACATCCCCTGTCTTCCACATTCTGTTGGCCAGTTCTGTAAGCCATCTCCACCACTTCCAGATGCCTTTCTACTTGCCTTACCATGTAATTGAATGGGGTATACATAATATAGTGACTGTAAATATCTAGATTCGAGGACTTCTGATGCGGCGGTGTGGAGTATGTCCAATAGAAAAATGGCAGAAAAAGAGACGTCGCAGTCCAAGAAACGCAAAACTGTTACTGCAACATGTCCTATTGACAATTGAGTATCTGTCCTCAAAAATCCAAGACTGAGCTCAGACGTCTGCAATGATTTGTAGCAGCTACCAGGCCTTAGCAGAATATATCCCTAAAGCTGGCGAATTTGTAATTTGGAAAGTCAAACTGTGGAGAAAAAACACTAAAGTTAATCTCTTGCAAATGCCTTGAGTCACGAGTAAACCGAATCTATATTTAGTGGGAGAATTTTAATTCCAGGCGCTGCTGTGATGTCACATTATCAATTTTTTTAATATATTTTTTTTCATCTGTATTTCAGAGCAGACAAAGCTTCCAGAGCTATTATTAGTTTGTTTATTTGCTGAAGCCTTTTTTGTTTACTTCTTTGCTCCCTTCATGATTGAAATAAAAAAAGAGGAGAAAAATGATACAGAGGATGAGAGAAGGAGGTGATAAGACTTGGAAAAAGACAGTTGTGCAGGAAGGCACATGATAGGGACGCTCATACACACAGATACACACACATGCACACACGTCTACCATCATCCTAATTAGTTACGACAGGGAAGAAGCCAAGGCAAACACAGCCGTGGCGACTTCCACTGTGGTGCACTGCTGGCAATGTGCCCTATTTACGCATTTAACACACAAATGCATAGACACACACACACGCACGCAGGAGTAAGCAGTTTCACATGCTTTTGCAACCATGGATAAAGAACACACATGCACACGTTTACATAGGAAGGGAGGAATAAAAATAATAAATCAACCGACATGGCTGCTAGTGTTATCACCGACGGTGATTCAGCTCCGTGGATGGGAGCACATGTGCAGAAACGGAGATAAAACACAAACGGAGCTCCTCTTGCTTCGCTCCCCTTTCTTCTCAGTGAACCCATGCAGACACACACACACGCGTCCTGGAGCCGCGCCAAGTCCCAGGGCACAGTCATCTGAATCTTTTAATTGGATGTGTGTTTTGACAGGCTAATCTCAAGAACAGGACACTGTCCGTCCAGCAGAGTCTTTTTTTCCCTTGCATTTTGCAAAAAATGCATCTTTTAATGATCTCAGTGACAAATTAATTTTGGGGTTGTTCTGTGTTTATTTGTCTGAGTCACAGTTCTGCAGAGAGGAGTGCCTGAATGTGCAGAGATCAGAGGCCATCTCAAGTGTTTTGTCTGCGAAGCCAGCAGGATGTTGGGGGGGAGGGGTTGAGGAGTTTTATTCTGAAAGAGACAGCATAACTAAAAACGAAAAGGTTCGACAACATTCAGGCCTCTTCAGGTGAACAGTTTCTAAATAAGAATGACCATCCCATCCCTCCGACCAAATTAATATCCTTAACTTCGATATGTTCAGTCATACATTCCCCTTTTTCTCAAAGATTTGATGTGTAAATTGAGCGAGTTAACATCAAAATGCAGACTCATGGAGAGAAGCAGGAAAATGGAGAGCAAACGATTTTACTCTTACTCAAACAGCCAAAAACGACAGGTGCAGAGGTAAGAGGTGGCCAACAAATCCAGGATCCAATATATCTGATCTTAACAAGGCTGGAACAAGATTTAAAATTGCGACTAAATATAGAGGTAAGACTGCTAAATGCAATAGAATCTAAGAAGCCTATATTTCCAAATGAGACTCAGTTGCAGGGAAATTAAAAAAATCATATCTTCTTATATGACTTGGTTACTAATGCTTATGAAAAAAATACATGCTAAGAAATTGCATATTACTAATTGATGAAATTATTAGTGCTTTCAAACTGGATATTAATAAGATGTTTGCCATAAGCACCTATGTACAAATCTGCTTTTATTTTCAGTGCGAGCTGTGCTAGCATTAGCATGCTAACACTTTCACCAAGTTAAAATGGTTTGAACGAGTAAATGCGGCCATCTTAATGTAGAACATTTGCTCTCACTTTCTTCAAATCATAACCACGTGTATAAAAAGCTCACTGAATAGAAAGAGATACTTGAAATGAGCTTATTTTTTTTACGCAGTGTGGACGAGCCATGAGATGCATTCACATGATGTGCTGCCACCGACTAATGTGGTCGTAATTCTGCGACATCACACTGGAACAAAGCTGCTTTGCGATTAAGTCACGGCCAGGTCGACGGCTCTCTCAAACTCTGTCACAGTTGTGCAGCTAATAGGTAATCAAAATGGAGATTTTGTGAAATGACCCAAACTTACTTGCATTCCATTACAATAAAATTACTGAGAATATAAAAAACAGAGAGAGAAAGGAGGAAAAAAAGGAAACAGAATTCGTATCTAAGCCACTGCGGAGGTGAACAATCTAAATCTGTGGCGCTGTGACTCTCACACACAATTTATTTCCTGGCAGCGGCTGCAGACTTTGAACTCGAGCACATCTGAAAGCATTCATGTGGAAAGTGAAGGCAATAAGGCTTTGTCAGGCTGGCAGATATGATCCTCCGTCCTGCCTGATGTAACATCGGAATAGCAAGTTGACGTCCCTGCACTGCATTTAGCTGCTAATATAAAAGGCTTTATGGAGACTCTGCTCCGACCATGAAACCCTGTGACAATTGCGCCGAGCAAACTGCAAGCTAGAGCTAAAAGCACTTACCTGGACGCTTGAAACCGGACACGAGGCGATTTTATTTATTATTTTTTAATAATTTCTTGGGGGGCGGGGGGCTTCTCTTGGCCTCGTTTTGATGCAAAGCATGTCTTCCCTTCTCTGCACGCATAAACATATTTGCATATGACTTGCTGAGTTACTCGTTTTGTTACCTTCAAGCAAGAAAAGAGCAGTATTTTAAAAAGCTGCATTCCATTTGCAATGGAAGTTTGAATCAGGATGTGGTAATTAAATCAAACCTCAGCAGCGGTCTATTTGCATCTATAAAAAAGTGAGTTGGTGATATCACTTTATTTTATCATTAGGTAGATTTGGGATTCAGTTAGATTTTGAGCTTACGGCTGACAGATTGACTTTTTTTGTCGAATTTAGGGAAAAGTTCACTTGAACACAAATGAAATGCCACCAACCAACGATTGGTTGAGCAGGTAACCAATCAGAACACTAGGCCTTACAGGAAGACACTCTTAAGGAGGCAAAAGCTTAATGAATATTTCATGGAGAAAATACCTAAAGTCATACACTATCTTTTATTGATATGAGGATTTGTTGTTAAAAAAAGGTGAAAACTTTTGATTTGAGGAGAATTGCGTTCTTGCAGGTGTGATGAAGAAAATGGCCAAAATGTGAATGTTAATTGGAAGTGTCAGAGAAGCTGATGATCCTATTAGGCAAGGAACGCTGTAAAAGAGAGAAGTGAAATGATTGAATCCCAGGAGGATTATGCAATTCAATTTAGCTTATTTATATGGAGTAAATTCTCAATATGTCATCTCGAGGCACATGACACAAAAGCAAGAGAAATCAATTCAATCATGCAGACAAATTCCAAGTCAATTTCATGCAGTCCTAGTTATCAAACATTGCAGAAAAAAAATTAATTTATAAAATAAGATCATTTATTCGTCTCTGATGGGAGAATTTTGTCTTAGAAAGGGAGAAGGCTGCAGAACTTCAAAGTCAATAACAATAAATACATAAAACTAGTACAGCATTAAATAAACATACATCAAATTTTGTGCAACTAAGCACACTGGCACACAATATTAATGTGCAGAAGAAAACACAAACCTCAGATGGGCAATTTCTGATTCGAATTGTTTAGAAAGTTTTCAATCAACAACTTTATGAACTATTTTTTTCCGGAATTTTTTCCCCAACTTGTTGGAGGGACTTTACCTGCACAGAGGAAGTTCAGATGATCCCACGGTGGATAAATGTAAGTGAACAAGTTGTATCTGCGTTTCAATTACAAATGAGAGCAAAACTTTGTGAATATTCTGCGAATGTTCTCAGGTGTTAATTGTAGTGATGTTTCATTTAACTGACTAATCAGAGAAGACAAAAATGTCATGCTGTGAAGAACAAGAGCTGCTATGGTAAAGCACAAAGTGGTACAAAAACATGCACATGTAGCGTTTTCTGCTTTTGTGCAGCTCGTTTCTCGTAAACGCTTGTCCAGAATTTAGAAAATGGAGCACTAAATAATCAAACGATCAAGAGTGTGAAAGCGTAATCCATTTCTCTTCAGTAACAGAATGTCTGCCTGAACAGATGAGATCAGCCAAGGTTGCTGTTCCTTCCTAAGCGTGGGCCGACGTGACTGACAGCACTTAAAAAAACCCCCCAAAAAACTGCACTATATCCTTTGGTTTCTCTGCTTTCAATTTGCATTTCAGGTCTTTGTGTCAATTCGACAAGAAGTTTTTGTGTTTTTTTCCCTCTCATATGAAAGCTGCTGCTGCACTGCTTATCCGACTGCCCTTGGTGTTATTACGGAATGCAGTGCACACACCCAGACAAATAAAAGAGAGAGTGAGAGAGTGAAAGAGGGCATAGGGGGCACTGGGAAAGAAAGAGAGAGAGGGAAAAAAAACTTCCTCACAAATTACTGTGCAAGCTTTCATGACATTGGAGGGAGGGAGTTATTTGTTTCACTTTCCCCTTTTGGAGCCAAGAGAGGAGAAACGAGTGAGTGAGAGCCGGAGATAAGGGACCAACTATAGGGGAGGAGATGATCTCTGCACGGCGACGGCAAATAAAAGAAAAGGGAGATTTGGATGCGGATTTCGCCCTCTGTTTTCTGCGTTGGGCTAATTCAGAAAGCTTTGCTCTGTTTACAGAGAATGGACTGACATTTTCTCCTCGCGGGCCTTTTGTGGCGCTGTCACTCATTGGCGCCGCGTGTTGTGACTTAGCAATCGCAAGAGTCAATATTGAAAAGATCACAATGCAGAGTTGTGCAAAAGAAGGATTTGATGCTGGTAAACAAACCAAAAAAAAGAGAAAAATCTGTTGACACACAACCCAATTGTGTAGATAATTTTTTTTAAAGCGACAGTATTTATTTTTCCAGGAACATGGTGCCCTTTTATAACACAATTAAGGAAATATGTTCCCTTCAGTTCTGCTAAATGCCATATATATCAAATATGTGTAAAAAGAAATTTTACTTTGTATTTTAACACCGTAAAATTGGGCCTCTGTCTCTTTAAAAACTGAAAGCTCTGCCTTCAGGAAGTCATCCCAATGTTACTGCTCTTTAACAGCATTTTTATCAGCGTTGCACTGAGAAGTAGCTCCTATAATGAGCTGAGCAGATGTTCCACCATGTGTTGCTAATTTCTGCTGGCTAGTCTGGAGGAGCTGAGTCGCACAGCAAGGCAGAAACTCGGAAACTCCACCATTTTATAGGTGGTGCTAGGTCCACACAGGCATTTTGCATAAGTTAATTGTCGCCACAGAGACTAAAGAATTTCCCAAACATGCATGAAAGAACCAAAGCAACACTTCATAGATGCTTTTGTTGAGGGAATAGCATTCTAACACGATGTAAATCTCCATAAAGTAGATTTTACGTAATGCTGCCCCTTTAAATTAAAACTATCAACTCTGATTTAATGTGATGGTTCATTCAGAAATTAAACATTCTAAGCCATTTACAAGGAATGCAAGTCACAAAGAAGTTAGGCCACTTTCTGTGTGCTGTGAAATTTCATTTTCATTATGGTCTTCATGGCTGTTAATCATGGAGAAAGGCCTCTTACATTTCTAATCTTTTGTCAGCCATGCCTGGATTTGCGCTGCTCTCTACTGGAGCTGTTATGCCCACAGATTGTCTTCACAAGTACCCCGTTTGCCTCCGCTCGCCTTTTATCTAAAACTCCCAGGGCCCTCGCAAGTTGCCAACTGACGTCCAACCCGCAGGAAAAAATTAAAAGAAGAAAACCCAACAACCTGCGAGGATAATTGTAATCTCACAGCAGGTGGAGCGACAGCAGTTTTATCTGGCTGGATATTGTGCAATTAGCTCCGAGTAAAGTTCAGCATTTTGCCGATTCCTCTCAGGCCTCCTGAACGAAGAGGTCGGCGGGAGACGAAGACGCCTCGGTTCTGTTCGTTTTAGAGCACGCTATGATTTTTAATTACGCGTTAGAAGGAGTCTTTTATTGAGCTTACAAGGCTTCCCACTGTCACCTGTCCTCTCTAATTGTCTCTGCCGAGGGGAGTTGGAGGTGAATGTAATTACAGTGAGATCAATAGTCGCGCATCGATGATGACACAGTGGCGGTTCAGACTATATGCAGATTGATTCATTTTGCGGATGTTGTTTAGTTTAATTTAATGGAAGGGCACAAGCTTCTGGCATATTTTTCCCCCTCCCATTTAGAGAACAAGACTATAAAGACAATTATATGGGCAAGTCTAATTGTCTAAGAACTATATGAACTGATTAAGAGCAAATAACAGCAGCCTTCGAGGTAATTTTGGAGGGATGTGGTATACTTACAGAGTCAGTTAATTTTATGACTTTCAAGGTTTCGTCAACATGGACTAACTAATGCGCTGAAGCTGAGAAATGTTACAGTCGGAACATGTTTTATCAGCAAAATGGTCGTTAAGCTAAAATTAAAGGATGCATGCACACAATAATAATCATCTACACAACTGCCGACAACATGCTTTTGATAGGCTGTAAGAAAATGTCCTGTGACTTTTTGAAAACAAAACAAAAGAATAATATGCTTTTATTATATCTGTATCTGTATTTAAACCATTAACTAGCTCAATTTAATGGTTATCAAAATATCTTGCCGCATGTTGTAGACCCCTGAACCAGGGAAAAACCTAAATGTAAACTTTGTGATTATTGTCAAGCAATATAAAAATAATGTTTCCTTTTTTTTAAGTATACTGTCTTAGTCACCCTGTTTTCAGCCTTCATGTCACATTCATGCAAACTCCAACCTGTCTTTAAACTCTTAAACTGATATATGTATCTTTAATACTCAACCTTACATTACAAAACTCTACTATAAAAATCATTGAGAAAGTGCCACTGCTTTCAGTTTTTGGGGATTTTTATGTGAAGCCCATAATTCAGTAACATTAAAAATCAACTTTAAAAGTCATAACTTGAAATTGACATTTTGGGATGACTCTACTAAAGCATTTCGATCAAGTTGAGGTCGACTAAATCCTAATTCTTGTATTTGATTTTGTTTTTAGTTGTGTTGTTCCGTTTTTGGTCCAACTCAGGCCAGAGTTCAGCTGCAGACAGCATCAACAAATATGTTGCTGCACGTCAAAGCCGTACATGTCTGATGTTGCCTTAAACATCCATCGGACTTGATATAGTTTGACAATGAGCTGACCTTCCCAAATCGATGAGCAGAAGCGAGAGTTTCTCCATGATTACTCCTGAAATCTTTTCTCCTTGGCACATTTTCAGACTTGCTTAATCAATCCGTTTAATCAATAGGATCTTGCTGCAACATTCTCTCCTAAGTTCTAGTAAGAAACAAGGGTTCGCTGAGTTTATGTGGAATCCTTAGTGTTTCTTTGTGTACTGGAATTTAGATATAAAAGATTGTAGCATGAAGCACAGTAGGGATGATTGCATCCCTTCTGTGCCACTGCAGTTAAAATAGCATGTACGTTCATTGTAAATGCAAATTTTTTCACTTCAAAAATCTTACCAGTTATTAGTGGTGATGGCGTTACAAAGTGAGAGATCATACAGAGGACTAAGTTATCCGAATTGATTCAGTAAATTTAGTACTTGTCCCTTTTTATTTTGAATTTCCTCATAACTAATTTTTGTCTTTACTGAAATTTTACGTGCTAAACTGGTTCTCTTTGTATGAAGCTTCTTTTGGGTTATGTAATTGCTAATCATCGCCTTTTTGTGAGCTTTCCTGTGAAAAATCAGTCAAGACTAAGTAGATACAGTAAGATTACACACACCTCACAGTTATTGCACAATGTATTCTCTGGAAAAATACAGTAATATGCAATTGTGAACTATATAATGACAGGAAGAGGGTTTTATGTTCTGCAAAGTGTTGTACCGTCCTTGGACTATGACACTTCGTCACCCTGCGATAAGCTCATCCTTCTGTGGATAAAATCTAAAAGATTTTCATCCACCCTGTGCAACTACACAGATGTGTGTGTGTGTGTACAACTCAGTACTGATGTCAATTAAATGAGTTTTCATTGTCAAAGTTGAAGTTGAAATATTGAGATAATGTCAAACAGATTTTTAAAAAGTCAAAATTTCATTTCATGACGACTCCAAATAGTGAGGATTTTTTTATGCTGTCACTTGTTTTGAAATGTTGAATTGTCCTTGATTTTACTTTGACTTTTTGTCTTGGCCTGTTGATGTTAACCTTGAGATGAGCAACATCTTTTTTTTTTTCTCCAAGTTGCTATAACACAGTGTTTTTATTATCCATAGGAGGTTTTAAGTTGGCTTTCATTTCTGTTTGAATCATTTAGTTTATCCTTTGTGTTCATCTTTTAAATCTTTTCCTTAGATGTGTCTCAGCTTTGTTTATTTCTCCATTCCTCAGCTTGCCAGTATACTTAATCTTTTTGATCTGAACATATTTCACTATAGTAACATCTAACAAAGTCAGATATTTAAAATAACCTCCTCTGTTAGAATTTTCAGTAAATATACATGTTCCAACATCCCTGAATTTTGTCTCAAACTAATTATTTTGATCGACCTTCCTGTGAACCGTGCCATTGCTACTAATATGGCATACACACAAGTTAACCACAAAACATAAGTAAATCCTGCCATGTTGTACCTTCATTTGTACTTATATATATATTCTGAAGATGTCTTGGATATTCTGAAAAGAGTCTACTGAAAGCAGACAGGCAGCTTTGAGGAAATGTTCAGGACTTCATAGGTGGATCATTATCATACGTTTGGTGTTTCCACTCGCTTTCATCATTTCCCATGGAGTTGGCATGAAAGAGAATATTTGATGGATCGAGCATCGGCTTGGAGCATTATAGATAACATGTAAAGGCACCTACCAAAGACTTTTGAGTGCAAATAAACTGCTGAAACATTGAGGTCTCCCTCGTGTGACATAGCTACTGCTCAATGCTTGTCAGTTTTTTATTTCTTTATTATTTTTGTTGTTGTTTTTCACACTGCAGGAGTGTACTCAGACATCTAAAATAAAATGGCACCCTGGAAAAAAAAATGACAAAGAAGGAGTTCTTTGAGTGGCTGAGTCATCCAGTGTTGACAACAGGATAGTTGGGAGGGATAAGACAGGAGCAAGCCACGAGCTGTGAAACAGACATGTTGGAGGAGTCTCGGAATAAGAAATATATAAAAATACCTGACACTTCTCTTACGTGGCAACAGGTATCTGCAAGGTTTACCCCCTTGAAGGAAAGGTTGAAATACAGCCTTGAAAATCTCTCATATGCCTTCACTTTCTTTCACTTTTTGTGACATTCCCCATCAAATGTTCATGTCTTTTATTTGGATTTTAGATTATAGACCATCACTGCAAATAACTGGAGTCAAGGGAGACGGATACATTATCCTTTATTTGAATAGTTAATAAGAAAAAAAGAGTTGTATCTGTTTGTTCTCAGCATCCTGGAGTCAACTGTGTTAAACCATTTTCTAAAAGATCTCTTTTTCTTGCTTTTAGGGGGACATTTTTATGGATGAAATAGTCTTAAATTTCTAATTTATAGAACCACAAATATCCAGCAACTCTTACAGAAAAGCACACTTGGATGACCCGCCTATAGAGATTAACAGAGCAAGCACTGTGGAAGAAGAGATCTACCTCCCAGTCTTGTTCACCAAAAAATGAAGAAAAAATCATTCTCACCCACAATCAACCTCTCAAAAACTAAGAAAACAGTTTTATAACAAAATTGTTAGACTCTATTTTTTGGATCTACAGTGATTTATAGACCGTCTTCCAAAGATGACTTGATAAGATCTACTTGAGAGAGTATGTTACTCAGTCCACAGCCAAGGTATTCATTACTGAACCCCTCTGAATTCATGCAGGATTAAATTGGCAGGAGCCCATCTGGTCACTTTGTCCATCTCAATGACATTCAAGAGCTGGGAGCCTTTGAAATGCACTTCACAAAAAAGTACAACATGATGAATGGAGTAATATTAGCCAGGGTGGACCAGTGTTTGGTCAAAACAAGGAGCATGATTTCATTAGAGTTTTTCAGCAGCAATAAAATGCCCCCCGGTGAGCCATTGTGAGTGAAATCCATTAAAAGGGCATTCAAACCAGAGAAGGGGAAAGTATTCTCTAAAAGATTTATGACTTAGACATGAAGGGATTTTATAAAAACCGATGTGAAACCATTATGTGAAATGCATGCCACTAATTGCACCTATGCCTTAGGAGAAGAAAAGATGTTCTTACTCTGAATCAATTAAATCATGGCCAAGTAAGGGAGCTGAGATAATACAAATAATACACTGCTATTCCAAAAAAGTCAACACTTAAAAGATCACAAACTATGATATTTTGTTGGTCTGCCTTTTGCTTCAGTTATGGCATAAGGTCACAACTGTGGTGTTGTTTTGATAAGGTTCTGCAATGTTACAAGGTGTATTTCCAGTCATTGTCGCATTAATTTTCACGAAGATCACATATTGAGGACAGGAGAAGAGTTTCTCCAGCAATTCTCAATGAGGTCTGGACTTTGTGCTGGTCGATCCATGTGTGAAGATATCTAATGTTCCCTGAACTAAAAGAAATTAAGAGATTTCTTCGCTAAATTCAAACACATTAGCTTTAGAATATCGGTGTTAAAAGATTGCTAAGCGGGGCTTTGAACCTCTCATGCATTTTGGTGCTGCTTTGCTTTGTTTTCCAGCGTCCGCCGGGCCGTAATCACAGTAATCACACCGCTCTTGTCTCAAGTGGAGAGAGAAACGACACTCCGATGATGGCAGGAGCAACAGAGGTGGGAATCTAGGAGCGCCACCTCTGCTCCGGCCCACCCCCAACACTCGAACGCAGGTATTTGTGTGAAGTGTAACCCTAACCCTTGCTGCATTATCTCATCACATTAGACGGCTGCCTTTTGGGGTGGACCGTTGACTTAGCTTGAGAAATGTTAACCCTTATGTGTAGTGATACTAAGATTGGTTAAATTGTTTGAACCAAATTAATAAGTGTCAAAAATAAATCTTAGAGATTTTTTTTTTATTTTGTAAAAAAAAAAAAAAAAGAAGACAAATCAGAATACATTTATATATTCTTTGTAAGTATAATTTATTAGGCCCAAGGGACGTTCATATTCAGCCATTTTGAGTATGTAACAGAAGTCATAGCATAAAAAAAAGTGCACATAAAATATTTGGGATGTAAATATATATAATATTGAAATGGGCAGTTTAAAATTATGTTTTGACCATTTAGAAAACTCTGACCCAAACAAATCGAACCTTTTTATTAACCTTTAAAAAATATATTTCATTATCTTGTCTTGAACTTTTCAGCCTTGCTTACAGTTTTCATTTAAACAACTAGGACAATAACAACGGTCAAGGTTACAAAAGCATTCAATATTTTTGAAAAATTCACCAACAGTGTTTTTTTTAGAGTTTGTGTAGTCTGTTGAATCTTTTTAAAGTGATTTCAAAAGGGAAAAAAAAAGTTTTTTAAAGGGTAAAGGTCAATCTGAGGTGTACATGTGCATCACAGTAAGAATGCAAGACCAAAACAAGAATGCTCTTGGAAATCTTTAATCCAGTCAACCACTGCTTCTGTTGCTCTTCCTGCACATAGGATAAAAACAACCAACAGAATATCAACATAAGCTGCTCAAATGTCAAAATATATTTTGTTTCAGAAAATAACATTAAATATGGTACAGCTTGTTTTGCCTAAGTGCAAATTCTTCCTTCTGCCAATGTAGGTCACTGACTTTCATTGCAAATATATCTATTCTCTGATCTTCATCTCTGTGGAAGTCTTTGCTCCCAGCTTTCTTGCTTCAATTGTATACATTTCACAGATTTCTTTCTTTTTCTTTTTCTATTCCTCTTTCATGCTTCCTCTTTGAAGCAGTTTCAACTTCTGACTGATGAGAATCAGTCGTGATATTTACCACGAGGTCAAAAATCTGGAAACACTGAAGAAAAGCTGTTTTCCAAGTAATGACAAATAAGGTGCAGAGCCTCAGTTCAGTTGATTTGTGCAGTTAACTCATTCTAAAATCAGCTACATATTTATTTTTTTTGGGGGGGGGTGGCATTTTGCTGCTATTGTTGTTTTTTAAATACATTTATTTTATTTGACCTTTTATTAATAAAAGATCAGATTGTCTCCTTGAGCTCCAAGACCTCACATACAAAGTAGAATCGATTCCTTTTTGTATTCTTCTTTAAATTCAAAAGCTTACATTTTCTTAATATTTGGTAGAATTGCCTTTCTAACTGTGTGGGTTTCCATCCGCAAGGTTCTCTGGAATTACATGATTAGTGCAGCAACTGGGATAAAATTACAAACACACGCAAACACAAGTATTTATTGTAATCGAGTTTGATTTAAAAAAAAAAAAAAAATCAAATTTGGACTTAAAAATATTTACCAAAATTGCATGACAGTATTCAATACTCAGTGATCTAGTTGTTAAACAGTGTGCCGATTGCACCTCACAGTGCATATATTATGGCTTCATCATGCTGCATGCTTTCAAAACATGACTCATCTCTGGGGTTGGCTCTAAGCAAACACATACGATCTAATTTGACCAGCAGGCTTACCAACGTGACACACAATGACAGTCTCTCCATGTCTCCTTTTGCTCTACCAGCAAGCTGCCATCTCCTATATAAAAAAACATTAGTCATCGCCTATATGGTGGACAAACCGAAACATCCTACCGTCAGTCAGCTGAAGCCCACACAGGAGCGAGACATTTTTCAAGTAGCAGCCATGTGTTTGTAAAGAAAAGGAGATTTAAAAGAAAAGAAGGTGCCTCATTCTTAGTCCTGCATTCCAAAAGACATGAAGTTTGGTAGGTCACGTTGTACCTAACAAGGCAGCAGCAGGATTCTTTAAAGTTCATGAGATTGCTCTCTAGAAGCAAAGCACTTTATTCTGTTTGAGTTACTGGAAAGTCGGAAATGCTAGATAAAAAAAAACATAAAAAGAAAAACAAAAAAAGGGGAAAACATGGCAGTTATGATTAGATATGGAGGATGATGGGATGGCATGTTTTAATGACACATTGCATAAACCAACTCATTCATGTGTAATTGTATTTGTTTCTTATTTAATGGAAGCATTGCAATTGGGAAATTAATTTGAAATGGACTTTAATAAAATTCGGATGGAATTTACATTCATGTAACCAAATATGAATCTGACTATATGATCAATTTCCGTTGGAATAAAGTTTGTTCGACATTGAATTTGGACCAATTTAAAAACTGTGTTTGGAAATTCGACCATTAAGTGAACTGGATTAAATTACAGATGAATTGACTGGAATTGGATAGTTGGGCTGATTAGTCTGCCCCAACGTACAGGAGGAGAATAGACAGTTAAGTAGAATATTCATCTCTCCCCAGAGGGACGTCTTCTCTAAAGAGACTTGACGTTTTTTATTTGTTTCCTGCACAAAGTTGCTCTGTTATCTCTGGTTTGCCGTATTACAGTTGGTCCTATACCACTGAATCCAACATTGTACTTTGCTTCTCTTTAGGTTGACTGCAATTTAAGTAAATTCTTAAAGGGATAGTAGAATTGTTTAAATAATTCACAGCGCAAGTCATTGTAGAGTTCTGAAAATGTCTAAAAACCCAGGCTGATCTCTCATTACTATATCACAGAAATAGATACCCAAACTTTTGCATGCCAGTCTGCCATAAATTTAAGTAAACTCTCCCTCTGTGCTGGAGAATCCAGTTAAAGCATTATATTTGCAAATCCACCAGCAAACATCGTCTTTCATTATAAACATAACCTTTGAAAGAAAAAAAAGGGAGGGAAAAAAAATCATTCAGCTTGCTTGGATATTGTCGGAGCTTATCCGGCTTTCGCAAAGCTTTTTAAAAAGCCACTCATTTATCACCTTTTTGCAACCAAAAAACTGTCAGATTTTCCATTTGCGTATGAAGACTCCGATCGAGTCGATGCTCCATGCCAGAATTACCCATGTTTCTCCTCGCCGCATGTGTGTGTGTGTATGCGCGCCTAGCTCCGGTTGCTATGGTTATGCCTTTCTCCGGCTCGGTCTGCAGGCGGATAAATAATGCACACTAATGCTGGCGCGGTGACAGCACTGCAGCAAGCTGTTGCTCAACTCGGCTCTGCCCTGGAAACGCTCGCTAATACGGAGGTAAATATGTTAATGCACGCGTTGGGCACCGCCGCGGTGCGAACACGCACACCGACGGTTGTGAGCATTCTTACTGAGACGGTGGGCAGCCGGAGGTGATCTGTATCAGCTGTGGTATCGATTGACCAAAAGCCTAAAGGATCTGCCTGTCTGTCAGGCATGTTCCAGGAGAGTGAGACATCAACGCTTGTTTTGACACAGGCCTGTTTAACGAAGCAGTTGAATGAGCTGTGATGGACTAGTGTCAATACCTTCCTCCCTGTAGGGTGTATTTAAACTTTTCTATCAGTGTTTGCCTTTTTTAAAGGCTGGCTGACATGGGGGATTTGATGGCAAGTGATGCCGTTCTGTTGATTCCTGCGCATGTGGTCCAGGGGTGAATAAAGTCTGGGTTCCCTTTGTGCTGTCACTCATCAAGCATTGACAGTATTGTTCATTTGCATGCTTTTCTTTAGTCTACAGAGAGAGTGGGATCAACAAAACACCTCTTTATCTCGGAAAATAAACAGCCATCAATCCCTGAGTCAATGTTTTTAGTGCGTTCCAAAAGTGTTGTAACTCGTTCAACCTTGAACTTTTCCATATTTTGTTGTGTTATGTCCATAAATGTTACTGATGGTCAAAGTGATAAGTGGAAGAAATAGGATTTCAGTGTAGCTTTGGAGGTTGAAGACAGTTGAAACCAGATGCTTTACATACATAAATAAAAGAGAGAGATACCTTTAAAAGAAAAATGTGTCTAAAACCTCTTGTTTTAGGCAAGTTAAATTTCCAAAGCCACAAGAATGAGGAAAATAATATGTTAGAGATACAGTATGTTTAATGTCTTCAACATCAAAAGTGTACATGCAGAATGATTACCATCTCAATATAGAGTGAAGGAATGTCATGAGGATGTCCTGGATTGGCTTTTGAGGTTGACACATTAGAAACCTTCACAATGTCGTGTAATGTTGTTGTATGTGCACCTTAGCTAAGTACCTGTGTGATTTAAACAATTTTAAATGCAAGTGTCCTAACTTTATACATTTCAACTTTGAAAAAGTATTATGTTAGAGATTTGAATTAACTCTTAAAAATTATATTAAATGTCCATATTAACAGTTATCTTATGAAGTCACACAGTTTAATAGGATGTCCAAATTTTTTAACATGAACCTGTATCAGTTTGAAATCGGTGGCAAGACTGATTATGGACATATTTTTCCACAACACACCTGTGACATTTTCCTTCCAATGGTGTAGTATTTTTTTTGTTGGTCTATTTCTTTTTTTTTTCTGTAAAAATACGTTGCTTGTGGTTTAAATCTGCACTGATTTCTACTAGGCAAAGGGCAGCTCACGAGAACAACACTAATATGTTAAATAACAGCTTTGAAACAATGCATTTATTACCTAGGTAGCTCATCTTTTTATGACAGTGATGTTAATGCACGCATTAAGTGATAGAAAACGTACAAGAAACAAGTGATAAAGGAAGACGCTAAAGAGAGATGGCAAGATGGAGAGATTTTTATGTTCTTTACTGAATGCTTGGGTGACTCATCGTTCATAAAACCATCTTAATCTATGGAGGAAAAAAAGTGTTTCTCCAGCAAAAAACGTAGCGCTGCCATTTTTATAGCGCATCACTTCTGCCAAAGAGCGAGCTGACATGTCATGGCTCAGATTGGGAGAAAACAGCAGCTTTCTGTCTAAATCGTAACAATTCAATCATGTAGCCAAAATGCCAAAAAAAGAAAAGAAATAAGAGCCATTGACGATTCAATGGCGTCATAACCCTTCCCAGGTTAATGGGGTATGACAATTGCTCCTTAAGAATTATTGGTAATGTCTTTACGTCTCAGCATTACATGAATCAATGGAAAAATGCTCAGAAGTATCACCTTTGTATAGATCTCCAGAATTGCTAATAGTCCATTATTGAACTTTTTTACACATTGAAATATTTTCTTTTGGCTTCAACCTAGGTTAATAGACAATAGTTTGTTTTTCTGAACTTTAGATGAGATATAATATCATTTTGCTAAAATGTATTTATGTTATACCTCAAATACAAAAGTGGGAGCATTATTTTAACTATAACTGTACATAAAAGTACATTGTCCTAATATGTGGTTCAAAATATGCAACAATCCCATTTAGTTTTCTGAACAAAAGCAGAAAAAGTTTTCTGGACACAAAGTTAACTAAAGAAATCTATATAGCGCCTAGCATTTTGAACTTTCCTAATATTCTAGGCAAATGCAAACACAAGCCAAGCCAAGCATGGGGGGAAAAAAATAAGAAAAATACCCTGAAGAAGGCAATAACAGTTGAGAGAGCACATACGGGTTGGTTCATGAGAAAGAAAGGGAAATAGAAAAGTGCAATAAGGCATAACCACCTTCTCTTCAGCATCTGCTGTTGCCAGTGGAACTAAATCAAATCCCACCTGCAAACATCATTTGAAAATGAGGAGTACAACGGTAAAGAAAGAACATTGGAGAGACTAACAGGCTACACACGCCTGCCTGTGAAAAAAGACCCACAGAATCCAGTAGTTCAGCTTAAAGTCCAATAAAAAGTCAGAATCAGAAATAAAAAGAAATTACCTGTCTATTAAATGCCGGGTAACAACATTTCACCACCCTGTGAAATGTTGTCTTTTGTTAGAAACTTGTTTGTTTCCTTTAGTGGGTACTTGTTTGCTATCAAAGCAATTTTTATGTCTTCTATAATTGGAAGTGATTTTAAGTAGGTAAGCAGACTGTTTCATACCATACCATACCATACCAACTTTATTTATAAAGCACTTTAAAACAACCACAGCTGATACAAAGTGCTGTACATCAAAACACAACATAACAATAAAAAAAACATCAAATAAAAACTTACAGTTTAAAAACAAAAAAAAAACAAAAAAAAACATACAATTTAAAACTAGATCCCGCTAGAGCTAAAAGCCAAATAAAATAGATGGGTTTTAAGACGAGCTTTAAAAGTGGACAGTGAAGGACAGTTTCAGAGAAGGAACGTTCATCCTAGTAACGCTAATGTCTAACACTGGGCTTAATTATAATGGCCTATTTATTAATGGAAAAGGTGCAAGACAAAAGTGTGTTTCTAGTTTATACAGTTGGGTTTATTCAAGACGTAACTCAACAAAATGATTCCCAGATGTCCCAGTATAAACGGTTGAATCCATGTTTCTCTTCGTAGCTTATTAATCTTTTTAGCCGTTGATTTTTGGTCATTCAGGACACAATGAAAAGGGCAGTTTAGTTTATCTTTTTGATTGTTGGTACATTCGTGTGAATGGCTAATTTTAACCATTCAGATCACCGTTGAGGTAAAGTAAATCTCATAGCACATACTCTCTCTTGAAGGGATGAACAGAGTCTTTCGACGCTGTTCCCTGGTGATTGTGACAACCTTTTTGAAACGACTGGATGATGGAATATTTTTGCATTCTACTTTTCTGAGATCTTGTTTTCTTTTTTTTCTTTTTTTTGGGGAGGATTTTAATCATCTTGACTCTTAATCCACTGTGGTTCATGCTTAAATTTCCATCCATCCATATGACGGTGATCCTCTGACCTTTTCTTGAACACCTCAAGCTGGTTGACATTTGTGGTTCAGAGTGATGTGTGTCACCAAATGTTTGTTGGATTATCATGCTGTGAACTTAGTTGACCCCTTGACTTTTTTATGAATATAGAATTATGTTAAAAAAATCACAACTTTGTATATTTATAAAGAATTATTTGATTTAAGGTTTGGAGATGTACAACCAGTACTGGAGTAAATCTTCACACCATCACATACTAGTGGTGCTCAGTAAATTAGAATAAATAAAAACATGAAATTTTGCTATGACCCATGACAAAAATGCAAATGAGGACACTAGCGCCATTTTGAGGGTGTTCTTACGTTGCTTTTCATGATTGCAATCATGTCAAAAGGCTGAGAGTCTCTTATTCACACTCTTGTTTTGTACTCCTACTCACCCTATTTTTTGCTATGTTTTTCAAATTACAGCTGCATAAAGCAAATGAGAGCAAAACGAACAAAATGGAAGACATTACCAAGTATTCAATGTTTTCTGTGATTTAGTCCAATCAAGTCCAGTTTTACTCAAGTGAAGATCTGGTAGCAATCTCATTTTGCCATTTTGTCAATCCTCATTTTATCATCTGGGCCATAAGCCCTATTGGTAAATGGATCTAACACCTTTAGAAAACAACAAGAATACATGGAAAACAGTACATCTTGTGACAAAAAACACATAATCCAGTTTCCAAGACAAAGATCTAAATTTATGCTCATGACTATAAAATCCCTACAAATCTATAACTAAAACTTTTTCTTTGAAATATCAGTGGTAGGTGTATTTGCGTATTGATTTTGCAGGTGGAACAAATGACTCAGTGTGCTTGAATTGTTTCCCTGTTTTTTTGTTGTTTTTTACTTCATGTGTTTGCTTTAATATAATTCCTTATTATACTATTTAAGTTTAACAATGCCACACCAATGATGAATTAGATGAGGAACAGGGAAAGTCGGAAGGAGAATAGAATAAATGTTTCTCTCGCAGAGACATTGCTCATTTTTCTCCCTTTTTTATTATAACGGCTAAAAGAAAAATTGAACAAATTCCAGAGTATATGAGTAAATTTTTGATGCTGTGTGTAAAAAGCCTTTAAAAATTCTGTGTTTAGCTTTAGCTGTTTAATTGTCCTCTATAGCAACATCACAGTGCAGTATAAGTATGCTTAAAGAGACCTAGGTTTGTATTGAAGAGTTTTGTACTTGAGCCCAAATTAGTTATAAACACATTAAGATTAGCTTAGACAAATCAGCCAGTTTTGTGTGTGTTCAAACAAAAAGTTTGCAATGCAAAGCAGACATGACATAACTATTATTTGGAGAAAGCAGTGTTTAATTTACTTGTTGAATAAGAAATCAAAAACCTTTTTGATAACTGTGATAAATAAATTATCAAAAACACAGTGATTTTTCTCTTCCTTATGCCATCTTGGGGAATCTGTAATTCAAAGATTCCTTCTGCAAAATTATGAGTAAACCAGGGTCTAGGCTTTTTCCAGGGTCTAGACACAAACGGTAAAATGTAGTTCTTGATGATTAATCATCTCCCTTGTGGAAGTGCAAAGATATTTCAATGTATTGTCTCTCAGTTTATGGTTGTATTTCTGTAGTTCAAGTAGTTTAAATTACAGCTGTTTTTTTTTTCTTCAATTTTCTGCCTTTATTTCTTCTGGGTCTTCAGTTGTTCTACAAACACCCAGCTTTTGCACATCCAAGTAAATTGAAGTCACAATGCTGAATGGTTAAAGTTTAGATTTGTGCTTCCACATTGTTTTGGCTGTATACGGAAAGCGATCCTGCACTCTGCAATTTCTCAAAATTATCCTTCAGTTCTGTTTGTCAAATCTGCCAGTAGCTATGCAAACCTTTTTGAACAGATTCTAACATTTCTTTTTTGTCCACAAATCAGATAACATTATTCATTTTGGGTTTAGCAATAATCTCTGAAATACTGCATGCAAAGACGAGATTTTTAAAGTCACAATTTGTTGAGTTTCTTTGTAAGGAAATCACAACTGATGAATAAACATGTGATGTGTTGAGATGTAGCATTAAATCAGACATGAAAAACTGTAGAACCATTATTGGAGAAAAGGTTTCCTTTGCTCCTCATTCATCCTGCCTGTGCTTTGGCTGGATATTTGCAGTCACCACATCTCTGGTTTCCCCATTAAACAGCTGAGCACATTTCGGATTGAAACACAAAACCATGTTTAATATGCTCGCAGCATTTTTAACAGATGTCCCGTTGCCTAATGTGAGGTAACTTCACCAGAGGCGTTTGTACTCAAATTGGAAATCTGACAAGATACACTACATTGCTCTTGAACCAGTCTCCCATGCGAAATGCAAATAAGGCCACACAAACATCTCAAAACTAATGCAGCAATTCCACCTTAATAGATGCAAAGCAGTGTCTCCTGTGACTTTGTAATAAGATTCAGTCTAAAGTGGATGTGATTTGTTTGAAATAAGAATGCACAAGTGAAACTAAGATAACAATGGTACTACTTATGTCAATTTAAAGACACATTTTTTTAAAGAGGGTAATAATTTTGACCTTTAACATAGCTAATCAAAGATAATAGCAGAGCAGATAATGACCACATTGGAAGAAAAGAGGTCTTGAGCTGTTCACTCTGTGTATGTAGGTCAGACTGTACTAATGTCATGAGTAAAAACGACACAACCTAATCTGAGGCATATCAAAATGGCAAAAGAATATATCATCAAATAGAGAAGTTTCAATATGTTTTAATATATTAGATGAAGTGGTCTCTCTAAATTTCCCTAAGGTATTGGTGTGTGTATGCAAGGTGTTTGACCTGCTTATCCGTTTAATTGTGAACCAACAATTTAAATAATGGTTAAATGTGCAAAACTCCTCTATAGATGCAAACTACAGTTTAATAAGGCCATCAACAGTCAAAGGTTTGTCATCTGTTATCTCTAGGTTGCTAATTATTTCATCTGAAAACTTTAACATTATTATGAATTAAGCTGACCTTCTTAAAGCTTATAGTGCTAAAATTTACTTTAAAACAAGAAGCTATCATGGTGCAGCTTGACAGCTTTCTTGGAATTTGACCGCCTGAGGGATATCGTTTCACTGTAACATCTCACACACTAAGAAGAAACTTGCTGCTAGGGTTTTTCTTTTTTTTTTTGTTTTGTTTTTTGAATATAATTCCCTCTCGTTTGTCTGTAAGACACAGATTTCTGTTTGATAATTTGCTTCTCGAGTAGAGGCACGCCTTTGACGTGAAGACCTCAGAGACGAGCAAAGCAAGCCTGGTGAGGTCTCCCTCCAGCCTTGATTTCCGCAGATATCAGCGCAAAATGCCTCCAAGGAATGCTTAAAAAATAGGTAGTAGTGATAAAATAAAACATCCTTGAAAAGTTTAAAGTAACCTTGAACATACCAGATCTTTTTAAGGTTTCTAAAACTCGAGTTGAGGTCTCATTGTGTTTTTAAGTCTTCTAGCAAGCAACTGCTTGCTTGGCAAAGAAAAACTACCGATAGTAGTGCATCGTTAGACACACACAGTATAATAAATAAACTGTAGAAATGAAGGTCTCACAGGTTAGCCCATAATGCTCTCCCACTCAATATTTCAGCAGAGAATGTATTTGTTCCATTATTCAGCAGCACAAAGTCCTGATGAGAAACCCTCGAATGGAGCCAATCCTTCATTGTTCAAGAAATCAGTAGTTTTCCTATCAAAAAGGTGATTTTCTTTTAGTAATATAATGTAGATTAGTTGAAACGAGGTACAAGAAATTATGAACGATAAATTAGAATGAAAGATAAAGACAGAATAGTCTGAATAACCGAAGTGAACATCTGCTGCTTGTTGATCGAACTGATCTGCAGTCCTGTCCAGTATCTTCGTCTCATACTGATCTGAGAAACTCCATTGCTCACTTTTTCCCCCCCCTTTCTTGTCATTGCTTCACATAACAGACGAACAAATACAGCGTCTTTCACCTTCCTCTGCTGTAGAGCGGCTCAGCAGGACCCATCAATGTCAAGAGGTGCTGGGTTAAGGGAACCTTTCGCTGTGGCACTTCTCCGTTTTTGAAGTTTCCCTGCAGGTTTTTTTTCCTTATAGTCATAAGAAAGCATTGGAAAGCTTCAGGCTGTAGCAAAGCCATTTGTTAGGCAGCCAAAAACAAAGATGAAAAAAAAAGAGGAACAGTCTAGTCAACCTTATATATAAGGTTGATATATAAGGTTGACTAGACCGTTCCTTTTTTTTTTCATCTTTGTTTTTGGCTAACAAATGGCTTTGTTACGTGTGTATATATATATATATATATATATATATATATATATATATATATATATATATATATATACATAGTAGATGGCCTAGATGTCACTGAAGGGCCTAGTACGCAGTGTCTTGGCGTGGGTGGACGGGCAAAGGGTCACTTACTCAGATGACCTGACCTGCTGATGTTTACTCCAGTCTTCCACCCACTCAAAGACTCTCTGAAAGACGACAAAGGGTAGGCAGGAGCGTGTGAGGCAGCAGCATGAAATCTGCTGCCTTGAAATCATGCACAAGGCGGGCAGGCAGGCGCCACACTGAGCTTTTACTGTAAGTCAAAGTAGAACAATGTGTGGGATAGTGGGAGTTGGATTTTGACAATAAAAACGATCTGCACCTGAGCGTACCAGCATCACGTACAGCTTTCCACCGTGGTCTAAGCCAGTGTACATCTTGCTGATGCTTTAAATAATACAACCGAAGTAAATAATGCTTTGGTTGACTTGCTGAATGACTGTGCCATCCACACCATACTTATCTTTTAAGTAAACTGGTTTCAAACCTCTGGCAACCCTTGAAATTTGCTGTACGCAAATTTTTAGTTTGTTCCACTTCATTGTTCTACACCGGTCCATCACAAAAAATCCAAAATGAAATACTAACTGGTGTTTGTAACATGACAAACAGCAATATGTTGAAAGACTTTTTTTCTTTTAAAATCACATCTCAGCAATAAATAGCTTAGCATCCAAATATGGCAGAGCATGGTGAGATGCTTTGACATGCCACTGAAATTTATTCCCTTATACTTTTTTCTACAAAAAAAAAATAAATAAAAAAATCTGTATTCAGTTTCTGCCTCTTAAATAAACCATTAAAGGTTAAAACCACAAATGTTCAGGCCTGACAACCTGCATGGCCCGGCTCTGTCCCATATGCGTACAGCTCAGTTCTGGCACTTAAACATCTCTTGGCAGGTTCAACCTTTGAGAAGATGTGGAGGGCATGTTGCAACAACCCCCTGTCCTGGGAAGCCTGTGATTTTGGTGTAGAGGACACAAAAATATGAGTATGTTTGTTCTGTAGTTGTGTGTGTGTGTGTGTGTGTGTGTGTGTGTGTGTGTGTGTGTGTGTGTGTGTGTTTCCAAGCTATTTCCCCGCCAGGTTTCTGTTGTGCCAATCTGTGACAGCCATGGAGCAACCAGGATTTGCTCAGCCATCAATCAGTCGCCTGCCATGACTGAATATATTCACACACAAACTCTAACACTCCACAGTGAGCATACACACACCTCTGATGTGGGTTGATATAGAGAGAAGCCATCACCTGTAGTTTGGTTTTCAAGTTTGCTGCAGCAAAAAAAAAAAAAAAAATGAAGTGACCTACATAAAAACAGTGGCATCTAAAATGAAAGAATATGGTAGAATCTAAATCTTCAATTGAACTGTGATCACAGTTTTGTAATGACCATTCTAATACATAAACATTGATATTCTTAAGCCACTGTTTAACTAATCAGGTGTGCTTTTCAGCATTGGCTATTTAGAAGGCCAGTTGTGGGGCAAGCTATAACTTTTTAGTTGACGTCTTGATTTGTCGCTGATATCTTTTTCCTCACGATGCAACATTTTGTATAATGCACCAGTTCCTTATGAAGCAAAAGATCCACAAAGCATGATAGATACTACTAAGCTGTTCTTCAGAAATGTTATATTATATTAATTATCCTAGCGATTGAGCAGAGATTTATTGCTTTAACTTCTACAAAAGTCTTTTAAGGTTGAGAAGAAATATTGCTGTGTTCAAATGTGAGAAGATGACATAGATGACCTTTGCCTTTCTTAAGCGTTGACTAGACACGTATAAAAAAAAAAAGTTTAGCAGAAGCATTTATTCATTCCAAGTGTTTTTATAATATATAGATTTTTAAACTATGATCAAAGGAAATCCTTTGTCTTTCTTTTTTCTTTTCCAGTTGCTTTCTAAAACAGTTTTGCCAAGCCGGGCACATGCTCTGCATAATCTGCCCAGTGTGCAGCTTGAAACAGATTTGTCATGTAATCTCCAGGGGAACTGTTTACCACTCATTCCAAATGGCTTAATTGAACAAACAAAGTAGCTGCTTACAAGCTTTCAAAATGGACTTACCGTGGGTTGTTAATCAGCCGAATGTTTTAAATATCACTGCTGCGTGAGACAGGATTCATAAATAATGTGACGCTATTAAGGAGACGGCTCATCTATAATTCATGGTTTTGTTTGCCTCTCGTCCTACTGGGTGCTGTGGTTGTCATACATGATAGATCCAATAGGCACACATGTGGATAAAATATTTAAACTGTTGTGTTCCGGCGGTGATAGGAATCCCCACAGGTAGCAGCGCTTTCAGAGTACTTTATGTAAGAGTGAAGTTTGAGACACGGAGTCGAGAGAGATTAAAGGCAGTAAATATCCAGACGCAATCAGATGAATCCAGAGACTTTAACACCGGATTCCAGTCTTTTGTATAGATTCAAGCCAGTCATTTTGATGCATGATGCCGATGAAGCCTTCGGGAACAGATTTGTTTTTGGTATAAAGCAGGTATGGACAGACAATTCTGGGGAAACAACTTCAAAAAGGTTTAGTTTGTGATCATTCAGTTGATTTTGTACCTTTGAACAGAAGAATCATCTGTTTTGGGGGGTTGAATCATGTGATTCAACAGGATTTCTTTCCTTATAATATTTATGCATACAGTCTTGGGTTGGTGCAAGGACCTCAGTAGATCAAAAATATTGAAGGAATTTGTCGACCATCTACTGCTGGACTTTTTAGTTGTTACTACATAACTCCCAGGTTATCGGAGGACTTTTTAAAATCATTATTGGTGCTTCTCATGCAAATGTTTTCAGACATGCTAATTTAAACATCTACTTATAATCCGTTAGAGAGTTGGTGTGTTTTTTTTAACTGAACCAGAACACAGATACAGCACAGGTACATGTTAAGGTTGTCAATGTCGAGTAAGCTGACCTAATTTCCTTTCCCTTGCTTTTTATTGATCTGGACCTTGTTTTTAGTGATCTTGCGCGTGGCATCAATTTGCAACATGTCTATACCGGATTATCTCTATTAGGTTGAATCCTAGAATTTAAAGAGGGTGTGCTTTGTTTCTTTACATTACTGCACCCCTCGTACTCTGAGGGGTGCATTCTGCGCACTTCGAACACAGAATTCAGCCGACATTGATTCGGAAGACAGAGAGATGGAGCAGTTGATTCTAGACAAATGTGTGTGAATTTTAAAAGTGGAAATTTCTTAAAGCTGTGTGTAGACAAAGCCCATCATGAGGTGTCAGTGAGTCAGCAGAGCACATCAAATTGCGACTTTCAACGCAGCGTCAAAGCTGAACGGGGCGGATGTTTACCTCTAAGCCTGCTGTAAATTCAGGTCAGATCTCCCACAGATTTAGTTGTGCTTTTTACCCCTCACCCACATCCACCCTCCTCATGGGAAGCGCAGGTGTTGGCAGTGATGGCAATGAAATGACTCCTCGGTGGCTGTGGGTTTCAGTCTTAATTTAAAGGCGTGAGCTTGACAGAAACCGTAATGCAAGCTTGGGGTCATATTTGTCCTGGTTATTGTTCTCACAGCCTTTTTTTTTTTTTTTTTCAATGCTAACCCAAGAAAGAAGCAATTCTTGCAAGGCTTTTCAGAACATATTGTACTGAAACAACTTATTTTGTTTGCTTCTATTGTGGAATTCTGTCAGTCTTAATGGAGGTTGCAGCTTTCAACCATTTCAATGCGCTACAATAGTGCAAACATTTTCTATTCGACAGCGATTCTGGGAAGCTGTTTTTGAATTTCACTAAAGATGCGTTTCCATCACAAATGTGTGCAAAACTTTGTCAATATTAAACCAATGTCGAAAAAACACAATTTCTCCATTAAATTAAAGAAATTATAATCACATGTTAATAAGTTTAACGCAATAAGTCATGAGCATCTAAATACTTCCTGTTGTCTTCTTTGTGGTTCTGCGGTAGTGGCAATATCCTGTTGTTGATCTGGTGGCTTGTGTGATGTGAAAAAAGTGTTTCCATTGCAGTTTTTGCAAAATAAACCAAGTTTTATACAGCTTAAAACAACCTCAACCCAGGACTGAAACTTTTATCAAAAAACAAGAGAGGTTTTTTGAAATTGTCATGTTTCCATTAAGTGAATTACGTGAAAGACAATGCCGTGCTCACTGATTGGGAAATGGTCTGCTTAACTTGTATGTTACGCCACATAATTATGTAAATGCGACATTAATTTGTGGGACCAAAGAGTGCAATGTGTTCAAGTTGAGGGAGCGAACGGGTCATGTTGAAATTCAGCTTTTTTTTTTTTATGATTCTAATTTAGCTACAACGCTTTAATGGAAACTTTTGACATTTCAGATGATCAAAGCAGTGAGACAATTAGACTTTATTCACTACCAGCATAATTGATTTCCCATATCATGGGGAAGATCAAAGTGGATTGTTTTAGGTTGAGGACCTTTGCCGTGGCTTTTGATCTTCCCTCACTGTGTTCATTATTCTCTAACAAACACTAAGCCGTATTAATCGGCGAGTGGGTTAAATGCATCCAAGCTTGTCTTATGATGGGAGAATTTCACTTTGTGATTAAAACGAGCAGAGACGCTCGTCTTTAAAGACAGCTCAGGATTGTTTAAGTGGGGCTCCATTAAGAGGTTGACGGTGTTCATGCAGGAGACAAACGAAGCTGTTGGGACAGAAGTTGGGTTATTTTCAGATGATATTGAGGCCAAAGATTGTGAACCAATTCACACACTGACATTTTGAACTACACAGTGACCTGATCAATCTTTGATTAACCATTTCCATGAGATGAAATAAGAAATGCAAAGATAGTGAGGTATATACTTCTATCCTACTTGTGGTTATGGAACCTTAAAGTATAATATTATGCATTAAGAATGAATTTGATACAAATGTTGTCTGTTTATACTGATTAATATATTAGAAGTCTGAATGCTTAATATAGTTAGCACTAGCTGATCCTAACCCTACCTATGACTGTTCATTTATGTATGAAGCTATGGCAACACTTAAAAGAATATCTTAGCATAATTTTAGTAAATATTAACTGGTTTAGATTTTTTCCCATTTTTATTTGACAATTTTTAGAAACTATGCATTTGTATGTTATTTCAATGTGCTCTACTTTGAGTTATTTCAGATTTTGCATTTATTTTAATGTTCAGAATTTAAGTTTTAGAATTTTAGTGTCTTGAAGATGTTGAGGTGGTTTTCTGCTTTCTCGCCGATAGCATTTTTGACATTTCTGATTCTCTGATTTTCTTGACGTTTATCAGTTTTTGTCTGTTTGTTTGGTTTGTTTTTAGCGTACTTATTTGTTCTACTGTGCTATGAAAGTCAGATTTTATGAATCATAAAGGAAAAACAAAAGAAGCTAAACTTTGCTTTGCAAAACTCTTATTCTTACAAACACACACACACACACACACACACACACACAGCCCATGTTGGTGCCAGCATATTGTAGGTCAGAACTTGCCTAACATCAGAGCAAGCAGACAGATGAAGGGGGTCACCATCTCACAGCTTGACATAGAGCTAATTGATGCCCAGCAGCTTCAGAAAAGCTAATGGCCTCATGTGCCTATTGTATATATCATCTACAATTTACCATATTGAATTGTCTGTTTGGGATCAAAATATTTATGCCAGTACTGACTGTACATTTGTGGTGCTCAGACTGTCCTTGTGTTGGCGAAAGCCTGCGATTTTACACTGGCATCAGTGTAAGGTGCTGACACAAACAGCACAGAGCTAACAGCTGCCAAGTTCTAGTAGAAAACATCTATATCCTTTGGTTTTAATGTCGCCTTAATGGAAGAGGAAGCCTTCGGTTCAATGCAGTCCATCCCATCCTTTAAATGTACTTGTACAATCTCGGCATCTAAATGGAAAATATGGCTATTAAATCCACAACACAAGGACAAAATAAAAAGCCTGTTAGTACCACAGCCGTACGCAATGTATCTGGACATGATGCTAAAAATATGAAAAAAATAATAAAAAAAAATAATTCAAGTTCTTGTTTTTCCACTCACTGGCTTGTGAGTGCACTAAATACGTTTCAGGTTCAATGTGTTCACATGGCCATCGACTGCAAATACAAATCTGTATTTTAGGAATTTGCTTTAAAATTAAAATGCATGTGAAATTTGAATGGAAAATAATGCAAATATTCAAGCATAAAAGGCTGGAAGGATTGTAGAGCAGCTAACTAAAAGATGGGTGAGAGAAGAGACGATAGAGAAGAGATTGCCATGGCAATGCACAGGAGAGCATTTTTACATTAAATCAAACATTTGTAGCACTTTCTTTTCCCACTTTGAAGTAAATTTTATGGAAACAAAAAATATTGAGAGAATACAATATAATGAAATAAATATAAACTAGATATTTAGCATCCAATTTCGTCAAAAAAGGGGAGAATGGAACAACATCTGCTAAATAAGTTCTAACGTAGCAAACATTTACCTTTCATGACTGATCAGCTCTTAGCATCTTGCCAGATATTACTTGCCATTACTTGCACAGAAACATCGTCAATGCTAGTTGACATGGCAGAACAATTGCAACTTGCTCGATAGCAACGCGTTCCTGAAAACATCCATTTTTTTGTGAAGTGTGGACCAAGCCAGTTTGCAACCTCTACATCCTATTTATTACAGACATGTGTAACATCAAGATCTGACAAAATGATGCTTTGCGAAACCTGGTTGATTGTGTCCAAGCCAGTAGATGGAACATAGCGACAGTCATAAGTCTTTTGGTAAAAATATTTAAAATAGAAACTCTTAAAGTTTGGAGTAAAGATTTAAAACCAGACTCTACAGTGTTCTGCTCTTTCATACATGCCATTCATTGGTTGCAGTCTACCTCTGCAAGGGTCGTTGAAAGTACTGGCAGTTTAAAAATTGACCTATTCTTAGCAAGAACAGAGGGGGTCGAGAGTGGGCTTCTTAATCAGAGGCTGGACAACTGCATGTTTAAACATTCCCGGAGCCACACAGTATGACAGGCCGCTATTCAAAAGAGCAAGGATCAACGGCCCTACAGTGAAGAAAACCTCTTTAAATAATCAGGGAGGAGAGAATCGTTTAGAGAACCTATTGACTTTCAGCAACTAACCGCCTCCTGCAGAGATGACAGAGTCACAGGTTCAAAGCTGTCAAAAATAGCAGAGCTGGGCACAGAGACTGAGGAGGTCATGAGCATATGGTGAGATCTAAGCCCTGGTGGAAGTGACTTTCTCAATAAAAAAAAGTGCAAAAGTTTTCACATTCAGCTGGAGAGGATTCAATAGCGACACCTTTTTTTTTTCTCTTGGTATCTTTCACAGTTTTTTGGTGTTATTTGGAACATCTGTAGCTGTGTTTCCATGGGAAATGTGTTCAAAACTTTCCCATCGACGTCGGAAAAAAGAAGTAATTGCAATTGTGGCGTATCCATTGCATAATAAGTTTGTTTATTAAATAACATGCCGCACCATGATCCTTCAACTACTTCCTGTCTTCCATAGCAAATCAAAAATCAAGTCCTTGAACTACAAAGAGAAAAAATCAACAACATTATTTTTCAAAATTTGGTTATTTTCTTGGTAGATAACAAGCTGACAATCCTCAACATGACGTTGTAAGGAAATGTGAGTAATCTACATCCATATCTAGCAGTTAAAGCCATTTGATATTGTGTGTTGTTGTGTGGGGGGGTGATAAGGTCAAATGCTTTGTCCAATGAACTCCAACCATTAGGAAGTGATTAAATATTAGCTCAGCTGCTCACATTCTCGATTTATTGATTTACGTTTAGCACTAATGTGACTTCTACTTAAAGCCCCTGCTGGATAATAGTGTTACCACTAAACCTCATGTGTCAGTGCGTCGTGTTGCTGACAAGCACTTCCACAGACAACAATCAGAAACATGTAATGGGGGCTAATTATACTCACCAACACACTAAGACCAGAGCTAGCATATACAAATAATGCCGGTAAGTTTGATTACATTGGCAAAATCGCTTGGAATCACATGGGTTGAGATCGTACAAGTAGCACACTGAAGCCCAAACCCCACTCAGAAAAGAAAAATAAACTTTCCTTGAATAAAGAGTTTTATAAGAGAGGTTCACAGTTTAAATGCATCACCTAAATCCCAATCTACCTCCTTGGTGAAAGAAGATTATGTAACGTCTACTGAGTGGGTGGTTAGAGATCTCAAGATATTTTGCATAAATATTTTGTGGCAGAGTTTGAAAATATGAACAATGGGAATTGTGTCTGCTGCAATAATATCTTGATAGACTGCTTACAGTTAGCATCTTCCCTTTAGCTTTTTATCATTGCTTATTCAAAGAAAAATTTTTAAGATGTCTAATTTGTATTTGATCACCCATGATAATGATTATCATTTTCAAGATTCATTCCCAATGTCTTTTATTTTGTAGTTAGAGCAACACAAGAATAAATAAATTCAAACATCTTTAAATAAATTTATCATCACATTAAAGAAGAAAGTGTTCACAAACGTTTGATTTAATGTAAACCTGGTTTTGTTACTAATTATATAGTGCATGCAAACATAATATTTGCAGGACAAAATATTCTTGTCAAAATGTAAAACATTTCATTTGTGCAAGTCACATTTTTCCACATAATCAGTTGATTTTGTAGTTCACTACTGGGCATTTTCCCGCTGTAGATAAGTAAAGCTGTCATTTGAAAAGCATAGAAAATTGAATCATTGAATAAAATTGGATTTATTCATTATTCATTCAAAAAAAAAGAAAGAAAAGTAAACATTATGAGCTACAAAATGTTTATGTGGGGTATAATTTCTTGTACTAATAGTCCACCATATTTTGTATTCAATAGGGAGAAAATTAGTTTGGTCAATTCCAAGCTGAGGTACCTCAACCTCATCTCTCAGGGAATCTGTTAAATGTTGACGCCTTTGAACCTCCGTTACATTGTGAAATAAAGCCAGACAGCCTGACTGTGAAAAGAACCATTTAACCTTTCACATCTACGCTTCTGCTGCCTGATAAAAAGGTGCACCTCTGGCCCCCAACCAATTGAGTTATTCCCCACCATTTGGCAAGGGTATATTTTACAACATACAATAAACCACGGCTGTGGAAAATAGGAAACAGTGGGTGCGCACAGAAAAGAACTATACGGGTTTACTTTTTCAATTTTGTTGCAAGTCAGACTTTGTCATCAGCATGCATGTTAGGTCGGAGCGGTGCGCCGCTGCACGTGCACAACCGCGCGCCTACTCTCACAAACACCAGTGCAGCAGAAGTAATATTTTGTTTTCTAGTTCTTAATCCTTCTCCTGTCTCGGATCTGCAGTATCCATTACCTTGGTCGCTGCAGTTCCCTGAAGATTACTTTATCAACCATCTATATCTGTCTCTCAATATCTTTCCTCTTCCACTTGTTTAGCCCATCCCCACCCAATTCCCCTCCCCCGATGTCTCAACTAATCGTATAAATAGAAACCCATCACTCAGACAGTAAATTGTAAATGACTGCAGTGTTTCTTTTTTTTTTTCTCCCCCCTTTGCTTCACGAGGATAAGGACGAAAAAGAATTAAAAGAGAGCAACAGTGAGGGTGAACTCAGAAACAAGATAGAGAAAACAAGAAGACGGGGAGAGGAAAGTAATTAGAGTGAAGGGAGGGGAAGGTGGGGGACCCCACTCAATAAATCTGAGCCGCACAGCAACCTGTCAGTCTCGGGGCTATTTTTATTGGTCACCGAGGATCAGCTAGCATTAGTCACCGAGGTCTCGCTCTGTGTGGCTGAATGGTTGAGTGCTCCAACTTGCGTGTGTGTGTAAGTGACTGGGTTTGTGTTTGCATCTGGAGGGATTCCATCAATAACACCTGGATCGGCGCCAGGGGCAGAAACTGGCAGTCACACTGGAGACGTCCAAAAGAGAAGCAAGCTTTCGCAGTTAGATGAAGGCATGCATCATAATGAGTAGAAACGAGAGACGGGAAGAGAGGGGGAAAGAGGTAGAGAGCAAGTTAGGTTTTCATGTTTGCTACCATCTGACAAATCTTCACTCATGATCTCATGAACCCGCAAGTTCTTGTTTGACCAAAACATCCTCTGCGAATTTTTAGCATTGTTCCAAACTCCTGTATTGAATTGATCATTTCTCACATTTGAGGAAGTCAGCAATGGAAATCATGAACTTGCAGTTTGTTTGGTGTATTTTATGCTATAAACAGCAACAATGTGGATGTGAATTGTATGTCTTTTAAAGATTGACTGGTTGGTGTCGTTAAAAACATGCTCCTGTACAGAAAATTATTCTTTGGAATGGTTTCACTTTTAGCTGTTAAATATTGCTGTCTTTGTTGCTAATTTTGCCTATTTGACCATAGTCAGCTAGACATTCAAATAGCCCCAACATTGACCTTTAAGAACATTTAAGAATTAAGTTTGTCTTAAACAAGGTCTTACATCACAAGGATGGGGTGAGATTAGAGTTTAGTTTTAGGTTGGAATTGGTTTGTATTCAGTTTTCTGAAGTCTCCTGTTTGATGGCGTGTGTGTGTGTGTGTTTGGTGCCTGGTCCTCTACAAACAACCTGAAAGAGTGCTTTTGCTTAATCAGTAGTCTGGCTGCTGCAGTGACTTGACTGATCCCTCAAGAATTGTCCGGCTTCAAGGGCTGATGTTGCCGACGCTCCAAGGATCATTCAGCATTAATGCTTTGAAGCTCTGCTGAGTGCTGGTTGTGTCACCCGACACACACAGTGCTGTGGTTCGGGTTAATAGAAGTCAAAGACACCCTTTGGAGCTGCAGGAAATGCATTTAATTACAAACAGAGGCATTTATGCTTAAAATACATATACATATATATATGTATTTATATATATATTTCCCCTACTGTGACGCCTTCAAGAAATATTTAGACCGTTTGGTGTTTTAAAAGAAATTCTTCTCTTGCTGAGCTTGTGCCAGGAAAAATCTAAATCAGACAAGGACAAAACCAGGGGGGAAAAAACCTTCTGCCTGTTTTTTTGCTTTTTGATGAAATCATTTCTGACTGTTTCTTCATCTTTTCCAGTTGACATGGAGATAAGAGTATCAGACGAGGTCTATCTCCTTGAGGAAACAACTAACCGTCACTTAACTTGATCAGATTAGTAAGCATATCCCTCACCTGTGTTGCATTTTAAATATTTGTCTTAAATATTTTATTTCCTAGGGTCTAAATTCCTTTTTTTAAGACCCAAAAGGGAAAACCAAATACTTCAAACTGGAGTTTATTTAAGGAGTCAGAACAATTATAAAACTGAATCAGGACAAATTAAAACCCAAGAAACCCGGAGTACAGACTATGATTAACATTAAATAAGACCTTAAAGTTTGTTAGAGCGCCCACACTACTGTACAGACAGAGATTTGCAACCTAAAATAAAGACTTGCATCATCAAACCCGGCGCTTCACAGCCACACTCATCATCACAAACACAGCAGGAGGGCTTTGACTACATGAACGCATTAAAATTTGTTTGCAACACTGAAGACGGGAAGTTGAACTGTTGCTTTTGATCGCTTGGATGGGAAGGGATGGGAAAGGAAAAGCCTCCAAATTACATATGTGCGAGAATGCAAAATGAGCAAGAACACATAATCTCACAAAGCAGCTGATTAAGATGTGGCGGGCTGCACTGACGTGCCAAAAACCAGGATTAATATGCTGAAGCCACCTCCCCCAGCCCCTGACTTTATGTGTTTTGCCACATCCGAGACGATTTATGATATTAAATGCGGTTCAGTAACGCCAAAGCCTTTTGTCATTGCCAGAAAAGCCGTGGGTCTACTTGTTGGACTTAAAAGGCTTCAGTTCGTGAAATGTCACAATCTGGTGTGAAATCTGTCCGTTGTGACAAATAAGTGACACTTAAAATGGCCACAGATTGCACATTGTTTAATCGTAACCTCAAGTATACAAGACAGCGTTACTTTACAAAACAAAGATGAAGGCAAAGCTGGAAGAATAGCACATCCTCGCTGCTGCTCAGATGTATTTGGTTAACGTAGCAGAGATCTTCTCTATAAAAGCTGGAGTTTTTTGACCAATTTGAAAAGAGCTACAAAACAATTTCTAAAGTTATGTGTTCACATTGGCCATCTAACCAGCTGTGTGTTTTTGTGATTTGCTGCCCCATTCATTGTAAGACTGCTGTGCTGTACCTTTCGGATGTAATTCACTGTGCATTGTGACAGGGGTGACTGGTTGCCCTCACATTGTGTAAAAGCTTCAATTCAATGTCTTTTTTTTTCTTTTTTTTTACTGCAGTGTTCCAGGTTTAATGAGGAAACATGTAGGACTTTTGTCCTGCCTAACAAAGCCTAAGGTCAGGCTGTTCAGTAGAAATCAGAAAAGATGCAGAAAACCCCACAAGCACCATCTAAGACTCAACTAGCCTCTGGTATTGTGTTAAATATCAAATGTCACAACGGTAGAGTTACAAAAAAGGTTTGGATTGGTTGGGAAAGTTGCCAGGAGAAATTTAATTCTTTTTATTGAAAAGAAACCAATTTAGGATTAGAACTTTAAGAAAAAAACAAGACTTCTTGATAAGATGAAATCAAATAAAATCAAACTCCAGACACAAGCTCCCAGGAGTATCAGTAGAGAGAAGCGATGGATGCCTTTCAGTCACTGAGTCAATTCATGAATGTCTCTGTATACTGAAGTGTTTCGGTTGTTTTGCAGTTCTCTGGAAGTTTGTTCCAGATTTGTTTGGTTGTGGTTTTCTGGGAGACGCAGAGCAGAACCAGAACCAGAAGACCTGAGAGGTCTGGAAAAATAATACAATAACAGTTTTTTTATGTATGTTGTTGGTTGCTAAGCCGTTCATTGATTTATAAGCTTACAAAAGTTTTTTAAAAGTCTATAATAAGACTTTGGTGCTAGGGTGATGTAGTCTATATCCCTGGTTTTAGTGAGAATGTGAGCAGCAGCATTCTGGGCTATTTAGACAGACCTTTGAATTCATTGTTGCAGTAATCAATGTGACTAAAGATAAACACAGATGAGTTTCTTTTAATCCTAGAAATAATACTAGAGATGGCAGGGTTAAAGAAGAATTCCTCCAACATTTTTGATTTATAAAGTCCAAATCACTGAGCAGAGGATGAGATTTATGTCCAGTTTTTTTTTTGCTAAAATCTCTTGCAGATTTTAGCCTTAGTTTCCTGTTTATAGCTACTGTTCAGTTGTTTTATGCCATTTGCTTCAAGTTTCAACATGTTTTATCTTCACTGTTGAGCCACAGTTGAAGGGTTACTGTGCAAAACAGTTTAAGTAAATCGTCTTCACTGCCTCCAGATGTCTAGATGTATAAAATTTTCTCAACGTGATTGGCTGATTTGCTATTTAACAAGCAACTGAATACCCAATATAGAAGCTTGTCAGTGTAAATGTACAATTTATGGTTAAGCCATGCCTCTGAAACCTGTGATATTGCATTAGTGATGCATGAAGTGAAATTCTCTGTTCAGATAATATTCCCGATTCCGTCTAAAATACTGCAAACTTCGCGGCTGCAGGCGCTTACTTATTGGTGCGTCAAGAATAATGAACTTGTTCTCCATAAACAGTGCTCAAAAACTCTCTGAAATTTGTGCTAATCACAACAAGGCGAACGTACGCTCGCTATTAATGTGTTTTATTAAGCGTGAGTTTTGGTATTGCTTTTCGTTCGCCGTTCAAACAAAGCAAATAAAAAACAAATTAAAGAGGTAGAAGTGGAAAATGCAGCGGCCTACGACTCTTCAGAGTTTAGCTTGTGCCAATGTTTCGGCGTGAAGGTTTACATTTGGATTATAGAATAAGGCTGTAAGTGAAATTTGACCTTTACGGTGTACAGTGAGTAATCCCCGGGGATTAAAGAGAACAAAGACAAACCAGTATTTTTGATTTTTTTAATGCTACAGTACTACCTGGATTAAAAAAAGAAAGCTATGAAATTTAGATAAACGTACACATAAATGCAAGGCAGATCGTTTCTGGCAGGCCACTCGTGGCGCCGACACAAAGCCAACCTCTTCCTCCCGGCTGCACGTGCGTCTCCAGCACCCAAGCAAAGCCATTATCACCTTCAGGCGGGGGGGGGGGATAGGAGCAGAAGATTACGCCAGCAACAGTCAGCTATTGCTTGACTCAGAGCCATTATCCCAAACCTCCCTTATTCACTTCTCATCGTTACATTCATCACCTCCGGATCCTTGAGTCGCTCTGCTGCTTGTGTAAATGATGCACACTGGCAGCCATGTCAGAGTGTGTATCCCGAGTGTGTGTGTGTTGTCCTGCCGAGTGAAGTTTTAGTGTTCTAATTTCATTTGTAATTTAATCTTTTTTTTTTCTTTTCTTCTGGATGAGGTTTTGATGCAGCCAAATGGCTTGGCTCAGAATTGGTATTACATTGATATTTCAATATTAAACTACAGTCTGTGGCACTTTGCAAATGAATGTAAACTGTGGGGTTTGAAAACAGCCTGCTAGTTTGCAGAATGCTTTTTGTGCTTGTGTGTGTGTGGGAGGGTGTGGGAGGAAATATAAATTCAGATATTTGTTTATGAATTTTAAAGTAGAGATTATGAGAAACGCTATGTTTTCATTTCAATATTTCAGTTATTAGGGATGTCCTGATTCAATTACTGGGTACTGATTTACTCGTACTAGAGTTCTTAATGTATGATGGAACTAAAAAATAAATAAAATTAGGAGAAGTCATGAAATTCATAATTTAATGAGAATAAACTCATACGAAAACAGTCATATTACAAGAATAAAGTCATATGAGAATAAAGTGGAAATAATGCAAGAAAAAAGTTATTGTTTTGTCTTTATTCTTGTATTATTTTGACTTTATTTTTGTTTTATTTCAACTTTTCCTCATCATATTATGACTTTTTTCTCATACAAGTTCATCCTCATTAATAATAACTTTGTTCTCATATTTTTGTGACTTTTTTCGTGCTGTACTAACTATTCTACAGTATTTTTTTAAAAAAGTACTACGTTGATGAAGGAAGAGAAATTTTCAGATTAGAGCCAGCATGTTTCCACTGGTCCTACATTTCTTATCTAAAAAGCAAGTAACTGGAAGAATTTTTATAGAATGTATTTTATGGATTGTGCTGCAATCATGACTGTTTTTCAGTCATGATTAGAGCACAAAATAACCTGTAAATCCCCAAGATTTAACCATCAAATTCTGACAGCTGGTGGTAAAACAATCCCACTCCCTGTGAGTCACAACACAACCAGATCTTAAGAAAACATGCGTGCTTGATGTGCAGAGTTTAAAATTCAGTGTGACTTGCTGGGATGTATGCCTCTCATGAGCCCACCGCACATAAACATCCATCACTGCATAAAAATTCTCCTCATAAATATTCATCAGCAGTCGATCTCCGTCACCGGAGTGGTCCTAAGGAGTTGTTGATTCGCAGGAACTCAAAAGTGATAAACGTTGGCGATATTTTGTTGATGCGTGTTCTTCAGGGTATGTTGATATTTTAGATTTTTAAAGTGGGAAAACAGAGAAATGTCTTCGTGTGACACTGTTTCACTGAATTGAATCAGTCGTTAATGGATGAATAAACAATAGATGTTAAAAATAGTTTTTAAAAGTTAGAATTTGTTGTGGATTTACTTTTATAAACACAAGGTAGATATACTACAGAAAGGTATTCATAAATAGTTGATGAAGCCATCAACCAGCTTCTGCCATAATTCTAGCTGGATGTTTGGTCATTCTGCTTTGCTGAACTGATAGACATTATTTAAATTGCTTGTTTTCTTACCTCGGTTCGAGCTTTTAACCTACCTTTTATTCAGCAAAAGGTTTCAAAGCACCGAATGTAAATAGAAAAATCTCCGAAAGTGATTTTTGACCGGTGGCTTTGATCTCCATCTGTGAAATGCTTTGAGCAACTGGTCAAAGCCAGTCTGACCGATGAAGTACTGGGCCAGGTTGACCCATTGTGGTTTGCCTACCACAGAGGAGTGGAGGATGTTACAGATAATCTTGTTTCATTATCTACTCAGGCATATTGAGGGCAGAAATCCCACGTAAGGCTTTTTATTTGTGAATTTGCTTTCAGCTTTTCATGCAATTTAACCCCGCATCTTGTTGAATAAACTCTTTCATCTTGATGTTGGCTGGACAAAATGAAAAAAGAAAAAAAAAGAGTATGTAGCATGTAGTGTACAGGCAGTAACTAAAGGTGTTTGTATCTGGTGAAATTTTGGTTAAAACAACTTCTTCATTCAGTAAAGTTACTCAAAGTGGGTAGAGTATTCAGAAATTTTACTCAAGTAAGAGTTGTGATATGGCATAACAAAATTACTCGCGTAAAACTAAAAAGTACACTACCTAAAAGAAAAAAAAAATTCCCCAAGAAAAGTAGCTTTAGTAAATGTAACTCTGCCACCAAATCTGAGGTTTTGGCGAAGAAAAATACCAGTGTGAGCCCAGGCAGGCTTGCCACAGAATTAATCTGAACTGAAATAAAGCAAGTCACTCGCAGCGCTGGATGAAAGGTCAGGGGCTCCACCTGACTTTTAACGATCATGTGCCAAATTAAGGGGAAATGTCAAAGAAATTTCACGGTACCACTTGTGTTTTCGCTATTGGGGGAGATTGCCTTGAATCGAGAAGTTTCATTGAACGAATACTTTTTTGAAAGAAGAAAAAAAATCTGCATTCTTCACAATACTTCTAGAAGATACTATGAGCTAACAAAAGTGTGTTGAAACATTATATACTTTTAATTTGCAAGCATGAAACGTTGTTATTTCAGCCATATTTTGAGGCAACAGACAGCAGCAACTACACTCAATCCTGAGGCAATACTGTTTTTTTTTTATTTCGTTTACCTGCCTCAGCCAACCACCATTGTGATGGTGTTGATTGCCTGACTTTCTGTTTGTGTGCCTGTGTGTGTGCTCAGGGCACTCCACAGTGGGGAAACTTGCAATGATCTTACAGTGAGCCATTACTTTTGTGGCTGTGATATATCTTTGAGAAATTCGTTCTCTCTCTTTTGTTTCCCTTCTTCCTCTTACTTGGATACCCACACACACACACACGCCGACGCTCTCACACCGACCGAGGATGCCGGTCGTCCATCTCGACCTGACACCCCCAAGCAGTGATGTTTTCCTTTGGTGTCGATGGCGTGGGGTATAATTTACCAACTGATAGAGTTCACTCTCTCTCCCCTCTGCTTTCCCCTCACTCCATCAACCTCGGTCGCTTCTTCCTTCTGTTCACCTCTGTCAAGCTTGATCTCTGTTTCAAACCCTGCTGACTTCTTGTCTTTGTTTCATTCTTCACTCCTTTTGATGGATGACACCTGCAGAAAGCCTCCCGCCTCACGAGCACAGACATGGAGTCAAACATGTAAATATATAGGCTGTAAGCACGGTGGCTAAAATGTCAGGTGTTTTTAAGGAGGCTGGTTACATTCACTGCTCTGGAATGACATTTGGCAAAGTGATATACACCGAACAGGACAGTGTCATCTACAATAACTTCAGTAGTCGATGTCAGATCATATATAAAGAAAACTGACTTCTTCTTGACAGTTTTGCAGAATTCTTCAGCTCCTTTTGCTGTAAAATATTTTACCTAGGCATCCATCGAAGGATGTGTGCAACCCACAAACATTCAGGTAGTTCAACTGTTGATTGTTTTGATATATTGCCTCACAAAATCGACAAGAACAAAGTTTGAACAGTCGCTAATTGGATAAGAAACATTTTCTCGACTTATTCACCATTGGTGGTGGTTGAACCTCTGAAATCCAAATTCTATTTTATTAAAAAGACACATTTTCTACGACTCTAGGAGACCAATTGTGAATAATTGAACTACAGCTTTGTGTGTTTTTTTGGATTGTGTGGCCAGTTGCCCATGTCACCCGTATCATAGACTGATTTGATTCTTTTGGGGGGTTTTTCACCATGTCACACAAGAAAACCGAGTGTTTAAGGTGTTACCTTAAAATAAATGCAGACTTGTGTCTCTAATTTTCTTAAGTAAAGTAAATGAACCTTTCAGAAGCTTAGAAAGCCATGTTGAAAAAAGGAAAAAGTGAAATTTTTTCAAAGGGATAACAAACGTATGTTTACACTGACTTCTTTAATTAAGAAGTTTCTGATGTATTTTCATAACATACAAACATTGGGTATGTATCTTTTACACGACACACTTAAATATTTCAGTGGGACATTGCAACATAAGAGACAGTTTGATAGTGGATTCACTAAAAGTCTATAGAACCTTTTATAAAAAGGCTTTACTTGTACAACAATTATGGTCAAAACAAAATAAATACCTAACTTAGGTCTTGGTAGATACAAACTGAAACAAAAAATTAAGGCATTTCTTCTGTGAGTGTCGTCAAATGGAAAGTAGAGGAAAAACATGATGTTCTTTGAATAGTGTGTAGGAAAATGAATTGCCACGAGGGTCATCATGGAAAAGCTTGGGTCAGATACAGTAGGATGGGTCAGATTTATTTCTTTTGATCTGCTTGAATTTTATGGTGGTATTAAGCTGCTGCGAGTCGTGGTGCATTACGCAGTGATAAACCTGACCTCCAATTATTTACAGCGTCTCCTCCGCAGCATCGCGGCAAAGGTTTTTTTTTCTTCCATCTGACAAGCTCGCTTGAGTTTTGACATACTTAAACTGCCTTGACATACGATTGTATTATGACCACTCAAAGCCTCTCAACAATTTTACGACAAACAGAATGAAAAAGAGCCGGGTAAAAGAATAACAAGTTTAAGTATAAGGCGTTATTTACTTGTCGTATAAATTCAACAAATTAGCACTTGGGTCCGCGTGAAAACCAAGCTCATTTTTATTTTTTAAATGCCGTGCAGAAAACAACTTCTTGACAAAGATTCCTTGAGATAATGTGGGGGATCATATCACTAATCCATATATTTAGGGTGCATTTAATTTTCAAGAACCAATAAAGCAGTCCTCAATTGGAACTTGTAAATAAACATGTACATAATGGAAAGGGACAGCAAGATGACCAGTGAAGAAGCCATTTTTAAAAAAAATATATACTTATATATGGCTTCTAAGATGGAAGGCGTGTGAGGGACAGAGGATTAGCACATGGGTTCTTCCTCATGCATAATGACACGGACCAAATGTCCTCAAACAAAAGATCCTAACTGAGCAAACTGTGCTGGTGACCAGCCAGCCGGACGCTGGAGCCCAGCCTGATGCACTAATCTCATTATGCTGTCCGAATCCAAAACGGCTTTTCAAAGGCGTTTTATCGAGCAGAGCCCACTTTCTTCGCCTGAGTCAATCTCATGTTTAAACACTGAAAACAAGAAAAAAGTCCCTTGCGTCATTTGTCTGCCAAAAAAAGTTAGTTCAGATGGATAAAACGATTTGTCAGATGAATGTTCACATACTGCTCTGTTTCAGATGGCTCCTACAAAAACGTGATCTTGTGTAATGTTTCTTTGTTTTGTAATTATTATTAGTAGAATTTTATTTTCATTCACTAAGAATTTTTTTAGATGTATAATTTTTCTAGAAAGGGTGAACTCTACAGACATTTGCCCAACTGAAGATGAATGTGTTTGAACTTGACAACATCTATGTCTATTAGCTTCTTATTAATGTTTCTCTTGTGCCAGCATTAAGAGAATTTGCTTCACGTTTCCCACAGGGTTGATTAATACAGGAGAAACAGGGAACTCATTGGAACTTGATGAAGCTGGAACATCGAGTTCCAGCAGAACAGCAGATTCGCACAACTTTATTGGAGCCATTTCTTAGCATTCTATTACTGATGGTTCAGGAAAAATAATGTGTAATTGTTTGTCGGTTCAAACAATTGTACAAAAAAAACATAGTACACGTTTATTTTGCCAGTTTGACTGGTAGTGGAAAAGAAATGAATGTAATAGTGCATTGTTTTGGAGTGATTTTATTCATAAATTTCTTCGGTTTTTCCCAAAAGTCAGTGGCTGGATTTTTGGAATTTGGAGATATCATGGATTTCAAAGCGGACAATAATGCTAAACATCCAAACTTGTTTAGGAACGGACAAAACAGACCAAGATAAAAATGATCTTGTCTCCTTTTCAACTTTTAAAGAAATCTCAGCAACTATGACTAAACAGTTCTGTAAAAATGTAGCATAAATGTTTTGCACAGTATTGCCGAATAACTTGTAAGCTATACATTTCTACTGCTGTTCTTAATATATAACATGACCAAATTACATCTGAAAGCTTGCAAAAAAAAGCAGCCCAGTGCATTATAGCCTAGTGTAACTAGTGCAGTGTAGACCTACAGTAGACCTAGTGTAGATTAGTGTAGCTTACCAAACCAAATTTCCTTATAGCTTTGTGAAGCATTTGAAAGATCTCGCTTTCATTCAGCTGGTTGTAACTGTGAAAATCCAAAGCAGTTGTCTATATTATCAGGTAAATTATTCTCATTATGTCGAAAAGGATTCAGAAACAAACAAAGTTTTTTTGGTTTGTTTTGTTTTTTTGCATTGGAGGATGAAAAAACCATGAATGCTATTCTTTATTTTAGAAATTCACCAGTCTCCAATGTACACAAATGTTTTCTTTTATAACATAAAGTCAAAAAGAACAGAGTTGTGAGATAAATCTAGGAGGTTAGATGAAAGAGACCAAATTTAGTCAAATTTAGTCGAACTTAATCGGCTTTCTGTTTTACATGTACGATACAGAAAATAGCAATGCTGTAGGTCTGCAAACCCTCTCCCATAAATACCTGGCCTCATCGAGCTAAATCACACCTGTGTTAATTTGAGGGTTTTGGTGAGCAATGGAGATCAAAGCGTGCGACTTGAGGAAACACAAAAGGTGCATGGAGGTTATTAAGTAGGGAGGTGAAGGGTTGATCTGACTAAGAGCAGGAAATTAGGAGGAGGAGCAGCAGGTGGAGTGGAGGGAAGGGCAAAGCCGACTAAGCACTTTCCTGTCCATTTTTTATCAGGTGGGCCAAATTAGGCTAGGCTCCACTCCCTCCTTTCCACGTGTGTGTGTGTGAGAGAGCATCTGCTTCCACATTCCACACGCGTCGTTCCTCTCAGCAACCCAGAGCTCAGGATAGCGTCGCTTCAAACACCCTTCTCAGCAACCCGCCGTATCACCAACACTGATTTATTAGTCGGCGGGCACCGTCCATCACGCCGGGATGCGGGGAGGCATCATGTTTTCTCTGCGTGTGTGTACTTCATTGCTCTGTTTTCCACCGCCACCCACCCCTCCAAAGCCCCTCGCAATTCTCTTTCCCTTTCTGTCCTTGTTCTCTTGTTGTGAGGGCATCTCTGTCATCCCCGCTGCCTGTTTGATCCGGTGACCCGTCGACTCTTGGTTGACTTCTCCCCTCTGTAGCCCGTCATTTGTAATCCCACGGTGTCTGGCCGTTGGTGCTTCGCTCACACGCACTGGCCAGAAGCTGACATTTAGAAGAAAGCAAAAACTACATTGCAACCTGTGGCGGCCAAAATAATAGCTGTTATGCTTTAGAAGCAACGGGGAGATTTCAGACATAATCAGAATCAAAGCAAGGCTTTTAGACGAAAGTAAAAATACAGAATCCAGCTGGTAGGTTGTTCAAATCATTCTAGTTTTATTCTAGTGTTAAAAAAGTCACATTTGATTTTATTGCTGTAATCAATGTTCCGTTCTTGCTGGATGAATAAAAAATACAAATTTAATGGACAATACAAACATTTTTAATGGCAATATATTTTCACTAACATCTTAATAGTAAATGGTTATTTGGTAAATGTCTACCTTTTGTACAATTACTTGTCTTTATAGGTCTAAATGTTGTAAAATATGCTCTGAAAGTGTACATCAATATGACTTTGAATCTGTACACTTATCACAAAATGTCCAATCAGACTTAATAAACCAAAATTTGTTCTGTGGAACAAAATTTACAAAATAGACTTTTTAAAAAGATTTGTTTATGCGGTGACAGATAACAGACTTGGAAAGTCCTGTTGCATAAACCATGAATTTAGCAATTCCAAAAATTGAGAGAGCAATCAGAATCCTAACCTGTACACCTAACCTAGCACTTAATGCTACTCACACCATAATTATCCTCTGCAGACTTAATTAAACATGTGTAATATTACTTTCCTGTGAGCATTAATTGTTGCCAAGTTTCATATGAGCATGAATGTGAGCATAACTCTGATTAATTGAGCCCAATAAACCTTCTTGGGAACCTGGTACTTTGTTCTGGATGATTACAGATATAGGCCGTGGCCCATCGGTGCCCTGCTGTATTCTCCTCTGCATTTTGCCTAATGGCGCCATTAAGGCCCATTTGAAAAAGCATCTTATTTATCTCGATTGCCTTCATTCTCAATAAAATAGTTTGCATTTATCCTCCTTTCTTTTATGTTGGGTGGGGTTCAGAAAAACCTCAGATGTTTGGGCTTGCTGATTTTACTATGCCAGGTTTTTATGAGGGGGGAGGGAGCCACAAGAGAAAACAAAAACTTTAAAAAATCAAATTGATTAAGTCAAAAGTGGAACCTCTGTATTTTGTCCGAGGAGCAATTTACCACCCGAGTGACGTCAACATTTCTAATGAAATTGGACTGTTCAGTTTGACGACTTGTTTTATTTCTGCCCTATCTTGTCCTAATGAGTGATACATGCCCTGAATTCATCTCCAATTAGAGTCCTGTCATGTCTCACTTCACATGGAGCCCCCCTCTCCCCGCCCTTGCAGTGAGAACAATGGTACCATTAACAAAATGAATGAGAAACCCCTTAACTGGTGGGTTACTTCCCACAATTAACAACATGCTTTCCAGCTGACAACTGGGGAATAAGATAAGCAGGTAAATGTGCTTCGACTAAGTGCTAACAGCAAGGCACTCCTAGTGATGACTAAATGCCTCTATAGCATTGGGGAATTGTGTAGAAATCTTTCCTTAATTACATATTCTTTTCATACAGCCACGATTGGTTCTAGGTTTAAGAGTTTTATGTTTTAGATTCTACGTATTTACTCTTTGATCGACTCTACAACTCGAGAAGATTCCTCTACAAAAGCAACCAGCAAAAATAGTTCAGTAAGCCAAAACAGTCCAGTTTTATATTGACTGGCTATCAAATATGGCTCAATAGTGCTATGTTTTGAAGACTTACAAGTAGTATGGCCACCCAGTTTGACCGTGTACATTGAAGTCATTTCCAAGAAGAAGAAATAAAGATAGAAATATAAAAAGGATTGTGACTTAAAATCATCCAACATTATTGTTGTAAAACAAACAATTTAGGTACACTTACACACTTTGTGTAAGCCACACGTGAGTCTTACCGAATGGCTGTCATGTTTAACTTAAAGGCTTCCAATGTTTGCGGCAATATTGATGTATCATATGTTGATGTATCAATTGTTACTTTTCTAAGATAAGATAAATAAATCTTTATTGTCATTGTCACAAGAACAACGAAATTTAAAAAGTGCCGTCAGTCAGTGCATATGCTTAAAAACAAAAAATAACTGTCTCACAATTCATACACAATTCACACACAATACAGCCATGAGTGTTTTCTTTGTTTAAAAAAGAAAAGCACTAATTTCTTGGGTTCAGTTGATTACATTTAGAAAAAGCATCACAAGTGGTAGAACAGAAGTAGCCAGAATCCAGTGGTAACTAAAAGTAGGTAAGTCCTGCAACTTTTAGATGTGTCCCTTGTCGTATTGGATTACATGGTGAAACTGCCTGCAGTCAAGCTCTACAGAACTCGGCTAATGAACTCATATTGGACCCAGGTGTACTGAAGCAGAGAGACATCTAAAGCTAACAGGACTCTGCCGCTGGAGGAATGCAGCTTGAGACAACTGAGTTAGTGTCTTCAGTAGATATAACAGTTCTATGGTGAAGACCGGAGACACAAAATGCTTCATTAAATTATTGATAAAACAGCGATCATAGCTGCTGTTCATATGCTGTACTCGACTCGCATGCCTCACAAGGACTCAACGATGATGCAACACTTGATGACATCCTCAAGAGTCCTAAACACTGAAGTGTCCCACTTGTGAAGTTCACCCTAACAACTTGTCTCAGTATTTAAACTTGACAATATCAGCGATGAGAGCCTAAGGGACACTGTTGTGCGCTGATGTGGATGAATATTCCTGACTATGACATAACTCTTTTCCAAAAGGCATTACTCACATTGCTAATCTTGTTGATTACAAGAAGCTCTTTGCATTCTTGCATCTACTTGCGCCTGAGTCACATTTATTTCTTTTTAACAGCCTGAAGGACAAAGATCTTGTGTCCAACTCAGCTTGGAGCTGCTTGGCATGTGTTAATGCCTCATCTCTTGCCTGTGACCGCCCACGGGTTCTGCAGCAACTTATTCACCTTTAGAAAACAAGTGCAAAACATTTGGTGATTGCGGCGGTTGAAGAGGAAGGCCAGCATTAAAAGCCAAATCCCTTCATCAGGGGTGCAGAGGGCATGCAATCAATCAAATCAACGAAAATGTCCACTTGGAAGCTATCATTTTCACAAAAAACAGCCAATATGTTTTGCCCTCAACCTCAGATGTAACAGTGTTTCAGATAAATTAAGTTATTGTAATATTCCCTAGTGGAGTTGCACACCAAAGCTGTTACGATTTTATATGCAGCGCCTTCTCAGACTCTCGTGGAAGAACAGTATTATCACACCTTCAAAATTTTAAATTCTAATTAAAAATTGCGATGGCTTGTCTCTTTTTCTGTTTGTTTTTCAGCTGTGACAAATCTCAAACACAATAATAGACAACATGGTTCTCCAAGCCAAGTGCGTCCCCTGGAAACGATGCTCATGAAAGCAAATTTCCAACACAAAAAACATGTTTTGGGATAAAATGTAAGGGATTATGTTTTGACCTAATTAGCAAATGTTGTTGTATTTATGAGCAAAAGGTCTACAGTCAACATATTGCATGCACTAATTACTTTGCCTACTTTATATAACACAGAATATTCTGAATGCCATGTTGAGAAAATAAGAAATTATCCTTGATGCAAAAAATTTAAATAAATCCAATTGTACAGTTTTTGATGCAGCATCAATTAAAATGTCTTTTTAAACATAATGCGGCCACTAATTACATTTTTGTCGGAAAATGATGAAAGAGCCATTTTGGCATACTTAATTACTTGAAAATATGTTTGTAAATTAAATTTTAAGAAATTGAAAAAGCGATAAAGGTGAAATACAAACCTTGTTCCCTTTTTCAACATGACTAAAGATTAAATTCACCCAGATGAAATACATACGGTTTATGCAAAACAGACATAATAGAGTTGTCTAACTATGTGTAAGTTCAGCAACAAAAGGCTATGGTGAGAAAAAAAAAGTTAATTCCAAAAACACAACATGAACGTTAATTTTAAAGAGCCTCAATTTGACTAATTTCATTGTGTGAACATTGCTTTTTGAATGTCTCACCAAGGTCAGAATAGTTAGGTCTTCCTTGTGGGTTTCTGGACTGTAGAAGCTTACTACATGTATCTAACGTAATAAAAGAAATAAATGAAATGTAAACTACATTAAAATAAGGCAAACTAAGGAAAAATAGGTGTAGTGAAGCTACATTAGCTGTACATAAATGAAGAAAAGATAAAATAAGACTTGTACGGATGAGCTGAGATAAAACAATCCAAGATAAGCAAAATAAAAATGACCTCATATATGAAGAGTTAAAATAGGATCCTCAACCTAAATTAAAATAAGCTAAACTATGGACAGCTCCTTCATAATGACTAATTATCTTACATAGAACATATATGACACATTTTCATTTACACCTGGCTTAGATACAAGGAATTTTTCTTAACTCTACATGCAGTAATAACTTGACAAGGATCCATAGCAGATGTTCCTGTTTTGCTTGCTGGATTGCAGATGCCGTTCCTCCATGCTGTAAATTGAGCCTTCATGTCCCTAAGAGGCTCGGTTACCAGTGGTAGAGAGACTTGGCTTTAAACACAGATGGTGTCGTTATTCCATAGACTATGACTTTTAAAGTTGTTTACCTCGTAGCTATTGTTACGACTAATGGTGTGGTGCTGCACAGGTGGGATCTAATTCTTCTAATTTAATTCTGAGACATAATTCATCTTCAAGAAGAGGAGAATGGGGCAAAATGCCCTCTGAAAAATTAAAAGCCCAAACACAAAAATACTGTACCAGCGTTATTGTTTGCATACAAAGAGGGCTGTGTTCTCCACTTAATGGCGTGCCAGGTGTGTCTGGCACATTCAGATGGACGCTCATGATTCTTCCCGCTGCCACGCACGGAAGAGAGCTTGAATCACATCTGCACTCCAAAGACAGAGGCGTAATTCTTGGTAAATAATGAACCTCGCTCCCTCTGTCAGCAACTACAGAGACGGAGGTGTATTGAAAAGCAGAAGCAGTTGGCGTAAACTAGAATAAAGAAGAAGGGGGATAAAAAAGAAAATGAACTAGCTCTAACCCACACTCAGTAAATCTTCATTATCTAAAACGTGAGCTGCCATGCTTTTAGGCTTATTACTGAAGGCAAATGGGAACAAAAGGCTGTCTGTAATTACTCTAGTTCCCCAGTGGGGAAAGGCTGCATTCTCAGGGAGCTTAGCAGTCGCTCACCATGTCGCTTTCCACACAGATTAGCCTGAAAGATACAACTTAATATTTCCCTGGCTAACTTTGGCTCACTCTCTTTCTGTCAAGCTTCTGATTCCTTTCGCTTTTTTGTGTGGTGGACTTAGCTGAAACCTATTTTTCCACCCAGAAAAGAAAAATCAAATGACATTCCCGTTTTTCATTTTGGCTTCCAAAAAAAATGTCATGTGGGCTCTCCCATGTAGCTAACAGCAGACATTTTTTAAACCTCTAATTGAGTGTAATAACGTCATTCTGCATTTAATTGAATGCAACTTTCCTCTGCTCCACCAACCTCTGGTGGCAGGTTCAGTTTGTACAGAACATTGGCTCAATATCTGGAAAGTTATGGGCATGAACAATCCCTAATTTCCTTGTGCTGCCACTTAAGTCCAATTTCATTTACTTTATTCCACTGGAATTGAACATCTGCCAGAAGGAGAGTGGAAGGACCAAAAGCTTCTGGTCTAACCTAACTAAGACAGACTTTGTCTCTGTTGTCTTTCCTTGGGTCAGACAAGCTTAATAGAGACATTTAGTCTGCTGTTATGGCTGGCAGTCCAGTGGATTCTGAAAAAAGTGATTTTCTAAGGGTTTGTTAAACTCAGCCAAGTATTTGATCTTGCCTTTCTGTGATTTTCTTTCAGGTTTTTCATATAAGGAGCAGAATTAAGAAGCTTAGAACAAAAACATCGTGTTAAAAGTCAAATACACTTCCACAAAAAGAGCCACTATAAAAAAGTCAAAAGTACATAAGGTAGATTTATATTCTTTTTATGGTGTCAATGGATATACATTTCTGTCTTTACTAAGCAATACATGCTTTAAATAAGCACAAAGGCAATATTTAATTGTTATGAAATCATCATTCAAACAATAGTGAAGAGAAAAAAAAATCTACACTTCACAGTAGATTCAAGTAGCAAGAGGTGCATGAATTCTGAAGCGCTGAACTTCATATGTTGACTTTTTCCCTTTTATTTATTTTTTTTGTGAAACAGTCCGCCATATGTGTTTGTTTTTGCTTTTGGTGGTAGCAGAAACTAAATCAGTAGGAAAATTAGCAGTGCATCTGAATGCTAACGCAACACAAAATAACATAAACAGTGTTAACAAGAGGGTTTATATAGTCTTTCTCATTAAATTATTCATTTCAAATTAACAACGACTAATATATTTGACCTGTTTTGGATTTTCTCTGTAAAGCTGCCAAAGTGCAAGCTTGTCGCTGGTTTTGTTTTCCGTGTGTGTGTGTGTTTTTTTTCTGGGAGAAGAGAATGGGCTTTAGCTGAAAGACAAAAGCTCCTGTTTGCCTCTGCTGTAATAGATTGCTTTTATTGCCTCAGTGTGTGGTTTTACCCTCCTATCCTCTTGTAGTTCAAAGACAAAGCCTCCTTGCTCTCGCTGCCGTGGCTTCAGACGCCATCATGACAACTTCACAACGCCGCGAAACGCCAGAATTGAGTACGTTTCTTCTGTGTTTACGGAGGAAGAGAATATTCTGGAGAATCTGGGGTTTATAGCTTCTTCATTGAAAATGTGTTCACACTGAGCCATAAACATCAATGTATTTTATTGGGGTTTTATTGTTTCTTGCCTTCAAAAATTGGCTAGTTATCAAGGTAGATGGATGGATGGTGCTAAATCCATTGTAGTCCAGGAAGATAATCTCTTGGAGGCTGAAAGAGATTATCTTGTAAAGTCTTGGGACTTAAATGGAAGTTCACACCATAATGTAAAGCTGCGTATCATCTACGTAGTTATGGTAACCAATCATATTTCTTGTTATAACCAGAGCTTGAGGGAGCATCTGGATATTAAACAGCATGGTTCCAAGGATTGAACCTTGGGGTACCCCACGTGACTTCTGTCTGATCAGAAGAGAAGTTACCTATTGAAGCAAAGAAATCCCTCTTCTTTTGGTAAAATTTGAACCAATTGAGAACTTCGGTCACTTCAATAATATTCCATGGTCAATGTTGTCAAATGCTGCAAAAACGTCCAACAAAATCAACACTGTGGTTCTTCCACGGTTGATATACTAGAAAAATTCAGCTAAATATGCAGCTAAATATAGCACAATCATGGAAAACAATCAGTTTGAGACTTTAGATTGATCCAGGAGAACAATCTCCCTCAAACCTACAAGCTGGTAGAGGCGGGGTAATAATAATGACTTGCAGGCTGAGAGGCAAAACCACTGCGATGACGACAAGAACCCGCCTCCCTCCCCTGTGACATCTGGATCTATTCTTTCCATGAGCTGCATTTTTCATCTGTGAAATGAGAATGCAAATCATATTAAGTACAGTTAGAGTATAAACTGGCAAGGCAGAACATTTAATTCGGTATGATATTGTGAACAAGGGAGAGGGAGCGGTGGAAGTAAAGCCCCGCGCAATGTGGTTGTCACAAGCCCAAAAGTATGAAGGCTGTAAAAACAGGACACGTAAAAGGTTTAATACGCTGATTTTCACACCTATTTTTGCCAGGGAAATCATGTTGAGCAAAAATTTAAAACATCCCCTTTTTTAGGACTGCTTTTGCTAATAAAAAAATATTATTTATCCAGCACTGAGGAAGAGCAAATGGGAAGTAGAGTCTAAAACTCTTCTGTTAACCACACTAAGTTTTATGTCTTTTAAACAAACTCTGTCCAGTCAAGTATAGTTCTTTCAAAGGTAATTGTTATTCTTCATAAATCTTAACACTATACCCTATGGTATTATCATTCCAATGAAAACATGTTTGGTTTTTGTGTAATTTCTATTGAGAAAAGCTAGTTTGAAGGAAATCTATCCATTTCAATGTCTTGCATACTGAGTTAACCTCAAAATATGACTGGCTTAAAACACCTACAATGCCATTCACCAAACAATGCTGGTTGATGCATACTCAACACATAAAAACTATATGTATTGCCATCTAGCAATGAAAGTTACGCAAATTTATAATTGTCATTTACTTGTTTGAATTGTAAAAAACTTAGATGTATATCTTTTTTTATGTCCATTACCAAAATTACCTATTTTTACTTAAGAATCTGCTAGGCAGCAAAAAACATACTTTTCTTTGAATGTAACTAATAAGATGTAATATAATAAATACATGGCAATTTGCTGAACTCTCTCAGAGGCCTTAATGCTGGTCTTTTAGTGTTGCTTTTACTGTGATCATGTGGAGGTTGAGCGAGAGCAGATTTTGCGCTCCACTGTCACACCTCCGCCATCTTTATCCAATCAAACCACAGCCGTGCAGCCATTCAGTGGCAGCTTTGAGTGTTTTAAGTTTTCCACGGTTAGGCTTTGATTGCTGCTTATTTAGACTTCAACACTGAATGGTACATAAATGCCTTCAACTCCTGATGGCGGTTCAAGAAAAGTACTATTGGAAAATATTTTATAAAAAAAAATACAAAAATGTTAGTGGGAAAGTTTAGTAGCATTTTGCAGGTTTTAAGCATGACAAACTGACATGGGCAGAAATAAATATTTACTATCCCTGCATACAATTTTGGGTTGTCATTAAGTTGAGTTGTTTATCTTTATGACTCTATAAAGCTTAAGTAGTTATCAAGCGAGGCCTTAATATTCAGAACATTTGTTTATACAACAACCTGCCAAAATGTCATCATAATGTGAAACATTATCCCGCCTTGCTTCTGTATTCCAGTCAATTTTGTCTTTGCAATTTTACAAATAACTCACTTTCTCACAGATAAATTAGAAGTTTTAGAAGTTTATTTACTGACCAGCTTCCCCCCCCCCCCCCCCCCCCCCCCCCAAAATGCAGGCAGCCCCAACTGGGAAGCGTTAGTGCCAGCCTGAGCAGATTTCCTCTTGGAGGCAACCTGTCTCTGGGTATTGAAATATGCTTTCTGTTCAACGGCAGTCACATTTGTGGTGTTTAGAGGGAAAACAATCATGTTTGAATGGGACCAAAGCCTTAAAAGGCGCTTATGCTCTAATATACTCTCTTGGAATTGGAATTGGAATCAACTCCCAAATCTCTGAGTTAAAGTAGTTTCCAGAATTTTAAGGTGAGAAAATATCATTCTTCAGGCGTATTTGCATCACTTGAAGCCTCAATGCAAAATTATTTATGGTCCAGGTGGCGAATCTTGATTCTTCATATATGATCTGCAAACGATCCTCATAAATGTCTGACTCATTGCTATGAGGACGATAAGCAATTGTAGATAAAATAAGGAGTTGTGTAACAGGTTAGGAGATAAAAGAAAGCTTTTTGTTCAAACTAAATACATGTTAGATAAGTACAGTATTTATGCTAAATATTTGGAACATGTATTATTTGTTTTCCTTTTAATGCATGGTATTTATGGATTCATCAAATTTCCAAAATCCAGTAATGATTTAGGTTTAAAGTTTTTCTGATAAATGCCAAACCTAATGCTATGCAGGGTTTTCTCTGTAGTTATTTTTACATAATGCATCTAGTTTGAGCTTAAGTTTGCCTCTGTTCCATGATGATACATGATTCATCACCATTAGGTCCATTTCAAAACTTTTCACTCAGCATGGTATGCTGCATACATGCATAAAACTTAACACAATAATGTTGTGGCAATCAATTTGCATTACTGAACTGACAAAAAAACTAAACTTGTTGCTTCATAATGAAGTTTATTAAAACATCAGGACTTTCTTGTCACACAGTCTCTCTCATAACCCTCACTACTTACCATATTATCAAGTACTGTCATTACTCTAAAAATTGATTGAAATTTTTGTGAGCCTTCTGGTTAATATGTATGTATATATACCTGATAAATAGTCCAGCCCTGATGATTCAAGATGGAAGCCACTTTAAAAGTACAGTATTTATTTTTTTCCAAATGATAAGGCATTCTCTCAGCCCAAGTTTTTCTATCTTTCTCATTCTGTTCTCAACAAACACATGTCCGACCACTAATTTTAAAACTTCCCACGTAATAGTGGTGTCGACCTTCTGACTTGGTATTGACCAGTTCCCTGTATGACTGTCCTTGTTACTAAAGTGATAAGTCAGACACGACCACCTGAGTCCTGTTTCCATTTTGTAGCCTGTTTTTAGGCACACAACCATCAGCTTGACTGTTTTGACCTTCTTACTTTGGAGTAACATCCGTCATTGGTCAACTCTGTGATTCACACACAAAAAAGCTAAACTAAAATGTATTCAGTGCATCTTTAAGAGGGTAGTCAAATGATTTAAGTCCTCCCCAACCAGTTGTGAATGGTAAAAAGTTACTGTTCAATTCCAAATATATGTACATTAAAATTAATATGAGAGTTCACATAACCCTTTGTGTCCTTATTCTTTTAGATTTTTTTTTCAAAAGCTTAATGTTTATTAGTTTATTAGTTAGTATATTTTTCTTTGACAAAAAAGAAAAAGTAATCTAAACCGAAGGATGTATATGGAGATTAGAGTTCTTCATTATCATGCAAATAAGAAGTCCGTCCAGTTTTCTTATCACAGAAGTAGTCCCTAAAGAACTATTCCTCACCATGCAAACTACAGCCTTCATGACCTATGTGAGTATACGTTCCATCAGAAAAAACAAACAAAACCAAGAGTAAAGGAATAAAATTTACCCAAACGAGCAGATATTCACTTTGTTCCTCTGTGACGCCATAAAAAAAAAACAGCGCCAGATGGCTGAATCACTTAAAGGCCTGCTGACGTTCCCAGACAACCACAAAATACAAAGCTGTTCTGAAGCTTTGAGAGATGAGTAAGCACAAACTCAGCTGAGTACAAAGAGAATACAGGAGGGGATACCTCAAAAGCAGTAAGCTGAAAAATTCATGGACATATGTGAGGCAGAGGGGCTGTACCTTTAAGTGTCAGATTGTTACACTGTTTAACCTAAATGCTAACCTAAATGATTTGATTTTATTTAGTTGTAGATGTAGACAGACCATTATTCTGATATGACAAAGACCATCATTGAGATTTTTGTGAATTCTTTGTGCTGTTGCACTTTTTGCAAATGTGGAAATTTTAAAAAAATGATTGCAGCTTTGGGTTCATCACATCTTTTCTCCAGAATTCAGACACAGCTAAATATGTAAGCATTGGACAAGGAGACATTTATAAGTAAGAAAAATGTTGATTTTTATTTATTTTTTATCCCTTACGAGAACATTTGTTGTGATTTGGCAATATGTAAATAAAATAAATGGAAATGAACTTTAGGTCACCACCATTTTCCTTGCAACATATAGGTTTGACCAACCACCCATTTCCCCCAGCCCAGTCACCCCCTGCTACAGACTCTGTGATGACTTCTTGCTTTTTCTTTCCGGAGCTTCACACCTCTCAGCTGTCAGCCATCATTCACTTCCTTCACTTCAGAGGACTCCATCCCACAGCCTCCCTCCCCTACCACCATCTTGTGCCTTTCCACACTTCAAGTGAGGAATGACCTACAAAAGATCAAGGTGTGAAAGACTGTGCGACCTGTGCCATGTGGCATCATGGGAAACATGTTGAACCTGAACCTCAAGCTGGGGAAAGTACCATAACTGTGAAAGACCTCCAGGGTGGTACCAGTTCCAAAGACCAAAAGGTCTCACCAGCTACAGGCCATTTGCACTGACTTCCCATCTGATGAAGACTCTTGATGTGTTGGTCCTCAACCATCTACACCTCATGGTGAGGTCTTCATTGGATTCATTGAAGTTCACCTACCAGCCTGACATTGGGGAGGATGACGCCTTCATCTGCCTCTTACACCAAGCTCTGACCTTCCTGGAGGGCTTGTAGCGCTGTGAGAATCATGGTCTTTGATTTCTCATGTGCTTCCAACAACATCTAGCCAGGACCTTCCTAGTAATATGCTGAAGCAGTGGAATCACCTTCTGATGAATGTTGCTAGAACAAAGGGGCTGGCAGTGAGCTTCCACAGGTGCAGACCCACCTGAGTGACAGCAGGACACATCCCACAGAGTGGAGATTGAGATAACGGACTCTTATAAGTACCTAGGTGTTCACCTTAGCAATCAGCTGGACTGGACTCACAACTGGGATGCTCTTTACAGGAAGCAAACTACCTGCTGAGGAGGCTGAGGTATTTTGAAATTCAGGTGACACTTTTTAGGATGTTCTTCGACTTTGTGGTGCCATCAGTCACTTTTTATGATGCAGTATGTTGGAGCAGCAGCTTATCTGAGAGGAAGAGGTTACACGAGCTTCTCAGGAAAGGCAGCTCTGGGTTTCCTGCTCTCTCAACCCAGTGCAAGTGGTGGGAGACAGAAGGACTCTGACCCACTCTGCCATGATGGACGTCAACACAACCTACGTCCTGTAAGCTGTAAACTGTCAAAAAGTAGTAGCCTAATATTGCTTTTATTTAGCTGAGTTTTAATTAAGGTTGCAAACCAAGTTTGTAATCTAATGGCGTACGTTTTGATTAGGAAAGAAGACCGTAATGTATGGTAGCAGTCAATCAAACGGACTGTCAGCCCTTGGTGTATTTACAAATTTGCAGTTAAAATGTTACAAATTTTGTTACTTATGGGGAACGTACATGTGTAATCATTAGTAACGATGGAGGGATCACTCTGCCATCATGTAACCTGTGGGGGGGAAAAAAAAAAAAACGATGAGCATCTAGACTTTAGTAAGCTTTTAAGTCTGCTCTGGTGTGGGGGCAAACACCGTTGTTGGCATGGTGGTGTAAATCATGTGGCGTGAATTCAGGCAAAGCCATCAATTTGATCAAACCAACGAACAAGTCAGGAGGGAGAAGGTATGGGTTGGTTTCTAAGCTACAGATTTTCATGTTTTGTAAATACTTTCTGTCTAGTCTACAACTACGTAGACTACATGTGCTACTTCCAGAAACAAATGATCTTGACTTGAAGTAGAGACAATACATATGTCTCTACTATATTGCTATATTGGCATAAACAACTTGGAAAAACTATTTCAGTAGCTCTGTTGAATACTCCAGACTTTGGATTGGAGTGCATCATTTTTAATAATGTTTCGTCATTTCATTCTTTATTCTGTTTTTCTATATTTAATGTTCTGACTTTGTGTGAACCTGCTTGCTTTGATTTCCTGTCGCTTTAATGCTATCGTCTTCATTTCTGTATTTAATGTCTAGAAATTAAAGCAATATATATGATTATCTCTAGAATATCCAAATGACTAAATGGTTGTTGTGTTAACTTTAAGTCCACACGCAAACTAAATACACCTGGATCTTTGAAACAAAATGTAGAAAACTCAATTCTATTTTGTAGAATATATACAGTATATATAAATCACTGTCATGGATCCCCCATCTATAGCAGATTTTCAGCATGAGTGTTTGAGGGAATGTTTCATGTAAAGCTCAGTTGAGAAAAAAAGTGTGTGTGTGTATGCACATGTAAAGGGGTGTGCATGTGTGTTTTATTAAGTTTCTACTGCACCCCTCTCTGTCAGCTTGCCTCGGCTCTTTGTATTAAATTGTAAAGGCACCGCAAGGTGCTGACGGAGCTCAAACCTTTTAGCTGACTCAATGTTTCACGGCAACAGCCCCTCTGCCAAACGTCCGACAGATGTATACTCTCTCCTGCCCGGTTTGTTATCACCTGACCAAAGCAAAACTGCGCCTGGACCCATAAAAACCCAAGACAAGATAACAAAGAGAGCAATGGCTGGAACTTATTTTACGAGTGATGCTTCTGCTGTGGAGCTCTTCGGACATTAGACAAGAAAAATGGAGGCCATTGCGAGGACAGCTTTGCTGGTTTAAGATCAGTTCCATAGACAAAGCTCCGCGCGCCGCAAAGGCCCATTAGACTGAAAAGTTTCACACAAAAATTCAGTAAATATTAAATGTCTACATATATTTAAGTATGTACAATACTCATAAAAATATTCACCTCCCTTTTTATTGCTTTTTTAAATTCTCTAAATAATGAAGGGAAAACTAATTTCAACAAATAATGACAAAATAAATGATTTCATTAAATATTGAGTTCAGCCTCAAACTCACTATTAGATTGAGGTCTGAAGATTGACTCAGCCTCTGTATGTGTGTGTACTGAAGCTGTAACACTTTCCATAAAACATATAGCAACACAGCTGTTTGTTTTCAGTGAACTCTGGAATAGTAGCATGTTGAAATGTTTTTACTTTTTCTTCTTATTTTTGGCAGCGTGTGCTGGAAACTTTGAGATCTTTCAGATGGTAAGGAAGTGTTTGTCTTACCCCTTTTATTTCTGGTTTATCTTAGCTTCCTGGCAAAGAAAGAATTCCCCAACATTTTGTCAGGTAGCAACCATAAGTGGGACAAATTTATACTGTAGCCCAACAGAAAGTTGTGCACAATTTCTTTCTAAATAAATAGAAAAAAAAAAGAAACACAGGATCATTTTGAGTGTTTGACTCTTTTTGCCGTAAAAGTCAAATTTGTGGTAGAGATGAACTGATCCAATATTATCTATCAGCGTTGATATTGACAAAAATTCTACATTGGGTATTAGTGACAATAACACATGATGGCAGATCTAGTCAGTCTAATTCTTTGCTTTGTGCTCTGCGTGACGTCATGCTTATTTTACATTATAGCTAGCATTCCAGAAACTACTTTCTGAACCAGCTGAAAGAAGGTTTGTTGTGGTTTATTTTTTTATTTTTTACATGTGTGAAGGATGTAGTCAGTGTTATGTTACATTAGCCATTATAGTCAGAATTTCACTCGTCGTTCCATGTTTGACTAAGCTTGTAAAACAATTGGTGTATTTTAGGGTGCTATACTGGTGCAGAGTTATCACATAGTTTTGTAATGCAGTACATTTAAGTCTATGTATAAAGAAAAGAAAAACAAACAAAAAAAATTAACAAAAGAACGTTGCACTATGTTGCTGTATCATATCGTTATTAGCCGATACTAAACCTCAGATATCTGTATTGGTATCAGAAGTAAAAAAAAAAAAATGGATCGGTGCATCCCTAGTTTGTGGATTATATGACTTAGTGTTGCTTTAAACTTCTCCACAACATTATATCTCACCTGTTGTTAGTGTTTATTAATGATCATGACTCTGTTTGCTCTGAATTGCTTTTTAACCTGAATCTCACCAGAAAGACAACTTCTGAAGAAAATTGAGTTTTATGCAGGGACATCAGCGTAAAGGAGGTAGAATATAATCAGATAATTTCAAAAGATTTTGAAACCAGTGAATAATTTTGGCCTTTTTCACAGTCATGCTTTTTGGTAGCAATACAACCAAATTAGAGTGGATAGATAGCAGTATACACATAAACTAGCACATTTTAAGTAAACAGCTTTCAATTTAACTTCAACAAAACACCCCCATCGCATATGAACAAGATAAAATGCTGAAAAAAAATAGTTGCTGTGGTTTAAAATTAGACTACGCTGTGTGTGCAGACAGCTGAAGCGATTAAAAAGGAGCGTATCGGCTCTGTTAGACTAACATGAAATGGACAGATGAAAAACGAGGCTGACACAATTTTTAGCGCAGCCACGGCGTTCAGGAAATGAAGGTTTGGCACAATGCTAAAACGCTAAGCAAAGGCTGTCAGGCACGTCCAATCAAACAATCATAAGCTCCAAGAGGAGGAAGACGGCAGTAACTGCTTTCCTGTCAAGTCTATGTAAACAAAGGTAATTGTTTTATATAATTGTCCTGCGTTCATGTTTGTACCTTAGTAGTGACTTTGAACGTCGGAATGAAAAGCAATATAATTGGGTTTTCCACAGCATCAGCAAAGGAACAGGTGACAGAGCATCTAACAACCAAAACCAATATATCTCAAAGCAAATTGCTTTTAAAGTGCAACACTGGCTGGACGTTAATGTTTACAGAAGTGAAATTGCCTTCAATCAAGCTGTTAGCTCGACGCATGAAGAAACAGGGCTGAATTTGGGTTGTGTGGAGTGGTTTTAAGCAGGTAGTATCTTCCTCTGGGTGTTGTTTCTCCAACATTGCAAAAAGCACAAAATCTTACCAAGTAATTTTTGGCTAGTTTTTAGTGCAAATATCTTATTACACTTGAAATACAATATTAAACTGACTTGCAGTATAATATAGGAGCTTGTTTAAAGTCAATAATTCTATAATATTGATGAAAAATTACTGCTTCCATTGTCAGATTGTTGTACTTTTTTCCATGTCAGTTTCTTTTTTTGATCACACGAGCATTTGTTAGGTTTAGGGGCAATTATGTTTCCAGAGTTTGTATTGGATGGTTTATTTTTTATTAAGAAAATAATGGATAAGGGATAAATACTTTTGCTATGTTGGGTCCAGCCAGGTTTCATTTTCACAAAAGCTGAAAGAAACTGGAACAAAACTGAACAGGTTTTCTGAGTACAAAAAAAGAAGATATTTATCTTAATAGCTAACAAAAAAATAAATTTTAGGGTCATTTTTAAGCAGCATATGCATGAATTTTAAAACGTGTTGGACTTGGCAATAGAAATAAGTTTTGTGATTCTAACTGACCTAATAAAGGTGAAGCTTGGTCTGATTTAACGTCGGACAGCGAAGGGGTAAAAGAAATGTGCAAGTGTGTTTTCATGTTGTGTATTTAAACTTTTGGTTTCAGCTCTGCGTAGTAGATGGCATTTCGCAAGGACACGCTTAGAATTCATCCACCGCCACACAAACAGACACACTGTCAATACGTACCAGTAATTATAGAATGCATTAAAAAGATCAGAGGACTCCTTGCGATTGTTGGCTGGACCCGGCCAGCTGTTTGCGCTCCGAGCGTTCTTTGGTCTCTGCATAATCACCAGAGAGCTTTTGCATAGGCGGCTGCTGAGGCTGCACTTCCTGTGATGAGCGAGCAGGAGGTGAGATGTTTTTTTTTTATTATTTTTATCTCCCTTATTTTATGACTTTTTTTTATCCCCCTCCTCTTTCAAGCTTGCTTGCACCCCATGCCCCGAGGTGAAGTGGTTATTAGCCCGGATGTGCCTGGAGTTTAAAGCTGTTATCGATGGAGACTATAAAATAAGGACCGGGACTAGAGATGGGAAACTTTACATACGATGTTTGTTACTCACAACGCTGAAAATAGCCACTAACTCAGGATTAAGAGCCTTGTTTGACTTTGAAACTATCACTCCAGCAGGTAGATCATCACCCTTGTCAATTAAACACAAAGGAAATAATAGAAGCATCTGGTTGTGGGGAGACTAGCGGTTGAGTAATGAGGTCTGTTTAGCCTATTGGTGAAATGGGAGGGGGGGGATAAATTGAAATACTGAGGGATGAACAGCTTGGATAGAGGGGCTGCATGGCAGAATTATTGACACTATTACAGCGCTCATAGCCAGTAATAGCTGTTTCTATTCTAATGGCTCAGATGGTTGATGTGGAGGGGTGGATCGTGTACAAATGAATGGTATTTGTTGTTGTGCCTCAAAATCTGTCAGCCATGAACAATTATCTACAGCAAAGCTGAAAAAAATCCACAATATACCGTATTTTAAAGATGATTTTGAATTGTTTGATAAAGGGAATAACCTTGAATTATTCACAGTTAAAAATTCAGACGTCCAAACATAAGAGTTAAACAAACTATTTTATCCTTGTTGACGTTTGGGAAACCTTAAGTGTAATTTTTCAGATTCATGTTTAAGCAAAATAAATGATTTCAAGTATTTCTGCGTTTATTTTTTACTTAGGGTGGCCAATAACCAACGGCTATGAAATGGCACTAGGCTGAAAAACATTTATCAGAAAATACATTTTATTAGCAAGAAGCTTTAGAAATCTAAGAGCACAGCACTAGCAAACTGCATCAGAGGTATCCTTAAAGTGCAAACACAAAAATGTCAAACTTCAATTAACAAATCTGATATTACAAACAAGAAAAAGTCCTTGAAATCATCCAGCGGCACCAAGGCGATTTCAGTTTTCACACTTTCAGACACCTGAGCAGGCAAAGTGCATCCTGGGATTCAGTGACCTTCGAGTCAAGCCGCATAGAAGGCAGTAGCAGATCCTTGAAATTGTTTTCTCTTTCCCCTCTCGATGATTGGTGGAGTAAGCACAGATCAGTGCTCAAAAACACGAGCAACAACATTATCGCAGACGTTTGGAGAACCCTCAACGTTTTCTTCGCTTCACCTTTTCCCTCCCAAGTCTTTACCACCTTTTTTTCACATGTTAAAACCTTTTCTTTTTCCCTTGAGCTCTTTCACTACTCAAGTTCAGCTCAAATGTATTACTACTCTGTGTGTAAGAGGGGGCTTTTAGTTGGCATGTACAAAAATGAAGCCAATTAATATAAAGGTACTATATGCATACTGCTGAATTTTAAAACAAATGCTCTTTTCAACCAAATGTAAACACAATGGGCTAGGTGTACTTTCTATGAGTGGGAAAAACAGCAACAGCAGCAACATCAAAGATCAAACAAAAATAATAGCAAAAAAACAAGGATAATGCCAACATTACTTCAGTCAAGTCCATCATCCAAGAGAAACAGCAGAACGCAGAAGCGCCGCGCCCTCTGTGCTTTCTGTCTTCAAAGATAGAATAGATAATGCCCATAGTACCTCTCTCTACTATAACTTCAGTATCTGACAGTTAATTATGAAGAAAATGACCAGAAGCAAAGGACCAGAGGTAAAATGAAAGCGTGAAACAAAAGTAATCTGGAGTTCCCCTTCAGGAATCATAACGTCTTCGATAACTAACCCATTATTTAGGATAAATGTTTCATTTCTTCTCAAAGATGACACTTTTTTCCCCCCCATTGTGTGTGGGCGTGTGCGTGTGTAGCTTTCCTAAAAGGAAATTACACGTATTGAGCTAAATGTCACTTAAGATGATGCATGAAAAGATCGTAGGTCCCAAGTTTGCCATATCCATTCCTATCCATTTGTTTTTCGTCACATTCAGATATAAGTATTGATGTTTTGAATGAAACAGACCTACCAATTTGTTTGCTATTCCTTACCAATCATATCTCGCTTCGCTGAGGAAGCCAGCGGAGTGCTGAGGGGAAAACAATATGTTATCAGCCCTAGGTAGGTAAGCAGAGACACTACATGCCACAAAGAATTTTTCCACTCCAATTTAAAGGTTTATAAGCTAGAATTTATCCATATCACCCCTCAAATATGGTGCTGTTTAGAGTCACTTTTTGTTGCAATTGCACCTTCAATTATGGGGTCTGTTTTTACTGTCTTTGCTTAGCTGCAGACTGGAATTCTTTCCTGCAACCAATAGGCTAATTGTTGTCATACACCAACACTTAAACTATTATAGTTTTAACTACTACAAAAATTAAAGCATAGTGTAAGGAGTTTTTCTAGATTACACGTAGCTTGAACTGCGCAAGTGCAAGATGTCATAACTAGCATCATGCAAAATGTTAAAGTATAAACGAAAAGGCAAAACTTAAAAATATTTTCATTTTATTGTCCGTACATTGTGGAATTGCCTTGTACGTGGGGCCTGCAATCAAAACAAATTTAAGTTTTTGGGTTTATTTTTCAAAAAGGGAGTTTAGGGAACCAGCTTACGTTTCTGTTGAGGAATCTCTCCCACCTCTCATCAAATCCAAGGGTTTCTGAATGACAGTATTATTCCTGCCTAAGGCTATCAGGTGAGGTCCTCAGTAATATGCTGTGTTTTCATGATGATTATAAAAGATCTGATGGACAGCCGGGAAGGACATTAAAAAAAGTAGTATAGCTGAGGGGGTATGTAGGTTTAAAACTCACAAGCACAAGCAAATAATTAAAAAGAAACACCCAAGAGGAAGAGGACAGCAGGGTGTTGAGCAGGCAAGGAACGGAGCCAAAGTGGCTAAGGGGATTGTTAAGTCAGAATGATTTGCAACTGAGTGTCTTTAAATTTACTGCTGACATTCATGACTCCAGGTGACCAATGTTCCCCTTTTGATTTTATCTCACACCATCATAACGCTGACATCTTTAGGTCTTACTCTAGCATCTATTGTGTTGTAAAAAAAAAAAAAAACAGTCTGGACTGCACATGGAGTGCTTAAAGTCCCAAGGTTGTCCTTTCACGACAATCAGCAATGCCTTGAATCGGACCCAGGCGGCTGACAGATCCTGCGCTTCAGCCTGTTAGGCTCTTGTGGGCAAGCACTTTGGTTATCCCAAAGGGTGAAGAACCCAGGGATGACCCTGGACTTTTCAGGGATTATAATGTCTTACAGCTGCCCCTAGTGACTTGAGGAACTCCCGCAGGAGGTGCCAGGAACAAGGGAAGTGTCGCATGCTTTGAAGACCTCCTGCCACGGCGACCCTCCCTAAAGGATTATAGAAAGCAAGTGGCTAAGTGACACTGTCGGGCACTGCTTAGGAAGGAGAAAAGCAACAATTCTTTGACATGGTTTTCCATAGGTGCTCCTGAACAGTCGACCCAACTTCAAGCTTTGTGTATTGTACTGTCACTTGGCCTCAAAGTTATGTGCTGCAGATGTGATATACAGGGAGACAGTGGGCGATCCAAAGCTTTTAAGTTGTCGTCCATCTTCCCTCAAGTGCTTTTTGGGATGATTGATGCAATGTGTCGACTTTGCACCCTTTCACCGTAATCAGAGACAATGTGAACAAAGATGGATGTGGCTGGGAATGTCATTCTCTTCTTGAAGATTTTTCCTCAGTTCAGGGAGTTTTTTTTTTTAGTTTTCATTTTTTTTTAGAGAATTCAGGTAATACTTTTGGAGATATTGGTTTTCGTAAAAACCGCTTCCAGAGTCTTTGTACTCTTGAATCAACTGTCTAGACGGGCATACTACTGTGCCCTTGAAAAAAGTATTTCAAAGGTTGGCAAAATGCAAACCTTTTTGCATTTGTGAAGTTGATTAATAATAATATGGTTTGTATTTTGCATTCGTTTTCAGCAAACCTGCATTTATAAATTGCAGAGCCACTTTTTGACATCTAGAAAATGAGATGGCCATTTAGCCTCATATTTAATAGTGTGTCTGTGGGTTGTGTTCTTTAATTAGGCCACGATAAAACATGAATGCGATTTGATGTAAACTACTCTACTGCAGCTCTGGCTGGGTGTCTATTCTTGATGGATAGCTGCAGGAGGGCGAACCTTTAGCCTACTAACAAAACCATTGCAACCTCTAACAACAATTTTTTAAGGAGATGGATATCCAAACAAAAATTGCCCTGAAGAGTATGATTATTTCAATATGTTTTTGCTCAAAAGCAGTCATCCAAAAAGTTAACCAAGTAAGAGTGGAGAGGTATTTGGTTAATATAGCTACTTAAGTGTGGAGGAAGATTTAATTTTTGAGAATAATGCATCGAGACGGACAAAAATCTAAAATTATGGGCCTGCTGGAGAAAAACATCCCCACAGCATGATGCAACCAGCACCAATTTAAAATTTGGAGATTTTCAAAGTAAATCTTTAGTTTCACTTGCCCAGAGACTCTTCTTTAACAACTTTTCAGTGTACTCCTCTACATATCCCTGTGGTTTTCAGTAGACTGCCATTTATTAAAAGATTTTAATAACTCCCTCCATTTTGGATGATGGATTAAACAAGACTCCGCGAGGTTGGAGGACAGAGGTTTTCTGTCCTCCAACTTGATTTCCCCACTTAATCTGCAGCCAGATGTAAATGCTCTGATAAATGCTCTGTAGCATTGCCTGTCACTTCAAGTGAGCAAACAGTTCGTTTTCAGATGATGGATTGAAAAGTGCTCTGGGATATTGTTTTAGAACCCAACCCTGCTCTAAACTTCTCCACAACTTCGTCCTGGGTTGTTACGCGGTATTCACGGTGCAGTTTGTTCGCTAATGTTCCCCAATCAACATCTTAAACCTTCGGAAAACAGCTGCATTACACAGTTTGAGTTAGACTCAATTAAACTTTGTTTAATGAAGTGACTTATAAAGGCACTAGGTTGCGTTAGATTTCATTAAGAGGCATCGGAGTAAGCCAAAAAAAAAAAAAAAAACACTCCAGACTTATGTTGTTAAAAAGTTTTCCCTCTTTTTGTTTATTATTTATTTAATACTCAGAATAAAATAACATTAGAGGAATATTGATACTTTTGTAGGGCACTACATGACATTTCAATGTCTATTCAAAATCTCATCATGCTAGCATCGCCCTTCTGTAGCAGCTTCTAACATAATGTTTTTTTTGTGTGTGTTTGTGTTTTCCTGCACTTTTATAGGGCGTTATTGCTCATCGCCCCATTATCTAGTCATCAAGCTGACAATGAGGATGCTTGTTTCTCTATGTTGCATCCAGGCCCCTCACGGCGACTGGATGCCTGCCTGAATTAATAGTGACAATTAATTCCCGCTGGGGATTAATAGTCATCCATCTATCCATCCATCTACCCCCACTAAGCAACAGGATGTTCCAGATGTTTAATCAGCATCGGTTGCGGTGTGCCGGGGTGCAGCCATCAAAGCAAAGGACGCCACCGGAGGCGACATTAAAAAAGGCAGAGTCTGTTTCAGATTGAAGGCCTTCCACTCTGGAAGTGACTGTTAGTTTGGAAATAATAACACCGTCCCCTACGAAAGGCAGGATTATGTCAAACTACCTGACTGAACGAATCAACTGAAAGGCATCATTGCTGCTTGGCTGCATGTATTTCATCTGACTGTAATTTCACTGGGTGAAGCAGAATCAGATTTTAATGATTACATTGTTTACACTTTGTCATCAGGCCTAACCCTGTGATATTATACAGGATTAAATACCTTGTAGGAAAAAAACATACATTGAAACTGTTCAATCCACTTATAGTTTGGACTGTTCAGTCATTCTGTTCAGTGCTTTGGAAATTTTGTGTCCATCCCCTGACTTATAGCTTCCAATACTCATTTCTTTGATTTTCTTGGAGTGTCCTATGTATTCTTGTAGGAATACTGATTAACCAGTGAATGGATTCTTTTTTTATATTACAATTACTGTGTCATTTGAACTCAATCTCTTGAGCGTGAGTAGTCACACTGATTGACTGGACCTCTGTTGAATTAGCTCAGTCACTTTGAAGGGAGTGGATATTTACAAAAACACATATGTTTCATATTTTGCTGATATTTTGTAGAAATCAGTTTCCTTCACAACATAAAAGGTTTTCTTTGGCTTTTCTGACAAGAAAATAGATATTCCGTTCATCATGATTGATTGATTTATTAAAATAAATCAACATCTTAGGGGTTGAATAATTGTTCTATCTACTGTAACAGGGCTATAAAATGTGGCTGAAGGATTCACCTTCATGTCTGAGGCTTGTAATCAAAGTTTACCAGGCAAGATAATTACATGCTTGGAGCACAGAGGCAAAGCTTCACTCTGATGAACGATTGTGGCATTCTATATACAGTAACAAGCTCCTTGTAATGCCACAGAAATTGAAAAAAACTTCAACCTGTTTGTCCTTAGAGTCAACGAATAAGTTTTAAATTTGCCAAGGCACCTCGGCAATGACACTGGCATGCCAGTGAAAGAAAGACATATGTGCAAAAACAATATCTAAAAAAAGCAATCAATATCTCTCCTATGATTAAAATTTATAAAATTATAAGCATCTTGTGAAACTTTAGCATGAAAAAGAAATGAACTGCTAAATAAAAAGGATTTGGTTTTGGAGGACACACTTGATGTTTCTCAGAACTTTATTTTTTTAGAGTCTAAATGCATTTTGAGAATTTCACAGTATCCTTGAGGCAAGCGTGAAGGTAGGCTTGCCTTAACACTTTAATTTTGACTGACAGAGCTCTTGGCTGGATTTTTGCTGTTTATATAACTTGATTGGCAGATTCACACCGATTTCTTAAAATATGACAAGGGCTTGACCAGCGCAGGGCTGCAAAATCCACAAGTGGTGAAAGAAATGGTTGGCTTTAGAAGAAAAGAAGGCAACAGAATGTCTAAGTTTTTAAAGTGTATTTTATTTTACTGCTCATGATTCAAGTCAACAAGTGAGTCAAATATAGTGCTTCCCTATAACTCCATCTCCTTTAAAGTTAATCACCCTTCAGTTTTTGGTCCTCTAATAGCCTTGTGGGACCATGACGTTTCTTGGCTGTCCTTTGAACAACTGTGCTTTCTAAATTTGGTGGACCTCCAAAGAATCACCGTAGTGGCAAATTCTTGGCTTGCCAAACGTATCATTGTTGCTTTATGTTTCTACTGTTTCATATATTTTATGCACTCATCGCTGTTTAAGGCACCAAAATTCAAATCTAGCAAGTCAGAAAACAGGTTTGGAATGCAGGGTTTCCCCCAGTGTGTTACAAGCTTGGCGGGCCACCAGGCTTCACTTGTACCCCCCAGGCTAAGCATTGCTTACTTACTTTAGTGTTTTTAAAATGTCTGCGTTTTTCAAGACTTTATAGTTGGTGTTTTATTTTTTGTCACAAAAGTTTGACTTCCAAATATCACCTTCATACATTTGTCTGCACATGTGGTGATGTTCTGGAGAGCCCATCCAAAACAACGAGCGCTAGAGGGAGTCAACTGGCTTCTCTGGCCTAGCCCAACATATCGGTATCACATAGTCAGCTCTCTTCACACAGATTTCTAAACTTTCGAAAGCCACACAGTCTGCAAAACAGGGTAATAGCAGTGTCTTTTAAGCATTATAGCGTCATTCTGTCAACCTAATGTGAATGCATCTAAACCCCACACATTGCTGTTGTTCATCCTGGCTTCTACATAAAAAATAGATGAGCATCACATTATCCAGAAAAAACACAAACACACGTCTTCCAAAATCTTAACGCGAACAGTAAAACCAGGCAAATGTGATAAAACCGCTGGTGAGTCACACGGCCCAATAAACGCAACATATTCTGCTGCAAAACAACCTGAGGGAAAAATGAAGCAGCGGGTTACCTATTTGAGCTGTTAAAAACAAGCGACACGCGCACACACAGAAACATCAATCTGATGCCTTGTCTTACACGACTGGGCGAGAACTCGCAGCCACAGCTCATTATACAAGACATTCCTAGATTCCCCCTGTGACGTCCTAAATGCAGCCGACACCGAGGGTCAAACACGGAGGGGGGGATTACAGTCCAGAAACGTAATCCACCTCTGAAACAAGCTTTAATGAAATGGGCCTCATACCAGCTGAGAACGCAAAGGCACAAACAATCCTGCAATGGATAACAAATGAGACGCACAGTTGTATGTTTTTATTATTTTACCACCGTGAATTATGACTCCCTCAGCATATTCTGAAACTGTATTCTGGCAATTTAGTGTGAGATTATCTTGACCAGATTATATGAAGGCTGCATCATTTTGTAAGAGCATCTGCGACACTTAGAGCGACACTGGTTCTTTATGCAGAATTTAGAACTGCGGAAAAGGTTGTGAATGTCGAGTTAATATGTCTACACGCCGCTTAATGTCATATACAGCATATCTGAGTGGGTTACAGTGATGTGAATGTGCTGTATTGGTACGAATGCCGCATTTATTTCCAAAGGGCAAGGATTAGTTTGATCACCCAAGCATTTATCTATGCAGCCTGGGTGGTGAAGCATGCAGCTGTTGTTGTTTGTTTTTTCTCTTTTTTCATGAATGGGCCAGTAATCAAGCAGGAGGAGGAGCTTAGAATTGCTGAATGGGACATAACCCAGCTCAGACTGGATTTAGGCTGCCTCATTCTTAACCTTTTTATTTTTTGGCTTTCCTAACTAAAATTCTACCTCTATCCGAAACTGCTCCCTTTGCAATCTGTTCCTTTTCGCTTCTCCCATCACAGCCGTTTCCATACCAACAGAAAAGTTGTGGCATATAGAGACAAGAAACGGATACGTTCTCAGGCCTTGAAACACTTATAGTGCAGTTTTTCTTTAGAAAAATCAGGATGAAGATATAAAAAAAAAGAAAATAAGATACAAAAAGATTGACCCCAAAAAAATCTTGGTAAGCCTGAAGACCGTAAAAAATTATTACAATAAAAACAGCATAAAAAATGTTGTTATGGCCATGGCATCTATGAAGTGGTTGTTTAGCCGTAACAAAATCTGTGTCTTTCTCAAAGCTTTTCACATCACTCAAGCCACTTTGCAGACTTGTTCACATGTGATTTTTAGTGGCATTTCTAATTGAGTCAAAGCAGCACAATTACAAATTATGCTTTTTTGACATAATCAGAATGTTAGAAACTTTTTGCATGTTTGTAATGGAAACACAGCTAATGACAAAGATGTTCTTCTGGACTGAACTGAATCTATTTATTTATCTGATTTGGTTGTGCAATGAATGATATCAAAATAAGCAGGAAAAAGACATGAAAGAATAAATTGAGCATTATGCAGTTTTCTTTTGCCTCTTTCTCCAATCTCCTCATTTTGCACAGTTGGAAAACATGAGTTCTCGTCTAGTTCCAGATGTTTTAAATGTTTTATTCTGATTTTGAAGGAGTTTGACGACCATTGAATGTTCTCTCTTTTTGTCTAAGAGAAATTAGACTGTGTGGTCATCACATTTGTACGAGTATTACAGGATACAGATGAAAAATTCAACAACAGTATAACATTTGACTGCAGTGAAAAATGAATAAAGAGATTGTAATTATTATTTGATTGATGCATACGTTTGATGGTGGGCAGATTTAAACGAGTGTCTTCTTTAGTTTATAATTTCCTTCTGAATAATTGACACTGCTGCTTCTCACAAAACCCCAAGAACAATAGTAATGGAAAAGTGTCTACATGACTGACTGCTGCTCAGATGGACTGATGAAGCCATTAAAGCCACAATAAATAGTTCATGTCTCAAAAGGGCTTTAAGTAACTCTTGAAACAGACTGCTTGGCTGATTGAAAGTGAGTCATGCTATAGTTTACTGACTCTTAAGAGAAGTCAGCCAAATAGCATGGCTGTTTTTGAATGTTAGCACTGCTCACTTCACACGCAGCAAAAAAAAAGCCCAAAAAGTCCCATTTTATGTGTGTAAAGGAAAGTGTTTCAAATCACTGATGAAGCCACATGTATGTACATTAACAATTGAGGAACATGGCAATGTTTTGTGACACTGAACATTTAGTCCAGTCCTGAACAGACTAATAATCTACAATCTTTTTAAACACATTCTTAGACTGATTAAAATTAATCTTCCTCTGATTTTCATTTTATTGAAGTGTGTGATAGTCATTGATCGATTCTAATTTCTCTCGAAAACTGTGACGCACTTTACCAAATTTTTTCACCTTTCCCATTAAAAATGCAGCAGTACAGGTGTATTTAGTTTGGTTACCGGGCAACTAAAACCATCTCAGCCCAAATTTCTAACTTGAACACTATACAAGAGAAACCCGATTCTGTGAAGTGCAAAATTAAGCTCGAATTGTCGAATTGGTTGACTTCACGTACTGCTAATTGCCTTTTAAGACGTAACCCATAGATGATTTCTATCACCTTTGCTGCAGGGATCATCAGTCAGAAATCATTATGGAATTTTACACGGTGACAGAGAGACTTAACGCGGTGATTACATGGCACTGATGAGAAAATAAATACTGGCCTGTGTGTGGATGGAAAAATCACAGCCTGAAGTGCATTTGGGCAGCTGGGACAGTGCTGTTCTCTCTGTTGACATTTCTAATCAAAGGATGACATCTGTCACTGCCTCCTGAGGGGCCCTGTCTGTTGTAATTGCAGTACGCATAAACCATATTTACATAAATGTAGTTGATTCAGTGGTATTTTCTTAATTTAAATTTAGCTTTAAATGAAGTTAAGACAAAAAAAAATATTCTGTTTAAAAAAGAAAATAGAAATCATTCAATTTGCGACCCTTTTCAAGCCACGTGTCTTACTGAAGGGATTCTGGAAACCCATAATGTCATACCAAGCCTTACTCATGCATATTGCTGTGTTGAAATGAGGGGAAGATTATAGTGGGGGGACAAACAGAGCTCTGTCATCTGGTATTTTCTAAATACCAAGGGGTCAATGTAATTTCACACCATCAACATCACCAAATTAGGTGTGAGTGAGAAGACATTCTGAAACCTGGTTCAAGAACACTGTACATCACACTGCATCAACTGAAGTGAAGGCGAAAGTGTTGATTTCACAAATGGAAGGCGACAATATATGTTGGTAATAGAAGAGACAGAATTGTTGGGTGCTATTAAATTAAGTCCCGCAGGATTTTCTCAAGTGTGTTCAGACTAACATGCCCAAATCTAGTTTTTCTCCACAATTACAAACTCAATTTCAATAATCTCAAAGCAAACACTTGGGAGACTCCATCAGATGTGTACGCATCACCATGAAATAATTAGGTTTTTTCACACGTTTTTTGCTTCATATAGTATCAAATGTTTTTAGAAAGATCATACATAAGACTACAAGCTTTTGGAAATGATAGCTCCACCTGTGATAGTGTGATAGTTACCTGTGCAAAGATGGATGCAGCTGAGGTAAAGCCTATTTTCAGAAATATTAGTAAAAAAAACCCCAAAACAAAACAAACAAAAAAAAAAACAGGCATGTTACCCTAGGCAAATGTGGTCACCATCTACAAAACTGGGGATTTTTTTTCTTTTATTACTTACTAAGCTTAATAATAAACTTATTTTTACATGTCAAAAATAGTTTAATGTCTTTTTTAAATAGCTATATTTATTTTTTTATCCATGTACAATAAATCAATAAGAATGTTTGTATTTGACTCTAATTCAAGTGTATTTTTTTTAAATCCAGTGTAAGAAAAAAAAAACTTTTACATTTTACTAATAAATAAGTAAATTAATAAATAAAAAATTCCACCACAACTTTTGCACTTTTGTGGCATGACCAGAGCTCCGTAGGAGTGTCTTTGTGACGAACGTTCTTGGTTGCTGATGTCTGTCCTGCAGCCTTTGGCTATGAACTCGAATGTTCAATTGCTTTTTATCAGCTTCTAGCGTAGAATCGAACCTTTATGTTGTTGCCTAGACGTGAGGCTGTTAAATGGGATTTATATTTTATTTATTAATTTTTTTTTGAGAGTGCGGGCCATGTTGATACAACCTCTTCATCTCTCTAAAACATCTTATTTTATGTTAGCTCTCTATCCATCCTAACAAATGTTTGCCTTCTAGCTAAACTAATTCATGCGGACTTCAGTATGGATGAAATTAAAGCAAAACGACATAAAGGTGGAGGTTAACATCAGCTTCTGTGAGGTCCATGTTGACACCCGACTAGAGAAATCTACTCGGCCCGTTTAGGTCATTCCTGTCAGATTGACTAAATTTACAGAGTGTTTGCAGACATGATTGCCAGTTAACCTACAGCAGACCTCCTGAGCAAGACACTGGTATTACTGTATGTGCGTGCGATGCAGCGGGATGGGGAGAAGTGAGGAGTTTCTCTCCTTTCAGCCAATGCTCCAAAGCAAATACACGGCTGGTGCTCTGCACACATTCTGCTTGACTGCCAGCCGAGATTACAGGTGGTGCCATTAAAAGTGTCAAATCCGTTGGTGTTAAGCTAACTGTCTGGATTCTTGGGAGAATCCCAGTGTGAGTTTCGGATGAAATGACTCAAAATACACACAATCACCACTTGAGAGTCATCGAGGGGAACAGTAATGAAGGTGTTGCTTTTCTCTGTGCTGTATGTTAGTTGTGTTTAGTTCTAGTTCCCCGTTTCTTGCTCTCATAGCAGCACATTGAATTAATTTGACTCACCATTCCCTTATGCCATAATTGCCTTCCCCCTCTGCCTGTGTGTTCACCAGGATTTTCAATCAGATCATCTTGTTAACTTCTTAGTATCTAACTGATTTCCTCCTTGTTGTTTCTCCTTCAAACTTTGATCTTTTCTGCATCCATATTGCTTACTGTTGATCTGCACATCACACAACATGACTGTTTTTGTATTTTATTTTGCTATGTTGTTGTAAATTGTTATATAGCTGGGAAGAATATAACTGACAATGCAGCTACTGCATTTCGGTTTATTTAACCCTTTAACTGAGAGAAGCAATAGGCCTGTCACCTTTACCAAGGAGATTAATTTGTCTAGATATTACATTTTGGACGTCTCATTCTTGTTCTGTTTGAAACTCGTATACATATTTAAAGGTTCACATCCTTACAAATGATGCAAGCAGTATTTTATAACTTCTTGAATTCAGAAAATCTTTTTCCTGTGTTTATATACGTGTGGCTGTTTTCAACTTTATTGCACAATGTATATCACCTCATTGACAACCAAACTGCAACATCATGCTGCATTTCAATCAAATGATTCAGTCCATACGATGTGTTCAGTGAATGTTTAAATTACTCCAGGCGTCGTTTATTATTATTATTTTTTGTGACACAGAAAAGAAAGCTCTTCATAGTTCCATTATTTTGATAGCAACATATTCTATGCCCCCTCCGGGTTCCTGTATTTGAAATGCATATCAATGACTCAGCCAGGTAATGAGTAGCTGTAATAGCTAAGCTGTGTGAATGCGCCGCAACATTTCTATGCTGAGCAACACCAGGTTTCCTCTCATCATCTATATTGCCCCTGCATTCCTTCTGCTTAGCACCACGCTGCACCTCGTGCTATTTATAGCAGAAACATATTGATCACTCCCCAATCCTCCGTCATGCTGCCAAGAGAGGGTGAGGGAGGGAAGAAAGCGAAAAGGGATGGCAAGCATTTCATGACCTACCATGTGGTCTTGTGTTTGATGGAGAATTAGCATGTGCACCTTGTGAGATGGTTAATCTTTGATTTAGTAGCAGATTGACTTAAATTGAAGAGTTCCGTGGGACTTTGATGTGCCTGGAAATAAAAATAGGGAAAAAAATTCACCTCAGTGCTGCTCTTCCTCTAAAAGGAGAAGCTCAAGTAATATTGATGTCTTGTTCCTGAGTTGTGATGGGTTGAAGAGGGAGGTAGGTGAATTAATAGGGGATTTGTGCACTCCACTGTGTTGTGATGAAGGATTGCCAACCATAAAGCAAATCTCTTCATGTATTACTTTACTAATTGTCATACTTGGAAACGCCTGATCAGAATTTTCAATCCCATCTTTATTTTTGCACAAAGTTTTTACCTTTCAATACAGATTTTAGCTGCTTTTGAGCGTTGGAAATTATTGTTTTTGAGTCCTCAATAGTTATTTATGAAACATCACAGCATGTATGACAGAGGAGTCAAAGTAATATAGATTTTTGCTGATAGAACTTAGGGTTTTCACACTTTAAACGGTTTTGTCAGCTTATATTACCAATTAGCTATGTTAGCCCAACTAAAGTCACACTCGGTGGGTGTAGAAGCTGTAGATCTTGTAAATAAATTGGTGCATTCTAAAAGGTTGCCAACATGTCTACCTCTATATGTTGAAAGCTCAAAACAGTCAGAGGAAATCTCTTCAGCCTTCCTATTATCTTGTGAAAGTCTAGCTCTCTCTGGCGCTCTAGCTGCCTGGATGAACCACAAACTTACCATGACATGTTATGAGAAATAATTGTTTTTTTCCCTCTGACTTCATTTTTAAACACCTTCATTTGACTAAAAATAGTTATTTTTTCTGGTGATGTCAGTTTCTTTTCCTCTGTAGATTTTTTTGGGCTCAGCCTTTGAGAAACATTGAGACCAATCCTCCTCGAGCTCCTTGAATCAGCTGAAGAGCGTTGCAGGGGAAACGGATGTCTGTCTATTCCACCTGTGCCCTTTCACCCAACGACTGTGTTTTGGATAAGCAGATTACAATCATTTGATGCAATGATGGTCCTTCACTGGCCTGGCCAATTTAAAGAAGCAGAGCCATCAGCACTTCATGGTGCTCAGTGGTTAAGAGAACATATTGTATAGTTTCATGCATTCTTCTTTTTTGAGGCTTTTTTTCTGTTTTACTTTTGCCAGATTTACTGTATTTCATTTCACACTTTTTCAAAGTTCAGCTCATTAGATCGGGTCATGTTTGTCACATAAGCTGTTAATTCCAGCCTGCTCATCTTTCCAAGAGTTTATTGTCTCATGATTGGGTTCTGATCAAGGTTGGTTTTGATGAAATGGCCCCTTTATGTCCATTAACAATTAGTGATAATCTCAAAATAGAAAAAATGTTTTTTTGTTTTTTTAAAGTGAGTGAAATTCCATTATGTATTTCTTTCCCACCAACGGTACTTTTGAGCCCGTTATATACCAGGCTCAAAATGCCTGGTATATAACATATGTATGTCTGGCTAAAGCTGTCTTCAAAAGCTTATTATACTTACATAAATGCATAAACATAGTAAAATCTTCCAGAGAATATAAATCCATGCTGTCTTTGCTCCCACATCAGACTCTCATCAGATTTGATTATCAGAAAATGACAGCAGTCCTTGCAATCCTATCTGCTTGGCAAATGTGTTTCTCGGAGGCCATGTGGAGATTGTGATGGCAGAAATGCTCGAAAATCTGCTTGGGGTTTTGGGGGCTTCAACAAAAGGGTTTGTGGGTGTTCATCAAGCTGTCCAAAAGCCACTGTTTGGATAGAGAGCCAGAGTAAGTGCTTAAATTTGGCTTTAGCAGGTCCAACATGGCAGCTGTCTGGCCAAAGGATGATCGGTATGAGGCTGTGAGGGAATGTACTGCGAGGAAAATTCTGGAACAACAAGCTTGATGATGAATGGCTAACCACTCAAAACACACTTTGGCAGATGACTGAAAGAGCCATCTGCTCACCTTCATCTATCACTGGCTTGTTTTAGACAATTACATTTAAAGAAGTTAAGTTTTCACGGGGAAAATACATTTTTGTTCACTGAGAACCTTTCGCCACTTGACCCCCTTTTCTGCCCTAAACCTTCCTGTAGGAACCACGAGAGTCCAAATTGTCCCGTCTGTAATGGATTTCAAGTTTTGCAGAGTAAACTTTCTGTTGACATGCCCTTGAATGCAGTTTGTTGAAAGAGACGAGAGGAACAACAACAGAAAGTCGATGCATATGTTGACATTTAAGCACTGATTAAAAAAAAACCCTTGACTAATGTTTGCCTGTTCCTGTGTTAAAACCTGCTCTTGGTGGGGGTGAAGTTTATCTGCTCAGGGCCATAATTTAGGAATGGTAGATAAAAACTCAAATCTATTGAACCCAATTTATTGTAATATGTCAGCCAATAGATTTGTTCAGATTCTTTTGCGATATGTTTATATTTTATTCAGGGTAGAGTTTGGGGTCTGGCAAATTTGGTAATATTAAGCACCACAGAAAACAAAACCTGCCTATGATTCTTTAAGACCTCTTTGATTGAAACATGACATAGCAAACATTAGCATGTGTTAGCACATTAGTAGCTGTTTAACACATTCAGAGGAAAAACAGTAGAGTATTTGAGGAAAGCCGAGGGAGAACATCTGCAGCCGGGTGTGCATTGGAGCCAGCCTGAATTATTAATGCCTATAATATTCACAGGTATGAACATATTAAACTGGGAGAAGATGAAGAGTGAAATGAAAGCCTCTTTTAAATGAGCTTCCCCATTTACCATTATGAAATGCATCCAAAGTCAAATATAGCCTCGGAGCAGAAGATTCTTGGTTTTAATCCCAACCGGAGGCGTTCTGCGGACTTATATTTTTCTTCCTGTGCATTTTTATTGAGCACGGGCAACTTAAGTGATCTTCATTAAAGATGTATGAGAGCGTTTGGGACCGCAATGTGTCATCTCTCAGGCAAACAGTGATCTGCCACCTACACAGTATTCCGCAGATCACCATCAACACCTAACCCACCCTCGCTCGCTTTATGTGGCCTCCATAAATGTCTGTGTAAAAACAGTACATTAATTACCGTCGCTGCATTTATTTGGACCATATAGGACAGAAAAAAAAGATTTTTCCATTTGGAAAACATTCAAATGTTTCTTTGATTTCTGACCTTTCTGGAAAACACCCATTCACACATACCCCCTCAGTCTAGACACTGGCTAAACGCTCCTCTTGTCTTAGCGTCGCCGACTTTGAGACATCCATTAAGGTTCCCTCTAATCACAGAATGTCGTGATGACGCCTCCCACGCTCGCTCACAGACTTTCCCACACGCGCACACACGCCGCCTCATACACAGTGTTGCTCCCGATGGTGTCACTTAAATGACGACGGAGCTACGTGAGAGTGTTCGCCAAAGAGCTTGGCTTAGAGAATCGGTCACGTAATTGATCAAGGTTGGCAAAGTAGGTTGTGGAGCTAATGAATCAAGACAATGGGCAGCAGGTTTAATTATAGCTCTGAGAAGGGAAACGTTAGAGGGGTTCATCAGAGGGAGGTGAACTCTCTCTTCATAGTTCCCAGTCGGGTCGTATGATAAGGACCTTTTATCGGTTTGGTCTAATCACACGGCATTACTTCTACTCTGAGGCCCCAGGCTTGGCCCCTTAAAAAGATTCCTGTTTGGCCTTAAGGTCCTCGTAGGTTTGCTCCTATCAGACAGATTAGCACTTTAGCGGCTTCTCTGGTTTGACTGATGATGAGAGAACCAAAGTAGTTCTTTGATATCATGGGGCAAACCTCTGTGAAGCCCTAACTCTCCCTTCTTCTATGTTGTATCTCACTTAGCTTAAGCTAACACAATATTAAATTAACTTTATGACACCGTATCCGCCTAGAATTTGATGTCACTGAAAGGACTGAGTTAGATGGCAAAACGTAATCTTTTTTTGTTTTACGTTAGCTATTTGAATACAAGTTTGATTCAGTAGCACACTGTTTGTGGGAAGTGCTTGGAGTCTGAATCAGCTGGGAAGACTTTACCTTGACTATTGAGATAAATGCTCTCAATTTGTCTAACTGCTAACTACCACGCTACCTTCAGCTAACTGGTCCTGCCTGTTAGTCAGTAATTGATGTTTGGTTATTAAATCCTCCGTTTCCAAGAACACCCATTAGTTGCTGGCATGTCCTTGGCCAATCAAACCCTGAGTTTAATAACTAAACAATTTCAATAAATCATTCAGACTTGTTGCAAAAGGAAAAAAAAAGAAGCTTACACCAGAATATTAGGTCGCTTTGGGGGAAATGAAGATGACTTATTGACTTTTATTGTCTGGAGTCAGGTGATGTTGTGAAAATCATTGATTCATAAATCAGCTCCTGTAGTAAATTAGTTTCAGGAAAATGATTTAAAATTGCCCATTGGTAAGAAATGGCAAACCCACTGGGAAATATAGAAGTTAATTTCATCGCTCAGAATTAGAAAAACAGGCAATAAAAACTCCCAGCAGTGATGAGTAACATCATTGCTTCTACATCCCAGAATATTACTGTGTGAGAAGTGGACAATAAAGCACACACTCCATCCTTTATCCTGTGTGTTCAGGCTACAGTCATCCTCTTAGTCTGCACAACATACCTGAAGGGCAGACCTGGGAATATGGGGAACTTGCTTTGTTCATAAGACACCCAAATCAATCATATGGAAGAAGTGAGCCTTTTTAACATTCAACATAACTGATTCCATAACAGAAACTATTATGTTTCATATGGCTGGGATTTCACGGGAAAATAGACAGATTGCTTGGAAATGCTACAAACAACTGCAATCATCAGAAACTATAAATTATCAGATACCGTAAAGCAACTTGTCTGGTTGCTAAAGGCCATTTACTTGCTGTATTACCTTGTTGAGCATAAGCATTTGCTTGTAGTTTAGCAAAGGTCACATCAGAATATGAAATGAAGAAGCCTCGTAGGATTTCATTTGCCGAAGACTTTTAGACTGTGCACTTGCATTTTAAGTTTTGTTTTCTCGGATAAAACATTCATTTTCTACCACATCATGTGTGTTGCCCATAAACCTAATGTTTCTGTGCCTGCAAACCTCAAAGTAATGTTGGAAAGTAGTCATGGTTAGTTTCTTTTCTCCCATTATCAAATTTTAAGTGCTCATTTACTAGAAGAAAAATTAGATTTTCACATATATTCTGGAGTTTCTTAAGATATTTTAGAACTTGTTGAAATTAAACAGTGATTTCATGCTCTGTTAGAAATTGCTTCATTACTTTGATGACTTAGGATTCAGCAAACTGTGTTTAAGGGTGTGTTTTTTCCTCCAATGAAGATATATTTTACTTGTTCAAAGTTTCCAAGTGTACCGACTTGCCGAATTATTTTAGCTTAACTTTTTCCTAACAGTATTTTCAGTGCAAACATGGAGGTTGCACAATAAGACACAGTTCTGCTCATCCGGGAAGAAACTGTTTCTTTCTCAACTGTGTGCTGAAGCTGTACAGGGAGTCATAGAGGTGTATCTATTAGCCTAGTTAAAATCTCACAATCTTGTATGTTAGCAGAAAGACGGAAAGTGGCAAAAGCCAAAGTTCTCGGTGAGTGAGTGACTCCTGTTTCTGATTCATAAGCCTGCATCATTTATTGTCATCTGTTTGCAGGGGTACAAATATAAAATGTGCTTCTACACACACAAAAAAAGCTTTAGAGATAATCAGCAAAGATAAAAACCAGCTCTAAATGATCATTTTATGAAATTCTGCAATGCGCAATACTAAAATAATCCGCTTTAAGTATTTGTACAAACAATAATTTAGTGTTGCAGTGCTGTGGGCTAATCTTTTCAAACAGGCTGCCCAAAGACCATTACTGCTAACTTGACTCATTAGAACGTTGAGGTTCTAAGACATAAATGCAAACTTTCAAAAAGCACCCGATGAATAAGATTTACTTTGTTACAGCAACACAGAAAATCTGAGACAATTTACTCTTTTAGTGACCTGTAAACAACTAATACAGAAATTTATTGAAAATGGGAAACATTTCACCACAGCACGAACAAACATGCTGGTCCCTGCACTAAAAAATAGTTTGTTTTAAATATCTAAACCTTAATTTTTGTTAGTTACTTTTTCTATTTTATTACTTTTTATATTTAAAGACTGTTACTTTTTCAGTCTTTAAACATATTGTATGTTTTTTTTTTTTTAAGTTGGCTGCGTCATTTAATTGAATATATTTTATGATGTGTTCTCAATTTCTTTTGTTGGAGTTGGGCCAAAATCATAATATACCCCAGACAGTCATAACAGAACTGACTGACCTGAGTTAAGCAAACTTTTGGCAGTAGAGTGTATTTACAAAGATAAAAAAACATAAATATTGCAACGACTAAAAACAAAACAAAACAGGGACTTGCTTCAATATTGCTTCAACGGTCAATCATAACGACAGCGAATGCATGTTGTGGATCTTTAACATATCATGTGCATATTCATCTGGTCATAGAGCAACCAAAAGATCATTTTCTTTGGTCTGTGTAATAATGATCTATAGAAAACATCAAGGTCCTATGCTTCTGAGAAAAGTGATGAAAGTGTTCTCAAACCTCTACCTTTCTGTCCCTTTAGAAAATCTGCACGTTGTGTGTGAGGTCTGCTCCTACACACACATTTGTTGCAAATCCATTTTTCATGAGCGAACAGGAGACTCTATTACACAGTTAATCTCTGTTTGATCTCTCCTTTGTCATTCAGCTACTGTCACACATCTGATAAAGGACAGACTTTTGCTTTCTTCAAAGAACAATCTGCACCACATATGTACAGACTCTAAAACATTGTGCTTTTCACTTAGCCTGCGAGAAAGCCTTTCTAACGCACCAAGAAATACTGCCGTCCATCTTGCTATGGGACAGTGATGTAACATTGGGCCTCCAATACCAGAGGAACATAAAGTTCATTCAGGAATGGCATGAAAAATTGCAGCAATACATTCAACAACAATGACTGATTGACTGATTCATTAAATTCTGCTGTTGCTGGTTACCTGGAAAACACTGGCACTGTGGACATGATGTTGTTCAATTATCTCAAAGTGTTGATCCCGCTGTTTCCAAGCACCATGCTGTCAGGTTTTTCAGCTCATAATGATTCGGCTCTATAAATCTGCAATGCAAATATTACGGAATGTCAAACCGCTGCATTTTCTTCTACGAATTGCAAATCTTCAATCTTGCTTTACATTAAACGGCCACTAAATATTGTTTGCTTCAGTACATAGCTGTGAGAAGAAAACTGACTTCAAGTCTTATCTGTCGAAATCCTTGTTGTCATTGGACGTTGTTTTTGCTTGCTTATAAATATGTCATATTGCTGTACACTAAGAATACTACTTTAGTGGATGTTATGAAATAAGAAAAAATAATAATTTTAGAAGTTGGGGTGGTTTGTGATATGAGCGATGTTGTTCGCCACCCATGGTAGCATTCTGCTGGAGGGCGGAACGAGTAGTCAAGGGGAAAAACAGGAAAAGTTTTCTATTCATTCTACCCCTAATGGATTTTCAATTGCTTATTTCCATGTAAAGTCAGCAGGGACGGGGTCCTCCGCTGCATTGAGCAGAGAGTAAGTTCTGTAAGAAAATGTGGCTCCACAATATGGTTTGCTTGTGACACTGAGGCTGGGATCTGATTCTCACCAGCACAGTTTGAGACAATCTTTAATATACTAAAATAAATGAAAATTTAAATTCAATTCTGCACATGGTTAGGAAAGATAATTAGAACGTATAAGATAATTTGCTTGATGCACATAACACCATGGTTAGCACTGCTACATCTAGGGAGTTCTCCAGTTTTCTTCCCACAGTAAAAAAAAGAAATGTATATATATATCAATGTTATTTTTATTGTTTTCTCTAAATTCCCATCAAGTGTGAAGTTTAGTGCACCCCGCCATGTGTCCTTTTATCGTGCACAACCAAGACAGACTGTCACCCTCCTTAAATAATGGCCCAAGACTTTCAAAAAGTAAAATAAAATCAATACGTCTTTCTTGCCAAAAGAGAAAAAGAAACACTTTTGGCAAAAAATGACATAGGCCATTATTTTAGGAAGGTGTGAATGTTTAGTGCACAAACTTTGTGTTTGTATTTCACAATTCCAGTGTTTCCATTAAGTAAGAAACACAATAAATCACTCTTAAATAAGTTTGTTCATGCAATACGTCGTTAAAAAACACTCTTCGCCATCATCCTCCTATCACTTCCTGTCGTCTTCTTCGTCTTTTCTCCTGGTATCAGAAAAAGTGTTTTATCTTCAAAATTGCTGTGTTTCCATACATTTTTCCAATTTGCCCAATTTTTAATCATTCCACAGATAAACACAACATACTGATGTTGGAGACTATTCTTGTTTGCTTCCCAAACATTCCACTGTGTGTGTTTTTAGTCTTTTCCCACCCAAGCTGTCTCTGTTCGGACAGTTGAGGTGGGAATGGACAAGGCCGGAGGTGTGTGTCGCTGGCAGTGACACCTTGTCTTTCACATACAAGACCAGCAGCAAGTTGGTTGAGGGGGTGAAGTTCAGTAATGTCACACTTGTTGGACTCCACCAGACTGTAAGGTGTTGGGGTTTGTCAACCTGCTATGCTAGAAAAAGCAGCTTGTAGAAACTTCTTTAAACTTAAATCCATGCCTGTCCAAATTAGAAAGTTGTGTTATGCATTAATGCGGTGTTATTTTCCAGTCCGGTTTAATGAAAAGTTCAAACTTTTTTTGTTTTGTTTTGTTACCCGAGAGCAATTATTTGACTTGGCTCTGTTTCCTGGGATGAATGCTGAAATTGACCGGACTGAAAGGCGAAGTGGTAATAATGGAAAAAAAAAGCATTTATTTTCGACGTTAATGCTTCAAAAGACAAAAGAGAAGGGGGAGAACTCACAGCTCTGCTTTAATAAAAACAAAAAAGAAAGGTGGAATTAAATAATGAAAGCACTGCTGAGAATTAATCTGGCTGGTTATTATCTTCCATATGTTCATGGAAATAATTCACGTGGTGTCAGTTCAAATGCAGGAACAGTAAATCTGTTCTGTCAGCTGCTTTATACAAGAGAAAATTAGGGAGAGACTCTCTTTACCCACATTTTTCTAACATAATTTATAGTTCCTAAGCTTTCATTTTCTACTATTCTCAGCAGCTCAAAATCTTCCAGTATTAACATGTCATAATATTTCTTGTTAAAGCGAAGTGTTTGATTTACACTTTGACAATGCAAATCTAAATGAAAAAATATTCTACATGAAGTTGACACTTTTGTATTAGTTGCTACTAACCAATATTTATTAGTATAACATCAGTAAATATGCATAAATAACTTGGCCACATTTTGTATTTTTTACTCTTTTGCCTCTATTTCAAATAATTTTGACTACATTGTAAAGCTGTCACAAATTCTCTCCAGAACCCATTCATCAGTAAATAGAAAAAAAAAAAAAACACAAAATGTCAAAGTTGTTCATTTTTTTTTTTTTTTTTTTACTTTCAGCTTATTTATACATCTCTAGTTCTCCAGGAAGTTATAAAATAGAAAAATATCAAGCTAACTGGTTCAATTAAGGTCACTTCAATCCTGTAATTTCAAACTTCTTAGTAGTTCAATTAATTTTTAAACAGGTAAATAATTGTTAGTACCAACAACCTTTTCAGCATGTCAGTGTTCTGCTTAGGCCTTCTAACGAGCCTTCATTGGATCCAGGTGCGTTAAACCAGGGAGAGAACTAAAACATGCAGGGTGACTTTGGACACCACTGTCTTAAGCTATAATTATTATTTTCTTCCGTTTTCAAATGTTTTCTCTCGTATCTTTAACTTGTCTAATTCTGTCTTGAACTGTTGTTTCAGAAAATAATGAGGAGGAAGAGGAGCTTCTGTTCCAGAAATCAACCTTTTCAGAAGGAAACGTAAAGTTTTTCAGGTTCGACTCATCCTCCACTCTCTTCTTTTCAATTCTGTTTATTTATGTAGTACCACTTCACAACACATCATCGCAAGGCACTTTAGAAAATGTTATTTACTGATAAAAATATGTGCAATTCTTTTTCACTCAGAATTTTTCTCAGTGTACTTTTTACATTTTTCATTCAGAATGTCTTGGGACTGAAGTTAGAACATCATCCCCTCAGCTTGGCCCCTGGAGCAGCGACCATCTTGGATGTGGCTCAGGGCTTCTTCCTCTAAGGTATGTTTTAAATAATTAGCATAACTTTGTGTGTGAATTAGCTGGAGTTACAAGTTACTTGTTTTCATAAAATTGATAGCGGTTATTAATTATGTTATTTAGAATTGGGAGGAATTCAAGGGGATGAATTATGCAAAATTCATATTTGGCATATCTTTATGTTTAAATTTGTTTTAGTATCTTGCTTAAAAAAACCTTTTGGAATCCCAAATCCACAGACATTTGCGGTTCCAAAAGCTCCAGGATATTTAGTCAGCTGATAGAGCACTATGCGCTGGACGACAGCTGACGGAAAAGTTTTGTTGTTGAGTTACCATCCAGAAACTACTGACTGCATTCTTGTTGATTGTGCAGGAGGCTCCATTTCTGCTTATTCAAAGTTGTACAATTACATCTGTGTGCTGCCATTTTCATGTGCGTGTGTAAACGTTGAGTTGTGGGCCGGGGTCATCAGTAACTTATTTGCATTTAAAGTGATAAGAGCAGATTAAAATCTAATTACTTAGGAATGATTTTGAGTAAAAAATGTAATGAGCATGTTTTGTATAGCCCATAGATCTATTCTAACATGTTCAGAGAACAATAACAGGTCATCTTTAACCATGGATGGCAATAACTTTGAGAGATGTTTACAATAACACATTTTTTGTACGTGGTTTTCTTGATTTTCTTTCTGTTAATACTATAAAATTATTTTTTGTCAATTTATTCAAATACCTTAAAAGAATTAAAGACAAAACAATCTATCATATGAATCAATAAATGAAAATAAATAAATGTTGACCATAGTTCTGAGGTGTGTGAGATGAGCAAGGCGGTCAGCCTTAGCTTTAGCTCTGTCTTTTGCTCATGTCGCCTGAGCCAACATATTTTGCAGCGTACTTTGTCTTGAATTTTATTTTGGAGTTTGACCACAAATTCAGGGCAGTAAAAGTTGTGGTAGGGATTTGTATTTAGTATTGGACAATGTAGATAGAATAGGGTGTGTTTTGGGTAGGATGAGATGATCCAGTGATGATCCTGTTTTAAGTACATAACAGAATTGCCATAACACTTTTGAGTTTTGAATTAACACTTTTTGGAAATGCCGTCAAACCATCAGGAATGTTCCTTTAAGTTAAAGAAGTGCAAGTCTGCACAACATTTGGATTAACTTGGGGCTTTGGTGACTGAGCTCTGCTTATGAAAAAGTGCTACTTTTCTGGTCATGTAGACAGTCAATGACAAATGTTTAATTTCAAAAGTGTATATATATTTTCTAAAAAAAAGTTATGTACACTTGTGAATTGAGAGCAGAATCAATTTTAAAGTTCACAGGGGCATGCCTCTTTCCGCAACAGGAAGTTGGCTCTATTTCTGAAATTGTTCAAATGGATGCTCTCGCTATGCGAAGAGGTTTGTTGCAGATAGCTGCGGCGCGAGAAACCTACAGTGGCTGAACTCGGCCCTGTTGTCAGATTGCTTTTCTCTTGATGGATGGGATCTGGCACAGCTTGGAACTGACATTCAAAGTCCGATACAGCCCATAGAGAGATGGCCTCCGCTGGGGTATAAATCACAACTGTTGCTGAGGCGCACAGTTAAGGCCATTCCGAGGGCCATTTCGGAGGCAAGCAAGATACTGTGTGTGCGGCGAGAGAAAATAGATATGAACTGGTGGAGACAATTGCAAAATACTTTCTTGGCTGTTGAGCACACCCAGCAAGCTTCCATTTTACCATTCAGTGCTTTAGAGAAAAGCCGGCATCAATAGGATCGACGTGATTCAGCCTTTGGGGCCAGGGAAGATAATATCTTTACTCTGTAAGCAATATGAGCATGGGAGGCTGTTAACCTAAAATCTGTGTTACATTCCAAAGTGTGGCCAAATATTCACACAGGACATTAAAGAGTGAGGGTTCAACTGCTTTGTGGTCCCTGGCTGAGGCATGGGGAACATTTTAATATAGTGAATCCAATCATTTAAATCCATTTAGTATATAATAGATACATTCCTGCCGACTGTTTCATTGTCCTTTACCTATCTGACCTTGAATTTTGATAAATCTTCAGATATTGGATGGTCTTTCAGTTGTTTTAGTTTAGTTCTACTTTGTATCATGAGGTCACATTGTTTCCCCTTTACCATTTCTGGGAGTCAGAAGTTGGTATAATGTTTAAATTTTCAATTTCTTTACCAATAAGTTTATTTTTTGTATTCCGTGTGAAGAAATAACTCTTTAGTAAACAGCCGCATTTTGTCAAATATTAAAGTTCTCCTCTTAGAACTACTTAGTGGAGTGTTTATATGTTAGAGTTCTGACAAAACTTGCTCCATCTAAGCAACTAAGGAGATTTACAAATAAGCAGAATTATATCAAGGGCAATATTATGCTTCTTAAATTCAAAATGGAATTCTTATTTTCTTGGGCATCTGTTGTGTGTTCGAACCGTGCCTCCAAATGTGCACGAAATCTCTGCAAATTGCTAAAAGGACATGTCAGCTAAGCGCACTTGAAAAATGGATCTGCAAATAGGTTGTGACGAACTGCGAATGCCCACAAGGCTGTTATCAGAAACTCAGAAACAATTTTATAACACATAACCAACTCTATCTGAAATTATCCAGATGGAAACCACAACTAACAGCTGAGTTCTCAAGATTTTCAGGCAATTTCAGTGAGCTTGATGGTAAATTTATAAAAGGAATAGACCTTCAAATAGCTTTCCTGTCAAAGCATAACACTGTAATGTATGAACAAAAGCAAATGTCAATGCAACAGTGTATAGCCTGGATGAAATGCAAATCATATGTCCATCTAACAGAAAAGTACATAATTGGTCCATGGAACTTTGACCAGCTAACAGTAAGGTCTGAGACCACTTTGCACACTAGTCAAGGCTGTAGTGACTTGGTATTCCCAATGGTGCACACTGGGATATTAGCACAGGGTAAGAGGTTATTATTTGCCAGAGAGACCTCATTGAGAGCTGCCAGACTCCAATGGGGGAGTGGGGTCCCTGCTGAATCTTTTTCACTCCGAGTTGAGTCGACTCTTGCACGCTCCACTCCTTTCGTTTACTCCCCTCCCTCTCCGATATGACACACTTTCTCATCGCAAAATGTCAGCGGTGTCTCTGGAGGAGGCGAAGAAGAAGAGGGTGAGGAGGAAGGCGCTTGTTTCTCGTTCTCCTCCTATAGATTAGTTTGGTGAAGTTTATTTTGGAGCGCTGCTCAGACAAAGGCTCCGGTGGGAGTGAGAGGGCTAAGACGGAGAGGAAGCGAAGGAAAGCGACTGGTTGGGAGTGGTGGCTGCAGAATATGAATACGCAAAGAGCTTAGACCGAGCAGACCCGGGAAGTCCAGTGTGTGCTTGAAAGGGTTTGCTAATAGGTCATTGTTCTTTATCGCCAAGATGAAAGCAGCTTGCGCAAAAAGAGAGAGAGAGAGAGAGAATGTCAAGCCCACTTGTTCATGAGCATAGTTGACTATGAGCAATCTGTGTGTGCTTCTCCAGAAAGTTCAATGTTAACTTGGAGCACTACACTCATGCAACAACCTATACCCTTCTGGAGCTCGACGTTCGAGTAAAACCAGCACAAACGGTGCATTCTGACATATTGCTCACTTTACAGAATGCATACCCATGTATACAAGCGTGCATGTGTGCACACACATACAACAAGGGTGCTAATGTAAGTCTGACTGTTCTCTCAGCCTTAATGGTGTCAGCAGTGGCTCCCACCGTGAGACACAAATCTGGTGGCACTCATCATCTGGTGCTCCCATCTGTCAGCCCAAGTGTGCCTCTCTGAGAGAAAATGGAGTATTGGCATGTGTGTGTGTGAGTACCAAGACTACATGAGACACATGGTTCTTTCTATATGGATTAAAAACATATCAATGAATAATTTGATGTGAGTGTATCCGGAGGAAGATGGGGGACTACATCAATGTGTTTATGTCTGTTTCTCTTTCGCCAATCTCCCTCTGGTCAAGCTAGGCAAATCTGATATATAATTCAGCACTTTACATAATGCAGCCTGCCCTAGTTTGGAGAAATAAAGACTGATAACCTCTTAATTCTTTAACACGGCGGCACACACGACGGCGCTCGCTCCCTGGAACAGTCGCAACACGAACGATGGGGAGTGGGGGGAAACGAATCCACTCAAAATGAAATAGGAGGGGAGTATTACGCAAGATTACGTCATCTGCTGTTTTGTAGGAGGAACATCATGCAGGGATGAGATGTTCTTTCAAAACTCTTGGGGAAATTCAAAATGGGTACAAGTGATGCTTTCAACAACTGAGGAAAATAAGTCTTTCATTTGATATCGGAAGAATCGCTTTCTAAAGAGTTGACGTCAATAAAAGCGCTTTATCCTCTGGTAGAGTTGTAATAAGCACAATAAATGTGTCTTATCAGTGGTAAATAATGAAACCAGTAAGTATTTAAAAAATCTCAACATTGTGTGTTTCTGTATCTCAGGAACAATGTAAATAAGTGTTAGATTGTTAGTCTTACTGAAAATACAAACAAGACTGGAGCAACGGAAATAAAATGACAAACTGACTCAGGAAAACATTGGGATCAGTAAAATCAGCTTAACCTGGGCAAACATTGGAAACTAAGGTTATAAAAAACACCATGAAACACCAAAATCCAATGGATCATAACAGAACCCATTCTGGGGGCGGGGGGACTCAGACGGCAAGATCAAGTAGAGGACTACACAGATACTGACGGGCTTAGGAAGCTCTATGCAGCCGCTAGGAGACTGACCCGGAAAGAGACAGTGTCCAGCGCTTACCACATTTGCATCAGTATGGATGCGCTCAGAGAGCTGAGGAACACGATTCAGTTGGAGAGCACCACAACAGTTACTTAAAGAGGCAGAACAACCTCAATCCCTTTTGGAAATCCCCAGAACAGCCACTGGGAGGAGGATTCTCTCTGTCTTGAGCAGCAGGAGGAACAAGCAAGATTCCCCCTGCAGAACTTTGGCTTGTGTTGTATTTTGACACCGTTTGGCCATTGCTTTAAGACGGTAACCTTTTCAGTTCATGTTTTTTAAGTTTCTTGAAACAAACTGAAAAGAGATGGACCTAGGTAGCATATGTTAGCTGGTTCAGCCAGTTTTGATTCCCATTCCATATACTGACGTCAACGTATTGGACTAAGGTAATGGTCTGCTTTAATGCAAGAGTATATCTGAACCAAACCTCATTTAAAGCTTATACCCATGTTCCATCGTCTTTTGCTTGGATTGGGATAAGAAAATGCCATTAGCAATTGAGGCCCCAGTCAATCTATTCATTTTCTGCTCCATCTTTACCATCACTTGAGAACAAAAAGTGAATAAACTTGAATTCCACCATTAGGAAAGGCTGACCCCAAACCCAGACCGATGATTTTTGGCTGCATTTAATGGGTGCACCCCACTCAATTGATCCACAAAAAGCAAAAATGAGATCTTGAGGTTTCTAAACCAGACACCTTTCTGTCCACAAATACAAGGGATTAGGCACAACAAGCAGTTCTGGTGGATTTGCTAATCTGAAGTATTTTGAAAGCAGATTTCTGTTTTTAGGGGGCGCCTCAAAGATTGGCCTCAAGTTTTAAATTAATTTAGGACATTAGCTGCTTTTGCCGTTGTTATACTTAGTCTTCATGGCTTTTATCTCACTTGTATCATTTAAACATGGTATTAATGCACTTTCTGGGTATTACTCATAGCTTTTAAACATTTTTTTTTACTTTCTAAAATAGTTGTTCATTGAAATGATATGGATTTTTGTTGGATATAGATTGTACCTCGCATAGAAGTATCATATTCCTTAAAATCTGTGCAATATATGATTTCAACAAAGGTGTTTCCCAAACGACTGAGTCTCAGACATTGTGATGGTAGTGATGTTTGTTCTTTTGTTCATGAAAAATGACATCTGAACTTTTCCAGTTCTGTTTTCTTTTAACATAATTGCCTCTAAACTGAAATGTGTGTGTGCAACTTTGAGCACATATTATTTTCTCATTAGGATCTGAATAAAATATTTGATTAATGATTTAGCAACAAGAGGTTACCCTTTCTGTTTTTCTTAAAGCTCACCAGTCTTATCACTGGAGAAACGCCGGCTGGTCAACCTAATTAAACTGAATTAGGAAGCAAAATTATGAGTCGCTTATGTTTTGAGATTCAGACACGACGCTTCAGGGCTTGTTTCCAAGGCAACCTATTTACTCTCTTCTGATGCGTCATCTTTATCAAAAACTACCAAACAAACCGGTAGAATGTATTAAGCACCCTAACTGATAAACAAACATTAGCTTCAGGCCAGTGTCAGGTATTAATTAAATGTGGTGCAATAATGATTATTAAAGTTAGTGATTTTGCTTGCATATGGCACAAGATGAATCATAATCATTTAATTGAGTTATACAATCAAGCATCTATTTTTTGGGGGGGGGCATCTTTTTATTGTTACTATATACCATGAAATGATTTACAAGTCGCATAAGGCAAAGCAAGTTGCTTTATGCCATAAATGGCTTATTCCTGCAGTGAGGCAATTAAAAGTGCTTTGTGTTGAAAACAAATCAACAAACAATACATCATAGTGGTATAAGAAAAGGAAAGTGATGAACAATTGGAATTAAAAAAAAGATGTTTTAGTTATTTATTTAAAGGAAACTAACTAATGAGGTTTTAGCCTCGATTTAAAGGAATGTCTTTGCTGAATCCCAACCAATGAATCTGTTTTTATATTAAGGTTTTATATATTACAATACGGAACAGTCAAAACATTTTCAACTGTCTGTTTACAATAAACATGAGTTGCTTTAGTGATTTGGAGGCGCCCTTTTTAGATGAGGTATGTTATTGGAAGTAAGTTTGAAATAAAGAAATGTTGATAATATAATGGATTGAGGTTGCCATGATTTTTTATTTTTTTTTATTTTTTTTGTGTGTGTGATTTTAAAGTCAGCCATATCTTACCAAAATAAATTTTGTATAATGTATAAAAGCTTCCCTAAAGCGGTTTATTCCAGCTGGAGCATCTTGTATCATGCATGACAGCTAAACTCCATTTTCCTACCCCAGAAACCAGCATGAATGCGATCTAATATTGTGCAAGTATACACACATAGCAATATCTTTGATAGACTTGCACTCACTGTGCACACATTTGGCTGCTTTGGGGGCAAATCCACATATGGGCCTATAATCTGGTCTCAAGGTGTTTGGACTTATCTTTAATTCAGCAGGAGAACTGGTCTGCCAGCTCCTTGATTGCATAAACCACATTATCCCTCCACATTGCATTCCTAATGAATGTCCACCAGGCAGACAGAAATATGTGCTTGTGTGTTTAGCAGCCAAAAAGGGAAGGTATGTGAGCCCATACATTTGTACGTGCGTGCCCGCCATCCGCTGTGTGCACATGTTCCGCCTCGTCTGTGCGAGGTTCTTGGACACACGTCGCCGCGTTCCCTGGCATGTGTTGAATCTTCATTATGTTTATCCGCGGGGCACAAAAACAATTTGTATCTTCACAAGGTGATGTAGCCGCTAAATGGAATCTTTTGGTGGGGGCTACGACTCCTTCTACCCTAACTGCACCCGCCTAGCCTCGCGACGCTAAATGGTTTATCATAACGACAGGATGTTAAATTGCCCTCTGAGTGCGTCGACTCGCATTGCAATGACTCTGCATAGTCAAGACAAGCTCATCGGGGGAGAGTCAGGCAAGGATTTTGTAATCAGCATCCAGTCTGTTTTTGTTCATACTCATAGGTCTCAGGGAGAAATTCATATAAATCATATAAATACAAGCCTAATGCGGGTTGTACCTCTGAGGTAAATCGGTAGCTACATCAAAGTAACAGGCAATGCATTAGCAGCTGATGAGTTTTATTTTAAAGCATGAGGCCACCATGCCTTTTAGAAGTCTCGTCGCTAGAGCTTAGATGTCACGTTGCATTTGATTTGAGTCCCCTCGATATGTTGTGATAGGCTGCCATATAACACGGAATAAAAAGGCACGTCAGTCAAGTACAAAGGAAATATTTCACTAGGGAGCTTGTATTACAAAATGGGCACTCACGGTGTCTACAGTTCAGTGATGCCCTCCTGCTACATGTTATTTCCCAAGATTGAAAAACCACTTAGAAATGTCCGGTTTGGAAAAACAAAATATTGTTTGATCAAGTTGTTGGACTATAAATGGAAAATCTGCCTCCTCAGACTTGGTGTATGTTAACCAGAAAGTTTCTGCAGCACCATTAGTGAGTGTATGACCAAACTAAGACTTGTGTCACTGACTAAGATGTTAGTTGGTCAATATTACTGTGAGATCATCAGTTTTAATTGTTTTCTGATTGATCAATGCAATGGTTGGTTTGCTGAGTTGTTTGGTCATTTTATTGATTGACTGACCAGTTGGTTATTTTCTGGATTGATAAAAACTGACAAATTGGTTGGTTGCTTTATGACAGTGATGAACCAATTGTCTTTACCCTGAATGACAGGACTGGGGTCTCAATTAGCGAGAGCTGTAATTATATACTTTTTTTTACAAATTTGCTTGTGTCTGTTCACATGTTGCAGTAACTACAATTCTATTTCATTATAAAAATATATAGATTTTTTAATCGGCGAATGAATAAAACGCTGGATGTATGGACACATATAGCGCATTCTCATTGCTCTCCATTTTTTTGGCCACATTTGCCGTCATGGCGGCAAATGTGTGCAGCTCTGTGCCCAACCTGGTTGCTACACTACTCTGCTATACAGCAGGAGAGAAGATGGGGATGGTCATGGTGCGCTCCCTTATTGGTTTCATCTGCTTTTTGCTCATTGGTTAATGTTCATAGCTGAGAATTTCTTACCATCTGTGCATTGCCTTAATTGTTAGTAGTGCAGTAACTATTCATCACTCTTAATTGTATATGCATATGAGGAATTGGACTGAAGCTTCAATCCAGTGAGATGACCTGTTTTTACTAATGGATACTTTGAGTTGGACACATGCAGAAGGGTGTTCATGTGCCATTTCCGAATGCTAAAATTTCAAGGGTGGTTCCCCTCTGAGGACATGAAGCTTGAAAGTTTTTTTTTAAATATCAATGTCTTTTGCTTTCCCATTCCTCCAAGTCACGCTCCAGACAATGATTTTGCTCATCCCTGGGTATGATGATGCCCCATAGCATTCTTAAGAGGAATGCAGCAATCAAGAAGTGTAAGCATGTATGACCAAGCTAGCATTTGTGACTTGAACTTAATTTGGGCAGCCATGGGTAGCCAGTGGGCTAGATTGAGTGGAAGAGTGACGTTTACAGACTTTGTGGCTTGGTTCAAGCAACATGCAAGAACAAACGTGCCCCTTTTAGACAGCAGAAAAACCACTAGCATCACTGTTCTGTCTAAGTAAAATGGGTAATGGTTTTCAGTAATGTGACTTGTAAATATTTGATTGGCTATTATAAAGATACTAAAACACCAAGCTGCAGGTAATGGTCCACCATGTTGGAAATGAACTGCACATCCATTGCCATGTAGTTACTGATCATCAGCCTTAACCGATTCCACTCTGGTGTTTGCTAAATTCTCATTTCATGCTTTCGAGAACAAGCCCTAATTTCCCCCAAGTCCTCGAACACAGCCACCCCCTGGAGAGACGTGTTCAACATTAATGCAATTATTACACAGGCATATGCTGCAGTTGTTATTTTGGCACTGCGAGGCCGCACGGGCTAATAGGCCTGTCTGTTGCCCAGATGCTCATAAGAAAGGTTTTGCCTTTGCATATGTTTGCGTACGTGTTGAGTGGGGGAGAAAAGGAAAATAAAAGGTGCTCAACAGGGTAATCTGTTAGCAGCAGGTGTATGGGAGCGTATGGTGCTCTTTTGAGGTGATTATACGTTATTTCCTCCTTCAAAATGCACATATACGCTTTTCGGTGTAATCTATTTTGCTTTGTGACGCAGCTGTGAGTGCTCGAACGTATTCATGCACTGAGAAGTGAGTAGGCGGGGAGGGTATGTTCTCTGGAAACGAGAGGACTTTCTCTCACATGCATCAGCACATTAGTCGCGTTCGTTCCATCTCTGAAGCGATGGCCAAGTCCCGTGTCTGTTGCCCAGGCTGCCCAGCTTGTGCATGTTGACAGTAACCTCCCACAAGTGCACTCCCGGCCCAAGGTGACGCTTTTACAAAACGCGCGTGCGCGCAAAACTCTCACGGACACCCAAAACCCTCTCAAACACAAGCCTGAGGTGACACAGATGACAGCTCAATTCTGAATTAGTCAGCCTGACTGTGTCCTTGCCGAGACATGAGAAGGAGGCGGTGTTTGGTGAGCATTGTCAAAAGGGGGTGTGTGTGTGTGGGGGGGGGCCATTTAGTTTCAGTTGGTAGGAGGTGCAAAGGTGAAGAAATAAGCAAGACGGAGCAAAAAGTGTGGAAAAAAAACAACAGTGTGTGTTGTCTTTCTCAGAAGTAGCCAGCGGGTGACAATTAAGAAAGTCTCATTTCCCACTCTGGGAACCTTCCTGTTGAATAACAAACATCCTCATCACTGAGCTCAGCTCAGCATCTCTCGATCCTCCCGAATTGTCCACGTTGGTTTTTTTTTTCCGTCCACTCAAAATATGCTCCTGACACAGGGAGCTTACAGGTGATGGGCAACTCAGTCTGGCCGCCATATGGTGGACATTCTGTGACCATGAGGTGCCAACTTCTGAAAAAAAAAGTGTCATATCTTTGGTATTAAGTATTAAAATGTGTGAGGGTGAGTCCAGTGGCACTTGAGAGTTGACTTTAAATACTCCTACACTTGTGGATACAGAGAGTTTCAAAACTAGGCAGCAAAGCATGCAAACAATTCCTTAATTTGCAACTTCTGTAACAAAAATCTATAACTATATATGTTGCCTTTGGGTGTGAAAACAGGAAACACAATCAAAAATGACGTTCCAGTGTTTTTAAACTGAATTTTAAAATTGGGACATAAGAAAGCCCAGGTGCCTGGAAGGAGACTGTAACTGAATAACTATGCAAGAAAGGTTTCTATTTGGTAACTGCAGAATTTCAGACAAAGTCTCTATTTTACTGCATCTCATACTCAAATTAGATTGCAGAAAGCATTGTTTTAATATGAAACTAATTTATCTTTCGACTATTTGCTGCACATGTTATGAAGAGCCGAGTCGTCGTGACGGAGAGTGAAGCCCTGGAGCCGCCGTGGAAACAGTGATACAGAGCGTAATGACAGCACACATGGTGACTTTTACCCTGATATGTGCACATTTTCTGCTACTCAGCTGGAAGCGAAACAAAACCTCATTTGAACTTAAGCATGCCATGACATCATCATCTCCAACTTGAAACTCATGCAGCTTTGAGGCATGTTACAAATTTACTGTAGACGATGAATGTTCTTTTTTTTTTGCCCCCAACGTAATCATCACTATTATAGCACCATGATGCACTTTGCCGTAGGTCACACAGCCTTAGATCGTTAAATGCATCTCCTTCTTTTATTATTCTGCGACTGGGTCTGAGAGTCTGTCGAGGGCTTTTTCTTGACAGGACATATTTCAGGAAGCGGCTGTAGCATTCGTCTATCTGTTGTGCACTGTTTTTACGAGAAGAGAATGAAAATGAAAGTTTGATGTGCGTGGAGAGCTTTCAAAGCTTCCCTTCCCTGTCAGCACTAAAGGTCCACAAAGCCGTTTGAGCTTCGTAAGCAGATCTGTCAAAACTATTAACATTTGTGGATTAGTTTAGAAGGCAAAAAAAAAATTATAAACTACTTGTGAGTAAGGGGGGGGGGAGTGATATCAAGGCGGGTGAGAGTTGTGTTTTCTCAGTAGCAGCACCCACAACCGGCGTTACATCACAAGGGCAGCAACATTCCCAGCTGAATAACCCTCACAGGAGACTGGAGGCCCTTGGATCGACCTGCCTCTGCATGTGAAAGAAAAAACACTTACCACAGATTCCGTGTTATTTCTCCCTTTTTTAAAATTTATTTATTTTATTTTTTTTCCAAGCTTCACTTTGCTTTCCCCTCAGAAATATTTGAAACTTGGATGTCATCTCTAAGCCTGTCAAGGACGAGCCAAATTGCTCTCAACCTCATTATTTGAAAAATACCTTCTGAAAACTGAAGGTGTTCAGAAAGGTAATGTTTTTCTAACACTGTCCATGGGATGAAAGAAAGACATTTAGTTTTGATCATGCCAATTCAAAGTAACACTGCTTTTTAGAGAAGAAATTAAAATGAAATTAAGATATGAAACTAGACAGATGTGAACTTTTTCTGCGTTGTATTGATGAAAATGATAAAACTACGGTTATTACAATAAATGTGTAGCTGCAGAGAGTTTTCTTTCAGTTTCCGTAGATTCTAAATCTGATCTGCATCCTGTAACATTGCAGTATATGCAACAGAACAATGTTTTCTTCTTCTTCTTTGTAAGTACAAGACAATGGAAACTAGCGATGTCCAAAAGACCAGTCCCAAAAATACGCTCTAACAAGTTGGGGTGTCTTTTCAAACCCGTCTCGTTCAGCGACATTGATGCCTCTGATGTGTGTTTCCCAAGCATGTAGGATGAATTCTTGCTGTGGTACAACATTGCACCATTTTCCCCTCCCGCTGCATTACAGGTAAACCTATTTTTGGAGTCCTAGAGTGCGGTGCTTAATGTCTTTTTAAAATCAGCCATGGCTGCCCATGCTTGCTATTTCAAGCTTCAGTCCAAAGGGGTCCCCAAGGCATTTTCAAGCCACATGGGACGCACCGTGTGGTATCCTGAAACCTGCACAATTTGGCCTGCGTCTCACAGCAATCGCATATGTCTGGTAAAGCACCATAATGTCAGTTTGAAGTTTTCACTCCATCCTCACACTCATTAAATAAGTTCACCTCTCTGCTTTCACTCGCCTTTGAGTCATAGTGGTTACGGTTTCAGATTAAGGTTCTTATGTGTCCATCCATGAAAGTAAATTATGTATTATCCCATGCAATGTTGAGTTGAGCACTGTGTTTTTGAATATAAAAGAAAACACGACTGTGAGGGATTCTTTGTGTAAAAAAAAAAAAAAAAAAAATTAAATATTGACATATTCCTAAATTTATGACATACAGCAGCGGCTGATTTCTAACCCAAAGGAGGCAAATGTCCAATCTTCCAGAGTCTGGCCTCAGGCGTCTCCCATCCCAGCTGCTTCACACTCTGCAATTCACTAAAGGTCACTGAAAAGAGGAGAAAAACACCAAAAAATGCTGTAAATGTCCTCAGGAAGACGGTCATTACTCATGACCATAACAGGCCGCCTGACAGGAAAATGTAAACATATCACACTTTAAGTGCTAGCACTGAGAAAGGAAAGCCTGTCATTTCTGGATGAAACTTGTTTCCCTGCTTTGAGATGCATTTTTCAACCAAATAGATACTTTTAGCAACTTGATGACTTTTTTGGGTTTCTGCAGGTTTTAAAGTCCATTTTCAACAATTCTGTCCTTCATACCAACAAAATCAAAAGGTTTTCAGTGACAGTGAATTCGGTCATACATTTTGTTGCACAGTAATCCTTAATTTTTTACAGTTGCGAAAAGTTAAAGACAAGTAGTTGAACAACATCTACTCTGATTTAGACCCTTTCATGCTGATTGGGTTTGTCTCCATGGTGACATTCCCTTCTTATTATACTACCTTCCTGACTTTTTTGCAACTTGTTTCAATTTAATCAAAGTTTCAGAAACATTGTGGCTTTTCAAACTCTGGGAAAGTATGGGATTATTTTCTGAGCTTGTTCAGTTTTCATTTGACAAAATGAAACCAAATTTTAACCAACCTTTAGTGATTATTTACAGCATTGTTGGAAATGATACCTAGATCTTTTTTTCTGCCACCTGTAGCAAAATTAGTGAATAGCTTTCGGTTGAAAGAAAAAGAAATTACAATGATTAGATTTCTAAACCAGCAGCTCCACAAATCTGATCATGTTAGTTTTCCTTAGAAACTTTGACAAACTGCTGCAGTTGGAAAGCTAACAGAAGATACTGTATCTCTAAACATGGTAGATATGGGGAAAGGGTGTCATGAGATGACTTAGTTATATGTTTTTTTTCTCTTAAAATTGGCTTTTTCTACAATTCTTTACCTCACACTAAGTGGTATTACAATTAGTCCTCAATATTTTCCTGTTTTGTTTTCCCCCTTTAATATCCACTCCTAAACCTCATTAAATAAAATTATCGATTCTATTGTTTCTATTCTCCCAAAACCAAACTTTCTTGTTATGCTCTACCATGATGGTTATTTTTAGGCATTGCAACGAATCTTTTTAATGTTGCTTGCTATTATGATCTGTCACCTGAAAGACTGAAAAAGAGTGAACGCAAACAGCAGGGGCTCCCTACATTGTTTAGTCAATCTCCAAATATCACACAAGCTGCAGGTGGTCAGTCAGTTGGGACAGGTGAACTGAAAGGAGGCAAAACAGACAAACAGAGCAGGTCAGCTGCTTTCAGCTCATGCTGCATGTTGATGCAGAAAGACACAAAGCACTGTGACAATTTTAATAAAAGAAGTCAAATAATAGAAAATGTTGACTTGGATAAAAAGCCACCTATTTTTTTTCTTCCTTCTGTTGTGGGAGTAGCAGCTGCAGGCCTTTATTTTTATCCGACTTTTATTACCCTGTCTGCAGGAAATGGCCAGCCGATCCCATAACACAGCGCCGAGCTGTACAGCGATGCAAATAAGCCAGAGACACATTGTTATTTTCCTCTGAATGGCTCTCCAGCCAAAATAACACGGTCCCAAGAGGCAACGCCGGCATCCTCACAAACAGTCTCAGCCACGCCACTCTGATATGCTGTCAGGATGGAGGGTGGGGGGGACACCCCAATGAAAACACATTATAGCACATCTTCATGTCTCATGGCCAGCAATAACTTCAGAAGCCAATATGCGCTTTTAAAATGGATGAGTGGAACCCACAAGGGTAGAAATGGAAAAGAGGAGGCCCCGGCTCGGTGCTGATATACGCAATTCTAAATCCAAATATAATATTTCATCACTGTTAGGCACATAAATTAGGAGGAAGCGTGTCCGCAGTTTAATTCTAAAAGAGTCCCCAACTCCCTTTGCCAGAGACTAAATGGCTGGCAGAAGGTTATCAACAAAGTGCCCTTTTTTCCCTGAGAACAAAGTCTTAGGAGTGTGTCCCAGGGTCCATATTAATCTAAGACATCTTTCTAATTAGTTGTAAGTCCACAACAAGCCGAGCCATAAAGGGAGCCCTCAACAAAGCCATGGAAAGTAACTTTTGCAGACTTGAAACTCTTTAAGCGGTGTGGAAACGACTGACTAAAGTGTGACGAGCACACATCTTTGAATATCAGTGAGCAGTGTTGGGGATTTTCTGTCAGGGATAAATAATCCTACAAACCTTATTGAACTGGAACATTCTGAGACTTTAACTCCCCTCTCCCCCACACCGATGCCTCTCTTTACAGAAACTTGCGAAAGTCTGAAACTTTTCAGACAACCGTGGATGTGTTTCATGAGGACAACATGTGGGGTTTTTCGATTTTGTAGATTTTGACAAATAGGAAATATCCAACCCCTTTTGCTGGACACTTCCAAATAAATTCCAGACATAAGACAGGAGCATTTCTTTATTTTTTTTTTTAAATCACAAACAGTGAGTCTGTATAAAATTAGAGTATATAAATTATATTAAGGTTTGTAATTGTAATGTGACAAAGCATAGGGAAGCTTAATAGGGGTGAATACTTTCTTTTCTGTCTATATTTGAAAACTTCAGGCTATGACTCAGCTTGAAAAAAGTGTCTATTAAAAAACTATCAAGCAAACTCTGATTTATCCTCTCTCTCGAGCACCATGAGCACTTCGGAGGAATTTAAATGCACGCTAAATTAAATCTATCCCCTGTAAAAATTTGTTTTAATTATATGAATATATTGCATATTACATTACATTTTTTTATGTTAGGGCTTTGCAGCTCAGAGGTATCCTTGTCATCCTTAATTGTCAAAAAATGGGGAACAAAGGACCTTTAACTAATTCCAACGCATTAGCCTGTGAATTCACTATGGCTAATTTCGACCTTAATAGTCAGGGGCTATTGCTGACCAGGATAGACTGACTGAGCAAACACAAATCCACAGACACATGGATGCTGATGCTAATATGAGCTAATTAGAGCTCGGGAACAACTAACCTGCAGCAAAACTGCAGCTGTGATGAGAACTCCTCTTGTGTGCCTGACAAGAGGGTATGAGGGAGCAAAACAAAAGTTCTAACCACAGGACGTTTCCCCATACTGCCTGTCGTACACAATATTTCTGATTCCTCTTTTGTATTTGAGTCACCGAATTGAACGAGAGGAGCGCCACCCATACGGCGAGTGCCTTCTACTGGTCATCAAGCGAAAAGTAAAGTCTTTGACTTGCTGGCCAATGATGGCCAAAAATAATTAGATCGCCAAACTGAAATGAGATCAGGAACATCCATAGTGAGAGGGTGAGAGGGTCAGGAATCTGGGAAGGGCTTAAATTGGAGCCCCTGCTTCTCTGCATCAAAGAGAGTCCCGTGGTAATTAAGTTTGGACATCTGATTGAGACTGCCTCCTGGTGTTGGGCGTTGAACAAGAGACGAACCACCGAGCAGACCAGCTGGAATTCATAGGAAGGACTGCAAATTATCATGACCCAGAAACGACCCAGAAGAAGAGTGTTTATTTCATCTGTCTAGCTGGATGGATGAGTTTTTGTTTCTAAAAAGTGACTTTTTTTAGGCCAATATAAGCTTGCAAAACCTCACCCCATCATGGATCTGTCAAAATGTGACAGATCCCATGACGAGGTGAGTAATATCATCATCAATTTTCTTTTGTCAAGAGAATTTTCAAAAACAAAGCTTCATCACACTTTCAAAGGGCTCATCACTAAATCATCTTCCTGATGACCCTAATGGCGTAACCTTTATGATCAAACGAACCTATCTTGGCTTCATGTCAAGTTACAAAAAACTCACAGCGGTAAATGTTATATTACCTTTTGGGAAACAAAACTCGTAACTTTAAATAAAAAATGAGGAAATGAAGAGAGAAAAAGAAATCTATGGGCTGTTGATATTTGAGGAGAATTATGTCAACAGAAAAAAATCTTTTTTGATATTCTGCTAATCTTGAAAAAACAAATTTTTTTTAGCAACAGCTAAAACTCACTATGTATTTAAGCATAGTGAGTTGATGAAACACTCCAAACCAAATCAATGCAAGAACAGCTGTTGTGAGTGATACAAGAGCAATGGAGATCAAGTGGTGGATCTATGAAGAGTCAAACTACACATTCTTGGTTTTTTTTCACAATGGCAGCTACAGCACCATTAATGCTGGTCGATTATTTTTGTTTACTTTAAATAACCCCAACAGATTAACATAATGACACTGGCGGCAATTTCTGTGGCTGGTATTTTACAAATTATGCCTTAATTTGTAAAATTAATGCATTGGGAGAAGTTCAGCCCTGCATTGCTTTTTATTTTTCATAGTCATGTCCAAATTTAGGGAGGCAACTAATACGCCTTTTTTTTAATTTTATTTTGGTTTTTCTATAAAACGAAGGCTTTAAGAGAAGTTTGTCTTTTAATAATTTTTTCCCCCAAGACCAAGACTTAAGATTAAAAATGTTGCATTCTTCATTTTCTAAATATTTTTCCTATTTCTTAAAATGAAGTTGAGTATCAAGTTGTTGCATGGAATCAGGATGAAGATTGAAATTGTATTGTTGTAATGCCCTTAGTTTCTCTTTTTTTAAGCTGCCAGTGGCCAGAAATGAAACGAGGACATTGGCAAAGCAGAACTGCATTGTTCCCGGTGTTGGTTCCTCATATTTTAGGGGACTTGACGTTTCTGTGCAAGCTTACCAGATGAAAGGCCTCACTGCCTTAATTTGTGCTGAGCCTTTACAGAACACCATCATCCTTCACCTCGCACCGACTCCAGCTCTTATCGTTCTCTTGAAGTCTCCAACTGCAGCCAGTTACATTGTCGGCTGAATGCAGTGTTTGGAACAATGCCCCTCTGGCATGCCAGATTGTCAAATTTAAAAGAGTGCGGCACGGATACATTCTTTTGTGCTGAGTACCTGAATCTCAGACTAATAATGGCTTGGATTTTATTACTGTCTGAATTGGAAATCCAGAAAGAGAGAGATAAAAGATATTTGCTTTATTATTTGATATCTACCGGAAAAAAAGTTTGCTGAACTCAACCTTGGTAATAATGAAAAGGGCTACAGTAGACAATGAATAATAATAAAATCAACTGATAAGTGCAAGCATGCAATTTAAATAAAAGCTTTGGAAGCTCAGTTTTTGATTATGACATGGATAATTTAAAGAGAAAAAGCAAAGGCTGAAGTAGGAGAGTCTTCTTTCCTGCAACCACTCACAAAACTTTCCAAACCTTTCAGATTGCAAGTTTGTTTATCCTCTACCTTTTTGTTTACATTCTACATCGGTCTACACCATAAATTTGTAAGCATGTGGCAATAGTAATTTCTGTTTGCGATTCAACTTTGTTTAATCTTTTTGCAATCATCCTCGTCTAGGCGCTGCTCAATGAGATAATTTCGGAAAGACAATGTACAATTGCAGGAAAACTGTCTAAGTGGACTAACTAGCTTAGTGCAAATGATGCCTTAAATCCCATTTCTTACTCTTTCTAATGCTCAGGTTGCACTCAGGTGTTGATCTTAACCAGATCTATATGTCTTAATGTGGGGTGAGTATTTCTGTTGGCAAGCTGCTGAACATCTAGGGACTGAATTTGGAAAAATATGATCTTACCATGAGATCTTTGATTTCTGATCTGGTTGTGTCCCAGCAGAAGGGCATCATAAAACTCCGAATAGTTTCCCGACTGCTCATCATATTGAGAAGCTGAGTTTTAAGACAGAACAGAAAAAAAAAAAAAAAGATTTCTTGACTGTGAAACCTTTATTTGAACAATCTTCTTTGAAGCAACATCTTGCATATGATTTTCTGTGACACAGAACGGTGGGAAAAAAGGTCTCTAATGCATAAATTTGATGCTGAAAAGTAAAAGTGAGTCAGGTAGAGTGCTAGTTTGATTCACTGAAATGAGTACAGGTTTTTATCAAACTATTCACAACCCACTCTTGCACTGTAAAGGTGAAATTTAATTAACTGAAACATTTTCACTTTCTATCATCATCATCATCATCTAAGGTGATATTCAAAGGAAGCAAAAACAGCCGTTTATATATCAAGGACTTGATCACAGTAATACATCACGATAGTTATTGCAGCAACTATTACGCAGATGTTGTGGACAGGAGAGAGCAAAATAGTTTTCCACGTAGATGCCACCACTGCAGGTCTCATTCATGCTGCAACACACCATGCTGCTGTTTACACTCGCCAAATTCTGACAAGGGCTTTTAAGCTGTGAGTGGTTCTGCTGTCAGCATTGGCGGCTCAGGATGGCTGCAAAGAACAAAGAGACCATGACAGCAGTATTAATCACATACAAGTATGTATGTTCAGCAGGGTCTGTTTTCAAATGCACATACCAGTTTATGGTGTAGAACAAGACATCAAATAAGACTTGACAAATCTTCTGGAACTTTTTCTTTTGCCTTCCTTTAAACTCTCTCTAAACATGAGATGACTCAATATTCCTTAAATCTGACCATTTAGATAAGCTCTTTTTTTATTTTTTTTGTATGTGTAATGTGATGTAAGCAACATAACGCGGCCAATACATTTAAACTTCAATATGTTACAGGCAGGATAGAAATGAGAAGGTTTGGAGTTGACTGAGAAGAACTTGTCTATATGGGTGAGCCATTTACCAGGACACGTCAATTGTAAATAGATTTACTGTACTTATTTATTTTCTAAACTTTGAGGAACAGTTGTAAACCCCCCCCCCCCCCCCCACCCACCCCCGAGTCATCTGGCGTCTTCAAACTTTTAACACATTCAAAACATTGTTTTTTCTCATTTGAATCTATTTCTCCTTCTCTTCACCTAAGTTTTCCCAGCAAACACCAATTACACTACCATAATAAAGCAATTTGTATTTCTTTTATCTTTATCAGATGGTGTAAACATGCTGTGAATTAAAAAAATTGTTTGTATGAGTGCACTAAACGCTTACATGTGTGCTTGCGCGGTATTGATTCGTTCGCTGGTCTATATCTGGAGACTAAGCATTATAGATTTTCCATCAGTCTCTGGCAAGCTGCTGACCTGTTGTGCATATTAGGGAGATGTTTGGCCTGTACCAGCCTGAAGAACAAATTGAGCTGTTACCACATGCCATGAATAAAACCTCCATAAAAATAAACATGCATGACACCACAGAAAAACAAACAAAAACTACTCCTAAACTTATTGAATATTTAATTTAAAAAAAACAATTCGATTAAAATCTGAAATCATGTTTCTTGTTCTATCTGTGCTACTCTGGATCTTAGAGGAAATGTAACCGACACACACATATACAGAAGAAGTCCCGTCTTAGACTATACAGAAGTCATGGTAAATACTAATGTGCATGACGGAAGTTGTTTGTTGAACAAAAGTATATAATGTATATATAAGTATATATATAAATATATATATAAGAAAATATGGGTGGATGTAAATTCCATAGCGGTGTGAGGGATCGGTAAAGTCGCAGACAGAGAAAGCTCCTAAACTGTTTCGATAAGAGCCAAAGTTGGAGTTTGCCGTCATGTGGAGAAGGCAATTAAAACTGACTACACAAATATAACAAACGAGCACAATGATACATCTACTGTGATATTGTCTGCATTGTTTTAGATTAATGGCACCAACAAAAAACTTCATTTAATTCCCCATGTCATTTCACTCACACTTAGTTGACTCAATTCTAGGCAAAAAAAAAAAAAAATGAGTGGCTCTAAGTGTGAAATTGCTTCCCTGGCATCTGCTTTCTCACATGACAAATGAATGTATCAGATCATGATAGATGCATATTACACTGAGGCTCTAGCATGATGCATGGTGATATTTATATGGATATTTTGGCAGAAAGAGCTATAACTCTATGTTCACCCTTTAACATTTTAGGATTTTTGCTAAAATTAGCTTTCTGTTTATGCCTTTCCAGAACATTTATGCGTTGATCAGCTACCTTACATTTGTAAGAACGAGCTATTTTTCACATGAGATGAAATTTGAAGCCTTTAAATCTAACTGAAAACCTTGCTGAGATTTTCTGGAGTTTCTTATTCTGGAGTGTGTTGACCTCTGATAACGTAGAATTTGGCAATATATTCCCCAAATCTCTATTTTTTTATGGGTGTGGTATTATCTATACCCTAGTCTTTTAAAGTCTAGCAGTAAATCTAAAAAAAATCTGGATATTACACTTGCATATCTTTATTTCCCCTGAAATTCATGTCCATATCATTTTTCATATCGTTAATTTCACCTAACACAAAAGCTTGCGCTGTGAAAATGTTTAGTAAATGATGGAAATTAATATTCGGCTTGTAAACATTTCATCTAGTTGTTCAGTTTGAGTACGCCTTCATTATGCTTACACATACATCTCCAAATTGCACATAAATTAGGCTTTGGTGACAGCTGAGACAGAAGGTAGTTGTTTTGAAGTTGTCATAAAGATAGCTCATGACTAATACACGATTTAAATCATTCTGCATTTGAGATTATATTAAACACCACTGTTGGTACCTACACTGACAGTGGCTTCATTGTATCACCAGTTCAGTTCTGGATCATTTTCAGACTTATTCTCACATTTTTAAGAATGTCTTCTCAGAATATCAACATCATTGCGAAACAACTGTTAACAAGGTTGTTTCCTACTCGGCATCAGAAGGGATTAGTCAACACCACAAAATATATAAGTTTATTTCAGATTAGTTATTCTCCTACGTTTTGTATTCTTTCTGATATTTCACCATCCCAAGCTTTTGGTTGTGCTCTTTTCGCACAGTACATTTCCCCTAACCCCACAGAATGATGGTGCAATACGCATCCCATTGATTGCTGGGACTAATTGAAAGGAAAGCGTCCTCGGTGCGAAGGCGCATCTGCTTGCATGTGCAGAAATTGGCATCTGCACCCTACCTAACCTCATCAGACAGAAGAGCCAAGAAACCTTCCAGCCATCGACCACTTAACTCAGCACTCAATCACACTTCCAGAGGAGTCCTTCCAGACGAAGAGACACGGCTGACGGAGAGTGTTGAGAGAACCACCCACAAATCCTCGTTCCCGACGAGACAACGAGGGAGACCACAGGGGAAATCATCCACAGAGATGGATGAAAATTCAACAGAGCAATTGATGAACTCCGTTTAGCGGTTACAGACTACGAAACACTTGTGAACAAGGAAGCGAAAAGGAGGCGGGGGCCTTCTCCGCCGTTGCCAGCTCCAACAGTACGCAGAGCTGCTCACGCTGCCAATTTGTTTGAGCTGACATCACTGCAAGAAACACAAAATCTTACTAGTTTTACCACTTAAAATATAACAAAACCAACTTAAAATAACTTTTCAGTAAGTTATCGGACATTAATTAACTATTAAAGTGGGAAAAAATGTCTTGGTGAAATAATTTTCTATAGAACTTGTACTTTTTTTGTCAAAGTCAAGAAATTATTGACTTAAAACAAGCTCCTATATATACATTTCATCTATATTTTGACAACGGGTTACTTTTGAGTTAATTTTGGCTTATTTCAAGTGTATAAACATATTTAGCTGAGCACATTTAGCAAATCAGATACTCCACAAGTTCCATTACAGATAATCATATTTTCAATATGGTGCCATACTTGATTAAAGATCATGGGTAGAGATCGTATCAACCCTTTCGAAAAACAAACACGAAATTACAAAGTCTTTTTTTTTTTTTAATTCTTGCTGTTTACAGTGAAGCGAGCTCCTGTCTGGTCTTATTGACCAATTTTTTCCAGCACTGTTGAATCCTCTGTTCTTTAATAAGGTTAAGGATTTTCTGACTGCTTCCACATTCAGTCACAGCTAGGAAAAGTGTTGTTAGTGAGCGATCAGATTGTTTTCTCTGTGCGTTTTGAATCCTGAAGGCAAGGCTAGGGCTTTGTTTTCATGCTTCCAACCGGCCAAATGGCCATGGTTTTAAATCTCCAAGTTAAAAGTAGCGCCACTTATCTCTCTGTTTTAAAGCTGGCCTCCATTTTGTAAATCTGCCGTGGACAATGGTTCTGCTTTGTGAATTTGGCAAATTATAGCATTCCAATGCAAATGAACCCCAAAAGTGTTGGGTATATGAACAACAGGCAGTCAAATGCCACTGGCAACTTTGACAGCATCCAATTACTATCCTATTTTGGCTCTTGGACAAAACGTTTAAGAAACAAGAATGGAGTAGAGACGCTTTGAAACGGTGACGGCTCTCTTGGATACGTTGTTGCTGTCAGAATCCCAACATAGCAATGTTGTCATTTAGAACAAACCAAGCCTTCTACATCTAGAAGGCAATATAATGTCGATGACTAACTGTCAAATGTTCACTCAACCTACCCGGATGAAAGGTTGCAATGGCACTCTGTAGTAGGTTTGTACACGGCATGTTGTTTATCTGGGGGGAAATGAAAAGAAATCAGTTTAGAAATGTATTTGAAAAGCTTCACTGAGCGGGACATAGCCAGAGGTACCCTGAAGGCATCCCGATAAGACGCACAAATCGCCTCTCCTGAGTGAGGAGCAGGGTCTAAACTCGAAGCTCCCACTGAATCACTGAGCTTCTCTGCGTACCTTGAAACGTGACCCGGGTCACTATTTGAAGAAAGCTCATTGTAGCTGCTTGTATTCGGGATCTCTTCTGTCAGTGACGGAAGAATAGAATAATCTATCTTTCATGACTGTAGGTGAGGATCAGAGTTTAATCATTGAACAAGTGGACGTACTCAGAATTGAGGAGTGAGTGAGAAGGTGGAGGATGACGGGATCTTGTATGACTGACGGTAATGAGGTAAAGGTTCACAGCACAGCATGCTACTAAAAACAGAATCCTAATTCTGATCGAAGCAGCAAGAGGGCACCTAGTTTCTTAAAGGCTTTCAATTTTAGATCTGCAATTGTGTTGTAAGTAATGACTTTCATACTCTTGCTGAATTTTAGATGACTTGGCAACTTTATGTAATAAACCAATGTATTTTTGCTCCTAAATACAACAGAAACTGATGTCTCTGATTAATAGTTTGCTTATCCTGGATAGATATGGGTCACAAACAGCTCAAAAAGCATCATCCCGAGGGATTGTCTACCTTGTAATGGGTGTGTGTATGAAAGTCAGTGAGTCTGAGGGCCTTTTCCAGACCCTTGCATGATGTAGCCAGTGTCCCACTGATATTGGATTCTTAGCCAGGGGGAAAGCCAAATAATTTAGAGTCTGCAGACTGCCTGTAGTCTGTAGTATATATCCTTTTCCTGTTATCAAACAGGAAAAGGATATAAAAATGGATGATGAATCAGAAAGTTAAACAGCAGTGTTCTACAATTAGCTTGGAAGTATGTTCTGCTGAAACCAAGGAACCGTCAGACAAGTGAAGAGACCAACATGAAACTTCATGGCCACAGCCTTAAAGTGAAGGAGGTTATTCACTGCTGTTTCTGGAATTTATGAACTACAAAGACACAGGAAATCAGTCAAAACTGATTGCAAAATTGATAGAGCAGATTATGAGGAAATACAAGACAAAAATTCGCATTTCCCACACTGAAATCTGCGTTAAGAGAGCTAAGATATAAGAATCCAAAATATGAGGTAAAACAATTTACCCTTAGTTTGTTACCAAGCTGTGTATTTGAATGTAGGGGTGTTCATTAGTGCAAGTTTGTGAATGGAGATCTACTGTTAAGCACTTTGAGTGGTGTTTATGACTTGAGAATGGCTACATAAATTCATCCAATTACGTAAATCCTCTCCGAATAACAACTGTCATTTGTTGAGGCATATTTTTTTTTAAAGTTTTTAACAGGGTGATGGGATTTTTCAACCATTTTAAAAATGATGAAACCCACTGGACTTAATGTGCTCAGTCTGTGATGTAATTTAAAAGCAATGACAAACTCCCATCTAGAGGTCTAGGGGGAATATGAGCCATGCCACAAGCTTGAGGCTTAGTTTTCACTCTGACATATAGCAACATTTGCGAGGCATTAAATAGAAAGCTCTCTGTGCTTTCTTAATTAAGCTCTGTGGGTTCAGGAAGGCAAAGGTGAACTCCAATTATGTCTTAAAAGCATCTCAAGAACCACTAATGCACCATAGCTCAGGTGTGTGTCATAAGAAGGGCAATGAGAGGGTATGTTTTATTCTTTTTCAGAAATTCAAAACAGAAAGAGGTAACCTTTCTCTCCCTTTGCCATCATTGCAGAGAAATGTTGGTTCATAAAAAATTCATTGAATCACGTTAAAGACGGGTCTAAAGATTTGTGAAAAACGGATAAGTCATTGTTGTGAGGGCACTGTGCATAATAGATTCTCAAAAAGGGCTGGGACTTTACAGTGTTAATTTTGACTAATTGATTGCATAGACGTTAACGTGTTAAAAACATTGAGCAGTTGTGTGGCAGCACTGGGAGTTTGGCACCGTCTTTGATGTCTTGATCAAGGTCTGAAGGTGATCGGAGTTACTACCATCAGGGTTTCTAGTACTAGATAACAGCGACCACCAGAGCAGAGCGCCACCTTTGTTTATCACCCAAATCGACTAGAGAGACACGCAAATGAGACTGAGACTGGCAATTAGAGGTCAACCTAGGTAGACAGTATAGATTTCCACAAAATTGTTGTATCCATACTTAGACCACACATTTTTTTAGTGTCTGATAAGGCCAAGCAAGTGGTAATGTCGGAGTTGAGTGTTGCTCACTGAATGGGAAGGTCTTCGAGAGGAAGAGGGCAAGGAGTCAGGAGTTGTTTGGCGAGTGCCGAGGCAAGGAATGGGTGAACTGGTGCTGCCCCATTGAGGGGGGCTGTAAAGGATTCACTGGCAAGTTACTCAGCAGGCCCCTTTATCTTCTTGGAGTGAAAGGACTTTACATCAGAAGACCCATTGAAGACATCACAAAAGCGGTGGAAATGGCATCAAGTTCTCTGTTGATCAAGCTACCTGGACACAAGCCAGGGTGTGATCAACCCTGCCTGGGTTGCATGAGTGGAGAGTGGATTATGTTGCAACAAAAAACACCCAATGATGACTGAGCTGCACGACAAGTGCATGTTAAGAACTAGCCCAAGTGATTTCCGGAATTCGCGAACAGTGATTGACGACACAGCTGCTTTTCTTGGCCAGCTTAATTTTTGCTTAAAAAAAATGATCTGATGTATCTCTGGAAAAGACTATCGTGTACAAGTTGTGCAAAAAAGGAGTTGGCCTATCACTGAAGCTGTACAAACTCAAAATATCATCTCAATGCAAAGCATGTTGCAGCAACACCGTCAGTGTCCACGGTCCACATTTACAGTCAAGTATTTATTTTTTTACATGATCTTTCAAGTGTTTAACACTTGAAAGCTGAACATGTACAAAGTACTTTGCACCAATCTGGCATTTGAATAACATATTAAGAATAATCACTCTTTGTTGTTGAGCTGATGTTGATTTAAAAAGTTGGCACCACAAAGTGTTTTTGAACGTTGCTTATTTTGCCAATTTATGTTTTTTTGATTAAGATGTGATTAATTGTGACAGAGTAATTCCAGACCCTGCAATTAACGTGATAAAAACAAAAAAATAATTGAGCCCCTCCATGACTAATATTGCATGGTTTAAATGGTTCCTTCCTAATGCGCGGACACTCAACATTGCAATAAAATAAACAGAACAGAGTCTTCTGAATAATTCAGCTAAATAATATTTGACTATTTGACATAATTGTAATACAATTTAATTTGTCATAAAACGATTGTCAGATGCAGATGAATAGAAACCGCCAATGATCAAAGTATCAGATTTCTAAACTCTGAGATATTGAATATTACAGTTTTATTCCACTGCAAGCAAAGATGTAAATCTGGACATGAAGGACAAAATCTGGAACTTTTCTATTACGTCCAGGACGTGAAACACACCTGAATAAAACACTTATTCACAAAATGGAAATAATTGTAGCCTGTGTGTGTTCTGTGCGGTCCGTTTTAGTGCCGGTTTGCACCTGTTGGAGCTAAATGGAGCTTTGACCTTTGCTAATTAATTACCGCGGGTGTCCGAGCGAAGAACAGCAGGCGGTGGCGGCGGCGAGTGTAAACGACTTGGAAAAGATTTAATGATACAGAGGGGAAGGTGACAATTGGTGTGAAGGTGTCTCCGGCCTGGACAGATACGGAGCCCTAGAGACGGGCCAGATGAGTCAATCCTTCATTTCAACAGCCGGGGAAAAGGGAGAGGATAATTGCTCTGTTCTAACGGTGGCTTCAAATTGCTTTGAGACAGAAGATAGCCTTAAAGCCAGGAGTAACTAACCACCTTGACTCTGACTAAAGAAGACGAGTTTCACAAAGCAGGTTTTTGTTTTTCTTTTATTCTGTGCTTATCCTCATTATGAGGTTGCGTGCAGTCTCCTCTGGGGGAGTTTGTTATCCCGTTTTGGCTGTATTCATTAAAAAAGCAATCAAATGCACATTTAAAAGGAAAAATGTGTAAAGGAAATCTTGATTTAATTGCTTAAGTCATCTACATTGTTGTCTCTGTTGTCCTTCGACTTCACTCTGACAAAACAACACAGTTTATGAAAAGATGATGGTGTTTGTTTTGGCTGGGTCGAAATCTATAACCTAAAGGATAAAAAGTGTAAATGCAATCACATTATTTATAAACCTGTCACTGACTGTGGAAATTTCCCATTGCCTGATGTGGGTTTTGCTAAACACATCTAAATTTTTCCTTCCATCAAATCTACAGTCAATATAATATGTCTGTATTAAAATCTTCTATGGATTCTATGTCATTTCTCGTGTAGCCACTTTTTGGGCTATGCATAGCTGTAGACTATAATCATCTAAATTAATAGACATGTGCATTTCAAATAAATAACTCTGTATGAAATATGTCTATATTATAGGTGTCTTTCACTTTGGTAATTTCTCTTAGCGATGCACCTGCACTATTAGAGGATCTGGGCTATTTTTAAAGGAATTTCTTCAACATGAGTACAATGGAAACAAAGAATCTTAAGTGTAAATTCATCTTCACTTAATAATGAAGCCGCAGCCACAGCTGCCTTGCAGAATATTTTTCATAAAATAATTTTAGAGAAGTCACACATGACAAATTTACATTTCAGTTGCTGTCACTAAAATACCTGCCCTAAGATAATGTTTTTTTTTTTTGTTTTTATGAAAAATACTGTTCTGTCTCTGCTGCCATTTTTGTGCTGCGCACGAGAGGAGCACACTTGTTCAGATTACAGTAAAGGTCAGACAAACGGAATATCATTAGTGCGTTTGAAAGGCAGATACGCTTTTTTTTGTTTTTTTTCAAAAACAAAAAGCAAAACAAATCCAACAATGGACCGTGACAGACGCAGTATAAACATTCTGCTTTAGGCTCAAAAGAAGCGACGTTAATATATATAAAGTACCGAGAGCAACACTCTTTATAAAAATGTGAAGCGCTTTACGTCTGGAGCGCTTCAACAGTGGTCAGGAATAAAATATACATTTGCAGTCTTTCATCTATATTTAGCTCACGACTAAAATTAGCCTCCTGTTGAGATCACCGCCATGGGCAGAGATATACACTTCACCATAATGCAAAACCAATCCTTATTAAAATTTGTAGTGTATTTGAGGTGATGTAGACGGGAAAAAAAAATCCCTCCTTTTGCAAAAAGCTGTATAAATATAACTGCAGCTATGTTTTATACATGTGAATCGGTTAGGTTAGGTTAGATGTTTTTGGTTCTGGATGCACAACATATCGGCAATAACATCGGCTATATTAGTCATTTCTAAGTATTTCACCCCCTTAAACAAAAGTAGGCCGACATAAACAATCGATATTTATTTCCATCTCTTTGCCATTTGTTTTTGGAGGTGAAGTGCAGGAGTTTGGTCTTGTGACAACAATATTTGATCTCCATTTGTTTGCTAAGAGTTGGTTAAAAAAAAAAGTGAAATTAGTGATAGACATGCAATTATATCATGGCCGTGTTTAATCCAGGAATTTGTGAGTAGCTCAAATTGTGAAAAAAAAAAAAAAGTGCAAAAAAACAGGGTTTAGTCATCACAAATGCTGCCTGTTGTGGCTGCTTTTTACTTGCTAAATATTTTAGTAAGATGGCACCAGCAAAGTTTGGGTAATCTAAATCTTATATTAAATATGCATTCCGCCCCACTCAAGCCTCTCCAATGGCGTCAGTATGCTCCTTTAAAAGTGAGGTTTTTGAATCTCGCATATCTTCAGGTTACGTATTTATCTGAGTCGGGCACAACAAATATATTCTTCTTGTTGTGACTGTTTTCCGTTGTGCTTTGAGTTCAGTCATCAGCATCTCAAAGGCTTCCTCTTTTCTGTTCCCCTTTTTATAGTGGGTTCAAAGTCTCATTTTGAAGTGTTGCGTGGATTCATCAACACAGGAATACACATGACTGCTTGTGAGGTTTAGATTGGACAGCTACATGCTTGAAAGACATGTTGCTGGAAAAAGCCCCACAGGCCCGCGTAGCCTTTAGCATACAAATATGTCTGCTCACTCTTCTCGGAAGCTACACAGCCCTTAGTGGGGCGACAGCAGTAAGTGATGGATGCCGTGACGCTGACAGGAGGAGTAATTATGCTTTGTCTCATGATTCCTGGAATGGGGGCCACCCATCACTCTCCATTACGCCCCTGTGTTGTGGCAGCCTTTCACTTTGTTTAGTAAATGAAATGCTTTTCCACCTCAGTGCCCTGCAGAAACAAGAAGAGGCGTCGTAGGGGTGTATGCAGGGCGGAGGCAGGGGAACAGAGTTTTTGTTGCTCTCTTGGGCAACAGTTTCAGAGAAATACAAGAGAGGAAAAATAGATGAAAAATTGTCTTGCAAAACATTCTTACCCCTTCATATCTAGCTGTTTTGCTGTTTTCGTAGCTTCGCTTTCACACAGTTTCAGTTCCAAACCTTTTATTTTGAGAAAAAATAAAATGCAGAAAAGAAATAAGAAACATTAATGCAATTATTAGTGACTTAACCTCCAACCAGCTGGTAAAGGAAAGAATCCCCAACGTATGAGGCTGTTAAACAGAGCATTTTCATTCATGTTTGAGTATATGGAAAGCGATTTTGGACAACAGTTGTTTGCTTTCCAGCATCACACTTGGTCTAAGCGCTATTAGAAACCCTATTTAGTGTTCGTTTTAGCACAACTGCATGTTCAATAAATCCCAGCAGACATTTAATAGGTACCGCCTGGTGTTTCAAAACTGTAGTTCAGCAGAGGTGTTAAACACCTGCTGGAGCTCAATTAGTAACCTTACCCTTTGATTTTGACAGCCAGTGGTTTTAAACGGTGCTCCTCCAAAGGAGTAAGGAGCAAAATCAGACCATCAAATACTAAAGCAATGATCTTCACCCTCAGATTTATAAAACAGAAAAAAAACGAAAGGTTTGCTGTGCTCTCTCTCGAGGAGATTTCTCATTTGGGTACACAAACGTATTTCAAATGAAATGCATCGGTTAAATGCAAAAAAATCTTAAACTCAAATTTATTTTTTCTGAGTAGCTTGACAAATTTACACCTCAGGTGGCACCTATTAAATGTTTGCTGGTGTTAATTAAATGTGTAGTGGTGCTAAATAAAAGCCAGATGGCATTATTAGTGGGGCATATCAGATGGCAGGTGACACAGGAAAACACACAAATATCAAATATGAGATCTGAGTACTGGGCTAATATTTGTCTGTTTAGCTCATTTTACATTAACAGTTACTATGGGTTTATATGCCAAATTCTGCCCATTTTTGGATGAGATTCTCAAAGTTTAGTGACAAAATTTAGAAAAGTATTCCTACTTTTGTAAATCTTTTTATGCCAGTATCTTTCTCCAGCTGTTATCACTTTATGTAATAACTGAAATAGCTTTTATGAAAGGTCATGCGAGTAATCTTGTGCTCGGTATGAATCCCTTCATACATATTTCCTTTATGTTGGAAAGATCAAAGAAAAAGAATGCTAGTATTGCCCTTCGTTGCACCACATTTTTAGCAAATGACAAGAAATTCAGTAAAGAATGGATATGTTTGATTTTTTTTTCTTTTTCTTTCTACTTTTTTTGGCATCGCACATGAGACTGGTGCAAAAGCCCAATTTGGTTTCCTCCTCTTGTTGAGCCTAATCGGATCCCGTCCACCTGGAATTCTGTCGGCGTTCAGAGCTGTGAGTGACAGCCAGCATTACCGATATCAATCATCATTTGCCTCAGCTCATTAGGACCATGTGTATAATCAAGCCTGCAGCCAAGGTCAGAATTATGAAATCATTATGCTTTTTTCAATCTAAATGACAAGACTAATCACCACACCTTACAAACGGATACACTGCGTGGCCTTATCTGTATCGAGGCCTCGTTTTGTGTGTGGACGGGCATTCACATGAACAAAGTTTCACTTGTACGACGATTAATCCTCGCTGTTAGGGGTTAATAAGAGCAATTTAGCCAAGCATACCAGCTTCGATTTCAAGTTCAGGGGTATAATGGTTTTATTATGCACCTTGTTTCCCTCAATCCTGTAGGGAAGGTGAAGGAGCCATGTAGGCTGAAGAGAACATATAAGACATAGTAGGCTATATTTAGCCCGAGAACATGTTTTTACCCTTCGGTAAAGGGGGGGGGGGGGGTTGCCGTGTTTTTGATGCAAATAGCCTCATTTCCTCATATGCTGCTCCACTAACCGACTAAATCCACAAGACCCAGGAAAGCATCAAGAGCTAGTTAGGTTAGGTGAACACCCGAATAAATTTCAATATGAATGGTGCCATTAAGTCTGTTTTCAGTGGCTTTAGCATAATATTATTTAGATATGTAGCTCGGAGATGAAAAAGGGAGAAGGAAAAAGCAGAAGGTGTCCGAATGCAGCAAACGTACTGGTGTTTGGTCCATCTTTTTATAAGCATCACTCTGCAAAAGTGAGAGGGAGAAATAATTTAAGTTTATTTCCCAGTTGTTTCCAAATTCCAGTGTTTTTGTGAAAGTTATGACAAATGACAAAAACTATGTACTTTATCTTTTTACTTCTATATCTAACTTTTGGTAGGTCTGGGTGGGGTACCCCAAATTTGGTACCAAAAAATAAACTTAAGAACTACTATACTTGCTAAAATTACTCAAAATGACAAAGTACAGCGTAGTAAAAATACTCCTAAAAGTCCTTTTTTTCCTCGCAAAGTGACTCAAGTTAATGATTTAATATTACCAGAAACTACCCAGTTCTGCATGTTGGGTTAACTGGATCATGCATTTTATGTTGAGCTGCGATGGATTGTTGATCTGTCTTCAACATAACCCCACTTTAAAAATGATGAATGGAATTTGGTGCCTTTGTTGCTATTTTGCACACAGCCTAAAAATTGCAGAATCTGTATGGACAGGCATGCATTTGACAAAATATAAACTTACCCACAGTGCCAGAAAGTCATTTAATCACCATGGATCATGCCCGACTGCCGCCGAGCATGATCAAGCGGAAGACGATACACCAGACCCAATGGTGCAGATGTGCCACAATTAACCTGGGCTTCTTCAACGCCTCACCACTGCCTCGGGCTGATTGCCTCCATGCGACGCCACATTGACAAACCCATTTTCGCTGATATTCCAATCTTCTGAGATGCACTTTTAGGAGCACAAAAAGTCATAATGCATCTAATGTTGAATGCTGAAAAGATTTCTTATCCTATCGATTCACAAGCGTTAACACATTTTACACGCAATGAGGCAGCTGTGTGTAATGGAAAGATGACCGTCTCTGCCAATGCTTAGGTCTGGTAATTACGAAAGATTAAACAACTTAGGGTGGTAAATTGCTTGATGTGCTTGAAGAAAAAGCAATAAAAGCAATTCAACAAACTCAGTCAAGTCATTTCTACCAGTTATGTATCTTACAGTTTATCCTTTAAGGTAGTTTGTATCAGTTCTGAAATGCTCAGAAAGCTTAAATTAAATACAACATCCTTGCTAGAGGTCAAACCTTCAAGGTACATCTGACTTCTCTAGTTGGCCATAAAATTCAAATGTCCAAATTACTATTATTTTTGGTAAGTAGTGGTTGGGAGAGGATCTGTTTTCACTCCAGATGTGCGACTTCTTACCCAGAATCAGCAATTATGCAAACATGTTCTTCATCTATATTGCACTTCTCTGGCGCAGATTTGATTTCAGCCTACAGTCTTGTTTCCATCTCGAAGCATCAAGGCAGAGGCACAGGGCAGCTGGAAAGGCAGAGGGATTCAACTACACTATTCATGGCTTGTTTTAGTTCCACAACTCGCGCACAAATGTGTGTGCAAGAATGCAGTTAAACTATTTCACCTTCGTGTGGCTCCAGGTGACAGGTTTGTGATGGCACTCCAGATGCCAAAAGCACCTCTCCATCACTGTCCGGATCTTTCCAAGACCAAAAAAAGAAGCTACAAATAAAGTGAATGCAGCAGTTTGAATAACCTATGTGTACACTTCAAGTTATATGCATCCAAATTCTTTCTAATAGTATTAGATTGGAGCCTATAAAGGCACGTACATGTTGAGGGTGATGTTTAAAGAATTAAGAGTTGTATTGTCTACCACTATTTTATAGCAATCACTTGTGAAAACTGAAATTGTAAAACCATTGTTCTGACGGCATTTAGGTAGAAGTTGCAATTTTGCCTTCGGTTTGGACTGTCGTTATTATGATGCTGTGAAAAGTCAGCACTCCTGTTTTTCCAAGCAGCTGCAACGAGAATGCTAATGTAGTACCACTGTGTGTGATTACGCATGTCTCACTTTTCTCCACATAATCTGTCCGTTTTTCTTGTGAGTAATGTAGCTCTACAGAACCAAATTGCTGGGATCTTTAGTCACCTCACAGTGGTTATATCTGCTACTGTGTCTGCATCATCAAAACAAGCATTTTCTTACCTTATTAGTTTCATGCACTGCAGTACACTTATGTTGTAACTGTCTGCTACTCTCTGTTCACTGATCTTTCATCTAAGATTGATCTTTAAAGCAAAAAACGAAATGCTCAGTATATCCTTACATGTCGCACTATGCAACCACAGATCGAACAAAGATCCTGCTAAAAAGGTCTCAAAAAATAAAAACCTGTCAACAGCTTTGGAGGAAGCTTGTTGTTGCTGAAGAAACACAAGTTTTATATGGTAATGAGTTCTTGTTCTAATGTGATTCAAGGCTCCTTTTCTTTATTTTCCTTTCGCAAAGGTGCATTTTAAAACCAGCTGACAACAGAAAGGCCGATAGTGATTTATTTATGTTTTTAGACTTTGAAGATTTTCATGTTTTCTTGCTCTTATACTTTCAACCTTTAATGCCTCCAGGTCTGGATCCCAGTTTGACTTTCTTTAACATCATTGTACTTTGCAACTCACTAATAAATCCCAAATGACATCCAGGGAGATGGACAAATTGCAAGGTTAACTAGCAATCACTTACTCCTTGATTTACTGCATCTATTATGCTTCCCTGTTTTTTTCCCCCCTCACTTCTCATCTTAACTTTCCAAACTTTTATGTGATAATATCCTCTTCAGCCAACCTTGACTTGAGTTGTGTGACACTTTAGACGTGTAGGTCACATTTAAAAAAGAAAGGGCATGGAGGTATATGTGGGAACAATAAGGGAGCTACTATGCAGTACAAAGCTGTGGAATAATGTTAAAGTGAGTTTCTTCTGTGTTTGTCTTGAGTCTTGTAAAATTGACAGTATTAATTCCTTCCCAGTTTACAGAGACACAACAGAGAGAGAAAAAAAAAGTATGAATTATTTGTTCTGTTTGCTCGGATTACAAAACGATCCAAAACTGTAAAGCAACACCCAACTTCTTTTAGACATTAAAATTTTACAACCTGAGTCGGTGCTTTTCAGAACAAAATTTTGCTGAGGTTGCATTTTTCCAAAGTGTGTATCTACTTAGTACATCTAGAGACTTAAGTTTTTGCTTGTTGTGGGGTTTTTTTCTTCTAAATAGCCTAACAAACATCTTTATGTACGATCTTGGTGTCCTCTAAATTAGATTAGTTTAACTGGATTTTATTTAAAGAAATCCTGCCTCAGCTGAACCAGGGTTGTTTAGATTTTTTGATCATTTTCTCCATGGATTAAGAATTTGTTAGGGATTATTAGGGTTATATACATAAAAATGATTCAAAATGAGTATAAAGTCATAAAATTAAAACAGTCATATTACGAGAATAAAATCATACAAGAATAAAATCTAAAAATATGAAAATAAAGTCTTATGACACTTTTATTCTAGTATTATTTCAAATATTGTAGCAATTCAGGCTTTATTATGACTTTATTCTCAAAATATGACCCTATTTGTCATTATTATGACTTTATTTTCATAATTTTTTGACTTTAGTGTTGCATGTTGTGATTTGCTGGCATCCTGGTTGGGTCTCTCTTCGCTGTGTCGTCGATACTGAAAGCCTTTCCTCTGAAGCTGCTGACGTTTACATACGAAAAGCAGTGAAATTGCTGAGTTTTCAGTGTATCATCTCAAAACTGAGCGGAGTGATCAGTAAAGTCCAGCACTAATTTTCAACAGTTGTCTGAGTGAGACTGCCCGTATTCATTTAAACCTCCATCAGCTGAGTAAGTAGCCCATGTAATTAATATAAGTGCACTAACGCTAATGCAGCCTCCATTTTCTTATTAAAATCGGCCTCCTGCCGTCTAATTGTTTTTGTAGTAATTTGACTTTTCTCGTTATTTTACAGCTCTCTTACAATAAGTGTTGAGGCACAGAGCTCAAACATGTCAAGTTTAAGTATATATTAGGAATTAAATTTGTTTCACTCAATATACTGTACACAGCCAGATTGGACAAAAGTTTAAGCAGGGTACAACAACGCGGTTATTAGATTTGGAAAGTTTCAAGCCCAACTCTTGTCCGCTCCGCCATCTGCTCTCCTAATTTTATATTAATGCTTCTGGGATGAAAGGCTCGGTCTCTACCCTGATTCCCGATTTTGCAAATCTATTTTGATGGTATGGTTTTTTTGTTGTTGTTTGCGTGATGGACCATCTGCCACGCCAAAACCGTGTCAGCGTATATTTAGCGCTGCCCAGGAGCGCTTGATTCACTTTCATCGCAAGAGCTCTGAGGTGAGGCGAGGCTTGGCTTGGATCCATCTTGATTTCCAAGTAATGAGGTCTATGTTTCACTGTGATGTGAATCTGTAGGGGGTCCAATTAATGAATCAGACCACCAATGTATTACACTCTGTCCATGTAAAATTTACGTCGAATGTATGCCTAAAGACACCGTGAGGAATGCAGGAATCTTTGATCACGCTGCTTCTCAGTGAATTTCAATGCGGCCTGTGAAGGTGAAACACATGGTGCTGCCAGTCTGCTAATGCATTAAGATATTAGATGCTAAAAGTGGATATTTTGTGCCAAAAGGTGTTTTGTTGCTCTGAGTCCAATTACCTTTATAATGCGACTCTTGGCTGCGGGAGGCAAACAAACTTTACTCTCTGTATTTGAGCCAGAAACTCCATCACACCCAACGAAGCAGATAAATATACATTGTAAGAGCAGAAATAGGTCATATAGCAAATCTGCATGAATTATTTAGTAATGAATTAATCAAATTGCACCACCCTTGCTTCAAAATTAAGCGATTTTGCATTTATGAACGTTGGAGATCTTGTTGATGCTTTAGCAATGAAGTGTCTCCTAAGCAATTTGAAATCATGTCTTTCGGCCATTGTACTGTACCGTCCAAAATTATACCCACAGTGTAATGTTTGTTTGTGTAATGTCATCTGTGCAGCACTTTGGTTATATGACGTAATGTATAAAAATGTATCTGGATTGAATTTGCAGCTGTGACTGCCAAATGAAAAACTTTTACTTCATTTATTACATAAAATCCCAATGACATAGGCAGAGAAAAATCATAGAGTCAATGGTGCTTTTGTTTCTTTTGAAGTTAAAAAAGGAGATTTGCTGATTTGCAAAAATTGATTTCTTGAACTTGGCAAACAAGGTAAAAACTTTCTCAAGCATAAAACTTCAGATGATGTGCAAAACATGATTAAACACAATTCCCTGCCTGAAATGATGTAAATTCACACCATTTCAGCTCATGAATATTGACTCCCCCCCCCCCACACACACACACACACACAAATAGCTCGGAAGAGAATTTGTCTCTTTCGTGAGATAGATTTTGGCTTTTTGTTAATGATGCTTGAGGCGGTAATAACTGGAACTGGCTCCATTAACCTATATATGATGACTTTCAGTAATTAGTTTCCTTCTTTTTAAACAGGAATTCAGACACAAATATGTACATTTTCTTTTAGTAATTTATAAAAGAGTTTTACTTTTTTGACTTGTCAGTTATGTCAGAAATAATCAATTTCCTACACTTGGAAAAAAACTGATTTCAAAGTTCCTCATTGAGATGATCAATGTATCTGTTCGGTGGTCATGCAAGCAAAGACCAATCATGGAACAATTAGACACTTTGGAGACATCAAGACGTCAAGATGTCATTAATTCCCTTTTTTCATTTTCCTTCGTGCCTCTTTCTGCAGAGAGGGTTAGGCAAGATTACATCCAAAGGTTTCAGCATCCTCTCTCCTTTTTCCCATAGATCTCCCCGAGATCAGTCATAATTACAGCAGCTTCTACCGCTTAGATGACGTCCCTCCCGGTGTTACCATGGAAACTCCTGCCGTCGCGATGAGGCGGTAGGATTGGCGTGAAGGGGATCTTTATTTCCCATCGGCCATATCTGATTAAAAACGCCGGCATAGCTAACAAAGGAGTAGGGGGTGCAGAGGGGTTGGGGTGAACGGTGGGGTGGGGAAGAGAGCGGGTGTTTTAATTTCCACACACTGTTGGCTCCTGAAGGTCCCTTTCATCCAGGAGAAAGATACAGGGTCGCCGCTCGAGGCTGTAATGGCTGCTGCGGAGGGTAAATTCTACCTGCATTCCCTCTAAGACAGGAGGGGGTGATGATAGATCATGTGGGTTAATCTAATAGGGCTGCGCTCCTGTGATTTAAGTCCATTATGATTGTTTATGTGGCATGGCTTGTCTGCATGAATGAATGAGGACAGGAGATAAGATACGATAGGCAAACACACAAACATTCCCCTTGAAGACAGTCAAGGGGAAGGCAGAGAGTCTAAAGGTACGTCCACAACTTTTAAGCATAATTGGTCATGATATCGGTAATAAACATGATGTTATTTGCTGAAAACGGTGACAGAGAGACTGAGTGATAAATGTTTGTTGGTGTATTCTTCTCACTCCCCCCACCCCCGGGGCAGGCTGATATTCACTGAAAAGAGGGATGGTCAGTTAATTAAACACGTAAGACGATGGCCTTCATGAAAAGTTAATTAGCTGCTAATGAAAGCGGAGTGGGCTGGACCGCTTCGGCGCTGATAAAAAGGCGCGCAAACGGCCACGCGCGCGCCGGCTCGCGCCCCAACGGAGCTGATAAGTTCAGCCGGTTCAGCTTCAGAGAATACCGGACAACAATTACGACTTTCTCCAAAGGTGAAAATAAATAGCTTCCTTGCGAGTGAAATGATGGAGAAGGGGTGAGGGGGATATTTAAAGCTGAGGTCAAGTTTGCAAGAGGATCAAACAGACTTTTATCTGCAGAAGGTTGTTGTTTTGGCCTGGTTTTCAGACAGGGTAACAGAGATTACACTCTGTCTGATCTGTCTCACCGTTAGGAGTGTGTAAAAGGCCTGCTTATTCTTTTTGTAGTTCAGTGCAAAACTAAAATCTTGCACAGGAGGTGTTTTCTTCCTGCTCTAAGAACGTCTGTTCTCACATTTCAATTGATTTTCCTTCTACAGATGTTGGCACCCCTGGCACATTTATCTTTTTAGAAATGTGACCTCACAATACTTTGGCCTAATATATGTGGGGGGATCCCATATCCAGTTGTACCAATTGCAGTCTTCTCACTGCAGTCATCTGTCATCAGAAAAAAAGGTCATCAGATTTAACTTCCAAAATAGAGCAAATGAGAGATTCCTTCTGCTGGAAGGTTTAATGGCTAGATGGACATTTTAAAGTGACAAATGGGCAGGCAGTAAAATGTCTAAGAGGACAAAAGGAAACGACAACGGCAATCACAGTAAAAGCGACAAATAAAATTTGAAGAAAAAAAAGAAGATAAAGGAAAAGGGAGAAAATGAAATGGACAATGGACGGACAAAATGTGCTTGCTGCACCCACAGGCATTTAAGTAGCAAACATAATTTATAATATCTTTAGCTGCTACAGGCATAGAGTAGTGTAATTGCAACTGCCCACATGAGCATGAAGTATAATGTGTTTAAAGGTATACGTTGTTAGTGTGGGGGAAGCCATAGAGACATTACCAGTCCTGAAAGCAACCCCCAGACACGAGGCTGGAAATCCAGACACTTTTCAAGATCCAGGTGGCTCCCACTAGCAGACCGTCTCCTCCTAAAGAGAGATCTCCAAAACTGTGAAAACCCAACGCAACATTTCAACCCTCAACAACAGCCAAGCAAAGTATTGCACCACCAACAGCACCACAAGGTGTAGGCAAGGTCACTTCAAGCTAATTGGCAACACCCCTAAAATAAACAAAAACTGTAAATAATATTTCCTTTTTTTTTTTTTTGGTGGGGTTGTCAAAATGGTGTCAAAATAATTTTGTAAGTGAAAGTTTTTGTTTTCTGTCTGTGTTTACTTGTTTACGATTGAATTACCCCAAAAAAGATTCATTGACATTGTTATTTAAGTGCTTTCTTTTATTAAAGAATTCAAATATCATTGTTGTTTTGTAAACATAAGTACCTAATGACAACCTGCACGCTTTAAATTGGATCAATCTGACGCATCGGTGACTGTCAGACTAAAACCAAACTTGTTTTTCTTGAACCATGGATCATTCATAATTTTTAAAGCAACAGCATGATGAGGAAGCAAGTAAACAAACTAATTTATTATGGAAGAAATGCTACATCAAAGCATCATGATCCTTACCTCATGATGCTTTGCAAACGGAGGACTGTAAGCGGATTTTCACACATAGTCACTCAAAAGACTCATTCGCATCTACGAGTCGGAGATCGTTGCTCATGCTCTGTGCCAGATCCATGCTACTAAGCAACAATCACTAAAAACAAGGATGGAGATTTGTCTGTAATGTCAGCAGAGATTAATCTTAACCTAGACAAAATAGGCGGCTGCCCAGCTGCCCAACTGTATTGGAGCGGGAAAACTCCTGCAAAAGTAAAAAATGTCTCATGCCTCTGATCTCATTATTTATAAGACGTTCCCCTGCTGTCAAATTAATTGTGCCAAAACCTAAACTGATGGGTTCCAGTCATCTTATTCAAAATAAGTAGAGGAAAATTAAAATGAATTAATCTATACTTGTTAACTTGAATATTAAATTGGGCAATCTGAAAGTGATTGTCACAGGAAGCTGTGGACAGGAAGTTGTGCCCACACAACTTCATATGGAATGTTTTCATGAAGTTACAGTTGAGCTAATTAGCATTAGCATGTGAACTCTATTGAAGTTGGAACAATTGAGCTACTTCACTAATTAAATTGCAGATTTGTGAACTTTAAATCTACAGCAGAGTTGGCCAGCTCAATGAATGTTATGTTTTATTTGTGAATAGACCAAGGTGAGTTCACACCAGGTTGCGATAATCCTTTTTAATAAGCTCATAAATGTGGAGTTACTCCACTTCAGGCCCATCGTTGCTTGGATTTAGCATCTAGATGATGCAAAAAAAAAACTTTTAATATTTGTTTGGATTAAGGAATATAAACTTGTAGGTTTGAACAGCATCTACAATTATAAGAAATAAGACTAATAATAATATAAGGGAAATTTAAGTGAAGTTCACAATTCACCACTTTGGATTTTACATTTTGCTTCCAATTATATTTTATAGTTAAAGTTATACTTATCCAGAGTTTTTATGGGTCTTTAAAAGTTTCTTTCTGCACAGTGGGTGCATTACTTTTTTTTACTCCAGTCATTAGTTTGCCAATATTCCCAGGGATAGATTCTGTTAGCTGAGTAAATCACTTTGAACTGACCTTTAAATTACTGCAGCTTAAAAAAAGGCCCTTCAACCAAGCTACAAATATTAAGTTGATGCAGATTGGTGGATATGTTTCGCTTTTATAGAACATAGAGGACAGCAGAAAGACCAGGAAGAGTTTTCCGAAGATGTAAACAAGTGTGAATGCGTTGAGAATATCACAAATAGATTTAAGCAATACCGATCTTAGATCATTATCATTATTATTTTTTTTACCTTCGCTGTTGATTTTTGTCCCATGCATAATTGAAGACAAACTTATGTCTGTTCGCCTTTTTTTGTGTGTGTGGCTTTTCCATTCATTTTTAAATGTTTTAGTAAATGAAGATATGAACAAGTTTGACCAAATAGATGTTTTGATGCTATTTTGAATGTAGTTGGAAAAAATAGGGCACTGTCGCATCACAATTGCACCATGGAAACAGAAAGAAATGCAGGTTAAATTGGTAGTAAAAAATATATTTTCAAATTACTATATAAAAATATTACTTTTTTTGATTGTTAAATCTGAATTTGGTGATATTGTCAAAACAGTTTTAGATTAGGATGTCAAAAATTAAACGATATGTTATTCACTGCCTGAAAATGTGAAAACCTCAAACAAATTCCCCTCTGAGAAAGACAAGACCGTCCAACTACCACAAAGTACATCCATTTCTCACAAGCTTCCAGTAATATGCATTGAATGTAGCTTTTATAAAAAGGCAAACATATTGCCAATCATACCAAAAATGTGTCATTACTTTGTATCTGAGTCCTATATTCAGTTAAATCACTTTGTCAAGGTACGTTAAAGATGTTGGTTTGCTGAAATGAGTCCCGACCTCTTTGCAATCACAAGTCATTTGATCGTCAAGGTTCTGAACAACAATAACAAGCAATTCCTCGCATGTGCTGAAACCCCCCCCCCCACAAAAAAAAAAACAAAACAGCATTTTATAGTCATGCAATTCCTGCTGTGAATGAACTTCACGTCTGGCCCATTTTCCTGCCTTTTCAGTCGCGGTTGCATCCAACGGTGAGAAAAACCTAAAACGAAGGTGCAAATGGAAAAATACGTAATTGCAGAGCAACTGTAAGAATAAATGATTAAAATGAGCAGAAAAACAGTCTGAAGGTACTAGGAGGTAAAGTTTTACTAAAGTTTTACCAACAAAGACGTTTCAAAGTTTGTATCACATTTGTTGGTGATGTTTAAATTAATCAATTTTTGTCAGATAAACCTTTATTGAGCCAAAGTATATTGTAATATCATCCTCATCCATGTTTCATGGTGGCATTTAAAGTTGTATATGATTTAAATCACTTGTTAGTACTGAGAATACAGTTGAATTAATTTAAAGCTTAGCAAAGCTTGGGTACAAAATGGCCAAAACTGCATTTTGTGTTTTGTATGGGAAAGCATGGATTTAAAAAAAAAAAATATTATCTTTATTGTCCTCAAAATCAAAAGAAAGGCTCAGCAGAAAACCCATTTAATTCTGGATCGTTAACTTTGTTAATAAGCCTGTATGCTTTTGCTTGGATGATTTTAATTATGATTTGTAGAGCTCAAGATCGGGAGGTCTGGTTTAGAATCTCCAAAAAGTTACTAATTATCGAAAATGACGTTCTTTGGGGACAATCCTTTCATCAACTCTGTTCTGGCTTGCAGTGTTACATTTCAGCCACTCTAGCTGAGATGATTTTGTTGTGTGGAAATAGGCTGAGACTCGGCTAACAGGAGGAACTTCAACATCCAGAGGGATTCTGGAATAAGGCCGATGCTGTTTTTTTTTAATCGAAGGGAATCAACCGAGCGGTTTACGCAATCTGATTAAGATGCCTCCCAAGTGCCCGGCTTTGAAGGTGATTTGGAGACAATCAGCTGGGAGTAGACCCAAGGTAGACCCAGAACTCAGTGGAGGGATTTCATGTCTCCTTGGCCTGGAAACACAGAGGGACTGAGCATGTTTCAGAGGAGAGTAGCGTCTCTGCTCTCCCTCCACTCGCAGACCTGACCTGAATTCAGCACCGCAAAATGGAAAAAGCAGAAAAGTCACACAAGGAAAGATACGAGGGCTATAGGAGTCGACTCTTTCATTTTGTTAGTGGTAGGAGAAAGACAGACAAAAAAAAATTAAAAATCAGCTCCACAACAGTACACACACATAAAGCAAAAAAGTACACAAAAACAGGTTTATGAAGTGTTGCAAAGCACTTTATCGGCTTTGTCGGAATGTGAATAATTAGGCAAAGTAGAGTTGTTATCATGCTGTCAAGGTTTTATGCCAAGTATTTCCAGAACAACCCAAAGACTTAAAGTGGTCTCTTTTGCTGGAAAGACTCAACACATGACTGGTTAGCGAGGCTTCATGTGTTTGATTCTCATTACCTTTTCTTAAATCAGTAAAACTTAGTGAAGAAAACAAATATTCTTCAAAAAGTTTTCTGATGTGTAAGATTTTTGGTATTTTCTCCCTTGCAGATTTTTTTTCTCAAGATGTTTTCGTTAAGACATTTCTGCCTACCTCATGTTGTCAAGTGGGTCCTACTTAAGTGATTCTTTAATTCTGGCAGTAATAAGTTCTGAGAGGCGTTTTATAATTAAACTAAAAAAATAAATGAAAATAACAGAAGAAGCAGCAAGGTTAGTTTGAATAGATGTTTTTTCCTCTTAATAAATCCAATCATCATTTGAAAATGTCCTTTTGTATTTACTCATATCACTATTCTATGAAACATTCAAGACGGAGATGAAAGTAAAAACAGAAGTCTGCAAGAGGTCAAATACTTTTTTTTTCACAATCCCGTAATAAAAGTAAATTAAAATAAATTAGTTTCAAATGAATGGTGCAGCACTCATAAAGCAAAGGAATGAAGTAAATTGGTCAAGGCACAAAATCAAATTTTATTACAAACTAGACCAGAAGAACATTAAAATTAGATAAGCTATATCTAAAATTGGATGGAATGCAAAGACAAATAGCAGCAATATCAAACACTTAAAGAGGCAGCAGTGGTGGAGAAAGTACTCATACAATGTACTTAAGTAAAAGTACAAATACACAGACAAAAATTTACTCAAGTAAAAGTCAAAGTACCACATTATTATTTTACTTAAGTAAAAGTAAGAAAGTACAAGCTTTTAAAACTACTTAAGTATTAAAAGTAAAAGTACTTGCCGACCATAATACCTAACGGCTTATATAATGTCATTAAGTGTACCTATCATATTTAGTTTAAATAAATCAGTAATGTACCATTTTAATGAGCAATGCTGTTACTTGCAAGTTTATGCTAACTTATAACAATATACAGTAATCGTATTTATTTACTGCAGTCGAGTTCAACAAAAAGCTTGCTAAGATTACATAAAACTTCACTAACACAAATTAATTTAACATCGATAGCGTTTAGCAACTTAGCTTACCTCAATATGTTTTTTCAAATTTGATGGTGAATTTTTGAAAGATAGAATTTCATGCTTTCGGGGAAGGCAAAGGCGGCATTGGAATCTCCAGGAAGCGTTTTTTGACCCAGTTATTTCAAAGAAATCTTTTAAATAAGGCCATGGGTGGGGCAGGTCTTCTGGAGGATGACTATCCTTGGACTCCATTCTGGGAGTTAATGATTCTGCAGGTCCTGCGTACTGTGCTGCTCTTCTTGAGGGAGGGCCTAATGGTTATTTCCCGCTTTGGATTGGTTCAGCGGACTGATTCTGCTCTCGCCATTGGATACTTTCAAACTAACGAACAAATCAAAAAACTGAAATGCGTCTTGGATGTAACGAGTAACGAAACGCTATATAGAAATGTAGTGGAGTAAAAGTAGAAAGTATCCATTATTAAATCTACTTAAGTAAAGTACAGATACACGAAAATTGTACTTAAGTACAGTAACGAAGTACTTGTACTTCGTTACTTCCCACCACTGAGAGGCAGTGACTTTAAAAACACTGTCTGCCATCCTCAAGCTGTTAAACATGAACCATAAAAAGAAAAGCATTATGTTGCAAGTTATTTTATTCTGTATAACCAAATAATGTTTAAACCAGCTAAGAATGATATGGTTAAAAATAAATAAATAAATAAATAAAAATCAAACCTTAATGCTATCTTATAAAATACACATTTGTTTGTGTATGGTTAAGTTTTTTTTGCAATCACTCTTATTTACTGAGCATATGTCTAAAATATTCTAAGAGACACAAGTCTGTATTATGAATATTTATAGCCAACAGATCTTAAACTGTTGCTGCAATATTAAAATACTGAAAAATGTCCAAAATGTTACACACCTTTTACCTTTAACTCAAGATCTAGCCACTAACTGTGTCACAAACAGCACTGGTCTTAAACCATGTGACGCATTTTGAGCTTGATGTAGTTCCTGGAAGAATTTTTCTCTACACAAACCATGAAATGTATAAAAAAACGATATGTGAAAAGGACTTGTTTAGAAATAATCTTTAAATCTCCAAACCATTTTCTTTTTGACCTCATATGACTTTCACCATGTGAAGTACATATAGTGGTGTTCATCATCGCTTCTTTTGTTTGGTTTGTCACGTTTTCATCAGAAAAACTAAACTAAGAGCAAAGGTCAACATCAGTTTCTTTCAACCAGACTATATGTTATTTCTACAGCAATGTAGTTGTTGTTTATAAGATAAAAAAATAAGAAAAGAAAATGTTGTGAAGATGCTCAAGGCAGCTTCCAATGCTTTCAGTCATCAGTCAAAACAAACCATTTCTAGGTGATGGATGTGTTTTTATGGGATTGTCCAGCAGTGAGCATATAGGATGCTGCACCTTATTCTCTTCAGTATACACATTTAAACTGTTCCTTAAATATAAAAAGCATTATAGCGTGTAGGCACTGTTTCGTTTATTGAAATGTTTTTTTATCAGGATTTTAGCCCAGGAAAAAAAAATCCTCATCAGGCTGTGCTCCACATCGCATTTCATCCAACGGCTAACAGAATAAGACCTCACCTCACCTCGCCTCCTGTGGACCAAGTATCACGCTTTGGGGGCAGATCGAGGTTAGCATTGCAATTGGCAAGGGGGGCCCCTGTCGACAACAGCAGAGTCAGACTTAAGTCAAACCCATTACAAGGAGGGGCAAATAAGTTGCATGAAATATTCACCCCCAGACCTCGTCCAGAGAAATGCGACCATAAATAATTCACAGTGGGGAGGGAAGCTGGGAGGCATGTCTGTGTTTTGCCAGAGCGCCGCTTCCCCCAAAGGCCTTTACGAGTTGTTTTTGTTGTGCTTGCTCTTTAATTATTACAGCACTATTAAAAAATAATAATAAAAGAAGTTTGTGCTATATAATAAAGTAAATGAAACAAACAATAATGGAGGCATATACCGTATATATATATATATATATATATATATATATATATATATATATATATATATATATATATATATATATATGTATATATATATGGCTGTAGAAGTAGCTTTGCTACATCCAAATCCTGCATTACAATATATTGTCATGGAGCTTTTTTGTAGCTTTCCTTTCCCACATATTTTTTTTTTCTTGTATATGTGTGAATGTGGACAGCAAAACGGCAACAAGCGTTATCAAAAAAACTCGCCAATCAATAACGCTCCCGTGGCCCCGGGGCGGGTTCTCGGGGGCCGTGTGTGCGCCGGGCGAAGCAGAGAGATAGTTATCGTCTCAAGCTGAGAAACGAGATGCTCGGCGCCGGCTCGGCGAGAGTTCGAAAAAAAAAAAAAACTCAGCTTGAAGAAGCTGGGATCTGGATGATGAACAGCATCTCTGTGAGAACACAAAAAAGATGCAACTGTGATGAATTTGTGTGCAAGATATTTGGAGCAACGGAGTGTAAGAAAATAAATAAGAGGAGATAAAAGAAAATCAAATGGCATTTTTTCCCCTCCTTTTTGGCTTTTGTGAAAAGGGAAAGTTTTTTTTTTTTTTGTCTTTTAACATCTCAAGAAAGATGCAAATAATCATGTGAAAATCTAAATTACTAGATTTTTTTCCTTCTTTCTTGTAACTTTAATGGAAAGTATAGAAATATTTTAACACTGTTAGGCTTGAAAGTCCAGTCCAAACAGATGGTTGGTAGCATGAACCATCTGGGAAGCGAACCACAAAAAATCCTTGAGAATTGGAGAACTGTAGATTTTTGATCAATTGTGCAACAAGTGCATGCCAGTAAATTAGGCTATCACTAATAATTTGGGCTATTTTAGGAAATAAATTAACACCCGAATACTAAAATTCTCTCTTTAGCATATGTTTCAACTGTTTATTTATAATTTAGAGCTAATAAAAATCCAAAATGTTAAGTTTTAAATAATTTGAAAGGCACACTTTTTCCTTCCACCTAACTTTCTGTTGAACTGATTGGTTGACCCCCTTAATGTGTAGGCCCTCAAAAAACATCATAAGCTCTGCAAGTCATGTTTATGTAAATCAACAGAAATTTATTATGTCAAATTGGTCTTTGTAATATGTTGTGATGTTAAATATCATTGCACTGCATCATATAATAGCGCTTTAACTCTCTCTTGCACAGTGTTTGGAACCCAATATTATGATTCTGTTTTGCCTTGATTAAATCATGCCCAGCTTCTTTCTGAACTCAATATTTACACATCCTATTGCCACCCCTCTTTTATACTGTACATGCAGTAAAATATGACTCCCTTTGTGTTGGACTCAGCAATGCAATTCCCTGATATGTGTTCAACAAGAAAGCGAAAGTGGAGTTGATTTTGACATTTATGGCTTCGCTGCTCACTGGAGGAAAGCAGAAGGAAAAGTGTCTTCAAGTTTTTACACGAGTTGCACGTCAGTCCTCCGTACTGATTTGAAATGCTTTTCCTGAAGCCCTTCATGGTCGTGCATTGACACAAATGGGTAACAACCTTGAAGTATAAAAAAAAAAAAAAAAACAGTATCCAATACTCCTTTTCTATACTTCTTCTTGAGTGGCATTTTAGCTTTCAGGCCCAGACCAAACTACTCTGAATACAATCCTTAAAAGAGCATTTTTGACTTCTTTTGTAGAAGGCCAACTGGAACTTTGACCAACATGTAAGATAAACTGATGCATTAAAAACATTCTGAACTAAGGAATAATCTTAAAGTGTCTGTATCTTTCACCAAAAAATTGTTTTCATATAGATAAGAGAACACAAAAACTCCAACATTTATTTGACTTTTTGAAAATAAAGTTTTTCTATTCATTTGTATCTGGATATTTAACATTGTATACATGCACAATACATTTTGCTCAGCTTTGAAACATGATCAGTTAATGACTTTATACCCATTAAAAGAAAGGAGTCCAACATTAAGTTCTGGTACACTTGGTTATTGCCCGGGGCGTGGCTAAAATTTACATTAATATGACATAGAAAGTGTATCTCTCCTTAAAGCTACAGTAACTTTGATAAACAATTTGTTGTTTTTCTGCTTATTCGTCAAAGCCGCCACTATGTCTTGAAGTTCTTCTATTTAAGACAATCGGGGCTCAAACTCAGCAGAGCAATTCGGAACGTATGTCATCTTCCAAATTTGTCATCAAAATGCTTCTTTTTCATGATTTCATTATTTGTTTGCGTTCAACATACTAAAAAGGCTGATGGGAGTAGATTTATGTATCATAGTTTCAGGAGTTTTAAGTCTGACTTCAAAATATGTCTTTAACTCACATGTCTGTTCTTGTAAGAAGATAAATGTTTACGACTTTGATGTAAGTCTGCTTATTTGGAAAAATTACAGAATAGGAATTGATGGAACTCCAACTGGGACACCTTGGTTCAGCCATCATTAGTGAAGGTAAAGGTAATCTTATTTATATAGCACATTTTCAGCAACAAGGCAATACAAAGTGCTGGACAGGAATTAAAAGGAAATACAAACAAAATAACAAACAAAAGGAAAGAGCAGAAGAAGAAAAAGAATCTAATGTTGATCTATAGTATGTAAACTATGGGGTCCTGTTCAGGGTTACTAAGCCAGTAATAGAAGCACCTTGTTTTCCTGATTATAAAATAATAATAGCAAAAACAACTAAAATCATTTCAAAAACAAAACTGGACAAAAAGCAGATGTAAAAGCTTCACGCAGGCAGACATGTTCTTCAGTAAATGTTCAAGCAGCCCTAAAGTCCATTCATTTCGTAATCTCTATCAGCATTCAACGTTTGTCCCTGATTCCTGTAACACTGGAGCTCCAGTCATTTGCATTGCCTGCAATGTCAATAATGAGGTCCACCCACCAGCTATGAATATATTTATATAACCAAACTGTCTCATTATGAAATCAAGGACACCAAGTCGACACAGCACAGTACATGAAGACACTGTGTGGCTGTTCGCTGACCTGCTGCCTTTAAGCTCAATGTGTGCATATTCCTCAGGCATGCTGGATGAACCCTTTGATCGTATGATCTTTTCCTGTGGAATATTTGCCGGCTCGCCCTCGAGGCATTTAGCTTTACATCTGAGATTGGCTCACCTCCAAGCATGCGTTTCCACGCGCACAGATTCTGCTCTCTGCAGAGGACCAGGCAGCAGAGTACATCTGTAAGCCCTCCATGTTTACTGGGGTCAAAGAAATAGCGAGAACAAAACGCCCAGAGAAAATATCAGCAATACACATTCGATCCACACTACGTCTTTCCATTGTCACCCCAAAATGTCCGTTGTTTGCAAGCCTAAATCAATCATTTATGTTTGAATTTGAGAGGAAAGCTCGAAACATTGACACTTATGCCGTTATGTTTTTTTACACTTATTTTTTTGTAACGCTGCGTTTTGGCCTGGGCAGAATCAGCGCAGAGTTCAACTGGCTGACAAAGCAAAGAAAATGATTTATGGCTCTGCTGCATCATTCCCAGTAAATAATGGCTGATGCCAGTCTTGGAACAAGCTGTCATTATCTCAGACACGTGTCGTTGTTTCTGTACCATTGTTATATGCATTCCACTTGTCCATTTTGTGTTTTAGATTATATGTGCAAATTAGCTTTAAAAAGATTGTGCTGTATTTTCTGTTTTATGTAACACTTGCAACTAATTCAGAAATGCATATCTCAGTCTTTAAAAAAATAATCTGTTTTGTTTTTACCCCATAAAAATGTATGCTACAAATTAGCACATCATCATTGAGACACTGTATAGCGTAAATGAGGATAAATGTCAAATTAATGGTCAAAGAAACAGAAATGTGAAGATGCTAAAGATGTCTCAAACGTAGCCAGTGGGACTTTAACTTTGTTTACATTTATACAGCACTCGAATTGGTAAAAGAAACAACAACAACAAAAAACAATAATGCTGCAACACATAGATGGTAATAAAGCATTATTAGTTACCACGCTACAAACATCCCCAGCTAATGAATTAAATGCATCCATTCAAAGGAAACCTGTCCTGTCACAGCTGTGTCTATGACTTGCTTGTAATAATCCGCTTGGTGTTATGCTTAATACAAAAATGCTGTTATTTATTTTCATCAGCATGTTACTTGGAAATATTAGATAAAAAAAACAATTAATGTGGTGAAGAACTTCACTATAACAACCCATTGACATATAGGAACAAAAATAATAGTAACTCAAAACACTAACATTTGTTGCCTACTATCACTCACGTTATATGGAGGGTGTTGCATTCTTGTTTGATTTATTTTTTTCTTAATTATCTAAAGTGTCATTACTGAAGATGGTTTTGAATTTGGGTGTTATAGAATGTAGTGACTTTGGTAAAAAAGAAAAAAAGAAAAGGTTATTAATGTCAAGGAAGTCAACGATGACCCACTAAATGACACTTTTCTGCAAGTCGTCGCCGTTTCGACATAAAGCATCACAGAAAAACGAGCTTAACACGTGTGAACAGCAGCCTCCCTTTTTACGAGGGCAGGTCCCAAGTCGGACTCACTGAGTTGTTTACATGTGATAAATATAGCCAGATCCAGTATTACCAAACAGGAATTAAGATGTTAGTGCACTGCTCTGCGGGGAGGTTGCTGATGGAATGGTTCCGACACTGTCAGCCTTCCCAGTCAGGAAATTAGCCATCCAGCTTGTCAGCTCCCCACTGAGATTCCATCTGAGTACATGGGGAAAGAGCACAGAGCTTCCTCTAAACCAACGAGTATTGGTTTACTAAAATCAGCACTTCACACCATCTCATTGTTTTTTTTTTAAGTTTCTCAATATGTTATAATGACTGGCAGTAAAAGGCTTTTAATCAATTCAAAAAATACTAATTGGCATCATATACTGTAGGTGAGTGTAGCACCAAAAAGCTGCTGCCTCTTTGCATCCGGAGCTCTGAAAGATTAACTAACGTCATGCTAATGTGGAACCAAGAGCTGGAAATACTCCACATCTTCATCAAATGTCAACTACCTCTGAGAGCTTACCAGCAACCCTTGAATGAACTTTGCAATGGGTGGACTAAGTGGAGCTGTTGAAGGTTAAGCAATTTAGACTCGCTTTGGGTTATTACCTTCCTTCCTTCATTCATTTCTTCTTTAAGACTCTCCTGGTGAGTGCCTCCAGGCTTGAACCAATATTTTCTGTTTCTGGACTGTATTAGTGTTTACTTGCAATATCTGCTCTTCTGACCATTATCACAGTTAATCCATTAATTTATGAATCTAAAAGAAGTGTGTGATTCTCAAACATTTCCCAAAGTCGAATGCGATGTTGAATATTGAATTTTCAAACTGGTCCGTTCGTATTCATCATAATATTGGCTGGTAATACTTCGTTTAGTGTACAAATCAATTCGGCGACTACTCAACCTATAAAATGAGCGTTCCAGAGGCAGCTGGATCACATCCAAAGTTAATGGACCAACGGGGGCTCAAAGTCCCCTCGTGACAAAGGTGCAGCATGAGTTTGCCGTGGAACGGTGCGCGTCGGTGCAGAAATGGGTAGCAGCTGGGATTGTAGGTGTGGGCTCACATCAGGGGTGGGCTGGGGGGGCAGTGAGATCTGAGCGTACATGCATCTGGAAGACAACCATGGAATTGAAGGAGCCGGGAAAGTTCCATTAATAAATGTAGTCGGTTGCCGTGTAGCTGTGACGGATGCCGCTGTCGCTCCTCAGAGGAATGTCTGTTCTAGCCAGACAAGCTTTTCTCAGGGTTACCTTGACTAACCTTGTTCAGTGTTGCAAGATGTTTTTTTGTTTTTTCCCCAAATGTTATCTCTTCAATTAATTGATATCAATCCAAGGTAAGGTGAAATAACTGATTAGAAATGTCTTTTGCCATTATAATAAGGACCAGTGTTTCATTTTAGGCCTTCATTACAAAGCTACAGAGACAGAAGGTAATACATTTCTAATTAGCTGTTGAGCTAAAGCACTGCAAGAATGTGCATTGAGAGAATCTCCCTAAATTACGCTTTACAGGCTGCATGATGTCCACATGTGCCAGCACATGCTCCACTGAGCACTTGCCCAATCGCCCTTTTCCTGTCAGCGAGTGGTCTTCCGGGCTAAGCCTCATGAATCTCCTTTTAATGAAGTCTGGGGGCAGGAAGTGCACACTCCCCGTCACTGACAAGTCACTGCCCGTCTGCCTTTAATCATCAAGATGACGTCTCTGGTCCCCCGCTGAGTAGTTTTGTTTTAATCCATGTTGATGATGCCTAATAATGACCAACGTAGACATAGAGGTGCTTTTCTAAGCTCTCCGGATTCTCAAGGCTACCCGGAATAATTTTAAAGCCTCAATCGAGCATCATGGCAGAATGATTATTTTGAATGTTACGAGTTTGTTGTTGGAGTAGCTTAAGAAGATGCTGGCAAATACAGTAAATGGAGAGAAAATAGAGACATGCACAAAAAGATGTGTGAAGCATTTATAGTGCTAGTTAAATTTAAACAATTTGAAAGACAGTAAATTCAAGGATTGCTCAAAAGCAAATTTAAGTCAGTCAACAATATTGGATAGTAAGAAAACACATTAGGTTTAAGTTTTTTTTAAGCATTGATTTTAGCTCCCAGATATATATGAGAGAGCTTCTGTCCCGCTCTAGAGACAACACCACTCACATATCTTACTCGTTAAGACATACCAGTATGGTCCTATCAGTGTCCTTGAACCTTTCGCAAACCTCTCTGTCGAATAAAGATAGATAGATAGATAGATAGATAGATAGATAGATAGCATTTATTGTCATTGAACAGAATTCAACGAAATTTCCATTGCAGCTCCCGTGCAAAAGGTCAAATATATACAGTATAAATAAGCAAACACACAATAATAATAATAACAATATATACAACTAAATTAACTAAAGGCACTCAACCACACCAAAGAAGTAGCAGCAGGTCCAATTATGGCAAAGTACAGATAATGTGACAGTGCAAAGTGCAGAACAATATGGCCGTGTGGGGATGGGGGATATGTATGTGTGACTGCGAGGTTATGATATGTGTGGGAGGGGGGGACGGCAGGGAGTAATGGCTCTGACGGCTGTGGGGAAGAAACTGTTTCTCAGTCTATTTGTTGTAGTCCGTATATTCCTGTGCCGCTTGCCTGATGGCAGCGGCACAAACAGTCTGTGGCCCGGGTGGCTGGAATCCATCGCTATGGATCCAGCTCTCTTCTTGACCCGGTCTGTGTAAATGGAGTCCAGGTCTGGGAGGGGGCATCCCACAATGCCTTGTGCTGTTCTCACCACCCGTGTCAATTGTTTCCTCTCCAGTGCTGTGCAGCTACCATACCACACAGTCATGTTGAGGCAGAGGATGCTCTCGATCATCGACCTGTAAAAGTTCACGAGCAGCCGTGAGGAAAGTCCAGCCCGTCTCAGTTTCCTGAGGAAGAAGAGCCTTTGTTGTGCTTTCTTCACCAGGTGGGAGGTGTTTGTGTTCCAGGAGAGGTCAGACGTGATGTGGAGGCCCAGGAACTTGATGTTGTCCACACGTTCCACCACTTCTCCATCTATGAGAAGGGGAGTGTGATCCGTCCTCCTGGACCTTCTGTAATCCACAATGACCTCCTTGGTCTTCCCTGTGTTCAGCACCAAGTTGTTGGCTGAACACCACTGAGTGAGCTGCAGAATCTCCTCTCTGTAGTGGGTCTCGTTGTTGTCTGAAATGAGATCCACTACTGTTGTGTCGTCCGCGTACTTCACGACTGTGTTGGTGGGGTGGATGGCCACGCAGTCGTGTGTAAACAGGGTGAAGAGAGCTGGGCTGAGCACACAGCCCTGCGGCGTGCCTGTGTTGAGGACCAGTGGGGACGATGTTGAGCCACTTATTCTCACCACCTGAGGCCTGTTGGTGAGGAAGTCTCTGATCCAGTGGCACAGTGAAGCGGGCAGCCCCACCTCGAGTAGCTTCAGCACCAGCTTGTCTGGGATGACGGTATTAAATGCTGAGCTGAAGTCTACAAATAGCATCCTGACGTAGGTGTTGGGATGCTGCAGATGGGTCAGGGCTGTGTGCAGAGTGATGGAGACAGCATCCTCTGTTGACCGGTTTGCTCTGTAGGCGAACTGAAGGCTGTCCAGGTTTGCGGGGATGAAGTCTCTGATGTACCTCAGAAGAATCCTCTCAAAGCACTTCATGATCACCGGGGTCAGAGCGACGGGCCGGTAATCGTTCAGGCTGGTGATGGACCTCTTCTTCGGTAAAGGGATGATGGTGGAAGACTTGAGGCACTCAGGAACCATGGCGAGCTGCAGGGACAGATTGAAAATGTCCAGAAACACTCCTGCCAGCTGGTCGGCGCAGGTTTTCAGCGTCTGGCCTGACACCTTGTCCGGTCCTGGAGCTTTGTGGGTGTTGATCCTCCTCAGGGTGGACGTCACCTGATGCTTCTGCAGGACGAGAGGCTGGTGCTGCTCTTCCAGTTGGGGTAGATGTACGGCTTCTCTGCTGCCCGCCGTGTCAAAGCGGGCAAAGAAACTGTTTAAGGTGTCAGGCAGGGTGGGGTCGCGGCTGGTCAGCTGAGTGCTGTGTTTGTAGTCCGTCATGGTTCTAATGCCTCTCCAAATGCTTCGGGGGTTGTTGTTGATGAAATGTTCCTCAATCTGCTGTTTGTACTGGAGCTTGGCCTGCTTAATACCTTTTTTCAGTTCCGACCGGGCCCTGCTATAAGCCAACCTGTCTCCAGACCTGTAGGCAGCATCCCGGGCTTTCAGCAGGGCCCGTACTGTGCTGTCCAGCCATGGTTTCTGGTTTGGAAACACTTTTATGGTCTTAACAGGGAGGACAGCGTCGGTGCAGAACTGAACATAGGACAGAACGGACGATGAGTATTCCTCCAAGTCTGCGCCGTCCCTGAACACACTCCAGTCTGTATGCTCAAAGCAGTCCTGAAGTGCAGAGGAGGCCTCCTCAGTCCAGACCTGAACTATTCTGGTGGTCGGCTTAGTTCTGCAGGCCAGAGGCTTGTAGACAGGAATCAGCTCCACTGAGATGTGGTCAGACATGCCCAGATGTGGAGCTGCTACAGCCTTGTAGGCTCCGGGGATATTGCAGTAGACCTGGTCCAAAATGTTATTGTCTCTGGTGGGAAAGTTTATGGATTTGTGGAATTTGGGAAACACAGCCTTCAGTTCCACGTGATTGAAGTCCCCTGCCACAATCACGGCCGCCTCCGGGTTGGAGTTCATCTGCACGCTGATCAGGCAGTACAGCTCCTCTAATGCTAGCTTAGCATTAGCCCTCGGTGGTATGTAGACGTCCACGATCACAATGGACGAGAGTTCTCTCACCAACTTGAAGGGTCTGCATTTCACCGCCAGATATTCCAAGTCAGGAGAGCAGAATGTTCCGACAGAGTGTGTGGCTGTACACCAGGCATTGTGTACATACAATGCCAAACCTCCGCCTCTGCCCTTACCCGAAGCTGCAGTCCGATCCGCCCGGAACAGAGCGCGCCCCGTTATCTCCACCGCTGCGTCCGGGATGTTGTCATCCAGCCAGGTCTCTGTGACAACAGTCACACAGCTGTCCATCCGGCGAGAAGTAATCCGGAGTCGCATCTCGTCGATTTTGTTGACGAGGGACCTGGCATTGGCGAGGAAGAGGCTGGGGAGGGCCGGTTTATGAGGGCTAGCTTGTAGCCTAGCCCGCACGCCGGCTCTCTTACCCCTCTTTTGTTTGCGCTGCCTCCTCCGTCGCCTTGGCAGCAGGGGGGGAATGATCATAGTCCCAGGTGTTCGTAGCAGCTCTGGAGGAATAAAGTCCAGCTTGGTGGGTGTGTGAAGTCCAAACTGTGTTCCTATGTCCCACAGTTCTAATCTGCTGTAAGTTGTAACGGCTTCCAGTAGTGTGTTGAGCGAAGACATCAATAAAAACAGGCTAAAAAAAACGAAAACACGGGAGCTCCGAGCCGCAGCGTCTACACGCGCCGCCATCTTGGAAACACAGTCTTGGATATTTGAGTCTTGGAAACACAAATATCTGTTTTAACGCATTTAGGCTTGAAAATACAGTGTGGTAAAGATGCATCTATCCCTTTCAAATTTCCTCTTCCTTTAATCACATTCAAAGTTTCTGATCATCAAACAGAAAATGTTGTCAGGCAAAGATAACCTACAGAAATGAAGAAGTTTTCAAATAATATTCTGTGGGTCGTTAAACCCACAGTAGGAGTTATAATTTAGAAGTTAAGTTTTCTAACAATGGAAATTATTTTTATAATAAAATGTTTTAACTGTTGCGTAATTGCTTCAATCTAATATCTTTTCAGTCCCCATTAAGACAATTTAGGACAGTTAAATATACAACCATGTAGCTGGGTTGGTCCATTGGGGCATTTTATTTTTGCAGACAAGAAAAAAAAATGCCACCTGAAAAATAACTTGCAGAGGTGTCTCTTATGTATTCTTTATATGCTCTTGCTGTTCCATATTTAAGACGCCTTCATTTTCTTACTAGTTCCTCTGAGATTAAGCGAACACCTTTGATTGTACCAAACTCATCATTTTATGGGTCACAGTCTGAAGGGCAAATGGGAAAGGATGGCGAAAAGCATAATTAGTGGAATGAAAAACATGCACAGTGATGTATTTGGGCTCCAATAGCCATAGTTCATTGCAAAAGATGCTTCAAAAAGACTTGCACAAAATGACCCAACATCTTAAAGATGAATAAAACATTTGCCTGAATAGTTTTGGTCAACGGTAGTGTGCCCTAACTTGAATTGAAGCCATAATGCACTGAGAACATAACACATGAGGGTTTGGACATTATGTCACAATGATTTTTTTTTTAAAAACTGTCCTTTTTTTATACCTAAAGAGGTCATGTTCCATTATACGAAACAGGAAAAGAACCAGAAGTGGTCATTTCAGCAAGAATTGCAACTACACTGCTCAAAAAAATAAAGGGAACACTCAAATAACACATCCTAGATCTGAATGAAAGAAATATTCTCATTGAATACTTTGTTCTGTACAAAGTTCCATTTGCACAACAGCAGGTGAAATTGATTGTCAATCAGTGTTGCTTCCTAAGTGGACAGTTTGATTTCACAGAAGTTTGATTTACTTGGAGTTATATTGTGTTGTTTAAGTGTTCCCTTTATTTTTTTGAGCAGTATATAAATATGTCTGTCAGCGAGTAACACATTGGTTCCAGACCTAGAAGATTAATGCTGTGGAGTGACCAGCTCAATCTGGAGCTTCTTCCAGTAGAAGATGTGTGGTGTTTGACTAAAAGTAGCCATGTGCTTATGAATCTGTAGAAAGAAACTTGGAGCTTTTTTTTTAAAAAAACAAAAAAACACTGCAATATTTTTTTAGCAAAATAGTAAGTCTGTGGAGGCAATTTCACCCTCCAGTTGATGTGTTTTGATATTTCCTTCTTGAGAGTGTGGTGAATCAGGCGTGTGTGTTTTAGGCTACGCTTACATCGGACCCCTACCTGGAAAATGCCGGTATTTTCAGATGCTGATTTTGAAAAAGTTCCTTGTTGACAACTACAGCTTGAGTCAGCTGTACAGTAGTGGCCACAATATGGCACTGTGATTTTAGCTTGTGGTCGAAGATCTTCCACCTCACTATGATTCTACTTTGGTTACATGGGTCTTACAGATTGTGGGATTCTTAACTGTTAGTAAGTGGAGCCTATAGTTACTATGTCGTTTAAGTTTCTCTGAACCGTATCCAACTGTACAGTTGAAAACAAGACACCCCCTCAAACCAAGCCAATGCCAGAATTAATTAAAATCCAAAGCACGCCCACACAACAAACGTCCATTGCAGTTTGGTGACATTTCAACTGAGTTGATACTGACCTAATGTGGTTGATACAGTTGCTTCCCCCATATGTCAAGTAAATCTTCACATTACAACGTTCTCTGCCTACCATTTAAAACCTCAGGCTTGCTGCTTTCTCTTACCAGGTGCTATGAGGTGACAAATAATTAATTTGCAGGAGATTAAGTTATGCAGTCATCTAATTTGGTCACTTGTGAAAATTGTTTAAGCTTCTTAGCTGCTCTGGTAACTTAACAAGATAGCCTTTCCCCTCTTTTATCATGTGAGGATTATGGCTGCAGCTTTTATTAACAAAATAAACAATAGGTCAGCACTAATAACATTGCCAAAAGTTTGCCCATTGATCAATTAAAGAAATCCCCACAGAGGCAAGCTGCAAATTTACAAAAGGGTAATGGAAATGGATTAGCAACAGTGAAACAAGTATACCACAGAGACCTACAAAACCAAAACATGGTTTCTTATTATTATTTCCTCTCATTTAAAGCAAAAGGAAACTCATGAGAGCTCAGACAGTTTAGACGTATAGGAGAGAAACTAAAAATATAGGGGAACCAATTCTAAGTACCTGTTTTTTTTTTACTTTGTACTTTATCTAAGGTTGTTTTTCATTCCCCTCAGGTACACAAAAAGAAATGGGGCTGATTAGCCAGATTAGGAAAACAGCACCCCCTACAGAGACTGATCATTCCTGGAAATCACAGGAGAGGATAACATTCTCAACACCCCGGTCATAAATTGTTGACGACGCACAATCGATAGATAAAAAAAAAAAAAACCCTGGCTCTGTTCCGTTGCTCTGCCGTGATACCAAACAAGAGGGCTGCTTTCCCGGAAAGATTCATTCAGTCTCTTAAAGCCTGATGTCCTGCAGCAAAATGCTGATTCATTCTGTTATGAAAGTTGTGCAGTGCTGTAAATGTGATGCTCTGCGATGCTGAATGAATAATTGTTTTTGAAGAGGGTTTGTATCACACTGCCAGTGATTACGGAAACAGAGGGGTATGACACTTTATGTAGATTTGCAAAACAACTATATCAGCATTTAAGGCATGTCCAGTCCTTGATTGCTATCTTCCTTCAACACTTAGATGCATCCTTCTCCAACATACCTGACTCATATGAATGGCTCATTAAAGCTAAATGACTGCAGAGGGACTTCAGTCGTTTTATTTAAGTATGTTGGAGCAAGAATGCAACCTAAACAAATGTATTATGACGTCCCTGTTTTAAGGCATCACCTTTTTCACCCAAGTGAATTTTTTCCCACCTTAATGTGAAAATATTATTCCCAATAATTAGCATTTACTAGACAATGTTGTGGTCTATACAAGATTTTGGGCCACACATACACACATGAGTACAATTGAATCAATGATGACTAAACATTTCGTCATGAGTGTGTTGAGTGGAAGAACACATTCATGACACATCCGCTTTGTTTCAGAATATTACTTTAGTACATCTTGACAAAAAAAACTTTCCACTATTATACAAAGCAGTCTATTTTATGTTTACACTGTTTTCAAATAAGATTCTACAATTTTATAGCAAAAACATCCTTTCATTTAGAAGGAAATATTTTTTCTCATGCTTTTTCAAATATACACATACATGTTTGTCTAAGTAATAAATATTGCATATTTTTTTTTTCTCTACATTGTGTCTAGTCAATGTTATAAATTTTTTTTATGGTTCCAACTTAAAGTATCTGACCGATATGGCGGAATTATCCATCAAAATGAGTTTATTTATTACTGGAAACACTTTATTCATGGAATTCATCTCGCGCCAGAATTTACTACATGCAGAGTAGAACATGGTAAATTTGGTTTATTTATGTACTTTCATTTCAAAACAATTGTCATCTAAAGATATTCTAAGAAAAGAAAAACAGTTTATGCACATAAACATTTCCATTATATTCAAATCAATCTTAAATATTCAAAGTAAATTACAAACATTCCAACTTGATATCAAAAACACTGAGTCAAGTTCGGTTTATTATTCACTTTTGTTGAAAGTCTTTTTTCTTGCACTGACGCATCGTAATAGACCAACTTCTAATTATTTTTTAAATTTTTAAAAATTTTTATTTGCCTCCATTTGATGTGCCTCCCCACTAAAGCCATGTTGTGAGCCTTCATTAATGCATCTAATCCTTGGTAACCTATTCATCAAAGAATATTTTTTATTACGGATTTAAGATTAATATTTCACCTGATAAAACTTTTCACTCAATACAGCATTCGGCCAATCACTGAGCCAGTTAACAAAAAGTAAAGTTGTTCCCCAGGCTGCTTGTAATTTCAGACCTTGGTTTCCACTTTTTCATAGTATATGGTATATTGTTATTAGACAAGCCTCTGCTGTAGCCAGTGCAGCAGGTCATCCAAGATGTCAGTTGGGACCGAATACATAAATTGGAAATTCATTGTTGTCACATAGAACAGACGAAGGCCTCTTTGCAGCAACAGAGGAATCATACGATTAGTCTGAACATTTTATGAAGAAAAGACAAATGGACGAAAGAAAGAAGAAAAGTCAATTTTATGGATGCAGACTGGTTAATTGCTCTTTTTTGTTCCGACTTCATGATTCAGCCAGGCGGAAAATTCCTTTATTCGGTTTCAAAACACGGTGTCTAGCTGAGTTGCACATCCACAAACTCACAGCCCTGGTCAATTTAGAGCCATTATCTGTCTGACGGCGGCGGCTGTTCAACTTTAAAAAACTCAAAGAAATAAAAGAATGAAAAGTAAACTTTGCTTGCTTTGGTTGGTTTGTAAAATGATGTTGCTAGCTAAAACATTGCGGTAATCTTAACAATGGAGATTATACAAAAACCTGCAAAATCATATACTGACTGACTCATTTGTATATTTTTTCACCAACTGTTTTGTTTTTATTTCCCCTCATAGTGATTTAATTTTTATTATAAATGCTGATGCTATTAGGGATTTAACACTATCAGCTCACAAAATGAAGTGATAAACTATATCTGGTTCACATTAGATAGTACTTTATGGAAAAACTAAATAAATTCCCATTTTTATCTTTATAAATAAAGATTGAACACACTCTTCCAGTCTGTCTGTAACTCTGTTGCAACCCAGTTCTTCAAGAACTACAGAAATGTTGACGCAAATTTAAAGAATATCACATAAAGTCCACCTGGGAAGGATGTGCTAATGTATACAGTCAAATTTAAATAAATAAGACTACGTGTTCTGAATAGGCTTGTCAGATCAAAAGTACTTTTGAAAATACCAACCTTTATTATAACTTTCAAGTCTTAACACTATTCTAATATAAAATATCTTGTTTAGCTGAAGGTGGAAAACCATCATAATAGACGTAGACACATAACCATCAGTCTGTTATTATACTCTGCAATATGTTTCATTTTATGATTTGAGTTACTGAAACCAGTTGAGTTTTGAATAACATTTTAATATACTGAATATAACTGCATGTTTTCCCAATGGCATATTAACCATCTTGGTATGACACAATCCCAGACACATTTTGTTATACTGCTATAAACTAGCATAGGCATTTCTAATTGTATCCAAGTCCGATCCCATCAGTAATATTATTCTTTATATAAAAAATGTTTGTTTTAGTATGGCACTTATTTAGGTAAGGACTCACTAAATTGACACCAGTTTGATGAAATGGTAACTCATACAATACGGCCACATACAGAGAGACACACTCATTGTATCTGACCCCAAGACTTAATAGCATTAGCTTGAAATCTGTTTTCTGTTGAGGGAACTATTAGCTGCTAATAGTGGTGGTACTTCACAGGTGGTGACAACTTGGCAGCATCAGCTATAATAAGGTTGCTTATCACAGGCTATTGACCACTGAGGTGGCCTTGGAGCTTGGTACAGAGTACAGTGGATGCTATCATCGTAACTTATAGTGATACTGGTCAATTGAAGGGCTGAGTGGGGGCTTATGTACAGAAGGAACCTGTATAACTTATTAAAATGATAAACTAAATCTAGCATTACATTTTTCCCCTGTCATTGCCTTCTATGTAGATCGGCTTCCTTTTAAAAAGCAATGATGTGTAACTCCCTCTGTTAGGCCCCATTTACACCAGAATTAATCCTCCCTATCGATCTCCTGGACCGCTACTGTTTGAACATGGCTGGATCAAACCAGTCACATCCAGCATTAGAACCCTGAAGCTAACGTATGGGTTGTTCACAAGACTATTATAAAGTTATATTATACACCCTTGTTTACTTTTTTGTTAATTGCTTTTAATTGAAGCTGGAGCTACGCTTCTATTAGCGTTAACACAGATTTTGTGTTTAAACCTGATTCTCATAAACATCTCCTAGCAACCACCATAGCTAAACTTATATGTAGATGCTAGTTGGCATTTCGAGACTGCTCAGTTTTCAGTTAGTTATACATTTTATTTAGAGACAGTATGGGCTTCCTTCTAATGAATAAAGTAAATCTATTGACTGAACGTAAAGGGCCTTCATATTGTATCCAATACCATTGATTACATAAGATCAGACTTTACACAAAATATAAAATTCATGTGATTTATTGGGAGGTGAAGTGATAAACAGTATTTCCAGTCAACTAAAAAATGTCCGCAGATGGTATCCACCTCCAGGTTTTTCTACATTTAAGTTCCTGGATGTTCAGGGGATGCTTGACTAGTGGACTGTGATATTAGACCCTGCGTTGCTACCATGTATGTCCCTCTCCCTCTGCGCCCAGATGAGATGTCGTCAGATTTATGGTTATGGATTACTTACGGAATCTGTCACCGCAGCCACAGATGTTGAGTGTCACTGTGGGAGCGGCGAGAGGAAGTGGAAGAGAGGGAACTTTTACCCGGGGTACACTTGAAGCGATTCACTCGATTTGCAGATACTTGTCAGACTGAAAGGCTCAGAGTGGGAGGCTCATCTTCTCTTCACAGCTAGCTAACAGGGCATGCAATCCAGCCAGATACAGCTGCTCTCAAGGCAGTCATTTTGGCAGGAGTCGCCTCATTTCTCTCATAATCTGGAATGGTTTTCATTCAGCCTTAAATATGATGGAGTACCTTGCGAAAAATGTCTTCCACTTGACCTTTTTTTTGTAATTTGTTGGTTTACAATTATGAAGTAAACATGATTTTACTAGAATTTGCTATTCACCAGGAAATGTCAACGGATTCTGGCATAGTTGAGGAATTTTTCAAAACAGTTTTGAAAACTATGCTGTCCATTTGTCGTCAACCCCTCTTATTTATGCAACCCTTTGCTTTCAGAGTCCAAACATGAAAGGAGTATGTCACAGAAGTACGTCACTGAGACACGGCCCTCCACCTAAGGTGAAGCAGTGACGAGAGAAGCAGTCAACGAACCTTTGGAGATACAGGTGAGAGAATCTGTTGGCAGGTCAAATTTGTCCTTCAACTGTTGAAGTTGAAACAGTTGTTTGAAAAAGAGTTGTTTTCAAAACGTGAGACTGTCTGATCAAAGGTCTGATCAAAGGTTTCCGTCTAGCCTTCTCCAGGCACCAGTCATACTCCGAAGGTTTATGAATACTAGCCACTCCCTCAATATGTGGACGGTATATGTTTTTTGCAGCCGCCTATCCTTTTATAAAGGTTGGCCTTTTTTTCCCACAGCCTTACTGCTGCCCCAGACATTCACTTGGCAGTTCATTTCTTAGGGCTATCTTGTTCATCCTTGATGATAGTTTTCACACTCCCTTGCTTCTCTCTTTCAAGCTTAATGTGGAGTCTGAGGGTGATGGACTTGGGGTGAGATCCTCCATGCATTGTAAAGAGTGTTCCTTTCTTGGTATCAGTGGCTTTCATCTCCTCCTCTGGCAGGGCTATTATGTTGGCCAAGTATCTGAGAACTGGCAGAGCAACTGTTTGGAACCTCACTTGCTCTTTGTGCTCTGTTGGTATGCCTGCAGTATTCCTTGTGATATATGTATACGCCGTTGAGGTGAATAACTGTATCACAGTTTAGCTATTTTCTGTCATAAGACTTGAGGACCTCCTTGTAGAAAAGGGGAAGATTCTGAAACATCGGGCATTGTTAAAAACCTGACATTGTAATGGCAACGCAATCTTGAGAATTTCAAGTACTGTCACACCTTAATCAAACATTATTTTCTGTCTGGATGCTTTGATATCTTTTATTTTCATGGATGCTTTCTGTTATGTTTGTACTTGTTCTGAACATGAGAGAAAATAGAGTAAGAACATCCTTAAGACTTAAGTGCACTCCATTTTTCACAGTAAGACAGGTTGAGGTTTGTGTTTTCTACTTAGTACATGAATCTAAAGACCTGGAAAATACTGCAATCAAATTCCATACTTTTCTTTTCCTAGGAACCCTGTGGCGTAAACAAATACTCTGTTGTCCAGAGCCTCTGTTGATATACTGACAGCCAATAGAGGCCAAGGGGTGAATCTCGTTTTCAGTCACCGAGGTTAAAAAGAGTCGGTCTAGAAGAACAGCTGGTAAGGCTAAGTGGAAATTGACATCACAGATGAACTAACATTTGGCTTTTGGGAGGGCTGGCCTGGTCTGGCATTTAGTGACATTTGTCTTGCTACGGCGATGCATTTGGGAGGTCAAAAGAGCCGAGAAGAGCATAAAAAAACCCTGAAAAAATGGCAGGGTAATTATAGATTGACAACTCATAGGGGACTCATTAGCCAGTTGATCTCTTGACAGAATAGTGGACAGTGAGTAATATTAAATTAACTGATTAAAAGTCAATTATTTTTAAACTCTTCTGTAACATGTGGTGTGCCTTTTTAATGGAGCTCTAATGGAAACTAAATTTAAATATGCCACATAGTTCTCACTGGGTTTTCTCGAGTGACTTAATGTGACAGCAGAAGACTGTAAATGAGTCTCAGGGCAAGCATTTAGGGTGGTAACACCAGAGGGATCAGTAAGGCATCGCTGTTTCTCACTGGAAAACCTGCTGTGAGCTACCCAGGTGGCATCAAAACATACTTTTGCATCTGGTGGCACAGGGAAGCTTGCAAGTTGCTTTCAAATTGTAGAGCGATCTGAATATTTAAGGCATCCAACAAACCGATCAAGCAGTAGGAGTTAACCTTGCCTTTAATGCACAGTTATTGGTGTCTTTGAATTGATTTTGAGTTGTCTCCTGTCAAAAATAGATTTTAAATCAGTCACAATAAAAAAAACATGAACAATAATCAACTTATGTCATGGATTTGCTGTGATTAAACCTTTTTTTTGAGAGTTTAAGAGTAAAAATAGCTAACAAAACAGAAAGTAAACCTCTGAATGGGTCAAATTTCCTCCGGGGTGATCTAAAATTGTGATCTCAAACAGTTGATGGCAGTTTTTATCATCAAGTATGATCAGGTTGCTTTGGAAACTCTTTCCCCTGACATAAGTCCAGTGATCATTTGAAAGCTTTACTCAGGTTACCTTTCTCTCTCTTCCTCTTCTTATCAGAAATGCTTAGTCATAAGAAAAGGCTAGGACAAAATAAAAATCTGTATGTTACCAAATGATTTTGCACTAAAATATACAGTACTCTTCGCTGACCTTAGAATTGTCTTGAATAAAACCAGCCATTGCAGACATTTATTTTTCAGCTCTTAGGAGGTTTTAGGTTATGATTCAAACATAAGTAGTTTGCTGCCTGGATGTAGGCGTCGGATTGTTTTGTTGTTGAAGTATTCAAGGCCTTTGCCTGCAGCCAGCTCGTTTAAGACCTGCTGACATGCTGCATTTTAATCTGAAATGCCTGGTAGTTATTTAATGTCAAAATATATTCTTCATTTATTCCTGTAGTAGAGGCAGAATAGCACAGCTGCAGCATGTTAGATCCTCAACAATGGTGTCTTGTACGTTAAATGGTCTTTTCATTCCAAACTCTGTTTTGAATTTAGTTTTGTGGTGGTGGTTAATTAGGGAAAATAAAGTCGAGATGCACTTTTAAATGTGATGGACTACCCCATCTTTTGCCAAGTGACCTTTGGAAATAGGCACCAGACTCTCAGTACTCTGCAAATCATTGAGGATTTAGAGAGAGTGAATGGAATTAAAGTGAGATGATAGACCTTTAAAAATATAGCAAATATGAGACAGAATGCTAATTTAAAGAAAACTTAACAGAATCCAAAGGCTTCTAATACTATAAGCCAGAATTAAAGGTTTTGGCTACGTCACCAAGCCGACAATGGCAGAACTCGCAACCGGCTCCTGTGCATGTGAATGCACAGAAATAAATGGCAAGAGTTTATTTACAATAACATTAACAATAACAGTCTTAAGTTTTATAACATTTTATGTTTCTTTAACAAACAACAAGATATATTGACATATACATCAGCTTATTTTAATTTGGAGTGAGGTGGATAACTGACAGGTTAATTCCTGAACAACGAAAACATAGTCAAGCTCTTTCTATAGTAAAATAAAGAGAATAAGAATAACCCTGAACATTCAAACTGTTTATATGTCATCTATGACAGTTAAGGGGTTAAATATTATGTAACGCCATAAAAAATCATTTTGAGAACAGAACGTTTTTTTCTACTTTCTAGTAGAAAATCACTTATACCCTCCATGAAGGTAAGCCACAAAAAAAATAATTCTTTTAGAAGCTGAGTGCTATCTCCAAGCATGTTAATGGAAAGTTCATGGGAAGAAATGTGTGATCGTTAAAGGTACACACGCAACAGGGACAGCAGCAGAGTCTCAGACATATCCAGGACATGGACTATTACTTCCTTTAACCGTTTTAGATTATGGATGCAAATCTACCTTAGATTGCTCCTGGTCCTAATGCTGGATGAACCACATCTGGCAGCATATTTGCAGCATCAAGCCTCATTTGCAATTCTGTGATGATGTAGAAGCAGAGACGGCACATAAACATGCCTTAATTCAGTGTCGATGTCCTGATTCAGTACAAGTTGTATTAAGAAAACAGCTTGCAAAGCAGAGCCTGGAAACTTTATGCCCAATTCTTCTAATGTATCTAATTTTCATCATGATTAAATTATGGATACACATAATTCAACTGCATCCATATCCAGGTCAAATATTTTTGCTAAACCAGCGCTAAGCTGACCTGGAGCCTCCTAGCATATTTCAGTGTAGTTCTAGTTAATTGTGAGCAAAGAAAGATTTTTTAGAAAAGAGCTGTTCTGTGTAGCAGAGTCTCAGTTTTTCTTTTAAATTTGCAAAATTTGAACTAACACATTAGATGGATAGACAGGAAGCTCCTTCAGCTTCTCTAATTTGCTCATTATAAATACTATAGAAGAAGAGATTGAAAAATTCTTACATTCCAAGCAGAAAACCTAGATAAGTTCAATAAAACAATCTGTAGGAAATGTAGTACAGATTTGAAAGAGAATGTTGTTTTTTTACCATCTTTGAAAAACTCGGGTGTATTTGAAATTGCTACTTTTTTTTTTTGTTGAGGGATTTCAGTACATGACACCAGACTGTGGCCCACTTACACGAAAAATGTGCAAGGTCATGACAAGATTACGATCTTGCTTCATACCCTCCTGTGTTTTCAACTCCGTAGGCCTGAAATCAATAATTCTCTGTCTCGTTTTGAGTTGGGAGGAGACATTACACTTTCATCTTTTTTTCTCATCTGACCTTTAGAACAACAGGCATCATGCTTGAGGAAATACTCTGCAAATCAATGAGGACAGCTCTTTTTATTAACCCTTCTGTCCTGTTTTTGTTTTTCTTTTTTTACTGCTTCCCTGCTCCTATCTTCTCAAATCTTTTAAAAATGATGCATATTAAAAACCTTGGAGCACTCAATCAAGCATAATTTATTCAACTTTTAAAAATTAACCTGCAAATGTAATTACTGTGATGTGCTGAACCTATTGGACTAAACACAAAAAGCTCTCCTTTTTTGTGTCTTTATGAGTTAATTAAATATGTCACGCCAAAAGATGCATCGCGAACATACACAGTCAGTCCAGCACTTGAGGTGATCCCTCCCACCTGCTCGATCTCATGAATGCTCTGATTTGAGGTCTCCATTACGGGTTTATCTGTGGCTGGCAGAGGTTGCAGTGTCACTCTGCTGTGTGCGGCTCCATTGCAGAGGAGCAAATTAAGCCTGACAAGAGCACAGAGAGCTTCTCTGAATAAAGCACCTGTTTCCAAGCGCCGCTTGTTTCACCAGCGTGGATAAAAATACCTCCACATGTGCCGCAGCGTGTTTTCTGTCGCCGGATCAAAACTGTTTTGAATTCCATTTCAGATTCAGTTTCAAATTAATTATGATTTAATGCACATCTGTCTGCTATTGAGGCAGCTCTGTTTTTTTTAATTGTCGTTGTTGTGCCAATAGAAAACGGTTCATACCTTTTGGAATCTGAGGTATTTCCGGGTGCCATCAATCCCCAGTGAGTAGGCCACTGTGGTGGCCATTCATCATGACCTTGTTTAATCAATATGAAATCATACATCACAAAAATTTTTATTACTACCCATTTAATCTGGCTTAATAGAATCCAGACTGATCGTTTTTTAATGTCTGGCCAAAAGAAGGGAACACCTAGCACCGCAAGCAGTCTCATTGTCCTCACTTGACTCTGTTCTGTGTAATTTAAAGGGGTAGTTGAGGTGTGTGTTTTTAAAAACCTGTTTTATATAGTTGCTATGACAAGTTGGTATTTTACTGGCTGCTGACGACACTCTCTGGTCTCAGTTTAGGGAAACAAAAAGCCGGGAAAGTTACTGTTTGCCACTTATAATCTCTCGTCACGACACACGTTTGTGTTGCTCATGTCATTTGATGTATTTCTACATCGCATAAAGACAAAATCTTACAAAGTATTTTTTAGTCTTGTTTCTAGTGTAAATATAAATACCCTTTTAATAAGAGAAAACTAATGTAGAAGTAACTTTTCAGAAGGAAATAGTAATTTGTTTTGAGTCAGTAATTCCTAAATATTGATGAAAAATTACTACTTCCATTGGGAAACTATTTCACTTATAACATGGGACAAATGTCCAGTTATAAGTGAAATAATTTGTCAGTGGAACTAGCACTTATTTAAATCAATATTAATGTACTATTGCCATATAAAACAAACATTTCATACTTGTAAAATCTTGTTTCTGTGTCCCTTTTAGTGTATTTTCTAGTTTCATTAGTTTTATACCGTGTATGGTTGAAACACATTTCAGCAAATAACCATCAAATGTGAAAGTAAACATGCTTTGCTCGCTTTTTATTAAACTCTATCGTAAGACATTCAGTTTGTTTAATGTGAAATAAATGCGAGTGCTGATGCTTGCAAAATCCTCAACTTCGAAAACACAATTGTAACTATTTCTAGCATGAAGATCCAGGTTTGTGTTTTGTTTTGTTTTTTAAAGAACCAGATAAAGTAATTCTAAAAATGATCCTGATTTGAATAGGTTTGCAAAAATAAAATGTTTTTCAAACCCAAAGTTAGAATTTGTTGCCTTTATCAAAGGCAGTCGCTTTGATGAAGAGCGCCCAAGACGAATAACTAGCCAGATATCTCACAGCTGGATAACAGCCTCCAGTCAGATCTCTGTATTCAACCTGCTACTTTTTTTTTTTTGATTTTCACATGCAGGAAAACATAAACAAATCTCAGGCCTCAAGGTAGAGATGTGTTTCTTTTTTCAAATGAGGCTGGCAAGGCGGAGACACGTTTTCGTTTGGACTTTAAACCGCAGAGCAATATTTACAATAAGTAATCCACCTACTGCAGTCCTCAGCTGTTTTACATCGTTTTAAAGGAGATGGATATGTTTTTCTGAGTGAGACTGCTGCCCCTCTTTCCTCCTCCTCCTGCCCGCTTTTCGATCTAAGCTGATAATATGATTGAAAATGTGAATTACAGTGAGTGTCTCTGCAGTTAGGAATGTGATTAAATCTCCGTTGGGGAAAACCTTGTGATGTATAAACGGCGCTGCGCAAAGGCAGCAAAAGATTAGCTGGTGGCTTGCACTGAGAAATTTAAGGGAAGCGCAGAGAAAAAGCAACCCAGCACGACCGGCGGTGAAGTTATTCAGATCAGCGCCTCTCCAGCACTTGATCAATGATATCTACTGAGGGTTGTCTATGAGCAGTCTGCTCAGATGCTTGAGCATGTCAGGAAAGCAAGGATTTATTTGACCCGCTGAGAGCAGAGAGGCACGACACCAGCTGGGTAAACCATTAATGCGGAGTGAATAAAACAAATCTAAGACAAAAGGCAATTGACATCTGGAAGAAGTGGTTAAAAAACACCTATTGAAAACAAGAAGTCAGGTTAAACTGATTATGCTCTGTCCTACTGAGAATTTAAGAAATAAATCAAGATAAAAAGGTTTTTTTTTCTTGAAAATATTATTTGGTAAATTGCTTTTTATGCCTGGAGAGGTTTTAAGGTCCCTCCAGTGATCTCCCTCCAAGTTTCGAGATTTGATTTTGCAAATACTTTAGTCTCATGAGTCAGACACCCACTATGCATTTTCAAATTACCTTGTGTTTTTAAGTTTTTGCCAAACGTTGACTGCTTTGCATAAGCTGAGCTAGCCCATTAGCCATGTTTAGTTAACTTACCACACCAGAGTCGGGGTCTTCTGTATTCAAAATGTGAAAACATTTTCAGATATTATACTTTATGCATTTTCATTATGCCAAAAATAAATTACTTTACATTTATACTGGCTATGTGGAAGCAAAGGTTATGCTATTTAATATCTAGTCCTCTAATAAGAATATCCTTTCATTAGTAGTCTTCTCATTTCTTCGTTCTCTCTGAGGTATGTTTTATAAATCCATTTCTGTGCTACGAGTAGAGTTTGACTTCTCTATGGCTTTCATAAGGAGTAGTGTTTAAAAATATCTTAGCAAATTGTCCTGTTTTGAAATGTCAAATGTTAAGCAAACGTGTCTCTGTTCTTTAAAATTCACTCCAACATGAGCAATATGTTGTTCTTTCCCATGTCTAAACTTATATTTTAAGCTTTTTCTCTGTCCTAGTCTCACAGTGGATGCATTTATTATTGATACTCTGTCTGCTCCTCTATCAAGAAATCATTTCGACACCCACAAATAAAAACTGCTGCCATGCTGCTGCTCCTTTGGTGGATTATCACTGCTAGTACTTGTCTAAATGTACAGCTGTGGCTCAGTCTTCCAGTTTGAAGATTGTGAGTTGTATTTCGTCTTGTCTACATATCAGCGTATTTGGACAAGACACTAAATGCCAAACTGTTTTCAGCTCAAATTGTCAGTCCTTCGTGTCCCTCAGCTGACATGTGGATATAGCCCAGATTTTTGTACTTTTCCTAAAGTACTTTCTGCAACTTTCACAAGTGAAAATTCAAAGAAATCAATCTGCAAGTTGCACCTTTCACAAAAAAGATTAGGGCACCTTTGCCATCTTCGTATCATTTGGGCAAAGACAAATGCAACACGAGGGGGTTGACATCAGACAACCGCTGATGTGCCCATGACTTGCCAAGCGATGTCGTAAAAAGACCAGCATCAGCTGACTTGTGCAAGGGCAACTTGTCATTTTGTGAGTCAAGGAGGCGGTGGATTGTGTACGCAGCCAGCAGAAAGACGTTCATGCCTAAACAGGATCAAGAAGACATTTCTGGCAGGAAGTTTAGATAAGTCCTTTCAATTTTAAACATTTGCTCGGGCAACAACAGAATAACTATTCTGAGTTTGTCCTATGCAAATTGGTATTCGAAGTGCTCGCATTGATGCTTTATGACACCACATATATTTTATATACTTGCAGCTGAGAGTGAGATACCATGGCCCTACTTGCAAATTCTAATTCTCCTATGGGAACTCAAAGCCCATTACAATGAATCTAGTTACAGAAAACAAGAGACGGTCACACTTCAGACTAACCATTTTTGCCAGACTGGGATATAGAGTATTGCCTAAATTCTCTTAAAAACAACAACAACTAAAAATTGGCATGCCCTATTCTCTGCTTGACCGCAAAATCCTGTTTGACATAACTTTATTTCCATCTGTATCTGCCCACTTGAGCCATAAACTGGTCTTTGTGGACTTCTGCCTACACCTCCAATTTTTGTTACCTGACTTGCCCCCAGGGAAACTTCTGCTTCCAGTTAGAGGATAGTGCCAGACACACAGCAGAGAATAAAAACTGCAGGTCAGATTGTGAGCAAAAGGAAGAAAAATGCATTTTAATTTTTTTTTTTCTTTAAGGGAACTCTAAGGAAAGATTTGCTGTTTTCCCAGTGTAGATAATTCATCTTCCTGGTACAAGGATAGAAAAACTGCATCAATATTCTGGTGAGAAATTATCTTTTTTCTATTCACTTTTTCTCCCTTTCTTCACCTCGAGAAGACGGTGTATAAACAAACACACTGTCACCCTTAAGAGGCTGTAGTGAGAACTGCAACTCTGAGTGGACTGCAGCTAAAAGTGGCGTGAATAGGAGCACATGCTTAGTCGTGAGGTCCAAACCACTTCCTAACATGGAAATAAAGTGGCATCCCAACACTTTTCCGATAAGGCAGGCTTAAAAATTTTACAAATATACTCAATTACACAGATTATTCAGTGTGAGACTGTTTTTTGTGCATCCAGATCAGTGAAACAAATGGTAACCCTTAGTGTTTGTACATTCTTTGCACCTTCCTGACTTCGTGACTGCCACTTATACTTTACATCTCAAAGGTTGGTCGCAGTCCATTAACATCCACTCTGCCTCAAGTCAGTTCATATGGTATATTCACAACAGTGTATTTTGGTGCTATAACCTTCACATGCTTCGCCCTATGGCTTTTATATTTGTGTGAAGCCAAACATCTTTATGGTGAGTTTCTCTGAAACGTGGCAAGTCACATCACAACAGTTTTGAGGTACATTTTGTTCAGAGCTCAACTTATCCTTGAAGACATTTCCGCTGCTCGGGGAACAAAATAATCTCTGCGAAGAAGTAATAAAAGAAAAGGGATACGGGTCAAAGTTGATTTCATTTAAAGAAGCTCGGAGAATTATTGTGGGTGTAACGAAGGACGGCCATGGCTTTTGGACACAAATCGGTTGTGAAGAAGAGCATTGAGGTCTAGACGCAAGGTCATCCTCTGATGCCCCCAGCCCGGGTTACTCATGCCTCAAGTATATTTTGTGTGTGTGCATCATTGTGTTTTTAAATATATATATGTAGATAGATAGATAGATAGATAGATAGATAGATAGATAGATAGATAGATAGATAGATAGATAGATAGATAGATAGATAGATAGATATATGTTCAGTGTTTGCGAGAGTTGTTTCTTTTTGTGTGTCAGCGCACTTACTCATGGGACCAGAGGTTCTTTTAGAGACAGATGGAGATCAGCAGACACACACACACATGCAAACACAGATTAATCTTTGTCAGTACTTGCAGAGCCAGAGGAAACTGTGGAACTACTTTGTGAAGGGAAGGACAGAGGAGGACATGCACAAAGAACTTGCAATCATGTGAGATTATGTCATATGAAGGCTAAGACATTGTAACTTGGCTTGCAACTTAATATTGGGACTTGGGGCACTAAGGCACTGTAAGAGCTTTAAGCTTTTTGATAACTTTGACTAGATGTTTTCATTGTGGGCATTGGGGAAGGTTAGATGATGGAAATCACCTGGATTCGTAAATACCCAGCCTATTCCAAACGGTTAACAGCCCTCAACATCTTCACGACAAGCAACCTGGCATAACAGAATCACTAATATATACACAAACAAAGCAAGTGAATGCTTTAGGGAGGTAAGAGTGATTGTGTTTTGAGCAACACAGTATACTGATTAAAAGAAATACTCCACTTTAGCTATTAGGCGCTTTAGGAAAACATCATGCCCTGTTCAAAATACAGTAAATAGAGCAGCTTCTAGAGAAATAACACCAATGGCGTCAGCAAATATTCAATCGAATCTATAGCTATATAGCTGTACATAGACCTGAAAGAATGATGCATGCAAGGTAAAGTCAAAACCTCACAATAAGTATTTTGCGTGTGTATTGAATATGGTTCTATCCAGTCTCTTCATGTTAGCTGCGAGGAGCAGGTCTTGGAGGGAAAAGCTTGACATCTTCTTCCCCAGGGACACATTCCAAATCTCCAAAGAAATATCTAGTCACTGAAGCTTGTTCTGTGTTTGCCACAGGGTCACCTACCAATCCTCCAAAGACTTGTAAAGAAGAGGCACCCGGATCAGAAGCCCCAAATCAATTCAATCTGGAAAAAATCTTAAACTAAAAAATAACGATTAAGTGTAAGTAGTTCAATGCCATTGATTGAACTTAAAATTGTCTTAATTTCTGAAACAGAAAAATAACCTATTTTTAATTATTATTATTTAGTCTTGAAGATGAAAAAGCTGGATTGTTTTTTTTGTTTTTTTTGGGATGTGTAAGCCTCACAACAACCCAGCACTCTGATCCGCAGAGAGTGAGCTGGAACAATACAAGCTTTGGATGACAAGTGGGGGGTCTGTACATCACCACAAGGGTTTAATAATGTGTCTCTCTCTTACAGCTGGCAGGCAGTGTTACGATCTAGCTGTGTTCATGTGTCTGCACATGGCTCTGTCACATTTACTGCGAGATGACTGCCGACTCCTCTTGCGTGCTTCCCGCAGCAACACTTGAACAAGCCCAAGTGACAGAACTCACTCGGAAATTTAGACCATGAAGGGTAACGGCGGCGCGTGCGCTTGTCGTGCATGTATTCCAGGGTGTTTTTTGCACAAATGCAAGCAGGTAAATCTAAGTTAAGATGAAGCTGTTGAGGGAAGAGAACTTTGGTTCTACCCTTGACCTAAGTCAATCTGCCATGTGTAGTTGTCAAATTAAGCACATGATAGACCTCTCCGATTGTCCCTTTGGCCTCATCTGGTCGACTGAACTTTTTAACTTGCACACAGTAAATGTATCTTCAGGGATTTGAGCACATAACACAGTGCTCAAATATATAGATACAATCCTACTATTTGTGTTCAAATTGTTGAAGGTAAAGATCATAAAATCTTAAGCCAACACTGAGCACCAGTTATGCCAAATGGTTACAAAGGTCGTCGATAAAAGCCAGACAATCCAATTAAACCTGAGGTTGGACATTATTGTTGATGTTTGATTCTGATGAGTGAGAAAATCATTTAGAATGGATACTGGATTGTTTTGCATTGCGTAACTTTTACGTTTTGAACAAACGGCTGATACCCCTGCACCTTTTAACAGAGAACTCCACCATATGGAGGTATTTAAAACACATGCTTCACCTTGTTTTAGATGCACAGGATTAATCACTGTTCTTTAAGAACTCCAGTGGTGTATGCTAAAGTACTGACTTATATTTTTAAAATGGCATATTATTTATAATTACATTTTTGCTTTAGCTCTCTGTGTTACTATAGTAATGGATTTTCTTCTATTTTTCAATATAATTAAAGATGGCCTTCCTTTGTTGTTTGTGAAAATTTGGCCATATGAATGGTTGACCTGAAGACAAGTATTTTCTATGAATAAAAATCTATTTTGGGCACTTAAACTTAGCAATTACTGGATATTTTTTGCAACTTGGATGAAATATCTGCTTGTTAAAACCTTTTAATTCCTTCTTGCATCATCAGTAGAGCTATAATGTTTGTTCTGGCGAAGAAAAATACTCGCAGATTCTGGACTCCAATTTGATTTATCATTTTTCCAAGATACTGTATGCAAGTATGACTAAGCCCATAATTTTTGTTTTATTATTGAATCCCCTGAAAATCTCTTCATACACAATCAGCTGGAGGTCTTGTTAGTCACGGCTGTGTGATGCCTGTTGCTATATAACACCCTCTGGAGTCAACAAAAAAGAAAAAGAAAAAAAGTGATGTTTACTGGTACAAAATAGAAGCAAAGCACTTTAATTCCTTGCTTTGCTCTTTCACTTGATCGTGTGCTCTAGTGATCACTTTTGGATCTTTGAAGGTCTGAAAGAAAAAAGCCTTTTCGTTATTTTTTGCAGGAAACAAAAGAACCTATGCACAAAAATATTTGTTGCAAACGAAACCAATAGTTTTATTCTTTCTTTCTTATCCCAGAAGAAAATGGCATGTGGAACAGGCTTGTTTTGATCCACATTTAGTTCCGTGTTCGCAGTTCCGTGTCTCGTTTGGACTTTAGAAAGGATTTGGAAGACATGACGTAATCTATCAATTATTTTTTCACCCCAACATAGTGGGAGCAGGATCAAATGTATGCTGGAGGTCTGAAGTAGGGCTACAGTGGACGTTTATCTATAAATTAAGGTTTGGCACGATCTTTGCCAAATGAATCAAAAAGGCTCCTGGAACTCATCCCTGGGTTATGCCTGTGGCTACATGAAGGAGGATAAATGAAGACTGGCTTTTCTAACAGGCTGATACAAGATTTCTGCTCTAATAGAAATTATCTACTGCTTCAAAATCTTTTGAGAGTTGTGGAGGAATGCCGGAAGATAACGGCTTGTAGCACAGATTTGTTAAGTGTCGTCATTAGCACCAGGAGGTTTCTAGTCATTGAAGTGATTTCATTTTATGAGAACTTGTTTCAGTGTTGTGGATGTTTATGTTTAATGAAAATGTAGGCTAAATAGAGGCTTGAAAATAATCGCTACCCATTTTAACAATTGTAAGTCAGATATTTTAGTGAGATGAGACACAAGAGTAGTTTATGTCTACTTAGTGGATGCATCTGTAGGTTAATAATATATAAATAAAAGGGCTAAACATGTCTCAATCACTCTATTACCAGAAAAAAAAACGTGATTTGATTAGATGAGACTTTCAGTTTATTGCTTCCATTTACTGTCAGTCTTCCATTTTTGATAACTATTTTATGCTTTTGGAAAGAAGGCATTTTTTAAAATAGAAATATTGGAAGAATCTACTTTATTAGTAATAACTTCCTAATTTTTCCTTCGCTCCAAAGGATATAATTTCAATGATTCTTCATTACTCGAATCCAAGCGACTCAACTCTAAAACAGCACATGTTATCCGTTCAGTTTTTTCTGTCTTTTGCAAATGATGGTGTCATTAAACCATTCTCAATTAGCCATCTGGGGGTCGATGGTGAAACAGCTCTCAGACTGTAATCATAGTTCCCCTACCTTGCGTGCCAAACTCTCACTAACCGTCTGGGCCCTCCAGTCCTCCACTCTCAAATGTCCTTATGTGCTTCATAATCACTCTGTGGAAATGTTCACAAATCTGTCCGGGTGTGTGTTTGCGTGTGCGCGTCCGTCTGATTTAATCTCCTTGTATGAACGACTCTATCAAGCGCAAATATGTGTGTCGGTTTCGTCTCGTTGTGAGACCCTGCGTGCGATTGATGATCCCCAAGTGAAAACATTTAGATTGCCTTCTTCTCGGTGCCAGTCTAGATTAGGTTGACGATGAGACCATTCCGCTTTGATTACCATTTTGGCGTTTAACCTGCGCCGATAACAGGGGCTCGTCAGCGAGGGAAGGCTTGGTGGACCAGACAGTTAGTAACATGCAGGCACACACACTTCTCGGATAATTGAGTCATCATGTCTTTGCCAGCAACCACCTTCCTACTTTGCTTCTCACTGTGTACTTCCTCGCTAATCCCCATTTTTTATATATTTTTTTTGTTGTATGCTCACGGCACCAGGAGGCTATTTGGATTAAAAGCACATGCCAAGTGTGACATGTGAAGGTCTCTTTTTTTTCCGATTTATGCTCCGAGGTACCTCTGCACCAAGTACCATACAACATGATGCTTGACTCTGACAGTATATGCAAATCAAGTGATTATCTCCCTTACACAGAGAGTTCTCATTTACACATACCACTAAGCTTTATCAAGTGTGTACGGTAAGCTAAGAGTGATTCACAGTTCCAGATAGAATGACAAAAAGACCTTTTTTACCCCAAAATATTGTAGTGCTAAGTTTATTTGCGACATATTCGGTGAAGGTTTGTTATTTATGTAACATGTTTCATGTGTTAAAAAATACAAAAAGATCAAAACATAAATGAAAATGCAAATACAAAAAAAATGTTGCTTTCCTAAAGAGGTGATGCAAATGTGCACACACACACGCAAATACACCATAATACAGTACATAAAATAAGATATTAATACAGAATTACAAATAATAATTGGAATCAAGGGAAAAAGATGTTAAAAACATGCTTGACAAATATAACCATTTGTTTTATTTGTAATTATTTACTAAGAATATTTTTAACTTTTATTTCTTACAAGTGGAAAAAAAGACAGATGTAGCAAAAACAGTAATGTGGTTTATGAAATTGATATCAATTACATCTGCATTTTGCACTTTCTTATTGCCTTTAACAGTCTACGGAGTTTGGCTTCAATTTGGTGTCAGAAGTTTTGCACCAGTGATTTTTCTAATTGTCTAAATTGCTAAATTGTCAGACATTCATGCACCGATATCTGTGATACGTTGCTTAAGCGTAGTCAAAAGATGTAGATTTGTAAATTTTATGCATAGTGGTAATTTATTTGGTGATCCAAGAGATACAAGGAATGTTGTATTTCAATAAGTTGTACGTTAATAAGTACCGTGTCTACATATACTTTCTATTTCGTTGCTTATTCAGTCAGCCTTAAGTTGCTAACATGATTAGCTAACAATGGATCTTCCAGAGATAAAACAGACTTGCGAAATGTATTGATAAATGGCTTCTTTCATCCTGCAGATCCGGCAGTTACTCAGCATTACTGTGAACGGCCATACGACAGAAACATGTAATTAATCACAGTTTATTTATAAATTAACAAAATGGATACATATGTTTTCAAACACACCCAGATTGGTTTCGGTAGTTTGTCTCCTTGAAGAAATTAAATCTTATTTTGAAAGCTGCTTTTTCATTAAAGTCTGAAGGGAAAATAAATACTAAAGTAATGTGTGATGACACAATAGTTTTTCAATGCACTGTACATCCAGTGGTAAGGTGCCCGGGTTATTTGGCTTTTACGTTACGTGACCTATTGTTTCCTTTGATTTATTGGTCTTATTTTGACCAAAAAGGTCAAAATGTCAGTTCCTCAGATGTATTGCACAGTTCCTTTAAACATTTAGCGAACTTACTTTTGTTGCTAGTCTTGGTATAATCTACAAACTGTAGATTTAAACTGTATGTAAGCTTGGAATGAGACATTGTAAAGCAACTTCACAAGATAATTTGTGATTATCTTGTGAACAGTTTGTATTATGGTCACACTCAATGGCTGTTTGCGATTGCTGTTGTGTTGCTGAGGTCCACATTAGGAAGATCTGAGCATCTGATAATAAAATATACTTTATCATTTCTCCCTTGAAGAAGTTTGCTATGCAGGTTCAGTCAATGGGGAGTTGACCACTAGTATGTTGAGTAGATCATTTCTTGCTACCGGGACTTGGTTACATTAGTGGTAATGTCTTCATCTAATTATTTTTGTCCCAATTTTACCTTAAAGATCTCACCATCAGTTTCAAACTATGTTTTTTGAGAAAAGATTAATTTAAAAAAAAGAGAGAGAGATAAGAGTAGGTCACCTTTGGTACTACTCTTCTCTCAGAGCCACTGTAGTCCTTGCTCTAAGATTATCTTCCTTTACTAGTTTGTGGTTGAAGTTGAAAGTAAACCGCATTAGTCATGAGCTTGAAAACATGATAATTTTGAAAACCTTAAACCCTAGTACCTGATGTAACACTTTTTCTTTCCTTAACACTTTTACGGGAAAGCAGTCCCAAGATGGCAGTGTGTCCAGGTTCTAATGATTCAAAGGTCAATGCAATCTCTACACTCTCTCCTTTGGTTCGTTCAGGGTGGGGAGGGCGTACATGACTGCTTTCTTGAGTGAGTAAATGACATCTGTTTATATTTGTGGTCTTGATGTGTTGGGATGATAGCTGTCTGGTGCTTGTAGTTGTGCCTTGCATTTTATTTGCTTGCTTGAGTGTTCATACTTGATTCAGAAAACAGCTCGGGCCCCAAATCTCTGAGGGCGTGCGCGCGCTCCCATAGTTCATGAATAACTCTTGCTTTAAGATACTGAGAGTGGATTCGGGCAAAGGGGGAACATAAATCTGAGGCTGACACCCTCAGTGAAAGTCATTAGTCAGCCGTCACCGACCCTGGCCCACTGCCATGTCACGGGAGCCGCCTCCCTTCCCCTTTCGTCTCTCCCTCTTTCTCTTCCTTCCTAACAAGGGCCATTTTGCTCAGCCATTTCCTCATCGCTCTAATTCAGCCAATGAAATCAAGTGAAGAATTAATGCTGATGCAGGCCTGCTGGAGACTTAAGGCCAAATGCACACTTACTGTAATAAAACATAAAGAGTTTAAGGTAAATGGATATTCGGTTGTAATAAAATTTAGCAGGAAAGAAATACAAGCAGATTAGCTAAATGGTCGTAGTTATAAAATTTCGCCGTGAGACAGTGCAACTGTTGAACGAATCAATGTGTATTCAGTTGTATCTTCTTTTTATGTAACTACATACCATCTTTGCAGTGATCAACCAATTAATATATTTCAGGAATTTAGTTCTGTTGATTATTACGATTATGACTTACAGTTAATGAATCCCCCAAACTCAGCTACTGGATAAGGCTCATAAAAATAACCTTTATTAAAATACTTTTTCTGTATATCAGTTAAAATAACCTTAAAACTAAGATTATCACTAGCTAACATTAACTCCGACTGGCTTTGCCATCTTTTGTCTAACAGTACAACATGGCAGCATAAATATTCCATCCAACATTACTAATCAGGCTCAATTTTTACAAGTGGAGACACTTTATCACTAATTTGCAAGATCTTCCTTCTGTGATTGTTTAGTACAATCAGCTAACTGAGCATGATACCCATGGAGTGACAGTGCAACGTCTATGGAGACGGTGATGAAACGAGATTTCGTTCTATCTCAATTAATAACTTAGAACCAGACTTTAACTTATTTTACTGCTCAGATAAGCAAGAAGTGGTATTCGGAGTAAAAGCAGAAAATGTTAGACAACGTGCAGTCCTGTGCACTGAGGCAAACGCTGAGGAAATTGTTAGACTGTGCTGTAAAGTTCAGAAGATTTAGAAAGGTCCCTTTGTTCACGCTGAATGTGAATGCTTCTGGAGAAAGCAGGTGGCTGTTGCGTCTGTATTTTCAGAGGAAAAGTGAACTTTTTCCTAACTGATAAGATGGCTCTTATCTTGGTTAAAGCTGAAGAAAAAAAAAAGCCTGTACATTCTTTACTTTTGAAAGACACAGTACTGGATATTGTCAACTGCTGCACTACATTTGTGTAATAAGAGAAAGGACGAGCCGAAGCCAGGATGAATCTAAAATGCACTTCGTTTTCCACAAATGCAGACCTTTCATTCTCTCTCTCTCTCTTTTTCTTATAAAATAAATTTAATTTAATTAGATTTCACATTCTCAGAAGCAAGCGAGACAGAAAATTAGCTGCTTAGAAAATATTAGTCAACTTTCTCATGGAGTTTACAACTTGGATAGGAATTTGTTGATACAAAACGAGCCTATAAATGTATAAAAAACAACAACAAAAAAAGAAAAACGGTATAACCCTGGAGCAACCATTGTAAACATGCACGCTTTCATTAAGCTCCTATTTATGCGTGTGGGTTATGTTTGGTGCTAATTTGAATTTGCTTTGTGCTGCAGGTCTTTGTGTTGCCTCCAGAAAGGAAAGGAGCTTGTGCCAAGAATAAATTGAATGTTATGTACTAAAAAATGTTTTACTGTAGGACACTTTGATGGGAAATCTTGGGAGGATTTCAACCCTCTGAAAGCTTTTTCATTCCATCAAAGTCTTTCCAAATATAAAATAAAAAAAAAAAAGTCACGTTGGCAACTTGGACATCTTCATAGCCCACTCATATCAGTGAGCCGAAGTTGCCAGTGCGGGTAAATGGAATAAATGCAAGGTTGTCGAGGAAAAACACTTGGGGTAAAAAGGAATTTGCAGCATTTCCTGTCTGCAAGTACTTACAAATTCCTACTTTTCAACCCTTTAGCCTTTTGGAAAGACGTCTTTCATCACAGAAAAGGGATGGATTTTCCAAAAACCAGTGAAATACGCCTTATTGTGTATCACTTTTCAAAGGTTTTCACATATGTCATCGAGATCATAGATGTTTTTCAACTTGTTGCATATTCAGATGATACTATGTGGAATATGTTAGAACGCAAAGATGGATGCAATTATGGAAGTTATCAATGAACAAAAACAAAGGAAGTTGGACCTAAAGATGAAAGTATATGATGAGTGAAAGATACTAAAAAGTAAACAAAATCCAAAGGAGATATGGACAAACCTGAGAATTTTGTTAAAAAGAAAGCCTGAACTATATTTTTCATGCACTGTTGTCCCTTATCAAAACCTTAAAAAAAACAGAATTTGAGAGTTCTCCAAACTGAATAGAGATTATTTAATTTTACGTCTGAAAGACTTTTGCAGTGAATAACAATTCACCAGGGTTACTGGCTAATTAGTGCTTGTGTATGACACCCTAGTGACTAAATATTAGATTATCTAAAAAAACTAATCGTTCCAGTCCTTTTCAGCTTGAAAACAAATTACACTTTGTCGTTATTCTAGTTAAGGTTCTACAGCGACAGTCTGCAGAGGACTCTCTCCTTAAAATCCCTTACTTGTGACCTAAAGACTTGATGTTGCATTTCTGCATTAGTGCAGCTAGGTGAAATGTGAAGGTCACTGTTGGTGTTTTGGAAATGTACGGACCTGAGCATGGATTTCCCCAAACAAAAAGTAATGCGGTAAACATTGTTCTCCTTTGTTCCGTTCTATCTGGTCCTGTAATTTCCTTCACGAGCTGCTGAACAATCACCATGTGCATTGGATCAAACTGACGGGTCGCCTCCGTAGTACTTAGTGAAAAAGCTTCTAAACCCAGTTTGAGAGCTTTGTGTTTGTGCTGTCCCAATTGTTTCCATGCAGCTGCCTGATTGCTACAGTAATTACATCCTCTTTGCAAATAATAAATGTGATTCCCTTTTAGGGAAATTAGGAGAACTCAAATCAATTTAGGCAATTTCCTAAAATGAAAATATACTTGTTTAGGAATTCTATTTTGCAACCACAAAGGTGTGCTCATTGGTCAGTTCTTTTTTTTTTATTAAAGTAATTACAATACAAATCTGTTTTGCAGCCTGTTCACCAATGCTTTACGTTATAATTATCGCCCACTGATGAACGAGCTGAGGAGCAGATTGTCTTTTGATTCTCAACTGTTGTACCTACCAACCAGCTGGAAGGTCTTTGCTTTGATATCGTTGCGTGCTTATTGATTTTGATAGTCTTGGGTAGTGTTGTAGTTTCTGGTCCAAGTACTTAGCATGAAGCTAAGTGACTTCTTTAACACTTTTTTGCACTGAGCTGAAGCAGTTTTTTTTTTTTTTTATCAAGCATTCAATCTTTAGTAAACAAATTGGGTAGAAAACTGGTTCAGAAGTAGCTTATCACAAGGAATGTTACAGTTTTAGTCCATATTCTGTGTCTGTGATGGTCATTGCCTTGTGTAAATGTGTTATATGGCTTCGATTGGTCAATGAAGACCTAAATGAGTCAAAGCTGGATTTGTAGAGAGTCTGATGAGATCAAATTCAGGCAAGGTCTTTGGGAATAAATTCAATGAGAGTTGTTTGGAGGAAAAATGTTGCGTCCATCCTGGTAATACTTGTTTTAGGCAATATTTAGAACAACAATAGCTGAAACTATTATTTTGACAAACACAAAGCAAAAAGTGATTTCTAGTTAAATATCTTATTCAAGGTCAGCTTTGAGCACACTTCCCAGCAGCCTTTGCACATTTGGGTTTGTTCAGGATACTCAGGCTTCCTCCAAAGTCTAAAACCATGAATGTTAAGTACACTGTAAAAAAAAACGGCCTCATTTTACGGTAAAAAACTGGCAGCTGAGTTGCCAGAAGTTTACCGTCTTTATACGGTAAAAGTCTGGCAACCAAAACTGCCAGTTTTTTACCGTATTTCTAAAATACGGTAAAATTCTGGCAACCAAAGCTGCCAGTTTTTTACCGTATTTCTAAAATACGGTAAAATTCTGGCAACCACAGCTGCCAGTTTTTTACCGTATTTGCTAAATGCAGGATTTTACCGTATTTTTGAAATACGGTAAAATTCTGGCAACCACAGCTGCCAGTTTTTTACCGTATTTTGTAAATGCAGGATTTTACCGTAATTTTAATATACGGTAAAATTCTGGCAACCACAGCTGCCAGTTTTTCACCGTATTTTGTACATGCAGGATTTTACCGTATTTTTAATATACGGTAAAATACCGTACTTCCTAAAATATTTTAAAAAAAATAAAATGTGGTTTTGCCGTAGTAAATACGGTCATGCTGACTGAGGCATAATATCTACATGAGTGAAAAACACATCCAGACTGTATGATATATTGACATTTTATTGTAAACCCTCCCCCCCCAAAAAAACTTATGGTAAATTACTGGTCTCTGTTCCTACCAGAATTTTACCATACAAATTATAGTACAACAACCAAGGAAGTGTAACTTGTCAAGCATTTCTATACAGAAAGTTATAAAGAAAATAATTTCTAATTAAACAAAAATACAGATTACGAGTAATCCACTTAAAGAAACAATTTCTATTTAAAAAGTCAAGTTAAAAAAAGAACTGATTCTATTTTATGTCCAGTTTCCTCACGGTATTACTGAGATCTGGAAAACAAAAACAAAACAAACAGTATGTGTCCACATAAGAGATAACATATTGTAGAAGACAAAATGGTGATAAAAGGATTCTTGTTCTGGGTTGAGAGTCACAAGTCGCTGAGATCAGACGTTGCTCAGGATGGTTGTAGTCTTCCCAGTCACAGGTTGAAATTGAGACTCGCATGTTGTCAATCGGGTGTTTCCTCTCTGCTGGAAAACAAAAAGAAAAAGTTAGAAAGATGCACTACATGAACATCTTATTCGCTTAAATGTTTGTTTCACCTTTGTTGACTTGCATATGGACACAGGTACTTCAACCAGGTGGTGTGATCATTTCTGACTGAAAATTCAGTAGTTAAACCTTTGTTTGTTGTCAACAGGTGTGATCCTCTGGTCTGCAACCAGACAAAATACACAAACAAAAAACAAATAAAAACAAATATAACTGTTTTAGGCAATTTATGAAATAGATACTCACCATTTATCTGAGTCTCATGAAGGCCAATAGGTTGTCTTCAACCATTTATGTAAGTTACATTTCCTGCAAGCTAGCAGAAACAAAGCTGTAAATGTGAACACTTTTCATACAGGCAAACAAATTGATACAGCTGAGACAATTTATGCTAGGTTAGTTTTTCTCAGTCACTTTTGGTGCATTTCTCGAGTCATTGTTGGCATTTACAAAACAGTAAGCGCATTTCTCAAAACAATTTGTAGAAACAGGAAAAATAGCATTTGTTTGCTTTCAAAATCCTTAGTTCAGCTCTTAAAATCCTGTCTGTTAACATATCAGTGACTCAAAATAATAAGTTATAGTCTCTCTATGTACAGATAAGACAGTCAAATCGATTAGTCATGAGAAGAGACTACAAAAGGATCATTTACGCCAGTGTTTCTCAACCCTGGTCCTCAACGCCCCCCTGCTCTGCATGTTTTAGATGTGCCTCTACTCCAGAACAGCTGATTCAAATGATTGGATGACAATCAAGTACTGCAGAAGCTTGTTAATCATCCAGAGATACAATTCAGGTGTGTGGCAGAAGGGAAATACCTAAACCTGCAGGACAGGGTGACGCTGAAGACCAGGATTGAGAAACACTGATTTACGCTTTTGCTATAATTTATTCATGGACCATGCCATGGTGATTCAGAAAGAAAAAGACAGAAATGCAGAGAACAAAAAAAGTAGAAAAGGAGCCACAGGACAATCTCCTCAAGGAAAACTGTACAGTGCTGTAGAAATTACATTACATTTTAATTTCCATAGTCACTTTGTTCCTTAACTCCACTGAGGAATCTTTTTTCCTCAGTGGGGTTAAGGAATGAACAGTAGGGTGGGAGGACCTCCATCAGCATCATGTTGTGGGTCTCAGCCATGTCCTGATGTTGGACTGATGGAAACTGGCAGATGTCCTCAGCCTCTTCTGACTCTTCTTCTGCTTTCCTCCCAACTATTTCCTCCTCAGCCTCACTCCTCTTCTTCTCTCTGGCTGTTCACTCTGCCCAGATACTTGTTCATCAGTTCTCAGACATGTAACATTGTGTTGTGTTCTGACTATATAGAGCATAATGTTGCCAACTGATGGTTCACAAGATGCACCTCCAATCTGTTTCAGAAAACTGGTTGATCGTTGGTTGAGCTAATGGTTCATACACTGACCTGTTAGAGAAACTCAGGACTCACTTGGGAGCAATTTACCAATTCAGGACAGATTTAGAAAATAATAGAATATAAATTAATTAATATATGATTCACATTATGACAACTTTAAGACTTATGCATGTTAAGACTTACACAATGAACTGATGCTATTTTGGAAGTTGAGAATTCAACACAGACACGTTGTTGTCCTGTTGTCCTCATTTTCTGTATACACCCTTTATCCTCCGGGTCAAAATGACCCGTCTTCAATAAACCCCCAATATAAGCAGCTTAATTGAATTTTAAACACCAAATTCTATCTTGTATATTGTCACTCACCACAAAATGTGTGAATACTTGACTTTTCCCTCTCCACTTGAATTTCTATAGCTTAAGAAAAAAAATGTGCAAAATGAGTTTCGAATGCATTTTTATTCATCACAGTGACTAATTTTCTTTTACTTTTCTCCAGTGAACAAGAGGATGTACAATACAAAAATATGAAAAATAACATAACCCATTCAACTAATTGGCACATGTAGGGCAGTATGCAAGTGCACAGCCTTTGCAGATATATTTCTTACACCTGCAGCACACAGTATGTGTTTTACAGTCTGAGGGCAGAACTGACATCTCTTCCTCTTACTTGGCTTAGCTGAGGAAGTGGCTGTGGTAGATGGATCCTCAGGTTGATCAGGAGCTGCTGCACTCTGAATAGCTTTCACAACTGCTGCTGAGGCTTCTGTGTGGGGGACATGCTTCCTTCTTTCAATGAGTGGAGTTACAAGTGCCTTTCCTAGCTGCTCCAGGAACACCCTCTTCTTGTTGTGCTTATGAGACATCCAGGTTGGGTTGATCTCTATCCAAATCACAAAGGCATTGTAGGAGGACACATCAATGATGTTGTGGAAGATGACCAGGGGCCAGCGGGCAGTCATTCTTCTGCAGCTATATGCTCCAATCACCTTATCTAGGTTGTCCACACCTCCTTTGTTTCGGTTTTATTCCAGGATGATGATTGGCTTCCTGTCCTCACGGTCACTAATGTCGCCGTCTTTGTGCAGTGTGCTCAGAAGAACTACATTCTTGTTTTTCTTTGGGAGGTAGGAAACTAGAGTGGTGGTGGGTGTGAAGGCAAACTTTGAGGAGAAGACCTCTCTCTCCTTTGACCCAAGCAGTGCAGGTGGGAGCTCAGGCTTGTTCTTTTGAACTGTACCAACCATGGTGATCTTCCTCTTCAGGAGCTGCTGTCCGAGTTCATAAGAGTTGAAGAAATTGTCACATGTCACATTGTGACCCCTCAGTCCCTCTGTCACATCAAGCACAACTCGCAACCCCTGGTTCTTCTCTGGGCATCCACTGGTTGACTTCCCAGTATAGACTTGCATTTTCCAAGCATAGCTTGATTCAGAAGCCACCCATGACTTGATCCCATATTTTGCTGGCTTGCTGGGCATATACTGCCGGAAAGGACAACAACCTTTGGACAAAAGACATTAGCATCAGTGATTAGTATCAGTGTCACAGAAAACAGTCAAAGAAATCAATAGTGAAAATCACTTTTATTACAAATATGAAAACAGATTACCTCTAAATGGAACCAGTTGCTCATCCACTGTTACATCAGGCTCTGGATTGTAGAGGTAGGGCAACCGCTCCACCCACTTGTCCCATACCTCTCTTATGGCTGCAAGTTTGTCTGTCATACGTCTTGCTGGTCTTGATTCACGGTCATCAAATCGCATCAGTCTTGAGTAGGTGTGAAAGAGTTTGACTGGCATTGTGGCTCGGAAAATTGGCCTTCCACTCTCTGCTCACTTCTGCTACTGATTGATCTGAGACACAACTAAAACTTTGTAACATTTTATGGTTTGTAAATAACTCTGTGACCTTGATTTCAACTCCATTTGCCTCACGGGTCATTTTGACCTGAAGACCATCTTTGTACCTTTTTTTGTACAGCTTACATGGAAATGAGAATAAAAGCAACACTGAACTTTTTCTATTGTCTGGGCCAATCTAGGAAAAGTCTTAAAATCTCAAGTTAAAAAAATTACATTTAGGGGATTGTTTGGGGGGGGGGGGGTTTAACACAGTGGCGGGTCATTTTGACCCGAGGACAACAGGAGGGTTAACATATTTTGATCAAGACGATAAAAGCAAATTACAATTATAAAAGCATAGAAGTGTACATAACCAGCTACATGATGTACAAAAGCAAAACTTGCAAAACTAATTTTTTTGATGTGCAGAAGTGACACAGTAATTTGAAGATTGAACAGGTAGTTTTAAGAATTTCAATTCTGTTCTGAGAGATGCACCCAAACTGAGAAAAGCTGTAAAATATTAATATTTAAATTCTCTTATCTTCAAATCCTTCAACTGTCATGGACCCAGTGACTTTAGTGCAAGTATTTTGGGTGTGAGAGTCAAGAGGTCAAAGGAAAATATTAAATAATATCTCTGATGCCAAGCTTTATACTTCTAAGTATTACCAAAGTATTGAAACAAAAGCTAACATGTTCTTCAGAGATTTAACTTGCATGCATGAACATTTCACACTCAAAGTAATTCAAATTAATTATTGAACCAAACTTGGAAAAAGTTGCTTCTGCCATTAACAATAACTTTAAGCACATGTAGTCTGAAGTAGACCAGAAATATAATCTATGCAGCCGTTCCTACAGAAACATTAATGGAAGTGTTGCATCTGTGAAGATTAAATGTTCCATATAGTAAAAATATCTAGCTGCAGTGCATGTACATAAACAGCATGGCTCAGAAACTACACATTTCTTTGTCAGTTGGTTAAAGTTAGCTAACTTCAGTTGAAACCGTGAAAGGGACTCACCTGTGATGTGTTGCCCTTCTCCTCCTGAACGTGCAAAAATAGCAGAAATTTGATTTCAAAGACAGTAGCAGCATCTTGACAAGGACCAGGCCTACTGGGCTCTCAGCACCCTAGTTAGCAACCTTAGTTAGCACAGTGACTTTACTGTGTTGAGTTCAGGACACCACTACAGGAACAGAGTTAAAAGAATCTTGCTGCTGATGCTGAAGGATCAAGCAGCAATGCAAACTAGATAATTATTTGTTTACATGACAAATAACAGTCTCCATTTACTGTAAACCCTACTATTTATCACAATTACAAAATGAAAAACTCTCTAGACCAGGGGTCCCCAAACTACGGCCTGCGTCATTTGGTCTGGCAATGCCGGATCTGGCCCGCCTCCTCATACCAGAGAGCATTCAGTGTATTTTTTCATATATTGTATTTTCTGGTTTGTGGATTTCTCTTCAACCACCAGGGGGCTCTTGAGCAGATGTTAAACTAACTTTCCCTCAAATATATACTAGTCAGTCCCAGTCACCGTTTCACTCACGGTTTTTTCCATTTCCATTCTGGGTAAAAATCTATCTAAAAGCGACCGCGAATGTGTCGTAGTCAGCAAACCCCCCCCCCCCCCCCCCCCCCCCCCCCCCCCCGTCGACAGTTTCAAAGACAGAACAGCCCCCCCCCCCCCCCCCCCCGCCGACAATAAGTTTCTAAGGTATCTTTCTCCAAAAACTAAGACCGGCCCCCGAGCAGAGAAAGGAACAGCTATGTGGCCCTCGCAGGAAAAAGTTTGGGGACCCCTGCTCTAGACTATTCTCTACTAATAGCACAATATTCAAAACCAAGTGTGGGATTTGTGAAACTTCAATGATGGGTGACTTTACAACTTGTATGATTTTGGATAACACTAGAATTGTTCTTTATTGAAGTTTCACAAATCAGATAAAGGTTTTACAAATCCCACACTTGGTTTTAAATATTCTGATATGAGTTGAGAATAATCTAGTCCAGATTTGAAGAGTCTAGGTGTTGTAGTTTTTTAGCTAGAGTAAATTAAAGATGCTGATTGCAGTGAAAAATTAGGTGGAATTGCCCTTTAGCCATTTCCCAAATTGGAAGCAGCAATTGGAAACCAACTTCAGCTTCATTCAAGCAAGAGGGGCTAACATACAGTTCTCTTAATGTTAATGATCAAATGCTCTCATAAATGATGGTGGCGTTGGCTGTAGGAGTTTGCTTTGCAATCGGTGGATCGCCAGATCGATGCCTGGTCTACTGCTGAGATTTCAGTTTGGTGTATTAAAGGCATTATTAAAAAAGAAACCAAAATATCACACCAGCATTCTGTTCTTTGTAAAAAATTATTTTGCAGTCTTGTTTACGCTTTTACATTGTAGATCTAAACATCAGCAAAATTTGTAATTTTGGCTGATTGCTACTGTTAAGTTTAGGGTAATTAACTGCTGGCAATATTACAATTTTTTAAGAACTTTACAATTACTTATATTTTTACACTATATTTCTGTATTTTCTACATTCGTGACTGTCACAATTATTTAGGATATATGTTTATTCAGTTATGATAATGCCATGTATTTTCTACGGCAGTATAATGCTGTGAATATTCTGGTCAGTAACTGCTGGCATTTTACAATTTTTTACCGTAAATTTACTGACTTTCTTTGCAGTTTCGACTTACGGTTGTTCCATGTAATTTCTACGGTAATGCAATGTTTTTGGATACGACGGTCAAAAACTGTTGGTTTTTTACAGTTTTGTACCGTAAATTTACTGACTTTTTTTACAGTGTACTGTTTAAATTGCTTACAGGAATGTGGGCTGTTTTAAACCAATTTTTACAAAGAGCTGTCAATACCGCCCACCTGTTAAGAATCTTAATGAAAAGTTATCAAAATATCATTTGGTACATTATTTGGTTTAAAGTAACCAACATAATTTAAGTACTATTACATTGTAAATAGGGTAAAATGTAACTCTAGACAGTAAACAGAGTACCACCAAGGCAATGAAAATTTGATTAAAGACAAAGCCAATTATGTTGATGGAGTGGCTATGTTAATCTCCACACCTTTATCCTATAGAAACCTGGCACAAGGGAGTTGAAATTTTTGCGTTGCCAAGCAACAGCTAAGAAGCCTAAATGATTTGGAGAGTTTTCCATCCATCGTGAGAGTGTGTAAGCCTCTCACGATGTGACCAACTACAGGAAATGTCTTGCTAGTGTGGCTGCCAATAAGAGTTTCATCCTGAAGCTTGGGTCATGCTTTTTTTACCCACCTTAGTCAGTGGTATTATTTGGACCATTTATGAAATTTTAGTTGTTGTTCTGTCTAGATAATTGAACTAACATAACAAATAAAAAATAAAAATCACATTTTGTTAAATGTGAGCAAATTCTAGCCTCTCCCTCCCTCCATCCATTTTCTGCAGCAGTTTGTTCAAACAACAAATTGCAAATTAAGCCATGATGTAAAATTTCTAACTGTAATTTTTTTGCGTCCATTTGGAGCTTTAGGCAGACACGCTTACAATTCCAAGAAACAGAAGGAGCCTAAACTGTTTCAAGGTCTCTGACTGCCTCCGCTAAAAAGCCTTCTATTTATGCAAAACAGAAAGGGAAATTTGTCTCTGTGTGACTCCTCTGGCAAGACTTCTCTGAGACATGGCATTGATTTGTGCAAATCTCAACCATTTCACTCTGAATGACTTCATGACTAACTGAGATGAAGTTAGCTAGAAGGATAGGATGGTTTCTAAGGCATGAATGTGTTTGCTTTGTTTGCTGTACCCTAAACAGAATGCACAGTATGTCTTTTCATTTCCCTTCTGATATAACCAGGATTTTGGGGTGTTTCTTCAGACTGTATTGCTCACGGTAGTTCTGAGCAGATTGCTCTGTAATTTTCTCTTTACGTTATGCTAAATGAATCCAGTTCTTTCAAGGGTTTTAGTGCTATACCAGTGCCTAAAGATGACTAATCTCAACTTTGATATATCGAAGTATAGGCCAGTGGAACGTTTGTCCTCTGCCTTAGAATTTAAATACCAAACGACATTTGTCCAATAACTCTCCTAGCTAGATTTACACGGGTCATCTATGTTCATTGCAAGCAAAAATGGTGCAGGTGCAGACTGATGGATGGTGGTCTATCCCCTCCCATGAAGGGTCCTTTGTGCTTATAATCCTGCAATGTTTGATTTAGCAGTGTGCTGGGAATGGATTTTGGTTGTCTCATAATGTGGAAGCTGGGGATAACTTGGCTCAGGATGAGAGTGGTGCTCTGGGTAATGGATGCCAACCGAGGGGGTAATCATCGCAGAAACCAAAATTAGTCCCATCAGTACCAGGGTGACTGTCAACTATGAAAATGGCTGCACGGTGAGCCAAAAATGTGCAGCTTTTTCTTTTTTTTTTTTTTTTTTGCAATCTAAGGTCACAATTTAATGTCTCTGAGGTAAAATGGAGGAAAATATCCCCTAGTAACTGCAGTTTGACTTATTTTGTTTAGCTTGCAAGCCAGCTGGAAACCATAGAAACTTAGTGTAGCAGAAAAATCTATTATTATTGACCTCAATGTTTTCAAAAGTAATAACATGTTGCAATGTTAAACCTTAAATACTGTTAATGTTAACAGTATTAGCCATATTTCAAAGTGATAGTTTATGATTCTAAAATAAAAGTGAAAGAAGTTCAGCAGTGAAGGGACCATTTGGCAAAAATATCAATAAGGAGACAAAGACCATGGCAAGGTTGCAGAAACTGCTATCCAATAATATGTTCCCCCAAAAGAGAAAAAAATGACAGTGGTAAAACTCCTCAAGACTGCTGTTGCATAATTTAAAATTAGCCAGCAGCTCTGCCCGATCTTCAAAGCAGACATTCCAAAACTGAGCCGACGTCCTTAATTTTTAATTGACACCTCACTTGAGCTAATAGTAGTCTCCATGTCTTGTATACGGGTGAAGTCGGTGAAGTTTTTCCTTGAAAGAAGTGGCTGCTGCTCCAATGAGCATCAAACAGTTATGGTGGTGTTTAATCCTTTGATGAACTGATGAAATGAAAAAATATCATTATTTCTTTTTTCCAGGTGAGTTATGAAGATTAGTGGTTGGAAAAATTAAGAAATTGGATCAACTTGTATCGTAACATGGCTGCTTGCATACCGACAGCCATTTTAAAAGTCTCAGGAATCAAAAAGGAAATGAAACTGACAACAAGCAATTCAAGTAATGTAAATTCAACATTACCAAGCCTATCCAAAATTATCAAGTGATTAGCAACAATATCTTAATATCTTTTCTTATCTTATAACAAGACAAAAAGGCAACCTGTTTTTGAGCAGTTACCTCAAATTTTCCATTCACATATTTGCACAGATCTATGCTTTCATTGAAACTTGAAGCAATTTCCAAGATAACAGTCCTATAAATGCATCGAGTCCTGAAGATAATACCTCCTAAAGCGGAGAGACTAATTATAAGTAAAACTTGTATGGCCATTCACAGTTGGACGGTTTTCAGCTGTAGTTTCAAACAGTTAGACTAATTAACGTCAGTTAAATGAGGTCCACCATACTTTTTGAAAGGTAATTATATCATTTCACGTTTCGCTGACCATTTGTCACCACTGAGTGTAAATTAGATTCCATCTCGCTAATTGTGCCGAAGCATATTGTGGAAACGCAGGGAGATGAAAGAAGCGATCCCAGAGATAATTCAAAGTTTTAAACACTGGGCTAAAGATGATGCGCCCCTGAGGACAAGAAGCTGCAAGTTGAAAGCAAAGTTGGATGTTAAGTCTCTTCTGGTGCCTTTTGAGAGCTTTGTTACATTATGCAATGTCGGATACAGTCCAGATTATAGGGAGTAAAACCTTCTGTGGGTTAAAAACTGTGTCATGTCAACAGCAGCCTTAGTCAGTTTCTAGGCTTTTCATCAGAAGCTGCTGGATCGTTTGATCCGAGGGGAATTAGACAGACTTTCTCAGTATAACATCAGTCTGTTTGATGTTGGTAAAAGGATCAGTACATCTCATACAGAGGGGGTTGTTTTTACTTATGACAGGTCATTGGATTGTGGCAATGTAAAATGGACTTGGAGTTGATGGAGATGACTATTGTGAGTTATTTAAAGTAGTTCTTTGTAAAAATGTAAAATACTAATACCATTGCATGACTATAATTGGATGGAACTATATTTTCTTGAATGTTACATTCATTTTCAAATCAGGCAGATACTCTGGAATAGTTTTACATAGTTATACCATGTCCAGTAGATGTTTTATTATTTCTTGAGCGAACAAACAAAGTTTCTTCATGGTCCTGCTTAACTAGGTGCTAACTTTAGCTAGCTTTAGCCTCAGGGACCAACTAATCTGGATTTATGCTAAAAGACAACACCAAGTGAGTTATCTACAGCTTATAAGACATTACCAGATCATCACATGGGAAATTCTGAACTCTCTTTAATGTTCCACAAATTCAAGCAATTGTTTGTTTAATTTCCCTCCACACAGTCAGTTTTTACACCTAATCTGCTTCCTGTCAGCAGCTGCCGCCTGCCATATCTACAGCAAGCCATATGGGACAAGCCTTTTACCTCCGTCTTGCAAGGCTGGGTGCCCATCAGCCCTATGTCGAACCCCCATTAGTGTCTGAGTATCAGCTGTCGACATGTCAAAAGGACTCGGAGGAGGAACCCCTCGCTGAAGTGCTTTTCGCACTTTTCACACTTTTGTTCTTCTTCTTTTCATTTATCAAGTCTCGCTCCCTGTCAGAGGTTGATATCCTGAGATTGTGGGTCTTTGTATATCTCTGACAGTTTCTGTCACTGAGTCGCATCACCAATCTTTACTTATACTGCTTCTAAAGTAGAGTAATAGAAACTTGGGAAACTTAATGTTACAGCTGAGTGAACCCTCCTCCTCCTCTGAGGAGAGGATCAAGGCAGGGGAAACAGCGATCCTGGTAAAGGTGAATATAAATCTGCCAGTTCAAAGGCAGTGCTTTTAGTCTGGTGCATTTCTTCTCCATCACAAGCAGGTCTTTGCATTTGGCTTGTCTTGTGTTGGGTCTGCTCAGGCTAAACGGTGGACTCTGGTGGGAATGGCTTAATTACCGTTCGATGAGTCTCAGAGCAAAGCCGCCATGTTACAAGTTGAAAATTGGTTATTGGTTCCCAGCACTGTGGCTGTAATTTAGTCAAGGCAGTGTTCAATGTTTCCGTCTAAATTGTTCTGTCGCTAGAGGTTTTATGGGGTACAACAAAACAGGGAAGACTTCTAAAGAAACCAAAGGTGTCTCATTATCTACTCTCCCTTTTCAGCAGCAGAATTCTGAGCATTTCATCAGTTTGACGAGCGAGCGGGGACAATTTATCTAGTTGATGGGTAAATACAAAAGAAAAAACAAGCAGTAGTGTTTGTGGGGTGGCGTATAAGAAGCTGTTTCTTTGTGACAGATCTCTGAAACAAAGAGTAAGTTAATGGGCTCCTTTGTTTCATCAAGAGGAAAACCAGCATACAGCTTCTTCGGGAAAACAGATTCGGCAACAAAAATGGTTTTGCAAATTATTTAGTATCCAATTATACTTAATCATCAAGAACAATGCAGTCAGAAAATGTTTCGAATAAGGATAGTTGTTCTACAATTAGCTCTAAAGTTGATGGCATGTGATTGGTATGATTAAGCAATCTTTTACAGCTCACAAACTGCATTTTATATCATTTCTAATTAGTGAACCATATTATAGAATAATCCATTTCCGGTTTTCTCTGATATGATATCTAAAACTATTTGTTTTAGGAATAGAGAGGACCAAACGCAGTCTTTTAATAATAACTGTGAAATTTAATGCACATGCTCCAAAACAAACTTTAGCATGTATGTATGTACTGTATATATACAGTATGTATATATATTTCTTTTTCATAAATACCCAAAATTTAGCTTGAAAACATTTACAACTTAAGAAACATTTAAAAGTGAAAGTTCAGTCAGCTTGACCCCAGCAATGCTAGTTGTCTGCATCTAAAAGCAAAAACAGTAAAGCAGGAAATAAGTTATTTTTACTTTCTTTTAAATGCACAAGTAAAAAAAAATCCCTTTTTTCTTTCTGAGTGATTTGAATTACATGTTTACCTGGATCATCATAAAAAGACAAATTCTAATCCTAAACATAAGATCAACTACTGAAACTCACTGTTAGTCTAATTTAAATGTGCACTAAAAAGCAATACTGTGAGATGATTTATTAGAGACTACTGTGAAGGATATATTATCAGAGAGTTTTTCATCACGTCCCTCTGCCTCCAGTTGGCCCAGACTGCCTTGTGCATCATCACTCATCAGATATTGAGTGCAAAGCTGCATTGACATGCAGTAATGCGTGATATGCTCTCCACAATGCTGGCTGGAAGGGAAGGCTTACCTGTCGGTTTATCTAAATGAGATTTTTATTGATTTTAGCGCTTCTTCTGGTTGTGTCATCACACAGAGCCATGGGCGACTAGACTTAAGATATGGAAGGTAAAATACTACAGAGCACACAGTGTGTTTGGCATTTTCCGGCTGACGACCTATTTCGGCTTTTTAAGTGGGTGGAATAATTCTTAATGATTGTTTGTAAGTGGGCATAATAGAATCATAATGTGCCCATGTCTTTGTGTCTGATTCTTACGCGCCATACATAATGTCCTTTGAAATATGTTATGGGTGAGATTGTGTCTTCTCTGTTGTCTTTTCTGGAGCTTCTCCCTGCTGCTGATTAACGGCCCAGCGTGAGACGAGCAGAATTCACATCTAAAAAAAAAAGGGCATAGTTTCTAATAAAGGCAGATGACCTGGAGTGAGTGCAAATGGCGCCAACTGATTCGCTTCAGTCAATTGTGGGAGAGTCAAGTCTGCTGGCTTCTTATTATTGCATTAGTGTTGAGTATCACATGTAATAAGAGCCGTTTTCTGTCTGGTTAAATCTGTCGTGTTTCCAAAAACACTTGGACCTGCGTTATCACCTGAACATGAAATGAGATTATGCAAGTTTTTACAATACTTATTGTATAAAGAGACTGGCAAGTGTAGAGGTTAAAAAGCCAGTTAAGCTGAACATAAAAAAAAAAAAAACATTAAGCAAAATAATATACTTTTGTTTTATTATTTGACTAAAATCCTTATTTTTTGTGCTTTTAGTACGTTGGACATGTAAATGGGGAAAAGACCACAATTCATAAGAGAGTAAGAAGCTGATCTGGTGATCAGTGATCAATTATTCTAGTTTTGAGAAACTATTTCCATGTACATACTTATTATTATTTTTATTTTAAATTTAGGTGATACTTATGTTACTTATAGTAGCATACTTGTGTTTAGATTTTTAAATACATTTTGTATTGCTTGTGGTGATATTTTTAATTGGTAATATTTAACACTCCGGACAGAGAAGCTTGTCAGTGGAGTCTATTTCCTTATATTCTATTAAACGCGACAGAAAGTGACAGAATGATGTAGTAAAATACGTATATTTTTACTATTATTACTTTTTTGACTAACATTGTATATAATATTTAGAGCGTTGCTTCAGATTTTATGTTTTGATTTTATTTTTAATTTTTTTCCAAATAGTGTTTCGATTGGTGATGTCTGCGTTGATGTAGCCTCTATTTTTCCATTACAAAACTGGACTTAAGTAACACTGAGTTTGCTCTTCATTATTCCTCTTTATAAGGATGTATCACAAGAGTATTGATAAATCTGGGATTTTTTTTTAATAATCTTCCAAACTCCAAAAAAGGAAAAAAAAAAAAGCTTTAGAAATAGCATTAGAATTGTTCTATTTCACTGAGCTTTCATCCTTGTCAGAAATTTTCTGTAATGCGTCGCTGCTTTCCTTTTTGCTCCTTCTGTGACCCACCTTCAGATTGGCTTTGCAGTGTTTCATAACAATGTTTGATTAGCAGAAAACAAGAAGCGCTCGCATTTGCGATGCACGTTTGGACATCTTACCCCAGCAATAAAAGCAGAGAAAGATCCTCATTCCATAAACTGTTTAGGAGTTGTCATTTTTTAGCTCCAATTTTAGCATCATGCGACAATTTCTCTTAAGTGCGTTTATTGGTCTGGAAACTAGATGTGATTTTGCAGCATTTCTGGCCAAATTGCGAATTCAAATGTCACGCTTTCCGAGTTGTACTGTAATTTTGAAATCCCTTTTAGACTCTTAAAAAAAAGAAAGAATGATTATGCATAATGAATGTTTTCATATTTTGGAGATAAGCTGGAACAAACAAAGAGGGGATCTGAGTGAAAACACAGCAGCTTGAGCTACAGGGCAAAGTTGGCTTCATTTCATATGAATGGATACAAATCTGCACTAAATGGAACTACATGCAATTTCCTGTATAGATATTCACATACTTTACATTTGTTCCCATTCTGTCATGCTACAACCACAACCTTTAATATATCCTGAAGGTATTTGACGACAACAGTAAGTCGATCTGAAGACTCATCCTGTTAATAAATTGTCCAAGATGGCTGAAAATGTTGCTATGCTGTGTGTTGAAAGTGCCAGTGATCTGCTCAGACTGCACAGCTCTTATTCAGCCATGGCACATCTGTAATTATAGTCAATACTGTTTAGAGTGCAACCCCTGAGACCCTGAATTGCAGGGCTCTACTTAATCAGCAGGTGGTCACAAATGAATTATTGTCATCTCATAATTGAGATTATGAATACCTAATCATATACAGCCAGGTGAAGAGCTTTGCGCTCATGAGAACTAAGTTAAGTTTATTAAATGACGAAAAGAAAGAACTAAGTTGAGAAATTCTGTCTGAAAGGACTGGATTTTGTTATTTTCTACCTAATTTACTCACAAATTATATTCTGGAAGGTTTATGTATCTGGAATATTTAAACACAATCTGTGTTTGGTTTTGCAGAATGTTTCTCAAGATGTGATCATATTACTGTTTTGTCCAAGCCTTAAAATGTGGATGAGACGTTCCAGCTTCAACGATTTTAAGCTCATTAGCAAACATAAATTGTCCTCATAAAAAAAAAAAAAAACACAGCCATGAATTGTAGGAACAGTCATTTCAAATAAGGGTGTAAAAATTTAAATCATCTCCTATTTTTTTCTAAATAAAGTTTGCACTTACACTTTTGATGTTGTGGGAAACCAAAACTGCTTGGTGAAAAGAAGATGAATGATTACGTTCATCTGCCAGGCATAAATAAGTTTGAGCCAGACTGTGTGTACATGTAAAATTGGTAATAAAAAAAAGAGCTTGATTAGTGCAGATGGTCTTGTTTTGCTTCAAACGGTCGGTCCAGCTTTTCCTGTTGGCCAGTCTTATCAAATATTACGCAGGACTAATTTTATAACCCTTGACTAAATTTGCATAAATACTTCAAGTGTGAATATGTGTTGAATGTGATGTCGCTTTACTTTAAGGAAAAGAGAAGTCAGTGTTTTTATGGAATTATTTGTGGTATGTCAAATAACTTGAGAACATCAATTAAGAAGAAAACTGACGATAAATTAAAAAAAAGACTCAGTCGCCTCATGAAAACTGAAGGAATTCTCTCATTTATGGATAATCTCACTGCAAATATTTGCAATGCAGATACCCTATTAAAAGGGTGACACCAGTGTTGGCTTCCATCAGCTAAATTAGCTTCGTACTTTGTAAAACCAACAGACATGCTGTCCGGTTAACATTTCTTGTTTGTTTTCCTGATGTCCTAAAGATGTTCGAGATTCATAATTTAGCTGATAGTGTCATCCAGTTAAATATAACTTTGGAGTAGAAAATACAGAATTAAGAGCCTCAATGCTGCTTGGTGTGTTGGCAGTTTATTTTTTTCAATTTAATAACAGTATTTTAATCACAATGCTATCTTAAATACTTATAAGTTGTAATAATTGAGTGACTGACTCCTGTATTCACAAATAATGGTAATTCAGTTCATATTTTTGCCAAGCTGAACTTTGATAAGATAGAAATTTTAATTGTCTGTTCCAATCCCTGAGCTCCCCATCTTTTTTTTTAATGCCAGTATCCAAGAAATAGGCTGCGAGTTTTGCTTCTTCTTTGCATTTCAATCAGCCCATTACCACACGGCTTCAGTCGGGGACTGCTTTCGGCACTTGAATATTGCTGAGATCAGATTTGAACTTGTCATTTCAGGACACTAAAATTTATTCACTCTTTTGTAGCATCCCGTTATGATTTGTGGTACTCATCTCAGCTGGTATTCTGCCTTGTGGTGCAAATTATACGCTACAACTTTGTCTCTGCAGCAAGGAGCGCTCGGTTGACTCAGTTCACTGAAATTTTACAAGCCTTTTAGTGCTGCGGTTTTTTTCAGTGTGGTCTCTGCACACTAAATGACAAACTCATGAGAAGTGTGCTATGAAGCCGCGGAGAAGAAGCACGGAAAAGAATCAGAATACCGTAGTCAGCCATAACAATTGATGCTCTGTCTATAAAAATAAAAATAGAATACAATTTTTCTTGTTAAGGATCATTGACAATGCAGCTAACCGTATTACATCCGAGTACAACAGCTGGTTCCTGTTTTGATGGATGTGATGGTAAAATTATGGAATTCACTTAAACTCGTCAGTGTTTTTGCATTTCAAGGCCTTGGCTTCACTGTTTGGGATGTTTTAAACTGATATTTTATTGGAAATACCAGAAAAATTGCAAAGCATAACAGATCCTAATGTCCTCAGTTGGTTTGCCTCATGTCAGTATCGAGACTTATTGACGCCTTACTCATGCTTATAGTCAATGTATTCATACAAAAAAAAAAAACTTTAACAAGTTGAGATTTTGCATACATCCATATCAGTTTATAATAGTGATTTAAAAAGGTTTATTACTCCCTAGGTAGTTTTTTTTTTCAACAATCTGGAGACGGGTTGATAAAATGTAACTTTAAACGATGTCATTAGCATGTGGTAATTATGTTAAAGCAAGGCTTTGTGTAGTTTTAATTGGATTGAAAATATAGTTGGGTATTATAAGACCCTTTTAATTCACAAGAGAGAAAAAAGGCCTTTGTATACAAAAGTAACCTGGGATGAATTGGGGTCTAGATTAATTAAGTGCTACAATGACTGTGAGGCAACCTCATCACATGGGATAACCCAATTTGAAAGATAATTATGTCACTTTAGTCCCAAACCAAAGTCGATTTGGACACAAAGCTGCAATTACAAATAAGAAACAGTTTTGATTGAAACTTTCCTTTTGCTCTTTGCTAAAAGCCAGTTTAGTCAGGATGTGTTTAGCCTTATTTTCTCCAATCATTCAAAGGTTTCAACCTGAGACCTTGAGTTGCCTCTTAGTAATCCATTGAACCGCCATGCATAATTATTGTTATGACTCGGAAACTTAATACAATATTGTCCTTTTCTTGTGTTTCCCAACTTCAATTAATTATTACTGCAAGTGGAAAAACTGTAAAGTATTGCTCTCTGTCTAATAGGTTTAAGTTTTCTGCAGTTCCCTTTACAGTTACTTTTTTTATCCTTTAATTCTTTAATGGTTCCCGTGGTGATAGGCACCCACCGTTTCCCTGCAAGGATAAGCGGGTATAAACTATGGATGGATGGATCCCACTTAAAGTAATCAATGCCATCATGGGGGAAGTGCAGATTCAACTTCCAGGATTACAATTTATTTCCTTTTTGTCAATGTTGCACTAAATGTGACTCTTCTCAGCATGCCATGAAATCCTGCTAAAGACACCGCTACCATAAAATGTGAAACAATCTGAATGTTGTATGCTTTTACAACGTCTCCTTTGCTTGGCTGCTCAGGCACGAGGCTGGAGCAGCTTTCTAATTAATCGCACTATACTGCCTTGTTATGCTAATGACTGCCTAATTAGTCTCTGCTGTTGCAGGGTCTTAACACTTCTATAGACTAAGGCAGAATTTGCATAAACATGAAAATTTATGTTTAACATGTATCGACAGACTATAGGAGAAAGGAGCATCAGTACCACCAATAATAAGGCGGTGGAGGTTTGATTTAAAACCCATTCCTACTAAATCTTTCAGCTCAAATGATTCTGGCATTAACTTGAATTTTGAGTAAGGGTTTCCTAATTAGTTATAAATGCAATGAATAAAGTACATCTTGACCAATTGCTGTTGAACCTCTTTCCAGGGATGGTGGTCACAGAGGACAGTTCTGAAGTGGGTACAATGGGGCTCCGTTGTAGCCAATGGAGATGCTGGTACAAATTGAAATCGATATACAATATTTATTTCTGTGTCAACAAACTCTCAATTGATATGCATTGACTTTGTGAGGATTAAGGCAACCCAAAAATAATTAGATCAAACCTTGAAACGATACTCTGCTCTGTGGTCGATGAAGGTTGTAACAAAGATGAGTTAGCGTTATGGTGCAGTCGATTATAGCCAGCAAGAGAAGTTGTGTTGGAAAATAGAAAAAAACAAAAAACAAAACAGGTTTTTCTTTTGTGGACGTCTTTTGTGGGCTCTAGTGTCCCCTATAAGAAAGCAGGCTGACAGGAAAGGGGGAAGGAGAGGAGGGAAGACATGCAGCAAACGTCGCCGGGTCCGGGAATCGAACCCACGACGGCCGTGTCGAGGACTCAAGGCCTCCAAATGTGGGCCACGCTATCCCCTACGCCACCACACCATGCCCCAAAACAGGTTTTTCTAATGTTTCTAACATCTATTACCAAGAAGAGGATAGTTGAAATAAGGGAAATTAAATACCAAAACACATGAATAACTCGAAACGCCGACAAAGATCAATTCAAAGTCCTAAGTTTTCTCATATACTTATAATCTTATCTTACGAGTAACTACAACACGATCCATTCAACCTAGAGATTTTTTTTTGCCCTGAAACAGTTATCTTGGTTATTGTTTAGTTTTATCTTCCACCTTTCTCTGGAGCATTTTAAAGTCCAAAAATGAGCTATTTACACTGTGGGGTACTGCAGCTTTATGTGAAAAGATTTCAGAAAGTAAAACTCATTTATTAAATAGATTCATTATACATAAAGTGAAATACTGCAAACCTCTTCCTTGTAATTTCAGTGATTATGGCTTACAGCCGATGAAATCAGAACATGGTGAGATCACAAAATGATGGAAACTCATGGTCCAACCCTAAAGAGCTCAGGAAACCAGCTTTGTTTTTCAAACTCTCCTTTTCTGTGTACAGGGTGAGAATAAATGTAAAGTTATTCTCCATAACGCTTGTTGCTACAAATATAAAACACATATAATTTTCCTGAATTCATGTCTTTTTTCTTTGTGTTTTGTAAGGCCTGTGTACTGTATTTCTTTTCTATGAAGGTGTCTAGCTTTTCTGCTTGGAAAAAAAAGAGAGAGAATTTCCATCTTTATCTTTTTTGTTTAAATGCCTTGGTAGCACTTTGCAAGTCACCCACTCTTTGGCATCTCACGATTTCCATAATTCTCCCTTCTCTGATCTTTCTGCACCTTGCCACAGTCCTTCCCCCTGCACCATCCTTCCCTCACCTGCTCCTAAACCCCCCTCCCTACCCTGTCTTGGCCTTATTCGCCCCCACCCTGCTTCATTTAGAGACTTGGTGTGGCTCTGATTTCTTTAAATAACTCATGTTCCCTGCAGCAGGTTGGAGCTGCAGTGTGATTCTGCTAATAACTGACAGCGAGCAAATGCGAACGTAGAGCTGAAAACAGCACAGACATGATGTGACATATTTTTTGCAGCGAAAGGAAAAAAAAAGAAATAAGACAGTCGAAGAAAGATGGCTTCAAGGTGCGTTTGTGTTTTTGTGTTTCTCCAAGCAGATGCTAAATACATTCCTGTGGTCTCATCTTATTTCTCATTCGCTTCATTGTACTCCGTTTCTATTCAGCCGGGGTGAAAATCATTCACAATAACGGATTGCAAAGTCCCAGTAATTTTGCACATTACTTGTGAGTCATTGCCTCACATAATAAGTACCAGCTAGTGTACTTTTTTTTTTTTTGTTAATTTAACACAAAGGTTTAAAAACGCTCCACTGTTGTGAATCACAGTGGAGCTATGTGCATATTCTTAGTATACTGTATGCATATTTCCTCAGTGGAAGCCTTGAAATGGAACCAAAAGAGGAGGTGGAGGGGGAGAAGGCAATGTAAGTGCGATGCCTTTGTTTATTGTTCCTTCCCTTGAATAGGAGCTTTGCTTTGTACAACATTACCTTATCATCACGTGCTCTGATGTATCAGCTAAAAAACATCTGCTCACTTTATCAGAAAATGTGAGTCTGGCTCAATTCCTAGATGGTGTCTCCGGTTTCTATATATGTATTTTGTTCTGTCGAGATAAAACATGTTTTTCGGACTCGGGTTAACCAGTTTTTCCCACTATCTTGTAGATAAGAGTTACAAACTGTATCTTAAGACTCCCCCGAATCACTGAGACGTGTAGCTTATTTGGGTACTTTTTATAGCAAACTTGGTCTGCTGTATGTTTTAATCAAATATTCTGCCTAATTTCATTGATGGGTACACGGTGGTCCCGGAGAGATGGAGACGGTTTGCAAAGAAAATAAAAAAAAATGTTTAAACCATGCTCATTTGGAGCTGAGAGGCTCAAAATGTGCCAAGAAAATATCCTCCATGTCGTTACACCACCAACAACTGCAGGGATGCTTATAAAAGGCAAGGAGGGATGCATTTGTTCATGTTGTACCGTATTTAGTCCACAATTTGTGATTATACTCATTATACCTTGAAAGATATTTTCGGTGATATTCTTCAATTTTGACCTTCTTCTCCGAACTGCAGGTTAAGTTTCCTATTCCTCGCATAGAAAAGTGGCAGACTGATGCGTGTGGTGCATCTTCTTCATGTTTTGATCTATTCAGACATTTTTTTTCCACATCTTTTGGTTGGGATGAGTGCTTATTTGAGCTCATCTCCCTTTCTATCAACTATTTTTGCGGTTGTGTTGTGGCTTTAGCATTTTGTTGGCCGTCTCTGTGGTGTTCTGGGCCACCTTAGAGACAGCCGATCGTCCATCGGAAAGAGTGCTGTCGTATTTTTTGACACGTCATACCTCTGATATGATTTACCATTTAGGTTTCACCAAGTTTGACCAAGACCCTGTGAGCTACTATTCCTATGCAAAATACAATTTCATTTTTGTTTGCCAACATGATAGCAAGACATGCAAATAGGTAAAACTGCACATACTGTACTGTTTGGTAGGATATGTAAGTCTGATGTGTGCACAATGAATCTACTGCTATTTTTAACAGTAAATGACTGAATGCAATGTAAGGTGCTTGAGAGTCCTCTGTACTCGATGAAACGCTCTACCAATACATTTTTCTTTTTTTTTTACCAGTACATTTGCTCAGTACTGGTTCCAAAAAGGAAAATGTAATAATGATGAAGATGAACTATAAAGCTAAATGTGTGTCAAATAATAAGAATAGAGATAGTAAGAGACACAGCAGAGCAGCTGGTGTTAAAGCAGGATTTTTTTTAATGAACAACACACTAAAGACATACAGTGTTATAAAAAAGTGATAAATGATGCTTTTACTTGTTAGGTTAAACATCGCATTCAAGTCTAATAACTTGTTTCGCCACTCTTGGCAATGACAACTGCAATCAAGAGTTTCACTTCACTTTTTTTCCCCCCAAGATTGATGAAACAGAAAAAACAGAATAAATCTGTGACGAGGTAAATACTATTTCATGGCAAACTAGCTGCATTTGTCAACACTATAAACCAGCCAATACTTCAAGAAACACACAATTCCTAAAACACAACACCTTGAATGTTTATTTAAACTTTTCTTATAACTAAAAAAAACAACAACTTTCGACCTGAAAATCCACAATGTTGCTGCATCATAAATGCAGAACCCAAACACTCGCGGAGTTTGTGTTTTGAATACAAAACGGTTAACAAGTATGAAGACACATGTTAGTTTTTATCATTTTTGTCTCTACACGTCTCGTCTTTGCCTGGTTTATTGACGTGGCACTCACTCCATTTGCTTGTCTGTCTGCGAGCACAGATGGCAATTTTTCTGTGTGAAATTGCATGCCGACAGTTCCACTGATGACCTCCGATCACAATGAAAATGGGATTTAGGGGGAATTTAGACGGAAGGCTCTGAGTGACCGCCGAAGCGTGGGCTGCTAACATCAGGCACCATAAACATCGTCTTCAGCAAGGACCCTGATAAGTCATGTCATCTGCTCTCCATCAAAACGCACGGCTGTGACTTTAAATGGAAACTCTTGATGACGAGGATTTATTCTGCTCTCCATAGAGCTTTCTTTTGTGCGGAGGTCGAATAATGCCAAAACTAGCTGTCATGTGAGCAAATTAGCTTACTTCTTAAATCTAGCCTCTGGATTGAACAAGCAATACATCTGTAAGCTTCTTCTATTATTAAAAATAGAAAAGATAATTCTGTTTTGCAAAAATCAGTGGCAGTGATAAGATTTCACCTCAAACAGATTGAAGAATTAATGTTTTCTTACCACTCGGCATAGACGTGATTTGCTTCCAACGCTTCCCTAATTAAGTCCCAGTCTATTTTCAGAGTCGTTTATTTATTTTTTTGTTCTCAACTTGGCAGCCACTTTAATCACATTGCCGGCAGCTGCTGACCCAGCTTCGTGGCCCTCTGACGACCTCTGACAGGTGCTAATTTGTTATTGTTACTTCCCACAAATGGCGTCACCTGCAGGCATGATCGGCACGGCCGCCTGTCACTCCATCTGTGTTCAGAATGCGCTCATTTTTATGCCTGAGATGAAGGGGATTCATCTTTCATGTAATTTGTGACATTGTCTTTTGTGATTTGGGGGTTTTTAAAGTTGAGGTCCGACAAGTTGATGTGGACGAGAAGAGAAAAGGAGCACGCCCTGTTGGTTCAGAGACGGTTTTACTATCTTGGAACAAACTTTGTTTTCCAGCCTGACTCTCTTTTGGCTAAAGGGATCAACAGCTTTGGCTTCAGAGTTCCTCTCGTCTGGGCAGGGAGGTCATTTTGACACGGAGAGGCTGTTGGTTGCTGCCTGACGGTTCTCCTGTGAAACCAGTTGAGTCTACTTTGGTATTCCGTTTTAAGACTGTCAGGAAGCATTACGTAGTGATTCCCACCCCGGCTCACAAATTCACTCACTGCAGACAGAAAATATTAGATTTGTGGCAACATAAATCTGCATAAATTGAACTATAGAAAAGAATCAATTCTAGTATAAAATAAAATTGGTAACAATTGTGTAGATTTTACAGTTTTTCGAACTGCCTTCACAGATGTATAGTGTGTGACTTTGAGTCTGTTTTCTTTTCCTCACAATCAGTTATTGTTCCTGATATGGTCTGTTTAGTTTTGCCAAACATCTTCGCTCTTTCTTCCTGGCTCACTGGATATTGTTCCTGGCATTTGCTGTTTATTTGGACTTAGCTGTCATGTTCCTTTTAGAAAGATGAGACAAACAAACCACACTGGCTCAGCGTTGTTGTAATTGTACTGTCATGGACCGTAACATTCAATGTACCAGCTGTAACTTGCTGGATCTGAGTTGTAGATCTTGGATGTTCTTTTTTTAAAAATTTGCACAAAAGCAGTGCTGCTGTCTGGAGTCGTAGTGAACTTGCTGGGAACTTTTTTTCTACCTTTGAACGATCTCTAAAATTGCAGCACAGCAAACTCTAGAAAAAAATGAAACTTTTCAAGTTTCCCACGGATCTTTTTTAAGACATTGGATTATAATATTAAAAGTTCACTTATTTTAAAGACTCAAGACTCAAGTGAGACTGACCTCAAATCTTTTGTTAATTATGGTGATTCTTTTCCAAATAGCTTATGAGAATATGCCATTTAAGATTGCAATAAATCTAACTGACAAAATATAAATTTTTAATAAAGAAATGTGGGCTTATGAAAGCATTTTTAAATACCTGATTAAATATTATTTTCATAAAATAACTTTAATCTGACAAAAACATTAGAATGCATATTCTAATTTGTTGAACACGACTGTATGTGAACATAAAATGAAATGGTATACTCACTGGCTTAAAGACCTTTTAAAATGCTTAAAGAATATAGATTTGATACAAATCAGTATATGGAAAAGAATTCTCAGAGTTCGGATTTTTTTCTTGAAATTCTTACTTTAATCCTCCAAAATTACAGTGAGAGTTCTGGGGAAAAAAGAATAGGATCAAATTGATGAGGTGAAAGTGGACAGCAAGTTTTTCTAGTATGGAATCCAGTTGGCTTAGTGATATTCTTTCCCTTATGCCAACACCATGAATACCTAATGCAGCATGCATTCCTGCAAAAAGTAATAGTTCCCATGAAAATAGCATTGTTTCCATATTTCTTGGCTTGTATCTATGCACTCTATAAAATGCATGTACAGCCTATATTTAATACCTACTGCATTAATTAACAAATCCATAGCATCAGCACAAACAGAACTGGGATCTTTTTTTAAGTCTTTACTCCGCTCGAGGCAAGTTAAAATATGAATGTGTTTTTTAAAAAAAATAAATAAAAAAATAAGCAGAGACTGCCCTCTGTTTGATGCCGTGAAATTTTCATGCCAAGCAACGTGGTTGACCAACACGCCTATTTTTATCCCTGGACTATTCCCCGAAGTGAAGCAGGTCATCCGCAGCGCTAGCAATAATATTTTTCTCTGACAGATTGTTTCTTCTCGCAAGGAAAAGGTGTGGAACTGTCGCATAAGGTCTTCCTTTAACGACGCTTCGCTGCCAGGCTTACTTCTCGGCTTCGGCCTTGTGCATCTCACACACTGTCCTGGTCATGATTCTGTTTTCTGTATTTCCAGGGGTGGTTCTGACTGCTCACTGCTTGGATCACAGCTTGAGACTCTGTGTTACTGTGTTTTGCATCCTGTCAGTGTTAGGACAGCGCCGGAAACCATTTCCCTTCCTTAAAAACTCATATTTGCGTCGCTAAAACAGCGTCCCACGCTTTTCCTTACAGTGTGTCGGAGGGAGAGGGAACAAAAACACAGAGCGCTGTACATTTTCTAGAGTGCACAGTCATTAATCGAAGCTGCCTCACCAGCTCTAAATAGTGCAATAAAAGCAATGTTGTATTTACTTTATAGCCATAAGCACATTTTTACAGCATACAAGCATTTTCTTTTTTTTATATAAAATTATCCCTCTCAGACGGCTTCTAATTTTAGGCTGTTATTGAATCACATAAATCAAACTATAGTCACTTAAAGGAAAAAAAATACTTTGCCTTTAACATCTTTATATAGAAATTATAGGAGGCAAGTAAATTAATATTAGCAAAATATGCAGCCAGCAGCATATTTTATAAAACGGAGGCACATTTTAAAATGTTTGCTTATTATCCCAAAATTGAAATTATTTACATTTTATGTTTATATATTTCTGATTGTACCTAGTGAAATACAATAATTTCATCTAGAATAGGTTTGCTCAAATTGATATGTACAGAATGAAATGGAGAAATAGTTTTCAGACTAATCCAAGAATTTTTTCCCCCTAATTTATCTGCAACAAGTCAGCAAACAAACACTTGGTAACATCCCCAGCTCTGATATTTGAAAGACTCTGCTCAGAAATGTCAATAACCTCCATCATGGCCGATCAGACTTTGGGTAAACAAGCAGTGACAATTTACAGCGTCCTGAGTGACAAGGTCACAGTTACCCTCTTTACAAAAAACAATTAACCATGTTAGAATGGGCTGTGAGCAATAAAACAGGCTAAAACAGTAGCATCACCAATACATTCAGTCACTAATATTTGGTTGTTATGTATTCATATATCAACATAAGTGAGATCCATCTAGGTTGAGGTTCTAAAAAGGTACCCTAGATGCAAAATTGTTGACCTTTTTTGCAGAACAGCAGTCAAACAGATGAAGACTGCTTGCATATATATTGAGCTCCATCAATGTGATTGGACATTGCACAGATTTTTGAGTCGTTTTATAAGAGCCTGCAGAAGGAAAGTGAGTGGAATTAGCTGGAACTGTAAAACACAGAGCCAAGTTTTTCTTGTTACCACACAATGTGGGAGTTGGCAAGAGAGGTAAATTAAATGTTCAAATCTCACCGTTGGAGAACTAGAGCATAGACTGACATCTCATGGCCACCAAGTCTCCATAACAACCATTTATTTTAAGGTTTTTGCACACAGAGGTCCTAAGCCTGTTGTATAGAGCAGTGTCACATATGGTTCTTTATTCATCGTTTTGTCAGCATGTGATTTATTCCGTCAATATGAGTGTGCAGTTCTGTATTTTAATTTTTTTTAGGAAGTGTGTTGAAGTGTTTCTTCAGCCAAGCGTTTTCCTTTCTCAGTTATTGATTGGTGGCAGCATATTTTCTTTTCTTATTTATCAAAAACACAGTTTAAACCTCAACCAACCCTTATGTCTTTGTTTTTTTTTTTATATTCTATTCTTCAGGCATACTATTACTATCCTCCTCAAACACAAGTATCAGCTGTGCTCTAACTTTCAAGATTCAAGAACTTTTGAGCTATAAACTCTGTATGTCATCTCTTATCTGAACCATTAAGGTATCTATGTAAGCACTGGCAGCTGTTTGTCATTTTCATCAAAAAGTTAAAATTACCCAAATGACAGGTGAAAGCTGCAACCTTTTATTTTTTATCAATTATTCTTTCTTTCTTTTTTCTTTCTTAACCTTAATAGTAAGATTAAGCTCTTCAGAAGGACTTAAGTATTGTACTTGTGTGTCCCAAATAACTGGAACAGTTGAATTTGATTAATTATGACCTTCTGATTATAGAGCAGGAAGTGCCACTTGACTTTAGAGTAAACGGCATGTAATAAAAGTAGTGGCTATGAAGAAAAGTATAACATATGCCGAATTCACACCACAGGCACCGCTCCGAAGCCCTCCACCCTCATTGTCAGCTTGACTGTTCTTATTTGTCTTAGGCTGTCAACCTGACCTGACGCAAATGCAACTCGACATCCTAGCTGATGCGTGTGCACAGCAATGGGAACAACAACCCAACAACACACACACAAAGCAAAAATAAAAGCCACTTTCCTTCTGGTTGCTGTGCTTCTCCCACTTGTTTGCAACACTCTTGTCATGACTAAATTGAGGAGCCTCCCTGAATGCCAATCAGCTTGTTGTTGTTTGTCTTATTTTTTATTTTCATCATCTGCCGTCGTTATTACATGGTGGCAGTTGCACCAATATTATGACATCTTCTCGTGAGTATAATCAAAAGTTTTTTCGTTTGTTTGTTTTTTTTTCTTTTTGTGTACAAATTATGATGGTTGCAGATTTATTTCCAGCATAATTGTAATTAAATCATGCAACGCCACAAATGGGAACCTTAGAGCTGCAGTCTCGCTGTAAACAGTAAAGGAGCTTAATCAGAGAAATGGCTTAATACTGCAAACGCAGTTTCTTTTGCTCTGCTAAATACAGTCATTAACCTTTGCTGCGCAAAAAAAAACACACACACAAAAAACTGCTGAACGCCAAACTTTCTACTGCATCCACTTGGCTGAGCAGACTCAAGTTTGATGTCACAGGTTGTGATGCTTTAATGGGAGTCTGTAAAAAACAGTATTTCTTGTCCACTTACCAGTATTACATAGTTACAAACTGAGTCAGTAATTTGTGAATGGTTTCTGATTTGGTTGGGGGAAAAAAAAAAAAAAAACACTTTGTGAAATTGTATTTTGGGTCTTGTGTTGTCGACTGCACCAAGCTTGTGTCAAAACGTGGCTCTTTTGATGAGTTCACTCAAGCGGCCAGGATTTGTTTTGTGAACAGTATGAAAACTGGTAAATTGTGAAGCTGTAAAGGTAATAACATGATCTACGTAAATGTTGTCATGGGTTACCAAAAGATTTGACGTTTGAAACCCATCCAACTTTGGGGAATCTGGCTTACATTTAAATCGAAGACAAAAACAGACTAACTTTCCAGCATGATGGCTAAAATAGGTTATTTTGGATATTTTGGACATGTTCTAAAGTATTCTGATGAATTAGAGACAACTACACATGTCTTATGAACCACTGCTACAGAATTTTCTAGGCATTCTAGATAAGTATAGACATTAATTTTAGTGTCTTACAGTTGAAGTTTGTTTCCAGACTTAAGTCCCTATCTTACACAATTCCTTCCTTATACAAACTGAGTTCTTAAATTCCCTTCTACACAAACACCTCAATCCCCCTCAAGTACGTTTTCACATTTCTTTTTTCATATATCTTCATCATCTTTTCAAATCATCCTCATGAACTTTGCACAAGCCTGTTTTTCCCACTTATCCATCACATCCTTCTTTTTAACCCCCTCTCCATTCAAAGTATCCTAATTATCCCTCTTTTGCATGCTTTCCATCGTCATGGTCCTCCCCTCCCTTTTCCATTGCCTATTTCAAGCTTCATTCTCCATATCTTTGAGCCCGCCTTTGCGCTTGTTTAGCTCAGTTCTGTGCAATTACTGTTTATGTAGTGCCCACTCATAAAACATGTCATTTCGACATTTCAGATCCAGTCGCATTTTGTCCATGCAGTAAGAGTAATCTCAGTTTCTGTCCACTTCAATTTTTACAACACATATGCTCTGTTCATTATCCTACCTGATTCCGACTAATGCCCGCATTATCCAATTTTCCTCATTCCGGCTTTTTGTTCCCTCAATATACCATCAGAGAAGTTTCACTTTGCAAAAGTTACTTGCCTTCTGAATCTGAATCCCCTATTATGTGCTCCTTTTTCACAACTAATCTTAAGTTTTGCCAGATGAAGCTAAACTTCCTGATCCGTCTATATCAGCCTTGCGCTCTCAACTTTCGTCAAACCAGTAAATTCGCACAGTGTTGGCGTGGTGCTTCTTGCGAACATTAATTTCAAGGTAGGTGGAAAAATCGGAATCCTCTTTGGTTATCAACACTTTCATTGTGTCCGATAATGGGTGTTAGAGCATTTTTAGCATTCCAGTCAACACTTATCATATTAGTGTCTTAAATGTCGTTCAGATGAGAACCATTGCTAGATGTAAAAGTTAAATATAAAGGATTTAAGTATTTTCTGACTGGTTCAGGCAAAATTCATCTTATATCTATTTTTTAATCTCACCTATCTTATGAGCTAAAACAGACTCTTAAGAGAACTTAGTTTTTCCTGGATAATATGTAGCCCAGAAATGTCATCCAATTGTCCTGACTACATTTATTGCTTTCTTAACTCGCTAAATTAATCAAAAGTGCTTCTGGTTTGGGTGAAAAGTTAAAAGAAAGAGGCGGGGGAAGGTTCAGCCCACAAAATTTAGCTGTTATAGTGCATCATGTTGTGACAAGACAATGGGAAAACGATGAATAATATATTGAATCAAACAAACTGGAAACGATATTGCCAGGAGAGAGACACCAAAGTGCTTTTCTCGTCCTTCTCGGAATTCTAAAAAATGCATAAACGTTAAAAAAAGGGAGCACAGAATTATAATTTCAGAACAGGTTTGAAATTTTGCACAGATCACCTCAAAATCTGTATTCTCTCTCCTTTAACTTTAGATTTTGACATGCAACAAATCACTAACTTTGGTCTTTGTCATTCTTTTGTACCAACAGTAATTAATTATAAAGTGGAAAGAAAATGAATCCTATTTTTAAGATTTTCTACAAATAAACTGTAGTTTATTTTGGTGTCTTCTTACCAGCAAGACTAAAATTTGTGCCTGTAAGTTACAACTTTTCACTACCTTATGGCGGTCTATCTCCCAAAACACAAAATAAATACTTTTAGGTTTGTGATTGTAACGTAAAAAGCCACATACATATTTTGCAGAAGGCAAATACTGGATGGAAATTGTGTATCTGGACAAATTGTAATTTAATTGCTCAAAAGCGCTGGGTAATTTTGCCAAACACGGTTAAAGGGATTTGATGGAGTCTGGATCAATACCACAGGAGGAGTCACATCAAGCAAAACTAATTCTGGAGGTAGAGGTCCGGCACATCAACTATTCTTTAAAGTGCTTCAGGATGTGTAGGGAGTCGTTTGTTTGGAGTTCTCCAAATTCACAAAGGAACGTTTAAGCACGTATCTGTTCTGGTCTCTTTAAAAATAAAAGGTTAGCTGGATTCCTCAGGCGTTCCAGCCAAAATAGTTTGACTTTTTTTTGTTTTTTTAAACCACAGAGGGTGGAGCAGCAGTTAGCAGCACCACCTCACAGGAAGCCAGCGCCATCTGCAGCTCTTTCTGTGGGGAATTTGATTACTCTCCCCGGACTCCTTCCTCCAGTTTCAAAGTCAGATTGATTGGAAACTGTGGGGACTAATGTGAGCGCCGAGGATGTCTCCCCCTTAATGTATGCTGGAGCAGGCTCAAGAAAGTGCTTCCAAAAAGATTTATACAGCAAAAGCGTCCCCGAGCAGAACATCAAGCGTCTGAGCTTGTGACGTGCGACCTTGACATTTCATTTACAGCTTTGCGCCGTACAGCTGAGTCCACCTGAAAGAGACAACAAGACGTTGCAATCAGTACGACACGTGCCCCCTCCACCCCTTCCTTGTGTTTTGTTGGGTAAGGGCCACGCGGAACAACATGGCAGGTCTCCCTTCAGCAGTTTTTAAAGCTTTACTAGAAATTGGATACCTACAAGAAAGGAGTCTACAAGAATGTGATTAACAATCTTTGTTTTGTTTTTTTTCTGCCACTACCTTTCAGTGAAGCTTTTATGTACTTAGCTTGCCAATTTTCCTGACACCCTAATCATCAACACTTGCCAATATTCCATTTTCTTCTCTTTTTTTTTCCATGTTTCATATGCGAATTCAACTCAAACATTGATGTTTGTTGTGACTCATGTTATTCAGGGCGTGTAACTAGACAGCTTTCTTATATTGTAATTTTTTTGTCTCCAATGTTACATAATAGATCTGAAGTCGATATGCGCTGCAACTGTCTGCATACAAATGATTTTGGATTTCTTTATGGCTTAAATAGATAACGTCATTATCTTCAATACAGTTCTGAATGAGACTCTGAGGTTCTTTCAAATCAACTCCTTTAAGATCTTGCAACTACATTTTTACTCAAAGCTATATTAGATATTAAACATAGGCTCATCCTCAACATAAACTTCGATTTTCTTAGCGTTTTATGCCATATTGATGTAAGATTTTGCTTCTGGAGTCTCCAACATAAAACTTAAAGAAAATATTCAAAATTTTTCAAAATAGGGTTCTAGGAAAACTAATTAGGCAAAATTTCCTTTTTTGAGTTTTTTTTCATATGGACTTAATGTCTCTGATCAAAAACAAACCTGCAGTGTTGCTCCACTAGACTAGCAGCAGCAACAATTGGCAAAGATGTGGTGGAACTCTGCTTCTGCTGGGCTTACCTTACAAAGCTGCTCCTAAGAACGCTGGTACGCAGCATCAAAGGACAGCATGCTGATGGCGGCATGTCAGAAAGAGTAGGAGGTTCTTAAAGAGACAGAGGCCAATTTTAAGGCATCCATGATGCAAAAGAAGTTGTTTTTGATATGCACAGCAACTGAGTGTATCATAGTTGGGTACAAAATACCTCTCTGTAATGATTTGCATTTGTAGTGTGCATAACATACTATTTCAAATAGGACAGCATTAATAATTCACTGTAATGGTCTGCACTTAAGATCTGAAATTTGGCCCTCATTACATCATAAAAGCCTAATATACAAAGCCTTTTAGTCATAAAGCTGTAAAGACTAGCCAATTTCTGTTATTTACAGATCATAAATCACTCTGGTCATAACTAAAGAATCAGTAAAAAAGAAAACAGAAAAGTGTATTTTACAGGACAGATGAATATTCAAGCGTTTTTGCACATGCAGTTGTGGCACACTGTATGCGCGGCATCTCGGTCAGCATGACAGATATTTAAAGGTCATTCTCTATAGATCTACAATTATTGTCTCTCTTGCATTAACTCTAAATGAATAGCAAGTGTTAAAATGGAATCGATTCAACAAGTCCTCGGTTTAATCACTGCTTGTCCTACTGAACACAAAATAAAACCAGGTAGTTTGTAAAAAATATGTGCCAATGCTTCTAGACTTTCTAAAACTCAGAGGTGTTGCCTCGTCTCCTGGGCTACAAGAACAATGACATATTCATCTGTAGACATTCGGCTATTGTAGCCTTCTCGTGCCCAAATTGAATTATTTGGGCTCAAGACTCAATTTGTCATTTTGAAATTGCTATTTCATTAGATTCCAAGTGACCCTTTTTTATCTTGCTGAGCTGAAGAGGGAAAGATTTTGTGTGCTCTGGTGTGGGCATGAAACGGCATGAATAGGCTCAGTCTGATTGGATTTAGTCAGTGAAATCTTATTTGAGACTACTGTAAGCAAAGTGAGTGTCTTTTGTATTTCTTTGCATAATGCCCACATTGCAAGTGAAATAATGTGCCAGTAGGACCAGTACTTTTTCATCAATATTGAGGATTTTTTTTTTTTTTTTTTTTTACTTGAAAGCTCCTAGTTTTTGCTTAAAACTTACTTTATTTCAAGGATAATTAGATGTTTGTTCTAGAAAATAAACCAAAAAAATTAATTATTTTTGCAGTATGATTTCATAATGAAATGCAAAAAAGTGGTTGAAATAAGTTAATAATTTCATATGTTTGTGAGATTATAGTGTATAAATAACCTTAATACAAGTGTAATTGGAGCTAAGAGTACAATGTGATTAGAATTTTGGACAGCTTAATGAAAATTTTATTGATTACTGACAGAAACCACAACATTTTTTACATAGTTCAAATTGTACGGTATTTATCTGGACGTTTAAAAGCACGGAAGTTTGATATGATCACAAAACAATTTGCAGTCAAAAGTACCAAAATGTGATGATTGTCAGTCACCTCACGTGAGATAAAGACAAACTTGGGGGACCAACCTTCACGCCGCGTCCCATCTCCTTCACCCATCTGCTGACGCCGGAGGCAAACTGATATGTGCTGATAACCGATAATGACTCTGACCAAACCCGTTCCACATACAAAAGCAAGGTTTGTTTTGAGGTCATCTCACACAAAGGCGTCACCGATTAAAGCAATTCAGTTTTATTTTTGTTATTTTCATTAACTAATAAAGCTGAAAGCGGAACTATCTTTATATTTTCAGGTAATCTTCAACTAAACCCCCTCCTTTTTTCTTTTTTTCCATCAGTGCAGCAGATGATTTAGTCAGTACTGTCATCTGTTTTTTTCTTTTTTCCGGACCAAATCAGAGCTCTAAAAACTCACTGATGTTCAGTATTTTAGAAGGGGGAAAAAAAAAAAAGAAAACTGTTCCTGCGTCGTGCAAAGCTGAATCTCTGGGGGCCATCAACAAATCTGCTCAGCCTCAAAGCAGGGGGACTTTATTGCAAGAACATCCGAGAGAAGTCTTTCAAAACATCAGAGATCCACTGCTGGGTTTTGGATCTATTTCTCCGTCTAGCCGCCCTTTGTGCGGCAACCACTCGATTTTGACGGTTGAAAGAGCCGGGATGAAGGAGACGCAAGTGCTTTGGCAAGGCTTGTGTGTCTCTTCAAAATCAGAACGCTGTGTTCAGTTTACTCGCAAAGAATGTACAAAATGTTTTTAAATCTATTTGGAAATTTTCCACCATGATTTTAAAACCATTCGATATTTGGTGATTGCTACATCTGTGCGTGTAATTTAAGAAATCGTTAATCTTTCTAGGAGATTAATTTTCTCTCCGAATTACCATCATTTAAGATTATGACATCTCGGACTGGAACATTCTAAGGAAGTATTTGCGTTTTTGGCGCCATGCAGTCGCAGCCATACAGTTAATTAAAAACAAAGCAATAAATAGCCTTTTTTATTATCATTTTTATCACAACAGTACCACAAAATATTACGATAAACGTCTAAGTCCATATCGCCCATTCCTAAATCACACCTCCTCCGTACTAATCTATAAATATTGTACTTGTTTTGATTCAGCAGATTTAAATGCATTTTTTTATCTTTTATTGATCACTTTGTTACATTTACTGTTGATCTTTTCACTTAAACCATCTGCTAAAGTTTCTTCGAGTGGCAGGTGTTGCTAATTAGCTATGACTATAAATACTGATGTGGCTATCAGGTTGTCTAAATCTTCCATCTGTCCTTATCTAGCAGAAAAAAAAATAATAATAATATTGGCTTGGACAGAGAATTTGAGGCAACACAAAACCCTGCAGGGTGCAAGAACTGTGTACGGCTGTCAAAAAAAATTATGAACTCATAATGAGATCTTTCAGAAATCACTACCTGCCCCAGGAGTTCACTCAGATCACCATAATTCCTGTTTATGTCCCAGGCCTGGACTTCAGTCATGCAGCTGAATATAATGCTGACCGATAAAACAGATTTCTGTCTTATGAGAGAACAGCTGGTATTTTTGCTGGGGGACTTTAACAAATGCAACGTTTGCCATCTTCCTCCCCAATTTGGAGCGCCACTAAGTTACAACACCAACTAGAATAGACTGTATGTTGGACCTGTGTTACGACAATATCCCTGGCGCAAACGCTTCCAAACTGCTCCCCGCCTCTTGGATTCTCAGGCCATAGTGTCATTGTGCTGATGCCAAGTTTGAAGTCTAAGCTAAATCAAAGTTTGGAAAACAGAAGCAGTGGAAGTACTGAGGGCCAGCTTTGAGCTACATAACTGGGGTCTGTTGTTTAATGACTCTGGAGAGGATTTTAACACCCTTGTAGTTGCAAGCTTGTTTCATTCTGTGAGGATGCTGCCACTCCGACAAAGCAGATTGCAATCCATCCAAACAATAAAAAGTGTATAATAGAAAAAAAAAAGAAAAAAGTTTTTTTTGTCATCTGATAAACTTGGACTAACTGTTAAAGTAGTTCAAAATGATGGTAAGAAGCATGTAGCAGAAATTAACTTCTGGCAATTTGAAGAAAGTGTTGCAAAGAATAAATATCACAATAGACAGTTCTGCCAAACCTGCCAGTACTCATTGTTTATTCCCAGAATCCTTTGCAGAGGAGCTGAATATATATTTTTGGATGATTTAATAGACAAACCCTGCTCTAGCCTCTTAGCACTCATCCATCAGTTTCAAAGAACATCTGGCCACTTAAATCCACACTGGACTCGGACCCAGACAAGCAGAGCCTGTCTGCTTAAGAGCAACTTTACCCAGTTAGATAGATTTATTACAATGAACGGTTTCAGTACTTCTTAGACTCTTGATTTGAAATTTATCAATGTATTTGGCAGGGGGAGTCCACACTAATTAACAGTTCTAAGAATGCGCCAGAATTAGCCAAATTGCTATATTTTTCATCCGTTTTCCATAGACACTGAGAAATTTGTCTTGCCAAAAACCAATAAACTGTGCAACTGTTTTATCAATATATACAGTTAATGTGATCGATACAAAACAAAGGAAGCTACAATGCAATTATCACAAAAAGTATTTTAAAAAATTACTGTAACCAAACTGCTGAACTCCACACACACTTTTACCCTCATCCTACTTTTAGATTGGGAATCTATTTTTAATACTTTGTTGCACCACTTTTTAGGTCTTTGGGTTTACCCCAAACTAATTTATAGATTCACGGTTGTTGTTGTTTTTTTATTTTTTTTTTTACGTAGACAACCACATCAGATGCTTTTTAATTGTTTTAAATCTAAGAATCTGGTTTTTTACTCACTTGGCTGTAACTGCTGCCAAAAGCTGGATCAACAAAGGGATAAGCAAAGGGTTTGATTACTTATGTAAACCTGATTTCTTGGTTTTCTAGTTTTAATACATTTTCAAGACATTCACAATGTTCTACATTGTTTTAATGGCTTATGTGTGCATAGAAATTTGAGGAAACAGATGAATTAAATGGAATTGTAATGTAAGACAAACCAAAATATGGAGAAATGAAGCATCATAAATACTTTCTGGATTCTGTCTGTCTGTGATTCCAGGTTGTATTTATCTCGTTTGGTTTGGTTTGATGATGTTTGAGGCCATGTTTCAAGATCGATCTTAGGTCAAGGCCATTTGATAAAAAATTCAATGTCTTTGCCGCTGTCTAAATAAAAATGTTTCGCCCTTGTTCAATAATTAAATTCTCAATTGTTCAGTCTCTTTACTCCTGACAAATTTCATTTGTCCTACTGGAGGGCTGGCAGGTACAAAAGTAAGGTAGCAAATGTGACACAGATATCTTGTCTTTTTTTTGTTGATGGGAAGTTAAAATGGAGTGAAAAGAAACACGTTAGGATCTGAAAACAGCTAATTTAATTGCTTTTCCACTAAATTTCTCTTTTAGATCAAGATATTCTGTCAAACAGTGCGCTACAACGAAGCATTTTTTACTTTTTTTTTTAAACTGCGTGATCCGACCAGTCTGATTCAATCACGCTACTCCTTTCATCATCTTCTTACTGGTACTTCACTGCAACTTCAAGGACACCGAACGCCGCCCGCCCCCTTCACTCTAATAACAAAATTGCTGAGCATGATAATTTAATCCAGGCTAAAAATGGCCACTTCTGAAAACCACACCAGATTAGATGTGCCTAGTACACGGATCTAAAAATAATTCCACTGTAAGGCAAATCTCTGGTCTGTACTTCCATTACACTTTGCACACAATTTTGCACTTTGCCACTTCAGAGAGATTCAAAAGTTGCACTTTGGTCAACTGCAACATCAACCCTCCGCTTTCTAAGCTGTGAAAGTACGGCTAAATCTACAATCATCCGCCCCCACCCCTTCCACAGTGCTGTTATTCTACATCAGACCCTTGGTGACACGCTGCCAGGCCTGACCTCTGACAGGGCCAGGTTGTCAGGCTGCCAGCTGGGTCTGATTGCTTACACGGCTATCTGACCAGCAACAGCTCGGACCAATGAGAGGTGACCTTCGAGCGAAACACCAGAACAAAGGAAAGGTGAGAGCAGCCCAAGCAGAACCTGAATATTGTACCCGAATGTCAACTTTCTTTTGATAAAACGCAGCAGCCTCCACATGGAGCGGCATTGTTGATAAAAAATTTTAAAAAAGGAATGAAAACTCTTCAAATAGTTATTTTGTTTTTTCTACAGCGTAATGGTACACTGAAGGAAATCGAAGACTACAACCCATAATTTGAGCGACTGTGTTCATCAGAGGGGAAAAAAACACAAATTTTAAGAAATTCACATCTAATAACGTCTAACAGTAGGGTTCCTTCAAAATTAGGAAACAGAAAATACTAAGTGTTTGTATTTCCAGACTTTAGTCCCACGATGAAGCAAATTGGATTCACCCAAAACTTATGCATCAACAATCCCTCTAACCATCCATCATTTACCCCATTTATCAAGCAATCCAAGCCTCAGCTTGAATATTCATCCATCCATTGATTGTCTGTTCCTCCATCTATCCATTTGGTAATCATTCCAACCAGTTGTTTGTTTATCCAGCCATCTGTTAATCTACTTATCCATTCATGTAACCATTCATCCATACATTCTTTTCGTCCACTGCTGATTTTCCACTGCATGTGTGTATTCTCGGTCGTCCAGGACTAAACAATCCTAAGTGCTTGAGTGGAAAGTAACTGGACTTATTCTCTTGGCTTTTACCGATCTGAACATGATTGGAAGTTCCAGGCTTTTTACGGTGTACAGAGGACTTTTGCACAAATGGGGCCATTGAAATCATTAATAGGGCAATTATGAAACTCAAGTTACTGGCTTTGCGCTTTATTCAGTGGAATCTTTGTGGCCGAATGTGCATGTTGCTGCGTTGCCCGTATTTGCAGGCAGAGCGATAAATAGAACATTTAAAAAATAAAACAACTGGAACTTTGAGAAACAAGGTGGAAATGGACAGATTGGAGAATATCTGAAAAATGGTCATTTGTTTTCCAGCCTTTTGTGCACATCTATTTAAATTCAAAAAATACTTTCTTGATCCTAAAGGGAAATTAAGTGACTTCCAATATAATATATACATGATATGCAAATAGTTCTAAAACATTTTGCATGTACCAATAACTTTAACCGCAGAGTTATGACTTTATTTGGATTTTTTTTTTTCCAGAATTCCCAAAGTTTTAAGGCGAGATTGCTCTGATGGTGCATTAATAATCTAAACAATTCTGATTCTGAGAAAAGAGTGAGAATTGTGAGTTTAAAAATGAGAATTCTGGGATTTTGTTTTTTCAGTGGACTTAATCCTCTTCCGTAAAGTAAATGCAAAAATATAGGGGCAAATCGAATACGGGATGTAAAACTAAACCAATTAAGAAGAAATCGTTTGCCCCTGATCCTTGTAGAGGAGCCCTGGCAGTTCATAAAATGTCGGCCTGATTTAAAAGAGTTGACTAAAAAACATGCAATAACACGGGAGCCTCTTAGAGGGATAATGGTATCATTTTCTTTATGAATTTGACGAAAGACATGATGGCTGCCCAGCTCTGAAGTGGTAAAAGAGTTGAACCTGTCTGTGGGCAGAATAATGGGAAACAGCAGTGATAAATATTGAACGTCCTCTAATGAAAGAAGATCAAAAAGCCTGAGCTGAAGACGAGCAGAGCCGACACGTCCTCTCTATAAATAAACCATGAGTTACTGCAGGCTTGTACTCCCAAACCAGATTTAATGGGGGTGGGAGGGATAACAAACACATATGGTGGAACATAAGTTCATCTCACTCTTATAGGTTATCTCTCAAAAGGCAAAAAACGATATAATAAAGTCCAAATATGGGTTTGAAACACCGTTACTTTTGGATTTGTTTGCCATAGCTGTGGAAACAGAGCCTTTTTAAGACTGTCTGCCTGAAACCAGTGAATTGAATTGCTTTCTAAAAACCTATGGTGTTTCATTTTTGCGAAGCGAAACAGGGGGAATCTGTGATATTTAATTCCAAGGTGAGACGTGCATGCATTAGCACCCAGAGAGGAACCTGTGAAGATTTAAAGACTGCAGTGTTTTAGTTGAGAACTTACTATTCCTTATTGAATATTGTTCTGAGTTTATGGCTTATTTGCAGCGGAATTCATGAACGCAACTTCAGGTGAACAGCATATCCTTACATATTCCTTACATGTCTGAAGATGTAAGGAATTGCTTCTAATAGTTATCTTATGTACCATACAGTGAAGGCTAACCTTGAAGTCCTACTGCATCCGGACAAAACAAGAGCAATGTTTTCACTGCACTGTATCAGAGAAGGACATTATTTCCTGACCTGAAATGCTAACCCACGTAGCCTACTAGCATTTATGTGGACGAAGGTCCGATGGTTCACACAGATAGGAGGAATTTGGAAAGAACTTTGCTATGGCCTCCTGCCACTTGATGATTCGCTTGCTGTACATTTCTCCTTTGAGTCTGTCGGTGTGTTCTTTGAAATAAACGGAGGACTGTTGCTCTACAGCACCTTCATTTGAATAGATACAGTCCTACTCTTACAAATGCCTCTTTGCATTGTCTGCAAAACTCAGTATCCACAAAGTAAATGCCTATTTCCAATTTCCGTCACCAAATTAACTACATGTCAACAGTATGTCATGTTGCTTGTAACCCACATCTAGATTCAGAAAATATATTCATGAAGCTTCCCTCATTCCTTGCTCTCAAGACTAATAAGAAAATCGCACTCTATAAAATGGACTAGTCATTATTTTGTGGCAGCATGTGATTGACACATTATTGGATGGCAGCCATACAGCTTAAGTTAAGTCCTTAAATGTTACATGGGTAACAAGCTAAAATCAGAAATTAATGGACTTTGGATAATAATAGATCAAAAGTTCACTTGTCTACAGGGTTAGTTTTAGTTTTGAGTTAAGTTGCTCTCATTGCATAGGGGAGGAGGATAGGGATGAAAATCAAAAGCATCAAAGCAGCGCTATTTGCGTGTTGGTAAAAGAGAAGAAAGATTATATTGTAGAAAAATAAACCTGTCATGGTTTCAAAGATGGCTAAGCTATCCTCTAAGTCAACTGTAGCTCTTAACAACGGGAGGTAAAAGAGGTAGAAGGGAAGTATGTCTGATAAGGTTAATTGAAACAATTTCAACTTTCAGCTGGATCTGAATTACTGCGGTTAGGAGGAAGCAAAAAAATAATCACATTGCTCTTTGAATAGGGGCATTAATCCACACAGTGCAGGAAAACATAAAATCCCAATTCTAATACTTCATTATCCAAACGCCGTTAATTGCATGTCGTGTGGGTAACGGGCGATATATGTGTTTTGCCATAGAAATAATGCACTCCCTTCCTCTTCTGGGCCAATTACAGCTAAAAAAAGCCCCACACTTTGTTTTCTGGTGGCTATGGGAAGGTGAATGCATGGACTCCTGCCAATCACCTGAACTAAAAGGCTTCTCAGCCCCACATTAATTGATTGTCAGTAAATACTCCGAGGCTGGTTAAAAGGTGACTCCTAATACCCCTCGAACTTTCGCTCTGACTGCATTAACCTGTCAGTCTCCCGCTCTGAAACCCCAGCAGCTCAGTAATTACACTTTCGACAATCATGCATGCGCCTAGTTGTGTAATTCCTGATTTGAAGCTCCCACCTCTTGTTATATTTGTGCTTTGCTTCACTCAAATTCCTTTTTTGGATAGGGCAAGCGGATGGAAAATAAGGAGCCCTGCATGTTAGGTGACTCATCACCAGGAGAGAACAGAACCACCAATGGGTATAAGAGTTCACACAGGAGCCAGAACTGTTCATTAACATCGACTAAGAGCAGGTTAGCTTTGTCTGGATCAGTCAATATGGCCAATTTGTTATTTTCTACTTCACTACACCCATTTGATAAAGAAGAAGGTAATTTTTTTCAGCTATTCACATTTTGATACATAACAGAAACGTGCAGCAGAACCATAAGAGTGTGTACAGTAGTTATAGTTCTTTAAATATTAAATGTTGAACATATTGGCATATAAACACAAACTTTGACATTGTGTGGCAATTTTAAGTAAGGCTAAAAAATATAAAATCAATCTATAAAATCAAGAGCTACCAATTTGCCTAATGACTAATGCAAGTATTAACATTTTTTTTTAATGTGTATTCATATTTTTTGCCAGCCCAATGAAAAGAAAGAGAAAAAAACATTCTCTTTAGTCTAAGAAAAGTTAAAAGGAAAAAAAAATCAGTATTTAATGTATTTTATTTTATTGCATTTTGTTAGAAGGAACAAAAATTTTATTTATTATATTCACTTTTAAAATCTAAACATTTGCACCAGAAGAAACTGGAATATATATTTGGAACAAATAGTATATTTGGATGATAATTAAACATATATATATTTATATATAGTGTATATTAATGCACTTTCCCTTTGAAGCAAACCTCAAAATGCCACATAAAAAAGAAAAAGCCTGTATATTAACTAAGCATTATTTTCTAGAATCAATAAGTACCATGTTTATCCGTATATCACCGTTTACATAGGAACAAAATAAACAAAAACAAAACTTAACTAGGAAATACTGAAACAAAAACATCCAGATTAATGAAATACTGACATTCTAATCTGAATACAATAAAAGTTTTAAAAAAGTATCATTTTGATTGGCAATAATCTACTGTCCAAGACCTTTTGCCAGCTTGTCCACTCAGTAACGGTGATTCTCTTTCTTTATCCACTAATGTTTTGGTTCTTCCAATTCAACTGTGTTTTGGAGAAGAAAAATCACATTGCACATTTATTACATACTCTCACATTTTGTTGCCTTCAGGTAAAAGATCAGCTCCTCCTTGGATCCCTTTTTCCAGTCAGCACTGTTTTAATATGCAGCTTGCCAAATTAATTTTTTTTTTTCTGTTAAATAAATGTACATATGGCTCTCGGGTGTTTCACTTGGGACATAAAGTTGGAGAGTTAATTAAATCTAGCAAACATATAAAATTCTTTACATTAGAGAAAAAGAAAATATTAGCAAGACTTGAATCTTATTCCCAATGCAATGTAATATATCAAATTTAATTTCATTTAATGTTCTTTTTATAGGAAATAAAATGTGAAAAATATCAGATATGATACTTTAATAAAATTGCAGGACCTCTACACAGTTCAGCGGTTTTCATACCTTTGGTGTATTTTGGTGTAAATGTCTGACTGTACATTTGGATTGAGAGCAATGCGTTTCAGTGAAAAAGTATTAAAGCCACTTATTGATTTCCAAACAAGATAAACATCTGCTTCATGCCACGCGATAAAAATTGGCCCTGCACATCTTCAATCTTGCAAAAAAAATTATAATAAAAAAACAACAACATTTGAGTGCTTGTAAAGTGCAGGCATTTTCCCTAATAATGAATCCTCATTGCACCCCTTTTAACACTTGGTTGCATCACAGAACATGCTCTTGAGCTGAAGAGGAAGACGATAATAAGCACAAAAAGCCCGCTTTCTTCTTTCACTTTGTTCATTTCTGAATGCAGTTGCCGCTAAATGATACAATCAGGGCTAGGAATTAGCTTTGGCTACAGAGCTAACTCTTCAAGGTGGGCGGAAAGTCGCCAAAAATGGGCTCCAAGTCAGTTTTAATCCCCCACATCCACAAGGAATCTCAGTCGCAAAATGCTAAAAAGCATACCTTGTCCCAATGCCAAGATACCATTCTATAAAAAGGACGCGAGGGTATAAAAATACATATTCTCAGTTAGATGTTTCACTGCTTACGAATGAGTAACACAGAAGTATTATCAACTGTTGAATTACAGATTAAATAGCGAGGCACATCCAAGCACAGCTTGCTTTTCTCCCCCTTCCGTATATGTTAAGCCCCTTTTCTTTAATAGAATGCTTTTAATCCAGACCCATGTTGCGCAGAGGAGTATTAAAAAAAAAATTAAAAAAATCATGTTTAGGAGATTAGCAGCAGAATCCTCGTTTCTCTCGCCAAAGCTGATCACTTGAAGGGCCTCTTTGATGCAGACTGCGGGGCAACGCTGACTCAAAACTTAAGTAAGAGTTTCGCTCTCGGGGGATCAGGGAGGGAACTGCAAGTGGAGCATTGCTCAGCAGTTTTTGGCCGAGGCCAGTTTTTCCCCAGAGCTCGGTCTGTACACAGTTCAGAGACACCCTCCTGTTAAATGCTATCAGAAATCCTCGCCTCAAAGTTCCGCTTTCCCGCTCGGCTGCACAAAATATCACCGCATAAGTGAAAACCTTCCGGCGTGGAAGACTCAAGCTGGCGATCTTATTATTCCCTGTCATGTCAAACATTTTCCATGATGTGTGAATTTTAAACAAACCCCGTTTTTAAGTATTTGATAAGATTTTGAATACTTAACGCTGCTTAATTGATCTCATGATGGCAGCAGAAGAATACGCAACAATCTGAGCATCTCAGCCCCACGGAAACGCTTCCCATCTGGCTCCCACCGTTCAGGCTGAGGTCCCGAGCGCACTGCAGAGCGGTGAGACTCAGGCAAACACCAGCGTAATTAACATAGTTATCTTGAGAGGCAATTTTAATTGATCGGAGACCCTGGTTTCAAAGACGCGCATGCTATGAATAGCAACGCAGCCCGTATAAGGCACTCAGAGACCAAGGCACTGAAAAAGAGAAGTGTGCTTTTTTTTCTGAGCTCATAGAATATTTAACTTTAGTCTTATGAGTTTTATCATAGAGTATGTTTTTCTTCTAGTCTGCAAAAAGTACATCAGTACCTTGTCATGTCGCCTTCTTTAACTTCTACATACAGTTGATAATCCACAAAAAAGTCTTGCATTTAAACCAAGAGTAAGTTGCTCATCTGATGCTGTTGCAGCCGATTCCAAAATCATTCTGTGGAGTTAAAGACTGGTTGGCAGCTAATGCGAGGTTCCCACATCTGTGGATGTAAAATAAAGGCCATAAAATCTTGATTCTGGTCTCTTCTGAGTGTACGTTCAAATAGTATTAAGGATTCTTCACAGAACAGAAAGACGAACACAAAGTAGGCTGTTTTGGCACTATTTTTTATTTTTTTAACTTCTTTATATTGGCCCCAGTCGCTAAAGATGTGTTTACGTGAGCAAAATGAGCAAAAATCCAACCGCACACATCGACTCTAGTCTGTGAAATTATTAGCAAAGTGCAGCAAGCAGGTGCGCCTGTTTGTAAAGTATTTTAAAAAAATCATGTTTTCAGCTGCTAAATGATCTTTTTCCAGATGATTTAGTTATTCCAGTTGCATGCCTTACAGCTCCGAAGCAAATTAAACGTTTGCAGTGCAGCGCTGATATCATCTCTGAACCTTTCACACATTTAGCAAATAAAACTTGTACCTTAATTAAAATATCACAATGGGCATATTTTGCTAAATAAGTGCAAGATTTGTCTTGAATTTGACTAACGGTAAAATTACATTACAAATGATATTCATGCCTGAACTTTGAATTTGTGTCACAGTTGCATACATGAATCTTTGATATCTTTGTGGTGTTCATAGAAAAAAGTGCAAAACATTTGATTTTTATTCTTGAACTTTTGTACTGTTATTGTGCAAACTGGAATTCCGAACAGAACATAAGTAAACATTTACTGATTTACTGAAATTGAAACTAAATTTTTATTTTTTTTTGCAAAAACACATTTATCGATAAAAACCTTTTGCTCTTGGATGAAGTGGTTTCTCGGCTATATCAGAACTGGTGTATTTTGGAAAAAAATAAATTGTATCATCAGAGTCATTTGATCAACAACCGGATGTCACTAATGGCAGAAAACATGACAGGAAGTGGTAGGAGGATGATGGCGGGCATGTTTTTTTAATCGTATTCACTCAGGATTATTAATCGCGACAATAACGTTTTGCGCACATTTGTAAAGGAAATGCAGCTTATGACACGGATTTATTATACTAAACATGAACAGGAATAAATGCTGTAGATTTATTTATATTCTTGTTTTCTGATCCATTTAATTTGATTCACCTAAATTAAATCTAGTGCAACCAGAGAATAACTCATTAGATTCCAGCAGTGTGTTGTTTAATTTCAGTAAAAAAAATATAAAAATGTAAAAAAATCACGACTCCCATTATAAAGTTTTGCAGGCTCAAACTTTCCCAAAAGTCGAGAATGCCGGGCTTTAATGGATCAACTCTAAAACTGACCCAACAGAACTTTCCCTTTATTCAGCAGCTACACGCCGTAAGCCCTGAAATACTTCAAAGCCAGTTTGAAAAGGCCTGATAAAACGCTGACAAAGAATGATTTCCATCTACAGTCAGCAGACCTTGAACTTTCCACTTTTTGGCATAGTTGAGCTCCAAGTCTGGTGATGATTTAAATCATAGCGCAGTTAACACACAACTCCACCTGTTCGCTTCAGTACCTCAATAAAAACAATAAGCGGCTGCGTAAAACATCATTCACTTTTCTGCTTTTGTTAGAGTTCAGTGCAATATTTCATTCTGCCCACATACTTCAGTCTTTGTTCCGATGCAGGTCACTCACAAAGAGCCTGACATGTGTGGCTTTAGTTCAAAACAAAACGCCAAACCTGATTTTAAAGGGTATAATTCAAAAGGCGCTCACTGAATAATAGATTGTTAGCCGCTTCATCAATGTCATCTCCCCCCAACTCCCCTGCTTCTGTTTAATGATGGCAGGTAAAAAAATAAATGTTAAAAATCTTTTTGTTTTATAACACTGGAAATAAAGAACATCAACTCAGGGATTTTTATTTATTTATTTTTTTCCTAAAGTGTAACACATCTGCTGTGTCTGACTGCAGAACTTATGAAATATTTGCCAACATGCATTCTTGTAACAGATGCAAAATATTTGTTTCTGTTACATGTTCAATTCTGCTTTGAACGGAAGTTTGTTATGAAGTTTAGAAGGAAGGAGGACATTTTGGAAGAAAGTTTGCAAGAAAGGAAGTGTGGAGTAAAAAGTAAAAAGTTTGGAAGGAAGGAATTTCATTCGGAAGGAATTTCAACATTATAATTTTCTTTTCCCTTTTCTAGAAGTTACTAATAAAAAGTCTCCTGTTTTCCCAGCATGTTTATGTACGTCCAAATCTTCGTGTCAATGAATACTGCAGGTTTTGGGCATTGTACTGTACCTGCTGGCCTAAATAACATAGAGGTCATCACAGCAACGAGGGGTCACAAATATCCCCCCTTGGGCCACATTCTTTTATCTCATTAGTGCTTTTTTTCAGCTATTTTTAATTATGAGATAAACCTCAACCTAAGCCTCTGTGATGTTTGTGCTCTTCAGGTCTCCTAGTCAGAAAACAAGCTTTACAAATAGCTAACATCAACACTTTCTCTTAAAGAAGGAACTTCTGAAGAAATCTCCGGACTTCTGATCCATACCTTTAAGGTATGCGCAAAATACTGAGCCAAAGAAAACAGCGCTGATCTCGAGGCAACCAATTTGAGCCTCAGTTTCAACCACCTCTGCTCTAATTGTCTGGCTGCTGCCGAATTAGCCATGTCCTCATTAAAAACATGTATGAAAGTTGGTTTGAAATCTTAGGATTTTACACTTTCATAATATTTTTGGGGGGTCAAAACTCCTGGCGGGGTAACAGTGCCCTGATTATTGGCAACCCTGGTAAAGAAAAATTCAGAATGAGAAATTTGAGGAAATTTACATTTATTCAGTGGGGAAACAACTTTCATGTTGACAAATAATATCTCCTGACATTCCAAAGTCAACTTTTCAGCGTGCAAAGGAAAAAAAAATTGGAAATTTCATAAAGGAAGGCTTTTCTAATCATTTTAATTTTCCATAATTTGATTGCTTATCAGAAATTAGAGGCAAAATGCAAACAAAATAAGATGTGCCAAACTTAAGTGGTTTTAAAAATAAATAGTGCAAAGTAGGCTGCACTGCAAGGCTGTATGAGGGAGACAGTGACAGACATTCTCAGTCCATCTGTGCTTGCTAATTATGCCAGTATCAGGAGCTAATTAGAAGGGGAAAAATGTGGAAATGCCAGATGCTGAATGCCCAGATCAATCAGTCTTGAATATAAAAGTAGCTTCTACAAGTTGGGTTCGATTTAGCTCTTGGTGCTTGTTTCGATCCGTTGTGAAGGTGAGCTGCTTTCTCAAAAAGGTGTGTGTAAAGGTAGAACCCAAACACCGAACTTAAAAACTGAGAGTGCTCCACACTTTTACGTTTTTTCTTCTTTTTTCACTTCCTTTTGATCAATTGTGCAGAAAAGACCGAGAAGTAAGATTGCTTTCTGTTTCGCCTGGCTACCATTATCCGAATGGAATGGGCACAGAAAGTTTCCCCCATTAATCATTGCTGCGACCAAGTCGCTCTTAGTTTTTTTTCGTTTTTTTTTACCCCAGAACACCCCTGCCCACCCCAACACACACTCTGAGGTGAGACCGGAACGCGGGAAGCGCTACCTGAAAATGATATTTGAGCGTATTGCGCTCAGATAGACACCTCAGGGACGAATAAATACAAATAAACACGAGCTCCCCGCAGTGCCATTGAATTCACAGCTTGATCTCAGCGGGACGAGACCTGTGGAAAAGCTAATCCCGAGGTGTGTAGATGATGTGGAAGGAGACGGGTGGGTGGTAGCGGTGGTGGGGGGGATGGGAACAGAAGGCATCTGCACTCAGTAACTCAAACCAATCATTAGGTGAAGACGGAGAAAGAAAGCGGAGTAATTTGCCGGGGATCTGATGTTGTTCAGGTTACTGATGTTCTCAACGAAAAAACACCAATGAAAAGAAGATTGGAGCAGTCTGTCAGAAACTACCTGATATATTTTATATATATATATATATATATATATATATATATATATATATATGTATGTATATTTATTTATTTTTTAAGTCAATTAGGCACTCGTCCAACTGTATCACACACCGTAGGGGCTTTGATGCATACTTTTGAAATGCTAAGAGGGTAAAATCAGAGCTAATGTTGCTGAAAATTAAATGATATTGGTATTAATTCAATCGCATCGCGAGGTGCTTGATTTTCCAGATCAGTCGCGTACTCTCTGGCTCGCGCACTCCGTCTTGACCTACTTTCTTATACAGCTGAATATCAAAAGATTCTTCACCGTCTTACTCAACGTGAACACCTACTCAAAAAGCAAAAGTACACAGATGGATTTTGCTAGATAGGAAGATGATTTTTTCATATTCTACCATTGTGTGGTAGACTATAATCGAATATGGCAGAGAGAGGTGAAATGCAGTGACGTGCGGTCAGGGGAGGCAGGTGAGGCAGTGCCTCACCAGCCATCATGGAAAGAAAGAAAATATATAATCATAATGTAATTTAAATTGTTATATTCATCCGGTGGTTTGTACTAAAAAATATTTATTTTTCATGTAGCTTCACCAATTTCGATTTTTATTTGTTCAAAATCGCTGAATTTTCTTATTTTCCCATTCAAATGCTTGGAAGCGATGCCGGTGAGGCAGCAGCGAGCTCTGCCTCACCTTGGATTGCGCAACCCCTGGCTCTGCGCTGGCTGCTAAGCGGAGAGAGCATGTTGCTATACGGCGTCAATAAAATGGTTTAAACAAATTTAATATGTGAACTTATTTCCAATAATTTAGCTTATGTATAAAATGTACAGTGCTTTTTGTCACCAACTGTGTTTGTGTAACGTGTTTCGTGTAATGAGCGATTATAAACGGCAGAGAACAGGTTCGAGGTGAGGCAGGCAGTTCTCTTGCCTCATGGCAGGGGGCGCTCAAGATCCCAGACGTTCGTCTTGTTCACTACTCAACTGCCGAGTAAGTGACAGCGAGCTAGGCTAAACGATTCGGGAAGCAAGTCAAGTGCAGCGATAGATTTTGTGAGCTACAGTTTGTATGTGTAAGGATGCAGAAGTGAAACATAACCTGTAAACTGCTGCCAATCTATGCATCTATTTGCAAATATGATTCTGATGACGTCAGTGCCTCATCAGCTATGAACCTCACCGCACGTCACTGGTGAAATGTTTTAGAAAAGGCTGGTATACATGTATACAAGGTCCAGTATCAAAGAAAGCTCAAGTATACACTTTATTTTTTTTAGAAAATGCTTAATATTGTAAAAAGTATTGATCTATTATTGAGTTCAGGTGTTCCAATTAGTTCCATGGTCACAAATTTATAAGGTCCAGGACACAGGGATGCAGGCTGCTTTTCTAAACATTTGTGAAAAGTGGATACATTTATGCTTCCAACTTTGTGGGAACATCTTAGAAATGACCCCTTAAATTTCTTAAGCGACTGCACAGCAGTGCACAAAGTAAAGTTCATCGAGACATGGGTGAGTGAGGTTGATGTGGAAGAACCTTACTGGCCTGTAGAAAGTCTTGACCTAAATCTGTTGGGAAACTTTCAGAGCAGAGACTGTGGGGAATTTCTTCTTGTCTAACAAACTCTGACCTTAAAAATCTGCTTAATGGAAGGATGGGCAAAGACGCCATGCAAGAAATCTATTTCATAAGTTAAGGCTGTTATTGTTACCAGAGGGGCGACATTACATTGAACGCCGTGGATTAAGATCTCAATGTCATTTAAATTGTTTTATGTTTTTAAAGGCAAGTGAGTGAATACTTTTGGCAAGATATAATATTTAATCATAATCGAACTGCCTTATATATATATAAGTACAGCTTTTTAAGATTCATTTATTTTAGTTCCCTCTATAAAACAAATTTCCACATTCTTTTTTTTAGATAAAAAAATTGCTTCATTGTAAAGCTTTATTAAACTGGATAAAGTAAATCTTTTCAACAACCAACTTTAGCAGTCCATGTTAGCCTACAGAACTCAGTGTTGCCAAGTTGAGCTAGCAAGCTCGGATAGGAATTACAGCTAGTTGTTTTTATTCACAACTGCCCTTCCGTGATGATTTTTTTTTAAGCAAAATATGCAGTGGAAAACATTGCATATTTTTCTGAATTTTGTCACATCCGGCATGCCGTAATTAGTCAATATGTTCAGCTCTTTTAGTATTTCTTAGATTTACATTCTTGTGTTTTAGTTTTTTTCCCTTTTACTGTTGTTTCAGAGTTTTTGTTCACTTTTAATTTGGTGTTTTGAGTGATTCTAGTTAGAATGTGTTCTGTTTACTCATTACTGGTTTGTGCTGACCATAGAGTCCAGCTTCTTTCAGTTGCACTGCGTCAATTAATCAGTGCACCTGGTTTCTGTTCTGCAAACACTCCTTCTTTGTCCGAAACCTTTCTTTGAGCTTTCCTTTCTATCTGTTTGCCCTGGACTGTTCTCTCCCAATCCGATATTTTCCACACATCATTCTTGTTTCTTGTAGATTAACATTTTCTTCTAGTTTCCAGCCTGCCTGCTCACTGAATTTTCATCCTCCCCAAACAGTTCTTGTCACAGACCCATTTTTATAACAAGCAAAGATAATCAGAGTGAGTAGAACAAACATTTTTAAAATAGTTTCAGATATTAAAGAAAGATGCTCAAACCAATGTGGCCATATGTGGTCAAAGTTACCCCTGCATCCTTATTTACCAAAGCTGTCAGTATAATTAAATGCATGAAACAATTTGTCAACCCAAAGGAATGTTAAATTTAAGAATTGCATGAAATAACTCCATTATATTACTGGATTTTTTTCTTTCTTTTCTGTCAAATGTCCTTTTTTGTGTGGTTTGTTTTAGATCTGTCCAACAGTTTTTTTGCCCCAATCTGTTGTTTTTATTGTTGAATCATGAACACTGACCTCAACTGAGGCAAAGGGGGGCCTGCAGTTCTCTAGGTGACTCCTGGATGAGTTGTAAATGCTTTCTTGGAGTAATTTTAATAAGCCAGCCACTCCTGGGAAGGTTCACAATGTTTCAGCGTTTTCTCCATTTAAGGACTGAAGTTCACTGCAGTGTCAAAGCCTTAGAAATTGCTTTGCGACCATTTTCAGCCTGTAAGACGTCAACGAGTTAAGTTGCTTGTTCAGATATCTCAAGATATTGGCAGAATATATTATGTTATTGTTTTCTTTCCTTTTTTGTTGACTGTTATAACTTGTTTGCTATGAAACATTTAAGAGTGACCAAAATCACGTACAAAAAAAACAACACATCTCAACTGTTCTGTGTCCTACAGGACCTTCAAATCTTCTACATCATTGAACGCCTATGGCCAACAGATATCGCCAAGCAGACTCTAATGGTGGGACCAGTTTGTTTTACCATCCAGCTACATGAAACATCACCTGAGGTAGGTCATCAACGGCAAAAATCAACGTACAGGGTAGAGAGTTCACTTGGAAAAATTAATAATGCCACACCCAATTCATTTTTGCATAAATCTAAAAGATATGTCCTCCGTTTGGGTTGCGCACTTTGATTGCTTAACTTATGCACATTTAATATCACATCACAAGTTTAGAAGACAGCGGCAGGATGTGACATCCCAAACATCTTAGCAAATTCAACAGTCAAGATCAACACATTGTGAGTCTTCAGTTCCAGAAATGAGCATGATCTTGGTCTTGGTGATTTCTAGTACTGAAATTGTCAATAGCATCTATGAAGGCTTGTGAAGTACAATATCGGATACATTTTCTGAGGGTTTTCTTTTAATTATTGAACATTTGTTTGATCTGTCTGTGCCACATTTTTCACACAAACCTGGTCTAGTCTCTTTACAATTCCCATAAAATTTGTTCGTTTCTAGATGAGTCTTTGAAAGTCTCACTCGCACATTTTATGGCATGGCATGTCACACAAACTGCGTGGAGTTTAGTCAAATAACTGCTTTCAATATATTTTTGTGTGTGGGCATCAAAAAATAAATGTTGGCATAGTTTGAATCGTTGAGTGATACATTTTGCTGAACTGAACGTGTCAAGAAAAACATCAAAGATGTAAAAGGTTTGCAAATGGCTGGAAGTTGTGGAACAAGAAGACAGGGATTATATATATATATATATATATATATATATATATATATATATATATATATATATATATATATATATATATATATATATATATATATATATATATATATATATAATGTTAGTTTCCTTTTCAAGTGCAAATCTTCCACTCTTTACCAACGTTTGAAGATTCATAACTCGATGCATTTTCTAAATAAACGCACCTGACCTTACCATAGGCTATAAAGACTTACTAAGTGTCTTTTGTTCACATTTGGACACAAACATGGGTGTCTATTTCAGCATTGGCTTCTTTTGCATGAATATCAGTCAGCAATTTTGTTAAAGTTGTGTTGAAATGCATCATTAATGGTGAGATCTACAATGTGGTTGATTCAGTACATTGTTAAATTTGGTTTAGAGGTTAAACACCCATCAGCTTGTTCATTGGGGGGATTCAGAGCAACTTAAAGCAACATTCGACCACAAATCAGGGGGCTTAAAACTCTCTCAGTGCCTGCTTCAAAGAGCTCTGTTATTATGAGGCTGCAGGATAACCAGCTTTGTTAAAGAAGGCTTTTGATGTTTTTGTTGCTTAGTAAAACGGCCTTGAGGAGTTACAGATACGGCTATACCTGTTGAGCATATGCAGCATTTACTCACAGAGCTGTTGCGTAAAACAAAAACCATATTTTCCACACTTGCCTCTTTCAAGATACTTTGCTTTTCACTTAAACTGCAGCTGACTGCAAAACCAGCAACTTCATTCATTAATGATGTCCGTAGACATGCCTAGAGCTTTGTTTGTTCCTTGGCAGCCTGCAAACTGAACCGAGTTAACGTGACTTCTGACCTCTCTACAGATGAACACAGATGATGCACAAGGATATAATGCGTTCCATGCACCCTGATCCACAATGATTGCCGCCTGTTGTTGCAATTATTGCCAGATGAATGCAGGGATTTATTAACCTCAGGAGTCCATTGCCGAAACACAAACAAACACATTATCTTAAGTGGCAGTAATAAGTCGACCTTTACTTCTTTTGTTCAACATGCTCAATTTAGTCTCATCCACAAATCCATTGTGCCTATTGCGCTGACTTATGTGCATTTATGGAGCAATGCCTCTGAGATTATATGATGATGAGTCTTAGTTTGATTAATTCACATTCAGATGTGAAATTAGTTATGTATCTTCCATATTTAAGCTCCTGCTCCCCTGAGCTGTCTTCTATTAGCATACAATAATTTTTGGCCCCCTTTCTGCAGCTCTTGATGTGCCACTTTATTCTTGCAGATTTTTATTTCGGAAGCTGCGCCAGGACCCAGAAAAAAGGTTGGACATAAATTTCGATTCAGTCTCTGGCCCAGGGATTGTTTTTGGTTCATTTACATGCAAATGTAAATAGTGAAAATCTTTTAAAATGTAATTTTCATGATAAATATAAATTTTTTAATTTTTTTTTTTTTACTTTTGCACTTTAAAACCTTTGCAAATCCGCCACACAGCTCAGTGCTTGCACAGAAAGTATAACATTATTGGACGATTGACACCAAAAAAGTATTTTGAAGTACGACATAAACCGAAAAGTTTGCACCCTTTACACTTGTTTAAAATACAGAAATATTAAAAGGTTGGACATATTTTCTGCAGAGTAACTTGATACAATGTCACGTTTCACATAATGTCGTCAAATGGAGGGAAGATGAGAGTTTAATACCTGAACTTGACCATGTCAGAGAGACTTAAGCATGTTTCTAAACACCTTTCATAGTAAGTACTGAACACTGCCAAGCATGTTCAATAAAAACAGATTGTTTTACAAGTTCTTTTTTTAGATAAAAAGTAGGCCTGTCAACTTCAGCACATGCAATTAATCTAAAACCTTTAACTTATTAAAATTACATAATGCAGATAAATCATTACATCTTTGGACCTACAGGCCTCTCTCCTTAGTTCAAAGTATTACCACCTCAAACCAATGAATTGTATTTGACGACATAGTGTCAGATATAGGGACTCGTGCTTATGTTTTGAGTTAAACACTTGAATTAAACCCGCTGTAAGAAAGACTTGAACACACATTGTCTCATGTTATAGACAGTGAAACAATCCAGAAACAGCAGCTTTGTTGAGATATTGTGGAAATGATTTAACATTTCCCCTCTGAGTTGCCGTGCTGTATACAAAGGACTAGTTATGGTAATATTTGCAGGCTGTATGGCTTCTGTGTAATGGTTTTCAACTGTGTTTGGCAGCAAAAGAAGTCAACAGAAGCTGCCAGCCAGCAAACATTTCCAGGAACTAGGCACCAGACTGCCACTTTGATTGCAATATATACATTTTGTTTTCTGTAATTTTTTCTGTGGTTTCATTCCATTCATGTTTGGAGACGAGGGAGCGCTGCTTACATGCACAGCACGATTAATAAAAAGTTTGATTAATTATGGAGGAAACACATCTCTGTCTCCCGAGCTTCAGCTCCACACAATACAGCAAGACCATATGGTCATTATCATAATTAGTCATATAATGCACAATTCTTCTCCATGAGTAACCAACGCAATGTATACAGAAAAAAATATCCTTTTTCAGTCTGTCCATCAGAGGAAAATGTGAGTTCTTACGTTCCCTCTGTAATTGCAGACGCTTCTTTAGCTGCTTTATGGATGCAGATATGCAAACGAGCCAGTGCCTCAAGGTGAAAGATGCATATTATTCTTGTAAGTCTATCATTTCCCATGTGCACACGCAGGAACAGTAAGCATTTCATAAACAAAAACAAAACCAATACAATTTGATATCATGTGATTGATACAGCTTTCATGCATGGGGAGAACAGATGTGAAGCTGAAAGGATCTGCATAATATAAGTGTGCCTTTGTGTTTATCATTCACGGTGGCTGTGCAAGAGAGGCAAAACATTTCCAAGCATCCATATATATATATATATATATATATATATATGTATATATATGTGGATGGTGCCGGAGATCAAAAAGGATGGATCGGCAGAGTTGATCTCTATTTGACTGTTTCATATTCCGTTTCATCATCTACCCCCCGACCACACAGGCTTTCTCCTTCCTCCGATTCGGCTCCCTCTTGTGTGATGTGAAGACTCCGACCATGGCCCTACTTTGATCACGAGTTTTGTTCGTGCACACGAACGCCACAAGTGGAGAAATGAACGGTTGGATGAGACGAGAGACGGCAGGAGGGGACCCCATTGTGTCTCCTAGATTGAATCCCAAAATTTTGACTTCACACTTGTACTTTGTACAAGTGTTAACTTTTCCTCACTTTGCTGTAGGATTTTATTTTATAGACAGATACAACTTCTTCTTCCTTAACACCGGTTTCCAATTTACAATGACGTTCTTTTTCTTGCTTGTCTCTCACATAAATCCTGTTTGAAATACTTTTAAGTGCGTGGTTGTAACATGACCGAAAAAAATGTTACATCGATATCAATGCTTTCGCGAGGATGCTGTCACAGCCTTAAAAAGTAATAGCAAATTAGATTTGTGAGAATTTAGAGACGAGAACGACGACAGCCAGTCCAAAAATGCATAATAATTAGTGTTACTCTCTGCACAAACCGAGTTTTTTTCCCCTTTCACTCTTTTTCAACAGCAATCAGCAGGAAGACAGTTGTGTTTACAGGTGCTCGTTAGTAAGGGCATTTTGTTAAGCAGTTCCAAGTTGTGTTTTTTTTCAAATGAGCTTTTTGGTGTCTCTTGAAACTGGAGGTCATGACATGTTGCTCTCTAATTGGGTGTCAAGAGAATTCTTAATATTTACACACCCACAGAGCGGACACGTCCACGCACACACCGCGAAACGCACACATACAGCCAATATGTCCCGATTTAATTGGTCAAATAGGATTCTGTGGTCACTAGTGTAAAATCATGGAGCTTAATACACACATACACACACAGTGGTGTTATATGGAAGAAGCCACTAATAAGGATTTGTCAGGCCGGTGGGTCGGCAGTCCTTTTAAGAAAAGAAAGCAGTGCTGCCAGAGTATTTGGAGTACGACCGTCTCTCTTGTTGTTGCTTCTCAATGGTTAGGGCCAATTAAAATACAGAGTAAACAGGGACAGATATCTGTAAAACAAGACACTTCCCACTGTTGTTGTGGTAAAAGCTGCAGAGGTTTAATGGATTATTATTGATGAGACAGGGCCACTGTGGCTCTTGTTGGTGATTGAAAAACGAGTAAAGATAAAAAAGAACCCTCTCTGTTTATGTCGGATTAATTCTTTTCTTTGCGACTGCCATGGAAAATAGTCTTAAATGGACACTTTTTTTGTCACTGCTGTAAAAGTGGGACAGTCTTAAGACATTATATGTCAAGATGTCCCCAGTGGAAAGTAATGGCATATTTTATTTAGGTGAGGGTTATGACAAAAGTCATGATAAGTCAACATCTCGCCTTCAGTCAAGGCTGATTCTTGACAATGGCCACATAAGTGATTACCTAGTGCGCCAACTTTAAATAGAACAACTTTAAAGAAATTGTTAGGCTCAATATTGAAAAACAATATATATACATGACTCCGCTCCAGCAGCTTTGGTTTGTCATTTTGATGGAACTTCCACCCATGTCAGTCAGTTGCGCAGAAATGAATATCAAACTCAATCTGTAGATTTACCACAATCGGATGATCCAGAAGAAAAAGCTCAGAAATGAATTCATGTGTAAATGAATTTGCAGTGTCAGACTGATCTATCATGTTAAGTAACAGTTGAGCTAGATGATGTATCTGTTGTTACAAGCTGAAATTAACATAAATTAGCATACAATCATTAGCTTATGACAGAGCTGCTTATTGTTTGTGGTGTGCTTTTCAAAATAAATTGCGAGTTCAAATCTGACTCTGTGAAAAATGCAGCACTAAATCGTCAGTGTGTGATGGGTTAGTGGTGTGTGTGACGTGGCTTGCTGGAAGTGGTAGAGTTGGGGCCCGACCTGCTCAGGATGACTTGGTCCCTTTTATAACTGCAAGCAGTTATAAAACAACTTTTTTTTTATTCCCCACAACTTTTTTTTTTACTGAAGTGTGAACGGAAAGGGAGTCTCTGCTTTGTTTTGCTGTCAGTTTTCTTTTTTGCAAATTTTACATAGACTAAAATCTGCCAGTGGAATAAAAGGAACACTGTCTCCCTAATTTATGCCTGGAAAAGATCAAACACTAGATTAGGTTTATTCTGCTATATTTCACAATATAGTCTGTCACGTCTTCATGTTGACAGCACCATAGCAAAACAAAGCTTTCAATAAAAAAGGAAAGAATGTTTTTTTTTTCTTCTTTTTTCCCTATTTTAATACTGTTCAGAAAATAGCTGCATTTTAAATTTTGGAGCTTTGTTTTAGTTGCTGGTGAAGAACAAACCTACACTGAATGTTACTTGGTATAATTTTCTTCCTCTTTGTGAGTTTTTTTTTTATTTATTTATGTAGTAACTACATTGTTCAGCTCTGGAGTTTTTTAAAGTTGAAAGTCAAATTTTCTTTGGGTAGCTAATTTAAAGTAACACAAAGTTGCCTAAAAATACTGCTGTGACCATGATAATTTTATAAATCCATAATCTCAACACACTTTTTTAGTTTGTCTGCAGTTGTATATTCTGCTATATTAAGTATTGGGTGATTATAATCTACATCTGTCCTAGAAAGATGCACTGAGGACGCTTGTTTTCCTCCTGTGGTTGCTCTACACGTCAGTTTTTACTGTCAATAAAATTGACGAAGTAATTCCTTAATGCTTTTTTAAAATATCTGAATTGCAAGGTCTGTAACTTCCAAAGTTTGCAACAAATTCTCATTTACTTTTTACAGTGGATGTTGGTTGAAGCATTATATCATATAAATAAAGTTTTGGATGTATGTCCATAATTGTAAGGTGAAACGGAGCCTGAATGTAAAGTCTTGTGGCATCCTTTCTTCTGGGTTTATTTTGTGTTTAGGTCCATCTTTCACGAGAAATGTTCTGTAAAGAACACATCTGATTTTTACATTTAATATTTATACAAAAGGGTAAGAAAGAAAGTGGAAAATAACCATTTTTGACCTGATGTTTTTCTCTGAAGTTTGACACCACAAGAGTGCACTTATAGGAATGTGTCCACTTCTCTGAAATTGCTTCCTGCCTGTGAAATTAATGACAGGCATTTGTACAGTGACAGGCTGCGCCCAATACAGCTGTAATCTCTCTTCAGCTTTGTCACAACACGGCAGAGGACACGGGCACAAAATAAATAAAAAAATCAGACAGGAAAGGCTCGTCATTAGTCTTTGCAAGGATGCTGAAAGGATTTTTTTTCCTCTCCATGTATCTACCAAGTATGTTTGTTTTTTTATTTTTATTTTTTTAAATTATGCAACTAATTGAAGCCTGGGAATCTAGAGGTGATCAAGATGACACAAAGTAAGCAGAAGTCAGCATGTAGCTCTGGTCATCCATTAATCATGAGGACAGGATGAAATGAGTCCAGAAGATGCGTCTTACTTTATATTTTTTAAATAATTGGACGTGTAGCCTCGTATTTTGATTTTTTTTTTTGTTTTGTTTTTTTCCCTCTTACCACACAGGATGAAAAACAGATTTAGAGTCTGAGTAATTTTAGTTTGTTTGAAGAAGTTTACCACTCTTCCTTGCTCTAGCTCTGTGGAGATATTTGCTTTTGCCTGAGTTTGCTAAAATCTCACAACCTTAGAAAAACCTTGTTAATCCAGACGAAGCTCCTCATCTGTTGTTGAATTTCTTTAGATTTGTTCATGATATGTTGCTTTATGAGTGCTTCGTTTGTTCATGCAAGGTTTTATTTAAGCATAAGACGTTTGGGATCTTCTTCAAAAACATGACAAATCTCAATATTTTGCAATTGGGTAGACTTTTTTTGAAGTGCTGACTTTGGATTCAGGCAATTCTGCTTTTTAAATCTCTATTGAGTTAACTGGATAAGTTCTGAGGTTTTTATTTCAGTAGGTACTGTCAAAGAAATAATCTCATTATCTTTATTTAAAACAGTTGATAGTCTTTTTGACTGAATGCGTCACAGTCAAGTTTCAGTCCGTAACTCAACAGTTATGCTCCTTTTTTTGTGCTAACTATAACTACTCTAAGCTTCAACAGACCAGCAGTGCCAGTCAGCAGTAAGTGATGAAAGATGTAGCTTGTTTGGAGAAGTTTTACCTCAAACAGAGGAACAAGCGGGATTGATGTTTTGGACTTTCTCTGCAAAATGAGCTTGAGATTTCCCGAGCTGTAAAAAGTTGCAGGGCTATAAAAATCATAGTAAAAGGGAGAGCTTTCATTGGAGGTCCAGTTATGAAAGTAAATGGTAAAACATTCACAAGGTACCTCAAGAAGCTACTGCACCATAAATGTTGGAGTGTGTAATTTTAGTGGTTCTCTCTGGTCTCAAGTTGCTCTAAAATCAAGTCTCCCTTTTGTACAAGACAAAAAAAAAATGTTTGGAAATTGCCAATTCTCTCATTTAATATCTAATTTAGCGATTTTAGAAAAAGAGAAAAAAATCTTATATTTGAGGACTACATAAAAAATCGTGCTTTGGAAAACATTTTTTTCTGAAACATCCAATGAAAAGCACAGTAAAAGAAGGCCAGAATAAATATAACAAAACTGCAGAGGACAGTACATGTTTTCATGGCTGCACTTAAAAAGGAGGATTTTTCTTTCTTTTTTTTCTTCTCCTTTTATTCTCAATAAAAGCGTTCGAAACAGGACTGTGTAAAATAAAAAAGAAAAAAAAATGAAAACGGGAGTGCATAATTGAAGAGGGGGCCCGCATTCTGTTGCTCGGCAACCTCTCTCGACATCTCTACGGAGCGTTAGAGCAACTGCATTTGTTTACTTGCGAGCATGCTGGCGATGACTCCCACGTCAAGGAAGCGCAGCGGTTCCTGGCTATTACAGCCCGGCACATGAAGGAGTTAAGTAGTTCAAAGTGAATCCAATTAGAATTGGACGTTTCACCCATAAATCATTAGTAGCCCCCATATGAGGATTGGTACGGATGCTTTTTAGCTTATGAATCACTGCTACAAGCCAATTATTACTCCCCATTTGTTAAAAATCTGAATCCTTAGGTGAGTAAATGGGTAAATGTCAAAATTAGGCAATGTGAGTAAATTGAAAAGCCTTCGGTGGCAGAGGGGAGCGCTTAATGTCGTTTAAATCCAAATGAGAATCAGTGTGGTTCAAATTACATGTCCGACATAGAACGAGACAAACCGTAATTTCTGTAAAAAGAATTTTCTCATCTCGACATCATGGGTTACAGAACGGGTTTACTTTTGGAACATGAATTTGTGCTTTTCTTTCTTGGTTTATCCGTCCACATTTTGTAGACGTCTGGATTTGTGCCTGGACTTTGGAGTCAGTCTGTGCAAAGTCTCCAGTCCCCCCTTTTTTCGGTTACATTAAGGTGTGCTCTGGATATTTCTCCTAAGGCATAAACCAAGTACACTTGGAGCTAAGATCATTAGCTGATCCCTTCTTAAGTCATTTTCGGGTTGAGAGGAGAATTCATATTTTCTTGATAAACCGCCATGGTTCACAATCATCACAGTAGTTATATACCATCTCTCTACCAGAGTCTAGTTTCTTTATGTCTCTGAAAAACTGCTAGTATAAAAAAAAAGCAGTGGGATGCATGCCTTCCATCAAGTTCCACTTTTGTGGCTGCAATGAAGGAGTTTTTGGGTAAACGTGGGATGAGCTCTTGTTTTGTTTGTGCTCAGCAGTCCTGAAATTCTCCATTGGATGCCTGTAATTATTGAATTCTGAACGATGGGAAGATTCCTCATTGCTCTAAAGTCCTAAAGCTTTAGAAATGATTTTGGACATCTTTTTCCTGGCAGATCCAGCGGCTTCGGTTCTCCTTTGCTTCTGAATTGACGTCTGCAAAACAAATCTGGTTTTCAGTCATGTTCGTTGATCTAAGACAAATACTTTCTCTAAAAAACTGCATCAGCAGACATGCACTGCAGTTGGTGCAAACACCACTGAAAGTAAACTTTCGAAATGCCTTTTTTTTTCTTTGCTGTTGCTCATAGAGGCTTAATTAGTCCTTTGCCGTGTCTTTCCAGACAGCATCCGCTTGCACTGGAACACTTTAAGCCCTGATCGCACATTTGGGCGCTGGGCAGCTGCTGTATCTCTAAAGTAATGAGTCATCACAGATGAATATGTTTCACAGTCAAAGTAGGCCAGGCCAAGATAATGACCAAGTCTGAAGTGAGAGAAGATGATTTTGGTTTGTAGAGAAAATCCCGGTGCTGATTTTCTTTTATTTTTTTGCCCATTTTCTCTTTTTCTCGTCTGTGTGCACAAGCCACAAACAATCTCCTGAAGGAAGAAACTTGACATCCGAGTGTTAACTCTTTTTTTTCTTTTTCTTTGTTTATGCCTTGTATATCCAATGCCTAGTCACCCACACACTCAAATCACAACTGTACAGAAAGTCGGATTCACAGCCATGTTGAACCCCTTCTAGGTTATATCACAGAGTGGAGGGCTCCGTGCAGCCTGCCATAATCATCCCTTGTTTATGCTGCACTTCAGGCAATTGGTCAGGCAGCAACCACCTATGGATCAGCAAGGCTACTCCAAAAAGGCCAAGTGACATGCAGCATCTACAAAAACACTCCTTTTCATCCAAAATGCAGGCTATTTTCTCTCTCACATAACCCCTTCTGGCATTTTCTGTGTAGTGCTAAATTCAGTCTTAGGTTATTTGGCTGTAAATGTTTTGTCGCCAAGTCATATTGGTTTTAAATATCTTGTGGATTTTATGGGCTGAAAAATGCTACAGAGACTAATTTACTGGGAGACTCACGTTGGCTATAAAAAGACTAATCATCCCTGTTAAAATGCCAGGTTTTCAAGGTGTAAAAAAAATAAATATTTTCATAATTGCTTGACTAATTTGACACGTGCTGCACAAACGGCAAAACTGTTTGCGTTTCTATCACACTTTTCCGACTACTGATACAGTAATCAATTTTATACCTGAAACCTTTAGTGCTTAGTTTCTCAAAAGCATTAACTTGTCAAATACCCGTTTTATATTCCTCCAAACCTTCACAATAAGAGCCTAAAGCAATTGGTTCTGCCTCTGATGCAGAGTGAGTAAATAACAGGTGCAAAGTGTGTGAAAAGCTAATACCAAAGTTTTTTTTTAAAGTTTACCCCCTACATGTCATTGACAACCAACTGGAACAAAAGTAGTCAAACAACCAGAAACATGATGCAGACTATGACAAAGTTGGACTTTCTTGTTACATGTGGGATTCATTATCCGTTTTCTGATAGGAGATAGCGGTCTGACTTCAAGCAGCATTGCATGTAATTCTATGCTTTGCTCATTTGTTCTGTTTGTTTTTAATTCAGTGCCTGTAAAAGTTTTTTTTGTTTTTTAGTGTGAGACAGGGCAAGCGAACATCAGGAGACTGTTTGGCTGAAATTACAACATGAATCTGTGCTGGAAATATCCATCAGACTTATTTCTTTACCCACCTGCAATTACTTTTACTATATCTTGTTTGGGATGAAAAAAGAAAATAACAAATTGGATTTTGCAGCTGTCAACCAACAGTGGCCTGATGTTAAATTTATTACTACTGCAATACTTACCTGCTCAGGTTTGGTTCCCATCTAAATATCCAGTCAGTCCAGCCCTGCTGCCACTTTACCGGTGAGATGTTCTCCACATGCTTTGAACCTTGATTTCACCAAAAATAAAAGATGAGATGCTTGCATGCCTCCGAGTGCATTTGTTCTTTGATATCACCAGAAAGAAGTTTGCAAAGCTGTTAAGTTTACATTTAGCCTGACATAATGTAGGAACGCTCTCTGCCTGAAGGCTACTCTCTGCAACTTTGCATACAGTTCTTTGCAAATGTATTCCCCCTAGTTGAACCTAGTCAGGTTACAGCTACAGACTCGTGGGATTTTATAAAATATGCCAATGGAAATGAGGACATTATCTTAAAACGAAAGAAAATTAAAGTCATCTTTCACCAAAAATCTAGGAATTCTCGCATAATTTTTTTGGTTCCCTTTTTTTTCTTGATACCCTTTAATAAATTCTCGTGGATAATCACTTAATTTGTGAATCTATTTTCATTATGAACACAGTTTTAATGCTAAGAAGGATTAGATGAACATTTGTGTAGGCCCAGTGAGATATGTATGTTGGCTGCCTGGGAACTTTGGAGGAACTTAGATGGTTGAATCTGTTGTACATATACAGCAGGAAGTGGATGATAGCGCTGGAAATTTTGGTTAAATGCAACCAAAGCAAAGTCTAGCGCTAGCAGGAGAAATGTCTCAAGGAGTTTTGCCAACCGCCGCTCCATTTTTGTTTATATTTGTGCTCAGATATTTGTCCAGATTTTTTCACGTCACTTCCTTCTGTGGTTTTTTGTGCGACGCCGCCAAACAAGGTTTTTCAAAGGGTTTGGATCCTTTGACAGAGTGCAGTGTGAAAGTGAACTGAACCAACTGAAAACGTAATAATGTTGCAATTTTGGTCCCCAAACAGTCTATCAGGTGTGAAAACACCCAAAGAACATACTCTGATCAGATCAATGTAAAAAAAAAAAAAAAGAGGAAAAGCCGAATGTTCCGCTAGACCCTAAGCGGCCACAGATGCAATTGAATGGTTCAAGCATGTTGATTTGTTGGCAAGACACAATCAAAGTCTCAGCCAAACTCCATTTGATAAGCAGTAGCGCATTTAAAAATTGATGTTTGACACAGAGGAATGAGCCTGCATGTCAGTCTCTACTTTAGTTGGGAGAGAAAATATCCGAAAGACTTCCAGGTATATCTGAAAGTATTCAAGCAAGGATGCTTAGTACAAATTCATGTCACTTTCTAGTTTTTATTTGCAAAACACAAATGTTTCTTCGCCTGTATGACTATGCACTATTTGGTTTTTACTATAAGTTAGTGGCAAAATGTGCAAAGATAAGTGTTGGTGAATACTTTTTCAAGGCACACTATAAAATATTTTCATATTCTGAAAAGTTCATGCTCTTCCCTCCATCAGCGGACCAACAGGGAGTTGTGCTGCGATCAGCTCCCTAGCGTAGATACACAACAATCTCCAGCCTCCCTTCCTTGACATCTTGGAAGCCCTTTGACTTGCTCGCCTTGAGTTGATTAATGATCCAGAGCACCGCTATGCTCACAGACGACAGTCCCGCAGAGACACGCATGCATGAATGAGGCTCGGGTGATTAATGGAAGGGTTAATCCGATGAGAAAAATATGAAAAGTGTTTTATTTTGTGCTGTAGGTGACACAGAACAGCCTTATTTTAGCTCAGCTCAAAATGTAAAATCCATATTTAGACAACATGGAAGCCACTTTTACAGAACCGGGTCTAGTGGCGGTCGGCACTGATGATGGTCTAACTATAAAAAGCCTAATTACCTCTGTGTCATCGTTGAGATCCTGGATCATCACAAAGCACTGTTCCATGGCAATATATCCTCCTTTTCCTTGTGATGTGTCGTTATTACCGCTTACACCTCTCGGTTGGAAAAAAAAACTGGTGGCATTGTTTCATTTCACACATAAATCACCTTTACAGCATACACAACCCTTAACGGCACATAATGTAACACATAGCCAAGAAACAGATGCCCTGCCAGATCGTTGTGTTCTTGTATTACTCAAACTTCTCATGATTAGATGTGGGAAAATTGTTGTTACGATACTGCAGCCTTTGATGGGTTTCACTGGGTGTGCATTTGATTTATTATTATTTTTTTGTATGGGGGCTTATTTCTTAATCTAAAAAGTCAGCAAGGAAAACATTTACAATATTCATTCCTTTTCTTGTGTGTATTTAATTTCTGCTATTGTGATTAAACAGCAGAAATACTACCAGGATGTGATACCGTCAGTAATCTTTCTATTCTTGCTTATTGCGCTTTAACTAAACTGTAGCCTTAAGGCAGCATTGTGAAGACTGTAATGAGCATCCAGCAGATTTGTTTTAATTTTGATCCATTGATCATGTTGTGTGAGTTCTACAGTGGGAGAAGGAAATCTGGTCAGTGACTGGTACCACTGCCCGCTGGTGTTTTGATGTTTTCAGTGTTAATTAGCACCACGTGCTTCTCATTGACGTTGCTGTTTATATATGCGTATGTGTGTTGCTGCGGTTTTTTGATTCCAAGTTTTTTTCTCTCACTTTCTGCAGGTGTAGAAGCAGACTTAGATGTTTTTCTTGTATTCTTTTCATTCTTCCTCCAACTCCTTTCACATTTAGCTTTGATTCTTCAACATACAGTCAGTTCTGTTAGGGTTATTATATATTAATCTCTTTGAGCCTCAGACCAACTTGAGAGTCTGTAGAAAGTCTTTTGAAATTTATGCATAGATCTTCATTTTCCAATCTTACTGAGTGTGAGCTGTGTTGATTTACTCGATGGTGACCGATCTGTTGCACCTAAAATTCTTCTGGGATGGTTTTCCGCAAGGTTTAGAAATGCTTGGTTACGTTTTGCCTTTTGTCCAGAGATCCATCTGTGAGGTCAGACACTGATGTTGGAGGAAAGTGCCTAAACAAAATCCTCTATAATAGCTTACTTGTGGTGGAACGCCTATGCTACTGCAGCTAGCACCAGTAGCCTTAGTGGAAACCAAGTTCATCAAGTTCTCAACTCACGTTTCATCAGCTAATCAAAATGTCAGATGATGTTTGGATGCCTGTAGAAGTTGATGACATTACATGTTCAGAAACACAAATTGGTTAAATCTCCTAGTACACAACTCTGGAGTGGTGATGCATGTGCAAAATTGTTTTCAGTGTGACATGTCGCCCAACATCCCAGTGCTCTTATTTAGCATTTTTATCCACTCGTTTCTTTCTTTCATGTCATGAAAGACTGTTCAAGCATTACACTGTCAAGGCCTCTTAAGTGGAAAGAAGATGAGAACCGAGTTAGACAGCTGAGCAATAATGAAATGCTTACAGTAGTTTAAGCTTCAAAATGGAATTAAAGGTTTGAGGAAATTGGTAGTCAGGAAAAAAAATACGACTGCAATTAAGCCAACATCTTTCACATGAACCTAATCCTTGACTGTGTTTCGCCTTCCTGACAGCTGACATGTTTGTGTCTTCGAGCCGCTCCGCTGAAAACTACATAAGGGTTGAACTCTTTCGGAAAGTGCTTTAAAATCCCGGTCCTTCTTTCCCCAGCCTCGTGTTAGACAGTTTCACCCTGGGGCTAACTAAGAAACGGCCTGCCCGATGAACCGAGACGACTAAATGACTTGTTGTTGTTGCGCTGCACACTTCAAAGTCAGGTGCATTTAAGGCTCCACAGATGAAAGGCGGGTTGAGAGGATCCAACGGTACGCCGCTTGTTGGCGTGCGTGCGCGTGGCAGCTCAGCAGGACGAGAGAGAAATATCAAGGTGAGAAGATCAAGGATGAAAAAGCAGAGGCAGAAATCAGAGCAAAGGTGGAACAACCTTCTGTTTCAAGTGCTGAACATATTTTCTGATGTTATGGATGTTATGACTGCTTAGAGTTCATCAAAGATATATAGATGCATCTCAATAATTTGGGATATCATCACAGTTTGATTTGTTACATTGTAATAAATGTCATTTTCCTTCCACTCAATCTTCTATTAAAATGTATGACTTATCATTTTTGCGTTAATGACACTCTTCTCCATGATGCATGTAAAAATAATTTTGTTGTTTTAAGGAGATTTGTAATACGTAATACATTTTGTAAGCTTCCATTTTCTGATCCGTGATGCAACTGTACGTAAAAACAGCATTCTGTGTGCATGCAGCGGTGTGTCCGAGTGGGCCATGTGGTTTAAAATCGCGGGGGAAAGTAAAAGAAGTGTTTCCCCCCAGAAGCAAAACAACAGCAGCCTCATCAGGTCGCCCAAATCACCAGCTGCTACAATCAATCCCTCCTCGAGAACACCCACAGTGGCACATAATGAAATAATTATAAATAGAAGGGGAGAGCGTCTTGTTGATTCGCGCAATTTTAGTCTAATTTTTCAACAAAAAAAGGGAATTAGCCTCGTCAGTGGAAACCCAAACCCACCACACGTACTCAATTACACCAGCACAGAAAGAAAGAAAGAAAGAAAGCAGAGATTTTTAATTAATTCAGAAGATTAGTTATGATCTGAGATTGGCTGTTAATAGAGTCATGATGCAGCGGGTAGAATAACTCTCGCGGGCCGCTGCCTAACTGTGACACTGACTTGCTCGACGCGTTCATCATTCTTATTATAAAGTAAAGGCGTGCTGTCGTCCTTGCTTAGCTGTACAGAAGTGAAGTAAGTCAACAGTTGGCCTTCAAACTGCGTCGCACAATCTTCAAACCATCCGCTGTGCAGCATTTCCTTAGATAAGGAGATTATATGTGGAGCTCTAAGAATGTTTTCCTCATTAACAGATTTCTTCAGTTTCAGCTTTCTTTATATATATTTAAAAGTTTCAGATCATTATCTTTTAATAGACAAAGAGAACTTGAGTGAATAAAAGTGCCGTCTTTAAATTTGGATTTCTAAAAACACACTGGACGTGCCGCACTTTATAGGCTAATTAAGGAACATAATGCATCGACCCTCTTAAAGTAATATATGTTGGTTATTTAAACTAGACTAGAACTTGGAATACAGTTTTGGGTTGATGATGAGTTGCAGTATGTTTCATACGGAAACTAAATTTCAGTGTATTTAGTGGAACAGAGCTTAAAAGCTGAAAATATATATATTTTTTTAGTGTTGTTATTCGTATTGGACCATGTACCAACACAATCCTAGGAGTAAATGGAGACTTTGATCTAAGCAAAAAACTTTAATACAAAACAGATAAAGAAGCTTGTAACTGTCTTTATGAAATTGATTTTGTACCATTTAAACTCAATTTGAGAAGAAAATTGAGATTACATTGATAGCTCTCTGCTACTTAACGAAGAAAAAGAACAGAACGCTCAGAATCAGAGCTCCGCTTTTAAAACCATTCCACAATGAAAAACGTCGTCTGATGGGTGGAATTGTTTTCTGTGATGACATTCACTACCCCCCCACCCACCCACCCCAAAATTACTTTCCATCGCTTTTTCCAGCCATTCCCTCCCATGTTCTTGTCGCATTCAGACTAAACAATACATGCATGTGATCTGGGCTTATTTTTATCTCTGTGCTTTGTTCGCTGTCTTTATTTGCCGGCAGAGCGGTGCTTCACTAACGCCCACACGCGCAGCGTTGAAAGAAAGTAACTGACCGAACATTGAATGCAACAGATTTTGAGATCACTAGATGTATATTACTTTAATTTCTGAGCTTTTTATTTAATTTTTTGGGACATTGATTAGTGCCAACGTGAACAATGTGTCTAGATACTCTGACTTTATGTGCAGCAACATACGCTTTCCCTTTGCCTTTATGTTTTGTATTCCCATTTTGACACAAACAGCCATTTTATTTATTATTCTATTGAAATCCTTGTGAAAATCTCACCTACTCCAAACACCACATTTCTCCACACTGTTGTTATCCTGCTGAATTTTAAAGCAGCTTTCCTCAATCTTGGGAAGACAAAAATCTTTGCCGTTGCAGCACAGTTTTTCCTAAGATCGTAGCTGTCCACCGACTATTGTGAGTCATCTGATCTTTATGGAAAATGCTCTTGTGCTACAACTGTTGACAGAATTTGTCAGAAGGACAAATCTTCCCGAGATTCAACTGTCCAGCTGATGTCTTTACAAGTTTACTCAAATATCAGATCAGTCTACAGTCTTCTACTCTGAGTAAAGTTCTTAAGCTTTTGTTTACAACTTAGTATTTCAATTTAACCCTGTTTACAATTAAATACATTTCCAAACCAGATAGAAGGACTAAGGCCTTCAATTTTGTTTTTATGTTTTTGTAGGTTGTCAAAATTTGGCCACTTGTGAATAACTCAAATTAACTTCACTAGCTTTACACCAGTGTCAGAATGCATCCAGGTACAATGACTGTAAATGACTTCTGGTGGTGTTGCGGCCCTAACCGGCTGTTTAACTCGCGTATGCCTTGGGCCGGCGTTCACTAAATGGATACAAATCAGCAGTACGTGAATAAGTCTTTAAAACCCTTAACATGCAGCGGAATGCCTCTCTGCCGTTTTTCCATTGTATTTTCCGTGGCTGAGAGTTTAAGGGGTTTTAAAAACCATCCAGCGTCTTCCTGCCCCTCCATATGTGTGTTACTTTTTGTGTTGATGTACCGCTTATTGAATCTGAATAAAATACAAAGAGGTTATGTCATTGTAATGTGATATGCATGAAATATGGAGAAGTTAAATGCGCTTTGATTCTGTTTAAAACTTCTAACATTGCTACAAGGGCATAACTAAAGTGCTTTTGTTGTATTAGCGTTCTGCCTGGAAATCTTTCTCTTTTTTTAAAACTTTTCTATCAAATCCTTCGGAGACCAAGATTTTTTCTTTGTCCATTGTTTGCATCCTGGCATTCATGCGGACGCCACTTTGAAGCTCAAAATCTTCCTCGACGCCGTCGCAAACACAAATATGACAGACGGCCCCGCGGGTGTCATCCGGCAGGAACGCTCACTTCGCTCCCCGCAAAAGAGGAACAAAGGTTACGACCGGTCCTCAGATCCCCAGCATCCGACAGAACGCGGCGGAACATCTATTTTACACCACAGTATCAGCTTTGTGCAGCTTGTTTTGCAGGGAGGGGAAGGCAGAAACTCTCTGCATCTCCTCTTCTTCTTATTGAATGCTGCTTTCTTGGTTGCAGACAGTGGCCTTAATCAAGCAGAGCCTCTTCGCACAAAAACTGCTTGGCGGAAGCCAAAAAGGCTTTCAGCGTGTTCACCCTGAACAGATTTGCTTACACTGTAGCCAGCACTTCCTCCCCTATTAGTGAAGAGTGAGCAACAAAAGCAAAGTGACAGTTGAGTGAAAGTGAAAGTTAAAGTTGCGGCTCTGCCTGGTGAAGGTTTCGTGTAGCTTGAAGGCAGGTTGGTGTTAAGATGCACAAAAGCTATAAAACCAGGGAAAAGAAACTTCATTAAGGTAAAAATAAGAGGAGGAACTTATATAAAATGAAAACTTGTTCTATTGAATCAAGCCATGAATTTTAAAATGAAGTACAGAAGAGTGATTTAATCAAATTTATGCTTTTACCCTGGTGCTTTCCTTTTCTTCGAAGATATTCATTTTTTACAGGCTTGGAGCTTCAATTTTTGCCACCCACAGAATTTTTTTTTGCTATTGTTCTAAATACACCTTATAACCTTAGTGTAAAATGCACTCAATTAATAATAATAAAAAAGGCAAGTATAGAAAAATACTTATACCAATCAGTCCTAGTTTGGTTTTGCTGCCTGTGTTGCTCATCCAAATGAAGTTGTGCAATTTTTGCTTCATTGGCAAAGGCTGTGAATACTTGCAAAAATGATTCTATTGCCAAACATTCAAAAATATTTACACATGTCCAAATGAGGTATTTGTGTGTAAAATAGGTTAATTTAACACAATTTGTAATAAGGCGGCAGCATAGAGTGGAAAAAATGACGCATTATGAATACTTTCCAGATGTACCGTACAAGCGAGGGTTTGAGCACTTTGAGTTACCAAAATAACTACCACTTGTAATACTGTATATATTTTTAAGAATCAGCAATATGGAAGTTCATAGGTACAAACTGGTCTGTTTACAGCTGGGAAACAGAAGAAGGATCTGTAAGAAATATGTGAGCACAAGTTGGCAAAGGAGTGAAATGACGCAACGGCAACAGAAAGGTGTGGAGATCAAAAGCCAGTGTGAAAATCTGAAAAAAAAAAAAGAAAAAAACACAAAAAAATAAATAAAAGAGAGCGCTACTGTAGCATCTTGCCGTTCCAAATTGTGTGGGGGAAAGCAAAAAAAAAACAAAAAACGTGTTAGCGTTAGCAAATTGCAACCCTTTCATGCTGGGTCAGACAAAATCAAAAATGTGACCGTTTCAGCCTGTGTATCATCTGCCCGTCATAAGCAATCGTGTTTGTGAACCAAACACAGCGTGCGGTCAGTCAAATATAGACACTTGCGCTGACAAAGCCGCCTTTTAGTCATACAAAGCGAAGGTAAGAAAGGGAATGAGAAACTCACAGATGGCATTCGATAGAGCATAGTTTGCTCTGGGGCCAATGAGAGAGACCTCTGTGTGCTTTTTATTTATTTTTTTTCCCCAACGAACGTCATTTGTTGAGTTGCCCAACAGAGCACAGCAGCAATGAAACGTGCTGTAAAGATTGTGTGTGGATGTGTGTGGATGTTAGCACACCCTTGTGATTTTTCCCTTCACAACTCTTGCAGTTTTTCACCAGAGGAGAAAAGTCCTTCACCTAAAATTATGAACCCATATATTCTTCCCAACTCTTAGCATTTGGTTTTGAAAGGGCTTCGCGTTACATCTGTGACGCTATTGGTTGCATTTGAATGTTTTCCCGCTCCGACGTTTTGCTTTCTAGCAGCCATCTGTTGTTGAAGTCTAAAGCGTTCAGGCATCAAAAAGCAGCATTTATTCCTCCCCGACACGGAGCTGCTGCTTTTATACCCAACAAACTGTCTCTAGCTTTGACCAGTGAGCTAAAGTTCTCAGCTGCATGATACTCACTGGGGAAGTCACACAGCAAAGAATAAGCAAATAACAAAGCAAATAACAAAAAAAGCTAAACATATGGGAAAAAAATAGGAATATATTTATTCAAGTTAGAACTTTTGGCTCGGTTACAAAGTCTTAAAGGCGTAGCCTGCATTGATTTCTGTTTAATTACTTTTTTGGACTCTTAGAAACCACATTTTCTGCACTGCTGGTTTCATTTGTCAGCCCTCATCTGTGTCTTGTTCTTCATTTATGAAAGAGACGCATTTTGACTTGAAATATAAAATAGGCCTGGATGTATCTTTAAAGTTGAGACATTTTTAAGCCAGGACAGCTAACAACACATGTATCTTTTGCACGAAAACATAAACTGTATTCTGTTAAACGCAGTAACAATGCTACACTTTGCTTTTGGCGTGATGTCACTGCGCCACGCCCCACCTACTCAAGAATTGGTTGACCATCTTGAGATTTGATTGCTCGATGCTCACCGTCCTCAGTTGGTAGCTGAATCAATTGTCCTTCATCGGAACGACAGAGCGTCTGCAAAGCGTAACATGAGATTATGTAATATTATCATATCATTACTGTGACATTTGATTAGCACTTGCTTAAAGCCTGACCAATAGTATTAAAAATAAACAAAAAAAGACACCAGAACCTAGCAACATGAAGTAGGCTAGAAAATCTAAACAAATGCAAAACAGAGAATAGAGAATAGAATAAAATAGAGAAAATAAGAAAAAAAGTATTGATTGAATATTCTAAAAAAAAAAAAAAAAGGACATTGCCATTTCAAAGGCTGAGGGACTCCTGCAAATGATAGTAATGGAAAAACAGAGAAAAACCTGTTGACCAACAACACAAAACTTCGTCTTTGGTCAAAACATTTTGATAAAATATGATAAAAACACCACTTTTGTCATAAAATATGCACGTCCCGTTTGATGTAATAAAGTAAAATTGGAATATACAATGTTCATATTTTTTTTTCCCCCCCAGACCTGAACATCTTAAAACAATTTCCAATCTTTTCCTCACTCCTTCAATACCCTGTAAATAACAAGTCTCTTTCTTTTTTCTTTTTTTTCTTTTTGGAAAGCGGCTATTTAAATCTCTGCACATCATAGTACTTGAGTTGAAAGGAGCTTTTTCTGTCATTACTCCTTTGAGTCACACCAATAAAGTGCTGTAGGCATTAGGCCGTTTCTTTTTTTTTTTCATAAATGGCTCTGCTTTTTCACACAAATCTGTCTCGTACTGAGGGTTTTTATATTTTTTTATTTTTTATAATGGTTCATGTCACCGCATACTAAAATGCCAACGACACTGTTACACTGTTCACACATTAAACCCACTCAAAAATTTGTTCTTCTCACTGCTGTGAACTTTAAAATAATTTTCCTCGTAATTACTAATTACACTGGCTTCTTCACCTTTCCCCAGCATATTATTGATAGCAAATCCTCTTGGAAACATTTCTTCCTTCCCCTTGCACAACCTCCTGCAGTCTTTGTGCTCCCTACATTTATTTTACATGCAATATAGTATGTCTCGTGCTTTAGATGCAGACTTGGAGTTGTATGTTTTCTCCTTAATTTTATGTTTTCTCTACTTCAGTGTTGTTCATTTGAGTCAGCGATTCTAACCCGATCTAGAAAGAAATGTCAAGCACTGTGTCAACTGTTGTTGAATTTGTAGAACGCATCGGGTCAGAGTATGTTTTGGCCTGCTTCGTGTTGTCACAAAAGTTCAATTTGAAATGTTTTTTTCATTTTACAGGTGGGACTGAACCCAGCATTAAAAAAAACCAAACATTTTATGATTTAATTCATATTTAACCAAGGGTTGATGCTACCACCACCACACTTGATAAACTCCGAGTTAAATGTTGAGTTTAAAAGGTTCGCCTTCATTCCTGGAAACGTGATTCATATTCACCGAGCCAGAAAGTTGCACATCTCTTAATGGTTCCACCCTGGAATACATTTTCAGACAAACAGCGAACTGAACTGTTTGTTCTATTGTGAAAAAAAAATAAAAATAAAACAATGGGAAAAATGAAGAAGTTGAAGAGCAAACTTTCACATTTAAAAATCACTAAAAAGGCAGGCAAGGATTTTAACAATTTAGGTTCTGATTCATTCTGTTCAGAAATGAAAACAAAAACACATCGACTTTTAACTGCACAAGGAAAACATTCTGTACTGGAGTCCTTGCTTGGAGATGTGCAAGGTTATCTGCCAACATTGAACTGAGGCACTGATATTGACTGAACATCTTTATCCAGGACTCCTGTATGAAAGTTTCAGTGCATGGCACTCAAGCAGCTGGCTATTATAAATAAGTGCATAAATGGGACATTAATTAAAGATGGATCAAATTTTGTTCTTTCCAATTGTGGGTAGACTGTTGTATTTTTTTTTCTTCTCTTTTTAACTTAAGTGTAATTTCCAACTTTCATTCATTTACATTAGGTTAGGTTGGCAAAGCTGTATTCTTTCATCTTGTTTTACAAACTAACACAAAATAGTGTATTATTGAAAATGTAATTTAAAATGGTACGTTTTTCATTAGAACAAAAATAATATTCCCTGTTATTCCTTAATAGAATCCCCCACAGGCCTTAAACTGTGTTCAAGGTGATGTTCATGTGGTTTTACCAGAAATCCCTTAAATGCAGATAAACACATAAAAAGCATATAGAAGGAATGTTTAAAACTACTTCAGTAAGCTGTTAAAAGGCAAGCAGCTCTCTTTTAGAGGAGCTTAAAGAGGTTATTGCAAATGGAAAGAACAATTTCTCGTAGATGTTTTTTCCGGGCCAGTGGAGCCTCATACCTTCTGTTTGATGGGAGCAGCTGGAGTGAAGGATGAAAGGGCAGAGATGGATCTTCTGTGATCAAGGTTGACTGCCTGATAAGAGGTTTCTTAAGCAGTTCACAAAGGGGAGTTTGTGGCGATTCAGTGATTTTGTTTGGGTTTATATTTAACCGTGAGAAAGTTATTCGAGGATGCAATGTTGAAGGAGAGGCTGGATTCGATTAATGACTTAGAAACGAAAGGTGCAATCTCCTTCCTAAAACATATCAGCAGGTGGAAACGTAGCTTTGCCTTTTTGTTTGCAGTCTGCATGTACCTTAAAATCCAAGACTGTGTTCATGTCAGTTCCCAGGTATTTAAAAGACTCCACTTGCTCCACCTGCTGGTCCTGAATGGTAATTGTTTGATGCCCTGACATCTTTCGCTTTGCCTTTACCCCAGCAGCACAACTCAATGGTCTTTGAGACACTGAGTTCAAGAGAATTAAGTTGTTGTTTTTTTTGTCAGGATATTGAGCATGTTCTAATTCTGGTTCCATCTTACACCCCATACTTTGCCTTAACAACTAACTGGAGCAGATCCAAATTGCCGGGCACAATCTTCTTAGAAAAATTACTGTTTTCTCCATATATTTGCAGATTAGTGAAGTCAACCAGTTGTGTGCTATCTTTAAGTCTTTAGCACACATCACAACCAATGTCCAGAAGTAGCTGAATCAGTTTGGTGAAAACTCCTACTTGTTTGGCGTAGTCCTCTAGCATCCACCCACTAAGACTGTAGAGGCCTGATGTCTTATGGTAAGTTGATGATCTTCAAGATGGATATCATCAAATGCTTGTAGGTTATGAAGCGAGTATTGGCGGGAGCTCAGGGTAGGACAGGTCACGGTGATTGGTATGAATCTGCTCTTAGCGGAGTAGAAAACTGGTTGAATTTATCTGCTAGAGAGAAAGAGGCTGAACAGTTGACCATGGCAGGTTTGGACACTCCATCCTCCTTCGTGCCTCTCTTGCACCACCTTTTATATCCAATTGATTTTAGCTAATCTGGACTTTCACCTAGATTTCCTTCCCACCTCCTTCGCCCTGCTATTTTTTATTTTTTTTGCTTTGCACTGTGGATGTTTTCAAATGGAGAAAAAAAGGCAGCACAGAGGAGAGGCTTTGCAGAGACCCAACAGGCTGGAGTCAGCTGTTGCTGGCAGATTCACAACCGCCTCTGTTATCGGACGATTCTGTTTTTTATTTGTAGCGCCGCGTAACTGACAGATCTCACAGGCTCGTCTTTGCTGTTTATCTCAGCCCGCGCCGCTTTGATTTATGCGGGATCCATGAATAAATGATTCACGCTGGCAGGAGCGCGCAGCCGCAGCCGTCACACATTCTGCTGCATCATGCCTGTCTGGCTTTAAGGAGCGGGCCCTGAGCAATCTTGCCGATCTGACAGGCTGATCTGTTACACAATCTACCCCCGTGGTCCTGCCACTTCGCCAGGCTCTGCTGCTGTACACTTGTGCGTCGACGCCGTGTTGTTGCAGTCGTCCTTGTGCTGGCCACCATTTCCTTTTCCATGCTTCTTTCTGTGTTACATCATTCTCCCAGAGGTTGTTTTCACCTGACAAAGAGTCACTTGGTGGTCTGTTCAGTTTGCAAATCTGAGCACGCAGCTGACAAGCCCTCAGTGTTCACATATCTGCTTATCAGAAGCCAGGGCACACACACAGAGTGACTGCACAGCATCGGTTGGGGACGGACTGGCACACATCCATTTATGTACTCAGGTAGTGGGAGATTTGCACAAAGCAAGGCCGTGGCGACCTGCTGCTTGAAAAGAGATGCCATCTTTCTTTTCTGGTAATTACACAGGATTCATGGCGTCGTCACAGCGCGCGGTTTCATTAGCCTCTCAGGATGTGGCACGGAGCTGGAGATAAAGAAGCAGAGGAGAAACAGTCAAAAGGGTGAAGATCGAGCAAAACAAACGTACAGCTCTCTGCGAGGCCCTTAGGGAGGGCTCAAGTGGTAAACACGTTCTTGCAGAGCGCTATATTGCTTTTCGCAATTATATCTAAACAAGGCCAGGCATCCTCCTTCAATGCATTGACTAAGATTCACTGTAATCACTTTTGCTAGGTTGTTGTCGGGGATAAAAATGCAGGCGACCCAGAAACTAGAGGGGTAATAATGGGTGTAATTAACACAGCAGGCAAGCTGATATGATGTTTATACCGTATTTACCCTCCACCCACTACCCTTTCTCCCTTATCTCTAACCCCTCTCTGGAAAAACTACTTTCTTGTTCTGTTTCTCAGCCCCCTCTGCAGCTTTTTCTCTCCCTTTTTACTTCTTTAGCTCCCCTCTCTTGCCTCTGTATCTCTTTCAGCCTCTCACTGTATCTCTCCTTGCACACGCACACCCCAACACGCACAGGCAGAGTCTAAGTCTCTCACTTCCTGTCCGCTTGTCTTCAGTGCAACACCACCACCCAGTGGCCCAGCCTAGAAAGGATGCCTTTACATAACCATAGTTGATGAGGTTTTTATTTTGAACATCTGCTCATCTCTCATTTCCCTTCCCACCCCCACCCCTCTCTCATTAAGCCTGTTATACTTTATTGATGTCAGCCTTGCCTGTTAATGATTTATATGTGTGCCCACCATAACGGGTTTGATTAAATGAACTTGAGTGTTTCAGGTGAAGATGTTCCTTTTCCTTGTGACTCTGCTGTGGGGAGACATGATTTCCTTTTATCAGGACCACAGTTGGTGCTGGATGAGTAAATGATGATGAAAGAAGAACATAAGAAACAGAGTTGCCATGAGACAAAAGAGCTGTAAAATGATTTATTTACAAAGAGTAATTGTGCTGATAGCTCCAGAAAGAGAACTGATACTTAGTTGTGTGATAATTATTTTTATTTATTTATTTATTTTTTGATGGATGAATGGATAGCCTCACTGGACATTAATTTATCCTGAATTATGATACAAGCTGCTACCTGGGAACCTGTTGTGAAATTAATTAACATTTCTATTTTAGTTCTCATCTGTTTATTTTCTAAATACAGACATTTAGAGCACATCAATTAAAGGTTAAAAATTCAATCTCAAAAAGGTTGAATTTTCAAGGAAAGATGATATTTCCAAGAACTCTGTCACTACACTACGTTCTTCTCGCTTCTCAGCTATTCTGAAACAGTTCTACCAAGAAAACTGCCCTGCTTGCTAAATTATTTAAAATAATCCCTGTCTGTTTTCCAGACGGAGTGAGATTGAAAATTACTCACTAAAGGTTTGAATTATTGACTGTCGATTCTATGAAATGGCTCTGATGCCTTCTATGGATTGATTCTAGTGTTCAGCAAATGAGCTGCAGGTAGATGATTAGTCAAGAAATAAATCAAAACTTTATTAATTATTACAAAGAAATTATTCATGGCAAAACCTCTGATGCCGAATGTGATATTGTAAAAATATTTGTTGTGGGGTACAAGACAATCTGGAAATTCTGAAATTCTTTCAACTCAAAATGACTGTTTTATAAGTTAGCAATTCTGCCATATTGCATGATGACCAGCAAACCTTTTAATTAAATTTGAGGAGTCGTTATTGGCATCTTTTGCAACTTATTTTTACTCAAGTAGAGATATGTTTTTGTATTATTGATAAATAAAAACATAACCCATAAATTTATTATTATATCATTATAGTTTGATCATATTTTGGATAAAGATTGCTGTATGAAAATAAAAGAGTTGGTCCTTAAACTCTGTTTTGATGGACTTTTGGAAAAAATATAAGGTTTTGTATAATAACAGTTTATCATGCTCATATCTAACAGCCAATTAAAAATGTACCAAATCTGCATGTTTTTGGATGTTTGAGGAAACAGGAATATCAGTTCAACTAGTAACCTGAAAGTTTTCATTGAAGGGTGATGAAGGAAATTTTTACAAAATTCATAAAATATAAAGTGAAAGTATTTAAACTGTGTAAAACACATTATTCTCCAAATTTCGACTTTTTATGCACTGATTTAAGCTTATTAGACTATTAGTCTTAAATGACTGAAAATAAGTTTACTTTAAAGCTTGTTTTTACACAGACAGTTACACACTTTACATTTTAATATACAACACAGGCGATTAAAGGCTTTATCAAAACTGGCAGGAGTACAACGTGCAGCGGAAATGTTCAGTAAATAGGAGAAGTCTCAGTTTCCTGCAGTATTTTGCATTCTAAGATATTCCAACACATGGAGCCTGAAAAATTGGGAAAACTTTCATTTTCGCTGTGTAATAAGCTATATCTATCATCAGTAGGACCCTGGAGGCGTTTCATGATGAAGGTGTTACAAAGCAATTTGTGCTGTGCCCAGTTTTCTTCAAATTGCGTCATGTATTTGTAATTGCAGTGTAGGTTTAGCTTGTGCATTTGCCACAAGGGCTTAAAAATACAAAACAAATATAACAATAATAATAATAAAAATGTCTCGCACAAACGACAGCTTAGGTGAAATTGTCTAGATGCTTTTATTAATAGCAGCAACTTTCATCAAAGCGTGCCGCAGTGTGAGAAAAACAAACTGCTACACCAAAAATGTACGTTATTTTTTATTATTTTACTTATATCTATTTGTTTTTCTCTCTTTTTACAAAGGAGTATTGTTTATGGAGAGACCTCACCAAAACTAGACAGAGTTATGAGATCACTGAGATCATGCATATCAAGTTTTGGCAATATAAAACTGCATAAAATAAAATTAAAATAAAAACATTCTACTAGGTTTCAAACAAGTTTTTTAATGGATTTCAGATTTAATAAATATTAGCCACAGTAGTTTGTGGCTTTGATGCAATGATTTCAGATACATTATTTTCTCTTTTTTTGTATTAAAATACATTACTTTTGTCAAAATGTATCCTACTTCATTTTCAGTAATACAAGTCAACTTGTATTTCCAGTAAAATGTCTTTCCACTGAATGAGATAGTGCTTAAACATAAAAGGGTAAAGAAAAGTTGGCAAAGTAAAAACAATCCCGTTAACATTTTGACAAACCCCCCAAAAAACTCTTAAATTAAGGAGCCTAAAATTTGTGCCTCGTCTTGATGACGTAATTAAAACCATGTTTTGTCTGAATCACACATTCGATGAAATCTAATTGAGGACCTCATGGACTTGTATCAATGCAAAGGATTGTTCCAGATGCCGCTGTAATGGCGCCTTAGCTGCTAAATCTCAGTTCCTCCAAGCTAAGCTCTTTATTTACTGTTTGGCAGCTGCACACACTTCCTCATGTCCCCTGCTGTGGACTTGTGAGAGCCTAGTGGGAGACTCTTTGCTGCCTTGGATTGTTTCACTGCAGCACAATGGCAGTGCCAGTCTACGGCATCCAGCACTAGTCAGGGCTAAGCTATCTGTCTGGCACTCGGATCCCTCAGTGGCACCCGGCGAACGTGCACAGAGTCCCAAGTTGTCTGCTCTCCCACAATGCTTTGCTGCCAGACAAAAGGTGCTGTCAATCTAAGCTAGGTCGGGCAGGAGAAGTCCTGCCAAGTGTCTGCAGACGGACACGATTGCACAATCACTATATCTGCAACATCGTTTTCTTTTTTTTAAGAAAAGCTCATGGACAGACTTTCTTGGCTGCTTTTTACTGGTTCTGACGGTAAAAATAATAGAATAGAAGGAGCAGATGCACCTTATGGTTATACATTAGATGATCTACTCTGCTGGATTACCAAAGTGTTTGAGATTTTCTTTTTGCTTCTTAGAATTTCACTGATTTAATTAAATTGCTTTTGAAATTTATACCGAAGGTCAAATCGTATCGCAGGCTTACTTTCATTGTTTTTGAAAATGTGATCCACTCTTACAAAACTGATATTAATAAGTCAAATTTACAGGTTACCTTGCTTATACACGAATGACCAAAGACTGTCTATGGAACTGACACCAGGGCTTTGTGATAGCCAACCCAAAAACATTGACTTTGTTGTCCTTAAAACGTTTGTGAATATCCGGTCTATGAGCCCCAACTAGGTGAGCTGCCTCCACGGACAGCTTAGCTTGACTTGAACAAGTAGAGACAATGTCTATAATGCAAAAACAATGTGAGAAAACAATCGCAGTTCAATACTCCCATCCCTCGTTTCCATCGTCCGTCATGGCGCCTCAAGGTGATTAGGTGACGTGTTGGCAAAGAGTCAGTTTGTAGGGCCATTGTTATTTCTTATACCCAAGATTTAACTACTTATACATGATGGTTTTGAGCAGGACTTGTTTCACTCTGGATAATAACTCTTTTGGGAACTTTAGCCAGGATCTTGTCAAGGTATTTTACTGTCTTTCTGTGGTTGATGTAGCACAGAGAATTTTAAAGTTGAAAAATGTGTTTTTTTATTATACATTTTTATTATTCATAGAGGAGTATCTTGTAGGCTTGTTCTTCCAAACTTGACAGCATATTGGAAAATAACAGTTATTTTATTTCCCTGCCATGGATATATTTGAAAACATTTAATTTACCGATATCCTGTTGGTAGTTATATTTTATTTTCTCATCATTTAACAACTACAACCGGGAACATGAGAGTAACATATGTCTGTGGAAACCAAATAAACATGGATAAATCAGGCTCTCTCTCGTGTCCAAATATTATTTTCCCACAGTTATAGTTATAGCTATAGTTATTTGGCCATGATTTCTCCAGACAGCTTTGTAAATTACATAAGTTTCATGCTGTTCTGAATTTATTAACGGACTCTGTAATGATTGATCACTGCTACAATATCACCGGGATCTTTCCATTTTCCCCGCAGGCAGATTCCCCCTGCATGTGACTGTGTGAATCAACACAGCATGTGGCCCAGCGGGTGACTTTCACTCTCAGGCTTGTTTCTTTTTGTACAAGTTTTTGTCTTGAATTCCAAACTACGTATGCGCTGAATGAGATTATTTGGATTTTACAGCATTTGAATGTTTCTAATTCGGTGCATCCACTTTGTCTTTCACTCCACAAGTGCCGAGCTTTGACATCACCACTACCAATAACCCTTTTAGAGTTTCTGTCCAAAACCAGCCGCCTTCAGCCAAAAATAAAAAAGAAAATAAAATTCTGCTGCCTTGAAGTCTGAAAGCACTCTGGATTCCCTTACATGTCATTATCAGCATGTTCCTTTCCTCCCATTCCTCCCACACAGTGGAGGGGACAGGAAATTTCAGCTTGTAGAGAACCTTACTTACCATCTGTCTGTATTTTAGCTACATATGCAGCAACAACTATGTCAGATTTTAGTTTTTTTTTATGTTTTTGTCTACCCACAATGCTTGCTGGATCAATATATGCAGAATTGCATGCAGGCAATGAAGTAATGATTCAGCATATATTTATTTTGCATGAGAAAAGACAGTCATTGCTGTTGTATGAGAATGACATTGAAAAGTAATTCAATGTTATTCTTTTCAAATCAAGGAGCTATCTTGTCACATATGTCAAGGGACTAAGAAGATATCACTAATATATCAGAATTAATAATGGGCAGTAAATGATTATAAGCAATCACACTAGTTCATAATGAGTTAAGTAAAAGGAGCAGCAACATTTTAATAAGTTTTTGAAATATCAAAGGTTTACCAATCTTTCATGGAAGTTTTGAGATATTTTGAGGGGTTGAAAGTGTAGAAAGAATTCACAAGAACTATAACAAGGGATGACCTTGAGTGTGTCAGCTTTCAGCACCAGAATTGCCAGAAATGAAACTGATAAAAGGTGCCTTTCTGAGTTTTTTTCTTTTTTTTGTGAAACCAACCTGCATTTTTGCAATGTTAGTCTAACTCCATCAAAGGCATGTCAATGTCTGTCTCTCTGGTAAACTCAAGGTTTTCTTGGATAATTTAGAAGTTCTAAGTTCCTGGCATACTGGAATAAAACATTGGAGAGGAAAAAAAGAGAAATGAGCTTCAAGTGAGTTCATCAGTTTGATATTTTAGATATTGAACTGCTTTAGTTCAATATCAAACTATGATGTCTCCTCTCTCTTTGGACTGAGTTTGCACCTCAGTGGGTTGCAGTTCCCAGACTTCCATCTCTAAAGCTGCGGACGGGATGGTAGCAATATCTTGCTACCCACCTACAGTTCAGTGGTCATTCTCAGACTCACTGGCCATGTTGACCATCTTGCGGTTTCCTCATTTGAACTTGGAAGCTTGTTGTAGCTAATTTGCATCATAGCCAATCTTTAGAATTAACAAAATTACTTCAATAGAAGGTAGATTAACTCAGAAAACTTCTACATAAAACATTTTAAAATGTTTTGATAAGATATCAGTTGAATTCAGAAATACAGCGTCTTAGCTACGGCAAAAAAGAAAAAGATTTCAAAGCATTAAAATTTTTGATTTAGTTTTGAACTGAGACTTTACATAAAGTGATTGGGATGAAATATCTGCTCATTCCTCCGCAAAAAAGCAATTTCTCATACCAGTAATCAAAGGGTCGTTTAAACTGAAAGTCATTTCATGGACATACAGTGTTCCACAGGAAGAATCGATCGATAATAGTGTGAGCGTTAAGGAGAACAGAAGCCAGTTGTGAAGGGGATTATTTTCCTGATGAAATCAAAGATTTGTCATGCAGAGAACTGCTGTTTAGACCTACTTAGAAGAACTTTTAACAGAAGGGAAAAATAGGTTCTTGTTAAGTACATGCACAATACAAGTTTCCTTTCAAGTCATAAAGTTTGCGGCCAGTTTGGTCACTGTTTAAAAATGTGAATTTTTTTCTGTATTCAGAGGGTTATACAAAAAAAATATAAGAATAACCAGCAAAGACGGATCCATTCACACTATTGCTTTGTGTTTCTGTTGGCCTTCCTAAAGGATTTGCTCCCCATGTCAGAACCGATTGTGAAAACGTCACATTTAACTTCTAACCGCTTGGATTCTTTGTGTGCATAGCTTTTGTGAACTTGCTTATCCAATGACATATCAAATTTACTTTTGTCCGGAAAGAGAACTTTGAACCACAGAGTCACAGTCTTCTCCTCCGCCCAGGAACAATATCTCTGTCTCTGGCTCGGTTGTGGCTTAAGATAAGAACTATGATTTGTAAATCGTGTCCTTAATTTTTATTTTTTTGGGGGGTTGTTTCTCTTGAAGCACCGACTTCATGCCTTGTGACTCTTCTGAAACACTTGAACAGCTTTTGCTTCACTTTCCTCTTAAAGCTACATCTATCCCTGTTGGCTTGGCATCAGTTCCTGCAGTAGTTCTCTCCACTCAACTCTCCATCAATATTCTCGGATGCAACACTCTGTAAGCATCCAACTTCGTCAGCACAACCTTTAGGGGTGAGTGTCCACTGCAGACACTTGGACAGAACAGGATTGATCTGGTATTAAAGGAAATAAAAACAATGGTTTGATGGAAAGGCACAGTTGCACTCCCTGCTTTTAAAATATGACACCATACGTAGTATTAATGCTTCAGCCATGCCTTGTAGAAGCATAAGTCAAGGTTCAGTTTGGATGAAGGTCTGAATTGGCCCATGGGTGGCTAAAGACTCAAAATCCTCTTGGACAGAAAATATTAAAGCAGCTACTGTCAGCAGAATAATTTAGTGGGAACAAAAGTTGCCTGCAAGTCATCGTCTTCTCAAGGTCCTGTGTGGGTCTGATGTCGAGCAGCACATTTAGCAGGTCTGTGGGGGTTGAATCGTTCCCTAGGTTGAAACTTAAAAGCAGTGGAGTGGCAGCAGACAAGGTCAGAGAGGAAATGCAGGGAAAGTTTAAGAGTTTACAAGTCATCTATATGTTTGCATTCATTTGGAGCTGTGCTTAAAAGAGGGAAGGTGAACATCTCCTATTCAGAAAAGTGCTTCATTATTAATCGAGCTTAAAAAATAGATGATTTTTCCAGCGGTAGCCTAAGTTCTTTTGTTACTTTTTTTTTTTATGTCAGCACTTTTGACAACATGAAACGCTTGTACAGTAGGGTACCTGCTGATATCCTGACAGCTCAGCCTGCTTGTGCTGCTAATAGCTTGGCTCGGTGAGAGCCTCTGAAAGGCCTTCTGCTGTGTAATTGTTTCTCGCTGTAATTATGCTCAGTCACGGCAGTGATACCAGAGTGTCACCAGGAGTGGAGGTATGCGACACAGTGAAACTAATTCCAGTAATTATTCAGCTGAATTGCTTTCTGTGGACGGCGGCTTAGCGGGATGCAAAAACAGCCGCTCGTGGCAAGATACCCACGGAACAAAAGCAGGCATGATGTCTTTGGGAATCAGATTATTGTTGCACTATTTATCTGCAAAACAAAAGGCGTCAACTATTGGACTTGTATTAGAGTCGTACTCTGTGAGGCTTTAGACGTTACAGCCAAGTAGCAGCTCAGAACTGTCCCAGTAAGGTATAAAGTCTTGGTATGAAGGAGCAAAAGTGAATCAAGTCCAATCAAACAGGATGAAAAGCAACTAGATTTGGGTCTAGACTTTAACCGGACCAGTTTGATGCATGAATTTGCTTAGACAGACTAAGTTTTGGGACTTTGTCTTCGTAGATTTTTTTTGTCACACATTGTTTTTCATGCATTGGGAAGAAAGTGTGAATCAAAATACATGCTGGACTTTCCAGATGCATCTTATTGAAAAACAAACCATGTATCATTCTCTTTTCATTTGACAGTTCTGCACTACATTTTGCTGGTGCGCTACATAAAATCCTAATTAATATTTTTTTTGTTGTTGTCCCTTAATAAGGTCCATTTGGGGAATGCACCTTATTGTTTCCTAAACATAAAATATCAAGTAATTAATCATAAAATAAAATAAAGGCATATTTAGAGTCTAGATTATTTTTAGGCAACCAACAATGTAAAATGAGAATCCATTTTAAGAAAAAAAAAAGATTGTAGAATTGTGCACCTGTTTGCAGCCATATCTACATAGTGTAAACCCTGAGTTGGGAGGAGGCAGGAGCTTCTCTGGGTTTAAAGTGACAGGAGCCTCTAAAGGAGCTAAAAATAGACAGGACTGAAAAGACCAATATCTCATTATCTAAGGATGATTCTGTGCAAAAGAAATATGACGAACATGTTTTGTATAAATCTACTCATATCTGTTCAACAAAGCACATTATTTCGTCTTTTCACATTAATGTAATTTGGCAGCACATAGATAGAAACTGCTTTGATTTAACTGATAAAATGGTTATCTTGACACTTTTATTTATGTCGCCTTTTAGAGTCGACAGAGAACATAAATAGTTATGGGCCTTAAGTTTGACACATTTTCTTGAAACAATTTCTCTTGGAATTGCAGTTTTGTTTTTGTTTTTTTTTAACTGCTATTTCTTTGGGTTTGGGCTGATATGACTAGGGTATCTGATCTGTCCCCTGCTCTTCCATCTTGTTCTCCTCTACTGCCTGAGCATACTGGTCTCTGTCAGCTGCTGATCCAGCTAAGATAAACATAACAGAAGGTGGAATATCTAAGAGCCATTCATCATTTAATCCAATACAATGACAAAAAATATTGCAATGTGGCCTACTGTACGAGTTTTAGGGTATGATTCTTTTAGCTGTTTTGAGTTTCAGCTCTGCCAGATTGTTTGAAATGTGTTTGAACAAAAAGCTTCAAATTTTTCTCAAACAATTCCAATCGTGAGTCACGTGTTTCATATTTCACCTTGTATTTATTGAGTTTTTCTGAACAGGCAGGTGTTCTGGGTGACTTGAGGATAGAAACATGAAGGTGCGCCTGGTACGTGTTTGTCTGCGCCTGCTGGGCTGGTGGCAGACATCAGTAATCCCTATCAATCTCCAGAGCAAATTATAAACTGTGTTCATTTAAAATCCAATTATCCTCATTATTGTCAGTGGTTGATGCCTGCTAATGATGCATGAAATAGATCAGCATTTATTTATTTATTTATTTTTTGGGTCAACATTATATGACGATGACAAATTCAGGTTGTAATAATTTCAAGTTGCCACAAGATGGCGGTGGAGGTCCGCTGTTTTATTAGGAGCTTGGAATAAGAAGCACAAAGCAGGGCTCGGATGGTGTATTGAAAACCAAAAAGAGAGAAGATTGTCTGTTATATTAGTTCAATATGTGATATTCTTGGAGGGGGTAAAAAAGCTGAACATGTGTTGCTTGAATTTCAGTTTCTGCAGTTTATTAAATCAGGTTTGAAATTTAATTTCTCACTTCCAAATGAACTCTAGTCAAAATAAAACCTTTCGAAGTGCCCTTCATAGGATTCCTTTGACAGGGCTTTTCACCAACTGTTGAGATACAGCGACAGCGCGAGCTTTCGTGAGTCGTAAACTTCACTCATGACTTATTATAGCCCACGTGTGGAACTAAACAGCTCCTGTGTCTGGATCTGGGAGAATGTGTGTGTTGGGGCGCAGAGGGGGTTCTGCCTTTGTAATATCAAAGTGAGAGTAGAGCCTCTTTTATTGGGGGAGACCGACAGTGCTGTGTTTGCGCTTTCAAGAGCATAGAGGAGGAGAGAAGGATTAAGAGGAAGAGTGCGAGGAGAGCTCCAGCTGTAAACAACTTGACAGACGCTAAAGGAGCAAACTGAGTTTATAAGCCCTGTTCTGTCAAAGCTGTGACTAAACACAAAGGGGAGCAGCCGGTCGGGCCCCCACACTTATCACATCAGACCCCTGTTAAATCTAACCATGTCTTCAGTGACACCTCACTGTGATTTGCATTTTACCAGATATATAGGTAAAGTCAGAATTAGACCGCTCAGAAAATTAGAAGACGCATTGTTTCTTTTTTTGTTTTTGTTTTTTTTAGTATTTTGAAAGTTTTTGCAGAGTTTCTACACATTTGTCATGTAAAATCTCCACATAATTCTGAAATTTATTTCATAGTGCGCGGGTATTTTCACGGTGGGCAGGTTTTAAAGACTCTTCCATCCATTGTCTATATGAGGTAGTGTAAACCCAGGACAAGTCAGTGGTCCATCGCAGAGACACAAGAAAGAAAGAAAGATAGATTGGAATGATGCATGTAGAGGAACAACAGAAAGAGGCAGGACACAAACAAAATGAGGAGGGAATGATGCAAGGAAAGAACGACACTCAATTACAGAATGAAGGAAGAAAAGTTACAGGAATGAAGAAAGGTAAGATACAAGGAACTATAAAATGAGATAATAAAAAGTGGACAAGAGATACAAAGAAAGGACTCAAGGAAGGAAAGAAAGAAGTATATAAAAAAGGAACAAACATATATATATATATATATATATATATATATATATATATATTTATACATATTTTTGGAAAACACTGGGATTATTTTCCAGACCATAACAGCCATGTTGCTGTCTTTTATCCTACACCTTCCATCACAGGAACACATGACATCGCATGAACTTGGTCAATGGCACCTGAAGAATGTTCACTATGTTGCTGTCCAACCCAAACCGCGGACTTCTCACCAGGCATGTTGTTTAGTAAACCAGTGTTTATCAAGTTCGACAGTAGTTGGCTACTGACGGCAAACCCTCTAATTGTAATGAGAGCGTAAGGAATGCTGCGATTCCACTGAATGACTTTGCGACTGCAAGCTGGAACATATCAAAACGCCTCCTGTCTTGTTTACTCATGAATGCACTTAGGTGCCAAAATCATGAGGAGTGTGAACTTTTACTCGTTTGTATTGTTCATCCTAGGGTTTCTCGATGCACCGGTTTATGCTGAAACATGAACTGTCAGTTGCTATGGAAAAGTGTGGCCCCAATCATAATCAATGAATTGAATTTTATAAAAGTGTAAAGCTATTCAGTTACTAAAGCATCTGAGCTTATATTTTAGCAGACATTTGCACTTTTGTTCAAATGTTTATACCATTGTCCCTTCACGTTTGTGAGCTTTATGTCATGCTATAATTTTATTCTCTAATCAAACACATACCTGGAGTGTTGCTTTGATTCATTCATCCATCTGTTTAGTCAGACCACTGGGTGGACGCAATGTATATTAATGCCTTTGTGTCATCTTAGTAAAGTGTGATTGCAACCCAAATGACCTTCGAACACGGGTTTTGGGCCATACAACTTCACACTCCTCTAGCCACCGTTTAGGAACTTTGTTGCTTAGTCATCACTGAACAATCTATTTGACATTTGGAGCACTTCCTGTCATCGGCTAACATCTGGGTTTGACAAAATTACAGCATTCAGTGACCTGGATATGAGAATTTTGATGTGATTGCCTGTATTAGGCAAATCCAACTATCTCTCTTAATATGAAAGTGTTAAGAATGGAGAATGTCATTATCTGAGGCAGATGATTAAAAGAATGTGGAGAAATCTCGGTGTGATGGGAACCCGGCTCAAAAGCAATAATGAATCCTAATTTTATAAATCTTCAATAAAATAAGCTGGATTTACTAATGGAATAAGTGCATAAGCTCTCAATGCTTTCATGATTAGAGAGTAATATGGTTTTCCGGGAGTTTGCATAGATATGATTTACAGCAGCGATGGCTTCCATAATGCAGGGGAAAAAAGTGTATTTGTAAATTATCAAGGCAATATTTGATACATAGCAGCAGAATGGTGAAGCCTAGCTTCCTATGAAGCAGATATGTCATCCATTAAAACAACAGTTTTATATAAACATACATAGTAAAGATTTCATATTGTCACCTTTCTAAAAAAAAAAAATGGCTGCCAAGTTGGTGTAAAGTGAACATTTGAAGCAAATAGCCTCCATCTAATGGCCGGAGTTGAACCAATTTATGCACATTTAATCACATTTGCATATCAAATGTTGACTGTTATACTTAATGTATGTGCTATATTACAATTAATATCAGTACTTTATTTTGAATTAGTTTTATAGCTAAGAGATGGACATTTTTCATATAAATGCAAATGAGCAGTAAGTGGTGGAGTTTTGATATTAATTTTTATTTTTATTCAGTATTTTTCTGCTTCTTACTCAGTAATTGCTATGAGCTACAAAAAATACATTTTGACAATTGTGTTCACAACTGCTTGGGTTTTTACAGCTATGTACTGGTATGTGGGCGGTAGCAACACAACAACTTCTGTAGCGTTTAGAGGCCTTTGTTTTATTTGCAAACTATTTTTAGCTCATGTTGTTTGTTCTTCTATGAAACTGAAATCATAAATGCAATTCCATATTTCTACCCAAGTTGTGATTCATCTTGTAAATCATAGCTTTGGAAAAAAATCTCTTGGCTCTCACTTATTCTCAGAATCATTTTAAACTTTAACTTAGAGATGATGTGCATGAAATTGTCCACGTTTCTAGACGGTGCAATAAACTGTCCTTGTAAATAATAACAAATTACAATAACACAAAGCTGAAAACATCTGGACATTTCAGATTAGCTGGCCAACATTTCCCATTTTGACCACACAGAGGACCGCTTGTGTTCAGCGCACTCGACCTTATCTATACAATGTCCTGCTGTGAGGAGATTTACTTTAAAATGCTGCCGAAAATCCGGTTTAGCAAAGGAGGAAATAAAATATTAATGTTCAGCAGCTACTTCTGCACTTTGCTTTGGATGTATGGACACGTGGGCTGCGTGTAAAAGCTCTGATGTGGAAAACGTTTGACATATTCATTATCTAAGCAGAGCTTTTGCCTTTTATTAAAGGTCACCGACAAGTCAAATGCCCGAGAGCAGATGATGTAAATATACAGGGAGCATTTTAATAGCAAATATCTTTAAAGAAAACTGCTTTAACGCAATAGATTCAAAAATGATCTTCACATGTTCCTGTTAAGTAAATTTAAGCTTTAACGATTTTTCGCACTCTCAGGAGTGAACTGATTTGTGCAAATTAATATCTTCCCAAAGCTCAATTTATCCTCATCTCATCTAATGTCAGCATCATAAATTCCAGGTCATTTAAATGTGCCTCAACGGCTACAGAGGTTAAATAAATCTGCCTGGATGAATGAGGGCTCTGTATATATATATATATATATATATATATAAAAGGATTAAAAACTAGATAGTTTTCATGTCTTAGAGCCCCATTGGAGACTAAAGTAGATATGCAATGTTTTGCAGGAGTGAGCTCATCTCTGTTTGCAACCCTTTCACGAGGAGCTGTGAAATTGTGATAATGCGATTAATTTCTTGCATCTGCTATTACACGCTGGGACATAATTTTTATTTTTTAATTATTGTACAAGTGCAGAAAATTACAGCGCATGCATGTGCTTGTGGGGGGGGGGGTGAAGCTCCAGGTTTACTGGGCTCATTACCTACACAGGATTGCATGTAGTGTTTTTTTTTTTTGTTTGTTTGTTTTATTTTTAAGATCCAGGATTTTTAAGGCTTAGTCTGTGGAATTTATTTTAGGTTAATTGATTACTCGGCTGTTTTATACAATCCTTATCACTTTATTGAAAACAAACTAATACATACAAATTTGATTCAAGCAATAAATCTTGCACTGAATTTTTTCCTTTTACCCAATGTAAAATGTACACTTGAATTATATGTTTGTAATTTGTAGGGCGCCAACAACTTACTGCTCAGTGAAAACTGCAATGTATAAATTATGGTAATCTGCGCTAAATGCTGTTCAGTGCTCAACCCAGTTTGTCATTTAAAATGAACACTGACATCTACCATTGTACAGCATAATTCTACCATGTTAGATTTCCTTTTTTTTTTTTTTTTGCCCTGGAAGAGATCTAAGAAGTCTCATTAGCCCATTTCACAGTTTTTCACTAAAGCATTTTGTATCAACTACTTTAAATAACATTCTGAAACGTTTAATATGTTACATTTCAGAAGAAAAAGTTACCAACCTTTTGAAATGTATTTTAAAATGTTAAAAAAAGCATTATTTTCATTTGTTAGTAACGCATTCTTTTCCCCCCGCTTGTATCTCAGCGTTGAAACGTTAAGAATTGCATCTGTTTTCAATCTGAGCGACTACTGTGTTTTTTGTGTAACCCTAACTCTATTAAAAATAGTAAGGAAAATGCTGTAGAGATATTTTCTCATGCTGATATGTCAAAGATTAATCATGGAGACTTGCGTCATGAACATTGAGTAACACACAATCTTTTGGACATACACAACACAAAGGTCAAGTTATCTGCAGTGGCTCGTTGACAAATTTCTTTTCTGGGCATTCCTTCATAGGTCAAAGGTCATGAGCAAATAATTTAAAAGAAATTTTTGAGATTTTGTCCATAAATTATAGGCAAGTCTATACAAAAAAACAAAACAGTAAATGCATTACTTGTAAACAATCAGATCACGTTTACAAACTAGCTATTGCATTTATTAGTAACATGTCAATTAAGCTAATTGAAACAATTTTTTGTTAATCTTAGAATCTATAATTTCCTGTGAATTAGACCAGATTCACAATCTGCCTTTTGAAATGGTGCAACTAAAATTGAGACTAAATAAACAGACAATGTTTTTCAAGCCTCCTATTGTCCCATTCTGGTGAACCCAAGTGTACTTTATCCTCAGTCTCCCACATTAAGCTGATGAACATATCTGCTGTAGCCCATCTGCTACAAGGTTCAACATTCTTATCCGACCTCTGACATCAACAAGGCATTTCTGTCGACAAAAAGGTCGAAACAGCTGCATACAGAGCTGGTTATCTCTGTTTTCTGTTTTCTGTAAGCCAGAGAATTGGCTGTGAATGATTATCCCTACAGATCTGAATTCAAAGAGAGGAAAAAAAAAACACGTTAAAAGTTACTGAAGTCCTATTTCTTTCCCATCTGTATCCTCACATTGAAGTTTAGAGAGTCATCCCCACTGTGCCCAGATGCCCAACTGTGTGGAACTGGTGCCATGTTACAAGCCTATTTACTATTTTACTACAAGCAATTGAGCAGGTGTTCCTAATAAAGGGACTGGTGAGTGTAAACCTTTTGACATTCTCATTGAGAGTTTTTGTGCTTAGAAGACATAAAATACCATCCCGCTTAAATTAAATGAAATGAGCCATCGAATAATGTAAGGATACAAGCTCCAATTTTATAAAGCAAAAGCACTTTTAAACATGTTTTTGTTCTCTCTCTCTCTCAATAAAAACACACACACACACAAACTGCAATGCCTTGAGAGAACCCAGATCACTGATTTTACCCATTCGGTTTTTTAGAACCAGCAGTGCTCAGAAAAATCTTGCTGGGCACCACAGTATGTGGTGGTAAAAAGGGCTAAAAGACACCAGCGCTCATTTTTGCATATGATTAAAATCGATTTCACTGATAAACGTTACTACTTACAAATTTATTTTATTTGAAATTCAAAGACAATGTTCATGTAAGCCCCGTATCTGTCCATTTGTGTGGTTGAACACTGACTCCTCCGCTCATTGTTGAGGGATTAAGACCCTTAAGCTAATTCAGTGGAGTAATACGGGATTTCTGTAAACTCCAGATTAATTGGGATTAGGCACTTAAACATTTTAGGTCTTGTTGAAAATGAAAAGTAGGCGAGGAAAAACACTTTCTTCCCACCCATTTTTCTCGGGTACAGCTCTCTCAACCCCGATGGAGATGGCAATCATAAACTGCTTGATGTCTGCCAGTTAAGGATAAGGCAGAAAACTCGTGACCCTCAAGCGTCTGCCACCTGAGTGCCCTGTAATACCCTTTTGTCCATGCAGGAGTGTTGTGTGTGTGTGTGTGTTTCAGATTTCTCATCTATCTTTTTTCCACCGCTCTGATGGAACAAGCGAGCTGATTATAACACGACCAAGGTTCGGGCAGCGAGTGTGTAAAATTGGACCTTGTCTGCCAGTTTCCACCAACACCTTGGATAGTGTTGCGTGAAATGAAGAAACAGGGGAAGGATACGCAGCGATGGGTGCAACGGGGGTATTCGAATCGGTACCGAGACGTTTAGGTTGGTGGAGTGCTTGCTTTAAAAATCCTTGCAACTTATCTGCCCAATTTCTTTTTGACAGCAAGAGCCGTTCTGCTCGGTTGCTCTGTATTTGTGTCTTCAAACCCTAATAGCTTTTGTAGCTCATGGTCTCAAAATTTCAACATACAGAGGGATTCAGAGATGAAACTATAATTGCTTTCTCTTTCTTTTTTTTTGTTCCAAAGTGCGGCTATGTTTTAAGGATTTCTTCACTGTTTCATATTTATAATCCTTAAATTTAAGAGATGGATGCTCGTTTTTTTTTTTTTTTTTTTTCGCTTCTTTAAGTGGAGTCATTTCACACTCTTCTTTTTGTGGCGAAGCTATTCCCACGCTTGTTACTGTGAAACCTTTTCTAAAGGTCAAGCAAAAAGCACAGATCCTTACTTTCTAAACCGCATTAAATCTGGAGATGCTGAGCACACAGAGTACCGCTGCATGCCCGGTCTTTCTTGGTACTTGTGTTACACCAGAGAAGCCGAGTTTCTTCCTCTGGGCCCAATGAAACCATTTAAAGAACTCAAGTTTTATGAATCTGCCAACCTTTTGCTCTTTTACACCAAATCCAATTAAGGATTATTCGCTGAAACGGCAAAAACTGGAATGTTGGGGAACGAGTAAAACACGAGGACTTAGCGTTTCATAACTGGAATTTAAAAATGGATTAACAAGTGGGCACTTGGATAATTAACCTTGTAAACCAGAGGCCGTGTTTCACATATTGAAGTCACCTCATGTCTTACATTGCTATATAATATTTTCAGTGGGAGTGAGACTATAAAAACTGCATCTTCTCACAGTAACAAAAAAAAAAAGAAAAGAAAAATTGTCTTGATAGAGGGGGGGAAAGTGCTTTCCTCTAGCAGAAGAAACAAGTTTAAGCTGCCAGTGCAGAACTTTTGTCTCCCCCTCCTGGCAGTCACAGTAATGATGTAACCGCTCATGTGTCCATAACATGTGTGCCTTGTGGAAATGTACTAAAACCGACCAGTCAGACCTGTCCAGTCTGGCCTCTCTCTTTCTCTTTCTTCCCACATCAGTGGGGCAGAGCTCCAGCAGTGGCCCTCGCCTTGGCAGAGTGTGTAATAACCAATGTTTGCTTGTGGAGCTGCTGTTTGCTTGAAGTAATGCAATGAAAATACAGTCGGTTGAAACTAGGTGGAGGGTGGAGTGCTAGCAAAGAAAGGAGCTCTCTTGTTTATTTGGGGATTACAAAACCTATTATGAGTTAAGTCATGGTTCAAAAAGCAAAATTGAAGGGATTTAAAAAATAATAATAAAAAATCTGACTCTGACATTTATACAAGTAAAAAATTAGGAGGTAAAGGAAGATGTCATCTGAAGCACACCAAATCAATACAGTGTTTTTGTGTGGAATGGAATTTATTGTACTTTTTTTACACAGTGTAAATAAGTTTGGGATTACAAGCAATCTATGGAAGCACTGGAGGACGATTGAATATATGGAAAGCCCAAAAGGTCCAAATTTGTATGGTTTGCGATGGCTTAAATTAGCTATGACATCAGGCAATGAATACAGAACAACCTGGTCTTAAAAAGTGGATCATTTTGCAAGCCACCACCATCCCTGGAGATTGTGGTGAAAATGAGCCCTTCTATGTTGCTAGCGCTACTACTGGATGCACTGATTAAAATGAAATTGTACCTGATCTGCCATTTTCTGCCTCGAGACGCGCTGGGTCAGGGTACGGACAGCATCTCGTCTAATTCAGCTCCCAGCACGCAAGATGATTTGACCCTAATTTAACAACAACCCGTCAAGGAACATATATGTGCACTTCAGTTTAATATTGGCATAGACAGATGGCAACAACTGTTAGGTTAGAACCTCCCAGTCTTTCACCCAAATGCTCTTTCCGTTTTTCATCTCCAATTCTATAAATACCTGGATGCTGGCTAGATTCCTGATTTGAATTCCAAAGCTCGTTGTTGCGCTCCATCATGTGTCTTTTGTTGTGGCAGCTTTCCTCTAATTGCAGCTTCTTGACTTTAATTTCCTCAACACTGAAAGGCCATTCAAGGACTTTAGGTAAATAAAACTCAAATAGTAACAGGGAACATAACATCTACCTAAATCTGATTGAGTTAATTACATTTGTCGATCTCACGTGGTGCGATTCAGAATGTTAACTAGAATAGTCTCCGCACTCTACTTTTAAAACGACAAAAACAAAGCGCCTTGCTTGTTTGCTGCAGTGCGCCCTGTCGAGCCGTGTTCCAACACTGCCCCTATGCAAGGATGTAAATGTATCTTTTTATTTTTAAAAATGAGTCATTTGGAGTTAGATAAAAAAGGACCCTGTTATTCACAAAGGGTAGCAAACTCCTGCAGTTTTCTGTTGAGGTACTTATCCGGTAGCTTTGTGCTTCTGTCCTCTTCATCAGAGAAACTTCAAATGCAAAACAAATGCATATTTCACGCTGTACATTTACAATCCTGTTGTGCCATGGTCAAAGCTTAAGTTTGTACTTTTTGAGTTGCTAGAAGACACAACAGTCACTCATTCCAAAATAAAAAAGACAATTTTGCATCTAGGTGGGACTAAGAAATATTGAAACAGTTCTTCATCACACTGCTCATTTGGAAATGACTTTTACTCTAGAGGTGAACTAGAGAATAAGAGAAAATATTTTTTCATTGTAATGGAATGAGAATTACAAATCTGTTTTCGTCTTAAGTCATAATGGTCTTGCAGGAAAAAATATCGCTATAAAGCTTGAGATAATAAAAAAATGGAAGATTTCAAAGATTACTTTTCTCAGGCTTGAATTTGATTGAGAGATTCCTGATATCTGAAGAAATATATGCAGACTGAAAAAGAACAGCGACTGCACTATGGACTATAATTAGTGATTTTCTAAGCTCTTGTCTCACAGTTAGATGTTCCAATGTGAGTTCTCCTGATGACGTTGTACAAAAGCACCGGCGTCACACTTAACGTAACCCATCACACTCACAAAACAGAACAAATGTAACTAAATCACATATTCGATGTATTCCTTAACTTCTAAGTTGATCAGACTTTCTAAAAACTTTTAGTTATCCACAACTTTTCCCCGAGGCATTAATATACTTTGACACAGAGGCTAATGTGTTTTTGCCCCTGGCCACCTACCGGGACAAGCACAGATATTCATCTTGCCACCATGAAGAGTCAGCATAATTGAAAGAGAAGTAAAACATCACCAAAGGTTCTGGGCTAATTTTCAGATGGTCAATTTCCATCGGGTCGGTCACAACAAATGTCTCATCACAGCACTTCACAAAATAAACCAAATGTACTGTTTTATGCAAACCATTTATTTTACTACTATTTTACTACTAGAGATGTAGAGTTTAAAAAAAACCTACATAATATTGTGAAATATGGAAATCTTTCACAAGATTGCCATGAAAAGGGACATTTCATCCTGTTTTAACTTGATCTCTGTAGGTAGTGCATTGAGTTTTGTGCCTCCAACTACTTTAGCATTTCATTAACAGCTACTAACTAGTTCTATATTTTGTTCTGCAAAATTCCTGTTCTTAACACAGTCCATAACTAATGTGGATTACAGCGAATGCACTGAAAATAAGGATAATCTAAATAATGAGTCATAAGGAGTGAATTAGAGTTTGGCTAATATTATAAATATAATCTGTTTGTTTTGGTGTGAGCAGTTTGCATGTGACATTTAGAAGAAGTTGATCTCTTTACGTAAATTGGTTCTAAATTGAATCTTTTGAGTTACTTTCTGCGTAATTTCTTCTCAATGACCGTTGGCAAAATCATTTCTACAAAGAAGGCCAGTGCCCACGATAACATAATCTGATTTAACAAGAGATATAGTAATTAATTTACTTCTGTTTTGTAATACTGACGGATTTCGTTAGCTTTTTTGCTGTGGGTGTAATGAGATCTCACGGCAACCTTTTGAGTAAACTCTACGTCTGTCTATGTATGTAGAGATTCAAAGACGAAAAGTTAAGGGAGTTTTATGTTCAAGATAAACTCCTCAACAGGTGCCTTGTTTGCGTAACACAAAGAAACGATTTCAATATTGAAAATAATCCAAATCAAATAAAAAAGCCAAATGAAATGTTGTCCAAGGTTCTTTGATCAAACTTTCCAGCTGCACAGCATCCACAACCAGAGAACAATTCTCTCCAAAAATTTTAACTTTTTCTGCCAGAATTTTTTTTTTTTTTAAATTGAACTTCTCCAACATGCTGCCATCTCGAGCGGGACAATCCTAGAAAATTGTCCCGCTCAAATAATCATGCTTGTAATTTTCTATAATCAATGAACCATATTTGATTGGGCTACATTTATATATATTTGCCAAAGAGCGCTGCAGAGAGGGCTTAATCAACTCAGCAAATTAGCATTTAATGAGTTTTATAAACATGAGACGTATCTGAACATTAATTTGATTTAATTGATGATTTATGAGGTGCTTAATAACAACTAAATAAGGTGACCATAGCATTTAATAATAACAGAAGTTACAGTAAAAATCATATCAGAAAACAATAAAATCCAAGAACAGAAATAAGATCATAGTTGAAATGCCAGAGTCCTTGAAAAATGTAACAAAAGTTCATTTGATTATCATGTGCAGATAAATAAGTTGGAGTGAGGCCTATAAGGGCTTTAAAAACATACCAAAGTTTAAAATCAGTTTCAAAAAGGACAGGAAGTCCATTTTGAAAGAGGACAAAACAGTTGATGCAGTCATGACTAGAGGTGCCGGCTAAAAGTCCATTATTAAATACACAGAGAAATTTGCTGTTTCTATTTTCTGACATATCTTTTATGAGTTTCCTCATAAATTAAATCCATGTGCAATAATAGTTACAACTTGACAGCTGCAGCGGCAAAGATGAAAATGAGCTCTCGACTCATCCACCGACATAAGAAAACTACGGGGAACCGTCGGGAACTGCAGACGGATGAAAATTTTTTTATCTTCACAGTGCTTCACGTGCGACGCGCTCGGCATCTGCCAGGCGCGTTTTTATTGTCTCTGAAGCGTGCATGCAGAGCAGAGGCGTCCCCCGAATTAAAAACAAACACCCTTCCAATAAAGCCCCGGTCCCAGCCTCAGAAATTTTCCTCTCCTCCAGCCGCTTGATTCGCGTGATTATTCATGACACTCACCCCTGAATGACATGACACGAGCTGGGGAGATGATGAATGCAGCGACTTCGCCGACTGTAACGACAAACGGGGGGGGGGGGGTTGTATGGAGACAAACAAATGAAAGGAAAATCCTCAAATAGGAGCTGCTGTTTGACAGTGTATTATTGAAGACAGCTCTGCGAGCTTTATTTGGATCTTTCAGAGCCTTCACATCCTGATCTCAAGGGATTTAGAATTGAAATCCTGGACATGACAAGTGATGACTATTTATAGGACGAGCAGCGTTAAATAACGCCTTATTAGATCACTCACTCTGAGCTTCTTGACAGCGAGGCGATCCTGGTTCTTTTCCGTGTCTATTTTGAAGGAAAGTCATATTTGAAGTCGTAGTTTACTGACAAATACCGTGAAGTCAACACAGGAGGTTGGCAATTATTTTTTTTATCTCTTTCCTCTAGTCCTTCGGAGCCTCTTACAGCCCAACATACATTATTACAGCGAAAAGAAACACTTATACAAATGTAGAATAAAGTAAGCATTCAGGACTTAAAACTTGACCAAGGGCAGACCTTTCTTTGGTTTTGTTTCATAAGCTTTCGTATAAACATGACTGAGGTCAAGTGATGCATCTGGTATGAAAAGAATGATTTCTTTTTTTTTTTTTTTTTGAAGGGTAATCATGTCCTTTGAGTTGTTTTTTTTATCTTTGCTCAAGTGTTGCTGGTTTAGTCCTTCCACTGTTTGTGTTTTTGAACCATATTGCTGCATTTACGTTTGGAGACTTGACTCAACAACCGGTATTTACCTTCGCAGCAGCCAGAATTCTCTGTAATCTTTTAAAGCAGCCTCGAGCAGATGCTCTTCTGGCTCTTTCAGGTCTTTGAAAGTTTTTTTCGTTTTTTTTTTTTTAATAAGCTGCCAGCTTATTTTTACAGTCCTGCCCTTGTACCTTGGACCGTTTTGACATTATGTTGACATGCGCTGCAGCATTTCTTCCAAAAAATAAAAAAGTTTAGCAGAGGACTGAAATAAATGAATGGCAGAGTTGAAAGTGGAAAACCCTCCGAAGATCTGTCAAAAAGCACAGAAAGATGCTTCAGCCTTCAATTGATCTATCCGCTGCAAGTTTTTGGTCAGGAAGAGTCATTGTGTTGGCACAGGCAGACTGCTTTACGCCTGCCAAACTCTGCTATCTCTGACATTTCTCGTACATGCGGCTTATGAACAAGGAATGGATTGAAGTGCCTTTGCAAGAATACACACAGCACTGTTATCCAACATTTAGGTTTTCTGGTCTTTTTTTATGCGTCAGTGGTAATAGGTAAATTGTCATATACAAATGTTGGATTGAAAAAAATGCAAGAGTTATGTTTTTGGAAAATAATTGGAGGTATAATTTGTACATCAACAACTCTTCTACCTTTTCCAAAAGCCTATGAAGGTGTACCACTTTCTAAAGAAAAGAAAAAGTGGTTTGTAAATGTGTCTTCAAAGACAACACAGCACGACTTTCAGTAGTTTGATTTAGGCTAAATCTGGATGAGAGACGTAGGCCATAAAAAAGTTCAAAATTAAATATTGATTTTTGGACTAAATGAAAATACTGGCTTCCCTGAATTTGCCATTCAATGAGATTTTCATGAAAGTCAAATCTTTCCAAGGCTAATACATCAGAATACATCATATGGATGAAAATGCCAAGCACTTGGCCCTGAAAGTGAAAAATTCAGCTAAGAGGCAGAGGGAAAATGTGAAATATGTTTGTGGATTGTAGGATACGTGGTTTTAGCTTGATGTTATTTAATCACTGAGACCTAGCCAGAGTGATTGACCCAAGGTTGAGCAATCCTGATCATCAAGGACTCCCAACAAAAACTCTGCATTACATGAGCTAACCCTAGCCCAGTTTGCATATATGCCAGATACATTCCACTGAACAAGTATCAGAAAGAAAATCTTTTCAACTCTTTTCAAAGTCAATTTGCTATGACTTTGAAAAGACAACTAGTAGATTTGTTAATTCTACTAGTTGACTGCAGGTTAGCCACAATAGCATCTAGCCAGACTTATTAACCAGGTGACATCAGCTTTGCTTTAGAAAAAAAAAACAGAATAGGAAAAGATATCATGCTCTGTGCAATGATCACATATACAACGCTACTTTAGTTTTGATTCAACAAAATTCCATTTTTCCGATCAAAATTCATTCACAGTGTCGGTCTTTGCTTCATTTCCATTGCACACAAATCAAGGACATAAAGTCATGCGACTTGTTGGACAGCTTTGCATGGGATGCTCTCATTTACAAGCGTCAAAAATCCCATCTCTCTGTATCCCAGAGCGCCGAACCTTGATGATTCACGAGGAGCATCAGCACATTTCTGACGCACTTAGCACTGTCCCTACACTTCATTATCAAATCTGCTCTGTTGCTGCCAGCTTGTCATTTATTGCTTCACTGAGGTATGCATGCTGACAAACGTCTCTTTCAGGAGGGACTGCGCAAGGAAAAAAAAAAAATGCTGAAGGAAAATAAATGCCTGCAGCTGACAACACAGGAGGGTTTCATTTGATGAGTAGATGCCTTGAGCGTTGACAGCTTTCATAAAACTGTGATTGTCTTGTTGGTTTTCTCCGGTGTTTAAAGACACAAGTAGCTTCCATAAGGAAACCATATGTACAGTTAATAGCCACAAATCCATAACATATTCTGTTATTCAGCAGGAAGAATCAGCTTTTAATTTGGAAGTAAAATGCAGGAATAATTGTGCAAGCTCAACACTATGATTAGAAGATATTGTAGTTGTTGTTTATGTTCTCCGTCTCATATTTCATGCTTTATCCCTTTGTTTCCCATGCTGACTCAATAACTTCTTCTCATTTGTAGGAAGTGGGAAGGACAACACAGAATCCCCTGGGTTACACAGTCCTGAAACACACACACACCCCGACAGTCTTATTTGAGCGCACATGCACAAGCAGAAGCACACACGCAGGGCTTCACTATACAGTCCATTCTACTTTCATTAGGCCCATGTACAGGTGCAGAGCAAGCTCCTGGCTGATGAAAAATAATTTATCAAAGTCGATGGTGGCACTGCGGCAACCTTTTCCCCCCCCTAAATGTCACCTTCAAAGGGAGCTCCTTGCTCACGCATTATTGTTCTAAGGTAACAGAACCCAGGAATTGCCTGGGGCAACTAATCGAGGCTCCTATTATCAACCCTATGATTAAATGGCCCTTGGTGGAGTAACAAATCCCCAAATCACCTCATCCCACCTTTAATCTACATTGTGTGCCTGGGAAAAGGGCAAAAGCACTCTTCTCACCTATCGACCTCCTCCTTTATTCATCCTGATTTCACGTTGTTTAAAAGTTTTAGCTGTCCAAGCATCGGACGGCGATTCCAACACATGAACCTCAGCATAAGTGAAGCAAAAAGTTTTTTTTGTTTTTTTTTTCCCCAAGAAAACACACATCGCTATAGGAATTATTTAGATTTCTGAATATTTGAGAAGTTTACTTTACTGTCTTTTGGGGATTTTTGGTGGAGTTTTTATTTTATTTTATTTTATTTTTTTTACTGGTTCCATTTTGCACTTTTTATTTTGAGGAATTACCTTTTATTTGCTTCACTTTCTCTTCAATAAAAGATCAAAGATGCCCCGTGGAGTTTGCTGAATTGCTTATTGTTCAGATGAGGTCTATGGGTCTCCAGACGTAGTTTGGTGCCAACTTCAAAGACTCTGTTGCATTCAGATTGGAGTAAGTGTGTACCCAATGAGAAACGGGAACTACAAATTGGTTTCCTCGTTTGCCAGCCTTAAGAGTAGATGTTGGTTTGTGTCTCGTCCTGCCTTTCATTTAGTTCTCCGTAAGCAAAATGTAGCTCAACCGAGTTGAGATCAGGTGAGTGATTGCCGAGTATTTCTCTCCTTTATCTTCGCAAGACCCCAGATTTTCCTTTGAAGTAGGCATAAAATCCTTATCCAGACTGACTCGTAGCCTACCAGCCAATCAGCTGCAGCTTTTGTCCGATTTGAAGCTACAGGTCTATTGGCTCACACTTCAAAAGTAAATCCCCCCCTAGGTTCTTCTTTCTTCTGTCGCATTGAGATGAATTAGGATAGCCAAGAATTAGCTGTTAGCAACTTTTGGGAGCAAGCATGAAGGGTTTTCAAACGATGGTTGTACGTTCTGTGTGTTGTTAGTTTGTGTGTTTATGCTAGGCTTTAAAAATATAAAACCTAACAATCATGCAGCTGCTCTTATACATTAAAGGCATTTTTCCTCTGAACTTTTTGTCTGAACTGCTGCTGAGTGTCAACTTTATGCTAGACTCTAATTAGCCTGCTTTTGTCAATAAGTCACATTTTAATTTAAAAAGCTGAGATAACAAACTTGTGCCCATGTTTAAAACTGTTCACACTTCTGTTGGTATTTTTGCAAAATAAAACCATATTCTAAGTCGACCAGTCCCTTGTTGGCTTCCTCTCTAAATGCCATTAAACAAGGTATTTGATTCCAAGCTGCTACGATTAAACACAACTCCAGTTATAATGAGCAACCCTTATGTAACCCTGTAAGTAATAATACACACATGAGGCAGGGTGCCACAGAAAAAAATAAATAAATAAAACATGCAAATCCGGTACCCTGGAGGCTTCAATTGGGTTCACATTTGGCAGTTTAGACAGCTGTGGCATTTGTATGATACGGTTTTCTTGTTCATCAAACTAGTGAATGACCATGCACGCCCCGCGGACGACGATGTTGTCATCCTGGCAGAAACCACTTTGATCCGAGGGAGCCATGAAAACCTATTATAGATTGAAGCCGATCATCATTCACCAGTGCCCTCAGAGGGGGGATGAGGGGATGTAGAGGGAGCCAGGAAAATGTGCTTTGACTGTTTTCATGAATCATATCTATAGCTTAGTGAGGCGTGTCCTCGATTTTGGCCATTTAAGTGTGTGTGTACGATTCGGCATTGTGTGAGATGAGGCAGGGAGGTTATCTGAAAACCTTTGGAACTGGAAGTACAATGGAGTCCTGAAAGAATAGACAGGAGAAGTGAAAGAAAGTGTAAATGCATCATAGTAGTGCATATCTATTGTGACAAATTGTTTTCCACGCGTGTTGTAATACATTTTTCATGGGGAAAATGAAATTGAAAAACCTTAAACCTCAAGTGTAATAAAGCATAGTTAGTGTAGAATTTGTCTTTAATTAATTGAACACAAGTTCAGTCAAAACTAAAGGGAAAGTAGAAGGAAGTATTGCTAAAATTATCTTAATTGGCTTATCGTCACCAAATATAACCGTCTCTAAAGTAACATGTGTCTTGGCAGGTTGATGGTGTGAAGCATACAGATGTGTATTAACACAATGCTTAGGGGAAAAGTCATCAGCGTTGACTTTTGAGTAGCAATATCTACTGGTCATTAATCAGTGAAGGCTATATCCAGATAACTTGAATTACATTATCATACATGAAGAAAAAGTATTCATAAGGGCTAAGAGCTGCTAAAACTTTCTCATCTTTCCATATGTGTTGGCACATTGAAATTCTGTGAAGAAATTAAGGGGAACATTGAGTCTTATGTTTTTAATTGTTACTTTTGTGTATTGGGGTGAAGGGTGTGGAATTCCAAAGAAATGTGGCTTTTTATTATTATTTTTAGCATATTTAAAGATCAACTTACAGTGTGAGGATACAATTCAAATAATCTGTGGTAACGATTATTTGAATAATCAAGCAGTTGGGTAATTATTATAGCTTACTTATTCAAAAAGTAGATCAAGGCATAAGTTTCAGACATGCTGATACAAATCAATGAATTTTATTTTTATAGCACATTTCAGCAAGAAGGCAGTTCAAAGCAGCGGGAATCAAAGTCCTTCAATGCCGACAGCATAGTGGGGTGAGATTGGATCAATGGTGTGTTATTAATTGCAATTGTGTTGATTTTGTGTTAGTTTTGCACGTCTGATGTACCAGGTATATGAAAGCTGCAGGTGATAGCAGCTACAAAGGATACAAGAGGTTGCAAAGCTAACGGAACAAGAAAATACAGCATATAAACACAAACAACCACCACATACTAAATTTTAAACATGGAAGAAGAAGGATGATGATTTTTAACTTCTTCCACGCTATACAATGTAGCAAATCTCATAAATAATTTGTTGACAATGTTCCTGTTTGCCCATTCGACAACCTTGAGTTTTGTTAAACATATATTGCATCTGGATTTAAAAGAGAGACTGCTTTTTGTCTTTTTCTTTTTTTTTTGATGAATTCTGGCACAGTCGTGTGATTTGATCATGCTGATTGAATGCTGCCACTAAAACACCGCAGTGTGCACCATGCTTGGCCTAAATCCATACTAAATAACTAAAAGTTCTCAGCCACAGCTGCTCTCGCCTAAAGGCTTAGAACCTCCAACGGAGCAGCCAGAGGACTCTAAAAATGACTTCTGCAGCAGTGGTTACCAGCGCCTCGGGACCTAGTTTCTTTATAATGTAGTCTATTAATGAGGTTAATTTGGAATTATATGAATGCCATTAAATGTTCTTAACTAGTTATCAGCAACCAGCACAAGTTTGCACCTCGTTTGTCTCTTCGTAGTACCTGAGGTTGGCGATAAAGCAACTATCAGTGTACGTTGAAAGAACTACAGATACTAACAATGAGAGTCTTGGCTTTTTGGAGGAAATGTACAGACCAATGTGCAGCGGAGCGAGTCTTCATTGTTTCTTATTAGTTCTACAAGAACGAGCAGCAGCAGAGGGCTGTTTTCGCTTGCTATAAAAAGACAGTAGCACTTTAAAGAAGCTTTGATCGCATTAGATAAAAGTGCGTTATACGGACAGAGTACATGAAAAACAAAGTAGTCGTGTTTCACACATTACTGATCTCAGTGGCGTTCTTGTTCCGTTCGAGTGGGGAAAACATTGACTAAAACCAAAGAGCAATTCATTCACTTCTAAATCAAATGAGCATCCACGCAAATTAAATCTCAAACTTGCGTAAATGTCTAATGTAAGAAGGCAGTCATGGGTCTGAATTAGTCAATTTGGTTTTAGAATGTTCTATGCGGACTGTCCTAAAATAATAATTAAAAAAAATAGGAAAAACAGCAAATCAGATGTTCAGCGTCTACCTGTTTTTTTTCAATTAGGTTTGTGTTATTTTTATGAAGGTCTGAATGGTCAAGGCAGATTAGCAGAGAAAACATCCATTGATATTGGTGATGTGTAACAGAAACGCAAAACAAATGTACAAACTCAAAAAAAGGAGAATCCCGACTCGCCCGCAAAGTATACCTATTTTTGGACTGCGGCGGGGAAAACGTATGCAAAATTATCAGCTGATTGTCATACCTTTTTCTTTAAATGTACCATTTGCAGTGGCGGGGCCACTCTAAAAATGTCGAGTGAGACCACTGTGCATAGTTAAAGAAAACAGAACATGGATTTGATCTTTGGAATCATGTTGAATGTCATGTTTTATTAGCATGCACGTACGTTTCTCTCTATTAAAAGCAGACTTAAATGCTGAATCACTCACACATGCTTTTTAAAAAATTCTAATGCCTCATAGTTCTTCAGTTAAGGCCAAATGGTACAGGCTGTGAAAGAGAAATCTACATTGTATATCTATATAAATGATGAGTGTATGTATGCATTTATCTACATGTCGTCAGCTGTGAACAATAACCTTCAAAATATGTTGTGCATGCTAGAAATAGATCACGTTAGAATTACATTCTCCCTCAAACTCTATTGCATGTTCTCCACTGTTTTGAATTTCAGTCTTGAAACTATAAATTCCATTTGACATTTCACAAATGTAGTATGAAGCAGATGGTTATAATTTTACCCGAGTTTAGAAAAAGGCCTTGCTTTTGAATATCCATAACACCAAGTGACATAAGCAAGAACCTGGCAGTAAAGGCTGACAGTTATTTAAACAGGAGGCAGACAGCTATTGTAAGCAGACTGAAGTCTGGACAGTAGCTCTGAAAAAGTTACATGACCAGCTGTTTGTTTTTCAAAAGAAGCCTGGCTTTGTGGATTCACTCCTGCCCAGCTGCTGGAGGGTAATTCGTCCAAAGGAAGTGTGAATGCAGGAAAATTGAAGAATCTGTAATGTAATTATAATACACAATAAGAGTCTTGTACTGTTGGTTACATGTGAGAACTTTGGTTATATTGTTTTTTTTTACCATATTTAGGTTAAAGCGGTAGCTTGGAGGCCGTAAATGCAGGCTAATTATAAACCATGGGACATTCCATGAGGTTGTTTAGCTGTACTGTATATCATCAGGGTGCCGGAAAAGCAATAACTCCATTTTTTGTTTTTTTCCCCCCCAGTCAAATTACTCCAGTGTTAAAATGAGGCCTTGCTTTAGAACGGTTTTGCTTCCATTGCTAAACTCCACTGTCAGAAGAGAAATACTTGTTCTTGCAGCACTACAAAATAATAATAATCATTTCCAACACGTCTGAGAGCCTGCTGCTTTAACATCACAGAATCCTGCCATGTTAACAGGAGTAGGAATATAGTTTTCTAAATAAAATCTGTTTTCAGTACCGTGAGTGAACTGAGGAACTACAGTGTGTGAAACTACTGTACTTCTTTCCACTGTCAGTGAAGGTTTCGTCAGGCACGCCGCAGGGCTGTGTGCTCAGCCCAGCTCTCTTCACCCTGTTTACACACGACTGCATGGCCATCCACCCCACCAACACAGTCGTGAAGTACGCGGACGACACAACAGTAGTGGGTCTCATTTCAGACAACAACGAGACCCACTACAGAGAGGAGATTCTGCAGCTCACTCAGTGGTGTTCAGCCAACAACTTGGTGCTGAACACAGGGAAGACCAAGGAGGTCATTGTGGATTACAGAAGGTCCAGGAGGACGGCTTACACTCCCCTTCTCATAGATGGAGAAGTGGTGGAACGTGTGGACAACATCAAGTTCCTGGGCCTCCACATCACGTCTGACCTCTCCTGGAACACAAACACCTCCCACCTGGTGAAGAAAGCACAACAAAGGCTCTTCTTCCTCAGGAAACTGAGACGGGCTGGACTTTCCTCACGGCTGCTCGTGAACTTTTACAGGGCGATGATCGAGAGCATCCTCTGCCTCAACATGACTGTGTGGTATGGTAGTTGCACAGCATTGGAGAGGAAACAACTGACACGGGTGGTGAGAACAGCACAAGGCATTGTGGGATGCCCCCTGATAGGTATTTTTCCTTTCGAATCTATATAAAACAAAGAACCACAGACAACGTATTATGAATTTTATAGCCAAGCTTTTGCAAAAGGAGAAAACACAGAGAACTGCTCCTCTGACCAGTTCACCATGTGTTCTGAAACTCTGCAGTAGAGCTTGTCTTTTTATTAACACAAAACAAAAGCAAAGGGGGCTGGTGCTGATAAGATTAGGAGCCCCCGAAACGAACACAATCAAACACAGTTTTACGACTAAGGAATTTCTACCTAGGGGACAGTCAGGAAAAACAACAAAGGTCGTAAAACTTCTGATACAATCAACTAGCAACCCAGTTCCTAGGTGTGATAACTAATCAAAGGTCTGAGAAACACATTGTTAACTGTTTCACATGAAGATAAACAGACAGTAGTGACTTCCAGGTCATTTAAAGAAGAGAACTTTTTAAACAGAAGATCACTTTAAACAGAAAATCACTAAGATCTATAGACTTAAGGTGAACCAGAGTAAGAATGAAATGATAATACCAAAAAATCTCTAACACCCCCTCCCAGACCTGGACTCCATTTACACAGACCGGGTCAAGAAGAGAGCTGGATCCATAGCCATGGATTCCAGCCACCCGGGCCACAGACTGTTTGTGCCGCTGCCATCAGGCAAGCGGTACAGGAATATACGGACTACAACAAATAGACTGAGAAACAGTTTCTTCCCCACAGCCGTCAGAGCCATTACTCCCTGCCGCCCCCCCCTCCCACACATATCATAACCTCGCAGTCACACATACATATCCCCCACCCCCACACAGCCATATTGTTCTGCACTTTGCACTGTCACATTATCTGTACTTTGCCATAATTGGACCTGCTGCTACTTCTTTGGTGTGGTTGAGTGCCTTTAGTTAATTTAGTTGTATATATTGTTATTATTATTATTGTGTGTTTGCTTATTTATACTGTATATATTTGACCTTTTGCACGGGAGCTGCAATGGAAATTTCGTTGAATTCTGTTCAATGACAATAAATGCTATCTATCTATCTATCTATCTATCTATCTATCTATCTATCTATCTATCTATCTATCTATCTATCTATCTATCTATCTATCTATCTATCTATCTATCTATCTATCTATCTATCTATCTATCTATCTATCTATCTATCTATCTATCTATCTATCTATCTTATAGAAAGTCCAGTGAATGTTTGACCTCAACAGCTTTCATTCCAGGCTATTCCTTGCAGACTGAGAGGTGTGTGTGTGTGTGGGGGGATGGCAGTCAGCGGGAGAGGCCGCATTTGTCAGAAAAGACAGCTGATGAAGCTTCTTCAGTGTAGCTCCTAATGAGAGTCCCCGCAGGCGCTCAGCCTCTGGCAACGCTTCAAGGTGACTCGATCCATCCCCTCCCCACCCCAAAAAAAAAGCGAACATGAGAACCAATTTTAAAAACCAAGGTGCGAGAACAAAAAAACGACATAACACAGATGAAGGGCTAAATAATTTGACAAAATTACAGGATATTTGGAACTCTCACTCGGGGTCGAGATGTCAAATTAGGAGCGTTTGAAATCCTGGCTGCCTCTAGGATGTGGACATGGGAAATAATTAAGGCATCTTGCACACAACATCTGTGAGAGTTCCAGACTCGCCTGGAACAGAAACTGCAAAATGGACATTAAAAAATGATGCTGCGACAGACATGCACAAGAGAAGTTACAAAAGCAATCGTGTGGCATAAAAACTTTATTAGGGACACGGCAATATCCAGCTGGAAATAGAAGTGTCTGACATTTAAACTTCAGCAAACTAAGTTCTCTTTCCCCCCCCCCACATGTTGATCTTTAAAACAAGCCCGAAATACCTTGATAAATTAGTAAGCAGTGCATCTGCACCATACAAACCACAATACTTCTGTCATACCAGAACCTATCGAACTAGACTTAACTAACATGGAGGAATATTGAGGACATTTCTACAAGGCCGATTATAAATATTACAAATGTTTCCAGACTTTATTTCTTAACCTTTTCACATTTTGTCCCCTTACAACCATCAACTTCAACCACTCAGATGACAAATTGGGTTGAGTTATAGATTCAATGCAAATTGAGCTAATTTAAAAAGTTGAAGGGCTATTAATACATTTGCAAGGTACTAAAAAACAATATATATCTGTATACATATGCACCTATATGCACCTTTTTATACATTAACGTCACAAAGTTTCACAAAGACAGACCAGGAGGAATAGGATGTGGTTAAAGAAGCAAAACAGTTCCAATGATCCAAAAAATCTCATCATATCCTAATATAAAATTATCTATGCTTTAAAATTTTTTGAGCATACAGAAGAGGTATGGTACTCTAGTTTTAGTTTGTCTTGCATCATAAGTAAGATCTTGAAAAGACAGTTTGTTATCTCCGATTTCAGCATCGTCCCAAAATCATTGAACTGTGTGTTCTAGAGCAGTTCTTCACTTCTTTTGCATCTCAGAAACAACAGAATCTTATGACCTTTACCAACACTGGTGAAATACTGAAAAGTTACTGCAGCTCACTCATGAGTGAACTGGAGTTTTAAATGTGAATGTGTAGGGAAACAGTGGATGTCATGATATTTAGCAAAGCATCTTGATCTTTGACCTAATTTTTAAGTATTGTTTATCTTCATTACTGTCTATCCATTCACTAACTTAACAGCTCAACAAATATATTGATTGTTTCTAACTGTTAGGTTTTCCAACCAATTAGATTATTGTAAAATGCTGTCCCATTCAGTTTTAAAAGTTTCATTCTGGAAAATATCACTTTAAAAAACGTGGAGTGGACGCCGACATTAAGTTTGGGGACATCAGCCTGCAACATGTTTTGCAATGAGATGCTATTTTAGGCTTTAATAGCTTCCATAATAAACTAACTCCATCTATCATATCTTGTACTCAACAATTCTAGCATCCCATCAGATTGCTTTTTGTAGCAAAAACGAGTCGACAAAAGCGACTTCGTCATCTATTGTTTTGTTTGCGGACATGGCTGCATATCAGAAATGTGCAACAGACATTGGAGAATCTCAATATTTACTTCCATAAGTTTTTTATAGCCTAAATAGACAATGAATCCATATTTCATTTTAGATTAAAGTCTATAATGTCTAAATTAAACGTCAGGTGTGACAACCATCCCAAAAGCTGTCCGTGTGTATCTAAATCAGTCAGGAAGGATGTTCAAGGCTTTAAGCGTCACCTTCACATAAATCAACCTCAACTGTTTTGTAAACAGCTTTCTCCCGCCTCACTTCATTATCTGTCCTCACTGCCACCTTTAATCAGCTTGTAATAAGCACAGTGTAGTGTTTTTAAGAACATCAGAGCCTATGTACCGGGCCTAGGAATGTTCTATATAAAGCCGCAAAGCCACGACAGCCGGCTGACAGCTTCCCACATCAATGAATGGGAATTAAAACACGGCTCCAAATGAGCTCTGGTCGCAGCGTTCATGGGGAAAAGGAGCAAAAGGAATTTTCATGTGAAATCTGACAGCTCGCCACACAGGCCAAGGTGAGTGCGGTTTCCAGATCTCTGATGTAGCACGACACGCTATTTGGGAGTGCCAAAACTTTGATAAGGGGCCCTCTGATTGAAAACATTGATTATTCCATTTTCATATGGGGAACTTACTGTACCTTCTTGGCTGGGGATTTGCTGATGTCTCTGCTGTGCCTTAAAATCAAAAATTGCCTCAGAGCAAAGCTAAATGTGTTGTCATTTAGCTATTCAGTACAATGGCTAAATGTAAAATAGAAGTAGATGTTAAATGCTGGGAGCCCAGCTGGGGGTTTCTGCAGTATAAAATAGTCAAATTAGGACGAGAAAATGGAATATTTTTTGAATACTCATTAAGTCAGATCACAAGTTTCTAGATGACGGCATCAAACTGTCTAGTTTGGTGACATAATCACATTCGAATGTCAACTGTTTTGCAAAGATAAGCTAAATTTAGCAGCCAGCATCAACGCAACCTGGAGCCTAGTGAAGGGAGTGTTTTTCTTTTACTTGAAAGTGACATTGTCCCATTTTAACCTCAAAGATTAATTTCCCGTACAACTGGGCTCAGTCAACCATGCAAAATGACAGACAAAGGCCTCTGATGTTAGCATTTAATTCATAAAAGTGATGACTCCATCAATTAGGTGTCCTAAAAACAGCATTGGCAGGAAATCAATGCTTTGCTGGATGAACTATGGATAGAACAACAACTCCCTCTTAATTGGAACCGGCACAGCTGCAGCGCACATCACAGGCTCCCTTGCTGCACATGCAAATCCTATTTTGATTGGGACTGTAACTGCCAGAGATAATCGTGGCCAAGACGAAATGCTCTCGGCAGAGCCGTGCGCATTTTAATATGGTAATGAAGCCCGTGGAACGGGGCGCGTGAGAACTAGAGGTAATCAATAAGGCAATAAACAGCTCATTTGTTCTTGGAAAGGTGTTGGCAGACCGGCAGAGGTTGTCAGTGATGTGAACTCCGAGGAATTTAGAGCCATCATAGACACTTTAAACTGAAAGCAAACCAGAAGTGCTTCACACCTGTTTGAACTTCTGCTATTAGCCTTGTGAGAGGGATCAATAAAGCGTAAAAAGCAGCAGGAATCACGATGGTTTCTAATTCAACACCTTTAAATCTGAATGAGAATATAATCCAAAAGTTACTTTTTTCAGTATTTTAATACAAAAAGTAAAACTTGTAATTATTAAAAAAAAAAAACTTGTTGGAAACTGTTTATATCTCTTGAAGCAACCATATTATGGTCTACAAAATACGGTGATCCAAGATTACTTCACAAAGAACGGCAAGGCAACAAAGGTTGCAGCCTAAGAAGTTGGCTCTTCAAAGCTTTGCATCAATGAATTAAAGATAAGTGGAAGGACAAATATGGAAATACCATTGTGTATACTATTATTGCACGTCCAATATGTCAGATTACATCCTGTGTAATATGTCAGATTACATCCTGTGTGCTACTCCTGAGAACATTCTTACCAGACACTGCCGCTTGAGTAGTGCCAGTTTTTTATTTATTTATTTTTGACACAATCAAAGACGGAGATGAGAGACTCCATCAGTTATGGAGCAATCATCACAAACTGGGTTGCGTAAATAGAGGATCAATCAAGACAGAAATAACCTAGTTGGATAAAGTAGAGAATGGTGAGGTTTTATGTAATTCAGCACCACACCATGCTCATCTGCTCAGATTTTCTATCGTCCCTTAATGACTGCTTTTCAGACTTCCTTTCTGTGGAATTTTTGCTTTGTTTAACCAATCGTGATGCTCATTATAGGTGTTCCAAAATGGCTAACTGGAACCTTTTAATCTGATTAAAAACACTTTAATATAAGTTTTACTTTTTCAATTGGAATGCAGGAATACAAGCGTATCTTAGGTAAATAATTTAGATGCTTTACCCCAAACCAAGCAAAAATGTAAATCCAAAAGTTGGATGAATAATGAATTCTGCTTTTAAAAAACTCCCAGAGAAAAGGACATAGATCCAGTCTCCTGGAAGATGGTCACTGCGGCGCTGCCTTTCTTTCCTTCCTCCAGAAGCGGAGACAAGCCAGCCATAACTGTGTGTGTTTGCCTGGCAGTGACAGGCTGCATAACTTAGTAGCCTGCAAGGGCTATTTGAGGCTGGATATTAAAGTGAGTCACTTCCCAAACACATCATCAGCAGAGATGCATTTGATTTTAATCTGGTACAATAAGTGAATTTGGACTCATTTGTCCTGCTTTTGAACTTTATAAAATGCTTAAAATGATTGATTCATAGAGGCTAAGATTGCTGATCCAACTCGTGAACACTGTGTCCCATGGCTGACAGATAACCTATCCTCCTCCTTTTGTGTAGACCTCAAGCATTTGCCCACCGCTGTTAAAATACCAAGCTTTTACGATTTAAAAATTAAGCTGTTACAAAACTTTTAAAGTGTTTATCAATGTGTGAGAACCCTTCTTATTCTAAGAGTCAGAACCTTTTGATTCACAAACAGGAATTTATCTTTAAGAGTCTGTAGCTTGGAAATGTTCCCAAATATTTAGGATCTGTCTGTTTGTAAGGACCTCTTTTGTCAGCAGTATTCTTAAATGACTCAGATTTATTGTCAGATTTGGTTCTGAACTCCGACTGGGCCTTTCCAAGGCTTTAATTATCTGCTGAAGCAATTCTCTTGATGATTTTGACTTATGATTGGACTCACACTAATATCTTTAGCTTTAGACACCAAAAGGTGTTGGGGGAAAAGTTGACTAGTACCTCATCAAATACCCAAAGCTCATTTTTAGCATTGGTCTTCTTTTGTGTTTTCTTTTTTGGGTAAAAGCAGACCTTGTGGAATAATGGCCCAAAGTTTTTAGTCAGACTATAAAACATGACCCTACAAGGATGGAGCAGCTGTCTGTCAAGTTTTCTCTGGAAGAAAAGACTTTTGTCTTGCAAACTTGTTCCTTAACCCAGACATTTGGTGGATGGATGATTGCTATCTCATGTATACCACTATCTTTATTTGTTACTGTATTGTGTTGTTAATGTTACTGAAATTCCTAAAATGATTTTCTGACTGATAACTTTGTACAATGAAACACTTTTGCAACCACCTTGCTAAATATACCTTTGCAAAAGAATGCAACTGAGTAATCATGAAAATTCAGTGGCATCAGTTAGGTTCATCACTATTGATGTTAGGTGTGTACTCAAGACACCCAAAATCTAAGGTTGTGAACACTCTGGCAATTAGTTTTGTGTGTCTTTTTTTATTTCCAGCCCTTTTGTTAATCATAGTCTCATCATCTCTACATCACAAAACCCTTGAAGTTTTGAAAAGCGGTGCACATTGATCTAGTATAAAGGTTGAGGAGCTATTTCACATTGGAAGAAATTATGAATCAACTGGACAGACATCAAGGTTCCCCAAGCAAAGCTACTTGTATGAACAATCAAAACAGCTTGAAGCTTTCGAGATCCCCTTTGAGATGGAAGTCCAACTTATTTCACAAAAGCCTGCGCATGGACGAACGTGACTAACAGGCCTGCATGTACGTTTTTATCTTTTTGCAATGCCAGAAGTCGCTTGGTCGTTTCAGTGGGTGAATTTAAATAAAGGGCTGCCTCTGTTTTGCCTGGATATCCAAAGGCAGAGAGAGTTTTATCTCCCCTACATACACATTGTTCACCCACTGCTGTTTTCAGGGAGTTCAGTTGTAATGCTGCTCGTGTCACCCAGCGAGTCCATCCAAGCTTGATGCAGGAAGAAACGAACTCCCCCAAGGGGATCTTCTTTGTTTCTTAATGCTGGAATAAATTAATAAAACAAAATTATAGAACTCTGGCAATCGACTTTTATACCCATGTGTGTTCGGGTTGTGTCTTAGAGGGCTGACATAAGTAGGATTTAAATGAGGACAATAATCCTTGCCCGGCAGGAAGCAATTTCCATAAATATTAATGGCAGGACTTTTTTTTTTTTTTTTACTTGACGCTATGTAGTGTCATCGAGGCGAAACTGCAAATGGATGTCATCAAAGTTAAAGCAAGGGCTTATGGGGAGGTTTTATCACTCATTTCTGTTTCATTATGTTGTCTGCATGTGTTTATGGGAGCGAATGCCATGGTGTTGTCCTTTTAGAGCAATAAACATCACTGGAACTCAGCTGTGTGGGGGTTGACATGGGGCTAAAGGGCCCTTTGCGGAACACTGAAAGCCAGGTTAATGCTTCCCATGCACTCTCTAAAAGGCTGTTCTTCTCCTGTCATTTCAATCACGTCGTCTTTTTACAACTTGAGTGGTGGCTATTTTGGCAGCTGCTTCACCACCCAAGGTGCAGCGATAAGCATGTTCCGTTGTGCAAACGAGGGAGGAGGTGGGCGAAGTGCCGCATCAGGAGGTTTGTGCTCCTCTTGGTCACAGCCTCCTCACACCGCTCTATGTGGAAATATAACGCCGCCATTGTTACAGAAGCCAGGGGTTTGTGTTTGCATCGACCGGTGCATTGATTTTGAATTAGCACGGCTGTAACGGCCCCTCTGTCCAGGCGTGTTTTATACGATTACGACGTGGAAGACAGAATGCGCCGCTCTTCAGGTTGACACCTCGTGCCAGCACCAGCAAATCCGTTTATCCGTGTCTTTCCAAAGACTTTCTAAAGAGCGTGGTTGCAAATTCCTTACCCATGTAATGTTTGGATAAGGGAAAACTTTGGTTGCATAGAGGCCTCATTGAAAAGCCTGTGATTAACCTGCATTTTTTTTTCAGCCGACCCTTTGTTGCCTTATTTTCATTTCAAACAAACAAAGGTTAACCCCACTGTTATGTTGGCACTGACTCAACTTGTCAGAGCCCCCACCCCCCTCCTGCCTTATTGCTTTTTGAAATTTGCAAAAAAAAAGAGAAATAACTAATCATGAAATTTCCTTTCCTTTTCAAATATTTTTTCCACTCTACTTTAGGGATCCTTCTTCTGCAAACCCAGTATTTGCTGATCAAGAAATTGAAATGGCTAATTCGTCTTTACATAATAGCAAAGATGCATAATGAGGCCACCACCATGTCTCATAGTGGAAATAAAGCTCTCAACATGATAATAGTTTTCAATGTTTTTCTGTGCAAAAAGGTTTTAGCTTTTTCTGACCATGACATTCCTGCACCGCAGCCCTACCCTTCCTCACTGAAAATGCCACATAGGTACCTCACCGTTTTTAGGTTTGGCATAAGGTAGCTCATAAAGCAAAGGTCATTATTTCCCAACGTGGCCATTCTTGATTGTATTAGCGTTGTTCACAATGGTTGCTTTGTCTATGCAGTAATCCAGAAAAAGAGAATGTGAATATTTTGTAAACTGTTGACCGTTGCTGTGTAGTTATGATTGGGAACTAGTGATTTTCTACTGGCTCCATGATTTTTAACCTACTATTTTGTTACCTTATGACATTTCCAGAGAATCCATGTGAACCCGAGTAAATAATTGGATATGCTATAATTGAGTTAAATAGAAAACAAATGGTTGATTTTATAGAGATGTCATTTATTGCGAGAACTCCCTTTTCTTTAATTTTCAAAGATGCAGTGCCACATGAAGTCTTTTATCTGATGAAATTGTATTTTTTTTTAAATGTGACGATACCCTCACTGATAATATAACTTTCACCAGACACTTTTTTTTTTTCAGATTAGTGGCTTTTTTTCTGAAAGTCATCAGCTGTTATCGGAGTTGCTCCGCCTTATCAGCGAGCGTATACAGCTGTGTGTCGAGGTTAATTAAAAAGGACTTATCTGTCATTGACGACCAACCTATGCAATGAGCTTCCGTCACGCCGGTGCATTTGTCCCTTTCCTTCAGCGCTCTTGTCAGCAGGCTCCATCACTGCGAGTTAGCAGTTTGTTGGGAGGATCGTAATTGTACACCAGACTTGGCTCCACGCACTTGAGGAGCCTCAAGAGAGGGATGACTGCCCTTCAATAAAGATAATGGAACATGTGCTTAAAAAAATAACAGGCCCACGGGGTTTGCTTTGGGCAAACATTTTAAAGAAGAAAATCCAGAAATTACCGTGACAAACGTAGCTGTAATCAGACCACGGGAATTATCCTGCCGTCGAATGCAAACGATCTGATTAGAAAAGTGTTGCGGCATTAGTTTGCTGATACAAGCAACTTACAAGCGGCCTATTTTAAACATTGATTATTTCAGCTTTGCAGATGCTGCTGTTCCCTGGGCCAAACAACAATGTAACTCAATCACTGAGAGAAAGGAGCCTTGGTGCCGATTCTCGTGATTGCAACAAGAAACTTTTTCTGAAGGTAAAAGCCAAAACTAAAACAACTAAATACAAAACAAAGCAGGAGATTTCTGAGTACAGCATGAAAGGCCAACATCACTGAAGGGTGTAGTGAATAATAATAATAATAATAATGATAAATCCCTACGGAATTAATGGAATAAGCACAGAGCAATACTTAAAATTCCACTAATGTGTTTATTGTCCAGTTCAGTTAATCCTGTAAAAAAAAAATTTAACCATTCTGTTTTTAGCTAACAAAAGTGATTCTGTGTTCTGTTCTGATCATGTAGCTTGTCTCACTTTAGTTTTATCGTGTTACTCTTTCAGAGATGTATTTCACAAACCTCATGTGCATGGCAGTCGTTGGATCATAACACAGATTTTCAGTCTGTTACTGACCTAAACCTAAATTATGTTTTCTGTGGTTTTTGGATGTATTCTTTGTTTTCCTCCTTAAAAAGATGAAACCTGAAGCTATTTTGATGGTATTTGGAACTGTTACGTATTTTCTTCACCTTGATGGAGAACTAAAGCCCTAGCCCAAAGGTCTATTTTGAGCATTGAAAATTATTCAAATTATTCTGTAACCTTCTACTAACTATTTGTTTTTTTTAACAATTAGATCCCTCTAATGCTGAAGAAGTGAACAGTATTTTAGTTTTCCCTTAAAAAGCTGTTTTTTAAAATATATTTTTAAGTTGTACTATAGTTGAGGTTGAGTTGAGGTTACTATAAATGCAAAAAAGTTACTCTCCATCACTCTGCGATAGTTACTGTCTTCTATCCCTGATTTGTTCCTTGAAGCGGTTTCTATCATGAACATTTCCATGTTGTATGTCCAAGTTTTACTAGAAAAGTCGCATTGGAAATCATGAGAGAAATCTTTTTCTTTCCTTTATATTAGGTCCAGCATATCAAACCAACCACACAAGGACTGTTTTTGTTTTTTTCCCCCAAATCTATGATAACCCTGACCTCCGTGTTGGAATTTAACACCCTTGTCGCCATCCATCACAGCTGATGTTGCTGCAAAACAACACTGGATGTTATTTCCTCCCTCTGGTAGCGCCGCTTTGGATTTGCCTTGCCCTTTTATCTGTGTAATCACCAGTCACCATGCTGAGATTAGACGCACTGTCCGAGTGACTTCATTCACTGTGCCTGAAAAAAAAAATAAATAAATAAAACAAATCTGAGGCCATATGAAAAGATGAGTAGGTGTTTTGTGTGTTTATATTGTGCCGTTCCAACAGTGCGGTGTCAGAACTGCAACTTTCCAACGCAAACACTGCTGGCAGCTCTCCGTAGTGATCAAATCAGACGTCACAAAGCCCGGCTTGAATCAGCTGTGAAGTTCAGACAAGTTGGAAGGCGCGTAGGCGTGAGGTCGTGCGTGTGCGTGGGGGCGTGTTTGTGTGTGTGCACAAGCCAAAATGAAGGAGAAGGCTTCATGTGCCCACGCCGCAACGACTCCCCGGTCACCACGGTGCCATTCATAGTCAGAGTTTGTGACGGCTGTCAGACGAGCCCCACAGCAGATGCCTTGATGTGCTGATGCAGACAGAATGTTTTCTTCGAATGTTTTATTTCATCCCAGAATAAAAAGGAACGTCTCCGGGTCAGGTTAGCTCAACTCAGACATCTGTTTCTTACCTTAGCTAGTCGGGCATACATGTTGCTAAACCGACAGTAATATCAAAATTAATAGCACAGCAAATCGCCGCGGTAGCTTCAGATTACAGCTAGCTCAGTATCTTATCTCCACAGATCCTTCCTGCTGCATGCAAGCTTTCCATTTAATTTCCTGCCTTCTCATTCCATGTTTTCTTTTGCTGTTTTCTTTTTTTTGTTTGGTGTTTTTCTGCCTGATTTTCTTATTTTATATATTTTTTCTAAATTTATTGGTAAATTCCATGTGTTGTTTCCTTTTGAATGATCATAAACGAAGCAAACATTATCGGAAATGGGAACAGCAGATTTTCCTCCATATCTTTGTTTCTTGTTTATTTGTTAGTTTTTTTCTTGTGAACAGCATTCAATAAGCGTCTCAGAACTGATAAGACTTGGTTTATCTTTAATCTGTTAACTTTTTCCGCTTTAACATAATGTCTGCAATCTATACTCGCCGGCCACTTTATCAGGTACACACACTTTCCTAGAATAAATCCTCTTTTGCCCACAGAAATGCTTAAGACAATTCCTAAAGATATTTAAGTCTACGTTCACATGGCGGTGGCGCACAATTGCTGCTGACATGTCGGCTAAACATTCCTGATGAACATTTTTTCATCTAAAACAACCAAGATTGAAATCTCTTGTTGGAAGAGTTAAAAAAGCCAGTTGAGGGACCAGAAGAAAACCTGATCATAAATGCATAGGTAGGCTGTGTGATACAAGATCGATTCTCAGTTCTGACTTTTTCCATGATTTTTTTTATGGTAGCCTACATATATCTAAAAGTCTCACCCCACTTGATTGGCACCCCAAACTGCCAATTATGGGATATTTTTGCTTCTTATGGACCATTGTTTTCAAACCTAAGAACTGATTATGTATGAAAATCCCAGCAGAACAACTATTTTTTTCCCCCCAAAAATAGTTGTTCTTTGAATTTCAGGCACTACGTATGGAAATGTACTTTATTAAATGTATTAACTGTATGTGGCATCAAATAGACAGGCGACACTGATTGCATAGGGACCTGTGTTTGTATGATGTTCAAACAGTCATACATTTTAGAAGATATTTCATCTCCCATACTGGTTCCATTTATTTAAGGCTCTGTATTTGTCCCGGTCCAATGCTGCTCTCTCCTTTATCTGTCTTCTTGACAGTGATTGATGTTTTGCCCCAACCAGAGTATCTACAGGACACCATTAATATGCACCTCCAACACATCAGCTGGAATGCTTTATCATTTGTTTCTGAAGATATACCTAACTTGACAAATGCAGTCTTCAATACATGTCTATCTCCTGCAGATGTAACAGAGAAGAAGCTAACATAAGCTTAGCATGTCAGCAAACTGCTCTATTTATTCAAAAACCAAAGATAATTGGGCCTCTGAAAATATTTAAAATGCTGTGCCGTACAACTCTGTGCAGATCAGACTTAGAAAAAATGCTGAAGCCACAAATTGTAATTTTTGTTTATAACGATAACAGCACCTGTAAAGCAGCAATAACCCTCAAACACATTAACTATCACATTAAGAAATCTGTGTGAAACCAAAATGTAGGAAGAAAAATAAAATGTAATTGATGTATTTAGGGAGAACTGCTTTTTACTTTAATTTTCCAAGTGGTTTCTTAAGCTCAAGGAGCAACTTCCACTGTGACTCATGCGTGTGATTTTTAAATGAAGTGCTACCTTGAGACTGTCTATTAGTAGTTTTTTTTTTTTTTTTTTTAACTTGTCTACTGCATTTTCAGATGTTTATGCTGTCTATTTAAACCTGAACTCTTTGAGGACCTTAGAGTCTGTGAGCTTTTTATTTTTTTATTTTTATTTTATTTTTTTCACAATTTCTGACTATTGATCAGTCAGACCTTGGGTAGACGTCTCTGGTACATTTAGAAAGAAAAGTTTGTATTCAGCTGCACTCTTTTTTTTTTTTGTCTGAACACAACATCCATGAAATTTTCAATTAGGTTTTAAAACACTTTATAGCACCGGAACTTCAATTCCAAAGAAATTTAAAGATCTTTCATTTGCTGCAGACACAGAGGACACCTCTCTTCTTCTTTTTCATCTGACAGCTGCCTTCAATAAAGCTTACCACAATATTTTCATCACCCAACTAGATACATGTTGCATAAAAGACTCTGTGTTGGACCGACTCAGACCTCCTCAAGAATCCACAATTTTATTTTCCATTTATTCTCTCATATGCAGATGACGCTCAGATTTATCACAAGTTGAAGCACAATCATCCTTCCTCGCTACAGCCATTGTTTGGCTCTCAAACTGAGGGGAAAAAGTAAAACTTTTCCGAAATGATTACCTTTTAATGGTTTTTCGAGGGTGATTCGTGATTGATGCTGACGTCTTTCTGTTTTCACATTCCACATTGTTTTAAATGTTTTTTTTGTTGTTTTTTTGCTGGCTGTCATCTGGAAAACACATTTTTCCATGATGGTATTATCCTAAACTAAATTCCTTTTTGAAAATCTAATGCAAAAAAAAAAAAAAAAACTATGAGAACACAAATAATATCTAGCAAAACACCCTTCCTGCAGCTCAGCAATTAAAAATCAAAATTACAAACTTCAGGCTTTGTAGTTTATATGTCCTTCACTTTTTGAGCTTGAACTGCAACAAGTCGATAAATGAAGCAAGACTTATTATTTATCAAGCAGATGCTTGTTTCTTTACCTCCATATTTCAGATCGGCAGCTGCTTTGTCTGAATGTACCTGTTTGAACTCTGGATTGCAGGTTCTCATCATTTGGAAAATGTCGTCTTTTGCCCAATAAAGAATGAATGAGAAAAATCTCACCGTCGGAGAAAGTGCCTGGAAGGCTGCAAAATGAAATGTCACCAGTCGTGTACTGCAAAAAGCAACAAGTCATTGTGAGTAAAAAATGAATGCATTCACCCTTTTTTCCCCTCCCTTTTCTCCCCTCGTCTTTCCTCGCGGTAGAGTTGTGTATGAGGGTGGGTGGAGCGCAATCACATTTATCTTCATTGCACACCCTAAAGCTTGGATAAATGAGTTCAAATGATGGAGTATTTGCATCACTGAGCAAGATTTTGGATGAATGAGCCAGAGCTATTGATGAAATCCTACTCCAGGCTCATGTGACATTCATCCAATTCATTCACTCCATTGACTTGCCTCCAGTGTAAGCCATGGTCTTCACATTTGCCTGGATAGGCAGGAATATATGGTTTTCAAATGGCTTTATTAAGATAAGTACTGGTGTTAAATGAGACCATAGATTTGTGATTATCTCTCTTTTTACCTCAGATTTTATAGCTATGAGGCCAGGAACTTAAATCGATTTTCAACAGCATATAAAGATGGAAATTTCATCAGATTAAATACACCGAAGGTATCGAGTGCTTGGTCATTGTTAATCATTTCCAATATTTATTTTTTTCCTAAAAGATAACATTTTTAAGTTGCTGCTCACTGTCTCCTATCCTGCCATATATGAGGGTGTAAAAATGTTACTTGGGTCTGAACATGACAAAATGAAGCCAATTTTTTAGAACATCCAGTCCTGTCGAGTATTGAGGTCAAAGGTCTGGAATTAACAGCTTTCAGGTGCATTACAGCCTGGTATGTTATTTATTTTCTGTTTTCTCTTTTGCTGTGATGTCACCATCTTGACAGTACTCTAGAATCCCATGTCTACCTATGGAGTACTGTACGGAAAGACACACTGCCACAGATTGTTTTGGACATGCCATCAAATTCTCTAAAAGCATATGTGTTACACAGGAACTACTATTGCTGCACACACAGAAAAACTGTTGCAGCAATGACCCAATAATAACAAGTACATTGTGATACGCTATGCAGACACTCCGTCTGCACCGATGACGAGTCTGAAAAAAAAATAGCATATCAAAAGATAATTAGATGCTTTTGTACCAGGTTTTGATGTTTATTTACTAGTTAAGTTGTCTAAAACCTGTTTGGTTTGATTCAGTCTAGTTTTACTGCAAACCAAAACTGATTGACTGGGAGACGACAAACTTCCAGTTCTCATGTCTGGTGAAAATCTGAAAACTGACTGCTAGTAATCAGATATTTGTATCCAATTTATTTATAGGACTTTAATTAGATGTTCTACATGTCCAAGTTACCTTGAGGAAAAAAAACCAAACTTATCAAATGACTTTAAAAAAAGACCTCTTCTACTTTGTCTGACTCAACTATTTTTTTTTTTTTTTTTTTTCTGTATAATCTCAACTCTGTCCCGGGGTCACGCTTCTACTGCCCACTTGTAATGGGAGCCACAGCACAGCCTAAAGAAAAGCAGTGAACTTCTGGGCACCGAAACTTTTTAATAGTGAGTTTTGGGGTCACTGAGCACTGAAGTCACAGGCAATGTGTCACAGATGGCTCTCAAGTTGGGTGACGTCCCAGAAGATTCAATATTCCATTAGGACTATTATTTCTAAAGTAGATTAATCCCTGTCATTTAACGCTTGGCTGATGTCCATTTGAAGTCATTATGTAGAGGGACTGACAATGTTTCATAAATTATTCACAGCTTTATCTGGGACGCTCTTCACTCACCATGCAGGAACTTAAAGCGTGATCACTTGTCACCAGAAAAAAAAATAATAAAAAAATTGCTTACCTTAATACATACAATAGAGAGATCATTTTAGACATGAGTTCTTCCGTCAGCTGTTTATGGAGGACATCAATAGACGGCATATTTTTTTTCCTGTTTTTTCTTAAAGTGTATGTTTGAAATCAAGACACGCTCTAGCAAGAATCAAGCCGTACCCCGTCTTTAAAAATGAAAACGTATTTGTACTCAGCCCCTCTAAGAGAATTCTTGTTCAAGCCATCTTTTGCGGCAACTACAGCAGCGACTCATTGCTGTCTGTCTCTACCAGCGATGCACATTTAGAGAAATCCTTCCCCTAATCTTTCTGTTTTATAAATAGTTAAGAGGTTCAGTTGAACTGGATGGAGAGCTGTGAAGAGAACTGGGAACAGATACAAAATCAAATTGGATTTTGAGCTGGAGCTTGACTGTTTTGTCCTAATGCAGTGCAAATTACACAGAGTGTCCTTAAAAAGCCTTAAATGTCTTTATTACACGTCTTAAATTGTGTTTTATTCACTAATGTTTTCTTAAACTTCTGAGGCCTTCAAGGTAGCTGCTTGCACTGGGTTTATTTAAAGGTATTCGATTAAACCAAGGGTTGATAGACTATTGGGAAAATGTGATAGCATCGCAATGTAAAAAAAGTTATTGCAGATTCAATGGAACAGTAATGAATGCTTTACCATTATGTACATATTTGTAAACTAGTTCTCAATATGTTCTTTAGCTGAATCCACTGGTGGTATTAACCTGAATACACCACAGCTGATCTATTCTTGTGCTTCATTTGTTTCTGCAGCAGAAACCCAGTTTCCCCATAGGGATAATTAAAGTTTCATCTCCTCTAATTAAAGACGTTTCAAAATTCTGAACACACGCACACAAAGAAGTCCTAATACGAGGTCTGAAAAGGAACTGTGAGAAACACACGCACACACACCCCAAAATGGTTGAGTGGCTGAATGATTGAAAATGCAGTCATGCTGAGAATGTATGCCTAAAGTTTCCTGCCAACACTTAATTGGCATGCTGTCAAAGAATGGCGGTGTACATAAACAACCTGCCCACATGTTGTTTTTGTGTGTCAGGCATCCATCATCCCTTCATACAAGGTTGAGGGAGAAACGTTTTTTTTTTTGTTTTTGTTTTTATGTTTCCAATGGAAGGTTTTCCCTCTTTCTTTATTGACTTTGCGAATATGTTTGATGATACACTTGTATTTTCATTGACAGATCATGCAGGCACGTTGAAACCAACACTAAGTGGAATTTAATTAAGACTGATGTAGCTTAAGACAAAGACATGGCGTGAGTACAAACATAGAAACAGCTCAGCAGTTTAGACATGCTTTCAGTTTGACTTGAAAACAGTTAAGCTGGGGTTAAACTTCACCTCAGCCGTCAGGTCACAAGGAATACAATTAAATATCCTCTAAGATGCAAAATGAAAGCCACTTTTTTATGACTAACATACTCGTTAAATGATTAGTTACGCTCTACTCCTCCTTTCAGCCAAGCTGAACTGGGATTATTTAAAGTCAGGTATGACACGCTCTACTCAAATGCTGATTTTTCATAAACGGCAATCCACTGTTCTCATGGTCCATACAATCCTGAAAGGAAACGTATTTTCACAATTGGATGGCCTCTTATTATGAAATCCATTGATGTTTCTGTAGCTGCAAAACAAAAACCAATCACCCTCCTTTCATGATTGTGGGATGCAGATATATGCATATTTTCTGTTAGTTACCCTCCAAACTTTGCATTGGGGGATTTCGATAAGTATTTCTACTTCTGTCCCATCTGTCCAAAGAACATTGAGCTGAAGTCTTGTTGCAACTTTGCTGCTTTTATAATGTTGACAAAGAAATCTTTGTCCTGGAAGAAATTGCCAGGGTGTTTTGCAATTTCTAAGCATTGAACGTTTGGGGTAAGTTGTGAGTACTTGGCAACTGTCTTAAATGTTTTCCACTAAGTAGTCTCTCCACTGAATGAAGAACATCAAAATTGTTTCACTTGCAGAAACAGTTGCATCTCTAGGGTCATCTCTCTAAAGTCATTCTGGTTTGCCTTGACCTGGGAAAGGGTGTACTGTCTTTTTAACATTACCTTTGCGTCATTTGATCTTCTCAAATTATTTGCTAGCTCCCAAAGCTGTGAAGTAGCAGATAACATCTCCTTTGCTAAACTACTTTATCGCAATTTCTTGTAACTTTGTGACTTCTTTCGGTTCTGACATTAAAATGGTATTGCAGGTGTGGACCAAATAACATTTCATACACTTTCTTGGAGACTTGGCTCAAGTTTATTGACTTCTCCCTGGAGGTAAGAGGAAACAGGTCTTCCTAGACAGGTCAGCCTGTGGCAGATGTAAAGCTTGCTGGAGAATTTATTTGGCAAGGGAATACTTCAGAACCCCTCTCACCCCCCTGGAGGAGCAGTGGGAAGGACTTTGCTCGAGCTGGTCCAATCAGTCTGTTGGCCCTGCAGATCAGAGTGAGCTGCCAAAAGCAAGCATATAGATGGATTTCTGCCAAGCACCTAAAACGTGCTGGAGTGTTTTGTATTGGCATGGTGTTCTGCTGACAAGTACAGCAAGAAGCACAGCAGAGTGCAACCCTAACAAAACCAAACCTGTCCCATAGGTTTTACTGTTCCTGCTGTGCTGTTTGGGTTATTGATGCTTGTCACCTACCAGCTGTAGAGATTTGTTGTTTTTTTTTTAGTGATGTGTTTTCTATTTGGCCAAACTCTCAACAAATTCTTGAGCTTATTGGCAGTCGACCAATGTCTCGACACTCACATTACGGTAACAAAAATAGGTATGAAACCTGTTCGTGCAACAAAGTTCTGAAACCTCAGTAGGATGTTTAAATAAATTATTATTTATAACTTTTACAGTTTTTATGAACTATGTGCCGTCTTTATAATCGTAACATGGGTATGATTGTAATTTTATGGGAACATGATACATTTACTCAAGCGTCGGATAGTAAATCATTTATTGGCTTCGTTTTTTTTTTCTTCCAAACTAATCTTCTGTCAGGGTCATGGCAATAATTATCTTCATAAAAAACCTTGCTGTCTGGCCCATGCTGATGCTGCATGTGCTCATGATTTCTTCTCATGTCTCATATCTAAGGGCTGCTTTTAATAAGCTGAGTGCATTTCATTAAGGTTCATGTCTTTCTCAAATATAATTTATAATCTGCTTGAGCAATGTACACAGAGTCTTCACATCAAGTAACAAAATCAGAGTTGTATCTTGGCCTCAAACATCATCAAAAATACATGTGAACCATATATATATATATATATATATATATATATATATATATATATATATATATATATATATATGAGAAACTAACTCTGAACATGCCTACATTGACCCTAACACATTGCCCCAACGGTGCAAAGTAAAGTGGCAATAACATGATGCTTTGAGGATGATTTTCTTCAGCAGGAAAGGGAAAACGCAATGTGATCCTGGAGGAAAACTTGGACTAGGGCAGATGTCCACTTTCCAACAGGAGGACAACTTTAAAAGATATCAACAATGGAACAGTTTAGATCAAAGCACATTCATGTGTTTGAATGGGCCAGTAAAAATCCAAACCTAAATGCAATTTAAATTCTTTGGCAGAACTTCAAGGTTGTTCAGAGATGCTCTCCGCCCTACCTTAAAGACGTTGAGCTATTTTGCAATTGGTTTGGTAACAAAATGTTGCCTCAGGCAGCTAGATAGAAATGAAAAACACACTTAAATTGATTCTGTCTGCAATGTTAAAAACCAGATGTCGTGATGTACTAATTCAAGTTGATAAGTTGTCCTAAAATTCCAGCAAAATACATTCAAATTTGATACAGGAACTTCAGTAGGTGTGAATGCACTGTTGCAGTATTACCTATCAATAATTACCATTGTGTTTTGGGGTATTTGGAAATAATCAAGTGGGTTCAATATTTCCTAAGTGCTGCAATGCCTTGCTTTCTTTTCGTTAGCAGGAACCGCAAACATCAAAAGCACACTCAATGCATCATCCATCACCACAGTGAGTGTCGACCATCTTTATGAGCCTGAGGCGTTTTATTCCTATAGAATCCCTTAAATACGGTTTGACACATAATCCACTTAAATGTACCAATCACAACACTCCCGCTTCAGTCCGCAGAGATTGCCTGTTATCAAAGAAAGCTTTGAAGAATATCAAAAGTATGGATTTTGATCTTATCACTCTTCTTTCTACCTGAAGAAAGGGCCTCCAACAGGGACTCCTATCCATCAAAATGCATTTGTGGCTGGATCCAACATCTTAACTCTGTGTGCACTCAAGCACCTTACGGCACCCTGCCCATATCTCAGCTGTAAGGAATGGGCTTCTGCTCAATATATGTGCAAATCACCAGCAACCCCAGCTCCCACTTCCCAGGAGTTGCTCAGAATTGTCTGTGTTCTACAAAGCGACACTGTGGGTGAGTTCCTTGAACAAGAATCCATTGCCGACGTTTGGCTCATTCTGTCGGCGTCTTTAATTATTAGCGCCGACAACTGTGTGCTGTTGTTCCTCTAATTAGTCGCTTTATTACAAGCTCAAGGTTATGGTCTGTTTGGCCCCGTCATTAATGGTAGCCCTAACCAACGCTTGGTCTCACCAGGAGGTGTCCATCAATTAGCGACACGACTGTGCTCTCTCCGCCATGGAGCCAACCACAGGCATGTTCAAAGGACATCGTATGTGTTTGGACACAGCAAGTGGTGAGCAGCGTTTCTGTGCAAACTAGAGTAGGGATGTTTGAAGAGTAAAAGTAAAAAACTTGCAAAAAGCCATACCCCCCTAATGGCAATGCCAGACTTCTTTTTTTTTTTTTCCTTTTCCTCTTAAACAGATTTGTAGTATTATCAGCCTGATTGTAGATGTAAACATCATCTGGCTGTTTTTTTGCCCGAATTACCTCAATTCTTCAAGGTATGTTGGAAGAAATATGTCAAAGAAATTTGAACTGCATAGAAGAAAGCCACATAAAATGGAGTTGAAACAATTTCTGTTGCCAAACTCAGTTTAGATTAACTATTTATTTGACTTGCTAATGATTTCAGTCAAAGGCTACATCTTCCTTCAAAAATGGATTCAACGTATTCCTTGTAAACTTGTCAAATCCCACCAGAGGAAGAGGCACAACATGTTCACCCTCTAAAGAGGTTCGGCACTCGTCACGAGGCAGCATCCCCTCACCAGCGACATGTGCTCAACAAAACTACCTGCTCTGTGTCTTCTCACAGAGACACCTCACCTGTCTGGCAACTCACAGATCCTATTACCTCTGTCAATGTGCCCACACTGCTTCTCAATACGAGTTTCTCGGTTCCACTGAGGAATCTGAAAGGATTTATGTTTATGCCAGAGGATGGAAAAAAATACTCATGTGATTTCTTTCTCATTATAACCTGACACAATTTTATGGGAATTTTATGTGATAGACCAACGCAAAGCAGTGAATTTTGGAAAACATTTTTAAAATCAAAGAGCGGGGGAAAAAAAAATTGCCTTCTTTACCCACACACCCCTAAATAAAATCCAACACATAAGTGAATGAACAAGAGAAAAATACTTCTCCAAATATATATATATATATATATATTCAACTGTTTGAGAATATCGGTGAAAATACAGCATCGTTAGGAACAAAGAACACAGCAGACGGGTCAAGGATCAAGTTGTGGAAAAACTCAAAGAGGGGACATGGAAAGGAGAGTGTTACTCATAAGAGCTCTCAACAGGCCCATGTTAACCCTAGAGAAGCTCAAATGAAGACTGTTCCTAGAGAAGCTCAAATGAAGACTGTTCCTAGAGAAGCTCAAATGAAGACTGTTGACATAACAACTGCTTGCTACATGCTCCATAATTTTGGCCTTTTACGAAGGAGTGTGGAGAAGAAACCCATTGTTGAGGAAAACAATTTTTAAGTGCTGCTTGCAGATTGCCACATTCCATGTAGGAAACATAGAAAGCATTAAAAAGAGGATATTCTGCTCAGATTCAAAACAAAAAAAAAAAAACAACTCTAAAACAATTTAGTCTCCAAAACACAGTATATTTAACAGATCACCCTTAACACCTAACCCCAACCATGCAACTTCTTCAACACCATGCTACTTTTTTAGCAGGGGAATACAAGGACAAACAGTAGATGTTAAAAATGGATGAAGCTAAATAAAGTATAATCTTTGAAGAAAACTTATTAGACATTCACCTGTAGCAGGTCAATGACCCTGACTAGACAGCTTGAGCTGCAATAGGCTTTGAAAACCATGACTGATTATCATTCCACTTTGCAATTATGTGTTGGTCTGCAGCATAAAATCTCTATAAAAATAAAACTGGAAAACAGAAAATGTGAAATACTTCTATAATGAACTGCCTAACAGTTTATGTTAATGTAAGTTTAGAAAATTACTTCTTTAAATAAAATGGTCAGGAAATGGACAGTGAAGGTCATCATTTGGCTTTTTTGTTTAGAGTAATTAGAAATATAACATGGGTCAGAAGGAATTTAAAAATGTGCCACCATGCTTTAATGAGTGTGTCACCCAAGTAAGACATAAAGCACGTGCAAATAATCAGTGGAGCAACTATAAAGTTTATAAGCAGAAACCACAGCATGTGCAGAAAAGCTGCATAGCTGACACTTTATCTGAACTCAACAGGTTTAAAAACATAAAACATTTCACCACATCTCGCATACTTTGACCTTTCAACCTGAGCAGCTTATTAATATGACTTCAATCCATTTGCATTGGATTTTTCATGAAATGATCGCAGTAATAAGTTTCCAACCTACACGAAACTCGTCAAGTACCACACTGCTAATGACTACTGCTTAACTAACTCCCACCATGGTGCCTTAATCATAGTCATTAGTGTGCCAAAAAAGGCCCAACAAAAAAAGAAGCTTATCTGCATTTAAAAATAAGCCCCAACTCTGCTTCTGGTATTATTTTTAGGTGCTACGATCACTTCCCTTCAGCAGGTCATCTGTTTGTCTCCCCACAATGCTCTCCTTCCTTTCCTTTGTTGCCCATCCCGTCAGACATATGGGAGTGATACTCTGAAGATTGGAATTAGCTGTTTGGAGAGTATTTCAAAGCACTCTCGCCGGTTCTGTTTCGCAGGCTCCAGGGACCCGGCTGCCATAATTTTTGTCATGCTGTTTGAATTAACAAAGACTGCGGTTCTGCTGCAAGTGCTGGCGCCAATGAAATGGTGAAAGCTTCTAAAATAGATTTTTTTGGGGGGACTAAAATAAGTATGGACTGTTTTTCCAGTGCCAGCTTGCTTACAGAGAAAATGAACCACTGACATTTTTTTTATTTTGTGTGGTAAATGCACTGTTGTATCCACAATACTTAGGACATCCAGGTAATGTGGATAAGTACTTTTGGAGGGTTTTGCTGGTGCCAAGCTTAAAATACAGTTCAAAATGCTAGTGATTCATGAAAACACAATCACTACCTTATTTTCCCATGCTTGTTCACTCTTACTGAAGATTTTAAAACCTGCCCTAGCTGTCAACTCTAGACATATTTCTCTTCTGTTGCAGGGCCAACAAGACAAACAGCCACACATGCACAAACTTGCACTTAAGATCTGTTTAGAAGTGCAGATACACCCTCCATTGGTAGTTTTGGACTGTGAGTAGCATGCTGTACCAAGGTAAAACTCATGGATGCCAAGCAGGAATGTCCAAACTTCTCCCATCATGGCCTCACCGGAGATTTAAACTATAGCTAACTTGCCTCTAGGCATCTGTACAAACCCTTTCCTTGACATTGAACAGAGGTTGCTTGTGTGCAGCCATATTTCCAGTGCGTACACTCTTGGCAGGAAAACCCTAAACATCAAAGTGTTTCAGAGTTGTACCGTTTTTCATAAATATCGTGGTGCCTTCCTGTTGCATCTGAAGGATGTGTGCAAGTACACACAGCATGTACACCTGGAAGTAAATAAGGTATTTGTGTTTGAGTAGCTCTTCAGCAGTTTGGGCTACAGCTGTTGGAAATTTTATCTATCTAGGACTCTGTCCAATAATTCCTCAATTAATCAAATAATCAGATAAAGGTGCTACACCAGGTGTTAGCTAAATTCTGTAGCTCTCTTGATATTTGCACGTGTTTTGGCCCATCACCTAATCTACTGATTTATTGCGAATATATGAGAACTCTTTCCAAAACATTCCTTTTAACAAGAACCCCAACAGTCACCCTGGGCTTACACATGTTTTTCTTGAGGTGAGATGTCAGAATGCCTGTGCCAAGTTAGGAGAAAATAGAAATAGAAAACATAATGTTTGCCTTTCCTGAGTGGAACAGAGTGCTTGTTTGAAATCCAGAGCAATAAATCATTTGACAGGTGAGCTTTTATTAAATATTTCGAGCACTAAGTCCTCTAAGTTGTGATTTCTTTTTTATGAGTCGGTGAATAAGGTTGTGCTTTTTTGAAGACAGTTTTCTTTTTCTGGATCTGTGGACATTGCCCTCAGTTGGCCAGTACACAAGTTTGTTACCATGGAGACAGACAGATGTTTCTTCCTTTGGATTGGTGTTGAGAATTTAAACAGCTGTTACTCCCTACTAGTGCAGTGTGACATCTGTCCGATCACCCAAATCAAGATTCAGGTGATTTCGGAAGACATCCAAAGTAGCAATAATGTTGAGAGAAATGTACTTTTCATTACAGATGTCTTCCAGGTTGTTTTGTTTTGCTTACTCATACATCCAACCATCCATCCTGTTAGCACATCCCACATCAAATGTAATTGCTAATTCGTTCATTCGTTGAACTGCATGTGTGTGTACTGTTAATGGAAACTTGTGTTGTTGTTTTTTTTAAGTTCTTGACAAACAGCCCAAGTTCTTGTTGTTCCCCGAGGCAATTTGTCCAAACTCCCAATTCTTCCTGCCAAGTTTCAATTTCCATGTATTATACTCCTCGCCATATGCCGGCTATCGCTGCTGCACCCAGGTGTGTCCGCTTGGAATCGGTGCATCCTCAGCCGACATAGGCGGGTATTAGTGAGACAAACATAACAGACAGATGGCAACTCATGACTGTGACTAGCCATTGACCTTGGCTTATACTTTCAATGGTGCGGGTTGAGGAAATTGCACAGCTGCATTCCTAATGCAATACACCTGCACACATAATGTGGAAAGATGTATTCATTCATAATCATGTCTAAATATGTGAATAACTCCGAAAACATCAAGCCTTCTCCTGACCTGGCGATTATTCGGCTCTTTTTCAGAACCCAAGAAATCCCAAAGATGGCAAAGTTGGTCTGCTGATCTCATTATTCTCATCACTCAGCTAACCCTTTTGTTTCTGTCTCTTTGTTGTGTTATCAAGAAAAAGCCTTTTTTTTTTAATTCCCACACAATCACAGAACAGAGCCCCTGCCGCATCATCCGGCACAGCTTTTGCCATTTTCGCGGCACATTTTGCCTCATTATTGATATACCTCGGTTGGCACGGCTCCGTCTTGGATGCAAAATATCGGCGCCCAAGGCTTTTTGTGTTCATTCAAACAGGCGTCACAGTGTTCCAGCTTCCTCTAAAAGGCATTTAAATTGTAGTTATATTCACGAGTGGAGCTTGAAGTCAGCCTCCTTCCCTATTAGGCAAGCTAACCTTCTACTCCAAGTGTCTTCCCAATTACAGAGACTACTGCTGATGAAATGGCTGTGCAACATGGTGACTTGTCATTTGGCCAATTATTCTTAATGAAGCACCGCATTGCAAATGGGCAACTCTGTTTTGGCTTGCTGGGTTTGCAGTATCTGTACAGGGACACTAGTCAAAATGTTTCCTTTTGAGTAATCCATTGGTTTAAGCAACATTTTTTCCACCGTTCGTGGAGGCCACTGATCAATCAAATTTGCGGATTCAGTGGAAGTGAAATGAGGCGTACCAGCTTATGCTGAGGCAGCATCTCTCAATCCACGTGATCTTGTTTTGATGTTGATATTATTGGTTAAATAATAAGATAGTTATTACTGCAGATAAGATAGTTATTAAAATGCAGCAGGAAAGACATGGAAGTACAGCTCAACAAGAGGCAATGTGTCTATTCGAATGCACAGCAGTGTGTACATATATACTGTATATATATATATGCACATTTCTGATTAAAAACTGAAAATCAAACCTTCAAATACACTGAATGCAATTGTAGACATGGGACTAATGCAATGATTTGTAAATGAGGAGAAAATAAGGCCTGTGCATTGTTCCCTTTTTTTCCTATTCCTAGTCTACTGTAAGGAAATGTGGCTATTCATCTCCAGTAAATACAATTTGACAAGAAGTCTCTTGATTATTTCAGTGCATAATCACATTTTTAGAAAGCTGGGACAAAAGCTTTCTTTAGAAAGCTGGAAAAATATTAATCAGAAACAAGACATATGGTGTTTGAGGGTAATGGAAAGTTTTCATATCGTACCCAATTGAGTGAAATAAGATGAAATTCAAGGGTTTTTCAAGCATCTTGATGATGCATGAAAATACGTAGTGATCTTGTTAGGCCAAGTGCTTTACGTACTTCCCACTTCTTTGATATGATTGGAGGTAAAAATAGGCAAAGGGGGCAAACTAACCCACATCTGAGATGAGGGAAAAAACCTAACTGATCCAAATAAAAAAAAAAAAAAGAAATGGCAGTAAAGAAATAAGAGATCTGGACAATGTTTGTAATTTTGGTGCAATTGAGAGAAAGGACACAAAACATCACGCTGAAGGGTTTTTGGTGACACTTGTGTGCTGCTGTTAATACTATTGGTTCATTTTTTTTCTGTTTCCTGCTGCATTGAAAAAAGAAAGTGAGACTGAACCAAGAAACCATCAGAAATATACATTCAAACATTTCCCAGATTGTTCAAAGCTGTCAGTTTTAATGATGCACACTTTTCCCAGTGCGAATTATTGACAAAACTGAAAACAAACGGCAAATGATGCTGTTTGACATTTGCATAAACCCAAAATCTATAATCAAGGATAAAATAAACAGCATGGCACAGTCTCACATATTATGTCTTTTTCCATCTTCTGGTAAACTAGGGATGATTTGCAAAGCACCGGTGCTTTCCTTGTCAACGGCTTCCTTCACTTTATATGTGTAGACATATTCGCAGCTGGGAGCTACTCTGCACAGACGGAGTCTTCTATTTCCAACTTCGGAGCAGCTCCACTGGAGCATTTAGCAGTTAAGTGTCTTTCTGGAAGGTATATCACTAATCTATCTGGAGGGAAGTTCTTTTCTCTTACAGTGGGCCGAGAAAAACCCAGACATCAAAATTTAAGATGAATTTTCATGCTTTCATTTGACGTTACAATGTAGTAACTGTTGGTGCAAACAGTAAATTATCCAGTTTAATAAATGTTTTACACGTAGGCTACAATGACTTTAACTCGTCTTCCGATGATTAATTTAGAAGTTTGTTTTTTGTTCTTTGTTTTTTCCACCTTTGTCATTCACATCAACAATTTCAATCTGAGCTGACCCCAAAAGACATAAAAGACAGCTACGTAAATCCATAGATCATATCATATATCTCTGTTGTAGAGAAGACAGAGATGGCTGACAGCTCTTTAACGCCACTGGCCTTCATGTGTCAGATTCCAGTACAAATCAATCTGATGAAAGAAAATGTGAGGACCAAAAGGTCAGATGATTTACAACAGGTTACATCATTTTGGACTTTTGATACATCAGTAAGGTCTTCTCCCAAAACTAAACTATCAGTGAACTATTTCTGTTCTAAAATTTAAAGTAAAGCTCTGATTTTGTGGTGTCCTTATTTCATGAAAACACATTTTCATGAAAGAGTTCAGTTTTTGACAAGAAGACAAAACTCAGTAAGAGTTGGACAGTTGTAGCCGAGACTTTAACGGAGGCAGAAAATATGAGTATGAGCAGCATATGATTTTCTCAGATCTCAGATTGTCTTTCTTTGTGGTTTTGTCCTACAGTTTACAATAAGGTGATCCAAAATTTTCAACCAATGCCTATCAGTGGCAGTGGCAGGTGTCTGAAGTAGCTTTAGATAATTCGTCAATGCTAATTATCGTATCAAGATTCAAAGGAGTTTTTTTTTGCAAAGACCTCTAATGTACACATATCTCAAGAAGAACTTACCTGTTACATTCAGAAGGATACTGAGTAAACAGTACATGGTAGAATGTGTTTTTAAAGAGCCCTGTATCGTTATTCATTAGAAGGTAGAAGAAAACAAGGCATTCGACGCCAAGACTGAGATGCTTGACTCTGGGGCAAACAAAAAGCTGGGTGACAAAGTTCTGCGAGCAACTGAGGTCAGTTCAAAAAATAATGCCTACTGCTAGGGTCAAAAAAAAAAAAAAAAAGAAATATCGTTATAGTTCTAGCTGGAGAGGAACAAAAGCCAAGGCCAGTGAGTATTACAGATACTGATTGGGAGCAGGCGGATGAGAATGGAAATGAAATGTTACACAGAGGCAAGCTAAAAACAATGGAAATCTCTTCTTTGTGTTTAAACACAGTAATGTAGTGTGTTGCTTTCCAACAAGCTAGCTCATCAGCTAATGGCAAAGCACCTCATCTACACTGCTGATACGTACATTACGCTGAACAGGACACCAGCAAAGTAATAAGCATTTTCTGATGCCCTCACCCCAGATAAGATAAGTAACCAATAATCTAATGAAGCAGTGTGGAGCATTCCAACTCCAATCACATTATGTAGACACATATGCACCCTGATGCAGCGTCATTTCGTCACAGCGGGCCTGTCAGAGCGTCCTGCGACACGCACGGTTGATTCAGTGCACACCCTTGGTTCCTGAAAAAGTCAGTGCAGCGTGAGATGACAGACGGGAAAAAGAAAATAAGACCTTTCTGGTTAAGGGAAAAGGATTTGGCTAAGGAATGAGGATTTGGGGGTATGAGCCAGAATGGTGACTAGATTCACTAATGTGGAGTGATAGAAGCAGATTGCTGCCCTTTGTAAGTCTGATTCTTCTAGGAGATTCTTCTTGTTATTCCTTTCCAGTGTCTGTTTTAGTAAACTAGAATAACTTGAGTTAAATTGGACTGTGTAGACATCTTTGGAAAAGATGGCAAAGGAGAAAAGAATGCTACTGTTGGATTGTTTACCAGAAGAAAGTGAAGAGACGATGAGGTACCAAATGGAGGGCAAAACAAAACAGTATTTTTATGGAATACATAGCTCAAAACAAAAGGCTATGCATGCAGGCAATGGAATTAGTGGATTATTGAGAGCATAATGCATGTATCAAAATGGATCTTTGGATCTCAAGTCCATCAGTCCGTCTCTTGCACCAGCCATGAATAAGATTTGCCATATCAAGTTATACAAAGATTTTATGTTTTCACAATAGTAAAAGTTATCCGTCATCCCTCCTGTTGACATTCCAGAGAAAGTTCTAGAATTTGAAAGCTTCAAGACTTTGCTCAAAAAAGACCTTTTTCCAGTCACAATGGTCATGACTTGGAAACTGCTTGAACACACACATCGCTCTGCCAAAGAGAACACAGTTTTAAGATCGATTATCTCGTTAAGATCTGAAAGATCTTACAGAAATAATCTTATATTGCTTATCTAGAAGTTCAGAAAGAGTTTGAGGGAAAAAAAAAAAAAAAATATATATATATATATATATATATATATATATATATAAGTATTTTGAATGTGAAATGTCTTCTCTGGAATGTTATGTTTAAAAGAATGTCATGAGATTGGTATTTTGAATGTAGTAATATGTTGACATTTTTTGGAATCGAGATGAATAACTAAAAAATCTGAAAACGGTGTTAAGTACAGACTCTCAAACTACCTCAAGCCCAAATTTAATTGGTTGTTCATGCTTCAGAGAGAAGCTCTGATGATTCTTACAATTCAATCTGTTCATTTACTGTATTGAATATTCATTGTCACACATCATCTCCTTTTAGTTTGCTGTATGCAAATTTATAAGCATTGTTTATCCCGGTTTGTTAGTCACACTAGTTAATTTTGGTAAAATAATCATTCAGTAGAAACATATTGAGTGTTTCTACTGAATGATTCTGTATTAGTTTTTATTGATTCTCATTTCTAAGAGTGAACTTACTGTTGATAGTGATGAAATTCATACCACGTCCTTTTCTATATAGATTATTGTTCACATTGGCAATGGATTGTTTTATAGCAATACAGCCAAGAAGCAAATTCTGTCATCTAAAAATACTGACAACCTTAACTACCAAATAGTCTTATTTTTTACTAGTTGTGTTATAAAGTAAGCAAGAATGCAAGAAAAGTAAACAAGCTCATCAGTGCCAACATTGTTTGTGTCCTCTGGGAGTTTGTTCAGTTCTCATCTGTGTCTTCTTCTGATTTTATGTGAAAGCCAAACATTAAATCGTGCCTGTTTTCCAGGCAGCCAGAAGCGGTAATGTGAGGGAAATCGGAGCCATCCTTTATCTGTAATAAATGGCTCTCCAGAGTGACAGCTGTAATCCAAATAAATGACATTACAGCCGTTTTCCAAGAAAAAAAACAAAACAAAAACTAATCCTATCTAAAATGGGGGGCTTGTGTTATTCCATTTTGCTCCGCGTGTTAGCTCCATGGTGAGTTTGCTGGCCTTGGAAGCTGCTGACACTAGTTGGGAGATGTGAGAAAATTTCTGTCAGTCGCCTAATTATACCTAATTACTCAGCTAAATGGAAAGAGACTGTCCAGTGGTTGAATATTCTTAGAAAGATTCATTTATAAGCTAGGTAATCATACTTTCTTTTTTTTTAAATATAAAAGTTAATTAGAGGAAAGGCCTTTTCCCTTCAGCTGTTTATCATGTTTTAAAAGTTCCACTTCTGTTAAAAAAAAAAAAAAACAGTCGGCAACAGAGCTCATCTCACCCACCTACATGCGCATGCATTTTCAAAGGTACTAAAAAGCTTATGTGCATCACACATTGTCTCTCGCTGAGAACCAGCGAAACAACGGCGCATCCACAAATCGAAGCAGATGCTTGCGTTCACCCACGCTAGCGCACGCCCTCACCCGCTCGCCCACGTGCGTGCAGGGGTGCGCGCACGTGAGCCCGCACACGCAGTCAATGGGAATGGCTCATTATTCACAGGGATTTCTTTAAATTCAAACAAACAACTTGCCAGAAACGGACATTTTATATAATCACTCCATTTTTTTTTGTTGTTGTTTTGCAGGCATTGGAAACTTTCATCTTTTAGCCTTATATATATATATATATATATATATATATATACAGAGACTCGGCTGTGAAAGAGTCTTCATTTTCATAACAAAGAGGTGTGACTCGATGTGGACGGAACTGAGAAAAGGGGATTTCTTTGGAGTTGCAATCACAGGTGAGGGATGAAGGGGAAGCAAGATGAAGAAGATGGAAATGAAGAAAAGGTGTTGGCGAAAATGACAAACTGCTTGATTCTTCCGTTGAATTGATTCCTCTCCACCGTATTTATCTTCCAGCTGCATGCTGACATTTGCTCAGGCGTACTTACACACATTTATTATCAGCCGGGCCCTCGCGGACCACCCTCTGTGGCTTGTTTAAAGCTGGGCCACTAAATACCTTAGCCTCAAGGGATGGCGATTTGGTTACAGTGCCTAGCAGTTTGAGGGAATTTAAAGTCAAATTTCACGAGGTCTGCTGAGTTAGAGCATTCAAAGCAGGACGTGGCATAAGAACATATTTCAAAGGTGCTATTTCTGTACTTTTATGTAAAGTATAAAAAAAGACGAACATTTTGATGACGAGTCAATTTAAGTTCTAGTATGAGAAAAATAGGTCATTACATTATTTTGCAAGAGCAACAACTACTTACATTGTAACATCTTTCTTAAATAATCACTGCAAATGCCATTCTGAATGATAATAATAGCACAGACATTATTGCCTGCAAAATTAAACAAGAGAACATTAAAAAAAGCAAAAGGTGTGCTAAGCATTTGCTTCCCCTGTCAATTTTGATGTGGATACTGATACAACTGTCTATTTTCATTCCTTTAAACGAGCGTAATTTCTAAGCAAAGTCACATGAAATAAGGCTTCATGTTCATCTTTGGCTCCAAAATGTCAGATAAAAAGTACTTTACATAATGGAATTCTTGGACAACAAAGGAGGAGATGAAATGGCAGTTCTCGCTCGCTCCTTTTAAACTACAGACTATTAAAGCTATAGCCAATACAATAAACATGAGTAAGCACCTCATCTCGCTCCACTTCTAGCAATTCAAATAAATGCTTTGTGTTAGATAAGTACCATTAGAACACATTAGATTTTATTAACCTCAGGAACTGTTTGCCCCTTTTAACCAAATCCTTTTCTCCAACCTCGTGACATCAACATCAGAGCGTCTGTAGTCCTTGTCTTGCTCACTCCCGCTATTCTTTATTCATCAGATTATGGGTTTTATTGAAGTGCTCTTGATGGATTTTGTCTGTCTTTGGACATGAAAAAAAATAAAATAAATAAAAGAACGCTCCCGTCTCTCTTTGTCAACATCATTGCCAGTATTGATATCGGCGAGTTCAAACAGGGGACTCCTACACGCCTAAACAGCTTTCTGACTTAACACAAGCTGCATATTTTAATATCCATCCCGAACCGGGCACGGCGGATTTTAATGAGCGCTGCTTTATTTTAATCTTCGCCGTGACGTTCAGAGCCCTTGGAAGCGTCCTCGTCTTGGAAGTGTATGTGTTGGTGGCGAGGGACAATAACATGACTGCACTCCCCGCTGATGGAGCAGTTACTTACATAAATCATGAGAACATCTCATAAGATCAAGTTTGGTCTAAGACCCTGGGAATATAGTGTGCAGCGAGCTTCTCTGGTTGTGTCTAGTGCGTGTGTGTATGTGTGTGTTTCGTCTCCAGATTGAATTCTTAATCCTCCCTATGCTGATTCATCTGGGAAAATAGGCATCGGTCCCTTGTTGCCAGAAATATCCTTCTCTAAAGTCGGATATCTCTTTCTGCTGAGAGATAATATTAGATAATTAACTCCGCAAGATTAACTTACACATCTTTTTTTTTTTTTAGATAAGTGTTGAGCACACATTCAGTGAACACACCAATATGCACACAAATGCGTGGCTGTTTGTCTATGGAGGTCCCTCTTCTACATGAAAGCAAGGTGATAAAGTGTTCTCAGAAACTGACACATCACCTTTAGGCGTGTTTCTGCTCGACTGGTCCTCAGAGTAATATTGTCTGTCCTTTATTTTTTTTTTACCATTTCCACATTGAAGATGGGGAGAAAGGGGGAAAAAAAAAAAAAAAAGGAAGCAATGACACATGTTCCCGAAGCTGTAATTTCGCCCATGAATCATTGATGAAAGGTCCGCATCCGGCAGTTGCAGGTGGTGACACACAGTGGCACTTTTGGCACCGGAGCTGCACTCTCATTTCATCAAATGAAGACAAATTGCTGACATTGTGCTCTCCCTTTTCAAAACTCCAATCACTTCAGACCCCTACAGGCGAGTATAATTGAAGAAATACAGCCCCCGCTTGAGCCAAAGCATATTGTGTGTGTGTTGGTGACCTTAGAGACCTCTTAATCACGTGTTTCAACATGTCATTATTCGACAGATGTATAGCTTACCGTAGATGTAATAACATTTGTTGACACTGAGTGCCATTTAGCATGACATATATATTGTAGCATCAGGGTTAAATGCAAGAAAGTTTTATTTAAGCACCTTTTCACGGATACAAGTTAAAAGAAGCCACATGTTCGCCTATGTTTCCTGAAAAGGGAAATCTGTCTCTTACTTAGTTGTGGACAGTTGTAGTCCTTTCTAGCCACAAAAACAACTTGTTAAACCGCCAGTCGTTGAGCATGTTCAAGTTTTGCCACATCACAGAAACAAACTTTAAAGTAAGATTATGGCAGTTTATGTGGTAGACCAGCACAAAATGACTCATAATTAGGTTTTCAAATGTTTGTTGACAAATTTGAAAGTTTTGCTTTTTGCCCCAGATCATGTTATAGCCATACTTTTTACAGTTATGGGTGTTTCTCTTCAGTTTTCCTCATAAGTTTTCTGTTGTATGTATTTCTCCTCCTTGTTTATGCCATATTCTATTTGTGCTTCTCTCACTTTCGACTGCTTTCATTTGTTCTAAATTCTCAACCTCGTTTATTTTAATCAATGTTTTTGTTCATCACTTTCGTGAGTGCCTGTTGTTTGATAAGTAATGTTGGTTTGGCTTGGACAAGTCAATGTTGATCTAAAATATGAGGTTTTCTTAACCTCGACCAAGCAGTTTATATGGCTAAACCTGGCTTATGCATTCAAATCCCGCCTCCTGATTTGAAACAGTTGTGCTCACAATGTGAGATGCAAGAGAAAAACAGAGAAAACTTTCAAAACTCAGCATCAAAAAAGAGCAAACAGCCTCGACCTAATGTGTATTAAGGTTTAGCAAAGCTAAATCATGTGATTTTTAGTTTTATTTATTTGCCTTGCAGGCTTCACACTGCTAAATGTTCCCTAATGAGTGAGTTGGGGGAAGCCATTAACTTATTTCCAGCCCAGACAACCAGCTGTGGGTTAATCTAGCCATCATATTTCTTGGAAATATTCATAAAAGCAATCCGGCTATATAACAGCTGCAAAATAAAATCGGATGTTTCTCAGGTTGATGGCACCTCATTAGCTCGCACATGTGTTTCTCTCGCAACACATGACTGGAGGCATTTTATGCAACATTAAGGTCACCTCCTCATTTCGGTGAACTACAGCGAGCGAGGTTCGACTTGTCGGCTTGCCACTGCTGCGCTGTAACTTTTTTTTGTAAAAGTTGGAACATGACAAAAGCGGTTAGAGTCAGTTTTTTTTTTTTTTTTTCTCTTTAAAGGAGTTTTGATCTACCATGTATGTAGGGGATGCCTGGAAGACTAGCAGCATTTAATCGCCCAATTTCAGCTATGCAGTTTGATGTGACATTCTCTGTCATCCACACAGGAAGAGAACACTGGCGTGTCTGTGCCGTGATCTGGGATCACCAGTGTGGGAGATATACAGTATAAATTTATAAAACTGTAATGATGGTGAAAGCTGTGAGTTGGGGCTTAAAATGGTATTTGTTCCAACCGTGGTACGAATGTTCAAAGGTATCCACTGAATGTAGGATGTACTTGGTCCATTAGAGGCTCTAATGCGGTGACTTGCACAGGTTTTCACAACTTTTGTCCACTGCAACCCAAAAAAATCCACACAAAGATTGACATATGTAGATGCAACAAACATTAAATAAGGTCTTCTGATCCGACTCGACCAAATCGTGTGAAAATTTGGGTTGTGGGAAACCAACACTGCAGCTTACTTTGAGCGTTTCACATGGCGATTGTGTCAATGTTGGGATCTTTTAGCATCTTTAAAATATTTTTGGTGGTTATTTTGCTTAACATTTCATTTTTATTTTCACAAAGAAATATAAATATTCCACCTTTTGGGAGCTAACCTATAATTAAGCAGCTTAACACACACCCACTGTTTTTCAAAGATGTGGTTTAAATTTGTAATGATCAGAACTTGTAGAAACACAGCAAAACTGAGGTTGGTTCCCCAATTCTCACACCGAAAATAAACTCTAGAAAAGGTTTGAAGTGTGAATTGAGGAAGCATCATTCCAAAGACAAAATAAATCACATGAGATGTGGAAAAAAACAAATGCTGCCTCACATAAAGCCAAAGAAGGATAAACAGAGTTATCACAGACCTTCCTAGTGTCAAGAAATGACGCAACACAGAACAGCTGAAAGAAAACAAGCTAGCTGGCCACAGTTACAATGTTTCACCCACCACAACTGTGAAACAGTGGCGGCTTCTATCCACCTGGAGAATCTCCTGACAATCTTGTCAAGGTGGGAAATAATCAACAAGAAAGTGGGATATGTAAGGATTTTGAAAGCGGTCTATAGCCGGGTCTGGGGTCATCAAGATGTCTGGCAACATGACAAAGACCTAAAAACGTTTGCTGCTACTGGTGAAGTGTTATCGCCAAAGACCAATCTGCGTGTTACTGCCTGATATGCACCATTCAGAATTTATGGGGTGAACTAAAGATAAAAGTCCATCACATCTAAAGGGGCTTTAGCTTTTGGCACAGAAGAATGAGGCTGAGATTCCTCGGGAGATGTGTCACAGACTTGTTGCAAACTAGAATAGATGGCTGCAGGCTGTTATCCAGCAAAAAAAGGAATGTGCTAATGCTAAATGGCATCCGAGGGCTAATTATTTTGACCCCGGTTGTTTTTGATTGTTAACTCTAAAGACACAGCCAGAGCTACAGTGGTGGTATTTTCTTTATTTTTTCCATATTGTTTTAATATATCTCTTTACCTCAAGAAAATAACATTAAACAAAAAGTTCCATTTGACCTAAATAAACAGAATACAGAAATCCAGTCACATCATCAAAGAAAAGGGTGGTCTTCCCCTGATTCGCTTAATTTTTCTTTGCCAAGCTGTTGGCTTTGAGAATAAGCAGCTTCCTGATCTGCATCTAGTTTTGCATGTCTTCAGCAAAGGGACATCTGGATGCTGCGCTGAACATGACATCAGCCAGCACTGGTTTGAAATGGCCTAAGGACAGCAACAGAAACAGTTGTTTTGCAGTGGGGCTTGAATTTTATTTATTTATTTATTTATTTTGCTGGGCTCTCATTGGCTCCCTTGATTTACTCAAACACCCCTTGGCTTTCTTTTCCTGCCTGTGTTCTGCTTCATTCTATTTCCTCTCTCTCTCTCCCTTCCTCTTTTTCACTTCTGCTTTGTTTTCTTCTCTGATCCTCTGGCTACATTTCATATCAAAAGGCCTCTTTGTTTCTTAGTTTCTACAGCGTTATAGCGAGTTTTTTTTAAATTAATTAATTAATTTATTTTATTTAAGATTTGCAGCATATGCTTTAAAGTTTGCAAGACCCTTGGAATTATTTTTCACAGTTGAGTTTGAAATCTAATTACAGACTATCCCATAGCAAATCAGCATTCAAAGCTATAAAATCTAATATTTACATGATAAAAAATGGTCAAAATATCAAATGAAATAAAAATAAAACAAAAAACACAATAATGAAATAATTCTTTTTTCCCCTAAGTTGGTATTAGTGCCAATTCAATCAATCAAGTTTATTTGTACAGCACATTTCAGCAGCAAGGCAGTTCAAACACACAAACACACACACACACACACAATACAAAGTTTAGAAAGCACAGTCAGCAATTGTCAAATGCCGTCGTTACACATCAAAATGCTGATTAATGTTTCATTGATTATGTTTCAAAAGCAATTAAGGAACATTCATTAGTGCCTCAGAATCCAGGTTTCTTTGTGAAGTTTCAAGCATTCATCTATTTAACATGAATGATTACAATAACAAAATTCAGTATATCATAATAAAAGACAAAAGATAGTACACTCAAAGTATTTCAGTAGTGCTCCCTGCCATCTATGCTTATCAGCCATTATTTGGCATCTATGTGAGAGTATTAACATTTGTCCGGTGTATGATTATGTCTTTTGCTGTAAAGTGCTTTGAGTTGTCACCAAGACAAGAAAATCCTTACATAAATGCAGCCTTTTCATCATTATTGAGTGACATACTCTCATCGACTCTTGGTGGTTAAGTATATGCCTTGCGGTGCATAACAGAGAACAGCAGCTTCTGGCAATGCCACTAAAGACTTCAGAGAGTCGTGAAAAACACAAAAACAATGAGCATCGACTGCCAAAGAGGAAGCAGGCGAAATTCTTTGGGCACACCACTTCAATGAAACTTTTACAAAATATGCTCGCCATTTAGTTTCAAGTCACACGTTCCAGCCTCAAAGCATTATGTCCAACGAGGCTTTAGACTTGTTTGCAATCCATTCATTGCCACCAAGGCCATGTAAAAAAACACAACAAAAAAAACATACAAAAGTCCCCGTATCTCGTTTTTCACCAAATCCCAGAGCGGCGCCTGTCGTACATCTGATCCCCCTTTTGTACGGCGGCATGAGAGGGCCAGGGGGCAAGCAGACAACAATGCGGAGAAAGTAGTGGATATGTTGCATCGCAAGGGGGTAATAGAGAGGGCGAGGAGGGGGGTAATAAACCTGCTGAGGTTTGCAGTGCTTCGTATTAAAATAAAGGGCTTTGTGGCAAAAGCGAGGCTGGAATGTAAAAAGAGGTCATGCCCGGTCACTTGCAAGAGTGCTTATCAGCCATCTTGAGATGCTATCTGTCACGCGACGGGGTAGATGGGAGCTGTCTTTGACTTTGATGGCATATGTGTCACTCAGCAAGCATGCCTTCATGCGTGCCGCTTCCCTTATTTCCTCAGACTCTGTCACTTCTTATCACAAAGATCTGCTTCTTTCCTTGATTTTCCCTTGGATATTTTGTGCTATGAAGACTTTCATTCTTTCTTATACCCATCTCTCTGCCGAGTTTTCTCTTCTCTGTCATTTTCTTCTGTAACACTACCTCACGCTCATTCTCCCTTTGAGTACATGATGTTGCGGACAGCCCCCGTAAACTTGACTTGAATTCGAGTGTCATGCTTCCCGCCTTGCTTTGATCAGACGTGGCTATTGTCTGTCCTTCGAGCCAAGGTCTGGAATTGCCTCCTGATATGCCCCCTGCTCCGGTAAAGTGAGCTGTGAGTCCCCTCTGTGCTCCGGCAAAACACAGGGGGCTTTTGTGTGCATATGTGTGCTGTGTGCGGCATCAGCGAAAGAGAGAGGGAGAGAGAAAGACTGGAAGAGTGCATTAGCATGGTTTGCTAGCCTGCACACTAATGCAGATCTAGGTCTCATAATAGCCAGGGTTCATTCAGAGTCATTCTCCCAGAGATTTCAGCAGCCAACATTCTATGAGCCGGAGAACCCCGGCAGATCTCTACGGCCGATAAGGGTTCCCCTCTCGTTGTGCGCCGTCACAAAGAATGGCCATATCTAATTTCCCATGTGCCACAAGTATCACCGTTCACACAGTCATAGAAACACCCACGCCATCTCACAGAGGCCAATTAAATTAATGAATGGATCGTTTTGATCCACAGCCAGTCCGATTCCACCACGTCGACTCTTGTCAACAAAAGCCTAATTATTTTTTCCTCACTGCCATGTCAGAAAAAGGAAACCACCGGTGAAACATTGACAATGCTCCTCTCATTAGTTTTTTTTTTGGGTGGGAGGGGTATGGAGAGGGGCTTTTTTTTTTTCTTGCCCCTGATGGAGCTGCAAAGTGACATTTTCAAGAGGAGAAAAAATAGCTTGCATCTGATTAGAGAAGCGGGGAAAGGGAGGGTAGATGCCGAACGGGAGACGGTTTGAGTGATTCAATTGAGTGCTTGGATATGCCTGGGGTTTAAGAGCTTTAAGAAATACAGCCAAAATGAAACCGGCAGCAGAGCACAGAGGGAAGGCTCCCATCCAAAACTCTATTATTTCCCAGTAGTCTTTTTAAGAGGAAAATTTCCATAAGAGAGTTGTTGGTGTGTGTGGGGGGGGCATAAACTTTCATAAACTATTAAGACCCACCGAGTATGAAAAGAATGATTATAGATGCATGAGCACTGCTTTAAACAATTTTTTTTGACTTTTGAAATACAGCCCGCAGTGATTTAAGTATTTGTTTTCATCTTTGCCCAACTCCTCGAACAACTCTGTGCGCCCGGTAATGTCTAGTTTACTTTAACTAAAATGAAACCCATGCGCTAATGCACCAAGTCGTCCAGTGAGCTTAAAAATTTCATAAGCACAGACGGCAGACGGGGTGGTCATCACAAGGGTAAATAAAGAATGAAGGAAAACAGTGCCATGTGTTGGAAGCATATGCCCACATTGTCACGCCGCAAGAACCACACCAAGACACATACTGCATTCCTCTGTAACCGTGTCTGAACGACCACAGGCCAGAGAGGCTGGCTGAGGTAAAACAAACAAAAACAACAAAAAGAAAGAAAATGTCATGGACAATTGAAACATCCCAAAGCTCAATCAAAGATTTCGGCTTCATAATTTGGAAAGTGGACGTCTGGGAAGCTGATTATATATAGTGAGGGTTTCATTACAACCAGATGTTATGTCACTGTGGTTTTTATAATTTTTTTTAACTCTTCGGGATGGCACAATCTTAGCAAATTAAAACAAACACCCGCTTTTTTAAATCATTAGCAACAGCTGACTCACCACTCATATGTCATTGAGTTTAGTTCAGAAATATTTCCCTCTTTCATCTGGCAAATGTTTATATCCATCACAGATGATGGTATATTAGTGGATAATAATAGTCTACACCAGGGGTCTTCAATCCAGGCCCCGAGCGCCGGTGTTCTGTAACTTTTAGATGCATCTTTGCTTGAACACACCTTAGGCAAATAATGAGTTCATTAGCAGGACTCTGGACATCTTGACTGTACACTGAGGAGATAATTCAGCCATTTTATTCAGGTGTGTTGGACAAGGGACACATGTAAAAGTTGCAGGTCAGTGATCTACACTTGTTTGCTACTTGAGGTTATCTCAAATAGCCTCAAGCGGTGCTTGTGGAAAAGGGCTATAAATGTGAAATGGGTCACATTTAGGGTAAGGTCACCGACGACGTCTCCGTGTCACATTTTTATGTTTCGATACACACACACACACACGCACACAAAAGAAATGCAACTTTTTCAAAGTCAGAGTGGCGCATGTTTTCTAATCTTCAGCTGATGACAGCTTTCAACGGTGGGCGAGGACACTTGATTGATTCGTGGCACATTTCTCCACAAGGGAGGGGAAAAAAATAAAAAAAATCTCCCCCCATGTTTATGATGTGAGAAGCAGTGGTGAGTGGAGCGGAAGTTTGACAGAACTGGTGACAATGATGGGAGGAGAACGAAGATGTTTGAGCTGAAAGTTAGAAATAAAAATATTTACATTTTACACATCAGTTATGCTTTTTTTTCTCAATAGGCTTCAGATGGTGACACATTTCATTGAATATAGAATCATAAATCCCAGTAATTTTTTTTTATTAAAAAAAATAAATCTGCTTTTATGTGTTTTGGACAGCAAAAGCAAAAATCCTGTTGATTATGAAAGCAGACATCATAATATGTCTATCATAATTTACATTTTTTTAAACAGTCAGTTTAGTCTGTAGCATTACACAATAGCTAATGGGAATGTATAACATTCTCCATATGGCCTCCCAAAATCAAAGTCTGAATGAATTAGTTTAGGTTAATAGAAATGCAAAGCTGATGCGTATTGCGACAAAAACACGTCCCACGGTCGTGTACTGCAGCAGGTGTTCAATCCACGATAAAGTGCGTGCGACCCTGCTTGACTGGAAATTGAGAAGTTCTGACTCACGATGCAAAGCAGCGTCTTGACTTTCTTTTTTCTTTCTTTCTTTTTTTTTTTTTTTTTACAGTCATCTTAAAACGATAGAGGAATAACAGAGATGTGAAGTCGTGCCTGACAGAGGCACACAGACAAAAAAACCCCCAAAAAGAAACGACTGATTGGTGCCAACAACAACAAGGCGTTCTGTTTGAACCTGTTGCTTCTGCTCAGAAAGCTTTGCTTTGTTGTTCCGCTGCTGACACCTGAAGTAATGATGTTTATCTGCCAAAATAAACAGTTGGGGCTGTCAGTCAGTCACCATTGATTTTATTTGTTCAAGTGACACCGGTCATAATTTGTAAAAAAAAATTAATCTATTCTAATTGGACTTGTTTCTTCTGGATTTTAAATAAGATAAAAGCTAGAAGATATTTATTTTTGTACATTAGAATGTCGTTTAAGTTATTTTATTCAAAATTCATTCAAATCTTCACATGCAGAGAGACATATTGCTATTAAGTTTGATGTTGTCTTACACCAAATGGGAGGACATAAAAAAATCCTCTGTCTAATAACACAGACAAATGTCACGTTTTAGCTAACACGCTATTGTACAGACTTGGCGTTAGTAGACAACGATTGACACACCCCGACATGAAAATGTGATCATTAAAAGTTAAGTGGAAGAAAAACGTGTTGTAGGGATATTTTGTGGATCCATGCCATATACTGCTGTTTAGTTTGTGTCATCAAAAGAAAGATGAAACAAAAATTCAACAATGTATGAACTGGAGGCCACTATAAGAACAACTTTGTCCTCAACATTTCTGAATAATATTGTAAATTGTTTGCGTTTACTGGGATGCAATAAGTGCATTTCACTTATATGAAACGTAAACCTTGAATTGTTTTCTGGCTGAAATACAGTAATTATGATAAAACACATAAACTGTTGTTTGCAATAACTAATACAGTAAATATTTTCATGTTGTAAAACAAGAGATACTGATAGTTTTTTATTGCAATGCCAGCTTTGCTGTGAAAAATCATGAAGCTGTTTGTTTACAGTTGTGTATTGACTAAGTATGGAGTGCACACGCTGGGTGTTAGATAGGTACAGCATGGTATTTTGATTTAAGAACTTATTTTTTAATGATCTGATGTAACTTTTGACTTTTACAGAATCTGAATGTGTATATTTTCATCAGGCTGTGAGCAGTAAAAATCTAATTTAAAAGAAATTCTCCAAGTGTTTCACTCTTGGTGTAATTTGTGTCATAAATGTACCTTTTTGTATTGAGTTACTAAAATAAACATTCCAGCCCCTGGCTTCATTTGTGGATTGCTACTATAATTAGAATAGCATTTCACAGTCTCTTGGTAAAACTACCTTTTTTTTTTCCAAATCTTTATAGATTACACATTGCCATATTATTTCCAATTACCATTCTCATTGCACACAGGAAGCGGAAGGAGATAATTTAGGCTAATACGCCAATCCTTTGCAGAAAGCTAGCATTCATTCGGTACATTATTAAAGTAAAAAAAAATAAATAAATAAAAAATCCAAACCAGTCATTTGGCGTCAGAGTTGAGCTATAGACAGAAATAATGGCTTGCCACCAGTCACAGTGCTGTTTCCTGGGAGTGCTTTAGAGCTGTTACTCACCCACTCCCTAAAATTTCCGCATTACATGTTCAGTCCCCTGCTCACAATTATGCAATATTTATCTGAATTTTTTATTTTTTTCTCAGAGACGAAAACAAAGAAATGCTGCGAAAAGAATTGTCAGACTATCTGCCTTTTCAGTGCTTCTTCCTCCTCTCTGAGTGGATCGGCTCTAATTTTAGATTCTGTAATTACCAGCTGAAATGTACTTTGTAGCAAATCAACAATTTTAAAATTAAATATACTTGACTTTGTGATTGAGCCCCAGATGCACCACCAACTGAGTTCATTACAGCTGATACATTTATTTATTTCTTTTTACATAAAAGACTGACTTCTCATTAATTGCGGCAGGTTTATGAATTCACCGGCGGAGTGATGACGGAGATACTTCAGTGTATGTCTCCCCTGTTGAGCTGATGACAAGAAATTAAAAGTTGATGCTAGACAAGGATTGCAGATGGAACTCTCGTGTTTCATGAGATATTGATGCCTGTTTGGAAAAAAAAATAAAATCATTGCAGGCTCTGAAACCTAACACTGCGTCACTCCACTTGCTCTAACTGATTTTTTAGTTTGTGGAACACAAAAGATGTTCAAAACACTTACAGCACTTTCCGGTGAAATGTAAACTCAGGCAACGTTCAAGATTCCCAACAAGGTCGGCGTGGGGCACGAGGTTGACCTTACAGTTTGCAATCTATAACTCTCCAGCTACTTTGCCCGACAGCGTTCTCTTCTTGTTACCAAAACTTCAGCTTGACTTTCTGAAGTTGCAAAGTAAGAAAACAGAACGGTCAGTCTCAGCACCAAGAGCTTGCCGAAGATTTAGTCCAGGAAAGATACAAACAAACAAAAAAAACACACACTACATGGTTTGAAAGCCATTTAGAACAGCATTCAAAATGTAATTAAATTGAAAAACTAAAAATACAGTCACTTGCATATTTTAAGCATTTATTTCTGTTTTAGCCATTGTAGAATCTCTGAAAACTGCATTATTTCAGACCAATGATAGAGGAATTTCAGTACAGATATGTTTTGACCATGATATGGAATAAAACAAATAGCTTGGTGTTCATAGTACTGTAAGCAATCACAACAATGGCGATTTGTGTGGAAGGAAAAAGCTTGGTAAAGAATAAGAGCACAACCAGCATGGACAATTAAAATCTAGAGAGAAATTTGAAACAAAGTCAATAGAATAGATTGGAGGAGATGAACTTAGTGCAAAAGTTAGCTGGAGTTGGTCACAAAGGCTACAACTTAACTCCCAGAGCGAGCAAATCAATACAGGAGCTGTATACTTGTGTACAAGAAAGTTCCTTGTTATAACGAGATCCGAAACTTGCTTTAATGAGAATTGTACATCAATAATACCAAAATATGTTCTTGCTTAAGTGAGGATGGTTGTAGTTGTAAAACGGCAACACCTTGTAGGATGATTGGCGTCTAGGAGAAATGAAGTAAGAAGATGGAGAGTCTCCTTATTACGTTTTTGACAAAGCTCTAATCTGTCAAGAGGTATGCATTTCCACGCCGAGAAGTGACAAAGTAATCTTGTGACATTATAACGAGATATGAAACTCATTAAACTAGAGAGTGTCTGGTGTTAATGAGTTTTATATATCTCTACGAAATATTGCTCCGGTATTTATTTCCTAGCTCTGGCAGTTAAACGCTCCCATGGCAACTAATGTGTTTCCTGTGTTTACCAGAAACCAAGCCGGAAGCGTCTTCCCAAGCGCTCTGTTGGATACCCTAGTGAGCCAATCAGACCTAAGCAATACCGATCATCTATGGGGTATTGTCAAGAGGAAAAAGAGACATAATGAGCGCTAACCTGTTTGGAGGTCTGGAGTGAGCTTGGATATATCTTCAGAGAATTTTTGAAGAAATTGTAACACCAACAAACAGAGACCTTTTTATGTGCTATTGTTTGGACTTGGAAATATCATGGCATCTACTATATTGGGAATGTTTTGCAATTTTAAAAGGATTGTTTCTGACACAGCATGTCTTCATGTTTCTATGTCTGTGGAAAAAGTGTGGACTTGACAAATTTCATTGCCTGCAAAGCAAAAAGGCAAGGACAATTTCTTTACTTTTGCTGTACCCTAAAAATATTTGGCTTTGACATCAAGATGCATATGAGCAAACAGATCAGCATTTATGCTTTTGTTCTACCTCCACGACTATTGTTTCTAAATATGCTGGTAAGCAAAAGCGGAAGAGCCAATACGACTAAATTTCCCTGAAGTGGAGGTAACAAAATTGTAACTTTCAATTACCTGGATCATAAGATTCACCATCTAAAAAGTATTTTGTGCAATAATGTGTGAGTGAGCTGCATATAGCTTTGGGTTTTCTATTGGGTAAGGCATCTGAACCCAAACAAGAATCACTTTTTGGGCTAAGGCATGTAAGGCCATTAGGCTATCATCTACCATAGAAACACTCCAGGGTCAAAGAAAATGTGACCTTTTGGGTCCCAGAATGTGTTTTCTTTGAGAAACTTAATCTTGAGCTGATATAGTGTTGGACTAATCTACTTGTGTGAACTGCAGGGCAAGTGTTGTACCTTACAAGAGTCCTTTGGGAAGAGCCCACATTATTTAGGCTGACTCCTGCCCTAAAACATTGCCCCAGTGGGGCTCAGGTTAGGTAAGTGTATACATCCCAAACCCACCTGGCAATTTCAGCTGGCCCATTGTGACCTGATGGATGTTTGAGCGAGATTCTGAGAAGAGAATTGGAGATGATATCATTTGTAATAGCCCCCCGTACTTGTTCTAGACAGATGTGATATTGGCAAGTCTTTTACAGCTTCTAAACAGGTTTTCCCTCTTCCGTTGTGCTATATTTAGCTCCATTAATTTCACCATTGACTGACTAGCGTCCCTGTCCTTGCAGAGGAATAGCGTCCCCACAACATCATTCTCCTTCTGCAATTTTTCATGGGGTAGCGGTGATGGTGTGTTCAGGATCATGCACAGTTCATGTAGCATTTTGCATGTAGGCAAATAAAAAGGTGATTGGTTTAGTATAACCAGATAACTTTTTTTTCTGGGTCTTTCCTTTAGCCGTTCATTTTTTCTGCCACTCTTACATAATAATCAGATCTGTAGATAATAAGATTAAGATGATGGGGCCCTTGCTTGAGCTGTGGATCAATTTCAGTTTGCACAGGCAGACTATTGAGTAATTAACTGACATCTAAAGGCATTTGGTTTCACTGTTTTTTTTTTCTTTTTTTAGGGGTATCGATGTAAGTAGGACTGTATACATATCAACACTTTCAGACTGTTTGCAACACATTTAAATAACTGTGCACCTTTTCCTCGCCATTTCACAACAATGCACTGTTTTGTTTTGGTCTGCCACATAAAGTCCCAACAAAGTGCACTGAAGATTGTTCCAACAGGAGTAAATATGAGAAAATGTCAGGGGAATATGTTGCCCATACATCAACAACAGAGTTCCCTTGCGTACCGGTTGCTTAGTTACTATCTTAAAGCTATTGTGCGTTCTCGTCCCAAAGTGTCCAAACTATTGAAACTATGTTTACACTGAGTGGTTTCATTTTTCTGAATTCTATTTGTTCCTTTCCCCTGCCTTACTTCTGCTCCAGTGCATGTATCAGGGATTACGCTGATACCGCTCCTTCTTGAAGTGAAGACTGGATAAAGGTTTGAAGATGATTACTATTCAGGCCAGAAATCACCCACTTGGACAAAGAAGCAATTTATCACTGCATTGCATGCACTCCTTCGAGGGAGTTGGTCTGGAACGCAGAGCTGGTAAAATTTTACAGTACAGCTGACATTTACTCAACTTAGATTTACTTATTCTTTTTCCCTCTTGTCTCCTCCAAGAAAGACAGCGTCTTGTGCTGTGATTTTTGAACCCAACCTGTCAGTTAAGACACGTCCTCACCGCACAGCTTCCTCTTCTTTTTTATTTATTTATTTTTTTACCTCCGAACCTGTCCTCTTAAACATGTATCAGTAATGAACACAACCAGGTCCCAGAAGAGCACTAGCAGCCACAGATGGGAAGGAGAGATGTACCAATTAAGCAGGAAGGACATCAATGTGTGATATATTGCGAGCATGATGGAACAGAGCACAAAAGTTCTACACACTGATCTAATATGACGTCTCTGCAGGGCTCTCGAGCCCAGCCAGCTTGCAGTAGGTAAGCCAATTCTTCCTCTGTGGATACAAATGCCATATAGAGCATCCCCCGTTGTTTGGGCGCACCCAAGAAACTCCTCATTGCCGAGGCTTCTTGTGTTACTTGAGACTTGTGGGATATGTTGATAGATTCTCCACATTCCTGCTTCGGTGCCTGAAGACCTGTGGTTTCATGTTATTAAAAAAAAAAAAGAAAAAAAAAGGAGAAGATTCATACATCTGTGGCAGAGCAGCTGATATATGTTGAAATGTGTTCCCCTTTTATTTTGTCAACCCTTGTGATTCACCTGTGGCTATGCTGTTATAGATTTTTCCTCTCTGCTTGCACTTTATTGCTTCTCGCAGGAATCCAGGCAAAGAAAAGCAGGATACATATTGTTTCTGTAAAGAAGTACTCCATGGGGTAAATCTTAACTGTCAAAGTATACTGACTTTAATCTATTTCTTGTTTCCTTAGACTTTCTGAAAGATAGTTGGGGCATATAGTCTATATTCTGTAATAACCCCCCTTATGGCTGCCCTGTTAGGTCATGTTTATCTACTTGTAGGTCATACCCGGTGACTGCTGTTGGAAGGTGGGCCCTGTCTGTGCCAGTGTACAAAACATGACCTCTAACCATTAAACATCCCCTGTGTTAATCCTCTAAGTAGAAGGAAAACTCCTTAACACACTTTCTCTTTTAATTCTCTGTGGAAAGGTAGGATTTATTTGCTACTTTGTCGGCAGATAAATCTTTGGCTTCCTGCAGAGAAGACCTGAGACACAATCCCATCTGTTGCAAAAGTAGTAGTTCAAGCAGCATCGTAAAGTAAAAATTGTGGAAGACATGCCAGTGGAAGAATAAACCAGATTGAACTGGATATAAGAACTCATTTCTGATCAGTTATAAATATCAAAAATATGCGCTTCACCAAATATTGCTTACCTTACGTTTCTACTTCGTATGACTTCATAAATGGTAGTGTGAGGATTCTGATGAATGTTGGTGTTTCTGCCCTGTTGCCCATCTCATACCTTTTTTCATATTTGATTCTAAGAAACAGCTCAATATTCAATATGTTTCTTTGATCTTGTATAAAAGCACTTTCGTTTCTTTGTAGTAAAAATCAGAAAAGAATTAGCAAAAGATACCTTGGTTTTAGTCAAAAAAGTAATTAAAATAGTGTGAACAAGCAAATGTATTCAACAATACTTATTCTAGAAAACTCTGATACCTTTCATAGTTTCCACATTAAATATGCCTTAAAAGGCAATAATAAACACAAAGGAAATTGCCTTAGCGCTACTGCAGAAGCTAACACCTACAGTCTAAATTATCTCTGCTCTTTTGGCCACAGTCAATCAGTGCCAAGTAAAGTAAATAGCACTTCTGGATTGGGTGCTTTGCAAATGCCAGCCAATAGATTACGTACCACTGGCACAGGGTATTTCAGATACCTAAGTTGTGTTTTCTTTCTATTTTAGACGTGACAAAAATAACCTCAAATTGGCAGATTTGTCACAAATGAAAATCCAGGAATATGTTAATCTGTGAATACATCACCACAAACAGGGGGGCGTTTACTTTATAATGAAACAGTATTGGAGCAGGAAGGTAAGGATTACATCTAACTTTCACTATTTTTGTACCTTAGTTGCTTTGGTTGCTTTCTATTTCACAGTGTTTGGTACAACATCCACGGAGTGTTTCAACTAATATTTCAATACTTGGATTTTTGCATATATGGGAGCTTTACTTAACATTTTAAGTTCCTCATAAATAGCAAAGTATTGGCCTTCACATTGCTGCAGAAAGTTTGCAGTGCAACTTATTTACAAGTTCAACTTTTGTAAGGGCTTATCAACATCCTCTGGCTCTTCCTCTTTGTCTCATGTGACTTGTAGCTCTAAGCAACCATTTTCTTTTTCATCTAAAGAGAGTTGCAAAGCCTCGTCTCCAGACCTACTTGCCATGTGACTTTGGTTTTGAATTTTCAGCACTTAAATGACTGCATTAACTTGCATTTGATAAAATCCAACAGAGAAACACCACAGATATGATTCCACAAATCTTAACTGGCGAAATTACAAATCGGAGATCAAGCAACTTGGGCTCTTTGTCTCTCCAATGCTACTCCACAGTCTGGGTCTTTCATTACCAAATGACATTGAAGGGACTGTTTGCTCGCAGAAAAATACGTCAGCAGTCTTTCCCATGATGCGGCCCGTAACATAGCCACAAGGAAATTGTTCAGCTTAAAAAAACACTTTTTAAAAGGTGTTATGTAATCAGATTTTTTGAGAAAGTCACTTTTGTGTTTTGCAGCGAGAACGCGCGCAAGCTTCTGTGTGAAGCCCTGAGTCGGAACATATTGGCTGTACCTTTACTGTAGCATGTGGTAGCATGTGTAGATAATTGCTTTGGCTTGATTGGAGCGCACCAGTGGGGCGCCTGTCCAATCAGCCAGGCTCATAGGTGGTCTAAAGAGGCAACAAAGGTTTGGAAGACAAGAATCCTAAGCACCAATCGAGGAAGAGGACATACACATACTAATGAACAAACTGAAAGACACTCCAGCTGATCAAGATGGAGTGATGGGGAATCCAGGAACAGCATGCCCAGAAAAAAGCTCTTTTTACTTTGGATGTATTAGGTGCAAGAACAACCTGCCCTATAAGACACATAAAGGGCACCTGGAGTTATTCCCTACTACCATCAATCCTGGAGGTTTAACAAATATGTGATTGACTGAAATGTAACTGCAACAAAAGTATGCTCCTCCACATCTCTGCCTTCAAAGTCTCTCTGCTAATAAAATATTCATATTGATTCTGCCTGGAGGAAAAAACCAACCCACTTTTAATGAACACAAGCACTCAACTCATAAGGTACTTAGTAATGATTTTTTTCCCCCATAGCATTTATATTTTTGATGATGTCTTTGTGCGAGAAAAACAAGGCACTAATCTCAGCTTTCTTAAGGAGGCTAATTTATTGAAGTGATGTGGAAATGCATTTTGTATTTTTATACCAAAGATAACCTGAGCGAATGCAAATTAGTGTTTGGGATGGCTGTTTCAATTATTCATGGAAAAAAGCTACCCAAAATGAGTGAAAAAGTAATTATCTCTCTTATTAATTCTTTTCGTGAACTTCAATTAACCCTATTTATTGGGAGACAGAGTATCGAGACACACCGACTCATGATTGCTTCCAGATCAGAAAAATTAAGAAATAACTTCAAAGTATGAGGAACAAATACGAACACTGATGGATCAGAGAGAATATAGGAATCAAAGGTTTTGGTGTGGTTAAGTTTGGTTTCACATCTAATTGAGATTCTGGGCTTAAGCAAATTTAAAAATCCTTCTATGCAACAGAGAGCAAAAAAGAATGGGTCAAATATCCTTCATGTGTGAGGGGGAAAAAAAACAAAAAAATCAGAATAAATCTGAGACCGCAAATACTTTTTCACAGCACTTTATATCACTAGACGTCCCACGCTTAGAGCTAAGTTCATTTGAATAAAATGTCTGTTGGTTATTAAAATACTCGTCTAAACATGAGCGTTACTTTTACTCATGGCAATGAAAGAAAGGATCGGATGACTCATTGCTCAGAGACTAATTGTGAACAATCAGAAAACAACGGAGGGAGAAATGAATCTCTCCTCAGCTGTTTGCGGAGCTAACTCCCTTTTAGATGTGGCCTACAGTAGGTTGCTTAATAATGAAGCTCTTTTAGTCGAGCGTCCCGGTGACACTCTTGTGATGTCTTGCCCCGTCTCATGGTTAATCGTAGCGTCAGCATTACTGACGTCAACAAAACAGGACTTGAAAACAACCCCGGCGTCTACAAGAAAAGTGATAGTGCCAGGACTGCTGCACTTTTAGATTTAACACCTGGAATGAAGAATCTGGCACGAAAAGTCACATGATCCACATTCGTTTCTTGATATAGTCTGTTGGTTGAGGCACCCACCCCAAGGCATTCCTTCTTTCATTCCTGCACAAGCTATTATTTAAATTGTTGTGTTTGCACGCATACCAGTGTTTACCTTGCATGTTGGGACAAGATGGGGTTCCTGGTAAACAGGATGTTTTTGATTAAGAGACATAAACCACTGTCATGAGAGTCACTTGGTATTTACATAACCGATCTTGTGGCACTCCAACAGCGTGTCATCTTAAATAAGGCTCATTTGTAGAGATTATAAAATAGTCCTGTTTTGGAGTATTATGTTCTTACACTTAGACTTTTTAACTTAGTTGGGAAAGGGTAAAATGATGCTAAACAGAAAAAAATATACAAAATCAAGCATTGAAGTTCTACTTTATCAGGTTGTATGCTCGACTGAACTGTTAGTAATATCCCATAGCACGTGTATTTAAAGCATGTTTTTTTTTTTGTTTTTTGATTTAGAAAGCCAGGGGGCAAAAGGTAATTATGGAGTATCTGCAGGAATCCAGATAGGAGACAGAAGAATCTATTGATGGGACGACCATTAGTCATGCATTCCACGAATCTTGTGTATTTGAAAAAGTGGCTGAATTGTTGAAACAAAGTCATTATAAGTCCAGAATGCTGTGTTCCAGAAACCAAATGAGGCATGTAGCAAATTCAGATAACGGTGCTTCAAAAATAAAAACAAAAGACACAATCTACAACATGTAACATAAAATTGGGAGCATGTTTGCAAACTATTTTTAATAAAATAAAAATAAAAAAAACTTAAAAAGCAAAACTAAAAAGAAAACAAAGCAAACTAAAGGTGGGTAGTTATTATTTTATTTCTACCTAGCAATTATGCACTACATCGTACTTTTCTGACCCATTCTCAGAAAATATTTCTTATCCTTGGGACTCCTATAATTTTAATGAAATATGGATCCCATCAATCACATTGTTTGTGATCATAATTCAACCACAAAATGTGGAAAGATTTTCTTGAAAATAATTTATTTTGATAGGCCTTAAAGCTCTAAGCTTCCTTTGTTGATGTAGTAGCAAAAGTCCTGGGTTCCCTAATCCCTCTAGGTCTCCAAATCATTTAAATATTTTTGACAACTTCCTGCTGATACCTTCATCCCCTCCCCCCGTAACAATGGGTAATTATAATTTCCCCGCTGCTCCTCAAGAGGTGTTGCCTACGGTGAATAGTCCTTTCATTAATTAACTCGTCGGACCACAGAAATGATCAGGTAGTGGACAGAGCTGCTGCACGGGTGTATTGCTCATGTATGTAAGAACATGGGGGTTGAGTTCTGGACAAATTTAAATCGAATTCATTGTATAATGCAAAAACCAGCGTGATTTACTTTCAATACACCTGCAAGTACCATCGCTTTCCTCATCTCAGCTTTATTCTGTTGCAATTGAAAGTCAGGAAAATGAGCTTGAAAACAAAGCGGACAGTCCTTTGTTTCTGCAACTTTCACCAGATCTCAGTCATATTAGATCTAAAGGTTGAGGTTGTGCAGAAAACTTTTAACTTCGGGTCATCGTGTTGACTTGGAGTTTGTAGCTGTAGACTTCAGGGAAGAAACGTAACCTATTCCATCATTCAGTTACTTTTAGGAGATATAAATCCTACAGCTTATGAGTGTGCAGATTTTCAGTAGGAGTATGAAGAGGTTTGCCTGCCAACAAGTACAGATTTTAAAGGTCACCAGAAGTTGATATTCTAGAGCTAAACTAACTATTAGGACACAGATCTACACAACTCAGAAACTTGCCACAAACTCCCACATATCATGACTTCTTAGAAACAACCCCAGGATATATTTTGTTTTCCAATAGTTACCTTCTAAAGTCATTGAAATTACCTAAAAATGCAAACTGAGGATCGTCCACGTATTCCTGACTTAACAAAAACAGAACTTCTTTGGAAATATCAGAAAGCTCATATACATTATTTACAAGCAAAAGTAGTTTAGAGACTGTGGAGAACAAAATCCACAAGGTTATGCATTGCTATGCAACTGTTCTCATGCACACAGTGTGACAACACCTCCACTTTGAACAGAAGCTGTAGAAAGACCAGAAACTCACAGCTCAACTATGCAAACTAGCAACAAAAAAATATAATGGAATTAAAAATGTAGCTGACATACTGGATCACAATCTGAGCCGTCAATAAATGGATTTCATGTAAAAAAAATAAAAATGGCCAGTTATTAGTAACTGATATTTTTATGATGTGACAAGCTGATTACTGTAATTTGTAGAAATTGGAGTGTGCCTGTAAAAGACAAAGTTTGATGCTTAAAGTTTTCTTAGTTCAATGGGAACAATTTAGAATGCTTGAATATAAGGCTACACATAAACTGTATTTCTAAAATAATGTTTTCTATTTGTTTTAGATGTCACAGATCTAAGTGCATCAGTACTTTGCTATACCTGCATTTTCTCTTTTTGCTACATTGTGGTCAGACACATATAAAATTAAAACATAATTTTACTCACCTCTTTTCATAATATTTGCTCCTTTCTGTTCATTTAAACTTTTCAAGAAAACCTTTCTGGAACATAAAATCTGGATCAAACAGTCAACCATCCGTCAGTGCGGTAGATTTAGCTTTTCCAGCGTGTGAGAACGCACCAGCAAGCAATTTCACATCATCAATTTAAAAAAAAAAAAAAAACTTATCTCACATCATGTTTCTGTGTGTGTAGCTCCTTGTTCATCAATACATTACTGATTCTGACAAACCCCAGAGGCTAAGTTTAGGTGAGGCTCTGTGCTGTGAAGCAGGAATTCAGATTAACCCTGAACAAATGGTCTGTGGGAGTTATGCTCTCTCAAACTACAGAAATAAGTTTCAGAACAAGTTTCAGATGTTCACATATTGATATTGCATTCAAGGGGATTTACCATCATCCAAATCATTTTTAATCCAGAAAAAACAACAGGGTGTTAAATGGAGAGATCCTTGGAATCAAAAGGCGATTTTATTCCCTCGTTACTTAACAAAAACACATCATAAAGAAAGTAAAAATTCATCTTGGTTCATTAAACCTAATTTCTATTCACTAACGTTCAATGTACAGAACAGACTGACAGCTGATGAAGCGCTCATTGAATAGATATAGGGGTTTTATATGGAGGAAGTGATGGGCAGGGGAGTGATCTTTGGCATTTTCTGTTTTATTCACTATCCCAAGTGGACCCTTGACTTTTTTTTGTTCTTTTAATCAAAGTGAAAATGCTACAAAGCTCACTCCAGCACTAAAGGAATCTACAAGCAGCAGGAAATCAAATTTCTGTGGCTGATTTTCTCTCTTTTTTGCATGTTTATCATCATATTTAAGTTGTTGAATCAAAGAACATCAAACCACTGAGCAGTTTTTACAAAACAGATATTCTCACTTGGTTTACTTGAAAATTCAAACAGAAATCTTAAAGAAAAAAAAGGGGCGGGGGGAGGAATGAGGGGCATTACTTGGTAAATAAAAAATACCCAAATTTATAACATTAAGAATTAATGATGCAGCAGATGTCACATCTATATAAACACGAGTACTGTAAGTTTATGTGGAAATGATCAAATTTAATAACTATTTCTGCTTCCTGTTTAGTTTGACCTGATGAAACAGACTGACGTTTCTTTGGCAGACATTATTTAATGAAGTAATGTTGCTCTCTTGAGATAAAGTTTGTCACTTGTACTACAACATACCATGGATTTTGTACGCTACTATTCCATTGAAGAGTCACACACTTCTAAATTATAATCTTTCTTTAACATTTTGTTCTCATGACAGTTAGGTTGTGATCTTAGACAGGGCAGCACAACCAGTCATTAATTTTTAGGGGGTAATTTCTGTTTTTTCACATAAGCTCAGTTTTGGTTTGGGGAAGCTTCACGTTCTCAATTCATGTTTTGAAAACTACATTTTGCATTCACTCTGCATTTGATCTTATTTTTTTATGATTTCAGGACAGATTATGTGGATTAGTTGGAATTTAGAGAAGTTGTTTTTCCGAAATCTCACTTGCCCACATAATGATAAAAAGGAATCTGCTTGTTTTGACTCAAGCCTCCGCTTTCATAACTCTGGTCTTTGCAAGAAGGTCTTACTTTTCTTTGGCAGGTAACATTCGACCCACCGTCATGCACACAAACGGCAACATTAACTTCAGCCTCGAGGCTCGTAGCATTTTTTTTCCCGCTGATACCAAAGATGTTTAACATTCCGAATCTTTGCAGCTAAAATCTGGAGATTAAAAATGAATATAATAAACATACCCAACAAGAGTTCAGCCCACAATAAAAACCTCTGTACAAAAGCTACTTTAAAAAAAAAAAAAAAAAGAAAGGATAATTTGTTAGAGCAAATGAAGGCAAAACATTTGTTTTTTCTAAAACCAAGTCTGGACTGTTTAGAGGATGAAACATGAAAATGCTATTTAAAGACTTAGCGGGGGGATGGATGAATGTGTTTTGCTGCTTATGCGAGCCACAGACCACTGAGTATCCCTGCTGGGCTGCGGGAACAACCGGAGGGGTCTGGAGACGCACGACTCAAAGAGATCAGACGACACATCAAAGCAGCAGCAAAACAGGAAGGTGTCACAGGCTGAGAGGCACGACCTGAAATGTCACCCTTCGCCCATGTCACGCAGCAAAGTCACCTTCGAGGCACACGAGGGCAAACAGGAAGTGAGGAAAACTCAAACCTGGCGGTGGGAAGACGACAGAGTTCTGGAGCCCCGTCGGAATACATTAAAGTTATTTTCCTTGTTTCCCCACAGTCAGCGAGAATGCGTCGCGCTTTCGCCTGGATGTGTTTTCTCTCTTCCTCCCGCAGAACCCGCGACTCTTAACGGCAGAGCTTAACTGGGTCAGCTTTTTCGTTTCAACTTCTGAATGCTTTAAGCTGCAGCCGGGGCCTTGCAGGACCGCGCCACACCTCGGGGAAAAACCTCCAAGGAGCGTTGGCGGTGTGGACATCCAGAGTGTGCAGCACTCCTGCGAGGAGGGAAGGGGGAGTATATCACAATGTGCAGGCAGCTTGTCAAATTCTCTCGGACAGGAGCTATAAATTGCGAAGGTCCCTGTAAACATGAGCCAAAAGGTGCCTGGCAGGCTTTCCACTGTTATGACACTTGAAGGGGAGTTGTCATGCTATCTTCCTTCCCTTTATTAGTACAGCCCACACCTGGTAAGCCCAAGCCAGCTCTGTCTCCAGTTCTCCAGAAATCTGGGACATAAACTCTCTTGAACTTTTTTCCTCATTTTGTTGCATTAAACCCCATGAAACTAATGAACATTGCTGTGATTTTATGAGATAGAACAACACAAAGTAGTGCAAAGTTGCAAAAAAAAAAAAAATTATGTCAACCATTGCAGAACAAAGTTTTCCTGCAATTACACTTTGTTTCAAAATGGCTCAATGGAGTCCACAGATTCTGGATGCAACTAAGTGAAAACGGGAAACAGTTTGCAGGGCATCATCCCTTGTTGACCAATTTCGGAGACACTACTGGTCAAATTGCAGCTCATCCTGTATTCATTGCCCCAGCTGCAATTATTTACCAGCATCTTTACCTTGTTTCCACTGAGCTGCATGGCTCAGATCATTGTACGTTAGTTTGTTTCTTTTGTAAAATCAGCTCATAGAACTGACCTGTGCTGCACATTTCCTGAGCCTCCTTCTGTTGTAGTCAATCATTTGTACGGCCCATTTCAGCCACAAGGCAGTCCAAGTGCTTTACATCATAAAACCATCATACAGTCATTAATTATGAAACAAGCAAGCAATAAACATTCATTTTGTCAAATGTAGGTCTACAGTACAATGGTACAGTTTGATTAGGATGGAGCTACTGGCGTCACTCAATACAGTCCAATGATTGAGTGACAAAACAAAAAGCTTTACCCCTACTGTCCAGTGAGAGTCCAGGTGGAAACACACTCCTGGATACACAGGACTTTAACACGGTGTGATGTTTGTAGCTATACCATATTGAAATGTGAAAACTTATGAGGTAAAAAAAACTGTTTTGCTATGTAAAGATAAAGTTGGTAATTAGCTGCAACATTTCCACACTGCCTCAGTTCCAGTTGGCAACATTGGATTGCTGGTGATGCATTGGCCATTTTTATTTTCCTTCTTTTACTATGTAATGCCCTTGAATTAAAACTTGGTCCAACTTGAGTGGATTTCTCACCCTGAGGCCAAGAAAATCCATTAAGCAATCATTATACGGTGTGATCATCAGTGCTAAAATACATCTGTTTTCTCACTTAAAAAACAACTTCTTCCTTACCCCATCTTGTTGTTTTTGTTTTGTTTGTTTTTTTACATTTCCATACAAAGCTAATTTTGCATTCATTGCCCGTGATGAGTTTGCATGCTTTAAAGGAGATATGGGAGGCTCCAGATGAGGCTTGTGATTTCAGCTCTTGGCTCCAGCTACATTGCCACCACTTAAATGGCCTCACAATCCCAAAGACGTGACAGCTCTTGCAATTCCCCAATACTCACCATATCTCAGCTGGTAATTCTCATAAACCTCTAGGTAAAAAAAAAAAAGCAGATAACGAGCAGATCTACAGAAAGGGAATCTCAGAAGCGAAGTGATATCTGTGTAATAATTGTGTTTTAATGTGCTAAGCAGTCAGTTGTCGACAGTAAATAAGTGTTAAAACGATGGCATTTCACTGAGCAAACATAATTGACTTGTTCTATTTTTTTATTTTATCTTTAAAAGGTCAAATGGAGCATGAATGTGTCTTTGATTACAGATAGGGATATTTAGTTTAAAAAATATTTGCAATATTTTATATTCAGCAACAATTTAATTAAAACATGCCTCTGTTTCAGGTCAAGATATTTACTGAATTAAGGTCATTCTGTTCATTTGACTGAGATAATCATAATAACCCCTGAAGTACTTTGAATAAATAGCCATTCTACCATTCTAGCCAAATACTTTCATATTTTGTATGTTTAACTACAATCTTCAGAATTTGTGTTTCAGAACGTTGGCGAAAACTGTGAGGTGGATGAAGCATCTTGCTTTGTGTTGAACATCAAAAACTCTCATTTTGCATAAAGTCTGATACTTTATAGAACTATTTCCAGCTTCTTTTTACACTTCTATGTTTTTGAAGGTACATCTCTTCAAACCTTTCACACCTGGAGCCAAAATAGCAGTCAAATTTTCACTTTCTGGTTCTCTAGAGATTTTAAAATGGAATTAAGTTTCAGGCCATTGGCTGCACATTTAGCACCATTGTCCTTCTGAAAGGGGAACCTCTAGTTCAGCCTCAAGTCTTATCTTGCTTCTGACATTTTTTATGTTGCCCCTTTCTTGTCACATCAACACAAACCAGCTTCTCTGTCTGACACGCTTGAAGGTGGGACGGGTGTGTTCATAACACTAAGTTGTGTGAAAGCCAGTAGGTTCAGTTCTGATCTCGTATGCCTGGAGCACCTTCTATATATTTGCTGAATCCCCTAGATGACTTCGGCAAGCAGCTTGCTCATTCTCCACATCTTTGTTTGAGGGGGAGAAAAAAAAATCATCCTCCGTCTACCTTCATTGTTACTCACTACGTTGTGTCTACCACAAGATTCAAATGAAATTTATAGGGGTTTATAGGTTTTACATGGCAAAATGTGAAGGTTCAAAGTGTATGCAAGTGCTGTAAAATTTTCATCAAAGCATAAGAACGTCAGCTGATAAGCATTCTTAATGGTTCAGTCGACAGCATGTTTATGTATTCTGATAAGAAAACAGAGTACACCGTGAGAAACCACACGTGAACCGCAAGGCTGTGTAATCGCTACACAGAGAGACTGAGGCGAAACAAGATTTCAACATGAGATGCTCTTGCTGTGGGGCAAAGAGGCTTTGCCTCATTAAAATAAAGGGCATATTTCATCATATGTTGGTTCCATAAAACTCACAAATCTTGACAGTATTTAAAGAAATAATTCAAAGTCAGTCTTTCCACTGTCTTTTAAAGCAGGTGATTAATTTTAAAAAGGTACTTCAGACATTGACGGCCTTTAAAGGCAAGTCTTTATCAAGCATTGCTCTTCCTGCCATAGAGAGATATTGTTTAGAGTGTCAGAGGGCAAAATAACTTTATGCAAATACAGATTGTTTTGTTGGCCAATAGACATTTGTACATTTTTAGTGTTTGCCCCTGAAAATTTGCTAAGTTTGGTCGTTGGGAAGTCACTATGTTTTGTCCTAATTTTTTACAGTAAATTTGAGTCGTAATTATGTGTTATTGAAAGACGATATTAATAAAATGTAAACACCAACTATTTTTTTTCTGCACTTTGATCAGATTCTAATTATCTTGATGGCACTCATACTTGAAATGTGCACTTTAATCAAATATTACACCAGAAAAAAAAAAAAAAAAAGTTGACAAAAAATTGAACATATTTACAATTATGGACAAAGATTCATGATAAGAATTCACCCGAATTGAACGGGCCACAGGAGATACATAATGTGCCTTGGAAGAAGCGATTCGTCCACATGGCTGTCATAGGGACATGTTGACAGCAAATGTCATTGTGAAAAGTTCATTTATGAACAAGCCGCAGAGTTCAATAATGGGGCTGGGGAGGAACGGGTCGAGACTGAAGCCCTTTTCAGACGAGAGCAGCGTTCCATTTATCTGATGGCAACGGAGCCAGCCCTCCTGCTTTGAATGAGCACTCATCTGCTGCTCTATCTGTGGTGCATTGCAGGGCTAATGTTACTTTGTTAGACCGGCTTGAAATTTATGTATTGCGATGTAAAATGATCTGAACATTCTGCATTAATTAAATCAAGAGGGTTCGCTTCACATCCATCTCGCCGAATAACATTTCATGTAGTCCTTATTCACTTTTTAGAGCCCACAATAGGGCTTTATTTCATAATATTGAACCAATTGTGTTGTTTCAGTGACCCAAGTGAACAACTGTTTGACTATTAAATGTTAAAGCAATGTGGAGGATTTTGTAAGTCCTGGTCGTCAGAATATGCTGTTTATGTAACACATCGGAAATGGTTTTAAAGATCAAAATTAAGAGGAAGCATCTTTCGATTTCAAACGATGTTCTACTTATTTCTTCTTCAGGTACAGCTGTTTTGAGGAATGACAACACAGTTTAATTGTTAAGCTGATGTATGATTATGATTTAGGTTGAGAAATTACTCAGACAGTTGCTTCTTCTTACAGTTTTATGAGCAAACTGTCAACCATGTAGTTTTACTGTTGAAAAAGACTCGCTAATAGAAGTAAATAAATTATTGGGGAATGTGAGAAGCTGAATGCGACTGAAAAGCTGTGGATTTCATTCAGTGATGGTGGCTCTAACATGGGAGTTTATGGTACAGTAATGTGCAACAAGAAAACAGGAGGCTTTCCAAACTGATTAAAGATATTTTGGTAATGGGTGTTTTGTTTTTTTTGTTTGTTTTTTTTTGACACGATGTCCTGGATTTTTGTGTTTGGTTGTTTACCAGACTGGGAGAGAAATGTGTGCTTTCATTTGAACTTTTCACAGTATGCAAACCGTGATGTTGTTGATCCAAACTTGCCAAATTTTTCCTCTTTCCAATTTTGTGTCACCTCTCTTAAGTGAAACAGAATGCTAAGAAAATAAAAAGCAAAATCATTTTCTTGTTTTTCCATTTACTAAATTGGTAATCACTAATTAGATTGTATTTTTGTGAATGATATTTTTTTCTTTCCATAGAAAGTACTTCTGGTTCAGTGCACATAACTATAAACTGTAGACTCCACAAATTTGGCATTTCTTGATGAGAAGCATGAAGGAAGACCAGCTATGAACTAGATCAGGAGCTGCAAAATGTTTACTTTGTCATCAACCAGAGTCTGTGTTTGTATATATGCTAATGCTAGTTTTCCTTTGTTTGGTGAGTTTTGGGCAGTGCAGCTACCTGATTAAGAATAGACACCAATAATATATTTTTAGCATGAGGAAATCATTGTTTGGGTGTCCTAAAAAGAACATAATCTTAGAAAAAAATAGAACTTCTCCACCTTATCTTAAAAAAACGATTGTGCCGTCATATGCAGACTGAAGACAAAGGTAATTACGGTGCAGGTTTTGGCGCTATATCTAGTAAAGTGTGCACTGATGTTGTGCGCTGATTTCTCTGAGGTGAACTCTGTTTATTCAGACCATAACAAAGGAATAATAAATGTCAGACAGCCCGCTTCAGTCCTTTCCCCCCACGGGAGGGAAGCACAAAAGGAAAGGGAATGCGTACGGACAATGGCTGGGCTAACACCTGGGACTGACGATGGGGTTATCACTGACTGGTTGTCCTCATTTTTATTTATTTACTTTTTTATCTTTTTCTCTAACGTTGACTGCTCTAGATAATGGCACTGCACATAAAAGAAAAAGCTGAGCAAAGAGAGAAAAAGAAAAAAAAAGTAAAGGACCCCTGAGAGACGAGCTCAAAAATTGGACAGTTGTATTTGCAGTGTAAGCTCTTGAGACAAATAGGCTAAAAAAAGAACTCATATAGACATAGGGTAACAAAAATTTTGGACAAACATGTAAGGCGGCACTTTTGCCATTCCTTCCTCTAAAACACTAATTAAGGCACAGTCTGTTGAAGGGATGGTTTTAATCTCCAACAGAGGCGTTTAGCGCCGAGCCAAAAGCTCTTTGCCTTTCCGTTGTGTTTGTAAGCCATCTGCAGAACACATTCCTGCAGAACACACACCAAACAGTCACTTTATTACTTTATATTGGTTCTGAAAGCAGTCATAGACATTGTCAGATCAAAATTCTGGGGACAGTAAATGTTTGAAGGATTATGGATTTCTTAGAGCTGTTGCAAAAGCAGACATACCTTATGGGAATCTCTGAAAATAAGCTACTTTTATCATTAAAAAAAAGCGTAAGAAAAAGTAAAAAAAAAAAAATCAAAGCACACCCTTCGATGATGCTTTTCAATTGTGTGTATGGGAAACACATTTTCCTGTGTTTGGGGCCCACACCAGTTTACAGATGATAGAGGGATAAGATTTTAACCGTCGTGACAGTTTGTTGTAATTAGGACACAAATGCAGGCTTGTCCATTGGCGCGCCTGAAGTTTCCGGAAGAGTGAACAATTTTTAAGGCTATAAATACTCCCTGCAAACAAACGACTGGCTTCATACCAACCTTGGCAATCATCAAGAAAAGAAAAAAAAAATTAAATCAGCCCTTGGTGTCAACATGCTGATTTTTAAGCAGAGAAATTTGCACTCGTATGAAAAGACAAAGACCATCTGCCAGCAATGCGGATGCTAGTTTTAGGGCATTGTGAGTAAGTAAGAAATGTGCTTTCCACATGTCTGCAGAAATGTTCCCACCGTCATCATGGAGCCACATGAAATGAACCTTTGATGAGATTCGTTTGCAACAGTCAGTCAAAATCGATAATGCAAACATTTATCGCGCTGTGAATAGTATACACATTTTTTCATACAATCATTTTTCTTTACAGTTTTGTTCTAACGAAGTCACACTTATGATGGGTGGATATGAATGTCCTGTTTATGAGATGCTTTAAAACGCGTCTCATTTTAATTTAAGTTTGGATATTTTGTTTTTGGTCTTTTTTTCTTTCTTTTCAAATGTTGAAGCAAACAACAATTTAAGCCAACAAACATTTGGCATTTAACCTTTGACCTCTACCATATATGTATATTTCTGGAGGAACATCTTCAAATCTTTAGACATTGTTGTGAATTTTTTTGTGTGCTCCTGGATGAGTTATTGATGTGCTTTTGGAGTAATTTTGATGGACCGACTATTCATTTAATTCACCTCTTTTTTTTCTGCCGTTTACTGGAGCCCCAAAGCAAGTCCCTCCAGGAAGTTGCAAGTTGCGAACAGAACTGGTAATGCAATTTGAGTCATTATTCACAAACTTTTGGAATGTGTAATTCTTATTTTGGATTTTGATAACTGCTCAGGACAAGAATTTTACTTGAAAAAGTGTTCTGGGCAGCAGTTTCAACTGTTTTGCAAGACTGTGTTACAGCAAAAAATAAAGCTTAAGAAATGTGCAAGTTTGACCACAACGTTTTGCAAAAGCTACTGTAAAATCAGTCATGTTAAGCTGCAACAATCACAAAAAAAATCATTGAAGCATCCAAGTGAGAAGCCAAAACCTTAGAAATGTCATCATAAATCCTTTCAATCTAATAGTTTAAATGTTAATGACTTTGTTCCTGATCTATTGTTTTCATGTGGTGGTAGTAAAAGGAAAAAATTAAACAGAATGTTCTCTATATAGACATTTAAACATGACCTTGGTCATGTTCATTAGTGGTTAGGTAGAAGAGGAAAACCACAACTTCCCGAATGGAAACGTATTTAAATAAAAGCCATTAAACAAGGTTGATGCAAAACACCTTGGAAGAGAAAATGGATGTAGTGGTCCAGGATGGAACAGATTGCCAAATCAAAATCAACAACCTAGTGAAGCTTGAGAATGACTATGCAAGAAAGGTCGAAACAGAAAGGTTGTCAGAGGAAATGGGAGCTAAATTCAATCCCCATGTGAAAGGAGTGCCAGAACAATTTCCCCAAGGCGAGCAAGTAAGTTAGTCTCAGTGACTGCAGGCAGCCCTGAGGAGGAATTTCTGTTCATCTTTACCTGTGATGATGTGGCTCCCACACTTGTCAACGGACTTTGAATTATTCAGCTGACCAGCACCAGCTGTCTTCCTTTCTTTTTATTAGTTAGGTTGTGCAACTGTAACCCAAAAATAAAAGTAAAGTGTCGTCAGTGTGGGATGCCAGGAAAGGCAAAAAAAAAAAAAAAAAACGACCAGAGAGAGTCACCGACTGTGTCAAAAATGAGCTAGAAGGTACACATAATACCGGGAAAATGACACAAAAAGACCAGAAAGAGACTATGACCTACAGAGCAAACCGGAGTGCAGCATATAAGATAAATGCAAAAGTGAAAGATAAAAAGAGACGGTGAATCAGAGGAAAGGCTTTAAATTACAGACATAAAGTAACAAGAGATATCAAAGGCAACTTAAAAGAGATATAAAATCAAAATGGAGGAGCTCTAAGATAATGCAAAGTGACTGAGATTTATAACTTTAGAAACCAAGCTTGGGAAAGGAATGACAGGTCTACAAATTAAGACAGTCATATGTCTCTCACCCAATGTGAAAATGACAAGTCCGTTGGGATTCACTGAGCTGCCAATCATCTACATTATGGTTTTAGTCAAGTGTAATATTTTGAGGGCAAACATGGTAATATATGTTTACAGTGGACTACTGGCTGTGTTAAAGATTGATCTGCTTAAAAAAAGGCATTAAAGAAATGTATGCCTTTTGATCTTTATTTTTAATCTTAATCTCTGATGATATGAATTTACTGAGTTAAAAAAAGAAAAATAATATGAAAAAACATGCAGTCACTTTAAGCTTTTGGATTTAGTAAGCAAAATTGCCAACATTATGCATAATTAGGCATAGCTCCATTAACTCCAATATGTAGTTAATATGCACTATACTTGTAATATGAAATGAATTCACAGAGAGTATTCTGTAGCGTGTTAAAAGCACCAAGTGGATACCTCCGGTGAGAAAAGTTGACCTCTTGACCTGTAATTATCACGAACAAACTTAATCAGCAGCAAGTTATGTTGTGGCTATTAACTCACAACAAAAGACGCTTTAAGTGTTCACCCTGCATGAAGCTAAAACTGTGAAATACGTTTCTTATTTTTCAGAAACCATAAACTTTTAAAAGACTAATACTTGCCAGAACAAGAATTGCTAATTTCAACCTTCAAAGTGCTTGCTAATGGACTTTTGATGCCGACTGTCACAATTACATTTCCTCCTGAAGTGAACGGGTGGATATGCTTCGTCATCAATATCACAACCGAAGAGGAAATGTTTACTAACAGATGTAAGAACGCGTCTTAATCAACGTTTGGTGTTAATTAGGACTTCGCTCTGCGCACAATTGCAGTCTTTGGTCAATTTGTTCCTTAATGTTCCACTGTTTTGTCCAGAAATAAATGGGTTTTCTTTGATGGAGGATTCCTGACGGCCTAATTGCAGCTGTTGAAGTTAATTATGCAAATTTAAGCAAGCTGTCAGCTCCAGGACGCTTTACCGGAGCCGCCGCTGTCAGCTTGTGATGGCGCCGTCAGTTTTCAAGAGCGGACATCTCTGATTTACACCATCTCAATCTGTCCGCATCTGATTTCTGGTCACGCTTCACGGGGACTGCATGCGGATATATTAATGCATCATTGTTTTATGCCAACGTTTAGTCATGTGGGTGGCGATGCTGAGTCGCTATTGCTTTTGTTTCAGGTTTTTAGAATGTAAAATTGCGGGGTTTGTGCACAGAGGCATGAGTTATAGAAGTCCAAAAAACAACTTTTAGAGTGCGGTTAGTCTGCGTCGAGAATAAAATGTTATTAATTCCATCATAGTGGCCAAAGGGTAAGCAAATTAGGATTCTCGAGTGGCTTCCCGTTACTGTGGAATAATGACCTCGTGGCCTCGTGAAGCTCAGACGCAGCTGTAAAATAAACACATAAAACTAGGAAGGTTTGCCATAAATACAAGTCTTTAATCTGTCGATTCTCCCCGCAGCAGCAGACAGCACAGTTTCCCCCCGCCCCTCCTACCGCCGTTTCTCGTACAGAAACTCAACCCTCTAAAGCTCGCTCAAATTTCATCCCTCTCAAGTTTTGCCTCGAGTCTCATTTTCCCCGTCCTGGGATTGAGAGCTGCCATCTGTCTGGGTCATCCAAAACTTTTGACTCAGGAGGCTTTTTGATCACACACAGTCTCTTGGCTTATTGATATTCAAATAACTCTCACAGGGGGTGGGAGTTGGGGGTGGGGGCATTTCAAAGCACCGCTAAAAGATGCATTAGAGGAAGAGAAAATAGGGCTCTTTTCTCAATTTTACAAGCTAATGTCTCATGCTGCAAGTTTTCAGATCAGAGAGACACTGTGAGAGGGTTTTCATTTCCATTTACGGCAGAAGTCTGAAAGATGTCGGGTAACTCTGGGGTTTGCTCACTAAGCAAACCGAAATGGAAATATTTATTGCAGCAGACTTTGCAGATGTTACATTTTTTGCTTCTTGTCTCCTTTTTTGTCTTTGCTTTCATATTTCCCTCCCCCCTGCTTTTGTGTCAAATATTCCAGCCCAATTCAAGATCTTTCTGAAACACATCCACTGCAAACATACGGCAACTATTTGTGTGTGGTTTCCATTGAAATTGAAATATGAACAGAATATTTTAATAGCTAAAAGGAAAGCTTAAACAGTATCAAAAATACAAACTGGAATCGTTTAGGGAGAATCATAAGTTTAGGAGTGCTTAAATTGCACAAGATTTTATTCCTTTGGATTGGGATATTTTTGGTGCCGGTTCCGACATTGCAACCCCACAGTCGGTTTCAGATTTTTTAAAAAAAGTTGTGGACAAAATAAAACAGTTGAAGTCAGGGCCTTAAAAAGTTAATAAACAAGCACAGTTTTTATTTTGATTGAATAAAAAAATGCAACTTGCTAAGAATGTAAGAGTTTCCAGACATTGAGAGACACATTTGCCAAGGAAGTTCCAATAATTGTGGGATAAAACAGCGAAGAAAAAGGCTTTTCTTACTTTTTTTTTTCACAGAATTGCAATCCAGTCTGTGTTTTCATTGAGAGGAAATTATAACAGTTGTTATGAGGGATAAGTACAAAAATGTTTTTAAAAAGTAAACTTTTCCGCCTGCTCTCTACCAGCAGGAAGCGACATTTATTTTCTTTTCTTCTAGCGACGATAAATTCAGCAGTTAGAACCTATTGATTTTTTTTTTTTTTCTCGAAAGAAACAGTCAACGGGTGGGAACCGAATTTAAAATATGTTTTATTACATCTGTTATAGTGAGCAGTAGGGAATCATTTGATTAAAAATAATTGCAGCCTTTTAAAATATATTTCTTCTCAGGGTTATTACACAATGAGACTCTCACAAGGCCTTCCCCTAAATTGTCACCAAACGTGGAACCATTGGTTGATATTAATTTCAAAATAATAAAAACTACTACCCTTCATTGTATTAGATATTTTTTTAAAAAAATATCTAAACAGAGGAAAAACCGTCACATGTAAACACTGTTAAAGTCATCCTTTCCCCCTGCTGCCATACTTTCTTATAATTATGTGGCTTTGTTGATGCATGTATCTTAGTCACATTCTGCATCCCGGTAAAGCCCACCCCTGCTGCTATAATAGCTATGATTATGATTAAAATGAATATCTTTTGTGTTCCAGCCGAATTTGTCCTCCCGCTGTTTATTTCATGTATTAGAGTAAGGATTTAATGTTGCACTTTCTTTTCACCATCATTATCCTGATAGATTTTAAAATGGGAGACCAATTAGACTCATAGTCGGGCGAGCAGTCGGGGATTCTTCACTTATCCGTCATTTTATGCAACGCCTAATGCATCCTGGATAAGCGACCGGAAAAAATAACTACCATTTGCGTTCAGCTCCTTTTTTTTTTTCTTTTTACTCTTAACTTTCTAGGGTTTAGTGATTCTCAGGATCCTTATCATGAAAAATAAATGCAACTTTCTGCTAATGAAGCTGCTCTACTCTTTGTACTTTTCCCTATCCTACATTCTCTCTGAAGTACAAAACAATTGTTTTAATCATTTCCCTTCAAAGGAAACTTGAAAGGCAACTTCTTGTGCGTCTCTCTCTCAATATGTTGGTCATTTATTTTTTTTGTGTGTGTAATTAAGTAATTTAATAATTGTTTCACTTCTGGTTTTTATTCCAACATGGTGGGTGCCAATGTACTTTTTAATATAATCTATTCCAATATTCCCCAGGGTTGTGGGTAAGTCCCAAGCTTTAAAACAAGTAATAGTACAACAAGATAGATTGAGTCTACTTTTTGCTTTTCCTCCAGTCTGTATGAATATTCTTTCGGTTTTTAATTGGATTTTATACAGTTTAAAGATGATATAAAATGCCCTTTAATTAAGTGTTTTATTAGAGTGGGTTGCTTTATTTTAATCTGAAAACCAGAGAAAAAATTGACAGAATAGTTGGATGGAGTATCAGTATTGTTTTCGGTCGGCACAAAATGTCCCGTTTAGCTCCATAATAAAACTACATAAAAGTCAAGATTTCCTTTTAACACCTCTTAGACATCTTTGTATATTTTCTCCAGAGTGCACTGCTGCTTTTATCCTCTCCTCCAAAACCTAATATGTTTGAAATTAAAGGCCTGGGGGGATGTCAAGGTCTATTGAGAGTTTGTGTTGCAAGACTTTGGCGAAATGTGCCAACGCTGCAGAAACTCCCCGTTCGCCCCCCCTCCACGACCTGACTCCCAGCGTTATTACCCAGGGACTTGTCTCCTGCGATGTGTACATATAAAAGAGCAAACAATGGAGTTTGGAAAAAAAGTTGAACGCAACCAGAGTCAGATGAATCAAGGTAGAGCAGCAGATGGCCGATGTAGCAAGTTATATGGCCATAAAATGCCACAGTAGTCATCTAGTATCTCTGTCTGCTGTGTTCTAGCCGTCAGACACTGGGTAAATTGGATCATTAAGCTAAATACTTACTTATGATGTGCAGTTTACTGCGGCAATCAAAGCTAATGGGTCCCTTTAAGAAACACAAACTCCTTGGTCAGCATGTTGTTTTTCTTCTCTTCCTTCATGCAGGTAAATATTTAAGTCACACTTATGTTTGTGCTCACTATTAATCCTGAAGTGGTATGCGTTTATGTCATACATCACTGAGAGGACTCTGCAGGAATACAGATTCTGGAAAGGCAATCTCTTCCAAGCTCAAACTGCTTTCCTGTAGGGCAAGAATTCTGCAACTTTTAGATGCCTGTCTGTTTCAGCACACCTGGCTCCAACATTAGCTCTAAGGAGCGTCACTGGATAAGTTGGGTGTGTCTCTATTAGCAGTGAGCTCCAAACAAAGTCGGCATGAATCCGTGCAGGAATTTGGGCAGCCTGTGGGAAAAGCTCTGCTGTTTTGTGCTTGTACCCTTGGGCTGCCAGTTCCTCTGAAATCTCTGTTTATTTGCCCATTGCAGGTTGCCCCGAACAGTTGACGCTGAATGCGCTCTTGCCAACTTCTACGGTCAAATCATCGAATGTAGTCTGCTGCCAATCAAATCGCTTGCGCGCAATACCCCGCTAAGTCTAGCTTTTACCAATAAACGGGGAGGAACCTTGCAGTATCTGCAAAGTGGCTTAAGTGGCTTTGTAAGGGAAGTGGCAGCAGAAAAAGGCGTTCACACCCTCCACAAGCGAGGGTAAGTCACAACAGGTAATTGCTAAGGTAGCAACTTTTTCCAAAGAGTCCTGTCTCCAAACTCATTAAAGCTGAGCAGGAAAAACTGGTTGAAAAACACAACCCTAATTCTGGAGAAGATTGTGAAGCAAAGTGTAGTTTCGGAAAGATTTCCGAGGCGTGGACTACCACAAGACTCACTGCTTCAAGAGCCACCGCTCAGACATACCAAGACACAGGCAACAACTGCTGCATGTCTCGTTTCAACTTACTCCAAAACAGACATCTGAGCTGAGGAGAAAAAGAAGACTCTTCATGTTTAGTAGTGTGTTCATTTTTGAAATGAAAACGATGTTTTACATTTTATTTGTAAATGAAAAGTGAATGTAAATTAGATTAATTGAATGAAGGAGAGGATAAAAAGTGTAGGTTTTCAGCATAGTTCAGTGTCCCTTTACAAGTTAACCCATGTTGATTATGTTTTCTACGATGACTAACCCAATGTTCTGTTATGGTCCATTAGCATATCAAAAGAATTCTGCACATCTTTGTAATAGAAGCACAGTCCAACTCCTGCTACAACATTAAATTCCATTTGTTCCACTATTGTTTTTTTGTCTTGTTTTGTCTTTTGCATCCTTTTTGCCAGGTATTCAGTCAACTGTCTCCATCCATCTTCCACTCAACTCTGGCCAGTTGCCCTGTCACTGCAGAGGAAGTGCGTGTCGAAGGCTTTCTTTTAATAGTGACTGTCGTCTTGCCTCTGTCCTGCAACGTCCTGCATCTTCTCCTGTCCACTTCACATTCATGTCATATAAAACCCAAAATGAACCGCGTTGTAACGTTACAAAATGCGGAAAAGCCCATGTGAGTTGGAGCAGACGTTATGCGAAAAGTTGTCCTGCTGCATCCTTCCTCGCAGGTGGTGTCTGATTAAGCCCATGTGTGAAGAAAGCCACCCACACTCAGGGTAAATCATGAAGCGGGAGAGGAATGCGTGCAGATGGACATGAGCTTTGCATTTTTCCCTTGCCTACGTTCAGACTAGTGCATCTCGGTGGGAGTTTTTTTCTGATTTTATCCAACTTGGCTGGCTATAATTTGCTCCATCTCGGGATGATACCTAAAGGATTAAAGTAAAAGCCCTGATGGATGTGTTTTACAGCTCACCCCTTGATATTGCAGACTCCTGTTTTTGTTTTTGTCCATACAGCTGACCACAGCGAGCTGAGCTCTGCTTTCTGGCCCAAAGACAGATGTCACAGTGCATTATGGTATTAATGACTCAGTGAAAAGGACAGGAACTGGCAATTAGAGGTGTGTGCGGATGTGGAAGGTAAGGCACTTCTTCTGAGCTGCTCTTCCACTATCTGGAGAACTGGACCGAGGGCATGCTGTAGAATAATGACTCCTGCTTTTGACAACAGATAAAAGAAGAAAAGATAAGGTGGAGATATAGATAGGAGTAAAAATAGGACGTCCAAGTATAAGCTGCTTTAATGATCAGCAGGCAAAATAATATTTTTAGACTAATTTTATGGGGATTTTGACACTTCTTATAAATTGAGCAAAGGAACAATTTCCTTTGATTAGAATAAAAAAGGAGGGGAGAGAGGTAGAAAAATAACCTACTGAAAACTAAATTTAGAGCTTCGCAAAACTCCAAAACACCTATATCGGAACATTGTTTCCCAAAACGGGTCAGTCGAGGTATTAGTGACAGCAGCAGTTAAGCGGGTGAAACTGGATGACTGTGGGAGACAGAATGAAAGAGACAACCGACTAAGTGGAGGCTTGGTTTCCTCAGATTTATTTCCATAAGGCCGTACAACATGTGATTCCGTAGGTGGGTTCTTTGATTATGCATCGCTATAATGAAAAACAGTAAGTATTGTGCTACCTTTGAGCCGTGACTTCCATAGCAACGTCTATTTATGGAGGCAGCAAATTCTGATGCGTCATCCAACCCCTTACTGCTCACGCACACAAGTCTTTGGGGAGTCTTAAGGAGTTACATAAAAATAAAAAGGAAGGAGGAATGCCAGGAGTGGGTTTGGTGAGCCTTTTGGTCAAAAAGCAGGTCAAGATGCCTAAATATATTACAAGACAAATAAATAAGCCTGAACTAGCAGACTGCGATGCTAAGTTGGTATACAATCAACAATAAAAGTAAATGCATTGATTTGTATTTTGTCATTGAAAAACCATAAAATGCAATGGATTTGTTAGGATTTTAATGGTAGACACAAAGTAGTATCACTCAGAGAAGACGGGAGAGTAGCATCACCAGGTTGACATGACAAATATCGACTATTACTTGTACGTTCCAAGCAATATTGTTTTAATTTGGAAAGTAAGACCTGTCTTTAAAAAAAATGTCTTCAATTTGCCACAAGTCATGTAGCAGACGAAGCATAAAATAAAGGTGCTTTGTTCAGATGACAGGAAATATGTACTTTATGACCCACATTCAAAACACCATTTCTGGCAGCAATGCTCAGTGACCTAATCGGATTGAGAATATCTGGCACTTCTTGGAAATCAATGCACTAAGTATTATGAATTGCCGGTGAACTGTTTGCTGTTTTGCAATGAAAAATAAGTACAAATTCCTCTGTTTGTGTAAAGCTGATAGACATATCTCAAACTAATTGGTCTTATGACTTTTTGTATTTTATTAAAATTTGCTGTGGATGTTGATATAGACCAATGGAGGCTTAATATGCCACTTTTCAAATGCCTATTTGCAAAATCCATTAAATGTTTTCCTTTTGCTTCATAAAACACTTTTAAGTTTGTGATTGTACCATTCTCGAATGTGAAAAAGTTCAAGGGCTAACATTGCTTTTTCAAGTGATTGAGGCAGTTGTGGATCTGGTTAGTTTCAATGTGACTATCATTATGTAAGTCTAAGTGGGGTTTTTTTTGTTTGTCTGTTTTTATTTAACAGCAGCACCTGGTGAAGATGGATCTGGGCATGTAAGTTGTGGTTGCCTGTGAGGGAGCGGAGAGAAACGCAACACATTCAGCCAATATTTACCTTTAGGGGAAACATTCCATGTGGAAAGCTAACATTACAATAAGGTTGCTAAAAAAACTCTTTGCCTAAAAAAACAATTCCTTACAGAATATGTCTTACAGACACTTGATGCACACCTAAGGGGTCATAGAGTCCAGGGACTTGTTGATTCACGCCATGGGATTAACTGCATGTTGTTACAAAGTTATTTCTGCGTCTTACACAAACATCTTAAACCGTAATCCAGTGTGAAGATGTTTCTGAGTCAGGGTGTAGTCATCTCTGAAGTTGTCTTTCTTCTTGATCAATATTTGTTTATGACAACTAAAATAAAAAGCCAAAAAATAGTTACAGAAGTATCTAGCTGAGCCGATGCACATCACTGCACATTTCACCCCATCTTGTCCAAACACTGGTGTCACGCCGCTTCTGGTCCCTCTTGGATCAAGATCCCACAAGAAACACGAAGCCAGCTTTGAGCTTCCACCTGTCCCCCCTTGAGGCATCGGTGCCACGTCAGGTTGTCAGCTGGATCGCACCAGTCGACGGCCCGGAGCAACCAGCTCACCAGCTTTTTTAGAGACATGATTTTCAGCACACATTCCAACAGTGGAAAACATCCCTTAGGAGGAATTTTCAAATAGCTTTTCACTCGGTTATCTTATCGGCTCCGCTTGGATTTCTAGTTATAATTTCAGGTATAATAAATTACCCAGTTTACCGACCAATGTGTGATGATATCTCCTTTGTTCTTGGGAGTTTCCAGTTCGAATCGGACTGTGGAGCCAAAAAGATAACAAAGAATGGATCATCCTTCTGTTTTGCACTCTTTGCCCTTCTTGGCATGATTTATTAACAAGAAACCTCAAAAGAAGCAGAAATATACTCTCTCAACTGCGATATCTCCTAATGAAATGTAACTCTGATAATCCTTTGAGATTGAACAATGCAGCGGCATACAACTGAAAGAGCTTACAGTGCTGTGTCCCTCACAGCATATCAATTACATGTATAGCAAAATGAGGCCCAGAGGTTTTCTTGAGCTATCGGAATGAAGCGCCAGTGAATTGTTTGGGCCTCCGGCGAAACACCGGTTCCCGCTTGTGAGGAAAACATGCATTTTGAGCCATATCGCCCTCATCCTCCAGCAAATGGAAAATGACACATTGTTGTCCCCCAAGTGTGAATAATAATTAGCCACTGGCAGCAGCAAAACGGCGCAAGCGATAATTTGCAAATCAAATCGAAACAGAGTGTCGCCCTTGTATTTATTTCCCCCTCTCCCCGTTATTGCTACAGCTACAAGTGCGTACACCTGGGGCTTCAGTAGTATTTCTATCTTTGTTGCGAGAATCCGACGACATGAACCATGTTCAATCACTTCCTGTTTTCTGCAGAGGCTGTGCAATAGCTGCAGAGACAGACCTGAAGCGGCAGCCGAGCGAGTCTCCGATTCTATGAGTCTAAACAGAGAGGAAAACGTCTTTTTTTTTCTGAAAGGGATGGATGTCTTGTGCTGACACTGCGAAGGCACTTCAGGGCTTTTCAGGCTTTATGAGGCCGTGCTTTTGGGTTGTACACAATATCTGACGTCGCTGAACTGTAGTTCGGAGATGCTTTTATATACTAGTGTCGGTGTGTAACACGAGTCGAATCAAATGGGTAAATAGAAGATGGCGCGCTGTAGCTCAGTGGCATCGAGGTGCAAATTAACTTGATCCCCATTTAGTTTTTTTTGTCTTTTTCCTTCGCTTGTGAATTAGCGAGAACTTTGGTTGCTCTGTAGTCGGATGTGTGCAAGCGTGGTCTTTGTTAATTTGCTCTGCTCAAACTCTCCCCTCACAAGACCTTATCAGCAATCCCAATAACGGCGAAAAATCATTAGGCCGCTGAGTGAAAAGAGACGAGCGACTGCTTTCTGACCAATAGAACCGGGCCGACGCAGCTGCGCCTTCCCTTCCCTCCCCCCCTGGTCCCGGCTCCCCTGCTGCACGGCCCAAACTCATTTCAATTAGGACTGTGGCGGGCAGAGCTAATCATACATCGCCTTTGAAATGAACTGTATTTCTGAGAGGCTGCAGAGCTGAAATTAAGTGACAGTGTGTCTCAGTGAAGGGCCTAAATGGGGGGCGAGGGGGAAGACGAAGAAAAAAATCTTGTATCAGACCGAGCAGACGTCTAAATTTTGTGATTCATCAGTCGCGTTTTTTTTTGATTAGCTGGTCCAATCAGCTTGGCCTGTGGGTAACAAATGCTTTTCCCTTTTGAGCCACCAAATCATGCTGAGACCAGAGAGCGAACGAGATGCGGCACACTATCTAATACCCCTTGTTCTCAAAAGTAAGCTAGAAACTGCTGTGTAGTTGCATCTCAATAGATTACAGTACCATTTAAAAGTTATCTCAGCAATTTTGTTCAAAAAACCAAACTTGAACTGTATACAAATTCTCGAAACAGAGCGATATATTTAATTTGACATATATTAATTTGACATATTGGAAATCCAAAAAGTAAGAATACAACACATGAAACAAAGTGTTTCCTCCCTTATTGTTTCTATCTATTTTTGCTTTTTGGTCTCATTTAAATGTTACAGATTACAAAACTTCTTTTTATTATTATTTTATTTTGAATAAGGACTTCCGTGAATACAAAAAGCATCCAGGTAATCACGGAAGAATCCGGAATAACATCTAGAGCAATAACTTACTTTACTTAACGTCAGACTCAAAATCCAATCCAATATTTGTGGATTGCCAAGTCAAAAATGGAACTAAAGGAAGAAAGAAAGAAAGAAAGAAAGAAATGTGGCACAGCATTGCAGAAATTCTGTAATTCAACCAATTTATTCAGGTGTTGGTGCTGGAATGGATTTACAAGTTGCAAGATGTTAGCTTCAGAACTAGATCTTAAGGGATGGAGTTGGAGCTCCTCTGAGTTGGGGAAACGCCTGCCCACATTTATATCTATTTCTGTAAACCACAGCCAGTACAAAATGCTTGGCATTCACAACTACTAAAGCTGTTCGTCCCAAAAAAAAAAATTAAAAAAAAGCTGTTTAAAGCTGCTGATAATTTTGGTGCTTTCAAAACAAGGGAAAGCAGCAACATCCTGCACTGATAGCAGTAAAATAAAACGTCAGTTGCACGTGTTACAGAAAGAAGTTCTTCTAGTGAGGTCTTATTTATTTATTTTATTTTCTTCCTGCGTTCTAAAATCGGTGTTGCCTGTTGAAGCTGTTTGCTCCAGCTTGTATTTAGTGCAATTTGCTTTGGAAATCCAGTGCAGAAGTAAAGCAAAGAGTGTGAGCAAAGCAGCTCCAGACAGATTGCAGTGTCACTGTTGGTAGGTTTGAGTAATGGCCACTTTGGATGGAAGCAGACATTGAGGTAAAGGTAATGCTCCGAAATGTTATGGTCCACAGTATGGGCGACTAAAATTATGCAGCTCGAACCAAGCCTCTTACAACCATGGCAACGACTCAGCAGAATTTTTTTTAAAAAGGATCCAATGAAGTAGGTTAGCAGATGTCAAATGTTTGTCATTGAGTGATAGTGGAAGCAAATCAGCTGGAAAAATCTACTTGTCTTTTTTTTTTTTTTTTTTGACCTAATCAGTGAGTGATTGAAGATGGAGATAGGTGGAGCTCTCTGTCTTCTACCATAAAGATAAATTCGACATCAAGATGTCAGAAAGTTTCACTTACAGACCTTTGAAGTTCATGGGGAGGAGGGAACTGTGGGACCAGCACTGGAAGAAATCTCTCTGTCTCTGTATCCCTCAACTATCTTTTTTTTTCTGCTGTTTGCTGAGAGTAGACATACTCTTAAGATAGGAACATGAAAGCAAATGGAGCAGTGGGAAAACGCAGCAGTGTTATTGCAGGAGGCTGAGCTCTTGTCAGCCTATTGAGTTGTTTACATCCGCAGATCCTGACAGGAGTTCGAGGCCTCAGATTCTGGCAGGACGCTGCGTGACCTGGAGGGAAGGAAACACAAAACCCTAAAAAGCAGGAAAAGGTGTTTTTATTTATTTACTTTCTTTCTCAGATCATCAAATAAATTTCATTTGTGGAACACTGTAAAGATAAAAGGAATTAATTCATGCCCGTATAAAATCTGTAGCGAGATAAAAATCTCTGTTGGCTATAAATAGCAAACAAATCAGGGGATTTTTTTTTTTTTTTGCTTTCCGTCTGCTCTCAGGAATCTGACATTTGCCTATATTTGATTACAGCCGCCACACAAGACTGTCATTGTTTGGCATCTCTCAACATAAACGTGTTTTTTTTTTCTTCTTTTCTTATCTGTTCGCGGCCGCAGAACCAACTAATTACCATGAAACGCTGAGGCATTAAAAGACCAAGGAGAAAGAAAAAGAGCAGCTCCTACTAAAACTTGAAGAAAAACATCTAATCCGTGGCTCTGCTAAAAGCAGTTTGATTGACAGGTTTGCTCTTAAGCTGAGGCCTAATTGCTAAGATGATGTTGCAAAGATTTAAAATGAATGTGGGTTTTGCTAGCAGTGACTGCCACTAGGTTAACCCCCTCTGATTTATTAATTTTTTAAAGGTGTTTTTAGCTTCAGTGAATTCAAATTAAGCAAGGTTACATTCACTAAATACTCAAACTCCAAACGCCTTTAGGTCTGTCCCTTCTAAATCAGCAGGTTGCTAACTCAGCAAGACCTATTTCTTTTTTTTTTTCTTTTTAGATGTTTAACAACAACCATCCAAGCAGAAAGCAAAAAATGAGCAACCAGTAATTGGAATTGATTAGAGAGAATCAATCTGACACTATCCAAGGCAGATGCTGATTGCAAGCCGAAGCGAGACAGCAACAGAGACGCCTCGCATTCTGGGCTTCCAGCTGCACGGATTTTGAGAGGCACCACCAATCATGCCACCCCGTACTGTACCGCTAGTTTGTCAGTGTTCCTTGACGTCTGTCACAGAATGCATGTCTGCGTCGGAGGGAACTGTTCAAGGCGACTCGGCGGAGGCAGATGGAGAGCAAAACAAATATCTTTTATTTGACAAAACTAAAGCGTACTGCTGAGGGCGGGAGGGAAACAGCGGAAAAACCAAACACAAGTCTGCCGTGACAATAACCAAACCATTGATAAGGGCTGGAAAAACTGAAGAAGAAAAAAATCTGACAAGGTATGCTTTTACTAGAGAGTGTTTAAATTTTGAGAATGAAAATCTAAATAGGGAGTCGTGGTGACAATCAAAAAGAGAGTTTTGGTTGTGGATATTGTGCAGCTAGAAGGATTTTTTCTCTTATTGTACACAGTTGTTGTGCACAGCAATGTGTTGCTGTTACAACTTGAACTAGCTGATTACCATCTCAAAAGTTTAAATAATACATGACCTTCGACCCCAAATCCCAGAGGAGTTGAAAAGGAGGGCTTATGGGTAAGGACCACATCCCCAACTCCAACATCTCTGACAGGCAGATTTGAAGGGGGGATGGCAAAAGCAAATGAGGTGGATTAGCAGTTGTCATCAACTGAGTGTAATCTAGGAAATTTTACAGTGAAATATAATCTCAGTTTCATAGGAATTTGAGCTGTTGTCATACAGCAACAGTCTTCAGTCAGAGGCCTCTACAGAGTAATTGGAAGACTGACTGCTTCCAGAAATCCCTCCTGCCCATAGCATCGTCGACCACAATGACTCTTTGGAGATGCTTGGCTGTGACATTTGATGTCGCTTTGGGATGGATTAGAGCATTTTTGAGTCGAATCGAATTTCTCCTCACGAGTCTTCCACAGAGGCCAGACTAATGCCAGCTGCTTCTCGGATTATTTCCATTGGTTTGGCTGGCAGGGAGGTATTTGTGGCCCACTTTGAATTTTCAGAGAGTTTTAATTGATTGTAAGTGGGACTGTGCTTATAGCTTAAATGATTTCTGAAGGGAACATGTTGAACCGGATGTTATTTAAGGGTACCTGCATGGAACTGAAAACAACTTTAAGATTTTTTATTTTATTTTTTTTGTGGTATCCTTACTCCTTCAATTTAACATTTACTTTGTGTTTAGCAAATAAAATGAGAACAAACCTCTTGTTTAATATTACGTCTCTCTCTTTTTTAAAGCTTTTTTAAGTTCTGGTGGCATATTCCACAACCTCAGGAACATCATGTCCCTCTCATTAGATCAACACCAGACGCTTGTGGGCAAATAAGGAGACAAATTTCAGTGATTAAATCACAGGCACAACCGTTGACCATTATGTGTGGCAAAGTGCCGCAGTATTCAGGCGGGAGCACGTAATGGTGCCAGACTATGCGGAGAAGAGAAACGTGATCAAGAATTATTGTGCATCTGTATGAATCTGGCTTTATCCAAAGTGACTCCTTCAGTTTTTTGAAGCCGTGTGCCAAAACAACCCCTCGTGGCAGCTGGAGTTGTTGGGCTGCAGCTGAGAGCGGCCCACACAGGAAGACGACTTGGCTGGGATAGATTAAGATCAGGGGGACAAATGAGCCGCGGCAAGGGGAGCTTATTTTGTGCCGGTGTCCAGATTATCTCATTAAAAACGATGGAAATATGTGCTCAGTGTTTACCGTAACAAAGAGCTTTGGAGTCTTCAGGGTGCGGAATGAAGATATCGCACAGCTATGAGACACAGAAATGATTAACTAACTGACTAAATTTTGTTTACTTATTTGCCTAAATGCGGAAAACAGTGCAGCTGATGTGCATTGTCACATTACTGTGTGATGTTCTCAGAAACCATCTGGCACTTTCTTAAAGGCTGTTGCGACAGACTTTTCTTCCCCTTCGGGCTTGTTGGCATGATGGAGCAGAATTAGGGACAACAGGCAGCTTGAGTTTATATAATTAGTACTTCCTGTAGTAGCGCTCTTTCTGATGAGCTTTTAAGAGCAAACAACAAATTGGGGAAATACACTAAAGTGGCATATGTTCTGATACATGTACTCAAAAGAAGACTCCTTTGCAGCAAAACAAAGTAGCCACAACTCCATTTGTTTCAGTACAGTAGCAAAAATTCTGCGGATTAAGGAGTTTGTGTAGAAGCAAAGACTGAAATGTGAATCCCTTGAAAGAGGTAAAAATATCAAGTTGTTGGCCATAAAATTGAAGGTCCTCTTTTCTCTTGAATGAAAATTTCATGCAGATGGTATTCTATATATTTTTTGAATTTACTCCTAAGCATTTTTACATATAATTTGCATCACTTTTTACTTCCAAATTTGTCATTTCCCTCCGTAGTTCCTCTTATAGCCTTAAATCAGAGGATTAGCCTCTAGCTGCATTCAGAATTGGCTTCAATGGTCAAGTTTGTGGGCACAAGCTGGGAATTTGACTTTAGTTTCACATGCTCACTGTGTGCAAACATTAATTTAAATGGATGCATTTCAAAGGAAATAATAATAAAAAAATAAACAAAAAAAATGTGCACATGCATGCCACGTTTTTCTTTTTTTCTAAGCAGATCATAATAGTGCAAATTTGCACAGCCATCACTTCTTTGGGGAAAATATAACATAAACAGGGGGCAAAATGCAGAGGAAAATTTGAAAACAAAATGAAATTGATTTCTATTTACAAAGCAAAACATTAAGTTTACTATTAAAGAACTAACTTCAGTCCATAAATATTCCATTTTTAATATGTGTAACTTTAAGGCAGTTTGTTCTTGAGTGCTAGAAAAACTGGAAAATGTTTTAATAATTACATATATATATATATATATATATATGTGTGTGTGTGCGTGTGTGTGTGTGTGTGTAGGTAAAGCTTAGCAAGAGTCAAAATAAAATTGACTCACATTGAAATCATAGCTTCTACCTTCCACCGACAGAGGGCTCCACCCTTGTGAGTACTCAGATTTACTAACAACTATATCCTACGCAGACTGAGCAAGATGGTGTGGAGCATAACATTTTGCTCATATTTCCAAAATAAAATATTTTTTAATTGTTTTACAGCTGGTGGGACCTTAAAAAAATACAAGTTTTGGCCATTTAAACGGAAGGAAACAGTCGTAAAGTACCGTTCTGTGCTTCCCTGCTGCCACACACCTGGTTTAATTAAGCACGTTCTCACCACGCAGGTAACGCGGTGATTAGAGCCAGGTGTGCTGTTGTGGAGACTCGTCTAAAAACATGACAGGGTTCATGAGCGACAACGACGCGCTAATTTTCAAAAGCAGAAATTGTGCGAGGTGAGGTTAGACTTTGAGAGTAAAAATTAAACGTTTTAAGACATGCAAGCAGCAGAGAGTGGTCAGCAGTCTGCTGTTTGTGATATGACGCTGTAAACCGCAGCTGCTTGGTGTGCTATCAGCGAATGTATTAAACGGAACAAAATGCGAATATTGGACTTTTTTTAAAAATGAGTTTTAATTTGTAAACAGATGACTACATGCGTTGCTGTTTTTTAATCTTTCCCTGTTGGGTTTGTTTATTGTTTTTGTGCTAACAGCAGCAGCTAACTCCCTGTTCTGTGTACTGACTTCATTTTAAGTTACACAAACACATTCAATAGTAGACATCCTATGCAGATATTTAGATCATTCATATGCGTTGAATATTACTGTGGCATATTACCAGTTCTGTAGTTTAATCAGCAAATTAAAAATACAATAAAGTTTTAAAGAAGTTTAGTATGAGTATAGATTTCTTCTATTATACTTCCATAATTTCTCTACTTTAACATATAAGGTGGTGACACCATCCTAGCAAATGCCTATTAAATATACTACTTAAGTGGTTATGATAACAGTACTCGTGCATATGTTTGACAGCTGATTACCTACATTTTACTAGTCCAAAGATGTTGAGGCTGTTTATATGCCTGACAAACATTTTCATAAATATGTTGTCAAATGAAGTTAAGAAATAATCCTGGAAATGAGCAAAAGGTTTTTATTTCATATCTTGGTTGGTGAACTTGTCATGGTGGAACAACCAGTATAAAGATTTATAAACATGTTTAAAAATGTTTAAGTATGTTTAAAGTTACCTGCAAAACTTTAGGGATACAAGTCTTACACTTTGAAAATGCTCTCTAATGTAAAAATAAATGCTTAAAAAGGTTGTTCCAAACTCAAATATATGCTTTAAATTAAATTTTTAAAAATGCCTTTCAGAAACCTCGTCATTGACCCATTTGGCTTGCGGAAAAAGTTTTTCTTTTAAAGGTAACGCTAGCTATAGCTAACTTGTCTGTTAGCAACAAAGTTCATTGTAATTTTTCCAGTGGATGAAGAAATTCTCAACATTTAGGTTGCATGACATTTATTGTCATTTGAGACTCTTGTGTTTAAAACAGAAACTATCATTGCGTTTTATTTGTGTAGTTTTTTGTTTTTTTTTCTCAGAATCTCAATCTCAATACTAGTTCTGTTTTTTTTTCTTTTTACAGTGCTGAAGATGATGCCCAGATACTGTCAGACCATCCCACCAACCTCATCCTGATGGCCTTTGCAAACTTCTGAGGAGAAAATGATGCGTTTCCCCACAGAAGTTCAGACAGGTTCTGTATCTGTCAAGATACGTTTCTTTTGAAGAAACAACCTACAAACGTAGCTCAAATAATCCTCGTCATTCTTTTTACATTATCTTTGTTTGATGTTTTACTTGTTTTTTTTTGTGGTGTTTTATTGCAGGGAAACATTTGCAGCCACACCACCTGGATCCCTGACTGGCAGGTACACACACGCTGTTCTAGCTGAAAAATTCAACAAATGGCTGTCCAGCTCCCATTGAGGAAGGTATCCATCAGCAGATCAGGTATTTATCAAAAATTGTGTACGGTTTTCATTTAATTGAAGGGTGTTTTTAAACTTTAACATCAAGATCTGACACATAAAGTTTTGAAATTGAAATTTTTTTACCAATAGTTTCTGCTGCTTTACATCAATATAAAAAGCAACACTTGAATCATTTAAAACCTTTCTAAAAAATGAAATCCCATAGCATATGGTTTGGAAGGAATTATGAATTTGGAGTGAGAAATTTGCTATGAACAGAACACTTTGTAAACAGACTATAGAACTGATTATAGGGTTAGAATCGATGAAAATTATCCACTTTTTCACAAACTTAAATCTGCTCCTCTTATTTCTATATTCCAGATTACTTTCAGTCATATATTAATTTAATTTTTAAAAATGAAAGGGCTGAATATTGTACCAGGGACTTAAACATCCCCTCAAAAGTGGACAACACCAACTCTAAAGCTGCTGTTGCTACAGTCAATTAACTGAATTTACCACAGGTGGGCTTAATTTTAGATGGTAAATGCTGTGAATACTTATTTATAATGTATTTTCTTGTTTTCTCTAATTTTGATCAATTTTCAGAAAAAAAAACTTATTTCCATGTCATAATGGGTTATTTGTGTGTCAAATTTTGTGGAACGATATTGATTTAATACAATTTTGGAATCAGGTTGTAACACAAAATGTGGAAAAAATGAAGTGCTAGCACTGTAATGTGCTTCAAAAATTCACAGATTCGCTTTATATTGGTGGATATTTTGATAGGAACTTTGCTCACTTGATTGGCTGCTTAAATCTAGACAATATGCAAGTTCCCAAAGTTTCCAAGTTTCTGTGCCTAAAAAGAAAATCTCCGTCTTAGACTCTGAAAGTACACTTTACATAGTTAGATTTTGTGGCCCTGGGTTGAAATGCAATGTTCGGCGGGAGCACAATGAGAGCGATGATGTCCTAACCATGAATAATGCATATTCATGGCCTGGATACAAAAAAGTATGAGTGGAAGCCCAATATGTTTTAATGAGCCTGGTTCCCAGGGTGAGCGACTAAATTTCTCATTTGAGTTTCAGACGTAGAAGGTTAAAGGAGCCGTGTTGTGCCAAACACGGATAGAAAGAGAGGAGAAAGGAATATGTAGTTTCAGCTGAGAAAAATGCATTTTTCTTTTATTTTGAGCTCCTGTGTAGATCATGCTTCTTGCACAATGAGCATCCAATATGCTTGCATATACACTTTTTTGTTGTCATTGTTGCATAATTCATAAAGTATTCCTCCGTGTGTGGAAAATGAATTTTGCTGCATTCTTTTAATCTATCCAGGTTATTTGCTAAGTTAATTGAACAATGGGAAAGCTCTCAGAGGGCAATGAGTGCCATCTAATCCCATCTTATTATTTCTAACCCCAAAGTCTGCGTGGATTACCCTAGCAACTCGGTTTTCAGTCCAACATATCAATTTAAACCAGATAACTCATCCTTTAAAGAGAAATGATAATTTTGTAGTTATGATCAGAACTGTTTAGTGTTTAAAATCCATTAGTTGTACAAAAACAACTCCATTTCTCTCATTTTTAGTGTGGTATAAAGCAAACTTCTTCCTGATACGTACTTGTTTGTGGCATATCTAAGCAATTTCAGATCCATTTGAGTAAGATTCATTTTGTGCATAGCATAACAACCCATCTACATACAAACTGAATTTTGTGCATGCTGTTGTGCTCTTTTGTCTTTTTATTGGGTTTCTTATAAAGACATTTCCAGATTCCCCCCACTTCTTATTTTTTTAAGCTCCTCTCTGTTTATGCATCTGTCACTTCCTACAGTCATCTGTTTCCATGTTGTTCACTGAAAGTCTGTATGCTTTATTAGGCCATATGGGCATATGCATTTCTTTGTCGTTGTGCAGTGAGGTTGTTGTTTTTCATAGAATCCTCTTGACTTGCATGAATCTGCATTCCCAACAATTAGAGGACTTGTCATAGAACCGAGTCCCCATTCAGTGTTTTAACATAGTACTTTGTTGAATGACCTCACGTCTGTATGTATTAAAGTTCTGGTCAGAAGTTTACATACAGCTGACAAAGATGTTCAAGTTCTCTATGTTTCGATCTGAGGATGCAGAGTAGACTAGAACTGGTCTGGAAGGTTGGCATGACAACAGATCTTTGATGTATCTTGATGCTAAGCCGTTCAGAAGTATTTCAGAGTCTTAAAGTATTTTAAAATTTAAAGTCACTCTGACTCAAAGCTGAGAAAGTATTTACACCCTTACAGTTTTTTGCTTGCTACACTTGAATGTTTCAGATACCAAAACAAGTGTAAAGGTCAGAGATAACCCAATTAAACATAAAAGACGATTTTCAAATTGATTTCCTTTATTAAGGAAAAACTCTATTCAACCCAATTTGCCCCAATGTGTAACTGTAATCATGGCCATATAAAATCATGAATTGGTTATGATTTTACTTCAGTTCCTTTAGTAAAAGCAATGCCTGATTACTGCCACACTTCTACAATCAAGAAATTACTTAAATGGAACATCTTTGGCAAGATTTTTTTTTTTAAAGTACCACTTCCCAATCAAAAATTAAGAAAAACACACACAAATTGAAGTAATGGACATGTGTCAGTTTGAAAATTGTGATATAATCCAATTCTAAGACTTTGGGGCTCCAGTGAACCCCAGTGAGAGCCACTATCCAGCAATCGAGACTCATTCAGGAAATCTGAAACGGCAGCCTCATTGCAGGCCTCCTTTGCATCAGTTAAGGTTTGTGAAATGGATAATTAAAGAAAAAAAAAGAATATGCAAAAGTTACATCTATAAATTTCTATGGCCCTAACAAGAGATGAACAAACTGAATGCAAAACTGTCATGTTTTTGTTATACGTCAACGTGTTTTTTGACCATATTCCGACAAACTCCTTGAAAAGTTTTCCATTTGGAGTAAAAACCAAGAATATTAGGAAAAGGATGTCATATTTAAATTCAAACATTGTAGTGGGAGTGCAATGGTCTGAGGCTACTTTTCTCTTAGAATTTCTATGAAATAAAACTCCAGCGGTAACTCTCAAGAGCTACTACCCTGCAAATTCTGGATGCACCCCTGCTGCAGCCCACATGAATCAAATGGTTGAATTCCCTCATCAGCTCTGCAAAGGTCTGGCAACAAATTATTAATTTTATTGAGGCGTGTTGGAGAAGGGCTGCATCTAAAAGTTGACGGATGATAGCTCTCGAGGACTGAACCTGGGAATCCAGATTTAATACACTTCAGTTTGACCAAAAAGAAAAGGGACAGAATAAATCTATAAGGATGCAAGCCAAGGTCTTGAAGATTTAAACTGTCCCGCTTCATATGAAAGGTGAACAAAATGTTCGGGAACATTGAATATGGAGGATAGAATAATGAGAAACCTGGATTATCTCCAAAATCCTTCACTTGCCATTAAATCAGCAGCTACTTGGTGAATTAGGTGTTTCAACAGGATGAAACCATGAAGTGATAAATCAGCCTGTATGTAGATAACAATGTTGCATAACATTGCATTTATCATTATCTCACTCTGGGGAAAAAAACCCCAAAAAACATGGGTCTAATAATAATTAATAGTCCAAAGAATATTATGCAAACATAACATCTGATCATAACTATATCAGGCTGTATAGTAGGAATGGATATGGAGATGACAGACTCTTTCTAAATTATATGCAGCGTATTCCACAGAAGTGATAAGTTTGGAAGATAGACTGCTGAGCTGGGCTTGCAATTCCATTCTGATTATGTATGTTTTTTTTTTTTCTACTTCAAAGCAAGAGAAAGTGGCAGGAAGCGTTGGCATTTGGAACTGTGATGTTGTTATTTTTTTCCGTCTTTGGGTGCCTAATAAAACAGCGGCTGCAGACGCAAGCCACCTCTTGAAAAGCACCAACACATTTTGTGCTTATGAATGAATTATTGAAAGCTCCTTCTCACTGGTGCTGGAGAATTGTGTGATCAAGGAGTGCCAGAAAAACTTAAGTTTGAAAACTTGCAGCGTACAGCAAGACCTTTTTTTTTTTTCTTTTCCTTTTTCCTCCCACCCTCCCCAACTCCTTTGTGCTTCCGACTTCCAAAGATGTCGCAGTGTATCTCAAAAGCAGATGCATTAAATAATAACCCTGCTCTGAGCTGTGCATCAGAAAGCATCGGCTGCATCTGGCTGACTGCTCAGTTATTCGCACAAAAGGGTCTTTTTCTGCCGTACAATGGGGCTTATCTGTAAAAAAAAAAAGAAAAAAAAAGGCCACTCACAAGCTCTGAAGTCCTGAATAGCAACACAGGAGTGGGATTTGATAAGAAAAGCTACCAAAAGTTAAAAATCCAGATTTACACTTGTGGCAGTTGTTTTAATCATTCAACAACAGTCCACACATGACATTCCTTTGAGACGGCTTGTTTCCTCTTATGTATTTATTCTGCTTTTGCTGCTAATTACTCTTGTGTGCTTTAGATCATCAAAGTACATTCAAAATGCAGTTTTAAAATCTTACTAAAAAGGAACAAAAAAAATCAATCTAAGCCAATCTGGCCTGGTGCGAAAAAGTAAATTTTAAAGCTGAGGCAATAATCAGCCCCGGGTTGTGGCTTTTGTTCATGATTTTTACTTTTATTATTTTAAGGAGAAGGGATAACATTACCTTACATTCATGAACTTTAAACCTTAAAAAATGAAATCATGAGAATACTTTGTTTTTATTATTTTTATCTGCCAAGATTATCTCTGCTCAGTATTAACATATGCCCCTTCTGAAGCTTGCAAGTGCGACAAACACAAGAAAGAAGAAATCTCTAAAGGTGCAAATAGTTTTTCACAGCCCTCCGTCTGCCCACGCTGATCTGGATCACACATTAAAAAGTTAAAGGAAAAAAGAGAAGTGGACTAAAACTGCTAAAAAGGACCATTTTTGTCTTGTATTGAGCTCATCAGGAAATCATAAAACACTTTCCTCTAGCTGTGGATATGTCAGTATTTTTCATAATCGCTTCTTTTTTTTTTTTCTTGCTTGCGTCAAATAATTGGGTGTTTGCTTGGGTCTGACTGAAATGTCAGGTGGGGACGGTTTGCAGGTGGTTCCATTGATTACTGTCCTCTTCCCACGCAGACACCAGACGCAAGGCGATCGATACGCGAGGCGCTCTTGACGCATTTCTCAAACTGCTTTCGTCTGGGATCGAGAAGCATTCAGACGTTCTGTCATGCATATGCTTGACGCTCCCACCGATTGTCTGCACATCTAACCTTTAAAACTGTAGCCAACGCTCTTTTTTTTTTTAGTCCTCATTATACAACTGTAATGTGTGGTGGAGGTCAGTCGCTTGGAGAGGTCAGGCGCTGAGGCAGCTGAGCCTGATGGCTCTGCATGTTGAATTCAGGCAGCGGTATCTGTTATTTGAAGGGCCCTTGTCCTGACTGAGTACCAGCGGTTGACTGTGTCATATTAGAGAAAGCAATACAGGTTGACACAAGAAGGCCCCTCCCTTGTGGAATCGTCCCACTCCGCAACTTTCTCTCAATTTGCCAGCAAAGAACGGAGTTGGTGAAACACTAATTTAGCTTCTACATCTGTTCAATTCAGCTCCGGTTAGAGAATGAAAGTTTAATAATTTCATTATCGCAGAGACGCAGCAGCTGTTTGTGATTTATTATCTAACCCTGAGTGTTGGTGTGCAAGACTCAGTTGAGTTATAATTGCAGATTATCACAAATATTATAGAAAACATTTATTAAATTTACCGTATTGAAATGAAGATGTCTTGCTTTATAATGTCATTTATGTATAAATTAAACTATCCACAATGACTAGTTAGAGCTTGGCATCAAAGATCTGCATATTTTCAGAAGGATCTACTTTCCAGGAGCTTTTTATACTACAAACCTCAATGTATTTTGTTGTATTAATTATATTCGACAAATAGTTCAAAACTGGAGTGGATGAAAAATGAAGGCAAAATTGTGCTTTTTGGACCATTCTGACTATATCATCCTCAATGGGGATGCCTTTCTTCAGCAGAGACAGAGTTGATGTTGAGAGGCTGGAAAACACATTTGAAGAAGACTCAGTCTGATGTGAAAAAACGAATGTAGTCAAGACGGAGTGTTAAGAATAAGCTTTGATCTAGATTTTAATAATGACTAGTTTGGGAAAACAGCTCTTTTTGGAAATCAATTAAGAATTACATTTGATTATTTATACAAATACACTCTTAATAATATAGATGTATGGGAAATTTAGAATTTTGCAAAGCTGGAATCACACACACAGCTTTCTGATTGGCTGACGACTCTTCTGATCCACAGCTATCCTCTGTGGTTTTAAAATCGGTTGCTGTCAAGAGACTTCACATAATATTTTATATTTCAAGAATGAATGTAGATTTAGAGACCTTATCTTCTGCTTTGATTTATTTATTAATTAGCCCAAAGCTGTTATGAGTCAAACCACATTTAACACAAGTAAATAGAAAACACTCTGGAGACACACTTGATCATAACTTAGCTGTAAATCTTCCTCTCTGGCTTGTTTGAGTAAGGCAGAAGTGTCACAGCCTCAAACATAATTTCTTTTACAAGTGCACGGGAGGTCAAAGTCATGATTTTTCCCAGGAAACGCTCGTAGTAAAAGTTGCCTTAGACTGTAAAGATGTCCAAATGGGCTCGGATTTCTGTTGCTTTTTTTCCCTCCCCAAACTACACATATACATTACATTTTAAGGTGACATAAATGCCTCAGCTAGCGATTTCCTGCTCTGGCATCTTTCTCCTTGGGCAGAGCGCTCTTAACGGAGACGCCCGAGAGAAGCATCAGTCTGGAGATGGAGTGACGTGGACAGACACGCTTGACATTGATATTCATGGCAATCTCGTGGGTCATTTGGGTCCATAGTTGAGGGAATTATGCAGAAAGTGTGGAATGAGGGAGATTTTCAGACTAGGGACCAGAATATGACCTTGAATTTTTTATTTTATTTTATTTTTTTAATATTCTGAATAGGGACAAAGTAGTGAATCTCTACATTCAGGCACCTCTACCAATTTGTCATCATCTCAATATGCCTTTATGCTGATGGAGGTCTTTTAGATCAAAATATCAGTAACTCTTCATGAATATGTAAACAGCGAGATGAGGAGTACCGCTTAAAAAGTTTGAAGAAAGTGCCCTTGTGGGAATATCTTTGCACTGCAATGATAAAGTGCTCCCCATCTGACGATACACACTCCCACACACACACACACACACACACGCGCGAAGCAGTCCTGCAAAAATATCTAGCTGCATCTCTCCTCTACTTCCTAAACTTTTCCTCCCTGCTGAAGTGCATCCTTTAAATCTGATGCAAAATGTCAGATGTTCTTCCTAATAAAAAATACAGAAATTTGCATATTGTGTTTGACAGAGTGGTCCCATCTCTCGGCAGAAATGTATGAGCTGCGCTGCAGTGTAGAGCAAATGGGAAGCAATTCCATTCACCACCGCCTGCTCATGTCACTCTCTATCTAGGTCACAAAAACCGGGAGGCTCCGAATGCTAACCGCCGTCATTACTCCACTAAGTGCTCGCCTGCTTTTCGCTTCTTTTCCGTCCCAATCGACTATTTCGGGTTTTTTTTTTAACAATTATTTTCTTTTTATGGATGACATCTCTCTGAGTTCTAAAATAAAACTGACAGATAAAGTCTGGGGGTCATGCGCCAGTCTCAAAGCTCGTGGTGCTGAGGGGGAGCAAAAGGGCTTTTCCATCATTATCAGAGGATCAAACATGAAGTTCTTTGATCTGGACTGATTTGGGGGAACTCTCAAGTGAGGTCATTGAGACTACTGAGGACGTCTGGTATCAAAGTGATTGGGAGATGAATAGGAGGCACAGTGCGCAGGAAATGCCAAACCGGAGAAGCTTTGTGTCTTTGAGTGATTTACAAAATATCTGGTGATGCCAAACTACAACTGATGTCACTGTGCTCTGTTTGACTATTAGTCATCAAAATACATAACTAATGCACTATGTCATTAATAGTGACTGAGAGGAGACAAAAGAGCATTATTAGTTTCAGGTTAGTCACTGCAACTTATCAAATGCTGTACATTTGTCTATAATTTGAGGTCTTCTAAAAAAATTAAAAATACAATAATTTGCAAAACTTGAATTTTAATCTCCTTAGACATCACCTTATCTTTATTTCTAGCCATCATATATAGTGCCTTGAAGAAGTAGTCATACACATAGAACTATTTTTGCACTATTCCCACCAAAAACCTGTATCTTACAAGTACATTGATTAACCATGAGTGCTTGTGTTGCTTTAGTTAAACCTGTTTTTATTGCTCCTGTTTTCCAAGAAGCAATTGATGAAGCAAAGATGGATGTGATTGAACAATTTATCCTATTGGATATTGGAGCTTATTAAGATAAGATAAGATAAGATAAGATTTATTTGTCATATGGAGCAGTATTAGTGCCAATATCAAAACTATCGCATATGCAGATATTATTTGGATTCAAAAGTCAGCTACTGATCTAAAGATGCCAGTGGTTCTGAAAAATTAGGTGGAATCACCTGAAATCTGACGCTAACTTAAACTTCGTATCACAGAACACCTACCCAAGGCTAATGCTTGCTTATCTGTGCTAATTTCCAGTAGAGGAAGTGAGCAATATACTGGGTGACAAGCTTAGGCATGCTAGTTTTTAGTCAAAGCTAAAGCTAGCCTTGTTGTTCTAATGTAGATGCACATAAGTCTTAATTTTGGCACTAATACAGCGTATATAAGTGTTACATTACAGGTCATTCAAATTAACCGTGTGAATAATTGGCCAGTGTTACTTTACCATAGTTAAAGAACCAGAGGTCTATCCAATAAAATTCAGAAAAGATACATTGGATTTTGTGGTTGTTTTTCAGTAAAATGCAAAAAGCTTCAATTGCTGCCGTTTGCATCAGTCTAGTCAAAGACGTAGAGCTGAACAGAAGCTGAACCCCCCCTTTAAATTCACAGCTGTGGCTATTCTGTGCTGTAAGCATCTCTATGTCATTTAGCTCTGCGACGCGCCAGCCCACGTCTGGTTAGTGTCGACCCCTCAAGCAGCCCTGAAAAACTTTACATGTTTACAGTGTGGGGTTGTGTTCTTTGTTTGGCCATATGGACGTTTTTCGGGTCTGCTTTCAGTCAGACTCTCTCAAGTCGTATCTGCTTTCACTTTTCCCCTGGAAGGTGACGGATGATCTCTCCTTTGGCAGCAGTTGGAGATCAAGGAAGTTCAGTGGTATCACGAGGGAAGAGAGTTAAACAACCTCCCACATGGTGTCCATTTACTCGCAGTACTTTGCGGCTGCATGGAGAATGAGACTCAGGTGGCGTAGGTGGCGTCTAACAGTTACTGACTTGCGTTTCAAGTGCTGCAAAAATATGGCAGTGTAAACTTGTTTAACAAAGTTTTTGTTTAGCCCAACTCAAATTTGAACATTTCCGATCAATGATTGTTAATAGATTAAGAAAAATGAATTACAAAAAAGATGAAATGCCTGGTGAAAGGGTAATGAGCTACAAAACAAATGGGCTATTTATCAAGGACTGTATACAGGAGCATTAATCAAGTGATTTGCACTTCGCTGGCTCATTTCCATCAGCACATTTAATCTTAAACACAGATTAAAGATAAAGATGTATCTAGTATAAATACTGTACACGATAAGGCCACACAATGAATTAGCTTTATACTAACCCTCTCTCTATTAAGACATACAGCTGTCTTTAAAATAACTACAGAGTTTAACCATTCATCCTGTTAAAAAATAAATAAATTAAAAGATCAGGTGTCAAACGTATGACACTCATTTAAGGGCAAAGGCAGCAAATATTGATCATGTAGGTCTGAGTACAACGGGTCGTTTCAGACATTGTTCAGAAAAACGCTGAGCTTTTATTGAAAAATTGATTGGAGAGGAAAACGCCACAAGAAGTGCTCAAAATAATCGCTGCATTGTTGAAATGACAGTTGAAAGAAAATCCAAAATGACAGATCAAATGCAGTCTACACTTACCAGTGAGTATTTTTTTTAACAGTTTGAAAACCTCTATTTCAACTAGAGCTATTGACAAGAAGCTTGCCTTAGCTTTATTTTTGGATCTAAGGGTCACAGTAAGTCGGTCAATACCCAGACATTTTATATAACACACTGTACAATGTGGAGAATGATGACTAAGGCATTATGACTCCAAGCCATCATACCAATGAGACTGATGGACAGTCTAATTCTCCCTTTTTCCCCTTCTATTGCTAAAGGGAAAAAGTCATTGTTTTATTAGGAATATCTTGCATTCATGATATTCCAAATCTTTATCCTATTATAAAGATAACACAGCTTTATTTTCTTACACACATATTATTTCAATCACAATTGGAACAATAGATTATATACATTTAGCTTCATAAATATTCAATTTGTAATGTAACTGTACATTCATTTCTAAACGCATAACAGAAAATGTAATCTATTTTTATCTAATATTTGCCAATGTTGGCAGCACTGCTTGCTACTAACCAATTTATTTGGCTTCATGGGAGAAAGCTTTTCAGAGTTTTCTAACTATATAGAAGCACATTCCACTTCTTGAAGGACTCAACGATCTCATCTGTTCTACACACAGGTTGCCGAATGCTTGAAATTCTTTAGGTGCCATATTGCATAGTGAAAACATGGATGATAGATGAATTTACAATTATGCTGTTAACATTTTTACTGAGAATTTTAGATTTAAGAGAATTATTATGAAGAAAGTTTTGACTTCTGATCAAATACTAACAAGACTTGAGTATAAAGTGATCCAATATAGCAGTTGTGTATAAAGTGATCCAATATAGCAGTTGTGACTAGAAACACTATAATTAAGTTTAGGGACACAAATTGTTACCTGTGAGTGTACTATATGTTTGAAAGATGCTTTATTTTACAAGTAATTACTTAATTTCTTGAACAGATTTATATTGTTAACCTGAAACACCAACATCTGCTTAAATCAATGCACTGTATTTTCTTGTAAATACCGGTTGATGTGTTTTTATTAGTAGCACATCTGCAACTTGATTGACATTCCCATCTATATATGTCAGTGTGTCGTTTGCAGAAACTGCAATTCTAACATTCCCATAAACCTGTAGGAGGTCTTTACAACCTTAATAGCAGTGGGATGAATATTGGTCCTTGTGGCACTCTCATAAGGATATGTAAGGAACTTTGAGACAAATGAGTGAGTATAAAACATTTGCAGGAATATCTAAAACCCACCTGGGACTTTGAGTTAGGAAACTTGTTGTACACAGCAGTATATCCCATGTCTAAACGTAATTAGCAATATTGGTTTCTATACTGTCTTTGGTAATCCAAATATTCTTAACCCAACACATCTTCCCAAGGGAGGCAGCCCCTCTGCACCTCAGGGTGTCTTTTAGCTGTTATTTTAGTTTTACTTTATGCAGCATTTAAGCAGTGATGAGGACGGACAGGGACACTTTCTAGCTTTGCATCACCCGAGTCCCTCTTGTCACTTCTGAGACATTGAACAAGATGAACAACGGTTAAAATGTCGCTCATTTTAACTGGCAACATGGCACATCTACACTCTTAATGTATTAATATGAGTAATCTAGTCACCTCTGTCAGTATATATTCCTCTGCTACAGCCAACTCCTCCAATTATTAGACACTTTATGCATTAACTTCCCTCTATAGTATATAAAGCATCAGAAAGCTAGAAACTAAAGAGTACTATGAGAAAATGTTAATATCCTGTGAAAATATGAATTTGTATTTCTTCATTTGGAGTGTTGATATGTTTCTTCATCACAGAGCTGGATATGCACAGAAATGAAAAGCAACTCAGACGATCTCGGAATAATCACCTCATTTCCCTCTGTTTATTAATGTTTATTCATGTCAGCCTACACTAGACTGGAAGGCGGTGACAGGAATATTAGATCTGCCAAAGGAAAAGTGACCATGAAGTAAATAGCTGCATGAAAGCCCACCAGTGTGCAGCAATCACAGGATGTTTAAAGTGAAATACCTCTAAAACAATTATTTCTTCCATAATTACCTTTGTGGCAATGCGCTAAGAAGACATACAATTTTAGATAAGCATGTATTTTATTTAAAAATATATATTTCTTTAATTCCAGTAAATCATAATCTGGAATATTATTGAAAAGTTGTTTGCTAATTTTGATTATTTTTGGCCTACAGTTAATGAAAAAAACCCTTTTCAGTCTATCGAAATAAGTAAAATCACAAAAAATAAGTTTCTAGGAAGATAAGTTACCTGTGTGTTGAAAGTTCTACAAACCAGAATTTAAATGGAAAGTTGAGTGGAAGGAAGAACTGTAGGAAAAAAATATAGAACACAAAAAAACAAAACTAAAATACTAGCGGTCTTTCTAGATATATATCAATTCCTTTGAAATTTCACTCTGAAATATAGTACTGAAACATATTTCCATTGTGGCTATATTTTTAAATAAGATTATTATGCTTTTCTCTGCTGTTGAGCTTTATGAAGGTACTTTAATACCTCAGCAGAGCCTTAGTCTGGTTGCCTCAAAGCTACACCCCCATTACTGATGCAGTAATTAATTCAAATGGAGCCTTAATTCAAATATTAATTGCATATATTGTATAGTATTTTGGAAGAAGGTTGTGAGTTATGTGTTGGATATCCCTTTTTGTGTTGTATAAACAAAAAAATAATGAGCTTTTATTAACTATAAGGTATACTGACAACTGGTAATCCAGTTGACAAGTTTTCTCTGAGGAGAAAAATTAAAATTCATCGCTCTGATTCAAAACTGTATATTATTCATGTTCTCCAGATGTTTAAATGCTGTCTGTCATGTATTTATCTTTCCGTTCCACATGTTTTGAATGCGAGATGCTTCCTTTGATTTCTGTCTAAGTCACATTTGTTTTATAGCTTCAATTTATTTACTGGAGGTTCAAACTTTAAGTTGCCTTCTCTTGAGGGGAAAGTAAACCCATTTGGCTGAGTGTAAACTCACACAGCCTCATTAAATGACATCATTTTCCACTTAAGTAAAACAGTCTAGAGAATAAACGGAGACAAAGTAAAGCTTCGTTTGCTCTGCTTTTGACTTCTTTTACAAACTAATGCATCATCTTGGGGATGGGTCAGTTACTGGAAATCTTTTTGTACAGTTTCATGGTAAAGGCGTGTTTTTGTGTTTTTACCCCAATGGACAGTTGTCATAATTCATTAATGTCTTGTTTCCACTGAGTGGTACAGGAAGGTCAGTGAGGTTTGGTGCACTATTTTAAGGTGCATTCACACCAGCTTGTTTAATGGAACTCTAAAGTCTGCTTTGCTCAGAAAGTCCGCTTTGTTTGTAAAGGTGTGAATATGTAATTAAACTCTGGTCTGCCTAAAACCCTGGTTTGATGAGGTTAAATTGAACAACTACCCATCAAAATGACCCAAGATATTTTTGCCAAGATTTTTTTTTTTTTTTTGGATTCTAGTAGTTTTTCCAATTTTTCCCAGTCACTTTGTTATTGTTGCATCATGAACACTGACCTTAAGTAAATCTTGTGACACTTTAGATGTTTTATGTTCTTTCACGACCTGCTAGATAACTTGACAATGTACTTTGGGAATAAATTTGGCAGGTTGGTGTTCCATACCATTTTCTTCACTGAGGGCGATGGCTCTAACTTGTAATGACTCATCTTTTGGTGAATTTTATAAGATTTGATTGCAGCAAAAATGTGTTGCTTGTTGGGGTCAGTTAGCCTACTCTCACTATCTGTTGTATTTATTTATTGTTGCACTTAAGTATATCACGTTTTGTGATTTTGTTATTGACAAGAGTTTTGTCCATCAATGAGTGTTTCTTTCTCACACAGTTGTCAATCTACATTTTCCTCACATGTGTAGCTTTGAGTAGTCAAACTCCACTGTATAAATATTCCTTGGTTTAGTATTTCCATCATCACATTAAGCAGTTTTTTTACCTTTGCATATTTTCTTTTAAAATCCATCAATTTAATTAATTATGTAGATTTATTTATACGATGATTTCTTGATAAAGTGATTATGCTTTTTTCAGGCTATTGCTCCATTTAGAGGTTTTCAATACTTAAAAAAAACAGTGATACTGTGAAGTTTTTTAATTAGGAAATCATATTAAAAGAAATTGAACCGATATTTTGAGCAAATATCGCTTTCAAAATGTCGCGTTGCACATTTTCCATTCATTACTACAAAGCGTAGCAATGTAATGAACTGAAGAACATCTCGTAAAACACATACCATGTCATCACTTCATTATTCATTAAAACTACAGAAGCATTAACATCTAACTGCACCAACCAGTTTCCTGGCATCCAAACTCCATCAGCATTCAAATGTGTTAACCGGAACAGGGCTAAGCCTGATTTTTGCTTCGCTCACCCACCAGGCGAGTCATTTTTATGCAGAGTTGGCTGTATTGGAATCTCATGGCGAAAAAAAAAGAAGGAAAATGGTTTGCATTTACAGTGAATGATGGAAATTTATTCTTCAAAGCGGACAGTGATAAAAACCATCCAGAGGAATTCAAGAAGGGTTTTTGTGAACAGACTAAAAGTGGGTCATAGGATTATAGCACAGAATTTGACAAACAATTGTCTTCTTAATGCTTCCAATCTTAACTGCTTGGAGGATTTCATATTGAAAGGAGGCACATTTTACAGGCGCGTTCGAAGTCGGTGTGGAAAGTGAAGGGGAGTAGAGCCAAACGGTTGAGTCGGTGACACTTTTAAAGGACACCCAGCTCCAAACTCTGTGTTTAGTTAAATGCTTAGTGGCACATCATCCCTTCCTTCTTTTTTGAACAGCATTCAAAGCTGTTGGTGAGACACTTTACCTTTCCACACCCCCCATTCCATTGAACTACCAAGGCCAAAGGTCATTAGCTCATATGTCACACTTTGACAGCCTCACTCTCCCGTTTCAGCAATGAGACACCTGGGCCATGTCCCTGTGGTCATCCTTGAATATGCGCTCCCATCAGCCCCCGCGGTCTCCAGTCAAAGACAATCAGCTCGCCAAGAGACGAGACATGGAGTTCATCGCTATGGCAGCTCGCCAACGACGAAACCTTCAGCGTGACCAACTGCGTTCGATGAAATGTAAAGGATGCCACTTCAGGATCAGCAATGCTTGTTTAAATATTCATAGGAAAAGAGCAACAGGAATACAGTATGTGGGTGTTATTCACTGCTGCAATATACTGGCATCACTTCAATTTTCGTTAAAGAGATTGTGTGCTTGAAACAGTTTGTCTCTAAGTGGTATAAAAAGATATAAAATATCTGACTTGATATTTCAACAAAGATTAACATGGCTTAGTTTGTACATGGTTTCAATCTTTGATCCAGGTTTTAATCTAGGAATTTGGACATTGAATACTGGAATGAGTTAATATTTCAGTCTTAAATTATGATTATTAGAAATCAGAAGTGACAACATCCTTGTGTCAAAGAAAACCACCAGACTTGAACATTTGGACTTTTAAGTGATAAGATAATCACAAGGTGTTCATGAATCATTTTGGTCTTGAAGCCTGTTGTGCTGCTGTGGATTAGGTTTACGTTAGAAGCAGTTATAATGTTTGTAGTTAAACCTAATCAGCTCTTTTAAACCATTCCAGAAAATCCCCCAGGATTGCCCCTTTCGACTAAATCACTGCTTTACTTTGGCTAGTGCTTACTTAGCAACAGCTGTTGCCAAGGAAAGACCTGTTCCTGACCCTGGAAAATTTGCACTTAACCACTAGTTAGGTCCTAGGCCAAACATAAGCATCCCATTTAATCTGGAACTAAAGGCGGCATCTCTGGGAACAACAATTAGTCAAAACATTGTACGACCATGATTTAAACTCTCCCATTTAAAAAAGCAAAGAAGCAAAAGCACAACATTTTGCTGAGAATCAAATGTTCAGTTGCAGTCAGAATAACAAGCTGACTGTTTTGTTCCTGCAGATTATTATGAAATCACCTGTCGCAGATATTATGTAGGTCAACATGCTGCTTCCAGCTGTGCTCACGGCTGATTATTTTCCACTGAATCCGTAAAACGCCACCTCCAACTTTGTCGACGCCGTCGTATTTCAACAGCTCTTGGTGGCGTTAACAAACCTTGCCCTAAAAGTTACGTAACGGCTGTTTTCCAGCTGCTGGTGTGGAGAAATCATTAGCTCATTGGGAGACTCCTGTAAAGTGTTAACAAGCACCGCTGGTTGTCTTAAACAGTGTTAGTAAACTAACATGGTGATATTAGGGCATCTATTTGCAGAGATGTTGGATAAATGCTCATGGGGTGTAATTGCCTCCATGCATGATTAGGTTTACACAAAAGTCTATACATTTAAATATTAATTAAAACACATATTTACTTTAGGCATTAGAAATCTTGTTATTTAGAATTAGACATTTAAAATAACCATTTGATAAGTCAAAAAGTCAAAACATTGCTTATAACTTTTGGTAAGAATGTTTGGTTAGGTTTTACAGGTGGTAGAGTCAGTCATTAGGAAATCTATGTTTGAGTAGGTTTATGTAAATTGACAATTTGTTTAGGTAATAAATGGATGTGGTTTAATGTACGCATGCAAGACATGTTTGGTTTGTACGTTAAAATTTGCACAATTTAGGCAGCAAAATGTTAGTTTTCAGACACAAACAGTAGTTTCCTTCCTGTAGTCAAACAAACATTTCAGCAATATTTTGGTCAAATAAAAACATGAGTTTGATATTTAGTTTGAATAAGTTTTCTCTCGTCTCTATAAATATTCAAACAGAATAAGCCTAGATGTCAAACAGACAAGAACACTTTTATTTTCCATTGCTTTCCAGGTTCTAATAAAGCTAATCTCTTTTTACCCTTCCTGATCAACAATCCTATATTAGTGTCCTTGCAAGAACAGTTGGGACGAGAAGACCCGCTGAGGCAATCTGCATGTGCAGAGTACTTCACTCAAGTTGCTTCAGAAGGTCAGCAGTTTCACCTGAAACTGCCGATGACGGGGACAAGTAGTTCAAGGACTCTCAGAGGCGTCTGAGAATAAATGAAAAGCCTCGTCCCATATTTAGAAAGCCATCAGGGACAGACGAGGTCAATAATATTGAGTGGGTGTGCAGTTGGACACCATGAGACCTTTATGTTTTACTGAAAAAAAATGACGTGTCATTGACTTATGCCAATATCTGACGTTTGTCGAGGTTGTGTTATGACTACGTTTGTCTTTTTGCTGGGCTTAGATGGCCTTTCCACCTTAATGTGTTGCACTGTAAGTGAACCATGAACACAAATGGAAAGGAGGAACACATGGGGTAGCTATATTCATAAATTCAAAATAAACTGTCCTAAAGATAGGCAAAAGCTTCCAGACTGAGATGGAAACTAGTGTTTTGTACCTGTTAACAGCCTAAGATTGTGGGTTATAATTAGATTGGACATAAAATTTGAAGCTTACATTACCTAAGTGACTCCTTAAACAAGAGTAATTCACATTTAACAGTGGAATAATTGGCTCACTCCGACTTTGAGAGTCTAATTCCACCCAGTACTTCAGGGGATGAATTGCTGCTGTATCCACATGCAACCACCCACCATCACTCCTCCTTAAATCAACCTCCTGTGCACCACTGTTTATCCTCTGGACAAAAACAGTTCCCTCGCACCGACTTTTTCCTCTGCGGCCATATTTAGATTGCCGTGACAGGCTACCTGAGCTATCTGGGGCATGGTAAACTTTCATGGGCCTCGTTTACTCCTCTGGCTCCAATAATCATCACAAGATGCTGTAAACTCCTGCTAGGGAGAAATTATTTATCCTGCTCTCAGCTGCGGTGCAAACAGGACATACTCGCTTAGAGGCTCACTCTGTCTGAGGCGTTACAAATAAAGCACATTTGGATATGCACAGCCACAGCCATGCTTGTTTTCATCTTATTATACTGTTTTGGTGCATGACAGCAAAATAATTTTTGGTTTAACAAAATTATGATATGCATTTGGAATAGGATTTCCTGGTAGATGAGTCTCCTGAGGCTAAGACTGAATTCTGTTTGGGTGTAATTTTTACAGATTGGACACATTTCTTTTATTGTTCTTGGTTTAGCGTATTTGCTCATAAAAAAACAGCCAATTTGCTGAATGCCACGATGGAAAGATTGGGCGTCTCATAAAAGGTTGTAAAGAATAATATATTTAACAGAGAATAGCTTTTTACAAATTGAATTTCTGCAGTTTGTCATTAATTAGCAAAGTCAGAGTTTTCTCCAAGCACTTTGTATTGCAAAATTCTACTTTATACTGTCTTTTAAAAATCCATATTTCTGATTAATGTTCACAGACAAAATAGCTTGAATTGTCTTCGTTTATTGACATTAGCAATATTAGAAAAGCCACAAAATTAACAAATGCAAAACACACATTTGTTTTGTAAGTTAAAAGCTTCAATGTCATAGAGGGAGATTTTCAAATGGTGGATACTTTTGTGTCCATGTATTTGAATGTTGTCTCACGTTTAAGGATTAAATAGAAGACAAACACTAATCATACCCTCCTCACCTTTAGAGGGAAGGATAGCTTTAAAGCTAGTTTTACAAAATAAAAATGAGAAATAACATTACAGGGAGTGAGTGGAAGAGTTAACATTCGACATGAGGAACCTCGGTGTTGCTTATATCTATAAAAGTATTTTGTGACTATTCTAGATTTTGATATAGTGACTTAAGCTGGCATTCATATAAAAATGTAAAAACTTGCAAAATTTTCAGTTTTCAGTGGCTGAATACACAGGTTGTTTTTTGTGTTGTGCACTTTGCATATTGATCTTTTTAGCAAAGCATTTCCAAATTAGTTTGTTAGCTGGGCTATCTGTTCTGGTAATCAGAATTCAGTCAAATCATTTCATATATTGTTTTTATAGTTAACAGATTCCATGACTAGAATCATATCACATCAATAACAAGGACGTTTGGGGTTCTTTCAGTAGCCACACAGTGAATGACAGTTTCTTTTTAAACAAGAATGATTTCCAAACGGTTACATATATTAATTTCTTTAGCTAGCTGACTAGCAGCATCTGTAGAACAGACAGCTCAGTCTTGTTCTATGCAGCCATTTTTTGGCTTCTGTTGCCAGTTTTATCAACTTTGTCACTAAGCATGTTATTAGACATAATCAGAAATGAATAGTCACTACTATTAAAAAGAAGTACTTGGACTTGTCAGTTTTGCAAAAGTAAAGTCTGATAAAGACTATTTGTAAGTTGAGTTAAAAGCAAAACCAGACTTAAGAGAAATAAACTAAGAAAAAAAAAAGATTTATTAAAAGAATATCCTGAAAAGGGTTGTAGATAACTAGGGGGTTTCAACTAGCAATAGCCAATAGCTACTTTCCTTACTGAGGCATTCATAACTGCCTCTCTCTCTCATCTCATTAAAAGAACTTTAAATTGAAAGAGAAAAAAATTTTTGCTTCGGAAAAAAAGTGTTTGAAAAACTAACGAGATGCTGGTTTACTGTTTTATCTGCGCGTGTTTGCAGTCAGCTCCGCCTTCGACTTTGAAGTCGAGAATCGGCGCTCTCTTATTTGTTTGTCTCCCCTTCTCTTTGTACATTTAATAAGCAACAACAAACTCATACAGAAAAGGAATATGTCTGCTATTGGATGAAGCTCATATGTGCCTCATTTTGTGCTGACCCAGCAAAATGAGCTCCCAGTCGGTGCTGCCTTCTGCTACTGAACAAAACCCTTTCAAATCTTGATCTCTGAAGATGTTGGCAGGGATTTGTAAACATTGTCAAAATCCACAATGAAACCAATTTTTACAGCTGGATACATGAAGAAAGAGAGGTTTATTGTTGTGGAAAAAAAATGGGGACCTTTGACTTTTTAGTGAAATAAAACTGCAGCCTCAGGGACTTTGTCCCGTAGATCATTTCTGAGCTCAAGCCATCACAAATGTTCCCCATCCTCCCATTTCACAGATTGTCACTTGCAAATTATATATAAATTAGAGTTTTATGTTCTTTTTTTCCTGCTTCTGGATGTCACAACAGTGGTGTCAAAGTAATTTAAGAAATTAGCGACTTCCTCATCGCGCACATCCTCGACTTAGTCCCGCTTGCCTTATCTCCCGTTACACGTATAAACAGACGGTGACATTTTTACAAAAAAACTGTAAAAATCCTCTCCGTGTCAGGCAAAATAATTTGCATGATAGTCTCTTGTATGACTTTGCAATACGTACATTCGCCAGGTGAAAAATCTTGTGAATACCGATTTGAATAGCAAATTCGCTCTGCTGCTGCTGGCGCTCAGGGAGGAGGTGACGTTTTGTCAAAGAGTCCAAGAGAGTGACAAGTGAAAGCAGCACAATATGAAGGTGACAACTGTTTGAGGAGGAGAAGGAACTGAGTTAGCCACCAGCTGGGTATGGGGAAAAAATAGGTGAAATTTTAGATGGAGAAGTGGAAGAAGAGGCAGGCGGTTAAAAAAAGATGTATGTGCTCAGGGATTGGAGCTGTACAGGAAGGAATTTCTAAAATAATATGCATGCAGGAGGCAATGGAAAACAGCAAAGTAAAAGGTAAAGTTATATACAGACATTGAGATGAAGTTGGAGGAAGAAAAAGCCTTAAGATAGAGGACAAAGATGAAGAGACAACTAGAGACCAAATTAAAAAAAAGAAAAGCTGAAGCCGCCTTGCTGTGTTTATAGGTCCCAGATGTCCGGAGGTAATTGTGCAGTGGGATTGCTCTGCAGACATCTGGCTGCCAAGGGCTTCGGTATTCTTTGGCGCAGACACACAAACTCCCACAAATCCGTCTGAAGAGCCCCACATAATCCTGTTGGGTGCATTACTTAAAGCATGTAACTTCGGTTCATTTAAAACATTCAGGTTTCTTCCTCAGACTGAATCCAAAGGTGACTCTTCTGAGGCTAAATTGACTTTTAATCCTCCGGGGTCTTGGAAGTTTCTTTTAAAGGTTTAACTTTGATACGAACTGAATTCAGAGAGGATAAATATTACACCGGGCCATAATGCAGCAGTAGATAGCTATGGAAAAACCACATCTGACAGCTTAATGGCGATTTGCGTTTGATTTGTGATTTGACGTCCGCTTCAGTGAACGTCAGCTGTGGAAATTAAAAAAAAGCTGGAGAATCAAGTTAGGTCATTTTGCACTGTTATGATGCTTTTGCAATGTTGTCCTTCACAAATGAGCATGGGAAAATCACACATAGGCAAGGCATTGTCATGCTTTGCACAGACGAGCTCTTTTAGAAGGTATGTTACCTGTAATTAAAATTCTAATCAAAGCCAGTAGAGTTAGCACGGAGCTGGGGTCACACTGAGATCAGATGAAAAAGCCGTGGCATCTGTGATTACATCCTTCTCAGAGAAAATTGTGGGTGGTGTATCTGTTTGTTGATCAGGGTAGATTGCATTTTGTCATCCAACCCACCAACATCAGTTCTTGTATCAACCTCAGGCCTTTCCATATTAAACATAATGTTTTAGAAAATAGTAAAGCCATTATTTTCTAGCCCTCACATAATATTACTCATTTTGCACAATGTTTGCAAATAAGCTGCTTTTGAAATCTTGATGCATGGATGTATTCTTACTCAGCCTGGTATTAGGATTAGCATTTAAACATCCGGAGAACATGAATAATTTAGAGTTTTGCATCTTACCTTTCCTTTGGTTTAAAGTCCTTTTTTATCTTAGAAAGTACCAGTGTCTCAAAAGTTTTCTGTGATAAAAAAGAAAACTAGCACAAAAAACTATGCATGTTACTTAGCTTTCTCCCTCAAATAGACAAAAGATAAACGTAATTGTTGGAAAATATATATATAATATACCCTAACCCTTTAAACCCTGGCCACAGGTTGTATAAGTCTAAAGCAGCAGACTCCAGACTAGTGACCTAAGCAGATTCCCAGACAAGTTGATCTAAATTATAAAGATTAACTTATTATACAAGAAGCATTTGTTCGGAACAAGAATGGTTTTCTATTGGGCATCAGTATCCATTTTGTTTCTACTGAATATACAATGGAAGAACAAATTAAGGTCTAATATTTTGCCCAATAGGCATCTAAAAACTATTAGCAAATTTACTGGGTCGCTACTCTCTGTTTTTGCAGTTTATGTTTTGTATAAGTACTATCATACAGAGAAACTTCTGTATTTCTACTCAATCTAATAGTTTGCACGTATAAGTTTACAGCACCAGACTCCAGGTTAGTCACTAAGAGTTTCAACATGTAGAACAAGAACTTGTTTGTCAACGTGTGAGCAGTGACTTCAGCACCACAATCCCATTGAAAGCTTTGCTAGAGTCAAGTCGAAATAGCTGCTAAATGATGTCAAGTGCCTGATGGGAAGTACAGCCAGGGGCAAGACTGTCCATCAGCTGGTTTAAATTCACCTCCCAGGAGATCAGACAAGCCTTATAGCCTTTTGAGTCCCTTTTACCAGACAGAGACAAAACTACAGTGGCCACTGCTGATTGAGTTAGCTAGTACTTATGGACTTACTTTGATGAGTGGTCAGTGCCATAGTGGTACCATTTACTGTGACCTGTGGCTTCCATTAATATCGCTGTCATTGGAATTGATTTATATATATATATATATATATATATATATATATAAAGGCCCAGTGAAGATTTCTGCTGTTTTCTAAATTGCTTTAAGCATCAACAGAGAAAAGATTGATTTCTGAAATAGAAACTTAAACCATTTTGTAAAATGTAACTGTGAGAATCAGAAAAAAGTGGTTGCAATAACTTGGTTGTAATCCCCTCTATGGCTTTTTAGGAGACACCTGTCATTTTTAGAAAAAACAGCTGGTGCTTAGTCTTAACAGAAACTTCGACTTTACCTGAATTAATGTAACATCAGAGCACAAAGCTGCCGCCAGCATATTTCGCCTTAGATTTTATGTACATTTGGTGATTTGCGGTGGTGTTTTTGTGCTGAACTTATTTGTAGTCGTCCAGTTTAGTTTAATTAAATCCATCGTGGTTCAGGCCAAGGTTTGCGAGATGGGGATAGGCTTGGATATTTGCTTTCAAAATAATTAATTTTGAATGGAGAATGCAAGAGTTATTCACATAAACAACATAAACTGTACTAATTAAAAAATTTATTTAGACCTGTTGATCTCTGGCTATTGTCTGACAGGACAACATGATCAACAATAGAAAATTTCATTTATTGACATTGTTGTCCCATGTTTTATTTATGTTTTTATTATTGGTGACTTCCTTATAGTATATACATAATGGTAATAATTTTGTACTCATCTCCTGACTGATACTTTTGTTGAGATTTGATTAAGGGATGCAAATCTATAAAAGTCAGGAAATTTCAGATGATCGTATTCACTGTATAGAGTGGTTGGTGTGAACTCCTGGAGATAGACTGAAAATGTATCTTAAGCTGCTTCAATAAAAGTTTAGTTTAGTTGTTTACACATTTATGTAGCCATAGTATTTCAGATTTTTTATATGTTTTTTCTTTTATAATTTAGTTTTTCAGTTGAATTGTACAAGATATGTCTCTGTGTGCAATTTTTAATGTTGACACACTAACAGAGTGTCACATTGGGAAAAAAAATGTTAAAGGTAATAAAAAACACCTGACAAATACTTAAAATTGTGTAATTCCATACCTGCGCTTAAATTCAAGAAACAAAACATGTATTGAGAATGTAACTATAGATTTATTTTAGCAGTTTTAGTAATAATTGCATTTCTGTTAGCATAAAAACTATCCTGTCAAATTATATTTAATAATTTATCTTACCATGATAATTTTCTACATATAGTCTTATACTGCATTTTACATAAAATAAGGCTCTCTGAAGCAGGCTGCCAGAGCTCAGTGTGATTTAAGGTTTTGTACTTTCTATTGCTTTGTTGTTCCATCAATGGCTGAATAAGGTCAAGAGTAAAAGAAGTGAAAAATAGTGTATACTAGCTGGAAGTAGCTGCTTTGGCACTCAGAGCAGGGTGGCTTGTTGCTGAGAAAACAAAGTGTAACCTGCAAAGTCATCCTGTGCATATAAACCAAAACCAGAGTCAAAGTTTGAAAAGATTAAAATGATTAGTCTTTAGTGTTATCTTCCCCACATTAAGATGCCAGGATAGCATCATGCAGTTTCTTATGAGTGGTACTGTTTTGTACTAGAAACAGTGTCTAAGGGGTAATTCAAGGTTGACGGAAATGAGAGAGAAAATTTAATTGGGTTTGCTCAGGATCCCAAAATATTGACATTTATCGGGAGCTAGTGGGACAATGCAGAGTTTTTAAAGCTCCTTTTTCAGATTAGACTCATCTGGAAATATTCAAAACACTACAACTCAACAGGGAATGAAACAATTTGAAGAACAACACATCCAAGTTGTTTGCTTTTATTTCAGACATTAATAATTCAGACAACACATTCTTTTTAGACACTTGGGACCCATGTGAGTATACTGTTGCATCAGCGTCACTAACACACCATCTCAAACCTGAGGTGAGCAGACAAAAGAAAGAGTTTCTCATGATATAGATTATACAAACCATTTTATAACATCTCCATTTGTAGCTGTGGTTAGGAGTTGTTTCTCACAGTAGTGGAACTCAGTTGACACGGCTTTTTCTTCAGGATTTACTTCAAGAGAATAGGATTCATGGCTCCATCATTTATGACCATTTATTTACATCGTGAAGCAGCCAAAATTAATACACATCTATCAGATGTGACTGATTTGGCTTTTCTCTGAAATGCTATTTCAGATTTAAGACTGACAATAAAATTTCTTTTTATGCATGGTCAGTCTTACAGAAAATCTTCCCATATGTTTGGTGGATTATAAAGTCTTTTTTTTTTTCAAATCTGTGACTCGCTTTTTGTGTTTTTTGGTTAGTCATTCCTTTGGCTTTGGAACTCTGTGAAACAAGCCAAATTTTGCCCAATATCTTCCCCATTATTGAATTGGGAACATTGGCTTTACTGAAGCAATTGAGGTCTGCAGTACTTTAGGTCATCTGCTTGCTTTTGTTACCTCTGTTCTGACAGTTATTGTTGTACACTGGATATACAAAGACTCAAAAATGAGTTGCCCTTTCCAGACTGGTAGGTTTCTTTGCTTTTCATCTGTTATTAGTTATATTTTGAGGTTTTTTAGTTTTCTTTATATTGTCAGTCAAGCTTTGTTAAACTGATTTTTTGATTTTTTCAGACATTCTGCACTCCTCAATCAAGCCCGGGTATGCTTTGTGAAGTTTACTTTAACTTTCCAAAGAATTTGTTTGATTACAGTGGATTCATAAATTATCAAGCTGGACAATAATTTAGACATTTGCACTCAAATTATGCCTAACATACTAACGTCTGAAGTTGGGCAAAAAATGCACTCTAAAACTAAACTAAACTAAAACTGTAAAGTCAAATGTTCAGTTGTGTGAAAAGACAAGTGACTTGAGTCGAAGTAAAAAAAAGGCAGAAGACCAAAGTAGATTTTTTTTGGAACTTTTTAACTTCATGTTCAGCTGAAAGGTATGCAGGCGGAATAGGTTTTTTTTTTAAACTTTATTTTTGATCAGATTTTTATACATGGCAAAATACAGCCACAACACAAAAAAGGAGGAAATAATAGTAACAATAAAAAAAAATCACAACAAGTACAATGAACTGCATACAGAACTGAAAGGTCACCAAGGGAGGGGGACAGCAATACTACACACGCAAAATAAAATTAAATTACAGACAGAATTCAGGTGAACAGGTTACAATGTATGTAGAGATCCATGAAGAGTCAAACAGGAGAGAGTTTCTTTGCATAGTTACCAAGTCCTGCAAAACTTTACAGCGCCAAACCTCAATTACCACCCCGAATAATTAATTAATGATACTCAACTTGCTTTAGCATTCCTATAAGTTAACCATTTCGACCAATATTTTTGAATTTTGTTTTCCTGGAGTCTTATGGAGAAGGTAAGCATTTCCATTTCACGTATTTCTTCTACAGTAGCTGACCAGTCACACAATGTCGGTGGGCTTCCACTAAGCCACTTTCTTGTTATTGATTTCTTTCCTGCTATCAGTAGTATTTTCAGAAGGTACTTATCTTGAGTGTTGAGTTCAGTTGGTAAATAACTTAAATATATAATTTTAAAATTGTGCTCTATTTCAAAACCAAGAATTACTTTTATCTCTTTGGCTACCTTTAGCCAATAGGGATAAATCAATGGGCAGTCCCAGAAAATATGAAAGTTGTCAGCCATTATGTTGTTACATCGTCTCCAACATTGCCCAGATTCAGCTCTTCCGGTCTGAGAAAATGTTCTTTTGGGGGTTATAAAAAACCTAACAATATTCTTCCATGAAAATTCCCTCCAGTGTCCTGAGCTGGTGGTGGTGGAGTTTGTTTGGCAAATGTTGAGCCACTCGTCCTCCGTCAGCGTTATTTTAGCCTCCTTTTCCCATGTATTTTTAATATATAATGTAGATGTTTTTTTATTATTTTCTAAGCACACATATAGTCTGGACAGCCTCTTCTTATAAGATTTACCTTTATAAGCATCAATAAAGATATTAATGAGGTCCTGATCATTTTTTCCCAATATTTTAATGTTTTTATTAAAGTGGTGCCTGAGCTGCAGGTATCTGAAAAAGTCTTGTTTATCAAGGTCAAATTTTTCCTGCAGTTGTTGGAAACTATCCAGATCAGTTCCAGAAGAAATCACGCAGTATGATGTCATGCCTTTTCTGGTTAGTTGATTGAATGTAGAGTCAAGTTGTGCTGGCACAAAATCCCTATCATGTTCAATCCATCTTAATAACCTAGTTTTCCTCTCTAAAAGTGGGTTTCGAAACTCTCTAAACCAGATGCTGAGAGGGACTTTTGTGGAAACACTCAACTCATCTGCATACATAGTCTTGAGGTGTTTATCCCCCAGCAGAGCTTGCAGGGGGATGTCAATTTGACTTAATTCTAGTTCTTTCCATTTTGCTTCATAACCCTCTTCACACCAGTAAACCGCGAATTGCAGTTGTGCTGCTCTGTAATAATTTTCCAGACATGGGAGCGACATTCCTCCTTTATCTCTTGGTAATTGTAACGTTTTATAGCGTACCCTTGGTTTCTTATTCTGCCATATAAACCTGGAGATGATCCGATTCCACTCGTTAAATTGCTTGATAGGAATTTCTATTGATAAAGATTGAAAAAGGAACAACAGTTGAGGTAAAATTATCATTTTTATGATTTCTATTCGGTTGTACAAATCGAGCGTCAGGGGAGCCCATTTGTTCAGGTTATCTTTAACTTTATTAGTTATAGTACCATAATTTGCCTTGTATATTTTGATTAAATTTTTAGTAATATTAACACCTAAATATTTCATGGTTTTTGTTTTCCAATTAAATTTAAACCGATTACTTATATCTTCTTTGGGTGAGTAGTTAAAGCACAGGGTCTGAGTTTTTCCAATATTTAATTTATAACCTGAGTAAAGTCCAAATTGGTAGAGGCAGGACATGAGGTTAGGTAGACTGGCATCTGGGTCAGATAGGGTCACCAGGACATCATCGGCATATAGACATGACTTGTATTCTTTTCCCTTAAATATGATTCCTTTAATTTCTGGGTCTTCCCTAATTTTTTGGGCAAGTGGCTCTATAAAAAGAGCGAAGAGAATTGGGCTCAGAGGACATCCTTGCCGGCATCCTCGTTTCAGAGGAATTGTGCCTGAAAGGCCTCCATTTATTTTGATCCGGGCTACTGGCGAACTGTATATTGATTTTAAACAATTTATGATTGTATTATTAAAGCCAAACCTCTGCAGAACCAGATATAAGTATTCCCATCGTACGGAGTCAAAGGCTTTTTCAGCGTCAAAACTGATTGCTAAAGAATTCAAATTATTTCTGTTCATGATGTCGAATAAATGTAACACTCGCCTCACATTATCCTGTGTACGTCTATTTTTGATAAATCCTGTCTGGTCTGTATCAATCAGTTCGGGGATAATATTTTCTAGTCTACTAACAATTATTGAAGTGAATATTTTATAATCAATGTTCAAGACTGAAATGGGCCGGTATGAGCTACACTCACTTTTATCCTTTCCTGGTTTTGGTATAACGGATATTATCGCTTGTTTCCAGGATGGTGGAGTCTCCCCTCCTTTAAGCACATGATTAAAACATTTTAGCAGCATAGGTGTTATAGATCTCCTAAAGATTTTATACCATTCAGCTGGTAATCCGTCTCCTCCTGGTGACTTACTTGCTTTCAATTTTGAGATGGCTTTATCGACCTCTGCTGGTGTTATATCTGCAGATAACCACTTATTTTGCTCATTGCCAATTGAGGGAAGATCCAAAGAATCTAGAAACTGTTTTACTGAGGGTAGCTCAGTTAATTCGGGTTGACTATATAAATTCCTGTAGTATATTTCAAATGATTTATGTATTTCGTCTGGGGAGAAACACATCTGGTTGGAAATGGGGTTTCTAATTTTAAAGATGGATCTGTCAAGCTGTTGTTGTTTTAGTCGCCAGGCTAATATTTTTTTCGCTCGGGGTCCATTTTCATAGTAAGTTTGTTTAATATATTTGAGATTAAGTATCACTTTGTCGTTGAGCTTCCGATTTAGGTCTACTTTTATTGCAGCTATTTGCTGTAGTAGAGCAGGGTCTTTGGTTTCAATATGTTTCTGCTCTAAAATGTTTAGTTGTTTAGTCATGTCATTGAATTGCTCAGATTTTTCTTTTTTCTTCCTTGATGCCCACATTATAATTTTTCCACGCAGTACTGCTTTTGCCGCATCCCATAATATACTTGGAGACATTTCTTCGCTGTTATTAAATTCAACATATTCTGTAAATTCCTTGTTAATGAATTCCTCAAATTTGTTATCGTTCAACAGAGCTGTGTTAAGTCTCCATATTGTTGTCTTAGGGTGAGAGTCTAAATGTAGTTTCAAGTATACCCCAGAATGATCCGACACATCCCTAGTACCAATACTACAGTCTAGGACCCTGTATCTGTCTGCTCTAAATAGGAAAAAGTAATCAATTCTTGAGTAAACACCATGAGGGTGGGAGAAAAAGGTGAACTCTTTAGCCAATGGGTGGCATTCCCTCCAGACATCCAATAAGCCAATCCTTTTAATCATTTTGTTTATATACAGGGATTCTGAGTTGATTTTTTTTAAAGGGTTTGAAGAATCCAGGGAAGGATGCAGTTGTGCATTCCAGTCCCCTCCACATACCAACACGCCAGATGTTTCAGTCAATATAAGATCAAATATTTTATCAATAAATGTTTTGTCATGTCCTGGAGGCCTATATATGTTAAATAAAGTTACTTCGTTTGAGTCTAGTGTTCCCCTCACCAAAACGAAACGGCCTTCTTTGTCTGTAATTTGTTTGGATACCTGGAAGTCCACATTATTTGCAATTAATATTGCCACGCCCCTAGTGTTTCCATTTGAGTGGGAGGAATAAAATGTCTTTTTAAACCCCATTTTTTTTAATTTTTCATGATTCTGTTTTGTTAAATGGGTTTCTTGCCAGAAGATAATTTGTTGCTGTTCTCTCTTCATCTTAGCTATGAGCTTTCCTCTTTTAATTGGATTCTGTAACCCGTGCACATTAATAGTTATAAATTTATATTGCTGTTGGAGCATAAATCTTTAAATGGATAAATCCCTCTAACTTACACATCCAAGGTGACCTTAAAAATAAAACATTTGTAAAAATCAAAAACAAGGAACCTGAAACTTGAAAACATACTAAAGGAACGACTTCCAAAACAAAATGACTCATTAAGGAGTCCTGGGTGGAGAGAAAAATCCCCATGAGACTCTTTCCATGGGGGGTCTCTCCGGTGCAAACTGACATAGCTCGGTATGAGTTTAACTCAGTGCACGATCAGAGCCTTCAAACCGGCTCCCAAAACTACGGTCATGTGTTATCTATTTTATTTTTTTTTTATCAGTAACGTATTTCTAGTTAACATTAGCGAAGATTGAATGAAGGGATATTATGTCTGACAGTGTCTCTATACAGAAATGTTCAGTTCTTAGTCCACACGCTGGATCAGATCACTGATTGCTCATCTTACCGCATGGTTTTACCGAGCGGCGCTTAACTTGGAGAAGCGGCGGCGTCTCCAGCCTCATGGCGAAATCCGCTGAGTTTTTTCCGCGCTCTCTCTCCGTGTGCATCGGAGCTCCGTCGTTTGGCCTCCACCATCACCCAGGACAGTCTGTCCAGTTTCTCCATCGGCGCTGCCGTGAGATAACCATCGTTGCTATTGCCGTCGGGAGCGATACCTCTCTTCTGCAGGTCCTTCATGGCCTCCGCCGCGCTGCTATACGTGACCGGGCCGCCGTCAAAAAACACTCGGAGCTTCGCTGGCTGCGGGGTTTGGAAACGGAGACCTTTTTCTTTCAGAAGTTTTCTGATAGGGGCGTAAGCTTTCCTCTTCTTTTGGGTCTCTGTCGGGTAGTCCTGGTCGAAATAAACCCGCTGCTGGTTGAGGTGTACCTCTCTTTTCTTCCACGCGGCGCGAAGCACCAAATCCCTGGTTCTGAATGCCAGAAAGGCGATCACCACGGAGCGGGGGCTCGCATTCTGCGGCGGTTTGGGACCCAGAGCCCGGTGGCAGCGTTGTATAGCTAGATCCGTATCCTGGAGTGACAGCTCAGCCTTAATGAAACCGTCCATAAACTCCAACAAATTGTCTCCCTCTGTGTCCTCCGGAATCCCGTACACACGGATGTTGTTTCTGCGTGAGCGTGCTTCTAAATCAGTCAGTTTGGCTTGAATTTTATCTTGGTTGCTTATAGTTTGAGACAGCACCTCTTTCGCCGCCGCGGTCCACTCCTCCATTTCTGCCACACGTTTTAACGACTCCTCCGTTCTCTTCTGGTTCTCTTTTATGTCCGACACGATTTCGTTTAGTCTTCCATTAATCTCTTCTTGAAAACGTCTTAAATCTCTCTTCATGTCGGCGGAGAAGTCGTCACGAAAGCAGCTCAGCTCTTCCTTCACGTCTGCCCGGATAGCTACGATCTCTTTGTGGATAGCTCCGATGCTAGCCTGAAGCCCTTCCATAGCCACGTGCTGCTCAGATTCGCCTTCGTCAAACAGTGTTTTAAAAGTTCTCTCGTCTGTTTGTTTTGATTTACCGTTACTTTTTGATGCCTTTCCCCTTTTCATCATAAAATAATCGATTTTAGAGGGTTAATTCAGCTCTGGCAGGGGGGAATAAGACGACCGAGTTGGGAGCTCTGGTTCAATGCGTCTGCTCACCTCAGCGCCATAACCGGAAGTCAGGCGGAATAGGTTTTGAAATGGATGTAGCAACTTGGACCTTGCAGCAGTTAGAACCTGAATTAAAGAAAAAAAAAAGTGTATTTTCTTTGATGTGAGGCATGTTGGCGGCAAACATAATTTTTCACCACAAATGTAAATTTAAATTGCAGCAGGTTGCAGCTCGCATTTATGATCAATCGACCACATCAAAGAAAATATAGATTTTAATATTTATTTTTTTTTGCTTCTCATGACCCAGAGCTTTAAAATGTGATGTTAATTTTAAACGCTGGTCTTTAAAAAGCAAATCTGTCGCATATTTTATCTTTGAAACATAGTGATGTCTTTAGTTTTTTTGGTAAATTTGTACTCCACTCCTTTACATTCCTCTTGATCAGTGGAGCGGGAAATAGATCCCACAGAAGCAGTGATGCAATAGAGTTATCTAAGAGTCAATTGAAAACGGTCCAATTTACATCAGGCACTACTTGATGTAAACGACCTTCATGTATGGCACAAACAACATCATAAAACATCCTGCTGGCGAGTGGTACACCATCGCAAACGGCTTTCCACTTTGCAGTGTCACATCGATAGGGCATGGCGTATCTGAGAAGATGACGATCTCACGCACACACTTTGAAAAAGACAAACGAATTGCCCAGATCTGGGGTTGTGACAAGGTGTTGAAGCGGCACTGTTTGGCCAGTGGCCATCCGGACCTTGGGGCATGACCGTGGAAAAGCACCACCAACTCTGTGTGTGTAAGTGTGTCCTAAATTTGTGTCACATTTCAGCAACAACGAGAAGAAACCATGGCTTGAGGGCCATTAACGATATAACCCTTGACAGCCATGTAACAACACAAGGTCATTATATCCAAAATGCTAGCCTAATGATAGCTGGATGTACAGTAGACGGAGTGAAGATAACCACATATAAATGAGGTCTTTTAGGCTGTTATTTCTGCAGAAGAGCTTTTCTTTTTCGACAGCAAGAAATCCTGAGTCATTAGCGGCTGGCCCTCCGACAATTCAATGCAGCAAAGGCAGATAATTCTGATTTAGATGAAAGCGGTGAGCGGACAGAGGCCCCCAATTTCCGCAAGCCTTGTGTGTGCTCAAAAAGAAAGCAAATAAATGACTTTCAGGTACCTCTAATGTCCCATTTTTTGCTTTTTTTCACTTGACAAATTAAACAAGACCTTTTGTTTAAGAAGAAAAAAAAGAGGAAAGTAATACAGTCTAACAGGTTTCCATGTAAATGCGTGTTTGCTTTTGTCAAGAGAAGCAGTTTGGATTTGGAGACATTTGAAAAAGGAGAATATATTTAAGAAAAGCTTGAAAGTAAATAGCTAACAATAGCAGCAACTTGAAAATGTTTTTTTTTAATTATTTTCAAGAAATAACAACTAAAAAGCAAAAATAAAAACAATTTACACACAGACCAAAGCATGTCAAATATGTACCCTGCACACATTAGACCATCAGTTGTTGGTCCAAGGCAAGACAGATAAAAACAGTTGTGCCAAAATATGAATGTCAAAGTTGAAACAGACACACATCAGATCAAGCAATATTTTTCCAACCTGTTATAGTTGTTGATCCTATCTAAAAGGAGCGGCAACTGGTGTGAACGTCAACTGCTGCATCCCATCTGCTTCGCAGTTGGACACATTTTGTGTTTGAGTTGGCGTCCTTTAAACCTTCCTGTGACATGTGGTTATTTGAGCTCCGTTTGCCTTCCTATCATCTCGAATCAGTCTGCCCTCTTTGACTTCTGACATCAACTCCACACAAATGCCCATCACTGGATATTTCTCCGTAAATCCAATAGGTGGCTGTGTGGGGGGAAATTCCAGTAGTTCCTGCCTTGTCGCTGAATTGTGCCACACAAAATATCTTTACTAGTTCAGCGGTTTCTGAAATAAAGGGACCAGCCTGTCTGGTACAAACTAACACATTCAAAATCAGTTAATTAGTCTATTTTTCACACTCAGATGGTATAAAATGCATAAACAGAGCAGAGAACTTAATTTTGCGACTTCTGTGTCACTAAATCTTTGAGTACTTTCAAATGTTTGCTAGTTAACACACTGCAATGCACCTTTCTCATTTTTCTAATTACAGAGTTCAGACTTTGTTTACCGTTTAAACTGGGTGGACTGATGCTCGTTGTAATGTCATCTGCTTGGTGATCGTTCTCTGAAGTTGTGTAATAGAATGCAAGCACTTTTGCAGGCCAAATCCAATCTTTCCATTCCAATCCCCACTGGTCTTGTTTAGAACAACTTCCATGTAATTTTTTTGTTGCTAAATTATCTGGAAATCAATGCCGTGTTGGCAACATAAAGCTCAGGGGTCTCTCTGCAGCCGTACAGAATACAAGTAAACACAACAAAGGAACAAATGGTGATAATAAAAAGGAGAAAAACAAAATAAGTTGCTATACTTGGCTTTCCTCCATTATGCCAATTTATGCCTCCTTAGTGTGACATGGAAAAGGTTAAAGTTTGTTGGAAAGTTATCTTTTCCAGTTGAGTTATGAATTTAAAGAACTGAAGAGTGAACAGCTAACTCATAATAAAAGAATATTATTTGGTTTTTGTCGTCATAATAATACTTTTTGGTAATAAAAATACATTTTTCCTCTTTAGTAATGCCACATTTGTAAAGGAAATACATTTTCTGGGTTAAGCAGTTTAATTAGTTGTATGGGACTTGGGGAGCTGTAATATTCCATTGTTGAAGGTAGGCTTCTTGTTGGCACTAAAACAGCAATGAAATAAAAAAAAGGAATCCATTGTACCAGTGTCAAGACAATTATCCCACAATTGACTCTTGCCTGCTTCCATTTATAAGATAGTATGTTTCAAGAAAACAGACAAATTTGTAATTTAAGTTTATTCATTGCACAAGTGCATCATAGAATGGCTTTTCTATCCTCTCTGTTACCAAATTCTGGATGTAGTCTGATAAACGCTGCTCTGCGGGGGCGAGTATTGACAACCTGGTGGACAAAATTTGGTTCCCAAAATTGGAGATATGGGATTGCCTCTGGTTGCACAATCTTATCTCAGCATCTCTCTGCATTGAGATCTCCAATGATGACAAGTATTGTTTATTTTTTTGCTCTTTTTTTTCCAGAAAGGGAGTTGCTGCCCCACACAGTCAAACTGCCTCCAGAAAAGCTGTTTGGCATTGACAGGACTGAACTTTTTCATTGAAGCAACTCACATGTGTATTAATAGTTTTCTTGATTTTTTTAAGAAGCAATTGTAGAAGTAAAATGGTAATCAAGTGACAAGCTAATAATAAGTTATGACATTTTAACTCAGGATGCATGGTATTAATCAGATTTCTCCCATCATCTGCGTTTAATCTGCCGCATTAAAAATCTGTTTTATTCAATGGCCCCTTTGTTAGACCAGAATGAAAAAAATGCTCCAAGATCATAGGAGTGGCATTAATGTGTTTTTGCTGCAGAATAGAATTAACTTTTAAACTGTGAGCACGCCGAACGCTGGAAAGCCGCATTTCAACAACTGCGTGGCTGCCCTGCTCGCCCACATGCCTTTCCCTTGCTCTTCCCCCTGAGGGTGTATTACTCTCAGCTCCGCACTGAGCAGCAGATTGTGTGAATAACTTGCTGGCGGTCTGTGGCCTGGGTCTGCACAATTCACACTTTATTTCTCTCAGTGATGATAAGCATGTTTATAACTTTCTGAAGAGAAGTGGCATGTCTTTGGCGCACTGGCATGGAACTCCTTTGCCTCTGCGTGGAGGTAAAAAATGACTCTGCTTGACACATTTCAGCACTGAGCCTGTCAATACTGAGATGCCATGAAGCTTTTTTTTAAATTTTAATGACAAAATTTCTGTTGTAATGTAAAAAAACACAACTTATTTGTATCACTTTGCTGGAAAATTTACATAAGTGAAGAATACCTTGGTGCAAGCACAATATGCATTAAAATACAGCCTGTTGCCATGGAAAGCAAAAGACTCCTCCATTGGCTGGGTATAAAGATGCCTGTTGTCACCTACATTGTGTCAATCTGAACGGGTTAGTTTGGTTGCTAGGGTGGCAAGTTTTTGCCAAGCTCTGGGGGAAATTCTCTAAAACCGTCAGGATTTGTTTCAGATAAGATGAAAAAAAATCTTGTTTCCTAGTCTAATGTATCTGTTTCCTAGGCTACTTATATGTTGATTTGTTAATCCAATAAAAAGTATTTTTGCTAGAATCTAATAAGAATCTAATGATGTCAATCTTAATCAGAAAACATATGGAACTCCCAAATAAACAAAGTAGAATTACACTCAACCAGGTCGTCAAAAATGGAGTGGCGTGAGATTTTAGGGCTTGTCGGATTTCTTTTGTATCTTCAGGATAAACCATGAGACGTTTCTCCTGTTATTGATAGACACACATTTGTTTCAGTTTTCTTTACCCAGAATGCCCTATGTCGTAATCTACTTTCTGCTTTTGGATCGGTCTCTTGTGCTATTGGCATTCACTTATGCATTTGAAGTGGACCAGAATTCAACTAAGACCTAGATTTGTAGATGGACAACACTTTGCTTTTTCAGTCGACATTAGAGTTTGATTGAGCACCTTCACCTACTCGAATGAAATGGACTTTCTAAGGAAACAAAGTGGAGTTTAATTAAAGCAGACTAAACAAAACTGGTGGGAATACACCCTGAAATTTTGAAACTAAAATCAAAATTTTAGTTTCATGTTACGCAACATACCAGGATATGTTGCGTAAATGACTCAACCCTTCCACCCCCATTCCCAAGATGCCAACACGGTTTCAAGAGCCTGGACAGTATAGATGGTGTTTAAAAGTGAAAAGGTGAATGTGCCAAAAACAAACGTGTAACCCTTTCGAGTTTAATAAATGTCACATGTTTTCATTGGAAATAAAACACTAATTAGACTTGATTTTCTTCTCCAATTGTCAATGTTTCCTTTAATGAACAGACTTTATTTTTCACTAACTCCTGTGTCTGAACATCTGTTTGTCTTTTACTGGCAAGGGAAGCGAAGCAATTACTGCAGATTAGAACTCACAAAGTACTGTTGTCTGCAAACACCCGTCAATACCAACACTTTCCGATGGTTTTTTGTTTTTTTTTGTGGACCCTTAGACTTTAAACCTTAGCATCTTATTCTGTTCTTTGGACCAAACTGAAAGATGCAGATGATTCCTCTTTTACTTCATCTAGTCAATTCAATTATACAAACAATTTAAAACCGGAGAGTGATTTTTAGAAACAGGCAAGATAACACAGAAGCACACAATGTTATACCACTTGACTTGGCAAATTACATCAACGTAAAAAAGAAAATGAAGGATTCGTTCTGCAATATCACAAATGAGAGCCATGTGAACAAAATACTTCTGATTAAGAGAAATGATGACGAGGGGATATTAAAAGTAAATTACTCAAATTCAAATCAGAGGCAGACAGAAAAGCTTTTATAAGAACCTGCCTGCATGGAAAGGGGTGTCTAAAAGGGATCTGATCAGAGCGTGACGAGATGACATGCAGGTGGTGCGGAAAGTCAGCCCATTAACAGATAAATTGGTACAAATTGTCAAACATTGTGTATTGATGTGCGGAAATGAAAAAGAAAAGGTTTGAAATATCCAGCAGAACTTTCTAACAACCATTAAAATTACAGACTTGCAATAGTATTCATGCTACTTGTGTTACAACCACAAACTCCAATATACTTTATTTAGATTTGATCTGCTTTGTCTTCTGAAGTAATGTATGAATACAGCTGTTCTGTGAATGCTTTGGGTTTAGTTTGAAAAGAGCTCCATGAAGAGTAAAGAACACAAGTGACAGATAAAGTTTAAGCCAGAGTTGGGTCATGAAACATTATCTGATACTTATCAAGACGTGGCCAACCAACTAAACAGACAGTTGTGGCAAGAAGACCATTAATCAGAGAAGCAGGCAAAATAATGGCAATAACTCTGGAGGAGCTGCAAAGATCCACATTGGGGTTAGGGTTAGAATGGACTAAAGGTTCTGTCTCTAGACATGCAAAGGTGGTACAGACACGCAATGAAAAACAAACCTAGACTATACAAACCCCTTCAATAAATTAGAATATTGCTGGAAAGTCCAATTATTTCTGAAACTTTCTCTGAGTGAAATACATTATGTAGATTAATTACACATTTTAATGTTTGAAAGCCTTCGTTTCTGTTCATTATAATTTTCCACTTGCAGGTAATGAAAACATGACAGTTAAAATTACAATATTGCATAACACCTTTAACAACTATATATTCATGCAGAAATGTAGGCTTAATGAAAAGTATGTTCAATACCTACTTAGAAGTTGTTAAAAGGTACTTTTAATCTGACAAATGAGCCTCATCTGAAAGCATATTCTAATTTACTGAATGACTATACATAAGTTGGAGCACATTTTTCATTATACGTGTATATTGATTAGTAAACTATTAATCATTTGCCTTTCACTTCACCATTATGCAATTCACATTAAATTTCTGCAAAACATTATTTTGTGGTTTTACAGTGACAGATTGCAAAAGTTCACGTAGAATGAGAACTTCTGGAAGTTTTTGTAAAAAGCAAAAGTTTTACTTTGCATTGGATTGATTTTTTCCAAAGTGGAGACCCACTGTGCCTGTTTAAAAAGTTTGTTTTTATGGCTTTGCTCTTAGATTCTTTGCTAGCTTGAACTTTGAAAATGTTATATTTTCAAAGTTCATGTTGCAAATAGAAATCAGAAACACAATTTATGTAAACAGCAAAGTTTTAAGACATGCTGGGACAGAAATTGGACAAACTGATGGGTGTTACAACTGATGGCTGGCTGGGAAAAATGGTGGACATTTGAAACAGATGCAAGACAGTGACTGAAATTAACTCTGAACGCAAACTGATATTTTTGCATTGTATCTTTGTAGATGTGCGAATTAATGCTAAAAACTTTGCCAAGCTCTAACTAAAGAATCAATTTCATCGGGGCAAAATCACAGTTTGTTTCAGTGAACATAGTGACAGAAAACTGAGATGGCTCTGCCTGGACAAGGTTCTTAAGAGTCTGGGACTTCAAAGCAGAGATTCAGGAGTTTTTATTTATTTATTTTAGAAAGAAAACAGCATCCTAGAGCTTTCAGCTGCACTGGATGGCAGATCTCACCTATGCTGTTACTGACTTTATTATGAAAAAAGTGAATTCATGTTCTCACTGGCCACAAAGACGACTGAGGTAAACCAAATAAAAAAAGGGTCACTGGGTGCCGTTATTTCTTTAGGAGGAAAAAAAAATCATTGTTTGATTAAATTTCTTTTATAAATGTGAAACTGCAATAGTTGTGTACCTTCACTCTTGCCTGATTAAACATTGATATTTTTAATGCTTTTGTAAATACTAGCTTATAGAATGGAACTTGTAGGCAAAGACATCAATCAAATTTCTCATTCAGTTCATTTTTAAATTTGAATTGCCCACCACTGACCTACGCTGAGTCTAGTTCTGCTGGATGCTTTGTGAACAAATACCATATGCTTTCTGTACATGAGTAATTGTGTCAAAATCAACAGCTCTGTGCACGTGGTTGGATAACCGTAGGGTGTATTCACACCTCACATTTGGTCTGCTTTAAACGGACCAGAGTTTGTTTCCCAAGTTGGTGCGTGAATGCAGACCAGCCTCGATTGGAACCAACTACAGGAAATGTACATCTTTTTAGACATAAATTGTGGGCATTGTGATGAAAATTAGACCTCTAGTGTTGCTAACTTTACTGTTGCATGTAGTGCTAGAAATACGGTTTCCTGTTTTCTGCTTAGCAATCCTGCTGCCAGCAATATGTGAGTCAGAACATGCAGATCATCTCGCTTCATTCAACTTGCAGCACGCTTTTGCTGGCGTTGTTCCAAAATTAGAAATATCACATCGCAAAACTGTATTGCAGTTATAATTGCGAACAACATAAATGCAGCTAGAAGGAGTTCCAATGTTTGTTTTTTCCGGGTCTGTGCTCTGTCCCACCCTCTATCTTTTCTGTCCAATGGGAGCAGTGATCGTCGCCTCACCTGTGAGACTTTGTTTTCAAATCATAGTACGCTAGTGAAAATGCCTAATGTGGAAGCAAACCTGACCAAACACAAAAAGCAAAGTCTATTCTTGGTATCAACTAAAAAAGCGAACTAAATTACTTCCCTGGTGTAAAAATGCTCTTTACCAAATAGTCTTAAGTGTTTACCTGATTTTGGAAACAGCTTTAGTTTAGAATTGTTTCTTTGGAGACACTGGACTTGATAAGGATGTAGTGGACTGATTGACTGAACTGCATTCTGTGACTGGATGTTATTTGGACATGTTTGTCTTGTAAAATGCCCTTGAGATTAGTTTGACAACATGATTACAATGAGAACAGTTATCTCTTGGATGATTACCATAGGCTTGTGTTATCCTGGTTTGGCCTCTGCTAAGAACTTCTCTGACTTCTCAGAAATCTGTCCACTGAAAGGGCGAGGAAGCAGTGGGGCCAATTATGTGCTCGAAAAGCCCTTGCTGAATTCTTCAGAGCTTGTCAAGACAAATCGGTAGAACAAGTCTAATCCTGTTTTAAGGCAGAAGGAAAAGAGTAAACAATGTCCACGAAGAGCGGTTTTCAAACTCTTGATTTGACGAGTGATATTCGGCCTACAAAATCTCTTGTCACCTCAGTTTATCCCACAGAGGGTCAAACTTTGACGGTGTTATTGATGTCTAAACGGTCCCTCTAAATCTGTTGGCCGTTACATTTATAAACCGCCGGTTTTGTTTGACGAAATCATCCGACCGTGCTACGAGGCTTCTCTGACGTATGAAGTGGTGTGGAATTACAAAAAAGAAAACAAAAAAAAAATCAATCAAGGCTTAAAGGATTGTTCTCCACGTATAGATGCAATTTTTTTTCCCCTTCCTCTTTCTGAATAAGCCATTTATCGCCGCTCAACTTTGTACTTGAAACAACTTGAAAACTGCCAAAGCTCCTGCGAGGTAATCCATCATGGTAAAGACGGAGGCCTTAATTTGCGTTTTGTCAGAGTTTGTTTAATCGCAATTTTGTTGTGCCACAGTTGAGCGTTTCCATATCAGCGCTGCGTTACATTATACCCCGCTCACCATCATCCACCTGTCACCTTCAGCATTGAACAAATGGAAGCCTTTCACATGTAATAATCCCTCAGAAAAAGACAACAGATTTTCTATTCAGGGTTACTTTAGAAGTTTAGTTTTTGTAAAAATTCCCCACCCTTTTTCTTCAAAAATCTTGTTTACTTTGCCGTAAATTGCAAAAGAATTTGAAAACAAGCCACCTTAAAAATGTGCACTCCAGCTGTGATAATGGTACTGTATCAGGTTTCCGACTGGCGGTTTGTTAAAAAGAAAGTTTCTTAGTATCCAGTTTTCAAACACCTTAACAAACAGCAAGTATATTTCAGAAAAGATGCATAAAAACAAAGAGCACTGTCAAATTTCATTCATCGTGTGTTAAGGATAGATTACATCAGCTAACAATATATAATATATAACTGAGTAAAAAAACTTAATTTTTTCCCCAACAATCTCCACCTGAAACTCATTCGCCAGGGAAGTATTAAACTTCTGGAAATTCCCTGACCAATTTTAGTTAATATTTCAATAATTGTGGTGTGAATTAGACAAAATCCACCGTAACCTGATGCATCAAATTTAAAATGGATTCAAATTTACTTTACAATCGTTAAGGGGGAAATATCACAGTTCAGATCTATCATTATATTGCAATTCATAGCATCCTGATGTATTTGGGACCAATTACTATCAATTTAAGCTAATCTCTCACATTTAAGATGTTGGAAGAGAATCATGAGGTATGCAATTTGCTGCAAATGGAAAAGGCACCCACTAAGTCCCATTGATTAAGCTGACGTGAAGCCATTCCAGACTTATTCTCAAATATTAAAGAAAAGAAATATCCAGAAAATTCTTTGAATCACAGAGCAGTGAAACTATAAAATCTTACAGCTGCTGCACACAGGAGCATGACTCAATCACATTAAATCTTTCATTTCGTATTTTGGCACAGAAGACCGACTTTCCTAATTGTATATTACTTTACAATTGCCATGCCTTCCTCCTTATCTTGCTGCCTAACTGTGTGTTTAACACGTCCGCTATCGCTAATACTTCATAAATTTGACCGTAATTGACAGCTGACATTTTCATGCACAAGCTCCAAATTTTGTTGAAAGATAAATCAGAGTCACCTCCAGGCAGCAACATATGGAAACCCAAGCTTTCTGTGCAGAGCTCCAATAATGTGAAAATGCTTGCGGTATTGAAGTAATCCCACGCATAACCTTCCAGCGCCTCATTATCAGGACACAAAAGGGAATGGGGCTTGTCATTTTATTCCATATTTTATCCATGATTTAGCACAAAGCTACCCTCAAGTCACGGTGACTGCCTCTTACCTGTAGCTCAAATTATGTGTAATAAACTTAAAACTTATGTAATCCCTCCCTAGCCATTGTGCTGAGCTGAAAAGTCCTTGAGGGACAAGAAACAGGGAAATAAGTTTTTAAGCCTTGTGTTTTTAACTCTGAATTTCTAAGTTTTCTTTTATTGAAAGGTTTTCATGGAAATGTTACCTTTGTCACTAAAACGCTTAAGTAAAATTAAATTGTTCCTCATTAGGTTTGCAACGTGGAGAACAAAACATGTCCAAAAGTCTCTAAGCTTATGTAGGTTAAGCCAAACTATTTCAGCTGACATTGTAGCGGCATAGCTTAAAAAAAAAAATAAGAGTGGGCTAAAAAATGGAAAAATAACTTGAAGATAAACAATTAGACTGCTTTGAGTACACTTATGAAAACAAATACAATTTACAACTTGTGGTGGAGTTCTACATAATTTCTTTTTGGCTGGAAAAGTACAGTTTTCCTGAAACAGTTTCCTTTGAATTCATGACTTTACCGCTGTCAGAGGACGGATGGATGGACAAACTGATGAACTTAAGGAGCTGTCAAATAGATTGGTAACCTCATTAGTGGATGAAAGCATTGACATAAATGGATTCATTGAGGGATGGAACAAACATTGGTGGTTGGATGAATGTACAGGCTGGTGATTTAACATCATAGTCAATGGTTGGCTGGATGGATAGACGGATAGGAGGATTAATAGATGGAGTGATGAAAGGATGAATAGTTGAATAGAATCAAGTCAACTAACCTTGAACAGAAGCCTCTGGTAATGGACTGAGGAAATGCAGGCTCTGATATAAAGGGAGGAGTGATTAGAGAGTGGAAACAGTTGCCAAATTAAGAATAGAGGACATGTTTGACTAAGGAAGCTTCTAACCTGAGGACATCTAGAGGCAGAGACTGTAGCAAGACCTGAATAACAAAGACTTCAATGGAAAAGAAAAGCTCCGATAAGATGACGATGTGTGGTGGAACAATTCTGAGTATGTGAAAATCATTGTTGTGCAAGAATGTGCAAGGCATCACCTCCTTTTTCTTATCTATACGCTTGTTTTGGAGGCAGAAACATAAATATTGTGTATAAAAATAGAAGTAAAAAAGTGTTTTTCCTGTTGACTCTGTTGCTAACTTTGCTACAATCCACATTTCAACAATCTAGATATTTAGTCTTGTCGATGTGGCATTAACATATGACATCAAGCAGTGATGGCACAATTTCTGAGGTGCAGAGGCAACAATGAGGCGCATAGAAAGGAGAGAAGGAAACTACTGGCATGTAGGTGAATGCCAACAGTATAAGTAAATTACTGTCTTGCAGACTGGATCATGTGGGTGATCTGTAATTAACTCGACAAAGTGTCAGCAATTATTTGTGCAGTGTAAAAAGTATTATTCAGAGTGACAATGCCTAAACCATAAACAGTGATTTTCTCTGCCAAAGTCGCACTATTATATCATATTCAATTTAATACTGTCGATAAATTCATAATTTCCTCGTACTCCTCTGCAGCAGGATTTTCTGTGGTTGATTGAACTATAAGTGAGAGGAAGGGGTGCAATTAGTCCTTTGCATAGTAATTTATGGAGGAGGTAAGGGCAGGGTATGTGGCTTTTCCAGGTGCTCTAATGTCCGCCAAGCGTTATAAAGTCAAGTTGAGGATTTTATTTAGATGGATGTTTCTATATAACTTTTATTAGGGTATCTATTGTTGCAATGTAACCTGTGCCAGTCTTCAGCAGCAGCTGAGTTGCATTAATCTATAATAATAAACATTAGTCTCAAATTCCAGTCATAATCAAAACTTAATAAATCAAATTTTTAATCTGAAATTTTCCTTCTCATTGGTTAAAATTCAACACAAATTAAACATAATACGATTACACAAGTGTAAAGTCTACATTACTAACTTACTCTTTGACTACAAGAAAACAAAAGGAAAAGGTTTCTTGAGGAGGAGGGCCTTTTCTGTCTAACAGGTTCAGATTCCAGACATTGTTCTTAGCTAAATTGATAGAAGAGTGCATTATATTTGGCCTATGTCTTGTCACTTACGGTATGTGTTAGTTGTTCTGATTTGACTCAGCTTCTCATATGTCTTGTGGTTTTTTTTGCCCTTCCTCAGAAAGTCACAATTCCGCAAAAGCTGGATTCCGTTCTCTACCTCAGGTGTGAAATCAAAACAAGACTTCCTGGAACTGTAACTGAAGATTCTAATCAAAAAAACTTACTGATTCTTATTCAAGGTAATGGCTTGTCCTTATTCTGATTCTCGGTCCTCCTGGACTCGCCCAAAACAGGGTGTCATCAAATGCCAACCATGGAGTTTGGAAAACATGTCCATGGCACATATTAAACAAAAGATCTGATAACCCCCCCCCCCCCCCCAAAAAAAAATAGATTGTATTTGGCTGCTTTTGCTTTGGTTCTACAAGTATTTAAAGGAAGAAAGCTCCAAAACAAGAAGATCAAAGGTCCTTTCACCTGCAACCTGTGTTTTCAAGGTCTACTGACATGCAATCCTTATGGAGCGTACAGGAATTCAGTCATTTCAAAAGCTTGTTTAGTTCAAAACAAGCATAAAGCGATCATTACTTTGAAGAGCATTAATGTCACAGGAAAAACTTTGTCTGACATTATTACAAGAGTTAGTTGTATCAAGCCACTATGGCACTTGCTAAGGCGAACTTCACTTTGAGAAAATGTATCACTCTGTTTTGGATAGTGTACAGATTCAATTATCCCCTTCTTCTGCATATTTTTTTTTTACTTTTTTACCGTCTGTCCTGCACTAGAACATCTTTCCATGTATCTTGTTTTGATTTTCTTAAGGACAGTAGCTGGCTTTGCCATTTCAGCTGCACCCAACACCCGCAACGTTCTTCCTTAAGTGGTCATCAAACACGTTTCAGCTACAAATAAAATCCCTTGCGTGTTTTTTACTTCTCTTGTTTTTGATCAACTATTGAATAACTGTGTTATCTGATATCTTTTTGTTTACTTTTGTTTGGGTTTTCGTGCATTCTGGTGTGATAACACGTCAGTGGAGTCCTTCATGGATGACCGCCGGTGAAATCTGTCTGTGCAAATGAAAACAAGCATCTTTCATTGTTGAAATTCTTTGCTGGTATTTTAAAATAGCAGCAAGAGGAACATGAGTCAATCTGAAAATGTCTAACACTGAAGAACTTCAGTGACTGTAAATAAAAGATTGTTTGCTTACTTACCCAGTGCTTTCGGTTGAAACTGTTGCTAGGGAGCATGGATAGAAAAAAAAGAAGAGCCCCATAGTGATTGACAGTAAATGGCATAGGGGATATAGTTTGAATGCTTGAGTAATTTGCTACACCTTAAAGCAAATGCCAAAACAAGCTTTAGTCGAACTCCGCGACTTTCAGACAAGGGCTGCAGCTGCATCTGTTTTACCTTTTTGGATTTGGGGACCTGCTTGGCTACATAAGCTCCCCGTATCAAAGAGATTTGATCTTTAGAGATTTACTCTTCCTGTCCAACTTCTCCGCAAGTGGTGCATGCCGCATAATGAGATTTCCGTTAAGTTGGAGGGAGGCTCTGGCTCATTTGTGTGGGTGCAGCAAGGCAGCTAAAAATAACCCAGGGGGTTGATGGAGCAAAAGAGGGATGCATGTGCTCGTAACGCAGACCGATAGCGGCATGTTGATGCTTTTTTTTTTTTTGTCAGGATGGAAGGCAAGGGATTGTAGGGGAGTGGGAGGAAGAGATATAGGTAGAGAGGCGAGGTTAAAGGAGAGGGAGAGAGAAGTGAGGAGAATCAGGAGAGAATCCGGCAGAATGGAGAGGGAGGAAGAGGCCAAACTCCGAGAGCTCGGAGACTCTCTTTCTCCAAACTGACAGCCGGCTCGAGCTCCTGCAGTGAAGTGCTGTGTAGATCCAGTTACACAAATCCCCGTGTGCACCTTTTGGAAGTGTGAGCGTGCGGAGGGGAGCTGATGAGATGGTGGGGGGGGAGGCTTCCTGCTGAAGCTTGTGACCTAGCTTACAGCAGATAGTGCCAGAGTGGATAGCACTGCAGAGTCCGTCCCCTTCACATTTTCTTATTTGAAAAAATATGCTGAAAGGGATTTTGTGTGATTCATCGAGTTTGTTAAACCTTTATAAAGCATGAGAAAATGCTTTATAAAGCAGTCTGACTCCATAGTCCTGCATGCCATGTCCAAGTGCAGTGCATTGGTAGGTGGCCATGATGTTGGCGTAGTCCAGGTAGAGAAGAAAATTCTCCAAACTAATCTAGCTTCACGTGAAAATATAGTGAAACTTCCTCAGCACAAGCTGCTTTTCCATTACAAATGTGTGTAAAACTTTTATTACTCCACTAATGTCGAGAAAGCACAATTTCACAATTGCGGTGCTATTTCTTGCTATAATTCAGTTCAATGTTTATGATTCAGCATTAAGAAACTGGAGTAAAATGGCAACCACTGGAGAGATCCAATGAGTGCCACTGCTGACCAAAATGGACTCTTAGATGTTTTTCTTATTCCTAGTTAAGATATTTGCACTGTAAAGTACTTTTTAAGATTTTGTGTTTCTGCAGTGAGTTAATAATCCTTGCAGTTTGTTTGTGACATTAGGGTTTCACAGTAGGACAATGATCCAACACCTAACCAGGAAGTCCAACTCTGAATGTCTCGGAAAGTTAAAGTCTTGGTCTAGTAAAACTTTACACTTAAATCTTAAAATCTCAATTTCATGACTTTAAACAGGCTGTTCATGGTTGAAAAACTCTCCATTGTGGCTGAATTACAGTGATTTTTGCAAAGAATTGTGGCCCACAATTTTTCCGTAATGATGTAAATCACTCCGTTGTGATACAAAGGGTGGCAGAACCAGGCGATAGTTTTCGGGGGCAATTACTTTTGTACATAAGAAAGTTTTCATTTTAATAAATCATTTGAAAATCATCATGTTTCTACTGAATTATCATTGTCAGATGGTGCGACAAAGAAGAAGAACAAAATGAACTTTTCACAGTGCATTAACAATACAAAGACTGCTCTCCACACTTTCACTTTTTTTTGTTAGTTTTTCAAATTAGTAATGTTTTATTAAACAAGCGGAAGTTCTGAATTCAGTGTCTGATCTGTACCAGCTTAGTCAGCTACATTTCTGGTGACACACCCGCCTCACAGCCCCACTAATATCTCTTTTCTTTCAAGCGTGGGCACGTGAGAGTGTGTGACTGTGTCATCGGGACCAAATTAGCACAGGTTGTGAGATTTTTTTTCCAACTGGGTGGCATCATAAAGCACATGCTGGCTTTAGTAAGAGCTGAAACTGAGAACTGCGAGTGGGCTTTGTGTATATGACACATACATGCCTGCACACCCAGCGTGTTCACCAGGTCATGAAGCGGCAAGTCGTCACCGTCATTCCAGAGCAAGCTGAGTCTCGCCCGTCTGCGTTTATTGTGTGGTGTGTGGGTCGGTCGGAGTTTCAGCTGAATCGCAAAAGCTGACCTCGGTCAGGCTCCAGACGTTTGTTTTGCAGTCCGTGTCAACGGCGTGAACTCCGTTCTCCTGGAAACGCTGGCGTTTACTGCAACAATCACAGCGCTATTTATGACAAATCGTATATGATTACAATCTGTGTGTGTATTCAAAGCATCAGGAGAGAACAATTTGATGCATATTGCCACTTAAAGCTGCTCATGAATAGAATTATTTTACAGCCACATACTGAAGAAATAATGAATAAATTTGAAATGTTGGATAGAAAATTGATGTCTAAACAGTCATAAAGTGGAATTTTAATGACTTAGTTCTTTATGATATATTTCTTATGTGGAATAAATGCAAACAGTAAAGTAAAGGTTATCTGGATGACATTACCACTTTGAGTTCTGGAAGTTTGGACCCTGTTCCAAATAGGCCTTTCAAGCAATTAAGCCAGTAATCACATGACAAACTAATATAAGCTCCACAATTTCCATTGTGATACTTTGTGAGTTGCAATTTTGTAAGAGACACCCTATTCCATTTTATTTATGGTTTTGGTTATGTGTGTTATTTCCATTTTAATGTTTATTTTTTTTGATATTTCAAGTTTTTAGAAAATTTAAGTTTATTGGTCTTTGTCAATAGATTACTTAAAAGTAGATTCTAAACAACAGTATCATTTATCACAATAATTTCTGGGAACATTTATCGTCCAGCAAAGTCTGTCCTGACCAGCAAGTTTGATTTAAGTTTAAATAGTTTTTGCTAAAAATGCCGGTTATTCAGAGTGCTGTATCCAAGCATATCCATAAAAAGTTGAGTGGAAGGAAAGAGTGTGGTAGGAGAAGGTGCAACTGGGATAACTGCAGCCTTTAGAGGATTGTCAAGCAAAAAAAAAAAATCCATTTGGGAAAGGTTCGCCTCACATCAACAAAATTTGGATAATCAAAACTGACATAACCGTGACCCCAACCTTATTGAAAAATAATGAATTAGGCTTTAACAGTGACTCCATATCACAAAACGTACCAAGAGCCAAATTAACATGTCATATATGAATGTGTTCTAGTATATAAACGTCTGACTGAAACTGTAGCCCATGTGTTTTCCTGTAGACTGAGGCCTATGGGCGAAGAGTGACTTAATTGCTTTGACTTCTATCGTCAAGAATACAACAGCAGGAACATGTTAGGCCCGGAGCCAATGGCACGTGTTTTCTTTCATGGATTTAAACCTCGCAGAAGTGAAAAAGGAGAAAAGAAAGGAGGTCAAACTCTGCAGTGTGGGTTAAAAATGCATGCTTGATTTGGCAGTTGTTGAAGGATGAAAGTTGTTGAAGTTTAAAGCTGGTTGGTGGAAATTGAGGTGCTTTTTAACAGAATATTGCTGAAATATTATAGAGCTAAAAGCTTGGGAGTATTTTTTCTTTTTTTTTAAAAAACATTACGTCAATGACTTTTTGCAAATTAAGGAATAATTTTGATCTTAAGTACAACATTTTCCTTTCTTCCAGAGCAATCCTCTTCTGCTAAATCCAGGAGCTTAAGGACTTGTTATAATTCCAAATAAGAAGCTTCGAAAATCCACATAAGAGACTTGAGGGACTTAGTGATTTCACAAGGAGGGACGTTCCTTAAGCCCCCAGCAGACGGGGAAACCATGTCACGAAGTTCTGAGGATCCTCCAGACCGCTGGAAGAGGTTGAGGGGGACATAACCTGCGAGTCAGGTGTCTGTGGGATTTTGGAGATGGGTTTAATGATCTGTGGCAGAAAACTGGAAAAACAGCACGGAGCAACTTAGGAAGCAGGCATGAAGAGGGAGATTAAAAAGCAACACATCCGCTTATTGACAGATTTAAGAGATAACAGTGACATGGAGCAGCTTTGTTTATGCATCAGATAAGCAACATTTATGTTTCATGTGGTGCATTTCTTTGATTTGCATCATATACAGTGCTTTTTATGTCACTTTTAAAAGTAAAGAAATGAGTTTCATTTTGAATTGTAGCAATCACAAGTCTTTTTTGGTATAAAATTGACACACAAAAAATCAATAGTCCCCTCATTAGTCTTGCAGTCAAACCAGCAATGCAATTTATTGGAAACAGGGTAAAAATGGATTAACTGCCATGAATTTTACTGCAGAAATCATAAAGTGTGTAAAAGACGAACGTAGCCGGTAGGTCGGTTTGACGTTTCAGTTTGTAAGATTTAATAGGATCATTTGGCAAAGAGTGCATGCAACATTGATAACCACTTTCCTCCTCAACAATATGGTCGTTGTGGCGCTCTAAAGTAATTGTTTTCCAATCGATAGCCATGTTGAACTGCAATGTTTTTGAGATGATGAAGAGGACCGTCTGGGTTCTCAGTCTTTGGTGGTCTGCTTATGATTTGTCAATTGGATGGGGAAAGCAATGCTAGGATATTGTATTGAAATGTCCCTGTCCTTTGGAGAGTTTATTTTCTCCACTTAAAGTGCTGCCTTCCAACTATTTAACCAGAATAGGATCAAGTTGATTTATAAATGTGTACAGCGGACTCCTGCTTAATTGCAGTTTAGTATTTTCAGATTCACAGATTTTTTTTCTGTGGAATAACTCCAAATCATTTGTGGAAAAATTTGCTTTCTTTGCAGATTATTCTGAAGAGGATATCTGAAATACTGGATAGAAATTGCAGCTAGGGAAGTTGGGATATTTTGGGGCAACACTACAGGAGTGCCATTCACTTACTTTGACACTGATTGGCTGCACCAGAACAGGGATACTGTAGATATTCACTTCTGTGGTAGTGTTATGAATGTATGTGTTTTTGGTGTCCCAAGTTCTTTTTACAGCTGTTCACAGGCAGCAGTTGTCCTAGTACAACCATTTTTGGGATATCATGTCCATTAGGTAAAACCTCAACATATATCCATTATTATTCTTTGCATTTAAAAGAAAAATAAGTTTGATTCTACATTGTTACTCCACTAGGACTGAGTGAACTTATTCAAATCTGTTTTGTATCAGCTCTGTCTATAAAAAAACATATTTTTAGTGGTTTCTTGACTTATTTTACCCACATACTGCATCTCTACTAGACGATCAAATAATAAAAAAAAATGTCTGTAATAAAAACTCTGATGTAAAGCACCAAGATTTACTTGATAGGTTTAGCAACTGTGGGCTTCATTTTCAACGTTTTGTATATTCTGTGAAAAGTCAACTCCAAGCTGCTGTAAAAATATGTTGCATTAATTTGCGGTTTTGAGCTCTTTAGATCTTGTAAATGGGAGGCGCTGTAGTTCATTCCAAGATGGAATATTATTAAACATCATAAAGTGCCAAGAAACAATTCATGGTAATTTTCAACATATGGGCCAGAATTTATATTTACAAACACTACAGGGTAGAAACTTTAACAACTCACGCTGCATGCACACATAGCCCAACACCTATTATTTTAACTCAATTTTTATACTTATTTCTGCTTTATTATGTTTATTACAGCACACATTTTACCCATTGTCCCCAGGTACATTTTTGAATTTGCCGGCTATCTTCTTTGGTTACAGTGTTCTATAGTTACTGTGTTTTCTTGAAGCTAGGTATCATCTACATATTTGAAATACATAAATAAAAATAAAAACGTTATTTGCACTCAAATTGCACTATGCAATAAAATAAATAAAAACAATGCCTACATCAGCTAAATGATTGGCATAAACATACAAATCGATGACTAGATAGTGAATCAGGTCAGTATGATCCAGCCAGTGATCTCCGGTAGATTAGATTTATGTTTGCTGGATATTTATGATGGCAGCTGTTAAAGACCTAACAAGTATATAAAATGTCAGTGTTCTTCCTTTGCTGGCTGTAAACTCTTTTAGCTGAGTCATACACTGAGTGACTGGTGGAAATGCACCCCATTTAGAGTATTACTTCAGCTTAAGTGTTCAGTTTCATGAGGACCCCGACAAAAGTTCATATTTTATTGGTGTCAGAAGGTGGGGAGAAAGAAAGTCGAATGAAATTAAACCTATTGGATAAACCCACTTTTCTCTGCAAAGAATTATGAAATTTAGTAATTCCCTATATAGGATCTGGTTACAATTGCTATATGTGTACTTCATAGATACCACGCAACTGCACAACACACCCAAGTTCCCTAATAAAACCCAAATGCAACCCGTAATAAACTGTCAGTAGCTAAAAACTGACAACTCTTGATTAAATGTATTTCTAGACTCGTAATCCACCAAATATCACCTCTGATATTTGGTCTATATGTGCAAGTTAATTTATTTCAGTTATTAAATTCAAGTGAAAATGTATCTCTGACAACTACTGCCTTCCAGCTAACGGAAATATAAAATTCAGTTTCTGAAAGAAACATGAGACCATTAAAAATAGAATTAATATGCCATATTATAGTCACTTTATGGTAATGGGGTAGACTGACTTAATAGTCGGAAAAAGGTTTTTCTAAAGAAGGTGTTCAGAGTGTGCACAATCCAGAAATGGCTGCAATCTTGAAAGAATTGTGTAGCAAAGACAGAGTTGTAGAGAGAATCAAAGAAGTATAAAATATTACATCAGTGCATAAAGCACCAGGAAACAAGATGCAGCTGTCATTTAAATTATTTTGAGCCAATCCTGAACCATATTCAATGTAGATTCCACCTCGAATAAAGTGAAAAAATAGCTGATGTTGTTTTTTCAGGTGAAAGTAAATTTAAAATTTTATTGGAAATACTTGTGCCAGAGTGTGAAGGAAGAGTAAATGTCATAACTGAATTAACTTGTTTCCAGGCTAAGTGAAGTTAGTCCTTAAAACGGTGAAAAAGGTTTTGAGTGTAATTAGAAGAAACCCTGAAGTGAAGGTAGAACCTGAGGTTTTTTTTCCAATATCGACAGACAAAACCACTTGCCCTACCTGCAAAACAAAAAAAGTTTCCTGTAGAGAAATTAATGTGCGTGGAAGTGGAATAAGCGGGGATTTCTCTTCTGGATGCCAGACTCTCCAATGGGCTCAGGAATAAGATGCAGGCTGACCTCTCTGCTTGAAATGCTCTTTCAATTAAGCAGCTTTTGACTCAAATCTGTGGTGGTATTGCACACTCAATACTTCCACAGTTTCAAGAACTTGCCTAAAGCACCACTTCAAAATAATTGCCGCCCTTCTAAGTGTGTTACTACTTATGGATTTGGGCTAACTGTAGAAGGTTAAAAGTTTACGTTTCTGATGTTGAGATTCAAATGCACCACCCCAGTGAAGAGAGAGGGGGGCAGAAGGAAAGGAGTCCAAAGGAAAAGTTGGACCAAGTTAAAAATGAAGCAAGCAGAAGAAAATGGAATATAAAAAGAGGGAGGAAAAATACTTCTACTTCTGTTTCATCTCTTTGTGCTTCGCTTGACAGCTCTTTGTGGATGAAGAACACGATAGCTGGGAGCGGCTCTGACGTTGGCACCCTATGAAACATTTAATTGCGCCATCATTCAGGGGAGGAAGGGAACCGATGGGTTGTGCTGCTGCGTCGGCACGTCTTCTCCAAGCCGCGAAAGCCCATCAGTGCTCCCGCTCGGCGTGCCAAGTGGGCTGGGCGAGCCACTTTATGAAATGGGTCATTAGCTTGTAATATTATTAGAAACACTTAGGGCGACCGTCTCATTTATCTGCAAGTGTGATCACATGAGAAAATTTGTTGCAATGTCGGCAGCACAAGTGGGACTTGTGACTCTTGTCCTGGAGGTTGTTGATCTGTTCCTCATTATTGCAGACTTTGAGGACACACTCCACAAGCTTACGCCGCTGTTGGCGAGACAATTGTGTTCGCAGATGATGCATGTTTCACTGTTGCATGAATGGGCTTTTTTTTCTTCTTGCCAGTAATGTCCAACTCACTGAATCTATAGGGAGGCGCTTCAAAAATTAGCTTTGAATTTTGGCTACATTCGCATCTGTGCCATATGGAAGAAAGCGTGACCGTTTGTACATTACACATGTTGCGTGTTTGTCAGCTGTTGCCTACCGACTGTCGTCAATTTGTTTTTTTTGTCTGCAGTGGAAAGTGCACAATGTAAGGGAATGTGGCAAGATTTGCCACCACTTCAGAGCAGCAAATGTGAAAAAATAAAAAGATTAGAGAATATTGATCATATCTGAAACCTGTTGGTAACTTGAACTTTTAAAGTTGTCTTCACACTAGATGGAAGTTTCTCATTATTAGTGACCAGATTCAGTGCCATTGGAAATATAAGCCAATAATGATGATGAACTCACCCAATACGCCAGTAAGCAGCAAGTGATCATGGTTGTTTTGTTTGTGGTCACTAAAGTTTAAAGCTCTTATAAACTCTATTATGTGTCGCTAGTGTCCAATCAGTGTAATTTAAACATTTCCCCCAAAGAACACACTTCCTTTTGCTGTATTTTTGGAATATTTTGAAGCATTGATCTTTTGTTGTGAGGTAATTTAAATTATCTGTCCTTTAAAGTCAACATCATGCATCACTGACTCTACTTTATGTGACCTTTCTGCCAGTACTGGCAGGATGAAGCTGCATATTCTAGCCATGAGAAAATAACAAGTTATCAGGATGTTTTCACACCTGGTAGTCCAGTAGACTCTGTTTGATTTGGGGACCAACTTTAAACATTTTATGTTTTCAATTGGTGTGGTCCACTTTCACACTACTGTGTCAAACAGACGAAACCTTTTGAAACACCTGTTTACCTCCTGGCCTGTGCTGGCGCTGCACCAAGAACCACTGAAGAAAACAATATGAAAACCTCTGAAGCACAACTTTCTTTACAAAATGTAAACAAAAATGGAGTGGCGTGAGATTTTAGTGGTTTTAAGATTTCTCTTTTGTCTTTGGCTAAAGACCACAAGCTATTTCTCAGGCTAGAACTAGCTAGAGCTGGACTCATGCATTGTTTTTCTTGTATTGACCCAGAATGCGTTGACCTTCAGTATACTTCCTGCTTTAACACCCCTCTCTGGTCTGCTTGGCATTCAAATATTTATTAAATCCACGCCACTGTTCACCTCAACCAAACCAAACCTAGAGTTTTAGGTTTTGAAGAAGTTAGGCTTTCTTTGTAACAACACTGGAGTTTGATCAAAGCGGACTAAACAGGACTGGTCTGCAGGCATCCTTACATGTTTTTTTTTCATGCTTGGTCAATTACAACCTATTTTTTTGTTAGGAATATGAGATTCTTAAAATGTCCTTGAATTTGAAGGTGATTTATTTTTTAAACTTTGTGGTGCATCCCCGTGGATTTGAACTGCGACTTTTTGCCTGATATAGTGGGGCTTACTTTGCACATTTAGTGTTTAGCTTGGCACTGCTTTGGCCCTGTTCTGGACGTTGTTCTTTTGAAATTAGCAGTCATTAATGCTGATGTCACTTCTCTCTCGCTGAAGCATGGTTAGGAAGCGGAAGCAACGTCTTCATAACCGTGCCTGCTCAATAAAAAAAATGAAGTGTTCACAAAATGACACAAATTAATCAGAAAAACATGAAAGATCTTAATAGAGCACATTGTCCTTGATTCGGTCTCCATGACTTTCCCCATGAGTTATTATTTAAACATTAATCAATTAAAAGACAACGGCTTTACACTGTGCATTGTAATTCATGAGCATTGCTTCTGATTCGATGGGAAAAAGGTCATTGTGTGAGAAAAGGACAAATCGATGCTATTCATAAAGCACTTTCTGTTCTTGTCTCAGATTTATCTACCATTTAATCTATCAATTGGTTATGATCTCATTCCACATTCATTTATATGTTATGCAGTATATGCGATACCTGATAAAATTCTGCACACAATCTATTAGGAGGAGTAATTCCCTATCACTGATTCCCATCATCAATCTGGGATGTGCGGTGCACGCCAGGAGCTATTTGGTGATAAAGTGCCGCGGTTGACTTTTCGGGTCACCCCTCACTTTCTCTTATTTCTTCTTTTTTGTATTTAGCAAAGTTGTATTATAAATCTACTGGAATTTCACATAAAAAACCTAAACGTCCAAGAAAGAATTTAAAGCAAACACTACCTCGCATGAATAAAACTCTTGAAACTAATTGCATTTCATGTCGAGGATACGGGTGGAAGAACAATTGTTTCTGCAAAACGAGAGAGCATGAGAAAAAGAATGGCTCATGGGAAGTATGTATGTAATGTTTCATTGTTTGGAGCAAAAACAAAATTGAGGGGAAAAAAAATCGTGAATGGAATTACTTTTGGTTTTAGGGATTTTTCTTTAATGCTGTTTTGATCCCCCATACCTGAGCGGCTGCTCGCACAACAAAAGGATTCGACACAATCCGTCCCGCGACTTAATACTTCTGATGCTGGGATCCTAAAAACTGGGTCACCGGCTTTGCGTTTGAACTGTTTGCCGAGCAAACAACAGGATCGGGGCTCGGTGTCCGTGGCGTCGGCGCAAGCTGCTCAGTCTGGCAGACGGCATCATAAGATCGCCCCCAGGGTAGAGCTCAGCAACAGACTACAGTTCAGTCAGGAAGTGGGGGTGCGCTGACAGACAAAGGCGGCGATTATGATGGTGCTTCATTCATCAGGTTTGCTAAGTACACAACGCAACGTGTGGACACTTGAGGTGGAATGTTAACAGCCCTTAAATTCTCATTTCCCTTTTTTGTTAACAGCAAAATGAGATTTAACTCAGCAAAAATATTGGCTTATTTATCCATATTGCCTGACAGCTAACCAAATAAACAACTTCTATAAGCTTGACTGTAGCCCATTTCTAATTTAAATGTTAGCTACACTAAAGTAGATACTAAATGCACTTTTTAAATAAGTGCTTACTGTTAAGGAAGAAAAGAAATCCAAAGCTACATGGCAATGTGTGAAAAACTGATTGGCCCCTAAACCTAATAACTATTTGGGCCCCCATTAGCAGCAACAACTGCAATCAAGCATTTGCAATAAGTTGCAATGAGTCTTGTACGGCGCTGTGGAGGAATGTTGGCCCACATCAAACACTTGTTCACACCACTGTGCACCAAAAGGAACACGTTAAATATACAAATGATATATTTTAAGCCTGTAATATTGCATGCAGGTCCACTCAGTATACCTTTGTTTTAATGGACTGAGAAAAAATTCTTAACGGTCACATTAGAGGTTGGACAATATAATAGTATGCTGATAAATCAAAGTGTTAATTATCTAAAAACTGAATCATATAAATCCTGGAATTATCCCAGAAGCAAACAATTCTGACATAATTTCATATGGGTATTGGGTCAACCAAAACAAAGAATAGAATATCAACTGCTGTCGTTTTTAAACATCCATCAATCTCTAGTCCAGATATATCCAACTCTTCAGCTTAAGCCAACAGTAAAGATCAGAGAAGAAGACATACGGGTCAGGTTACAAAGTAGGGAGGCCTGGTTCTGTTTCGGGGTAGGACCTACTGTTGTTTCATACATGGGTAAATTGGATTGTTTAGTATAGCTTGGGTCGACTGTAGCCTTCTTTTGACTTTGTTGAGCAAAAACATGGTTAAAAAAGCCTTAGACTGGACAAATCAATGGAGTTTAATTCTAAATCACGTCCCATCAATTGAAGACAAAATGGATGGATTAACACTGAGAGACTTTTGCAACACAAGTCGGCTTGCTCAGCCAATGCAAATATGTTAACACTTCACTTCTTTCAATGCATCTCTGGCTAAATTCAACTTTTGGTCTCGTATCCTTCCACTCCGAAGATCCTAAACCCCCTTTGCTGCTCTAACAATCACATCCAGCGGGGGCCATTGTTCTGCCTTTTGCCACTCACTGTTCATTAAATGTCAAACCGGAACTCAAAAAGGCGAGAAAGTATTGCGGCCTGGGCGATATCATGTGTGAGACATTAATTGACTAGTGCTTACTTCAAAGCACCCCGGTGAATCTCTGGGATACAAATAAGACAAAAAGAAAAGCAGTGATCAATATTGTTGCCCAGAAGAGATCTTCTGTTGTTGTGCTGTCGGATATGAATATTTATGATCTGCGGCTTCGGGGATGCTGCATCAGATAGACCATTTTTATAAATAACTGGGTGAAATCTTATGGATTTTTTTTCAGACTTCTGTTTGAAAACATTTTTGCTAATAAACCCAATCTATCATCTGTGGTATATATGAGATGGTGGCCACTTTATCGCTGTAATACACATTGTTATTCTGTGTATTGAAGGTATTATTTGGGCATTTTCTTACAGTATTTCAGGGGGATCTATGTAGAAAAACCACATTTCCAAATCAGTAATTACATTTGAGGATACAGGATATTTTTTTCTCTCTGGCTGCTATTCAAATCAAACATAGGCATGGTTTAAAAGGAATTGTAAACAGTCACAGCTGGTGTATGGTGCACTGTTTGAATTAAGGTCTTAGTTTGTTTGGCCGTGTGAGTCGAGCTTTGAGTGTGTGCATAAGAGTGTAAACAGGGCACTTTATGTCCAACTTTCATCTGTGCCTTCCATTTCATTTCCAGTGAGCTCGCTGAGCATTGTGCATTGGGCGGCATTGTTCGCATTTCCACATAATTGCGTTACACATGATTACAGTTGGTGTACAGAGGCATTACGTTGAGGAGCTACAATCGAAACCCGGACATCCGCGGTTATCACAGCGGGCTCTGCTCATATGGAACAAGAGGCACTTAGTCCTGATGTACCACCGGTTTCGTCATTGTTGTGCAAATTTATGCAGCAAAATGTCACCGTATCAGCCACTCTGGATGCGATGCTAATGCAAATTACTTTAAGTAATGTCCTCGAGTTCAGAAGAAACCCTCGCAGCAAGATGCTGTATGATAAACAAGACCTACAAAAAATATTAAGTGACATTGATTCATACATTGGAAATGATGTATAACCTGGGTAATTACTCGGAGACCATGAACCTGAGTCCCATCCTGTGGACATATTTACTTCCCTTGAAGTTTTTTCAGATTTTGTGACATTACAACCATAGCCTTTAACATGTTTGGTGATCGTCATGTGATGTATAAACACAATGTTGGGTGTCAAAAAGAAGTGAAATTATATTTTTCAACAAATGAACATCTGAAAAATATGAAAGGAATTAGTAGTCAGCTGCACTTCCTTTTAATAATCCCAAGGATAAGCAATATGACGATGCAAGATTGTGACAGATTAGAATATGTTGACAATCTGCCACTGCAGAAATATAGTGGGATGGTCAATAAGGCAAATTCTTTGCTTTGTATTTTTATGATCTCACTCAGCTACATCATATTTCCTCATTTTTCCTTCAGCTTCATAAATGAGCTTTTATGTGTCAGGGATGACTTTCTTATGTTTGGTCATTACAACGGTGGAAGTATTGGTGAATATTATGTGATGGTTTTTGATTGTGCACTGAACACGTTGTCAGACACATTGCTGAGGATGAACCGTGTTTTACATAGCTATCATTTTGCTTCCCTTCATGTAGAAGGAATCTGAGCACTCATCATGTAGCTATAAGGTGCTTAACAGTTAATTCTAAGTAAATAGACACTTAGCAGGATGTTTGCACTTATCTAATTGGTCTTGTTTGTGTTTCAAGTCTAAAATACGCTGATGCATTTATTAAATGTAAATGGGCTTGATAGAAGTTAATTTAGACAAATGACTTAAAAAATTTACAAGATGCACTTTGTCAAAGTGCTCTGTTGTTTATTTTCTTTAATTTCCAGGTGCTGTTGTAGCTATAACATGCTGTTAAAAAACAAAGCTGCCATAATGGTTGACCTGTTCTGTTCCAGAGGTACAAAGCATAGAGAATTCAGTCTATTTTTCTGGGATGAGTGATTCACGCTAGTTTTCAACATCTACATCTTGTTTATTAGTCGTTTGTAGTGTCAACAAATGATGAAATTATGTTTTGCATAGCTTGGTTGGTTTGCTCCTTACTAACAGATGGAAATGCAACTAATTCAGGTTATGTTTTATGCAACACTTTTTAAGTTCCCACAAATTTTGCATAATATAAGGGATGGAAGCAGAGTAGCATAAGAAGAAACCTTAGCAGACATACATCTGCCAGCTAGCCTTAGCAAACACATAGGACACATAATGTATAAGAAGATGCTCTATTCAGTTGAGATCAATGCAACAACTAATGATTTATTTAGTTATTGATTAATCAATTATTCTGATGATTAATAAGAAAAAAATTGGTACATTCTAATGACTTTTCATTTAACCACTCATGCTTTTTTTAAACAGTATTAGAAATAAATTAAGATTTAAATAAACAAATCAATTCCTTTTTTAAATAAAATATACATTTTGACAAAAATGCAATAACATTGCATTCCTTTAGTTAATCTGAACCCGGTGAAGCTAAAACTCTGGCAATGGATGAGTTCTGGCTAAAACATATTCAGTTAATGATTAATGGATTAATAAATTAGTTGATGATTATTTGAATGATCAATTAATCATGATTAATTGTTTCAGCTCAAGTTCAGATGCAGAAAAATAACCTTCTAAACATGGAAACTGGATGGCATTCAACAAGGCAATTAGAGCAAATGGTTTGAGACTGAGGTACAAGCTTACATTTCCAGCAGCATCTCTGTACATACAATAATCAAACCACACTCATTCTGTAGCAAGGGCTGAAAACGCAGCTCACAGACACCGTGGAATCCGACATCGCATGAGCTACTCTGTAAATGGGCAAGAAATTCATTTTCAATGTGTGCAAATCTGGCAGGAATAACCCAAAGTCTCCATTAAGGGTGGTGCTGAAAGGTTTAGTGACGAGATGTTTATTAATATTGTCAGAAGGAACTGTGTATTACATTGGAGGTTTGAAATTTGACTTTAGTGACAGCTGATGTAGGATGTTTGAAGGGCATCTGGGCAGCACCAGTCAAGTAATAACATTTCAACCTGTCTGGTACACTAGCTAATCTAAAATATTTAATCTCTGAATTATTTTCACATTCGTATTTAGCTTACTTACTTTGCTAAAGTCACACCTTGAGGTAAGGCTCCTGCTGCTTATGAGTAGAAGCTGCTTGTTTGCTGAAACAATGTGTGCATGTAAATATATAGCTATTTTCCTCATGCAGACGAGGGATTCTGTTTTTAGATGCCAGCGCTGCATGCCAGATTGTGTGCTTGCGCATTTCAAGCTTCAGAGCCTATATGTATTCTTGCAGCAGAACTTTAGATCTGCGGGTTATTATAGGAAAATGAGAGGATCGGCAGATGAAATGGAGAAAAGGAAAGAACTCTGAAGGCATTGCAGTGTGATTAAAGACTACGCTTGCTCCAATCGGTGGGGGGTGGAATTATTCCACAGCAGGAAAAAGAAGGAAATGCAGCTTAAACATGTACATCCACCTAAATATCCATAAGCACTGCAGAGGACAGATAAAACATGTCGAGAAAAAGTCGTAGTATTGCAGTCCAGGTTACCTGGTGTGTTAATTAGTGAGGAGGCGGAGCACTGCTGAGAAGCAGACAATTTGCAGAGTCACATCATATAGCAATTCTTTATTTTTCCTCTTTCAGATACAACTTCTGTTTATATTCTGTACAGCACTGAAGGCACACAAAACCCAAAGATAAAATGGAACAGAAGTATATACAAAATATACAGAATAAATAAGTCAATCTAGTTAAAGTAGAAAAGCTACAGAGAGTGTGCTTACATGAGCTGTTTCTGAAAACAGGGAACGTAAATCCGGTCCACTCTGCAAATGTCTCTGTCTTCAACTGTTCCTGGCTGTTTGTTGTTTTTTTAATGAATTCAACAGAAATATAATGGCGTCGGTCTCCCACATGAAATGAGCACATGGTGAGCGGCTCGTTTCTGGCAGAAATGAAAACTAAACCGTTTCAGCAGGACTCTTGTTGATTGTCATGCACCATCTTATGGCATTTTAAATAGTGCAATGCGTTTTGTACAAGTTGTGTAGATACTGTACTCCACTTTCTGACTGATCTGCCTCAGTCTGTATAAAAATAAAGTTCCTCTGACTGCAGCTCTGCAGCGCGTTGGATCAATCATCTGTCAGGAGGAGAACCTCACTCCTATCGCTGTGTTTTTGTTTTTTTCTTCCTTTTTCAATGTACTTGGCTGTACGAACTGCTGACTCTACGGCACGAGAACTCTGGTTCCAGCGTTAAAGCTGCTCTCATGGGGGGTTGACAGGAGGGGGGGGTGGTGTAATCAGGTCACGGCCAGAATCGGGATAGACTGATTAAGCGGAATTCTGGGTCAAGCACTGATTGAAATTCACTCAATTCTTTCCAAACATCTGCTTTATCCTGGGAGGAGGCCGAGTGGGGGGAGTGGGGGAGAGGGAGTTGTGCTGCGTGGATCAATTCGCTCGGCTGCTGTAGGAGCATGAAAATTTAATCACATGTAAAAAGCTGATAGAGTGGATTTCAGCGTGGGTTTTAACCCAGGCCTGCTCTGCAGACAGCCACAGCTTCTTCCAGGTTTGATTTGGCTGAAAATGCTTAGTAGGGATGCACCGATCAGTTGGCAAGAGATGAAATCGGGACGATTTTCCCTCCGTCAGCAGGTTCAAATACAGGTAAGGTGAAAAAGAAACCTCAATTGAATTGTTTTTTATTGATGACATACATCAGAATTCCTCTTAAAGAAGTGTAAAATAAAATTTGGCACAGAGTAAAACAGAAATTGGTCTCAGCCGGAAAAAGCCTGATTGGTGCATCTCTACAATATTCCACCTTCAACAGATGAGCAGAAACGGAAAGATACATTCTGTGCTACAATAAACACATGTGCCTGTGTGTATATATATCTATATATCTATCATATTTCTATGTTTTTACATTTCACACTGTGGAAAATAGAGGGCAAACAGGCCAAGGCACTTGGTTTAGACATGATATATACTGTATGTCAGCTCAGTTAAACGCAGTCTGATGTTCCAGAACCTCCAAGTAGTCCGGCTCCGTGTGCAGGTTCGCTTTGAGCTCAAAGTACTCGTTCTTGGTTTGTTCCAGCATGACCTTGCGTGGTCTAGAATACATTATCGCCTCCATTAGCTTTAGCTCCTCCTGGTGCCCTGGGACCTGCATGTCCATGGCAGGCTGCAGCTGCGGCAGGTTTTTCCTGAAGTACTCGGTTATTCCAAGCTGCTGCTGAAGCTCCTTCTCTCTCTCCAGGATGTTCCTGTACAGAGAGCTGGGAGTCCCCAGGGTCACGAAGTCCCCCGGCCGCTCCTCAGCTATGGCCCTGAACTTGGGGTTTCCCGTCAGCGGGGAGGTGTTCTCCTTCTCCATGATGCTCCGGCAGACGTGGTGCTTTGGATCATCCAGACTGTAATCCAGATCTGAGTCGTGGCCCTTGTGCTGGGAGCAGTAGGTGGGGTTCCGGCAGATCTGGACAATGGGGCTGTGAGATCTGTCCTCATATAAGGAACCGGGCCCTGTCCTCTGGGTCACGGTGTGGTGGGTGGTCTTCTGCCCAAACATGCTGTAGTGTAAGTGGATCGGGGAAGTGCTGCTGGTGTTTTCCCGTGCTGGTTCCTCCGTAGCCTTTTTCTTTGCCTTCCGCCGCCTACGGTGCACCACGAAGACCACCAATCCGGCCGAGCAGAAGATGATCATGAGGATAAAGATGAGGAGGCTGAGGATGAGCACTGAGAGCGGTATGGAGTCGGTTAAGGAGATCAGGAGACCCTTGTTTGCAGGGGGCCCCTGTGTGACTGTGGATGTCTCCAACCCAGGACAGAGCATCTCGTGGCGAAGACTCCTCAGCTCCGTCTGCTTCACCTTCTTGGGGGTTTCACACAGAACAGAGCCCACCACGGTGTCTGTCTTAAGCTTCTCCACCCACTGCTTGAGACTAAGCAGATCGCAGCTGCAGTCCCAGGGGTTGTCCTCTAAATAGATCTGCTCCAGCACATTGAGCTGATCCAGCACGTTGCTCACCGGCAGGTGCATGAGCAGGTTCTTCCTCAGGTTTAATTTGACCAGGGGAACGTTGCGGAAGATCTGAGCCGGAAGGGAGCTCAGTTGGTTGTTGTTCAGTGACAGCAGCTTCAGTTTGGGCAAGGGGTTGAATGTGCCTGGCGCAATCTCCTTGATGAGGTTATATTCCAGGTAAAGAGACTCCAGGTTGTGGAGGCCCACGAACATGGTGGAAAACAGCTTCTCGATCCTGTTCCCGTTCAGCTGAAGCTTTTTCAAGCTGCTCAGGCTGAGAAATGTTTCGTTATCGATGTAGTCAATGCGGTTGTTGGCCAGGTTGAGCAATTCCAACCTGTCGTATGTGACAAAGTCATACTTAAAGAGTTTCTGGATCATGTTTCCTGTCATAACCAGCTTAGTAGGGCTCTCCTGAAGTATTCCGATATCAGACACCTTCTGAATCCCTCTGTCCTGACAGTGCATCAATAATCCAGCCTCAGGGTGATTGTGGCATGAACAGTGCTCCACGCAGGGACTGTCGGGAACATGGGAGGGTGTCTGTTTGGGAATCTGAGACACCTTGGACGATGGCGTAACAACCATATCCATTGATGGCGGTCCCTCCAGCGGGAGGTCTTTGTGGAACGGACACAGAACATCCCGTTTGACTTTAGCCAGGATGGTTCCCTTCAGGTGCTGCGGTGAGCTGCACACCACGTCACTGATGACCGACTGTGCCCTCATGTTCTCCATCCAGGTTTTTAAATGGAGGACATCACAGTCGCAGATCCAGTCATTGTCCTCCAGGAGGAGCTCCATGATGCGCCCGATGTGCTCCAGAAAGCCCACGTACGGCAGCGTCTGGAGCTTGTTGCCTCGTAGGTCTAGGTGAGTGAGCGGCACGAAGCGGAAGATGTTGCTGGGTAAAAACTCGATGGAATTGTCATTGAGGATGAGGACTTTGAGGCGGATCAGCTTGTTGAATGCCCCTGGCTCGATGATCCGGATGAAATTCGTGTCGGCTTGAAGGAACTCTAGATTTATCAGACCCTGGAAAGTGTCCTCTTTCAGGGTGACAAGAAAATTGCTATTTATGTGGAGCTTTTTCAGGGAACCGAGAGTGTTAAAGACCCCTGGCTCCAGCTCTTGTATGCTATTACCCCCAATGTGCAGAGAAAGGGCGCCCCTAAGCCCTTCCATTTCCTCCACTCGGAGCTCCACTAAGTCATTTTTGTAAAGATTCAGATGGAAGGAGACACCTGACGGGATTTGGATTTGGGAGATTTTGCTGATGTTCCTCTGCTCGCAGTTGAGATGAAGGACGCCGTCCTTTGCCTCGCAGGAGCACAGAGACTCACACGACTCGCTGATGGAAGACGACGCCTTTGAGGGATAGATATCTTGGGTGTGAGCTGCCGACAGAAACAAGCCGATTAAAATGATCCAGGGCTGCATTCTGGACCTGGATATCTGTGGAGACAGAAAGGAGAGAGGAAAAAAAGTGGTTTGATTACATTGGTTTCAGAAACGAATAAAAACACTTGGTAATTTTGTTTAAAACATGGTTGTTTTGATTACCATGCTTTAAAACATAGTTTCTACTGAGTGTACAGATCGAGTTCAAACATGCCTTTATGAGGTAATTATATGCATGTAGAGAAAACAAGTGGTTCTGTATTGGATTAAGGCACAATTAAGGAAAGCCTTAAAATAAACAAATTCACCAACTCATTTAAATGCATATCTGCAACGCTGGATAGGTTTGTCTCCTGCAAAAGACCTTGTGCAAGGTTGGAGAAACTACAGGGAAATATACTGCACCTTTCATGTCCTTTTATTTAAAATATACAATAAAATAAGTATTTTTGGTCTAGTTTCTAGTGCAAATATCCTGGTGTACTTGAAATAAGATAAAACTGACAAGTAACTTTTCAGTACGATATAGGAGCTTGTTTTATAAAGTCAAAATATTGAGGAAAAAGCACTAGCTATAAGTGAAATAATCTGCAGTATAAAAGGACATTTTGGCTTATAGTATGTGGAAAAATATCTTGTTCCACTGGCAGATTGTCACCGGTATCCAGTAGTTTTTCATCAATGTCGGCAAATTATTGACTTAAAGCAAGCACCTCTAACATACTGAAAATGTACAGTACTTATTTAGTTTACTCTTTGTCAGGTTTCACCTAACACTCTTATTTAAAGTATACTAATATATTTGAACTAGAAACTGGACCACAAATACTTGGTAAAATATTATTTTTGCAATGTGATAATAAAGCAAGTGGTCAATCTTTAGCAGGTTATTTTCTCCTAGGATTTTCCTGTATTTTGCCCAAACCATCTTGTAACTCTGATTAACTTCCCATTCAAATTAATTTAATTATATAGAACCAAGAAACCATGTTTATTTATATTGGTCAGGACATGTAGCGCACCGCCTTCTGCTGTCACCACCATTGTTCTCTGTGGTTGATGGTGTTCTTAAGGTTGATTTTCTTACAGCAAGCGTTTTGCTTGCAGGAGGAAAAAGGTAATTTATGATCTGCTCTGACTGGAAATTCTTCTTTGACATGTTTGGTCATAACCTGTGCTCTTTTTGGTGTCCAAAAATGTTGAAATGCTGTTTTCTGATACAACGTTGCTAGAAACTTCTTTATCTCTGACTAGTCCGGTGTGTTTCTTGATATCCATGATGCTGTCTGTTCTTACATTTACTCTTAAGATGACTTAAGAAAGCAACGGGACGTGTTTAGAGTAAAAAGAATGGAAGACATCCAAACCATCTGAGATGTTTCTTGTTAAAAATGACTAGTATCACAATTGGTATTCAGACAGTGGGAAGTAATAACATTTTCTGCAGTATTGGGTTTTATTTCCAGAAGCCAAAATGCATTTGGATTGTACCGAAGGACATTAACCTTCTGACTACACAAGAAAAGAGATGAAGATGCTCCCTTTCCACTGACTCAGTGTGGGATACTTCTACTTTTAAAAAAATGACTCTCATTCCACTGAATTCTCTGCCCTTTATACATGCTGACTCATCTGAGTTAAGACTTTCTCAGCGTGAGTCATGCAATGTAAAAGTCGCTTCAGTCCATGTCAAAGCCACATTTATGACAGCTGCTCTATCTGACTGATGAAGGGCTTTGTGTTTCTGGTTTAAAGACATCAGTCTGAATCCTTTAAGGTTATCTGATGGTTCCATCTCAAAAGCTGGCAATGCTGTTCGCTAAATTTTCAACCGAGCTCTTATGAAGAGGATTTCAGTTGAATTTCCCTTGAGTGACAAAGGGAATAATAAAAACGGACTTTTCCAAAAAGCAGAATCAGCATTTGATCGAAATCTATTACACAAAGTTGACTAACACTGCACGGATCAAAAGCTAATTCAGTCCCAGGGGGACCGGTGGGGAAGTGTAGACATCTTTCTAAGATCAAGGAAGAGCCAGACATGCCGTGTTAGCTAACAGAGTTCTTCAAAGAGGTAGGATACAGAATATGACAGCTCTTCTTGGTAATGAATCTGATTAGCTTCTGAAAAAAGCAAGAATGGGGCGAGCCCGGCTCAGCTGGGTTTGTTGGAGAATGAATCCTCTGACTGATGATTCAGCCGCGATAGTCAGCCTTTCTTTTGAATTAAGTTCGGGAGAATACTTCCACCCAGTTGAGAGTCGATGAGGCGTGGGCACACTCTGACGGGGTGTTTGGCCTACAGCAGATACTGGGGGTGTGTGTGTGTGTTGACACTGGGGAATGTGGACTAAAGTAAAAATATAAATCCTACCTCTGTTACGCAACACCACACAAATTCTTTCAATTTCTCACTACAAACAGAAGACCTCAGAGAGAAGTTTGGCTTTCTCCGACATTCCCTCTCCACTATAACGTTGCTCACTTTCTTTGATAAATTATTGTGCGGTCGAGTGGAAATTATTGATTAAAGCCAAGTCATTGCTATTAGGTATTCAGACATAAACTGCAAGGTCACTGTCGGCATTCCAGGCACATATCTAGACTTGTGCTCATTTCCAAGGACTGGAAAATCAGAGGTTAGCCTGTTGCAGATAACCGTAAAAAGCTGCTTCTTCCCAAAATAAGGAAATCGATCGCTATAAATGTGATTGATCATTCGCGTGCAGTGTATGTTAAAGTGAATATACTAGTAATCCCTCCCTTTCCAGAGTAATTAGTTGTGTGTTGTTGCCTCCAGCAATAGCTTGTGCTCCAAATTGCCATAAAAATCTCTATAAGTCAGACATCAGCACAGTGGAAAATCTTCCCGAGACAAACTCATTATAGAGCTGCTACAAAACCAGGATTTGAACACATGAAAAAGGAGAGTAGTTTATTGCAGTCTGAAAACCCAGTGTTAAACATGCAGGAAGTTACTCCTATTGTAATGTAAAAATCCCATAATGTTCCAGACTAAGAAATCTTCAAGGACCCAAGGAAGGAAGGAAGGAATGACCAAATAAGAAATAACAGACAAGTAAAAAGACACAATGACAAATGAACAGATGAAGGGGAAAGATGAACAAACATGAGCAAATTAATTGTCAAACTTGACAATTGAGTACAAACGATTGGTCGGACAGAAGACTGAACAGACACACAAATGGTCAGCGGGACAGAGTGGGACAAAATTCAACTGGCAAGTGGAGCAAATGAACAAAACGTTGGATAAATGAAATGAACAGACAGGCTAGAACAAGAGAACCAACAGGTGAATGAAATGGCAAATGGATAGAAAGTTATGGACAAATGACAGATGAACAAATGGACATAAAGCAACCAAATGGAGAAACAAAAAATAAAGGAAAACAAAGGGACTCTTTCTTTTTGCCTCCGTGGTTATTCTGACCTGGGGAATTCTTTAATCAACTTCCATAATTTCTTTTGGCTTTCTCAGCATTCCCCCAAATGTACCAACCCCATGAGTGTGATTTTCTGCGATCTCCAGCTGCTAATGTTTATGAACGGTAAAATTAAAATGTAATTAGTTAATCTCATTAATTATGAATTGTTTATTCAATAAAAAGCAACAAGACAGGGAATGTAAGGCTGGGACGGAGATATCTTCCCTTTTATTGGTTACCAGCAAGAGCTTGTTTGAGTCCCTGCGTGAAGCAGCCACCACTGTGCCCTGCTGGCTTCCAGGACAATACACAATGAAAAAAGGGACTATTAGGAGATGTTATCTGCATGATAGCACTGCAGATGGGAGGTATTGGAGGCAGGAGCCTGCTGCTCTCTGTCTTCTGTATTTCAAACAGACTTCTTTAACAGATCCATTTTTCAGGCAATCAATGTTCCATGCGACTCCTCTGTGACGGCTGGAGGAGATGAAACATTTTTCCGGTCTTGAATTGCGCTCATATGTATGGATTTGAATGTGCTTCTTTCGCTGTTCAGACAATTCAATTAGGAGTCTTGTGAGGGCCCTGAGAGTTCTCAGCTCTCCTCGCCGTCTGACATCAAAAGCAGTGCAGACCTTAGGTGGGTTGGACCGCGGAGATGAAGTCGAGAGGAGAAGGGAAAGGCAGTGATGGAATATTTATCAAACATGGAACCCCTCCAGCTGCTGTAACGCAGACAACAGGGTCTGCCCACTTATAAACCCATAAAAAGCCTCTTCACACTTCATTTAAGCCAGCTGTAAAGTGTTGCGGCGCACTGAGGTGCTCCATTATATCATGAGACCTCATCATATCAAGTCCTGTATGACCAGGACTGCATCCTTAAATAGATAATATTTGAGTACTGAATTTGTACACGCTTAAGAAAAAAACAGATTTGTATTGTATAGTTTGGTATTCTCATATCTAATTTGATGCTGTAGGCCTTGTGGCCGCATATGTCTTATCTGAACGTTTGTCACAGTTTGGCACTGAAGCAACACACAGAACAGAGCAGAACATGGACCTTGAGTTGAACTGTACAGCATAGAGCGCACTATATCCAGGAGACAGCTTAGTGTATTAATTTGAGAGGAAATGAACACAGCTGTAGTCGTGTTTAGTGCTTGTCACTGTCAGAGTAAGTAATGCATGCTGGAGCCGTGAACAGCCCACGAGGCAGGAGCCTGATCCATTTTTCTGTAGGGGAAGGCGAATATGAAAGGCTTGTTATCCACGGTGGCGTCCCACAGATCTGCTGGCTCGTCCAACTCGGATAAAAGTCATATGGATGTCACTACGCTGCTGAAAACTGAGTCAAAGATTCTCCATCAGCTGAGAAATGGATGACACTGTACAGCCTGAAAGCATTAAAAACTTCTGTAAACTACCTCCATCTGCAGTATGTTAGCATTAACCAGAACCAGAATAGATTTGGTGTAAATCTGTACTTGCGGACCTTAACTTCCTGATACAAACATATGCTGATAGCACTAAGAATAGAATCACCAGGTCTGCATAGGAGGAGAAAAGGGAGGGCAGCTCACCTCCCCATGGCAAGGGTGATTTGCCAGGCTTGCATTTCAAATGGTCTGTTTAACTAATGCGCAGTAATTAGTTCTCCAGAAATGAACAGCAGTGTTATAACAGCAGCATTGAGGTGCATTTCGCAGGAAGACCCATCTGCGGCCGGCAGATGTATGTTTGTCGCCGACAAAGCTGTCGCTTTAAAAAGCGACGCTTTCTGCTCTTCAGTGAGTCACTGGCAGGGACTGGCATACTGGAAATTGATCTGTTCAGAGCAGGCAATAAAAAAGGTAGCTGTATGAGAAAAGCAGAAAAATGACATGCAGCAGAGACCATCTCGTCTTGAGTGGTGCCCAGCATAGTTCATAACAAGTGGTTAGCCTGAATCAGTCGATAAACTGATCAGATGGAAGGTTGTTCTTTTTTTAGAGATACTGGCCAAAATATTTCAACTTTAAATATTTAACCAAACCTCTGTTTCTGTGACAGCAACACAAATCTGAAAACTATGGGAAGCATTTCCACCTCTGATGCTTTAAAATAAAATCTAATGCAAGAAAATGTACTTCAGACAAATAATTATAAGATAGGCATTCTGTGTGTAAATACAGCTGCGTGCTGAAGTTAACAGATGTTTTTGTTAATCTTAACACACTTTGTGGTGAAACATGGTAGCAGTATCATGCTGTGGGGATGTTTTTTTCACAGCAGGGAAGCTGGTTGGTCTTTCCAGGAGCTAAATATTGATATTGATGGAAGAAACGCCTGAAAGACTTACAGCTGATGCTACGGTAAAAATCATAGACTTGCAAAAGCAACAGATGTTGTTTGGAAAGAATTTGAAAAAAAAAAAACTTGTGTGGAAACACTGGATATTATTTCATAGAAGCAAAACTGAATAAAAAATAGATAATATCCGCATTTAGACATCAGATCATTTGGTCTGATTTTCTTTTTTATTAACCTGCCAGTTACTGATACCATTGTTGATATATTAAAAAAAGTTTGAATAAAATATGTTCAATTTTCTGTTTTTAAAGCTGTTAAATGAGGAGCCAGTTGAAGCGGTATGAATACCTTTGCAGAATTGTCAGACAACACACTTAATCTACATCTAAAATATGTGGAGATGACAAATCTGCTCACTGAGCTGGAACAAAACAAGTTTCAGTGCAAAAGATTTTCTTTCACAAACTCATTAAGCAGAAAACATTAACAAAAACATTTACAAAAATTTTTAAAACAGCGGAAAGTGTTTGATGAGTTTTTGCTTGGTAACTCAATTGTTACCAAGCAAAAACTCATCCTGCTGTTAATATAAACAGACACGGTATTATCACCTCTCCCCCGCTACCTCCTAAAAATAAAATCTTATAGTGAAACTTGTATAAAACAGTCAGTAGGTGCTAATTATATTGAACGGTAAGCTCCCAGCTCTTCAGCAGAATCCTGCTGGGTTAATTAATTGGACAAACTTGTATAAAGTCGACCTACCAGTGACTGGAATAATAAGAAACTAATTAATGACAATTAGGGAAGAAGCTCTCTAAAAAGACATTGTGGATGCCAGAAGCAAGCATCTGCTTCTGGGTGACTATTGTTCATGTTGGCACATTGTAGAGGGATGTTAAGCTCATGCATGCTTATGAAGCATATCATCAAAACAGGGGCCCCAGCTTTAAGCCCTGAGGGTTAAAACCTTTCAGCTACTCAAGCAAAAACACTGCTACTATCTGTATATCCTGTTATGGAAAAATAGAAAAAGAGGTCAAAAGCTAAGTCTGAATTTACTGCTTCCTATTCTTCCTTCGCCTTGCCCTCTGACTGTACATTCACCAGATGCTGGCATAATTCACTCCTGTGTCACACAGAGATCGGCACAGGTTCGCTTTGTGATGCGCAGCTGGCAGAACTGAAAAACTCCACCTGCGTGAAGCTCTGAGCCGACCAATTTCTGGTCCGAGGAAATCCAGTCTGCTGCCGGCGGAAACAGAATAAGAGAGGCTGATAGAAACCGTGTGCAGACAGAGGCAGATGAGTGGAAAATCCTTTCATGGAAGACAGAATAACACCCTTCTGAATTTAAAAAGATGTCTCACTGAGTTTTAGTCTCAGTGAGACTAAAAATCAGTCTCAATCTTTAGAGTTTTCCAAATCTCTAGATTTGGGAAACTTTAGAAATCTTTCTGTCTGTATGGCCTCTTTTATGCAACAGTGGCAGACTTAATTGAGTGCCTGACAACTAAACAACTGGCCAGACCTGTCCGCCTGGACAAAACCAATTAACTAGCAATGCCACCGAGGGCAATTAGAGCGGTTCCAGTTAAAACACGGGGCAGAAGCTTGGAAGTATATTTTTTGTTTTTTAATAAAAGCCAATCTCTAAAATACCCAGAAGTCCTTATTTGTTACTGAAACAGATTAGGTTGGATATTGGTGGTGTTAAGATTAGCGGCATTTACCGACAATACAGAAAGACACGTGACCTGGGTGCCACAGATGGGAGTGTTTGACTTCAAACAAAGGCAGTCGGGTGTTTGCTGTCCTAAATAACCTGCTCGCTAAGCATTTCAGCAGAATCACAAAGCCATCATACTCCCGAGAAGCCTCTTTGTCATTTAAATACTATCAATCATGCACCATTTTTTGTCAGACTAAGGAGCAGCAGTGCCCCAAGTGGAACAGACATAATGAGGAGCCCTGTGAGGACTCTATTGACTCACCAGTCCTCCAATAAAAGATGGCTGGCCTGCAGCTACTCTATTCCTCTTGAAAGAGAGCTTTTTAGTGAAAGTGGCTATTTTCTTGCAGGTGTCTCGAATAAGACACTTGCGGACAACAGTAAAACAGCATAATAACTAGGCGTCTTGTCCGACAACATTTGCTAGACGAAAAGTTCAACCTGATCATTTACTTTAATACACGCTAATGTATTGGGTGAAAAACCACAACAACCTGCCTCAGCAGCATCACAGAGTGAGACGGTGAAGGTTGTTTCATTTCATTTCAATGTGACATGGAATAGCCTCCCCTACTCGTCACCATTTTCCCCACCTCCTCCGAATTGGAAGTGATGCGGCTCGCCCTAAAAAGTCAACATGGTCACTATATACACCCACGGAGTTGCTGGGATCCTGCCAGCGCCAGCGGCCTCTCCGCTGCAGTCCAGGAGAAATGATAATTATGACATCCGCCCCCTCAAGTGGCAAGAGACAGTTCAACTCGCTCAGCCAAGAGAGCAGGCCCTGTTTTATTTTTCGCTGCACATTTGTGATTGATTCAACATTTTCTGGGCTGCTCCTCTCCGCCTGAGCACAGTCTGATAGCAGCTTAAAGTTGCAACTCTAAATCTGCATCAGTCAGGCCAATATTATTTAGCTGCTTTACTCAATAAAACACCTGGTCAAACACATAATTGTTTACCTTCATTGCCAAGGTACTTATCACCACTAAACCGCAGGATATCTACGACAGCATATTTGTTTTTGCCCTAATTCCCTGTAGCTGCCTGATCATTTCATATGAATCTATTGCAACAAGACAGGATCTTACACCTCTTACACTTTCACTGTCAAAATGTCAGACTTTTCAGGAGGTTCAATGTTTTTGGCTAGGTTTTACAGTATAGCAAGTCTAAAAATACATTATTCCACAATCATTTTTCTTTTCTAATTACACTTGAATCCAAACTTTTCCAGACTGAATAGAAATCTGAAGCATGCAGGATCATTTCTCACTAAATCACCCAGGAAAAAACATTCACGCCACTCCAGTGACATATAGCTAAGCTGTTTGGCTATTAACCATTGATTCATCCAAGCAAGAAATTGGAGCCCAGACTCAATTATGCAATTCACAACCTAATTAGAACACTGCCTTCCTCATTAACTTCCATTTAAAAAAGAACTATAGCCTCATGTAGTAGACAACGGTGCTGCAGGACCAACAACTGAACGAATTAGCTATTATTGAAGGCGTTCTGATTGGCTCTGACGCAGCGCGCATTAAACACACCTGTGACAAATGAGTCTTAATTAAAACATTAATGCGCAACATGTACCTCTATAATAAATGCTGCATAAAGCAAACACGTCGGTGATGCGTTATTATAATATGAGTAACAAACACTCAACGTTAACTTTAATAACGGACAACATCAGTCCAGGTTGCCATAAGGCAGCGCGGCACTGTGGGAATACTGTAACTGTGTGTGGCAGACAGCCAGGTGTGCTGGAGTTAGATAATGAAGCACCCCACACCTCCCAAGTCATTTTCTGTCGAACATGCCCTCTGTTATGTTATTTATGTCCCACGTTTTTATTTAAGAAACTATATATATATATATATATATATATATATATATATATATATATATATATATATATATATATATATTTGGCTGCAAATTGCGCTACAAGCTGGTTTGAACATGTCCGTAATTGGACCTGAATTTCCACAGTAAACTGGTGCGCAGCTGTAATTAAAAGTAATTAAACACCTTATACACACATGCATTCTCAGCTTCGTGACTTACCGAATAAAACCGAAGTGGAGAAAAGCAGGGTAGTCCGAATGTCAGCATACTCGTACCATTTTTAAAATGTGGGCAGCCGACGCATGAAAAGGGAACGAACGGCCGTCTCTCTTGTCCAATATGAGCTCCGTTCAAGCCAAAAAAAGAAAAGGTGCATAAACTTCAAAGCCGTCCCGTCTTGCTCCCGTGTACCCTTTCTTCTGCTTGTCTCTCGGGTTCCAGTTATTCCAATGCACGTAGGGGACAAGCTTGAGCACTCAAGTCCCGTGTAGATGGGTGTACACCATCCGCAGAGTTAATTAAGATTAAAGTTGAAGATTCGAGGTAACTGATTTAAAATAGGCTACGGTTGCGCCCCTCCAGAAATTCGTGCAGCTCTTGTTATATCAGCAGCTGTCAAACACGCACTCTGCTCTGATCTGCTCTGCTCTGGCGCTGCATGCGCCCCGCGCTCTGTTTAGTTAACCAATCTGAGTTGTATTGGTCTCGCGCAGTCATTTGCATGCTGTAGAGGTGGACAAGTCATAGAGTCGTTGTCAGGGTAACTACAGTATGGAAATGTGTTTCCGTTTTGGACTTTAAAAATAAAATCTGCAACGTGAAGTTTTTTTTTAATAAAATGACGAACCCGATTGCTTTTTCCCCCCACTTTCTGAATGTATTTCAATCATCTCTTAAATAAAACAAATAAGATTCGTTTTAAGCTTTGGTAACACTCAATTCTTTTACATCCAAATTCTAAAATCTAATTTTAGATTATGTAAAATCACCAAGCTTCCGTCATTTCATTGGTAAAACTTGGGAAATGATGGGTCTCTTCCTTGCCAAACAGCCGGTGTGCGACTTGACGGCAAGATGTGAATAGCGCTGAGGGAGGTGAATTCTTAAATTAGCGACAACCAGTAGAGATTGTACGCACAGTTTAGTCATCTGTGGAAACCTTACTATGTCACTAATTTTACTATAAGATTTTATGCATTTATGTGGAAAATCATTTTTTGTATTTAAAACAATCTTAGATTAAGTGTGTTGTATTTTTATTCTTAATTGTCCCACTTTTCTACACCACGCAGCTGAAAATTAGATGTGGCTTGACTTCCTACTTTAAAACAATTTCTTTTGATTTCGGTTGAGTAAAATGTTTAGTATTTTCATTGTTTTTCGAGTCATTCTCCATGTCGTTTTAGTTGTTTTTAGTTCATTATTAACTGGGGAAGAATGTCATAGAAAATAATTAAGAGTATGTTTTAATTAGGACATCAAAAGTAATGTCCTAATTATTAAGAATATCATTTTTATTCTTGCAATGTAACATTTCATACGTTGACTGCCTGGTCTGCACAAATTTCAACTCCTGTCTCCTCCCACCCGTGGTCCAATTTACTTTGCTGGTGTCTAAATGGGGCATAGCTGGTAACTCAGACAGAAAGGCTCTGTCACTGTTAGACAGAGTGCCTCCTCTATGAGGTTCCTATCTAATTATGGGCAAAAATAAAATAATAATAATCTTACATTGATAAGCTTTAATTAACCTGCTGCTCTCAGCCCCAAGGACAAATACAATACTGTATACAGCTGGCACAAACAGATAATGCTTCCAAAATAGACTTGTCTAAAATAAAAAGGAAACAATAGGTTACCATGGAGGTGCATCATTTATAACACTTGTAATAGTGTTAAATTTCTTCTTGATAAATAAAACTAGAGTCTTGGTGTGTAGTAAATGTTAAATACATCACACAGCCAACAGAAATCAAGCCACTTTGTGTCCTTGAAAACGACTCCAGCGCTACCAGCGCCAGCTGAGTTGTTGCTCAGCCTGACCCCTACCCTCCCTGTGGCGCGGACACTCATAAACCATCACCATCATCTGGACTCACGCCGCCACGCGACAACTTTCAAAGCGCCAAATAGTTTATCTGATTAAACTGCTCTGAGTAATTTAGGGGAAGTAAGTGATTAATCTGAGTCTAACCTCTGAGCTGCTGTTTTCTGCAGGCTGATCACTTTCAGATGGGTCAAGAATGCCCCCCTCACCTTGTGTTTTAGCATACTGGCTGCTTAAAACCAGGCCAATTTGTCATGGATCAGTGTAAATTTGCTCCCATCTGGAACATCAGAGAGGTGCTTGACCTCACTGATCACACAACCTAGATATTCTCTCAGAGGAGGCCGTCTGAGAAATGAGAAGCCAGACTTTAATAAACCGGAAAGGTTATAACCTTGAAATTACACAAGAACCTCAACTATCCTAAATGTTAACGGTATCTGCAGTGTAGTTTCTCAATTCACATAACCTTGAATGGACCAAAATATAAGCCTGAATTTTATAGTATAAACTTTGCTTTTATATTTGGGTAATAGCAGATGGTGGGTAATACATTGGACAATGGAATAAAAAAAAAAAAAACTCCATACTTTTCCAAAGGAATTTTACACAACTTTGAATAGAAATAGAAAAAATAGTCTGTCCATTTATCCATGACAGATCATAGACGGACAAATGGATGGACAATCTTAGATGATGACTGGATGGACATTGTTATTTAGACAATACAGGAACAGGTAAATGTAGCCAATCTTATCAATTGTTCATAACTTATTGTCAGCTGCTCGACTTCATTCAATTTCCCGAAAAATTTGGTTGGACACAAAATAATTCAAATTCAAAATGATTTTATTTATTCCAAAGGAAAATTAAATGTGGTTATAACTGATATAATCCAAGTTTGTTGAAAGAATGGCTGTGGATGGGATTGTGCCTCGTCACTGTCATACAGGACACGTTCTGAAATGTTTACGCCTCGGTTCCTTGCAGTAAAGATGCTTCAGCATAGCATGTCTTGGGTATCACCATCAGTTGTCGGCAGCTAATCCATCTCATTTGCTTTTGCCACTCCAAAAAAAAAAAAAAAAAAAAACTGCAAAAGTACAAACTAGTGAAAAGGATTTATGACCAACAGTGTGACATGAACGTCTCATTCGTTCACACCCGAAATGACCTGGGTTCCAATTCCAGATATCAGCTTAAACAGACTATGCATGCAAAACCATTATTAATATATCCCCTCTTCTAGATAACTGTTTAAAATACCCCATTGTCCTTTTCTTGTTTTAGAAATATAAATAAATCCTTTATTTCAATTGCAAAGTAGACTCGGTTTTAAAATAGACAAAAGACGAGATGTGTATCTGTTTTGTTTGCATGTGATGCTTTGTGGCTTGAGGTGCTGACAGGCCCCGCTGTTGAGGTAGTTATCATCTCACTGACGGCACACTATGTTTAATTATTTACTTCTTTTTCCATCAGCGTGTTGTTTGATCAAACAATGAGGCACTTTTTGCTCATAACCAAAGATAATGTGCCGCAGTCATGGGCAGATGGTTTCATCAATAGGGACTGAGTTTCATAATAAACTGGACCTGATTAACAAATGAGTTTCGTGCTGCTTCCACCTGCAGTAAATTCCACTGAAACGAGGCCGAGCCGAAGAAGAAAGGACGGACACACGGCTATGAAAAACAATGTTTACATGAATAATTTCAGTCAAATTTATATTCCATCCCCAATTCAGACCCAGTCACCCCTAGTTTAGCAACACATCTCACACTGCAACCCAGGGAGGAAACTCTGATCGTTTTTTGTGTGTTTCAGTCGGATGAAAGGATTTGACACATTCTACGAACAGCAGAGCCACAAAAATATTAGTTTTGGCCTCTTATTGGCATCTGTTTGTTTGGTTTAGTTCAAACAGTCTGGGGTTTCTCAAACTTTTTGAATTGTTCCTTTACTAACTTTAGTTTGCGCCAGCAGCACAAGACTGAACACAGACATGTTGTGCTTCCTTTAACGTGACACTGATGCTCAAGCTCTGTTGAAAAGGTTTGGTTCATTTGACTGAGTACAGTGTGAAAGTGAAGCGAAAATGTAACAGATGTTTCAATTTTGTCTTGGTCTTTTTCAATAGTGAAACACTCGTGGTCTTTTTCATAGTATCTTGCTAATTTTTTCCTTTTTTCAGACAATTATAAATTATCAACTCTGATAAGTGAGGCCTACAGCTGTTTATCTGCTGCTGGAACTATTCTGTTGAGTTCCTTCTGCCACAACTTCTAAGATGTACAACCATTTAGTATTCTCCCGATTCACGGATAGCGGCTCTCTCAACGGTTTCCACAGCCTTAGAAATGGATTTTTAACCCTTATAGTTGTCAGTATGTCAACCAATTTCTTCATATTTGGCCCATGTATGATTTTTTTTATTTATTTATTTTTTAAAGAAAGTTTTTGAAGTTGATGTGATGGTTTATGGGTCAACACGCTAGAATCCATTAAGGTGACGTAGGTGTTAGTATATCACCAAGACATATGTACAGGAAAATGGCTTTTGAATTGCGTTTAGTGATCGCTGTGTATGAAAGGCCTACATTGAGTAATGACAGCAACAAAACAGCGTTGTGGAGAATGTGACAGGAACAGCTCGCCAGAAGCTGTTTCAACACATCTCTCTTTCTTTCTTTTTTTGTTATCACAATCATGGTGCACTTAACGGTTTAAATCCTTCCGCTGAGTCCACAGCATGATCTGTGCCCTCGCTTTCTTCCAGCGCTCCTTCAGTAATGAGTGCAATGTTACCTCTGCATATCGAAGGGGACAGAGCAGACATTGTAGCGCACAATTACACGCCCCCCCCCCCATTCGCCTGATAAGCAGCAGACAGAAACATGTGCACTGAGAGGAAGAGAGCCTGGAGATATTTAAGGGCAGCACACCATTAACTAACGGCAACAGCAAAACTTCATCTGTCTCCATGTTAGACGTGAGCTGCAGACATGTGGGTGAATACGCAAAAACATTTTGTTTTTCAGAAAACCCTTACATTTATTAGAAGGCAATGGAGATTTGGTTACTTTGCAAGTATCAGGATTTGCTGGGGTACATGTAGAGGCTTTTCTGATGCATATTTTAACAGCTCTCATGTTATAGCTCTCTGAAATAACTTCCAAAGAGTGTACGTTTGCTTAATGGGGAATTTTTACATCATATTTTACATAATTATTCTGCAACATGTACAATAATGACCCATGTAATCCTCTATCAAGGGAACATTTTCCGCTGCGTCGTAGAGGACAAATAATACAGTAGCTGCATTCTTGGATTTGTTTAGACCTGAAGGCACGTCGATTTTGCAGCTCCAGCCCTCGCTGCCTCTACTTTTAGTCCTTCTGATGTCACTTGCAGTCATCCTCACGGAAATAACACGGCCCCCGCTGCAAGAGGCCCAGAGGAAAATCCTCCCTAAAGACGACGTCCCGGAGACAGGGGACAACTTTGCCTGTTGTGCGTGAGGAGAATCTCTCTCCAAATATCGGTGATCCTCTCGCATCCGCGCGTGTTTTTTAGTCTTGGCCTAAGGAGTCGATCCGCCTACAGTCCAGCACCGCGCCGCTCATGTGCCGCAGCCTGTCTCACACGCTCTGCATCAGAATTTTTATTGGGGGGGAAAGAAAAAAAAAAGTAGTCTTTCCAGGGCTCAGGCTGTTCTCCTGTCAATAGGAGACTGTGCAGAAACGGGCCTTCAAATCTTAAACTTCAGAATCCCATCGAATGCCTGTACACCGCTCACCTCGAGCTGTCAATCATGCAAAGCTGGTGTGGTAAGCAAAAGTCTACAGGCTGGAGCTGTGTGGGACTGAAGTCGATGTGCACTGCATGTTGTTGAGCCTCAGAATAACCATAGTAGACATTTGGAAAGTGAACTGGATGTAAATTATGTGCGAGTCTCTTACAGTATTTTAAAGAAGCATCTTTTTTATTTTCCCCAGAAAGCAAGAAAATAATTTTATTTCATGCTCAAATGAGACAATATATTCTGTATCATTGCAAACTAGCTTTTTAAACATTTATTTTTATACAGAGTGAACATAATCAAACCCCATAAGTGTTGAAGTATGTAACCTGGTGAGAACGGAAAGCTTGACCTTGACTTGGCCATCGCAGCAAAAGTTTTTTTTACTCATGGCTTCTGTAGATTTGTTGCTCTGTTTTAGAACAGTTTACTGCTGATGACCCAGCTTTAGTCAATCAGCTGTAAAGAAAAATGGCCTCAGGTTTGACTAGAACACCTTGATGTAGAGGAGTCGAGGTTTGACTCATTAACTGCAAGGTTTCTTGTTTTTTTTTGTTTGTTTTTTGCCTCAAAACTTTCCCAAATCAGCACCTCCACCACCATTCTTGACAGTTTTCAGTGTTTGTGCTGATATAATTTTTGGATATTGTCACTATGTGTAATGACTTTAAAGACCAAAAAATCTAAATTGGCAGGTCAGACATTTTAAAGACTGATGATTTGTGATCGGTCAGATCTGCAATTGGTGCACCCCTACTTCAATCTTCCAGAAATTGTCTTATAACACTTTCCAGATTGATGGACAGAAACATTAACTCAGGTCAGGAATGACTCATTTCAGGTCATGTTGTCTTTCCATCATTACATTTTTGCACACACCTCTTTGCTCCAGGGCTGGTTTATTTTTACAGATTTTGCTTAACACTTCTTTCACTTAACTTATTTCATGCTTATGTCCATCATTTCCAGACCTGTAAAGTAAACAGTTGTTCCTGTTCTTCTTTTTTGCACCGATTGTAGTGTTTTCCTTTCAATCAGTGTACTTGTGTTAAAATGAAGATCAAGCTGAGATTCTGTAAAACATGCATGACTAAAAATCAGGCTATATTTTGAGTTCAGCTGTTATAACATCCTGCATAAGAAGAAAATGGATTGAGCAAGCTAGATTGAACCGGTTCCCTGTATCTTCTTGTAACCACAACAATCCCCTTCAATCAAAAACAGAGTGTACTGATACGATATTCCTTCATACCATTCTTCAATTGGGTATATGTTGTTGTTAAGCTCATGCAGGCATGGGAGGCAGTTTACTTGGAGAGCTCTCATTCTTCACACATTGTTTCTCCCTTAACTGACGCAACCAAGAGCCCCAAGCCCCCCTCAGGTCAAAATAGCTGCTCTGTTAGTGTTGCTTTTGGAGGAGTTTACACAGTATCATCCGGCTTCTTTCCTCATCTGGCCTATTTACTGACATCTAAGTGACTTCTTAATTGTATATCAAATGTTTGGAACCAGCACATTTTATCAAAGGTTCCAGCAGTGCTGTCCTAACTGACTCTGCACAGATGGTCTGTTTTCATTCAGCTATTGTTGGCGTGAAGAACCAGACCACGGAGGGACACCCAAGAGACACGCGGATGACTATCTCTTCTCCATCCTTATCTGTTGTCTTTTGAAATCATGTCTCCGAAGGCATCGTTTTGTGGTTTTTCTGAGATTTTTCAGTATAGGTATGAATACCATGCAGCTAGACTTGTTGAGAGTGGAGAAAAAGAGAAGACGTAGCGTCCCTTAAGGGTTAGACTGAACCTTCAGTTTGGACTGCAATAGCTGTCAATCAATAAAGGATAGAAATGCTGACGCAACCTCATGTGCAACTTGGCTGATATTTACAGAGTCTAACACCTAAACGTTAAGATGACAGCCTCTTTCACAATGTCATTTAGCAGAGGGGACAGAGAGTCGCTTGATATGTCAGAGAAATGACTTTGCTGTGTTCTGCTTTGTTCTAAACTTTTCCTTTTGCCATCATCCGTACTGGTAGGAAGCACCTGATTTGCATTTGCACTCTTTCACACAGATCCAGACTTGTACGTTATTTAGTCAATGTTTTGCAGTCTAACCTGTCTTTGTGGAGTTGCGTAATAACAGCATTGTTGTCCAACTGAAAAATGTACAGCATGTGCAGCACAAACATCATGCAACATTTCACATGGTTTCTTTATCTAAAATGCAATTTATCATCATATGGAAATTGTTATTAATAGCACTACAACCTTTCTTTTACAGGTTTAATAGCTCTTCAACTTGTTAGTAATGGATTAAAGTAAGCAAATATATTGTTGTTAATTAATATCTGGCAGAATACCTAGAGCTAGCTCTTGACTTTCAAATTAGCATAGCACCGAACCAACATTGACCCTCTTTTGTTTTTTTTTCTTAAATGTTTAAGTTCTCAGGGAGTCAAATTCTCCAGTCTTCTAAAGACTAGTGGAACGTGTAAACTGTCTAAACAAAAATGTGCTGAGCTACTGGAGTTATGTTTTGCTTCTCAGCTTGAATTCCATTTGACATTTTTTGGTTTATTTTTCTTGGTGATCCTTCATTGTTGGTGTCTGTGTATCCCCCCTTTGGATTTGGCACAAACCTACTTTTTAAGGTTGAGAAAAAAAGGATTTTTTTTCCTGAAAATTCACCTTACTACGACAACAGCTCCTGAACTGATTCTCAATGTGTGCAACACGACTGCTTTTTATTAATTTTATATTACTGTCTCCTTCCCCCACACCATGCTCAACACCCACTCTGAGACAGTTCAGTTATTAATCACAACCAGCCTTTCCTCCAGTAGGTGTGTGTTTCTTTGTTTTCAGTTGTGTCACTGACAGAAGGGCAAAGGTGAACCACGATGCAAAGCCACGGCTGTATGGGGAACATGGCAGGTGTCTGATTTGATCCTTCTCCCACCTGAGGGCAACACGCTTCAAGTGTATGACAAGTGTGTGAAAACAGGTGCCACTGGCTAGCTGGCTGAGTACAAAGATGTGACAGGAAAGGCAGGAAAACTAGATGTTTGGCCTTATTTCCACTCTGAGATTGAAGTACAGCATTGTTGTGCAAAAGAAAAGTAGTCCGGAAGCAAAACTTGATTGGAAGATATGTTTCCTTACATCTGAACATGTAAATTTGGTTGAAAGGTTGCTAGGATGTATTAAATGGCCTTACCAAAATCAGAAAAGTTGTGTAATTCCAGTGTTTGGAGGGAAAGACCTTGAAGGCACCACCCAAGAAAGGTTAATGACCTCTTTCAGCCATGACAATGATGAAACATACAGTCTAAGGAACTTTTATCAATGACTAAAGGGAATCCAACATCCTGCTACCAAGGTGAACTATGAATGTGCAACAAAGTGTGAAAGAAAACCTTCTGTCCTCTCCTGAAATGTACATTACTCATGCTATCTGAACGTTGATTAATTATTCAACCAAATTCTCCTTAGAAATCCAACCCCATTTATCAATTGGTGCCCTTCCGTTCAGAATCAGGGCTCCTTTACCTGTCCATCGCGAGTCATGAATGCAGTATGAAAAATGGTGATATATAATTGTAATTTTCCACCCCACGAACACCTGTTCGCTCTCGAGTCGTTCACTTGAAACCGCTCCAGTCATCTTTGCATCAGATCCCACACCCCACCACCACCGTCACCACCTCCACAAACTGCTACAAAAGATGACGAAGCGGGCAATATCCTGCTTCATTGTTCACCTGGGGCAACTTTTAATTAAAGCCCAGCACTGCCTTTTGTGTTTGTGCTACAAAAGAGCCAGTGCCATTGTAATCAGGTCGGCGGGGCCTGCTCTTGCTTTTGTGTCCACAACTCTTGAGTCTTGTGTTATTGACCGGTGATCTATGAGGCCGCTTTAAGGTGACGTGGCAAATGATGAACCCACCGTGAACTGAGAGCAGAGTCGAGGTGAAATCTGGTGTAGGAAGACAGCTTGTTTTGCAGATGAAGTAGCTTGGAGATATTGGGAAGGACCTCAGGGTGCTTTTCTTCTGCCACATTGTTCCTCCCCCCATGGCTCTCAAATGTCTTGGGGTTGTGTGTAGTTTGTTTTCTGGTGTGTCCGTGCATGTTCCTCTTACTTTTGTGTGACTTCTTCCACCCCCACCTGAAGTTGTCAGTTATATTCTCTCGGTAGAATCGTGCAGACGAGATAGGCCGCTGTGTTACTAGGGTCAACTATTAGTCGTAGCAGTTGCGATACCAGACATGCATTACAATCTCAATGTTGTCATTTTATGTACTTTCATACATTATATAATTCCTGAAATTACCAAGTGAAAAATACTGTTTTCTGTAGTCATTTTGCATCAGCCTCATATTCAGCTGCATGAAGAAAAGTGAATTGTGGGATTAAATAGTTTGCATTTGGCGCCATCTGGTGGTGTGTTGACAAAACATACAACTCAAATTCAAATAGGTGCAGAAAAATTAACTGTATTTAGAATATAGAATGGAACTGTATAAATTTGATTAAAATATTCTGATAACTGTACTAAATTATTCCCTACTGTACTGTACATTCTACACATCTATTCTGACCTGCAGTAAACCTAAACCCGGACCGTACACATTCCTAATCAAATACTCAGCAGATTGGGGGAAACAGTGCACTTCTGTTTGGAAAATCTAACAGCTTTATAGATTATAAGTAGCAACTAATTGTTTTTTTCCACTTCAAAGCCTCCATCGATCAAACCTGTAAACCATGAGACAGACTCGACTTGAAAAATTACCCTTACAGGCAGGTAGTTTGAATTGATATGTCGTACATTGTCAGTGTTTGTCGTCTTGTTTTTGGTGTGTTTGTCCATTTATCGTAATTTAGAGAACAATTTCCTATTGTCGTTATGTATTTCCCCTGACTCAGCTTGTTTCTCCTCTAAAACCCGACCAACCTGCATGAAGCAACCCTTGAGCTTAAAAAAGATGAGAATAGAAGTAAGCAACTTGACCTGTCCACACCCACTGTATGTATGACTATATGACAGTCTGCTGACTTGAGGTCAGTGTTGACATTTACACGCCATTTAGGGTATTATAGCAAGATGAAGAAATGGCCTCATCTCACAGTTGTCTGAGCATATGACTAATACCTTAAGGCAAGTCTTTGTGCAATGAGTTTGCACAGATTTACATTCTGCACACATTGTAGAGTGCAGTGAAAAAATATCTCCCCTTACTGATTAGATTTTTTGTTGAACTTAGCTGTTTTGCATCACCAAAGCAGCTTTAATATCAAAAACAACCTAAATTTGAACCAGTGCGTTTTTTATTTTTATTTTTTTTTAATAATCTCATTAAAGGGGAGAAAAGCTATCCACACTAAACTGGCTCCAAATCCTAATGATGTAATAAACTCCACAGTGAATGAAGGTCACCCCACAGCAACTCAATTTGATTTAAGTCTGAACTTTGACTAGGTCACTCCAAATGGTATGCTTTGGCGCTTTAGCTTGCTGAAAATTCCACAACTTAAAGTAACAAACTGATGGGGCATTTTCCATGAAGATGTCTTAATAGAGAACCGAATACAATTTCCCATCAATTATCAGTGTCTCATTCAGCCTCAGACCATCACACTGCCATCATTATGCTTAGCTGTAGTTATGCTGTTTTTTATTTTTTTTAAATGCTATTAGCTTGAGGCAACTTTTGTCTAAACAAAATATTTTCTTTGAGGGTTAAGATGTTTTTGGCAAATGTGATTTTATAATGAAAACTAATTAGGTAATTCATTATTTTCCATGCTTTTCAAAGCTTAGAGTTCTGTTTGGTCAGCAGTGGTTTTTTTTATAGATGTGACTTCTGCCTATTTTTCTATTACCAAATCACAAACATTGAAGTGATACCTGCAAAGTCTTAGATGTTGTTCTGGGTTGTTCGTTGATTTATGTAATTTTAGTAGCCTCTGCAGCGAAGTTTTACTAAGTCCTTTTTGTCTATTACAGACTAACAAATAGCTTTGTAACTGTTTCTATATTAATGGTATTAATTCAATACCATCTTGAATTCCTGTATTTAGGGGCAAAATGTGGCCCTTTGTGAGATCTTTAACCCAATTTTTTGTCACTATTTTTTTTCCTTCAGTGAATGAAACCAGCAACTGAGAATAAAATTGTCTTCAAATATATATATTTTTTTCTCTGCAGATTACTTTGTCCGTCAGGGTTGCTGCAAATTTCAGTAGGACTTGAAGGGATACATTTTGGAGGAGCTTCTTTCCAAGTCTTTGCCTTAGGTGAAGATGATGTAAAAATAGCAACACTAAAAATCATTAAAAGCCTGTAGCTGTACAACGCTTGCTTCAGGTCAAATGAAGAAAAATGGAAAAAATATCTAGGGGAACAACAGTAGTAAATATTGCACTACTGTAAGTGAACAATGAAATATGGTGATGATAAAATATTGTATTTTAAATAAACCACAAGCCGGTTTCCATAAAAACATAAGGTACTCCTAAAGGTTAATTCTCCCAAGCAAAATTGATGCTATTTCAGATATGAAGTTTAAAATCTATAATTGTTAAAGTTGTCAAATAGTACCACAATATGTTAACCATACGCGTGAACTTCTTTCTATTTTGTCACTACCTGACAACAACTACAATATATTTGATGGCAGTATTGAATCAATTCGGATATTGTTGTTCTGTGTAAAGGCTGCTTTATACTTGAGTGCTTGAGTAATTTAGTCTGATTTAATTAGCAGAAATTAAGTAATCACATAGAAAAAACATGTAAAGTATGTGCAAAGTTAAATACATTGAATAACATAAAACAAAGACTATGTAAAGAAGTCACATTTTATTACGAAGTACCTAATTCAAATAGTCAATGCATAATCATGATTAAATTCAACATTCAACACAGTAAGCTTTTTTTAAATTTAATTATTTGCTAAAGAGGAAAAAACAAGAAGAAAAATAAAATTCACAATGAAATAATTTACCATATTTTTTAAATGCAAAGTATTTTGCATTTAAACAGTATACTTTCAAGGGATACAATTCGGATATTTGCAAAGGCTGTGACTATTGAATGGTTTACATCAAATTGTTGTATAAATCTGAATGGTCCATTTAAAGTCTAGAGCCAATTCTAATTGAGAAACTGTCACAATTATAAATGCTTGAAAACTAATGTTTAGAAATTCTGAATCCAGTTTTCCGGAGTTTCAACTCTTTTGAAATGAACTGGCCAAAATGTAAATCTCTATTTAATAGAATAAATTCTTTATTTGTTACTATGGAATACTGCTTGGTGCATTTGGAAGAGAAAGTTTGAATTTGTGCTCTGTGAACTTGGAACGAGTCATGAAGTTAAAGTTACGGCTCAGATAAGGCTATCACCTTGGAATATAAAATGGCCGCCCAGGAAGTAAAACTTGGCAATAGCTTGCTATAGGGCCGTATTGTTTGCTTTTCTCTGCACTGTCTAACATCTACAAACAAAAACAACTATAAACATTTTTTATGGCAGTCACAGTTTCATAGGATGATGCTTTCCTTAACATTCAGCAGATTTATACAGTTGTGTTTAAACAAAAGCTCCATGGCATTTAGGCTCGCTGAACTGCAGCTGGAAAAACTGCAGCCCAAAATTTTACACACATATACACACACTATAGCTTGGGCTCATCTGCAGGTTACCCTCCACTGGCAATTACTTTCATCCACAGACTGTGACCAGGAACTGCTACTCTTGGGGCCAGGACACACATGCACATGCACGCTATGCACGCAGGCATTCACAGAACACACCTCTAACCTCCTCAATGCTGATTTTGGGCTTTTGCCTGAGCAGCTTTAGTTCCAACTCCAATGCTGATCCCTCCCTGCACACCCCGCCAATCCTCCTAAATGCACCCTGATGGCTCCATGGTCACTGGTCCCTGCCCAAATATATCGGTCAAATACACACACACACAGCTTTTAGTTCCTAAGAAGGAGGTACACACTACAAAGGCAAGAATACCTGCATACACTGGCAGATCAATAAATTCACTCATAGACAAAAGGCACACGCAGTGAAACAAAATTGCATGAGGCTTTAAGAGCCTTGAGGACAATTAGAGAGAAAGCTAACGGTGAATGAGGGAGGACCTCGGAGAGTGGGGATTAGGCCGGCAGTGTTTGGCTCCAAGGATTAGTTCAGGGGTGCAGGGTGCTTTAAAAGCAGGAGATAAGCTCTTTGACAACTAAAGGTCACCCACCAAACAGATTGAGTGCTTAGCAATGATGAGAGGAGACCTTAGAGGTAGCCAGGTAGAGCTCAGGAAACAGTGTGAGATGTTGTGTAACATGAAGCATTATATAATGCTACTTAAATACACTTTTAATCTCATCAGTCTCAAATGTATCAAAAGACTGCAGTTTAGTTCTCTTCATCACAAATATATCTGTTTTAAGCTATCTATATTTATAAATTTCACATTGATACCACATCAGGCAAAAAAAAAAAAAAAAAAAAAAAACTGCAAGTAGTGATGAAATGGTTCCAAGCAGTCCCCATCAAGCCTGCCCTTGACCACACTCATCCCGGTTCACTACATACCCAACCAACCAACCACGCATTTATAATTCAATGTGACTACATTTTTCAAAAATGTCAGAATCAAAGTTGCTGACAGAACTTAAGTGTTTAAGGTTTAGCTATTTCTATGCCTTTCAGCTATTTGTGTACAATATGTACACCATCAAAAAATTATATTATCTTAAATATTGCTAAATATTAGAAGACATATTCTGTGTCAGAATTGCTGTATGCAATTAGACCAAGAGTACCTAGTTTAAACCAAATTTGTTAATTTAGCAGGTCAATGGGCCTCTTTGCACTATGGGATTGACCAAAATGTGACCCAAACTGCAAGACTGGATTTACTGTCAAACCCCTTAATCTTGCAAGTATTTGTTCAATTTTGATTAAAATTTCATCCAGCTAAACAAAAATGTCACCAGCTTGCGTCTCTACTGAAATTTGTCATTATATATTATATTAATTTATGCAGTTCAATTAGATAACCCTGTACAGTACAGCTGGTAGAACATGCTGAGATGCCCTTCTGCAATTCTCCAGCAGCAACTAGACACAGCAAACCCACTGGGTTTGCAACAACCGGCCTTGTTTAGCATGTGGAACAAGGTCGTTTAAGTGATAATGAAATCGTCTCATTACCGTAATTAGACACATTTATAATGAAGGTGATTTGTCCAAAGCGGTATGCTGGTACACACCGAATGGTAGATCGGCGTAAAGCTTAACACGCACACACGCACAATGCTGTTGACATGCAGACATGGCACGCACACTTCTAATACAAACATCCAGCAACTAATTACCAGGCAAGGAAAACACAATGTACAAGGTTTGTTTGCAGAGTGCGATCAAGTCACTATTACGTCCCCCCCAATGCCAAGGTCTAAATCAGAGACTCTTTCTAGCTGCTGTGCATCTTGGTATTAGTTTATCTGTTCACTTTCAGCCACCACCTCAGTGTTTAATTATGCCGCTATTAAGACTGGTGGTGTCAACAGCAAGCTGGATGAGATTAAACAGAGTATTATTCTATAAAGTGGTGGAAACAAACATGATGTAAACGGTAGGAATGTAGCAGCTAAAAACATCTACTCATGCCACTGTTGCCGGTTAGCATCAATTTAGATGGCTTGACTTGGAGGCGTGAAACAAGAAGTTAGATTGTATCCTAAGGAAAAAATGAAGACAACCTTACTCCACTGGCTAGTCTTGTAGCTAGTCCTACCTTCATTTGCGAAAAAGTGAAATGCTTCTTGTAGTCAGCTACCAGTCTGACATCAGTTTCAGGACAGTTTACCCCACTTTTCACTTTCAGATATAAATATTTAAGAGGTTTTTTTGTATGTTCAACCCTGTTTAAATTACCCCAGACCATCTCAGTGACATGAAGATCTGGGCTTTGACTTTTTAAAATGATTGTACATTTGTTTGCTCCTTCATTCCTGTCCATTCAGTGGACATAAATCTTTACTTGCGTCCTTCTTTCGTTGTCAATCCCGGCTTTCTTTCTGTAGAATTAAAAAGTGTGTAGAAAAGTCTGAAATTTTCACATGAAATCTTTTGGAATCTTTAATCCATATTTTATCCATGATGAAGTCTAAATGAGAAGACACTCCTAACCTGAAATTGTATTTGTAGTTGTAACAAAAGCTGTAAAACGGTGAAAAAAACCATTGTTCTCAATGCCTGTTGTATTGTTTCAATAATAAATGATCTGATTGTGCATTTAAGCACAAATAATCTGAACCTGATGTATGTAAAGTGCATGCATGGAACTAACTATGAAAACCTGGAAAACTGAAAAATTTCAGACATGTTCTGTTTGAAAGAATTTTTTTTATTTATTCAAAAAACATGCATATTTACATTTCAAACATACAAGGTTGAGCATAGAGATAAATTGATTAATTACAATGCTAGTGTGAGATTGAAATTTTTATTCGATTCACAGCACTAATAAAAATATAACTTATAGTATAGCCTATCATGTGGAAAGCTTCTCAACAAAAATTTCATTAGTTTCTTGTATGTAACAAAGTTGGTTAAATTATTTTAATGTAAACTAGCTAGGTCCATTTCTGTGTTTACTACTCTGGAAGAAAAAAAATGATAAAATGTGTATTTTTATAACTTTATGAGAAAAACCCAAATATCGGTCTACAATGAAACTGTGCAAACAAATGGAACCATGGCAAATAGGGATGCTATTCACCTTCCAGGGCCAAAACCTACATTTATTTGAAGGCTTTTTACACATATTTAGTAGAAGTGTCAGTAAATCTGGAGGACCCTGTACCTCTGTCAGACTTGTAGATTTAGTACTCTTCCCTACATGGAGACGAGGTATACAAGGTTGATATGACAAATGAGAGAGGGCTCAAACTTTAGGCCACATTGAAATAGCTGCAGGCTAGCACACGAAGTCCAAGCTCAACCATGTCATCAGCATCAGCATAAAACATAGCAATCCCTGCCAGAAAGAGGTGTAAAACGTGAAAATTTTAATAAGAGGTGTGGTCTTTGTTTCTGGGCTGAAGCCACAAACACAAATGATACAAGATATCTCATACTTCAAACCACAAAAAATAGCTTTCTTCAAACAAAACCTGGCAATTATCCTTGTCGGGGCTCAAGTAATTGCGTTTCTTTCAGAATATCAGGCAGCTTTTGCTTGATATCACTCCAGATGTCTGTGTCAAAGAAATGCTTTTCTTTAAGTAAGACACTTGTTCCCCAAGAAACCGAGGTGGGGAGGAAAGAAAAAACAAAAAACCTGCTCGACCTCGCTGAAAACTGATAACTGATACCAGCTGTCAAAAAACCAAAAGTGGTAAAGATAAATGAGACACTGAGCCCGATGTTCTGATGAGCTTGTGGAACAGGAAGACAGCATGAGGACAGAGGTCGATGGATCTGATTTGCGCTCGGGAAATTTATGAGCATGCTTTGCTGAGTCACCAGAAGAGCCCCCACTCCATAATTTGGCTTTTAACCCAGCTTGAACCACCTCCACTACCTTTTGCATGAAAAGCCTACTCTGTGCATTAATGCCACAAGGTGGTGATGGATTTCCAGACTGAATCAAATGCATCAACGAAGCACTCATAGATTCATAGAGTTTCACAATTTACACTCTTAAGCAAGTGTGCATACAAACAACTTTACCTTGTGACTCTTCAAGGCGTTTTACTTATTTTTGGACACAAGATGGCACTGTTTACTCTCTGGAATGTCAACTGGAAAGCCAATTCAGTCATGCAGCATTGGCCCTAGAGCAAGTGGCCTACTCTCTAGTACTCATTCCTATATAAATAGACCTCCAAGGTGAGCATCCTGTAAATTGTCTGCCGGTGAATAAAAGGGATCACAATTAGCCTTGTCATTGAGACCAAAACAGATCGAGACCTCCATGTCACTCCATATGCACAGCATCCAGTGCTTGACCATGTATCTTTTGCCATCCTCCGTCTACTTTGTGTTTTGACCCAGCAAAAGAGGAGAGATGTAGGGGGCACCTAAACGACATCGCTCACATCCTGTTTTCGAGACCACAAATGGCCACTCTGGCGCTCTTGACCCGGCTCTATTAGCTAGTGGAGTACGACGAGAATTCACCATCCCCCCTCCTTCAAAGGATGAATGTATCGGGCGGTCAGGGCTGCCCTTTCCGTATCCATCAGCATTCATGTTGTTCAACTTGACAGAGTTGTCTCATGTCAGGTTCTGTGATGAGAAGTCCCTTTGCAAAACACAAACATGCTTCTGCCATGACATTATCCGCATCCATTACGGATGCAACAGTGTGAATGATGCAAAGGACTTTGAGGTACAGCTACAGCCTCAGAGGTTTAACGACTGTGTGTTTTGTGATGCATCCCCTATTTGTACTTCCGCAGACATCTTATGTGCATTTCCACTGTAAATGTGTGTGTACTCCCTACAGACTCTTGCTCATCTGTGGTTTATTCATCCCTGTGGATAGCAGGGCTGTACATGCTGAAAGGATACATCAATCATTGGACAGGGGGGTAAAAATAGATAGGCTTGGCTGAATACAAATGTGTCTCTTAGCTCCCCACACATTTACTGTACAAGGAGAAAATGATCCGTGCGAGTGAAAGGAAAGGAGAACAAGGAATTAATTGTATCCTCTCCTTTTTTTTTTTCTTTTGGTCTGTGCTCAAAAGGCTCATCACAGCCTGAAAACAAGTCAGGCTCTCTCCGCCCCACCACCTTCTAATCCCACACACAGAGAGGCTCCTGCTGTCCATATCAATTAGCAACATTTAGCTGGTCACACCACTGTGCTACAGATGACTACATTCCCCCACGTCTCGGTGAGGCAGATTGCCTCCCATTATTAATGGCACCGCTGGGGAGGAGATAGCTGCTGAGCACAAAACTGTGAACCCGCAGTTGAATCCTTGCCATCAGACTGCTGCAGGAATCTCCTCTGCAAAAAAAAAGGTCAACGATTGAGAGACAGCTATGACACATTTTCATTGCATGTTTTATCAGTTGCTTAGCTTTGTCTGGTCTTTCTGCTTATATGAAGGGCTGTCAGCTGCCTAGTGAGATAAATATGGCGCTACAGAACGTAGATATTCAGCATGTTGTGTACATCTATGCCAAAAAAATGGCTCCATACTGTTAATGGGCAATGGAAGGCAGAAGATGACAGCCAAGGGTGACTGATCAATCTTGCCATGATGTTAATAGTTTCAGTGATGGAAGGCATTACTAGTACTATTTGTCTCAGTGTGAGCACGCTCATGCCTATACTTCCCAACTGCATTGATCTTGTGCCAAGGGCACGGGTTAATGCTGAGCCTTTTTAAGTGTTCAGGTCAGGTGGAAGCCAAAATCCCTGCATGAAGTGCCGCTGGCGGGAGGTGTACATGTTTAATCCCAAAATCAAGAGGAAGAGGTTAAACGTTGCATGTCATTTTCATAAATAGTTTTGTGGGGGCGAGGATTCATTGCCAGTTTGACGGTGTACTTCACCCTTGATTTTGAAAGGCATTTTTAAGATGATCTTTTTTTTTTTTACTTTAATAATTGTTCTTTCTAAAATGTATGATGGAGTTATGTAGAGGAGCATGCAGAGGAGGTAACCATATGTACTTTAGTGATCTCAAAAACATAAGTTTGATCTTTCCAGTGCAAACAATGGCAGTTGTATATTTTTATCAAATTGTAATATTTGCTTGTAATTATTAACTCTGAAAAGCTCAAATACAACGAAAAGTAAATAATTTAATCATTGATAATCATAAATTATGTGGCTTTTCTGTGGATTTTTCTTAAACCACTAGGGGGCTCTTTAGCAGGAAGTGAATCATTAGAAGTCAAAATTGGAAATCAAAGAAGAAAGCGCTGATTTTCATTCATAACAAGGGCACAAGGGAGAAATGTTTTCAAACTCATACCCCCTCATCATGGAAACACGAAGAAGTTCATATGATGCAGCTTTTAAGTTGAAGGCCATCGATCTGGCCGCACAGATCAATAGCCGCTCCACTAAGCTCGGTGTGAATGAATCCATGGTTCGGCGTTGGAGACGCAGGGCTGCGTCCTTGTGGAAAACCGAGAGCGGCGGAGATACCAGCGGCCTATAATCCGTTGTGGCTTATATATGTATGTTTCCTCTGCCCAAACATATGTTCCTTTAGGCTGAAGGATTTAGGACGACGAGCAACAGTTTAAAAAAAAAAGAAAAACTTTGTGGGTGTGGCTTATAGTGAGGTGCGCTCTATAGTCTGGAAAATACAGTAATCTCTTTTTAGTGATAGTTTATACTGATTAGATAATGCCAAACAGCAAATCTCCAACCTTAAACCTCAGGATTTTGCCATGCATGGCTTAAGCGGTGATCTAAAATTTTATTGAGAGCTGCAAAACCAAACTTTATTCTCTGTTTTTTGTTTGGAGGGATGGGAATTGAGGATTGTTGTTTAGGCTCTTAACAAACCGCTGATTCAACCAGCATGGCTGCTGGCAGCATAAAGCTCCACTTAGCTTAACGGCCCTCATAAAATTAACCGTGGCAATAAAGCACATAGCGCCAAAGTATGTTTCTAATGACACCTGGAGCCCCGCAGGTCATTTGTGCAGGAAATTACACAGTAAAATACTATCGAAGCCAATATTTTCACAGCTCGGGTTGTCTCATTTTTTAAACAGAATGGCAAAGTTTGAGTTCTTCAGACGTCAGAATTAATACATTTCTTAGTGTAACGCAAGTTTGGCACATTTCAAAAACCGCCCCCAGCCACCGCAGCACGACATGTGTCCATTTTGTTCCAGCCATGCCTGTCACCTCTCTGATATAGTTGTTGAAACATGTGTATTCCACAGTGCTTTCTGAAGATAGCGGTGGCTGTAAATTGTAACTAGAAGCTACCTCGACAGTCACAAAAAGCCATTACTCAGGGCAGGAGTCTCAATATGTTTCAGGAAACCCAGGAGGAACATGGAAATTGAAAAATCATCGGCACCGTGCTGCCGTGTGGAGTAAATGATCCTGTGCTTTGGTGAGAGAGGGAGGGTAAAAATCTTATCTGTTGCTCATCGTCTTGGGTGAGTCATTAAATCCTTCAGCCTAAAGGAACATATGTTTGGGCAGAGGAAAGTTATTTTTAAACCGTTGGCCACAATCAGCAAAGTACCATCCATCTCCAAATCTTCCCTTTTATGTCTCTTATACTTCTATAAGAGCTAAACATACACTGATATTTCTAGCAGATGGAAGAAAATTATCTGGGTCACAGGAATCATCAGTCAAACATCAAAACCTGCATAATAAACATATGCTTCTGATGTGTAAATTTATCACAAGGTGTTCACCGCGTGATCCGTTTTAAAAGCTCAGACAGGGACAAAATGTTCATCAAATATTTGATTTTAGTTTTTTTTTGTTTTTCTTTTTTCTTTTTTCTAGGACAGAACACACAGCAGTATGAGTCATTTGTGACAGGGCCTTGAGGATCCCAAAATGCCAGTTTTATTCTTCTAATTTACTCCCAGATCCAAGCTGTCTGCAGGACTTAATATTTGATCCGACAACAAGCCATGTCTGAGACTGTTGCCCACGGTTACATATCTCTGCTATGCTTTTATACAGTCAGTTTGTTGGCCAAAAAGGAATTCATACGAATAGAAATGTTTGGAAGTATTAGCTTAGCAGCTAGTTGTCTAGATTAACATTACAATGACTAAGCTACTTTGGTATTTGTCTGCTCATACAAAGAACCTGATGAAAATGTCATTTCACTTTTTTTAGCTACAACTAAGTTCAAAACTATATATATACTTAAAAATGAGGGAGAATAAAAATATTGACATTTTGAAAGAATACTGACTTATCTTTCTTGACCTAAAGAACAAATATTGCATTTTAAATTTAAATATCCAATTTTTTTGAAAATATGAAACAAATTCTAGTCCATGTTTTTGTTCCTAAGCATAACAAATGTTTAAATTCCTTCCTGGCTATAATAATAATAATAATAATAATAATAATAATAATAACAATAATAATAATAATAACAAAGTCACTCATCTGACACCAAAAGACAAGATCATGTGAAGATAATATTTCATATGGAACTGCAGAGTATGACTCCCTGTAGTTGTGGTTTGGATTAAACAAAACTTTTCTAATAGGAATATGTTGAATGGATGTGTGGCATGATGTTTGAAATGACATACAACATAGGAAGGGATTTAATAGCCAAACCTCCAGGCTGACTGTCAGTTTAGTTGTCAATACAAAATATTCTCAAAAGTCCACAGAAAAATATAATTTTTACAGTCACTTTTTTTTTACTCTAAGTGTAAAGAATGGAAAAAAGCTTCAATTAGTGCATTGACTGTCCTTAAAACCACATGTGTGCTTGAAGTGAACTAAATTGGATGATGTTGGAGAAGTTCTAAGTGTAGATGGACTTATAGTTTGAGTAGTGTGACAAAAGTTATCAAAATATTTTAAATTCTAGATTAGTACTGATTTAAACTCTCAGGAATAAATGCTGTCTTATGGATGAAAAATAACATTTTCAACAATGTATGGCTCACAAATATTGTATTCTGTTTTCATTGTTCTTGATGCTTGCCTGAAATAGATCAGAACTTCCCTCAGGGGTGGCCAACTCCAGAACCCTGTGTGTTTTAGATGTTGTTTGAATTCCAAGTTGTGACACAAGCTGTCTTTGCCTGATCTCGTTGTACTTTGATTAAGTACTTTTAAATACCTTAGTAGAATGCTGGTTCGTTAGGTATCCAAGTTAATTCCCTTCAAATTCCTTCAGCCTTTCTTCTCTATTTACTGAATAAATCACAATATAAATCTTCACGTTCTACCTGGGTAGCCTTTGTGCTAAGCAATGATACCCCGCTTTGGAATTCAGTATGCTATCAGCATTCTCATCGGCTGTCTTGTGCTCACTTTCTTCCTTTCACAATTGTTTATATATTTCTTGACTTCAGACATGGAAATGAATATAAATAGCGTGCTTCAAGTCCATTACCTAACCATCCATCCATTACCTTCCAGAAACTAAGAGCTATTTTTTCTATACACCTAGATGTGATTTTGTTTATAAACCCTTTGAGTGTATCCTGTGGTAAATTTATTTAAAGTATTTTACCTTTTACTGAAGCTCTAATTTGCTTCCCACCACCACTTTAGGGAAGATAAACATGTATTCTGTGCTGTCTCCACCAAACAACTACTCTATACGTTTAGTTTTGCTGTATGGAGTTTGATTTTTGAGCTGATCTGAAGTCCTCTTTGCCTGAAAACAACTGCAACTGAAAATGACAGTAATGAGAGTGCTGAGACCAAAGGTCTCAAAAGCCAAGTTTCACCTGGCAGCCACACAGTTAATGCCCGCAGGCAGTTATTTCCCAGAATACCTGCTTGTAGACAAGACAGCCATCCATGGCAACCCTGCTGAAGTGGACAGACGCTCACCTACATAGAAAAATTCTGATCTTTAATACACTTCCAAGCTTATTTCTTTGAAATATTTTTTCAAAATCTGTCACACTTGTAAGGCTCTTTATGACCACCAATAAGATGAGTCATTCACTGCGTTGATCTTTCTATTATGCAATTTTCGCAGGTGAAGCAAATATCCTCAGTGACGTTGACATTTGGCACACACCCGAGCATTTCTGAAGACCCCGATGTAACTGCACTCTGTAACAGCAGGGAATCAGGGAACCTCACAAAAAGAAACTACAAAGACTACATCAAAAGACAGGATAAAGACTCTGAGGCATTTATCCAGTCTCTAACCTGCCCAGATAATAATCTGAGGGGATCTAAGAGCATCTGTTAGAAGCAGGACCAAACCAAGGAAACCCTTTTAACCTTAGCTTTTGAGATCAAATATTAACATGCTGATCTGAGACATCTTTACACCCTGACCAGAGATATTTTCCTGGAAAGATGGAAACCCAAGCATATGGTGGCAAAAACATTGGGGTCTTCATAACTGTGTGATTTAAGTTAAATTATTTTTACCCTCAGACTTTGTCATCGCTAGTCAATCACCTCCAAATTACAGATATGGCCTTGTTACTGAAATACTGAAGAGAGGAAGTAACATTTTCAGATGGAAATTCATTTGCAAGATGTACTAGATGTACTTTGGACAATGTCAGAAAGAATTCTGTTGCGGGGATCAGTAAAGAGTACATGAATCTTTCATTTCAATTGCATTGACCAAGATAGATGCAGAGAGTTATGCACTACACTGAAATTAGTTCCAAAGTAATTTTAGTCCCCACACACATCTTCCAATAGTAAATTGCTAGTGTTGGTATCTGCTTTTTCACAGACAGGCTAAAACTTATGGTGGAGGTGCAGAAACCTCCCATGACATCACAGATGTCATAGGTGACAGTGAAATATTATAGGGTAGTTGAAAACTACAACATAAGTGCACCAGTTTTTTGTGTTAAAATGTTGTCATGTTTGAGAGCTCAACATTTTGGAAATCAGTAGACTTGATTCTTAATGCCACTAGAATTGGATATTTGTCAATATTTAATGGCAGCATTCTCTTTCTTTTCCAACAAAAAATGATTAAGTACTATCTTAAAAGTTTCTTTTTTTATTATTGAGTGAATAAGTTGCATCAAATTGCATTGACAGGACTGCACAGAAGCTTACAAAGAACTTTTAAAAAATATATATTTAAAAGCGTCTCTACAAAAGATAGACCTAGACTTTGAATTCTCCAGAACTATTGATTTTTACTTTTAGTCATATTGTGACTTTTGTTTGAACATTTTAATAAGGAGTATTGCTATTTCTCTTCTATTAAAGAAGGGAAAAAAGCTTGTCCTTGGTAAACAAAAGTAAGATACTTGTATGCTAGGAAAATGAAGGATGAATAGTCGAATGAAGAACTGACAAAGCAAAAGCGCCATTTTTACAGTCTTTTATTAGGCAGCCTCCATTTTAAATTGCAGTTTATAAAGTGTCAGCAAGAGGGCATTAAAAGCTTAAGACACCAACAAAAGGAAATATGCCTCTCCAAGGACTGATTATGTCATTCTCCCTCTCTCACCCTTATGGTATCTGTGTACAGCCACAGGAAGCTGAATATCATATATTTAGAGGTAAAAACAAAGGCCCGATGTCTCCGGTGCTTATGCCGGTGTCCCATTTTCCAGCCACTCCAGCAGTCCTCCCACACACTGTGCCACATCACTTGTGCTGTTTTCATTGTAGTCGGTGTGTAAAAATCCTCTAGTACTGTAAGCACAGGGTATAAATATTAACTTGGCAACGTACGATGCCAAGACTGAGTGAGCTGATGAGTGCTGATGGGTTTGGTTGGGAGGTGTGTGGGGGCTAATTGGAGAACTTGGAGCAAGCCATTGACAGTTTCTGAAATGTTTGAGTCGGTCATGTTCACAACAGTGCGGCCCTCAAATTTGAGTCGGCTCCGACTGGGCAGTGACTCAGGATGGGTGTTAGATTATAATGAGGAGGATGTGATGGATCCTGGCATACATGCATAAAAAAGCTTGAAACACCTTTCTTCTTCTGAGAATGGGGCCTTGCAAAAATATTCATGCACCATGAACATTCCTCCTTTTCATCATTTTACATCCACAAACAAATAGACCAGCAGTGTTGCATAGTTGTTAAATTAATAGCTAAATAACATCGTTTACAATATATTTAAAAATATAAATAAGAAATTTAATGTCAGCCAACTTATACGGATGCTTTGTAGAATCACCTTTTGTTGCATACAGACATACTGTCTTTCAGAGTATGTCTAGACAGAGTAATTTTTATAAAATGTTTCAAACTCTACAAGTTGCATATTTTTTTCTGTCATTGCCTAAAATTCTCACTTGGATTTTTGTCCATGTTATTCTAAGACATGAACATGATTGGTTCTCTGCCACAAAATGTTTTGTATGTATGTCAATAAGTTGCACTTTGGTGTCATCTGACCAGAGTACAATCCCACCCCAAGTCCCATAAGAGTTACTATAGGAAACAGCAAATAGGATCTACGTATGATAGTTCTCTTTCCATTGTTTGACTTTCACAATATTGCATTGACTAATAGTTATTCTATGAATGGATTCTCACTCTGCTGTGAATCTCTGTAGCTCTGCCAGAGTTAAAACAAGCCTTTTGGTTGCTTCTCTGCTTAACTTCGGCTTATATTGATTTTTATGTCTTGACTATGTCCTGATTATTGCTATGAAGTGGTTGGCACACTTCTGCTAATAGTCTAAAAGTGGAGATAACTTTTTGTTTAGTGCATTAGCTCCTAGCTGTGCTAGCTGGGAAAACAACTAGCACAAGTGCCAAGTGCTTCACTGTCCACGAAGCTTTTTTTGCCAGATAAATTCTAACGTCTGGCTGTTTAGTAAACTTTCAGATGAATACAGTTTTCCATCTGTGTTAAGGTTTTGGTCAATGGTTAAGAATTCTTCAAGTTGTTAGACTTTTATATTCATACTCTTATTTTGAAATGGGTGAAGAGTGTTTACACTGCAGTTCTGTTTCCTCAAGTTCTTCATGCAATGTGGGAAATGACTGAGGGCAATGTAACACATGGTGTATTAGCATTAACGTCTGCTCAACACCATGTTGGTATATTACTTTATTGATAACAGAACTAATGTTTATGATTGTTGCTTTAGGGTTAGTGTAACTAACTTTTCAGTTAGTGGTTCCCACCATTGGGTATGAATTTTATTCAGTTATTATAGTGAAGGGAGCTGAATAAATGAATGCCAAATGTACCAGATTTTTCTTTGTTTAAAAAAATGCATTGCTTTCCTTAAAATTAACAAATCGTCCCATTTTGTATTGGTCTACCATAAGTGTTAAAGTTTGAGGTGGTAATAGAAAATTTTGGGGGGGAAATGCCTTAGCCTTTTACAAAGAAATAAAAGAAATGTTTGTTCCAAATTCTTTACTTAGAACTTTAGGAATCTAAATTGTCTAAGAGAATGAGGCTAGATATCTACTACTGTTTTGAGTTCACAGCTCAAACCAGCAGTAAATGTGACTTGAGGGGTAATGAAACTTTCAGAAAAATAACATTTAACTTTAATGAGACTGGCAGGATACCATACAAAGGAGCAAACAGAGTGTTACAATGAAAGCAGCGAAAGGCTTTAGGGAATGATCCATTTTGTTCTCTAAAAAATAGGACCCAAAAAAAGAAAAATTGGAACAGCAACATCAGGGGGAAAGGATGCAGTATTGATCGGAGTGGGTAAAGTCAAGAAAGACATTTTATTGTTGCTGTTGTTCACAATAAGGAGGACAAAACTGCAGAATCTCATTCTATTGATTGCACGCAATGTTGTTATACATCACTATAGACGCAGGGTTTTTCGTCTTTTTGATTAAGACCGCCGGAGGTGAGGGTCTAAACAGTGAAACTGTGATTACACTCCCTTTGAAGAAGGGAGGGGTTATTTATATCTTCCCCTCATAAGGTTTAAAAAACATTTTTTATTATGCTTCAATGGGACCATGTACAGGAAATATACTTAGATTATGCACTGCAAACAAACTTCTGATAGTCTGCCTGTTGCATTGTTCTTAGCTGCTTGTGAAGGTGTGTAATCAAATTGTTAAAAAAATTTTTTTTTTTGCAACTCTGCTGTCTGTTTCTTTCAAAGCATAAAGCACTTTTCATTTTAAGACGTAAAACGTGACGTGAATTTGTGTGAAGCCTGATGACTCAGTTCTATGAAAAACCATTGTTTCCTTCAAGTGGAGCTGCTTTCGGTTTGCTGCAGACTATTGTTTTCAGAACAAACATTTTCAAATATCACTGATTGAAATGGATTTATGTCTGTATTTTGACTGGGCCATTTTAATTAATTTACTTTAATGTAAACTAGTACATCAACGATGACACAAACGTTCAATGACTTTATATTAATGGATGTAATCTGTGGGGACCAAAATGCTTAGCTAATCCTGAGTAAATTAGTCAAAAAATGGTGAGACTATGTATCCGTTTACCCATTGTTGACTCATTTTCTGAGAAAACATGAAGGACTTGGACCCAAAAGGAAAAATTTGTATCATTAACTGATCCAAATTCTGCCCCGTGGTTGCATTGTGTGTATAAACCTTTCAAAACATTTTTCCAATTTCAGATCATTACTACAAGTTTGGCAGGAGCGCAATTCCACTCAAAACCTCTAGGTGGCTTCCACTACGACGTTATTTTAGTTGAGATTTTGTAAAGCGTGTTTCAACTAAATGGCAAAATATGCCATCCATTTATTGCCTTTGACATGGTGGACTTTGTTGGCAAAGTACTTGAGTGAATACTTTATTTTCAATGCAACAGCTAGACTTACAGCGACGCCTCAATCCAAATCCGCCATCTTGCTCCCGAATATAACCTCAGTCAACCACCCACAAGTGACAGGACGTGATGGCCAGCCAAATGGCTATCAAGTAAAATCACATCATGCAATCTCTGGAGATAGCCAGAGCAAGAGGGGCAACTCATGAGTTGCAACAAAAAAAGAAAACAGAACAGAAGCACTTAAATACAAGTCATCCAGCCATATTTCCTCTAAATGAGTCCTAAGTTTTCCAGCAACTAAAAGTACAAATGTGTGAAAAAAGTGAGACAAGAAATAAAGCCTTGCACTTACCATGATGTACTTAGTGTGTAGTATTAACTTACATTTCATTATAGCAACTGCGTTTTCCAGTTTTCAATAGAACAGGTAGGCGAAAGAAGGAAATTGATGAATGTTTGGGCTATTGTTCACTCCCACCGTCCTTGAAAAAGAACCTGGCTCCATTAGTCAGTTTAGTCACATTAGATGAATATCCGCTGAAAGGCTAACAAGCTGATGAAATCGAATACAAATTGTGACAAAAGGGCTGCCCAGATGGACTGCACTGAGCATCTAAAACCGGCCTCAAATGACCTTGATCTGTGTTTTTTTTCATTTTTTTCAAGCAAAACATGGCCCTGATAATGATCTCAAAAGAAGGCAGCAATACTAATAAAGGATAAAGCACAATCGCTGATAAATATTGTGTTTAAGGATGGCCCCAAGGACTCCTGTACAGAGTCATCCGAGTCCCTGAAGAACACATGTCACTACGTAACCAAGAAACTATGTACGGGTAGCTTGTTTACTTTTCCACACGATATAATGTTCTCCCTCTATTATAAACTTACATCAACAGATGCTGCATAAGCCTTGCAGAGAATGAACTGTTGGTTATGTTTAAAGATGCAAAGACATTCTTCCTAGAAAATAAAGTTCATGTCTTTGCAGTTATTTTATAACCTTTACATATTGTCTGAGGGTTTAAGTTATACATACAGGCTCAGATGTAAACACATGTAAACCTAAATATGACACTTCTCCGTGATATTCTATGTTTACTAGATGTACTTGTGTTTTGACCAATGCGAGTCTGGAAATGAGCAACAGAAAAATTGAAAGTAAAACCTATTTAGTCACTACTTTAGAACGTCGACGCTCCAGATGTTGGACTGGTTTAAAATTGGGCTGTTTTGCCCGAAGGAAACCAAAGTGAATCAGGCCAGTGATCAGTGATGGAAAAAGATCACCTTGAAAATACAGTGGAGAAATATTCCCGGTGGGGCTGCCAGCAGAAGATGGCTGTTTTGTGGGCAACTATGTTGCAGCAAAAACCCCACCACATGAGCTTGATGCCTCTTATGTTCTGAACATAATATAATTTATGAGCTGTGCAGGTAATTACAAACAGAGTGCATCATCAGTGATAGGTTTATTTTGTCATAACCTGCAAAGAATCAGCCAGAGACAGAGATTAGGTTTCTTTTAATTTCTTTTCTGCAGAATAGGAGAATTGAGAACAGACGCGACGAATCGCTGTCAAACACTGTCTGGACTCAATTCTGCCAGTTCTTTCTTTGCATTTCTCTTTATTGTATAGAAAAAGGAGGTTGGGCTTCTTCACACAGTCACACAGAGAATTGACCAACCGTCTTTACATTCTGGAGCCTCCTATGGACATGCCCTTACAAGGGCATGTGACTGACCACAACTAATCAGTTACATATGGAACTAATAACACATGAATGTTTAACGTTTTTAGCTTCCAAGCAAACATCCTAAACAAAGTTAATGATATACTATACTACAAAAGAAAGAGAAGTTAAGTAAATATAAAAAGAAGAATAATATGAGAGTAATAATATAAAAGAATAATATGAAAAGAATAATATGAAAAGATAACTTGTAAAATAAACTCATGAGTAAATGAGAACAGGAGGATAATTTTCCTAACAATCAGCCCAACAAAACAACCTTAAAATGCATTAGGGAGATAAGAGTGAGGACTATTGCGTAAAAACCACAGATGCAGATGTTTAGTAGATGTGCACAACTCACTGTTTTTTGTGCTTAAATTTCTAAGAATATATATATTCTTATAATATATATATATATATATATATATATATATATATATATATATATATATATATATATATATATATATATATATATGTAGTATAAGAACACTTTTGCTTCCACAATCAATAATATTGTGTGTGTTTATTTTAATGAAAAGAAATAATCAAACCAGCAACTTATAAAAATCAAAGCAAATATCAGAACAAAAACAAACTCCAAGGTTATATACAGACCTATTTCATATTCAAATCCACCAACAAAAGGAAATCGTCATTACTTTAATCTACGTGACAATAAATAAATGATAGCATCTTAACCTCTCTAGACCAGAGCAATTTAGCTAAAACCTATCCTTTGACCACAATCCTTTGATCTTAAGAGGTTAATATAATCCTAACAAAATACATAATTCCAATCTAATCCCCCACGCTGTACCTGACATACTTTTTTCTGATTCTTCACCTCCTCCGCTTTCATCTTTGTCGTGTTCCTCCGCATCCATCTCTTGCTCTTGAAAAAAAAACAAAAAAACTACATGGCCACATCTGACACTAACCTTGTCTGCTACTAAGCAACACTAATGATGAATTTTGTAGCACTTCCACAAAGAACTAGAACACAAGTGCAATATAAAAATCAACTTTAAAAAACACATTATTAGTGAATTATATTATTATTTGTATTCTTCTTGAGGTGGTAAAAAATATCTATATATTCATAAAAGAACTAGATTTCTTTCCCCCTTGAATGCAGACTTTCTCCAAAAACATTTTTGCAATAAAATATAAATTGATTTTATTTGATCAAGAAGATTACTTAAACTTTTCAATGTCAAGAGCAATCTCTTTGGGTTATTGAGAACCTTTTTTTTGTTTAAATTCTGGTAAAGCATTAATGCCATTCATAGATGTGTTTATTGCTAAGCTCATGTCAGAAGTCACAAACATTCAGGGAGTAAGCTGAATGTCTCAAAGCACAATCATTGAATTTAACAACCTTAACAAACCAATATGGAAAAAATGTCATTCCAGATGCATAATATTAATGTTGACACTTTAAATTATACACAGGCTATTTACTAATTGCACTGGATTTTAATCATCAAATCAAATTGCGTTGAAGTACATTTTGTGACGTAGATGCTAGCTTTTGCAAGGTAAGTGTATCTGAACTGTTAAATCAATGTTGGAAAAATAGTAGCTGTAAATATTTAGGGTGCAACAATTTGAAATGATTCGTTTCTCTGAAATGTTTCAGGAGATTTGAGGAAAATAAATGTTTCACAGAAATTACTGGCTGCAAATACTAAATGTCACTATAGGATGCTAAAGATATAAGCAATAATTTAATCTGCATTGTTACATTCATAGTTGTTTGTCAAATTGCATGCTTATTGAAAGCGTCATTCTGATATGCTGACAGAAATTTCAAATACTCGTGTGTCGTTACCATGTTGTTGCTCATATATTACCCATAGTGAGCAGTGTGTCACCAGAGTCCTCTGGAGGCAGATTCCTTAGGTGAAACGGAGTGAGGCAGGGACTTGGCACGCCACTTCTGTGACTCCTGCCGTGTCCATGAGCTGTCTCAGTCTGCCGTCACTCCCCTCGGTGTGTATCCATGCAAATGTACAAGCCTGAGAAAAAAAAAGAAAAAAAATGTCAATGTTTGTGTCACTGTGCCCAAAGCGGAGAGGAATACAGCCCACATTAGCTGTTGGAGGAGAGGAAGGCAGCCACAGTCACTCACCCAAGATCCTTCTGCAGAAAATGCAAAAACTCTGAAACGTTGGTGCTTGGAGACCTGCCCACAATTTTCCTTTTTCCTTATTCATTTTACCAACTTGATATATCAACCAACTGCAGGTCAACACAATCTTTACTTTAGTTTCAAAAGTTGAGAGTGTGATGCTTGAGGGGGGTAGAAGCAAAAAGGGGAGAAGGACAAAAGGAAGGAATTGAGAAAAGGAAGGACAAATGGATTTAAGCAAGGAAGAAAGAATGAAGTTATGAAAGGAACTGTTTTTTAATGCTCCATTTTCTTTTCCTGTTCTTATTTAGACCTAACTATAATTAAATCAGACCCCTTACTTTTCCTGACTACTTAAGAATTCTGAACTAAAGTAAAAAAAAAGTTCATGATTCATCTAGTCATAATCAATGCCATTAGTCAACTCAAACAACCCCACGCCGCAGACATGACACCGTGTGACTGCGGGATAAACCAGCTCTTCAGAGCCGTGATGCTGCCACGCTCACACTTCAAACACGTAGGCACTTTTGAAGCGGCATGAAGGGTCGCAAAGCTGTTGCTAGTAATAACAAGTAGCGGATTTGTCAGTTGAAATCCAGAAACGGAGCAGACATGAGAAGGAGGGTAACTTCTTGATCGCAAGAATGGCATTTACTCCCAATGGTCCCTTGACATCGGTAAGATATACCCTAATTTTTTATTTTTTAAAAAGAGAGCGAAATATAAAACCGGAGTTCAGCCGGGTCCTCAAAGGAGGATTGACACTCCATCTGGGAGATGTCAAGGGATGAAAACTGCTAGCTGCCCTGCTGATGATGAATAGAAAACCAGATCAGTAGTGCAACATGATGCTGCCGTGAGCTTTGCAACGAAATAAGCTTCATGTCATTTTTTTTCAAGCCAGGTCTGGAGCACTAAATATGCCTGTGGGTAGAAAATAACACTGAATGCTGCCACTGTTTTCAACAATGCTATTCTTATTGTCAGTAAAGAATGTTCACGAAATTGGTTTTAAATGATACAGATGTACAGATCTTCAAGGTAAAGATTTGGAGGACAGATCAGTTATTTGATACTTTTTTGCATATCCTGATGTCGGCTGGCGGTAAAAAATGTTCACATTTTGTCATGTTCTAACCACAAACATTGTATTTTATTTGAATTTTATATTATAAGACAACAGAAAGTAAGGCACCATTTAGAAGTGGAAGATTTGTTTTCAGTTTTACAAACAAAGAAATATAATAAAATGGGAGGTTGGCATTTTGTATTGTATTAAGTCACGTGAAATTCCAAAACATTACATTGAGGTTTGAGTCCAAGGCCTTTTGCTTTAGGGTATTTTTTCAGCTTGAATCAAGCCGTAGTTTGATTGGCTAGAAAGTCCAGTTCATTTGGGGAGGTGAGAATGCACAATCGAACTCTGACGCGGACCAAAAAAGTGAATTCTGGTCCGACTGAAAACCTAAATTTTGTTCGGTTGAGGTGAACTCTGGTGCCATCCCATAGCAAATGTAAATGCTAAGCGCACTATAGTACAAACAAAACAAATGTCTAGTGCTATTCAGATAAACAGAAATCCGACAACCCCTAAAATTTGACACCACGAAGAAGGAAATTGCACTCTGTATTGTTTTTAGAGGTTGTTATGTCACTTCTTCCATTGGTTCTTGGTGCAGTGCCACCACAGGCGAGGGTGGGATCAGGTTTTTTTCAAAGGGTTTAGTTAATTTGACAGTGTAGTGTGAAAGCAAACGGCACCAACTGAAAATGGAACAAATTTTGCAATTATGATCCCCAATTAAACCAAATTTACTGAACTACGAAGGGTGAAAACATCTTAAAATGTGAATTATGATCCTTTCCACAGGTATGTTAATTTAAGTTGGGGATATGGAATAAATAATGTTTGTTAAACACCAAGATAATTGGCTTAAGGGGGAAAAACATGCACTCAATAACTTCAGTACAAAGCAGTGCTTCTTGACTGCACAGCGCCATACGTTTGATGCTCAAACTTCTACTTTTTAAACTGCAGGGTTGTTTGAAGCAAATTTAGTGCTGCAACATGTGATTATAAGGAATATAAATCAGTTTTATCCCCTTGATGTGTCGCTGTCCAGCTTCTTTGAGCAAGCCGCTATAAATGAACATCTACCGCCACATCATTAGCCGGTGGAGACAAGAGCCGAGCTCATAATTTGCACTGACAGATCTGAGGGGAGCTCTAAATTATCCAGAAACAACAGAGGAGTTGGCTGCGGCGTCGGCCAGGACAGTGCAGTATTTCTGGGAAACGGGGTACATTATTCCTCATTTAGGGGCCGACAGTTTGACTCGTTGGATAAAATTGTGACAAACAGATATTGTGTTCCCAGAAAACTCAGCATTTATTTGCAGACACAACATCTAATTTGGAGGATAATGGGAAACGGCAACGTGTGAGCCAACTGTGGGTGTCATAATTGCATCTCCGGATTTTATATTTGTTTCTTTATTTTTTTATTTTTTTGTGACAAGCTTGTGTTGCCTTGAACATGACTGAAAGATATAACTCGCATTGGACTTTAGGAAATGCTAATTACATGGCAGATTGTTTCATTTTTATAGTTAAAAACTCAATATATCCAAAATCGCCAGAGGACATATCCAATTGAAGCAGTCTGAACATTAAAAATGTTCTTTTTTTTTCACTTGTGGTCATCATATTATTAAAATATTTAATCTGAGAAGTTTGTGTGTGGGAAATCAAGAAACATTACACAGACGCCAATATTCCTTGAAGGCAATGTACCAGCAAATTTTCTCGCAGCTTGGACCGTGCAATGCTCAGATAAACGACAAAATTTAATTTTTCATTTTATTTACATGGCGCCAATTTACAGCAAAAGTCGTCTCAAGGCACTTAAAAAAACGTCTGTTGGATCTAGTGATACAACTCCAAGTGGGTTATGTTACAAGTCCCAAGCTGAGTAAGATTTTATCTCCATCACTCAGGTCCTTCCTTCCTAAACATGAAATAATCCTGAGCTACATGTAGGCATCAAGCCCAACAGGAGCCACGCTTTCACTGCCATCCTCCAGTTCAACCTCTGCTGCTGCTGTCAAAAAGAGCTTTTGCTGTAAATTAAAATCGATCACAAGCAGCATATTTCCCCAAATGTTGCAAATTGATGTTCTGATGCTCTGTAAAATTAATGATTTAGCTTTGGTATTATTTAAGGCACCCAGCCGACCATTTTATAAAATTATTCATCAAAGTGTAAAATTCAGATTGCCATGTTTTCAAGCCTTTGTTTCTTTGTCAGATTGGTTTTAATCAAACGGATATTATTTTATACAATTAAAATCCATTTAAAACAAATCTGTGTTTAGGATTATTAAATATTCAATCAGTGAACCAGATCATGCAATCTTCATTTTTGATAATTGTGTTGGTCTGTCTTCTTTTGAGTTGTTTGCTCTCCGACTGGGTTGCCATGGTGACTATGCCTTTTTTCGAAAAGCTGATAAATTGCAGCTTAGTACATAGTTCCTATCGAAGTAACAAAGGCCCCTCGGCTATTCCGAGTATAAATGGTTGTAATTCTTTTAATGTCAATCACACAATCCCATTCTTTAAGAGAAGTCATTTTAAAAATCGTCATGAATTACGAGACACCGGAGGTTCAGATTTTATTTCGGTTATCTTTAGCACATAATCCAATGTGCCGGTTTTAGAAAGGTTATGCATTTGGAGTCAAATGTGAAGCCTTGAATTCCCCTGTGAAGATAGTTGGCCTATTTCTTGGTCTATCTATGCTAGATTCAGAAGGACAAGATAGGAATACAGTGATGTGGAAAAAGTAGTTTTCCACTTAAAGGTGTTTTCTGTTTCAGAGCAGAATTCCCAGGTCCAACAATTACAGCAAGTTGTCCAGGTCTTGAAGTAAGAAAGCATTTTTTTTCTATTGTATTTGGTTAATAATGGTCTTAGCCTCTTTGTAACTCCTAGTTTTGCTCAGAAACAAACTGAGACAATTGAGGACTGTGGTATTTAAAATGTTTTCTAGCTTCTTGTGTAATCTCCTTGAGTCTTTGATGAACTCTTGGAGTAATTTTGATTGGGTGACTACTTCAGGAAAGGGTCACCAATGTTCCATATTCTCCTTAAGTTTAGATAATGATTCTTTATCTTTGTATATTATGTATATACACATAAACTGCATCTTAACTCGAGTCGAGCAAATCTCAATCTTGTAATCTGTTGATGACAATGACAATAAATCTTATCTTATCTTATATCTTATCTTATCGTAATGATCCTTTGCTATGTGTTTGTTGGTAACCCAAAGAGGATTAGTAACCCTTTGTCAGACTGACCATTTTGGATGATTTCTTATTTTTTTGAGATTGTTTCTTCTGCTTCATATTGTTTTTATCATATTCACTTGTTCTGTTCTATATAATTGCGTATCGGTGCACCTTCTAAGACTTATATGGTTTCTTTTTCCAATTAAATGCAAGATTTAACAATGGGTTCATCACTCTTTCACAAAGGAATTCATTTTAAAAATTTTATTTTGTATTTACCTATTTACACAGATGTGAACTAAACTTAGCTTTTGAACTTTTATGACAAAAAAGCTACACATAATGAAATTTGTAAGAGGACATAATTTTCATTGTGCTGTATTTTATAATAGATCCCCTGTAGATAATTGAAAGAAAAGGAATCATTTCAACCAAAATGTATGTAACATGCAAATTATCAACCATATTTTATTTATTTTCTGCACTACTTCTCAAAACTCATTCATCTGTACTTTGTAAAACTATCTGGCCAGTCATGTTCACACTGCTGTTTATATTGTACAACCAGCATCTCCCCGCCCCTTTTCTATAATTGCAGCGCTATTTACTCCCATCAAGTATTCTGGAGAGACGCATTGCAACTTTCATCAAGTAAACTTATGATTGTGATATTGTAGGAATTCTCAGTGCAGTTGGCTCTACGAGTGCTGCAGAAAAATCAATAAGGTCATTTTAGTATTTCTGCCATCTCATTAATTGATCGACTATAGCTCTGGTTGCATTTCATCGTATCCTCTTTCCTTCCCGATATTTTTGAAAGCTGAAGTGTAAATGCCCGCAAGCCAGTCTGTGGGGGATTATGAATGTTCTTAAAAAAATAAAATGCAAGTTTTAGTTCTTATTTATACCACAAATACTTTGTAATAGCTATAAAAACTCCAATCCTTTTAACATGATTTTCTTGCACCACTTCCCATTCACTCTGCCATCCAGGACTTTTTCCATTTGACACAGTGAGAGATTTGTCATGTGCCTAATTTAGATATTCTATATTCTGGGTTTCCGGACCCACAGGGAAGGACATAATTGAATAGGCCGTGTCAAAGCCTCCCCCCCCCCCACTTCACAAAAACCTCCCAGGGACATGCTAACGTTAATTATCTCCCATTGCAATATGGCCTAGTTTTATAATTACTGGTCCTGCCAAATTTACTACAACATCTAAACCTCTCACCAGACAGTTATTAATTTAGTGCTTGTGATCCGGAGTTGTGTTCTGTACATTTTGCCTACTTACCTTATTTACAGACGGAATTACAATATTTGTGCTTGAGGGTTTGATTGGGCTGGATGTCGCAATCACAGACGGAAGGGAAAGAAAAAAAAAAAAAAAAAGACAGGCTCTTCATTAGCTGTGCATATCTTATCGGCATTAGTGTTCTCATTTCGGCATCAAAGGGCTGCAGTGCGCATTGTGAACATAAAGATGAATTCACTTGTCATGAGCTTTATGAAACCGCCTGTTTAATGCATTCTTGCAGCTCTGAAACATTCTGCATTCATAATGTTTGCTCCTAAATGTTTGTGACCTAAAAGAACCTTACATATAAAGAAAAACAAATATTTACGAATCTTTGAAATAAAAAGCTGAAAAGTGTGGCGTGCATTTGTACTTAACGCCCTTTTACTTTGATGCCTGTAAATAAAATCGCTGTAAACATACTTTGCTCAGAGAGAACTAAAATGGAAATTTGTGGTTTGTCAGAAAGCTAAAACTACAGATTACCTGAAACGCACCATCTCCATGGTGAAGCAATGTGATAGTGGCAGCATCATGCAATAGGTTCCGATTCCAGAGTTTAATAATGGTTTGGTAACATAAAAATTCCTCACATTTGTTTGAGTGAAGTCTCTGTTTGTTTGTTTGTTTGTTTGTTTGTTTGTTTGTTTGTTTGTTTGTTTATGTGTGTGGCATTGCTCACCGCCCAGGGCTACATTCAAACAGGGGGTGACAAACGTAATCGCAGATGAAAAGAAACACATCTGTACTTATGCTGTCTCTCAAAATGTTTTCTATTGCTTTATTTTATGCATTTAGTCTATAAGGAGCTTGCTTCTTTAAACAGTTTTGCTCTGTAAAATATTTAAACCTGTACTTGGACAAGTTTCCTCCAAAATACAGTTAAAAGCTGCTTTAGTAAACCTGCGTGTCTTTCAGAGGAGTTTGCCTAAAAAACTATAGGCAATAACTTCGAGAGGATCTCAAATTTGCATTAGAGAGAAAAATAAATACTGGAAGTGTAGATAACATTTTAAAAAAGCAACAACAACAAAAGTGAGATGAACACCAGTTAAAATGTGAACAACAGGTTTAATAAATAAAAATAGGAAAAAATAAATAAATGAATAAAAAGGACGCAAGTTGAGAAATTGGACTAACTAAAAAATGTAAACACAGGGAGGGCATGACTGGTGAGAATAAGTTAGCTTGATTAAAAATAGGAGGCAGATGCTGAGTGAGGAGCTTGTAACTGGGGCAACCGGGGCCATTTAGAGACTAACAATTAGCACAACCATAACAACCAAAAACTAACTAAAGCACAAGATCCAAGGACAAGCAAAAAGAAATAATCTAAAACTTTGACATGAATTCAAAACCAACATTCAAGACTAATGCTTGATTAATCTGTTGTTTAAGGGCATTTTGCTTTCAAGAAACTGCAGAAGCAGCACAAATCATTGCTGGAAAAGTAAAAACACGAGTCAGGTTGCAACATGGCGTCCAGGTTACCTTTAAGCCCTGACCACCAGCTGAGACTTTCACTTGTCAAAGAAAGTTGGAGCAGAAGTGCTCACCCTTTGCTTTTCACATGGTGCTCTTAAAAGCATATTTTTGTGCAATGGAATGTATTTGGTGTGGAGCATATGGAGTGAGACTTTTTAATTAAAAATTCAACAGCTGGATGAATTATTCTGTATCTCATCATCTTTTAAGAGCCTAGGGGAAAACTCAAAGATTGTGTAATGCTGACCAGAGGTGCTGCTCTTGGGCTTGGAGTCCTGCTGCTGGAAAATATAATTCCCCCATTCATATTCTTTTGATTTGAAAAAGTAACAAAAAGGGCCCAAGTCGAAAAGAAAGTGTGAGTTTTAATAAATATAAGATAATGAATTATTGTAGAGGCAGCAGTAATTATTTTATTTATTAATGATAAATAATAAATCATTATTTATTTTAATAATTGTTTTATTATTAGACGTCGAGGTCTGATGTGCTAATTCCAATTTTGGCCGATTCAGAGATTGGATTTGTGAGAATCAAGTGTTTTGATTCATTCATGAATCAAAACCTGTATTAATTGTGCTGGGATTTTATTCACTTAAACAAGAAGAATCAGAGCATAATCATTAAATGAAATGAAATCAATGTCCAACCAACTGCCTTCAGAAATAAACCTTTACAAAATTTTATTAAAAAGAAAAAAAGGTTTTACAGATACATCAATTACTTTCAAAATTGACGTCTCCAAATGCATTTAATACTTAAAAACTGAACCAACAATACTATTTGAAAATAATTCTGAATTATTCAGTTTTGAGGAGTGAAATTAGAGACTTTATTGCCTTATAATTATATAACAAATTTTAACTTTCACTTTATATAAGCTTATCCTAATGTAATATGTATATATGTGACAAGCTTCCTTCAGCTAATTCCTTCTGCATTTTAGCAACAATGAAAACCATGGAATATCTTCCTTTGACCTTAAAATTGTCCAGTGCTTTGATTGGGTTGACAAACTCAACTAAGTACAGGAAATACTTTCAGAAGGAATTGTAAATGTTAAATATTTGTACAGTTTTTACTAATAACAGTCAGTTTGTTTGTGTATTCATTCCTAGTATCAATGAGTAAATAAAGAAAATAAAACTTAAAGTATCTGACCCCCTGATTACCTGTCAGTCAGGGCTAATTAGAATAACTCGCTGACTAAAATAATGCATCATTAACTATTGTGGTAAGATGTACTTCATTTAAATAAATTGTAAGAAAACGGTTTGAAACTGCATCTATTATTATAGATTCATAAAGTTGTTGCTTTCTGGGTCTATTGTCAGGGGCTGCTCAGCAAAACTCTTTAAATCGACTTGTTTCACAGTGTGAAGAAATCATAATGAAAGGAATAATCGCATGCATCATTATGCTGGGGCATGTTTACATGTTTAGCATAAGCGACACTTGTTGAGGCTCTAGCTGCAGATCTGAAATATTAATATTTACAGGCATTTATTTACATCTGCTTTGACGGGACCTCTCATTTCTTTGCTTTCTCGACTTAATTTTGATAGCGCCAACGCTTTTTATTTTGACAACTTTTTCTGAGAAGAGAAGCGCAACATTTCGGCTTCCACTGCTAAACCGTTGCCCTCCAGTTGCTGAGCACGTGCTTCGCCTTTACCAGAGGCCGGAGCCACCTGGGGCCATTTTTATAGCTTCTATTATTGAGTGCTATTCTAAAATTAAGGCTAGCAATTAAGAGACAAACCACTTACCCAGATTATATCATTGACTAAAGGTTAACAGCAAGCACACCCAAATATAGTTCAACAGAAGGAAAGTTCAGAAAAGAAGAGCTTGGTAGGTTTCTCTGTCATTTTTTATTTTCTTTTTTTCCCTGCAGAATACTCCCCAGGCATCTGGCCTACATGGTAAGGGCAGCGCATACCCAGTTAACCCTCTGATCAAATTTTAGAGTTCTGATCCCTCCAAGCTATAATCTGTATCATGCAGAGGATCCTTACCATGATTAGCATAAACACTTGCTAAATTAAAGCAGTATGGATTTTTCCCCCGATGCCCTACTTTTGGAAAAATCAACCTGTGTGTAAAGTTAAGGGTTGTAGCTTACGGAGCCCTCTAGGGGACATGGGGATTTTTTTTTCTTTTGCGTTACCTCGCAAAACTTTTGCGTTACCTCGCAATACTTTTGCGTTACCTCGCAAAACTTTTGCGTTCCCTCGCAAAACTTTTGCGTTCCCTCGCAAAACCTTTTGCGTCACCTCGCAATACGTTTGCGTTCCCTCGCAAAACTTTTGCGTTACCTCGCAATACTGTACTGGTCAGTTATGCAGCATAATTGAATACTGCAAGCCTTTCCTACGGTGGGCGCCGTACTTTATGCTTTAATATAAGGTTATGTGAGGTATTTCCATGAATGTTAGAATCTTTTTGTGAAATATCTGAAGTTTTATATCTTTCTTTAGGATAGAAAGGCACCACAAACCTACGATATAAACAGAAACCTTCCGTAAGTAGGAAAGAAATAAAAATACATCCTAATTTGGACTATTTCTGAGTTATTATCGCGGTTAATAAATCATCTGACAGTTTTGATTGTGTCTCTGTTGTGTTCGTAACCTGAATGGTTTAAAGAGCTGCTTTCAGTGCCGCTCCATCTTAACCTTAACAGACATAAACATGCAGTAAAAAATAAATCGATTTTCAATCAGTGTTTTGCACCAAACAGTTTTTACTGTTAACAAGTTTTTATTATTAAACACACGACAAACTAATGATGGTAAAGGGCCGCACTGGGTTATCTCGGGGAATCTCATCTGTCTGTGTATCAATCAACTCCAAACCTTTTCTTTGTTCTGTCACAATTATCGATTTATTCCATTTTGATGATCAGGTTCCAAACTTTGCAAGGACTGACCGCCCCACTCACCGCTTCCTAATACACACAAAGCCAGTATCCTTCCCATTCATACCTGGTGACGTCACTCCCACGTCGACACACCTAAGTGTCAAAGCCGCTGCTCCTGTCATATCAATAATTACTTATTTCATTCATATGGCTCTTACAGAGCCTCAGTGAAAACGTGTTTATTATTATTAACTGTTTGGTGCAAAACACTGATTGAAAATCGATTTATTTTTTACTGCATGTTTATGTCTGTTAAGGTTAAGATGGAGCGGCACTGAAAGCAGCTCTTTAAACCATTCAGGTTACGAACACAACAGAGACACAATCAAAACTGTCAGATTATTTATTAACCGCGATAATAACTCAGAAATAGTCCAAATTAGGATGTATTTTTATTTCTTTCCTACTTACGGAAGGTTTCTGTTTATATCGTAGGTTTGTGGTGCCTTTCTATCCTAAAGAAAGATATAAAACTTCAGATATTTCACAAAAAGATACTAACATTCATGGAAATACCTCACATAACCTTATATTAAAGCATAAAGTACGGCGCCCACCGTAGGAAAGGCTTGCGGTATTCAATTATGCTGCATAACTGACCAGTACAGTATTGCGAGGTAACGCAAAAGTTTTGCGAGGGAACGCAAACGTTTTGCGAGGTAACGCAAAAGGTTTTGCGAGGGAACGCAAACGTTTTGCGAGGTAACGCAAAAGTATTGCGAGGTAACGCAAAAGTTTTGCGAGGTAACGCAAAAGTATTGCGAGGTAACGCAAAAGAAAAAAAAATCCCCATGTCCCCTAGAGGGCTCCGTAGTAGCTAAACATAAAACATTAAAACAAAGCAAATAAAATATGTATTTTCTTTTGCTTTCTTGTTGTTTCTTTACCATCTTTAATTGATCAAAGAGTACAAACTGCTGCTGTCAACTTTGAACCTGCTGTTGGGTTTTGTTTGTTAGGTTTCTGGTGCTCTTTTGAGGGAAATGTAGGTGGGATTTGGGTGTTTTCTTTTTTTGTTTCTTGGCTGCTAGAAAATGCAAACAACCCCACATTTAACAAGAAACTGCATTAATTAATTAAAAGCCCATCTCATACTTTCTTTCCTTTGACAACATCTTTATTTATCCCTGCCATCTGTAGACAGAACAAGTGTCAAACAAATGAAAAAAATTATACGTCACTTTGTCAGTTCAGTTTCAATTTGACAAGTGAAACAGATAGATAGATTCATATTGCTCAGAGTGATAGATTTCAGAGGCTTATCTCTTGTACATTTCTAATATGAGGCTCGCAGATAAATTGAATGTTGCAGAAAACCAAATTAATTCAGAAATGTTAGATTATCGTCGACATAGTCATACAGAAGACTGCTTGCTCAAACGTTTCCCATAAGAGACACTGAGGGTAAATTGAAAAAAGGTGATTGCAAAACATTTGGGCTATCCACAGAGTGCTTTAAGCAAAAACACCTATGGAAAGTTTAGTGGAAGAAAAAGATGTAGTAAAAAGGTTATAGAAACAATAGTGTTGAGAGGCTGCATCCCATTTCTTGTGTATTCCTGCAGCAGTTTTACTGAGTGGCTGAAGACATTCCCTGAAAATAAGGTCATGTTTACAAGGATTTATTTATTTATTTTAAATCAACAGATTTTGGTAAAACTATAGTTAGACAAACATTTGTGTTGTGGGTGGTTTTGCACTTTACAAAATGATTTGGATCTTATACTTAAAATATTTCATTAAAGAGTAATCCCTACTTTAACAAGCACATTTTGTGTTTATACCCTTTTCATTGCCATAGCTCATATTCTCTTAATTCTTTCATAGTGGATGGAAATGTTTGTGTAGAATTCACATATATACTCATAATTCAGAGTGAAGAGCTGCTGGTGTAAACCAGGACATAGTTGTGGGAGGTTTTCATGCTCCTCCCACCCGCCGCCCCCTCTGGTTTCACATGCTTAAATATTTCATAGATGTTTCAATGAAGAAAAAGAATTTGATAGTTTCAAATCTTTAAATTTTCATAGGAACGCGCTTCAGAGAGATGTTTTAGACTACACAGGCGTTCCATGTCTGGTGACATGTCTCTCGTGAACCCGCTTCTCTGTAAAACTCCGACAGCTTCATTCCGAGAGGCAGAGGAGATGAGAGACGATGAAGCTTCGCTCGCATTATTGCCTTTTTCTGTTTTCCAAAAGTCTTGATTTGCAACCTCTTCTTTTAAATTGAACCCACAACCTGGTGAAGTCAGGGTCAAGACACAGAGCTGAACCCAAAGTTTACTTATCAAGCTGCTAATCCTCTCTGAGGGAAGGCTCTGGTCTGACTTTTCTCTTCTTTTTTCACGGGTAGCTGCTTCCACGCATTAGGGCATTACTTGCTTGGCTGACAGATGAATTAGAATAATAAAGTCATCTTTGAGTGAATTATTCAAACATTTCTTTGGATCTATGAGGCAGTTTGTGTGTAATGATGAGACCCAAATAAATCTCGGAATTAAAATAGAGTACCTGACCCCTCCTTGGTTTTAACGCGAATGTCAGAGTCGGGCATCGCTTTCCATCAAACGGCAAAGTATTTCCTCAGATTTACAGCCTGTGAGCGGACGGTAAATCTAAAGCTGCTGTTGCAACTCAAGCGCGATCTCGAGTCATGTCACCTCTTATTTGGATCATTTGTCAACCCTGAGTGCTTTTCAGTTTGGGTATCACCACCCTGACAGGTATCCTAACGACCTTTTTTTTTCCTCCTCCCTTACTAAGATTTCGCTTTTGACTTTGAAGGATTGTTTTGTTGGCGGGCAGAAGGTCTTTGGTACTTTTTGGTAAGCTTTTCTTCCCGGAATATTCTTTCTTGAGAAATGTGGCGTTTGGCGCTTTGCTGTGAACCAAAATACATTATTTCAGTTTTGTTGCATGAACAGAAAGATGATTTCTAAGCTTTTCCCATCATTGATGTCATTTATTCTGTACAGTTTAACTTAAAATCAAAGAAATATCAGAGCAGAAACAATGTGGTTGCAGAAGTTTGCAGACTCTAAAACTAGTACTTTATTTTAAATCAATTTTACCATTTATTCGTCTGTGGCTTTATGAGACACATTCCAAATGCTCTTTCGTCAATATCTAACAGCATTATCACCAGTTTTCTCTGGGGTATAAACAATAACTCCTGTTATCGCTCTGCATCTGCAGGCTTTTTAGCTTCTTCCCAGCAGGTGTTGGGCTTCCTCTGAGTTTGTAAAGACGCATGAAGTGTGCTGCAGGCAGGAGTATAAGTGTGTATCTGTGTAAACCATGTGACTGACAGCTCTCCTGATGCTGTTTTTCCTACTGCCTGCCAAGAGCCAAATGCATGTTGAGTGAGGCTTCCAACCATGAGCCTAAAAAGCCTAGTAAACCCGTCGTCACTGTAGGTGTTGGGATGTGGATAACGCAGTGCCAATGCAGAGGTTTTTGTGTATTCTCTTGCATGGGCAGACGTGTAAATGTCACTGAGGTGAGGCGACAGTTGAGGCAGCACCCCACACCACCGAGGACAGCAAGTCCACCCACTCCAAAGTAAGCTGTCTGTAGCAGGAAGCGTGGTTACAAAGAACTGCAGAGTGCAAGGCAGCTCTCCTTGGTCCTCAGAGTCGATGGCCATGCAGGAAGGTTTCTTCCTTTTGGAGTTGCATTATGAGAAGAATGACAGAGGAGCTGGGCTCATATATAGGAACTGTGACTTGGAAAATGAAGACTAACTTAGGATAAGAAAATCTCTGAAGAACATCTGAGGTTAAAAAAGGAAACCTTTGTAAATCTTTCGATCAAAGCAAGGACACTGTTGCAACTTCCTGCAACAAGTTAGAGCGCTGAAAAATGTGTAATGTCTTGGTTAGATTTCAGTGCTAATACATTGCACGTGTGGCTAATTAAATTAGATTATTAGTATCAAGCTAATCTATTTCAGTTACTCAAAAAAGTGAAACTCATTCATTGTATGGATTCTTTACATGGGGAATGACACTTTATAAGAGTTTTTACCCCAAATTCTGCTTCCCAAATTTGAACATTAAGTAGATTATGTACAACTTCACTGTAAAGACAGAAATAATCATGATCAAGACTTTTGAGTTGGATTGTCCATTAGATATTGTTACCCTCCCCAAGCAGAGCAAGCCCCAAAAGACAATTGCTAAAGAAGCTAGCTATTTATAAAGTGCCTTGCCAGAGAAAAGAAAATGCTGAACAAGCAGCAGAGACATCCTCAGCGAGTCAATTCTGTAGTTTCAAGAATATTCGCAAGGTGTGTAGCATCAAAACTACTGCACATGACTAGAGCCACAACTGCTGCATTCACTGAAATGACCCCTTACATTTGGAAATCAAATGCAGGAAGAGTGGAGAGGCACAGAGTCTAAATTGATTGAGATCCAGTATAAAGTTTGCAGTCAATAATGATTAGGGAGGCCATGTCATGTGCTGACGAGCTTTATGGAGATGCTGATGTCTTCCCAGCTGGCACCTGCCCACACTGCCAGAAGTGCCAATAGTTGCTTTAATGACTGTGGTATCAATGGTCTTGATTGGCCAGCAAACCGGGAGTAAAGGAGGAGATGCCAGAGCCAACAATGCAAATAAGCTGAAGGCCAACATTTAGGCAACCCGAATCTCCTTAACACCTCAGCAGATCCAGAGGCTAAGTGCTTCCATGCCTCATTGATTGTCATTCATGCAAAAGAAGTGCCAGCCATGCATTTGATACTTAATCTATAAACTACATGGGTTTTCAACTGGCCAGAATTGATACTTAAGCTGATATTTCATTTTTTAATGTAATTAAATAATGGGACGAATGAAAAGCAACTTTAGGTTTAGAAGGACAAGAACTATTTCTAAAAGGATCTTTTACTTGAGAGGACAGCTAGGATCACCTGAGCTTGGTCAATAGGGTCACAATAAATGTTGAGCAAAGAAGCACATTTTTTGCCCAAGATTTGAGAAAAATCAAATAAGAAACTACAGAAACTAATTTTCCTCCAGGGTTCTCAAATTCCAGAATGGCAACTACCTGGAGTTGCTCACAACTAGCTGGAAAGCTGTAGTTGCAGAAAGCTGAAAAACAAAAAGATAGATTTAATTAGTGTTTTTGGAAAAAAAATGACTGTTTTGGTCACTGTCATTTTTATGTCACAAACATTTACATGTACTTTTTGAGCTATTGTCACTTTGATGGATCTAAACCAACAACAGAAATGGGATATTTTTCATTTCCTTACATAATAATTTTACACAAAAAAGAATTGACTAATAGGGCCTATGTAGACCCTAAAGTTTATCAAGATTTTAGGATCACCTAAAAGCAATGCAGTTCAATAAAAAAAAATTAAAAAAAATCAACAATACAAATCACATTTTGGAACTTGCAGCTTTTTCCCAGTACAACAAAGAATGACTTTAATTCTTTGTTGTAAAACTCTGAAGATAAATATCTGTACAAAAAGAACAGGGTGAAGCTGGAAAAGTGTGGCATCTAGAAAAGAAGTTCTACAGTAAGTACACATCAAAATCTACATTGGACACACTGTACTCATGGATGTTGAACCTTGGCTCACATCCCCCACATAAGTAAACATAACTGAAAATCATTAAAAGCAGCACTTCACAGTGCATTGAGGATCTCACACAAATAAATGCCCTATCAAAGACAGGCGGTTAAAAAAAAATCTTATCTCAACAAATAGTTGGTCTGAGATAGTTAGCCTTACAATCAACACATTTATAATCATAGAAAGGTTTGTGTGCGTGACTAAAATTCTATGTTTCAAGCTATATAATTTTAGTGTTTCTTTTCTAAATGTTTAGTTTTTCTGTTTTTTGATGCTTCTTCAAGAAAGTGGTGAGTTGAGGTTCTGCTGCCCTGAAAATATGAAATGGTAAAGATCAACATGTACCTGATCGCACGGTCGTCATAGAGGAGGAGATAAATAAAAATAAGCAAACAGCAAACAATCACAGGGAGTTACAGAATAAGCTGCCATGAGAATTATGCTTGTAATAAGGCAATGTCTTATATTTTTATCTTATTTATTGATATTCAAATTCCTCGTGAGTGACTGATTGATTCGGTATTAAGTTGACCAATCGGTGCAGGCATGCTTTGAAGAAGAAAATGTATTGTAAACTGGTCACAGTAGTTGCCCTTCCCTTAAACTCTGCATGGTACTGTTTTGGTGTTTTAAGTATCTTCACTAAAAATAAAGCATCAATGTGACAACACTATGAGCAACATTATTTCAGAAACAGCTGAAACCATAATTGAGTTTGTAAATGTCTGAAAAAGGGAGGGAAAACAGCAACATTGAATGAAAGAGCAGGAAAACCATTTATCTTATGTGACATATAGTTAGTTGTAAAGTGAAATATTCAACAAGCTTTTCACACCGTATTTGCTGTGTCATTCATCCTCCTTGGCTTGATTTTCCTCACTAGCTGTTTCATTGTTCTCAGGGACTTGGAACATTATCATTATGTCTCTGTGCTGTTCTCCTCAAGGCTACACAAAGGCCGCCTCTTTTTTTATTTTTTACTTCTTCCAGCTTATTCGCTATTCCTCGTCCTTTGTTAATTAAAATGCTGAATGGCACACTTCAGGTTGGAAACACAAAATTTCATTGTTTGACCTTTTCTTTTTACCAACATGTGGTGCTGCCGGAGTATTGGCGCCTTGATGAATGGATGATGTACTAGCCGAGCTGACAGGCCTCTTTGGGAAAAATTAATGAGAACACAGCAAGCAGGAAAGAGGAAAAGAGGCAACTTTGTTTCTTTCTTTATGTCTTCATTTTTTCTTTTTCTTAAGCATAATGTTGGCTCAGTAGCTTGTGATTGGGTAATGGTTGTAATGTACCTATTTACCATGTGGACACTTAAAACACTGACTGGTAGACGGGACGACAAAGTAAAAAAAAAAAAAAACAGAAGACACAGTTGTTGCTTGGCAAAGACAGGTACACACAATAATAGCCATCATGAATGTCATTTGTGGTTCCTTCATTAGCGCAAATGTTTGCCGTGCAAAATGGCAAAATTAAATGTGTAAAATGTGACAGTAAAGTAGTGTTTCTAGAATTAGTGGTTGTCAAAATGTCATTTAATGGCCTCGTGTTTGAAAGGAAACAATCTCTTACAATTAGTTCCATGGAACTGAATGCCAAAGCCATGCAGCCACAGAACTGGAGTTTCAATTAATCTCCAACTGATTGTTGAATTAAGCAACTCCTTCTGTCTGTCTGTCCGGCCTTCCTATCCTTCATTTTGTCGGAGCGTGCTTCCAAAATGAGAAGCTAAAATGGATAAAATCTATTATCTGGTGCAAATTAGTCAAGCCTTCTTGACTGTCTCATGAGTCATTACGGCGAAGGTGAAAATGATTCTCCAGTAGATTAACACATCTTCCTGAAACGTAATAAATGGTCCTTAACCTAAATGATGACCACATGCGTTGCAGATGAAGACTTTCTTTGAAGGCCCAATGGAAATGTCTGGTAAGTACCAGCTCGTGGCACTGATGTACAATATTGAATGAGGCACGGAGTATACTCTAATTAGACAGCTCTCTAATGCATGCTCCTGGAGACTACTTGATGTTTTATGGCTACAGTTTCCATCTGGCTAAATGGACCATTCCACCCTTGGGTTAAATCGGGATTTCTCCTGTGAAAATGATGTGTGATTTCAGGGTTGCCATGGGTGCAAATACTTGTACGCATTAGCTACAATAATGCAGAAAACATCTACCGTGCAAGCAAGAAAAACGATTTACACCGCACGCTGAATTGAAGACGAAGACTGAATTGAACTTTGTATACTTCTTTGACTGCCATCAGGGAATCAATGTTTAAAGTGTCTGAATGGTCTCCAACATGTTGGTAGGTGGTACAAGTCAAAGTAGCGTCTTTGTGACTGGTAGGACTATAGATGTCTCAGCAAAAAACATTTCCTAAACCATTGCACTGCCCCCACCAGCTGACCTTCTCTCCGTAGTGCAGAGTGTAATGAACACCCACCAGATCAACGTGACTCAAAAACCCAGGATACTTTCTTTGATTGCTGTTTTTTGCTATGCTCATGTGTCCATTGTTGTTTGCCAATAGACAGGGGTCACCAGGTGTCTTCTAACTGGTCTTTTGCTATGCAAACCAGCCTTCACTTTGCCAACAATCACTGTATTGCTTATATGCCATTGTTTCTGTGGATCCCTTTTGGAAAAAACATATCACTACAGAGTAGGAACAACCAAAAAGAGCAGCGACTTTTACAGTTTCAGCTGTTTTCCATTGGCACACATTCCTTAAGATAAAGACCCAACCTATCTATTCATATCCGCTATCAATTGTCTTAACAAGACAATTGAAAGCATTTTTTCTAGACAGGTTGACTGTTCCACTATACCAGTAATGCTGCAAATTATTTGGTGTTGGTTTGCATTTATGTAGGCCTTTGGTATGTATAGGAAGAAGTGTTGTGGTCAGCAGTAAATTTAGGTCAAGAGTGTGTGTGTATGCATCGTTTCCCCAAGAGGAACAGTATGCAAACCCTTAGTCACCACTGCAGATCTAAAAGGAAGCTAAACTTCATATTTCATTCCTCGAGATAGTGACAGTTCTTTGCTGGAGAATGTTTATTCTTTTAAATTCATATATTAAGTTTATTTTAATCAAAACTTACAAAGAACAGTGCAAATCAGTGTTAATTTTGAAGACTATTAAGATGTCAGCATTTCAGTAATACACTGACTAATAAAAGAAGGGGATCTCCACAGTCACTAAGATGTCCTAATTTGAGCAAAGCAGAATTGGAGGACCCACTTGAAGTTCCTTTCTGATCTCTGAGCCCCACTGGTGGTTGTTGTAAAGACACAGTTTCCTGACCACATAATCAATCACTTGCGAACTAAACTAATCACTTCCCTCCATTTTTCTCCAATCAATGCACTAACTTTTCCAAAGAGAAGCATTTGATTTGTGCATGCTTTGTTCTCGGAAATAGATAATTGCCTGTTTTAGAAGTTCTGCAACTGCTGAAAGCATTGACATAAAAAAAAAAAAAAAAGAAAAAGGTGGACTATTTGCACAGCAGCGGCCGATATCTCTTATTTTTGCTAAGCCGTTTCCTTAAGATAGCTTTGGATGTGCCGATTGGTTTAACTAGTTTAAATATTGATTTGAAAATGTCCCTGATAATTTCCTATTATTTGGCAATGTTTTTTGTCCACTTTTGCAGTTTTATATAGCATTTTTTATTCAAGCAAAGATCTCTGCAGTAAGATAAGGAGCGTTGTTTGTGGGCGGAGTTTGTGTGACCCGTGAATTTAAGGGGAAGTTCTTAGGTGTAAGTGGAAGTGGTGGATGTGAAACATGAAAGCTTCCATACTACCAAATTTCTACAAACAACCCAGGTCGTAGAAAGTGTTAAATCATGTGGGAAATGCAATATTTATCTGCAGGACTATAAACAATAATTCTTTTAAGACTAATCTTTTTTTTTTTACTACATAAAATATTTTAAGCTTCCGACTTAACATGTTTAACAAGCCAGAGGTCGCAGCTTTTGGGGGCGGAAGAGCATTTCTGCTGTTTGACGTCGTAGATTTAAGGGGTGGAGGAGAACTTTTGCTTCCAGAGGACACAGATAAAGATTTATGTACATCCAAGTTATAAAATTGTTCTTTTGTAGGTGTAGCATTTACTGCAATAACATCAATTAAAATATAATTCTTTGACCTGCTAGCAAAGTGAAAGCAATCTAAATAAATGTAAAACGTTATTTTAAGAAAGGGGATTTTTCTTTCTTTATTTCCTTAAGACAAGTAATTGCGTATCGCTGTTTGATGTTCCCTTTTAACATGTTGTGAATTTATAGTCTTATACTCTCATGATCCTATTATCTAAGTCAAATTGTTATTCATGTTTTTATTGGCACAGCTGCAGCTTCAGTGTCTTCTATTTCATGCAACTTCCAACCTCACACATGGATCCCCTTCTTCTTATATTAGTTAATTTAACCAATCACATCTTACACAAACTCCTCCCACATCCAGGAACCTCCCTCTTAGTGACTGTGGGGATCCCCTTCTTTTATTAGTCAGTGTATTACTGAAATGCTGAATTTTGTATTCAGAACAGGTCATAATGGAAAGATTTCTTCTCTTTCCTTACTGTAATTTCCAAACACCACAGCACATGCAGCTTCTCTGCAGGTCAATGTTTTGGAAGCCAATAGATTCATTTGAAATCTCCATTACGTGGGAGGCACGCTTTGCAGTTGTTGCAGTATCAATCATGTTGTCTGCTCCTGAGATTGTGCTTTTAAACATCATCAGCTTTCCCGTGGGGGAGGGGAGAAATGAAGCTGTTTTTGACTTTACCTCCTCAGAGCCTGTCCTCGGAATCTGAAATATCGCTTGTTTGTGCAAGGAAGACAAAGAGCAGGAAGGAGACAAAGAGCAGAGAGTACCGCTCAACTTGGTGGGAGTTGTGTGATATTGATTTGCCATTATGGTGCAGGTTGACCCTGACGCTGCACTTGGAGTGTATTTATGCTACCAAGAAAAAGGCACTTTAAAGCTAGTCAGATGTCAGAAGTATTTTTTAATTACTTTTCAGATTTGGTATCCTTCTTGTATGCATTTGTTTATTGAAAATCGGAATATAATACATTCTTTATTGCCTTCTTAAAAGTCTGGTCTACAATATGAAGATGCTAAAATTCAATGGCCTACTTTTAAATTTGTATGATCTCAGAGGACAATTTTTCTTGGTTGAAAACACCGAAACAAACAAACAAAAAATTAACTAGTTAGTTAGAGGATACTTGAATGAATAGTTTTCATTAAACATTGCAGATTTTGAGTTTTAAGAGCAAGCAGTTGAGAGTAGTGACACATTTTGACCATAATAAGCAATTGTCTGACTCTTATTTGCAGGGATGGAGGTTTAAGTGCTCCTAGTGGCTGTATTGGCATTATTTATAGGATCCCAGAGCTGCTATAAATGTGTGACCTTTGTGTTGGATGATGGTCTCAGCTCAACATATTTTTAAGACGGAGAGCAACAGTGTTGTCTTTAAATCATGGACTCATTTTTTATTAATAGAATAAACCAAAGCAAAATATATGTTTTTATATTCCCTTCATGTCATGTCCAGGTTGGTCTAATCAGGTTAAATGCACTGTTGGTTCTGGAGCCTCAGCTATGTTTTGAGAATACTATGTCTGTTTGGGGTTTAGGTCAGATGAGTTTGAAGCTCAGACCAGCACATTAACACACCATGACCATAGGACTAACTTTTTGTATATTTGCCAGTATAGATAGGTTCCAAGTGCAGTGAAATTAGCATTTCAATTACACTTGTCAACAGAAGAAAGCATTTAGTGCTATGAAGTTTCTTGGTTGATGGCTGTGTGTACCATGTTGATTGTATACTTGAGAAAAATCAGTGGCACAAGTTGATGACATGACAACCCATCCCATCACTGGACTTTAGGTAATGTCGATTTTATCTCTACACTCTGTCTCCAGACTCTGGGACCTTCATTTCCAAATTAAAGATTGTTTATTCAAACTGGCTTCTTGATGAATATTAGATGACCTTGCCAAGAAAAACATTGACATTCTTGTTGATTTTTCATATCTTTTGTGCATGGTGCTAGCTTTGTGGGGTTATAAGGAGAACTTTAGCATGTTTTGCTGCCGGGGCCGCCCCCTTAATTCCAACCTGCTAACAGACTCGCCTCTGTGACTGTGTCTCGGTTGACTGTTTGATTATCTCAGTTCACCCTGAGGTGTTTCACAAATGATATTGATGTACAAAGAAAGCCTCCATTGAACGTGTTGTGTCAAAGGGATTTGTGTCTTGTGTGGATAACCCTGTAATGCAGTATGCCTTATTCTATTACAGATGAAACATTCGGTTTTAGTATTTTTCTTTCAAGTAGAATCTATTTAAAATGATCATAATGGAATTGTAATCGGATTTGATGAACTATAATTTAATCTTTTGTCGAACTAAAACACCCTAGACTAAACAGAAGTGCATGCGTAAGCACTTGCTTGCATGTTTATTGTAAGTACGCCCACTAATTGCAGATGTTCTGTAGCGTTGTATTTTTTTTAGAAGTCGACCCCATCTCGGTCATCTGCTTATGTGTGCGGATTTTTCTCTCTCTGTGCCTTTTTGTGTTTTGTTTCCCCAGAACTGGTTCATAATGTCCAAAAGCTACAATTTCTCACTATCACACAATTATGATGACTGAAGGCGCCAACAGAAAGCGAGAATAAGAAATTTGTGAAGGAGGGCAACTGTGTATGCACATGCATATCACTCCTGAATCTGTATGCTAGCTCTGCCTGCTTCATCTTCTGTCTTTTTATCCTTGTTGTTCTTTCCCCTGGGAGGCTGTTTGGGTTTTCATGTCACACCCCCACCCCCCTCTCTTTTTTTTTTATGTAGGACACTGCTGCCTGGTTGATACTTGTGCGAGGAAGGAGGGGGTGCTTCTTCTGTTTTTGGAGGAGCAGGGACAAGATTCAAAGGCCTGACAATCAGATGCTGTGGAGTAGAACAACAACAACTATTTTGGGTACAAGAGCGTCTCACCAAACAGCGATTTGACTGAAGATGGTACAGAGCCTCTGCTTATAAGAACGTTATAAGAGAGAGTCGGAGGAGATGAAAAGTGGCGGGTGAGCCTGCAGGCGTTCCAATCAAGACGAACAGAGGAGAAGTGATGTATTGTTAATATCAATAAACAGAAGCAGCATCATGAAAGGTAAATGAGTTGAGCATTGTGCCACGAGCAAGAAGATCGAGTTGTTGAAATGTCTTGTTCATCATGAACTCAGTGTGGTGGTGGTGTAAAGGGAAACAGAATCAAAACTGCTTCTTCAAAGTGCTAGCACAAACAAGCTAGGTGTTTCCAGCAATCACAAAGAGGCTGAGGAATACTTGAGAACTAAAAGGAATGGGTACTAAATATATTTTTAAGGAAATGCAGTTTATATTTTATCTGTGACTGCCTTCTTTTCAGATTAGGGGTCTCAAACTCCAGATTGATTCAGATTTGTGCCCTAAGAACTTGACACCACCATGTTTCACTGACGGTGTGATACAAGATGCAGCACAACTGGAACCCTACCAAAAAGATTTTAGCATGTATATGTTTTGTTCAAAAAGTCTTCAGGATCATCAAAGCATTTTTTGTTGTTGTTGTTTTATCATTCAGTAAATGAATATGACCCTTTCTATTGTTTCTTTCTCGTGGATGCAGTTTTTCCATTTGCTTTTTGGATTGCAATGTGGTGTGAACAGCTACACATAGAAGTAGAAATTAGACATTATTTTCCTCACACTTAAGGCAAGCCTAAAGTCTATTTTAATGCTACTTTTTCACCAAACCATATCGCTTGACAAGAATTCACATCCTGATAAATTAGCAAGCGATCTCTGACTCACATGTGAAGCAGAGTGTGGAATAAGGCTCCTCTATGATGACGTGACCACCACATTGGTGCAAATCATCACTGTTCTTGGTATTCATATGCCGTTCTTAGAATGTCCAGTGTGTTTCCCAGAAATAAAAAGTCATTTCTTTTTTACGTAATACTGGGCTTCCGCAGAGGTGGCTGACATGTGAAAATGTCAAAGGAAGAGAAAATGAAAAAGAATGTATTAGTGGCAGAATTTGAAAGCAAAGCCTGGATGATACCAACGGCAGGGCAATGATAAAGCAGAAGAGATGAGGGTGAATGAGAATACAGTGGATAAGAGGATAAACTTGTATCAGGCTGGGATTTAGGATAAAGGCAGTTAATTTGCTATATGTCAAAAGAACCAGTCTGATTTACTTTGTTACAAGGTTGTTTAAAGTTCTGCATCTTATGGATTTAAGTCACTGATCAATACGTATTTAAATATATTTTTAAGTAAGAGGCTTACTTTGTTGTATCCCAGTATTTCTGGGTTGTAAAGTTTAGTCATGGCCAGCTGGTAGATGCTAAACTACTTAGGGAATCAGCGGCCGCAACAATCGGTAAGAAACTGGATTAACTTTTAAGATTTTAAGCCGTGCTGTCCCCCTGCTGCGTTTCCTCTCGCACAAAAAACATTGCCATCATCTCATGAAAAATTCAGCTGGCATTAATGATGCACTTTATTTTGGGACCAAAATAGATGAACTATGTAAAAATAAATAAATAAATAAATAAAACAGCATCTCTTGCTGATGGAATCAAACATTGCTTTTAATGATTACTTAAGCCCATCTCCAGCTCACAAACAATAATTAATACATGTAGAGAGTAGAGAGGGCAAAAAATGGTTTGAAGGCCAGGGATAATATTATAATTAATGAGGGACACTCATTTCTTATTCCCTTTCTTGTCCTCTATCAGGTTTGTCCTTTTGTGTCCGCAGTACGGGTGCCAAGGAAACCCAAAACATCTCGTTCGTGTGGATCATCTATGTTCATTAGTGGCAGCACTAACGTCTAGGTCATCATGCTTTAACGTCTCCAAGTTCTGATTTATCTTTGCATTCCATGTAGACTCAGCTCCATTATGTCATAGAGACCAAGTGTGATATGGGAATGTGACTGTTTGTTCAACATTATCAAAAAATAAATAGGGCGTTGTGTCGCTAAACAGTGAAGCATGCACAGCAAACAAATGACCCAATTCCTTATTCACATCTGGCAATTAGATGTACAACCCAATAAGGATATCGCTTGTTAATGCATGCAGGTGGTGCTAAAGGTCTTTTGCCTGATTTCATACAAAACATGACTTCTGATGAACAGTGCCAAATTATTTATTACCAGAAGACGTGTGAGGATTTCCTGATTTGTTGTAAAGTTTTCTTTTGAGTCGAGTCAAGTCTTGTTTGACATGTTGAGCTGTTGTCCAGAAAATAAAATCCACTGGATGTTAAGCCTGATTTAGCTGGATAGCAAATGTTAGCCTTCAATAATTGGTGATTGAAAGTAATTTATCCAGTCAACTGTAAAAATTTTTGTTTTTGGTATGCAGTCACAGTCTTTCATATTTTAAAGCAGGCAACTTCACCAAAAGAGGTTAAAACAAAAATAAACCGATATAGTGTGTTTTACAGTCCAGGTAGCCATGAGATTTCAGCAATTTTTTTTTTGTCATTTATTTCCACTGTATATGAAAAGACTTAGGAGTACAAATTAAACCAAAGCACACTGTGAACATGGTGAAAAGACTGTGGGTGGGAGGAAATTGAAGTATGGATTATCGAAGGTGCAAATTGATGCATAACTGCACAGGACACTAGCTGACGCTATCTGAGATTGTTCTGTTGCTCAGAGTATTTTTCATCCTTTACAGTGATGGTGAAAGTTAGAGACAGTTTATTGGCTGCTGCAGTTTTCTGATTGTATTGTGAACTTCCTGCTCACAAAGCGCTGCCTAGAAAGCAGCTGAAACAGGGAATCTAAATTGAAAATATAAGTTGTAGATCAAGATCAAGATCAATAGATCAAGGTTATCAGTTTTAACTGCACATAATTAGTTAAAACTGTATTTGTTACAAGCCGAATCATCATATATTTTGTAATGCTAACCTTAGCAAGTCTCTCCACATAAAAACATTTAATGAAGACTTAAGCAAGATGTATATTTTGAAATTTGAGGACAAAAAAAGAGTTTCTTTCAAGACAAGCCCAACATCCCGATATGACTTGTATGCTGCCTGCTGTCAAAGTGTGCTGATGTCATCAAATTACTCTCGTTTTGAAGTGTCTTGCTTTTTTCCTCAGTAGCCTCTTTCTAGCAGTTCTTTGTACTCCCACTCTGCATTATTCCTGTTGTTGTGCTTATGAGGCTTAAGCGTTTGAAATCATATTCACCTGAAGGAGAAACAAAAACCTAAAGTTATTCCCTGAAAATGTGGTTTTCACAGATCTCATAAAACACGGCTTACTTTTAATATCACTCAGCTATTTTAAAGATGCATCAGGCTGAAGCGGCGCTCCAGGGTAACGCCACTTGCTGATAAAGTGCGTCTGCAGGTACAGGATGTAGATATAATAACACACTTTCAAATTTAAGCTTGGACTAGGCTTGTCATACTATTATTACTTTTATTGTATCAAACAAACTGAAATTTAAATAATTTTTTGTTCAAATCTGACTCTGTTTGCATACCACTGAAGGGATTGGCACTATGTTATGAATTATTCCCTACAGAAATCAGGAACCAGGCAGACTGAAGGCTGCAGATTTGGGGATGAATTGATCTTTGCCGGCGTATGTAAGTGTCATGTTATTTTAGGACAGGAATAAAGCAAGAACATGTTTCACTACAAGCTTTACTTTCTCCACCACTCATTTCGAGACAAGTGGAGTGGTGGTAACATTGGTATTTGCTGATGGAAGAAAAAAAAAACTCTCCATTGATTGTAACTCTAGCATGGAGTAGAAAATGTGCTCAACATGAATTCATTGAGAAAGTCCAGAGTAAGAAAATCAAGCATTGACCGTCTGCCTGGATTCCACCTGAAAAATGTCTGTTTCCCTTCTATTTGCTCTAATATTATTTTCATCGCAGTCTTCCCAACTGTTGATAAACCAAACAGACTCGGACAGTTTTGCTTGTACCCTTCCATGATAACGTCCTTCCATGATTTTTTTGATGTTGCTTACATCAACTTTTTACATTTTCCTATTTTGGAGAGTCTGTATGAATTGTAGGTTGAGTTTCAAGAAGTGCCACTCTTTGTGATTTCCCATTTGCTTCAAGTTTGAACATGTGGACATTGGGTAACTTTGTAGTTAGTGTTATTTTTTTTGTTATCTTGAACTAGTCTGTCCATTCTTCTTTAACCCCTAATCCCCAAAGAAGAGAACTATCGGTGAATATTCCCTCTTTCTGGACCAGCACTTGCACACCTGAGAGATCCCTTTGTACCAGCAGCTTCTGAAAAAATGAGACCAACCAATCCGGGACCCAACATCCATGATGCTTTCGGTATCACTTAAATCCCCTTTCTTCTCCACTGTGAACCTCAGCTTAAATTTTAGTAAGGCCTATTCAAAACATCTACATGCCTAAATTCCATGAGTTGATATCTTGTGATTGGCTTTTGACCTGCAAATGGGTATAGCTTTTTGGATTTTGTGTCTTTACATTATTTCTGAGCTGAACATGTTAACTGGAATTGAAATCTTCAATTGTGCAACTACAAAGAAAAACAAATGTCTAGGCATTCTGATGCTATCCAACAAAAGAGATTTAGCCTTTTTGTTTCAAGATGACTATAGCTGTGAGAATAAAGAAAACCCGTTTAGCTGTTGTTAACTGGAGGTTACGCAGAAATAAGTGAACTCTTCTAACAAGCAGGCACATTCAGCTTCTGGCTTTCTTACTCCATCCCCCTGCCGTCCACAGAATGACTTGACTCGCGTTGCCATGGAAACAAGAATCACCAAAAGCTCAATAAGATCTGGATGAAGGGCAGGGAGAAATGAAATGAAACAAATGAACAGTGTTAATGTGCAGGGTAATCAAGAACCTACCTATCACAATGATTTGTATTCAATATTCAAGCAAACACCATTATGTTTGTTCCTCAGATTTGGATAAGAAGTGGTTACTTTGTTCTTTCAGGTTGGATGAATGAAAGTTACCCCAACATGTAGAAGTTTCTTATGGATCCTATAAGCAAAGACCTATATGAATATTTGTCTGACAACGTGATCTGTTGGGAAAATCTGCATCGTAGCGTTGCTGTTAGCCTTGCTGTGCAACGTTCCACTTAAACACTTTTTGCACACTAATCACTCTCTTCCCTGACTTTCCCATTAGACTTTTAGGTCAAAAAACATTTTCCTCAGTGAGCTTCAGAGTTGACAAAAAAGTCTGTCAATGGACATATTTCAGAGAGAGGCTTCTTTATAATGCACAGGCACATAAATTTACATATGCATTTTCTCTATAGCTGCTCTAAAAAAGGTGTTTACTATTGGGTATCATGATTGATCATCCTTTTGAAAGTATAACAGCATGAATCTGAGTGTTTTGACAAATTAGGTAGATGACATTAAAAGTCATGTTAAAAGGAATTGACAACATAAAAGAGTGAAATCTTTTGACAATGAGCCCTTCTGACTTGAAATTGTGAACTAAGGGGAAAACTGAATTGGATTTTTTTCAATTAAGACTTGGAAATCTGCTCAGAAAATGCAGACTATATCTCCAGATAATGGAATATTATATCATCAAAATCATCAAGCAAATATGCAGCAAAGTCATTAGGAATCAAACATGGGGATTTTTGCCTTGATTTAAAGGAACTCAGTGTTTTAGAAATCTTTTAATTAATTCTACAACTGGAAACCAGAATAGACACAATAATTCGAAATGTCCTCTACATTTCTTTTTCTATCTTGCTCTGTACTTTTGCACATTACTCCCTTCCTTGTACACGTGAGATCTTCAGGCATCACTCCCCCCCCCCCCCCCCAATAATCAGCACTGGCAAATCTGTGTGAAGTTTCTGCTTTTGTTCCGTTCAGCACATCCAGCAAGTATGCTTACAAGTCAGATTCCCATGGCACGGCTCCATCTTTCTCCTCACCACTATCACCGACGTTATAATATACCGAGCTACAATGTTGGAGAGAAGGCACATCCCCTTCCTCTGCTATGAATTAATCTGCCAGCAAGCAGGATCACTGTGTTCCCCTCCCTCTGCTTCTTATCGTCGCTCGGAGGCAACTTCTTAAGTGGGAATAGGAGATAAGATGGGTCGGAGAGAATGAGATATCGCGGGCTAAATTGAGATTTAATTTGCGATGGAATTTCTAAACATGCTGTGCGACGCCGAGCAGGTAACACTTTGGGGTGGGGTGGTGGGGCTGCCTCCATCTGGGCAAACAATTGCTCTCCGCCTGTGCAAACAATTCCTAATTACTTCTGTCTGATTAAGTGGAGATTTTGATCCGAGTCCCAGACACAAATGGGTCACAGGTGCTTGTAGAGCAGCCGCCACAGGATGCGGATGCAGAGACGCCGACACAAACGCCTTTTGCAATTACGACGCTCCATCTCAGCCGGTGCCAAAGGATATCACAAGGAGGTCATGTTTGTTTTCAAATTGACTGCATTTTATTTTTCAGGTCTTTTGAGTCGTAGTGTTGTCAGTGTGCACCAACAGTTGAAGGAGGACCTGTACTTATCTACAGATTTTGAACTTTTCACACGTCTCCTTCAATAATCCGGAGGAAGCCATCGATGTTGTGAAATACAACATTAACATGTCAGATCCAAGGATGGAGGAAAAGCTTTTAGTTTTATTGCAACACGTATCTGGAACAAACCTCCAGAAAACTGCATATCTGCTGAAACACTGAGTACCTTTAAATCAAGGCTAAAAATTCACTTGTTCAGAGTTGATTCCCAACTACTAGGATATTTGCTTAATGGTGGCATTTAACAAAATGTAACATTTTTTGCTTGTTTCATAATGGTTTTTTATGGTGTAATGCACTTTGATGGACATTCAGAAAACCGTCTTTTGGAATGCATAGTTGGTCTTATCTAATCATACATTCCATCTGATTTCTTTCTAAATGTCATCCTGCAATACTGGGCCGTCCTGGGGTCGGCCACAACACCCATTTCTGTCGAAAACATCAAACAGGATTAATTACCGAACCTACTTCTGCGTTTCTCTCTCCATTTCACTCGTCGCTTGAATATTCCAAAATTCCTTTCATCTAGAGCTCCTTGTCATTCTTGCCAAAAAAACATTGAACGTGTTCGCTGGTTTTTCAAATCTAAGCCACGCAGATCAAAAGGCGATAAAAATAGCCTGGAGATCAAGGTGACAGATTGCATTGTATTCTGTATTATACATTACAAAAGAGCTGCAGCGCATCCTTTACCTTCTTTTGCATCCAGCAGGCATACCTTCGCAGTGGGCGGCAGAGAAGGACCCAACCTATGCATGTTCTTTATCTTTGATACACAGACACCAAATGCATTTGTGATTCCCTTTGACATGAACATCACAAACAAAGAAAACCTTAAGAGATTCTTCTTTGCACCACTGAGAAATGAGAAGCCTGCAATGAACAAAAAATTACCAGTATTGGGATTTCTTAAACCTCTCCTTTTTTTTTTTACCCCTAGGAAAAACAAGCATAAGAAGGAATGAACTAAACTTGTGGAAACAAAATTAACTTTAGCCAGAAGTTGGTAGTTATGTAATCATTTGATTAATCACTACAGTAATTACAGTTGTTCTAACATCATAGGAAATACTTTGGTCCTCATATGTTTTTTCACCAGTAACTTTATGGTGGATGTCATTTCTTGAATTTGAAGATGTCTCCCAAAACGGATTGACTGTAAACATAAAGTTTTAAAGGGATTTTAAAACCTCTCAAACTAGTTCTAGATTTTTTTGTGCTTCTGCCTTAAGTAGAGCAGTGAAAAGGCAATGCCGGTAGGGGGCAGCACCAATTGACAAGGCGCTAGAAACGATAACAAAAAAATCATCAAATAAAAATGTTTTTTAATTCTTTAACCAAATTTACAATTTTGTGAATTTGCAGCAGCTTTTATTCACTTAAAAACAAGCTCTAAAATTATTATAATCACAAGAATCTTTTCTATTTCTCCATCTACATGTTCTCTTTTCTTCTGGATTTCTCATACTTTCTCCTCCCAAGTCCTGAATAATGATCCTCTCAATAAATCTCATGGTGTATCAGTAAAGGTGGCTGTGATCCAGATCTTAGACTGTAGACCTTTACTTGACTCAACCAATTCCCCTTACCCTGCGGATGTTTTCACAGTAACTGTAAAACTGAAGTTTTCTTCTTTCATTTATTTATTTATTTATTTTATACAACAATGTATGTCACCACCAAGTTGTTCCAATTTGCTTTAGGAGGTAGGATGCACTTGCGACACAGGGCTTCTCTTTGATAGAACAAACTGATACTATTATTCAATGAGGCAAGGCACATGTGAACTGTGGCGTATCAGCAAAAAAAGAAATGTGCTGCCTGCGCTACTTTATAGATTGCCTAGCAAATATTTCAGGGGGCCATTATACGGGCATGAATGTACAGTTGATACTGTCCAAAAAACAGAAACGGGACGTGATGGATTTCCTCACTCTAAAACTGCACCAGATATGAATTTCGGATGCAGCTGTGCGCGTACTGCTGAAGTGGTTACCTCGGCCTGATTTGCATTTTATTTGAAAGCGCTTCTGCATTTAGCGATGGATGTAACTCCGGCGTGTGAAACACCGTCGGACGAGTATCTGAAATGTTCTGTGAAGAAATCCCATTTCAGGGTTCAATGGCTCTTCTGAAGCTGCCCATCCGGGAAGCCATGAAATATGTGCTCGTGTAAAGCTTGTCTATTTAATCAATTCACCCATTTTCAATTACTGACATTACTGCTCTGTATGCTACTGTTTTCCTGCATAAAATGTATCGAACAAGCATCGGGTCGATAGAGCTTGAGGGCCATAATTGTGGAGGATCATTAGCTTATGTATTACGCTATTAAATACATGCAGAAGGTGCTCAAACTTTCTTTCTTTCCATCCTTGAGATGATCTAACAAAGTGAATAACATAAACGGGAATTTGATTTTCAATATCCGGATTAATGATCATTCTTGTTCTGTACCAATTTGTTTCAGGTTTGAATCACTAAGAGCAAAAATCACAAAAAAAAAAAAAAAGTTTCTGGAAACTTTCACATACTAAACTTTGATAAAATGTGTAATATTGTCTTTGTCCTCTTGAAAGGTGTCCAGAAACGATGGCTCTAAACCCAGTGAAATTAACAAACTTTTGTTGAACACTTTATCTTGGAAGTTCAGATGTTTCTTTTGGTGTCCTCTTGATCTGAGTGGTGTTTTTTTAATATGGGGATCAATAGCGTGAAATTTTGAGTTTTTCTCGCAACTTTACTTGATTTTACACACATACTGAAAAGGTGCCTGGAAGTTTTGCTTACAAAATGATATATGTGTTTTTGAACTAAATTTGTTGTAAAATGTGGTGCAGTATTATTATTTTTTTTTCTTTGCATTTTAATAAGATACAGCATTTCAATGCATATTTCCACTTATTTCAATAATTTGTTAAAACAAAGGTTTACTTGCTTCTTATCATTGCTGATCAGTCTTACAGTTTCTGTATGTTCTGGTATTGTGAGAATTTATCTTTGGTGAGGAAATCCATTTCTTTCATCACCCTAATCTTTATCACAGATTTTCTATTAGATTCATGTCAGGATTCTGGGTGGGCCCACTCTACATGACTTACACCCACTTTCAGTTCACAGAAAAAATGCTGGTGAAATTAAAAGAAAAGCCAAAATCTGGCAGGATTCTAAACATGGAGCAGAAAAAAGAAAAACATTGCTTGTACAACAAAAGCTGCGACTGGACAAACTGAACTTTGTCCTTTTGGAGGCACAGTAGGATATTTATTTTTAAACCAACACAGTAAAATGTCAGAGAAAATTGACAAGAGTTCAGTCCAGACTGATGATGGATGGTTAGTGTGGACTCTCCAGCTCCACCGCGTCTGTCTGGCATGATGTACTTGCTCACAACAGCCTGCTAATCTTTCAGCAAAAGTCATTAGAATCCCTTTTATGCTGAGTGAGTTCCTTGTTAGGTGTAAAAGAAGGGGTTATTATTTAAATTAATATGTAATTACATCTTATGGATTGATTTGTTGTACTCATGATTACTCATGACAATTAGTTGTATTGAATCACAGCAGACAGGGACAAATGACGGTGGACATTGTAATGTTTTGTTTGCCGTCTAAACTTTCTGCAGCGTATTCCAAAAGGGTTTCAAGTAACTAAACAGAATATTGACTGAAATCATGGTGCAAATTGTATGAAAAGATGCCTTATCTGGAGGAAAGGGAGAAGCAAAGAAAGTATGAAAGAAAGAAGAAGCTCCAGCAGCGGTTGCCAAGAAACGCAGTAAATGTTTTGCACTTGACATGACTACATTTTAAATGTTTATGACCGCCACAAATGTATTCTGATTTAAAACATATGTTAATATTTTAAGCCTACACATTTATGTTGTGTATTTATGTTTCACTTAATAGAAGTGTCTATAAACTCCATGTTTGTTGGTTCAACTTGAATCCTGAGGAACTTTACGTGCGTCTTGACGTCGTTTTAATTAGAGATGTTTACCACAAAATGTGAGCAATTTGTGTTGATGAGCGCATCGGGAGGAAGAACACGACAGTCGGTGTGCCAGAGCAACTTAACTGAGACACAAAATGTCTGCTGGTTCTTTCCAGTTTACAATGGTTTGTCAAGGGTTTGGTAATGTGCCAGTTGATCCAAGCAAACCATATGTAGGAGCAAGTTGGGTTCTATCAGAAAATGTGGAATTTTTCTTTGTCTCTTTTTTTTTTTATGCCAAGAGCACAATACACCCAGTTATAGATAAGTGATGAGGTTGGTCAGCCTGATGGATAATGAGAGGCTTTTTGATGCAGTGCGGACTGGCTTATCGGAGGTTATCCCAGTGGGCCGGATGGAGCAGATCCCCAAAGTGACCAGGTTGACTGGCTGTGCGAGGACGCCGCCGGTGGTCCATATGGTCGGCTGTCGTTTTCTGTGTGTGTCCGGCTGACTCACGCAGAGCGCCACCGACGCTGCGGCTGCTCCCACCGCAACAAACTGGATCAGATAGAGGTTTTCCTCTAATGCTCGAGATCCGCTTCAATCTACAGTGTGCTGCTTTAGATTTGACAGGCAAGACGCACAGTAAGAATAGTTGTTGAAGAATATGTTGATGAACTCAGCTTTTCAAAAATTGTGGCTAATTATGATTTAACAAAAGAAGAAATTTCACTTTTTCTGCAACAAAAAGTGAAACAGTTTGAAAATTGCTGTCTGTGTTTACTCAGGTTGTATTTGTCAAATAAAATCTGTTAGATATGAAATATCTAACAGATATTAAAAAGAAGAGAAAATCTTTAATGATTTAGAGATGCTTTTACAAAGCAACATGCTATGTTCCTGCTCTGCATTAGTACAAGTGAAAAAGGACAAAGAAAGGAAAAAAGTTATATATTGATTTATTTTTTATTAAAATAAAAAACTGTTAGTTTTTTATAAAGTGTTTTGCTACTTAAATCACTTTTTTTCTGGAATAAATGACCAACAATTCTATTTGAGATACTCCGGTGTGTAATTGTTTTTAAAGTACATGTTTCATCTGTTAAAGAACAAATACTCAGGATGTCTTTTTTTTTTTAGTTAGGACTTGTTGTCAAATGTTGTTTCTTTCTCCGTTTACGACATAGCAGTGAGCTACATGCTTCTATAAAATTTAAGCGTCCACATTTGCCTCCCATCCAGGCTCTCCTACTGTCGATAACAACAGAATTTACCGCGCCTCCCCCACCAAAATCAATTTTCTACACTCTGCGCAGTCACTGCCAGGCCAGAGGAAGACGTATGCACTGTCAGTATCAAATCTAATCAAGTCCGGGGCTCCGTACCTGTTATGGTTGCTCGCATTCAGAACGGTCCTAATGGCACCGTTGGTGCTGTTTGCGTGTCAGTATTCAGACTGCTAATGTGCGTGATATGCACAGTTGCACTTTCGCCGGGACACATTACATTTTTCACACAGTAGACGGTCAATACGTTTCCATGTAATGTCATTTTGTCTTGCCCGTTTTCTCGTTTCCTCGGCGATGGCTATCTGTTGCGTTCCATAAGGATTTTGGAGCAAAATTGAATCATCGGCGCTTGCACACCCCCCTTACTGTCGATCTACCACTTTGTCTTTTTCCCTCTGTATCTCCCTCCCTCTCCATTTCTCTTTCCGTCTCTAAATAATTACTTAAATGAATCTATTACCGGCCTGGCCTCGGCATTAACTGAAATGCCAGCCTCTGTAGGAAAGTGATGCATTCCACTGCAGGTGTAATGCTCGAGGGGGCGCAAACTGTAGAGAAGATCTTATCTAAGATGACACGAATGTGCTGGGGCTCACAACATTTTCTGCGTAAGACAATTTTGTTTTACTTGTATTAAAAGAAAAAAAAAAGATTTTGCACATCTGAGGAAAGTGCAAAGGCCTAAAATGAAGCCCAGTGATCACTGTCAAAGTGATTGATTAGTTGCTCAGGTGTTGTAACAGCATCAAAGTTATTTTTTTCTATTAAATGGCGAAGCTTTGATCAAATGGATGTTAAGGCTGACGAGTGCTCAGCGCCTGCTTTGTTCACATTCCTGTGTAGCTTCTTGATCTCATTTTCAACCACTCGCGATGCACACAGATTCCTTTATTGCCTTTGTATCACTTACAAAAGACTCCACAGTCTGAACTGTAAAGAAAAAAAAACAAGTCTTTCAAGTGAACAATAAGGTGTTGTTGGATTTTCCTTTAACGTTGACAGAATTGGTGCGACTCTTTTTTTTCTTAAGCATTTGGAGGATAGAACAAATTATTATGGTGGTATTTGCAATGTATGTAGTGGACAGTTTATTGAAGATCTTGACTGTAATGTGCCAGGTCTCTGGCAACTCTACTGTTGCCTTTAATCATAGCCTTACCCAGTCAACTGTGTGACTGTTTGGCGCCAGCAATATTTCTAAGTTGCGTCCTATTTTTCTACTTGGCTTTGAAAATTGTAATATATGTTGTACATTAATCTGGGTTTTCAGTCTTTTTGTCCCCTTCAAGTTATTAGGAGAAGGAGAACCACAAAAAGATATTTGCTGTTAATTGAACAAACTTTTTTTTTGTTTTCGTTCATTTATTTTTCTCTCCACAGAAGCTGCACCTGATGAGGCATTCAGTTTCGGCTGTGGGGCCGTACTGGAAGAGGACATTGGTTGAGATAATGCTGTCATCAGCAAATCCTTCTTCATATTCTGCTCTTAACTTTTTATGAACATCAAAAATAATCCAACATCAGTTCTGCTTGTTTTGTTTGTTTTTTCGGGTGTGTGTATCTGCTCCAATCCCCAGTCGGTCGTCATCGCTTGTATTGAGCCGGGTTCTGCTGTAGGTGTCTTCCAGTTTAAGGAGAGTTTTTCCATTCCACTGTCACCACTTGCATGACGGACCACTTTAAAGTCAACAACTCAATGCAAGCGATTTCCTGCTGTTGCTACGTGCTCATCCAGGAGGAGTGAATGATGAAAATCAGTAACTCAATACCATCTGCCAAATTAACCTTGCTGTATTGTTTAACTAGGATCAATTGAAATGTATCTGTGATAGAATTGAAATGATTGATGTACTTTTTGTGTTGCAGATGCTGCCATATCACAGTGCAATTGGAGCTATCTGAACATTGCACTGATCAGATGGAAATAACAAAATGAGTTGGTCCTTTCTGATCAAATAAAAACATAAATTTCTTCTTTTTGTAAGCAGAACAAGCAATGTAAAACAGGCAACTAGCAATATACTGCTAAAATCGGAGTCTGTAGCATATTTTATGTCACATTTTATGTCCCACTGCAGGTGGGATGGGAACTCGGGTGCCAACACTGCAGCTTGAGAGAATAAGGTGATGCCTGTGCCTGGCTGGTTTTGTCTCTCCAAAGACAAAAACTAAAGCTGTTTGAGAATATTTCTAATTGTTTCACACCAAAGAAAAAAACTGCTGCGCTCTTCAGTTAAGTTTGATTCTATGTATGTATGTAATCAATGCTTGTTTTTTTTTTCTTGGTGCAGGGGATCATACCCAAATATAGCTTTACCAACCTTCTTTTTACGATGACGTTTCATAGAATTGAAGATGCTGCATCCATCCATCGACTTACCCAATGCTGGAGCCCTTCATCATGTTGCTGATGGATCCGCTACCAACATCAATAATCTATCTACAAATCAATGTCACAGACGTTTGCCATATGGAATATTTTTTTAATGTTTTCTCATGTTGAAAATCCTAAGGTTTGTGCTAACCATAATATGTACACAACCCACAACCCTGTGCATGTTTTGTTCTAACTCTGAGCATGCGTATGTGTTAATATCTAAGTTAAGTCACCAAGAAACCAGGCCATACATGTCAAAATGAACTGCAGAATAGCATGGTGCCTCTCAACTTTGCTGTGATAATAATATCAAGTCTTTTTTAGCAATTACATTGACTGCTTTGAGTGTGGTAAGTACCAGAAGAGCAGTGGTTGTCAAATTTGCTACTTAAGGTATTAATGAGCAGTGACTCTTTTCTCCAAGATAAGTGCTCAACCATAGTTACAACTTAAATGTTTAAGCACATGTACACACAAATGCTCCCCACTTTTTGTGAACGTAAGTGGGAAAACAAAAGGTAATTTGTTGTTTAGGAATGGTGCAGTATGAGCATACTTCAGCCAGGGATAGAACTTTAAATTTTTCCAGTGGAAAGCAACTTAATGAACAAAACTATCCTAACTTGGATAGCGCAGTGGATTACATATGTGCTTAGTACCTAAAAATACTAGGTCCAAGTCCTGTTTCCGACAGACACCGACCTTTAAAAGTTGGAGTTCTCCCAACTTTTTTGTAAACAGGACAAACGAAAAGTCATGTTTTCATTAGAAATGCTCAAATTTGCACTCCCAACATTGTGGAAAATATTTTCAGGAGAGATGAAGATGTAACGGGTGGGTCAGTGACATTAAGCATTTGTTGTAAAATAGGGTGTTATCTACATTGTAACTAATGTCCTCATAAAGAGTCTAATATCTTTTTCTACAACCCAGGATAAAAAAAAAATCGATGTTTAGAGAAACTTTACAAAAAAATACAAAACCTTTTTACTTGCTGTTAATCGCCATAAAAGCATTTCAGCCAGAAATAAAATCAAAGCATGACAGTGAATCACATTTGTGGTATTTGTAGAAGTTCGAGCATCTAGGTTGCCAGTTGCTTGGATGGCACACTGGATAAAGACTGAGCTTTGGTTCTGATGGTTCTTAGTTCAAGACCTGCATAATTTTAAAATTTCACAAGGAAAACTGACTATGTGGTATTTGTAGAAGTTCGAGCGTCAAGGTTGCCAGTTGCTTGGATGGCACACTGGATAAAGACTGTGCTTTGGTTCTGATGGTTCTTAGTTCAAGACCTGCATGGTTTTAAAATTTCACAAGGAAAACTGACTATGTGGTATTTGTAGAAGTTCGAGCATCTAGGTTGCCAGTTGCTTGGATGGCACACTGGATAAAGACTGTGCTTTGGCTCTGATGGTTCTTAGTTCAAGACCTGCATGGTTTTAAAATTTCACAAGGAAAACTGACTATGTGGTATTTGTAGAAGTTCGAGCGTCACGGTTGCCAGTTGCTTGGATGGCACACTGCATAAAGACTGTGCTTTGGTCCTGATGGTTCTTAGTTCAAGACCTGCTTAAGGCATGGTTTTGCTGTAAAATATTGTTAGGATGAACAGGTAATTCAGGTAAAACACGAGAAAGGGGGGGGCAAGAAGAGTGGGGGGGGGGACGAGAGGAGGAGAAGGGGGGGGTAAGGGGGGGGGACAAGAAGAGTGGGGGGGGCAAGAAGAGTGGGGGGGGCAAGAAAGGGGGGGGACAAGAAGAGTGGGGGGGGCGAGAAGGGGGGGGGACAAGAAGAGTGGTGGGGGGGGGACGAGAAGGGGGGGGTGACAAGAAGAGTGGTGGGGGGGGGGCGAGAGGAGGAGAAGGGGGGAGAAGGGGGGGGGACAAGAAGAGTGGGGGGGGCGAGAAAGGGGGGGGGACAAGAAGAGTGGGGGGGGCGAGGAAAGAAAGGGGGGGGACAAGAAGAGTGGGGGGGCGAGAAAGGGGGGGGACAAGAAGAGTGGGGGGGGCGAGAAAGGGGGGGGGACAAGAAGAGTGGGGGGGGGGACGAGAGGAGGAGAAGGGGGGGGGGGTAAGGGGGGGGGTGACAAGAAGAGTGGTGGGGGGGAGGAGGAGAAGGGTGGGGTAAGGGGGGGGACAAGAAGAGTGGGGGGGGGGGGGGTAAGGGGGGGGGGACAAGAAGAGTGGTGGGGGGGAGGAGGAGAAGGGGGGGTAAGGGGGGGAACAAGAAGAGGAAAGGGGGGGCAGACAAGAAGAGTAGGGGGGGACTAGAAGAGTGTCCCCCTCCCCCCCTACGGGGGGGAGGGGGACACTAGAAGACTAGACGAGAAGGGGGGGGGGGGACTAGAAGAGTGTCCCCCTCCCCCCCGTAGGGGGGGAGGGGGACACTCTTCTAGTGGAGGGGGTAGGGGAGGAGGAGGAGAAGGGGGGGGGACAAGAAATTTTAAAACCATGCTGGTCTTGAACTAAGAACCATAGGGACCAAAGCACAGTCGTTATCCAGTGTGCCACCCAAGCAACTGGCAACCGTGACGCTCGAACTTCTACAAATACCACATAGTCAGTTTTCCTTGTGAAATTTTAAAACCATGCAGGTCTTGAACTAAGAACCATCGGGACCAATGCACAGTCTTTATCCAGTGTGCCATCCAAGCAACTGGCAACCTTGACGCTCGAACTGCTACAAATACCACATAGTCAGTTTTCCTTGTGAAATTTTAAAACCATGCTGGTCTTGAACTAAGAACCATCGGGACCAATGCACAGTCTTTATCCAGTGTGCCATCCAAGCAACTGGCAACCTTGACGCTCGAACTGCTACAAATACCACATAGTCAGTTTTCCTTGTGAAATTTTAAAACCATGCTGGTCTTGAACTAAGAACCATAGGGACCAAAGCACAGTCGTTATCCAGTGTGCCACCCAAGCAACTGGCAACCGTGACGCTCGAACTTCTACAAATACCACATAGTCAGTTTTCCTTGTGAAATTTTAAAACCATGCAGGTCTTGAACTAAGAACCATCAGGACCAAAGCACAGTCTTTATCCAGTGTGCCATCCAAGCAACTGGCAACCTTGACGCTCGAACTGCTACAAATACCACATAGTCAGTTTTCCTTGTGAAATTTTAAAACCATGCAGGTCTTGAACTAAGAACCATCGGCACCAAACAATCTTTGGTCCCGATGACTCTTTTAAAACAATCCCTTAAGCAGGTCTTGAAAACCTTTGAATCCCTTAATATTGCACCTGCCTCAAAATGTGAATTTGTATCAAAGAATCAGCATACTACAATAGCTGAGGTTTAATTAGAATGTTCTGGTTTGCACAAAACATCTTATTTAGACCCAGTCAAATGATTAATGCCATCATTTTTTAATAAGCTATAAAGTGCTTTGTTTTTTGGTTTTGAAAGGCTGGAAGTTGATACCACACTTATTTGTTACAAAACGCAGCATGTTTGAAAATTAATTTCAGCCACACCATGATAAACCACAACTGATTTAAAAATAATTCTAATATACACTGGCGAACTGTTTTGTGTATCGGTGTGGGAACAATCGTCTCATCTTGAATGTGAACAAAAGAAATGTGATGATTGTAGATTTCAGGAGGAACAGGATTAGCTCAAACACTGTTCCCATCATGGCAGAAGAAGTGGAGATGGTTGAGGAATATGAATACCCTTGTGTTCACCTGAACACCAGACTGCAGATGCAGTAGGGAGGCCGTCTACAAGAAGGGGCAGAGGAGAATGTAATTCTTGAGCAATCTAAAGGTCTCATCTCTTCTGCAGGCAGCTGTTGGTGTAGCAGCATCAGACCCAGAAAAATAAAAAGGCTCAAAATCCTGATAAAGAATGCTGGTTATGTTTTGGGGTTGAGCGTTTGGAGATAATGCAAAGAAGTATCAAGAAAATTATGGACAACCATGACCATCCGCTTCATGAGTGTCCTGGAAAAATGGAGTCTTCAGTCAGAGGCTTCTTCAAATTCGATTTCAGACATACCGCTAGGAAAGATCTTTAATGCCAACACCCAACTCTTTGACGAAGTTGAATTAATGAGGTAAGTTTAATTTCCCTTTGGAATCAATAAATTAGTTTTGAATTTCAATAAGGGATGGCTGAAGATGGTTTTTCAGTGTTTCCAGCCGCCTTCAGCTAATCACATTTATTGAACTGCCCCCTTTTATGATAACTCCCGGCACAAGGAGTTATATTTATGGCGTCGACTTGGTCAATTTTTAGTAAAAGCCTTCACCAGGTAAAAAGGTTAACTTAAGTTAACAATCTACTTTAAGTATTCTCTGTTCATTAAAAAGTCTGTATGCTAGATGCATGGTGTGGTCATGATTCACAGCATACATTATGCCAAGAAAGATTTTGCTGTGTCAGAAGGAAAGCAAAAGAAAATTTTAATTCAGGAATTCAACCTCTCTGATGGTCAGATTGTTTTTTTTTTAAAATAGAGTCATTGAATGGAAAAAATATATACATATACAGTACCTATTGCAACATTTTCATTCTCTGATGTGTGTTGCTTCCGCATCATTTTAATACTAAGTACACATGACCAAAAAAAAAAAAAAAAAAACAGTGATGTGTCTGGAAGGAAGAATTTAAAACAAATGCCATCCTATTTTTCAGAGACATTTTAAACAATCGATGGCCCCTCCAGAGTAATCTATATTCTCCAGATCCATATTTGCAAGTCCTGAAACATCAATTATTGTGTTGAATTAGTATTCAGAAGCCAGAAATGACGAGTAAGGCCTGCATATAGCAACACACACGGACTCCTCTCCAAATACTGAAGCTTTTAATCATGTATAAATCACACACACACCAAAGTAAATTCACATTCACCCCAAATAGCAATCCTTTTGTGAAAGGGGAAGTAAGGGCCCGAGACGGGGCGTGAAGCGCCGCTCGCTACCTAACGTACATAATGAAAAGTGCAAGCTCCGTCATTTTTTGGAGATAAAAGTGTTCTGATGAGAGCTGGAGACAATAGCAGGACATTAATCTCCTTGACGTACCAAGCTTTTGCTTTAAAACACTCGCTTCCCCCATTCAGGCCCGCTGTACGCTCCAAAAGCATATCTGGTTTTGTCACACACACACACAGAATAACCTTTTGCAAATAAGATGGAAAATTGCTCAAGAGACAAAATACATGGACTGACTTACATCATAAACACATGTGCACCCCATCAGACTTGGATGACAATAGACATATTTACATGGACAAACTCATATGCTCCTGGAATCAGCAGAAGTTTTATAAAGCACAAGAAAAAAAAAAGCTATTTTAATGGGAGAAATCAAGCCATGTGGATTTCACTTCATTTTCAACTGGAAAACATTATCAACCAGTTTAGTATGGAAAAATGTCAGGCAATTCTGATTGGTCTCCAGGTACTTCAAGCTTGAATTGAGGTACCTTTGAATTGGGACATTTGGAAAGACTGAGATAAACGACGGCCGTCTCTGAGCTGCCAAACGCTTCCCAACTAGGAATAATGAACTGAATTAAAGGTTTAGAAAGTAACAGGTCAGACATTTTCTGTACACTGCTTCACAAATCAACAAAAAGACAGAAAGAAAGAAATTCGAATCCAGACATATGGTAGCACAATAGAACCCTGCTAAATCTGAGAAGTGGGTTAAAGGCATGATTGGTGAGTTTTACAAGTCTTCATGGACCAACGACACTTTCTAAGTTATCACTGAAATATGCATCATGTATGAGCAGCAAAAGTTTATCCAACAGGCCAAAAATAACTGCATCTTCCATAATTCAAGTTTCATCAGTTTGGATCTGAACCCATTTCAGTCCAGATGAACAGTTTTTTTTTTAAGGTTTTAAAAAATGATAACTGTATATATTGCATATATACACACACACAATGATACATCAGATGACTGATGTATGCAAACCCGATCTACCAAAAACAGTACAGAATATCTGTGTACAGGAATATCTTAAAACATGAATGACGCAGAAAATCCGTTTTTCAAACGACAGTGTTACATGACCCAATGTTCTGTAAATCACCTTGAAATTGTCCTATTTACTTTTTGAACATGTACAATATGATAGACAAAAAAAAAAATGCTAACAAGACAAGTCATTTTCTGCCGTTTCCCTTTTCTTCTCGAACATTTGAAGCTCCATCTCTTCCTAAGGTTACAATAAGCTCAAAATGATGAGTTTGACCTTTATATTTCTGAGTTGTTTCGTTTTTTTAAATGTTATGCAGGGCAGATTTATCGTAATATTGCAGGACAGCATACAGTATGCGGTGCCTGAGAAGCATCTCATTCTTCCACCTTAGAAAATACTCCTTCATATCACCCTAAATATGAAGGTACAGTATACAGCTTTTTCTAATATTTTGCCAAGTGACTGATGGTTTGCTGAGCTGTACAGATCGCTGATTCTTGGGCATAAAGTGACGTGACGGTTTGACAAGCTTGAATAGCTCATGATCAGATGTTGGTATGAAATCTCTTCAGTTGGAAATTGCTTCTTCTCCATGTGGTTCCCCCTCCTCCCCCCCGACCCTGAGGTTGAGCACTGCTTTGCATACTCTGGACATTTTCCTGCTGATTTTGCAACACGCCGATTTGTGCTGGTGCCCTTTAGTTGTGCGGACCAGATAGAGTGCAGCCTTTGTGAGCAACTAGCCCCTTCGCTAAGTTGAGTACAAACTAAATACAGACTTCCATTTTATGTCCTAATGCGGGGTGAGGTGAAAAAGTTTCAGGTCTCATCAAATGGAGAATGATCAACTTACACTGGAAGAAAAACACACACACACACAACACATTAATTATTCATGACTCAGCAGAAGATAAGGACCTCTTTGGCTGTTAAGTCATCCCTCTAGATGCCAGGCAACATCTGTTTGAGCAATTGGTCCCTTGCTACCTGAATGGTTAATTACCCAATGATTAAACTGGTTGACCGTATCGACATGGGGGTTTTTAGAGCCTCAAAAAGCAATTCCCAAGAATTGCTCAGCCTTTGACCATACATGGCATCAAAAAGCCCTCCGACCCATCCGTGAATGTCTTTCTGACTGGCAGAGGCAAAGGAGAGTTCATTGGAACCTCCTAATGGGGCCCCTGACAAGTGCGTCCAGGCCTGCTAACGATGACAGAGGAACTTCCCACGCAATCAGCCACTGCATCAGTCTCCCAGGGAGAAAGTGGTGGCGGAGGGTGAGGGTTGGGGGGCGAGCAGGCATGAGGTAGCAGAAGCGAGATTGTGCATGCGTGTGCAAATGTGTGTGAGAGCTGGAGGGATGACGGCAGGCAGTTGACATTTGTCTGGCGGAACACAGAGGCTTACGATTTGAAGTAAGCAAAATGTGACATGTTTACCCGGCATGTTTAGTTATATCAAATCATCTCTTTAATAACACTTGAAACAATGAACCAGTTTAAAAAGAAAATTGCAATTTTCTATTTTAAGTTAACATGAAGAAGTCTTTAGTATTAATCCATTTTATTTGCATTTTGATCAACCAACCAAGTTGACCAACCATAGCCAAGTTGAAGAAAACGTTGTTTTCTACGTGTGTGTGACTCACAAAAGATCAACATCACAACACAGCAGCAAAGCATTAGAATGAATGAGCAGTTTATCTGTCCCTGCAGGCGAGTTCCAGCAGACTTTTGAAGCTCAAAAGTCAATGAGAATTACTTTGATGGTCAGTTTCGACACCAATAGCTGGGTGACCATGTCTTGGTAGGTTTCGTCCTCCGCAACTTCAAAACTTCCACATAAAAAAGCAAGCCACACTTTTCAGAGTCTTATGTTTAACTGTCTGAAATTCATTCAGACTTATGGTTGCAACCCTGTCAAATATATACGTAAATTTAAAAATATATTAATGAAAATTTAGCAGGTACTAAATATGATGCAAGGCAAAGTAAGAGCTAAATGTACAGGGATTGTAATCAAGAGTCAGGCCTACTCACACACTTTTTAACTCGGTTCCTATTTTTGGGTCAGCTCCCACAACTGCGTGTGTGTGTGTGTGTGTGTGTAATTTTCAGTCGCAGAGCTTTGAGGAGACAAATGAGGCACAGCTGATTTCTGTTTTACTCAGACAAATTCGCCACGATCGCGGACATCCGATTCGTTTGCATCACACGGCAGCGAGTTAAAAAAAAAAAAAAAAAAAAAAGAAAAGCTTGAGCGCTTCCGACGACTGTTGGCAGAGAAACCAGAAAGTTTGTTTTCACTCGTCTTCCGCTGTCTGCTCTCGTTTATAAATCAATGTGAGAAACCAGCCGTCATGCAGCCTATTGCTGTTTCGTAACAGGCTTGTCTTGCTTAGTCAGGCTGCATATTTTCCCCCTCTGTTTTTCATCTTTCTCGCCTGGCTTTTGATTCCTCTCCTCTCGCTCCGCTCCCCTCTTTCTCTTTTTCTCCCTCTCCCTCTCCCTCGGGTTTTGATCCGATCATTTGCGATGATGTCAGAGGCTGCATGCGATGCGTGCGCGTGCCCTTTGATTACTCGCCTGGTGTGAATCTATCCATCCACGCCGCTGGTGAGGCACTGCAGCTAGTTTGTGTTATCTGTGATGTTGTAAGTGATGTCAATAAGAGGAACCAGCCACAAAATAATTAATCATGTGTCAGCTTTAGTACAAGGCATGATCTGAGTGAGTAAGGCTTTAACACACACATACACACTAGCAGTGATATTTAGATACAGCAGGATGCAGTCATTCTGCCTCTTGGAGCCTTGGAAGATTGCGATTGGTGGTGCCGCAGACTTCAAGGCAGTGTATGTCTCCCTGTGGGATAGGGCCATGCGACAGTCCACGCGTGTGCGTGTGTGTGTGTGTGTGTTTGGGAGAGAGCGGGCAGCACGTGGCAAAATGAGCGCGTTTGTCTGCGCTGAGACCTGCCACAAATGTCAAATGTGAATTTTCTGCCCCTCTGGTCAGTCAACACACATTTATGTTTCCTTTCTTGTCAGTCCATCTGAAAAGTAGCGAGGCTGTTTATCACAGCTTTCACTCTGACCAATCCTTTATGCCCTTTTTTTTTTTTTTTTTGCCCTGGCTAGGTCCGGAGCAAAAAAGAGGAAAATAAAAAACATATTTGCATAACTTTCACTGCTAATCTCAAAGCTGCTCCACGCAGAGGGCGGAAGGAACAATGAGCGTTAAATTTGCCTCAAATAGAGGCTGACCGCTCTAAACTCCTGTTTGCAATCCTTGCAATAAAAGGCATACATTAGTCCCTTTCTATTCTGCTGGCAGAAGCATAAAGTTGGCAACGGCCGGGTCTGTGGGTCCAAATGTGGAAACGTACTGACACAGGGCATTTGTTTCCTGCCAAAACAACATTGATCCTTCCCTTGGTGACAAGGATTTTGCTCTCCAAATTGTAAGGCACCGGCTTCTCCAAAAAGTGACATAACTGCAGATCTATTATTCCATTTCAAGCTTTTGACAATATTTCCATTTTAACTTCTTTTAAAGCACTACCAATGAACACGATTTCTTTTTAATCAGTTTAAACATTTATAGATCTATTGGCATTTATTCAGAATTTTGGACCAGAAAGAGTTGGACAAAAGGAGGGGAGCATTGCAGGAACGCTCCCAAGGTGTGAGTATGAAGATGCGGGAGTCCTGTGTTTTACATTGTGAACCTCGTTTTCACCAAAGGAACCATGGCAAAGTCGCCTTCATAGGGCTGATAAACATTAGAAATGTATCTGGTCAAACTCTTGTATAAAGCAACATAAATTACTAATTTGTTTGCCCTTCAAACACTCAAATGTATATCGGCAAAATTTGGGTATCACTCCACAAAAGATCTAGACTGTCATAGATGTGAAACAATCAATTATATTCAAGGTCTTTCTCGTCACAAATGACATCCGATTCTTAAAACTCGGTTTAATAGTTCAGAGAGATCTAGTCAAATATCAGTGACTATTATTTCTATGAAACATATTATGACAGAATCTCACTGAGGCCATCAGACTTTTTCAGGCCACTGAACCTTTGAAGGCAAGGAATTTTTCAAAGGATCATCTATTAACTAGGACACCAAATCCATCATAAATATAGCCCCCAAAAAATGCTGCAACAAGACATCTCTGTTATTGAGGCTTCCTTTTGGAAACCCATTATGTCTGACGCTTATTATTTTCATTTTGAATCTGTCAGCATTTGTTCCCCAATGGTGCAAGGCTGACTGCAGCTCAGCCATCAAATAAGATATCCTGCTTCTCTTTCTGAAAGTGCTGAAACTGTCGGCAATTACCTTTCACCGAGGATTTATTCCTCAGCCTTCAACTGGAACAAGGCTTTTGACTTATTCGCATGCTGGTGTTGTCGGGGCAATTTAGCTTAACTGGTTCTTGACTTCGTTCGGTAGAAATTAAACAGAGGTCAGAGGAATCTGTTAATATCCCCCTGTCGCTTCTGCACCTTAAAGCCTAATGAATGCATGATAATGCCAAAGCAATAGCAATTTTGACCAATTTTTGAATTAGCAGCCAGCCAGTTTCCATTTCTAATATGTGATTGTGTCATCAAGACCCCTCTGCCTTTAGGTGACGGTGCATTTACAATGGTGTTAAATTGTTTTTGCTGTTCAATCAAGTATTTGTGCCCAGTTTGACCATTTTTATGTTAGAAATATTTCTGAGTAGTTGCTTACAAGCTAGCAGTTAGGCATTGAGTGTCAGCTACGCAGATCACTGCAAAAGTATTTCTAACCAAAGCTGTGAATTTTAGTATTTGAACATATTTCAATGTTCTATTCAAATGTATTTGTATGACACATTTAAACAAAAAAATCTGTTCAAAGTGACTTCATGCAGTCACCAAATGGTAAATGAGCAATAAACAGTACATCTAATCAAAGCTTACCAGATGAAGCAATAATTATAATAATTATTGAGCTACATAAAAACCCACAAATATCAGATTTTAATTTAGAAAAGACTTTACTCCCACTTTACAAGTGCCTGTCATAATGATTATATATTATACAATCCCGATATACTTTGTATAATCTTCTTTTACTACTTTGGAAAAAAAAAAAAAACCATAAGGGGTCTACATAGTGCGTTTTTGAATTATCTCCCCATCAGACAGTGTTTAGATGCTTTTCTGCTGAATTTGTAAAAGAACGCATGTTGAACCCAACAGTAAAAGCAGAAACATTTTGCATTAACGCAACCTGGGAGTTTATTGGAAAGCAGGAGAGTCATAAACCTTTATAAATCACCCAACCAACCCACACCTGGGATGCAGGTGTAGTTGGAAAACTTGTGGTGTAACAACTGAATGTGTAAACAGTTCCATTAACAGCTATTATACTTTATTTTCACTCCACATTTTCAGCAACTAGGAAATTGACTTATATATATACATATATATATATATATATGCATAAAAACAGTATGAATGACCCATCGGTGTCGAGGCGACCTGTTAAGTGCCCCCTGAACATCTTTTCTGGTTCTTTTCAGGGGCTTTACTTCCTTTAGCTTCTCAAGGTCACTCATATCACACAGTGCCAAACAGCAGATGCAGGGGAAACCAGCACCTGATCCAAGAGTCAAATTTTATTCATTTAATCAATTGATTAAAACAATGCACATTAGTCAGGACAGGAAAATGTACTTTTTTATATAAATATATATAAAAAATGACAGGCGAATGTGGCAAAATTCATCACTAAAGGTACAAAACTGTCAGTAATGGTGTTAGTGTTTAAAACCGTCAGAAACAGTTTTAGCTGTTATCTGAGTTTGTAAGGTTCTCTGGCGCCCTTACTCCCTATATCAGCTTTTGGCTTCAGGTATCAGCCTCACAAACCTGTGCATCATTCGGCTCACAAAAGAAATAGCTTGTTTTATATCTCTCCCATAACCATTTCCCAAGTGTCATATGTATTTTTACAATGAAGAGAAATGCTTGAGGGTAGTGGAACTGCCCAATGTTCTTGCTGGCCTCAGTGAATAATGGAATTTACTGGAGAAAATTGACTTTTTGCCTTGTTGGGCAGGAAAGCGCATAAATGTAAATGGCCACAGCAAATAGTGAATTTGGGACTCTCACACAAGAAGTGGACATAGTTACCCCAGGGAGCCACATGGAAGAGGGATATTAGTAAAACACTCCGGGAAGTGATTAACTCTAAACTCAGTCAACAAGGCTTTGATTAAAACAGGTTTTGAATAATCCGTAAATGTCACTCTTGAAAGCATCAAGGTGAAGCAAATGCTTCACAGCGAAAGTTACAGGTGAACGGGCCACAAATGAAAACTGCTTTATTTCTGCCATGATACAAAGAGGGGAAAATATATATATATATATATATATATATATATATATATATATATATATATATATATATATATATATATATATATATTACATATATATATATATATATAAATTTACAACACTGATTTCTCAGAATTCTTCCTCTAGAACCTCCAATTGGTCCAGAAAACAAGTTCATTTCTTAAAACATTTTAGGTTTCCTTATTTCCTGTCAGCAAATTAAGCTAACCTGGCTGTTTTCTTTGACTGTTCAAGGTTTTAAGATTTTAGCTCTTAAAGCCTGAATCTTTGTTTCTGTGAAATGTTAAAACACTCCAGATTTAAAAGTTTCTTTTTTTCCCTCCTTCAGTTATTGTTGAAATCTTTTCTCATAGCACACCGTAGACATTTTGGAAATTAAATGTTTGAACTGTATTTTTTATCAAGTTAGAGTAATAAAACAGCCCTCTGCTGTTCACTCTGATGACACACGACTGCGTCCCCAGGTTCGCCACCAACCACATCGTGAAGTTCGAGGACGACACGACGGTGGTGGGCCTCATCAGAGACGACAACGACCTGGACCACAGAGAGGAGGTGGAGCAGCTGGTGGACTGGTGCAGAGACAACAGCCTGATCCTGAATGTTGACAAGACGAAGGAGATGATCGTCGACTTCAGGAAGAACCGGCCCAGCCACGCTCCACTGCTCATCAACAGCTCGGCTGTGGAGGTGGTCAGCAGCACCAAATTCCTGGGGGTGCACATCACTAACGACCTCACCTGGACTGTGAACACCACGTCTCTGGTCAAGAGGGCACAGAAACGTTTGTATTTCCTGCGGAGGATGAGAAGAGCACACCTGCCCCCGCCCAGCCTCAAGACGTTCTACAGAAGCACCATAGAGAGCATTCTGACCAGCTGCCTCTCTGTGTGGTGTGGAGGCTGCAGCGCCTCCGACTGGAAGAACGTGAGGAGAGTGGTGCGGACAGCAGAGAGGATCATCGGGGCCCCCCTTCCCTCCATTCAGGACATTTCATCCCAGCGCTGCATGTCCCGAAGCCGAAACATCATCAGTGACCCCTCACAGCCCCACCATGGACTGTTCTCCCGGTTGCCCTCTGGAAAGAGGTTCTGCAGCATCCGGTGCAGGTCCACCAGGTTCCGAAACAGCTTTTTCCCACTTGCCATCAGACTGCTGAACTCTTAACTGGACTGCACTCAAAAACTGGCCTCCACTTTATACCTTGCACATGTACAGAGCTAAATAACTTCTATTTTACTGTCATTCCTGCACTTTATATTTTATATTTAGATTTATATTCATATTTTATTTTATTCTAGAGTAACCTCACAACATTGGAAGTTCAAAACACTGTCCTGAGCCGTATGCAACGAAATTTCGTTCTGTATTCACCCTGTGCATGCAAAATGATAATAAAGTCAGTCTAAGTCTAAGTCTAAAAGTTGTTGGCTACAAAAAGAACATAAGAGTGGCATTACATTAAAAAACTACAGAAAGGAAAATGAAGCTCTTTAAAAGAATAAAATTCAATATCATAAAAAAGTCCTTGTATTTATTATTTTGCCATTTTACTTTGTGAATTATTTTCTGGTATCTTCTCTGGTATATCCAAAAAAGATAACAGATCTGGCCTTTGCAGTTGAAGTACCTGTAGTAATGAATCAAGTGAACAATTGTTCACTTAAGAACAAATTTTCTTTCACTTTAGAGTAAAAGCACAGAGGTAAACCAAAATAAATAAATAGATGCAGTTGTAAGGTCTTTTGCATAACAGTAATGTGATGTTGGTCTTTGAAATCTAATTGTATTTCAGAAATACTGCAAAAATTGCCCATTTTCTAAATTGTGTCTATAGACGTTAAAAATCATGATTGGCCAAACAAAATGCAAACAAAAAGCCGCTACTGTCTTATAGGAACAGCAATCATGCTGTAAAACAATTGATTTGTGCATTCAGTGTAGCGACTATTAACACAAGTAAAATCAAACAGTTGTTGAAGAGCTTGGTATGTTCAATTTCTACATATTTGACAGAACATTTAAGAAAAACAAAAAAATACATTGTGCAGCATTTAAAGTGGATGAAGAAACAGTTCAAGGGATTTAAAAGCCAAGGGAAGATTGTGTAGCAAATTTCAACAACAAGGCAATTCAAAGATGATGAAAACATCAAACAACCAACAAGTGAGAAACATAACATTGCAAATGTTGACTATATGCCAATGTAATTACAAAACGGCATTAAAAATACCATTCCTACAATTATAGGCTACTTACTAATTTCTGAGATGTTACGTTGTTAGATTATCCTCTGCACTGGAAGAATGTCTTCCTGAAGTCAGTGTTTGTATGTGGTTTAATTTGTGAGGACACTGATTTGCATATGCTTTTCATCCCATTGCATAGTTTAGTGTGTTTGATGTACAACACACCTACTGCATCGCAAAAAAACAAAAGTAGATCAAAAGAATCCGACAGTAAACACCACACAACATACTGCTTAATGGGATGCATTAAACTAATTGCTCGCAAATGTCAAACGAGAAGTCCGGCTCGTTCTGACAATAGACCACAAATCCAAAAGTACTCCTGGACAAAGTTCAGAAGGGGCAAAAAAAGAGGAAGTGTCAATTTAGCCCTTCATCCATCTTTATTAGCCAAAGCAGCAGTGCCAAGCAATGTTCTTTACCACCTGGATCAGCTCCTTCTGCAGGAGAGGTATTTTATTTCCCGGTCCTGAATCCGTTTGTTTTACTTACAGACGTGCTAACTGTTACTTTGTTGCAAGCATTTGCTGCAAAAGAGAATCTCAAGGTACAATTTGTCAACAAGGGGAAAAAGAAAAGTTTACTACTCTGTCCAACAGAGCAAACAGGAACAGGTGGGGGAGGGGACACTACTTTACATTTTTGAACGAAGAAAACCCCACAGCTTTTGGAGGCCTACTGACAGAAGTTTACATTTGAGAAACCATTTGGGCACAGACTTTCTAAAATGTTGGTACACCTTAATGGCCATTCGTACCGCTTGCAACAAGCCAGAACTGTAGCCGTGTGCATGTGTAATCAGAGCAGCTCTTTAAATTGCCTCTTTTATTTAAACTTATCTCCGCCTTACTTTAAGCAGACTCTCAAGGGCTCCATTGTGCATTAAACAATATGTGCCAGAGCATAAAAACAACACACTTCTCATCTGCAAAACCCAGGCTGATGCAGGTTATTACTCTGCTGTAAAAGCCGCAAATACTTGACCACCCACTCAGCGCATCTATGTCAAGTACACAGGTAAAAAATACTGATGCTATGTAAGGCGGAGTGTTGCCCCAACACACCGCGTGCACAATCTAATGCAATCAATATAGTTTAAAACCCTTTTGCTGGTAATCTTTATGTTCATGACCCAGAAATATTTCTCCCTTAATTATGAGCCAAGCAGAATCTTAAGTGTGTTCTCCTGCCCAGCTCACAGGTTGCACCCTTTTATAACATTTTTAATAGGCGAGTTTTCACTCCTGGGTAATCAATCTGTAATTCATCATTATTTATCCAGCACAGAAAAAGCCCCACAGGACCTCTATGTACACACGCAGATTTACACACACAGACCGAGTTCAATTCGCCTGGGAATGGACGTGAATGAGCGCGTGCGTACACACACTCACACAGGCCCAGAGGTGTCTTTCTGCACTCTGAGGTATAAAGGGATCATGGTTGAGAGGTAATTACAAGCACAGAAGAGGAGAGAGGAAGACAAACAGAGCAGAGAACAACAGCAGACTGTCTCTTTTACAGACCTGCAGACAGAACCGATAGCGAGCCAGAGAAAGGATTTAAGACCTCCTTAGTCTTAACAAGTCAGAATGCCAGCGCAGGGAAATTGGCTTTTTATTGAACATAGACTGAATAATTCCTGTGACATCAATGCAGTTGTGCTTCATTTAAAGTGGAATGTGTTTAATTGTGTTAAAAAGGCAAAAACAAAGATCCCTGTATGAAGAAGCAGGTATTTCCTGTCAGCAAGTCTAAAATCTAGGCCAGACTTTTGACTTGAGGTGCTTGTACACCAGTTTCATCCATAGATCTGTTGGATTGAGGACCAAAATTGCAACATTTGTTGCATTTTCAGCTGGTGCTTTGATTTCACACTGCACTGTGTCTAGGGGAAAAAAGTCCTATGACAAAAAAAGTTTCCACCTCATCTGTGGGGGCGCTGCACCAAGAGTCACTACAGGAAACAATATGAAAACCTGTAAAAAAAAAAGACACTAAACGCAACTTTTACCTTCGCAAAATGTAAACAAAACTGTTATGGGATCAGAATTTAGCTGGGCAAGTGAAAGTCCAGCTACAATCCATCGGCCTGACTACGAGGTGCCTTTAGTAGATGCGTCAGAAATCAAGTGTTTCTCTCACACCCATTGGCAACATCAGTTCAGCTTCTGCTGTTTCCTTGAGTTTTCTCTTACCACACAGTAATCCATGCGTCCCAGGGATCCAGTCCTGGGTCTTGCAGACCAACCATGCCAACGTGAGATTGTCTTGGTTCCATTCTTACCTGCTTGCTATCTGTTTGATCATCCACAGTTTCTCTGGATCTCCAAGAGTCTGTCGTCCTGAATCTGCACTCGCTCACTCACCTGCCTTTTCACCCTCCCATGGTTTGCCTTTATCATCCATTGCTGTAGACGCTCTATACTCAGAGTCACTTACCCACTCTCACTGCCAGCCTCAGAACTTTGTGCATTGCCATACTTCCTGAATCAAGTTCTGTCTCTGAAAGTAAGACCATTTCACCCTTCGGTCATTCCTGTGTTCATCTTCACTAAATCACTTACCTCTCTTCATTACAGTGAATTCCCCTCCACAGTTCCTTGCTGACTAGGCACTCAAAATAAAACATTACTTATCATTTGTGTGTGCGCATCAATAATTGAGTCAAAACTGCAAGCATGACACCATGAGTCATTTCTCAGGCTACCACTGGTTGTATTTACCGTGAATGGCTTTCTCCATAGTACACTTCTTGCTTTTGAACAGTCTCTGGTCTGTTTGGCAATGACAAATGCATTCAATCTGGATAAAAGTTTACTTTTATTGGCCTGCCTAGGTTTTTAGGCAGATCAGAGTTCAATTGCGCATTCACACCTCCCAAACAAACCAGACTGTCTAGACAGACAAACTATAATTTGAATAGCAGAGTTTATGTGAATGCACCCTTAAATAGGGATGCACTGATATGAACATTTAAGCGGATGTCAATATCCAATATTAACATTCCTGTTGTGGCCGATAAACCAAAATCATAAAGTTGACATTTCTTTACCCATTCAGCACCGTTACAAAACAACCAGTTAAAATATCCACAGTTTTGTTCTGTATCACAATCACCGTCACATGCCCAGACAAAATACTAAAACAAACAGAAGTGGCAACAAAATAGAATTAAACACTGATTGTTGAGATCAGTTCGGTTTTACTGATGGGGTCGATAGCAATATGTTTAAAGCGACTAACGTCAATACCAATGCAGATCTATTGTGTATCTCGAGAGTCAGACCACAGACAGAATCAACCAATCTAAGTTACAAATATTGAACTTTGAGTATATCAGTCCAACAATGTCATATACTTGTTTTAAAGGAGATTGTTTTCTCCTTCGTCAATTTGGAGTTGCCATCATAGAGCCCTCATATCAGTCTCACAGAATAACTTGTCGTGTTTTGGAAACAATTACTAGAGTTGGTGCTGAGGGAAAATAAAGCATTGGACTTTAAAAGTTTGTTAGAAATTCACATTGTGAATTAATAAGAACCGATACAAAAATGTAAAAGTAGCACTGTGATTTAACACCAAGAACAATTTTCTCTTCAAATTCTTGCAGGGTGAAAAATAACATGCTGTAACTTTTATTTGATATGCTATTACAGCAGAAAGGTGTATTTGCTTAAGTTACAATAATTAGAAGTGCAATCTGAGAGAGGTGTCTGAGTCAGTTTAGCTGAGTGTGATTATTTGCAAGGAGTGAGTCAACCACTGTGATATGCTGTGAAGTCAGAGTTATTTATCTGGCATCCACACAGAGGATTTCAGCAAAACACACCAACTACAAAGAGAGAGTGAATAAAAATTCGGCGAGCACAAGTATAGGCTCCTTAAAAATAAAAATAAAAATACACACTGGATCAAAAAAGCATCCAATTTAAGGCCATCAGAGCACAGCTAAGGCATCAAAAACATTTCTATCCCATAAATTATCCATTGAGCAGAAAGCTTACTGCTGTTCTTGATTTTTCAAAAAGCAAAGGAAAGTAGTTATATGGGATTAAACAGGCATATATAGAGAGGGAGCGAGAGGAGGAAAATGGCTCCAACTGTAATGAAGCATGCATGGAGTTAGCCATTAACTACAATGAGATAACAGAGCTGCAGTTGGACTAATGTCATGATATTAGTGATTCACCATTAGACATTCCCTGCTACGAGGGGGTTTCACTTTTCGAGGAGCTGTTGCACAACGCAGCAAGCCAAACAGTGTCTTTGAGAGATGTGATGATTCCCGAGGTCAATGTGTCATTGATTTATCAGACAGGGCTGCCGCTAATTTGGGACAGAATGTGGATGAGGTGAAGGAGTTGTTTCTTCTTGTGCTGCCCAGCAGCTGTGCCAGCATAACTGACAGGAAGAGGCCAAATGCACAGTCTGCCACTGTCCACTGTGATTATTGATTTCCTCAGGGTCCCTGCCTCTGTCTCACTGCTTCCTCTGAACAGCCTTTTCACACCATGCGAGCAGCCATTGTTTGTGGCCGTGGCTGTTCCAGTTCCTCTCTGCTCAGTTCAACTCGTTGCTTTAATTCTAAGGACTCTCTAACACGACGCCCATGGAAAAACACTTTGATTTCCAATTGATCCGAGTGTCGAGGAACTTTCAATCAGCAGCCCAAGACTTTCCTGCTGGTGTCAGTTTCTCTTCAAAATGGAAAAGAAAAGTAAACATGGCATTAATTTGAACCAGATGTGTGCCAACAAGGCTGCACAGATAAGGTTAAACACTACACAATCCTGTTGGAAAACTGCAACCATGAGCAGAATATAGGACTCACCAAATAACAATAGCTACCAGTAAAAGCAATTGAGGTTTTTATGTGGCAACTGATGCAAATTCAACAGCAGGCTTTGTACTTGTGTGACATAAAATCCAAATAAAATGAGACTGAAATTTGTCATTTTTGAGGACATATTAACACTAAAAAGGCGCTATATGTCCTGCTGGCTCAGAAAAATCTATAGAGAGAACTGCACAGAAACAGTAATGGAGAAATGAAGGCCAGAACATTTTTGCTGATGTGTAAAGCTGGAATATTTAAGACAAAATCCCAGCATGAATACCTCTATTTAAAGTAAAATCCTCAAAGTTAAACCTCAGTTCCATCAAAAAATCTCTATCCATTTGTGACACTAAGTTAGGAATAATTCTAATTTTATTTAAATGAAAAAAAAACTATATTACCGAGTCACAAACATCTCCAGATAAATCTAAAACTTGTATTTTTGTCTGTGTAGGCCATGACAGCACTTCTATCATACGTTTTGTCCTTAAAAAGAAAAAAAAAAAAAACAGATCTCCCAACAAAGACTGTTGTGAAAACTTTCTAGATGGAAGAGAGTTTAAAAACTTGTTTTCCTATAATGGAGATTTCACAGAAAGAAAAAGAAGGAGAATGGCTGCCGCACAAACCCTCTCCATCGCTTTCCATCATCCATCAGCCTTGAGATGAAGACTTTTTCCGGAGATGAATCGCCGTCTTTCAGCTTTCAACAACAAGCCTCTCCATCCTCTACACTTTTTTTTCTTTTATAAAAATAAATCAATTTATTTTATTTTCCCTTCTATCTTGGGAAGGACTTCTCTCTGTCTCTCTGTCTGCCTTTTGTTTACGAAACAGAAGTGTGTGGCATCTCTTCTGTACACAACCGTGTTTAAAACAGAGACAAGAAAATATGAATGATAGAAGTACCATCCTTACTTTGAAGAGCATATTTGTCTTCCAAATGTTGATTTTAGATGTTTATTTTTATTCCATGATGTTTAAAAATCAAAGTAAAATTTCGACAAACCTCTAAACCTTTCTGATGTTTTCCACTCTTGTACTCTTCTAGGTTTTCCATCATTAAGTAAAAAATAATTCATGTAAAGTTCACTTTGACCAAAAAATTAATTTCCAAGACTTGTCATTACTTGCCTGTCTGTCCAGGTAAAACTCAAAGCAAAACTCCATAAAAGCAACAGGTAGATAGAATTCCTGCTAAAATAGCCTTATAAAATGGATTCCTTCTAACTACTTCAATAAAATGCTTCGTTTTTATGTCGTCGAATAAGTTTACGTCACAAGCTAATACGCCTTTGACCTCTGATCTCCCATTGTAAAGGGAGTCATAAAAAGTTACTATTTGCATCTAATGAGTTAAATTCATACAAGATAAACACATTCAAGCAACAAAAAAACCTACATTGTGTAATGTTTGTTACACAAAAACGACTCACAGTTTTTACATTTTATAAAACTAGTAGACCCATCCCTAAGGCTGAGTCAAAACTACGTAAATCCTTGCTGCTTTCTGAGAATTAATCATGTATACTTCCATAAAGGATTTTGTGAGACCACCTTTCTAATCGGAGCATGCAGGTAAATTTCCACAATGCAAAAATGCAAAGATGACAACAATCCTCTTAGTGAAACAACCGTTACTGTCCCTCCACCTGGTTAGAGTTATAAGACCACAAGCTATTAGTTATACAGTTAGGGTCAGAATTATTAGAACCTCTGATGAAATCCCACAAAACTACTGTATATTTCCATGGAAATTACCACATTAACATTAACAACATTGAACTGTGAAATGTTGAGAGAAAAAGAGCTCCATCTCAGACACTACACTGTTCAGCAGGGGTCTTCAAATCCAGGCCTCAAAGGCCGGTGTCCTGCAACTTTTAGATGTGTCTCTGCTGCAACACACCTGTGTCAAATAATGAGGCCATTAGCAGGACTCTGGAGAACTCGACTGCATACTGAGGAGGATATTCACCCATTTGATTCCAGCATAAACGTCACAGGCCATCGGACCTCGAGGATTTTATTTGTAGAACCCTGCTGTACTCCATGGCTAGGAGTGTCCCATTGCCTTTTTCTCAGTTTTGTGGTTTTGTTTGTTCAGTGCTTGACTTGTCTGAGGGCAAGAGCAAAGTGGATTCTGATAAAATGGCAACACATTTTATCACAGGGGGTTTAAATAGGTAAAATTACCCAGAGCTCCACAAATACCTCAGATCAGCTGCAAAGATTGAGGGGTGATGATTTGGGCTTCTTTTTTTCAATTAGAATCTAACAATTAGTTTAAATGATCTCCTTTATGAAACTTTCTCTAGTACGACTGTTTTAAAAGGAAAATACCATTAAAAACACGTATTTTTAATGGTATTTTAATGATATTTGATGGCCATAATATTAAGTGCTTGGTTAAACATGGATAACCTCAAGCACTAATTATGAGAAGCAACTCTAATTTGAATTTTTTAAAAGATGATTATGTCTTTGCATGCAGATTGACACAGATAGAAACAGATTTTAGGGAGCACCACAATTGTAGCTAGAGTTCTCCCTATTTTCACCACTCAACAGATATTGACCATTTGCTACTACATCACTTAATCATGTGAGGCGCCATTATGGATGTCAGTAGCAAGGAATTGGAGCATTGACTAAAGGAAAAAATGTTTTTCCTGATTATTTTTGCCTGAATTTATGTCACATGATTCATATTGGCATAAAGGTCATTTCCCATGTTTGTACATGCTAGGCTACATGACGCCATGCTTACTAATGATTTGACACGTACCTTCACTATAATGTAATATATGATTGCATCTTACTAATCTTAAGTGAATGAAGGTTAATCTTACGTTGTAAAAACTGTTCACAGTACATCCATGAATATATATTAAGGCTGCAAGTCCTTATGATTGACACTACCTATCTATCACCATCTTCTTTTTATCCAAAGTAAAAGCAAACTTCTCCGTGTCACCACCCTATGACCATTTATTCAGTGACATCAACAAAATAAAAGCAATATTAGGCTACTGACCTTTTGATTTTTGATGTGTGTGTGACATATGGTCATTCTTAAAAGGAATCTCAATAACAGACCACCACGTTTAGGTGGGCACTGAAAATGAAAAGACTCCTAAAAATCATAAACTCGTCAAGATTTTCTGATGTGTGCCTCGGAGTTGAGCTTATGCTGGCTACTGCAGCACAAGTGTTTTAGAAAATGTTTTTCACAAACATCATCTGGGCAGAGCGAGTCTTTAACACACCACATGCATTTGCATGCACACCCATAACCTTCCTATGCTCGATGGAGAAGGGGGTGTTGGGGAAAACCAACACCTGACTTATTTCTTGCAGCCGTTCAAATGCCTGGCTCCTTGGCTGATGTGTTCTTCCTTCTGACTCCCTGCTGAGCACGCTGGGAGAGAAACAGGTCAATGCAAATGAGATACAGACTTTGTAAAAAAAGGATATTAGGCTCTAAAACAAACAGCTAAGACAAAGCAAAACCAATAACATTTTTTAGGTTTAACAATACTCAACCTTTTTCATCACATGAAAGCACAAACTAAATATATTCATTTGCATTTGATCCAATAGACCAACACCATAAATGACTTGGTTGGTATTGAAAGCTCTATTGTTCAAGTCAATGCCAAGAATAATGCATAATATCAAGTTTCATAATTGTAAGAATGGTTTTATAACTCACAGGGAGTTCAACAAGGAACAGAAAACGTGCTCAAAATTGCCTCGACACCTTCAATTTGCACAGTTAAAGTACCTGGTTCTACAATACATAACTAATAACCGCTTTTCAAGGGCTAAGTAGAGTATTTTGCTGTTCTAATTGACTGTTATAGTGAACCCACCGGAGAGAAATAAGGACCACTGAAAAAAACAGTCATCCATTTGAGTCATAAACCGGCCAATGTGACAAAATAGTGTAATGTCTTTTGCAGTGTGGAGCATGTGTATACACATCCTGCAATTGATTCCTCACTTTGGAAAATACATAAGCAAAGCAACGATGGCTAGATGTGTCAATCGTACTGATTGAACAAATCCCACAACAGCAAACACACACACATTGGGGAATTAAATTAAAAGTAATTTAGCCACTAAAGACTTTGGCCATTTGGATGAATTTTAAAGACGCTAGCGAATGCATCACAACGAAAACCCCAGAGGGTGGGAGTGAACACTCCAACCCTCAAAACAAACTACTTGGTATACAGAGCATGTAGACCACATTAAAACTGGTGCAGTTATTTGAAAAAGGAGAAAAGACTCATTTACTGCAGAAGACAATGTCCTCCTTCATAGGTGACACAACTAATGCTAACTGGCACCCAATATTATGACGACCTGGCAAGCATGGCCAATATTGTACCAGCTCATTTTTACCAAAAATTACTTCTAAATTCTGTCTGGCCAGATGCAATGTCTTTACACATCCAGATGTTCTGCAGAGATTTGACTGAAATTCAAGTTGAGACTCAGAATCAATTAGATTTATGTGACTACACCACACCTTGTTAGTGATGAGGTCACACGATTTAAGAACATAAATAGCAAGCCTAAAAATTGGATTTGTAGCCGTTTTGACAACATTTCCAAGCCTACTTGTACTCTGTTTCATAAGTTCTTCTATCTACAGTTAATGATGCACTTTGAAAGGCAAAATAACTTCCTCCCAGAAAGAATTAAAGGTTAACTTTTTTGTATTCAAAGAGATCTCTGTTTGGGGGTGACACATTGGGTTTGCAGAAACTCCAGGTAGCCATAAATATGTATTTGGTAATGCTTCCAGCAGGAAAAAAAATCCAACTTACCAAGACCCCCTGCAAGGTAGTGTGCCAGACAGTCAAATCCATTCTAGGACTTTTATGTCCAAACTATATTCAGCAGAAAGAAATGAGAAACAAAGATTTTTTTAGAGAATGGGGCACAGTATTAAAATACATCCGAGGGTGGAATTTCTAGAAGGTAGTCGAGTTGCATAGGATGAATTGGGTCAAACATGGAATTTTTTTTTTCAATCAGTTTACATCTTTTCACTTTATATTCTAACTTGTTTTGAACAAACTGAATATTAGAGTTTGAGATGTGTTCTTTGGCATGGATATTTAAGTGCTGCTACTTTAAGACTCAATTATATGTTTTTAACTGACTGCAAGTGAATGCAGCTCACTGAGGCAGAAGTCTCACTTTGAAGTCCATCATATTGCTTGGAAGAACACTGAGAATACCTAATGTGCAATGTACAGTATCTCAACCATCACCAATCTTAAATTTTTCAACTGCAACATTTTTCAATTTCATCTCTTATATTTAAAAGACTGCTTATTCTTGAGATAGATACAGTTTATTATGGTTACAAGGCCTTACAAAAGTAGTCTTTTATTATTCGTCACAGTTGATTTTTGATTTAAATAAAAGCCTCTTTTATCATGTGATGTTTGTTTTTGTGCAAATACTGACATATTTGGAACTTTTGCTCAAAGGAAAACCTCAGAACAGTCAACTCCTTCAGTCCATACTGCCTCGAATACATAAATGGTCGAGAGACGTCTCAACTTGAAAGTGTCTTGTGACAAGAGAATTAGTTCATAACTTAAGTATAGTGCGGTGAATAGGTTGCATTTTTATAGTCCAGAGTGGACTGAAGATCTTGCCCGCAATCGCATTTTAAGGTAAATGTTTTCAAGTTTTGAACTATGGGGTAGAAACTGGTATTACCTGGGCAAATTTGACAGATTTGGCACGTTGATAGTGCATAGCCTGCGGTCTTATTAGACTGCCAGCCTCACTCATCATTCCATATTTGGGATTTGAGCCAAGCAGACTTCCAAGTCTGAAATGAAGAAGTCCGAATCAAACCATCAGCCTACCAATGGACAACAATCATTATAAACCGCTCCAAGGCATGGGTCATATTAGTGGAAAAGAAAAAAAATCGCATTGCTTCAAATTGGTGTCTCACTCTATGAAGGAATTAGTTCTTATATTTTCCTATTAGCTTCTCGGTGAGAGGTAATGATCGACTAAAATGCTTTTTCCAGACACAATGGCTCCATTTAAGAAAGCATTTCCATTGTGTCTATAGAAGACTTCTAAAGCACCTGCCGTTACCCTGAAACAGCATTTTCCATCTATATTGCGCTGTTATGGAGGTATCTACATTCTATTGAGGCCCGTTTGAATTGCCCAGCATGGGAGCGGGATCTAAATTTAAAAGACATTTCCTAGATTGACACATTCAGCATGCCGGCCTGATTTCATGGCCGCTCATGAGTGTCCCACATGATTATATGCACAAATCAATGTGTTTGCACCGTCTGTCGTTCAGTAAACTGCAGAAAAACATTTTAGCAATGCTAGTCTTTATTTTCGACCATAATCATGACCCAGCAGTGTGTCCTTAACTAAAAGGACACTGGGTGAATATGCACCCTTTACACAGACTTATAACAGACTTATGGGCATTTATAGGCATGACTGGTGTTGGGATCCAGATGTAATAAGGAGACACTCGGCTTGGGACCAAAGCAATCTGGTTGAGGACCAGCTTCTTTACTATTTTTAAGATTGCATGACCATCTGAGATTCCTCTTTAAGCAATCACTATAGTTGGTCGAAAGTCCTGGATTCTCTAGTGCATTTTTGTTGATATGGCAACATATTTTAAATTGTAATCTTGTTCAAATTGAATGATAACCCATTATTAGTTCACTGGAAGAGTCCAAAAGACAATATATTTTCAAGTGACTGAGATTAATATTACAATCTAATTGAGATTTTCACGTCAGGAAAATCTCTACTTGGTAAAAGGAAGTTCTTTACACTGTTACAGTGATATGGCCAAGGTAGAATTTAATTAATTGGCACAAAGTCATTGAAGTAATGATCCCAAACAGAACTTTTCAAAGACGTCATTTATCTGTTTTTCCTTTCCAATCATTTCTTCAGATGAAAGTAAAGTTTGCAAAGTACTGAAGATATAATAGTGAAGATGTATATTAGAATGGATAGAACAGGATGTAATTCTTTGGAAAGTTTACGTACCTCATTGTTTGCTGTACAATGCTGCATATCTTGCATACAACTATTGTGGTGCATGCAATCCCCTCTGATTACATCTATTAGGGTAGCTGCATCGGAGCCAGCGACTCAAAGAAGCTGATGAAGAAGGTTGGTTCTGTTCTGGGGAATAATCTGGAATCTCTGAAATCCAAAAGCCTTTTTCACAGTGGACCTCCATCCAGCTCGCAGCCATCACCATCTATTATGACCTTGAAGAAACTTGGATAACCAGAGTTACATTTTCTGAATTAAAAACCCTTTTTCAATTGAATTCAAAGGGAAAACATTTGGATATAAGTGTAGACTAGTCAGCATTATTTGCCGAAAAGATGATAATGACTTCACATTCTTTCATAGCGAATCAACTGGCAAACAATCAGGAATATTTTAGAATGATAGAAATCTTGTCATCCATTTCTGGAGTGGTTGGACAAATGTGGAATTCATTAAGATTGTTTCAAGCTGACCATGACCCTCAATCATTTTATCCTATTTTAGGACTGCATTCCTCACCAACAAAAGGACTAACCAGCTGTAAATGGTACAGTAGCTAAAGGAGGGGCAGTGTTGTCATCTGAAGGGGGAAAAAAATAAATCAGCTCAGGAATCCTGAGATAATTTGGTCTGTTTAATGACTCACGGGCCCGCACATCAAAGCAAACAACAAAGAAATGCATAAACACTGCAAATCTCGTTTCATCTGCGATATGACTCGTGCATGAGCGGTAACAATGTTTATGAACAGAATCTTTCCAGTGTGCACAGTATGCAGGCATCAGGCTTGTGACCGAAACACTAAAATAATCACCATTCGCGCACATTAGCAGATAAGGCTCAGTCCTGTTCAGGGAGATAAACTGTCTGCTGCGGACATGTAAACAACGTCCCATGAATTACCAATGTGACAGTCAACCTTTGTAGTTTTGAACTTATTGGAAACACTAGAAAACCCTACTCACTTTCAAGACTTATGGCTATGGTGACTGTGTCGATATTTGAGACAATAGCCACCATTGAGCATTTGTAATCACTCCAAATGGTTCTTTTATGTCTTTTATGGAAGAATTTGGGTCCAATCTTTGCAAAACTTTCATGATTCAACCACATTGGAGGAGTTCTAAGCATCAACAGTCCTTTTAAAGTCATACCATCTCAACTAAATTTAAATCTAGACTGACTTAGTTTTGCATCTTTCAGAAAGTCTGTATTTTGTCTCAGACCATATAAATTATATTTATACAACCCTCGTATTAGCAGTGAAGATTTTAGTTTTTTTCTGCATCTTTGGAAGCACCAACAACCCTAAAAAAAACAAAAAAAACAAACAAACAAACTATTCCATGTATTTGCTACAATGGCAGCTCAAATTCTATCCAAGTCAGATTGCGGTGCCGGCAAGCATTTGAGGATTTTACAGATCTTAGCGAGTAACCCGTCGGAAGTCTACTGGGCAGCCTGTTTTTCTTGATATCATGTTATCACACCCTGAAAAGCTCTCTTACAAACAATCCTGCACCCTGTTGAACTTAGCCACGCTGTTTAGCTGTCACCCTGTGATACTAATTGGTAGTGTGTTCAAAAAGATGTTCCAGATATCAATACAGGGAGTAAAAAGGCTACAGAAATGTTCTTATCTCAGCTGTGTGCAAAAAGCAGCAGGCATTAGGAAATTTGCACCTTATCACAGGTTTTTTGAAAAAACAAAACAAAAAAAAAAAAAAACATTTTGCTGCTCGACAACCAAGATTAAACATTTTCCCAGAGTCTATTGATGTATTTCTCTGTGTTAAGTTGGCAACTGCTGGAAAGTTTAGATGAGAAGAAAGTCAAACAGAAAAAATAAATAAATAAATGTTTGTTTTATTAAGCAGATGTGGTTTGACATCAGTATAAGCAGATAAAATATTAAAGAGCAGAGACTCTGGCAGTATTTGTTGCATGTAATTTGTATAATTACATTGTTGCGATTTAAATTAGCTATTTAAAGGTAAACAAATATAATATAAAACACTAGCAGACTTCTGAGACTCCTAATGACTGAAATTATTTACATTTCTTTTTCTACAATTGAAGGCGTATTGCCATAAATTAGGTTAACTGTTAGCGTGACACCTTATTTCATTAATTCATTATTCAGATAAGCACCAGCCTAAGCAAATATAGACAATCGACAGATGGATTTTTTTTTTTTTTTTTTTATTGCTTATGATTAATAGCAGGGAAAAAAAAGTTTTACCATGTCAGAACATTTCAAAAACTTAGCACCAGCAAAAAACATTTTAATTGAGAAAGAGTTTTCATAGTCAGAAACATTCAATTAGATATTTTAATGAAAGAAAACAGCTCTGGTGTTGAGTTAATTAAAAATAGCCACTATTAATGTTTCTTTAATACTAATGTTTAACTAAAGCTTGCCGTCACATTGCAACGCTTTCAGTTAAAAAAATAAATAAAAAATACTTGCGATAATAGAGTGCGGTTTAAGTGCTCCTCACAAAACAGCTCGTCAATGCTTGGCTTTTATACATTACTGCGTCAACTGCTGATTTATTTATTTATATTTTGAATGTTTTTTGCTTGGTGTTTGTTTTGCAGCTTTTAATCTCATCTCAAATGATTAACGATAAATATAAATGTTTGTTTTTTTTATTCATGTACTACATACTGTTTTCTTTTCTTTTCAGAGGACACACATTTTTTTATGATGATGATGATGGAGCTTTAGATGTGAGTCCACAGTTGGGCCACTAACCTTATAATAAGGAAAATGGCCACAGCTACACTTTCAACATCCTTCAAGCCAAAAATAAACACAAGTGAACCCCAGCAGCTTCCTTTAATGTGATGAGTGGAAAACACAAGTGTGGATAATGCATCCTATCAACCAGTGGGGGACCAGTTGCTCCAGCCGAGCCATAAAGCTTCGCCTACCTGCAATGTACAGCCATGCAACGATGACATTGTTTCCATTGCTGTCAGCATGAAGCCGAGGACATTAACAGCTCCAGACAGCCATTGTTCCCCATCGGTCTCTCAGAGAGGCCAGTGCAGATGGGGAACAGCGAGGGCTGAATGTGCTAACCGGCAAACCTGTGAGTTCTCTCCGAGTGGGAACGCGTGCGTTTGCCAAGAGCCATTTGATTCGTCTTCTTTGCTCGACCGAGGAGCGAACCTTAAACACAACACAATCACACCTATGAGGCATTCAGGCTTCAGGAGGCTTACAGCCCCTTTAGAAATCAGAAACAGGCAGGACTTCCACCGGTAAAAGAGAGTCATCTCTGGTGACGGCTGATAGGCAGCATCTTGGAAGGAACACCTTGGAGCAATTATACACATTTTTATAAACTGCAGGGTTGGGGGAAAATGTGTAAATATGAGGTAAGACTTTTGCTAAACTGTGGTCATTACGCTTACCGAAGTTGTTCAAACACAATCTGTTAACACATAACCTTCAACATTCAAGTATAACAGATTATTTTCTAAATCATTCTGAATTATGGCTTGTATGGGTTATAATTTTTTACTTAGGGTATTTATCTATCCTTTAATTATTTAATATATTTCTTTCTTTCATGACAAAATAATCAAATGCCATGTTAAGAAATGATCACTTCTTACATTCATCTAATGTTTCAGATCAAACGTGACAAAAAAGTGAGTTTTCTAAATCATTTATTTGTATAGAAAGCTGTCTAAAAACCGATGCACCGTCTATGAGTAATGAAACACTTTTGGTTGACCACTTCAGATTTAGGGGGCAATTACATTTTTACAATGGTCCAGGTTGAAAAACAACATTTGAAAACGGAATTTTGTCTAGAAAAACCAAAACATATTAAAAAAATATTTTTTTAAAAGGAACAGATCTATTTTACAACTAGGCAACGATACATCTAAACAAAAACAATTACAATAAATGACAATGTCTTGAATGTCTTGACTCAATGAATACACTATACGTTCTACAATAGGCTCATCTCAGTTGATTCAGGTTATGGACTTCCATCACAACAATTTCTTTCTGAATCCCTTTAAAGCTGATGGCAAGATAATTCCCTGCAGCGAAATTACTCCAAGACCCTAAGATTTTAAGAGATCAATTCATAATTAAAAATTCTCCCCTGCCTACTCCCATATAAATGGCTTTCCTGCGAAGTTATCAACTGCATTTTTTATATCTGCAAGGCTAACCTTTGGCAACTATGCCCAGAGGGAACTGAAATACACATGAATAGAGAAGGAGGTCCACTGCAAAAGGGAATGTCATTTATTCTTCTATTTAATGACTCCATTTCTCATTATATCACAATGATATCTACATGATGAATATGGATATCAAATGTCAAACAGTATCCAAGAATAACCCTGAAGTAGCAAATTAACCGTCCAGTGATTACCTTACAGATTACAGACCTATGGCTGTGCTCTTAACTGAGCAAGGAAGCAGCAACTCTAAATCCATTATGAAGCACAAGCAATAATTAGGTGTCTAGTGATTAAAGGGAGAGATAAATACAATCAATATTAGTTTTTGAAGCCTTTTTATGTACTGAATTGATTGTTCAATGAATATTCTATGTCAGGGGTGTCAAACTCCAGTCCTCAAGGGCCGGTGTCCTGCAACTTTTAGATGTGCCTCTGCTGCACCACACCTGAATAGAATAATTAGGTCATTAAGGCTCTGGAGAACTGATCTACACAAGGAGGAGGTAATTAAGCAATTTCATTCCAGTGTTTTGTACTTGTGGCACATCTAAAAACTGCAGGACAGCGGCCCTCGAGGACTGGAGTTTGACACCTGTGTTCTATGTGAATCTAATAGTTTAATGAAGTTGGTGATGACCGCAAAACACTGATACTGCTTTGACTTTTTCACTTTTGCCTTAAATTACAACCATTAACGTCAACCTTTTGGAGTATCCTCCTGACCTGCTTCTAAGGTCTGAAATTTAAATCTTGCCTATGACTTCTAATTGGATATTGGACACACGTTTCAAATCGCCGTCCTGCTAAAAAACCTGAATATTCTCTTGTCTCCCAAGCGTCTAACACGATTTATCCACATCTCTATTCACCTTTCCAATGACTCAAATGAGATTCTGAAGGACGATCAGAAGCTTAGAAAGTTAAATCATTTCATTCCTGTTGATGCATGCGTCTCACTTGCCACAAATTGCACAATTATCCATTTTCCACCATATAGCAGTCAGCACTCATTTGCATGGTAAATTCTAATGTACTATTTTCAAAGTACATCTATCTAATTCACAAACTGTTGGGCAGAAAAAACATTTCATTTTTGGGTTGGTGCCAAACTTTTAATCTTTGGTTGATGCCTTGAACCTTGACTTTCAGTGACTTCAAAGGCACACGGGCCCTTTGAGAAAAAATAAAAAACATTTCCCCAAAAATTTGTATTTTAAAGCCTTACATGCACACATTAAAAACAATGCATGTGACCACAGAGTCTGTTTTAATTCTGCAAATGAGCTGTTGCACTGGAGATCTATTAAACTCGGTTCCACTCCAATGCTAAACCAAATTAGCTGAGGTCCTGAACTTCACTCCGAATAACGTGTTACCATTTACTTGCTCGATTAGTATTCTGCAGGAATGTAGATGCTGTAATCGGATGGAGCGCCGGCATTAAGGACGGGAATGAGAGAGATTTCATGAGTGCGATAATGCTCGCTCTGTATGTGGAGGAATCTTAGAGCCAGCATAGCAGAGGGAAACAACTCTCAGCAAAAGACCCTCTTTAATAATGTTCCCCCTCACTCCTGCTCTCCTTTCGCTCTCTTTTCTTTCTAAATGGAACAATTAAATAGAATCCTGCAGGGACAAGGGATAAATCAATTTTCTAACACTGCATCTAACACTTTGCTCTATTCTGCCGTGAGGTTTTATTGGTTTTAAAGGTTTCTTTTATTCTTTCTCATGTCAATATGAGGAAGAACTGACCTAATAATTAAAAGATGGTTGGAACACAATCTAATGCTCTATAAAGAACATTTTTTAAGAAAAAAAAACTGCAGAGGAGAAAGTTAAAGCGTGAAATCAGGAAGGCACACAAAGTGCTCCTCCTGAACCTCCGTGTCCTTGTAGAAAATAGCTTCTATTACGGCTTTAATTCCTCAAATATTCGCAGAATGTCTCACATCAAAGATGTATAGGAAGAATTATTGCACGAAACTGCAGGGAAAAAAATGTAGCCTAATCAATCCTCTGCCCTCATATGATTTGCCTCTTATCATCAGAAAGCAATACAGCAAGTTTTGCTTCCTTTTTCTCCCGCAGTTCCTCTGAATGGGCAAGTGGACCTGCCAAAGACTCTTTGGTACCCTGTCAGTTACAGCTTATGGGCCCCTCAGAGGAAAAAAGGAAAAATAAATTTAAAAAAAGGCATACGTCCTGGCTGCCACTTTTTGATTAGGCCGCCACATCCGGACAGCAATTCATGTTCTTGACAAAAAGGAGACTGTGCAGGTTTTGATCGTAAATCCAGTTTGGGGGGGACAAACATTCAAGAAAAATAAGTCACAACTTCTTTAGTTGGATGTCTTCCCTTCAGAAATTTACAACTGAAAACCTGACTTGCAAAAAGTTGATAATAACAACCAGCAGGAGCTTCCACTTTTGGAAGTCCTTTTGAAGTCTCCATGTCAGGAAGGCAAGCCAGGCTCTAAAAGCTGTCCTTTTTACTGCGGGTTTGGATTTCCTTGAACTCAATTCGAAGCCTTCCCTATTTTAAGACATGGAAGTTTTATTTGCAGGGGTTGAGTCAAAGTCAACGCAACAAGAAAGTCAATGCAATGAAACAAGAATACTGATCTTTATAGATTAGTTTCTCTGACCTCTCCTTATTCCATATCTGTGTTTGTAATGTTATATTCATTCTGTGGTTCTCTCCCTTAGGATCTGTGTGCAATCTTGTTTTACTTTCAGCAGAGACTTCATCACAACAATGAGTGTGCAGTCTTTCTAATGACCTTCAATCTCATTTTCCAAATCCTTCTTGTTCACCTGTAAAATGATCCATGGATACGGAGGCCAGGGCCTCCGAAATAACACTGATGTGCCATTGGATGCGCATTTCATTCTTTATGTGCTGCTGCCTTTGACTAAACTTCCACAAGTTCAAGATGCCATCCAGGAAAATGGAGCTTTCTGTTTTTGTCTTTTTCTTATCCCCGGATCTGGTGTAGAAAAAAAAAAACACGGCTTTTATTGCAATATGTTTTCTTATCCGTTTGCCCTTAGCGAAGGACGTCTCCTCTTTCCCCAAAGCTTATTTTCTTCTCCCTTTAAATGCTCTTCTAAGAAAAGGCAAATTTGTTTGTGTACCACATTTCAGGAACAAGTGCTTAAAACAATGAAAACATAAAAAGAAGTACATTGCATTGCAGTGGCATAATGAAGTAAAACCTTTAACTACAAACTGAAGTTAATCTGCTAATTTTATAAATGGAGCTCTCAACGGAAACTAACATTGATTGGACAAAACTAAGGGTTTCTGCATTTTTGTAGTTTTCCGGAAGTTTTTTTTTCTAGTCTGCATTTAGGCAGATGTCATTGAACACTTTCACAAGGGTAACAACGGTCCTCTGCTGAGCACAGAAACCTAACTCAAAGATGTCAAAGCGGGCAGTCATTGTTAGTAAAGTACATTGCCTGTTTTCACCTGGTAATCTATTAAGCACCTTTGGCTGCCATGCAATGCATTGATATTAAGTCGAGCAGAAAGGGCTGAACTGTTCACATGGAATGTTAGAAGTATTTATTAGATGCAGATGTATCCTTTGCTACAACTGGACACTAAATTCATGCAGGTGTTGCATTTTAGACAATGTTTTTCTTACTTTAATAATAAATTGATTTGTTTATTTGCAATTTATTATGTCTGTCTAATATTGTAAGAAATAAGCTTAAGTGATTAAATTAAAAAGTTTACAAAAATCTTATATCCAATTTATTGTCAAAGTAATCAAAAGAATAATCAATTATTAAACTGCTCACTGCAGCTCTATTTCAGAAAACAGTGAATTAACAAAATAGGCCAAAATCTGTGGAGAAATATTCAGAATGGGCTCCGGAATGTTCCTGAAACCAATTGTCAGTGACCATCATACCTGCAAGCACAAATGTAAAGAAAGCAGAAAACTATCCTGCGGACTGTCAAGCTAAATTTGAAATGCGAATGCCATGTCCTCAAACCTAAGGTTGTCTGTGTGCAGACATAATAAGCAGCTAATATCCTTTAAAGCCAATGACTATAAAGAGATTAAGGGAAACCTTATAATATATTACAAAGAATTGTTCACATTCCACTGTGTTTATTCCATCCTTAATGTTGCAGAGTTTACTTTCCGTTTCTCAGCTCTGTCATTTGCCGAGGGAAAGCAAATGACAACATTCGCGATGATGAAAGATCTTTCCAACATATAATTTTACTTGACAGTCTTTCCCCTGGCTACAGGAACTTTTAAAGCATTACTCACTTTAGAGTTGGTGCCGAGACAGTGTGTGGGAGAGAAATGAAAGACAACGATGTGCTGGGGGAGAGGGGACTTGCATGGGCTGGAATCTATTTTTCCACAGCACTCAGGCAACTTACCCAAAATGTACAGAGCATATATTAAAATTACACACAAACTGATACGATTTAAAAATCCCTGGCTGACAGGCTTGTGAACAAACATTTGTTTTATCTCTCATCGTTTAAAGCTGCCCTTTGTGAGTTCAACTGTTTTGATTGAAACTCAAAGAAACTTCAATGTCACTCAAAAAGTGCTGGGGTTTCTTTAATTTTGAACTTCTTACCAGTAATCCTAGATTTATTGCCTTGAGGAGGTAGATTACTCTGAAAAGATGCTATTCTTTCAAACAGTTGTGTTTTCAACCATAGTAAATAAACACCATTTGCCCCAGAGATGTCAATCTCAACCCATCTCTCCAATGTCAGGTGTCTTCCGACTTGAAATGTCTCAAGAACTACTGGAGGATTTGCCAACTGTCATTAAATGCTGTGTGGTCCCAAGTGGATAAACTGACTGCAGCCATTTTATCTACTGCCACTCTCAGATCCATCAATGACCATTGTCTTCCACTTATCTAAGGTTGGGTCTAGGAGGCAACAGTTTGAGAAGGAGCATCCAGAAATCCCTGTCACTACCTCATTTTGAGATGTCATTGCTTTTCTGGGACAGAAGATACATGTAGTCCCTACAGTGAGGTTAGTTTTCTTTAAGGTCTCTTCCCACTAGGAAGTTAACCTAAAAGACGGGATTGCTCACAAGACTACCTGAACAAGTTATATTGCAAAATCTCAAACTATTTGATCTTGTTTCACCCCCAATCTTTTAGTAATTGCCAATAGTGCCTTCCAAGTGTGAGCCAGACCCTCCCCGATCCCATCCAGAGTGCCAGTGAATAACACAGGGACACTGAATATGTATTGCCCAGTTCTGATCTACATTGGATCCCTGCCTTTTTACAATTGTATGTGGAGTTACCTATTCCACAAATAGGTGGAATACTATTTGTGTGTAATGTCACAAATCTGCAGATAATTTGCATAACTGCTGAGATATCTAGGCACAATGCCACATGAAATGCTGCTGGGTGGTGTTTAGCTTGGCTGTATCCCCAATAATATGTTCCAACATGATTTCAACTGTGTGAATTAATGCATATCCAGGTAAGTATTATTTGGTGTTATTACTAGAGGCAGGTATAAGTTTAATGCAAGTATTTGTGAATTTTTAGATATTTGAGATTTTTAATATCGGGTTTACTAAACTCTGTTAACGATTATATACAGATTTTTTTTCCTGTAAATAAGTTTTCTATTTTAACTTCTAGTAGGTTCCTCATTCTACCACGTGCTTAAAACCCAAATCAAAAGGGTATCAAGAACAGTTCATATTTAAAATCAATTAAAAGATGCAATGTTTTTTCTCAAATTGATCAAACATTTTAATTGTAATTTTAACATTGATAATTAGTTTTTTTATATAATTGAAAAGTTAATTAGAATATAATTAACATATAGATTAATCTGAGAGAAAGAATTTATTTCTGAAATTAGATAAATTTATACAATATCGATCTTATGTATTCAAATATTCTAAGAAACTTAATGTTAGGCTCCATCATGTCCTCAGCCCTGCACAACATATCGATCTACCTGACCTTTGCCTGAAACACAGCCTCATGTCTGACCCTTAGGGTATGCATTCAAACGTTTTCCCAATTGAGAACCATAAGAGCCAGCCCCTGTAATGCTGAGGTCACCCACAGGATTAACACGTGCTACATACATTGAAATATTTTACAACTGCAGAATGGATGGTCATAAAATTTTTAGCAGTCAGTGTTCCCGGAGGATGAATCCTGATCAATGAACTGGTGATCCACTGACCTTTTATACTGGTAAATATTTCACCACATGAACATCACTTTATGCTGTCAGGCTGCTGGCATGGAAGAGTGCAAGTCTCCACTTAAGAGCAGAGCTGCAACATAGCACCCCCTTGATAATGCATCTCATCAGGAGAATTAGTGAAATGTGTGTTGACGTCTGGTTTAGACTCTCAGGCTTTGTAATGGTCCCTCTTTGGGGCATCATACCATGCACAAAGTACATTATCAGTCTACCCTCCCCTTTAGAGAGCACGGCTCTATCACCCTCTTGACAAGTGCTGCCATCCCTCATTTGGACACCAGCGTTATCCAATTGGCAGAGCTCACATTACTGAGATGCCGCTCCCTTCTCTGGCTTGCTTGATGCTTGCCCGCTGATGCTGCACAATAGCAACTTTCTCCGGGCCGCTAGACAAGGGAGGATTTTAGTTGAAGTCCCATTGAATTGGGATAATTCCAAATCAACCAGGACCACTCCAAACGACTGGGTTCATTGTGCTGTATTAATCTTCAGGTGAACTGATGCTGAACTCTTTATCAGCAAAGCGAGGGTGTATAATTACTTGCCAAACAGACTGGGAAGAAAAGAGAAGGCAGGGCCATTCCACCTCCCTTTTATACTGCCATGCCTCTAAACAAATATTCTGCTGCCGTTTGCCAAACACTTTGTTTTTCCGGTTGTGTGAAAAGAAGCCTCAATTTGTCAGAGTTGGGATAAAAGCACTATAAAGTAATTAATGCTATTCTAATCATCACACTAATAGCAGCTACAAAAGGGAAAGAAACTGCATCAGTTGCTACTGCATCCACATTCCCTTATTTCAGATCAAAGAAACTTGAATATAAAAACACAATGCAAGAAAACAAGAACCGGCCCGACAATAAAATGTAGTTGTTTCAAGAACAATGCTCATGAAGTCAAACATGAGTAGTAATGGAACCTGTATGGACTAAGGATGGACTTTCACTATGACACTCCAAGCTAGTCAGAGGTAGATTGATGATGTTAATGAAGATACATCATCATGCACAGTTTTAAGCAATGAATGCAACGACTCACAAGACACCGACATAATGACCAAAGAGCTGTTTTGCCTCATCATTATAGGGTAATTTGCTCAGTTCTTTGAGTAAAACACTCAAAATTTCAAACAAAATGTATAAAAACCAGAAGTTGAATGTGACTCGTTTATGGTGACAAAACATTATGCAAAGCCTAAAACGAACATTCACGGATACACATAAGGACATGCGCTTCAATATGTGCTTTTATAGTGAGCCGCCATGCTTAGTGTGGTTCCATGTCTCCTAAAAGCTTTCTGTGTGGAATGAAGGGAGGGTGAAGTGGAGGAGGTTCGAAGAGTTCTGTGGTAACCTAAATAATTACACGCCCTGTTCTCCCAGAGTGATTAATTATATCTGCGGAAGGGGATTTCTTATTTTAGAGCCCTCCACAGACAAGTGCTGTTGGTGAAAAAGACAAGAAGTAGAAGGGAGACAAAAAAGACAAAATACAAGGAGGTCCTTTTCATACCTTTCTTGACAGATTTGGGCTGTTTGTAAGACTTGCAAAGTAATATCTTTTTCTCTCTGGTCAGCTTGCAAGAGCAGCACTGAAAACATGATGGATTTAAAGAGGATCACTGTTTTACAGTGGGTATAATTAGCTGCTTTTGAGGATCTTGACAGGACACTGGGAAAAAAAATCATACCCTTGCATATGGCATTTGGGAAGGATTAGTATTTCTCATGCCCATTAGGTCGCATAAATTCTTAATTTCTCTTATCTGTATGCAGCAGAGTGGCCTTCCCCAAAGGTTTTGCAAACATACATGCCGCCTTTTTCTGCCTGGAAGGGTATTCCCCTTTGGAAGACTGCATGCGGCCCAATTTGCCACACTGGGGACCTGGATTTAAATTTGTTAGGATGCAGCTTAGCATAGACGTGGGATGCACTAGGTCACACCATGATGAGATGACTGGTGGCAATCTCATCAGGCTCCAACATCAATATATATTTATATATAGCAGGGGTGTCAATTTCCAGTCCTCAAGGGCCATTGTCCTACAGTTTTTAGATGTGCCACAGGTACAAAACACTGGAATGAAATGGCTTAATTACCTCCTCCTTGTGTAGATCAGTTCTCCAGAGCGTTGCTAAAGACCTAATTATTCTATTCAGGTGTGGTGCAGCAGAGGCATATCTAAATGTTGCAGGACAGTGGCCCTTGAGGACTGGAGTTTGACATCTGTGGCCTACAGCATTGAATAGCACATTTTAGGATACAAGTATCATGAATAGCCTATAAAATCAGTAGTGTTGAGAAACTAAGGACACCACTGTTGTGCCAAATATGACTAAAATATCTGGAGGGGTTTGAAATTTAGAAATGATTGTGTGATTTTGACAAATATTTTACAGTGTCTTGCAAAGTGTTTTAAACCTTAAAGATTTCGTCACTCCAACCACAAATTTATATTAATAAAAATTTGTGCGATAGACAAAATTAGTCTTCATGTTTGTGTTATTAGCAAACTATCAGAAATATGGTGTGCATACACAGTTCTTCTATTTAAGCTTCAGACATTTAAAATGATCAAGGCCGGTCCATCCACTTGAAAAAGGATGATGACCTTGGAGACGATTAATCAGAAAAGCAGCCAAGAATACATTTTTAATACATTGAACATTAGCTTTGCGTCAACGTTGCAATGAGAGCAGGTTAGGCAAGTGAGTGCAGATGACAGATCAGTGGCACCAGGCATTTGTCTCTCTCCCCACAGCCTCTACAAACCAAAGCATAGTTTGTATGCTTTGCCCTCACTTGCTTATAGTGAGGGCAAATTTAGCACTATGTCTCCACAGCTTCACTAAAAGGGTTATAATCTCTGAGGCGCTTTTAACGTTTTCATGGATGTAGGAGCTCTGATGACACAGTTAACCTGTTCATTAGGTTAGTGACTGTCAATGATTCTATCATTTTCCCACCCTTCACAAATTAGTCCTATCAAGCATTGCTTATGCCAAACGTCCTCAACGTTGAGAAACACTTTGGCTCAAACATGGCCTACTTGCCTCTTCTCTGCGCTTAAGGGGTGACAGGGCTGATCATGCTTCGTATGCTGCAAAACGATAGGCCGTTTTTTTTACTTTAGGGGATCAGACAAATGAAAAATGCAAAGACCCGTCCTTTTTATTCAACTAGAGCCGAAACAAAATATATATTCAACAGAAATCTTCTTGACTCAGCAATAAATAATAAATTGATCATCTTTGAGTAACTTCCTTCTCAATCTAATGCTGTTTGGAAATGCATTTTTCACAACTCCCCCAAAAAGCCTGGGGAGTCTGCCACTCGTGACAAAGACATCCTGAAAACCTCTGCAAAGGAAAGTTTTCCCTGCGAGCGAAACCTAATAATGCTAAATTAATGTCGTTTCAAAGAAGTTGTTCAAATGAGCGATAATTCGGACACTCTGTTGCTTTTGCTCTCTAAGCCATTCAACTGAATCGAGAACTTTCAGCATAAGTGAGATGGTTCTGCTATGTGAACATTAAAAATAAACTCATTCCACTATCATTTTACTTAGATCTCACTTGCAGAGTGGTGGGTTGTTTGGCGACTTCACCTGAAAACAACCCTTTGGCATGTTGTGTAGGATAATTGTTTGTCACTTACTTCTCACTCAGTCCACACTTTCAAACAAATGAAAAGTGCTTTTAATTATCTTCTTCTATTGGCCATGGCCAACAAAGCTCCATCTGCCTTTTTTTCCACCGCAAGAATAAGGGTATGTGATGATCCAAAGTTGAATTAGAGCTTGCAACGCAAACTGCCAAGAATCTCAGGGCCTTACTTAAAAAAAGCTCTCAGGTTTAAGTTGCCCACTGGCAAAACGTAGGAAAGCAAGAAGTTGCGAGTGCTTCTAATGCTTTGGAGAAACAGAAAATGTACAATGCCAACTTTTAACATGTTTTTTTTTTTTGAAAATAAATACACTCAGTGGTCCCTTTATTGGATACACCTGTGCTGTTAATGCAAATATTTAGCCAGTGAACTCCACATTAACTCCGTCCTGGTTAAACATAGGAGCACTCAGAACAGCTTAAACCCATAATGGAGCTATCAGTAAATTGCTAATAATTAACGGATAACGTTTTATTTTTTACTGCTTGTTTATTGATCTATTTTAATTGCCGTTAAATAGCGTGTCAGTTGTACAGCTAACATACTGTATGTTTGTATTCCCATCCTTGGACTCTATTGAAGTTCTTTACAAGCTCAGGAAGATAAATGTAGCTTCATTTGTTATGATTTTGAGAAAAAAAAAGACTTTATAGATATTTTAGTCATTGTTTATATTGAAGTATTTTTTGACAACCCTAGATGGGGTGTGTGATATATTACAACATTGTAAAGGATTGCAATGTCTTGACAATATGCAAAAGCAAAGAAATCATTTTAAAACAGCTTAGAGTATCCAATAATAACAAAAAGAAAAAACTAAACTATTACTGATACAAAAAAAATTAGAAGAAAAGATTGATGGCAAGAATTTTGATTACATTTATGCTCAATTTAAAATTATGTTCTTGATAAATTTGAAGCTAATATTCATTAGAAACATTTCTCACATTGTTACATATTGTCCTTACTATGTAGCCATAATATTTACAGTGTTGTTGTCATTTACCATTTAAATTAAACAATCATTATTTTACTCTAAATGCCATGTTAGATAATTTTTTTAAATAAAATTTTCCGAAAACGTAATTTTAGAGTAAAATTGTTTTCCATTATGCTTTTATGTCTTGATCATAAATCCTGGATTAATATATTACCATATAGTCAACATTAAAAGCTATTGAGTAAATGAATGAAATTGGAATCTTCCCTTAGTTTGCCGTTTCAGAAATACCGGGTATAATGGTATTTCTGGAATCTATTTTGTCATGAAAATATAAAATACATTCCAAGAAAATATGGAAGCTATTGTTTATTTTAATTTAGGTGCTATGGTGCTCAGATATGATTCTCAACTGCTGGAAATGATAGACAATTTACCTAGAAGGAATGTGTACGCAGAATTACATTCGACAGTCTCAAAGACATCCTCAATCCCTTTTTAGAACAAAAGGTGATGGAGTTCAAGCAAAAATGAAAAGGATTGAGATGGAATGTGGAAAGAAGACAGACATAAAGAAGGCTTAAGGCTTGGCTATAGGGCACTTAACAGATAACGCCTGATATGTACCTATCATTGAAATTAAGCTTAAACAGCCAGGAGTTTCAAAGAACAGCTTCACTATATGGATTTTAAAGAACTACCAAGGTGCTTGGATCTTTTAAGGGTTTTAGGCTAAACTGCAAAATTAAACTGAACAATTTAAATTTTTTTAAATAAGATTGCTGATTTTAGACACAGATTAGTCTTTTTATGATTAAAGCCAGAGTTTTACTAAATCAATGTATCAAGAGAAAACAGCTTTGTTTTTTGTGGTAATGTAAAATATCGTATACATGAGCTAATTATAATAGTGTTTGAAAAGGAAAGACCTCTGAGCACCTGCTGAGATGAGTCCAACTGAATTTTCTATTTTACTTTTAGAAACACAAGCTTATAAAATGTGCCTACTTGTGGGCTGTAAGGTAGAATTGTCACTAATCAAAAAGCTTCAAGGTTTTGTGTCCTCTGAGGAGCTTGTATGTTCTTATTGTGCACGCACTTAAGAACATACAAGTCACAAAGTCTTTATGTGAAAACGATTTAACATCTTCACCAGAACTTTGGGCCACTGTCTCAAAGAAAAACTCTTCAGGCATCTTTGCCATCTCTCTGGCCTCTTGCACCTTGAAGAATCTGGAAAAGATTTCTGTCAGGATGTTTGATGGGTCACTAAAAAAATTATGAAGCCATCTTGTGTTAAGCATCATCTTTATATATGGCCCAAGAATGCCCAAAGCCATGCCACTATGGATAGTGCTGTGAGGTTTCTACTGGAATCCAACTGCAGACAAGTACGGTCGATCTAAGGAAAGGAAATGCCTCTATATTCACAAAGTAAGAATATTCTGAAAACAACAAAACATATAAAATAGTGTAATATTTTATCACAACCCACTTAAAATCCAGATCCCATCACAAACATATTTCTTTTAAAATGTGTGAATTTACTATAAAAACCAATAAACACAAATATGCATCCAGAAAATAGTCATAGTTCTTCAGTTTTTTCAGATTTTGTTACAGTGATATTATAAATTGTATTAAATTAATCTTATTTCTCAAAATTCTTCAACAAAATACCCAATTGAGGGAATGTGGAAAAATGTTTGAGATTTTTGCTGATGTAATAGAAACAGAAAACCAAGAAATCACATTTACACAAGTATTTCCAGTCTTTGGCACGAAGCTCAATATTGACCCAACTCCACTATTTATCCTTGAGATATTTCTACAACTTAATCGGAGTCTGCCTATGATAAATTTGGAAAGAAACACATCTGTCTATGTAAGGACAAACAGTGACATTGAAGGTCAGAGATCAAACACAAGGTATGAAATCAAAGGAAATATCTGTAGACCTCTAAAACAGGATTGTCTTGAGGCACAACTCTGGGGAAAGAGATGTACATGCTGAATTAAAACCCTGCTGAGGAGCGATCTTGACCTGAGACTGAGGTGATGGTTCATTTGTCAGTAAGACGATAAGCCAAAGCACATGACCAATATCTAAAGGGAGTGGATTCATAACCACTCTGTGAATTTCCTCGAGTGGTCAAGCCAGAGTCTAGTGTTGAATCTCTGAAGGAATCTGAAAATGGCTGAACAGACGACCCCCATCCAACCAAATGGAGCTTGAGAAGTACTGCAAAGAAGAATGGGTACAACTGCTGAAAGGTTTTTTTTTTTTTCAGCAGTTGTACCCATTCTTCTTTGCAGTACTTCTCAAGTGAGAAAAGCTGGTATTATATTCAACAAGATTTGAGTCTAATTGCTGCTAAAGATGGATCAACAACACTGAATACTTTTGAAAATTTGATTTCATGGTTTTTCAAGTTTTAATCATTTACAAAAAAAAATATGCATTTTTATTCCACATTGTCTTAATGGGGTATTTCTGAGTAGAATTTTAAGAGATTCATTTATTATTTGGAATACAGTTGTAACATAAAATGTGGAAAAAGCAAAGTGCTGTAAGTACTTTCCGGATGCACTGCAGGCACAGTGAAACAAGAACCCCAGGCTATCCAAGGATGACGTTGTATTAAGGACACAGGCCTGGAGGCAAATACTTTTGCCAAATGGCTTCCTGGTGTCAGGATAGTAAGAAGGAATTGCATTGCAGGAGTATTTCAATTTTAAGACTTAACAAGTACTGCTGAACAAAAGTTAAGGGTAAATTACCCAGCTGCAAAACAACAACCGATTACGACTTTCAACATCTCCTTTGGTTGGAGACAAAGGTGATTTAACAAGATTATTTAAAGCTGTTCGAACACAGGTATATAAGATCAAGCAGCACTTTCTGTTATGGTTTGGCACCTTCCTGATTGGGTAATCAGCTGAATATACTGAAAGCTGACAGACGCCCACCTCCCTCTAGTCTTTACGATGGTAGTCGACATCCTTCAAATGAATCCTGTATGTAAACAAAAGGATATATAAAGATTGTAGGAAACAAAATGTCTGCAAACTGGGTATGAATGGATGGCAGTCTGCAGTGGGTTCCACCAAAAAAAAGTGTTTGGTAAAAAAAAAAATGGCCAAACCATTTGCAAGTTGTACCTGCAAAGGTACAACTTGGTGAGGGGGTGAAATGAACCCCTCAAAGGAAACTGATGAATCCTGGGTTTGGAGGGTACAACTTTGTGTGTAGTAGATGGCTCTAATTTTGATTTTCAAAGTCCGGTGTCCTGAAACTGTCAGACGACTTTTTTGGTCGTCTGACAGGCAGTCAAGTTCTACAGGCAGTCAAGTTCTACAGAGTCCTTGTACTTACTCACATTTGAAGTTGATACTGAAAGAAAACATGTGAAGGTCAGAGGAGAATGGTGCTCAAGGACTGAAGTTTGAGACCCCTCATGCAGAGGTCCAAGCTGACCCAGAGAAGATACCTGAAAAGGGTGTTTCATATTATTCAAAGTATTTTTCTTTGAGTCAGAAAATTCCATAAGACTTCACTGTAAACTAACCTTTGGTTTTGTGCTTAATCACAGTTTGCAAAGCAAGGAAAAACAATTTCAGTCAATCTTTTTTTTTCCCTTAAAAACACTGGAGCTCAGTGACTACCTCTTACAGGAGGCGAAGCGAAACTGCGAACCGTTATTGCCATGCGAGTGGCACGATAAGATGTTTTGTGAGAACCACGTCCAAATGGCAGGAATACACGCCTGCTCATCCACACTCCGAAGCTTTGTGATGCAACACCTCGAACTGAGTCACACATGCAAGCGTAGTGTGAACCAGACCCCAGAGAGCGAAGGGAGATAAAACACAGAATTTAAATTATTCAATTCAGACAGGGCTGGCTTTTTTTTCTTTTTTTTTTTTTTGGCAGAACTAAAATAGGATATCTGAATTTGAAAAGAACTCCCTTTCATTTTGTCCGTCTCCTCCTTTGCTGATATGACTGTATGAAATCTGCCAGCAACTCCTGGAACAAAACATGAAGCTGTAGAGCTTCATTCATTTCTTTTTGGATCTATTTAAGTATTCAAAGAGAATTTTCCCATGATAAAAAAAAAAAAAAGGAAGAAGTAGCTGGCCTCAAGATGCAGTTGCGTTCAGTTTGTTAATTTCCCACTGCAGAAAAAAAAAGTATAACTCTAAAAAGAAAAATTCTCCTTTCCTTAGAGAAAAAAAATCTTTTTATTTGCCAGTTGCCTTTGAATCCTCCACGAAGGCCGCAACCGCCAAAGAAACTCTTTTAATTCATCAGCGGGGGGAGACATTGAAGGCTGTTCTGGATCATTGGACAGACAGCGTCTGAAGCCTGAAAGACAGGGAGAGGGAGCGAGGTACGAAAGGCGGAGAAAGAGGAGTGACTTGGTAATTTAAAAAGTCTCCCACACAGAACGAGTGAATGACTTTGCAAACAGTAGAGTAGAAAGGCTCCGCCGTTTAATTATAGAATAATTGTGAAGTCCATAACGACGGAGACCTGCGAGCTGGAGACGGGGGAAGAGGGACAGCTCTGTGAAAATGTAATTAGCTGAATATCATTTCTCTTTACTCTCGGTCACTGTCCAATGCAAGAAGTGGAGGAAGACAAACACAGAAGAGCTCTTTTAGAGATAAAACTGAACGCACTGTCACAGTTTAGATCTTCAGTGACTTGGATCAATATGCAATTACCTATGGAGGAAGGAGCACCTTCTCCACTCTCTGCTTCTTCTTTCCCATGAAGGGAAACAGCCATAGAGTGTCGACGTGTCCAAACCAGGCAACAGATGTGTCTCTTCAATCTTCTGTTTCAATTACCAATTCAAAGCGGCAACGGGACGACTCATTTAGCTTTCCTTCTGGGTGATGGTGTCTTCTCACTGTGATAACTCAAGTGGATAACAGTGCTGCCGGTAAGGGGAGGTCGAAATATGAGGCTTGTGAATGCGGGTTGAAAGGTAGGCCGGGGCCATCAAATGCTGCTCAAGCTTTTGGAATGGATAGAGCTGGAGACGAAGGGGCGTGAACCCGCCCCACCTTTGGAAAGACCGGCCGCGCCCTCCGCAGCATCACTTATCCTGGGACTCTAAGCAACGGATCCAATTTGTGTGGCGGAACTGTTATTGCAATGATAAGTTTCTGCAATGAGAAAGCATCCTTCACACTTGTTAACGCTCCTGGTGAAAATGGTGTAGTCTTAAAAATACACGTTTTTAAACAGATTACATTTATTCAGTGTAGTTCTAGTTCAATTCCACTGCTCTCACCCTGAGATTTGAGAGGACTTGGGAATGAAATTGCTTTTATGTCTGCTTAACTAGTTCTGTGTTTTGAATCAGTATCCTGCTGAAACATCAAGGAATGACCCTTTAATTTATTTTTTTTAGTTACTACATCTTTAGTTAATAACCTCCTACAGCCTGGAAGTATTAATTATATACAAAGGTCAGAAAGAGCGTAAATTAGGTTAACATTGTTTATCACAATGTAGTCATGGTACAGTAGAGGCCCAAGATTTGCAGGGCTAATGCACCAAGTTGCTGTTTCCAAATATGATGCACAGATGATTGTATATTTCCCCTGCTTGGCCTGTAAAACCTATTTTGTGAAACATCAAATAGTCAAACCAGTTGCACACATTGGAACATCATGACAGCCCCATCCTCAGCCTAGCTTCCAGATTAAGCAGCTGCTCAGACCTGATTGTGTCCTCTCAATAGGCACCAAATGACACGTAGTTCTTCTAAAGCCACTCCAAGGCGACGCACTCCCGAGCGGGTAAACACTACACTGTGCATTTTACCAGCTCGTGTTATTGTTCTCAGAAAGGATGGAGCAAGACAAAGCATAAATGTGAAGAGAATCAACAGATTTAATTAAGCATAGGATTTTGAGAGATGAAAACTGAATAATAAAAAATGTTTAATCTAACCCCGAATGGGGTTAAAAAAATTGTTGGATCATAAAAAATTTTAAAAGTTGGATCGTATAAATTCATTTGTGTTTAGTGAGTCAAGTGACATGCTAATGTACCAAAGTCACAAACCCTGAACTACCTATTCCTTCTCTTTTCAAGCCTTCATGCCATCTGCTGATTTTAGAGCTTTCACCTGGACTGCTCCCTGTTTTTAAGACTCCAGCCCTCCATTTATCTAAACAATAAAGAAGAATCTCATAAAATTTGAATAAGTAAATATTTTTAACAAAGTAAATGCATCTTTTGTGAGTTCATGTCATCCATCGTCTTTCATCATTAAACCTACAAACTCAACACCAAAACACTCATCTAACAATAACTGCTCATAAATGACATTCCTTGCACAAAGCCTTCTCCGATGTAGAACTCATTGCAGCAATGTCAGGGAGAAGAACTGTACATAAACTAAAATGCATCAGAAATTATGTCAACGGAATATAATAGGTGAAAACCTCAGTTAAGTTAACAACTGCTAGTTGTTGGCATGGATATTTGAAAACTAGGGGTAAAACGGTACAAGCAGTCATAACCCAAGGAAGCAACATTCACACCCATTGTGGTTTCTTGGATTTTGCTTCATTTCTGCTTTTGTGAAATAATATAAAGAACTTGGAACTCTGCTTTCTCTTCTCAACTCCAGTGACTTTTAATGAAAAGCTTCCCTCAGTGGCACATCTCTATCAAACAAATTGCCTCCAGTCCCACCGCTACAAATAGTGCCCCCAACTTTCAGTTCAAACACGCACTCTTGCTTTGTTTCCCCCGTTACGTGTCGAATGGCACGCCATTCAAACGCTCCAAGTGAGCCACAGCCTCCCTTCAGATCCTCTTTTAAATTACCGACTTCCAAAGCTCTCCATTTTTAGGATGCAGAAGTATGAAAATGAAGAGAACTGCGGTTTGTGCTCGGAGAGCGGTGGTGGCGACCTTACATTCAACATCAGTATGACTCACTGAAATAAAAAATTATTCTGGCGTCAATGTTATGTTTTAAGAACAGAAGTCTAAATATAAATCCTTGCATGCTGAGGTATTTCAGGGGAATCACTGCAGTATATATTTTGACAGAGTGGTATCAATTATTCATTATATGTGTCATAAAATAACACAAAAAGTAAAACATTTGGATAAATAAAGTTACAGAATGACATCTAGTTTGCAAATTTCTTCTACCAAATTTCAGAATGCGCTTTAGAACACAAGCAGTGGGGATTTTATGAAAATAAAAAACTACAAAGAAGGACAAATTTAGTCACCGAAAGCAGAATAAATCAGTTTCTCACTCATTTTCAGCTACCACCTCAATCCTGTTGGAAGCTGCAGGGGAGCTGGACTGTATCCCAGCAGTAAATAGGTACAGTGTTGACTGCTGGTAAAGTACACCTGTCCAGTCCATCACACAGCCAACACAAACACACAAGTCATATAGCGGCACATGCACACAGCCATGCCTTACGGCAACATAAAGTAACAAGGTAAATGCATGGGAGAAAACTGGAGCGTCAGGTAGAAACCCACGCATGCATGAGAGAAACATGCCAACGCAGAAATGTTATGACGGTTGTTAAGGACCTAAATGTACTCAAACTAAAACGCTATACTTATTAGGTGAAATGAGAGAAGTCAAAAAACTACTGGTGGGATTATTAAAAATTTTGATTGCGTTAAGTACATTGTCCAGTCAATCGCATTTTACTCAAAAACTAACTTTTTAAATTGTTTTGCTGCTTCATTATTGAATAGAAAGACATGTGAACTTAAATATTGTTTTTAATAAATTATTTAGGTTATTCAACCCCCATGCTTGTTGCAACATGTTTTGCTTGCTACATTTGAATTTAGTGGTTAAATATATTCAGTGATAGATCAACTCGCTTGTACACAATTTGCACACAACATTGGTCTTTTCCAACTTCCTGTCACATTGTATGTTGGAGAAAAAATTAACCCTCAGAGGGCAAAGAGAAGTGTCTGTATCATCCACAGCTGGTTGCAGATGTAACTTGTGTGTCAGATTTACAAGTGTACCGGAAACACATTAATATAAACTTTGTGGCCAGTTTTTCTTTTTTTTATTATTATGTAATCAATGCATATAATGACTCAAATGTAATGTACTTTGAATACTAACATTTTCCTTTTGCTTAATCTGCTTGGTGTTCATTTGGCACACACAATCCCAACAAAAAAACATTGTAATTTGTGCTTTTAATGTGGTGCTACGTATGAAAACATTATGAACGCTCCATGTAGGTCGGTCTAAAGCAGTTGTTTCTGAAGCAAGAGGAAAGTTTCATTCTTAACATTTTTTTGCATTTAGTAGTTCAACAGCTGCTATAAGAAGCAGCTTAGAGCATTACTGTTGAAGCAGTTACTAAGAAATGCAGCAAGAACTGTAAACAAGTCACGGTAGGCCTAACTTGTTGAGATTTATTTTTCTAGGCCATGGAAGTCTTCTGTTTGTTGAACTCTCCATCTAGGCCACAGAGTCTACTGGGGGCTTGACAAAATCCTGAGTCCAGACGGACTGACACACACACATATTGGGTCCAGTATGAAGCAAGTCGCTCCATCAGTGCACCTCGGGGGGACAAGCTTTAGCCACCAGCCCCCAAATCCACTGACTGATCCAGTGCCCGAACTGTCAGGGCCTGCCTAGCCGCCATGCAATCTTTTAACCTTCGCTGGCTGCTGCGAAGCCTCCGGTACTTCACGCTGCGTCTGTAAAAAGCCCGTTCAAGGAAGACTAGGAAAACAAAGTAAAGGAGGAGAAATATCACAAAAACTAAACCTGTACTGTGGTAGGAGAGATTCAGGCAGGCTGAGTGACAGAGACGGAGTTTGATGGAATATCAAGCGGTTTATTCATCAAAGTGCTGAGAGTGTCTTCAGACAGACAAAAAGGAAAAGGGTTTTGTTGTTCAAGTCTAAATGTTACACTTCGTATTGTAGTGAAAGCTTCCTGTAAAGAAAGACATCTTTTGACTTAAAGCAAAGCTTGATGTGGATTAACAGATTCACCAAATTTAAATGTTCATAGGTTAAATTATCCCATAAAGAGATTTAAAATGATTAATCTATTAGTTAAGAAACACAACACAGTTATTTCACTTGGAGAACAGTGAAGTGCTCTGAAACAGAAATATTAATGTTGTTAGAATGGCCTAATCAAAATACAGTTGAGAAATATCCGGAAAGTTCAGAATAGTAGCTCTGAATGCAATTAGACTGAGATTGAGCAATTTTATATTTAATGTAGGACATAGATTTTTACAAGTTAAGTGTGATTAATTACATAGACTAACTTGATAAAAATATCACAGCGGTTATTTGATTTTTATTTATTTATTTTTACGTACAAAAGTCCCAAATCAGAACCTTTGTATTGTGTTTCCAGTACACCCTTAAATGTGATGCACAAACAACTTCTGCACAAAAAAAAAGCAGATTCTCTTGGGCAAAGAGGTTAATTTTTTCTCTTAAAAACGAGCCGATGGGATGTTGGACAAGGCAATTGTTTTGTCCAAGTTGCAGAAAGGAGATGGCCTATCAGCGAAGCTATTCAAGCCTAAAATACGATCTCAGCGCTACAGATGTGGCAGCATGTATCAACATCCCGAATGCTAATGTCAGAATCTACGGTCTGCATTTCTTTTTCAAAGAAGTTACATGAATGATCAAGGGTTCTTCAGATACTCGGATGCTGAATTGGTATAACAGCACTTTTCATCAAGCTGATGGTTTAATAACCTAAACAACAGATCAAATATTTTTGTTGTGGAGCTCATACATCTTTATTCAATAATTTGGCAGCAAAAAGATCAAAGAATCTAGGCATCTTACATTAAAAACGCTTTAGAGTGGTGCACACTAACCCAAGGAAGGCTTCCTTCTTGTGACTTGATTGAGAGGATCTCATTGAGTTAATGATGTGTTGATGGTGCGCCGCTTTTTTGGCAGGTTAATTGAAGGCATTTTCCTGGTTGGAAGAAGATTAATATAACAAGATGCCTCTCATTCCGTGGGTTTTATTTAGTTATTTAGCGAGCATGTGCTCCACCTGCCAAGGAGGTTATGAGGCTGATAGCGTTTGTTTGTTTGTTTGCCTGATTGTGAGTGGAATTGCTCAAAAGGTTACGAACTGATTTGCATTTAATGTTCCCAAAGGGTGGCACAGCCCGATGCAAAATTCATTAACTGGTTGGCTCCTCACAAATAAGGATTTTAATTTTTTAATGAATTCACTCCCTGTTCCAACATATTTTTACTTAAAACAATTATTTTATTTTTTATGAAAAAGAAAGTCTGACCCTTTCTAAAAAACAACAAAGCATTAACCCACTTTGTTAAATCACGATTTCACTCTAATTTACCATTTTTGGAAAGCTGAGTTCGGTTTCACTTACAGTGCTGAAGGTCGATGCCTGGCCTGTATGATCAGGAAGTCACTTTAACAGAAGCTGCCGACATAAAGTAAAATAAGAGTTCTCAAAACTCAACACACCATGCCTTGAGCTAAATAAATTTAAGAAAAGATGAGGACTAAATCCTTCTGGAAAGTGTTACAAAGGCATTTCTAACGCAAACCGACTCCAGCCATAATGCACAAATTGTAAAACACGAAATGTAGTGAACCTAGGCCTGTCACGATAGCAAATTTTGCTGAGCGATTAATTGTCTCAAAAAATTATTGCGATAAACGATAATATTGTTTGAAGACCTTTTCACACTGATTTAATGGAAATGACGTAATAATGCATGTGATTTCCTGCCAAAGATAGATACACTTTATTTTCAAAAGAATATTTAACACTGGAACTGATAAACAAAATAAACAAAACAACCAAAAACAAAATGGATTCTCAGTCTCCATTAACAAAAAATGTACTTGATAAAAACTAAACCACATAAAGCCAAAGTGGAAATAAATACTGCATTCAACCAAAAGACTGCAGATTATGAAGTCTGTATATTATGTTGCCCTTCAGTAATAACTAGATTTAAATAGAGAAGATGGGCACATCGACTACCTGATGCAATAGTTCACACTACATGATTTTTTGCTCCTATTTTTCCCCTTATGACAATCTTAGAAAGTTGGTCTTTCTAAGATTGTGTGGTGTGTTATGGTAGATCGTCGTTGCCGCTCCGATCCAAATCAGGGGTTTTCCCACTGGGACCTTAACGCAGCCTGTTGAATGTAACAGGCAGCCAATCAGAAAGCGCGGATTCTCCTCCCTGTTTTCTGAGGGGAAATTACGTCGGGGAATCCCAAACAGCTGACACGGCGCAACCCGAAGTCCAGCCGACGTGGAAACAACATTAATGTTTATTCAACATGCAAAGAATATAGAAATGACAAAAGGAGGAGTTGGAGCGAAATTGCTACAGCAGTTGATAAACCCGGTAACTTTTCAGCTGTTCTTCGTTAACGTGACGTAAACAGGTTATAATGATTTTCATTCGGTCAGGACTTTACGCTGACACTAGCCACATGCATTGCAGGTAGATTGTAGTAAAGCATTGATTAATGTCTGTTTTAAAATTAGTTCACTGGACTTGCAGCCATTATTTTGTGCCCATTGTTGGACACCACACGGCAGGAACGAACCCGATCGAACCGTTATACCTAGGATTTCTGTCGGCTTATGTGTGGTCTGTCAAGTTTTAAAAATGGGCCGACAATCGGCCGACAGCTCTAAGATCCTGTCGTGCGGCTGGGCTTTACACTAAGGAAATGAGGAAGGAGGGTCAGTGGAGAGCACCGGAGTTGAGCCTTTTTTCATTCGATGTCATCAACAGAAAGAGAAAAAGGCCGGAAGAGACGATAATGCCGATAATTGAAATGACGTCGATAGTTTTAATTTATCGTACGATTAATCGATTTATCGTTTATCGCGACAGGCCTAAGTGAACCTTTCTTGGATTGTTCAAAAAGTTCATAATTGAATAATCAGAAACATACTAGGAAAAATGGCATACATTGAACATTTACGAGATAAATTCAAGACCACAGGAAAAACTGTCATGTTGACAGGTGAAACTAAATGGGAACATTTTTGAACCTCTGCTTCCCATTATGTACGGGGAAAACTTAACACCAATCACAAAAAGATCATACCTAAAGTTGAACATGGTGGTGGTAGTGTGATGGTTGGGGTCTTCTGTCCTCTTACAAACATGGATGGCGAGCTTTAACCACGAATCCTGTCAGAAAATCATATAGGAGATTCTCCACACTTGAACACTTGCTCCAAAATATATGAAGAACTTCTGAATGGTATAAAAAGGAAAAAAAAAATATTGAAGGGGTCTTAAAAACATCAGACATTAAAAATGACATTCATGATCAAACAACGCTCCAAAATAGCTGAAATTCTGTATAGAAACAGTTATATGTATATATATATATATATATATATATATATATATATATATATATATATATATATATATATATATATATATATATATATAAGAACCTATGCTTTTTTGATAAGGTGACATCTAATGGCAATTTGTTGTAAGATTTTATTTAAGGGTTTTAAAGAAAAGGGTGCTGAATCCATACATACATGTCTTAATAGAATTGTTTGATTTTGGAAAATAAAAACAGGAAAAAAATGCAAGACCGAATTTCTGTTTCCTATTCCTACTTTATATTCCATGAAATCCTAAAACACATTGAAACGTGTGGATGCACCATAGCAATGTGTGAAAAAATATCCCAGTTGAATAAACCCCAACAAGAAGCTGTTAATAATAGAAAGGTCAACACCAGTTATAATTTGTTGCACGTTTTTCATTCCAGCAACTGTAGAATTTAATCGCACTAATAGCCTTGAAACGACTTCATCTGATGCCAAATACTTTGTTTGTTTTTCAAATTATTTGCACAATCCCTTTTAAAAACAAAAACAATCTTTTGTTTAGTTGACGCAAATAAACCACCGACTGAGTGTATTTACTTAGTCTTATGCAAAGAAAACACACTAATCAGTTCTCCGAGAAACAAGTCAAAAGTCCCAAACAAAACAAATAAGAGACAAAACTTCAGCATTAACTCAATGGGATATTAGCTGAACCAACACGGAACACACTTCACGCTATGACAGGTAATAACATAACGCTTTACTTACCATAAATAGTCGGTTGGTTAAGCGAGTCAAAACATTATCCACATCCTCTTTAAAAGTTGGAATTGTTGTATCGTCTATTGTGAAACTTTAGTAAAACAAATAAGAGCCTCAAAAATGGTTCCTAGTCTTTTTTTATTTTATTTTTTTCTTCCTCCGGCAGCCTGAGAAGCACACCTGTTACCTAATTAACGTCCTTTTATTCTGCGTGTTTTTAACCAGTGAACAACTAGTGCTCTCTATGGCCTCCTAGAGGACTGGAGTGACACAGTTGATAAACAGTTAAAATAAAACTACTAGATTTTATTGCACAGACTATATGCTAAAGTAAAGTTTTTCTTGAGTAGTTTTAATTTCTCAATTTTTTTATACTGTATCTGTTACAATCCAGACGAATATAGCCAAGTTTGACGTTACACTATTTTACAAAATCACCATTTCAATCCTGTGTGTTTTTACCAACAAAAATGTGAAAATGGTAAAAGGTGCCTTCAATTATCACTGATATCTCAATATTTTTTTGTCATAACAGGGTCCGAATTTCTGCTTTGCAATATTTATATATATATATACTGTATATATATATTTACCTATACTATTGAGGGTTATCATGAGAAAATGATTCGTGATAAATAAAGTTCTGCTTTGGGTGAATAGCGACCACCTGCTGTTTGGCATTGAAACAAGTTAGTTGTAGTTTCTCAATGACTTAACCACCTTTTTTTTTCCTTCTAAGACATTTTATGCTGTATTAAACAAATGTCACGAAATATATTACATACATGGGGTGAATAAATGCATTCTGTTTAAATAACTAGCTAATATTTGTTGCAGTGAGCATAGGAAATGGATGAATGGATGCGTTTTTCCTACATTAATGCAGACCAGTTGCATGTTTTTCTTCAACCACCAAGACTTTTTACTTTCCAAAGTGCATCATAGTTTTCTTTACCACCTATATACTAAGCTGTAAACTTTTCCCTGCTCTGCAGTTTTTCAGTCATTTTCTACATCTGATTGGCTGCTTATGAACCAACACTGATGCCCAGTTTAACGCTGAAGGTATCCAGATGAGGAAGTGAAATTACCCCATACTAGATAAACTCTGCTTAGCTACTGCAGAGAATCTATTTCTGATTGGCTTGTTAGTTCCCTAATCAAAAACGGAGTAAGGCACATCGTTCAGAAAGACATAACCTTTTATACTCCCATATCACAGAAAAGAAATCATCTGAATACTTAACTTCACATTTCAAAATGACTGACAACCAACCTGCAGAGAGGTTTGGCCTAACACCCATCTGTCAGCTCTCTATGAAAGAACAGCAGCATGCAATTAGTGGTTCAGTGTTTATGCTGCGTTTGCTTGAGTAAATCCAAGACTTCACACTGATCCTCGTTTTCACCCTTTGAGAGTGCCAAGCAGACTACAGCCAAGCAGTCAGTTAGCTGAACTCACAGAAGGTTATTTTATTACCAGTGCATCCAACTCTTGAGTGCACCATAACCTTAAAAGCCTTTCGCGCTTGCTGACTACAGTTAAATGAACGGGCTCGACTCGGTTATGGTTCACCGCTTTTGTTCCCCCTCGCGAGGGGAGCTAATAAGTCAGTCTGATCCACTCGCAGATACGGCGAGGATGCACTTATCGCATTGTCAGCAGCTCATTTCATTAAGGCTCCTAGTTAAGTTTGCATGTTACGCGTTCGACACTTTTAAATTACCCGAGTCCCACTTGGCTTGGGCCGAGGGACGGTGGTGGAAGGGGGAAAACAGAGGGAAGGACTCCCTGTGAACCCCCACCCCCCCAAGCTGCTTTGACCATCAATCATGGCTGTCGGAGCAGCTGGGCTCCTGTTCTACAGTGGGAGCTCACAGCAGAGCGCTACATCATCTGGAACTGTGATGGAGGCGCAGGCTTCAGCTGCACGTGGTTTGATTAGAGGCTGTGGTTTCACGAGAAAAAGCAAACGTGACGGATATCAGCCTTCATGACGAGGCTGATGCGGAGAGTCGCCAAAGTAATTTTAAAAGGGAAAAAAATCTAATTTTTGTAGCAGTAAAGCGTTCAACCACACTGGGTTGGGAAAAAATAAATAAAATTTTTGGAAGCCGTCTGTGTTGGTCTATTTTGCAGGGCTGAATCCCAAAAATGACATCCATTTTTTTTTCAATCAGGTCAGGTTTTTAACTCTAATTTTGATTTAGAAAAGTCCCATCATCTGACTACATTTTTGTGACATTATCAGTTCATTTCTGTTAATGATTCTCATCCAAAAAATATTTTAGGAGAAATAAAAAAAAACATGTTTTCTAACGTTGGAAAAACCCAAGACAATTTTTAGGCCGTTGCCCGTGTTATCAGTCATCTCCATCTCTCTCTTTCTGTGAAAATGAGGCTTCCCAATATAATTTACGGACAAGAATTGTTTTAGCAACAAAGAAATAATCTACCAATTTTCTCTCTTTTGTTATTTCATGTGAATTCTACCTTTTTGGTTTTGTTATCTTTTGTACAGTTATGCTTGTGTAATCATTTGTGATGATTACACAAGTTTGTTACAGTTTAGAATATCAGCGTGCAGGGAGGCTGCTTTTAATAATAATAAAACAAACAAGGATTGTTTCAGATTGTAAGAGCCAGTTAATGGGGAATTCATATAGAATAATAATTTAGATTAAAAATGTATAAATATGCTTAATTTAATTTTAAGAAATTCATTTTGAGTATATTTTCTAAAATGTATAACTTAGTTAATATAAAGGGATACTTTTATTGTGAAAAGTAATTTTGGCTTCCACTACGTAATGCATAACATTAACATTGCCCGTATGCATGTGTGAGGGCAGATTGCAGTTGGATACGGTGGAAGCAACACAATTTTTTGACCGATCTGTACCGAGCCTTTCATTTTTTCTGTAAGTGTATTTTTGGAGTTCTTTAAGTAAACATCATAAAAGAAGACTTGGTTTCAGTCGAGTGATTCAAATATTTGTTGCTAGACAAACTGCAAAGGTGGTACAACGAACTTTTGGGACGCAGAGTGCCACTACACAGATAATAAGTGTTTGTATATGTTAAATAATATATTCAAATGGAGATAAAGCTAATGGGCTTCTGCTATATCTTTTATGACAGATGCATTAAACGCGACACTGCATGAACGGAATTATTTAGTGGCATGATTGGTGAAGTGACACCGGCGCCGAGCAACAAAACACTTTCACTTTTCCGTCCTATCCATCCTTGCTTGTCTCATTAGCCTTCATTCCATTACGGGGGCCAAAAACTACATCCAGGCTTGTTTATGTAAAGCAATTTCTGTGCCGCATCTTGTTATCAGCAGAGGAGATGTGCCAGTTGGATTGCTCCGTCAAACCCGAAATTGTTTTTTAATTCCCCGATTATCAGCGTTTTGAATGGATTCTGGCCTCCAAGACCTGTTCGAGACCTACTGGGTGAGGACGGAAATTGCTCACGGCATCAATTGGCCTCGAGACAGGCGAGTCAGACGAAACCTCACAAGTTAATCACAGTACATTGCATGTCAGACTCTCGGCTGACAAAAGGATTCGTGAGCCGTTAATACGGACAGATGGAATGTTTAAAGAAGTGGTTGAAAGCTACGCTTGTCTTTAACTTGCAAATGTTTTCGTATTTACACAAAAGAGCAACACAAAGAGGTGAAGTGGGAGGCAAGGGTTACAGGTTTTGTCATTTTTAATAAATACAAATCTGAAAGGTGTGGCATGCAGAGAACACCTACTTCAAAATGCAAAAATACTTGAGGACGGCAGGAAAATGACCTTTACAGATGCAATGGAAGGGTATCCAAGCTGAAATGACCCGGTCAAAGTTCAGACCTGATTCCATTTCAAAATCTCTGGAAAGATCTAAGAAAGGTTTTCCACAGATGCTTCTTCCACTTCTTCTGACTGAGTTTGGCTTATTTGCTTAGAAGAATGAAAAGAAAAAAAAAAAAAAAAGTTGGTTGCAGATGTACAAAGGTGGTAAAGGTGTAGTCCAAAAAAAACCCATTCAGCTGTAATTACACCAGACTACTTATGCAGATTTGGGCTCAGAGAGGCCTAGTATGAACACATGCTATGCTTCTCCAATTCTTTTCTTTAATAAAAAACTGCGGTTAATCTCAGGTTTTTCAAAAATAAATGTTTGGTGCAAAAGGAGAACGGTAACCAATACCGAAATGCAACTCTGTAGGATGTTTCCAAGTTAGTCAAGTACATGAACTCTGCTAATTCCTGACTGTAAGACTAATTTCACAATTTCACATTGGAACTGCATTAGATAAAACTTCCAATTTCATCGATTTTAGTTCTACTTTGACAATTTTTACTGGCATTTTCTTCTTCAGTGAAATATGAGTTAAAACTAATAAAGAGTGAAGATAGAAGTTACCAGAATTGATAGATGGATGTCTTTGTTGCTCTTTCGAAGCAGAGTTTGGAATCACTGATAAAGTCTGAAAAGTCATGAATTTGCAAAAAAATTATTTGTTTTTTAGTGATTAAAGATAGAAATTTATGTAATTAAAACCAAAAGTTCTTAAGTGTACTGAGATTCTAAAGTGAATTGTGAAAACATGGTCAATTTTTGCACATTTGCCAAACTTACCACTTCAGTCGGAGAACTTTTGGCATTTTTTTGTTTTATTACAACTGACTTTACAATGTCAGAGAATATTTTTCTTTTTTCTTTGCAAAATCACAACATTTTGACAGAAAATATAAGCTTTTTCCTTGTAAATATGTAAAATTAACTTCTAACTTGAGTATTAATTTTTCTGACAAAAATTTACTTTACACCCTCACACTAATGTCTGTCATCACGTTTTGATGCATGGAGATGACCCTTTTCTTTACTTTTAATGCTAACTTGTCAGCGCAGCATCAGTGCAGATTTCCACAATCTTAAAACAACTTTGATCTCAATCAATCGAGGATCATTTATAAACCTCACAATTTTCACATCTAACATTTGGTGATGATCATTTAAATTAAAACGTGCAGTTGTTATAAAAATGAAACTTACTATTGGAATGTTTCTGGAACGGGTCCCTCGCTTAACTATTCAGCTTGAACTTTCTGCAAATGATAGAAAATAATCAAGATGGGGTAAGACACTGACTGCCAACAACCTTTCTCCTTGCTTTGAAAACTTCCTTTAAAGAAGGAAGAAAGAAAAATTCCCATATAGCAAATATATGCCAAATTATTTAGCTAATAAAAAAGAACTATTAATGAAATATATTTTGCAACACATAACAGCCGCTGTGCTAATGAGTTCAAAAGAGGAAGGTCATATATATCATGTTTAAAATCCATTAAGATCCGCCAAAAGACCCATGTTATAAGCTCACCACAGCGTGAACTTTCATTTGCATTTAATAACTTTCTTATTTGTCCAAGACCCGATTAGAATGTTGCGTGCTTCGTGCAGCTGATCTACGGTAATGGCACTTCGTGTCCGTATGAGGCCATTAGGCTTTTGGAGGAGGGAAGATTCACATCGTCTGCAGGCGGAACCCCGACACGTTTGTGCAAAAATGTCGGCCCCTCTCCTCTCACCACCCCCCCCCGCAACCCTCCCTGAGCTTCAAGAAGACACTTTTGATCCAACAAAAGTTTAATTCTGCAAAGTTTGCGATGCGAGCACCCGGGCCTATCTACCTTGTACATCAGCACAAAGGCAAAAAAAAAAAAAAAAAAAAAAAGATTTAGGGCATCTACACCCTTCACTTTGATGCCACAAAGCCTCTCCGGGGAGCTACTTCCTCTATAGCGAGGGAGTACCCATCGCTGTGTCCCAGCCTGATACCGATTTACCCATCCCCAAAGGATAGACCGCTCTTAATACGATTACAGAGCAACAAGACTTTAAGATAATTCAATGCGTCCTCCACGGCTAATTTTGAAAAAGCCGGCATGGATGCCACATCCGCTTATTGTCGCTCCCCGCATGCTAAAGACGGAGAGCACCAAGAGTTGAATTATTACCGCACAATACTGACTAAGTGGGAAATCTCTTTGGACATGGGCGGCCCACCATATGCCTCGATTTAATTTGATTTTCCGTCCGGGGCTTTAGTTATAAGTGTCTCTAAAGTTTCATGTCTCTGTAGCGACAGAGGGTGAAAGGGCAGCTTCTGCTTTGACTTGACTTCAGCAATTAGAGGGTGAGGTGGGGGTAAATAAACCGTGATTTGGTTTACAAAAAAAAAATAAAAAATTAAAATACAGATAAACACGAAAAGAGAACATGGAGCTCTTGCAGATACTGTACATGGCAGCATTAGTGGGCTGGAGTATATGGTGCAAAACTGGATTAAGCTTAATCCTGCAGTAAATTCAATTCTCCGGATGGAGATCTCTTGTAAATTTATGTTTGCAAGCACTATAGTTTTAATCCAACATGGATTTGCACCGGTCTTGGCGCAACTTTGAACTTTTTTCGCATTTTGTCCCTGCGCAAACCAGAAATTTCAAAGTGTTTTATTGGGATTTTACAAAAACAAACATACGTATCTATAAAGGGTAAAAATCTGACAAATGTGGAAGGCATTTATACTGTACACAGTGATATTTGTTCTATTTTTACCTGCATTTAATAAAGAAAACAGATTTTTTTTTGGTAAAAACCTTCTGAAAAAGACAAGCATCTATAAATTAAGGGTCTCGTACATTTGCCTTATTAAAATAAAGGCATAAAACTTCCAAAATTTGTTCTATTTTGTTAAAAGAAGAACTATTCTTTGGGGTATTTTGGAAGTCAAGGTTTACGTGTTATGAAACAAAAATCTTTTCTTCGTTACTCTTGTATTTAGCTTCATCCATCAAAATCACTTGAACAAACTCATCCCTGCAGCATGATACTGCCATCACTATGTTTCACATGTATCACTCCCCTCTTCCATCAGCGTGGTGGCAAACTGTAAATTAGACACTCTGACGCTTTTAGCTATATTGTGACAAAATCTAACATCCAGAGGGAGGGGAGTCACTTTCACTAAATCATGAGTCAGCTAAAGGTGACACAGGTCAGAGGGGATGTTTCCGGTACACAATTGAAGCTAAAAACGAGTACCCCGCGAGGCAAAAGAGAATAAATAAAATAAAATAAAGAGCTCTCTTAGTGCACGAGGATCAGTCATGATGCATAAAACAGCTTCACGCGCACAGCTGCGCCTCTCAGACGCTTGTTGCTGCTGCAAAGAATGCCTTTTTCATCATCGTGCTGCCCTCTGCGGGTCTTCTTCCAGCCTCCTCCTCCTTCCCCCTCTCACCACGAACCTGCCCCCGTTTTCTCCCCTCACCCACCTTCCTTATCATTACCAGACACCCTTTAAGACTATTAAATTGCGTTTCATTCCCTCATTGAGCGGCAGCACGCGTTTTCACCTAAGAATTGTGTTTGTTCTTCTTCTTAAGACTATATTCTCCGCAGACGTAGAACGTGTGCGCCGCCGATGCTTTGCGCCAGCCTGATTTTAAGTTCCACTAGTTAAAAAAAAAAGAGAGAGAGAGAACGGTTTTGGTGGGAAGATCGAGCTTGTGCACAGCAGCAAGGCTGGATATCGCATGACCGATGCAGAGCTGCAGAGGAAGAGAGAGAGAGAGAAAGAGAGAGAGAGATAATCGAGATTCTTGCATTCGGGGAGAAAGCTGGAAGAGCATATTCGCTGATCTGCGCTCGCTTTGGACGCTCTGGCAGCTAAAATAAAGAGGCGCATTTGTCATCCGCTTCAGGTCTGTGCGCACTTGGAGGAAAGTCACGTTCTTTAAGAAAATTAAAAAAAAAAAAAAAGAAAAGAAAAAATGCATGCGTCAAGCCCGGCGTGATGTTCTGAGATGTGGGATTACAGCGCTCTGTTCTCAGCCATGTCCGAACTTTGGTTCTGGCTGCTCTTCCGAGATGACGCCGCTGATTTCGGCCGGACGGACTCGGAAGCCGCGCTGGCGTGAATGAGATCTACCCTCCCTCCTCCTCCTCCTCCTCCTCCTCTTCCTCTTTCCCCGGATCAGACGGCACTCTTAACGTGCGCCTGCTGTATGGAGCCTAACGCGGAGGAGACTTGACTTGTTTTTTTTTGTTTTTGTTTTTGTTTGTTTTGTTTTTTTTTAATTATTAATTTTTTTTAAATTTAATTTTCCTTTGTTTTCTATTTCGTCCAATTTTTGTTGTCATATCTGCTTTGGCGATCGAGTGAAGGACGGGTGACACCATAGGAGAAGGCGAGAGAGAGAGAAAAAAGACAAATCAATGTTTTCCACTGAGGTTGGAGAGAAGACCGTGATTTTCGGGATGCCTTGGCGTTCACACGGATCGGCACGGTAAGATGTCTATGATTCACGCATTTATTCGCGCATTATGCTCGAATTCTGAGGATCATCTACTGTTAGGTTGGAAAAATATTTTATGGGGATCTGTCCGTGGTGCTGAAATCTCTGTCTGCCCACCCCCTCCTCTCTCTGCCCTTTACTGCATTAGCGAAGTTGATCCGATTCAAGACAGTTTAGGAAAAAAAAAAGAAAAAAAAAAAGGTGTGCGCGCCGCTTCCCTTTACCTTGACAAAAAAAATGCCTCCCAAGTTAGTGATAACACCCATTATCGTTTTCCACCCGCGTCTGCAACAGACGTTTACATTAGACGTGACTTTAAGAATCGATTGCAGCGCCCCGAGATATCTTAAATAAGACTATTTGGATGGAGATTCGGTGTACATAGTCTAAAATGTACGCGCGCACGGTGCAAATCCGCGTGCACGCGAAGCAAAAAAAAAAAGGGAAAACAATATGTAACCCCCTCTTTTCCCTCACCCCCCACTCTATGGCAGTAGAAGCACTGCCGCCTCATTTCTGGTTATTTACCAGAGATCAACAGCCCCTCATGCCGTCTTCGTCTTTGATCAACTTCTCTCGATCATTTCTGCCTGTAGGCAAAAAGGAGGTTCTGTCGCCTTCTTAGGCCGGATTTTTTTTTCTCTCTCTCCCTTTCCTCTCTCCAAGATGAGCAGTGCCTGCTTTATTTTTCTTTCCTTTTCTCGATCAATTCCTTTCGAGAGAGAGAGAGAGATACGCATTCTGGTCTCCTTTTCAGTTTCCCCCCCCAACCCTTCAAATAAGAGTCGATAAAAATGACACTGTTCTCGAATGAAATCCCCGTGTCCCCGTGTTGCTGTTTGCTCCCAGCCTGGAAAGGGAAAAGAATCCAGACAGTTTGGCCACAGTTTGCCAGGGGGGGCAGTGGAGGGGAGCTGAGTGAGGATTCCTCATTAGAAAACGATGGAAGATTCCTGTGTGAGGTACATTGGAGGCACCATTGGAGGTTGGTGTTTGGAAATCCAATGATGAAGTCTAGACTTCCATTTTCCAAGATGGATTGGTTTTAATTTAAGCAATCCAACAACTTGCGCACCTATCCTTCATGTTTATAGTTATTATGCACTGAAGTTGCAGCACATCTTCACGCCGAACAATCCTCAATAGGCCTACTTGTTTTTTGCCTGTGTGCCATGAATACCCACAGGGACTCAGTTCATTTAGTAGGCAGCTATGCAGTTTTAGGAATGTTGCACGTGTCTCATGCATTTCCTGTGCAGTATAAAAAAGAACCCCTCCTTTTTTTTCTATTTTCTTCTACCCACCCTTCTATACCCCCCACCCACCCCCTTCCCTTCCCTAGATGACACTTCACACTGGCACCACACTCGAGTGAGCCGGGGCATCCTCTCCCAGGACAAAATGCATATCTGGATTCTAAAAATAATCCTTCTGATTGCATCATCTCTGAGGCTGGTCGAGATGTATGACAATTATGGGGAGATCTGCCGGAGCCTGTGCATGTGCGACGAGAAGGAGGGGATCCTGACGGTGAGCTGCGAGAACCGGGGGATCATCAGACTGACAGAGATCAGCCCGGTTCAGTTCCCGATGTACCACCTCCTACTGACAGGGAACCTCCTGAAGAAGCTGTCAGTCAATGATTTCATCAATTACACCGGGGTAACCATCCTGCACTTGGGGAACAATGATATCTCCGAGATCGAGTCGGGTGCCTTCAACGGACTCCAGGGATTAAAAAGGTTGCACCTGAATAACAACAAGATTGACCTTCTGAGGGACGACACTTTCACAGGGCTGGAAAGTTTGGAATACCTACAAATTGATTATAATTACATTACAACTATAGAGCCCAATGCCTTGAGCAAACTGCACCAACTGACAGTGATGATTTTGAATGATAACTTACTTTCTGCCCTCCCCTCGAATATATTCCGGAATGTCCCCCTTACACACTTGGACCTGAGGGGGAACCGACTAAAAATGTTCCCCTACATTGGCCTCCTGGAGCACATGGACAAAGTTGTGGAATTACAACTGGAGGAAAATCCGTGGAACTGCTCCTGTGAGCTCATTGCTCTCAAGGCTTGGCTGGAGAGCATAGCCTACACGGCTCTGGTCGGGGAGGTGGTGTGCGAGACGCCTTTTAGGCTGCATGGCAGAGACCTGGATGAGGTGTCCAAGCAAGAGCTGTGCCCGCGGAGACCCGTAGAGGACACGGTCAGGCCTGCACCACCCAGCAGCACCAATGGATATTATCAGACCACACCTTCTGCTGTCACGGCCTCTGTCACTTCATCAGCTGTTTTTAGGTCCTCCTCCAGGCCTACCAAGGGCACACGGCAATTTAACAGAACTAGGTTAAAGCCCACTTCTCGGTTACCGGGCGGTAACCCGTATAACTATGGCCCCATCATTGCTTTTCAGACCAAATCTCCTGTGCCTTTGGACTGCCCCACTGCCTGCACATGTAATCTGCAGATTTCTGAAATTGGGTTAAATGTCAACTGCCAAGAGAGAAAGATTGAAAGCATTTCTGATCTAAAACCCAAGCCATACAACCCTAAAAAAATGTATCTCACTGGAAATTACATCCCTGTGGTGCGAAGATCTGATTTTGTCGATGCCACTGGATTGGATTTGCTTCACCTGGGAAACAACAGGATAAGTGTGATCCATGACAGGGCTTTTGGGGATTTAACCAACCTCCGTCGGCTGTATTTAAATGGTAATCTCATGGACAGGCTTACAGGGGAGATGTTTTTTGGCTTGCAGAACTTGCAGTACCTTTATTTAGAGTACAACAAAATCAAGGAGGTGGAGGCTGGCACTTTTCACTACCTGCCTAATCTCCAGCTGCTTTTCCTCAACAACAACCTCCTCAAAACTTTACCCATGGGCATCTTTTCCAGCCTCTCCCTGTCTCGACTTAATCTGCGTAACAACCAATTCCAAAACCTGCCTGTGAGCGGTGTTTTAGATCAGCTCAAGTTGCTTGTGCAGATAGATCTGTTTGAAAACCCCTGGGACTGTTCTTGCGACATAGTGGGGATGAAGATATGGCTTGAGCAGCTCAGTGCAGGCACGGTGGTTAATGAGGTTGTGTGCGAGACGCCCATACGCCACAAGGGGGCGGATCTGCGTTCCATCCAGTCTGAGCAGCTGTGCCCAGATTATACTGACTCATACATCTCACCAACTCCCCCCACGGAGGAGCCCATGGACGACCATGTTGTCACAACAAACCCTCCTCAGAAGTTCAGCCCCTCAAGCAGCACAGTACCCCTCTCCGTCCTCATCCTTAGCCTCTTGCTTGTTTTCATCATGTCTGTTTTTGTGGCGGCAGGGCTCTTCGTTGTGGTGATGAAAAGGCGCAAAAAGTCTCAGAGTGACCGCACGAGCACCAACAATTCGGACGTTAGCTCCTTTAACCTGCAATACAGCCTCTACAGCAATCGCTCCTGCCCTAAAGTCAAAGCCCCCGCCGGTCACGTTTACGAGTACATTCCCCACCCCATGGGCCACATGTGCAAAAATCCCATTTACAGGTCACGGGAAGGAAACACGGTGGAGGATTACCGAGACCTGCACGAGCTCAAGGTGACATACAGGAATACCTCTGATGAGGAGAGGGATAGTAGCACGTTGAGGAGTCCCGCGTACAGCGTCAGCACCATCGAGCCACGTGACAACCCCTCCCCCATCCAGGATGCAGACCACTTTTTCAGGGGCATTCTGGAGCCCGATAAGCAGTCCCCGCATCAGTCCATCCCATCCATCCCAGCAGCCAATTTAGAGTACAAGTACACTGGGCCTGTGTCGTACACGTACAACCCAAATTTCGATGTCAGGCGGCAGTTCTTGCACCCGGAGAGGATAAGAGAAACGATGCTCTACAGCACAGCACCCAGTACTGTTTATGTGGAGCCCAACAGAAACGAGTATTTGGAGCTAAAAGCTAAACTGCAGTCTGAGCCTGATTACCTCGAGGTCCTTGAGAAACAGACCACCTTCAGTCAGTTCTGAGCAATGCGGTTGCTAATGTTAATGAGACACTTTGTCTGCTGGTCCTCCTTGAAACAGTGGCTCAGTTTATTAAAGGGTGCCTTGGCACAGAAACACACGAGCAAACGCGAAGGAGCTAGGACGGGGTGTGCCGAACAATCAATTCTTTCTGAGACGCGACAGCACGAAAACGGATACAGCTTTCTGACAGGTAGACGAACAAACTCCACTGATGATGATGCAAATTTTATTTTTTTATGGTGAAGATGGAATAACACAAAATGTAAGTGTACTGGTAAATCCTATCCAACTTCATTTTCAGGAATATAACCATACATAAAAAAAGGTATATTGTGAATCAGAAGAGAGGGAGAGAAAAGAAAAAAAAAAACGTTTATAAAATCCCTCTTGGACAAAAAAAGAAAAACACTTGTACAGCAGATGATCGGAACTGTGTAGGACTATTTTCTGCTGTAGTCTGTAAGTAAGTATTTATTGATATAATCTGCCATGTCTTTTAAAAAAAAAGAAGAAAAAAAAACAAACTTTGATTCTACATCAGATATTACCTGTGTCATCATATCCCATGATCCTCTGGAAAAAAAGGCTTATGTTTGTAGTTTCATTTACTGTAGCTCTGCATTGTAACAGTGGCTTTTTCTTTTTGAAAGTGGCACACCCCCCCAAATGTTCAAAAACAGACTGCGTCATTTGAAGATTTAAAAAACAAAACAAAACAAAAAAAACAACAAAAAATAGTGTCTTTGTATGCTTTCTGCACTTTTTGAAATTGGAAGGCAAGTTTGCCTTCATTGAGCTCTCATAAAGGAGATTATTATATTAAAAATGAATATGAGTATTCATTCTTAATATGTAGAGATATGTTATCAAAACTAAATTCATAAATGATATTTGAAGTATTCATTATGTTGTGTAATACTGATATTTTAATCAATGTAACACCTATTTTTATACGAGCATTGGCAGATTCTCTATCCCTTATTGGTTCCTTTGTTTTGATTGCTTTGCACTTATTGCACTATATTGACCAAACTATGTTATTGTCATCAAATAAAACAAGATGTCAGGTTCATACATTGTGCTTATGAGGAAAACTGAAGTGTTCTGGTTGACATTACTAAGAACATCAGAGTTGGGTTGGCCGTGTACCCTTTTAATTTGGCAAATCAACTGACAATGTCTTGGCTAAGAACCGGCGACTGAAGACACAGTCTGTGCTTCACTCACAGGGCCAAGCTAGCGTCTCAGAAAGGCCTGGAATCAATGGGGATTCAATCAATGAGCATTAAACCTTTGCAATTATACAATGACAACTGTATCCACATTACTGCCTGCCAAGCGACAAGGAGGTCATTTATATAAACATGATAGGAGCTGACTTAGGGCTCCTGCAAAGCCAGTGGGTATCAACTTTGGCAGTGATGAAGACATACAGACTCAAGGTAGTCATAATAGGCTTGTAATAGTCTTTTTTTTTTTTTTATGAATTACATGGGTAGTCATAAAAACGCTATAAATATAAATTTATTTAATTGTATATTTCAGTGTGGTTTTATATAACACTATTTTTCGATATCTGTTTGGGATTGTCGAATATTATCAAATTACGACCACTGATTCGACCAAAAACAACAACTCCCAATTGGTAGATAACTATTCATTATAGTAATAGAATCACATTTCAACTTGGTTTTGCTAACATGCAAAATTCCAAATGTAATATTTTTGTTCTTTGCATATGAATAATATTTTTAGCTAGTTGAATGGACTCCTAACTGCTCATATTGCCCATATATGATGTGCTTTTTAAGTGGCTAATGTTTACAGAGAGTAGTGGGGACATTGCGGAGTGGTCCTCATAACAGTAGAGAATGAAAGCATAAAAAATGTCCTTAAATCGTCAATTGTTAAAGTGGGTAAGACATGCATCAAGTTTAAAGCAAGTGTAAAATGATGCACTGGTTGGCATGAAAGGTTTTGTGGCTGACGACTTCTTCTGACCAACATTGTGATGGTACAAAATGACAAGCACAAATCAAAACAACAACTTTAGACACTAAAGCAAAAACAAAATAAGTCTAATAATTAACTATTATTGTCTGTAGCAAAGACTGCCTGACTGTTTTTGAGTAGGAATCGGTGAAAAACATAGCTTCCCTGTTGTGATTTGGGCACAAAAACCAGGCAAAAGTATAAAACGATTAAAAATTCAATCAAGAGCAAAACTTAAAACATTAAAAATATGTAAATGTTACGTTTGCAGTTTTCATGTTTGACTTTTTCAGTGATTTGTGGAAGTGTATGCTTTGTGACAGACAGGGCTCTGGGCTCAAAAGGATCCAGATTCAAATGTGAGAGGGTAAAATGAAGACATTTTTAAATATAGATCAAAACTTAAAGGTAGATTTTTTTTTGTACTGTTTGAAGTTGTTGTCTCAGTTTGTGCTTGGCCACTTCACTACTTGAAAACGCAAAGCAGGGTCCATAAAAAGGCAAGAGGCTGCCCCTGTGCCACCATTTTCAGTGTGCAGCGAGCGTCACCATTTAGGAATCCAAGCGCTCCCTCAGCAGAGACAGACGACATCTTTGCGGAGCGGAAGCCTGCCGACTAATTCTCAACTCGCGGGGAATTATTTGGAATTAAATGAATTTATAATTAAACCTTCTCCGCGTGCAAAGAGCTGTTATATAACTGTTTACGTTTTTTTTTTTCCCTTCTCTTTCCCACTACCAAGTCCATCGTGGTGCCTGCTGCCTTGCCTTATTAAAAAAAAAAAAAATGTAACACTCTGGGTCCTCATTGCTTTCAGAGAAGCTCGGAATGAGAGCAGAAGGCAACCATTTGGGAGATGAGGAGTCCTGGAACCGAGTGTAACTGTGGATGTGTCATACATGTTGCAGGGAGATGTGAATCATGGCCAAGAAGTGCGTGCACTCGCCCAGCATTGGTGGCCTGTGGGATGCTCACAGTTCCCTGACATGGAATTATATTTATTTTTTGTGATACTTATATTGCTAAACACTTTGCACCTGAGCAGCATGGTGACAAATGTTTAAAATGTGGCGCAGATGGCTGCATTGGGTTTCATTTTCATATCCTGGAATTACCTTTTCTTTTTTTTTCCTTTCTCGTCCTCAGATGACAAAATGTTCGAACACATTGATGAAATCAATGAATCATTGTCCCCCCCGCCTCCCTTTTTCTGAAATAGGTTTGCCATTACTGTGTGTGCGAGTATGAACTTCCATCCAACCCAGACTGTTTGGTTAATTGCCGCCTTGACCCAGCTTACAGTCCCAGCGTAATATACTCGCATTTGTCGAAATTGCACGCTAAATCAATTTAAAACCAAAATTGATCAGAAAATATTTGAACTTCTGCGGCGAGACCGGAGAGGAGGCGGCGAGGTGAAACATCCCAGATGGTGTTGCCTCACGCTGACCGGCATCCCTGATCATTTCTGACTGAAACTCAGCGCATGCAATCTGACGCAAGGCCGGCGGTGTGCGGTACAGGTGTAGGGCGCCGCCGTCAGAGGAAGCCTCCCTCCTCGCAGAAAGAGCTCATCAGAAAGGCAGAGCCGGGAAGAGAGACGGGTGATGGGCAGCCGGTGTTCTCGTACGCTCTCTGCTTTCACACCATTTGAGAGTTAATCAATGCGGAAGCAGAGTGGCACGGCGCATGAAACCTGTCCAAGCTGCACCAAGTGTTGGCTCATCACTTCTGCTATTTTCAGTGCGTGGAGTTGAACTTGCCCGGCAATTATTTTCGAACACTGTTCTCAAAAAAAAAAAAAAAAAAAGCTGATTAAGAAGAAAAAAAGAAAAAGCTTTTTCTGGAGGAGTTTCTGCTCCCATTCCAGTTTTATGGATTCTCAGATTGCGTTGGCAGAATTGGATGTTTATGGTAAATAAAATCAGCTTGATGCCACACATGTGCAGGTAGCCAGCTACTAGGCCCGAGGGAAAAATTACGCTCAAGGACAAGGACCCCTCTTTACAACCTCATTTCAGCAACTCTTAGGATTATATATAGTTCACATATCTTTAAGTAATCTTGTAGTATGCATAGAGTATTAGTTTAATTTAAATTAACAGTAACTGAAATAGAATTGCCTTTTTTTGCTAACCTCTTGAATTTTTTCATCCATATTGTTGTGATTTAAGATGTGCTCAATATTAAGTTGATTAGAAGGAATATAAATGAATTCTGTTTCTCCTGGGTTTCTACCAGTTGAATTGCTCACAAGTCTACCAGTACATTATTATGTAGCCCTTAGCTACCAAAAAGGAAAAATAAGCGTTTCGTTTTCAAGTGCATCTACTTTCTGATCATTTTTATGTAAAAAGTAATACGAATAAAGTGGGGGCATAAAAATGGCTAAGGATTTGCAAGTTAAATCTGTCACTGTAACATACAAAGCAACACTGATATTATGAAGGTTTTGGATATTTTTCCTGTCTTAACCCTTAACATGATTGTTTTTTATGTATTTTTTGGTCTTTGAATGCCCACACGTTGTTTATATTATTTATATCTTGCTGTCAGTTATTCCCAATTCAAAACTTGGCAGTTTCCTTTACGTTGGGTGTTGACTTAATTGTTCACGTTTCTATTTTTTTCCTTCTTATGCTGCTTTTCAGTTTGCAGTAAGACGCTGCAATCATACGTAAATGATAATTACACTAATAATGCATCTACCCCGGGCGTACTGCGAGACATGCAGGGTGGACATTTTGCATATGCTCGAGTGACGTTTCATCGACCGCGGCCCCTTCCCCTTTCCCCCCCGCCGATGCCGCCACATTCCTCCGAGCCCGCCTCGCTTTCCTTCTCGGCACCCGGTCTCCATGATGATGTGAGCAATTGAGTTCAAGGAGATCTGGGTAATTGAGAGGGCAGGGATGGCATCTGACAGGCACCGATGGCTCCAATGATTACTTTAATCAGAGTGGTTACTGGAATTCCTTCAGGCATGTAGAAATGCTCAAATGTTCATCAGCACTCAACCGATTTCTACCCACCCCCCGTCGCTGCCAACGCCTCCTCTTCTACCTCACGTTGCCATAATTACCGATCAGTTTTCCTTCCTCCTTGTGCCTTCTCTTTCATTGTTACCCCCAAGCTTCTGGGCTTTGTTTGTTCCTGTGATCTTAAATCCAAAGTGGGAATCATTATGAGGGTACACTGGGCAGCTTTATGGCCCAAAAATGCATTATGGATAAGGCATTTTCTCATAAAATGCCATGGTAAAGCTCTTAACATCCATAGGGACTCTCAAGGACTTGGTCACAGTAAATTCAAGCATATTCTTACATAGATAAAAAGCACTTTAGATTTAAGTGGGGTTTTTTTCCAGGACATGCAGAATAAAGAGTGGATTTTAAATTTGTATTTTTTTTTTTTTAAGGCTCTAAATTTTTCCATCAGGAATGTTTGACACTTCTGAATTAAATGGTACTATAACACTTGTATGTTCTACTCAGATTTTAACTTTTAAATGATTAGCCATTGCATCTTAAAGTCAAATGTGTCATCTGCCAATTAAAAAGCCACTTGCTGCTGTCAAACATTGAAGGTTTCTTCAATTTGTTATGCAATACTGAAAAAAATGTGCCAGCTACAATCAATGGCGAATATATTTGTTGCCTTTGTTGTGATTGGACGGGAGAATTAGCGATTCAAACACCAAATAGACCTTAAAGAATAATGCTAACAGTGGAAAGCAAGCTAACATACACGCTTGCTTTTTTCTGCTTTACAGCCAATCAGGGCCAAGGACAATAAACGCCACTGTGGATTGGCTGCTTTGCAAATACTAGCCAATAGCATGTGAAGGATCACTGCACCTTGGTGTTTTAGCTTTTCAAGATGCATTTATTTCAAATATTTTAGTCAAACTGAGAAAAAAAAAGTAAATAGATGAATAATTTGGATTTACATTCCACAGAAAACCTGCCAAACGTAACAAGTAGGGAGGCATCCACTGTATTGCAATACTTTACAAAAAAAATTATTACTAAAAAGTAGCTCATTTTGCAGAGATATATTTCTCTTCTTAGAGTATGTCTCATATATTCCACAGTAAATATAGCTTGAGAAGCTAACAATGCTTGGTGCATTGTTAAGTGAGATGCTATTGGCTGGCATTTACAAAGTAGCCAATCCAGGAGCTCCATTTTCCTTGGCACTCATTTAAACAGTGAAAGACTGTTTAAAGTATGACTGTAGGTGTTTGCTTCTGGGTTGTGTTTTCACAGTGGAGATTTATGCATATTGACATACATTTGGTGTTTGAACTTTTAAAATAGATAGCTACAATTGACCCTTATGAATAAAAAGGGGTCCACTGTAATTAAAATTCCCCTGCAGCTCCAGAAAATACGGTACTCCAACACATTGTTATAAGGTCCACATAATTCTATTTTTACTGTATTAACCACATATTTAAATACATTAAATCATTTCAGTAAGTAAATCAATGTATTTTTAACTAATCTAAAGAGGACAACTTTTTTTTGATAACTGCCACTACTTATGTGCTACATGTTGAAACATTATTCATATAAAAAGGAGGTGCTTCCAGCTTTTTCATTTGATGTATGTTGAAGGATTTCTTTAGAAACACATATGTACACTTTAAAAAAAAAATCAATCTCTGATTAGTATGTTTTAATAAATTGTATGCTCTTTCTGTTTCAGAACTACATTTTGTACATTTACTATTATTGCAGTGATTTTAAACACCTTAGACTGTTCTTGTATTCATTAAAATCATGTAAAGTAATCACCCCAGCTTTAGTTTGCATAGCTATGGAAATTCAGCTATACTGTGATCAAAATCCACACAACGTACACACTCTACTCGCCTTTATATGATGGTAAACAAAACTCTGCAATTAGTGCGTACGCTATGTGACTTAAAGCAGATGGTGCTCCTATGGAGCCGAATCCCCGTTTGATAAATCAGTGCAGATGGAAGTAATGGACTTCCTGCAGTCCTGCCTTAACCTTCACCTCCCAGTTCACCCTAAATGGTGGATGATGAAGTTAACAGAGGGATGGAAATCCTTCATGCAAAATCGAGGCAATTATCCCGGAATAATTATCATTTCAATAGTCAATAGACTATTTCCAATTTGTTACATATTTGCGAATCGATGTTCATGGGAATATGAGATTTTTTTTTGATGAAATAGCTGGATTTTTGTTGTTGTTGTTGTTCTGTGAGGCAAAATGTTTCATATTTAATTTAGTTCTTTGTTTTGTTTTGTCACTGTTTTACTTCCGTCCTCCAACCCACGTCCCCAGCCTCCCCGCTGCTTCCTCCCCGCTTAGCCTGCCCTCTCTTTAAGTTCCCGTTGGGCGGCGGGCCTGTATTCATCAGGCCTCCCCCGTTTTGTTTGTTTATGGCGGCTGCACCCGCTGATCCGGAGCCGCAGTAACCCTGTCGTTTGATAAATGGCAACCATAGCATTACTGACTCCCCAGCCGAGCCCCGGTGACGCCTGGCCAAAAAAACAACAGGTTGATGTATGGCTTCCTTTAGACTGTCAAGTCATTTAAGTAGAGCCCATCCAGGCTCGGCGCTTCTACTGTATGCTTGTATTTGCTTGGACGGGTGCCCCATCCTGCCCTGCCTTGTATGTGTCAGTGATTTCAATACTGAACAGTAGCTGCTGAGGCATGATATATGCAGGTTTCACTGACTTTATTAGGCGTTTTTGCTTTGTTTTGCTTGTGTGAGTTGAGTACAATGAAATGTAAGGTCGGGAAATATTTATATTGAGATTTATTTGTACTCTGAGTCCAGAAATTTCCAAAAAATGGTGGTGGTAACAAGATGAATATATATTTTCTACAAATTTCTGGATTTTGTAGCAGTGTTTATAGCATTCTGTCCCTGAAGCCAACAAGTACATAAAGATAATGTTAACTTTACATCTGGACTTTTACTCAATTCCCCTCCCTTTTTTAAGACATCTGGACCAAGAACTAATTGAAAATCTGGAATAATTTGACTTTAAATCAGGACTTCAGTATCTTATGCTAAATATAGACAGTTTAAAGCACAGTTTGAGATCTGCGAGGCACATATTTTATACCAAAGAGGAGTACTAATGCTTTATTTGGCAACTAAATTAGCCGTTTAAAAATCGTGGGGCTAGTTTGAAACCCCCATCTGTGAACACACAGAGGCCAAAAGCATGACAGTTAAATCTTTTGTGGGTGAGAAAAAAAAAAAATCAAAATGCAGAACTAATATTTTACTTTGTTCAACAGTAAACAAATATGTAATATATTAATGAAACTGTGAAATAATTATCTTTGTTTTAGAAAAGAGATCTGGAAGTCATTTAAAATAATAAAATACAGCACAGCTCTGATGTTTTTACTTCTTGGGTAAAAAGATAGTTTTTAAAATGCTTTCTCTGTTTTCAACTTCATTGTTATATGCAATGTTTTTGTTTTCTTTTGTCTTTTTATCATTTGTTGTGCAGTGTCGGTCAGATGGGTTTGCTGTTGGGCCAAATTTTAAAATATTGTTTTAAATACAGTTTAGGGACCCACAAAAATAATTAGCATGGCCCAGGGGCCACACTTTGGACACCATTAATCTAGAAGGTCAAAGAGATTTGGCATGGTGCTTTTTTATATTTGTTTCCACAAATGTGAGTGCTATATCTGCAAGTAACTTGAAGACCAAAATGATCAATGAGTAGGAGAAGGTAGCTAATATAAGAATTGCTGAAAATTATATTCATATCTTTCCAAGACTGGATGGGAGTCCAGTGTTAACATTCAATGGAGGAGCTTTTTGAGCTGAAAATGTAATTGGCCTTGATGCATTTTGATTTTGAAAGACTGCGTCTAACATTTTTTTTTCAAAATCAAGCTTTTCAACTCAAATTTGAGGTTAAAAGTGGCAAGATTTGAATCTAAATGCAAAGAATGATGCAAGAATTATGCCATTGTTGGAGTTTCCAATGCATAGTTCAAAAACTTCAATAAATGCCATGTGTACAGGAGATTCCCTAAAGGTGAGACCCGTTTTAAATAAAACTTGCATCCTCTTTAAACGTGATCCTGATATGTGCAAAATTGTGAAGCTAGCACAAAAGACGCCTTGGGATTAATTTTAGATTTTTTGCTTTTATTTTTGAGGTCGGTTTAAGATGTTCCCGATTACATAACTAACAACATTTATACGCTAAGCTCAATTAGATGATCGAACGCAAACTCTCATTTTATAATCAAGTAACAATGAAGAGCAGGGAGTACAATTTCCATAAAAAAGTTTAAATAATCCCTTTTAGATCTGTTTGGTGTCCAAATTCCTTAATCTTCCATTTATGAAGTCACCTTTAAGTCCAAGTATATTGTTGTGGTCTAACCAAAGCAAAAATGTCACGTCTGATATAGGTTGCGTTAATTCCTGCTTTGTAATGACTTTCTTTTAAGATGGCAAGCAGTCCTCACGTCTTCTCCACCGGTGATTGGTTTTTTCTTTGAGAGACTCCGTGCTCCGAACACGTTATGTGCCCCTCAGGTTCAAACCCAGATATCTTCAAAGCTGAAACATGTTTACCTAGCCTGAGTTCAGTTCACAATTCGACTCTACTGTCACTGGTAAATTTGACTCTTTAGCAATGTGTGCGTGCTTCCAAGTGTGATAATTCGAAGGAAGGAGATAAGGCTGGGCGTGTGGGCGGTTTGCGTCTTTGAGGTGGCGCACACTTGCGCCTTTCTATCCACTTTACCAGCCTTCTGATTTACTGTAAAATTCCACTTGCTTGTTTCCTTATACATCCACTGCCTCCCTCTCTCTGTCCCGTCCCCATTTTGTTTCCGTCTCCGTGGCTTTGAAAGCGCGGCGAGGAGTCTGCAGAAAACCGGGGCCTTGCTAAAGGAATTAGGCTGTGCGCTGGGAGATCGCTCGGATAATGAAATGGTGGGAGGTAGAAAAACTAATTTTCACACCCGTGAGAGAGAGACGGAGAGGAAGACATACTAATGTGGCAGTTGAAAATAGCATTGAATAGCACTGACAAGAAAGACAGAGACAATTCCAGAATCCAACAGTGTTATTTGATTTCAGCCCGTGAGATATTGAGTCCCTTAAAAGGATGAAGTTTGGCACCGACTTTAACCGTTCAGAACGGACTGGTCCCAATGGGGAAACGATTGTTTTTCCAACCGTGTCGTCCTCCCGGAGCGCTCCGAGTGACAGTTTGCTTGTGTTTGGACAATGGCGAGGCTGAACTTGGCAGAGTGTGGGTGTACTTGTTAAAAAAAGGGAAAAAAAGGCTACTGTGGAAAAGCTCTTACAGCATTACTGACGTCAGCTACTTATGATGTTCTCTGTGTTCCTGTGAATCTATCTGCGTGTGTGCCGGGGTGTGTGTGCGTGTTTCTGCGTGTGTGTAGGCCTTCTGTATGAAAAGCAGAGTCATACTGGTGTAAAAAGAGGTCATTGATGAGCACGAAAACAAACAATGAAAGAAAAAATTACGCAACATAAAGCATTTATATGTTAGCAGGCCAGATGTAGTAAGCTGTAGACATGTACATGTTGGATTTTTTACATTTTTCAAGTAAAAAAACTGCACTGTAAAATGCAAACTTGTAAGATGCAGCAGCACAATCTCTTGTTAAAGTTACCAGCCAGACGTTTCTACAAAATCAGCAGAACAAATTTTAATTGTAGCTTTTCACCTATGCAATGTCATGTCAGATCTTTCATTTGTTTTGCTCTAAACGTCAATTAAGATCAAATCTACCCTCCCAACAGAAGCTCCCAGCATTAAGCCTTCAATGACATCACACAAGGCAAAACACAACTAATGAGGGATTTTTGGGGATGGTCATTAGAATTTCCTAGTTTCTTTTTCCTTGTGTATAAAAGTTTTACTAAATATGTCCTTTAATACAAGTTCTTTCTGATTACAAAAAAGAATGACATTATTAAAGCACTTTCTGAGAATGATACATAGCTTTTTTTTGAGTGTGAGGGGAAAACATTGCAAAAAATTACATAACATTTATTGATTTGTGAACAGTGAAACCAATATCAACTGGAATTGACTGTTTTTTTTATACTCTATTTTATTTATGCAACAGTTCAAGGTTACCTTCCAAGGAAGTTAGCACATAAAATGCAAAAGTCAAAGCAGTAGGAATCAAGAATTATGCATAAAGAAGGCCTCGGATTTGGAGCAAACATGCATATTTAAGGAGACGAATTCAGAAAGAAGACGGCTGCTTGAAAGCTATGTAAGAACTTGCACATCTGACATAGTCTTCACTAAAACCAGCTAACAAGCTTAGGTTGTGTTTTTTCTGTACCTGCTGTGATGTCATCAGCTTAAATACACACAGTAGAATTAGTTTTTTTTCTTTCCTTCAGCACATTTTTCTACAAATATTTGTGTTAAATAAAAACTTGTAGTGAAAGCCTACAATCAGCATGACAACAGATTTCCATCAATCCACTAACAGTGAGAGAGAGAGAGAGAGAGAGAGAGAGAGAGAGAGAGAGAGAGAGAGAGAGAGAGAGTGGGTGGCATCTGTTTGAACATACTGTTCTGGGCAAAGGTTGGTTCATTTGTATGCAAGGTATGCGACATTCATTTTAACTTTAAAAGACGAAGGAATAGCATACTTTTGTTAATGCAGCTCAATCTGGGCAGTGAATTTTATTCACTATACTTGACATACAGTGGCTCTTAAAGGTGTAAAAAGAGACAATGATAAATTACTTCAAAACTTTCATCCTGCAAAATTCAATAAGTACTAGCCTAGCTGTGTGCGTTTATGCAGTGTGTGGTTATATTGTGTCTCTTTTCCCAACAGAGTGGTATGTTTTTCAATTAAATTGTACAAGATAAATGTGACATTTATTGTGAAAAAAATGTTTTTGTCCCTCTTAAAAGCCTTCTTTAAAAAAAAAAAAAAACAGGACTTTCAAGCACCTCTGTATATTCTGTTAAAATCAAAACACTTGACAAAATCACTAAAAACTGGATCAAAGTCCATTGCCTCAGTAAGGTCTTTTTGTTGAAAGACCTTATTGAGGCCTAAAGGTTTGGATGACAGACATTTAGTTTGTCATCCATTTCTTTTCATGTTGAAGAAGTACCGAAAACAAAGAGACGAGTGGAGGTTTAAGCTACCTCCATTTTCCAAGGTTGAACATCTTTTCGTCAGGGCTGGACACATTATTCTTTTTTATCATTTTCCACGCTTCCCTTTTCTTTTTTTTTTATTTCAACACTCCCGAACACCCGAGCACAGCCTGATATAATCCATTTTCTACTCTGCATCACAGGCAATTAACCTCCATGTTCAGCCTGTGAATATGGAGGTTCAAACTTGAAACTTTATATTAAAAATCCGGCATTTCCAGCCTCCTGCCCCCAGGTGACGGGGCACACCTGATCAAAAGCCAAACGATGCAAACGGCAGGAACAAGTTGGCGATGTGTATTAGATCTCATTTGCCCTGTTAAAGTGTGTTAACAGGAGGAATTAGAACCAAATTAAACCACCAGAGATTCCCAACTCATCTAACTGTCAGGATGTTATTATAGACTCCACATAAATGTGTAAGGTATCATGGGAGAAGGCGCTTATTGAATTATGCCAGAATTAACCCATTAGCAGGGAGGAATCAATCTGACTCGAGACGGCATCATCTCTGCCTCGGAACAAGATTTTTCATTTTGTCACGGGCATTTTTGAGGGACACCTCCATGTCTCCTGCTTTTTTTTTTTTTTTTTTTTTTTCTTTTTCAGTTTGTTACATGAGAAATGACTCAAAAAGCAATATAAATGGGTTTATGTGGTGACCTGTGGGGGAAAAAAGGCATTCCGTCGATGCAAACAGTTTTATCTTCGGAGGTTGTAACCCCAGCGTGGAGCGGAAGCTTTCGCCACATTAAAAAAAAAAAATCCTGTCTCCCTCTGAGGGAAATAAAATGGAGTTTAATTGGCCAGCTGTAAAAGGCCTGTCCATTCTAAAAATGTTAAAGCTTTGAATTCTGACTCTTTCAGCACCACTGCACTGACTTTAAGTTCAGTTAAAGGCAAATCACCAATGGTTAAGTGTTATTTTTCAGTTTCCCTATCGTTTAAGATACCATAGAGATTACTTGATTCAAATTCAAATGCCTCCTCTGCCTTCTGCTGACAGGATGTTAACGGCTAATGGCTCCACGATTGGGCAGTTTACAGCTGGCTGGGTTTTAATCTGATGATCACGCCGTATGACCTTTGTGCTCTGTAACGGATCTTTTTTTGCAAATGAGGCATGAACAAATTCCAGTCCAGGAAGACTCAAAAGTAAAAGCTCCAAAAAGAGCTGGCAATACCCTGCTTCCATAACAATGTTTGCATTTTCTTCTATTTATTACAAAAGCATCAGGGTTTCGGTGGGATATTTTCCTGCAAAATAGCTAAAACTCAGTCAGATTGACTGTGTTACTACACATATTTGTTAGTTTTAAATTGGAAGTTTGACTAGGCCATTTGAAAACATAAAAACTCTGATTCAAAGCATTCCATTGTAGCTTATGACCTGCTGGAAGGTGAATTTCAGTCCCAAACTGGACTATATCGAAGGGTATCAGAGTAAACAGGGGATCATAATGCCAAGTTTCTCAGATTTGTATTTTTTTAATCACGGTTGGAAATAATGAAAAAAAAGTCCAATAGTATCATCTCAATACATTTCCGCCAGGTCAACAGTGAGCATATTCTAATGCAATAAATAAATAAATCCAATGAATAATAAATGCCTTTGAAACACCGACTTTCGTCTCGCAAAATTTAATGTTTCCGCTGTCACCATCAAAGTGCTTAACTGAACCTGCTACATTTATTCAGTCGCGGTGTAATGAAATTAATAATTCATACGAAGATAATTACATACTACTGCGCCTTGGCCGTCCGCGTGCTTCGGAAACCCGGTAATAGGTTTTAAATAAAACCTGATTTCAAACGAGGATAACGTTCTGATGCTCTGGAAATTGAGGTCCCCGTAGGTTCCAAGTTAATGCGAAAATTCAAATAATCAATTTGGGCCTCTGAGATTACTTATGTGCTAATAATTAAAGTCAGGAAAGGCTGGTATAAACACAAGGCCAACCATGGCTGGAGTTTTTTGATTTCTCCGAAAAAAAAGAAAAAAAAAGTACCTCTCTTCTTTTCTGTCTGGTTATTATTTTTTTCTGTCTTTGATGTGGCAGCTCATAAATGAAACTAATCACTCTGCATCTCCTTGAGAAAATGTTAATGATGAAAAGGCCTTTTCATTTGGCACAACAAAGGTGGTGCTCCATGTCTGGACTACTGGCTGGTAGATTCATCAGGAGTAAGTAAAGGAGGACAACGCCAGAAACGAGGCGCACTTTAATACCTTAAGGTTCTGACCATCTTCCGTTTCTATGCTCGATGTTCCCTGAATGTCAATGAGGCTCTGTCCACTGACGGCCGCTTACGTTCAAAATCCAATTCTAGATGCTGCTGTCATAAACGCAGGTCTTCACGGATGCTTTGACCTTGATTTCATTGATTTGTCTCTTGAAAATGCAATATATGTTTACACAGATTGTCATGTTGAAACAACAAATTTTAAAGTAATGTAAGTAACGTATAAGCTCTCGATTTACAGGTCAATCTAAGTTCCAACACTATTCTATTGGCACGAGATCTAGGTAATGAACAAATAAATAAAATGGTGGATGAAAGTTAATATACGGTTTTCAGCTTTTTTGCAAATAAAGCTGAAAACCAAACATCACCAAATATCAACCTTTATACCACTGGTTGCATTCTCAGTCCAACAATCTCAATCTTCCAACAGCTTTGCAACCAGTATTGCCTTGTGTTCCCTCAGCATGATGCTCCCACCACCATGTTTCACTGTGGGTATGTTTCACTGTGCTCAAGACCCAAAAATTAATTAAAGTTTGTGACTGGAACATGATAAAAAAAATGATAAAAGTGTCAAAAGTGTCACAACACCAGTTCTTTATTGCTAATAACGTCACCAGATCTAATCAATCTGACTCTCCTGCTGATCCTCGGTCTTTTTGACAGATATGTGCCCAATGAATAACAGTGATTTCCATTGTTTTATCCAAGATTTATGAGACAAACAAAAAAAAATAGTGCAGCATAAAGTCTTCAGGATAGCTCATTAAACTGTCGTTTGCAAAATCTGGGTGCTTAAACTGGTAGTCGTCGGCATTTCCTGCTGGTTAAGCTTTTTTCTACAAAAACACATTTGTTGTGCTGTAGGATTTCTTCCATACAAAGAAAAAGAAGCTTACAAGAGTGCATATATCATTGCATACCAATGCACCCAAAGATAAATTATTCCTCAGAACTAAATCTGGCTGAATCTTAAAAAAAAAGAAAAATAAATTGATCATATCATTAATTTGGGATAAATTAATCAGTACAGAGTTAACCTTTTCTAAAATGTCATACCTTTTAACGAGTATCAGAATTCCCCCCCACCTCCTGATTTATGCATGCAGTAAAAGCAATATTTTATATGAATGTATTTTCATGACTTATATCTACCATACTATAAAATGTCAGTTTTAGCAGAAAGCTTCAGAAGAAATGCAAACATCTTTTGAAGACCTAAAAGTAACCTCTGAACTCCCAAGAGGACACCGAGGTCCTCATGGACCTATTGGCTTGCTTCTAAGTGTTATTGGGTGACAGTTAAGGGTTAAAAGTATTTTACAATGTTGCTGATGTTGTGACATTTAAATTTATAGGGGAACATTATGGATTAATAGCTTATTTTTCTTATATCCACCAAGTCTGCACACTTACTAATTTATCATGCCTAAAATTACAATGTGGAAAACTTTAGCCACACCAATCTCGATTATTCCTGCGTAACTTTCAAAGTAGCATTTCTTCACAAAAAACCAGCAATGCTTTATCAGTTACAGTGGATGCCTTTTCTGTCAGATTGATAGATGAGCTTCCTGCCCGGTGTCCAAACCTGTTTTCCCCATGAACAAACGCTTTGTAAAGCAAGGAGGGGCTGGGACTTTGATGGTAGGGTGGGGTATTGATCCTTTGTTCCTTTTTAAGGCTAATTATCCACTCCACTGCCAGTTCCTGTTATCGATGTCCTGCTCTTCATCTCTTCTCATCACACTAAGGGCTAGATCTTAAAAAAATACTCCTAATGGTCATCTGTCCTGAAGAAAAAAGGCAGCTCTTTAGCCATTTGCTCACTCGAGCATCTGCTCCTGTTTACTGCTAATTTAAAAAAGGAAAATAGAAACCAATAAATCTGGTACGAAAGAAGTTGCCAGGTTTGCGCTTATCAAGTCGGCATTAAAATGAATGTTCTGACCCTCAGTTAATCAAACAAGAGCCCGCGGGTTTACCATCCATCATTTTCCAGGCTTTCCTACAATTCTTAAATACATTTAGGTAATGCTCAAGCAAGAAATTGATGCAAAAAAAAGTATTGAGTGAAATATAGAGTCACTAAATCATTGATGTATTTCATTTAGCTTCTATTTAACTTTATTTAACTTATCTCGAGGAGCCATCTGTAAAATTAAGAAACTACAACATTTTAGCTGACATATAAACAGTTTATCAAACTCTGTTTCATCTTGGTTTCATTTCATTCTAACAAAGTAGCTCATTCTCAGTTAGATGTGATGGTTCATGTTTAGGATTTTCTAAGCTTTTACTGGATGCGAATTCAAGTCTCAGTCACATGATTGTTTTTATGTTTAGTTTTTAGATGGATTATACTCTCTCTGGGCAAGTCTCAACCTTTTACTGACTGTCAAAAACTCAAACTTTCACTGGTTTTAATCCGGTCTCTATAGTCTGAGATGGAGGTCTTGGGTCTTTTTTGCAATTCCTCTAAACATTAGAAAAACATGAGCTTGGCACATATTTTCTCTGACAACACTCAGGAAGGTCATCAACACTCTTAAAGCCACGCTGGTGGGATATAGGAGCATGACGTGCAGTGAGGGGCAGTGTAAGGGGCGCACTGGGTAGGGCTTGGAACCCACTTAGAACCGCTTGCAGTTCTAGTTAATCTTATTCTCTGTAAAAAGATCGACTGCACAATGTTTGCTGGCGTCAATGCATTTTGTTAACTGTATACTCCCGATCAACAGTTACACAAATGCATTTAATAAGCAGAATCCAAGTTAGAAATGTAGCTTAAAAGTGGCAGGAAGTGTGCTTTATATCAACACATCCCTGGCACAAGAAAGTACTGGAGCAATATTACTGAAACGCTCCAGTTGTGATAATGAAGAAACATTCATTTATTCCAGTGGCTTGATAAAACACTGTCAGAGCTCAGCAGACACACTAATGGATTAGAATTTAATATGGGGCCAGTTTTTATTAAAACAAGTGTCCCTCAGGAAAATCCTCGGCAACGGGCTGTTGTGCTAAACAACACCAGAGGACTGATGAGCTCTTTCTTTCTCTCTCTTGTGTCACATCTCTACTTCTCTCTGTCTCCCACTCCACTCTCCCTCCCACATACCCATCACCGTGCAGGGGTAGTGATTGATTTGCTTTCTCTCGTGAGCAGTGATAAGCTCCAAACTCATTAAGATGGCCGCCGCCACATCCTCAGAGCATGTTGCACAAGATCCAAATCATATAAACTCCATCCTCCTCATGAAGAACTTTCTGAATTATTGCTTCAGTTTATTTAAGTGAGATGCTAGTCGTGGAAATGAATCACACCTTTAAAAGGGGTGAATTAAAGTTCTTTTTCGACTTTTTATTGCATTTTGTGTTACATCCACCAAAGAGGGTGTTCTTTTTATGCTTTTTTCACATTTTGTCACATTAAAATTAAATCTATTTCACAAGGATTTTTTTTTAAAGGCACGTATTAAAAGAGTTTCACATTTTCATGCAAATGTCCAAATATGATTTATCATGATTCCTTTAACATCCCAACAAAATTTAAGGTTGCATTTAAGTTTATGGTTGTTTGTGGAAAAGTGCCGACATAAAATTAATTGATATAACCTGAAGAGTGGATAGAAATAAAAACAAAGTGCCTGAAGTGAAAGACTGCTGCCAATGGCAGGAAATATACTACAAATAAATAAGTGACCACCTTATTGATTTTTAAATATTTTGAATCTATTAAGATGCATATTTTTGAAAAATATAAGGTTGCAAAAATCCAGGCAAAAAAAAATCTAAAATACAAAACTTAAAATAAAATGTTGAAATTTAAAACTTGCACCAGCAAAACTACTCTTTGTAAATCTAATTCATTAGCAAAGCTGTACCAGGCTAAATAATGTGAAAACGTGACAATGCACTCTACTTCCTAGTAATTAACTGGTGCCCAAACTTGATATTTTGGATCTAAATTACGAATGTTAACAATTGCCTTTTGCACTTACTAAGTTAAAGATATTCAGGGGAACCACATTATGCCATTTTTTGGTGTGATGCAATTAGCGTCTGAGGTAAACAATCGTGAACGAAGGGTGTTTACATAGTCTAAAATATTATTTATGTTAAACAGCTCCCTATTCACTCAACGAAAGAACTTCTCAAGCCCTTGAAACAAACTTCATGTGTAAAATTGGATCAATCGAGCCACGTAATTTATTTAACCGGTGAAGTTATTCACATGGACATTGCATACACTGCTTTATTATGATGCAATTATGTTTCATCAATCAGCTATGATTAAAAAGAAATTAAACGACAGAGGCTTTAAACGTATTTGCAATTGTAAAAACCCACCCCCTTCCCCCAGTGCCATTCTGTCTCCTTGGTCAAATCGGGACACTACAGAGTTCTGTTTGCTAGAATGTACTCTGTCTATCATTCTATTACGGATGCAGATATGGCTGAGTCACATTTAATCAGATTGGCCATCACTCATCTCAGCGTTCATTGCCTACAACACCTGCATAGCATCTGACTACACAGCTAGAATCACAGAATCCAAGTCATTTAGCCGAGATTCTCACTCAATGTGACAGCAATGTCAAAGGACTCGCTACACCGAACCCTCTTTCTTCAGGCAATGTTACCTCTGAGACCGCATCCAGGGATTCCATTTCACCTCTTCTTTAAAATGCACCATTTCATTCTGAAAGGGTGTTGAGGGAAGCAGCTACAGGCAAAATACATGGAGACAATTCAAGCGTTTTTTTTTTTCTTCCCCCACAGTTGGAGCCAAGTCAAGCGTGACCATTGAGAAGACATGGCTAGGTTCTCGAAAATGGTTTGATAGAGACGCCGATGTGCCGCGAAAGTATAGCAGCGCCACAAAAGTGCAAAGTCTTACAAGTCGAAATCCACTTTGTTGAGAAAATGTATATGCAACATGCTATTCAGTTTGGAAACCAGTCAAATAATCACGGAAATCAGAAAAACCAAAGATAAATCAGCTAGAGCCAAGACAAACTAATATTCATCCATAAAGGATTAACTGAGCAAAGACATACACAAACAAATGTAAAATTAAAATGAATTAAACATAAATGCTGTTCACAGACTTGTGGTTATTGGTGGAAGGCAGCCATTTTGCATTTAGAAGCGTCTTAAGGAAATTCTGCCTTTAGAAGATTGAATGCCTCTCCGAACTGATGTTTTTGACTTCCGAGTATATATCAAATGCAGCATAAGAATATATTTTTTTTTTTTCCATTCGTTTCAGGAGGCTTAATCTTCATTTGCTTTACATCATTTCCAACTTTCGCTTCCCATAAAGCCTTTGCTCCAGCACTGTCGGAGACAATAGGTGGGTTGACTTATTCTCCCCGAGACTTATATTGCCGTGGTGTATCCAGCAAAGATAACGGTTGCCAGATTATCAAATATCCTCTTAGAAGTATTGCTCTAATGGCCTCTATTGTCAGAGACAATCCTGTAACAAGGGACTTTGTAATTTCATGCAAATCCCACATGAGTTCAGGACATATGAATTTCTTGCAGTGAGGTACTTTGCTGGTCAGCATTTCATAATGGTAGTATAAGACGCACTTACAAGCAAGGTGAAGTGATGAGAACAAGAAGTGTTGGTCGAGAGGCGGGACTGTGAAATGGAAAATGGAGAAAATCTTCAGGGTATCTTGAGTGTTTGTCCAGAACGTTAAGGACTCTTCAAGAATAAGATGTTCCCGACAACTATGATAAAAACCGCCAGAATGAAAATGCAATATTGGTAAAAAGAAGACTGAAGAACTACTGTATGATTAAGTTATATTTAACATTCAGGTAACCTGATGTCACACTAGGTCTTTGAAACTGATGCTGACTAGACAGAACAGTTGCCAACAACCAGGACTGACAACAAAAAGCAACTTCTAATTCATCTTAATGCAACAAGACGTTACAGAAACAGTAAAAGTGGCTAAACTAAATCTCAAGAAACCCTCTATTAGGGTTATTTAAACTGCATTACTTCCGATTGCCTTGCAAATATGCACAGGCACAATGTATTTCAAGGTCAATGGTATACAAATCTATCACTATCCATATTCTTTGTACAGTTAGGGTCGACTATTTGAGCAAAGGGTCGGCTTTGGATTTGCCTGCTGCTACAGTATCTGTTTAAACACACTACCAATGTTACAGAGTAACAAATTGAGGAACAAGTGACCTTTCCCCTTTACATCTTACCTCCTCCATCCCTCTAACCACCATCTATCCCTCCCTTGCACATTGTCTACGGATCATTGCCTACATCAGTTTGCAGTTCCACACCATCTCATAAGTGCTGATCTGTAAAAGTAGAAGGGCTTGCTGGCGTAATCTGACTCTGGTGGCTAGAGAACATTTACTTTAATATGTTCATAGGTGTGCATATCACTGGAAGCCCATACAGCGTTCCATTCCAATAAAGCAGAAATCCAAAGGGAAATCAAATATCTAGTCTATAAGTAGAAGTTTTAGCATAAAGGCAAAACTTTAGTATTGTTCTTTGGTAATAAAACTTTAAATGCTGAACGTAAGAGAAAGAAAGGAAGATTTGGTAACATATTCCCATTGTTATTAAAGTCAACAGCTAATGTTAAGGAGGGAACTCAAAGAAATTGCATTTAAAATTCAAAACGTATTTCTTTAAAAGGCATTTTATATGACTAAACACAAAGCTATTTGTGTTTAATCTATTGTCTAATCCAATAAACTTCATTGATTGAGTTTAGTTCCTTTCCAATACAGTTTCGAGAGACAGTACTTACTTCGTTCCAGATGTCTTTTATTCTTTATCAAATTGAATGAAGTTGAGTAAAAACCGAGCGTGGCTTCTAAACAGTTTCTTTTAACGGGGGAAAGAAAAACTACCCATGAAAAAGCTGACCGTATGTGAAACAGAATCATTAAATACCAGAGTTGCTCCAAATAAAAACCACAAAAATAAAAACCTTTTCACCTTTTCAATATCCAGTCTGATTCTTAGATGAACCAGAGCTGAGAAGCTACACTCTGAGTGTGTAGAATGGTTGAGCACAACTTGAGTAGCAAAGGAAGTATACTTGCACATCAGCACCAGAACGAAGAAAGGTTGACTTTATGTACTACAGTGCACAGTCTGTTTCCGTGTCGATTCCAAAGCAAAGCCAGTTGTGCTCCCTTGGTACTTCAAGAAAATATAAGCTGATACAAAACGCTCTGTAACTCTATGTACACACATTTTGAATGTTCTCTTTCAAGGAGTGTAACTAGACAACTTTAGAAAGGTCTGCAACTCACTTTTGGATCAGTTGATAAAGACTTCCCTATACAAAGTCCATGCGTACCCCAAGGAGTCGCATTTTTTCCACCAGCCAGACAATTTTGGTCCAAAAAAATGCCTCATTGGGTTGATCAAAACATCCAAGGAGCTGAATACTTTTCAGTATCCAGTCTTTTTTTTTCTTAAAACAAGGAATGTACCAGCTGTTGCCTATGTTCGAGATTCACCAGTGTCAATTTTTCAATTATATTCCAATTTACTTGGATCCACTTGTACATTTTGCTTCGGTTTCTGTTTCTGTCAGAAATCCTGTGACAGAAACGGACAAAGACGACAGTCAACATCTTGTCGGTGACCTAAATACGCAGCACATTTTCAATATATCAGATGCCGCGTGTCACTGGTGATGCTAAAAATCAATGAAACTCTGATTGAGCTGCGAGTGGAAAATGACAGGTTAGCGGATATGGTTCTCAGGCCCTGACACGATACGTATAAGAAGAGAAAAAATACAAGAAAAAGTTTCCTTCTTTGCTCGGTCATGCTGGGTCTGCGCCTTCGCTAAGTAATAGTGAGTGACAGGTTTCAACAGGCTAAAAGAGGTACAAGTTGCAGTTGAAAATAGCACTGACAAATCTGAGGTCTGAAATCAACAAAATCTATTCTGGTTTACTTTGATCAGATCAGTGGCAGGTGGTGATGAGTGTCTCTCAAGGGGAGAGAGAAAAAAAAAACAGATTCCAATGGGATTTTCACTACAAAGAGCACAACGTGTGTTTGCTTATCTGCTTTTCCTTCATGTATGTTTCATCGTATGTGTATTCGACGCCGCGTATGAGAAGAAATATATCTAAGTGCTTATTCCCAGCAGGGCGGCCCAAACAAATAATGCATGAAGCGGATGATTGACGGGGAAAATAAAGGGCTTGCTGCAAACAAGCGACGCCACAATCACGCACCGTGGCAATCAAATCCTGCTTAATTTTCTTTCCTTCCTTTCATTTTGATTGGCAACAAATACTCCCAAGATCTTTTTTTTTTTGGGGGGGGGGAATCCTCTTTCAGAGGGTTTGGTCAGACTTTAACCCTACTGCCTTTGCCCTGCACTTTTTCCCTCGTATCGGTCAGCCAGAGATGGATGGCTTAATTAAGGTGAAAGACAATGAGTGAGTGCTTTTCATTGTGTTTGCTCTCAGTGGTTTGTGACAAAAAAAAAATGGATTGCTCTTTTAAAAGCAGTCTCCTTGGGAAAATGTCACATACAGAATATCATTTAAACACATCTATCTGGTTCCAAGTGAAATAGCTTACACATGCGTGGTATTTAAAGATGTCAGCGGGTAAAAATAGGCAATCAAACCTTCTAGGCCGTCTTAGTTTACTCACACTAAGATTTTTTAATTAAATCCCATGTTTGCTCAAAGGACACTTTTCTCTCCCCCCTCCATATCTCTTTTTGTCTTTTCACAGTCGGTGTTACTTTCACGGTTAAAGCAAACACTTTCTTCGTGCACATATCGCCGTCCTCACTGTCTGAGGAGCACACACACATGCACACACACACACACACAGAGCGAACCACGTGTCTTGCCCACACAGCCTTCCTGTGCCATTATGCTCTTCCTCCATCTCCTCCCCACCCACTCAAACAAGGAGACGATTTGAACTCTTTGCTTATCATCCACAGATAGAAGATAAAGGAAAAAAGGCTGTCAGACATCCACGTAGTTTGTAAATTTATCATATTTTAACATCGCTCCAAGCACTTTTCAATCCATTATTTGATAATGGAAAGATTACGGGGACAACCACATACAGTGACTGTCGGCTAAGGTAGGAAAAGAAAAGATCTTGGAAGTGATGGAGAGGCCCATAGTGACTCTGGGGGAGCAGCAGAGATGCAGAACTCTAACAATCCAGGGAAGGAATCTTTGACTTCACTCCTAAAGCGCTACCGGAGGCGCACAGACGATCAGAAAGAAATCCGAGTTAGGCAATCATACGGGTGGTATGGTACAAAAAGAAAAGCTACAACATCCAACTTTTTTTCCAGCATTTGAAGTTTGCACAAAGAATGTTGAATCAAAGCTAATGAAGAAACTACTGTCTGCTGAATGTTAGCTCTTTTTGTGTTCACCAATTTAATCATGGAGTTTAGAGAATAACAAGTTGATATCGGAATGATCGACAGTGGAGTACGTGAATATTGCAAAAGACTTCTAATTCAGGTGGTTGCAATAGTAAAACTGATTGTGTTTAATGCCCAAGAAAGGAGATGCTAAGAGGCTGGAGTTAAATGAGAAATCGTGGGCATATCATGTAATGGTGAAGCAAAATAAAAGTGGCATAACTCATACTTTTTGCAATGTTTATCAGTAGATTTACAAATGGGTCTTTTTTTTCTGGTATGATACAGCTTTATTTGAAAATACAGGCCACACTAATTTAAGATCTTCAAGAAACTTTGTAATGCAACTAAAAGTTTTCAGATTTAAGAATTTATGAATTATTGCAGGAGTGTTGCATGGGTTTCTTATAAGAAAGGAATTCAAATTTCAACTTTTGCTTTTATTAGTTTTTGCAAAGAGAAACATCTATTAGTCCATTTTCTGCAACAAAAATGTTCTTAAAAGACATCCGCTGTGTACGACCAAGCACAAGGGCTATGTAATCTGAGCTAACAATAAATGGCTGGATGTTTGTGCTCTCATGTATTATTAAATAAATAATGAAAGTGGTCAATAGATTTTAAGATGCTTTAAAGAGGCTTTTAAACCTCAACATTGGCAAAAATCTTAGCCCAACTTTTTTTTTTCTTTATTGGGGAAAAAAATGGTTTCAAAAAAGAAAAATTTTTGAGACCATTTTCTATCACCAAATTTCTACAATTCTTAAAAGGTAGAACCCATTTTAGTCACCCCTGATTAGGAACAACATCCAAAACGAACATTTGAATAATATTTAAGGTTTCACTTTAAGCTGAAATAAGGTGAAGGATGAAAAAAATTCAGCTGGAACAGTTTCTCCATGGCTAAAATCCAACTCGCACAGTGATAAAGCACCAATTTGACAGGAGTCGCATGCTGCAGCTTTTTATCCATGTATATTGTTCCATACATCTGTAGCTGGTGAGTTTGAGGGGAAGCTGCTGCTGCAGATGCTGGAGGGGGGAGGCAGCGGCCCGCATGGGAGCTGCCCAGTACAACCACGGCCTTGAGCTGCTGGAGAGAGAGCAGCTCCAGAGCGCCAAGCGGTGGTTCAATGCTTTCTTTAAGGGCACTGCCATGCTAATTAAGCAGCAAGGGAGGCTAGCAACTTAACCCTCCGTTAGAGCTACTCGTTGGCCTACATTCTCTGGCTTTTTTTCCCCTATACACTGTTTCAATTTTATCTTGCCTATCTCCACAAAAAAAAAAAAAACTTCTAATCCTCCCCTCTGTTTTTCTGCCATTCTACCACCCTCCAACCTCCCTACTTTGCCCATTTTTTTCATCTTTGCTTTATTTCTCCTTCTCCCTCTGTATTATCTTTTAAATAATTCCCTCTGTATTGAGTCAGATTTTTTATGTTTCTTTTTTTTTTCCTCCCTCACATCTAAAGGCCTTGAAGCTGTAGTTCCTGGCAGGGCTTGTTTTGCGCCAGTGCTCCATCCCTCCCTTTGTTTTCTGCCTTTTCCTCAGCTGTCAAGAGATTGTGCTGCTTTCCCCCCCCCCGTCTTCTTCTCTGACACTCGGCGCAGGATTACAGTCCTCTGTTTGATCTGCCGCCAAGAGACATGTACCGCATGCATCTCTTTCCGACTGTGAATCTGACCATTTGTATCCACCTCTGTCCCTCTTTCTTGCTCGTCACACTTACGCCCACGCCCCCCCGGAACCTACATTATTCATACAAAGAGTTTTCGGTGGACATGTGAGCGCGAGTTCAACGTGACAGCTCTGTGGACATAAATAACACATTCTACATGTAGGGTCTGTAATGACTGATGAGGCCCACCGCAAAGAAACAAACAGAACAGGTCCCACCCTTTAATACGGTTCGTCCTTCGCCAGTCGTCTATCGCTATTGCTAAAGCACGTGTTTTCCCATGTTGACAGAGTTGCTTTAGGACATGAAGCATCACTTTTTGATTAATTTATTCTAATTTTCTCTCCGGGCAAACCTCAACATTAAGTCCCTGTCTCACATATGAAATGTTTCTTTTCCAGAGCTTTCACAACACGACTGCTCTTAACAGGGTAACTAATACGTTCTCTGAGTCTCTGACGTATATCTGGGTGTTGGAAGTGAAATTGGTATCTTTTAGTCACTTTACAACTGATCAGGTTTCCAATTTACAGTTCCTTTGAAGATTACTCAGACAACAATGTCTCAACTCAAGAACTACATCCCCACAACAAGATGTTACCACCACTGGGCGTCACCATGGAGATGAAGTATTCTGGAGGATATGTAGTGGATGTTTCCTGCCTCACATACCATTTTAAATGCAAAACAAGCATTGTAAATTTAGCACACATGAAGCAGAACTTCTTATTGAACTTAAATTTGTTGTTGCCTCCCACGTAAAGTACAGATGTGTGTATTGCATAACTCATAGTTGCCCTATCTACAGATTTTTCTTTCTTTTTTTCATTAGCTTTACATGTTTTCCTTAAACAGGTAAAGTCTGGTGTTCTACAAACCTCTGCATTTCATCACATTTAATAATTATGATTTGGAAAAATATAAAACACAATTTTTAAATATTTGTTTTTGTGCCATCTTCTTAGACAAACAGTGTCAACGTACACAAGAAAGTGAAAAAATTCAGTTTTTAGGTGTCCATATTTTGTAATTGAATGTTTTGCAAAACTTGCATCTTCTCACATTCCCACCATTTCCACGTCAGTGAGAAACTGGGAAATTAGACTGGTTTCTACCATTTTCCTCTACATGTTGCAGTCTCTGTCTGGACTCTGTTGCTTATTAAATTTCAGCTCCAATCATCGAGCTGAAACTCATAAATCACCGGAGTTCCGAATAAAACAAGAAGGTGATATTTCACTCACATACAAGTTAAGCCATTACAGCGGAAAAAAAAAAAACACCGGCATGAAACAAAGAGACATTTTTGCACTTGCAAATATTATTGGCCAACAGCCAAATGTAGATTCAATCAGTTCCTCCAATTGCTGGAAATTTTTGTCATGGCTGAACACTTTTCAGCATATACATATTTTCCAAACAATGATATTGAAAGGCTAAATTCTCAGCACAGCCTTCTCGGTTTCAAAGTTCTAAAATGTCACCATTAAATATGGCTGTAATATACTAACAAAGTACTGAAATAGTCATTTTGAAACCAAGGTGTGTGTCACAACCCTACAAACTATCCAAGCCTCTCAAATTGCTAAATAGTTTGTTTATACCTGAAAAAAAAAAAGCTGAAAAAAATAATGTTGGAATTTAAATTTTGCTCATCTCCTTCAAGCAAAAAGAAAACGTCAATACAGAATCTCTTTCACGACAAACTGCCCATATCGACATTCTCTATTGACATTTTGAGGTCGTAATCAACTAATTTCTCCTTTTGTCTTCTCTTCGCTTCAATCATCCAGTTATCTGAGATACATGACAGTGAAATATTGCTGTTTAAGCTAAAGGCAGGAGGCTTGAAAGCTCTCCTCCAACATATCCATTCATCATTGTCAGTTTTCTCCCAAAACAATTAGGAGAAACAACAAAGGAATCTGAATTTCGGTTGCGTCTCTCTACAAAGACCAAACGAGAAGCGTTCCTTCATGTACTGCCCCAGTCCTTTGTTTCCCTTCTTTCATGTTATACCCTCAGGCATTCTTTCTACACCCGGGCCACATTTTCCAATATGCAGGCGCTCTTCGTGTCTGTGTCGAAGCTGCTAAGGACAGCTACAGCTTGAGACAGCCTACGAACCTTGTTTTGCCTGAAGTGCAAAAAATTACTCCCCCCGTCTTATGTATGGATATCGTATGCATACAGACTCTGGTTTTGTCTTTACTTCACTCTGGGCATAAAGGACACAGGATGCTGTCACAACACGAGAATGTTAGTTCTCAACACAGGGGGAGTATGGCCTCTCTTTGAATTTCGACGTGCGCACGTTTGTTTTATTCCAACTCATACTCTATATGCACACCTTCAGACAGAACGGGACATGAAATGTCCCCCTCATGGCAAAGAGAATCTGGAAAACTGAATTGGTGGCCGCGATGGATCTGCCGCTTTCCAGTGTAAATAAGAGCCATTGCAGGTGTGAAATTTTTAAAGCGGTAAATGCTGGGATGTTGGATTTAATTTAGCAGGGCTGGTTAATTTGAAAACTTTATAATAAGTTGGTTTTTATTTTGCTCCTTCATGACTATATTTTGCAAATATTTCCATGAAGTTAAACTCCAGATGGAAAAGATTTCGAGTATAATGGTTTCTTAATACCAGCTCTTTCTACTCCATTGGAGCTCACAAGACGGCTGATTATTCCACTGAAAACGACCAACAGGCAAATACTAAATAGGAAAAAGGGAAAAAAAAAATTCAGTCATCCATTGTTGCATGTGTTAAGCACCAAAAATCACGAGGAAGTTGTGGTTTCCGACAGTTTAAGCTTTATCCTAGCTCCCAGACCTCACAGTGGCATCCTCATCCTTTGCATTATGTTAATACAGACTGGATATGTTCCCTTAAGTGATCCAACACAAATTTGTTTTACATAATTTAAAAAAGAAAAAAAAAAAAGGTAAAGTAGCAAATGTTTTTCGTGCAATTGGAAGGGGTACACTGAGCTCCTTTGAGGCAAAAATAAAACCTGTGTGTGTGTCTGTGTGGATTGTAGCTTCGCTTCAAGCTGAGGTTAAAGCTGGTTAAAGACAGAGGTTCTGCTGCACACAGGGACTCTGACGTTGATGAGAGTCCAGTTTGTGACGATAAGCCTCTCAGTGTGAGGAGAGGATCTGCTCACTGAAGCAACTGATGCCATTGATCGGGGCAGGAGCTGAGCAGCAGACTAGCCCACCTGCTACTAACAGGCCTGTCTGGTAGCAGGTGGGATTGGCTCACCTCAGACAGGAAGGTGGCACATTACATATGTCACGGTCAAATATCAGTTGGGTAAAGTAAGACTTCAACAGAGTCCAACACCTCCAACAAGCAATCATTTGTCGATGGTCAAAGGCGTAGACCTTCTTTACAAAGCAAAGTGTAGGAGAAGGGTCTGCTTTTTACCAGGTTACATCATTTCTTGATATATAAACATAATTGAAAGCAGGTGTACTTTCATTTTGCTCTCAGTGTACACTTGTGCGATTGCTGATTCACTATGCCCGCTACTCTCCTGCGAGTGCCGCACCAAGTGGCGGTATGCACAGTGCTACTCCAGCGGTTTCTCTGCTCTGAGGTCTCCGCAAGCAACACCCGCTTTTTCACTGCACCAGGCAAACGAAGGGTTTACAGATCCCGCTCTCGGGTTTGCTGGATTTCCACTTTATGAGAATAAGCTCCATGTGACACGTCGCACCTTAGGGGATCCACGCTCGACATTAGGCTCTGAGCGCGACAAACCAAGTATGTTTGTCTTTTCAGTTCAGCGAGTCTCCTGTGTGTGCACAGATGACAAGAGTTAGAATGACAGCCCAGGCTTTTGGCTCTCTCTTCTCTCCTTCCCCTCCTTCTTCTGATTCAGAGACTTTGAATAATTTGCTAGGTGTCTAGCCCTGCAATCTTGTCATCTTTTTTGAGATGAAACAGGTGGGCTGCTGCTTGCCATCTCACACACTGTGACAAAAACAAAAAATGACATTTTTTGAAGATGCAGGCAAAGAACAATAATGTAACTCAGTGGTGTCTTCAAAACAGCTGCTTACTTTTCATGAGGGGGAGAAAGACAGGAGAAAAATAAATAAATTAAAGCCTCCACAGTTACTGCTTGTTCGCTGCTCTGTGTTGCGTTTTGGAGGAAGAAATAAGCGGTAAGACTTCCTCTCAGCGTGACACTGAATGTGACTTTGGATAGCCTGACTCAACTGATGTTTCATGCTTGCTGCTCTGTTGGTGGACTGACAATCCCAACTGCTTTCCCTCCCCCCGTGCTACATCTACACACTTTTGGTCCCTTCCTTGCACTAAAACCAACCGGCATCTGTTGATTCTGATACGAGCACCGAGGTAATGAACACGCAAAGATGCACACACATGAAAACTGTTGGTTGAATGCATCTATTTTTGAAAACAAAACAAAAAAAAATATCAAATCCACAATACCCTCCTGACTGCGACTCCAGCTAGGCCCATCTGTGCTGCCAGATTCACGAACAAAAGTGGAACAAAGTAGAAATTTGTTTCAGCTGCCAGAGTCAAAGAGAGCTGCAGAGTTTGACAAATAAATGGAAATAAAACAAAAAATAAAAATAAAAAATTAAGATAATTCAATCTGCCAATGCAGTATGTCACACCGGCTGGATTTGCGTCGACCCTGATATTTCACTGCTTACTGAAATGGTGGGCCCTGTGGTGGGACCACAGCAGAGTAGATTGGTCCATTCCAGAGCTATGACTCTCTTGATAATTTCTTCAACAGGGAAATATCAGCACTTGCAGCACACCCTGGTTCTGTTGGTACCACTAGTGAAGATGTGCAAGAAGAAAATTCAGCACAGACAGAACATTATATTTGGTTCATAAGAAGCAAGCAAGAATATTTAGTAAAATAGGTAACACTTATTTTGTCGGGTTTTAACTAGATGGATGTTTAAAGGGTTGATGGAGCTGATATAAACTAATAGTAGTGACATTTTAAATGACTGGATTAGTGTCTGCGCTTTTCTGCTGCACCTGCAGATAAAGGTTCTAATAGACAAGGTTTGTCTGGCTGATGTGTTTTGTGTAAATCGACCTTGTTTCCTGGATTGCCTAACTCAAGGGTATCCTCGGCGAGCCCGACCAAGGCCCAAAGGCTGAGCAAGAAAAACAGGAAAATGCAGTTAGTTTTGTTAGGAATAAACATTGAACTCAGAATGGATCAGCAAACTAAACGAGAACTTCTTGGGTTAAAACTCATCGGCTCCATCTTAGGGAAAAGAAACAACTAGAAAATCCCACAAACAACCAGGATTATGTCAATAAACTAAACTTTGACTTTTCCCACATGCCAACATCTTTTCAAACTTGACACAAAAATCCAACCTCTAATTATTATATCTTTTGTATTTCCAAATCTTCCCCAACCTTTTAGAACAGGTAGCTGGCACCTTTATGTCTTTCTTCAGGAGACAAAGCTCAGATTTTCATCCACCAGCTCCAAGCACTAAATTGCTGCATACTACTTGGTGTGCCACTGCCAGATGTTTAAATTCATGAATTAAATTACTGAATAGACTAGCTGCGTGAAAGTTAATGAAGTCCCTGACTTTCCGGACTAATGCAAAAAAAGCTGAATTAATTGTTTCTGTTATCAAATTTAATTATCTTTCCATGTAATAGCTTGGCAAGTGCAGTGTTTCTTTTGCTTGTAAAAAGTTTTGATTAAGAAAAGTTGGAATGACCTACCATGAAAGGTAAATACATATAGGTCGACTTTGGATACGTGACAATATCTACTGAAGCGACACCAAAGCGACTTTTATATCACCAGTTAAGTTTTGATTTGGTTTTGGAATAACTGTTCCAATAGAGGTAGACAGACTGATCCAAAACATCAATATATAGATACAAATATGGTATCTATATCTTGATATACTCGTGTCAGATTGATTGTAGCATGGTGAGATCAATACTTTAGCTTCATACTCACTAATGAAATTTTATTTTTGTGTTGTAGTTTCTCAACCAACTCAAAACACATTATGTTTTTATTGGCCCTAAAATGACTTTTTTGCCCTTTGTTTTGGAAAAGTGCACACAAATTTGTACTGCTTTTCTGTTTCTCTTCATTATGTTAATGTTACTACATTATTTTTATCTCCTTTGTTATATTTTTTGTCTTAGGGGTTTTTTTAACTGCAAAGTTAAACATATGTTTTGCATTATGTTGAGAAAGGTGGTCAAATTCCTTTCCATACAACTCTTCCTGGTGTTTGTTTTTGTTGTATATCCATATTGAAAAACATTGGTAGACTGGGGAAAAAAATCCACAATAAATTTATATTTCCAACTCCTGTTCCTGATAAAAATGTTTTATCATCAGTCTAGGCAGGAAGAAGCATGCAATTCACACAGATTATTTGTGTTACTACCAATAATGCAATACAAACTTTATGAAACGATACTTTTAAAAGATTGTGCAATTTTAAATAACCTTATTATCAAAAAAAAGAACATGCACATATTACTGATTGCAAGTCCTTTAAAAAAAACATCAGAGAGAGAGAAAGAGAAAGAGACCATGTTTGATCACTTGTGGCCAGAATCTCAAGTTAAGCCAACATGCATGTGGGAGGAGACCAGAGCAGATCAGGAAAACCCACGCAACTACAGAAGACATACAAACTGCACACAGAGAAGTTGTAGCTGACGTGGAGGTTCAAATCAGGCTTTTTGTTTTCACTGTCGGGTCTCAACCTCAGCTCCACTGTTCCACCCTGTGGCAATCGAGCTACGGTTAGCATGTGGTGAGTGGAAATGTAGGCACTGAAGGAAAACCAGGTTGCCAAAGCTTTTTGAATGAAACAGATGATTAAAGGCTGGTCATTTATTTCTTGAACTTTAACTCCTTTTGCACTTTATTTCATTTAAACACATTAGTTAGTTCATATTTATCAATGGACTTTATTCTGTTGACTTTAGTATAAACTATAGATGGGTTCATAGTTCTTGCTAGGCCTCAAATCACAGCAAGTTTGAGAACACTTTGAAAAAGTTGATATTTAAATGATGATGATTATTCATATTTTAAAGACAATCTAAAGTTCCTGTAGGTTACATAAATACAAAACCTACAAAAGGTTGGGCTGAGTGAGAGCTAATCTAAAACTGAGGAGAAGGAAAATGAAAACTAAAAACTGAAGTATACACATTTAAAAAATAAAAGTCTTTGTGGGACTTCTGTTTTATATTACTACACTGAGTATAATTTGAGGGTTTTTTTTGTCATTCGTCTTGGTTAACTTAAAAGTGCTACAATTTTCACACATTAAAGATATAAGCTACAAAAGAGTAATTATGAAAGAATGCACCGATTTGAGGCTATTAAACTGTATAATACTTTTTCTAACCTGACTAAAATCTGATTAAATTTATTTTTTACCATTTTCATTCAAGCAAAGAAAACTTTTCATTTTAATATCGAGATCCCTAAAGAGACAGCTTTCATTAAAACGCATATCGCTTCTTGTTTTCCTTTACTAAAGATTAACCTTTAAAAGTAAATCGATATATCTTTTTTAAGGTGTGTGTTATTTCCATTCAAGCTAACATTAAATATGTTCCTCCCCTTTCTTTTGCAGGCACATTGTTTTCATCTTTCTTAGAGCAGCACTGCTGAAAAGTGTGCCAAATGGCAGTTCCTTACTGGGTCACCAATCTAATCATGCAGTAAACAAAATGGGTACTGACATTTGAAAGGGAGGAAAAAGTTCACAGTATTACAGGTGTAAGTTGAAGACTCAGTGTTATCTGCTTGGGTGGTAGAAGGAATGCAACAAAAGGGAATCCCAGTCCTGAGTAATATGCACATTTACATGTGTTGTGATGCAGGACTTGTGGATTGGCGTGGAGAAGGACGGGGGATGAAGAGACGGTATCTATCACCTCAGCCGTTGTTCACTGACAGCCTCTTGATTCTCTTTGATCATTGACTTTCAGAGTGGACAGAGTCTCATAAATACAGAAGAAGAAAACAGCAGGTGTGAATGCATAACTTATGGCCCCGACCCTACCTCAATCTTCTTTACCTCCAATCGTTTTACACCTCCTGCCAACGCACGTCGTCTCGCTCTGTTCATTCCTCCCTCTGCCCGCCCCCTCACTCCCAATTCTCTGTCTTCCTGCTATCAGCCGGTGACGCAGCCCTGTTGCCATGTCGTTGTCATTCGGCGTAGCAGAATTATCTCCCCGCTCCGCGCCGCGCTCCTCCAGGCACCCACACCCCCGTCACCTCCGACAAACCCCCACCCCCTGCCTTCCACCCCTCGACCGTGTGTTTTTTTTCCCCCGAGTGCATCTGAGTGTGGCGCTGTCGCCTCCTGCTCCTGAATATGTGATTTGCGGTCACTGCTGATGTGCCTTTGCATGCGTCTAATTTATTTGCATGCCAGTGTCAGGCTCGCTCACCGCAAGTCTTTGCCAAGGTTGCCTGACATTGATGCTTGCCTCGGTCATGTGGGGCTGAAGGGGGAACGCGGCTGCTGAGTCAGGTTTAGACTTCAAAGCGAATAGTGTTTGAGGGTGAGAGAGAGAGAGAGAGAGAGAGAATAGTGGTAAAGCAAAGGAAGAGGGTGGGCTTCAACCGACAGTGTTTTGATTTCATCACCTTTTTTGTCTCAGCACTCCTGGCATCAGTCGGTAATGAATTACTCCCTGCTTCGTGGCAGGTTGCAGAGATGCAGACAATGACTGACTGCGTGTTGGGAGGGGAGGCAGCAAAGTATGGATAGAGAGAAAAAGAAGGAGAGGAGACAGTGGAAACAAGCAAGTCGGTGTCTCATTACTCTCAACTCCTCTGATCTCTCTACTGTCAAGAATGCCGAGCGGGGTTTGGTTGAGTCAGAGGGAAAGGCAAAGAAGGTAGGACATCGGTGTAGGAGGGCAGAAATTTATAAAAACAGTTTTGTAAGAATTCTAAATGAATAGAAGTTGCCCCAGATTCAAAGAGCAACTTTCAAAACAAAAGACAGTGACTTGGAAACCCACATTTTGTGCCGTTTCATGTTTTGTCGTGTTGCAACCAAAAACTTGGATACATTTTAATGGGGATTTCATGTGATACGCCAACACAAAGTGGTGCACGATTATGGGATGGGAAGAAAACTATGCATGTTGAGCAGTGTGGCACGTATTTGTGTTCGGTTTCTCTTGAGTTTGTTACTTTGTAGAACTCCATTTCTCTTTTGGGGTATGTCTCTACCAGCTTTGCACATCGCGACAGACATTTGTATGCATTCTTGGAAAAATGGCTCCAGCTCAGTCAGATCCAGTTGACAATTACATTTTTTTTCTAAAATGGCTAGTCTACTTCAAAAACACTTCCACCCAGGACCATTTCCAGAAATGTTTTCATCAATAAGGACAGATCGAAAGAGATCCAGAACCCTAATGTTTACTACTTTAGACGTGTAAAACATGGAGTATCTAACCTCCACAAAAAGTCACAAAACACAGCAAGAATGATGAACAATGAAACACTAGTGGAGTCTTGTGTAGAGTGATGACAAAGTCAACATTTTTTGTGTCATGCTGGATTATGAAGCTAATAAACTACAAGACTGTCAACTGGATGTTGAGTCAGTCAAAGTGCCAAGAACTAGTAGCTGAAATTGGTCCTATGTCATGCTTAGTGTTAAAAGTCAGGTTGGAAGTTTGACTAGTATCCCTGTTTTTATGAGAAGAGGTGTTATCACTGTCCATGTGACTACGTTAGCATAAAAAATTCACTCTGGAACTTGTTAAAAAAAAAACAAAAAAAAACACATTGACGTTTGAAAATCAAGTGTTGCTTTTCCTCCACATTATATTCTACCACATGTTGGTCTATCTCATAAAACAGATTTGTTTTTTGTTTCGCATGACAAACCATAGACAGGCCCAAGGGGTATGAATACTTTTGCAAAGTACTGTAAACTGCCACATCGAACCTCATCTTTTTTCTATTCCAAAGCACTCCCACTCCCCCTCCCTTTTTTGAAGGAGAAACTGAAACATAATCCGTCTTTGAGGATTGGCTTTGAAGGATGAGACAGACAGGCCTGTGCCAGGATGGGAAGAAGCGAAAATGTTTTATGGTGTTTGATGCCTGAGTAGGAGAAGCACTGAAAAGGCGTGACGAGGCAGAGCAGCCGCTTAGCTTTGCTTATGCTGCATTTGCGGTAGACGCGCTCTCATGTGCAACACGGGGAAGTGAGCCACTTGCCTGTCAAATCATGTAATGCCTTTTGCTTAGTTTTAGTAGATTTCGCCAGGAGTGAGTGTTCAGTTTGGAAATAATTGAAGGTTCCAAACTCCCTGCATCTTCAGCAACTTTTATGGGAATACTGCAGTGAGAAAGACAGACCTTTACTGGGGCCTGTAAAGCTCACTGCAGCTGGCAGAGGACTGGCTTTTACTATCACCGGACAGTTGCAGAGCTAACCTTTCACTTGAGTTTGTTAGCTGCCGTCAAATGCTCGCTTTCAGCCAATGGCCACTTCCAGGAAAGCCTTTGCTTCTCTTTAATAATTGCCGTTCTTGTCAGCACCTTCACAAAGTTAGTTCTCGGCTGCCACTTGCTCAAACAAAAGAAGTTGTTGCCGTTTCTGTTTGTCTCCTTCCAAACACCCGAGGAAGCAAAACCTCTTGAATAAACAATGTAGGAAATTTTGCCTGTGACCTCTTCCAATACATATACTGGTTTAGAGAGTCGTACAGTCAGCATATTACGATGGTCAGATAAAATATAAGAGCTGCGAGAGGTATCCTGGTCTACTGAATTATTTATTTGATGCATAAGCCCTACTAGAAGAGACCTTTAATGCAGATTTATTGATCTGATGTACAGGCCTTGTTTAAACTACAGAACAAAAACTATCCATAACTAAGTGCTGAAAGGTGCTGGGATGTTCATTCCACCAAGGTGTCATAGTTTTATATCTCCATGCATCTTAGCTGTTAGAACTGTAAAAGCCCTTGGCATCCATGTATTTTGAATAGGTTTATGAAAGCAGCTATTATCTCCTTCCCTATTTTACCCAAGTATGAATCCAGTATGACTCAAGCTGGGTTTAAACAAATGCCTATAGCTTTGAAATAAAAGGAACGTTAGGCCCATCAGCCTCTTGTTTGATAGAAAGTATAAAATGTGAGCAAGCTGCTAGTTAGTTCGTAAGAAAACATTTTCAAATTGTCATATTTTCACACCAATTTGTTGAAGTATTAAGCATTTATTTTTCAATTTGATCAAGTGGTTAAATAAATGCTACAAATGCAAATGTGTCATATGACAATGATTAATACCGTTTAATGTCAGACATTTAAGATATATGAAAATACGGTTAAAGTTCAACTTTTTAATCTCAATCTACTAGTTCGTACATTTAAATATATGTTTTATGCACTCAAAATGTGTTGCATAAGATACAACTGGCCGAAGGCAAACGTTGACTTGCCCTTAGTAATGTCTTCACCAGAAAGAAAAGAAATAAATATATTAACATTTGTCTTGTCAAACATTCGGGAGCGTATCATTGAAATGGTATAATTTTTTAAAAAAGATATTCTGATTTTAGCAAATGAACAGCACAGTGCTAGGACACCGACATCATTTTATCCCGGGTACAGTCTCGCGTCACTGATGAGTTTGTTCCATCCGAGTCGCGACATGCTAACTGACTTTAATTGTAAATGAGGTAAAACAAAGAGGCTTCTAGAAGTTAAATAGTGCAGCTATTTGCAGTGTTCACTGCCAGTATTGCTCATTTTGTACAGCAATGTCCCCCCGAATTTCAAATGCTATTCCCCTCCTCTCTATTAATGCACCTTTTTAAATGAGCCTTTCACGGCCAAGCTAGCATTTATTTGCACACTTAGAAACTAACTACTTTTCTGCATCCATTTAATTATAACTCTCCCCCTGGAGAGTTAATGTACAGACGGATTGTATTAAGCACAATACACTCTTTTTACAGAGGGAGAAAACATCAAGTGTGTGAACACTGGGAAATGGCCGCGCCACCTCATTACTCTAGCAAAGCAGGGTTTTAAATTCTCTCGTGTCAGGTCATTCCCACTAAATGATGAAAATGTGTTATATTGTAGGTTTGTACAACCTTAATTCACTCCCATATTTTGATTGCATAATGCAATTTCAAAGAAAAGCACTTTGGTTGGCTTGAAGAGAAGGAAAAAAAAAAGTGTGAAAGATCTTGTGTTTTAGTGCCAAACTAATTTTAAGTTTAGTCACGCACTCGGCTGCATTCCTCATACATCTCCCAAACAACATTTGCTATACCTTTCATTTTCTAGAACCTCTGGATGTTGGCTACACTCCATCTCTTTTTTTTTTCACCCAAACTGACAGTTGCCCCGGTTTCACAGACGTTCAAACAGTGTCTGCTCGTCTCCATTTAAACCCATAAGGGATTAAAGTAAAGGCGATTCTCTCCTCTGACTGTTCCTCTAATCTCCTTAACAATGTGTTGCTGCTCTTTCTCTGTGGCTGCTGAAATTCAACCAATTTTGATGACTCAACCTCCCCGACTGCATCACTGTTTATAGTGTTATAGTGCGCAGTGCTCACTGTGGCATTGCTTTGAAGTGGGAGGAATTCAGAAGACATGCACCCTACCAGGTTCTGCAAAGTAAAGCGCGATGGAACGGTATGACATTTGCTAAACACTCGATTTTGGGAACATTCAGAGTGTATAATCTCAAAACCTGTCAAAGTTATGATGCCAACATGTTCTAACTAATTGTGACACATCTAAGAAAGCACTAAAGGTGAGCAAAGCAATGTCTGCCCCAAAGGATGTCCTGTTTTAAATGGGCTTATTGCAATGCATTAGCTTTGAGCTAACCAACCATGCTGCCTAATTGTGTATTTGACCACAAGGTAACTATTCTGCCTTCATCATGAAATTGTATCTTTCCTTGATGGGAAAATTTGCATCAGTTGGGCAGTCTGCTTAAAGTGAATTAATGGGTTTTAATGAGATAAAGAAGAATCGTCTTAATTTGCTTTGGGGCCATGTGACAACACAGTTGTTGAAGGGGCCTAACACCAATTCAGATAGTAATTTTATGCTCTGTAGACGAACGGGTCAAGTTAATGATCTTACTGCTGAGTAGAACGTACGCTCAAATGGCTCTTACAACGCCATCCCACATTTTTATTTTGCTGAGTATTTAACACCAAAATGTGCAGAAGCTCAACTGCGGTTTTAAGTAGTGCAGGTCAAAACGTTTGGGAATTACAGTAAAATCTTTTCAAGAACAAGTTTATGCTTAATACAGAAGCACAAACAGGACATTCGATTGGGCATAAAAAAATTATCACTAACTTCTTACAGTACTTTTATGAGCTGGCAGGTTTTATATGGGCATTTTGGATCACTACCTAGTTAGCAAAGTCTAGGGTCACCACAAATACCTAACAGTTCTAACAAAGCTATTTAAAATGTACTTCAGTCAGTTGAGTGGTTGCATATGGCTTAATAAAAGGAGGGGTATTTGCACACAAACTGCCCCTGAATGCCAAAATAGAAAAGTTAATATAGATAAAGGATTTATTAACACATTCCAGTCTTTATGTAAGAAACGAAAAATAAATCTGTCGGTGCTTCAATATAATGTTACACTTCATTTCTTGTTTCTTGGAAATGTGTTGGCCCTTCTCTGACTTGTCCATTGTGTACCTTTGCCTCTCGGCAACGGGCCCCTTGTGTATTCCCAAGTAAGATCAAAGAGGTAAGGAATGAAAATTGGCTCATGAAATTCTTAGAAACCTCCAAGCAGAGAATTTCCAAGCATGTTAACATCTAAAACATGCAGCACACCAGCCGCCGAGGGCATGGATGTCCCACCCCTGATGTATAGACCGGCCACAGGGGGCGGCGCATAAGATCCTATGAGAAATTGGTTCAGTCTGTAAAACTCCAGGAATCGTATGTTCAGTACAGCACTGGGTAGATGTGAAATTAGCACATTTTCCTTCTCCTGGTTTTTAAACATTTGTTTGTCTTTTACCTACTTATTATGACCAACTTTAGAGCTTCATAGGTGGCGGTAGTCATGGATACTTGGACATAAAACAATTTGTGAAAACACATACCCATTCCTAATAATACCAGGATGCTTTTCCCTCATCTTTCCAACATTGTTACCCAATTTTATAACATTATCCCTGATGGGGCACTTCATGTGGTTATTCTCTTGTGGTAATTGGCTCTGCTGAGAGCCACTGTGCCTTCACTTGTCTGCTGGCCAAATGGTCATGTTTTGATTTCTGCAGAGGGACGTTATTACCCTTTTTTCATTTGTGGGATTGTACGTTTGGAAGGAGGAGGTTTATCACAACAGATGCAATCTAATTTTCATTAAGGATTAGTAAATTATCTTTTTGATTCATTTCTCCAAACAATTTGGAAATTTGAGTCCCAGCTGGAAGAAATCTCTACAGAGTGCATTTGCAGTTTCATTTATAAGTAATAAGCAAACTGATACGATATATGGTTCATTTAAAACTGCTGTGAGTTAACCACATACTTGTGTAGCAATCTGAAACACTCATGAAGAGGGTACAAATAGTTTCAGGTGAAACAAAGTAAGTTTGACAGAGAGCACACATGCCTATTTGCACTGGCTGGATACTTAATTTAATAAGTACTACAAAACTGGAAGAATTATTTCAGAAACTTTTGAGGGAGAGCATGTTCCTCCAACCTTTTTATGTTCTGTGACCCACTGAAACTCGTGCTTAACTGGCAAAGCTAAGTTAGAATGGTTGCTTAATTGGATATTTCTTTGAAGATAAAACACTCGGGAGAATTTTTTTGCTCGAAACAAAAGACGCTCTCAGTTTTAATTGACTTTGCATTGCTGTAAACTGGCAATTGCTGTATTTTTAAACGAACTGCCTAAAAGGAATGCAAAAAAAAAAAAAAAAAGTGCATTAGCTGCTGTCACAAAAGGGGCTTCTGAACTCGGGTGTTTCGTTTCCTACCTTGTTTCTCCCAGCCACATTATGATGACTCTTGTTTACACATAAACACTTCAGAATATTGTGCTGACACCAAAGGACCCGAAATGAGTGCTGGCCCTGAGAAAGCAGCTTCATTTATGTAATTTTTTTATTTTATTTTACCTTCATGGATACAGGAGCAGTCGCTGTCACCTAACTGCAGTGTTTTAGAAATGCTTTTTAGCTTCTTTAGTGACCTTCACTGAAGAGATACTTTTATTTCACAAGCAGTGCTGCATAAGTGCTTGAATAACAGAAGATTTAATGTCTTTCAGAGTATTTCCTGGTAGATGAAGCATTTGTTTTTGTTGTGGATTTAACCTTCAGTAACTATTTAGTTATAGAGGTGAAAGCAGTGGCGACAACAAGGTCCTCTTCTCAACTAAATCAAAAGACCTAACCTCTCTAAGAGGACCTGTTGGTACCACTTACCTGTCGCCATTAAGACTAATTATGAACATGAAGCATACCACACATGGGTCTCTTTTAATCTCATTGGTTTCTCTGTAAGTAAAGAAAATCATTTTTTATTAAGCTTTAGTTTACTCATGTGTTGCTATTGTGCTATCTTCTATCTTTAAGCTAGATTCAGGTATGTATATCTGCTGCATGTAAAAGGTGTGAAATTCACATTGACTACAACCTTCAAACTAAATCTCAACTCTTTGGGATAGATTAGGATTTTTAAGTATCTTATTCTCCACTGAAACATATCTTAAATTAGCTTGCGGTACATGACATAGTTGATTTCAACCCAGAACAAATATTCTTTCACTTTTCTATTTCTTTTCACTCACCTGAAATGCGTCTTTTTTGTCTATGGCTCTAAAACAGAATATAGCTATAATAAGAATTTATGTCAATACATAATTTTTCACTGTAGTATACATTCATTTTTATATATTTCAGTCGTATTAGCATCAGGCTGTGATCCAAAGCTGTTTTTCCACCAGAGTACCATACAATCAGAATCCCCAAATAGCCTTATGCCTAGAGACGTGGCAATATAAACCAGTTGTCACGTTCCCTTACTGAGCTGCTGGCCTACATGTATTTTCAGTTAAAACATGTTGCTCCAAGCTGTGTTGAATGCTGGAGTTAAATAATTCACATTTCCTAAAAAACTTAATGCCAGTTTTGCCTCTTTTTCTGCAATGTTAAAGGATATGGCTTTATTTGCCGTCTTCTGCATTCAAATTCTCGGGGGACACCATTCTGGTAGCATAACCTCGTGTTTATTCACATAAAGCCTCAATAATTCAAATGAAAAAGCAACATTTTTTCTCAATCTCAACACTTCAGGTCAATTATCTGCAACAAGTCATCTCGTCCGTACCAAACACTTTTTTTGTTCTTGTATTTAAACCAACCTTTGACACTTATTAACTAAAAGCAGCCGTTTTTCTTCCCTGCGAGGAAGCTGTGAAAGCTTTGCATTCTGTAGTTTGTTACCGCAATACAAATAATGCCCTTCCAGGTCACATTTTAATCCGTTAGATACAGGCTTGCACTCATATCTGAGGGATTAGTATTCTCAAAGCTGTGGGTCTCAGTGCTGCAGACAGAAATAAAACGCGTCGTCTTGCTCTAAATGTCTTCTTTTGGCAGGTATTGCCAGCGTGATTTGTTTTCCTTCATACAGCTAAAGCCACTGCCGCAGATGCTCCCCTAAAACATAACTAGGGCTTGATTTAAGGTGTCAAAATAAAGTACATTTGTTTAACTTGTGCGCCATCTACCCTGACAGTTTTTCAAAGCAAGATATTTTTGGGGTACGGATTTGCCGAGCAGTCTGACATATTGAGGATAAAGCGCATGCAAAAGTAACAAGAAAATCCTGATAAAACAAAGAGAATAACAATATCACCGCACAGTTATCGCAACGCCTTTTAAATGCTGATGCATCCTCGGCAAAGTTGAACGTGTCTGACATGCCATGAAACTTTTTACACTCCAGCAGAAGATCATATTTACCATTAATCAGTTACCGTGTTAGTTTGGTGTAAATTATGCTAAATTACTATTTTTTACTGCTCTACTTTGAAACATTAGTATTTTGTGACTCTCAGACCACGCAGCTTAAGTTATGTTGACCTACAGTAATACTCAATAAATTAAAAGTTGCATTTGTCATATTAAAAGTAACTTTTAAGAAACATACTTTGCATTACACCTACATTTTTGTATTGTAAAATATTTTTTTCTGAAATAATATTGCTTATTTTCATGAACTTAAAGTAGAAAATTGTCAGAATTAAAACTTTCAAACATCAATGTGTGAGTAATTAATCTATAATATGTCTCAGCTAGTGATACAGTTCTTGAAATACATGGGCTTATCAGTGTTTACCACAATTGCTGCAGTTCCACTCTCAAACACCAGGGGAAGGCAGTCAGAAAATAACTTTAGTACAAAAATGGAAGCAGAACCAGCGTCCTACACGACTCCATTCACATAGGTGACATACGGGATTGAGCATGAGCGAATAATATTTCTTCATAACTCCGTCCTGCCTGAACAATTTTAATAACCCTCGAGTTTAATCTAACAGAGTGCTCCGCCCCCGAGAGAAAATTTCATTATCGTAGATCTTTATCAGCCGACGCTGGAACAACTTTTAAAGAATCTTTTCCATTTTTAATTTCCTTACAATCACAGGAAAACACAGCAGAGGGCAGAAATTTAATCGCTATCCCTTCACAAATTGATGCTCCTGTTCATAGTTTTACTTCCTCATTGAGTGTGGCATTAGACAGTGTAGCCCCCTTGAAAAAGAAGGTAATTATTCATAGGAGATTGGCTCCCTGGTTTAATTCTGCATACTTTAAAGCAGCACACTAGAAAATTGGAGAGAAGACTGCGCTCTACACATCCAGAGGATGTTTATTTTCCCGTTTAACCTGGAAAATGAAAAGGACGCTTCACCAAGCTAGAAGAGCAAGTTTCTCACCGTCAATAGAGAAGAATGAGAATAATCCTACGTTTATTTTTTGTACAGTTGCCAAACTTACAAGTGGTCACAACTTTGTTGAGCAATCCATTCCCCAAGCTTTCAACAAGTAATGACTTAATGGGATTGAATCTATTAAAAAAAAAATCAAACTGGAGTCATTACTCCATCCTCAGTAAAAGAGGCAGGATTGAAGTCAACCGTAGAGCCTGATCTGTGTGAGGACTGTTGTGATCCAGTTAAACTTTCTGAATTATCAGAAATATGGGCGAAACCTTCAACTTGCAATACAGCAACTCGGGCGAGACAACTGCAATCATTTACTTAAACAATAATGATTACATGCGTTTACAAGAATCAAGACCCTAAATCCTCTAATCCAAGTCCCAAGTGTAAGTCTAAGCAATGTGTTGCCATCTTTTTTTTTTTTTGACTAAATTGTCTAAGTCCCGGACTAGAGCCCCCAATTAATGGGTTAACCATACCCCCAGGACCTTGACTCCAACCTTGTGTCTCAACTGCGAAAACATTCATACACCACAATACGCCGACATCAAAAGGGAGCTTTACCTCACGTTTTGTACTTGGAGCGGTGGCAGGTATTTGGGACCATGTCATGCTGTTTCATGGTTCTAAGCCTTTGGCAAAAAATGGTTTCCTGGGAATAATTAGAGGGGGAAAAACTCAAACAAAAGCAACAACGCTTCTGTAGCTGATCTCCCTGAACCCCTAATTAAAAAAAAAAAAAAAGATTCACTCCTTAACTGAAGCATAGGCTGCTTGACATTTCCTTTAAACTTGCCTCATGAGTTAAATGACTGTTTTTTTCTCTCATCTCATACATTTATGGTAATGCCTGCAAATGTTAAGTTGTGAACTGAAGTCTCTGGAGAGAAAACTCTGCACTTTTTTTTTATATTCACCAAGCTATACAGACTTGCTCACTTTTGCCTTTGCTACTATTGGACAATAATTAGAGACAGCTTGAATTTGATGTCAATTTCACTTTAAAAAAAACCCTCAGATTTAATATTCTTGTTATTGTATCAGTATTTTTGCCAACACATACATTTTTAGAACAACATCAGGCACAATTTAAATGGATGCTTGCTTAAAATGTCAGCAGTGATGCATTTATTACAACCACGAAGGCCTCAGTAATGATTCCTGATATTGCCAAGACAAGTGGCTTTGCATACGTTTAGCGTCTTGCATCCTGGAAACATATTTCAGCTGGTTGATTACTGTTTTGATTTTGGAGTCCCATCGTATTTGGCTCTTGAGTATCTATTTCTAGCTGGGAAATATTGATTGTTTACGAAAACACACAGTTGCAAGCAGGGGCACCTCTTGAATCCTTAATTAGACATAGAAACCTGGATACTCGAGGAATGCTTTAGCCCTTTGAAGGGATGGGAAGGGGGGAAAAAGGAAGAAATAAAACATAAAAAATGGAGTGCTTCTCAGAGGAATATAATACTTCAAGAGCACATTTTCTTCCCACCCTCCCATGTTTTTTGGAGCCATGGGGGACTCGCTTAATATCTAATTACTACAACCAGAAGCTGTGCAGTACCGTGAGAAAGGTAGGCTTTCCAAAAATTCCTTGTGAGAAAACTTATATTTTTTTTATTCCTGATAAATAAAAAAAACGAAACTGCTGTTCTTTGATGATGGGAACATTGCTATCTCTGCTCAAGGTATCCCGATTTAGAAACTACACATAAATTAAGTGGAAGAACATGAAAGTTTGACGTAAGGCGAAGCCAATGGGATTGGATGCGTCTGGCTCCATGCAAAAATCAGGTTCTCCATAAAATATATTGGTCTCAAATAATATTTAACTTTTATAGAAAACTGTTGCCATTCTCTCTATTCTGACAAGCTCTTAGTTGTAATGAAATCATTTTTTCAATGAAACAACGGTACTGGTCATAACCTTTAAACTCAATTTCAGAATGAAGTTGATCAAATTTGATCAAAAGAGTGTTTTGCGTTTAGAATCCATGACTGTTTTGTAACCTGAAAGCCAGATATGTTGTCAGTCCGAGGTTGAGTTTCAAAAACCTGACCACCTCTTTTTGGTATTCCAAGTGAGTCAGCCTCGGTGGTGAGGTCGCATTTCTTGTTTTCACTAGAGTGTAGTTTTTACACCCAGGCATACCTTCCTCTAACACTTGGTTGCATGTCAATGTATGCCTCGGAGACAGCTGGATGTCTCTTTTGTATTGCCAAGAAATGTTCAACTGTTCCTGCATCACCCTGTGCAAGTACATGCACACAATGCTGTAACACTCCATTTCCACCTTTACAGATTTCTTGTATTTGCCATTTTGTCACTCTTAAGTCTCCAGACAAAACAAATATAAAGGTATGACAAAAAACAGCTTGAGTAAACGCAAACAAAATGCTCTAATCTCAAGTAATTGAAGACCAAATGATTAATTTGTTTACATCTATGAGTTTTGATAGAGTTACAAATACATTTCTGAGGCTTTGGGGGCCCCAGGGAACCTGGGGAAATGAAACGCATTTTCCACAAACTGAGAAAACAGAGCAGTTGTGAATCTTCCCAGGAGTGACTGATCAAAATTACTACAAAAGCACACTTCTGTAGTAACTTTCAAGAACTAAAGGTCTTAGGCACAGTTAATGCAAATCTTCACAATTAAAAAACAGGAAATGGATTTGGGGTGAGACCAAAGCCTCAACGGACCAAAAGAAGGTATGTCACGCATTTGCCAAAGAGCATTAATCTCAAAAGATTTCTTCATCAAGACAAATTTGTAACTTTCCATGACATTGGGTGTAAAACTATCACAAGATTTCAGAAAAAATAAAATCCTCTCTGATAAACATGGTGGTGATTCTATGGTAGTCTGAGGCTGATTGGTTGATTGAGGACCGTAGATTTCTGATCTCTATCAGAAAATCCCAAACTCCAACCATCAGTTCATTGTACGAGACTGACTGACTTAGATTCAAGTTATTGGAGTGGACTAGTCAAAGTAAAATTAAGAAGCCATGGCATGACTTTAAATAGGAAAATTCTGCTTGAAAATCTCTAATGTAGGTGGAGCAAAACAATTCTGCAAAGAAGAGTTCCTCCACAGTGATGTAAAAGACTTATTGCTAACAGTCTATGGTAGATCTATAGCTGCTAAAAGTAGCAAAATCAGATATATGGTTTAGGGAGTTGGTACTCTTGCTCTATGTTGGCTTAGATTATATATACATGTTTTCACATTTAATAAAATCACGGATTCTAGCAGTATCAGTTGTTTTTACCTTACTCTGTTACTGATTAATCCACTTTTCATGGAAATCAAGCAAGGTAATTTAGAAACAAACTGCATATTCGTAAAGCTTTTGAGCTAAGTGCCAATAAACGGTAGCAAGAATTCATTTTGTTTTGTACGACTGTGGAATCCCAACCAAATTCACCGCTCTTTACCCCATGCTGTATTCAAAATAACAGGACTTGGGGAGAGAAAGATTTGAAATCAGAATTAGGTGATTTAAATCCCGGTGTCCCGGGAGGTCCTGACAGCTTTCGTTCTCCCAGTTTACACCCTCAAATTTAAACTTCAAAGTTGCATTCATTCCTCAGCCAGTTGCATCATTCTGCTGTCAAAAAAAAAAAGAGGCAGCAAAAAAAAAGATAGAAATGAACAAGTTACTTCAGGGTTCATTCTATAAATCGGGTGTAGTGAAAGTAGAAACAGGTGAGTTATATTGTTTTTGTGTGATAAAATGTAGGTGGTGTGCTGCTGAGAAAAGAAAAAAAAGGAATGCAGCGAGGAAAGTATAAAGGATTCCTAATCGAGGCCTTTGTGTCACGCAAAATGAGAATGATGATGAACAAAGAGATAATTATAAGCCTACAGTTTCTTCAGTAATTGTAGAGTGAATCTGTTGAGCTCAGTGCTCAGATGAACATTTACTAATTAGCAAACTCCTCGAAATAACTGGTCTTCAGAAGAAAGAACATGTCTTAGACAGCAGCGAATATAGGGCAATACATTTGTCCTGTGGTATCTATTAAATTCTGCAGAGCTAATGAGATATAGGGGATTTGTAATACCCCAAAATTAATTTTAGGTAAAACTATTTTATGGTGTGTATTATTCATCTCTTTCCATTAATTAAACGCCCTTAAAAAAGTCACCTTTGATTTCTTTTTATTCATGAAGCTGAATTCACACCTAGCGTGTGGCCTAGTCACACACCATGACCTAGTCTTGGACTAGGCCATGGGTGTCCCAAGTTTTTGAGATGAACCTGAAGGCTTTGGGACTCCACAGGAAGTGGTTGTCCTGGAGCGGTAACTGGATATACTCACGTATTTTCCAAAAGTAAAGCTGGTTGGAAACACTGCATTTTGCATTTTCTTTAAGGACATTTCATTTGTTTTTATATATTTTTTTATGCCGTTTCTTTAAAGATTCCAATATTAAAAGGGTTGTATTCCCCCTGCTGAATTCTACCAAATGAAGTTCTTACGCTGTTCACATGGAAACATAGATAACTTGTTTTTTCCAAAGTTTTTTGTCTCTCATTTTGAAGACGCCTTCATACATCAGGGGTGTCAATACTTGTTGAGGGTGCTGCAATTTCTTTCTGTAGCCGTTTTCGACAGCATCTGTGTGTTCATACACTTGCAGAAGGACAGGAGTGTTCCATCTGCCTCGTCAATCTGTTTGACATTTCCACCCCCCTAACGCTGTGCTACAGTTTGCAGATAATGTTCGAATTGGAACCCCACATCTCCTTGTTGATGTCATTGTCAAAGAGGATCACGTCAAAAATGTAAAAGCCTACAGTTCATCCAAAGTTGTTTTACGTAATGCTCAGACAATCAGCTACGTGCAGCATGGCGGAGCTTTGATGCAACCGAATCAACTCGACACCCGACCGTCTCTGACATACTCAATAAAGATAAGGAACAGAAACTTCCTGCATTATTCTACTAGTGTTAGTTGCCTCTCCAGCTGTACTTTATTATAGATCCATAAATAGATTTATAGTACAACATGCTCTAAGTGTTTTACTGGGACTTTATGTTATATATATCCACTTAACTCATTTACATGAGTTAAGTGGAAAGTCGGAAAACATCGGAAAAAAAAAAAAAGCTAGGATAATTTCAAACAATTACAATACCTGGGCCATTATAACATAAATATGCTTTTGTCTAAATCGCACATTTAGCAACATGAAAAAAGCAGGCTTAAAACAAATGCACGCCACACTTTTCAGCTCTTTACATATAAAAGAAGAGCTCAAAAAGAGAACAAGTTAAACAAACTGGTGTTGGCGGTGAAGTGCGACATAAAAAGAATTGAAAACAATTTCTGGAAATTCTTGTAAGTTATGCATTTAGCAATTATGCATAACAGAACCATTTGAACAAATTCAATACTGGTTGCAGCCGACTTACACAACAGAGTCCAATTTAAAACCATTTACATCTCTAACATTTAACACAAAATATCTTCAAAACAAGTTAGAAGTTAATAAGCAAATTATTTGTAATTATAAAAATGGGAAAAAAAATTGTATTAAATCTACTTGGAATGAAAGGTCATTTATTTTCCAATATAATATTAATTGGTTTTATGTTTTGCAAAGACTGCAGATAAATTTTTTTTTTGCCATGTAAAACACACAGGGACTAATTTGGTGACCTAACAAATTTGTTCATTTTGATGATTTGAGTCTGAACAAACATGACTCATCAGTTTAGTAAAAACTTAGCCACAACATTTGAGGAGAGTAACAGAAAAAAAGTTAATAGTCATTGGAGGATTGCTTTTTATTTTTTTTCCACGCTGGAAGGGCACTTCTGTACTCTGAAGGGTGTAGAAAGGAGTCAAAAAAAGATAATGTGAGTCACAGAAAGGGGAACAGTGAGAAAATAAAAAGGCATTTAGTCAGATCTTTGGAGGCGAGTGTTTGAAAAATACAACAGCTCAACAGTATCTCGGCGGCATTAGAACCTTGCAGAAAACGTGCTTCGGCTTCAAACGGATGAGGCTGCATTTAATTTTCTTTGAGGTGGTCTAGGCAATAAAGTATGGCTCGTAGTGATAAGGCGAGAAGAGCTGAAGCACATCATTTCAGTTATGTAAACCATTGGCGGGATACAGTGGTTATTATGTGCGTGCATGCAGGTGAAGCACATTATCGCAGCTTCTTTTGCTTTAGTAAGCCCCATTTCATTTCCCTTCCCAAGCAGGATATATAAGGAGTATTTTCAAGAAAGATGTAATGAAACAATGATTATTTATACTGAGGCAATTTTTTTTTTAAGTCTAAAACAAAACCCACACCTGAGAGTTTCACTTCAAATCTTCAGGTGACGCTCCGACCCTGACGTTTATTGATTTGTGTCATACCTCAAAAACTGTAGCTGTTGCAAATTCGGCATATCAGCGCAGCCAGCGCAGATGCCCACATCCTTAGTCACTGCTTGACCTTGATAGTATAAAGTAACTAAGCCCTCCCAGAAGTCTGTTTTTGTCAGTCACTCGTCATCCTCATCTCCATCCTTAATCTGGAGTAGCAGTTATTCCCCAAATCCCATCACATCCCTCAACCGAGGGAGCCTCCAGCTCAACCGACTCTGAGTCAAGAGGAGACGAGATGCTTTCTGACAATGGGAGAAAAGGAAGCGGGGAGGGAAGGATGGGTGCCGGGTATAAGTTCAAGGCTGTCAGCAAGCCATCAAGTATGGTTCACGTCAAATGCGTGTCCACGTTTCTGGCAGGTACTTGGACCGACGCGCCCGCATTCACGAGAAACGGATCGATACTTTTCAAATGATCATCACCGTGTGTAATTTATCTTTTTTATGCTGATTAGCGGGACTTGTGTCTTTTGTTGTCTAGCGCAATTCACAACTCATTAACTGTTATTAACCCCGGTGAAAGTCGCTTCTATTAAGGCGTCCTCCGATGTTTCAGAGCACCAGGAGTGGGGAACCGGCAGCTGAGATTCGGACGGTGATAATAACAAGATCTTTAATTGTGTTACCTTAAATGCATAATGACGTGTTATTAATTTTCAGGGCAATTTTGCCGTTTTACGAGCCACGTCGTGAGCGCGCAAGCGTAAAAATGGGTCAGCAAAAGATGATGTACCGGGGCATAAAGATTAATCACAACTCGCATTTTAATAAGGTGCAACCTGTTGCTGATAATTATAGATACATTTTTACTTAGCAGTTTATATGCGAGTGGGTATATGGAACATATTCCAAATAGAGTTTCAGAGGAGCTAAGAACATAAAGAAAACTGTTTACCGCTGCAGCATACAGCTATAATTAGGCCCAGTGGTGTTTGGAGCTGAATTCCAGATTTAGTAAACTGGAAAACTGACACCTCTGCTTTCTCAAATGATCTCTTCCCCCCCTTCCATGGTATAAGACTCAACTTTCTCTAACTTCGATCTGTTTTTCTCTCTATTTTCAGAATCTCACATAAATTTAGAGGCTTTAGTGATTTACTTCAAACACCTAGGCAATTCAAGCCTTCATTCTGGCACAATTGCTTCAATTTCCTGACTGACTCTACTGAGCTTCCTTTGTGTAATAATAGTTCATAAATATTAAATCGAATCGAGGCAGAACTTTTAAAAAGTCAGGCTTAATTTTGATGTACTTCATCTATTAAGAGTGCATTCACACTCGCCCTGTTTGTTCTTTTTTTTGTATATGCTCATTAGTTTAAATGATTTAAAGTTAAGTTTTAATTTTTTAGATACAGTCCTCTATTAATTAGTTGGTATCCTAATTATATTTGATCAGTTTAATACATTATTCATTGGTTGCCTATACAGTATTCATGCATTAGCAGCAAAAGTATATAGACACAAAAGCTTTGGTTTTGTCTCTATTTATACAACTGACCTCGTGTTTCGTTACAGATAAAAGTCAGTTTCTTCTAAGAGATTCATTCAAAATGGTAAACCAATATACTCTACGGCGTTTGAATGTATTACGGCAAAACTCTACAGCATGATGGTGAGTACAGCCAACTTGATACTTGTCCAGCAAACTGTGACACTGTCCACAAGGAATTCAAGCCACAAAAAGGCAAATGCTTCAGCAAGAATCTTATACAAGAATGAATATGAGTTACAGAAACATTTATTTTCCCTTTGGGATCAATAAAGTAGAATTTATTTTATTTTTTTTTTAAATATGGCTAGGCAGTTTTATGTGATGCAATTTCTTTCAAACAATTGTCCAATTCCATTATTGAATGTTTGTTTTATTAAGTCAATATGCTAGATTATCGCTCCACATTATATTTGTTCCTTTTTTTTGGAAACACTCAATCAGGATCGTTATCCTACAATCAAAGGAAAACAAGCTATTTCTCTTAACGCTGCATAAAATGCTTATGACCCAGATGTAACGTCATTAATGAAAACCAATTAGTTTGCTTTGTTTTTCTTTTTTCTTCCTTCCACCGGGCCCTTTCTAAGCATGAGCTTATAATTTTAAGTTTTACCGTGCATGAGATAAAGCTGTCAAATGTACACTGTGAAATTAATTACTCAATCAAAACCTAATGATGAAAGCTCATTACTTTGCAAAAAAGTCAAATTCCTGCTGATAAAAGGAGTTAGTGTTCTCCGAATGACTTCTGAACGGCTGCAGCGGATCTGGTGCAGAGGAACATTTCCCTTCTCTCATATGTCGTAAAGGTGAGCCTCACTGAAATCACTGAAGACAATATCATTAAAACTACATCACTTTTTCATAAAAAATGTATAATTTGATAACATCTTCCAGAGCAAATTGCCATAAAGCAGAGAGTTCAACGCATTCGTTCTACCTTGTTTTCCTCTTAAGAGCACTGCATTTGCAAAACGGGTGAAAAATGAACGTTTCGGTTTTCCTTTGTGCGATATATTTTCTCCCAGCTCCCTGTTTGCCTTGTTTTCCTCGTTCTTTTATTGGTTTACTTGAACCGCGAGCGCCAAGCAGATGGGGAGACCATGACAGCGACACACTGCTTGGGCAGCTGTGCGAGTGTGCAGACAAGAGGTAATGAATAATCAACCAGCAGCCCCCCAACTGCTTCATATTAATAGCTAGGTGTTCTAATTACATTTTCACAACTTGTTGGGTCTCAGCAAATGTGAGGGTGGTGGATAATGAAAGAATCAGACTTGCTTTAGTCTTGCAGCTTAAAGATTTATTTATTTTTCTTTTAGCGTCCCTTAATTAAATTGTCCAGGATAAATGCTCTTCTATTAGTTTACTAAATCAAACCTGTAAACAAGGGGAATGAATAACGCCACGTGAAGAAGATTGGATTTTGTGTCTGCGGAATGTTTCAAGCTGTTTATTTAAAATTTCATTTTGATCAAATTCAATGGCAGGCCAGTGTAAGTATGATATTATTTTTTCCTCAAACCCACTATTAATAAGCTGAACATAATTATACTTGCTGCTGTTTTATGCAATAAAATCACATTTATGGAAATCTCTGCTTTGTGTAGTTTACTTCGGCTTTTTTTCCTCATAAAACTAACAACATATTTATTAATAAGGGGGTCAGGGTTTTTCTGTTTATTAAACCATTTTTGGACTCATTCTCCACCTTATATAGTTTTACTCCACAATCTGACACACACTTCTGTTTTAATGTAGAATGAAATAAAATAAGCTAATTATTTGAGCTTTGTGCTAACAGGTCCTAAAGTTTTCAATTTACAAAAGCCTTAAATAATGTGTTGGTAACATGGCTAACATGAGACTTGACCAAAAAATTAATTGTTGGTAAATGTAAGATACTTTCTCCTAATCTTAAGAGAGACTCTCTTTTAAACCTCCATCTATTACTATAATACATCAAAATTATTTTTTATTACAAAATAAACTGATCAATTTTATTCCAATTTCAAATCTTACTTTGAAGTAAGTCATTTATTATGTTTAAAAACTTCAGCCATTTTTCCAACAACAGAGTTTGAAGTTCTTTTCCTGATAAACTATTTATGCCATCTGAAAACAAAACAAATACATAAAAGTCATTCATTTTTAAAGGGGAAACGTTTAGGTCCCAACACTGAACCTTGAGGGACTCCATATTCATTTTCTATGAAGCTCTGACACTTTTTTTTGTGCCAAATAGCTGCTCAGCTATTTATGACTAAGTTTTTCCAACCTTTGATATACCTCAATGCATCGGCCCATTCGAAATTGTAATAAACCGTGGCGATGAAAAATGATTAAAAAAAAAAAAATTAAAAGAAAGTGTTTCAGAGTATTAAAGATCAAACTCTGGTGTCAATATAGATAACTGTTTCCCTACAGTATCCATAGCATGAAAGCGAGATAGCCACCATAAAGCTAAAATTTACGACTCTCTGCTGAGGATTTGGCTCAATAAAGTTAATGTCTGCAAACAGCCAGATGTCCCTGTGCCTGAAGTCAAAGCACTTAAACCTCAACTTGCTGGTGACATCAGGAGACGCTTTCTGGTGATGGCCCATTGATAGTGAATTATTGACCCAGTGGCTCCTCACAGAATTAGGTTTTATGTGAATGTAGGGTTTCCAGCTGCGTGTTGGAATATGTTTCCAGCCAGCGGTAAAGGGAAAAAAACTATATAAAAAAAAATCACTGTTTCTGCTGCCGGAGTCACAGCGGTTGTTACATTATTCACCCCTCTGTGCAGGCGCTCTTACATCAGCACCGCAATCGGCTGTCAATGCCCGAGAAGACACTTGTTCAAATGCGCAACGCTTACACACCGTCTCCTCGAGCCATCCAGCTTTAAACATGCTTAATGCGGCTTTAAAGCAGCAAGACTGCCGACATAAACTTTCGGTAAAATACTCGGCTCATAAATAAGGCGGTGAAATGGAGCGTTATCGGAGCACTGGAAGACAGAACAAGGGTACAACGAAGGTGCTCTTCAGGTCAGAGAGGCCTTTATCTCGGAAACGAAAAACGGGTGAGGAGAGAGAGGAAGGGCGTCGGCGGGGACGTGCGTACGCGGGGCAATCTCGAAAACGCCATGCATATGGATGTTGCTCGGCGAGCAGATGGAACAGAGGAAGTGACATTGTCGAGCGAGCGAACACCTGTGCAGTAGGTCTCCGGTCCCTGCAGTTTATGATCAAAGTGCCTTGTCTGCATTTTTGATGAATATGTGCATCGCTCTATGACAGCGGCTGGGGTGTTTGACACAGCATTACAAGCACACTTAAATGCAATCCAAGCAGATTTATGAGCTGCAAACTTTGGGATTGTAAGCGACTGAGTTTCGGTGCAGTCAATAATAACGGTAGAGAAACTGTAAAATTTGTAGAAAATCAGTACCTAAGGATTACACTTGCACATATATCTACCTTTTGTTGCCTAAAACTTGATTGCAACTCAGTTGGAGAAAATTTATAATGCAGGGGAATTTAAATTTGTCTTGACCACGTGCTTAGCAGGTCACTGAAGGCACTCGGTGGCAATTTGTTAGGTCACAAGTAAGTTTTTCTGTTCTGTTTTATTTTTTATCTAAAGTGCCTGGCAATAGTATTCATGCCTGTGAAGTTTTTTCATATTTTGTATATTCCGGGTGATGTAATACATATCGCATGTATTCTGGTCTTGCCTGGTGATGTGTGTTTTTATCATTTTACATTAAGGTCAAAAAGTTGAGCGTTGGTCTCATCTGAACAAACTATTCCCTACATAACTTCTGGTAAACCGCCAACTGGCTTTCTTAGATAATTGTCCTGTGTGTCTCCCACTTATGTGTAAAACAAACAGCCACTTGTAGTTTTGTCAAATTTAAGGTGCTTCTATAAAATTTCTCTGACTTTCTGTGTCTCATATTTGCTTTGCAGTGTTGAAAACCAGGAATTTAGACAAGTTTCAGAAAACAATCAAACAAGCAGACAAACTTGTTATTGGATATTACAAAAAATACCAATATCGGTTCACTTTACATTGAGGTACATTAAATTATCTACAAAATGCGACACCTTCAATATCTCAAGCTGCTTTTGGGCAAGAGAAAGAATCACCTGTTCGTCACAGGACCATCAATAAAATAAATGCTTAAAAAATGTATCTTAATGGAAATCCTCATAATCCAGTACAACATTAGGTTTGCTGTTAGCCTTCAAGACACTAGCTTCAAATTCAAAACCTCAAACTCTGTCAACAGCCTAAACTTTTGTTTCCACCATTAGTCAGGTCTACCTCGGAGTCATGAATCAGCATACCTTCAATATCTGTCTCCAATAACTGACATCAGCTGAAACTCTAACCTCTTGTGGAAAGAAAAAATAATCTGTCACCTACTTCTAAGATAGATGTGGGTACAGCAAAGTCACAGATGCTTAGGGAATTTCCCTATAGACGGTGGCAGGGCTGTCCACTCCTCCCTGAACTCCATTTTTACTCATCAAGCAAGATGAAATGCACACAGAGAATGGAAGGAGTAAGAAACTTTGCATATACTCTTGGATGTACAAGAACAGTTGACTCTGTACTTTATGTCATTGTTTCGTTCCTTTTTTTTTGCCTCTCAGGTGGGATTTCTTGCTCACTTTCCCCGACAGCTGAAAGTCTGAATGTTTCTTTCCTGTGGCGTTCTAAAAGCATTCGCAATTTCCCTGTCCACGGTGGCTCACATCGACGTACGCTCACAATAAATTACAACACCCCGCTTTTTAAGTGACATTCGCATGTTGAAGTCCAACTTCTTATTTTCTGAAAAATAAATAAATAATAAGTTGGATTAATGGTGAAAACGCTGAATTTTACAAATTAAACATATCAAGTGAAATGTGTTTTCAAGCAGAAGAAATGGAACATCATATCAACTCTACTGCCTTTAGCTGAAATAACTACTTGTAGCCATCTATCAATCTATCATCAGCTGAATGAAAGTTTGATCCACTCAGAGGTTTCAGAGCTTTTTGTACATTTAAATCAACCCACATCAACTCAATGGGATCAAAATCTGGCCTGTGACCCAGTCCAGAACTTTCCACTTCTCAAATCCTTGGACTTTCTGCTATGTTTTGGGTAATTGCGTGGCACAGGGTGTAGTTCTACGTCACATTTAATAACTATTATTTGAGACACCTCACTCTTTGTACAAATGATACCCTAACATTTTACTACTTTTGGTTTCTGTGATGTTAGCTCGCCGGATCCTGCTGCTGCAAACCACAACGCTTCCACCTTCACATTTTACAACTGTAAACAGGCTTCTTTCCTGCAATGCTGTTTGATTCATGTCGAATCTTCCCTTTTAAGTGGGAACAAAAAGCGGAGTCTCCCACTTAATTTGCTAAATTACAATATCAAAAAAAGTTTTACACTTGCTTTTCTTCGGTGTGTGTGTTTGTTTTTCTTTTTGCATGTGAAAGTCTGTAATTTTTCCAAATTAAAGACTTTCAATGGGTACATGACTGTATGCTATTTTTTTGCATCAAATATTAAAATTATATAAAGCCAAAATAAAAACATAACAAAAAACAAAAAACAAATGGAGGGACAATGATATTGAACAAACAAGCACACAGCTGTTGAATACATTTATCTTTAGAGTACACCGCTGATGTAAGACACTCCTTTGTTATCCGCTGAAAACCTATTGATTTCAACTTCTGAGAGGCAAAGATAGAAGCGTAGTTTGAATTATAACGCAGAGAGGAGAAACAATGGAATCGTTTCCAGATATTGATGTGGCACTGTTATTACACAGCGTTGCTTTTACTCACTATCATAATAGACTTGATGCTAAATTATATGCCACAGGCTGGTTATCACCGCAGTCTATGATTTACTTCCAAAGAAGCCCGTCCGAGCCTTGATTAGTCATGTTTCATTGTTGCTCTTTGCAGAATTTTGTCAGTGTTGACGTTCATTGCAAAATCATTTAGAGAAAATTAGCTATATTTTGGCTTCCAGCTTCAATGCATCACTGTGGCGGTTTAATAATGGTACCTGTTAACGCACTCAAATTAAAAAATGTCACCTTAATAAACAATAAAAGTATTTCTTTTGTTGTTTTTATTCAATATTTTTCTCTGTGTGGTCCAAGACTTAAACTTGATATGAACTGAAAACTCCAGTATGTTATTTCAATACATTTTTCAGTGCTCATAAAAATTAGTTGGACGTTTATGAACTTGTCTTTCGACCTACTTCCATATGTTACGTGTCAAATGTACAGAGCAGCATTTAGAAATGCAGACAGCACCATGTCAGCGCAGATACACATCCCTCTACTGAGGCCTTATGTTGCCGAATACATTAGCAATGCAACTAATTTATACCAGCAGATTTTATTGCCAGTTTCATCAAAAAGAGAGTTCCACATGCTCCAAATGTTTGCCTCTGACGCATAACTACTGGCAAGATTCCAAAAGTGCTCAGAAGCCCAAAGTTTTCAAAATGAAACGTGTGATAATGAGCAACCTAAACATTTCATGATTAAATGCATTTTTATTCTACTTCATTCCTTCAACACACAGCAGGGTGTTGCATTTTCAGACATTGAAGTTTTTCCACATTATGTGTGTTTTTATTTTTTTAATCTCACTTTAAATAATGTTTTTCTCATCTCTGTGCACACTGTTGCTCAGATGTAATATTCTTTTAAAAATAATAATTTTTAAATGATATTTCTTTAATCTTACCCATCTCATCTTTTCTGTTATAACTTTTTCAATGTAGATTTTTTTTATTTTTTATTTTGTAAAACTATACCCAGACAACACTTCTGCTCATATTTAAGGTAAATTTAAAAAAAAATAACAATAAAACTATACTTAATTCTTGAGTCCTAAAGCTAATCTTGGTTAGCTTAAAGCTACTTTGGCCTCATTCCAAATTCCTCTAAACTTACCTCGGTTCTTATACATATTTACACTGAATATGTGTATAAGACATGTTGCTGCCAGAAGGATTTTTAAAGTACAGCAAGTGCAACTCAGTAAACAAAAGTGAAAAAAATAATAATTTTCTCTAAGATCTTGTATTAAATAAACTTTTCGGTCACCAGAAGGTATTGCTCTCTTTTGAAAAACAAGTCAAACAATTATTTTTGTTGTTTTTGCCTCTTTTTTTCTTACCTTCTCCATTGCCTGCTTAAACAATATCCACTTAATTTTTACTGAGGTGACTTGATTATGCACCATGAGGATGCTATTGAACATTTTCAAAACAATCAGGCACCTTTATTCTCCAAGAAAACTGCAGGAGCTGAAAACTAACGTTAATGACAGCGTTGGGCTTGAATGATTATACTCTTCATAAAGGCTGAATGCATTGAAATAAGAGTCATTTCTTCTCTTCAGTCATTCAGCAGATCAAATTATTTCCTCTGCATTAATTATTTAAAAAATAAGAATGAAGTTAGGACTACACTTGGAGAAGCAAACTTATTAAGAATGAAGCACAAGGAACATTTTTTTTACACGTTGCTATAAATATCAGAAAATAGCTAAAATTTCGATGAGAAAAAAAAACAGACATGGCAACCGAGCATAAGAGCATTTATGTGTTTGACACGTTTTTATCCCAATCTGGTTGTTGGATTTGAGGATATCTGAGTGGAAGGCAAACAGTTTTGAAGAATTACTGAACAACTTGTCTGCCTGATAGAGAGGAACCGGTTTGGGCTTCCTGTTTGCTTGGGTGAATCCAAAGATCCTCTGGATTAGCCATATTTGCCAGTGCAAGCAAATGGTGGATATGCCGAAATTGCATTTTATCGAGAGGATTTGCTTTTGAATAGTCTTTTGTGGGGAAGATTAGGAAGAGGAGAGTGCCATGAAAACATTAATTCTAATTCTGCATTTGTTCTCGTTTGGGTTTTTTCAATTTCTGTAGAGCAAGCAGAAGAAACAAACGTCAAAAAACAGACGAAAATGCAAACTTTTGGCAGATTCTGCGATTGTGATATCCAAAGGGCGAGTACAACAGCAGAAATCTTTCTATCAAAGTAATTAAACAGTCCAAGACTGTTTGCCTTTGATTGCCTGATATCAGACAGAATTGTCAACTTGTTAGTCAACCCGGTGGAGTGGTTGAAATCAAAGGTCTGGACCCAGGCGATGCCTTGGAATCTATCTTTGAAGATCAAGGAATGAACTTCAAATAGAGCTGCAGAAGCATTATGGGGAAAAAAAAATTCAAACGAAGTTGATTTGCTGTGATTAGAAGTGAAATTTGGCAAAATCTTTCCAAGACAGACCGACGTGTCAGAGATGTCCAACAAACACGGAGTCCTCGGAGCCTTGAAGGAAAGTCTGAGCCACAGTAGGTGTCTCTCAGCCGTGCAAACAATCAATCACCGGCAGTGGCAAGTGGATTACGATCCACTATCTGTGTTCATGCGCTTCTGGGTATCAGAGCACAGATATTCCCCAGACATGCTGAAAGTGAGTAAGTGGCGCAGGAGAAGAAAGGGCGCCGCAGTCTCACAGGAAGGTCTCCAGTCGGAGTTGCAGATAAAGTATTGCTGCTTTACTGCACAGCTGTCCAGAGGGAAGTTATGTTTTATTGTCACTGACACTGGACAGCAGGCTCCCCCGATTTGGAGAAAATATCCCAAAGGGCTTCAGGTTCACCTCTGATGAAGCCAAAGCTTTGATGTCGCTTTGAAAAATGTGCAGTGTGGAAGTGGAGGGTTTTGGATTGGCACAATGCTTGAAATGGACTTATAATTGACAGCTGAAGCAATAAGACGCAATGTGCTTTTTTTCCCCCTTCCTTTACACGTACAGCGAAATCTCATTTTCTACCGGCTCTTTTTTTTTTTGGATGAAATTGTAACCCGAAGTAATAAATAATGCAAGACAATTACAAATTACACAAAACAGAAATGCCGGTTTAAACAGCTACTGTGGTTTTTCCACATTTCTGGAGGCTTTGACATAATGGTTAATCACACAACGGTACGCCACAGTCTTCCCTGACAAGATCAGTAACCTTTAAAGTTTATTTTAAATTTCAGAATGCTAGTCTTCAACCTTTTAAATCAACAACATACAGTATTTTTCTTAGGATTTAATTGCGAACAATTCATGGAGATCTTAAGTAATTGTAAAGCTTCATATTTCCAGTGAAGTGTAAACCGGAGGAGCAGTGAAGCTTTTTGAAATTAAGTTTGAAAAAACTTTGACCGAATTCAAGAAAATTGCCTAACATTTGGCAATATTGGGCATTTCTGTGCCCCTTTCGTTTTGGTAGAAAAATCTGTTAAAATTGTATATTTACTCACAGTCATGGGTTTTTATTTGTCATCTTTCTTCCCCCTGTAAGGAGAATGGAACAAGCCTCACCTGTGATGCGTGCTACCAAATCTCCAACAGCACCGATGCTGTTGAAAATAAGCTCTTTTCAAATAAGCGACAGCCTCAGAGAGACATGTCATTGTTTTGAAAGGGAACACCTTGACAAAGAGAGGGACCTCGTCCTCACACGAATTAGCTTTTAATAAGCAGAGTGAAATCTCCTTCCAGTAATTGAATATTTTCTTATCGAATGTTTGGATAGACAGCACAGGCAATGCGGTGAAAGCTAAACCCGAGTGTCACCTCTCATGTATGCAGCTGGTGGGTTTTCACCGACTCTTCCCTCACAGGTCTTGACAGACATATTCACTCCATTTACGGTAATTTCTCACAATTCCAAGCGACATGGAGGACCAGGGACGATACGAGATTTGTCTCTGCTGTGGAACACGACGCAGAAATTGAAGCGAAAAAGCAGCTTTTGGTGAGAGGGGTCACAAAATGCACAGCCGTTGCATTTTCTTGTTTGGTATTAGGCTAAAACCATGGTGCTGACTAATAGAGATGTTGACTGATTTAGTGGAACAGATAAGCTAAAAGGTAGCTTATTATGCTTTCTTGTGGTATTTTCTAATGCATGTAGTGATTTACCTTAAGAGATGTTAAATTCTTCAAGGCTGTCATAAATTAAGTAGAAAGGTGCAAGGTCAAATATAAACGTAAAAGTATAAATGTACTTCTAGCAATTTGCCTTTTGACCGTCAGATAATTCTGGTAACGTTTTAATGAATCTTCCCCACAGGTTTTGTAGAGTTGATTGGAATTGGTGCTGCTTTGTACCGACTTCCGTTTGCCATACAACTTGTACTGACTGCTGAAGTGATGATTTTGCAATCTGCAGATGTTCAAGCAGTCTTAACCAACTTGTTTACCAACTACTTTTTAGATCTCCAATGAGATCTTTGAACTCTCAGTGTTCTGAGTAGGAGTCAGTCCAGTTGGAGCTTTCAGAAAACCTTTTTATGCTGCCGGAGACGTACGCACCTCTTTTGATGGCCGTGATTAAGGAAAACCTTCTGAGCCACTTACTCAAAGCTTTTGGTGAAGGTAGATTTTATATTTAGACCGTGTGGAAGTTACCTGTTGTGTAATCATTCACCTTTGGAGAAAAGAATCGACGGTATAAATGAATCATTAAAGCAAAAACTAATATCTCATCCAGTCCCATGAGGAGTTTTTTCCTCATGGGATTTTTTTCCCACTTGCCATCAGACCGCTGAACTCTTAACTGGACTTCACTCAAAAACTGGTCTCCACTTCAGACCTTGCACATGTACATAGCTAAATAACTTCTATTTTACTGTCATTCCTGCACTTTATATTTTATATTCATATTTTATACTGTATTTTATTTTATTCTGGAGTAACCTCATAACATTGGAACCTCAAAACACTGTCCTGAGCTGTATGCAACAAAATTTCGTTCTGTATTCACCCTGTGCATGCAAAATGACAATAAAGTCAGTCTAAGTAAGTATAATCTTCCGACTGGAAATCGAGCTAAAATCCTTTCCTAACTTTTAGATAAACTTCAGGGGTTAAATAAAATATTACTTGTGATTTCCTTCATGTTTTTTTTTTTTTTGAGTTGGCGTCTAGCCCAAAAATTTCACACCTTCACCTCTCTCTTGGCCACCGCTCCACTTGAGATTTGCATCGATCCCATGGAGCTCAATCAATAATAATTAGAAAAGCATTTAATGACTTTGTGAACTCCTAACCCCAAATGTTACATAATTGCGCAGCGGGGAGTTTTTCTGGTTAAGTAGACGGGGGTAAGCATAATGTAGTGGCTTCAAGTGTTTGCTGCAGATTTTCAAGTAGCCTTTTAGGATCAGATGAGAGGCAGCAGGGGGTGGATATTTATTTCTGGTGAGAATCCTGCTGCTGAGCAATACACCCATTAAACAATGTTTTACTGGCAAATATGCATGATAATTTTCTTTTTTATTACTAAATGCTCTTCTATGGGTAGTACAAACCAAACGTGTGTGTGTGTGTATATATAGTCACATTACAACATTACAATAATAGTTTGCAGTTTTTCCTTTAATTTTTAAATAAACTAAACACTGTGGGTTGTATTAATGGCCAACTCCTTGAATTAACTATTCTTAGAACGTCATTTCACTCTAATTATATATGTTCAAAATAGTTTGGAATGAAACTGAAAATTTTGGTCCATTCTTATTGAAAAAACAATAGACAAAGCTTCTGTCAAGACATTCTTAATTGCATTTAGGTCTGACATTTGACTAGGTCAGGGGTTAAAGAATGTTGACTGGCAGCCGATCAGAGAGATGAGCATGGCAAATAACACTACTATGATTGATTAGAAACAAAAGACATAAATATTATTTTTTTTAAATCATTAATAAAATTAGCTTTTTTAATGTTATTTTTCCATTTCTTTACTTTTATCTTCCCTTAAACTTCCTGAAGCCCATCTATCGCCCTCTAGTGGCCCCCCTTGTGGCCAAGGCCTCTTCTTTTACACTGGACTAGGCCATTTTAAAACAAGGCTGTGCTTTGAACTTAAATGTATGTATAGGGTTTTTTTCCCCACTGGGAGATAAAGACTTTTGAAGCTTCTAAGAGATTTTCCTTCTACATTATCCAATACTTATCTTGATTTACCATCCCCATTGGTTGTGATCAGCTTCTTTGCGCCTGCTGAAGAAATGCATCCCCACTTCATGATGCAACCAAAACCATGTCGGTTCACCAATGTTCTCTGAAGAAAAACTTTAAGATCTTTACATTACTTCTGAAGCCACTGGGTCACTCTAAGGAATCATCTGTGATCCATAATTATGCAGTAATATATATATTTTTTCAATTCTAATAAAATACATCACAGTTTGTGCCTGAAGAGGGAAAACATCACGGGGTATGACTACTTCTCCAAAACAGCCTTCAATGACTTACCTCAAATTAATGGGTAGATTTGCCTGCAGACTTTTCAAATATTAATGTAACAGGGGCACCACATGCTGTTTTAACACCTGAAGCGAACAGCACTCTTCGACGCTAGCCTTGTAACAGGGGCTCTTCAAAAATGAGCTGCCCAAAGCGAATGCCTTGCAAATCTATGATAATTTCCCTCCCAATCGATAAAGACGCAAAGGGCTTGTTTGCATAAAATATATTCGGCTTCGAGCAAATGGCCTGTGCCAAAGCTGGCCTTTTGAGATGATATTTCACTTTGTTAGAGCATTTTCAATCTGTAGCATGAGCGCTCCTTTATATACACCATGATAATGAACAGTCAAACGCTGGCAAGTTGTACTCCGAAAATCCATAGTCATTAATGTCCGGGCTCTTCTCATCAGAAATTACAATCAGGCAAAATTAGTTCATTTAACAAAAATCTATACAGTAACATCATCGTCATCATCATCTGCACTGCAGTGGTGTAGATTGGAACAAGGAGGCCTCTTCCAAATGCTCCAACGTCGAGAGAACATGTGTCATTACTAACAACGGGCAGAAAAGATACAATCTGCATGTAAATAGGTTTGGATAGCAGAGTCTTGCATTAGAATTTTTTGTTATTTCTGCATGAACCGATCTTGATTCTCGTCCTGCTGACTGCTATGTTAACACATATTTGACAGCTTTTTGGGAACGTTACATTTTCAAAAAAACAAAACAACCCCCTCCCCCCCAAAAAAAAACAAAAAAAAACGGGACACTTGGTGGGGAAGTGGGCTTTGCTGCCAAAATGTACATTGGTAAGGTATTAAACCCTTATACTAATGTTTTTTTTATTTAAATACACATTTTTAATGAACCATTTATACAGTCAATTGTGCATGTAATAAGATGTAATAAGCAAAAATGTTAGTGCACAAATATTTGGATTTTCTATTTTATGTAGTCACATTTACGAACGTAAGTATTTTAAATATGATTTCTAAAATATTAAATATTTTTTAAAGTTTTCTTTATTCTCTTTTTCTTATATAAGCTCATACACATACACAACTTTGAATTCAATCTTTCTCCTAGTGAACACAAACAAGAAAAATACAATCTTAGACTTGGGAGTTGTTTGGGGTACATAGGAAAATCTTTGAACAATTTCTGTCTGAAGGGCTTACACTTGCTCTCCATCACAAAAACGACTGGGGGAGAACTGCCCCCGCCCCCAAAAAAAAATAAAATAAAATAAAGGTAAGACTACAAAGTAAATAGGAGTGACTTAAATGAAATATTTAATTAAAAAAAAATGCTAGAGGCAAGTTTGTTCCCCAGGAAACCTCCTCTCGACATGCAACGACAACGGGCCAGTGAGCAGCTCTATAATATCGATTGACAATGTACATTTAAATTGGTTCACGACATAGCTCAAGTTCATTGAAATTGATTATCAATAGCCATGCCATTGATATGATCTGGATCAGTGTTTAAAATCCCAATGTCCAGGCAGACGGGAATGTCTTATCAAAGCCTGGAGAGGAACGATTCCAAACCGTTTGATCTGTTTGATCTAAAGGAGCCTGAAGAGGTCCAAGCAGGGCTGAAATTGCCGTTGCTTTTAACCAGCTTGAATCTGCACAATTGTCAAAGCTCTAATTAGGGGTAATTTACTTTCTTCTGAAAGTGCTGTTAAAATACTGTTTTGATAGGTCAAACTTCTAGCAAATTAAACCGAGAGTAATTGAAAAGGAGTTCGCCGTCACCGCAATGTGCAATTGGATTGAATTTTCGACGCTGCACCACCAGCAGAGTATAAAAAAAAAACACACATTGTACGTGTGCGCACATCCCGGACAGCAACTATTTCCGCTATCTGGGGCAAGTATCGGAAAGGACACAGATGTCACAAATTTGATGCGACCCAGATGTTTTGCAGTTTGCACAGCCACTGAAACGTGGGACTTATTTGGACAGTAAAAGAAGAGCAGCGTTCGACCCATCTGTGCACACAGGCCACGTCGCCACTCGCAGCTGTTAACGTAATATGGGACAATTCATGGTTGCAGCTGATAAAATTATTTACAGGGGGAAAAGCTGTTGTACTGACGGGGGCTTCTTGTGGATGTGATCTCAGAGAAACAAGACTACGAGTGCACGGTTTTAAATGACTGGACTTTCGAATGTTTGCTTATTAACCATCCGGACATGGCTGGATGGAAATACGTAAGCTGACATGACTCATTTCCTTTATAGTCATCTGGGTGAAGTTTGAAGACTTTCCAAGGCTGATGTGTGGACTACAGCGTTTGGAAAAGTGCAGAGCAAATTCTACACAAAGTAAACCATGGCCAACATTAAACTGGGGTTGAGGTTGTGTGGCTGAGGCAAGAAAGAAGAAATCTCTTTCTCATTCCCAGGAGAGGAGCCAAAGTGAAAGGTCTGTTGTGGTTGAAGAAAGAAGCGCAACACAAGCAAAGATGAGTTTGAAATGTACTTGCCGGACATGAAGTGCTTTCCCAATAACTTTCCACTCAAATATTTAACGAAATGCAAATCAAACATTCCGTGAATTCGATTAATCTCCGAGGGTGGCCGAAGGCCTGCCGGCTGGAACAGTGGGGGACATGTTGGCAACGCCGCTCTGACGTTCAAAACTTTTGCTCTGCAATGAGTCACTTCTTAATTGGGATGCATTAAGAAATTCTCTTTGTTTTCTTTTTTACCTTTGCATGACCCTTCTTTTCAGAGCTCAGAAACATCTCGTCACGCTGTGCTGACTGAGTTGTTGATTCTCGAAGAGAAAACACTTCTCAAATAGGTCACCTTTGAAGGGCTCCTGTCGCTGACTCTGCACCGGCTTTTATTTATGCCAATCAGAACAAGAGTCGTCACTCATTCATCTCGTCTCTTATTCGCCCCATTAGGGGCAAGACTCCATATGCTGACATGCAGTAGACTGTATGCTCTAATTGGATAAACTGAAAGTGCACACATGCGTTCAAGACTCCCTATCTCACATGGTCTTTCCAAAGTACAGTGGGCCACTAGTATTATGGGAACTCGGGGATCAAAACTAGCAACAAATTTTTAAAATCTGTGAATATTTGACATGCTTTACATAGAAATTCAGGAATAGAGGATTTTTCTGTGGACTGCAACTCCAAATTATTGGTAAAAAATCCATGAATAGGCCCACTAACAAAACAATCCAATTGAAGTGAAGATATCAAAATACAAAAACTGAATAGAACCGTTTCTATGGCCTAATTCTAAGAGGAATGTTCATAGGCCACTAACAAGCTGTACACAAGCAACTTTACGTTTGTGGAAGTTAGAGATCATCTTTGCACCACCGTGTTTCCACACTTCATTAACATTAAAAGTTTTAAGGTGCTGTTGAAGCCTTAAACGGCTCTGTTCAACGCAGCGCTTTAGAAGAAGAAGAAAAAGAGTCGGTGTGGGATTAAAAAAAAAAAAAAGAGATTGGCAGCTGAAACAAAATAAATCTTCAAAAGACAGCTCTCCCAAATAACAAAAAATAAATAAATAAGTAAGGAAATACGTGCCAAGTACCTTAATAAACTGCTGTTACTTTAAAGTGAAGAAGAGCTCCCACCAAATATTGATTTGATTTAGAACTGTTTTTCTCTCAGCTGTACAACTAGTCATGGCATTACATTTGAAATCAAATTCCATTTGCTTTCATCTTCTGAATGGTTTTTTCACAGTAGAGCATATACATACAACGCTTAACAAATGCTAAACTGAATTCTTAGTTCTCTGTCTATCCAATCTGCATAGATAGATACGATTCAAACATGAATTTTGCTTTTGGGTAGGGCTGTGATGTTCAGACAAATATACTGAGTTGGAGAGTACCCGCTTGCATTTAAATAATAATAATAATAACACAAAAAGTTTTAAACAATTTTTTTGAGTGTGTTTTAGAGTAACTATAGCCTGGACTTGAAGAGAATGTTATACTCTGATGGTACCAATTTTAGTCCCAGTATTAAAGATTTTATGTAAGAAACAGGGTTCAGTAACAGCTTGGAATGTCAGGTAAACAAATTATTTTGAGAAACCAGCTTATGTGTCCGTGAGTCACCCTAAAAGCTAAGCTAAGGGTTTGTTTTGGCTGAATCAGAAACTCCACTAAGACCAGCTGAAGCTGTCAGAAAAGCATGTTTGTTGAGGAAAGATCAAAATTAAAAGGCTTTGATCACTAAAATATTCATTTTGCATCACAGAACAGGAAGCATGCTCAATCAGAGAAAGATTCGGAGTCCATTTCAGTTTCCATGCTTCACTGTAAATTTTTCACAATATTTCATTGATGGACTTTTACTTTTCATTTCACATGAATGATGTGAAAACCATAAAATATATAAAATCTGGCTGTAGTTACTTGCTCATTTATTACACTAATTTCATAAGTATTTACAGCCGATTTTTTCCCCTCACTCTCTTCTTACAAAGTCAAAGCCTCGTTCTCGGGATGTTTCTTTCTTTGTGCCTACTGCGCCTTTCTATCCCGTCCACTTTAAAATCTATTTATTCCTTCAATCCGACTGTCTGTGCTTTCAATCCGTCCAAACACTCATGTTCTCCTGAGCTGAGCCCAGTGCCAAAAAGGTAACAAAAGAAAGTTCATCACATTGAGCACCAAGATTCAATGACCACTGTTACTTTAAAAGGCTCTTTCAAATAGCTTTTCCAAGACCTGAAGAATATGTAAAAAAAAAAAAAGAAAGTTATTTAAAGGTCTATACTATCTGGATAAAAAAAATAAAAGATTGGAGTTAAATAAAAATAAGGGTTAGATAATCAAAGAGCAGACATTCAAGCTCTTAAAAGGATCAACCCAGCTCACCTTTTCTGATGCACCACAGCTTAAGATATCAAATATGACTTTTTTCTTTAGAATGGTTTACACCATTATATAGCTTGACTTATGCGTTTTATTTCATTTTAAATTTTTGATTCAAATCACAAATGAAATAATTTCTTCTACCTTTCCAAACACATTCTTCATGCAAAACAGTAGATGGTGGACATGAATGCAACTCAATATGCGAAAGGCCAGGCGCGTGTGTGCCATTAGGAACACATTTCATTATTTGAAGATACATTAAATATGAGTGATGAGAGTTTAAAAGAGAAAAACAAAACAATGACATGTCTTAAGATGACCTAACATGTATGGAAATTTTGGTGCTGCAGAATGTATGGAAAGAAATTAGGATCTTAAAGTCACATTTCATATTTGGAAATGTTTGAGTAATGGCAAATGTATTTATATGGGACCCTACAATAGCAGCTGTTAAAGCTTAACAGCTGGTCAGAATTAATGGAAATAGTTACTAAATACAGGACAATACTGGAATTACATTTAGCTATGCTCATACGAAAAGTAGCTCAAAAGCCTCGCAGCTGTAATTGACTCAAAAAATGGTTCCAAATAAATATTCACTCCGATTACGTCAACACAAAATCTGTGCTACATTTGTTAGAATATCATGTGTAAAATACATCAAAAACAATAAATCTGTCATGATTTGAGATTTAGATGTTGGGCCCAAATGCAACCCAGACAGCAGCAAGGTGATATTGAAACATTTTAAGGAAATTAAAAAGAACAATGTAGCAAATAAGTAAATAATTCCAAGCCTATAGAGTAGCTGCAATAGTTGGGGAGTCAAATTTTGGTCCGGCTCAAAGACATTTCATTACTAGATGCTTTTTCATCACAGATAACTCATGTGCTTTCCCCCTAATTGTTATGCTACCCCTTCTCCACAGCTGTTTGATAAAGGGTAACTTATTTTAGAATTAAAACTCAAAGCATAGTTTGGGTCAAATTCAAAGCAAGTTCATGTTGACCGTGTCAGTCGTAAATTATAGCAGCTAATTAATTTTATCTTACACTCTCCTGTCTTCAAAAAGAATTAAAAAAAAGAAACCCAGTAGATTCTGTATTCTAAAAGCACTTGTGCTCACTGTTTCTCCCCTCTGAATACTAACATGTACTTCTCTTTCTAAAATTGCCAATCTGTCTCTCTGATATTGACTTTTAAATGGTCATGCCCTCATCTCCTGCATGTCAACACTGCAGAATCAACACGGCAATGTTCATCAGTGACTTACAACGGGGTTGAAGGGAGACGGCTCGCAGAAATGCCCAACTCATTTGAGCAGTTTTTGAAATGGGAAAAGTAGGGGGGGAAGTGCAAAGGAGGTGCAGAGACGCATTAAGGCTGAGGCAGACTGTACACCGGGGTCAGCCGGGGTTAGTGGAACCTGGGTCGATGCTTAGAAAATGCTTAGCTAATCAATTGGCCTTTAGACCTCAGCGAAATACAGTGGCGAGACAGGAGCAAAACATCAGAAAGACTAAAAAATTTTAGAAATTGTCGTGTTGCTGCCTCCTCGTACTTCTCAGCGCACAACAAGGACTGAAAGAGCTTAAAATCGATAGTTAATTAAACCTAAGTATGTTCGAAGTTGCTCACCGCGGGCGCCTGAGCCAAGGACAGCGCTTTGCAAATACGTTCCAGTTTTAGATCTCTGTGACTTTTTGTACTAATCAGCAGAGTTGAAGGTCAACTATGCGTGTTGAAATGTAACTGTACAGCATATGGGTATTACTGCCTTGGTAAATATCTATTTATGAAAGTGGAACAGTGAAGTCTAAGTGGTTATTCAAACACATCGCGCACACCGTGTCTCGGCTGTTGAACTGAGTCGATCTAATAGACGGTGCCGCATTGTACCTGACCTTGTGGAGTGCAGTTATTTACAAGCGTTGGTAGAAAATAGTTCATTCCACTTGCTATGACGTTGAAAATGTTGCACTTTAACGTACAGTATGTGTAGGATTTTAGAATGTCATTGCCTTTAGACGTGATCAGTCTATTCGCGCCCACCTCCCCTCCTCTTTGAGTTATTCCACTAATAATCTAAAACTGGTCTGACCCACAGCACTGTTGATTTTTTTATTTATTTTTGGTACATAAAAGGGTCTTCAGTCTTGCAATCTCTCTGAAGACAATGGTTCCATTGCTTCAGGCCTGTCAGACTGAAAATCACCCTTATTGTTCCATCGTCATTGAGTTACTGAGCAACAGCTGAGTCCACTTGAGAGCAATTGTTGTTAATTCTCCGCAGATTTGATCATACGAGAAAGAAAAATAAGTTTGCGCTTGAAAATCAAACACTTGTAACAAGTGTCAAGAGATTCTTCAGGACCGAACGGTTCCACAGGCCTTCCTAAGCGCACTGTTTTGCCGTGGTATTTAACATGTTTGTTTTTACAAGGATTTTAAAAATTATTTCCTCAAGTGCATTGCAACGCGGAACTTCAATTAAAATTGTGAAAGAAGACTGAAAAACAAGGATCACAAGGATCAAAAAGCAACACAAACTGGTCACTGGAGGACATGTGGTGCACACCGGACCGGAGCTGCAGAGATCAATAGGTGGAAGAGTCTGTCGACAGGATATCTGTTACTTATGCAGTCCGCAAAGCTGTTTTCGTGGAGAAGTGCCAAAAAAACTCTTATTGAAAGAAACTCTGGCAAGATGAGAGCGGAATGTAACTTTTTGACCTACATCAACAGCACTGTGTGGAGGGAAAGTAACACGGCACATAATGCTGGCAGTAACACCACCCTGCGAAGATTCCTTTCATCAGCAAGACGACAGAAGGAGCTCAGAATTGAGAAGATGGATGTGGCACAACACAAGGCAATCCTGAAAGAAAACCTGGTAGGGGCTGCAAGGCTTGAAACCAAGGTGGTGGCTCACTTTCCAGTCAGTGTACCTAAACACAACTGTGCTTCTGCTGTTCTGCAAAGAGTAAAAGAAAAAAAATAACTTTGGTGAAGGTGATTCTACAAAGTACTGACCCGTAGAGTCTAAAAACAAAAAACCCTGACATCTCCTGCATCTGTTTCCCTTTTACCAAACAGGAAAAGTAGCAAGGTAGAGTCTAAAACATGTCTGGTTTTACTAGCACAGGCAGATAGAAAAATGTATAATTAACCAACTTCTAAAAGCAGCTAAACTAAATGGATTCGGACTGCACATCCTCTTGATTCTACTCCCTCTTCTGTCGCTGAATACAGGCTGATCTCATCAGCTGCACATTCTGACGTTTGAAATGGCAACCACGGTGCTTCAGCTTCCCCAAACGACAGAGGATGTTCGTCGCGGCTGAATACTTTAGTGTCAACTGCTAAATATGCCTGAAGACTGAGGATGCAGAAGAGAAGAGACGGGGGAGTGAAGCCAGGTGGAATGAAGAGAGTATGGCAAGTTGAAACATGGGGAAAATGGTAAGGGAGGCAATGACTCCATGGCAACAATAAGATACTGATGTTTTAGTCAGCATCATTACCAAGCTGAAATGTATGTTTTTGAACCCAACTTTGGTCCCACACTGTTAGAAGTACCAATACATTTGACATATTACAGTAAATACCATTTGTAAAAGGAAAACAAATTGTATATTTTTCCTGTCTTTCTCTGGGGAAGACATGTTTAGTAGCATTTTAATTTTGACCAATGGCATCTCAAGACCAATGTATGCAAATACATTTGTCAGGATCATCTGCAGAGATTATGCCTGGCTATTCATGGTGGGCCACATGTGCCAACATGTTTTAGTCGCAATCCGGCCATCTTAAGTGTTGAAAAAGATTCCAAGCAAGTGATCTAATGTGGAGGCTTCATGACAGCAACCGTGAATCCGGCTGGCTTGGGATTCGGTTTTGTCCGATGAGCTGCTGTATTATCCATTTATCAAGAACATCTCAATTCTTGGTCTGGCAGAGGAAATTGTCGTCTGTAGCGTGTTCCGGTTTTCTATCCGATTTCATCTCAACTGCTACTCCCTTAGATGATTTACGCCATAGTCTCCCGGCCATCATTTGACAAAGATAGAGTTCTTACTGTTGAAATTCTTCCAGACATTTTCTTGTGGAAAGTTATGGACATCTGTCAGCAGCCTTCCCCATTATCATGTAGCCCACTGACCCGGAGTTTAAAGGCTCGGCAAACTTTTGCAGGTGTTTGGAGTTAAATGGCTGATTACGGTCGACACCATAAATTTCCATTAATTATCTTTTTCCACAGTACACTGAACCCTCGCTATATCGCGGTTCACCTTTCACGGTCTCGCTGCTTCACGGATTTGCATCGTGCATTGTGTTCTGCATTCTGATTGGCTAAACAGTCTCTCCGCTTCTCCTCTACCTGTGTGTCAATAACGTTGCGGTTTAATACGTAAAACAGCTTGCCAAATTTAAGTTTGCAAATTCTCTTGCAATTTCAAGAATCTTTTTGCCCAGAAGAAACAAGAGCAACAACAACTACCGATAACCATGTTCTTCTCTCGAAAAAACACACCTGCACCGCGGGCTTTAGAAGAAAAAAACCCTACAGAGTGGAATCAGGACGCAGCGGCTCAGTCAGAAGAGCAGTGAAATACATGTGAGTCACTATTTGTCCTACTGTACTTTGTATTTTTTTTCTTAATCATTTTTCATTTTCTCCTGTTCTAATCCAATGACTAGGGTCACGGTGGAGTGATGCTGATCTCTGCAATTTGAAGCCTTCAGTTCGTACTGATGATTAAAATTAGTATTTTACAGTACAGTAGTTATTTGTAAAATAAAAAAAAAAAAACATTTATACAGTACTTTAATTTGTTAAGCATATGTTTGGGCCTGTAAAAATGTTTTTTTCTTTGGTTTCAATTTATTATGTAGTATTTCATTGTATAATAATTGTAAAAAAAATAAAGGTTACTACTTCACGGATTTTGCCTATCACGTGTTCTTTCTTGAACATAACCCCCGCGAAAAACGAGGGTTCACTGTATTCTAATTTGAGACTTTGACTTTTACGTTTTTATTACCAAAGTCATAATTCTTAGATTTACCCTTGGAATGTATTACTTTGTATGGTTATTCTATGTAATGTGCAAGTTTAACTTTCTGAGAAAACTGGGAAGAATTATTGTACCTTTATGTATATTCTTTTTTTTCCCCAGATGTATTAATACAAATAGTGGATGAAAAAATTTATTTTTAGAGAGAATAGACTCTGAAGTACTTTTTTTCAGTTCAAACATTACAGCCTTAATGCAGAAGTAAAATTATAGCACTTATCTCCACACTGCAAGTCCAAATTTACTCTGACCTTTCAAAAGGTAACCTTTCTGAATTGGAAACCTCAGGATTCGTGTGATCAAGCTATTGCCATAATGGCCCTTTGTTTAAAATTCCCCTTTGAAATGTATCCTGTAAGTACGTCATGTCTTCATATTATCTTCCTTGCGGGGTGGGGGGAGGTCAAAGCAAAGACTCCTTTCACAAAGATGAAGAGCCCACCTGAGAAGCTTTTTTAGATGGTCCTTTAATTTTTCTGCTTTTTATCCAGGTACTTTTTTTAAGTTAATTGGTGAACTCCACATATCGCCATCTAATGCTCCATCCTGCTGCGCTTACACTCCATTTCCTGCTCCTTCCTCCTCCCCGGCGTCCACCTGCAGGCTAAGCTCCTCTCAGATTCGCAAAGGCAGTTTGCAGACAGCACTTCCTGTGCACTTATCTGTTGCTCGGTATGTTGTGACAGAATGCTACAGGACAAGATGGTTTTGGCAAAATGGAGAGAATTTAACATTTAACAAGATATTGCAGTGACGTGGCTGTTATTTAGGGCATACATACCTGGCACTCAATTTTAGCTGATTTCCCGTCATATAAAAATTGTTTTGGTATCTCAAGTTCAGTTGTATCTGTCCAATATTTTAGTGTGAAACAGTTGTTTTACAACCACATTATGCCACTGCTCGCAACAACACACACTATGGTCAAGAAGCACGGTTTTACAAAAGCACCTCCCACGATTTCCATGTGTCTACGGTTAAAAAGTTAGCAAAAATTTAAAAGCTATGCTCTTATTTTGTTACCCAGCAAAATGAATTCCAACACAATCAAACAAGGTTGAGTTTTGTTGAGAGAAAGAAAGAAAAAAAAACAACAATGTTCAAAAATAACCTTTTACCCAACCTTTAGCCTTCAAGTGTTTTAGCACTAAAGTGCTCGTTTCCATCGTCTCAGAGTGATGAATCGAGAAGCTGCTCCTTGTCACCTTGCTTCATATAGATGCATAGGAGGTTGTGTGGGAGGGCATCTGCAGAACATTCGGCTCTGTAGAAGCTAGATTAGCTCGCCGTCTTGGACTGCTGAGGTTGGTGTTGATTCCTTTTATGTGACAAAAGCTCCCAGAGATGCATTAACTCATGCAGGACAGGTTACATTTGCATGATCAAGGCTTAAAGTGTCGACAAAGGCAGCCTATTTTCAGATGTGGGCGAACGATATAAGCCAATTCTTGCATAAAACATCGACGATCACCAAAACTCAAGTTAGACTCCATTCACCTTTCTCCCCCTTTTTTTTTTCTTTTATGCGTCTTTGAGTGCCAGTCAAACCAGAGCTGCTGTATGCGCATATGCATAAACATGAGTGCGAATCTGCTTGATCGTCTTTGCCCTCGATTTATTCACTTTTTTTTTTCTATATTTTGCATAGCTAGATTCATGTAAATCATCCGCACCTGTTGAGAGGTGCTGCCCCTGCCACTTCCTGTCCCTTTGCGGATGTCAGCCTCCTGCTGACTCTGCCCTGGGATCAATGTTGCAGACAATGAGTCCCTTTAGGAAAACTTTGCTTTGTTGTACTGGGCTTAGTAGAAGAAGTTAAGACAATTTTTCCACATGTGTGCTAATGTTAATTCAAGACTACGCAAAAGTACAGTCAAGGTAACAAAAAAACATCAAACTGAAACACTATCTTTTTACAAATATCTCAGCCTGCTGTATTAGTAGTTTAGTAGTTTTCTGTGACCTCTTTGAGCAATCATTGCTAGTATGGCTGAAACTCAAACTTTTTCTCTCACCACTGACATTAAATTGAAATGTAGAGTTGTAGGTTTAACTCTTGGGTTTTTTGCAATTTCTTGGAGAACTCTGTGATCTTTTCTTGAGCTGAGATCGATAGCAGGAACAACTGTTAACTGTTCAATATTGCCAAGCTCTTTCCAAGTAGCACATGAACTTATTCTTCAGATAATTAAAGGTTCTGCTTTTATAGAGATTTATGCAGACTAGACCATTTTCATTATGGTCTTAAACCCTAGAAACTGAGTTGTACTTTCTTGTATTCACAGTTTAAATGCGTTTGGTTTCCACAAAGTTGCAGTCTTAGATTCGACTGCCAACACGGGTCCAATCTTTTACTTTTCTTTTACTCCTCCAAATAATCCTTGTGTTGCCCACATAACTTCCTCCATCTCCCTCATCAAAACAATGACCCATCTGTCATCCCGCACGGCCTGTCTCCCTCCCCCATCTTAAATAATTAGGGAGAAATCCGGATGTGCGTGCATCCTAAACTGATCATCAAAAGCCCTTTGAAACATAATGAGTAGACAGAAGTGACAGCGAACAAAGAATGTTATCTGCAAAGCTCAAAAGATCAGGCGGGTGTTCCATTCAATCTCTACACATTTAGAGGAAAATACATTGTCAGCGGGATCCAAATAATTCATTTTGAAGTCCCGTCGAATTGCTCTACTTAGTTCGGTTTGAGCAGGTTCATTGCTAGCAAAATAAGATATGAGATTTCAAAGCTGTCTTCGCTGTTTGTTGAGATGAAATGCACTTAGACTGGATTATTAGACTGCTTTCTATCAAGGGCTGTTCTGAAACACAAACTATAAAAGGCAGAACATTATTAAAAAGTATTTTTACGAGGGATAAAGTAAGAGCTAGTTGAAATATACATAAATGAAATACAAATAAAAGACTGGTAAGTGTGATGAAAATGTTTATAAAGTCCTTGTTGAACTTATATCTCTAAATGACAGAAATTAGGCATCAAAACCTGCATAATCACCACAAAGCATGAATACGACACTAACATTTCCCAAAGCTATGAGGGAATGACGTATACCAAATCATATTTATACTCATATACCAGCTCAAGTCAGAAACTACAACCAATGCAGAAGTTTGACAATACTTGACAACTGATGAGTGACAATCTTCATTTGTTTTAACTTTGCTAAAGCTATTTTACAAAAGCAAAATGTTTGGTATTTAGTTGTGCAACCCTGTTAGAGACACACTTAACAGATTTCTATTTGTAAAAAAGAAATGAGGTAGGCATTCCTTCAGAATGATGCTGCCAACACCATGTTGGGGAATGGTTTGTTCAGGGTGGTGTGCAGTGTTATTTTACTTTCGACTACTATTTGTTCATTTAATAACTTCTTCAAACAATGGGTTGGAGAGCAAACAGCATTGTATACAAAAACACTGTATTGTTCAGATCTCTCTTGAGATAAAATTATATTTTTTTCTTCCTTCCACATTTACCGTACTCGCTACATTCAGTTGGCCCGTCACAAATATTCTCAGTGAAATACGTTGTAACGTAACAAGATCTGAAAAATCTCAGGGATGGCACTGTAAATAAAAATCAAAATGGTGAAGTGAGAAAAATAATAATTAGGCAGTGAAGATGGAGCAGAAATAAAGTCAGGTACAAAGGGTGAAAGCACAAAGAGAACAGGTAAAGAAAGAAACAGCAAATTAAAAAAAAAGCATTAAAGAGATTCTTTTAATGAGGCAGAGGGGAAACAAAGATGAGAGGGAAAAAGCAGACGGGCGACAACATGCAAGGAACAGAGGATGACATAATTTGTGGAAGAAAAAGTTATTAAATTTAATCACAGCAGTATACAGTAATATCTTTCAATATAAAATAATAATAATAAAAACAAGTACATGCAGTGATTTATTTATACAGTTTAGAGTCGAGACATGACGATTTTCTCCGGGCTATGTCTGAAACGGCATCAATGCCATCTGTGGAATGCGGTAACATCATTAAACATCTGATGTTTTTCTGCTTCGACGCATGAAGGATGACAGTAAGAAGTTGTCACAATGTTCAATACAAATTGGTTGCGGGTGTGTAATAGAGACGGAATGCGCATAAATTATGGAAGTCGTTCTTTTTACCCTCCACATTATACGTTTCGCAACGTCTCAACCGGCCGAACAACAGCCGATCATCCATTACAGCTCCAGTAATTCATTAAGTGCGTTCTTTATCATTGTTATTGTGAAAGATGCTTCTTTATTTCTCTAAGATACAATATCATGCCTGGGTGGCCAACATGCATCTTCCTTGTGTTTCACTAATGAAGTGAGCCATTTCTGCAGCGTGAAATCGTGTTTTGTTTTTTTTTTCCCCCCCACACGAGACGACCTCCCGCTGTTTACCATTTCGGCCCATTATTTACAAGACGGCGTCCGGGCAATAAATTGCGCTTCCTTCAAAGCAAAGACTAAAGAACCTTCAAATCCCCTTGGTTTTGTGGAGTTTCGTCAGAATGATAGTTTTGTCGTCATTATGTTTTTGGGGGTTTTTTTCGATGGGAGTGCACACTCTTCACTCTTTCGTCCAGCACTGAGCCATCTCAATCGGTAAAAGGACCTCTATCCGTCAAAGTAGCCAGAGGCAGTTGCCCTTTGATCTCTAGTCAAATTTCTGGTTTAACTTCACATCAAATGGTATTTCAGTTTGCCGTTGGACATGGAAGCTCGTAAAGTGCTCTTTGATGAAGATTTGTGAACTCGGTGATAAAAACTCAGGAAAATTTCTAACTTATTTTCAACAATTTTGCAAATTGTGCTCGACAGAAATAAAATCCTTCATAAAAAGTGAACACTTTCTCTACTTCTCCACCCACAATAGAAAATCGATATGCATTAGATTTACTCCCAGATACCATCATCCAAGCTGACTAAAACTAAATAGCAAAAAACAGACTAAAGTGCTGACTGCATTGAGAGTGTGAAGGCTTTTAGCAAAGAATGGTTTTGGTAGTGATTACAATGACTGAGTGCTGCTGAGCACAACATGGATGAGGAGAATAAAAAAATAGTGATCTGTAACTCCATACTGATAACTAAAAAACACATCCATGTATTCTTTAGGCACTTAGAGGGACATTTCACATTCAATCATTTGTTTCAGCACTAACTAAATCCTGATTGTATTAAATAACCAAGACTTTTCCTTTGCATGTCTTTTAGGAAAACAAAAATATTGCGATCTTAGTCAAACACAAGGGTCCAGCTGGCCAAGCATACACCAATCTGTTGGTAGTTTGGTACTAGGCATCAGAATAAGAAATCTTTTGTAATTTCTGTGGATAATTTATTTTTTTTTTTAAAACCCACAAGCGTTCATATGCTTCTGTTGGGTGTGCTTGCGAAACAGGAAAACATCCACTGGAGAGGCAGGAAGAGGATGACCCCTCGCTCAAAGGATTTCATGATCATGTCTGTGATCATGAAGTCCTTTGAGTGACTGGTGTTAAAGAGTTTGAAGGACATCACAGGCCCCCTGCCGGACCCCCCTGCTGTATGCCTACCGGGCAAACAGCTTGGCAAATGACGCGGTTAACTTGGGACTACACTTCATCCCGGGTTCTCTCCACATTCCTCCTCTCTCTGTACACAAATTGCCTCACCTCAGTGGACTGTTCTGTGAAAGTTGACGTTTCCTTTCCATCACCATCCTGAACAAGACCGTCTACTATAGGGGACTATAGTAGGAAACACCCTATCTCGGGACCCGAGACAGTCCTCACACAAGAAGTGCAACTTTCCTCTGCCCCATGTTTGTCAATCACTTTTTGGCAAATCCCCAAAACAGGACAAGTCCAAACTGCAATGAAATCAAAGTATGCACAGAATGCAATCTTAACATATGCTAATAAGTTTGGCATAAAAGTACAAGGAATAGTTTTGTATGTAATTTTAAATGTCGCACCAATGGGGACAAGCTAGCGTGTAAGGATGTCATTCACTAAACATGGCAAAAAAGGCTAATTATACCAGTTTATATCACTAGATGACAGGATGTCATTCCTTTGCACCACAGACCATGAATGACAAGCGAAAAATGCTAAACACTTTCCACTGACATACGTATCTTAGGTTGTTATTCATAACTACATTTCTCGTGACCATATCAAGTCAGATTACATCCTCTCATTTTCTGACTTCTATTATTTAGTCTGTTACAGACAGTTGTGGTATTTTTGCCCTAAAAGAACAATTAGCAATCAATTACCACAATCTCAAAAATCTAAATGTGGGCAGCATTTCAAATATGTGCAACAAGAAACTACGTAATTTGATTTTCTATGATTAAGCAGGACAGGACATAGTAAATAAAAAAAAAGATGCAGTTAACCATTTTCATAGCTAAAGCACAGATGGCCTTTTGTAAAATGCTGGACACATTTTGATTAAAATAAAGAATTGTCTTTATTTTAAAGACAAAGTCCAGCATTTTAATAAAAGCACCAAAAACACCAACTAGGAGGATGGAAAGGAATTAAAATACAGAGATAAGAATGAAAAGTGTCACAAAAACTAAATGGTCTAGTCAAAGGAAATGTGGTGCAGCTGTGACAGGGAGAAAGAAAGAGAAACTAATACAGGAAGTACTCAACAGGGACGTACTTGGAAAAATAAAAGGGAAAAATTCTGACAATCTATGAAAATAAACTAAAAGAATTTAATTATGAAAACAAAACAGAAATGAACAAATATGGCAACACCTTGGTAACATTAATGAACCCAGAGAAATGAATTGAATATGGCAAGATATAAACAATATAAATAAACCACAAGAACATCTATTGTTAGCGTTTTTCCTTAGTTTCTGAATATGTGTTGCAACACATAATTAAATAGTGTGGTTGTAAGTTTTACGGCTTACAGTTACAATTACTTGAATTTAATTATAAATATTGCAATCAGCAACACTTTGAAAAAACAAAATGTTATTTACAAATGCTCACCTGACCATAATGAGGATTATCTTTCAGAGTTCGAAGCACAGTCTCCGACTCTTCAGTGGTCAGATCCTTATTAGCTGAAATATTCATGACGTAGGACGAACGGCTGTCAGTTGGAGTCACTTTAAGCATTCTGCATGCCGAGTGCAAACAAGGCATTTAGACTGCACCGCAGGTGTAAGTGGTGCTTTTACTGCATTTTTGCTGCAACATTTCAGGAACTGATTTATCATTAAAGCAACTTGTATATGGCATACAGTTTGACATCTCCAACCTGTTACGTGTCCCAAAAAATACAAAAAATAAATCACTGCTCGTCTGGCATCACCTGAGTTTTGCCAAAAACTATACTAGAGCAATAGTTAAAGAAGTGCCTTCTTTTATGCAGTTTAAACACAAATCATGAATTCCATTGTGTGACTGACATATTTATAATGGGAAATTAATTACTATTACCTGGAGTCTTGTCAACTCGTCATAGGGTCAAATGGAAAAATGCACTTTTCTCTACAGTCAGTAGGAGTCAACAGTCATCTCTGGTCAAGAGTCCAGTGAGCTTTAAATCAGTACTGAATAGTAACAGTACTGGATAAACTCCTATGGGTTAAGAGGGGAAAGCTGGATTAAGTAACAATTCAAAGATTCAAAAAAGGCCTGCATCACCTTACAGTCAAACAAGTACATCATCTGGCCACGGCAATGAAGGAAGTATAAAATGCAAGACACTTTCTGTGCTTGACTAAGTGACTTGGATTTGCAGAGCATGAGATGACACTTTTTCTGTCTAAAGTAGAATCACACCGCCTCTTTTTCTTTATAACGAGGCTGTTGTTAATCCTTGTGTGGCAAATCAAAGCCTGACAAAAAATAGTTTTTTAAAAGATGCATCATAAAGAAGCAATTCATAACTCAACTCCAGAAGCAACTTTGAGGAATGAATAAAACATTTTGAAGCTGAAAACTGTAAATTAAGAATGCACCGCTACTGGCAAATTTATTAGTTCAACTTCTTAACATAAATATCTAATCGGTAAATTACAGTGCAGAAACTCAATGCATTTAGGCATCTATACATGGGGAAGAAAACCTACTGAAAGTTTCCAATAACATAATTTTATGAGGTGAAACAACTATCAGCATGATTGCTGTTGGTTAAGCTAGCAGTCTGTATTACACTGCTATCATTGCAGCACATCCCGGGTGTCACTGAACATCTTTAACATGTGTTTGCCCATCAGACGCTAATGTACATGTTGTGTTGAGACCAATTCCTTCTCCTGCTGTGCTTCTGCAACAAGAATGTTAGGGCAAAAACTGAAGTACTCTCACAGAAAAAAAAAGGAAAAAAAATTACTAACCAAAGGTAGGTGGTGGTGGTAGAGGGAACGATGCACTTGCGTATTTCATCATACAGAAGGTCAGTCACATTGAAAGGCAGCAGAACATTCCCTCAGTCAATTTGAAGTGGCAAAAAGATTTCATAGAGACACATGTTGTGATTTGGAGAGACGCATCTATTGCCAAGGAGCAAATATAAGACATGCAACTTGAAACCAACATGTCAGTTACAATCTGCTTCTTCCTTCAGCTTTCACCAGCACAGAGTGTTTGCTGTGAAGCAGAAAGACGCTGCGAATCATTGAGATGGTACATAACTTTTACATCCGATCATGGTATTGATTATATAACCTTGTCGCACCTATCCGGATGAAGGTCGCTGTGTGTGGTTGTATTGTAATTACCATCCATCTTAAAAATCAATTTGCTTTCTTGAGTATGAAGGGAAAATATCTTCTAACTCAGACGCCCTGAATAAAATCACTTAAATTTTATTCAATTACAATTATTTTTGCAACAAAGATTGCTAAACTTTGGTGTTCATTGTGTCTTTCAGCAAGAGAACAACCCAAAACACACACTCAGGTAAACTACAGAGTGACTCCGTCAGTAGCAATTGAACCGTCTGGAGGTGGTTAGGTAGTCTCTACACCTGAAACCATTAAAAACTTTTAAAAAAGAGCTTTAGAGAAGTCTGAAACGATGTTTCTCAGCAACAGCCCTGAAATCTGGAGAAGATCTGTGTGGATTAGTGGGCCAAAATCCTAGAAAACATCCGACTGTTAATTGCTTGCAAAGGTTTCTCTACAAAATACTGTGTTCTTTCTTGTTCAGAACCTGGATCTGAAAAAACTTTATTCTTGCTCTCGGAGCCTTGGGTATGAGAACAAAGTTCTCTGTTCTTGCACAGAATGTACTGGTTTTACTCCAACATAGTTGTTTTTTGACATCGTGACTAAAACCACACTTGTAATAACCCTCAACATTGCCTCACAGATGCCACAGCAAAACGCAAAACATCTATCATGGTGGTTTATGCCTGGTTTTGTCATCCATTTTCTAATTTAAGAGTATTTACTGAACTGAGCTGCTGTAACTCTTATTTGAGCTTATATTCGTGGGGTCAGGTTGCTGCAAAGTTGAATTTGAGTTGGGTTTTTGAATCAAAATTCCACTCGTAAGGGCCCATATTTGACTGGGGGTAGTCTTGTGTGCCAGTCCCTCTAATAAGGTTGGAGATTCATGCAAACAGAACATCAACAAGGTCCCCAGCCAACAATCCTGCAGCCTCACTAAATGCCAAGTCCTCTGTACTATTCCAGTGTTTATCCCCTTTCCAAGTTATTGCCGTTACAAAATGAAGGAATAATCAAACTCTGGAGAACATTCAGAAATGTCTTGGCACTGCAAGAAAAACTACATGTTTATCACCCTTCACCCTTTCAGTGTCTCTCCCCGTTTCCCTCCAGCAGTAAGAGTAAAATTATAAATCATCTCCCTGCAGACAAAATTTCATGCTTGATGGGTGAACAACTCTAGCATCTGGTGGGGTCCTGTGATGAGGGGGTGTTCCAAGTCTCTTCTCGCTCCCAGCTTCCCCTGGGCTGATCCACACTGCTGCCAGCATCCTGCCAAACATGCAAACGTGCAGCTAAAAAGATAAGACAAAAAAGGAGGGGGAGGGGGGACAACTAAATATGCAGGACACCTTTTGTATGGTGCTAGCGGTGAGAGCTGCATGTAGGTGCTGGCTGATTCATGTCGCATCAAAAGGTTTGTGTAAATCTCAGAGATTGACTTCAGCGAGTGCCCACAGGACTCTGGAGACGGCCCAAGCGTACCTCGTCTCTCTAAACTACAAGCCTGGAGCCGGTGTGGCTCCAACTTCTCAATTCCCCCTTCCTTAACGTTGCTAACCTCCCTACCACTCCTTGTAGAAACGCATGACAACTGTGACAAGTCATAGAGCAAGAAGGATATGGACGCCTCATCTTGTCCTCGAAATACTCTGTTGTGACAAGCTGACTATTTCTGACTATCAGCACAATGTGCAAACTCGAGAACAACTTCCAATCTTTCATAATAAACCTCCAATATATGGATATCCCAGATTCCAGCACATAATTATGCTAACTTAACGAGTTACAAGTCACAAAGCAAGTGAAAAGCACTAGCATGCCAAACTTCTCTTTTCTTATTAAAGTTATCGCTGTTAAAGACATGGATTAGAATAGATTACCTATGTTTTCACAACAGCTACAGAATACATATTTTTTATCCTTTAGAAGGCTCTAGGAGTCACACACAGTAACACCGTCTAACCAGATTTTGCAACAATGCTAATGCTAGTTTTTCTAGTTGGGAAAAATATCCAGACTCCTGTGAGGAGAACCTTGTTACAGGTTGCTCCGGTGGGAATTTCAAACAATTTCTCTCAAAGGAACAGCAGGTTGAAAATACTGTCTTCAGCCTTGGAAGTTCTGCGATCTTCTTTGCACTCTGGTTCCCAGTTATTGTCTTAAAAGCTTCAACTACATTGAACTCAATGTCAGTCATTTTTGCCACTTTATATGTTATTTTTTGTGAATTTCTTTGGTTTTGTGTCTGGTATTGACTTGTTGAAAAACCAATGCTCATATTTTCTGATTCTTCACAGGTACATTTTGAGGTACACCGTCTTAGGAGTTTTTAGACAGACAAAATTCTGCATTGATCTCTTGCCTTTAGAGGAAAGAGATCAATGTATTTACCCGACGCAACGACAAGTTTGGTTTTTCTGAGAAGAAAAAGCTTGCCCAACTTTTACAGACCGCTCCCCTGTCTTCATAAAGTTTCGGCGAGCCACCACCACAGGTGTACAAGCATCAAGACAACAAATGCTAAAGTGTTCCGCCAAGACAGCATCAACTTTTGGAGCAAATATACGCTTGTTTAACACGAAGAACAGCTTTTCATAGCGGAGGAGACATATGGCAGGCTCCTGTTTCGACAACAAGTCACCGTGTCACCTTGCTGGCCACCTGCAGCCAGTGGCCAACCAAGAGACGGACGAACGGACGGGCAGGAGGGAGGGAGGGAGCAGTTGGGGTGAAGCAGTCCGACAAACATATTTGTTGTTTTGCATTATCCCAAAAGGCCATATGCTTATCATCTTAACCTTTCGCCGTGTCCGACGGCATGTCACACACTCCGTCGCCACGACCAAGCAGGCGTGAAGAGCAACCAGTGAGGGTCAGGACCACAGAGCCTTCTGTGCAACACGTACGCTCTCACTCTGCCTTTCTTCTTCTCGCCCCCCCCCACCTCCACCTCCGTCCCTGCTTCCCTCCATTTCTGTTCTGATGCCCCGCACGTCCCGGCGAGCGACAGCGATTTGCATGATGTGATCGGCCTCTGCCTTCCTGCAGCTCTTTAGAAGTGTGTGTGTGAGTCCGTGCGGGGGTGGGTGCGCGCGGGCGTTAATGTGTGCGGGCCGACTGCCAGCCAGCTTCACCGAGCTTTGAGCCTATAGATATCTCTTAGAGAAATCAGGGAAATATTCAAATACTCCGATTCGTGACAGGCAGAGTGTGTCACTCGGCTTGCATTTTTAATCCTGTGTGAGGTTTGGGTGTTGTAGCGCTGCCGCCGATTTAAGGTGAGGTGTTTGTTGGGGTAAAACTAGGGCAGGTAGCATTTCTGGGATCCATGCTTTCACACTTGACAGACGCGTAGCGACTGCATAGATAGCTGTGAGAAAATTGCCCATAAGAGGAGCAACTTTAATGGAGCTGCTGCTCTAATCCTTTAATTTGTCCCGTTGCTTTTAATATAGACGCGAGTGAGACAAAATGCTCCATTCTGGCTTTTATTTTCTTTAGAAAGAAAAATAGAGGCACAAGCCAGGCAGCATGTTGTATAAATCATACTCAGAATTAGGGCCGGTCCAGTTACTCATGTAAAACACGGACTTGATATGTTAATATATTTACTATTACCATTGAGGGTGACAAAGATTAGTGAGATCTGTAATAGCACTGAATTGTTAAAACAGTCAAGTGTTTAAGGAGTGATAATTACAGAGCCTTTAAAAAATTTATTCATGCCTCTTTAGGTCCAGAACAAGTTGATCCTTCACAGAAACAGACATTTTTAAAGCTTGATTTTTAGAGTTCATCATTTCAAGTCCTGGAATTTGAGTTTTAGAAAGAGCAGGGGCGTGTTTTAAAGAGACACAAGCCCGATTTTAGGGCATTCAATTCCAAAGTAGAATTTATTTTACGTTACATGTAAGATTTCTATAACTAAAGTTAACAAGTAATTGATTGTGCTATAAAATTGCAATATGTGTCTGGAAAACACATAATACCGCCCCTTTAAAGAAATCCCTTTTGCTGTAGGCAAGTTTGATTTTTTAGTAGCACAAAAGTGGCTTTTTGAATGGAAACTATCGCTGACCCCTGACATGGTAGAATACACTGAAGGTTGAGTTTGTAACATTTGTATAATAAAAAAATAAAAATCAGCTTAACTGTAGTTTAGAAGTCTGGACAACAACAATGTATTTGCCACTTCTTTGTTCTAAACCCTTTTCTTAATTCAACATTAGCTTTGATTAACATGCAAATGTAGATACCAAAATGAAAAGCCAGCTTCCCATTCATCTTAATCACAATTTGAGCTTTTGTCTACAGGTGAAATGGTGAGCTACAAGTTGCACCTTGAAGTGCAAGGAAAGGGTGAGGGGGGTGAGAACGGGGGCACGTCTTTGTTCATTCGTCGCACTCAGTGGCTTAATGAGGGATTCCAGTCACAGGCGGCTGGCTCCTCGCTGCTGGCAACCAGCCGGGCGCTTGCTGGTGAGAGAGGAAGGAGGTGAGAAACAGGCAGGTAGGAATAAGCGGGATGATTTAGAAGGAAGAGGAAAAGGGGGTTTGGGAATGAGAGGCAGTGAGATGGAGGTGGAAAAAGAGAGCACTCTTGAAATAGGGTCAAGGTTCCAGTATGTCCCGGCATGTCACAGAGCATTCGGACAATCTGCAAGAAGGGTGGCGGTGGATGTGCTGTAAAAGAGGGCTGCAGGGTTCATCGAGGAGTCTTCTCTTTTCTGATCTAACGACCGGCGAGTGGAAGGGCCAATCACTGGGGGTTAGTCCACTGACACTGAACCCCTTCTCCTGACAGCGACCGTCAACACCAAGGAAAGAGAAAACCAAGCAGAGAGACCGCGTGGAAATACAACTTAAAATGTTGGCACGTAATTAAATAGATATCACATATATAGCATTCACTCTGCTAATTAATGCGCTGACTTAATTGAATCCCAATGAATATATAATGAGAGCAGCTGTCATATTTTCAGTTTAAATTAATTCATGCAGGAGTTCTATCCAGAAGTATTATTATTGTTTTATTCCTTCAAAACACAGAGTTGTTTTAGCTCCTGTGTTCAGCTAATCATGACTGTTAGTTCTGCTTTTGCACAGTTGTTCTGTGGCCAAGCAGAACATTTTAAATATCATATGAGAAAAGCAAGAGCCATCTAACCACAAGAACATTGTTGCTGTTTGCACTTACACTAAAACCAGAATGATGGCGCACTTCATCCCTGTTTTAAGGTCCTTAAACTAGCTCCCTGTAGCTCGGAAAAAAAGACTTTTGAGTACTTCTGTATTTATCCATTTCATAAATCAAATCAAAGGAAATTGAGGAAGAGGGCAAAAAGTGTCAATGTCATTTCACAGGACGCCTGTGTTGAAAACACCTGCAGAGGTGTCAAAACTCAGAACAAAGTCCCATTAGAGAGGTTTTTGAAGACTTAGTTTAAACACCCCGACTTTAAAGCTTGTTCTGGGCAGCTTTGCACTTGTTCTGCATTTGAATGACTCCCAGTGTAAAGATGTGATAGAGGGACTTCAATCCATTTTCTCCAACTGGCAGATTTTTAAAAAAATGTTTTTTATTTATTTATTTATTTTTTTGCCATCTCCAGCTCAGAACACGGTGGTCGAATGAAGTGTGCGGAGAACAAAGTCCGAATCTCTAAAACTGCTTGTCAATTGTCCGAATATTTTTAGATCAAAGTCGACACTGAAAGAAAGGTGAACTGAGCCCGGTCCAAATATTGACAGAAAATTCCAACTCCTGAATAAATTCATGGCTGTTTTTGTTAAGTGCTGGAAGCGTACACTTCTCTAATCATCTTTCGTAAAGCAAAGGAAAGCATCACAGCAAAACTTTATCACTTAAGTCCACTAACAATGTGTACACTCACTAATTACCTTTCAGAGTCGAGTTCTTTTTTTTTGTCTTGATGCTTCTGTGGACAACAAGCACACGTATCCAATGTCATCATGTTACTGATAACAGCCTGTTTATAGTTGACTAACTATATGCTGCAGAGACGCTGCGTATGTTCCTGCTAATGGAGACAAACACACTAATTGTGAGGAATTACAACAGGTAGTCTTGCTTTTCCCCCCCCCCTCTCCCTATTCTTAGGACTGTTTATTTAATCTTTTGTCTTCAAAGGTACAGCACATTAAAAATGAAACAAAGCAACAATGACTTGCTGAAAGAGGAGCTGCAGGGACCGACACTGTGGTGTGTAGTAAACCGTTTGCGTGCTGCTCATAATTGGACCACAGTTTCAATTATTATCGACTGACTGCTTTATTAAAACTCAGCGAGTGTGTTTGGCTATTATGCTTTAGCTCTGAATAAGCAGCTGAGATGATTGGGAACAAAAAATAAAAACTAAAAAAATAAAATATTAGAAACCCCAAAGATAAAAAAAAAACACTACAAAAATGCAGAATGTCTATTCCATGTGAACCGGAACATGTTGATCCCCCTTGATACATAATAGTAAAATAGGCAATGAAGTCATTATTAGCAAACAGGTGTGTTGTCATGTCTGATAAACCTGTTAACTACTAAACAAAAGTGTTAACCAGACCAAATTTGACTACATCTCTATATAAGTGACACAATTCAGAAGAGTGAGAAAGACACTGGATGGTCTCGGTGCACGAATGATGTGTCAAAGTTTTTTAACACTCCATTATTTACACGCGCATTGATTTGCAGTAGGTTGAAGTGTCTTAAAAGACCAAACAGAGGTTCTTCATGGTTTCTCATAAACATCACTCCTGCTAATGAACATTAATGGCCATCGAGGGGCCCCTTGTGTACACAGTCCCCCTTGGAGCTCACACTGAGGAGGTGATGACAGCTTGTCGTGGCTCTGTGTTGCCGTCTGACGGCAATTTTCCCACCAAAGGTTAAAACTGTCTACTTGAATAAACTTAGCCTTGTCTTTTCTTTCAAAAGTTTTTTTCATTTGGAGCAAGGTTTACAGTGGCATGTAAAAGCTCTTGCCTACTAAAACGTTCCTTTTTATTGTTGTTTTTTTTTTTTGTCACATTTACAAAATTGTTTAAGATCATTAAGCATCACATTTTTATTCTTACACAAATATATAAGCATGCCATTTTACTATCCTGGTTGGATTTTAAAGTTAAATGTTTCCAAACTAACCTTTTTTTTCCCCCTTGTTCAATCGAGATTTGAAAATATTCACATTTTTTGAAAGTTTCAGTTCATTTTCACCAGCCTGACTGCTGCCAGACCCGTAGAATCCATTATTAAAATAAAACCTGTTTCACAACAGTAACTGTACCCTGAAGGATCTGAAAACAAAGCCGCATGTCATGGCCTGATTTTAAGAAATTCAAGAACAGCTGACAAACAACAAAAACGGAAAGGCTTAAAAAAAAAGCCATGTTTTTTTTCCCTCCCATACAAAAAGGGAAAAAACAAAAAGGCATCAAACCTTCTGAAGGTTACCGAATTTACTCAAAGAATACACCGATGAGTCACCCAAGAGGTCACAAACTAAGAAAGAAAAATATCTAGAGCACTGTAAGCTTTTCTTGGCTCAGCTAAGGTCAATGTTGATGATTCAACAATAGAAATGTATAAAACATAAATAAATAAAAAATAATAATAGAACAACTGCATCCTTTGGAGTCATCCAGAGTGAAAACCACTCCTGACCAAAAAGAAACACGACTGTCTGTATGACTGAAAAGTCCTCAAAACTTTTAGAAAACATTACATAAACGTGGAACTTGGCAAACTTATAATAAAAAAAGATGGCTAAAATAGCTTTTAAAAAAAACAAAAAAAGAACATTAAATCAACAGTCAAACATGGTAGTGGTAGTGTGATGGTGTGGGCGTAATTTGCTGATTTAACATTTGTACATATTGACAAGACATTAACTTGGTTTTCCATCAGAAAATCCTGCAGGAATCAGTTTGTGACCTTAAGTTCAAGCAAGACAAGGATTTAAAGACACTTCTAAGTACAGAACAGCTCAACAGGAAATAAAATTTGGACTTCCTGGAGTTTGATCACTAAGATATTTCATTCATGTTGAGGAGTGGGCCTAAATTCCTTCCCTAATGTGGTAAATCCCATTTTCCACGAATACTACGTTGGCGCAATCAAAGCAGCCGCTCCCAGTCACTAGGTTTATGCAGGTAATTATGTTTTTATATTAGACCAGGTAGGCTTGGAGAGTGTTTTTCCCTTAATAAATGAAAACATTTACTCAGGTTACCTGTCTGATATTAAATTTGTTTCAACTTCTGGATACATTTAAACAGCATACACATCAAAAAGAAATATGTAGAGGGGAAAAATTGCTTTTCCCAGCAGCGTTTGTGGCAGTTCAGTTTAAACAGTTTAACTGGAGAGATCAAAGTGTAGCCAAAAGGTTTCTAAAAGAAAAGTTTACACAGGCATAATGAGCTTTAAATTATCAGGTTGAATCCATAGCTTTAATAGTAAAGGCCTGATACTCCTTCATCACAAACCGTGAGGATGTTTCTCAACATTAGCATTAAGAATCGGAGAACCTCTGATCAGCAAGAAACATACTTGGTCAATAAGTCTGATTTATTTTTGAGGTGAGGGCCATTAAAGCTTTTAAATGGGAGCATCAAGATTTCAAGATCAATGCAAAATCCAGCAAGGAGCCATTGCAGAGAGGTAGGCAGCACCGGAGTGATGAATTTGTGCCTTTACCATCCAGTGAATTAGTGAAGCCACAATGCTTTTCACCACCTGGAAACAGCGGAGAAAGTGCTGAATAATATCCAAGTGTAGAACATTCAATAATCAGGGGCACTGAAGAGATAAAACACTGAACATTGATTTTCGAGCGGCAACAGCTGAGGAAGATTTTGAACTTCGAATTATGAGGAAAAAAACCTCAGAACTTAGTAAAATGACCTGAGGATAGAAACTAAGATCAGAATCAAATGTTTTCTTTCAAATTCTTAATGATGCACATCTTTTTAAAAAAATGTCCACATGAAATTTTGGTTATAAAAATTTCAATACATGGGGCCAAAAAAACAGAATTCTGGATTTTTTATTAGATATAAGACTATTAATCTGTATATGAGGTTTAAGTGTATGTGTATATATATATCCCTAAGTAATTCAAGGAATTACTTGATGTTTATGTATTTATGTTCAGCTTATGTTATGTTTATGTTCAGCTTACTATTCAGCTTTCTATGTAAAACTAATTTTAAATAGAAATTAGTTTTTAAAACATACAAATATTTTTAGATTTTGGCTGCATTTCGACATTAATCATACGCTAGGCGAGCTTTTAAAACCGAAGCTCGACAACCGAGATGTTTTTAGCTGGGCTTTCCCTACAGCTTTAGCTGCTGCCGCCTGTGCCACAATGAGGAATTACTCGCTGATTTGGCATCCTCCTAAAGGAATGTAATTTGTCAAAATGCTAAGGAACAAGAAAGCGAAGGAGCTCAGGTTGTACATAATGCCACTGGAAGGTTTTGTGCTGCACTCTGCAACTTTTTTTCGGCCTAAAAATCGGAACCGAGATGGCAATTAAAACGATTCCATCAAGTTGGAAATCACGGACGTGTGTGTAAAATATGCACTCGAAGACAAACAAAAGACATTTAATTCACAAAATGTTGATTAAACCCGGCATGTGGATTTCATTTTGGCAATACCTACAACAGGGGTGGGTGATAAGCTCTTCACAGGATCCTTTTATTTCCTGGATTAGCAACAAAGTCATGTTTTTGCATGCTTTATCATCATTTCACCCCTGCTGAAGGAAAATGTGCATTATTTTATTCATTTTTAGCCATCCCAAGGATAGACTTGATTTGGATGATGGCTTAAAGTTCTCCCCAGGTCTGTCTTAATAAAGGCATGGGAAAGTATTTAAGCAAAATCTCCCATTTCATATCCTCCAAAATTGTAGAGGGGTTGGGATTAAATACACTCATCTGTTTTCCGGACCTGCAGTCACTGAAAGTCGGTCTGGATAAAAGTTGTCAGCTAAACAGTCAAATGTATTAACATGTATTTTCTCAAAGAAAATGCCAAAAAGGAAGTGGGCTATGCATTCAGAGCCCCTTACGGTAATTATTAATTAAGCACTTAAACGATGTTGCTTAGAAAGACAGTAACTGATGCCTGGATATCAATCATTCTTAATCAGTCGGGCAAGAATTCTTTTAATTCAGCTACAGCCGGGCCATACTGGAGGTTTACAATGCAGGAGGACAGGCGGAGACATTAGGATTCAGAGCATGGGTCTCTCACAGCCTGCTGAAGGCCAGGGCATGGTTCAGCAGACAAACACATATGTCATGTCACCAGTCTATTTGCAGTGCAGTGGCAGAAAAGCTATAAAAATAACCTTTAAACAAAGAAGTTTTAGAGGTTTGAGCGCCACAGTCTACAAATTGAGAAGCGTGTCAGATTTTAAAGACGGCACACTAGATTTACTAAAAAGATGAAAGACAAATGTAATGGACTGGGTTTTGTGAGCCTCGGGAAAAAGTAGCAGTACAAAATACAAAGTGTGATCTTCTAAGTTGCAATGTTATGTTTAAAGTTTTCATTCTCATCTAATAAGGTGTCTGGAAACAACTAAAACATGTTTTCAGATTGAAAATAACGATTAAGAATCTGAGTAGGTAAAGGTAAGTTGTGGGGTCCATTCCTGGACAACTTTGATTATGGAGAACTATAACATTTCTTACCATGTCTCTCCAACATAACAATCGGTGTATGCACAATAAGAAAGGTGATGGGTCTGAATATCCTTGCAAAGCGAACAGAGGTCTGAGTTTGTGGTCCTAAAAATGCAAGTTCAGCAATTTTTCAACTTCATACAATCAGGCTAAATATCACAGAGGATACCAGAAACCTGGGAGATGTTATGATTTAATTCCTAAATGCTGTGAAGAAAAAGCTAAATGGATCATGCATCTGTTTTTAAAAGGATACATTTGGAAATGCTCACACTCAAAACCTCAACAGAACTTTAGGTAATTTTCCCATGGTTTACTCCTGTTAAAAAAATAACAAAAAAAAAATTGAAATAATATAAAAAATAATAATTTGGTATTTGTAAGAGACATCAACTTGTGACAAAATATTAGAAACTGCCATAATGATTGCATAGAAATGTAATCTGTCATTTCTATCAACTTTCACTGAATACAGTCTGTTCTTCATTAACAAAGGACAGACTGTCAATGTACTGTTAATGGCCTTTTTCTGTTTAGGTTAATATACGCCACTGATTTTTTTTTCTTCTTTTTATACTTGTCACATGTTTTCAAACGACGCCTTAGCTGCTAGTTGGATTTTTGTCACGGAAATTGTATGACTGGCAAAGCCTGCTTTATGTTACTTTTACCTGAGGAGATAGATTAGCCCTATAATCCTTTTAGTTTACCACATGGTAATCACGACGTGTTGATCATGGTCATTCTCGATGCGCACTTCGCTTCAATGTCAAGTAAAAAAACGCAGGCATTGGGAAACATTGTGTTACTTTGACACAAAAGCATGACATTCTCCTTTGTGCCGTACGGGTGGCATGAATGGCGGATAACGGAGGGATGCGACGCGGTGAACTTGCCACCAGACTCACACCAGATGGCTGAATTCAAAGCCTCTCAGTTCACAGTGTGCTGTGACAGGCTGTCGCGGTGGGCGGTAGCAATTTCGGTCCTCAGCCTTAAAAATCATGCGACGATAATCAGTGGGGTCCGGTTTAAAGAGACGGGCGTAGGGGGCTGGCATCTGTGCTGCTGTTGCATTATAAAACGCAACATGAGAGGAAAGGCACTCAGGCATGCGCTTACTCGTCCACAGAAAATTACAAAAGAAAGCTGTCGCATTAGAGCAGCTTTTAATATATATTCATCAGCATCTGGCGAAGAACTGACAGGAAACATTTGCCCCAGCAACACCTCTTGAAAGAGTGGTGTATGTATGTAATTTTTTTTATTTTTTTCCCCTCTTTGTGTTCGTCATACACATGAAAACATGTTTTTCTGCGCCGAGTTCTCAATTAAGCATGAATCACACTGAACTGGTTTGCCACTTGGTACAGTTTTTATAGCAAAACACCGTCATAAATATCTGTATGAGGCCTGCTGCTGAGAATTATTGTTATCCACACACTAAAAAAAAAAAAAAAAGATGTAAAATCAGATCAAAGACAAATGTGGTATTTTATTTGACAGCTTTTATATCCTAGTATTTTACACAGAATGCCAAATTTGTTGTATTGCTATAACAATGACTGAACTTCAATTCCCTTGACTACAGCCCAGCAAGTAATAACTTAAAAAAAGAGAAGAAAATACAGTTGCAGTCAGTAATTTCTATACACCCATCTTGAGCAAGAACTCACTTATTTTGGGAGCTTGTAATGAATTTTTTGATACCCCTCCTGCCCCCCAAGGTGGAATGATGCAATATGAAGGTTTTATATGAAAAGGAATGAACCCAAAATGTGAGTTTGTGAGGTGAAACACCAAAACTCACGCACATTTCCTGAGTGGCTTTGCAGCATCTTTACATACATGCAATATAATCTTCAAAACATTCACTCTGATATGTAAATATCACACAAAACGTCTGCTGTTATGGCGCAATACTTTGACAAATCCTATCTAAATGAGTTTGGGAAGATGGAGGTGTGAATATCTCCTTTGCAACAAGGCTAGTTAAGGTGTGACCCCTTCTCATTTTCTAAACTTGGCAGCAGAAACTGTAACACAGGAAGGTGAAAAGGGCAGCCTGCAGTGCAGGAGAGCTAAATTGGAACTTTCTACCAAACACAGATGAGCCACTTAGAGATAACACATACCGCTACACACACACACACAGCTGACAGGATATACAATGAGTCCATTGCAACAGTTAATTTCAAATCTGATTACACCATCAGATATGTTTTGGGGGAGAGAGGAAGGGGCAGTGTATGACCTCATTCCAAAGTCCAGTTTCTGTAAATTGCTTAGTTCCCTTATTCTATTTTGAAGACAGATTCTGAGTTAAGAGATTACAAACTGGTGCAAGATGACATGAATGGAAAAATAAAAAGTTGGCTACAAATGATGCACTGATTTGTTCAATTTTCTTTACGCCAAAAGCTTAAATATTACATTGCAGACTCGAGCAGCGATTGGTCAAAGATGTCAAAACATACTAGAGCTTTGAAAACGTATGCTTAAATGCTGCCATGCCTATGCTAAATAAAAGAAAATGTATTTTAATATGATATATAGGTGTAGAAGCATAGATTAGTGATTATTTTGGGGAAAAAAAGACACCTAAAGAACCAGTAAAATGTTCCCTGAACGTCACACCATCATTAGCATGCCGACCATTATTTCACTCATTTCAAAACCTCATTTTGTCTTTGCCAAACATTCTCCTCAACTCTTTTGCAAGCTACCTCAATCGTTGACTCAAATAACCCATGTGGGGAGGTTCAAATTTTAGTCAGTTCAATGTCTAAATTTTGAGACAGGTGTTTGTTTCTCTCCTAGCAACTGTGCTAATCTAAAACTGGCTTCACCGTGGAAGTACCATGCTGTCTGTTAGCCTATTATACTTTTCTTTACAAGTGAAACACATTTGGCTGTTTAGAAAGTCTCCCAGTGACAAAAAATATGCTCCAAATGCACAAAAATAGATTTCTTTTTTTTTGTTCGAAACACTTTCCTCTTCTAACTCAAGAGACTAAGTTGTGAGGGTAACAAGACATTAACAGGGTATTTAACCTCCAACTAATGATGCCAATGACCTCTCAAGAGGCGTGATACATGGAACTCCAGGTAGGACTGAGGAACCTGTCAGATTAAAGGTGAAACTCCCTAAATAACCAAAGTACTTAAGCTCTTAAGGGTCCTTTTTAGAATAATTATGTCTAGGGGGAAAAAAAAAACTAAAAACTAAATGGAGCCAACAGTGTTTTGTGTTTCAAACTGGCCAAATAGTTCACCAGTACAAAGTTAATAAAACTAACATATGAATCAGTTTTCTATATAGTGTGAACAGAGGATGTCCTAGCCTGTTTGGCTCCCTGGACGATCTAGGTATTAAATAATCTGCTTTTAATGTTTGAAGAGTCTGACTATTGACCTTTTTTAAAGTGGAGCTATAGCTGCCTCGTTTCTTCCTTTTTTGTTGAACCAGTTTTTTATTTAGGTTCAAGATAGTTTGGAAAGGTCTTTGAAAATTATGCCAAATGACATTTAAATTGCCCTCTGTATTTACTCAAGACCGAGTGAGAGGACAAATGCTTTTCCATGTGTTAGACGCCCTCGTGTCTGGGATTCCACGTCAGACTAACCTTACCCTCTGCTTTACTCAAACTTCTCTCAGCCAGCGAGTCAGTTTTTCATCTCGTGCTCTACCTTACCACAAAGAGCTGTGCTGATCGATTCTGTTCAGTTTCCCCCACCGCCCCGCACTTACCCAATGTATTTCTGAAAATAATACCAAGTCAGCTTGCATTGTAAGTAGGATAATAATGTTTCATCCGTTGGGCACCCTTCAATTATTCAGATGCAGTTATTGCTTATGCATGTCTTTTAAGCCTTGTTGATGACGCTCTGCCACATTACTCAGCATTTGGAAGTAGGTTACCATAAAAATAAAATAAAAAAATGACATATAATTTCATATGAACTCTTATTTCGTAATGTGCTCCAATAAACAGCAAAATGCACCATGAGTGGATTCATTTGTTTTTAAATTGCAGTCGGGAAGCGTTGGGGATCCGGATGCCAAACGAAACGCGGCGCTCTTAAATGCAGAGCGTCACTGTCACTTCACATTAAAGGATAAGAGCGTTGAACCAGAGCTGAACGAAACGGTTGAGGTTATGACAAATGAACTATTGCAACAATTCAATGCGTATATATTTCAGCTCCTATTATTGGAGCTGGCAGAGTCACTCGTCTAATTTTATTTTTCACTCACCCAGGTGTGTGTTTTTATCTCTTAAAGTTACGGTTGAGGTGCTGCATTTGTTCATTTCTATCGTGTATTTTCACCTACAGTGCCTTGGAAAAGAAATCATTGGCTTTGAACTTCATCACACTTCTGTCATGTTACAAGCTGAGTTTAATGAGATTTCTTCATCAATTCTGAAGACCTTTTTTGAGCAAAAGTTTTCATCTTGCAAGTCTTTCATAAATGCCAGGGTCTGCTAAGAGACATAACTGTCCTGTTGACAGATTCTCCCACCCGACACTTGGATCTCAAACCCGTTTCTCTGATCAACACCTCCCTGGGCAGCTCAGTTTTAGTGGATGGCCATGTCTTGGTAGGTTTGCAGGTACAGTATATCCTACAGTGAGAAGCTGTATTTATTATGAGAAACCAATCAATCAGTAAAATCTTAGGTTGCCAAATGACGAATTGCATTTGTACTACAGTCAACATCCTGACTGCTTTTGTGCGCTGTAGCTGAGATCATCTTTCTGTCCATTGTTCAAGGACCCTGATGTCATCCGTTGAATATCCTTTGTGTGAAATTCATCCTCCACCAACAGCAAACCCTTTAATTAGAAAGGAAGCCAATGACGACGACAACAAACACTGGGCTTCCTTTTTATGCCTCTTTGCCTTTTCAGGGTTTATCGGGAATCTAGCTTCTATCAGTCCATCCACCCTCCCGCCGCACACACCCAACATCGCCTCTTCAGTGAAGTGTGATCCTCCCTCCATGGCAGAGAAACGGAGAAGGGTGAAATGAGAGATATGGGGAAGAATAGAAAGAGATCCAAGAGGCCCAGGCCGCCTTTCATTTCCGCTGCTTGGCTGTGCAGCTTTGCCCCGCTTCCTCGCTTCTGGCAAGCTGCACTTCTTCTTCCCCCTTGAGAGGCCCATCTAGTTCACGATCTGAGCCCTCGTAATGCAGTCCCTGGTCTAAAAAATGATAGATCGCGCCACATGTGGGCTGCTATTGTCTGCCTCGCTGATAAGCCGGTGGAGTCGCTAAGGGTGTTTGCGCATGAGGGTGCGCGCGTGTGCGATAAGTGTGAGGTTGCACTTCTAGATTAACATGTGCATTTTGGCATGACAAGTGTAACATCGCTCTCATTCCTCTGTCTGCCGCCCACCTGCCAAAACCCGAAACTGTGGCTTTTTGTGCCGTGATATATGCTTCCGTAAGAGGCCTCGATGTTATTCAGAGGTGAGTCACTCCACATGGAGGCCTGGTCCTGCATCACTAAAGACAAATCGCAGGGCTTAAGAGGCTGAGCATACGCACGTAAGTACTGTGACTCAAGCGCGGTGGACAGAAATATCTTCCTGAGGCAGCTTCAAATGCAAATACGTGTAATGTGTTTAAATAAATGTCGTCGTTTTCTGACTGAATTATGAAGACTTTTGATTTTTTTTAACTTCTGTATTCTCTCACATTGAAATATGTCCGCATGAAGTTAGAAAATAACCACACACAGAGAGAACTGACTCTAGGTCACAAATAATTGTGAAAGTAAAAGGGAGTCTAACATTGCACTAACAAGACAAGTAAAGTTTATTTGGATAGTACATTTCAACCAGTGGGCGGTGACTTTAAATACTTTGCACACTTGGAACGGGTCACAATTACTATTCAAGCCTATATCAACTCACACCCTGAGAGCCTGTATTAACCCTCTATGGCATGGCGTTGCCCTCAGGCAACAAACCACATAGCTGTACCTCACATTGCTCCTTTATTTTATTTTTTGGGGGGCATGATTTTTGACATATTTTTGTCCAAAAAATAGTTCTTTTATGAATATAGTTTTTGTTTGATTTGTATTTCATTTCTCATAATCAGTGTAGACAATCTTGGTGTTCTAGACCAATGTTACCCTGAGGCAACAAACCCAAATCTGGTTCCAGGAGGTGTCAGAGTCCGATTTTATGATTGACATGTAATTAGGGACCACCAAGCTCCCAAAGAATGCAGGAAAATATTTCTTCCCCACAAAAATAAAAAGTCATGCCATAGAGGGTTAAATCAGGGGACATTCAAGGCCACTGCGTTCTTCTCCAATAGATGGTGACCAATAAAGAACAACCCAAAAGCAAAACAAGTAATAATCTGCAAGGTCATGAATGAAAATCGTTGAAAACAAACACGAAGGCTTTACATCTCAAGGTTATCTTCCTAAAATTCAATTTCCGACCACCAATTTATCTCATGTTTAAATTAAGACCAGCACAAATTCATCACAATCACCAACTGTTCACACATTTATAAGATTACATTTCCCCATATGCAGAAAGAACATGCACTAGTGTGAAAGCAGAACACTCGCTAAAATAGGACGAGAGTATTAATCCCTCCAAATTTTGGTATTCGGTTAAACCTGCACCTACTTTCAGGAGTATCTTTGTTGTACATGTCTGTGTGCGCTCTCTTTCTCTCTGCTTGAGTACACACAGGCGTGAAAAGTGTTGATTTGAGCACGTTTTGGAGTGCGTGTGCGATTCATTTACGACAGCTTCCTTCCTGACTCCTTTGGGTGCCTGCAAATCTGGTTGATCTGAAGGAAACCTGACTGCCTAAATCACGTTGAAGAGCCAGAAACAGATGTTAATTAGCTTTAATTTGCCTTTTGTTGTTGTACTGCCAAGGCACCGCCAGACTCTTCTCTGTTTTACTGCGCTTGGTGTAATGTTGCACAGTGGCACACACACAACCAAAAAACGAGGACAAATTTGCTGATTTTATGAAAGCAGTTGAGTACACACCTTTTACAATCGCTCCGCTTTACAGCAGTGGAGGGGAATAAATTCCAAAAGACAAAACTATAAAAACAGAAAGCATCAACAAATGGTAGAAATGTCTCGCGTCACCACTGCTAACGCCTCTGACAGCAAGGATGAATGAACGACACAGACAGCAATGTCACTTTTTGATTTATAATCAGTTCCTTTCAAAGTGCTGGTATTCAGTCACAGAGAACAAGTCTTTAAATGCCTCCTTGAATTTTATGATGCATTGTTTGTCAGGCAAACTGTTGTTTGATTGACAATTGTTTTTTGTCTGTCTGGGTTTGTAGACATCAATGTTTTCCATCATCATAAAATGCTTCGTCTTTGTCTATTGCCAAATGTTGCAAGCGAGCTACGGCTAATTCCTTTTTTCAGGGACCGCTAACGGGAGTTCACTGTGTTCAAGAGTTACATCCAAAATTGTCTCAACTCCATGTTAAGACGACTCATGCTTTGCTGTTGCTCTATTATTATATGTGGTTCGGGTGAAAAGTAGGGAATTTTTCTCAAAAATCACAATCTTTGTGCATGTGCCACATTCATAGTGAATATTAACTTACAAAAGGACTTTTTGACCAATAGTAAAGTCTTACCATAGTCTCTAAACTAAAATAGATCATTTATCTTGTGATCTCATTCCAGTGGGAATATACAGAGAAAATGTTTACAAGCTTATGTTTTTAGCTTAGCAAGTCATTCCAGATAAACTAGCTATGCATCTGTTGTGCTCGTCAGATCTAGGTGGAAAATCCAGACACCTCAATGTTCAGTAACAAACTCCAGCTTCCCCTGAAATTATAGAGGTAAAAGGTCACGTATTCTTGACAGGAACTATTGTGTCAAACTTTGTACTTTATCATCAAATGCTCCAGTGTGTGCTTGCCTTGTTGTTTGACTTGAAGATGCCAACAAAACCACATCATCTGCAAAAGCAGGAAGGAGACCCTGAGGTTCCCCAACCAGAAAAACTGAATAGTCCTTGGACTTTGCCGTCACAAAATTAGTTTGAGATTAACATTTTTAACATGAAACTATTCTACTGACATAACACCATACCCAGGAAACCAACTATGGTAGAGTGTGGATGACAAAGTAGAGCATTACTCAGTTTAAGTTGCCTACTTATCGCTACTCTCCACCTTATGGTTTCCTTCATCAGAAAAGTGAAAGTAGCTAAATAAATGTTTTAAAATAAGATTAAACAAACTTGTATTTGAATAGTCTGAAGGCCGTGCATCGTACAAAGACTATGATTTGTGCGAGACATGTTTGTGGCCAAGGCCGTACATTAAAGTAAATAATTAGATGAAAGAACAGGGACATACTGCAAGGGCAATACACTTGCTCACAACCAACAATTAACAAGGACACAGCGCTCGCAATACACACAGCACCCATTAGCAATTACTTGTGAGCACATCTTTATATTTGAATCAGCTCCAGATCAATTAAGCGGCGCTTGAAAAAAAAAAAAAAAAAGAAAACCATCAGGAGTCTTTTTTTCCTGTTTGTGCCGCTCATTTCCAACCAACATGCATGCAAAGCTAACAGGGCTTAGTTCTAAGCCGTGTGTGATATTTAAGGCTCCCTGGTACTAATTTGTTGCAAGGTTACCACTGTGACCTCGTTGCTAATTCAATCTCAGATGACTATCATATTTCAATCAATGTGTATCGGCAGACGGGGGATAATGAGTACTGGTAACTGGATTAGTGTTGATACACTGATGGGGGAGATTAGTTGTGTGGAAGGCCAGTAAATGTTACCGTGGTTAAATAAAAACATACTGTAGAGCTACATAAAGCATATAGGTACACAAGTAAACACAAACTTGAAGTGTACCGATTCTTGTGGTATTTACTAACACAAACTTTCAGTCCTACATTTATATTTCCTATTTGCTTTTCTTGGCATATGTACACACACCAAAGTATTCAAGCACTTTGAAATTCAATAGCGCCTTTGTTATTTTGTTTTTTTACACAAAAACAATTATAAAAACGTGTTGTGCATTTTTTATTAGCGCCATTCACTTTGATTCCCCTAGATACAATCCAGGGAAGCCAATTGCCTTCTAAAGTCATCTAATAAGTGTGTATGTAATTTAATATCGGTGTAAATCCAGCTGTTCTCTAAAGACCTTAGAGGGTTTGTCAGAGAACATTCATCATGAACAGCAGGGAAAGCTCTAAACAGGACAGAGGTAAAGTTGTGGAGAAGCTTGCAGTGTTTTCAGTTTAGCAACATCAATGTCCAAAGTTTTGAACATCCCACCTAAACTGACGGTCCAGGCAAAAGACACACTGCTCATGTGGCACAGACTCTCCACGGGACAATAATTAGATGGTGCTACTGAGATTTTTTTTCCCAGCAGATATGAGGAAGCTGGTCAACGCTGATGAGAGAGATGGGACTAAAAACAGGGCAGTCATGGTAGAAAGTCTGTTAGAGGATGGAGAAGACTTAAGAGTCTGTGACAAACATCTACAAACATTCTGCTCATATCTGACTGAGCTTGAGCAAATTTTGCAAAGGATGGACAACAATTTATACTCATTGTTGACTCAAGGGAGATGGATAAATGTAAAGACACATTGCTAAATTCTTCTGTCAAAGATTTTAAGAATTGTATCTTTTTCCATCTGCTTTATAAGTATGCACACTTTTTAGTGTGTCAAAACTCATTATCTATGTCTACTTTTATTAGAGTTAATTTGTTATATTTTTAAGGAGTTTTTGCTTTGACAAATATCTATTGTGGTCATTTTAGTTTTGCTCATTCCTCCCAAGAGACCAAAGTGAGAAGGATATTTCTGGCTCCATTCAATTTTGTTCTTTTGACATGAAAGCAAACGAGTTCAATATAATTTCATATACTAACAAAAAAGAAGACAACAGATCTCAGAAAATACTGCAAAAGCAGTTGATACATGTGCCCAACAATGTGACCATCGAACACTATGGCCCCAAGAGACAACATAAAAAAAATAATTTATGGTAAAGAAAAAGAAAGACATTCAGCAGATTCTCACTTAAAGGAAAAACTTTTCTTTTCTCAATGTGTCACACTAATTAACTTCCATCAACATCAAAGCTGGGAGAAGAGATAAAAAACTGTCTGTATAATTCTGCCCCAACAGTACTGTGAAGTTCAGAGAGATGAAAATCTTTGAACCTATCAGTAGATCCTAATCACAAACAACAGAATTTTGTTTCCATTAATTTCACATAAAATGTTTTTGTACACCAGGTCCTTTTATTCACTTGACAGGCTGCACTTGCTTTGAGAATAGTGTGTCTGCTGATGTTTCAAGAGACATTTTTTAGAGTTCCAACGTACAACCTGATGCATGTGCTGCCATGCTAATGACAATGTGCTTAAGTCTTTGAAGAAACAAGGCCTGAAGTGGTTTATACTCTTAGAAGGCCTCCCCATAGTGTGTCCAGACACAGACTTTCCCTTGTAAATGGGGGCAGATAAAATCACACATTGAATATCTATGGAGAACATGTATAAAAGTCAATTTTCAAGCCTCGCCACAGATTTTCGACTGAATTTAAATCCTCACAGCAGGACTCTCCCTCCTATGTATTTCACCAAAGGGTAGGTGAATTCAGGGTGATTCGGGGAGTTAGTTTCCTGACTACACACACGCACACGGTTTTGCACAAAAATCTCAATTTTAGTCACAACAATAAGAATAAAAGTCATTTTTGTACACAGTCTGTAGATAGCAGTGTTCCTCACTCTTGTACAAGGTCCATTTTATGGAGTTTTTCTTCCACAGTCTAGAACAATGTTGGGTTAGCTGGGAGTCCTAAATCATTCTGGTAAACATGGATGTTTGCCTCTAGGTTAGCCATGCAACTGACTCGACGAAATGTTGATTTTCCTCTTGACTTTAAGTTTGTTTAATCATTTATTCCTCCCATTTTTACTTCCTCCTCCTTTAGAGTACAACATTCTGTATTCAAGACATCCACAGTTCATTCTCTAACCTTAACTTTTTAAATCTGTCCCAAAATTACCCAACTCAAAATGATCTTTGAATTCTCACAAATTACCCATGATTCATCTCCATTCACTCTTCTTCACTTTTTTTATCCACCAGTTACGTTGAATGGTTTCCTGCAGGTACTTGAACTCATCCACTTTCAGCATCTTTACTGCATGCAGCTGTACTTTTCCACCTGTCTCCATATTTTTTTGTCACATGTCTTCTGTTTTCCTCTTCCAAGGTCTATTCATTTTGTGTTCAGAAAATGCCTCCACCCCCCCCACCTCCTTCACGTACCTCATGCAATCTGTAGATCGCAGAATGTCGTCTGTACAACATCATTGTCCCAGGGGACTCATGCCTGACTTCATGTCAGCTTGCCTAGCCCCGTTACAAACAGGATGGAGCTCAGAGCTGATTTCTGATGTAATTCCACCCTTGCCTTAAACCCATCTGTCACTTCTACACCACACCTCACCACTCGCTTTGCTGGCATTTTACATATGGCACATCCTCACGACTTTCTCTGCCACATTCACAAAGCGCAGCTTCCCTGTGACCTTCGTTGTCATTTATTGTCCATTTTCTGACTACAATCGCTCATGATTTGCTTTAGACTGCACTTCTGGAGTTGAGCCCAGTTGCAATGTAATTAATATAAATGTTTATTGGGAGAAGAAATAAAGGACATCTCCAATTATATTATTTAGAATACATCTGTATGAAAGGGCAATGAAGTCTTATTCCTTGTAATATATCTTTAGTAGATAAAGATTTTGTGAATTCAGTTTTCTTTACTTTTGGTAGGTACACTTCCAATAACAAGTGTACACACACTTATGAACCTGATTACCGTTAACACAAGTTTGATTTTACGGCAGATTTTCAATCATCCACTTCAGCCCAAAACATACAAAAAAGTTATGTTAATATATTTGTCTATATCTTTCACTTAGTAATACCAAAGTTTCCAGAATTTTATATTCCATTCTTCCTATGCAATTCCACTTGATTCTCATTTCCATTCAATAGAGGCAGATCCAACTGCTTAAAACTTGAGTCCATGCATCCAGCAAGTTTCTTTTTCAATAGCCAAGTACCCAGACTCTCTGTGCGAAACTAAAATACTCACATTTTAGCTACATGCAGTGGCTGTAGTTGAAGGTTTGTCAGAATGAAATTCTGTAGTCATATTTTGTATTTTTTTTCCTTTTAGAAATGTCAGACTTTTTTTTTTTTTAGCAAAACAATTGTATAACTAGCTTTAGAAACACCATTACTGTCTTTTGCTCTTAATGTGACTGATGCCATGTGGCAAGTCTGGAGCTTTTAAATCATTTCCACACACATCTGACGGTTCAAAGTCAGTCAGGGGACCTCGTGGCATGCCGGTTACTGCATCTTTGCCAGCTGAGAGTCGATTGACTAGTACATTTTTGCCTGATTCGGGTCTGACATTACTTCCATGACTTCTAACTGTGAGAATTGACTGCAGGCTCTTTGACTCACATATTCAAAAATGTCAGCAATGTGGCAGAAGCAAAGCGGCACACAATGGCTGCTGGAGCACGGAAGTCGTGCTGGAAATTGGCTTCAGGCTGTGCTTGCGTGAAAGAAAGCATTTGTTACATTTGAAAGCCCGTCTCTGATACCATCGTCACGAAAGGTTCCACAGTGGAGGAAGAGGTGAAATGAACAGTCAATGAATTTCCCTTTTTTGTGGCATCAATTATTTTCCTATTTGAGTTAAGTGTTTCCATTGACTGATTCACAATGAAAGTGACTACTTAGCCATTTTGAACAGGTCTGAAAAGGCATGTTAGATTTGTTTTTCAATTTGAGTTGAAAACAAGGCTGGCTCACAGAACATCCAAGCACAAAGTCTGTTCAATGTCCAGTCAAGACCGTATGTCAATATATTTAAATATTTGCTCATAGGACATATATCTGGTGATTGTGGAGTACAATAAACTCATTGATACGTTCATGAAACCAGCTTGAGGGGATTTCAACTTTGTAGCATTGTCCATTGTCCTGGAAGAAAGTAGCCATCAGAAATAGGTATTCAATCTTCATGAAGGGATGGACATTACCCCAACAACACTCTAGAAATTTGAAGCTCACAGGAGGCAATTCTATGCAAACCAGTGAAATGAACACCAGTAGATTAGTGGCTTGCGAAACAATCATACCAACACACAAGTCATGTCAAACACACCAATTCCCCTTCTACTGTCACATTGAACTTTAAGTCATCTTCACCACATCCAGATACGTAAACACATTGAGCCAATGCTGTGATTGACTAATATTATTGTACATTAGTTTTACCAAGCAACTTCCTCACCATTGCACAGTAAACAGCAGAGGTGGGACCACGTTGTCGGTTTGCAAGTTGAAAGCAACACTGAGGTCGAGCACCAAGACATTTGTACTACACGCACAAGTCGTCTGCAGCCCTTATAAATGTGCACCGTCCTGTCAAAAATAACGACGGCTTTAAACACAAAGCAGTTATGCAAACATATTCAAGCAATGTGTTTATTTGTACAGATTTCTTCAGAAAATGAATTCCCTCTGTAACAAACACAGTGTTCTAGACAGGGATTACCAAGAGGCATTTGGGCAAAATCTGGGGACAAGCACAACTTTTATAACATTACCTAAGGCAACTCCCAACATATAGCCTAAATAAAAAGCAGGCACAAGCACAACTTGTCAGTGCTGCAGCATACAAAGTAGAACACATTTTTAAAACTCCCGTTTCCATCTTAAAGACACATTAGGTCAGCTAAAAGGAAGAGACATACTTTGTAACACAGGCAAATCTTCCTCCCAATGTTAAGAATAATGCTATTGGCCCAATAGCATCATGCCCAATAGCACACGATGCTCTTGAGCCAGTTATACAGCAACGCGTTTTCATCTGACGAACTCTGCAAGTAAATAACAAATTATTGATATTAATTCAAAATACATGGCCAGAACACCACAAAATTGCTTCACTAGGCACAAAAAGTCTTCAATGACCATCTAAGTTATCAAATCTACAACAAATTAGATATTCAAAAATATATCTTCTGTATGTTTTAACTTTGGGAAAGATTGTACGCAAAGGCAAGGTGCTTTCGTAATAGCAAACAGGGAGAGTACACAACACTAATGGCAACAGTGCTAGTAGAGAAGATTTGAAAACTAGCACCACCAAACAATTGTTTTACAATGGTAATGGAATAAGATGAAAGGCAGCTGAAAAAAAGATGAGAGCTAAATAAAATATTTACCAAAAAATGTCTAAAGCCATTTTATGTCTTTGCGGTCTGAAAGTACTCTAACTACACTAACTGAAGAGATGCATGAATAACTCAGTATTGAACTTATTTTCAGGCATCTCAGCATGAACTAAATCCTCTTACATTGTTTCACTGTTTAATATTTTACAGGACTGTCTTTTTCTCCCCCTTTAATACAAAGCAGATGGAAGGTCATCTCCTTAAAAAGAAATAGATTTTCTTGCTTTGATGTTGTTGTTGTTAAATTAAACTGTAGGTTGACCAGTAGGTCAGTTGTTGCCAACAAACTCCTTCACAGCATGTGGGTTTTCTTGTCTGTGCTTTCTCCTTCCAAAAATATGGACAAAGGAGAAAAAAAAAAACATGTTCGCTTGAGATTTGAGCAGATCTAGGGAATAAATATTATAATAATATTCAGAGAAATTACATATTCCACAGGAGATAACTGCTTGATTTCCTCAGAGTCTTTCAGAGAAAGAAAGAGAGAATGGAGAGAGGAAGGTGGGTTGGGAGGCAGGGAAGATGCTGAGGGTAAAATTAAATTATGCCTAATTACCAGAACAGCAGATACCAAATTGAGTTGATATGCACCCTTCATGACTTAACTAGATGCGAGATAGTGTGGTAGGATGTAAAATGAGTCGATGGGTAAAGGTGATAGAGAGCCAATGTTGATGGCGGGAGCAAAGAGAGAGAAAGAGTCCTGAATGATCTTATCTGTCAGATTTGTGGATGCTGCGTTTTGGCAGCTTTCCCAAACCTGGAAATTGAGGAGACACAGGGGTAAGGTTGCTCTTATTGTCACTGGGGAACTCTACCTTGTTGGACGTGTCGCGGTGCCCACACATATCAAATTGTAAATAGGTGTGACATTCTGAATGTCATTTTTAATTGAGAAATAAATAGGAAGTGGCATCTCTTTAAGCTACATTTCACAATTGTATTACCCTGGCACGATCTTTTACATGCTGCTGCTGATTACCCATCAAATGACTTGAGAAACAGACTCATTGGGTTGAGGGGTTGTCTATCAGTTTCATGCCGGCAAAAATATCTGTCCCTCACATAAATGCTGTCCTTCCCCTATATCAAAGCGTAAAGTTACATGACCTCTGTGTGTGCATTGTGACAGTTGATGATGGATAGCTAAAGTGATCCAAAGGGCCATTCTGGTGTCTCAGTAGACGACTGAGGCTTGATAATTAAAGAAAGCTCACTGTCAACGTGTCACAAGTTTGATGGCTTTGATGATGCCTGAAAAGGAACATTCACACTTGGCTGGTGGATAATCCGTCATTCGGCTCCAACCATTTGCTTTTGTTTAACTTTATGACCATCTGCCTAATAGTGTGTTGATATTTCTATTGCTCACAAACCAACTTCAACTTATAGACATGGACTGTAAATCGATGTAAAAACCAAAATGGATATGTTGGCAGCAATAGCTCAGCCAATGGCCCCATTCTATGTGTCATTTGTTAGTTATATGAAGAGAAATGTATTAAAAAATAAGAGAAATGGTTGTTATACCTAGGAAAAATATCATAAAAGCAAAACCAAATTAAATAATGATGCATCAAGCTGTACCAAAACTGCTACTTTCAATTTTTTGGGTGTATTAACTAATAAGTGAGATTCAAGAGCCTAAGTTGTTCAGAGAGTCGAAGCAACAGGCACCAGGACAATGTACAAAAGCCTTAGTATGTCACTTTGTTGTATAATCAGTAGCACACCAGGAAGTCTACCTCTACCACCATTTTTCTTTTTGAGTATTTCAGAGTGATTTTGTCAAAGTATGAAATTAAATCTGACTCAGAAATAGTTAGATTTTCTCAAAAATGAGAGTTATTTGTGAAAAACCTAGTAGGAAACAGCAGGCTAAAAATTCCCAGTGATGTTAAAGGGGACTTAATATTCTTCATTTTAAACAAGTTAGGATAGGTCTATGGGTTATTTAAAAAAAAAGCCATGTTTGTTACATTTTTTTGCTCAATCACTTTCAGATAATGAGATTTCTGGCCCAGCCCCCAGTTTTTTTTTTACATGTGAAAATGGCTATAAACAGATGTGCTATTGTACAATCGTGCATCTTTTGCCTTGAATCAGACCCAGAAGCAGGAAAAGTGTGGAGCCTCCTGCACAACCATCAAGGATGTAGCAGCAGTTTCTCAAAGTTTCCAGCCTTTCACGATTCCTGTGAAATTTCCTAAACGAGTTGGCGCTCTGATGCCAGCAGCACGAGGCTAGAGATGATCTACAACAACAACAACGCTGACGGCAATCACACTCTCCTTAGAGTCCCTGCTCACAACTCTTGGGCCAAAATCTAAATATTACACACCTGTTTGATGATACAAATAACAGCCATTTTACTCCTGAGCTTAGATAGTTTGTGTCCCTGCAATTAGTGGATGATGTTGGAGTGGAGGCATACAGGGGAAGCTGGCCGTGGAGACTGCATGGAATATTTTAGCAGAGCACTGGTTAGTGACACATTCAATACCACCTGGCATCATTTACTTTAAACTGCTCCATTTCTTCTGACCAAGTTTAGTTTGGCATTAGGGCTGTGAACGCATTTTTACACCAGCTTAATTTTCTTTTTTCATTTGATCCAGTTGATGGCGAAAGCCATGTTTCTATAGCTCCCAGGTGCTTGATTAAAGTTGGGTCCAACTCCGCCGTCTTGCTGTGATCAAGCGCAAGCTTTGGCATAATTCGACCTTCGCCACACAACGCCTTTTATTTTGCCCCCTCTGAGCTTTGCAGAACTTTCCCTGACACGCAGTCTGTCTTCAAAACTATCACTTCTAGCAAAGCACAAATTTATTGTGGTTCGAATAACAAAATCTTAAATCTTGTTTTTATTATTATTGTTGCTCTAGGAAAATGATGCAGTAATTGTCACTTGCATAAATCTTTCTGCCTATTACTTTTGCTGGATTTCCAGCCCAGGTGCTGAAAGATTTCTGACCATAAAGATAACAGCATGAATTTCCTACAAGACACACAGATATAGCCAAACATCACAGAGGCGCACACAAACTTTCAAATACAGACAGTCTTAAGTTGTTCATGGTGCTCTTTTGTCCTTCTCCAAACCCTTCATCTTGCAGGTGTGGGCAGGCACATGTCACAACAAGCTGATGCTATTTGTTTTGGCTCCACAGACTTTCTGCCATGCATTTGGAAAACGAGTGGGTATTATTTTTAATGACTGCTGATTGAAAATAATCTGCCTTCCTAATCAAAGGGACCTTTGCAATCTGTACACCTCACACTTCCCTTCTGTTTATGCTGCAGGCTGTTTATGTTGCACCTAAGTAGCATATATCAGCCCGAAGCTTTCCCCCCCACACACACACAATCAGGCAGACATCGGGTAGGAATAATGATGTAAAGCTATAAGATGCGTTTGCGTCACAGGTCCAAGTGTCGTTCGCTCACCTTTTTCTGAAGGACACAGATAGCTTGAGATATAAAGCAAGGACTCCATCTGTTGACGCAGTGACAACAGATGTGCAAGAGAAGATATTGCATATATAAAGACATATTTTGCCTTAAGAACTAGAAGATTAGTGCATAACAAAACTAAAAAAAAATTTCCAACTTCTGGAAGCTCTAAAAGAATTGCTTTGACTTTTGGCAGCTAATTGAAGTTTTAAATAAAATTATAGTCTGTTTATTCTAAGCAATATCAGTATTATGTAGGTAGTGTGATTGGTCACCTCTGTATCTCAAACTTGTACAAGAGGAAGATGTTGGGTGTTTCCATAAAATGTGGTTCAACTCGGGCATCGACTATCTGGTTTTTCTGCGCTAATTGTGGCATCAACTCTGTGCTGGTCAACAATTCCTATTCCACCTGATATAAATAGGAATGAATAGGAACCTAAGCTGCAGAAAATAAAATTGCTTCTAGATGTGCAAGACTGGTAAACAAACAACCAAGGCAATTCTTTGATGCATCGATTTACAGGAGCTGAATAAAAATGACCACACTTTTTTTTTCTTACATGTATACTTTCACCACCTGACAGTAATGAACTACTTTGTTTTGTACAGTCTCAAAATTATTAAAAGATGTCATGCAATTTGTTGTAACTTGTGGGTATGAACGCATTTCCGATGCACTAGTGGTAACATGTAGAGGAAGTTATAGATGGCAGCTTTTGCAAAAGTAGTGCAAAGCTCTGAAGACAGTTTATTGCTTTTGCTTTGTCACTCTCCAGATGTTGTTAGGGGATAGACGGTAAGGTGTTTGAAAATATAGGGTCAAGAAAGTTTTTAAAGCAGTCGCAAATCTTGAAAAGTCTTTGCTGGTGTCGATGATACTGATAGGGCCATATTTTATTATCTCTCAGTGAAATCCCCCATAAAGCCTTCAGTTTTAGTATTCATATATAAATCCCTTTCAAAATGATCCATTGGAAAGTTTTTTTTCTTTTTCTTTTTTGTGCACAGATCTCCTTGGCTGTCCTTGGTCAAGTCAGCCAGTGATGAATCATGCATCGGATCAAAGTGGGGCCGCCATCCTCGAGAGAGGGCACAGCAGTGTCTGTCGTCGACGTGGTTCCACCTGCCGCCCTGCGTCAGCGGCCACAGGTTAGCTTTCCTCGACGGGTGTCACTGCCGCCGTCCCTACCGCAACACCGAACCCTACGGAAGTGGGTTTTATTTAGTCCTCTCCAACGACAAGACTCTTCCTCACTCCACTGCCCCTGCAGCTGGTACTTGTTGGTGCCCATCTGTTAAGGGTATTGTTTATGTGCCTGGTGATCCAGAACTCATTAGCATCCCACCTTCCTCTTTTACACTATTGTTCTTTCTGCTAATATGGAGACTCTTCGGCAGTCTGTCTTCGGGTGGAATATGAATTTGTGGCACAACGTGCCTCTAAGAAAAAATAAATAATAATAAAAAAAATAAAACGCACAACAGATGTTCAGACTTGTTAAAAAAACGAGTGATTAAAATTCCTGATGCACAAAAATGAGTTTGATTTTCTGAGTCCTTGGAAGAAGCGGCAAACTTGCTTTGTAACTTAAAAGTTTAACAGTGCAAAAAAAAAACTGATTATGCAAAGACATTTACAACAAATCCATTACTCTTAAGTTGCTTTATGTTATGTTTTCAGGTTGTTATGAAAAATGCAACTTTTCTGCATGAAAAGAAACTGAAAACATGGATTCTTAGAAAGAATTATATAATCAACAAAGAGTAATCTACACTAGTTCAACCTCTCCTTTGGTTGTCTCCAAATATGTAACATTTGCATAGAGCAATATTGTTTCTGGCTGAAGCGTCATCTGTTCACGGGCAATTTTTAGGTCTTTCATTCAAAAATACACTGCAGAAGAAAACACTACCATGCTTTATAAGTATTACTTTCTTTATACTATTATTCTTTTACACTCAAAAGCCACCTCACTCAGTAGACGCAGATAAATGTTGCTGCATCTTCACCACAGTAGCCCAATTCTGTGTCACACTTACTGTGAGCTAGAATTGTTTTACTGGAGCGAGTCTGCAGGGCACATTTAACTACCCATTGTAAACTTCTGTAGCGCTCTTTGATTTGGAGCAGTATTGTTTAGCAGCTTCTGTGCTCTATGCAGTGTCACACTCTTCGTCTTTATTCGTGTGAGCCGTGCCTTGAAACTTGGCTAAGACTGCATTCTGCTGTTTGCAGAATAAAAAAAAACAAGTCTCCATGTCGACAGCATCTCACAGACTTTGAAAAATACATCTAAGATCCTTAAAAACTTGGGACCCTCTTCAGTTTCCTGTACAGCTATAGAGTAATGTCAGTGGTTTAAGCTGCATTAACTGGCAATTTTTCCTCTGAGCAATACAACTGGGACAAAGCTTCTAGTGTCACAAGATGTCTGGGCTGGAAAAGACACCTGGACTTGGATTCAACAGCTTCACAGATAAACACAGCAATCAAAATCTGGCCTTCAAGGACTAAAATGTTTAGTTCTCCCAGCAACAAGCACAACCGAGTCAGGATGTAGTTTGGAGCTGTGCTCTCTTTTCCTCAGCTGGGAGCCCAACTCTGTAAAGAGTTCAGAGGATTATTTCCATCTTCAAGGGCCCTGAGTGTGGTGCGGTCTTTATGGCCATTATTGTTCATGGAAGCTGTTGAAATCAGAGCGTCAGCGTAAAACCCAAGAGAACTAAAAGATCTTACATGGAGTAGAAACTTAACATTTTGGTTGCTTTTTTACATCAAGGTGTTTCAATCATTTAGAGAGCCTTACAATAATGCAATGTAACACAATCTGACTCAGAGATTCGTAATGTTTGTGGCAGAATCTAAATACATTTGTCTCTGTGGAATGCCATCTTTCTGGTCAAACGTTTATTAAACTGTTCGCCAAAAAAGAACAAGATTAACAATAAGGATCATTGTGCAAATAAATATAAACAAAGTTGTTTATTTTGTCAGCAATTTCCTGAGGGAGTTTTCCCAAGGGATCAATAAAGTACAAGTCTAAGTCTAAGCTTCAGTTTTTTCTTGACTGACCCGAGTTTGTTTTACACCAACCTTTACAGCATAAACAGTGTGCGCTCAATTGAGGCGATGACAGCATCAATGGATAGGCCCATCGGAAAACTGACAGCGGCGTATTGATAAGCCAAGTTTCCTCCATTTCATACAGCAAACCTGCCAATCCACTGGCAACGTGCCCCGCAGAATAGACCTGTTTATTCTCCACCTCTTGTATGAGCCCAGTTAGCTTCCATTTAATGGACTAAGCTCTTTTGTCTAACCCCAAGCGAACTTCAGCTGTTCAGAAATTAACTGATTATCACCCCATCAGTTTGCTATTTGCAGTCCCAGGTCCCGGGTGTCTTTCAAATACATTTGCAATTGCAGCCACTCTGTGAAATGCTCAAGGAGCAAATTGCTTCAATAAATACCCCGCGTGTATCTTAACAGGTAATATTAATAAATTCTCCAACAGCAAGTCACCCAAGCCTTGATAGATGTGTCTGGCTGCTGGGCCGATGAATAATGCAAATGAAGCTAATTCTTCCAGACCTGGTAGCCGAGCCCGGTACGCATTTATATGCGTTGCAAGTGAAAGATGTGCAGAGCTGCTTTTCTGAGAAAGAAGCATGCTGTATTTTAATAACAAAGCCGACAGACCTTGGCCTCGCTTTTCTTTAAAGGTTGATGTACAGCTTCTAATAAAAAGTTTCAACATGAAATATAATACAACATTTCTTTTGCTCGAGACGGAGACGAGTGTGATACGGTGATTGCACAATAACCAATAAGTTAGAGGACTAGCACCGACTCAATATCTATTTGTTTAATACCCCACAAATTATTTCAAATGAATGCCAGCAATTAATAAATAATAATAATAAAAAGCTTTAGGACTTAAAACAATTCTTCTGTTCTTCATCAATCTTTTTCCTCATCCATTAAAACCAGCATCAGTGACCCAACCCATTTGGGAAACAGTCCATCTAAACTTTCTTTCCAAATCATTTCAAACTCAGTCATGGCTGGATGTTTTGAGATCATCAATTTTCAAGACAGAATTTTAAAAAAGTTTTATTTTCAGTAGTTTCCCATTTCTTGCACAGTAGATTTTGTGATGTGGGCCTTTTCTTTTATATAATGTCCTTATAATATTCCCTTCAGAAGGTTTACTGGTTGGTGATGATTTTAGCCAACTCCTTGATAATTTTGGCTTAAATTACGTTTTTTTTCCCATTTTCTTTTATACTGGTGAGATCCACTTAAAAATGTTGGGGGGAAAAAATAACAGATAAAAAAAATAAATAAGGTATTCCACCTAACTCTGAATAACAGACCTTATTTGTATACAGGTTGACCGACCTCATGTGGATGAAAAATTCAAAATCTTACTCACCCAAAAATATGCTGCAGATGCTTCAGCTGCTCACAGATTGAAAAGAGCACAACCATATATGCCTATTTGATTTCCACATTTTTGAAAATGCATAGAGATAACTCTGTGAGCATGGGCACCGCACTGTCCCGGGAGCTCCTCAGCATATACAGTAAAAGTCTTGTTAACTTTAAATTGACACAGAGCCACTGCCTAATATTCTCCTCGTCTCACCATCGCGCTCGGTTTGAGGATGGGAAATGTACCTCAACCAAACCGCATTAGTTTTAACGATGTGAACTCGCTTCCCCTTTTTCTAGATCAGCTACTGCTTTTAATAAAGCATATATCCGAGTTTATCAATTTAGATTTCCCCAATGTAGTTTAAATAGCTGAAACTGAAAAGTATTGGATAGAATCTACAGAATCCAGGTAAAGAAAAAAAATAAAAGTTCTGTTCGTTGGCCCCAGCCCAGTCTCAGTTGACATGAAAATGACATACACGATAGTATGCAATGTCACCCCGGCTGATACCTGTCAGGAATAATTCCACTCCATTTACTTGGCCATTTGCAAATTGGATATGACACTCTAGATGAGTTTCCCAACTTAAGATTCCAAACCAAATATCAGCACCTCGTCTCACCGTCTGCTAATTTAAACCGCCTGAAATCAATTTACAGGACCCAGTTGATGGCTTTGGATTGTCCCTGTGTATCTCTCTCCCCCACTCGTTCAGCCGGGACCTATTCGAGGAGAACGCCTAATTCAACTACCACTCTATAAATTCTATTACATGGTGCCGGGGTATGGCGGAGAAGGGGCCGAGCCTAATGAAGAGTTCGCAGTACCTGACAGCCTGCTTCGCGTTTCGAAGGCTGCGGCACATCATTCGTAGCAGAAAGTGTCATGATGTGGAGAAAAGGTGACACAGATCCGCACGGCTGTAGTAAAGAGGTGAAGGCTGGCCTAACCTTTGTGTTTTTTTATGTTTGGTCCAAGTGTAGCCATTTCTTCCCAGTAACAATTAGTTTAGTTTCTTTTTTTTTTCCCAATGTAAAATATTTTCCAGTTGTTGCTGGACATAGCTGACTCATTTAATCATTGAAATGTGTTGATTAGCCCAACTCCAAATCAACACAACGGAGAATCTACGGCAAAACCTGAAAACCTCTGTCCAAACTGACGGAGACTGAACCATTTTACAACAAATAGGCAGGAAATTCAGTCAACTGGTCGGACGGATTCCTCAAGCGACGTGAAATGTGCTTCTGTGGACTACTGGGTGCTCAGTGAAAAGGCATGGCTTATCTCAAGTTTTTATTTTTAAATAATTTTGGGAAGCCTGCATTATAGCCCTTTTTAAAAAAAAAAATATATATATATATATATATATATACAGTGGATCTTTGGTACTCACAGGGTTTAGGGACAACAAACCCCCCTGAATAGTTCAAATCCATTAACACTCTTATAACTACTTATTGTTTACAAATTAAGTATTCCTTCATATGTACATCCATTGGAGACGGTCTTAACCCTACTACAGAAGCTAATTACTACAATTTCCTATTTCTGCTCTTGCTCACTCAATACCAAGGAACTCAAATGGCGTTCCTGGGTTGGTGGCTTATGAAACACCAGTGTGGTTTCCCACATGTAATTTGGAATTTAGTTCCATAGAAAATCCCCCAAATAAGGGAATCCACAAATACTAACTTAGGTTGTGTTGGTCTATCAGATAAATTGTAATACAATAAATTGAACATTCAGGTGGTATGAATACATTTGCACAGTGTTGCATATTCACAAATTTTCTTCCTAGAAAACATTTGTTTCAGGTTCTATTGTTGCTGAAGATGCCATTGTATGCACAGAGCTTTGGCCTGTGGAGATGAGTAGATAAGAAGATGATGTACACAACAGATAAGACAGCAATGGAAGTGTGAGTGCATCATTATCATGCTGAATAAACACAATAAGCAGAATCCTTTCTGTAGGTCCCTGGTATGGAATTTGTTTGTTTTTCTTTTCCTTCTGAATTAACTGTGTCGAGGAAAGGTTTTAAAAATCAATAGTCAAGAATGTCCAACTATCCATCCTTCTTTTTCTACAACTCCTTATTCCTTGCGAGGCGCTTGTCCCCATCTACAGTTTCAAAGAATTTCCATTGGTTTGGATTGTCAAATACAGCAAGCAACACTGCCTTCTGTCAACACAACGCCTGCTGAGATGCCCTTGGGCCAAGCTTTCAGTTACCTCACTGGACCTGCATGGTGCAAAACTCTTGGAAATCTGTGGCTTTGCCTTAGACAGATCTCAGGGAAGTGTTTGTGTAAAGGTACATTTGAGCCAACTGCTGCTGCCCTCTTCGGATTTCTCCCTTTGCATTCATAATGTTTACTAGCTGCAGTGTATTTCTGGATTTCTGACACGTTCTTCAGTACAGTGCATCCTGGATGCAATTCTTCTTTACCACCAAACCCTAAACTTTTTGGATATAAAAAAAATAAAAATAAAACACGTTAGGAGAACCGCTACACCGACTTGAGTGAAATTTCTGGATTCTTTAACCACTGCGAGTAACTTCGCTGGATGGAAAAACAAAAAAGCCAAAAATGGCTAATTTATGTTAGAGCAAGACTTCTTTGTTTATGCACAAGCTATGTTGTTTTGTTATTTTCCATCTACTGTGATAATTTATTCAAGCCGTCAGTAAATGTCAACCCCTTAAACAGAAAAACATTTTTCTTTTCATTTTAGTTATTCACAAGCTGTAATTGTGTTTATTCTAAGCAAAATTAACTACGGAAATATTCTACAAATCTTACAAGTCACATGCGAGTCACGGTCAGAAGTATTCAACCCTAACCATCTGTCACCTTCAGCAGCAATTTCATTCATTGCAAATTTAATTGGACTTTAACTTTCCAGTGACATCATTCACAGAACCGCTCCTCATTGGACATCCCGGTAGATCAGCAGTTTGTGTAATACTGCCTAAAATTAAAGGCCGACTTTATCCCGAAAACAAAAAGAAAGGGTAAGTCCGATTGGTAGACTCAAAAACAAAATTGGCAAATGATGTTAAAGAAAAAAGCCAATCCACAAAGTCAAACATAATTATGCAATTGATTCTTTTTGTTGGCATTACAAAGACAGCAAAACAACAGAGGCAAAAGAGCAGAGCAGGAGTTTCTCTTCTACTGTTATTCAGTGCCAATTATCCTCTTGAAACCTAGTTTTGCCAGGGCTGGAAGAGCATGAATAGATTGGAAAAACCTCAGCTTGCTGCTAAGTAGTCCTGAGGAAGTTATTTCAAAGGGTGAGTGGAAGTGCATGAATAAATTTTGCAGCTCTGGTTCAAAAATTGACATACGCAAGTGCAGACGGAGTGTTTTTATTCCCGTTTTATTTACTTCAGGGTGTTTTTCTTTTCTCTTTTTTTTTTTTTTTTCTGTAATGATGCCCTCTGATTCCGACATGGCATCTTGTCAGTCCAAGTAAAACCAGGAGAGGGGAGGAAAAAAAAAATGTTGCACTAAAAAAAAAAAGAGATAAAAGTCAAAGATTATGAAAGCAAAGGGAAATCATGCCAACAAGAGAGAAAGGATGCTTGTCTGAAATGATGAAAAGTGACATTTGCTGACTGTGGACAACACAGACTTTAGGAGACCAGCGTGTTTGTTTTTTTTGTCTTTTTTTGTCAGGATTTTTTTCCTTGACCACAGACAGCTAAAATGAAAATGGACATTTCAATTCAGCTGCTGAAACTGCAGAGATGCAACGCTTAGTGTTTGGGCACCTAGTGAGTACTAGTGCATGCAAATGTTAAACATTAACCGAAGGAAAAGCAAAAGAGCGGGACAGGAGACTCGGGGCTTCTGCCAAGGCTCATAACAGTAAACAGACACTTGCATAAATGCGTCACTCCACTTCAGCTAGGATGAAATTCTAAATCAGTTATATAAATGCATCACTTTTTGATTTGTGTTGTGGGAAAAAAAAAAAAGTAATCTGTATTTTAAAGTTCATTAATATAGAAGCTGCTTTTATATAGAAGCTGCTTTTAAAGTGGTCTTAAAGCAGTTTCCCCATCGTGCTGTATGTTGGTTTTTATAAAATGTAAAGTAAAAAAATGTGGATCTAAATTTGAGAAAAATCTGGGGAGAAAATGTTTTGTTTTTTTATTAGTGGTTAGGAGAATTAGGAGTTTCTACCCTCAGTGATGTTTCCTTTAGCACATAAATTGAAAAACAAAATATTTCTATCTATATTTTTTTGTTTTGGACCCCCTGTGATGAGTGTGTGTGAGAAAATATTTTTCAAAAAGTCCAATCTTCCCCCTCCTTATGAGAGGTGGGTGTTATATTTCACTGATAAAAGCAAAGTGCTGCTGTACGTGATTCCCCTGAGCCTGGGGTGATATTTGCTTTAAAGTGGTAGTGCTGGAATACTTAGTTTTTCCTCTGTGGGATCTTGATAGTTTAGATTGCCTCGCTTTAGCTCTCAGTTCGGCTTCTACGAAAAGGAGAGGATAAAAATACAAACTCAACCTGCGTTGCAGAACTTTTTCACACAGACGAGGTGAAACGCAACACCGCTTCCTAGTAAAGCACTGTTCCAGTTTATTTCAATTGTGAATATGAATTGATTTTTTTTTTTTCTTGCTGATTTTCTGACAAGAGGCTTTGACTCAACAGGGGGGCACTGGTGTCCCAGTTACAATTGGAAAAGGAGTGGATAAGAAGTCCAAGTACAACATGTATGAACATATTTAATACAAACAACTTGGTATTTTGGTATTTTTATGATATAAAGCACTTTGAAATGCCTTTTTTGATTGGTTAATTGATTGAAACAAGACAGCATGTCCATGCCCCCCCCCCCCCCCCCTACTTTGGCAATACCACCAATGTGAATCTATTTAATTGATAATCACTTATAGACCAGCAAAGTATTGCATTACTATCATCTATAAAAATGACATGGGGTTTATGTATTACAAAAAAAGTAAATCAGAAATGGTTGCTGAACATGTCTTTTTGCCACATTCACGCTAATATTTCTAAATTAATCCCACCCACGTGTTACCATCAGCAACAGCCTTAATGTTGCAGCTAAGTATATGTTTCTAAATGAACATTAGTGAACAAACAGCATTAAGAAACTCAATGGGTACAGCAGACCGTGATAATACACTGCATTTATAGTTGCAACCTGACATGAAAGCTGAAAAGGTGTGAATACGTCTTCTAGCATGTAATTACATCATGCTAGAACAAACAAAGATGTGTCTTTATACCCAAAAATATAATTCTGTAAAAATCTTTGCAGTAGCCACTTTTGGCAGAACTGAGCGAAAAATATTTCTGCCAAAAGATTTTCTACCAGAAAAAAAATAAAATAATCCACAGTATTTCTCAGCTGCCTTGGCTGCTTCAAAGTTGTTTTTTTTGTAGTCCTGGAAGAGAACAGCACCCCGGAATGACTGCCGTCACTTGTAGTATGCTTCACATTGATTTTGACATGACTGATGTCACGACATGCTGTGAAATTTCTAGGAAAAGGCAGGAAAGACAACACTTGTGCTCAATGAAATTACCACTTTGGCAGCATGGGGTCACTATGCCTTATCTGTTGCAGCATGAAAAAAATAAATAAATAAATAAAAGGGTGTCTTTAGGTGGCAACAACTGGATTAGTCTGCAGTAGGCTGTTGTATGTTTCGAGAGTGGAAGGTGATGATTATGCAAATTGAGTCATTTCATCAAAGGACAATTATAATGTGTAAAGTCCTTTAAAAATACAGTACTAATCAAGTAAATGCACAGGGTCATGATCTCATAAAGTCCTTAAGAGCACAGAGTTGTGCTCTGTGCTCTTCATAATTCTGTATGAGTGGACGGAAAGTGCCAAAAAAAAATCTATATTTATCATGTAAATTTTATAATCAAGCAACTTGTCACTAGAATTTATATTCTCAGATCCAAGTTTATTTCTTCCCCAAGTGCCTGGAAGCTAACCAGACATCTGCGACCATTTCTTGGAACAAATAAACCGACAACAACCCATGTAGCTCTACGCAGTTTAACAATCATATGAAATTCAACAGACTGAAATGTATGATCTAAAAATAGTTTGTCTAACTACTACCTCCGGCAACTAGAAAGAACACACTTCTCTCATTCATTGTGCTTTGGCTTGACACAAATGAATGTGTTTGCCAATTTCCCCTGGCATCAGGGGTCAATACTTTGTCTTGAAGATGGATGGAGCTTTTACAATCGTCAAATGTCCTTGGGCATGTTAGGCATTTGTTTTTGCTTTTTTTTCCCTTTTCCTAATTTCTTCTTCTACATATAAACTTAATGAAGAATTGATCAAACTAGAAAGTAAATTGGCATTCTTACGGAACATCTTGAAGGGTCAGATAGCGCGAGTGTCTCTGTTATGTCACATTTTGAAGGTTTTTTGCAAAAACTTCGGACATGTTTAATTCAAAGGCAGTCAAATAATTATGGAGGACAGTCTATATACTTTATTTTGGTCTACTCGGTCAATTCCTCCTACAGTATGTTCCACTCACTCATTTAATCATCAGATAAATGAAGATGGAGAGCGTAGAAATTTGAGGTGGACAATATATCAAAATATCTGTTTGGGATTAAGATGGGTGTTTTAAAAACCAGTCCGTCCCAAACATTTTAGGCAGATGTATTTATACTTCAACTGGATTGCACACTAAATGTTGCACATGAACCACAACATCTTCAGATCCACAAAAAAACAATCATCAATTGACCCACAACCACAAAGAAGTGGTCCACCATTTTTATTCTGTTTTTAAGATTTTAACGCTTCTTCTTATCACACTAAAATCTGAAATTGCTCGGTATTTTGGCTGTACTCTGACATCTGTACAAACCAGTCAACTGTATGAACTCTGGTCTAATGCACACTAAAAATGCAACTCCTTTCAAACGCCATTAAGTGCTGGTAATGGTATCTAACGAGGCGTGCTCCGTGTCTCGTGACCGTCCCTCACTCGATTGGTGATGTCAATCTGACGCACATTGCGGAACCTGGTTCTGGTTCTGCGTTCCACTTGTACCATCCCTTTTAAGTGATTACCCTTGGTGTGTATGTTTTTATTTAATTTTATTTTATTTGACATTTTTTATAATAAAAAATAAATATTTCAATCACATTAAATGCTACATCTTCAACTGTTTTCACACAAGCCTCTGTCCACTTAATGTGACAAAAGGGCTTTTTTAGTGCACACTATACAGGCTATCTATAGGCATGTACTGTATGTCACTGGGTGACATTAATAGACCCCATGAACAGCCAATCCATTCATTTCCTGAACAGGAGTCGTGTCTGATTCATTTTGATTGCATTTCTCCATGTGCTTTATGAGACGGTGCCAAAGGTGAAGGAAGGTGGCGCGGAGAGATAATGCTGCCATCATTTACCGATCCTTCCGCTGCACCTCGGCGTAAATGCGGCGCCTAATTTCTATCGCCCTTTTGGGGCCATTATGGCTGCTAACCCAGAATAATTAACTCTGAGGAGAGTTCCTAGGAATGGAACTAGCTTCTCAGTATTTCCTGGATGGAGAAAACGGCCGCGGTGTGACCGCTCGCGAGTAGCTCTGGCTGGATGGAACGCCTGTCAGCTCCAATTGAACCGAGGCCCTGAAACAGACTGTGGCGTCCTACCATTGCTGCTTCGCAGGGAACATTCTTGTAGCCGACGGCAATTTTGTCATGTCATTTTACAGTCTTTAAAAAGTTCCGTTAGGGTTCTTTTCTCAGTTTGCCACTACTCCACTGTGTTTTACATTTTAGCTTTTAATGTCACCACGTCTGGTGTCTCACTTTGAATTTCACAATGTGCTTCGGCATGTTTCTATTGCACTTTGCCGCTTTTTTAAGTTTCAGGCACACACTTTGCTGCTGAGGCATCGTCGTTCTAACTCGAAAACCCTCCAGCATCTGAATAAACCAACTCCACAAAGAAAAGTCAACCAGAATTCCTTCATTTCAATATGAGACTAATTTCCAGTTTTCAAAAACGGTTGGTGGTGCTGCGAGCCAGTTTGTCAGCTTGGATAGTTTTTCTCCCCTGGCAAATGAAGCAGCTTTGTTTTTCCTGAGCTTATCTTTGATATGAAATTAATGTGGTGGTCTGAGATACATAACAGTGTCAAAAATAGCATTAAAAGACGACATTTTTTTTTACAAGGACAAATGACTTTTTTCCCCCCACAGCACTGTATGTACATTATCATAAAAATGGTAAGTTAGTAAGGTATATGGAATTTATTCAAAGCTCTTCGCCTGACCTCGAGAAAAGAAAAAAAAAAGTTAAAAATGCCGGACAGCTGTCAGATTTAATAATCAGCTATGAAATCTGCCTCAACCCTCCTGGGCGAGAGGTGAGAGATGTCTCGCAGTCCTGCAGCAGTTGCTGCAAATTCAGATTGGCATATACAGACAGTTTTCACACTCTGACGCCGTCTGACCTGTAGTGTGAGACCATAATCCATCTGACCACCTGGGAAACAAACGACTGCAAAAGGGAAAGGAGGGAGAAAAAAAAAGTCCCAAAGGCCATATTTCTGGAATGAGAAAAGACAAAGGTTGTGAAGTCTTGTCACAAGGAATATCATATTTCTAAAAGGATTCAGTGATAGGAACTAATAATGAAAATGCATGGCCACTATGAATCCATAGTAGCAAGTATTAAATGACTGAAAATTTAGAATATTCAGCTATTCAGCTTATTTACACAACACTAATCAAACAGTAAATGCAATTTACAGATAGTCCAATTAAACCAATTCCAAAATTACTCTGCTACTGCTGCAACAATTATTTTATGTAGAACAGTGACACTTAACTCCTAATTTAATTACATGCAATTCAAAACCATCCATTTGAAATGTAATACGATAAGTTTCAGCGGCTTACGAAGTGCTTACTGGTAAAACTTTAAGAGAATTTCACTCTTTGCTTTACAGCACCCGCTCATCCTGAACAAACAGATGGCAGTCGTGAGGAATGACTCCATTTAAATAGGAAAAAATAAATAAATAAATCGCCATAAAAATAAAAAAAAAACTGACTAGGTTTTATTTGCCTTCAGAGAGTCTGAAAGACAGGAGAAGAGTCAGAGCAAAAGGTCAAAGCAGTGCACCAGCCATCCTTTCTATGGGAGGAGAAAAACAGAAAACACGCACGTGAGGAATGATTAAAAGCACAGCTTCTGACCGGATTTGCAAAGTTTGAAGACAGAAGCGCAATAAATCTGTTCTGAGTAGGATTTGAAATGCCTGCGCCGTTTAAAAATAACCACACTTTCAGCACAGGACTCAAGTTAATGCCAGGCACAGTGCATGAACGTCAACAGTTTATTCTTGCGGTGGATCAAGTTAAAAGGAAAATGGGCTTTCATCTGAATTTCACAAACAGAACATTTGAAATAGGCCAGGTTTGGTCTGTTAAGACATGATCAGATTCTGATTACCGGATGGTATTTGTCAAAGCGCAAAGCTAAAAATCCAGCACTGGTAATTCACTATTTTATATTAATCATTTCAAAACTTCATCATATTGTGAACCAAGACAAAAAAATGATATATATCAGCGTCATGTTTGTTAAATTCTACAGGATAAATATCAAATTGCATACAGAAAACTGTGGCATGAAAGACTTTGCAGTCTGTTGAAAGCCATGTCAAGTTTGTTGCTATAAAGAAAGAAGGTGCCTTGCACAAAGTATTGCCATTTTCAGACCTTTTCAAAAAGCAGTTTTATTTTTGCTTTCGCCAGCGAAGCCTTTCTTGGCTTAAATTTGGGACAAGTTGCAGTAATCTCTTTATTGCTCTAGGTCAGCCTGAAACTGCTGTGTTATATGCACTCAAACCTCTTTGGAGTTGCTTTTTTCCCCCACAGTACACACAAACTTTGAACTTTTTTTTTTTTTTTTTTACTGACTTTTTGATTGGGATCCATCAGTTTTTTGTTTTAGTTTTTTTCTTTTACAACTTCATGGGTTCAACTTCAGTTTCATTGGGTATTTCAAGATATTTTTAAAGGTCTTCAGGTCAAAATTCTTGCTATTAATCTTAAATATTGATCCACAACAACAATACTTCTTGCACTGTAGACTGCACTACCCTATCTGGAGCACAATAGCACATGCATGCAGATGCTGTTTATTGACTACAGCTCTGCTTTTGTAATGTAATTCTGTCCACACAAAACAACAACAACAACAAATAAAACAACTTTTGGCTCTCCGCCTCAGTGCAACAAAATCACAGTTTTCTTGACAGCAAGACTACAGTTGATATAGATTAGAAATACTCACAATGCAACCCAATATCGATGGTCCTCAGGGAAGAGTGCTTAGCTCCCTGTTATACTGAATGTAGATCCATGAATGTACAGCTACATAATGTAAAGGAAAGATGAAAATCATAACTGTCTCTTTTGTGAATTCTGGTGAATCCAAAAGCATTTATGTGGAATAGGGAAAATTTGGTGCCTCCGTTAAGTTCTGTCTCTGATCCAGTTGGATGTCTCTGGAAGCATCCAAATTGAAGGACTCCTTTTATCATGATGGACCAGTTCATACATGCTCTGAACTCAAGCATCACTTTCCTCATCTCCAAAGCTAATATGAGCCACCCTAAAAAGCGAATCTTTTTAAAATAGGTCATGGTCGCACTTAAATCCTTGCAAACAGCAAGTTGTTTCTGCACTCTGTTCGGTCATCAATCATGAACAAGACACCAAAATATTAAAACTCCTCCACATGAGCAAAAAAAAAAAAAGGTCTTCAACCCAGATGAGCAAAACATCTTGTATTCTTGTCTGGTGGTAGCTTTGGTACCTTCAACTCCAGGATTCTCTCCAACTTTGACTGACCCGCAAATCGTAAGTTGTAAACCCAGAAACAAGTAAACGTTCAAGGACGAAAGCTGGTACATGCGAAGGTCAGGTCTTCTTTTTATGCGCAGGTTTTATGCTAGCGTTGCTGAGCTCTAAGGCTCTGGATATTTGCATCTTTAAGTTTCAGACATTGTTCATGAAGCAGTTGAATGACAGCTGAATTAAAATAGCTCTAAGGTGTGTAACTCTCTGAGGGTTTCGTGCTGGGTTGGAAAAGGCGCCGGAGAATGGCAGAATTGGGCTTTAAAGCAAAACAATGGCCACTGTGCGTGTGTGAGGCTTTGTAGTAATAGCAGATGCCCTTGAAGCGAAGTGCCTTAGGTCTCGTGCCGACTTGGTGTTGCCATTCGGTGTAATGCTGATTGTTCCCCACTGCGAATGTCATCCAATGAATCAAACTCACATCCCCCCTCTTTATTCTTCTTTACTGTTCGATCTTTTTTTTTTTTACTCCCCTCACAGTTCAACATCTCAGTCTCACATTGACTGTTATTCTTCCTCCCAACTTGAAATATTGGCAGTTACTATGAGGGCACTTTGCAGTGAAGGCCGTGGAATAAAATGCAGTCCTGAGGTTAATCTGAAAAGTAAAGACTTTATTGTCTTCTGGTCCTCTCACTGAAAAGCTTTTCAGGTGCCTGACATAAAGGCAACTCTATAAACTTTAACCTGCATCTTAAATGAGTGGTGGAAAGGACATCTTTCTCTCTTCCACTTTAGGGCCTTCAGTAGTCACTTTGTGGGCTGATCATGCGACGCAGGGAAAAGAAGGATGGATGGGAGGAGGAGGGAGAGCGTGAGCATTTTGCTGGGAGTGATTGCGAGAGGACAGCGGTGGCACAAGATGTCCTCTGCACAGTGATTAATTCCAGACCCAATTTGATTTATGGGCCCACCACAGTTGTTTTGTAGGTCACTTTGGTGCCACATCGCTCAAGCTGTGCAAACAACAAGTCCGATATCGCTGCTGGATGGCCGCAAAGAGGGACACGCATGCGCGACCACGTTGAAAATGAGCATGGTCGTTTCCAAATCTGTTAGCCTCTCATGCCATGAAATCTTGTGAATCGTTAAAAGCTATTTGGTGCTGTAAAAAATGTTGCGGTCCTTACAGATTTCTCCTGTTTGTGCTTTTGTGTCATGCTGCCGCAAAACAAAAATTTAGTTAAAAGGGTGATTATATAATCTAATCTGGGGCTGTGTATAAAAATGAACACATTAAATTTTGAGTGATCAATTTGTTATAGACGGATTTATTTTTGTCTCAAGTTAGTAGTAAAGTCTAACAGCTTACCAATGTTAGCAGCTTAAAACGACTTCATGCCAAAGTGTTTACATACACCACAATAAAAATGGATAGTAAAAATCTATAGATTCAAAATAGAATGTTGAATTTACAGGTTAGGCTGAGAAGTCTTGGAAATTTTTATTTTAAGCTTCAGATAAAGTAAGAATATAATCTTATTTTGCATTTTCAACTTCAAAGAATATTCTAAAAGTTACAGTGTTTACATATAAATATTCTGCTTCTTGCCCTATACTTTAATATAACATGTAAAATTGTAAAGGTAAAATTATTTTTCTATAAAAACATTTCCTACAATTATGGGTTTAGTGAAAAAAAAAAAAAACATTGGGTTGGAGGAATATTTTTCTTTCACAGTAAAAGAATTAAAATTATTATACAAATCAAAGGTTTAAGTTGGGTAACATTTATAGATACTAGTACAAAACTGAGCTAAATGGTCAGAAAATCCTTTAATGCCTGGTCTAAGGTGGCTTTTATGCTTTATCACAGTCATAATATTGGTCCCTTAAAAGGACCATAAAAGATTATTAAAGCTAATGTGATTCAAAATTAATTACAGCGAAAATGGACCGAAATCAAAACACATGATAATGAATGACTAACTGATTTGATTAAAGTCAACGTGATTAAAACGTTCATGACATATTAGAAGCAGAACCACATTTCATCATTTCCCAAGTATGGAATGAATCATTCACCAAAGCTGTCAGTCATCATTTCAGCAAAGTGGTCTCAAGTTTTGAAGTCAATAAGTAATAATTCAGAATCATAAAACCTATAAGGCAGTGGATGATTCTTTCCCTCCTTTTGACTGGAAACCATACACTTTTGCCTCATGGAGTAGTTTTTAATTTTGAACTTAATTTCACTTAAAACTATGCCAAAGGCAGGATTTGCATAATAAAAAAGCCAGAGACAAAGATTACAGAATGGCATAAAAGCCCTGCTTTGCAGTCTGACCCACACGGCAGTCCAGTCTTGATTGCTTATTAGGATGCGAGAAGAGTCAGGAAAATGGCAAACTCACATCCTCGTGTTGACAGTGGATATTTGTTTTTGCCCATCTCAGCTAAATACAGGCCTCCATTTGACATCTGCGTCTAGATTTAGAAAATATCTCAAATAACTACAAGATTTATCATCACAAACAGAGATGAATGACCTTACAAGAATAGTTGAAATGCAACACCCCCCTGGCCTGAACTACTGATATGCCTCTGGCTTTTGTTGCAGGTTTTCTATATCGGATTCAAAATGTACTTCATACACCGCAGAAACTTACAGAAAAACACAATCTTCCCCCTTGTAGTAGAGGCAAAGAACCCCCCACCATCCCACACACAAAAATGCTCTGACCACTGATGTAATTCCAGGCTTTGAGTTCATTAAGTTGCTCCAACAAAGTATAAAATGCTCAACGCGCTACAGGCACAGAGGAAAATACATAGCTTCAGTCTGTCCCTCTGCTCTGGGTCAGACAGCCGGTTCATCATTTTGATATAAAGAAGAGTGAGCAATGGCCGTGCAAGAATACCCCAGGAACACCTCAAGCCTCTGGTCCAGTCTGTCTTTGGTTCGCTCTCCGATCCACTTTCACCTCCACTGGATCTCACATCGCAGCTTTAATGGCACCAACAGACTTAGCAGTTTCTGTCAGGAAACCTTTTGGTCCATAGCGTTAGGAGATTACATCTAAACAAGTCACGTAAGCAGAAGACCACCCAGTAGGTATGGAATGCCAAGAGTTCCATAATGCAATAGATTTAAAAATGTATTAAATTTATAACTGGAGCTGTATGTATGCCATAAATTATCTAGGTTTTTCTATTTAAAAAAAGACAACTTTTATGAAGTTAGAAGTTTGTACAAGTAGATCATATTTCTCTTGTAGACGTTTGGGAGTCGAAGGTCCCAAACTTTTACAAGACAAATATGATCTAGAATCTGGTCTGAGGAGGAAAACTAGGAGCTACAAAGAAACTACATATTTTTTAAAGTTTAATCAGTAATACTTTTATGACAAATTTATGTCAGACCATGATTTCTTGGTTAATGACAATTTGTCATAACAAAGACATTTTGAATAATGTCAACTTTGTATTAAAAGTGTCATGATTTACCGAATGACTTTATGACAAGAGTCATAAATATTCATGAAGATTTACTCATGTTCATGACAGGTGTTATGTCATGTTTATGACGGTGTCATGACAGTCTTAGTCACAACCCGTCAAATTAAGTGTTACCAAATAAATTTTATTGGCTCAGGCATGTTATCACAATATTAATTGCATTTACAGCATGGCGGGAGTCGAGATACGTGGATTTTCCACACACTATGCAAGCAGCTACATGACGTGCGTATTAGCCTTGAAATAAATTTGCTACTTCCGTATCACAAAAGGAGGAAATCTTGCTTCCTAGGCATGCGACTCCAGAGGAACTCCGGGTTGAAATTAAATCTATCTGCAGAAATACTAATTAAGTGGTTGCTAAGCGACGTCAGTCCCGAAAGCCATTTATTCCTTGCCAACTTCAATCACTTTCTACATTGTGGTTCCAGGATTATGATGCAAGTTTCGAGCAAGAATTATTCAGGAAAATTGTGCTCTTTTGATGAATTGTTGTGCGTCCCGGTTTGCTCCTCGTGTCGCTTTTGTTTTAAGTGACCGAGAAAGAAAAACCCTCACCTGATTCATCTTCACTGCAATTTATGAGAAGATCACAATGATGTAAAAGTCTCTGAATATATGAACCCATTACTGATGAATACAAGTTGAAGAAAATCACTAAGAGAATGAAGTCATAACTTTCAGTCCAACCTTTTGTCTTCTACACACAAGGCTTAAAGAAATGCTCAGGAGAAATGAAAACTCTGCCCCCCTTTAACTGATTTGTACACTTTTTTTCTTCCCCAATCCACTGAACCAACTACTAAATAAGGTTATTTACACTGGCTGAATTTGAAAGTATTGGGTACTGGCAAGCCATAAGCTCTTTACAGATATTTACTCTTGGCCGAGACGACACAGAAATATCCCAAATAGATGAGGAGCAGAAAGACCATCTGTTCAGACTCACTCGGCGACAGCCTCATCATCCGCAAAAAACATCAATTACACAAATCTGCAGAATAAGTGGCACCGAATGATTAACAGACTATAATAATAATGGGCTTGTAGATCAAGTCTAAGGTCTCAAACTATCACTGATGAGTAAATGTCTTTGAGACAAAAGAAATGGCAGAGAGTTGTTTGTTGTTGGCCCAGAGGTACTCCACATTTTCAGTTAAAAAAAAAACAACAACCAATGAACACTCAAGCTAATAACTTAAAAAGACTATTTTACTCAGAAGAATAAAGTAAAAGGAAAAAGTGCAGCATGACATTGTGATATCAAAACAATGCAAGTGAAAGTTACAGAGCGTCCAAGTGGGAAAAGAAAAAAATTAAGTCCCTGTTCCTTCAGTAAGTTGCCTAGAGTTAAGAAACTTGTTTTCATCTTTTCCAATTTCTGATAAACCTTGGATTTTACATCTTTCATTATCCAAGTGGCAGTTTCTTCAGTAGAAATAGTCAGATGTTGGGTTTAAAGGCTGCTTTATTCATCCATCCTTGCAATCACTGAATTTAATTCATGGTTCTATTGATGTTCAGCTCTTGTTGAAATATTTGACAATCTGTAAATGAAATCTCCATTTCATTTTGATTTCAAAAAAGCACTGATTACAGCTAAATGGCTTCAGCCAAATACAGAATAGTCAAAGCCTTATTTGTGCCAACAGCGTCACAGTGGAGTTGTTTGCATGGTGGTTTTATTTCTTTTTAATTGGGATAATTGTATTTTATTTTTTTCTCTACAAGGGTCAAAGTCTGCTACATTAAAACCAGTGCACTATAGTGTAAAACCAAAACAAAATAAATAAATAAAAAAGAATAAGGTTAAAATGTGCAAAACATTCAAGACAGAGAACACAACAGCATCAGCATGGAGAAAAAAAGACTTCAGATGTAAATTATTATTATTTCTTTTTTCCTTTGTGGCTCTTCTGCAATTACCGTCAGCTGAATAGCAGATGTTCGCTTGCCTGAGCGGGAGCACAAGCACCGCAATGCGGCGGGCTTCATTAACGTGGAGCGTAAACCTCTGTCCGATTGCATAACATGGAGAGTTGAAACGAGGTCAAGCATGCAGGAAACCGCTCAGATGCGAGGTTTGAACATCACCAGCCACACTTGCTTTCTGCAGCTAAGACAAAACTTTGACATCAAATTGGCAAAACATCAGAAATCTACACTGAAAAATCTTACTAAGACGAAGGCATGCAAATTATTATTATTTATTTTTTACTTTCTGTGTTCATAATACCAGACAAACATTAAGGATAAACTGAAACAGTGTACTACAGCTTTACTTTTATTGGCTTCTTCATTTGTACTTGCCATGGAAGTTTTTTATATGTATAAAGATGTATAAAGATGGATTTAAGAAATATACTACTAATTATAAAATATATTAATGTAACTAACATGCACCTGTCCATTTCAATTCCAAGATGGCCCTAAAACAGCAACCCATTGTCCCCGTTTATTAACAATATTTAAATAGCTTAGCTGAGGACATTCCCATCAAATCTTGGAACAGTTGCTAGCGGGACAAAATAAGGAAAAGCTGCGGCATTGTGGGTAGGATGGGTCCCCAGAAACAGTCCATCACACATCATCAATCTTCAAACCAACAGATTAATTTGCTACTAGCACTGTGTTGACAGAAATATGGACAGATAGCGTTCGACAAAGGAAGGAGATGAACTTGTTATGGTGGAGCAACTGCATGCAAGATCTTCCTGATTGGTCTTTTAGTTACGCTAATCTTAGAGTCCAGACTGTGCTCGTCTTCTTCCAGGAAAGGTGATGTCATGAGGAACGGATCAACTGATTACAGGCAGACATGAGGCAATCTTAGAGTTTTGTCACATTAATCAGCCTATCAAAGTACTTGATTCTGTCTTTTTTTTTCAATACCCCCCCCAACACCTCCTTTGTACTGAGCAAGGTTAAAAATGCCAGCAATCTACCACAGTAGACACAATATTGAGTTTCTGACAAAGAAAATCAAGCTGAATTGTCTGAAAAGCATTGGAGAATTTAAAGAAGATGATCATCACAGCGCTGCCTGTTTTGTCTGGAAGCAGGTGTATGACGGCATCTTCAACTGTAAATCCATGCCTATGATGATCAAACTGCATGGGGTCCTTCATTAAGCAACTTTACGTACCAATTGTTCTTTATCTCCCAACATCTTTCAAGTTAAGACTTTTTAAAAAAATGACCAATCTTGAAGCATGTTTTGCAGATATGCAACAAACATTTACTCTGTATTAGATAAGCTGAGAGCTCAGTTTCAGAACTGAAGGTGAAAGGTGAACTTTTTTTAAAAAAGGTACAGTATAGACTTGATTTTACTTTAAATAAGTGAAATCATTTGTACAAAGCAGCCTATCAAATCCAAAACAAAAGTTCCTTTGTTGCTAAAAAAAACACACACAAAAAACCTAAAAACTTTGTATCTTATAGATTTCTTTTGACAAAAGAAACAATTTTCTACTTCTTGTAAAGCTCTTCTAAATTCTTGAAATATATTTTGCTTTACAATCGTTTTAGAGCTGCTGTTATCCCTGTTGATGGTACATCTTTTCTGAGTGCACTTTTGTCTTCCACTCAACTTTTACTGAATATGATTGGCTACAGCACTCCAGTAACCAGCTTTTTTATGAATGGCCTTTTGTGGCTTACTGTATGGCAGGTCAACAGCCTACAAAATTATTGTGTAGCCTATTGACATCAGGTGGGAGGCAATTTAGTGGCTTTCCATTATTCATCAATTTATTTATTTATTGAGTTAATAAGGAAATTGTGTGATTAGTTCCCAATATATAATTTTTCAGGATTCCCAGAGATACTGAATTTTGGGTTTTATCCATAATTAAATGTACTACAAATGAAGTGAAATTACAAAAAAAAGTAAAATATTTTACAAGATTAAATTAATCGGTATGATTCATTTTAAATCATCCAGAAGTTTTTTACAAGCTCAATATTCAACGTTTTCTTCCAGTATTGATTGTCTATCAAGGTTTTTAATAGTTTTCTCTGAACAATGAATTTATTTTTTTCTCTGTAGAAACTAGTTGTCCAGCTTCTGACATCACAATTTCAATACTTGTAATATCCTTACAGGCAATTCAAAAAAAGTCAAGAAAAAAAAGGCACATATAAAGCCAAGTAATAACTTTTGAGACAGAAAAATATCTATTTATCCCCACAAACATCTGTCTTTTTTTGCCGACTGTCAGCATGGGTGACTCATAACCCTTTTCCGTGTTTGTTCTCATGTTTTCACTCGTGTCAAAGGATCTGAGGTTGACAACTATGCCTGGAATATGTTTTAGCCCCTTCGGCAAAGACTATCACATCCTAAAAACATCTATTCACGTAGGATAAAAAGACAATTTAGGCAACAACCAACCTTTACAGAGTTATTGCTTAGAGAAATTGATGCCCAGCGTGTCTACAGCAACTCACCGTTATCATTTAAGTAAGTTATTCATTATTGCAATCATTTTCTCCTGGCTTAGTCAGTTTCTTCTCCTTAGAACAAATTCCTGTAGAACGACATGATAACCTAAGCTGTATAAAATGCACAACTTCCAGCAGGGACTTGGACCAGAACAGATTCTTTGAAGAAAAGGAAATGTTTAATGTCAAGAGTCGTCTGTTCTGTCAGAATAAGGGACTCTGATCAGATCGTGTGCTTGTCACCCCCTTGTAAGATCAAATTTTGGGAGCAGACTCTAGATAAGGCTCAATCTATGTCCATGCAAAGTCTTTGACTAAAAGTATGAAAGATGTATTTCATTTTTACCGCAGCCGTTATTGGATTTAACCCTTCCCCCTCTTCCTTGTTACAGCTAATCCCGTCCTCCAGGCTAAAGGGATCATTTACAGGCCACAGTGACATTTAGAAGCACCTGACGAAAAGAAAGAAAGGCTGCGAGTGTTTGAAAAGTTTTAATAATTCAAAAAAGGGAGAAAGCATTGATTTAAAGTCTCTTAAACTAAATAAATTAATAAAATAATAAAACAATATTGACATCCTTTAAATGTTTTCACTTTCTCTCACCGTACAACCACAAACTTGCTTAGCCATGCATAAAATCCAGTGCAAACAACTATATTCAAAATTGTCCTATTTAATTATGGCTAGGTATTACTGTATGTATTTTCCCCAAACACACAGAACATGAACTCTGCTACCTTAAGTTGTTACAACAGTGTATAAATCAGAAGTTAAAAGAATGTCAACTTCGCATCATGGTATATTGTCTGATGCCTCTGAATTTGGGCTCCGTCTCTTTAAGAACCTCCTACCCTTCTCAACATCAGTGCCGTTTACAATAATTCTTAAGTGCGATGTAGTTTTGAGAAGTTCAGCAGATACACATTAACCAACAGGTAATGTGCTAATTGCTGCTGCTGGTCTGGTGGAGTTATCACATTCTATCCGGGGGTAACGTTACCTCAGTACAAATATAGTCGATCTCACTTTTCTGTCATTAGGCATTGCACACAAACTTATGTGGAACCATCACAAAAAAACTCCAAATAAAGTGCATTGAAAATAAGATTGCGTGAAAATAAATAAACATTCAAGGCTATACATTGATTGCAAAGATGCTGTCAATAAATTTGGAAAAAATAAAAAATCCAAGAAATAGCTCTATATTCTGGATTTCCTGTCCTTTTTTTTCCTTTCAATTTTCTCACATGCGGTTTCAGTTAGTATTCACAGCACATTACATACAACTGAAAGGAAATGAATACAGTCCATCTCTATCCTCAAAGTGGGGGATTGAGGTTATAACCCAGACCTCCACTGCAGCTGCTGCAGGAAAGATCTTTTTGGTGAACTAAGCTGTTAGATTGCACCCCGTGGCCGAAGATACCGGCTTGGCTTATCAGCCTCCTGGGCAGCGCTGGCTATTTGGCCAGGAACAATTTGAGTAATATTCATACTTTGTAGATTGGGATTTTCTTTGCCACCTTTGCCGTCTCTCGGACCATTTTCTGGTTCGTGACCGGGAAGGATTTACCAAGCGAACCCCAAATATAGGGGTGGGGGGAAAAAAAAGGAGGATATTTTCTTTGATTTATGAAAAATGTGAGTCAAAGAGTGAGCCACAGCCCCGCAGTCCTGAGTCATTTCTGTCTTCTCCTTGGACTCTGTAGTAGCAGCAATAGCCGACAGTGACGGATTGAGGCTGTGACCCCTGTGATGGACTTCCACTGCGGCTGTCCGGGGGGTCCGCCGCCGAAGCAGAGCCATTTGATTTCACTCCAGGTCGAGATCAAGTCACTCCGTGCCGGCTTCAAGCTTTGACGGGAAACTCCAATAAATTTTTGGCTGATGTCGGGTGGTTTGACTGCGAATCCTGCCAGACGGACATGATTTTCTGTTTGACAGCTTAATTATAGAGCAATAACAGCGTTTGGAATCCTGAATTAGAGACAAATTAAGTTACTGATCACAGAGTTTGTTTTTCTTGAAAACTGATGGAAATGGCCAAGCTCCAATAAATGTTTGCCGCTTTGTTTTCGATGAACAATTTGTTTCATGCCAGCCAAATGATCTCCTGTTTCAAAGAAATTAAAACAACATCTGTTTTATGTCTGTCTGTCTATTATCATTTGGATTAGTGTTCATTTTGTTGTCTCTGATTGCAGGGGAGCATCAAAGTTTATGCCATCATATTTTCTTCTGTAAACTGCAGCCTGTAGATATGGGTCATTTTATCCCTGGAGACCGCTAACACTGGAGACGGATAATTACTAAATAAACAACAGTTTATCTACTACTAGATATAAAAAAAAAAAAAAAATTCACATTGTCTCTTTCTTGAAGTTAGACACTGCTACAAAGCCTTAGCCAACATCTTTTGCCAACAAGTTTATAGTCCTCCTTATCCTACGCAAATCACCACACTCGAAAGTAATTACAACTTTAAGCTCCGAATTGGATTCTGATTTATATTTGCGAAAACTTTTCACGATGGGTGAACTTTAATCCAACAAGGGGTAATTATTGCATTTTGTGGAAGCCATTCCGCTTAATGTAGCAGATATCCGTGATGGAGAGGGCATTCGGGTCAGTGGAGTGGTGCAAAGTGGATATAGTTTGAAATAAAAAAAATGAAACAACTATACTACAAAGCTCAATAATGGAAATTAATATACTCTGCAAACAAAGTATTTCCCATCATTTTGTCAGGTTCATTCAAGGAAACATAGGATGCCTCGTTTTATTGATCGCAGTTTGCGAGGCGTGCCGTATTTGGTCCGTTCGGGTATATAACCGAGGGTGCAATGACAAACGGATTAACAGATAAATATGGGCACAGCAGTAATTTGAATTAAAACCAGAGCTCAGGACGTGAGAGGGAAAAAAAAAAATCAAACTGGGGTTGGCACTTGCAGGCACACATCATCCTTCCTCCCCCACCAACCCCCCCTGTCCAATCCACTCTACAATCACTCAGACTTGCACTCACATCTCATCTACAGACAAACTGTTTGGTCTCCAAAAGGCTTTTGGAGAGATTACATATCTTTCCTTTCATAAAGATGCCATTAGTGTCTGGGGAGTAATGGCAGCCACTAATTTGATAGTCTGACCTTAAGCTATTCATCAGTACTGGGGGGAGGAGAAGAATAGATGATGCAGGAGATCACATTATAATTTGGCTACAGGATCCAGTAGCCTAATGACAGCATTAGCTCAGGCAGCTGCAAAAGGAAAATGTCTGGAGATGGAACAAAATAAAAAAAAAGGGAGGGTGGTGCGCCTGAACGTGGCAGGCGAATCGAGTCTGATTGTCCAACTTCGCAGCGGGGAGCAAATATAATATTCATACAGTTCCATAAACAGGGAGACGTCCTTGTCATTGTTTCTGCTTGGCCCTCGAGCAGCTCTTAAAAGTCACAGTAAAGAATGATAATTGTTTCTCCTGAGGATGGGTTGAGGCCATAGCAAAGCTGAATTATAATTTTTTTTCCCTTATGCTACTTGGTACATCAAGGTTGCTCCCTTTTAAATAATAAACAAGACGATGGAAATGAGTTTCAATGGAGGGTAATGTTAAGGCAAAGGTAAGCTGTTAGCTCAGGTGCTTTCAGAGAGAGAGGTCAGGCTGATGAAGTGGTTACAAACCACTTTATTTCAGAAAATAAATGAATAATCAAGGGCAGTTATCCCAATTATTCAGGTTGGATTCCTGAGGCATTTTGAGAGCATTAAGGCAGAAACAAAACCCCCATGCAAATGAGCGGAGCCTGGCAGCGGGTGGGCTGCCGCGAGACAATGTCAAGATTTTGCGGAAAGGCAAGTCAAGCACGAGCGTGGAGAGGAGCTGGTGATTTGTGGAGAACACTCACAACGACCTCTCTGATGATTGGGGCTGTTTACCGTCACAGGCAGAAATCTGTTTGTGTGTTTTCAGCACTTGTTTTTATTCCCCCTCCCTGACCCGGTCGGCTTACTTCAAACATGGAGGTTGTTTAGCTGAGGATCCAAGAGAGAGTGCAGAGTTGAGCTACACGAGTTTGCGGCACTCCTTAATGACTTCTGATTACCTTCACTGTTGCCCTCAGAACAACTTAGCATGATTTCGACAAGGTTACTGGGATGTTTTGGTAAACCTGTGAACTGTGACTCGTTTTCTGTCCATACTTGACAGGTCTTGCTGAATATTTAACGTTTTATTTAAATTTCCTCAGCTTCCATTAATTCCTGTTTTTATGACTTGGAACTAAACCATCAACAAAAATAAAGAAACACACACAAACTATATAAATATATGGGGAACAACTTCCCTAGGGGGAAAAAAAGAAGGAATTGCATGTCATGGAGAAGTGACCCTTGGCTTTTGCATTCATGGTTCACGGTTCTAGAGCGACATGCGCATGTTTCACCGCAGATGGTTCCTGGATTGTCACATAGCCGTTGATCATCATAGAAGCCAATTCACAAACTTTTGACCTCGACAACTCCAGATCCCCCCGTTCTCTCAGCCCGCTTTCCCCTCATCTGATCTCCAAAGACATGCAGCAGCAAGGCGCAGGGGCACTGATAGATTCACTGCACAGAGGGAGTAATGTATTGTGGTCCTTCCAGGCAACAGAGATGAGGTTTAAATGATCTAGTACGCAGGGGTTTGTAATCTCGCTGATCAAATTTGCTGTAGATCCTCTCCCCACTGTCATCTATATATGGAGAAGTAATGGGGTCTACCATGAGCGAACACAAGAGCAGCACTCCATCAAGGGTAAAGGCAGCACATCTCTGAATACAGATCTCCGGCTATTCAGCAGCACAGCACAGCGCAACAAAGCACGCACACCCACTGCAGGCAACAAATTTATACCTTTTATGTTTTGATGAAAATGGACGTAATTGTTTCAAAACACAAATGTAATTTGTTTTAATTTAATTTTAATAAAATGTTTAATACATTTTATTAAAAATTATACATTTTAATAAAAAATGAATGAATAAATTTGCATCATCTATTTTTTGATACATTTCTGTCAAAATAAATAAAGTCTAATCAGGAATTTGGATCTCGCAGATTTATGAAAATCTCAGGTTTTCTCGCTGTAAAGAAGCAAATGAACGGCTGACTTTTCTGGGCACAAAATACGCTGAGTCACTGTGTGGAAAGGACCTTGACCAATCACTCATCAAGTAAAAAAAAGAAAAATGTTGTATAACTACAGTTGTCAAGCCAACAGTTGCATGTCTGTAAAGAGGCAGAATACAGGCTAGGTGTCTGAGCAATAAAACATCTAGCAAGTCTATATCAGCTCTTTCCAGAGCTTCCAGTGTCAAGCCCTTTGGGTTTTTAACCCCATCTCTAAGGTAGAGCCCAGCAACCAAATGGAGGAAGATGCATTTTAATACCTTGTAGGTCATTGGGCTGCTGTATAACCCAAGTTCTCTTAAAGCTCAAGGTCATTAGCTGGTGGCTGGGTAAGTCATTTCCAGATATTTTGCTAGATAGAAACCTTTAATGTTGTAACAATCATGGCAAGTCTTCCAAGTCTTAAGGCAACAAAGCAGTCCTTATGAAGTCATGATTACTGACCCTTGAGTTGTTCGGTGCTTCAGACTTTCTGGGTATTTTATGACTCCTAGTTGATTCCAAAATATTGCAGTCCCTCCTGGACTAGTCCACTATGCCCTGTGTTTTCTCCATTTGTAGACAATCGCTCTTGCTAAGGTTGGCGAGACTAAAGCCTTAGATATGGCTCCACAGGTCTTGCCCAGCTGGTAGATTTCAGCTTGTGAATTTGTCCAGATGTCAATGAATTCCTCTAAATTGAGGCATGGTGTATTGGATTTCGAGTGTTCAGTCTGCTTCCTGCAAATACTTTTCAAGTATTTGGTAATTCTACAGTTCTTTCTTGCAATTAAGACTTGGTATGGCTAGCACAATTGAACCCAGTTTCCTAAAACATGGTTAATCACAGGAACAGCCTGCTTTTTCACAACACTCTAAAGAACAGAACATCATTACTCTCTCCAGCAGATTCACTGACAAATGCTGAAGTAGTGAGCTTCTCCTCTTATGAAGTAATATACACCCAGCGAATATTTTTGTAGTGCCAAATATTTGTTCTGTTTGTCCAAAATTATTCCAATTACATTCGTACAGTTCTCTACGGAGGGCTTTGCGCAGACAAATGAGTCGTATTCATGGATGTTTCTCCACTCTATCCTTAGCTTTCTGTAAAGCCCTTGGAGGAAAGTACTTGCTTTGTATAGTAAACAAGACTTATGTGGATTTGTGGTATAAAGCTATTCTGTGGTTAGAGGTCCTCAGGCACGGGACACGTTCACCAAATCCTGAAACACTACTGCTGACATTTCCTAAGCCTACCAGCAAACAATGTGGATATCAGCTAATATGATGCACAATATGTGAAAGGCATCCAAACAACTGTCAGCTAAAGGCGTCACACTCTTTGTTTCGTCTCAACAGACATGAATGTGTCAAGTATTTGTGGTGGTGCTAAAATCTTTCCTAAAAACAAACTGTTTGTTTTAGAAATAATCTACAGATGAACGACAACAAATGACTAAGATAAAATCTTTTGGCAAAACACTTTTTTTTTTCCGATTATGTATATGTCCTGTTAAATGTACTTTCAGTCACAACATCATATCCTGTTTTTTTAAATACAAAGTAAAAATCCTTAAGGTCAAGTTAAATTTGTTTGTATTGATGCTTTAAATTTGTTTCTACTGCATTCAAACGTTTTATTTTTGAAAACTAAAATGGTTTCATACACAGTGGCCTCAATATTTCCCAGCAATATGCCAGTGTCTGTCAGCGCATGTGAGCCTCTCTAATGTGGAGAGTCTCAAAGTTTCTCGTTAATCCTCTTGCTGTTAATTTGTCAACACCTTAATCCACATGAAGAAACTTTTTCTCCTCAGAAATGACTAACAAAGGCAGCTAGTTTAAAGTAGACGGAAAGAACTGGAAACAGAATGCTGCAATTTAGTTCAGTATTTCCTAAATCCCTATTGGAGGATGTTTTTGAACAATGAACAAGAATGGAGCGGATTATACTTCTCCACAGATGAAGGTTGGAACACTAAGGCCATGTTTGACAAATGTATGCAGAAAAGCTGTGGGATTTGTCTAAGACAAATGCAAAACAATATGGACAACACCGAGTCTGATGTCCGTAGTTTTACTCCAGGGAGCTCGTTCATCTGCCCGTCTTCTCATTTCAAAAAAAAAAAAAAGTCACAATCAGATTGGACTCCAACTTTCACCCTCATACTCAATGACAGAATTTTATAGTGATGTATCAGTTTGTTTCCATCAGTTCTGAATGCAAAAAATAATGAAATGAAAAAAAAAAAAATACCGAGATGAGAAATTTGAAAATGCAAACGAAATGCCTGTTACCTGAGAAAGAGGCCATTCAGAGTCATGTCAGTTTTGAGAAGCAGAAATGAGTTCACGCTGGATTTTTATTAAAAAACCAAAACAAGTCTGCATTTGTTCGTTCAGTCTACCTGCAAACAAAGTTTCTCTTCTTAAAATGGGAGATTTTGAAAAACTCTGCTCTTGTGTGTAGAAAATCTGGAGACTAATAAAAAACCTTCACATAGGAGCCCACTTTACCCATAACTAATCTGGTTTTACATACAATCAGTTATTTTATGTCTGTTTTGTTTTTCTGTTTATATTAACCTAAGATTTTAGCTGAACAAGTTAATTAATGAAAGCAATAATTATTTCTGGAAATTTTTAGCTTAGCCTTAGGATATTGTTTGAATTAGTCATTGCTAATATTATTGACACCTGTTGGCACAACATAGGTATTATGGTACTTTGACCCAGAATCAAAGAGGTAATTGAAATAAGGTGATCAAAAAGAAAAATGTCAGATCGAGGTTCTTTTTGGATTTGGCACGTCATTTTGTTAGTGCATTATTGTGGTCCATGAATTCAAATCTGTAATTTGAAGCCTAATTTACCATCTTTGAGGTGTTTATGTTTGTCTGAACATCTAATTCAACATTTTAGAAAAACTAAACACCAACTTAAAGAGAGAAGAAGATCTTGGAGTTAAGGTCATATTATATTCAGTTTGAGAAAACGACAGTTATGAATCCGAAGGTAGAACAAACATAAACAGTAGTTATGATCCATTAACAGCTCCTTTTTCACAAATGTCCCTGTTTCATCAGCTGCAGATGCAGCCCTGTCAGAGTGACAGTCTTTAGCTTACTTACTGTCAGTGCTTTCTTACTGGGAGCTTTATATAAATAAGACTATTTTAAAAGCTACTTTCAATTGCTTTCACTAAGACGTGAAAAAGAAAATATGTACATCGTGTGTAATGCCCATCACAGGCATACACCAGATGGTAACTCAAAGAAGACCTGAACAAACCAGCTTACACTTATTGCATGAGATAAAGATTGTTTATGACAATAGAGTACAACTACAATCTTCCGAGCTGAAGTCTGAGTCGAGTCTGAAATCTGTTTTTGTGATTTAAGTGCGATTCATGTCTAAGCTGCAGACTTGCATTTAGGGATGCGTCTTTTCAGTATCCCTTTTTTTTCAATAAGTAGTGAATGAGTAAGTGGCACAAAATTATATTTTGAAACTCGCAGCATAACTGCCTCGTATATCGAGTGTGCTTATGCTTCTCCAGACCGAGTCGACTGCAGCGTGTGGACTCTGCTGATAAGAGAACCGCACATTAAATAAATCAGAACTGGCCTTTTTCAAGACCGTTTAAGAAAAAGACACAGTCCACACTCCAACTAACACTATACAGTAAACAAGAGATAAAAAAAGAGAGATTTTTTAAAATTAAAGCCACTTTGGTTGTTCTATTAACATGGTAGTTTTGAAATATTCTAAAGGAAAAGGTGACTTTATGAGACAAGGCTGAATAGCTGTGTAGCGTAGCATCACCCGAGGCCAAAAACAATGTCAACAATTATTGAGACACAAACAATCTGTTCTTAAAGGTGATGGTAAAACATAAGCAAACTGGTCTAACGAAAATGTTGATGTTGAAAGGCAAATAAGATTACTATCATTGTTTTTAAGTAGGCAGTGTTGGAATTCTGCCTATTTTGTGAAAATTGAAATGAAATATTTCTTTCATTTTTTGATATGCATATGATTTAGTTGCCAGTGAGCTAACAGAAGATACTGTTCATGTTCTTATTTTTCTTGTCTTTGTTCCTTGCTTTTAAATTTCCCGTATTAAATTAAAGTCAGCATTCAAGGCTTCAAGGTAAAAAAAAAACAAAACAAAAAAAAAAACGTTAAGTGATCTTAACCAGTTACAAGGTTGTGAACCTTATTGTTTACCGTATTTGAAAAGCAAAAAGCCCATGAATTGTAAAAACATTTTTTATCAAGCCCGTGTTTATTTTATGTATGGTGATCCTCAAGACAAGCAGTGTAGGAACGATCAATAGTGCGATAAAAAGGCACTTTTGCTTCAGGGGGTGCGTGTGTGTGTGTACATGCTGAGTGTGTTTGTTACGACTGCTTCAACCTAACCCCGTCCTTCACCTCGGTGCTGCGTATCAGCGGAAAAACCAACACAATTTCCCATCTTTTATGAGGTTGCAGCAAACAATTTGAGACCTCCTCGACCTGAGCTGCGTGTTTTACAGCATAGCAATACAGAACAAAATGAGCCCTCATATATATATGCTTAACGGAAACTGAGGAGGCAAAGCACTATGCATGTTTCCTCTTTAACAAGACACTGGGGTAGCTGCAAAATGATGGGTACATTTAACAATTTTAGACAGCTCCTGGAAGAATTTCGTCTTTGTTCCAACTACGAAATCACAGTAATAATCCTCATATTTTTGTCCTGCTCTGTGCTATCAAAATATATATATTTTTTATGTTGACCTGGTATTTCATCATTGTCTCTTCAAGAAAACAAAAACAATCCACATCCTTGCTCTAAACTAGTCACATGTGAGTGGACCTATTCTCAAAACATGCACATGTAAGTATTTAATCTTTGTTTTTTTTGTTTTCTTTTCCCCTTCGGCAAGAAAATTATTAAACAAACAAAAAAAAAAAAAAAAAACTAGAACAAAATATTAAGTTTGCCTGATATTCTATGTTCAATTCCTTCAAATCTTGACATTTGGTCACTGACAATATTCAGCATCAATATGTATTGTCTGATAAAAAAAAAAAATTATATATATATATATATATATATATATATATACTGTATAATTTGACAAATACAAAGCCATATATGACCCAAGAGTCATCTTCAATATTTTATTTCTGTTTTTATATGGACCACCTATAAACTGCTGGAGCAGCAACTAAACACATTTGTATAAATCCCACATGTGTAGTAGAGGCAACATCAAAAATCTTAAATACTCAGCATTTATTGTGTGTTGTTTCAGGACATACAAACGACACACAATAAATGTTGCTAAATCACAGCTAAGTGTTGTGGACTTTGCAGGGCTCAGTGCGCTTTCAATAATAATAATAAAAAAAATTTATTGCAAGATGCATTTGCATGTGGTTACACGCTGTGGGAGAGGGACGCGTGTTAAAAGTCCATATTCCTACACTTCTTGCAAAACCATCAAATCACATGTGATCCCACTTCTGTCTGCTGGGAAAACATAAGATCCAGCTGAGCTTTAAAAAAATCTTAATTTTTAAGAAATATTACATTCCAACAATGTGCAGCTCAAATAAATTGTTAATATCAAAATGAAACAACAGTTCTGATCAAATATAACTATGGCTTCTTTCAATTCCTCATCAATAAAAAACACTTTAAAAGTAGATTCCTTAATCTAAACCATTCTGTTGTTGCTTTAGGTTTAAGTTTAGGCTAAAGTGAACATCAGCTGTGGATCTGCCGCAAATAATTACCAGGATTTTTTAAAACTGGTCGAGCGAACGAGTGAGAAGGGGCGAAAAAAAAAAAAAAAAAGGTGAAAGTGGAGCTCTGTAGGTTGAATTTAGCCTGTGTGCTCAGCATAGAGCCATGCATGGACAAGGTTGAATTCAAAGCTTAGCAAAATTAAGATAAACAAAGTATCTGTTGGAAATGATATACAACTTTGAGCTCAGTTTGACTTTGCTTTCCATCGCCGTGGATATTTCCAAACAGCTTCTTTATAGTCACAGGCGTCGTACGGCAAGAGTTGTAACTCGCAGAAAAAAACAGCAAAAGAAACCCAAAACCTTGAGATACTTTGATGCTTGTAAGCCCTGCCTAAGTTCAGCAATGTCTTTACATTTTATTTTTGTAATGCTGAGCAGATAAAAAGAATGAAAGTCATTTAGAGAAATATAAACACTCACCCTGAAGCCATAGTGCTCCTTTTAGTCAGGAATCATTTTCTTGTAAATCATTTTTTAGTTACTTTAAAGCAGCGAAGACACTCAGGGAGAGATCCTTGTTTGGCTGATTATGCTGCATGTTAACAGTTGACTATGAATCAATTATATAATCCCTAATTGACAAAACTTAGTTTCAAAAACAATTAGCTGCGGTCCAATACACAAAACATTACCATTCAACTATAGCCTCAAGGCATTTGTGTGATATGTGATTTGCTTAATAATTGTTGGTGTGATTTTCTTGAAAGAGAAGTTCAAATGGGTACAGGCCTGTTGGGTGAATACACTGCGCAGGAAGAAACAATGTAGTAAAAAGTGTGTGTACATTTGCATTTTACGGCCAGAAAAAAAACTAAGTGAAGTCGTTTTGAAATGCATTTCGAGTCGCATCCGTTCAAATAGGCAGGCGTTGCTCATTATGGTAGTGAAGGCACCGTCTGGAACTTTCTCGTGGTAATCACAGAACTGATTGTTTTCTTCTCAAAAAAAAAAAAAAAAAAAAAAAGGATGAAAGAAGAGGCAGCAGCAACAAGAAAATGTCAAATGGTTGTGAAAGTACAAGGATGGAGAGAACAGTTTCACTGAAAACATAAAGGGTGAAGTGAAGGCTAGGAGTTTCTGCGCACCCAGCAAACAGTTCCATCAGAAGCCGAGTTTGGGGTGGGATTGTAAAAAAGAACAGGAATTTGGAATGAAAGAAGAAGAAAACACCAAATTTAAGAGATGAGAATAATTATAGTGACTTAAAACAAGAACTTAGACATAGTAAGCAATAATGGCCTAGCAGCACACACAGCTTTTATTTTAAACCAGAATGAAAGGTAAATAGCTCACCACAATCAAATATCTGAATGTGAACATGACTTGTACTGGTTAAAAATCAACTAATGTCCAAATCCAGCTTCCTGTAGCGTTCACACCAAATTAGAATTGTCCTAACAAGCGACTAAAGGGAATTTCCAGCAGCTGCACTTTTGTGGTGTGTTCAAATGCGTCTCTAATACTGTACTATAAAAATTAGTCCAACTCTGGTCATTTTAACTTTTATTCTCCATACAGTCTTTCCAAATGTGCATACATTTTCAAGTTGTTTTTGTAACACTAATGCATTCATCTTTTTAAATTAATTGTGTCAACACTGAAAGCTCTAAAAAAAGGAAAAAGAAAAGAAACATCCCAGTGAGTTATTTTGTGGCCACATATAATTTATTCATCTTCATAATTTATTTTTCTCTGAAATTAAGCCAGAAAAGGTATTACCTTCCATAGATGCTGTCAGATTATTCCAACTTACCCCTATGGCCACAACCTACAGCATTAGCTTGTATAAATTAAACATATTTAAAAAATAAATAAATTTTAAAAAAACTCATAGCATTTGAGTTATTCTCAAATTTCCATTTCAACAGTTACATCCATGTACTGCAGTAAAATCCTCCTGAGTAAAACAGAGTTATGTGACAGACAGTGAAACTTGCTCAAAGCTGCAGCATTTCTCCTGACCTCCTCCTCCTCACTGCATAAATCACCATAGAGATCCTCCCAACTTAAACTCAAGGTACAGATTTCACTTTTATTACTCAGATTTAGTTCAGTGGGATGTATATAATAGTCTAAACGATTGGATTGACTGCATGTTTTTGTAGGTTCATCTTGTGAAGCACCTTGAAATGGCACCCCATGTGAATTGGCTCTATAGAAATGGACTAAATAGAACCAGTTCTGTGTTGGGCACTGAATGAGTTCAGAGTGATGCAGCCTAATTTAAGTTTGGTGACTTGGTCACTGAGCTGCTTTGAGCCACAAGTGTTGGATCAGAAAAGGTCTTAATTATATCATAGATGAGAAATAATACTCTGAGACGAGTTCTTCAACTGCAGGCCACGGCGGGTGGAGATTTATTACACTGTTCCACAGATCAATTTACAGTACAAAGTCAATTCTCAAAATTCTCCCCAAAATCTCATTGTATTCTTAGTGTCAGTCTGTTTTATAGAATCTCATTTTCATTGGTGTAAGTTGGTAAGTTTCGACCAATAGCATTACTGCCCGTGTTTGACGTGTGTCCTTACGTAAGAATTCTATCAGCTTTCACATGAGTGTGTATTGGGGTTTCTTAAGGAGTGTTAAGACCTATTGACCTCCAACATCTGCTCCATTTCAAAAGTGCAAAACAAGCCCATTATTATTCTTATCTGTCAAAACAGTTTATTTCTCAGACATTCTTTCCGTCTCATTTCTGCTTCGCACACACAAGGAACTTTGAGTCAGGTCAAATCGACCTTCTTTGGCGCCAGATTTCCTTGGTGAAAAACATCCTTATAAGGAGTATTTTCGCTCTTACACAAGCATCAACATAGTTGGCATTTTTTTTCAAACAGCTGCTTTGGTTGGAACAATTTGATTAAATCCACTCAACACTAAAATCTGTTTCCAATTCTGTTTGAGTTCAAACTTTTAAAGCAGCAGCGACGCTCTAGAGACTTGCAGATACTCCCAAAAAGGAAATTTACACTTTTTCTTTTAGGTTTAGCAAGATATCAGGTAAACAGCTATCATTTAGTAAACTAAAATCTGATGAAGCTAAAAGTGACGGCAGCAGATTTAAAAAGTTATTTGTTCACCATGTTGCATAAGGGCCACACAAAACTACAAATGTCATCATCTATGAAAATAAAGAAAAACGTGATTTTTTTAACAACTCTCGGATTTCAAACACCGTAGCTAAGTGGTTTGTTTGCGTTGCCGGCACACATGTGGACTTACATCTTGTTTATGCCGCGTGTGATTTTAGCCTCAGTTAATTGTCTTTTTAAAATTATGCATGAAAACACCACCTGCCGGAGCCTGCTGTAGCATTCCTGCTCATGAGCTGCCAAAGACTCCATCTCTAATTAAAATATGGCTCCCCCACTGCTGTCTGCCTTAACATTTTCATAAGCAATCTGCCCTCTTGTAGGTTTATGTCGGCTCCTCTTGTTTGGGAAATTACTGTTTTCTGTTGACTCGCCGGCAGGCACAGATGTGTTTTTTTTTTTTTTTTTTTTCTTTAAATTGCATCTATTGTGGGGGCTAAGGTCAAGTTCAGTAGGTTGATAGCCCTTCCAGAGTTTGTTATGGATCTCAAATTCATCTCTGCTAGCCATCTCTGCTCCTGTGGTCCGCACAGTTTCGACCTTTCTGTCAAACTGACTTCAGTTGCAGAGCATGGTGGGAGTTTTATCCTTACTTTTCTTTTTTCCCTCCCTCTCCTCGACCGGCGCTGCATTTATGTTGACAGTTAATTTAAGCGGATCAAGGTGTCCAGTTGCCTTGTCTAAAGGAAAGGCTTAGTATGACAAATAGCAGGACAGCACACTCCAGAGTCCATCTGGTCAGCTGCCCACTGCCCACCCTTTGTCTGCGAAGATTAACCTTTCCGGCTCTCGTGACATTAGTTTTCAGTCCGATTGGCCACAGTACTCGACCAATCTGACTAAAAACGGAAGTAACACTAGAAGAAAAAAAAAACAAGTTGCCATTTCCAGGAGCTCAAAATCATGCAGACAAAAATAATGTTGCCTTTAGTAATAAATAAACCTATCAACTAAAGGTTAGCAACATCAGGTTTGGGGCAAATCTTCTGAAAAGCTGCTTATGTTTTTTGTGCAAACTCAAAATAAAACGGTTCTTTTGGGAAGTTACTCTGCCCCAAAATTTACCCAAAAGTTTTATTTTGTTTCCTAAAATCTTAAATTGTTAAAATGGCCTTGGATGAAAGTTGTAGACACAATTGGGCAAACCCTCATTTTTATGTAAAGGTTCTCAAGTCTTTCACAAAATACTAACTCATTTACGTTACCTTTGAGCTGTTTAAATTCTAACTTACCTCAGGTTTACTAACAAAATGAAACAATACTGAGTGTTAAAATAAGGTTCGAGAGCAGATCAGTTTTATTAAACACCATTAGCATTAGACAGAACAGTTGGTGTGTCACATCCATCATCCTGAATCTGATCTTTCACAGCTCTGATTGCATATTCACCAAAATAAAAAAAATGTAAAAAATCAATGTTCTTATATTTCTCATTGTACTTTATTTGCACTCAAGAAGTGCGAAAGGGAAAACTCTTATTAAGAGAACCTTGAAATGTTAGAGTTGTTAACCAAATATGAAGGAACACCTAATTACCAAGCCTCAGCTTTAGTCTTGAGTTTTTATGGAAAATTTAAAAAAAGTCTTGGCATTCTGTGACTCTGCTCTCATTTAGAATGGAGGCTTTTTTTTTTCTCCAGCTGAAGGTTATTGACAGGAAGGTAATGAGGTTTGTATTAATCCAGTTTTAAAGGGCAAACACTCCTATAGAACTATGAAACCCTTTCATTTTTTAAGTAGGGAAGAAAAAAAACAACATAATATCCCTTTCCTTTGCACACAAGTTTAAAATCACTAACATATTTTTTTCATATAAAGATGATAATGAGTCTTCATTGGCAGTAACATATAGACTATTGTACACAAGAGCTGTTTCCTTGAGTATAAAAAAATTAATCAGTATTTCATTGCAGCTTCTGTTTGATGGTTTATCTTTATTTTAATTCCAGTTCCATCACATGTAACATTATTTTGAGGGTCAAATGTTGTGGTAAAACTGCAGAAAGACTTACAGAGTTTGATTAGTTTGGTAAATGAGCTCAGAAAAAAGAAATGTAGCTACTGTATAGTTAAATCCTCTTAGGTGAAACACAGACATTATGTGGAGAAAAGTGAGACTTGCAGAACCACTGCATGATCTGCTAAGATAAAATGGGCTACTTTAGTGACATATCTGTGTTAGTGCCTGCTTATGCCCTTCAGAGTAACGATGCTGGTCAGAACTGGAGGAAACGCATGTCAAGGCTACCAGAATTTATTTATGTATTTATGATTTAAATCCATTTTTGGGATGTCAGTCTTTCGGCTCTGTGTGACTGTTTTCAAACAAAAGGTATCCCAACTTCCTCTTTATTCATAGATAAATTCCCATATAAATATTCAGTTAGTGAAATTAAAGTATTTTGGTACATTTGCTAGGTGGTAACTATGTTATACGACCATATGAAATTATAGTTTATATATATATATTTCTTAATTTCAGCTAATGTTACCCTTGTCGGAACTAAAAATGAGAAGTTGTAAAATGTATGATATATGCTCATTAAAGAATTTAAATACTACTTAGCATAAACCATATTATATGAATAATTTCATAAAATGCTTTTTGGTATGTGCATAATGTTTAATAAATAATATTGTCATATTGATGCAAATATCTATTTTACCGACCTTTCTGAAAAAAAAGGGAAATGGGAAATTGAAGATTGTTTTGTAAATTGATGCCGCCATCAATTTGCTTTATAGAGTTTAATAACATGCAAATTTCATGACAGAACTGTCTTTCCAGCCTGATACATGAATTCCCCTCATCACATACTGATATTTCATGTCATGTTGACGCCATTATTTTCCCACTAATGTGCAAAGCTGCCAACCCCGGCGTTACCAATGAGCTGCAGACGTAGCATCTGCTCCTTTAGTGCGGATGTGTTTGTGTGTGGGTGGATGGGTGTTTGTCTTTGACTTCTTTGTAAAATCCAGTATGTGCTGCTTCAAATTAAGCGATCAGCTCTCTAATCCTTCACCGGAATGGTTGCACTTCAAAGACTGTGGTTCATAGGCGGTCCTTCTTCAGGCTGCAGGCAGGCGTTCGATGATCTGTGCTTCACCGCAGGCCTCTGAACATTTAGGTTGCCGGCTAAGCTACAAAACAGCGGACGCTTTCTTTGTTCCCCTTTCAACCTCTTAATACCTCTTGTTGTTTTCTTTTTAAACCCCCCCTCCCCCTATCTTTGTCCAGTTACCAGGGCTGATCCTTCTGACCAGTTGACGTATCAAGTTGGATGCCTGCCAAGCACTCTGTGACAGCACAGTGATGTGTGCTCACACCACTTAGCATCTCACTCTGATACCTGCCCACAAACTGTCAAGAGGTCTTGGTCTAAAGCCACAAAGCATTTCTGCAACTCTGTGCTTAAAGCATTACTCAAAATAAAATATCACAGTCGTTTATCTGATCGCAAATCACTCCCAGTCTGCAACTTCTGACTCAGTAATCGGAAATATGATTCCATTTATTCAAGTTCAACAGCCACTTTTTGAGGTCCGTTTATTTAAAGTTCACCTTAAAGTTCATACAAAAGGTTAAAGAATGTTATGTTTAATAATCAGGGCTTCACAAAATAATTTAAAATAATAAGAGATGTGATGCCTGTTAGAGCTGCATAATCCATTGAACTGGCATTGCTATCGCTAAAAATATTTGGAAAAACTTGTATTTTTCCAAATACAACAACAATTATTATTATTTTTTAAAATAATACATGATGCCAATACATTCTAGTAGAAATACATTTTTATGTTAGCAATAATTGACAGTAAAGACTTGAATTTTCAGAATTCATTACCAATATGAAAAAAAGGTATTGTTGTCCAGCGCAGTGAGTTCATCCATCAATACCTTTAAATCTGACTCATTTACCTGACAGCTCCTATCCATACATTTGTTTTATAACATTCCATACATTTTTTATCAAATATACTTTGAAATTATGGACACCTCAAAGTAGTTATAAAAGAAGTCATCCGTTATGTTACGTTATTTTGACAATAGCTTATTTTTTAATTGATCATTTAGTTTTTGCAAAATGATTTTTGTTTTAAGGCTAAAAGGTAGCCTACTGGAGCCTAACACCGATTATCATCCTTAAAGTTTAGCAAAGGTTAAACTGGAAGTAATTTACTACAATCTAGCACTCATTTGTAGCTAATTATATCTGTCATATGCAGCATTTACATAATCCAGATACATTGTCAGCAACATTTTTTTTTTGTCTAGTTATAAAACAATTGAGACAAAAGAGATTAAGATGAGTCCAATGTTGTATATAGAACAGAACAATGTATCTCAGTGGAAAAATTGAATTTTGTTCCATCTTTTATTTGATAAATGAGGTCGGCATATTTTGTAGCAAGTCAGACATCTGGGTTGTTATGTGGTCGAGCTTTAATCAGTTTTGACTAACCTACACTACACTCTAGAGGTCAATAATGTGGCCAACAGCCCGACGTACACAACAAGAACATACTGACTGAGACTGATTCGCTGAAGTGTTCATGGCGAATGAAGCAAAATGAAGATGATGCTTGGAATAAAAGGAAAAGTCTTACTTTCATCTATTTATGGCAGATGTGGAGGCTAACAAGATGGATGAGCTTCCTCCATTGGCCATGACATAGGCCAGTGGGACTCTAATGTTCACTGAGATGTTGCTTTGCTTTATGCCTCTGCCCAGGACTCTGTGGGGAGTTTTCCATCTGAGTGAGCTGGAAAGACGAAATGAAGAAGACGGAGAGAGGCCTTGCCATTTTCAGTCTTGTTGATGGGATAATCCAGGGTATGCTGTATTTTCCTATTGTCTCAAGGACAAATGAGACTTTCGGTGTTGAGTTAGTATTGCTCACTCATTGCTAACCTATTTTTAATTCACTTATTGTTTGGTTGATTGACTTGTTTCAAATGCACTCTTTCTGTTTGCTTTTCCCCCTACAGCATGTCTACATGAGATTATTTGCTTAATTTAGGCAATAAAGGATGATCTACCCACTCACCAGAGTGTAGTTCCATCTAGTTAAAAGCATATGCACAACAATATGCCTCAAATGACTATTTTTTTATACTGCAGAAAATATTCACTAACATTTAACTGCTTTGGTAAATACACAAAGATGGAATCAAGCATATGAGCTTGACTCAACTATTTTCAGAAAAATAAAAAATCTAGTAACTGAAAGAAGGTTTGTATTCTTCAAATCAGCCCAAATGAATACCTTTTAAAACCAGGTTTTACTGCGGTTACAGGTGGCTAAGGCTTTGGGTCTCTACCAAATGCATAGTAGCTTGGTGAAACCCAGCGTTATGTTCTTTCTTCACTAAAGGTTTGGGCTTTGTTGAAGTTTACCCAATCGATTTGACTGTGAAGTATTTAACACGCCTATTCGACTAAATCGTCCCCCGCGGCGAAAAGAAATGTGTGCAACCAAACAAGATGGCCGTTAATGCTAATCCAACAATGCCATTACCAAACTACATATAGACAGACAATTCTAAAACAGTGTGAAAAATTGACATAATCATTCACAAAGTCTCCTTCGACTCATTGATCCACCTGGTTGAAATTCAACTCAAAAAATCAAACTGAATTGGAGAAATACCAGCTTGAGAACTGAAGGGAGATGAGAATTGAACGGATTTGCACAGGAAGACAATGTTCATACAGACTGACATTTTTGCTCTATTTAAATATTGCAATAGATCTAAATTGTCAATTCCACCACCTGAGCTGTTCCCCTCTACAGCTCCTGCAGAGTCAATATCAGACTCCACTACCTCTCTGCTGAAGGCAGTAATGCAGTCTGCTTGTTTAAAGAAGAAGAAATACATTTGCAAGGCATTGTAGATGTGGGGGACCAGTTGCTGGGGACTTTAGATCAAGGACCCCCCCTTCCATTAAAATGATTTTATTCTTGTTCATTCTTGTTCCTATGAATATTTTGCTTTGTTTTGTTATTTAAAAAGCACTGTGATTGATTGTCCATGTGAAGCTGTATATTCATATATATGTTGATAACTATTCTGGCTGAGAGTGAGGAGTTTAGAAAAGCAGGACTTTTGAACAGGCGCGTAGGGCAGCCTGGGGTCCTAAGTTTTTGTTGTGTAGAAGAAGCCGAGTAGTAGAGAGCAGCCTGAGTGTGACGCACGTTGGACTATTGATGTTGTTCGTGTTCGAGAAAAAAAAAGGAGTAAAGAAAATTTACCACAACCGCATGTCTCGATACCATTTTTGTTCAAGTGTGCAACATAGACAGAGAAAATACAGCACTCAGCAAGTGTAAAATCTGTCCAAACACAGGAAATCCATTGGGTCTCATTAAGAAGAAACTGAAGTCCAAAATTAGTTGACACACACACACACGCCAAAACGCACACAAAGCCAAATATATCACTTTGAAACTAGTTATTCACACAGCATTCAGATCTTTAATGCAGTCACTCCGACTCTCAGTTGCACTCATTAGCTGAAAGCAATCACCAATTCATGGGAACCAAGTTGTCAACCAGAAATTGTCATCTTTTATTTCTTTATACAAGCTGGATCAAAGCACGAGTATAAAATGTTTATTTCATATTGGGATCCGATGCTCAGTTTGTGGATTAATAAAAAAAATAGTAATAATATTTTGTGGTAATTAAAATGAATCCGTGACACTAGAGTAAACTTGAACTTTTTTAGTGCCTTAAAATAATGAAACATTTTTGCATTCCTTTTTGTCGTTTTGGTCATTTTGTTGGAAACATTCAAGAGGCTCGGCTTCCATTTCTCATTCCACTCACAATCACCGTTCAGGCTGACAACAAACTCTTCAGTGAGTAATAGCATATGAAGGCTCGACATTAAGTTGGAGCCCTTTGGTATCTTCTTCTGTTCACCCTGGGCCCTAAAGGAGGCGGCAACACCGGAACCTATTAACACACGGATGATTAATGTGCCCAGACGAACCCTGCAGTGTAAATCATTCCTAAAAGTTGATGCACGAGACTGTGTAATTACATGATCACCAACGACCCAGACAAAATCGTCACTGAAGTGCAGAGAAGATGGTGTTTAATGTTGATTAATGATTCGGTTTCCTGATCTCACTTCACACTTGACTTTGGGGATTTGCGGCGGCGTAGAGAAAGAGATCAGCAGGATTACACAATTCAGTGGATACAGAAACGCAAGTAAAGATAAATAAATGCTGCTTTTTTTGGATTTTAGAAGAGAACTAAGAGTCAAAACGGCTGCGAGCGAAAGTGTTGGGTTTGCAAATTTAAGAAAAGTAGGGACTTTTGTTCATGAAGTATTTATAAAAATAAGCAACAGCCTTTTAGTTTTTATCCTACAGCTTAGAAAATACACTTATGGTTCAGGAGGCCTTAAAGCAAAGAAAGCAACCAAACTTTCAAAATGTCTTTGCTTTACAAAAGCTCCAGGCTGCAGTTACACTTGTTACTTGTGCACATTTTGTTGACCATAGTCTTTCCTTTCACTCAACTTTCCACAATTAACCTGGACACTGCACTGAACCAGCTTCTTCAGCAGGAATTGGTTGTTTCTCCGTGGAGCTGTGGAAGTAAAAACCTGGACAAGGACCAATTCCTGAGCACAAGACTCTAAAAGGTGCAACTGTTATAGTACAAGCAACTGGGGAGGAACCTAAATAGAGAGTTCAATAAACCTAATGTTGGAATTTGAAGTTAATCAAATTTCCTCGACAACAACAGGAGGTCCTGAGGAAATAGTTTTCTTATTTTCTTTTAGAAAGAAATATACAAATACCCAAAGAAAAAAAATATATATATATATATAAAACCTCCCTTATCAAGGGATAAAAACCCCATGAAGACATAAAACAATAATAATTATTAAAAATAGTCAATGTATATGCCTCTATATTTAGATCAACTACACTGTTTTCTTCTTGTTGCATGAAAAACGGCAGCCAGGCCTGGTTCACATTCATCACCTGGAGCCGATGTTTTAATCTCAAACTGCTGCCATCTGTTCTCAGGCACCAAACGCACATGGGGACAGGGTTCTTAAAGTACAAGGTTAAATTTTATTCTCTACGAGGGGAAAATCAAACTTTTTTACAGGTCACAGAACTGTGTGCTCAGAAGGACGTCGCTCCCAGTGTTGGGTGTGATTCGTATCTTCAAGTCGAAAGCCAGACTCTTGACACGTAGAGAATCACGGTCCAGTTAACAAGATGTTTGAATAGCACTGCAGCACATGTCAGGTTTGTTAGGAGATTCCGTCATCATGTGGAGGTGAAACCCCCCTTTAGTCTCAATTTACCGTATTGCCACATGGTTAACAACACATCCAGGCTGCTAACAAGAGCAGAACAATGACCTTTATTGCTTTTCTTTCCTCCTGGGTCTTTTTTTTCCTTTTAATAAATTGGCCAGCTTCAAAAAGCCTTGAAACAAGTAATAGGCAACTTGGATGCAAACAGAGATTTCCTAATCCATACAGGTGCATCTCATTAATTAAAAATATCACTAAATGTGTTTTAATTTGGTATGTTTTGAATTCAATTAACTGAATTTTTCTGTAATATTTTAAGTGATTGAATATGACTGTTGCGCAACAAGATAAATGATTGCTGTAGGTGAAAGAACAGTGGGGAAAATACACATCCCTGGTGTTCACCGATTGCACACAGGCAACAGAAAAAGCCATAATTTCTGCTTTTTTTTCCCTTTCTCTTCTTGATCTCCATTTTAGTCTGACTGACAGACTGACGGTGATAGAAAAACCCAAAGTGGAGACAGAAAATCAAAGTTATTTACTGACAGAAAGCCAGACGAACTAAAAATGACTGACGGGGTTGGAGGCGGGAGAGCAGACTTTGTCAGGCCTCTGGAAGGTGTTTAATGGAACTGAACTGGATGGTGATACCGGTCCCATTGGTAGGTGTCGAGACACTGATAACCAGCCGGTCAGCCTCAACTGAAGAGGTGCGTCAAAAGATGCGAGAGAACGGAAATGGAAGAGGTGGTGCAGATTGAGGATTTTATTTTTTTATTTTTTTGTCACAGGAAAATGATGAACCAGTTAGAAAGACAGGTGGGAAAGCGATCTAGGAGAATTGGTGCTATTGTTATCCTATGAGCTCTCTCGGGCAGCTTTAAAGATGCAACAGAGCCAACTGTCTAGTGCCAAAAAACTAGAAATGTCTTCCGGGGAGATAAAGCTACTTAAAGCTTTTATCACACAATTACTTCCATGCGATATGACTTCCGGGCTGAAAATGGCCCTCGCAGAGGAGCTGCACTTAATCTGAGCGCTGATTAAACACTTATCTTGTTAAGGTGTAAAATCAAGCGTAAGTAATGAGATGTTATTTAGAGGGAGACCGTTCCAGATACAAAGATGTCCATATTTTTTATTTATTTTATTTCAGAATGGTTTAAAGAGGGTTGAACAAGTCCAGATTGTTGACTCGTTGCTAAGTAAGCATCAAAAACGCTTTCGTATGTTTCAGATTTTAGGACTCTTTAAGAGTCACCAGACCAAGCATTTCTCCGAGCTAAACTTGGTCATTTTCAAACCTCAACTTCCCTAAACTGTCTGCTGCGTTCCTCGGTGCCGATGTCCCTCCAACACGTCTTAGAAGGCCTTCCCAGAGCAGCTGGCATCCAAAGTTTGCCACTGTGACAAAACAGGGAAAAGGTTCCAGCGGTATGTAAGCATTTTTGCAAGCCTCTGTAAAAAGGCAAGCATCTGGCTAATATAATCATAAATTGGTTGTTTCAAAGGTAAGCAGAAACAAAGGCAATAAGAGCAGTGGATCTGCTGAGTAAGCCACATTCCAGGCTGCTCATCCATCGGCGACATTTCTGTTGCTTTTTTTTTTTTTTACATTTATCTTGTTAACAATTAATTATACGGTAAACCTTGATCTAACAGATTGTGCCTGTGAAACTATGCCTATCTGCTGGCAAATGTTTTCCCCTCTACCGAAGTGATGTACTGGCCATTACTTGGCTCTAGATCTGGCAATAAGAAAATAACTAAACCTCATTTTTTTGTGGTCTGTAGAGTGAGCAATATAGCCTTTATGCTTGTTAAGAAGTTGCCCTTATCTTATAAAGTTATTGGTGCCCCAGTGAAGATATGCAAATTGCCTTATAGTAAAGTTATGCTAATCCCACTTTTTTTTTCTCTTTAAATAAAACCCTTAATTCCTTGTAATTGAATGAAACCGAATCAGCCTTAAAAAGTTATTTTACTTTTCACAAAGCACGTAGAAAACTTTTAATTAATAGCCCAAGACTTCAATTTGCTCAGAATGTATCCCATATGAGTCGACTGTATTTATTTATTTTTATTTTTTTTTATTATGTTCAAGTATATATGCAGTGTACAAATACAAAGAAATGTTTAGGTTATGCAAACAAATATTTAGTTGAGGACGGAAATGTGTCAGTAATATATTTGCTGTAGGTATAAATATTATTAAAAAATAATAAAAAAACATTTTAACCCCTTAACTGGCGGTATCCCATCCATGGGACAATCTAGTTTATTTGAATGCTCTGCCCTTTTCAGTGAAGGGGTCAGTGAAACCGCTCACTTCTAGCTTTTTAGCTACTCTCCAGCAAAAAAGAGGATTATTTATGTTTAAGTTCACCAGTTTCTCCCATTCAAATTGGACTTAACCTGTACAATACACACAAAAGCACACCCCAAGTGTTTTATGGTTGTGCCACATCAAGGTTGCCTTTTGGCACTTGCCGAATTGTGAGAGACAAAAGCCTGCCAACATTTTCAGAGGTATGAGCTCCTTTATAAGTCATTATATTAGATGTAATGAAAGGCTCATTTGGAGAATAGATGGAGGTTCCTGCCGGGCGAATTTGTTTTGGGAATGCGTCTGCTGTAACATCCCCGAAACAATCTATTCTTCAAACGAATGACTTCATAATGTTTTTATTCCGTATACACTGTAAATCCCATTCTTCCCCACTACATCATTACTCACTCAATATCCCGCATTTGTTGTGTGCTGATAAACATACAAATTAAACTGGAGCTCGTTGCAGTGGAAAGAAAAAAAAAAAACAATAATAAGAAATGCAAATCCGAAGGAATCTGAATGAGTTAAATTTGAATCAGACGAGCTTTTTCTCATAATTAGCCAATTGTGTTTGGAGAGCGAGAAAGTTAAATCTGCTTCTTGCTTTAAATAGGAATGTCTAGAGGCATTTAAAACAATGACTTATCTCTAATACACCAAGCACGTCTGGAAGACTTCCTATTAACATAGGATAACTGTGTATTTGTTTTGGAAAAGGCGCACGTTAAAAATTTTTCTAAAGCGTGCCTGTGTCCTTTCAAATGAAAGAAAGTTGCATATGTTTACAGGTTTCAGCTTATTATGTGACCCTGGACACTTGTCTGTGTAATATGTCTTTATGGGCATGTAGTTGCCCTGTGTTTCATTTAAGTCTTCAGTAAAAAAAACAAAACTACAGGACAAAAAAAGTACTTGAATTGTTCTATAGCCCAGGAGTTGGCTAGTCTGGAGTTCACAGGTAAGACAATGCCAGTGTGAAAACAACCGCCTTAGAAAAGCAATTCCAGCTGCCTATGAATCTGAGAAGAGTTATTGTGCGAGACTAATGTAATTTTTCGAATTTCACAAGAATGATTATTCGCTTGTGGAAAAACTTTTAAATTAGTCAGTTTTCCCAAAAGTGGACATCCCAGCAAATCTGTCCAAGAGCTAAACTTGACCAAAATTCAAGAACAAAACAATGAAATAGATTAACAAGATGACTGACAAAAATAATAAAATATATATATATATATATATATATATATATTGCAGTGGCCTAGTAAAAGTGATATAGTAGCATAAAACATATATCTGGTAATGCTTTCAAAGGTCCAACAGTGACTACAGAGTTTTATACTTCCATATTTATTTCCATTAATTCTATATACAAAAATGAGTCAAAATTGTAAACCACAGGGTGATTTATTTATATATGAATAAACCTACAGGAATGCTTGGCTAATAGTCTTATAAATTTGAAAAAGTTTCTGCACCATTCAGAAAGGCCCCATCTTAATTGAACATCTGCCATAAAATCAGTCCTAGTCTTTGCAGGTGTTTAAAAATTTGCATATATTATGTCCACACATCTAAAAAATAATTAAATGAATCGAAGGGATTACTCATATGTTCCAGCAGATGTGCATATGATTCAATGACTTAAATCTGTTATAAAATATGCTGCTAAATGCATAAAAAAATAACAGTAGTAGTCGTGGATTTAGTACATGTGCAGATTCCTTTTGAAAAACATCGGGGGGCTAATCTTTCTTTTAATATCAAAGTGGCAACTAATTGGGTGTGGACCTCGCCTCCGAGAGAAGCCGCGGACACGTGGAGAAGACCCGGGGACTAGCGTCGGCAATCTGGCAGCGTCAGTCAGGGCAGATGGCCGGGACGGTCAGCCAAGTAGCTTCCGTTGTCGGCGCTATTCACAAATAGCGCAGTGCGTAGACGAACTGCCCCCCACACGCTGTGCGGCATTAAAACCCGTGTGTTTTGCTTTCCCTTCTTTTCAACTAAAGTGCAACCATCCGTCCCCTGTGGGATCTTTCCGTGGTCCTTGCAGACATGAGAAATAGCCACATAGATCAAAGTGCAGAGCAGGGCTGGAGGGGACGATGCATACATGAGGCTGAACCTTGGGCTGCTTTACAGCAACGCCGACTGATATTACATATGGGTCACTTCTGGCTACTGCAGACTGGTAACAGCTTGATATATATGAAAAATACATTTTTATTATTTTTTTTTTAGCTTGCATAGGTTTTTGAAGTGCATTGCATCACTTTGAAGTGCAGAATACAACTGGGTACAGAGCTTTGTCGAAGCACACACACAGCTATGTCCATATTGCAACCACTGTCTGTGTTTTAAGTAGTTAAAGTTTGTCTTTGACAAAAAGCAGCATTTTTATTCAGCCCCATTTACTCTGAGCCCCTTTAAAGACAATCCAGTGCCTTCAAAAGTGACCTAATTGATGTTGTTTATGCAATTTAACAGTCTTTTAACATCAAACCTCGTTTTACATAACTTCAGTACTCAGTGGGTAAAATTAAAATGCCAATATTTCTTAAACCGTCTTCAGAGATCCAGTACATTAAGCCATGTAGTTTGCTTAAAATCTAGGTGTTTGCCTTTTAATGCTGCAATATACACCACTGGGGGGAAAGGATAATCCTTGTATTAGTGCACGACAACAAATGCAAAAGAATTAAGGTTATTTTTTGTTCTTGAATTCCAGAGGTCCATCAGTTTTTAGCGATCAACGATCTGCACCAATCCAAAGATCCAAAGTGCTAATTGGCCGTACATCTTCATTTATGAAAAGGTTAATTAGCATCCCATTATGTGGGTGATGGAAAGCTGTGATGGATGGCGTAATGGCTTTTACTCCAGATGTGTTCTGCTGCCGTTCACTGTAGCTTGCATGATGTATGTCAAGATTTCTCTGTTAATCAACTGGGTAGCGAAGCGCCACCGAGCAGTTTTGAGTTCAAAATACCAAACGCTGTTTTTATTTCCGGCCGCACGGTTCCTCTGTCCGCATTGCCGGTAACTCCCAGAACAACGAGAAAGCTGCCGCACTTCAAATCAGGATCTGAGAAAAGCTGTCTTAATCGATGAAAACGGGAGAAAAACTAATATTAAGAGTTAATTTCTTATGAAAATGATTGTAGTAAACCCACAAAGCACAGTAGAAACACACACACACACACACACACACACAAAAACCCGACATAATGAGTGAGCATAGTACTTAGCCATCCAAGGCACCATATTGGATCTTATAGCAGCAGCTTATACACAGTCTGAAACAGCTTGAAAATCTATGCACCAGGACAAATGTTGAACCCTTAGTCATAAACTCCTTTAATCGCTCCTGGTTTTACTGAAACCATGACAACATATGCACCCCACTAATTGGTGCATATTTCACACGTGACACATTATGGGAAAAGTACGAACAAGGATAACAGAAGACGAACCACGACTGTGCTGAACATCCATCCAGAAGTGAGTCAATGACAAAGCATCGTCCAGGCAACTGGCGATAAATTTGCACTTAGCCATGATAGACGAAAAAAAGTAGCTATCTAGTAAGGGTATATTAGCAGCTAGTTAGCACTAGCCTGAACTCTCTTAAGTTCCACAATGTAATGCAGGTATTTTTATGCGATTCAAACTGTTTCCATGATGAAAAAAAATAAATACATGACATTCGACGTTAAATAGACCCACTAAGACAAAATTTAAGCCCCGTGAGTAAGATATTTAAGACCAACTTACATTTTAAAATATATTTTAGACATTTTAAGGCCCAATTTCAGATGCATGTATTTCAGATTTTTTAAGAATGTTCACCCTGTGTACATTTTTAGATGTTGGTAACAAAACGACCCTTGAGGAGACTGGTTCCTGTATGCATCATGATCACATGTAACAAGGATCTTCTGGGGGTCAAAGTTATGTCCAGTTTTACATTATTTCACATTATATTTGAATGTCAAGTACCTGAATTTGTAGAGATTACATATTCATTATCAATATATTGCATCCAATTCCAATCCAATACGAAACAATACATCAGGGGATCACCAATCAAAATTATTCATTCAAAGATTAATGCAGAAGTAGAGAATGAAGTATTGCTTCCTTCTTCACTCCCTTTGGGATATTTTAAAGTATATTGACAATTTTGTCCACAAAACAACGTGTTTTGTCCTGATTAATCGCCGAACGTAGCAAACTACAGACATTTACAAATACATTTACAAGCTGCCTGTCATGTAAACTAAAAACATGAAGTAACACAGCAGCTTAATGAAAGCCAGGTATGAAATAAAGCTTACCGTAATCTTGGATGAAAAAAAAAAAAACTCATGAAACAAAACTTCTACAGGTAGGACGTATTTATAAAAAAATCAGTATGTCACGTAGCATCGATGCGCGCATGCACATTACAACAAGGTAGCACGGATTCATGGTTAGCACAGATAAACAGAACACCGGGTATTTGGCAGAAACAGCCCCGCATCCCGTTTTCTTTTTTTTTTTTTCTTGCCCACTGTTTAGAGAACCAGGCCATAAACCATACGTGATTGTTGGAATTACAATAATGCAGGCAGTTTGTAATCCCTGCCAGAAGGGGACTGCTTAATCACAGCAGTGGGGTGAGATATCACTGTCAACAGACATTTGTCTACGATATTTGCAATCTATAGTCTCATTTGGAATAATGATCACTTTAATAACCAGACCATTCAACAAGTACAGACAAGGAGAAAGGGGAAAGGGGACGGGGGGAATTTTTCATGCAACACATACATTTCCCTGATTAAAATTACCATAACATCCTGGGGGGCAGTGAGATCTTTGCCATGTATTATTTATATCAAACAACCTTTAAGCACTTAATAGAACCTTTAGTGAATGCACACACATGCCTAGGTGCAAAAGGAGGAATTAATATGCATGATGTGAGATAGTGTGATTTAATTGTTGTTTTTTTTACCAGTGCAATTACAAAATAATTAGCATTAGGCCATGGTGTGATTGAGGAAATAACCTGACCTAGACTCTTATCTAGAGCTGAAAATGGTAATCAGTGCAAAAAAAACCACTCGACTACTTTTGGAAGAGTTCGGAGACCATGTTGGTTGATTGATGATCGGTCATAATGCTAAATGGCACAATAACAGCATCGTTGTTTATCGCCCTACCTTGTACTGTTCCTCTCTTAAGGACATCCTAAGGGGCACCATGCATCCAACAATAACAAAAATCCTTCTTTTCAAATGGAGCTTGTAGCCCTGAAAGCAGAAAAACAGAAAAATAAATCAATAGCCACACAATCAACCCCAGGTTGCTTCAACATTTATTTGAAGCACAAAAAAGAAAGACAAAAAGAGAAGGAGTTATTTAAGTTACTTTTTCTTTCAGTTTGTGATCCAGTATGGATATATATATATACAGTATATAACCATACATGCATTGCACCCATGTCGCAAGTGTCCACTAATCGCACTAGACCAACCTTTTTGCTCCCTGTTTTAATAAGCTCCAACTTATCTTAGTTTTTATCGCAAGCAGTTATAATAAAATCTACTGCGAAGACTACAGCTTAAGTGGCGATAATTTATTACTGTATTAATGGTGACTGAATTGGATTAAATTGTCCGTGGGCAAGTTTATGCACAAGTGAAACTTAAAGGGATCGTAATCAATTTTTGGAGCTGGAATGATGTTTGAGAAAGTATGTGGAAGGTTAAAGAAAGAAAAAAAACATGTACAGTGGAGAAAACTGGAAAGGATTTCTGGAGGAAAAATCATCTACGAAAAGTATAACAAAGCACCTGAGAGATTTGGCCCTTCAGTTGATTTATCTTCTGTCCCCGTCAAAGTCTCTACAGAGATGACATTAGTGTCGAGAAACAGAGAAAAGACGTATGCCATATTGCACAAGGGTATGACTAAAACTGGAGTTCTTGCTTTTTAACCATCCAATCACATCTACACCAAGTTTCTTCACAATCTGCAGAACTTTCCCATCGAAACGGAAGCTTTGCAGGAACACGTCAGACACGTTGGAATGTTTATAGAATAGTTTTAACCTGCCAGTGCTCCGTGTGCTTATCCGATAAGCGTATTCAGAAAGAAACACGCACACAAAATCCAACCTTTGTGTTTTTCACCGAGTATTCTGACCTGATCACACTAGGACAAATAAACATGGGCTTGTTTTGTGTCAGTCGTGCTGCCGCTATGGCAAAAATTACATTATAATGAGCTCTGCTTGCACTTTTTTACACCCCATCCTTTTACTTCCTTCCTCCTGATTGCTAAATTACATACCAGATATTATTTTGGTTTTTGTTTTTTGATGGAGTGACAAATGCTTTTTCCAAAAAGAGCCTCCGAATTGTTTTGGTTTCCCAGTATTGGTGACGTTTTTATGTTGTTTTAATTTTGCCGGAAATTTGAGCAGGAAGTTCATTTGGTGACAAAAGTGCTGGGACAAACTAATTTAACTTCTCCAAAAGTAAAGCCATTATGTAGAACAAACAGAAGCTGAATATGAAATTGAACACAGGTTCAGTCTCATCAATAAGAGGATGTACGACAAGAAAAATAAAATACTTTTATTTCTGATAAACATTACAGCCATATTTAACTGGCCTTCAAGTTTTTTACTGATAACTTCATCTAAGAGCTTTAATTCAAATACAAAGTGGTAGTCACACAGTTAAAGTTGTTCTCCCTGATGGCAGTTTAACCTTGGGGTAGTAATTAATCACCTCTAGGAAAATTTAATGACTTAAATAAGAGGTGTGTATCCTCTGAAGTAAAGCATACGCTCCTCCTGGAAGCGGTGTCGTCAATTTAATGGAATGAACAGGAGACGTTTCTTTAGCTAATGAATGCGGTCAAAGTGAAGTCAGGTTGACAACAGATTTAACTCTGGTCTCTATGGAGATCCAGCAAGTAAAAATAAAAACCATCCTGTGAATCCAGATTGCGTGACCTGTTTTAGACTGTCAGTGTGTACTGTAGTGGTTTGTCATTAGGGGCATCTAAGGCGAGTGTGGGAACTCGGTTTGGTATTCCGGTCAAATAGACTTCAGACTTTAATGGTATTTTGGTTGTTGGACTCGACTTTTAGATTAAAATTTTGCTACAGAAAATATATTCCTGGGGATTTCTACAAGTTTTGCCAAGTTAAATTAAATTAATTATGGAAAATAACCTAATAATAAACACTTTGATTATTTTTTTTCTGCACACAAATATGAGTTGTGAAAAAAATGAGTTGTGCCACCATTGACCAGGGCCAGATTTAGAAGGATAAGGGCTTTTGTCTGGAGCCAGTAGTTTTGGGTGCCTTGTCCAGAAAATAAATAAATAAATAAATAAATAAAGGTATTTTAATAGGTAGAGCTACACATCAGCAAGTTTAAAATATCCAAAATAAAACTGCTCCATGTTTGTCTCAAAAAACTTTCAAATATTTGAATATTGTATTCATTAATAAAAATGTAACAATAATCAAACGCTTCCTATGAATGTGGGTTAAGGTAATATGTAAAACATGAAGTGATTACAAAAATGAATATTTCAGGTGCCCCCAAAATTTGGCGCCCTGGGCTACTGTCCTGTAAGTCCTTTCTCAAGTCAAACTTTTTGATGGTGACAAGAATGCTGTCCCCTTTTCTCCGCAGAAATACTTTCATTTAGCCACAATAGAAGGCCTGTTTCAGGTCATGCTGTAGTCTCTCAATTGAATATAAGTCCAAACATTGATTGATCTACTGCGACAACTTCATTTTGCAGATTTGGCCAATTTCTTCATTTTTCTTGTTCTCACTTGACTATTTTGCTGTAACAAACCCTTAGAATGCCTAGCATTAGCACAATAGCATTCAAATAGCATTGAAGAAAACAAGTGGTGTTTTCAATCATTCCAGCAAAAACAAATGCATGTTGGATAAAATGTTTAATCTGTAATTTTGAGTGATTGTTCATCTCCACTTTATCATGATGAGTACCAAGAGGTCAGGTCAGGTTTGAATTTTGCGTATTCCTGACATGTACCATAATTATCGAATAGATGTTCAAGGGGCAGTGAATGTGGAGTTTTTACAGGCACAAAAGTTATTACTGGTGATCGATACATTTCTATCCAATTTTTGCTCAACTTCAGCCGAGGCTGATTAGCATACTTTCAAACTGAGGCCTTGCTCATCCTTCCAGCTCTATTCTCTTTATTTATCCAGTTAATTTCCCACAGCCAGTCCGAGCCAGCCTCTACCTCAGTCAGCCAGCTTTGGGTGTTGTTCATGTTTCTTTTCACGGTTTAACTTTTTCTTTTTTTTCATTTGCAATGTTACTGCGTGGTAAATGGATGTATTTACTTCTGGTCTGTCATGCAGTGGTAAGTGTGTGATAATGTTGTGCGGCGGGAGTGCATTGTGGTCCGCTGTCAAGTTGCTTGAGGAGAATTCCTCCTATCAGCTTCTGATGCCTCAGAGGAAACCCGGTCTATCAGCCCATTCAGGTTCTTTGACTCGCTAACTGATGGTGCTGCCTCAACAGAGAGCTGTGAAGAAAATCTTTACTTCACTACAGATAAAAAAAAAAAAAAAACATATAAAACCGCAATAAATGAGGAATTTCTCGAGAGCAACGGTCTTATACATGTTCCCCACCAAAGATGACATCTGCTAGTGTGTAAAATGGTTGGTTTTATAACTAAAAGACCCACTCATGGAAGAGTGTATAGTCAATATGCCATGCATCAGAGGGTTAAGGAACCACACCCATCCATGATTAGCTAAAATCCACTTGAAAGCAACTTCATTTGTTTTTCCCAATCCTTATGTTGATGGTTCAAACACTAAACATACATTTACAGGTGTTAAAAAGCACAGCAAAAACAGTCTTATCACCAACCCAAAATCTAACATCCATGTTTTTTTACTTCTACTCATCAGTCCAGCGCTCTTGGACTGGCCAAAGATGTCCTAAGCAACTGAAACTCACTTTAAGTTTTTGTTTTTTGTTTTGATTAAACATCTTGTTCATTATCACACAAGCTTTACTTGAGATTTTGTTACTTTTGTCCATTCTCCATTTCTAGCAATCAACCAACATCCAAGAAGTTGTTGTGCCATTTATCGCATTGCGTTCGATTCAGACGACGTCTTTTCACACAAAGTCATATGACGTAATTTTGCCAGCTCTCTACATCTACTCTAATTGTCTTGTTCCACAACTGCAGAGTTGTCGGGTCTTGGGATTATTCTATCATCTGCTGAAATACTCAATGTGCATAATGAGAAGGAAAATGGAGGAAGCCCAAATTGTCTAAGTCTGGAACAAAACTTCAGGTTTGTGAGTGATAGAAACACAGGTCCTTTTAAGCTTTATGTCTCCCACAGAACTCCAACAAAAGAGACTGACAGACAGGGAGGGGGGGATCTAAGTGTTTCATGATATAGCCTTAAGGTGTTGTTGAAACTGTCTTCAAGGTCCATGACTGAAGTGCAAGGTGAGATTGCTAAGGTGTGACAGGAAAGCTGTTGGTCCAGAAGGGCTTTAGTTCTTTGTGACAGGAGGCATGTGAGGAGACTGTTGAGCATTCTCTTGAAGTGAACACGTTTGGGAAAAATACCTTTAGCCATTGGGGCCGAATGAGATTCAATTTGGTTTGCTTAAGCCGTTATAAAAGTACGTCCTCAGATTCAAAGGCCGCACCTTGGCTACGGCGCCCAATGGATGTTGGCACGCTTCAAATTTTTTTGTGGCAATCTCACATCAGACTACTTTGGAAAAAAAAACTTGAGATCTGTCATGGTTTGTTTTACGGACCAAAGTGCAGGGAACCAGCGGAGATGTTTTTTTTTTTTTTTTTTTACAATTTTTAACAAAGGGAACAAAAAATAAATTATTTGACCAGAGAAGCACAGAAATCAAATATAACATAGGAATAGATAAAAACAGGAAATTAACACAAAAGCTTCACACATGGTATTCAAAAGCTAAGGAAAGCCTGATCAAAATGTGAGCAAGAACAACAGAAAAAGGATATTTGGAATGAGTCCAAATAACAAAATAAAGACCAAAAATGTGAATCCAAGAGAAAGTGAAAACCAAATCAACTCTGAATCTTGACAAAAATATTTCAGTGGGGAAAAACTATGTCACAATAGTTACTGTGGCCACTTTTATGCTCCTCAAACTATTCCAACAGAAATTAAAGTAAAACTTTACTTTTGGGGTTGATAACGGTTCCTGTTTGCTGCATTTAAAATTAGTGTTGAACATTTTTGTAATGAATCTTTCACAGGAAGGCAAGAAAGTGTGAGTTTTTCATTAAATTTATCATAATTCCCTCTAATTATAGTCTTGCAGCTCGGTTCAGATGGGAGAATCCCGTTGTCAGTCCAACAATCCTAAATTGCAAACAAGCTGTTGCTGTAGTGGCTGCGTTTCAACTGAACCTGCCAAAGTGGAGCTTATATAGTTAGTGGCTTTAAGATCGCTTAGAGTGTTTTTGTTATTTTCCTCCTCACTCAAGAAAAAGTCCAAAAACTTTCAATTATCTGTACGAATAAGCATTAGAGATGTGAAGATGTGGCAAACAGCAACGGTTTGGAGAGACGGACAAATGATGAAAGTCTTAAAGCAGATTTCCATTTTTATTTTTCCCCCAGACTGACCAAAACAAGTACTGTAATACAAATGGACAATGAAAAATTTTTCTAACCATCAGATCCCCTTCAATTTAATGTTTAATGTCAAGGCCACATATAATTACCGTGAGCTTATCTCGTCATCGCCTTGCAGCGGGAAGCCTTCAAAGCCCGATCAGAATGCATATATGCTTTTGATCCAATATCTCTGCCCCTTTATCATGTTTCGGCAGGATTATTGGGATCACTGTCTGTCGGAAGCAATCTGAGGACCCAGATGGAAAGCATGACCAGCCAAACTCTGTTTTTCTGCTTGGTTAATCCGACAGCACCTTCTGAGGAGATCCAATTAAATCTCTCCTTCAAAGAATATGTGACTGCCCGGGCATAGAGGAGATGAGATGAGAATGACGGGCGGGGAGGAACCGGGGGGGGGGGAAGAAAAGGATACTCCGATGGGAGGGCGATCTTGTGTTTTAATCATGGTGGATCGCCGTTACCCGGTTGAAGCCGGCGCCACGCACCAGGAAACTGCATTCTGGACAGCGGAGATTAAAACTACTTCATGTTTTCTTTTTTTTTTATGAACACGGAGGGCAAAAATGAATGCATGGGAGTTACGAGGCCGCGCGGATAAACACATCATATATCTGTTGATTAAGGTGATAAGATAAACACCCTTTTAGATGAGATTTGTCAGCGCCTGTGATTACAGGGCAGAACACAAATTTCACAGTGACACACTGGATTAACACCATAAATTACTGCTTGAGCCTCGGATAGCGAGGGCCATCTTTCTCTGGCGGCGGGCGATTCTTTCGCGGCACATTCATAATGCCAATTATGCGTTTAGTGGTGCACTTTCAGTCATGATGCTTTCTTGGAATGGTTTCGCCGGCAAATTACTCGACTTCTGGAGCGACACATAACTGGATCGAATGAAAGCGGGGAAAACAAACAAAAAAACCACTAAGTAAATTGTTTTGTTGTGCTCTCTTTATGCCCTTAACTTCAAAGTTTATTAATATTGTAGGAAATGTAGAAGGAATTGCTTGGTAAAAGTGTCCACATCCATTTAATATTTCCACAGTACTTGACATCATTATATGGTATGCACACAAGCCCACAGTGGTGTAAAATTATGAAGTGTAATATGGTGTCCAAATCTATCTTCTGTTCGTCTTGAGTGAATTAACACTTTTTTTTCTGCTGAAACAGAGTCTAGTTTGAGGTTTAGCTCAGTAAGTAGCCCTTGTTGCTCTAGTTGATCAATTCAGAAATTTGCCTAGACATTGATTATGCAAGTGCTTCCAGTTGGCTGGAGGGGAAATTGCTCCATGTTGTGAAAATGGCTTGACACAGGGCATCCAGAGACTGAAACAGTCTTTGTAAATATCCGTTGCCATCAAGACACAAATATTGTCTTTCGACTCAGGTCAGGGGAAGACGTAGAATGGTCCAAAAACATTATGTTATATTCATTAAAAAATAAAAATGTCAGATATACATTTGCGTTACTAAGCAACCTTAAAGTCAAAACATTTACCAACTAAATCCTATACTTAAACTACCAACATGCTACTTAACTAAGCTGGTATGGCTCGGTAGACATCTGATTTAATCAAGAAAATATTGAGTTATGATAATACCACAATCCTCAGTCTTACTATAAATGATGGGAGATGCAGTCCTCCCAACGTTACAATGTGAATGTCGAACAAAAAAATACAATAAAATAAAAGCCAGTTTTGATCTTTATAGGCCAAACCATTTCATTTTAGATGAAGTTTTTCAAAAAATTGCTTCTTATTTTACCAGTTTTAAGCTTAACTACTGACAAGCTGTACATTCAAATGCAGGTAAATCTTGGTAAATTGGAATATGTATATTTCAGTAGGCAATTATGTTTTTTTTTTCTACTTTGTTAAGCAGCAATGATTAACAAAGTAACCATTGCTGGTTACTTGTGTGGGTGTGTGTGTGGGTGATGTTTTCCTAAGCCTGTCAAAATGTGGATGATGAATGAGATTCAGAATGTTTAAGAGGTTTTGAGCACAAGGTCAATTATAGCTGGACGTGAGACTTAAGTTTTCAAATTTGATAAATGCAGATTGATGCATTTGTAATTTGTACTCAATAATTCTAAAATGAGAAGTTGTGTGAAGTTGAACCTGTTCAAAATACCATTTTGCTACAATGTTTAAGGACTTTAAAGCAGCAGAGGTGCTGACTCCCACATAAGAGTTTAGACCCTATTTTCTCTATCATAGTGGGGGGGGGGGGAGGAAAGCCTCTTAGGGCTCAAAACCGATTTAATAAAAACTCTTCATTTTTTTTTTTTCTTTCTCCGCTGGAGTGTACATAGAACTCTTCGCCACACTTAAAGAGATCTTGAACACGAATATAATGGTGTGCCATCACAGTGTGACAGCTGCTTCGAACAATGCAGTGTGACATCCTGCAGAGTGGATAGTCCACCCTGGAAGTGATCCCTGACCAAATCTCCAAATAACCCGTAATTTTCAGTGTGGAGTCTCGAGCATTTGTCCTGGTTATCTGTGGCACCCCGAGACATCTTATGTCTGCCTTCTACTAATGAGAAACACTCCGAAAGTGCTGCAGAAGATGCCTCGCTGTGTGAAAATTACCCCCAGCAAAACACTGGAAGGCCAAACTTGGTGCTTAATATACAGTGCCATGTATGTTAAATTAATTACCTTAAACGGAAAAAGAGCAGAGCACACATTACACAGAGGCAGGGAGAATTTCTAATTATCTTACTGACTTCATGAAGTAGATATTTTACATTTCATAACTAGAACCTACTCTTCTCCTGTGAGCCTTCTTGTTTGCATAAGGCGGCAGCAGAGTGTTGCTACTAAAATCTATTAAATGATAAAGTCCAAAAATGCTTGCATATGGAAGTAATTCAAGAGTAATTCTTGAAAATCTACAGCAATGCAAATGTGTTTAAGTATTTCAATTTCCTTCTATTGTAATTGGTTTGTATTCTTTTCTCATTTTCCTTAACTTTGTAAAATAAGTAATTGTCTAAGAAGGTTAACATCTGTTGTCAGTTGATTGGCCTATTTTCTTCCTGGCTTTTTCAGGTGTTTTTAATGCCATTGTTCATTAAGTGTGTTGATGACAGCCTCAAGCTGAAAGGCTGTTGCCTTTCTTGTCTAAAAAAACAAAACAAAACAAAAAAATCCACATTGATTCCTGGTAAATTTGATTTCCTTCTATTGTATTTTGAGATTTCAACGCAGTGGTGATTTCACTTATGTTACCACTTTCCTCCTTGGTCACTTAAACTATTTAGTTCTGGCCAAAAATACTCCTTATTTCAACCAACCGCTACAGATCTTACCACCATTTTCTAATAAAATAATACATAAAATAATAATGACCTGAAAAGTAGGCCTGCTCATTCCTTTCCATCTACATTTATTTGATATAAATTGGCTTTTAAGCCAAATTAGAATAGAAAGAAATCCCTGATTTGCTGTGAATTAAAATGCCAAGCTCGGAAAATGTCAACCAGCAACTTAGCAAAAATGCAGCAGTGACAAAATTCTACATCCTCGGTCATGGACATGTACTTGTTTGACGTTCGTGATAAATTTGATAAGTACATGTCAACATGAGTTAAAGAGGACCTGATTATTCCTTGAAGCATATTACAAATCCGGGTTTGGAAAAACCACACACGAAGCCTCCGGACTTTGTTTTGGTCGCTTTCATCCATTGTGGGCATTAGCTGTCGCTCCTGTTTGGCGTTCATTCAACTCTGCACTCCAGTTTGCACATGATGTTTGATGCAGTACACTGCATCTGTCAGTTTCATTGAAGGGACTGATTGTGTCCTCAGGGAATGCCGTTTTAATCAGATGCCCGACATTCTGCTTGTCGGGCATCTGACAATGTTTTGAGTTTCCTTCACGTCCATCGAATACCATCACCTTTGAAAAAATAAAATGACTAATTGTAGCACTTCAGACATTTTATCACATATGCTTCGTAAGAGAAAACATGTTTTCTCCCTGATTAAATCACACTGAACTTTCCTTCATTTTAAATGGCACACAAGTTGTAAACTATCCCATCAGACACCTACAAAACCCATGAAAACCATGGCAACAATGTGCATTTATGTTTTCCTTCTCCACCGTAATTTTTTTTTTTTTTACATCTTCAATGGAAAAGCTTATGCACCCTCTTAGATTTTAGTTGCATTCAGGTACTCACTGCTCCAGACTTGCTTCTAAATGTGGCCCCAGTCTACAAATGTGTAGCTTGAATGAAGTAGGATTCACTTTTGTCCTTTTTGAGTCTGTCTATTTCAGGGATGACCAGCTACGGTCTTTAAAAGCCAGTGTCCTGCATAAGTTAGACGTTCCCCTGGTTTAACACACCTGAATCAAATGAATGGCTCAGTACAAGGACTCTGTTGTATCTCCGCAGTATGTCATGAATTTCTGCAGTCATTACTCAGTTGTGTTACAGCAGGGACCAATCTAAACCATGCACACACCTGCTGTTGAGGACCGGAGTCACTGCTTAGTCTTGTCCGTTCAACACATGCTTTGTAACTGTCTGACAACTAATCACCAGAAATCATTTAAATGGGGTGTATTACATATTTTCCACATGGTGCCATTTATAGCACAACAAAGTTACTATTTCACCTTCTGTTGTCATGAAAATGCTGTATATAAAAAAATAACGCAAGAAAATTGGCTTAACATCATCGCCATACTTCATGCCTTGAAACTGGCCTGTCTCTTTAAGACACTCCGCCCTCAGCCAGTCACCACAGTGCTGTCCACCGATACCGTTTGCAACCACCGGGTTTGCCAATTACAGCTGCCACTAGTCTATTAGCTATGTTGTTGTTTTTTTTCTTAATTCGCTCCAGTTTCCAATTAGACCACAGGTGTCAAACTCCAGTCCTGGAGGCCCACTGCCCTGCATCTTTTAGATGTGCCTCTGCTGCACCACACCTGAATAAAATAATTAGGTTATTAGCAAGGCTGGGAGAACTGATCTACACAAGAAGGAGGTAATTAAGTCATTTCATTCCAGTGTTTTGTACCTGTGGCACATCTAAAAAGCACAGGACACCGGCCCTTGAGGACTGGAGTTTGAGACCCCTGAATTAGACCAACATTAAAAGAGACATTGCAGTGGCTGCTGCAACTTCTGGCCCAACAGCATCATGTGCATTCTCCTTAGATAGCTATAGAGAGAAACCAAAATACTCAAAGTTGCCTCTAATTTATATAGCAGATTTTCCACTCCTGTTTTATCAACTGTTTTCTCTCTTTAATCTTTGAATTCAGCCAAGTCTTTATTTTTTTGCACCTCTGCTGTTTTCTTTTCTCAAGGCCCTCTCGCTATTGTTGTTAAGCGCCCTCGCCACCCATTGCTTGTTATTTTGTAAACCTCGAAAATACTTGACGAGAACAATGAACTGAGCAGAAAAGCTGATGGTACTTGCCACATATTTTCTAAAATTCTTACCTCTTTTTTCCATAAATTGAGGTCAGGAGGCAGTATAATTTACCAGTATAATTATTCAGACTCAAACCAAACTCAGTGTTGCTTACAACCTTTTGTATATTTCTGAACGTGGGGAAAATGTTTAACTATAAATAGCTAACTTCACCGCAGGTTCTACACGTAAGCAAAACCCATGTGAGTTGCCGTCCTTTGCTAAAATATAGGTTAGATGGAATAGAAGGTACAGATCCAGACAGCTGCTTTATGTTTAATTATAATCAGCTAAATCTGCAATAAGCTCACAAATGGAAAGCAAAAGGCAATCGAGAGTTTCATAAACGCTGCTATTTTTATGAACTGCTGATTCCTAGCAAAGTGTTTGTAAATGAAACTAATCTAAATGACCACATGCATCACAGGTAAACAACAGGAACAGCGAATGATCTGTCAGGTGAAATGGAGCGGAGAACACACTTGAAGCATCATCACGCCACCTAAGGATGTACGAGTTTTACGCTTGCTCGTGCGAATACTAATCGAAAGCTTGAGAAGAGAGTACATTTAGCAGATCAATTATGGCAAGTTGAGGGGGGAAAAAAAGCAGTACCTGTAATTGTGATACAAAAAATATACCTATTTTACGATGCAAGTTAAGTTTTACAAAGTGTGGTGTGCACATTTATCAAAATTTAGTCCAGACTTTGCAGCAGCGTATCTTTCTACAAGTTTGGCTAATGTAGATACCAAAATGTTTGCCTGTCCTTTGCAAAATTTCCGAATCTGAAATGGGTTGAGTGGAGAGAATCTCCAAACAGAATTTATTTTGTCACCAACATGTGTCAATTTCCAGAAAGAGACTTTGATTGGAAGCCTTCGAATGTACTGTAAGTGCTGGTTTCATGATTAAAGGAAACCAAACAAGCACTAGTGCTTGTTTACTAGTGCAAACAAGCACTAGTTTGCTTGTCTCTGCTGCAGAAAAGCATTCCTGTCACATTCAATCACAATGAAGCAAAAGTTTGTGGAACGCAGAAAAAAAAAAAGTAAAAAGTTCAAGCACTATAACAGGCGATGTGTATGGTGAGCAGGTAGATGACTCTAAACAGGCCCGTTGTCTCACTAGCTTTCCCGTTGTTGCAGCATGAAAGGAAATCTTTATTCCAGCACGAAAATTCGATGCCGTTTTTCTTCTCCACCCCAGCTACAACCATCGCTGCGAGGCTCTCCCTTCGCAACCACTGAAGTGACACTGGAACATTTGCATGACAAAAAAAGGAAACATAGGGTCTTATAGATACTCCTCTCCTATCTGTGAATTTCTCCCTTAGTTCTTTTTTTGCGGGCCCTGCTAACCAGGGGACAAATAATTGTAAGGAAACTTGCTCCTTCTTCTTCCTCCTCACTCCTCTTCTTAGCAGTAATGATGCTAAGCCTTTTGAGGTGAAACCAGGCTAGGGAACCAATTAGGGATTCTGAGTTTAGCCAGCTTGAGAGCGGGAAAGGTAGGAGGACCAATGATGTACTTTGTTAGGTAATAACACAGAATTTAGCCCTGCTGACGATCTCGGCGGAGATGAATTTGGAGGAACTTTGTGTAATATTTGCAGGAGAGAGAAAGGAACCAATTCGTACTAACTGCTTAATCCCAAAGACATCCGAACACGACGATGGGAAAGAATGGGATTTTTGTCGTCTTGAGGTATTTAATCCTCTAAATCAAGTCAAACACGCAGCCTGGACTTCCTCCTCAAAGAACAAAAATCAATTACTGATGCAAAAACATTATCAGGGTGCCTGAAAATCCTTGGAACAAATGGGTCAGCATCTTGCCATGCATGAATAATGACGCGCCGCTTGGACTTTCTGCACTCATCTTCGCTACCCTGCTGTCTCCTCTTCTTCTTCTCATCGACTCCCTCGCTGCCGATCGCTTTCTCTCTTCCAGGCGTGCAGAAATGAATGCCTCAGCTGCAAAATTTCCATGAGACTTGTGAAACGAGAGCTCGAAACAAAGACTGCAGCTGTGTTTTTGAAGTGAGGGAAGCCTTTCTCTCGGGAACAACTTGTGGAGCTGTCGATCCCTCCCCCCCACCAGCACCACCTCCTCCCGTTCCTTCATTGTCGCACCCCCGGTTTCCAGTTGGCTCTCTTTGCTGAAAGATTTGCCCTCCTTCCATTTTCACCCATGCTCATTATGTCCGCAATAAGGCCTGTGGCTACACACACAGGAAATATTGATTAAAGCAAAAGCGAGAGAATCAAGAGTACGAGAATGAGTGGCAGGAGGCCGACGATAACCAATTGGACTTAATTTCAAGTGTACATTATAGTTGTAGGGCACAATCAGTATTTCTCCCAGAAATTACAACAGAGAAGACCAATTGGCATCGGAATGACCTAATAAAATACAACCTGCAGGAAAAAGCAACAAGTTGTTTTTCTGTTCTTGACAATATTCACCAGTATGATAACCTTTAAAAAGCTACATATTTACACAACCATATCAAACAAATATTTAACAAGAACCAGCAGAAAATCATCAGTTATCTCTACTGTTCAAACTCATGCCAATAGATTATGTGTTTGTGCAGCGAAATTCAATGATTCAACTCCAAATCTTAGTCTGTCATTTCACACAAGTGATTATTTTCCTAATAAAATTAATGCTTAAAGACATATTACTTAGAGAATGCAAATTCTGTGTTTATATTCACCTAAGTTGAAAACCTTTGAAAATAAACTTCTGAAGCTTAGCTTGTTTGACAGTAAATCTGGCTGAATTATAACTCATAGGAAAAATTATTTACCAACTAGAAATATTGGTCATTTTTAATAATACTACAAAACTTTTTAATAGCTACTAAATATACAGTGTGCTACTAAATTTACTCTTAGCCACAACTGCAGTTTTAAAATGGCTTTACCTTGATAATTAGCAAAGATCCAACTTGCCTTTTTTTCCCCATTGCTTTAGTTTCTACATCAAGATTTTTGTCATGAATATTTCTTTCATGACAAAAAAAAAAAGACAAACAGTTCAAGCTATCTTTGTGTAAGCAAGGAAACAAGTACATGGACAGCTGTCTGGGAGTTCACTTCAAGATGAGCAAACATCGTCTGTTTTATATTTAGACCCATCTGATTCAGCTCATGTTCCCTGGTAACATGAGATTAAAGTAGCATACGAGTTGTCCAGTCATAATTCAATTAACTTGCACAAAAGATGGGAAATCAGCTCATGTGGTGGTGCAATATTAAGCCAAGATATTTCTGTCTAATGCAACTTCAATAAAATGGACTTTTGAAACATTTTAAGCTATATTGCACAACGTTATTTTTAAACTGTAAGTCTTCATTTTAGGTAGTTCTTATTACACAACTAATTTGGTGACAAGAGGTCATCAGACTGTTTGACCTCAACATAGCTTAAGGCATGTTTCTTTTTGTCTTCTGTATATACCAACAAGATGCATTATCCCAACTTATTTTTACACACCAATTTTAGCTATTCAGACATAACTGTATAATATCCAGGATGTAGTCACGTTATCTATCTATATATAGATATTTTAATATATAGATATACTGTATATACACACATTTTTTTTGTTTGACATTAGAACAAAATCTTTATGTAAAGACCTTCTAAAAATATGAACCCTTACAGGGCGTACTTTAAATTGTTACAAGATTTAAGGTAACTTAGAAAGTTTTACAACAGCTTTTTTTAACTAACCGATTGATCTTCAGATCGATTTCATCGTTTTTTTGCTTTGTTTCTTTTCCTTCATATAAAGGTCAGAGGTGACAAACAGTTCTATTCCTGGCAATATCTGTTAGAAATCGATACCGTTCCCTGCTGTTCCTCCACCAAATCAGCATATTGTAGAACGTGTGGCCTTGCTGTGGGGAAGGTGGCGGCGGGGACAGCCAGGCTTGGAGCGGAGGCGGAAGAGAAGTGAAAGATCTTCAAAGCGTCTGCTTTACAAGTCTGATGTGTTCTCGCTAGCTGTGTTAAAATCCTTTGTGTCTCATTAGGCTGCGATTTTTGGACCGGGCCTTTGTGCGCCGGACAAATTCTGTTTGAAATGCAAGCAGGGAGATGGATCTCTGGGCTGCCAGTGTACCCTGTGGGCTCCGGCTTTGTTAGGTAAAAGGGAAGGGATCACGTGTCACCATAATTTTTGTTTATTTATTTTGTGTTTTTCATGACAATGATTTACGTTGGACACAAATTTGATAAACCAGAGGTGTGCTGTATTTAATTGGCAAAACAAAAGGATGCACATTTCGTTGCTATTCAGCAGAATTGAAATATCCGCCTTCTCTCGCATATAAATATTTTGCTGGATTTTTGAAAAACATGCATAACGTGAGTTTAAATATGTGGAAATTAGGCACATTTTCCACAACATCAAGTTTTATCATGCTTTAGAACATACTTATTGAATATTATGTGCCCCGGTTTCCTATATTAAATGTATAATTGGGATGAAGGCTAAAAGAACCATGTTGGAAAGTAACTGGTGTGTTAATATATAGTGAAGTACTCAAGCTCCAATTAAACTGGTAAGATGTGAACTTGCCCTTTAGATCTCCTCATTGTTCATTTGGATTTGGTCTCCTCTAATTGCACAAGGCCGGCTGTTCGTATATTTCCATTCCATATTAAGACTTATAATGGAGGACACGGTGTGAAGGTTTTCTTCTCTGATTTTCTGAAATCCAACAATAAAGCTTGACAGAGTCAAGACTGCACCAAGAAATAATCCAGTGAGGATAATTACAAGAATACATTTAAAGTCATCTCTACGAGAAGTTTTTTTTTTTTTTGGTTGTGTTTAGTTCAGAACAAGGAAGTTTGCTCATTAAGGAGTTGTTTTGAAATGCAGCAATAAGTTCAGTTTTCCAAGACTTTTTTTTTTTAACGCAGGAATGCAAGTGCATCACAGAGCTACGTTGGAATGAAGGGAGAAACGCCATCAATTCCTCCAAATTGAACAGCTGATTGAGTAGAGAAGAAAGGTAACCACTAGTCTGCAGATAGTCACAGCTAAAAAGAACAAGAAGGAATAAAAAAAATGCCTGCAAGGATGTAATTAGCTCAGAAAGGACTGTAATTCACAGAAAGGACCAAAGTACCCTGAAATGTTATATTTCCAAAGTCAAAACTTTCCCCATCATGTTATCATAAAGTCTTTCACCAAATTTGTTCTAAAACAGCAAGTATATATATATATATATATATATATATATATATATATATATATATATATAATTTTATTTTTTTAAAGTCAGTATAGCAAAATCCTTTGTTTTTGCATCAATAAAACTACATCCATTGGAAAAACGTATTTTCCAAATTAAAACATAAAAATAATAATGCAAGTTCAGACATAAACATTGGAAGGAGTCGAGCAAATTCTAGAACTCTGAATTTGCAGCTATACGCCAAGACAATTGGACCATATTACACAGTTGCTCTTTTATTTTGCCTCATACAGTGTGTCCGATGTCACTCCACCAGTTTTCTACTAGAGCAAGGTGCTCAACACTCCGTATGTTATCCCTGTTGGCCCAGAACCAAAAAGGTGTTTGCTTACTGGTGTGTTTGTGGTTATCTTCTTGAATTTTGTTTCCGTTTTCCTGAGCAGACAATCTTTTTCTCCGCTAAAATCAACTTTTTTAATTCACACCTGATATAACTATACACACACGCCTCTGTTTTGGTTTCTGATCCAGTCACAAAACGGCAGCATCCAAGCCATGACGTTTGGTCTTGTGGTGTTCCATCGCTTTACAACACGAGTAAATTCCAAACCAAACACAGAGATCGATTGATGTTAGACTGCCGTTATTTAAAACAACTGCATGCTTTCAGGGCCATTTTCAAGCTTTTACCGAGACTCTACGCTCTTGCTGGATAATGATTTCCATTCTGTTTCGCTTCCTCAACTTTGTTTTAATGAGCCATCTTCAGTTGTGGCCCTGCTTTTCACCTTGCAACCCTGACATCTTTGCAGGTCCTTACCACACATTTCTCTACAGTATCTCCGGCACGGTGACTCATTTGCCATCTTCAAATAAAAAAAGTGGATAGAAATCAAAGCTGCGGTGAGACAGCCCAGGCACACGTTACTACAAAAAAAAAAGGAAAAAAAAAAAACCTTCTAAATGCCACACAAATCATTTATCATGAACAAACTTATACACGCTTCACCCAGCCAGCAGGGGAGGGCTGATTTGAAATATAGATGAGGGCAGAAAGGAAGCACGGCATAAAATTTGCATGAGCTTATGAATCAAATATCTGTGGAGGTATTAAGAAGACAGTCGGAGCGATCCTCTCCAACAGGCTGTCTTCATCGGGCGAGCGCACGTCAAACGCTTCGGCCATTTTACACCAACGCTCTACTCTAAGGATACCTGCCGCAGCAATCGGGCGCACAACAGAGACGCTGACGACGTGGAATACTAATGGCGAGCAGGATTCCGGGATGAGACAAATCACACGGGAAAGATATCGCGTGACCTGCTCGACTTGTGCAAAAAAGGCTTGTGTACGTTTGCCGAGGGCGTTTGCGGTGAGAGTTTATTAAACTAACACGCGGCGCTCACAACCATCACAATGTTCCGAAGCGTTTTTCTCCGCTGTCAGTTCAGTGACAGATGTAAATTAGGCTGGAAACGCTGGAGGGACGCATCTTAGAGCCATTCTACAGAAACATATGGTTTCTAAGAAACCAAGCAAGAAATATCATTAAATTGAGTGAGCAGATTATAATAGATGGAGTCTTTTTTTGGGTGTGCGTGTGTGTAAAGAGAATCCAAGCATGATTTTGCAAATGGAAATATTTTCTGTTAAAGTGGGTTTTTACTGATCTGATTTTTAAAAGAAGGGCTTTGTGGTTTGCCAAATTTTTTTAAGCCTTGCATGAACTTCCTCTTTTGCTTAGCCTTGATTTATCTGCGATGTGGTAAGTTCATTAGCCACAATCACTGAGGCTTGTCAGAACCACACTAAAGTGATTTTGTTAATGACTCTGGAGATGGATCATCCTGATGTATGTAGGCGTCTCGAAAGGAAAACAGGGTAATGTGGCTGCACTCAAGACTTGGGCCTCCATTGGCTCGACGAATGCTCTCAGAGAATAGTCAACACCTTCTCATTATAGTGGGAAAACACACAGAGCAGCAACAATCGGCTTGCTTGAACAGCATCGCTTTGAAGAGAGAAATCAGAATCTCTGAGTATTCGAAGACAGATTTCTACATTGCTAGGTGCCGTTTTTTTGCTTCATAACCGAGAGGTGTTTGAACTTAAGGTCACAAACGCGGCTGAAGAATCTCCTTCAGGACTTTTGGGTCAGAACCGAGTTCAAGGCTCCATCAATTAAGGCCTTGATAGAGGAGTAGCGGAGCGGTATCAGGCAATCACAGCGCAACAACAAAGTTTGGCAGTTTGCCTGTGGTCATTTTATGCTGGACGTAACAGAAAGCAAGACAATGTACTTTAGTCTCATCAAACCACAAAATGTTTTGCCAAGAATCTTGTAAATTATCAAGCCGTTTTATCAATGTGAGACAGGGCTTTGAAAGGTTTTTGGAATGCATTGCCTTTCTCGATTCTGTATTGTTGAATCGTGTTGACCTTAACTGAGGCCTGTAGTGCTTTAAAATGCTGCTCCAGGTTCTATTTTGACTTCCTGGTTGAAGTATCTGGTTGTGGAGTAATTGTGTTGGGGCCGCCACACCTGGGAAGGTTCATCACTGTTCAATGATTTTTCTATTTGTGGATAATGAGACTATGAAACTGCTGACTGGGGGAAAAAAAATGGGTCAGTTGTCTTGGACCCTTAGTAGAGGGGGGTCCACAATCAGGCCCTCCAGCCATCACATAATGGGCAACAATTTTATTTTAGTTTTTTTTAAATAGGTTTGTTAGTGAGGAGAATCTAGGATGAATATTTAAGTTATATAAAATCTTTACTAAATGCTAGGTGGGCCACCATCTGGTAAATGGCAACAGCTGCCCTGTAGATTATTTTTGACCTGTATAGCAAAACGGCTACAATTCATTATATAGCATTATTATGATTAGCCTTTTCATATCATTCACAGCCATCACTTACATGTAAATTGGCTTTTGCATACATCATACATGATGTTGTGATCTGAAAAAAAAGATACAAAGTAAGATTTTACCATAAACAGACCTTTATGTTTTTTATTAATTGGTTTTGGTTTAGATGGAGAACTACGATTGCTACGCCGTTCCTTGAGGGGTTTTGCTACAGAGCTTGTAGGCCTCTAAGCTACATTTCTGTAATATTTATATACCAGGGGCTCCCACTGCACCAGCTTCACCATTAGGCCACCACATTGATCTCCTCTTGTCATATAATAGGGCAGCAAAAACAGACACAATCCAAATAGCTCCCAAATAGCTCTCCTAAGGAGCTTAGTTCTGCTGCAGCCACAGTTGCTACAATTAAAGTATTATTTAGCCGAAACAACGATTAGGAGGCGCACAGTTCAACTTGCGGAGCAGCACAGTATGGGATGCTGTCGTTTCCCATGGCTACTGGTGAGAAGACAGATCAGAAAAAAGTGACAGCATGCTGCAGAATATGTTGATGTTTTGTAATTTCCTAGCCAGAAAACAAGAGCAATTCATAAACAAAAATGCAGAAATCCTTAAAGATATGCATCTCGGTAAAAGGAAGCAATCCAATGTCATGGAAAATGTGGACAGGCTTGGGGTAGTTATTGATTTTTTTTTTTTTTTCTGTGAGACTGCAGAGTTTATCAACAATTTGATTTTCATTTACGGCCTCGTAAAAGGCTCCCTGTTAGGAAACTGATTAAAACTTGACAATAAAGAGACAATTTATGGCGTCATACTCTTCTTCGAAGCACCTTGTAAAGTTGTGGCCGTGAACAAAATGACCCAAGTGGTCCTAAATATTTGCAAAAAAATCTTTTTGTCCCCCCCCCCCCCCAACAGAAAATCTCAACAAGTTTAGAGCAAAACAGAGTGATAAGATCGTTGTGTTCCTAAAGGAATCTAGGAGGACACCAGAGATGTACTGTATGTTGCAATGAACAATTAATATGTTAAGGTTTGTTATTCTAATTTGAAAATAAATGAATAAATAAAAAATACAAGGCTCATAAAAATAAGATCCCAAATATCTGTAATCATAAGATGCTAATCAACAGGAGTTCAGGAGCTGCTTTTTTCTTCATCAATAATGAACTCTGAGAACTTTTTTTTTATTTTTCCACATTTATTTTCATGTGTGACTGACTCTCGGGATAATTCCTGTAGAAAATGCACTTTCACTGCATTTTCTGTCAAATCGGAGAACGAGACTCTTGCATGAAAGCCCAGCTGTCAGAACAGAGCAAGTAGAGACGTCTAACCGCCGACAGTCTAATTCAGCTGCAGTTTGGGCCAAAGGCATCACCTTCCCTGGAATGTAATTTGTAATTAGATGCACAATAGAAACTCAATAGAGCATGATTGCAGCCCCCCGCCTCCCACTTTTAAATGTGCTCAGCTCAGTCGGTTTGACATGTTGGTGGTGGTTCTTCCATTTCACCTCACCACAAGTGTATCAGTTAGGGTTGTTTTTTTTGTTGTTTCTTTTGGAACGGTGTGGTATTATGCCACTGCACCTTATTGAGGATTCAACCATCTGAAGGCTAACGTAATGATTCAATCTTTTGAGTAAACAGTAGCATGTGGATAGGCTTTTTACAGAGGGCTGTTGACACGGATGTGCAGATGTGTGTGCTGAAAGCGTCTGGTCTGCTGGTCTGCACTGGAGGTGGGCGAATGTGATGAAGGATTCATTGATGTTTACTTTGGACTCATTGAAGACTCACCTCAAGCTTATTACTGCTCCCCCCCTCACTGTCTATATGGCTTTTAAAAGTATTTGAAATTTGAAGTTATACTAGGTGAGTGTGAAATTCAGGCATTTTGAGTTATGGCTGTGAGAATTAAACAATATTTATGATGCATACATAATTGCAAATCAAAACGTGTTGCATCGAAGATCCTCTAAAATTCAAAGTTATACAGTAAAAGCTGAGTCCTGTTTACATCACATTAAAAAAAAAGTTTAAACTGAAAACCCATACACTTAGTTGAGAAATATTTATTTTGAATATATACTCCAAATTCCTGTTTTTTGGGCTAACACATTTGAATTAAAAGGCTGAAAAAGATTGGCCCTGACTGGTCATTTTTCAGCTGTGGGTTTTATTTTTTTATTTTTTTTCTTCATGTTATACTGTCATGAAGTCGTGACGTTTTCACAGATGGGAAAAATAAAAATGAAAGGGTATGAAAACGTACAAGTCTACAGCTTTATCAAACTATTTTTAATTAATCCCAAACTTCATCAAGCAAATATTCATAAAACAGCAGCCGACTGAAAACTAATTTTTCTTGGCTCATGCTTTAATGTGTATTTTTGTCACAACAGCTGCTTATGTTCACATTTTGCTCAATAAAATGGATCAGTATCTGCTCTTTCTGATCATTATTCACAAACATCTTAGCCACAGTGATGCGCTGAAGCATCGACTTATTTTGTTGAATAGGAGTGTAGCATTAGCGTAGAGTGGCTTTTTAAGGCTAGCAGAGTTTGAGTGATGTGACAGATCGTGGCTTGAAAACAACATTTTGAATATTACACAATAAGTAGGTTGGGAATTACTGACTGCTCAGAGTCCTAACATATGTACAAGCCTCCCAAAAAAATATATATATATAAAAATTAAAAAATCAGTGACGCAAATAGACAGAAATCAATTTCTGAAAAGGATAAAAAATTTACTCACTTCCCACAGGGGACTGCTCCCATTTCAATTTCTGTCTGATAATTTCATTTTCCATTAGCATCTAGGTAGACCCAATTCCTAAAAGTAACTGGAGCTTAAGCACATTGCATTTATAATTTAAGCAGTTTGCACAGTTTTATATTATATGGCAGAAATGGATCATTAACAGCAATTATTTATAATTTCAGCTCAGTGTTTGGTCAAAATATTATGCGAGTTGCTCTGTCAAATTTAAGATCTAAATTTAATCAGAATGTTAAAGAAATTGTATTCTGTTTATTACAGCAATGACACAATTACAGCCACCTTTCAGAGGAAAAACTCTGAATTGATATGGAAAGTTGCATTTTGCCAAAGTCAGCTGTGTCAGTGCATGCTGAGGTGTGCTTTTTCTTTGAATTGAGCCGTCAGCGACGCCAAGATCTGGAAGCACGACGTAAATCCAGCGCAGCGGTTCCCTGACTGGGCATGTACGGCGTGGCAGAGACTTCCTGTTTGTTTATTCACAGCGTTGTCAGCTTGGAGTCTTCGGAGCACTCTAGCCAAGAAGTGGGAGCAGCCGAGCGTTCAAATGTTTACATCGACGGGGAGCGATACCCAGCTGACTGGCGGAATGTGGGACTAAGCTCAAACTCACACTGTGAAGATGGGTGCTGGGATGCAATTCAAATAGAGACGCGTTCGAGCTGAAATAGACACTTAGCAGGATTGTGACTCAAAATGTGTTCCCACGCTGGTAATAGGTGTGGCAAATGTGGTGTTAACGGCAAAGGCTGCAATTTACTCATTTCATAACCAGATGCATTTCTCACAAATGTACATTCGAGGCATGGTCAAAACAAAAATGTGAATTTCAACAGCCCTATTAGTGACCTTAGCGGCCCAATTTGTGTGACTGTTTCGAGTACAATTTATCAACCTGATATGATTGTGTTCTAAACTAAAGAAGCCCTTTAAATTAGAGGTCAAACATTTTCGATGAATGCAAGAAGTCACACAGTAGGGTTAAAAAAAATTGATTTTCCAAATTGATTTTCACTTACAAACATGAGACAGTGGTAAACTTTGCTACTCTAAGAGTGCATCAATGATTCACCTAGAAGATTACCAAAGAAACCCAGTACAACATCTTAAACTTTACTTGCAGGAAGTAAGAACTATGAATTCTTTGGGAGAATGTGCATCAACTTAAACTCATCTTTGTAGCAAGACATCAAGCTGGGTAACATCAGCAATGTTCTATCTAAATGGAAGAAATCTGTAAAAGAGCAAATACTTTTTCATAGCACAGTTCTGTTGGGGTGTACTCATTCAACTACCGATGTCTAGCAATTCATTCCACTGCTGGGTTTTGCGTCAAGCTCACACACTTTATTTACCAAGACATCATTGGATACTTGCCCCAACACACCAATCAATAAATGTACCAAAGTGTGAAGTGTGGAAAACATATTTTTTCCTCTGCTCATCAAAAAAGCAGATTTCCCGTTATGCAATGTAAAGTCAACAAGCCGTGGCAATGTCATCAAGTCAAGCCTCGGTTAAGAAAAATTCAATTTTTTTTCCCCCCTTCCATTATGAATGCATGTGTTGAATCATAGATTTGATCTCAAAGCAGGAACACAGTAAACACGCACGCAGCAAAGCTGAAGGGGCGCAAGGGCACGTTTAGGACTAGAAACATCAGATGTGGCGAAGACATTTACCTACACAGCTGTGGTCACTTTGTGTGTTTAACAGATGGTTTACAATGATTCCTTATCAGGCAAGTAAATTGCAGGGGAGTTGGTACTCTTTTTGTGAAAATCCTGCTGCAATTTTCCATTACACGATGCCCGCCCAATAGAGCGTCCTTTTCTTATCGCCGAGAGGCCTGGCGAGAGTTTTTAAGATGTTCCCTCTCCTCCATCTAGTTCTTGTTGAGCCGTGAAGATAACAACCACGCTCCTCCTCCTGACTGCCCCGCGCCCGCTGACACATAATCACAAGCCCCGACAGAAGTGTGTATCTCTAAGAGCACATTCTCATGCTTATAATAAGAGAGCACGGTACACACAAGGGTTGATGTGCATTTTCCCTTTGATTGTGTCCTGGGCAGCTGCCACAGCACCAAGTTCCATAATGTATTTTCAAAGGGAAGAGGAAGACTCAAGCAAACCCAAAGACCAAGATGAAAAGAAAATGCACACCACTGTGTGAAGATGTAGGGCTCTTTTATTTATTTATTTTTTCCTTTACAAGTCGTCTCTCACCACGTTCAAAAGTTGGGTAATATTTAGGGATAAGTTTACTCTATAATTAGCTTCTGATCACAAGGGTTCGTATGTAACAGACTACCAATAGCGAGTAAATGTGAAACGTGAAGTGAAGGATTAAAAAAAATTCAAAATATTTTACATATAAAAACTGAAGTGCATTGCATAAACTACTTTTATACACCTGAATACAATTCATGCTAATCTGTATTCTCATCTGTTGAGAACAAGGGACAAAAAAAAACAATTAACAAGGAATATACCAGACAGGGTAGGGAAACCTACACATTGGCCCCTAAATCAAGTGTGATACAGTAATCCAGTCAAGTGATAACAAAAGTGTCAGTTGCCATCTCAAAGTGCTGCTTTTAAAGAATTGGCTTCAAGCTTGATTTATGAATTGCCTTAATCCGATTGTCAAATGTCCACCTTGACCCACTGGTCCATAAAAACTGGCTTTTCTGGGTAAAGGATTCTAAGAAACATGTGAAGCCTCATTGGGACTTCCAAGAAACCAGAAAGAAAGAAACGCAACTTAATGTGAATAAAACTTGAGTAAAATTCATCTCTAACCTTATTCAGACACAGATGATTAGGTATATCCTTTTGTCTTTGTCATAGAGGTAGGCGCAGTGAAGCCCTCCCCATCACCTTTATGTCAAAAGTGCAGAGTCTGCCCTTTTTAGAGTGAGGTAATGATACTCTCCACTTCAGGCCACGTCTCTGTTTCCATAGTGAGTTCAAACTCTGGTCAAGCTCAGTTTGAACTCCACACAACTGGTATCAATGAAACAACCTACTAGCGACGCCATAGAAAAAGTTTCTTCCTACTCAAATTATTTAAATACGTCATTGATGTTACTTTGAAATTAAACATATTCATATTTGGTTTTTTTTGTTATTGCAACAAGCCTTGCTAACCTGATGAATGGGCTTTTTCTTAGATGTTAGCATTAAGATATTTTGTCCAATGCTGAACTTTTGCAACATTACTTGAAAACCAATATTTGTTGCGACTGACTCATCAGATATTTGTTTTTGGTTACCTTAGTATGCACTCTAAAACCATACCTACAGGGTAATACTTTAGGAGAACGTCAATGGAACAGTCAAAGTTCAAATCAAAATTCAATTGAGTGTCAGAATCAGGACTCTCAATGCGCCACTCAAACATCTCCTTCCTTTGAGCTTTTTTAGAAAAAATGGGTGAGGAAGTTTAAGAGGTCTGAATACTTTTCCAAGGCCCTGCGAATAAGGGTTAGTACTTGGTTGACGTATTGTTTTTTTCTGCTCGCATCGCGATGCACAGGGTCCAGACACAGCTCAAGGTAATGCAATAACGCTCTCGGCATGCTCACAAGCACATTTTCCTTATTTCCTATGTATGTATTCTCTTTCAGTCGCCCAAGCTGCCAGGGCTGGCTCATCTTAACAGAATTTCTTATTCTGTTTGTGAAGTGACAGCTAAACTTATAGCAACATTTAACCACTTGGAGAAAACATCAATACAGCATCATTCCCGCTCCTGCCAAGGGCTCCCTGTACCTGCCTTTATATAGATGGAAATGTCAAACAAAGAGGGGAGATTTCCATCTTCATCGGCCCCGGTCGTTCCCTGAACCAGATAAAAACAACATGAGCAGAAACAAAGTGGTTGTGTAGAAGCGCAGAAACCCGCAGGGGATTTTCTACACTGTCCCAACTCGCATGTGTGTACAAGCAATCTTGGAAAAAAGTTCCTTTGACAAGATCGCATCAAATTACTCTTCCGCAGATAGGATTACAATCCGGCATGTGCTGAAGCTAACAAGCAAGCTAAATAACATCTCAGCTTGGGTGTGTTTGCTTTCAGATGACCCATGTCTGCTGTGGGGGGCAATCAATTGAAAACTGTTTTATGACTTAATAACCTTTTACTTCCGCTTCATAGATGAAAAGACATGAATCAATGTTGTGCTGCGCCTCATCTTGTTTTACTGGACTCTAATAAGCTTTGTTACGTGGTGTGACTGGCGGAATCACTTCACCTTGTTGGTCACTTTGCACTGTTGCAATTAGCATACAATGGAACAAAATTATGAGTGAAAAAAAGAAATTTCATTAGTACATTTTACTAAAAAGGCTCCAAAGTAAACCTTTCTTAATTCTATGTTTTCTCAGCCTATCCACTAAGACAAAACGGAAATGCATAAACTTTTCATTTGTATTTCAAACTGATTTTTGGCTCATTACAGTCGCAACAGAATTTACACAGCAAGATGTTTAAAGATGAGTTATTACATGCAGCATACAATTAACCGAATGTCACGAGTCGCTTTCAAATAATTCCTAGAAATTCACTTGAATTTCACTTCTTGATTCGGTCTCAATGCATAGTGGTTGAAATAACGGATCACCAACAAAAAGGATTATATTCTAACCAAAAAAATATCTGACAGGTTTAATCTCAACCTTGTGACATTTAAAATTTTTGTTATGATCCTCAAACAACAAATGGACTCAGAAAACAGCCTCATTTTCCCTGTTTGTCGACATGCAGAGCTTCACACACATGCTTTCTGAATTGATTGCCTTCACGGCTGGAGAGGGTAAAACATCCAGAGGCATGGAGTTGTATTGCGAAGAGACAAGCAGGGATATTGATTAAGTGCCAAGGCAACAACTGGGAATATTTGACTTAAAAAGGTAAAAGCAATAATTTTGCATTTGTGTCTTCAGAGTCACAAGACCTGGGACTTTTTGCTCAACAATGCTCATAAACTTCCTTTTCCTGACATATACTTCTCTTCAGAAACTCAATCAATTTCTAATCACAAGTCATAACTCAATATGCTGTTAAATCAAATTTAAGTCTTCTACTCACTCTGCAGAACTGCGTTAACTGGTTCAAGTATCTTTAGAGTGCAGAAAGTCAGTTTAGTCACAAAGACAAAGATCAAATCAGTTATTTGAGCAGCTCGTTTGTTTTCTCATGCGCAGTGCACACACCTTTGTTGTTCTGGCTTGTAGAGCAGTTCTCTTTTGGTCAGTTGTTTTTTAAAATGTCTTTGTGAGAAGCACCGCCAGAGAGAAGCATTAATATACACTGACATAAAATGCTAGTGATGCATTTGACTTCTGATCCAAGACTGAATGTCAGTTGACTTTGTACCATTTAAAGCTCTGGGACCTGCTGTCTCCCAACATAATTTCTCTGAAGTGGTCAGGGTTATGTGAAAGGGAAAAAAAAGGAAAACTTATAAAATGTTTATGCTGCTAGGCAGGAGGAAAACTCCATTGGAGCTGCCAGTCACCGCTGCTGGCTGTTGTTTGAGTTCTTTCCAAGATGGCCAGGGCTCGCTCCGGCTCCGCAGCTGTGTGCAGAGGAGAAACCTACATGTTCCATCTGCTTGGTGCTGGAGCCAATGGTGCTGCAGATTCTGCAATTTTCAGATTGCAGAATCTGAAAATTGCAGAATTTTCAGATTCTGCTATTCCACTGGGTCCCTAATGCTGCATCACATGTAAAGGTAGACCCCATAACGATGATCCCCAAATTATTGTGTCGGTGGCAAGAAGAAAGTTTTAGAAAGTTGAAATTTAAGTCTGTGGACTTCTAAGGCTAGAACATTTATTTAAATCAATTGTAATGATTATACTCTGTCTGCAAAACCTCTGACCACTGGCAGCTGCAGTTACCACTAATGAGAGGCAATTGAATAATCCCTCATTATTTGACCGAGGCGCCGACGACCATCGGACCAGTTTCACAGCTCGTCTCTTATGCCCTGTTCAAACATGTCAAATCTCATTTAGTCATGTCACATCGGTCTGCATGACGAACACAGGGGGGAACTAGAGGGACCACAACGAAGCTCCACATTTCACGCCGTTTCATCAGTGTATCCGTTTTTACCGACACACTGGCTTGAAAGATGATTCTCTACTTTGTTTAGCTGAAATTGACAATAGATTACATTAACTTTAAGCAAGGCCGTGTTATTGCAAGGTATTGCATTTGAGGACGTTAACAATTCTCCTCCTGATATTTAGTGGGGGGTTTTCTGTTCATATCACACAATGAAGGAGCATGTTTGAAGTCCACTTTAAATAAAAGTGTAGAATTTTGCTTGAAATTCTACTAAATGTTTAAATATCCATTTGAATGTTGTGTGAAATGGCTATTAGGCCATAACATAATCATCTTAATGATGATTTGTCTAAAAGGCTTATTTTAAGGTTAGTATTTTTCTCATTTAGTGAATAGAAGTACATGTATAAAAAGGTGCAATTAAATTAATACATACATTTACGAGTATTCAATCTACCAGGATCAGATTTTAATTTGGATCATAACCCATTAGCTCCACTTAACTTTGGGTCAACAATTCCCATCTTATAACAGAATTAAGGAAGAAAATATTTCAAATGAATACTGACCACTTAACTTTTCCTGCTTTTTTTTTTAAAGTAGTCGGGCAAGCGGCTCAATATACGAAATCATATTGACGCATTAGTCTTCTTTTTTTACAACTGCTACAGACTTTTACTTCATTTCAAAGTTATGTTATTAAATACATCTTCCTGCAAAGCTTCTCACAGCTACACAAACACGTTGCGAGTTCCGCGCGTGCAAACTTAGTGATGCCTGCCAGCGCACTTGAATGCAGGATGAGTGGAAGAAGCCAAACCGCATTTGGAGAAATGTGCAAGACCCGACAGGCAGGCGCATTAGGCAGTACGGGACGTACTGTATCATTGATTAACATTCATCATGCTCAATCTGGCTCAAAGTCCTGGTCGCCCAACATGTGATGCAAATGCAAAGCAGCCTCGCCTCATCCGCCGCCACACAGCCGTGTTTGCAGACAGGGGTTAATGGGAACAGAGCACCATGTCATTGTAATGCCATGTATTAAGAAGACCTGCAGCCGGAAAGTTCAGAACAAGTGATGTTTACCCAGCAATAACTCAACAACATGTCAGAGTGATTTGCAGCTGCTGAAGGTCAGATGGTAGCGAATCACGGCGAAGTGTACGTCTCCCTAAAGGGAAGGCATGCAAATGAACATACAGCTGGGGTCAAAACCATGTCTGGCTCATTAGATCGGCCTACATGTGTTTAAGGAATTGTTTTCTCTCGAGTTACTCTGAAGCACAGTAGAATTTCCACCAAGAAGCTTTATGAAAATGCAGATTTCATTTTCCCGCAGGACTTGGCTTCAGTCCACGCTGCCAAATGTACCAATACCTGCTTTAATGAGGTTGGTAGCATTGTGCTCGACTGGCCAGCTAAATGGTGAGACGCAAACCACTTAAAGTATCTATAGAGCATTTCTCAGACAAAGACTAGACATGAGAAGTAACGATGAGATGGTTCTTTTTGAATGATATGAGGAACATATTTTCAGGAAAGTTTGAAAGAAACATTTTACACAACGATGTCAAAGTGAGTTGAACGACTATGGACTATGGACTATATACCAAAGGAGCTTAAGAAATGTTGGGCAAGTGCCGACTGTGACGATAGCGTTTTAATTATTTTCCACACTGTTTTTAAGCAACACAGAATGAATATCAATTGATTTTTTATTTTTGCATTGATTGCATATTTTAAACATCTGTTGCAAATGTCAAAAACAAGAGATACTAAACTTAACTAAATTCCCCATTTTCTGATGTTACTGTCAAATAAAATATGTCAAACTTAAAATACCCACTCTGCATTTCAAAATCAAAATTATTTTTTGTATGCTAAAATTAATATATAATAATGATATGTAAATAATTAATATATAATATCAAATTATGCCAATGAGATTAGGCATGTTACTCACAGAGTAGCGTAGGAATGAGGACTCATTTGGTGTTGACATGTTGGTACAGGGGGACCCAAACAAAAATCTAATCAGGGCCCCATAAAGGTTTGAGCCGGCCCTGGTGAAAGTCATGTTGTTTTGGCTCGACTTGGAAATAGAATTGTCAAAGACACTTATAAATATAACTGATTAAAAAAATAAAAAATTCTCCTTGAGCAGTTCTCTTCCCACCTTTTCATTGTTTTAAGAGTCGTCCTCTTCCATGTTCTCTACACACGATGACCGTCTATACCCTAGTGATTATTTTGTTCTTATATTCACTTTTTGATAAATCTGTCTGTGGTCCATGGGTTTGGAATCAGGATCAGTCAAACTTAGAAAATCAAATTAAGTTTTACTAGCAATCTTAGTAGGACTTAATTATAAAAGAAATAAAAACATTGTGTGAAATACTTTGTAATGTGGGGACACGTGAATTTAGCTTGGAATTTTAAGTGCTGAACTATAAACATGAATTATTCCTATTCAATTTCAGAAAGCTTAACTTAAAAGTGGTTTGGTGAAGGCTGAACTTGCACACTGCCAGCCTAATTTATCTTGTCATAATGCAACAAACCAATGCAGCCAATGGAAAAAAAAAAAAAGGTTATTAAAAAGTACATAACACACTTCTCCGAGTTGCTTTCACTTTTTGGTACGCACACTCGGCATTTAATCATCCCGAGCAGCAGTGAGTGCTTGTTAGGCATCGTTTGTTCTGGGCTTCACCGGCTTCAGCTTAAGGCCTGCTGCTCTTAACAGCTCATGTTTGTTTCCACATCACACAACGTCGGCCATGAAAAGAAAATTGATCGCGCATTTGAAAGCAGCAGTTCTATGCAGGGGAGTAGACCATGGATTTACAGACAATTACTTGGAATAGCTGCTTATGTGAAACACAGGCGTCGCAGTATTGAACCAGTAACAACTGACTAATTGATTTGTGGATAGTCACTCCTATAGATTTGACAAGTTAGTATATAATACATAAAAATAAAGGAAACCACCCTCAGTTAAAATTGCGTGTCTATGAATATTTAATAACTTTACCTCCTACACTGAATTCATACTTAACTGAAATGTAGAAAATAATTGCCAACACAAACGCCGTCTCTGACTGCATGCACTTATAGGACACATTGGGGAAAAACAGCCAACATTTGGTCTTGTGCAAGTCAAAAAACATCTTTAGGGCAATTAATAATTAAAAAGAATAAATATATATATTTTTTCTGCTGCTGCAAATACTGTTAAGACGTTGCATATAAATGGAAAATAAGAGACAGGCCAGGTGGTGCACATTGACATCCACAAACTCACAGGAGAGGTTATGTAGATCCTCGCACAGAAAACTCGGTACACAAAAGGTTCATGCTGAAAAGTCAGGGTGAAAGGTAGCAGGTGTTAGTTTGCAGTCGAGAAAATAACAACACAGATGCATATTGCTTTCTGAGTCGGTGTTCTTATTTCTTCTCCCTCCTCCTTTTTGGGTTAGTTTTATGAAGAGAGAAAAAAAAAACACTTTTTTCCAGATGAAAGGAGTTTAATTGGTTTCAGAATCTCCTCCCAAAAATAAAATATTTTACTTCCATTAATCATTAAGATTAAGTAGCACACACATTTTCTGAAATATCAATTAGATCATTTTACATTTATTTGTTCCCGATATAAACTGCATTTATTCAATAGCTACATTGTAGAGTTAATGCGTGCGTAAAGAGGGATTGCATTTCCTGGATTCTAATTTTACAAAAGATCTATTTTGTCTCAGGCGTACAAAAAACCCAAATCAAACAATTTCGTTTACATGTTGTATTATATTAAATAAACAGCACCTTTCCACACCTCTCGGACTGCACTGAAACCTGCATATCTTTTGAGGATATGAACACAGCCATGTACATAAAGTAGATACGTTTCTGCTTTAGTTTCCCTTGTGAGAATTTCTCTGAGTTTAATTTGATTTGCTGAAATGGAAAAAAGCAGCACCTCAGCCAGTACAAAGATACATTTCGCATAACATACATTTGCGCATCAGAGCTGTACAGAAGAATCTGCTGGTATTCGATTTTATGCCAGACAGATCTGCAGTAGATGCAGAATATTTATGGCTATGCAAAATATTGGGCAGTTATCTTTTTTCTTCCCCTCCTCCCACTTTCCATAAAGTACTTCCATAGTCAGAATGGAAAAAGTCAGGTAAGCTGGGTTAAATGGCCTCTGAAGACTGGCTGACTGATTTAAAACTCAAAGGCCACCTGCCTGGCACCCTTAGGCCTGTAATTGCCATCACTCCACTGACAGCAAGAAAGAAAGAAAGAAAAAGGAAGGAAGGAAGGAAGGAAGAAAAAACACACAAGAGAGGGATTATCTTGTGGCAAAATGTTCTTGTCTGCAGTGGAAGCACACAGTTGATTGCATTAACGTTCCCATGGAGCCCACCCTTGTGGAGGAATTAAATATAAAAGCTGCGGTCATTGAAAGCTGAGCTTTTAGATGGTTCCACTTAGAGGCTACTGTTAATCAGAGGTGAGCGAGTCACATGTCGACATGCGTCCAATGGATGTGGGTTTCTGATTGGATAACACGTTTTTTATGTTTTGTTGTATGAGCGTAGAATGTAGAGCGTGCAATGTGCAGAAATGTCTTCTACCTCTACGTAGAATGCTGAGTTAAGCAACAATATACCGGTTGTTCTAGTGATCGAATTAGTCTATATAAGATCTAATGAAAACCATTATAAATTCACCAAAACTTCACATGTTTTCTGCTTGAAGTGCAACTCTGATTTAGGGTGTTTTCACACCTGGTAGTCCGATGGAGTCGGTTCAATTGGAGACTAAAATTGCAACAGTTGTGTTTCACTTTCACACTGGACCTTCTCAAACGAGCCAAAAGCCTTGAAAGAAAGGCTTTGAAAAAGTCTTCCACCAGAATTAGCTTTTCTGAGTTCAAATATGCCTCCCCAAATGAACCAGATTTTCTAGACAAAAAAAACAAAGTTGGATTCAAGTGAACTAAGCTATACTTAGTAAGTGAATCCCTCACATAACTGGTGTGTTTCGATTCTCTAATTGCTTCATTTGTTGGGATTTTACACTGGTCTACAACATACAATATTGCAAAAAAAATCATGTCGTATATATTATTCTCAAATCCTCTCTAATCAAACGCATTGTATAAATCAGATTAGCGAATGTGGTTGGTAATAAAGGCTTCGGGTTGCTCCAGCATGCATACATTTCAAAGTCGTGTAAAAAGGATTGAGCATCATAAACCAGCATTAGCTTAAGTGCTTCTACCTTTTAAGGTTGCAGCTAGTTAGCCCTTTGCCAATTTAATATTTATAATTTCTATTCCGCTGCATTAACAACATGGTCCCATCTCTCCTAAATGAGTCCAGTTAAAGACAAGGTTTCTCTTTTTAGGTCTTTGGGTAACCGGTCCTACATGATGGAAATCCAAAGAGCTGGAGGGTTTTTGCCGGCGAGGGCCTTTTGTTTGGGATTAAAAATGACTTACAATGAACTTTCATTCCATTGGATTTTATTGCTCTTGACCTCAATACATTATGGTTGAGAAGTTTGTCAAAGTGGGATCAATTTCAAGTTGGGCATTGTTCATATTTTATGAATATTCATTTTGTGGATCTTCATGTTTATCAATAAAAAAAAAAAGAAAATGTGTCGGACATAATCAGGCACTCCACTTCGCAGCTCAATTTCCTGTGCTTTATGTTGCAGACATAATTGGCTGAAGTTCCTACTATAAAGGTACATGTTTGCACTCAGAAATGCTGAATAAAAGATAAAAGCAAAATCTTCAAAAAGAAGAAAAAAAAACATTTGGCTTCCTTTTAATTTTGGAATCAATTAAGAATTATGTAGGACTCCATAAAATAAACTACATTTGCATGATTTTATTTTCCTTCGGTACAATATCTCCTAGAGTATTAGCATTTATAGTAAAATGCAGATTGACACACATCAGTTCCCATATTATGACAAACTGGTGTCTGGTTGGGAGGATTGTGCCAGTATACTATTGATGCACTAGTAAGCTGGTGAGTAAATAAGAATAGCTTCAATAGGTCAAAAACTAAAAAAAAAAAAAAAAAGTTTTAGTAAAACGTAATCACATACCCATATTACCGCCATAGAAGTGCACAATACACTACTGTTGAGTTACAGATCGATTGGCTCATAATCCCTTTGTTAGCATTCACTTGCTAAAACATGCTGTATGACAAAAATGTGCTTTGATCAACTCCACCAGCTGCAGCGTGTAAAACCCAGATGGGGAAGCGGGGCAGAAAACAGACTAGTGGATTTGCCTTCGTGCTTCTCCAGCCACACCTCCCGTCTCTCTCGCTCATTCAGTCCTGCTGGTGGAAATAAACGGCTCTTTTTATATCGGGAAGCCGACGCACAGCTGGTCCGCTGTCACACTGTGACTTATTTTATTTCCCCCTCTGTCGTGCAACTCATTGTCATCAATTATCATCTTGTTCCCAGATGACCATCTCTGCTTGGTGTGGCCTCTGTGGATTTCTTGTGTGACAGCAGAAGGCAAAAATCATTGCAAAGATTTTGAAAAGCATTTCATTTGCATGCAACATTTTTGCCGTTACAATAACTCAATTGGATTGTCACCAAAAAAAATGTCAGATTTTTGAAGTGCAAATTTTTTCTCCAAATTTGAAACTGAATGTTCCTCTGGAAGTTTTGTTTCAATTTGTTGAAAATATTGGATGCATTTGTTTAATTTTCATTTTTAAATGTTGAAAAGTTATCGTTAAATGGCGTCATGCGTTTTGCAGTACAGGGTCATTTTATAGCACAATTAACTACAGTACCTTCACATATGAAAGTTTTGTGCATAAAAGAAATTTGTCTTTGCATCATAGCTGTATCTACATGCCTTGAAAATCATTAGAATAGAATAGAATACAACTTTATTGTCATTGCACTGTCACAAGTACAAGCAACGAGATGTAGTTTGCATCTATCCAGAAGTGCTCTACGAGATATAAATATTTATTTACAGATGTACAAGACTGTATGTATGGACTATAAGGGGTTATAGCAAAGAAATATAGATATAGATTGCATACATATCTTGCAATGGTAAAAAGGAGAGAAAAGTCGCAATCCAGACTAAAACTTTTCTAGTTATTAAATAAAAGCATGGGATTTTAGATTTACAGGAAATCAGGAAGGATTTGATTTGCCTATCTATCTTAAAGAGACTTTGATAAAGCCTCGAACCATTGTTGTAAAGCAATCTCATGAAGATGCTCGGAGTTATCTGTAATTTCCTTTAAGAAGAATCCTCCTTTGTAGTAAAACAGAACAGAAGCAGCCTTCTTTATCCTTATAAGAGTTATGAATCAGGCTTTAAGTGATCAAAAATCTATTTTGACAAGTTGAAAAGACTCAGCCCATGAACAGATTGAACTTCCATCCAGTTAGACAAAATTAAATATATTTCTGTTTTCATTTGGGCAATCCCCATACAAAAAAAGAGGTGATGAGCACCTAGGGGATGTACAGTAGTGCATGCAACTCTGGCTCTAGGTTGTAACAGAAGGTTCAACATATAAAATGTACTTCTGTCATTGATTTTTATTGGTCTCGGTGACAGCTCCTCTAAATTGTTATCGATCTGGCAAACAAAAAACAAAATAGAAGAAACGAGGCTGGACATTTGTCTTTGGAGACAAGCGGTCATTGGACATTTCGAGGATGTTAATGCTTGTGTTGCAGCAATCAGAGGAAATGTTGACGCAGCATTTTTTTTTGTTTCCTATGCCTCCATGTGTGGGTCCTTAATTGCAGGTGTGAAAAAAGTCCCACACTACAAAGTCATTTGGACCAAGACTACTTTAAACAGAAAATAAATCAACTATACTGACAATGAAGCTGAATAAAAGCAATTATGGGCTTGTTTGAGAACTTCCATTGTGTAAGCGGGATGATAAATGTGACAAATGTATTTCTCCTGTAGCAATTGCCAAGATCTGGGGCATAGCATTTTCTCAGCATGCAATAATTTTATTTCTTACATCATATTTATTTTTTTCCACAAAGAGTATTCCAGTTATGTAGAGTATTTGTAATTGGGCTGCATGCTACATATGTAATATTTAGAAAGCATACAAGTGCATCTCTGTCGACTAGAATATTGTGAAAATGTGGACTCGGTTTAACTCAAACATTAACACTCCTGTTATACAGATCCAGCACAGAAAGCGTACACAAGTTTTTTATTTTGGTTAGTTTTGATAATCCTGGATCACAGCTAAGAAAAAACTAAATTTAAGGGGTTCAAAAAAGAAAAATCAGCTTCAATAAATGTTGGCCTCAAGTCTGGAGTGTTACCGACGGAAACCCAGGTTACCTTAGCAAATCCACCCCGACAATCTCAGTTTTGGCAATAATACTGCACCAATGGCAAACTACTTGCAATGACTATCTATTGCATTAAGGCATGGAGAGTATGTAGGACATTCTAGAAAATATTCTTGAGTCAGCTGTGAAGCCAATTGTTGGACAGCTAGAGCTGCAGGGTCTCAAAACTGGAAACGGTCCCAAGACACAGCCACAAATCTCCATCAGAAGGCTGAAGAGGGAAATTAACTCTCAGCTGTTACGGCCCAGACAAAGTCCAGACCTCAGCTACACTGTGATGCTGTGTTGGACTTTTAAAACAAGTGTGGAGAAAAGAATACCTGCAAACTTTAAATAATTGAAACAATGTTTTAAATAAACAGGGTTTATTCAAAACAAAAAGACTCTGAAATGACATTTATGTGAAACGCGTCAAGGCTGAGACATCCAGTGATGTCTCACAGCTGTGATAGCTGTCATGTGCGAGGCACAAACACTGCAGCGACAAAGTGACGGATTCACGGTCAAGAAACCGCTTCATCACGTCAACCCAAACGACAGATAGTCATCCTGACAAATGCCCGTTTAGCTGACTCGACTCATGACCTTGCTAAATATCAGTGAAATTACAGAGCGCATCATTTTTCTTCCTGGTCAGCGCCTCAAAATGCCGTGGCAGCATAGACCCCAGGTTACCGAAAGCAGAATTCCTGCCTGGCCAGTGCGTCAGTTAGGAGCTGCATCAGATGGCATCAGTGGCCTCAAGTACAATTTCAATCTCTGTGCCCTTGTCTCTCAATTGACTCATCCATGAACATGGTATTTTCTCTGGAGGGGATAAAGCTGATGAAACTATAGTCTTTTGCAAGAGGAATGCGGAACGGAAAGAAAAAAAATTGAAAAGGCAACTTGCAATCCAACATTATAAAAGTTAATCTATAGCTCAGTCAAAGACGTTTTGAGCTACAATTACATCAGTAATAGTGACGCCGTTTAACCAGAAAGCGGTAAGTGGCTCTTTACTAGATACAACTGAAAAGAAATGTAAAAAAAAAAAAAAAGTACTTATCCACAAGATTCAATGACAAACAAACCTGTCATTGTTCTCCACAGGCCTATGATGCTGATGAACACTGAGTGAAATAAACCTCAGGTAATCCATCTTGTGTCTGAATAGTCCTCTTACTCATCTCAAGGTTACATTGTGAAATAATAAATGTGCTTTCATATTATTAAAAGAAAAAGAAAAAAAAACACTAGCAGGATTAAGCGGGCGAACCGACCTCGGTAAAATGTAGCTAAAGACTAATAGATGAAACAGACTTGAGAACGGTGGATGGTTTGTATTTGTCACCGAATAGTCCAGTCCTTTCTCCATAAATTACTAATTTACTTTATGCCATGTTTTTTTTTGGAGAGAAACAATCTTTGACAAGAGAACCGTGTCACCTTGACTTACTTTGAAGAACTTGATGTCTCACTTTGCAAGACTCGTTATGTGACAAGTTCCAATTTGGAGCTTTAACAGGTAAAGACACCCTAACTTATTCAAGCACATCCTAAAACACCCATTTAGCTTGACACCTGTTGAGAGAGCAATTAAACAGGTCTGTGCTATTTTCACATTAAAAAGGCCCAGCTGGTTTAGCCTCACCGGGATGCTGATGGTGTTTAACATTGTGCTGAATTCCCCATTAATGCTTAAACATTAATGGGAAACTGAAGGTGTCACGGAGAAATGCAAAATGTCAAACACAATAATTACTGCTCGGCGCAGTGGTGACAGGCGGACGTGCTGTGCAGCAGTATGTAAGACGACAGCCGACTTTGACAGCGTGTGGTAGCCACGGATCGATTTCTGGCAGATCTTGAATTTAATCTCTTCGTGTCTTCAACTTTCTGTATAGAGACGGAAAGACGAAAATGAGCTTGAACATTTCTCCGTGACATACATATGAAAGAATATATATATATATATATATATATATATATATATATATATATATATATATATATATATATATATATATATATATATATATATGCAAGGATCATTTCAAAAGGACTTTGTTTAGATCACCGTTTCTACTCCGACTGTGAAAACTTCACAGACACTATGCAATTTTAAACATTAAAAATGTTTGATGCCATATTACTCTAGGTTTTCTATAGGTTTTCAATCCAGTAAATTTACTGCTTTTAGTAGTTTAGTCTGGTGCCACACTCACCACAGATATGACTGTCATTTTGAAATGAAATTATGACTTTCTTCACAACTCTCTCAAAACTGTAATCGTTCCAGGTGCTTGTGAGTGTTTTTCTACAACATTTTTTCCTTCCATATAACTTTTCATCAATGCAGTCTATGTGTGAGTCTCTTCTAAACAACATTCAGGTCAGTAGTCGTCCCTGTTGATGAAGACCAAAGCATTTCTGTATCTAAAATCCTCTCTTAATTACTCCTGTAACTTTATAAAACTGAATTTAGGGTTTTTATTGGATGAAAAACGACAAAGCCATGAAAAACAAAGAAATGCCTGAGGTTTATTACTGTGTGTAAAATAAATCTGAATATAATTCACGTTTGAATTTAACTACAGCAAAGTTATAGTTTGCATTTATATTGTAGTTCACAGATTACTTTATTCTTGTGTGTAAAAACAAAATAATGCTTCTCTTTGTGACTTCTCTTCTTATGAATACTTCATTCACTCATGAGCACAGTTCATGTCCAAGTATGTATAGTCTTAAAATTACTGTACAAAAAACAAGAATATCTGCAACATTAATGTCACCGTACAAATTAAAAATAAATAAATAAATAACCCAAAGTTGTTCAGGGGTGATGAATGGATGCTGTCGTCCAAATTCCCAGATTCCCTTCAAGCCTTCTCTTTAAATAGTTGAGTACTAATGGCAAATCAATAATCAAGCTGAAGCGTGATTAAACATTCCACATTTGACTAATGACGTCGCGCTCTGGGTTGCTCACGGCATCGACGCCCTTTCCCCTCAGAAATACACTCGGCGGATTGGCAACACTGACACGCGTTCACATTTACCAGGGAACACACCTGCAATCTTTACCAGCAGGACGAACAGGGCTAGAGGTCCAGCAAATCTGCATATAAACATCTCCATCTATTTTCAATTAAAAGACGCAATCGATTCGGGGCCTGTTGGTATGCGTGACAAACCGGAAAATAAGTAAAGGGGTTGTTGTTCGGGGCAAAGGAGCCAATCGAGTGGCTTTGTACAAACACATATTAACACAAATTAAGCAAATTATTAAAAAAAACATTAGTCATACCGCGGTGGTCATTTAGGATATAGGGAAATTACGTGGAGCAATGCAGTAAACAAAGAATCGCTCCTTTTTTCTGTATGACTGGAATTTATCTGGTGTCACTTCAGCGCTAGTGAAGGCGATCAAACCCAATGAGTGGGCAGATTAGCAAAGACTCCATCAATGTTTTATGTTTACATGTGTCATTAAGTTTTAACCCTTTTAGGACTACCATTATAAAAGTCCGCATGAGCATCTTTTTACATTTTTGGATGCTGCAGAGTCATTATTAGGAGCACTCCAATGTTCTTTACATCTATAAAATCCTTATAAGTCCTCCTTTCCAAGTTTGTATGCCATTTATCAATAATAACTGATTAAAAATAGAAAATTTGCAAAACAATAACAAGAACTCCATCCGTTTATAATTTTTTTGACATATTTTTGTAAATATGAAGAGTTTCCTAACTTTATTTACCAAAGTTCCCAATACAAAAAAGTTGCACACAAGCCTTCTAAACCAAACACAATTTATTTGGAGTTTTTTCAAAGCTTCGTTTCAAAGTTACAGCCAATTTTCTAAAAACAATAAAACGAGGGAAAATAAAAAAAATGCTTTTATCAGTGCAATCAGAAAAAAGAAGTGCAGAAGATACATTGCACATTGGACGAGCTCCAAGACTTCGGACGCAGAGTAAAATCTTCTTACTCCGTGTCTTTCCATAATTTTTTTTTTTTGGGTGTTTGCCTTGCAAGAGCAGAGCCAAATAGCACGTGCAGGAAACGGAAATGACTTTCATGAAATCTCACCTGAAGTCATGTGACATTTCATGAAATCTCGTAGTATTTCATTCTGTCAACGTCAGAACAACACAGGAAGTGATTGGCCAGACCCGAGCTGATCTACAAATATAGGGATGGATGCCACATCATGTTTGTGGACCCATCCTTTTTACTATAAATCTGTGAACTCGTCTGCGCGCGCACAGCAACTCGGGGGGGATGTTTAGGGTCGGAAAAGGAAGCGCAATTCTTACAGTTTAATATGCAAAAAAAAAAATTGCTCTACCTTACGTGGTTCGAATTCTACCGGCATTTGAAAAATATGTATGCATCTCAGATCGCCGGCGATCTGGTAGCCCGAATCGGGTTAAACAAGTTGTAAATTATTTAAGGACGTAAACTAAAATATTCATTCTTTAATCGGGCCAACTCCTTGCTTTTATTCCCCCCACGAAAAGGTCTCAAGAAATGTTATCAAACTTAGGTGGCTAAAGTAAAAACAAGAAGCAATACATTTATTAAGGGGGGAAACAAAACATCCCAAACAAACTGTGAAGAAGTAACTCACAGTAACCCGGACGGCCCAGGCAACCATAATTATTCCTGAATCAGAGTCATCAGAGTCACATCAAGAAGGTCACAAATAAAGGAAAACAGACCTGCACAATCACAGTTTCAAAATATTTCTTTGAAAAAACAAAACAGGATTTTTGAAGCAGGCACCATATGGAACCAAGTGGTCTCCATTTTTAAAAAAAGATATCCAAACACAAACTATTTACTAGAGTTTTCTAAAAACTAAAAAAATGACCATAACTCAAGAAGACCCAACTTGTCTTAGGATTAATGGCTCATGTTGGAGGCCCCTGCTTCCCTCTGACAAAGTAATGAACCGAAGACACATGACTGGTGTTTACTCTGGACGAGCTCTGGGGCCTCTGTGCCTGCCTGACAGACAACTTGACCAGAGCAAGACACGGAAGATGACTGTGTGAATGAAGGAAACACATACAGTGGGAACTAGACAGAAAAATCTGACAGTACAAAGGCCAGTGTTCCGATTTCCTCCTACACACAAAAGCACAGCTCACACACAGCTCATTAGTGGCATAGTCTGTATCACTTGACCACTTTTACATCAAGTTTCTCTACATAGCTGCAGCCAGAAGGCAAGTCAAAACCAAACTATTAACTGATAACATATCTGACTAATTATGAAAAGTCAAAGGTCTGGTTGTAACCTCTAAAGCCGTTTCATCATCAAAAAGTAACAGGACGGAGATTCTTCTGGGTGAAAGTGCAGAAAGTCCAGTATTTATTTATTTTTTTTAAAGGAGCAACAATGGAACACTGAAACGCATTACAAAATGATGAACTGCTCCTATAATGTGGCCCTTTGGTGTCCTTTTCCTTTTCTAGCTTTCCTCTCCTACGTCTCCCTTGACATGTAGCCCAGAGCAGCTGGTTGCAGCTCTAGCTTGTTGCCCTCTCACCTTTGAACTACTGTCAGCTAAACTGTCTATCCAACAGGTCGTAGCCCTGCTGCTTTGGAGTAGTGGGTGGATGGCCCTAGAAGACCAACACGGGCCCCAGGCAAGGCAGGGAATTATTTTCAACTCAGAAAAATTAACATGTGCAGCAGTGGTAAAGTGGTCTTAGTTAGGTCCAAGCTGGAGGGCTGGGATTTTTTCCTCTATTCTATTAAACCTTGGTAAATTAGAAGTGCAAATACCCTGATTTTGAAATGTCCAAAAAAATCCTATCCAAATCAACTAGACACAATGTAAAAAAAAAAGTAACCTCTCTTATTAAATCATGCTCCTACTGACCAAATACAGATGACTGCCTGATATGTGGGAACGAGATTTTACTTAAATTTAAACTTGTCTGTTGACATAATTTAGGCTAAAAGATTTCATACTACACCACATTTGTCCTTAGCTAAAACAAATTAGGTCCCCAATGGTCATAAACCCATGCACAAAAAAAAGAGAATATGGAGCAGAGGTAAAACTCTGAGTGTGGCTAGCTTACGGGAATTACTCCAAGAGCACGTTTATGTGTCCAGTAGGTCACCAGAAGAATCCAAAAAAATCACTTAAATCACAGCAGGCCTCATACGACTCAGTTGAGTTCAATGCTCATGATTAAACAGAAAAGATAACAGAGCAAAAATGGTGTCAATGGGAGAACAGTTAAAATCTGTTTTGTAAAAACTGTGTTCCCAAGACACTGCTGAGCAAAAATAATAACTAGTGGCTTAAACAGTATACAGAACTTTTTTACAATCAGACTTCAGAAAAGATTATGTGCTTTGATGGAAAAAAGCCAAACACCAGCACCCACTTTGTAAACAGTTTTGTATGGCCTAATCAAAGTCTAGGCTTAAATGTCATCAAACTATCACTGCTTCCAGGTAAGTTTAAACAGACCCTCCATCTTCGATAAAACCTAAGTACAGCGCTAATTTACTCAGTTTCTTTATCTAATATTAACCTTTAGATGATCTGAATGATTTGAGTGTCCGAAAAGGAAGAAAAAAAAAAGAAATCTGAATTTCAATATTCCACTGTTAAATGTAAGAAAAAGAAGCCATGTAGGTGTGATATAGTAAATCTCCAGCAACTGATTACAAGAGGTGTTGAAGACACTCAAACTCCAGCTTATTAAATCCACATTCTCTGCTACTCTTCTGACGCGTTCTGCACCAATCTCCTTCATCCGAGTCTGACTGGCTTTCAGACCAACTAAAGAAATGGGGTGCATCGCACCAGGAAATGAATCCTGCTGAATGATGAGCTCCAATGCCCGCTTGAAGTATCACGAAAGGGATGATTGAGTTTGGTCACCAACCTCCTGGACCTCATTGACTCAAACATCCTTGAGCGTGGAACAATAATGGTTCCGCCATTGTAAATGACTTTATTGATTCTTGCTGTACCCCCAGATTTGTCACTGCTCCCATCCTGCAGAACAAAACACCAAAGATGGCTGCTAAACCTTAAGCTTGGTTGAAAATCTCATGCATTTGATTACAAGTGTTGGTTTGGGGTGCAACATTTCCTCCATTTCACAAGTTGTCGTTCCATTGCAGCACCATATTGTTGTGAGGCATGTCTATCAACTGTAAAGAGTCTGACATTTTTTATTTGTGGGTTATTTTTTACATGAACATTTACTTGTAAGATAGTTTTGTGTTACAGCAAAAATACTTGGTAAGATTTCTGCTTTTTCCGAGTTTGTTCGGTTTCAGCGACCGCAAATTTATTTAATAGCTTCCATTTATTTACATGCCTTGGATAACAACTAATAGAAATGCGTATCAGTGAAAAAAGAAGAAATGTACCGCTATCAAGGCCTGAAAATATCAATGATCTCAAACATGATCTGCGCATATAGAGACACTATAGTGAGACATCTCAGCATGACTCCATGTCTTCACTGTCTAGCACAAAGAAAGCACATCTCAAAAGAAAAGATTATATATTCTAAGAAACTATACGGTTGTATAGCTTCAGGGAAGCCTTTTGTTTCCCCCATTGTAAAGACTGTTCAGCAAAATGGGGGGATCAATTTGGCATTACAATGCAAGTACTATGAAGGTGTCTGCACTTTGAAACCTCTATGTGGAATAAACCCGATTGAACATCAACAACAAAAATGAAAAACTCTGAACAATGTGACAAATTCGTACTGAAATAATCAGAGAAAGGGCCAGTCATGGATGGACAGAAACGAAACCTTTAACAGCGCATCAAGATTACAGATGGAACATGTCATTTGTACAGGATGGTTTTCTTTAAAGATTAGCCAACCAGCATATCAAACTCATCAGCCAGCTTTGATTATTAGTAGCTTTTGAAACAGTGTGGATAGACTGTGTATGCTGCTGTCCTGAAATTTGTGGCATGCTTTTCCTTTCTCTCTCCCTATTTCCAGTTAAAATAGGGTCACTAGACCCTCAAAGAAAATCTCGGAAAATAATGAATACAAAATGAATTTTTCAAATGCTGAGCTCATGTATTAAAAACAGCTTTCGAAACCAGACCGGTCATATTGCTCCCTAAACCTAATAAACGGTTTGGCCAACATTTGCAGTAACTGCCGCCATCAAGCATTTGTCAGAACTGACAATGAGATTCATGATGCACTGTGGGGTGATTTTCTGCTTATTGTGGTGGTGCCGATTTATTATTACAGCCGGATTGAGGGATTTTTGACTTAGTAATCTTCTTCTCAAATGCCCATTACGGTCACGCGACAGCACCAAAATCAGTTTCAATTCTGGAGTTTGACTAGGCCACCATAGTTTGAGTTTGACTCCTCTTAAGTGATTTATTGATTATAAAGGCATTTCAGTAATAGGACCTGCAGGGATTTGGCTTGCTAATTGAATCCAGCTTGAATATAAAATCCAAAAAAAGTTGATTAATCATCAGTAATTAGTAAAACCCCAAGGGGAGCAATTACTTTGTGCACACAGGGCCTGGTTGCTTTGGACTGCTGTTTTTCACTAGTAAATCAATTAATTTGAAATCAGATTTTTCAAAGTTTAAGTGTACATTTAAAGGAAATCTCTTGCTTTTCAGAGGAAATATTTTTTTTTTCAATCTCCAAGTGTTGGCACCTTGCTTTCCACTCACTTTTCTTATTATAGTATATATTTAAAAAAGTGGGAAAACCTTTTGTGTGTAACTGTGTTTTTATTAGTATAAATATTCATCTGTAGGTGCAATGTTTGCTTAAATTATTATTATGCATCATTGCCTATTTTCAAATCCAATAACTGACTTACAAAGTTAAGTATTTTTTATTTATTTTTTTTATGGCAAATGCAGAAAAATTGGGAAAAAAAGGAAAAAAAAACATCTACAGGGTTAGACTGAATTGCTTTGGGTTAAAATGGCTTCTGTATAAAAAAATTCTATGTCCAGTGGTTACAGCTCAAGATTTTCCTGTTGCTTTGTTGAATCATCTTGTGATCACTTAACTTAGCATGTACTGTCACAACTCGAGATCCCCGCAATGAAAAAAAAAAAAGAGGATAACAGAATTTGAAATCAATTGTTTGCTCTTTGTTGAATCTTACAGTGAAATTGGTTTTGCCTTGGCAAGTTTGACCCACTTCCATGCTTCATTTTTTTTCTTTTCTGTGCAACAACAACGCCTTTTCAGTAGCACAAGTCCTGTGAACTCAGATCAGTTTAAACCACTGCCTATGTACTATATGGGCAGCGATAACAAAACCTGCTGCAAGATTTTTTTTTATTGTTTTAAGTTGTTAGTTTTGTCAGTCTTTGTATTAATTTTTTTTTTTTAAATAGCTGGCTTAGAAAATTTCCATTACAGATTGTAAGGTTGCATAAAGTTCTTCCATTAGGTGAGTAAATCTATCAGATGAAACCATGCCAACATGATGCATTTCCTTAAAAAAAAGAAGCAGAAAACCTCCACATATACTTTTGTCACATTACAAATCACAATCTTGAATGGATTTGAATAGATTAAAATTTGCAACAAAATGTCGACATAACTCGAGTGGTATATTTCTGCCATTCACTGCAGTGACGTAAAATCCATTAAAGTAACAAAACCCAATGAAATATAAATAGGAACACACAGCCTCTTGCTTCTTGTTATTCTTGCACATTATCAAGAGATGCATGCAAGGAATCCTTTAACACATCTCAAAAATAGATATATTTTTGCAAATGTTAATTCAAATGTAATGCCTTTTCCAAGTCCATTGGCAGCCATGGATGAGAAATAAGATCTTTATGACAAACTTCAGCTGTGTCAGCCATGCCTGATTGCTAACAATATCATGGGGGGGGATATAATTATGGGAATGGCAGCCGCAACAGACAGCAATCTATACAAGAAATTTAAATTGAAACTTTAAAATAACACGTTCATTTTTGCTTCGCGGGTGCAAGCGAATTCATTTGTTGCTCTGACAGTCTGCAATTTGGGAAGAAGAAAAAACAAAAAAACTATTCATATATGACTTCATTTCACTGAATGTGTGCGTAACTGCATAACACAGTGAGAGGAGGAGAAGGAAGGAGGAGGGGAAAGCCAGTTGTTTAAAAAGTGATGGGGTTTTTTTTAAGGAAAACTTTAAGGAGTGACTGTTGATGCAACAAGAGTGTCTTCATGGTGAACAAATGGGAGCCTCACAAAAATGGCTTTTAGCATCAAAACAAATCACGATATGCTCCAACTAGTGCGTTGCCTCTTTAGTCTTATTTGTCTCCCTGGCAGAACACAGCTATTGGAGCCAGCAACCATTTTCTACGCATGTTCATTCGGTTCAGAGTTGCTCAGGCGTAATGCTCTTTTATCATGAATGAACAATGCTGGCCCACCCACCAGACACAGCGGCCTGTTGCCTCACGTGCCAAAAGATCCATTTGTGAGGAACACAGTTTGATTTTTTTTTTTCCCCGCCTTAATTATCCACAGTTACTGTTCAAGCTTAGTTCTGCTCACTCAAAAACAAAAGCATTATTTAGCACTTTGATTCAAATTTCAATCAAATTATTATCTACAGGAAAACGAAAACGAAAATCTCCCAACATTCTGCATGTACTGTATGAACTCACCCATAGTGAGGCTTCGCCAGCTGCTCTTCTGACCGCCATACATCACGTCTCAGGACAATTCCCAGCTCAAACACTATGTTGGAACACATCATGTGAACGAGTGGGATTCCTTCAAGAAGAATTGCTCCCCAGAAACCCTCCCACTGGCAGAACATAACGGCATAAAATCATCTGTAACGAGAGACAATGACGGTATTAAGGACCTACCTGAGGGGGGTTGAAATGAGCAGCTTGGAAAAAGAATGTGGAAAGGATTGTTAAAGTGCTTCCATCAGCACAAGAAGTGTAAAGCAAAGGGAACATACTGAAATGTGCCGAGCACACATTCACGTCAAATTTCGACAATGTGGGAATAACACAGTGAAGCTCTTCCAGAATTACCCATAAAAATTAATGGTAATGTCCATCTAACCATCTCAAAAAAATTTGTAAGTTTTGTAGAGGGTTAACATCAATCTACAGTAAGGAATTATTAAGAAAACAAGATTTTTGAAATAATTTTGGTGGGACCAAGAGTTCTCATATTGGTGGTGGCACAAAAAGAACACAGGTTTATAAAATTTTAATTGTATCATTAAGTCTCCCTAATTGGTGTGAAACATTCCAGTCAAGACATGGCCAATTAGTTCTAAGGTGTTCCTAAAGCCACAAAACCATGTGAAATGTTTCTGACTCAAAAATAATTTCTTACCAGGGCCAAAGTGAAGGAAAACTGAACTGTTGCTCATTGGTCCAACGTCCTCAGTTTGTATTTCACCTGGGCATCAAGCTCCTCCAGCCTGGAAGAGGAGTGGAAAGGCTTGTAATCCATGATGCTTGAAGTTCAGTGTGAAGTTTCAACAGTCAAGGATGAATAAAAATGTGTAATGATACAGTGTTTAGTTAAAAAAAAAAATATTTACTCAGATCAATGAAAACCATAGAATAATATCTTGGAATCTCAAATGCACAGCACGTCACCCAGTGAGGAATGAGACACAAACTGGCAGGTGTGACTAATCAGCAAATTAGAGCTGTGCCATCTGAAGACAGGCTTAGAGGCGTACAAGTAAAAAGGGGGCGTGTCAGATGAAGCCCCGCTTGCGTCGTCTTTCTGAAAACCACGTGACTTACCACAACCGATGCCTCGCGTTACTTGGGTCACGTCACTGCTTCATTTTGCATGTCGGTTTTCAAAATAAAAGCGCGATGTGCCTTTACTATGATGAGCCGTGCTGCTTCATGTGTTGTACGTAATTTGGTGGCGCATCAGGGAATATTTGTCTTCAGCAGTGGCTGAAATAAAAGAAACATTGGCCAACATATTTGATGTCTATCGATGATGGCACTCGTCAAAATGTAATATTTGATACTGGTTTTCTCAATTGTTGATTATGGTGTTTGACTGTATTTGTGTGGTTCTATGATGTAAATCTATTTGAGCTGCATTGTTGCTGAAATGCAATAAAGTTGCAAAAACACAAATAAAGTTGATTGATTGTCTGAAATGGAGCCACCAAGAGGAAAATATCTGACATCTGGGAATACTTTGAGATGATCGCTCACAATGAAATTTCACACCCTCTGGAAATTTCCACTATTATTTGTAGTCCATTTAGCAAAGATGTGTCAGTATTGCACAGCAGAAACAGATTTAATATTGTTGCAAGACTAAAATTATGCATGTAGCTAAACATAAGGGACAATTAGAAATCCAAGAAAAAGCAAATGTCCCAACAAGCACTGCACTCCCAAGACACTAAAACATCAAACGTCTTTATTGTCAAATCAGTCTATGACATAAAAGAAAACACAACACAGCCATTGATGGTCATCATATACCAGGATTAGATTGGCTACAAATCATTTTAATAACTAAAACATATGACAATTAAATATGATTTAACTGACTCACGTTAATATACACGAGTTTGATGAAAACTTTGTGACAATAATGCATTTGCTAATTTTGTGAAGTGTGAACTGAGTGACAAGGCTGTTACAGTTTCAGCAGCAGATGTCACTAGTGAGTGATGAATGAAGCATCAAGTAGTGAACCTTTGGGCCAAGCAAAGGGCTGGAAAGCTTCATTGCTTCACGAGGCTTCATTTGTCCATCACTACAGGAAATGCAGTGCAGGAACAAGATAATGTGACTAATTACAAAAATAAATAAATAAATAAAATAAGGAGGGGATAACACCAAGCACAAGAGGACAAGACTAATGTTTGAATAAGAATCTAAAACAATACACAAAAGCAGAATGCTGGAGAATTTCAACACAAAGGAATGAATTTGTATGGAACTCCATCAGTGACAAAGTACCAAAACAAATACAAAAACTAAACAACAACCAAACTGCAAAAACCTATAAATCACAACAGGAATCTCTAAAGGATAAATTGTGTAGCAGTGTCAACTATTTTATTTCTTTCTCAACCAAACCGAAAGCATTCACTTTGCCCCGGGATAAAGAGCAAAGCTGTGTTCTCCATGCTTATGCAATGCCATGCTATCCTTGTGTTTGGCCATGCTGAAGCTGGTAGGCAAAGCCGGAGCTCGTCAGTCATTCATGAGCATGCTGCTTACTCCATAACACAATGTGCACTGCTATGTGTAGTAAAACTGCAAAATGAATTATGGATACTCACAGAGGCAAGGCCTCCTTTCCCTACTCACATAAGCCTGGCTTAAGTCAGCTTTTATGTTTTAAGAAGAAGTTTAATGTTGGAAACAGAAGCAATTCCAAGATTTATTTTGCATGTACATAAATTCAAATTACATGGATTCTTTATACTCCAGTTTATGACCCAGGGTTGTTTTCAGCTATTTAATGAAAAGTACTAAACATTAATTTCTTTCTGGCAGTTTGTTTTTAAGAACAAGAGGCATGTTTGGGATTTTAAGATTATTGTATCTTAAAATACCAATTTATGCATTTATGTATGATGTTTGCAGTCATTTATCCTGAATTAGTCATCATTCATCTCATATTACCTTCTTTAAATTCATAGCTGTTGGCTGCTGTGCTCCGGTTTGGATCTGTAATAACCTCCTGATGTCAAACTGTGAATGGCTCACCTTTGAACAGCGATGCATGGGGCATCCAAAGCCCTTTCATGTTAGTAATTGCAGGATACATGGGCATAAAATGTTCAGGTTTGCCTGCAGTAATGGTAATGTCAGTGACCAAAAAGCATCTGTGGTCAAAATAAACAATTTTAAAGAAATGTTGAGCATTTTTAAGACGACTTTCAACTCTGACTACAGTGATATTGAAGAACAAAGGATATGGCAATCAGTTGTATTATTTTTAAAGTCAGCAGAATGTATGTGAAATACAAGAATTTAGCTAATTTTTCCTAAACGTTGGTAGTTTCAGTCTAGTACAGAAGAAATATGCACATTACGAGTAAGATCAAAAATGTACATATAAGTGGATCCACATACCAAAGAGTGCTCCCATATTCACACTATGGGAATGAAAGTTTAGATAAAAAAAACAAAAAACAAGGGGTAACCATCTTTTAATACTATTGTGGCTTGTGAAGGCCTGTTAACAGTCTAATAATTCAGACATCACATTGTCAGGTTTTCTGATATAAAAAAACAAATCAAAACCATTTTTAAACATATTTTTTATTGCAAAAAAACAGGTAAGCATTACCGCCACCTACTGGTAGGTCACAGTTCTCCCCTGCATACCTCTATCAATCAATGCAACAAATGCAGATGTAATAAAGGAGCTTAGTTTTTTTTTTTTTTTTTTAGTTTGACAACCGCTTCCTATGGGTCGAAGCGTTCATGTTTTTTGAAAAGCTGCCTGACCCGCATACAAGCACTCAGGATACACCTTTGAGACATTTGCAAACATAAAATAAGGTGTTAATGAGTGGTCTTGGACCAGGATGGCGCATATCAAGGCTTGTGATGATGATGCAGGCAATGACATGGGACAAATCATTTCCTGAATCAGTCGCGAATACAAGGCTCCAAGTCTTGTGAGTTCAAATAATTGTCTAAACGCTGCAACGACGTTTGCATTTAATTCTTTTAACATGGGCCTTTCACTTGCCTATCTTTCAAACGGGGCACATTCAAAAACTGTAATACTGACTGTATTCCTTTTAATGTATTTTCAGACTGAAAACTTACAAGTCTAACTTAAGATCAAATGGGTAAGAATGTTCAGTTTTTTCTTTGCGGGGTTTAATTTCTTAATGCAAATGTACTTATTAACATTATTTTGTTAATGTTATGTTCATTTATGTTCATATCTAGAGGAAAAAAATTGAAATCTTTATCTAAATGCTACTAAAACCTGAAGTCCCTTGATTTTTTATTTTTTTTAGAACCAGATAATCAATGTTTCTCATCAAGAAACTTCTTAAGGATTTATGCTTCTTTGAACTACATTTAGAGTCAACATCAGTCTAAGGGCAGGTGAAAGATTTTGGCTGTCGAGTGAATTTTTCACTGCGTATGACCCATTGCTCCCTGCTCCAACTATTTTTCTCCCACTGCTGCTCTGCCTTTGCATCTCTGTTCAAATTTTAATCATCACTCTTCCAAACTGCCTGTTTTTTAGAGTGTTATCAAGACCGCAGCTTTTTTTTTTTTTAATGGCAAAAGTCACCCCTCAATCAAGTTGTTTCCACTTCGCCATGCAGCTCACCTCAATGAGACATAGCACAGTCCACTGATATTTCACTCCAGGAAGATGTGAAAGAAGGTTGTAAAGTTCAGAGAAGCCGTAAAAGATCTTTTATTTTTCTATTACTGCAATGAAAATGAGTCCATCAGTTTAACTTATTAGAACGTCAGCGTGGAAATAAAACCGAGAAGATGAAATTGGGGTTTCGCTTTGACTCATCCTGTTGATGAGGGAACATATTGCTCCCTCTCCCAGATTAACTAAAATAATGACTGAACAGATTTTGGTTGAATTACTCTGGTAATATGCATTTCAGAGATGAATGTATTACAAGCTGTTCTTTTTATGCACCTGGTAAACTTAAAAATGTGTGTCAGCAAAATACATCAAAAAATGTGCTTATTTTTTTGAAAACTCTGGACTGATCAAAATTCATTTTCCCATCCCCTTGACAAGAGATTATATGTTCTGTTATATCAAGCAAGCAGTTTACTTACAACCAACACAAACCTATCAATGCCTAGTCACTAGGCATAGATGGAAAAAAAGATATGTCAGAATCCTGTTTGGGATGTGTGTGTGTTCTTGTGAGACTCTTTGGTGTAGTTACCTGATTGCAACTTCTACACCTGGCTTCAATCAACTCATTATCTTTGGGGAATTTAAGGAGTCCTTTTCCCCCTAATATTCCGTCACCATGGGTGTGTGTGTATGCCTGTCTTCAGAGGAACAGAATCTAAATTTTGTTGATACAACCTTTTTTTTCTAGAAGCCCTTGTCTACTTTTAATCTTCACTGCAGCTCTGCAACGTCTTGCCAGCTCTCATGCCATCCTCTCACAAGTCATCCGGTACCAGGTCTGGATTCCCCAATAACAACCCTAATAGATTGTGACCAGGATTGTTTACCTACCCCCTTCAAAACCCAGTTTCTCCATGCAACTGTAAGTGTTAAACTTTTTTTTTTTTCAATCATTCATTCCTGTTCAGTTTTCCTCTAACTTCCATGTTTCTTCCAGAATGCAGCTGGCCATGGAGTTCCAGGCTTCCTGAATTTGCACATCTGGATTAAGCAATCTGATTTTAATTTTTTTTTAATAAATTGTATTTAGTTTATGGCTTGACTGCTTAAAATAAATGGGTTGTTTCTTTTGAGATTGCTACAGTATTCTCCTTGGGACAGCTAATAATCTTGTCAGGTGGGACAAATGTTTGTTTTCTTTTGTGGTCTGCAATTCCAATCCATGAGTCCCACTGTCCTGTGACTTTTGGTGGCACCCCTGCTCCAAAACCCCTGATTCAAATGACTGGTTAATGATCAGACCTTTAGCAAAATGGTAGGTCAGCCTTGTGATTCAGGTGAGTTGGCGCAAAAGATGAATTAACGCCAAAGGGAACTGGTACTTTAAGACTGGTGTTGTAGACCTTTGGTTCATACAAAGAATACAGGAAAAAGCGCACATTCCTAGAATTGCAACAAAAACGGGAGACCATCCAGTGGTTAAGGTGCAGAAAATGAATATTTTCATTTTCAAACAAACTACAATGGATTGTGAAAGTCGGTGTCAGTGGCATAATGCAAACGCTTGGATGTGTTTGAATGCATATAGAAGTGTTGAGGTGCAAAAGACAAACTCAAATGTGCATGAGGAGGGGAGCTGAGGCCTGACGGGAGGCAGAGGGGACGCTGAAGGCAACTCCGAAGATAGCATGAGGTCAGACGCCAAGGACACCTGCAACCCTGCTCATACGGCCCAGGGCCGTCTCAGACCTCTTTCATACCATGAAGACCATCAGCCACATTCCACGCACCTCTCCCTGACAATAATCCTCAGTAAGCTCTTTTATGTAGCATGTTCACTTCCTCCTCATCTCTGACCTTGCAGAGCTCCTGGTTTCCAGTTCCACCCTCAACCAAAAGCATTCACTATTTCTGTAATAAAGATTAATTCTTACTCCTGAGTGCCTGTGGGTCATTAATGTGTAACAATTCTTAAATTCCTCTATCTAAAGCTTACAGTTGACCACTCATAATTGACAATGTACTGAGACGTGGTCTTGAACACGGAGATGGTTCATAGTTTCAAAAGACTTTCTATGCAATCTACAATCAAGAAGCATGGAGCACTGCTTTTAAACCTCAAACTTGGGCCCTTCTGTATATCAGGAAAACAAAAGCAAATTAGTTTCACATTACACTAACAGTGAAGGACCCTAAGTGAGTCAGTGAAAGTATTTGTCTCCATAGCCAGTGTCAGGACATTTATGCTCTACCTGCCAGTTGGCCTATGTCAAAGTGAAACCAAAAAATCCAGTGGGGTAAGGATTTACCAAAATCCTCCCACAGGTGTTTTGCTCCTGTAGTCACCTGTGGGAGGATTTTACTTGGTCTAAATTCACCTATCAGTTGCTCAGTGTAAATATAACTGATTCATAGCCACAGGTTTGTACAATTTAACATTGTCCCTCACCTTAGTATGCCAGTAAAGCTCTGCCTGAGTGGGAACAGAGTCATGGAAAGGACCCTCTGTCCTTTGTGGTGATTGGGTGCACCACTCCTGTCTGGCATTCTTTCATGCTATCAGATCAACTTGCCAACAGGCAGTTATAAGTTGACAGCTCAGTTTCCCCTCCTCACTGGATTGCCTAAGGCATTTGGTTGCAGATCTCTGTTGACACCATTGTGAAATCTGTTGTCCCTTTAACACCTGATTTCTTGGTTGCGTGTTTTCACATTCCTATTGCACCTCATCAGACTTAAGCCGAGTCTTAATGTATTCACAGAACATAGAATGTGTCAGAATATTTCCCAATGGTTCTTGGATCCATGCATAATTTACTTAGCTGGCTTTTGGCATTCTACTGTGTTCTTGAAGCTTATTCACAAGGTCATCTCACATGTATCTATTGATGCTAAAGAAACGTCTGCTGGTGTTGCGTACACAGATTCCATTTAGGTCACAAGAAGAGCAGCAACAATTTAATTCCGTCATTTTTGACTGAACATATAAAGCATCACAAAAGTAAATTAAAAGTAAATCACATAACCTCCAACTTCTACACATTTTATTTTATTGTGAGTTTACGTGATAGACCAACACAAAGTAGGGCAAATTTATAAACTGGAAAAACAATGAAACGTGTTTTATAAAAACCCTGATGAAGCATTTGACAAACAAAACCCACTGCAATGAACTGGCTCCAACAGAGCTCAGCTATGTGTAATTTGAATATAAATGCAACTCTTTTGTGAAGGTTTTTCATAAAACATCAGTGAACAGACAGTATAATGAAGATCAAGAAACAATTTAGTACAATATCCAAAAATAAAAGCCCGACAAACCAGCCTACCAACCAACTGAGACACGGCCGTCCACCTAAAGATGAAAAGCCAACAATTAGAAAAGTGTCCCAAAGTATTTCTCCAGACTTTTAAAGTCAACATGCAAACTTTGCCCAACATGGAAATGTTCAAGTAACTCTTTTGCAAAGTTATAAATCTAATAAGCTTTCTTATCACCAAAAAGAGATTCTTACTGTTCCAAAATGCACGTTGTGACTAGAAATTGTCCAATAGTCATAATGACCTTGTCAAGAGAATATATTTCAGTTTTCTTTAAACATACACAATCTCTCTCTAATTTCTCTTCCATGCTTGATTGACCTCAATAATTTCCTCATGATCTTGACTTTTCTTTTGACCTATAATTAATCTACCTTGCTGTCAGCATTTTCCCCTCACTACACAATTCTTCTCATGAATGATAAAGTCTCATTTATTACTGCAGGTACTTAATCGTAGGTCTCATTGGAAACAGCTGGTTGATAAATGGCTTGCATCAAATTAAACAGCAAGTGAACACAGAGGGTATCGTGGATGATTGCTTATCTCCTGGGATATCGGGAATAATGAACATGTAATTTACACAACAATTATTCAAAACGAACACACCTGCTTTCTGAGGTGAGATCAGTAAATTTGGAAGTGTGATTTTGTTGTGCTACTTCAAACAACACAAGGTTTCTAAGGCCTCAAAGAGTGAAACTTTTACGGCAAGGAGAATAAAAAAAAAAAAAAACAATCTCCAGTGATACACAAATAGTCTACGCTTATTTATCTTTGCAGGGTTGTGGGGGGTCCTGGTGCCGATCTCCAGTAGCCATTGGGCGAGAAGTTGGGTGCACCCTGGACAGGTTGGCAGTCCATTACAAAGACGAATAACCATAACCACACACGACAATACCTAAGGGCAATTTAGTGCAACCGATTAACCTAACAGGTAAGAACCATGCTTACACAGAAATTTCCAAGAACACAAACCACAATGGAAAATGGCTACCTCTATGTGGAAAATGAAACATTTCACCAAGGTTCTAAAACATGCCAAGGTGTCCTTTCGTACTCTAATGCCTTCCACACTTGCCCGATCTCAATCTAATAAAGCTAAATGGTGGCACAAGAGATGTGCATTATGGAATGCAATAAAGATAATATTTCAGACACCTTGTTGAATTTATGCCAAAAAATAATTAGGGCAGTTCTGAAGCCAAAAGGGAGTCCAACTCGGTACTAGCAACGTGGCTGGTGAAGTTTCTGTTTACGATTCGATAAATCCCTCCCCCTTGCTTCCAAACATGATGGCTTCCATCAGAGACATTGAAGACTGACTGTGTAATAAAAACACAGTCTAGGCTAGGATTCAATGAACACAACACGCACACACACACACACACACACAACCGATAGCATAAATTGCTTCATGTAGAAGGTTTTCTTCTCGCTACTGGACTTTCCTGCTTGTTTACCCCTGAAGCATGAAGGCAGAAAGGAAAAAAAAGAAAACAGGAAAAAAAAGAACAAAGGAGAGGAGTTTGCAGAGGACCTTTGCCACGGTTTTGTGTCTTCTGGCATTTGTAATTAGTACCCGGCTGCCGCCTGACACTGAGAAGCAGATGCTGTCGATCCATTTGTCCCAGACTCTCATTTCTTTTTCACTAAGCAGAGTGAGCGCCCTCTGCGTGTGCATTTGTGTGGGTTTTATACATATAGACACACACAGTATGTGTGTGTGTCCGTTTGATCAATGGTGTTTTTCGGTAATTAGGGTATGACTGCATGTCTTCGAATCCTCGCTGTTAATTACCGCCTCATTTGTCCTATGTGTGCTTACCCGCTCTTTCCACATCATACCTCACCTTCTTTACACGCTCCATGTACCACACTCAGACAAATGCATAATGGATCAAACTGTAACCTAAAATCATCCAGCAGCATGTCACATGTACTCGAATGGGTCGCAACATGTAGGATGAATGGACGATGACTGAGGTTGTGAATGCTGAAATTGTAGACCTAAAACAACTTATAAAAAATAAAATTAAAATCCTGAATATTAGGTACAACAATGTTAAATTTCCCCGTGGAGATTAATAAAGTATTTTTGAATTGAATTGAAAAACAAGACTGTTGACCAGCAGTATTTAATTTCTGATTCTGTGTTTCTGTAAGTAGAACAAATTAAAATGTTTAATCTATTTGGTTGCTTCTGGAATTGCAGCAGTCCACCTCAGCAACGACAGAAATGTGCATGAATAACTGATATGCAGGCTTTGTCAAAAACACAAGCTCTGTCAGAGTCATGGGCTTCATTTTAAGCTAATCTAAAATCTTGAGCTATGGTTACTATTATTTTTTCCCCTCTTTCCTGTGGAAAATTCCCCTGGTTTTGTGGCAAGCTGTGATTCTTTCCTTAAAGGAGACATTGATGGATTCCTTTGCTTTTCTTTCTCCATACAAAGTACTGCTAGCCCCGTGCCTTTGTGTTCAGCTATGTTGTAATTTTTTTTTTTACTGCAAAGAGCCCCAATATATTTATGCTCTTCATTTTTCTTTCCCATAAAAATAAGTCCAGTATTTCACTTCATGACTCTCAACACTTGTCTGGTCAATAATAGGGAGTGGTTCCTCTTCCCTTTTTCTGAAAAAGATATCACATGGCTTCAAATCACTTAGTGATATTTTTAACCCCTTAACTGGTGGAGAAAAAGGCAGAATATTCAAACAAACTAGATTTGTCCCATGGATGGGATACCAGCAGTTAAGGGGTTAATTTGAATTGCATAAAAATTTGGATTGAATTAGGCTGTATGTTATTAGATCTGAATCAAACTAAACGATTGGATTTATCTGGAATCAGGTCTGATATGGATTGTCTTTCAGAGTCCCTCATGACATTGCAATAAAAGAAATAATTGAAAAGTTTAATTTGAAATATAGAAAAAACGTCTCAGATGTTTTAACAGCCTAGTTAAAATGAGATGAAATTATGCCAGTTCACATATGAAGAAAACTTCACTGCAAGACTAGTAATTTTTCAAAATGTGAAGCCCATATTGTTAATTATTTGAATTTTTTGTACTTTTTTCATAAAGTCCAAATTTTCAGAATGTTTATCAGCTGAACTCTTGCCGAAAATGAAACGCTGGGCTAAGTTTTGCACTTTCAGTGTCAAGTCCATGAAACGCTACCATGTCCTCAACGGTCTGCTAATAAAATATTAGCAAGATGTAAATTAAAACCGATTTCAGCCATAAGGGAAGATAAATGGGATCAATCACTGATGGATACTGTGGACAAGCTTGATATAATGTCGTGGCGTAAATCCTCTCCAGGCGCAGGCACAAAATTCACAAGAGAATTAGAGCTAAATTAATTTCTTTTCACTTGCGCACACGGGAGTCTTATTTGTATCCCTTTAAATATATAGATCACGTGATAAGAAAAACATTAAAACTGACAAAAAAAAAAAGAAGTGACTTCAGAGCTTTAGGTTAGGGTCGCGGATGTCCAAGCTAAGATTGACTGACCCGGCGTTACAATTGAGCACATTTCCAGTCGGAGAGACTTAGGTCTATTAGGACTGTATGGGCTCTTTCCTCCACTATCTATTTGACAGAGCTATCACTTGAGGTCCATTACTCTCTGTCTGCTCGCTCTTCCAATAATGCCACTGCAACCATTGAGCGGGATCTTAATGGAAAATGATATGCCTGTTGGCAGCTCAGCGTAGCAATACTGCAGTGACCCATAACGTGTCATGATAAAATGGAAGGAGAAACAGATGGAAGAAAGAACACTGAGGAACCAGAGAGAAAACTGTTGCATGCCCACTGAAATGTGATGGGAATATCAAAAATATTAAGAAAAAAAAAACATCATCTTATAAGTGACCCAACAGTCGATTCTAGAAAAGAAGAAAAGTTCTGACAGTAGTAGAAGCAGGAAATAATAACTTTCAGTAAGGTGGATTTTCTGGTCCAGTAACTCCTAGTTGTCCATTTCCCAAGCTCTGAAATCCATGTTTACTGGATGCTCCTAAAACAGCAGGCAATGGTGCATATAAATTCTATTTCAGGAAATACGAGACCCTAACCGATTACAAGGACAAAATGGCATCCTTCTGTGCTCGTACACATTTGCAGAGCCTGCAAATTGTTGACTCGTGTGTAAGGAAAACTCAGGAAGTTGAAAGAAAAAAAAAGGAGGTTGCTAAAAGCAGAGCAAGCCCTGTCACACACTGGGCTGAGTTGGCAAGGCGTGACTACCGGCGCTGAAGGTTTAGCGTTTCTGTAATGCAGTTCAAATAGAGGAAAAGGCTGGCGGTGTCTGAAGAACTTGACTGTTTGTGCAAACCTGTCAACGCAGAAACTTGGAAGTTTTTTTTCTTTTTGGTCAGGTCTCGAAAAGGGGCGAATCTACAGCATTTTATTTTATTTTATTTTTTTGCAGTTGTCAAATCCATGCGGCTTTTTTTTTGCTAAGTCGGTTAATAAGTGAAACATTTCTAATTGAAAATTAGCTAGAAGGTGTTTTAGAAGCCATCAAGTAGAAAGTAGCAGAAAAATAATCCAATTCACATACACACTAAATTGAAATTTAATTTTCCCGGGTAGCTTAACATCTCTCTAAGTAGGAGTACCCTGGGAGTAACCTAGCTTCTTGCATTTGGAACATGGAACCCCCGATGGAAAGGGCCTGGTTGAGATTAAAACTGTCAATCTTCTAGTTGTTCACATCACTTAAACTTGGTATCTTAACCTAATCGACAAAAATAAAATAGTTCATTGTTGTCAAGTGAAGGGAAAATAAGACATTCCATTGTAACTGTGTCTGTGCGTTTAGCCGAAAAAGTGACACTCAGCTGTAGTCTCAAAACATTTTTAGCAGGTTGTCTTCCAGGATCGTCCTGTTTTTAACTGCATCCACCTTCCTATGAACTTTGGTCACCTTCCCTATCACCGCTGAAAAACATATGGTATTAGCATGATCCTAATACCATCACCACGATGTGCAAAGGTAGCCGGAAATCTTTCACCATTTAGTCCAAGGGTGAGTTTGCTCCTCAAAGTATCTCTTGTTTTTGCCACCAGTAGGTTGATTTGCATTTGCTCCAGGTCTTTGGAAGCATTCTGATCCATGCGGTATCAATGGCAGCAAAGAATGAGCGTCAAGGGACCTAATTTGGTTTTCTTGATGTTTTGCAAAGAAAACATTGATTTCTGCAACATACACTTTCCATCATATCCAGTTCCCTGTGTGTTGCAGGCAGGCCTTCATGGGACCTCTCTGTCTCACTACTAGTTAACTGGATCTAGGGGCAAATGGAGGTGCTTGTAAGAACAGAATCATCAAATACTTTGCTCCCCTCCCCCCCCGTCTCCAAATGACTAACAACAGGCTCCAGTTTACAAGCCCTTAATGACAACAAAGGCAAATATGGCATGAAATGAACGCAATAAATCATTTTGTTTTCACTTTGTCTCCTCATTTTGGTGGTATAACTCTCATTTTCAACTAGATCTCAATTTATATATATATATATATATATATATATATATATATATATATATATATACAGTACAGACCAAAAGTTTGGACACACCTTTCTAATTCAATGGGTTTTCTTTATTTTTATGACTATTTATAAGGCAATAAATCCCACTTATTAACCTGACAGGGCAGGTTGACCTATGAAGTGAAAACCATTTCAGGTGACGACCTCTTGAAGCTCATCAAGAAAATGCAGAGTGTGTGCAAAGCAGTAATCACAGCAAAAGGTTGCTACTTTGAAGAAACTAGAATATAAGGGCTATTTTCTGTTGTCTTACACTTTTTTGTTTAGTGCATATTTCCACATGTGTTATTCATAGTTTTGATGCCTTCAGTGTGAATCTACAATGTCAATAGTCATGAAAATAAAGGAAACTCATTGGATTAAAAGGTGTGTCCAAACTTTTGGTATGTACTGTATATATATAAAAATATAAAAAATAGAGACCATTTCAGAAAAGTAAAAAAAAAAAAAAAAAAAAAAAAAAAGAAAATAGTGCCGGCTATATCTGAGTAAGGTCACCCTGTGGGGTTTATTGGGTTGAAACCAAGTTAATCTCTCCGGTGCAGAACAGCACATTAATGTCAATGACAAACATTTACTGAAATTTAGGAAAGCCATTACACAAGTAGAAAATAACGAAGCACTTCTCTCTTTTTCCTCCTAGCATAGTTAATAAAAGTAAGCCATACAAATGTAAGCTTTCTCTCTCTCTCTCTCTCTCTCTCTCTCTCTCTCTTTCCCTCGACCTCATTCTGGGAGTACATTGAGGCAGATTTATGCACAAATCTTGGGAGTAAAAACATCCAATTACACATGATTCAGCACTTCCTCAAGCTACATAGAAGTTCGCATTCTCCCAAGTAATCATGTTTGGTCTGCAAATAATCACGTCTGTGTGAGGCTTTAGAAATAAGCTGAATAAAAACCACAGGCACATGCAGAGCGGGCTTTATACCAACCCTCAAGTCATCCCCCTGGACCCTGGTGAACAGGCTTTACATGACAGAAATAAAATTCTGTGCTAAATCTTGTAAACGCGCAGTGTAATGCGAGTCGTAAAATGAGATTATGGTGCATCGTTTTATTCTCTGGTTTTCATTCGTTTCAGTCAATGTGCAAACTGAAGCGTGCCCTGGAAGGGTTTAATGTAGGTTACAAATATAAAGTGCATGGGCTGCTTTCAAATTAGGTTCAACCACCTTTGCTTCCCTTTAAAACCCGAAAGTGCCGGATCATATATCTTGTTTTTTGACATATTTAGGTAATCAAAGCGATACAGTTTGAATTACAAATGGTTCATTCAGAACTGACCCTCAAGGCAAAATAAAACCCTACTTGCAGTCAGTGCACTCAGCACCTGCAATCTGATTACTAGATATGAAATGTTGCGATGGGTAAAAACTGATTTACGGATAAATAAACAGGAACAAATATATGCATCAACTATGAAGTGAAAAATATGAAATCACACCAAGTTGCATTTCTTAAACCAACCAGTACTTGTACATTTCTGATTGTGAGACAAAAAATTGCAAGTTGAAACAACGTAGGGCTTTGCAAAACGGATAAAAAGGTAAATCAACATTTAATGTTGATTTACATTCAAATCAACATTAATTCACATTAATCTTTTTCCGACTCAGCCGAAAAAAGAGTCGGCTGAGTGTAAAGATTGTGATAAACTAACATGCAAGTAAAGCAAGGAAGATATTAAGTGGAAGGGTATAAATCTCAACAAAAAGTTATAAACACAGATAGGAAAAAAGCAGCAGTCAATGAAAAAATGACTAAATAAATGTGTCCTTTGCCTCACAGAAATCAGATTTTTCATCAATAATCTATTCCTCCATCCCATTAGAAAACCCAAAATGCATACAAAGAACTAAATGTGATGTTCAGTGATTCAAAAAATAGTTTCAACTTCACTTGATCTGATAAAAAGGTGAGTAGATAAAATGTAACTCAATTGTTTTCTCTGTACAGAGTAGGAAAATCAAATCTGTTCTATTAAAAGCTATGAATATATGTTTTTCTTTCAAAAAAACAAGTCGACAAAATGGATTCATTAGGAATTTGCGTTAAACATTTAACATGATGACATACTGGAAATTCAAAATGTATAAAGAAACTTTTTTTTTTTGGTGGAATAAAAAAAAATCATTACTGTCCAAATGTTGTGTTTTGTGGGAAACACAGTTTGAGGTTAAGTTTCTGTTGGAGCTTCAACTCTAAAAACAATGTCCCACCCTAAACATATAGCTTTGAATGAAAGGGAAAAAAAAGGAAAGCTGAAGGCGAGAGGAAGAGTCTAAAAAAATGAAGCATTTCAAAGACATTTTAGACAGTATTACTGCCTAAATTGTGAAAGTTTAAAGCGAGGTTAAAAATAAGTCGGTTTTTTAGACACTGTTTGAAAATGTCAAGGCTGCCCAAGTATTCTCAGCGAGATTGTTACAGAGCCTCAGGCAATAAGTACCGAGGGAAGTCGTAAAAGTTTCCACAACTTATAGACATGAACAAAAGGCTGGAGTCAGAAAATCCATAAGGCTGTCTTGAACATGCTGCCCTTCATGTCCATGAGCGCATTTTTTAAATTCAGAAGTCATTCTTCTTCTTTCGATTAGAAACATCATTCATTCTTTGAGGCTGTTCTCTTATTGCTTACTTGGCCTCAAAAACGTACCAAGAAAAGCCAAGATCGTGATTTCTGTAAAGAAATAAAATGCCAAGGTGCTTGACACCACTGGTATAAAAAGAGACGAAGGCATTGGAAATGTCCCCAACACTGGTGCCTTTCACTGTGAAGTTCTAAGAAGTTAAAAGCAAGCAGGGAATCTTATTTTTGCGTCCTGTCAATCAGAATTTCATTATGAGCTGAATTAAATGTGGCTATCAGCTCTCACAGCGGAAATCAGAATACTCCTTCATTTTGGCCTTAGTGATCAAAAAGCTTGCCCTTCTTCTTCTACTAATTCAGACTTTTTATTTACAAAAATGAGCGCAACATTTCACATTTCTAATTTATTTATTTATTTTTTCACATAAATGATCACAGGTTCCTGAAACACTTGAAGGATAAATATATATAATTGCATCTGGTCGATAATAGGGACCAGATGCACCAATCTGATGGTTGAATAACCTAAAAGATTAAAAACAGTAAATATCCCTGTTGTTGAGCTCACATGTGCATTCATTCAATAATTTGGCAGCAAAAAGGATTTTTGAAATAAAAATGTTGCTTATTTTGTGGATTCATGTTTTGATTAAAGTGTGATTACTTGCAAATAATTAATGACATACCCTGCAATTAACTTGATTAAACACTTTTAATTGAGTTCCACCTCTAATAATAATAATAATAATAATAATAATAATAATAATAATAATAATAATAATTATAATTATAATAATAATAAAGAAATGCTTTCATATTCAAGAAATTGTGCAAATCCTTCACAATTATGTGCTGCTGGGCACATAATTGTTCAAAGGATGTGAATGCATTTTACAAAATATATACAATTTCTATATTTTATATACACATTTGTCCATTTTGTGACTAGATAGTAGTAAAAATCATGCCAAGCTGGATTTATTATTACCAAATTGTGCTAATAGGCATAAATTTATGTGATTATCAGAAAAGCGCAAGACTACTGTTTTTCCTCATAAACGGCGAATATGTGCCACAGTGGGAAGCTAACTTTACATCATGTGTATGGTGGAGGTGTGCCTGCGGGGGTGGGCGTGTCGTGGTGTGTGTGTGTGCGTGTGCGTGTGTGTGTGTGTGTGTGTGTGTGTGTGTGTGCGTGCACGCGCTCTCCTCCGAAGAGGTGGCTCGTGCTGCAGCTGAAAAGATAAGCAATATGTCCACATGCCAACAATATGACAATTAGCTGTTCATGCAGTCCCAAATAGTGGACGGCCAATACGTCAGTATCGATAAACGCGGAGGCGGAGACGTACTAAGATTTTTGGAATAAACAAATTCCAACAGCGCCGTATCCTCATCGCGCAAACATCCACTCTGAGTCAGATGTGAGCTTCTTAATGACATTAAGTGCTACAGACAGTTTTCTTCACGAGGAAGTGTCTGACTCACTTTGTCTGAATGCTGATGAGGCAGCATTGGGGGCGTCCAAGTGGCATGCTGATCGGGATAGAAAGGGACTTATTCATATGCAGCCCGGATAGCGACTTTAGTCAAACAAAGTGCATCCCCCCCTCCCTGCAGTCTTCTAATGACTTGGGGATTTGTAGATAGAAACAAACAAAGAAGAGGGCTCCATGATGGACTTGTAATTGTATTGCCACTGCCGAAAACTGTGTTTGTTTACACTGTTCTTATCTGGGCTTATTAAAAATTCACAATCAATATTATCAAGCATTAGGAGACAACACGGAGCGCATGTCAAGCTAAATTAGCATGCAACTGCTGTTTAACCAAGGCAAATAGAAAAAAAAAAAAGTTTTCTATTTCCAGATGTAGACACTAATACTATCAAAAATATCGGATTTGTTTATTTATTTTTGTATTTTTTTTTTCTCTTGTGGGTGGATAATTTCTGTCACTGTTCAAGCTTCACTGATGTTTTAAAAGTGCAGCATCAGACTTCAGTCTGGGGCTTATTTATAATAAAATCATAAGGAAAAGCAGACATATTTCATCTGCGAGATTTATTGGCATAATTTTATTGATCCCGACAAGGGAAAGTACTTTATCACAGGGTATGCCACTAAAATGTGATTCTATATTCAGAACAAAACACAATCAGGACTCTGTCCACGTGGGCATTACAGAATAATCAGTGACATGCAGTAAATAATGATCCGAGGGCTGTCCCTGCTAAGGCAGCCTAGCGTGCATTATTCCGAGAAGACCTACACTTACTTTCAAGCAAAAATTACTTTAGAAAATGCAGATGCTGTCAATTGAAATGGATGGTCCCTTTGGAGATTTTTTTTTTTCACTGTATATATAAAACAATCTTAAACAAAAGGTCTTGTAAAGTTAAGTCACATGAAAACACGACTTAACACAGACCAAAGAATAAAGAATGGATATTTAATGTCTGTTTTCTTCAATGTTTCTAACTTTTGTTTACTTATCCGCACCACAACAGGTCAGAGCATGTGCTGTCAAAAGATAAATGATGTTCCCCTCATGGACATCCCCCGCTACCAAGTATGGGTAACCAAGCAAATAACATCATTCTGTACCCTTACCCCTCTCTGAATCAGTCAATTAACTCAAAGGCACTCACGTACCTGTCTACATAATTGTGTCCCCAGTGCTTAATTATCTGCAAAAATTGTAAGAAGATGAAGCCTGAATCTGTCAGAAGAGGGAATGAAGGGTCTGGGTAGGAGGGGTCGCACAATATTGCTGCAGTTTGTTGGTGATACGAAACTGATAGATAAGGAAGGTACCAAATATTAAATTGCAAGAAGAAATCAATCCAGTGTGTCAGTAATGCAGCTAATCAAAGAATTTAAGATGAGTATGTCTCCCAATGCAGCCAGGTAGCAAGATCATCATGATAAGCCTTTTCTTCTTACACCAAGGACAGTCATAAGAGTGTCATCAATTTTCAGGTGTTGCTAAAAATTGCCAATTAGATTTGATGTAAACAATTTCATCGTAGCCTGGATGCACAATTTGGGGTCGTCCTGTCGCAAGATGAACCTCTCCTGTCACAGATCTTGTGTAGCCTCTAACTGATTTTCATCCAGGAGTCCCCAGTGTACAGCTTCACTCATTTCAGTTTGAAAAAGCTATCTTGTCCATGCTAATTAAATAATACCCAGAGCACGATTCCGCCTCCACCACGTTTGATCAGAAGGATAGATGGAGAGTTTTTAGAGGCACAAGAGTGGGTCGGAAAGTTTTATCTGACCAGAGTCCGTTCTTAACTTGGGATATTGTTTATTTGCTATTACTTCTTTAAAGTTTAAGTGAACACAGATCACATGAGGAATTCCTCACGGCTCCATTCTCGAGCCACTTTTGTGCTACTACACCGATTACACACAACTTTAGATGTTTGAACACATGACCACAGTTCTTCGCAGTCAATAAAAGTGTCTGCTTACTATATAAGAGTAGATGGGTCAAAATATATTTCAACGTATTGCAGCAACTACATAAGCCCAGATTTTTAGTACCTAAAAGACCTTGTTAGAGATCAGCACTCAACACAGTTGAATAATAAAAAGAGCAAAATTAATGTGTGCCACACTTTTTTCATAAATTTCTGTCTGCTTCACATATATGCTCTATTTAATGTTGGTGTACCACATACAATGCTATGAATATACATTACTCTTGCCTATTCAGATGACAAAATGTGGAAACATTTAAGAAGAATTGATATTTTTGCAAAGCACTCTTTACCAATGAACATGCATCTTACACAACCTTGGAATCTCTTTAGTCTTTTTTGTTGTTGTTGTTGTGTGTAATGCTTTACCATCTCACCAGCCCACTCTAGACATTGTCACAACAACTGATGTCATGCTATCCTACTTACGAGAAGTTATGCCTGCAGTTAGCAGGAAATTCCATTAAACATGCCTTAAGATTGTTGCCCCTGTTGATTCAGTAGTAGATTATGTGCTGAAGTGCTCCAACATTTGACATAAGTCTCAATCGTCCAACACATTAAACGGTGTACATTATGTTTGAACAGTTAATGGAATCTGGAGAAACTGCAGTGAGTCACTCACACAGGGTTTATAATACGATAATACGGAGATGTATGCTTACGTCTGATTTCTAGCTATTCATGTTCGCAAACCGAAATGAACATGGACGACACCCTGTAGTGAAACCGGGACTCATGTTTAATCACTTCTCCAGGGTTTATTATGGTAAAAAAAAAAACGATCAAGTCTTCCGAACTTAACTCAATTTACAGCGGAATGGGATGGGATACTGCCAAGAGCTTGGTAAATATCTCCCTGTGTGGCCATACCAACGCAGCTACTTAACGAACGAGATATACGAATACTTAACTGTATTGCTTCAGGCTTTAAACATGCAATAATTCATTGTTTGTCCTCATGAGACCAATTTGCATAAGACCTCTGTATATATTCCATAGCCTTGAACCGGAACTAATCCTACAGGGAAGTAAAACTTTACATTTTCCCTTCAGGTACATATTATTTTATTCTGTTTGCTGCTGGTTTTCTCCCAGAAATGGTCAAGTGTTTTCATTAAAGCCTTAATAGATGCAGTCTCCTCCCTCAAGTAAACTTTTCACCTTGCCTCAGTATCATCTGGTGGAAGATCAAAAGAGATGGGCGCAGTTAATGAGAGACGCTGGGTCCTGTTGCTGCAAGTCCATAAAGTAAATGGTAATCACCACCAAGATCAGGTTTGATCAAAAGTAGAAACCGTTATTTATTACCTTTTGTGCTATAATTGTGCTATACATCGTCCACACTATTTGTGACTTTTAGGACCGAATAGATCAATAAGTCACTCTTTATTTAGGTCACAATGAGACATAAAAATCCACCTAAAACACCTCAAGTTTCAGATAGAAGGTCATGTCCTGGTTGCAGCAGGGTAAAGTTTTCCCTCCACTGCTCACCGCTCAGCCTGTGTTGACGACATTATTTCACTTAAGCTTTTTTTCTGGTGATTAGAATGTTCTCCACGGTGCTGATAATTAGCCCGTTAATTGCCTCCACTTTCAGAAATGCATTTGAGCATTGAATTGATATTCCACCCAAATGAGTAACCGCCGGTTTTAGTCTCCAGTCCTCCAGCTGATGGGGAAATCCACAGCCACCGGACGCCCTGGGAGACGCAGACAATTTTGTGTGAAATTTCCATTTGTCTAAAAAAAAATTAAATAAATAAAACATCACACTTTTGGAGTCGGTCACATCATATCGTAAAACATTTTGTTGAAACAATGTCCCCATAGTTTAAGTGGAAGCATCCAAAAACAACATCAAATTTTTCCTAAGAGATGTTTTCCACGTGTACTGTACGTTTCTTCCTGGGTCAATTTACAATGCACCAATAAAGGTTACCCCCTCCAGGTTTGCCACAGCTCAGTGTTTTGACAGTTTGAGGCTGAAAACCCCATCATGACTCTCAGATCCATGCATGAGAGCTTTCCTGTTAAGGCTCCCACTGAGGAAAATGGGCCTTTCCCCTTAATTTACTGCCAGAGTCAAAGAAGAGTCCATGGATGCATTCTGAACTAACAACTGCACTCAGAGGCGTATTCCTCGGCCCTTCCTATTCTTTATCGCTTTCTTTTCTTTTATTTAAAACTCATGTTCCATTCAGGGCTCTACAATGCTGAGTCTTTCACTTCTTTGGGTGAAATAGATGATCAGGGATTTTGATGTCAGTGTCTCTTATGGTTTCTTGTACTTGTAAGATCAGATCTAACATAAAAAAATAAATATTTAAAAATGCAAACATTGGAAACCGTTTCACTTGTAATCCATGTACATAAACATTTTTGTATACTTACTAAGGAAATTCTGTGTATCAGCAGGAAAGTGGGTGGAAATGAAAAGGACATATGCCTTAAGGTTGGAAATAAGACTATAAATAGAAAACAAAATAGTGATGTTGGATATATATATATATAAAGGAAGCGACAATAAACTATTCTGAAAAAAATACCACATGCAGTTTCTGACTACACTGCTATTTTTAAACCTTCAGTTGCCCACCCTCTTTTTCTTCCTTTGCAAAAGTAATAATATCTGAGTTGTTTTTTTTAAAGGGTTTTGTTTATGAGGCAATAATTCTTAATTTCCACAGGTCAGATCTCGGTACTCTCGTGGGCCGTTCTGTCTGGGTTGTCTGAACTCAAGGTAATCCTTTGTGCTCTCCATGTTTCACATTCAAACTCTCACAATAGCTCTTTGGAAATAATCTTCACTTTGAAGGCACAAAGAGCTCACAGCTGCTGCCAATGTCAGACCTAGCAGTTTTTTTTTTCTTACAATAAAAAAAAAGATCTTTGATTCTATTTGTGTTTTTTCAATATTCCAGTGTGATAAGGTGATTTAGCAGACATAGAACATGTCAAACTCGGGAAAAAATAAAATACTAACAGAAATTATCCGGTCATCTAACCAAATATTACCCGCAATAGACGTTTTACCACCTTATAAACCAGAAAACAATTTTATTTATGTCATCAAGGATTATCAATTTCATGTCAAAATGCTAAAAAAAATGAAGAATTGCTGAATATGTCTTTAAATTCATATAGATATATACTTTTCCTTAATATTTTTGTATAATTCCCCCATTCAACTTTATGACTTGGGTAAGATATTTAGGCTGTTCTCCAAAAAGTTGTTATATATTCCTTGGATTTTGTCCTTACTCCAACTGACAGAGCTATTGTGACTGAGATTTCTGGAAATTGTACCCAAGGTTGAGTCAGACTTCTAGAAGTCTCAAGCAGATTTCTTGTTGTTCTTTTGAATTTTCCATGAAGCCACAAATTGAATTAGTGTCAAATTTAGCATCAGAACATTTATCACATCACATTTAATACAATCCAGTTCAATTGGATACAACTCAGCTCTATGTCAAATGAAGATAGTCAGACACTGGCAGCCGCTTGTTTCTGTTCTCTCCTCCCCGCTACTGTACCCTCATTATGATGGGATAAATCGTACTCTGTGTCCCACGTATCAGCATGTGATGCACGGCGCATCCAGGCAAGCAAGAAATAATGTGCAATCTCAAAGTCACACGTTGCATGGTTGTTTGTCTGAAGGCAGCGACCCTGATAGCGTGCAATCACAGAGACAGCTGTGCAAAGTTTTCCCAGAGTCCTCCTGTGCTCTAATCTCACCTCCGCCGTCTCCCATCTCTCCCATGTCCACTCGGAGAGAAGGCCACATACTCAGCGGCTCCGTCGCCACGGCAACGTGCAATTATCGCAGACATCAACAACTGGCGCCGAATAATTTTATCTGGGCATGGCTGCAAAAGCAACCCCCTCAACGCACCCACACACACACACACACACACACACACACACACACACACACACGCATACGGGCCTCATGTTCTATCTTTCACATTTAGATAATGTTCTCATCAGCTCCGATTTTCAGCAGTCAGTGTAAATATAACATGCAGGCATCCGGCTGCTGCTCGTGTGTGAGCGGTTGACACAGGCATCAATGAGGCGTCTTCTCTGAATTTCCCCGCTGCTCATATATAAGGCCAAATTGCACGTCTGGTTGAGTTTATCTTAAATAAATTTCATACATCAAAGGCTGTTTGCAGCAAAGTTGTGCGGAAAGCCAAACAGTGGCGAGGATGGGAAAATCCACTTTGACTAGACACATGTGGCACATGAAGCAGCATCATGCGGCACTGAATCACTACTACCTGAAGATCAAACTTCATGAGAACAGAGGGAGTTGATCTTCTAATATATATATATATATATACTGTATATATTTAGTCAATATCAAAATTAATAAAGCAAAGAGGATTTTGTTTTTTGTAAAAGTCTCACGAATCAACGTATCCTGCTTTTTCAGCTTTCCGAGCTGCGTTCCCTTTTGAATATTTTAGACGTATTCTGTGAACATTTTTTTACAAGAAATGAATTTCCCAGGAATAGTTTGGAGTAAGATTCAAAAGAGAGCAGTCCATCAATTGGCGAATCCACAAACATTGAACCAGGGATAGGCGTGGCTCCACAACAACAACTCTAAACATACAGTCAAAGCTAAATTTGAGTTGTTTGGATTGAGGTATATTCATATGGTAGAGTGGCCCAGTCAAATCGAGAGGTATGGCAAAACTTTAAAAAAACATTTTGCTCTCCATAGACTTAGAGCTGAGGCCAACAAGGTCTGAAAACGACTTCGGAGTATAATCACTTTTACAGGGCTGTGTGAAGATTCTTCATTGTGTTTTGTTTGCAATAAACCAAACAGACTTGCTGAAAGGCCCCCAAAGTGTTGTTTTTCAGCCTATAAAAGTTAAGCTAAGGTTTTAAAACTGTTTCACCCTAAAATATAGTCTGATTCAACTCCCCAGCCTCCCTTAAGCTACATTTGTTTTTACCTCATCTTCTCCCTTTCTTTAAAAGCCAGTCTTAACTTGTTGATGTTCTCTGTTTGAATTAAGACCACAGGGATGTCTCTGTGCTTGGGAGCTGTAGAAATCCATTAGCATCACTGTGAACGCGGGGCCAACGTCTTTTCATAATGTCGGAATTGTTGTCTCGCTCATGGAAGAGTTTGGTTCATGTTGCACAGTGGCAGGAAGCTAAGCTGGAAGTGCGCGGCTACTTGCTCAAAAGAGGGAAAGGCTGTGAAAGGACACGACAGAGGGGTTCATAGGAAGGCGGTTTGGTCCCATTAAAAAGTTGATAGTTTATAGAACATCTTTTTCCAATAATCCTGTCACAACTTGATTCCTGCTCTTTTCTTTGGCCCGTCTTTTGGCAAAGGCATTCGTGACATCTTACTTATTTGTGAACAGAAAGTGTGACACAGTGGTGCAGGAATGATTAATAAAAAGCTGCATTAGTGTCTTGACCTCCGAATGGCGTCTCGATGTTGAAATCATCTTTATTGCTGTTCTTTTTGTCAGTCAAAGATATTCTAGTTTTAAATATGTGCGTCTGTAAATCACAGGAGGCAGACAAAATTATAATATCTGAATAAACTTCTGTGTTTGATTCCTTTTCTGCTGCTGAAGTTTAACACCAGCACCCGAAGTTCTATCTTTGGAAACCATGTTGACACAAAATTCTCATTTGCCAACGCTCTTTAAAGTTTACTCCTGGCTCACATCCCTCCTTTAGATCAAATATCACTCCTCCGTATCTCTGGGGGAAAAGAGACATCTGCAAGAGGACCAAATCCTATCTGTGGATGTTCGATATGTGCTTCCAATGCCTCGCCAGGTTTCAGTACTTTTTTCAAAGCAATTTTAGTATTTTTTACTTGTATTTTAAGTGATATACTTTTGCAATGTGTTGCTTTTTTTGTAAAGTACAGAAAAACTGTACTTAAAGCATCATTCAGAGAACCTGAAATGATTTATTCACTGTTGAAGGAAATGCCAGATAAGATTAAACATCGACTTTTTGTACAAAACACTCCACATCGCCCTGAGCGCACCATCTGCACTGTGAAACAAGGTGGTGGAACTGTCATGCTATGGGGATGCTCAGAGGGACTGAGTGGAAGCAGGTCAAACATCACTTGGCTTTATTTACAGCACAACAGCCTTTGAAAACCTCTAGTTTATAATTTAATGCCACGCCTGCTGATTTATCACAAAAAAAGACACCAAAAACACATGACTAAATATGACCTGGGCAGTTATTATAGCATTGACAAAAAAAAGGAACAGTCAACATCATAGTATATCATCCCTAATTTCTTACCTTTACATGAAAAATTTTATGAATAACTCATCAGAAATATATAGATATGTCATTTTTTCTCCAACATCGGTGAAGTCAGTCTTGTTGCTCACTTTGAATCTGCCAGAGCTAACACAATTAACACAAAATCCTACCTGACATATATAATATTTCTTCAATATTTCGAGTGGTTTTTAGCCCACATGTGTCTCAAGGCTAGCAGCAATACCCTTAATGAACAAATTCTAACTCGCACTCATTATTGTGTCCTGATTCCACGTGAATCACTTTCTCTGCTTTGCCCTCTGTGCCCTCCTTCCTGTTGCCTGTACATGAGTACAGTATTCCACCAGCACGGCCCATTTATCAGATCCCATCTACGTCTCGTAATTGAAACTTTTATTGAGATGAACGGGATAATAGTTGTAAATGTGCTAAACTTGGCGCCTCGCACCCGGACATGATAATAAATGATAAACCAGCCGGAAGCATAAAGCAGCCCAAAGTGTGAAATGCATGCCGACTCCTGTGTCATGTATCACGCGGTGCCGTTAGGCCACTCATGACTGAGTCCGGGGCGGATGGCTCAGACGGGCGTCTGGAAAGGCGAGTGCAGTCGAGGACAAACCTTGTAATTAACAAGCAACCTAACCCACACACACACACACACACACACAAGGCTCCCCTGTTTCTGCCCGAGTTACGGCTCTCTAAAAGCCTGTCTTCATAACTTTTAAAAGGTAATGGGCGTGCAGGTCGCCAGGCCATGCAAATCTAATAAGGTAGCGTGTGCCAAGACGTTTGTGCGATTTCAATTAAGCGCTTGTGAAAAATGCTGATGTTAGAGAATAGAGAATGTGATATTGCAGTGCTTAGATATCAACATGAACAGAAAAGTAAAACATAACCAAAAAATAAACAAATAAAGGACACAAACATTATGCTTCTATTTTGCATACTTTTGTGTTAAAAAAGAATTTACACCTAAAGATGATTGAAGCTTAGATTGTATTAGTTTGTGTCATTAAAAACACGTCTCAATAAATCAAAATGTCATAAAATACAAAACATAAATACTCTCTGCATGACTCATTCGTCTTGATTTTAATCAGCGAGTCAATTTGACCCAGAACAGTATGTGTGTCTCAAGTTCAATTATAAAGATCACCCATTGAAAAAAAAAAGTGTAATATAACATTTTTTAGCAAAGATCAATTTCAAGGAAATTATAGTTTTCTTGTGTCTAGGTTTTTTTCAGTGGAAATTAAAAATGTAAATTCCATTTTTTATGTCCAAATGAGTAGGTTGTCGTCATTGATCCTTAATTTCTGAGAAATAATAAAACATCATTGCACAAATATTGATTGAAATGGTTAGTATTGGAGTTAATAATGAGATACAAAAATGTTTTGGAGGAATATTTTGGTTTCTGACACTATTGCATGATTAAACACATTTTTGCTGTACCCTAGAAACGAACATAACAGGAGGGTTAATACAAAGATATCTTTTTCTTACTGACAAAACGTTAAAAGATGTAAGCTATTCCTTTAAATGTGCCGGCTTTGAAAGCCATCCAAGACAGGGAAGGTTGATTTTCTTTACCTTTCATAATAATCAGCTAAAAAAAAAGTGAAACTTTCCTTTTAAAATAAGCATTTTTCACCCACAAGCTCAAAAACTCACAAAAAATACTTTCAATATTTTGGACCTTTCAGAGTTATAAAAAATGCTTTCTAAGTTTTGTTTGTTTACGTCAAAAAGCTGCACTAGCATCTTAAGGTGGAGAAAAAAAAAAGGTTGGATTATTTTATCCACCTTCTCTGCCTTCTGGCCATGTCTGTTTCCAGAGAGGTGAGCGTTTGTGATCCATTCCTGATTTGCTCAGCGGAATTTACCTGGGGTGCGCTATGCAGTGTTTGCAGAATCGCCTCTCCTCATGGGCTCCAAAAGCCCCTCAAACATTTGATGGATGGCTCCCGTGAAACCTTGTGGCCTCCAAATAAGCTGTAATGTAATTCTGCTTCTTGTGTGATTTACCTCCGTGACCCCGTGCGAAGAACAATCAGCAGCTTTCAGCAAAAACACAGTGCCAAGGTTCAAATATCGCAGGAAAAGAAAGAAAATATACAAAGAGACTGCAACAAATGATTCTGAACGGACTCCAAGGCGAGCTTGAACAAAACGGTGACAGGAAGCAATAGAAAGGCTGCTTAAAAGTGTTTACAGCAATCCAGTAAAAGAAAGGAGCACATTGGCTGATATTCTTGCTGCGGTGTTTTGCTAGGGTATTCCTGCTCCCTTCAACTCGAGTCAAATAAAACATCAAGGCACAGAGAAATGCATTCTTAACGGTCTCATACATCGGGGAAAATGTATTTCCACATGTTGAGAAGTTTTACTTTTGAACACATTTGTTTTTAGCGTTGCCTGTTCAAAACAACTTTAGAGTCTCACAGTTCACGTTTACCATTCTGTGCATCTTTTTTTTTTTTTTTTTTACATTTTTTCACATTTTAAAATAAAAAATATGAATCATTTTTTTATATATTTGTTAAACAAGGTTTCATCTTTAAAATAATGAAGTGATGAAATCTGATAAGATTTAAACCCAATGCAAAACACAGAATGCTTGCAAACTCTTGACATCAACCCCAAATTGAAACACGGTGGTAGCCGCATCATGCTGTGGGGATTCTTTACTTCCATAGCAACAGATAAGTGGCTCAGGGTTGGCGGGAAGTTAAAGAAAAGTAAATCAAAAAGTATATCAAAAAATATTTATAAGTATGAATGGTTCAGACAACAATTTTTCAATTTTAATTTCCAAAACAATATGAAATCCATGTGCGACCCTCCTTCCTCTGCAAAATGTCGCACTCTGTGTTGGTGCAACAGGTAAATTCATACACAAATACATTGAAATTTGTGGTTGTAATCTGATAAAACGCTTCATAAAAACGAGTGGTATTCGATTCTGCGAGGCCCTGTAACATCTATAAATATTTTTTCTGTAAAATTGTTTTATGTCGGGAGATTAGCACTTATCCGCAGATTTTTCAAAAAAATGGACCAACCTCTCTGGATTATCGGCTTTCCAATGTTTCCCAGTAATCTCTAATGGCTGAAACCTTGCACTAAACCACAGGAGAAAAGATGCACAAGCTGCAATTTAGAAAGAAAAACATCCTTAACAGCTTTTTTGCTTTGCTGGACTCATCTTACTGTTCAAATGATTTGCATGACTGACTTTATCGCAGCTGTAGCCACTTTATTTTAAAGCGTGAACATAACAGCGTGTCGGATCATTTCCTCACAACATTAAGTTGAAGGGTTTAAGTTTGTGCGCTTGCTCTATATGCCTCAATTTGTGCAACACCTTTGAATATTTAACCCCCGTAACTGAATCATAAAAAATTTGTTCATATGTCCTACCATCACAATTGTAAACATGAGTTTGCTCCGATCTGACTAGTATTGAAACAGATGAGACTTACTTAGAATTTGTAGTAAACAAATACACTTAGAAGTCACACCTGGGCCTCCTTTTCACCCAAAGACACTGGAAACTCTGATATCCATTTACTAAACATTGGCTGTGGAAGATTTTCTGTGAGAAGTTGGCAAATTTAGCATCTTAAAAGATTATTTTAGACAATGAAAACCTTTTTTCTCCTTAGAGACAAAAGCATTCGTGGAGTTTTTAACACACATCTGTAATATTCAGAGATGTAATCCATAATCATCTAAAAATAAATAAAGACTATCTGCATTTCCTTCGTCCACTCCATGGTGTGGAAGATCTAAAACCACAAACGTGCGCCTCGTGTGTGTCGCTGTGCCGCACTCTGCACGGATCTTAGCCAATCATCCCCAACCTTTGAAGTCACTCTTTTTCCCCTCTGTGAAGTCTTGCAGCTTCATAGTTCAGCTCAGGCGGTGGGAAACAACCCCACTACTGAGGAGGGAAAAAAAAAGGGTGCTTCAGCCCCCGGGTCGGTCCACGCATAATGGCTGCAGCCAAACTAGATGTTGGGCTTCAAGAGTGAGTGGAGTCTGTGTAGAAGTCCATTCTGGTACTTTTGGATCGTACTTTGCATGAGGAAATGGCTGAACCTGAACCCGTGTGTTGCATTCGCGGCGTTGTTTTATGTAGATTTCATACAATGGCTTGCAAAGGTATTCCCATTCCTTGGAATTTTTTTCTACGTTTTGTCACATTGCCACCTTAAACGTTGGTGTGTTTTATTAATATTATGTAATGGAAGATGTCAGTGGAAAGAAAAGATATGATTGAAATCATTTTTTTGTGATTAAAAATCTAGAAAGTGTGGCATGAATTTGGATATTTATTGAGATAGCTCAAGATAAGTCAAATTGGTGTGAAACCATATGTGTGTCAAGTTTTACAGATCCTCTGCATAATAAATATCTGAACTTTGACTGGGCCATTCAAGAGCCATTCCTGGGTCAACTGGTTCCATCATGTTGCATAAGGGGTCTAAACTTTGATTTGCCTTGCACGTCATTCATTCTATTTTTCTTGATGCATTTTGTACCATCCCCAAAAAACACACCAAAGTTTGTTTTTGTATCGACTGCAAATTCATTTGCAAGGCCTCCATATTTTAAGACATTTTCATGTGCATAAAACCATAATTATTGTAGGCAAAAATCAATGTCACAATTTGCAATGGAGTTAGCAACACCATCTCCTCGCACAAAGAAGTGAGAATGTTTCCTTGCATGTTAAAATTCATGTCCCTGTGTGAAGGAGACGGACATGTACGATGCAAATCTAAGGAAGAAAGGGAAACAGGATTGGTGACAGAAGAAAATTGGGAACATTTTGTTTCCTATTTCATCTTGGAGACTGAAGAGTCTCGGATTGTAGCAAACAACTGTCTTTGAGAGACCAGAGACAGAGTGACTTTAATGACTTTAATGCACAACAGAAAAAGGAGAGAAAAGGTAAAGAAAGTGGCATAGATTGAGTCAAAATGAATGTCAGGACTTTGATGGAAGGAAGGAAAAAAGGCATCTGACACCCTTATATTTGACAATTTTTCCCGTATGGCCTGATCGAGTGGTCAAGACTGGCCGTCCGGGCCTCTGAAATGTGGTTCACTTCTAGGCTAATGCCGTCCCTCGCCACTTTCACTGAATGCTGACAAGATTTCTTTGTCGGAGAGAAAATAACAGATCAAAGGATCGCATGCCAGAATCCGTGATTAAATATTCGTGAATGGAATCTCAATCCCTAAGGAGTAAAATATGGCTTTGGCAACGCTAATGTCCCCCTTGAAGATTCCAAATAACTGTGATAAAATAAAAAAATAAACTAAAGCCGTTTTTTTTAGGCACTGATTGTATTCACTGAATAAGTATTTGTTTTAAATGTGCTGAAAGAACAGACGACAGACGTCTAATCTATCAGACACAGAAGCTGCAAAAATAAAGTACATTTTAAATCAGGCCATTTCTAATGAACATTGAGATGAAAAAGACTTGCTATTTTGTAGATTTTCTTTGCTGTTTTTGCATTTTTGCCCTGATTAAATGTTCCAGACATTTGAATCTATTGTCAGGTGCTATTTCAGTTTCTGTTTTTTTGTATTTTTTTATTCTACAGGCCATTAGTAATGATGAAACTGAACTGAAAAAGTGCTTGTCACAATTTATTTGGCATTTATGAAGGTTGAGAATGATGTTTTCCACATGGGACCAGGTGGGTTTGGAAGGCTTTATTCCCTTGAATAATTTGAACTGTGTGTTGTACTTACTTAATTGATCTGTTTCTGATGCAACCTACAGGGCATACATTAAATATTAACAATATGTCTGTCCATTGGTCAACCACAGAAACACATGGAAGCCGGAACCTCATAATCCCAAGATTATTTTCTAGATTACACCATGGAGGATGTTCAAGCAAGAAAGTGTTATTAATCAAAATAAAAGACAATATTTTTCACCTTAAAAAAACTCACACATCCAAAGCACTATGATGATGGCTTAATATCAAGCAGAAGAGTCACATGATAACTAAGCAGCTCTGTGGAGAGTGCAATCAGAATGAAGCAGCTCATTTCAAAACGTCCAATCAAGCTGCTCTTCATACTTTGAGTCAATAGATGCCGCTTTAGAAGACTGCGCTTGACTGGAACGCTTTCAGTAATTAGATCTTTTTCTCCCCCCCAAAAAATATAAAAACAAGCAGAAGGCTCCATTTGGCGGAGTTTCTCAGAGGTAAATATTTTCTTGACGCTCGACTGTCCCTGAAAGGTTGATCACCGGGCCAAGAATGGTCATCCAGAAGCTTTCTTTATCCTGCAGCAGTCTGATGAGAAGATTGCCGTCATGTGTGAGCGCTGGCGCCCGTCTGACCGTGCCTGACGGAGAAAACCTGCACGGCAGAAATTATTGCAGAAGCATAAACATTCCAGAATCATAGCAACATGGATGTACTGGCACCACCTTATTCCTATTGGTGTAGAGAGCATGCTGTACTGGATTTTAATAGAAGCCCCTGACCTGGTATGTTTAAATGTAAGCAACATTGATTTAATCATGAATAGAAACAGAACATAACAAAAACAGCAGATGTTTTGACACACAATTTACAATTAGTGTGACATGTTGATCACGAATCAAGTATCTTAAGATGTAATTGCCCACAATCCGTAACATGGCAAAGTCTCATTTTTCACCTCACAGGGGACCTGACCTCTTTATCGCCATGGCAAACCAAGACCAGAGCAGAATAAGTCTGTGTGTAAATATTGTCCACGCTGGAAAACTATTTCACTCCCCCCATTTCTTAGGGCGCCAGAGCCGTACTCCTGATCAACACCTCATTAAGCACACTCATGTCCGCTTAAAGTCCAATTTGGAGGAAATTTCCCAAGATACCTGAATCCATTGGGCATTTAGGAGGTCAATACGCACACACATGCACAAAGTAGAAATAACTGCTACACCTGCACAGATCCGTTCCCTCAGAAAGCGCCATAAGGAAATGATTATATGTACACAAGTTAAGATGATTGCTTCCTTTCATTTGCAGTTGACATGGAAATCCTTGTTCTCTGTTTGCACTTCTTTGATGGTCAGTGGGAACCAAATTGGTTTTGAGACCAATGACAAGAAAGACATGACAATACATTCTAATCCAATATGCTCACTTTTAACAAGTACAATCTTTCTGGTGACATTTGGTAATAAAGGGTCAGAGTCAAAGTATTATAATAAAGAAAGAACTATTTTCAGTCTGCAAGTTGATTTCACTGTTTAGTATTTTCATGCAAATACTGTTATGACATTCGCAGCCACAACCACAGACAGTAAAAGAACTGCGGATGATTTATGGCAATAGCCAGGTTTTGTTATCTCCATTTTTCTGTTCCTTGAAAGGAGATTATTGTGGATCCGTACAAAGAACTTCTTCAGTTTTATAGAGAATGTGAAAGAAAATAAAGGTACACATAAGGTGCACATAAAGTGCTACTAACTCACTAAAGCGCACGCTGACCAACACAATGAACCTATTAAACTGGGTCTGTGATAATGTGAAATCTTCCTCCAACATTTATTTTCTTTTTTATTTTCTTCAAGTTTTCTACGTGTGCAGGAAATTTCTGTGCTTCCTGTAATCAGCGACAAGCCATATGTTCACGGTCTTAATGAGCAGTCTGACTGTTCGTGCAAGTACTAAGCAGGTGATAGATATCATTACACCTGTAGACATCAAAAGGCTGACAGAATCACAGCATTTAAAATTGCAATCACAAAGCCTAATCAGGCCTCTATGTGCATATATTCAAAGTTTAGCTTGATGACAAGGTGCAAGATTACCACATCCTAAATGAGTTCTGATTTTTAGGACTGCACACACATTTAAAGATTTCAGCTGGTGAGTGACTTTTTCTTTTCTTTTTTGGTCTCTTGTTGCAAACATTTCCGGCAAACCGTATGAAAAATCTGGTTGCTTACAGCTGGTACCAGGGCAAGTTTGCTCCTCAAAAAGATTGTATGGAGACAGTATCCTTAAAGTTTGACTGACTGTCTTAAGTTAGGTTGGCATCTGGCATTAGACTACACATGTTGGTTAAAAAAAAAAAAAAGATTAATGTACAATTCCAGAAAGTACATAGTGAGTTCTTGAACATTTGTGGTAAAAGATTTAACTGTTTCCATCAGAAGCTTCACCGTTGTAATAAGCTGGGTTTCTTTTGGCCTGAAAATACTGTAACACACAGAATGTAGATTATATTGCAGGCGTAGACATAGGATTACAGGAACTTTTGCCAGATCTGGAGCAGAAATCGGTGAGTGAGCGGTTGAGATTTGACAGGCTTGCACGATGTTGTTCAGAATGGCAATGACCAACCTGTCTGGGGTTATTGCTGTAAAGGGGAAAACCCAAGGGAGATGTGGAGAAAGAAACGGTCTGGGTTTGGTTATGTGGGATCCACTGTTTGACAGTTTCAGAAATTTGGCAGGTGGAGACGAGACAGAAGTCAGGCAAGGGTCAAGACACATTAAATCAGAGTCTGTAATAAAACTCAGGCAGGGAAAGGCAAAAAGTCGGGGTTCAGAAGGCAGAAACGGGGTTATGTAGTCGATGATTTGGTTTGGTTTGAAAGGACTGAATTTTGTCTGCATGAAACTTCAGATTATGTGACACCTTTACTGTTACTGGGGGAGGTTTTTATTCTGAAGAGCACAGGTGAGCATGATTAAGTGATTGAACAGTCAAGAGTAGAGAGTGTAGCAAGCAATGGAGAACCATCCAAAGAAACAACCAAGACATGACATGAAAACTCCAGAAACATGAACTACAACTTACGTTTTTGTTTTTGTATTAAATTGCAATCCACTAAGTACAGTAAATAAATAACAATCACTGTAAACGTTCATAAAATAAGTGCATCCAGCATTTAGCTTCACTTTTTGGTGTGAACGTCTCGTATTTTCTAAGATGCAGTTGATCGGATGGCTAGCCACAACAAACTTGACGCAGAATGCTGGTAGCAACTTAAAGAAATGAAGTACAAGAGATTATTTTGTAAGTATAAAATTTTTTCATAGATGAAAACTTTGCAAACAAGTTCAAAGTTAAAAAACATTAAGCATAAATTCTTCAAAGTTATCATTTTGTTCTGAGGATCATTCGGGCACCCATTGGCCCCCTCTAGTTACAGTCCTGCTACTAGAAAAACATCTTGACAATTACTTTGAGCCACCTCAACTGTGACAACCAGGGATTAACAGATAGTCAATAAAACCCTGTCATAAGGGATTGGGGAATGGAGTTTTGACTTGGAAGCGCTCGTTGCATCTGTTTCTGAATGAGACGGGTGCGAAATGACTTCATGAAACTATTGGATTTGGGTATCCTAGCAACAGCTGGAAAATGGAGCAGTAATTGTGTAAAAACGGGGGGTGACAGACATGTCTAACACAACAATTGTCCCTACCCTTCATGTGTCCTTGAGTGAATATCAAGCTACAGTATCTTCCATTCACAGTTTAAAATCACTTTATGAATATATTTTATTACTTTTTTCCCCAGGAGTATTTTTCCTCTAGTAGCATGTACCTACATTGAAAAAAATACTTTTTTTTGTTTTTTATTTGTGTGTGCAATAGTCATTTTTGTCATGATTAAGGATAATTATTTAACACTAAAATCATTTGCTTTTGAGAAAGGTGTCAGATGTGTAAGGCTTGCCCTGGGTTTTAAAGCTGAGACGTGTTGAGCCAAAGTCAAATAACAGACATGTTTAAGCAGAGTGGCCTCCTTCAGTCAGGCCCTCTTTTTAATCTGGCCCCTACAAAGTGCCAAACCCAAAGGGTTTGCGGGCCAAATCCCCAGATTGAAAAGCTTTACCTCTAGATTTCCACTGAAAACCTTTAGCAAATCCTTCTCTCTAGCTATTTCTCTCCCCTTTTTTTTCCATTTCTGTTTTTTTTTTTTTACCTTACCCAATGTCCACAGTTTGACTACAAACGTCAAATCAGCCAAGTGGTGATAGCTGTCATTTATAGCAGTCCATCCAAAAATTGTGCATATTTTTTTCAGTATTACCATCTCTTTTCAGTTGTGGTACCTCATGATAATTATTCTGAAATCAAAAATATTCAGAAGAACTGAAAAGCAAGACTTGTGGGAAGTATTCATGCCACTCCACTTAAAAAAAATATTAACTTGTTCAGTTCAGAGTGAGCTCAAGATCAAAATGCAAAAACTGTCTTTCATATTTACTTGTCTGCTTTAAAAAGCACAACCTGATTTATTTATGTTTTATTACTTCAGTACCATGAGCGTAATAGGATTTGCCTTTTAAAATTCCAGTCATTAAATCCAAGGACCATTGAATACACAAGCAGCTTGTTGTTGTTTGGTTTTATTTAGAAATCAGTATTTAATACATGGACTAAAATAAGTGCAAGAAATAACTACTGTTGCATCACTATTGTTTGAGTTATTTTTTTCTTTTTGTGTGTGACTATTTGGCTCTATAACTTGTGAGTGCCTAACACTTCCAAATGTTTTCCTGGCACTGGAAATAAACGACGGTGTCACAAAACAAACACAAAACAGCTAATCCGAATCTCTGCCAGTGTAAGACGGCGACGATAAAACAGCTTTAATCAATTTAAATTTTCTCTTTAAGTCATATCACCACTGGAGAGGCATGATATATTTGAAAAGCGAGGAAGGAAAATTACCGATAGAAGTTTACTGATGCCTCTGAATATTGATTACATCTCGACTGGGGGACTGTGTAATCCAGAATCCAGGCTCTGACCTTCAGAACCAGCTGTTATCGCTGTGCACAGATGCAAAGATCAAAGATTAGTTTATAGATTTAAAAAAAAAAATACTCAAAAAGTAAAGTAAATTATTCACCATTAATAGCAAAAGCTGCAAAGTACAGAACAGCATAACAGCTATCCACAAGAAAACAAGAATGGATGACTCAAGAGAAAGCAAATATGTGTGGAAAAAAGTGAGAATCAATAAAATGTCTGTTATCCTTGATATTACAGCCACACCAACAGATCTAATTGAACTTAAAAACACAGAATAATGGTGCACGATGTACAGTGTAATGCAGAATCGACCCGTACTTTATACTTTGATCCTGTAAAGTTTTTGTCATCATAGAGATCACAGTTATTATTTGGACTTTGCCAGATTTTTCCACTTGTTTCTGTCCAGACTTTCTTTCATCTTTTAAAGCTACTTAGCATGGGCGTATAAATCAACCCAAACTCAAGCTTAATGCTTCAACAGTAACTCAGAAATCGGAAAGATACCAACAACGAAATGAGATAAGGTCTAATTCAGTTGTTGTGGCACTACAGTGCAGTTCATTACAAGTCCAATTCATGTTCAGTTACATAGAATCATATTCAGCTCAGAGTATTATCAAAACACTCCAGCTCATTCAAATCTTAGAATAATTCAGTGTTTCAGATCCAAAGACACACTAAAGAATTCAGCTGACAGTTTAATGCAAAGAGAACAATGATGATAAATGGTAATATTTCAAGCCTGATGTCGTTTTTCAGCTTTGTAAACCTGACGAACCAGGATTGCCGAATGCTAGCGCTAACCTTTAGCACACCCATCAAAAACTCCTAAAGCTAACAAGGATTTTTTTTTTTTACAAAATCCAAAGCAGACATGAGAAACTTCAAACATGTTTGGGGATTAAGACGCACAGACTTTTCTGTGCCTCCTGAAGCTACAGCTGCGAGCACGTATTACATCATTAGTTGTGCGTCACTCCATGCTGAGACTGATTCTGCCCTCCCTCATCAATCTCCCCCGCTGCTCCCACTTTGTCAGAATCGCGCGCGCACACGCACGCAATACACTACTCTCCATATTTCATCTCTTTTTTACTGAACTTTTTTTTTCCCCCCACTGACTCATTTCTAAAGCTTTCTCCTTTTTTGTCAAGCTTAACTGTCATTTTTTTCTTTTGTCTGTCAAATGATTTGAGTGTCAAGTTACTGCTGAACAACAGCAGTTGTGCGAAGACAAACTGCACGGCTTTCGCTTTGAAGCCACTGAAAGATGCATGTGCGGAGATGATTCGGTTGCTTGTTGTTTAAAACATGTTATTTGTTGCATGCCGACAACATCATCTTTCAACCAAAGTATGTTGCAGATTCTTCTTTTTTTTTTGTTGTTGTTCTTATAAATGTCCAATCCCCTGTGTAAAATGTAATTGCTGAAGCCATGTCAAACAAAACCAGCAAAAGCAGTGGGGTTTCAAGTTGGATCTCTGCAGATTTGCCCAATAAGGAACATCACTGCCAACAGCAGTTTACTGTGGAAAGATGTTTTTCTGTCTTAACATTGCAACACACTTTACAGCAAGGAGAGGGGAACTTCAATTGTTGGCATCTTTTGAATCCTTTTTTTTTTTTTGTCCTTTTTTGTCCTTTTTGATTGAAATCATAGCCTATTTTTTTTTGTTTCTTTTTTTACTGCAAATAAATTCATATATGAAAAATATATATATTGTATACTTTTAGAGATTCAATTTTTAAAAAGAGAGAAAAAGTGTCCCTCTTACAGATTTAAAAAGTCAACATTTAAAATTTGTATTTGTGTACTTTTTTTTTTGCTTTTTTGCACCACAATGTGATAGCATTGCTACAGCATAGCATACGTCCACATGTTCTCTAGGTTTTACAATCACACACACACACACACACAGCAGAGCTACAGCATTTAATTTTTTACACCTTATGGACAACATGTGCTTTTCCCACATCATCATCCTTGGTTTTAAGTCAACTGGCTGCTCCTTTCCTATTTTGAAGATTAGCTAAGAGACTCGGTGTTCTCACTCATGTCGTACTTATATGCCAGAAGAACATGAAGTCAAGAATGGTTTAAAAAAAACCCGTTCAGTTCAAGATTATAGTACTGCAAAAAAAGATTAATTTATGTCAAGTCTTGCATTTGAGAGACTCTGTTCTCTGTTCTGATTCTCTGTTCATGTCTTAATTGATGCTTGTAAGACAACAAATGATTGGCTCTAGCAATAAACAACAGAACAGGGTGTCATTCTGTACCAGGATATAATAAAAAGTGGCAATCAAAGATGCCTTAAAGTGTGAAACACTGCTTTATTCTAATTGAACCTTTGGTAGAAAAGCTTAGCCAGCAAACTGGGGAGAGACTGGCCTGTTTTTGCCAATGGAACAGTAGTTCATTGTGGCCTTTTGTATCACTGTCACGCTGTGAAATGAGTGAAAAGCAGCAGCAGGCTACTACCCACATATCAATGTACCGCTACGCTGTGCCAAGTAGAGCCTTGGAGCTGGAATCTGCATTCCCCTTGTGGGAATGTGCTCCTTCCAGTGCGCTTCCTGATTTTGCAGACAAGGCAGATAGTAGAAAAAGAGCAGGAGCCGAGGGAAAACCTGTACAAAGAGCCATGTTTCACCCTGTCTCCAGATGATAGATCACTATCAGAGCTGAAATCAAACATGGTGCATATGTAGGTCCAATCGGGTTTAACAGAAATTAGTCCGAGGTAGAATGAAAAAGAAAAAGCCCAAGACTGTAAGGTGCAGGTCAATTAATAAAGAGTAGATCTGAGGAGATATGGGCCAAGCACGACAAAATGAAAAGGTCAAGGAGAAGCGAAACAGGGGTTATGGTACGTCTGCGAAGACGCAGCCAGGGGAGTCAGAAGCAGGTTGAAGAAACATCTCCAGAGGCTTCTTCAACCTTCTCGACTTTCTCGTAAAGTCAATCGACTCAGAAGGTGGAAAAATATGCTGTTTTGTGGAAAAAGCTGGAAATGTGAGCACAAAAGAAGAGATAGAGTAACTGTTTTTTTTAACTTTAACTTTTTTAATTTTGGCTCTAATGGATTTTATTTGACAGTGAAGTGAGAGGAAAGCGGGTCATGCGAGAGGGGCAAGTGATGCTGCAAAGGTCAACGAACCAGGACTCGAACCGTTGACCATCGCATAGAGGAGACAGGCCTCTGTGCCTGGGTCACACACTATACCCCTATGCCATCGTCGCACCCAGCATCATCTGTTTCACGGAAAGAAACAAAAACAAAAGTCTGTAAGGATGCAAACAGTTTTTCACAGCTCTGTGTGTCAGACTTTGCACTCTTATTTATTTGGCTTTGAGAATTTCTGGGTTTAAGGCTTCACACCGAATCAAATTGCTAAAAAAAAAAAAAAAAGTTTCCCTGGTTTGTTTGGTGGTAATTTGAGGTTTGGGACACAGGCAGTTAGACGACTGCAGCTTTCCAATTATCAGTCATATTTTGGGTCTTAGGTCCAAACAAATGTTCCAAAATATTTTTGCAAGACACTCGCTTCCATCTTTGCAAGACTATTACAAATCACATGCAGAGAAAGCCATTGTTTAGCACAATATGACCGCCTGGGAATGCTCATGTTACATTAATGAAAGGACCTGAAATTGTGGAAGACATGTGTCAGGTCTTAGAATTTACAGTACAAGTCAGATTCAATGTGCAGAAATGAAAAGACGCCATGTTTAGCTGCTTCCTTTGCCGCTGCGAGAATGCATTTATATTCCCACGAGACCATTTAAAATTAAAACTAATGCAAATGAGCCCCGGCCGCTGCACTGGAAGTTATTTGCTTAAGCAAATTGTCACCCAATGGAAATGCAGTGCTCATGTTGTCACATCCGCTCGTGCTGATAATGTCGGACAATACTGAGCTGACTTAGCCCCAAAGCTGAACCCCAGAAGACGAATGATGATAATAAGTTCCATGGGACCATATACAGTCACATGGGCATGTTTGTAATGGCGGAGCTTGAGAGTGAACGTGATGGAGAAATGGAAACAGCCAAAGGTCAGGACTCTCAAGCTATTATCATCAAAGAGTAAAAATGAAGGGCAAATATGAGTTCCACATTTGTGCAATTCCAGTATGATTTTAGTTCTCTCATTTTTTGGGATTCCTGAGAGTAAAAACAAAAAAAAAATCAGTGTTGCTTATCCTGATCTTGTTAGTGGTTTCCTTTCCAGAAGTGGAGCAATGTTTTAAAAATCTAAACAGTCTGGCAAGGACATATTGAAATGAAAAAAATAAATAAATAAAAAAAATGATGATGTTTTCATTCTTGCAAACAAATAAAAGAGTGTGTAGCATAGAACCCTTTTTCCCCATCTAAAGGCGCTCTGAGCTTTTCATGCAGAGGAAGTTGTTGTGCTTCATCCTCAAAATGTTATCTACAACCTGTCAATCGATCAACGTAATCTCACACATATCCCATAATCCCAGTTTACCCTTTTATACAGCTAGCACAAATGCTAAATGTCAACTATGACCCACGATTCGGTGTTAGTACTTTCAACTGAGCGCAGAGGTTTTGCAGAATATAGTTGATATTTTCCACATTTGTCAGATTGTGTATAAACCATGACTTCCTGAACTCATTTAGATTATCTTCAGTACATTTGTTGGTAAGCTATATGGCACATATTTACAACAATGTAATTCAAGTATGAAAAAAATATATATTTTACACAAATATAGCTTTTGTCATGGTTGGAATTGTCCCCATTTGTCAAAAGCTTTTCTACTAAACATTGCAATTAAAAAGTTTTGTTTTCTTCTGGACAGAAAGAACTGACTCAAATGTCAGCATTTTATCAAAGCTTGGGAATTTAAATTGGAACTGCAGCACTTCCAGTTCTTTTTGTAATTACTAAAGAACAACAACACGCACAGTTTTAGGCATACAAGTCAAATCTAACAACTTTTGTAAACCAGAGACACTTTTTTCTGCAGTACAAGTCTTTTTTGTCATTTAAAAGACACCAACAAAACTAAAAACCTAAAGGCAAGTCATCTATGTCGACTTTTTTGTTTTCTTTTTCCCAATAAAATCATTTCTAACTTTTATTGTCAACTCGTACAGCCAAATATCAACCAATCAAGTCCAGCTCTTCACTGCTTTAAACAGAAAATCTCCCTGCAGGGGTTGTTGCTTTTTTTTTTTTTTTCCTTTGTGATTCCAAAAGTGGCGCCAGCTCGACTTTGGAATTACAACCACCAGTGAACGCTTGGATGTTAATTAAAGAATGCAAATTTCATGTTTCTGGTCCAAGGCTGACACAAACCCAAGGCTCAGAGGTCCATAAGAGAGAACATGCACACCAAACAACAACAAAAAAAGACAAAAAAAAAAATAAAGAAAAGTTTTGAAGGCTCCCATCCATAAATACTGATGAGGACACTCACGCACACTTCCACAGGCAACCAAGGGCCCTAATCAGTCCCTTCATCACCCGCTTTGTTCTACAAGATAGAAATGAGATGGGCAACGAAGCAAATGACCTTAAGCTGGTGAAACTCAGGGAGCTGATTATACAAAAGTTACATGTTCATAAATATGTTTACCAGTGTGCAAAGAGAAGTCACAAAGTGGGTCAGAACTTTGGGGAAAGTTGGTCCTTTGACTTTGTGCGAATGCGAAGTTTAAGTGCGAACACCCACACACAGAGAGTGTGACTGAAAGCAAAACAAACCCAGAGTTAACAAGAAAAAAAAAATCTAACTCTGAGACTGTTTTTTTTATTCTTAAAACTGATTAAAGAGAAATTATTTTTCAGCTTTGTTATAATTCAAACAGAATGACACCCCCTCCCGAGAGCCGCCTATCCCCTACGCGGATTTGCGAACAAATTAAAATCCTAATCAGTATATTCTGACTTTTTTTTTCATACCAGTCAAATTTCTCATATTTCTCCCCATTACTTCCCAGCGTGCAGCAAATCCTTTTTGGGAGTTACGACATCAGACGGCATCGGTGGCCTTATTAGGCCATGAAAGTTGCTGAAAATGTGAACGATTGTGAATGTTTTTTTGCAATTCCAGAGCAGTTTGGGCAGCAAAACATCAACTAAATTCAAAATATGTTCTTAGGAATACAGTTTGGCTTGTTTCTACATGTGACGGTTGGACATCAGGCGCTGACTGGCCGTCCTACAGTTCCTTATGAACCCCAGCAAACCAGGGAGGGTGTTGCTATCAGGTGTGGAAGCTGCAGCTCTTCAACAGAGATCCTCTGAAAAGGGAAGACATCCCACTATCAGGTAAAAAAACACCATCACACACCTACTGTACATCCCAACATTAAGGACAATATCATTAATGTTTTGAAGTGAGTCCTTGTCCTAGAATCATTTCATTCGAAAGATGGCTTTGCTAAATACAACGGACATACATGGAAACGTCGGAATTTTGTGAAATTTGTGAAAAATATCATCACTATTAAAACACGTAATGAGGTATTTTATAAACAATACTGGACTGATTTAAGGCAGAAAATGTTGAATTTTGTTTATAATCAAAACGTTAGAAAAACAAAAGTTTCGATATCAGATCAGCAGAAACGTCTGAACAGCTGATTTATGCAGACACAAGTTAAATTCTCCAGAAGAAATTAAAGGAGTTATTCACCGCTCAGTTTCTGGAATAAAAAAGTCGATATTTTTCCATCACCACTGAGTTGAATTGTAGTCTAAGAGTTTCGGTGGAGGTGGGGCGGAGGGGGAATGTTGCCTGGAATCCTGAGAGATATTGCCGAGTTCCTGTAAATATGCAGAAGGTGCTCATCTCAGCAGCACATACATTTTATTTATTATTTTTATTTATTTTTTTTTTTCTCTCTCTCTCGCTCTAAGTGAGAGCAAACTGTCCGCAAAAGCCTGTGGGGATATAGTTTCATTACACTTGCATAGTGGGCAAGGATAGATTTGAGTTTCTCTCTTTATGTATAATAAGTATATCAATCATGCGTACAGTTGGAGAAGTGCACAAGAATGAGCAAACAGCAGACAGTAGGCACAGAAGTATATCCACGCATATATCAGCACAACATTTATGTAAAAATAAAATAAAAATAGACATGAACATATTAGCAGGTGCAGCACAGCTTCACTGTGAGGCTTTTAATCTTGTAATAAAAAGAAACAAATTACTTCATCCACTTTGACAAGCTAATATGTTGTGTTTCACAGCTCTGTGCCCTGCAGGCTGAGCGTACAGCACAATGCTCATTTCTTTTTCTTTTTTTTTATCATTATTATTTTTTTGCCTCCTTTCTGCAGGATTGATTTCGCTTTTCAAATAAGTCGTAAACTTCGTAAGAGGCAGCGAGCCTGTTGGCAGCCGAGTTTAAAGGCATAATCTGCACTCAGACAACAAAACAGAAACGATAATAGTCCTTCTTACCGAGCGCCGAGCGGAGGGATTCACCGGAGCTGTCGCGAAAGCTTGTGATCCAAAGTGGCACAGAATGTGACATAAATTGTGATATTTACTACAACCTTTGGAATGTTTTCTACTCAGATTTTGGAACGCGGCTTTGTCACATTTGCTCCAGGGATTGCATTGTTCTGCTGCTTTCGGACAAACAATTCGGCAGCTTATGAAACAAAGAATTTAAATGAGACATTTTATACATGGTTGACTTTGGGTTTAACACAGAAATTGGGATTGAATTTGTCGTGTCAACTGGAATACTCGTGGAACTTTTAGAGGCAGGAATTCAGCACACTGTGCTACACTGCTACGTAGTTAATCAATCAGTCGCATATATCAATCATCCAAAAAGTGATGATTGATATATCACTTCAAATAACATCAAATAACAATGAGCTGTTTTTCTCATTGTCATAATTCTTTTCTGTCAGAAATATCTACAAATTATGAGGAAATCACCATGAATTATTAATAGAATCAAAGTCTACATGTATGTTTGATCAAATTAAATATCAAACAATAAACTACCACTGCTAATAACAACAGAAGGTAATTATTTAAATACTAATGCGATATTATTATTCTGCTAATTGAGCTGTGATGGTTATCTGGACTTTCAAGCCAAATTGCATGAAAATATCTCCACTGTATCTGACTGGTATGTAGTTTAAGTGAAAAAGGAGGAAATGTTTCGTGTTTTCCCGCCACATCTGTTGACGTTCACCTTCACGGCAGGCGGTACATGGGGATTAGCCCCACCTGAGCTGAATCAAGAACGTCTGCTTGCTCGCGGTTGTTATCGCCAAACAGGCTGGTCTGTGTATGTTCCGAAACCGCTGAACAACTTGGATTTTCACGCAACAACATCTCCTGGGTTTACAACGGTCCAAGGAAGAGAAAATGTCCAGCGTGTGGAGGAAAATGTCTTGTTTGTGTCGGAGGAGACTGGTGCGAGGCGCAGAAATGCAACAGTAGCTCAAGTAGACTCTAAATACAACTAAAGAAATTGCAGAATTCACTAATGTATTTACCAGTTAAGGAGTCAAATATGTTGTTTAAATAAAAAGGAAAAAAAGTGTAAGAGGAAAACATGCATACTTTATTTCTTTTCAGAGCCCTTTGTTGGATCTACTTATATTAGATTTCTTTTATATCGATATGACTTATAATAAAAACCTTTTGTTCTCTGTGCACTGTATCTTCACACCACCATCTCATGCACCATCTGGTAAACACACCTCATAAATCAGATTTCTGTCTACGACATATACAGCAACATGACAAATGCGCCTAAAGTCCCTCTTCTTTAGATGATAGCAATCTCTTCAAGTTGAATAAACTTTGTCGACTGCATGGATCGTTTCCCCCAACGCCCCCAAAAAAACAAACAAAAAAAACCCGAGAGGCCGAAGGGAGGCCCCCGCCGCCGCATCACAGCCCAGCGAGCATAAAGGACACCGGGCCACATTAAACTGTCAGCGAGGACAACATTCAAAGAATTTATGACCCTTGACCTCTATTGTGTCTGTGCGGGCCAGGGGCTCGTCGCACGCCAAGGAGCGTGAGGGAGTTAAGCATGAGGGCGTTAATGACTCCTGACTGTACAGTTTGGCTTTTTTCAGCTCTGCCTCCTGAGCCTTCGTCTCCACACACACTTGTGTCCCTGTATATTTCCATGCCTAATTCTGAGTGTTTTAAAGATGAAGTGGAAAAGGGTCGAAGGTATAGAGAGACGGAAGTGTGTGTGGGCGTGCGTGTGGGTGTGTGTGTGTGTGCTTCTTGAATCCTCACTTGCTTAATTATAAATGTCTCCGGCTGTCTTGGGCTGCTTTTTTGCATCCCACGAGCTTCTGTTAATATTTCATGCCACTGTCCTGTTCCCAGAGTTAAATGGCCAACCAGCAATTATACTCATCTGTGGAAGACCTTTACAAGGATGAGTAACCCTCTGTGGGAACAAGAATGTGTTTACTGGCAGGACAAAAAAAAGCAGAGTTGTTTTAGACTCTTATTTTCTTTATTTTCTTGCTCCTTAAATTGTGTAGATTTATTCTCGTCTTTGGTTTAAAGGTTCAATCCAAACATTAGGAATAAATATATACATATATATATACATAAAAAACAGAGCTGTGAAATTCCCAGGTTTCTACCATTTTTTTCCAGATCATCAAGCAAATTTAAATACCAGAAAATCAAATCCTGAGGAGATGTAAGACGTTCATGTGGAGAGCTTTATTCCCTTGATCATTTTACTCAAGCTACGTCTTTCGAATACTAAAGTTTTGTTTGACGAGCAGAAACGTAACAACTGAGCAGATCTGGAAAGTGGAAACTGCCTCCACTCAATTTGAATGATTTAAAAACATTTCTGACCAAAAACACCCAGATATGCCCATGTTTAATGGATTATGAACAGTTCAAGTATTTTACCACTTCAGCTGCCCTTCACTGACTTTATGTTTCCATGCAGATGAGTCATTTCCGAAACATAATTAATTCATCCTTGTATAGCCACTCTGTGCGGCATCAGATAGATTACCAAAACAGCGTGAGAGGAAGACGAAGGGGAAAAGATTCATTTTTTTTCTGCTCTCATCACTCATTCTGTCTCGGGGTTAAAAAAAAGATGAGAGGGGAAAAACACAGGAAGCAAAACTCACTTGAAGCACATAAGAAAAGCACTTTACTAGTCTTTTCACCTATTTGTGCAAAGAAAACCTCCCACTGCCCAAAAACAACAGTGTTTTCGTATCATGAGGATGGATGCCACCCCCTCCCCCGTGACCTCTCCAAGTTCTTAATAGTACAAATGTGACCTTTACCTGCTTTAGGGCCCAATGCGGTCCTCTTATCAGGCTGTCCTGGAGCCTCTATTGCTTCCTCTAGGGTCAAACAGCTACAGTGACCTTTATTCATGCCAGCGTGGGGATGCGGTCTTGTTCAGTCTTCAGGGGACTTGATGCCTCCATTGTAGCAGAAAGCCCTCGCAAAACAACGGTCAGACCTCTAGTTGCTCTAGACTAACTCAAGCTATACTTACAGGACGATTGTTAGATTTACTTCAATGTAGTACATTTTAGGAAATAAATGATTTACCTTACATTAGCTTAGTCCAAGTCAAAGTATCCTTCTTTATTAAAAATGGCTTCTCTCGGCACCTGTTTGTGATGCATCACTGTCTCCACTAGGAGGCGGTAATCCTACACTTTGCTAGCCACAGTTATAAAGGTGTTAATAAAGCATTAGTGTTGCATTGTGTCAACACTTACAGAAGCTTTATTAAGCTTCTGTTCGATTACTTGAAGAAAAGTCGACATCTTCTGAACAAAATGTACTAAAATACGGTACAGTATAGAGACTTGTGGTGGCCAACTATATTAGCTACTCATGGAACATATTGTTGGAGGGAATATCTATTTTTATATTCTGTTGTCATCCCAGAATGAGGAAATGGACGGCAATCTGATGGATGGATGGAAGGACAAACAGATTTATTTCCTTCCGTCCATCTCGGGACTCCATGTCCCAACCCTGCTGATTAAAAATTCATATACAAATCTGTTTGCATGTTTTGTGTCCAACAGTGGCAACACCTGTTCCAGGCTATTGCATCACATACTTTAAATGGCAATAATATATCAGTGGCCAACACTGCAAGAACCAAACCCAGCCTCCCTAAAGCGCTGTTGCCTGCCTTGGGCTGTTTTGACTGGAAATGTTGCTGGTAGTTTCCTCTTCTTGTAACTAAACTTCTTGTATATATATATATATATATATATACAGTACAGACCAAAAGTTTGGACACACCTTTTAATTCAATGAGTTTCCTTTATTTTCATGACTATTGACATTGTAGATTCACACTGAAGGCATCAAAACTATGAATAACACATGTGGAAATATGCACTAAACAAAAAAGTGTAAAACAACTGAAAATAGCCCTTATATTCTAGTTTCTTCAAAGTAGCAACCTTTTGCTGTGATTACTGCTTTGCACACACTCTGCATTTTCTTGATGAGCTTCAAGAGGTCGTCACCTGAAATGGTTTTCACTTCATAGGTCAACCTGCCCTGTCAGGTTAATAAGTGGGATTTTTTGCCTTATAAATAGTCATGAAAATAAAGAAAACCCATTGAATTAGAAAGTGTGTCCAAACATTTGGTCTGTACTGTATATATAATAAAATAATATAATTTTGAAGGTATTTGCACCCTTTCCAATTCTTTCATTTTTACGTATTTGTTAGTTGCAAATTGATGGCAGCGTTAGAGTCCATTGGGACAATCCATTGAGCTCTGGGTTATTGTGGTTTGGTTGGTTTAGCATGAAGTGTGCCAGAATATGAGAGATGTTTGAAATCATTGCTCTATTACCACTAAAAAAGCCCCAAATACTCAGTAAATGGACACAGTCCATGACTGCAGTTAATCAAGAACAGGGACATTGAAGCAGAACCTTACAAACTTGAAGAACTCCAGTTTTTTGAGAGCAGCAGTCACTATGTGCAAATATACAACACCCATACAGAGATTACAACTCTCCTGTTTTCACGTGAGAACATTTCATGCAAAACCCTCAAATGTTGGCCTCATCAGAAATGCTCTCTAGCTGCAGGTACCAGGAATTAATGAGCATTTCTGCACCGCACCTGAACATCATCATGCAGCCTAGCGGAGCGTCCAATTTCCCTCCAACTGGCTCTGCCCTCATAGTTAGCTGCTAAACCCCCACCGGCAGTGAAGGATTGTTTTCGGCCGCTAATTGACAAGTTCCTGGTCCTATTCCACATACACACTGAGCTACTGCACATGTATGCTTTCCATGGAACTTTAACCAACTGTGCCACACACTGAACTCTGACCTCTGTGCAGAGGTGTTTGTTTTGTTTCTGCCACGATCATTAGCAATGCTTTATCTGTAGAGTTAATTGGAGACATCTAGTAACTATCTTTAGTTTTGAAAATGCTTTTTGAGTTTATATTTTGTGAGGGCAAAATGTGTAAATCCTCTGTTTTCACAGGTTATTTTCCAAGGAGTGGATATTTTTTATTTTTCTTTTGGAAATCTATTCAGCTGCAAAACAAATACTGTAAACATGGAGTTGGGGAGCTTTACATACAGCAGGTGTTTTAAACCAGCACCCCTGAGCCAAGTAAGAGGGGTACGAGCTGAAATGGTCCTGAACAAAACAGACACACCGCCTTGCTGCCGCTGTGTCTGTTTCTGTAGTGCAGTGAGAAAAAAAAAGCCTGAGGGGGTAAAGCGATTCTGAGGCTGTGACTTTGCCAATAGGCGACTAATCCCCCCCCAACAAAGCTCAGCTGACCCGAAGCTGCAGCTCCACAGCTTTTATAGCTTGCCCACAAACAATGACACATAAATTAAATACTCCCATTTTTTTTGTTGTTACCCAGAATGCTTGTTCCCTCAAGCATTTTGTGTGCATGCCCACCCAGACACAAGTGCATCTCAGTGAAATAATAGTTTATATCTGTAATTAAATTCAGAGTAAAGACTAAGAATATTACAAAAGACCAAAATAGTTCATCTCTACACAACCATGTTGACTTGTGTGTTGTCCAGCATACATTAACTGACCCCCAAAAGTGCCCCATTGCAGAATACTGTGTGTACTCCATTCATACTATATATGTTAAGAGATTATGGGAACCAAAGGGTTGCAGCTTACAACTTACCGTTCACCTGAGCCTCACATAACGTGGACTTTAAATAAAGGCAAAGTTGTTGTGCTCTATCTCAGATCAGAAGGGCACACCATGTATTTGCTAATTACTGCTGGCTAGTCTGAAGGAGTTAAGTTGTGGAGCTGCTCAGCTCTGTGAGACAGAAGTTCTAAATCTTTGAAACTGCAGCTCTGAGGAGGAGTTGTACCTCAAAGGTGGTGGTAGGTCCAACCATGTGTTTGGCACAGCTGACTGATTGCAACAAGAGATTAAAGGATTTCTGAAACATATTGAAAGTTATTGGTTCAATATGCAATAAAAAAGTCACTGCCAGCACAAAGCAAAAACAGGATTGGGAGAACCCCAAACTAGACAGGCTCCTGTTCACCACCACCACTTCAGATCATCAACATCACATAGCCAGTGAAAGTCCAATCTATGCTGAGAATCCAAGCGCAAAAGATCCACAGAGACTTCAAAAGCATCACTAGCATTCCATGATCCTATAGACCCCCCCCTCCCAAAAAAAGTGCCTTGAGGGACAGTACCATCAACCCTTTAGCTGCTCAATATGGGTAAAGTTTTTCAAGCGCTCACTCTGAAGCATTATCTTTAAGACACTATAAAAGGATTTTTCAAAAGTTCAACAGGCTGCCATAGATAAAAGCCAGACGAACCTTTACCAAAAGATGTCGGACGCATGAAAAGCAGTCTGTCATTGAACTAAATTTATCTCATTCCTCTGGTTGGAATCCTGCTTAAATGGCTCCACACACAATGTAATCCGTTTCAAAATAATTATGTGGAAAAGAATGAATGTTACATTACCACATGGAAGCTTGTGCATGTTGCAGGATGTAGAATTGCCCTTGGAGGTTCTTAGGGAGCCTTGAGAGCTATGTATGCCGTGTCAGGCATCAAACTGACTTTAATGCATCAAGCCGAAGTAGACAAAGGATTTCATTCGGATCTTGACATAATTGTTCGGCTGGCTTTGCTCTGAGACTCCTCAAAGCAAACTGCTTTTGTAAATGCCAAGAGAGTCAGGGTTGGGACGCTTCTGTGTATGAGCTGGCCTTAATTTTAAATATGCTATTCATATGAGTAAGGGTTCTCTTTAAAAAGCAGCCGGATCTATAGGTATGACTGATGCCCAAATAGTACCACAGCGTATGACAGACTATACTTTTCTTGCATTATGCCATAAAGTATCCCTTGTTTGTCAGCATGGGGCAACAAACAAATGAACATATAAATATTCTTACACACATGGACATGCATGCACAAGGCAAACATATTCACAGCAAAGGAATTCCCTTGGAGAGTTGCTGTGTACACGCTGTTTACTGCTCTCCTCAATTATTGATTACTTGTTTTCCTTCTGTTATGAGAGGCCACCCCCTTATGATTGGGGAGAAAGGAACGCTCATAAAAATTGCAGCAGGGCTCGTTCTTCCAAACCAGACTGCACTTTATTGACCCCGGGCTCCATTGTGAACAGGGCGCTTGCTTCTCTTCCCACTGTCTCTCTCATTCTCTCTGCTCCTACCACAGATTCTCCCTGGCTCACCGACACCATCTCTTACTTGTCTTATTTATTCCCGTGCCCTCCCAATGCCCTTTCCTTTCTCTCACCTAGGAAAACCTCTTGAGTCTAAGGTGCCACCATAAACTAGGCTGTGGAAAAAACCCCAAACAAACCATCAGTTGACAATAAATTATTGACAACTGTTTCCAGTTGGTCGTAACAAAATGTTTGGAATACAGTGTGACAGAAGGGAATTAATGGCCTTCGTTAAGTCAAGTTGTTGTATGTAAGTGGGAATACATACCATCAATGATGCACCAGGGTACAGCAAATCAAATCCCAGTCATGATATTACCACCTTTCTCAGTTATGGATATCATAAAGTTTTTGTTTTTGTTTTGAAGCAGTGGCTTTTTTTCAGTCTTTTATTCATAGTGTTGTTACTGTCTTGTAAAGGTGGACATATGAACCCAATATCGAGTGTAAACGACTCTGTTATGTACTTAAACCTTTGACTAGATTCCTTTGAGACCTTGAACTAAAGACCTTGAAATAATATAAAAAATATAGCATTTCCCATGCAGATTTGTTATGATTTTTAACTATTGTCATGCAGTTGATCTAACTTCCTTCTTCATGCATTTGTCAGCCTAAGAAGTTTGCCTTGTTTTGCCTTTCAATTTTCAGTATTGACTAACTTTCTTACTGATTAGTTTTGATCTTATTCCTCTAAGAACTAATGGGTATTAGGGAAAATTCAAAAAGTATTACAAACATTTAAGAATGAGCCTATATCTAATTTTAAATCCTGAGAAACACTTACGGCCCCGCATTCAAATTCGCATAGACTGGTGGAGTATCTCGGCTTCCCAGCCACACGAGGATCTCACTTTCTGGCACGCTGTCTCCGGCACTGCCGCTCCTGAAGACGGAAGATAAAACGCAGTAATGGAAATGCCATCATGTTAAGGAAGATGGGGGCTTCAGCGTTAACAAAAAACCAACAAAAAAACTAAGTCAATATTGAGGAGACAAAAAGATGTGGAAATAGAAAATTGTCAAACGGAGGTCTGACTTGGCAGGAGGAAAACAATCTCAAATGGCATGCAAAACAATGTCATCCACTGTGTTATTGTTTTAGGAATATTTGAGTCTCTGTGTGCATGGGGAGGGTGTGGGGGGTGAAGGAGAAAGAGACAGAGGAGAGAATAGATGTGTGTTTCCTTCTCCGCCTGTTGTCAAAAAGGAAGCTTTTGCATGTGATATCTAAAAAGCTCCACACGCAATCCCAGCTTTCCCACCTGCCTGACTCCCGCTTTGATTTTGGCTTGAGAGGAAAGCAAAGAACTTCTCGCCGAATAGGCTTAGCATGCTCACACCTGGCTGTAACATTTACGAAACCAAAGTGAAAGTGCCTTAAAGCTTTCTTCCCCGATTGCTCATAAGTAGCATTTCCAAAAACGCTCGCCGGTTCAGACTCCAGAAGTTCAGCGTCAAGGTTTTTACACATCGTCTTCTTTTCTGACTGTCATGTTGACACGGCTCAAGCATTATTCTTTTCCCTTAAGAAGAGAACTCAGACTTATTTGGATGGTTCGCACGTGAAGGCTTCTTTTTTTTCCCTTGAGAGTTAACTAAACTGTGAGAAACAAGGGAAAACAGTGACTGTCGTAGGCAGAAGCAGAAAGTCGCCATCAGAGGGACAGACAGACCACTTCAGGGCTTACCCGACTTAGACACGGTCATCATAAATGATTAAAGGCCAATTTCCCATTCCGACAAGCCAACCAATCTTTGCTCAGTGTAATGGAAACCAAAGTGAAACGAGTATGGTGCTCTGCATTTGCATCAAGCAATCACTGCGGGGACGTGTTTAAAGGGTCAGGATGGAGAGGGACAGTCGCACCAAGCTTTTTTCCACTATTATACTCTCTTTAAATGGCCGACATTACCTGTGTACCCAGCCGCCAAGGGCAGCCAGCATTTTGTTTGAGGTTCCTCCTGCTAATATTCCTTCTAACTGTTGACGGTTTGGCGAAGAAGGTTGTAACACCGTCTTTATAATTCCGTGGTGTGATCTATCGGGAGAGGAGAAGTCATGACCTCAGAGGCAGGGGTGGAAATTGCACTCGTGGTGCCATGATGGAAGAAATGAATGATGGAGCAGACAAAGAGATGTAAAACATAAAGTCCTAGCTAAAGCACAAAAACGGGGAGTTGTGGGTCTGTAAACTTTTTATGTCTTGAAGTACGTGATCGATTTCTGAGCAGGGATGTTTGTTCATATCCAAAGACAAAAACAATTAATTACCAAAAGCTAGGCTTTTGAAGAGAGCATTGATTTATTTAACAAGTAATCCAAGGATATAAGCAAACGATTTGTATTCAGATTTTTGGTGGGAAGACCCATGTCCCTTTGGGCGGAGAGTAGACCAGGGAAAAGGAGGGACGGTTTTTCTCGACTTTGATTCTCGTCTCTTGGTCTTGTTTAAGGTTCAGGGGGCAGCATTTGCACTTCTTCTAATATTTTGCACTAAAAGAACAGTTCCACCAGACTTCATGCTTGAAGATATCCCAAAGCAAATATGCCAAAAAGCCATACGAATACATCATCAGTGCAAATGGGGGGCGGGGGGAAGCACTGAGTGTACAGTCCGAAAGTCAATATAGAATATGATAATAGATGAATTAATGAAATATTCTTGGGATGATCCGAAGGTTTTAAACTCATTCGCATTTCAGGCATGGCCCAGAGCAGCCCACCGCTGCACAGCAATGGCTGCCTATCTTTCAGGCCACGGATGATGGATTATATGAGCGGTGATATTGCTAACCAAGAGGTTTTCCATACAGATGAGGAGTTAAATGAGCCAAACCTGAGCAGTCATTAAATGATAAATCATGTCATTTTTGTGCCTAGAAGCAATTGTGTTCAAGAGGGAAAAAAAACAAACAGATGAAAGAGGAAAGAGTATTTTAATGTTTTTCCTTCTAAGATGAGAGGGAAACAACGCACACATTTGCATCAATTTGTTGCTTTGCAGACATTCAGCGATATTGTCCAGCTGTTCTTTATTGCACTGATGCATCTTTTGCTTTCTCTGTTTGCTTCTTAGCATTCTAACGGGTGTGTTGCATCTTCTGGCAGCTCATACCGCACCATGCTGATTGATGATACGCCACATCTCGGAGGCTATCGTTGAATCCTGTTATATTTCTGACCCACATTCCTGCCCTCGTTTGGTAGGCATTACAAAATGCATGACTCACTTTGGCTTTCTGGGATTTGCCTATTTTTCTCAGTTTCAAGATGTTATGCACTTTGTACAAGATAGCTGGATAAAGTTACTTTTCTTAATCACTGTTTTTCAAAAATATTTAGTGGTTCTTACGACAATTTCCTTTAAAAAATATGACTTGAGAATGAATTAAAACAAACCCTCCAAATGCTGAACATTTACAGAAGCAATTTTATGACAAACTGAGATTGGCCACTCCTGGTTGGTCCAGTCTGATTTTATTCTTAAAGATTTTGAAAGTGTTAAAGGAGGAAAGTTATTAGGTTAGCTTAAACTTTGGAAAAAGCATGGCTCTCCTTTTCCTCCTGTTAGCCGGGTCGCGAGCGGATGTCATCACGGCTGCAAAAGTACGGCGAAACAGAATGACGTCACAGATCACAGAGTTTAATTCATACAGAGCAATCGACAACAAAGCTGCAGAGATACAGAGATATGCATTTTCTCATGAAAATAAAAACACACAAGGGAAGACAAACGAACACAGAGACAGACAAAGGCGCCCACGTGGAGAAAAGATGAAAAAACTCAGAGCTCTCGGGTACGGACCTGAAATTATAAACCAAAAGGGTGTTTCCCTATTTAATATATGCAAAGAAGGCGGTCTGTTTTTCGACCACTCAGCGACCTGTTACAGCCCCCCTTAGAGCTCAGCTTCGAAGGTGCTCTGTTTTTTGTCGAAGCAAACCGGAGGGAAAACCCCCCAGTCCTGCTAGAAATCTCACCGACTCCCACATTCCAGCTGCCGTTTCCATGGAGATGCTAATTTTATAGCTTTTGTATGCTCTTAAACAAACAGTGGAAGGGGTCTGCTTGTCTCCTCGGGCCTCTTTCGAAGGGTCACACAAAGCCTGTTTTTTCAAATACGAGTGATTAACACATGTTTGAAGATTAACTGCATTAAACACCAAAATAATCATTTTTCCTTTACAAAAGTCAAGCCCGGTTAGCTCATTTCACGTTTCAACCACATTTGGACAATGTGATGTCTAAAATGAAGGTAAAGTCATCTGTTTTATATCTTGCCAATACATTTCTTTCTAGCATCTGGAGACTAAAACAACTCACTACTTTGACAGAACTATTCAAGCTAACTCTTAAATGCTATGTCTTCATTTATGTGTTGGTCTAAAAAGGACTGGGTTGACAAGGACTATTGAGGTGAAGCTTTTCTCTTCAACTCTCTCAAATGACAGTTAATCACAATATCATCAGCTAACACATGCAAAGGTTAGCTGGCTTTGTAGCAGCAGTCACAGAGGGCCATTAACACATATCAGATAGGATGTGTGACAAGACAGGAAGACCGTGCAACTTCAGCCACGAATGATTTATTTATGTTTAGCATGCCTTTGGTCAAGTCATAACCTGTAAAATTATGAAATTACTAACATGACAGTTGTGCATTTGACAGTAACAGACATTCTCCATGAGGGGGGAAGCTAAAAAAGGTTAAAGCTAAAAATGGGGGCAAAGGACAGTGTGTCGTGTCTTCAGCGTTTCAAACGGGAGGATGGCTGCCGTCATTTGCCAACGTAGAATTGCTCTACTAAAAGTGAGGATACCAACTGTGTGAATGACTTTATCAAAACAAAACTACATCCAGCATACAGATAAGAAGGTTACATTAATTTAATAATAATCTGTTTTTCTATGACCTTCAGTCATTTGGATTACATGGCATGAGAAGAGTCACAGCCATCTTAGCCGGGGCTTAGGAGAGCAAGGACTTGACATTAGGTGTCAATGGAGTATTGGGGTATGAAGAGGATGATGGGAGACACCAGAGTCAACATTGCAGGTGTTACGGAAACTTGGGTTCTTGTATACTATGAAATGCAAAGACCTTCTTTTCTCCATTAAAATCCTATGTTTATTGGTTTTCTGTATTATTATCATCTCCATTAAACCAGAATTTGGAGCTTTTATTACATTAATTTGAATAAATAGTATTAAACAGTTCAACTATATTGTGGATTCAGATTTTAAATTGAATTACTTTAATAAATCAATTCTTCCATAATATTCTAATATAGTGACTGATGATTTTCGGATGAGAGTTTGCATCCAAGGAAGGTCTTTGAGGATATTTGACATAGAGTGAAAAAAAAGATTACGCTACTGTTTGTGTTCTCGTTTCCAAATGAGTGATGTAATGTTGTGTTTTTTTTATTCACTGTTCTGTCGAGCAGGCTCAATAATTCAGCCGATGACCACATAGTGAGGCATGACATACGCAAGTGAGGGCAATACAAGGTGAAAGGAAAAATACATTAAAATGCATTTTCCATCTTCTGTTAGCTCTGTCCTCTGCTCACCTCCAGATGACACACTTAAATGCATCTGATAACACGCAATTACCTTGAAATAAAATCCGACCCCTTCATCTTCTATCTTAAGAGAAAGTGGCTGCGATGTGAAGGCGGAATATGTTAATTCGCTAACAGACAAAAGAAAAAATGCTCAACTGGTCAACTGCGAAGTCACTTATGATTTTTCCCTTGACAAGGGAACAAATGCAATGTATGATGTTTAAGGTCATTATTGATGTGCCTTAAAACCAGAGCGGCTCAGTTATCCCCATTTGTCTGAAGCTAAATTTAGTGCAAGGTGTCTCTGCCGGCATTTTAATATCACTGCTCAGAGACAAACCGCTAATTAGGAGCCGTCCGCTTGATCCCGCCAGGCGTATCTACATCGGCGTACGCTCGTATGTCAGTTTGTGTAAGCGTGAGCGTGTTTGCGCAGAGCAAGGGCATTAACCTGCAACTCATTTTATGCTGTCCCGGTAAGCTAGCGGCTCTCCTAATAATACGGAAACGAGACAGATTTGTCATAATAGGGATGAGCCGGGGCAGCATGAGGCTATATCACATGAACGGTCCAGAAAATAAAGGACCGGAGAGACCGTGACTTATTTAATCCAGTTTCCCACCCCCCCTTTTACTGTCCCAGTAATAGCTATCCCTCTCAGCCAGTGTGAGTCTCTCCTTTTATGTCTTGTTTTCTGCTTTCTATTTTTTCAATAATTTTTTGCTCCCCTCCCCAATAGTCCTGCACTTTGTCCTCAATCCGCCCCACTAACTCCCCTTATCTCTTCCCCTCCTCTCCTCCGTCTTAAACTTGCTCTCCCTTCCTCTCCTCTCATGGGGAACAATATATATCACAGGCCGGCTCCTCTTGTTGCCACGGTAACCGACCTCATCACAGCATCTACTCTGTCTCTCTAACCCCCCCCCCTTTTTTTTCCGTGTCCTCCATCTCTCTTTCCTGCTTTATCTCTCTCTCTCGTTCTGTCTCTTTTTGCCTTTTTTTTCCCGCTTCATCACCTTCTCCCTGTATCACAATCCTTTCATGGAGGGTTTGGGGGGGGAGGTCCTTTAAATTGTGAGTGCCCCTCTGCAAGCAAAGCAGCTGGATTAATCATTGGGCAAACTACAGCGTCAACCTCAGGGTTCTCAATTTTGAAAGCACCTAATTTCTATTTCTGGGTGGAACAGATATAGATAAAAGGATAAATATTTATAGGTCCGCACATAAGTGACCCGATTTAAAGGAATAAAGGCCTTAAAGAGGTAACAGAGCAACTTTAAATATGTAATATTCATACTAATGCTATCATAATATTTTTTTTTATGTGTTTGAGTTTTTTTCTTAAATGTAACAACACAAAAAAAATACACTCATTACTTATCTGTAAAAAGTTAATCGTAATTTTTCACAAGATTTCCTGATGGAAAAATAGAGAAACTTGACAACAGCTATACAAAATTTGTAGCTTGCAAAGTTACAGACCAAGTTCATAAAAATGTTGGTACCAGGACCAACTTACTGACGAAGTGCTTATATGATTTGGACAAAGGAAAACTGGACTGAATGATGACTTATTGTTGTTTTAAAGGTGTTGAAGTGATGCTTTTAAGATAATAAAATATTTCAAGGCCTGTACTAATGTGTTCATCAAACACCTGAACTCACTGGTCACTTTACTGAGTACTCAATGCATTGAGGCATCCCGACTGAGTTAAGACGACCTTAATGTGAATGTAGGGTTATGTAAAGCTTAAAGATGGCACAGAATGCATTCAATTACATGTGAGATTTGCTGTCTTTTGCAGCCGCTTATGCTAATAATTAATAAAAAACACAATACATCAAACCTCTACATCATGATTGAAGTATATGGATGTGCAGTACTTTGTTTATGGGTCACAATAGTAATATGTGTACAATGCTTTGGTACAAATAGGGGATACAAATTGGTAAGGAGTCAAATTGACCAAGAGCCTTTTTTTTTTCTTTTTTGCTGATACATGCAAAAAAAAAAAAAAGTTTGTTAAGCAATTTTCTTTGCTCTTTGTTTAGCTAATTCTACCCTCTGTTCGAAACAAACTTCTACTCAGCCTCCATTCATGAAGGATTCAGCCATATATCAGGGGGCGACAAGGGCAGGGGAGCCTTTTTCCTGCTCTGGGAATTTATGTGGGATCATTATTTAACCTAATTGCATTGAAGACAAGTGGAGGGCCGCATGCATTCTCCGAGCGGTGAGTACAAGCGGAGCATCAATCACATGTTTGGCTTCATGTCAAAGACACATACCTTCACTAACGTGTAATATGCTGTAGAAGTTTTAGATGTTAATTACTTAAAGGAGGTCATGGACAAGACAGATCTCTCTCTGACTCGCATTTTCTGCGACAGACATCAAGATTTTCAGACGTGCTTGACGAAATTCTGCATCTCCTTTGGGTGCTCCCTTTATCTCTCTCACCGACTCAGACACATATACCCAGACGCTCAAGTGCACACTCGTTATCATGCAGCGCAACACGACTGTTGTCCTCCATCTGTCAGTTTTATTCACAAGGAAATGGAGATGTGGCCTTTGAGCGATGAGTTATCCTTAGGAAATGGCCCAGTAAAAACCTCTCGGAAAACCACACAATCTATTCATCAAAAAAAAAAAAAATCTACGTACATATTGTTCTTTTTATCTTTTCTTTTATTTCCTCTAAAGTATGTTTGTACAGTTACCCTGTGAAAACAAAGTCAAAATTCTTGTTTATGCAGTCTTGACCAGTATACCCGATTCTGATTCTTTTCTGAAGATACCGATACAATTCATAAAAATGTCAATACTTTAACTTCAGTAAACTTTGTCTGTTTTCTGTTTCTCAATAATTCAACTCTCTCAATCAAAGCAACATTGTATTGGACAGGGTAACTTCAGAGACTGCAAGAAAACCTCACACTTTAAAGAATCTATGAGTTTGTGGAAAGTGGGACAAAAACCTTAAAGCATTTAAAGGCAAAGAGCTAGGCAAACAGGACTCCTGCTACTTTTAGCAGACTTTTAAAGCAACTCAAACTAAATCTTTTTGCACCTTTGGAATCCAACTTTGTATAACAGTGTTTGAGTAATGACACACTAGACATGTTTGAGAAGTTTATTGCAGTTTTTAGCAACACCTTCTTCTGCCTTACCATGCTAAAATTACGCTAGCAGAGGCTGTCGGCTAATTGTGATTATGCCATGATAATTATTTTATAAATAGAGCTGGGATTTTTACTAATATCCAGTGATATGGAATGAAGCAATATGACATCTGACTAGCTGTTTTCACCATGTGGAAACTGTTACCAATAATAACTACGCAGAACATGAATTGAAACAATGTGAACCACTGTGCAATGCTTTCTCGGATACTCCCTGCATGACAGTGAATTTGAAGAATGGGGTATATCAAACAATGTAAACAACATTGTAAACTATTTTTAAAGTCACATGTGAGTCCAGAGTTTTAAAGTTTAGTTATTTTTGAAGGGCAACGCAGTGCGAAAAGGGAAACTGCAGTAATGAGATTTGAATACCACAGAAATGAAATCTATCAAGGTCGGTGTGTTCCCAAATCTCTACCGCTGCTGTGTTATTATGACAGAAATGGATAAAAGCTTAAATACTTTTCTCTTTATGAAGCTATCACCTTTCGAATATGATATTTGCACGTCGAGAGTGTCTTTGGAACCAGTTGATTATCCGGGTGGCATCCTGAAAACCTTATGTAAGCAAGATATGGCCACACACTGCTTAACGGCTGCAGCAACAGCGCAGTTGTACATTTTAGTGATGATAATGCAGAAGAGTTTCCTACAAAGGGCCAACGTCAGTCCCAGTGTGATAGGAAGAGAAAGGCGGCGTAGGAAAATGACAGCTATGAAAGCGGTCATGTATCTGCCAATCATGGCATAAAGTGAGGGGATTGCTTTTTCTTACTCATTGACTCATGCTCTGACTCCCCCCCCCCAGCCGCTATCTCTCTTTGTTTGTTGGGATCTCTCCATAAAATATCTGACACCATGTCACCCTGAACCTCACTCGCTATACCCGCAGCCTGGAGACTGCCATTACACAGATGTCAGACACAGATGTGATATCATCATAGAAAAAGTTAGCGGCACACACACACACACACACGCCCCTGCGTGGAGGAAGCACCTTTCGTCGTGCTTGCGAGCGAGCAGGGGGAATGGAAGGGAAGAGGTTTCTGGGGAGTCAGATAGAAGTGCAATTACACTCACGGATGTGCTTTGGCCCATATTATGATGTTGGGGGATGATAAGATGGCAACAGCACACACACACACAAAAACCCGGCACGCACACAGACACGCTCGTTCACAGACAATAGCCTCGGCTATGATGGATGTCCGGATGCAGACATACTCCAAGCAGAAAATAGATGAGTTCCCTTCCTTTCAGCCAAATGGCAAGTGCAACTTAGACGGTTCCAGGTTGTGTATCACATGACTAAAGAGCTGGAGCTGTATTTACAGCATAGATGATGGGGTGCAATGGTGATGAAACGAGCATGGAAATAAATAATGAAGCATCATTCTGCTTTTTAGGGGAAGGTTTGTTCACACCGACACATTGTAACCTTATAGGCAGCTGGATTTGTTGCCAAAACTTATAGTTGGGATGTAATCTGATTTTAGTCGTACCCTAAAACTCAAAATTGTTGCACATTCTATCTAGTGTTTTTTAAGTTTTCTAGACAAATGTTTGACCAATAGATAAACACAGTCTGAATGCTTAGTTTGCATGGTTACAAATGTTTGGGCTTCACACTGTGTGCAGTGGACCTGGTACAGAATAATAATAATAATAATAATAATAATAATAATAATAATAATAATAATAAGTGACATTACACAGGAATACAGCGGTTGCAGTCTTTGTTTTCTTTTCTGGTTAACTTTACAGTGAGTAGAGTTCCACTCACCAATCTGTGGATGCTATCAGAACTGTGAAGTAATGATAAAAACACACACGCACACACGCACACACACCCCCACACGCGCACACACACAAAAATGAATATCAAAGAGTCTAATTTGTCATTATTGACCAGTGCAAAGGAATCACATTGATTTCCACATTCCTCTTTGCATGCGTGTTTCATGTCTGGCTTGTTTTGTGCTACTGGCTTTTCTGCTCACACCTTTTTCCTCATATTTCCAGCAATTGGACCACATGTCCTGCAGAAACATTTGGTATTAAGTTTTGCTGCAGAGGTTTTAGAAATAATCCTGGTATCCTGGCTGGTATTTAATCCTGCACCAAGACTTCATTACCTTCTGGCACTCTTGTGAACATCTCAATAAATTAAACAAATGAAAAATGAAATCATTTCAGTGACCAGGTTCCAAAACAGAGACTTATTTGTGAATTACAAACAGAGTGATATATTTCAAGTGCTTATTTCTGTGGATTAAAGGATTACGGTTTACAAATAAAGAAAACATAAGAGTCAGGTTGTCAGAAAATTTTAATCCAGCTGGCCAATAATCTGATGTACACCTCTTTGGTGGTTCTTAAAGGTTTATTTTGAAACATAATACACTAGTTGTGTAATTTCAGCTAACTCTAAACTAGATGTTACTTCACAGTTCTTACGAGGCTATTATTGACTATGTGTTTTTTATTGGTGCTGCATAACATTTACATTTTCTGAGAAGCAAATTTTGTTTTTTCCTATGCAGTAAGTCCTAATCATCAAAATTAACACCTCTAATCACCCCAAAAAGTCTTGTCCCACTTACTTGAACCGCGTAATCAAATTACAGAGACTTTTTTTTTCCTCCTAGTGTGTCATCTACCTCCTGAGACTGGATAACCTCTGTTGGTTTAAATGCTTCATTATCCATTTTGCAAGCACAGGCTGAAAAAAAAAGATGTAAACAATTTTATAAGGAAATTATACTAACTGCTTGTTTTGCTCAGAGTGAGTCAGAGTTCCCTGAAACGTTATTAAACGCTAATGACTCTTTTTATATCAGACGCAAACATCTTTAGTTAATAATACACAAGCGAAGGGGCAGCATGATAGCAGGGACGCAGTGATATTTAGCGACACGCTTGCCAGATTAAGAAAAACGTGGTTTTGTTGACACTCCTGTCCTTCGGTCAGTGCGAGACAGGTCATCACACTGTTTTTACACCACAGTGAGGCTGGTGACAATGCACTTATCCCTGTCGGGCAAGTCCGCGTGTCAGTTTGCACCCTGGATCTACGGAAAGGCAGGGTGAGGAACCGGTGGGTGTAAGAGCAATGTGTCTTTTGGGATGATCACGGCTTATAGCTCACAAAAACCTAATATTCAGCTCTGCCGGAAAATACGAATATTATGCAAGACCAAAAACACTTTAATAAAGAAATGTTTTGACCTACAAAATAATGGGAATGATTTGTTAAGTTGACAGTCTTCCAGCAGACGGTCATTAACGCCCCCTCCAAAGACCAAGACATAAAAAGTTGAGTATTGATTTTCTGTGATATTCAAATTTTCTGAGAAACTAAATTTTGTGTAAGTCACAGTCATTAGCAGTAAAATAAACATTTATTATGCTGTCTTATGAATTACTATGGTATAGCAAATTAGAAGGTTGAAGAGACATTCTGGCATTTTGGACTCGCAGTTCCCTCTTGGGCTTAAGAAGGACCTTTCTCCATTTAAAATGTTCATACATTTCATGTGATTTCTTACGAAACTGGGAAAATCCCTTGACTGGCAGGCATAATGCCACCTGAGTTGCTGTGTAGTTTGAAGGAAGAATGTATGTTTCAATATTTAAAAAAAAAAAAAAAGTCCTGAGGTAAGTGCCCTCAGGCTATATCATGTGCAACAAGCATCACACAAGCCTCTAACCTGGTTGTCAGTGTTGGGTTGCGTTGATGGTAATGAAGCATCCAATATGGGGATATAAATGTGTGTGAAGTGGGAACAAAAAGGAGTTTTGCTCTTCTGACTTTCAACTACAACAACCTTCCAAGGAATGGTTGCGTAATCTAAAATGATAGAACCCAAAATGACATGCATGCGAGAATGTTTTTATTTTTTTACTTTATTTAGAATTTGAAAGGGAGAACAAACTCCCTGCTAACTAACACAATAGAAACTGCTGCTATAACTACAGATAATAAGGAAAATAGAGTGAACAATGTGAAGTTGCTTACCTCACCTGTCGAAATCCTAACGTAACTTAATTCTTTATACTTACAGAATCTAAGTGGAGAGAAAAGAAAGAATACAAATTATATACTAAAGCAAGAAAACCAATGGAAATGGTCTTTTTTTAGATTATCTTGGTCAGAGTAGAACTTAAAAGTCTCCTTCTGACAAATACAGCCATAAACTTTGATTATCCATCTTTTTTTGGAAAACTATGCATAGTTTCAGTAGTCACAACCAAAGTCCATCTGTTTAGAAATGGCAACAAAGCAATTTCGAAGGCTTCTCCATCTTCCCAAATGGAGAAAACATGGAACTAAAGAGTTGCTGGCCAACCAAAAATTCATTGCCGACTCATGCAGGAGGGCGCCAAAGAGCCCGGCACAAGCGTTAAAGCACTTCGGGCCTCACCTGCCTCAGTTAGTCAGAGTTCATGATTAAACAAACAGGAATAGAGCAAAGGACAAAAACTAAATTCTCACATTTGAGCAAAAGTGATACAAAACGCTGTTTCCACCACACTGTAGTGCTGTATTTACAGGCACAACATTTCCCTGGGCAACAAAGCGACCTCCTTCAACCTTTTGTAGCTTAAAGGAAACAAAATTAGCATTTGCTTAAAATTGATCTCCTTCCAAACTGGCTGGTGAGTGCCGGAGCCCAGCTGCAATCGCTCCTAATGCATCAGTCTGGTGTGACACCCACACAATCTCTTGTCACGCTGAAGATGAAAATGCCACAAGCGTGTGACTGATACCTGCACAGATCATACAGATGTATACTTGGGGGAGGAAAAGAACCGGCACATATGGCTATATGAATAATTCCATCCGGTGCTACCGTCCCGCTACCCGCACAAGATAAATTGCGCAACGACGAGTGCTTCTCCCACTTTTTAAAGCCGGCATGATTTATTCAGAGATGCACGGTGTTTCAACTTTGAGCGAGCACCTGAAGGATACCGCACAACGGTGGAGGTAGATGCAGCGGGAGTTATTAATTAATAATAGGAACAACGTGTGTTTTTGGGATGTGGTGAAGTGGGATTTCATCACCAGCAACATCAATACCACACCTACAATTTTAAAATGGATGTTTTTTTTATGAAGTTAAAGACCAACGCACTTTGTCTCTTCATTTTTTTTTTTTTTTTACCCAGCAGCAGAACTCCATCCTGCTTTTGAACCACAAACACATCAGACAGACATAGATGCACTAGCGTCACATGGACAATGAAAGCGCCTTTGCCAGGTGACTGATACCTGCCCAGATTTTGTTAATGGCACCATTTTGATGACAAATGAGCCCGGCAGACAGCTATAATGCAACTTCATCTTCCGCTGGTGTCATTATGCGCAGCCAGTCACAAATCAAGGCCTTTTCCAAGCTCTGATGAGCTGAAAAAAATGGTTCCTGATGAAATACGTATTCATACAGGTAATCATAAATCTCAAGAAAAATGGAAAGGAAATGACTCTGGCTTCCAGCAAGGTTCTCAGTCTGTTCAGCCAAGAAATTTGGTCTTTTTCCCCATGTATTATGCTCATTATTGCAACTGTAAGTTACAGCGTATTCTTTGCTATTTTTGGAAAGCGATCCTGGGCATTTAAAGTTTGATGCATTTCAATGAGGAGCTCGAATGTTAAAATTCCCATGTTTACCTATCACATTCTGATTACATTACGTTGGGCATTTATAGGAATTTCTAATCACAAAAGTCCCTGGCTATGTTCTCAAAATTTTATGTTCTAGGCAAGAAGAATCCAAAACATATTAGGATAGCTTGTGGTTTGATTTCACTTAAGTTTTTGTTTAATTCTATTAGGTCAGAAGACAGTCATGCCTTGAAAATCTGTATGCTGCCTCTAAAATATTCATCAGTGGAAAACCTCAGGTTTCAGAGAGGGATACCCTGGACGAACAGACAGATCCAACAAGATGCTTTGTTAGGAGGCTTTGACCTGTTGTTGGGGATTTGTTTGGGGTCGAGGGTAAGCGTAGTTAGACGCCCGATAAACCCCAAAACACTTCTATTAGATCTTGTTTCAATCAAATCTCAAAAAATTGATGTGGGCAATTATTTTCAATTTGATTTCTCACTGTCTGACATTGAATGAGGCTAAACTTTTCCCATTTGAAGTCAGCGAGGTTTATAGCCAGAACCACGAGAGAAAGGATCTTCTGTTACTTTCTTCAACTTTAGAGGTTCACAAAAGACTAACATGACTTTTAGCAATGTGGAGAGATGTTTGGATGATGATGTTGTGGCTTTTATTGCTATTGTTCTGACAACAACTAACCTTGTCCAACAACAGTCAGCCTTAATTGAAAGACACTCAATACCTTCCTGACCTGCATCATATTCATATATCCACTATCCAAAAATTGCAATAAGGATTTTTTTTAAAATTGAACTTACATATTTGTTAATATTGTGTTCAGGTTAGTCACACAATCAAAGTTAAGGAGACACAACTAATAAATAAATTTTTTCTTTGGCTTTTTTTTTTTTATGTAGTTTTTTTTTTTTTTCAAACTAATTATCTATGCAATGGCCTTGGATGTTTGTCAATAATACAGCATAAATTTATTAGTTTTTTTGTTTTGTTTTTATAAGAGTTCTTAAAGTTCACAAATAATGTCTCTCTTAAGAACAATGCCTTTTTCCTGTTAATCAAACGCAAAAGGCAGAGACGCACTAAAAGTCCTTGATTACTTATGTGAATTCAATAACTTCTGTGAATGAAATCAAAAGTATAACATGAAAAGTACTGAAGAACTTGTGTAAGTCATAAAGAAAAAAAAAATCGAGAATTTACACCCTGGACATTTTATTACAAGTTTGGTTGTTTGAGAGAGAGAAAAAAAAAGCTAAATAACGAATGACATGTCGGCAAGTCAACACATTATGATGTTTAGACATGTTGGTGACAACTTATTCAAGTTCAAACCACGCATCAGCATGAGAATGAAACTGGATTTCAGTGACTTTGAAAGTGGCCTGGTACTTGGCGTCATACTGGCTGCTTTGAGTACTGTAGAAACTGTTGATCTACTGGGATTTTCACACAAAACCGTCTCAACTTCACAGAGAATGTTTCAAACAGTCGAAAGCAGCAAATAGATAAATAAATAAATGAATCCAGACTGGTTTGAGATGAATGAAAGGCTGCTGGGTGCTACTGCTGTCAACTAAGAGAAGAAACTGAGGCTACGATTTGTTCAGGCTCATCAAAATCTACCAACAGCAAAACATTTACCTGCTCTGAGTTATTTCTGCTGCTACATTTCAATAGTATATTGAGATTTTGACATTAAAAATCCAAGGCACAGATCAACGCTTGCTGGTGCCACCAATTCAGGCTCCTGGTTGTATCATAATGGTATGACGGCTAGTTTCTTGGCACAGTTTGGGCAACTTGAGCTACATATAAATGCTACAGTCAACCTGAGGGTTGTTGTCAACTGTGCCCATCCCATTATGCACTCATTGTACACATCTTCAGGATAATACACCAAAAAAATTAGGATTAGTCATGTGAAATTGTCTTCTGGAATATGGGAGGAAGCTCACTATACTGAGTACAGTGAGTAGAAGATTGGAATCATGGATGTGCAGCCAAAACAAAATGTGTAACTAAGGCAAAAGTGAGGAGCACCTAATACGCTGTCACTGTTAATGCCATTAGCTCTTTACGCGCCTCAATCAAAACGACTCTGAATCTCATTATCCATACACAGCTGATCAATAAGTAATCATATTTACGACACCGAGGACATGTTTACACCGATCGCCGCCAAGTGCTATCAGTCATCTTAACCTTTATTACGACGAGGCAAGTGTCAAAACACTGCTTTTAAAAAAAAAAAATCAAAAATGGAAATGCGAACATTCACACGTGTCACCCGTTATTGATTGCACCTCCATCCACAGCCGTTGTAGGCTTGGCTTTTTTTTTTTTTTTTCTCAATCAAGTTGGTTCCAGCAGTGCCAGAAAGAAGACAAAAGCTTAATAATGAAGCACCTCATAAATGGACCTTAATTATACTCAATCCGTCTTCCAAAAAGGCAGGTTTTATGCCTCAGTCATTATGGCTCGCAAGCGCATAATACCTACAAAGGATAGCTCATGCCAGAGGAAAAGCGGGGACGAAATGAGGTGCTTTGAAAAAAGTTTTATCCCACATTCTTAGCAGTAACAACCTCCTCTCTCTGTGAAAGGGAACAATTTGTCCTCTCTGCTACAACTCGACTGAGCTTCACAGCTAGAAAAAAAAACAAAGGAATAAGCAGACATAGTTTATTACAGGGGCTACTTTGACCGAACCTAGGATTCTCATTATGTGTTTTTTTGGTTTCCTGACAGGTGAGAATTACAATTTAGATGACAACTTCCTCCCTGGGTGGAAGAGAGAATTGACCGCCTAGGAAGACGGTTACCACCTGGATGTTTGCAACAAGATGGGTAGATCAAGAGGACAAACAAGAGTTGGGTGGTTAAGTGGGGAGGTATGAGTGGGAATTGATGTGTTGCAGGTTGGTGGGCGACCTTTGGAGATCCAAAGTTTCTTGGAGTTAGATGAAAATTCACCCCATTGTGAAAACCTGGACCGACATTGGAAGTTAACATGATCAAAGTTAGCGCTTTAGACAAAACACAAAACGGTCTTCTGCCACTTTGCAACTAATTTTCCAGCAGCTCTGTTAAAAAAAAAAAAAACCCAAAAAACATCAATTTATTTGGATGAAATTAATCCTCCAAGCCACTTCTGAAATACTGCACATTTCTGTTGCTTCACAAGACTTAAAAAGCTGTTTTAAATTTTGAATCCATTTCAGTCCCGTTCATTAGAAAATGAAGCTCCACTTAACGCGCTCTTGTAGAAAGAAATAATTAGTGTTAGGGAACCCTTGTAAATTCTAATTATGTATAAAATATCCCGACAGAATGAAATAAGTCTTAGAAGTGGCACATTTTAACGCTGAGAGGGACATTTTGCGTGCTAGGAAAAAAAATAAATAAGTGAAAGGGAGCGTGATTGGGGGGAGTTTCTCTACCTGGAAAATGCATATGTTGTTTATATCAATTTCTCCTCTGGTGTAAGCAGAAAGAAAACGGAAAGGGACAGCAAGAAAGAAAAATTAAAAACTTAATCTGGTTTGGGAAATTAAACCGCAGCAAAAAACTTTTTTCAGATATATCCCATCGTTGTTGGATAGACACAAAACTCTGGATTTTATTGGAATTTTATGTGAAAATTATACATTGAGAAATAGTGAACAAAGATCGAGAACCACACAAGATCGGTCATCAATTGAATTTTGGAAAGGTTTAAAGCAATATTATGCTATAAAACAGTCAATATTCACCTGATGTGTAGGTTTGGTCACACAAAACATTAGTCAATAGCTGTGTTTCATTTCAAAAACTGAAATTACAAAAGTGATTTTTGTTGGGTTTTTTTTACATTAGCAAAACATTGACAAAGATTTGCAGACATTTGAAATGGAAATGCAGGCAATGTCACCGTTTCAATATGAAGCAACTGTATTCCAACTACTTGTTCAAAGCATAGAGTCATGTTTTGTAGATGGTGGGATGATTTCACAATGAATGAACTTGCACCGGATCCAAATCTCGCAAGTTCCCTGTCCAAACATCCATATAAAATCAAAGCCTTGTTGCCGTTGGAGAATAATAAAAAAAAAGAGCATGCAAATTCAGCTTCTTGTTTCCTGTCAAGGAACTCGTGTTCACCAAGGCGACATTTGGCAATCCCAGCTGCACAAGCGAGAGCGTGGGCCGTTCAACACGATCCCCCCGTGACCCCGTCACTCTGGCAATGACAAATTGGCCACAAGTCAGCGCGTCACATGACCTCGTCTGTGCTGGTGAGGCAGCGCTTCTGACAGGCTCTCCGCAAACACCGACGACATGGATGTCACTTCGTATTGATCAGAGGCCCGGCGCCAGAGTTTGGAGTCTCTATGTGCGTGAGATAATGGTTCAAAGCTGGTTTTTGCCCAGACGTTTCTAGCAGCAAGTATCTGATCACATCATTTCAACACTACACTGTTCTGCTGCTTCGTTTTAGAATATCCCCTTCGAAAATGTTCAGTGAGCTGAACTGTGTAGCATCGCCAACACCGAGCGAGCTCCTCATTTCACAGCTTTGTCGACAACATTTCCGACGCCCCACTGACAAATTCGAGGTGATGCTGGAAGTTTTGAACACAAAAAAGTCTCCGAAGAAACCTGAAAAGAGCACTCAACGTACTTTGAGATACAAAAAATCTAAAAGGGTAGTGAAGGTTAAATTAAATATGCTTACTTTAGTCACTTTAGGTTTCCCTTCTTTCATCTGCAGTGCCCAAATGCATTGTTTGCATCACCAAATATTAAGTCTCAAAAAACATCCCTTCATGTGCTTTTTTTTCTTCTTCTTCAGAAACTGTATTTGGGAGCACAAAAAAGTGTAGCACAGCAGGTTCAATCCATCAAGCCAAAGGCATGGCTTTGGTGAAGCACTTACTTTTCAGCATGAGAAGCAAGCTCTAATAGCGCAGAAATGACAAAAAGAGGAGAAAAATATAAACAGGAACGCTTTAGAGGCTGAAATCTTAAAGGAATACAAATTAAAAGGGTACTGAAAGGAATGGGCTTTGCTTGGCAAATGTTTACACCTCAAGGAACTTTAACTTGGAAGCTACAGTAAATTATTTCAAAAGTTTACAAATTTTTTAAGAATTTTTTTTCTTTTCAGTTTTTTTCTTAGGCTTGTAGGTTGCAATAGATTGAGAAATATGCAACTATATAAAGTAAATAAATCCATCAGCCCAAACACTCGCCTACATGAACAAGAGTGGTGATGATTAAAGGGAAATATATGCTGGAATTCAACAAGCTGAAGTCAAATGTTGCTCTTCATTTGGCTCAGACACAGAAAAATCAAATCGATGGTCACGACTTAACATGTAGAAGGATTGTTTGGTGATCATAGTTATTTATTTTTGTTTTTAGAAATCTAAGGAGGTGAACTTCTTAAACTGGTCAAAAACACTTTTTTACCTGATGTACTTTAGCTGCGTTACTTGAGCATGTTTTTTTTTTGGGTGAGGGAGAGAAAAAATTTGTTTAAATCATTCTCCATTCCAATTTACTTCCACATGACCTAAATGCAACAAAACTACAGACTGCACCTTTTTTTTCTTTGTTGACAGACATCAGAACAATAAAAATAGTGGTCACAGTTTCTTTATAATTCAAAATGTCAAGACTTTTATGGACCTTTTAAGAGTTTGCTCCAAATCATAGGTTTTAAAACTAAAATATGATGATATTATTAGCTGGGAAGTAAAACCTCTCAAATATGCATGCATGGTTTTTCCATGTTAGATGATAGGTATATGTATTAATAAAAAAAAAAAGAGAGAGAGAGAGAAAAAAAGCATCTCCACAGTATTATCTTGCTGGATGACTAATGCTGCGGAGGTTACAGAAAGTTTAAAGACAAAATTTAAGAATCCAGGTCACATCTCATGCTCTGGATCTTAAAAGTTATATCTTTGCTAATATTTTCTTTAAAAAAAATCAACAAAATATCATGGTTTCTGCTTTCCTGAACTGAGACTATTTGCATTCCCAGCATGTTATGAAATCAGCCAGAGACACCCGTATGGGAGCTCTCCATCTCCACTGCTCTTCTCACCCAGATGCACCCACCTTGAAGGAACCTTGTTATCTGCATTGAGCATTGCACATCCAATACATCATTTGCTTTGCACGCACCGAGACGCCAGTGCCCTACTTCATGAACTGAAGTCAGGCCAGTGCTCGCTTGAGGGCATGTGAGTCAGTATTTACATAGATATGACGCTCTTCACAGGCCCACCTTCAACATGTACTGAATTTAATTCACTAGGTAATGCAGCATGTGCCTCATCAGAAACAAGAAGCAGACAAAGAGAGAAATCTTGTCTCATCCTTAAAATAGGTCTCTTTTTATTTTTGTATTACAGTGATGACCTTGTTATTTTTATTTTTTTTTATTTTAAAATTTGCTTGCTATGAAGCGTTACAGTGTGACATTTGAAGTACATTTGAAACACTAAAGCAGTTGAAGATAAATGCTACATTCCCGACACAATTTGTATTCATGATCTTCACAGTTCAGTTGTACGAGTGCCATGAGAGGTTCCGTTACCTGTAATTTTATGCAAATATTACATTTTCACACTAGGCTTTATTGCATTGCGGTGAGTTGCCCTCATACTCATTTGCCATGTCGTTAATTTTCCCAAATGGCAGCGGGAGACTTGCGATTAAGAAAGATTTGTGATCCTTGAAATTATGAAATCCATACTTTCAGGAGTTACAAGATATTATTCAAAATGGGGGGGAAAGAAAAAAATTCCAGGAGTTCAAAGAGAGATGAACAGTTTACGCTTCAGGCATGTACAGTAGAAGAAACGGACCTCCTTTTTATCCCACCGCCCGACGTTAGGCTGCAATACGGCCGAAGACTCAAGGTTTCCTTGTAGATATATCCGAGCGTAGAAAAATATATATATTCTAGTCATATCCTAGGCTTCTTTACCATTTACCAGTCAACTGAAACCATTACATCAGGCATCATTCACCATGTTTGAGCTTTTCACCATAAATAATCAGTACATTAGCTCAGCCAGTATTGCAGTATTTCATAAGTCAATGTCGAGGCATATTTCATTTTGGTGCATGGATTCGCTGCATGCAGCCACTCTCCTGGAGCCATATGTAGAGTGCAGTGTGTGTCCAGACCTGAAAGGCCCTTTGATAAATACACAAGACTGGTAGTGCATCAAGTTGACGGGCCGTTGCGTGTCCTGTCTGCGAAAGAGGGAATTAATGATTCATGAATCCCAATTATGTTTTAATCCAAACAGGAGATTGGAGCCGAGTTAGGGGCAGCCTGTGCGGCGGCAATGTGCCCGAGCGCCTGGATCGGTCGGCGTGTGACTGTGACAGCAGGCCAGAAGGGAGGAAAACACCTCATCGCCCAGAAAAACGCAGCTTTCAATGTTTTGGCATTGGAAAAGTAAATCTAAAAGTAAACATTTTGTCAGTTTGCAACTTTAAATCTAAATGTGTTTCTTTGGAATTGCTTGTAACAATGTCATATTTTCATGCGAATTGTAGAAAAATGACAGCTGCCGATTTGACTATGGCAAAAAAAAAAAAAAGAAAGAAATCTTTGCATCAACTCTGATCAACTTCCCTGTCCAGGCAGAAGCGTAGCAGTGATGTTGATAGTAGGTTGTTTGGCTACTAATTGCCCATTGATCTTGAGAAGAGTTATACATAGCCAAAAACGTTTGTTTTCTTAGCAAATGCAACATTTGCAAACTAGTTGGCAAACTGGAAACAATGGTTTTCCTCTTTTCAATCTTCTGCACAGACATGATTTGCTTACTGCTGAACTAGCAGTTGTCCTGTCAACAGATTCTCCCACTTGAGCTGAGGTACAAATGTACCCAATATCTGATTATTTGATTTTTCTTTCCACCGATCTATTATGTGCTTTTACATATTAAAACGTTTGGCATCATTGTAAAACAAAAGTGTGGAATAAAGCCACACTTTTGTAAAGCATCATACATTTAGTTAATTTTCCGGCATGGAAATGACTCTCAACTAGACCGCCAGAAGGAATGTCTTTCTTCCTCATGTTCATGTCGAACGAGCCAAAGCACAAAAAAAAAGGCAACAGGCTTTGAATTTTCACTGGTAATTTGTTCCTTGGCAGTGTTCTCCAAATCGCTCAATACAATCTCTCTAAAAGTTTTCATTAATCAATTGTTCCCCCCCCCCCACACACACACACCCCAACCTCACCAACCTCCCCTTCTTCTTCAAAAGGCTCCAGAACAAGAGAGCCGGGACGGGCGAAATCCTTCATTCATTAATGAAAGGCATCTATTACTGTCAAACGACGACAGAGTTAATGTAAATAAATGAATTCTCCAACCCACTTAACTGTGGTTTATTATGAGCGAGCAAGGCATAATTGTGTTTCTGATCAGTTCAGATAAATTCAGACGCACAGAACCTCCACCCCTAGTGCCATTTCTCATTTGCATGCCAAGTTCAGCGGCTACGGGGGATATATCACACGGCTTATTACTAAGTCTTCAACTAATGACACAAGGCTATGAGAGAAACTACATTAAGGCAAACGTGGTAATGCTAGACGTTGGAGGACGAAAGCCTCTTAAATACGTTATCGGATGCCGCTTTGTCTGCTACTTGGAGAAAAAACCGGAGCGTACGTTTCTGCAAAAAACTTAAAGAAAAATAACTTTATGTGATTTCAGTGGAACTTCAATAACTTTAAGTAAATGATCTGAGTTGTAATCTAGAGGCTTAGCAATAAAGCATTGAATGAATGAAAAACCGAAAGCCAGGCGGATTGATGGAACCGGCTGGAACATGAGTAGAATCCAGATAATACTGATTAATGAGAAGTGCTAACTATTATGGCTTAAGTCCAGTGATTCCATCTATGTTGATGCCATGCGAGTTATTTGGTTTAGTACCAGCCACATCAGCGGGTGTTGATGTGATGAAAATGAATGGATTTAAAACGGTTAGTTGCACAAAGAGGCAAACCCATGGTTGTTTCAACCAACATTGAATTAATATTAACAGATACAGATGGCCGTTTTGTTTAGCAAAATCAAAAAAACCCTTTATGTGACGTTGATAAGACTACAGCGTCAAGATGACTAAAGCTCATGTCGTAAACTATTTGCTTGCACAAAGGCCAAAGTGCTCATTATTTCTTCAGATTATATGGCTTTAGTCTCTCTTATAAATCTGTCTCATCACAAAACCGTATGCATGTGCTCCAAGGTAATTTTCATTATTATGAGTGAAAGTCGACACTTGCTCAACTAATCATTTGCGTTGAAAAATGCAGTTTGCGCGGCAAGTTAATAGAGTTGGCGGCGGGAAAACAACAAAGAAGAATTTTATTGAGAGTGAAAATGTGGCCTCCATCAGCGAAGTGGGAAAAAGGTAATGTGTCCTCTTAATGAACACGGCGGACTGGAGAGAAATCTAAATAACAACGCAATTTAGACAACACCCCGAACTATCAGTCATACGAGGGTTTCCGGTGTGGTATATTAGACACAAATGAAGGAAACACCATTATGAGGTGTTGAACAGAAAACAATCAATAAGGTCCTACAAAGAGGGCTGCTGGGGTAAATAAGGTTCAGAAGATTCCCATATCCTTTCCAACTTCCTTTAGTTTTACTAACTTTAGCATAAAAAAACTTGATAAATGTATTGCCAGGTTTGGTTCCAAAGGTCAGTATGGATATAACTAAGATGAATTTCTCATTTATTTCGATGTAGTTTATTGCATGATTTGCTGCATGACATAGTTAACACTTGTTAAGGAGGACTGACAATGATGCCAAGACTTTGATTCCATATTAAATATGAATCGACGATAAAGAAACATTCACAGACAATTAAATCTCCCTTCTGAAGCTTGATTTGAATTTCTGCACGTTTTTTTTAAGGCAAATTTTTGATGCATAAGTGCATTGGGTTGCTGCCACGTGAATGCCTAATCCAGTGTTTGTGTTGATCAAACAGGTGTACCCATATAAAGGCTATTGAGTGTATGTTTTAATATATGATTTAACTGCCAAAAAATGTAGGGCCCAGCTCTGATAACAGAAAACATGTCAGTTTGAGATTCTTTGAAATCACTCTTCGTTAATTTAGGCTGCAAGCCCCTTAATAAATGTCACATAACCTCTACGCAGTAAAACAGTCTAGAAAAAGTCCAATGCCATTAAAGCGGCAGCATTTTAAAAGAGGACGTTTTTCACCCCGCTGCTTTCATTTATAGACACTCGAGTAAGAGCTGCCCTGTAAATCTGGGGGTGGTGGGGGGGCTCCACTCTTGGCCAGTGTTCATCTGTAATGGAGCATGAGGGGCTCCTCATTTATTTCCCCCCTTCAACCCAGATCCAAAAAAGATTGTGAACGGTGATCTTTCTCAGAGTTGAACGTCGGACAAATAAAACTGGCTTATCACCACATCAGCGGAGCTAAATACTCACAGTACCATAAACATTATCTACTGAATGCAAACGCCAATTCTATTCTTTCATTATGCCACAGTCTTCACACACACACCCACAGCTAATCTCACTATACCGCATGCTTTCATACTCCACGCTCCAAAGGGATCGGATACATTTGCAAGACTTATGCTCTTTGCTGCTCACTTAAGGCAGACGCCGTACAAGTTTAGGACTTTACTCGGAGCATTTTTGCATTTGAATGGCTGTAAGCAGAGCACGCACATCCTGTTATGGGAATAGTGGTGTAATGAATCAGGAGGAAAACAACAAAGCCGGCGCCGGGCTGTGGAACCAAGTGTCTTCTCAATCATCACCACTGAGGACTCCGCGGAGATAGTCCCAAGGTGGAAAACTCTTACCATTTGTCAGTCGGCGCTACATCAGCACCGGCATGAAGAAGGTGCTGTTTGCTCAAGAATGTTCATGTGTTTGTGTTGCTCTGAAAAACATATTAATGCACGTTCACCTTTTTAGACATTGTTTAATGCAAAACCACAAAGTATAGTCCAATTTATTTGGGATTTGTTTTTGTTTTTTCTTGTATGATAAACTTGTTCTTTTGTTTTTCCAAGTGGAAACTCGAAAAGTGTGGCTAACTTTTGATTTTTGGTCCATGTTAGTCATTTTCAAAGTTACAACAAGTCAGTAAATTAAGTAAAACATAATATTGTGCCTTTCAAGAAGAAAAATCACAAAGAGCCAAACATGCATAAAACAAGAGACATTAAGAAAAAGCAGATTAAAATAAAAAAAAAGTCAATACATGTTTACAGAGCAGTGTCATAATCCAATCATGATGACAAAAATGCATAATATTATTGCTTCCTGTTCAGAATGTGAGAAAATGGAGCTTGGTTTGGCAATATTGCTCAGATCATAAAAGCAAGAAGAAACTAAAGACTTGAAATGCACATTCAAAGTTGAACCTGTAATATCCCTGGTTGTTTGGACCCTTTGCTTTTCTTTTTCCCTGTACTGTATTCTTATTTTCAATTATTTCTCCTCATCCCAGTGTATTTGAGTTTTGGATTTGGTTGCTTTTTGCATGACCTGCTCGTTCTAGTTTATTCCTTCTGGTAGTTTGGATTCTTATTTTAGATGTTAGCTACTACTAAAGAATGTTGGCCGTCTTTTGAACCAAACTGGAGGGTTTTCGATTATGAATGATTTGCTTAAGGTTGTAGCATAACCTCTCGGTCACATTGAAATCCAGACTAAAACCTTTTGAATGATTTAGAAGTGGACTTGCTTGTGCGTTTAAGATGATTGTACTGATGCGAAACCCGCATCAGTACAACAGAAAGCTGTTCTGGTCCAACCTTTTCCAGACTGCTAGAGGTTAGTAAATTTGTTTCTCACATGTCTTTGAGTTTCTTTAAACCGGGTTATAAGATGCTGCCTTTTCTTATATTTTAACCTACTGCATGTAGCCGTGCAAGTGCACAGTAAGGAATTGCTTTTGATTTAAGACGTCAGGACAGGCAGTAGCTGCTGAAATTAATTGACAGTTAATCAATTAATTTGTGTCTCACACTGGACTAGAACGGTTTGGACAGCTTTTGAAATGAAAACATAATTTTATATCCAGGTTGTTTATTGATATTTTGCGATTTGAAACCGTGAGAGAACATGTTCACTAGATGAAGTTTTTATATTACTCTGTGTTATGAATTTAATGCCTCACAGGTTTGGTGAGAAACCCCTGACTCCACTACTTAATGACATTTCTGCTAATTCTTAGTCTAATTTACAAGCAAACGTGAAATTAATAAATCACATCATTGAACTAATAGTATGTTGCCAATTGATTCCTTCCTTTGTTTATGTCTCTATAATTTGGTGCAAAAAACTGCTTCAGTACAACTTCGACTTATTTCAGTGGGAACATTTTATATTTACCAAAGTTTCCACTCCGACATGGATATTTTCTCACTTTATGATAATACCCTGTAACAAGGTCATGTTAATGTATCACCTGCAATTTTTCATTTGCAGAGTCCCTCAGTCAACATTCAAAAATGTACAGCGGCCTCTACCTTTTGAACTCTTTTGTTCTGCTGCAAGCTGCAAAATGGGGACCTTGTTCTCAAAAAAGGAATGGAAAACGTAATCGTGCAAATTATATATCTCGTTCTTTTGTGAACTAACTAGGTTTTCTTTCACACTATTTAGTTATTCCAGGAAATACATTTGTAACACAGAACCCAATGACATTCTCGACTGATGTCCTTTGAGCCTTCTCGTTCGGAGAAAATGCATAGTCTGCTGATTTTGTCGAGTAGTTTACACTACGACTCATTTGACATAATTACGTTCTAAATGGAATATAATCAACATGAGCATAAATCTGATATAGATATAGTGTGTCCAATTTATGGCAAACAACTCCAAAACAAAAAACTGCCTAAGAGGTTCACTGTTATCCATATATGGACGACTAGGAAATACTTAACTACTTGGAAATTTTTGTTTTCTGTATTTGAAAAATTTAGGTAAAGAAAAGTGTAGAAAACATGTTAAAAATGTATATGCATATATACAAAATTTATCTAGGCTGTTTCCTCTCATTTGAAAAGGTGAGGCAAGTTTTACATTTTATCTTATGTGATAAGATCGCTCTCTGACTGGGACCAAATATCAACTATTACGTTGAGACTAAATTTATTATCAAAACTGATAAATCGCAGATATTTCTTGTAGTTTTTTAAAGCTGCATGCACTTAGACAGATTTCTATTTTTAGTTCAAAGTTCTGCCTTTGATTTCTCGTCTTAATCTTGTTGTGGATAAGAACTACACTTGCTTTCTGCTTCTGTTTCCTGCCTCTCCTGTTACAGCGCATTTGGACTCGAATTTGCCATTCCGTGTTAAGTCTTGTTTTGATTCCCATTCCCTAGCAGACCTCAAAGTGCAAGGAGCTTTGAATGGGAACAAGAGGTTATCCCACCTGTGCAGAGTTGTGTTTTGAAGTGCGTTCTTCAAAGAAAGCTTCTCTTGGTAAAGCACTGCTTAAGCTTCTCTCAGAACCGTTTATTGTTTTTAGGTATGTGTGAGTTTCTACATTCAAAAGCTTCATTTTCTGTCACCACCCAAATGTGTGGCTTTTTCTAAGTCAACAGTAAATCAGTTTCTGACGAGAATTAAATGCAGTTCCTGTGTAAATGAATAGGGAAATGTTTCCAAAATCACATTATACTTTCTCCTGTTACAGCCACAATTTTTATGTATTTATTTATTTAAGAAAATACAATTTTGTCAGATCCTCCCACCTGAGTAATCATGGGCCTTTTGATTGCTTCTCTGATTAATGCTCTCTTTGCCCAACCCATCAATTTAGGTAAATAGCAGGGGACACACACACGCCCACACACAAAAAAGGAAAGATTTGGTAGTATTCATGTTACAGTATTATTTTGGTACACTTCAATCAATAAAAATAAATACAAATGTGATGTTTGGTACTTCGATCGGAAGTAAATGATTCATTTTGTCATTATTTCTGAAGTTATTTTAATTAAAAATCACTTGAGTAGATATTTTGTTTGAATCTTTACAGATAATGGTAAATCTCTGGATAGGTAATTCAGTGATATTCAGTGATATTACCCCATTGTCAGTGCATCACAATATTTAAAAAAAAAAAAAAGACTTTGCCCATGATTTGAAACATACCCCTTTGATATTATGACACCTCCGTGTCCCAGCTGCACCTGAATGCAGCATGAGCAGCTCTCATCAGCAGTATTTTATGACATGTTTGAACAAACTGGTTGCTACATGTAGACGTTTGGACTTCAGCTGGGGTTTAATTCACTCATGAGACATTAATCTTAGTTAAAACGTTGAACAGGGGATAAATATCAGTTGCTGTCATGGACTGGAGTTTATATGACATGCCTTCAGGTTTTAGTTTTTTGGAAACCTGTTTTTATTTTGTTTTGTTTTTCCCCCACAGTTGCTACATGTTGGTCAGAAGAGTCTCAGATTTTTAATTCCAGCAACAAAAATTAGGTGAAAACTATTTGGCAAATAATTTTAGGTATGGTGAAGGATTTGTCATGCTGTGGGCCGATTTGAAGAAACAAGACATTTCGCATTTTAGTCTGACAGCGAAAAAACTGAAATGAAGTAAGCACTAATGTGATTTTTCCATTATTTCCCCCCCAGCCCAGCTGATATTTTCCTGCAACAAAAGAGACTTTTTTTTTTCAAAAAACTCTGCTGGTTTGTGTCAAAGCCTCTCCGTGTAGGACGACGTACACGACTTGTACTGAGAGAACACGGACGCGACAACTGAAAACTGAAAATAAGAGAGTGTGCAGTGAAGATAAGTTGCTCAATGGTAAAACGCTAACACAGGGTCCTCTCATCTGTATCCAAAGCTTTTATAATAACACATGCTCATTTCCTATCATAGGCAGAACAAACGACACACTAGGGCTTATCAGCACAAGAATACTGGCCAGTGTTTTCTCTTTCAATTTCCTCCTTGGAAATAATTTCTTTTATGCAAAGACATAAATGATATTTAGCTAGATACGGCGGTTGCTGAATATTTATGAGAGCGGTAAATTGTAAACAGCATCATTTAGGGTGACTACTGGAGGGCGAGGTCTTACGCAATAACAGAGCAACAATACATACATGGAAAGTATTATTAATGTAATTGTGAATTATTCAGTGCCTTCAAGATATTGTGGAGCTCAGCTAGAGTTCTGTTGATAAAACTAAGTAAAGATAGCAGGGAGAGACATGCTTCCTGTTTACAACCTATTTTATTATTCAGCCATAACCTGTCAAGTCCATGACAAATATGCGTTACTGTGCAAAACATAAACCGTGATGGTTTCATTATTAATAACATGCCCTCACCTCTTTTCGAACCTCGAGACGGAACTGTCTTAATAAATTGCCTCATATCTGCATTCACACACCGTAAACTATATCGCATTCTGATTACAACTAAAATCTTTAATGCACTTCAATAGGAATTTCTCTGATAGACCAACAGGAAGTAATGAATGACTGAAAAGCAGAACATTACAATTTTTATTGTATTTTTCTGAATAATGCTATAAAAATGTAGAATAGTTTTCAATGCAATTGCCCTATGTCATGATCATGACCTGAACCTAAAGTTTAAAAAAAGAGGCACTGCTGTTCACTTACAAGGAAGAATTAAAGACTCTGCACAAAGTGATTGTTTTATTCCTTTTGTAAAATAATAACTATTTCTGTAGGTAAAACATTTGTTGTTGTACCATCAAGACCCTAATTCTTTACTAGGGTTAATAAGTGAAGTGATTTAACAGGATAGTTCTGAACGCAGGTTTTTAGGGTTTAATGGTTTGCATAATTCCAGCTCCGTCCTGTAGAGGAGGAATAGTGAGGGAGTCAGAGTTTGTTTGGATAAGAGGCTGAGATAATGTGAGGAAAGTTTCCCCGTCTACCAGGAGCTTTCAGTTTTCCACCAAATGGAGATCCTTCTTTGTTTACTCATCTGTTGCAAGTATCTTATTTATTTATTTTTTCTTTTTAATACCTCCCATTATGTCAGCGGTATCCGACCAGGTCCTCTTCCTATGCTGGTTTTCTACATCTCAATGGTGAATATTAGGCATTAACAAAACAAAACTCTCCAAGTACATAATGCATCCATAATAGTGCATCAAATCCATCATAAAGTAGTACAACAAACCTTGAATATCTAACTTAATATCGTATTCTACAATGAGCTAGCCCAGACCTAGATCTAATTAAGAAAGGAAAATTTATGTTAACCGATTCTCCTCATTAAATCTTTTTGAGCGGGCTGAAATTTCAGTCTCTAGTTGTGCAAAGCTGTTAGAAGGATAACAAGGGATGGGGAAAAAAAAATGAAAGCCATATTTTTCAAACTTTACTTTGAAAAATACTTGGAAAACCTTCTTCCCATTTATGGGCCATTTTGTATTGGACTACCACATAAAATCACAATAATCTAATTTGACACCTGTGGCCGTAACTTCACAAAAACACCATCTATTTCAACGACTACATATCAAACTAGTCACTGTATATGATGACAATAATCCTCTCAAAACCCATCTTCTATCGTGGGTTATATAACACCAGTATTTCAATGGACTATCATCCATCTGCTAAGATTTACTCAAAAAAGAAAAAGAAAACTGAAATGAATCATTTATTTAAACTTGCTGTAGATTAAATAGCTTTGGCTCCCACTACACAGCATTGAGAAAGTATGACTCTAAAGGCTTGCAGAGTGAGATGTGAGGTGGAAATCATTGTCTGATCCAAGTTAATTAAAAAATAAATAAATAAATAAGGTGTTTAATAGAAGTAACATTTAAAAGCTTCTGAGTTAGTATTTCGCTAATCTCTGTATCTTCAACACACCACATGTATAAAGTTAAAGTCCTGAATTAAAACCAAAAACATAAAGTTTGTCTTCCCCCCCCCCCCAAGTTTGAAATGTTAGGATGAAGCCTAAACAAATGTAAGTGGATTGTTAACATTTTCCTCCTGGCAGCTGATTAATTCAGTCCCTGTCTGTATTTGCATACTGTCTACTCGCCTCAGCGTCTGTGTGCTTGCAAGGTTACCTCGTCATATGGAGACGTATCTCAAGAGCTTATGAGGGTTGCGGTTTGTTTGCGTGCAAGTGCAACGGATGAACAAAGACAAAAAAAGGGGGGGGGAGGAAAGAGAGAGGAGGGATAACAGAGTAGAAAGGAAAATAAATGCCAGCTGTCTGCTTTATCGCGGCGATAATAACAATAAAAGGACTTGGCAACAGACGCTTCAAGAAGTTGCAATGGAATATCTGCAGCAGCACATCACAACCCTGTGGCCGGGCCTATTGCCAGAGATTATAAGTACTGACAATCTCTTTTGTTGCACTTCTGTAACATGTTCAAGCGAGAAAAAGAAAAATAAATAAATAAATAAATGGCAGCTTTTGAAATTTCTGATAAGTAGCTTGAGTCGGAACGCTGATGAGGGGTTTCATTTGTCAGCGTGACCTTCAGATTTACGGGTCTGGTGAGCACTGATGAAGAAATGCAAAACTGAGCTGAACTAAAGCAGCACGCTATAAGCCGCTATTATTTCTTCATTCAAAATAAAACCAGAACGGAAAAGCAATAAGTGAAAGAACTAACTACACTCTTGCTGTTTCTTTAATAAGAAAAAAAAAAAGTTATTTAGAAGAGTGGGCTAAATGTCCTTCACCCCCATATGATGGATTGATAATGTAATATAGAAAATGACTACTGAGAGCGATTGCTACTGAAGCTGGTTCTACAAGCTGCTGAATCATTCGTCGCAACCTAGATTTTTATGCGCAGCTTTTCAATTTTGGCCTAATCTCTGTTCCATAAATAACGACAGTGCAACAGTGCACTTTTGATTGGGTTTAAATGTCTTTTGAACCTGGTAAAGACCAGAACATTTAGATTTAGATGATGTCCAGGCACTGAATAATCTACCTGGTGATAAAGAACTAAACATTGAGTGTCAAATCACCTTTTCCATCAAAATAAATGACATACGTTTGAAAGCAAGACTTTTTCTTTTTACTCCTCTTTTCTCTGATTTACAGTAAAGTGTTAAAGTAGACCAAAAAGACACGCATTACACTCCCCACGCTCCGTTTCTCCTTCATAATTTATTTTTCTTCAATCCTTTTAAGTCTCCCCAATGGCATACCCTAGATATGTGCGTGGGCGTGTGTGTGTGTGTGTGTGGTGCTAATATGAATGCGGCGGCCTTTCAGCATTTCAGCAATCCCGGTGACCACTAACAACATTTGACTGAGGACGGCTGCACTTGTGAACGTGGCGGCGTTTCCACAGCCACGTCGGATACAGTAAATGCCAATTAATTACTCTCATTAATTTCCACGGGGGGTTGCAAAGCTCGAGTAAGGGCTGAGTCTGCTAAGCAAAGGCTGATGAATAAGTGGAAAGATAGCCAGTTAGTTTTATAATGCCACCAGCGCGTTGTGATGACGGCGGCAGCAATGAACCCCTTATTGCTTCTCTCAAACCAGAGGCCCCTCTGTGGACCATAATCACCACATTTGTTGGATGCTGAGACTCCAAGAAAACGTTAATGACCCTGTAAACAAGCGAGCTCCGTCTGCATAGCTTGCACATTGCTAAATGTCAAGAAAAAGAGTGAGACTGAGGGATTAAGTCGGGAGGGGGGAAGTTAGTGGGTTCTGGTTTATTTCGCACAAGACTGGGTAACCGCTTTGCAAGACAGTTACAGGAAGATAGGAGAGGCCAATTCACATCCAAATGGGAGTTTCAAAAAAAAGAAAAAGGTGTGAAATAAAACCAGGACCCACAACCAGAGGCAAAACTTGTGACCATGTGTTGACTTTTAGTCGTTGTATTACTTTTCTATGGATATTGACGAATAATCTCTGAAAATTAACTTGAATTAGATTAAAAAGTAAAATCACACGGACTTGTGCTGGAAACAGATGATTTATATCAGCAATCCAATTCTAAGAATAGATTGAGAGAGAAAGAAAGAAAGAGAGAGAGAGAGAGAGAGATTAAAGTTTTTCAAGTTAAATTAAATTCTGCATTTATCATTTCAATTACAAAATTTCCCAAAGGGTGAAAAAAAGAAAGATGTGCAAGGCTACAAACGTATAGAACAGAATCAAGTGACTAGCAGAAAACCAACAGCGGTTTTCATCTCCATAAGCTCCCACAAAGTCCTATTAATTGATTTGCTCCCACTGTCTCTCTTCCTCTCAATTTTTTTTTCCACATTAGCATCAATTATTAAGTTTTTGTTGCTGTGAGGCCTTCTGGAGAAATTGTGTTTTCAAGGGAGCGAGTGGGGTAGCAAATCACCGTGGTGTGCACAGATAGGCAACAAACAAACGCCTCATCTTGCAATCAGCGGAGCTTCAGTCATTTGTCACAACGACAGAAAAGAAGATGACAAACAATGCCAACTACGCCCAGCCGGTGCTGTTTTTGTTTTGATTCGGGCGCGACTCTGTGAGAGTCGGAGACGGCCGTCTGAGCAGTAGCACCGGAGGCAGATGATGTTCTTGGGGGTCATTAATTAACTCATCCAGAGCCTTTATTAGCTCCTTAATGGATCTGGTTAGAGCATATCAGGAGCTTGATTACCTCCCGTTGGCTACGGGAGGAGATTGACTATACATCTGTGTGTGTGCACGTTGGTGTGCGTGTGTGTGTGTTTGCTAGATATCTGAAACTGTGATGTCCTTACAGACACAGGTCTTGCAAACTTTCAAGATTTCTTCCGTTTTTGATTCATATCAAACAAATTTTACTATTGGAAAAAATAGCTAACTAAATGAGCTTTCAAATAATTTCTTCTTTTATTTAAGGATATAGCGATATCAAACCACAACCTGTTTTTGTGACGACTAACAGTTACCATTTAAGATTACACTTTTGCCCACTTTTTTTTTTTTTTTTACAAATTTGTTTCATCTAAGCTTAATTGGAATGCTCTTAAATTTACCAACAGCTTTGACACAGCATGTGAATCATGTTTACGTCCAGACTTTGATTAGGCCACTAAAACAACCTTTATTTTGTTTGTCTTGAACCACTGGGAGACAGACTTGCTGATGTGCTTCGGATCATTGCCCTGCAGCAAAGCCCCAGTAAGCCCTGGGCTTAAGATCATTAACTGTTAGCTGGATATTCTCATTCAGAGATTTTTAGCTGAAGAGCAAATTTCATGGTTTTATCAATTTTGGCAAGCTTTCTGAGCCATGATGCTGCAAAGTGTCCACTGATCATCGTCTTCTACCACAATGAATACCGGTTTTGTTTTCTGAGTTGCTCTTTTAGCTTTTCACAAGATGTAAACAGGATCCACACAAGTTCCACTGTTGTCCTTAAAGGTTATCTACTATTCCATTTGTTTTGTTTTCTGTTTCTCATTGCGGTCCGCTTTAGTCATAAGGAAATTGTTGGGAACCCATCTTAGACAAATAGAAGAAAATGACCATTCTTAAATCTTTTTTGTTTGCACTTCATCATTATAAAAGTTTTTTTTGTCATAATTTCCTTCAGTTGTTAGTTGGGTTAGCATTGTACAATAATCTAATGTCATATTCTAAACCTGCCATTATTGATGTTTGTGTTGGACCCAAATGGTTTTGAAGACTTGATAAAGAATAGAAAAACAAAAACTTACAAAAAAAAACAAAACATGGAGAACAGAGAGAGCCAGATCAAAACAAAAATAACAGGAACCAGGAACAGCAAAGAAATTAATTAAACAATATTTCACAGGTGAAACCAGCAAGGAGTGTGAGCAGGAAAGGGGTTTAAATACAGAGAGGGGTGACTACTGGAACAAAAGACCTGGGCTGATTAGCTAACGGGTTTCCGGTGTGAGGGGAGAGAGAGAGAGTGAATGGCTTAGAGGTGAGGGATGGCACACCACAGGGGAACTAGAAACAAGGGATAAATAAATGAGAATGATTGAGAAATGACTGAACTAACGTAGAATAGAAAGGCCGATGCAATCAAAAGAAACTAATGAACACAATAATTCACAGCACTGCAAGCACAGAGTTCGGGCTTACTAACAAATGCATCGCTCTTGTCCACTTAAACAATAAAGGTGTCTGATTTTAGCCAGTCATCTGCCCAAGAAGGCACCGCTAAGCTAAATGTGTGAAACATGTTTTTGCATGTCCAGCCTAGTTTCACAGAAAGCACAAGTGAGGCAGCATCTGCTCCATCTCCATCCTCTTCTCGGTCTCCAGCTCTCGGCCATTACGCCACTTGTGGTATTTGCAGTCAGGCAGGTGCCAGCTTGTGCGATGTTCATCATGTAATTGGCATCACAGCCCAAGTGCCTATTAAAACTGCTAGAGAAAAAAGTTTTCCTTTTTTTTTTTCCTTTTAGAAGATACTGAAATACATTTGGTTAATGGAGTCATTTTGCACCTCATGTAAATGCATTGAGTAGTACTTACTTGCTGAAATCCAGATGCTTTCTTTTAAAAAAAATTTAATTTTACACTCCTCAATTGCCAGCAGTTAGAAAGCGATGGAAGAGATAGCCATGAGAAAATCATATACATATATACACAAACACGCACACATGCCAATCAATTAAAAAAATGTAATCGGTTGTGATTAATCGCAATTAATCACCATGCCTAACTTTGCAAGCTTGAAATATCAAAAACTGCCACCATATGCACGTTTTTTAAAAAGAAAATTGATGAAATTGTTTTATTGTCTCAAACTTATCATGTCTGAAGAGTCTCACTTTTCCAAGTTTTTATATTCAGGAAGTTTTGAAGTATTTTGTGTTAAGTGTTAATTTAGAAACATCCCTCTCCATTTATTTCCTATGGAACTTGTGCGATGAGGCGACGGCCGCTTGTCCTCATCTAGCCGAGCGACCGGCCGGCGCAATTCGTGCATGTACATTTTCGATGGGGGAGCTACAAAAGACGGCGAAAGTTGAACATTTTCAACTTGTGTCGCCATCTGCTTACGTGGAAAGCTTTCACCTTTCACCTTTCGCCGCTCCCTGTGTTTTGGTGCAACCGTAGGCACACGCCCCGGTTCTAGTCCCCGCAAAAGCAGTCCCTCCCAGCTGCACTCAGGAGCGCACAGTTATTTGTTTTCACCGTCTTCGTCACAACATGACGGTAAACATGGCAGCTGTCGTCAGATGCGTCGGATGAAATTTTTCATCTCTACCGGGACCGCAGACCCTCCCGGCCGAGCCGTTGCTAAAAAAAGCCTTCAAGAGTTAATTACATCTATTCAGAACTCTTTCTTTGGTGACCTTTCCTCACAGGAGGAATGACACCACTCTGCTCTCTTCACAAAGTTTATCTTCCTATCAAGAGAGCATTTTCTGTTTAATTCCACTTCTCTCCCTCTTTAACCTTTGAAACAGCGGTTCAGTATGCAAATCGTCATCTTCATATTGTTAGCGAGGTGAATTAGCATTTGCCTTTCTCTTTTTTTTTTTCTTCTTTTTTTTCCGCCACATTATCTCACTTTGGGTTTACATAAACGTTCATTGTCAGGGTAGCAGTGACTGTTTGAATTATGCATGAGGTCCTCTCCTCGACTGAGTCCTAGAAGCAAAGATCAGCATATTTTTAGACGTTTGCCCGTTTTCTCAGCACATTTCGCTTTGACAACGCAAGCCTCGCCTAAAACTCTGATAGTAACATGGTGCTAGCATGCACAGCCCCCGCTTTCTTTGACAAATACGTGCATAATAGCTGAGATAAACTTATGTCAATTTGACAAGTGTTTTGATGTGTATTTTTATAGTTTGAGAGATAAGCAGTGGTTTACTGCTTTGCAGATCAAATGGCTTACTGTTAGACATAGGGGCTGTGGTGCATATTTGTACTCTCTCTTATCTCTCTTTTAAAGATTAGTGTTTTGAAAGAGATCAAAAGCAAACCTCGCCTAAGTCTACTCATTATTAGAAAACGCAAACCCTTGAAGATCGATTGATTGCAGAGATTGAAGAATGTGAGAGCTTTTGTTTTAGGAGAAAAACAAACAAGTCGATTATGGATAAGAAAAACTAAATTTGAGTCAGTTCTTCAAACTCTTAGTATCTACTTCCTGCATTGTTTTTAACTGTAATCTTTGTGTCGATTAAGTACAGCATGAATGTGATAAAGTACTTCTGGGTGTTTTGAATAACTGAAGCCAAAACCAACTCAAAGTCTAATTAGACAATGATTATCTTCCAACATTTGACCAGAAACTACAGCAGGGTTTTGCAGAAAAGAATGACTCAGCAAAAAGTGAGGTACACTTTGGTATAGCTGGAAAAAACATGGGTATAGTTTCATCCTTTAGACTCTTCTGTCACCGACTTGCCTTGCAGCAACTGTATTCCAGCAGGTGTTGTCATTGTAAGATGGTCTGGTCTCCCCAGCTAGCAGAGCTGCACTGGAAACAGTTTCTCCCTCTTGTTCTCCCATTCCTCTCATCTTCTTATGTTCAGTATATAAGGGCTCAGGTGGCAGGTTTGCAATTTTCAAGGAAAAAAATATACTTTATTGGATGTCTTTTGAGTGCAGCTAAAAGTTTCACTCTTGTGTTCTAGCTGCCGTCTCGGTCTTTGGGAAAAGTAGCAGATTTCATGATTCCAGCCAACCTGAGGCTTAAACAAGAACAAGACTTTAAAAATGTGGTCAAATCTGGTCTCAAGATTTTATACTACACTATATTTCAAGTAAAGTGTGGCTCTAATCTCGGTTTGTGCTTGAAGACTTTTGTGATTCATGACAAATCATTATCGATGTTTAAATCAAATGAAAATTCTTCCTAATATTATAGCCTAAATTCTACCATTTTATTACACTAAGAAACAAAACAAGTGGCAATAGATAGCTAAAAATCACAAAAGTGCAAAACAGAACAAATTGAGCAATAGACTTTTACTTTTTAAATCAAATTCATAACATGGTTAAAAATTACTTTCTGTTTAAGTTTTTTACTTTGGTTTTCATAACCCCTGGCATCGGCTGATGTTTGTGTTGTTTGGCCTGCCTCACTGCCTCACTGCCTCTCTTCGGTCTTGTGTTTGGGTCCTCTGTTACCCAACGACAACAAAACAAGCTACACATAAATACACCCAAGTGTGTGTTGGGGAGGGGAGGGGGGTCCTTTATCAGATTCTCACTACATCATGGTAGATCAATTTCATCACTACGAATTTAGGCAGTGTTCAGGTTAAAACAACACGCCATTAAATATATATAGGCCTCCTTAAAAGTTTTCCTGTGTATCTTTGCAGAATGAACCAACTTAAATTATTGAAAGTTATTTTTGTGTCGTTTTCCTTTCAACAGGAAAGAGTGTTTCCCTGAGAGGGTGGAATCTACTATTTATCCTGTTTATGCTGATCAGAGTAGGGTTTTTTTGTTTGTTTTTCGTCCAAAAATGATGAATTGTGACACATTAAAACTTTTCTTTTAATTCACGAAAAATAAAACAGTCATTATTATAAGACAAATTTTAATTTGATATACAAGGTTTGTATTGGTACTTTAAGTCCTTGAATATGTTTGATTTTCTTCACTTAAAATTTGTTAATGTTTCAAAAGTGCTTTGTACTTCCACAAGGTTCTTAATTTGTCTTTGTCATTTTGTTTTCCATTTTACATCACTTTTGCATTGCTTACTGCTTTGTGGAGAAAATCCACATTAAACAAAAGATTTTGCACCCACTTTGAATTACATTTGTATGTGGTAATAAGTTCATTTGTCAAAAAAAAGCTTTAGAAAGGTAATTAAAAGCCTAAAAAGTAATGCATGAAAACTAACCTGACATTCTAAAATGCCAACAATGTAATGAATACCTTTTAGGACATAGCAAAGAAAAAATTCCAACAAAATGACTCACTTGTTTTTTTTTTTTTAAAGTTTTCTCAGGTGCACAATAAAAGCTTTAGCAAAAGAAATTCCTTCACTGCATGCCGCGGCACTGTAATTCTGCTTGTCACAAACCTTTTTTTTTTTCATTTTTATTATAATTCAATTGTGTTTTTTTTTTCTTTAAATACAACTATTTAGCAGAAACGTTGACAACTGCAGACAGAGTAAAAACATGTAGCTGTCTGGCTAAGTGATGTAGGTGACAGGTATCAACTGCCATGTTTTTTTTTTCCCCCTTTCTTTACCTATAAACATCATTCATGTCTAGATATTTGGATCTTTTACATTGCATACATATTTAAGCTTATTGTGTAGTTTTATAGACACTTTCAAATGCTGGGCATGCAACAAGATAAAAAAATTTATACTTGAGTGCAGTGTTGGGCTGGTAAGAATTTCAGTTTGTGATAATAAATATCTTTAAATTACTCTATTTTCCCTTAAAACAAGACCTGCTGTATTTTTCCCCTCATTAATACCTCATATTGGTGCCCCTGTCTCAGAAAGCAGAGGATTTTAAACTCCCACTCTTGGTTATCATCAGTGTTTACACCTGCGCCCTGAGTTGCACTGTCAACTTCTCAAGGAAACAGACGATTTAGCAACAAGGGGTTTGCCAAAACACAGATCCAGAATTATGTTAACCGTTTTGTCAATAACAGCAAACAATGTTTAGCAGTTGAAAATTTATATTTCAAAGGAAGGTATGAGAGACGGCTGTAATGCAAAGTCACATTTCTTTTAAATTGATAGATACAGCATTTTCATAGCAACTGAAGGTAGCACAGTTACTTGATTGTGGTATAAAATGGCACAGTGTGAATGGAAAATATATTATACCTCCCAATGTTATAAAAAAATATATGTCAATAATTAATTCAAGGATTTTTGAATTAATTATTGAGATGGTTGTAAAAACAGTTTGGAATGCTATTTAAACAAAATTTGATTCTTTTTTGTACACTGTTTTATTATAGTTTGAGAGATGGATGTCCATTTTTCAATCAGAAACAATATTCTTGGTGGAATAAAAATAATACTTTTGGGATTTTGGGTTCTTTTATAGAACATTGTCTTACTTCCTAGCCATATTACTTCATCTTTGAACTCATAACTCCCCCAAGAGTCTTCCAAAAACTACTTATTGTTTGAGCAAACAGTGCATTCAGCTAGGTAATCTGATGTTGCAAACATAAACAGCCAATATTCAACATTTTTCAAAAATATATAAAAACATTGTATTTAAATATAAATAAAATAAAAAATGCATTGTATTCCCAGTGTGAATGTCAGGTTTCAGGCATTCAGGCATTGTTGTCGTTCCCCTGCTCATACTCTCATCTGTCTTTTGTAAGCAGCTGCCAGAGGAGCACTCAGAGGGCTGCATTTGTAATTCTGCAAACTGGACTCTAACAAAAATCACAGATCAGAAAAAAGCTATTCAACTAAAACGTAACCTTATAAAACATCTTTATTAGCATCAGAGCTATTTACTGGGTGCCATCAAAGAAAATGACCATTTATAGATGGTACTCCGAGAAGGAGACAATGGACGGTAATGGCGTAATGATGACTATGATTATGTTCCTGGAGAAAACAAAAGGGACGATTGAATTGATAATGTACAACATGTAATATTTAAAACAATGGGGACACATTTATGCATCTAAACTGGCCCAAACAAAGTTCCAGTTTTTAGAGCATAATCATCAGCGGGTTTGAAAACGTCTCAAAAGCTGACTCGTTATATTTTCCCAGATTAGGTGAAGAAGACAAATGGAAGTGACAGTTTTCTACTGCATACAAAATATGCATTGACTACTTGACATGTAAAGAAGAAAAAAAAAAATGGAGCAAGCTCCTTCGCCGTCACTGGTGTGTTCTGCCTCGTGTGTGCCTGAGGGAGAAACATTTCATCGGCATCAGTCGGCAGAATCTAAAAATCAAAGCAGCGGACCCCTGCCCGACTACTGGAACATTTTCCCCCTTATCTTAGCCGTCTTGAGCACTGGCAGGCAGACGTGGCTGTAAATGGCAGCCCGCCCTCTGAAAATGAGCGTAATGTCTGTATCTTGGCTGAACACACTTTGCCCTGTAGCATCCACCAAACATAGTAACTTCACACAGAGAGTGATGCTGGTTGCCAGGTCCTGACTTTTTATCAGATTCCCTTAGTCTGGCAGCATGAACAAGCAAGTCTGTGTTAGTGGGAATTAATCTCACAGACAGTCTGACAGATTTCCAAAGACCCCAAACTAAAACACACTGCAGCAGTCTCCAGGTGACTAATGTTGAACTAGCAAAATTTAATCAGAAAACATATCCATTGCATAGAAAAATGTTCACATGACACTGGGATATGACTGAATCAATTAAAAACAAAATTTAAGTAGAGGAATCCTGTTTTGTCAGAGAAACATTGACAATAGGAATGCTGCTATTATGATAAACAGAAACTAATTTAATTTCACTTTACAGTGATTACAAGTAGAAGCTCATTCCATTAATCCTTAGGTGGTGGAAAAGTCCCTTGAACAGGCAATTGTCAAATTGTAACTTGCATGGAAGTAGCTGGTGGCAAGCCAGTTAGAGGTAAAATTTCAATATTCAAAATTAACAAAAATCCAATGTTGCTTGAACACCAAAAATATTGGTGATAATAAACAGAAAGTAATTTAATGTCCCTTAAGAGTGACCAGGTATTTTGAATTTAATTTAATTAATGCCTCGGTGGTGAAAAGACCCGTTGACCAGGCACTTGTCAAATGGTAGAAGATGTATGCTAGTTAGTCCAAAAAATTTCAATATATAAGAACGAAAATTGATAGAAGCCAAAAGAAAATACCAATATGACTCACAGAAAAGCTGAAAACTCAAGATTTTATTATGCAAGGGATAAAGAAGGCAAGGATATATATTTGTCATTTCTGTGGTATGACTCCATGTGGACTCTTTTCCCCTTTTTTTCCCTGTTGTCTTTTCTCTGTAAGCTGCCAAACAGACAAAATTCTAGCAAAACTAATAGAAAAAGCTTTCAGAAATAAAATACCTGTACAAGGCATCAGAGAGATCCCAACTGATGCTAACCGGGACTCTGAGACCAGTTCTCTACAAAGAGACTCTCCTACTCCAGATGGAAGAAAGAAATCCTTCAAGATTTTTTACTGCTTAGCTTCTAAAACTGTAAAACTGGTAAACATCAATATAAATCCTTTCAAAATTGCTTTAACCTAAGGGGACAGATGGAGTCAAATCCATCTAAAAACAAAAGCGTGGTTATATTCACTTTGCTCTTCTTTGTCTTTGCTCGGATTTGGTAAATGCATGGAATCCTTGAGCCGTTATGGAACGCGTCAAGTTTCAAATTGGGTAATGGACGCTCTGGTATCAGCTGCAAGAGCAGGGGAGCAGTCATGTTCCTTTGGGTTTTACCTCATCGCCCCAAAGACTAGAAGAGAAAAAGCTGCTTTCAACTGCTACACCTACAGCTACTCCTCAAATTATGTCAGTCCTCCAGACTCCATTTTCATTTTTTTTCTCCTTTGCCTCAAGACATATCAATGAAACACAGCCATGTTGCTCTTGATCTTTATTCCATTAGCAAGAGATGTGTAAGTACACACTTAAACACCCTCCTCTTAAATTTCAACTTGTCAATGTCTCTCCATTTTGTTTCATCTGCACGCAACACTTCTGAAGAAAGGACCCCAAATTGATTCCCTCGCTGGAGTCTGCTACCAGTTTCCTCCGGTGAGGCAGCGGGGGGCCCAAACACGTCTCCTAAGGGCACCTCAGCTGGGTTACATGAGTGATTGGACGACTCCACACATTTAATTTCCCGCTGAGGTCTTCATTAGTTTTTCTTGGATTGCTTTTTCGGCGGCTTTCATTTCACAGGCCTGCAGCACAGCCACGTTCACTGGGAACGGGCGGACAGTCCCCTGCACGCGCAATGATTTCCAGTGCCAGTCCACAGATCAACGCTGATTGAGTTTCAGTGCTAGTTTTCTTTTTTGACTCCAGTTGGAATTGGAGTATAGACAACATACAGAGAATTGCCCCTTATCAGGCAGAAACTCTGCAGTCATTCTGTCGCAAACATTTGGCTTAACCCCCAGTCAATATGCAATTAGCCATGGCCAAGAGCTCACTAAAGTCCAAAGATACAGAGGGCTGAATTTGATAGCGATTCATCCATCATGTCAGCCATGCAATATTTATATCCTGATAAGAATAAATAATTTAATCCATGATGATCAATTATGTATAGATTTAGAAGTAGTAAAAGCAATAGACTTTATCCACAGAGAGCCTAAAGGGGGAAAAAAATGCAACAATTAAGAGACAGAGAGGATTTTGTTTGTGTCAGGGTTTTAAATGTCAATCAGCGAGTATTCAGTCGACAGCAACTCATTTGACTGCACAGATTCGAGCTGCCTTATCTATGCCAGCGCTCGCTTCCAGCACGCACGTTCGCAGCTGCGTCTTTTCTGTAGGTTCTGCTTGTGCGGCGTGTTCCCCCCGCAATTTGGAGCTTCATTATTGTTTCATCACTGGGATTAATTATGCAGAAAATTTTCATTTTCTCCACTTCAGCCGTCAAAACGCACGAGGTGTGACGTGCCAATGTCTGTCTGAAAGTCGTGGCTGTAGTGTTTCGCAAAGACTCTCGGTGTCGTGATACACATTATAGCCGTGCTGCTTTAACAATCTGTTCTTTGCTTTGGTTGTTTTTTGTCGACAAATTACATGTAATATTCTTTTATCCTACTTTCAATTATACTGTAAGTAACTGCGTTGTTTCTTAAAAAGTGATCTTTAGTACAAGAAAGATAAATGCTAGCTCATGACTAGGGCAGTTTTGCAAGGTTTCAAAAATAATCAAAAACTCCATATAAAAAATAAATACAGAATCTAGTATAAACAATGTTTTAATAATCATTGAATATTTCAAAACTCCTAATTTGTAAATAATTCAGTCATGCAAGAGAAACTGCCAGATTCATTCAAAAGTCTTTTTGATGAAACGATTGACAAGTTCATAAAAACTGCCTCATTTTGGAGATTTGGAGATGATATCTGTGTGGATTAAATATTATTTTGACTTGAGCTAAAAGCCTGGTGAAGTTATTCTGAAACGAAAACAGAAATGGCAAGTAATATGTCCAATAAATTGTTCGTCAGTACTGCAAATACATTAAATATGTTGTCATAGTGGACTGGTTAGGTTTGGCAAACTCCCTGCAACATCTTGATACATAAGAAAAATACCCAGTCGGGGCTGTTGAGAGTACTTTTACTTGGACTTTAAATCAATTTATCAAGTTGCACAAAGGCCGGATTACAGCCACACCTGTTCCCAATCAAAGAAACACTAAAATTGGACCTGCATGACAAAGTGGGGTAGAACAAAAGATCCTGAAATGCTACGCCGTCATCCAAGGAAATTAAAGGAGTAATGAGAAACAAAGAAATTCTGAGCTATACATCAAAAGATTGACTTATGTTTTTACATCAACTCCCTTTATGTCTGTTTGCATCAGTCATCTCTTGATCAGTTGCAGCTTGTACAAAGAGCTGCTGCTCGTTTCTTATCAGGAAATAGAAAATGGAAACGTGTATCTCCACTTCTGGGCTTCTATCAACAGGCTTGTTATGGGATGTGTTAGAGAAAATTTATATAAATTCGTTTAAAAAAAAAAAAGCATTGCCCTATCATATTTAAAGGACCTTCTAAAAGGGCATGAATCCACAGGAACACTGAGATCAACCAGTTGCCCTTAGATATTCCGAGGTCCAATCAGAAAAGCAGAAGTGATCACGTTTTCTCTGTTGAAACTGGAATTCTTCTGTATTTTTCCTTTTTTTTTTAAGCTATTGAATTATTTTGTTCCTGTCTTTTTTTTCTTTTGTTTTACTTTTTAACATTCTTGCTGTGAAGCACTTTGGTGCTACTTGTTTTGTAAAGTGCTATAAAAATCAACTTGGCATTGACAAACATAAAAACATAAGTCACAGAAGTAAAAAAAAATGTTTATATATAAAGAAACTGGGGTACATTTTTGAGATTGTACACTGTTAGAGCTTGCTGATAGTTTCATGTCTTTACCATTTGTGAAGATGTGTCCAAAATATTTCTCGGAGAAAATTCCAGACTTATAACGATGAGCATATTTACCTCACAGAAATGTCCTTTTTTAATCTTCCCCACTTCCCAAAGTGGTTAAAAGATATGTGAATGTTTTTCATCATATCTACACACAGAAAGAACACACACAGGAAGTTATGCATTGGAGAAATGTTTTAATTATATCTTGAAGTTAAAATTCTTCAAACAGATGTAATCCTAATATAGCCTAGCTATTTCTACACTATTCATTGAGAAATTGTGGTACTCCAACAAACGATGGCTGTATTTCAAGACATTTTACACATAGACATCGCAAAACGTATCCTCCTAACACTTTGAGGAAGTATATTAGCCCAACGAGAGTTACGGCAGCGCCTTGTTTTTTAGTGGAATTGAAGATGCTGCAGATGTCCCTAAGGGGTGAAACAGGTAAACGGACCTGAATTAGACTGGGGTCTTTCTGTACACACTCCAGCATTTTTCGAGTGGAACAACTTGAACATCTTGACCGGCGGAAATAATTGAAGCTAAGCAAGCTAAATTGCTTTTAAGTGCAATCCTGCTCCTGAGTCATTTTTAAGATAATTATATCGAAATATCAGATTATTCGCCAAATTAGTCGGGAGGTAAAACCACGGATGAAGGAGCGGATGAGAAACTGGAGAGCAGGCGAGGGACTGGGAGTGCAGGGAAATTATAAGACGTCAAACGGGATGTTGCCAGGTGAAGATGTATTTGGTTGTGTTTTTTACTGGATAACTCTTAAGCCTTGTGATGAATGACTTTCTCTGTGTCAAAGAAAACAAAGTGGCCCTCTAGGAGCCCTTTGCAATCACAAGTTTTCTCCTAGTCTGACAGTGACAAAGTGAACGTAAAGTAAGAGATTTCCAAGTAGCCACAGATTGTCTCACTGTATTAAAATTTAAAGCAGGCTTCCCGGGGTGTGATGGCGCATGTTAACGTGCTCATGTGTAGTTGATTGTACAAGAGGAAAGGCTGTTTCTGCCATTGGTGACTGCATACTGGACAGAGTGCAATCAATGTAATTTGCTTGAGGAAGGAATGTTAGGTGTTAATCCCATGAGCTGTGCCTTGCATCTGACATTGCCGCCTCTCGATACTAACCTCAATTTTTCAGAGGCGCCTGGAAATCAATTTGTTCTTGAGATGCTCCGACCTTTTCCTCCACCTTTTGATTCTTTCAAAATTCCTATTGATTAGTTTTAACTTGCACAGATCCAAACACATTTCGCTGTAGCCCTGCAGGAGATTATTAGATTTGGATTGGCATTCCTTGTTTTCCTTTAGCGAAGGCTACATTAATCAGCGTGTGTTGATATCAGTCTTAAAATGCAGTTATGTCTGCTGCCTGTACCTGAAGCCGCTTGGATGCTTGTGCATCTAAACTCTTAGTTCCAGATTGTGGTTCTTAGATTTCCAAATATAATAAAAGATTTATCATCTGAAATAAAGGACCCTTGACCACTGTTCAATAGGCAAAGATTGACAATTGTTGCATGGCCACAAGAAATGCAACAATTGTATTTCTTGTCCTAGATGCACCTTGAAGTGCTCAAACACTCATTAGAAGGTTTGCAGTATTGCATATTTTGCAATCAGTCCAATTCAAAGTAATCACAGGGCCAGTATCGCCAATACCAATGCGGTACTGTTATCGTTTACATTTGCGACATAAATAAATTTCTGACCTTTAGGTGATTTTCTGGTTTCTCCTTTGAGTTATTTTGTTAAATCTTTGAACAGAATTTGGAAAAGGTTCACATGTATCTAGAAAATGCTTTAATAACATTAACATAGTAAACGGAAAAAAAAAAAATATTTGATTTTTAATTGGTTGTTGTGTATCATGTCTTTTTTATGTCTATGTGCCAAAAATGATCAATTGTGATCAAAACAAAATCTAAGATTTAGAGTTGAGAAACAATAATATAAAAAAAAGACATTTTCAAGATGTAGTCTGAAACTAAGGCATGGATCTTGTATCAAACCAATACTGATTCAGTACCAATATTGGCATTTTTTGGATTGATCCAAAAAATGGCATTTTCTGGATTGATCTGCCCACCTCTAGCATTCCCATTCCAAGCCTCGACACTCATCTCCAAATTCGTGAACTAACTTTGGTTCACATGGACCACTACTGGTCATGCAACTTTTTCTAACTCACTTTGTCCTTTCCATGAATATGTATTCATAATCATTAACAATATCTACTGTGCTTTTCCATTACTTTGCTACATTTCTTTGTATTTCTGGCTAAGACAAAGTTGGACAAATTTGGGTTGCATTCAGTAAGCTGTACAATAAAAAATCTGAAGACTGACTCCAAAGTTGTGGGTTTTGTGTGAAAATATTATAACTCCTAATGTCCAGCTCCTCAAACAAATGGAAAGTTTCAGCGTTTATATCAAACAGCGTATTATCACAAAGTCAGTCCTGTCTGAGGCTGGAGCCTCTGCAAACATCCATAAATTAACAATTGGAAAACCGCGGCTTGTGTTTAGTAGGTTGGGAAATGAACTGAGTGGGTAAAGCGGAGAGAAAATGAACAGGGTAAGATGGGGTAAACAAATGCGAATGGAGTAAACAAGATATACGAGAAGCAATTGGAACAGGTCTAAGATTCGGGGGATAAACACGGAGAAGACGATTTTCTCTCAAAATGCAAAATATCTAATTTGGAAAATCAATAACCTGAATGATAAATTTATTGCTGGGATGAAAGGACAACTTATTATGGTTTGCCATTAAAATTTGCTGAGTCACAACTAAACTTGCTGTTGCGTTAAATAGTGTGCCTGTGCATAGCAGGGCCTTATGAGCATTTTTTTTAACATTAGGGAGAAAGTCTTCTAATAAAAGATCAGTCAGACTTTTTTACTTTTTCTATGGATTGCTGATTACAAGGTAATAGCAAATATAATCTTTAGATACTTCAAAGATTTCCATCAATTTGATTAGTAATTTGCCTGGTATTCCTAATTATATCTTGATTGCTTGAGAGCAAAACAGAATAAAAGTGTAATTGTCTAATTAAGCATCATTAATTCAGAGTTAGACATTAAATTGGGGAGATATTTAATTCACGTTGGCATTGGAGTGAGTTGAAATGAGAATCTTAGGGAGAGAAAAAAAAACCCCTCCAAAATTAAACATGTTCGATGCAGGGGGTCTGTGAAAAAGATTAATTTCTACAAATGAATCCGAACGGCATTAAAGAAAATGTTCATTAGAAAAATTAAGGTAGTTACAACAAAATAGTTTTTTCTTAAAAAAAAAAAAGGGGGTGGTTGTTCTGCATCAACACAAGTAGTCCTTATGGGCTATTTTTTGCAGTTTAAGTGCCATTTTTTTTGCTTTCGTCTTCAATATAAAAGATGCTTTATATTTTTAACAGGGAAAGTTTGACCTGTGTAGCAATGATCTGTGAAATATTAGTATGCCTCTAGCTGTACCTCACTGACTACATGTTGTTTCGGAATGTAAGAAAACCAAATAAGTAAAACACTTTAGCTATGCAAAGTAACACTGCCATAATCTCCGAAGTCTCAAAGACTGGCATGAACTTCTGGATTTTGCATCACATTGTCAGGTCTGTAACTTCATTGAAAAGCGTACATATCGATGCTTTTTAAAGGTCACATTGTTTTTTGGAATCTCTTGAGGCCCAAATACTCTAACATTATGTTAATAAAGAGATTACTTGTTATGAAACAAACTAGTACAAGGTTTAGTGTTCTTATAGCACACATAGCTGCACAGGAAATTTCACCATATCCCAAATTCTGCTTTCTTCAGCACTTGGTGCAACGTTCTTGGCTTAGGCTCAGTGATGCAATCAGGAATTATCAGGTCTTTTGTCAGTCAAACGATCTGGCCACTGGCTAATCACATCCCATCTTGTACCCAACTTGTCTGTTCTGCACAGGTCATCACTCCTCAATCCACAGTTATCTTGATGCCTGTCCGTGCCAGCAGATATCCATCTGCTGTACAATGCCAAGAAGCTTAAAGGCCATGCATTGGAATTGGCTGCCAATTGACACAACAACCTTGCATTCATCAATTTGTCTTAAAAGGTCTTTGGGGCAGTCAATTCAAGTGACTTGGCCTGCTGTTCTTGGACACAAGTATCATGTTTTGAGAGTCTTGGAAGGCAGAGAAAGAAACAATGTTGCATTTGGTCGGCTGGAGTCTCACTAAAATGTTACAATGGGTCAAACATGGGTGTCTCAGCTGCACACCAGCACAATACCGTGTAAATGTGGCACGCGTCACATCTCTTGTCCAAGTGCTTTACCAAAACGTCATGAGTGAGCTCTGCACAGCAGCGGCGTTGCAGGGCACGGACTAGAAAAAGACAGCAGATGGTGTGATTTCCTCTTATATGCCACACTTGTGACATCAAAGTAGTAACATCTTCAGAAAACGCAAAGCACAAGAGCCACCCTCTTCAGTCTTCTTAACATTATGCCTTGTCATTCCACATTCATGCAACGAACCTCGGCTTGAGTGGACTGAGAGTGCACTCACTCTCGAGCTCGAAGCCAAAGCAAGCATCAGTAGTGACTAAATTGACAATGACTTAAGAGGTCAGCCAAATGGGCTTGAGAGGCTGCTTAAGAGAAAGCTTTAAACAATATAAACAGGAAGACTACACCACTACAGCCATCACTACTGCTACTACTATTATTGTTTTTGCTGCTGATGCTGTTATATGGAGCAGCTGATATACTTCAACAATTACCTTCATAAATATATTACACTACAGACACATCAAAGTTGTACAACATTTTCTAAAGACAGATGGAACACAAGAAGCATTGCAAGGCATAAAGGTTTTGCATAATATCAAATAAATATTTACTGTGTGGATACTTAGATTTAAATGCATATGTCAAACTGGGGAGTAAATGCCAATTCAGGCACTTTATCCTGGACCGTCTGCTCCGTGTTTTGTTCTTTTCTCAGCTTCAGTAGTTTCAGTTTGTGGAGACTAGTTATTTGGTTGCAGTTTGCACTTCTTGTAGCTAGATGTCACTGTTTACAACACACTTGACCAATAAAAAAAATTGCCAATGCTTAAACCTTTAGTTTTTTTTAAACCTTTTATATATCTGTTCAATTTCCAGGTTAAAAGATATGCAAATCAGCAAGTCAATTAATTTAGGCATCCAGATATTTAGTCCTTTACATTAGCAGAAACAAACACCAGGTAACCATTCAGCCACCTTGTCTGTTGTCAATAGTTCGGGCAAGTAAATAATTTTTGCAATTTAAGGTTTTTCTGGGCTGTAAAAATGTCTTCCTGTAGAAGCTGTCCCTAGTTGTTGATTAAAATCATAATCAAGTTTGTCACATCCATATTAGCTTAACTCCAGAGTATATTGATTAACTTTTTTTAAATAAATTTCCAGTTTTCCTAGGTGACTTGTTAACATTTCTCTCTTGTCATTCTATCACGCTCAAAGTAAGATAAGATACCCCCTTGATAATAAACAAGCATAATCTGCCAAACATATTTATAAAACTCACTACTAGTGCTCCTCTAATTATTGCATATTTTACTCAGTGTTTACAACTTGAGCACAGACTGCCAAAAGATGGAAACAGGTTGCTTGTCTCATATGTTTTGCAAATGAGCCTGTGCAGAGCTAATGTAGCCAGACTTGGGAAGTATTTTCACACAAAGTAAACATGGCTCCCCAGCACAATTGTCTCCCCAGGGGATGGCAGTACCGGGAGAGGGACAGAGATATTGGGTGAGGACGATGCATGGATACGGCCATTACTCTTTTAAGTGGAGGAAAAACCGTTCTGCACACCGGGGGTTTTAATCTCTTACATAGCAGATTTCTGCCTGAATCCATTCATTGATCATGGAAATCAAGCCCAACATATTTATTTGCCAGTCAGCCTCTATCGCTCAAGTTGGCTGAACATTTGTTTGCCTTGTTGTCACCCCGACTCCCGGGAGCTATCTGCCACCTGTTCGGCTTCCGGGTGGAAAATGATTGTCTGGAAGTAAGAAAAGAGTATTTTCTGTTTTTTTTGTTGTTTTTTTTAATTGAGAGTAGCTGTAAAGGTTTGGAGGCAACGTAGCTTCAGGTTCAACTAGCAATTCACCATAGACAGGCCAGAAGCTTCCCAGGGAAATGATTAATGACAGAAAACTTATGAGGGTGTCTTCTGTCTGGTTTCAACTGTGAGATTTTAACAAGAAAGAAATACAATATTACATCAATAAATTTAAAATCAAATCACATTTATTTTCTGATTTAATTGTGGCAGAGTATGGCATAGAGCGCGGTTAGGCTCCTATCCGTTGGTCCTTATTGCATGTCTTCCTAATTGTATGTTAATATAACGAGAAATTAGCAATCAGGCTCGAAATCTGGTTGTGGTTAAGAACTCAAACCTGAACATTCAGAGTCACATAACGATAGTTACAAAGTCAGCCTTCACCTGACAAACATTTTCAGGATTAGAGGACGAATGTCACAACTCAGTCTAAAAAAAAAACTCAGCCATTCGTTTGATTTTAGTCACAGTGATTACTGCAACAGTGACTTCACAGATCCAGAACACTGCTGCTCAAGTTCTCACTAAAACCAGGACAATAGAAGCACATCACCCCAGTTCTAAAGTATTTAAACTCCCTGTCGCTCTTAGAAAAGACTTTAAAATACTTCTAATAGTTTTTAAATGATAAACAGAATGTTAAACAATAGGAAAAAATAGACATCAGATCTGTGCAGGGTGATAAAATAACTGTGTAAGATAGAAAAGTAGATGCTGGAAATAATGGGAGAAGTCTCTGATGCTTTTTTTATTTACCATTCATGTGCTGACCTTTTGTCCTGAGAGGGCACTTGCAGCCTGTGCAGCGCTCTGGCCTTTGCCCTCATGCCAATTTTAAGCGCACGCAATCCACAGACAGTTTGCATGCAGCTCAGCTTTCACGTCGCTTCATCTCCTACTGAACCAGAAAATAATGTCTAGTGAAGACCTTACTGAGGTCTGCCGGGTTTTTTTTGTTCTTTTCCCTCCACATCTAGTAAATTCCAAAAGAGGTTATTTCACATCTGCTCCTCTGTGTGCTTCTGCTAAGGTCATTCTTGATTGCACTACTTTTCTTTAAATGAGGTTTTCTCCTCTCTTTCACAATCGTGAGGCAAGGCGAGGATCCAGGACTTTAAACCGACGCCCACAGTGGCAAAGGAAGATTAGAAAGAATTGTTAAAGTTTTTCTCTCCTGCCAAAACATTCTAGTCATTTAGCTTTAGAGGAGCAGACTCGGGTCTTAGGGGGCAGCTTTACTTTTCAAGCATGAACCAGTGCTGTATTAACCTTCAAAGGAGGCGCGCGAAACAGGAGGTAAAAATTGACAGAAATCCTCGTCAACAAATGGGGTTGGACAGCATTGGAGCAACGGGAAAAAGGTGATGATGAAAACAGGAAATGACACACGGAGAGGCAGCTGAAGAAAATGAGGGCAGAGCAGAGAATAGAGCGCTGTCTTCCATAATGAGCCCCGGCTAAGAAGCGGCAATATGTCTGTGTCTGTCGGGTTTCATTTCGTAACTGTACCACTGTGCCTTTTTCTCTCTCGCCCTTTCTTAGTTTACCCTCTGTAATCATGCTGGGTTGTAGAACTTTTAAAATAAAAGAAAAAGCACACACATAAGTTTTTTTTCTTTCTTTTGTTTCCACAGGTGGCTCTTCTTCCTTCCAATTTCAGACTTTGGATGTTTTCAAATTTTTTTTTTTTTTTTGTATTCATGGATAGGGTTTCCTTGTCTAGCAGAAGAGACAGCCAACATTGCCTTCATGTCCTCAAAACGAATGCAAATCAACTTGGCTACTACTGGGATTCTTCTTGACCTTGCAAACTTCTGGTTGGTCTTCCTTCAACTTAACGTTGTCATGTCCTTAACAAGACTAGAATAATTGCAAATCATACTTTTAGTTCACAAAGGGTTGTGAACATTGTCTCACAGCGAATCAAATCTATGAAAGCTCAACTTGTTACCCTAAAAAAGCAGCTTTGACACATCACGGGTCCCTCAAGTTGTCCATGCCATGAAAGCAGGAATTCAATTTCTCACCACTGGTTTAATTTGCTGCACAACTGCCGAAGGGTTGGAAAAACTTTGGCATTGCTCGGACTGCATGTTTATTCCAAGTTCCAAAGCCGTGCTGTCTAATTGGGGAGTTTCAAAGAGATTCCCTATTTCTAAAGAAAGCAAACTTAAAAAAATTTTCACAATAGCAATCTGCAGTCCACTCCAGAATCATTGGAACAATAAGGCAAAGTTTTTATTATCGCTGTTGACAAGAAGAAGCAAATCAGAAGACACCATGTGTAACCTTCAATAGTTAATAAGGGAATTTTGATTATATGTTGGCATCAAACATCTCATCAATCTGAAATATACCCATCATCTATTGTCTTTACCAACTTATCCACACAGTGTCATGAATTTCCTATTCTATTCTAAATGTGGTTATGTAAAAATGTTAGGATACCCTATAGCAGGTTGTGTAGTTTTCTACCATATTTTGCTTATGAATATTTTAGCAAAAGAATGTGTTTTGGGTGGAGTGACAGGACAAAAATGTGACACACATTGGCATATTTAGTTTAAAAGATACACAATAAACTAGAAAAAAAAAAAAATAAATGTGAAATATTAAGTCACCCCAAACCCACATGATGTCCAAATATTATTTCATTTGGGCTCAGAAAGTTGAAACTATGCTAAAATAACAGACAAAAAAACCCCACTAACATAATGTCCAAGAACCCGTAGGGGCTGGGTTGATGAGGCTCTAAAAATTGTTCTAGCAGTGAGCGCCGGTTTTTTAGAGTGGAATTTAAGCAATAAAATAATTCACCCTCAAATAAATGAAGAAATAATTCACAGTTCAAATAAAGCAATTTGACAACTTAATAACAAAATTTCCAATTTCAGACGGGGTTAGCTAGACAATAAAAGAAGTAAACTATTTACTGAATATTTGTCAAATTGGAACTACTTAAGAAAGTCCATTTATATCAAGTTGAGCCAGAGTATTTTTCTGAGAATTGTCACAAAAACGCCACTTGTGTCCAGGTTGGAGAGAGAATTAAGAAAACGGAACTCAAACGTCTTCAATTACCTGGAACCCACAGGAGTTGCGTTATTTAAAAGCTGCATGTTCTGTAATTTGAAATGTTTGCAAGCACTTGGAAGATTGTTTTTTTTTTCTCTCTCCAAAGAATAGCCAGACAGCTTACACACAGAGAGTCTCACTTTGAGGGTCAGACCACTTTCATGTCCCAAATGTTATTTTGATTCATGCATCTCTGCCTTTTATCATCACCAAGCTGTTTCCTCTGACACTTTCCCCGTAGACCAATTATTTTAGCTTTTCATTGGCATCCTCATTTTTCTATTAGAGCGGGCTCATATGCACACTGCTACAGAATCATACAACGTCTTCAGTAAAGCATTTTGACAGGATTTTGTACTCAGGTGCTGACTGAGAAAGCGTTGCATCACTGCGCTCTTGTTATGAATCTTTTTTAAGTCCACAGAATCGAAGCCGTGTCTCCAGGGGAAGCCTGTCCAGCCTCACCAGAGAAACCAAATAAGAAAGATGGAGTAAAAGAAAAAAAAAAAAACCTGTAAAGGCTGTCAAAGAAACAAAGAGAGTTCACCCAGGCTTAATGAAATTGGGAACACAAACACCAAAAGCGCTTCATGGCTATGTCATGCCGCTGTAATGATTCCACACACTGAACTGTACCAATTCCAAGCAATTTCAGACCGGTGTTTACTCCGACTGAGTGGCCAGTGCCCCCGGCTGTCTTCACAACCAGACATTTCATTTAGATTTGTGAGCGCCATCGTAGCGCGGCACGGGTTGCTGGCTGGTGTGTTTATTTTCAAAGTCTGCCTGAAACGTTTGAGACAGCAAACCCAGATCCCCGACTGGTGTATTTTCTTTCATTGAATATGTTCGAAACTTGATGAATTCAAAGACCAAAGGTTGGAAAGAGAATCCTACTAAATTCCTTTTCTCATATTCCATGCTGGTATAGAAAAGTTGAAGCCCCTCAGGTCCCCCGCCTCTTACCTGGAGACAGTTCTGACCCACTGAGGCTTAGACTGAATGCGACTTCTGTATCTGTCCTTTGGAATCACGTACTAACACGTTAGCAGCAGATCCTTTAAGTCCTGTAAGCTGCAAGGTGGGGCCTCTGAGGATATGACTTGTTTTTCCAGCTCATCCCACATATCGATTGAAAGGAGATCTCGGGAATTCAGAGGCCAAGTCAACACCTTGAACTCTTTGACATGTTCCTCAAAGGATTTGTGGGCTGGTTTTTGCTGTGTGGCAGAGTGGAACAGTCTTTGGCGCCAAGGTTTATGGGAAAACATGGAGAGGTGTATGTGAATTTAGATTTCTTTTAATCAAATTTGCTGTACTTTACAAGTGAACATGGTTTTCTAGTAAGATAGATGTTTGCTTTTTTTCCCTGAGTTAGAGAATAGAAATATGTATTTGCTCAAATTTTGTGAAAAAAAAACACCCTCTCCCTCACAGAATATTGTCACACTTATGTATTTCATATTATCCAACTTTAACATCTTGCAAAGATAAATGCTGTTTTTAAATTATAATTGTATTTATTGATGGAAAAACACTTTCTAGACCTCAATGTGAGAAGGTCATTGTTACCTACACTTGGCATTTGTATGGCCCTTGATGGCCACAGCTACGATGACGTCATTTTAACTACATTTTTTCACTTAATATAGAAAATTATCTTTAAATAACTGAGGAGCAAGGCAGAACATTTATTTATTTATTTATTGCCACCACCCACAGATTGAAATTCATATATTTGGCAAATCTGTTCAAAATATCCTCATAAAGCTGAAATATGCTGGCAGAGACGCTGACAATAACAAAGCATAAATTTCACACTTACTCACCTTCCCATAACACCAGGGTGAAGAGATCGCATTGACCAGCCGCACACTCAGGGACACGGGGGCCTGATATAGAGTACTGTTCACCCTCAACAAGTAATAAAACAGTCAAAGAATGGCCTCTTGCTGCCATGGTAACAAATGTCCACTTAGGTAACCCTCGGTGTGCGGTAAGGAGACGTGACGAGAAGCCGGTGTAGGGGGAAAGTAAAATATGTAACCTCAGAACAGAGGTCAATTATGTTGGAAGTTATCCACGGCTTAGAGCGGGGACAACGACACCGTAACACGAGATAATAGCTACTAGTGACGAGTTGGTAAAAGTCAGGGTGTCTGCACAGAGCAATAATTCCTCCAAGGACATACACTAGCAGTGTCAGCTTGCATCTATAAGGTATTCTTCTCTGCAAAAACAAAAAAAGAGGTAAAAGCCGTTTTGTAGGTCAAACAGAGCAGACTTTAGAACATTTTGATAAATAGTTCCTGGCAAGACTTTTGTGCCAGGCTTTTCTTCCCAATTTGTGTATTTGCTCAGATCTGCTGTGATGCACCTCTGATCTATACCATCCCTAAGCCACCGCAGCACTGGATATGACAGCTTTTGTAAAGGAAGACAGAGCATTAATCAGAAAATAAAATCTCTCCTCTTCTGTTGTTTGGAGGCCTAATGCTTGCAGAATATGAAAGCATTTATCTATTTTAGAGTCAAAACTTTGTATGTTTTATGTAACAAATATCAAACCTGAGGTGTATTTTTTTTGTTATGTTTTGTTTCAGTGCCCACTTCTTAAAAAGTAAATCTCCCCATTTTCTCTCTTTCATTTCTGCCCTCCTGTCTGTATTTTTGCTTCCTCTGAAGATGACCTTCACACAGATTGAAGGGAAAATGAGCTAGGTGAGAGGGCAGGCCGACACGGTACCGTCAGACAAAGAAGCGAAAGGCAACCTGACAGTCTGTACATACAAACTCGTGGGCCTATGGCTATAATATGTGAAGAAAAGAAAGGCGAGTGTCGTTTACCACTGTTGGAAGCTGCTGATACTGGAGAGATGACCTCCATTGGACGTAATGCTCCCGTCTAGAATCAATAAGTGCCACAGGTGTCGTTATGGACACAAAAAGAAGCACCGACTTGTTGAGACGGTACAACGCTGCAGGTGCCGGATAAATCTCTCCTAATGCATCATCTGCAAATACCTCTTGCTGCTTTTAATGTCGCTGACAGATGAGGGCTGCTAGTTTGTTGCATCATAAGCATTGAGGCACTGCTGTTCTTTTCTGTATTCTTTTCTTCAATCAAAGGATTTACTCCCCCATCTAAAATATAAACAAAGGGATTAAAAATAATGTTCACATGTATTTTTGTAACCAAAATATGTTGCAGTTTTGTTCTCTTCGGTCAGCTCCAATAGGAATTTTATTAAAAAAGGAAATTGCAAACTGCAGCTATTTCATTAAGTTAACTATAGTCATGCACTAGGTCCATAATCAGCTCGTAACCATAACAACACCACCTGCCAGCAGAAAATGTTATAAAAAGAAAGATACTGAGGATCATTTTTATTAAACATAATGAGAGGATTGTTAACCAAGTCTGCAGGGTTATAGGTTTTATATTGGCTTTGACTGACTGACAGAGCTCAGACTCTGGAAGAGCAGCATGACTTTCATCCAGGCCGTTGAAAGGTGGACCCGATTTTTACAATTGCTGATTTGCTGATGGTGTTGCAGGACTCTGTTGTCGTCAGTGTGGGGGTGTTGCAAGACAAAGGGGTACTCGGATTGATTGTAGGGATTATATGCAGCTAACGGGAGTAATTTGACTCAAAACAATGGAGTCAAATTCCATTAAAACAATTGAGTTTAGCAAATTAAATTTCCTCAAGATTTATTTGGAGTTTTTGCCACCAACGGTGGCACAATCAGATTTAGAGGCATTACTTAAAGTTGCTTTAGATAGCTTAGTCATTCGAAAAGAGCTTTTTCTATTTATGGAGGTAATTTTTGTTTCATATTAAAACTTATCATCCTGTAGGTCGGACGAAAAGACAAATCTGTATGGGAGTAAATAGTAACTCATGGTGCTGTGTCTTTATATGACACAACCATATTCTGTTGGGAAAAAAATACTTAACTTTAAGACCCTGTCCATGTTCCAACTTTTAAAGTCGGAAGTTAAAAACATATCTAGCATACAAGCTTCTGAGAGCTGGTTCAGACTGTCTGACAAACCGAAGAGCTCTGCGTTGCTTTTCTTTGGTACAGAAGCAGGAGAACATAATTCTACAATGAAGTGACAAGGGAAAAAATACAAAATGTGAATGAATGAGTGGGAGGAGGAACACTATAGAACTAATTGGTGAGAAATTTCAGCTGCCAACGGTCTCCGCTATTATCTTGTGGTCCTGCTAATTACACCAAGGCAGTATCCATTGGTTGATGTAAAATGCTTAACGCAGACAAATAATGCATACAGCGGTGTCAATGCAAGTTAAAACATCAAATGAAACACCTTTATTCCACCCGATTCTCATCTTTGCAGATAATAGATTCTGTGTAATTAGTTTGAAACTATGCAAATGCGTTGCCTTAAGTACAAAAAGGTATTTCATTTGTAACGGGCCCCACAACGTCTGTAAAACTTGGAATCTGATTGTGAAGCAAAGAGACATAAATTAGACATTTAAATGGCATTCCTTTGAGGACAGGATTTTATTTTAGGTCGGTGCTACACATGGGTCATTCACTTATAAGAAGGATTCAGGCGGGTGGAGTTCCTGCCCCCTAATATGGGAGATGCTGCTTACTTTAAGAGGTGATGTAACCACATAAAACATTTTATTGCACAATTTCAGAAAGTGTAGCAAGGGCAACATTTCAGGGGGTCCTATCTGTCTACGACTGGGCTTGGCTCAAAGCTCATGGGGTCCTGGTTAATTGGTTGGCACATTTGAATGCAGTTCCAGTCCAGTCATGAGCGAGATTGACAGGAGCAGCAACCAGCTCTTGCAATTTCAAAATGGAAGTCACTGAGGTTTGTTTAATAGGGACACAGGCCAACGCATTGAAAAAATGATGAGAATCATATGCATTGTTGCAATTTTGTTGTATTAGCAAGATTCCCCAGATTGACTTAAAAAAAAACAAGTAAAAGTTTCACAAAACTACTTTTTTACGATTGTAATAAAACTATAACTAGATAATTGTTGCAAAATTATTCTTATTTTATCTAAAAGACCAATGCTGAAGTAGTGCATAGATGTGAAGTAGAAGGTTGGACTTGTCCCATATGGCTAAATTTGCTGAAAAATTAATGCAATGAAACATTCATGTGTTAGCATCATGCTGTTTGGATGCTTCAGCAACTCTTCATACATACAATACCAGCTACAATGGAATCACTGCAATGAAAGCATATAGTAGAATAGACTAGTCAAAGATCCAGCCCTGAATCTAATTAGAAATCTTTAATAAAGATTTGAAATTGCTGTTTTCAGATACTCTCTGGAATTCTTGCAAGATATTTTCTAAATTTGGATTCTTACTTAAAGATGATTATTCTGATAATAACCAGCTAAAATGGTCATATCAGATAAGACCAGTTGATCTATAAAGTAAAAAAAAAAAAAAACACTACAAAAGCAAGAGTCAAACTCATGTCATTGGGTCAAAACATTTGAAAGTTTTGCACATAAAATGTCTTTGTAACATTCGAATCCTGGTGATAAAATATGGCCCATGCAAAAAATACCATAGCCGACAGAACAGCAGAGCTACTTCATGTAAATGTCACTTTGGCAAGATAGAAAAAAGAAAATCTATAAAACTCACGTCTGTGTAAGCAAATCCAAACTTTACTCCAGACGCCGCCTTGACAGGAATGAGACGATCACTGCGTTTTATTGTCTACACCGGCTCTGATTGTCTCTGATACTACTGGGTGAGAAAATCATACATATCGCCTGCATTCTGATGAGTTGTTATCGGCCAATTATTTTCCTCCGGCTGTCAACAGAAATGAAGCTGTATTTCTGCAAGCGTGGCTAACAACCCACTGGGAGGCCTGTCTGTCAGATGTGCGGCAGTGGTTCTATGCGTGTGTGCTATTTGAGGCAGTTGTGCTACATAAGTCAAACAAATAGACTACCTTCTTCTGGAGTGAGTTTCTCTATTCCTGATCACATTCCAGCTGTTATTCCATCACCTTTACTCCCCTTTGGTGTTTTCTCTCATCATTCTTATTTTTATCTCCACCGTACTATTTTCTAGGGAAAAAAACAAACTAGAAAATAGTTCTTCTCGGGTTTTTTTAGGTTTTTCCCAAACTCTCTAACCCTAGCGTTAGGTAACAGTGAGACAGTTTTACCAGAAGCAATGACTTGACCATCTGGGATCTGCCTCAGGAAGCCCACTTCTCTGAAATACTGCTTCTTGATAGTGGCTGATGAACGTCTGCTTAGGGCTTCGTCATGCTGGTCACACCCTGAGGTGGAGAAAGGCCGGAGAAACAAACACAACCCAGCACACAACCTTGTGGACACAACACTGAATAAAGCACCTGCTTTCACCTGTTTACGGTGAGCCTCCGGACTGTTTCTTCGATTAACGGTCTCGCGGCACAGCCCATCGTTGATGGATTAAGGAGTCCTCTGTGAGATGTTCAAAGTTGTGCATTTTGTTTCAGGACTTAGCTTTGTCTTCTATCATGAAAAAAAAATCCAATAAAAATATAGGGAAGTTTCTGGTTTGCAACATGCCTGAATGTGAAATGATTCCGGAGTATGAATATATTTGTAAGGCAGTGCACAAGCAGACTGTTTCTGTAGCATGAAGCTGCTCTCCTCTCCCCCCGTGTCGTTTCATTTTACTTTGGTCTCCTGCTGCTGGTGTTGTCCTCAGATCTGCCTCTTGCTGGTTTCAAGGTTTGTGTCATGACTTATATTTTTCCCTGTCAGCTTACATGTGCACTCTCATATACATATGTAAGGAGAAAAAAAAAAGGGCACGTATTCCCAAACACGTGCACCATCTATGCAAAGCAGTTATCTGAACCAATTGAGACACAAGCAAAGTAAACAGGAGCAGGCAACTGACACAGTCACGAGGGAGCAAAGGCATAACAGGCCAAAAACAATTAAGAGCAAGGAGGAGACGGGCCTGCTAGTGAGGGACATGTACATTATTGAAAAAGACTTTGAGGGGGAGCGACTGAAGCTGCATGCCCAGAAAACACACACAGGCCGCCTGCTTCACTGATGGACAAGCCAAATAATGATTTCTCCTCTCCCCCCCCCATCCAAACTCACCCAGTCTCTGTTTGTAAGTCTTCCGCCTCAATTCTTTCTCACTCTATTTTCTCCTCTGTTGTCTAATTATTGTGCCATCCACTGTCATCCAAATCTCAGCGTAATTGTTACAAATGGCATATTCCAGAAGATTCATGCATAATTATGCTTGAATGCTAAGAGCTGCAGGTTGGCTGTGCTGTGGTTCTTTATTGCATGCAAGCAGAAGCAATCCAACAGTGTTGTAAATAAGTATTAGCCTCATCAAGTTTAGTTTTGCTGGCCACACCCAGTACTAATCGGAAACAGATTCGTAAAATCTAGCAGTCACCTAAGTAGAACCTGTGTGACAGCATGAAACAGGCTTAAATATCTCAATGTTACACATCATCTACAAATGAAAACAAGAGAAATAAAGTTATCATTATCCTTGATGGTCTATAAAGGGTTGCAAAGCTGCTTTCAATGGTCACCACAATGAGAGCCATTATCCACAGAAGACAGTAGCAATACTCTATACTTACACTTCAGTGATGTGATATATGTACATGGTATAGGGAGGCCAGTCTGCAGTGATGGTAAATTTTATCCAATTAAATTTTGATTTGCAATGGCATAAATCAAAATGAAGAACTGACCAACAATTAATTTTATTGAGGTTATTATATGAGCTTAATTTATCTGAGTGTAAAGTCTGGCTAGTACTCTGAAGAGGCATGCAGCAGTAGACATCCAACAATTGACCTCTCAGCATCCCTCTGAAAATTCAAGATTAAGTTTTTGTGACAGCAGATAAGAAATTAAAGGGTCGCTGCTTCATCTTCAGGGTGAAGTGGGTAAAGAAAAACCTCTTATTAAGCTACCTGTGAGTCTTGATTGATTGTAATCATTGTTAAAGCTGCAGTATGTTACTTGTACAAAAAGAAAACAACATTTTTACATATTTGGTGAAACTGTCGCCCTATTGTGACAATATGGTATGAGACACAAAATAACAGCCTTCTCTCAGTGTAAGCTAGGAACAACCAATCAAAGATGTGAGCTAAGAACAACCAATCAGAGAAGGTAGTGAACCGGTGGAACCTCCCTCGTCATAAACACTGCATCTTGCCACTGAGCCAATGATGAAAGGCATTGAGGAGACACCAGCAGTTTCCTGCATCAGTGCAGTGTACGAGATGGGTCTTCATGCTTCACGCTGTTGAGCCATATCTGTAGTGTTCACAAAGACAACAGTCCCAGGGGTATTACTGTAGCAGTAGCAGTCAGCCTTCCCAACAAAAGAAAGTAAGCAATAAAGTGAGGAGGACGGCCAGGCAGAAAGGCGGGCAGCATTTGCAGGACGCCCTCGGCACGCTGAGGTGACGGCCAAGCAGTCATGATGAGGGAGTTCATCATGTTCCCAAGAAACGTGACTTCCTGAGATGGAACTAGATTGCTCTTCTGCCAGTTCACACGAAGACCCAACAAGTCTATGTGATTGAGTAATGTTTGTGTGTCTGCAGCCGCCTGAGCTTCTGTGGGTGCACAGATCAGCCAATCGTCCAAGTATGGCAGGATCTTAAACCCGTTGGCCTGCAGGGGATACAGGGCCGAAGCCACGCACTGAGTGAACACACATGGGGACAGAGAAAGACCGACTGGAAGAACTGAACTGAAAACGTTTGCCCTGAAATGCACAGCGGAGTAACTGCCAATGGTGTGGTGCAATCGGTCCATGAAAGTATGTGTCCCTCAAGTCGACCAAGGTGAACCAGTCACCTGGGGAGATTGTCTGACTGACATCCCTGATGCTCAACATGTGGAAAGGAATAGTCTTCAGAAATACATTCAGACCTCTCAGGTCCAAAATTGGGTGAAGTCTGCCTGTCTTTTTTGGGACTAAAAAGTACTTTTAATAAAAGCCCTCTGGGGTCGACAGGCAATATTGCAACCTTGGGCCAGCAAGGCATCTATCTTGTGGCTCAAAACCTGAGCTCTTACCTGGTGGTGAATCAGCATCATCCTGACTCGACCAGGAACAGAAGGGTGATGGCAGAACTGTAGCATGTAACCACAGTTGGTGTGGACACCACCCATGGATCGGAAACGAGAGAGGTCCAGCAACTGAGCTGACCCCAACTGAGCTGACTACCTCAGGTCGAGCTGAAATCACCACCATGGGTTCCCCAGCAGCGTACAATGCTGCAAGGACCACTATGACTACAGTAACTACAGAAAAAATACAAACCGAGCACTGTTGCAATACTCAAAGAGGCGACTGCACTCAACCGTGAGTGCAGCGGAATGTAAACGGCATTGTTTACACGGCAATGTAAACAATGTCGTGTTTACATTGTGCACGGCTGCACAATATAAACAAAAGTGAGCCCGCAAACGGCTGGAATACAACTCCAAGCGGATACGGCTAAACAAACAAGCAAACAAGCTGGTCGGAATCGACTAACACCGTAGGCTACCATCAACAATAAGGAAAAATCGACGCGGGTAGTGAACGCGCTACCCGCGATTAAAAAGAAAAACAACTTACCAATCGAAGAACAAACGTTGTATCAAAGAGGAGCTTGCCAGCCTCTGGAGGGCGAGATGAGACTACCAGCGACAAGCAAAGAAACAAATTGTCTTATCACCTGTTCAACCTGCATGCGAGAAGATTGAAATGGCCTGAGCTGTCACTGTCACGTGACTATATAGACTTACCGGTGTCACCCAGGGTCACTCGTGACCATGTTGGTATGAGATACTCGGCCTGTGCATGAGCACGAATGATTATTCAGTGCTTTAAGCACCGACTCTGGCGGTCAGTAAGGATGAAATATAACACTTTTTGCTCTACTTCCGCATGGGGGCGCGGTCAGGGTCATGTAATTTGATTGACAGTGCTAAGATGAGCCTCCTGGCTTTGGTAGTTTTCGACCAGCAACGATGCGGTGGGGTAGCTTTTCACAGGTTATCTGTCTCACATATACTGCCACAACATAGTGACCGTTTTGACAAATATATATATATATATATATTGTTCTTTATAATGGTGGCATACTGCAGCTGGACTGGTGTTGTTGAGGAAACTATGCGTGGTGTATCTGTGTTGTTTTGGTACTCAAATGTCCTGAAGCAGTGAATGCACCATCTGGAAAGGCGTGCTGCCGTGATTGCGCTGATGAGCTCCACCTGTGCAGTTTTGTCGCTGGTAAACAGTAGAGAACTGAGAAGAAGGAAACTGAATGTATAATATGTTTAAAGACATTGGCTACGAAATGGGATGTTCGATTTTTGGAGATGATTTCACTGTTTGGAAAAGAGGTAACATTTATGACTTTCAATGGGAAGAAAATTCAAGAAGATAGTTTTTAATAAGTGAGAAACGTATGTCGGAGTATTGGAATATGCCAAAGAAAAAAGGAAGTCGAATCATATTACGAGAATGTAGTCATAATTTTAGAATTATAAAGTCGACATAATACGAGAATCAAGTAATGAAACCATTAAAAACAATTTGTTTAGATTCAAGTTCTGTATTATTGACTTTAAAACAAACATAGAGATAGTAGTCCTGATATTTTATTGGAAATATTTATACTAGGTTTAGAATGCAAAACATGGGTTTAACAATAATATTTGCATGGGGGTCAGCACATACTGAAGTAAAAGGAAATTCGATGACGGGTAAGACACCAATGAAGACATACGATTTTTTATTATTATTATTGTTATTAAGTTGATGTAATGGAAGAGTCATGTCCACTAACTGAGTAAAAATATTCTCAGTGTTTTGCTCTATTCTATTGTCAGACCAACTCTGATGGTAGAAAATCAGAACTGGTTCTGATAAGTGAAATTAATAGAAATAGCTTTTAAGTGTACCACCATTGTGTTTTATAAATGATGGTATGTGAAAGTGAGTACCCATTTTTCACTCTCTGGCCCTGTAAGCTAAAAGTACCACAAATTGATAAACCGGAGCTTAGTTTGAATGCAGGGTGGTGATGACCTTTCAGTCAGGAGATTCTGATGGCTGCTTTGGTTTATGTGTCCCTGTTTAACTGCCTGCTGAATTAAAACAATATCCATAATAGCAGTAGTTCATGGCTAGCAGCGAGTGCAAGGACAGAGAGAAGGACAGCAGCTGTTTTTAAAAAAATTATTGCATCAGTTTAAGCTATAAAATGTAAATGGACAATTTTCTTAACGTTGAGATAGCTGAATTAATTGACTTAATTCAGCCATTTAAAAACATGATTTTCAGTTGTAGATTTTAAATTGGACTAAAATTATTAATAATAGAATTTTTAAAATGATTCTATACTTATTGGTTTTCTTGTGTAGATGTATTTTTTTTATGGCTCCTAAAACTGAAAATTATATATGCATATATTCATAAGTGATATATTTCAGTTGATTGTGCTAACAAATCACAAGTACAGAAATGTTGTGGCTATTCTATTGGCAGTCAAATTAAATAATTACGTATCCAATCATAGTTGTAGAAAGTGGAGTGGAAGAAAATTCCACAAAACTTTATCCTTAAGAAGATTATGAAGCAAAGTCCGTACACTAGTATGTTGGGGCTCATTTTGAAAATGTTACTGCATCAATGCAGCATGTTATTGAGATGATTAGCCTGTTGTTATGATGTGTTCAGGATGTCAAATTTGCTTATAAGAAGAATATTAGATCATGTAAACATCAGACTGGCCCATAACCAACTTGGATTCTGTGCCTCTCTACTCTTCCTTCAGTTGGTAAATGGTCTAGTCAAAACATTTCTTTCTCACAATCCATCCATTTTTTCCCATTTGCCTAAGGAGATTCTGATATTTTTGATGCTGGGTCGGCTTAACACAAGAAATCAAATGGTTGTGTCTCATGTCCTGGATATGTGTGTGTGATGGCTCTTGACGCTGTGCTGCACCTCTTCCCAAACTCTCAGGCCAAGCCTCTCAATTCTGCAGTCTTTCTGCAGTGTACCGTTTTCTGCTAAATTTTATTTCTGCCACTCAGTTCTTCCACTTCTTTCATTTATGTCTTTGGGTTCCAGACTGTGAGCAGCCAGCTTGCATAGCTTTGACCTTTTTGTAGTTTATCTTCCTTGTGGAGGGCTTCAGTGACTTGACAACTGCCAAATCAGCATTTTTACCCAAAATTGTGTAAGGCATAACTTGACTAAACTTACAAAGTTTTTTTCTGTTACATTCAAGTATAATATGTTTTGGGGAAGCATACATTTTGTTTTGATTTGTTGTAAAGCATTGTAATCCAAATTACCACTTGAAACATATTTAAAGAGGTAATTTTCTATGTGCATTTATTCTGTGGGTTAAACTTTTTTGAATTTAATACAATCTTATTGATTTATGTTAATAAAAAATATATCTGCATAGTTTTGGCTAGACTAGGTTATATTGAGATACTTGTTCCTATTCATAGTTATTGATGTGCGAATATGCTCTCTGTTTGACCTGGATGACAATAAGATTTTATTAACATATGCTATGGATCCAATTTTCTTCCCATCATTTTTTTTCTATCCTGTGATCAGTCGATTTCTGATGTTAAAATTATGTTACATGCCTGTAGTTTTTCTGTTTGCCCCTGATAAATGCACTCCATCCTCTTGCAAGCAAATTTGGTGGCATACGTTTTAAGGCATTATACTGCTGCTTTTGCACATCTGTCATCTCTTTTATTTTACTTTTGCATGCATTTGAAGTTTTTAAGGATAGCCTATACTGTCTGTAATAAGCTCCCAGCCCACACAATTCACATAAAACACAATCTCATGCACATCTCATTCAGGCACTCCCTCCACTCTCTTGTTTCTGGGGAGTGGCTCGCTGAAATATCACCTTGAGTCTTGCCATTTCCCAACCTCATTTACTTTATTACAGCAAATGTCTGCCACAAATCGAGGGAGCGAAACAAATAAGAAAAGTAGGAGAGTGAGGGGCGAGGTATTGTGCTTCCACACATTCTGAAAATGACGTGTTTGCATGTGCAGACCACAGTAATCGGTCTCGAGGGGTACCCCTGCGCTAACATGGGAAGAAAGAGAGATTAATAGAAGGAGGAGAGCGTTTGTCTGTTTGGATAAATGCAAAAGGCTGGTAGAAGTGGCTGTAGGCTTAGAGGGAGGGGTAGAATGAGGGTGGTTTGTTTCCACCAGCAGCACAAGCCAGAAGGAAATGACATGCTTACCACAGAAGTGGAAGAATGACCCAAACTTCCTTGCAGTCTCGCCTCTCAAGTCATCCTTCATTCATCCATCGCTCTCTTGCTCATAGTCTTGCATCTATATTTTCCCGCTCTACTTGTTCTGTATTTATCCCGTCATGCTACTGTTTGCATTCTCCCAGTAGACTTTTGTGTTTTGACTTTTTCCCACCATTTAAAAAAAATAATCACCCCTAAAACATATTTTGTTGTGTTTCACTTGATGTTATCAAGAGGTCCACTCTCCTTTGTAGATTTTCACTTTAAGTCTGGACTTTGATTAGGCCACTCCATAACTGTCAATATCAGTTTTGAGTCCCTTTATTCAAATTTTGTGGGGGTCAGACAGTATCCTAAGTGCACTTAAACTTAGGGTACTTAGGATATTATGGGCAAAAATGGAACACTGAACATTGTCCTTAGAGATTCAACTTCATGTTGTCAGAAAATCTATTTAGTGGATTTTGTCATGTAAAGTTGAACCAAAATTGAATGCAAATAATTTTTGGTAAATGATTTAAGAGGCATTTTTTTAAATTTTTTTTTAAAGGGGACCATTTTTTACTTTGATAGCTTTTCCCCCTGGAATGAAACACTACTTCATAACTGGAAACAAACATGCCAGAGATGAAGGCTCCACTCCTTCCATTTCAGATGGCTGTAATGATTGCTTTTTCACCTCCATTGTTAGGGCAGCTAATACACAAAAAAACAGGTGAAGAATGGACAGAAAAGGACACAAAGCTGCTGTATGGCTTCTTTTCTTAGTCTGCCAACTTTCATCTTCAGAGGAAAGACACAATGGAGCTGTTTTGACAAGGATGAAGGTACAAAAACCATTTTTTCCCCTCACAATGCCGCCCAGTCATTATAATGTCCTGACTCATCGCTTGGCGTTCTGCCACACACGCTCACATCGGACGTGGCCCTGTGTAAATTATAGCTTGACTGGTAGAAATCAAATGCAAATTGCATACACAAACAGAAGGAAACCGAGTGGATGTTAATGATATGACAGTCAAATGTGTTTTGAAATGTCGTCGGGCAAATACCAATTAAAGGGCGAAATGGAGCAACAATATGGAGAGCTTTTTGTGTACAAATGGTGCTGACAGTATACTTTGTACTGACATACGTCTTCCTTGATGTTTTCAATGGGAAATTATGCAAATGCTTCAGGCTATGGCAAAGCATTCTCTTGCTCCATGCACTAAAAAGTTTATTTCTTTTGCAATATTTTACTGATTGAACTCCAACACAAACTCAGCACTTGATGTATGCAGCTCACACAAACATCATATTTGACTTTTTATACACCACATCTGTTTTTGGCAATATCCCTTTAAAATATATATGCTTACTTGGAAGAAAAGCACATTCAGTGAAACTTTAAATTCTGCTTATATAAGTCAAACAAACACTGGTTATGTTATTATTAAGTCAATGTGGCCTTTCTACTTTGATGCATTCAAAAATATGCAGTATTGCACACATCTACTTCTCTATATGTAGTTTCATTAATCTGGTTTGGAAAATGTAATATAGCTCTTATACATGACTCCAAGTCTGTATCTGATAGTCTAATCAGACCTCTTGATGTTTTCTTCCACAAAAGTGTCCTCTTCCAAGAAGATGAAAAGTGTTTTGACTCAAAGAACCAGCATCCCACAAAGACTTGCCTAACCATGTAATGGTCGCAGCTGCTCATCCTTGTAGCAATAAATGTTTTTTTTCTTTATTTTTGTGTGGAATTGTGAAAGATTCCACTTTTCTGCAACACTGAATCACATGTCCATTGTCACTTGGTAACTTTAATAGCATTTTTTCTTTGTCAAACTTTTTCCAAAGTGAGGAATCACCAAGACATCCAACGATCTGGGCCAGAACCAGCACTTCCCAGTCTCCCAGTGACCCCAGGCAGAAAAAACTCACTCTTCCTGCAGTAAAGACACGGGGGGTGATGGAACATCATGCGGAGAAGGCACAGTTGATTCTACTGAATACACCACTCAACGAACCCAAGGTAAGCCACTTGGCAGCTCTAGCTCTGATTGTTCTCGCGTTAAAAGCTGATGGATCAGAAGTGGTCCTAAGACACTGAATTCATTCTACCTTTTATTTCCTCTGCAAAATTTAAGGGGACGTTGAGGCAGTCACCAATTCTCCTTAAACTCTTGGTACATTTTAATCTGAAATCAGTATAGCTATTGTCTTTTTGATAATACAGTGTTGTTTTACAGGCTTGTTTTCATTGATTAAATCATTAGTAAAAAGTTTGGTTGAATTAGTTTACTGTCTGAATGCAGAGATATCCATATATTTAGAATCTGTCTAAACTGAATACTTGGACTGCATTTAAGTATGTGAATGGCCATGCTTCCAAATATTGATTAATTAAAATCAGAGCAACAGGATTGTTTAAGAAATTGTATTGCTGACAAACCAGGTGATGTAAACTGTGGGTGCCAGTGAAGTTTTTGGTTCTGATAAAAAGAAGCCATCAGTTTGTACATATCTTAGGTTTTCAGGTTGTTGAGTCCAAAGTTTGTTGAAGAGTTTGGGGAAGCCTGCAGATGTATCAATGTCACAATCTACTTTGAAATTAATGATCATAATGCCATGGCTAATTTTTTTGCCATTAAATCTTAAATGCTCCTGTATATCAATATTTCTAAGCTCACAGTATTTCTGTGCAGTCTTTGCTTATTCTGCCAGTTGGCCTAGATAAGCACAGAAGATGTTGAGGCTCCAGGAGAGCTGAAACTAGAGCTCTGTATTAGTGCTGCTTTCACTCACTCAGATGAGGAAACACTGAAAGTGATTAAGCTCCTTGTGGATGTGTGTGCTTGCTAGGCTATGACCGTGTGTGTGCCTTTTGGGAGCCTGAAGTGGAGCCTTAAATTATACATACGTTCTCATTCCATTACCAGTGGCAACTACTAAAGGCTTCCCAGAATTTCCATTACCAAAATGAAGCAGTACACACTCGCTAGCAATGCATATCTCTCTCTCTCTCTCTCGTGTAGATAAAACTAAAAGTGCAAATTCTTAAGCAGGACAGTGAGTTTGAGCTTTCACTCATTCAGTTAGATTAAACTGTAGCAATTTGGGGAGGGCATCATTTTTGCCAGCAGAAGTCCATCTCTGACCAAGCAGCTGTCAACTCTGATCTGCCAGAGTGTTGAAATCTGGATGGGTGAAATGAATTAATAATTTTTTGCCCACCCCGTAACAGCCACTAGTGAGACGCCGTTGGGACTGGTATCTAATCCACCTCTGTTGCGGAACTGCTCAATGCCCTCCAGCAGTGGGCTCGTCTTCCACTGGGCAGCAACCAGTGATGAATAGTTTAGCATAAAAGAGTACAGTCAAAAATTCATGTCGAGCATAGTGGAAAAGTCTGGGATTTTAGTCGGTGTTGGGAAGGGAAAAGAATAATCAAAAAGAAATTGGGGAGGATAAAATGTTGGAAAATGTGTTTTAACATATTTTTTTTTATCACATTATCATTAACTTTTATCCAACCTTTTGTCAGCTGTTCATAAAAGTTCTGTTTTTAACTATCAATCTGTCCATCTTCTGTTCAACCATCCAATCACCGTTTGTTCATTTGCTTCTATCTCTCCATCAAATTGTCCTTATAATGTTTTCTCATTCATCTATTTGCCCTTACATCTTTTTGTCCATCATTTTTTTAAATCCATCTAGATGTCCTTACATAAGTTTTTTTTTATTTTTTTTATCTTTCTGTCATTCATGAATTTAATTGTGTTGTCATTCTTTCTCTGTCCATCATCTGTCTTTTTTTAGTTTTTCTTTTTTTGTTTTGTTTTCTCAGTTTCCACATATAAATGTGTACATCTGTAGTAAATTTATTTATATAATTAAGCTTGGAAGGACTGAGAACATTGGAGTTTTGAGTCTGGAAAAATACAGAATTCTATCTTTGAAAATGTGTAGGAATCGTTATTTATGCCTCATTTATATTACGATGAAGCTGACTGTAAAACATCTAAAGCAGCTGCAGTACAAATTCATTTATAGATTCTGTTTTAGAAGCAAATATGGCATTTGGAGTGTAAAATGAAGTTGACAGAGCAATAAGAGCTTTGCTTTTGTTTTTTACCACCATATCACACTTTAGACACAGTTTCAGCAATTCACGGTGAACCTTGCTTCCGATAAGTCCATCGCACTCAACCTTGGCTGCTTCTTAAAATAATCTTAGGTAAATAGCAATACCTGGCTGTGTCTGCCTCTCATCAGCTTTCTCGATCAAATTGAACTGGTGGGCTCTAAGGAGAGGTGTTATCAGGCAGCCGAACGGAGAGGTCCGGTCAGTCGGCGCTACAATCATTTGAGTCAGGCCGTGAGCTTGAGACAACATCAGACAAGGATTAAATCAACAAACCAGGCTGACCCAGGGTGACCACAGAAGGCTACTTACAACTCTGTGGAGAGAGTATTAAGGATGTTGTGGAGGAATGTAAGTACTGGAGGGCGAGAGTGGGTCAAATGAGTAAACGAATCAACAATATTCAAGGAGACGCTATTGAAAAGAAAACTTTCAGAAAGCAGTCATTTTCAATACAACTATGATGATCCATGCAAGTGCTATGTATGTATGTGTATATCTATGTACAGTGTGTGTGTCGATGAATAACAAGCAATTGCCATGGAGAGTTGGATGATTTAGGAAATGTATTTTTCTAGTGTTCAACCTGTCAATCGCAAACTGCTTTTTCTTTTATTTTAATTTCTGTAGCTAAGAAAATGCAGAAATATTCAAGATTTATGTGCAGAAAATATGTAGACATTTAATGCCACATTGGACTTTTCACCACCAAATATGTCAGAGCAGCTTGGGTTAAGAAATTACCATTTGACAAGTACAACGATAAATCTGTTGTCATGGGGAGACTGAATCTGATTATTATATCTAAAGGGTTAACCTTCTTGTCTTATATAAGATGAAGCAGACATGCACTTCCTTGAAAAGTATCATACCTCTTCAAATGTTTCTCATTTTGCCACACACTACACTGTAAAAAAACCCTCAAAGATTTCAGAAGGGCTCTTTTTGTCCCGAGGCAAAAGGGCATGTTCATGTCTGCATCCCAGCATTGCAGCATGTTGATTGGGAGATATAAAATACAGGACGATATTCTGAGTCAATCTTACATTTTATTGACCAACATATGAAGTTGCAGCAGGTACATGAACAAATCATCTTCTATTGATGACAAATTATTTTGAAACCCCCAGCAGACGCAGCTGCATCACAGATGATCTAAACTGTTTTGTTGTATTTTTTCCCCCCTAAGAGTTTTGGACATTACACCAAATTACACCTTGGTTATATTTGCATTTACACAGAGATGAGACAAATAACGGGTTGTTCTTCCTCGAATAAAGGTAGTGTAGTTGTGAGTGGAATGGTAATAAATCTGCTACAGATTGTAAACCATCTGTGTATTTCTTTCTTTATTAAGATTGGAACGGCTGAAAATGTACAGGAACAACTAATTCAATAGTCATTGCATTTTCTAGAACAAAATTCAAATCAACAGAAAATGACATATTGAGCTACAAATCTGGGCCCTGGCTGTCAGTATCTCCTCTGACTATCTAAATCTGTCACAGAGCTTATTCCTCTATTTGAGCTCTCAGCAAACCAAGAAAAAGGGGAAAAAACCCTGCCTGCACTCAATCTCATCCATGGGCAAAGCCATCACTCACTCCGTCATATTTGAATTAGATGTCTAGACGTACAGTTTGGCAAAGGACTCCTCTGCTCTGTTGTCCAGGGGATCTGCCCAGCCCTTATCCTCTATCAAAATGATCGAGTCCCAGAATAGATCCAAGGCCAGAAATACATGTGGTTGTAAATGGGGGATATCCAAGGGGGCTTTCTAGCAGTGGGGCCTAAAAAAAACTAACTAAATTCTCATTTTAAAGGAAATAAATCCTTAAGGTGAAAGAATAGATACGTGTAATGTTGGTTTTGTAGAAGCAGCAACAATAGGACTGTAAAACAATGGCAGAAGCCCCAGAGGCTTTCAACTGCAGCTGTTGATAAGTTGGATTTGAAAGCACCATTATAATTGTATGCTCAACATATCCATAATAATTCATATTGCAGTCACTGAATGAATTAAAAATTGGGGGGAAAAAATGGACATAGACTGAAATAATTTAATGGTAAGGATTATGTATACTTATGTATTTATGCCAGCAGAAACGTAGAGGGTGGCTAAAGTTGATGGAAAGATATCTGGAGCTAAATACAGGACAGTCCTTCAAAAGATGTTGGAAACTTCCCAATACGACAACAAATCCCTACTATTAGTGTAGAAGAAAGCATATCCATGTGTTGGAGCGTCTCAGTAAATTTCCTGACTTGATCTTTGGTAAAACTTTGTGCAATATGCATGAATGCTCTCAAATTATTTTGTCTACACTTGAGTGTTTTTACAAGATGCACAAAACTAGTAGAGACATATCCCACAGACTTGCAACTGTAATTGTAGCAAAACATTTCTTCAACAAACGAGTCATTCAGACTGGGTACTTGCATAAACCACACAGGCCTCATGATTTCTTTTGAAAAACACTGAATAGCAAACTATGGTCTCGGTTTCAGATTGAACTATCCGTTGTATCCTTATTTTCACATAATTTTCACTCTTGTACCGTTGACTTTTACCACTTTGGCAACATGTCCACTCCTGCTTCCATTTTCATCTCTCATCCTGGAGAAAATTGAACTTGCTCTTTGATTAGTGGTGTTTATGCACTCATCCAGTTCTGTCTTTCACCTCCCTCACCAAGAAACGATGCAGGCATCCATTTTATTATCAAATTATTGCATTGCTCTTTTTTTTTATATGTGTTGCATATACAGTAAGTAGTAATGGTGAACATAAATCTGTCCACGCATGTGTGAGTGTTCGTACATTGATGCCAGTCAATTTAACAGACTGACGCTGTCCTTGGGTGAGCTTTCTGGGCTCCTCAAGCACCTAGCGTTGATTCAGGAAACACTACAGTTCTGCGTGTTGGATTCCCAGCTGTATAACTGGCTCCATCATGGACGCCGTGTGCTGAAAGAGTGAGAGGGAGAAGTGGAGGAGGTAAAAAAGACGGATGGAGGGAAATGGAGGATGGGGAGAAAGACAACATGAGACAGAAACGGAGACCTAGAAAAGGGAAGAGAGAATGAAAATACAACCGTGTGAATTCGCCACCCAACAGTGCCATCTAGTGGCTTTATCTGTCCTGCATTTCTGCTCATCTTTCTCTCTTTTTTTTATTGTTCCTCTCCTTCTCCTTGCAACATATCCCTCCATGTCCCACACAGTTTTCCTAGACAGGCAGGCTTGCACATGACACACTGTTAATATGCATGCAGGGCGGTGCTCTGCACCCATTCAGCATGCTAAAGCAAAAATTACTTGTAATCTTCTCTGAGTCTTGCACACCCTCCCAGACGCAGACAGACACTGAAGAAGTTGCAAGTCAAAAGATAAAAAAAACAAAAAAAAACACTTGTTTGTCCTGGCTGTCCTCTTACCCTTGTTTACTATTTCCTCACCATTCCGTTCGCTTTGTTTTTGTCTCTTTCTTTTTCACACACCTCACCCTATTGTACTCTCTCTTCATCCCCCTCTTCTTCAGAGCCCCCACCACCCAGACTGCAAACATCGGTGATGGATTACTAATTGTCCTGCTCTAGATGCATCGGGGTGTCGCCAGCTGCAGGTGGGTGGACCGGGAATTTTTAGTGAGCGTCTGTGTGCCTGAATGTGAATCGCGCAATCAAAATAAATAGCCGAGCTCTGAGAGATAAAAAGTGAAAGAAAAAAAAAAAAAGTACCGTCACGTCCACACAACAGAATGAGCCATTAGCATTCTCCGGGGTCATCCATATTCTGCGGTAGCGACTGAAGATGATGAGATGCAGTGTGACGGTGCATGCTGACCTTCACACTGTCATATGTCCTTGATGAAGCATTCTCTCTTTGATACCTTACCCATTAGTTTTGCTTTGATAGCTGTAATTAGGCCCTTGGGGATCTGCTGCAATCTTCGAGCAATAAACCTTGTGTCCTGCAACGTCAAAGTAAAGCGAGGTTTTATGGCAAAAGTGGGTTTCTTAAGTGCTTGCTCAACAAATATATTCCTACTTTTGATGAAAACTGGCGGCAGTGTTGACACCTTGCAGTGGGAGCAGAAGTGGAAGGAAAATAGTTTCTTTAGATGCAGTTAAATAACTGAATTAGTTTGATCCGTTTCAACTTTTTTCTTTTGTCTAGTAATTGTCGATACTTATTTCTTTTCACAGCTGAAGATGACACCGTTGTCTCTTGAATGTTAGAATATCATCAAAAAAGTTAGACTTGAGTACTACATATATATTAATTACAAGCAAAGTGATGTATAAAGTATTTAATTCTGTTAAAAGGGACTTTTAGCATAGAAATTGTATTCCCCCCTCCACAATATCCTGCAGAAGTTGGATAGTCCTCAAAAGGCCTTTTTTTTTTTTTTACAAGAATATTGATTGAAAGTTAAGTGGAGGGAAAAACTGTGGCTTGAAGAGATTCATGTAAAAGAAAACGGAGATGACCTGTGCCTACAGATTATTAGCTCAAAGCTTTCTTCATTAATGTCATTTTTATTAATCTTTAGTGTTAATCCACAATTCTAAAAAACTGTTTTGTTTTGCGTTCGCTGTGAGCTGCAATTCTAAAAATTAAAAGAAACAAATGCTTGAAATATATCACTCTGCATGTCATGAATCTGTTCCTATTTTTGTTTTTTTTTCTTGTAGGTAGTATTTTTGTTGATATACCAATTTATTATGATGCACTTAGAATATAACCTAAGTAAGTTTTGACAAACCTCACTTGGCTCTTGAGATATTGACAAAATGTCTATTCTTCTAGGATTTAGCAAATGGAAATCATTTTGTTATCCTTAACTGAGCCAAGCTAGGAAATATTTGACTTCTTTTAATGACGGGAAGAGGAATCCACATTTCCATACATATTCTATAGCTAATTCACTACGTAAGCTTGTTTGTAATATTTTTGTTTTTTATGTTTTTATTAAATTTTAACCATTATTTTATACCTAATTTGAACTAAGACAAATGCTAAGAAAAAACTTTCCTAAATACAAGGCATATTGTGAGTTTCAGGGCAATACCTGAAGGGTTCTGACAAAAAATGTGTAATATTTTTGGAGACATTCCAATACTAAATTTATCCCTGTTCTGGACAAAATTGGCAACTCTCACTCCTCCGGACTTTTCATGTCTCACTGTCCTCAGATGAATCTCACTCCAAATAAGGACAAGAGGCTCCATGAGTCTGATTCACACCACAGTGTCAAAGCACAAAGTCCCAAGGTCTAAGCTCTGGATAAAGTTTCTCTTGTCTTTATAAATTGATGCAGCATAACCGGCCTTTAATATTCCCAAGGCTGCTTATGATACGTTACAATGATATATTACTGCTTTAGCACCAGTTGGGATATGAGTTGTAAAAATTGTTGTACAGTACAGCCGTAATATCCATAAAATCTTAATGCCACACTAAAAACGAAGCTTGACTCAGCACTCACACACATCCCTTAATCAGCACCTCCTCCTGCTTCCTGCCTCGTTCTGTCCGAGTGGTCACATCGGCCATCACTCAGCAGACATGATCCAATGAAGATCTTATCTGGGGAGGATTTGGTTCCCTGTGGAGGAAAGAGTTGATTGCCTTAAGGAGTCACATATGCATCATTGATGCTATCAGGTTTTGCCTGGCTTTTGTAAATCTGTATTTACATAACGTGTCACTTTGTCTTATCTTTGCCTGCTTGCTTTGTATGCTCTGCTTCTGGCAGACTGGATGGTCCAGGAGTGGTGCCAAGTGTGCTTATGTAAAGCTTTCCAGCTCAGATTATCAAGAAGGAAATGTTTGCATTCCTGAAATCTTGTTACTGATGGAAATTGCTAATTTCTCTCCAAAAGTTCCTTGAATCAATGTGTTAAGTTCACAAACTTTTCCCCAATGACATGGATGCCATGGATTCATAGATGATTGATTGGTGGTGAGATTGACTGATTTCGCCTGCGAAGAGAAACCTCTGTCCTCCTCTGGCAGCTATTGAGCAGCACCGCTGCTCCGCAAATGTCATTCATAATTAAAACATACAAAAAAGATGAGTTCAGCTACAGGGGTTCAGGCAGTGGCAGCCTAGCAGGCCAGATCTTCTCAACTTCTTTAGAGCTGTGAGGATTGATCTGATCTAGCATCACCCCGCTTCCCAAAGAGGCAAGAAAAAGTAGGATGAGGGTGGGACGGGGTTGGTCCTCTGAGCAGACTGGTGAATAATTCAAGCACACAAATTCAAACTCTGGCAGCTTCCATGCTGTTCTTTTTCTTTTTAGCTCCCTTCATGCGTTCTTGTTTAGGCATATAAACACTAAAATATTATCTACTGCAAAATGCACATTTGTTTAATCATATGGCACAGTTGTTTGCATTTGTACATGCATTTCATTCTGAATGACAATGTTTGTTTAGAATGAAAATTTATGAACCCAGTCGGGAGCAGAAAGTATTGCTATTCCATACTTAGTGCTTGTCTTCCAACATGAAAACTGGATTTCATAGACTGTTAGTCATATGGGAATTTTGGAAACATAAGTCCTCAGACCTCATCAAGGAATTATTTTCTACAGCAGAAACAAGCTAGTCAGGGTTAATAAAGAAGATACTTTTGCAAGGTCAACATATAAAGTCCTACACTGCTTTTAGCAATACTTCTTTTTTTTCACTTTTTGTTTTCTCTATTCCAGGCACCAAAACTTAGTTTATTTTAAACAAAAAATACATGTTGGTAAAAATTACAGCTACTAAAGCACAACATTTCCCTTTTGAAATGTCATTGAGAAGTGGTGACGGCCTGCTTCCCCCCCCCCGCCTGAGTGAAAAATATCGATGAGATGTGTCGCAAAGTTTTGAAGATCGCACAATAATGTTTTTCTCCCTTTTTTTCCCAAATCGTTGAGCTCTTCTATGTAACTTGTCAAAACAAACTGAACCAAAAGCAAACTCGTCTTTTCTTCTTGAGATGTCAAGCTGCCATGGTAAAATCTTTCCTATTGTTTACTGCTTACCAGCAGACCAAATCGAGACAAAACAACTTGTCACCAATAATGTGGTTTTGTACACAGATTGGGACGTTGTGGTGACAAGTCATTTACTGAGTGTTGCTAGCGACGCAAGAGCTTTTGTTTCACAGCATTCTGATCTTGGTAATCAAGGAGAGAGGAACTCCAGGGTTTGTCACTTCTCTGAGACATTTCTTTCCGTACACCCGAAACACACCTGAAACTCCAAATTTAAGTGCCTCCAAAGTACAGTATACTGTTTGACGGGGGGGTTAAGTGAGCTATAATTGCCATCATCTTCACACTGGAGCCTTTCATTTCCCCTTGCAGTCCAGGAAATTCAACTTGACATACTAAGACACATCAAGCACCCTTTAGACCCTCGGTTTTCATCTGCTACCTTCTACTTTCTCTGTCCCTCACATAGTGTGGCCTTGTGCTACAAAAAGCATCCACTATTACATTTAGATTTTTACGGATAAAAGGGTGGGAAGCAAAGAAGTTGTAGGGGCAAAGGTATCCGTGTGCGGATAGCCATACCTTTAACCATCCGACTGAATCTGACAAAAAAGGGATTTGCCTATTTTCTTCTTTCCTACAGTCGTATATGGATGTGCAGTTTTTGGGGGGCTTTTTTTGCTGCCTTTTCGTGTGTTACAAATGGACAAATGAGAATGGGTGCACACACTGAATTCTGCACACACACAAACAGCCTCACTGCTCTGGTCACTACACCCCATGGGCCAAGCGATGAGTCAGTACCTTAATCGTATTTTCAGGGGATTGATGCCCAGTGAAGAGTTTTCTTACCACAGATAGAAAAAAGGAATAAGAACAGAAAGAAAGAGGTCCCTCACATCACTAGAAAAAAAGAAGGTGCAGCTATTGAACCTCTGCAACTGTTTCCCTGCAAACTCATTAATGTTCTCGCCGCTGAGAAGAGACGGCCTTATTATTCTCCTGTGCATAACAGGAACTCATAACGGGAGATTGCTCGCAGTGTTTATGGAGTTGGGATAATGCCTAGGTGATTCTTGTCTTCACCTTTGGCACACTCCTTTCTCCCTTAATCCAATCATTTAGGTATTTGTGAGCTTATTTTCCTTGTTAGTATGTCTCACTCTGCTAGGAAGCAGAGGATGGTGGGGGTGTTGGCGGTGGATGTTTGGGAAGGATTAATGAAGGGCTGTGGAGGTTGGGAATCTGACTAGTGAAACAAACATACTAAATCAAGTTGGATTTGTTCCATTTTCCGTTTCTTTCAGTCTTACCCTCTCTACTCTGTCAACAAGGCATAAATTATTAGCCAAGCTGTCATCACAAAGAACTAAAGCTTGTACATGTAAGGATTTCTAAATGAAGCAGTGATACTTACTGAGGTTGTTTTTTTGCATTATTATTTTTTATGTATTATATGCTTGGGTTTTATATTTAGAGCTTCAAAAACAATGGTAAAGCCATTATAATTCCTCCCATCAAAGGAAGCTGCAGCTAAAGCTGAAAGCTTTGTTTGTTTAGTCGAATGGACACTCATGGCCCACTTCAGTCAATCACATCAATGCATTTAGGTATCTAGACATTTTGCATACATTTTGCTGAAAACATAGATCTGAATGGGGAAGAAAGAGCTCAGAGTGACTTTGAACATAGCATTGTTGCACAAGTCAGATACATTGTTTGAGTATTTTTTTATACTGCTGATCTACTCAGTATTTTATGTGTCTCTGTGGATATATTTTATTTCTGAGAAGGCAAGATGCTGGTCCACTTTATGAACTAGCAAGGAAGCTACAGCTTCCTCTTGAGACTATGGTAAGTTAGACTGTGACTTTTAGGCTGGATGGTTTGATAAAACCAAAAAGAAATGGTGTGCTTTTACAGTTTTTGGAAGAAATTGCTGCTCATGTGTAGCTTCCTTTCCACAAATTTCTGAGTGTTGCACCAGAATAATTTAAAAGCAGGCCAGCACAAATGAAATATCCCTGGAGAAGATTGTTGCAATTTCTCCTGCTCATAAATAAACAAAGCACCACTGACGTGTTGCAATGGTGCCATTCTCCATTTAAGCATCTTTTTTTTTTTTTTTTACATTAGAGAAAAAATACGTATGTAGTCACTTTTTTTCTGTAATAGTTCATTCTGTTAGAAATTGTACTGAGACCAGCACTTATCCCAGCAATCAATGGGACAGTTTTGGGATAGAGCTGTCAATCCCTTGTGGGTCCAGCTGTAGACTCATAAGACAGATAATTATGTATGCACCAATTTAGGTTTTCCCCTAGCTATTGAACATGACCGTTTCACTGTGGAGCAGATCTTTACACATTGCTGAAGGCCTGATTAGAGTTTCACTGTGCTGTCCATTTTAATTTTTTCTAGACCTGCACAAAGCTCTTAACTTTTTTTTTTAAACAGATAAGAGTAAGAAAAAATAAATGTTATGACTTGCCCATAGATAGCCATTGCTGCAGCTGTGTTGTTCTACCCAGGCTACCTGTTATCTATGATCATGTTTTTTGGTGTTTAAGGACAGGAGCTCAAGGTGTGTATGCTTTTTTTAGTTAATGTTATTCTGCTTTTGTTTGAGACTTTAGTGATCAATCAGAAAATGATGCACTACTTATGAGTAGAAAGTGACTTGGTGTCTAGGAATTTTCAAATTCATGACCGTTTCACTGTGGTGTAGCACAAAAATTCATTTTTCTTAGTCAATTCTTGAAATGAGGAAGAGAACATGCTATTGCTACTGACCAGAAGCTCATAGCTACTTTTAGAGTAACTAAAATGTAAAACGCCTAGAAATGAAACGAGCAAGTTTGGACATGAACCCAGGTTTGTTTTGCTCGCATACAAAGTAAGTAATGTTCAGCATTTATTCTAAGGGCTTTTTTTCTGCATATGTTCCAGGGTTTCCATTAAATATGGATGACACTGTAACTACAGCCTCTTTTTGAAAATGAACTCAACTGCTATCTAATTTAGTTCACCACTAGTGATACTACATTAAGATGCACAGCCTTGCCTTTTAGACCGTTCTTGTATAACACTGACCCCACGGCTTCTGTTCTTTGATGCAAAAGAAGAAAGCCAACACTCCTGTGACAGCCTCTGTCTGATTGTCTCTTTGCAAAAAGACATTCCATCTAATTACAGTAATGGTACGGAGAGAACCCCCTGACCCTTATTTTCCTTTGCGTCAGTATTGTGGAAGACAGTGTATGCCATATACAATTTGATTAAACCCTATAAAACATATCAGTTCAGAACACTTCCATCACCTCTTTAAAGTCGCCATCTCGTCCAACAATGTCACAAAGCAACTTGGAGGGATTTGTCTTGATGTCTCCTTTAAAGTCAGGATGCTGTTAGAAGTGTTGCCTTCAGTGTATACACATACAGTAAGGTCAAAACCCTCCCCACTATGACACTTAAATGGAAAACACTGTAAAATGCTTGAGTGCTTTACAGCTACATGATGTTTCATGCAAGAACAGTCATCTCAAACAGGCATGGTTTTGAACACCCTACAAAAAAGTGGCTATAAAAGTCACCTTTATAGCCACCCACTTTCCACTTTGTCATCTGCTAATGAAGGCCAATAGCCCCAGAGCAAGCAACAGTCAATCTCAATAATGCAAGTTAATCTTGTTGGTTTAAGTGTGATTAGGTGCAGTATGCTTCTGTCATGTCTGCAGGACAAAGAACTTGATACTAGTATGGATACAATGATTACAATGGACTTTGTTATACCACCAGTTAATCAGTTCAAACTGTTGTTGCAGCAGTCAATGTTGGTTGACTATTGATTTTTAAAAGTTTGATAAACTTAAAAGATTTTTTAAATATTTTCTATCTAGAAAAATAATTATCTGTAACTACATATAAACTTGGGCGAAATTGTGAAGCGTCACAAAACAAAAGTGATGATAAAATGATTCAATAAACATGATTTGTTCAGTGCGAGGGAGTGTAGGCCGCCTAACTCATGACGGAAGCCAAGCACTATTTTGTAATTTATTAGATGAAAGTAATTGGGTGTAATCATGCCTACGGAGAAGTGCAGTATATTTTCAGTGGACTGCACATAAAAACTCTTATCACTTTTTATTTATTCTTTTTTTTTTCTTTTTAGCTGAAATTATGGGTTCAATTAATAGTTTCCAGTCTACATCTGTGCATTAAAAGCATAAATATCACACATGTATTTAAGAACTGCTGCTACCACAAAAAACATTAACAATGTTCATGGCTTGTTTGTCACAGTTGATAGATTAACAAACTCTCCTGTAACTGTAGCATTTAAATTCCACTCTACAGGACCTGCAGTGAATTTATTAACTTTTCTACAGAGAAAATAAAAATATAGAGGGTTAATCTGCACATCAACGTCAAATATAGTACCAATGCTATGCCCAGTTAAAACATATAGAGAAAATAACTGAATTCTACCAACTCAACCATAAAAACTTGGAATAAATGTTATGTCTCTTTCTGCTGTCTCCATATCTTAACCACCTTTACCTGTCATTCCGTCTGATCTGATTCAAATAGGAAACTCTTCCCTCTTGTCCAGACTTTAAAAACAGCAGTTATCACACAACTAATAAAACAACAATCTGGACAAGTTGCCATTGGAAAATTGTAGGTCAATAACACCACCCTGCATGGATTGAGGTTTCGATTAGATGTTTCGTACAGCTAGGACCTTTTGAAGCGATTACATAAGTTTCCTTTTAGCCACTCCAGTTTCATCACAGAGACTTGAGGATTTATATTTTTGGATAAATGTGTTATGAGCTTTCAAGCCTTTTTTTATTATTATTAAACCCACAAATAGAGGTTGAGAAAGGTATGATGGCTCACAGGAAATTCTCAAGTATCCAAGACAATGATGCAATTTAACTGTGAAGTGAGAGGAAAAAAATAAAGTGGGGTTGTGATATTATTTTCTTTATAGAGTGCTTTCTCTGTAATATCTCTGTATCTGCTGTGTAGTCTGTTCTTATCCTCTAAATAAGAAGCAGTGCAGAGGAAAATTTAGAGCACAGTCTTTAACTAGGAATAAATATAAAACGTTTTTCAGTTCAGTGCCTCAACTGGTTTAGCACAATTCCATGGAGGTCGACTTGTAAATAATAACTTTGGACAGCTTCTGTATCTGCTTCTGTATTATGATAGCTTGCTAAAACCCGAGGTCACATTTATTCTCACATTTTTCAAAAAGATAATGGGAAACCAAAGCAGACACAGCTTGAGCACTTGCTATTGACTGAGCTCTTGCCATGCATACAGAATGAATGTGGATAGTTTATCTGTGTTTTTTTTTTTTTTTTTTTTTATGCTTCAACGCACTACTGCAGTTGAAATGGTCCCTGCCATTAATACCGTGAGCCTCTCTCCGAGCATTTGCTCCTTTCAGAAAGCAGCCTGGAAGTTGTCCTTATCAGCAGCGCTATCACAAGTTCATCATGCAGTTTGACAAGGCACAAATTCTTGGAATTCTGCTAAAATGTTTCTTTTGTTTTGGTTTTTCTTTTTAATCATCCATTTATTTATTGGTTTATTTGCGCACCACAGTGGCAATTCAACAAGGGAGAGCATTAAACTCTCTGAATTCTCTTGAAAAAAAATAATCAGCCGAGGCTTGCAATAAAAAACAACAAAGGCGAGCGTAATGAGCACAAGGCTTTCACACCGCCATTATCAGCCGGCACGGAGAGATGAGGGCCCTCGCACAATTACAAGTTCCACACTTATCTTGTCGAAGCAGATTCTGCAGAGGAAAGAGGAGCTTGTGTGTGTGTGTGTATGTGGGAGGCAGAGTGCAGACCCAGGCCTTTTAAAGCACGCTCAATAAATGAACACCCTCTGATGGACCAATATTCTATAGAATTCCACATTCCAAACAGGAGGTCATAAAAGTTCTTAATATTTTGCTGCTTCCCGTCATGTAACTTTGAGATGTCATTATTTCAGACCTTGGCATGATGTATAGTTGGTCTTGTTAACCATTGTACAGTGCTGAAATGTCATGTAACCAAGATGGATTGGGTCATATGGCATTTATTAAAGCTGCAGCATCTGAGTTAAAGGGTAAACTCTCACTGAGGCACACATACGACTGCTCCTGGCCTTATTCTGTAATTGCGGTACATATCTGTTGGATATGATAGTCAATTATAGCCCGTGATATACCAATTTATTCCCAAGGTTTGTGACTCATGAAAAAGCAGGCAAACTTGAAATTTGGTGAGAAGCATATGTGTTTCTGCTGCTCTATTCTCTAGTTAAGTATTTGAGAAAGCTACTACCTTTTGTTCTATGGCTGCTTAATCCAGTCAATGGTTTTAGTAGGAATGGAGTTGTCGCCTAGGCACGCCATCGTTCCACGATGACATGGTCTGGATTTCTAGTCAGGGTGCCAAAAAATAAAATTATGTTATGATTAAGCATAAAATCATACATTAGCAAACATTCTTTATTATAACTTTACTTTTCCAACTGATTTTAAATACTACTGCTGCTCGGACACTCATTTAAACCTAATCTTTATCAGTGTCGAATGAAGACAGTGATACAAGCGATGGCATACTTTCACATTTAGTTGCCCTTTTCTGCCTCCTTTTTTTTTTATAAGTGTGGGTTTGGTGAATTATAAGCACTTTGGAGAAATTGTTGCTCCAAGTCTTGCACAGAACACTTGGGGATATTTGCAAGACTCAGCTATAGATATCTCATAGCTTCAGGGTGGAAGTTGCACCAGTCATGAAATGCTGCAGTGCCATTTGTTAGACAGCGAGGGACTAAACACTCTGTGGTTTGGGGAGGGTTGGATTGCTGGTGTTGCTTTAAGCCTTCCTCCCACACAGCATCTTGTAAATCTTTTGTACAGGTGGGAATTAGCAACATTAATATAGGGGACTCGGAGCAAATCTCTTTCAAGGCAGCATAAACGTAGCCCTAAGTGGTACCTACACTTAGTGGTGGCACAAAAATAAGCATTTGTGGCTGATTTTGATTTTCCTGCTTTACCGTTCATAGGTCCATGTTTAAATGGCTGTTTTTAGGCAACTTTAACATGTCAACTTTTATCAAAAGCTCATTAACAAGCCCAAAGGGTGGTCACTCCGTCGTCTTGGCTGAAGTGACAGATTGTTGTCGCATGCTACGCCTGACCTCGTCACAATTTTCCTGTGGGCTGCCTCGTTACAGTCTGTGTACTGGCTCATCACTTCTGTGTCATCTGCAAACTTTCAGCTGTGAACGAACAAATGCAGCAGACTTATTTGCACATCTCATAGACACTTCATAAAGACAATGTGGTACATGACGCAGGAGAGAGGAGACTTATTGCTTCAAGGGACAGGTTGATGTCCCTTCAAACCAAACGATCACTTCCCTACATTGCCATCTTACAACAGCCAATTTAGTAGTCGGCATCCTTTATCCTAAGATGTTTCTACATTCTGGCAAGTAATTAACTCACCAGCATTCACACAATCACATAATGCTCCTTGCCATTATGTGAAAGCCTACTGTGATGAAACGGGACTGGAAGTAGGCTTATTGAGTTCTGTAGGGCAATACAAATACAATCTTACACTGGAGGTCCAACAAGTTGTCATAGATTAAAAACTATTTTCTGAAGCATCAAAATCCAAAGATTCTGTAAATGACAAGCCGAACAGTCAATCACTTGTGCTGCTATAGCTGCAGGCTGTCATTACACATAACGGTAAAGTCTTATGATATATAATTCTTCTTTGCATGTCTGTAGCTTCGAGGGTCCAGAATGTTTTTGCAACAGATATGATGGCAAAACATCCCATGAGAGATGCTTCAATAAGTTTGGGGGATTTTCATCCTCACAAAGTCTTAACCTTTGAAAATGGGTTCAATAAACTGTATGTTGTAGTAGGAGGTAATGCAATATTAAAGTTCCACAATATTTATTTCCAAAGTTGAGTTTCTCATAAACTGCCATCAGCATGCAAGTTGGTCTGAAATCATTAGGTGTAATCTATCAAAGGCACTGGGTAATAACGATAATACTTGTAGATGTGTTAGAAAAATGTTCAGAGGAGTGCTACGTCAAAACAAAGCGTCTTGTTTAATAAATCTTTAAAAGTTTTTAGAAAGCAAACTACGTGGGATGGTTTAAATGGGAAATAGACTAAAGTGCTTTTATCTCGTACTGACTGGTGATAGTGCTTGACTCTAGAACCTAGAGGTGGGCATATTAATATCGTCGTTTCTCAGCGAGGCTAGAATCTTACCTAGTACAACATCGTAATTGCTTAACTACTACACATACTTGACATATATCGCTTTGTGGATTGAAAATTAGCTTATTTTTATTTTCTTCAGAGATGCTTGTGGGGGAGAATTAAATTTGGTAAACTTTCAAACTTTGTGCGTTCTTAAAGTCTTAATTGATTTTTAAAAAAAGGAAATTCTTAGTTTCTCCTCAATACTCCTATAAAATCTTGCCTTAGAAACTGAGCTGGAGGTATCATTATACCTCTAATGTTTACAGCACTGCCGGGCAGAGATGTTGGAAAGCCCTTTGACGTCTGTCACATCCCCTTGCAGATTGACAGTTTTAATTCCACCGTTAGAACGTGGAAATATCTTAAATGACCTAACACGGGCACTTGCTGCTGATGGTCACAATCAGAGGACTCTGTGTCAAAGCCATTATAAAAGCCCCCGCAAAAATACACACAAATCAACCTCTGATGGCGTGCCAAGGTTCCTGCTACCACTGAAGGCTTGAGGGGAGGTTTCCTTTATCATTGGCATTTTTTTTGTTGTTGTTTGTTTTTGGGGTTTTTTTTTGTATGACCAGAATTGGCTGAAAGATTCAGATTTCATATGCTGTCACTCATGTGGTGCCTGATTTGCATGACAGGTGAGTTTTTGAGCTTGCTGAGCAGTTGATGCAAATCAACAGGGAGGAAATTTCCAGGCTTTAGAAAATTGCCCCCGCTGAGCAGAAAAGCAATCATTAAGAATTAGAAAAGAGAGGTGGATGAGGGGAAAATAGTTCAGGGGAAAAGGGAATAAATTTAATGGCAAGTCAATAGTTATTGATTTCTATGTAAATTTCCACACACCAGTTGAGGGCATGTTCATTCGTGAAGCAATCAGGATCCAAAGTAAAGCTTAAACAGATCAGGGATGATATCTGCTGCTCGGTGTGGCTAATATTCCTCACCATTATGCACTGCTCATTGGCCTGCTACCTCTGACCGATATCGTTCACCGGTGTTGGTCCTTTTCTCATTCATTTTTCTCTGTCATTCTCTCCCTCCCCTTTGTGTTTCTGCCAAGCAGTCAAATGGATGTTGGCATATTTTAAAGCCCTGTTGTCCAACTCTCTCTCATGCGGCAGCCAACTCCGTGGCTCAGCAGAGTGCGGCTTGGCAGCCGACGAGTTGAGGACACTAAAGCAATTAGCGCAGCCACCAACAGCCGCTTGTAGAGTGAAGCATTTGTTCTCTTTACGAGTCAAATAGAGAGTATTATTTATATCCAAAGGTCAGCACCCTCCCTGTCACAGGATTTCGTATCTGCTAACATTGGGACGTTTACACTGTGGTCACACAGGAGGCAGAGTGATGTTAAAAGATGAGGGCAATGCCGTCTCCTCTGAATATGCACACCAGTACAGAAGGAGTCTGAAGCAGGGCGGCGCTTAGATGTCAGGGCTTCTACATCTTCCCTCAGTCACACATGCAAGCAGACATGCAGCACACAGCCAAGCAAAGAGGCTGGACAAAGCAGCATGCCGTCCAAGGCAGTGGAGTATGACAATCTCGCAGGGGATGACCGCCCCTGCTGTCAGAAAAGATGACCCTCATCTCACAGTCTTTGTTCGGAACAAGAAAGGAGGCAAAGCAGACAGAAACGACAGTAGAAACCAGGAGGAAAATGTTCCATCAAGATACTTGGTAGAAGCAGATGGGGGATGTTAGGCACTGAAGCTTTTTGGGAGAAAGGTGATGCAGTTTATTATATTCTACGTGCTATTTCAATTTAATAAGAAATCCAATGAAAAAAAATAGATGTCAAAGTAGTAATTCTCACAACCCTGTTAAATCTTTAAATTATTGAGACATAAAGCGAAGGAAAATATATTTTCTTCAGTAATCTACCTGTGCAACAAAATTCAGTTGTCCTACTTTATTGGGATCCTTTAGCTAATGCCACAGCTTGCAGAAAAGTTACGCAGACTCAAAATGAACTTGCCTCTACATTTACTTAGTAACATGTTTCCTTCAGCTGATAAAAGATGATCATCCCAATAAATTGCTCCTTGCGTTGTTATTCCAAATGGACACAAAGTTAACCTTTTATTATAAAATCAACCAGTAGAAATTCATAGTTTGTTACATAACTGTTTAACATTTAGTGTATATCTGTTAATGAAAAAAAGCTGCATATTTTAACTTGAATGTATAGATTATTGTGCACAGATCGGCATAATAAATTTGAGCAATCTCAAAACGGTATTGAGTTCAGGATCAGCTTTTATCTTGGAACATCTTGATATGAAAATGCCTCAGCCCCTTGGGATATTCTGGCTTATTACTTAAAAGCCTTTCTGACATAAAATGACTGCTTCAAGCTTTGGCCTCTTCATTATTAATCAGCTGGAAAGAACAAGTGAAGCAGACTTCAGACTTTTTACATTTTTTAGTCAAAATAAAATATAGTCTGATTATAAAAAGACATATGCAGAATTTGTACTTACTATTTTATGTTGTGCTCTATGGAACAAATTGCATGTATTTGATTGTCAACTGTATAAAACTACATTAATCCCTAATCTTTAACTATCTTACACTGGTTTAACACTACTGTAGGACAGTCATATCATAATATGATTGTAGATATTTAATGACATGAAGAATGACCAGTAATTTTTTGTTGTTTTAATATTTAGTATTTGTAAAAGCATGGTGTTTCTCAGTGTCAAGGATAAATGCATCTGTTTTAGTGCAAATGTCATTCAGGTTTTTGTTGATAGAAACTCAACAGCAATATTAAGTTGGTATCATTATCACATCAGTGATACTGGTGTAATGTTCTATGCTAAATATTCTAATGCAGTTAAATCTTTGTGATTTGTAGGATGGCTGGTTACGTGGAGAAAAGTGAGACTTGCACAATCATGCATGGCTACTTAGAAAGATCACTTTCATTATTCTTGCAATCAAGAATAAAATCTGCTTCCAAATTAACAAGTCTGGTTTTAAGAAAGCTGCATTAATGCAGCTTTAATAGCTATAACAATGCATATATCATACTCATGTAATGTGATCATTAGAATTAGAGGGTTATGTCACTGTGGGATTATATCACTGCCAAAATAATACAAAATAACACATGTTGGTGAAAACAAATCCATAATACATACAGTACATCTCAATATAATTTATTTAAAATAATGGAAATTTATAGTCATATTTTGCAATACGAGTGGTTGCTCTATTTGGTGGATTCAGTGTTCCATCTATTATATCTTTAAGTTCTCATTTCAGATGGTGTTTGTTTGAGTTCATTGCACTCGCTTTGTGTTGCCAATATACACCCTCTGTGGACTTGCTGAAGTTTTAGACCAAGCAATAGAATGGGGAAGGAAGAATATATAAGTGACTTTGAATGTGCCATATTTCTGGGAGCCAAAAAGACTGGTCTGACTATTCCAGTCAATTGTCCTGGGTCCATGGTAGGAGAAAAGAGACAGAAATGGGCCATCAAACGATACAGTTATTGGCAAATATATACATATGTTCTGAGTATCCCGCTTGTGAAAATTGTAGGCTAAATTTTTAACTCTCATAAAACCTTTTTCTTATCCAAATTGTCCTTGGAAAAGTAGTCATTTGAAATGTCTTCTGACTTTGAATTCATTTGGCTCACTTCAGTAAAGTTTAAAATCCTGCGTCCACTTAAAACTAGTGCACAGAAGAGAGGGAAATGAGGAAACTTCAGACTTGATGGATTTTATGACAAAATATTTTTTAAAAGGTTGGAGCAGCTATTAATGTTTTAATAACCTCATAACTTTACCTAACCAGCCATCTCAAATTTTAACATCCATTAGCTTTTATACAGAAACTGAGTTTGTTGGTGCCGTCAGAGCAGAGGGTACAGAGAGAAGAGGTCCAGCTAAGTTATGTAGGTGACAGCAGTTCAAGTGCTCCCACTTGATAAATATCTAAGATGTTCTTGTCTTAGTCAGGCGTCTCTCGTTCAGTTGGGCTATAACCACATGATTCCATCCCTGGAAACAAAACATGTTGAGTCTTTAAGCAGATAATCCAGGAGAACACCACACCATCTACCACTCCAGTCAGCCAAGAGCAATAAACTCTTAATACAATTCATTTTGCAGTAAGCAAAAATAGTACTAATACGTAGGATAAAAATCTTTTACACCAAAAAACATGTTTGGTATACTCACAGAGGAAGCTAGCAAAAGCATTAGATAGGAAGGTATTTGGTCTTTCTACCTAGTCTGACCTTTAAGTGTTACTGGATTTTAAAGTTAAGCGTGTCTTAACTTTAAAATGGCTTGTTTCCCTTTCATGCATGTGTGTACAATATTTACAACAGCTATTTATTAAAAGCAGTTAAAACTCTGGAGCATCAGCTCCCAATACAATTGTGATTTATGATAACCACTTCCTCTTAGCAAGCAAAGGGCCTCAGGCCTGCCACACCAGTCAATATTGGCAATATTGCCTCATTTGTGGTACCTGTCAAAGTGACTTACACTCATGCCCACATACACATACCAAAGCACACCTCCCCCCACTGTCAAAGGAAATTGGGTGCATGTTCTCTAAACCCTATTTATGAGCTTCCTGTTGTTTTTATTATTGATGTATTGTCTCACTTGGGAAAGAAGGGACATAATCAGTCCACCCATCATCTGGGGGTAGGGAACAAAAAAATAAAAACTGATACTGTCAGAGACAGAGATGGACAGACAGGACAAAGAAGACAGCAAGGTTGAGAAAATCTGGCAGGCAAAAGAAAGATGCAGAGGAAATGTGGGAAATGAGAGGGAGAAGGTGAAGCAAACACAAAGACAGTCATAGAGATCGACTTCATGCCCTGAACTTAGCTGTCACTACCCCCACCTCCTCCACCGCAGCTTCCTGTCGCTCAAAGCTGATGACAACCCCCATCCTGTCTCCACCATCCATCACCTCAATCACACAAGCGCCCGATACTGTCATCAGACGCTGAGCACACCACTACATTGCCATGTGGGTGTATTTATTTCTGTGTACCTGATTGGGTATGTGACCCCTTGCTGGGGAAAGAGTGAGTGTGTGCAAATGCCTGATTGTGTCTCTGCAATCTGACAAGGCAAGCTTGTTGAGAAAAGTCTGTGTGACTGTCGGCCTATCTGACGAGCTCCCATTCTGAGGAAAGCCGATGGATTAGGCCGAGCCAACAAATACACCGTCGCAAATCTCTGTTGCTTACACCAGGACAGCACAAGCTTCGATCTCAACGCAGCGTTGAATACAAATGAAGACCTGTAAAGTGGTATTAAAGCTCTTCTGGAGGATTTCAGCTACAGGACTGGCTCTTTGCCTCTTGATTCAAAGCAGCGGTTATGTTTTGCCAGATCAAATGGGGTTATATTAATATCTAATACACTTTTTTTTGTGATTGAAATGGTAGCTCTTTCTTGGTTTTTACATTTTTCTCATTTATTAGATTTTATGTAACTTTTTTAAAACTGTTCAGTGTACTGGCCAAGAGGTTGACCAGATTACTTTCTTTCATAAATTTGCTTTGTCCCCTACATGGTCTGTGGAAAACTTTCATTAGCACTTATATGGCTTTCTGCAACCAATGTGTTTTTATGAAACTTTTCCTTAAAAGCAAGATGACTTAACATTTTCCTGGGGACAGATCAATCTCACCTGACCAGCTGGTGTCTGCAGCTCTTGTGCTTTTTTCCTCTTCTTTGTATTTGTTCTATTATGTAAAATCTCCTCAGAATTAATAACTCTTGTGTTTTTAACAGTGCAAGACATTTGCAAGGGATAAGACGCCATAGATCTGCTAAGGATTGGCTTGCTTTGATTTGAAGTTTGCATTTCACTAAGCGTTTATTGTTGTCAGGCAATATCAAATAATACCTATTAATTTTTTGATAAAATTTAGTTTTTAGACAAACTAAAATTTAAAAATGTGGGGGGAAAAATGAGATATTGCCAGTTAATTTCCCTTTTGAATACCAGTTTGAAATTGTCACACCCTTTGTTTTGTGAAAACAAAACAAACAAAAAAATTGAATGCACAAAACAGGCCTGTTTGCCTCTGAATTTGAAGTCCAGGATGGCCACTTTGAGTTACTCTACACCATTAAAGAAAATGCTCTAATTTTCCATGCTAGCCTTTTTTTCTGTTGCTAATGCATTTGTGCATCATGTGATTGCAGAGCTTGAGACCGGTGAAGTGGCTGGTTGCCATCGTCCCTTCAATTTTGTTCCATTTCTGCCCGCCTTCTTGCACTTTCTTTTGCTGCACATACATAAAACAAAGTATTGGCTTTGTACAAAGCCAGTACATGACTTGTTCTCAGTACTTATTTGCATGTGTCCTTGTGCATGGAGCAGAGCACTCTGTGCCATCTACTGGAGGGGTTCTGCTGGGTGAGAGAATAAACCCACATCCCTGGGGTGCTTCAGTTAAGCTGGAACATCAAAAATTTCTTTGAACCATACCTTTCAATTCATACAGTTTGTTTTTCTTTTTTTAAATTTGACAAATGCAATAAATAGACTTGTTAGATCAGAATCGATCAATAAACATCTGTTTTAAACTGGTCATCTGAATGATTTTTTTTTTTCCCCTTAATTTTAATACAAAATGTTTTTGTTCAGACAAGAATTGATGTATTTCCTAAAAACATTGAAATCCATATTATGATCCTTTAGGCTGGCCATAAATTAAAATGAATCAAAGAACATTCAGAGCATATCTCGTCCGTTGTCCAGGACAGTTATAGTTTTCAACCAGTTTCTAAAAGAAATGCACTTTTTCTTTAACGGTGCATTAAGATTTAACAATTGGGTTTGGAGATAATCAGTATTTGCAGTTCATGCACTAGCTTAGTAAATAAATTACTTATCTTAAATGGGAGGTGCAATTACCCAAGAACTATTTTGTCACATTTTCATATTTGTATGGATAGTACCTAAGAAGATTTTTTTATTTTAATTTTATTTTTTTATGTAGACCAGTTGTTTTCCCTAAGATCTTTACAAATTTCTCTTGATCTTAAAGGAAGTACAACTTTTTTGAATATTTAGCTGTACTCAATGGACCAATAGCTGGATGTCTCACTGGCTTCATTCTGTTGCTCCTTCCACCTGTTCTCCATCGTTTCCTGGCCTCACTGAAACTTATGAACATATTGAGAGAATTGCCCTTTTCTGTCTGTGCACTGTCACTTTTCTGTCATGGATTCGTTCATTACCTTTCATTATGTCTAGTCAGAGGACACAAGAGGTGACAAGGAGGAGACAAGTGGCTTCCTGCATGTGCATCGGTGTGTTTACATATAGACAATGATGTGCAGGATTATGGTTACCCTTTAGTTTTTACCAGTTTGAAATGATTAATTTGCTCCTGTGTTTCTAGCTGGAGGGCAGATGCAAGCAGAGGAAACTTATAATTGCCTCGGTACTACATACCCTTCTCAATGTCAAGCCTCTATTCAATGATGGCTAATCTAGTAGGGATTCAAACAAAGAGCTGAAGTTGAAAAATTGGAGGTCACAACTTTCCTTCAGTGGCTTAGCTAGAGTTTTCACCGGGCCGGGAAGGTTTTTCTTCTTCCTAATGTGGGTAGATTGCATTGACTTGCAAAACTCTAACTACTGTAGAGGAATGATCCCGTCCCATTACATGCCAATCATCCCTTGTAGCTCCACTTCTGCTCTCTTCTGCTGATTTTGTTTCTGTTATCGACAGTCTTGAAAACTGAAACCAGCACTATTTGTAGCACTACACAGAGGGTAATATATTCCAAATGTTTGATTCTCTAAATTGTTGTCAATGCAACCATTTTCTCAGAATTGTTAATATTGCATAAAGATCAATACAAAATGATTGGTAATTACTTTATGGCTTACATAATAATGGCATTAAGATGGGATACTTGACAATTGTCCTGAAAACAGTCATTTACAAACTACACAAGGAAAGCAAAAGACTGATGGCTAAATAAACAGTTGTCTGTATCTACGTTAGGCATCTCAGGAGAGTTGAGTGGAAAGGAAAAATGTGGTAGAAAGACCACATGCAACAGGGAAAGCTACAGCCTTTGAAGAGTTTGGGGAAGACTTACATGTTTTGTAGAATGCACTAATACCTTCATTAATGATCAAGATAGTGATGCTGACCAAATCTGCTCTGCCAATTCTAAACATCTTATTTTGCAACTGACTCTTGTTTGATATATTTTTTGTACTGGAGGAATGAAGTCTGAATAAAGAGGGGAAGAAAACTACTGGCAAGTCAGCTGGTATGATTGTCTTGGTCAGTACACCACTAACGGCATGTCCAACACTAACCCCACAACTGTTCAGTAGGGTTGACATCAGGACTGCATGCAGATCATTCTGACTCTCTATTCACAAATTTTGGAGGTACTTTCTGAAAAGCCCCTCTCTGTGGGGTAAGTATTGTCATTTTCAAGGATGTCACTTAGTCTCTGAGAGTAGAGATATAGGATTGCCACTGGTTGCAGAATCTCATCTCCGGCTCTGCATTGAGATTGTTTCTGCTGGTAACTCCTTGTTTTGTTGATGTTGCTGCCCACATACACTGCCTTAACCAAAACCTGTGTAGCATTGTTAGGATTTTGGAAGTTTTTTTTTAATTGCTCGCTCCACAAAAGCATTTTCCTGAAAAAATTGCTATCATTTTCAAAAGTGTAAATTTCATAGCTAACTAGTTGAAAGAAAACCAAAAGTAACCCAAAAAACACCAGACTCAGGACTTGCTGACCATATTTTACTTTAAAGCACTGCATTGACTTTCTTCTTGATACTTAGTGACTATGGTAATGTTTTATGACCGCTACATTCTAACAACTGGATCTTGGTCCAGTTGTTAGAATTCAGATTGTTAGATCTAACTGATTAGATCTAAGTAGTTCTAAGTTGGGGCAGACTTAGATCACTGCCCCCAAGTCTTTCTAAAAGCACCAGTCTGGCTCTTTTTTTCTTTCTAATTCTGTAAATCATACCAACCATTTGAATTACAAATTAATTGTACTGACAAGAATGCATTTTAGGAAAAAAATATTCCTTTGTTGTATAATATGTTTCATCTGGGTTCAACCTCTGTCACATCTCCAAAGCGGCAGTAATTAAGAACAAAAACAACATAAATAATACCCCCGACACAATTTGCGCCCATCCTTAACCATGCCATTTTATCCTCGTCTTGTTGCGCTCCTCGTGTGCAATCCTCGTCCTCATTTGCATTTTAATTCCTGTGCCCCTGCAGCTCAGCATGCCTAATCCCGCGGTAACCTAAATGAGGCCTGTGTTCTCGACTAAACAGTGTCTGTTTCTGTCTCAGCCTCACCGCCTCACCCAGAAACCCTCCCATCCTCCATCAACGAATTTACCCCCCCCCCTCCCCCCACTTGTGTGCAATGCAAGTGTGAACACCCTGACACATTTATCAAAAGGCTTGAAATCTTAATCTGTTTCTTGAGTGCACCTCACAACTTTGTTTATTTTGTCCCCACAGCATGATGCTGGGAAAGAAAAGATAACCAATTAAATAAATCTTCACACCTTGAGTATATCCTATGCAAATACTCCTGGAGCAGAAGGAACCGGGTGACAAATTCTGGCTCTTAGCTCTTCCTCTCCCCTCTACCTTCGGTAAAAAGGTGCTTAGATGGAAAGAGGATTACAGCTCGCCTGCCCACCTGAGACGCCTGTTGGGGGCTTTATTGTGTTTGTGCGTGAAAATCCCTTTTGCTAAAGTGCTGACGAGCCATGGCAAAAAGCCAAGACCGAGCGAGAGAAATTCAAATTGTGCTTTTGGTGAGTGCATCCTGATTGTATTTAGATGGAGCTTGACACAGCAGCTGTTTGTTTAGCAGCATGCATTTGTGCATTGTAAGATGCGCCCATGGTTTCTATTTATTCCTAGAGGGGAGGTGCATTTGTCACCAATACCAGCTGCCTGGGATGCCCCCTCCTACCATTTTTTATTTAGTAACCTCCACAAACAAACATTTGCATATTTTCCCTTTTTAAAGACCCTATTTTTGTTCTCCAAGTCTGTATTGAATTAGACAAATTTCACCCCTTATGAATAAAAAGTTTGGATAAACTTGCACCAATCCAATGTAGGTTCACATGTAAGGAATATTAAAAGTTGTGGTTGATGATAAAATGTAATGAATGTACAGAAATTGTAATTCAGCTGTTGAAAAACCACTATAGTCTCCTATTTTCTCCTGATATCTCCATATTGTATGTTTTTTTGTAGCCTTCTACTGACTGACACCTTTTTTATAGTGATATATCTACTCTTTGTAAAGTCTCTGAAATTCATGACTTCAGCCGAAGGATGCCAATATCAAGGAAATTTTACTTTTGAAACTTTTTTAGATTCTTGTTTGGCATGCACTGTATCAAAAAAACTTGATACAGTGCATGCTAAAATATATGCAAAGCCTGCCATGGTTGTATTTAAGGGTCTCTACTTCTTGGACACCCTTAAATAAATTCTATCATCTTTTTGATTAACAGCTTTTTTTTAACATTTCCAGCACCTTGAGCTTTCCAGCTTTTGGTCTTTCCTCATTTTTTGCATTGATGAAATAACAGAACTAAGAAACACCGAGTACATTTGCAAAGATCCATGTTGTACCTTTAGGCCAGCTCCAGAACAAATCCTTCTACAGTCACTGGAGTGCAACAGTGGCAGTCTGTCATTACACAACACGCGCTCCATTAATTAAATTTAGATTTCATTAAAGCCACTTGATCTTTCATACCGAACACCTGTCATTCGCCTGGCAATATGGTTGCGTGTCAGCATGCTGTGAGCCATGTGATGGGCACTCTGTTAATATTTTGATTGCAGATTTAACCTTTTGGCAGCCATAAAATGAAAGCTTGTGTGGTCGAGTCTATTTTCAACCTAGGTCGTTATGCTTTGCAGCATCAGGGTAATGCGCCAATGTTTAAACTAGACATCCACCCACATAGTCTACTAAGAAGGAAAAACAGAGAGGTTTTTTTCTTTATTTGGTCCCTTCAGATAAAGTACAAGGTATACAAGTAGAGACAGAGATGAAACCTCATTTGCAGTTCCTATTATAGCCCTGTTTATCTTTACACCCACCGCCACACACGCCGTCATCTGCTCACTGTCATTCTGTCAGTCTTGCTGTTTGACACATACATTCCCCTTTCACATCTGTTACATCACTTCCACACACAACCGGCACGGACGCAGGATGCCACGCCAAGACAGGTCTCAGCAGAGGCAGCCATCCTGCTACTCCGTCGAGACTCTTTTAGCATTCAACTCAGCCTCCATTCTCAGGACAGTGGGCTCTGCAGGGACATTAGTGTTAGACGCTTTTAACATTCTATAGACAGCTCGGCTCACAGAGCAAGGTTGTGGAGCGGAAATACAGAGGTTGAGAACAATAGCTATAAAAGATTGGAGGGTAAGCCCGGAGTAGTGGAGGATACTGAGGAAAAAGTATAGGGTAGAAACAAACTGACAAGACATGATGAAACATTAAATGGCCTTTTTAAAGCATTTCTGGGCTATGTCCTACAAAGTATTAGCCTTTGCAGCAACATATGCTGTTACATATGTTGTTGAAATTGTCTTTGCCTTTGCATACTGTGTATGCAACTTACATTACATTGCATACAATGTAATATCATTGTATCTTATTCCTAATCCAGTTATAATTGTGTTATCTAGTCTGAGTAGAAAGTTAATATTTCCATATGTTTGTATTTGCTGCCACACAGAGGAATGATTGATCAAAAGCTACCAAAGCACCTTCTTCCACAAAAACAATGAAAGTGATAGTTGAGATGTTGACGTAAGCCGAGAGGCAAAATTGATCTGCTGTTATTGAGTGTCCGGTTAGGTCCAACTTACCATTCCTGAGGTGGTTCCAAAAAAGAGGAAAGAGCCGTTTTAGCCAGAACTGACTGAGGAGGAATCCCTAAATGCCACATCTATGGAAAAGTGAAATTGGTTGTGAGAGGTTTTTTCTCTTTAAGGAAGTTGCTTCTTATCATAGTTTCCACATGCTTTCCCTGGATAAAGGATTGCTCAACTAAATCATTGGTGGCATCAAAGGTATCAAAGTTACTAAGGCTTTGATACCTTAGTAACTTTTGGTCAGGTCAATCTGGAAACCAAAAGGTTCCATCTGCATCTCTAACCTAAGATGACTTGATGTTATATTTCAGTTTAACACTGTAAGGGTGTGAAAAGTCAAGTACAGAGTTATTTTTAAAATTACGTAAAACCTTGGCATCTTTATTGTTGAGGTTAAACTAAAATTGCAAATTTCTAATATTGCCACAACATTCAGTAAGTCTGTCTAGAGTCAACCTACCTGGGGAATTGCTTTGTGTTTTAAGCTTTCCAGCATAAATACATTTCTGCTTGTGTTATATTTTTAATTAAGTCTAATCCTTGTGTTTTTGTGGAATTATGTCCTATCTCAGTCTCCTCTGTTGATCCATTCATGGTAAAGTCTGTCCCTTCATATTTATATATCAGCCTTCTGGGATTGGATCTAAATTTCTCTGAGCAAAATGCAGAGTCCGTTGGCTCTTGCTGGCTGCAACATGTTACAGATGATTCAGCATCAAGTGGGCGTCTGTCTTTGTCACAATGACATTGGGTGCCAATTGTGTATCAACTCTCCTTAGTGGGCGCGCTACCTCTAAACAAACCAGCTAGACTCGCACACAAACAGAACCAACATGTGCTTGACGTTTTGATGCTTTTGGAAATGGTAGAGTCCTGCCACAAATTACACCATCCGCTGCACCCAATTGTGACCATAATGAGCATTCTTGTTATATTCCAAAAATCCAAGAAGACACTAGATGTCTTGCCATAATTTTTTTTTTTTTTGTTCCTTCCAGATTCTGTTGTCCTATTCTTATTTGACTCCGAGGTGCAAAGTTCAAATTCATTTCAACGAGAGGGATTGAATACATCTGAAGCAAGGGAATGCACTTAATTCAGCAAACATGAGCACTGTGTTTGGTTTTGCCGTTTAATGGAGCGACCATATTATTCAGATAGTCTTGGAGTTTGGAAATGGCAGATCGGTGCAAGGCGGGGGAAAAGGTTCAGCACACATCGCTACGTACACTCTGCTTTCCAAAAGATATTGAATAAAACTTGAGTGTGGTGGAGGAGCTGGTATTCGTGCTGCGTGTGTGTCTGCTCTAATTAAGGATAAATACTCCTGAAATCCCGGTGATGCTCCGTGTACTAATAAGCCTGTGGGATGCGTCTCAGTATGCGTTTCCGTGCGTCAACAATTTTTGTGTGTTAGCGAAGTGCCTTGAGAAAACAAAGGACACACAGAGGTAAATCTTCTCCGTGTGCTCTTCTGTTCTTCCCTGTTTGGTTCCCTTTGTTTTTTTGTTTCTTTCTATCGGATGTTGGTGCTATCAGCAGGACACTGGTGTGCTGTGATAAAAGGAAGGAGAGGAAATTAAAGAAATAATTCTGCAAAAACATGTGGTTCATTCTTTCTTTCAAACTAGTTTCACTTTTACCCATCAAATTATTGCTGGCTAATTAATTTCCTGCATTATTAACATGTGGCACTTGTCTTATTTTTCCTCTCACTCTGAGACTAGTATTCAGTTTGCTCTGGCTGTATTCAAGGTTCTAAGATTAAGTGTGGAATCTAATTTAACTGTCACAATATTGTTGCTTTTTCCGCTCTCTCTGCTACAGTCTAGGAACTTTGAATAAGACGGTTGGATTTTGTCAAAGAACACCTGCATTAGAGACAAAGAGAAGCCCTGAAATGGTCACCAAACTTCAGAAATTAGAATCTTATAGAAACCATTTTACAAATTCAGTTGAAAAATGAATCAAAATTTTGACCTTGATTATACATTTCCCACAGTGTGTAATACTTTAGGTGTTTTGGTTTTGTGATATTTGATTACTTTATGCTTGAAGTTACATTTCAGCTGGTCAGACTGGCAGTGGTTATTTTTTTCCTTCCAGTTCCAGATTCAAAATCTGATATTAATGACATTTGCATGTTCTCCCTTTGCTTGTTAGATTTTTTTGTGTGTTTTCCAGCCTCTTCTCACTGTCAGAAAACATATTACTGTTAGGTTGATTGGTTAAATCCCCTAAAGTATGAATGTGTGTGTGCTGATTTGTCACCATGTTGCCTTTGGCCAGAGGGTTGTAAAATATCCTCCATTAAAAGAACCAGAGTTTCCAAGTTTTGTCAGCAGAGCCACAGACTGATTTATAAATACAATTATTCAATCAAAACTAGCCCTGATCAATATTGAGTACATTTTCTGTATTAAATAATTTTCCATAAGTTGTCTGTCGATTTGGAATGTACTTCTGCACTGAATTTTGATTATCGACTTTAATCATCAACATTACTAACAAACACTTATCTATGTACAAATATACAGTAGGTGATGGGTCTGTACAATTTATGAATGTCACTTCTAATTTGAATTTGTGAAGTTTAAATTGAAGTTCTTGGTATGACTTACAGTCATACTTTACTTTACTTGCAGGTGTCCCCTTTAAAGACTGGGATTTGCTACTTTTTTCCCTTTTCATTTTCAAATGTTGCAGTCAAAGCAATCAAATCACCTTTTATGCTCAGGAAGTTTCCTAACTGAGTGAAATGACATAGAAGCATCAAAGCAGCAGCCATGAAGAGAACCAATGCTTCAGCATGAAAAAGGGGCTACCACTATTTTCTTCCCAACTTTTTGCTTGAGGATGCAGTGGGCATGTCCGGAAATGTGACCTTTGGCTTTCCAATGTGAAGATCAAAATGTACACAGAAAACCCAGTGCTCAGGTCAGCTCACACCGTATCAAAGTCTAAGGTTCCATCACTGATAACAAATGAAAATCTATTTGTTTGTGAGACATTTATTTACATTTCCAAAGCAGATTAATCCACAAACTGACATTTGTTTTGAAATAATTCACTATTCACTTATATTTTCACAAAAAGCTGGCTAAATAACACAGATGTCATTACTACCAATCCAATGACTATTACTAACCTATTACCAAAACTATTCCTATATGTAACCCTAACCATACGCTCTTATGCACTGATCTTATGCACTGATTTGATTCATAATCAAACTCAAGTTATTATTGTCTCTATGCATGTAGAGACAGGCTTGTAAAACAGGCTTTTAAACTAGAGCAGAATGACCCTGCACCTCAACTGTCTCTTTCTATTCCTTTAGTCTCTTTTCACCTTTAGATGACCTCTAAAAAACAAAAGGAAGGTGTAGGAGGGGCTTGTAAGAGACACCTCTTGTTGTTTGAACTGCCTGAACTCTAGTCATGCTTCTGCTCTCCTGTCAGTTCTTCCTCCTCATCCCGGCACACCTGCCACTAATTCCCTCATTCACTCTCATTAAGCTTCGGTACATAAAAACCAGCCGCTTTGTCTCTGTGGTATCACGTTGAAGGGCTGGTCCATCTGTTCCAACAGTGACAGCATATGATATGCCTCTACCCTGGCCTATTCAAGAAGTTGGTTTCCCTTTAAGCCTTAAAGTAACAGTCCAAAGCATAAACGTTAAACTATTACAAGGTTTTGCTCGGAAAAAGTCCATCTGCCGGAGGTTTCTTAATTAGAGCTGTGCAAATCTACCAAAAAATCCCCACAATTGATAAGTGACTTCTTCACAAACACCAGGAATCTTGACAGATTTCACCTGTATTAAATAATACAGGTTTGATGTGGACATACTGTAACGTGGGTCAGGTTGTAGTTGTCAAGGCGCTCAGATTAATGATGCAGCAAACCACACCTCCAGGGACAAAAGCTCCACTGACAGCGGGGCAAACACACACTGAATAAGTTAATTACTTACTTTGGTAATTGATCCCATGAATGATGTGTAATTAAGTCGATAAGGTGTCTGTAATTAGCCATGGCCTACAAAAAAAAGAAGAAAAAAAAAAAGGTAAACATTTCTAATCATATTTGTGCTTCCTCTACTGGAGGACACTGCCAAGACCATTGAGCAAAGCTTCTTATGTCATGTCAACTACTTCATGTGGCCTGTATCAACTATCACAGAGATAGAGATTTATTTATTTTTTTGTAATTTCCACTTGTATGAGATTAAATTTAAAATGTAGTATAGGTACATTGTATGGGTTAACTCTAAAGTCCCTAGAGCCAGTGTTGGATCTGCAATGAGATCTCATGACTATCAGTTATGTTTGGAGCCTAGACTATTGAACACTAACTCGATTAACTTCACATTTTGGCTTTTGACCACCACAGACAGGAGCAGTACTTCAGATAGTCTAGCCATCTTCTGTTTCATTCTACAGCCACTCATGAGAAACAGTGTTTTCAGAAGTGACTGACCTTCACCAACCCATTCGGACTAGTTTAACGTTTCCCAGTTGAGAATCATGAGCTTAGACATCTGGAGGAGCTATCTGTCATCCCAGTCACTCCTCTGTAACCAACACTTCCAAATCTTGATGAAGACCTATCCCTTTTGCTCAATTAATTAAAAATAAAACAAATAATGCAAGAGTGATTTGCATTCCTTAGTTGTATTTGTCAAGTCAGGTAATCTATTCATGAAGGTTTTCTACCATACAGGTACTAGTACTTTTTTCTGCCTTAGCACTGCCTAAAGAAATGCAGGTCTTTTCAAGAGACTTCAATGTTCAGAAAGCTGAAATAGAAATGAGTATTCACACAGTGTGTGCCATAATTACCTCAAGCACAAAACTACAAGATGAAGCGGAAGAACTTGAAGAACAACTATTTGCTGGATGAGCAAAAAACCTGCTTGAACTTTAGTGGAATTATTCAGAGTTGTGGCTTCTACTTATGCAGCCGCGAATACCTAAAATGGCTGTTTTTTTTATTTCCATGATGACAAAAATGCTAAAAACTGCAGCACACCAGAATGTCATCTTCCACAACTTCCTGATCATTTTCCTTTCTCTTTTGCCTGAGGTGCACGGTTGACAAACTGTTCATTTTCCTGCTGAATTTCAACTAAACTTCAAAAAATAAAACAAATTAGCAACAAAGTATCAAGGGCTGCCTCCCAAAATAAAAAAAAATGGTTCGGTGTGGAGAAGACAGGTGGGTGGTCGTTCTAGAGAAGACGAGGTTTGCAGCTTCGCAAAGCAGGGGGCTTTTTTTTTGACAGCTAGACATGAGACTGGCTTCCTTTTTTTTATCACCCCTGATACTCATTCCCCTTATTGGGCCCTTTCTTTCTGATCTGTCTTTTTCACCATCTTCTTTCTTCTCTCTGCTGCGTAAATGACCCTGGAGGGTTGGCAGGCTGTGAGGAGAAGCTAGTCAATCAAGATGGAGAAACGAGGGAGGTGATTCAAGCCACGCTGGATTTCCTGACACTGTGTGTGAGTTAGTGTGTGTGTGCGCGTTCCAGCAGGGGGTTGTCAGCGCAGGTTGGTCTGACATGGGAGTCGGTTTCAGATCTTGCCTAGGAAATGAGGCGGAAACAATCCTGCTAAAACCGTTCTTAAGTCAGACAGGGAAAGTGACTTTGGGGAGTTAATAGGCACTCTAGGAGAAGGCAGAGTTTTTTCCCCACAGTTGGGGAAAAAAAAAGAGGAAGTTTTGTTTGATACTTTTTATACAAGAGATGAGCTATTATGTCCTTTTTAGAGTATGAAGAAGTGACCCCATCCTCAGTAGGGAATTTATAATTACCCTTGGAGCAGTATGTTTATCTCGTTTCGACACCTGGCCTGTGTTATATGTCCCAGAGACGAAGCAAATTAAAAATGCAAGGTGGCCTGGCACCTAGGGTTCCGGAAATTGTGACTCTACAAATTGTGCAACTGTAGAAGGTAGCTTGCTTTACGCTAATTATTTGTGCCTCTAAAATCTGTCCAAATTTTTTCATGTTTCAGCCATAAGCTAAAGTTGTGGAGGAAGTTTAAAGCAGAGAGAGGTCAAAAACCAGTACCCCAAGTTGTGAACATCTCCTAGAGCAGAGATCAATCTATAATCTGAAAATGGAAAGGGTATAGCATGACTGCAAACCTACCATAAAATGGCTGTCTACTTAATTAATTATGCATTGGAGCACACAGGAGAACATTATTCAGAAGCAAATTAATTTATGTTACTGGACTGCAGGAGTTGCAACATGAAAGCCATTCCAAAAGAGCTTTCCTATGCAATTTATTTTGACACCTTAAATAAATGAACTCCAAATACTTAAAAAAGTCACTCAAAATACACAAGTAACAGTAATTGGCATTGAGAGTTGAGTGTGTTTCATTATTTCTGTCTAAACATAAATGTAGTTAGGAATCTGTGGTAAGAGTTGAGCACACAATCTGTTTTGCAAGTTTTGTGATTTATGTTTTTAACAAACTGAGGGCCAAAATTTCAGTCTTTTTATTTGCAATTTAACTGCTAAGTACTATTTCAGAGGCCTGAATAAAAATGCACACCACACTTTTAAGAGTTATACGTGTAAAAATCTAAAACACTGCCTTCCTTTTCTTTCACTTATAAATGCACTATATTGTTGGTATTGTATATTGAATAAAATCAAAAGAAAATACAATTGTGTTGCTAATTTAGGCAAAATATGGAGACATTTGACTGGATGTGAATATTTTTTAAATGCAAATAGAACCTTCCTTGTAGTTGACATAAGAAAAACTCCATATGAGATGCAAATATGACAGAAAACGCATAGAGGTATTTTTCTGGAGCTTACCTATATGTAGGTTTGTGATGAAATGAGGGGGAAACATGATTAAAAGCTAATTAAACAGCCCATTAAATACATGAATGTTGTTGCCTGTACTGTACAATGAGGTCCATGTATCACGCTCAGCGTGGGCTCCTTCATTTGTCATCGCTCTGTGGTTTTTCTGTTGATCTACTTTCTGCACACAAATACTTTCATGCCTGCTTTTTATGACCTAAAAAATCTATTTCACTTCTTCCGTCACATCTCTGAATATTCTGTGCGCTTCCCGAAGATGTCCTTTAGATTATATATGTTATAAAAGTTTAACTTAATCTATATCCCAGAAAAATCATGTTTGTCCTTGCTTTATTGGTTCATGTAAGATGAATATGCTGCATGAATATCTAAGCATTTTCTATAGGGGCAAGAGAAAGGAATGGTGTATTTGGATTTAGAGAACACAGCGTGCTGAGCTTATAAAAATTAATGACTTAAAATTCAATACACTAAATTGCACAATTCCCCGTAAGCTTGCATGATGTAACCTCAACCCCACTGTCTTCACCATGAACAGCAGCTTTGATGTTGAACTAATTTGGTAACGCTGTTCACTAACTAGAGCTGTAGAAATTAATGCAAGGTTCACTTTTTCATGATAAATTAAATATTTATTCTTTTTTACCTTTTTTTTGCTCTCCCTTGGAACACAGCTGTGCTGCAGGCCTTTTCAGCAATGCTTTAGTGTTAATTGGGTTTTTGTTTCAGAAAGTTGCATCGTGTACTGGATTCACAAATAACTTGTCTGAAATAATATTGGTTTAATTTGTAAATACTTAAAGGATTTATTTTGTTTGATAACCACAAATTAAAGTAACTTTAGTAGGAGGAGGAGGGGTATATGAATAACCCAATCTAACTTGAATCTGTAAATTAAAGAATAAATTACTTTCTTTCCTTAAATAAAATGGCCTTTATTTAATGCATGGTAAACTTCACTTATGGAGCATTCTGTTTTCAAGAGAAGTGGAGGCACAGTGGGAGAGATTAAATTAAGTAGTTTATCTAATTAAGGTTGCATTCAAGTGTCAGTTATTATCCCTGAATCAACTTTATTTCTTTTAGATTTTTGCCTTATTGACAAAATTGTTTGGTTTGGGTGTAGAAATTATTTTTTTCCAGAACCGATTGACTATAGAGAAACTACTGGTGGGCAGGAGTAGTGGGATCCGGAGTCGAGTGAAACCTGACTGACTCAAGACTCATGACCCAGCAGTTGTAGCATGATTCCAGGTGGGTATATGATGCAGCCGTCCAACTTTGATGCAGATTCCTCAGTGGCTTGATATAGAGTGTAAAGTCCTGAAAGGTCTGGTCACCTAAAGGTCTTCACATGCTCGTTTCTGCAAACGCAAAACTCACTGGGACCGACTCACCTGGAATTAATGATTTGTTGTGTTGCATCAACTTCTAGCGAAGAGCAGAACTGATGATTCAATCTGTTATGATGATTTGTTCAGATCTTAAAGTTCGACGTTCACAGCACCACTTTAGATGTTTTTGGGGGGAATTTCTACATTTAGCTCAGTTGTCAGTCATCATCCCCAAGAACTAATATCCTGCATGTTTTAGATGTTGCCCCATTGCCACACACCTGACTTAAATTAATAGGAGACTAACGGGCTTCTGTAGCATTTGATGGCATGCTGTAGACCCTAAGAACTGGCATTGAGAACCATTATTTTAGCCTACCTCAAATTGTAAATAATTTTTATTCAGGTGATTACTTGTTTCTTCATATCAGTAAGCAATCAAGCCACATTCAAGTTTCATTGGTTTAATTGAACTAAGAAATTGTGGTTAGCAAAGTTTCTGTCTCTCCCCAGTCAGTCATGGTGGTTGAGTCGGTACCCACTGCATAGCTTCAACATGCTGGATCACAAGGACTGATTACACCACATTTCTGCTGTCTTTCTACAAGACTACAACAGTATTAAGATGCTAATTTATTGCTAATTTACCAGTACCAAGCAGTTGGTTTCACACACGACACTTATTTTATTTATTTTTTTTGCGTGAAAGTGAATTTGTGTATTAAAGTAACATGAATAAGAAAGAATTTATTTACAAAATCTAATTTCAATCTGTGAAATGAAGTCACGGAAACACTTGCAGTCTACTAGTGATTATTATACTGCAACTCTGTTTGTTGGTGGAGCTCAAACAGAAACTTGTTCAACAAAAATCAAATGCATTCTAACATATGCAATTAGAACAATCTAAAGCCACGTTCTTGATCTATAGGCTTTTCCCTTCGTTAGAAAGGGTTCTAATAAACCCCTTCACTCATTAAAGTGCCGGAACATCCTTTGGTGTATGTTACGTGATCTACTTTATTCGGTTGCGCGGCCCTTCTGTTCTGGAAATCTCCCTGGGAACAGAAATCCACATATCATAATTTCAAAAGAATGTTTATTCATACCACTGTTGAGATTTTGAAGGCGTGTCTTCGGGATGCCATCTTTTCTTTTGTTCTATAATGGAGGACATACATAATGCATAAGGCCAGTACAGCTAATTAACTGTTATGATAGCCTTTTACAGAATGCATGAATAAAATCAATATTAATGCTCAATATTTACTCACATTTTCTTCTCATGAATCTTATTAGGTGTTTTTCTTTTGAGTTCGTCTCAGTGGGAACTTTTAATTTCGCAGTTCCAGTGCTAGAAAATATAAACACTCTCTCTTTGTGTTTGCATTTTAAGATATAATCTGTCTAGCTTTACTTTATACAAGTTTTGAAAGATAGAGGGATGGGAGGAATTGTTGAAAAATTACAAGGAACTCTTAATCTCCTCAAACGAGTAATGTTGGCGTCAGCGTAATGGCAAGACACCCTAAACTTATCCCTACAGATAATGACCCAGACACACCCCTCTGTCAAACAAAATAAAAGTACTGCTTCATCAGCTTGTTCTTTTTATTATCTGTTGCCGGCATCATGGTGTGTTTACAAGACAGCTCCTTATTGTATTTCCTGATCTTATCTCCTGCCCCCTTTCATTTCCGTCTGGCATCTTTCATTTAAACTCCACGATGCAGCACCTATGTTTGCCAAGCCTCGTCAAAGCCCATTGCTAAATATGCGCAGCCTCCCAGGTCCTCACTGTCTGCCACCCCCCAACTTTCCTTTTTTCACCTTTTTCTCAGTTAAAGCTCAAGACCAACCATGTTCGCTGAGGAAATACAAGCTCTGGCAAAGAATTCATTGAGTTTGTTGTACAATTGATCCCTCAGAGACAAGCTGGGGTGAAAACAAGAGTGGGTGGTATGGGATGGTCAGAGGAACAAGGAAAGAGGAGTATATAGGAGCATCTGAGGAGATTGACTAAATTATCTTAAAGTCTCAACTGGATAAGATCTTGTTAAAATGTATTTGTTTTTTTCTTGCATGCCAGTGCTGTGAAGTACTTGAAAAGGACAACAGGAAAAATACAAAATACATTTTTGTGGGAGCTGTTTTAATGGAGCCGCATTGCAGAGTGCTTGAGAATTAATTTAATGCCACATCATTACGATTGGATTTAATTTCAGATTTTGACAAGGCCACTCCGAAAACCTTTGTTCCAATTAATTTCTCGGAGACGGAGTGGCTGGCGTGGTTCAGATAATTGTCCTGCTGCAAATCCCAGATGTTTTTGAGTCTGATGCTAGTAAATTATGGTTGGACTTTTGGTCTTGAATACCTTGTGATCTTTTTAGTTGGTTGTTAACAAATGTATTTTCTTGTGTGCCAAGTCATCTGTTGCATTGGTTTTGGGAAACCATTTTTGTTCTTGCACCATTTCAAGATTCACATATTTGGTCAAGTTTTGCTTTGGATGGAATTCATCAAAATAGAAAATTGTTGTGCCTATAGGTAATTTTAAAATATCCAAGTAGCTCTATAAAGAGTTCACAACTTGTTTCTCTCTCTCTCTCATGTGTTTTGTATTCTGTACATATATAACACTTTGCTGTGCAGTCGCACTCTGTGTATTGAAGAGTTCTGCACCTTGCTCAAGGACAACTCAACTTGGAGAGGTTGGGGATTAAACTGCCGACCTTGTTTTTGAAGGACTACTCCTCTTCCTGCTGTGCCATGGCCTCCCTGGTGACATTATTAAAATAATATAACTCCTTTTCTTGTTTTACTGACATTCATCTTTCCTGCAGGACCTGAACTATGAACTACGGCTATACATACTGCTTCATAGCCCAGAGCATAACTTCTACTTCAGTCTGTTTTCTTCTAAATTTTGTTTTGTACTTTGAACTGAATATTGACATTTATGTTTCCGATGTGTGAAATATAAACAGGAAAGGTATTTCTTTACACTTTTCAGAAGTTATGCACAAGGAAGAACTATCTTCCTTATGCAAGCAGCTGGAATGAACTGAAGTTCAGGTCATTCTTTGAGATAAGCTGAAGAAGTGAAATTTTGGGTAAGCTTGATGAAGAGCCACTGCTACTTCCACACTGTCAGGAGTGAGTTAATGTGATTCAGGTATCTAATCAAGATGACTTCAGGTTTTTGTACTAGGTCTCCAAATCTCAGATGAGAGGAAAGCAACTGATAAGTGGATTGAGTAGTGCATTACCAGGCACTCTGCCGTGGCTCACTTTGTATCTGTAAAGAACATTATGCATCCAGTTTTTCCCTTTATTGAATGAGCTCCCACAAACTGAATGTAGCAGTATCCTGATCATGATTCATCTGAAAATATTAAATATGGTGCAATATTCAAATATTTTATCTCATTTTAAAAAAATAAAATAAAATTGTGCAGTGGCCTTCTGGTCCTCTGTGGACTCTTTACCTGGTGTCTCTGATCTTCATTTTAAAAATATTTTGTCTTTATGATTCTTTATGGGGTTCTGATCTGGGGAGTTTCTGGCCAACCTTTTGATACCCTTTGCAGTGTGAGGAGGCACTAAGTTCTACTTGAAATTGAAATCAGCGTTTCACTTGTAACACTGTGAACAACTAGCTCCTTTAAGCGATGACCTTTGATGGCTTATCCTCTTTGTAAGGGGTGTCAGTCTAGATATGTAATTAAAAATATGTATTTTTTGAGATGTACCTGCAGTTGATTGACAGTAACTGTTGAATTTGCATCCCACCCATCATCTGCCCCCACACACACATTCAGAAGCAGTGTTATTGCAGTGTTGAACAGATCTAACCAGTAATTGAAATCATCATATCAGGTGGCTGTGACAGGATATTTGATGGTGTTTCAATAGAATCGCAGTATAATGGCCCGCACAAAGATTTGATCATTAGAGACCCAGCTTTTTGTGGTGATTATCCACCTGCTCTATTTAGGAGCAGAAGAAAAACTCAGCATTCAGTTTGAATCTTTATGCCTTGCATTCATTTTAAAGGGCCACAACAGCAACAAGGAGTATGAAGAGACGCTTGTTTGGATGTGATGAGACACAATGGAGTCAGTGCTATTAATATAAATCATTAAATGATGATAGTTGATGAGCAGGTTATGCAAATATGTATATTTCAATTATCCAGCTGTTGTGAGGATGAAATGAACCCATAATTTGTTTTTCTGAAACAAATGACCATTCCCATCACTTACTGTAGCATAAAAATAAAACATGTCTGCATATTTTTTGTACTGCATTTTTTCCCTTTTCTATTTTTAAAATACAATTTGAGAAAAATATTGATCTAGCATTTCTCTGATTATTATGGGGCATCACCTTATTGACTGAACAATGCAAGTAGCAGAATAAGTGGTTCTTTTCATAAAACTTGTTTTAGGTAAAGTTCTAACCCTTTTAGACGGATACCAATCGGGCATAAGATTATAACCACCGGTTTAGTTGAATTCACAAGAACCCAGAAGGGTAAGCTTTGCTACGCATGTGACTTGTTTGTCAAGCACATCCCGCAGATGTTCTACTGTATTGAGAGTTAATTTGGAGGCAAGGTCAACACTTCCAAATTGTCCATAAATAATTTTACCTGTGATAGGGCACATTATTCTGCTACAAATGACCTTGGCTATCAAAGAATACTTGTTTCATTTAAGTGTGTGGGTTATTTGTTTCTAGTTCTGCTTAACTTGGTGTGATTTTCTGTTGTACAACATCTGTTGCAGATTTAAAACTACTAACCAGTTGATTTTCTAAAGTAAAGTAAATAAAAACTACTAGCAAAGCTACTCTAGCAATTAAAATTTTTTATTGATAATATATTTGCAGATACAATGCATGGTTTTCATTCCATTTGATTTTAAAGCCAAAAAAAATGCTTTAAAATCAATGTCTATATTGAACACAAATAAGCAAAATCTATCCTTAGCAGAATTTAAACAGTGCTAAGCTAAAGGTTCACCCAAAGCAATTGTAGTTCATCTTTTATATTGTTTACCTTTTTGTTCTCAAACATTATAGTTAACTTCTTGGTATTTGACATTTTCTAGCTAAGAACTGTTGGCATGTAGAGAAAAATCTTTGCTTTTGCTAAGCAAAAGCAAAGATTTTGCTTAGCAACTGCTCTGAGTCAAACAATAGACCAAAGCAGTGTTCTTGTTGAAAAGCTTGTTTGATGCTATATATCACAGAAGTGATGGGGGGAGAAACGATTTAAAAATTAAAACTCCACCTTTTATAGAAGACAAACTGTCTCCCTGACTGCTGACTATTTTGTGTGCAGCTTCACCTCCTCTTTCTCCAGTCCCATAACATAATCTTCTTTTGCCTGGTGCAACTGATCTTTTTCATCTTTTTTGCCAGAAAACCAAAAACATCACGAGGAGTTGGAGATGGCAGGATAAAATATTTCTTTCAACAAGATGTGGATTTTCAAACTTTGCGTTCTAAGCTTCAAGGAAAGCTAAGACCAGTGGCTAGATCCCTGTTTTCAAAGGCATCCACGCAGGAGGGAAGACGGTGAATAAACCCAGAATAAGGCCATGTTTTTCAGCACAAAATCTTTTCCCTTTTTTTTTTTTGTCAATTTTTTCTTAACTGTCATATTGTCAGCTCAGCATGCTTTGCGAATATTTTAGGCGCAGCAAACTCTGGTAGGTTTTACTAGCTGCAAGCCATCCACATTTCTTTTAAAACTCACTTGCTTTTTAAATAACTTTTTCCTATTATAATGATCATTTTTGGCTGTGTGGTGCTCACAAGCTGTGCCTTTTCATCCGCTGACCTGATTAGTACAGAGGAGCCAATTCTCCCCTGTTTCAGTCTCAGCCTACCTCGTTCTCGCGGCTCTTTGAAGAGCCTCACCCAGACTCTGGCAGGCTGCAGGAGACCGAACTCACACATAGTGAAATCCATTGAGATGATGCTCTGTGCTCACTCGCATGATTTTAGCTGCCATTATTTGGCAAAAACCTCTGCTCAGGGTGGATGCCGCTGTTCAGAATTGGCTGGAAAAAGTAATTCAGCTAGTACAAGTACAAATTCAAATGTGCATCTACCAGAATACAATAAAAGTACTGTCTGTAGACGCTCTCAATGCAATCTGACTAAGCTTAAGATATTTTTCAAAGACCAGGAGGAAAAGGTTCAGTCTCTTTATGTGCAAAAGCTGTTAGAAACCAGCCCAAAATGACTGGAGGAGGGCAAAGCACAAAAGCATGTCAAACTTTAAAGGCTTTTTTTTGTGCACTGAAAAGAAACAGTTTCTCTTGGTGTTTCACATTAAATCCATGTAAACTACAGATCTGTAGATGCTACACTTTTTCAAGACACTGACTACTTTTTAATGTAAACTTATTTGGACTATTGGATGCGAAGCAGGTAATGTTAAGCTATCAAGCATCAAAATCAAGACTTCTCCTCCGAGTTGCAATTTGACTTTGTTCCCTGCAGTAATGGCACTACAATCATTGCACAGATCACCCTTTCCTGCATTGCTCAGCCTCAAATGCTCCAGAAATTCTCAAATCATTTGAAAATGTACTTTCACGGAGCTGCAAGCTATACGCCCTGAGCTACAATCCATCCAGGAGATGATTTCATTACATTACAGAGCGTTGCATATAAGGCCATCACATCTGCTTCAACACACGCACACACACACCGACTCATTTGCGCAGCAATACACCCTCAGCCTGCATTCCTTCCACTGCCTTTGTCCCCATAGTAACATCTCCAAGGATGAGAGGAGACACAGTTTGCGCTCTGATGTAGACGCCAAGGCCATTGGCGCAAAAATAATAAGAGTGTAATAGAACTGCAAGCAGAAGTCCATGATGGGGTATACATTACATGCATTAAGTGCACTTCCTCTCTGCAACGACAACCACACCTGATGAATCTGCTCTTTCGTAACTCTTTTTAAATGGTTGGAATCCTGCTGATGGAAGCAGCTATTTGCTTCGATGCTTAAACTGTAGCAGTCGGGATCACCTGCGGTTAATTGTATTCTTTTGTACTGTCAACATGCATCACTGTTCTTGGCAACATTTCACAAGCTTCACTTGATAATTCATTCTTTTACATGAGATCACCAAAGAACCTGCTAATTTACTGAATCACTTGACCTCAGAAAACATCTCCCTGCTGTTTGTGTGTGTACCTGTGTGTTTTAGCATTTCTCACCTAGCAGGGCATCTTTTTTTCCATCAAGTACTACATTGTGAGGTCCAACTGCTCCTTATGGAGCTCAAAGCCTGAGCTCCATAAGAAAAAGTCCTATTTTTAGGTTAGGATTAACCATGTACTCTACTTTACCAATTAACTTTCTTATTCTATTTTTGAAAATAAATCTGAGCATATGATGCATGATAATACTGAGATTTATAGTCCAAGTTGGGGTTAAAGCATGAAAACCAGAATGGACATTCATCTATTTGAAGTAACTAAAAAAAGAAAAGTGCTACAAAAATAAAACTTGTGTCCAATTAGTGGAAGGTGTCCTATGTTTCTACCACATTTGGTGGGTTTGGCTACAGAAATGAATGAAAAATTAATGGAAGTCAATGAAAAGTCCTTGTGGAGATAGACTGTGTGTGTTGGCGTGCGTGTGTGTGTGTGTGTAGTGGGGGAGTGTTTAATAGATCTTCTGACTTGTAAAAGTAACAAAGTCAAGGACAAAGAGAATAACACTTTGCTGCTGGAGATCTGTTTAGACAACGCACATCTGAGCCGTTTTATTAAGAACAAATGCAATGCAATGAAAACCAGAGGGCATGAGTTGGAAATAAAAAAAAATAAAAAATCTAATGACCACTGTGGTGAGAATTGTTCGGTGGCTGTTAACTATGACTATTAAAAGATGTGTGAGTGTGATGTAGGAGTTAATCTAATGAAAGGAATATTTTCACAAGAGATTCAATTCACTCCCAGTGGGCGGATTGGGAGGCAGCTGTGACTTACAATGCCCTAGTAAAAGTGATAACTCTGGATGTTTCTCACATTTCTGTCATGTTATTTTAATATCTTTTGTGCATACAATATTTTTTTTTATATTGCAAATATAAAAATTTAAAGACTGTGATTATTTTTTATCACCTTCACTCTGAAACCCATAAATCAAATTATGTATAACCATTTGCCTTCAGAACACATCTGAGTCGCTGTTAAAACCTGGATGGGAAATATGGGGTTAACATTAATATTACAAAACTTCTTACATTTATTGTGATAATGATTGGCGTGATATTCATAGTCTTTTTTGCCAATTTGTTACCAATATATCACTGCAAATAACCAATGCCCAATAAATGCATTCTCCTGTTCAAATAAAACTCATCCAACATGGAACAGTCGCAGAAAACGGTTCTATTACCCTGCTGCATGGGAAACAGTAACTGCATGAAATCATATCTTTGTAAATAGATAGTTGTTAACAAACTTATGAAATCAACATTGCAACCAAGAAACTGTAACAATCTGAACAGTGATGTTAGCTTTTTCTAGTTTTCAGAAATCCTCAATTTAGTTTTGTTGAACTATTAAAAATAGTAAAGTTGGTCCTAGATCAGATTCTGTGGGCCCCAAACCGATTGCCTATTATGTCTGCATCTAAAGCCAGATTGCCAATCCCAAATTAACTGCCTTACAGTCTCTGCACAGATCATAAATCAGAGTGTATGCAAATGGGAAACTTACTTTTTCACAGAAATTTTAGCAAATATAGAGTTGCACAAGCATTTTTCCACTCCCTTTCTCAAATGCAGGATTGGTTTACAATCTGGTAGCAAGAGCGAAAGTAGGAAGAGCTGTGAGAACACAACAAAACATTCTCCAATACTATAACTCCCACAATAAATCAAATGTTTTATTAATAACAGATTTTCTGTGTGTAGACTCATCCTCACCATGGTGGAACAAGGTGGTGGCAACACCATGATATGGACATGTTTTTTTTTTTTTTTCCAGCATGGACAGAAACATGTTGGAGGAAGCAAAAGACTTTAAACTGTTACAAGTTTGTGGTAGTAACATTGCAAACACATTGGGGTTGACCATAATTCTATATTATTAAAAGACCCAATAAGTGTGCGTGTTTCAGCGACCCAGCAAATCTAATCATAGCTTCTGGCAATTATTCAAACCTACCAGTCAACTACTGAACTGTCAGCGTTGATTTCCTAACGGCTTCGAGGAAATGAGAAATGGAAGACCTCAAGTCCATCCATGTCCATCTCTCTTTGAGCTGCAATTCCTCCTCAGAATTATACCATCACTACAAATAACCATCCACTGTGCTCTTTTTAACTCGCAACACACTGTGACTCACCCTGCTGAAGCTCTTCCTCTAATCCTGCTTGTCAGAATTTCAGAAAATTTTTGGACTTGTCATTAATAGGCAGAGAAACACACGAGGACATAGATTTACTGTTTGTGCGTGCATTACTATTCAGGGTGGTATCGCAGTATTTATTCCCTGCCCCTGGTGCACAGTTGACCCATAAAATTACTAAGCCAAATGGATGTTTGACTTAAACAGTACCCTTAGGATGTTTACACTGCAGCCCAAAATGCACTGAGCCTCAAATCTACCCCAGGTTATCGCTGGAGCGTTCCAAAAAACCCAAACTGCTCTCTGTTACGTCAACATGTCTGATTTGGGACTTAGATATAAAGGTATTTTTAATGCGGAATAATCTGGTTAAAATGCAGGCTGGTAAAAAGGATCTGCGCATTTGCATGGCCCATAAGACATGGGCCATGTCTTATGTTGGAGATGGAAAGAAATGGGTGGGGAGGGACGGAGGGGGAAACAAAAAGAAGCTCTACAAACTGTTGCACATGGGAAAAATGAATCCCAGGCATCTTGTTCGTATTATGTTATGTGACCATTGTTTGTGAATGTCAGGCTGAGGCTTTCCAGCTCTCAGCATGCTGAAGGGGGCTGCAGCCTGGTACTGCAACAGATACTCGTACACATTGCTGTGCCTGCACTCATGTGAACACACACATGCAGCTTCAGCTCCATTAAAGTTTTCAGGAGAGGAGGGGTTTACCAAAGTTCTATTCCAGTGTCTACATCGCTCTCTACTGGTTGAATACAGGAACTGCATGCAAAATCCTGACCTACAGCGTAATGCACCATTATATTTACATTCAGTGGATGCCATCTCACAAATGGTATTTCAATTAGCCATTTAATAATTTTACATGTTACTTCATATACGGGTATGTCAGAAATTAGCCTACCCTGATGTAGAACATATACTGTATTGCAATAATGATGTAATATACTTTTTTTCATAACTGATACTATGTACTATTCTTGTTTCTTTGCTATTCTGTTTGAAATATTTAAGGCTCCTATTTGTCACAATGCCACTTGTGATCTAAAACAAATTACTTGAAGAAAAACTAAACATAATTTGGTTAAAACAATGGGATTCATACATACATATGAACAAGAATGCATTACTATTTATTATGTTATTACAATTTAGGAATTAGTTTGACTAATATTGTTAAAAACAAAAAAAAACTGAATTCAGCATAAGAAAATTGTAATATTACATTAATAAAAAAAGAAAAAAAAAAAGCTTTAATTCAGAACTACTGAATTGACCAGAGTCCACTGGACATGGTGAGCTACAAAAGTTGATTGCTGAAGATGGGGTGTGTCCAAAGTGATGTATGCATGCTTATTAATCGAACGTTCAGTAGAATGTTGATGGAAAAAGTACAAAATCAACTGAGGATAACTGTGGTCTTGAGAAGATTAATCAAAGGCCATGATAGAGTTTGGGGGTGGGGATGATTTCAAATGTGTGGACTACAGGTGGAGTCAGAGCTTCAAGAGCTGGTGTTTGTCCACAGTTTGTGTCCAGTATGATGTCAATGCAGTGAGATAACAGAAAATCTTAGGGTGCTCCATGCTGACAAGCTTTGTGGGGATTAATTTAATTTTCTAGCAGGAATTGGCTACTGGCCACACTGTCCAAAGTACCAAGTCCAGGTTTATGAACATGGTATTGCTAAGTTTGACTGTTGTCCTCCTCCTGACCCAAACCATACAAATAATCTATGGCAGAGATCAAACACTCCACTCCAGTAGGGCTGGATTTCTGTAACTTTTAGATGTGGGTATGATTCAGCACACCCGAGTCAAATATATCAATAGCGGGGCTTGTAGTAGAACATAATTGCATGCTGAAGAAACAATCAAGCCATTTGATTTAGGTGTGTTAGATCAGGAATGCATCTAAATTTGCAGGGCATCTGTACTCCGGCTGGAGTTTTAGATCTCTGCTGGGAATTGATTAAATGAAAATCAGAGATGCCAGAACAGACTGCCATTAAAGAAACTTGGGATTCCTGAACACCTCAGCAGAGCCACAAACTGATTCACTGCACGGCATACTGTTTGAGTCAGTACCTCATGCTGAAAAAGCCATAATTAAATATTGAGTAGATATACTGTACAGTATCTGATCATGCTTTTTAATGGATCCACAGTCTTTAGTTTGATGTTGGTCATATGTAACATTCAAGTTTTTCTTGAACAGAATTTGTTTTTTTTTAAACTCTCAGAACTTTTCCATGATTGCTATTTCTGCTCTAACTTTTCTACTGTACAGTTACAAATGTTTATGTATTTGTTCTTATATTAAAAGTAACTATCCTGGTAAATCTCTATACAGCATTGCTTAATTTTTATTTTGGCATATGACATGTCAATGGCTCAGTCTCTGTTTGCAAAATAATCAAAATGGTCATGGTCAATACACTTTCAATACTCATCTGAATAACCAATGAGGGGTGAACATCAAATTGTTTTTGATCTTTACTATAAGATTCCTAAAAAAAGATTCAGGCTAACATATCCATATCTTCTCATAACTCAAGTCAATTTGTTTAAAAGTAAAAATGCATACTTTTTGCATAATAATGCATTGAAAATGGCCATTGATAGTAAGATCATGTAACTACCGTTATTCTATTAATAAATGATTAAAATCTATTTTTACAGTATCTCAAGAAAAGGCTAAAAAAAGAGATCCATCAACCACAGAAAAAGCTTCTCAAAATACAGTGACCACCGTGTCTTCCACTTATCCCTGTCACCTTTCATCTACTTCAGGCCCGCCCTGGTTCAATACATCCTGAGTCTATGGAGGGATGTAATTGAATGGTACCTGTACCTTTCATTACTAACAGTGTCCTAGGAAGACTGAGACTCTATCAAATCCCATAGCCATAAACACACTCCTAAAGAGATCAATCAAATGAGAGACTTCTAGCTATAACTTTCACTTTCTCTGTGGTAGAAAATGAAATGCAGTGGCAAATAGATATATTTGATGTTGAAAAAAGACTAAATTACAAAACAGATGAAGGATGAGGTTTTGTTTTTACCATTTTCTCTATTTGTTTGAGTCAGCTTTAGGAAGAAATTTTAAAACGGTTAATAATGATTACTTTCTAAGTGTATTGGCTTTTATGTGGCAATTGAAATTTTAGTTGCTGGATTTACTAACTCACTAAAACATAACTTTTCAGTAAGTTATATTGGTCTCAAGTCCAGGGATTCCCTGCAAGGAAATTTAGGTGCATGAGGAGTGACTCAAATTATATGTATTTTACTTTTGTGTAGTCCGCCTGAGCATCTGTCTCAATCCATTTTTCTGTTGTCCACAGGATGACTTGGGGTGTTGCAGAAACTCATTGTGTCCTTCTATAGATTTTTAAACAGTTTTTAAAATTGTACTTTTTTGTCTTGATTTTGTTTTTGTATGTCCATAAATTTTGATCTTAGAAACACAATCTTCAGTTTGACCCCTTATCTCTTTGATGAAAAACTAAATCTTGTTTTTGAATTAAAGATGCTAAGAGAGTCCTCAACTGCAGAGAAGACGATCACTATTTCTAATCTCAAAAGAATTTGTTTTGGTAGACTGTGTTGCCTAGCATAGCTTTAGCTATTATCAGAATTGTCACCATTTTGCTTGTAATGTAGGTTTTGATAACTATTTGTAGCCACTGATGCCGTAGATAGTGCATGATTTATTGGAATCCATAGATTTTTTTTTTTCCAGAAGCAGAGGAGAGAAATATTTGTTTAGAAAAAATGTCTTGAGCAGTGTACCTGGGATTTAAGTGTCACTGGAATTTGCCCCAAATTGTTCCTGTTTTATCTTGTCAGCTGTTACCAAATGGAACTGAGCCGAGGCACAGATGATGGATCTGAAGGGCATATGTGTTTCCTGGTGATGTGTATACACACAGTCTATGGTGTTTGTATAATAAACAGCTCTGACATAGTGGAATTACTTCTGTGTGAGTCAGGAAGATGAGAGAGACAACATATCCCCGTGGATCTGCGAACGCCCTCACACAAAGATAACCAGCATGCGCGGGAGGCTGCAGACACACACGGGGCAAAAAAAGAAAAGCAAAATCAAACTCTCGCTCAGACCGGATATTAACACGATTCAAGGAGTCACCTGGGTGTGTCATTTCTAAGTGTCTGCAGTGGGACTCGCCTCAGGTAATCCATAAGCAATTATTCTGTGGAGACAACAGACAGGCCCGTCATATCCGCTCCCCTGTCCACGAATGCACTCAGGCAAGAACAAACAATGGCATAAGCATGCACACACCCACACAACTACAACCTTGCAAACATTTCCACATTCATATACAAATGGGCCTGTTTCTCTCACCTTTTCTCCCTTCCCAACTCTCTCCTTCAAAAACAAACACATTGAATATCACACGTTGTCTCTTTGCTGTTTGTCTTGCTCGCACAAAACCACTCTCCTTTTCTCTCTTCTTACATTTTGGCAGTCGACTTTTTTTCTTGGAATCTCTCCCATGGAAATTATTCTCAGTCTGAAGGGGGTCTTCACAGCACCTTTAGAAAAACAACCTACTATAATAGAGGAATAGCAATGTCGTAGAATGAATGTTTATTTCAATAAGAAACATGCTTTAAAAGAAATTTCACACAGTGTCTTAGATAAATAATTGGCATCCCAGGTAGAGATGTGTAAAACGCCCTCAAATGTTATTTATTTATTTGCTTGCTTACTTAAAATATTGCTAACACACAGTGAGAATGATGGTGAGGGAAGGGAGCTCCTTGTGTTACAGCAACAAATAACTCTGTTGCCACTCCATTTAAACAAAAGATGGATATGTGGGGGGCACTGCATGCCGACTGTTAAGTTTGTTGATGGATTTGTGATGCTACAGTCTTGTTTCATCCAAGAGCCAATGGGAGCCTTCAGTGCAAACCTTAATCTAGGTGAGTGGAAGCAAATGTAAACTTATGACATTCTCTCTGTTGTCAGTAAGAGTAACTTGGTGCTTTTAGCTAAACTTAATCAAGAAATCTGGAAAAATTACATGTTCTTGTGGATGTTCATATCATGGAAGTAGTCATGAAGACAAAATTGTTGGTTACAGGCGTGTTGATCACATTGAACTGGTTTGGTGTAGCTTCTGGAGCAACTGGAAAGAGTTCCAACATCCAGAAGACTCCTGAAGGGAGACTGTTGTATTGAAGCCAAAAGGCAAATCTTAATTTACTACTTAGTCTGCTTTCTAGTCTCCATCTTTGGCTATGTACTGTCACTGCTGGGTGCTTACAGGGTGGCTTGTGTACCCTTATGGATCATTTGAAGAAGTTTGATATTTTTTTGAAGCCCAGAGAGGAGTCATCACTTCCCCTGATGTAAAAGCCAGTTGAGTAAGTACTGACATTGGGTAGGAATGACTTCTGTATCCTGCCTAGGAAGATGTAAGACATACATCACTGAGCCATGCCACTTGGCAGACTTTGTACTTGCTTAGGGTGGGGTACCTCTTACAACTGACTTGCTGTTACGCCCCTATGGTCTAGGGGTCCAGGGGCGGTAACATAAAAATGTGTCCAGAGAAAAAAGTGGAATGAAAAAATGATTTATTACAAAATGAAGATTTTCACAGAACCAAAACACAATACAACTTAACCCAATCAAACAAAAGTAAAGGACTAACAAATGCAGAAAACACTGAGTGCAAATTAAATAACAAGATGTGCAAACACATCAGTCTAAAGTAACTCAAAACAACCAAAAGGAAAGGACAAAAGGGAGCACCAAAACCTCCCAAACACAAGCCCCTAGCTTGTTCAAGGTTTATCTAAAGCAGATGCACTACTTAACAAAAGAAGCAAGAACAAAATTGCTCAAACTGTCCACAAACAGTCACCAAACACGGAAAGTGGGGGTCAGCTTTACACAACACAACCTCTTCCTGCTAGCTGCCCCTCTGGAGGAATGAACTCAGACGTCTTTTATGTGATGCAGGTGGGTCTCATCAACGTCTGATTGGCTTTGCTGCTCCAATGGGGTGGCTGATCTCCTGCAGCTTCTAGGCAGCCAATCAGAAAGCTGTGCCCGCACAGCTGATCCTGCATAATAGAAAAAAAACAAAGAGCCTTGACAGCCTCAAGAGGCCAGGGGCCGTAACACCCCCCCCCCCCCCCCCCCCCCCTCTTAAATTACAAAACCAAGTTTTGTAAATGCTGATTACACAAAACAAAAGAATACTCACATCCTGGACAGGCCATCTGCAAGAACATTTTCTGCCCCTTTCTTATGCCGAATATTTAAATGGTATTCTTGCAACAGTAATGCCCACCGCATAAGGCGCTGGTTGTGGTTATACATGCGAGAAAAAAATACTAGTGGATTATGATCTGGGAATACATCAATCGGCAAACTACTGGAACCAAGGTAAACATGAAAGTGCTGAAGAGCCAACAACAGAGCCAAGGTTTCTTTTTCAATGGTGGAATAGTTCAGTTGATGTTTGTTGAACTTGCGAGAGAAATAGCAAACAGGATGATCTAAACCCTGCAAATCTTCCTGAATTAGCACTGCACCAGCCCCAACAGCACTGGCATCCACCTCCAGCTTGAAAGGTCGGCTCAGATCAGGTGCAGCTAGTACTGGTGTGTGACAAAGAAGAAACTTAGCACTTTCAAAAGCATTCTGGCATTTCTCTGACTAAACAAAATCAGTCTTTGGGCTGAGTAGATTGGTTAATGGTTGAACTACTGAGGAGAAATTTCTGCAAAAGTTCCGGTAATAGCCAACCATGCCCAGAAATCTACGTAGTTCACGGCGTGTTTTGGGTGTGGGATAATCATTAATTGCTACAACTTTAGCGTTGAGGGGACGGACTTGGCCTCACCTCGGAGGCTCACCACCAGACACACTAGAGGTTGTGTTCCAGGGACTGGATGTCTATACAATCTGCTTGTCCCACAATTTGGTTTTTGCTCCCATTTTTTGCTTTGCATGGTTTAATATATAGACAGATTTTGCGTTGTAAAACATCAGACAAAAAATTGTGATCAAAATATGTACAATTGTCACCAATCTTGTCCAGCATAAAGGACAAAAAAAACACATCCTTGTCCTCAGAGTGTTTTCAGTCTAACTGCCTGATACTTTGTGAAACAACTGACTTCTAAAAGGAAATGACAATTTTTTCTCAGTCAAGGTTCTAACACCTCCCTAACACCCAGCCAGTATACCTTTATTTCATACCTTTATCTTTTCTTGTTGCTTGGTTGCTCTTGCTCTCTTCTCTCCCCTTTTACATTCTCTTCCAATTAGCTGAGAGCACAAAAGCCCTTCCCCATTTGCAGTGCAATGAATTATTGTCTCTTAATTAGCAAGGCGCTAAAGGCCTGTCTGTCCAACTTTGCTGCATCCTGGCTGATGTTATGATTGAGAACTGCAGACTAATTGGCTTCTTGACTGTCTGGATGAAACTGCAAGGCTGTTGAAGAGGGATGGAATGAGTGATTGGGAGGAAATGAAAGTTTAAAAATTAAAGATCAAGAAAGGAAAAATTCAGAAGAGAGATTGCTTGTGGCCACAGGACAGCCAGAAAAAGGATGAAAACAGAATAAAAATGGAAGCAAATTAAATGCAAATTTGTTTTAGTCATAAATATTTAGAATGGCTTTCATCAGTCAAAAAATTTACTTTCAAGTTGCATAATTAATATGTTGCAAATTGGTCATTTTAACTTGAATTTTGCCCCTGGCTTTGCCAGGTCAATGGATTCACTTTGTGTCAAGGCAATTGGCACCTTGGCAGACAAAGATAAGAGTTAAAGATTGAAGCACACAGCAGCTTTTTGATTAAACACATTAGTACAGAAGTGATAGAAACTATTTCACAAAAAAGCACAAGTCAACATAAGATTTGGCAAGAAAGATTTGAATTTCATTTGAAAAGTAGCAGCTGGCAAGTGTACTCTGCTGAGCTGGGCGTCATATTCATTAATACCCTCCTGTCTGCTGTCCTTTCAGTGGGAGATTTATTTATTTATTTTCTTAAATGACACCAAAGCTTATAGGTGAGTTTTAATATATGTTTGCCAGAGTAAAATTATCATTCTTTTATATGTATATCCTGGCTTAACCTTGCATAACAAGTGAGAGCAGGAACAAACCACCAGCAGAAAAGTGTGAGCAGTCATCTGCCATCACCGACTGCAGCTTTGAGAAGACAGAAATTCTCACCAAAACCCAAAGCACTGACCCAGTAGTGCTTTATACGTTGAAGTTAATTATATTTTTCACAAAATATATTTGTTTTAAAAAATGTTTTCCTTCACTTGAGTCTGTTATTAAATTAGCTGGATTTTTCTGGGTGTGACAAAAGCAAAAAACAGAACAGCATAACAGAAAAAATCTGAGTAGTGTCGGCCGAAAACCTCCCAAACCCATGCAGCATCACTAAAGGCAAAAGCCATAAATCATTCTTTATCTTTGGCTTGGATTGTGTCAGACGTCTAGGAGTCAGCATCAGATTGTAAAAATCTGATTGCTCCAGCAGTGATAGCATATCACTGCTGGATAAATAAAATATAAAATAAAAAAAAAATAAAATAAAATAAAAAAATAAAATATACAGAACAGACATTACTTTTTATCCATGGGTGAAGTGAATAACCCTGTGAGACTCTGTCATCAATGGGATGTGTTGTGCAGCCATAAACATTTTGTTCCCAAAGTTGATTTGTAAGAAGCAGGAAAGATTGGGTAGCTAATGGATTTAAGAGAGTCTTGACAAATAACGACGACTAGACTTCTGGGTCAGAACATCTCCAGATCTGTTGCTACCTTTGAGTGTCCCTGGTCAGCAGTTGTCAGTATCCATCAAAAGCAGTTCAAGTAAGGAACAGAGATAAATCTGCAACAGGGTCATGGGCCACCAAGGTTCACTGATGCTGGTCATAACACACAATATTTGGGGCCGCAGGCCAGTCATGGTGTCCATGTCAACCTATTGTCCACAGATGAATGCTCCAACATTGCGCTCTTGAACTGGACTACGGGGCAATAGATGGTGGCATGAAAATGTACCTGAAATCAAAAGAAAAAAAAAAAAGATCAGAAGTAGCACTGGTTATTGACCAATAGACATCTTGACCTTTAAAGATAACGGATTATTTCAATATGACTTGTTTTTATCCAACCTAAGCTTTTTTTTCCTTCCCCTTGTCAAAAACTTTCCAAAAACGTGGAAATAATTCCTCAGTTGGACTTAAAACTTAATCTGCTCGATATGGTCATCTGCTGTAAGTTCGGCGTGTTTTGCTCAAAGCTTCCAGCAAGACCTAAAATGGACAATGTAAACCGATTGAGCCAAGTAACTGGGATCCCTTTAGGAATAAAGAAATTGATGGACAAATTCCTAATTGCGTATAGATTGCATTCTCAAAACCTGCCGGATACAATGAGTGTGGCTCATGTTCTTACTCCTGTCTTGGGATATGACCAGATGAATTTTGTGATGATCAAAAGTAAGAAATTTGGAAAATAATTACTTAAAAGGAGTGATGGAGAAGAAATGTCAATTTCAAATGATGAAGATCAAATCAGAGCATATCAAAGATATAGAAGTCAAATTAATTGAAATTATCTATTTTAGTTCTTGCTAGTGAAATATTTAAATGTAAATAAAAGTTCTTATGGAATGTCAATTGATGCATTACACTTATCTACAACACACTCATTCATAGATCCATATTCCAACACTTCACATAAAATGGTGTGTATTAATTTCCAAAACCTACCTGCTATTATATTCAGGCCATGGTGAAAAGAATCTAAACATTCTGATGGAAATTATTGTGAACTATTCAGCAACATGTCCATATTTTCCTGAATCCTAATAGTGACATCTGCTGGATACTCAGAGGAAGGACTTCTTTTTTCTTAAAAACTGCCCAGCAGGAAATGAGGATGAGAATGAAGTTTTAAAAGTTTTAATAACTTAGTTTGTAATTAAAAATTATACTTCACTATCCCTTAATTAGGTTGTGTAGAAGTCTGATGTATTGCATTTTCGCCATAGATGGATCTTTGGAAGAACATTTGATAATCAGTTGGCGTGCTAATTTTTGCTATTTTTCTTGTAATTTCTTTTCAAACACTGACAATTTTTTTTCACTTATTTTGAATCATTTTCATTAGCTTGAAATGCAATCTGCAGGACCTTGAGAATGTATTCAGAACCGGTAACCTTTAAGCATGTTGCATTACAGCCATAAACTTCAATGCGTTGTTGAGATTTTGTGTGAACTGAAAATAGGGAAAAGTAACTGGCAATAGTTGTGCAAGCTTTTCAATGTTTCATCAAATGACCTACTGAAAAGTGTGGCTAGCATTTAGGTTTTTTTTCCAGCTGAAGGGCTAACCTTCCTTCCAGTCTTAATTTATCCACTTCTTTTAATAAATTTGTTTCCAGGATTGTCCTGTATTTATCACAACTTCCTATTAACTCTGATCAACTCCTTATTTCTTGCTGAAGAAAATAATTCCTCCTAGCAGGCTACCATAGGGATGATGTCGACAATCGTTTTTTTGCCCCACACATAGCTTTTTGAATTTAAACCAATTTTTTTTTTATTGTACTTCCATCTCACTGGGGCATCTTCTTCCACATTTGCAGAACGGGACTTCTAAGACCTTTCTCTAAACAATTGTTTTCTACTTACCGCTCTTTCATGTCGTTTTAGTTCCCCTTCATAATTATGTTTTACTTTGCATTGGTCTGTCGCATAAAATCACACTAAAGTATGTTGCTGTTTGTGGTAAAGGTAAAAAGGTTCATACAGTAAAAAGCATTTTGTAGCACATAGTATAAAGCACAGACCTCGAATTATTGACACATATGACAAAGTGTGCAAGTTTCCAGAGTTTGCCTTCTGGGGTCTCCGTCGGTGGTGGCCTTGCTATAAAAAAAAAAAAAAAAATTATAATCTTGAGGGACTTGACAGATTGCCTGGACGAGTGCAGCTGCGTTTGTACAAGCACAAAACAGCGACGCACTAAACCAGCTCTGGTTTAATTTTTGCACAAAAGTGGGACAGTGTTTGCCTAAAGGAGGGTGAAGCGGTCCTTTTGAAGGACGGTCAACGGTTTAAATTCCCATGAGGAGAAACTGAGTCACTTTATCTGTGTCTTGTTAAACCACACTGAAAGTGCCCTTAGGGAGCTCTGGCTGCTTGAGTAGCTGGACGCTTACATTAGTTGTCATGTGGATGCACACAAGAGCCAAGGTTGTGCAGAGGAACAACACGAGCTCAGCAAATCCTCCCCAATAAAGAAAAGGTTAATAAAACGGTAGGTCTTCAACCTCTGCGGGATGATTCAGCTGAGCAGCGAAATTCCAAGATGCATTATGTTAGTATATTGATTATTTCAAAATGTCACACAGAGATACTGTATGAGGATACAGGCAGGTCAGCAGGCAAAATAATAATGTTGAGCTGGAAGAAAAAGTTAGAATTTAGAGATTAAGTATTATAATATGCATCAAAGGTCAAAGGTGAAACTTGACAGCAATGAATAATTATCCTGTGTCCTGTCTGGCACAGGGTTACCTTCCAAAGCAGCAGGATTCGTTGAATCTTTAAGATCAGTGTCACAGGGAAATCCATCTTGCAAGGTCCAAGCTTTTCTTTGGGGACCAATACACAGAAATTAGTACCAGTTGACATAGAGTACTGGCAGGTGTCTCGTGCACCAGTGGTCAACACTGGTAACACCTGGTCACTCACTGACTTTAAGAAATGCTTTGTTTAAAAGAAGCTTCATCCAATCACATGCTAACTAAATTCTCTACAAGTCTCCAAGTAATTTCAACGGAGCTTTTACACCTGATAGTTCTGATTACACACAGCTGCATTCTAAGCTAATTTCGAGAGGATTATGCTCTGAGGACATAGTTTACATGCCAAGAGCATTTACAGGTGTCACGTTTGTAGCATTCTCTTTACTGTTTTCTTGCTTCTGCTGATTAGGTTAGTTTCTGGTTTCAGTATATAGTACTGTCTTTGAAAAGAAATCAAAATTGCTTTCTTTTTAGAAAGTGCCAGAGTGAACAGAGTCTTCTCAGGCTGTATGCAACATAGAGTAACTCAGATCTGGCCCTCTCTCATCCATTGCTGCCAGTTTGTTGACTGAAAGACTGGTAATTTTCCATGAGCAAGAATTATTTGAATCTTTGGAAATATTTCAAGTCACAAAAACACACACAATCCAGACATTTAAATAAAATCAGCATCATTCATCACAGAGGAGCAGATAGACCCCCCAAAAAACAAACAGGTAATATCAGCTTCTTATCCTGTAACTACATGCAATCCAATGTGGCCATAAAGGTATATTTTGTGCAAAAATCACTTAAATTGCTAGTTGTGTGTTTTTGCTTAAGTCAATTTAAAACTATAAAATCTCATAACAACCCATGTCTATAAGTAATAGTTTAATGAGTGTTTCAAGAAGCACCAATTGAGGTTTGCCAAATATTCTTTTGGGCAATCCTTTCTGAGAGAACACACTGAGCTGTGTGAATGACAAACAAAGCTGTAGTTAACACCAGAGCATATCTGTTTAGGGATGAACCCCTGCTGTCTGACAACAATCACTCCTTGAAAGCCAGGAAGAGGCCTTGATTGGGTGCAGGAAGTTCACAATAAACTTGACGACTTCCTCTGGTGCAGGAAATTCCCAAACTAGGGTGAACTCTGCATTTTGATGTCAACCAAAGTGCAGACTAGATTACTCAGACAAAATGTTGGGTGTATAAATGAGGACATGATGCTAATCAGTGCCGCTGTTTAACTCGGATCAAAAATGGTCAAATTTAATTTTGAAATTTTGTCGACATTTTGACAGTCACATTGACAGATGAAAAAAATTAGTAGATGGCTTGATGGACAAAGCCTAGCCTCCAGCATAGTTCTATACTGAAGGTTTTCAAATCCTGCTGGTCCCCCTCAGTTTTTCCATAAAATGTTTGAAATTGCTTGAATTTTTCTTTTGTGATTTTCTCAAGCTAACAACACATGAGAAATGTAAAATTTGATGTTTTTCCATACATTACCAGATTTTGAAGGATCCCCTGTAATGTTTTTATTAATTTATCCGTCTCAAAGCTGCTCAAATACACAAATGAAACGACAAACCTGAAGTGAAAACAAAAACAAGTTTATTTCCTGTTGTCTATTATCCCAGGAAACAGTGTTGCACCTGATTTTCACAAGTGTTTACATAGACTGAACATAGATCACCATTTTTAAAAAGTTTAAAAGGACACATTAAACGAAGCACTAATCTTGGATTAGATGATGGGATGATTTGGTAATCTATCTGCTCAATGGATTACCAAAGAGATGGTCCAAAAACCTCAGTTGTTCTTCATATGGTTAATGGTAAATTGTTTTGTGTACAAAACTTGATCTAATTGAGAAATGCAGAACTTTTTTTGACATTTGCATTGCAGAGGGAACTCTTTAGCAGTATTATTAAGGGTAAAATTCATGTGGAAAATGTCACAAATTTGTTTCAGTTACTAGAAATCGATACGGCAATGTGAATTTTTACCTTTGTATTTAATAATATCCTGGGAATACAACTGTTTGACAACGTGCCTATTATACATCACATAAACTCAGGATCACAAAACAAAATGAACACATTAGGTCAGACAGAACACATCTCACCAGTATGAATGCATATAAATTGCACAAAAAGATGAGCATTTTAGGCTACAAACCATGAATAAAGTGTAAACAATGTGCAAAAAAAGTCTATATTGGGAATACAGCAATCAATATTTTCCATTCATCTCTTATTTTTTAAAAAATATCTCAAACTTTATCATAGAATAAAATTCATCTGAACAGCCATGGGTACTTTGGTTCCTTGTTGAATGAACTGAGAAAAAATAAAAAGGGCTTTGTGGGGTACAACAAATGTACAAAATATACATGTTCTGGATTTCACAGCAACCAAGACGGATTAAAAAGTAAATGTACTCGTATATGCTTTGCGTACTTTATGGAAATTTCAAAGTGCTATTTTCATTGAGATGAGCTATAAAAATAATAAACAAACAAAAAAAAAAACTAAAAAATTAAGTTGTGGCTTTTTTTTCCTTTTTGCAATAGTTCAAATATCTCTGTCAAAACACAAAGAATATGAAATCCATCCTCTGCTTTTTGCAGAGCTGTAAGGATTCAGGAAAACAAGCGACCTCATATTAGTAGCATATTGAAACATATTCTAGGAAAGCTTGAAACTAACACCTCTATGCAGTGCCTTGCTAAAGTTTCTACATCCCTCTAATCTTTTCATGTTTACACCCCCAATCTTTAGTGTGTTTTGAAGTTTAAATGATGGACCGATACAACATAGCACATGACTGCACTGTGCAATAAAGAAGATGCAGAACTTTAGAAATATTTAAGAAAATGTGAATCTAAAAAGTGTGGCATGCAGTTGTATTCGTCTCATTAGCACTAACGCAACTAAATAAAATCAAGTATAACCAATTGCTTTCAGAAGTTACCGAACTAGTAAATGGTGAACAGTGTTTATTTTAAGATGATCTTTTAAAAAATCACTATAGCTGTCTCGTTATTAAAGAAATTAAGGAGTGTATGTACTTTTTCAAGGCACTGTTGCTGCACTGGGTAACTGTGAACATATGCTGAGTAGTTTTAGTGGCATACCAGGAAACAAACATTCTGTGACGATCCAGATAAGCTAGAAATTATATGAAGAATAGATCAAACACAGACATGCTTACTTGTTCTTTTCTTTTTTTCAAGCATGTTTTATGGTTGAGGTCAGAAAAGACAGTTTATATTGTTCTGTTTTGTCCCTACTTCTGGACACATAATCGTCCATGACCAGAATATAATGTGGCTAACTGTAGCAGAAGAGGATGACTCACTCTTTGGCTCTCTACCCAGAAAGCATAGTTTGAATAAGTGTTGCCCAGTGCAGCTAGAAGGTAGTGACTTTCTGTGAGTTTCATTGTGTTTTTGTACCATTTAGTTACCAGGTTCTAGTCCCTCTAGATGGTCGGGTATAGGGAGACCAGTGAGTATCGTCAGACACTTATTCCATACATTAAACACGGGACACACAGGCTGGATGAAGGAGACGTGAAAGGTGTGTAAGTGTTGGGAACCGACGGCATCATAAAAAGCCACATATCCGGCATCGTAATCCAGCAAGACCCCGACCCGCCGCAGTTGGGGTGAGGGTTCGATGGCCAGCTCCTTGCTGTTGTGACGAACCACCCAGGAGTTGTTGCAGCGGCAGAGCACCCAAGAAGCCGAGTTCTTGCCAATCCACTCGTGCTTGGGGGCGGACTTGTAGGCAATGCCTATAGCGTACCTTTTTATCAGAAAAAGCAAGTTAAGATTCAAACAAAGAACATTTACTTAGGTGCTGTAGAAATGTTTCCTACCATGTACTCCCTCCAATCAGAGCCTCCCAATAGTGACGCCCGCTGTCGATGTAGACATTTCCCACCACGCCGTAGCTGCTCTGGCTGGTGAACCGATCCTGACTGTGGCCTTTCTTGGACGTGGTTTCATCCCGCTCCACTGTGAGGTTATCATGGGAAACCTTGAGCTTCTTGTGAGCAGATTTCGGATCCAGTTTGAATGGCTGGCCTGGTTATGAAAGACATTTTGACTATTTTAAGAGTTGAACTTTATTGTTGCATACAGAGGAAAATGTTTGATTTCTTACTGTTGGTTTTTAGAGTCCCCGGCTCACTGCTTCTGCTTCCTGCTTGATTAATGGCCTTGACAACGAAAATGTACTTGGTGCCGCTCTGCAAACCATGAACTGTGTAGTGGTTTTGCTTGATGTTTGGAACAATCATCCAACTTTCTAATGAGTTACATAGACCTAGGTGGAAGAGGGAAAGCAGTTATAAAGTAACAAGAAACTTTCCTAACACTTACTACTGAAGGCATACTTTTAGTCCACAAAACAATTTCCTTTAAAAAAAAAGCCAGCAGAAGATCAATGTACTGCTATGTGACAGCATAGTGTGCTAAATTGAAAAGGATGTGCAAGCCCTTGGCTGTGGGAGCAGGTAAGAGGGTAAGAAAAGGCACAAGAGGAAACAATTCACACCTCGTTGGCTTCATACCAGCACAATACTTTCTGCTGCGAGTGTTTTCAGTGTGGGTTTATTTAATGGTACCTCTGCTTTTCCACAGTGCCTCCAAGGCCAAAGTGTTTTTGTGAGCGTACATATACTCCTCATGTCATTTTTCTTCTTTTCCTGAGAGATTGACATGGTTGTTTTTTTTTTTCATTTTCACTTCCTTGCTAGGCACTCGGAAGTGAAAATAGTCAAAACATGCTCCTCATGGTTCGTTTAATGTGTTCAAAGACCACAAGAGCAAACTTCCTGTCATATTTACAATGTGATTTATAAAGTTGAATAGAAAATTGAACTAAAAATAGCATGCTTATGCTGGCCTTGCGATTAAGCTTAAATTGTGTGCTAAATGAATTGTTTGACAGCATTCCTGTTATTAAAAAGCCATAACAAATTTTATCACAAAGTCTGCATTGGGTGAAAAACTAAAGTATATTATGTAAACTATATAATTTTTTACACTGTTTACACCAGGGTAAAGATGTTTCACTGTTTGACGAGCCTGGTAATAAGATATTTTCTGACTTGAGGTAAAATGTTTGACCAGTCCCAGTGCAACTGCACCATTGTAAGATGGACACCATCTTCCAATCACAACAAATAAAAAGCTAAGGTTAAGCTAGCAGCTTTGACAAGTTCAAGTTTAAATTAACACATTTAGTTTTTAGGGGTTTTTTTTTATCTTTACTGAACATATGAACAGTTGAAGACAACAGCAAACTTTAAGACCATTAATTTTGTCTTGAGTTGGTTTGAAAAACTACAGATTGGCTACAATCTCATCTATTAGTTGACTAATAAATCAACATATGCATTTGATTAAAAGGATATCATTAGCTAGAATAAACTGGAATGTAATGCAAAACAATTTATATTTCGGCACATTTGCATGAAAATCGAGCCGATGACCTCCTTAAAGTAAAACCTGATTTGTTTGACTGCGGATTGCAGCTACCTTCAAATGTGGGTAAACACATCAGTTTAAACATTCTCAAACTGTAATAAAGAAGCAAATAGTTTATATTTACAAGACTTCAACTTCCTGCTTGGTGGGTCCAGGGAGAATTACATATATATAATTATAATTATATATTATAATTATTATATTATCTGCCACTTGACCCCGACTTTGAAAGCAACACCTCTGTCATTAGTGAATGTGATAAGAGTGAGTGCGGTAAACATAACATATTATTGAAAAAAAAGAGACTGGGATGCGACAGCAATAAGGAAATGAAGAGTCACATTACTGTGATAAATATTGTTTTTTTTAATATTCTTTAAGCATTAAAATAATGAGGGTTGTAATGGAAAAAGAGACCACCTTATAAAGGAATGCTTTATTAGATAACTGTCAAGAATATAAAACAAGAAAATGAAGCACTAAAGAAATGGAAACTTTTCCTGAGAAGTCTTTGAATCTTTAAAATACTTCAAATCTGGAGCAGATGAAAGACAGAGATGAGGTGGTTTGATTGAAAGGCAGCAGGGGAGCTTGTCTTCAGGTGCCTTGACCCCATTTTCCTCCATGTAGTTGTTGCTCACTCAGCCGTACTCAAGATTTCTAAGGTCTGTGGGTGTTTGACTGATGTGTATGTAAGTATACACTACAAGGTAATTGTTCCATAAAATGTTCTCCGTTTTAAGTGACTGATACTAGATTATTTTTTTCTCTTAGCTGTCATCGTGACAAAAATGCCTCCATCCTCTTGGTTTCGTCTGTTCTTGCACAGGAAAATAAAACAAAACTGCTTTTCATATCCAGATAGCAGAATGTTTTGCTAAAGAAAACAGTCTTTCTTTATACATGTGAGATGTGATTTGTAATCCTTTACCTGCACAGATGGCGCACATACAATCTGTCAGCTCAAAGTAATTCGACATTTGATTTTGAAAATGATGGAAGATGATCCATGACTTTCAAATGTTTTCAGTGTATATTTTTTTGAGTAAAGGTGAATGCATACGTTTGCCCCACATTTGAGGTTTTTATTTAAAAGACATTGCAAGCCATGTTTCTGCTACCTTGGGTTGGTTTGTTGCACAGAATCTGAATAAAACCTAAATAAAATACATTGTGCTTGTAAAATGTGAAAAAAATATCATGTAGGGTAAATATTTGTACCAATATTTTTTGTTAGCTATTGCTTTAACTTGTCAGATAATCTGAAGAGTTGCAGCGAGACGAACAGAAGTTGGATGTCTGCTGTTGTGCATGTGAAAACGAGGCCTGAGTGCTCAAGCCTCATTGTTTCCAAATATTTTCCATCTATGTTTACACAGACATGATTCATATTACATTTCTAAAAATGTCTCCGTATGGAGGCCATTGTCAAACATTTGCAGTTTTGTCCAGCCAAAAACCGTGTAAACAAGTGGCCAAAATGTTGACAATTTACTGCCCTGATGTCATGTAAATAGGGCCTTAGATTCTCGTAGTAAAAAGGCATTTTTCTTCCTTCGTTGTATAATTGGACATGAATTCTGGCAATATGGAAATAAAATACTTACAGTTGTACTACAGTTAGAATGAACATAATGTGGACCTGATGTCCATAATGCACTTACTGGCGATGTTGGACTGTCCGGTGAAGATGGCGTACTGCAGCTCATAGGACACAACTGTGAATTCATCATCAGATGTCCAGTGGACACTGATTGTGTCATAGGAAGCTGTGCACAACTCTTCCCTTATGCATGGAGCGCTTGGAGCTGTAGAGAACCGAAAGCAGGAACATTATCTTTGCACCCCCAGATGCAAGAGATTGCATGAGAGAAGTCCCAAGCTGGTGATTCACCAGTTTTTAGTAGTTCCAATAAAATTCAGTCTAATAAACCTCCCTTATCTGCACAAGAATCTAATTTAGGACTTTTATGGGGGGGTTGAAACTCATTTTGAGATGCAAGCGTTACAGGTTCAATAATAATGGCAATAGAAATAAATCTCCAAATCACATTAACGCAGCGGGAACAGAACATAGCACAACCTCATTAGAAACACAAAATCTTAGTCACTTAGTGTATAATCACAGAAACTGCTGGCTCTATTTCACTGACGCATTGATTCGTAGGGAAAACAAATGTTATGGGAATTTAGTTGGAAATGACTCCTTTTGTGTTAAGTCCATTGAGCTTCTTGCAGGAGGAGAACAGAGCGAGGTAGAAAAACAAAGATACAAAAGCCCAGCTTGAAATGATTGTAAAGTCACTTCTTATCTCTTTTTGTGCCTGTCACTTGCTCCCCACTCCCAAGCATTCTGTCATGAGTGGCTGCACATAGTGGAGTGATTCAGGCTGATTCACTGAGTGAAATACCCTCCAGCGAAGCCCTCATGCGTCGCAGAGAATAAATATGAGCCAACCATTTTCACCAGGCTTCAAATCCACAACAAACCCCATCGTTCTTTTTTTTTTTCTTCTGTCCCTAGTGTGCCGATCAATTAACAGTGACATTTTGATACTTCCAAGCAAATGAAAGATGGGGAAGGTAATGTTTGACATTAATTTAGGAGTTAATTGGATGAAGTATAACTACTAAAGCAATACTTAAAGACAGACTTGAATGAAATTAAATTAAGGAAAATTAAACTAAAACTTGAAAGAAACTTTATTAGTTCTCTGTAAAGTCTAAGTTTCACAAGGGTTAATGAATTCAGAAAAAAATCAGATTTTCCTTTTGGCTGTGAATACATTCTTGATGTAAAATGTCTCTAACCTGTGAGGTAATCCAGATTCTCCAGCAACTTCTTCTCTCTGGTGAAATCCAGAGCAAACGTGTCAAACGTGTCTGTCAGGTGGATCTCTGGAATCAGCACCTGGGTTGATGCTGTTGCCATGGAAACCCTAGATTATTATAAATAGAAATGGAAAAGGATTTTACACCTTATGTTTCATCCGTGCTAATATTCACTCTTTGGTCAGAATGTAAAGCATGGACCACGTGTTGTGAATAGACTTCAGATATGAAAATCAGATTCACAAGAGTTCCTGAATTTAGCAGTAGGAAAATTAATTTAGCACACAAGCCCAACTTGTTGAAATCGGTCCACAAAACGCTCGATTGGGACTCAATACTTTGTAGCTGGTGAGGCTCAAGTTGAAATCTCTGCCAGGCAGCCTGACCTTTCATTGATGCTCTTGGCCGTCTGCAGGAAGCGAGCGTGATCCGTTTCCTTCAGTGTCTGATCGGCCTGTGTGATGAGGGCCGAGGATCTCTCGATGCACTGCTTGCAGTTGGAAATCTGCTGGGCAAGCTTCCGAAGCCTTTGAGCCTGAAATCATTGAAATGGAGAACTTTCAGCAGATTGGCTTTTAAGACGAATGGAAAATGGCAAGACTGCAGCTCTTTATGTGGCTACATGGAGACTAATGTTGACATTTGCACAAAAGGTCAAGACTAGGACATTCTGTATTTCTTGATGTTTTCTCATTTATATCAGTATAAGAGCAGGTAGAAAATGGTACAAGTTCAAGAACATCAATCTTTTTTTAGCTAAATTTACACTGACTTGGAGTAGATTGGTTTTAACCTTCTTGTCTCTAGAGTTGTGAACCTGTAAAGTACTCTGTAAACACACAGTGTACAAGCACCTGCTGACTGCCAAATTTTGTCATGTAAACAATGAGACCAAGGCATTTCAAATCTTCTTTTTTTTCCAAATATGATATCCATAATACAAAATTCTACTGGTTAGAAACAAATCCTATCAATATCTCATTTGTTGACAGAACTGTTTGGCTACTCTACCATGTGTAGAGAAGCCAAACATACCCTGCAGCCTGAAACTATTTATAGTGATTCAGTTTTTCCACAGTTTGTTACGTTTTATTCCAAATTATATTAATTTAATCTCTGCTCTCAAAATTCTACACACAATTACCTCATTATGACAAGATGGAAAAAAAAATTTGTTTTGTATCAAAACCAAGAAATCACATTTATTCAAGTTTGTCAGTGAAGGACCAAACAAATTATTTGGTTTCTTTAGTTTACATTGTGTTATCAACCAAGGTTTTAGGGGATTATAAGAGCAAGATTTGTGAGGAAAACGTACAAATAAACTGGTGCAAAATGTAATGAAGCAATCTTTTTATGGTGAAATCCCAAACTTTCTTAACATTTTTTTAAATCAGCCATGTTGGTGATTTTTGTTGCATGCAAATCTGAGACTTCAGCTTCTCTCGTTTGCTGTCCAGTTTCATTCTCTTTGCTTTTTAAGAGGCAGATTTAGGTCACTGGTTAGATTGAGGTCAAACGACATTTCATCAGCAGTTTGGCTTGTACCAAAATAAACACGGAACAGAAACTGTATCCCAGGAAAGATTACACCATAGCCATAACCTCTGGATCCAGTTCATGACAAAAATGCCAAGCGTCTATGCACATTCTTTCTCATTCAGTGCTAAATGTTGAGATTGTTGAAGTTAGATGGTTGGGGAAAAAAACAACAACTCTGAAGCACACCAAGTCTCATTACATGGAGCTTAAATTATCATTTGGGTTGAGAGTACAAGCAAACATCTTCTCCATATGCTGTGGGATGTTTCTTTGGCCAATCTGCCGCCTCCCGTCTGTTCAGAAGGGTTTGAATCTCAGGCATCTAAGTAGTTTGCCATCTGCTGGCAGTTAAAGGATCGTGTAAACATACATCGCTGTGAAAGAGTTTGCCCCCTTAATGATTTCTTTTGGGGGGGTTTTCATACTGTAATATTTGAAGTGAAACAACAAATGTGTATGCTTTCAAAAGACAACCTGAGTAAAAACAAAAAGCCACTTTCTTTCTTTGAGGAACAAATTTATCAAAACCAGTCTGAGCCTTAAAAGAAAAACTAAGTATTTAGTACAATTATCTCTCCCAGAACATTGTGCGGTAGTGTGCTAGGCCATCATTACAGGATCTTAAACCCAATCACACTCTGGTTAAACTGTAAGGCGATAATCCACAGGTCTTTCAAAACCTTCCATGTATTCCAGGATTTCTTTTGTATTCTTTTTTTCAGCTTTTGTTAGTTACTCACAAATTCTGCTTGTTTAAATACAAGCAGAATTCATACAAGCCCTTCTTAACAAGGGCTTTTCAATAATTTAAGATTTTCATGTTTTTTTTGTTATACTTTTGAAATTTTAAACAGTTTAAGGACAGAATAAAAACACTGTGTGCTATTTGAGGTCACACCGTTCTACTTTTTCACTTCACCTTCCCCTCTTTAATCTTGCTGCCAATGATCTGCCTCCTCTGCTGGATGATGTCAATCAGGACGTCGCACTCCTCCAGGAGCTTGCCCTCCTGGCGTGATGCATTTACCTGAAAATCAATTCACAGATGGCATCAAATTGACAAAGACGAGACGGGGAAACATGGAAAGTTTACAGAGTGTGTACATTTATATTGTGGTGTGATATGTTGTACCAAGAAAACATTTTTCTTCATCCATCTTATACTAAAGCAAGAACTTGGTGAATAATTAGGCTTTTTTTAATATTTTGCTTCTGCCTTGAGTGATAAAACAAAACTACCCGTGTTATCTTAACAGCACAAATATGTGTGGGCGTCTGCATGTGTGTGGATTTCACCGTTCTAGGACTTACATGGGACCTTGTGCTAAGATTGAGCTGTTTTTGCAATAAATAATTCCAGTGTTTCTCCTGGTTGAAAATGGGAGTATCTCAGACAATTGGAATATTAGGGGAAAAGATTCAGATTTTTGGCACTTATTTTGTATTATAAAATTTAATTACGCTAAGATTAATATATTTAAATCCTCTGTTACTTGTAATATTCATGATTTTGCCATTTACCGGCTAAAACTTGGTATCATTCAAGTTCTAGTTCAGTTTGGTTCGTACCAGCAGTGTTTAATTTCTTCTTTAGTAACTGATGACTTAGTGATTTTCTATACTTTCTATGTAAAAAATTAGCTCAAAGGAAATTTGATCAACTTCAAAGAATGACATATGCAACAGGAGGAGTTATTTGTTGTCCAGATGTTATTTTGTTGCATTTTATAAGTCAACAGACTGAAACGGGGATCCAGATTCCTTTCTGTACATAAACATTTGAGATTTGACAAAGATTGAGGAGTGAATATTTTAAGAAGAACTGTCTGTGGGATTTGTATTCTTCTTTATGAATCCAGATCAAAATGATAGAAATTAGAGGAGAGAAATTGTTTAATTTAGTTGGAGGTATTTTGCAAATTCAGATAATTACCATTCAGAGCAATTGTGTGTCGTTTCCACCAAAGACAACAAGCATTTGGCGTACTTCTCTCCAGCATTTGATTCCCTTCACAGGTAGCTTGACACACTGAGCAGGCTGTGAAACCTGTTCGTCCATTTATAAGGTTGCTGGACTTGGCATAACTCACAGTTTCCTATTGTAGTAATTTCCTAGTGGTCCTTTAAGCACCTTGTAAAGTTTTCTTGCTGCAACCAAGTGATGGCGCAGGGAGCCATAAAAGGGAAGTCTGTTGCGAGAGTTACCAAGTGATTATTAAAGTGCAGTTATTCATTCAAACTTAGTCTCTCTGTGTGCTGACAAAAGTTTTAATAATTACATCATGGGAAGTAATTTTTATTTCCTACACTGAGCCAAACGCGCTTGTAAAGGACTTTGACTGAAAGTCTCAAAGTATTCAGTCCTTCCTTACTGCGTTTATATAATTTTTTCCTGGTTTGTGTTGCCAAAAGCAACAATTTGCCACCTGGAGTACATCTGTGTTAATGTGAAACATGCTGAGCAAATACCACGGTTCCTTTGCCCAGCGAGGAAGCCTCAGCAGCTGCTGCTACAACTTTGCTAATTGGTTTCTTTGACACCAATGTAAAGCTTTGCACTTTGTGAAATGCTTGCACCTTGGATTTGGTACTCAAAATCATGTGGGTGTATATATATATATATATATATATATATATATAAATGCCACACATTAACCAGAAACTGCAACTATTGAAGGTTAGGTGTAACTTATGGTTGAACTCTTGCTAACTCTTTCTTTGAGAAGATTTAAACATTCCACATTCTATTAAGACAACATCCGTTAATATTCAGGAGGCCATGTTGCAGCCTAAAATATGTCAGTGCTCCAGTTGTGACCAAATTCATCATGTCTTGTACAGATGTAAAGTATCTACTGCAAGCCAAAGCCCCATGGAGGATATATTCAGTGTGACAGATTGTCGGCTATAAGAAACATTAAGTGTTTCATTTAAACACAAAGCGTCTTAAATTATCTTAGCCTGGAGCATGTGGAAGAACTCTTCTACAAAGAGACACCATCACTTTACTGTTGGATTAATTCTGCTGCTGCAGTGCTTGGCAAAGTATTTCACAGCGTAACAGATATTTCTAATATTTGCCCTGTGTTAGTTCATTCCATGTTGGCAGGTTTGTGAGAAACTCTTTCTGTGTTCAGAAGATCAGATGAACAAAGTTCCATAAGAAGCACAAAGTTTGGAATAGTTGTTTTATAGCCTAACCTGTGCTAAATGAGGACCCAAACACAGGCAGGATGCAAGCAATATCCTGAGAAAAGTGTAGCTTAGACAAAGTCCAAAAAACATACACGCTGGAAAACTAAGGTGCCAAAATAACACAGTCAGCCAAATGGCACTGAACCACGAAGGAAATATGATGAACTGGAGAATTGAATCCAGCAAGTAGTAAAAACTGGAGGAACATGTATACCGGGAGGTGTGATTAGTGGGGGGGAAAAACAAGTGAGTTTAATCAATTACATGAGCTGTAGTTGTGAACTGTGGCACTGAGGGAGAACGACTCAAAATGACAGACTATGTAAACACAACAGAGGAACAACAGGGAAAAATAACTGAAGATAAGTACACGAATGAATAAATGAATGAATAATCATTAAGCATAATATTAGAGAACCAAAAGAATCAAGTGAGATGTGAAATAAACCCAAAGAAGAATTCAAAACTATACTGACAAAGCAGAGCAGAAGTCTCTCAATTGATGACACTTCTGTGATTCTCTCTGTTTTATTATTATTATTATTATTATTATTATTATTATTATTATTATATTCTCTAACAAACCTGAGGCCTTCACAGAACAGCTGCTTTTGTACTGAAATTATAACACACAATGGTGGACTCTTTTCTTGTTGGGTGACTTATGAAGGCAATAGTTAAGACTATATTTTTAATTAAGGATTTGAGGACCAGATTTCAATTTAAAAAAAATAAATTTTCACCAGTACGTGCTAATTTGTGTTGGCCTAATCCCAATAAAACCTAATGTTTGTAATCAATAAGAGAAAATCTGAGAAATAAAAACTTTAGAAAGGCCTTGTTATTTTAATGCATCATGGTATGACAAAATACACATTTTCTGTTGAGTTTATTCAAAAACATATCAGCTACAGTTAAATATGTGCAAACAAAGTTTCAAACTGAGTATCTTTACATTTGCTAAAATGCACATATTTGTGTCAAGTCTGTTTCATCTGCCTGTGTAGATTAGGATTAGCACCTCTCTTGACGTTTACCCATCTGTGATTGAGTCCTAAAAGGGGGTCTTCATCAGTCTAGTAACTCAAGCCTCACTAATGTAACGTAAATAGTGTATGAGGATTAATAACGTATGTTGTTGTGGGGGGAAAAAATATCTATTCAACTGTGAATTTTGACATAATTATTATGAATCATGACTTAATGTTCTTAAGGATTTTGTGTAAAATCCTTTATTGTACTGTATTTAAAAAAGAAAACTAAAATGACCCTTGTGAGTCTATGCATATTTATTAAACAGTGTTAAATTAATTCACTCCACTCTCCCAGAGCAACCCCTAGACTGTGTCCCCATTTTTCAACATGTGATAAGTGCCCGAGCGTGCTTGGAGTGTGGGTTGGTGTTGGTTCTAACATGGAAAAGCTATAAACAAGATGCCAGCTGAAAAGGCAGACGCATCTAGTGTGCAGCAGGAATGCAAAATTATGGGTGCAGCTGAGCTGGTGAGTCAGAGGAACAGGATGCGAGTTGGCAATCTTTTTCAAGACATGTCTTTGCAGCTGTTTTGGGATAATCTGATGTGAAATATTCAGAAAGCTCATTAGTGGCATGCAAGCAGAGTCTCCTTGATCTTCATAACTACAATTTATTTTTGTATTTTTATATGTCTGACTTATGTTCCTTCTTGTATTTATGTTGCACACCATCGCTGAACATTATCCCATCTCATTTTTCTCTCATTTTGAGGGACATGCTCAATATTAATATGCTTTCATCTAATGCATATTAATGAAAGGAAATTTTAAAAAAGAAATAGTGGTTTATAAATTAGGTGAAACTTGTACTTTCTACAAATTATCCACTTATGGAGCAAATATACGATAATTATATATATATATATATATATATATATATATATATATATATATATATATATATATATATATATATATATATAATTATTGTAGCTGTATTTTCATTACAGTTTTCTCAAAGTTGTGCTTTTGTGATCACAGAACCGCCATTTCTTTCTATCCTTTATTCATTAAAATTCCCTTTATCTTGTATAAACTGCACTTTGATATGCATGCAAAACAAGCACACAACTGTAATTTAATCTTCTGAAAATATTAAACTGCCTAATCCTTTACATTCCTCTACTTTGCAAAAGGTCTTGGCAGGCTGCGACGCTGCCCTCCATATTTTCTAAAACCCTGTGGCATTGCTTTATTTAAAGCATCTTAGTGGTGCAATGTGATGCGAATGGGCAGGCTTGGCACAGAACTGCTTTCAAAGGAGACTGCATGCATGCAAACATGAACACAAATCTGTTAATGCAGGAATAAATATGGTAAACCAAACCAAATGACAGAAAAATGTGAAAATCTGCTTAAGCATTGTTTTTAAAAAACGGTATGAGAATGTAAATGCGATTATTGTACATTTATTGCAAAATTTCCATGCAGAATTTGAGTAGATGCAGATAATCACTGTGCAATGAATTATAGTTTAGACTTAAACCAGGGGAATAAAGGAATGTCAAGCTACAAACATAGATGTTCGCATTATTTATACAGAAAGTGACAATTTCATACAGCTTGTGGTTTTTCTTAAAATAATTTATAAATTACAAAGTCGCTCATAAAATGAAGCATTAGAGTAAACCAGTTATTTTTGAGTCCAGAATGTCTTCACAGTCCTTATATCAGATATTGAGCTTAATCTTTAATGACAACTGCAATCGCAAGATGTGGCCTGATTTTTAGAGAATTGTCTAGTTTCTAAATTTGTCGCCTTCACATTTTTACTCTTGGGCAAAAATAACCAAACATCAGCAGTTTCTTTCACACAGAACGACACCACTTGAATTGCTAGACAAATTAGGTCATTGGAGACCCCGGCAGGGCCATTGAGACTCACCTCGACATGTTGACAAGTCTGGATCAGCTTCCCCATCAGCGACTCTAGCTCATTGTTCCTCTTGATCAAGTTGCTCAGGTTGGAGTCAAGAGCTTGCTGTTGGAAACAAGAATGAGAGATGCTAAAAAAATAGAAATGTCACACAGATGCAAGACGATAGAAATGGAAACAAAGCTTAAGCCGACGCATCAAATCAACTAAACAAGAAGAAACCTTCTAAAATAAAACGACATGAAAATTGTGCAGTTCTTTAACCTGATCAATTTCTAAATTTGTAAAGTTTTGAAGGTGGCGTACCTCTGACCGTGGGTAGTACCCCTCATCCCTGCACTGCCTCCTCATCCTGCCCCGTCCGAAGCCTCAGACAGCAGATCCTAGTTCTAGCCGTGGATGTGACTGGGACAGTCACTCCACTGAGCACCAAGCCATGCGCAAACCCAGCCAAGCGATAAATCAGGGCTTCAAAAAGCTTTCCCTATGAGAGCAGCGCTCCCGGCAAACGAAGCGGCAAACAGGTGACAAGCGCGTCAGTGCCGCCCCTCGATGCTCCTCCCTTCACTTTTTCCCCTCCTTTCTATTCATCCTTCTGTATTTTTTACATAGCTTTTTTTTTTTTTTTTTTTTAAATGCCAGAGCCAGGCTGTTTTGTTTGCTGCCATGTTTCACATAATTGCCAAATCAGGCATGATTAAGCTGTTCTGATGCATCGTTGTCACTTTTCCTCTTTTCAAAGTTTTAAGATGTTCTTCATGGTTTCAAAGCTGAAAGTGAAAATGACCGAAGTATGAAGTTATAGAATATGCTTTGTACCTCTTCAGCCACGTTTTAAATATCAACAGTTTTTTTGTGGTGTCAGAAAAGCTCTGACTCGTCCACAGAGGTGGACATGGTGCCTCTTTTTTTTTTTTTTTTCCTTTGCAAGTGTGATGTAGTGCCACGGGGGGCTTAATGGATGACCTTAATACGCAGATGGCACACAGAAGTGACATAAGGGTCTGCTGTAACAGGAATATGACCCTGTTAGTAACAGAGGGGGAAAAGCTGATCTCTCAAAGGAGGACAAGAATTGCAACAATAAGCCATCCTCTGTGTATTGAACTTCAATGCAATATGCCACGACATAAACATAAAGAAAAGGGATTTAAGCCTATTATATGTCCTTGTTGCCAGCTTGTATCTATTTGTTGGAGCTGGAGCGCCTTCCAGCCCCCATCAGTTTGATCACTCGTCAATCATCCTGCAGCGTAATCTGTCTCTTTTTATCAGCCCACCCCCTTTTTTTCTGCCTCCACTCTGAGCTAGATTTTGGGAGAAAAAAGTCTGTGTTGTACTGCACAGTTAATCTCTGCTTAGTTAAATGAATTTTCAAAGTGCCGTGAGGCAGTGGACTGGGATTATTCTAATAGAAAACCCAAGGATGCAAAATGACAGGAGTTAACTAGTTAGAAAAAAGATGTCGCGTTTGTTTCATTTAATGTTTATGTATTTCTGTATTTCAAGCCATGAGAAGATTTTAAAACATTTCAGCTAGCCTACTCTACTCTAAAGAGAGAATTTCTGACAGGTTAAAGATGGGCATCTTGATTTAGAGTTGGCTGCATACCAAGAGAGGGTGGTATGTAAAAATGCTAAATCAGCAATTATTGAAATACTCAGTCAAGCTCTTCTGGCACAAACAACCAGACCATATTCAAGGCCACTTTAATCACCTTTCTTCCCCAATTTGATGCCCAGTTTGAACTCAAGCAAGTTGTCTTTACTGCATCTAGATTCCTGCAATCCTGAGTGAGAGATGGGAATGATACTGGGCCTGTTTTGTTGTTTATTGAATAGGTTTTACCTTAAATCAGAAGGAGTTTTTATGCTCTTTACAGAATTTAATAGAACCAAAAGGTCCATCACATTATTACTTGGTCAAAGGTTCCAGTGCTCATAAATGGTGTACAGAGATTTGAACTTTCTTCCCCAGGGAGTCAGCAATTCACTTTCTATGGATTAAATAACAGCAGAAGTAACTTAACGTTCTTGCTCAGAAGCATGCTGAAAATGTTAGCACACTACAGCAGGGGTCTCAAACTCAATTTACCCGGGGGCCGCTGGAGGTAAAGTCTGGGTGAGGCTGGGCCTCATTCACACACACGGTCTCCTCAGCCGAACCTTTCTGATTGCCTATTACCACATTTGGCCGTAGTCAGGCGCTGTAACAGCCGTAATTGTGTAGTGTCTCTTTAAGATACTCTAGTATTGCTAATGATGTCAGAAGTATGCGCCACGGCTTCTCTGTAGAGAGCGTGGGAGAAACGTGCTGGACGAACATGTTAGCTCCCTAACTTTTTAGTTACGGGTTGTTTGGACGCTGCTCAATTTTCATGTCTGATAATATAGCAGCCTTTCAACCGGGCTTTGTAAGGTTGGTGAAGAGCGTATTTATTAAAGGACAACACTGTGGAATTCCCAGCACCAGTGTGGTTGTGAGTTTTTGACCGTCCTGACGAATCTGCCGCCTCCTCTCCTCCCTTAAACACAACCCAAGCGTTACAGCGCCTAACCTTAATTATGTTACACTGATCAGCAACTTCCGGGTCTAGACTGGATGCTGAAGCACGTGAAGCGGGAGCGGCCGCGGAAATTGCGCATGTACTGCATGCAAATAATGACAAATAGAAAATGCAAATAGGCCCGGCCGATGTCCCGCCCCCGAGAGCAATATACTCCACCGTGATTGGTAAGTTCGTTCAGCTCCGCACACAACACTGAAAGTGCCAATTATATCAAACTCGCGGGCCGCACTAACATTAAACTTTCATATTAAGGCGGGGGCCACAAACTATCGTCCTGAGGGCCGCAGTTGGCCCGCGGGCCGCGAGTTTGAGACCCATGCACTACAGTAAATGTTGGCTCAAAAGCAACAAGCATTAAAAAGGGGTTCATTCATTTTCTCCTTCAACCTAAAGCAAAACACATTTTAGATACGCCAGCACAAGTACGATGAGAAAAAGCTTAAGGTATTTCAGTCAAAACACACACACACCCACAAAACACAAACTTAACATCTTACAAATAAGAAAGAGGAGCATCACAAAAACAGCAGTAAAGTGTTGGTGTTCCATTAACACTTTTCAACATTTTCTACAGTCATTAAATAGAATCAAATAAACTATGGGAAGTTAAAACCACCTTTCACAGACAGATAGCTGATGTGCACAAACTTGGCATTTAACACCTCCTGAAAATCTTGTTTTTTCACCTTGGACTACACCCACTGGGATGGAGTGTGAGGACCCACCATCAACAATTACTATGGAGTACACTTTTCACCCTTTCAAGAGTAACAGACTTCACAGCTAGTCCAGTTTATAATTCTGTGACCATCTATCAGGGAAAGGAATTCTAATAAATAGATGATTTGTGAAATGTAACATGTTTATGTATGCGTAGTCTAAAAAATCCCCCAAATTGTTTTATATTAAACTGCTCTTAAGAATACCAAACTGTTCCAACTTAAACAGAGAAAGGGGAACACCAAACCAGTGATTTAGTACCAAGGCTGACACATACAAACAGCTGCTCCTATCTTTTATCCTGAAGGGTTTTACTCGGAAGACCCTGAGCTAAGGATTTTAAAAGCCATTTCCAGCACCCTCCTCTGTCAATTTCCTGTGACAGGGGTAATTTTATCTCTGAAAAAAGGATGGGTGTTCCCACAATAACCTCCATGGTTCTTATCAGAAGCACACCAACAGACTCAGAGAGAAAAAAGAAACTATTCCAATAATCTACTACTTTTTTTGTCCCATTTTGTGAAGAGTGGAAGTATCTTGTATTCAGCAGATTGGCAAAAAGTGATAATAATGAAATGTCCCAGGAAAATATGGCAGAAGAACAGCTAAAGCATGTCAAAATCTGAGATTAGGGTGGGGGATGTGAGACTGCTAGTAAGATTTAATTAAGTTGTCACTCTTAAAAGTACCAGTACCAATACAATGGTGTATTTTGTATACTTTAAAAGATTTTAAATAGAAGTTAAAGTGTTCAGTAAACTCAAAAAACTGACTTCTTAGACAAAATCCATTTTGTAGTGTTACACTCTAGCATCAGCTAAAATTACATTGTATCTTAAAAGTCAGGTAATACAGGGTGTTGGTCACTACCCTTAAGGCAGGGTCACAAATCAATGACAGTGAAATGATGGAAATGTAACTCTAAGCAAAAGAGTAAAGGTGATGACCGTTGCAGTGTTTGCTATTACAAAATCCATCATACTTGGGATGCACAACGCAAAAAAAACCTGCCCCTGCGGCCATTAGCACTATGACGCACAAGTCAGTTCTCAGTTAAGCCAACCTGCACCCAGCTTGTTAACCTGCAACCTTGCAAAATCACCATGCCTTGTTAAAGACATACCCCTAATTCACTGCCTCTGAATACCTCCCTGGCTTCCTGGTGTGGCGCAGTCATTATGCTAATTGCTTAATTATTCAGGAGAGATTATAAATCAGCATGAAATGATGAAATCTCTCTTGATAATCAAATTAGATACCTGACTGAGGATATCAGGAAATTTCATACTTCAGAGGAGAATGAAATTAAAGTTTGAAATTCATTATATGTGTAAGACGATAAAGGGCATTGGAGGGTTTTTATACTTATCTATAATTAGACTAAGTAAAACACTGAAAACAGCAGAAAGTTTTTTTTTTTTTTTCTTTTTTATAGACCATATAAGCCAACAGGCACATACCTTTAATTTTTCGTAGCGGTCGCTTAGGGCTGCCACTTGATGATCCCTGTGCCTCCCAACCAGTTTGCACAGTGAGCAGATCAGCTGGTCGTCAGTGACGCAGTACATGTTCACCTTCTCCTCCTCATGCTCCAGGCACTGGAGCCCTCTGAGGTGAGAATCAGGCATTGGCTCAATGAGCCGGTGACCTGTGAATGGTTTCTTGTTCGGGTGAGTTGCCCTGAGGCACTCCTCGCAGTACGACACTTCGCATGTCACGCACGTCTTAACGGCATCCTGGGGTGGGTCCTGCTCGCAGAACTGGCATTGGACTGGTTCCGGCGGAGTTTCTGGGCTGGACATGGCGGCACTGACGGGAACCAGAGCCAGCCGGTTGCTCCCTTCCTCAATGGGAGAGTTGGGCCCACTGTGGGGACCAGCCAACGGCAGAGGGAGGCCAGCCGAGGATGAGGCCCGTTGAACTCTATCGATAATGTTCTGCAAGGTCACGTTTCTCTTGAGTCCTTCTAATCCACGCTCCGGACTCAGGGAAATGACATACCTACAAGTGGGGCACTGAAAAGCGCCAATGCTCTGGACGGACTCGTTGGTGGCGCAGTGGGAGACGAGGATGCGGTGGGCACAGCCGAAGCACAGGCTGTGGGCACAAGGGAGCAGCAGCGGGTCTTCAAAGAGCTCCAGGCAGATTGGACAGGTCAGCTCTGACTCCAGAGTGTCCATCCTGCTCAGAAGAGGCCAGGCGGGACTGGGTGCAGCGTCATCAAAATCCAGAAGAGCCGCTCAGATGTCTGGAGGCCAGAGACAAAGAGATAGCGCCAGGAGAACAGAAAGGGGAACAGAGGGAAAAAGAGCAGAGGGATTTGAGATTAAATTGTGTGAAACAGCTTATTTTCCACAGCTTTCTTGGGAGGGCTTATATCTCAATGGAGCTGACAACTGCTAAATAATTGCAGTGCTGAGTTTTTCCTTTTCAGCCTGTAAAAAGTTAACTGTAGATTCTGCCAAACCCATCAACAAACAACAAATGAAGAAACAGACCTACAAAATAGGCAGAACTCTGGATCATCTTAGCCAGAAGCTGTGCAATGTCATTAACAATTGGAAAATGCTCACATCTTTTTTGGTCTGTTTATTCTTTAAAGATCCTTGTTGTGTTTTCCAGCACCAACACTTTAGGTTTAGCTAAACCAAAATTATCATCTGGCAGCAGACTAGAGTGTGTTACTTTCCCATTACATTAGAGCTGCAAGGAGAGTTTGTTGGGCTGGAAGGTGCTTAAAACTGCATCACAACAAACCTCAAAGCCAACCTAAGCTATGTTTAAATGATTTATGATGCAGCAAGTTATTTATTTATTTATTTTCTTTGGAGCACAAGCTGCTGCTGTTGCTCATTAGCATTCAGCGCTGGTTTATAATTCACTGCAATGTGTGGCTGCAAAACGGTACTTTGGAAGTCATTTTTAATCTTGGAGTACACTTAAATTTGAATCTATTTTAATAAAATTGAAAAGGATTTCCTTATCAGCATTAACATGTCAGCAGGAAGGATGTTTTTCATTTGAGGTGCAGCAGTGCCAGCAGCTGCTGCTGCTACAGCTGTAGCCAGTTAGTAATTAGCGCATGTGTCGACTTTCTCCTCCTGCAGAGAAGCTGGCTCTTGATTTCAGCGTGTTGTCGCCGTCAGGTGGTTTTAGTTAATGTTTGTGCTGATATTGCGCCCCCACCTTTCCCAATAACCATGGTTTCCACTGAAACATCTCAAATATGTTTATTCACAGACAGATAGAAAACAATACGGCTAAGTGTTTAATAAAATTATGTTGGCTGGAAGCAAAGCTCTAAAATTGAAAGAATTGGTAAAATATTTGGCATGTCTGACTGTTTCTTTGAACTCTTGACCCAGTTTGTTCAAAATGTGGTAGAAATCAGTTGATTTTGTAAGACTTGTAAGAGTCGGTGTTGTCTTGCACAGCTAATAAAAGTGGTGACGGATGTACAGAGTATGGTAGTGCAGCAGCTAGCGTGGACAGATTTCTATACATATAGTTCTACATCCTTTTTTGAAATTATGGATTTTTGTATCTTCATTTCTCAAGGTTTTTTGTGAGGCTTTCATTTTTAGCTTGTGGGAGAGATTTGGCCTGTTTTGTATGCTGTAAAGTTTTGGCTTGGATAGATGTTTCCTGATTTAGTTGTTTTTTTTATAATTCTGTATTATCTCCTCAACCTAAGGCAGTGTGTCTTTCTCTTCCAGGATGTAGGCATACAGAAATTCTGAGAAATTATACCAATACAAAGTAAGCATATGTAGAGGAACATAATATGCAAGTTGTTTCTTATGGAAGAATTGAAGTGTTGCAACCATTTCTCGTTTTTTGTGTGTATAAAACTGAATTAGCTTTCCGGAGAACTTGTGCAACACTGGTTTTAAATCGACAATGCTGTTTGTTTCTAAAAGTGTATTTCAACACAAATGGATGTGTAGATAGACTTTGGTCAAATTGCATTGAGAAGCAACAGTAAACACTGATAACATCAAACCTGGAGAGTGCCAGTGTTGTGCACAGAGCATCAACAATGCTTGGACATTTGCCGTATTAAACTGTCCTCTGGCAATTTCAAAAATGTCGGATAACATCAATTTTGTGAACGTTGCTTCTATTCAGAAGTCAAACTTCCATAAAGCACGAGAGAGGTAACAGGATAAGTGCAGTTCTGTGATATAATGCATGCATTTCTGATGCAGGAAATGTGTCCAGTCTTATCTCAACAAGCAGGATTTTCAGCAGATGTCACTGTCGGCTGAGATTAAAGCATTGGTGCGTCAGACAATAGGATGCAAAGAGCTCAGAGTATCTCTCTCATTCCCATGCATGGTTTCCTCTGATCTAAAAGAAGGGGGAAAAGTGCTGCAGATAAATTGTACCCCACTTGAGAGTTTTGCAGTGCTAGCATTTTTGAGGCCATGTGAAGGCGGATAACAGTTTTGTGTTGATTAAAAAAAGGCAGAAAGGAACTAAAATATATTTCTGCAAGAAATATTTAATGTTTAATGCCATAAAAGAATGTTTCCACCTTTACAGATTTTTTTCTATTTTTTATTCTCTTGTACTTAATTGTAAAAAACAAGATATTTACAACAAGTACATTTTCTCCACAGAGCAATGAATAGCCATCAAGTTGATTTCATGTATTTAATTTTAAAGTAGCTATATGTACAACTGAAGCAGGGAATGTTGTGCAGAAATTGACAAAATCCAAAGTAAATAGGGCTTCAGTAATGAAGTAAATATTGGCTGAAAATGTCCCGCGACATTTTGATGCAGTCACTTTGTTCACTCAGCAGTCAGTCAAGTAATATCAACCGCCAACAGCTTTATTGAAGGAAAGAAAGCAGAAGTAAGGCTTAAAAAAATCTTTCAAACAAAGCCTGGAATGGTAAAAATTTATAGAGCTGTGATTAGTTTGGGCTTGACACTGAGGGATCCTGAAGGCATTATTGACCAAAGAGAATAGATTGACTGAATTCAGATGAAAACACTTTAAACCAATCTGTTTGTTCTTATGCATTCACAGACTCACACAAATTGAAACAGGCAGCCGAGAGAGGGTGAAATGCCTCTAACCATACCGTAGGTGACACTGTTGAACCGTGCAGGGAGGTGACTGAGTACAAAGCAAAAGAAGAGAGACGGGGGGGGAAGGAGGAAAAAAACGTGGGGATGCTGGGGGGATAAATGTATATGATTTTACAAAAGTCTAAGTTGTTTACTTTTTCCATCATCACTTTGTGCCTCTGGACTGCCAGAGCTGTCACAGTATGTAAATGACTAGTCTGTCATGCTGGCACCTCAGCAATGTCAGTACCAATAGTCTTCAGTGGGGGGCAATACAAAACTGATTAGAGGAATGCTTTAGTGTTGTTCCACCTCCTCTTCACTGCAGTTTCTGCCTATAAGCAGAAATTATCTCTATAACCAATCACAAGCTAATATTTCTAGCATGTTGTTTTCATACCTATTTATACATTAATATGATATTACCCAGCATGCATCCCTTGACAGGCATAATGTAAATAATGTATGAAATATTCTTCTTAGCCCCCTACCATGCTTACTTTCCTGAGAATGAATTTGCTTCAACCTGACTACACCAGTTTAGGCAAGAGCTTAATGAAAAACTTGTTTTCACAAGCATAAATCAATGTTTCTAGCCTTTTTTTGATGTCAGTGTCTCCATGCTTGTGTTTGGAACACAGCTTAAAAGTTTTGTTGCAAGCTAAATCTGGGAATAACCTCACGCCCCACTTTCTCTGCTCTAGTTGCAACAGTGGGGGGAAAAAAAGATCACAAATATATGCTTGAATGTGCCCTGTGAGGCTGATTTAATAAAACAAACTATAAGCAGGATGAGTAAGCATTTTATTTCTCCCACTTCAAAAAATTCTGGATTTCAATTTACAGGGACCCAGGATTGTAATTCCTACTTCAGGGAGCATTTAACTGCATTTTTATGACCTGGTACTGGAAAAATTAAATTTCCATGTATAAATGGTACACTCTGTGGGCTTAAATCCACTAGCAACTTGCTGGTAAAGGCCAAACAAAGCCACCTTAAATGGAGTAAAACTTTCTTAATGTTAGATTTGCGCCATTTGTGTTGTCAAATAAAACTGGATTGCTGCTTTAAATGCAGCATGTTTTTTGAAACATAAAAGTAACAATAAAATTTCAATTTTAAAATGTTAAGGTAGAAATCATTTTATTTCTGTGCCATAAAGCCACTGCTAGCTAAGATTTGGTGTTAGAATTTCTTGCTTACTATAGTAATACAAACCAAAACAAGGCTTTTCTCAGCATTTTCAATTATTCAAGAAACAAAAAATGAAACATTTTCACAAATTTTGAGTATAAATGTAAAGTACTATGTGTAATACTTTGCATTTATGGAAACAATAAAAGTTCAAATGAATGGTTAATTTGTTTTTTCCACTTTGTGCAATATTTTACATAGAAAGTAACCATATTGAATTTAAACTTAGACTAGGTTGGGGACCATCATCTTTGCAAGTGGGAATTTTGATTACAGAAATTCATGTAAAAATTGGTGAAACAACTTATTTTAGTATTTTTTTAACATAGGTTTTTAAAATTTTAGTTTATTCAAACAGAGCATATCTGCCATAAATTATATCTGTTGGGACTTTACAATTATATCCAGTCTATGACTATATACAGTCCCATAGGTTAATTCAAATAAATACAGGACAATTAGAATGTCTGATTTAAATCCAGTTGTATCACTTGATTGATCACTTGAATTTCAACTTCAGCAAAAAAAAAAAAAAATATTTTTTTCTTACACTAAAGTATCAAGTCCATTATCGTCTTTCTTAGAGATGGCAGAATAAAATGCTAAAATGTCTCAATTTCAACCACAGGGTTAAAACTGAGACATATTAACCTGTCAGTTTCTAAGTCTGTACCTTTGTCTTTATAGAAATGGAAAATCTGTTGCCGTTGCCATAGTTACTTTGAAAGAAATATATAAAACCTCTTATCTATAAATTCCAACACAACCTTTGGTGTAATGTACTACATCACCTTCCATTTGTCATTTTGCTTGTAATCCACAAGTTACCTGACAAACAAATGTTCACTAGAACAACAGAACCACGGAGCTTTTCAGAAATTAAAGCCCCTTTCAACTTTTGTTCTCACTTCCAGTTTACATCTGGGCCGTCTCCCTCCACAAAGTCTGGGCCCCACTTCTTAAATCTTTCATTAAATGTGGATCCGGGAAAGTAGCGGCTTTCCCTTCCACTCACAGTTTAGGCCGGAATAAAATTTTAATGGGTACCCTTTTATTTTCTAAAAACTGATTTGACAGAAGCACAATGTGGGCAAAAACAGAGGTGGGACTGAGCTTGTGTTTGTTAAAAGGGAATGCCTGGCATGGTTTTACAATGCACATAATAAATGCTTACATATTGTTGATTTAATGTGACTTGCATGTTTAATTGCTATTAACTTGCGGAAAGTGGGACTTTTAGCCTTTTATGATATTTTTTCACAATTGTCAAGGTAAACTGAGTGGAAAACCCAAATCTTGGCAGTAATTACAGTGAATACTCTAAAGCCACATAACCTTGGTATGAATTTAAAAAAAACATGTGTGCAGAGATCCATTTTCTGATTTGATGCGAACAACTGTGGCAGTCCACGATGTAGATACAAGAAGTAGGTCATTCCCATTGACCTGGCTCACATAATCAGTGTACACTGTGTGTGTCACTTCATGATCTCAGCGTTCCAATTCTCTCTCCATCTCGCTCAGCTCGGAGGAGGCGGAAAAATATAGCAGAGCACACGGCATAACGATAGAAGAGGGCAAAGGCATCTAATTCAGAGGATAAACATATCTGGCTGTCAACGTTCATAATGTCATGTCTCAGGACTAAAACAAACCTTGCCCAGTGAAAACCGATGGGATAGATTTAACTGTACACAAATGCATTAGCACTTCCTTGCAAAGAAAAGTAAAGATTTTAGTGTTGGGTTGTTAAGCGCACCACTTGCCCCTAAATGTAACCTACTTCCAGAATGAAGATGCACTAAAAGAACTGTCACTAAATAATTTACGTTTCTGTTCCTAAATACCAAATAATTCAGCTCTTGATGTGCATCGTTGAGTCAACTTTACTCTTCCGTCTCTTCCAACCTTTCACCCTTTCGACACCTTGTTTGCATCAATCTCTCGAAGAACTCAATAGATCCCACAACTGTTTACTGGATTTGTGGAGGAAATCGGAGGGGTGGGAGGGAAATAACATAATCTGCCTCCATAGAAGCAATGGGTGGCTAATGCCAGATTAACCCTTGACCCCGCTTCATGGTTGAGAACTAGTTGGCTTTACAAGAGGTCGTGCAATCCGGACCCAAGCTACAAAAAATGTGCCATACTAATTGATTTCTACAGGAAAGGATTTATTCTAAAAACACTTGTAAACACATGGAAAGCCTGATGCTATGTTTTTCCCCCCCAACGCATTTCTTATAGAATGTTGGTGGCATTTCTTGCTGTATAGGCTAGAAGAACTTGTTTCTATACAGTTTGCAGTCTTCCTTGCATATATTGTAATATAAGTACAATTGGGACACAGGATGAGGAAATGTATTTTGGCAAGGAACATGCCCAGAGCAAAAGCTAACGAGGTCCAAACTGGAGTTTTAGATGAGGGATCAAAAGCTTTTAGCTTTAGATGTCAAACTCAGAAGAGAATTCGAGGTCTTTCATCTCTTCCACCTTTTTTCCTCTCCATCTTGGCCTCCCTTTGCTTTCCCTGTGTTGTATGATTCTTCATTTCCAGGTCTTATAACGTTACCAACACTAAAAATAGTCAAATGCTACACTAACATTTGTGTTTTCAGTTCTCAGAAACCCTGCCACGTTTTTATCCCTAATCCGCTTCCTGCCACACCGGCTGTGACCAATCCAGGCCTTTCATGGTCAGAAGTGGGCAGTCACACTTTAACAGGATTGGTTGGTCATAGTCTGGGATGCAGAGGCTATTAGTGATGATAATGGAGGGAGACGTTTGTGATTGTTTGTGCGTGGCAAGGTCTGTCTGGAATCTTGCTTGTATGACCCAGATTGGCCTCAGTGGTACAGCTAAAAAAATCAATGCGATGTTTGTGGGGCAGGAGATTATAGGGGACATGAAACAAGTCTGGTGTTGACAGTATGTTTGATTGGGGTGTTCGACGTTCAATGGCATTGACAAAAAGACTCACGAGGCAATAAAGTAAACATGTTGGTTTTGGACACTTCATAAATATTAAGCCATATGCTTTAGGAAAGAATATTAGGATTACTTCTATAACAACACTTTGGAATAACATCCACTCTAAAGGTCCGGTTCCTCACAGAGGGTGTGAGAGTTCCACCTAAGATTGCCAAGTACTTGATTGAATAAATTTTGTCCTCCGCCTCCTGCAGGTTTTCAGTGCCAAAAGACTCTAAAGCTGGCCCAGAGCATCACTGAGTTGCTTTCTTTTCCCTCAGAGATGCCAGTTCACAAAGTTTCCATTCTATTTTCTTTCAGTTTTGATTAATCGCTTCACGGAACAGAACCCCAAAACCTTTTTCGTTTTTCTTATTTTGCGGTGAGCAAATTGGAACTGACAGTTCTTGTGCTTTTGGGTCTGTAGTGGTGCATTTCTTGAGTGTAAGCATTGAGCCCTTTAGCGTTCAGTATTTGCCTTATGTATATTCTGCCAAAAAGTCTTTCTGGATCTTATTTGCAGTCAATTGATGTAGCCACCTGTCTCCTTCGCAGTCTGATGACAGCAGATGACAGATTCCTCTATGTCCCACCAGGTGGTGCAGCCACAATTCCTTTAACTGTCAATTGTGAACTCTGCTTGAAATTATACCTGTAGGAACATTCAGGGCCTTGGATTTCATTGTATTCTCTTGGAATTTCTCTTGACTTGATAGATAAAAAACATCCAATAAAATGACAGTCCAGGTATTTACAGTGTTCTATCTCAAGTACACAAATGTAACCAATGATTTCTTGGATCACTTGTGCCTGAGAGCACAACTGATTTGCAAATGTATGCTCTTAAGGCCAATCTGGAGAGTTGACCAATGTATAGAGAAATTACACTCCTTAAACTAGAATTTTGAGTTGAATTTGAACTATTCTGGCATATCTTGTTCATTGTATACACCTGAACAGTTTTTAATTTAGCCAATAAACCAAAATTTGCAGTAGGGGTTTAACCATATTCAGTAGAGCTGTATTGTGGAAATGATGGTGTCTTGTTCTGAAAATATGTATTGAGACGTTTCTTTGCCTAACACTCTACTTGTGTCACAATCCAGCTTTGGGATTCACTCTGTCCTGCTTGTATTTAACATGAGATAAACTGCGTTTAGGCAATAGGAGAGAAACAAACAGAACAGAAACCTCACCGCACACTTTTAAAAGTTGGCTGAAGTTTCCTTCCATCACCACAATTACTTAGTAATGCTTTGATGAAAGTGATAATGTAGCACTCATTCCCAGAAAGTTATCTTGGCTGCTTTGATTGGCTAATAAAATGTTGTGAAAGATCTGTGTGGCATGGGTATGCATGAGCAGGGTGCTGGAAGGGGATGAGGCCAGCGCATGTGGCTCGTACCACGCAACATACATTTGATGTAAACTATTCAGGGTGAATGAGAGTGAAGCAGTGATCTCTGCTACTAAGTGAAATTTGTGTGGCATTACATCAAGTGAAGTTTGGTTCTTCCAGGATGTGGTAAATCTTGGTGGGGTTCTGTTTCTGATCTCGGCTAGAGTAGATTTTTAGAAGAAGGCCAAGAACAGAGTGTATTCTACCAACTTTGAAGAACTGGACTGTTCTTCAAAGTTGATAGTTGTTTTTTTTTTTTTTTTCTCATAATGTTCCTTATGAGAAAAAAATTTAAAAGTGTCAAATGTAGCCAGACTAGTATGAAGTGAAACTAGATTAAAACCCCAAACATAAAAGTCTTTGAGACTATATTTTTTACATTGATGCAACTTAAGGTGCAACTGACTAAAGTTGGGAATCTGACTGGTTTGAATGAATTTGGACTTATTTTGGTAATCTCTGCACAGAACAGTTTGGGTCCCAAAATGCAGTCTGAAAATAGTTAGTTGAAACAGAGTTATATTAATCTTGCAAGTTTAGCTTGTTTGTCCAAACCTGTTGAGGCTACTGCACTCTTTGCTTGTTTTCCTTAGTGCCCCTTAGCTTAGCTACCAGGTTTTGCTCCTTAGACTTTGACATAAAAGTATATTTCAGGTGAGTGACCTCTGTCAACACAACAGAGAATAACTACTTTGTATTTTATATCATACAAGTTTTAAACACAAATTGTGAGAACTGAGCTTGAAGCTAACGCTATAATTTTCTAAATCTGGGTTTGTCAACACCATGATACTCAGTCTCACACCTCTGAGTAGAGCAAGGTTAAATTTATACATTTTCACATTTCCTCTCTCAGCTATTGATTTTACTGCACTACAGCATCATTTCCACTTGTCAAAAACATACAGTGTGACTTGAATGGAGGAGAATAAATGTATGTCTTGAACAAACTAACAAAAGTTTGAGTTGGGTTTTTTAGCATCAGAGCAGCCCAAGTGTGCACAAGCAGCTTCTTTTGGCCAAGGATTTTGATTTTTTTTGCTGCACATCAGGTTTTTTGCAGGCTTGCAGTTGTTGGTGTGTCTCTTCTTAGAGTATTTAGTGATTCATAGCAGAAAAGGCCTGAACCAACCAGTTCTTTACTACCAGTTGCAAGAAGAACGAGATGCTTTTTAAAAGCAGCTGTTTATTAATTGGAACTTTTGAATTTGGTCATAATTTTGTTCATGTTTATACTTTGAAGTTTATTTTGTTTTCTTCTGCAAATGTCTATAAACTTATTGTTCAGGAAATAGCATCTTGCCTTTCTCTCACTGAATTGTTTACTACCTTTTGTACATAGTGAAATGTTGAGCACTTTAAATTCTAAGGACTCAATTGGGCCTAAAACAACAGATTATTGGTCTACAATTCAAAAGGTTTCCATAATTTTATGGTGATTATTCTCATTGACCTTGGAAACATTGGCTGCTGGTAATACCACCATAACTTTGTTGCATCTCAAGGAGAATACACAACATTAAGTAAATAGCACTCAGCCTTGCCTTTCCTTCAACTGAACACTGCAGAATGAATCATTTGATCACCACATAAGCCCCATAAAGCTGCCACAGCTTTATTTGGGTATGTAAGAAAAATTCCTTAGCACTTAGACGATGCTTATACCACACATATGCACTGTGACGGGATTTGCTGATGCATACAGTTTCTCCACCAGATCTAGTTTGTCATTAGACGTTTTTTTTAATTTTTTAAAATTCAGACTTTTTATTTTTTTATTTTCACTGTTGAATTTCTTGATCTCAAATTCAATAGCACATCTTACATTATATAAATCACCCTATAAATATGTTTAAAAACCTTACAGACCCTCTTTTATTGCAATGGCACAAAAAGAAAGAAAAGTTTTAATCTCTGAATATAAACTGAATTGTGTGTGAATGAATAAACTGAATATTCATGTATTTCCAACATCTATTGGCACTCTTAGAAAATTTCTTTAAAACATTTTACGTGCTTTTTTTTTTTTTTTTGCTTCTACTTGCCAAGTAAATTATAAGTTGTTTCAATTGTGTATGACTGTGTTGTGAAAAACAGAAGTCCACTTCTCTTGGCCTTTATTCAAAATGGACAAACAAAAGGCCAATCTAGTAAGGCAGCCATTTGTTGTAACGCATATTATGCAGTATTGTATACACTGCTCTGCAACTTACTGTGGAGAGTTCTTCCAACTTTAGAATAAAAAGCTGAAGGACCCACTTATCCCCACCACAGGACTACTGAATAAACCAGTTGCACCCATTGTCACACTTCTGGAAGTTACCATGACAACATCACTCATTTTACTTGGTTGGTGATTAAAAAAACCCACTGGAGTGGATAAAATGAAGTGAATTGGAGAGGAATGAAACTAAAAAAAAAAATGTATTTCCCATTTCAGGAATGTTTAGATAGCAATTAGCAGTTCTGCGTCCCTCCAGCGTGAACTAGATGTTCGACTTTGAAGATCAAAATAAGCATTTAGAGTGATAAGCATTCCATTAGTTTTACCTCCCTGTTTATCACGTTAGCCACACATTGGTGAGATAAAGAGATATTTTTGGTAGAAATGCTATCAGCAATATGCCGTTTTTTCCTCATTATCAAAGCAGCAATGATCAAAGTTACAGCCTTGATTCTAAATAAGATAGAGTAACTTAGCCTTTAGATAAGTTTACATAAACTGCATGAAGAGTCCCGTAAGGAATAGAAGCAAGTTTAAAAGGCTGTTTGAGATAATTGTCTGCAAAGTTCCCACGGTCCATATCCAGGTGGGGCAGGGAGGGGGAAGAGACGGATCTGAGTGCCGCTCTGCTTCTTTCTGAAGGTCGCCCAGGCTGACAATGTCTCACTGAGACATGTTTGTGGAAACAGGAAAAGAAACAGGAACACTACTGTCGTTGCTATATTGGTCGGCGTTCTGACCGTTTCAAACCAAACATCCCACTAAGCTTTTTTTTTTTTTTCTTGGATTTAGTCGTTGTTCATTGAGACATTCTCAAAAGCAACAATTTTCTCGATCTCTCTGATCCGTTGCAGGTGAGACTGATGAGTGGTAGCATCGAGCTTGTGTTGCCCAGCTGTGACACACTCAACACAGAAGACACGCGTGCAGCGAGGCGTACCAAACACGCCTCAGCACAGAGCGTCCGAGTTTCTTTGAGGCTAATATAATGCACAATCAAGTGGGCTGTACTCTACATAAATGTAATATAAATAATCACACATATACATATTCACATGAACAGATGCACTCAGTCTAAAGTTGCATTTAAATTCGGAAAAAAAAATTCAAAGACTTGCCAGGTAAAAAAAAGAAAAACTAATTTGCAAAACCAGAGTTTAAGCACAAACAGTATACATAACCCTTCCTTCTGCAGATGTGTGTTCTGAGTTTTGAGAGACCACACAGATGAAAGTGGGTCACAAAACCCAGAATCAAACTCCACCCCAAAATCAAAAGTATCACAAGAAATTGGATAATCGGGGTTGAATTAAGTTGTCAAGACGCCTACAGACTGCGGAGCCGTATAGAGTCGAGATAAATGACTCACACCTCCTGTGATGAAAGCAGACTTTGTGTTGTACATATGTTCAGCAACTGTTTCTGTAGAAGTTTCTCCTGGTCTACAAAGCTGAATGGTTGAGTTCTAAAGCCAGCACTCTGTTATTATCATTCTTGTAAACCTGCCACATCTCCTGGGTTTCACTGAGAATGCAGTCGGGAGGGTTATAGCATGCGGGAAACCCCCCAGGGACTCCCAAACTTCAGCAAAAGATCACAAACTGCCCATTGTGAAAAAACCCACACAACTTCTTCTGCTCTTACCTTCCACATGATTAAAATCCCATCATCCAAAAACAAAGTGAAAAAGACGGGAAGATGGAGAGCTGTATAGGGAGACTGGCAGCTCTCTTTCGCTCTATCTCACGCTCTCTCTCTCCTCTCTCTCTTCTCTGTGGGATGCAGGAAGGTTGACGGTGGCGGCTGAAACAGCAGCGAGGAGAAATCCCAGGAGGCAGTGAGGATGTGAGTACGTCTCCGTGGCTGTGTCATCACCTCTCATGACATGTTTCCTCCTCTGCCTGTGTAAGCTTTTCCATCCAGACCCAGCAGAGAGAGAGAGAGAGAGAGACGGGACAAACTAGTGCACCGCCCCCTCACTGTTCCCCCTCCTCTCTCCCCCCTCAGTCTGTTCATTCCTTGCTCCCTGTTTCACTGTATTCAAATGTGCCAGTGAGCTGCCCTGCCTTTAAGTAGGCCAATCACTGGCCACAGAGAGGTGGACTCTGATCTGGCGATGTGCTTGCGACATAATGTGCCTGCCTGCCGATTTTATTTCATTTTTTCAATATGTCTGCTTGCATGGAAACTCATGTGGATATGCGACTGTAGCACATTTAGGCACTCTTGAAAGCCAGGTACAGACCAATGACGTTGGTCTGACTTTGGACGAAAAGTCAATGGATAAATAGGACACTCTAAATTAAGAACAAACTGGATTCTAGAGAGATGCTAACTTTTGCAAGCCTTCAAAATGTTTACTCCTTAGCTGTCAAATCGAAACATGACACACTCAGGCCTCTTTAATTGTGAACTGGATAATATTAGAGAAACATAAACATAACATAACATAAACTCAGTCTTTATTTTTAAAACAGGATGATTATATTGATTGCATATAGCCTTCTGTCTTCTTAAACCAAGCCATTTTAATGTCATCACATTGTCCATAATACAAATCTTGGTCACTAAAACGTATGTCAGTCATGGGTATAAAATGCATCAAAAGTCCATCAGTTGGGGTAAAGAGATTGTTGAACAGATTTTAAATACATACGGCAATTGCGATATTACACTTTACTTTTACATTTTAATTTCTACATTATTTGATTTTTACATAAGTCTTGCATACATTAAGTCAAAATGACATTTGAAACATTTGACAGATGAAGACTATTTTTGGCAAAATTGGAATTTTGAGTGAAGAAAGATTTGGAGTTTCTCAAAGCTCCACACTCAGGCCTCTTTTATTCAGTATCTATGTGCCCCTTATGTCTTAGCTGTGTTAAATTTGTACATTTGTTTTTCTTGTCCTTTTCTCTTGCACAACACTTAACTTACCTTGTGTATAGACTGTGCTATGCAAAAGACCTTGGTGTATTTCTTATCACCTGCCACGATAAACAGGCTGGTTTTTGTTTATGTAAGGCAACAAATTTTATTGCTCTGCATTGATAAACAGGAAGATTTAAGCACAGCCACTTCCTTTGATAGTGCATCTATAAAAAAAGAACTGACTGACTGCTTGAATTGCTGTAAAAGATGTATCGTGAGCAGAATCCTGTTCTCTGTGTGCAAAGTTGCATAAAATGTGAATCCAACAGCTAAGTAAACGAAAGAAGTAAGACAAACTTGTGTAAAAATGCTAATATTAGGCTTAATTAACTTTCCAACTTATTTTCTTTCTTTCTCCAGTTTATTCTGTTAAGCAGTGGCTGTAAATATTTAAAGTGGAAAGCTGTAAATATATTTTTATCATGACGTCCTCATTCATAAATATTGCCGTTTAATTTTCAAACTTCCAAACACACTGTGCCCTATTAAAATTATAGTTACAACAAAACTAAAACTATCTGATAGTGTGGTACTTGTATTGCAGTAAGTCTGTTCATTAGCAGTTGAATGGCCACACAGATTGAGTTTATGGTTTATATACAAACTAAAGAGTAATTTAACATTTGAACAGCTTTTTCTTTTCATCTCAGTTTTTGATTGCAGATCAAGATAGTTATGTTCATTTACATAACTAGATAGTTATTTATATAACTATCTACAACATGTTGGTTCTTTTGTTTGAAAGAACAAAAGTGACCAAATTGGGTCTCCAGTGCACAACTCAATCAATATCATACCTGCTTTCAGGACCTTGTAAACCTAACAACCTAGAAACCTACAAAGCTCAGTGTTTAGGTCAAGCTGGATGAAATGCCGCTTGGGATCTGAACTGTATTAAAAATTTAAATTCTGGCATCATTCGAGTAATGTTCTGACACCACTGTTACTCTGATGTATGCAATCATCAACAGGCCACACATCCATTGAACAAATTCTTTAAAAAATGTATTTTTTATCAAGAAAACATCTGTATACTAATAACTTAATAGATGGGACTGACACAGATGCTGTGTTCTCTGTTTGGTAGAGCTTCCTGCTTTTGGTCGGCCAGATGCTTAACTCTTTGATCTTTGTCAAACAATGCAAAGACAAATTGTGACTTGAGTGTATTAATATTTATAGGTTTGTTTGGCTTTGAAATGTGATAATATATCCTCGCGTTCACAGCAGTCCCATTAAACTCAGATTACAACCAGCTGCAACGAGGTTTATGTTTGAGAGACTCGAAGCAAGATCAATTAATAATTTTATGCATCAAGATGGATGGTATTTTGGAAATGTGTTTTTGTTTTGTATTGAACAAATTTAATAAACTGAGAGCTGACATGACTTAAGCTGTTGAAGTGAAAACAAATTGAGAAATAAAAAGACACAGGTTTGTCAAATAAAGCTGTCTTCAGATTCAAGATGAATAGAAGCCATAAAAGAAGTCACTCCCTCATCAGTAAAATGAATCTCCCACTAGAGTTTTTCCCCATTGTTTCCCTGACGTCACCATGGCTCTCCCTAAACCTTAAAACCTCAGCTGTTTTGGCTGCTACTCATGAATCTTGCTCACTATTTTTTTTTTCTATGGCCTACAAGAAAAGCTGCTTAAAATAATCTCCAAGATGCAAGTCGGCAAGCTGCACACTATGACTGCAGTGTTTGGTTGAATATCCCCGACGTTAATCAGCTATATGATTGGACGTCACAGCTCTCTTCATCCTGGCCATTGCACATCACAACAAGCAAAATGAATAAAAACAATCTGCTTAAATCTTTTATTTTGAGGTTTTTCAGCTCATGTGATATAAAAGCATTTAAGCCGGGAGCACATCGGTTGCTGAATAATGAATAATCCCTGGCATTTGGCCTTGTGAAAATTGAGTTCTGTGGATAGAAGTGTGGAACATGGTTTTACTTAGCAAAGGTTTGTGGGTCTATTCTGCTCTGTGTTCAGTACAGTAACTTCTTTGTACCAGAAATGTTCTGCTGGGATAAAATTGAGTTAAACATATCAGCTTGAATGTGGTAGTTACCAGACAGAAAGCTAATATAAACCTAAAACCACTAAAAAGACAGAAAAAAGATTCTTTGTGCATTTAAGTTCACCCATGCTTTGATCAGTTTTAATCTGAAGGAGTGGTGATCTTAATTAATTCCTTATTACTCTGACATTCACATTGTACATTGTGTGTTTCTCTTGTGGTCAGAGTGGAATCAGTTGAGGTGAGGCGGTTGCCAAAGAATGTTCTTTTGGAAACGGACACAAACAGTTTCCATCTCGGGTCAGTTCTCTGAAAGAGCAGTACTCGCTCTCTGACTCTCCAAACCAATCATACAATTCATCAATAAAACAAAATAAAGGACCCGTAGGTTTACAAACAATGCTATCTAAAAATAGGATGCTCCACGTCACAAATCACCCTTAACTTATTGAAAGTAAATATGCTTTGGAACAAAACTCTGGTATCCGTTTAGTAGCTACAATAATTGGGGAAAAAAGTGGAATTGGCTAAACATTAGCTGTAGTTAGCAATGTTAAGTAATTGGACCACCCTGAGTCTCCAGGACCTCAGGGACAACGAGAACATTTTTTGACCGCAAGCTGGAAAACCTGCCGTTTTCCAGATTTGACTGTTTGTTGTCTCCAGTTTGTTATTTTTCTTGCTGCTTTGCCAATTATACTACAGCACTGCATTGCTTCTACAGGTATTGCATCAGTTGATGTTTCTGAGCTGACCAATTAGCTGTACTTGGTGTTTTTGTAGCTGTGAGATGAGGCAAGAATATCTGGAAAAAGTCCATGCATGCAGAAAAACAGGCAACCTCCACACAGAGAAACCCCCAGACTGGAACCATCTTTATGCACGACAATAACGCTACCAACTTCACTGTCATCCAGTTCTTGATTTTGAACAATTTGTGAAGTTTCCCTAAAACTCTGGGGGGATTCTGCACCACCTGGATTAGTTTATTAGCATGTAAAATATGTTGGGATTTTCTTCAGCACTGAGAGCTTTTTTCGACCCTGTTCAGTGATGTAATCTGCCTACTTTCCTGATGACTCACAGAAGACTTTCCAGTAAACCTTCAGAGACATAAGCTTCATATTCTTTTTGTATTGTGTTATTTCATGATGTGGTCTTGTTCCAGTGTAACGAGGATCTTTTGCATTATGTTCGTCATCTCCTCTTAGACTTTGAGATCATGGTGGCCAAATTTATTTCACTCCTTTTGCATTTATTCGATTGGATTCTGGTACTTGTCCAGCTTCCCAGGTCTTTTTTTTAAAGTTGCACTTCTTCTCTAGGTTGGATTCATTTCAGGCAGTGCTGCACGCTGACTTCAATAGAGTGAGGAAATTTGTTTTGTTAGATTAGTGTCTTGTGCTTTAAAGGTCGCAGACTGATTCCATTTTGTCACTGCTACATCTCATAGATTGAGGTCCAGGTCTAGCTTTGTCCGGTGTTCTATCATTTTTCTCTTTGGAAGGTTTCCAAAAGCTTTCTTTAGAATTAAAGGACAATGACACAAGGACTCTACATTCATCTAAGGAACATAATAGATAACGGAATGCTAGGTTTCTTTGTCCTACCTCTTTAGAAAACAGACCTTTTTTGTTGCTTACTTTGTGGGGCCATTTAATCTTCATTTATTGATTCTTAAGACAGAACAAATCAGCCAATCACATGGTGTGAGATTCCTATGCTCTTTGTCATTTCCCAAATCTGAAAGAGTCAAGAGCCTTTTGTTATTCAATGGTGTACAATTCAGATGCCAAGGCATCAAAATTGCACACGGTTCCTCCGTTTTCAGTTTTGAATAATGAAATTATTACTCAACTGTAATTTAAGGCGTTGTGTATTTAATCTTGGATAGTCAAGTTGAAATTAAGATAGATATATTTTTTTCTCAAGTCTTATGTGAAAAAAAAAAGTTAAAAAGCCCACACTATAGATCTACAGAGTGGTCTTTAAAGAAAAAATATCCACTTAGTAGCCATTGTGTGAATTTTCTCGCTTTGATCAAGAGTTGGTTCTGCTGGCATCTGCCCCCAAAGTCATGTGTCCAGTGGTTTAAGGATCAGTATGTATTTTGTATGGTACTTTGAAAAGTTATTCAGGATATTTTTGATTTGACTTATGATGCAAAAACTATCTTTTTAATCAAATAACGAACATACATGTAAACAGCACTTTAAATATTCAAAAGATGAAAAAAGTGCTTCACAGCATAAACAAAACAGAATTGAACAAAAACATTTGAGTATTTCATAAAGTCAGCCCTATTGCTTATTTATTTTAAGCTAACTGCATTGGTAAAATGCATTGTGGTCTTGCACTTGCCTTTTATTGTAAACCTACCGATAACCCCGGTACACACACACATATTTCTCAATTTAGGAAAGGCAATACGCTCAGAGTTTAAAAGCAGCCTTATTTTTAATGATCAGGAATGAGTGGAATGCTGCCTCTCCTCTCGCAGGGTGAGACCATCACGCAGATACAGGACGACAGGGTTACGACTTAAAACGTTTCCTGGGGCCATGTGCACAGTGGGTACTTTTGGATTTGAAGGATTCGCCTTGCACATATGTGCAGATACACCCACAGGACTTTAATGCCTTGAACGGCTATTCGCCAGCCTCCCAGGTTGAATAAATGCAAATGGACAGATACTGGAGGCCATTGTGCACACCAAATATGTTGACTCCATCTGCATGTGGCATCTTTACAACTAAGAGATTCAACACTTTGTTGGCTGAAACTGGGGTAAAAATCTTCATACAGTCATGCATACTGAAATATTTTGTATCAGTGTCTGTCTAGACGACCCCTGATGGTCTTTTTTTCAAGCTGACCTCTAGTTTTCTTGAGCATGGGGTTACATTCATGACAGGAAGGGTCTGGTTTTAATAAGCTCCAGGAAGACCTACAGCTGCTCCAGGAGGAGAGCTGGAGGGGAAGTAGTTATATTCTTTGTTTTAGAGCAATTTTTCTAGAGTAAACTATTCATCCCAGGAGAATTAAATACCCTAAAAAGGTTTAAAGAAGGCAGCAGATGGAGACGGATTAAACAAATAAAATGAGGGAGGGGCACAGGAGAAAAGAATCTTAGGTATCAATAGGAGAATCTCTTAAAATTTGCAAGAACAAAGTTGATTACTTTGTTTCTGTGTCTTACTGTTTGAATAACTAGAGCTGAAACTTAGTTGTATGAACTGATTGTAGAGAGAACGGGGAAAGCAAAGCTTAAGGTGCATCTAAAAAAGAGGCAAACAGTCATAGGAGATGATTGTGACTCACTAACTCAAACTGAGGTCAGACAATCTATGGAAATATTTTGATTTGCTCATTCCTCTGTGTCCCTAATAAGGAGCGTGAGGCAACTGAGGTCATAGTGAATCATAATGTTCTTTGAGTAAACAGTAGCTGTGGTTCTGTTTAACCAATGGCTACTTTTTCTTCTAAGAGAGAGAGAGGATTATCATCATATTTTGCAACCATAACTAAAAAGAATAAAGATCTGGAGTGTAGCTGAACCTGAAAGCAAATTCTGTTTTACATCAGGCAACCATCTAAACCCACTGCCTTAATCTGAGAGCCTGAGGTCTTTCTGGAGCTCCGATTCTCTGTAATAACACACTAACCAGTGAACGTGTCCTTTTACAGTAAGACGAACTCATCTTTTAAGCCTAAAGGCACAAATATGTATGTGCAGACATGAAAACGGGCTGTTTGTAAGAAACAAACGGGCACATTTGCACATTTGCATATATACATGTCAGGCAGCATTATCATTAGCCTAACATATCCGCAAACTGTCTAGAGAAAAGTCACATCATCACCTCTTATCCTCCGCCCAAAGCGGCGCCGCGCTGCATCAGATGACAACTGCGTGAACCTTCAAAAATATTCTTTTAATTGTAGAAATCACTCACCATATTTGGATTAGCGAAGGTTTTATATAAATAGAAGGCAGTTAAATATAGCTACTGTTTTATTTATGTTACAGGAAATCGCTTTGATGTTTGTGTCATGTATTTAATTTTTATATACTCACATCTTGTACTGCCGTGATGTTTGACTTTCATGGTTCAGTTTTTGAAACTATACAAGGAGACTCCATTGACTCCAATTTACTGAACAAATTATCGGTGACATGATAATTTACTAATGCAGTGTTTCACAATCTTCAAACCTAGAATGGTTGAAAGTGGTATTTAGTTTTATTCCATGCATAAAAACACAAATGACAACACTGGGATAGTTTCCAGCCTCTTAACCTCCAAACGTCTTTTGAAATGTTATCTTTATAATGACCAACAATTTTCCACTCTGCTTTTGTTTTTAATAAACTTTTTGCTTGATGTGAAATATAACTAATGTGATGTATTGCAGCGAAGCTTAGATAGATTAGATTTCTCTGTCACTGACTGGAACCCTTAATCGCATTATCTTAAATCTTAATCAGATTTCAACTAACTTAGACATTTCATCAATTACCTTCTATTGAGTCTAATGGGATATAGTGGGATGACTTAATGTTTCTGAAAACCAAATATGTCTGGTTCATATCAGAAACTACTTGGTGAATAAAAAGCTACTCTGAGAGGCAAACTTACCTTTAAGCCGATATGCTATTTCAAGCACCACAGCATAAATTTATTATATTAAAATTCTCATCCACTGGAAAGTAACATCTGGCTGCCATTTTGGATAGGGCAACATAGGGTGTAATGATGCATAAAACTGTGCTGTTTTTCTTTTTAGGTAAGATTAAAAGCCGGCTGAGTTTTAAAAACGTGCTTGAAGTTTAAGGAAAGTTGTTGCAACATTTTATCTAAAAGGTGGTCACCTGCAAGAAAAATACCCACAATCCTAATGGCATCAGAGCAAAGCAAAAATACTTTTTCTTCATAATTGTCTTTTTTTTGTGGGTGATTTTAGTAAATCACTGTCCAGTTTTTCTGAGAAGGTTGAAAAAGCATATAAGTGATTGTAAAATCAAGTTTTTCTAAAATATAGTTTTCAACAATGTATATATATATATATATATATATATATATATTTATGATATGTCCATTAAAACATATCCAGATGATAAACAAGCGTCTATTACCACAATGTCTGAAATCTCTTGGTGTAATCACTATGCATATTTTTCCTGACAAAAATATCCCGATGTTTTGAATAAAAATGTGCCTTCATTTTACAGTCAAGGACAACTGATGTGCTACAGAGAATCTATGCAGGAATTGTGTCCAGAATGGTTGCATATAGGTAGGAAACTGGTATAATAGATGTCCAAGCTATTTTAAAAACGTCCTTCTCTTCACTTACGATTTAGTCATAGAAATCTTCACTTCATGATCTGAAATCCCAAGCAGGAGACTTTGCAGTCATTATGTCTTCTTTGAATAGCCATTTTTTGTGCTCTGATGCCCTGGTTCACTGTTCTAAACGTCACTCCAAAACAACTTGCAGCAATTTCCATGTTTGCCTTTTGGTAACCTTTTCCCTTTGTATATTTCTCTATTTTGGATATGGAAATTAATGTAGCTATCATGAGCTACATGCCTGAACACATCAGAAAAGGAAAAAGTTGTAAAAGTGATGATTTATGCCCTTTTAAATGACATTTCTATAATGGTGACCTTTCCAGAAGACAGTCCCCATTCGCCTGCAAATGATACAGTTAACTGAAAATGAACCCATTCGAGCTGACATGCAGATTCCCACACAGAACAAAATGTACATCCTAATTTAGGCAACCACATTTGACGATTTAAAGCCGGTATATTTATTTATAAAGCCAGATATTTTTACAGTCATGCTTCCTTAAGATTAGCTTTCCCGCTGTGGAAAAAATTGACTTTTTCCCAGGTGTGCTGAATGACGGCATGGAGCATGAATAAGTTATAAGCGAAAGTCAAGCTCCCGAGCCCCAATGGCTGTCGCCCCTGCTGTGTAGAGTGTGAATATGTGTGTGGTGGTTAATCTAATGCCATGATTAATGTCCTTTGGGCTGCCTAAAGTACAGAGAATTTTCTGATTTATGTGCGTGTCACTGCCTGTGACCGCGAGGACATGCACACAAACTCGCACACATGCTTACTCCTGTTTTGGTAACATCTTCTTTGACAAAATCTGCATTTGGGAAAAGAAAGAAAGTGGGAATTGCAAATGAAAGTAAAATGTACTAAAAGTGACTGGCAGGAGTTCAGCACCGGAACTTTAATCAAAGGACATGCATTTTGTATGAGGGTTTGCAGGTGGCTTTACATAGTTTCAGAGCTGGTGATTAATAATTAATTGCTTAAGTGATGGACTCAGTTGGATCATTATTGGCATAAAATATTAATCAAATCTGGCTCAGGTCTGATTTGTATGAAGCTGAAATTATTGTCTAGTGATCAACCTGTTCAAGGCATACAAACTGTTAGGACCTAGAGAAAAATGCAGATTATTCCTATAAGACTCCCAGTGGCTGATGATTCTTGCTTTCTCACATCATTTATAAAATAATTTTGTAAAATGTATGAAACCAGACATCAGAGTAAAGCATTTTTTATCACTTCATCTCATAATTACAGTGGAAAATGGTTCTTGCCAATTTTGAAACAAATGAAAATGAAATGAAAATGTCTTATCACTTCGACAACGCAGCTGTCTCATGTTTTTTTTTGTCATTTGAACTTGGAGGTGCAATCTCAATAAAACAAGTTCACATTTAAAGTTTTACACAATAATCACATAACTTGGAGCTATTTAAAGATATATATATTTTTTTTTTTTAATTAAGCAACTTTTTTGCTGTGCTGCTGATGAACCTTAGCATGGATACACAATTTGACCATTTGCAACTTTTTGTTTTATTGCAGATTCATGAGGCAAAAAGAAGTAATGACAAGACCTTTGGTTCTTCAAGGACATTTTGAAATGATGTGCAGAAAAGCAGAGTAAGGTAGGTTATTAAGTCTTTTGAATTTTTTTTTGTTGTTGTTTTTTGTCCTGGGTTTGTTGTTGGGTAGTGTGGCCATGACGTGCGATCTTAGGAAAACAAGTTTTCCGACAGCTAAATGTTTTCAAAGAAAGCTTAATTGAAGAGGAAAAGATATTCTACGCTGTATAGACAAAACTCTGAGACGGTTCTCATGCAGTATTTAGATAGTGATGCCAACAGGCAGTTATGCTGTCAAACTGAGGAGCATCTCAGGAAACACAGCTTCTTAAAGTCACTGACATTTGCTTCAAACATGCTGGGGCGCTCTACGTGTCTTGCTTTCCGATCCATCCTGAACTGTCCCCTCAGGCGAAGCCAACACCTTGTTTCCATTTTCCTACCATCGGTTCAGATGAATACCACCAGGAACAAACATAAAGACCCAGTTTTCCAACTCTGATATAAACAGACTCCAGATTTTCAATCTATAAAAAAATCCGCACAGCACTTCCCAAGAAAACGAGGGAATCTAAACCTGTGCAAAACACGGAATATAAATAGTTGTTCATCCATAAGAAGTAGCACAGAAATCCATAGCAACAGTTTGCGAATATAAGACTGACGTCTAGCAACAAGGGGAATCACTTTCCCATAACTGCTTACTTAGTTAGTCCAACCAGAACACATTGACCCAATCCAGCTTGTAGGACATCTATTGAATTTTTGCTCCAGCTAATCAAAGAGCCAATTAAAGCTGTCAGTACATTGTGCACTAAGGGGAACCAATAACTAGCACACTGAGCTTCACAGAATTTGTTCAGGCCATAGTGTGTCAGCAGGCACTTCTCTTGGAAAGACAGTATCATTCTTCAAATGTGAAACTTGTGGAAAAAAGTTTTTTTTTATTCCACTCAACTTCAACCTTTAATTTGTGTTTTTAAACTTTTTACATACATGTATTGCATGTTAGACTGTCTTCTGCTGTCCTCAAGAAGCACAAGTTCTATAATTGGTTGTTTAACTGCAAGTTTGGAAAAACATCCAACTTTCACAATGTTTGGTTTATTGTGTGCAGCGATGCTAATGCAAGCTAACCTAAGTCACGATTTTAACTACAATGATATAATTCTGTTTTAGATACAACATCAGACACTCAATTTAAAAGCTTTATAAAGTATCATTTAATAAACAACTTCCATCTGAAAGTCATCGCTGAAATTGATGCTTATTGGACCCGGCAATGTTTTTCTAGTTTGTTAATGTCCAGTTTCGGTGACTGTATTGTGTTCCTAGTTAGCAGGATTGGCTAACTATCCCATTAGTGTGTTTTTCTGTTGCTGTAGCCCATCTACATCCATACTCAACACAATGTGCATTCAGATATTGCTTTGCACATGCATCGGTTGTATCGCAACTGTTTATTTAAGCTGCTTTTTGTTCCATCTTTGTGAACTGGTCTATTTTCCTCCAACCTGCACGAGACTTCCTTTTTTTGTCAACACTCCTCCTGCTCACTGGATGTTTTCTCTTCCTTTGGAGGCTTAGAAATTCTTGTGCATTGAAAATCAGAAGTTTCTGAAATATTCAATCTAGGTAATCTGGCACAAACAGTGCTACATTCAAAGTTTACTTGCATCCTGTTACTCAGTTTGAAATTTTGAAAGTCATCTTCACCACATCAAGAACCCTAACGGCATTCTGCTGCCACGATCAGCTGATTTGGCTAATTGTGTTAACAAGCAATTGAACGGGCGTGCATCAAGTGCTGTGTGAGTACATTTGCATTTTCGCCTCCATTGTCTGTCAGTGTCAGTGTCAGCTGCAAGCTCCTATGAATGTAGCTCCACTTGTAGAAATATTCTAACACTTTAAACTCTCGTAAGACCCTTCTAATGTTCTGTAGTGGCTTGCACAAAAGGACAATATGTTGAGAGAAGCAGATTCCCAGCACAGCTGAAGAACAGCTTTGCAAAAGCTGTGTGGTTGGCAGAGATGGAACTGAACGGAGCACTTGACTAGTTCACAGCCCATCTTATCACTGAGTGTCTTTGGCTCTCTAAGGCTTTGTCATAGTACAGATTAACATTCAAGTCCCATGTTTGGTCACCCGAAGAACAAACCAGTCCATTCATATTTCCCAGCGCCCCCCGGGTGGATAAAAAGAGACCATTGCAAATACATTGCCGCAAATTCTATTTGTGCTGCCACCCACTTCTCTCCAAATTCGGCGCGACGCCTTTTTTTTCTCCATTCAAACTTGCTTTCTTTGGTTTCGGTATAAGGGAAGGAAGTGGCTTGAAGCCAGTGTTCTGCTGCTGGGGAGCTGAAACATGAATGCCAAGATGGATGGGATTTTATAGCTGGAATGTTGGGGGTGGGTTGGCCGGGCATGAAAAAGATTTGACACACTGGCACTCAGTGATGCCAAGGCTCCAGCGCTCTACACCCTGCTGAGCAGCAAATATAGCTGAGAGGGTGTTATAACTGGAAGTAATTTCAGCATATCAAAGAGGGAAGAAGAATATTAAGTTTTAAAAACATCAAACATGCAATAAAAATATCTGTATTGTATTTCCAATTGCATTTTAGCTGAAAATGATTTCTCATTTGTACAAAACGTAGTGAAGAGAGTTAAAGAGATTTACGCGTTCTACTCAATTTTTCTCCGACACCATCCGCTTAGAAGTTAATATATACTGCTGGTTTGTCACACTGCTTGTTTTTAGCTTGGCATCCATAGCTCCAGGTATTCCCACTGTCACCTTCTGCTTCTTTCAACCAACACTTTCCCTCCCACACATGTCAGAGCTGATAAGAGAGTGAGGCTCATAGTATAGAAAATATGAACTTGGAATGCCAAAAGCAACAATATCTGAGACTGTGATGGCTGCCTGTAGCTGTTGATACAGTACAACTGAATGATGTACAGCCAGCCTAAGGAATGAGCAACCTGGGCCGCTGAATAGGTGCCTAAAATCATCAGGGGCTCCATTTATGTTAGGTTTATTTTTTATTTTTTTTACATGAGTTATGCAATAGCAGTAAATTTACACGTCAAAACTTGTGATTCTTGATGCGGAAATGTTTATATGTAAATTAGTATTGGGAGACTGTAATGTATTTTTGTCTGGGTAGAATATTTTGTTGTGCAATAGATAAACATTCTATAATCTCCTCATGCTGAAGTAAAGATAAATTGATTTGGTACATCAGCAGGTGAAACTAATATATTCAATCCAGCAGATGGCCGTTATCATTGTGTGAATGGGTGACATTTTGAAGCCTTTATTTCTTCCGAATTATTACCATCGGAATTTTCAAAAATTTAATTCTGTGGCTGAATCAAAGTAGCGTGATACAAATCTCATTTAAAATAAATAAAACATAGACTGTCAAGTTGAAAAATGAGTGAAGAAAACGCGCTGTGAACCAACAGCATAAATGCATTTAATTAATCTTGCTGTACAGACCTGCTCTCCTACTCACAGAGAAATGCAATACTTTCTGCACCACCAACTAAATGCATTCCGGTTCATTATTCAATACTTAGCTCTGTGTGTGTTTCTGTGCTGGCGACAAATTAGACCCACACAGATTTGCTGCAGCAATGTTGCCAGATTGCAAACATGTGCATATCGATAAAGGAAAACACTTTTATTGTCTTCTAAACTTGAAACAATCTTACTGAAGATCTTAGCAAAGTTGTCCATAATTCATAAGGGCACATATACCATGTTTGTATTATTTATTTGCCATGTCAGGTGCCTTTTACTGCTTTACAGTGAAGAATGAGGTAGTATTTAAATTCTCATTGAGTTTTATGTACACCAGAAGGAGCAATTCATCATGTAGAGGGATTCACTTTTTTAAATGTTTTTGAAGGATTGATGAATAAATTCAGTTTGGAAGCAGCTGTGGAAACTGTCCATTAATCATTGCCCCTTTCTTCTGTACAAGTTTGCAAGAGTTGGTCTATTGACTTAAACAGTCGTTTAATAGTCCAAAGTCTTGTTTATGTAGCTTAAAATTATTTGTTTTTCAGGAGACTTTTTTGTATGTATTGGAAGAGACCCAAATAATTCTGAATTCTTATCACAACTCAGAAAATTTTAAATGCAGGAAATTTTAAACTTAAAATACAGGGAATTATATATAGTGGTTTGTTTTATTGCCTCAGACTGAGAAAACGCCTCTCTATCAAAGTCAAAATAGCAATAAATGTTAATTAAAAATAAATTAATTTGTTATTTATGCAGAAACAAAAATAATAGTCTCCACACTTGCGTGCATCACACTGCAACTGACTTGAACATAAAAAAATGAATACACTCTAAATTTGCAGATGATGGCAACAACAAAGATTAAAAGGGAACTGTGCTGTGCAATGAAGCACTTTACCCATTTTTAGGAACATAAAACAAAACAAATAGCATTTTGAAGGAAACAGAAACTTCATTGGTTTTGTGGTTTTTCTTTCTGAAAAATTGCTATAGAATGCATGGGGTAACAAAATATTTTGTATTATATAACAAGCTGATATCAGACTGTATTTCTATATTGAAGATTAGTTTGAGAGGTTTTTGGGAATGTATAGTGAAGCATCAATTTAAAAAATCCATTATACAGCTAATGATGGCAAAATAGCTCAAGTTCACACCCAAAGACAAAAGCTGCTCTGGAACAATGATAGCCACACACACGCACATGCCTGCATTCGACAGCCAAGCTGAGACCACATGGAGTAATTAACCCCTAAATTTCCCATCATCCATTTGTGACCAACTCCACCCTTTAGATGTATGACATCCCATTTTAATGTGCCACAAAGGGGAAGAAAAACCTCTAAACCTACAGCCTATTGAGGATTTTTTTTTTTTCCCCAGTAAATGTGAATTAGGCAACAAAGGAGGCACTTACATTGAAGAGCCTGACATGGTCCTCTGGGAGATAAAAGAACCAGGCAGTCGCTCCACTCTCAGAAAACAATAGAAACATTGAAGAAAGAGCAGGAGAGCCGGGGAAAGTGAGGGGGTGAGAAAGACTGCAAGTTGGAGACTTTGGTAGAAAAAAAAACGAGAGCAATAGGAAACAAGTTTATCCATCCACAGACACAGCATTCAAATCAAAGCACTTTGGTTCTTTTCCTCCTCCTTCTGTTCAGCTTTGTCCCCCCACCACCACGACCCGCGCCTTCAGGTTTGACTTGTCATGTGCTCCGGCTCAGGCAAGCGTGGAGCAGACTGAAGAAACCGAGGTTTGATCTCGAGGATAGGAATGTCATACTTCCATTTGGAGAAACATGAGTTGTTTTTAAACTCCTCAATTTGATCACAACTCAATACTAAATGGGGTGGGCATTTTGCATACTGTATCACTGGCATACGATGATGCAAACTGCCTCTTCTCTGGTTAAAGCTCTCCCCTCCCCAACCTGCTTTTAACTTTCAGTGGCTGTCGCAGAGGGGAGCAGCTGAACAGAACAACTAATAGTCCCCAGGTTCACTTTGAGTACTTCAGGCTGAAAATAAAAACAAGTAAAGAGTAGAAAATCTAAGGCTTATATACATTTTCATGGCATCGTATGAAATCAGCTAAGCAAAGAAAATGCAACCAAACTAGACATCACCCAAGAAATCAATTAAAATTGTAAAAAACTCTTGTGTTCTAGATCATTTTCAAATATGGTTGCAAGCTCTGTGCTCAGAAGACTTTATCCTTGTCACTTTTGCTGACTTGCTACACAGCTTGTATTTCTGGGTGAATGTCCCAACTTTGCGAAACAATGCCATACTTGACTTGTTGACATGACTGAAAATTGACTCAGTTACACATCTTGTCATGATATCATGAAATGACGAAGTCTCAATATTGACATAATTATTTTTAGACAGGAAATGTCTCTGCCTGTTTAATGGATGTCAGTGACACGGTAAAAAAAAGAAAAGGGTAGACGCGTGGGCATGTTGACTTGACTGACAGGTGTCTTAGTCTATCACACTCAGCTGTTTTATTTATACCGTGTTGAGCTTTCGAAATATTTTAGTGGCCCCAGACGCTGCGAATGGATGAGTTCTTGTAGAAGCATCAAAACATGTAAAACTAAAAAATGTCAAAATATACAATCTGTTCACAAGAGGGGGATATTTTATGGCATACTGTGCACTTTTTATAAGCTCAGATGAGGTAAAACGCTCACTCAAAACTTTTATTAATGCAATATATGACACAAAACTCTACACCAATGCACGAGTGTTTCAGACTACCATATTTTAAAGCTGCCTCATATGTCTTTAGAGATGGACTGAAGCCATATGGATAAATAGAAGAGATTAACCCCTTTGCTAATGTTCTGAATGAGGACAGTAATTATGCCCCATGTTGACAGGGAACATGGTTTTAAAGACGGAGGGTGGTCTAAACAACATCAGTCGCTAAGTTGAGCCCCATCAAAGAGTTTGTGTCCTGCTGATGAGTGAAGACATTCCTATTCATCAACTGATTCGGTGATGGAAGAGAAGACTGATTACACCGAATAATGAGATACGCTGTTCTGTTTAGAGAAGACCGTTTAGTGCTTCGTGAGGATTTCAGAGGACGTCTGGCTGATTTTCCATGTAGTTGCTTAATCATGAATATGGCCATAATTCTGATAGGAGAATTTGCGTCACAGAGAAATCTGTTTGTTGTTTTTTTTTCCCTCTGAAACTTCTTATTCTGCATATTGCTTTGATATGTTTTTTGTACACTGTAAACAATGAGTGCATTTAAGATGAGGCAGAGCTCAAAGCTGCTTTTCATTTGAACTCCTTCGAAGCTGCAAACGACCAGCTTCATTGTTCATTGGGGGAACAATGAAGACAGGGCTGTGGCTGTCTTCATTGTTCCCCAAGCTCTAAAATTCAGTCCTCAAGTATTCCACAGCACCCTTTGCTGAGTTTTTAACATTTTTATCCTTTTGTTGAAGAAGTCTATTGACACTTGAGCAGGGTTCTCGATGTCCTCACCTTATCAGTGTTACCAGTGTGCCTCACAAATTCAGGTTAGTCAGTCGGCGCCTTTAAGACACTTTGGACACGTTATACTGCAATGCGGCAAAACAAGTGAGATTACTGGATTCTACTGTGAAAACCTGCATTGAATCTTGAAAAGAACAAGCTTGAATAGGATCACTGGGAGCTGACAAACTACTGCTGACAAACTACTCATTATGGTTGTGTTATGGAAAATAATGGAGATGTCTTACACTTTTGGCGTGTTTTATTTTTAAAGTTTCTATTTCTAATTTATGTAATACCCATCAGTCACCACAAGGTGTATTGGGTTATAAACCAGCACTTTTACTTCACAATGTATAAAGATACTTAAGATTATAGATGAAGAATCCACATAGTGTGTTTTCAGTTGTTGAGTTGAAAACCTTTGGTACACTATTGTATCAGTGGGAGTTGATAATCAGCAAGTGACTTGTTTTAAGACTAAAACAACCTTTTTATTAAGGTGCCTATATCATCCTGAAAAAACAGGCTATAATTTAGAGAACAGATTCTAATGCTTGAGGGATTGAAATGCTGTGAAATTAACAGTGTCCTAAGCTGTCAAGAAACACTGTCTATTAACATTATTCTGGTAATTTTAGGCATGTGGGAATAAGAATCTAAATAAGGCTAGATTAACTAGATATGAGTTTTGATGTTGAGGATAGATAGATCTGAATTTGTGCCTTTTCCATTAGAGCGGGTGGCGCAGTTCATTTCTGCTGTGGATCAGTTGAACACCTTCAACATACTTCAATGATGATGACGAATGAGATGATATCTTCCAATCCATGAAGTTTATTTCTGTGTTGACAGTTTGCTCACACATCCCAGGTGTGCTCTGCTTGAAAGAGAAACAAACGGGTCAAAGCCGCTTGAAATTTTGCATCAGCAGCTTTTTCTCTCCGCTTCATCTTCACGTGTGGGGGGTCAGCTTTATACCATCGGGACATCACTGACATATATGCAAGGCCTGTTGACCCATTTAGCCCATCTGTGCTGCAGGAAAAAAATTCAAGAAAGTTCTTTTTTTTCCTGGAGATGAATCATAGAGGTGACTGTTACATCATGATGTGTATTTCACTTTATCAGCTGAGCCAAACTGCCTGTTGAGACTTCATCAAAAAGTTGCTCATACATCACCAGCCTTCAGTGCAAGGCAGCAGTATTTTGGGTCAAACATCAATGGGAATCAGCCAAAAAAAAAAGAAGAAGAAATATTATGACAGTGTCAGATGGCATATATTTTTTTCACAGGTTGCCTAAATTTGCATTTGACAAGAAAACTGTCAGTGTCAGTTTAAATGTTTTCTATCATTACTTACATCAAAAGAGAAAAACTATTCTGAAGAAAAAAATAGCTTATATTCACTATATTTACAGTATCTTACAATAAATCCTAAAGCATTTTTAGATATGGCATTCTTTAAATGTAAATGAACGAGGGCTTAAATATTTTGCCTTTAATAGAACTATAGTTGGTTTCTGAAGAAAAAAAATATTTGTGCTGGTGTTACTGGATGCCATTGCTGCATTTGACACAGCTGATCATAAGTTAGTTTGGTTTTAAAATGTTGACACCTTGGTTTTCAAATCTTTAGTGCTCCCTTTAGTGCAGAGGATAACAAAAAAAAACAATGTTACTCTGTCATATGTCAGCATTGTTCAGATTTAGGTATATTGCTTGAAAATGTGGACATTTCATGTATTTTATAAGCCATTTTCTGGGTAAATGTTCCACTACATCGGAACAACCATATGCTACAACAAAGAAAAATAATTGTTGGAGGAACAACCAGGGTATTTTACATAATGTGCTTTAAAAAGCAAATGGACTATAATGAGGAACAACTACTGACTTGGGATCTTATTTAACTTAAAGAAAGCAGCTACAAAGAAATGACATGATAGTTGCGGGTTGAGCCCAAGGGCACCAGTTACTGTATCCTTTGGGGCCAGTCACAATCAGTGTATCATTAAATTACAAGACTTGTGTGTCGAGTTGGATTTAGTTTAAATTCTTTGTTGACGTTAACTGAAAATAGCCTATGGATGACCTACTTCCTCATGATTTTAAAACTGGTCTACATTCTTTTATTATTATTTTATTTATTTTTTTTGCAGGACTCTTTCCTGTCTCCAAGGCATAATTCAACCATGTATCCAAGCTTTTATTCTTTCATGCTACAAAACAGGCATTTTTTTTAAACAAGAAATTGGTGAATAAGTTTATATTTATTATAGCTCATCTCTAATTATTCCTGGTTCAAAACTGCAAATACAGTAGGCTAACTAATCCTTAGTTAACATATCCTTTAGCAATGTTTGCTTTGTGTCCTTGGCTTTCTGGATCTCCCCTAAGTTCCTTCAAACAACATGTGACCAAGTACTTCAATATTTTTCTCATTTGACAGTGAAGCTTTTCTCCAGAAGGCATTTGACTCGTTCTTGTGGGTGTTCAGTGTCTTAATCAAGCTTGAAGTTATCAGTTGTAGAGCAGAGAGCTTCTTTCATCGCTGGTATCCTCTCATTCCATAGCAGTGCGGTACTTGCATCACTATGGAAAGTTAGACCATTTTCCAGTAGATCTTAGTTCATGTCAGAATGGAGTCTTGGTGGTTCTTGGATTGTTCCTGATCCTCTAACTCAATTACCGTTTATGGCAACTACCGAGTGCCTACCAGCTAGTGATGTAAATCTCAGAAAGAGCCAATGGTTCAAACATGCAAATCTCACACTCTTCTTTCTCTTGCTGTTTGTTGCAATTTTCTCCCCCACCACTCTAACACAGTATTACAATACATTTCAGCTCTACATCCCCTTTACCCAGTCATATGTGACTTTCATGAGCCACATTACTTAGCATGCATCTGTCTCATCCCCATGCCTTCATCACCCATGACGACGCCTCAGGGATAAGGAACATGTGTGTGCGGGGGGAGGGCCAAAAATGTCACGACCACTTACTCTTCTGCTCCTGCCCTTACTGCCTAACTCCCTCCACCCGGGGATCTCCTTTAATTACCCTATACGTGCTTTACCAACTGTAGCCAGAGATGGACTCAGCTGTGGGAAACAAACAAGTGTGCTGACCTGGAAAAAGAAAGCCTCAACTCCGAAAGGCCCTGAGGCTTTATAGGGTGCTATAAGGGATAACAGCTGGCTGGCTTTCAAGTATTTGCAACATCATTCCCATCAGACTCAGTTGAACTTGTTTGCTATGAGCTAACAAATGCTATGAGCTGCTGTTTGGCAACTCATGCAGAACAGCAGACTCTATATGTTCAGTACCTTGTGAAAGTACTTAAATCTTCTGTGCTCTACATTTTTTCCTCATTATAACCACAAAATTTAAGATTTGTGGAACACCAGCACAACGTGGCACATAATTATGTAGAAAAACAAAATTTTCACTTTATGAGCAAAAATCTGAAAAATGTCAAATGTATTTGTATTCAGGCAGAGATTTACCTTCCAGTATGATACAGATTCCAAACATACAGCAAGATCTTCAATCAATCAAAGCATATTCAAAGTCAAGCTCAGAAGCATTGAATTGAAAAGTGATCTTCAGAGGCATCTGGTTGAGCTTGAAGACATTTTCTAAGACTTTTCAGTGTGTAGATATGAAACATGGTTGAGGTACAATCCATGGTTGAGGGCCAGCCATCTTTATTGCCCTCGTTGTTAGATAACAGACCCTGTCTCACAATGCCTTTCACTACTGCTAACTCCACAGAGCATGAACAGTAATTTAATCAAGCCCTCTGACTTTCCTAAAGGGCAATTGTTAGAACAAACACAATTAATAAAAAGGGTGACTTTTCTGCTCTTTGTTCCCCTTTTCTCATTTGAGTGGCTGAGCAGAATCCCCTGGTGGCATCCTGACTCAATTTGCATCTAGAAATTCAAACCTGGCCTTTTTTCCACTAAATATTCATAAGTTTTACATAAACAGCAAACAGTTTCCCAAGAAGAATTAAAGAAGAGGGATTATAAGTGCTAAAGGCTAAACACTTATTGCTAAAACAGTGACGCATTCATTGACTGCACAGCATTTGTGGCTCAAGCCATTGTTTAAGTAAAATGTGTACATCAGAATATAGTCCTCAAGGAGACTATTTATCACTCTTAAATGGCAATCTTTCACTAAGGATGGTACTTGGACAAAAGTTGGACCTCTTTGGGATTTCTTTGCTAAAGCTGAGGGTTATTATCAGGCCAAATGCAGCTCCAAGATGACTGAGTTTCCATAGGATAGTTCTGATTGTAACAAGGTTAATTAGCAAGAGTTGGGAACTAGAAGCAGGAATAAAATTGTGAATAATCTGTTAGTGATTGGGAATTTTAAGAGATGGTACAGAGCAGGATACATTTAATCAATTTTGGGTAACCTGCAGTTTCAAACAAGATTAATGTTTTTTCAGAGAAGTGTGTTGTCCAGATTCCTGGATCCTTTTTTCTACAAGATTCAGGTGTAGGAGTTGAGATGACCATCGACAAAGGTTGATTGTGTGTCTCGTGAACCATTCCTGTGTTGGTTTGGCACTATGTTCTGAATTATTTAATTGAAAAATGCAGTGACCACTCATTTTCAGGTTTCCATCAAAAACCTCCATATTTTTATGATGCCATGGACTCTGTAAATACTAAGGCTCTTTTAAGAGAAACACGCCCACGGCATTACAGACTCCACTTCACAAGTGGGCAGAAATGCTTTCCAACAAACTGATTCATTGTTTCATCCTAGATCCAAATTGAAAGTCGGCTGCTTTCTCTGGCCTCTTATTAAAAAACCTCAAATCCTATGATTTGAGGAAAGAATTATGAAAATCTCAGTTTTTAAAAGCAATGAATGATTCAGATTTCAATTAGCATATGCTAAGAGTAAAACATTCTCAAATGGAATTATTATAGATTCCACAAATCTTTTTACACTGTCTATGTTGCCTTTACGCTAAAAAGTAAAGCTCGAATCCCCCAAGCCTCCAATATTATGCTGTTTTCCATAAGTACCAGAATCTGGGTCTTTACAAAGAAAAGAAAACTGACTGGTTTGACTTAAAACTTAAGAGAAATCCTGCAACCAGTCATGAAAGTTAATCCACAAAGATTTGAAGGGACTGCACATTTCCTGCCTAAGGACCACTCACACACTGGCTAGGTCATCCAGCCACCAGTAGAAGGTCATTGGCTGGAGGATTGTTCCCCACAGCACTAAAAGTAAAGGATTAAAGGTCAACCAAAGACCAAACCGCTCTGACACAGACAGTTGTGTGAGTGTGTGAATAGTAATGGCTGGTCGGTGTGTTCATGTATGGGGTCGGTTCTAGCTGTTCTACCTGCATATATGATTTTCTGGTTAACTGAGTTTGTGCTCTATGTGCGTCCCGCTGCTGAACCATGTGAGAGGATTACTGTGCTGCCAGCTTTACAGTATGCCAACATCTGTCTTCTACTGGAAGTCTTCAATTATGAATCTGCTCACCTGCTTGTAAGAGTCACAAAGCTTCCCAAATGTACAGTACATGCAGTTCCACCAGAAGGTATGAAAAACACTTGGCTCTGTCCACATTTTGCAATGTTGCAGATTTTGTTTCTAAAACCTGAATCTGAACCTTTCAGATGGTTTTATGGGAGTACTTCAAACATAAAAATATGTGTTCACTTATTTTCTTTCTTGTAAGAGGTAATAAAAATTTTGTAAGATTACAACATTGGGTGAATTAGATGGCAGAATTTCCTCTGACCAGAGCAAGCTATGAATAAAAAAATAATCATATGTTTATTACACATCATATAATTTAAAATATCACTATCAAAAGGAATTTTTTAGCACAGAAAGTCACTTGTCAGTCACTGATGACTGTGAAAAGTCCAATTAATTTAGATACATTAGTATACAACCATACTATTGTGCAGCAATTGTCATTTTAAAATGAATGTGCTCAGCCCCATATACACAAACTCAACCCAAACTATTTACACATCCTCTACACTCATCTTCATGCCTTTCAGTAGAAACTATTCTTGTCTTTAGAGAAACACAGGTGTACATCACACCTAGCTAAAGTAATTGGATGACAGTGTTCAGGCAAGTTTCATCACATTACATGACAAGCTAAGTTTAGATTTGCTTCCTTGGTAAACTTGCAAGTACCTCTCTCTGAATGAACCAAGCCATTGGTCTGATTTTTCATCATTTGTTCTTCTTCTTCTCGGTTTCTGGCATTGTTGAGTTTACTAAATGGAAGCATGGCTAAAATCTGTTTCATGGCATTACATGAAAGAGAGTATCATGTTTCTGCTTACCAGTATATTCTGCTTCCAGTAATTTTCACAAACAAGAAGGGTGTGATGAAACAAGACACAAATAGAAAGATTATTTCTATTTGTGTCTTGGCTCTAGGCTTAATTCGTGTCGGTTCTGCCATTTTTATTCACTATTAAATCTCATGTATTTGTCTTTATTTCATTCAAAAAGTCTTTTGTGGGGTGGGATTACCTTTTTCACAATGTTCAAATATTTCTGTGATCATATTTTTTCATTCCGAGTTCATTCTTTGCCACTTTTACCTTAAAGTGATTTATCAAATAATAGTCCCTCTGACCCCTCTATCCAGTAGCTGGTTCTGTTTCAGCTTTAAAAATCCATGATGATGTTATATTATAGGGTAAAATGGCATTTCTATTTTTTGCCGTCTCGTCTGCCTCCAAAAATTCCCAATTGAGATCATGTTAAGAGCTTTTCAAATAAAAAGGCAAACCACAGCCTCCACTTCCCTTCATGCATATTTGACCTTCTCTGATTCTCAAACTGTATTTCTACATCTGTAGAAGTCTGTATTTTTACTTTTACCCAGCAGGCTTTGGAACAATGCAGCCTTTGGCTCTTAGGAGGCATTAGCCTCTGTCAGATGAATTGGAAAAGTCAGATTTTCAGGGCAAATGAAAGAGCTCTCAAAAGACCCCATGAAATCTTAAAGACTTTCCAGACCAGCACTTTTCATGCTTTTTCATTTGGCAAGTGGTTTAGGCAGTGCGCAAACCCAAAGGGTTTGTGACGAGACCACAGTTGTTCTATGTGTTGGTTTGTTTTATGTCGCCACAAGAGAAATGTGCTGTATTTGGGGCAGAACCTAAATTAGGTTGCAATTTGAAATATCTGATTTTAAGTTGATTTAATCAAACTTTATACAGATTTGGTTTTTGTCCCTCAGTGGTCTCTTTTACAGCTGAAATCAAGTTACATTGTACCAGGCAACGCTCTTTCAAATTAATGAACTTTTATGATTTTCAGCCTAATTTTTTTTACCACCATGCTGCTTGCCACAGGCACTCAAGTTTGCTTCATATTTGACGTAATAATATGGGGGGAAAGAAGCTAATATTGATAAATCACTGCTGCCTAGATGATGCATAATTTAATAATTTCTTAATTTCAACAAGACTGGGTCCTTTGTTCCAATATAACCTTTTTAGAAATGATGGAGCCCAGATAAGTACACCAGTTCACCATTTCCTTTTTAACAATGACTTTTTTGGGGTTTGGATTTCTAAAATTACAAGCTGTAATGAAATGATTGAAAATTTTTCCTTAACCAAAAATCATGCTGTTGTACTTTTGTGGCTGGACTTTGGTCAGTCCACTTTAAGTAGTTTTGCATTTTGATGAATGCCAAAGCTACCTGAGGTGCATTTTGAAAGATTTTCCATCAGATGCACCTTTAACTGATAACTGGTTATTAAAGGTTTGCGTCTCCTTAGATTGCTAAATAATTCAAACCCCAGACGCAGAACCCTTTGCAAATATACATTTTCCCCAGACTCTAATGACCTGGTTTGGCCTGTAAGACACTAATTAAAACACAGAGACGCTGGAACACAGAATAATGTGAAAAATAAATCTAGACCTGACTTTCAGGAGGTAAAACATCTGTTTGCCTCGTTAATTATCAAAGCGCCATACTGTTGGATACACTTGAAGCCTATTGATTTTCCTCGAAGAGGGTGCGCAGTCTGTCTTCTATTTACCCTAACAGGCAACAAAGGTCTGTTCAGGCAAGGATGAGGGAAAAGAAATGGCAAGATCTTTCAGCAGACATAAGAAATCCCCAATCCATTAGAGGTCTGCGGTACTTTGGGCAACACTTATGCAGACACACATCACCTCAGTCACTTTTTCCGCTCTGGTTTGCTGGCGGTTAGCTTACATTTCTATCTGTCAAGTCAAAAGCCAAGGATTGCTTTTGTGCTCCAACTTTCCAGAAATCATCTTAAACATGTAGAATATTTAGCGCAATGTCACTCAAGTGAACATTTTTGATGTCAGTTTCTAGTAACAATTGTAGACTGTCAATGTATAATAGAGTCTCTATTTGGCCTCTATAAGTAATAAAGTCGCATCCATGTATAAACTTGCTAGCTGTTATATCAGCCTCTACTTCAGCCGTGTTGGACATTAAATAAAGGAACAATGAATGAATAGAAGGACTAGTAAGAGAGTTGCAAAACTTTATAACTGTTGGTGATTACCTAATTTGATTTTTAGCATGTTTAAGTCAGCTTTGTCCTTTACTTTGAAGTTATTTTCAGATGTTCTTCTGTATTCCTGAGAGGCTGTCTGAAAGGCCGCTTTATGGTCCTGTTTTGCATTCACAGCTATTGTGCTAAAGCTCCTGTAGATCAGCACTTTCTGAAATACTCAGATCAGCCAGTCTGGCACTAACATCCATGCCACATTCAAAGTTATTTAAGCTCCTTTCCTTCCAATTCTGGTCCTCTGTTTGAACTTCGACATATCGTCTTCACCACGTCAAGTTATTATCTTTTTTTATTAATTTTGCTAACTATTTTAACAATCAGTAAAACAGATGTACCTAATAAAGCTAAACCCACATTTTCACTTTTGCAAACAGGAGAAGCTGAGTTTTGTCAGTTAGCTTTAAATCCTTATGGAGAAAATTGCATTTCATTGGAGTTTGCTAAGGTAATTCCAGAGCCATTGTTAGTTTTAACAGAATGGGATTGACACCAAGGTCCTGGGAAGATAGATTTTGGACAAAAATTGGTAGCAGATGTGTTGGACTTGCCCTTTAGAGCTCTACCAAATAATCAGTTTGGATTTTCATCAGCGACTGACAGAACAAATGTTTGACATATCTGAAGCCTACATCATTATGCTTGTGGTCACTGAGAAAACAATAAGTCAGTTGCTCTGGGTCAGAGAAATGGAAAGGAGTGGATGCCGATTCAGTCAGTTTTGACTAGACCACAGACGTGGACCGGCACGCCCTGCTCCAACCACATGGTAAGTGTTTCCACTCACAGAGGACATGAAGAATTTGAACCAAAATATTTCAAACAAAACAAGAGGAAGTGGTTTTCTTTAAATCCTTTAGAACTGAAGTAGAACTTTCAGAAATATTTTATGGTTTTCAAGTAATATCTGAAACAGATCAGCTTCTGTCATCCTTTACTATACGGAAAGGAGTGTTTATAAAGCTCAGGAGATTGAGCTCTACCTCATCTTCAGCTGCCTTGAACAATCTCTGGTTTCTTATAAATTCACAGATGCACATGAGGCTTCTGCTCCTGCATTCTGTTATTTTATTTCTGGTGTGTGGGGACAAAAAATAGCTTTAAAAAATGCTTTACTTCAGCTGCTGAAATACAGAAATCCACTTTTTCCGCTTGCTGCAGCACCAATTTGATCATACTTAAACAACAAGCCCACATACATTTCAATCCTTGCAGTGCTGTGCAAAGCAATTTAATATATAGCCATTAATTCTGAAAATTGTAAAATTGCCCAAACACAGCTATAAGTTATATTGCTGATTTATTATACGAGTGAAATATGAGAATAAAAAGCACAATTTCAGCTGGTTGGTTGTCTGCAGTTTCAGGCCAACATTTTTTGACCTTGTCCTGATTAATCTGCTGCAAAGGCTTTTGTCATCCACTGGCCTTGTTTTTTTGGGGTTTTTTTTTTTTTTGCTTTTTGAGCCAAAGCATAATGAGAGATGTCTCACTTAGACATCTCTCATACAAGCTAAGTAGTAAACAGATCTTTTTTTTTTTTTTTGTTATAAAATGTTAAACTAGAGACTTTCTGACCTTTCTTGACTTCCATTGGCATTGCACAGGTCACATTAATAGTAATGTAAATATTTTTTTGTTATTTTCTTTAAAAGAATACAAAAGAAGCACTTTGTAGATTAGTTTTTTTTGTTAAAACAAAAAAAGTAAAGAAAAATGCAAGACATTTTCCATCATAATGTTTGGACAGCCATTCTGTTCAGAAAAGATAACAAGCAGACATATTTGATCAGAAAAGATATGAAAAGTATTAGGAGTCATCATAAAACACCAGAAAGAATCAGAAATGTAGGAAACATCTGAAAATATAATTGCAAGGTTAGAGAAGAAGCAGGTTAGTCAACATGTCAGATGATTTTAAGGTATTCGATAGACTTTATTGAAATATGTAGATAATGTCCGACTGTGTTTCCACAAACACTGATGTGGTAGGTAATAAACATGCTGTAGCATGCATAGTTTTTTTGTTTATTTTTTTACTGCCAAGTAAATAGTCTCTACTGAAAACTCACTGCTAATTCAGTTGCCAAACGCTGAATGTTAAATATCTTGAAGCAGTTAGTATTTTTAACATGACGAGCCAAAAGACGGCATGTTTAAAGTCTCAAATGACAATGAATCTAAGTCGTGTGGTTAGGGGGATGAAAAAGCTCAGCAATATGGTGCTACACTAAATTTAGGACCAGTGATGCATCCAACCAGGATAATGAAATGTTTCTTCTTTTTTTTTAAAAAAAAAAAAAAAGAAGTGTAGCAAGGAAGTGCAATGGAAAATAAGCCCAACACTAAAAGTGGAGTGGAAGTGACAGCCAGGTTCCTTATATCCCATAATTAGAGCTCCACCACCTCATCTCCTCTCCTAACCTCCTGTCCTGTCATTTCTCCTTTTAACACCCGGCTTCACACTTCTGCTCAATCACAACACGCATTCTCCTTCCTCCAGCCCTGTCAACTGTCATTTAATAACACTCTTTCTTGTGACTTTCTCAGCTCCTCCTGGAGTCACCCAGGCCACTTGACATTTTTGCTCACCCTTGGGAATGCTTCTTCTGTTTGTTTGGCATCCAGTCTGTAAGAAGACCTCTGTTTTGTCAGTCACAAGTAACCTGGCAAGAGCCAAATTACATACAAGCTAAGTAGTGCAGCTAGCTGTTTAAAAATGCTAACATCTTAAAATAATAAATATAAATTGATTTCAAAAGATTTTCATTCTAATATTTATTATTCCTGCAAACATTAGTCTTTAATATTTTATGGCAATACATACCAAAGATCATATTTGAGCATGCCGTATTTAAACACTAAAGCAATACTATATGGACTCCTACCTTTCTTTTTAATTTTTGCTCATTAAACGTTGACAACCAGATCTAAATTCACCAGACTCCAGCACAGTATGGTAAAGTTTGAGTTTCAATGACCAAAGCAGATTTCCTGGCTGCATACTGCAGGACACAAGGTACAGTAGGCCACCGGTATTCAGAGATTAGAGACCACAGCGTGTCTAAAATATCTAAAACGCTTTTAGCAGCCTATTGTAGTAGTTAAAGTAATATAATACATTATAGTTGCTGTATATTTGGTGCAAATACACACCAAAATGCATTAATACGCACAGTAATATCAGATTAATATCATTGAGTATGTATTATAATGTATTAATTTGTTAAAACTATACTAAATGCAACACTCCAGTTTGAAATTAACATATTTTTGGTCTTTTGGAATTGCATGGTATTGATGTTAATCTGTCATTCCAATTTCTCAAGGACAAAATTGCTTTTTATCATATTTCATATAATCGTTGGCTTAAACACTTACGTCAAACATGCTTATCTAGTCTGAAAAGCATTATATCTTGTAGGGACTTTCCACAAGAGAATTCAGTAAAAAAAAGCCTAACCCTTCCTAAAAGTCAGACAACATCCAAACAACAACTTGTAAGTGGTGAATCAATATTTCAGTCTTCTGTGCTGCATTGTGAGCAGACGGCCTTCACCAAACAATAGGATCCTGACCTGCATTATTCATCTCTCACTCTTTCAGTCCTCTTTGACTCAGATGCACAGGGGAATCAACTTTCCCAAACCACACTTCAGATAAGAAAACCTTTCAGAACACTTGCCTTTTCATCCTTGATTTTTTTTTGTGGTACTCCAAGTTACTTTGTGCTGTCCCTCATACATTAATGCTAACCAAGTTGAATAATGCATTACTGCATTATCGTTCCTAAAATCATTGTGCCTTAAGCCATTGGGCCTGACAGAATACCAATGACTCCAGCAAACAAACCCACTGCTATTGTGATCATTTTCATTTTAGCTGGAAAATTTCTAGTTCACATATAAGCCCACCAAAATTTATTTGGTATCTGTGTTTATAAGTATGAGAATTGCATTAAACCACAGGACAGAACATTTCTCTGGAGCATCGGTCTCTATCTCCAAAGTCTGGCTTGTTGGACTGAATTTCTCTGTCCTCTTCAATCTTAAGCCTGGCGAATGGAACAACGAGAAAATTCTGTGCCTCTGAACAAAGACGGTACGCAGCAGTATATTTTGTAAGAAGATTAGATGAGTAATCTGGGGCCTGGTTGTTTAGGGCTCCATATGTTAGTGTGAGAATTTTAAAAACCAATCCTAAAATCCATTGTAAAGAATATAAAATGGAGACAATGTGAGCTTGCTTGCTGGAACACCGGCATCAAATAAATAAGTTATGTTCTTTGCATAAGTGACAGCAGTCATTTACTGAGCCATCCATTAAATTTGGGTTAAGAGTACGGATCTAAAAGTTGCAGGTCAGGACAGGTGCATAAATAATAATGTTCAGACATCACTAGCATATAATAAGTCAAAGTAAATTATTCTGAAATTTTAAGTATTTATGCAAAAAAGCCAAGCCATAAAATAGTTCAGTCGCTACTGTGACTGTAATGTTAAGTATCCAATTAGCATAGTCAGGCTTCAACAGAATGGCTCAAAATCACGCAGCAGATTTTTAATGAACTTGACATTTAATGCTTCATGGCTTTTAGTAGGTTTTTCCCTAATGTCTTTTCACAGCGTGCAATTAGGCATGGACCTTAAACAATGTGTGCGTGCTAAGGTTTCTAACAGGATGAGATGAGGATCGCTCTGCTTCAATCAGTGTATCATCTGGGTCTGGACTATTACAGAGTCTGGCTACTTAATAGCCTTTGAATTAGATGTGGGGTTGATTGCTCATTGATTAGATGGGAATGAGGGCAGTGGATGTCAATCGCTTTACCCAAAGTGACTTTAAAGATCTCGTAGAGTGGACCCTGGAGGAGAATTTTACTAATGGAGATGTAAATCAGGACACATATGACACCTATAAGTCTGCCATTAGAATTACCATAACAAGACTCAGAATTCTCTAAAAAAAAAAAACTTTGTTTCAATCACCTCACAAATACAGATTTTTGGTGAGGTTCTGCTCTGTGCTAAAATATGATAGCAGTCTGGCAAGTGTCAAGCAATTGTTGGTTTGCAAATTGTTTTCTGGGACTGATGCCTCCAGAAAGGTATCACAGCCAAACAAAAAGCCTGATCAAGTGTAGTTACTACAGAGAGACAAAGAACTGAGAGCAAACATAAAAGTTAACAGTCAAAATGACAAATATTGCAAATCTGAGAGTAGTTGTAGAAGAAAATAGTGGGGAAAAGTGTGTCCTTCTGCAGGCAAGGCATAACTTTCTTATTTTTTTTCTTTATTTAACCAGGTAAACCATTGAGTTCCAGGTCTCTTTTTCAAGGGGGACTACAGACACAACTCAGGAAAGCAAAACCCGTTAGAATGAGGCATGAAAGCATCAAAACCAGGGAGAACCATCTTTCCAGAATGCATTCACCCCCACTGGAAAGTCCATCGGAGACATGTAGGACTGTAGGCCTCAGGTTTGAAATTAGACACCGCTGCCCAAGGCACTTATGGTCTCCCGTCTGTTAAAGTGAAAAACAAAACATCTGTTAAAGACTGAAATAACTTTGAAAGATCACATTTCCTGAACTACAAAAGCAAGGAATAATGTGAACTGGAATAAAATAGTTCTAAGATCTGTAAAAAAAAAAAAAAGATCTGATCACCTCAGGTTCTACTGAGTGTTTTAGTACCTTCTGTAATTTGTTTGGCATTGCTAAAGAGGCATACCTTAGCCAATATACTTTATCTGTCCTACATAGACTCTTTGTTCTTTCCTTTCTGCAGTGATGTCTTCCTTTTTCACTTCTCATGGAGCTCCTCCATTGGAGAACTAACATTCAGCTTCATAAATGTCCTAATAAAAAGTGTTGAAAACAATTAGACAAAAAAATTCTAAGTTAGTGCCACATCCTTTAAGTGTTCAGAATTTAACTATTTTTCACATCCTAAAACAGGACTTTCAAGTCGTTTCTTGGTCATCTCTGACTTAATGATGTAATGTCAGCCGCATTCCACTCGGAAAGCGGCGACAGAGTTGAAGACATGAATTGAAACCAAATGGTCACCAGAAACCTGGCTATAAACAGGATATTCTCAATATCACGTCTCGGCATGCTGCACAGCTCTATCCACAGAGGACTCAACAAAAACCAGCTGGCCGTCTCTCTAAGAGGCTCATCTGTTAAACGTGAGGTTGGGTGATGAAAATCTGTCTCTTTAGAAGATTGCTCAAAGGTCAGCGTGAGGAATGTGTTTTTGTAGATGTTAAAGGGAAGTTAAGAAGTAAAGTCCACATGCTGAAGCCAGGCATCACAAAATTCAGTAGGTTGATGGATGGAATTACACATTTGTAGGTGTCCGACGTGGCCTAATATAAGAATTGTTAATGTGAATTCTTCACTTTCAATTTCAGCTCAAATGTTTAAATCAGCAACCATATATTATTTAAAAAAAACTGTCAATGAGCAATAAACATCAGTTATACTGTCTCTCCTGGTTACTTGCCTACTGTATGAGGACCAATCAAAGCAGAGTTACAGTGTCCTTCATCTTTTACTCCTTTTCTGCTTCAGGGTCATCCTTTGTCATCCTTTACTCCTGTACAACTTCAGCTGTGCCCACTGAGAGAATACTTAAATATGCTGATAGATACAAAACCATAGCCATGTTTCAAAATGTATATGTCTTGCAAATGTAGAAATTACTTGTTATATTTTGATATTATTTGCTAATGGTTTCATTTAACAAAACTAAACTAATTAAGTAACTGAACTTGATCCTGCTTTACTATCTGCTCCTTGTCCTGGTAATAGTATGACATGTAGAATCACTTACAGAGAATGTTTGACAACATAAAGTTGGCTAAAAAATATCAAAGACAAACGATCTAAGAAAATTAAGAAGAGAGAAGAAACAAATTATTACAAAGCCATTTGTCGGGATTTAAGACAGAAGTGAGAACAGTTATTCAAAAACAGAGAAAATATTAAATTTGAAAATGGTTGAAATTTTATAGGCTCTTTAGAGTTTGCTTTTTAGTCCAGCTTCTCTTGTCTTGACATACCTGTTTGGTCACTGCTGCAGTGCTCCTTCATTAAACCTAATTGCACTGGTTGCTCATTGATTGCAGCCAGATTTGCTCTACTATTGATTTTGGTTTAACCTTTGAACCTTGCTTCATGACTTTGTTTGCAGCCATTCAGACGAACCTCAACAAGAAAAACTAGGTTGTTGGCACAGAACAGAAGGTTATATATGCAAAACGCCCAATCTGAATTAAACACAATAAAAAAAATAACTGATTAAAGCACTTTATATGAATGTTTTTTTTAATTGTTTTTCTAGAATATTTGTGTGCCGTCTAGCTAGAAAGAACTGCTGTAGATTTAAAAATCATACGGGTGGGATGAAAGTAAGGTCTCTCATTTGGTCTTCAAATGGAAATGTGCGTTTTGAATTTTGCCAAATTGTGTAGGAACATGTGTGCATCATGACCTCCTGGGGCAGATCAGAGTTCTGGTTGGCTGGTTACTGCTGCCTATGTCACATGACTGCAGTTGTCACATTCATGAGTGCACGGTGCAAATAATGCTGCTTCTTCACCGCCTTGTGGGCCCTGTAGCCACAAGGGGTTTTGGAATATATTCTCTTTTTAATGTTGCATTCAATTTTCACTCACTATATGACAGTTTTGATTCTTAGATATTTTTTGGGCTGTTTTATTGAACAAATTGTTGCAATTGGAAGTATGACAATTTTTGTGGGGAGAGCTGGTTGTCTCCTTTGACCTCCCCTTGCAATTTAGAGCACTTGTCATTTTTACACGTCTTAGCTAAAATGTCCAGATACTTTAAAGAAAAAGAGCTTTGGGTTTAAATTGAAAACACTGCAGTGGAGGCTTGTCATCACCTCAGTCTATGCGTGTCAAACAGCCATGCAAGGCAAAGCCCAGCCATGAAGGATGGCAGGTTACCTTTAACACTTTCTCTCTTTGGGGAAAAAGGTCATGAGTGATGCTGTTGGTGTTTTGACAGAATGTCTCATTTATAGGATTCTTAAAATTTTATATGTTTATAGAACTGATGATCTGTCCGAGAAGGTGATCCTGTGGGCTTTTTGTTTGGTTTTGTCTGAGTTCATACTAGTTTTGTTTTTTCTTGAGTTTTTGACATTTGGCTTTCTTTTCTTAGAGTTGCTTGTGAATAGTAGTTCTGCTACTAATTTTTATCATATGTGGTGTTAGCTCACTTTTGGAAGCTATAACAGTTTCAACTTCACAAGGAAAACTTTAAAGAAGGCCTAGGAGTGTGTTTATGGGATATTTTGATTGTTCTTGAATAAGCACATTTGTGAGGTCAGACATGAATCTCAGATGAGAAGGCCTGGCCTGTGCTGTTTATGCTCGAAAGACTTGACTGGTTTGCTGGGTGCATGCCACACAGCAAACCAGTATGCACACAACCTTTCTACATTGAACTCGCTCATTTGTTTTTAGGAACCTTCCTTTGTACACTGGTGCACCGCCATGTTGGAACAGGACGGGAGCATCCCCACCTGTTGCCATAAGGTTGGGAAAATGGCATTATCCAAACTGACTATGTAGCAATAACTTAGAAAAGGCAGAGCCCAACTCCTAACTCTACACCAAACTTTACACAATTCAGTAAGTTGAGCGCCACTGCTCAGTCAACTATCAGTGACACATAAGTAATTGAAAGAACTGAATTCCATCAATGGATGAATGCATACTGTTGTCAAATATTGCACCTGAGTTTTTTACCATCTTTACACATTTGTGCCATTAACAGGTATTCTGAACTCCTTGGATTTGCTTCCCTCACATCTGCTATTCATCCTGTCTATTTGACTAACTCGATTTATTTGATCCTGGTCTCACTAAGCAGGATCAAACCTTCCCTTTGGGCCCTCAACAGATTTTCCTGTTTACCAGTCTTCCTCTTGTTTTGTCTGGTGTCACCCTGTTGTCCCAGGGATTTTGCCCCTCTCCTCCCTATCCTATTTGCCTGTAGGATTTTTCCTTTTTCCAATAAAGCACCTGGAACATGATCAGATGTCCCACTGTCTGCATTTGGGCCCATTGCAACAAACCCATGACATCTGCTATTTAAAGAAGTATCCATTTTCTAAGTGGAATAATTTAGCACTACATATGTTAGGTGCATTGGGTTAAGCAAATGCTGTGAAATTTGATTCAGTCTTTCTCTGCGTTAGCCAGAGCGGTGAATTTTGGTGCAAACTATAAGACTAAGCGGTCTGAAAGAAAATCTTGTAGATACATGAGTCATGCAACGTCTAAGCAGGTCATGAACTGCAGCTCTTTCAACTTGTCTTCCCTCCAGTCTTGAAAAGAAAATATGAGGTACTCAAACATTTTATTTTAGCTTACTTTCAAATAAACATTTTATTTTCACTCACTGATTTCCAAACGGGCCTAAAAAGGAAGGAAACTTTTTCTGTCTTTTGGTCTGCATGAAGCAAACGCATGACTAGAATAAACCAACTGTGGCCACTAATGAGGACCTTGTGGGTACACATTCCTTTCAGGATGTGTCTGCGTGGAAATGTTTCTGCAAGTATGGGCAAGAAGAAAAAATGTTTTGCACACTGTCCAGATTGTTGCACTCACAAAACATTACCTCAAACGACCCTCCTAAAATATGATCAAAGAAAATGAAATCCGCATTTTATTTAGTGGCGTGCATGAATTCTCCTCTCCCTTTGGGGCTGAGCTTTTGAACTGGCAATTTCAACTCTCTCCGTGTGGGCGTGTTCATGCGTAGCTATACGATTTTCTGCCTAATATTTTTTTAATTTTGTTTTTAGCTTGGCCAACTGCATAGCTTTACTCCAGGCCAAGTCATTAGCCGCTACAATAAAGCAGCTTTGTTTTGTTGTCATGGTCCGCAAAATTCTATTTAAAATCCGGCTCCTTTCCAATGAGCCGACAAAGAAAAACAGAAGAAGCGCACTTGCAGTACGGAGTGTGGAACAAACTGCTTCTGTGTCTACGCTGATCCCAATTAGTCAGAATGTCCTGAAGCAGACATGCTCATTTCAAACATGAGCTGCATGAGAGAAGTTTGATTGTCTTCTAAAGTAGAGTTAGTGTTCGAAAGAGTCAGTGGATAACCTGAATAACCTTAACATAAATTGATTTCTAAAGATATTTATCTAATCGGAAGCTATTATTATTCCTAAGGCCCACGTTGAGAGTATAGTCAAAGTAAATGTTAATTGAACCTTGTCACTATCGCAGTTATCAGATTCTGCCCTTTCAGCCATTGACTTGCACAGCAAGTAAACACTCAAATCTCGATACTATATCTTGCCAGTATGCGTAAGGCTGTGCTAACTGGTACAAGACCTCTGATGGAGTCTGTAAAAAGCTAACAGCCAAAAACCATAAAATCTTACTCCTCTTTTTTTATTCTCTTTGCTCAAACATGTTTCTATTCATTAAACTGAGGAAGACATCTTTAGTTTAGACTTTGTCATTTCTGTGCCGTTTGTGTAACTTTATTAATCAGCTGTTATTTTGATGTCAAATAAAAAGGTTTTGAAGCTCTTGACTGACCTCTAGTGGCAGTCTTGGTCAAAGACAACAGATGGAATAGCAGCAGATGGAATCGAAGTATGACTGATATCTCAATGTTACCTTGAAAACGAGTTTATTGGTTGGTAATGAGATATATTTTAGGAATTTTTACAAAAAACAGGGATATTTGTTCACATTCAAACTACAAAATTCTATATTTTTAGATATAGATATAGAGTTGAATCCCTAAGCAAGTAGCCTACTTTCTCCATTTGCTGATCACCAAACTTTTTTTTTTCCCTTTTTGTTCTTTACAGTTTGACCACAGACATGTTCTCTCAGGTGTCATGCTAGGTGAAAGCTCTGTATCTCTAAACCACTGGAAGCAGATGCAAAAACCCCCGACTCAGGCCTCGACGCCTGACATTTAGCCGTGAAGAGACTTAGTCGCTTTTCTTCTTCTCTACATTTTCAAACGAGCTGTCACAGATGAGGCGCACAAGGACGTCATCACTCTCCCTGACTTCCTGGCTGATGCTACTTTTGTTGCTTCTCTGCTGGCTTGCTTGAAAAAGCTTTCACAGCCTCTTTGTATCCCGAAGCACCTAACAAAGCACAGCCTAGAGGTCGCTTTGATCTCCCGCAGCAAAAGCTGCCGAAATAATGCAACAAGGCACACAGACAGAGGCAGTAAACTCTGCAGAGAGTGCATCTTGGACTTTAATCTACAGGTTGTCTATTGGGATTTGCTGCTATATATATAGAGAGAGACTGGATAGAAATGAATGTTCATGAAATGTAGTATGAAAATATTAAAGGACATCCAGGTGTAACCTTTATCATATTTAATTCAATGGTAGCATATGCTGATGAGGACACGCAGTACAAAAGCAGTAACCAAACACAACCTTTGACCCCGTAAAAGCCACCAAAACAAACAGGCTCTGGTGGTTTAATAGTTAAGTCAACAAGACATGACATTAAATGAAGACCATTGCTTTCTTTTTTTTCTTTCTTTTTTCAGTTCAGATTGATACATTTTATTTCATATTATAACAACAAAAAAACCCACAGAAGTATAAAATAAAATGAGCTATACATGGAGATACCAAACCTATGGCACACTCAATTCCTAGCATTTATTCCAAAAGGTGCTTTAAGTCACATGCTTTGAATCTCCGTACTGATAGGCGGGTGGGTTTCCATGGAAATTTTGCAACGTGGGAGGCAGGAACAAGCTGGAGTGCGTTTTTCCAACACTAGATGGCACCACCTGCATTATGAAAACCATTTCTTCTGTTATGGCGCTATATTTTGCTGACTAATAGAAATCAAAAAGGGCTTTATATGAGCAAATATGATTTGTGTAGAGAATAAAAAAGTGAAATATTTGCCTGCAAATATTTTACTTCAGAGTCAAATCTGAGAAGAGTAGGCCAGACTGGATCAATGTCGTTAATCAGTTGGGTCTGTTTGGCATTATTCAGTTAAATGTGTGCTATGCAAAAGAACCAATTAATAGCTCTGAAAAAAACATTTGAAAGAATATTTCCAGCACCCTACATGACTATCAACACTCCTGGTAAAGATCTGTAAAAGTTCTCAGAAATAAATTTTTTTTTTTATTGTAGTGCATTGCCTTTAGTTGTTAAAGTTTGCCCATATCTACAGTCAAAGGGATAACTGAAAACATTTTACAAGTGCTATGACAAAGGCACACATTTATCTCAATACAGTCCATAAATCTCCAAAACTAGTTTTAAAGAAAACTGCATCAAAATGTGCCAGTTTGAATTCTCCTTCTCTCCATAGCATTAGATCCTATCAACATGTTGCTGTTTGGTAGGTATTATAGGGGAAAAAAACCTGTTTGACAATTGCAAATGTAAATGATTGGGAGTTACACTGCAGAATCAATACAGAGACAAACTTAAAAAAAGAATATCTTCCCGTCACAATCCTAGTCCTCACTTAAATTCTTTGGAGAACACAACTTTACCAGGGGTGCCAATAATTATAGAAGAGGCTGTACATTTTTTTATTCAATATTTTACATTAAGTATATATATGTTTTTTCTTCTTTTACAAAAATCAATAATACCATGAAAAAATATCATCTTTTTTTTTCCAAATTTGTCATATTTTGAAATACTTGTAAATATCAATATCTATGCATGGTGTCTAAGGCTAAACTTTGTGTTTTTGCATCAGAATTTGATGAATTTTCTTTTAATGACCTGACACTTTGCTTCTAAAATCAGATGTTTTTTTATGCTTGTGAAATAAAGGAAATATTTACAAAACCTGTCCAAATACCCATCTTGAACATTCGACAAAGCTCCCCTAGTGGAGCTTTGTCACATTGTGTCCGCAGTCCAGCAGGCAGCAAGAGCGCACAACTTACAGCATTTAAGCCAAAAGAGAAACTTTCTACATTCAAAAGGAAATATGGTAACAAAAGAGAGACAAAAAGCATCTAGACAAACCAGCAAAGCAGGTGTCTTAATTTTACGGAGATACTCTGAGGAAAACATACATATGTTACATTATCTTACATATTGTACAGTCCAATAACATTTAACATTAAAGCATAATTAAAAGTTTGATCTTTGCAGAAACGTGGCTGAGTTACATCAACAGAATTCTTATTCACAAAACAAGTTAGCAGCAAATAATGATGTGTACATCTTAGAGTGTGTGTACAAAATAAAAGCAATAAAATGTGTTTACAAAATGGAAAATAGTTTTCCATCATGGAGGATAAGCTGACTCATAGTGGAATACTTGGGTATTTTCTCTACAGGGGTATATATACTTTGAGGTATTTTTGGTGGACTCCTATCTCACAAAAAAAAGAGGTCACAAAATCCATACAAAGAAGAAATACTTGTGGCTCGTAGATTAAAAAAAGTCTGTATAAGGCAGGAGCTGCGCATGTAAACATCTTCAAGGCGGTGAGATGCAAGAGCTCAAAGAGGGTTTCTTAAGAGAAGGAAAAGATGGAAGGGGGGGTCAATGAAAGGTTTTGGAGACTACAGTCTTAAGATCACACCAGCGTCTCCGGCAGTGTGTCGGCGTTGTCTGACGAGAGCAGCTGCCAGATCTGCCACCGTTCCCGCTGCCATTCCTGCCACTCGGAACTCTGCGGAACCATCTGGCCCAAGTTGGTCTGCGGCGTTGTCGGTCTGCCGGGCTGCGGCGGGGGCCGAGGGGCTGCAGCAAGCTGCGGCAAGCTCTGAGAGCCTGCCACACGGTGATGGGCGTTGTATGGGGGAGGGGAGCGTCCGTCGCTTGGTGACTGAAGGGGGCCCGGCATGCTGTTCAGGTGGGCTGTCACGGGGGGTTTAATGTTCAGGTGGAGGCGCGGCCGCCCCGCCTCCGAGTGGGGGGCCGTGCACAGTCGGGTTACAGGGGGGTGGGATCTGCACTCTGGTGTCGTGTGAGTCCGTTTTGCATCGTTGTGCAGTTTGACGTCACCATGGAGTCCGTCAAGACCTTCCTGAGAGCTGCGGGAGCTTTCCTCTGACATGTTGCCATGGGAACCTAGAAACAGCATCACATCATGAGAAAAAGTCATTATTTTTAATGAATAAGAACACAGAAATACCTGAACACTTAAAATTAGTAATAGAAAAAATCATTTTTATTAATATATACAGTATATAGAAATAATGGTTGTGATTAATTTTCATAACGAACTTCCACAATCATGACACTAACATTCTACAGTTGCGTATTTAAAAATATGTGCAACTGTAGCATTTTGTAGAATTATTTTCATTTCAATAATTCAATTAAAAATGTAAACTAACACACAGATTTAAGTGTTTATCTCAGATATTAGCTTAGAGAAAACTATAGAACTTCTCTATTTTGCTGTTATATCAGTAGGTTGATGACCTCAGGAGAATCCATTGAATATATTTTATTTTGTGGTATTAGTTTGAAGTTATAATCCTCATGGTGCTCAAGGCGGTAACTGATTTCAAAATGGTTACCAGTATGCGATTGATTCTTGAGAACTGGCTTGAGAGTGGTGTGCCATGTGCCCCAAATGTTAGCATGCTCCTCTGAAAAAGGTTAAAAAATGTTACTTGGTACCACAGGAGAAAGAAAAGACTTAGTGAGTTGATAAATTCTACAGAGCTGACCTTTAGAAGGCTCTCGACTCCAGTCAGCCACCTGCTCCACCGCAGGGAACTGCTGGTCAGCGGCTGGACTCCCTGGATCTCCTCTTCGCTCGCTCAGCACCGGCGAATTGTTGTCGTAAGGAGAAACTTCACCACTGGACACCTTGTTGGAGTCGCTGGACGAACGTCGCTCGCTTAGAGCGAAGGGCTCCTCAGACGGAAGGAGGTCGGGACTCCTGTGGTAAAACCAAAAATTAGGGAACATACAGACGGCTAAAGAAAAACGAGACATGGAGACGGTGAATGAATGCGACTCACTGTGAGGCTTTCCTCCTGAGAAGATAATCAACCACATCTGGATCTGTCTCCAAAAGGCTCATCAAGACTTCATTTTGCAGATCAGGGGGCACCTATAAGACCACAATCAATCACATTGAATTCTTCAATCAATGCTTGAACACTCACTAAGACCTTAAATCCATATTTGTGCGAAAAAAGTAGCAAAAGTACAATAAAAAATGAGAGCTCAGTCTAAAAAGTTTAGTTCTTCTCAAGTTATTGAGGACTCTTAAAGTCAAAACAAGCAAGCAAATGTGAAATTGAGTGCATATGTGCACCAAGCAAAGCTACAAACCATGAAGAGGGTTTGGCACCCTGCGATCATCCTCTGCAGCACGGCGATGACGGCAGTGCTCTCCTCGGCCCGGGCAGAGCTCTGGACGCTGAACTCCTTATCTGAGCTCTTCTGTTTGTGGAGCAGGTTGGGCCCGAAGATGGTGGCGAGATTTAGAGACGTCATTTTGTTCCCTGGAATCTGAAATAGAATCGATTTAGGCAACAAAATTAACATTATACTCGTTATACATTTATATACTAAAGTACTAAGAGTATTTTTGTAGTTTTTCATAACTTCTTAGCACTTTCCCATTTTGATCATTTGGTCTCGCTTTCCATGTTGTTCCTAATGCCTTACATTCTACTCTAATTTTGAGCACTTGGGCACATTTACCACAGTGTTTTCTTTTGTGTTGAGGCATAGTAGCTCATATTTGGTAACAAAATGTACAACCCCAGCTCAAAAATCTGAATCCAGTTGACTTTCTCTTGTCCAGTTCACTCCCTTTCCACACCCAGTCCCTGCAGAGGGATGAGAAGCACCAGCAGCCGAAAAAAGTAATGAAGAGATCTTCACAATCTGGTGTGGAACATCCGGACTTCCTGTGACAGGGTCAGGACGTGGGAGCCTTAAATCCACTTTCAGTGTTTGAGTTTATTGTCATGTAAACACATTAACACACACACACACGAAATACGTTTTTATGTGCAAAAACCACAAACACTCCCTTGAAGAAAATGTACTCCTTAAGGGAAAAAGTAAGAAAAACAAATCTTTGAAACATGTTTAAAAAGGTATTGGTGTGGAAAAGTGATGACAATCACAAAAGAATGTTGCTGAAAAACAATTGGAATAGTATAAAACAGTTTCAATGTGTTTTTATTTTCTCTAATCAGTCTATTTCTGAAATGAAATTCTCATATGTGCCTATATGATTCCCCGTCTTTAGGCTGTTTCTGTTGCAGCCAATGGTAGCTAAATGTCAGTTTAGTTTGCAGATCTGGGTGTAAGTGCAGCCATTCACATAATATCTGATGTGATAGACACTCCAAGACCACTTGGTAATCTTCCATCAGTGTTTGTCCAGAGCATTTTCTCCTCCAGGGCTGCAGATAGAGCCTGGTTAAACAAGCCGCTTCCTGTTACTTGTTTTTGGTTATTTCCACCAAATGAGGTGGAAATAAACCTTACACAAACCGCCCAGAAGATATTTAAGCGCGTTCTCTACTCAACCTGATACTTCTGTTCGGTCCTCACCTCCTGACCATCCTTGGTATGCTGGTCATTGGCGTGGTCCGCTACGGTGGACAGGAACTCAAGCAGGCGGTGAAGAGTGTCGCTGTTGCATGCTGGGAGAAGGTAGATCAGCAACTGCGTGACGCTCTGCTGCTCATCCAGATCCAACACTGTGCAGCACAGATCAGGAGGGAATAAGATAGAGAACAAAATACCCGTCTGGGGAAAATGTTCACTTTCTTATAGGTTTGATTTGTTTTTGCAGTTTTTAAGTATGGTATGGTAACCAGAAAGTAGCAGGTTGGTGAGGCTCACATGTGGTGTTGATGAAGGCTGTGTAGAGCTCCCGGGTTAGAAGCGGGTCGGGCATGTCTCTGAGGAACTCCTTCAGCAGAGCCGCCACGTCGTGAACGCTGTGTTCCTCGTCCAGCTGCACGTCGATACCCCGATCGAACTCTTCCCGCAGCTGAGAGCCAAGGAGAGGAAGAGCGACTTTCAGAAACATCCTCTCCACTAAACAATGGACATTATATTCTTTGAAGCGACACACCCGTACACATTCCCAACCTTTTGACCCTCTAAACGACTGTATCCAGACCACTTCTGCCAGTATGAGTTGTAATCTTGACCATCTAGCCTTTTGGAGGAAATCCAGACGGCTCATTCCAGTTTTGCTTTTCTTTTTTTAGGAGACGATATAAAACACATCACTTCCAACATATTTTGATTTGAGAAATTTGCTCTAATAACCACGAATCATCCAGAACTATCTGAAACAAACTCAAAAATAAGTTACACACTCTCAGGTATTGGGTTTACATAAATAATATGATTTATGCGCAACAAAAAGGTTGTTGATCTTCATAAGAACGTCATCGCTTCTAAACACAACATACCACTTAGGTGGGAGAACTAAATGTTCTCCCACCTAAACGCCATCCCCTCCCTAAGCAGCCGTCCATCCATTACCTCTGAACCATTACAGCAGATAACACCAATGCAGCTGACGGTTTACAAGCTGATTATATATCAGCTCATGCTACAAAAAAAAATGTAAGTAATGCAAATTTATGAAAGATTTGACCTGTTCTGGTTGACTGAGCGAGTTGTAAACCATGCGGGACAAAAACTGATTAATTTGAAGATCAAAGATAATCCTTAAACCTCTTCCCAAATAAGACCTGGCTGTTATTGAGGGAAACAATAGTCAGGCAAATATATATTAAATAACTTATGTTTACAACAGAACTTGTATACCTTCAACTTCAGTTTTTTTTTTTTACACTAAAACCACAAAACAGGGTATTTTTAGGGCTCCAACAGAAAGTAATGTTGGATTGTGAAGTGAAAATAACAAATCTATAGTTTTCAATCCTTTTTTTACATCACACCTTTCAGATTTGTGTGTTAATGGATGTGTGTTTGTGTTAGCATCCATGAAGAGCCAGAAATGCCTCAATCAGATTGGGTGGTGCTACAAAAACATGTTGCCACCATCGCAGAGCTTGTTCATGTTTGACAGCAGGTTGGTGAGTGTGCATCTGTCCAAAGGGTTCTAAAGCAATAGCATAGTGATAAGAACTTTTGTACGAGGAAAACATCAAAGACAGAATGAAATTCATTACGAAGCACAAGGATGAACAGTTAAAGATGAAACCTCCCTTAGATTGATTGGAATCAGTGGAAAATAATTTCTCCAGAGCAGCAAAAGTGGTCGTGCCAACCATGAAGGACTTTGATTGAAACCATGTGAGAGGTTTCGTTTCATCCAACAGAATGGTTTTCTTCCCAGTTCTACCTTAGAGCAATGCCATTAATAAATGCTACTTTTTTAAATAGTCCAGGTATTTTTTTTGTGTGCGTGAATTTTCCCATATTATATAGAGCTGTGTCACAATGTAGAGATAACAAAAAATAAGTCTGAAATTTTGGACCACAAAACTCAAGAATGAACCACCATCAGACAGGATTCGGTCTAGACGATGACCTGCATGCCAGCATGATTTTGTTAAGTCATAAAAAAAGAATTTGCTAAGCCAGTGCCAATATTTCTGAAAAAGGAAAAATTTCTGGATTGAAGTGGATAACTTTGCACCAACTGAAGAAAAATCCTGTCAAATGAGAAACATTTTGGAGAACTCACTTGTCTTACTCTCTTCTTAGAGCTTCCCACTCTGAAGATTCCCACAGTCTGCAAACCTGAAAAGAAACGAAAAAAAACCCCAACAAAAATGAGTTTGAAAACATGAAGTGCGAAATGTTTTCACCAACTGCTCAAGTTGGGCATATGCCTACCGTATTTCTCGATGTGCTGACAGCAGCTGTCGACCACCCGGGGCACCTGCCGGTAGATGGGGTTCAGGCTCAGACGTTTGTCTCTGTGCTTTTCCTTCTTGCTCTGCGTCTCGGCCGGCAGGGAGAGCTGCAGCGCCTCGAGGAGGCGGGACTGGTTGTCGTCCAGGTCTGTGATGGAATCCACAGACATGCCTCCCTGGTGGGTAATCATGCATTTGATTCAATCTAACTCCAGTGAATTAAACAAACAAAAACAAGCAGGTCCATGTTTGGGATTCGAGGAGAGGAAGGAGGACTTTTAAAGCGCTTTCTTACCCTCCGGCGGACTCGTGGTGCAGACTCGGGGGTGTTGGGTGACGTTGACTCATTGGCCGTCTCTGACGTGGAACTGAGTGAGGAGTTACTGCTGGATAACTCTTTGTTGGAGGGTCGCTTGGTGGCGAACTAAACAAAACATCCATCCAGGGTCTTAATTTGTGTTTTTCTCCACAATTGAAACCCACAATTGCTTGTTTTTGTCTTATTTTGTCCCAGTTAAATGCTTCAGATTCGACAGATGTAATTTGAAAATTATATCTAATTATATCTATTATATCTATATAAAATTATGACAAAATGCAATTTTTAAAACATTTTCATTTTCATGCCAAATATTGCAGGATCACAAGCCTGTTACACATTTTCTAAAGAAACATCTTGAAGTTCATCAGAACCTGTGGAAAATGTTCAGTGGATTTTGTGTTTTTGCAGCGTTTGAATTCTACAGAAAATCCTCAAAAGTCCAGATTGCATCTTTAAACTCGAGCTAATTTTGCTTTGGTTATGTGGTCCAACAAATAATGAAGATACACCAACAAGTCAAGCTCCCAATAGCTAAAAACAATCTAAATAAAAGTTTTGGAGTGACTTAATCAAAGTCCAGTTAGTCCTTCTTCAAATGACTCGTATATATTGAAATTAAAACAATTCTTAAACAAGTGGACCAAAAGTTTTCCATAGAGATGTAAATTATGTTTTGTCGAATTTTTTTGTTTTTTTGAAAGGCCAGCTTTAGTTCCTTCATAAATGACATAATCGTTTGAAAAATCCATTTTGTATTTTTCAAGTTATATTTGTCTGGTATTAAAAGCAAAATTTAAAACATCTGTGAGGGAGCAATCACTTTTCTTTCTTTTTTTTCACAGCATTTGTGTAAAAAATGCTGTGAATTTCCAAACAGTAAAAGTAGATGATTAAAGACCTGCAAAATGGATGACACAAGGTCGGAGGAGTCTTTGTGCTCCTCCCTTTGCGGAGGGTCCAGGCGGTAAGCATCCTGGCGCTGCCTGTGCGCTCTGTCATTAGCAATAACCTGGGACAGGGGTATGCTGAAGGCCTGGGGTACACACTCTGTGGAGAGGGGGAAGAAGCAGGTTCTTTTAAATCGAGACAATAAAACGTATGAGGCATGAAACTACCAAAAATAGTCCTGAAGATGGTAAGCAGAGGCTCTGCGTCCTATCTGTTTCGGCTTGGCCTTTTACGCAGACGCAATAAAAAGCATCAAAAAGCATGTTTACCGTGTCAGTAAAAATCTTGCGCGGTGATTAAAGCGCAACATCTGTTTTCCAAAATAATACATCAGAGGAAACGTGACGATGCCGCCTTATTTTAGCTTTCTTGACCAAAATAACATGGATGGCTTCCTGCCAAGCCATCCCGTACTCCGCCTGCCCATCATCTACAGTTGAAGAGGATCGTTCTCATTGTATGCTTCAAACCTTTTTGAATATGTTCATAAAGACTAAATTCTGTCTGGAGAGTCCTGTAATGCAAAATCTAAAAGCGCAGGTCTGCGAGCGACTAAGAGAGAGAAGAAAAAAAAGCCATTCCACAGCCACAAACGCAGGCCTGCGGTTTTTAGACAACATGATGGCTTCCACTGTGACACAATGTGTTTGCTCTGGAGTCTCACTGTGTTAAAAGGCTTTACATAATTGCACATAAACACAGAAATGCATTTAGAGTCGATGTGACTCCCGATTATTGGATTTCACAGATGAGTCCACAGCCAAACCACATTTCTCATGCTGTCAGTTGTATCAAAATAGCCCTGGGGAAAAGTTGGGTATGGTTTGAATCGTGTATGCTAACATGTGAAGGTAGGTGGGGATTAACTTGCAGTTCAACAAAAGTGCTAAAAAACATATGAAGGAAGGATTATTTTGTTTACCAAGATGAGTCTGGATCAGACTTTTGTAACGCTCTGCGTAGGATAAATGGGCCATATTTGTTCATGTTGATCTCCCAAGTCTTTTCAAAAATACTTCTGCCAACCAGATTTCTGCAACCAAATTAATATCTTCCATTTGTCCATTTGGCTGTCTTGCGTAAAAGCCTCTAAGTGAAAACCAAGGTTGATATCAAGGACCATGAAGAGAAGAAGTAGTTTAACACATAGATGCATCTGAGCCATGTATGCAATGGTAGAAAGAGATGACTACACCAGATTTATGACTCCTTCAAACTGACATACATCTTGGAGGCACAAATGAATCACCTGACTTTGTTATTCTCCTCAACATGAGCTCACATGTAACCCAACTAAGTATTTGCACAGCTGGAGTGGAGAAGCCTCAGCGTCATTTAGGTCTAAACCTGGACTGAAGGAAATAATGTTGTTTCTCCAATTACAGTACAAATATAAAATCTGTACACCCCTGTTCCACTGGTTGGCTTTTGTGATGGGCTAAAAATTAAACACTTTTAGATGTTTTTCAATCTTTAATAAGATTTAAAATTTGCACAACTCAACTAAAAAAATAAACTAAAGTGGTCACATAAGTTTGGACAATCTTAAAACTTTCTAGAAACCCCGTTTTATATTCCTGAACTACCTCTATTTGCATTAGGAGACTATTGGTGTGGTGCATTTTAGCCCTCTTCAGATCAACCCACAGATTGTAAAACCAGATTTAGTTTTATGTTCTGGCAGGGCCTTTCCGCCTCCTGGTAAAGTTGTCTTTTTTTGCTGTTACTGGTTGTTACCAAAAACTGAAGCTCCTCTTTAGAATGTGAAGTGTTATCTTTGTACCAAACATACCTCAATTTATGGCTAAAACATTTTACTTTGGTTTTGCCACAACCTAACACATTTTACCAAATGATTTTGGGAGTCTAACTCCCTTTCAGACCCTTTTTTTCTCAGAGAATTGAACTCCTGTCGATTTTTAATGTATTTAAAACACTTTACTTACCTTTATCTTTGCCCTTTTCTTTGGCTAGAGAGTCCAGCTTCCTTCTTAATGACTTTTTCCTCTTCTGTCCATCTGTCCCAGGCGGGGAAAAAAAAAACAAACAAGTAAATAAATCATGTGAAACAAATAGTTCCCATATCTTCGCTTTCTTATCTGACTTTTATGTTTAATAAAATTATGCCAGGAATGCAGACATAAATTAACCACAGAGGAAAAACCATTTCAATGAACAGTCAGGTTAGAAATAGTAGCTGCCACCACAAAAAAAAAAAAAAAAAAATTAGTGAGACACAATTAGTGAGATTGCTTATGCAAACACTCCGCTGTGTCTTTTATTAACTTTGGTTATTCATTGCCATACATGGTCATCTTGGACTGTCTTCCTCTTTTGATCTGCCTTGATCTCTTATCGACTCATAAAAATGGCAAAAAATAAACAAACGGCAACAAAAAAGTAGCTCAGCCCAAAAAAAGAAAAAAAAAATAAGAGTAACACACGAGAAGTTCAGCAGCAAACGGCTCAGTTACGGCTCGCAATCACATGAGGATATTTGTGTTTGGATGGAAGGAAGCCACTCTGTCAGCTCCCAGCATGATAAATGACTCTTGGATCTGCTGATTAACAGTCAGGAAACTCTGGAAATCGAGACACAAGCAGGTTTCAAGTCTTTCAGGGCATCTTGGAGCATGATGTCATTTGTTGGAAAGCTTTTAACTCCATTGTTTGTATTGGTGCTGTCCAAAACCGACTGCTTAATGCATGAAATCCCTTTTGGTTAAATTAGGATTTCTGGCTTGAAGACTTCTGTTTGAACCTCACGAGTTCTGAATAAGAATGAATCTCATTTAAAGTGCTTTGGAAAAAGATTTATTCCCTTTGAGCTTCTTCATATTTTGTCAGAATACACTGACAAAAGTTAGTCCATTTGTCATAAAAGCAGTCAAATAAATGGCCCACAGTAACTCTGGAGGAGCTGTAGAGATTCACAGCATAGATGTAAAAATCTGAAAACGTTTACTTTCACCATTTATCTATTTCTCACTAATCTGGATATGTTGGAGCTCTGAATGCTACCCAAGATCCCGAAATCTTGTTTATTTGTGATCTATAGAACAGCAAAGAAATTCTGGGTCTCCGTGACACGACACCAGGGAGGACGGGGTGCAAACTGTGAGGAGAAACTGCAGCAGATGTTGTGATGGAGGCCGAGGGAGAATGAGAGAAGGGAGATAGGAAATGGTTTGGATTTTTGACAGATGGCTCCCAAAGCCGTACGGAAATCCCCCAAACCTCCACACTCTCTTTCTGCTCCAGACCTGTGTTGCAGCGCCTTCTGATGAACCTCCGCTGACTTTCTGTCTCATCGCATCGTCTTCTCGTCCGTTCTTGTCTCTCTTAATTTTGTCTTTCTTTAATCTGCTTTTTCGTCTTGAAGAAACGCCAGACATTCAGCCCTGCGGCGCTCGCACAAATATTATCTAAAAAAATCTGGGACTGGAAAACAAGCATTAGCTGAAATAGCCCTCACAGATGTGCACACTTGTCCATTTGAGATATTTCCCTCGCCTGCACATGGCAGCAGTCAGGAGCTCTGAAATTCATAAGCAACACAGACAAGTATGTATTAAATCATGGTGGGGAGAGGTTTAACCTTCAGCTGGAATGCAGAGCCCTGGATAATCCATTAGCTGCTCAACACTGCTGCTATGAAACTAACTCCAGCGCTATACAGTGCAGTGGAACAAATGCAGCCCTCAGTGTGCATGACGTGGACTGTTGCAAAAACAAGACGTAATCTCTGAAGGAAAGTACGGAAAAATGCGACACTGAGGAAATCCAGAGATCTGGAAACATGGAAAAAATATCCATTGATAAAAAATAAGTTAAAGGAGAATATAAATCGTTTGCACCACTTGAAACCAGATCAAAGGCTCATGAAAAAGTTGTGAGAAAGTAAAAAGCCAAGTCAGCATATCAAAACCACTGGGTAGGATTGCAACTTTTCATCTGGTATTACCATGACTATAATCTCATGAGATTCCGACTTTATTACTATTCCGACTTTATTCTAAGTTTATTTTCATAGTATTAGAACTTTTTATTGTATTATTACAACTTTTTTCCTACTACTATGTTTTCTCTATTATTACGACATATGATTTTATAATTTTGACTTTGATCCTGTAACATTACTTTTTCTCATGATTACAACTTTTTCCTCATTAAGACTTCTCATAATATTATGACTTTTGTTGTTTGACTATATTCTTGCACAACTCTTCATATTACAGACAAGTATGTCTGTTACATGTCTGTCTTCATATTACAACTTTATCCTTGTGGGGGTTTTTTCAACTTTCACAAATTGATTTTATTCTCATACATTTTTTTATCGCAAAGTAAATATTTTTCTGTCTTTTCTTAGCCTAGTCCTAATACTGTTGTAATACAAACAACAATTATGTGGTTAAACAGCGAAAGAGTGGGAAGCTGTCTTCGTCAAAACGTCTGTCGGCATCAAAACGAGTTTGGAAAAAAATGTAAAATCTGGGAATCGCTTATTCCGTATTCCACGAGTAGCAGAGGGTTACTTGGGAAACGATTTCCATCTTGGAACTGTTGCCCCCCAAGACCTAATCTTCGCTACAGATGGATGGCACACTCTTTTGCTTAAAATTGAGTGGAAATTATTACATTTTTCCCTTGTACAGTTTTTGACTCATAATGGGACATTTAGGATGGGCGAGTCCAGTAGAAAACCATCGACTCCTTCTGTATTCTCATGTGCTAGATTTGCAACAATTGTTTAATGTTGTTATTTTGTAATAAATGCCAAATTATCAAGACTCAAATTTTATAAATCATATCAGAAAAAAAATGCATGCTTTGCTCCTACCCTTTGGGATGGTTATTTGACATCCCAGGTCATAGTCCTGGAGTAAGCGGCTGTAGGCTACTTCCTGCAGCCTGGCTCTTTCCAGCTCTGACAGGCTCTGGACGGCGACTGGAGTCAGACGTACACTCCGCCCCGACAGACTGCTCCAGGTGAAATCTCCCTGAGATGGAAACAACCGGGGGAATGTTTAGACAACATTAACAAAAGACTGAGACACAAAAGAAGGGACTAATGCACCTTCTGACAAAGAAGGACTTAAAGACCCACTCTCCTGGGTAGTTGAGTTTTTCTTTCCAACTCTGCCAGTATGCAATTTACTCACGAACAAAAGAAAACTAAGCACTCAAAAGTCCAGGTGCTAAATAAAACAGAATTGTGCATTCTTTGTCGTCATTGTTCACCCCTATAAATCTTTCAACACAGATGTTAACTAAAGATATGTGGTCCTTTTTTTGCTGTTGTTTTCCATAATTGCACAAAATTATGATCTGTTTCTGGTAAAGAGGGAAAACAGAATCACGATTAAGCATTGATGAGGGGAAAAAATGAGTTTAAACACAAAAACACACAAAACTATCCTGATGTTTGGACTTCACAAAGTTAGTTCTAGTTTTTGGAACTTATCTGAATAATTCCAGTGTTAAAACACAATGGAAACAGTGGACAAATGGAAAGAAATTACATCAATCCTCAAAATAAGCATTCATTCCTTACTTGTATTTACAAAAAAATACATACAAGGGGGAAATAAAAATATGTTTCATTAAAATAAATACTTGATTCATGATTGTATGGTCTGACATCAGTCATGACTACTTCAATCAGGGGAATAAAAAGAGAGGAGAGTAATAATGAGTTGCTTGAAACCTAAAGATGGACAGTGGAGATTCTCAATCTCCGGTCATGCATTCTTGTGTCTAAGTAAAAGGGAAAGAGAAGACTTTGTAAAAGTCCATTTAATGCCTCTTTCAGACAGATGGCTTAACAATGTCCTCTAAATGTGTCTGTGTTTACATAATTTTGTAATTTTGCAAGCAGACAGCACACAGTTCACATAGAGGATATACTTTTTTTTTCTCCAAAAGCAGTAACTGTAGATCTCCAAGCAGCAATCCTGAAAATCTGACCCGCAAATAAAAGAACGGTCACGAGTCAACAAACCACGTTGCCGCCTTGCTGCATTTCATCCAGCACAGCTGTTCTGTGTTGTTGTGAGCGCATGCCTGTGTAGGCCATTCCTTATCGCTGGCTGAGGAAAGCCTTTTGCCTCCTGAGTGACCTCACTCACGGCTCAACGGTGCACAAAGATGCACATGCCTTTGCATGACCACGAGTCTCCAGCAAAAGAAAAGACAACAGGTCGGAGAAAACTGTGATAAGCGGGCCGCCGACCGTCGAGTCGGTTCCGCCCAGCAGGATGTTTGACGGGGATGGATGAGCTTGAGTGAAACTATGGGAATGCTGGCGGTGAGTGATGTGGGAGATTAAACGCAAGCGTGACTGCTGGGCCTTGGAAGCCTGATTGACCTGTAGTGGCGTCCAAACCGAGATATTGGTTTAGCCAACAGCTAACTTTGTTTGCTACGTCATTCATGCTGCACAGCTGATGAACAATAGTACATAGATTGTCCTCTACATGCCTAGACTCTTACTCATGTGAGTTTTTTTGTACAATTCACAACGGGCTGCAGCTACAGATTGATGGATCAGGGCATTTATCACATCTGTGATCGAAAACAAGTGTTGAAGTTGTTGTTCTTGAGTTACAGGTTCATCATTCTTCCAGTGCTCATCTAAAGTTAATGAGATTTTGTTTATGAGAGCTCTGCAACTTCTGTTCCCAATGGGTGTCAGTCAGGGCAGGGGAGTTTAAATACCACGGTCTTGTTCAGAACTGCTCACAAGGTCTGACCAAGAGATTTTGCGATAGATCGGACCCTTCTGATTGGTAGAAAGGATGATGTCTCTGTCTTTCGTAACAAAGGAATGAAGCTAACCCATTTGTCTTCTGATGCTCACCTAATGGTAATGACTTACTGGGACTTTTAAAGAAGACCTTGGCTGGCTTATTATCATTGATGGCATGATCAATTTTAAATTTTAGCAAAAAATCTTTAAAAAAACATTCTACTGGTCTGCGCAACAGTGAGGCCAAAGAACAGAACTATGCAAAAAAACATTGGGTCAGGATCAGAAAACAAACACCAAGATGTTGCTCTCGATTTTACTCATTACAAATACTGTAATGTTACTTGAATTGACTGGTACACAATCTTGGCATTCAATGTTTACAATCACTGTTAGAATCTTGCCTATACTGAATTATAATCTTGAATACTATTTCTCTTTTAAAGTGGCATTTTGCATTACGAAGAAGAACCACCTTGGATTTGTTTGAACTTTCAAACCATCAACTTTCGATGTTAACGGTTATTCTTAATGATGGCTCTTCACAGCAGATAAAAATGCTGCTCAAAATGTTGCAACACATATAGTCCGCATGGTTACATAATAGACAGAAAATAAAAACACTAAGCTGATTAAGAGCTTGGTTTCTTTACTCTTCTTGTAATGACAGCCAGTTACTATTATGTACATGTTAAACAGAACCCATGGTAATTAGTTTCTGGCTATATCAATAGAACAAATGAGCAGTACAAAACACACACGCATGATAACATCACAGCCAATTTCCTAATACTACACTGAGACCCATTAAGGTTAATGAGATCATATATTACTGGGCCACAAATTCCATTTAAAGACAAATGTCAGGCCACTGTGCAATAATACCTCTGATGGCATTCATTCTGAGAGATCTGTGTATGATATGAAAGCAAACTGTTTGGATAGTTTGTGTGAGGACAAATCTGACAAGCTATTATTACAAGCTTCTGATTGTATTTGATAGACATTTCAAAATATTTGTGGCGTCGTACCGCTATCTCTTTGTGTAACCCGCATGCACCTCCCACAAAGAACAAACATGCCACCAATCTGTGTTTTTTGTGACCCGAGTTGGCTGTTGTTGCAGCTTGACAAATACAAGCAATCATAACTTCTAATCTGCTTCTAATAAAACAAGCACCAAACTATGATAGCCAGTATTGTTTTCAATTGAACAAAATGGCCTTTGAAGCTTTGTTATCCTCTCAACCAGCAAACGCCGGCTAGTTAATAAGCTAACATGAAATTGTCAAGGTTTGTCTTGTTGCACAACATCAACTTTTCAGTCTACCTGCTTCCTTTATTTTCTACAATAGAGCTTAAGCTTGTACTTAATGAATCTTAATAAGTGATAAAGGTTTGGTATTTATTGACTAAGTTTATCATTCAGTCAGAATCTCATCTCGGCCTTGGACTAGTCTCAAAATGCAATGTTTAGTTTTTACTTCCTTTAAACATGCCAGAGATCCATTTAAAAAAAAAGCCTATTGAGTTGATTATTGTCTATCAATTTTATTACTTGGCCAGACTAATTATAGAAAGCTTTTGAAAAATGGAAATCTCTGCTCAGAATCCTGTATACAATTCTGAAAATACCAAGCCGTCGTTGCTGCAGCTATTTTGTGCTCCCATGTCACAAACGCTTTGCTGGAAAGATTAATAACTCAAACTGTATGCATACCATGCAGTTAGATGACTAATGCCATCTGGAGATTCAGTACAGTGCTGCGCAGCATGTGGTTTTTGTTCTATTTTAGACAAAGGGACAAATGGCGCAAATAAAAAAATATGTCAGTTTCCATAGCAGCATATACATACAGAAAGGGAAGTGAAAAAAATATTACTATGGCAACCCATTTGGAGGTCACACAAAGGCAGTGGGACGCATGTTGCTATGACGCACTGCTCAAATTATTGAACAACACGAGAGAGAGATTTAAAACATTAATGGCAGCCATGTAAATGTTTTAAATTTGATGTAAATCATTTCTGGCATGAAAAGTGTGCCGGAGGTACATTCACATTTGAATAAAAATAAGTATGACGGCAAATAATTTTGTTTAGGCAATTTTAGAGATCTGTTAAAATGGAAAAATAACTCACGAGGAAAAAGTTTCAATCTCCTGTGGTATTATATCTTATCTTTTTTCAATCATGTTATTTATTTTCATAAGCCAACAGATGTGCAAGGCTTTAATGACAGCTAGCATCATATTTTGCTTTTTTTTGTATATTTTTATTTAGTCTGTTGATAAAATGTTTCTTTTAAGTCATAATAGTTGTCTAGTTTCCTGTAGTCTTAATACAATCTCGCTTATAATGTAGATTTTATATGTATGGCAATAACCAGATAAGCTAGCAATAAACACAAAGTAAGGGTGGGCGATTTGGACTTCAAAATTTATCAGGATATTTCGTGGTACTGTTGTGATGACAGTAAAAGTTATGATAAACTTATTATTACCTCTTTAAACTTTTAAGAAGTGTGTTTTTTGAAGGTCAAGGAAGGTTATGGAGAAACTTTCTAACAGGGGACACTAAAGCACAAAAGGAGCTTTCCAAAATTTCACATTGTACTCGTGGTTTGTTTTCTTCTGCTTTACGTTTTGCAGCTGGTTTTAAATGACCCTTGAGCAGAGATTTGGAATCATAACACTGAGCTGGAGGAATGTACAAGAATGTTCCAATGCTGCTTCTTATTTCTTTCTTTCTGTATTGTTTGTTTTTTACAAGTTGGCTTCACACATGCATGAGTAACTCAATAATACATGGATTTTACTGACCTGGAACCTCCCCAGCACTCACATCTGCTTGTAATTACTGACCAACTCACCCTGCCAGCTAGTGATGATAGTGTGTGCTGCAGTGTTTGTACACTTATCTGTCCCAGATTCACAATTAATGGCCTTTTCCACCTGTTTTTAAATGGCTGAAAGGAAAACAAGCACATTTATTTTGGATCCATGTTATGCATGTTAAAAAAAACTCCTTGCAGAAGAAATGTATCTGTTTTTTTTATTAACTCAAGAATGTTGAGGTTATTTAACCCAGGAATGTGACATACCATTGCTTTGGATGACAAAAACAGTCTGACTTTCTAAATTAGAGTTATCATGGCTTCCATGGTGCTTAACAACACCATGATTAGCATTGAGTGCTGATGATTAGACCTGGCCAACGTCAGGATATTTTGAACTACAGGGCTCCAGAGCCCAGCTAAGCTGATGTGACTGTTAAAAATATAAAAAACATTTTATGTTTTTTGGCATTATAACTGCCTTAGAATAAAGATTTTATGAGGATAAAAACTTAAATGTGCAAACTGTTAGAACCTTTAGTAAATTATTGCATAGTTGTTACAGATCTTATGAAACGCAGTTTGTGATTCATTAGTTTTTCTCTATTTACGTAAACTAAAAACAGGAAGTCCTAGTTTTCCCCAAAATATTACAAAATTCCTTTATAATCTGGTTATTAACTGTGTTGTTTATTATCCCATCTCAAAGCTGCAGTGTCAATAAAAAGACATTTAAGCTTCATTAGTCATAGCACTGGCCAAGACCCAAGGCATTTACTAAAGAAAAATGTTGAGTGGATTACTTTTGGATTAAAAGTATTAGAGTGGATTAAGTGTTACTAATTCATGAAATGTATATTTCCTGAAGATTTATCATTGTGAAATACTCTAACCAGCATAGAAAATGATATTAGCATTGAAAATGTGTAGCTTTAAGTTGTGCTAAAATGACCGTTGTGGAGAACACTGGAAAAAAAGCACTTTCTAAATCCAAAGGAGTAGAAAATGCAGGAATTTTACATTTTAAAATCAGTTCTCTTCGGTTAGTAGGGCATCATTCTCACAATATTGGGACAAAGAAAAAAATGCTATGTAGATCCTATTGCTTAACTTTCTAATCATTTTTGAAAATAACTGAACAGAATCAATTTGTCATGACACATATTGATAGTGTTACTGTTTATATGGGCATAATGTGCTTTGTTTAATAGAATTTACACACTATGAACATCTTGATTTAGCTTCAATTTAACAAGATCAGAGAGTAATTCCTTTCAAAACATACATAGTGCACTTAAAATGTCTGTTTTAATGGTTGTTTAACAGACCCAGCAACCACCTTTTTATTTGATTCACTCTAAACGTCTTCTAGATGACGTAGGCCGAGGCATTAGAGTGGATTTACATGATGTCAACACTAGCTGTGAAGCAGTTAAAACGAAGGTTTCAACTTTCACCGCACATTGTTGCAATAGCTCCCTTTGCATTTAATGAGTCCTTGCTGGCTTGGTGACAAGAGTGAGCAACTTGGAGTGTGTGCTCCAGATACCCCCCACCATCACCACCCGAATCACTGGCAAGAACATCTAAAGCCTCAGGCAGGCTTCAAACATCTCTTCAGACAGAATAATACGAAGGGCCTGTGGCAATAATGAGGGCCGAGCTTCAAGAATTAAAGCCTTGCATAAATGTTACATAAGCAGCAAAGGCGAAGGAAATTGAAGCATCGCGACCCGGTCCCGAACGTGGAAGGAGAAGTTGAGGAAGTGAATGGGCTTTGTGTGTTTTGTGGTGCTGTTATCTGCACATGACAGGCCAACCACTGATAACATACGAAGATATGTTGAAGCATTCTCTTAATCTGCTGTCACTGACAGATTGGACTATGTTAGAGACATTAGACCCCATCTTGGGACACAGACCTCAATGACTCATGGGGTTAAAAGCAATTAAACAAACCAGGTATTCCCAGTAAAAAAGAAAAAAAAATAATTTGAATTGTAGTTTCAGTTTGCTGCTGTGGTATTAGTACTTGCCCAGAAGGCAAGTCCAAAAAATGTTCACAACAAGCTGGGAAACCTGTTCCAGCTAACAGGGCTAGAGTAGGGTTGCTGCCAGAGTAGTAGCAGAGTGTGACATAGGGCCCACCTCATGGACCACCACCACTGTTGAACCCTGCACCCAAGATTGTAATAAGCTGCTACTGCAATCTCATCATAGAAGTTTTGTGCATGCTCAAACAAGTCAAGAAAATCTTACATCACTCATATTGGTTCACAAACGTTATTCCTGTCGCACCTTAGAAAAACTCAAGAGCCTGAAAAAGCCAACCAAAAACCCAGTATATAAACAGGAGGTGTGACTGTTTTCAGTGATTTAAACTTGTATGTTGCAATTATTTTTGCCTGAAGCTTGTGCTATTTTTTTTATTATTTTGTTTTGTTTTTTCGATGCATTACAATTGGAGCCATCAGTGACTTGTCCTTGAGCTGTGAGTGTGTAAAAGGGTGTTTGAGAGCCTGATGTCTGCTCTGGGATTCTGTGGTATGAAATTGAGGTCAAAACTCTGTGGAAGCCTAACCAATGCCAAACACTTCTAAACCAATTACCACTCCTGGCTTCTAGCCAACACAAGCAGTCAACAGTCATCTACAATGGATAAATGGAGAAGCAATCATTAAAGCCCTTTTTTTTGCATTTTGAAATCATATTTGTATGAAAATGTTCCTTTATATTTTACACATCAGCACTGAGGATATTACAGTTGCAACAGTAAGAGACCAAACACCACTCATGTGAGTTTAAAGCAGTTTGTGTTCCCAGAGTATTTGCAAGACAATATCTCCCAAATGTGCCTCCATAGACTGAAGAATCTAATGCAAACTGAATAAAGAGCATGCCTCAACATTTGAGTCGAATTAATCCGTCAATCAGTCAAAAAAGTTATGTAAGTAGACCCATGGGTATAAGGTTCCCATCAACTTTTTGGCGCCCAAATGTTATGCCATGCTAGCACCGTGAGAACTGGATCTTCCGCACACACACACATTTATATGCATGGGCAAAACAGAAAACACTCCCAGCAAAGTAGTATGACCCATCAATGCAGGAATGTTTTTAAAAATTGGATTCAAAGATTAGCCCAAAAGGCTGCAATGTGTCAGCCCCCCGATGTTAACTTGGAATCTAAATCATCCTATCTTATCTTTTGACCTGACTGTGAATGGAAATATCCAGGCAATTGAAATACTTTCAGCTCCAGTCATGCTTCCTCGGGTTTCATCTTCAGGCTCAGCAATGCGCACAATCTAAACACCTTCAAGGCTGAGAAGTTTCTGACTTTCAGCTGTCGACATATTTATGTGGCAAGCATAAAAAACTGTACATTTACAAAATTCACTGCTTGATCTCAAGCCCTCCTGAGCGATGACGGCAACAGAAAATGTGCCAACAACACACCTGGTGTCGTGTTTTTCAGCTGCCATTAAAAGCACAGGACAAACTGTCCAATTTGTAGAAATTAGCCTCTTAAGCTCAAACGTTACATTGATGTCGTTTTTTTGTAACAGGTCCCATCTTCTAAGCACTGCTTTAGCCAAAAGCTTGACATTTCACGACAAACTCAACTGTCCACAGTCTGCAGGTAGGCGTGTTTTAGGATCTGCTGGTATTTCTTGAGGAAATGGGGCTACAACTGTCATTCATGATAAGGCTAACATCTCTGAACTGCTTCAAACGAACTCTTGTACATGGTAAATCCAGCAAGACGAACTGTATGACCTCACCCTTTCAGCAGCTGTGTTTAAACAAACTTCCATTTCCACATAGCTTGGACGCATTCAGACGAGTGATAGTTTTTCATGGATATGAGATTATGTGTTGATCCTCTTAGGGAATTATTTACTTTTCGCACCAAGAACAGAAGCTTAAAAAGTTGCAACACAATTTCGTGGTCTTGCCTTTGATTTTTTCCCCCACCATATCCTTTAAATGCAATAAGATCAGAGGGAAGATTTCATAAGACTCTTTATGTCCCACGTGGGTTCTGGGTTAATCCTTTGAGGTAGCTGAAGAGCACAGATTATAAAACGTTAGGTCTGTTCCTCACAATCGTGATGATGCTGGTGATGAAAATGACAGAGTAAAAAATAGAGGTGGTCACTTTAAGACACACGGGCTAGTATTTGGTTGCTGTGCTTATAGTTCCACATAGAGAAGAAAAAAAACTATTTTCTTCTGCTTTTGCTTTGTCACAAATGTTTGAGATCACTCAACTAATCAAATATAAGACAAAGATAACCACACCAAATAAACCAAATAAAAAAATGCAGTTTTCTAATCATTATTTCATTTCATATGAAAAAACTATCCAAATCTGTTTCCTAAACCTAAGAACTGCTTGTTCACCATAAAACATTTGACATAACTTTAAAAAAGTCTTACATCCCCTTGGAGGATTCTTTGTAACGTAGTATAATTAGAGGGTTTTCAAAAATGAAAACCCTAGTTCAGGTAATGCAACAGCATATTGATTTTCAATTAAGTCTGGACTTTGAATGGACCACTCCAAATCCTTTGTATTGCTTTTGAGCCATTCAGAGTTGAACCTGCAGGTGTGCTTTGCATTATTGTCCTGTTGCAAAACCCAGGGATGTTGGTCAGAGATTTTTATCAAAGAATTTTCTGTTCAAGAGCAGAATTCATGGTTACATCAATTACAGCAAGTTGACTAAATGCTAAAATCCAAATCTGGACTTCCAGACTGGCTACAATGAGCTTAGATAGGGTCATAATGTGTTTTTGGAATTTACTGAACATTGTCGGACACATTTTATTTTTGATTTTACAGCTCTGGCATTAATCAGACTTGGGTGTGACTCGTGAAACTGAAGTCACATTATGTTTCAAAGAATCTGGTTGATTGGGATTGTGAGGCAGGGAATTACTTTTTGTTTCTCAACTTAAAACATTTAGTGAGCGGCTAAATGCTTTTTCACAGCACTTAAAATGCAAGCAGGAAAAATCATTGTGACAGAAACATTTTAATATGTGCTAATGTGCTAACAATGCAACAAGCACACTGTTACCCTAAGCAATTGTGCTTTGGCTGGGTCTCAACATCTTTAAAAGTAAATGTGTAGAAAAAAAGGTTTTTCAATTCCATGCTGTAATGACAGCTTAAAGTTTCACCTTGTACCACAGACAAGACTGAAAAAGTTTAATGTGGCAGATTATTTTTTCACAACAAGTAATACATAATAATGAGGACGTAGCCCATCAATGTACAGTATTTATAAAGTTACAACACTTAACCTACTTAACTGTTTAGTTGCATAAGAAGCTACCACTCCAAATATTTCCTCCCAAGCCTTCAGCCAGTTATAATAGTGTTTCTTTTTTGGAGCTAGCTATGCAAGCTAGTTATTGGGCAACTGAACACTTATGTCACCCAATGAAATGACTTTTTCTACTCAATAGGTAGTTTTTATATAAATGACGGTGGCCGGTTGAGCATGTCCTTCTACTGGCATTCATCCAACCAAAATGCAGGAAGACAACAGTGCTACTAACTGTGCGACTCCTCTGTAAAGTCTGTTAAGAGAAATAAAATTAGCAATTTAAGACCAGCAGCCTTGTTTCAGTTCAGGAAGTTTTCTCTAAGTGTGACTTCCTGAAGACCCACACCACACCCGATACGACCCGGCGGAGCTTTGTTCTCTCTGCACAGTACCTATGACTGTGCATGTGTTTATATGCATACGGGTTTGTGCACGTGTAACAGAGGTCACTGGCAGAGCAGCTGGTTTATTATTGATTTCATGACGGAAAGAGAACAAACACAATGCTTCACTGTAGCTGTTCTTTGTAACAGAACCAGACAAACTTTAACTGATCACAATGTGTGTGTGTCGGGTGTGTGTGTGTGTGAACAGAAAGCTAGTAAACAATGGCTATTAAAGAACAGTTAAAGTAGGTGCTAATAAGTGTTAATGGGCTGTTTAATGTGGTGCTTGAAGAAAACCTTCAGCTCTCAGTCAGTGGATTGGTATCAAAAGCTTGGCTTAGATTTGGTTTGATTGGGAGTCTAGATCCAAGGTATCTACAGAACATGAATGCGTTATTAATCAAAATATATTAATCTGTTCCATCATATCTGGTTTAGTGTTGATGGATGAATGTTGACATGGTAAAGTGATCAATGAAATGTTTTTTGGTTTTTTTGTGCTTCATAAGGATAGAATCTCTGCTCTATGAAAGGAGTTTGGATCAATTCTCTGGTACAGTCCTGGTACTTGACAATGGTGACATATTTTATATGTTTTTTTTTTTTTGAACAAGAAGACAAGGTGGTGCACAAATAGAAATATATTTGAAATGCTTGTTTTAAAAACTTTGCTACAGGTCAATCAAAATTTAATTAAAATGAAAAATTAGGACAAACTCACCCTGCATTTGATACATGAACAAAAAAAAAAGTCTAAATATGCAGTTGGAAAGTTAAATGTCAAACCCATACAGATGAGGATTAAACTGCTAATTTAACAGGAATCACCTTGTTAGCAATTTGCTAATTTAACTGGAACAGCTTGTGTCTTTTTGCCATTTTGTTCATTTTATGCTGGTGACTAGGCTGCTAAAGTATCAAAAATACGTTCACAAAGCCAGGTAGCAGGATAAAGACATGATGGATGACTTGAATCTACTCCATGCTGTCGGATTGCTGCTGTTGTAAGAAATTCATATTCTTAATGTTATAAGTTAAGGTTAAAAAGATCAGGTAGTGTCCTTTAATGGTTCCAACCACTGATACAAAAATGTCATTTGACCTCCATTTTGCACAGTGCTGTCCAGTTCTGTAAATATTTAGATCACCAGGTTTGTTGAAATCAATTTTCACACATTCTGGCAGTGAGAACGAAGAGGGGAAATAGCCTTTGAGAACAGCCAGGGTGTATTAATAAAGAGTGATAATGTGGTTGGAAAAAAAGTCACTGAGCCGCGTTGAGACGAGCTTGTGAGTTTGAACGTGTACTGCCACAACAGACTTGATCCCCACATTCTACTCACTGCCTTGAGAGAAGCTAATCCAACTCTAGGAAAAGACCCTCTGAAATCCTGGGACACACACACACGCCCACACACACGATGCACGTGCACTGTTCCTACTACTCTAAATACGTGCGTGATTCTTGACCTAAATATCTGTGTTATTCTTGGCATCATCTGCATTGCTCTGTGTCTGGATGTTTCCCTCGGTGAGGCTCTCTGATATGCCACCCGGCTGGAAATTTGACTTCCGACTTCCTGTCTGTCAGCAAACCTGATTGATGCTATCTGGTCAGAAAGACTCCAATATGTCTGACATTTCATCTTCTCTACAACCCTGATGATTTGATTGGGCTTTCAGGGGCAATCAAATAGTCAGACATGAAAGCCACAGATATAGAAGTAATGTCAGATAATCTTTGACAGTCTTCACTCTCCATCAGGCTATCTCTCTACCTTTATTAGTAACATTGTAATAAATAATGGATTCTTTTGATAAATATATGAAACAGCTCGGATCATTACGGCCAGCTAGCAGTAGTTTAGTTATTAAACTCAAACTCAAAGTCTGGATTTCCTAAGGAATACACAAAAAAACAAGGTCATTCACCAATTTGTATCCCCATCATGCATTGTTCCATTCTTTGCAAAGTACCAGCACCTTTTTTTGTAAGAAATTCATAAAACAGTTACTCGCAATTGCTGTTAAATAAGTCTTAAAAGTCTAGTTTAGTTTACTTTTTAAAAAAAGGAGCCGACATAAAGGTTGCATTTAAATCCCCTTTACTCAACATACAAATGGCAGTTGGTGAAAATAAAAATGGCACTTTTTGCCTAATAGGAGATTATTAATTATTAATCCAAAAAAGTAATCAACAGATAAGTAAACAGTATTTATTTAGTTGCAGATGCATCATTTGTTGCAATACTTATTTTAGGTAATAATCTGTTTATTTTCCCCATTCAAAAAGAAATTAAATCATTTGTTTCATCTTCTAATACTAAAAAAGCTTTTGTGGTTCAATGAACATTTTTCAGAATGTACCTTTTTTAAAAAAAATCCAATTAATCATTGGAATAATTGTTAGAATTGAATAACTGAATAATGGAGTACTAAAATAATTTGCAGCCCTGTATAAAAGCAAAGCTTTACTTACTAATTGGGGTGAGTCAATGTTAATCAACATGCTAGTGATAACCCATAATCTACTTGTGGTGTCAACATGCTAGTCGCTCAACATTCTAGTGATGGTCCTCATGCTAACAATATCCTTGTAACTAAAATATGCATTACAGCCAAGTTTTAAAACATTTTTCAACAAGAAGATGGTTCTACTAATTCAGTCAACTAAGAAACTCCCAGAAAGTTGTCCAAGAGAATCACACATCTGCCTCGTTCAAGTAAAAACAATCAGACCCAGCTTGTCAAATGCTCCCTGACCTCAGGAGACGCACTGAAGCAGCACCAGATGACTTGATGCTTGATGTAGTGATTCCACAGAGACCTCCCTGCCTGACCTTTATGGCTTGTTGACTTTTTTCCAGAGAGGAAATTTTTAACCCAGTTTGAGCGTAAAAGTTTATTGTGCGGGCGGAAGATCTGTTCTCGTCTGTTATTTTGCAACTTGAGCAGGGGAAATAGCTGCATTCTGATCAGATTCAGCAGCTATTGTTTGGCATAGTTGTGCTGTTTGTCATGTATGGAGCAACAGCTGTCTTGGGGTATTTCTACATAGGACAGCACAATCTGTTCTCATTGGTTACCATCCAAGCGTGTTTTAGTGCTCATAAAGCCCAGAATAATCAGCTATGCCTTTCATCCAAGTCACTTCACAATTCTGCACCATTGAAGTCTCTGATTTAAGATATTATACAATGACATGTCAAATGTTGCCATGTCAAACAGCTTCTGCACAGTGAGGGCAAAAGGGAATTTTTGCTCAACCAATTTTTCCCAGCTATGAGAAGGAAAAAAAACGCCTTTGGGTTAAACGAAAGCATGGCAGGAGTGTCAGGTATAAATCATCCTCCTGGCAATGCATATTTCGCTACGGTTAGGAGACAGACCCCTGCATTTGGAAGCACATCTGGCTCTGCGCACGCTGGATCCGATCTCAACAGAACTCCCTCTCCGCCGCTCTCCCCTCAGCCTTCTCGGTCCGTCTCCATAAAAAGACAAGTCTCGAGGAAGGGCGGACTTCTCCCCGTGCTGTTGATAATAAAGCAAGTGCTTTTAGCCTGACACGGTGAAAAACGAGGTACGGGCAGCATTGTCATGACGGGCCAAAAGTGACAGCTGTGGAATGCTCAGAGCGGTGTTCATTTCTAGCCATGCCATAGCGGCTGTCCGCTTTGCAATATCAAGACTGAATCCTTTCAGATTCAAGCTATGTGGATAACCTGTGAACTGACCTTACAGGATGCTAATGCTTTAAAATTGTCCAGTGAAGCACAAACAACAGAGGGTAGTTGCTGCCACTAGAGGAGGTACCAACAGCTTTAGATTTATTTTCAGAATTTACCAGGTTGGTTAGCATTTTCCCTTAACTAATGGCACATAAACTCTCAACAAGACATAATTGGTGTCTGCAAATAAAATAAAAAGGGGTTCTATTCCCAAAAGTAGAACTAAGAGGAGATTGTACTCCAAGCTAAACTTTCTTTCAGCCTACACATTCCAAATAACAGCACCCCTGTAAGCTCTCCTCCTGGGTCAGGGTGTGCTTTGGAAAACATGTAATCAATGTAAATAAACTTAGTCTGCAGATGACTAGAGACCCACATGTGCTGTTGATTCACCCAAGACCCAGGTTTTTCTTTTTTTTTTTTTGTCTTTTACAACCTTAAATTAGACAAGATGTACTTATTCAGTTAAATCTAATTGTCGGTTTATGAGGCAACGCATTGTATTCTTTTTCGGGCCCAAGTTGTTTGTACTGGGAGTGGCACGGGAGTAAAGCAAATACTTGTAACCGCTGCTAGAAGGTCGTCACACATCATCAGGTAAGCAGAAAATGGTGTGCTGCAACATGTTTGCTCTTGGCATTACTGAGCAGGAAAAGGAACAAATTGAAATTCTTGGAAAAGTCACACTCAGACGGTAACAACGGTGGGGAGGGCTTAAAGAATACCCCACTTCCACAAATTTTCTTACGTCTCAGACTTCTATAGATTTTGTAACATAGTTACAATCCAATGTAACTATGAAACCCAAAATAGTGGTAATTATGATGTGGAGTCCAAACATCATAATTTAAAAAATATTTTACAAATAAAAACCATTCTATGAATATGAATCGATCTAAACCAGTGGTTTTCAATCCCCATCCTCAGTAACAATATTGTTCAGCAGGTTTAGATGATTCCCTGTAACCACATACCTGACTAAAATGAACGAGTGACACAAATTTATACAAGACTTCGCACTGCTCTAGAATGCAAAATTCCAATGACTATTAAAAAATAGTCATTGTGACATAGCAAAATGTCAAGGGTGCAGAAGGAAAATATTCCGTCCTTCCAACAGTTGCTGGTCAGCTATTTGAGCCACTGAAGATGCTGTTGCTCTACGCAAAAGAACGGGCTCTCTCACAAATCCTTTGTCTAAATGACAGTCTTTCTATATAGCATGCAACTTGTACCAAAATGCCAGGACTCGCAAACAAAGGGCAAGGTTCCAAGACAATGGCAGCCTTGATTTGACTATTGGCATACCATCAGTGTGGACTGGCTGCTCTGCAGGCTTGGCTTCCTTTAAACTTCCTTGTTCGTTAATTTCTCTGCCACAACCTGACAGAGAGACAGCAAAGTATCCCCGGGTACACGCGACCTCCACAGCGTCTCGTTTGAAATAACAAATTTGGAATGTGAAGCCCACTGTTGTTTTTAGTGTTATTGGAAAATCAAATTTTACAGGACAAACAGATAGAATTGAATACACACCTTTTACTAAAACAATAAATGTGATTAACTGCTCATGTGGTTTGAATTTTCCTCTGAACGCAAAGGGGTAGAATGCAATTTGCCTGATTACATTCGTTAGAGGTTATCTGCCGATGATGATGATGATCTAGAGGGGCGAGCAAACTGCTCAGCTGATCTAGATTGACTAATAAAATTTAGCTAGCTCAACTACACACACATGTGCAGACAGAAATGTTTTTGTGAGGAGATTTTACAATGCTGTGGCAATCAGAGTTGGAAATGGGAGTATCTTAAATTGACTGAAGGCCTTTTAGGTGTGGACAATATTTTCTACATCACGAAGCTTAGATGATCTAAAACTGAGATCTTGAACCTCTATGCTATTCAAAAAATCTACATCAAATGGAACATTTTTCCAAATGGAGTCATTTTAGTTCCCTATTTACTGGTGTTTAGCTTTCTAAATGATTTATATAAGCATACAAATTGGTAGAGTTTTCTGAGTTGTAACTTTATGGGGCCTTTGTAGTTACATGACACGCTAAATCTAACTAATCTATATTTGATTCTTGGTTTCTGCTGTGCTAAGAGGAGATGATAACACAGGTGAATAATTAATTTTAGGCCAATAAATCACTCTATCTTCTGCTACTAGTCTACTTTTTTTATCCAGAATGCCGCTCCTAAGAGAACTTATCAGGAAGCTTTCTGATAAGTTCCTTAAGTGTTTTATTGGGCTGAAAAGAGGAGGAAAGAATTTTAGTCCAACAAAGGCACATCCAAACACATCAAATATAATCTCCTAAGGATGATGACATGCAGCATAGCTGACAATTACATTGAGAAAAGGCTTGTTGGATTTTAGAAGTTATTACTGTGGGCAGTGTGGCAGAGCTTCCACACCACTCAGCCCAGCTACAAAGCCCTAATTCAAACCACAACATTGTGCCTGTAAAGCCAAAGAAAAAAAAATTTGTTTCCCAATCAGTGCTTGATGTTTTATGGGGGACTTCCAGCCACAGAAACATTGCTCATAAAGATCCGACAGACCACTGGAGCAGTCCGTTTCAGATCCCTCACGACTGGGGAAATTAGGGAGGTGGGATGATGGGGATAAGAAAGGGAGGACAATAAAACACACTTGTTTGTGGATATATATATAAATCAGTGGCTATTCTTGGCTTTATGACATCTCACCATGTTTAATATAATATCCATGTACTGTACTGTAGAACAACCCAGATCAGGTTTTATCAGGTTAAGTATTTTATATATTGAACCATCCATCCATCTAATAACTTGTGCCTAGTGGTTTCGGGAGGGCTGCTGGTGCCAATCTTTTCGGTCGCCAGTCTGTCGCAGGGCAACACAGAGACAGACAGGACAAACAACCATTCACACCCACACGGACAGCTAGGGCGAATTTGGAGAGGCCAATTAACCTGACAGTCATATTTTTGGACTGTGGGAGGAAGCCAGAGTACCCGGAGAGAACCCACGCATGCACAGGGAGAACATGCAGAAAGACCCCAGGCTTCTTGCTGCAAGGCAACAGTGCTACCAACTGCGCCACTGTGCAGCCCCAATATTAAACTAGAAATCATGAAATACCATAGGTTCTTTTTAAAACATTGAAGTAAGCTTTTTTTTTCTTCTTTTTTTCAATGGCTACTCTATGGTGTATAGTGGTGATTTTGTGATGTACAACAGAGGGCATTTTAGGTATGTTGCCTTTTTATTTTGAAGTATCAGTTGGCTCCAAAACAATTACCAAGCCCCTGTGATTTTCTGATTTGGGTCAAAACACTCAACTGAGGTATGATATTCAATATTGATTACACAATATGCACATATAACACTGATTCTGTGTGCAATTGACTTTCACCTCTTTAAAATTTGGCTCCTCTAACGTGCTGCCGCCCTGGGCAATGAACCACAAATCCCACATGCAAAACAGCAACTGATTAAACCAACTCCACATTTAAAATGAACCTGCTCTGAGAACCACCTGCTGTGTTTCTTTCTCACAATCTTGGCCTTTCTAATCTTTGCCACAAATATGCTAAATAGTCAACTCCAGCATCTGAGAATTGCAGTGTGTTTCAGTTTGAAGCACGGTTCTCAGTAACCCTCATGCGTCCTCAAAGCCTTGACCCATATCTGCGTGTTTTGCCTTCATCCCTGTACGCTTTGAGGGTGTAGCATGTAACACAACACCTGTTTCTCTGCACAACCTTGCACTGAGCTCGCAAGTTGCTTCATCTTTTTTGAAATGTAAAAAAAAAAAAAAAAAAACAGGAAACATGTGGGGTCTTGCGCCTCCTCTGAATGCATACTTGGTCACTTAAGACGTTCCATCACAGGAAGTTTTTGCATGTTGGTTTCACTGGCAGTTTAAGAGGAAATCCGTTTTCATTCGTTTTTAAGTCAAAGTCGTCAAAGTAATTGGCACACACACACACACACAACACTTTAAAGGATTCAAGCCACAGTGTTACTCACACACGCGCGCTGTCAGACTAGGAGATGAATGCGCTCAGGGAGGGTTGAGACATTACAATGTATTCAGTTGACTACTTACAAGATACGAGTGCTGCCTGTCCAGGAACACAGAGTCTCCCATCATCAACAGTAAATTTCCACATAAAGCAGACACCAAAAATCTAGAGGAGAATAAATAACATCCAAAGTCCAGGAAACAGGATTGGTGCGCTTTTGGCAAAGCAAAACAAAAAGTATCCGCGAATCACTCTTCTGTTTTCAATGCAACCGGAGATCGAACTTTATGAGTTTATTTTTCAAAGCTCGGCTGTCTTAAAATGCACTAAGAAACGCGCGTAAGGAAACCGACTGTGCCAAAAAGGACACCGCGGTGCGTAATGCGTAACGGATCCATACTGCGCGCCCCGCGGATTCTGAAGGCAGATGCTTCACCCGAGCAGAGGAGAGCGACTATAGTGTTAAGGCAGCATCGTTACGAAAACAACTTCCGGTAAAACCTTTCAAAATAAAATGTAATTTGTAGGTAGGCGTCTATTTTCCCCTCTTTTAGCAAAACATACTCATGATCTTTGGACTTTTTTTATTTTAACTTGCACACTTCAAACAATAACATTGTTAAAGCAGTTTGCACCCCAAACATGCTGCTGACCAAACTGCACTTGTTTTTATTGATTCATTATCAGTTATGAAGTTAAAGTCCCTGCATGTGATGTTTTCATGATGAAAAACCTTAGGATCATTTCTCTAAATTGCCATTTGTTAATATGCTTTTATTTTAAAGGTGGGGATGTCTTTTTCCTGTATTTCATTATGCTCCTCTAAAAATTCCCAACGGGAGAAGAGAATGGTGGGCGGGGCACTGGAGGAGGAGGGCCAGCCATGGAAGGAGTCTCTCGATTATCAGCAGCAGGACTGCTCAAATGTTTTCATGTCACTGACCCACAAATGGGGCTTTGCACATGATAAGATTGGACTGCAGAGAACCCCATGCAGGAAGGCTGCTTATTGTGCAGGAGTTCACTCTGCAGGGAGAAGCTGCTGTATTTAGATTTAACTCAAGTGGAAAAGACTTTTTTTTTTTTGACAACCTCTTTTCTGAAGGTGTAAATAGCTTGCTGGGGCCGGATGGTTGTGGGAAATAAATGGGAGCAAATAAAGCTGAAGCAGGCACTCTGCAGAGCCGAGCTGGAGTGAGACGCTTCAGATGCAATTATCAGCCATCACTATTGTTTATTAGCTTCCCCCTCTTTTAAATACACTCTTAAATCGGCCACTTTGACTCATCCATCCTTGTGTAATAGTTAATGTTGAACCAGCGTCGGGCAATCTATTTCTAAATACTCCACTTGCATCCAGTCTCATTAAAAAAACAACAAAAAAAAAACAGAAGTTGATTTCATCGGGGATATGACTGCTGAGAAATGAGCTAGACTCACACTCACACACATAAAGTCACACGCACTTGAGTTAATGAAAACCATCTGCTTTCTTCAGTCCCCCACCACCACCTCCACTTCTCTTTCCGAAGCAGGACACCAGGTTCTTATGCTTTTAATTCAATATACCAAATGTATGAATGGCCTAGCAAGCTAGAAAACCGTAGCTTGCTCCTTCCCTGCTTATCAGATTGGGTGGAAAACCATTTGAAGAATGCAGAGTTAAAAGTTAAAAGGGATGCTTATTGTGAGATAACAGACTCCAGAGGACTGACTCTGCTGTAAAGTAGCTGCTGTGATGTATTGTTAGGGAGTGTGTGTGCATGTGGGGGGGAGGGGCGTATCTCTCACACTGGCATCATGAAAACACTTGCAGTGTTAGCAGAGAAAGAAAACCTGTTTTTCTAAAGCAGAGGCTTATCAGATCTTTCCTAAATGAGGTTTAGAAAGCTGCAAGTTTAGAACCTAAACTCAATCGCATTGAGGCAAAAAGTGACAAAAAATGTGGCTAATCAAAACAAATATTTTTTTTTTATTCCTGTAATAAATAACATTTACGTTATGTTTTCATTTGTTTTAGTCATTCTGTTAAATTTTCTTGCCACATTACAAGCATAACTTTTAAATGGCTGTATTTGCATTGCACTTTATTTAGGGGGATTAGAGGAAAATAAGCTGAATACAAATACTAACCACACTTTTCAGATTTTTATATAATCATGTATCCTTGTTTTCCACTACACAATTAGGTACTAGTTGTGTCGGCCTAACATAAAATCCCCAAAAAAGAGACACTTATGTTTGCAATAACTTTGCAAGACACTGTATTTATAATGTACATATGCTTGATTTGGACTGAGATAACATGCAAGAAATCTGCAAGGGCTGCAAACACTTTCCAGTCGACTTTGGCTCTTCAAGATAGAAGTGCAATGATTTTCCGCTTTGGTTCGGTTTTAGATATTTGATCAACAGCTGCAAGCAATTTGGCTTGTGCCTTACAACACTGACTAAACAAATTACTCACCAATCAAAACAATGTCGGATCCAAATCCCAAATAGTTGTCTTTCTGCCTCTACAATTTGTTTTGAGAAAATGACATTTTAGTTACTGCGTTAAGTATCGATGATCTCCATGGCGATTGCAAACACGGTGCCACGGCTACTTTTTCCCCCGTAAATGTCCGTAAAAGATCCCAAATGCAGGATTTTGCGGCTCTTTCCACACATTTGCACAGATTTTCACCAGGTACTCCAGATTTCTGCCACAGTTAATGGACATCAGGTTTAGTGGTGTTGGAAAAAAATAAAATTTCCTAAGCATGAAAAATAATTTTGAACATATTGCACGAGGGAACTATGTTGCTGTTTGTCAGTAGTTTTTAAAATCCACATTGTGATTAAAAAAAACAAAAAACTGTCTAACTTCCTCATAAGTACCACTGCAATGATGCTTGTTAATATTTGCCATTGCTTTTATTTTTGTAAGCATATATTTTTTGTTTATGTTCATAATTTCTTAACATTAGTCAACTTGTCATGTAGCTAATAAGGGAATTTCTTGTCTCTTATCGTGTTGATTTTTGAAATCTCAAATCGTGCTGTGATATAGCTCCTGTTTAAATACATTATTAGAATTATTTCTTGGTTCTGTTGACCTGATTACTTTTTCCACATAGGTGTAGTTCTGTTTGCATCGTTTTGTTTTCTTTGACTTAACAATAACTGTTTCTACTTTGATTATTTTTGTTTTAGGTTAAAGTTTGCTTGCTGATCTGAAATATTAAGGTGTGAGAAAGGAGTGAAAAACAAAACCAGAGGACACCTGAAAGGGGTAAATACTTTTTTCCAGCAGACTTAATATTAAACAATGACAGATGTGGTGAATTGCGTAGTGTACAGGAGTATACGTCTTGCCATGGGAATGCTAAAATTACTATTTAATATCAATTAAATGGTCTAAAGAAGAATTTAAGGCTAATAAAGACCTCAGTCAGTAGATTTCTAAACAAAATTATTTGGGTCCAACCCCTGTGGACTTACAGGGAAATTGCTTTTTACAATTTTGACTTGACTATTTGGCCAATTTTAATCTCCATAATCTGTTGAAGGGATTTGGAAAACAGTAGCTAGAATAATATGTACCACACTAAAATTGTTATGTTTGACAGCTTAATTTCAAGGTTGCAGAAATTTATAAAGGTACTAATAAGGGACATTCATAGGTGTCTAAAATCCCAATCAACTCTTCCCTTTGCCTGGGTCAGTCAGCATCTGAGTACTGATTTGTAGGCGAGTGGTTCAGATTTGCATCTGGCTCGGCCATCGCTGCTGAGCTGCAGCCATGAACTGAGTTTCATATGCAAACTCTCTTTGTTGTCTGCTGCACAAAGCAGCAACCATTGTTGCATAAGCCTCCGGCCTCAGAGTACATGACAAAGTGAGTAGTTAATAATGCTGCCAAAAGCAATAATTGCCAAGTCTATTTAAAGCGTGGAGGAGAAGTAATGGTGCAACAGGTTCGCACTGCCAGTGATGCTAAAATCAGCTCCTTCAAGTCCACATTTTCACTTTGCCAATAATTAATGAGAATTATGAGCTCAGCCGACTGCACCAGAGAGAAATCTTATATGGCTTTATGAGACTGTTTACTTGGAAGGTGCAGCATCCTTCCAAATGCGAGATGCCTGAATTGTGAAATCACTCCATTAGGCGGAAAGTATTTTTGCTAAAGTGGTTTAAGCCAGATCAGTAAATGACAGAGAAAAATCTGTGCAGGTCTTTGATTTGTTTATTAAACACCAAACACGCTGTTGCAAGCCTAAAGATTTGCAACCATGGCTGACTTTTTGAGGACGATGGTTAAAATCTCCAAGCACAGTGTTGAACAAAAGTTGTCAGAGGAAGACGTGAAGATTTTCAAATAATCAGATTTCCAACTATGTGAATCACCTACTTGTTTCATAATGCTTCTGCAGCTCAGGAAACTGCTGGCTTGAACAGTATTTTTTTAATCATTTTAATAGAGTTGTTGGCCATCAAAGATAAACCAGCAGAGGTTAATCTGGAGGGAAAGTTGTTAAAAATGCTAGCAAATGTACTTGAACTTATTTGCTGTGTTTAATCTGAGTTTGGAAAACTGTGACTTTCCATCAACATTGAAAATAGCTGCGGTTTTCCAATAAATTTTTTAGGAGTTTTTTGTCATTAGGCTGTTTTTTTTTTTTTTCTTCATAATCAACTTTTTAGGCCAGGATTGTCTGGCCAAACAACGATTTTGACCTCTATTTCAAAAGCTTATATTTTGTAGCTGTTGGTTTGACCTTTTAGATCCACTGTACATTACGAAATATATGAAAACAAGCCGTTAGTTTGGTCAGTTCTGTTTTCTGCTCGCTTAAAATAGTGGAAGATGAGAACTACAACATTGCAGTCGCATGTTTCCCAGCTTATTAGCTTATGGTCTTTAGGGTGTTTATCTCGTTCTCTCTGATGTTGCACTTTGACCTGCATTTTTACAAGACAATCCTACAAAGTGTTTTAAAAGAAAAAGGACCAAAATTGAAGAGAAGAGTGGCTGGTAAAGAGAGAGTGTATGTAAATGACTTTACAGCAGGAGCTGCACAAAGCAGCTCAGGGTGATGACCTCAGAACTGGAGAATGCGTGCTTGTGTCTGTGCGCAGAAGAAAAAGAGGAAAACGACAAACGTACGCTCGAGAGTTAACTTGGGGGGTAAACAGTGTATGCAAGCATATAAAAACAAATATGACACAAAAATTTGCACTTTTCTGGGTTCTAAAACTGCAGTAAAACATGAGATAACACTTGGCTAATAGAAATAACATTTCCTCCCCTTCTGTAGTTGATTCTCTGAGCGTCCTCCAAATCCAGGACACACAATCATGCGCGCACTAAGTGACGACGGCATGGGTCTGGATTCAATCTGGATGCTTCCATTAACAAGCCAACCCACTTCTCCTAAATTTTTATACTCAGTCCTGAAAACCAAATGGCAGAGAAAAAGAAAAGAGAACACTCAGAGAATGTTGGACATTAGTCCTTTGTTTTTATTTAGCTCTCATCTCTTTCTTATCGCCATTAAATCAGCCTTATTCAGCCCCTACCTGCAGACAACTTGTTAAATGCAGCATGACTCTTGTGTACAGTAAAGCAACACTTAAGCACCTGCATATTCACCCTGAAAAAGTTTGATTGCTGCGGGCTTTGGGTTGATGGAATCATGCAATGTAATGGAAACGCAACAAGTGGATGGAGATAAAACTTGCTTGGATGCAAATAAAATTTTAAAAAGCTAACCAGCATTTTTTGAGAGACACTCAATGGTTTAGAGTTCATGCTTTAGTGTTTCGCTGCACGCACCAACATGCAAAAAAAGTCAATACCACAAATGAAAATAGTCTACAGATAGTAACCAGACAGCTTCTGCATCCTCCAGTCCAGACTAGCAATCCATTCAACTGCATCAAAAATATGTGGAAACGGGAAGAAAATGTCGTCTTTATGGATCTTCCTGACACCGTATAAACATTTTGAATGGTTGTGATGTAAGCTGTTGAAATCTTCAATGAGATCCTATTTAAAGGCTTGTTGTACTATGAGAAAAAGTCTAACTGAGTTCAGTGGCGCCAGGGGTCTTCGGGGAAAAGGCCAGGCCTATAAATTAGCCGGCTTGTGTACTGGCAACCCTGGCTAGACAAACTTGGAAGCCTTTGATTTGTTAAACAACTTCAAGGAGTTTTAATTTTTTTTTTTTATTTTTAGTTTATTTTTGCTTTCTAGCCTACTGTTTTTAAAATCCATCAGAGTCTGACACTCCAAACCTTACGTTTGTGGGGTTCAGGTCGGGTAAGTTTCCTGGCCAGTCAAGCCCACTAGGTGCTAACTAATGCTGGAAAATAAAATCTGCATTTCCATAAAGTTTGTCAGCAGAGAAAGCCATAAGTGCCCTAAAATTTTCAGGTAGAAAACTGAACTGAGTTTGGACTTGATAAAACTTGTTGCACCAACACCTACAGAAGACATGATGCCCAAATCATTGCTGACTAACAGATATAAGCGCACACTTTCTTATTTTATGTTTTTTCTTGACTTCGTTTAGCACCTTGTGCTCTGCTGTCTAAGTGAACTTGCTCGGACTGCCAGACCAGGGGGTTGGCGGTAGTTTCCTGACTGCTGATGCTGTTATCTGCCCGTGTGACCTGCCACCCCTCTGTCACAGCTGACGCATACTTTCATGTCAGCTTTTTTTTTCTTTTTCCTTGCTGGTTTGTTGACAGATTTCTTCCTGTGAATCCGCAAATAATGCTGCGCCAGTTTTCCATAAGGGGTTCGGCTGACATGAGCTGTGGTGTCTGATTCTGGTCTTTGAGGAGCAGAGATGTTGCTCTGCTTCGACACACTTGATTTAAATTAGTGGGCCATTAAGAGTTCTCTACAGATGTAAATTTGTTTTTATTGATTAGGAACATGGTGATAAAAACTTTATGAAGTTCTGAGCGTCGAAATGGCAAAGAAAGAGCATTTAAGTGACTTTAAATGTAACCAGATTTGCAGCAACTAAAAGGATGGACAGTATGGACCAATATCTCAGAGGAATGTTTTGGAGATGTTGAATTTATCACCTAAAATAATTAGAGCAGTTCTGAAAGCAAAAGGTGTCAGGGCCATATATATTCTTTGAGCATGTTCCTTTAAAGATTGGACAAATGAAACAACATAAATTTTACTATTGACTTCTTCTGCTACTACTATTCATAATTAGGAAATATCAATAGGTTTTGTAGTAATGCGCAACTTGCTACAAAAACATGATTAAATCCTCGCTGGCATCATTTACTGATCCAAATGCTGACACCAATCAGGTTAGGATCAAATCAACTTCAAAATTGAAAATCAGATTTGATTCTTTTTTTCAAGTAACAATTAATTTTGAAGTGGTTTACAGTTTATTCCTAAGTAAAATGATGTCACAGATGTGTATTTCAGCATTATATTTATATTTATCTTGGACCTTTGCCCAAACATAAGGTTACAATGTAAAAAACAAATTCAACATAAAACTATAATTCAGATGTGTAGACTATTTAAAAATGTACTGCCATTCTATTGCATGTTCTTTTTAAACATGTCTTGCAAAATAAGAAACATTTTTAAAAAAAACATGGCTATATGTTTAGGTTTTATAAATGTGAAACACTTGACAAGCTTTTGAATTGTGAGATGTTTAACTGAAACATAATTTGTTATGTTTTGTGCTTTTTAATCATAGTATTCCTTGGTTATGATCAACATGTATTGTTTCGATGGATATAATTAGAAGGTGAAGCATTCAGATGGGAGCCAGGTGCATTACTAAAACACAACCTGATTGCTCAAGTGTGACTGAATGGCATCAGTGTTTAATTCAGGCTGGGGTTTTTTTCTAATAAACATATTTAGTCTCTCAGCTTCAGCCTCTCCACATTGACACACACACACACACACACACACGCTAGTACCCACTGTTATCAACCTCCTACGCCTCCTTACCGTCTTCTGCATCAACAGTTGCCATGGTGTCTCAGCTCGCCTGCTGCTCTGGACGCCACATTAACAATGCGTGGATTTTGATGACGCCATGCGTTATGACACATGGGTTTGCTTTCTCCGTTTAGTAGTCGAGTGTGTTTTAATGCCTCGTAGGGAACTAATGACGCATTTCACATTTGAGATATCACAGTGCCTGGCCAAAGTGTTCAGTTTGTGTTGGTCAATCACAGAAAGTCCCACTTTGATACACTGAAGTCTAGTCGTTGTAGCAGGATATTGTACATGTAAAATATGGACTTATGTTCAATTTTCTTCCAAAAAAATTCAAATATTAATCATTCATCGTCTTTCCAAAGTGTGGTAGAAGTGTTGAGTAGAAGGGTTTTACTCTTGGTATGCCATAACTTTTTACATTGTACCCTATTCCTTTGCACTGATCATTCTGCCTGACACTGAGTGGAAGGTCTCATGAGTAAATACCCGGGTCGGGTTTGTAATAGCGTGACTCGCAGAATAAAATATTGCGCCATGTGACGCAAGTTTTGCTGGCTCAGCCTGCTCGAGAAGAAGGAAAGCACTTATCCTGGAAAAAAACTGTCCTAACATTTCCTATGTCTCTAAGTGCGTGTTCCTACCTAGTCTTTTGTATTTAGGAATCTGCCATTGTGATTTGTTTGAGGTGTTTTTATGGTTGTTCGTGGCGGTTTGGAAAGTTAGAAATTCAGAATGAGTTTGAACATCTTTAGCAAACAAGACGCTTTTTTGTCGGTCCAACTCTGTCTCCTTACATTTTTTAGCAACTTTACAGATTACTTCTAAGCATTTGTATCTTTAGATAACCTATATGACATCTATTCATTTCTTGTTGCCGTAATGTTATCTTGTTTCCGATCTTTTGTTTATTTTGTAATTTAACTTTAGGAAATGAATGTGCTACAGTGAAATGCAAAGCTACCATTAACAGATCTAGCACTTGTTCACAGACATTTTGTTGAGCCCTGTTTCCTGCTTGATCATGTTTTCTTCCATCTTTTCTAATTAAATCATACTCCATGTACGAAAGCTAGGTCACGCATATGTCAGGTAAATAAACAGATTCAACTCTCTGTATTGTTATGCTTGTTTCCTATGATAATCTAATCAGCCCGGGCTGCTCACAATTGCACTTATTCCACATGCAAATCAGCTTCTCGTGAATTTTTTGTTGTTTCTGGATGATGATGTAGAGTCAGCAGTAGGTTGCTGTCCAGAATGTCGTACTGTGGTTGGTCAATTTGAATTTGGTAGTTGAAGGATATTGGATCAAAACAATATCCTTCAAACTCTGGCCACTTGTAGCTATAATATCATATAATAAATAATGCAGTCGTTACATTCAATAAATTAGAATATATGTCTTGATGCGTCTCATTTGTCAGATTAAAAATAATTTTGGAAAAAAAAATACCTTTAAGCAGGTATTAGACTTTTCATTAAGCCTGCATCTCTTTAAATAGATTTTTATTGGTCTGATATGTAATTCTAATTTTAAATGCCATGTTTTAATTTTTTTTAAATCACCATAATTAACAGAAAAAAAGGCTTCCAAACAACCATATGTGTATAACTACATGTATAATGGGTTTCACTTGGTGAAAAAGTTTTGAAAATTAATGGGATGTTCAATAATAATCAAATTAATTGAACATATCTTGCATAAATGAAACTCTTTGTGGACGTGGGAGCATTTCTGTTGATGTGGACTCCACAGATTTCTGTTCATTATTGTTTTATTGCTGTGTGAGCCTTCGTGCCTGTGTATACGCAGACAGTGCCAGTACACCACATGTACAGCAGAGATTGTTTGCATAACTGTATAAACATCACATGTGGGTTATGTGTGGTCTGTGCAGCATGTGGTCACCTGTCCTGCAGGGAATCAAAGCTTTACCAAAGGCAGAATGAGCCGTTCTTCTCAGCTCATATGATAAATATTTAGTCTGCAGTATAAATACAGCAGCCTTCTAGGAATGCTGCGCTTTAGTGTGAAGCTGATAAGGTTTTAAAATACAATAAGTGGTGCTTTTGTTTCATAGGTAAAAACAGATGTTGTAGAAATTCACTTCTAGCAACATCAATAAACATAAACTTCCATGAAAATAGTACAAAATGCCCCAACTTTTATTGTGCAACCTTTTTTGCTAGTTTGAAGCAACGATTAGTTAAATATTGAACATGGAAAGAAAGGAAGAAAGAAAGAAGGACCTGGAGAAGGGAGAGAGGTTGGAGATGAGAAAGGAAAGGAAGCAAGAGCCCGAGTGACGGAGGGAGGACACAAGAAAAGAAAGGAGGACACCACGTTCAGACAAAGGGACAGTGAATAAAATTTGGAAATAAAAAAGGTTATCATTTATCATTTCTATATACTTTTCTAGATGTAGAAAACATTGAAATCAAGTTCCAGGCTGCTTAGAAATCATGCAAAACTGTTTCCTGATGATTCAATGCTTTGAAAGCTTTTAGCTTTTAGCATCTTTCACAATCTGTCTAAATATAAATCCTTCAACTTTGTCTCCCCTTAATTTAAACTTGTGTTTTGTCTTATTCGTGGTTGTCCAGTGTCGTAAGACGCATGTAAATACAAGTTTTGTTTTTGTTTTTTTCTTTTCATCCAAACAAACTCACTTAAACACATAGGAAGGTTTCATGTTCCCAGAAGGGTTTTCATTTCCCAGACAGTATTGTCAGGAGCTCTAACATGAGCCCCAGTGTTTGTATTTATGTGCGACTGGTTAGAGGTGAAGAATGAAAAAGTAAGACGTAGAAGAAAAGGACGGGAGGCGGGGGTTGACAGATCCATCTCATCTCTTTTTCTATCTCTGGAATGCTGTTGGAATCCAAGCTTGCCTCCCTTGTTGGCTCCACACACTCCCAGCGCCTTGTATCATGCTACAGTGCACACGCATGCACCCATTGCACTGGTTATTACTCTGGTTGGGTCATTTTAACCATGAAATCACTGAATAACAGCTGGAGCTTTGCAGCTGATACAGAGATGAGATCACTCCTTGTGTTTGAGAGGGAGCAACTTTCCATGTCTGGCACAAAGCTGGCTGGAGCAGAGACCCTGGCCTCCACTAATCAACCTTAATGGAGTAATTAATGGTTGCTGGAATTTCTTTTTTATATATACTTGAGCACTTAAGGCAGGGGTGTCAAACATCAGTTCTCAAGGGCCGGTGTCCTGCAACTTTTAGATGTGCCTCTGCTGCACCACCTGAATAGAATAATTAGGTCATAAAGGCTCTGGAGAACTGATCTACACAAGAAGGAGTTCATTAAATCATTTCATTCCAGAGTTTTGTACCTGTGGCACATCTAAAAACTGCAGGACAGTGGCCCTCGAGGACTGGAGTTTGACACCTGTGACTTAAGGCCTTATAACAAAAGCATGCAAAATAAAATTTTTCTATTTAAATATATGGGCACAGTATGATGTTAGATTATGTGAAATTAAACTCTGCAAATCTGCCTGGTCCTAGTCAAAACAAATCCCTTTACAGGTTCCAGTTCTCTGATTTAGTGACTGACTCGAGAAATTGAAATATATATACAGTATATATATATATATATATAACAATTGTTCTGAAAATTCTGGCGCAAAGGCTTAACCACATTGAAATTCTATGAAACTCCAATTCTTTTAGGGTATGTTTTGCACCAACTTTCCATGTCTAGAAATTGCAATTATTTTCAGGAAACTACCTAAATCTCTGTAAGGTTGGAAGAACAGCATCTAGAAATGCTGTTTTTAAGTTTTACAAATAAAAATGTCAATTTAACTCAGCTGTAGACAAAGGTAACCTCGTATTTAGTTCAAAGAGTTTAATTTTGGTCAAATATCAGAAGAATAAATATATTTCCTGTGTCCTCTGCATGAACTGTGATAAACTGCAAATGGACTATGTAGACCTTAAACTAGCTTCAGTTGATAACTACCCGAGGTTTCAGCATTACGTGACTTTTTATTTGACTACCTTGGATAGGACATACCCTTCTTCACGCACAAGAACATGATAAATTTTACTCTCTTCATCAATAGGAATGTTTATAATGGGGATGAACCATAACAAAACCATACTTCATAGATATGAGTTCCTGTTTCACAGTTCTTTACCCTTAGAACTATCTAAGATGTGTTTTTTTTAGATAAACTAATAGCCAAGAAACAGCTTCAGCACAGAAATCACAGCTGAACTTGTGCTCCATAGTTATCAGACATGCAAATGTTCTCTGTAACTCCTACAGTGAATCACCTTCATGCATAACATTTTGCTCCTGTAATGTCAGTGATAATAGATGTTGGAGGTGCAGTAACTGACGTTTTGTCCTCAACTTTCTTGCTATTTTCCAATCTATTTATGCTTTGAGCCAAAGTTCCTCACGTCTTGAGTTTTTTATTTTTTTTTTCCATTGCCTAGAAGTTGTGCCGACTGCGTCAGAGCCTTTCGACATATAAACTATCTCCTGATGCTTACGTTTGAGAAAGATGCTTTCTTTGTTCTCACTCCTACTGCCGGGGTCAGGCAGTAGTGTTTACATCAGCGAGCCGTTGCCGTGGCAACAGACTGAGCCCAGCAGTCAGACGGCTCGAGGAAGCTTGCGGACTTGGATGGAGAAATCCTTGAAAAATGAAAGGAAACAGAAAGCGTGACGCATTTTTGTGTTTGGGGAACTGCTTTTTCTTCTAAGCTCTTAAAACTGAGCTGCCCTCGTTTTATCATGGTTCATTAGTGAGTGTTGCCTTTGGACAATTTGAGCACTCAAAGAGCTTTTCATTTGAAAAATTCAAATATGGTTTTTAAGCAACAACAAATGTTTCTCAAACCATCTTAAAGCCTTAGAAGAAAAACAATCGAGCATCCTTCGGTCTGGCATAGATTTCCACCTTATTCAGTTCTGTCTCCACTGTCAACAGAGAGAAAATGGAAAGATTTAATAACATATAAAGCCAACAAAAGCCCCAAAATATACACGCGTACATTCCGTCACACACTGCACGACTGCAGTAAGTCATTTCAGAACCTATTAAATCTTCATTAACACGCAGCCTCCCTCCTAGCCACAGGTAATATAATCCATGTGTGTGTTGAGAGTGTTTTCACCTTTCCCCTTCTCTGTTTTGCCTTTCTTCTTTCTTACCTTTCCAAATCTCTCGTTCCCTACTTCCCTACTTCTACTTCTGGTTTATGTCTGCTCTTCAGTTTTTGACCATGCTCTCACGTTAACCTGACAAGCCTTCCTTTAGACAATCATTTTATAATTAGGTCAAATGATGGCAAACCACTGTTTCCAGAGGGGGAACCAGTTAAAGCCATCTTGCCTTCAGTTTAAAGAATAAGGCTGATGTTTTCACCTGACTTCTCTATGCCACAGTTCCTATATTTTTTGACATCTTTCAGCCCTTAATTTTCATCTGAAATGTTGAAGAGCAGGACAGAAAAACAGACAGATAAGACGCAGAACTAAGGCAAAACATCTGCTTCCTATTTAGCCGCTTTCTCACTATTGAGACTGAAAGATGATGCACAGTGACAACAGGCTTATAAAAGCAAGCTATGAACTCAAAGAAAGGTGAGACATTCCATTGTTGCCCAACTCTCTTCAGGGTACCTTCACCATTCCTTTCGATTCTCAAGATTTTTCACCCAGAATTTTCCACCCACTTTCCCACCAACTCAATTTCAAAACATGAATTTAGAAAGTCATATTTGATACACAGCATTTTCATATCAACTGAACTTACTTACTTGTTTATCCATTTTGCCATAATAGAAACATTGAACAGCAACATGTGAAATATTTGGGAAAATTAACTTCTTGCAGAGCTGTCTGCATTGATTAATACATTATCAAACATATGCTTGATGGAGGAATCAACTGATGGCAGTTAATGTTAAAAATCCTCGACTGAAATAAGTCTTCCCTTCCTTGCACACTCACACTCATGCCCCCTTGAACACACACCCGTGGATGTTCTGGGAATGCACACTGCAGGGGAGAATCTGATCCCTGCTTGGAACACTGTTCCCTCAAACAGTGCAAACACACACCGTTGTGTTGGTGCATGGACGTGCAATCGTGTTTATGCACATTTGTCTAAATGCGTTGCTGACAGTACAAACAACTGTGTACTCTTCAGGAGTTCACGAGAACACCAAACAAATGTGTCACCTTACAATACGGGCCTCCGTTAACAGGAAGGTGGCGTTAAAAAGTTGCAAGGGAAACTTTGCAGCTTAACAAGGTTGAAATGTCTGAGGCTTGTAAAAGACCCAAACAAACCCGGATCAAATAGTTTGGTTCTGTTCTCCCATTGCGCTGCATTTGAAACAGTTTGGTTTGGCCCAGGCACTCGGAGGTATGCTGTGGCTGCAGCTGCTATCAGCAATTTTGTTGTTTTTGGGAGATAATTATGAAGCAGACAGGCTGAGAAGACAGACGTGTGCAGCTGTGGCAAGCCACAATGTAGCCCACCCACATATTATTATTATTATTATTATTATTATTAATCATTTCGGTATATATGCATTTTAGTGTGTGGGACAGTCAAAATACATTTTAAAGGGTTTGTTTTAATAACCTGGTACATATTGGGAAAGCTCACTGCTGCCCTCTCTTGGTTAAAAAGCTCTTTACATTAACTTTATATCTTAAGGGAGAATATAATATTGGAAAGCAGTAAAACATATAAATAATACAATAAATATGCACAATTAATTCATAATTAGGGCTTTCACATTTTTTTCAAAGTTGGTGAGATTCCAAAAGAACTTTTTGACTCTATTCCTCTTACAAAAATGAAGTGTGTCATGTAAAGTTGTTGTCACATGGGTCTGAAAGCACACAGACTGTTTACCTTTTAAACAGGAGGACTATGTAAAAAGAATAAAGAAAGTCCCTACATTGCAAACAATTTTAGCAATTCTTTGGTATGAAGCAATTGGAATTTTTATCTTAGGAGAAGAAAATAACAAAACCTAAAGGACAGGGACACTACACAGCCCATGCCACAGCTGGCTTGAAGAGGAAGTAAATAGCCAAATCACAAAAGTGACCACAGCTTTCATATGTGATTGTAAAATTTCTCTGGTAAAAATGCTTCCCTTTCCAGCAGTTTTTACTTTCTTTCAAAATCAATTAATATCTTACCTGAAAAAAAAAAAAAAACAATACGATGAATAATAATTACTTGTTGAATTAAATGAATAAATTTAAAAATGAAAATAATTTCACCAAAACTGCCCACTAGATGGCAGTCAAACATCCCAAAACTGATCACTTGTCATGTTGCTTGCTGATTTCTACTGCATGGTTATTAGCACTTTGCTTTGACTTGATGTTAAACCCACCCACCCAAACTTCACCATGCAGTATGTTATATTGTATGCATGAGCCATCGTTTCCTTTAGCCTCTCACATTCAACTATAAGCTACAATATCTTTCTCCGTTTCCCTCCTGGAACCTGAGCGTGTCAATCCATTCCTCTGCTGAGCTGTTTTCTATTTATAGCTGCAGAACTCTGGCCTGTCTCTCTCACTTTTGCTTCCTTACTGTATGGGGCAGTTTTGTGGGGGTGGCATAAGAGGTGAGGGAAGGTCAGTCATGTCTTCTTACATTATAGCTGCTTCCTTTTTTAAAATTTGGACATGGATTACTTTTTATCTTTTAGTGACAAAAGTTTTGACTTCAGTCAATTTGAGAGTTTCTGAGCGATTTATTATTATTTATTTGTTACAAAAAATGTAGTCCCACCTGGCCCATAAGTCAGAGACTTAATACAAACCCTTTTTTTTCCCACGTAAAAACACTTAAGAGTTTGAGTTCCCTCAAAGCTAAAGATGCACAGTTCTATTTTCCAATAAAATGCAGATTTAGCTGCTAGCAGACATGAGTATCTATCAAATTAACAAAGTAAGAAAGTGAGCTTCTAATCAGAGAAAATAAAACCATGCGAAAAGGAGAGGAAGCCATCAGGGGGTCACCAGTCCTGGGGCATCGGCACAAAGCTCTAACCTGGAATTCCAAATAAATAATTCCCCAACACAACCGCCTTCCCACTATCACACTGAACGAGGCCCAGGCACGCTAACACACAGCACAAGGTAGTGCCTGAGCAAAATACACTGTTTAATTAGTAATTTCTGTTAATTATTATCTGATAGGATGCAAAGTAGTTTTATTCGTTAAAGGGCACATATCCCAAACTTTCCCCTAGTGTTCTGTTCAGGCTTGTAATTCACAATATTTACTTCATGGACCATGAACAGTATGTAAATTTATGAGGGGAAACAGCGAGTGATAATGTTATGGTTTGAACTCTTAACTCGGGGATCACTACCAACAATCTCTGCCCAAAACAAAAGTACAGAAAGTTCTGCTTGCGAAAAAAACTGCAATTCAAACACAATTTCTATCAGAATTTCAGATTGTAATTTGCCCTTTATTTATGCTAGAGTAAAATGGCTGTCATAACATTATAGTGGGGACTCAAACAAACCTTCATTTGGCTCAGAGAAAGGAGAAACAATTGTACTTGAAGCTAATTTTCATGGCAAAAACTGCAAGAGGTAGGAGTGTTAATATTCTAGATTTTACATAATTTCAAATATAAAAGTAAAAAAAAAATGTAGAAATGGCATGTTTTTGTGGATTACCATTAAAATCCATATTGCTCATCTTTTTTTCTAGGACCTTTGGAATAAACATGCTCATTAGATCCTTTTTTTTTGTGTGTTGCCAATAAGAGACCAAGCAGAAATTTCAAGTTTCTAATGAAAACTTTATAAATAAATAAAAATCAGGCACTCCGGTACCTTTTCTGTAAAAATAAGTGGTCATAAAATGACCTGTCTTGAAAAACACTAAACAGGCTGATTTTGACTATTGTATTTCATAATTGGAATATTTAGAGGTTTTATATAAAAAGTATGATGTTAGTTTTTAATCAATAGACATGCAACAAACATGACCTTAAATTGACATGAGGTTAAATTGACAAAAGTGAATGCAAAGAAGCAATTACAGCCTATACATTCATTATGGAGGTAATAAAATGGTAAATGGAGGTACCAAAGGCAAGTAAATATGTGGCATGTCTTCTACTGGACTTATTAAATCTTGCAAATCAGCTCAGGGATAATAAAGCAGTGCAGATAAAATCGAGAACAAATTTTTGATATCATTCCTTTCGGCTCATTTCTCAGCAACCGGACAGGATATGAACAGAAAGTATTTCTTTGAAATACTCACACAAACACACCCACAGCCTGCAGCCAGTAAAGCGTTGTACATTCCTTTTTTGAAAAACTATAATTTAGTAAATAATTAACGAGAAAGCCACTGCCTATTGAGTACTTGCATCAAATATGTGTTCGCATACTGTTGGTTAAACAATTGGTATGTACAAACTCTTTGTTGTGAACTCAACGGCTGAATCTTTTTAAAGGCCACTTATGCATGTATAGTTCGCTAAACCAGTGCTGTAGCATTTCAAAAAGCAATTTTCCAGATATGTGAAGACGATCTTTAATGTTCCCACAATATCTGAATCATTTCTGTTGCAAATTGCTCATGCTTTTTTAGATACTTTTTCAAATAACATACACAATGATGACACATTTTTAGTTTATTGGTGAAGTTTAATTTAAAATCCCCACTTTATTTAAAAGACTCCATGAAACCATGCATGTGCATAGCTACTTTTTTATTGAAATTTCCTGACTCCTGAAGATACTTATTTGCCAAACTTGAATTCCACGTTTTTGGTTTCACATGTTGAAGAAAGTTTCAGTAGATCCCTGCCTATTCACTGGTCAGTATTGGTGAATCAACGCAACTCAAATTATTTTCAGAAGATTTGCCTGCTTGTGGATTTCAGCATTTTTAAAAGATCTAATTACATCCAGTTTTTGTACATTGCAAATCTCATATGAGAAATGCCAGTAATTGAAAGAAAATGAAACTCAGGAGTCTGAAATATTTAGGCAGGCACAATGCTATTTGTCACTATTGATTGGAGTTTGCAAAGCAGCCAATCGTGAAGTGCCATTTATTTATTTAAGCATTTTTAGAGGGGGTATTTTCCCAGATTTGTAGATTTTAGCTATATGAGAGTGACTGTGACCTCTAATCCCTGCAAAAGTCGGGGAGACATTAATTATTGGGAGTACCTGTGGAAAAATTCTTTACTAGCTAAAATAAAATAATCAAATATTTGTAAGAGTGTTATTAGTTAAAAAAAGAAGAAGAATTGGTGTGAGGAACCATGAATGAAGTGTGATGCTAAATGTATACATTCAGAACTCTGTTCGATCGTGTGATTAAAAAGACTTTTTCATTTTTTGACCATAAAGTAACTGTGACTTCAAAACATGCCCTGAACCACAAATTTTGTCTACAATTTTACCCATGCTTTTAACTCCAGAGCATTATTATTTTTAAACATACGCTTTTTCACCAGTGTAAATTCTCCTTAGTTAAAGTGACCTCAAAAATGGCATCATTCATTTGTTTTTCTTTCTCATGAAGATGAAAAGTTATCTTTACGACTAGCGGTTTTAAACTAAAGGGTTGATATTATTGACATATTAAATTTCTTCCCAAAGAGTGAGTTTAACCTTTTTCACATTTCTCTTAATACGTTTAGATTTTTTATTTTTTATTTTTTTTTAAAGATGGGCTAAAGTTCATGTCGGAGCCCCTCTGAGGATCAGATTACGTGGTGCATTAATAACCAACAAAACACAGTTTTTCCTAATGTGGATAGTTTCCACTGTGTGTGGCCTTTTTAATTGGGTGACCTGCATAATAAGTTTCCAATTCAAGTATTTGTGTGGTGATTTCCTAAATCAATCATTTAGTCAGAGTTAATCTTTTCCCAGAATAGTTTAAGTGTGTTTTGAGATGTTATGAAACATTTTCACTCAGTGTGTGTGTCATATCAGCACAGTTTATACACAGCCTCAGATAACTGCATGATATCCCTATACCCCCTCTGAGCCATGACAAACCAGATTAGAGAGCACATTAGCGAACATTAGCATCTGTGTAATACACACACACAAAATACACATGAGGGATAGACTTCTAGCCTATAGAGAATTGGATCATCCACCCACTGGCTTTGGATTCTCTTCCAAGTCACTCATAAGTGTATTTATCGACACAAATAGTAACTCAACACTGCAGATTTCGAACCAAAGGAGAGGTTTAATCGACAACAGACAGACAGATTCTGACTACGGAAATTAATGTTTACTTTACAGCCGTCTCTATTTCAGGCCGCTCGCTTTGCCTTCATTGTTGAGAAAACATCCCAGAGGAGATGTGAGCTCGCTCAGAACCAAAACAGTGCCAAACAAACCCTGCTGATTCATATGGTTCTCTTCAGCAGCGTATCGTGGAAACTTGTCAAAAAACGGCCCTGAGAGGGATTTAGTTACAGAGCACAAATGAGACGAGGCACAAAACATATTTCCACGCACATTTTATAATATATTTAGAGTCCTTTGCAGACCCAAGCTGATTTCATCATCCTGTAATGGCCTCAAAATAGCAAGTTCATTCTCTAAGCTACTTAATTTATCTGATTGGCTCCTTGGTCAAAAGTATGAGGGTGCTGTCAAACCAACAACTTTCCAAACCTATAAGATTTGATACCTCTCTAAACTTGGCTACCAATGATGCCACACTAATACCGGTGTACTGCATCATCATCTTTGGATAAATTTGCAGTTGGCAAAGCAGACTTTAAGGTGCCTTAGCACCACTAACCCACTCTAATTTTAACTGTAGATCGGACACAAAAAAATCTATCAATCATTTTTTGGCTTCTGTTACTTTTTCTAATAGCGTCCCTACAAGACTGTTGAAACTACATGAAAAAATTGAGGCTGATTTTTGATAATAAATAGTTTGATTTAAAACATTAAGTGATGTGCAACGATCCTAAGATCTCTTATTTAGCTGGCTTGAGTCCCACAGCTGTGAGGTCTTACTTTACCTTTAAAACAGCTCTACACTGTTCCCCAGTCCTTGTCTCAAGCCAACAAAATCAAGCTGTACTTCATCATATTTTCAGTATTCACAAAGATGGCGGCCCTTGCAACACAGTGATGACATCCTATTCTCAACTCCTTGAACTAAATCCTGTGATCTACTACTAGATTGCCCTTTTTCTGAAGCAGCAGAAATTTACAATCCACAACAAGAAGCAAGCGTGTCAAAATCAGTAAAGTTTTTCAAATTTTGTCTGGACTGCTTATGGTTGTCTGATTTGATTGTTTTTTGGGGTGTTTTTGCTATAAGCATTCCACAGATGTCAGCTTGCGAAGGTCTTGTTCCTCCAACGCAGCCTCATCATTTTGAGGGAACGTAGGGAGGAAATAAGGGAGGAAAGGCAAAATGGACAGCAGTTGGGTTCACAAGTTCAAGCATTAGTTTCTGAAGTCTGTCCAAGAATCAGCTGCTTGTCAATGTACCCTCGACTTACAGGTTAGTGTCCTGCTTTAGTCAACCATTTCATTAGCATGATTGGACTAATAAAGGCTCTTAATTGAGGAAGGAATTAATTACAAGACAAGATAGATTGACTTTGGAGTGCATTTTAGAAAATCAGACTTTCTTTCCAAGTTAAATGAAGCTGAAATCGTCAATGGATGTTGAATTCTACAGGAGCATTGGTACGATATATTTTATAGAGCTGGATTAATTAAGAATACTTAATGGCTCAACAAACTCTTATTTAGGTAAAAACTGATTATTCATTTTGGAGAATAATGTGAAATATTTTTATTCTGTCATGTTTGAATGTTTCAGGTCAGACAAAGACAACAGGAGTAAACACGAAAAGCAGTCATCGAATGATCATTTCAAACGAATTACAGAATATGCTAAATATTACTGCTCATTTTGTCAAATAAGGAATTAGCACTGGTTAACCACAACGTTGTGGTTCGGTTTCATTCAACTTACCCAGGCCTGATTACTACCAGACCTGAGCAATGAATGAATCATTTAAATAGAACTGAAAGCACGTAGTAACCTAAAAGATCTCTAAAAGCAACAAATTATTGCCCGTAATTTACAGTACAAGTCTTCAGGAGAGGTCCAAAGCCCAAAACCCAGCTTGAATTTGCTAAAGCACATCTTGTTTGATGGCTAACAACGTGATGGGGCCATAAATTGTGTTCTACCACCTCAACCTAAAGGAGCATGCTGACCTCTGAAGAAAGAAAAACACAATAAAAGCTTTGATGTGATCTAGTCAAAGTGTTTAGATTTCAATTCAATCAATTGAAAATCCTCCAATGTGATTGAATTTTATCCCACTATCATTATTATTCCACAACTCTTGTATTTATGCATCCTTAATATTTGCTCCAACAGACACATTTTCGACCTCAAAAATGTTATTTATACTGTTTTTTATTACTAGTAGTAAAGCAGATGGGTTAAATGTTGAAGTAGATTATGTTTGCATTTTCAAAGCTCACGTTTCACAGAATACAATTACCTTGAAGGGAGTTGTCACTCCCAAAGATATTTCAGTGAGACTGGACCATGAAGATATAACCAAGAATATACTGCAGTGCTAGCTGCTTCATAAGGCTCCACTTAAGTAGGCATCATTACAGCTGGGTGCATGACAGCTTCAGCCAATATAACATTGTTTTAAAGTATGGGTAAGTTAATAAGTAAACTGAAAAACTTAGAAGGAATGAAGGCAAATGGACAGCTCAATGCAAATGGATTTACATTTTTGAAAGGTATACACTGTAAATTGAGAGTGTACAGTTTATACTCTCAATTTACTTGCAAATGAAAATGAGTGAGATCATTTTAATTGTGTTAACTTCTGAGTTTATAGTTAGAAACATCAGCTGAAATGCCCTTCTGACAATGAAGTTCTGACTGGGAATATCTGGTGAACCCAGCAAATCTCCAGTTTAGAATCCAACATGGCTGCCAACTGTACAAACTCCAGTGAAGGTTGTAGTAATTAACTGTTTCTTTGACCCTTTTACACTACATAAAAAGTTCCTTCTAGTGTTTTAATGTATATGTTATTATTAGCTTGCATGGCTAAGAGTGTTTATCCTTGTACAGGCTGTACAAAATATGACAATGATTTGTTTTAGTAATCTGTATCAGGGCAAATTATTTTTTAAAGCACTGGTCTTGAATATTTATATCTCCTCAATATTACCACCACTCAATAAGTAATGTATTCAAATTGCAGAGATTGACTTTTTTTCTGAATAATTTTCATCATGGAGTCGCAGAAGCATTAGGGTTAGTGCTGTAGACCTAAAATTAGAAGTACAATGTCAACATTCTGGTTCTCCATAAACAGTCAGGATTCAATTAGGGAACCACTGCTTTCCCTCTAGTGTTGGGGGTTATGTGTGCATATTATTAGTGAAAAAAGTTAGCAGTAGCTTCAGGATACTCTTCACAGACTAAAGATTGGAGTTGGCAAGCGCTCACTAGCGTCTCAAAATCACTCATTCTGTTATTTAAGTGTTAGCTATCTCAGAAGAGCATATGCTGTCACAACCAATCACTACTAATCACTGTGAGGTATAAAATAAAATAGATGGTTTCACATCACTGGTCTTCCAACATAGAAAAATGCAACTATTGAGATCAATCACTGGCAGCATACCTGACAGACGTTTTGTTCTAACCATGATGCCTTCATTTGTGTTTCTTTCTCCAACTCTTTCTCTCTCTGCCGCTCTGCCCTCTCCTCTCTCCATAAAAAGGCATGAGGCGATACAAATCTGGGCAGGTTGCCTTATGAAGAGTACACTCTCAATTTACAGTGTATACCTTTCAAGAATTTACAATGGGGTCTTCATTCAACAAATGTTTGGATAGTAATTTGCTGACTTAAACCGACTGCATATTAAAAATCTCTGCTGGAATTCAGATTCTGGATGTATTGGACTTCTGCTGTTCATTTTACTTAATTTATAAGGAAGAAATAAGCATCTAAGTATGTTTCAATGTCTTTAAAATAGAGATGGATGTCACTATTGGGGGGAAAATTATTTAAAAGTAAAAAACAGGTCATGCAAATGGGCTCATATCACATAGTAGTGATAAATTTCAGGGTTTTCCCTTCGACGACCACATTCAAGCCCTGTCAGAAGTTGACTAAATTTTTAAATCTGAAACAATGTACTGATGCCCAAACCACTACTCCTTTTACAGTTAAAAAAAATAAATACCGTTTATCACTTATAATTCAGCATTTCAAAAATGCTCAACTGCAAAAAAATAAAATAAAATACTCCAGTAAGCATACTCTGTTATACTCTGAGTTTCACTTTCTGGCATAAAATTTAAACTTTCTCACGATGAGCTAGTTTTGTTAGCTGAACTTGTATCTTTTATCCTATGAAAAAATGCATATCTGCTGCAAAAAGTGAAATATACACGCCAGGTGGTAGCAATAATGTTTTGTTATACTCAGAAACTTTCATACTTGGGTTTCGTTTTCATCAAGGCTTTTAAAATATATACGTGTTGAACTGTGTAGCCATAATAGTCTTATACTGAATACTAAATTGTATGAGTCTTTAAGTGTTCTGCTTTCAGGAGTTTGTCTGGATGTCTGTCAAAAAGTCAAATGCTCTCTTTTATAAATAAACTCTTGACTGACTAATTTAAATAGTGGTTAAATGTTTGACTATGAAATTTAAAGCTGTTTTCTTCTTTAAATTTCACTTACTTATTCTTTACTGGTTTAGATTTATACCTCTGTTCCACTTATGTTTGCGTTTCTATGCACCTGATTCTGTCTCAGGCATACACAAATTGTCTGGATATGTTAAAAAAAATGTATTACACCAACTTTTAAACTCAGAGACATTAGGTATAGAATACAAATTAGGTAGTGCACTTTTATTCTCATGGTATACTATGCAGACCTTCTGTTTGCACTGCTGAAGATTCAACTCTTGAGCACTTGGCATAGATGAGGACCTCATTCATTTTGATCAATTTAACAGCAGAAGTTAAATCCCTAGAAGATCATGTCATATTTGGAATCACGTGGAAAAACGGGCAATTTGGGCTGCACAGTGGCGCAGTTGGTAGCACTGTTGCCTTGCAGCAAGAAGGTCCTGGGTTCGATTCCCGGCCCGGGTCTTTCTGCATGGAGTTTGCATGTTCTCCCTGTGCATGCGTGGGTTCTCTCCGGGTACTCCGGCTTCCTCCCACAGTCCAAAAACATGACTGTTAGGTTAATTGGTCTATCTAAATTCTCCCTAGAGATGAGTGTGCGTGTGTGAACGGTTGTTTGTCCTGTATGTCTTTGACTGGCGACCTGTCCAGGGTGTACCCCGCCTCCCGCCCGGAACGTAGCTGGAGATAGGCACCAGCAACCCTCCCGACCCCATTAGGGACAAAGGGTGACCAGAAAATGGATGGACGTGGAAAAACGGAACATGAGACCGAGATGTAAATTAATTTACTTTATCCCTAACTGGGAGCACTGTCAATTTTATACCCTTCTCTAAAGCACAGGTGCAATACACAAAACTGGAGTGCATCATAAAGAAATATATAATTCATGTAGGTTATGGGGCATGTTTCATAACAATGGTTTGTGTTTCTTTGTGTTTGAACCCTAGAAAAACTACATTTTTACATGTGCCAGCACATAAGGCAAGAAAGAAGTAATGTACCAGCAACTCGAAACAAACTACAATCAATATCATGGATATGTCTGGGTGTGGAGGCTCTAAAAGTACTGACTTGTGATAATGCAAGCAGTACTGTGCTTATCTATGCTCCTTTTGCACCTTCATCTTCAAGACATTTTCCTTCCACTAAACTTTCCATAGATATGCTTGGATACAGCATTCTGTGAACCCCTTTCTTTGGTAGTTAACTTTTGTGGTTTATCATCCTTATGAAGAGTGTCAATAACTGGCTGCTGGAAAAAATGAAAAATCCTCCCCATCATTTTGCATGCCATAACATTTCTGCATTACAAATTTATGCATAACTTTCATTTTTTTCAAATGATTTACTGAAATTAACTAACTTTTTTCATTATATTCTTATTTTTGGAGAGGTGGTACATTGGTGCAATAAGTTTTTGATGGATTTTGCAATTTTATTTGTCCTAGTTCCCAGATAAGAGTTCTGACTCTTAAGGCAGTAGTTAGTTAGTGGTTAGCAAACAACATTCCTACAGTGTGAGGTGGATGGACAGTTAAACATCTGTTATGTTATATTCCACCTTTTGTTGGTATTTTTGGAAGTGGGAACTATACAAAAATATAGTTTGGGATTATTCAGATTCCAGAATTTCAGATTCCAGCAGAACATTTTAGAGTACTTTTTTATTATTAATATTCTGATAAGACGATTGGTGCATTTTTCTTTCCCAGAGAGATCTAGACACTGCAGGTACGGACAAATGGTATTGGGTTGGCACACTCATTCCTACGCTATCACTTGGATGTGGACCAAAGTTTTCCCGATGAGCAGACAGCATTACAACAAACAGAGCAAGCTTCCACTAGAGCTGAAAACAACGCTGGTATGCAGCTTACAGCCGTCTCTGTCTCCCCGTGTTAGTATAGCTGCAAGAAAGAATGTCCTTTCTCTTAAATAAACCCTGCATGCATATCCTAATTGGGCAAAAGCATATAAAATTTGACAATTCTCTCTGACTGTTGTAGTTTAGCCTTTATGTAATCATTTTTCTCCACAGCGAGCAAAGTGGAACACATCCCAGCACACCAACAGCAACGTCTTAAGTCTGGATTTCTATGAAAACCCTGAGGTGCAATAACTTTACGGTCTGGATTGGACCAATGACTCCATGCTGATGGCCTCATGCTACCCTTGGTGGGCCTTAATGTGGAGGGGAGGGGGGTGTAACTACATGGAAAATACACTTATTGTGGTGGGAAATGCTCCATAGTGAGATCCAGAGAGCAGATGCATGTGCGTGTAAACAAGCAACAGAGGCACGCTGTGAGAGAAGTAGATTAGGGAATGAAGCGAACGCTGCTGGGAGAGCTGAACATGGGCCGCGTGGTTTTTGACCCTGTGACCCCCTCCCAGTCGTGAGAACTTTCTTTTCAGACCCTGAAACGAGCGTTGCACACTCTCAGCACAAGAACAACAAAACTTGAGCAGAAAAGGAAAACACCTCATTTTCTAAAAAAAACAAACAAAAAAAGAGTAAAATCATCATACCTTTCCACCAGTGCAAGTGGACTCGTGCCAAGTATGCAGCCTGTGAAGCACCCCCCTCCTAGTTCACTTAAAATAAGTCAACCAAGTATGTTTTGGTTAGGATTTCATACCTGCCTGCTCTTCATTCACTCTCAGTTTGAGGTTCTTATGAAGACAAAAGGTTCCCAAAAGTCAATGATGGCAACAGCAGGGGGCAAACTAACTGCACTTCATTGCACCTTTTGTTGGGTTGGTTTAATCCTTAAAAGCTCCTGGGTCATTTTCTTATGCTTTCCCACAGGTACAGTGGCTCGGAAAAGTGCCTCTTCACATGCTGTCCCTTCAAAAGCGCAAATGTAATGTGGTTTATTGGGATTCTGTGTGATGACCAACACAGAGTATTACAAAAATGGTGAGGTGGAAGTACAGTGATGCATGGCTTTCAAAATTTTTAAAGTTTTTTTTTGTTTTGTTTTGTTTTAAGAACAATTCTTAGAAATGTGAAGTGCTTATTAGTAAGTAATATGATGCCCCTAAATAAAGCTATGATAGCTAACCCAGTGCAATTAGCTTAAATTTTAATCTGCTTGACCATTGTTGTCACTCTTAGAAGAAAACATCCCCACAGTCTGATGCTTTGAGGTCACAGAGAACCATCTTACCAATATGCTGAAATCAATATGACGGTTTGTCACTAGAGATGTACGGTACATTTTGATATTGATCAGAATAAATGTTTTTGTGTTTTTCTTTTTAATTATTTTGTTAAAAGCTTGTGAGTGTCAACATAATAACATACTAACATGATAAACAGAAACAATAGCAAAAACAGCACAAATTTGTGTCCATTTTCTACATAAAAACATACAAAATATTTTTCTTTCAGAACAAATCAGAGTAAGATATTTTTTTAACAATAGCTGAGAGTTGGTCTGCCCACCTGCAAGAGGTTTATGGTAACTTTGGAGGAGATGCAGAGTTACAAAGCTCAGGTGTGAGAATTTATTTTGACTGGATGACAAGTAAGGGATATATATAAAAGTAGAAATAATGTGTTAGTTTCTACAAGTCGTGCAGGGAGACATGGCAAACAAATGGGAGAGCATAGTCTCTAATCAGATTAAAAGCACTGAGAAAGAAAACAATGCATATCACCCTAAACACACCATTCCAACAGTGAACCATGGTGGTGGCAGCATCACGCAGAGGGGATGCTTTTCTTTTATCATGCAAAAGACAAAGGAGAAAAATACTTTTTTCTTTTATTTTTGCAAATTAGGACAATAATGTCAACCAAGCAGGGATAAGAACCCGTGCATTTGGTTAACTAATGCCCTCTTTAAAATAATAATGAAAAAATTACAAAACTTGTAAGGCACCCTCGTTGGTTTCCTTACCTCTGATTTCCACACAACATACGCATGAGGGCAGGTCGGCTGAACTTTCCTCTGGAGCCACCTCCGCGGCGAGAAGAGCGCGCCGGTGCTCCCCGACTGCGCAGCCCCGGCTCCCCTCACCATAAACGGTAAATCCCCCGCGGTATTCCTTTTTGGGCGCTTCGGGATATCATAGTCGAAGTGGAAATTGGAGGATGGAGAAACGTCCGAAGGTATGGATGGGGAGGAGACCGACGGCGTGATGGGTTCTTTCAGCGCCGGGATCCTGGCGCGCAAAGCCGGCTTCGCACCCGGCGGCGCACCTGCTTCGGCGGCCGCAAATTGCGCCCCGCTCATCCCATCGGTCCCGGTCCCGGTCCCGCAGTGCCGTATGATAGCCGGGTCCAGGCTGCGGGTTTGGCGCAGCCTCCTCTTGGCTATTGCTTTGGAGGCAGGAGAGGAGCAAGAAAAGACGCTGTTGAGAAGTCCCTGCGCGGCTGACATGTCGCCTCAACGTTGGATCAGCTCAGCAACTTTTCTAAAGCCTCCCCGGCGAATACAAGTCTGGAGTTCAGAAGTGCTCCATTGAACGCAGAGCCCATGGAGAGCTGCGTAAAGACTGATCAAGTGTTCCTCTCTCTTGTGCGTCTTCTGAGGAATGGGCGTGAGTGGGGGCTTGTGGGTAGAGGGGAGGTGGTCTGAAAACTGTTTTAGCCAGTGTTGAACTTTCACTTTTAAATTGAAAGAAAATAGTCCTATCCAAAACCTCATCCTCTGAAATATTTTTTTTTAAATTAATTTGTGCAGTTTATAATCTGTAAGTATGGAGTCATCAGACAGGCAGTAGGTCACACACAGGCACATCCATGATTTAGCTGAGATGAAAATAGGAGTATTAATCCTCCTCTCCTATTAATCCATCTGTCTGGTAACACTAGACCTATCAGGGGAAGCCTTCTGTGTTCTAAAATTAGCCAAACAATAAGTGAGCAATGGGATTAATAGCTCTTCTTCTCCTCATATGCACTGCCTTGCATTCATGCTTTTTTATGTTGTGTAAGTAAAACCACAAACATCATTTTTGTGGGGGAAACTGATTGTGAGAGAGTGATGCAAAAGTCATTTAGAAAATAAGAGTTTTTTTTGTTGTTTTTTTTTTAAAGAAAGGTTGTATCCATTCCCCCATTGTACGAATACATTGAATCACATTTGATAGACACTTTCCTGAAACTTTTAAGGAGTCATTAATTTGATTCAGGTGCTGGAGAAGGGATGCAATGTTGCAGGATAGCAGGGGTTTGTGACCTTTACAACCTAAAGAGTCATTTTGCTCTCAAGACGGTGAAATAAAACTCATTTAGCAAATGTCACTTGACTTTCAAAACAACAGGCAACTCTTTTAAACAATTACCTACTTTCAGAAATGTCTTGGCATTTTTATAACCAGCATGTTTCTTCCTTTTTTAGGATTTGAAATAAAGATAAAAGTGAGAATATTAATATTTAAAAGTAAAAAAAAATAAAACAAAAACCAGTCTTATGACTAGTCAAATATATTTAAAAACATATTTTAGTCTCATTCTTTGTGGAAATTCAAATTCAAAATTAAAAACTGCTAATCAAGCAGCATTTGTTATTATATCCGTATTTTAAACATCAGCTCGTTCCTTTTATTTTTAGCCAGTTATTCAGAAGTGGAAGATGCAAAGTTGTTACTCTGGAGCCACGGGTAACAACTTTGCATCTTGCATCTGCTCTTTAGGACTGAATTTGGTCATCTCTAATCGAAACGTTGCCAGCTCTATTGCAGTTCTGGCTCTGTTTCTTGTCCTGTGCAGCCTTTAACAGCTTTTCTTCCAGGGATACCTTATATTTTGCTCCTTCCATCTTTACTGTTCCTGGATATGAAAAGCATCCTCACACCATGACGCTGCCACCCCCATGTTTCACAGTGGGGATGATATGCACGTTTTAAAAACAATGTTCATTTTCATTCCACTTAAGAATTATGCATTTCTTTGATAATTTAAACATAAAATCCTAATAAAGAAGGTCAAAGTTTGTGTGAAGCATGATCAAATATTAAAAGGTTTAAATGTATGATAAAATTGAAAGGGAATAGCGTGAAATCCCGCTAATGAGGGAGCCCATGAAGCAGCAACACAGCATGACATGACACTGATAACAGCTGAGATAGATTTGACACTTCTAAAAACAGTTTGAAAGGGGGTGGCGGGTAAAGTGCAGAAGCTGTGGATTTAGATAAACATTGTCTTTTTCATAGCGGAAGAAAGAAAAACATTTCAGGAATTATTGACGGTGACTATCAATTTAGGAGAGAAAAAAAAAATTGCAGCTCAATTCAGTTTGCCTGACATCTGTTTATTTCAATAGAGTACATTCATAACAATTGTCATCTCCAGGCACTTTATGACACAATCATGTTAATTTTATGTAGATAAATATATAGAATCATATTCTTTTGAAGTTAGACTAATTATTTATTACTCAGGTTGCGTCCTGAACTTTTCCCGTGTTATATTGCCATCTGCTGGTTAGGTTTTGAAATCGCAATTTTTAAGCAGTGTTTCCTGTTGCCTTCGCGTCTGCGCGGAACATCAACATTCATTAGAGTGCGACTGATTTTAGCGGTAATCATTGAATAGTAGTTTTTTTTTTCTAAAAAACAAAAAAAGTACTTTAGGATTAATTAAAAAAAACATATAAAAAATACCATAATACGTATTTTCAAACATGTTAGAGCTGAGAATGGAGTGTAGAAATTTCCAGTTGCCCGTGAATGCAGCGCTGTGAAGTTTCGCCCTGTGTTCCCACAACAGCGCCATCTTTTCCAAAGACTCCTTTAGCTGCGAAACTCCCACATAGGACAGGAAAGGGTTAAGAGGGTTTAAGAATCCGATCGATGCCTTCTCTCCCACACGTCGCCATGAACAAATGAATTCGCGGGGAATTAAATACCAGTTTCACAAAGGAGAACGAGTCTTGTGCTTTGAACCCGATCCAACCAAGGCTAAAGTCTTGTATGACGCTAAGGTAAGATTTTAACCAAGCTATCGTTGCCATTTGGTGTTTAAACCCCCGAAAGAGGAGTCATTTACAAAAGGAAAGCAAGGTTGTTTTATACAGTGTGGAGCCACGAGTGACCACAAAGGCGACTTAGGCCATTACAAAAATGCATTCTTGGTATTAAATTACCGGGTTGTTTCTCTTTGCATAATCGCATGGTTTCCGGGTGCGTTCGATTACATGTTTGCAGCTGAATGATGGGTTTATAAAAAAAAAAAAAAAACAGAAAAACGTAAACAAAGCTGCAGTACTGCAGTTTTACACGGTCGTGAGTCCATTTGAGGAGAACTTCCAATCCGAGCATTTCCTCAAACATTTATCGTCTTCTTTGAAAAAAAAATAAATTGTCATAGTGATTTATGTCGTGACTTTAGTGCTGTTAAATGTCAGCATCTATAAACAAACTCACCGCGACTGCGCAGCTAATGTAGATCTTAGTTTTGCTAGGTAGCTAAGCTGAATAAATTCGGCCGTGCATTTCACTGTTTTTTGTACAGCGTTTCCATAAACTAAGCAAATTGCTGTTTAATAGATGGAGACAACTATTTTGTGAAAATTAGCAGCTTGAATCTCGCATTTTGCTAACCTGAGCTAGCAGGTTAGCCAAACCTGGGATGCTAGCTGTAGGTTAGCATCCCAACTTCTTCCAGCCCTGCTTGTATCTTCGTATTCTGGTTGATTTATTATAACTTTGTAATTACTAATAATTTACGCAAGTTTCTTGAAAAAAAAAACTTACCTAGTAAATATCTAAATATTGCTACTTTATATTAATATTGCAAATTTTACTACATTTAGGCACTTGTTGCATTTTTCTTTCAGAAGCGTTAATAATGCTTGGTATTATTTTGAGTTCTACAATCAAATACCAATGTAATACAGATGCATACATAATTTCGATGTCATAATATAAATTTATATCAGTAAATTTGTTCCGAAACTGAAGATGTTCTACTTTGAAAGCTTAAGCCATATTTTGAATATATTTTAATATCAGGATACCAATTTTTGACTGAAGCTTAGAGCACAAGTTTCATAACAGGCCTAAAATCTGCAGCTTGGGAATCTACTTTATTCAACTTTGACCAGAAATATTCTGAAACCTCATGTTTCTAAAGCCAAAAACAAGGATGTGTAAATGTATACCTCCAATTTACATTTGTTCACTAGGGATTGTTCAACTTTAATTTCATGGCAATTGACAGAAGCTTTGCTTTTGATCCTGCAGGTCCTTGATGTCTTGATAGGTACAGATGAACATGGGAGACGAGTCCCAAAGTACCTGATTCACTTCAGCGGTTGGAGCAGAAGGTAACAGTATATTCACTAGGTCATATTTAGTTTCATGTTTTGAGGTTTTAACTCTCTCTGTATTAAACTGACGCTTGCGTTGGTGCAGCTGGGATCGTTGGGCTGCCGAGGATCATGTCCTAAGGGACACGGAGGAAAACCGCAAATTGCAACGTAAGCTGGCTCGCAAAGCTCTGGGGCGCATGTAAGTTCTTGTTCTAATCAAGATTTCCATTTCCAAACGTGAATAAGCTTTCTGAATTTCATTTGCTCCATTTCATGCCGGCGGTAAGGAAGAGAAAGGGATGGACGAAGCGGCGACATCGTCAGTCTGGTAACAAATCTTCTCTGAAGACTCTCCCAAAGGAGGAGGACAGCGATGATGCATGTGAGAACTCCCGTCTGCGGCGCTCGATCTCCCGCTGCCGTCTGCAAGCGTTTCAAAGTTTTACTCTTCCCCGCCGTCAGGTTTGATTTCGACCTCAGACAGCAGCGAAGGGGACGACTCGGAGCCTGACTCTTCGAACAGCGGCGACAGCACCTTCTCGGAAGACGTCAACAAAATGGTGACGAGTCGTGCTGGGGCTATTTTCTCGGCACGGCGCTTCAAGGTAGTCATTCGCCTTTCATGTTTTCAGCGGGTCGAGCCGGAAGTTAACGTGAAGCGAGAATGCGAGGAGAAGGTGGTCCACGTGGACATCAGCATCCCCGATGTTCTAAAGAAGAAACTGGAAGACGACTGCTTTTACATCAACAAGAGGAAGAAGGTACGACTCGACCTCCCCAAGGTTTCTGTGACGGGTTTTGCTCTTAACGCTTCTCCTCTCTTCTCCAGCTTGTTATGGTCCCCTGTCAGACCAACGTGGTTCACATCCTGGAGTCCTACGTGAAGCACTTTACGATCAACAAGGCCTTCATGGCCAACGAGCGGTACCGGCGGCAACAGAACACCACGCAGAGCAGCAGCCCACAGACAATTCCCCCGGAGAGGAGGTGAGGACCCTGACGGCACTAAAGTTAAGAAATCAGCTTTTTTTTTTTGTGAACTTTGTGTTTGTTTTTCAGCGAGGAACTTTGTAAGGAAATGGTCGATGGGTTGAGGATCACTTTTGACTTCACCTTACCCATGATCCTGCTGTACCCCTGCGAACAAGCTCAGTTTAAGAAAGTCACCTCCTCCAGGCTGCTCCTCACGGTCAACGAAACCTCGCCCAGCTCCAGCAAGTATGTGCATTCTGACCAAAACGTTTTCCCTCTGTGACGGGTGACTCTTAACTTTTCTTTCTTTCTTTTCCAGCACCCAACGAGAACGTAGCCCAAGCCCACCGGCTCACAACCCCCCCACGCCTCAATCCACGGACAGCCAGCCGGCGTTGAGTGACACCTCCGCCGCCACGCCCACGGCTCCGGCCCCCACGCCGAAGCGCCGCCGCCACCCCGACATGGACTGCATCTCCTACCAGTCCTCCCAGTCCCAGTCCCTCAGGCGCTCCACCAGGAACACGTCTGGTGGAGATCGGCCCACCGAGGGAAGCAGCGGAGGTCAGAAAACGTGTCACCTTTTTTCTTTTCTGATCGGATTCATGATTGCTGATGTCTAAATGTGAAACATCAACAGGTGGAGGGAGCGCTACGGCTTCTCCGCAGCTCAAACGACGTCTGATCGACACGTCAGCGCAACCCAAGTTCTTCCTCAACCTGGAAAAAAGTATGATTGATTTAATTATGAAATCAATGAATTGAGGTTGTAGTGATGTTGATAGTCCAGTAGATGGCAATGTACTTCTGGTTTAAACATCTGCAAATTCAACCTGAGTGAAGTTGCCCCCCGATCTTCTTCAAATTAAACAAAATTGCAATGACACGTGCATGCTTGTTTATGAATCAAACATTTTGTTTGTCTCTTTATTATTTTAAAGATATTAATGTTTCCAGAGGTCAACAAATGTCAACCAGCCCACCCACATTTACAAACTTTGTCAATCTACTGTGCTACAAAAATGTTAGCTGCACAAATTTAGCACAATTAATTTCTGGAATCTGGAAAGGTTTACTTTTTTTAATCTTAAAAGTTATAACGGCACAAACAAAGAGTTTTCAACACCACATTGTTTGATTTTGTATATATTGCTGACTGTGGTGGTTTACCTCTATTGTTAATATCTTTAAAATGACAGCAGCACAAACATTTGAGACCATTTTCATATTATTTGCAGAATGTGGAAGGGTTTGTAAGGGCCGACGTTCCGCAGGAGGAAATGCAGTATGCATGTTTTCATTTCCTTCCCCTCGTCTCTTTACCCAGAAACCCCGGTCCACAGTGGCTCATCATCTCCGTTGCCGTTGACGCCAAGCAAAGAAAGGAGCGGACTTTTCTGCGGCTTAGAGAGCCGCAGAAACAATGAGCTCAATGAGGTGGTGAATCAGTTTACTCCCTTTGAAATGCCTCTGAAATGCTATAATCTGTTTTATACATTTCTTTAATTCCTCATCATCTCATCCACCAGGTTCTGAGCTGGAAGCTAACTCCTGATAACTACCCTCTCAACGACCAGCCTCCTCCACCCTCCTACCTCTACGGATCCCAGCACCTCCTGCGGCTTTTCGGTCCGTTCTGAATTCCGGTTGCATCTGTCCCACTCAAACGCAGCGCACTCACATTTCCCAACTTTTTCTCCTTGCAGTGAAGCTACCGGAGATCCTGGGGAAAATGCAGATCCCTGAGCGGAACCTCAGAGCCCTGATCAAACATCTGGAACTCTTCCTCAGGTATAAAACCAGAACTGACTGAACACTACTTTGGATATCAATTTAATTAAACACTCACTTACGAATTAAAAATTAGTGAGATAATGTAGCAAGACAAAAATAAGTCACTGAAAATAAGTTTCTCCAAACTCAAATACCAGAAAATTCAGTTTGAAGAACTTTTTTTTCTTCTTTTTTACACATTACTGGTTTGAATTTGCTGCCAGACATCCATGAAGTCAACCTGGAACCTCCACATGCCGGGTGAATCGGTAGGAGAGCTCGTGTTAGAGGGCGGGAGATGAGTGGGCGTTACACAAGCACAGGAGTCTAATCTTTAAATCCTCACTAGCGATCTTCAGGGATTTAGGTCTTTTCATTCTCTAATCAAACTCAAACAATACACCCCTCCTGTCAAAAGGTGGCGCTAGAGAGCTGAATGTGTAATGCCTCCTTTTTTATATTTTTGTTTGTTTGGCCTCCTGGCTGCACAAACAGCTGCAGAATTGGTTTTTGGTTGCTTTCTATTCATGTGGAATACCGATACCTGGAGACCCAGCAGCTTCTGCCAGGGAAACATCTCGTGCAGCATCATCATTTGCAGGGTCAAAGGTCATCTCTTTGCCTGAAACAATCAGCTAAACGTTAATCAACTGGTTCTTAAAGGCAGATGAATTACTACCCAAACTTTTATGATTTATAGTCATCAGTCATCTTTCTGTCTGTGTCTTTCTCTCGTTTCCTGTCTCCCGTTTCTTCTGTCTTTCTGTCTCTTTTTCTTTCATTCTTTTTATCTCTGCCTTCTTTTCTTTTTATGTCAAAAATGTAATTTTTGATTTTGCTTTTTAAAAATGTTTTATTCTGTATTTGTTATACACACACAATTATTAAACATTTTTAATGTCTTGTTAAAATAAATATTTTGCTCGCCATGCTGTGGACTCAGCAGGACACTGGCCACGCTCTCAGACTCGACTCTTTTGGGAAAGACTCCGTGTTCCTACTCTGTAATCAGCCTCCAGGCAGATTGTGCCGAGTGGGCAAAAACTGATTGATGTCCCAGAGACTGACGCGCAGTGCATGCTGGGATTTGGCCACAGCTGATCTCTCTGCGCTCCTCTTTCCCTCCATAAGAATGATCACCATGAAGTCTGGGCGTAGTGTGCTTTATTTTGACGTTCCTCTGACAGGAATTCAGAAGAATTCTAACAACAAATCAAAAAATGATTTGCTTGCTATTAAGTATCTGTCTGTATATTATCAGCTGAGGATCAGCCTTTATAGCACTGACAGAAAACCAACCAGAACCTGCTCTTTCCGACCTTCCTTACCTTCAGCAGCCATCGTCTTCGACGTTCACTCTTTATAAGTTCTCTTCTGATGAGGATAATTTGTTTGCATTGAGATTAGAAAGGCCGGTGGAGCTAAGATGAGATGGCAAGATTTAGAGGATTTGGCCGAGTAGCGGATACTAAGAAGATTCCGGATTAGTTTTCCCCGCTGCTGATTAGATGGGAAGAGGGAGGGGGGATTTTTTATTTATTTATCTTTTATACTTCTGCTGCTTTCCGACTGCTGGTCAGGCATTCCCATGTCCACTCTGTCTGAGACAGCGATTGGTTTCTTCTGATAAAAAGACAAATTCATGCATGTTGAGAGGGTTGTCCGTAAAATGTATAGAAAGGCCGAGGGGAGTTGGATGTAAGTCTTCCTAGAATGAGTTGGTGGAAATCTAGGAAAAACCACAGCATGATGTGAACTGGAACGTGTGGCCCGACTGTTTCATCCAATAACGATTAAATGTTAAAACCATTCCCCCTACTTGTACCCCTCACCCCCCCGACCTCTCTTTTAGGTTTCTGGCTGAGTTCCATGAGGATTTTTTTCCAGAGTCTGCATACGTGTCGGCGTTGGAGGCCCACTACAACATGAAACAACCGAGGCCGGTTTATTAAAGGAGGAAGGGACAGCTTCTCTTTCTCTCTCTAAGCCCCCCTGCAGCATCTCCGGGCATTTCCATCCCTTCTTCTGCTCTTCTCTAACATGCTTCCTCCTCCTCCTGCTGCTGCTGCTGCCGTGTGGATCCTGTTACTTCCCCATCGGTCCCGCATGCGGGACTCTGACTTTCTGCTTTGCACTAACGTGGAACGCATGGTGATTTCCATGAATTCCAACCTGCAGAAGTCTAAGGTTCTCACGGCTATCCCTAGTTTGTCTTGCATTTTTCCTATTTTCCTTCCTGAACGGCAATTTTGGAGTATTCTTTGAAGAACAAGGGGTAAAAAAGACACAGTGGGGTGTTGCTGTTTTTCTGCCTGCCTGTGAAAGGGGATTGTACTTCTGTTTGGAAGCTTAGCTCTTTCTGAAGAGTGACTTTGTCCACTTCTCAGTGGCCCAGAATATTGCCAGACTACAACAGGACTTTCTCTTGCTACCCTTGATTTATCTTGCTGCAATTTCCAAAACTTCTGTTCATGAATATTGTCTTTTTCCTCCTGTTTTTTTTTTTTTTTTTTTTTTTTTTAGCAAAATTTACTCTTTGAATGTTGGTTCCAAAAAAAAAATTTGCTCTTTCACTTTTTTTTTCAAAGACAAATGTGTTATTCTGCAACTCCTCCCAGTAAAATGTAACTTTTTAAAAAAAGCACTGGCGTGTTCTGTTTAACGGTGCACAATTTTTTTTATAACATTAAATCAGTACATCAAATACGAAGAAAAAAAACAAACAAATTTAAAGAGATATTTTAGATTTTATAGTAAACTCCTACAAAGCTGTGTACATACTCGCTCACTCTGGATGTAATATGAATAAAAACCTAATCGGATTATCTGGTGAAAATGTAAATATGTACACGATACCCATATGCTATTTATTTTTCACTCTTGGCAGGACCTCAAACTTAAAGCAAATAATCCAAAATGTTTTATAGAAGTTGTAGGGTGTTTGTTTTTTTTTCCCCTATATTGTGACTGTTGTTTGTAAAAACATAAATAAAACAACTTTTTCTAAAATTGTCACCTTTTTCTACACATGCTTGCAGTTGTGGGCGTTGGATGGATTTTTTGTGGCTCTTAGCTCCATTTTAAGAAAGATCTAAATTTATCAAACTTTTTTCTATTTTTAATCTGCGCAAAATTAATGCTGACATAATAAATGTTTAGTACAACTCGGTGCATTTGTCTTTTAAAAGCAAACTTTTAGAATAAGTAGAACCATGCTTATCCAGAGATCTTTACTGAAAAGTTGACTTTGCTGCACCCAAAAAAGCTTTGTAAATATTTTATTTAGCTTTGCTAAATATAGCCAGCTTTTTGAAAGAAAGTGACCAAATTTTAGATAACTGGGAATAAATTTGTTGAAAAGTAGATGCCTTACTATAAAGCAAGTTTGCAAAGTCTATTCTAAGTTTTAGATCAAGAATGATTAAAATCCCTCTACTAAAAAAAAAATTTGCTTGGTTTTAGTTTTAGATTTTGGCCTGTGTGTACTTTTGACTTTATGAAAAAACGTTTGGACACCCCTGCTGTAGATCACCTGTGTCAAACTCGAGGCCTGTGGGCAAAATCCAGCCCAAGATAGGAATTTCTCTTGCCCTATAGAGTCTAGAGAGCCATAGAAATAGAACTTTAAGATAACAGTTCTGTGCTTGCATCTTATTTTATCAATCTAACCATCTTATTTAGTTTGTATCAAATTAAATAAATGTGAAAAGTTAGACAAAGTCACAAGTATTTGGAGATTGTAGCTGGCGGTTTGGTCCCTAACCGCAATGAATTTGAACTTCATTTGACAAACATTCATTCCTGTTCACCTGATCTACTGTATACAGTCTAATGGATGTATGTTCTCCTGAATATGCACAGCTGAATATGATATAAAGGTCAATACTGACTAAAGCTTAGATTTCAAAGAAATCAGATCACCACTCTGTTCTTCCTTTATACTTTACCACCTTCTCTGTCTGAAGAACTATGCTCTTAGTTCACTCCCGTTGCACCTGTGGGAAAGTGGCGAGCATGTTCTCCCCACATCAGTGGTCTAATTGGTTTTAGTGGTAGACCTTAATTGAATTTTGCCTGGATCAGTCTTCTGGTAATGAACCATGTATCAGTGCAACCTAAGACGGCGCTCTCTCAGCCGGCGCTATCACATAACCACACAAGCCGCAAGTTCAAGCCTCTCCATGCATCACCAATCGATTTCCTATCTTGCGCCAGCACTATCAGATTACCCCATAATTTAATTGTTGCGGGGCAAAAATGGAATTTAATGAGATGTGAGCAATCACCTGTGAAGTGCTGCTGCCTGCACCTATTACCTATGATGTTTGGCCCTGACTATCTTCATCGGTGCCTCTCTGTTTTTCCTTCCTGCTATCTCTTCTTCAGTCTGATTGGTTTTATTTTCTTCCTTGAAATCATGAACTCAATTCTCTGATGTTCATTCTTATTGGTCCTTACTCTCTAGCACTTGACTGTAGAGTCCACACCAATCTAAAAGTATATTCTGACTTGTCCACAAGCTCATGGCTCTTCAAGACATTTTCTAGTATGCTCTCTTTGCATTTGTCTCCCTACATAGCTGGGTTTGTCTTACTGTAGTTCCTATGGGTTCCAAACATGGACTGTTTGAGGAGTGGGTGGATACCAGCTCTTCCTTTTCCTCTGACTCGTCCTGGACGTCGTTTGACCTTAGCACTGACCTGACATCAGTCAGCTCTGAACAGTCGGTGACAGCCCCCGGCATCAACTGCAGACCTTTAGAGGACTGTCCTCCAAACAATCGTCGTCCACTTGCAACCGAAGGGCGAATTAGCAAAGCCGAATGGAGGGAGACATCTTTTCTCAATATGTAAGTAAAACTGGAACCTTTAGCTGAAAATATAAGCAGGGAACTCATTATTCTTATAGTGTTTAAAGTTGACATTTCAATAGATCTGCCAAGTTAGTTGAGTGCTGCAGATACAGCAATGGACTTGACTCTGAAGTTCTGTTCCTGAAGCATGCAAGGGAATCTAAGATTTCCGCTCACTCTGACAACGATTATCTGTTTCATCAGATTTTAATCACAAGTGCTTCTATAATGGCAATGTGATTCCCTGTAGCAGGACGGTGAGAGCGGACAAAACAAAGCCCCGCATTAGTTTAGATGGAGGCTATAAATCACAGCTCCTCCCGGAAGTCCTCTGAGAATGTCTGGGAACTGGGAAAACCAAGGGTGTTATTCACCTGCTTTTAGTCTCTTCTTTCTCATTTCCTTTCATTTTGCAACCCACCGTCGCGCTTTAGGGATCTGATAGGTGGAATTACATTTCCCCGTCACACAAGCCTCGGCGTTCGCATCGCCTGTGTTGTTTCTGGTTGGGTTTTTATTTTTAATCACCAAAGAAGTTTTACATCTAGGCAGAGCAACTGTCTGCTTCAGGTGAGCTCAAGTTCAACCGGGGACAACTTTTCTCTGTATGTTTGTTGTTGACCTCACATACTTGCTAAGTTTAATTTTGTAATTTTGCCATAGCACATGAGTTCGTGACCTAGCGATAAGCTTTACATTTATTTGAGGTTTTTTGGTTTTCAAGAGTTTTTACTTACTACATTTTAAACTTCTTGGATAATTAAAATTCAAGCTTACATGTTTAAGACATTTGTGTTACTCTTAAGTATTTGTGCTCTTGATTTGTCCGATTGTGTCAGTTTATAGTAACATTACTCTGTTCAGACAGCAGGAGAAAACCCAGACCACTGCGACATTTGCCAGGATGATGGAAAATGTTGTTGGCTTTAAGCTACAACTTCTTGAAAGTCCCTGTCACCTTAATACCAGCCTGTCTGCATGGTTGACTTGTACATTTAGGAGAGCTTGGTTTCACTGAACCATCTGGGGGGGAAATGGAGCATCTATAATGAAAATAAAAAATAAAAAAAGTATTTCTGTTGATTACTCGCTGTTTGGGCTCCAGTTTTGCTGTTTTCTTTTATATACAAGTAAAGAAAGAAATAACTAACATTAAGTACTTATACGGCAAAGACAAAAGGAAGGTCTACCATCATGCGAAGAAATACCTGCTTCCACTTATTTTGCTCTCATTCTTTTTAACCTTTTCAGTTTTTCTTTTGATTTTTTTCCCCCTCCTTGTCCCACTGTTTCTGTTCTTGTTAGACCTTGCATTTATGCTGGTGGCAGCCTGAGGATTAAGAAATAGTTAGGCTTCTTATGGGAGAGGGTGTTTCCATGTTCTGGCGCACTTTGCATCATTAGTTTGGTCTTCCAGGGAATTTCAAAGGAAGCTTCCATTTGTAGGTTTCAAACTCAGTTTCATTACATTAATTTCAAATAAGAAAAGATATAAAATTTCTTCATACATTTGATGATTAACATGAAATTATTCTAAAACGTGTGCATGTCTATGTTGTTACACTGTTCTCTACCTGATGCAATTCTAAGAATTATCATTTGTTCTGCATAAATATTCTAGATCTTCATGAAAATACAGATTTTAAATGGATTTTTACCCAGCCTCGTTGGAGCCTGGTTTTTTAGTAATGGTGCTTTGTGAATGATAAGATGTGATTAATTACTTTTCAAGGCAACAACAAGAATCTACGACACCTGGGAGTTTGCATCACATTGCATCACTTCCCCATGTTTAATAGTCAAGAGTGAAAAGAGATGTGAATAATTAAGGGATAACAGCATTGAATGGTAACTTCACTTATTTTTTACTTCTCAAAGTTAGATGGGATGGCTCAGTCGGACGTAGTTTTGTTCATGCTGGAAAATTGACGGCTTGATTCCCAGCTTGCACCGTGTGTCAGTCTTTAGGCAATTTTATCAGATAAATGTTTCATGAAGGCCACCCTTTGACCTCATACTTCTTTATACTTACATGTGCATCGGTCAGATGACATGATTTTACTTTTGTTTTTAAAAAAAATCCTTCTCTTTTCTTTTATCCTCTTAGTTTAAAAAAGGAGCAAAGACATAACAGGGCAGTGATGTTTGCATGTTTTTTCCCCTGTTCATCTCATGAGATATTAGTGCCAGTAGTCAGCATGGACAGGTGCATTATTGTGTTGTCTTTTGTCATCGTGTTCTTTGTTGCTTTAATCTCACTCTGCTTTTGCCTTTACGAGAGCACTGAATCATAATCATTGATTCTTACTTTTGAATACAAACTTGCACACATTTTAGCTGCACTTAGCGGTGGTTTATGTAAATGGACTGAACTTATATATACTGTACATATATATATATATATACGTATATATATATACCTATATATATATACGTATATATATATATACATATATATATATACGTATATATATATATGTGTAGTTTGTGGTGATTTATATATAACCAAAACCTCAACAAAGATATCGAACTTTAGAATTTATTTGGAAAAATTAATTTAGGGGAAGCTAATTGCGCTAAACGTCTTCAAAGTTGGCAACAATCAAACAATAGCGGTGGTAGTGTGATGGCCTGTGGCTGCTTTGTTTCATCCAGACTTGAATGATGTGGTGTTGTTAATGAAACCCTTAAATTAGCTAAATTAAGTAATTTAAAGACAGGATGGGTTTGTCTGGTGTCAAATTTTGCTTAATGTAAATTTGTGTGACGGAAAAGCAAAAGCTAACGGATGCTCCTTTGTTCCCTCTGTTCTATAACGCTGCTGATGTTAGTGCGTGTGTGTGCGTGTGCTGTCTTTCATGTAGGTATTCGTGTGTCCATGTGTTTGTGTGTGAATGAAGTTTATCCCCGCTGGCCCAGATGCCCCGGCTAAATCCATCACCAGCGGCGCTGCACAGCATTGCTAAGCTGGAACATTTGGCACCAAACTAGAAATGAAAAAAAAAAAAACACACACACACACACACACCCACACACACACGCCTACACATGTACGCACTGAGAAAATTGAGTTTGGGGATTTTTTTTTTTAAAGAGATTCAAAGTTGTTGTTTTTTTCTTTCAGTGGAGGAGTTAGACTGTGAGCGGGGAAGCAGCTCTTTCTCCAATGTTCTGAGCCTTTTAGCAGTCGTGGGGCTGGGGCTTCCATCCCACTCACACCGACCCATTATTCCTTCATTGCCTGGAAGAAACGATGGAGCCGTGTGATGATGATGACGAACTGGGAATGTTAACAGCTTTCCAGTAAGCTATCATAGCCTTTTCTTTTTTTTTTTGTTTGGTTGCTTATGCTGGAGTGACTTGATCAAAACCTCCTATCTGGGGTTTTGAGTCTGTTAGGTTTGATTTTGTCATTGAAACATTTAGGGATGTTATTGTTAGACCTTGTTAGATTTTAAATTCACATTAGAAATATATGTGAATCTCACTTTTTCATAGCCTTTGTTTTTTTGTGTAAAAATATGAAATTCATTGTAAAATAAGCATAGGAAAATCCAATGAGTTTGTAGCAATTTAAGTTTTTGCGGTAGAATAAGAAAAAAATTATTGGATTCACAGATAGGTGTGTTTAATACTCAATCAGTGTGATTATCAGAAATTATTTCAGTTTTGTAACTTGCCAATAAAAGTTAATGAGCTAGAACAACTTTCCAATGAGTAATGGTTCCACTCAGGATTTTGTAAAATATCAATATATAGTGAAATAATCAACATTGAAAATCTTAGTTTACTAGAGACTGGAGGAAATATCACATCTAAGACTAATCAATTGCTATTGCTGTCCAAAAATGAAACAAATAAGGAAAAACTGAAATATGAAGTTATAAGGAAGTTATGTAGGAATTAAAACTGCTAAAGAGATAATTGTTAACAATTTGACTCCAATGTTTTGGGAGGAAGGTTATTTAATGGTCTAATTCTGTTTTGATTTTCTTTATAAATCTAAGAGGAGAGGTTTAAATGGGGGAAGAAATCATGAGATATAGAACAGCCAATCAGAAGGGGGATTTAGCGTAACTATGGCAACAAGTTGCCTGGGGAGGATATATGACATTACTAAAATTGTACAACAAACATTTGGAATGTCAGAAGTTTTTTTGAAACCACGCCATTATTTTTAGAAACCCCTCTGCCTGCCGAATTTGTGGAAAATATGCTAGAATCACTAGCATATTTTCTGAAGCTAGGTTCACTATCTAGCTTCAGATCAGAATTGCCCTTTGTGATCTTGATCACTGAACTGGCAGCACATTACGTAAAGACGAGGTGATTCCGAGCTAGGATGAGCCCAGGATTACCCCTTGTAATTACTGAGCACCTATAGAGATTAATTCATGGCTTTACAGGGTTTAGCTAGCTGTCCACTGGGAAGTATGGCTACATGATTGTGTGGGTGCTCACTGCTTTTAAAATGTTGGTAGGATGCTTGTCCAATGAAATCGTACATTTTACTGGACACTCTTAAGTGACAATTGGCTCTCTCTAGTTTGTATTTCTTAAAACATTTATGTATACCTTTGATATGGTTAGCCTGGTCATATCGGGGATCAACTAACAAACTTAATTTTCACAGTTAGGATTACAGATCTATATATTTCATGTAATTTAGTTGTCCTGTTGAAAAGGATGAAACTTTAACAAAATGAATAAGCAGGTAAAAGCTGTCTACATCACATGCTAGAAGATAAAAAAAAACATTTTACTCACATTGTGGGACATTCTAACTAAATGGAAATAAACAACCTACTTGAACTGAATCTGAACCCACAGAGGAGGAAAGAAGTAGACATAAGCTTTTTCGCTCCTTTTCTCCTTGTACACACTGACCCGTACAGCTGCCGGTCAGCGGTGAACTTTAGGATTTAGGAGCGCCAAATCGCAGCATCATTGTTTAAGGATTACTGCGAGGAGGTGATGGGTTATTGGTGAGGAAACATGTGGCCCGGGGAAACAAGTCAAATGAATTTTGACAGACAGGCAGACATGGGCTGATTTTCTTACAATCTGTACCCCCTGCTGTTCCTGGTTTACCAGCTACAGATATTCCAAATATTTGACTGTTGAATCAGCAGCCGCAGACAAAGCAAATACAAGTGAATCGGCTTTTCATTCTGATTCATTTTTGATGGCATTTTGCAAATCCATAGTCATCTTCTTTGTTCTGGAAAATCTTTAACAAGGAATAAGTGATTTAATGAAAGTCAGAGTATTAGGAGACACAGAAAAGTATCTTAAGCACTGGACTAAAACCTTTTCATGGAAGCTGAATACATATTTCTTTGTTCTAAGGGGGATCATACAAACAAGTAGCTGAAATCAGTTTCTCTAAATGAGGTGACTGGTTGGAGACCAAATAATTGGTAAACAGAACATAAACCTTTTCCTAGTTGGATGGGTGGATTGGTGGTGGGTAGACGATGGATGTAACTCAATAAATGGACAGATGAACTGACAAAATGATGAATGGATGAGAGACTGGATTTCTGCATTTGTAGTCTCACTAAATGTCTATATAACACTCTTTTTCATGTTGCATCCTACAGTAGTGCAGACTTTCTCTAACATTCTTTGTCTCTTCTAAATAGTGAAGACACATCATCATCTTTGTTGGTAGCTAAATCTGATTGTTTCATTGTCGACCACAGGTTGGGATGTCAAATGTTTGTACTGAGACTTATCAGTTTTTAGTCCTTCATATGCTTCTTCTCCACTTCAGTTCCTGCCACAACCTGATGTTTCGACTCTGATTGGTTAGGTCAGACGGTAACGGTCTGGAGGGTCACACATATATTAGCATTCTGGCAGAATTTCCATCTTGAATTTTCCTCCTTTTCCTTCCAGGAATTTATGTAAATACCTCTGGGTCATGCGAAGGAAATAGAAATGATACACTATCTGGCTGCAAATCAGACCACCAAGGAAGTTGGTTGTTGGGATGATTTTTATTTAATATTCTCGGTTAGTTTTTGTTCTTCTACTGAATTCAGCCACTCTTTGTGATTCATACGAAGATGCTTTGAAGCAGATTTTGATCTCCACTTACTTGACTGCTGGAGTGTTTGGACCTGTGGATCAATCAATGAACCACACTAAGTGGAAATTTGTGGTGTGAGCCTAACCAGTGATATCAGTGATGTGCTAGTGTCACCCTTCAATCCTTTAGTAGCTTAATGCAGATTTGGCAACAACTAGGCTGTTTGGGCAGCATTTCCATGTAATGAGGTTATGACATGACGCTTGCATCTGCATGTTTACACTAGTATGAGGCTCAAAAGCCACTTACTTGCATATGGCCTGACTCTAGCAGATGGGCGGTAATTCACTATATTTCACTCAGAATTCAAACATCCTTTTTAAAGTTTTGGAAAGAAAGGCAATAGTCAATGGTTGAGTCTTTGGGGTGGCATGGAAAGGGCTGTCTTCCCAATCTGATGAGAGCTTTTGCAATGTAAAGTGATCACATATCAAGTCAAGACATAAAAATATACCTAAAATACATAAACAGCCTATATTTAAAAAGTTAGCCAGAGCTCGCTGTGCTTTCTCTGTCACTATGTTTATATGACAGGAAAGGAAGTGCAACACACACGAAACGCTTCACTGCAGCCCCTCGGCGTGTGTACCGGGACAGTCTGTTATTTATAACATCACCTCCTGCTCAGAACACTTCCACCATCACTCCCACTTTTCCCTCTCATCTCTGGGATCACTGCCCAGTCATGTGCAGCGAGCTTCGGATTGTTGCCCAGGCAGAGACCCCTCAGGCCTCCTTTCCTTTGCATTGTAAGCTCTATGTGTACTGGGAAATATTCAACAAATACACCAGTAAAACAAATTTATGCCACAGTTTTGTTTTTATAATATATATGAAAACATTCATGATCAATTCTGAATTATTCCTTGCATATTCAAACTAGCAACACATCTTTTTTTGTATTACTCTCTAAGCCCTGGTCAGAAATTCGGCTTTGTGAGTGCGTATAATTAAATGTCACACTTGGCCTGAGGAATAGCTAATAGCATTTAATCAATTTATTCCGTCTACTTGTTGCCGTTCATCTCTACATTTTGATGCATGCTCAGGTCTTGTACAGCAGAGAAATGTGCACTGCATCCCTAATATGCATTTACAACAGTCGCGTTTTGTTTGAAAGATGCATGCCCTTTGTGGAGTCTGGTTTGCTCCGAGGCTGACAAATGGCTCCTTCCGTTGCCTGGTTTTCCTTATCTCTTAAATGTCTGCGACAGGCTGCGTTATTGCAAGGGGAAGTTCAGCAAGCTGACGGCAGTACGCTCAGGGATAGAGGACGGAGCAGAGAGAACGTAGAGCCGAGCCAAACACTTTATTTGTTTAAGCTCAGATGGAGCCATCAACCGCTTTATTGCATCAGAGAGCGTTTGAATGCTTCCAGGTAGATAACATATGCCAAGTAGATTAAAAACTTAGCTGCTGTGGGAGGAAATTAAACAAATTTGCATGCACCAGAAGGATTCTCAAAGGAAAAAAAAAGTTTTACAGAGTGATTCAACAACATAGCAATCTTTACTTTTGTCAAAAATGATTGTTCGTGGCATATAAAAGTTAAAGATCTGGTGAAAAAAGTGTACACCTTATTTGTGATGAACACTTTAAATTTTATTTTTAATTAAGTTTTAATTTAATTGGTAACATCTCAAAGTGATGACAAAGCAAGGAAAGGTCATACTTTGGCTTGTCTGAAATGAAAAAAAGCTGGCTTTGACCACTGGGCTAACATGTGAGTCAAATTTCAGGTTACAGTCCAGCCTCACACCACGATTTGTTGCTGCAGGAGTCGTGTACTGATTTAGTGAGGCCAGGTCAGCATGAAGTTTTGAACTGTTGTTAGGTCTTTTGTCGTTAAAATACAAAAAATTACGATACTTCTCAGACTTGCGTAATATACATAAATACGTTCAGTGGAAACAATCATAGAAGCTATATCTACAGTCATCCATATTTCCACTTTTCACCCCATTTTTCTTAGGGGTCCAGCTGATCAGGAAAATAAATGGTGCTCCTGGATTTGCTGCTTTGCGAACATAAACCAGTAGCGTGTCAAGTAGAATTACGCTGGAATACCCCTGCGCAATTCTACTTGCGCTGGAAGTAGAATTGCTATATTTCCTTTCGAATATTTTAGGAATATGCTATGGAAATAAAATCAAAGAATTGGTAACTTTTCTATGAATAATAGAAAAAGCCACAAATACTGAACTGTCAATAAGCTGGGGTTCACTTTATTGGAGTACTGTTTGATTTTTTCTTGTTTGTTTTTTTGTGTGTGTTGGCATTCAGTTTTATTAGGTAGGAATCTTTCATTATTCCACATTTTGACTTTTTAATATTTACCAACTCTGGCTTCTAAATTACATAGATCACAAAGACATCTCTTGGCGTCAGTCCTCTTCCACTGACTGCACAGGTTTTGACAGATTTTTGTGTGGCCTGCATTCCCAAACATCATTTTTACTTTTATGAAATCATTCCAATGTGGATCTGGGTGTATGATTCAAAGTGTGGCTGTAAAATAGTCTATTGAGCTACTCATAATTACGTCACCCTTCACTCCTACTCCATCTGATGTTTATTTTAAGCGCATCGACTGCATTATGTTTTAGTCTTTCAACCCCATTTTTGTCCATCCCTTAACAATGCCCTCTATCCATACATTGCCTGTATTCCGCATATTAGTCTAGTTTATTTTTCCCAATCCCGCCCCTCCCGTGCTAGGGTTGCCTACCCTATCAGATTAGGGCTGCGTCATAAGGAAAAGAAAGACCCAGCGAGATTGCTTGTTGGATTAAAACAGGGTGCGGGAATGAAATTCTATGATCTCATTGTTTGGACGAGTCATGTAAAGTTTGTGTATGTGTGCGTGCATGCGTGCGTGCAAAGGCCAGCGTTTGCTTTATCTCCTGTAATAACAGGGAGCTGGCCAAGAAAGACTGACCCTGCACTGCTGCATTTTGGGTAAAATAATGCATGTGTCTTTAGCTTCAGGAACAAATGCTAAATATGAACAAACACTGGGCAGTTAAGCATTTATAATCTAGACTAATTTTGCATTGGCTCTTGGCTACAGAAAGACTTAAGATAAAAGGATTAAAATGAAAAATTAATAAATAAGTAAGTAAAAGTGAATACTTACTGCAAAACAAAGAGTAAAACACAACCATATTAAATTAAATTGAAAAAGTGCTGCTTGTGAAGGCAGTCTGTAGTTAGCCTGCTTTTGTAGTTCTCCTAAAATTTACACCTGTTAAACATTAATGTCTATAAAATACCTACGTATAGATCTGAATGCTGCTCAAAAGTGTTGTTTACATTGTAGTTCTGTAAATGTGGGTAGAGTCAATTTAAGATCAGGGGCCTTTCAGCACAACTGCGCCTCATGTTTCCTCAATAAGATGTTAAGCTGTTTCTACCTGAATCACCAGCTTAATGTCATTTTTTTCCCCTGTATTTCTGTGTGTGTGTCACTATAGCGGAAAATAAGAAGTGCCTCTGGATATATACTATATACTGTTAGGCCAATAAAATACTGTCTGGAACTGATAAGTAGATAAAAGCCTTACAATGAAGAACTGCAAGTATATCTCAACTGACCCATTTGATATAGTCTATAGCGTCTATGTCAGAAGACAGGAATATGATACTTTGCTGCTTATGGGAATAATTACTAATACTCATAAACAAACCAAAGAACTAGTAAGATTGATGTAAGTACTAAAACTAGGTGGTGAATGGAGCAGTGCACTAATAAAACATCAAACACTGTGACTGAAAATTATACTGAATGATTACAATTGGCAGGATCTTAAGCACTTGGAGAAATCAACTTTAAAATGCTGATGAATGTTTAAATGTAATGGTGTTTATACATTACATTTAATGTATAAACATCAAATGTATAATTTAATGTATATATATTAAGTTATACATTAAATTTAATGTATAATTAATGTATAATTATACATTGATTAATGTATAATCACTGTTAACAGTTTTAACAGTGATTAAAACTTATAATTGAATCACCGAAAGTAGAGCAAACCCCTGGGACTTGTGGTAATTAGGGATGATAGGCTCACGCAAAAAGCTCAAATTCGTAAAATCCTGAGACTCTCTGTAAAAACGCTTACTACTGGCTTTTTTAATCATTGAAACACCAAATATAGCTTATTATGCATTGTTGTCTCAGCCAATAGCATGCAGGTATTTCAGCTTACATTAGGTTGTCTAAGTATATCAAAACAAGTAATTTAGAAGTTTTTCTTCTTAAATTTTTGCATGAATCCCTAAACCACAAAATTGACTACGGTATTTATAAATGCTCTTATAGGTGTATAATCAATCCATTCATCCGGTCGCTATAATTGCTCATCTTTCAGTAACAAATAAAACTCCAGTCAGTTCCATAGTGGCATCTTTTTATTCGTTTCTGTTGATTGAAGCAATCAGAAACGCGCCGAGCCGTGACTGTAAAATTGCATTGCAAACCGAACCATGACGCTTATTTACCATTACATCCCTAGATACCGTACCTAGCAGATAGAATTGACTTTTTCTTTTTTTCTGTGTTGAAAGTACATTTAGTTATGATTGAGTCAAGGTTAACAGTAAACATTGTAATGGCTAATTGATATTCATAAGTACATAGCACATTATCCACGTAGGTTTACTCCATTTGAAGCAACATCCCATCATTAGATGGAAGCATCTTTGTTATTTTGGTCAACATTTAATATTTTTTTCCTTTATAAAGAGAGGGAGAAAAGTAGGCCAGTACTCACATTCAAACACACACCCAAGGAAATCTTAATGATAAACTCTACACAACTTCCAACTGTCTGTGAAGCACGAGGACCGCTGAATACTAATGTGGGATATAATAATCCAACACCAAGTCTTTCTTCGTCTTTCTCAGTTTTCACTCTCACTCACACCGTCGCTTCCTCTCCGGTGGTGACCTTGGGCTATATTGTTATTCATTAGTGGACAAAGGCACGTCGACTGCTTTTCTCCTGCTATCTCTGTGGGACACAAAGCAGGAGTGAGATGCCACTGGCGTTCCTATCTGTCCTCCCCAGTAATGATTGCCACTGTTTTATTAAATCAACCTAGTGGCAAGATCAGACACCCACCATGAAATGAAGGAAAGCGTGTTAACAAGTTCATGAATTTAAATAAAGGGCTGTAATTAATTTTCATTAGCCAATACAGTGAAGCCATGAACTGTATTGGCATGGATACAAAGCCACAGTGATGCCTGCGTCACTCTCTGAAAGGTTTTCTGGTTCATTTGCAGGGTCCATTAGTTTAGAACTAACTTCAGTGTTGTCAGGTAGCAGCAGTGTGTGTGCTTATGAAACATTGCACCTGGCTGCATCTATAGTTTGGAACTGATTCTTTTTTTCTGCCTTGTACCCAAAATGCTTCAGCATGAACAATGTAAACGTTGTGATGGCTTCTTTGTTCCAGGAACTTGCTAGCTAGGTAGATGAGCAGTCGTTATTGGTCTGCAGAGTCTTAAAAATAGATATAGAGCGTTGAGGTAAAAGAAGTTATCTTAATATCTTGGGCTACAAATAACCATCCGTCATTTCGTCTCTATTAGAGATTGCATAACAAGAAGGAAAACTTCAACTGACTTATTTTAATCTATAAGCTATATCCAAAATCGTTCCGTTAGTCATGATTGCTCTATTGACAATGGGTAAAGGTTGGAAAATAGATGGACCAGAAACAAATCATCTATTCTTCTTCTGCTCAGTACCATCTTTATGTGTGAATAAAACACCAAAATACTTGAACTTGATATATAGACTGACCCCTAATCAACAGGAAGCACTCAAACCTTTTTCCTGTTGAATAAATTGATATTCTGATTAATTTTAGCATATATTTGTTACACTTTACAAAGTCACATGCTGATTGCAAGTAGATAGCCTTTTCCAAGACAGAATTCACTTTAGCAATAAAGTATTTTAATGTTATCAGATCCCATGCCTTGAGATCTTGTTTTTTTGCAGTGTATGAAAATTAAGGTAACAAGAAATACACTTACTAAATAACCACTCCAGATCACAACTAAGATTGAATATTTTCTGTATCTACAATATGTGGTGCAACCTAGGATTAAATGAGTTCTTCTGCCCCGCTCCAGCATCACCTCCTATCGGCTATAAAAACTGCTGTCCTTATTATCCCTGAATCAGTTTCTGCCATTTGCATCTTTGTTCGGGCGCCTCTGATGACTCCTAATAGCTTGAGTTTATTATTGACATGTAATGAGAATACAGAGAATGTCTTGGGGTTCTTTTTTTTTTGTATGTATAATTAAACTGAGTAAAATTTGAAAATAAGCCCTCTACACTTAAAATATGCAATATCGTTAGTGTTTCTTGTTTTGACGAATTGTTGGTATCTGACTTTAGAATGCCTTTAAACCTCGTCAGGTTCCAGTGAGTTCAAGAAATACAACAACAATAAACCACTGAAGTCAGAATACCGACTGGGAAAATCAGCATCTCTGAGATCCCTGAGTTCAGAGTGCAATAGGTTGCCATGGGTACGAACATAGGAAAAGTTTCACAGATGCCGTATTTTCGCTATCTATTTGTACCTCAATAAATATCTATTTGTTAGTATCTTCTTTTATTGTTTAGTACATAAAATAAAGAAATGGTTTTTTGTTGTGTTTTGCATGTTACTTTGTTTTCTGTATTTAGCACCACAACATGTAATAAACTGTTTTCTCTAGTTTGAAATGATAACAAATAATCACACAAGTAAAAACAAATTACTACTTACTGATTATAGAAGAATTAATTATTAAAAGAAAACATCTTTAGGAGTTTCCTTAAACTTCTTTATCCCAATGCGGCTGGTTTCAAAGTCCAGTTTTCATCACTTGTACTGGAACACCCATGTAGAAGGGAAAGCTTAAGTTACTGGAACAATAGTCAGTTGAAGGGGAGAAGAAAAAAGATCTACATGTCCCCCGAGTGCTTCATTTATTAAGAGCAAAGCTTTCGCTTATTTAATAAACCATCTATTTAGTTCTCTTTCACATTCATTATGCATTTCTGCCTCAGCGTGTGACTTTTGGTGAACTCAGTTGCTCTTTTCCCAATTTTTCAATAAGAATGATAACATGAAACAGAAACTATGATTCAGTTTAAGATTAAATCTGGAGAATCAAATTAAAATTGCCTGAGGTCTCCTCTTAATTTTTCATGAAAGTGATTATTACAGTGGCACCCCGCAACAAGTTCAAAGATTGGTGGGAAAGATTGTAGGCAATCAATACCTAGTTTTCACCCCTTTTGCATCTCTTCCGAACATAATTCATAATATCATTTAAATTTGTAGACCATGGTGAAAGTTCATTCACTCCCCTTTATGTCTTGAATCTTTCCAAGCATGTCGGTGACTGAACCTTTTGTCTCCTTTGCATTTTCTACCCTATAAATTCAAAATATGCAAATACTTTTTCAGTAATTTTTCTTACTCTCTTTAATCTAAAGTCAGATGACATTATGATTATAACCCATCAAATACACTAAGAAGTTGGTATTTGCCTTGGTTTTTATTTTATGTTCCCATCATTTAGCTTGCTGCCTTTATTTATTTGCCTTGACATATACTGTCGATGTCTACCCAATTTGGGCAACAGTCTGAGAGGAATCATATTGGATTTATTCACCTTTCAAATTCACATAATTTCAAAAGCAGTATCATGATGAATTCCTGAAAACTGCCACCGGGAAGCTGCCAGGGATGCATAATGTCCTATAACAAGTTATATCAACGATAAAGTACAGACAGGAAATTGAATTTACTGACAGATAAGGGGGCCTACACTTATTTGTCTCCGTCATCTGCAGAGATCGGTTTGGGTGTTAACCAGTTTGAAATTATGAGAGGGCAACAAAGGTCCTTTTGTCTTGCCACCCACAGAAGTGTGTGTTTAATATGTTTCCAAACATGGAGGTGCTTGCAGCGTGTGCCTTATGGGGGCACGCTGCAAGCAGTTATCAAAGAAACTTTGACTAAAAGTTGCCTGATTAAGTTGACGGCTTTGCACTGAGAGCAAGATAGACACTTTTTTTTTAAAACTTCTATATCAAATTGTCTATATCAGGTCTTCTTCTAGTCTATGCAATGCTATGCCAGTGAGAATCCCTTAGGAATGTTTTAATCTTCTCTTGCTCCACTTGAATATGCCAGATTAAATTGCTCCATGCTCACTAAACAGATGTTTATATATAGAAATTGCAAGTTTAGTGACTTGAACCTCATAAGGCGTTAGGTATAGACTCTGGTGCAGTCTGAAAAATACAAGATTGGATTTAAACACTTTCCAAATCTGGGTAAAAAGTTTTGAAAAATATTTGTTTTAGCAGATTATATGATATATCCCATTTGCAAAAAGCTTCATCTATCCATACATCTATCCTATTTAAAGTCTGATCACTGCATAAACATTGACTATAAAATCATACTAAACATTTATTTCCATATGTCTATATGGGCTAAAAACTGATGAAGAGTCTATTGACACTACCAAAATATTTCATGTTAACATGAAACATTTGTAGGTAGATTTTTCTATTCTAGCCAAGGAAATCAACACGATTTCTTTATTTTTGAGTGATCTACAATTAACCGATACTTTCATGTAAAACCGATTTTATCCAGAAAGCTCTGAAAATCAGCCACTGTCCCCTTTGCTCAGACCCACCAGGTCACGTCTGCACGCGCAAAGTTAGCAGTGGTCTCCCCACTATTGTGATATTAGCAACTTTGCTGTATTTAGCGACTTTTCTGAACCTGTCTATGATTTTCTTTTTTGTTTAAACGAAAAGTAACAAATCTAGCAACTTTTTTTCTGTTTTATTGGTATGTTATTGTTAATGGTTTAAAAAAATTGGTATTGACAGGTCAGGCTTTTTAAGGATCTGTGATTGTGATCGGCCAGAAAAGTGCAATCGGTGCACCCCTGATTTTCCTACTTTATTCCGTGACCATAGGGATGACACTGAAAACAAATGGATGTTTTAGGGATTTTTTCAAGCTTTTTCCTTACTGATTTTCTTGTCAGTGTTGTTGCTTTGTCATAAAACAGTTTCCCCTTTTTTAATCTTAAGATTGGAGGCCGTCTGTGGAGGCAGAAGATATCAGTCGATAACTAATAGGCTTTTAGAATACATTTTCTTCCATCAGTTTATATGACCCTTCAGACATTCGTCTAATCTCCACTTACTACTTTTCTTTTCTGACGTGTGAATGTGATAGCGCTGTTGAATGGTAGTATCATTAGCATTCATACTAAAGGCAATGGAGAAAAATGTCCTCTGCTCCAACTCATTTGCATTCACAGGAAGTCCATCAGAACCACTGAGGTTTGTTTGGTAGATGGGTATTTAGCCACTTGTGGCACCAGGCCAATGAACGCAACATTTTGTCAAAGCTGGACCATCTGTGCACTGAAACACATTTAGCTGATGATATGAGAAAGACGATGGAGTCCAGATAAAATTAAAAAGATTAGCTTTATCGGAAGTAAATGGAGTTTTAACCATTTTAAAGGTCATGCAAAGTCAAATATTACTATGGGATTTTTTTTTTCTTGTTTTGTTTTTAGAGAGAACCTGTTATGAATCTCTTCTTCCCATTCTGCCGAATCAGCTTTCTTTAACCCAACACCGCTCTATCATTCACTGTCCATTTCTCTAAGTTACATTCTCTTCACAGCCAAGACACTTTTCCTCCTGGTTGTCCCCTCGTCCACCGCTTATTCCTCATTTCAAACCATCGGTACCCCACATCCCCTTCTGCCTCCGTATCCTTGCAGCCCAGATGAACAGAGGACAGAGCCACAGCCAGAGAGCATCCGTCATCCATCCGGTCTGATCCTCCCTCTCAACCCCCCTTACCCAGTCCTCCCACCCTGCCGCAGCTACGATCGCTACACTTCCCCGTGCTCTGGGATGTGGAGCACATACAGAGCGCTCTCTGCAGCCTCAGTCATCCAGGAGTAGAGAGGCAGGAAGGGCTGCCTTTTCCTGGACAGAGCAGAGAGGTGAAGATAACTCCTGCTGTCTCTGTCATCACTTTGGAAGAGTGATGACAGAGAAACGGGACTGTCCGTCTGCCGGACCGAGCGACGCGTTGGTTCATTCTCGCTTCCATTTCAGTTCATTTTCATGAATGCAAAGCAATTTCCGTATTCAGCAGACTTCTGTTGACTCCAGATGTGGATCCGGGCTGGCACTGGATTGTTTTTGGTCGTAAAATGTTGAAGGGATTCAGATGTGGATTAGAATGCTAATGAGGAGCACCTAAGCTTTGGGACGCAGAGCTCCGTAACAGGAGCATATGGACATGTTTGGCTTCTCCAAAAAGCCAAAACAGTCCGGGTGAGTGCATGCATGAATTTTTAAAACATTTTTAGAAGCTTAAAGTGCTTTTTATAGTATTTCACACTAATTACAATCAGGAAAATTAATATCTTGAATGCATTTCTTAATAACCCTTCCTCCCCCCAATTTTATTAATGATCTGGGTTTATTTTTCACAAAAGAAGAGAAGAAAAGTCACCTGTGATCATTTGCATGATTTATTCAAGGCAACCTCAGTTTAAAATTGTATATTTCTTCACATCTGTACTATATCTAAAAAGTTCACCATAAGATGAAGAAACCTGAAGTGTAGGAAACAGCTTTGACATCAGATAAAGGCAGCAGACCAGTACCTGTTAATGATGACACTGTTACTGAAAATACAAGGTTGTTTGAAGATGGTGGGGATGAATCCCTCTTGAGACGTTTTCACCTCTACTTACGGTGGTGTGGAAAATATTTGCCCACAATAGATTTCTTCTATTTTGCTTGATTTTACTGGTTGCTGTAACTCTTTTCAGACCGATAAAGTTAAATGATTTTGTTTCTCTTCTGCTTTTTAATTTCCTTTAATCATTGAGAGTTGCTTTTGAGATCTTTTAACTTACCTTAACCCGTCACTGAGGACTTTCCCTAGTTGATGGATCCTGTCTGTTGATGAAGTCTGCTGTCTTGTGGAACGTCCTCAAGGATAATATCTAGTCATCAGTTTGACATTAAACTCAAGTACACTTGGGTTATGCAGCAGAATTAGAATTTTGTGGTAAGAAGTTTTACATTCTTAAATATCACTGATTTTTTGTTTGGTTTAGATCATTTTTATTCTCTTTGTTTTTGATGCTGTGCAGCTGGAAGGATTTTTGCGCTTACTTTTTAATTTTTGTACAATTGTTACAATGCATAACCGTAACAACAATGTTTTGTTTTTACAACTGGGAATAGTTGCTTAATATCTCAGAAGCTCAAATATTATTTGAACTCCAGTCTCAAATCCCTGCAGAGTTGGTAATGGAATAGCGTCTTTGCTGGCCATAAAGTCAGCTGTTAATGCGTCATGACAGTCATGGGACTGTCATACATCAACAGTCTTAAGTCAGAGGCCTCTTCAGATTTGTTGAAAGACTGACTGCTTTCAGAGATCCTTCCTGCCCACAGCATCAGCATCCAAAGCGACTCTTTGAACATGTGTGGATGATATGAGTTAAGATATTTAGATTCCCTTTTAAATATTTTATATATGGTTACAATAAAAGATTGCTTTATGAAGGTTTAGTTCCAAAAGTTTTATCTGTTACAGAAAATAGTTTTTTTAACTTTTTTTTTATTTTAAAAGCTCATTGTGATCACAGTATGAAGTGATTCTCACCCACTTTTTCCTGTGGAAACGGTCAGAGTGATAAGTTCCCCCCCAAACGGCACATAAAATGGAAAACCATATCATATTGATATAGATGACAGCATCGCACTGAGAACAGTAGAAGATGTACTCACATCATTCCTTCTTATGATATCTCATTTGCATTAATAGCTGCAATTTCTATGCAGAAGTGCTTCCCCAACCCTTGTTTTTCTCAATTGAAAGCAATTCCAGTTTTTGTTGTTGTTGTTGTTATGTGTGTTAGCCATGCAGAAGATTCCCAAACCCACTTTTACATGACACTCTTTATCTAGAATTTTGCAGTCCCAGACAGCTGGTGTGCATCTCTAGCATGTCATGATGACGGTTTGTAACTTGGTGTACAAGCACAAACTGATATGTAGGCATCAAAAAGAACTTTATGATCACAATTCTACAGTGGAAATGAATCATTCATCATAAAATGGGAAATTAAACAGCTCCAGCAACTGTTTCGTCTTCTGCTAATTCTAATAGTGGAAAATGTTGACATTTGTTGATTCACGTATGGCTTAGTTTCAAGAAAATCAATCCAGTCCGTCTCGTTGAAGATGCCAGTCTATGAGTCCTAAAGACACAGTAACTGTATCAGCTTCTGCTGTGTGGGGCATTTCTTGGCTTCATTGTGTTGGCTTTTGGCAGGGAAACTAGCCAGCACTGCTTGTTTGTGTTCAGTGTATTGGGTTTCAGCAATGTGTGCCAAATGCATGTTGCTACTTCTGAGGGCAGAGCTCCATTGTACCAAGAGCCATATGACAATGCTTGGGATTATAATGCACTATTAAGCTAATATATTTGGAGTTAAATTACATTTTCAACATTGGTAATGTCAAATAAAATCAAGTAAAATGTCTATTTTGTAGCTCAAGGACTGAGTGTTAAAACTGGTCTTTCTGAAGTGGAATTGGATGATGTCCATTAAATAAAATATGACATACTCAAGTGATTCTTACCAGAATGTGTACTTTGTTTACACCCGGCTAGTTTCAGGTAGTTATTATGGTAGAAGTCACCATAAGAAAATGGATCTACTGTAATATTATGATTTGGACATGGTCAGAAACAATACTCATGTAGATTATGGGATTCAAATTATTCTGATTAGGTCATCAAAGTCTGCCAAGAATATCCCATATCTTTATACCACTACCAACCTGATCTATCATTGACCAGCCACATTTTCTTATTTTTAGCTGTAATCCTTCTGCTTAAAGGTTGAACATGTTTTCAGTCAGAGATGGTATTTTGATCTCCTTGGCCTTAGAAAGTATTTATGAGTTACTGTTGCCTTTCTATTACCTCGAACCAGTGTGCCTATTCTCGGCTGACATCAACGAGACATTTTTGCTCACAAAACTGCCTCTTAGTGGAAATTTTCTCTATTTTAGGACCATTCTCTGTAAACCTGCAAGATAGTTGTGAAAATTCCAGCAGATCAGCAGTTTCTTTAAAAACCACGCCATGTTTATTCACTTAAATCCCCCAACTTTCTAGATCGATGCTTGATTTAAGCTCTGTATGCTGCTTTCTTTAGAGTTTTTTCTCGGTGTGGAGAAAAAAAAAGATTTTTCCAGTGATTTTATTTAATCGGTTTTTATATCTTTTTTATATATATATATATATATATATATATATATATATATATATATATATATATATATATATATATATATATATATATATATATATATATATATATATATATCTTTATGACCTTTACTATTTTTATTTTTTATTATTATTTTTGTCTTGTTAGAAAAAGTTGACGTCTCTGGCATTGTCTGAGCTTTATCTGAATGTCTGTTGGACGTTTTTATAAGAGCATTGACAGACGATGTCCAACAAGGTTTATTGGTGTTTGATTTTGACGACTGCAAACATTCGCCCAACAATCATGACAACATTCAATGTTAGCTGGGTGGGTGCTTAGCACATTTATGATATCATGTTAGCATTTGGATCAAATTACACCAACTTATACTGAATATATCCACTTGTTTCCCCATTGTTATAGTGTTATCCCCATTTGATTTCTATTAATCTCTCATATCTTTGCATTTTACACTACAGTCACCAAATTCTGGTATAAATTAGCCAATTTTCTTCATTACATATAAGTTCAGACTTGAGGTGAAGAAGACTCCAACTAGCAATTTTTATTCCTTTAAATTAACAGCAGAAATTAAATGTTCATGACGTCATCCTAAATGGGGTTAATATGATTTAAGAGAGCTTGTTTCTGTGTTCTGGGAAAACTCCACTAGCTCCACCTGCATTGATATGGAGGAGATGCCCTGCATATTTCAGCCTTTTCGCCTGGAATATCAAGCTTCTGTCACAACGCAGACAATGGCGTCAACAATGGCTGCTGATTTCACCAGGCCATGTGAGTCATTGTGGGATCTAGAACAGAGTTTATTAAACTGTGGCTCCATTAGTTGCTTTAATAGGGCTCACAAACATCATGAACTTTTACTTGTGTGTTATCCCAGACAGGCACTTTGATCAAATTTACTTGGGACTTTAATGAGCAACATCGCAGTGATGTATACCACCCGTCAATCCCATCATCCTTTGTTCTATTATTTTTCAGGGTCATTTCGAGGAATGTCTGTCCATCATTGTTTAGGATTTTCAGCTGAATCCATCATGTCCGACACTGATAAACAGCCTCTTTGGCTTCGAGGCTGACCTTTGTTTTCAGTCTTAAACTATCCTGCCTCTTTTTGTAGCCAGACTGCGCTGAGAGGTTTGGAACACAGATCTCAGTACTACTATAGATTCAGTTTATGGAGGCATTTTCTCAGCAAAACTTAAACATTTTGGGTTTATGTTCAGCCCTAAGAAATTTATTAAAATATATTATTTCTACATGCAAGTAAAGATGTGCCCCAGATGTAGTGTTCCTCCTTCTAAACGAACTTAGTTCTCATTGTCATTTTATGAGGGCAAACCACCCTGGTAAAAATATGAAAAAACCTGGAAATAAATGTATTTTTATTGTAGTTGGGTACTTTCACATTGAGACTTTTTTGGCCACTTTTCAAAAAAAGTAAAGCAAAAAAGATGTTCTGATCTTCATAAGTAAGTAAATAGCGGCAGGAAAATGGCCGCTTCCCTAAAGATTTCATATCTACTCACAGATGGGACAAAACTGGCACCTTGGGATCACAGAATCTAAAAAACACCCAATAGACACTATCTACAGGCAAATTGGTTGTTTGGAAACCTTTACTCTCTTACCATCACAAATATAAGCATCTAAACAGGACTGATACTTTAATTTTGGGGATCAAAAACACAACAAAGGGTGAATAATTGTAAAAGTCTCATATCCACTGTGATGTATGGTGGTTTATCTGTGATGCTGTGGGCCTGATGTTCTTCCTTATGCACTTTCCAAATCACTTTCCTTAACCTTTTTAAAGTGCATTGTTTCAATAATTCACTTAAAATTGCTAAATATGTTGAAACTATGTAACTTACAATAGTGAGATGCATGTAAACATGGCACATGTGACTTTGTGAAAAAACAACATTAGTTTCCCCAACATCATGTCTTTACAGACTGCCTACAAAAGCAAAATCGTAACAGTTAATACACTTAAACAATAATTTTCACATTTAGTGCTTTTTACTGCTTTCCAATAGTAATTTTTTATTCAGCTCCTTGCAAGTGTATCCGTAGTGTTGAACTTGTTTTAATTTTAACTACAAACATCACAAAGGTAATTTTTTATGAGGCTGAGACACGTTTCCGCCAACCCCTCCTCCTCATTTGTCTTTTTCTCACTGTCTGCTGTTGACCCTTAAAGTTGCACGATTTTCTTGATTTGAGTCTGGATAATCCTCCTAAGGGATTTGGTCGGTGATCAGTGCAGGGTAGGTCGCCAACATGAACACTCAGCTGGCTGTTTCATCTTACACATAAAATCACACGTCTCTCTCACTCTCTGCGTCTCTTACCTATGCTTCATATGGCAGCGCATCCATCCATTTATCCCTGCACTGTCCCTGCTTATAATTTATACTGGGGACGGGCTGCTTTCATAGAGTCGCAAGTTTAATTCAGCCTGCCGTAGGAGACATTTGTTATCCCACAGAGCTTATTTCATAAAAGATATCAGCTCCGCTTTCATCAGTCTTGCATTTTCAGCTGTATCTTCTCAAGAGATTCATTTTCCGGCAAACACTAATATACTGCTAGCTTATGATCGTCACTTTTTTTCTCCCCTGAATTTCCAGTCATCTCTCAGTGCTGCAGAAAGTCTCCAGCTCCCCTTTTGACATGTAACCAGTTTTAATCACGTATGCAAATGATGCACTAACCCGTTGTGTTTGTTGCACTCTTAAGATTTGAACTTCCTTCCCTCATCTTTGCTTCGCAGCGAAGACAAACAGCGTTCAGAGGAAGCATCATCATCTCCCTCAAACCAAAAGCTGACTGAAGTTGTTTACTGATTCAAAAATGAGACATTCCTATTGAACTCTCGCCAACGGGAGAGCATAAAGTGTAATGTAACATGAATAAACACTTTCTTTCCTGTGCACATGTCCCACTGAAGCCTTAGTTTGAAGGAGACACTGCTGAGCTGACAAATAGGCACATCTGGTTTTGCTGTATCAGTAGATAAATGCTTCTTTGTAACCATGACATGACTTTAGGAGTTTTTGTTTGCTGACTCAGTCCCCTCTTTCTTCTAGCGCACATCATAATAACATATAGATCTGGTATTTGGCTTGAAATCGAACCCGTAACAACACTTTTTCGAAAAGCCAATCAAAATAATAATTAAAGGCTTAATCACTCAAATTATTGTCCTTGTAATTTGTGAGAACAACTTCAATATCTCTATATTTATCAGTCAAGTCAAGGAACATATATAAATTCAGAAAAAAATTGACAAGGTGTGCTTTTATGGGAAAGAAATATAGCAGCAGTTCAGTCATGTAATTCAGAAAACAGACGGCAACACACAGGAACACTAAAAGTACATGGTAGTATACGTATGGTAGCAATATCACCTTAAATGGTTTCATCTACAAAGTAGCGAAACAAAAAGAAAGCATCCACCCAAGAGTCCTGGAATAATGAAACCACGGAATCTCTGAGAGAAGACAAAATAAATGGGAGCAATAATTGCAAATTGCAATGCATAAATGGAGAGTGAGAAAAAGTGGACAGCATCTTCTTCAGCAGTCTATCTGAATTGCAGAATAACTGTAGCAATAGCAAGTCTTTCTACAAGGTGTATAGAAAACGGAAAGCTTTAGTACTTTAATATAAACACTCACATTGTTGGACTAAGTAACAGCATTGGTCATTGTACACTTGAATTGCTAGTACAGTTTCGAGACCTTTATAAAAGCTGTTATTTAGTAAGTGCACATTTTAAATTTGGGCAGTTTTCTGACTTTGCATTCAAGGTTTATTTCATAAAATGTTAGAATGAGCCTAGAAAAATGAGCAGGAGGAAGCTACAAAAAATTAAAGATTTTCATTGCCTTTGTTTTTTATGTTTTACATTTGAACTTTATGTCAATCTAAGAGAATCCAACTGTTTCGCTGTTGTAGCTTCATACAGAAGCTATAAGCTAGACAGTGAATTGGCTGTATTAGTGTCATACAGCTTTCACCCACTGACCTATCTCTTGGGAAGACTACCACCAGTTCTTGAATCATTTTATTACAGTCAAAGAAATCAATAGAAGCAAATCATTCTGACCAACTGGGTCTGAGCAGTGATCCTGCCCCAGGGATCCAGACACATCCTAAGCCAAAGTAAAAACAAATAAAATGTACACATTGGACTGTATGTGCATGTATACATGCACATGTATACATGTATACATGCACATACAGTCCAAAGTAATTTCAATTTATTTAACAGAATCTATGCAGCATTCAGTATGTAGGGTTTAAACTTTCATGAACCTGGACTATCTCACTGGAGCGGCCTATAACTGCGTTTAAAGCAGTCAACTTTTCCCACTTGGAATAAGGTAGACGGCTCTTTTTGAGTCTGGTTCTAGATTCTACATCAACTGGATCAGTTAAAATATACAGAAGTTTTTAATACAATGTCAAGACAGAGAGGGATGTTTGGGTTTTCCTCCTACAATCGTTACCTCCAATCGCAGATAAGCTGAGAAGAAGATTGATCTTTTTCATTAATGAGAAAAGATGAATGTACAACAGATTGAATGCTATTATTGTCAAGGCAGCTAATTATATCACAAGAATTTGATTGCAAAAGGAGACTTTATAAAATTACTTTTAAGAAATGCCTCTAAAATACCATCCCTAAAAGGAGGTGATTGGTTTTCTGTCTTTCCTGCAGAGAAATGTAAATTCTTTGGGTTATTGCACTTCTAAATTCATTCATTTAAGGGAGTGTGTTCAGTTTCTTATTGTTTGACTTTTTATTTTTCAGTTCTTTAGATTCTAACTCCCATTTTTTCACTAAGCGTACTCTGCGCCTTAAGAGATTTTCTCTCCGACATTATGATTCAGGAAGCACAATGTGAGCTTAAGTGTTTCTCATTCATCCTAATGATCAGCCATTCTCCTGTGTAATCTTATTCATGGAGCGTTTAGTGACGCTTGTCCTGCTGTGGTATTTTTAGCCGGCAGAATGACGCCTGAGCTTTGACTGCAGATGTTCTTGTCGTTTGTAATTCTTTCAGTCTTTTTGTTTATGGCACAACTGAATGCATCCCCGTGTTCAAAAGCAGTGCTGATCTATGACTCCCTCCAGCTGACTTGGATAAGTAGAGGTAGTCAGGTCTTTGGTCTCGACAACTAAACCATCAACACAGAAAAATCTGTCAGTTGATGCTACTTGACATTACTGGCTGACGTTTGCGCAGCAGCCAATCAAGGAGCCCCATTTATTTTCCTTGTGGCTGAATGGCTACTCACTTAAAAGCTAAAATTAATTTGAAACTGATATTTTGCTTCTTCTGTAGTGCCAAGATGGCTTCCACTGTACATATAAATTCATATTAAACTATATTTGATGTGTTGGACTATTAAAATAGGCGATTATAAGTGTTTAGATGGGGTTTAACAGAGTTTAGCGGTTTAGGCCGGGTGTGGTCCCTAACTCCTCTGAATACCAGGGATCTACTGTACTTGTTACCGTCCATTTAAAACACATACAAGCAAATGGAACATGCTAGGTTTATCCCACCAGAATAACAGATTCTGGTGGGAACTATTAATGTACATAACTATTTATTTAAATGCTTACTCTTGACACAGTAGTTGTTTAAGACTATATCCAAAGATTTTTAATTTTCTATTTTTAACAGCTAAAAATTGAGGACTGTTATTCCTCAAGTCTTTTGATAATTGTGTGACTGACTATTTAAAGTATAACATCTTTATCCACTTGTGCAATCTTCACTTCATCCAAACCTTACAGCAATCTGTAATGTAGAATTACTTGAATTGAGTTGGAGTCTAGTTTAGGAAAGAGCAACATGTTCTTTCAGCTTGAAAGAACATGTTCTGTCCAATTCTCGACTTGCTTTGTCACTGTCTGATAAATAAAGCAAATGGTGGAATAATTAAAAAAAACAGAATAAAGGTATACTCTTGAAGTTTTATAGTTGCAGATGAGGCACAAGTAGGCCTGCTTAGAGTGGGAGCTGTGTTGTTATATAAGACAGCAGAGGTCAAAGGTTCAGCCAGTTCAGACGTTTGAGATTGATGTAGCTTACTGTGTACATACTGAAACATCTCCACATTGTTCACTGTCTATACATTGTTTCTCTACTTTATCAACCATATTCCTTGTCTTAAAATTAGTCGCATAACACGTAGGAAGTTGCTCTGAAATCAGCAGCATGAAAGTTTCAATGAACTCCCACAAAGAATCGTTGTTTTTATAGAGTTTTTAATTTATTCCATTATCCTCATTGGCATGTTTCCGTAACCAAAACCAATAAAGTTTTTTTAGGAAGCCGGGTTTCATCCCTGGAGGATATAAAACTCCCAATCCCACTAATCACCACAAGCGCAGCTCAGCTTTTATTACAGTCTCAGAGAACAGCATATTTGTAGCGGGAAGACTTAATTACACACAGTGAAGCATAAAAAAATTCAATATTTACCCACAATCATCAAATAGCAGGATAGGCTTGTGTACTTATAGCAGCTTTATGGCTGACAGAAATACAAATTAATACATCAGGTGGGGTATAGTGATGATGGTGTCACATAAGGCCAAATCCAGAAAAAAAAAATCGATTTCACTTTAGAATATTAAATCCATAAAATCCATCAATAATAGTTTTTAATAGCTGAAGATTATTAGTTGGTAAAATGGTTGCTGCTTTTGAGGTTGATAGTGTTGAACATTTTTGCAGGTACCTCTGCAAAAAGACACACACCATCAACTGATGAAAACTCTGACACTCATATTGGAAGGATGAATGACCATGTATTTAGGTCTAGACTTTGACTGGACCATTCTTAGACTGGACATGAAAAGGCTTTGGTGAATTCTTAGGCAAACCTCATCACGATCTTGAGTGCTTTTCACCCGCTAACAGGTTTTCTTTCAAAATTCTCATCAACTTTGATCAGCTTCCCTCTCGCTGCGTGTCCCTTTTATTGGCATGTGACAAACTGTTAATCGCACTTGTTGTGACCTTTGTCCAATAATGGCTTTTAATTGAAGACACACCAGACCATGACACTTTTAGTTCCATGCTTGAGAGTTGACATGATGTTGTTTACCTTGAACAACCAAGATACTTATGTCTCTTGGTTTATGCGAGACATAAGTTTCTTCTATCTACTTTCTGGTGTTCAAAAAAGTCAGTGTCACTCTCATCCATTGTCTTTTTGGTTGTGCAGACATGTACAGTAGCAAAAGTCTGCGCTCCGACCAAATATAATATTTTTCCATTTTTGGAGACTTCTCTTAACATCTTGAAGTCTGCATTCAGAGTCAACTGCCTTGGATGGCCAGACTTTTGGCCTTTTGGCAGTAAAGCTGCAATGATTGGTCAAAACAATGAATGATTTTCACTTTACAGCATTTCAATTTGTTTTACAAGCCAGGTCAGTTTTGATTTTAATAACTGTAACACACCACATTAAATTGTAGTCTTTTTACGTCTATATTGTTTGTCAACACTTTTGTCTGCTAGCAGGATACATTTGCATGCTTGTCAAAGCAAAGTCCAATGACAGCACTGCTGCAATGCATGATCATCAACATAAATACCACGGAGCTGTGTGAAAACGCTTGACAAGTCGGTGTCATTGAAATTGGGATCACCATGTGGTGCATAACTTTACATGCATCATTTCTCCTCATTGACAAACCTAAAGTCTAAGCTTTTCTGAATTCTTAAATCTGACGTTAAATATTTAGATATTTAATATTTAGATTCCATATATATATATATATATATATATATATATATATATATATATATATATATATATATATATATATATATATATATATATATATATATACAGTACAGACCAAAAGTTTGGACACACCTTCTAATTCAATGGGTTTTCTTTATTTTCATGACTATTTATAAGACAAAAAATCCCACTTATTAACCTGACAGGGCAGGTTGACCTATGAAGTGAAAACCATTTCAGGTGACGACCTCTTGAAGCTCATCAAGAAAATGCAGAGTGTGTGCAAAGCAGTAATCACAGCAAAAGGTTGCTACTTTGAAGAAACTAGAATATAAGGGCTATTTTCAGTTGTTTTACACTTTTTTGTTTAGTGCATATTTCCACATGTGTTATTCATAGTTTTGATGCCTTCAGTGTGAATCTACAATGTCAATAGTCATGAAAATAAAGGAAACTCATTGAATTAAAAGGTGTGTCCAAACTTTTGGTCTGTACTGTATATATATATAGTTTTTCTTAGAAATACTTTTATACATGATTGTGGTTTATAAATAGAGAGATGTCCAAGGAGGAGTAATTATAGACCCCTCTCTCTTTGCTCCAATCCTTAATGATCTATTCTTTGGTTTTTGTGTTCTTTAATTATTTTGCTTCCTTAAGTTTTATTTGACCTTGTGAGATGTATGTTATTTTGTAATAAGTGGGAGACTAGGGATCATTTGCATATTCTTAAAAAAAAAAAGAAAGAAAATCTTGAGAAACCAAAGAGTGAACATTAACTGATCAGATTAGTTTAGATGGGTCAGTTCTTGTAGCTTTCTCATTTTTGTGCATGCACTATATTTTCAAATGTTTTAGTAACGAGACATTCAAAAACTTTTTTCCAGCAATTTTACATCATAGCAAAACTGAAACATTCTGCATACTTTGGAAACATCCTCCCCCCGCACCGTATCCGGGACACTTGCAGAGTGGATTTTAATGTTCAACGGGACACAAAAAGGAATTTCTTTGTGTGCATATTTAATTGCGTCAGGCCTGCAGACCAGAGCTTCTTGTAATCGGATACTAAGGTTACAGAACGTTGCCCTAGAAGTGAAAGCACTTGTTATACCCTTTTTTTTTCTTTTAACCACATGTACCAATGTTTCATTTATGAACAGCAGACTGGAAAAAGAGGGCAGCAAATGGACACAAGTGAGGCTTGTAGATGTGGATTGGATGGGGGAAGGGTCAGCAGAGGCTGAAGTTGTCATGCTTGGAGCAAAGATTGTGTTAAAGTTGGAGAATTAATGAGGATGAGTTAGACGGAGACAGCCTAACAAGCCAATTAAGACAATTTGTGTGAGAGATTAATGTCAGATAGTGTCGTTTTTGTTCAGACAGAATTACAAATCTACTTAATTTAGATGAACCTCCAGTGTTCAAACATGTCGTCTTCACCATGACAGATGTGGAAAAGGTTAGGCAGGTGTTGTTGTTTTGTTTTCTTTTGCTACAGGAGTAGAAAATGACTTTATTTCTCCCGACACCATTTCTTAGCTGTTGTCGCTTGTGGCTGAGTGAGTCAAAAAAGCAGACTCAGCTCAGTTTAAAGAAAAGGCTGAAAGGCAAGTGACCCAAACACTTTTTTTTTTTACATATTTCATGCATCCTTCTTGTATTTTCCACCAGACCACTTAAGCTACAACTTCTTCTAAAAGCGGTTGCCGTCTTCAGTCGCATCCAGGACACTCGGCAGCTGAGAACGTAAATGGAGGAAAAGGGGATGTTTCCCGTTGAATTGTGCATGAACTTCAATTACCCTAGATGCTCTGTAGAGTGTAAAAGTGGTCAAGAAATCTGCAGGAGAGGGCAACCTGGGGGAGGTGGCTTTTAGTTTTATTGTTATAATGTAGGGTAAAACTTAATGGGAGAGCTCTTTGCCTTTGTGTGAATCCATTCAATTTGCATAGATATCTTGTGTGAGTAATACGTAGAAACAGATCAGATCTCTCTGGTTTTATTGGAGATTTTTACATAGACTGTCATAATGTGAAGGCTCAGTGATCTAACATAGAAACTAATGTCAAAGTAATCTGGAAAGATGTACAGTCACACGTTGTTGAGGCAGAAAGAGTTCAAACCCAAAAGGCCAAGAACTCTGTCAGTATAGTAAAATATCTTCAAAATGACTTCAATTAGTATTTGAGCTATAAGTTATGTAAAAAGCACAAGAAACCAAGTTAAGAGACATATATCAGTTTAGTACTTAGTTCAAACCTTTAGCTCACAATAGTTATGTTCGCTATGATGGCCTGGAAATCACAAGGTAGCTGAAATTAGATTTTGCACCTTGGTGTCAATGCAGAACACAATGGACACCTAGGACAAAAAGTGGTGATAATTGAGACTCCAGCTTGAATTTGAGTTTAAACATAAAGATTTATATGGTAATTTATCCAGTGAGGAAGAGAAAGACAGGATAATTGTTAGTCAAAGGCAGTAGCTTTTGACCAGCACCCTTCTGAGGGATTTAAAAGTGCTCTATGGTAAGGCCTGATCTCAGCAAGTAAAGAATGACTGCTTGCTGTCATTCTTTACAGCAATGTAAAGAATGACAAAATATTGCAAAATTCAAAAATTAAGTCAACCGATGGATAGATGCTATGATTTCTCCTCCGCTCCTAAACAATAGTCTTAAACAGAAGCTATGGTTTTTTTCCAATGCTAGTTGACATTAGCATTATCCATTCTGCTGCTGATGGTGTAATAGTATTACGGTATCTGTTAAAACATTAATAACAGGACAATACTTGTCATCTCAAAGCTTAATTGCATAATGTGATCTCACTGCTTTTATTAAAAGAATAGAGATGTAAAAGTGTCCTTTTACTGCTAAAATTGCACAATACGTTGATTATTACGGGTACAAAAATGCTTTCTGAAAGCATAGAATAAACACATCCAGAATTATCTGGATAATTTGTTGCTGCACATTTTCTCATCGGAATTTTTGTGACCGTTTTTTTTTTTTTTTTTTTTTTGTAAGTAAAGGCAAAAGCCCCTTTTTCAGCCTGCTAACTGGCAGTGCACCGTAGATACGGGAACATTTTGCATGCAGTTTCACACCACAGAATACAGGGCAAAATACAGAAACAACATAAGCTGACATGTCTGAGTGCAACACCATAAATTGTCTTAAAGAAGCTCCTAAAGTTTCCCTGCAGATTTAAGCTGACACAGTTGCTTCATGTAATCCCAAAATGGCTCCCAGAGACAACGATAAGCTCCGGGCTCTGCAGGGCCCACGCCAGCTGTCGGAGGACTCCTTATTCTTCATGAGTCGGATTGTATGTTCGGGCGGGAGAATGCGTTTGGGACCGTCCACATGACTGATGGCTTTGCATGAGGGATAAGGATTGAAACCTCTAAGGAGGAACATTAGACCTATAGATAATGACTTTTAAGCTGTAGAGTTTACTATTGTAGAAGTGCATTAGTTCAAGATTGATTTCAACAAGAATCTAAATCAAAGCAGCAGTATATTTGAATTGAGGGGTTTATTGGGTATGTGTTGTGTGTGTATGGCAACACATTCTTGCTGACTGGAGCGGTGGTTAAGTAGTATGCCCCGTGCCAGCTGGCTCGGCTGCATTGTGTCCAGTTTTGACATATGATGCCGCAAAAAGCAACCTGACAACCCCAGTAACCATTAACTTTGGTACCAAATGAGGCTGGACATCTATTGCTCAGCATTATTTTTTTCCATCTCTTTCAAGCGTGGAAATACATATACAGGTGCAAGGGTGGTTCATTGACTGAAACCTCTTACACAGTGAAGGTGGTTATGCAAGTGGGTGTGTATTGTTGTGTAGAAAATGAGTGCAAGCCAGTGGTCAGCTTTTTAAACAAGGTAATGAAAGATTTGACCTTATCAATAGCCGTAATGACATTTGTAAGATTAGTAATGACAATTCAATGGAGGGAAAAGTATTGTTAGAAAGGATCAGCAGGGTTCAGTTTTTGCTAAAAACTCAGAATAAGAGGCATTATACTCCTTTGCGTACAAAATCATATAAAATTGATTACATAAAATACATATAATTATGCCAACTTCTGCATTTATCTCGCCCTCTTCATTGCCAGGTTTACCTTTAGCCACTGTCTTCTTCGGAGCAAAGTGTTTGTCAGTACAGACTGAACAATATTGAATGAGTCTCATTACAAATAATGTTTCCCAGAGGAGTGATCCTTGTGTCAAAGAACGAAGGAGTCGTTCGTGACGTTCACAGACACAGTGAACGCCTGAGGAAAATGGATCCCCTGAGGCAAAGTTTTTGAGAAACATGAATTGATTGCCTTGATGGAAGGCATCAATGCAAGAAAATCCTGCCCTTTTCTGCCAAAGCAAGTCTTGAAACATGGTACCAGGTTTTTTGGGGGGCTTTTTGTCTTGTTTTTTTCCTTTTGGGCACATATTGAATTTCCATGTTTTTGAAGGGAAATGGTTCAAGGGAAAAATGCCAGTGTCACAGACCTACTGTACTCCAAATACAGTAGGTCTGTGACACTTCAGCTTCAGATTAACTCTCCATGGTGGACTGTTGAGACATCTTTCATATATGCATAACTGTTGGTAGGTTAAAGAGATTGTGTTAACATTTATCATTTATCTTTGGAGCTCGGATGGTAAGTTGCATATAAGCTTTAACAGTTCCTTGTTTCACCTTCATCCTACTTGTGTTTAATGTCTGTCTGCCTGCCTGTCTTTGGAACATATTCTGCCATTTATTTTCTAAAAAGCATTGAAGAAAGCACCTACTGCATTTCTTTATTATCTATAAAACCTTTTTTTTTCCTCCTTATCTCAGGAATGCAATAATATTCGATCTTCCTGTTCCAGTTTTGCTGTGCAAATAGTTATTGCAAGACTTTAGTGAACTGCAACAACAAATGCATGTATATGACAATACTAAAAATCATGGCTGTCTCCTGTGATATTGGTTTAGCAACCTTCATTTTATCAGAAAATGCTGCAGTTTGATGAGGGTTTTTGGATGAATGCAGGTAATATCTATGTAAAATTTGCATAATGTATTGTATCTTTAAGCATTAGTTGAAACCACATTTTTACATCAACTGTAAAACAAAGACCCATGACAAAAGAAATGCTTTTGTCATTTCTGTCAGACTTTGACTAAACTTTTCCCCCTTTTTAGGTTAGTTGAGATTTGTAGAAATTCTTATTTCTCAGAATATTTTACCTTTTTGTTTATTTCTTCAAGTTCAGAAGTTTGCAAACTTTTTGTTAGTATTGGGTAGAAATACCCTTTGGACTGCACAAGTTGTATTTTTCACAAGCTTTTTACAGCAGCTTGATGGAGTGCGAGTTCTTTACACTTGAAACTTTCAAACTCATGACACTCAACGTCTGAACTGTCACACATTGCTTAAACTCTGGACTTTGAAGAAGGCTTTAAAAAATATCTCTTTTATTATTCTAGCATTTAGCAAAGACATGTTGACCTAAAACCACAATAGTTTGATATCATGTCACTCATTATAACTGTATATGCATGTCTTTTCAATTTTATCATGTTTCATATGAGTTATCAAGCACAAACAGTGAACATGTTTGCGTTTTATGTTCTTTAAATAAGGAGGTTCATACAGGTGCAAGCAAACACTACTTAATGCTGACGACATATTTTGTGGTAAATCTTTAAGTGTTTTATTTATATGTTCAGAATATAGACACAAATACACACAGCTGGATAGACTCACACGCTAAAATACTCACACACACACACAGCGTGGATTTGTATTCTCTGTGATGAGAGGGATTATGGGATAAAGGAGGCAAGGCCGCAGCAGTTTAGTTCAGTTTGGACCAAAGCTGCTCTGAGCAGCAGCACAATGACAAATACAGATGAATGTCTGGCCGCACACAAGGGATCTGCATCACCGTTAACACCACGGCCACTGGATACGTCGAAGACGAGAGCCTCTGATTGGGATTCGGCAGTGGTAGCGGTGGATCCGTTGTGGGCTTTTTTCCCACTCGTTTTTTCATTCGGATCGCTTAAGATGAGCAGAAACGCAAGCTTCCAAGAGAAATCCACGGATTGAAACAGAATGAAAAAGAAGCCCAAAAGTGGTGCTTTTAGGAATGCCCTGATTCCTGGCTTTTTTATTGCCTTTTACTGATGGATGCGTTGGAATATCACTGTTTTCATACACAACCGGTAGCAGAATTTTTACATTTTTGTCCCAATTTTATCAGGCTTAGCATGCAAGAAGACTTGTATTTTGTTTTTGTTCTGGATTTTATTTTCCTACCACTGTAAGCAATGGCCTGACAGAAAGATGTATCCAACCCATCGACAGCACAGTGTGGGAATCAATCATCTGGATTCTTACGGTGACGATGTTCTTATATAGTAGGCATTTTTATTTATTCTAAGAGTTTCTCCACATGCATGTTTGTTTTCCTTGACTACTGATTTCAGAATATATAGAAAACATTTATTTTTATTTCTTCAGCATTTTTGTCCCATGAGAATTATTTATATATCAGGTTTTTCTTCCGTCTCCTCTTGTTCTCCATCACCAACGTTGTTAGTATAATCTGCAATAAGCGAGTCAGCTGTCACTTAAGGACTTTTCTCTCCCTCGCTTCGCTCGTATAATTCTGGTGTGCGACAGCAACGGCGGCGCTCGTATTCGCAGCCATTGATTGCCAAGCTACACAATCAATGAGCAGTTGTTTGACTGTGGTCGATTACACTAAGCAGACCTAAGCCACACAGAGAGACGAGGAGTCGCAGTAATTGGACTGAGTGCATTCTGAACCGGAGTGTCGCACAGTAACTTTTGGTTTTCTGAAACAAGAAGATCCCACCGCAGAAAATGTTTTAATGTTTGTTTTTGTTGTAAATCAAACCGTGTTCCAGCGCAGCCTTAATAAGTGTGGAATTTGATGTAAGAATTTTCCAGGCGTGGATAAAAATGGAGAAATATTAGGGATTCTGAACATTATTCCGTATTTTATGACCTGAAACATAAAAAGTCCATCCATTTGTGAAAGACAATAGACTTGTTTACATTAATTGAATTTTAAATGACGTCTTTTAATGTATATTGATTCAAAGCTGGGTGAATTTAACCCCTTGACCTACTTAGACTGGGATTTTAAACTGGCTTTTACAAGGGATTCCACAAGTTTTATTTTAAAATCTGTATGAATTCTGACAAAATACTTAAACATTTTCTTATTTAATGCTTTAAACAAGTTAAATATAAATGTATAACTATATCATTTTAGCCCTAGCATGTGACTCAAGTGTTTTTACAATAAAGCTGTAATAAGAGTTTCTCACCTTTGTTTTTAATCCAATGATTTAAATCCATATTTTCAAGCCAAACACTCTTAATTATACCCTTTCCAATGATTAATAAATTGGCTGAGGATAAAATAATAACAATAGTTTGATTTTTAACAAACTGAACATTCAGTTTAAAGCCAGTTTTACAATTTTTCCTGAACATATACCGGAATAATTAACTTTTGACAGTGCTTGTTGCTTTCCTAGGCCAGAACTGATTTCCATTCATTCATAATTTGCGGCAATTTCTGTGATAAGATGGAATCTAACAAAGTTGCATTTTTGGTAAAAGTACAAACTATGGTTCATAGGTTTAGAGATGGAAAATAGTTGATTCATTTAATGAATCCATCAAAACTGGTCATGAAGGGAAAACTGTTAGATTCTGATCTGTATCCTATTGATCAATGCAACTCTAATAAGGGTTTGATTTTTTTTTCACAGCATAAATGGTCTTGAATTCCTTCGCCACACATTCAAATCCCCCCAAAATAAAAAAATAAAAAAATTGTTGAAAGCAGCATTTAATGAATGTGTATGGTAATTGGAATACACACATTCAAAGAACCAGTTGACTTCTAGGGCCTAAAAAGGAAGATTATTAAATTTTAACTTTATATGACTATTTGAGATGTAGTTCGTTCTTCCTTCTTTTTTTTTCCATCTATTTTTACCTGTGTTGACATTCATACTTTATTGCCGTTTTTACAGCCGTAGTGCTATGGATCACTAATATGCTTTAACAGATTTGCATTGAATGTAGGAAAATTTGAGTTGTGTAGATTTAAGTTTCATCTGATTTGATACTAAAACCTAGTTAGGCACATGCTTCCCAATAAAACTTCCATATTTGAACTAAACCTGATTGCAGTTTGAGTCGTGAAAACTATGAAAATTGAAATTGGGAACTTTGTACAAAAGTTGATCCAATAAGGGTCAAACAAAAGAGAAATAGTTCATTGTTGATTAGTTTTGGTCTCACAAATATACATTGAATCATCTCTTCATGGTTTCTGGTCTTTTTTTTTTTACTTAGTTTATTGGCATGTTTTGTGTACAGTTATCATTTGTTTTTTCTTTGCTTCTTCTTGTAGCCATAGGAATAAAACGTCAGGCTGGCCCCCACCCGGCCTGGGCTCCTGGGGAGGGCTTCAGGGGCCCCCTTACAGTTGGGACAGCATGAACAACACCAGAGATGGACGGGACTTCTTTACCAAGTATGCTCCATCTTAATCATGTATCACAACTGCTCAGTTTCACATCACAAACTCATTAAATAGCCCAAATTTGATTGCTTCTATTTCCCCCCTCAAATTAAGACTGCAAAGAATTTTGATTTTTGCTCATTTTTCCAATTTTAGAAACCTTGTTTTTTCTTTTTCAGAAAAACAAACTGAAGAGAATAATCTTGTGTTGAAAAGGGAGCTGTACATCATTATAAAAAAAAAGAAAGGTTTTCATTATTAAAAGAAAGCTACAGGTACAGTTTCCTAACCTTTTGGGGTTTATCGAGTTCTATAAGAACAGAAAAATATATTTAAAAAAAATAAAAAAAAATCAAAATGTTTTCCATTTGCATCAACTGCCTGTGTTGGTCGACAAAAAATGTGTACTGTTCTTGAATTGTGCCTCATGGCCGTACAAAATCTTTTTAAGGGCTGCTTATAGCCCCTGGGCCGCACTTTGGACATCCTGGCAGGCAGAACTTGAGCACAAAAAGCCCAGCTAAATTTAGATTTCAGACTTGTAATTTTTGGGATAGATTTCTCACACTATGAAAACAATTGCCATTACATATACTTCATAGACATTTAAAATTTGTCTTTTTGTTTCGTTACTTTGCATGATTTCTTGCTCTTCTTGCCTTTGTTGTTCCCCATATTATCACCACATAATACCAAATGTATGCTCAATTGTTATTTTTAGCAAAAGCTCAAGTTTGACGGAACATTTTAATATGAGATGTGAAAACCTCATCCTGTGTTGCATTTATAACAATTAGGCGGCAGAGGTTTGCATGAAGTATAGGCTGTGTGGCTTTATGTCATGGCTTAGGGGACATCATGTCTCAAAAAAATAACTTTGGTGGCGTGTTGAACTTGTCATTTTCTCGAATTCCATTAACATCTAAATTTATCCTTTTTTGCTGCAGATTATAATATTTGATTTTTGCTGTTATCGTTTTGATAAGAAGGGTTTTGTTATAGAAGTCAGTGTGTTTTTGGTTCTTGTGGGGCTGCTCTGCTTCGGTCTTGACAGATTAAATCAGTTTTTAATTCTCAATTGATTTTATTCAGAATTAGTTTGCAGTTTTGTCCTACAGCTTGATGTGGATGAAAGTCATGGTGTTGGACCATGTTTGTTCTTGAGGGTGTATTTTAAGTTAAGGTCCTTTCAGTTTTTACGCAGCAAAGTTATATGGTCATACTTATCAAAATAAAAGCCTACAATAACAAATTCAAAGACTGCCAAGGGAGGTTTCTAAGCCATAAAAAGGTAAGAGGAGGGAAATGATTTAGAGGCACTGAGAGTGAGTTACCTCCACTTAAACTGTGCATCACCCGTTCAATAACCTACATTCCGCGTGCTCAGTGTCGTTCAGACAGACATTTCAGGCTTGGGACCAAATGTGCAATTAAATGATGCATTTGCATTTTAGTGATTCCTCAAAGGTGACTGCAATGACTTGCAATTCAGGAAAGGAACAGGGAAATGTGAATCTTTATCTGATTCAACTTGTTTTAAAAGTTGTGCAAGAGACAAATGGTGGCATATTGCAAGTAAAATACAAAAATATAAGGCCGCCACTTTTGTGAAGCTTGAAGTGCCTCAGTTGCTTTTTCTGGCCATGCATCACTTTTATTGCTTTATTCCCCTACGCATTGAACTGAAAAACGAACTGCCTCAGGATATTTGAGATCCACCAAGATGAAAGAGAGGTAACTACGCAAACAAAATTTACCCTAGGAAGTTACTTAAACATGTGATTTATCTTGTTTTGTGTTTTTAGAAAGAGATACTGAAACAATATAGTAACTTAAATATAGCATTTCCATATTTGCTTCATTTTGTCTTTCACAACACAAAATGTTTTTCTTCTCACGTTTTGATTAAAAATTGTCTATTTAAAACTAAGATTAATGTAAGTCTTGTAAGCATATTTTGATGTTTTATATTCATATTTAGTGTCTTTATCGAAGCACCAATCCTCTCAACGTCTGTTAGTTACCTGAATATGGCAGATTATTCTAATTACAAGATGACATAATTGCAACTGTAAGGACCAACAATAACTAATTTCCTTATTGTGAACTCTGTTCAGGACATTTCATACTGACCATGTGCCAGTTTGTAACCAATTCATACCCACTTAGAAAACCAGTGAGTTAATGTAATCTTCTGTGATCAACTTTTAGCTTACTGTAAGGAAATGCTGTTGTAAGAGTCCAATTAAAACAAAGCTCGCTCTTTTCGTCAAATTTTGTCAAGTAGAAGTGTAAAATTCTTTAGAAATAACTTAATAATTTACTCCTTTACCTATTTATCTGATTTGTTAGCTCAAATTGCAAATACGTTTTTGTTACATTTTGTTCTTGAGGATGTCCAGAAAGAGTTTTAAAATAACCGTAGAAATCCGACTTAGTGAGAAAAAACCCAGGCAGAAAATGACAAAATCCTTCAACTCTTAAACTTTGGCTTATTATCACTTCTTGGTGCAAAAGTCCCATAACTCCACATTCAACAGCCTCTATCTATACATATTAACTTTTAAAATATTTTATTTTGCATAAGTTTGTAACTTAGTGACAGGAGTAGAACCATCTAGAATCAACCTTTGCTATAATGTTGACGTTAACACCTTTACAGAATATAAAACAGACATATATGAGTTTGTTCCAGTTTGAGCATGAATTATAGTGACCTGATTGAGTAATCAGAGCACTTTTAATCGCCCCATTCTGCAGAATTTTATATGCCTTTAGGAGGCAAATTGGTTCCAGATCACAAATCTGGAGGTTTTATGAATGCAGGAGGCAAAATGGCCTTTTGGCTTAAAATGCTCTGCTTGTGAGCCAAAGATGTGATTTACGAACACCTAATGTAACCGCTCAAGTCCTACATTGTAATTTTATTATTCTCTCTTTGTGTTAAAACTATTCCTTTTTTGGAGATTAATTCATTAATCTTTCGCTAATGTGCCTGATGTAGAACATGTTCTTTAACTGAGCCTCCTCCAATCAGCTGGGGAGGCTGTATCCCAATAGCTGCCATCTTGCCTATTAACCCCAATGTCATTTGAAAGTGAAAATGTATCCTGAGTCATTTTAAGTCACTTTGATTTTGCTGATATATATTTTTTTCCTTCTGCTTTGCGTTTTCTAGCCAAGGGTCCCAGAGCAGCTCCCTGGAGGAGGTCCACCTGGATGGCCTCCCTCCTGCCCCTCGTCTGGTGGAGATGAGACGGGACCCGGTCCTGGGCTTCGGGTTTGTGGCTGGTAGTGAGAAACCCGTAGTGGTCCGTTCTGTCACACCAGGTCAGTGTAAGAATCACACATGAAAATCTGTTTGTGAAATGTAATCTCAATTTATTGCCTTGCAAGAATACAAGTAGAAATAACTAATGGGTTTGTGTCTCCTCACTTTCTATAAGTGTTAGCTGATTGGTTGATTGCAAAATTCAGATTCTCACTTATCTTTTAAGACTTATGTGTTAAAAGATAAGCACATGTGACAAAAAAATTATAATTAAAGTGATTATGTTTTGTAAAGCTAAGTGTAAGAGTTCATCTCTCAATGTGCACATGGCAGCTAGTTAGCTAGCTAACAAGCTAACACATGCTTCACCAACTTGGAACTTTTTACTGATTCTTCCAAGGGCTTCAATGTCAATGGTAGCATATTTTGTTCTATAAAACTGGGCTTTGTAAAGAAAAAATCAATATTATTCTAAATAATTAATACTCAAGAGATAAATGGAACTATTGGTGCGACAAAAAGTTAGCCGTATTATTATTTTTTTAGGTTTTGTTCTACAACCACAACAGCTAGCCTATCTGAACTGTTAACCTTAATAAATTTGGGTTCCTGAAACAAAGACAGTTTCAAAATGAAATTTTTCATATTTGCAAGAAAAATTATTAAGACAAAGACCAAGTATTAAATTTAACGTAAGTAAAATATTTTCACTGAATCATTTTGTTAAGTGTATGTACACACTTTCTCGTTAGTTCTGTTCATCACATTCAAATCTAATCTCCTCAGCTGCATCTCCAACAGGGGCACTTTAATCAGCTATATGGCTCGATTCAATGTTTTTCTGCGTGCAGGTGGTCCATCTGAAGGGAAGCTGCTGCCGGGCGACGAGATTATCATGATCAACGATGAACCAGTCAGCTCAGCCCCCAGGGAACGAGTCATCGATCTCGTCAGGTAGACGCCCAGATGGCTTTGGACATAAATATTCGAATGACTACTCTTTTGATACTAAACAGTGGCATGTAAAACGTTATATGTATCCTTTGTTTTGTGAATGTTTGACATTTGAGTTTCTTTCTGCTAAAAGGAGGTGGTTCCTTTCTACTGGCCCCACATACTTGCTAAGGATGGAGGAATTTAAAATAAATAACTCGAAGGCATCGTATCTTCGATTTAGTTTGACTTTACATAACTGGATCTAGATCTGACGAAATAACTAACTAGTGGAATGACTTTGTCTTGTGAAGTTGCACAATATAAACCAAACTGAATCATTTCAGGATTTATCGCTGCAACAAAAAGTTTTTATCTGATTAAACTCGTAATCATAAAATTTTCATTAAGACACTTATTAGTGTCGCTCCAGAGAAATTCTTGCAGTGTATTAGCAACGCTTTCCACTCATCTGCTTCGTTCTTATTGCAGTGCTGTTAAGTAGAAATAACACTGAGAATTTAGGGCACTCAGCTTACCCTGACTCAAAACCCTGTTTCACAAAAATTACTTTTGCATTTCTGCCTTTCAAATTAAAATGAAAGATTAATGATTGCGCGGTTGACAGCCTCTGGTTTGAACAGCAGCAGTTCGGCCTTTGCCAGAGGCGTTTTATTCCACCTCAACCGAGCTAATCATATTCTTCCTGTTGTAGGCTGTCGTCGTTTCTTGGTGATTTGTTCTGTCGTGATTTAATTGACTTGCTTGTTTCCCCGTGTGCTGGCTGCAGGAGCTGCAAAGAGTCCATCATGCTGACTGTTGTTCAGCCATATCCAGTGAGTAGACACAGAGGATTTATCATCTGTTTTCATAGTAACTGATGCTTTCAAGCAAATGATGTTTTCTGCAAAAATAAAAATAAAAAAGCGTACTTGAGATGCACATTAATAACTGCCAAACCCAAACTGGGCAATTTAGTCCAGTAAAGTCAATTTATTTGTTTTTAGAGATTCTACAGCTACAATTCCACATATACACTTTTAATTACAATTAATTCCTGTGTGCATTAACTATTTGATTACAACGAAAGTTTGATTATTTACATGGGAAATGAATGTAGAATCCAGTGCATCATCAATAATCTTCCTGTATGAAACAAGTACTAAAAATAATTAATGTGTATTGTTTCCTATCAGAGTAAATATGTGGTAAATAACGAAAAATTACTAAAGTCAAAACTACCTTAGAGTTTCTACTTACTGCCTTTTCATTGTTTTTATACACTGCTTGCAAGTTTCTGACAGGAAGATTATTGATGATGCGCAACCTCCTGCCTCAATTTTCTGTGTAAATAGTCCTAATATCTCCTCTCATGGGTCACAATAACGTAGCAATGTAATGAACTACTTTGACGTTTTTGATGTAGGAGCTGTTTTCAGTTTGTAGAAGTCCACTTTGGTCTTGGCCCCATTCAAACAAGCAATTAGCTTCAGCATCCAGGACCAGTTAATAGAAATTTATTCTAAATTAAGATGCCAAGAGAGTCGTGTAATGTAGGAAAGATACAACCATTGTAATCCTTTTAATAGAACCTCACTTTAAAAACCCTTAACTTTCCGCTTAAATTTTTGTCAGAGGGGAAATGGAGAAGCAGACAGTGGCTGCAGAAAAATCAGAAAAGGCTTTTATATGAAGGGCATCTCTGTGTTTGACAGGAACCTTTAATTTAAAAGAGAAATACCCTCAGAGCATTGTATGGCAACTTTATAGGTAACTTGGAATTTAAGTTTAACATGCTATTTTTTAAAAAAAGTTTGGACTAAAACTGTTAATGGTCTTTCCTACAAACCATTAACAGTCTGTTAAATATTTTTTAAGAAAATATTTTCAATTTGCTAAAAATTGAAAGAATAATTCATAGAGTTGCATAACAGAGTTTGTTTTCTGAGCGGAACATTTTGTGAAACTTCAAATTGTAGAAACAAATTTAACTTTCAAAACTCTAGGACCAGGTATAAAAACAACAATCAACAACGACAGAGTTGACAATGTAAACTGTCACCTTATCATCTTGTTTTGTACATATGTTCTCCATAGACATTAGAGATCATTGCAGTAACACAAAAAACAACAGAAGGCTGCCAAATCAAAAATCACAGCACACTCCATGATGTGTAGATTTTGAATCTTGAAGAATAAAATTGTGAAACTTTGTTAGATTTAACCTTCCTATTGTCTGCTGAAGTCTTGCTCTCTCTCACTCTTGCGCAGCTTGAATGAAATACAGATAGCTCCCGGAATGAAGCAGAAAATACATTTTCATTTTTAAACACCTCACTGACTCTGAGTAGAGAGTCTTCTTCTTACAGTAACAACTTTCACTTATTCGGTGTTTCTGTCAGAGGGAAATGTTGGTGCTTAGGTACGGTGCATTCACTGATCGATAAAAGGTCAGATTTATGAGGCTCTGGCCAGATGGTCACCGGTCAGGATCAATCAGAAAATTGACTGATTCCGGTCACCGTTGATTCATAGGGGCAACTCTAATTCTTCAGATTAGGAATAGATTGCTTTTTTTTACTTCTTGTCCTGTTCTTCATCCATCTATTTAATTCTGAAGCCAGTATTGTGAAAATAATTTCAGGTTAAAAGGCTGTTTGCTGGAATTTTGAAATACTTAAAAACAAAAATGCTATTCTTCATTTCTCTCTTTCTCTCTCTTTTTGGACAACTGTCTGTTAGTCTCCTAAATCAGCGTTCATCAGTGCAGCCAAAAAAGCCATGCTCAAGTCCAATCCGGTCAAAGTGCGCTTTGCTGAGGAGGTCATTATAAACGGCCAGGTCCCGGTCAGTACCACACCATGCACACACACAAATAAACACATGCTTATGCATGACCTATATAGGCAATGCCAGATGGTTTCCGCCTAAGACAGACAGTTTGCTGAATGCAAAATGGATAAGACAATCACTAAATTAATTCCTTTCACATATTAAATGGACTACATTGCCGCAGATTAAAAAAGCACACTGATGATATTCCTTCTTTGCAGAATCCGGTGAAGGACAACTCTCTCCTGTTCATGCCAAATGTCCTGAAGGTCTACCTGGAAAACGGGCAGACAAAGTCATTTCGTTTCGACAGCAGTACCTCCATCAAGGTGCATGTCTTCGCCGTGTCTTTGGGGCAGGCTTGAGAAAATTAGCTCCTGCATCTTTATTTACCGAGGGAGAATCATTCAGAGCCCACGCTTGCAGAGAATACAAAATCCAGTCACCTTTGAAACCCTGCAGCCAAAATGAAAAACCCTGACAAAATCAGAAAAAAAGGCTCTTTAAGATGCATCCTGCTTTACAAAACTCATTTTATCCACACAATTTATTTATTTTTCACTGTTGTAGATGACTTTTTCTTTCTAATAAATTATTGGGTGAGTTCAAGATGTCTTACTTATAACTGGTGGACATATTTGTGCAAAGTTTGATACTTGCGTGATCAACAACGCTTCAGCTAATGTTTCACAGATTGTGAAGATCTGTGCAGTTTAGGGTGTATTATCTTTTTATGGATAAGACAAAAAAAAAACCTTTGCTCATGTTGTATAACTAATTTTTATAGAGTGGTTTGGCATTGTTTTAACCTAATGTGTTGCATGAAATATCTGGAAAAGCTTTGCGAAGGCGAAACTATTTTTGTCTTTGAGTCTGTACTGATTTTAGTTGGTAAAAGTATTCTTTACATTCTTTTTGATGGTCTGGTAACTGGAACAGAAAGAGATAAAATTGTTTCGCTGTTCCATTTGTTTTTCTCCTGTTTTTCCAGGAAGTGATTCTGACCCTGCAGGAGAAGCTGTCGATCCGCTGCATTGAGCACTTCTCCCTGGTGTTGGAGGAGAGGACTGAAGGCTCTGGAAGCAAACTGCTTCTCCTGCACGAGCAGGAGACGCTTACTCAGGTCAGAGGCGTTTTGTTTTCCCTCGTCGTGCCCTTTTCTGTCCAACACACACTCACATAACTGCTCAGTATTCAGACAGTACTTAGACCCGGGTGCAATTTATCAGCTCTGACACAGCAGGGGTGACAGTTTGCATTACCCCTCTCTCTCCCTCATGCTCTTGCACACACAAGCAGCACATGGCACACGCCAATTCTTGTTGACCGCTACTTTCTAATGAGGTGGCTAGATGACAGGAGGACAATTTTAATATTCATGCCACACTGTTCAGAGCTAATGTTCTGCTAAAGCAGTATTTAAGGGTCATTATTCTCTGACAAAGCTGATAACCTATTCAAACTGATCACATAACTAAGATCCTGATCTAGCCAAAAGCATTGCTCTTAGTATCCTATGAAAAAATGCTATACTTTTTTTTTTTTTTTTTTTCAAAAATAATCACCTTTTTCCTTTGTTTACCAATTCTGACAAACCCAGGTGACCCAGAGGCCCGGTTCTAACAGAATGAAGTGTTTCTTTCGAATCAGCTTCATGCCCAGGGACCCAGTGGAGCTGCTCCGCCGGGACGCTGTGGCGTTTGAATACCTCTATGTTCAAGTAAGCTGCTGTGGGAGGACCAAAAACTTAAATTTAAATCAGTAAAACTGTCTTTAAATGACCACATATCTAAACTATTTGGTACCAGATAGAAACTGGTGATAGGTAACAGAATTAGACGATTAATGTTGAGAAAATTGAGCTTAATCTTGTGGGGGTTTATAAACCAACACAAACTAGTTTATGGTTGTAAAAAAGGAGACATGATTTTATAAAGTTTATTCATTATTATTTTTATGGAAATCTGTTGTAAAAATTCCCACAGCATAATGACACAACAGGTTTCACAGTTGGAATAGTGTTTTTCCCTCCCTGTTCCTTTGTCTTCATGGTGCTGTTTGTTCTCCAACGTCCTCCAACAAACTCTTGCACCATTTTGCTTCCAGTGTTGTAACGATGTGGTCTTGGAGCGCTTCGGCCCGGAGCTCAAGTATGATGCCGCGCTGCGACTGGCCGCCCTGCAGATGTACATACTGTCCATGACGGCCAGACAGAGTCAGAAAGTTTCACTAAAATATATCCAGTGAGTTCAAAATGTGTGTTTGACATTCCTGTCAAGATCCATTAGTTAATAAGGACACCCTGTTGAGAGTTAGAACTTTGAAATATGTTCTCAGAGCAAAAGGAGTCTCTTTCTAAGTTTATAACCAGTAGAGGAAAAAGCTGTTCTCCTTAGAGAGTCAGTCCAATGTTGTTGTTTTTTCTCTCCCTGACAGCCAGTTTGTCAGTAAATCCCTTCTCCGGCTGTCTGCTGCAACTGTTTTAACCTAGTTCCGGGGGAAAGACTTTGTTTTCCAAGCGTGGCTTTATGTTAAAAATCAATCTTCTCTCAACAGAAAGGAATGGGGCTTGTCGCTGTTCCTGCCTCCAACTGTGCTGTCCAGCATGAAGGAGAAAAACATCAAGAAGGCTCTGACGCACATTCTCAAAACCAACCAGAACCTTGTGCCTCCGGGGAAAAAAGTAACTAGTTCCCTTTGTCTTTCTTTGCCCTTGTTATTAGCTTCCAACACACACCCACGCACACCCCCATATGCTTGAAAACACACTATGACTCTGATTTCTGACGCAATACCCCAAAATAGCTTAGCTGCCATACTCCTCCTTGCAAAGGTTCTCACCCTGGTCAACCCAAGACCTTCTGCCAAGCTAGACCTTGAATGCTAATTTGGAAAACAAGGAACATGCATTGTCAGAGTCTGTGCATAATGAGGTATTCATATTCACACACACATGTCCCGGTTAGGAGCGGCTCATCCGACCTAGGATGAACTTTTCAGCACTTTCTGAGACTCCAGCTGGTCTTGTCTGCAACATTCATGGTGACTTTGGCCAGTACAGTTTATCAACTCAATGAAGCTATGTATTTTTAAATATTATGCCACTATATAGTTCTAGCTACTTACCAGTTAGGATATAGCAATGCGGTTCATCCCTAAGCTAACAATAAGCAACTAGAAAGTCCCTTTCTTCCCTTTTTTCCTCCCTTTATTGTGCCATTTCCTTTCTCTGTACTTCTAATATCTTCCCTTCCTTTCTTTCCTTGTCTCACACCTTTATTTCTAGCTTCTTTTTGCCTTTGTATCCTTACATTCATCATTCTGTACTACCTCCCTTCATTCCCTATATTTTTCCTTCATTTGCTTCGCTCATTTCTTCTCATTTCCTACCCCCTTCGTCTTTCCTTTCTGCCTATTTTTTTTTCGAGATTCCACATTTTAAAACTTGTACACAGTAGAACCGTCGAATCCAAATTCATTGTGACCTTGAGTATTTTATATTCAAAAGTAAATGTAAAGTGCTGAGAACTCTGGAAAGTTGTCTATTAAAGTTTGGGGGGTTTATGTGAAAACATATGTAGAAGTCCTATAAAATTAAGCATAAATTTGATTTTGCAGACTGAAAGAATAGCAAAAATCATTGCTATTCTTGAAACCAATCATAAATGGATGGTGTTAAATTGGTTTACATTTCAACTTTAATTTGACCTAATGCATGCTCATTCAGTAATCAAAAAGGACAATTTCTATGTTTTTTTTAACCCTATGCAAAGCTTTAAAATAAGGTTAATCTGGACTTGCGGTTTTTTAAACTTTGTACAAATGAGATAAAGATGTTACTTCTCACTAACTGTGCTTCAAAAAAAACAAATAAACAGACAAGTCCAGTTGTTTGAAGACATGCCACATGATTTGTGGAATCTATAGATAATCAGACCTGCTCACTATTCAAGCAAATCAAGGTTCATTATTTTGTGCTCAAGTCTCCAGAATGTCATTAAAACAACATAAAAAATATAAATGTTTGGAAATATATGGGAAAATGTGTAGAAACCCCGTTCATGGCGGAGTTCTTTCATACACAAGTGAGAGATAAAGAGCACTGCAGTGGATCAGATTTAACTGATATGATGGTATATAATGGAAACTCGGTGGTCCACATCAAAATGGCTCTATCGTGCTTTACATCCTCTAGAAGCCTCTAATGCGTCTCCTCAGATTGAAGTGATTTTATTTCTGAGTAATTACCTTTGTATCTCTCTTCTATCTTTACAGCTAACTGCATTGCAGGCCAAGGTGCATTACCTGAGGTACATCAGTGAACTCAAACTGTATGGAGGAAGAGAGTTCAAATCAATACTTTTGGTAAGACGTTTGTCAAAACCCTTGCCTTCAGAATTTGTTTGTAGGAACCTCTTTATATTGTTTTCTTTCCTTCTGGCTGCAGCAAGGCGAGAAACAGACGGAGGTGATGCTGTTAGTGGGCCCCCGATACGGGATCAGTCACGTCATCAACGCTCGGACCAACCTTGTGGCCCTCTTGGCCGACTTCAGCCACGTCAACCGCATTGAGATTCTTACAGAAGACGAGGCGAACGTCCGGCTGGAGCTTCACGTCCTGGACGTAAGAGTAAGTGTGATCGTCTCTCCTTACATTTTCTGGATTGTCTTTCTTTATTGATCATTTAATACACCTCACCCTCTGCCTGTCTCTCTGTTTTCTCAGCCTATCACACTGATCATGGAGTCCAGTGATGCAATGAACCTCGCTTGCCTGACAGCGGGCTACTACCGCCTCCTAGTGGACTCCAGGAGATCTATTTTCAACATGGCCCACTGCAATAACATAGCAGAAGATGACACTGGTGAGTCATCATTGTTTTAATTACTTTTGCAGATTTATTGCAGTCCTATCAAAACTGCATGTACTAACTATTTGGTAATAATTGTTCCGAGGAAGCACATTAATCTGTTGCATATTTATTGTAAACTTTATGTTCAGATGTTGGATTTTCTTGCTAAATATTTCACATAAAATTATTAAAAACTCTTGCTCTTACAGTCTTGAGAAATGATATGCACGGTGAGATTAAACAACTTAAAAATTGATGTTTCTACTGAGAAGCATAAAACCTTAAACATCCAAAAGTAAAAGCACTGAAAGGGATAGCTGTTTTAAGTTTAATCAAAATGAAATGTGAAACACAAAGTAATATTTGCTTGCTTGCTGCAGGTCAAGATCGTGTCCTAGAGTGGCCGTACAGCACATCTTTAGGGGAAAATGAAGCGCCGTCACAGGGGGAGGTCTACAACAGAGACTATTCAGACAATGGGCAGAGGGAAAACAGCATTTCTCCTTACTTCCATGAACCACAAAACCTGGATGGTGACCACGGGACAAGAAGAAGTCCGTTGCCCCCTCCCCTTCCTCCACCCACCAGACACAAAACCCAAGACTCACCTCGAAGCGCCAAAGTTTCATTTATTTTTGGAGGTAACCCGCCCTTGAACAGACCCAGGAACTATGACATAGTACTAGAGAGCCCAGAGTCTTCGGAGCCCTTTCAGTTCAATGAGCTTACGCACGTCTACAGCAACATCATAACTGAGGAAGGCGGTGAAGAGCCCGTGCTGAGGGACTTGTTCTATCGAGACACGACAGACGACGCAGAGGATGATGAGGATGCTTCCTGCGAGGAAGACTCCACGGGGGGGACTCCAGTGGGTGACAACAGGGAAGGTGGAGACGACTGTGGCAACCAGGGTGCGCGGTTGCCCACAGCAGCTGGCAAAGCTACTTTTCTCACTCTCTCTGGGTCCACAGATGATATCATCGATCTCACGTCGCTGCCGCCTCCCGAAGGAGACGACGGCGTCAACGAAGACGAGGACGATACTCTGCTACAGACCCTCAACCTCGCAATTGCAGCGCCGCCGCCGGGCTTTCGGGACAGCATAGACGAGGACGTGGCCCCAGAGGGACGGCCTCTAAGCACATGCGATAATGACGACATTCCTGTATCGCTAATCGATGCTGTACCGACTCACGGAGAGGAAGAAGGAAGCAGCGGAGGGGAGAGTAGGTTAGAGAATGCAGTCATGGATTCTCTACAAGCACTGGAGCATCTATCAGTCTCCGAACAGAGACCTCCTCGTCCACCTCCAAGCAGCAACAACACAGGTGTGTGTTAAAATCACAACATTGTTTGATCACTGTGGATTCCACTGCTATTCAATATTAATTTTTTAGGCAAAACATAATCGGCATGATTCAGTGTTCTGAGTTTGTCATTTGATCTCTTCTGCACAGTGATTAGTCTGCACCTGCACTTAAAATATTTTCTGCAAACCTTTTGTTGCCATTGTCTCAGAATACTTTTATTGTGATGTTGCACTAGTCCTGCTCCATGCTAGAAGCTTGTGGTCAAATAAGCAAAGTAGTTTTCAACAAAGTTGAACATATGGTTACTTGGAAATTTAATCTAAAAAGAGTTTCATTTTTGCTTGCTTACCTCGTCAAGGCAAAGAGAAAAAACTGTTCAAATTTACAATGCATATATAAAAAAGAAAAAAAGACGCAGCCAAAAAAAAATCTGTTGCTCTGTCGGAATTACATGTCAAGGTAGATAGATGTTTAATTATCTTTGGTATGAGTTGTGCTTACACTAATCAGAAAACAGCACCTGAAAGTTTCAGCCTCCTTTATTTTTCTGTCTGGATCTCATAGAAACTGCCTAGTTGAATGGTGTGTACATTCTGATTTAATCAGTGCAAGGAGACGGTATAGTACAAATTTTAAATCAATTCGGAAAGAGATGGGAACAGAGGAAATGATGACTGGATAGGAGTGATGTGTTCATGCTGTTTAGTGCTGGTAAAACGTAGAGCTGCAGCATTCTGAACTGTGTGTAGTCAATGGAGAGATGAAGTGTTCCAGACAAACATAGACAAAGTGCATAAGGCTGATAAGTGAGAAAAGCAACAGCAATACGCTAAACAGAGTTAATCCTAATCCTCACAGATTCAGCATTGATAATAAGCATTACAAATGAGATTAAACGTGTCTGCATGTTTTTTTTCTCCAGTTGAAACATTGCATTATGTTTGTACAGTGAAACCTAGGAATTCTAATTTATTCTGCTTGAACAATTTGAAACTTGCGAGTGTGTAAGCTTGCATACTTTTCCAATTGGAATAACGGAAATGAGCATAATTCATCCATAAAAACATGAACAACATTCAGATAGCAAAATAGAGTCATGAATTCATGCCAGGCTGTGCATTGTTACATGTAAACAAAGCAAAGCACATATAGGTAACAAACATGAAGGAGCATCAACCGCTACATCTTCAACAGGATAAAATAATCATATGTCTCACTTCTTACAAATATTGAGGTCAAATTCTTGAAGAAATTGACTTCATTGAAATTGCTGATCAAAATATGACATTAATACAGTTTTTGTGATTTTTGAATCCTAACTTCTTAACTGAAATCTACAACACAGTCCATTTTATTGCTGTCCTGGCATGGAGAGGTGAGGCAGGGAATCCACAAGACACCATTGATAACATGCAGCAACATGTGGAACAATCAGGGTAAACAAAATCATGGTCATAAAAGGAGTATCCATCCTTGCATGATGAGGAAAATGTATGCTTGAGTTATTCATATTCTAAAAACATTGCACTGGGATTTGTTTGTATTCATCGGGTCCACTGTATATTGGTTAAACTTTTGTTACATAATTAATATAAATCTTTGTATTTTCTTAGGTATTTGCACATCTCACGGATTTAGCCCAGAATCATCCTCAGATTCTGGCAACGAAACTAACTCTTCAGAGATGACAGAGATCTCTGAACTAGCTGCTACTCATAGACTCACCGACAGCCACATGCGTTTACTTGTAGCCACGCGAGAAGGATACCAACCGTTACTTGAGGAGAAAACTGAATTCCCAGTCTCACCTAATTCATGCACAACACAAGAAAAGAAACCTCGTAGTCCAACACGACACCTTCAGCCTCCAGCGGTTCCTCCAAGACGTAGTCCCCAGCTAGACCTGACATCATCGGGGTCGGACAGGTTGGAGCTGAAACCCCAGACTACTCTCTCGGTTACTCTCCAACGTCCGAGTTCGACAACGCCAGGAGGTAAACACCAGAAAAAGTCTGTACACTCGAGTGGAAAGTACAACACCTTCAGCACAAGAGAAGGACTTCGAAGTGAGATCAGTAACAGGCGCAGCTATCTGGATTTGAACCAGCATACTTCATTCAGTGAGCAGGAAGAAGGTAAGAGGAGACAGAATTCCTTTGTTGCTTCTCCTTCTTCCGTAGCTCAGGGCATTGGAGTAACAAGCCCAGCTTGCGACCATCGAAATAATCTTCGCCCTTCTTCAACTGTTTCCGATCGCTTCATAGATGTGGTCACTATGGGCGGCTGTGAAGCAGGTAACGGAGCTGCAGCCACTGAACAGGATGAGCATCTAGTTGTAGCATCCTTACTGTCCCCGAGCAAACAATCCAGAACAGGAGGTTCTGAACATGGATCAGATGCACAAAGTGACCATCAGCCAATTTCAAGACAACAGAGTGTGGCACGGTTGTGTGAGTACCACCTGGCAAAAAGGATTTCAAATTTGCAAGGAGAAGGCCACAGTTCATTGCAGGGCTCTCTGTGCTCATCACTTGATGCTGGTGGCAGCACAAACAGCAGTGCCTGTGCCACACCGACTGACTCTCCTCTGGGCCCTGGCGCTGTTGAGTCCAAACAACATCGCTCACAAAAGCACCCACTTTCAAGTTCTTCTTCCTCCCTACTTAGAGTGCAAAACTATGAAGACAACAAAACTGGATTTCAGAACCAGAACACCCAAAACAAAGAACTTCATCCGCATGCAGACCCTGCCCTCCTTCGTAAAATGCTGCCCAATATTCACCCGCCTCTTGCTGGGGGGGAAACAAGTCGACCCCCCTCAGCAGCTCCATCCAAGCATAAGGAAGTGACAGGCACTGGAAGCAAGAAGCACCCCAATGACATCTGTCCTAAACAACAAGCCTGTTTTAAGGGGCTTAACCCAAAGGAAGGTAGTGAGGCCTACAGACAACTGATAAACTACCTTACAGTGAGCCAGATGCATCAGGGAGGGAAGTTACATAGTGCAGGTATGGGAGGGGCAGTTAAAAAAGACACCAGACGCTTTATCACAAGCAACCCTCAGCTAGTTGAAATGGTTAAGAATAGAGGGAATACCACTGCTCGCTGTCCATGTATGCCTTCGTCTGTGTCATCTCCATTTCTCAGCCCTAATTTGGTAGCTGCTCATTCAGCCCCAATGCAGTTGGCAAATAAAAATTCAAGGTCTTACCTTTCAGCAACACTTCCTGCCAAACTCAAACGAAGCCCTGATATGCAAGTTCAGAGGTTGAATGAAGGTTTAGATTTTAGGAGCGCTACCGCTGAAAGGAGGAGCTCTTTTTCTGGTCTAGAAAGTGACGTTGGCAGAGATGGTATGGATGCAGAGCAATTTCTCTCATACATTAAAAGACAAGACTGTATGAACCGTGACGGGGCTTTCAATCCAAGCCGGAATCGTGACTTTTTAAGCAACAGTAACCACCCTCCACCTCGCTCAAGAAGTCAACCAAGTGGCAGCACAGAGGAAGGATTCAGATCAGACTCGAGGTTGAAACATGCATCTTTTCAGTCTCCTCGACCAAATGATTCTTTTTGTTTCTCAACTGCTCCTACTTTGAGTGGTCAACGTGCAGACCTCAATGCTCTCTCACTAGGAAGGGGTGACCATCCATCAGCTTTCATCAGACAGTCGTCTAATCGGACCAGAACTACCACTTCATCTCCAACACATAATCCACAATCTCTACCTCCTCCACCGCCACCTCTCCCACCACCTCCACCTTTATCTCTGCCAGTGCAAGCAAACTCCAGCGCTAGCAACTCAGGATGCCCTCAAGATTCCCTTCATCCTATCCAGTTGCGGCAAAACCAGAACCACATTCAGACTGTTGCACCAACCTTATCACAGACAGACCCCTTCAGCAGTAGCATGTTAAGAGGGAGAGAGCTCAAACGCAGCTCAAGCAATGTGACGGCAAGTTCTGGAAGTGTGGAGGCTTTATTTGATAAGCCTATTCGTAGCCGGAGCCAGCAACCCTTGTCAGCACCTATGTCTCATCAGACTGACACCAAAGTCCAACATAGACAAGCAAGAAAACGTCTTTCAAAGAGCTACTCCCAAGGATCTGTGTCTTCACATGCAACTTGTTGGTCCTCAGGCAGTGGGGTAGACAGTAGAAGGGCATCTGTTGCATTTCCATTACAAAAAGACTCAAAGCATACGAAGGGCTCTCAAAAACTGGACACCAGTCCTTGGAGATGCAATGGCCCCTTCAGCTACTGTTTCTTTAAGCGTAAGACCGAGGGAGAAGATGATGAAATTGAGTGGGAGAGGCCTAGAGGAAGCCGTCTTGGGAGCAGTATTGACAATAATGGTGCTGTTGCATCAACTATAAAACTCTATGGCTCAGCCGTGGACGAGCAGTTATATGGAGAGGTTCTCGACAACATGAGTTTTAGTGACCGTTTGGCAAGAATCAACGCTCTCAAGGACCGCATGTACGGCTTTCCTTCTGGTTTTAATGATGTTCGTCGAGATGCCAGCGAGCTCATTGCACTGGTGAGATCCAGTGTAGGTCGGTGCGACCGTGGTGCCCAGATGCCTATCCAAGATGTTTCCCAGTACAAGCAGCTCCTTTCTGTTGAGTCAAAAGAGTTAGGCCGGGCATGCCGGAGAATGGCACAGGCCCATGGCAGTCCAGATGAAATGCTGCTAGCTGTTACATGTAGCTTTCAGGTGCTATGCTGTCTGTGTGAAGCTTGTATGTGTCTAGTTCGGGGACTTGGAGCCTCAGCATCACAGCAGCAAAGAGAAGTTGTAGCAAAGGTTGATGAGGTTGTTATGAACTATATTTGTTTGCTTAAAGCAGCCGAAACTGCGACTGTAGGTGCCCCTGGGGAGCACAGTGTGAAAGCCCTGGTCCGCCACTCCAGTACCATGTCGGCTATTGCTAATGCACTCACCCGCTCCCTTAAAACGCTGCTAAGCAAGTAGAGGCTATTTCCAATGCTTTATAGTATGGCCTATGCAGTCAGTAGAAGTCTGTCTTTAGACATTTTACTGTTTCAAGTTCTCTGAAAGAATCAGCTGTTTTCCTGTTGTGTCTAGGTGGTTTTTATGTCTAAAGATATATTTATTGCAATTAAACTTAACATTAAAATCACATATTATTGAAAATGCTTAAAGAGAGTAAATACTTTTACTGATGACATTATTATAATGTATATTTACAAAGCCATACTGCTACAAACCTTTGTAATAAATGTACCTGGTAGATACTGTACCCTTTTACCTGTGCATTATGTAACTTATTTAAAGTGTATATAATGTACATTAATACTACATTATTATTATTATTTAAAGTAGCACTTTGGTGAAGCCATGAAGAACTCGGCTTACTTTAATATCTTGCAGAGATGGAGGGAGGACACTTTGTGTTCAGTCAGTTTGTGTAAAGTTTTAATAGAAATATAATAATTATTAAAAAAAACAATTTTAGAGTTTTAGGTGAAATTTGACATTGTCAAAACTGAGAAAAATATTACATTAAATTGTTGCACTTTTGCTTGTCGAAAGACAAAAAAGTATGCTTTATATAGTAATGACTTAGAGTATCATAGCATTGCTTTACTCTGTCATATTTTGTATTATGTTTGAGCAAAACACAAACTGTGAAAATATTTCCCACAAAACAAAATATTTAAAACCATACCAATATCGGCAATTTTGTGCAAATATTCCAACTGATCTGATTTGCTTTGAGCAAATGTTACTTTTATTTTTTCAAATATATTTTTTTTTTTGCTTTAAATAGTGTTTTGTTCTGCTTTTGTGATTTCTTTTTGCATACAAGGAACCAAGAAGAAATTTTGTTTTGTTTTTGCAATAATCCACCAAACTATTAAAATATGTTTTACAAGTATATGCCTTTCTGTGGATTTTTTTTCAGTCTGATTATTTCAATGATTGTTCATTCACGTCATTTTCCTAAAACGTTTCACTCGGTTAATATGGGAACTTTTTTTGATTTTGTACACATTTACATTATATTGCCAATTATGTATGCTATTGCCTTTTATACACATTTTCATGTGTTCTGAGTTTAAAATGACGTTTTCAGCAACTCTTGTGATTTCCAATTCAAAAGGACATAAAACTTTGGGTTGTTGTTGACAGCTTTTTTTCCCCTTAATAAATGAAATCATTTGAAAACAACACTTTACATTTTCCAGGTTTTCCATTGTGAACAAACCACAACATGCTAAAACAAGTCACCAAAATCCTAAAATTTAATCATGGTACCTAGAGCAGTTCTACCCTTTGCTCAATTTTATAGGCCAGACTAAAGATTGTCAAAAATAAATACCAGTACTTAGGCAAGAATATTTTTTGAACAGAAGACTCTAAAATGTAATTACTTGGAGACCAGAACAGAGGATATGTTTGACAATTGCCAAAGACTTCATTCCATGGAACGAATCTCATAACTCTGAACCATGGAGGTAGAAGTCTCAAAGTTTGGGGATTCTTTGTTGCAGCTCGCACCCCATCACAAAACTCAGCAGGAATTCTACTCCGTATTCAAGAGAGCTTCTGAGAAATAGCTGAGAATGAATAAAAGGAAAGTACTGAGCTGAGGTCGTATTTTTATTGAGATGTTTGCTGAAACAGGGTGTACAAGCAAGAAACCCCTCAAATATCTCACAGATGAAAGTGAGGAGAGGGCCCAACTCTCCTCAGACTGATATCTAAAGTTATTTCAGCTAAAATGGACAAAACTAAGTGTTGAGGTACGGTGTGCCGAGCTGCTTTAGGTGTTTTTATATTTTATTTAGTGTGTCAAACAAGGTAAATGTATAAGTGCAATAACTTCTTTTTCAGGAATAAAAAAGTGAGATTTGAAAATATGTTTAAAAAAAAACGTATTTATTGGGGTATTTTTCTTCAATGTGGCTCTGGCTAAATAGAAGAAATATTGTCACCACTTAGTGTAAAATTATATAATATACACTGTACACAATTATAGGAAAGAGATGATACTTGGTGAAATCTTAATGCGTGGGCTCTTTTTTACGTATAATAGTTCCTGCGTGGTTTACGTGACGCTCTCCACCAGCAGTACGCGCGTAGGCGGGGTGTCCGAACCTAGTTTATTAGCATGATAGGCGCGTCCTTTACGCACGTTACGCACGTCAGCCTATCATTTTGGAGCATGCAGAAACAAGCCACACCCGCGCGGCAACTCGTGTAGCGCGCTCCTCAAAGCATTGTCTTGGTAGACAAAAGTTTTAGACTTCTTTTCGTCTTGGGGTTTAGAAAGTTTCCACTGCAGGTGCACTGTGTTCACCTGCAGTGCTTAGTTGATAAAAGGTAACTTTACAGCAACCTTAAAGGAGTTGCTGACCGACTGGTTCTTCGCAGCCCGGCTGCCAAAGTAGAGAAGTATTTATTGTTCACCCCGTGGGGTTTAAAGTTCTGGCTATATTAGCAGGTAGTTAGCTCCAAACCTTCACTAATAGAAGTTTAGTAACAATGTCGGCGATGTGTCAGCAACGACGTGCCTTGGTGGAAATTCCTGCTCCACAACCTAAAATTGCAGGTAAGTCTGAATCAAACACAGAAAAGGTATTTATTCGCATGTTAGAGTTCATTCAATGATGCTGTTTATGCTACAAGTTCCCTTGCTACCATGCTAACCTTACCGTGATGCTAATTAAAACTCTGTTTATTTACTCTTAACTTAAAATATTACCAGTTTTTTTGCAGAAACAACAAATGCCGCATTATGAGCAGTTTTTTTTAAAAATTATTATAATTTAAATTCTTGTCCGATTTTTTCCAGCTCGAATGAGAAGGTCTTACTTAGAAATCCTCGGAGCTCGTTTCGCCCCTGCTCCACTTCCAAGAGGCAGCAGAAACCCAAACCCAAAGCGAGCACACTCTTGTAAGCACCTTCATTAAACTACAACAACAGCACCTTCAAAAGTGCTGCTGGGTTTGTGTTATGCGACACATGCACAGGGAATATAAGGGAATTTATTGCAGTTAATTTGGACAGCCCTGTGATTTCCATCTGTATTTTCTTTCTAAGTCTTATAATTTTCTTTCAAGTTAAACAGTTGAGCACTTCTTTTATTAACTGAATACATTTCAAGTTGGTTGATTCCTGTGAGTTTGGGGGGGATCAAAATACAGAACTTATCTGTCGTTTTCTTTGGTGAATAGTGTTAAAACAATACATGCTCCAAGCTTTATAAGCTATTTTATGATACTTTTCTTTCTAAATAATAAAACTATATTTGCTTTTTTTCCCATAGCCTTCTGAACTACGATTCGGATAAGTAATAAGTATTCTGTGCACTTCGATCATTGTCTGTTGCAGTGGACCTGTCCTTCGGTGGTGTATGGGGAGAAAGAATCGAGGACCAGTGTGAAAAGATGGACGATCATCCTACCCCACTCTCCAAACAGCAGCTTGTTCAGCTCATCAGATCACTCATCTTGGTTGAACAGGTAAGAGACCTTTACAGTGTGTAGATACTGAGTATTTGTAAAGTAAAAAAAAAAAAAAAATCATTGCATGAGATTTGGCCTAAAACATGATCTGCTGCGTTACCTTTAGAGCCAAGAGCCCAAAATGGTGGCAACAGACCTCAAGTGTCTCCAGGAAGACCTCCAGCTAAAGAAGACAAATGTTTACAGGTCAATCCCATACTCAAGATTTGGCTCCAACAGGGACGCTCACTGCTACAGAAAGGCCTATCCTCACCTGGTGGCATTCAAAGTATGTGTAATAATAAAATAAAAGTAAAAATTGTGTAACGGGGGCATTTAGTGGAAGGCAGTTTTCTGTTTATATATAAAAAAAAAAATAGACTTTGATGAATATATGATCCTGCACAATTCCACTGGAAAACAAATGTATTTTTATATGTTTCCATTCTATTTCTTGATCAAAGCTCTTTTTGACCCTGCAATTTTTGCTGTAATTAATGTATTTTAAAACTCCACAGGACTCTTGTGTATTAACAGCTGACTTGATTGCATCATTCCCCTCAGGTTTCATGTCAGGAGTGGGGCCAGGTTCTCCTGAGGAACAAAGAGTGGGACGCTGTGTTGGAGCACTCCCTCATGGCGTGGCGATACACCAGTGATTTACCGCAGTGGGACACAGTCAGCCATAATGCATTGAGAGAGCAGTGCTACAGCATCCTGGCTGCTCACAGTCTGGCTGCGCTCCAGCACTACTGCCCAGAGCCCAGCAGAGGACAGGAACTGCTCAGGAGGTAACGCAGGCTTTTAACGCCACTTGAACTTGGATGCAGACATGCATGCACTCTTCCTGTGTTTTTAAATGGATTTTAAATACTTCTCAACGGCCGTAAGGTAAGTTGGAGAAAAAGGCTGGTTTTCCTGCAGATATATGCAGGAAATCTATGAGGGTTTTATTTAAATTATTAATAAGACGAGTTTTTCAGTGGGTTTGAACACCATGTATAATTATCCCTTCACTTAACAGTTTGTACCCTGTCTCATAATGATCTAAAGTCCAGTAAAATACTCTGAAGTTTGACGTTTTAACAAATAAATAAACTAAGACAGTTTTAAGATGAACTCTGCTGATTGGTTGGCTGCCAGCATAAACATCCAGCTAAAGAAAAGCAACATAAACATCCTACTGGAGTCTCACTTTGCTGCCTGTTCCATGTAAGTTTCAGGTCCACCTTATGATTATGGTTTGAACTCATTCAGTTTTTAGAATGTGAACATGCCGATTCATTAGGGTTAGCAGTTAAATTGCTAACATTCGTCTGAGCCGGGTAGCCTGACTGTTTTTATTATTTCTAGGATATATCATGCCGTTTATTCGAAGGAGACCTTCATACGGAAAATGCGATAAACGTCACTTTTCCTTCTGTTTCTAGGTTTAAGATGGCTCAGCTGCAAAGCCAGTTGATAGTCCCCTGTATTGAGGGACTGCAAAGGATTATGGGATACACAGAAGATATTTCTATGGATACAAAGTGACCTGATGATTCTGCTCAGCAGCTGGATTCTGAGTTGTGAAAACTGTGCCTCATGGTTAACTCCTCCAATGATTGTTTTAATTGGTCAAAAATGCTGTTTTCTTGGCTGATTAATTACAGAATCCACAACAGTATTCTTCCAAAGGACTGGTGCTGCTAAATGATCTTTGTGTTTGTTTGTTTTTTGCTTTAAATAAGAAGATCAAGTTAATAATTTATTAGTTTACTTTATCTACTGCTTTCACACCAATTTTCATACAATTTTGCATAGGTAAAGTACTCTATTGCTACAAGATGGACATCTGAAATATAAAATAATGTAGACTTTAAAACGTGTCCTTAATGATTCTTATATAAGAAAGTAATGCTGGATTTAATCACATTAGAAGAAAAGCTTAAATGCTCTTATTTGGCATCTCCATATAAAATATACTCCCTTTTCAGAGTATTAATATTCACTTGGTACTGGCAGGAGTTTAAATAAATGTGGGTGTGTGTGTGTGTATATATATATATATATATATACTTTTAGAGAATAATTTGCATTGACAGATGAATTGTTAAGAAGGTTATTGCCTCTTTTTTGCGTATTAACTTCCATGTTACTGTTGGAAACCCTGTAACATGTCTGCTTTGTCTCGTCTCGTGATTTCCTGTTGCATCGTGTTTTTCATGGAGTCCTTTATTGCACTGTCAGTGTTTGTCCTGAAAACTTGAAAGTTTTGATAAAATTGATTTCTAATTTAAATAAAATTGATATGAACTGCATTGAAACCTGTCTTGAATGTTATGCATGTTGGTTTTGCTCAAATGCCAAATTTTTTACTGTCGAAATTTATAGGCTACGTAGAGTTGCAAATGTGTCTGGTATTTTTTTATATATTTTTTGTAGTTTTACATATTTTTATTTTGAGGGATTTGTGAAGAAAATTACCATTCTTAAAAGTTTATTCTTAGAGTTTTATCGGTTCAATCATTTCTTTACTCTGCCTTTAAGTAACCACTGTGCACCACTAGATGGAGCCCTTGTTGCATCTTCTCCAGCATCCAAATCAGTTTGAGAGCCAGTCTCGAGTCACATACCAATGTTGATGCTACTGAAGAAACAGCTGTTGCCATGGCACTCTGAAGAGCTAAGATTAAACAATTTCTGAATGCTATTTAGGTTTAATAAATGAGGCTGTTGGCTGATACTTAGGCCTCCTGCTGTATTGACATGTATTCCCTGTGGGAACAAGCGGACTATGATATCTATAGCTTTTATTGCTTTCCTGGATTTAACTCTGGCACTTGTTTCCATGGTAGTGTATTATACAACCTATTAATATTGCACCCTATAGTGCTGTGTACATTTGACAAACCACACAAGCAATGTTTTATTTGAAACCTGTGACTTGAACATGTGAAGCAGCCTTGGAATTACTTACACAGAATAATTTGTCTAATATCAGTTTTATATTGTGTGTTTTGACTCATTCTGTGCACCTTCTATTGGTACAAAACTCACTGTAAGTATAGGATTTATTTCAGACTGTATTTCCTGGCTGTCCCTCAGTTAATTGTATCAAGGCATATGGTTTTCTTTGAATTTTCACCTCCAAATGCTTTTTCCATAACATGAGAAGTAGATGAGATTGCTAAGTAGTTGAGCCCAAAATACTTAGGTCCAGATGCCGTTCAGTGTATGTTGAAATTTGAATTATCTTATTTTGCTACGGTTCTTAGAAAATTCAGAAAAAATGTGATAAAAAAAGAAATTACACCATTTGCCGAGGTCAGACAGTCATACTACACCTTTGAATCCATTTAGAAGACTTGCCCAACCGGATCTGAGAGGACAGAATAAGATTTATTTTTATTGTTTGTATCGTAAAGTAAAGAAATTAAAATTTCAAGGTTGTTGTAAATATGTCACCAAGATCAGATTGGTACTACTTAAAATGACAGAAACTGCAGTTTCTCTTTCTTTAGATGTACATTCTCTACACAAATGCTTTTATTTCTTTTTTATTAAAGTTAGATTGAAGTATAATGTAGCATGTTTGCCTAACTCAAAAGAAAAGAAAAAAAGATCAATTGACCAGGTTTAGTGTTCAACAGAAAGCAAAAATTAAGTTTAAAAATATAGGCATCTTTAAAAAGTTAAATTTATTTAGTTTATTCCGTTTAAACCCTTGAAATGTAAACACAGCCATATTGCAGGAAGTTCTAGAGGTCATTGGTCTTCCTTCTGCTGATGAGCTTTATGAAGGTGCTGCAGATGAAAACAAATCTACCAAACTCACTATTCAAGAGCTGCACTCGCCACGTTTCCATAGCAACCATTAGGCGCTACCTACATCCAAACTGGTTGTTTGAGACATGCTGTGGGGCCATTTCCACAGGCCTTTTGCAAGTGTGTTAGTATCATTTCGTCATCTCCTTCTAGAATTTTGAGAACTTTTCAGAGAAGATTTATAATTTCACGAAGCAGAATTGAAATCCAATTTGTAAAGACTTTTTCATCCATCTTTACCAGTGGTGATGAAATACAATCTAAAAAAAAAAATCCAGAGGCTCTGTGTATTTTCTTTTAATAATTTGGTGAAATAAAGAAAGAATATTGAGAAGCAAAAGATGTTTGCATGGAGGTAAAGAAGCAAGCCGCAGCGTTTTCTTCCTAAAATAGCTAAAGCAATGCTCTGGAGATCACAGATGGACTGTGCAGCAAAAGGAGAGACTAATTCCCACGCTTAGTATCTCAGGTTTTCATTGTTGCTTTCTTACTTCTACCAGCGCTGTCTGCAATTCCTTCATTTCCAGCTTTTCAATAAGAGTCTGATTTACACCGGGTATGTTTACTTTTTAAGACTGCCTGTGAAAGACGTTTCTGAAGGTGTATATTTAAGCAACTCTGTTTAGTAATTCACAATTCAGACTACATGAATTGTGAATTATTCACAATTCATGTTGGAGTTTTTGCTCTTGTGCAAAAACTCCAAAAATGTATATATTATGTTTTCATTTTGAAGAACACTGATGAAATATGTCATGGTCCATTAGGTTTGTTGGGAAACAGGTTAACATATTGAATAATTTTTACAAGTTTACAGGTTTTATTTATTAAAATATTATATTTATTTTAGTTTTTTTCACTTTCAAAAAGCAGGAAGTAATGTACTGCTATTCAAAAACCAATAAATTGGTCAAAACACAGAAGAAAGCATAAAAATAGATTAGTCATACATTCTACTGAAATCTCTAGTCAGGGCATAAAAGCAATTATTTAATTTTGGATTTTTTTTAACTATAAATTATAATACAGTACTGCAACAGAAATGTAGTTTTGGAAAGGTTTTATTTAATAGGTTATTTTCCTACAGTTTCTCCTAAAAATAAAAGAATATTAAAAAGAAAAAAGCAAAATTCGCTCTGGTCAAAAAAAATAATAAAAAAATGAAAGTAAATGAATCCTGGCAGATGGAATTTTAAAAAGCTTAATTGAAGCAAATTCACTAGGGATGTTCAATGAATCTACATAACACAGTTTCTTATTTAAAATATATTCAAAACTCAACACAGCAGCAAAAACATAGTATTAATAAAAGATTCAAAATTAATCCTGAAAAGATAGAAGTGAGAAACTATGCTATCTGACAAATAATGACAGAAAAATTGCAGCGTCAGTCATGGCATGGATTATTATAATTCTCAATATATATACAGGCTTTCAAGCAATATATATGCAGTGATCTGAACAGGTACTTTTCAAGGAAGGACTTGCTTATTTTAGAAAAAGCAATTGCCAGACGTTACTCTGCATGTATCATAACATCAAGACTTTATGGCATAAAGGTCCGCCGTGTGTTCAAAATACACAATTTGCGTCTAAGTGAATGATTTCCGCCTCTGCTTCAAGTAGTTTTCCATGTTTTTCTTCACGTTTCTTGTTCATACAAGGTAATAAACATTACATGTTATGATTGGTGAGTTTCTCTGGATAAATGAGCACGTAGTGGTACTGTCCAACCTCATCATGACTCAGAAATGTTGGGCTCCAATATTTTGACCTTTGTGAATGTTGAAACTGCAGGTTGATTCTGCAAGACCCCTCAGGTCACCAGAAGCAGGTGCTCATGAATACGATGACGTTACATGTGCTTGAGGTTATTAATTATGAGCCTCATTTATTTGTTTTTATTTGTTTGTCTTACAAGCAGCTTCTATATTTCCACCTTTCCTTTCCAGTCGTTTCGTTTTCCCTCACCTTCTGTCTCCCAACATTCTCCCCCATTTTGCCCTGATGGCTTTCAAAAATATATTTCTTTTCTTTTACCTTGTCACATGAGGTTATTCTTAGTAACATTGTTTATTAATATTTTCTGGTTAGAAAGGAGCATTTGTATCAAGCCCAAATCCAAAAATGATGAAATGCCAATACTCCAGCCACAAAAATTTTAAATCTCAAGACATGCAAATCGGTTCCCATCTCCTGACATTGTTAAATCTTTCAGGACATTTCTCTAGCAACTTAAGATCTGTTGTCACTCACTTCTAAATCTGTACAGTGCCGTTTGAGTTATAGGCTTCAGCGATGGACACAATAATTGCAGGTAGGTAGGTCTTAATATGAGCCAGAGACCAGCCCCACGGGGCCCTGTCCCCAGGTCATGTGTCATTACCTCAGCCTGAATTGGTAGCAGACTGCAGGAAGGCCAAGCAGCAGGGACAGTGATACTGTTTTCATGGCTGATTGGAGAGCGCTGGCGGCCATCGCCTGTCCTCTTTGCCTTTTTCCAAGGGAATGTATTCTCCATCCAGGCAGTGTTTGGCAGGCAGCAGATTCCTCCCACTCCTTTTACAGCTTTGCCAGATGCATACCGAAAACGCATATACTGCATGTTCTTGGTGTTGCATATCAGAAATTCTTTGCAGATGCATAAATGCAGTTTGATTCCACTGCAGTTCACTCAACCGTACATCTCGAAACTAATACTAAAACCAACTTTCCTGCATTGCAAAAACCCCGCGGTAAGGGTTGCAGTCTGCATGTGCTTGTTCATTCTTCCCACTCGTGGCGACAATCCTGTTTTAAATTTAGAGCGTGAGTCACGGGTGATAGGCATGAAAGATCTGGAGTGAAAGCTAAATTACCGCCACAGAACCTGAGCACAGAAGTGCTGATGATGCTGGAAGTACTGCAGAACACAAAAGTAGAGAGCTGTCAAGCTGTAAAATTACACAGCAGGCTGGGTGAAGAGATGATTACGGGCAATTATGCATCCGCGAATGCCCTCTGAGGGGTTAGCGTTTAAGGGGTTAGCCGGTTTGGACGTACGAATAGCAATCCGTCTCAGCATCTTCTGTGTGCTTCCTTGTCGGTGGCAATCTTCTGTTAGAAGAAGGCTTGATAACATGGAGCTGCTTCAAGTCCAGAGGCAGCAGAACTCTTTTATTCTTCTGACCGTAATTGTCGTAAGACACAGTCCTTTGCCAGTTATTTTGTTGAATTTCCTTACATGTATGCATTAATGCAAATTTACACAATATCCCTTATATTAGTTTGTAGGTGATGTGCAGTTTTTCACACACTTTATAGATGTAGATGTGAGACGCGTGGGTGACACCGATCTGCATGTACCTCCCAAAACAAGGACTAATCTGAGCGTTATTTCAAGCTTAGTCTAAATATGACATGTTTTAATGTTGTATTTCTTTTTTATTTTCATAATTGTACATTTTCAATTCCTTTTTGTTAAGCTCATCTCAATCAATAACTTGGTACTTGAAGCACTGTTTTGGTAAGGCCTTTTTAGAAACTTTCCAATCCCTTTATTTACCCATTGAAAGAAAAGTTTTGTTCAGCTGAAAGGCCTAATCTTAATTTTGGAGTAATATTGGCATTTATAAGGGTTCTTAGAGTGAGTTTCAAGTACTTGTGGATTTTAGCTATTTGTAGTCTGTAACCGAGAACAATACTGTGTGTACATGTTCATTAGGACCATATCCTGTTGTTATAAGTCTCTCATCCCCCTTTGACTGAAAAGTGAGCCCTCAGAATGAAGTTGCCAATGAATTGCTTGACAGTAGAAATGTGTTTTTTAAGTGCAGCATTAATTTCAGACTGAACAGTCCAATGTTTGTTTCAATAGATTTTACGGCTTTGCTTGGTCGGAGAACTGTCTGATGCTTTGTTGTAATGAAGTCATCTATCGGACTGCTCATCCACCATGGCCTGATTGGTGGAGAGCTGTACCAGTAGTTGTTGAACTGTAAAATTCTCCCATCTTTTCAAAGACTCTCCTCCACAGTGACCATTGGCTTATCGGTAACCTGTCTGAATAAAACTCTTTGTCCCTGATTACTCAGCTTGGCTGAAAGTCTCAAATTTCACCCTTCATCCCTTTTAAGAGTAATAGAGAATGCTACACTGTTGGATTCTTTGTATTCTTTAAAAACTTGCTTGGAGAACTGGGAGTAGACTTGAGCAATGAAAGCTAAAACTGTCTTGGCTACAGCAATAACATAGTATGAACATCCACCAATCTTTTCATTCTTTCAGCTGCACTTTGCATCATCTCAAAAGCATGGTTTCTGCCCTCCTTACATACTAGTCTTCCTTCCCAGACAGGAAATCATTGCAGGAGGGCTCTCACCCTATCACATATGGTCATTTAACACATCGCTGGCATCCACAAATGAACCAAGAGCAGCAGCCGCTCCACTAGGCCCACCCGACTTTGCACAAATGTTTATCTCTCGCTCTCCTGCTGTGCCGGGCTACAATTTTTTTTGTTACTTTATTCATTTGATTTTGCTTGTTTGTCACAGGGAGCACTCGCTTTGAGTTCAGGGTGATGGATTTAGATTCGGAGGCCTCGTTTTTGCCTTTGACACTTTGCCGTAGCAGAAATATTTACTGTTCCCAGACTCTCATTTTTTTATTTCCAATTTTGCGCTTTCTTATATTTCTAAAGGGAGCAGGGGAAGGGGCTGAGAAATGGCAGGCAGTTTTTCCCCTTTTTTCCCCCCTTTAAATCTTTTGCTGCCCTCTTGAAATTTGTAATAGCCATTTTGGCTCTGTCAAACTGCTTTAGCCTTTTGGTGCACTTGGAGCTTCATTGGTGATAAAACAGATAAAGCCTTCTTGACAAGTTAAAAATGAGAAAGCAATTGTGGCTGACACCCTCGAGACAGCCATCGTCTCTGTCTCCCTTTTGGCCACTTTCTCTGTCTCTTTCCCAGTGTCCTGTTTGCTCTTGTTTTCTTGAAGAAGCCTGCTTGTTATGCGCTATCTCTGCAGACTAAAATATTAAAACAAGATACCTCTTGAGGATGTTTGCTATTGCTGAGCGATTCAAATCTAGCCAAGCTGAAAGAGACTACTTAAGCACTGCGGGATGTAAACATGGAGATAGTGAAGACCGCATATTTTTTAGAGCATTTTGCTTCTTTAGGCTGTGTTTACAGTTTCCTTTGTCTAAATTGGACTTAGAAAATCTGTAAGTCCAGATTTTCTTACATTTTATGTGACATTTTATGTCCTTATATCACATAATTGGGTTTGGACTTTCTAAGGCATTTTTGGCTTTGATCTAAACCTGTTTCATTGCAGCTGTGGTTGTAATAAGTTTAGGGTCATTGTCCTGCTGAAAAGTAGCCATTGCGGTCTCAGTTTCTCCTGTACAACTTTCCATCAACTGTAATTAGATGACTTTTGAAAACAATATATAATTTTTCTTGCACTTTAATTGGTCTGTCATAAAAAAATAATTCCAGTAAAACACGCAGAAGTTTGAAGTTTTTATGTAAGCTACTGTGAGATGTAAACACATACCTACTGCTATAACTATGGGCATTCATAAGAGCCTAAAAATGTTAGGATGGCGACGGCCTTCTTATTGTGTGTTTTTTATGTCAGGCTTTGTGTGTGACAGAAAGCCAAGGCCTTGTGTGTGAAATATTCACGAGGGATGGGGAAAACGAAAAGGGGGATTGATAGAGCCGTGTTGGCAAGGCGAGGTGTCTAAATCACAGTTTGGAATGGTCTGTCGGTGTGGCGATTGGCTGTCACATCCACAGATGGAGGACGGCGCCCACAGGAAAAGGATAAACTGTCTGATAAGCGCTCGGTGAGGTACAGGGCTTCTTCTGGCAGACGGGCTCTTGAGAAAGAAGGTGTTGGGGGGTAAAGAGATGGGAATAGAAGAGGAAAACGAGTCAAGGGAGACCAGGCAGCAGATGAATCTCCATCTGTGTTCAGAGGCAATCGGCAGCAAGAAAACAAGCCAAACGACCGCCGAGGTGCGGCTTTGGTCTCATACCTCTGTGGGTTTACCTCTGTGAAGATACCCTTAAGTGCATTTTAGATTGTTCTCCTTTCTGCTGGGGATAGAAGCTGAGCGTTGTCCCGTAATAATGAGCTGGGATGAGTGGCATCAATCAGCTGCTTCTTGCCAAGTGGGGAAGTGAACAACAGCTGCAGTTGTAACAACAGTTCATTTAAGCAATATGAAATCAGTCAAGCAAATGGCAACGACTTACTGAAATGAATGGACTGGTCCTGTGCAGCAGTATTGTGTTATGTAATAGCGAACAGATCTGTGACAAAATTAAATGCTAAAATCTGAGCGACTACATCAAACCACTGACCTGGGACAGATTATGGTCATAAAAGCATGAATAATCCTCAATGGCTCCAATTTTGCAAAGGTTAGCCAGTCTGTTGCAAAATATCCTCATCACTTATAATGCGTTTAAAAAAATGCAGAATTATTCTGCAATATACAGCTCAAAATATCCAAATGGGATAAATCAACACACAACCATGCTATGTGAGTAGTTATATACAGTATATATGACTCATACATATTTTAAAAATAACAAAAATACTGATTTTTAAAATGCATAGACATTAAACCAAAGTAAAAGTTTTATCAGCCAGCAAACTTGTGGGCTGGTGGGTGGAGGAATTTCTAACCTGACTATAGATGATCACATACAGAAGCTAATATTCTCAGCACACATCTGTAACCTTTTTTCTATTAAGATGAAGATCACCCTATTTTTGTCATGAAGGAATAGCCTAGAAAATCATCCATTTATTATAAAAACTCTCAATATTAGCACAGTAGCAGGTTAGAGTCATAAAGTTAGCTGACTCTTTATGAGCTCTCTGCTCAATTACACATGTGACGGGGCCAGTGATGACTTCTGTTAACGTGGTGAAGTGCTGTAAAAATGTAAAATGATCAGAGTTCAAATTTAATCACTTTTTTCCTTTACATTGAGATGGTTGGGTTCGGTTAAATCTCTATAAGACACAGGGCCTATCAGGAAGCACTTTAGGAAGAAGGCAATCCCAGTCTGGGGCTAGCACCTAGCTTACAGCTGATGTAATATTTTGAACAAAAAGTGTGGTGAATTACTTTGCTCTTGCTCAAAGTATTGACTCAGGGGAGACTGAATAAAAGCTAACTGGTTTATAAAAGCCTCCATAGCTTTTATAAGTCAGGTATCTGGTTCCAGTAATATATAATAAAAATCTGTTGCAAAAGGTACATAAAAGGTTCAAGGTGTTAATTGTTTGTTAACCTGTTGGACTACTGCTTCCAGAACTACTTTTGCTTAAGCCTATGGTACACTTTTCAAGTACTCCACGTTATGCTTCTTAGATACATGGCAGATTGATAAAAACCCCAAGAAGATACATCTTACATGTAGCAGCTTTAACTTGGAGATGTTCTTTAAACCCGTCTGTTCAGGACGGATTTCTGCGAGGAGCTCATGCAGTAACGATGCAGCCATTCTTTGATGGCAAAGAGGTAGAAAACAAAAGACACAGAGCCAGCTGTCATTCCCAGAATCCCAACCCATACCTGATTCCATGAGCGTAAATAATAAAAATAGAGGATGTTGGCAGCTTCTTGGGGTTGCAATCTTTCAGTTTGCAAAATACGAGCCAGGCATCCATCCGAGCTTTATTGTCAAGGGATGAAGGGTTTTCTTTTCCCCTTTTTATACCAGCTGTACATATTGATAGCAGAGAGACGCCTCTCCTAGCGCCTCAGCCCAGGCACTTATTCCAGCATCCCTCAGCTATATTGTATGTCAGAAGATAGGATGTGCAATATTTCGCGACCAAGAAATGAATCTGCAGAGATTTCTTTGTGGCTTGTCCAGATAATCCCTTTTGGTCAAAGTGAAAGAACCTGCTGCTGCTTTCCGCTTGAGGCGTCGTTTCTTGAAGGGGTCCGTTTTCATTTCAGTTGCAAAATATGGTTGTGGGACCCGTTTACTATCCTGTGATCCAGTTGACAGATAAATGATGAATTGCTCAGTAGCTTAGCTAAAGAACACATTTCAGATGTGATGAAAAACTATTTACACTCTTGATTTTTTATCTGTTTGCGCTTTGTGATTTTTGTTTATTTTATATCAAACAAATCTTAATGTAAGACAGATAACCCAAGTCAATTAATCATACAGCCATTTGAATGAAGATGTTATTAACTTTTATTAGCCACCCAACTATTAAACTGTGACATTCTAGTGATTAAACCAAATTTCAATAAATGCAAAATTAAGAAGAAATTAAGAAATTAATAAAATAGAGCCTGTCATACTACATGAAGTAGGCTTAAAGGTTTCATAAAAGCAACACTTTATTAAAAACATCATGAAAGGCTCATAAAGCCATTTCCCAGGAGTGTTTGGCCAACCTAAATTATTCTAAAACACATAAACGACTCATTTTGCGTAGTGAATAAAACTATTTCTTACTGTTATCCAAATTAAAAGTTCAATTCAAAAATGCTTTATTGATTCCAAAGAGAAATTAAATGTTGTCGTAACTCATATTAATACATAATTTATGTATTTATGGTACAACTTTACTCAAATAAAAGACAAGAAATGTAAAGGTCAGGAATGAAGGACATTTGTTTTGTAACTTCTGATCCAGAATTGTATTGGTGAATTCTCCCAGACTGTCGTAAAGACTTTCACTAAAAGAAAAGTCATCGTCAGCCGTCTCAGACCTGATTAAAGCTGAAACCATTTTCTTCTCAGTGACGTTTTAATATAGGCATATTCCGTGTGTTTCTGTTCATATGTGTGCTTGTTTATGCCTGTGGGCATTTGTGTTTGTGTGTGACAAGCCACCGAGGTCCTCCCATTCCTTCAAGCCCCCCCCAGGCGCTGGGGAGCATCTGCAGCCCTCTCTTTTCCATATGCCCCATGCCTCTTAGTCTGTCTCAATCATTAATTCAGGGTGATTATGAATTAACAAGCCACCATTACTCGCCCCCCTATCAAATGGTTTTCCTCCCATTTTCCAAACATGGTTCTCAAATTCGAAGAGGGCTTATGGATTGGTTTTGCATGTTCATACACCATATACAGTCGCTTTGGGCGTCCAGCTTTTTCAGACGAATTTACAGTTCAGACTCCTCTCAGCGTGGAAATTCTCAATCTGACTCCAGAAGTGAAGCCGTTCCTGCCGTTTGATGAGCTGCAGCCCCTCCTGTTTCCCGACGTTTTCCTGTACGCTTCAGAGCGTTAGGAAAAGCTGAGCAACAAGCACCTCGTCTCAACTCATTTAACCCCCCCTCCGCCCACCCTTCAAACTTAGCTGCATGCTGATGGGAATTCTCCGTAGGCAGCAAAGTGAGCAGACGCATCGTGAATGGCTGGGGGTTCGGGCGCACACAACAAAAGGAGAGACGCTTGCCAACATGGGGGCCTGAACGCAGCATCCTCCAGTTGAAGGGCGGCCTCCTTAATCACCATGACACCCCGTCGCTCTGTTGTCTTGGCAAAACAATGCAGAAACAAACAGACCCCAGCTAACTTGAATAGATGCTTTCTGTTGGGAATGAGACTCACCAGCCTTGTGGTGCTCCTCCGACACTAGTTTCTGTCAACATTGGGGAGATCTAATCCAGGTTTTAATGTTAGAAGAAGATGTAGGTCATGTTATTTAAGGTGTTGATGAAACTGTGCCCTAAAAGAGCAGCTGTTGTATCTACATGATGTTGTTCTGGTGGTTTGATCCACTTTCAAAAGTGCAGTGTGAAAGTAAACCTAGCCAAATGAAGAGTTCAGATTAGGATCTGATAAAGAATTGGTGGAGGAAGTTAAAGATTAGGGTGATGGCAAGACGTCCTTTCAACCAGACTTCAGTCACCAAAGAGAAATCAACAAAATACCAGTGAAAACATAAAAAATCTAGATTAGACTACCATTTATTATTTATAAATCATTGCTGCATTATATATTTCAATAAAATTTAAAGAGAAAATGAATTATTTTTGCCATTTTTTGTACCATCTTAATATGATAGAGTTTGACAAATTAGGACTACAGACCAAAAATAAACCTCTAAATGACCTTAATACTTTTTGGAGTCACATATTTGTTCATGAATTGTTGAGGGCAAAATATTCATGTAAATGATTTATGTAAAAATCTTATTTTTGTGTATTTGTTTATGCTACTGAAATAAAAGATGGATTTTTACATATTTTATTACTGGAGCAAAGAAGTGTGTTTTATGTAGAGGCCACTTTTTTGTACAAATATACAGTTTAAGTTAATATAAGTGATTATCTTACTTGTTAGTGGATGTTCCCTGAACGTCTCTGTCTCGGTTGGTCACGCGACTGCCACCTGCCTGCGCAGCTGTTCCTCGTTAGCTGCGTCCCGGTAAACAGCCTTACCTCCACAGAACTTCTATCAATTACTTTTCTTTTTCTCTGAAACTAATTTAATTCCTTTATCAATAAATTAAATTTACTTTTATATTCACTGCGCTCACCCTCTTCAGACCTGCCAGCCTGCTGTCTTCGTTTTACAGCCTGTAAGTTATTGACCAAAAATATCTCTCTCGTTTACATTTGCAAAATGGTTTCATCTTCTGTTTTTCAGCTAAATGTGTTTTTGTAGTCTTTAGCTGGACAAAACTAAAACATTGGAACCTATTTATTTATTTTGGTCCAACATGGTAACTTTTTTAATCATCTTGAAATTGGCTCATGGTATGACTTTATTTTATTTATTTTAAAAAATGGCAGTATTTTCTTTTTACATCCATAAGTATTTTAGAAATTAAAAAACAGACGTTTTCAACGCAGATAATTTGAATGCATTGCATTAAAAGGATCAGGTGTAAAATGTATATCTTGTACAACCATTGTAGGTAAACGCAAGGGCTTCGCAGGCTAAAGCCCTCGATGCGGCCGTCCCGAGTCCTAACCTCTACCTTTACCACATGTCTTCTTCCTCCCCCTTCCTGTCAGATCACTTTCAAATAAAGACCACTAGCAACAAAAAATTATTTGGGGGGGAAAAAAAAGGTTAAATCCAGAAGCACAGTCATAAAGGCAAAACAATAGAATAAAATCTAATAAATTGGATAGGCTAAGTCATTTAAATAACAGTAAGTGGATCTTATCAAAATTCACGTATTCAATGCAGATACTTCAAACTCAATGTGAAGCAATGGAAGAATATGGAATTATTAAATATTTTGTGTGATTTCATCTGGGGACTGATCATTCTCACCTTGACTGTAGGTATGTGGGGGGGGGGAGGGAAATTAGTGGATATGTAATGCCTACTCTATCTAAATATCAGAAATAAATCAAAGCAAAAGACAATGTCTCCACCAATTAAATCTCTAACTTGTTGCAGATACGAATTGTAAATTTTAAAAGCTGTGACAGTACTGAGTTGTAAACAAATTATGATGCCTTATTAAGAAATGTTCCCACTGATGAAGGACCTTTTTTTTTTATCTCCAGAACATGCTTACAAAAGTTGGCCTTGTTTTACAGAACTGTTACCCTAGATTTTGGTCATATTTTTCACGATAACAAATTTGCACTGTGCTATTATAGTCCACTTAGCCGCCAAACCTGTCCTCAGGTCATTTCACTGAAGCACCTCTCACTGGGAAGACAAGCAAAAGACTCCAGTTGAAGCTATTATTAGTTTGACAGTTTTAGGAATAGCAGTATATGCATTAAGCTGACCATAAAGTTAGAAACCATAGCTTCAGGGAAAGTAGGTGGGTGAATGAACTGTTGGGGAGGCCTCCACCAACATCTGCTGCTAAGTTTTCACGACAGAGTCCCCTCCTCTTCTCCGATCTTCCTTACAAGGTTTTGACATTGACAAGAAGCTGCTTGGGGAGTAAATCCCCAGTGTGTATCCATATATGCGGGATAAACCTTCATTTTATTTCATATTACTCAGGAACACATCAGCTGCCCAGTCCTGTTTGTTGACCCTCCTCACATTTTGCATAAAGTGTTGGACTTCCAGATGTGTCACAGACACGTTGTATCTGTTTAAATTCAAAATATATCAAATTTTAAAAGAAAAAAACACAATTCCTTTTATATCGCAGAAACAGAGGATGATGAGGAGGAACACATCAGCCGCCCTGCTTTTTCAGAATTCAACCTCAAAGATCTACATGCAGTTTGGTGAGTCTCAAACATGCCCAATTTTTCCCTGCGGACTGACTCTAGATGCAGCATGTGGGAGATGGAAAAGTTCAACTTCTTGAAGGCGGAACATGAATCGGTAATGTTGTCAAACTATTGGAAAGTTTATAAAAAAGTTTGAATTCCAGCAGTTTTTTCTCACTGGATAAACTACAGTCATTTTTTGTGCTGTAATGAGCTTCAGTGGTTTCACCCTAAATCAGTAGCAGTGGTTGTGTAGGTGGTTATTGTTTCTGGGTTAACATGTCAGATTTTAACTGCAGTATTCTGACAGAGATGGCCTCTCAAAGTTGTGCCTTGCAGCATTTCATCTTAACGCCGTCCTGCACATCGACAGTCTTCACGTTAGACACGCTTTTGTTCAATAAGCTTTGGCACAAGTCTGTCAGTCTTATCATTTTTTTTCTTCACCAGGAATGTTTGTTTTATTAAACAGAAATGTGTAGATTTTGTTGCCGTAATTTTTAGTTATAATAACTTCATTCTCTCTTAATGCGACTGCACCACTTTTTGACCCCTGAAATTTGAAACCAATCTGCCAAATAGTGATTTTTTTCTGTCTCAAAAAGTTACGATTAGTCCTGTTGCTGCTACAATGATATGTAATTGTGAGTGCTATGGTTGTACCAGTTATTTACAGGGTTCTTCTACCGTCTGGAAAAGTATAGAAATATACAAAATGCGATTCCAGTCTTTTCGAGGTTTAGAAAAGTATATACACAAATATGACTAAACTGAATGGCAAAATCTGCTCATGGAAATTGCAGAAAGTACAATTGTAATAGCTAAAATGTATAGATTTTGTTGCAGTCATACTACCAGATTACAAATAGCAGCCATGGGGTGTATCTGATGGACTATTTCTCTACTTGTCCTTCTACTCTTAGTTCTCCTCTACAATTCCACACTAATGTTAATTCTTCTGCTTGAAGGCTTTTTCATTGATCTGAATTCAGATAAACCAGTAAAATATTTGAGTTGAAAGCAGAGATTTAGCCCTTTAATGCTGTTACTTCTGAAAGGGCAACTTCATCAGTCTGGCTGTTTATATATTCAGTGTTTTCTTCTTTGGAAAGTGCATTATTTCTGCAGACTACTCGCCTTCAGGACATAAACTGAAGAAAATGCTCAGCTGTATTGTCTTCGTTGTTTTTGCATTGATTAAGGATTATGATTTGATTTCTGTTTGCCTCCATCCCTTTTAGTAAAATTATTTGGACAGCATATTCACACGGGCCTTTATTTTCAACTGAGTTATGGTCAGAACACATAGTGATGAAATGGACAATTTTATCCCATCAGTTGTAGCCAAAACAAAGATTCATCTTTTATTTTATTTTGGATTGCATGATTGGTTCTAAGTTTAAATTTAATGCTTTTCATTTTTATGAAGCACAATAAAGAGTTTTCTATTCATAGCTGCAGTTCTAAAGCATTTGTTGACAATAATACCTAATTTTTCCATTGACATGAAAACAAACTATTGGTGCCAAATGGGCTTCTAATCCTCTTCATGTTCATCTCAGTCTGAGGACCTTCTTAAACTGCTGCTTGCTCATAGGAGATGTTCTTATGGAGAGATCTGATAATCCATCTTCAAAAGACTCCTCCTCCCCCACCAACCTCTACCCTCTTCACTGTCCTGGCTTAATGTTGGCAGATGGGCTATAGCCCAAACATTATATGCATAAAACATTTGCCTTCCCTGCTCTCTCTTTGCCTTGATTGCTGCAGCATTGATAGATTGTATCACTTGGTACTCGGTGTTCATGGCAAGTGGTACCTTGTAGGAGGTGGGAGGTGGTCCCCGAGAGTAAAAGTTCAGAGACTGAGTCATTTTTTGTTCTCGTTAAACTCCAACTGAAAGGTGTGTGTAGTTCAGCCGAGACAGATGGACTTCTATTTTATCACCGTAGAAATCCGAGTTGAATATAAGCAATAAGTAAACTTTGAATTAACAGAAGATGAGCTTGTTTTTTTGACATGATGTTTTAACAACCAAAAAGTAAAACCCATACAGTTACTATTGAAATATGTAAAATTCTTAATGTTTAGGGTCAATTTAACTTTTTTACCCTTCCTGCTGTTAGCTCAGATTAATTGGTTACCTTAAACAGAGGTGAGGACATATAGTGGTTGTAAAGCAGAACTTTACTATTCTCAGTCGCATTATAATGTATAAGTTGAGAGCATATTCTGTGTTTCAAAGCCCAAACCCTGAACAAGAACATTTTTTAACTTGTATCTGCACATGTAAAGAAGTAGCACTGATATTTGCTTTGAAAGTCATAAAATAACTTCAATTTTTTTTTTGTTTCTCTGGGACAGTTTTGCAAGCTAATCACCGGATCTGTTCTCACGAGTTGGGAGGTCACATTCCGAGTGCAGCTCGGTTGTGCTATTCTGAGCAGGCAGTGAGCAAGGTGGCCTTCAGCAGTTGCAGGTCCTGATGATATTATTTCAGAAGGGCTCTTGGTGGCACAGAGAGTCATTGCAGTGGTCGAGAGCTAATGGGCCAGATGTAAGAGCCACCTGGCCAGTGCCAGGGCTCCGTATGCTCCTGCTGACAGAGCCAGTCATGCAGAGCCGCTGTCTGCTGCTACTGCTGCTGCTTCCCGAGCTCATTTACATGAGCAACTGTGCTTATCACTGTTTTACTGTTGAGTTTTTATCTTTGTGTGTGTCTGTGTGCACTCGAGCGCTGAATCGGCCCTGACATTTTAAAAGGTAATGCTTTTAATAATTAGGACTCAGAGCAAATTTTATGTTATTTTTTCCCCCCCTATCACGACATTATCCCAGCTTGGCCTTTGAAAAATAGAGGTCAGAGTGCGTCTCTGTGAAACTAAAATCCTTCACTTTTGACTCAGCTGCAGGCAGCTAGTGAACGCAGTCAGATTTTTTGTCCGTGCACACCTCAGCCCTCCAACACGCTGCTATTTCTGGTATGTTGAACGAGCCACGCTTTTTGGCAGCACGCCCATTTAATTCATTTAACACTGAAGAAAACAAAGCACCTCTGGCAAACAGGGCAATGGAAAATAGAGCCGTGAATCTTGATTGTGGAGGTAAATGAACAGATAGGTCTGGAGGTGTGTCATCTGTCGGTGAGCAGAGATGCATTAGCCTGGATACACCCCGTCACTTCTCTGTGTCCTCGGTAACCTCTCAAACAAAACGGCATCAGCTGCAGAAAGCAGGTCTCTTTTTTTGGATGGGTTCATCCAGACGTGTCTGGAGTAACAGAAGTTTCTTGAAATAAAAATGTCAAAAATAACATTTCAAGCATAACTTGAGGCAAGTAATAATATTCTAGACCATACGAGGGAGCTTAGTATCTATACGTGTTTAAATATTCATCGTGGGAGGATGCGGTGTGCGGCTGGAGTTTGATTTACACCAGCAATAAGTTGGTGTTGGCGCAGGGGTCGACTGTACCCCTGGGCAAATGTACACAGCTGTAAAGAGGACGATAGCCACCCGTAAGCGATAACCTCTTTAATTGTTTGTCTATTCAAACTCTTTGACACAAACAAAATGGGTGCGATGGTCTCAAATAAGCAAATATGACTAATTCTGTCCTTTTATAGTTGTATTGTTCGTCTCATACATTCTTATGTAAAGTTGCTGAATAGAAAATCCATATTTTGGATGATAAAGATGTCAAAGACTAAAACCTTAAAGAAATGATGAGATGCTTAGTCTACATTTCCATTGTGGGTAAACATGTGGTCTATTTTAAAACAGCTTTCCATGTTGACACCATCTCCTACCTGATGGATCCTACGGAAACTTTAGAAAGGGCAAACCACTTACATCCTGAAAGAGAAGGTGAAAAGCCATTTTGGCCCTTCCACCCTCTGTGCTAGCATGCTTGTGCAATAACTATGTGCAATAACATGAGTTTATGTGTATTAATAAGTGCAAGAATGTACAGTGCTAATAAGGTTTTGACATATTACATGATTTGGTGTTGACCAAAAGGATTTTATTCTAACGTCAGTTGGACAAAAACAGTATCCCTTTAATTTAGTTGAAAAAGTATGCAGTGACATTGTTTTTTGTACAACTTTGTGTGAGATTGGAATAATTTTACAACCTACTGAAGCCCAAAATGTTTTTTCCAGTGCTCCAAAATCAAAATGTTGATCATGGCAGGTGTTTTTGTTAGTCACCACTTTTGAAAAAGTTATTCTTTCACATTTGTATGACATGTGGATTTCATACTTTAAAGTGTCTTTTTTTTTTTCTCACCAATGAGTATGGTTTTACATAACTCACAGGTGAAGCTGGATGCGCTCATTAAATAAGCATGAGAGTAAAATGATTTAATATTAATTAGAAAAAAAAAGGTGTTATTTTTTAGGAAGACAGGTTTTACTCTCAGAAAGTGCCTCCGCCCTTTTGCCCCTCGATCAAGAGAACAACCTGCTCTCGGAGATGGACACAGAAAGATGTGAATGCTGAGCTACATCAGCACTGTTTGAGTTTTCCAGCACTCCATCACACATCAGTGCTCGGGCCCTTCTCCGTCTTTAAATCTGGAGCGACAGGGTGTCACAAGGAAAACCCATCGAACACACTGCGGGGTTGATGACTTCATGCCCTTCCCCATCACACCTTTGTTCCATCTTCCTCTCCGAGCAATGACAAGGTGGGGGACGAGTTATCACACCCGTCAGCTTTATGAGTCCCTGTCTGCTAGAGCTGTGGTAATAAAGTCGAAGTGCTGCTTCTTCAAAATGGGGTGAGTCTGAGCAAGTGATGGGAAATTGGTCAGCAGAGTATTGTTGAGAGGCAAAAAAAAAGTGAATTCTGCTCCAGCGGCTTCTCTGTATGCATTGCACGTTTGATTAATAATAGTACGAAGGTAGAAGAAAAGAAAAAAACCAATTTCTCCAGAGTTTTTCCCACCTGTGAATTTGGCCATAAAACCCAAAAATAGTCTTGAATCCTTCAAAGCTGACAAGAGAATATTCATTTGTTGTGAAAGCTGTTGAATAAAGCTATGAAAAAGATGAATAAACTGGCTTCATATAGGTTGCTGTCACTTTTATTCTGATGGAGCATCTCTAGCAATCAATTCTTTTATTTTGGCAACCTGTATTTCTGTTTATTATGCAGATTTTCTCCTTTTTTTTCGCTTAAAGGTAATAAAAACACAACATTTAAGGTTAGAATATTAAATCACATCAGTAAAAACGGTTTTAATGCAGAACATAAAAAGTACATTTAGTACCTGCATAAAGGATATTTTCAAAAGGTATTTTCAAATGTACATTTATTCCAGTTTATTGAATATGACTGGGAATAATTATTTACTCATAAGCAATAAATTAGAATATGAGTCCCAATCCTTTGAAAATAACCTCGAAAAATACTTTTCATTAAGACTATATGTCTGCATTATTTCATTATTTGTCTCATATAAAATTCTCATTATAAATGTCATTTTTTCATTAACTGTAAACATAAAGTCATTTGCAGAAAAAAAAAACTACTTTCAAACATCCATCTGTGTGTAATTAATCTGTATAATGTGTTTCACTTAGTGATAAAGTTTATGAAAAAAAAATACTTTTCAATAGTATTCTAATTTATCAAAAGTGTCTGTATACTCTTTAGGTAATTATGAGCAATAGTCATAAGTGTAGAGATGGGAATTTAGCACGATGCAATAATCAATCAGTCTTTTTTTATCTTTTAATCTAAAGCTCCCACATCTTCCCACAAAACAATTGGCTATACATTTAAAAAGTCAAGGAATTATTTTTATTTCCCAGTGATTTGGTTTAATAGCATCTCAACATTGCAAGGAATGCAATTAGTTGTGAATCCAAGTTAATCTTAAAATGAATTTAAAACATTTTTATGTTAAAGTTACTCAATTGACATGACATTACTGCTGTATCATGCTACATAGGTTTAAGGTCTCTATTGCATTGCATTATTTAAATAACAGAACCTGGGTATATTTCTGAATATAATTTTAAACAATCTATTAGTAGATGCAAGACGGCTGATGTCAGTCCTTCTGACAGCTGAACCTACATCCTGAAACAGAAGGTCCAAGTCTGTCATGTGTCAAAGTATCCATCATAGGAGTGTTACTGACAGATTAAGATGCTCCATCTATATACCTGTCATTTAGTCAGCAGGTTAAAAACCTCTATTGTTCCCCTGTGTACTTCATGAATTTCTAATTAAACAATTTAAACACATGAGCCACAAAGTCAAACTGTTGGCATTTCTGGTTCTTTGAATGATTTTATTCAAAAAGAGTCAAACTTGTGGTAAAACTTCAAAAAGAATATTATGATCCACTTGGAAGTTGGTTTATATATATATATATATATATATATATATATATATATATATATATATATATATATATATATATATATATATATATATATATATATTTTTTTTTTTTTTTTTTTTTTTTTGTGGTGGTTTAAAGATTTAGGAATTCTATTAGTACAGTAAAATTTGACTTAGACCAATCATTTGTGGACAGATGTGGCAAATCAGTGTATCTGCTAAGGATAAATTTAGATCAAGATTCACCTGTTGTAGAACAGTACCAGCAGAACATGAAGCTGCCAAAGAGATACTACTTGATGTGTTCAATATAGCAATATTTAGTTGAAATGATGATCAATAGAAGTGGGTGGTTCATCAGAATAATGACATGACACAGACGAATGTCCTACATAGAGCAGTGAAGGTACCAATCCTGAGCACTTCTAGTGTTTCCAGCACCTGGCCTGTTTCTAGTTGGGCAGCAGGGCAGCAGGTTCTGATGGGCCACCTTATGTTACAGTACAAGAGAGTGCTGTGGATGAGGCTGAGCTATTGAAGCTTTACACTGTCTAGATTGCATTGTCAGCTGACAAGTTTAATGTTTCAATCTTTTGTCCCCCAGATAAATGGTTAAAATGGCCGGTTTTCATAAGGAGCTCTAAAATGAAGGCTATTCTCTCTTTGCTTGTCTCTTGGTAACAATGCCTGCATTCAGGTCACCTAAGTAGCAACTGCACAGTTTGGAGTTCATCCCTGAAAGGCCTTTTCTCTCTCTTGTCTCGATGACCCCTCGGCCCTAGGGAGACCAGTCAGAGAGCTCATAATCACACTTAATCGGTCTCACTGACCGGGGCAAAGCAGACGGAGAAGCTGGCATTTTACTGGAGAAGAAGTCCAAATGTCTTTGACTGTCTTTTCAGTCAGAGACTTTGGCCACCAGAATCTTTACTATAATCTTGGAGACTTTAATAGGGCACCGTAGACCAAGACCCCATTCACTAATTTCAGAAATAATTAATAGGTCAAACCCTATTAAGCATTTTTCCATTTCCATTTCTTTTTTAAGACAATCAATAAAAGCATCAGTCTGTCTCCACTCTTTTTTTTTCCCGTTCTGGTTTAATACTTTGTTGACAAACGGGTCGGCTCTTTTGTCAACAGCCCTACTGACAGGCAGCTGAAGAGAGTTGACATTTCACATGTTGGTGGAAATAGTCCTTAAAAGCTTTTTCTGACGTGACAGAGTAGCCTTAGGTTTCTGTCAGATGTTTTTACCCTGAGCCCTGCAATGCTTGTTATTAGGTTGCTCAAGATCACAACATGGTTTATTAAAACTATTTCTCCTGGCACTGAAGCACAAATGAACCATCATTTGGATACATTACCAAATGGCTTCTTAAAAGTCAAAAGTGTCTCTGTCAGAAAATAGGAACAGTTTTGAAAGGAACAAATAAATGTTGCTTAATTGGCTCAAACAGCAAACGGCACGACGAGGCGACTGTGGTCTGGCATGCCTCCATGCCCCTTCACTGCACTCATTCAAGGAGAAGCACAGCACATATGGCCCCCTGGGCGGTATGGATGGGTCTCTGCAGTCAGAGTGGGAACGTGAGCACAAGAAGTATCCCATCTGTCATGATTTTCTCGCTGTAAAGTTGATTTATAATGGTTAAGAGAAGCTAAATAAAAGGATCTACTAGATGTTACAACAGATCATGTACACACATGATATAGATTTTTAAAATTTAACTGTTTACTTTACTAGGCATTTTTGCATTTAAGTAAAATACTGACTTCCATTACTAGTGTTATATTAGTAATACTGGTTATCTATAAATCACATAATAGGCCTACGAACACAGAGCATGTTCTAAAATCAGTATGAAGGCAGGGAATGGCATATTTATAATTTTGTTAAATCACAATGGAAAACACTCATTTGCTCAAAGTATGGGAGCTTTCTCTGAAGATCATCTGTATAAAGCAATTTTCAAATCTTTCCACACATACCTAATTGGAGGCCAGTCTGGGTTGTTGAAAGGCCAGTAATGACTAAAATACCCCCACACCCCAGAAGAAAATTAATGTTTTATGAAAATATACAGTCAGCACCTGCATATTTGCAGTTCAGTGAATCACAGATTGTTTTGTGGTACGTTGTCCAAAATTATTCGTGGAAAATCCACCTGTTGGCAGAATGTTTTTTGTAGAGCATATCTAAAATATAAAGAAGTAAAGGCAGCTTGGGAAGTTGAAATGCCATCCTGATGAACACGCTACTGGCTGGTGTTTGCAAAGCCAATCCAGGTGTGGCATTTATTTTTCTGGATGCTAATTGACTGAAGTCCCAAGTCTGGAAATAAGAAATACTGTAGATTATGGGTGTCAAACTCATTTGTATTTTGGACCATATTAAGTTCATGAATGTTCTTAAGGAGATGATTGTGCCAAAATGTATTTAATAACCACATTGAAAAACGGTTAAAATATTGATAGTATTGATATAGTAAAATTGAACATCTTCTCTTGGATTTTATGATTTTCTTTTTTTGCCATTAAAATCACAGGGTTTGTTACGCTAATTTAAAAGTACTTGGAAGAAATGTAACAATATTTGCATGACGGTAAATGTGACTTTGTTCCTCACAGTATCGATCATAGACTATCTCAAGTAAGGGTGAGGCAGCTGCAGTAGTAGAAGAAATACTGCCACCCACATGTCAGAGCTAGCACCACTTGAACCCAATCTTATTCACCATTGCAGAATATTTGCAATAAACAACTAGCCAATGTTTTTTTCTTCATTGTTTATTAAAAACCTGTGCTTATTTCTACATATTTTTAAACAAAAAATAATAAAAAAAAATAAAGAAACTGCAGGTTTTAGACTGCTGGTTTCAAAGGAAAACCTTTTTTGCTAGATTTGCAGCTCTGCTATTTTTAAATGATGGATTGAACTGGATTTGAATTTAGATTAAGTTACAGACAGTGGGACTCCATGTACCAAGGAGACATCTGAGAACATTGCAATGTTGGGAGATCTGTGTCAAAATGACTGAACACAATTCCATGCCACACTTTTCAAATTTTACTCCAAAGATATTGTTGACTTAAGAATTATGCACTACTTTGTTTTAAGATCAAATCTAACTTTTTTTTATATCCATCACTCATGCAGATATTAACATTTGTCAAACCATCACTTTGTGTATTCAGTTTTTAAGTTGACTAGGGTAAAGTTATATCAAAAGAGGAAGACGTATTCTAAACCTCCACCCATCATTCATTTTCTGTATTCAAGCTTAAATTATTAATTCCTTCAGAAGTATAAGATTACATGATTTTACATAACCCTTCATCTGTGTGTCAACAAACTGCTCTCCAAAAATTCTTGAAAGTGACTCCTAATCCAGTTGGACTTGTAAGCATGGAGCTGGAACATGAGTTGTTTTATGAAGCAGTCACATAAATAAATGGCCTTTCAAACAGATCAGACATGTTACATTTGATCTGCGTTGCTTGATCTGAATCATCTAATCTATAACCACAGATTAGGCTTGATGTAATTGGATGTTCCTGCTGGTGTATGCCCTTTGGGATGCTTGCGAGTAAAGTTGTCGGTGACTTTATTAAAAATGGGATCAGACTGATTATTTCAAATGAATCCCAAGGTTTGTTGCTGAAGGAAAAAAATGCAGCATAAACAAACTATTATTATTTGTCATTATAAGAAGTAATTGCTTAGGATAGTGGCTTTGGGCGGAAGAACATCCTGTCCCAGTCTTTATTGCAGTGAAGGTGAGGAATTAATTGCCAGACTCATGCTGTTTTGATTTCAAAGACGCAGATGTATGGCGTGTTTGAAGGGCCAAAATTAAGACTGTGGCGCAGTCAACGGTGACTATCTTTTTTTCATAGAAGACTACATGTATTCTGTAGAAAGACCTGCACTAGCAAATGACAGACCACTCAGTTGCATTAGCATTAGAGAGGCTAGTTCTTGAAGAGTACGTTTGTATGGCAATCAACTTGAGTTGCAAGACTTAAACACCCTTCAGAAGTATGTAAAAGTGCGCTTCATTGAGCCTAATCTGTTAGTAATTTACCACAGCGAGGAATGTGATTTACGGCAACATTCAAATATTTGCTGTAATATCTGTGTTGATTCAGCCCAGCGCTGAAAATAACAAGTCATCAGACAGATTTACTTTAGAGAACCATGAAGAGGTTTGTTCGAGTCTCTCTTCCTCACAGAATAAGTCCATGTTTTACTCATAAGGTTTTAACTTCACTGCAGTCATTTACGCTACAGAGTGTATACTCTAAAAAGGGAAACATCTGAACACAACTGTCTGCACAGCTTTTGCTATTGTAACTTCAACTCTTCTGGAAAGATTGCCTTTGCAATAAAGGTCAAGGATCATCCACATCTCTAACTTTTTTGAATGACAAGATGAAGCCATTAAAGTATTATGGCACAAGAGAAATATATTTCAAGTAGTACTGTTGTGAACAGAATAAAAACAACACTAAGCTAAAGAGAATAGAGATATTTTTGGGGGGATTTTATTAAAAGCAGAATTGTCAAAACAATGGCCTGTATTCAGAGAGGTGAAGTTTGGTGTTAAAAATCGTCAGGGAAAGTTGTAGTAGTCTAAAACCTGAGGAATACATGAGTTACCCATGTATTACTCATAAAATGAGTATTTGGGGTCAGTTGCACAGTGTGAGGCAAAAATATAAATACCAAATGAATTCCAATTTTTAATTTTGACAACATTGAATTTCATATCTCCTAGATGTGGGAAGCTGCCTACGCAAAGCAAACACTCAGAGATGTGAAAACATGCAGCTCAGTCATTCTGCCTTTGTAGCAACACGCTGTTTACAGAACCTGTTCTAAAGATGAAACATAACAAACCATTTTTTATTATTAATAATGTATCTGGCTTAGAAATTTCACCCTCTTTAAATTCAACAGCGTATTGGCATTGCTGCCAAAAAAGCATATTTCAAGAAAATTAGAAATTCACATTTGGAGAAATATTTGTTACAAACAATAAACTTTACTCCAATATGATAACTAGTCATGATGATTAATGCAAGTTCTACAGTTTGCTGAGAACATTTAAGTGACTGAGGAAAGCTCTTTCTATTCTGTGATATTTTGTGCGAACGTGGATTAGAATCCCGAACAGCAGTTGGGAGAGAAATATATGAAAACAGGTGGTGACAGCGAGGGGTCCTGTGTTTGAATGCTGGTGTGAAGCGAAGACACCTGGACTGCATGCAGAGCTCAGCAGGACCAGACAGTTCTGAGACCTTCATGTCTAAAGCGTCTCATGATGAGGAATGGGCTGTGTCAGGGGAGAAACTTGACACATAGAGCTAAAACATTTAATATGAAGCACAAAAATATATATTTAATGCATTATTTTCAATTTAAGTAGCACATGCCTTGTTTAGAGGTTTAAATGATTATTCAAAATACTCTTTTGACTAATCTTCAGGGTGGTCTTACATCCTTTCAGTTGCTATGTTCTCTTTAGAAATGTGCCATCTTATGATCAGAACTCAAAGTTTTGAAAATTATTTTATGTTAGATTTATGTCTGTAGAGTCCAAATTACACCATTAATTTTAACTAAGGTAAATATTACAGCATCTTTGAACACAAATGTAGAAACATAGCTTTTAGCTTAACTCATCACAGTCATCAGAAATTTGGCGCTAAAAATCGTCCTCCTAAAATCTGAGATTTTGCCTTGTGCTCTCACTAGTCCCATGACCTAAAACTCTAATTATTATAGTTATGGCTGACCATGTTTGGGAAAGAAAAAATAACTGTATAATTGTACTTATCCACACACACGAGACACATCTCACTAAAAACAGACACTAATATAAATGAGTATTTACATTTAAATGTCAACAAGCCGTTTTTGTTCATAATTGCTCACTTTGCCCTTGGTCATTACTCTGTACAGAGGCAGAATATGGTTTTAGTATCTGATTATGAAATAAATATTACTTTTTGGTATATTATGATTCATTTGATAATATAGCACAAACAAGTACATTTAAACCTCAAGTAGCCTTGGCATAGAAGGTTTAGTTAAAATAATACAGGGTCAGAATTCTGTAATCTTAGTTTACTGTGCAGCAAAATTGACTACCTCTAGCAGAGGAAGCCTGATTTAGAATGAAAAGCATTGAGACACAAAATTAAATCTACCTTTACTATAAGTATATTGCACTGTTTATTTTACCTGTTTTGCCGTAGAAACTAGATTCAGGCAAATGTGTATCTCGTTTTTCAAGGAAAACCTAATTTATTTCTGTCTCACAACTCTGTTAGCTTCTAATTATCCCCATGAGTGAATTACATGTTGGGAAGTTAACTGACAAATTTACCCCATGGTTTCTGATGCAGCTTGTCAAAGGCACAGCTCCCAGATGGGTTTAACAGATAAAGGATCTGCAGTCTGGAGATTGGAAAGAAGACCATGACACATTACAGGGCGTTGCTTTACCATATTTACTGAGGGGCTTACATGACAAATTTGGTGTGAAAGTCTGGGATATTGAGTGTATTTTTGTAAAGTGAAATCACTGTTTTGTATGAAGCCAGTTACTTAAGAAAGAATTTGTAATTTAAATGTTTTAAAAACAGTAATGAGAAGACAAAAGGCAAAGTGTTAGAGCTCATCTGAAAGATGCAGGAAGAAACCGGTTTAAAATGCAGGCTCCAGGGTGGAAAGTTGCCATCTTGCCTCTGGCTTTATCAGACCCTGGCATCTGATGCTGGCAGCAGTTCTGAATCCTCCATTGAAGACAAGGAGAGCGGGTCACATATTTCCACTGTGCCCTTGGACATTTCTGACAAAGACTATCTAAAATGGCATCCTCTCACAATAAATGCTTATAACTGAGAATGTAGAAATAGTTTATCTGTCTGTTAGATCTCTGGAATTAATGCTTTAAAGTTTGTCATTATTTAGCTAAGAATTGGACAAACTCTATTATAATTGTCTATAAAAGATAAATGGTGGTACTTGTGTTTTTTTTCAGTTATTCATGCAGCAAGACCTTGATGCACTGTTATTGCCTACAAAAATGTTTTTCGCTCAATATTTACAGCAAAAGGTTGTAGCCATGAGGTAGTAAAGTAGTCACTGAACATTCTGCTCCATCCACGATATGGACTGTAGACGTGCATTTTGTGCATGCCGTTCTTGTGAAGAATACAGAAATTGTTCTGCTAAAAATAATAATCGCAAAGTCTTGTATTGGCAAGCATGCTTTCACATCTTTGTCGCAGGAACCCGTCTCTGTTCATAAGCTAGATAAGGTTTTTGTCCTTCTTAAGACAAATTTAAGATCAGAAGCCCTCAGAAAAATCACTCAAAATGTTAACTTTCATTCAGTGTTTTATGCTAAATTGTGGTGCAGAATATTGAGCTCTGAGGTCAAGACAATGAAAGCTTTTTGGATGTTTTGGTTGCTGAGATTTCAGCAGCACTTAAGGAGACCATCTATCATTGGGAGTGTTTGGAACCTAATTTTGAACCTTATTCCTGTAACCCATGATGCATTGCTTGCATTGTTTCAAAATTATAAGACTCCTACCAGCACCGGACGATCGCACATTGTCATGTGATAATAAAACCTTGCTGTACTGAGACATCCACAGGTAAACCACTTTCCTTTGACAGCAATAGGTAGCTCCACCTGTGGTTGTCTAATGAACTGAAGAATACTTGTACAGCCTCATTACCTTATGTAACAATTAGTCAAGGACTTTTATTTTTGCGGGCCCACTTCCTGTGTTGCCCCAAACTCTGCTAGCTTATTTAAAGCCCCGCCTCCAGCGCGCAGTTTGAACTTCCTCACCTGTTTCCACTGTGATTGTGTCTTGCTGTTGGCTCTTCCTCACAAATTCATCCACATTTTTTAACCTACTGATTTGATTGCCTGGTGAGTTTGTTATCTGATAGCAGTATTGCTTTTACAAGTGAAACTTCTGCTCGATTGCTCACTGGAGCATTGCTTTATTAGAATTATTGGCGCTGCTTACCTGGACCGTCACCGGGATTCTGTCCCAGCTGATTGTGGCTAAGTACGCCCCACTCTCTTTGAAAAGGTAACTTGTTTGGTGCATCAATGATTTTGTGCGAGCTCTGCCACTTTTGTATTGATGCTGAGGCAGTGAAGTTTAAAATGAAATTGATCAGAACAGAATGTAGCTACACTTAAGTTTTATATTGCACAGTATATTTATTTATTTATTTATTTTATTTCTCTCACTCTGCTTGAGTGTTTTACATTTTATTTTATTTTCGTTGACTGATATTTTGAAAGTGCACTTTAACTTTAAATTGATTAGCTTAAAAATATGATTGATACTATTTTTGTTTTACTTTCTTTAAATTTAACTTGATTATTGAAATGTTTGATTATGTCTAATTATTAGGAATCTAATAATTGTATTTGCATTTAATGTGCATGAACCAAATGCCTAAATTTAATTATTTCCTTTATGTTATGTTTGTACATAATTGTTGTTTTTGATAAAACACTAATGGGTTCTTCTGACCTTTTAGGTCGGGGTTTTTTTCCCCTGTTGGATCAGATCCTCATGTGGATCTGAAGATGGCGAGCTAGAAAAAGGACTATGGACTTTGAGTTTGGAATTAATTTATTCTGAGTCAATTATTTTTGTCTCTCAACGTGCTGCTGTAATTGTTTGTTTTTATTCAAATCACTTAAAATATATGTACACCTAAAACTAAAAGCACTTGCTCCTGTTTTTCATTCACACCTCAGGCTCTCTTCTGATGCTCCTTTTGTAGCCGCAGTTAGCTGCTGAGCCCATAAGTGTTAAATCATTTTTTAACTAAAGAGATGGATGATGTTTTCTGATTGGAAAAATATTTTATTTCACAGCACTGTATTTTAGTACGTTTAAAAAAAAAAAGTTGCTCGTTTTGCATCTCAGTTCTTCACCAATTTGGACTTAGAAGTCATGCCGGATCTTCGATTACGTAAAGATAGTGTCATACCAATAGCTTACACCCTGCTATGATGTGCCTAACAGTATCAGGGGCATTTATGTACAGCCCAATTCGTTGCTGCTTCTATTGCTGCCATGCAGGACTTTAGTGAATCTGTACTGCCCTTTGGTAAAATCTTGAGGTGAACCAAAAGAGCAGTTCAGGCTTTCCTCAATCTGCCAGTGGTGAAAGCCTTCAGGCTCCTATACTTCCATGTTGGTTATTCCTTTTCCACTCAAGGTTTCTGCAGCCTGAAATGTTCACCTAGTGCTTTATCTCTAGAGGTCATATTCCTGATCTTCTTCTTTGTTGTTTTATCCTGGATAGCAACTCTGCCACTTATTGGCTCCCAGCCTAAGCTAAATGTATAGTCTGTCTCTGTATTTCCATCTTCATTTCTGAGTCTTTGTCTGTATATTCATCTCTACCTCCCTCTCATGCTCTCTCTGCACCTCCTATGTGGTAGAAACGTGAAAAAAGGAAATAAAGCTATGTTTGTAAAGCATTAAATTTAGCCCGTCAAGCATGCTAGTGCTGCTTGTCAGATGCATATAGGTGCATGTAAGCAAGATTAGATTCTGAATGATTTGCATCTGTATTTTCCCTTCATTGTTTCTTCTTTCATCTATAGTGATCTATCATTTCCCTTCCACTCTGGTTTGCTCTGTTTCATTCTAAATGCTTCTGGAGACTCCCCATATATCTTTCTTTCCGTCCCCTGTTACGGTATCAGCAGAAGTGCATCACTTAAAATTAATTATTGATCAGATGTTTTTATCCTGGCCATGCGCTGACTTGCTCATGGATTCTTTCTCATGATTCTTACTAAAACCTTATGCTGTTATTTAAAGGTCATTGTGCTGTACAGATTTTTTTTTTAGCAAGGTACAACAGTTGTTTAAAGGTGGATAATGTTTCGAAGTAAACTAAAGCACACTTTTTTTCTTTTCCTTTCTTGTTTGACATCAAGGTCTCCATGTAAACATACTTGTTTAGTATCACAGGGGACATATTTTGCCAAGGGTAAATATCTAAGATATGTTATAGCTGGCCAGTATTGACCAGCTTTTGTCCTTTGAAGTGAGAACATGTGTCCCAGCTCAAAATAGCACAATCAAAAACAGAACTTTATTGAGATTTCTAGTAAATGATAAATGCTTTTCACATTTTCTTGACAACTTCACAAATTAATACTGTCCCTCTTCTGATTCAGAACACACACACACACACACACACACACACACACCTACCACACTGGTTGCAGTAAGCAAGTGCTTTGGCATCACTAGTTCTTTCTACCTCTCCAAACTGGAGCTACCCTAGTTCCAAAAATATTCACCTATTGCTTGAAATCATTAAATTCAGGTGTTTCGATCTCTTGTGTGACCCACAGGTGTATACAATCTCACAACTAGGCATGCAGGTTGCATCTGCAAACATTTATGGAATAATACTTAATGCTCAGTGAATTGCACCATGGTACCAGAACAGAAAGCCACCTGTGCAGTAAGTTCATTTATGTATTTTTCCCGCAACTAAATATTTCACAGTCAACTGTTAGTGTTATTAATGAAGCTGAAGTGATTGGCAGCGACAGTAACTTGGCAATGTAAAAACACACAACAAGGTTAATGTAAAAGATTCCATGGTTGAGCAGCTGCAGTGGTGTAAAACACATTGCCACTGAACTCTAGACATGTTCTCTCTAGTGATAAATCATGATCTGGGCTAAGCTCCTTAGTTCCAGTGAAAGAAATGCTTAGTGCTAAAAACATGGATGAGCATGCTTGGTTGACGAGTCCAGACCGCAACCAAACAGAACACCTTTGGGATACATTAGGCTGTAAGCTAGGATTTCTCATCCAACATTAGTGTCTGACCTCATGAAAGCATTTGTGGAAGTATTCCCATAGAAGACACTCCTAAGTCTTGTGGAAAGTCTTGTGATGGTTGATTCCATTTTTTTTTCGTTGCCATTTTCCAAAAGATGGAGGGATTGAGAAATAGAAACTAGCCATTTGGGTTTAGTCCTATTTATGTCTGGTTATGTGCATTTTGCTGTTGCAAAATTATCTGAAAACTTATCCAATTTCTACTTGTTTGTTATTATTGTATTTATTCTTGCAGAACACACATAAATCATCTTGAAGAACAAAAGCAGTGCTCCGTTGTGAAGAAGTGACACCTACTGATGTCTCAGTCACATAAAAGAATTGTGGAAGTTGGTTTGCTGTAAGGGTACTGTTTGTTAAATCCAAATTTACAAAAATAAGTTAAAAAGTGCCTTGGTTAAGTGATGTAAAATGACTGTAAACACAACTGAAGTCTCTGAAGTCATTCAGAGACTTCAGTTGTGTTTACAGTCATTTTACATCACTTGTTCCACAATATTTCATTTTATTAAATAGTTAAATAGAATATAATTACTTTATTCATCCCAACAGGGGAATTATTTTGCAGTTACAGCAGCATAGAGACAAGACACACAACAACCACCACTGAGTAGCAATTGTAGACAAAATAAAATATAACATGCTGTCAATATAAAAGCGGCTTAGAGCAGTCCTTGCAAAGATTCAAAAATGCAGATACAGTATGTATATGTAAATGTATGTACAGCAAGTGTGCCACAGTGCAGTTGTGCAAAATTGGACTGATTAGTGCAGAACAATGATTTAGCTTTTATTGTCCAGTGAGATGGCATGTGGCAGGAAGGATTTCCTGTATCTGTCCCTACGACAGCGGAGCTGGAGCAGCCTATGTGAGAAGGTGCTCCGCTGTCTGTCCACTATGTGGTGGAGAGGGTGCTGTTTATTGTCCATAATAGACAGAACCTTCTTCAGTGTCCTCCGCTCCACCAGTTTCCAGGGACTCCAGCCTTAGTCCCAGTACAGAGCCAGCTGTCCTGATGATTTTGTCTAGTCTATTAGAGTCGCTGGCTCTGATGCTGCTTCCCCAACACACAGCAGCAAAGAAGATGGCACCGGCAACAACACTGTGATGAAAGGTCTCCAACATCTTGCTGCACACATTGAAGGATCTCAGCTTCCTTAAAATTCACATTTCTTTACTTTCTTGCTTTGGTCCTAGGACGATTCCTTTCTCAGCTGGCCTCATTGGGAGTTGAGTTGATCAAATTGGATATTGGACATAAGAGGTTTTGTAAAACATCAAAGAGTAAACGGAGACAGACTGCTGCTCTCTTGGCTCTGTTCCACTGTGAGGAAGCACATTATTAAACTGAACTATCCCAGGAGGCCAAATGTTTATTGTGATGCTGCCCACACAAAGAGGAGAAAATACAAAGCCTTTGTTGAAGGCTTTATGCTTGGCATTAAATTATAAAGGTGAAGTTAAAAACCAGGCCGTCCTGATGCATCAGTTCTGCTTCTTATTCTCTGGGAAACTGTTTGAAATGACTTTGTGTAACCAAGAGATACAGTTTTCCTTTTATTTATCTTCTGTTACAGTTTTCCAGATTTTCTAACCCACTAAGTCCAGGAAAATGTTGTTTTAAGCTGATGGAGCTGGCCGGTTTGCTTGACTACCTTGAATATTCACCTCTGTATTGATTCAGATTTTTGAAAAAGCTGTAATTCTTTTAAGTATAAAAGAACAACAGGGAATAAAACGCAGACTTACATGTACATCGATTTGTTTGTATCAATCTTTCTATGATGCATACAAATTCTCTTTAACACAGCTTTCTCTCATGCAAAACCAAGTGAAAGCTGTTCTCCAATATCTGATTTGAATAAAGTGGCAGTGTTCAGTAAATCATGCCATTGAGTGGTGCCACTGTCTCCTTCAAAAAACAAAATGGTTTATTCCCCCTCCTCCTGAGCAGAAAGGCATGACAGAGAGAAGAGAGGGGGTAATCATTTATTTCCTTCTTTTAATAGAAAGCATAACTTGTTAAAAAGGTCACTTTTTTCAATTTCTGCTAAGGGCTCACCCATTGGAAATTTGCAGGTATGTGAATATTAAAATTTATTTTTTAAGACTATAAAAAAATCCCATGAAAGCCTTGTTTATTTTCAGTGTATGTATAGTTTGGTTTTCATATTATATGTGTGTGTATTGTTCTCTATATCTCTTTATCTGTCAGTCTCGTCTTTCAATGCTTGCAGAGTCTGGCGAACACGTTCATATTTCTGTTTTCCACTACCTGTCACAAATTCTGATGTGATGAAAGACCAGAAATGTTTGCATAAAAGTAAAATTAAGGAACATTTTACATGGTTTTCAATTTTTTTGCAAATAACATGAAAGCCAGTACCAGCTACTATCATAAATCTCCATGAGGATTCTGTTTATATTGCAGTTTTTTGCATTCAGTCCAAAACGTTGCATTTTCATTTCATCTCACCAGAATAAATTCTTCCAGTTGTTTGACTTAATATAGCACTGTAATGGCTGTCTGAGGCACTACTGCTTTAAAGGAGAAAATATGTCAGAATCAGCTTTGTTGGCCAAATTTCTGTGCGCAATGAAGGAATTTGACATTGGCTTCACACACTGAGTGCAGACATTAAGATTAATAAATATTCCTGTTGATAATCTCTAGGGATTACAAATATTTAAACGGTAGATCACGCAATGCTCACAATTCAGTTAATCCCTATTGCCTTGTGTGTTTGTATTGAACCCTGAGCTCTATCAAATCTGTCATGAGGCTCAAATAAATTAAGTTTACGGGTTTAAATCGAAAATTCCCCTGTGAACTCCATCTTGTATTGCTGTGTAAGGGATCCTTTACTCTCCGCTGATCCGGGACTTAATTTCTGTAGGTGTGCTGAGCTGGGAACTGTCAGCGAAATGACAATAAAGATAACCAAATCTTCTATCAGAGATTGTGTTGAGAGGAAGGTGTTGGCTGATGATCAAAGCTGCTATTCCTTGAAGGACTTCCAATATCGTGACTCAATTTGTGCTTAAGGAATCCACATTGAACCAAAGAACTTGCTGTTTCAACAAAGATCAGTAGTATCATGAAATTGCTGTTTATGCAGAAGCTCACAATTTATTCATTGCGTTATACAGTAGTGCTATTGCTTAGAGTGTTACATTGTTTAGCCTTAGCCCCATGATATAGTCACACTTTCAGTCTTGGCTAAAACAATCACACTAGATTGTTTCTGATCTGTTAAGTCTAGTTTTGTGAATGGATGATATGCTTTTTCTTCTTACTCATGGTGGGAGCTCAGAAGTGCAGAGAAAAGGAAAGAGTGAAATGGTGATCTTGTTTGAGCTTATTCAAGTAGTTTTGAGTTTACTGGTGGACTAGCTTTTGTTTATACTAGTAAAAACTCCTGTGTGAATACTCGATCTTGCGAGTTTGGTGGTCTGCAGATGGACCCTTGAGTTAGAGCTTGTATGTCAAGCAAGTTAGAGCTTGTATGTCGGTGCTTGAAGAGTCAGATGCAAGCGTTGTGTGTTGGCCTTTAGAAATGGCTTTGCGAAGCATTCCAGACAGTGACTTTGCTTCTCATGTGTGCTTAAATTTTGCAAGATTGAAGTTTGATGTGTTCTTTGAGAACCTTAAGCCCTCTTCATGTTATCAGACATGATGAAGTTGGTTGGATCTATGTACAACTTTTACTCAGGTCATCTTTGGTTTATGTCAAAAAGTGTGATCTAAAACATTTAGGTCTGACTGAAATGAAAGAAAAAAATTAGTATCTCTAATGCTCTACTAGTTTTTTTTTTTCTTTTTGGCTCTAACATTTATGATCAACACAAAAATTGTGGATTGCTCTTCTTGAAGTGTTTGCCAGGATGTCCACTAATTATCTTGTTTTTCTTCTTGCACAGTGGGTGTATTTAGCTAAAAAATAAAGCTGGGTCAGAAGTGCTTTTTTTTAAGAAATATTTATTTTAATGTTTGATAAAAGTTTAAAGAAAGTATTGGTCTGTGCACATTATGCATGTTTGGAAATAAGTTTGAAAATAAACCACCACTTTGGGATAAACCCCAAATTATATTATCCAAATAAAAATAAGTACTTGAATGATACTTCTTTTTTTCCTATTCATTGAGAAGGACATTGATACCAATTAGCTTTAATCTTTTGTGATATGCCTATTTTATTTTTTATCAGAAGCCAACTTCACACTCCAAATGCCCCACTTTTTTCTTCCTCTCAACTTTCTAATGATGTGCTTGGATGCAGCACTAAGAGCAGCCAGCGTCTCTAGCAATAGCTTCTTGTGGTTTATATTTTTGTGGAGTCTCCTCCCGATCTTGTAGGCTGTAATCTTTCTGTAATGGCTACCATTTTTTTAATTTGTCCTATGTAATATTCAGCCCTTCTGAAAAAATTACAATTAAAATTCTTGAAATATTTCTCTCTGTGTGTAATGAATATAAATTTTACTTTTTCAATAAAATAATGGAAATAGCATTACTTTTAATGATATTCAAACTTAAGCTGCTGCTGTATTTTACAGACAGATGAGAATGATTTACAGAAAAACACTGAAGATTGAAAGTATTCAATTCTTTCAACTAATCTAAAGAAAGCCTCTAATTTTTCACTGTACCAGTGAAATTGCATGTCAGTCTTGCTTGTTGATAAATGTAAATAAATGAGCAGCAGTTTTAATTTGGAGAGAAACTGCTGTGTAGTGATGTAGCTTGTTTAGTCGGAGAAGAAAGCCTTCAGAGGCATCGTGTTGAATATTTCATCTAAGTTTCTGCATGACGTGCCAGAGTCAGATGAGGCTTGGTGCATGCATCATCTTTGAGTAGAAAATATGCCATGATCAACATGGCCCAGTTTGTGCTTCTGATGTAATTTCTGTTTTAAAGGAATGACAGCATAAGATGGTAGACATAAATAATCTGCAGCTTCCATAAACAATGTAGTTCAGTACAAATACAGGAATGTTTTTGTGACATTTTTAGGTCTTTGTAGTTTCTTGAGAAATACTGCTGATATTGGCACACCAACTGCAATGTGCGGGAAAGCAGTCACTGAATGAATACCTGTCACAGATGATTACTGCAAAAAAGTTATGCTGGTTTGAATTTCTGAGTTTTCTTGTTATATTGTGTTCTTTATATCCAGGTTTCTTTTTTGCTCTATACTAAGTCCAGTTTGCCTTCAATTTACCACAATGAAGAAAGACAAATGTTCACTCAAAACAAACCTGCAGACTCTGTTACCATAAAGCCCTATGTTAGAAACCTGTGTTTTACATATGGAAGTGAATGGAAGAAGTTGACATTTTCAATATTTTTATATATTTGTCCATGTTTGGTCAACTATGCATGATTGTACATTAAAAAAATGTGACCAGTTTCATGCATGCGTGAGATATTTTAACACATTCAATTTATACTTTTTTTGTCTTCCATGAATGCACTAAACTACTAAATGCACTACTGTTTTACTGAATTAACATTAAACAGATTGTTAAATAATAAAATTTGAACACCTAGCATCCAAATATGGGCAAAATAACCAAAATCTACAAACTAATCTGAAATCAGTTTTAGATTTTTCTGATTAGGATTAATTTTTCCCAGCAGAGTATAGGAAAAATGTTTCCACATTGAATGTGCAACAGTCTCAGATTATAGAGTAATTACTCTGCTACACAAAATGGCAGCAGCCACAGAGCTCTGCTTGATTTCCAAGGCAAAGTTAACTTGCACAGAGCGTAGGTCAGACTTTTTACGGCTTTGCAGATTTTTTTGACAATACTCTATGTGCAATATGGAAACAGAGCAATCCATCATGCTCAACTGTTCGTTTTACATTTTCAGTGCATGGTGGGTGTTAAAAAGCAAAGCAGAAAGCGGTAAACAGCTAGGAGCCACACAGAGTCTACACTGAGCTGTAGGTTTTTCATGTGGCTCCCCTCTGCAGCGTTTTGTTTTTACTGGCATCCAGAGGTCAGACAGATGTGTTCAGGTGGTTTCTCAGGTACAGTTATGACAGGATTATGCTGAAATTAGTTGTTTTAGAATTTTTGATTCTCATAATCTGCCTTTCCAAGTGATATTATATCTTACAGAAAAAAATAAAAAAGAATTCTGGGCTGCTGGTGTGCTGCACATATGACTTTAAGATTATTCAGATTTTCTCTTTCTGGACCTGATCTAGTTGTATTATTCCCATGACTTCACTTTAGTGTAGTCTGCACTGATGACTAGAGGTAAAGTATAGATGCAACAAAATGAAAATGTCAGCTAATTTGTCAGAATTTAACATTTCTGACTGTTACAGTTTTTTTTATCTAGTAAATTTTGCAATGTGACAAAAATTTAATAAGCAAACAGTCACAAAAGAGGCTGGCTAACAGAGAGGCCACAATGCTCTGCAGTGTTAAAGGATAATTTATCCAATTATGTTGGTTTTCTTTTCTTACTTTGATATTTAGCATCAGAACCATCTGTTCAGCTTTCCAAACCTTCTTAGGGAACAAGTGAGGGGAGTCAAGAGTCAACACCAGGAAAAGAGAGTTGTCTGCAGGGAAACTGAGACGCAGTGATGTGACTCTGTGCCAAATGTTTACAGGCGAGCTGACATAGTTAGAAGATGGAAAAGGGCTGAAACGAGGCTGTCTCTCACTGCACTCTTGGAGGAAAAGATAGGAAATCTAGGTCATCGCCACTGATGCATTGCAAAGCGAACTTCAAACAAACCTGGCCTTTAGCGGGATGGCTCTGCAAAGCTCTGTTACACGCCATCAGAAAGTGATCGCCATTTTCTGCCAGGAGCTGCCATGAAATGATGGATAGTTATTTTCGTTATGGAGAATAAGCATAGGGACAGCAGCCACTGTGTCAATCTATAAGAGGATGCATTTTACTTGACATGCAATTTGTTCTTTTGTAGTTAAACAACATTTGAGGCTCTTGTCTTGAAATCCTTCATTTTGAATCACCCAAGGGAAATTTTATCTGTAATCATAGCCATGGGAATAGTGCTGACAGGCTTTCCTCTTGTGCCGAAGGAGCAAGCTTGCTATTCCAAGGGCAGCTGTTGATTAACAAAAATAAAACTCCCTGGAGTGACAGTTTACACGAAGAGTAGGTATTTACTGAAAATGTTTTCAATCAACAATGTTTCTTTAGGTTTTAGTACATTAGAGTATTGGTTTGACTTCATATATTTTACAGTCATCCTCTGTAATCTGATTAATTTTGTCACTTGTACGACTTTTGAGCATTGAAACTAAAACATTAACAGATTCAGATTAACTATCAAAAACCAATGAGGCCAGTTGATATGCAATGATTTTTTTTTACTAGATTGTGACACAGCATACCCAGTCTAAATTTTAAACTGGTTTATTATATATTTTAGGTCACAGCAAAAATATTTCACATTAAAGCCATTGTCTCTTCAGATTAAAACCAGGCTCTTAAGTCTGAGCAGAAAAATTTAAATGAGGCAAAAGCTGTGAATGCAGCATTTATTCCTTTTGAGCACAGCTGCTGGCATCCAGTGTCAAGCACAAGATTGATCCTGTTATGGAGTTTTAGATTCTGTCTTCTTTCTGGAAAAAGTCACTTTTTTATAATGTTTGCCACAGAGCTACACACAAAGCAAACATTTTCTCCCTGATACAAAGGGCTAAACAACTAATGTTCCCATGACTGCTTTACTCCCCAGTGGAATTTACCATGCAGCATGCAGTAAATGGACTCCAGCAGCTAACATGACATGGAGATTTCTGCTGTTGGTGAACTCAGTCTGCCTCGTCCACAAATTGCCCCGCTGCTCTGTGTTAGGTGCAGCAGGGGTTCATTGTGGCTTAGTAACACCCGATGTGTTGCTTTTCCTTGCATGCTGAAAGAGACATTGTGCAGGAATGGAGTAGGCCTGCCATTTTCTGTCTCAACAATGCTACAAGGTTATTCAGCTCCAACAGACTGGCACAAAACTGGATGGTTTTGGCATCCCAAAATTTTTTCCTGTTATACAGACAATTTCATCCATTTGTGATTTCCACTTATCTGTACAATGCCGGTATTTGGTTTAATGTTTTTTTTTTTTTAACAACTTTTCTTGTAAAAATAGGTAAAGATCACTGAATTTGGTTGCAACTTTCTTAAATTTTCAGTAGGGTTGAAATCTGTGCCAGAAAACTGGTTGATTTAATTGAGCTTTACATTTATAATGAGTGGTCAAATATACATTTTCAAAATATTATGTACAGTTTCGTTTGACAAGTTAAAATATGTGTTCCATTGAGGCTTGCTTTTCAGATTTGGAGTACCTTTTGGAAATGGCTTTGGAGGAGATACAAAATATATTTTTCATTGAGCCCAGACTTGTGCAACACAAATGTTTTATTATGATTGGTACTATCTAGTACTCTAATCTTAAAGATGGTGTTTGATCTGCTGAAAATGATCATAAATAACAAGAATAATGGCTTGAAAGCATTGGTCTGTGTGCACTTAAATATTTCACTAAGTGAACTGAATTTCTGAAATTAATGAACTTTTAAATAATATATTATCCTGGTGCATATGTCTATATATTTGAGATGGGATGTTTCAATATTCAATATTAAATTTTATCCTATTAAATTTAAACTGAAACTTGTGCATCTAATTACAGTTTTTTTTAAATCAATTAAATTGTAAAAAGAGTTGATATGTAAAAAAAAATGACTAAAATGTCTTTTAAAAGTTTTACATTAATGAAAGAGTTGTCTCCTATGCCTCCACCACCTGAGCTACTGTCACCCCATTTTTATGACTGGCAAATACTTGACCAAATGTTTCCTTGGAAGTATAATTTAGATTTTGCTGTAGTTTACTTAGATAGCAATCATCTGTCAAAAATGAGCGCTTTTCCTTTGACAGAGGTAATAGGAGTCTTGTAGGGAGAGATTTTTACATGCTCTTAGCCATCAAAGTTACACAGAAATCTACTAAAATCTTTGAAAAGTCTGAAATACTTCTCCTTATTGCTTGTTTTCCAGTTCTACGAGGTGAAAGTAGCACGTGAAAGGAGCTGGTAGTCACTTTGACCTAAAAAGTCAGGAATAAGACGCCATCCTCTCTCTGTCATGTGTGAAATGACTGAGGCAGAAAGCTTGTATTTTAATCATAGCATGTATTTTGAAGGCTTCCAAAAGAATCCTGTTGACATAATCCACTGTTATTGTTTAATATCAGGGTAACATCCGGCTAAAATGTTGTGCACAAAAAACAATGTTGTTTTTACCTGAATTATTTACGATATGGGTCAGATCAAAGGTGGAAAATGTTCTGAAGTAATTTCATGTTGGTTGACAGGCTTACTAGATTGTTTATGTCCAATATACTTGAAATGTACATTTGTAACTCATGCCTCCTTTAACTCATTAATATCGTGTCACATTTTCAAAACCAATCCCAAAAACATTGGTTAGACTGAACAGGAAAAGACAGTAACAGAACTGATGAGAATAGTGATATTCAAATCATTTGCACTGGGGTTTTAAGCTGCACTTTCTCTAAAATCTTTGTTCAGAAAAATGGTAGAAATTATTGTTTTAAACATTTTAAAACCGAATGATGTTTCCGTCTCTTCCCAGGACAATAAGATGGGGGAAAAAAGCACTACGGTTCTTAGGTTCTTGTCTTTGCCACATTCAAACTTAATGTCAAGTAGCAGTCCATTAAATCGTCTTTGGGGAGCTGAGCTGAATAGGAGATTTGCAGTAAATTATACATCAACTGCAGGGTGACATCACCTCCAAAAACAGAAGCATATTCATCTCTATGCAAAAGGTTATGTCCTTTTTGCTGCATGCTCTGACTGTAATCATTGTCAAAAGAATGCTCTACACAGGAATAGGAACTAAAAAATGGTCTACGTAAGTAAAAAATAAAAATACTTTGTAAAGGAAAAATACAACTATTGTTACTGGTTCAATTTAGGGTGAAACTAAAAGAAAAGTAGTATCTTCAATCTATAAAAAAGAGAGAAAAAAATTAACCATGAAAGTTTTATGTGACCTATTTGAGTCAGTCATTAAAAACATCTTGTTTTGCACCATTTTCCCCCAAACATTGCATTCTTAACCGAGGTTGTCAAATAGTAACACAACAGGAGAAAAAAAGAATCAAAAGGGAATATCTTGCTAATTGAAAATGAATTTTCCAAATAATTTTTTACTTCTTGTAAAAGCAACAACAGCAAATGCATTGTTTCTCTACTTTAAACACCCCAAAACCCCATCACTGTCTCTCATGCTTAATACCACATGGGCATCCTCCTCTTTGTTCACTTGTGAAAGCCTATCTGAAGTTTAACTTTTCTTTCTAGCCACATAGAAAACACACATTTTAAATCTGCCTTAAGTAAGAAAAGTATGATTGAATTGTTTTGGGACTGGATTAAGTGTCTTCCTTTTTTGGAAATCAAAATGTGCTCACCATACCATAGATGAGGGCCGAAAGGTAAACCGGTAACCACTAAATTGAGAGCTTTGCTTATTGGTTCACCTCTTTCTTCACCTCTTTTTGTGACAGAGACTGACCCCCGACCCAGAGGGGGCAGTCCATCTTCCTCTGATCGAGAATCATGTTCACAGACTTGAGGCCGACTCTCATCCTGACCGCTTGACACAGCAGTGAACCGCTCCAGTGCACACTTGAGATTTCTAAGACTAACGAAAGAGAAAAATACTTTGTTATAATTAGACATTCTCTCAATCATACTTAATACCTAACACAGTAACAAGCTATTCTTGCTTTGTTGTTTGGGAACGTCTCCTTTGTTCACTTATGTCCTGAATTATTTTTCAACAACAGGAACAAATTAAGACATACAATATTTGGATAACACAAAGGGTCATGCTAATCTATGTGGTATGTTGTAATAACGTCGTCATGCCGATGTTCTCCACTCAGCCTTGTTTAGTACTCTGTTTGCTAGGCAGTTTAATTGGTGAAGGACTTCAAGTCTTCCTACAGTGACCTAATTACCCCAATTAAATTCGCAACTCTCTCCGAAAACAGGTCATCTCCAAATGATGTCTGAATTTCACAAACAGTTTAACCGAGGTTGATGTGGGGAACATGGTTTCTCTTCAGTTTGGTTCAACCAGCTTTATGTAGTGGAAAATAGCATCTTTAAGGTGATGGGGGGGGGGAGTTAGGGACCGGTGGATGATCCTAAATTGTGTTAATACACAGAGAAGTGGAAAAGTTTGAACACCCCACTAAATATTCATTTTTTTTGTTTTTTTTTACATATATTTTGTCACTTATTTTTTGAAAAAACTCGATTTTCTCATTAAGCAAAAATACATAAGCAAAACTATGTTTCAAACTAACCCCAGCCCCTATCAGTCAATGACAATGATGTGAGAAATGTTTAAATCACTCTTCACTTTTAGCTGCGAGATGTTTGCAGTTTTGTTTTTCATGTACAATATTTCTATAAGATTAGGAGTTTGAGCTTTGACTTGGCCCACGTCTTTTCATCTTTAAATTCTTAGTCGCTACTTGGTGATGCTGCAGGATCCAGTTATTGCTTTTCAAAGAATGTTTCATATTTTCCTCATCAACCTTCCTCTGATACATGGTTTAATTTGTGGTGGATTACAGGATGGTGAACTGGCGGGGTTACATCAAAGCATCCCCAAATCGTGACACTTCCATCTTCATGCTTCGATAGTTGAATCGAGGTTCTTGCAGTCTGATAGCTGCGGGGGAAACTTGCTCAGACAACCAGGATCAATTTCTTTTGATACCTTTCTAAATCCTTCACCAGATTCATAGATTGTTTCTGAAGACCATCAGAATCTCACCATGGCTTTCAAGAGTCACAAACCCCGTCAACAAGAACATATCAGATTCTCCTGAATACAACTTATACTATCCTATTTATGAGGAAAAATAGTTCTAATAAGGAAACCTTGTAACGCTGTGAACCAAATCTTTCTTTATTGAAAACTGAGAATGTTATGATGGGTTGTTTATTTTTTAATTAAAGTCTAACAGATGCAGGCCTACATTTGAGTGCTCTCCTGGAATCGTTGCTTTGCTAATTAGCAGAGGTTCAAGACCAATCTTTTTACTTCAAGTAAACGTGAAAGAAAGAGCAAGTCACCAGAGGAAGCCTTTAGCTTGTATTTTCCTTTTAATTTTAAATAATCTTATGCTATTTTAAAAACATGTTCCAAATGTAATGCAGATACTGCAAAGTTGTTTTTACACTTTTAATACCACTCGGAGGGAAATCTATTCTCAACCCTAACATACATATTTGTGAATTTTAATTTATCACTCTTCTGGGGCTCACTGGCAGGTCACATAAGATGTAGAGACATCAGTTGTTAATGATGGAATATTTTGCTTTGCTTATTTGCATGTCCTATGGCTAGAGATGTTGTCTGTTTTTGTAGTTTAAACAACAAATTTACTTTAATGTGCATTTCCACACAGTTGAAACCATTTTAGCACTTCTGCAGAAGCTAATAGCTACAGTCTCCCTTGTTTTCACTTTTGGGGATCCATCCAGTTGGGTAAGGTATTGGCTGCTTTGCAACCACCAGTCAGTGGTGTGTCAGGTAGCATTGAGCTTACGTATTTCAGCTTTCAAAGCTGCATTTCCTTTCTAATATTTTAGATATGCTCTATGAAAGAATCCGCAAATAACTTGGAGTTGCATTCCACAGAAAAATCTGCGAATACTTAGACTGAGACAAATGTAAAAACCTATCCAAAATTATTTTTAAGCTAATTACAGATTGAACTATTTGTCTCTATGCATCTGTGACTGTTTCCAAAGAGTTGCTTATCTGAATGGGCTTCATAGAGTTGTAAAGAAATCCAAAAGGAGGGGCTTGCCCAGGTCTCCATCCATGCAATGATTGCAACAGAGTGTGTCACTCACATTGGAAACTGACTTGAAAAACTATAATCAGGAAAAAGAAATTCAATGCCTGGTACGCTTTACAAAGCTACACACTAACTGCTTGATTGAGTTGAGGGCATTTTGAGCAAGCAAACCATGAATGGAGGGAGGGAATCAATGAAGTGTTTGTCCACTTCCTTACTCATTAAGGAACTTCCATTCACATCAGGATCTATATATGACAAAGAAAGCTCACAAGTGCACAGTTTCAGTCCGAGAAGGCTGGCCTTTCTCCCCCCTTGAAGCCCTCCCCTTATCGAAATTCGCCTCACAGAGTCACTGTGCCAGAGGCCAAAGTCTTGACAGGGGTGGCCCAGTGAGGGGGAAATCAAACGAGTCCCTTTTCACTGTCAGGTTTTTGGACAGGGGGGCCTGCTTACCTACAAGTCCTCAGTTTCTTTTAAACCTTTTCTCGAGGAGAACAGCAAGGCTTGGCTACTGTTCTCATCTCAAGGGATTTAGATTTATCTTTTCAAATATAGATGTGGATCACATTTGAAAAAAACTGTGGATGAGCAACACTTTTAGTTGTTTTTTTTTTTCAAACAATCATATTAAATAAAGACTCATTAGATTGAGTCAATGTACATTTCAAAATAAAGCAGAATATAATTGTGACTTATTTTATGCGCTGATTTTTGGATTGTTCTCATCAGCCTTTGAAATTTTAAGGGGTGTATGGAGGTCTTAGCACAGCGTTTCATTTCTGTTGCCAGTGAGCGTATACTTGGTGGCAGGTCGTGCATAACTTCTGTGCATAATTAAATGCACAGCAGTCAGCATGTTTTTGTCTGGACTCTTAAATTATTGCACGTTGTTCTTACAATAGTTTTTCCTGCATTTTTATGAAACACTGATAACTACAGTTTAGTCTTCTTTGGGCATTTCAGCATCAATTTATTTTAATTTTTCAAAGAAATTAACATATTTCCTCCTCTTGCTTTCATATATTATTTCAGAGCATTTTCAGACTCCTCTGTAAAGGTTTTCCTGCTGTGAATATTCCTGTTAAGGACGTCCAAAATTATCATTTTTATGCTTAAACATTCATCTGCATTAAAGTTCAGGTAAGTGATGTTGAAATTCATCGGCATTAATTCACTTACCTTTTTAGTTTTTTAAGGCTGACAGATAATTCTTCAAACTGGAATTTATGCAGAAAAACATTTATTTCTGAAGAATTATGTGATTTAATGTCTAAACTATTTAACAAACTCACATCTGGTGCATTTTATATAGATTGCAAAACTGCTAGGCTAACATTCTCTGTTTTAATATGACTAGATAGTTTGGCTTGCACCATATTTTCAGCACTACTTGGAAAGGTTTCACTAAACTTATGAGTTTGCTCTTTTCTAGCCTAGGTTGATTAAACTACATTCCCCAATTCATCTGCATGTTTTTGTTTTGTCTCAGAGCCATGCTAGACATCACTGTAGAAGCGTTATGTTGGGTTAATGTTCAGGAAATTGGGCTTCATAAAAATTATTCATGTTGTTCTGGAATTAAAGTGCACAGAATGTATATCTCGTCAAGTTAAATTTGCATTAGAAACCCCTCTTATCAGATTTCTGTTGGGGTTGGAGCACCTGGATGCTGGAAATGTTGGGATCGCACCTGTTACAAACTTCAACTCGTCTGTTATAGAATTGTTAGCTATGAAAATGTTTACCACTTTTTGTTTTTAACTAATGCATCATTTCATTTGAATGTTGAGCTGAGACTTTCGAGACTCCGATAAAGATTTCAGTGCAACGCAGAAACTAAATATCAAGATGAAGAAAAATAGAGCATCTTGTCATGTTTTCGTTTCAAAATAATATATTTTTTGGAACAAATGGGTCCTTTGAAAACATTAGAAGCAGAAAACCGGAGTGAAAGAATTAGCCTGTTTGATTCTATAATTTAAACATTACCTGTAATCCATTTATTTTTCATTTGACCGCATGCTTCCAAGCCAGCAGGTGTTTATTTTGATGGGAGCTCGCTTTATATCCGGTACAGATCGGTGTAACTTGCGAAACATTGATGTACAGATCCAGCTGCACGCTGGTGGAGAGGGAGAGTAGAGACCGAGTCTTGTCTCTTTTTTTTCTGCCCTTCACTTCAGAATTTGGCGCTCCTGTGGTCGCGCTTGAAGCTCAGCTCATCTGCGCGGAGCTGCGAGCGTCCAAGCTCCTGCTTTTTACTGGATAATCAATATTTATTTATTTTTTTGCTCTGCATTCATTTATTTTTCTTTCGCAACCAGTTTTCATAATTCCCCTGTCATGATTCGCTTCATTTTCTTCTTTGCTGTTGTTTGAAAGTGACTGGCTGCAGGGGGGTTTTGCGCTCCAGTTTGCGCCAGCGGGGACTGGCAATATGTAATTTTGGGGAAAGACGCCGCGGTTTTTGGGAAAAGTGGAATATCCCCCCCCCCCGCCTTGAACAGCCGCTTCTAGTTTACTTTGTGGAGCAGAAGAGATTCTGATACACAGTGATGGTCTGAGGTTATTACAACTAACTGCAGAGCGGATTCTATCATTTTGGAAACTGCTTGTGGGTAAGTTTGATTAATGATTCCTCTTTTCTGTTGCCAAAGTTGTACTGAATCCTCTCTGGGTACGTGCAGGAATAAGATGCCGTGGCCAGTTAATTTTGCATTGACGCTAGCCATCCAATGCTGCAAATCTGCATCAGTTACCAGTTGATTGTTTTTGTTAGAGTGGAATCCTGGTCTCCTTATATGCGGCAGTGTTAATAAATGTTTGAGGAGAGCACATCTCTCTCCGAGTTACGCATGAATCTCGGTGTCTGTTTTTGCGTTCGTTGCGGACTGGAACGGCTGCAGTACGGCGGTGCAGCTGGACTGCTGAAGTCACACACACGCACAAAAAAAATTCATTAGAGAAAAAAAAATCTGAGCGCACATCGATCTGTGTAAGAGCAATTTTACGCATCATTTTGTTTCCGTTGTAATTGTGTAATATTGCGTGCAATCGCAAAGGGCTTTTGTGCGTCAGCAGCGCGCGTGATTGTGTGGTGGGTAAATAGGAGGCGAGAAGATCCCGAGCTCCGTTTGCTTAAATCATTTCTGCAGAGTGATCGCTTATTCTCAATTGCACTCCCTCTCTTCTCCCTCTGCTTGGACTGATGATGGATTATGATTGTCCATATGGACGCTAGAGTCACCCCTCCACCTCTGGCTCTAATCAGATTAGCGTTTGCCAGTTGAACATATTTGGGAATCAGCAAGTGACACTGATGCAAAGTTAAATCCTTCTCTTATCTACTAGAAACGAGTTATAGAGGGTGCTGTAGCCCTGCAAGTTGCTGCAAGTGTCACCATTTTATCAGAGAACCTCTGCAGAGATTTTAAAATAAAATCTCTAACTTCACATTAACTTCTTTTTTTCTCCTTGTTGTTCTCTGCTTGAACTTTTGGACACTTACAGCATTAAAATCAATTTGAGTTCTCCATGTTATTTTTATGACTTATTTATTCATTTCTAAACCCAGGGTGAAGCTTGGCTGCAGCATCGCCCAGCATCACATGAATTAATAGGTCTGTGGCAGCAGCCACTTAACAGCAGCCCTGCAGCTACATATTGAGCTGAGTCCAGTGCTCTTATACAGAAATTGATTTAGACAGAGATTATGTCATCTGGCGCTGGCTCTTCCCCCCTCACCCCTGTATTCTTACAGGTTAAGTTTATCCTCTGAATTCCTCTTCTGTCCCCTGATGAAGTTTAAACTACAAAACCATGTGAAGTTCTGAGCCATGGTCACCTCTCATTAATTTGAGCTACAGTGCCTTGCAGAACTATTCATGATCCTTAAGAGTCAATGTGGATTTTTTGGGGTGATTATGAGCTATACCAACACAAAAATAATAGTTTTCAGAAGTTTTTGCTTCTGAAAAGTGTAGCATGTGTTTCCACCCCTTTACGCTGATCAACAGCTTCAGCAGTGAAGTGCACACATTGCAACTAAATACAGGGCAATCATTAAATGAAAAGCCTATTGTAGGCTGAAGAAGACTTAAAACTGAGGTAAAGGTTCCCCTTCCCACAGCACAACAATCACAAACATGTTGTTTGAGAATCATCTTGTCAAAGTTTAAACCTAAATCCAATTGGTATTCTGTGGCAAGACTGAGAAAAAGAAGTTTGCAGATGTGCTCAATCCAGTCTGTTGGGAGTTGAGCTACTTTGCAAAGAATAATTGGTAAAAAGTTTTTTGTCTCATACCCCAAACGATCGGCATCTGGAGAAGCAAGAAAAGGCTGTTCTATAAATCTTTGGCAAAGCTCGGTTCAGACAGAAGTGTACGCTTGTAATATTTTGATTTATGAATTCAGAAAACTATAAGTTTCGTTTTACTTTAAATACAATTTGCTTCGATATATGCAAAAAAAGTAGTGAAGTTTGTGTTTGTTGCATGCCGACTTGTAGCAGAAACCTTTGGGGGAAAGAAATTCCAAAAAGTCCCTCTGCCACTAATGCAACACTTAACAAATTGTGCTTGTTACGCCCCCATGGTCTAGGGGTCCAGGGGCGGTAACATAAAAATGTGTTCAGAGAAAAAGTGAAATGAAAAATATGATTTATTACAAAATGAAGGTTTTCACAGAACCAAAACACAATACAACTTAACCCAATTAAACAAAAGTAAAGGACCAACAAATGCAGAAAACACTGAGTGCAAATTAAATAACAAGATGTGCAAACACATCAGTCTAAAGTAACTCAAAACAACCAAAAGGAAAGGACAAAAGGGAGCACCAAAACCTCCCCAGACACAAGCCTCTAGCTTGTTCAAGATTTACCGAAAGCAGCTTCAAACCACTTAGCAAAATAAGCAGGAACAAAATTGTTCAAACTGTCCAAAACAGTCACCAAACGCGGAAGGTGGGGGTCAGCTATACACAACCTCTTCCTACTAGCTGCCCCTCTGGAGGAATGAACTCAGACGTCTTTTATGTGATGCAGGTGGGTCTCATCAACGTCTGATTGGCTTTGCTGCTCCAATGGGGTGGCTGCTCTCCTGCAGCTTCTAGGCAGCCAATCAGAAAGCTGTGCCCGCACAGCTGATCCTGCATAATAGAAAAAAAACAAAGAACCTGCACAGCCTCAAGAGGCCAGGGGCCGTAACAGTGCTTAAGTGATATGTACATGAATGCTGTTTCACTATCTAAACACAATTTTAACTGACATAAACTTCACGTTCCAAACTACCCTAAAAAAACAACATTCATAAGAATCTTGACCTCATTCAGCTTGCATTGTTCTGTCTGGTGGACAGAAGAATGTAAAAGCATCCCACAATTGTTCTGCCCCTGTCTTGATTGATGCTTTTAATTTTCAAGGAGCTGTCACCTAGGCCCATTGGCCTTGGGTTTGCAATCAAGGGACCAGACAGTCACAGGCTTTCAAATGAAAGAGTTCATTAATGTGGTGGGAAATAAGGCTTGTCTCATTGTGGAATATTGGCTCAGTGTGAGGAGTGATTGGCGCAATTGGTGTGGATTTGTGAGCAAGATGGTCAGAGAGGAAGTTGAGATCCGGCTACTTCAATCATGGCTGTTAAATGACATTAATATGACTCGAGGGGAAGATGGGAAAACCCACAAGGCAACTGTGTGTGTATGTGTGAGAGAGAGAGAAAGCATGTGGATGTGTGTGCTAGTATCCCAAATGTATTGACCCTGTGCATCTCTCACTGCTTGCTTGGCACTGCTGAGCAGAGTTATTGGCTGCTGTGAAATCAGAGCATTAGAAGCTGCGGACGACATGCATAACAGGCGTGCTCAGTTAAATCTTTCGAAAATCCAATTCCTCTGAAGATGAGATTCCTCTTTCTCCATGCCTTGTTCCATTTTCCGTCGCAATCATTGGGCATCGATCTGATCCAGACTCATTTATTTTTGTTGCAGCCATCATGTCAGGAATTGATAAGAGTGGTAGAGCCGATAAATAACAATATATCTTTGCATGTGGCTTCGCTCCTTCAAAAGAATCATTACAGGAAATAAAGTGGATTTTTTTATTTTTATCAGGTGCCTATAGGCTTTCTTACTTTATGAAGCAGTGGGAAGGTCAAAAAAGTAGAATAACTGGAGAGTATATATAGATTTCTGCGATATTGCTCACCACCCAGATTGATATGACCTGTGGGGCTACATCTACAATATTTTCATCTGTCATATTTATTATACTGAAAAGTGCATTAGCTTACATGCTACTAGTTCTGTAAGAAGAGTAATGCAATATTTTTCATAAACCTTTCAAATTATTGGGCTATTTTTGGGCTTTATTTGAACTTTTTTGTGCGTCTAGTTATTGACGATACAGAGTATAATGCTTCATAGTTGCAAGTTTTGATTGTCTTCTGTAGAGTTAAGAGTAAATTTAGGAAAATCATTTCCTTTTATGGGTTTTATGTTTACAAAGGACTTTGTATGCTTTAGAGAAGTTGGCTATGCGACTTTAACCAGTTACTACTGCAACTGGTGAGCATGGTTGTTAGCATACAAGTGGAATATGTTATAGTCATATTTTTAAACATTGTGTCTTTATAAAGTCTCCACACAGGTGGATACTGTGTATGTGTCCAGTGGTCTGAATCCACACACTCACACTCTTACCTTTAAGGATAAATGTATTTTCTCTGCAAAAGTTTCTTAAATTTGTTCTTGTTCAGTCAACGTTTATGTTTTGTAAATTTTCCATAAAACAAAAAATCAGTTAGCATAGTTTAGTCAATACAAACTGACTTTCTGCATCTTGTAAAAGCTACATAATATTTACTGCTCTCTCGGTGGACGCCAGTGTTTGAATGACTCAACTCCTTTATGAATTTCAATCATGAGTTAATGCTTGAATTGAGTCAGGCCTTAAGCCTCTGTAAATGGAAATCCAGGCTGTATAGAAAAATAAATGGCCTTAAATTGACCCTCCCCCATACACTTTGAGTAAGTTGAGCTACCTGTGCTTCTTTTACTGCTATTATTCAGCAAAGACACATCAAAGAATAGTCTTCCTTACAAATCATCTTCAGGCTGCCCTTTGTTCCCCTTTTTAAGACCTCGATGGGAGTGCCTGCATGTAGGGAAACGAGTACGACTGAGCATCTGCTGCTGTGGTGCCGGTTTTATTTACTTTCGGGATGTAATGGCATTTCAGTTCTAACCGAACGTTGCTTAATAACTTCATAAAGTGATGGTAATGGCATCATTTTCAGCTGTCTCTTTCCGTTGCTCATCGGTGCTTTGTGTAATTTAAGTAGTGTTGGTGGATGGCCATGGCGTAAAGTGGATCAAAGTAAAATACCATTGTATGCTTTATTTTTGTGTTCGTTGCATCATAAAATAAAATGACTTGGGGTTCGGCTACAGAGTTGTAAGTGCTAAAACTCAAATGTTATAGGCAGTTGTTGTAGAGGGAAACAATGGAGAATACAATAAGGTACTGATGTTGAAATCTCTAAAATGGCCATCTGCGGGCAACCTCACTTTATATTCTTCTTTGCTGCGGGCAACTTATGTTTGCCATCAAACTATTCCCTGCTTTAATCTGTAGTGCAGAGAGGAGACCATTACCTCCATGTAGGAGAACAGAAATGTTATCTTCATCCTTTGTTTTTAACACCGCCGTCATAGTGCCACGTCTGGAGGTGATCCTCTCCGACCCTTTCAGCTTACAAAGATGAAGTCGATGTGTTTTTAGATGTTAGCGTCACCAGAGAAGTGGATAGAGGATGGAAATTGCATGCCAGGGGAAACGAGATGAACAAATTTTCCTCCCATTTCCCCTCCTCTCTCCATCACATCAGTGCTTACTCATTCATGAAGCCTGGGTTCTGACATTCCATACATTGATGTGGAGATATTTTCTTTTTCTTTAAAATGCTATTCGGAAGGAAGAAAAAAATAGCCAGTCAACATTATTCAGGAGAACAGAGGAAGCATTCTGTGTTCAGGTCATAATCACAGCCAAAAAAATCTGTATTCACATTCTAACCTGAGTTAATCAGACAATTCAAGATAGCCTTGGACATATTCATTTACAATAGCCTCCATAAGGGCCTTTGGGTTTTCACTGAATGAAAAGGCTCACACTATTACAAGCAGCATTTACTCAAATGGGAACTATGAGCATGCTCTGTTTGCATACTCCATTAATACACACTGAGAGAGTCTACACCAAATTCTCCTCTTGAAGCCAGGCAGGGGCTTAAATAGAACAGCTACATCAAGGGATTAATAGTGAGTGAAATCAAGGAGCGCTTCATTAGCAGTTCTTCATTTGTCATTAGCTACTTCACACGAGACCTGGGGCAACATAGTATTTACAGCTAATTTTCGACATACCTTTCAGCATGCCTTCAGACTGAGATGAGGCCGTAAACGAGATCACAACAAAGACCAAAGATGATGAAAATGGTTTTATTTGCTTGCCTTTGCTTTATGCATCATCAGTTTCTAAAGGTAAAGTGTAAAACTACTTAAGTGCCCTGCAAAGGTATTCATAACAGGTGGTGATCCATCTCTACACAAAAATGTATTTTTTTTCTCCAAAAGCAGTTAATTTGATATTTTTTGGGGCTCACACCCCAGATTTTTTATTTAGTTAATAAAAAAAATAAAATCAATCATAAGCATTCAATAAATGATCAATGATGAATGACCTCTCTTTGGGTTTATTTGTGGTATAGTTGATACTCTGGTGTCCTATTATTACCGTTCAACAACAACAAAAGAAAAAAAACTACAATAGTTTTTAAAATAAAGTCAAATTTAACATTTTTATTATTCACATAAAAATTATACTTTCTCATGAAGAATCAGCTCAATTGACATTTGGTATATAAAGACAACGTATTCATACCACTGACAATTTAGGTTTAATCTCTTTTTTTACTAGCATGTTTCTTAAGAAAAATTACTTCTTTATTTTTAATATTATTAGGAAGTAATATTAACATTTTTGGAGCAGCCCAGCAAGTATTTTTATATATTTTTTTAATTGATACTCCTTTTGCATTGTTTCATTATCTTGAGAGATTCACATCTCATTTCCTATTGGAAACAAACTTATTTGTTGAATGAAAATCTAAATCTTATATGAATAATTTTGATCTTAAATGTCTGTTTATGATTGCCTTCTACTAATCTCCAGATGAATCAGGACAACACATAATATTCTGATTTACTTGAACTAGTTACTATTTTTGAGAAAACGGTGTAGCTAGTTACAAGTGGAATCCATGGACTCTGATGGGAACATATTCATTCGCTATTTTTAATCTGGATTACACTAACAACAGCAGAGCTGCTGTCTGTTATCATGCAAACCATGGGTTCTTCTTATAATGTCCAAAAAGTATGACTTCTGCAAACATCTTCCCTGGAGTCTTTTTATTCTTTTTAGTGGTTATTTTGGAGAAGATTGAGACTACTTTGGCACAGTCTTTGGCTATAACCTCTTCTCTGCATAATTGTCCTACATCCACCATCTTGCATTTAAATTTAGTTGTGCTTTATTCGTGCATAATGACATTAAAAGGAATTCTACAGTATGTTGCTTCCACCACAATGTGATAACACTTTTCATTTTTGTTTTTCTTCTTTTAGCTTTGTTTCCCCTGAATTCATTGGTAGGCTGGGGCTTCCTATCTGAACCAAAACACAGCAACTCATGGAATAATCCAGACCCCAGCTTGGCGAATGGTAGCAATAATTTTATGCTGCAGAAAACTTTTATTGCATCAGAGCTGCAGGGGTGCCTTTTCCCCCCTGTCCTGGACCAGACCCACAGAGAGCGACTCTCAACAGGGTTCATGATTTATAGGCCACTTTACGGGAAGGGCCCGGGGACGCAGCATTTCTTGTCCTCGGATATTGAATCTCTGCTTCCTGGCGTGGGGTGTGGGTCATCTGTTATTGTGTGCAAACTTATTTGCATTGCACAATTTGAGCTTGTCATAGCTCTTAAATTTGTTTTTACTTTCAGAGTTTGTTGGTTTCAGACATGTAAGAAGGATAGTCCAGGGGAAAATCTGCAGGGAAGACAAATGGCTTTCACATTCTGGATTTGTGGATCTACAATTCTACATAATTTTGACATATAACAAGTGCTAGCATTATGCTTTGGTCTCCTTTTTCTACATAAAGAACTTATATTTACTCATAAAAAGAACCTTCCTTGCAACATCAACCATTTAACGGCAATTTGCAAAGTGCATTACATAAAATTAAATCGAAAATCTCTATACACAAATGAGCCATTTGACTTAAAAAAACAGCAAGATAAATATTTCATGGCCTTACAAATTGTAGTAGCATGCATGTAGGTGTTGTTTCATAGCTTGCGTTAATAATCTAACAATCCTCTTTCATCCTTCCTTCCTTAATCAGCTAACCATTCTGCTACTTAGCAGAAAAGAACTTTCTACTGAAATGTTTACCTGGGTGTATTGCTTCATTTTGTGGGTCTTTACTCTTTACACTTAATGGCTTAAAAGCATTTATATGAGGCGTTTTAAAGCTAGCAATTAATGTCTTTAATTTAAGAGTAGCTGCAGAGCTGAATAAATGTCGGCTGTTGTATTTCTTTAAACTGAAATATGTTGCCAAGGAAATCTCCTTCTGCTGTTATCCTGTAAAATATGCAGTGTTTTTTAAGTCAGAGCCTCTTGAAGACTTTGATGCTCTCTACTGCATAGCATTAGCATACCGTAGAGCTAGCTGGAGACTCATCGGTTCAGCAGCAGATCAGTCTCAATGTCACAGATGTAAATTTAGGTGCCGAGTAAAAATGTGTGTAAGAGGTTGTGTGTGGGAGAGATAAAGAAAAAAACACTGCAGTCTGTGAATATTAATCACCACCATTGGAAGTCTCCACCTAAACTTGACGAGTTTTGAGTGTATAGAGCATTTCTATGAAATGTACCTGCTATGTTTGGATCTGGTCGATGTTGGACCTCAGAGGGCTGCGGTATGAAATTTTACAATCCGATTTAGCAGCAGCTGTGGTAAATTTCCCTTCCAGTGCCATCACATCAAACCTGCTCTTCTGGTTTTTGAGAATGTGTTTTTTGGGCTGTGCAAAAAGAAAAAGAAAAGATGAAAAGGACGTAATCCATACCACTCAGTTTACCAGTTCAGTTAACTTTATGTACTAATCATGTACTTGAATCTTATTTTTATTTAAATTTTTGCTCTTAATTATGCCTTTGAACCATTCATTTTAGTGTGAAATCATTATTACATTCATCTTTTATAATTAATATCAAAGTTTTGATCTGTTGTGGATTTTCTCAAAACACACTTTTGTTGCCTTTGACGACTTTCTGTCATAGTTTTGGATATTTGCCCATTTTTCTCAGCTGAATTTGAAGAGCTCATTTAAATCTGTTGGTTTCCAGGCAGATGTCCACCTTTTACACACTCAATGCTTTTTATATATAGTGTTTTTGTAGCTTTCGTTAATGTTACCCTGTTGACAGAAAGTTGTGTGTGTTTGGAATCATTGTCATGTTGACACTGTCATCCTTCCTATTAATCTACACAGTTTCTGCAATGTGAGTACAGTCTTAATATACTTAAAAGTCTCAGTTTGAGTCATCAAAACATACTTGCCATTGCGTCCAATCTGCTGAATCATTTTCTTGGCTTTTCATAAAAGATTTCTGTAGGCGGTGTCTGGGTTATTTGTGTGGGCATTTTCAAATTTAGCTTGAATTGGACTATTTTAGGGATGCCACATGACCCAGAGGTAGAGCAGGTGCATCATATACAGAGACTACAGTCTTTAACACACTTGTCCCAGGTTTCAGACCTGGCCCATTTACTGCATTTCGTCCCCCTCTCTCTCGGTTTACCTACTAAACAGTAAATGTCAATAGAGCCACAAAAACCTCTAGAAAAATGTGACTATTGTGGAACTGATGATTCTTTCTGGTATTGCACGCCTGAAATCCATGTTTGGTCAAATCCACTCTTGGTGAACCGTGACACCAAGCTTCCAGCAGCTCCTGATTCATGGCAGGCTTAGGCGTTTGTGTTTATTCATCCTGTGTTGATTTTATTTGCTTTCACCTGTAATATCCAGAGAGCCTCGTTCCTCTAATGTCATCCTTGTCTCCTCACTGTGCAGGGTAAAAGATTTAGTTGGCATGCAGCTCAACCACAAACGAATTACAAATATTGGCTTCAGATAAAGTAAGTATAAATTACTTTAGATCACATTATCAGTTTTTATTTTTTTTACTATTCTTTTGGCTATTTATGCTCTTTAAACTTACATTACGGTTTATCTTACAGTTGTTAAGCGTTAGGGATTTCCTGATTGTGTCCTTGGCTTTATAAACATAACAGACTGGACTTTGAAACAACATTCACAATACTTCACAATACATTGTATTACAGTGGGCAACCCAATATCAACATGTCCAATATTGCAATCAGAAAGTACTGCTAGAATGTAATATTTTGAAAGCTGGTAGTATTAAGGTTCTTTGCATTCATGCCTTGCATATCACTTATCTAATTGGCCATTTGCATTGACTTTCACTGCCTACATTTTGATATATACTTTGGTGAACAAGATGACAAAGCTGACAGAAAATGGCGAAGACAACATGATGATGAGAAACAAAGAAAAATGCAATTTGGGTTAATCTAAATTTTTGACACAAGTATCACAAGGTCTTGTCATTCTGATAGTGCTCTGGCAACAATTTGTGGTGAGAATTTGTTGTTGGATGCTTAACCTACCTTATCTTCATGTTTTAAAGTCACCAGTTGCAATACTCAACTACTGTAGAGGACATTTTTGAAAGCTGTTTTGTTCGTACCCTGATATTGGATATGAACAAAACATACCCAATATGTTTATGTGTAGACACATTGCAGCAATGTGTCTACACACCATAGTCATTTCTTTTTCAATTGTGTAAAGTGCTTACCATTTAAAAGGAAAAGCCTGTCCACATGCTAGGTCAAAGAATTATTCAAATAAATACAATTCTGACAATTTTAGAATTAAACACATTAAAATATGTCTGATTCTCATATTTTTTTCTAATTTTTCTCTTTGCAAGAGTCAAGAACATGGAGGCTTGTGGTTGCTGGGTTATTAGATAATCTAAAATGGAATAATTCAGCGAGGAGAGCACAGACTTGTGTGGGTGGGTGTGCGTCAGCCAAGGGTATGAGGGCTTAAGAAGTGTTTTTCACAAATAGAAATGTTAACTCGCCAAGCAGAGTACATATCAATTTTTCTGCCTGAAGGTAGGAGGAAGGAGACACAAAGGTGACACAGGGAAGAGGGAAAGGGGTGTAATGACAGAGATGGAGAGATGGTATATTCATACTCAGACTTACGTAGAGTTACCATTACTTTTGCCTTATGCAAGTTGATGCATAACACCTATAACAATTCTCGCATTTTTGACCAATTGCTATTGTAGTTGAGGCTCCATATCAAAAATTTGTGTTTTTTAGTGTTAAGGAAATCTTGTTGCTAGTTATCTGTTTGGACAGGAGAGGAAATTTGTTATCCTACATAAACCTTGGAAGGACAGTTATTGACTAAGACTTTGATCCTTAAATAAGATTTTGATGAGTTTGAGTTCCTAAATTAATGTCAAAAATGGCCGGAATCTATACGTGTTGTATGATTAAATGCTCACCACTGCACCTAAATATTTGAAAAAGGTTTTGCGTAAAACGGACAACATTCACACTAATTAGTTTCCTGCTCAGACCTGCATATTGTCTTTACCTTGGCAAGCTACACCTGAAGGACAAAGATGATTTGTGAATAACTTTACTCTCATTAAGTCATAATTTCATACCTTTGTCACAAGGCAGGACATTGGAAAGGTTTTTGAGTACAGCTACCGAAGGTGGACAGTTCTGCTGGATTCATATAGAATACTGTACTAATAGGGATATACAAAAATAAATAGCCAGGCCTTTTTAGCTCAGTTCTTTTCCACTCTAGTGTTGGCATTATGTACATTATTACCATTACAAATAGGTAATTATGTAATTTCTTCCTTTTGAAATGCAGGTTTGTGGAGGCAACATTTGCATTGCTGTTTTTCAAGTCACCCGAAAGAGCTTATATGAAAATAATCTGTTAATATTTGCTTCTGTTTGTTTAAACTTTATTTTTGATATCTAGTTAACAGAAGATATGCTGATATGCTCTTCAGGGTACGCAGATTTAAAAAAAAGTGAGTAGGAGAGTTCTGAAATAAGATCTGTAAAAAAACAGAATCTCAATATCCATTTGGCAGGATGCAGTAAATAGAGCCTCAGTGGTAGAGTGGTGGAAATGTTCGAGAGTGAAGACGGGATGCGTTTCCAGGGCTAACTCCTTGCCGTCAAGGGGCTGAGAGAGTGTCCCATTTCTCTTACCACGTCGTCCTCAAAGATAATTGAATTTTGGATGAATCCGTCTTGGAGGAAAAACTGTCTGGAAAAAGGAGAAGGTGGATGCTTTAAAAAAATATAAAAACACTCAAAGAATGAGAGGCAGGTGACAGGTCCATCTTTGAAGACGGACCATTGAGTTGGCTGACATGACAAGCTATTATAAACACTTTTTATTTTTAAGATCTAATACTTCAGTGTCTTGTCGTCAATTGTTTCTAGAAGGAAGAAAACACACTTTTTATATGCTTTAATTTTTATCCCTTATAACACAAGATACAAACCAGAGAAACACCAAGCAGAAGAGATGTCATCTCCCATCTGTTTGAAATCAACTAATGTTGCTTTCAAAATGGAAAAAGAATAATAATAAAGTTAGGATTTTTGTGTCACAGTGACTGCATTTCTGAGAATGTATTAGTTGTATGATGCAAGAACTGATGACAGTGGGGCTTTGAGGAGGAGAAACTGCCTATGTCGCAATCTTTGGCAGCTGGCCACTTTCACATAACTCAGTTTCTCAAGGGCTGTTTTCTGATGCAGCATTGTGAAATCTATGTGGAGTACCTTTGTGATGCCTGAAATGCCAGTGGAAGTGTCCTTGTAAATTACATGGACATCCCGATGTGCTTAACATGTCCCTAGTTCTTCAACAAGGAGCTAAACAAGAGCTATACAGTCAGTTGGTGTGTTGTGAAGAGAAAGTGACAACTCTGTTGCCTCTGGGAAACATTTACAGTTCGGTAAAAGTTGTTTTTATCTTTTTCCTCATTTTTTTCTGTACATATATAGTAACAAGCTATTAACCAAACACCTGGCGCATGCATGTTGCAGCAGCAGCAGAGCTTCTTGAGATTACTCTTGTGTTTTCATTAGACACAGTGCCCTTCAGGTTCATCCTCAAAGCAGCTAAAAATACTTGTATAGTGTGTGATCAACACTTTTTTTCTTTCTTTGCTTATATGTTTTTGAAAGCATGCACACAAAAATAACTAGCTCCCTGGTTCTGTTTCTTAAGTCTGAACAAATTACTATATTTCGCTTGGCCTTTCCTTTACCAGTTTTTGGATGGTCTGACATAGATAAACGATGCATCGAACTGCTCAGTCAAAACTGAACAAAAACTTGAAATTGATTTTTTTTAAAATGGTCAGAGATTTTCACCAACCATTGAGAGAACAATATGTTGCTGAAAATTGAGTAAAGAGGGACATTACTTGTAGAGAGCAGGCTGTTATGTATGTGTTTTAGCATTTTCCAACAAATACCATGTTGTGAGAACCCACAACTCCTTATGTGACCCAAAGCCTGGGCTCCTTGAGGAGAAGTTGTGTTTATGGGTTAGATTAAGGACTAATGTGTGAATTAAGTTTAGGTTGGGTTTAGGGTACCACCACCATGCTTGCATCACTTGGTTCAATGTTCTTTGGTTTGACAGTTTAAATCATTGCCTCCAAACATTATCTTTGTTCTCAAAGAGCTCAGTCTTTGGGTTGTCCTGCTTTAATACATTAACTAATCCATGTTGGAAGTTGCAAGTTTACCAACATGTCATCTGTCTGCGCAATCTGAGAACAAATTGATATAAAACTGGTTGTTTTGTAAAGATTGGTACTTGTGTCCCATCAGTTTCCTCATCTGTTGAAATTGCACAGTTAGTTGTGGCCTCTACAAGTTTTTAAATGATAGCGACTTTTATTATTACTTTTTTCATTAACTTGGCTTGTATCTAGAACAAAGTTTTGCCTTTTATCGTTACGGTTATTGTCACAGCAGGCTAGACATGTTCACTGGGTCATTCTCAGTATGCTTTCCCTTACAATAACAATAATAAAGACAAGCCATAATCAGCACCTGATTATGTCATGTCAGTTCAGAGTGGAGTTGTTGGTTGTTACAAACAGCAAAGCCAGGTTTGCCTTGAGACAGATTATTCTTGATGCCAGTGTCATCGACGGTCTTGGCCTGTTTGTGAACAGACAGTAAGTCTCTACTCGCATTAAAATAAAAATAAAGGCAGTTGCATAAAATTTGTACATAAAGATGCCTGAGCTTTTTTCCTCCTTTCTCTGGCCGACCTGGAGATTTTGTGAGTTCTGAGTGTGTAGCTTTGATTAAGCTGTCAGAACCCTTTCTCATCTTTTTATGTTTACCCGGTGTCCGTGTGGAATGATAACTCTCACCTCTGTTTCCCTTTAGGACTGTTAAAAAATGAAAGCTTCCATCCCTCTTCTGATCCTGCTTCATGCGCTTGTGGTCCATTGCCTGAAAGTTGTGTCAAAGAGAGGTTCTGGTAAGTCGCATCTCCTTTTTATTACTTCATTTTTTAACACAAAGAAGTACAAGTCTGCTTTCAATATCCAGCAATTTAGCATCACATGTATGGGTTATTTTGCTTTGATTTAATAAAGTAAGTTACATTTTCTACTAAATTTCTACTTAAGTTGCAGCTGTTGTGCTTGTAAGCATTAAAGTCTGAGAGTAGGTTTATATTAATGCATCCCTCTTCTCTCCAGATGCTGGAATTATTACTTTAAGTGAGATAGATGAAAAGCAGAGGAACATCCACATTTGAAAACACAAAGCGAATCTTTTTTTTTCCCGTTTATTTTCTTCTTCCATCCAGTGACTGCTTGCGTCTGGGTTTTTTGCCCATGCATATTAGGCACAGGTGCAGGAATGGCCCGAGGCTCATCAAAGGATTTTTTTTTCTGCTTTCCCAGCAGAAGCCCCGATGGGCTATCTCTTGCGAAGCTTCACGAGCCATTGCCTGGAGCAAGGATTTGAATCGTGTCCACTGATAAATGAACACCCCATTTGAGCCAGACCCCCATCCTTTGTTCCTTCCCTTTTTAGATTGTATAGCTTTATTAGAAATCATGCTGGTTGCAAGTTAGAGAGCTGCTGTTTGAAATGGGTTTTGGGCAATGAAAGGTGTATTGAAACTGGTTTATTTTTATTTTTCTGGAGCAGAAAGAGAGAGCACAACCAGAATGAGCAGGTCCATCTTCAAAGCTTGCTTTTTTATGATTTAGGGTTTCTTTGTCTGAGGAAATGTTGAATTAAGTATAAAACACAGTTTTAGCGATGCAGTGGCCTTTCTGTGATGGAAAACCTATTTCTTTGTTCCCCTACTAATTTGTCACTGTTTTCAACCCAAACATTGCTATTTTGTTGCTTTCTAGTGGCTTTTTGTGTTGATTGTTTAATATCTGACAACTCTTTGTTACTCACTTCCTATTTATTTATGTTTTGATCAGTTTGGCCCTCCTGCCTCTTGTTCCATACAAATGACTAGGAGACTTCATCAAACCAAAGGAACACCTATCATACATCCATAGTTTCTTAAATGAGTCTTTGGAAATTTATTTAAATTGTTGGTTGTCAGGGTGGGTATAAAACATCCCCCTAGTGGATATTGATGCATAATTGTTTCATGCACAAAAACTGGGCACACAGTTTCACAAATGCACTATGAACCCAATCCAAAGACAAGATAGTAATCAAAATGACAAAGAAACAAGAAAAAAATGTAAATATAAAAGTGGAGATTTGCAAAAATGCATGTGGTGCTGTGAAAACACATTTTCCCACTTAAAGATTTCTGGTTGTCCCATCCTGGGGCTCAAGAGCTTCCATGGAGTGTTTACAATTATGGATAAGGAGCATTTTATATCACAGTGGATGAATTTTCACCCAGACAATTCTCCAAAGCACTGCATCTGCATGAGATTGATAGAATATTGAAGTCATTTTTTTAGCTTTTGGTGGATGTTGCTCATTTACAGTGTTAATTTTCTGTTCTGAGGCCAAACTCTTGCCATAAATTAAATTTGAGCTAAAATATTGAAGTGGAAAATAATTAAAAATAGAAAAGAATTCAAAATTCTCAGCATGGAGTGTTTTCATTTGCACTTTTTAAGGAAAATTAAATGACTTGATTGACGTACTTGGGGGACTGAGTGGCGTTTCTTTTCTGCTGGCATGCACAATCCCTGGAAGCCCTCTCTCAGTGCTGCATGTGCACAACAAATAAGTGGATTATTACATCAAAAACACTCACATTTGATTAATGCTTTGTCTGCTTTTGGTCTCAGAGAGTGGAACAGTCCAGAAACATACAATGCATATCTGTCATACTAATCCTCTGAATTTATATGTAGAATGTATCCATTAGTCCTCCGAATGTCTAGAGGGCTGGAGTGGCCTAAATGGTTGGGCAAACCGAATAATTATGAATATTTTTAGCTAGTTCAGCACATCACCTCCATAACAACCCCTCTCTTGGATACTTGTGCTGTTGTAGATAGTTATTCTGTGCTGTTAAGCTAAAACATAAAACATAAAAACAATAGGGAGTTGTTTTTATGCTGGGGTGGCGTCCATAAGCTGCATCACATTTTGGTTTCTTTGGTTGTTGTGATTGTCGGCGCTGGTGTCCATCACTTTGAAAGCTTTCATTGACAGAAGACACTTTTTCACATTCCCTGTTTTCTGTTTGGCATATAAAATGATTTGATTTGCAGAGAGTTAGAGCTGGGTGATACAAGAACTCACAATCAGCATGTTAGTATCAGTGTATGCCATAGCAACAGCATAGGAATACTGGAAATTCAGTATTGGATGGACTCTAATTGGTCTTCATGTCTGCACCTGATGATAGCTGTTGGCAGCCAAGATGCAAAGCTTATGGTGGAGACATTCTGTTAAGTTTGATTGATGGTCTCATTTCTTGCAGTATTCTGCAGTTCTATGCAGGTATTGTTTAGTCCAATATTTGTGGCAGAATTGTGAAGGCAAAGAAGGAAAACTCAGACAATTTGGGGAAATCTCATGAGAAACAAATGTTAAATGTCTAGTGATACTTTTTATAATCTGTCTGCCATGGGATGTTTCCTACTGACCACACACAAAAGTTTGCTAGAGTCTTTAAATATTTCATATCATAATTTTCTAAAATCTGATGGTGTCCCATCATGAAAGCAATATTTCTTCATTCAAATTTGTAGCATCTGAAGATTGCTGCATTTCAGTGTGAATAGGGATCTAAATCTCATTGTTATTCTTGTGAGGCAACTGGCACAAAGAGGTATCAAAGCTAAACAGAATATCAAGTGTTCAATATGAAATATTCAGGAAATTGCATAGAAACACTACATTATGAGGTGTAATCATGTAACAGTTTTCCAAATAGGTTTTCAAAAATACCTTATCAAGTAAAAATGATGAATTAAGGACTGCTTGTATCTGCCTATAAAATGTAAATAGATTAGGAAGAAACAATAAGGTGTGAGCTTGGATAGCAGAAAAATCCGTAGAAATGCAAATACAATTAGGACCCTCTTCATCGACTCAGGTGTTCAAAGTACATGAAAATATTCAGGACTCCATAGTACATCATTGAAATGTACAAAATACATCTCAGAATTTATACATTTTCAAACTTTAATGATTTGTCTACAAATATTTATTTATTTATTTTTATCTAAGCAAGATTATCGTTACTTTGTTATTGTGTAGTTTAGCAGTAGAAAATATCACTGGAGTAAGATTATAAAATTTGCTCATCGTCTGCTATGAGGGGATTGGATTATTTAGTATTTTATTGCAGGAGGTTACCCAGAATAATTTTTTTGATCAGAGGTTATAATCCATCTTATTTTTGAGATCAGCTAGCCCAAACACAGAATGGGATCAATAGAAATTGGATGCAATGCAAAGTAAGCAAACAATGCAGATGCTTTCATTAAGTTTTATGTTATTTGAACGCTTTTGTGATTATTTATCTCCATAATCCATACTATTAGAACTGCACAACATATCGAATTGCTAGCTTTTGCAACATCCCAATCAAAATGATTTGTCTCAATGTTTGCTTGGCTGCTATTTTATTCACACTCATTCATGCCAGTGATATGTCCAGTCAGAACTGCTCTGATCATATTTGATATAGCTTTTAGAAAAACAGATTTTAAAGCAGTTGGAGAGTGATGGCGGTGCTCCAGAAAAGGAAGAAAATTAAGAAAATATGCGTCAAACCTGCCTAATAGTATTTTTCCTGTAATATAAAACAGAAACGCAGGTAATCGTGTGAAGAGTCAATGTTTAACTGCTTGTTTAATTTTCAGAACTTGGTTAACCTTACCTTTTGGAGAGCTGCAGTAGCCACTGAAGACACTGTTTTTTTCTCCACATTTTCTCTAAAAATAAATAAACTGCACATTCAGTGTAGCATCTGCACACCTACATCAATCAAAAGCATCCACCTTTTGAATTTTTCTCTGCCCTGATTGGTTGCCTCAGCAACTGAAGTTGCAATAAGCATTCCAGTTTCACACTCACTAAATGTCAGGCCTTAACAAAACCGCTAACACATGTCCCTCCTGTGCACACTTGTAGCAAATGTAGCGTCATAATGATACTCCGTGACATTGATTGAGACAAATTTAGCCCACCTCGTCTCTTCTGCTGTACACTCATTAGTGCCTGTTTTTCCCTCAGACAGTGATGAGCTCCCTGACAAATGATGCTTACCTTTTCTGACAGTCGATAATAAAATTTTACTTAAAATGATTCTCACTCATGCGCATGTTGCAGGTTCATCTCAATAAATTGGGTATAATTATTGAGTTAATTTTTTTAGGAATTACTTTTTTGAAAAGTAGAAGTCATGTTTTATTCAGATTCATTAATGATTGTTTTTTTGTTTATTTCTGCTTATTTTGGATAATGACTCTTAGCTAATGTTCTTGGAAAATTATAAGATTTGGTAAAAGAAGGAAAACATTTTCTGAATGAAAACATATGCTATGTTATGTTGCATGACAGTTCAGTGCATCACTGAAACCCTTTACAAGGGGAAGCCAAAAAATAATCGCAGATAAAGGATCAAGTTGTACACATAATTCTATTTTTATTTATGGAAAGTTGAGTGGGAAAAAAATGTGCTCAGAGGAATGGAAAAATCACTGGAAACAGTACCAATACCTCAACTATCATACAGACTACAGACTGTATATTACAAGGGAAAACATGTCTTTATCATTTGTGTTTTAAAAATGTTTTTTTATTGGTTTTATGTAGTCTTTGATATTCCTGAGAAACTGAATTTTGCCATTTCATTAGTTTTTTTCCATAATCATCCACCTTAAAAGGAATAAAAACTTGAACTATTTCATTTTTTGAATTGAACTACAAAAATAGATTAACCTTTCAACATTATTCAAATTTAATTAGACGCACCTGTATCCCACTAAGTTTGGAACGCAGTCGCATTTGCAAGAAGACCAACCGCTCACTGCTTTCACCTGATTTCTAATTTTTTGTAACACATCTTCTAAAAGAAAAAAAAAGCTCTGGGGGATGTAAAGGGAGGTCTTTATTTCTTTGTCTTAATGCGACACCACACAGTCAACAGCATCTATTCTCCTTTTCTTCTTCGTCGACTTTTTCACTATGCTTTTGCAGTGGGAAGCTTCAAGGACATCCTGACAGTCAATTAAATTTACAGTCTTCATACCCGTTTCTCCGCCAACTCTGGGAGGATGTCAACATTAATACGTCAGCTGAAGGATAGCCCTACCCCCTCCAACTATGGCCCCACCACATTAAAGAGGCCACCCACAATTTGGCCAGTAATAAGGCTGCTCCTAATTGGACAAGACAGTGACTTCTAACAGGGGACGTCAGCACGCAGCACAAATTCAATTATAGGAACCCACTTGACTTTATAATTGATTTTAAGGGATGCTAAAAATGGCAGGAAACTGTCAGCAACAACTGTTAGGAGCCGAAGAACACTGCAGAGGTGACCCCTCCTACTATATAAGTTGTATTAGTTTTCAGTGTCATTTAATTGCAAGATAATGACTTTTATTAGTGTAAGAGCTCCAGACGATCACATATACATGTCCCAAGGTTGTCAGTGAGAAAGGCTTTTTGACGTCAAGACAATTAAAGTGTAAAATTAATTTTAAAAGCCTTATTAAACCAAGTTGGGATGATTTGATCGGAGATTGAAAATCAGACTCGGAAATGAAACTCTGATTCTGTCACAGAAGAGACATGCATGCATGCCCTCAGTTCATCTCCCTTCGGTTAATACCACACACCTGTCACAAAAGCTGAATGATTGCACCGCACGCTCACAGTGGGGGGGAGATTGATCACACACATGGTGTTAGATATAAAATAGCTTCCCGCTTGGAGTTGTTTCCCTTCTTCCTCTCTCCATAGAAGAGAGGTTGTTCAACAAGTGTACCAGATACAAGGCTCTTGACTGCTGGGGCTACTATGGGTATGTGCTGCAGATTGGAGACACATGTCCTAAGCCTCAGCATGAGATGGATGATGGTCAATGACGTGATTGATGTGAACAATGTAATCTCTGTTGTTTGCTTTTTGTCCTTTAATAATGTTGCTACAGCACAAATGTAGAAAAATGGCAGAAAAGGATCTAGACTAGATTTTATTTGGACCATACAGTGCTTGCTAATAGCTAAAATCCACAAATTCCTGAGACCTCCTTTAAAAATGCTTAGAATTGCCTATTTTAATAGTTCAAACACCAAATGTACCTTAATATGTATTAATACGCACAGAAACTGTATTAGCTTGGCCAATCAGCATCAAGGAAAATTACTGGCGCTCCTGGACTGTTTGCTTTGCAAATGTCAGGAAATAGTGTGTCAAGTTGGCCTTAATTTCCAGGGGTCCACTGTAATTGTTTCCTGTGTCCCATTCTTGGCTTTCGACAAACTACATACAGACTGTTTGTCCCATCACCAGATTCTGCACCTAGAGATGGAGATTAATGTTCTGCCTGACTGGGTCTTTCAGTTTAGGTGGCCAGACTGAATGTTGTGGCTGCAACGTGGCTAAATGTGAAAACAATTTAAGGTTTATACACACCTGTGCAGGGCATTGTTTGTTTGTTACACGACAGTAAATTACTGTAATTAACACATGGCTTCAAGAGCTCATAAGGCGTGTGCCATGATGGAAATAAGGATTACAGAAATCCAGATTATAGAAACTAGGTTAAAATGTGGGTGAAGCTAATAGGATGACACACCTGCCAATCAAATAGTTATAACTTGTATCCTGTTGAATGTACTGTAGGTTCCATAGCATTTGATCGACCTTCAATGACAAGCTTTTCTGCTTACTGAACACCTGAGGAGTTTGAGTTTAAACAATTGGAAAATAATGTCTGCAGAACTATTGAGAAATGCTTACATTTCCTTCCCGCCTTGACATGACTGGAGGCATCCAGCATTTGATACAAGATTTCAGTTTTAATATTTCTCTCTGGAAGATAATGTGTTCATTTCAGGCAAATTATGCAGCTCAATCAGCAGGGGCGTTTGGTAGCAATTTGAAAGATTATATGTGTGGATGATAATGAGCTTTAGTCCAAAAGAGGATTTAAACATGGAGAAGGCTGGCCAGTGTCTAATTTAAGAAAATCTGCCTCTCAGGTTTGAGAAAATAAGCTCGGGCAAAAAAGCGTCAAAAGGAAGGGCAATAACAAAGAAATAGAGCTAAGATTTGTTTTGTATTTGGTCAGTTTGGACAAAAGTCAGAAGGATCTTAAAAAGCATTCAATTTCCCTTTAGCTGCTTTGGTCTAACAACCCTTCAGGGAAAATGGAGCTTTTATTTTGTTTGTTCTTTTTTTTAAACTATTCTGCAAATGTCTTGAAGGCTGGGATTGGACCGTACCCAAAAATATCCCACACTTAACCAGGAGCTGCTTGGCATCTCTAATCTCCTCCCGCACACCTCTGCATTCTACATAAGCCCGCAGTCGATGCTTCTCCTTGTAACCTTAGCACAGTTTTCCTGTTTTGATGCCATCTCCCGTCTTCCTCGCAACCGATGTGACACTTTTCTCCTTTCAGTTGCTTTCAAAATTCAGCACGGTCCTTCATCTCGGTAGTGCTGCCATCTTCTCTGATCTCCCTGCTGTTTCTTTCCATCACCTCACTTGTCTCTATGATTCACCCATCATCTCTCCTCACCCTCCTGTGAATAGAGGGGGAGGGTTATCACCTCCTTTGATTGACTTCCTCTAATCCTGTAATCATTATGAGATCTGGCTCCCACCTAAGGGATGTTTTACCAAATGTCTGATCTGTAACATTTCTTTTCTATAGTAGCATCTGCGATTTGTGTCTCTCCTTTATGGATATTGCTTTAAAACGGTGGAATTTGGATGTTAAAGCACAGAGAAAATTCCATGTTTGTTAAATTACACACCTGCAGAATCTGTTGGAGTGAGATGAGATTGGGCTGGATGATAGGTCTCCTCCCAGAATAATAGGGGACCTGTATGTATACAGCACTCTTGCCTTGGAGACCCTAAAATACCAAAAGATGTTTTTCTTTTTATCAGCTTGACTTTTGTAGTTGAGTAACCATTTTCCAAAGGATTAGGAATATTTATTCTGAGTTTGAAGATTAATTTCACTGGGTTACAGTAAGATAAATGTTTATTTTTTTTAACACCAAGAGTAACTTTCTGAGCCATCTGTCTATACCAGAAGTCGTTGTATATCCAAGGACTTCTCTCTTTACTCTGCGTTCATTCCTTTTGATTGATAGCTATAGAAAAAGGGCTTTTATTTTTTTTTCAGGATGTTTTCTCTTCCTCCCACTGTCTGCTCCACAAAGCTAAATGTTTGAAAGGTTTCTAACCCAGAGCTGGAAAGATTGTGTCAAGGTAATAAAGTGGGAAAAAATACCAAATACATCCATTCGAAGATTCTTCATTCAGAATTTATTTCATGATATATCTAAGCATTTTTACTTCACAATAACAAACTCTATTTTATTGATGTTATTGTCGTTCAAGCATACAATGGAAATCAAAATAGGGTAAACAAGACAGTACATGTATGGATCTATTGCAGTGTAACGTCATCAAAAGCTTCTTCAGCTAGTGTGAAGAAAACAAAAAGTTACTAGGGAGCTATCCATATAAAATCTGTCTTGCAAATTGGTTAGCTAAAACTAGCGGATCATAGTTAAATTAGTCTTTTTTTTATTACAGCATAATGTCCCCAACATTAAGTATTATTTTGGGGAACTGTTACTGTTACTTAAAAGATTCATGAGTTGTAGAAATACTGGATATATTTTCAATTAAATGCATTATCACAGAAACTGCAATCCATTATATTAAGATGTAGTAGAGTTTTAAAGCTTTAGTGGGAACTGATGGAAACATGTTTACATTTACTTAGCATGGGACAACTATGATACAAGAAGCTTTCCAGAAGTCATCTGAGATTAAATAAATGTTGTGTTTAGAAAACATTCAAATGTTTTGGTGCCTCAGAATTAAGCCTTACCTGGGAGAGATTATAGATCCCGCAACTTCCCACCTAAAATATGTAAATTATTATTGAGTCTTTGAAAAGCAATTCTGTCTTAAACTAAAAGTCTGGAAACTTATTTTTAGCCTATATTCTATTTGGAAATACAGAATATGCATTGCACATTCACAGATATCTGAAATCAAAACAATAACTTGCTGGATCGACATGGGAGTCACATTTGATCCCATTCAGTGAATTTCTTGTTGGCAGTGGATTGTGTAATTAAACAGTCAAAGGGTCATGCTCTGGATGGGAGGTTTGCTTTCTGCTTGTCCTCAGTGCCACCGTTGTGGGAGAAACTTTTCCTGGATTGTGATTTTATTTTATGTTTAATTAGACCTGCCCTACACAATGAAGCTGTGCTCACTTGAGAGGTGAAGTTTTGTGCATGCAGGAAGTCTCCCAACAGCGTCGCATTTGATGAGCCTGTCAAGGTCCTTGGATGCAGCTCGGCTCTCAGCGTGTGGCTTTTTTCAATTCGTCTTCATTGCGAAGTTTGAACACAATCGCTCTGTGTTGATTCCTTGTTCAGTCTCCCCCACTGCCAAGTGACAGCTACGGATAAAGAAACACTACTCTCTTGTTCTCTTTGTACGTTTCCTTTAGTTTCTGTTTCCTTTTATACACCTTTTCCTTTTTTAACCACACCAAGATAGGTCAGAGCCCAATCAACCTATTTCTGCAACAAGCAGAAACAAACTGAATCTTTACTGCTCTCATGGGAATCCTGCCAACTTTGGAGCTTTTCTGCTCTCCCTCTTTTTCATAGCAAAGCAGAAAGGATGTAAGCTAGCTCGCCAAGGAGCAATGCCTTTGTTGGTTGGAGGAGAGTGACGCACTGCAGGCGTTTTGGAAACAAACCAGCTTGACTCTATTCTTCAGGCTTTGGCTGCTTTTCTCACCACTGTTTTTACTCCCAAGATACAAGCAGGTTCCATTCAAATCCTACCACTTAGGATTTTGATTATAATTAGCAGGGAATTACCCGCTTTTCTTCCCACAGAAAAGTTTGTCATTACATCCAAAGCAGTGCACCTATTGTTTGTGCTACTTAAATTAAGACCCCCTGAGCTATTTCTCTTTTTAAAATCTCTACCTTTTGCTAGCCTTACAATATTGTCCCACATATTCATCTGTGATATATTACTTGTGTTTGATGTGAAACATGCTATTAAATATATGAGCTCCTATTTATGATCCTTCAGGGCCAAAAAATGATAAAATATTGCATTTGATTTCCCCGAGGCACCATGATTAATAAATTTTCCACATTAATTAAATCTGTCATCTCAAAGGCCTCTCTCTCATATGAGCCTCTCCCTCATCACTTTATTGGCCAATCACAGCTCAGCCTTGTTCTGAACAGTCTCCCCCACAGCTTCTGTGCATTTCTGACAGAAGCATAAGAGGTGCTTCAGCAGGAGTGTGTGTTTTGTGCAAAGAGTATGACGGAAAGGGGAGGTGGGGGGGAGCAGCGGGCATCATCATTTGTAATTTACAAGAAGGATTTTCCATTTATTTCTTTTTATTTGACATATAGCGGCAGCTCTGCAAATGTGAAAACTTCTCAGCTGTGGCTCAAACAACCATGAAATGCTTTTACAGCCCCAGTGGCCTTCTAAAACGATTAGATTCTATTAGCGTGTGAAACGTAAATAAAAGAAAACATGGTAGATTTTAGTCCTTGGGAAGCAGACAATTTGCTCCTAATCCATGAACAGAAAACAGGAGTCAAAAACAGCATAGAGGTGCAGAACAAATGCTTTTGACTGCAGATGAGCCTGGCAGGCTTGGACAATATAATGATAAAACCAGCTTGTTGGGAGTAACTAAACAAATAGAGTAATAGGTTCACAAACCTCAAACAATTAATCTGTTTAGATTGGATCATTGATAAGTCCAAATATTTCAGTCAAGTCTCAAATTAGTTGTTGACTTGGAGCACCTCAACAAGCTACGTCTATTGGTAAAATTGACCAAACAGCAATAGAAGGTCACTTGAGTTAGAAATATTGTAATATTCCACACCCCTAAAATATATTATTGAAGGCTGCTAGTGTCTTATAAAAGTGTAACAGACAATACCAATCCAATATCTATTGAAGGACTAGATTTAAATATCTAATGTATATTCTAAAAGTAACCAGAAAGCAGCTAATTTCACATTTCACATTCCTAATCCCTTTGAAATTGAATCTGTCTCCAAAATAAAAGTAAAAATCCTTCTCTTGAAAAGGTTTGTCAATTCAAGAGGTTATTTCTGTATTCAGTCTAAGATGCATGTGTTTCTTTTACATAATTTGAAATGTAAACCACAAAATAAATTCAGCATAAAAAAGCAATGTTGAGGCAGCCAATTAAGTTTGCTTCTTGAAGTTTTACCCTCTGAGCCTGTGTAATGAGGACCATAGCTTTGCCCTGAAGTCTGCCAGCTGCCACTGGTGCTTTTATTCACCTAGATCCTAATGAGTGGCGGAGATGCTTCTGTCCGCCATCAAAAAATCAAAAGATGGTGTAGACACAGATCAAATATTCTAATAAATACTTAACACCCCTTCCATAAGAGGCTTTTCTGAAAGACGGCTAACTGGAAATGACTACATGTATAGACTGTCAGTAAAAGATCATTTACTTTTAATATGAATCCTGCTTATCTCTGGCTTAATCAAGGGATGTACAACAGAGAGGGAAGTCCTTGACAAAGCATAACAGTTTGTGTTTTATGAATTTCGATTTTTGACAAGTCATCTGCTCTAGTTCCATTTCTGGTATGTTTAAAATAAAACTATTCCAATCCAATTTCAACACTTCATTTGCTTCACATTGAAATTCAAATGTGGCCTGATAATGATGTTTAATCTGTATGCCACCCTCAGTGGCTGGAAAAGAGTGTGATATAAGAAAGAAAAGGGCCTTATTTTGCTGTTCGCAAAGCTCTCTGAGGCTTTCTGTTGCGTTTTTGTATACAGAGTGCTTGGTCTCAAAGAAACACAAGGACAGCTCTGGATTATGGTTCTGTATGCGTCTTTCATTGCTTTTAATATGCAAATAAAAGATTAGCTTTGAAAAGAAACTATTTGGCACAGGAACAGTTTCTACCCGGAGGTAAGTCTGATCCGTTCACCTTTTTTTTTCTTCTTTCTCCCCCTTTCCGTCTCAAGATTAGACTTAACCACTGCACTAGGACACGCCATGCTAAAAGCTGTGAAGGACACAGGGGTACCACAGTCGCAGTACAAAGAGCCACAGCCTCTACGTGCGAGGAAAACCGAACATTTCCATGATGTGACTCACTGTAACTTATTTCAGTCAAAGGCACGTGTCAGTATTTCATGTAAGCCACAAAATTTAAATGACGACTCCCGCTGCACGGCTCAGTTACATCAAACAAATTGAGAAAACAACATCTTTGCATTTCATATCGGAAGCAAAATGGACCCGGGTAAATGACTTTGGTATTACACTGTCACAGAACCATTGCAAATGTGCAGGGGAAGCAATTCCAGCATTTCTTTTACAATTTAGTGCATAGAGGCAGAAGGATTAGGAAATGTTTCATATTATGGAACTGTGATCCAAGCATTACAGATGTACAATGCACATGCAATGTCAACATCTATGTTTGAGTGATAAATTCGTCCTGATTTTTGCATCTGCTGGTATACATCAGAAAAGTTAACCTTTGACAAACTGATTATAAAGCATCCAGCTCTTGGCTGGTTTAATTTATTCAAAGGAGAGAAATGAGAGAAAGAACTGCTGCAATGTGTGTTTCAAAAAACAAATAAGCAATACAGTTAATTTAATTTAACAAATAGTGCTTTAGCATACATATGTCTTGAACACCATTTGCACTGGGCACATCTAATATATGAAAGAAAGTGTTTTGGGTAATTGGGACCAAAATTGAACCTTTTTGGCTGCAACCCACTGGTGAAACAGTGGTGGCGGCATTGCTGCGTTGATGGGAAGATGGGTGGAGCTAAATACAGGAACTACTGGGGGAAAAAAACAAAAACAAGATGATTCAAAACACAAGACTGAGACAGTCACTCACCTGCTGGAAGGTGAATGACATCCCTACAGCCAACTATACAGCCAAAGCTGCAGTGGAAGGGTTTAGATCAAATATTGTTTGTAATAACAGCCTAGTAAAAGGCTGGAACTGATAATTATGCAGACTGACTGAAATGATTTTACCAAGAAAATGGGCAAAAATTTTCTACATATGGAAATTTGGTGGAGACGCAACTCAGAAGATTTGTAGATGTATTTGCAGCAAATTTTGCTTTCACTTCACATGTATGCACTACTATGTGTTTTTATTACCTGCAATTCTGATAAAATACAGTTATATTTAGCAGATTCAACAAGATTCAAAATGAGTTATTTAGCAAGGCACTGCAGGTGTATAAAGTATCATATTTATCTGAAGTGCAACCCTTTGGATGGAAAGTTTACAATTTATGACTTTTTTTATTAATTGAACTTTCAAGACACACACCCCGTTGCTGTTTACGGTATCAAGACATGTGGCCATGTGGAGATTTACAGTTGTGAACTGCAGATTTGCATGCATGTGCTGAGTGTGTAGAATTGATCGGAGTGCATTATTCAGGGGGTCAGCTACCCTCTGGGCATTCATGGAATCACAGGCAGGCTCATGAGGGTTAAGGATTATTGAGTGTGGGATAAAGGAAATGGAAAAATATGCAGAATGGAGAATCACCAAATAATTGGATTAAACAAATAAGAGTGCATTGAATGTATAATCAGAAAATAAGGCCTTTCTGGACTTCCTCTGCCTTGTATTAAGTACCTGTTTTAAGGTTTTAAAGTGTTTTTCAACATGTTTATTGCTCCTAATGTTCCTATTAACTTGGCCAATACTTGTAGACTTTCCAAACTATTTCTTATTTGCACATCCATTCCTGATAGCTTAAGTTTCAAAAGGCCACATTGCCTTTGAGTCGCTCTCCAAACGTTTTCAGCCTCTGTGTTGCCAAGCTGGGAAAATGCCTCTGTCTTATACGCTCCCTGACCTCTTTCAAGCCAACAAAGTGCAGTCAGTTTGTGCCTGGGCAGCCCTAATTGGGTTGACAGCACAGTCTAGCTCTTGCACACATGTATGACATCCAGCTCTCTGACAGAGCATCTAGCCTCTGCAGTTCTTTGGCTGTCGAAGGTAATAGCACATGAGTGAATGTTTAAACAGGTCTGCCATGGTCGTCTTGATGCTGTTGGCTTCACCAAACAGTGTTCAAGTGTTTGGATATGAATTGTGCTACAAGCCCTTACAAACACAACCCAGCAGCTAATAAGTTGTGGCTGATGATTAATGGATTACAATGGTCAAAGTAGGAATGCGTTATGGTTTTAATGAAGCAGAATGAAATGGGTGCTGGGTTGCTGTGCAGGACCAGCAGCTTAAACAAGGTTCTGTAGGTGGAGTGGTGGATGGGAAGGTAAGAGAGGCAAAGTGGGAGTATGTGAGGCAGGCTTCATGAATTCATTTTTCCTTCCCCCCTGTGTCAGGGGGACCTCATCTGAACCCATTACAGTGGTAACAAGGTGACAGCAACTGGTCTTGCCTCAGGTTTCGGCCTTTGGAGCTGTCTGGCTGCCCGTCTATGTTAATTAAGGAGGCGAATGAAAGCGAGTAGGATGGGCACACTGTTAGACAAAAACGTTTAACTGGAACGTCTGAATAATGACAAGAGTTCCCCAAGTTTGCTGCTGGCAGCAGGAGTTTAATAGATAATGTTTCATGCTGGGTGCCTGATTCATAAATATAAAACTTACACATAGCGCCACAGGCACACAGATCACCACGCGTATTTGGACCTCGTTAAACTTGTTTCCTCATTGTTTGAAGTTCAAGGCTGACGATTCTTCTTCATTTTCAAGGCAACCCAAATTTAGCATCTCGAGTTTCACGAGCACTTTATAGGCCGAATGAATAAACCTTCTCCTCTGTGGCGTCCTCGTTCTGTGAGGGAAACGGTACTGGCGAAGTTCACTGGGAGAGCATTTTTAGAGCAAAGTAAGTGGGCGATCAGGAGATGTCATCAATTCCAATGCATGCCAGTTGCCACGGAAACAGAAGTAGAGAGGAGGCTTTTCTCAAGGATGCTGTTAAACATTTAGAATGTGCAGGCCCAGAGGAAAAAAGAAAAAACGGAACAGCTATGAGCCTCTATTGATTTTTTTCTTCTTTCTGTCATGTAACTATGATTTTAAAAATAAGTCCTATCTTAATTAACAATTGATGCTGGTAAAGTTTCTGGAACTGATCGATTTCCCAACTCCCAAACCACCCACTTATCCAAAATATTCTTTTCAACCGCACAGTCAAATCTACTGACAGAGCAACTACTGTATGTCGTCACTATCGAACCCACAAATGCTTATGTAACGCACACACATTTAGAAATGCATCACTTATGACAAACAAGCTAGGAGTTGCTGATATATTTGTGGATTAACACAAACTACAAGATGTTGCTGGATCTCATTCTTCCTCCCATCTTGGCCTTTATCTCCACAACTGTACATTTCTGCAGTGAGGCTCCGCTGAAGAGTACAACAGTTGTGTGGCACCTCTTGATTGAGGATCTCCTCTCCGAGGGCAATCTTCAGTAGACAGGCCTTAAATGGGAAAGGGCTCTCACAGTAACGAGGTGGGCTCAGCAGATAGGAACGCTATGTAATTCCTGTTAATTACTGTCCTAGAGGAGATAAGGCCTGGTTGGAGAGGGTAAGAAGGGTGATAAGGAGGATCAGGGATATGCCTGAAGGATTTACCAAGCCTTTGGCAAAAACAGTTTGACTGTCAAGTAAAGGTGTCAGGTTGGAAGTTGCCTTGAGTTTGTTTTTTTTGTCTGAGCTGATGGGCTAGGGATTGGCTAAACTAGAAGTTGAGTTTCAGCATACAGATTAAAAAAAAGAAAAAAAGCAGACTAACGTTGCTTTCATCGTGCTGCAGCCCAGGTTGAAACATGTGTGATTATAAATAATGGATTATATCTCAGTCGATATGTTCAAACGTTCAATCAATGATTTATCCTTTTCTGCATTTCAATGCAAAACCTGGAATTTTGGGAAACTCTGTTAGAATTTACAATTTCTCATATGGAAAGTGAAAATCTTGGCATAAGAAAATTTATGTTCCCTCAGCCTACAACAGGAGTTCTTGTTTGAACCTCATCCTGGGTGATTGTATAAAGCTTTTTACCATGTAAGGTACCTAGAACAGATATTAATCTGTTTAATGCTACTTATGAAATATAGGTACAAAGTAAATCAGAATGAGCTGTTGGGGCTATTTCTTTACTGCATCTAAAAAAAAAAAATCCACTGATGCCACAGCATTTATTCTTGGCATGACCAGAGGGATTTTCTTTTAAGAGTAGTTCAAAGCAATTTGCCCAAAAAAAAAAAAACCATAAACCCTTGGAGACCCAATTCATTTCTTTGCGATATTCCAAGCCTCCATTAGCATGCGCTGGGGATGGATCTTACAAGTTGTCAGTCACCTCTGCTCTACCGTGAAATCAGACCAAATCCCAGTAGCTGTTTATCTTGTTTCTATACCACAGCTGCGTCATCTTTTCAAACCTCTGACCTGATAACAAACACGGAGGTTGGTTTGTGCATGAAAAAGAACAAGTAATGGGTCACAGTGGTGTTAAATAAAAAGAAAGAATCCAGTGTAGTTTTTGTGAAGGACTAAACACTTCGTAGTAAACGGCTGTGACTCCCCGAGGCTTCAGGAACAGAGATATACAAGCTAATATTGGAGAAACAAGGCTAGTTGTCTAAATGCATTACTGTAATAAAACCTGGGAGGGGGAAGTAGTTCTGTCTATCTACGTGCTGACCTTGTTAGTATTAAATTCTTGAATTGCTCTCTAGGGCTCTGTATGCTGGCAGAGGCAACGGTGGTTCGAGTGTAAACTGCACATTTCTTACTTTTTTGCTTTAATTCCCGTCTTTGGATCTCGCTTATTAACAGCTTGGGAGAAGAATTGTGTCTTCTTCACTCAACGGCTCATCATTAGCAGCTGAAGCATGTTTTGCAACTTGTTACACACAGAACACAAAGATCTTAATTACCTTTCAGGCACCAGTAGGGGCTGGTTATACCCACTACATCTCATTAGGCAGTTACTACTGGAAAGAATCAGTCATTTATGAAGTGTCTGTAAAGAACATACGACACCCATTTATCAGGTTGATAAATGACGCTGCTGACTATATATGCAAGTGTGTACCAGTGAATCAGGTTATGTATATTCTGCCTCTTGAAGATGAGTGTTTTATCATTTTAGGTTCTTATGCGAAGAAAGTTGTTTTCATTGCTTGCAGTATCTTCTTTTCCTGTAAAAATATTATGCAAAAGTGCTTTGGGATTGAGTAGATAGTATGGTTCTGCCAAAGTATATGTAAATGTGTAATTTTCACTTTGATTGTCTGTAATAGAGTTTAATTTCATTGTGTATTGAAATCAAATTAGACAAATTAGAACAATGTGCTTAATGAGCCCTCCGATGTTTAAGATATTAGAAACGTAAGATCATTTAACACTGAGTAATTGAATGATTTGTGTGATAATAACGAACATTTGTCATTGTGTGTGTGAAGCTGGAGGACACAGATTTTTAAATTTATCAAACATGATGCACATCATAGATTCTAAAGGAACAGTGTTGAGTTTTGCAATAAAGGTGCAATTCTTGAATGCAACCAACTTGACGCCTCATTCTCCCCACTTTTTGTCATGTAGGATAAACTATGGTGCATATTAAAATATAAAAACAGTGTTTATTTGTCTCTGGCTTAGGTTCTTCCACGGTAGCTACAGGAGAAACCTTAGATCTAATATGCAGTCAAACAAAATAAGGAAAAAGAAGGTAGAACTTAGCTTGTAGTAGGAGCAGAAAGAAGTGTGTTAACATGTGGATGTGAATAAGATAAGCTCATTTCATGACTCACAAACAAATGCAACCAGCGTTCGGAAAAGCAATGAAATTGTTTTTTTTTTTTTTCTGCTGGAGCATTTCAGTCTCTCTTTTTGATTGGGGAAATTTGGCTTATTCTTTTTTAGGACATTTCTTTGAGTTTTTCACAATAGTAGGCATTTGCTTAGAAGTACATCAAATCCTAGAAGTCCCAGAACAGTATTTCAATTAAGTTACGATCTAGACTTTTGTTATGAATATGTAATTTCATTTAAAGTTATTTTTAGATGAATAGGCAAGCCTCTTTGACTTCAAAATAATCACAAATCACTCACACTCCACCACTGTTCTCAATCATTTTTTATTTTATTTTTTTGCATTGATATATTACATACTTAGTAGGGTTGTTACATTTTAGCCAGATGCCTTGACTCATCTTCCCAAATGACATTGTACCAAAACTCTTGTGGCTTACTCAGCTTACTTTGACAACAAAAATCTTGCTGCCATACAGGGAAAGATCTATCCCCTGTCAATCATTTTGAGTTATTTTTGTGTAGTCTTCCTTGCGTAATTTTATGAAGTGTATCTTGCAAATTAAGATTTGCAAGTTAGGTTTCCACCTTTGCATTAATATATACGTAAAATGCATTAAGCTAGCTGAACGTGCTGTCAATTGCTCTTAGATATCAAATGAAAGCACCAATAGTGAACTTTTTTTTCCCATGACTCCATTGACAGTGCCAGAATTGTTTCCTTTATGACTTAGTAAAAAAGGAAGGGTGTCATCCTGGAGAAAAAAGGACATCAAGAGAGGACAGTTCTGGGATTAGGTTTCTGATAAAGCCATCCAGGCTTCATATGACCCAGTTTCTGCTGGACTACTGGTAAATGATCCAAACAAAAACTGACATGTAGTGTTTAAGAGTCTGAAGTGTGCAGGGTAAACAGTACAACACAAAAATTGAATTTTGTGGTGTAGCATCATGCATATTTGTGCATTCATCCTTTGTGGCAGGAGCATTCATGCAAGAAACCCAACTGGGGCAACACTGAAGAAAAATATAACAGATGCTGATACTTGGCAACATCATTTTTTTATCAATAATGACTAGAATATCTACCTCTATGCTGTTATGTTTTACTCTCAAATTTGTCAAACCTTAGCTATAACATTTGTGCACTTGTTGGCACAAATTTAATTTAACATTTTCCAAATTTTATGGAGTAACTAGAATATATATATTTGACTTTTCCCTGTTTCAGTGTTTATTTCCCAGTCAGTACATGTGGAACAGTGAAAAACTAGCTTCTACTGTGAGGACATTTACAGTGCTGAGTGCTGCTGATCCATTGGGATTCAGAAGCGCTGTTTGCTTGTTGCACCAGCCCAGCATAAAAATGTCTGTTGATGTGTTGGCATTTAAACAAGGGCAATGTGGACGGGCCTCTCTGACCTATCTGAAAACATTGAGAGGTTGCAGAAGATTGGATGCAAGACTAAAATAGAGAACAAAAATGATTCATGACAGATACCAATGATTTAAAAGTCAAGAGTACTCCATTTTGGAGGATTTTAGTATGTCCTGCTCTCTAGAAATATTCACACTGATGCATCCAGAGCTGAAAACATCAGTGTTTGTATGAATTTAGCAAACAGAATAAACCAGAGTGTGAACATGCTTTCCAGAATAGTTTCCTTTTCCTTCCCACACTGTTCAAATTCACTTCTAATGGGCAGCTCTGATGACCTGCACCCACAGGTGTTTTCCTATGCAAATGAACACATTTTGTTTGTGCTCTGCAAATACATGGCAATAAAATAATGCAGGGAAAGACGGGAGAGAAGCAGTGTTCACTCTACGGCTCCCTTGCCCCAGAGTGCTCGGTGAATTATTTATGAAAGTGCTGACAGAAGAGGAGCAGGTTAAACAAGGCGCGTTTCTCTGGGGGGCAACACCAACCAACACTCAGGTGGAGCTTAGTTTGTCTTGCGGCCCCTGGATTTTAATGATGGTCCACCGGTCTCGTTATGCGAATGTACAGTGTAGCTTTTTTCCCTGTGTCAGCTGAAAAGAGAGGTTGAGTGCAAATCTGTAAACTCTGCTGTTGTCTAATTTACAAATATTACTTCAAAATGATAGTTTCACCTTATTTTTCCCGCGTTACATTTTGCTTTCCTCTACCTTCGATCTTATTTTCATGCACTGTTATTCAGAATGTCTACTTCTCAATTGCTTTTATCCCCTCTGTGTGCCTACGCCTCACTTCTATCGTATATGTCTGTCGTTTCCCTAAGCATACTTCTAATACTTTCACAGATGACTGACAGAGCATAAAACGTAATGTAAATCATTCTTCTGAAGCAAGGTTAGCTAATCGGAAGTTTTGTTAATTCTGTTTTCATAATAAAAAAGCAGAAAAAGTCAGATCATTTTAACCTAAGTTTGCATGCAAACAAATCATTTGATTAGTTTGCACAAATGCAAATTCGAAATGTAACTCGAGTTTCAAATAATTGCTTTACTCCTCGTCCTCCTTTAGAAAATGGCAATTTCAAGCAGTGAAACAATGTTTGTCGTTGTTTATGCGTTTCTGTTGTAAATTTTAAGCAATTTACACAAAATGTGTGGAAAAAAGCTACATAAATGAATATATAACGAATATATGTAATTAAGTACCCCACTCTTCATGAGATTTGCATATCATAGAAGTTTCCTGTGACAGATTTGCAGTGGTTGGTGAGATTAGCCTGCGAACCCTAAGGAGCCACCTACAGGGTTGTATCAGCAAGCAGTGGATATGGCTGCTGCTGATAAAACATAAAACACATCAATAAAACTTTCATCCCTCTCAGATAGCTGTTTTCTCTGTTCCCAATATGAGCTGTTCACAAAAGGAGAGCAGAATGAGTGTCAATGTAAGATGAAGGATAGAAATTCACTGAATTAATAATGGTTTATGTTGCAATTTGGTGCTTTGGATGTATATTAATACAAGCAATATATCTGCATCAGTTCATATTCTTGGAAATATGATGGTTTCATGCATTTGGCTTACTTTGGGCATGAGATACTCATTCATGGTTGTCAAGTAAGATTTAATTCATCCCTACTGATTATGAGATCCAGTTGATTTGATATGCAACTTTAAAAATGTAATGAAACAACGTTTTGTTATTCATAATATATCTAATGTATTATCTTGTTCCCTGGTTGGCCTTCAGAACTGCCTTCATATTTTTCTAGGCTGTCCAGAGAGGATGTTATAAACTCTGGTCAGATTTTTTTTTTGTTCAAATCTTGTCCATTATTATTTATTTTATTAAATTGACCTACTACATAAAAACATCAACTCAATCTCTGAGCATGTCCTGCTCCTCTCCTCTCCTGACCCCCATGATGAAATGCTCCTCGGGGCAACAGCATAATCTGGCAGCACCTTCGCTTATAGGCCTTCTCACTGTCAGTCTCACCTCTCCGGAGGATGAGCACGTCAGGTGTTTGCAATGAAAATCTCAGCTACCTCCATCTCCCCCTGGAGGTGCTGCTCACTTGTCAGTTGGAGCAGCACCTCCGATGTATGACCTCAAGGGAGCAGCCAAAGAAAAAAGGCAGAAGATTTTAGTAGGAAGCAATGATGGTTTATTTTGCTGTGTTATTTAATTTTTGTCAAATAAAACATTGTGCTGTATTATGCCTACCCTGTAAACTCCTATATGTGTCACAGCCACATGCAAATGCATTGATCTATAGGAGGAGACTGAAGAGTGAAACATTTGGCACTGATATCGACTATAGTAGTTATTTAGCTCGTCGTGTACAGTAACTTGGCTGGCTAATTGAGTTAGCTTGAATCTTTAGTGAGTCAGGCTAACTATCTTGGATGTTTCTTTGATCCCAAGTGTTTTATCTGCCGTTTGAAGTGTCTGCCAGCCATTGTGGCTCATGACTGTTTGAAATTAGTTAGCTTCTTATGTCTCCTTACACATGTCCCGCTGAGTTTGCATGCCGTGTGTTTTTGAGCTGCAAGTAATTCAGCTTTTCTGTTTTTTGCAGATTACTTTGAACAGTGTCTCAAAGTAGAACAGGGGGAAAAATGCATTTTTTTATTCCTAATTACAAATTATAATTACATCACAATTTGATAGCTGATAAAAGGTAGCATAGATGGGTATATTTTGAGTGGGTTGGCGTTATCTTTTGTGGTTTCTGTTCTTGTTATTTTTATTTACAGAGATCTGATAAAACATTCACAGCCCTTCAATTTGTTTCACATTTCTTAATGTATAAACCAACTAGAATTGTATTTTACGATTGTGCTGCTCAAGGATGTTGTAGGATCCTTGATCCTACAACATCTGTTATATTGGAGTAGCTCTGTTATATTTTCTCTGTTTGGTTCTTTTTGTCCATTGGTTTGTTGTGTTCTAATATTTATGGATTGATTTTCTATTTTGTCTATTTTTATTTTTGTTTTCTCAGCAACATGAAATTGGCATAACTTTAGAACGCTGTTATTACGGTGGAAACATGTAAAATTAGTTCAAAATTGCCAATATACACTTTTCAGATAGTTTTGCAAAAATGTGAAAACTATGGATGATTTTCCTTTTACTTTAGAAATATGCACCATTTGTCCTAAGGGGGGTGAATAGAAAATCAAAATACGTTAAACAAAGTTTTATGTTTTAAAAGAAAATTGTCATTTTCCTTTTACTTAATTATTGTGTGGCTCTTATTGTTGGTCTATTAGAAAATAAAAAGAGAAAACCATCTGTGGTGTGATATAATCTAAGAAGTTTAAGGGCTATAACTACACTTCTAATATACTTTAAACTCAATTTGTTTGAAAGTCAGATATACCCTGGCTATTTCTTATATTCCACTGAATGAGCTGTTTGCGCTTTATCCACAGAAAACAGATTATTAAATCCACACCGAACACACCGGGCTGCATTTTCTTATCTATCTGGTTTGGCCTGAGCACTCGTTCAGCTTGGAAGCAAAGTGGTGGCCCTCACTCTTCCACTATACTCCACAGCCACAAATTAAAGTCCCGATGTTGGTACGAACCGCTACATTCACTATTACAACACGCACTCTGAACTGATAAAGAATTGTTCTGCTGTATCACATTTCCGGCACTGTTGCCAAATCTCGCTCTCTGCAGTGCATTTTCACACTCTGTATCCTTTATTTCTACACTATTCCTCTGCTATCAGATATTTCACGTCCCAACTGAAAATCCCCCCAAACTTTAACCTTTTGAAAAAGCTTCCAGATTGAACTATCTCAGCAGTTCCCAGCTCCTCCAAGCTGACAGAATGTCTTCATAGCAGTTCAGGGCTCCGTTGTGCCCATCTGTGCATCATTTGAGTTTGACAGTCAAGCACGCAGGCACCCACTCACATACACATACATGGACGCTCTCCGCTGAGAAGCAGGGGGCCAATTATGGGATACAGTGACAGGGAATGGCTGTAGGGAAGTCACAGTCCCCTCAGGCAGACCACAGTGCACACGGCACTCTTCCAGCATGTCCACCGACAATAAAAGGAACCCTATGATACCTCAGAATGAAAAAACAAAGGCACAATGGAAACTTTAGAGCTGTGGAGAGGATATGTTGCTGCTGTTCCAGGAAAATCAAATCATATTGAACTGCGGCGCTCTGTGTTTACTTACCCACTCACCGACTTTATTGGAATAAGAATCAGCTCAGGTTTATCATAATAAGCTCATCTCTCGGGTTAAAATCAAGGTTAATGCATACGCATGATTTGCAACTTTGATTTCTGCTGGCAGTGGATATTTACATCAAATCTATTTATTCACAAGCTTTCTTTTAGAAGTTGAGATAAAAATAGAAAAAAGTAAAAGCCAAAGTGACAATTTTAAAATGAAAGTTAGTTCTAAGGATTAAATTAGTTGTCACATTAAAGATAAGAATATATTTTTGAGTTTATGGCAACCAGCGTTGCTTTCTAAGCATATTACAAACTTAATACTAATTATCTTTATATAAAGTGTGTTATATTCATCACGACTTGGTGTTTTGGATTTTAAAAATATAGTTGTTCATAAATTGATGATGCATTTCATGCTTTTTCAAAACAAACCATTGTTTTATTTATGCTTGAACTCTACATCAGAAAGACAACTTCTCAAACTTTACCACATTTTCAGACATTACACTCATAATCTTTAATCAGTTTTATTGTTTTTTTATGTTATGGATAAAATAGATCATACTTGTGAATTTCCCAGAAAAGGATTTTTCCCCAAATAAAAATGTTATAAGGAGTTCATGCATTTGTTCTCTATATATGAATCAAAACTTCTCCAATTATGTTGAATATATTTTGATGGAAACCATTCCTTTGTTTCACTGGTGTTAATTTATCCTTCTGAAAGGCAAAATGTGTTGGAAAAATAAGTTTCACTCAAATTGTAGACTGCATAAAAATGCTTAAAATGAAGAATATTGTTTTATTTTAAAAATAGTCATCATTGCTCATTATTTTGCATATATTTTAATATGAATATAACCTTATGAGGAGAAAAACATAATTTCTGTGTGCCCTAAATTATGTAAGGATATCAGTGTGCGTGGATGTGACTCACTGCCTGCTCGACTCAAATAATCCCTACAGAGAGAAAGATAATATTTGACATTTTTGTATAAAGGGAAGCCAGTGAATCAGGCAACAAGGAGGGTAATATTTCCTGACAAACTTGACAGCTGACAACAAAATGAACATGAGAATCAAGAGTAAAAAATACTCCAGCTTTCCCCAAAAATCTTTAAAAGACGACTACTGTGCTCTGTCCACATTTCTTACACTGAAAACTTGGAGATGCCTCACAAAGATCTATGTATGAGGACACAGGGTGATACAGCTGTTATAAAGTCTCCTGTCGTCATAGCTAATAAGATCTTAGATAGAGGATAGGGAACAAGTCTCTCACTCCCAGCCAGCCAATCATATCTTTTCTTTAGCCCTCATATCCCATCCTATAAATCTGACCTGGTCTCCTGACTTGTATGTTTTTTCTCCTCAAGTTTTCCATCGTCATCCTTCCTTTCTGTTTTTCCTGCAGCTTAAACATCAAAGATCACTGGAGTTATGTGTTTGCTGTCTGTCGCACACCCTGAGGAACTCTGCCTTGTGTTTGTACAGATCTGTGCTGATTTATGAAAGAGCTTTAAGTCTCCGCTACGGCTCTCTACTGGCACTTCTTTATTGGTTCTCAAAGGCCACCATGGATTACAGATTCAAATCAATGGGAATGTGTTCTTCTCTCAGCTCAATTAAAACAAGGTTTTGGTTTGAACCTTGCTTGTTTTGTTCTTCAAATGAACCAATGATGAATATATGTTTTCTTTTCAAGCTGTTATTTTATTATTCTTTAAAAGATTGACTATTGATGCAACATAAAGCACTAGAAATGATGAGATAGACATTTTGCAAGCAATAGATGATGAACCACAACAACTTTAGTTTTGCTGGAATTACTTAAACCAGTTTTTCAACTTTTGTTTCCATGAGAACATTGACAAGTTTCTATTTACCATTTCGGAGAATATGATTAAATGCAGTTATATTTTGTGCCGTTTTGTGTTGGACTTGCTCTACATAATGTAATTGTTGAACTGAAGTAGTTTATCAGGTAATTGGTAATTTGTTAGTGGGGTTTCAAATGCTAAAACCTATGCCCAAAAAAGATTGTGATTAAAAAAAAATAAAAATTGTGTTCCCTTTTATTGATATTGTCATAAATACCACAATTTGTTACTGAAATGTTAGGTCCATATTGCTCATTCCTATTTGCATGTCCAGTCAATAGAAATGGTGCTGTCTCACAGTTAAAGATTGGAAAAAAGGTACAAAATATTTTTCTTATCAAAATTACTTTAGATTAGGACAAGCATAAAATATTAGTGTTAGATTCATTAGTTAAAAATTAAAATTTTAGAATGAAAAGAATGGACTTTTTAGTTTTGACTAAAACACAGTAAACATCTTTTTTATGTGTGAAGATCTATGTTATCGGCATGAACTTGCATGAACTGAGTTGTCCAGTTGTCAGTCAAAAGTTATTTAGTAAGAATTTAAATAGTTGTGTCTCAGTGTTTCATAAATAGACTTTTTAAGCTTTTAGAGTAAAAATAAATCTTCCATAAAATGTTTTTTGTGTATTTTAGTGCTTGGAAGTGTTCCATCTCTAATGCATTAACCTCGTCGGATTAAAGGGGTCAGTTGTCCATTTGTGCTCACTGTGATTGCTTCTGTGAGGCTAAATTTTCATTTCATGAACTGCTGCTTTTCTTAAAGGCCGAGTACAGCTGCAGGTGTCAGATAAAGTGAATAGATATTAGATAAGACCAAGTGGCCACAAATGGTTTCAAATCCCACTTTAGGTGGGTTGTCTCCTCCTTTATCTAGTGCTTTTGAAAACGTGTATTTGCCGATATTTATAACGGTGGCTCTTTGGCTTTTTAAGCTCAAACGCCAAGAGATTAGCGCTCGCAGAAAACATTGTATAGTTTTCCTTTAAGCAGCTTTTTCATGGCTCCGCAGACATATTGGAGTGGGCGTCTGTGCAAACATCAGGACGTGGCGGGTCTCAGCTGTCCAAGTGACAGTCACACATTTACTTTGCTTTGACAGTCACACACTTAACACGTTCTGAGTTTAAATGATGCATCCATGCACACATACGGTGCATGTGCAGTCACTCTGACGGGCTGACTTAACAACGTTGGACAGATATGCTCACACAAAGCTGCTGAACTGAGGGCTCCAGAGTCCACTTCAGAGTAAACAATCTCTAAACTGCAACTAATGTTTAATAGTCTGCTGTCAAGGTTTGCATGTGGTTCTTGTTGTTCTGCCTCACAATAAACTGCTATTTCCATTGCAGATACATTTCCATGCATACAAATCTCCATTTTATTTTTTCCATTGTGCATTTATATAAATGACTCATAGTTAGATATATCACTCCAGCTGAAATGGCTGTAATTTAAAAAATGATCCCTACTTCCTGCACAAAGACCAAAAAGCGAACATTCTTTTTATAAGGAGAAAAATTATCAAGACTTTTTAGTCTATCATCTAAGCTTGTGTCCTGCTTAGTTAGTTTTTACTAAAGCAGCAAAGCCAGGCTGTTAAATATGTATTTAGAACCCATCGAGCCTCACTTTTTCCTTTCAGGATTGTTGTTGAAGCTCCAGTTAGACAAACTGTTGGTGTGAGAGCCTTAAGTAACCCTCTCTTTTTTCCCTATTAGATGTGTGTGCAGTTAAGAAAGTGTTGCATAAACAGTCTTTAATTTTTAAGAAGTCTGCCACATCTTGCAATCACATACACAACAAAACAGAGTGTGTGTTTTCTGGCCTAAAGTTGACATGTTTATTTAATCATACCGTACACGTCCATCTGTTGTCTTGCTCTAGAGAATTTCTGGTCTGGCTCCTTTGCTTGAATTGTTGATTGTTTTTTAAGCTCAGCTTTTCCCAGGATGTCTGTTGTTAATATATTTATTTAACACACTGTTTTCTCTTTGTAGTATTGTTTTCATCTCTTCCTCTGTGATCTGTTGGTAAAAGTTGTGGAGCTGAAAATCTTCCACTGTTTGAATTTCTAAGTCTTTTTTTATCTTGTGAAACGGACCAGTAATGTCTCGTCAACCATCCAACGTAACTAATGTCCATTTATTATTGAGGAATATAGCTATTGATAATACTTTGTGTGGGTTAAGTATATCTATGTCTTTTAGCAATTATTCACAGAACTTCTGCTGATGCTTCTTCCTTCTGAATGTTGCCACATGCAGTTGAGGAATTGGTGCAAACTCTATAAAATAGCTCGCCTTCCTCAAATGATGAAAGGTTTTGTAGCTGACATTTATTAATCAACAGAATTTGATGATGCAGTTTTATAATTGTGACTAATATGGAAGGCATTTATTAAATTAAGACGATCTGAATTGATTTAGTTTTTATATAATTTAGAAGCCTTTGTCTTATAGTGAACCTATAAATACATTTTCTTGAATAACGCTATATTAATAAAATAAAATGAGTCGGGATGATAACACCTAGAATTACTAAGCCTCCCATGGAAAAACCAGGTTAAAATCAGGGTGATGTGTTAAACTTAGCTGAACCCAGAGGTTTTGGCTAAAGTATGAAATAAAAGGCACCTGATAAACGCGACATAGTGCTGTGGATTGCTCTTTTTTATTTGACCATGTAATATACAAGGCATTTCCTGTGTTACATTAATTATACAGATATCATTTTGCAGTAGAATTATTTCAACTAGTATATGATTTATATATGCTCAGCAAATCTCCATAAATGTGTCCCTACATGCCTCATGCTCTCCGTTTTTTACAGTAGTATGCTGTTGCTGCAGCAGTGTAGGAATTAAGGTATAAATAGTGGGTTGTTGCAGTGTTTGTGAGACAGAGATAGTGTGGCTTTGGCTTTGGGGAAAACAACCTGCTGTGTAGATTGGTTCCAGTCTGCTAAAAAAGCAATCTGAACTTTTAGGACAGTTATAGCCTAATGCAAAAGGAAGTGCATTTGTGCTTAAAAGAGTGCCATCTTAAAAATCCCCCTGAGCTTAAGGCACATTCTGCATGTGAGACCTAAAAGAAACTGGGATTTTTTTTAACTTTCTTTCATTTCACTCGATATTGATTTTGGTGAGTTGAAAATTATTCTTTTGAGTTCTGCATTAGCAGTGGCCAGTGCTGAAATGCTGTAGTGGTCTTTCCTCCTCCTGCTGAAACTCTGCCAAGCTGTCACTTTGAATGAAGGTGAGCCGTTAATCAACCTGTCGGCTTAAATAAACTTTAGATAATTACAGCCCAGAGTCCCTAATTTTCCTACCCCCTCGTACTTTATTTGCTGTTCTAATGCATTTAATGTCTTGATCTTTGCCATCTATGAAGGACGAACAGGTACGTTTTAAATTATATGCTGTTGGTTAATCCTGGCAGATATTTATGTGTCTTTTTGTGTCATTTTGAACGGAACAAAATGTTGACAAAAAGTGGTTCAACCTGATACTGCAGTTTGATTAAAAATGCTGGAAGGAAAAGTATTTAATCACAAAATAAAAAAAAGTGGTTTGCCAAATTATGACCATAAGTGGAATTATCTTGCAAGGATGTAAACAACAAGTTCAACTTGCTGTTATTTAGCTATAAGTATCATTGGCACCACTAAGACATAAAAGTGGTTCTTGCATGAATCACGACTCCTTGTGCTGCACCCAACCAATCAATATGCAGAAAATTGTCTTCATTCTAGGTTGTGATAAAATGTAAAGAAAATATTCCACCTATTCCCAGCAGCCACCACTATAGTTGACAGTTTGAGTCAAATGGGCATTTCAACAAAAAAATTGCCAAGCACATATGAAAAGGTTGCAAACTCATTAAAAATGCCAACCCAACCAGTTTATGTGAACTCTATATCCTTCCAGAATTACACTAGAGGTTTGTTCATCAATACAAAAAGTATGTAGATAAAGGTGCAGTTTTCTAAATGGCATTTAATTAAATATTAGTGAGGTAGCCTGTTGTGCCCTTATGAATTAGAAAAATACCCCAACTGATACAAACTGTTTTCTTGAAATATTCTTTTTAAAATGTATTATAGAATCTTTAAACTTTGCACTGGATAGTCAATTTCAATGCTGGTTTGTGTTTTTGTCCATCTTTGTCTCACCTTTCTTACTCTTGGCTGTTTTGTCTAAAAGTCGAGTCACCAACCTGCTCCATTAGCACCATTTCGTCAATTTAATGTTTAAAGTCTATTCATAATCACCTGCGAAAGGTAGATAATGAATTCAGTCACCAGGAATGTATTTTAGAATGGGTTTAGGCCCCTTTACATGGATTGTGAAGCAGATGCCTGCATGTATCAAACCATCTGGTGCATCTGGTTGGGAGAAGGAACCCCCTCCGATAAACCTCATCAAACATCTTGATCTTAATTAGGTGACGGTGTGTTCTGAAAGCGAGAAGCATTAGATCAAGGTAAAGGCAGCAGAGCTTCATTCATTTAAGAATTAAAATAGGTTTAACTGTATTTTACATGAAGAAATCAGGAATGTCATCTGGCAACTCTGTTTTTCTATGAATTCACCTGGTTTATAAATTGCTTTCACCCAGCCTGCTGCCAGTCCTAAGCACAAAGTGAGACGTATAGCCAGAGTGCCACATTAGCTGTGTTTATGACACTCAGAGGGCACAAGTTGCAGAAGGTCAAGACAGTAAGTGGCCTGATGAAAGTGTCACTCTTGGGAAATTTCCTCCACGCGTTGGAGGAGGGTCAAATGTGTCGGCTGGCAAATTCGCCCTGATAGCCTTAACTCGGAGATAATGTGCGGGAAGGCAGGGAGGAAGGGGGAAGGAGAGTTGATTGCAAATGCAGCGAATCATAAATCTTTCCTTTGATCACAGATAAAGATGTGGGTGGATTTGTTGCCTTTGCCAGCTTGCCTTTGGAAGAGCGTCATGTCGTTTGCCGCACGTCTCCCTCCTCTTGACAACCGCTGAACGGGCGGTCTCATTTCTCTGCATTGTTATCTCCTCCTTTATGAATAAAACGGAGAAGGCTGACTTTATAAAGAGTGATGTCACAACAGCCTTTCTTTTCATCTTCCTCTTGTAAAGCTGACCTTTTTACAAACTCTAGATCCTTTATTTTTTTGTCTAGAGCCTGGTCGCTCCTTCAGGATGCTGGGTGGGCTTGGCCTTTTTGTTCACAGGCTTTCCACTCTAACAAAGGTTGAAGTGAAAGGCTGCTCTTATGATTAATTTCTCACAAGTGTGGCTGGACAGGAAGCAAGCGGTCACCAGGCCCTTAACAGATCCTGCTGTGAAAGTTTCACAGCACGACAAGCTATAATGAGTAGAGAAAGTCACTTGGTTCCTTCCCCTGCTAGAGCAATTTAAGCCATTTCTGGACTGGTTGCTTCAAAAGGTTGTGGTGCTTAAAACAATTATTTTCCAGCTATGCTTAATTCCAAGAAAACACTTTTTTGTATTATTGCTTTGTATGAACAGGACTTCAGAGGTGGGAATGTTGCTGCTTGTGAAAACTTCAAGCAGAGAAATGTTTTGCCCCAAAGAAAACTGATGGATAGATTCAAGACCCCAAGTGTGGGGTTGGATCTAGCCAGCGGAGTCTTCCTTAAAACAATGCCATGACTAAAGAATGGTATCAAGACATCATCAAAGAAGATAATGAACAGTGATTTTCCGACACAAGGCAAAGAGAAGTGGTTCAAAGATCAGGAGATTTCAATTTTATGGTGGCATTTTCCCTGATTTTAATCACACCAAGGACTTTATTTGGAGCCTTTAAACATTTCTTCTTGAAGTCTTAGAAATTAATGAAATGCCATATGGCGTTTGGACAGAGAATTAGTCAAGCTTTTTCTCTGTGACATAATCTTTGTAAAACTGTAAACCAGAAAACACATTGAGCTACATGAAGCTATTTCATGTCAACATCTAATGGTTTAGGTCTATTTTTTTTTCATCAAGAAGAAAAAGACAAGTCTTTGCTAAATGCTCACTCAAAGAGGCATGGCGAAGACAGTAACCATTCTGATCATATTAGGTTTCATTATAGTTTGTCTAATGTGGTATTGAGGGCCAGAAGCTGCAATTAAACCCTAAATAAAATATTATTTTCCAGCTTCACTGAGTGCAGTGGGAGGAATCCAAATTCTTTTAGTAATGCCTCATTTAGGACCCACAGTTTTCCCATTTCGGTACTTGGGGCCCATTTAGGACTACGACACCCATCCTGTAGCTGCTGTCTTCAGCAATAAAAGCTGTAGTGTGTCAGATTGCTGGCTGCATTTAAAAATGGACTCTGGCGTGCATGTTGTGTGTGCTTGGAGCTGCAGAGAGGCGGAGATGTCATCAGCATGCGTAGGGCTGTAGGTTTATTAGACAGAGACACCAGCTTGATTAGATGCATCCATGCAGAGGGGGTGATCAATGCTCAGTTTGATCCTACCTGACCTAAAGAGTTCATCATCCCGGCCGACCTTTTTTTTCCGGCTGCACCACTCTCACTTCTCCCTTGTTTGTTTTCATCAGGTTTTAATTTTGTTTCATCTGTCCGCGGTAAATGGCTCGACAGATTAGCAAGCCCAGGAGAGAACGCTATTCAAATGATGGACTACACAGCACTTGTCCTTGTTGTGCTGCTTGTCAAAGAAAATTTCATTTCATCAAATGTCTCCAATATCAACGGCTGCGATGAATCATTAGAACTTCCATTCTTTCTTTTTTTGGGAAAACTGTTAATTTGAATATTTCTCATTAGCCTTTTGGAATTTGTATCTGATATTTATCAACCACACTCTTTCTTCTCTGATAAGCCTGACATTTTGAAGCGCTCAACTCTCCACTAATGTACTCTATCCCATGTTGCCGTCATTAAACCTGGGCAATAACCGTAATAGAGACACACACGGATGCAAGATGGACAATCAGCTTTCCGGTTGAACATTAAATGTCAAGAGCACTCATTAAAACTCAGCTCAGCATGTTGCATGATCAAACCTGTACCAGTGTGTTAATTTTTCGTTTTCGTAGCAGCTTCTTGTTTTAATGATCATATTTCCGGTTGGGGGGGGATAAATGGGAAGAATGTGATTGGTATCTCGATGCACATTTGTTAAAATGATGTTAGAAATGTCACCTTTTGAGGTTGATTGTAGGATAATATTAAACGTTTCTGAGTATTCTTACACCCCCACATTGTCGTCATTGTGGGGGTGATCCTAAAAATAAACCAAATTTACCTTAATGGTAAAAGATGGTTGCTGGACACATCTGCCTTGAAGTGGTGAGGACACGTAACTTTAGTTTTTAAATCAAAATATACCATACTTTGCAAGATAATGTTGGAATTATTATATATATATATATATATATATATATATATATATATATATATATATATATATATATATATATATATATATATATATATAATATTCTGTAGAACTGTGCCAGTCATGGTGTCAGCTTGTCAGAGTAGCCATGTTACCTTAGTTCTGATTTGTCCTTTTCCTAGACTTTTTATTTTATTTATTTATTTTTTGAGGTGTTGGTTTTTTTTTAAAATTATTACCTCTGGCTGTGGATGCTGTGCGGCTGGAAAGTTTTTCTTAATTTTTACGTTTGAACAGTTGCTATGATGCATAATCATGGCAGCAAGGTATTGCTTTTACAACTGGGAGCAGCTGATTAGCATCTGAAAAGCTCAAATAATACCTGTATTAAAACCCCAAGGCCCAGAGGAGTTGAAAAGGGCAAAGAGCGGAGAGAAATCGAGGTGTTTCATACCGTATCTTCTATTAATCATAATGGGCAAAAATCATATCACCAATTTACCTGCTCTGTCTATCTGCCTGGCTTTCTAATCATATGGGCAGAAAGAAATTTAAAGAGGTGTGGCAAAAGCAAATTCGGTGGTTTAGTAATGTTTAGCAACAACTGATGGTATCATCCAGGATGTTACTGTGGAATATTGTCTGTGCTGCCAAGATATTGAACTGTCATGACAAACTATCATACAGCAACAGTCTTTAACCAGAGGATTTTTCAGACAATGTTCTTCCTTTATACAACATCACCTACCAGAGATATTTGGATTATAGGGGTTATGACAACGATGAATTTCCCTTTGGGATATATAAACTATTTTTGAATCTAATTAAACTGAATATTCAATCAGAATGTGTGTTGTGATGAGATTTCCTTGTCAGGTTGAAAGTACCTTTTGAAAGACACAAACTTTAAGCGGGTATTAAACATACTTCCCATTAAGTTGATATTTTTGTTAGAAAATATATTCCTAATCTCATTTAATAATATAATCTTAAATATTTTGTTTTCATTATCTGGAAGCAGGAAATTATGACATATAAACAGAAATAAAGGCTTTAACACATCATTCTATGAATATTCTAAATGTGATTTGTTGAAATTGTTTTTTCACCAAACGTTTGTAATTGTAAATGGCTTATTTGACTCTAAAACAGAGAGCACAGCATTCCCATGGTGAGACCTGGACATGGCAGCATCCTGGTTTGGCATTGTTCTTTGTTAGATGGGAGTTGAGATTTAGTCAAGGTGGATAAAGTTACAGTTCTAAGCAAAAGGATCGACCCCATACCTTCAGGTATCTGCTAGAAAGCTGAAGAGGCATCAACAAAACAATGACTTCCTTACGCGGAAATTTACATTTTTGTTTTACCTTAGTCAGACGCCAGAACTAAATCAGACAGAAAAAAGAATTAGTTTAAGGATGTGCAACAAGTTTTTGCAGATTTTTTTTGTTTACATTTCTTCTGATGTGTCACTTCTGTGCGCTTTTGTTAGTGCAAGGCTGCAAAACTGGATCATAGAGATAAAAATCATCCTCAGTGAACTGTTGCATGCTTGCCAGTTCTCAAGACCCCAACCTCTCTCGATAAATAAGCCCACTCCCTGTCACTCTACTGCAACAAGCAGCCATCTTCCTACTGTGCTGTTTGCTCCCCTTTCAAAGCTCTGAGTGGTCCGTTATCCTGCCTTTCACCACCTTCATTCTTCTGTGTGTAGAGGAATCCCCTGCTGCCAGGAAACTGAATAAAACAATGTAGTCAGTGAAACATAGCAGAGCTAATGGATTCACCGGTACCTCTTCCCTACCTTTGCTTATCATGCGCAAAAGTATTCATCGAGTCTTGATGGCGTCAGCCATGCATGACACTGATTCATTTAAATGGCCCAGAAAGAGAGATGAATCTTTCACACACCTGCAGAGTTGGCAGAAAACAATTCATGAGAAATTTATTGAATCAGCATTTTCCCCCTCAGTAGTGCAAATGTTGTCTTATCTTTTCAATGTGTCCTGTTGAGGTTTAGATACATGTTTTATTTCTCTATGTTTTGATACTGAGTTTTAAATTCACTGCAGTAGCCTTCAGTTTCACACATGGATGCCTCTTTTACCTTCGAACACAGCAGGCAGCATCCCTGGAAGGTGAATCTCTGGACCAAGCCGTTTTGTTCTCCTAACGAAACTGAGTTTTTATAGCTAAAACTAATTTTAATCTGCAAATGTTGGGTTCTTTTAACCCAGGCAGTTCCTACATTTTTCAAAGTTCAACCTTTGCTTAAATTATCGTCAGTTAACATGAGTGCTGAATTCCTACTCAAACTCCAGTGAATAGGAATACCAAACCAAACAAAAAGAGGATCTTAAACCATAAACACTAATTTCAAGATTTCCAATGTAGAGCCAAATTTTAAAAATAACTACACATTGTACAAATTATCATAAAAATCTCAAAATATTATGGTGACTGTGTCTACATTTGGAAAAATGTATTTCTATGCTCATATATTCCACGGCAAATTAACAAAGAGTCATCCTCTATTTCAAACAATAATGACTGCATATAACCAATCTATAAAACTTCATAAAAATATCAACATTCTATGAAGATGAAGATAGTTCTGGGAATGAACAAAATGTTAAAACACTGATTACTAATTTTACACCTACAATTCATCTTCATGATCATGGATGAAATAATTATTTTTATTTATTTATTTGAAATTGTATTTCACAAATAGTCATGATTTGTTAAGCTGTGGTACTTTTTGCACTTCATACAATATTTCCCTTAGTGTGTAATTCTCTTTATGCATGTTGTTCTCTCCTGGTTAGAATAATTTGGTCTTAAAAATAATTTTCTGTACTACTTCCATATAAACACCTATTGTAACTCCTTGACTGCTCCAGATAAAATGTTAGACTGAATATACTGATTGCGTAACCTATAGCTAATAACCTGAGAATAATAAGAGAAGTGACAGAGGCAATATCCTGTTGAAAGTGCTTTATTAATGCTTAGGGTTTTAAATAAACATTATATTAAGCTTGTGTGAAGCTCTGTGTGCATAACCTAACAACTAGTAGAACTTTTATTAACGATCCTACAGAATGATAATGACTTACATATAATATAAAGAAATTAAGAAGTAACATATTAATTTTCCTGTGAGTGACGGCTTTGGTTGTGATAAAAACCAGTTGTGCAGCTCTGCTTAGCCTGTAGGTCAAATTTGAAGTGCAATTTAATTCTGCAGACTGGGACTCAACCAAATACTGTCACTGAACATCCTCAATGATCCAGGTCATGCCAGTCTTAAGATTTGGTTTCATGTTGAAAACAACATGTTAGGGGTAAGGAAATTTGGTTTCATGTTGAAAACAACATGTTAGGGGTTAGGGTTAAGGCTAACTTCAACCCTAACCCATAAATTTCAAATAATCTGAGCTGAGAACACTGTACATTCTCCCTGGGTGAGTGAGCTAAATGGGTGCTTATATATAGACAGTGTTCATCTTTTGTAATGAAGAATCAGGCGACGTTTCTAAAAGCAAAACATTTTTTCTCGCATAAAACCATCTGCTGTATTCTGAGAGATTGGGTTGCTTCTATGCAGTGTGAATAAATTACTTTTGCTTCCCAAGAGTAAAATATAAATGGTCAAATTATTCAATTTACCTGGCTGTATTGTATTAGGAGACCCAAAATACAGTGAGAGTGCCGAGGTAATTTGATAACTTGCCACTCGTATCAAAAGCTGATATGCTGAATATTCGGTTTTGTGTAGTTAAGCAGCAAAATGTGCTTTACTGGTCTATTTTCAGCCCAGGTAGGATTGTGAGTAAATTGCTTTGATAAAGGTGGTGTGTGGGCTCTTCGGTCCCCGGCTTTTCTTTGATGACACCTAAGATTAAATGGTTGCTGAAATTCAAAGCTCTGCAGCTATATTTTCTACATGCCTGCTGTATATTATTTTGTCAAAGAGCTATTTATTTTTATCATCTATCAAACTCCCATGATAATATGCCAGGATCTTATTGTCAGCTTCATTGTAGTGTTAAGAGTAGGGTTGGAGTAGAGCATTTTCACTAGTTGTAGTGCGAACGGAAAGACTACAGATTTTCTGCTGATAGGTTTATTTTGTCATAACCTGCAAAGAATCAGCCAGAGACAGAGATTAGGTTTCTTTTAATTTCTTTTCTGCAGAATAGGAGAATTGAGAACAGACGCGACGAATCGCTGTCAAACACTGTCTGGACTCAATTCTGCCAGTTCTTTCTTTGCATTTCTCTTTATTGTATAGAAAAAGGAGGTTGGGCTTCTTCACACAGTCACACAGAGAATTGACCAACCGTCTTTACATTCTGAAACCTCCTATGGACATGCCCTTACAAGGGCATGTGACTGACCACAACTAATCAGTTACATATGGAACTAATAACACATGAATGTTTAACGTTTTTAGCTTCCAAGCAAACATCCTAAACAAAGTTAATAATATACTACACTACAAAAGAAAGAGAAGTTAAGTAAATATAAAAAGAAGAATAATATGAGAGTAATAATATAAAAGAATAATATGAAAAGAATAATATGAAAAGATAACTTATAAAATAAACTCATGAGTAAATGAACAGGAGGATAATTTTCCTAACATCTGCTTTCTGTTTTCACCTGCATTTTTGTCGATGTTCATTTCCATAAACCTCCATCTACAGCATATGATCTCATTGTGATGTTATATCCTGTTTTCTTGCATCCCTGACAACCTATCTTTAACAACTCTTTAAATAAACCGATAATTTCAATAATATGGATTTTATTTCTCATTGGAAAAAGGAACTTCTGTTTGAATTGAGTTTAAAATTTGTTTTTCACATAGCATGTTTGTTAATGACTAGTAGTGATGGCAACACACAGTATGCTATACTTTTCTATAACATGTGTCCAGAGTAAAAGAAGTCGACAGCAGCTTCCAAGTTAACTTTTATTTAATGCTGTCATCTTCACCTCTGTGGCTAACTCACTTAGTGTAAGTTAGCCACAGAGGTGCATATATTTTTCTGTAAAAGTTATTTCACTGGATGAAAAACAGGCATGTTTTAACCAAAATATTCTGCAGATACACATTTATACTTTCCATTTGTAGGTTTAGACGAATGACAAATTTATCCTGTTTTTAAAGTAGGAATAAAATAAAATGAATGGGTCACAATGAAGCTGAATAATTTTAGTTTATATAATATGTATCAAAATATTAGAAATTATATGTATACTTTCACCTACCTATACCATGTATCTGTCTACATCCTCCATGATGCACTTACATCTGTGATAAGAAGCCAAGAGTTAGTTTGGTTTCTGATGATTGCTCCCTTGTGCAAAATCCCTGCCTCTTGGGTGAATTAAAACTCACAAGAGTGGAACAAATGGCACAGTTTTCACAATCATTTCAAATTAATGAGTCTCTCCAACAAAGAAATGCAAATTTGCAAACACCAGATTGCTTCCTAAAACAGCACCGGGGGAAGGAAAAAGAGGAAGAAAAAAATAAAAAAATCTTTCAGCCATTTTAGCAGCAGGCTTAACATTCCTTAGTCTGGTATTCCCCAGTCTCACAGAACGCTTCCTCCACATAATGAAAGCCTTATTGGCTTAGGGGGGTCAGAGCAGTAGGTTAGAATGCAGAAAATCTGCTCAGTTTGGAAGGCATGCTATGCTGCAGTTACACAACTTCCTGTTTGTTTCGCTTTGGTATCATTGCAAAGCTATGTGGCTCATCGTTTTTCCCAAAACAGCATCCAGAAGGTCAAATGTGTCATAGACAAAAAACAGCACCACATGATGCTTTGGTATTAATGCTGTTCTAATTGCTGCTGGTAATCCAGCTAGAAGAATTAGAGCTTTGAAGCAATGCAAGACTAATGAATTGGTAGGTGGTTTTATAGGTTGTAAAATCAGATTATGCTGTAGCCACAGTTCCAAATAATTAGAGACGTGAGCATGCCATCCAAGAAAAGTACGCATCATTCAATAGAATCACTTTTCTGCGAATATTTTAGAGTGCCTTGTACCCACTTAAAATTTTTCAAAATTTGTCACATTTACACCTCAAATTTCAGTTTTTTTTATCTACATTTTATATGATGGAGCAACACAAATTGTGCATATTAGTGAATTGGAAGGAAAATTAAGCATTTATATTCAACCCATTTAAACAGTTGCTTTCAGATGTCATCTTATGAGTTGCAGTTTACAAATTATTCATGACTTTGTCTTCATTTGTCACATAAAATCTAAATCAAATGGACTTAATTCAAGAGGTATAAAGTTCCCAAACATCATAGAAATATTAGACACGCTACTCCTGTTGCTTTTTGTTAATGTAAAAAAAAAAAAAAAAGATACTCCAACAGAAACTGTACAAATAAAAGACAAGAACATTGACAAAAGATACAAGTGACTTTGATGCTAAAAGTTTTTTAGAGGCCAGCCAGCTAGAGCTCTGCGCTCTCATTTCCCATTTATTACAGGGAATACTGCTGTGTCAGTGTGCCGCAGCATCTGTGAAAGATGACTCTGTTGTGGGATTGGAGCCTGAGCTGCTGTCGACTTCATGTCGGGCATCCAGATCTCCATGGGACTTGGCCTGTGCCCCAGAGATGCATGATGGGTGAGACAGAGATGTTGGATGTAAACTGTCACACTGCTCCGCTGGTTGTCTACCACATAATGCTCCACCAGTCAGGGAAGAGAAAAAAAAAAGGCAAATTAGGCCCCCCTCCTTTACAAGGTAGGCAGCACATTTCCTCATGTACTGATTAACCTTGAGTTGCTTTCCTCACCCTTAAGTAACGTTGAACCCATCTCAGAAGGAAAGCCCCCGACGTGATACCCAGCATGTTTTTGTGTAGTTAAAAAGCACGCTTCGGTGACATCATCAGTCTGTGCCTTTTTCTCCTTGTTTTTTACTTCCTGAAACAGCCAGATAGGAATAGCTGCAAATTATACGAGCTTTACAACAACAAGAAATCGTGTCACTGGCATTTGTCCATTAGCCAAAGAAGCCACAGAGCACAGGATGGATGACTGATGTGGGATTTGTGGTGCCGCGTGACGCTGTGTAATCCGACGCCTGCACTGTTCTCCTCACCTGTTCATTAGCAGATGATACTACATCCTCAACTGCTTCTCTTCACGCTTACTGTTTAATTTCTATAACTCATTATCCTACACTTCATTGATCCTGTGCAAAAGTTCTGCCTACAAAAGTATTCATAACCGTTGAAGGCTTTGACTAAAAAATGTGGTGCACGTTTTTGTTCACCCCTTCGAGTCAATACGTTGTATTGTATGTGTGTAGCCACAGTTCCAAGTTTTGGAGGGAAAACTAATATTTTCACTAATATCTCTCACCCTTGATCATAGTTCAAGAAAGGTAAACATTTGACCTTCTAGTGAATTGGACTTTGCAAATGGACACTAAATGGACACCCTTTAAAATTTATATTTTAAGGTGAAAAAGGTTAGGTATAAGTTTTTTTTTGTTTTTCTTTTATCAAACATGTTTTTTCCCCTTTTTATTTAATAAATAGAGTGACGTTTTACTCAAAAACAGATTTGGACACACGCAGTAATTAAGGTATTTCTAAATACAGCAAGATTGTTGAAGAAAGTTGTCGTTTGTTGTTGCTAGGAACAGACTAAACTCATTTTAATAACCAACAAAATAATACTAAAATACAAAAAAACCATTGAATGTAAAAGAGCTGAGAGAAACTTCTGCATTTACAATAATATATTTTCAACTTTGTTTCATTGAATATTGCATTTGTAGAATAACCAAATGTGGAAAAAGTTTACTTTCACTAACACTTGTGCAAAGTACATCTCATGCTCATGTCATCCCATGTGCAAATCCACTGCAGCTATTAGATGGCAGCTAATGTGAGTGACCAGTGAGTGTTGCTGTGCATCTTAATATTTGCAGTGTTTGGCTGGTGCTGTGTTATAGCGGATTATAGGAGATTTACATGGTACTGTAATAAGCAAGTTCTTCACCTTGGGACTTATTTAAATCTTAATTAATTTCTGATAATTCCTAATTAACACTGCTCCACTGTGTTGCAAATGCAAGGGGAGAAAAAGACAGACTTTAATAGACACTAAGCAACAAAATAAGTATAAAAGTACTGTTGGCTAAACTTAAGGGATTTTGTTTGTCTTTTTCTGCTTTATTTCACTTAGTTCCACATATATTAATTTGGATAAACTGATTTGGATAGAGTAAATAATATTCTACATTTCTTACTTGGGCCTTCACTGCTTTGCAGATAGTTGAGTAATGACTAACGCCTCTGCATGACATTACGGAAGAGTGTTTTAAACAGCGAGAAAAGAAGAGGAAGAAGATGCTCTGGTCGAATTAATAATTCATGCTCTGCAGATGATCTGTGAATAGCAGTGGTAAACAGGCTTTTATGGGTTTTAAATCAGCTGCAATATGTGCCTGCACCAGGAAAACATGAGAAAGTAAGAGAAAACGACCAGTGAGTTGAATGTTGGCGCAAATCCGGTCCAACCGTGGAGAGAATAGGACGGTTTGTGATTTTGTCTGATATTTGTTTGAAATGTCTTTTATATCTGTAGATAAGGGGGAAAAATTGTAAGCGGTGCATCATTAGGCAGCCGAATCCTTTCCTGCTTCCACAATAGCTCTGCTTTGATGATTGATGATGTGGAAATAGGGTCATGGCTTGACAGGCACCGATTTAATGCTAATTGTATTGTTTTTGTCTCATGGGGAAACTTCCATCTGAGGACTAATATGTGCAAGAAATGAGCTTGCACAGAAAAAAATGCAGAAACCTTTATGCAGATGTAACAGAAAATAAGTCAGGAGTCTCTGCGATCAAAATGGCCAAAGAAAGCTGCTTTGTTACTTTATTATCCTAATATTTTTTCTTTACCTCATGATGCAAATTATTTTGAATTTGTAGTTACAGCCTCCAACAACCACATCTCGCATCCCCCCTTTCTTCTTCTTCTTCTACTTCTCTCCATAATAAGAACATGCAAAGTGTGAATTTTTTATTATGTTACATAAGAAGCCTCGGCACCCCCAGAGACCCATGTCCTGGTTCTGGTGCGTTCAAAACAAGCACACGAGATTACGAGGGAAAAAAAAGTTAGAGTAGATGGAGAGCACTAGAGAAGGGTAAGGATGAACGAGGGAGAGGATTGCAAAAGGAAGAAGTCTGAGTGAGAGAAGGAAAAAGAGGAAGCGGAGAGAGGGGATTAAATGAAAGTAAGGGAAAATGTATGTGGTAAAGGAGCCTGTGGGGGGAGATCTTCCCATTAACAGGCATACTGCTCAGTGCTCTGATCTTGGAGTTGTGTTGTGATGCCAGACAAGAATACTCTAGGGCGACAACCATTGCCACCAGAGAAATGGCTCCTCTGCGACTGATATGCAAATACGGTTTACAGCTCCAGCAAGGAGATAGGGATGGTACGCAAAGGGGAGTGAAAAGAGGAGTGGGACTGAATGAACGGGAGTGAGGTTGGGTATGACACAGAAGCGGATAAACTGGCATCCTTGAGCGCCTTTGTATGAAAAGCTATCTACCAGGAAGCAGACCATACTGAATGTCAAGTTCTTTGGTTGCACAAGCAGATAAAAGAAACAACAAACAAACATCTTGTTCATGTAAAATCTCTGTGATTGTTACAAGAATATTCTAAGATATATGTTAAGTTGATTAATTGTGATTTTATGATTTTAGGGCTGTTCAGATTAAGATTTGCATTAAAAGAAACAATGAATAAGTTACCTTTTAAGAAATTTCGTTGAACTGTTTGCTACATAAAATTACTTTTGATTAGCCATTTCTTTTTATGCCTCAATTTGATGCCAGAATAATCTCCTTCAGGGATAATCGGAGAGTGCTGCCTGCTCTCATGTGCATTACAGTGAAACCACAAACACTGCATTTTACCTTGAGACTGTCTCATAGATGGTCTACCATTTCCCTGAATGCTATTGTTGCAACAAATTTCCAATGACATTTGTTTTAAATAGAAGTTCAAACCAAATATATTCTAATGATGTTCCCTCTTCTTATATGCCACTGAGGAGGTTTATGTATAAAATCATCTACTGTTATGTATAATATTGGTGTTTTTTGGTGGTGTATAATTAGTCCCCCTCATAAATTTCCATAGAGCGAGCTCTATTAATATTAATAACCTTTTGCTACTCTTGAATTAATCAACAAATGCTGATTATTGCTGCTTAAAGATAGTCTACATTAACATGTGATTTCCAATTACCAGCTTTTGTAAACCTCTGACTCCCAAAGTCAATTTTGACAAATTCAGGTTTTCATGAAATTTAACAGGATGTGGTTCCTATTTACAACTAAATAAAAGAGAAATCTGAAGATGTGCTTATTAGAAAAGACAGATTGTGTTGCACCTAACATTTTTTATTGTAATAATGTTTTAATTTGTCTCAAATATTTTTGCCATCATTAGTCTCCATCGGCATCAATCGCCTGATGTAACGTGTCACAATTTGTATTATTTTTGGATTGCAGTCATGGGGTCAAAGTCTGGTTATTCCTGCTATAAATCTATCTTTGTGTACATAATCCATTAATCGCAGTTCAAAATCATCCATTTTGATGTAAAGAGTTAATTGTGCAAGTAGAACCAAACTGCAAACAGCAAATACAGTCCTGGAAGAATTCAGATTTATGTTGCAATTTTTGCTTCAGTTCTGACCAGCATTATGTGCACAGTCATGCATCATTTACTTAATTAAAGTAGAAGTCTAAACCTTAACAGGACATAATATGCCTCATCCCCCAGACTCAACCAGTCTGTGTACATTTGGCTTTTTCAATGCATTATTTGTTCCTTAAAAGTTTTTTAAAGCTACTGCTACACATGTCCTTCATGTGGTTCAGTTGTCTCAGACCTGGAGAAAAGCAGCTAATTATCATTAAAAGGAAGCATTTTCTTATCTGATGAAGTCCTTTCAACACTTCCCTGCTTGCAAGCTCTTTATTCTTCAGAAAACAAGAGTTTTGTAGGTGTGAGTTGAGGCTCTTTTGTTTGAGAGAAAAGGGGTTGTAAAATTACTCATCCACTTTAAAAACCAGATAAAAAGGTCAGTCGTGATTTGTTTCGTAGTGTAGGTATTTAGGTGTTCTGGCTGTAAAACATTTTTTGTGCCCTTTAACATTTTGTACACATAAATTGCACTGTATTAGACAATTTCTACAGTAAAATCTACCTAGTGTTTGAGGGGGAAAATCTCTGATTTACTCTTAGTTGTGTTCAATTCTTTAATCAATCGTTTATTTATTGTGACTGCTCAGGAGCTTTCAGCGTTTCTGCTTTGAACAATCAATTAATAATGTGGAGGAAGGGTGAAATACCATGTGTATAGGTTAGATGGTGTTGTGATATGAGTCTGAGCCTTACTATTAAAATATGATTGATTAGTTGGCATCTGTCTTTACATGACTTATATTAACAATTAACATGGTTCTACACACTCCAATGCAAAGCACAACAAATATTCTCTATTCTCACCGCTTGGCATTACAAACTGCAAATGGCAGCCTTTGTGTGTATTTTTTTAAATTATTTATATCATTACTTTAACTGTGGGACTTGAAAAGCTGCCAACATTTTCACCTCAGCATGGTCATAACAGATAGGAATTAGAAAATTGCTGCTTTCCTATGGGGCATTTTGTTTTTTAAATTTCCAATTGCCATGTAACTGGCCAGACCAACCGCAAATGGGGCAACAACAATTTATCTAACCTACTTTAAAGCATAAATTGGAAGCAATTTATTTACATTTCTTTTGCACAGTGGTGAGGAAAATTAATTCAGTCTTAAAAGCATAAATCAAAAGACCAGAAGGCAATCTGTAATTATGGTAAAATGCTCTGAATTGATCCTGAGGGTAATCAGAAGGTCTAAAAGTGTAATATCTTCAGGGGTGTGGAAAATAAAGAAAGAAATATTTGGTTTGTCACTGCCCATTTTGTATGCTGCACTGCTACTGAGAGAAGAGAAGCAAAGCACAGAGAAAACACTGTCTCTCAGGAATAATGTTGCGTTTGTGGTGGGGTGGAAGTATGGAGGGGTGTGGAGTGAAAACCAAAGTCAAGCTATTTGGGAATGTATTGTATCAGTTTAACAGAGGAATGACATCCCTAAGGAAAAGAAGAGCATACTTACGGCAAAACATGGCACAGTTTTCATCACACTTGAATGCATCCGTTTCTGGATGTGTGCAAGCAACTAAAGAAAATATCACATCTGACGATTTACTGAAACGGTTTACAGTATTGGTGGCCTCCAGTGTCAGAAATTGTCAGCAATAGTACATGGTTGTGAAATTTAGGCTCAGTTTTTTAATAACAAACTGATGCTGAAAAAGGTTATAGGCTCAATTCTTGCTTCTTTCTGCCACCACACGTGCTTATGCCCTCTGCCAAGGCACTTTACCCCAAGATGCCTACCGATCTTTGTATCGATGTATAAATATAAGCTATTTTATTCGATGTATGCTGACAGTTTTAGTCTCTTTGTTTTAAAGATATAACACAAAATGCCAATGTTTGTCAGCGTAAAAATCTGAGTGTTTACTGTTGTATTTTCTATCATTTGCATATGCAAATATCCCTTTTTTATGCTGAGGTCTGCATTATTTGCAGACATTGGCAAATAATGGTGCTAAAATTGTTTTATTATGATCATTCTGCATTCAAATGTGCAAGAAATAATGGGAAGATTTGATACGTTGCTGATAGCCTGGTATTAGCGACTTGTTTACTTTATTATTTGCCAGCTAACATTATAATGATCATTATGTTCGTGCCGCCCGCATGATCCCAACATGATTGCCCTGTTCCAGCTAATGAAGCTTGCTCGGCTTGCCGTGATACCTGTCACCCTGCCGCAGCCTGGCCTCGACTTGATTACCTCTGGTCCAAGTAATTTATTTATTTTCATTAACCGAAACATTAGATGTCTTTTCTTACCGGATGCAGGAATTCCGTTAATGAACATGCCAGTAAAAATGAGGATGAAAGCAGTAGTTAATTATCTCCTGGAACATTCTGCGGGACAGATTAATTCTAATAAAAAAGAGGAGTCATTACCGCAGGCTTGACTTGTCGATCTGTTGATTTGAGAAGCTGTTTACAGGGTTCATAGGATAAGAAATTAAATTGAAATGTACCCCAGGACCTCATTATAATTACCACACCCTTGTGAAAAAATTTTTTTTTGTTGTTGTTGAGAAAAGTAGGAATTGTTTAGTATTTTACATACTTATTCCAAGTATACTTCATCATTTACTCTTGCTCAAATAACCTGAACAGTTATTAAGGTGTTACACTTATGGACGTTCACGAGAAACTGCATCAGGCGTTAAACCTGTGGAAAACAGGAAATGAGATTTACTGTTGTGTAAAAGATCTGAGCCAGCAGAGTTTTAGTTAACAGATCTCCTGCGATGGCGGTAGGTTTGCCATGGTTTTCTGTTGTTTTCTGCATGCTATTAACAAGACGGATGAGCCAAAAACGAGTTTTCTGACTCCTTTAGGTAATAGGGCCATTTATCTCAGGATCTAATATTCCTGATTGTTTGTAAAATAGTGGATCGGCGATGAAGTGGGAGGGGAGATTGGGTTTCGAAAGCCTCCTGACAGTCTCTAATCTGCATGTTTACTGCCTTCATTAGAAGATCATCAAGTGTAGCATCGATTGTGGAGTAGTCATCACGTTTGGAGTCATATATCCAGATTCAGCAGGAAACTTTGTAATCCAGAAGGAGCCATGAGTTCAAAAAGTCTGAACAAACTTGTTTCTTTTTATATGTGTGTAAATGCAAATCTAGCTTTTTTGTAACTCTTCTAGTTGGGACCTTCTTATGGATAATCATGTTTGTAAGGTAATGGTTGTTTTAAACAGACTATCCATGTTTAAAATAGTGTATGTGCATCAAGAAGATACAAAGACAACACAATGACTGTTAAAATATTATATTTTGTGTTACAAATTCTACAAACTTATCTTCACTGTCAGACTATAACTGATATTAAATTAAAAAGTAAAATAAAATATGCTTGCATATGTACAAACCTGCCTAGATATACTATAGTAATGCCACTTTTGCAGTATATTTTCTCCACTTTATGCTCCACTCTGATGTATATCTGATGCCTTGGACCTTCATGTAGTCCTTCTTCTGATGAAAACCATTTGACAATGAGAATCCTCTGATGCTTTGGAAGCTATCTGACAATCTGACTGTGAGACACAACTAAGAACATCTTAGGAAAAGTGTACTGGATCAACAGAAATTTATTTAAAACGTATCAAATGCGTGTTGACTTTAATTATCTGTTTTATGCATATCCTCCATCTTTAAGGCGGTCAGTGATCGTACATTTGGCCAGGGTTTAGATTGGCATTTGTTATGTGACTGGCATATTTGTGGAAGTATGTATGCATGTAAGTAGGGTAAAAAATGGCAACTATCTACAGATATAGGATTAATCATCTACAATATTGTATTCTCCTACAATATTATGGTGGAATTGCCTTTGAGATCCCTACAATATTGTTTTAATCTAGTAAATCCTATAGTAAAAAGGCTTATAAAGATATCTGTTTGCATGTTGTCTATACAATAAAGATGGAGCTATTTTACAAAGACAATACCCAAATCATTGACTTTGTCAAACAAATTTGCTTGACAAATTAGTTTGACAGTTTATCAAGCAATGTATTATTTTGGATTTCTTTGCAAAGTGCATCGTTGCGCTGTCAGGCGTCTCTTCCTCTGGCTGTTTTCCCTCTTTTCCCATTAAAAAAACCAAGAATCCAACATGGATGAGGAGCAGTTCTGAGAAACTATGGCTTAAATCACAGGCGTCAAACTCCAGTCCTGGAGGGCCGGTGCCCTGCAACTTTTAGATGTGCCTCTGCTGCACCACACCTGAATAGAATAATTAGGTCATTAAGGCTCTGGAGAACTGATCTACACAAGGAGGAGGTAATTAAACCATTTCATTCCAGTGTTTTGTACCTGTGGCACATCTAAAATCTGTAGGACAGCGGCCCTTAAGGCCTGGAGTTTGACACCCCTGGCTTAAATGTAAGTTCAGCGATCGACAGGAAAGTGAAGTCTTCTGATATTCTCCAGTTTGTAGAGGGTCAGAACAATATGGTGAGGTGTACAAACTTATTAATGCACTATTATTATTTTGAACATAGCTGCATGTGTCTCACCCTAACATGAAACACATACAGCTAGCATGCTCACAGTGAGTTCTAATTCAATGTGTTGGCCTAAAACAGTCAATTAACTACGCAACATGCCAAATGGAGGTGATGAAAAGAACTCAAGGGTGGCCTTAAGCTCCTACGGCTGGTCCTGAAGTAATCCGTCGACACCCGCCCTTGCTTCTTCTCCCTTTACTTTCCTCCCCTCCTTTTTACCATGTCTTCCCACTCTGCTGGAAGCAGAAATAGAGGAGGTGAAGAGAGGTAAGAAACCCTGTCTTGTTACATCATCACAACCTCCCATATTTTGTACGCTTTGTGCATAAAAAATTCATGTATTCCTCCCGCTTCCCACTTTAGCTGATCACTTAGAGGGAGGGATGTTGTTTCATTAGCGACTGAGCCTGGACTTGGATGGACTCGGGGCGGGAGAGGAGTGGTGAGGATCAAGGCCTTATAAAGCGGATGGATAGGATGATGGGGAAAGGAGAGGAGGATGCTCTCTATAATCGTTGGCCAGCATGTTTAGTCATGGTCCTGGTAATCTCTGTTGACCTTGGCTGCTGCCTGGCTGACTGGATTTCTGCAGTGCTGCATTAATATGCACAGAGTTAAGAGATGTGCACTCAGCCTGTCTTAGAATCTGTTTGCCGTCTGTCTGTCTGTCCCCCCCCCAAACCCTTCCTCCAACACGCCTAGCCCATCACACACGCACATGCCATCTCAGCCCCCTCTTTCCCCTTTTTCATACATTACTGGCAACCAGCTCCCTCTCATCCATTTAGCTTGCCTCTTCCCATACTCTCTATAAAAGAATCACAGACTTCAAAATTTATGATGGCATCTCAATTAGACTGGTGTCAGAATTTGGCAGGCTGAGGGGGTTTAGGGTTATTTTTATAGCATTCCTGCCTTATTAGATGATGTGCAGCTGAGCAAGATGGCAAAGACAAGAGATATGGAAGGGCCGAAGCAATGACGGAAAACATGAGCTCCACATGAACCTTGATATTTAATTTTTCTTTTCTCCTCCTAAAACAACGGCAGCACAGTCCCATGGAATATTTCAGAAAAGATTCTTCATTTTGTGTCTATCTTTTAAAAGATGAGTCAGAGGTTAGTGTCGGCTATTAAATGAAGCATCCACAGAGGTACATGTGTTATTTGGTCAGAAATTAATTTTGTAGACAACTGGCAGGGAAAGCCACTGTTCAGATGAAGAATAATGATGCTCTATTTTGTGTTTTTAATGCAAAGAAAATGTGAAAATAACTTCTCTAACACATTTAATTTTTATGACTTAAAACTCCCCTCTTGTGCAACAAGACCTAGCACTGATAAATTTCCATATTTCTTGTCAAGTGAAGTCAATTTCATAAAGTGCTAAAACCTGTGGCTTCATCTGGTCAAGTCAGATCTGTTATCCAGGACTTAGGCTGATAGTTTCTAACCTCAACAATGTGTATGTCTGCTCAGGACTCTTGTTTTGATGTAACGGAGCATCTGCTACATGACTGCATCAAGTCTACACTAGATGTTTTGTGACATGGTGCATTATCCTGTTTGTAGTAACCATCATGAGATGAGTATGCCTAAAATGATAGGCAAGGTCATCAACAAGGGATATTCATTGAGGATATTAATTTGATTCTTAAGGGCCCGACCTTGACCTTTTACATATGTGCCAAATTCTGATCATACCTTTTAAATTTAGCATCTGAAACCAATATAAACAATGTTGTTTTAATCTGCTATTATCCAATTTCACTGATATTGTACAAAACCTTATCTTAATTTATCTGCAGTTAGCTGACATAATTTCCATCCAGTGTGACCTACCTCAGTTTAGTGGTTTAAATCCAACCTAGTAAAGACAACACCATATCAGAAAGAGTAAATCAGTACCAAGTAGGCCAATTTTATACATAGATATTTAAGAAAAGCATCTGTTATTGTTGCAATGTCTTATTAATGATCACTTAGTGGTGATGGTCTAAGGTGCGGTTTTGCTGACATACTTGTGAGCCAGTTTTAACATGTGATCAATACATGAGTCACTGCCTTTTATCCAGTGTAGCTGCTGCACCTGTGTTTTAATTGGAGTTGTTTTTTTCCTGGCCCTTTGCCCTTTCTAGTGTCATCAGTTGAGTTCAAATGTGAGGGTTATAATTGAACTTCTTATGCTTTTTTCCCCACCCACAAAGCTCCAAGAGTCATTGCAAAAAACGGCTTCATTTTTAGCAAATTTATCATCCCATAATCTTCTATGCTCTTGCAGAACTGGCATGTTAATGGTCGTGAACAATAACTGTGGTCTGTGCATATTTCCTGTAAAAAGAAACATTTAGTTGCCTTTTGTTTTTCTTATGGTTGCTTAGTCTTAGTACTAGGCTGTTGAAGTCAAATCATTGTTTGGTTGTATGGTTACAAATTGTTCAAAAGTACCAATAATGGTACAAAGCATCTCAAGACAGACCTTGAAAACAATGACCTTTGTTTTCCACCAATGCTTTTCAGTGATTAACAAGAACACTGAAAAAAATTCAGTTTTTCTGAATAAAAAACAGCAAATTTAAGAATTTTAAAACTTTATAAGTTAGCACTTCTAAGCTCTTGAGTTATATTTAACTTCATTGTCATCTTTACCTATTTTTTGGGTGTTGCAGTTGGCAGCGTTGGTAGTGTTTTTTTTATCTTCAAAAATCTACAGTTTGAACAGCTTTGGTGTTTTTGCAAACACTAGGTTTTATCTCTGAAAAAAAATTTCCATCACTATCCAAAAATCTGGAGGAACTGTTAGTTCTTGAAATATGGTAGCCTCATCACATTCAGATCCGATCCCTCTTGTTTTGACATTTGTTTTTGAAGCAATTGTTAAATACCAACTTTCGCACCTTTTTTGCTTTGTATTTTCTTAAAATGCCTCACTTACCTTGCAGCAGCTGGAATGACATCTCTGTTTTCAAATATGAGTCAGTTTAAAGAGCTGAACGAACAATGGATTAATACAGTGTGCTCATCTACCTCTGTGGATAATTTGTTTGTATTGAATTATCCATTGTTACCCTGACTGAACCTGTACTTCCTACCGACACAGTCACTGTTTTTTTGTTGGCTGTCTTTTGTGAATCTTTACTTGGTTTTAGCTATTTATTTAAAAAAAAGTAAATTCTGCAAAGCCAGTTTTGGGTTTATGAATCAGCACTGATGAGTCGGCGAGTTAAATTACAGGGATTATTTCCTTCAGTAAGATAAGAATCACCCTTTTGTTTAACCTTTTTAGCACTGTTCCACCACAGTTCTCTGGCTTCCCCTCAGACGGTCATCCATCTAGAGCAGTGAACCCCGGTTTAATTAATTATGTATATGCAAATGTATGCTCTTAGCACCAGGATCTCAATTTCCATTTTCTTGGCCTTTTTCCCTTCTCTGCTACTTCTTTCCTTATCCCCCTATTCTGCAACCGCACAAGGATTTATTGTTAATTCAAATACTTAAAGTTTCTAATTTGCTGACATTGTAAATTATGTTTTTAACTGTTGCACATCTCTGTGCCCAAAATGGCTAAAATACCTCATGCATTTTCACTTTTGTTTGTCTGGACTATGCATTATTAGATACATTTGGCGAGAGAAGAACGAGTGGAGAGCATGTTAATGAAAGTTTAATGCAGAGTTTCTAATTGGAGCAGAAAATGATGGCTTATTTTAAACTAGGAAAACAAACTGGTTGTTATTAGCTGGATGGCTAAAAGATCAGAAAATTTTAGTTTGTGTATTCAGAGAGCTGTTATGTAACATGGAAAGTAGTTTAAAAATGGCAATATTTGCCTTGTTGGTCTCTTTTTTTCTACTACTCTGATAGTTGAAAGTGATTTTATCCTTAATGCAAACACTTTCTGCTTGATTCTTGTATTTAGAGTTTGCATCATTCTCATAGAACTAATCATCTAATTCAGCTGCTTGCACTAAAACCAGCTTTAAATTACTTGTTTTAAATGACTTGCATAGGTTGCCATTCAAAATTTATGTTATGAACAACACATTGAATTGAATTTGCATCTTGAGAGCATTGTCATCCATAAGTCACTCACTCTCACTTTTTACTATGTCCTACAGCAAAGTGGACATTATTATGTTTCTGGTTGACTAATCAGGGTTGGTTAAGCTTGAAACTGGTTGTTTACAGTAACCAACCAATTTGTTGCATCAATAACTAGATTTTTTTTGTCAATTTTATTCTCAGCTGTGAGTCTTGGAGTTGAGGCCCAATGTTCTTCAAAAAGTAGTTCTTGCTCAACGCTGTGTGACCCTCACCTGCACATGTAATATTCAGTAAAGTCCCGAAAGAGAACTTTTTTATTATATCACATCACTTGAGAACTTTACTCAGACTTTCATTAAATAAAGGAAATAATCTCAAAGCAGTGACATTTTCCTGCTGGAAAACTGTCACTTTGATGCCTTCTTTATATATTAAAGTTTTTTTTAGATAGATTTATTTAACAGGGCAAGAAGCTTTGAAGCATACAGGCTTCCAGTGTTGAGAAAATGACACATTTCATGAAACTTTAATCACAAAAGCTGGCAAACATACATTTTAAGACCCTGTTTGTTCTAATTTCCCTTTTCTTTTCTGAAATTTTTTTGTTTTTGCTATTTTCCTCACTGACTTATAAGAATATACTGTCCCATTCTGAACAATCCAATGCAGCTATTTGACTTGCAAAGAGGACAAGGCCAATGCCTTGTGCAGAAAAGGGGGTTGCGGGGGGTGGTAAGAAATACATCTGCATTTTCAGGAAACATCCCCGCCAGCTGTCAACCCTTCTTTATGTCACAGGCTTAACATTGTCACAGAGAATGAGTGCAGCGCTCCGTATTATCCAGTTTGTAATTGAATTGTAGCGAGAGGTAGGTTGGTTATCAGTGTACAGCAGGTAGTTTTTGTTCCAGTGTTTGACAGTAATGTCCTCTAATGGGAAGCCCTGGCTCTACTCTGGTTCCAGGCCGCTAGGTTTCCCTGAATCCCCATCTGCTTGTTTATGTGGGTGTGTGTAGAAGGGGTGTGCAAAGTTTAGTTAGTGTAGTTGTGCTCTGTGAATTCAGGGATACAATCAGACTTGTAAAATTTCATTACAAATCCGCAGTGTTTGGGTGAAACCTTCCACAAACCTCTGAACTTCAGTCAACAATCGCTAATTTTCTTATGAAAAATTCCACCTTGATGACACATCTGTCCAGAAACTGAGTCATAATCTACAATTTACATCTGGTGAGTTAGAGCCAAAGGCCTCAAGTGATTTGTGGCATTGAGGTTTTTCCATCTGTGACTTTTAGAGATCTCTCTGTCCTTGTGAAACTCCAATAATTTCACAATCCTCCTCCTCTCACAACCTTGCCTCATCCTCCCACTTTTGCACTAAATAAATGGAGATAGAGTAGTGGGAAAGCAGAGGTAGAGTAGGGGAAATGGTGATGCGGTAGTTAACCATGTGGGAGAAACTAAACAAGGTCAGAGTTGACATACTAGAGTTGACACCAGCGCCCATCAGGTCCATACCCTCTGCTTGCTTGGCTACATATTCTTGCCATCTTATCATTTCACAGACGGCTGACTCAGTGGCCGATGTGACAAGGCTCTCTATCCATCTGGGTACGCTCTATTTTCACCAACGCTTATTTTGCGGGGGCATCGGAGCACAACGCCCAAATGGTGTGTCGGTGTCTGTAGTGGACCGGTGTGGTCTGAGTCACCGGCTGATGCACCCACACTGCCATGATACAGCACAGAATAACAGGCTGGCAGCGCTGCCGGCGGAGGCAGTGCGACCAGTTCTCCATGTGTATGTGTTTGTTCTCGCTCAGATTCTCGTTCCTGTGTGGGTGGATGAGAACGTTTGTGGAGGGGGGGGGGGGGATCATCTTATGTGCGCAGTCATGTCTGCAATGCAGCACTCGTGTTTTTTTTTTTTTTTTTCTCAGGAGTCGGTATTGTTTATATTGTGTGTCTCGACGCCTCCCAAGGCTGTTTGTTAGATGAGAGGATTACTGGCGCCGTGGGGAACAGAGGGATGATTTTCTGATGATATAGTGCTCTCTCCAGAGGTGAAACCCTGCTCATAATAGGCTCTTTGTTAATTCTGCTTTTTGTGTAACGTTCCCATAAAATGGGCAAAAAATTGCAAGTAAACATGAAAATAGACCCTGTTTTCTTATATACCATTAAAATCCCATTAGAAACAATAACTCACATAATCAACACTCCTAGGACTATATTGAGAATGAGGCAGATGCAGTTCTCTCAACAACTCAGACAAGGTTAGATTGCCAAATTGTGTTATACTGAAGCAATTTCAATTATTAAGCTATCCTATTGTTCAGTAAATTAATAGAGAGCACCTGTTTTAACATTTAAAAGTTGATTTTATTGTCAACTTTCCATTTAGATGTTTATTGCAGTTTTATTCAACATAGGTGGTAAATTATATATATATTTCATATTGAATCTGTACTCACACTTCACTTCTTATACTTGAAACCACTCTGGGCAACACTATTTTCATTAGTCTTCTCAAAACTACAATTACAAAGTGTTTATTCAGAGGCTTAGAACCGTGGTAACACAGACCGCTACAGGACATCCTTTCTGCCCACAGCCATCACCATCTGCAACAACTCTAAATCTCTAATCTCTTTCCACCCATAGTTAGGTGATAGTTTGCTGTTTTCAGTCAGCGTAAAATGTTTCCTATACTATACAACAATAATAAAAACCTGGATAAACATACCTTATTTTCATTGTCCCTGTAATTTTCTTCACTGCAAGGATCCAGATGGTGAAGTTTGACTCTTTAACATCAACTACTTTTGTGCTTCCTGGTTCCCTTTGTGTTTAGAGTTGAGATTACAGACAGCAGGGACCTCTCTTGAGGTCTTGGCCAATCAAGGGAGCAGAATCCAATACCAAAGGAAAAAACCTTAAAGTTTGTGGCCAATGTTTATGATTAGGAAAATAAAAAACCTTTTTTTTTTTCTTTTTTTCAATCAGATATGGGTATTTGCATATAAATAACAGTCCAGTGACTGTCAAAAAGAGAGGGACTTAGAAAGAGAGAGGTAAATAAGAAATGAAGACAAAGTGTCATAAGTAAAGACGGGGGCAGATTGAACTGTTTTATATGCTGGTGAGGAACAGGAAAGCGGACTGGAGGTAAATGTCACCATGATCATTTAATAGGGTCAGCTACAATCCCCAAGAAAGAATTTAATTTCTTCTTTGCTATTCATTTTAAAAACCTAATTTTTCTTTACATATTGGAAATCCTGCGTTTTAAATGTAATTTTATAAGAATCTGAATGTGTAGTTACAATACATTTCTTGTGAAATAAGGATGTTAGCGATGACAGAGAACTAAAGGTTCCCATTCAAACCAGTCCTTGGGCTTTCATTTGATCATGAATGACCGACTTGTTGTACAACGTCTTATTGTCCAGACTTACTTACTTCTGACTTTTTAGGTGATCAGAGAGTGATTTCACAAGGTTTAAATCTGCTCTGAATCATTAGCTGCTTGTTCTGTTATTTCAAGTTTAGACCTGATTATTTGAGTGTCTATTTTTCTTCACTTAGCTGTGCTTGGTTTGATATTGTCAGACTTGGTCTTCAGCTCCTTTAAACCAAAAAAGGAGTGATAAATCACTGGAATGTTTGATAAGTCACATGTTGCGGACCAGAGAGTCTCACAAGGAGGATCTGAAACTGAAAACTGACAGAGACAAACAATACATGTTACCAGTGAGGAAAGAGGCTGCCAGCTTTTCTCTGTCCTGCTGAGCAGGCCTGGCACTATATACCAGGACCGATTCAAAAAGGCAAACTTCCCAGGAACCGATGCCTACCAAGCCTGCAGGGCTGGTCCATTCTCTTTCTTGTTGTCTTTAGGGTTGTCTCCATTGCCAACAAAGGGATGCATGGTGTTGCTGTTTCTGGCCTTGAGAAAGACATCAGCACCTTTATTTAAGCATGAGCATTCACACTTATTCCATTGCAAAAGTATTCATATGTGTTCAGTATTTTTTACATTTTATGTTTTAATCCATAGTTGTGGTTCACTGTTCCAGGTTATTGTAGATTCTTCGTGTCTCCATATTGCCCATAATGGCGGCCATTTGCAGTTCCTTGTTGTGGCCGTGCCATTCCACCAGCAGCATGCAACCCTTAATTACCTGCCTGTAATTTAGATTTTTATTCTCATTATCCTCATTGCATTGGCTCTTATTTGTTAAGGTGCCCTACGGTGGGTATCTAGCTGTGACTGTTCATGCATATGTGTGCAAGACACCCTTTGCTGATTGCTGCATTGGCTGATGACTCAGTCCTTTTTTTTTTTCTTTCCAACCTGCTGGATGTACTTCAAACACACTGGGTAACCTCCTCCCTTCCCCACTGTCAGCCAAGAGGTTACCATCCCCACACATCAGAGCTATTTTCCTCTTAATTGAGACCCACTCTGCTGCGACAGCATTTTCACAAGGTGGAAAATGGCAGGTCAAGACATCAGGACATCCCTCTCCTCTAAGACTCTGTCCCTTTGGCAAAAGTGCCTGTGATGTTGATAAGTTCCTTTGGGGATCTTGGAGCTCCTCCAGCTCAGATGCTACACCTCTTAAGGGCATGTAAAGGTTGGTGTCTTGCTACCTCATTGGTTGTATGCACAACAACCGCTCTTGTGTGTTTATTCAATCAGCCTAGGTCTAAAATATGCATGTTGTTCCGATTGAATTACGCCAGAGATTTTATGGAGAAAAATAGTGGTAAACCACCTTGTCGAGTCGCTATGAGAGAGCAGACACTTTGAGGGAGTCTCTGTGGTGACCTGAGTCAATCTGCATCTGATTACCCCACAACAGACCTGTAACCCAATTCATGAGCTCGTCGCCTCCTCTCCAGGAGCACCGGATAAATGGCTGCTTTTGCTTATATGACACTAAAATGTTGACGAAACGCAGGGACATAATATTTGTTTCACTTTATTTCATCCACCTATAAACCTGCATTTATTTTCAATGACAAACCTCTGTGCTGTATCTTTTTAGCAGTAATGACATGATTCTTTTTATATGCTTGCTCTAGGTTTTATGTGTGTTTTATGTCTAGGTTTAATTACTCCAAATGGCATTGCCTTTAAAATTGGCATCCTAATTTTTTAGGAAGTTTCCTTTTATATCAATTATTCGCTTGTACATCCAGATGTCTACATTTAATTCAATATTTGATGTCCAGAAATCTGCTATGAATTTTCTGGACTAGATAGTAAATGAGCACAAGGCATCTGATGGTTTCCAACTAGTGATGAAATTCTATCTTTGGAAAACCTAGAAGAGGAGGAGACAGAAGGAGCGTTTTCTGTGAGTCTCTAACTTGAAGACTTAATAAACCGGCACCTCCCTCAGGAGTTTAAAGTTGCTCAGGCCTCGTCTTTCTGAATGAATACTTGTGTTTACATAGACAATATTTCTGCCCCAGAAATTACTAATAGCTTCTTAAAGTCATTAGTAATTAAAATTGTATATCAAACTTTCTATCACTAGAATATATGATCAAACTGCCGAGGAGCTCTGTAAAACATTATCAGTAAATGGAAGCAGCTGAAAGTCTTAATTTTCTACACATAATCAGTCTTTATTTTGCACAGGACTGTTTAAATACACTACTGTAATGTAGCTGCTAAAATGGACAACTGCTGAAATCTATACATTCATCTACTTTTAACTTTCTTGTATGTTATTTAGCTCTGATAAGCCAATATTCATGGGAGAATAAGTTAGTCAAGAACAGCTTTTGATTTAATAAATAAAAAAGAAAATCCTCAGTTGTCAACAAACATTTTTGTTGGTTGACAAAAAGACAAACTTTGGTTAAACGTTTTCTCTTACCTGAGGAACATACAGTATGTTGTCATGTTGTGGTGGTCTGGCTGCTGACTCTCTGCTAGACTGGCATGTCAGAGCTTTGCTATCTATCAAAATTGTCCTTGTTTTTCCAAAAGTTTCATCATTCTGAGGTGAAGCTTGTTTTGAATAGAGAAACAAGAGAGAATCACCTATTTCATTCACGGATCTGAGTGACTTTTCAAGTTGGATTTTTGGGTAAGATAAAAGTGCTATGTCAACTGTATTAACAATAAGCTATGAGGTAAATAAAACAAAACACCTTGGAAAGACTGATTAGAATTTATTTACATTTCATATTTTACATACACTAAGTTCTGACTATATTTTGTACAATTATATTTTTGCTTAATTGCAAAGTTAAGTCAGACAAAAACCTACAGTTCTTATTTAAACATTTATTTCTATTAAATCCAGCAAATATTTGTTCCTGAATCATTTGGCATAAGTTAATTACTTTCAGTTACCATTTTGTTTCTTATGCTGGGACCTTGGCCATTCGCAGAGTAATTGTTCTATTTTTTGCGGGTTATGGGAGTTTATAGATTTGCTCTGTCTCTAACGCAGCTGATGATGGCGCGAGTTGCTTCAAAGCTGCTGGAGTTGTTATCTCTCGGCAGATTGGCGCGTTCCCTCACCAATTGCTGCGCAGTCAAATGGAAATGTGTCGAGTCGGGAAATGATAATCGAGTTCAATTAGGCTTTGTACCATGTTTGTATTCTGCCAACAGATTATCCAGAATCCCTACCCTCTCTGAGAGAAACAATAAACCTCTGTCAAAAGTCTGAAATGGGCAATTTCAGGAAAGGTACCGATAACAAATATTGGCACTGCCAAGCTACTCATGGCGTTATTAGAGACAAATATAGTGAAGCTTTTGAAACAGCTTGGCTGGAGTTCACTCTTGAAGGAAATTAATTTCCAATTTTTGTCTCCTTTTTTACTCCCGAAGCCACTCGCTGTAGTGGAATGCCTCATGCTTCCATGGAGAATTTTAAATATGCCAGACCCAGAATTGGATATCATACATATTTTCAAAAATAATAAGAACACAATAACATTTTTCCCAATTAGCACTGATATGTTGAAACACTAATTTTATTACAAAGTGAAAAATATATATATATATATATATTTCCAATTTGCTCTTCTTATTCTGACATGTAAGATGAAAAATATCTGAATAAAATAGTTTCCCTCGTATAAAACAGTTTGCCAGCTCTTTATGTTCTAGCTGGATCCTGCGTGTGTGACCTTTTACACCTCTTTTTTTCTGCTGTTTTTATTAGTGGCGAGCGTAAAACACTTCAGAGTCTCAATTAGCACTCACAATTAGAAGTGAAACCATCTTGGCAGCGCTCGCCTTACTTTAAGCCTTCAAGTTATTATCGTCCACAAACTAATTAGCAAGTTCTTGATAAGCGAGGGGTAGGCCCTCTGTTTCCATAGTAACGGTTAATCACAATGAAAGGATTGTGCTGGTGGGCAGGTCACAGAGCACACCGACTTCCTCTGCATTTGTTTTATGCTTCACTTCATTCGCAGCTCTAAAATTTTGTGCACTCGCAAAGCCATTTCATGTTGACTTGCTTCAAAAAGATGAATTTAAAAAAGAGAAATTCGACACGAGTTCATAGTTGAACACAAGTGTTGTATCAGACGGTCGTGCATCATTGCTGATTATTTCTCATCATATTGATACCTCCAATGAGGGAGCATCAGCTGATATTTTTATTGTGAAATTAACAGACTCTAAAGTCTCCTTGTTTGCATAAACAAATCTATTATCATTTCATCATTTATTTGTCTATTAGGAGTGTTTAAGTGACAAAGTTCGTTGTTTTTAGTTTTTAAAAATTGTCTCTGTTGCTAAAAGGATTCTCTGCCATCGCTGAAGTGAGAGATGGATGATCTCAATAATTGCCTGCTGAACAGAAATCAAACAAGCGAATTGAGTGCAAGCAGATGGAAGCCCCTAAAGCTGCAGATAAACTGTTGAAATTGTTGGTTTTCACTTTAGTGCCAACTGTGTGCAACATGTAAAATGCTTTTTCTTTCTAAAGAAGGCATTTTATAAAAGGGGGATGCCTATGAGTCACAAATTTCAGAAATATCAGGAAATAAAATTTTACAATTGCACAAGAAGGCACCTGTTTCTAGGTTTCTTTTCCCTTCAAGCTAAGAATCAATATTCCAAACAGCAGCAGATATTTTGAAAAGCCTTACATTAGTAGTGAATCACATTCTGATGTTTTTAAGCTCTTAAAAGATAGCAGATGTGTTTCTGTAACTTTTAATCTGATAAACCAACACCAAACCTTGTTAATTGAACTTTTTAACAAACCAGCTGTATACTTTCAGTCAATTTATATTCATTACTCACAGGGAAAAAGTTGTATCTATTTGGCGTAATGTTTTGAGCACAACTCATTTGAACTGGTTTTGATTCCTGGTACAAACCCAACCTTGCGCCATAAAACACCCGATGGGTTTACAATGGGTGAAGTTCTTGACCTTTCCAGAAAGTTAACATTTTATAATATTTATATTGTGTGTGTCCTGGGAAGATGAGCAATTTTTAAGTAAAGTACATCCAGTACATCTTGTCATGAAATATACCCACAGAGTGATTCTACCATCACACATCTCAGTTGTTGAAGTGTCCTTAAATCTGAAAGTCTATTTTTGTCACTTTCAAACATATTTAGTCACCAAACAGCTCAATGTTTGTCTCCGCTGACCATAACATTTTCTCCAGATGGCATCCGGTTTCTGGAGACTACGAGTTTCATTCAGTTTTGCAGGAGGCACTTCTTTCCTTATTGGCAAGGCTTTGTCAATGTTGATGTCAACCTCGCTTCACTGAGGCCAGTGAAACTAATGTTCCAGCTCATGATTAACTTGAGCCTTTGTTGTTTATGGGTTCTTTCTTAAAACCGTAACCAATTGTATGTCCTCTGTGGGTTTGAGCTGGGTAAAATGGTACTAATGCATGGGTGTTCCAGTAGAATAATTCTATAATATTTCCTGAAAATCTTGTTAAAATGTGTCGAGTATGTTTCCTGGAATATTGGTTTGTTGCCAAAGTTAGCTGTACTGAACAACTAAAACTGAAACCATGAGTGATAGGTCTGTTACAAAGAATCACTTCTGAAAGTGCAACCATGTCAATAGGTGTGCAAAAACAAATTTGATTCTGTTAAGGGCAATAAAGCACATGTTGTGTATTTAGCATGTGGTGGGTATCAGTATGTTTGAATTTAGAGTTTTAGTGCTTTAATATTATGTATAATGTATTATGTATAATATATTATCTAAATACCTTGTTGGTATGCCAGCTAGCAGTGCTCATTGTGATTGTGATCAAGATGCAATTTACTACATGTGGAAATTTGACTTTGAAATAGAAACAGTTTAGAACAACAACTTTAAATTGAAAATCAATGATATCCGTTTCTATGATCAGTGTATGTGACAGAAACTAGACCACTACGAAACTTAAAATGCTCCTTCCCTCGAACGATCTGTCATATTATGTCACATTTTTCATGTTTCTGTCTTTTATTTTCTTCACTTCAGCACACGCAGTACCAACATACGTCACTCTTGCTATTCTCAACCTGACATTTAAAATCCCACACAAAACGGTGCGCCAACATGAATACGCAGTTAACCACTTCAACAGTAACCCCCCCTATGACTGCAGTGTGCAATCCACCCCTCTGATTGGCAGGCAGGTTGCCTGTCTGGTGAATAAAATATTTATAGACGCTCAATTATCCAAGCCTGTTGTGTCTGACACAGCTGTGCTTGCCAGATGTTTTTATTTAAAGGAAGAGGCATGAAGCAAGGTGAAGTCGGGGGGAAAGGGTGTTCAGAAACCCTCCCATGCTTAGCAGCTTTATTCTAGACTATATGCAACAACAATCTTGTAAACATATGAAATATCTCAAAGTTAATTACATTTCTTTAATAAACAATTTTAGATATGTTTGAAGCTTTTGTTCGTGTTGCCTGATATTAATTAGCTGGCTTTTTAAAATTCAGACTCACTCATCATTTATAAAATTACAGTCATCCCAATAATGTGTTTAATTAAAAGGATGGAAAAAAGAAACGTTTGGCTCTAAAGAGTCACTGTGAGAGCTTGTTGAGAATTAAAGCAACTGCTACCATTTTTCTGAATATGTCAAGGCTGTGAGTTAGTTGTATTAAAAATCAAAGGGACTCTGTTTTCCCCATCACAATATTTCCCTTGTGGCAAAACTAGAAGCTGAAATGTGTTTTACATTTTAGAATCAAGTATTTATTTTAAGGCCAAAGTGACTTTGTTTGTACCGGATCAAACCTCTTGTTTATGTTGTAGTTGAGTACTCAAGAATAACAGGCAACCCTACCTCATGCATTTTAACACGCTCTCATCTGTATTAGATTTTTGTTACCTCCTTTATTAAGATTTTTTTGTTTGTTTGTTTTTCCCTGAATTTATATTTTTTAATCAAATTTTGAGGGGACATTTGGCTAACTGTGTTGCTTTAAATGTGTTGTATAATGATTATGTTATTCAAACAATTTATAAAAAATTATATATAAACAGTTGCCCCATAAACATAACTTGTATAAACTCTAAAACAGATTTTACACTTATTTTTATTTACGCATACATGTATTTTTGAATTCTCCCAGAATATGGACTACATTTTTAATGCCCTACTCGATGTACATCTTTTGATCTGGTTCTCCAAAGTGAACCATCTCTAGGGTAGGTTGTGCATGTGGAGGTTACCATGGTGATTGCATCCCAGTTAGATGTGAGCCAGCATTGTGTTACCAGAATCCCATGCTTGAGCCTGGGGCTATTAGCCGAGGTCTTAGACTTGCCATGTAATACTCAGGAAACCTTAGAGCTGCTTGTTTTTGCTCTTTTTTTATTCAACAGCATGAACCCTATGCCAACCATCTTGGATGCTTCACCGCCTGCAGAAATATCAATCAGTCATACAATGTCCTTGTGAGTGTCCATGAGTGACTCCTGCAGAGATTAAAGGGTATATTTCTCACCTTAAGATGGATAATTATGGGAGCAGCTGAACCGTTTCCATACCTACTCTGCATTACAAATTCAATTATGACTTTATCTTCAAAGAATTTTTACTGATACTTGTGAGCTTGTTGAGATATTCTAATAGGAGGGCACCAGTGGCTTTGTACTTTGGCCCTCGATATAGCAGAAGATATGATAATGCTGGATGGTCTCATAACTTTAGGATCAGAGCAAGATTGAAATGTGTCTATCAGAGGTTAATTTTAGGAACATGTCATTGCAGCCTTTTAAAATGGAAACTGTGGGAGGTTCACATAGAAAGTCAAATGTAGGAAGTAATTATTGGATCTGACATTTGAAATGTTTATAATCTGAAATAGATTATTTGGTAAACAAAATACTCAAGCAGCATAATTTCACATTGGATAAGTAGTTTTATAACTTTACTACTTTAAAATTTATATTGAATCCTATTAGGTACTCTTAAGTACGAGATCTATGTAAAAGGCATATATCTTGTGTTTTAATTTTCTTTCACAAATGTACCCTTCAGTTCTGTTTTGTCTCAGTGGTTTTGATTTCTGAAGATGACATGTATGTGAAAGAAACAACTGAAGACACAACATAAAGTTGCAGAACATTAATGATGTATCCAGAGCTTCGTTGCACTACACAACTATCACCAGGATACCTATATTAACTGCAATGCAAAACATTGTTTGCTGGATACTATATTCACAGCCACACCCCTTCCTCTACAACTCCTGATTAAATTTTTGTTTCTCTTCTTCCTTTTCAGTGGAAGGATGCACTGACTGGTCCGTGGACTACCAAAAGTACAAAGTCCTTGTTGGGGAGCCTGTCCGGATCAAGTGTGCTTTATTCTATGGATATATCCGGGCAAACTACAGCCATGCACAGAGCACAGGACTTAGCCTCATGTGGTACAAAAGTGCAGTGCATGGGGATTTTGAGGAACCCATCAGTTTTGATGGTGCAAGGATGAGCAAAGAAGAGGATTCTATATGGTTCCGACCAGCTGAACTGGATGATGTGGGGTATTATTCCTGTGTATTAAGGTATGTGTTTTAACTCAAAATCCCAAAGATAAACAGTTTATCTCCACCTTACAGCTCGAAATGGAGCAAGCATTTGTTGCAGAATCCTCCACCATTTTAGGGGGATTATTTTGCCAGCGGCTTGTCTATAAAACGAAGTAAATAACATTGTCTTGCATCCCTGTAGGCATGAGAAAAGCCCTGTAAAAGTCTTCCCCTGTAGATGTCTAATAAAGTCAAGATGTAGCCAAAAAAAATAGCTGGTCGAGGTTCCACAGAGCGTTTTCTGTGCCTCCGAGGCCTCGTTGCCTCATTTTATATGTTAAATTAGTTTTTATTTCCCACTCAAGGGCAATAAGCCATACAACGCAATTGGTAAGTCTATAATCCTTTGGCCTTCACAAGTTCTTGTTTTCTGAAAACCTCATGGAAAGAAGTAGAATGCTTGAGAGTGTACTTCATCTTAAAAAGATGAAGTACACAGTGCACAGTGGGAAAAGCTGCTAAGATAAAAGAAAGGGGAAAAAATTGACCTGTTCTATCTTCCCTCTTAACTCACTGGATGTTGGAGGCATACAATTGTTTGATTTATGAGTTAGATTATGTGGTAAAACTTCTGGTTTCCCAGCGGCTTTCATCGACATGAAGGTGGTCTGTGACCGCTCAGAATGAAAATGTTAAGCTGCGATCTGTTTTTGTTTCACGGCAAGAGGAACTTTAAAACGCATCTTTCTGCTTGATAGAAGTGCCGTCTTTTTTATTTTTTATTTGGCAACACTTATGCGCTTTAAGACCTTTTGTTAAATAGAATCGAGGGAATAATGTGCACTTGAACAGTAGCTTTCAACGCAGGTTTCTTTGTGTTTCAGAAGCTCAACTCTAAAGGAGTTTGGCTATTACTATTCCACACCATTAGCACCCTCCCCTTCGATGTGGCAGCCGCCGTGAATAGAAACATGGTGAACCAGTCCAGCAATTCTCTATTCACTCGTGTTGGCAGCGGTTTCTGGAGGTAGACAATCAGCTCAGAGTTATTGTGTAATCACACCGAGTAGAGTCTTGAGATTTGATTTGGATGAGCACTGTTGCGTTTTCACTGGTCCCTGCCTTTGAGAAGCAAATTAAGGGGCAACACTTATTTGTTGTTATGGAGAGAGAGGGAAAAAAGTGCAGAGCTCTTTCAGTTAACAGGAGATTTCTCTTTGTGGACTTGTCTTTGAATTTTTGTTGTCTGTAATGGTTTCATAGACTTTAACTGTGTTTTCACACTTGAGGATTAGGAGTCAGCTAGCTTTTTCTCAACATTATATGCTTCCTGTCTTTCCTCGGTAAAATGGAGCACAATAACTTGGACTTTAAGTTGCATTTAATGGTTTAGCTGCACAATTATTTTTCCTGGACTGTTGCAGATGAGATCTAGACGTATGTGTTGTTATCCACATTGCAGAGCTGAGACTGAAGTTATTCTGCAACATCTTCAATTCTTTTTGCTTTAGTGTTTGAGCGCTACCGTTAACTGTGTCCAAACAGGAAGTTACCTTCTCTCAAGCTACCCCTACTACAACTACAGTTTCTGTTCCACTAGTGGCCGTAACCATATTTTAGAAAAATATATGACTGCATGCTTTGTAGATATATCATCCTACCATCAACACATGTTAAAATAATCATCTTAGCTGGAAATTGACCTAACTTACTGCATGTCTGCCAGCTATAATAACTGAACCGACTAAAAAGAAAAAATAACAATCAAGCGAAACACATTCATTTGTCACAGTGTGTTTACTGTCAGCTTTGCAACACTTGAGTTAAGGAAATAAAACGCAATAGTGTAGGGAGTTTCACATGCTTGATTATATAGTAATAACTTATTAACCTTGTAGGTAAAGGGCGTTTTCTCTTGACTGGCTCATTAGTCAGCTCTCTGCAGCAACGAGCTGCAGTTCAGGAACAGGAAAACCTGCTCAGGAAGACTTCCACAGCATAGGTTGAATATACCAGGTTTGTCTGAGTGCTGATCAACATTTTAAAGGTATTTGCAAAGACCTGAGCCTTTGTAATTACCTTGGTCTTCCACAAGATCAGTTTGTAATTCCACTGTGGAGAATATTAAAGGGCAGCTTCAAAGTTACGGTGGAGTTTGATCACTTGATCTGTAATGCCTTCATGTTTTACCTTGTTAGAGATCAAAGAGGGACACTCTGATGCATGTCATCTATAATACCACTCAATATAGAGCTCTTCCATTATCAGTTACGAAGATTACTATATAGCATATAATTGCACCTACTTGGGCATGTTCTCTGCTTTTGGTTGAAGGTTAAAAATGCTGTAATGGATTCACATAGTCTTACAAACACACTGCAGCACGCTCATCTGTTCCCTCAGTATGACTCATTTAAATTCCCAGGTACCCCAGCCAAGTCAAAGGATTGCTCTTCTCCTTTGTCTCTGGAGTGTGGGCCCTATAGATGATCAGCACTCGCATATGTTAACACATTACCACTGGCTCAAGCTCTTGGCTGTGTTTTCAGCTGAGGATCCTCGCCGTTTTGAAACGTGAAGGGCCCTGGAAAATTGGAGCCCTGTGAGATGGAACAAATGAACCTCAGCACAACAATAAATGATTTCTCACTGGGTACATTTCATAGTTGAGCAGACTGCAACAGTTCAGCACCAGTTACGATGAGATCCCTTGATATTACATTATTAGTCTGATATAAAGAAGGGGGAAGTATGCCAGTCACATTAGGAAATTTAACTCTGCATCTAAAAACGCTGTTTTTGTTTAACTTGAAACTTTATTCCTCTGTGATTTTAAACTTTTGGCCTTCTTAGTGCATTTCTTTCCAGTCACACACATCAGTGCAGGCATCTTCATCGCATCTTTGTTTACCTGCTCAGCTGCACTTAAGTGTGTCAGAGGGCATATCCTCCGTACACCAACACACCCGTGCACATCAGCATACACACAAACACAGAGCGTCAGGTTGATGTGCCCAAGAGACTAGCTGTCAGTGGAAGGGAACTTGGTGTACTTCCCAACCTACATGTGACAGCAGACCAACACACATTCACAATCAACATTTCAAGCAGGCTGAAGTATCACTTCTACTCTCTGGGTGAGCATGGACGTGCTCGTACACACGCAAGTCCTAGATGCGTTACAGGCACATGATGAGGGAGAACAGGAGCGGCATGCAGTAGCGAGACGGAGAGGAGCAGATGAATACCGCCATACGTCAAATTGAGGTCAACACTCAGCTGTTTCAAACACAATACCCTGAGGAACTTTGTCGTATGAAGAGCGAAAACATCTGCAGCGGCAGTCACTTAGAGTACAATACAAAGTGAGGCGCATGCATGCGCACAGGCAACCTGATGCATTTGAAGGTACCTGTGACTCTCCTGCATTGTTGTAGGTCTCTGTAAAAAAAATATTAATAGTGTACTGTTTCTGCTGTGATTAAATTCTGCTTTTGCATCTGAGGAAATCAAGCGAGAAGGAGTCAAATTAGACATGAGTGGGAAAATTATATTTAGATCTGTCATCTGAAAGGAAAATGTTTTGCGCTAAGGATTGAAATAAGGCATAGAAATAAATTGAGGAACAAATGTTGTACAGTGGCTTTCAAAAATATTAATACCTCCTCCAACCTTTTCATGCTTTGTCATGTGACAAACTTCAAAGTGTTTTTGTCACAGAGCAACACATAGTTGTATATCATTATGAAGCTGAAATTGTGTGGTTTTTAAAATTTACATATATAACCGAGAGAAGTGAGGCATGCATTTGTGTTCTTCCTCAAGAGTAAATACAGTATAGAACCATCTTTTGTGGTTTTCATTGACTTAAGATTTTTAAGGTCCATGTGTACCAGCTTTGTACATCTAGAGACGTTTTCACCATTCTTCTTTGCAAAATATTTCCCTATCTCTGCTGGAAAAGATTACTGTTGTGTGCAAGTTGTAGAAACAGGAGTCGGCTTATTCCCAAAACTATTCAAGCCTAAAATACCATCTCAATGCAAGCAGAGATGTCTCCAACGCTAATGTCAACATCCACAGTCCACATTTTGAAAGGATTTTTTTCCCCGAGAACTTCCATGAATGAGCACAGGTCCCCGAAACATCTGAAATCTGAATAGGTATGATAGCATTTTGCTCCAGCCTGATGGTTGAATAACCTAAATAACATATTTAAAACAATAAATATCTTTTTTATTGAGCTCAGATGGCTATTTATTCAGTAATTTAGGAGCAAACTGTTTTTTAAATTGAAAATAGATGGTTTTCAATTAAAATGTAATCAATTTTGATTAACTAATGACAGACCTTGGTATTAACTTGTTTTTCCCCTCACTAGTTTAAAAAAATAGATATAATTTTATGTCCAACTAATCTACATAGTTTGAATTACAACATTTTTCTTCCAAATGATATTCCATTGTGATGTTTTAGATAACAAAGTGAAGAAAAAAAATTTGCTTAGCCATGGAAAATTTGCTATTCATGAACAAATGACCAAATGTGAGAAGAGCTACAGCAAATATATCACTGTGAAAGTACAGAGATTTATCTAAAGGACAGATGTATTGCACAGGAAGAAATGTTGGCCCCTTGTAGTTAGCCAGCATCTCACCTTTGACCCCGCTCACAGGCACTGGCATGCTGCCACTGCCTTAGGCTTATTGATGGCTTTCCTGCATGCCCTGCAATACCTGGGCTGTCGGAACCAAAGGACATTGAGAGGGGAGGATTATAAAGGGAGCGGTGTGCGTCTCTGTGTGTGCATCCTTTCTTTTATTTAAGCTTAAAGTTCCCGGTGTGCATGCATCTCACCTTGCGTCTTGAACACACACGTTACAAAGCACCTCCCACCTGTCCCATGCCGTGGCCATTTTGACCATATTAGTATTCGTGTGCAGGAGTGGCTGGTGATCTCTCAGGGAAGTGACAGTCAGAATGGGCTGTCTGGAACGCTCTGTCATTCAGCTCCAGTCAGGGCCTGTCCAATTGATCCTGCCCAGCTGTCAAAGCCAATGAGAGACGCTAGACTAAGGAGCAGCATGGATGGTTTTCGCTGCAAGAGGTTGTGGATGATGGATAAAGAAGTATCGCTGTATGGGCTATGAGCTACCTGGAAAGAAACAATCTGGTAGCACCTCTTTGACAATATGTTCAACAACGAGTGTTTCTGAATTCAGTTTATTTTTTAATCTTTTCACACCAAGCATAACATCAAAGAAGGTTTGATATCACAGTGAAGAGCGAAAAGTTCTTTTTCCTACCAGTAATCGCACCCAATATTGAATATACATCACCCAAAAGATCATAGCTATGAAACCTTACTGATGATAAAACAAATTTAGATCTGCTGCTGTTTTTCACTTCCCAGTAGTTGTTACATCAGCAGCTTGTGTGTGAGCATTTTGCTTCAGCAACTTTCTGCACTGTTCAGCAGAAAAAGTAAGAAGTTACTGAAGCATAAAGCAGCCGAGGCCTTGGAATCTGTTGATCTTTTCTAATTAAGATTTTTCTGTTTGTCAAATATGAAGAAGAGCCAAGTTCTCTTAATTTTGTTAATGCTTTGGTTGTTGTGAGGATGAGAAAGTAAACACCAAATCTTTGTTTCTCAATGAATTATCTACAAATAGTTTTTCATGACATTTTTGCCATGGTTTTAAACTGGTTCTTTAATATTGACACATTAGATGCCAAACAATTGTCAAAAAATATTATTTGTGTTGTCACTTACTTGGAAGGTTTTTTTTTTGTTTTTTGCAAACATATGATAAAGGTCACAAATGGTGATTTTTAAAGCTCTTGCTGTTAATGTGTGTTAATCTAATGGCAGATTTAAGAAGTCTTGGCTCTATAGTGCAGATTTCAGAGAAATAATCACAAATCCATTTCAAACTCAGCGCTGTTTTTGCTATGACTTCCAGAAAACAACCATAAAACCCAGTTTAGAGAAGTTACTCAAATGTCAGAAAGATCTTGAAATTTGAACCTGAAAAAAGAATGAAATTTTAACATGGGAAATTAGCAGGAACCCTGGTTGTGAAGCCCTTTCAGGCTTTATAAGCCAATATGTAGCAAAGGTAACAATCATTGTTTCACTGGAAAAGGTGCAGTTAAAGCAGAATCTGATTGGGAAAAAATGGTATAGAGCCAGCACACTGTCATTAATTGTTTTCACTTCTTATATGGGGTCTGAACTGTGTAATATGGGTTTGCCAAGCAGCTTTATTTCCCAGTCAGGGGTTATTGATGATACCCCTCTGTAGTCAGTATTCTTTTACACCTGTATAGCAAAGAGTGCTCCGTCAACCCTGCTTGGACAGCCTGTTAGCGTGCTCTGTGTGGTTTAGTATAGACTGTTTTCCAACAGCCATTGTCTCATGATGTATGGGCTGCTGTTTGGGTTTGGGCAACCTTTCACACCATGCTTTATTCAGCTTTCTGATGTGGCTGTGTGAAGTTTGCCAGGTATTCACTGTGGATGTCTGATGCTACAATGGCACTGTCAAAAAAAGAGAGAATGTGCTCTTCAAACCACTCCGGGGCAACGAAATGAATAGTAATAAACTTTTGTAAAAGACATATTTTAGAAATGCTGTCATTTTGTCTATGGCTTTTAAATCTGCTGTTTATTTCTCTCAACTGTTTGAACTTATGCATCCTGCTAAAATACTATGTGATTCCTCTGATTCGCATTTGCTCAGGGTTTTTCTTATTGGTTTAAATACATATACTGCCCCTCTTTGACCACAGGGGTTTCTAGTCATAGATCTATGGTAGCGTTGTTGGTAAGACTGTTACCTTACAAGTGTGGATTCTCTCTGGCTATTCCAGCTTCTTCTCACAGTCCAACATGACTGCTTCGTCCATTGGTCTCACTAAATTGTCCGTAGGTGCGAGTACAAACGGTTGTCCAGGGTGTGTCCTGCCTTTCACCCAATGATCGCTGGAGATAGACACCATCTTTCTTGTAACCCCCTAAGGACAGGCTGGTATAGACAATGGACTGATTTATGGTTTTAGTCATCACCCATTTTATGGTTGCATTTTCATTTTCGTTCAATTTTTCAAAGATATGCATTTTGGCTCAGGTAAATTCAGTAATCAGTGTTTCCTGCTTTTGCACCCAGGGTTTTATTCATATCATTCAATTGCATGCTTAAGGGTTTAGTCAGTCTAATGCCTCCCCCATATGTTTAGCCTCCTTGCTATCCTGGTCCACATTAAGCAGAGGAAGTCATCAGACAAGACCTATCGCTATCTGATAGTAGGGACATTGACCTTCTCCTCCTCATATCTGATGTTAGTTTTTATCTGCCAGACAAATGTCAGAAATACCATTCCCCAAGCCCAATCACTCTGGCACCACTGCTGAGGTTTCTCCCTCCCTTCCATCCCGATTGGATTGTGAACAGCAGAGCTGCGAGCGAGACATCTGCAATACCACAGCTGTCAGTCAAACTGCTGTGTAGAGGAGAACTCACACTGCTTTACTGGATCCTAAGGGTGCAAGAATGATGGGGAAGTAGCTGGTAGCTGGGAAGGAAATTTCATTAAAATTTCATAAAACTCAAAGAGCTATTTTTTTAATTTAACTGTTGCTGAACATTATGAAACTTTTGATCATATGAGTTTGCACGAGCTTTTTAGTTTATACTTAATTCCTTTTAAGAAAGGATATGTTATAAAGAACATACTTGTATGATTATCATTTTATTTTTTTGTTTAAGATCCTTTGAGAAATTGAAATAGTCCTTAACCTCACTGGTCACCTTGAGTGTTGTGGGTTGGATCCCTGTATTACTTTCAGAGCACCTTCAATTCATCATAATATAGATTCGTCAAGGTCTCAGAAACATCTCCTGGAATATTCCATCCATATTGACATTATGGCATCACCCAGTTGCTCCAGATTTGTTGGCTGCTCATCTGTGATGTTAATCTTCTGTTTCACCACATCCCAAAATATAGTGATGTGTAGGGATTTGGATTTTCTCTGTTACTTTGGCACTTTAACATTTCTGATGTATTGTGTGGATTTTAGGTAGTAGACTAAGCGGGGATGGATGGTTCCTCTGTGCTATGTGGCACTTCCTGTTTGCCTCTGATTTCTGTTTCTGAGTTTCTTTGCCACTGTTGAGTAGATGTATTTTCTGCTTGTCATTGAGGATTTTTCTTGGGCATTGGTGGCAACGGTTGCAGGAGTTTGTCCCGTAATCGGTGGTTGTGTCCTTGGGCAAGACACTTCACCCGCTTTGCCTGCTGTCAGACTGCCCCAGGACACCTGCGGCTTCAATCCAGTAGCTTGCTACCATCAGTATCTGTATGTGTGGATGATTGAATGTAGTGTGAAGTGCTTTGGGGTGCACTGGAATTGATAAAGTACTATATAAGTACACGCCATTTTCTGGTTGTGTGTTTTATAGCATTGAATCCAATAAGATTCTGTTGCTTCAGTACAACCATGTCACTTTCAAAACCATTTAAAACTCTATTCCTTGTTTTATTCTGTATTTGAAGCTCTTAAGTTGTGTTCACTACAACTTGAAGCCTTCAGTTGATGGCTTGTGATTTGCTGATTCACTTCTTTGTGTCAACCATTGAAGTCGTAAACCTGCCTTTTATTGCCAAAAAGCACCAATGAGAGAAATCTGATCTCAATATTTATATTATTCTGTTTTCTTAGTTGCTAAACTTCTAAACAAAGCTAGTAACAAATCAAAGATGTACAATGATTTTCAACAGCTAGATGATCACTCCTACTGAAAGAGCTTTTTTCTACCAATACAACCCATTCTCAGAGTGCAAGAGCCCAGCAGTGATAATATGAAATGGTTGGTTTGTGTTTGATATGCATGGGAGTTAGACTGCTCACTCATTACACCCAGAGGGCCTTGGGACCAATGAATAAGGTCATGACAGAGTTAGAACAGAATAACAACCGAGACAAATTGTTTATGCTTGTTATGAAATCAGGTTGTAAGCATAAAGATGAGTTGTGACTGTCAGAGAATGTGAAAATAGCTCCCTTAAGGCATCGAACAGAAAATGACAGACTAATGCATTTGCACAGAAGAAGCACTTTTGTCAGTTTGAGTTGTACAATTTAAGAAAGGCTTAGAAGAGTTTGAAGACTTGCTTCTTTGTTAAAGTAGGTTTTTGGAGTGAGATGATTTATGCAAATATTTTCAGCACTGTGTATTTTTAGCAGAGAAGATCTTGATGACAATCATATTGTCTGTTGTGGAGTTAAAGGAACGAGGTTGTCCCAATACTAAATACAATTTCAAACTGTACACCAGTATTAAGAAAAATACTCTATTAAATACTATTTTTCACATCACATCCATATTTTTTGCATTGTTCTGAACTTAGCAGATGGAAAGCACATCTTAATGGAGAACCCAGTCCGACCGAACACCGTCATTGGGTTGTCTGGGTCCATAAAGCAAATATTTACCCAGATAGTTTTATCTCATGGTTTAATTGAGGTTTACTACTATGCTGTTGCAGATACAGGAGCTTTACTGGATTTTTTAAGTTGCTCTCAAACATCAGTGTTACAGGGTGAGCTTGTGACTTGTGGCGTTGTTTGGCTTTTCCTTTTTTTTTTTTTTTTGTCTGTCTGCCTCATAGGGAAAATACCAATAGTGGGGATGAGTGTCTCTGTCATTGCAGTGAATGAGTCAATTTGTATTGATTTTGATGCAAATGAATTATTAATTTGTCTCGTATTGATTGTATCGAGACATCTTCAATTTTTTCAAGGATTTTACTAACCAGGCTGTTGGGGTTTCTTGCTGCTTTTGCAGCCATTCTGTTGTAGATTTGTGTTTTTCTCCTGTGTCATGACTTCATGAGTCTTGGACAGGCTCAAGCTCTCAGACACTTTAACTTTGTAAAGTTGTGGTATACAGAAGGTTTGTGGTTGATAATGAAGGATGTTAATATGCCCATATCATGCTCCATCCACCACCACTCTTGACACTAGGTATGAGGTTTTTGTGCTGATATGCTACCTTGTTTTAGCTTTACTTTCACTGACTTGCAGGGAGTTGTACTTGTGTTTATCCCAACATGTCAATTTTCACTGCAAAAAGAAGAACATGATTGGCTTCAAATTGTTTAGCTTTATGACTCTTTTTATTTGGCTAACATGTTTAGTTATTTGTGCTACATACTGCACAATATATACTGTTTGACTATCTTCATTCTGAGAGCTGAAGGCCAAACTAACCACACAGTCCAATCCTTCCACCATGGTGTTCCTACAGTAAGAGCAGGTCAGCAAGAGGATTGAAACAAGGATGGTGACAAACTATTAGATAGACTTAGAGACTTAGACTTAGACTGACTTTATTGTCATTTTGCATGCACAGGGTGTATACAGAACGAAATTTCGTTGCATACGGCTCAGGACAGTGTTTTGAGCTTCCAATGCTGTGAGGTTACTCCAGATGATTTGAGGACAGAGTCTGTTGTTTCAGGGTGGCAGAAATGTACCACACTGTTACAGGGGCTAAGTAGGTGCATGTTAGACTGCAGTCGGATTTTGGATACCAGGATGCTTAATCATCCTGGACTTGGTGCTAGAGCTGACAGGTGAGTTATGAGCTGGCGCCACAAGTAGGAACCCCAGTCTTCCCACTGCTCACTGTGACCTTCGCTCTAGCTATAAATAATGAAGCAGACGTAAGATACTGATTCAGGATAACCGGGCCAGCTCTATCTTGGTTTAGGTTATCTTGATTTTTTTGTGGGCAGGCATGGTAGGGCGAGACCTCAATGAGCTTAAGCATTTGACAAAGTATCATGGGTGATACAGTTTCCTGCACAGTGTTGTAAATACTGTAACTGAACTGTGATACAGTACTTTGTGAAATTATTCCGAGCCGTAAACTTTTTCACATTGAATTTTATTTTAACCAACACAGCAAATAATTACTTGTACTGGAAAATAATCATAACAAAAGTAAATCACCCCAGTCAGCATTATGCAACTTTCTTAACTTCACCCTGGTATCTTTCATGCAAACTGATTATGAAAACCAATTTCTTTGTAAATCTTCTAGAAAATGGCAGTGCATACTTCACAAGAACCAAGAAATGTTCATTGTACCTAAGGCTGCAAGAACATGTCACACTTCAATATCAAGGTACTCCTCAGGTTTTTTTTCCACTGCAGTGCACCCATTGTTAAAGGCCTAATTTATGGAGTGCACAACTAAATGTTGCTTTCAACAGATTCTCCCACCTGAGTTGTGGATGTTTGCAGCTCCTGTAGAGTTACCTGAAATTATTGCACCAGGCAAAATGTCCTTTCACCTGATGACTTCTACACCAGTGAATATTATCACTTGAAAGCCAGCTGTAATATTTAATAAGCAATTATTCCATCATTCCATTTCTATTAGGGAGGAGTTAGTTTAATTAAGAGCTTCATTAAGTTAGTTCATTAATTTCCCCCCAGGTGCCGTGGATTCACAGGAGAATTACAAATCAATTCTGCCGCCTATTATTTAATACTAAACGAAACAGTTGGCGAATGAAAGGCCAGGTTCGCTTTGGCTTCATCTTCCAGTAGCAGGTTGTCAGTTATTTTTGAAGATGAGAAGAGTGTCTAGAGCATGTTCTCCTATAAGTTTAATTGGAGCAAAATCCCATGCATATGTTACAGTAAAGTGAAGCTTTGAACAGCCTGTTTAACTCCTTCCTGGCCCTTTCCTCATAATTTCACAGAATTTGCTGCATATTGCATCTCAAACCCTGTGCCTGCCCTCCAGCTGTATCCGGTAGCTGTCAGGCTGACACCTCTCCGAGATGATGTGTGCAGGACGCCATCTATCATTGCCGCAGCATTGCATATCTGCTTTACTTTGACACATCCGAGTGACACACTCACCCATTAATGCCATAGTGTCACCTAGCTTGTTATCACCGTAACCGCAGTACGCAGAGTTTCACAAAATGCTGACTGCACGGCACACAATTAAGTCTCGGGAGTGTGGAATCCTCCTCCTGCTTTTTTTTTTTCGTCCTTTGAACAGATTTTCCGCTACTTAGAGAAAAGTGAAGAGATCGCCCAGCTCTTCAACCTCGAAAAGCTTCCTGATGGATGTGAAATGTTGGAAAGACACCGTAGGACAAAGTGTTGGCTCACACCATCAATCACTCATGCGGAGCAGATGACACAATTTCCCCCCGTCTCTCTCTCTGTCTTCCTCATCCAGTCGACGAGTTTATCAGCGCTGCCCAGAATATTTAGCAGAGAAAAGGGCGCACCCGTGGGATCTCATTTGCACAGGTGTCCATCTGGTGGAAGTTGTCTGGGATAATCTCCACATCATGTCACATTTGCATCAGGGCTTCACGAAAAACAGCGCCCGTATTGTAAGAGACGCCAACAGCACGGGCCGGTTCAGAGGGGTGAGGGATTTTAAAGCTGATACTGTAGCGAGGAGTCACATGTGTGATGCTAATCCACAAGGCCGTTAATACGACACAATTATGTAAGGATTTAACATGTTTGTAATTGTTTGTTGGTTCAGCTCAATTTGTGTAACCAGCTTTAGTTGGAAAATTAGCAGTGAGATTTTCGCTAAATACTGCCAATTTGTTTGGTCTTTAAACCAGCGGGGATTTGCTGCAGTCAGCCTCGAGTACTTGTCAACTGTGACAGCCTTATTAGCCTGTTTGGGCACAGAAAATGTGCTTTCATTGAATTTATTGATCACCCACAACATTTGCTTCTGATCTCCTTCTTCAAATAGCACAACTTTTACAGTGGATCAATGTGCCGATTGATTTCTATGTTCCGTTAAGAACTGCTCAAGCGGCGGCTCCAGCCTCCAACTTTACTCTGGCGTGGAAGAGATGTCATCAGTATTATTACAAACCTCTCTATAATCACAGGAGAAGACTCAGTCAGATTGATTTAGTGTTTTACAACAAGTTGTTTTCTTATAAATTGATAACAGATGATAAAGGAAAATGGGAAATAGTTGTATCTGCGCTGACTGGGTTTCTGAAATGAACAATCGTCAACAAATGCTTTGGAAATCTAAATGTGATTACGACACAATTTACTCAACAAAATGTAATGCTCTACTGGTTCTTCAAAATAAAAGCATTCCAAACTTCATAAATGTCATAAATTGAACATTGTTTTTAAGCACAAAGGCAAGTATCTATTTCTAATCAGAAACTTATTGGGCATAAGTTTCTTGTAATAATAAAACAATTCATTGTCGAATTGTTATTAACGATAATAAAACTAATTCATAACAGTCTCTTTACATGTTGTATTAAAGAAAACAGGGCAAAAATAATTTGTACTACTTACAACAGGTAAAATAAGTACTAAACACATAAGAATTTGTCATAGTAAATATATTTGTAAAGGTGCCAATGACATAAAATTTTCACCAGGTGTTGGTAGCAACACAAGTAATCCATGTATGGAAAGAAACCAGAACAGCTAAGAGAAAAGTTGTTCTTCCAAAATTTGACCTTTGTCAACATACCGCTTGACATAAATCCAGTGGAAATAATTGTTGGTGTTTTAAAGAGAAACACCTCTTTAAATCATCTTTGCTGAATTTGTTGCGGCACCAGTACACACACGTCATGGTGAATTGAGGAAGGTTTTTTCCTCAATAACAAACATCTTACCTTGCACCTTATTTGTCTTTAAGCTCCTGACATTAAGTTCTGCACAGGAACAAAACCATTACATTCCTCCTGTTCTTGTACATATATTTGAAATGAACCACCTACCTCAGCAGCAATATCAAACATTTCTTTCACTCAGGATGATTCCCAGCTATTATCTTTAGACACAGACAAAGCATGAAGGCTCAGGCGTTACAAGCAATCTCCCATTTTATGCTGCCTCTGCCTCGCGTTGTAAATTCTTGTCTTTATGTATATGACCTGAGCAGTTACAGTACATCAGCTGCAGAAGATAATTTTCTGCTACTGTAGCTGGCTCTACAAAGGGCTAATGTGTGAAAACAAATTCTCTATCAATTCTCTGGAGCTGTCACTTTGCTAAACATCTTGCTCCACACCGTTAAAACAAACGAATGTGCATTAAGAATGAAAAATTGCAATCAAGAAACGGTTCCATTTGTGGAACTCACTAAAACATTAAATTAATCTGGAATTGCTTAGATACTAATTTGTTGTTTGAAGGAAATTTACCATCAAAAAACAAGAAAAATTCTTCCTATAGATGTTTTTACATTTAATGACTCACTGCTCTGAATCAGAGTGAACCTTGCAGCATTTTTACAGCTAACCAAAGGGAGTGCTGAAAAGCTCTGCTTTGCAGGCCTTTCAGGGCTTCAGTATAATCCATTTTTCCTCATTCTAACTGGTTTTTGTCACTCTGTCATTCCAGGAACTCCACATACTGCATGAAGGTGTCCATGTCCCTCATAGTGGCAGAGAATGACACAGACCTTTGCTACAACTCCAAAATGAGATTCTTTGAGAAGGCAGAACTAAGCAAATGTAAAAACATCACCTGCCCAGACATCGAGGACTTCATACAGCCGGGGGTGGAACCGAAAATAGTTTGGTACAAGGTAAGAGGCATTTTATTTTAAAGGATCATTGAAATATATATTTCTTCTATATTTGAATAATTTCACCGACACTTGATATATCTCTCCTTTTGGTTAGCGGTTCACAGTCATCATAGGTAGGGATTTCCTATTTGGGGATTTTAATTATTATTTTTAACCTTGTTTTTTGTCTGAGTAAAGTTATTATGCAGAAGTTATTTACGGCAGATTCTCTTGCACTGCCTATGATCTATCTATCTCTGCACCTTCCTGGTTATATGATTTAATGGACATTGGTCTCTCTTTTCTGACCAACACAAACCTACCTAAGGTTAATAAACTCACCTTACCTTATCTCATTAGCTTCTAAAACTCAAAATGATTAATATACAGCTAAAGCATATTGATTTGCTATGTAAACACATTTATCTGGCTCTCTGGTTTTAAACCTAATCCTCCTTCTAATGAGGAGTTGTGGGCCCACAGAGTGTAACTGACCCAGCCAGAACCTCTCTGTCCGACAGGCTTCTTAGACAGAGCTGTTAGGTGCAGCTCGCAGACCAATTCATCAAATGTTACTCCGCCGGATAAGATGGCCAAATCGCTTTGCTCTCCTGCAGAAATTAAATTAAAATAGCAGACAATGACTGTGGGCTCCACACCCTCCAGTTATTGGCTCTCACTTTGCTGGTGGCTGATTAAATTCTGAGAGGCAGACCCGCTGTGCCCCAGTTTTCTTTGCCTCAGGTGGCCCCAAATCTCCGAGCTCTGAGCTGATCCTGAAAGGCTGTACCTGCCTTCCTCTCACTACCTACATGGTAGCATGAGCTGAGATACAGAAGGAGGGTAATTAAATCATTTTGCTCTTTCGGGCTGTTTTTCATTGTGTGCTGAACCACCTGGTGAGTGTTGGCCTGAGTGCTTGTCAGTCCCATCTTTCAAGGAGTTAGCTGAGGAAGCAGCATCCCTAACCACTGAATGACATAAAATATCCCTAAAATATAAAGTTGCTTTACACTATTACCCATAAATCATAGCTTTTATATTGTAAATGGACCTAACCTACATAGCTTTTTTCTTTTTAACCAGAGTTTATATGTCTATGAACAACCTGACTCTTTTACATCAAAGTAAATTCACTGATTAAAGTTTTTTGGCCAATTTACAATCTCTTTTATTTGTATGGTAAGCAGACAAAATGGTGTAATTTCATTTTAGCTACGGTTAAGTTGGCCAATATATTTTCAATAATCAATGCAGCTTATCGGACCAAAGGCAATGCAAACCTAGCTGTGCTGAACAAACAACTCAAGACTGTTTTTTAAACCCAACTGCCTGAGAAGGAAGCTTGTACGACACTTTAATCTTGCATAGTTCAGAATCATTCCACATTTTCAGCAATTTTCTAATATCTACAGTTCTTACAATAACCCGTCTTTGAATTAGCTTCTTACTGTCAATAACCTAACGACCGAAAGGCTAGTGTAAGCAAAACCTTACTACTGTTAGTGATCCATTTATCAAACATTTATTATTTATTATTTCATTATGATTCTGTGTTCCTTAGTCTTTTTTTTTATTGGATCAGCCTTGTTTCTGTTTTACCTTAGTTCAGTTCTTCTTAAGGATTCTAGTTTATAACATTTATTTCTTGTGTCTAGTTATTCCTTATTACTCTTAGACTCATTTCCTTAGTCCCCTGTGTGCGCTCCCTTGCCTCCTGTGCCATTTTCAGTCTCTATCTCCTCAGCCTGCCTTCTGCTCTCCCTACACACCTGCAACTCATTAGCTAATCAGCCCAGGTCTTATATTTACAACATTCACTCTCACAGTATTTAAACCCTTCTCCCTCACACTCTTTGCTGGTTCCTCCTGTTTTCTCACCATTAATTTCCCCATTATATCCTGTAATATTCCCCATGTTTCCTGCTGGCTTTTTCCTTGGATTTATAGTTTTTTCTGCTCTGGCTCCCTGTGCTGCCTGTTTTGTTTTGTTTTTTTCATCTTTTTTTCATTAAAACATTCAACATGACCAATGCTTCCAGACCCTGTCTGCATTTTGGTCCATTCAAAAACTCACAATTCATGACAAAAATGAAGTGTCAGGGTGACACGATGAAGGAAGTAAACAACTGTTAGCCCAGTTTTATTTTGAGTAAGAGCAATTCAGTAAAATACAGAGCTTGTTTTTGTTCATATATCAAATCAGATTATTGTGAACAAGGTTGTTCTTAACATTGGTGATCTGCTCCCCATGTTATTCATGAAATGTTAGGGATTAAGGTTTATCTGAAATGGCAATTTTTAAAAATCCAGTTTATTAATGCTATATATTGCATACCCAAAATCTGACATTACAATCATCAATGCATAGTCTGCAAAGACCTTTAATGAATTTAAGCAACTCGGGTTGGTTGTAGATATCAGGTTAAAGTGGAAGCAATAAAAGAACCAATTCAGAAAAAAAGGGACAGACTCGCTATTCTTTAAAAAAAATAAAAAATTTTGGCTTCATTTGTTGCTGAAGATAGCCCACAGTGTTTTTGTGTGGAGAAGGTTTTAACATTTTGTACTACCTGCTGGTTTTGTGGCATAACGGAAACACAAAAGAACACATAGAGGAAAGTACTATCTGCTGCCAGAAAGCTGCTGGATGTCAGCTTGGATGATGAAGCAAAAATTATCCTAGCAAGTAAAAAGCATCCACTTTTTACTGCATTTAGGCTGTTACCTTCAGGGAGAAGGTTTTGCTACCCAGAACAAAAAAGTATATATATATATATATATATAAATATAAGGCAATGTATCTATCCATTGTTGCGATCAGTCATTCTGCAATATTTCCTAATTGGGCCACAAAAGTATACATTCCCTCTTCACTTAGAGCAGATGTCTGTGACTTTTACAATACATCACTTGTCATTTTTTTAAGAGCCACCATTTTATTTCTATTTTTATGTTTTGGAAAAGAGAAAAAGCATAGAACATTTGCATGAAAAAGGAGAATCTATGTTTTGTTTTATGGAAAATGATGTAAATAAAAAATAATGTTCTACCTCATGACAAGATAAAAAACATATCTAAAGATATTACTGGTGCATTTAGTGACATTCTGTTGCTGAGAAAATAATGAAAGTGCAAAAACCTGCATTTGTTAATCAATATATATATATATATATATCATCATATAAACATCAGCTATAATTTTTAGCTAAGTTTAAACGAGCCACTAGGACAAGTCAAAAGAGACCTTGGAGCTCTTGAACCACCAGTTCCAGACCCCTAAATATAGTTAAAGTGAGAAGATGTTAAAAAAATATATATTTATCTTTTTTGCCAATGACTAAGCAGTAAACAACAAGTCATGAATGCATAGGTATTAATTATTATTTGGTAGATAATTTAATTGCTTTATTCTTCAATTTGTTCAAATTAAAATAATGTTCTCAAGTCTTTTGTTCCCCTCTGACTGTGGTCATGATGTAAACATTTTAAAGAGTACAACTGAAATCAGTGCAGTAACTATAGACCATATATGTCTGAAACTTTTGCTTATGTCTGTCATTTGATTTGTAAACAAAAGGACTGCAAGCCAAAGCAGTGGAGACAAACCATAGAGAGAAGGAGGGACACTCTGTTCATCAAAGAAGTGAGAGAAGATGACATTGGGAATTACACCTGTGAAATACCATTTGGGAACTTTGTTGTTCGGAGGACTACAGAGTTATCGGTCACAGGTAAGAGAATATTCCACATTTTTCCATCTTTTCCACCTTGAACTATTCCTGCAGCAAACTGAGGCGTATAACAAAAGCATAACAAATCTAGATTGTCTGAAACCGTGACTGCACACTGGCAGCAGCAGTGAAATCCATTCATTTTTCCTCTGATTTTATTTAAACTGTTTTGCTCTGTAAAAAAAATTCAGTTTGGCCTCTGTTCCTTTCAGTCAACATTGCAGCCTCTTTTGACTTCTCAGCTTTTTTAATTGCTCAGTAGTAGAATCCACTCTGAGCCACTTCAGCACTTTTCCTGAAGGCTGTTGAAATATTTAAGCCTGAATCCGGAGCAGGTGACAGATTGCTTGTCAGGGACTCTGTCACAACCAAGGTTGATGCAAAGCATTTTGGATGACTTCATTACGGGCAACTTTTCTACAAATGTAATGTTTTACTTTTTACAAGTGAAGTTTGAAGTTTTTGTCATTTTTTTTCATAAGTGTTTATTTTTTGTCGTATTCGTTATTTTTTCTGCTTGGCCGATTGTTTTCCCTGGTTTATAAATATATTTAGTTAAGTTTCTATTCACATCATGAAAGTTTTCATGAGTGAAATGGAAACAAGCTAAGGTTAGCCAGGCGTTTCTGTAAACTCCTTCCTCATCAAAGATCCTCAGCAGAGTGCGATGCACATTACGTTTATTACAAGTGACAGGACAGCAAAATATTTTCTCTCCATCGCAAATTTATTCAAGCACATGTTCTGAACCAGGTCTGTTTTATTGGTTACAAAACAATCACTCTCCACCGCTCAGCCACACATACGGCTCCCAGGTAGAAAAAAATTAATGATCACACTGAAGACATATTTTATACTATACAAAGACTTGTCAATCAAATTACAATGATTGGTTGGAACATATGATGAGGTAACCTGTCTCTACATCTATGAGAAAGTCATTGGCAGAATTATATTATCAATTAAGGTCATTCCTGACATGAGTTGAACACTTCTTTAAGAAATGCACCATCAGCAAGACTTCCTATACGTTAAGTGTGCATTTGACCCACATATGTCATCCCTGTGTGTGTATATGTGTGTGTCTGATAATCACAATGTGCCAAAACGCTTTATCATACTGACTGACACTGATTTTACCCAGATATTATTTGCACCTTATTGCAAGTTTCAGAGCCACTTTATCCAATGATGGCAAAGCAAATCATAAAGTTATTCATTTGCTCAAATGTGCTGCTGACCTAAACATCAAACAGTTGGAAGAGCTCCTTATCATTATTGGCCCCTGGAGGCTGGGCACCTTACCTATGTAGTCCTTTGTCGTTTTTCACTGACATCTTTGTTGCTTTTGTCTTAAAATGTGCAAATGATGCAGTATGAATGCATTCACACTTGGATTTACAGTATTTTGTGCTGTTTCATTTAGGTTTTAAAGTGCTTTCCTGTAATTACTGTATGATTGTACTTTGCTTGGGCCTTTAAGAGGGCCACAATGACGGCCTCGATTCATTTCTCACCGCCCTCAAAATGTCATCGTGGGAGAACAGTCTCAATCTTTCCATCTACCTTTGAGACATCCAGCATTTCAAAACAGGCGGCAAAAGATGATTAATGATAGTGCCATGGCAGTCGAAGCAGCATTTATGATTTTTAAGAAGAAATAATCCTTCAGCCGTTTGTCTCGGTGGGTTTTCTCCCACACTCTCGCCGACTGTGGAAGTAATGTTTTCTCTATGTAGCTTTTTGATAAACTGTCTAGGATATAGAATGACTTTGCTAGAAAGATAGACTACAGCAGTCCTTAAAGAGCATAGAAAATGGATGGATAAACACTCTAAATTCAGAAAGCAAAGTTCTGCTACAAAGAATCAAAGGTAGTGGAGGTTCTTATTGTTCTCAGTGGATGTAGAGACGTTATTTATCGTTGGAAAGAAATGTTGGCGCATATTCTCTTTTTGACAGGTTGTTTTTTTCTGCTTGGAAGAATTGCTTTGCTGTAAGTTTTAGATTTGCTTTTGACTGAAGATGTTTTCAGTTTTTCTACATTTTCTCTGTGCTAAATACTCATCAGTTTTGATCAGTCTTCTACATCTGTATGCCGCTTCTGCCTCTTCACACTCGAGACAAATAGTGCCTTAAAAAGAGCATGATTTTGCCATCTAGAGAGACGACGTGAGACGTTTTCTGATCTCTAATCAGTCACCACATCAGTCCGGAGGCCTTAAGACTTTCAGAAAGCCACTATAATCCAATCAATGTTACGTGTTTTGATAAATTCACTGGTTTCATTTTAAATCAATGTCTCCAACTTGTTTTATTAGTTCTTACTTCTTCAGGCAAAACACCCAAGTTTGTCTTAATTTTCTCAATTAATCATGTCAGCAAGCATTGTAGGGTTCAGTTGTTTAGGAAATTGTCAGCCATTTATTTCTGTTATACCCTCAGATAAACAGCCAGTGAAAGTGCAAATGTTAGATCAAAGCTCCACAGTAAAAGGAAAAAGAGGTTTGTAGAGCTAAATCATTCACACAGCGCTGTCAGCGCACATTGATACCTCTGGTAATGATATGTGGACAAAAACATATTTAATATATTAATATTTTATTGAAGTGGGATAATCGTGCATCCAACAGTTCTGCCTTTTATTTCTATTTTGGTTAAAAATCTGGTCTGCTCTTAAAACCCCACTTGGTCACGTTGGATTTGCCCTTAACCTGAGCCATATGCTGCTAAGAGGTATTCATGTTAAAAGGTAGTATTTCCTTTCTACTGTTGCCACATGCTTCAAAACTATACAAAGTATTGAGAAAGTTTCTCAAATGAAATACAGTCGTTTATGCCCTAGCTTGATCTGTAAGATGTTTTTGACTGTCCACTAACATTTGTAGGCTTCTATAATAAAAATATTTTAGCATCTCAGGGTAGTCCTAAACATTTAGAGGTAATATTGACAAATAAACATGTCAAAATCTCTATTTCGCAATTCAATCTTAGTCTCATCTAATCAAACCCAATGTCTCAGTGGAGTTTAACTACTCTGATTGGGATGTAGATTAAATCTAATTGCTGTGGAGTCTTGGTGACCCTGAGAAGCCATACTCAGCTACTTTTCACTTTACTCTGAGCTTTGAAGATATTTTTTTGCTATTCACCCAGTTGATCCACAACAGACATGTCTCAAAGCTTTGCGGAGGGACAAGTGGCCAGACTATATTTGATGCTAAAATCATAATGAGCTCTGATGCTGTAGAAAACACATTCATATTTTTCAAATTAAATTTTTGACTTTATGAAAGGTGCCCTATTTGATCTGTTAGATTAAAAACGGGTAGAGAAAGGAATAGTGAGGGAATACATCTACCCAGCAGAAGCAACTTTAGTTTGTAGAATAGACTGTCACTGTAGTTAATGAGCTGGGACTGATGCTGTTGACCTGCTTTTCTTATTTTAAATTGCCACACGATGAAGTGTGCTTGGCTGCAAGAAAACACTGTTTTGGGTCTTTTTTTTTCTTGCACTTGTCAGTATGGAAGGAATCAATTATGCAGCAGACAAGCAAAAAATAAAAGTTGTTTTACTTTGGTGTTTTAGCATTGACATCTGTGATTCTTTGGCAGTTTTTTGGCTTAAGACAATAGTTGATGCATTACTTTTGTAGTCAGCACTTTAGTCTGGGATCCTAAAAGCCAGTTTCTATTGAGTGAGCCACTTTCTTGCATAATATTTTTAAGTCTTTGCCCCTCGTGTGACCTGATGCCAAAACGCATTCTTTAGTGATTTAGTTAGAGCATGTTCATGCTCGGCCATAAAATCTGACCTGACTGACTATTTTCTGCTTTATGTGGAAATAAATACATGGTTACATCCACTATCATGATGTCAGTCACTCTTCTGTTCTTAAGTTCCTGTTGGTTGGGGTATAACATGTTTTTAACCTGCTTCTTGTTATTAGAAGGGTTCTATTTCACTTATTTCTTTATTGTACAAATCTGTCACTACTGAGACCCAGTTGAGGCTGGAGATACTGATTAAGACATTAAAGTAAATTAATTTAAAATTTGATTTGTGTGATCTGAAACATTTAAATGTATCCAATAGGAAACAACATTGATGAGTCTTTTTAATTTGGATATGTTTAGCATTGCTGTAAAGCTGTTATTAGAGATTAATTCATGTTGATTTTTAAAATGGAAAATGTTTTCTGATCTTGCCAACTGACCAATAAAGCTTAACAAGAACAAATTTTCTTAGCTTCCAAGCAGGTTGGCAACTGTGCTTCTCTAATTTAAATATATAAACGTTTTTACGATGCACTGAGATGATTAGAATTTGTTGTAATTACATTTCCCTATTAGGTGGTCAGACACAGGTCACAGATGTTAATATCAGGCATGAAAGGAGAAACTGTTCTTGTGCCAATGTATTAAAATGGAAGAGGAGCTTCTTTCCATTAACAAACAAGGAGTGTTGCTGAAAAAATGCCCATATGCTGTTCTTGGTATCATCTATTCTCTTGTTTTGGAGCAAAACTTGTTTGTTTGCATCAGAAGATGAGGCTTGTGTTAAATAATCTCTCTTTTAAAATAGTTTGAATTTAAGAAGATGCTTAGAAAGTTCATGGTAGCATTTGGTCGAAGTACAAAACTGAGTGCATTTATCATGCAACTCTCTCTGACTTTGAAGTTCAGTAATCGTTTTCAATCTGGTTGTAAAACGAGATTCCTGATCATTTACTGGAAGATTTTCAGGACAGACACTTGATTGTTGACTAATTGTATCCAGGTAACTTTCCTACTGTTTTATTTTGATCATTGGTGCAATTAAATTAAAATATGCTGCTGTGTGTTGAGATCTGACAGATTAAACCCTTCAGAAATCCGGAAAGCAGCGTTTTAAAAAGTATTTTCTTAAAAATCTAATTTTAAAAAATTATCCAAAAATTCACAAAGATTTTTAAATAAAATACTTAATTGAAGAAAGTAAACAGTATTTGGACCTTTAGAGACACTTTAAACTTTTTAAACCTTGATCACACATAAGTACTTTTTTAACATTAAACTTTTTGAAACATCTTACACCGGTTACATAATTGTTATTGTGAAATATTGTATTATAATCTCCTCAACTAAAATAAAAGCATGCGAATATTTACGTTGATTTCATCTGTGTAAACTACAGTTTTAGTAATATTTATGTCCAGATATTTCCATCACTGCTCATGTTTCAACATATTCCACCATAACCACACACTCAGATCTCAGTTCAAACAAAATAAAGCTGAGATGCAGAAAATGAGGCTTTTCTTTTACAGCCAATATCAAAAAGCCTAGGGGCTGTGCTGGGCTTTTTCATTTTTCTTCTTCCACTGATGCCCACTAAACTATATTGTAAATCATTGCACCAAATTGAAGGCCTTCTTGTTAAAGCATGTGGGCTATGAAGTTAAATGTGTTAAAAAATCATTTATGCCATCTAAGGTTTAACTGGAGTTTTAAAGGAATAAAAGGATTTGTGAATCCGAGATCTACCTTTTGGAATCAAAGGAAAATAAAAGCATGTTTCAGCTTTCTTTGGCCTACACCTGGAGACATTATGGCAGAAAAATATAACAAATTATATTAAAAAAAACTTTAGACATTTGCATTATCTTAATAATTTTTCTTTAAATAGCTAAAGATAGCTCAAGTATCACCTTTAATTAGTTTTTTTAACTCAGTTTAGTTTCATAGTATTGCTCTTGTACACACCATACCACATGTCACAATTAAATTGGTGTTTGTGAAATAATTGGCTCCAATAAAGAGAAAATTAATCACTTTATTCTGTTGCGAATCGTATTTTTGATTTTGTTTCATGAGGTTGGCATATTTTTAGACTTTTTTTATTTGCAGCTTTAATTAGCAGGAAATATGTCAGCAGGAGAAATCTGAAATTTGCTTTAAGGGTGATCAGTGAAATGTTTCCACTCCCTTGGAAGATCATTAACTTTCTCCCACCCCTCTCACTTTTTCACACGCAGCATTAATTTTTAAGATTCTCATATACAGGAATGCTTATTTTCATTAGGGATTAGATATTTAGATTAGCAGAACCCCCAACAGATGTGCTCTTGTTTTGTCTGACAGTAGCAGAAGCAGATAAAAGTGGAGCTTATTTAGCTGTAATTGTGTCAAAAATATTTTTATCCTGTTTGCAGTGAAGTGCAGTGAAAAAGAATTTACCTTTTTATTTGTTTTGTCACAATTAAATGTTTCTGATTAGCAAACAAACTTGCTTTCATTTTGTAAGAATAAGAGCTAACATGACTTTTTACAATTAGTTGTGCTACCATTGGCAACAGCAGTAAATGTTGTAAAGAGCTTTTCATAGCTGATTGTGCATTTGTCTTACAGGTGAGAAACTTTTGCCCATTTTTTGTATGAGTTGCTAGAAAATCCACATCAAAGGGTTTTTGAGCTTATGTCCTTTTAAAATCATAACACAACATCTCTATTGGATTTATATCTAGACTTTCACTAGGCCACTCAAAAACCTTTACTTTAGTCATTTTAGGCATTCTGAGGTGAACATGTTACTGTACTTTGGCTTTGTGGTTCTATCAAATATGGTAAGTTCTCCACGTCCTGAAGTCAAACCACTACGCTATGGCCACCGTGTTTGACTGATATCACTTTTTTAATGCTATGTTGGCTTTATGCCAGATGTAATATGACGCACACCCTCAAAATATTCCACTTTTGTCCAGCTGCAAAACAATTTTCAAAAGTCTTGAGTTTGGTGAAGATAATTGTTGCCCAACAAGTTGTGGTGTAATCAGAGACAGGCATGCCAAGTGAAATTAAACATGTCAAATAACTTGTTTAATTACATTAATCATTCAAAAAACAAGGAAAATTAATAACTGAAATAGTCTCTCTTAAAATTTATTTTTATATTTACTCAAGATAAAATTGGTTTGGCGATTTGAAACTTTTGCAGCGTCACAACAAATGCAAAAACAGAAGAAACGTGTAAGTGTTCAAATACTTTTTCAGAGCACTGCATGTTTTATAAGTACATCTTAGACAGTAGATGGATCATCAGGTCTTACGCCAATTAAATGAAGCTCATTTCTGTCTTCATTGTGTTTTACAACACTTACATGGTTATTTGGTATTACCGGTGGAGATTCATGCCATCCCGGCAACACAAGCAGCTGCTTCTTTCGCTCAGTGCTTTGACTCTCCGCTGTGTCCAGCTGTTTGATGTAACCCTCTTGTTTCACTCTTCTCCCCTGTTGTTTGGCAGCCAGTGTTTGTGCTCCCGCAGCATCATTTTTTTCGGGGTGGTGACTCACATCTCCGTTCGCATCAGTTCAGCAGCGATGTCTGTATATTGTGCTGCACACTCAGCATCCTGGTAGGTTTCCACCTGCTTGTGCCATCAAAGGAGAAGCGCAAATGAGATGTGGGTATAGCCTACAGCTGGGGAGGAAGGAGGTGAAGCAAGAGAGAAAATATCCAAGTGTGAAGCATGTGCAGAGCTCGATGTTCAAAGCCGGGAGTGGTTTCTTGGATACTGTAAATCAGTGCTTCAGAGTGTAATTTTTTAGTTTTACTGCATGCAACATGTTTTATTATTGGTACACAAAGGAAGCTTATGCATAACTACTTTATATTTAATTCATAAAGAAAGTTATTATTTAGTATAGAGCTCCATAAGACATGTCCACCTCCTTCTTTTGCTTTCTCTTTTCCTTTCAGCCTCCCTCCAGGTTTGCCTTGTTTGCTTTTTTTTTAAGACTGACATTCTGTTTGCCCAGTTTTCCTGTAAGTGAACTCCACGGGCATTTTTGTAAAAGAGGAAATGTGTTTGTACTTGGACAGCTTCCACAAAGTCAGGTGACTTTGATCAGCATCTGTGTGTCGGATGAGATTGGACTGTTTTTGTGCACAGCGCTCTGTCTTGGCACCATGCCAACAAACATTTACTAAAGTTTGCATTGAGTTTACTGTCCTGGATATATACACTTGAAAAAGACGACAGCATTTATGTTTCTTTTTCCTACCATTTGCATTTACATCATGATATCTTAGGATTGCACATGGATGGATGGTTGATAATGGATGTTATTTGTTATTATTTTATTAGTCACAGTGTTTAGCATGAAAACCTACCTTAATTGCATAAGCTGCTTGATACTAAGAGGAAAAAATGTCTATGGACAGTAAAAGCTCCAGCAACATGTGACAATAATGTAGTTCAGACGGGATGTAAAAACAAAGCCAGCTGTATACCAGCTGGATCGTCTGCTTGTTTCCTTCTGATTGTGTTGCCTCTATGAAATTAAGGCAAATTTATCTGTAAAAAAACAAAAAAAATCTGAAGCAACCTCTCTTTAAAACGCTGAACCTTGTTTTAAGTGGGAATTGTCTGGAAGTGTTGCCCTGGAGACGGTGCATTCAACAACCAGGTGAAACCAATTACGAGATGATGATGACTGAACAGATGCTACATAAAGCATAGTTTTTTCTGCTTCTACTACTGAAAAGAATCCTTAAAGAAAAGAAAGAGAAGCTTTACAGTAATCTTTGTCAATACTTGAGTCAAAAGCATACTGCTTCCAATTATTATGAAAGCTTTTTGATGGATATAGTTAATTAAATGTGCTACTATTCCTCAGATTAAGGTGATATTTTTTCCACTGTAACTATAGCTATGCTTCCATTACAAATGTGCGTAAAGCTTGGTTGATATTCTGCTAAATCTTGAGAAAACACAATTTTGCTATTTCAATGTTTCCATTAAATAGGAAATGCAAATAAAATCACACATGAATAAGTTTAATCATTAAACATGCTGCGCCATCAGACTCCTAGCACTTCCTGTTGCCGTCTTCGTCTTTTCCAGCAGTACTAACATCCGGTTGTGCGTTTGATGCGAAAAAAGTGTTTCCATTGAAGGTTAGCAAAACACACTAATTTGGATATAACTGATAAACCATCTCATTCAAGCGTAAAATTCTAGTGTTTTTTTTCCCAAATTGTCATGTTTTTATTAAGTGAATTTGTTTTTATAATTCCAATGTGCACAATTATATGGTCAATGGAAACACAGCTTATGTAAGTTTTATGCACGACTCAAAAATAAATCTAAAATATTTAGTAGCCTTTGCTCATATAATAACTGATACTTTGCTGCAGCAAATTGTCAGAATACTTAACGAAATTATGTAAACTGTACAGCTGTATTTAGAATATATCTTTAAATAATATATTCAGTGCAGTTAATTAACTCAATTAGTTAACTGAGCTGACTACCAGTTTAGTTAGTCATCTGCCTTTTTTTTCTGACCATTTTCTTCAAAATTCAAGAGATGACTGTGCATGAAAACTCCACCATATCTGCTTTTTTTTTTCCAAATCTTCTAAAACCAAACACCCCAACACTTTTAAATCCACTTAAATCTGCTTTCTTGTCCTTTCTAAAGCTTACTTTGAATTTCAGCGAGTCCTCCTTACCATGTGTAGATGCTTAAATGCAGCAAGTTGCTGCTGAAGCAATTAAAAAGTCTACCAGTGAGTGTATGTGGCGCCCACACAAACACACTGCACCAAGTCACCATACGGTGCACCAATTCTCACCCCACGTACCAATAAAGAGTAGCAATCCTCAGTAGAACATATTTAGAAGCAAGTTTGTGATGAACAAAAATAAGGAATCTCCTTTCTAGAATAAAAAAACAAAACAAATGATGGTGAATTATGACAAGAAATTAACACCATAGTATATAATTTCTAAACTTGGTGCCATTTTTGCAACAATCTTCCACCATACATTTTGTCAAATATGTATCAATTAGCTAACTGTGCTTACGAATGCTTCTCTGACACCCCTTACATCTGGGATTGCAAATTAAGATGGCATGTTAGATAATTAATGCCTTCACTTGACTAATTAGCACTTACTTAGTGGCATAGCTGTTGAGATGTGAGACGCAGCTCTGAACTAATGTTAATGTAATTCTACACCGATGGCAAGAAACAAGAGATCAGAGTAATATGTAGGGAGTAAAAAAAAATCTTTATGATGAAGATTTACAGCATTAAATGGAGATAGAAACAATCTGAAGAATCAGCCAGCATATGGACTGAAGCAGAAGTGCTTACTTGATGGGGTGTGTTCATCATTCTCAATGTCTCTTCTGTTGTTGGTGGATTTAAAGTGGTTTAAGATTAATTGCTTCCCTCCAAGCCATTAATGTATGTATTTTACTTTGGAGAAGCTCTTCTCTACTTGTGCTTGTACTTCCATCTCGGTTAGTAGAAACGCCCCATCAAGGACACTTCAGCCACATGTCAGTCCACGGATCCCAATAGGGAGATAAGGAAGGAACAGCAGATCAGGCTCTTGCATAATTTATAGTGAGCAGAAATCAATTTTGTAGCATAAATTACTTTGATTTTAATTAGTTGCAGATTGGTCTTTTACAAAAGGTGCATTTTAAATCAGTTCAGGGAGAGTCGAGTCCAGGAAGATGAGTGCAAATTGTTTATTTGGTGATAATCACGAATGATCTTAAGATGGGAAATCAGGCTGTTGTTGTAAGATAGAGTACTGCAAACAGTTATTCTCAAATTGAAGTGTTCAGAGCAAGAAAAACAATAAATTGGTTTGACACAATTTATAAATCGTGTATATTGTGTTGAAAATTAGTTGGGTTTTTTTCACATATTCGTTTTTCAGACTATCCACAGCCTGACTTTATGTGCAACAGGGATTTCCCCCAAATCCTCTGTTGCACCACATTTGTCTCAGAACTGAACCAGACTTCTTCATCAGACTGTTTAGCCTTTTTACATCCCTAACTCTGATGCTGCTACCCCAACAGATGATGGAAGAAGAGATGACACTCGCCACAACAGACTTATAGAAGCATTTCAGGAAAAATCCTCTTAGCCAACAGAATACTATTCAAAAGGTCTTGAGGGTTATTAAGATATAGTGTTTGTGAAATGTGGGATAGGTCTTTGTGTTCTTTTTGGTTCTTTGTGATTTTCAATTTGAAACTCTCCGTGGATGATATTCTGGCTCACACTCTTTCTTATTGTACAATAATGAACATTGACCTTAATAGATCTAAGTGAGGCCTGCGCTACTTGTTTGGACACAGTGGATGAATCATCAATGTTCTTTTGGATCAACTTTTGTAGGCTAGTTCCTGCTGCTGGGAAGGTTCACAATTATTCATGTGTTCATTTCTGAACTCTCAGGGTAGTTTTCTGGAATCCCAATGTCTATAGAAATGGCCTGGAAACCATTTTAAGATTAATGTTATTGACTTTGTTTCTTATCTGCTGTCAAATTTCTCATAATCGGTTCATAACATGTTGCTATTTGATATTTCGTAGTTTTCTTCATGTTGTCAGTAATTTTACTGATTTATTTTGACAGGGAAGACTGTAATTGGCATGTAGACATGTAGCGGCAGATACAGAAAAAAAGTTATTCATTCAAAATGAACTTACAATTTAATGATGGCAATCTATTTTTCCCACATGTGACTGGTCTGGATTGTCTTTTTCTTCCCTTTATAAATTACATCCTTTGAAAACTGTATTTTTTTTAACATTTACTTTGGTTATCTTTGATGATCTGACGTCTTTAAATGTGACACAAAAGCGAAACAGTAGAAATCTATATGGGGGCAAATTCTTTTCTCCAGCACTTTAATCCCTATCGACGCAGAATTTAAAAGCATTATTGTTAGTTTCATTCCCTGTGCTGATAAGACTGCACACTTGTGCAGAGAAAAGTAAAACCTCTTGCAGTTCTTGCTCATTTACAAGCCAACACACACTCCTTATGCTGCTCACTCACACATAAAGATACGCCACCATCACACAAACCACCCTCGGCCAGGGAGATTGCTTACCAGCGCTTAGTTCAGTAGCAATGCCCAGTTGGGCCTTGATGTAATAGAAATTGATTGCAGTGCTCCCAGGCCACACTGTCATGACAAGTTATTTTAATGGCACTGAAGCAGGCTTATGCTGAAGTTTAAAAGAAAGAGGCTGGTCACACAATAGTGACTTGGGGCATATTTGTAGCGTTGCCAGGCTTTTACTTATCTATGGGACAGTACAATGTTTCTCAAGGGAAAAAAAAAGAAGACAAGATTAAAATGAAAGAAGAAAATTATGTTAGGTGGATGGTTGATGATGGTGACAGTATCCCAGAGCCATTTTCAGTAAACTGAAGAGCCATCACCTTGAAATTGCCCCCAATGATTTATGTAAGCCTCAAAAGTTATAATTAGAGGATGATTTGTGCTACTCACTGTGCACTTAGATGGGAGCTCTACGACCCTACAAATACAGTCCATACAAGCCATATGCACCACGTTCCCCATTTATCCCAGTAGTAACCTGTCAAGCTGGGAGGAAGGAAATTTTCAGCCGAAATGAAATCTGTTGTTTATTGGCCTCACACAGGTAATGGCTGCAACATAAGAACAGTGGCAGAGGGGAATGCTCTGGTTTCTCTCTGCTTCTGTGTGTCCAAGATGGCCTTTCTTCATATTGTTGTTTTTCTGCAAATTAGATACTTCTGTTAATAAGTTTCAAGTTCTTCTGTGGTCTGCTTATCTGAACACTTGTATTATTTAGCTTACTAAAACCAACCTTTATGTAAATTGTTGAAACCTGTTCACTGCTTTTCATAATGTTCTAAAATGATTGATTTTTCTGACAGATGCAAAACAGTGGCGATCTATTTGACTGTGTATCAACAAAATAAGACAGCAGGGTAATGAGGTACAGATTTTCAAAAATGCTAATTCTTACAAGTGGATTCTTACAGAATCCAGATGATTCGCTGGCTTTAGTCAACACTATGGTGGTGGAGAGGTTCTTGACAGATTTTGAGATAGATTCTGAGCTATTTGAGATGGAACTAGTTCAACCTGATATATTTGTGCCAGACGGAGACTACCAGGGATGGCAACACCAAGCTACTACTAATCTTCCATGCTGTTTTTGAATGTTTCCATGCATGTTTGCCACTCCCATAAATTAATACAACCAATATTCTGCTTTTGTCATCTTACATAGTTACTTAGATGAGATTATACTTTTAACACTTTGTGCTCTTTGAAACCTTGTTTTTGGGATGATAAATACTTTATCTTGATTAGATAATAATTTATAGAAAAACTGCAAAAAAAGTTGTTTTTTTATGACCAGCTAGATCTCGAGTGACTAGTTTTTAAAACAAAAGACTTTACACCAAAGAGTCTCTCAGCGTTTTTACTTCCTAATTTATTTTAAAGTTTAATGACATTTTGAGTTTGACATTTCAGCTATCTGAACCCTTGTAATAAATTCTGAGGGCTCATGCTCGAGCACTTCAACTAATGTGTTTTCCTGGTGTTTGGTCCACAGGCCAATTAAGGCTCTCGGTGTGCCACTCTGGCCAAATCAAAGGCTCAATCAAGACTCCTGCTTTCTCTGACAGCTAAAGTAGCCAATTAAAATCCTGCACCCAGACTGAAACTGCCATTACCGCCTACCATGACTTATCATTATCACGTATGTGTGGGCCAGATGGAATCAGCAGGCTGCATATTGATGGTGGTGAAAGCCAAATTTGAGGCTGAAGAACTGAGCTTGTCATGATTAACGTTAGCTGGGAAATAAAAAAATGCCCAGTCAGATTTGGAGCAAATTGCAAACACTCATACACACTCAAGCCTCAATGTGGTGATTGCGCCTGCCTGTGTCACTGTCCGCTGTGCACAGCAGTGAGCCTCATCTCACAGGTCAGCACAGCCAAGGCCTTACTCACACACTGCTTGATCATCTGGACAAGTCTATAAATTAAGTTCATTTTGGAACGTCTGTGAAGGAGTGGCTCAGAATCGCGAGTGGGAGGAGAGTTGGTCGGTCATTCAGCTGAATCTGACGGCAATGCTGTTGTAATCAATCAGGAAACTTGCATAAAAAACATTTTTTTAGTCCGTATCTGGCATGCGCCACCATTTGTGATTTTTAGAGCTGGATTTAATACATCTCAACTGTGTGTGACAGAAATGGAGCACGTCTAAATTAGAATTGTAATTTCACTGAACTATCTCTGGCATTGCCATCAGGGGCAGACTTATCATCAGCGCTAAGTGCCCCCTTTGGTGGGATTTAAATGTGTGTTGATTCATCTGTCTCCTTGTGTTTGAGCTTTTATCATCTGGATGAATGATGAACTTGCTTTTGCACACATACAGCGAGTGGCCCAAAGTGGACATAATGGCTATGAACATTATCTAATGTTCTCTTTTAAATTGAGAAACATCAATTTCAATAGGAAAATAAACTTATTTTAGCTGCTTTTAATATTTATTGACTGAATACAGCACAGTTTGAATATGTAGTGCATCTTTTAACTATTGGATCATCTAAATTCTGCAAAATCAACTCATTTGTTGCTACTGTGTATTGCTTAATCTCTATTTAGCTTTTTAGCCAATAGATCTTTGTACTGATTTAAAATATTTAGCTTTAATTGCCTGAAGAATTGCCACAAAAATAGAATCTGTTCACACAATGAGAAAAGTATATTTTACAAGTGTCTTGAAATGTATGGCTGCCTGTATTAATGTGATGCAGTTATGACAAGGCACATGAGTTTGTTTCTCTGGCCATTCTTCAAAACAGGAAAGATAAAAGAATGTGTTACTTTTATTGGGTAGGCATATCTACAGTCATAATAGTAAAGGAAAAAATAAAAATAAAACAACCAGAACTGTGACAAGCAAGACTGGATGATGACACAGGTTTATCTTTCCACCAAGCACAGCGAGGACGATGGTAAGGAGGCAAGCAATCTCATGAGCTCACTGTCAGAAAACTGCAGGAAAGAGTCGCATCTCCATAGCAACCATTAAACCCTTTCTACATGCCCAGCGATTGTTTGGAAAGCATGCCAGAAAAAACCTTTTTCTGTCCTTTGATCACAGTTTTAAAACCGTTGCTTGCTAAAGTCCACTGAGATTTTAATTGGAACTAAAATAAATTTTCTTAAGAAAAAGAAAAATACTAAAAAATACTGTGGACTCATTTTTCCCAGGTAAAGTTACATGCAGCCAATCAGGGTAGGGGTTGTGATCTCCCAATTTATCCAAAATAAAAAGACCCTAGAAAAGCTTCAGGATGGGTTGCAATTGGTAAGAAAATTATGAATGACTTATGATTTTTATTTTTATTTATTTCACAATTTTATTTTCTTCTTTTATGGTGTTAGGTTTTAGCAGCGTTTTAAACAGCCAAGGGTCTGGGGGATTAGTCAAAATCAAACAAAAGTAATGAGTAAAACAAATATTAGTTTTAACTCCTATTAATCACTCCTATTCTTCATCGTGATCGGTGGCATAATGTACCGAGGTCAAAACAATAAAGTTTAAAGTTGCCTCTGGCTGGAATGTAATCAGCATTAGAGCCAGGAGGCTGGGTTAATGCGCTTCATTCACAACTTTAGATTTGTAAATTTGTTCAGTCTGGGTCTGACATGATGGGCCTTTTGACACAAAGCAATTTTTCATATTTATGCATTTAGATTTAATATGCTGGAGCTGTGCCAGAGGGAGGCTTTTCATGGAACACAATTTAAATAATTCGAATTCCATTTTTTTTTTTTTTATTTGATGATTTATAGTGTAGATAGATAGATAAAGATCACAAGTCCTTTACAACTGGCAATGTACACACTACTTTTATTACGTTTGTGTACATTATTATGCAGCTTTTCCCCAAATTATTTGGAATCATAAATGTGTAAATACAAAAACCAAGAGGAAGTCTTACAGTAAGACATATTTAGAACAGTACTAGTTTTTCTACAGTCTGATGTGACCTGACAAGTATGCAGCAATTCAAATAATCTTTCTAAAAACAACAAACACTGAATCTGTCTCAATTAGGATGTTTCAGAGCTAAAGATGCAGCCGCTGAACTAGTACCCATATTTGTCATTGTAAAAAAAAAACACAAAGTTGTAACTAACAAGAGGACTTATACTAAAGCAACAGAAATACTGTTAAATATTCTTCCTCTTCTAACAAGACAGTATGACACAATAACAAGGAAGGATGATCTCATTATGAGGAAAACATGGTTTGTTTTTTGTTCCTGTAAAATTTATGCTGCACTATTCTATACTAATTGGTCTGGGAGGCTGATGCATAATTCTACTGGGTAACATGTATTTTGCAGAACTTCTTCTATGCGTTATTGGAAGGTAATCTAAAAAGACAGAAATATGGGATGAAAAATATTTTTCTTCAGCATTAAGCAGTTTTCTACAAATTGCATGTTATCGTTTGGGTTACTTGTTCTTTGTCACTGCTGTAAAAACACAAATAATATTTTTCTGTGATAAGACTGTAACATGATTCTTGTAATGGCCATCAACTTGAATGTTGTTGTTTTCTGCATAAAGAAGTTTTATAAAGTAACACAATATATGTTTTGACATAAATTATTATGTAATTGCAGGAACTTAAACTAAACTGAACAATAAACTGATCATATTTTCAAGAGAGACTGTTCTATGAAATATCTTTCATTTTGATTAATAACCAGGTTCAAGAAATGCATAATTTAGAAGTCCTACAGCCCTTCACTGTTAAAATGTTATTCAACACTGTAAAATGATTGTTCAGTGTATCAGTAGGAGCCTTAAATTAATGACTTAATGACATTCATGAGTAAACCAAGCATCTTTTATTCGTAGTGAGTACCTTTAATCCCTGCTCCTTGTTCTGCGGAGACAATGGAATCATCACAGTTTGCACAAACCAGCAATATGGGGCACAACAATGGCAGCGCTCCCCTTCGCAGCACCTGGCTCCAATCACTGACCTGTTTAAACAGCTGGAACGCTTGGCACTGCCTCCCTCCGGAGGTTTGCAGAGCCACTGGCAAAAGGGTTGAGAGGAAGGAAGAAGGGGAAGCAGAGGAGGAGCGGGACGACCGTCATGGCATCGCTCAGCAATAGGGGGCCAGTGTGCACAAATGGCACCAAGCAGGAAATTAAACAGGCCACTGGCAGCAAGCTGGGGAGGAGGTTGAAATAGAGTTAAAAGCAAACAGACAGGTTTTATTAACTTCTGGCCAGTTTTAGGCAGTCCATTCAGTTGTTGCAGGAAACAAATGGGAAGCCGGGGCACATAATTGATTGTTGACAACTTAGGAGTCTGTTTCTTTATTTTAAGAAAAAGTGGATGGTGTTGGTGTTGAGTCTGTGTGTTAAGGGTGTAGGAGGTTACTGACTTACACAAAGGAGCACTTAGCAGCTTGCAGCAGGGGTTGAACCGGTTGGCTGGACGTGTGGAAGGAGAATCTTGTAGAGTAGCATGCTTCACCAGAATCAGGAGTAATTAAAGTTTTCAAATGTTGACCTTTTTGGGGGGGTTTTTTTGAGACGGCGTTATTCTGCACACAGGAAACAGATATGTGCTCTACAAGACATTTCCTCCCTCTTGTGGTTTACGCATTTGCTATTCAATGTCAAGTTTGGTCTCAGCTATGAGGAGAAACTCTCTCTCAGCCCTTTCATTTTCTGGCATTTCACTCTAGTGTTAAATAATTAATCCATAGTCACTTTCAGATTACAGTTCCACCTTAAAAACGTAACCAGGAACTCCACTGTGTGGTTTTGTCCTTTTACATCATGGAAGATACGCCACAAGATAGCATGCTGACTTCCTTTAGATGTTAAACAATCTCGTATAAATCCTTACACTTCGTAGTGGTTGTTTATTTATGACAACCTCGCAAGGTAGAGCACAGCCTTTAAGATATGGACAATACAATAACTTGTTTTTATGTGATTGGAAACTGAAGATTCTAGTGATGGAGGTCGGTATGGCAGTTGCAGTATCATAACACTTGAAGGTATGTGGCTGTAATACAACAAAATATAAAAATGTTCTAGGTTCAACACATTGCAGCTGAGCTTTAACACATGATGAATTCAATTAACAGCGTTTTTTGCTGCAAAATCTCTGATATTTTGTGTTGCTGTCACTAACGTGGCACTGCTGTTATAATAAATGACTCCTATTACAAAAACTTGTATTTAAAACTCTGTTCTGGTTAAGTTAGATTAACCTGCACTTCTTAAACGCCGCATGTCATTTATTTTTACTTATTAGACCACAGGATGCATTTCAACTCTACTTCAGTCAAAATTAGTTTAAACTCAATGCTGCCTGACAACCTGAGCTGAATTTTTCCATTTTACTCCCACCCTTAGTGACTATAATCTTGCAATTATATTGTGCTAAAGTCCAGTAAACTAAATAAACACACCAAGGAGGGAGATCGGAGAATGTGATAGGTGCCAAGTGCTCGGCTAACTAACACTGCATAGATTATCAGGAACCAGTCGGCCGCATTAGTCATATTTCACAAAGCTGTGAGGATATTATTTGATAAGAGCTCAGTGTGCAACATTTAGGTTCTCAAGGCAGCTGCATATTTATCAGGCTTTCTGTTAAAAACCGAATAATGAGCTGCCCTGAATCAGTCAAGGCTCAATAGGTTACACAGGGACAAGCAGGTTTTGGTTGCTTCTCTGAAAATAATGTCACGGTTCCTCTTATAAACCGGCCTCCTCTCACTTTTATGCACCCATGGATTCTTTTGTCGCTTTGTTCCAATCTGAGAGCTCGCATTTCATTATTTATGCAAGTTTTTAAGCACAGTGTTTTCTCTCAGGCATGTTGTAGGCAGGTGTGATGAATCATGCACAGAAGCTATGCTTCATTTAATGTTCCTAAGATTTGCTTAGGCCAGCCTGCAGATCGTTACTCTGATCTCTGCTCGGGCTATTATACCAATATCGCTCATGTACATCTCGCAACTATTGCATCACTACTGTTAAACGTGCCCTGAGGCTCGACATGAATTTTATGCACTGGTCACTAATGCATAAGTGGTCGATGGATTGCTGCAATCAAAGCTTAAATGGCCCCAAGAAAAATGTCAAATGAAGGAATCACTTATGGTTTTTCTTCCCCAATCAGCTGGATGTCGGCTTGGTGTTTAATTGCGCACCGTCATATATCTCCTCCAAATTAATTAGTGTTAACTTTTCCAAACTATAAATTCTTTCTTGTAAAAGAACCTTGTAAAGATTCAGGTGGGCTAGGCAGTGGATTAAAATGAAGAATAGCACAACTTCTTCCCTGTCAAAATCTCAATTTTCTCTTAGTAAAATGTAGTCTTGCATTTGCATGGAGGAATAAATCTCTCTGGGAACGGAGTTTGTGTTTTGCAATTATAATACTTTCTGCTGGGCACAAAATAGCATTTGGACACATTGTACTGGAAAGTTATGAGTTTAGATATAAACTTCAAGTTAATTCTGTGAATGAAGGCAATGTGTCTTCTAGGAAATCCTTCTGTTTTTTGTGAAATTGGTCATGAAGCTTTCTCAAAAAGGTATTTATGCGCCTTGAATTTTTTTGAAATGATGTAATATTGAGCGTCAATGTATTTGTATTGGGATTTTATACAATAGACCAACACAATGTAGTGCATAATTGCTAAGTAGAGAGAAAATGATTCTAAATATATAGCATAAAATTGCTTATATCAAATCATTTTTTTATGTTAGAAAATCCATATCTAACTCCAATTGAGAATGTGTAGCTAAACTTGAAATGTTACTGATAGTTTCATCGCCATGCTTGTAAACATTATCCTCAGTTAGAGAGTTATATAAATCCTCCATACATTTTCTGTTTAACTTCCAGCTACATAATGCATGGTAAATAAAGAAGCCGCCCTCTCTACAGATGAGATCTGCGAGATGAGGGATCTGCCAAGCTACGCAACAATGTTTGATTTTGTCCTTGGGAGCGGGACTGCAACACTAAAAGAAACGCTTTTTGAGCTGGAGGAAGTAACTTGTGAAATCTTAATTAAAAGATTGTATCAGACAGACTTTGCTTATGGAAAATAGGGAAATAATGGACTTAAAAGACACGTTTTTACAGACGAGGAAGAGAAATAATTTACTCTGCAAATACAGTGGGAATCAGAGGGAAATTATTTGCTGCGGGTGGAGAACTGGCGTTTTTTAATATCCACAGCAGTGCAATTTCATATAGGCACTGCTGGGGCTGCAGAGTGTCATTTTGTGTCGGATCCTTCATCTCCTACATTTTTCTTTGCTGTTGGTCACCTTTTTACTCCTTTTCATGTGACGAACAAGATATAAGACATCCAATCATGATTAATTAGCTTACAGGTTTGCAACTTTGAGTCACTTTATTTGCAATGTTGATGTAAGCCTAACTTCTGCAGAAAGTCTTCATGAGGAACAGCTGTCGAAAACTGTTTCTGTCAGAGAAAACCCCGAATGTACCAGAAAGTGACCCACAAAACATGCTGTTTTTAGGGTAAAAACAAGAAATAGAGAGGAACTATGGAATGTAATCCAATTGTTTATTCACTAATGTGAAGAACTCAGTCCTTACAAAAAATTGGTTATAGAAGAAAATGCTGGTTAAGTGATTCACAGAAAATCCAATCAGTTTTAAATGAAAATATTCAAGATTCTAATGTGAATTTCAGACTATTTTTCAACCATCTATTATCTTTTTTTTCACTTCCTGCAGAATGATTAATATTTTATTATTTTTCCGGATTTTATGTGAAATAAAATGAGTCGTGTTCCCAATATCTTTGAAGGTATGACAATAATCAGAATCAAGTAAAATGTAAAATTAGGATTTAGAGATTAACTCACTTTTTAAAGCACACTATTTTTTAAACACAATTGTACCTCAGTTCATTGTCATGAGCAAATTTATCAGGAAAACTAAATTCTTCTTTGTAATTTATAGTCGACCTTGCTCAAAATAAATAACTACAAAGGTATTTCTTGTCGAGTATGGAGATTTAAAGCTAAGATAAACATGAAGCAGAGCTTTCTGAAAACTCAGTAAATGGGCAGAAAGTTTATGAGTCAATAGTTCATTTTCCTTGACTCTGCTGTATATAAAGAATTGCATGTGTTGGCGGAAGAGAATCAGTTTTATGCATTTAAAACAAAACTTCTTGGTATTGTACTTGTTTGACCCATTAACAGTTCATCATGCTGTTTTATATATATAAGCTCCTTCATAAATCTCCTTGTGTTATTTCTATTTTCTGTTTCGATTCTAGCAGAGCAAATGCAGAAGTCACCTCACTGTTTCTGAGCCTTTCTTAAGGCTATTTAAAGTTTATTTTCACTTCTAAGTAATCTTTTTTGTCGTCTTCGAATGGGTCAGATATTATGGGAAATGGAACAAAGAAAAGTTTTGGATTTGTGATGAATAATTTTAAGATTAACATCAAAAGTTAAGAAAGCTTTTGTCAAGTTACACCTTACTTTTCCAGCTGTGGGTGTGATTCATGAGGAAATGACTGATTTAATCGATACAGCATTAATCATCTTGATAGTCTGATAACCTATCTGCTGTCTGTCATTCTGTGTCAAGGTCAGATGCCCTTTGTGTCAGTTTGAAGCCAAGTGTTGATGTGTGACGCTGAAGGACACTTAACATGTTGCGTGACCATAAAACTTTGTTGACCCCATCAAAGTCAAAGACTAGCAAGCTTTTCTTATTACCAGACATCCAGCAGAGTTGCAAATAATGTAAACATGCCTATAAGTTAATATTAAAGTTAATATAATTGTAAGTAGAGTTTTAACAGTACAATTTAATTCATAAATACTACAGCACTCTACACTAAGCTAATGCAAGAACAGCTTTTTTTGTATAACCCCTTTTCTCACATTTTGCAGAGCTGTTTAGTTCTATGTTGCATTTTCACTTGCATTAAATAAAGTCAACAGTTTAAACACTTTTTATATTGTTTTGTTATAATTTATATTGAAACACCTTTCAGTTTTGAGCATACTTTTATTTTTTTGTTTGCTAATAGCAATGCTATGCAGTTCAAAATTACATGAAGAGCATTACAGAATTTTTTCAATTATGCCTCATTGAGATTAAAGTATTTTTCCCCCCATACTTGCGTAGTGCATGTTAAGATGAGTTTGTATTTGTAGCGTTGCAGACACTTTAAAAGATTTTACTTGTAGTTGTACCTAAAAGTCCATGTTTTTAAAAATCCCATATACTTTATTTCAGCCTCCATCATGCAGTGAGCCCAGCTGTGAGTCTATACTCAAACACATCCTATGATGCCTAAAAGGCATCTTTGCATTGATGGCACCCAGTAGATCTTCTTTCTCACCTTCAAATCTGATATTTGTGTTTTTCTCAGCTCGCATTCCTGTTCAAACTATGTGTAACATCTGGGAAAGTCTGGTTCGAAGGCTTCTAGGTTGCTTCCCAAAGGCATATTTGTTTACCTACAGTTGCTTGTATGGGTTTGTTTGAAACTCTTGTAATGTCAAGATATACAGCCATAGTTGAGATATTCCTTTTAACATTTTTGTAAAACCATTTCACAGCTTTCAAATAAAAGAGGAAAGTAGCTCCAGTAATAAAGCTATACCTATACTTTGTGGTTTTAAATCTTTTATGGCGGTTCGAAGGCTCATTGCTATTTTCTACTGCTGTCATGAAGTAATGGCTAGTGAATTTTAAAATGCAATTTTAATAATTTCCTAGTTGTGCCACAGTGATAATGCTAGCTTATCAGAAAACATAACCGATAATTTAATATTTTCTTTTAGTCATATTTTTGTCTTCTATAATACAACTACAAAAGTGGGGGGTTTTGTGTGTGAACTTCTAATGAAAATCATTTTGCTCTTTGTTCACATCTGTAAATTTACTATTGAATTAAGTTACTGTTTTCTTCAGCCATCACAAATACGACCTAAAGCTTTTCCCACTTCTGGCAAAATTATCTTTTTAGATCTTTTTGATTTAAAACAAAACAAACAATAAGCAAATACAATATTTTCGAGCCCTTTATAGTACATCTTTACTGTACCACTTATTTTGGGCGATAAAATATTTACACCTTCACAAATTTCTTGTTTTATTAGTTCTAATTCTACTAACTGAAACCCACCTGACCAGTGATCAGAATTATGCCTCATTACATCTAACTTTTTCATTAATATCACCAAAAAACATGTTTGGACTTTTATTACAGATATATTTCGCTCATATCTGGTATCTATTCCTATCAAATTCTGTCTTGTTTTTTTTTCAACACATTTTTTGAAATGTTAGTGGACCTCTGTGTGTTTTGCTGAGTTGCAACCTTTCAGATGATAGATATTTAAAATATAATAGATAAATCTTTCAGCTGAAACAGTATACTGCTTGTTAAAAATAACACAGATGCTCGAGAGGACTCTCCAAGCTCAAATTGTGATTTTTGCAGGCGCCGAAAAATAAAATGAACCACTGGATAAAAGTGAACCACGTAGAAATGACAACGCAAGCCTCTCCGAGGACAGTTGTTGAAAAATATAAATATAGAAACTGCAGAAGCAGAACATAATAAGAGGATATTTTCTTATTGAAAAGGGTGTTGTTTCAGAAGATCCATCAAAACAATTGAATATGAGAGGGCCCACAGGATAGGGCAATATATTCTGGGGAAATCATATAAATCACATAAGTGCAGGCATTGGGAATAGCAGGGGCGAATACACTCTCCAGTGGAAAGACACTCCACATAATTACTAAAAATGGCGGGTATGGTTCACACTGGGGTGTGTAATAATGAGATGTGTGTTTGAAACTGACGCAGATGAAAACTTAAAGTGCAGTAAACATTCACCCTGATAAGAAAAGAATTGGCACAGACGAATTATAACTGGCTCATCGCAGATGGAAGGGGTTATAGAGGACTATTTCCTCTGCAGGGATACCTGAGTCACACAACTGCTAGGTAGTGAAGCGGCTTGAAAAAGTCTACACACCCTAACCAGAACTTGTGTTACTATTCTTTTAAAGAGATAGCATGGATAATTTCAAGAGTGGTCCAGTTGAGTAGCCATAAGCAGCGATTAGCTTACTTGCAGCTTACTTATATACCTGCTAACTAGAGCTTTCAGCTAAAAAATAAAACAAATAGGAAAATCCTGTTGAATTTATTTGAGGTTCACTGGTTTCATAATATAAGACTCAATAAGATGGCATAGTGAATTGAAAGACACTTCGGTTTTATTTTAAATATATGCATGCTCATGCAACCATGAAAACATTTCTTTTCTAAAGTGTTCAGTTGATCTCCACTTCCTGCACAGTCCATAGATTGTATAGTTCATGTTGCAACATCCCAACACAGAGCCCATCTGTTAGGTCTATTTTAGTTCCTAACCTGCAAGGAATCAAATCTGTGTAGCTGCCTGAAGAACAGTATCCACTCTATCAGGGACTGTGTTAATACTGACTTTGCTTCATTTCACCTGCAGCCCTCAAGCAGATGTTTCAGGGCAACAGCTGAAAGTCATTTTACCACAGCTATGAAATTAAAAACTCCCACACAGAAACATCCACGGCAGCAACACCCTCCTCATTCACAGATTCATGTTTACCAGACAAGAGGTAACTTTGTTCTGCTGTTACTACGTGTGAAGCTGCTTTTGCTGAAGGAAAAGTCTTCAGCTTCCGTATGGCAGTGGAAGCACTTCTGGCTTAGCTGAGGTCACATTAACTATTTACAGCTGTATTTTCCACACGGTTGACCTTTTTATTAGGCCATGAAAAAAGACAGGTGCACAATAATACTTTGCAAGTACTTTACTGCCTCTCAAAATTTTATGGACTTCCAGATGCAACACAGTAAATATAGGATGTTTCCTGTGCTAAGTAGTTAACTCCAGCAGTTCACAAAGGCATTTCCCCTTGATAGTATCCATTCATCTCTTCTGTAAGGAAACTCTGTTTCTTTTCCAAAACTCTAACATCTCCTGACAGCTGCAGGGCTATAAAGTTCCTTTCAGCTTCAGGCCAGTCTGTAGACAATCATTTAAACTCCTCCTGTATTTCAGACTTCTAACTTTTCCCTTAAGTGGAGAATCTGCTCAAGTGTTTGGTCTTAGCCGGACTCATAACTCGTATTTTAAAGGTAGATTGTTTATTTACAGTAATAAGTGGGAAGTTTTGAATTGTGATCATGCAAAACCAGAGTTCATGTGGCCCTGCAACTTTTCAACACCACGTAAAGGAAGATCAGCGCAAGATGTACTTCAGTCAAGTTGCTCTCTGGATTGATGCAACCTCCCCACATTTAAATGGGGAAATTATGCCTGCATTCAGGATGAAAACTCACAAAAGACAAAAAAGGCTAATTTCTTGCTTCAATTACATTCACTGCAAAGAAGCCAATAGAAAAAGCTAAAAGAGGAAACAGTTTTGTGAAACCCTGCCTCCAGGATGTTCACTAAATCAATGTTTCTGTCCACTAAAAAATTCTACTCCGCAAATATAAAATACAAAAATATTTTTATTTGACTTTTTTAAAACATTTTAGAGTTATGATTTATTCCTACCCCTGTATAATTCCATTTTCAAATTTTTAAGTCGATAAGCGATTAATATGAAGTATTCTTCATATTTGTTACAAAACAAATACGTTTTTCAGCAAAGCATGTTTGCTTTTACATTTTCTGCTGAAAACGCTACAAAAGAATTTCCATAACACCGTGAAGACAATAGCTTAAAAAGTCTTTCAGATTTTCATTTATCCTTTGATGAACACTTTATGAAGGTTTTCTTGATTCTTTGTTCTACTCTTTTGAGAGACAACTTGAGGTAAACAAAAAGATTTGCTCTGAGTGCAAAAATGTACTAGCAGCAAGTGAAAATAAAAACTTTTGTCTTGTTTTTCGCAACAGCAAGGTTTGAAAAAGAAAAGTGCTTTAAAAATGTTGCAGAGTAGAATTCAGAGTTGAGAGTTTGCAGTAGTGCGATTCTACCTCTTGACAACTCGAGGCAATAAGTTCAGATAAGTTAAAGTGTTTTTCTTAGTCTGAGTAGATTTTTTAAATAAATTTCAGAATGATTGTTACCAGAATTTGCTTAAATTAAGGATCCATCCTCATATGTTAACACCAAACAACTTCTCAGAAACATAATTTAAACTAACTTCAGTTCTCCTAAAATTTTAAATTTAACTTATACAACTTTCTTGAATGAAAAAGCTTATATAAAAAAACAAACATTACTTTTCTAATATAAAATGAATTAGTGATTGTGTTTAATTTACTTAATATTAATACTATTGTAAAAAAAAATAGGCTTTCTTTTTATTTAGCGGTTAACATAGTAGCTCCTATATTTTATCTTGAATGAAAATATTAAATTCTCTTTAACATGTTTTATGGAGATAAAAGATGTTTACAGCATTAGAGCAGAAATGAGTGTTTTTACAAAACAAAAGCATATAACCTCACATGCAAGCTAAAGCTACTTTTGTTACTTTAACCTAGTAATGGTCATGGTCATTACAACATGACATGTTGTAATGGCATGTTATGAGTGTAATAGTGGAGTAAGGCGAGTAAACATCCTCATTCAAGTCGACCTTATTCATATTCATACATCTCCAAGTAAGAAGAAGATGCTTTGTGAACATCTGGAAGGCACTGATCTGTTCTGCTTTGTACCGAATCTCAATCCAGTCGGGAAGCTTTGGGATGCCTTGAAAAAGAGGTGCTGAGTGACACTATATCGAGCAAAATTTCTGACAAACGTTTTTCTAACATCTTGTTGAGTCTACGCGAACCTGGATGATGAGCAAAAACCCCCAATTCTTCTGAGCTGGGGGAAAAAAAAGAGAGATTTCTGATAGTCGAAGCTCCAACATGGTTGGCTTGAGGAGGAGAGAAAAAATTTTTCCTCTGCATCATCTGTGACTAACAAGGTTTGCCTCTCAAGTTGCTTGAAAACGGCTTTCATTTATTTGCTGCAGTGGAAATATGCAGTGAGTACACTGCATCGTTTCTTTAATGATCTCGAGCTCACAGACACACACATATGCTTTCCCCTCTTAATCTATGTCTGCTGAAGTGGTCTTTAATGAGGTGTGAACAGAGGACCACAACCCTTTCCCTTCCTCCCTCCCTCCTCTCCCACTATTTCATCTTCCTTCCATCTCAGCCCTGAGAGGCGACTGAACCAGACAGACAGAGCTACAAAGACACACGGCGAGCGGCACATCGACAGGCGCGGGGAGAAAAGGTGACGGCGGAGTTAATGGGAGAGAACAAGGTCTCCCTTTTTTCTGTTGCATTACTCCATCCCTCCATCCATCATCATGTGATCACAGCGAGAGTGGATCACAGGCTCTGCGAGGGACACTTTAAAGATGTTCTCTCAGGCAGCAACCAACTTCAGACTTTTCCAGTGTGTGGGATTGTGTGCGTCTGAATGTGATTATGCTGTTTGCACGTTGGGGAGCAGGTCAAACTGGATGTGCTCTGCCCCCCTCTCCCCCACAGCGAGAAACCTGCCCACTCCTACTCATAATAACCCCACCCACAGCGTTCTGGTTTTGTTGTGGAAGACCAGACCAGTCAGCTTCACTAATGCGTCTTGAATTTGTCTCTCTCGTGTGTGGATGTGAGTTTACATGCCTTCCAGCTTGTTGGGATCCAACTGACTAACGCATCAGCCACATGCCCTTGATTTGGATGAAGGGCAGGATTTTTATTAGAGTTAAACAGCCTTCTCCTACTTTGTTACCTTTAGTTTCCAAATGAAGCCGTGCCTGCCAAGAACCAACCCTCGGAGCTTGTTAAAAAAAAAACACCACAACTTTGATTACCTTCCAGGGTTGGGATTTCACCTTCAACTCATGGAGCGAACTCTGGAAATCCAATCTAGCCTCCGTATTGGAACTGAAGGGAGGCTCTGCAGAGTATTTGTAATATGTCTCAGGGCATGACTGTTCTTATAAAACAACGAGAGGCCTTCCTCTCCTCAGTTTTAATAGGAATAGACAGAGCAAATGTGATGACACACTGTTTTAACTTGGATTCGGAAATTTTCTCTTGTCCAGAGACGATGAAACCCCAAAGCTGGGAACGGGGTCCCAAATGAAAAAAAAAAAAAAAAAAGAAAAGAATAAATGTTTTGGTGGATCTTAAATTGATTTCCACTCTCAGCTAATGCTGCTTCGTTCAATATATTTGGCCTGAAGCTGACTTGCTATGCAGACTAACCAATCAGATATTGACGTCTAATCAGTGCGTCACAGTTGTAGTTTAAACTGTTTCATAAAATAATTGAATGAATACTCATATTTATTTATAATTTTACTCAGAATTAGTACATTTTAATTCATTTAACATAAAATTATTTATGTGCTTATAAATTATTGACATTCAAATATTGAATTCATTTATTTGCCAGCCAGAGTATAATGTTGGGAATCAAACTTGAGGTTGCTCCTATTTCTCTATTTCCACTGCTGTATGAAAATAAACCTGGTTCTGGCTAAATCACTCTGTTTTCCACACTCAGATTCTACCAGGTCATCATTTACTATGGAAAAATACATTTAGACCAGCAAAGTTTGTGAAAATTGTACTAGACCCTGAAACTCTGCATTTCAAAGGGGTATATTTTTCATTTGCTATTGCTAATATATGTCTTGGAGGGTTTTTTTTGCTTTGGTTACAGGTAACAACGTGATTTAAAAGTTTTGTTTCAAAGGGGAACAAACCACATTTTGTCTGTCTATGCTTTATGCTTTATGCATATCTTCTAGTTTTTAAAGCATGTTCAACTTTCTGTTCTCTTCAACTCCAGATTTTTCTAGATCAAAATGGCTTCAGTGATTTAAATGACTTTTTAACTTTTACTGATTGGGGAGTAAAAGTTAATACTAGCAGACCTCAATGCTAGCTTTGATACTGTAAATCATATCATCTCTGTGTTTTGCATGGAGCACTGTGTTGTCATGAAAGGTACTGGAAAGGTTTAAAACGTAGCGATTCAACAGAACCTCTTCCATCCGATTGGGGGATACATCTTCTTCACCAATCTCACTTTCTTGTGGGTTGTCCCAGGGATTTAACCATGGTTCAGTGTTTTTCTTAGTCTATATTTCATATGGGCACCACTTTTAAAACAAACATGGCATCTCATTTCATTGTTACACAGATGACTTGCAGATTCATGTGCCACTGAAACCTAAATCTGTCACTCCTCTGAAGGCTCTTCTAGTTTGTTTGGAGGATGTTAAGGCATGGATGGTTTCAAACTTTCAGTGTGTGTCTGAAGGTATGTGAGCATCAACCGCGGAAATAGGGACACTAGATCAGCTTAAAAGATGGATTCAGAAACATTTAAACCGTAGTTAGGTGTCCTTGCAAAATTGGAAAAAAAACTGAAATCTAGTGGTATTCTACTCATGCTGCAATTAAAAACTACATAACTATCATACAGGAAACACAGTCCAAGTTTAAACAACAACATTCTCTCTGCTTTTCGCAAGCTAAGTGCCCATTTAGTTTCTCAGCAGCTCTCTAATTAGTGTGTGCATTTGAAAGGGAAATGTCTTAAAGCAGCTGCGATCCACTTCTTAACTTCTCTGGAGTTTTTATTAGTTATAAAGCCACATCTTCACCAAATGTTTTCAGTCTAAGACACTAAGACAATGTAAATCCCACTTCATTTGTATTGCATCCAAGTCCAGGCCATAGCATCATCACTTACACAAGGAGAGAATTGGATTAGTGCTGAGTAGTGCTGCTGCTGCTTTGGACTTTGATGTTAACGCTTTGAATTGCTAATTCAGAATCCTTGTAATTTATCCCCTTTTGTCCTTCCACTGTTTAAATATAATATTTTATTTGTTCTCGTTTTAATGCAGGCCTTAATGTGGTCTTTAATGAATAAATCATACTCCTACAGTCCACTGGGGGAGAACGAAGAGGATTTTTTAATGTGTGCTCCATTCTGCTTGCCTTTTCACAGCTCCCGTGACAGACCAGGCGCCAAAAATCCTGTTTCCCTCAGAGAGCCAAATGAGCATCATAGAGATGGCACTAGGTAAGGAAACATGTTGCATTCCCCACAGTGATTGCCTGCTTTTTGTTTGTCGCTGGAGCGTGCGTTGTCTGTCTGGTGGCAAACGCCTGTTCGTCACAAAGGAAAGTTCTCCCAAAGTAGTTTTCGTTCTACTTACTTGCAGCTTCGTTTTGAGAGATTTGCATTCTTCTGTGCAAAGTTTGGGGGGACTTGCTTGTATCAAGTTTTTGCTTAAGTGATTCCTCACATATAGTGCTATTTTGCTTTTTTGTTTCTTTGGTGTGCTTAAAATAGTAATGGGCATTTCTGTATTATGCAGTTACACTGTTGTGCAAATTTATTCTTGACCCTTTTTCACATTTTGTCACATTATAAACCAAAATGTCAGCGTATTTTACTGGGATTCACATTTGATTGACAAAAAAAATCCTGTTGTGATGCTGAAAAAATGTAGTAATAGTTTTCAAAATCAAATAAAACTCTAAAAACTGTCTTTTTACATGAATACCCCAAAATAAAATCCAAGATCAAAGTCACATAATTCTGAAATGATGTGATTAGAAAACATTTGTGAAACTACCATGAAGACCAAGGAACACGGCTTAGTCATAGTTCAGCACTAAATATGAGCAAAAGTCTGTGGCAAAATTTGAAAATGAATCATCAGAAATCATCTTCATCCATCAGAGCTTCATCCATTTTAATAGAAAAAGAAACACATGCCACGATTTTCAAATTTCTGTTTGTGAAATATACGCCAAAGTATTCAACTTCACAATTGTTCATTACTTCGTGTTGATCTATCACATAAAATCTCGATAGAATACATTGAAGTTTGTAATTGTGAATCTGAAAAGTTCAATTGGTGTGAATAATTTTGCATGGCACTGTAACTGCATCACTTCCTGCTGGTTTTTACCAACCTCCTTCCTCAGCTCCATATGTTGGACATTATTGCTTCCAACCCATCGCAGTGGGGGGAGTGAACTTTTAATTGTTTTGAAACCAAGGCTTTCTTTGAGCTGTCACAGCTATACTTACCTCATTTTGTAATTTATGAAGCTCGGGTTTTCTTGCAGAGCTGCAAAGATTTGTCTGGAAGTAACCACGCAGAGCTCAGTTGAAGGTTTTCAATTAGTGTGCTTTACTTTGTCACTCTTTTGTGAATGGACCTTGAGTGTTCTGCAGGAGAGGTGGGAGAAGAAGCAGCATGAGTCATGGATCACATCTTATTATGAAAAGCAGTGATTCAGTGCATGTAAGAAAAATATCTGCTGCCCTGTCCTTCAGTGATCCTTCTCTCTGTTCAATTTGTACCTCCTTCTTTTGTGTTTTGGCTGCTTTTGTACATGGGGGTTGTGTTTTCTGGACTGGAATAAGCGAATACATAGTCTCTTCATGTAAACATCAAGCTGATCATATGAGCAATATTTCAAGCGATTACCTCACGTACTTCCTCATGTGGCTGTCTCGGTTCTCCAGTATGCGCTCGTCGTTTGCCTCACCAGTTTCCATCCAGCGGCTGGCTCATGGGGGAATCTGAGCTTTGTGCCGTATTGGACAGAAGCACAGCTGTTGCCGGATGGGAAAATGGGTCATGATGGAGGCTTCCTTTGAAGTAAATTTGTCACGGGCTATGAACACAACGGGCTTGTGGAGGTAAAAGGTGGCAATCAGAAAATAGGCGCAAATCATTGTGGCTTTTAAGTGATGATGGATAAAAGCCTTTCTGGCTGTTTTCATCTCATGAAGTTTTCATAGAGGGATGATGGGGGATTTTCAAACCCCATTACCTGATAGCTGTGATAACAGGCTATAATACATAAAAGACATATGTTGATGTTTTACCTCTGCCTTTTTTTGTTGTTGTTTTTTATTCACCTCAGTCTATTAAATTTGCTCATTCATTTGGATTTTTTGTTTGTGTGTTTATGTCTAGAATTGATGATTCTCTGTCTGTTTAGTTCCAGTCAGAAGTCTATGTTCTGGTTATTTGGTGCTTTTTATTACACTCAACAAGAATTGAGTGAAAATGGATTTCCTCCTGTCCAAACATGGTCAAATTTATATATAGATTATCACAAAAGTGAGTACACCCCTCACATCCTTTCATGGGAAAGGAAAAACAGACATGTTGATTTATTGGAAAGTAATTTTTTTCTGTCTGTTCTTTGCCATGAGGTGCCATGTTGAACTCCGTGTGACCAGTATGAGAGCATGTGAGAGTGATAGCACATTTAACACACCTGCTCCCCGTTCACACCTGAGACTCTGCAGCACTGAGTCATATGACACCAGGGAGGGGAAAATGGTTTTTCAGTTAGGGGCCTGCTCAGTTTGGTTCCCAGTGGCTTAGACATTAATGGCTGTGTGTTGAGGTATTTTGAGGGGACAGCATTTTACACTGCTATTCATGCTGTACACTGACTATTTTACCTTGTACAGTGTTGTTCCATGAAAATACTTACTAAAATAGTTACAAAAATGTCAGGGATGTACTGTAAAGGTGTAAAAAAGACACAATAAACTGCTAATATTTTGATAAATCACTTAATTGTAGAGAACATATGGCTAAATGAAGATCCCAACTCTTTCAGTTTTTGACTAATTTTTCTAATTTAAGCTTCAACTGTGGGGAATGTCCAGTTCTACAGATGCTGAGACTCTCATGCATTTCTGTTGAGAAGTTAATTCAGTTAATTTCAATTTCAAAAATACTTTATTGATACCAAAGGTAAATTACATTTTTAAAAAAAGAGCTGAGGCACTAAATGCTGTGTTTGAAATGTTATTACTGTTGGCTCTGATCCAAAATGATCATTGGTATTTATAATATTATTGTCATTATATTTTCCATTTGTCTTTTATTTCTTCTTTTAACTTCCACGTTTTTATCTTCCTTCCTTGCATCTGTACTTCTTTAATTCACTCAAGTTTCTGTTGTTGCTACATTCAGCCACAGTAGCTGCCAAAGTTTCAAAGTAAACTTTAAGCACCTTTTTTAGCATGTTAGTGTCAGACATCAACACTAAAATACTAAAACTCTGGGAACTCTGGGAAGTGGAGTCTCTGAAAAGTCTTGAATGTTTTCTTGAAGATGTGTTGGAACCCTGATCCCACTGAATGCTTTCTGGTTTATTGGAGTTCTGTGCAGCATGTTAACATTCTCCCCTCCATGAAATCTGAAAGCCCAAATGTCAGCTAATTAGACGGGAGAAGAAAATAAAGTGGGAGACAAGAAAGGCAAACATTGAGAGGTATTTTGGAAGAATAGAACAGAGGAATGGATCTGCTAGTGGGCAATTAATCAGTGCACACCATTCATCCCTGCCCTCCTTCACGTTTCCTCTCACTTCTAATTGATCAAATTTAAAACGCATGATTAAAACATGTTGTGTAAATGTTCTGCTCAGCCCTTGGTGGGTGATCTTTCCTCCGCTTTCTCAGTGGGACCAATCAGATACAGTTGGAGTCTGTAATTCGGCCTGACACTTTGCTGCTTTCTTTCTGTCTTGTGCACATGCACAATAATTGACTGCAGACTTGCTGCAGAGCGAGTCGGCTCCCACAACACCACTAATGTGTATGATTTGTAATCTCTGAACACTCTGACAGCAGGGTGATTAATTTCTTAATGTGTGTAGGTTTGTGGTATTTTCCCCTGTCGAACGAATCCAATAGACGACGTTTGGAACTTAGATCGTTCAGCATATCTCGGTCGCCTTTACTACGCTGCTCTTTCTGACAAAATTGATTTGCAATCACTGTTGTCTGTGCAGAACTAATCATCAGACTGTCTATTTATCTGAGAATGAATTATCTTATCCGTACTATACCTAGAAATTCCTCTGCAATTTTGATTGCATCCTTCCCTGGATTGTAGCACTTCGTCCCCCTGATACATGACACTGCAGTAGATTTTCTGCATTCACTCCAGAAACAAAACGAGGTGACAGTCGCTTCATGTGCGAAATTCTTCCTAAATCTGTTTCTAAATTTAAGCAACACCTCCTTCGGGTATTGTTCTGCACCATCAAGCTGTGATATTCATGCATCTCATGGGTTGTTTTGTGTCTAAGTAATTAAATAGATTTAATCTATTCGCTTTCCCCCAAAATCACTTTGTCTTTTTGTACCTCGGCTGGTGATTTGCTTTGTTTCTCACAATGATTTTTTGAAAGTCCCCGGGGACTGGGAGTGAATTTGTGGTTTTTAGTCAACGACAGGCAGCAGCTCATCCACAAATCTTCGGGAAAAATGGCAAGTATGAACTGAAGGTCAGGGATGCGTCCCTCGGCATTTAAGTTTTAGGTCCTCTCTTGTTTTCTCAACTTTTGAGCATCGTTATTTGAGAGCTAATACTGACCTTGTCCAGAATGACAAGGTCATATGTAGTACATAGTATGTACATATGTAGTGAGACAGTTGCATTTCCATCGCAAAAATGAACTTCATTTTAACCTCATTAAACAAAATATATGACAATTTGTTGAGAAAATTGGGATACACTACCACTTTAAATCTACTGTTACCCCCTTTAGGAAGAATAGAAGCTTCTTATAGCTTTTTGCAAGTCTCTGCCATCGCTACTTCTCACTCTGAAGAGATAACAAAGCCAGCAGTAAAACCTGAAAAAGTTACTCCATCTAAAGACATTAACTAAGCATAATGCATTCAGACCAAAACAACCACAATCATGAAAGTCTCTGGTCACTACTAATTAAATTTGCATTCATTTTGATAAGAGTGTGGAGGTTAGTCCAAATAAGCTTTTTAAGACGTCCATCTTCTTTTTCTTTGTGTACACTTGCAGTAATTAAAATTTTACAACACTTGGTATAAAATATATATATATATAATAGTTCAAGAGGTGCATAACACATTTTCTGAGATAAAAAATGTAAAAATCAGTTTGACCAAAAAAAGCACAGTAATAGTAGTAATAGGAAAAAGAAATAAATGCAACAAGAATACTCTGAATCCAACAAAGACTGAAGGAAATGTTCTTCCAGAATAGGGCTTATATATGCAGGCAATATAAATGAAATACCTCAAACAAGAGATGCAAGACTGTTTAAAAGCAGGCGACACACTCTGGAATGGACAAACCAGCATTGCTTGCCTCAAATTCCTTGTTTTTTTCCAACTCCCATGGTACAGAATCAGCTTGTTGTTTCACTCAGTATGTTCTCCGCACAAACGTTTTCCTCAGCTCAGCCTCAGCAACACCTTTCCCTAATATCACACACATTAACTCTCACGTACCAAACAGCCTTTACTCTAAATGTCACAGCCTCAGCAGAACGCTCCATCGATGCCAAAGGTTCAGAGGCCCCAGGATCAATATTACATCATTTCTCTCAATTAGGGCATATTTATTCGCCCCCTCCACCCCCAAGTTATTATACATCTGTGAGTGATCCTATCTGCATTCATGGCAAGTTTCCAGGCGAGTGGATGCCCCGCGGGATGGGGAAGACAGAGTGTGATAAACATGAAGGGAGAAGGGAGGAAAGAATAAGACAGAAATAAAGGTTAGAGGAGTTTGGGCAAAGAGTCAGAAGAAAAGAGAAAAAGTGAACAAATTCAATAAGGTTTCATAGAGGGAATGAAATATGATGGTGTCATACCTTAGGTTATTACAGATGAAAGTGGTTACACGATGGCACCCTGTCCCAAATGGTTAATATGCCCTACAGTGTGGAGGTATAAATTGTGAATGTCATATTAGAAAGTGGTGGGCTCATAGGCAGAGGGTGCAGGGGTTTCCAGGCTAAACGATGCCTCCATTAGTGTTTTACATAAGCGTGATAATGACAGGGATCGTCACGAGAGCTGATCGTCCGTTGGACGGAGGATGCCTAATTTCATTCAGCCATCGAGGTAATCCACCGGAGTGTGACCGCGTGGCGCGGACTTTGCTCACGTTTTCAGATCGCGTCTGACCTCAAAAGTTAAGCCACCGCTTTACATTCCCTGCACTCAGCTTCGCTCACTGACAGCAGAACACGCACGAGGAAAAATAGCTGAAGGCTTTGGCTTCCTTAGCCAAAAATAGCACAAAGAAATGGCAAAGGCAGTGAGTTAAGATGCGCCGGCCTTTGTCCAAGCCAGCAGTGTCTGCTTTCTCTGGGTACACCTATTAATCATAAATTGAGCCGTGGCATGAAGCTTACAGAAAGTCTGGAATTTGATGGCTTAAGTGTTTTTTTATTATACCTGGACATCTACATGGGGGAGTAACCCTTCTGAAGTTTTAATGCCTAAACAAATCAGTAAAAAAAAATGTTTTATTCAGGAAAGTAAAAGCTGATCATTTAAGTTCAACCAGAAATGACATCCTTGATAAAACGAAAGTTTGCAGTCCTTCAATTGTCTTTCACGAATCTTTCACTTTGCTTAACTGCTGTGATATAGTTATTCTGAGAGAAGTTTTAATGTGTAAACCAAGGCATGTTTGGACTGATTGATACAATCGGCTCTTCTCTGATGTTTTCAAGGTAATTAAAAAGCCAGAAGTACAAAAGTTGCTAGATGAAAAGAAATTTTACCCTCAGGATGCACAATTAAGAATGGTTAGGATTTTGAAGTAGTAGTTGGTGGGATTTCTGCACAGTTATCCTTTTATCAGCAGCTGGTGGTAGCTGGCAGGGTTCAATTGGGTCACATCTCTCTGGGGCTCAGAACTAGCAAATATTATTTGATTGTTTTACCTTTCCATGTCTTCAATCAATGCAATAGGAATTTGCTGTTTGCGATACTTCATTAGAATAAATACCATCCATCTGCTTGAGAACTATCTGATCTTGAACAGCAGTAAAATAATACATTACCCATCATCACTAATGTTTTTATGGCAAGAAACTTTTGATACAGCTTTTTGCTAACATTGTATTAACGAGTATACTGTATATACGGTATTATCTGCAGTCGTTAATAACCTCACATATTCTTCCTTATTTCAGTGCTTCACCTCTTCACCTTAAAGGCAAACAACATTGGCCATTATCTGCAAACACAACAATAATCTGGTGTAGTTAAAGTCAGGTCTGGACTTCAACTTGAACTTAGTCGCAGCGTCATTGAGAGTAAAAGGCTGGACTGCATGACTTGAGCACTGGCTCACATAGATGAATTTGCTAAATAGGAAAATGTTGTGGTTGATTCAATAAAGCACTCGGCTCCTCAAACTTCTACATGATCCTCCTTTTTTATATAAACGTCCTGGCGGAGAACAGCCAAGGGATAATAGAGAGATGAGTGGATGCAAATGTTAAGAGGTAAAAAACATATCTTTTCACATTATGATGCAAGCTGGTGTTTAGAAAGTTAGATTGCATCTTACAACTTTTGCAACACCTCTGCAGTTATAGTTTTTTGTTTTTTTGTTTTTTTTTTCACCGAACTATATACAGCCTCAAATGTGACATCTTTGGTCTAGGTTTTCTGGTCGTCTTCACTGCAGCAGCAGTGTGTGCCTCTACAACAAACCTTTGCTCTATGGTATTTACTCTGGTGGTTTGGGACTTGTTTTAGCACAGTTTATCTTTGGAGCCACAAGTTTTCAAGTTGCCAAGATTTTGTTTTTGTGCTGGCCTTTCACTGAGACCGCTGTCTCCCAAGTGCTACTGCATCACATCTACTAACACATTGCAGACAGTGCAGTTTCCATCCAGGTGGTGGTCTGTCAACACTGTTTTCTACCTTAAATCTGAGCAAGTATTTTATTGTTGAAACTCTTTTTTTCCCTCTTCACACTTAGTTTTTGCTGTGTTTCAGCGATCAAGCCGGTCTCAACTCAACATCATGCAGATTACCATCAGTGGCGAGATGGGCTTAGCATCACATTCAACTCCACTGGGTGACAGTTTGATACCTAGGAGCCACCTGCTTGAGATTTAAGCAGACCTTTTAGTGTGGCAGCGATTTTTAGAGCTGTTAGATTGCCCCACAGTTAAACCGTAACATCATGGCGCTCTTGAGCTATTTATCGGTCTTCCTTAACCATTATTCGTGGGAACAGACTTTCACCTTTTCTCTTCAGGGCAATTTTCTGCATTGTTTGGAGCATTTCTTGGCCTCACATTTTCTCACTATGTTCATTTTTCCAACATTGCAGCAGCCTTACTTTTAAATTTAGCTCCTACTGCCAAAATTGTAAACCCTGTAAACTTTTTTCTCTTATCATTCCTTTAGCGGTGCACGTGTGCGGTTGCCAGGTTGAACTAATTGTCCTCACTGTGCTTTCAGCCAAACAGGTGGCCATATTGCTTTCCTTCTGGCTGTATTGATGTGAGTGTGCCTCCAGGTTGGACAGAGATGATAGCGTCTCCTTTCCACCCAGAGCGCGACCTTGATTGGACGCTCCGCGTGTACCGTTATTGGTCTCACATTGGCCTTTTGGGCCAACTTTGATTGGTTTTTGTGTTCTTGTGTGTGAGAAAGGCGAGCACAGAGAAAAGAAAGAGAGCATCCTCTGATGTCTAGCCAGAGAGCTAGGGGGCCGGGATTACTGTCAGGAGGCGAGGGACAGTGGCTGCAAACTTTGGCAAGTGTCGCATTACACACGAGGGCACAGATCCGGCAAATGATGGCTTGATACAGCTGCTGCTTACACAATCATGCACGCACAGGCAGAATCTTGCATTAAGGCGAGCAGAAGCACAAGCTAATGTTCCCCACATTCACACTCCTGCACACAAGGTCTTGCACAGCTTTCACCAGCTCACAGCATCACCTCTGGGGATTTAAATGTGCTAAAACAAGATGATGTGGTCAGATTTACCCACCCCACAGATAAACACTGTATTCATCTGCTGCATGTCAGGCTATTGTATCTACAGCTGTGGCCCTCTGTTTTGTCTGTGGGCGGGCAGCTTCTGGGAATAAGAATGTGTCAAATGAAGTGTTATGGATATTTGTCTCATAACCACGATGAGTCAAGCAACACCTTGTTTTTCAAGCTTGGGTAAAGAAGCTGTATTTTCTTCTTCAGCTGTAGGAGGGATTATGACATGGTTGAACTAATGTCAACCATGTCATAATAACGTCTTCAGACCAAAATACTGAAGGATGAAATAGAACCGAAATTTATACAACAGAGCTGTTGTTTTCCTATTCTTATCCCTGTGTATTTCTTTTTCTTCTTTAACAGCAACAACACTATGCATATGAGTTTTCATTAATAGATGATATCAATACTTTATTTCAGGCCTGCATGGTTCAGGGTCACAATGGGGTGGGGGAGTGAGGTTCTGGTCTCTGGCAGACTTTGCTGTGGGGCATAACTCCAATTCATTTGCAGATTTTGTCTGAGATCCTACCTAAAATATTCAAAAGAAAATGCATCTTTTCAAATGTAACCTATCTCTTTACAGCCATTTAACATGTACATCACTGATACTTTACAAACGTCACTAGTCTGCGTGCTCATATGCGGGTGGTGGACGATAATGCGGATTAAGTTGGGAATGAGCCGACTCTGGTCTTAAACAACTTTAAAATCACAAGATATGCTTCACCAATACCATCCGTGTTGATTTTCACAAACACTGAGCATTCTCTCTACTTGTCACGTTACGGCTTCCTCTACTGCACATGACAGAGACTTTCAGGTTGTTTGCAGTTCACACAGGAGATCACATACAAGTCATGTAAACTAAAATTGTGAACAACCACTCAAAAAAAAAAGTCTTTGAATAATAATTGAGCATTAAGGCCTGCAGTGTGAACAATACCCATAGAGCTTGACTAAACTCAGCTTCTGATACTTGTTTTTTGCTTTGCTTGGAATTTTTATGTCAGTTTCAGTCGAGCAAGCTCTGCAACTGCGTTTTAAAAATCAATTATTTTCATTTGCTTGAGATATTTACGGTTGCAAAAATCTGTGTTTTCCCTAACAATCAAAACATTCTTCCCCTACCCCCTCTAGGTTTTAGTGTGTGTGTGGGAATGGTCATTGATGTTACATTTTGCTCTCAATTTTGCAGTTTAGCAAACATCAAACTGCAGACTGAAATACTATCATTATCATTATCCAGAGAAGTCTCTGAAACCAACCAGCAATGTAACCCTTATGGTCACTACTGCTGTTGTTGTAATTTTGTCCCAGAAAAATTGAATAGGTTCCTGAATTACTGTGCAGTTTGGACACAGCTGATGAGCAGGCAGCTCCTCCCAGAGCATCCTGGATGATGGTTCCTACATACCCTTGCCAGGGTGAAATTCCAAATTGTTATTTTGCTGCTCAACACATTGCTTTTGGAAGGTACCAACATGTTTTCAACAATGAAAACAACGTGCCCAGGAATTGTTTTATTGTCACAAGATTTCATTTCTGTTCCTGTTGAGAGGAAACCACGGGCCACGTTGCCAGCTATGTTGGCAGTGCTCAGGTTTAATCTCAGAGACTCAGGCTAACTATAACATGCTAGCTTCTTCTTCCTGTAGCAAACAAAGACTAGAATATTTGCTTTGTCTGTCAAATTATAGACCAGAAAACCATGTTGAGTGGTTCCCTGTACGATGCCAGAGTCTTGATACTGATACTAGGTTTTATTTTTTCATTTATAACGTACATTACTGACTCTCTGGTCCATTAGTTGCTGGAGCAACTAATGGGTTGCAAAGGCTTAAACAATCCATTTTCTATCATTTTCTCTCTCTTGATCATTTAGTTTTTCAGTTTAATTGTCCCTAACAGGGCTGCACGATGCTTTTGTTTTTATGATCACTCTCAGACTCTTAGTGCTTTTAAATGTCTCTAATAGAAACTACCGCCACAGTTGCATGGCTTGTACGCTCGGATTACCGTTTCTATGACTTTTCTTTCTCATTCTTCTTCAGAGCAACTCTTCCATTTATTAGCTACACCTTGAAATGATTTGAGATGTGGGTCATGGTGCATTAGCTATACCAGAAGTAGCCATCATATTCCACATATTTTTTCTGAAACCAGTCAGCCCATTTTCTGACACCATCCAGACTATTGGTGGTTACTCATTCTTTTCTCCCTTTTCTAAAATTCCCTATAAACTCGAGAAATGGTTGGCCCTCTTCCACCAACAACTATGCCACCTTAAGTCACCTAAATACATTTTTATTCTACTTTCTCACAAGCCTAGATTCCTACATGTGTTGTTTCAAAAAGTAATTGAACACGTGTCCCAAATAAAGTGTCCGGTGACTGTATGACATTAATTATTTTGTGATTCTGTCTATTTGTTGTTGGTACAGTGTGTTGGTCTTAAACTGAAAACTTGTCCAGCATTTGCTTTGGACAAAAATCCAGTTAATACATTTGTAACCTTTGGATAAAGTTTGCTTTAGTTGTGTAAATGTGTGTAAGATTTAGCTGCGAAGTGTGGATACTGATACGTATTCTGCCAGTGTTACAGTTAAACATTAAAACAAAATGATAAACACAAACTCTTCTCCGCCAAAGGTCAAAGAAGAAGCAATCCAACCCAAAATGATGGTTCAATGAGCTGCCAGAGGCTTTTTTCCCTTCCTCACCATCTCCCTGTTTCCCAGCATTTTGGACTTTCCAACCTTCTCATACCGTCTGCAAAATGTTTTGCTAATCAGATATTGGAGTTTTTTCTCCACTAGAACTTGACAGTGTCAAAGTTCGATGCAGTTTTACAGCTATTTGAACAAGTGCTAACATTCCTCAAATCACACTCATGAATCTCCTAAGTTGTAGTTGGCTTGGCAAGTAAAATTCATCTAGGCGGTAATGCTTTGGTTTTGCATTTTTGAAGCCAAACAGATAATGATTTAAAATACTCTCTTAAAACTGAATGAGTTTACATAATCCAAAATTTGTCTCCTCTTAGTGTTTCCTAGAGGAGATACCCAAGGCTTTCCCAGGACAAACTTAATTAGCTTGTTTATGAGAGATGAAGGCGGCAACCTTATGTTCTGCAAACAACATGCTTTCTTGGATGTGTAAAGGGAAAACATCTCTAACCTATCAACACTACAGAGCTTCAGAGATCCCTCTGGCTGTCGGCGTGGGCGACGCCAAGTTGCCCCGGTGTCTGCATGTCTTCTTTTGTGTGTATGTAAGAAAGTGGATATCTGGTGCACTCCCTGTAAAAAGCCGTGCATGTGTGTTAAATGTGTTCCAGTTTGTAGGACCCAGAGGTATGACTCATCAGCTATTAAAGCATGATGCAAAGGGAAATGCATCCATGGTCGTGTTTGAGTGAGAGAAATGCTTAACTGTACAATATGTGTTAGGTTTTTGCTTTTTTGTGCATTTGGTTTAGTATGAGGGAAAAGAAGCACAGCAAGACTCATTGTGAGCCGCAGGGAGAATCGGCGAGTGCTTTCACAGCCGGACCCACTGCCCTCTTGACCATATTGTTCTGCTGTCGTTTACATTACTTGATGCAGCAAATATTTTTAGCATTCATTTATCATGTCTTTAGATGTGATTGCATATTCTGTGCATTGGTGTCCTTTGTTGTCCTTGCTGTGCTGTCAGGATCACAGCCATTCCTATTTGTGCTCCTGACAAACTTGTGAGCATGCAGTGGCTGTCAATTTGAGACAAAACTATTGCTTTTTTAGCAGATTTTGATGCAAAGAGTGCTTTTGTTTCTGTCATATTTATGGAATGATGACTTATGGTGCATTCACACCAGCCTTGTTTAGTCCTTTATTTGAACTCTAGTTTGTTTGCCTAGAAAGTCGAATTTATTTGATGAGGTGTGAATTCAAAATCAAACTCTGATGCAGATCAAAAAACCAAACTCTGGTCTGCCTACAAAACTTAGGTTTCGGTTCAAATAAAGTGACCTCTGGTGTGTTTCAGATTCAACTAGATGCAAGTAGACCAGAGACTGTTCCAAAAGCAGGAAACGGACTATAGGGGGCATTTTGGGTAAATACAACCAAAATGTGAGTCTGGCACGAGTAGGAAAAATGGCTCATGGTCTTTTACCAAAGACAAAAGGGAAATTATTCATTTTTGACTTCATTTTGTGAAGAAGAAATTTGTGCTTATTGTCTTCTTCAGAGGTATTTGTTTAATTTCCTTCAGTGGATCTTGGTGCAGGATAGGTTTTGGTTTGTTTCACATTGCAGTAAACCCTACCAACTGAAAATGTAGCAAATGTTGCAATTTTGGTCTCCCGTCGAGCCAAGTCTACTGGACTATAATGAGTGAAACCAACCTTATTGTCAGTGAGATTTAATCTTTTGACCTTTGAGTAGATTGACTAGGGACAGAAAATAAAGTGAAACCTTTTAAACTTGTATGCATCTCTACCACGTCCAATGTCTTCTAGTATATGAATATAAGACAGAATAAACTAGAAAGTTCATAAACACTATTCCAAATCAGTATACACATAAAAAAGTTAATATTTCATGTTAACTTCCACAAGTTTTTGCATAAAACAAAAATATTTTAGCAATACTCCAAGTTTATTTTGAACATCAACAGAAGCGAAGTGTGTGACTTTTGGCATCAAAAAAAACATACTTCTTACCGACCCACATTTTCTTAACTTGTGTATTTCCAGCATGCCTTACAGGCAGCTTGACTGACAGCTGACTGAGAGAACGATGAAGAAGCAGGAGGTAACGGGTCATTTTTTTGGCTGAATCTTAGGCTTTCGCTTCAGCTGTATTGATTTTTTCTTGTCAGACAAGACAGACGTCCAGGATTTTTGTAATCTGAACTATACAAACTAAAGATGGTGCTCATTGTCTAAATGATTTGTGTACATTCATTAATGTCAGTGTTGGTTTTATGCATTGCTGAAGAGCCAGCTTTTTAGTTGTATTTGCGCAGCTCAACATTACTTTTTTGTTGTTTTTTTGTTTTTTAAAGCTAATGCAAATTTGCATTCACATTTTGCTCTTTGTAAAACAATCTCCCATTGATGAATAATCAGTGAATATTTTCATCCGTTTCAAATGGGATCGCAATCAAGGTCATCTTTTGAAATTTGAAATTTTGAAGCTTTCGATGGCAATTCGGATTCAGATCATTACGCTTCCCTGGAAGACATTTTTTTAAAGCCTCTTTTCTCAGTGGGGTGAACTCATTGCTTTTATCCACAGAGGTAAATTCCTCATCAAGTGAATTACTGAACCCACATGTCTCTGCATGGGGTTTGCCATTCGTGAACATACATGGTTTTGGGGATTCTGCAGTTTTTCCCCCCCTGTAATTGAGTCGGCTGCATACCTCCATGTCGGCTTTGTCAGTGAGCCTATCGTGGCATATCTATGTGCTCATCCAAGTGCTGTCAGTCAGCCAGCTGCTCTGCTCTCGTCCCACACCTGGTGGAAAGCCTGAGCGTTAGCTCCTGGGATGTTTTTGTGTGTGAAAGTGTGTGTTTGAGATCATGTCGGGGAAAAATGGGAAAGGGCTACAACAACCGGTGCTGGTTTCATTTAACTTAATAATGGTATTGGTACACCCCACTTAATGAGTCACATCATTTTCTGGATGTTAATGGCCTTCTTTGTAATTTAGGATGGAATTACAGAGGACTGGTTGTTGAATTAATCATCAATTCTTTTTCTATGTTCTTATTGCCTTAAGCTTGAGGGAGAAAAGAGTTTTGTCTTAAGTAGCTAAATGCATTAAGGTTCAAATTAGTGCTTTGCAGGTGTAAATGTTTTGCACTGCAGCATTTTGTAGAACTTCTGCAATGTTTCCATCACTGTGTTGCATACAGTAAACATCAACACCACACCTTTACATGCATATGGATGAATATCCTCTAGGAGCTGGATTTGCATCAGGAAGCCCTGTTTATCATTGTTCAGTGTGCATAGATTATCATTCAGATTTCAGGCCTTTTCTTATGGTCATCCCCAGGCAGATTGGAAAACCTAAAGATGTAACTGTTATTCAGAGCGGGAGAGCTGAAACAGTTTCCAGTGGCCATCTAGAATATCTTCCAGGCTCAAGTGGTTTGCTCCCCTTTGGGTTATTTTCGGGTCCCTTTTTTTTTTATTTTGGAAGTTAGGTTTTGCCTGTCCTAGTTACTGTATTCCCCAAAGTGAACTCGAGGCTCTTTTTTTCTCAGTCTGATCCAGATTTTTCACCCCTTTTCTCATTCTCTCTGTCTGTTCTCTCACTCACTGTCCGATTCTTTCCTTTCCTGCCATCTGTTCCTGCTTGTGGCATCGCTCTTCCTGCCTTCCTCTTTGCCATATTTCATGCTTCATCTACATTTTCTCTTCTATAGCTGCCTTTTTGTTGCCTCGCCCATGACTATATAACTTTTAGATTTGGAAGTTGAGCTAAGAAACTTATTGAATATGTGGAAGGAAAGAAGAGTTTTGAGGAACTGAACTTAAAAATTTATGATTTTTGCACTGGCAATGGTCCAGATATTTAATATAGTTGCAGTGCACAAAGCCTTGTCTAGCCTTGTGACTGGGTCTGATCTTGCTCCTTCAATAGACAAAAGATTTCCTGACAATTTGGTTCTGTTTGTGTCTTCCAAACAGTGCAGAAGCTTCTGGGACAGGAGTCATCATGAGGTACCTACCAGCCAATCAGAAATAGATTTTGGTGTATAATTTTGGTAACGGTTTTCCAGAGGGACATCCCTTGATGCAGCTGAGACAAACAGCTTGTGCAGAGTAAATGATAATTGGGGTTTTTAGATAAACAAAAAAATGTAAAACACTTTAAAGGGAAGCATTTTTTAGAGAAACCAGCTTTTTATTTTGATAAAATATAAGCTAAGATTTCATTTACTCTATATCATAAATTCCAGCTAGCCAGTTGAAGTAGGAATCAGAGCAAAACGTCTTTGGCCAGCAGTGGTCAAATTCCAAATGTTGGTTTATGGGGTTAGAGTTTGTAGATATTAAGTTTAACCATTTAGGAATGAGAGCAAAGACTTTAAAAACCAGAAACAAACCAAAAATGTCCTATGAAAGACTTCTGAAACTGAGTAGTTCTCTATAAGACAGATAGAAACTCTGATTTCAAGTGAAAAGAGCTAAACATCTTGACACATTTTGAAAAACATGAGGAAATTAGTTTTATATGACTCATTAGAAGCTTTTATTACAATGTTTTTGTGTGGAGGGGTGTTGTTTGTAATTGGACTCAACTCCTTTAGGAAAAGTGTTTGGAATCAGAGGTTTTGAATGCCAGATCAGAGCATACGTTGCAGCATCCATCTTGTTGGATGATGTGTTACAACCTACAAACTGCAGAAGCTGTTGCCATGGAGAGCCCCCTTTATTTCCTAGCAGTGAAATGCGGCCAATGCCTGAAGCAGTGAAACAAGTGTGTCAGCCTGCATAAAGGCAACACACTGCATCTGTATACAGCCTGAACATCTTGTCTTTGTTTAATGTACATGTATGTCTGAATGCGTATACACTTCGGTGCTATTGCTGCTTTATAACCCTGTTGTGGAAGGTTTTTTTTATGCCTAAACTGCACATTTTCTTGGCTGGAAATTAATGTGTGCCATTTCTGTTTTGACTTTTCCTGCTAAAACTCAGCAGCAGCTAAAGTTTTCATGTAACGTTTTAGCCATCAGAGAGTCTTTTGAAGACTGTGAAATCTGCCTGTCAGACAGATGTATTTGTGTCATGAGGGATTTAGCTGAGAGTGGAGCTGTGTGATCTTGTAAAGCGTGTGTTAATGCAGATGCGTAGATGTTTGTGTGAAGTGATGCGTCTGGATGCATGTCTTCATTTGACCTAAACTGAGGAGGTTTTATCAAAAGATTAGCAAATCAACATAACCAGCATACGATGTAAACTAGGTTGTGCATATTTCAGCGATCAACTAAAGCATGGGGGTATGAGGAAATGTAATCATAGAATTAGTTCTCAGTTACAGGATTTACTGAGGCTTACATACACATAGCCTTTCATTGCGATTCTTTTGGACTTTTCGCAGGCCTTTGCTTCCACTTTTTGCCACATCTTGTTCCATTTTCTGTTTTGCCACCTGTAGCAACATTAAGACTGTTTTGAGCAGCAAGGTGTAATCATCAATTACACATTCAAGTTCGAAAGCAGGCACAACTTAATGTAATGCAATTCCAGTGAATTCAAGTGCATTGTTTTCTAAGACATTTGATAGTAATTAGGGATCCATTTTGTCACATGCTGTGAGAGATAAAAGTGGGCAATGTTTGTCTGCAAGTCTTCTGCAATTATGACGCAAAGCTAATCAATATTATCACACAACAGAAGAAGAAGCTTTTTGTTCAACTGAGGTTACAAAACACTGCAGCAGAGGTAAAAGTGTTGGGATAAGCTTCAAGGCTGTCAAGTATTGCTAAATGTACAGTGTATGTGATTTAGGTGAAGTGGCACAATGTTATAGTTTATAAAAATATAATGATTTGTTTTGCAGAAGGTATTCAGTGGGGAAAATGTTTCATTAAAATTTTTAATGGAGTCAAAATAGTTAATATTTTCTGCAATCCCAAATATAAATCTACTTTGTCTTTTCAAATTAATTAATTAATTTATATAGCATCATTTCACAACTCTTAAGGATTTGTACAAAACAAAAAATTGTCGGTTCAGTCCAATCACATAGACTCCAAGTCAATTACATACATTGATTCTAGTTATTGCAGTCAAATTAATTTAAAAGGTTTTCGGTCTAGCAGATTGAATCAAGTCACTGACTGGAGCATGCAGCAACATCGAACACTCACCTGCATTATGTCATCGACTTGTCAGTAATTGCTGATACTGAATATATATATGGAAACAGCAGAAAGTAACACTTCCCTTAAACAGGAAGAAACCTCCGACAGAACCAAAACCTGGGTCAATGTGAGCAGCCATTTGCCATGACCGATTTGAGAAGACGGCATACACACAAAGAAAATTTAGAACTACTGGTCCTGGAGTACTTTCTATGTCAAAGAAAAGTAAAAAATTAAAGGCAGCAGTAACTCCTTCAGGATCTAAGAGAGAAAGACGTTCCAGTAGAGTTTTCTGATGGTAGGTCAAGAAACAGTCCCAAAATGCCTCCTACACAATTAGTTGGCATATAGATGGCGTCCAGTGGTTGTCATGGAAACCTGGTGACTCCACTGAACTACACGTTGCTGCATTTCTCCAACGGTGAACTTAAGAGATTGTTTTTTTGTCTCTTCCCATCTTTTGGTAAGATAAACATAGGTTACCAATCACTCGCTGCTTTATTCTTCCATCTTTCCCATTTTGAAAATAGCAGAAAAATGGATGCTAAAATGGATTATGTTCATATCCTAGAAAATATAAAGTACCGGTAATGGATTTCTAAAGATAAGTTCCCAGATATTGTGGTTATCTTTTTTATGTTCCTATGATTTTGGTACAATTTCTTACACCGCTTTTTCCTGCACTGGATAAACGTGCTGTCAAAGGCTGACGTATGCTAATTCTTTCAGTGTGCGATTATGCTTCTTCAATAAAAGAGGAATCAACTGTAGCCGAATCTTTTCTTTAAAAGCGTAACATCCTTCTTTCTTCATGTAGAGGGAAGAAAAATCTAGAAAGTGAAGCACATTTTACCCGTTTGAGCACCACCTCGCCTGTGTGCTCAGCTCCACTTCTTGACCCTGACATGTCAGCTTCTTCACACTGGCGGGTCTCCATCACCTTAATGGGCTTTTAAGCATCATTACAGCCTTCATGACTTTAGCTAAAACACAGCCAAGGTTGTTGAGTCAAGGTGGTCAGGCAGGTGCGTGCGTCACAAGACACAATAGCAACTGATTTAGACAGTTAGGGGGGAATAAATGCAGCATTAATCAAGTGGGAGTATAGAGAATGGTGGTACATGCTTTATATGAACATAGGCTCTGAATAAATGAGAGGGCCTTAAGCGGCCTCATTGGGGGTATTGATTTAGATTGATCCAGTCATCTGTGTTACTTTGTGAGTTAGTTGGATCCCTTGAGACATACTGTACATTTTGTGCAATTCACCTTGTAAGGTCAAGGTTTCAGGCTGTCAGTCCTGAGTCGTTTGAGTAAATCACTCTGTAGTTAGGATTTAAGAGCTTTGCATGAATTTCTATAAGAGAGAAAAGTTTCCTCGTGTCTATTTTCACACTGCTGTCCTACGGCAGGTCAAGCCTTTTCACTTTTCTTTGCTCTTTCATCTCTCTGCCTTTCAGAGTGCTTCTGCCATACATCACTATGTTAAACGGACATCATTCCAGATTTACCGCCTCGTTAAGCATACAGGTCAGCCAACATGAAGCGGCCCCTCCTCCTCCTCCCACATATAAGAAACAGAAAACTAGTTCTCTGTTAAAGCAGTCAAGGCTGAGAGTGAAAATATAAAAACAATAAAGAAAAATGCAGTACCCCTTCAGTTATACTACAAATGTTGTGAGTTTAAAGCTGTGTACGTTTGTAGAATTTAGTTACATCTTGTGGCAAAGGAGTAGCTCACATGAAAGTAAACGCACAACCTTTAAACCTCTTGGTAGGAATTACAGTGACTCTTATGATCCTCAAGCAATATCCAGGCCTTTTAGACATCCTTGTTCATCTTTTCATTATTTCTGAATGTCTGCTACCGGCCCCAGCTCTATTTCCTATGACAATCGGTCATGGTTCTTCCAGAATACTTCGGAGCTGGCTAATAAAAACATTTATAGGAGCTTATGCTCTTATTTAGCTTAAGGTTGGAAGCATTCAAAGAAGGAACCAGAAAAACTCCTTACCAGAGAAATTCTGCCCAACAACAGCAGACAAGAAGAATCTTTGATTGGCTTAATATTTTCATGACTGCAAGAGAAATCTCTTTGACAGAGTGCAATCCGTTCAGTTTATTACTAGTCAGTTTAGTTATTCAGCAGTAAAAGGTTCTCTGCCAAAGCAAACCTAGCCGATTGCATTAAGTCACTGAACCTGCAGCAATCACTCCTCTTGAAAGAGCAGTGACAATACACCATTAATTGCATGGTGCCTTTTATTCTGGAGCAATTTCTCACATGCATGTAGTAAGAAGAAATGTTCAACAGAATCTGGCTCAATGTCAGCAATTACTGCAGATAATGCCCAGTTTTTTAAGAAATGTGGTCAGTATGTCCCTAAGCTCATTTTATACAGTCTTCAAAGAAGCATTCTTTTATTTATATAATTTTTTAAAAATTGACATCATTTTTATTTTAACAGCGGTGTGTGGATATACTATATGATAACAGTGAATCCTAAATGTTTAGGTTTTTGTCTCTTTCAGACCTAAGCAGAAAAATAAAGATGATTGTATTGTTGTGGCTGGTTGTGATAACGCTTCTTGATTATCTATAGCCACAGGTAGAGACTGACAGAATCTGAAGGACTTTTGTATCGAGCTTAGTACGAAGGACAAAGTCAGAAATATCAGATAAATTCTGGTCATATTATTATATCCTGGGGATAAGGGTCTTTTCATGACTTGCTGCTTTAATGCAGTCCACATTTTACAGTACTATTATTGCCAAAAAGAAGTAACTCCTATGATTCATGAGGGAAGTCGGATGACTGTGTCAGGTATGTGATATTCCACAGTATTGCTTTGAAATGGAAGTACAGCACAAATCTAAAAATCTACTTTCACCTGCAATATGTTATCTCCCAGTCATACTGCACAATCCTGTAACAAGAAAACTTTCAGTTTCCATTCTGCATGATTATTACAGCATTTCCGCTGCTCCTGGTTCGATGTTTTAAAATGCTTTGTGTATTACCAAGAGAAACAGCATGTCAGCTTCTGTTCAGAAACTGACATGCATGCTGACATGCTACGAGGTTTTCCTCAGTCTGGGTCGTATTTTTACATCCCCTGAATAGCAAGGCCAGGAGTGTGTCATTGATTCTTGAGGCCGACGTGTAACTCTGTATTCAGCCTGTCCTTTCCTCAGAAACGTCTTGCTTCTCATTCATTGTTGTACACCTTCACACCTGGGAACCAACTTTACAAGCCAATTCTTCTGCACTGTTTGCCAATGAAAAGCCCACCCACAGCAGTTAAGGGACTCTGGGCAATAGCTGGTGACTATATTGTAAGACTTGGTAGCACTTTCTAATGAGTTCAATAATTAAATTTGATAACAAATCATTATATTGTACAATAAAGAATTGACATCTTCATCCGGTACTCTTTGAATACATTATTGAATTCCTCACTTTTGTTTGGCTCTTTTAGGGTTAAAATAGAGATTCACCTATCAGAGTTATATGGCCTATTACCAATATATGGTTGATACTAATCTGAGCAGATTCCAATTTCTCTTTAAGAGCTACAATATAAAAAGAAACTAAGACAGAATTTTCCATCCTGGCAGCTGTGAAAGTTCTTTAATTATTCATATATGGAGCATGTTTCATGTGGGAGAGTAGTTTATTAACATTTTAAACTAAGAGCCCTTATGATTAGAGAGTTTAAACTGTCTTTACCATCTTATATTAGCAATCAGTGTGACCGGCAATACTAAAATCACAGTGTAGATCCTTAGCCTAACTCACATTTTGAAATCCAGCTTTTTCTCTTTTACCCTTGCTGTTATGTAATGAATTACACGGGTTAATACACTTAACAACCGAACATTTTGACTTGTATCTTTGGCATAACTGAACTTAAACTAAAACATCCTTTCACGAAATCAAATTTGCATAATTTGTTAGTTGGAAGTCTCTGACCTTGTTTAGCAGTTCAACAGCAAAAACTGCAACATAATTGTTCAAAAATGTAATCGGGAATAGAGAAAACTGATGGGGTTGAGATAAATAACCCAAACAGACTATAGAAATATCTGTGCAGCAGATGAAAAAGTGTGTTTTGCATGATATTACCCTTATAAGTCTTCTTTAGTCAGTGATAGTGGGTTCTACACAGATTGAAATGGTATATATAATACTTTCACCAATCAGAAAATCAAATTAAAATCAAATAAAATTTTATTTGTGTAGCACATTTCAGCAGCAAGTCATTTCAAAGTGCTTTACATCATAACAAACACAAAAACTCAAAGTCATGCAACATAGAATCAACAATCAAAACATTACATTAAGTCAAGTGCCATCATTAAATTTGTAATTGATTACGTTTGGAATACAGTTCTAAACAGGTGGGTTTTTAGTCGAGATTTAAGGGCACTCAGTGTTTCAGCTGTTTTACAGTTTTCTGGAAGTTTGTTCCAAATTTGTGGCGCATAGAAGCTGAATGCTGTTTCTCCTCATTTGGTTCTGGTTCTGGAGATGCAGAACAGACCAGAACCAGGAGACCTGAGAGGTCTGGAAGTGTTGAAACAACAACAGCAGAACTTTAATGTATTGTGGTGCTAAGCCGTTCAGTAATTTGTAAACTAACAGTATTTTAAAGTATATTCTTTGCAAAAATGATCAGATCTTTTAAGTTGTGGTCACCAGTCGAGCTGAAACATTTCCATAAACAGCTGACCTCTCTGTGAATGTGTATTTTATCTGTGCAGTCATGACTTTACTTATGTTACCTGCTTAAAATGAAATCTAAACAAACTCTGTAGTTATAGAAATATATTTAATGACTTGGTCTTAGTCTATAGAGGCAAAATCATTAGATGCCCACCAGAGCTTTTTTAGAGGAAACCTTGTTGTTGAGCTGACTGTTGTCTGACTAGATTGTTAGTACTTTAGAAGCGTTGAACTTCAAAGTGGCCTAGTTTTCAAGCAGTCCTTTTCTGAGCTTGTAATGAATGCTGCAGGAGGATAGGGAAATCTGGCCAAAGTCCTTGTTATGCAACTCAGATGCATTGATAATGAATGAATCTGCACTGCAGCTGGTTACACAGAGCTTCCTTAAAGGAAAACACATGAGCGTTATCCTAGACTATTTCAGGCCAGTGATCTGATCCTCACCAGCTGCAATAATTGTCTTTAAAGATAGGGAATATGCAGTCATTTTCAACTGAAATAATTAGTGTTTTCACATGTAAACTATGGAAATGTATGGTCTAAAGTTTTCTATCTTGTTTGACAAATTATAAATGATGACATGGATTAATTTGAATATTATCCACATTGCACAGACAATAGATTTTAGTATTAAAGTAACCAGAACACATTCTATAAGGTAAGAATCTGAAAACATTTTGTAATGTAGCGTCTTTTAGCCTCTTGTTTTGCAATTTCTGTTTGCAATTTGTTATGTTTTTCTATATAGTTGGCCATTTTTGTCAATTTCACTCATTTGAGCTGTTTTGTAGTTTGTATACTTTTTAAATCAGTTGGTTTTATTGTGCGCGTATATAGAAAAAGTGGCTTTAAGAATATTTTAGAACACATGCAAGATGCTTGTATAAACATTTGCATTTACTTTTGAAGCATTTGGGTGGTTACCTAGGGTGGTAGTAGAAAGGAGGCGCACAAGCACCAGATTAAAAACAATATATTGCACTGACCATTTGTTTAAAATCTGCTTTGAAATGTTCACTTCTCCTCTGTTAAATATCAATATTACGTAGTGAAATATTGATAAATGTATTCCTACACTCTACTTACTTTTTTCATCATGACATACGATATTACAGACTTTTCATCAATTTTCACCTGGAAGTATAGATTAAATTAATATAAAGCTACTTTGAAACTGTTCCACACCAGTTACATGTCGAATATATGAAGATATGTTGGAAGAACCAGACTTTGGCTTCTCACTGTGAGTTACACTGATAAGAAATGGTTAGAAAGGGACTTTTTATTTTTTGCTTTGGTAAGTGGTGGTGGACTTGCACTGTTCCGACTGTAAAAATAATGGACTCTTTGGAGCAAACTGCTGCTCCATCATTCCCTTACATAACATCTTGTCGGTGGCTGTGTTTCAGCAGCACATAGAGCTGATCAAGGTTTCACTTAATGATGCTTCGCAGCACCAAGGATTCTCTGCAGTCTCAACAGCCGGAGTTCTTCTGTCACATTTTTTTGATGTTGGCTGCCTAAGGCCACCACTGTAACAGGACTTGTTCTCTCTGTAGAAATAAACAGAATTCAAAGAATGTTGTGTCAGCCTCAATTATACAAGACAGAAGGTGGCTTAAATGCTGCTTTAGTTATCCGGCTCACCTTGCAGTGTCAGCTTGGAACTTTGTCATTTCAGGGGCTTTGGTATTTTATCTGACCCACCTGTGCCTTAGCTGTCTTTATTCCTCTTTTATATAAAATTACATCAAACAATTACCACAGAGCATCACCCTGCGGGATGGTAATTGTTTTTTTCCCCCTTATGCTGAATTGATTAATTCTCCTTGATTGTGGAAACAGGTGGTAAGGCCAAAGATAAACAAACATTAGTGATTATCTGAGGAGTCCACATGAATAAAACTTGCTTCAACTCCCAGGTGAAATGACAGCTGAGGCTTTATAGTATAGACATTAAAAGCTCAAATAAATATGCATTTAGTAGTTTAATATTCTGTAGACAGTAATCATTCCTGGATGTGAAATTTGCAACTGAGAAATGCGAGTTTATCTGGACTATAAACATCTTCCCTGATGAGAAATTTATTATTCCATTTAGTTGAAATGATCCCAAAAGCCTGTTACTGAAAAGTATTTCCATGCACTGTACGCTATATGCATTTAATTTTTGGTCTTTTAACAATGGAGATGATCTTTCATGTGTAACCATATGTAAGTGCTACCCTGTGAGCAAAGTTCAATGAAATAAACAGAAAACAGACTTTCTGGAAAACACAAAATTTTGGTTAAAAGTGAAGAGATGTAAACAAAGATGTCTACTGTTGTTGAAATGTGGTGCGGGAAGCCTTTTCAAATTGTTCAAGCTAACTTTGAATAGGACCCATAGGGGGAAAAAAAGCAAAGATGTTCCTTTTAAGCATATCAGAACAGGTTCATCTACAATCACTTCAGTCTTCAATGTCAACACATGCTCATACCAGCCCCATGCCATCTACCCCTTTGGCAAACGGTTTGCCCTCATGTGCGACAGTATCTTGAGATGTTTTTTATGCAGAATACACCCTCCTAATACTCAATTTCCAGATGCCAGTTTGTCAGCCAGAAAACAGAACGGATGGTTTGAAAACCAGTTGTTCATGGTCAAGAGAACGCGCATCATTCTGTTGGACCAAAAAACTGAACTCCCCCTGCTCAATTCTGGTCCACTGCAGCAGGTGACTGTCCCACCAATGCAAACTGTTCTTTCTTTTTTTTATTTTTTTATTTTTTTTTAGTTAGTTTCAGGTATAATATTGAAAATAAAATAAAATGTTGCAGCTCGTCAAGAGTTAATTCCTACTCCTCCAAACTTCGGTCTTTTCTGCCATGATCGCTGTGTTTTTTATACTGTTGTAAACCACACCTATATGCCAAGACAAATTGAGGTTTCACAGGAGCTTGGCTCAGTGTCTCTTGTGAACCTTGAAGTGTGTGTGTGAAAAAAAAATGTCCTTTAACTACGTCGACTAGGTCCTTTTGCCCTGCTTGTCAGCTTTGTCCAGCATTCAGCCGCTTCCATCACCAAATGCTAGTCATTGCACAAACTTTAAGCTCACATTAGATAATCTCAGTAGTGGGTCACCTCTAATAGTATGTGTGATGGTGGTCTTTACAGAGAAAGAGGAGGATTGGAAACAGGGTGCTGTATGTAAGCTTCTTTGGACTGTGTACCCCTGCTGCTTTCTCTGCAAACCACTTCGCAACCTACCTTCACCCCAGCTCCTCCTTTTTCAGCTTTCTGACTGAATCAATGTCACATCTGTTGTCACAGTTGCTTGCTCTGTGCTGGACCTCAGGGGGTCTTTGGTGCAGTTCTCCTTGCCTCAGGCTTCGCAGGTATGAACTGAAGGGCAGAGAGCTCCCAGAACAGAGCCGTTCAACCAGAAAAAATGGCTGAATAGAACGTAGAAAACAAATAAGCAGCTGAAGTAAGTATTTTCAGCATCTTTAATACTTCTTGATTTGGCAAGGAAACTTTATTTTCTGGCTGTTTATACAGTACAAGTTTGTTTCCATCCTAAGTGCTGCTTTCCCTGCAGATGAAAAACCTTCTCACAGCATAACACTTCCATCACCATGTTTCACTGTGGGGATGTAGTGTTCATGGTACAATTTGTGTATGACAAAAGTTTAAAAAAAAGTTCCAGGAACATTTATACTTTTGCAAAGCACTACAAACACATCTAAGTCTATGGCATGCAGGCTATCAAGCAGTTTACTGTATTTATGCAATTTCCCACCTACAAATTGTACCCAGCTTTCCGTCTGAGGGAGGATGTGGGCTGATTCTTGACCTTTCGGTGCACATCCCTCCCACATAGAAACTCACTTTTGCACAGATATGTGTGTATGGCGTGTGTGTGTGTGCTACATAAGCTGTAAGGCCTGGGGACTCTCAGAAGGCTTTAGCCCTGACTTGATGCCCCCACTTCAAAGTCAAACTCATCTGGCTCCCAGTGGTCCCAGTATGAGGAATCCTCATTTGAGCAAATGTTATCTTGTCATTCAAAGGAGAAAAGTGCAGCAGCGGGATATGCAAACTTTGCTTTTATAATGTTCAGCATATCCCTCAATTCTGTTACTCAAATGCTTTATTCAGCAGGTCTTCAAATGGAAGATGTGCCTGGTTGGGCAGCTGAAGGAAAATAATAAAAATATTCAGATTCTTTCCTGGTCTTCCTTACTTTTAGTGTTTAGCTTTTTAAGCTATTTACAGTAGTTCCCCCTTACAAATCATTCCCTGGATACTTTTCCAAAACTCCTCTCGTCCTGACGCTCCCTCATTAATTTTGGGCTCACCAAAGCTGAAAGCAATAATTGCTTTTTAGCATTCTTGCAAAAGCATGTTATGGGCTTCATTTTCCATAAGCAGATAAGACTAACCACCGTGATTGAATCTGCATTATTAATGTTCACGTTCACTTGATGGCGGATTGCGTGACAGAATGCCTCAAGAATTCAGTGATTAATGTTGAAAAATATGTGGCTTAATGTTCGAAAATGCATGCAGTGCAGTCATGTGTGTCGCTCGTTAAAAGGTGTTTCTTTTTTGTCTTTGGGCAGGTTTTCCTGCCTGCGCTTTCTCGTATTTGATGAATGTAAATAGCAGAGTATGTTTTTCGTCTCGGCTGCCTGTTGGCAGGTTACTCCGCTCTCATGCGGCGCGCCCGCTTCACAACAATGAGAAGTGACAGAAGAGAGAATACCTCTCTGGTTCCTGGCCAGGCTTGGCTGGCTCTGCAAGGCCAGCAGCTCCCCAGTGACAGAGTCCTTATTTCTGGGAAGATGGGTCCGTAATCGGACTCATATACTCCACACCCCCCTTCTGTGTAATTGGACTTTGGGTTTACTGGAGTTGTCAGTAACTTTATTCATAGAGGTTATGGATGGACATTTTTTTTTTATGTTGGATGTCTCAGTGTGGACCTGGAAGGAAAACATTAGAAAAAAAAAATTCTATTGTTTGGGAGTTGCTGCTTTTTCACGCAGTGAAGATGAGCATAGTGATCCTTCATGGCATAACATAAACTTAGTAGAAAATCTGTTTTGCTGAAGATCTGCAACCTAAATCTAACAATCAAGATTTGGGAATAACATCAAACCTGCCTTAACATGTTCTGGTTCCATGTCAGGGAAACTAGTAGAACTGGCTTTTGAATGACCAAGCTAACTACCAGTAGCAACATAACCAATTACCAATTAAAAATGTATTTCCCTGCAGTTTAGAGAAAAACTCTGTAGCAGGTTGCACAGAAATTTATAAAAAAACAAAAAACATTAGAGGCCATCAGAAGTATAAACAGGCAGCTAGCACTAACATAGCAGCTTATCTTTTCTGAATGGAAACGGCTTCATTGAAAGTTAATCAACCAGTCTATACACTCTAAGTGAAATGGATCTCCCAAGCCTTGTTGACAGATGCTCTACCCAAGTATTGTAGCTTGTTCAATGTTCGACGGACAAGAAGAGCAATATAAAGAGAAAAGTATCAATTAGCTTCCTTAATTGGACTAATTTGAAGAAACTTTGTTAGCTCATTTACCTCTTTGTCTGATGAAATATGAGGAACCCTATTTGTGTATGCTAATTAAACTTGTGTCAATGCAACACTGAGTCCTCTTGCCTGCCTTCATAAGATAAATTCCTCCCATCTTGAAAGGATTGAACCATACCTCCCATTCAGTCTGTATCTGGTTAATAGCCATACAGAAGTGATTAGAATACTTTAATTGTTAATTATTATATATGTTTTGATGAAGAGTGTTTTTAGCAGCTATTTTATCACATCTGGCAGTCGAGATTAGTTGCACTGAAGGGTAAAGATGAAAAATTTAGTAAAATATGTTTAAAGTGAGCTTTCGGGTATTTAATGGCAAAATCAAGTGTATACCTATGTGTTCATGCACTCTAACTATGCACAGTATTAATTTCTGCTGCCTTGGTCTTACATACACAGAAGAAAACAAGGCCCGCCTGGGAAAGCTGCAGCGCAGGAGCCGAGCGTAAATTATCTGCCCAGATTGCTTTTCTGGAGTTAATCATCTCCTTTTATGTTATTCATTTGTCAATGGTTATTGTTTGTCAAAGTAATGCAGTCGCCGCATGATATGAAGTGGAATGTAAATTTTGTTTGGGGAACTCATCGCTATGCACTAAAAGAGGGTGGCCGCGCCGCAGGATTTACATTTACAATTACAGTCATGATACAATCATCTCTCATCATAATTCCTCTGCCCAGTATGTCAGCAGTGATAGAGAAGGCTTTGTGCACTGCATACCAAGCAGCTGTTTGGCAACCCTGGCATCATGCTTCAGTCCCAGTAATTTACACAGAACCAAGCATCTCTCTCTGTCTCTCCCTTGTTCAGCTCCCATGTACCTCTAATTCTTATTGTCTGGCTCTTTTAGTGTCTGTGCAGCTGTAACTCTTGTCGTGACTCTGCCATCCTCTTTTGGTACACCAAACACCCTCATTTGACCGGAGCCCGCCCTTCGCTCTCAGCTGCCTGAACTATCATTTTATGCTCTGGTGGGTCAGTAGACTGAGGCCAGCACACAATACAAGGTAGTCATCAAGTGTCAGGCTCCAATATGTCACTTTGTTTGAGGCTCCACTTTATTTTATTTGACATGAAATGGTAAGAATATTTATGTCAGTGGCAGCAAGATACCAGAAGCCGCCTCTGTTCAGGAAGATTTAAGAAGCCTAGAGATAGTGGGATTAGTAACATCTTTCCACATAGAGAAATATTCTTTTTTTTTTTATGTCTGTCTAGTTTTAAATGGTAATATTTTTATTTTTTTATTGAGTTCTGACATTTGGGGAAGACTATTCTAGAAACTAAGTTAGCCTCCTCTAAAACCAGTTTGGATGGTTTTAGACTAAACAATAAACTACTGAACAACTTTAGTAGTTTGTTCGAGGTGAAGTTGAAGATTCAACACACCCATACCACTTGTGCTGAAACAGATTCTTAGTGTGATGCTTGACAAATGGTGCCGTATTCTTAGGCTGCAGAGCTTTGCAGTGACTCATCCAAACATACTTCATGGTATTGAGGCCAAAAAGCACAATCTTTTTCTCCTTTCACCATACAGAAATGTGGGCAACTGAAAATTTCAATTCAGCTTGAAGGTGTTTATTTTGGGGAATGACATTCTTCATTAATCTGTACCTTTTTAGAGTCCTAATACACATTAAAATGGGCTAGTATTGAGCTTTTGGAATGAATTCTCCTAAGTTCTGACCTGATCTAAGTTGGACATATGTTGATTTTGCTAAAAAAAACATACTGTAATTTTAAATCTGTAATTGCCCAAGCAATTACAGATTTAGAAATGATAAGTATTGTTTTGGTTTGATGTGAATTAAAAAATACACAGTTAATGTGTTTTTACTCTACAATGTTAATGCAAGTGGTACTAATAAGTCGGGCGAAATAATGTGGCTTTAACCAAAATTGCACAAACCAGAGCTTACGTTATACGTAAAAGAAAATCAGCTGTTACTTGGTTATATACTAAGTTGGTCTGTAAGTCTCAAAACAAGACTCTTACCATCAGTGCACAGTAGCAAATGATAAATCATTGTTTCTGTATTGTTTATAGGTATGTTTTATGTCTATAAACCATGAAAGCCTTTGAAACACCGAATTTGTCACTCCATATCTGCTTTCCTGTCAGCTGCCAGGAGAGCATTTTCTCTCTTCTCTTCACACAAATCATGGGAAATACAACATTTTAAAGACAAGAACATCCAGTTCAGCAGAAGCCTTTCACCTGAGCTGGCAATGATTTTTTTTTTCCATTTTCTTTTCATTTGGATTTTTTTTTTTTTTTTTTACTGTTGCTGAAACTCAGGGGAAGGTATATATTTTATTTTCTCTGGATCTCTGTTATGTTTTTAGAGCTTCTTTGGGGAAATTGATGCAGTTCTTTAAGATGGTTGTGGCAAGCTAAGACAAAGCGGGATCTTAGCAGTTCTAGCTGTTTTAATCATTTACCAACTGTCGAAATAATAAACGTGTGTGTATGTGGGAGAAATAAATAGTTGAACTGCTTTTTGTTGACTCAATTATCCTCTGCATATAAGAAGTTCTGCTGACTATACTGAAGCAGAGTGGAAGATGAAGATTTCAATGGAAAACGAGGCTCCTCAAGAGCACAGAGGGCCCCCATGCATAGAGAACAGACGCATAAACCTCCATGTCTTAGATTATTTTATTCTCCCTCTATTTCATCCTCATTGAGGAGTAATTGTCTTGGTGTACTTGTTAAATCAGAAGATTTTCACAGATATGTATGTGATATCTTTTTCTGGATTTCCTACTGGCATAGATTCAGCATGGTTTTATTTTTGTAACACCTCAAAATGTTGTAGGATTATGTGTGTATGATTGGTAGTTGACCTTCTTCACCGTCTTTTGAGTCTACTGATCTAATCAAACCAGCCATTCTCATACCAACATTCAGTCAGTGAAATTCCCCTTTGTTTACCTGATGTCCGATTTCAATTTAAGCAAGCTGTTTTCACCACTTCTAGATGCCTAAATGTACTGAGTTGCTGCCAGGTGGTTGGCTGATTTGACCAGAGTGTACTTAATAAATTGTCCAGTGATTGCATGTGACACAAGTCCTCACACACTAAGAGATTAAGTGAACCTGTCCTTGGTAAACTCAATTTATGACTCGTATCTGGAAAACTGTCATTTGAATGCCAAGGCTCCTGAGAAAATCGACTCATAAATTCATGAAACAGCTGATACTCGTTTTATTCAGAACCTTCGTAACAGAAAATTATAGCTATTCATTCTCTGATAAAAAACTATTGACAGGGACTTTAAAGCTCAAAGTTCCCTGTGTGTGGAGTGTGAGTATCAGGTGGATCTATACTGCTCCGACAATCAGTTCTTTGTCAGTATTCAAGTGTTGTCTTGCCCTGCTGATCTTATCAAGCACGCTAAAGCACGAATCCTGCAAAAGCAGCTTTATTTTAATGTCACAGGTTTTAGATTTGCTGAGGAGTGAATATTGAAATGGTATTGAACTTGCTGCTTTTAAGGGACTTCACATCTGTTCTGCTTGTGGTGCAGATCTACGCCGGGTAATTCCACGCATACGCCAACCCCTCCCTGAGACTTTGCCCTGGCTTTGCAGTCTTCCTTTTCACTTTTGTTCAGGGGAGGGGAGTGAAAAGCCTTCTTTTTCTTCTGTCACACTTCTGCTGAATCCTGCATGCTGTCTGACATAAATTTTATGCTAATGCAAGCAGTTTGAAAGGTGGCTGGGTGGTGACAAGGGACTGGGATTCAGCCAGCAGACGTCTTGTTCTGGTAGCATGTTAAACAGAGCTTTTTGCCTCATTTGAGGTTTGAGCCATTTCATTTTCATGTCTAATATGCTTTTTTTTAGACATAACTATACATGAGCTGTCAAATTGTAAGACAAAGTACAAAGGATTGGAGATATTGCAAGAATTGAGGTCCCTTCGTTTCATTTTTTTCTGAAAAATGTATGAAGATAAAGAAAAGGGGATCAAACTATCCTAAATGATTTAACAGCATTAGTCAAATCATATAATTTAAAGAGCAAAATTTAACCTTCCCACAAAGATTTTTGACACATTATTAATTAATATTCATTCTATGGGCTTCAAATCAAATTGATACGTAAGTCAGATTCAGTTTAAATCAACTTAATGTAATGTAAAAATGCTTTGCATGGAAGGTAAGACTAGAAAAAGCTCTACATAATGTTGTGAAAAGTTTTTGTGCCTTACATTTCTCCGATCACAAGCCAAGTGTTACTATCATAAAGATGTCCTGGGGATACAAAAACATGTTTCTAACTGATTGTTTCATTTATTAAAAGAAAAAAAATCTCCTTAAACCAGCATTAAACAAAAATCACTCCCCTTGTTAAATAATGAATGAAGTTTGATTAAAAATACTTTTCTGAAAGCCGAGTTCAATTAGCCACACCCAGGTCTGATTACTACCAGATCTGTTAAGAAAAATCACTTAGGCTAAATGTCCTAATTTGAATACATTCAAGAACAAATGAGAAACAAATCGACATTAAATAATTTAAACAGAGTTTCAGAGCTATTTTTTAATTCTTTGGCACAGTAGCAAACATTGGTAATTGCAATTATCCACACATGGATGAATAGCAAAGAGGCTGGGCAAAATTGTCATTTGTGGGAAAATTTCATAGCACAAGCCACCACTGACAACAAAGAGCATAAATATCCTTCATACATTTTCAGCTTTGTGATAACCAAGTTTTGGAAGAATGAGACAACTGTGGAAGATTTTAGAAGGTGTTCACATATCTGACATTTGAGAAAACAAATGTGATCACTGGAATCATGATTTCTGCTCTATCCTAAAAATCCTAAAGAAAATGTCAGTCACTTAGTGAGCTTAAGCTAAAGCTTGCTTAGGTTACTCATCCTTAAAATGACCTGAAACTAATCAGCAAGTTCACATTTGGGCGGTTTTGGATTGACCTTGTCAAGATTTGCCCTTAAGTTCAATTTAGAGGCTGTTGCATGACCTTAGGCTGGCTGTTTATGAATGAAAAACAAAGAATGGGTCTAAATTCCTCTATATCTTTGTTTGATTGAAAGTTATGTGTGATTTAAAAAAAGAAAATCCTTAGAAATCTACAAGGGGCAAATACTTTTAACTGCTCTGTAAGTTCAATCTTTTTACAGTTTATCTATAGGGAACCACTTTGCATCCCATTCAAAGTGCCCAATGTCACTACTGACCTTACTGTTAGCTGCAGCTTCTTTAGTTTAGTGCTAATTACAGTTTGGCTTGTTTTCCAACTCTGCAAAGTCTCCAAACTTTTTCCAATAACGAAGGGGTCTTAGGATTTAGACATTTGCGGTGAAAATGTTCTTTCATCCTTCCCCGGTTCTATGTGCTGACACAGTTCTTGCAGTTTCTTGCAGTTCTCTCAGCCTTGTGGCTTGTTTTTCTCTTTTATGATATCGTATATAGGACAGTATGTGCTGCCTAAATTATTGCCACTGAATCATAAGCACAAGAGGGACTCCAGTCAACTTCCCATAGAGAGTCTGAAGAGTTTGCTTATTTTTTGCATATGTAATATATATTGGCATTTTTATTATATTCCCTCATACATGAGCTGTTTGTAAATGTATAGATTTGTCTGCAAAGAGATGAGAGCAAAATGATTTCAACATTTTTAGAGTAGACTGTGAAGTTGTTTTTCTGTTTTGGGCTCTTTTTTTTTAATTTTGCAGATCCTGCCTGATTTACATAAGATAAGGCTCGGTGTAGCAAAAGCTAAAAAGAACTTTAATAAATAGCCTGCCCTTGTTCTTGTCTAAAACCAACCCTGAAGTTTTAACATTTTCTCTGCACATTTTGAGTAAATATCAAGACTGGTGTCGTGGGACAATGTTTTCATGTAAACAAGGCATTTTGTATCTGAGATCCTGTGAGTGATTCAGCAGCCCCACTTTTTAAGCAGAATTAATCCTTTTACCTAGAGCTACAGCTCTGGGACTGCCAGCCCTCTTCCCACACACACAGCCTTTGCAATCAGGCTTTCATAAATCAAATCACTGTATGTGGGGTGGACTGCCAGAGACCTTGCCGTCTGAGTTTGAGAGAACTTAGAGTACCACACGGTTGTGTTCATTTAACGAGAGCAGAAGTGCAAAAGCGTAAAAGTAGACCCAGCAATTTTGGAAGAAGGGAGCCATCAGATGACCCAATCTCTGCCCAGCAGCTGGCCACTGGTCCCCCGGCCAATTAGCCCCAAGAGTTGAGATGCTTTACTCGCTGTGATAAGGCCAGGGCTCTTACTCTTCGGCCCCCCTTTAATAAGCCTCTTCCTGAGCATCAGCCGTCAGATTGAGCCCCTATCAGCCCTGCACAGAGGAAGGGCCTGTTCAGACAGAGCAGTTCCTCCTCTTAGCAGGGGAGGCAGTGGTGTGTGAGCGAGGGAGGCATGGGTCGAGAGATAAGATGCACCGAGTATCATGGGAGAGAAGGGGCCAGAATCGAGGACCGCAAACAATTGAGTGTGGTCAGTGAATTGTAAGGGGCGTGTTTGCTTCAATATGTGCATGTTGTCAATCAGCACCTTATTTATTCCTTGTTAATCAAAGAATTCACACGCCACATTCATTTCCTGCAAGCAGGAAATTGTATTTCCTGAGGTCTGCCGCTTTCCATCAGCGATTGCTCCCCGGTTGGGAAACGCAGCACGCGCTGAACACCTGCATCCAAAATGTTCACGCTGTAAAGTTACAAAAAAGATTGAGAAAGAGAACATGTCCATAAGTACCTCGACGTTCAAAGGAGATTTGTGAAGGAACATTGCGTTTAATCCCAGCGTAGATGTTGTTGCTCTCTGAACAGTGGATATCCACAGGGATATCCGTGTAATTCCTTTCCGAATGGAAGTGTATTTCCCTCGGCTCGCTTAACTCCTTTCAGCGTGCCTCTTGCTGGAGCATTTCTTGGAAAAAGAGGGGAGGCTACAGGAGACTTGTTTCAGCTTCGACACAGTCTTGATTTACCCTCTTGTTGCAACAAACAGAGGGATTATGGTCCATTGCCTGTTAGAAAAAAAAACCCATCTCTGCCCCCTCTGTAACATTCCCATCATCTAGTCATTACACCAACTTGCTGCTCACAAGCATCTGTTTCAGCAGGCTTACCAAGCACTTAGGCCTCTAGGTAGCTTAGGACAGAGAAAAGGCTTGTTTTATTTCTCAACTACCTGCAGAGACTTGTGCCCTTGTGTTTCACATGATGTCTGTTGGCCTTGATCCATCAGGGCCCTTTGGTAATGTAGCTGTAAGACACAAGGTCCCTCTGCTGAGATCCTGAAAGTATTTGAAAAAGAATAGTTAAGGCAGAGCTGTTAAACATTTGTCTTTGTTCAGGACGAAAACTCAACAGTGGGAAGCATTTGTGGGTGAAACAAGCTGTCAGTGTTGAATTAGAGATTTGCATTTGTCCTTTTATTTCAGACTGTGTGATGAAGTAGTTTTGTACCTTTCCCATTCTGTGCTTCAATGTCATATTTGCATCGTGTGGCCACAGAGGACTGCCTGTCCATTGTAGTGGTACTGATTGTTTTTGTTGAGTGCAGGGAAGGTGACTTGCATATTTAGTCAAGGTTCAACAAACATGGACAGCGGCTGATTTTCAAACCTTTGCGGGGATAAAAAAAGATCAGTTGCACATGGAAATGTTGGTCGATTACTGATCAACAAAAATTAAGGGAATCAGGGCAGCTTATCCATGGGTCCACCCCTAATAAAGGTTAAAGTTACTAAAGCAACTTGCCCTAATTCAGATATTCCAAAAAGGCTACCAAAACTTGTGCTATCATGCATATATCAGGATAAGCTTGTAATTTCTTCATTTTCTGCTGGATTCAAAACTCTTTCCTCCATCTTGAACACTTTTTAAGACCAGAAGGAATGAATCCTTTAGTGCTGTGGCCCCGGGTTGTGGAACATGTTGCCTCCATCTTTGCTCTTGCTTGACTCTATTGATTCTTTTAAGAAACAGCTGAAGACTAATTTATTCACACTGACTGTTGTCTAGTTTTAGGCTCTAGGAGATATGTATGCTGTTTTATCTTTTATGTTTAATCTTGTTTTTTTATATAAAAGATGAAGTATACATACATTTTTCTTACTTACTAATCAAAGAGCCTGCATCAGGTTTCATCTATGTTTTATTGCTCTTAAAAAATGTTTGGATTGGTTAAAATTGGAATTGGCAATTTAGACTTCAAAGAAAACTGGAAATTGGTGTTGGGAAAGGGAAACTGATTAAAAATTGCACGTTTGGCAATAAAGTCAAACTTTGTTATCCACACTGAGCTTCTTCATCATGGAAAACTTGATAACTATCTTTTATGAAGTGCATTATATGCTGAAGGAAGAAGTTAAAGATCTGGTTGTAAAAGAAGTCGACATAAATAGCAGATTTGATCTGTACTCTCTGATTAAGCAAAGGTTGAACTTATATTGTATTTCAATGGGACTTGTCTGATTTATTCAAGAAAAGGAAAATAGATGTTTTGGAGTATGTAAGCAGGTAGTTGCAGTTCTTATGTGTTTTATGGCAAGTTGTCTGCCTTTTGATCAAATGGGCAAACTGCAAAGATCTCTATGAGAATAGGTGTTAAATAGTGTTTTAGTGTTTGACTCCAGATAAAGGAGCCTCTGCTTTGCTTTCAAACCTCGAGGACCTTTGAGACCAAGTTGAATTTGTTTGGAATTTGCCATTCCAGCATAGTTTCATGAAGCCACACCACTGGGAGATAACCCGGGCTCGTAGAAAAGAGCAGCAGCTTGGCTGAGTGGTTATCCATCACGCCTCAGCTCCGCAGGGGGAATCGGTCAAAGTAACACACACACACACATTCACTGTTTGCTTCCCGCGATTGCCACCTCTGAGAATATCCTCGCCAGTGACTAAATTGGCAGCAGGAAACTCTTTTGGAAGGAAGTGCAAGCATACCCATTAGCAAGGAAACCAGGTGTTTTACTCTGCCCATATTCCAGGATTTATACCCCAGCCATCTAGCCCACAGGGATAGTTTGTTTGTCCTTGTTTCATTTTGAACAGAAAAAAACATAAACAGGAAGTAAATGGGGATGGTTAAGTTAACTTATAGTTGGCAAAGTCATCCCCTCTGAGTCATGTGTTTTTGTCCGGTGAGCTCATTTTATGTGTTTACAATACAACTAATCTGATCTAAGTTTCACTGGGGTTGCTCTGGTCTGTCTGTCTGTCTGTCTGTCACATCAATGAGGTGGTCCTCAATGTCGCTGCTTAATTGTGCACTTTCAGTTTCCATGTGACTGTAGCAGAAAAGCTTTTACTTGTGCCGTGACAACGCACATGTACAATTATGGCTGCAACACTCCAAATTGGCTTTTAGTGCCCAGACAAGACGATATCTTGAAGCCAAATTTGAAACGCATCCACACACTCCTAGATCTGCATGCGTAGTGTGCTTCCTTTTCAACTCTTTGATTACTTTGTGGATGCAGTGATTGTGAGGCCACCCTTGATTAGCTCAATTTATTCCCCAGCCATGCCAGAGGGCCATTTAGGGAAGTTTTTGCAGACTCTTTCCATTTATCAAGATGGGAGGCAGGCATGATTTGAATCTTAATACAACCTTGCAGTACAATCCAAACAAGTGCATGCAAGCAAGCCTTGTTTAAGTGTGAATAAATGTGACATTTCAAAGATAAAAGGACAATCTAAGAAGTTTTTTCTTCTGCTGTGCGTATTTGGAGCTGTTCCTATTTGGTCAAGATAGAGTGAAAAGAGCCCTCGACTCCATCTCTCTAGGAGCAGGATCTAATGACTACATAGTAAATCAGAGAAAGAAGCAATAAAGGTTGGTGTTGGACAACCATGTTGACGTTTTTAAAATTCACACAGTGTGGAATATGTAAAAATAAGGATGCAGTATTTATTTTTTGATGAATATTTCAGTAGGTGAGGGATGTTTAAGCTTCAAATTAAAGCTTAAAATCAAGATTTGAAAACAATCATTTCCAGTTGACATATTTACATTAAGATGTTAATTTTCTTTGTTTTATTTTTTACCAGGCGCCCCCAAAGACTGTTGCATGCATGTTCAAAAGCAAAAGAGCAAAGCACTACAATAATATTGCACAATTCACTTTTAGGGATGTTTCCCTGACTCATTTGCTACTTTTACATAATTCTGTGTTATTTAATAATAGTGTTGTCATCATTGCAACATTAGCTCTTGAGAACTAATGTTAAAAGCAACACTTGGTTCCCATTTTTAGCCAGTGTTATCATGTTGGCAAAGATTATGTAGCTATATGATGTAAAAGGAAGCAATATATCTCCTGACGATTTGTATGTCCATGGTAGACTTCTGTTGTGAATTTTCACTGAATTCCTCCTGTTCTTATAATAACCACGGTTGATGCATATTCTAAAGATAAGTCACTTCTCAGGGAAAATTAGGGTAACAAAATAACCTAGCAGTCTTTTTTTGGACTGTGGGAGGACAGAGTATGCAAAGAGAATACATGCACAAGTCTCCAAGGCTGAATTGAATGTAGGACCTTCTTGTCCCAAGGTAATGGTGCTAACTACTCCCCCACCATATGCTTGCTGCTCTAGATCAACGATCTTCAGTTAACCCTTTTTATTAGAGCTGATTTCATAAAAATGTAGTAAAGATCAAAGTATTTTTTAAAGTCCCTGAGTTACAAATTTGTCCTCTTCAAATAGAATCTTTATTAGTCAAAACAAAGTAAGGAGTTTTGTATCCATATGAAGCATTTATCTTTTGTGAAGTGCCCATTACGCCCAGTTCAGTCCAGTTATTCGTCTTAATAGTGAGATCCAATCAGTAGCTGTTTGTTATCTTCTTGTGCGTTTATGAACTTAATGAGTACACCTACATTCATGAGAAGAAGAAAAACTTCTCAATGAGTGAAATAAGTCAATTCTTCGGTTATGAGAAGACTTTCAACCTCCAATGCAATCCTTACAAAGCCGAGGGAGTGATGCCCTTAAAAAAACATGGCCAACTAAATTGTGATGTCATCATTTCGTCCTCTGCTGGACTTTTTGCGGCTCCAGCTTTAACCTGTTCACCCAGCAGCTGCTGGGCAACCAAATAAAAGTTAAGCATCCATTGACTGGCTAAGAATCTGAGGGATTATAAAATGTGGTATGATAGATTATCTCCGCTTCCCAAATCAAGGTTAATAGCTTCCTTTCAGATTTGTGGTGTAATGTCAGCTTATCCGCCATCGCATATAGACAGCATTTTCTGTTTACTCTGACACTTCCCTTCTGTGTTTTCACTATATGAATCTGACAGAATGAGCAGGGGCACAATGAAATGGACATCTATTCTCTGAGAATGTCTTATTAGTCTCAGGAGGCTATTCTGGGAAAACTGCTCCTAATTTATTTCGCCCCAGTTCCAGTCGGGAGTGAAGGATGTTCTATACCATGAGAAAGATCATCAGTTTTGTGTTTACGTTATCTCCTCAAAGAATTGCCAACAGAGGAATTAGTTTCCTCTCCTCAAGGTTGTGTTAAATGCAGCCATACTTCCCTGTATCTTTCTCAGATGGATCGATTCAGGAGCTGCATGCATCTTTGTTCCCCTAAAAGCGCCTTTCTGCAACTCGCTGCACTTTCCAGTCTGCAAATCCCGAAAAGCCACGAATGTGGCAGGATTGGATCTCAGCTGGCTGATTGGATTGTCTTTTGCTCCGTCTGGGGCCGCATTAAGAGGCAGAAGATTTGGGCATATAAAAGAAAAAAGTGATGGATGCCTCCCCGTTTTACGTCTGGACCGCTCATAGCTGACCTCAGCAGAAGGCTGGAAAGGCAAGAGGAGAGACGCAATGATTTACTGGCCTGGCTGGTAGGAGCTGGGAGAGTGGATGCCACTCAGCTCCCACTAACAGCCACAGATGTAAAGCAGCTCTTCTGCGATGCTTTTTTTTTTTTTTTCCACAACCAGGATGTTTGGTTGAAACACAACATTTGGAGAAATTATAGAGAGTAATTACCACTAGCTGGAAATCACAGGATTTTCTAATTAGCCATCAAATGTATTTCCGTCCTCATCTTCGTTTACCCACTTTGTCCTCAGTAATTAGTCAGAACAATCAGAATGTTATCTGCTTCGTTCCCCCTACCCATATTATCCACCACTGTCTGTCTCATTTCATTCTTCTGAGGCTTTATCATTACAAGAACATGAACAATTATGGTAAAACCAGGTAACGCCCATCACCATTCTAGGTTACATATCAGGACATGATGAAGCTTTTTTGGTATTTAAAAGGTTAAAAAGTTATTTGAATTCAACCTCAAATGTGCTACTGTATCCATTAAGCACCAACTTCATGTTGACATAATCTACATGCTCTATAAGGCCATTAAATGTTGTGTTTATGTTTATCTCTAATGCCAAGGGTTTATTTTGCTCCTTCGTGTGTATTTGTGTTTGAAATAAAGTTATTAGGGGAGGCGAAAGAGAGAGAAGAGCAAACAGAACTGCTGCATAAACAGTATTCACCCACTTCAAAATAAGAGCATGAATATGAACATTTAGCTAGTTAAGGCTTACCTGTCGATAACCACAACTTTAACACTGATGTTGAACTTTATTCAGATCAAAGTTTAACTAAATTCCCAAGTATATTAGCAACTTGGAATTAATCCTAAAAAATTAATTTAGGCTAAGTGCGCTAAATATTTTTTAAGGTTAGCAAAACCACTCAAGTGTTAAACAAAAAATTAGCCCCGTTTATTAGCACATTAGAATATTAGCAGCAGCACATCCACTACTGGAGAGTGACTTATGGCCCTTCTTTGATTGATTAATTGCACCAATCCCTTCATTGACACAATGTCTTCCTTGACATTGTGTCAACATAAACTTGTATACTTCTGATTAGTATATAGCCAAATCTTCTGCTTGTTTGTACTTTATCTTCAATTTTATTTCCTACAGAGTTACAGATCAAAGTCTTTTTTTGCGTTTCTGTGCTCTTGAGGTTATATTTACATTACTGCTGAACCTGATTAAGATCAACTCATGCTAATGTCTCCTAAGCCCTAGAGCTGAAAGAGGTTGTACTTCCTTCTTACCACAAAGTAGTGCTGTGGTGAATTTAGTAGTAACTGGATGCATCTACTATACTAGGACCTCCCAATCTAGTTGCAAACATTAAACAGGTTGATGAATACTCTTAAAGTACCAAACTGAAGATGCAACACACTGCCTCTTCAGCCTGTAGTGTTCAGTAATATCTCTCACTGGTTGGAAATGTGCAAATTACTCAGTCAAATGCCAGAGAGCCCATTATCCCTGATGCTTTCTCATTATTATCAATCAAGGCAAATCCTCATCAAAACGCTAGACTTCAGGAAAAGATTCTCCACCAATCAACATTTAAGGGAGTGTTTCAGATGAAAATTAATTTCTCACAACCTGCAAAACCGTCAGAAAGCACAAATACTTCTAAGAAGTTTAAAGAGCTACACCGTAACATTGTCAGCCGGTGCAGACAGGAAAAAGAAAAACACCAATGACAGAGGTACACTTTGGATGTCGAGATGTTACTCGAACTGGCTGAGATGGTCAGCACAGAAAGCTCATATTCTTCAAGACGGTTTTTTCACTGCATTAAAGTTTATCATCTTCTAAAGCATGAAATGGATGTGTGGAGGCATACCGGTGCTTGTTCAGGATCTCTTTCCCAGCAAAAAACAAATATTCTGACCGTTGCTGATCCTTAACTATACTTTGCAGCTGCTTATACCGACTGAACAGTAGTATTTTCTCTGACAGCAAAATTAATGTAGCAATTTAAAGTAAATCTTTTCCACTTTGTGTTGTGTGCCTTAAGTACTGATCAGCGATTTCTTACCAATTTTTTGTTTTGAACCTCCCAATACTGAATTCCCTTAAAGAATTCTAATAACAAAGGTTCAAAATGGTTGCTTGCAGCTTTCCAAAACTTTATAATGGATGTATATGCAACATTAAACCGTGTGAGTGAGTTGACATATTAAGCTGCTGCAGAATGTTATATTAGTGACTCTCCGTGGTTAACAATACTGACTAAAATAGCAGGATCTGTTTCTCCAAATTTGACTCCATTTCTTCCACAAGATGGCGGCGACTCTCAACCTTATAATCTATAAAACAGTTCAATGTAAACCGAGCAGTGTGCTACGATCGTAGGAATTGTAAAAAAACTAATTAAGTGTTGCACGGATACATCCATCGGGCGTGCATGGAGTAAAGTAAAGCATGCTCAACGTACACCTGAGCATGTTGGAGTCTTAACAGTTTTTACACTGAAGAGTGGGGTTATTACTGTGACATGTTGGGACTTACAAATATACATGATGAAGTTAAGTCAAGCTCTTCTTGGCGCTTGTGTACTTATAACACCAGGTCAGCAGCAGATGGTCCTTACATAGCCCTAACCATCATTCAATTTTTTTACACTTGCGCTTTTAGAAGCTTGAGAGTAGTTTTTTCTAGAGACTCTGCCATGTAATCAAGCTGCAGTAGTCGTCTCTGGACATTTGATGAAGACACTGCAGTTTGACGTGAGACTTGAAGCCGAAATGTCTATTCGGGAACAGAGAGGCATCTGTCAGACAGGAACTCATCCTGGATCTCCCACTGTGGGGCAAATCAGAGTGTCTCTCAGAAAGGTGAAGCTGAGCATCTTTTGATCTGCACCCACTGATGTTTTTGTAAGGAGATACAGAATTTGCTGCCTTCGTCTCAAAACTAGAATAGACAGTTTTGTTTTATAGGAAACTTCTTTCACCTCCTTTTTAGGTTCAGAGTAACTTACACTTTTTTGGGTTGCTTTTCTTTCAAAGACATTAAAAGATGACAGCCAACATTTAAGGTAGCTAGCTGTTTGAGCGTTGTAATGGTAAACTTTTGTAGTAATAAAACCTGTGCTAGCTGTGCTTGTAAGATCAACTTTAAGCCAATTAATTCATACTAAGGCAGATTTACATTAAAAGTACTCTTTTAAACTTCACCAATATTTTTCGTCTGGCTGGTAAGGATATAGATGTCAAAATGTGATTCTGCAAAGTGGCTATAGTTTCTTTTAAAAAAGAACTGACTTGAATGATCAATGTTTGTTAGTTTGGCACTTGATAGATACAATAACCAATGAAGGATTTTCAATTAAATGATTGCAAAGAGAATTTTGAACAAAACGTTAAATAACACAAAAACCGAGGAAATATCTATTTTCACAATTAAAACATTTGTTTCCATTTTAGGATTTTTAAAATCAGAATTTGTTTCTGGTTAAATGAAAATGACTTTAAATCTACATCTGATTGTGGTATGAAAACATTTGGGCCTAGCTGTATGTTGACGCCTTTAAGTTCATGCAGCAAGCAAGCAGGCACAGAGTCTTATGGACTAAAATGAACATCATCTGGTGGAAAATTTCTGTCAAAATGACAAGGTAGCCATCTACAACTGTTGGGTTTAATCAGTAGAAATTGAATTAGACTTAAAGTTTTACAATTATTGTTTGAAAAACACACCGTTGTCTGATTCTGTCCTTGTGCTGACCTGAAAAAGCAAAATCCTAATAATATAATACAGTTTGTAAAATATAGTTATATCTTGTGTGCCAGCCTTCCTAATCCAGCTGTTGGTATTGATTGCTTTCATCAGCACCAGACTTTGAATGGCAGCTTTCAGCAAAAACTAATCTCTTTCCTCTAAGCTCTTTAAATGTTTCTTCCTGCTTTATTTAGCCGTAGTAGCACTTGGTACATCCAGTGATTATTGTCAGCAGCGCACCCTGTGTGACACCTTTATTACCGTGTGTGTGGTTTAATAGGCAGTGAAAGCTCTGCTTAGTTCTTAAAAATGGAGTCTGAGAAATAAATGGGGAATTTTGGCAGCTGCAGTAAAATTACAGACATTATCTATTTACGTGAGAAAAGAGACTGGATCGTTCCAGTGAAATATGAACACCTGAGAGATTATATCTGCTAAGCAGGTGGCTAATGTATTATATTTATTTAGGGATATAAATCACTTTGTCAATTGTAGCCAGCATAAATGGAGTTGTTTTTTTACTCATTTATCAACGTAGAGATGAAAAGCTGTTTAGAAAATAAATTTTATTTTGTTGTTACAACTATTAAACCTGCTTTTCTTATCTCGTAACTTGTGCTTTAGTTTTTATTGCATTGTTTTCAGTTTCTAGCAAAGTTTCTCTGTCTGACATGCCCCACTTTCTAAAGAACAGTTGCTACTCAATATGTTTTCTTTCATCCTGTCAGATTGAACTGCTTCTTCATTAGTCTGGTATTATCAAAGCCATTAGAGACATAGATTTAACTTGACCTCTCTATCTTACTAAGCATCTTTAATTTCATGCATTTAGATCTCTATCCTGTTGAGTTTGTGTGCAGTTGACTTACAATTTTGGGGTAACAATCAGTACATTTGACACAGAGTGCATTGAGATTAATACTTACAGATGGTTTGTCCCCATCAATCTTTGTGGATGAAGGCGTTCTGGTCAGATGAGACCTAGATTTTACTCCCAGCTATTGCTCCACATCATCTGGGATCTCAAGTTTGGTGGTGGTAGCATCATGTCATGGGACTGTTTTTATGCAGGGGTGTTTGATGAATATGTGGATAGAAATCTGAGTGTAGTATTTTTTAGTCTCACTCAACCTACCCCACCCAAACTTTTAAGTTCGTAGTCAAAGAAACTTGAAGCGATATAAATACTCTCGTAAGGAACTATAGACTGCAGTCTGGGAAGCATGTGTATGCCTGTTATGAATAGAAACAAAGCAGAATTTGGAGCAGGTGGAGAAAATATGATGTATGACCCAGTCATTGGGCAGCTGCTGGCACGTCTGCCCCACTTTTACAACCTTCTTATCAGATCACATCCCAGTTTAAGTGTGTTTGTGCAAGCTATCTATAGTTGCATGCGTTTGTGTGTTGCACTGCCTTATGTATACACTAAAGACAGCAAAGACCTTTCAATTGCCTCTCAGCCCACCAGGCTGCCCCGCGCAGCTGGGGAGAAGGCCAGGCGCATTACTCAGCTATTAAACTGTTATTTGCAGGTGTCACCCTCAGCAGGGGCCGTGTTGATAGAGGAGGAAACACCCTCAAGGTCCAAAACTACACATATGTGCATACGCTTTTTAGTCAGGGATGCTAGGCCTATGGCTGTGTCTCCCTGGGTTGATGGGGCATAGCAGGGGCAAGTCACATAACAGACGGGTGAGCCAGATCAGGCCCAAAGGTGGGGAGCAGGACACCGGAGGACAACACAACGTGGTCAGCTGGGAGGCCGCCTGCCACTCCATTTCACTCGAGATGAATTGGTGTGGGGCTTTAGTTATGAACCAAGCCCTTTAGTGTGATGACTGCTTGGAGAATAAGTCTCCTGAATGTAAAACACACATTTGCAACAGCAGAGAAAGGTAATCAGCCAATTAAAAACTTGTACAATTTCAGGGCTTTTTAGGAGTTCAGAATTTCTGAACTCATTCAGAAGTACTCATACCTCTGAGGTACAAAAGGTATCTCACAATTGCGAATTTGGAGAAAAATGATAGACTTGGGAGCGATTTGGTTGGCAGCAGATTGGTCGACACGGCGTCAACTGGATGAACAAATACGCTGAGAGATTTAAGATAAACTGGATACTCAAGGGTACACACACACCAAATGACATTAGTTCACATTGACCGCAACTCCTGCACACTCATGGCTCGCTCACATTCATACACACTGCGAATGGAAACGCACTCAACTTTGATAGAACCGAACCAGATATTAATTAATCAGCTGGACTTGAGACTTGACAATAGAGAAGGGGCTAGAATAAGCATTTCACGCTTTTGTTTGTTGTTCTTGCAGCAGGTTCCCCTTACAATCTTATTCATTCTTTGCAGATTTAATCTACTTCTAAATTCTGTTTGTAGATGAAAAAAAGGGAAACTTTAACAATCATCAATATCTCAAACCAGAGGATAGATGAATTTCACAAGAAGTTATACAACTAAAGCGAAATCATTCAAGTCCCGTAAACAATTCAGTAACCATCTACCTTCGCGTCTATTCATCAAAAAGTTACTTGATCGTCTTTTATAATGAGCTGGACATTAAAAGTTTCTGGCATTTACGCCAAAATAACATTGGTGGGTGAGAAGCTCAGTTGATAAGTGACTCATTTGTTTTTGCAGTCCATTATGCTCCAGCTGTGCCAGCTAGAGGTTTTTAGGAAGCAGGTTCATTCATTACCTGCTTCATTAGTTCGGTCCCTCAAGGTATGCCACCTTTCTGTGATTCTCAGCTTTTTTTCTTTCTCCTTCCTCCTTTTTTCAACAAATACACTTTTCCAGACTTGAACTGTGCAGTGCCAGACAGACGGTTTTCTGTGTTAAGTCCCGGAGGCATTTCACCCCAGAATGAGAAAATGCTATCCAGAGGGGGTAGAGTAAAACTGGATCCGCTTCATTGGAAATCAAATCTGGTTCTATTATATAAACATAAATTGGCAAAATTTAGCTTCTTGTTTTTCATCTGCTTCTTGTGTAACTTTTTTATTGATTCTTATTTGTGTAGACAATTGCTTAACAATAACATATACAAGTTGAAAGACTTATAAACTAAGCTTTTGTGCAATTGTCCATTTATTAAAATAAGGTAAATAAAGATTTGTTTGTTGTTTTCCTACCTTAGTCCTTTCTTCTGTCAAGGTTAAAAATTAAACAAACATGATTTGCCTGGGAGAAAATAATAATTTCTCAATTCAGAGATTTAGTTTATGCTTCATTATATGATCCATATTTAAAGACATGATTGCCTGAAGCAATGAAAGACTCTTCTGAACTCACAAAGCAAAGAAAGACAAAAATCAAATGGACTTTTCTGACAGAATATCTTCATCGCAGTTAAGAATGTTTTTATCAACTGCTGGTTCTTAAAATCCAATCATGAGGTTCCTTTAATGCAGTTGCAAGGTTTCCATCAGACTACATTTCTTCATGAATAGATTTGGTCCAATAAAGCTTTGAAAAGGGGGTCGGAAAGCAGATTCTTTGATATTCTTCCCCCCCACCGCTTTCTCAGTTTGTTGCCTCAAATGTAGTTTAGGGTTTTGTAAGACCGTTTGAGTCTTTCAGGTTGTGGATATTTGGCTGGCTATAATGAAGAAAAAAAGAATAAGGATATTATTATACATTTCTGTACAGATCAACTCAGTAATGCACCTTTTATGGGGTTAAATTATTCCACTCAGATATGCTGCACTCACCACTGCCCCACAGGTTTTGATCATTTCTATCGCTACAATTTAAAAAAAAAAAAAAAAAAACCTCTTATTTAGAACCTAGCTGACATCATGAAGTTAAAAAGTAAAACCTTCAATTTAATGACTCAGCAAGAGGCAAAACTTTGCAATTAAGCTTCAGCATGGCTCTCAAGCTATAGTGTCTTCTGCAAAATAATGCTTAAGTAAGTCAGCGGGTTCTGATTATCATTCCAGTGATGCTCACACCTGGTTGCCCTTCTGCCAATCTGCCACTTTTTCTAACCTCTGTGGAAGTGTGAACTTTTACAATTAGCTGTAAAAGTTAATTTGTTAAGGCTCCCTCCATCATAGTCAGAGCCGATCACTCCTTTATCCTTTACATACTAAGCAGCAAAACACCTGCAGGGCTGGACAGAGCCCTTGTGTGAGAGGAAGATAGACAATACAAGCTGCTTTGGGTGTTACGAAATGTGTGGCTGCTTCCTGCAGAGGATATCGCTGTCCACAGACGGTTTTTCAGTAGTTAGATGTGCAAATGCAAACTCTCACCTGGAGTTTTGTAGCGTGGCAGCTGGGCGGCCTCGGGTAGAACCCCACATCTGACCATAAATTCATGAATCCCTCCTTCTCCTCTGCAGCAGCCTTAAGTTAGACACTTAATCCCCGTAGCTAACCTTTGACTTCTCATCTGGGAGGCCGAGCAAATGAGGAACATTGCTGTATGGGAGCAGCACACAGCAATTTTCTGTTATACACCAAACAAAAAGTGACATATATTCCTTCCTTGGCTGAGCTAGGATCCCCCAGCGCTGCATGTGCATGCACATCGAGAGAAGAGGCTTTAAGAGGACGAGCAAGACGTACAGTTGCCTGTCATATTAAAGCAGCTCGCAGCAAATTGCACATGGAGGCTAATAAAAAAGACGGGAAAATTGCTGCCAGCAGATTCCCTCCAAATCTCTCCAGTAATTCCCCATGAGGGCCGCTATCACTGCCTCCCCTCCCCAGGGTCAGATTAACCCAGAGTCACCCGCTTCACACCCAAGGCCCTCGCTGCAATGCAGCAGCTACTTCAATCTCCTGTTTGTGTTTTGTTGGATGCTTTTCTTTGTCTCTTGTCATTCGATCTTCTAAAGGGCTCCCAAAAAAGCAATTTGCACAAGTATTGTAATTGTATTGTTAGATGTGGGTAAAGTTGTAGCAATTAGTTGCAATAAGAGTATTCACTGGTGTAAAATATAAAGTTTTTGTGTATTATTGGTATTATGACAGTCTTTTTAACATAATTTTTTTTATATAATTAACTCTTCATGTGAATTACCATTTGGAAAAAATCTATTAGTTTTATATAAAATATCCAAACGTCAGTGTTGGAGAACTGCATTAAAGAGTGGCATGAAGGTAACCAAGTCTCCACAGCAACCAGTACATGATGACTAAACGCCAACGTGTTGTTCATGGTGCAAATAAGAAAAACAAATTAAACAAATTCACCAGTTTGTGATTTAAGCAAAAGTCTGCCATTATCTTTAGAAGATTTTCAAATATTGGCATCTAAATCCTATAAATACAAAACCACTGTTCATTAAAGCGATGACTCACACTCTTGTCTCCTAACGACTTGGTGAAATAAACTGCTATCCTGCGCAAGCTTCATCCTCCCTGCGCTCCGGCTGCACCTCATCTCTGCCTCCACTTTACTTCTCTGACCCGCGGGTCAGTCTAACCTGCTGCGCATCACCTCTGAAAGCGGTTTGACCTAGACCTGGCGTCCAGCACGGAGGCGAGTCAATCAGCATTCAGCAGAGCATTTGGCTTGTCAGTGGCCACTGCCAATCATAGGAAATCTCCCAAGTTGGAGTATAAGAGGTAAGCAATGCTCTACCTGCTAAGTGCAAGTTTGAGTTAAACAGATTGTTTAAAAAGTTTTTCTTGATGGTTTTGTCACGTTTTATGGATCTATTTATTGTAACTCACTCTCGTTTAGTCTAAAGCTGGTTTATTTCACCTATTTCTTCCTGAATGAAAGCTACATTTAAAAAATAAAGTTTCATGACATTGATTTGAGCTGAAAATACAAAAAAAAAAAGACTCCAAAAAAATGACTGCAAGTAATTGTCCTTTCAATTTGATGAGCAACACTTTGGATTCTCTGCCAAATTTCTTTCTATTAGTGTTTCATCCTCCCAGACTACACACCTAACTGCTTAACAGTTGCAGAAACTTATTAAAACTCATAGTAACTATTCAGATTGAGTACACCTTCTGGGGGAATATATTGCAAAAAAAGCTGCAGGAGTTCTAAAAACAAGGATTGGCAGCACAATCATAAAAATCTTCATATATATCAGAGTAAATGTTAATCTGTGAGTTGCAGAGAAACCACCTCTAACAAGCTTCTGGCAAACTTTCTTGCAGATTTGGTAGAAATATTTTAAGTTGTTTGGTTAAGTGGATGGAATAATGTTGAAAGGTTAAACCAAAACTTCTCTTTGAAATTTTGACCAAGTTGAGTGCTTCCAAATGACACTGGCACTTGGTTTTTGAATGGGAAAATAAGACTAAAATGATTCTTCTCCAGTAATTCTGACTCAAATTATGCGTCAAACTGGGTCGATGCCAGGAAATAAAACCGATTTAAATGAGTTATACCAATTCTGCCAAGAAGAGTGATCAAATGTCATACCAGAATTTCACCAAAAGCTTCTCAATGGATACAAAAAAATTACAAATTCTCTGCTATTTGCTTGGGAACATTTAATCAAATATTAGTGGGGATGAATGCACGTGCTTGAACAAAAGCTGCGCAATATATGAAATTACAATCATCACTGCTGTCATATGTTTGAAACATTGTGGTTGCTGAGGTCTGCCCGGATGCAATATTTGTCATATTTCAAGCACTATGCATTCACACTCTGCCAATAACACATGTGGCCAGTTGAAAGGTCTCTAACTGCACTTGATGTTCACCAGATGTTTAGTTTTAGTGGTCCACACACAAAACTTTGCATAAAATAGAGTGGGAAGTCTGGAAAATGCATGTTTGGAGTACATGCTTTCCTAATGCTAATTTGAACCTGCATGGTCAGTAAAATAAAACTGTTTATTCCATTCTTAAAATCCCTAATTTTTTACTTCTATTCCTACCCAGCTTGTGTGTTCCTGTTTCTGTAATATTAGATTTACAGTAGAGCAGAGACTCGGCTTGGAGCATGTCTCTCAGATTGTATATATATTAATGTGATTCCATCTGAGAAAACACACAGATCAGCCAGGAGCCATATTGACAAGGCAAGGTGCTGGAGACCATCAAGAGCAATTATTGTCACCCTGAGGAGTGTCTGGTTGTTTACCTTCAGATGGAAGCAATGTAAATGCAGAGCAACAGGGAGGACTGACAGAGTTGGTTCTGTAATTTAATCTGTGTGTGTTGGAGAATGATCAGTATGCTCCTTGTGTCGCTCTCTATCCCGCTGTCCCACATGTACAAAGCCCTGCTGCAGATCGCAAGTATCCCTGAGCTTGGACAAATAGCAGACTAATGCAATCACATAAACACTCCATCACTCATTTTCCTGCTGATTCAGCCTTTTTTTTGTTTGTTTTTGTTGTGTGTGTGTGCATATGCTCACAAAAAATCCTCATGAAAAACTGCTTAGCAATCTGCACATATTTATGTTTATGACGCTAGAACAGAAAAAGCTTCTCACTTGCATGCGAGGCATGAAGATCATTTTTCTTCCTTCTGTCTTTTTAGCATTTTGCACCCATCCATCTATCCATTCATCCATCTTTTCATTTATTGTGATTAGTAATTAAAAGTTGCTAAACCAGTAGAGTTCCAGCTTTTTCCCTCAGGTGTCAAAACTGGCCAATTTTAAATACTGGCAGGCTACAAAATCCATTCAATAAAAAGTGCAAAAATTGGTACATTGTGATATATTGATAATGTGATATAATTTTTTGTTGTCCCTGCTCAACAATAAACAAAACTTTTATGAAATCTTTATCATTTCTCCGGACTGTTGCCTTAAAGAAAAAGAGACAATTTCCAAATTTTGGGGTCAGCAATTGTTTTCTATTTTATTGGCCAAATTTTTAACCATTCTTGATTATGTGGTCAGGGGCCGAACAAAATCATTTCAGGTGTCTTTGGACACCTCTGTCCTAAACACAAGTGTAAATAAAAACCATATATTTACTCATATATAGGGCGTGTCAGTGTATACCAATAGATCCAAACAGGACTTTTGTTCAAAACATATATGGGATTTCTTTCCCCACATAGCAGATGTAGTCAAGTTAAAGATTTGTATTTATTTTACATATTTTGGATATTTAAAATTATGCAGTTGCAAAAAAAAAGGTGCATTTGTAAAATTGTTACTTATTTTTACTAAGACAGCCATATAAACATGAAAGGTGATAGACTTCTGTCAATCTCAGACATTATTCACCGGCTTTGATCAGCTGGCAGTACCTTTAACTTAATGAACTGATCTTACCAGGTTAAATCTTTGTTGCTCCATCTAAAGTCATAAATTCCTCCCCTCCAAATCAAAACGCTCTCTCAACTTAAACACATTTCCTTAACCCCAGTTCCTCACCAAAAACTTGCAACAGAAAGAAGCAATAACAGCCGCGCCGTATATTTTATTAACTCCACTGATAACGCTTGTGATTTATAGCACTTACATCGCCACTGAGCCCTGATCACATCATGGATCACACAACCCCAGCAGCAGCAGAGAAGCTACTGTCTTAACAGTGAGTGAAGCAAATGAGCCCGAATGTTCCTGCTGGTTTGCGGATCGTAGCAGATGTTCATCTGTCTGTTTGTGTTGCGGAGCGCGCTGATGGTAAGCGGTGATGGAGGCTGATGATTGGGGATCACGTTGCTCTGGTCTTGCCTGTAAAAATTACGTTAGGGAGATGGAGCCGGAGTTTGGGCTGCGGGGGTGACACACGTGTCAAATCTGTACTGATTCTGCTGTATTTCTATATTTTTAGGCCGCAGGTCAATTTCCAATCCGTCCATATTATGCACATATTTTAATTTCTTTCTTATCCATAGCATACAATATACCATAAAATATAGATCTGTACCAAGTCCCCACTCTTTCCCTCAGGGAGGAGATGACTGACAGATGAGCTCTTGCACTCTAAATTTATGCATCATGTCCCCCTTTAAAGGGTTTTCCAGCTTAAGGCAATAACTTACCTTCATCTAGTTGCTTCTTCATCTTTGTCTCTCTCTCTCTCTCTCTCTCTGCCCCTTGTTTTGCTCATAATTTATTGTATTGTTTTTAATTAAATGGATGGCAGGGGGGGTTTGAAGAGCCCAGCAGTTCCAAGATGCAACATTTTCTTATCTGAATATTAAATTCTGGGCACACCTGTCGTAAAGCAGGACCATAAAGCTGAATAGTTCCCAAACTGTGCCACTGTGTGTGTTAGGGGGATTAAACTGTTAGGCAAATGTCACCTTTGGAGGAGGAGCGTAGGGATATTAAAGCAACTTACAGGATAAAGTAAATAAAAACATTGCTGTTTATTGGATCCATGGTTCCATTTTTCATTTGCCGTTTTTGTGTGTGTGTGCGTGTGTGGGTGTGTGTGTGTGTGTGTGTGTGTGTGTGTAAAAGTGCTAATAAATTGACTGTAAAGTGTAACATGATGAATGAAAGCTAACCTGCTTTTTGCGAAAATAATTTAAAAAACATGTTTGATGTCTTCTCTCAAAAACTACTATTTTGGTTTTAAGTGTTAGACCAACACAAAGTTGTAAATAACTTTGAAGTGGGATTAATATGAAAGTTTTCTATGTTCTTTTTATAAACATAAATCAGAAATGTACGGCATGCTTTTGTATTCACCCTTTTTGATAGCCTCAAACAAAACCTGCAGCCAGTGGCTTCTAAAGGAGAGCACTGATGGCTTCCTGGTAACTCTTGAGGAGCTGCAGAGTTTCAGTCTCATCAACTGCGGGCAGGAAAGCTGGTTTTAGTTGATGGGCTGATGGACTATAAATGATCTATTCCGTTCTAATAAGGTGAGCATTAAAACTTGTTATCCTGTTTGTCAGTCTGAGAGAGGACATGCCTCAAAGACTATCTTCTCTTGCATCCATTCACAGTGCTGTGATATAATTCCTGTAGTGATCTGACATTCAGCAGTCGTAGCTGGATGACCCCCTTTGACCTTAAAACATACGATTCTTTTATTTTGCTAATGCACTGTTCTGGCAGACACCATACCGTCCCTGAGGAGAGCTATTCTCGCACAATTTTCTCGTCATGCTGACATTTTCCGTCCCCAGATGTTCATGTCAGTCTTGTGGAAAGAAACCTAGATGAATCTTTTGAAACATTTTCTTGTCATGGCATGTTTACCAAATATACATAATCTGTATTACATCACTATGCTTCTCTGAGCTCCACTTGAAGCCAAATGTCGCAGAATCCCAAGACGGCCCTCTTTTCATCATATGAATTTAGATTTTCTCCTTATGTTCGTGTAATTTGGGAAATACATAAACATGCATAATACAGATCACTCCAATTATTCCCTCCTGTGTCACAGAGACGCACAAAGGCTGAGATCTCACAGCGGGTTTTTCTGTGAACATGACGGACAGCGAGGAAGCAGCAGGGGTGCTGTGTGGATGATGCCCCCCTCTCACCGGAGCCTTAACCTTTTTCCCTCTGCGCCCTTCCTGCAGCGCATCGTGCTCCTCCTGGCACCCCTGCTACACAGGCCCTATTGTTTGTTCCTGTCTCTGATTCGCCACTCATTATGGAAACCTGTTTATTCACCCACCTCTTAGACGACATGCTCCAGGCAGGACAGGGAAGAAAGGAAGGTGAGGTGGAAAACAAAGAGGGAGAAAGGAATTGAAAACTGTACAAAGGATTTTAAACTTGAGGATAATTTTATAGAATATAGAGTTTGATGTGTTTGCTATTTAATTTCCCAACTTAGAAAAAGCAGTTTTTGTCTTTAAGACTTGAAATTTGTGCTAAAATTTAAGCTAGCCATGCAAGCTTTGGCAATTTTTTTATTACGTTTTGCCTCTTTATTCTAGTTTTTTGTTTGTCTTTAGCTAAATAATGCTAAAAAAGTGTATCAACAGGGCTGTGTAGTTTGAGTTGTCCACTTATATAGCACTGAAATCCTTTATTTCAGCACTTGTCTCTTTACGCCACTCCTCTGATTGGTCATCTGACTGATTCAACATAGTGGACTGCAGGACAGCTCCTCACGTTTCCCTTTAGTTTTACCCTATATGTACTGGTCCTGCATTATGCAAATGTGTTTCATGAGCCCTTTTCAGATATGAGATATCTAAAATTAATGGCTTCATAAATCTGTTGATTAAATGGCATTCGGCCTGACATGGGTCACATTTGAGGTAATGCTCTTGACGGGTTTAGCCAGTGACAGTGATGAAGAGGGTCCAGTGCGTGCGTGCAGTCACCTGCAGGTACAACATCCTTTAATATGTGCAGGAAAATGTGAATAAATCCCACGTTTTCCTTCAAGAAACAGAACTTAATAAAGAGCTAATGAAAACTAAGTTAATATGTTCCTCGTGTGTTTAGAAGTAGTAGTTAAATTTCTAATTATGTTTTTTTTTGACAGACATCTTTGATTTAAATAATTTTAGTTTGAACTCCAACCGAGCTAACACTTAACACTCCATCTGCTGCTTGTGTGAGATGACAAATTGCAGCAGTTTTTCCTCCCATTTTTTTAAAACGTGTTCAGCTCATTCACTTCACTCTGCTGCTTTAGTTAAGTTGCTGCCTGGACCTCCTTGTTCATTTGGCTCAACACGGCACCTCCTGTAGCAGTGGAAAAATCACCCGTGGTTCCAACCACTCTGCTGTGTCCTGTTTTCATTACATGGACTCACCCACTGGAGGACAGGAATACAGCAGTGCTCCCTAGCTCCCGCCTCACTCCTCTTTCTGTCTTTCTGGAAGCTATTTTTGATCTATTCTGGTTGGTTTTCTCTGGATTATCATGTTTTCCATGTTGACGTCTTGGTAAACGAGGGACGCCCTGGCTATAATAAAATTCATGTGATCGATTCTTTGATAAACCTTTGACATGTTGGCATAAAAATACAAGCTATAATGGCTGATCTAAAACTGTGATTTGTTAAAATACAAGCTAGCTTGATGCCTTTTAAAAACGGCAATATTGTGGGAGGCTTCAGATAATTTAAATCTTCAGGAGGCAAAAATGCAAACTCTTAAGTCGGAAGCAAAATTTTATTCTTTTTTCAATTTGTTGACCATTCATTTTTGGGGATTTTTGTACAATGCATTTTAAAATAAAAAAAGTTGCATTTTTAATATTTTGAAATACTGTTTTTAAGAAATATATGTAGTATTTCAAACTACTCCGACAAAAATCTAATAGTAAGTTGTCTGTACATAGAACATACTTTCATTTGAGTGTCAATAATGTATTTTAACTTAAGTTGATGCAATACCATTTTCCATTGTCATGATTTGTGAGGAGGACACCCAACTTAAGAGTACAAATTGTACTCTAGGGGTTCAGCCACACAACCTGAAAATGTTTTCAACAAGCAAAGTTAGGTGGACATCAGCAAAACTGAATCAAGACTGATGCTTTTTTTTTTAGTGGAAATGCTTAATTTTATGGGAGTAGATTTAGTTTTGCAGTCCTGCAACACTCAGGGGAGAACTACAAAAGGGCTTTGAGACACTTCACTTCCCCTGGACAATGCTTAGGGGGAAAAAAGGCTAAAAAATGTTACCAAAGTGTGTCCGAGAAAAGCTTTTAACAGCAGGGGACTTCATCTGGGAAAATAGTACTGCTGGGGTTGCAGCCATGCTTCAAAGGTGACACAGTGAGATCTTCAAGAACCCACTAGGTCACACTATCAGTCTTTTTCTCGCTCCCTTACATCCCCACCTGGCATAATTTTTATTTTTCTATGGCTTTCTGGCTCCCTGTCAGCATCTGGACTATATGGTGCCACTTTGACATTCTTGATCCGGCTTTGTTGTCCTGTGCTAAGCCCATCAGGAGTTCTTTCTCTTATTGTACCAAATGAATGTTAAAATCCTGTTCCCACCTACCATCGCCGGAGGGGAAGCTTGCTTTTATTCTTCCCCAACAGCCGCATCAGCATTTTAGGAAAGAATCAGGTTGGGGGTGAGAAGTTCTGAGTTAGCGTGAGTGATTTTCGAAAGATTAATAGTTGAGAAAAATTCAATACAAAGCCGACAGAGACATACCTCAAGGGTCTTGCAGTTGTAATTGGAGCAAAAGGTGGCTCTGAAACAATTGACGTTTCCTTCTTGGTGTTGGTCTGTCACATTAAGCTGAAATGAAATACATTAAAGTATGCGGTTATAGAGGAACCAAATGTGAAAGTAAACACTTTGATGAGCCACTTTAGATGGATGAGAAGCTTAACCTGGAAAAAAATAGATTAAAATCTCAGATGATCAACACATAAACACAGCTGAATAACCATTAGCAACACGTGCTTCAAAGCTGACATGGCGACTGCCCTCATCTAATGCATCTCTACAGTGCAACTCTGTTTCTTTCATCCAGCGTGGCATTTCTCTAATGTTTAATGAAGCACCCATTAAGTGTTTCACTAATGTCTAATGAGGTTTTCATTGGGAAAGTTCAACTGTGGCTCCTTTATGCACGACTGTAAGCGCAACGCCGCCGAGGATTTGTTGCAGCAATAATAGGTGCTGGTTTCATGCAGCAGAACGTTGTATTATGAGAGCATCAATGTAGAGCGTGGGTGTTGATCTTTGAAAATGTCATGCTCTATTCTACAAGGCTGGAATTGGGCTTGGTATTAACCCAACCCCCAGCTTGTTTGTTTTTGTTTCCAGTGGCCCTGTAATATTCCAAAGTATCGCCTTATTTCATTTTCAGGCCTGGTTTCTGGCAAATAAAAAAAATAAAAAACATAGAAAATTGAAAGTTCACAACAGATTGCGGTTTCCTACCAGTTGAGTCCCATATGCTAACACGTTTATGAAGTTAACAGACGGGTTGTTAGTGGTCCATTGTCTCTTAATATCTGCTTTACCTGCTTTAATTAAGGAGAACAGCAGCAGTAGTTGCCTGCTTAGTGATAATGAGGTGCGGTGCCAAATATGAATAGCAGGAGATTGACCATACGCGAGGGGGACATGGCTAAATGACTGCGAAACAATGCGCTGTCAATGGCTGCCATAAAGTGCTTGATTGGAGAGGCCCAGGCTGTAATAAGCAAGACAAAGTGAATGCTGAACTAACAGACAATTAAGCTGCCACATCTGGCAACGATGCCGGGAGCTGGTATCCAGCCGCCGCAATTACACTTGTCTGTCACAGCCTAAACGTCGGGCAGGAGCAAAGGATAATGCGTACCCTTCCTCAGAGCTTGTGAAGTATTTTTAGGAATCACTTCCTGCTGCTCTGACATCCTGCTGAATCCGTGAAAAAGCCCCTTTACCTGTCCTCACTTAGCTGCAGTTTGGATTTCTGGGCTTTTTATCGGGTCACAAGCCCGTTCTTCCTGTCCTGCTGGATAATGAGCTGCAGGGCAGTCTTTATCGAAAACCATAATGCTGGCATTAGAGGAATAATTGGTGGGAAAGACGACATCAGTAAATTATTCAGGTCATTCTAACATTTTAGGAAGGAGATTTAGTTATACTTTAAAAGCATGTGTGGATATCTTCTCCGAAACAATAAAAACTGAGATCTTTTAAGAGTAAAAACCAATTCTCTTTCATGCATGTTGGATTTTGCAACATGAGAGATGAAAAAAGACAATAATTATAAGCTTCTAAAATGGAGTTTCCTTCATTCGGTGCTTTGAAAATGTATTTGCTTCTTGCAGAGTTGCTGAATTTAAATGTCAAGCAATTTCTGATTAATTTGGCATCTCCTTTTTTAAATGTTTCATATATAATTGTATGTAATCTCAGGCAGTGAAGGGGCTTTAATAGACATAATACATCACTGGACTTTAGCTGTGGGTTGTTTCATCAGAAATGACGATAATTTGTGTTGCTCTTGAATATCGTTATTATACGTTCTGACATAAAACCTTGGATTTTCTGCCGAATTTGTACACGACTATGCATAATAAGCCACAAGGAATATATATTGAGACATTTTCCAAAGCTTTGGGAAGCTTTGAGATTTAATGTGTGTGACTTAGTTAAAAGAAATAAAGAAAAAAACAGAAAAGACTGAGCTAACTTCTTTAGACCTTGATTGTTTGAATCAGAAAGGGAAGCGTTAGCAGATTAATTCAGCCCTGATGGTGCCCTTCCTGCATGCAGATGTTTTGATCTGTAATCTATTTAATCTTCATCTCTGAAGGGCAGAACAATGCTCTGTACACTAGCCAGAAGTCTTTGATTTTGACTATGAGATTTCCTCGGCTAAGCGCTTCATGACCATATGCCTTTTTTTCTCTCTCTCTTTCATGCTATACCTTTATAATGTGTCGCTGATAGAGAAATGCCTCAGTGTCTATGGGAGCTAACATAGTAGAGACAATCGCATTTAGAGTCACTTTGCTGCTCTGACGAGGCCGAGAAGTCGGGTTTTAAATGTTAGGTATTAGGTGTTAGGTATGCTTAAATCCTTGCATGGCTGTTTGTGCGTCCCCAGCCTGAGCACGTTACCTCCGCTGCCTTGGCAGTTTGCAGATAAGCCGGCACAAATTAACACGCTGTCGTTATGGGAATATCACACTGCCATATGCACGAGGAGCCCCCTCGCAATAAGTCCTGGAGAGTGACACTGCAGCTGATGTCAGCACAGCAGTGGATCAGTCAATACTACAATCCTACATGCTGTTCAGATCCATGGGTGAAGCCTCTTGACATCAGAGGTGGCACACTAAACCATCGGTGTTTCCTTTTACTGTGTCTCCACCTGTCATAATATGGGGCCTTTTATTTATTTTTTTTTGGTTGCTGTTTTTTTTTTTGCTCTTTCTTTGCTCTGGATTGAGGCTTTGTGGCACCACAGAGACCCCTGGTGGACCAAAGAGGCAGAGCATTGCTTGTTTTGCTGCAACTATGCAATATGTGGGTGGTCCAGGACATTATCCTGCCTCCCATCTTTTTTTCTCTCTCACTAGCTTACTACACCCATTACCCCATCACTGAGTTGTGCAGTTTAATACTTTTTTTCAAAAACTTGAAAATATCCATACTTCTACAAAATTTACCTACAAATGTTAGTAAATTTTATTGAAATTTTACGTGACAAACTAAAACACCTTCAGAAGTCACCAAATTAAGAAAATGAATTTCAGTATAAATTAGTACTGCTCATTAATGGGTAAAAATCAGCAACCTTCCAGCAGGATAACTACCTTAACATACAGCCAGGCTTATAATGAACTGGTTTGGATCAACACATGTACATGTTCCATTGGCTTAGTCAAAGTCCAAGCTTAAATGCAATTGAGAATTTTTGGAAAATCTTGAAATTTCCTGCTTACATATCATCTCCATCCAAGCTAAGTGAGCTTTTGTTATTTTTGCTGTATCATTTTATGCACAACATGTGTTGGCCTGTGGTATAAAAACCACAGATAAAACACTACTGTGGCACTACTGTGACGAAATGCAAAAAAGTTCAGTGGGTAGGAATACTTTAGCTAGCCACTGCCTCACCAAACCAGATTTTTCCTGTTAACATCAGCTATCACCTGGCCACGCTAGACTGAACTAAAGGGCCAAATTAGAGCAGGCCCTGTAAGGTAAAATCCGTATTATCTTTGAACTAGCAAGTACCCAATTATACGCCACAGTTATCACACATCTCACAGACTTCTGACTCATTGCTGTAGGGCCAGTGAACAAGGAGAGATAATAAAGAGCTGCTGAATCACCTTTTTTCCCCCTTGGACACAGCTTGTTCTACCTCCTTGTGTTTCTTTTCTAGACCTGAGCCGCTCCTCTAGTGTGTCGATACATATTAGTATATTTTTCCTACTCATTTATGTGCCATCGGTCAAAGCATATGTTTCAGACTTATTAAAATGAGTCCGAGGTCTCTAATCCAAAGCGGAGAGAAAAGACATTTAATAGGGTTTTATCTGTCTGCCGTCACAGAGGACGTTGTGTTCAAAATGACCGGAGCAGAGAGAAGACCTCCTGCTGATGTGAGCGAAAGGGGCTTATCTATTCATTTATGTTTTCTCTGGACTTTCTCATCACTCAGTTCACTTCATTTTGGTCATCCCAGAAAAAGTCTGATCATTACGCCTGGACAAAAAATGCTGACTTTTGCCATCTGAATTCTATATTTTCAGAGTGGCATCTTTTTCAGTAGCCATGTCCCCCCCTTCTACAGGAAAAGGGCAAAATTTGTACGGCATATTTCAGCAACAAGGCAACAAAACTTAAAATTTTCTAGAAGCTGGTTCCAGAATAGAGAAGTATAAAAACTTTGGTTGCTTGCAAAGAATTTAACATTAGCCATAAGAACATATTAGCAGCACAATTCAGTGCCCGCAATGCCCTTGCCTGGATTTTGATTTTGTAATAAAAGATGTTTTTAAAGTACTTTGTGCAAAACGCAGCGATTGAATCTGAAATGCAGCTCCTGACCCTAAAAAGGTTCTATTGAAGAGTTTAAGAGCTTTTATGGTGGGTTAGAAGTGTTACAAAGGTGGCTTGAAAGAGGGTTCAAGAGTGTTTCCAAAGTCTGAGGGCTTTTCAGGGAAATTAGAAAGAACCTTTGATGGTTCAACATGGAATGCATGAAGATCTGGAAATAGTGCTGGAAATGGATCCAGTGTGTTTCTGCTCATCTGAGAAGGAGAAACTTGAGTGTTTAATTATGACAAATTGAGATATTCACAACTACTGGTTGAAGCATAAAAGTTTTCTGTTAATGTTCTTTCCTAATATTTTATCAAAACGCAGCAGCTATTTTCCGACATGTTTTCATGCATGTCTTTAATTTTGAAATGAATGAGCGATATTCTCGCTAGAGCCATGAAGGTGCCATCTCATATCCTGCTTGTTGTTCCTTACAGGAAGTCCTGTCAACCTCACATGCAGCGCGTTCTTTGGCTACAACGGCGACGTCAGTCCGCTTATCTACTGGAAGAAGGAGGATAACTTCATTGAAGACCTGGATGAGGAGCGAATTCAAGAGAGTGACATCAAGTAAGCACTTCAACAGCTGCCTAGGTGTTGAGTCTAAAAAGAAGATATAAAAAAAAATGGAAAAGAAACATGACTTAACCTAATTTGTCCTGCTTTCTAAAAAGCTTGGAAAATATGTAATAAATTTATGAGGCACTTCTTATCTATTTATGTGCATCTGAACTTCCTATTTATGTCCAATTCCCATAACTGTTGGATAATCCATCAACACTCTGACCTGCATCTGTTATAAAAATGATGGTCATAAATGCTTCATGCGGCTGTTTAATAATGCAGAAAGCAATGCATTCTTTCTCACATGCAGTACTGTATATATATATAGTATATATGCATAGTTAAGACATGCTCCCATTGATTGTGGCAGTAATGGGATAGTAGATCAACCCATTCCCACAGTGGTGACCTCCATCTTTTTGCTCACATTTCTCATTAGACATTCATTGCTTCCTTGAACGTTACACACCAGGTAAGAAATCCACCAGTAAAATCTGCTGGGATCTTCTTGGCTTTAGCTGCATTCAAATCTCACAAGGAAAATCCATAATTCTGATATTACATTTCTCACTTTGATTCGACAGTGTCTTAGATGTGACCCAACTCTTGGACTCATAAGAATATATTTTTCTGTAAATTTAAGAGAAACTGTGTTTAGACTTTCAATTAGCTGTACATAATTTTTGCCCAAAACTATATGCTTGAGTTTCACATTTTTAAAAACATTGCTGAAAAAATATTGTACTGACATTCGTATTTGCTGAGATGCACATGTCAACAAGGCATCCTCTGGAGAGATATGAAGGCGAAATTGCTGCATAGTTAATCACAGGTTTGAAAAGCTAGAAGCTTCCTTGTTTGTATTGTGGTCAATGATGACTAGTTGAAAACCAGAGCATCACTACAACAAACACATGAAACATAAAAACATGCCTTGGTTTGGATTAGTTATCTTCTAAAAATCACAAATGAAAGCAATTAAACAAAAGCATAATCTCTGCATTAATCATTTCTACAGAGACTCAATGGAGGAAAACATTTTTTTTATTTATGGACAAAACCATAAAAAATAAACCCATCAACAACAGAATTAGTCAGTCCTCTGATCTTTCAAAAAAGAAGCTTTTGTTATTGCGAAGATTTTTGTTGCTGCTTCATCATTGAAATAAACCCGCCGCGCACCCTTTCATGTCCCACTGACTGTACCCTTCCGACCCATGCATAAGACTAGAAAGTCTCTGTTGTCGACAAATGCCATCTAATGAAAAGGTTAACTGTAAGCAGCATGACAAGGCTGGAAGGAGAGTTAGCAGCCCAGTCTGTGACCTGGCATTTCGAGATGTCTCTATTAGCCTGCTAGCTTGCTCAACCCAGCTCTTAGTGGCGCTCTCTGTTGTGAAGGACGCCAGGCCAATTAGAGCCTACAGGATATAAGGGGGCGGTGGTGTTGGTGGGGCTGGCAGGTGGCAGAATTGGGTAGGTGGTTTGATAATGATGAGAAATACTGGGGAGAGAACCACATGCGGTTAGAAATGTGCTTTCAGAAGATAGTCAAATCAAGTAACAAGGGAGAAAGGAAATGTTTGACCCTGAGCGACTGGGAAAAAGTATGTTAATGCGAGTGCTGGCACTGAAGTGACCAGGCTTGTATGCATATTGTGGAGGCTCAACTTCAAGTGTTTGAAACGCTTACTTTAACTCTGCCGCTGCATGATACTGTCTTTCAGTTAGAGGTGTTATTTATTTTATTCTTTGCTCCCATTTGAGCATGCACCACTTCAGACTCTTTCCTCTGACATCACTCTGTGAGCTTTTAGCTTTGAAATGGAAATGAATCACACGGGAGTACTCCCTGAAGGGCCGCCGGTAATACACGAAATGGAGCTTTTGGCAAAACATCACACCTCCGAGATTCGAGGTTGATGCAGATTTCTGTGGCTGGAGAAGAAGACTTTATGATGTCTAAGCATCGGACATTTAAAAATAGAGGTAGCACTGCAGAAGTTTCAGTCTCTGCTGGTTTTCTGATCTGTTTGACCTTTAGGTTGATGAACACATATCTTCTTTTTCATTTATTCATCAAAACCAAGGGTCACTAATCAACAGCATTAACAGAGTAGCTTTGTAAATAACTTCTTCTTTCTTATGAGTGTTTTCATGCCTACGCTGACCAGTAGTAAGATGTTTTCATATCTGTTGGATTATTTTTTATCTTCCACAAGAAAATGTACCATCAGCAGAGCCACGGATTTCAGTATAGATCCGTGTTCAGTTCAAGGAATGTTATTCCTTGAACTGGAATAACATTCCAGTTCAAGTTAAGGGTCCCAATAAGAGTAATTGTCTTAGTGATATCTCAGGCTTAGAAACAAACAATGCATAACTTGGTAATCTTGTCCTAATGCTTCGTTTTGATTGCTGTGGTTTGATTCGAATGAAACTTTGTCAAGTTTGAGACAGCAAGGGAAAATAACCAGGTAATATTTAGGCTAAGAGAACAGTAGCTCTGGAGGATCTGCAGAGCTCATGTATCTGAATTTGATGGTAGTTTAACTTTTAATCATGCACAAAAATAGTGTTTAGGAAAGAGTTGCAACAGGAAAACAAGTTACTATAAATACTTTTGTCATGCAGTGTGGGAAAGTGTTTGAAGGGAACTTCTGCTATCTACTCAGGTTGCAGAAGTTCTGTTTTTAAGCCGTTGCATAATGTCAGTACCCAAAGATTTTAAGACAAATCACAAACCTTAGTCCATCACGTTTTTCTCCTGAACTCGTTCTCCTCTGGTTTCTTTAACTTAACCAGTGTCCTTGACTTTCAAACACATCGCCTGCCAGGTTTTGGCGTGGGTGAGCTTATTCTGCTTGCCTCCTCCTTCCGTGGAACCACATTTCTCTCTAGAAAAGACTTTCACCAACAAGAATGATAGATTCTTTTTACTCTCCCAGCTCCTATTGCTCGACTACAGTCTATGTTGTGTCACACATGGCTGCCATAGTCTTTAAAAAGCCATCAGTGGGACTCTGTGTCCCAACCTTGAGGTGAAGTCCTGCATCTCTGCCTGACTGGCCTCACAATGTGGAGCGTTGTGTTCACAGGAACCAAGAAAAAAAAAGGCTAAATTAGTTTCGCACTCATGCTTCTATAACCCAACTTTAGTTGTTACCATTTTTGTTCCTCCACAAAAAGCAGTTCTTCATTATTAGGTTTTATGAGCAGCTTGCACATGTAGCTATAAAATAATTGCTTGTAATGGTCCCTCTTTGTATATGCTCAATAAAAGAAATTCACTGCAGAGTGATATTTTCTGTGGGATTCCACTTATTAGCCACATTTTGTGCAGCTAATGTGAGACATTGCCATGGCAGCGGTGGCTGTATTGTAGTTTGTCCTCATATATACCCAGCGCTTCACAATCTGCTTTATTTAGTCCGTTCATTGATCAACAAGAATGAGATGAGTTTTCATATGCAAATGCCCTGCAGTAGGCAGGAGATGAATGCCTAAGTGGCACTCACACCTTTTTGCACTATTAGCCCCATGCATCATTAAACAGAAGTTTGAAATAGCTGTAATTTTTTTGCAGCCTTAAAAAGGTTATCTGCTCATACATATTAGCTGCTTTTGCACCCCCGCAGGTAAGATCCTGCTTTTTCTTTCCTAATGTTTTCTTGTTTCATGCCTTTTTTTTTCTTTTTCCAAAAGTTTATTATGATTGCTTTTACAGTATAAGATGGTGTTACTTTGTTTTGGGAACTAATTCTGAATAATTAACAAGGCGTCCTGCTGGAAACCTCAACAATGTTTTAATGATGTTTTTTATTATTTTTATTATTAGTTTGTTAAAATAGTAACCTTCTCCGACTCTGGTTACACTTCCCTTGAAATCCTTTTAAACAGACATGTTTCCACTGTTATTTTTTTTATATATCAAACCTGCATCTACACTGTAACAAATACAGATAAAAATACAAATAAGTATCCATATGGAATAATTTACTGCAGTAAGACACAGCATCTCTTATAGATTTCTTCTGTTTCAACTTTTTTCATCACACTTAAATGTTTCAAATTATGATTTATAATAAATTTAAAAAAAGCTTTCGAAACCATCCTGAACCTATGTGAAAATTTCATACGCCTTTGTGAAATCATGAATTAATTGAGATGAATCATTTTCAGAAAGTTGAGTTCAGTGTTTTATAATAATTTTTGGCTTGGTTTCTGCCACCACGCAGAACCTGATAAGTATTTGACTTGAAGGCAGAAGGAAATCCAAAACATTTCAGGAACTCCTCCTATTATTAAAATGTGAATATGCTTGGTATAAAAATTTATGAGGTCAGGATGTATAGATTTTCTGATCCACACTGCTGGTACATCTTAGATTCCTCTCAGGGAAACATCTGTTTGTCAGAAAGAATTTTATTTATTTTATATTTCTTTTAAATAAATCATAGCTGCCTCTTTATCTTATTTCTGTTTTTACAGAACGTCTGATCCAGCATTGTTTGGAATCTGTCATCATCAAGCAAACCTGCAATATTTAAAGCACAACTTCTGCTCTGCGTGGTGCCTGATTACTCTGTTTTCTTCTTTTCATTCTTTTTCAACTCCTTAAACACAGACTGCCAGGAGCTGCTTTGATCTAAACCTTGCAGCCATTCTCTTTTTGGGAATATGTTTGAAGTATTACTGCTGCTTTTTTGAATCGTTGTTGTGTGTTTGTTTCGTTTTTACTGACCGAAGGCGATGCAAAACATTTATTTAAACATCATTTATGCTCAAGCGCAACTTTAGGAGTTCTGTGCTGCCCCCTGCAGGACAATCCGGGAGCACCTCGGAGAGCAGGAAGTTTCCATCTCTCTGACCATCGACTCCTTGGAGGAGAGCGACCTCGGCAACTACTCCTGCTATGTGGAGAACAGCAACGGGCGGCGGCAAGCAAACGTCAAACTCATCAAGAAGGGTGAGCCGAAACATCTGGAGCGTCAGTTTGTTTTTTTTTTGTTAACCATAAATAAAACAAATGAGAAGACAGGCTTGATAGTTAGTGCTGATATGTTATGTTGTGGGAATTGACGACTTGTTTCCTGCCTTATTGAGAGAATAACAGGAAACTATAGTGGACAGTGCAAAATAAAACATATTTATAAACTGCATTCCAAAAACCAGGCGTTTATGGTAACATTATACTTAACATACTGTCTGACCACAACTAACACAAAAAACATCACTTTGATAGCTGCTTCTTTTATTTTTTAACATTATTTCATGCTAATTTAAAACAGGGATGCAGATTATTTTAGTGTCCTTAAAATATGTAGGGAAATTTCTCTGCAGCCTTTAAGTTTTTCGGTATAGAATACATTTACATAGTAAGATATTCCTCCTCTCTTTAAAGCTGGAAGCCTTGGATCTAACTTTGATGCCAGCCCAGTTCCTCTCCATTTGCTATATTAAAGGGGCTTATGCTGCATGCTGGAATCTGAAAATAAACTGCTGCAGATTAGCCTCTTCCTCGCCAGATGGAAAGACTGCAAGGAATCATCTCGTTTCTGCATTTTCTGAGTTGTCTTTTTTTGTTGTTGTTTTCTTTTTGTGAGTGTGTGCGTTTGGTTTTGGTGCATTTTGAAGACGGCTGAGTGTTTACATCACTTTTAAAAAGGCATCACAGTGTCTTCAGCTCTTGAAGCTCAAAGTGAATGTGATTATTTCGCTCGTTTGATTTGACATGCTTTGGATCCCTCACACAGAAACGCAAACATTGCCAGCAGCAGCGCACAGGGCCTGACTCTCAAGTCTTGATGCCCTCATAATGCAAGCAACATTAGCATATAGCGCTATGCTAGTTTTCAGATCCATTGAACTTCTTTCATATTCTGTCTTCAGTGTAAATAGTTTGTGATTTCACATGGCACATTAGCACAAAGTGGTGCTTAAGTGTGTGGTGGACATATTTCAAACTGTGGGGCTTCAATTTGTATTCAGCCCCCTTTATTCTGATAGCCCTAAAGAAAATTCAGTTCAACCAACTGCTTTCAGATGTTTATTAGTGAGTAAACCTAGTTCTCAATCCAAGAGCACTGTTTATTTTCCATGGTGCTGAGTAGCTCTGCCCTCAAGAGATTACCAAGACGATAGATGCTAGCTTCTGCCCTACAGCTAATAGGGTTTCCTATGTGTGTATTCATTTATATTAGGTTATATTTGGTGTTTGACCTATTAAAATATGCAGTTATAAGCTTTTTTAGGAGGTCTCTAGTATTTTAGCTGTTAGCAGGTGGCTAATTGTACAATGCTTTCCTAATTTTTGGACTCTTCTTCATCATTTCATGCTTCTCCCTCATCAGAGAAAAGCAGAAAAAGAGGGAGAGGAAGAAGAGGAAGTAATGAATAGCCCTCTTCCATGCAGCTCAATCATATCCAGTCTTTTAGTCGTCGGGAGCTAATTTGTCTTAATCTGTCCCTCTGCAGCGCTGCTACAATATGGATTCCAGGCAGGGAGGAATTTTCCTCCTCCGCTGTAATCTTTGCAGCTTGAAAAGCAGCTGGCTCCATATGAGGTCCACACACTGAAGCAGAGAATCAGGCTGCGCAAAAGGCAGGCGGACGGAGGGAGAGGTGGAGAGGACATTGAATTAAATATGTGGTAGGAGTGGAGTTTTTAGCAATGCTCGTTAGCCTCAGCGCCTCACTCTGAGAAATCAGGCAAATCAGGAGGATTGCCAGAACCGAGATCCAGCTGAGCTCAGAGGAGGATGGTGAAACCTGTAGTCAGACTGCCTCGGGTTTGTTTGCTTTTTCTCTCGTTTTTTTTTTTTTTTTTTTTACTTACGCACTCAAATGCCCATTGGTGAGTTTGGCTGAAGGTCATCAACAGACAGGCGTGATGAGGCGGAGCAGGCCATGCTCGTTAGCTTTCAGGAACATCATCCCTCATCATGGGAGCTGTCAGCTTGAAATCCACTGCAGGGAGGCAGGCATCGCTCACCACAAAGAGGTTCAACACGCACCAGTGATGGATCGCGATTCATGGGAGAGTCCTCTCTGTCTGTGGTTAGACGTACATGCAGCGCCGCAGTTAGTCCAGCCTTTCACTGCTGTGCATTAGTCAGCTAGTGAATCTGTGAGGCGTGGCTAGGAGGAAAAGTTGAACTGGAATGTCATCAGACAAAAGTAAGAAGATCTGAAAGAGAGTCATGATCAAACCTGTCAGAAATGCAACAATCAGAGTTTTCGATTTCCAGTTTTGACCTGCCAGTTCCACTTTTAGCAAATTTTGATCTCTGTTTCAGACCATGAGCATTCAAAGTCAGTGTTGCCAGCCTGGCCTCTTTGTTTAATTAAATAGTATTCAAACCTCTACATGAGAAAAAAAACAGCAATGAGTTGCCATAAAAATCCTTTCAAATTCTTTTGATGCGTTTTAACACCCAGATGCATATGCTACCATAGTCTTCTTTAGAGCTTACTGTGATGCTCAGCCTTACCTTAAGAGTGAGGAGCACAATAAACTGAAGACAAGCCTCCACAATGTTGATAAACTTTTGAGCCTGATGTGAAATTTCTTGTGGAAGTAAATGTGGTTTGGATTTTTGATTTTCCGATTGAGCGGTCAGGAGCGTTCGAGTTGAAAATTGTTCGATTTAGCAACCAGATTATATCTGGGTGCCTCTCTGCAAACACTGACCACACCGTCTACTATCGTTGTTAAAGGCATCACTGACATAATCTAAAGTAATGTACTATAAAACCGACAGAAGATCTCTGAAGATCCGTTTCACTTCTTCATGAGGTCCTGCCAAGCTGCAGAGACGAGCTGCTCCGATCCGTCAGGTGATTCAGCAACCACCTGAGCGCTTTGCCGTTTTGCAGCTTTACACACACGCGTAACCAATCTTCATAAGTTTGGCAGCGCAATCTGTCACGTGCCATTGTCGCACCGGTTGCCCCGGTGCGAGTTTTTTATTATCCGAGTCGAGCCAGGAGGCTTTAAATGACAGGCATAGGAGCAGCTTTCTGCTTTCATTCAGCTCTGAGTTATGTGGCATCCGAATCCAATCAAGCCAGAATGAGCAATGTTGGAAAGATGGAGAGGGGAAACGAGAAAAACTGACACAAACACCGAGTGACGGGGTTGCAGCCCCGGTCGATGCATAAAAAACACTTTCGCAAACATGGAGTCCTTTCCCATTAGCTGCTGGCGCCTTTCTTATCCGTCATGATGGCATCATGTGTTACCTTCACATCGATTACGTTTGGATCTGCAGCTGTCGGATGCAAATGCGCTTGTCTAAAGGAGCAGAGAGAAACCATCAGATGGAGGAAATGACTGAGAGGAGAGTCTGTTGGATCTCAAAGAAGAAAACTTTTTTCAGCTTAAAGAGAATGAAGAGAGAGTGTTCACACCATTCAAGCAAACTTGAGGAAAGAATGTAAAGAGGAAGCTTTAATTGTCAGAAACTAAAGGTATCAGTTATTTTGTCAGTGGCTTTATTTTGTTATATAAAAGGCTGGCAGACTTGAGCAACTTGATCCCAGGATCAGGAATTGAGTGAACACTTTTCATCCAGCTAGATTTTTAGGTCTGTAGAGTTTAAAGGTGAATAAAATTTACAAAGGTGGATAAATGCTTTGTCCAGCTCAATATATATATATATATATATATATATATATATATATATATATATATATATATATATATATATATATATATATACTGTATATATATATATTTTTTTTAAGCTTCTCTTATGTTCTTTGATTATGGTTCTGATGGTGTTTCAGAGTTTCTGAGCAGTAAAAAATGTTCAGTCAGTAACTGAAGATGACACTTTGAGCTTCATTTCAGTCGATTACAGAAGAGTTAAATTTTCACTGAGACCAACACAAAAACATAATGCAATCTGTTTTGAAAAACAAATGTAGAACCTTATTTTTTAAGAAGAAATTGTATGTGGGATTAAATCAAAAGCTCAAGGTTTGCCTTTTAAAAATTTTAGACTTTTCAACATTTTTAAGCAACACTGAGAAGTTATAAACCAAGGACAGTGTGTTAACTTTCCGGTCACTTTCCTCATTTTCTTTTCTCTTCTTGCATTCCCTAATTACAAGTACTGACACACTACAGAGACACAGTTTCTGCCTACTTGTCTGCATCATTCAGAGTTAATCACACGACAAAAAAAAGCTGGAGAAAAGAAAGATGTAAAACTTGCATCTTCAGAATGGAAGAAATGGTAGAAAATGTTACTGATAAAGACATTTAAGATCAATTAAATTATTTTTAAAGCACAAGCTTTTCTTCCTTTCCTTCTTTCTCTCTTTCTTTCTTCTATTTAGTCTGTTACTTTGAATACTCGATAATGCATTTTTTATGTCTTTGAAAATACCAACATAGAAGTATTTGTCTTTACCAGCTGAGCTGATGTACACGGTGGAGCTAGCTGGAGGTCTGGGGGCCATCCTGCTGCTGCTGATCTGCCTAGTGACCCTCTACAAGTGCTACAGGATCGAGCTCATGCTCTTCTACAGGAACCACTTTGGCAGTGAGGACATTGATGGAGGTAAGATACACACGGCATCACCTGTGTGATGCTCAAGTTTGCCGCACGACTGTCGATTTCTAAAGCCCCTCGCGTTACTATAAAAACACTTTTCCTTCCCAAAACAGGAACCGAATCCCAGTCGTGACCAGTATCAGAGATGCGCCGCGCACAGATTTATTTTTATTTAGAACGCACCTGGGCTATTTATCAAGTCATAAAGCCGCAGGTGGCTCCATTTTTATGCAAATGCACTTGAGCTCGAATGACTCATTGGCTCCAACTGAAAAGCCTTGCATAATTTCATCTAGTTCTCGGGTTTAGGGAATCTTCTTCACCTTCTCCCACTGGAGCAGTTAAATAAAAACTGCTAAATATTCACTATGCTGTCCCCCGAAGAGCAGGAAGCAACTCACCAACCACCGACTGATACAGAATAAAGCCTCAGTTTCCAGCATACGCACGTCATGTTACTTGAATAATGTTAACAGCTGCAGATTTTCGTAAGCAAAACAAACTGAGCGGCTTACATGGTTGCACAAAATGAAGGATTCTTTAAAAAAGCCACATAAAGTGAAGGTTTGGGTGGCATTATATTCTGCTGAACACTCACTATAAAGCAAATGAAAACACTACCCCTGTGCCAGACAAAAACATTAACTCTCAGACCTCATCAGCAGTGGAAAAAAAAGCAAAAAAAAACTTTGATTGGACCTGGTGGATGATTCTTAGCTTGAGAATGCATCAAACTGAGACAAGGAGCAAGTTTTAATTTGATTCCCCTGTAATGAGTCTCTGTAGGACCAGCACAGCAATGAATTCAGGAGGAATGAGATTAGCTCAGAGAGGCTGCGGGGTTTTTGCAAAGTGGGAAGAAGCAGCTGGAGAGTTTTATTTGTTAAGAGGGAGAAGCATTTGTGACAGGTTATTGAACGCCATTACCTCTGGCTTTGTTGGAATCCAGCAACCCCAAAAAGAGGAATTTTGGCCGTTGAACCTGAAGCCAAACAGTTGTCTTCTTTAATTGGGCCACAAGAGCGAGTGCTAGGAGAGAGAGAAAGATTTTCAATTTGTTCCTTAGAAGAAGGAGATCAGGTCCAATGTTGCACGGCTCTCCAGAGATCCCTACGCCGTGGTCTGATAGATCTCCACTCTGCCACCTCAATGTAGCAGTTTCTTGTAGATAAGTGGAAATGATTAAACTGGACTGTTTAGTCTCTCAATGTAGATAAGAAACTAATATCCCATCTACACCAGGATGAACTTTTTCACATTTTGTCACATTACTATTAATACTTATTTGCTGAGATTTTATCTGATTGAACATGTGAACATAAATTTCTAATTGTATCCCCAAACCCTGAGTTACGTTGACATGTTTAACTGACTGGGGCAGTACTTCTCAAAGATTACTGAAGGGATCCCACAGCGTTTGATACTCTTATGTAGGGCTGAAATGATTAAGTGGAAAAATCATGATTGATCGACTATTGAAGAAATCGTCAACTAATTTAGTAAATGATTAATTAACTGGAGTGTACAGACTCAAAAGGAAAGGCAGTTTTGTGAAAAAGCAAGATACTCACAGCAGTAATTGAGCCAAAATTGTACAAGAAATATGTACCATTGCTCCTCTAAGATAAAAACACCTTTGTCTGTAAATATGGTTTTGCCAAAATTTCTCAAGTTGTATAGTTTTAGCTAGGTTTACCGTATTGCGTTTTAGGCAATAAAATGTTTATTTTCTAGTTTATAAAATTAACCGTATTTGCTTTTTAGCATCTTTTTATGTATTTCTAATATTGTATAAAAAATACTTAAGTGGTTTAATCAAACGTCTATTGAAGTTGACATTTTGTAAATTGATTGTCAGAATAATCAATTAATCGATTACTAAAATAGTCCTTAGTCACTGTTCTACTTTTAATGTATTTCTAACATTGTATGAAAATGCTTCATCGGTAAAGGAAAAGTCTGTATATTCAAGGTTTTATCCAATTAATCGATTAATCGTGAGAATAGTCTAGGGATTAACCGATTACCAAATAATTGTTTGTTGCAGCCTTACTCTTATGTTCTCCAACAAACCTCTGAAGCCTTCATAGAATACTACAACTCAATGTGGAAAACCTCAAGACAAAAGCACTTATGTAACACACTGTAGCATCTGCAAAATGGATACATATAAGATGTATTTGCTCAGACTGGTACTTCTCATCAATAAAGGCTTTGAGCCAGTGCACAGAGATGTGGTTTTCTCCTGCAGAGCCCCACACGAGCTGCCAAGAAAGTGCCAGTGTTTGATCGTGGCCACTCCAAGTACTAATTGAACGCCCTCCTCTGCCAGATGTAAAATTGTAAGCTGCGCGTAACAATAGGATGGACTGTCAGCTATTTGTCAGCGATGCAATTTAGTTAAAGAGCGCTCACTTGTCACATTGTGTGGGTGTCACCAGAATCAATAATAGGCTTCATGATGACAACAGGCGAGCTGGGCTTGACAAAGAGGTGGGAGCTCATCAACACTGCGCCATAAATACGAATGTCATCGTTGTCAAGGCAGCGAGGACTGATGAGGCTCCCTTGGTGTTAAGTACAGTTTGGAGATGCAAAGCGCTAATAGTTTTGTTGCACACATGGCAACTCTAATGCATATTAGATGTGTATATGCCGCTGCTTATTGTCCACAAGGAAAAGTTTGGCACGGCTGACTGTGGCTCCTAGATGTGGAGTTATTGAGTTTTTATGTCATTTTACATTATTACTGATTATCTGATTGACAATGACGTTTTCTGTCACTTATGGTTGACCATTTTCATTTCGTTTTTTTAAGGCTGGTTTGAATTCTGTAATAAAACCTGATTTGTATGAGCTTTAAACAAGAAGTAATATCACACTATACTTTTCTATCTAATGTTTAAAAATGGTTAAGCTGATTTGGAACTGATACTCGTGTGATGAATGGCTGAGCTGCTACTCCTTTGATATTTTCAAAGGGTCATGTAGACATGGAGTGTTCGAGTCTGCAAGAAAAGTAGAGACATTTGAAGTGAAAAATGATTAAAAGCCATATTTATCCCAGTCCCTTTGATTTATAGGTTTGCTATGATATCAGACTTTGAATGATTTAGTTAAAAAAAAAAACAGAACTGCTGTATATTAATAATCTGTCTGGTCTTTTTCACCACAAAGAATGATCTTTCTTTTCTTCCGTGCTTAGATTATATAAAAAAAAAAGGCAGTATACGATTTCTTTTACAAAATTAGTTTCTCAATGTTAGGCAGCTTTCTACAATCTGATGCAAACCCATGTTATTTTGGTGCAACTAATAATGGAAAACCAAATGTTGCACGTAGAAGAGGGCGGGGGAGGATTGTGAAGATCCATCCACTCATTAGCAGTAGTTCTGCATGTTTGTTATATTTGTCATTTGGTCTCCATTAAATTGAACTGAAGCCGGGGGGGGGGGGGGTATTGCAGCAGAAATTTACGCCTTCAACTCTCCTGACACTTTTCACAGGAAGTTCAAGAGTTATCAGTTTCACTGTGGGCCGCCTGTGCACGTGCACGCACCCGAAGCGCACGTGTGGCGCGTCAGATATACGTGGGCTTGGTTTGGTAGGTAGATCCCACAGCTTTCTCTGATAATGACTTCTCAAGATGCTGAAGGCGAATTAGAGGAGGAGGAGGGGTCAGGCTTTCTCTCCTCTCTGTTTTTCTCTACCGATGAGTGAATCACCTCCACCGAAATAGCCCTTGATCTGCCTACACAGCATTTGTTTAAATGCTAGCAGAGAAAAACAGAGGCAGAGATTTATGCCTCGGAGTTAGTTATACTAAGTGAGGTTACATTTCAATTATTTTTACATGTCCCCGGTGCTGTAAAATGAATTGCACGTTATAAAAACAAGATAGATTCATTACGGGGCGTCATGTAAGAGTGGTGTGCACTTGCCAAATATCAAGATTACCCTCTGGGAAGTGAGTGAATCTTGTTGACAGTCTCACAGCTCCTGAGAGAGGCTCAAGTGTAAAATGGAAAGGATATTAACGGAGGCAAAATGGAAATGCTGCTCTGAACATGCTCCATCCGAACGAGACGTCTACGTGGCTTGTGCAATAAAGCGGTAGAACAAGAGTCAAAATGAAGACGGGAACTTTGAGTTCTGAAATCCACTCTTATCCTCTAAGATTTTACGTCTGGAAGGATTTCCTTCAGTTTGGTTTGGATGGGACAGGTTTAAATTTCAGAGAGGGTACACTTTAAAAAAAAAAAAACACGACAATTATAATCCAGAAACCACATTCTGTCTGTATTCAAACACAGAGGTCTATTGATTTAGATTTAGTTACAAGCTTAAATGTTGTTTTAAATGAGTCAGTTAACGTGCAGGATGTGATCAATTCTGCTGCAGACTGTGCAATATTCATCACTTTATGTCTTAATATTGCACATTTATGTTGTCAAAGGTTAAAGATGTGATAAAGTCAGATTTTGCTCTGAGGGTTTATCTTTTTATTTAAGATGACGCCTCCTCCTGCCTGCACACACTTTGGTCTTCATGTCAAAGGAAACTCTTCCCTTGCTACTCTGATCCTTCAGTATCTAACTGTTAAGATGGACCCAACATTAAATTCAGTGTTTAATCTTTTTATAATGGTGTTATAATACTTATTTTTTGGTATGTGAATCACTCCATTTAAAGAGCCAAACCAAATAAAATCTTCACGACTGTTGCAATTATTTAATGTCTTTTACATGTTAAATAAATGAGACCAAAATCAAACTTTTTGGCCTATATTCTAAGTATTATCTCTAGCACAAAAATGTTCAAGTGTGTGCGCTTGCAGAATCTCACAAACATTTATTTTAAAATATCAAATGTACACATTTCTAATGTGTTTGTTGCTCATTTACAAACCACGTTGAAATCAGTGAGCAGGTTTAGGGTTGCGGCAGACACGCTCCAAGTGATTTGGTTGTTTTGCTGTGGAGCCAGAAGCCATTATCTCCGTTCCAATAGAAGCTCTGGGATATCTCCGCGTCTTCCATTCTCCTGATTTATTTTTACTGTTGTGCTTTAAGCTTAAGAAGACACATAAACTCTTCCTTCTCGGCTCACTTTCCATCTCCCAGCTCACTACTTTCAAATCCATCATCAATCTCCGCTTTCATGTGGGTGATGGAGCAGCGCCACGCGACGGCGGGCTGAGCAGGCGGAGCCGGGCGTTTAGCTCTAATTTGTTTTGCCTGCAGAGGGCACAATAGCCATCAAGGTAACATAATTTGTCAGTTGGGTCGGAGCTGTAATGAAAAGAGCTCGGATGGGCAGAGGTGCCCAGAGGTCAGCGGGATGGAGGCGCCCTGTCTCGATGAAAGCTCCCTGTGAATGATAGAGCTGTCTGCAGCAGTATGAAAACAGATTATGAGCATCTGAGGTGGAACAGAGTGTATTTATGGCGCAGTTTGAGTTGTATAAAAGCAATGATGGTATGTATAACTCACTGATTTAAACTGCCACTGATGGTTTAACGTCCATCTCCTTGCAGAAAACAAAGACTATGACGCTTACCTGTCATACACTAAAGTGGACCCGGACCAGTGGAGCCAGGAAACCAGAGAGGAGGAGCGCTTTGCCCTGGAGATCCTCCCTGACGTCCTGGAGAAGCATTATGGGTATAAACTCTTCATTCCAGACAGGGACTTGATCCCCACAGGAAGTAAGCTCTCTCTCATGGCGATGTCAAGTTGTGTCCAATGTCTTGTGGCTTGGTGTTGCTCGTGTAGCTGTTGTCGGTGCGGTGGCGATGCCGTGTTTGTTGGCTTCTTGTTATGCGTTTGTGCCGTTGCATAACAAAGACATGAAAGAGCACCATGGGTTTTCATTTCTGATCATTCCGAGTTTATTTTTTTCCTAACCACAAGCCCGACTGAGGTGGATCAGTTTTGTTTGGGTTTTTTTCAAATTGACTTTGTTTCTAGGAGTGTTTTAGATTTTAAAAACCTGATGAGGTCTGAATTTGACGATTTTTACAGAAACAAACAAAAACAGCTACCTTAGAAGTTGCTTTTCAGTTTGCCAAAATGACAAAATATAACTTTTAAATGCATGCTTCCCAAAGTACCAAGTCTAAGCCTGGAATTACAATATTCCAGGGGTAAGGATAAGAAAATGCATCTAAAAAATTTAGATTATCTTTTAAAATTATGTAAACTCAGTACTTTTCCACTGAACATTTGATGCTCGTGGATAAAAATAAAGTTAGGCAGACTATTTTTAATTTTTAAATGACATATTTTGATCTTTCTTAGCTAGTTTTTATACTAGATGTTGAGAAATAAAAAATAGGACATTCAACCATGAACATTTCCATGAACAATATATTTTTTTCAATATTTAAGAACTCTATGATATAGAAACTTAAACTAGAAGTTTGAAAAAGTATTTTTCATTTTACTTTTGTTTGATTTCACATTATTTTGATATGTTATCTTTTTTAACTTAGTTTAATGGTTTTATTTTGGTTTATCTTTCACATGCAGTGTTTTCTGGATATTGAATAATATTTCAATCTTGCTTAGACTCAAAGTCTTATGAGTCTTAGATATATATTTTTCCCCTCTTTCACACGTACAAGATTTGAAATTACATTTTAAGAAAGAGACCCCAGCTGCACAATATACATTTTGAAAAATATGTTTTTAATATGTTAGCATGAGAATCTTTCATTTGGTGGGTTTTGCTAATTAATTTCAACAAAAATATACCATGCAACTGCAATGGTTTACAAAAACAGCACTTTATTGCACATGTTTGAATTTATGAATCATTTATTATCCACACAGAGTCAAATTTGACATACAGGCTTAAATACATACATACATCTCTTGTAATTTTAAATAACTGTCTGTATGCAAGTTTCAGAGAAAACACTTGTTGCCATCAACAAGCTGTTCTGGCTGGACATTTGACCGCTCTTCTTCTTGGCAGAATTGATGGAGCTCATTTAAATGTGTTGGTTTCCTGCCACTGATTCTGCCTGCAAGCATATTTTCAATATGCCTGAGGTCATGGGCCATCCACAAACCTTTATACCATCCCACTTTTTGCAGTCTAATTTTATTTACTAGTTTGTTTTTACAGAGAGGGAGTCAACAAATGCCAAATAGTCAAGCATTTGTTGGCTTTTATTTGTATAAAACCAAAGAATATTGCAGTAGGTTTTAAAATGCAAGTTCAAAACAAACCTCATTAAGCTCCAACAAGATGAAATTAATAAAAGCAAATAAGGAAACAATAAATTCAAATGTTTTTAAATTCATTGTGGTTTTGTCGCGTACTTATTTCACTCCGAATGGTTAAAAAGAACAAAAATGCTGTTTGTGTATGAAAACCTCTAAACCCAATTATGCATTATAAATCAACTTTCATGCATACACTATAAATATCTACAATCTGAAGAATAAAAAATAATAAAAACCTGAAGTAAAAGACCAATTAAAAACCAAAGGAATATATAAAAAGCCTGCAGTATGGAGTATTTCCAGCGTGTTGGACCCAAAGTAACCTTCATTGCCTTTCAAACACAATCAGCAGAAGGTACAATCCTGCTGATTAGAGTCCATATTCCAGATCCAGCTCTGCAAAGACTCTGCCTCTGCATGCTGATGTGTAATGGTGTCAGCTGCACATTACAAAATCTCTTTATGCATGGATATTAGTGCATGTTTTACCACAGCATATTCCTAATGGAGCATCTCACCATGCCCCGTGCTTACCTTTGATTAACTCAATACACAGATGAGTTTGATAATATCATTATGCTGTTAGCCTCCATTTCAATACTTGCATCTGCCTGTCTTCCCCGCACATGCCGCCATTACTAATTACGCGTTCCGTCAGTGGCTTTGTGCCAGGGTTATAAACTGAATCTGTTTTTGTGATGCTGTGCTCGCAGACCGGGGGGCGGGGGAGGGTTGGGACTGCTGTAATATGGGAAAAATGGCATAAAAATGCAAGGATGGAGAGGAATCTCAACCACAGCGTGCCACCATTTCAGCCCGGTGGTGCTGCTTTCTGCTTTATTGTTGCTACGCATAAACATTCGGCTCCCATTGGGAGCGTATTAGCATCCGAACAGTTCATATAACACAGTATAAGGCAGAGTTAGGCAAAAACAGAGTTTGGCCTTTTGGGGGTTCGCCGTGTGTCAACAACCCTTCTTAGTTTTGTTTTAGTGGCATGTCAGCTCTGAGGAAAGCTCAACATTCGAATCCCATGTGCAGTGGATCAAAAAAGTCTCCACACCCTTGGTAAACTGCTAATCTAGAAACCAGAAGTTTTTCCACATATAACGTGACATTCGTCCTGTACAATTCAGGTGTAAACACGTTTATTATAGGAAACATTAAAAGAAACATTCATGCCTCCACTTTTTGATTAAGTTTTTCAGCATTCATTCTTTCTGAGTTCATACCTGACATCAATAATAGTTAAAAAGAAAATTGACTATATGAAAATTTTTGATTTTCCAGCTGCTCTTTCCTTTTCTAGAGTAGATTGATTTATGTTAAACTGTTTTATTTACCACATTATATTTTGATTTGGACATATCGCCCATGAGAGTTTTGATTCGTAACTTTCTGACTGGAAAAAAAAAATAATAATAAATTAAACTCAATTTCATCATCTGTTTCTTCTCAAGAGAGCGTTAAGTTCAGGTTGAACCATCCAAGTCTAAAACAGCTCTATTTGGGATTTTTTTTTCAAACGAAATAGAGGCACCAACATTTTCAAAATACAGAAAATATGGCAGAAAATACAGAAAATATTCAAAAATATGTGGAAGATGTTTTTAAATAATTAATTATGGTCTCACTTTCTTTACATTACAAAAAAGCATTATTAATTTCACAGGGGTGTGTTCACTTTTGAGAGCCACTGTACTTCCAGCAGTTTCCCGAAGCAGACGTCCTGGCTGAACTCCTACCACTTGCATTCCTCTGCGTTTTTATGCTTCATGTCCCATATTAAACTGGAATAAACTGCTCATTGCGATTATGAAACAATCGCCGCCATTTATGCACCCGTGGATAAATCCAGTTTATGCCAGGGGAGTGTCCCCACATCTCCGTCACTGTTTTCACCTGCTCACAAATCTTCTGATCACCCTTTAAATGTAAATATCTATTGTTTAGGTTTCACCAATGATCATTTCCAGGATGACACAAGACTACTTAGAGGTACTTTTTCCCCAGATTTTTCCCACATGTGTTGACAAACACTGACACAGACTCTGGCTAGTGGCTAAAGAGCTTACAGGTTGTCTTATGTACTCATATGTTGCAGAACTTACATGAAGTCTCCTTTTAACCATTTGTTTTTTTTGTCTGCTTTCAATATGCTTTATTATATCATGTGTTGCAATTAGTTTTCTTATTTCAAATAAAGTCTCGTTCAGAAAAATGGGCCTAGTTTCCATGGAGGAAGTTAGGCTACATAGTGCATAATTTCACGGATAAAGTGGACACGACCATCAGTTTTTGTCATCAGGCCCACATGGGGATCAGAAGTAAATTCAGAGTAAAAGAGAGCTGTCAAAAGTTTGTAGACTAAACATTGAGCATTAATATGAGGAGTCAGCTCAATAACTGATGAGAATGCTCAACTACAAACTGCATTGACCTGTAGTCACAAAGAACGGGTTACATGTTGTGACAGTTTTTCATTTTTATTAACTTAACAGACAGAAAACTGTGATTTGGCCAGAAAATGTTGCTGTTTTTATGTCACAGTCAGTTTGAAGTGTGCATCACAAATCATAAGCCAAACTCCATAAAACCTATACCACTTTGAGGAAACACAATATTTTAGACCTGTTGTTAGAACACTTTTAGATTGTAAAAACATAAATGTGTCCCTTCTGTTGTTCGTAAACCATTCTCTATCAAAGCCTTAACTTTATTTACCTGTAAACAATTTTCTATGTAGCCAGCTGTTCCGTATCACTCTGGTGAATTATATGGATGCTTAATCATCAATATGATGAAATTTATTTTACTGTGTAGTTTAATTGTAAATGAAGTTCCATAGCACTGTATTGTCAATGATTGTTTTTCTGATTCATTCCCTGATAAGTTCTTTCTGTCCATCTTGTCTTTGTTGTGTTCCTCCGTCTTTCATTTCCTTTTGTCCCTTTTTATTTCCTCTATTGTGTCTTTCCTTCCTCCTTTTGTTTTCTTGACACTCTTTGAATTGTTCTTCTTTTCCTTCCTCTAGTCGCTATTTTTGTGTCCTTACTCTCTTTTTTGCATTTTTTTTTCTTCATTTCCCTTAATCGTTTTGACCTGTACTATCTTCCTTCTTTTATCAGTTGTGGCATCCTTATCTCTTCCACCTTTCCTTTCTTGTGTCCATCCATCTTTCCCTTCCCTCGATGTCCACAGTGGATGTTTATTCTCAGAGCTTAGATGATGAAGTACAGAAACAATATGGGGACATTGTGATAAAAATGGGGGTAATCATAATTGTAAACATAAAGCTTGATGCATCATCACACCCCAATGCGTTAAATACTTTAACAATTATTCACTTTTTCTTTACTTTATCTGTTTGGCTAACAAAATTTAGAGGAATAACTCTCGTGTTGTAAATTAATTGGAACTTCTTATTAAAAACTAAAAGACAACAGTGATTTTATGAGCTATTTCATTAGAATATGGTCTGTTAGATCTGAAGAGAGAAACATTGTATTCCTTTGGCTTTAGAGGGTTGAAATTTAATTTTTAAAGTTATGAATAGTTGGCAGACAGCATCTAGTAACAGCAGATTTACAGTCAGTTAAAAAAAACTCTAATCAAGCCACTCTTCATTAGCTAATGTAGAATATCCATTAATCCTTTTTAGTTTGTTTTTATTTCCTTCTGATATACTACAAAGAAAACCCCAAAGTGAACTGGCTCAGACCTTGAAGTGGAGATTTGGCCTCAGGGTCCTGTTGTATTACAGCATGATGACCAATTACCAAACAGCAAAGAGACTGGCTTGTCATGTTGAAGTAAAGGGCAACTTCAAACCCAAGTTTACTCTAATCAAGCTTCTCTCATTGGACAGCCTCAGGCGCAGCATGACAGAAGAGAAGCAGTTCGCTCTCCGATGTATGCAGAGCAGGACGGGGAGGGAATGTGGCGTCGGTTGGCTTAACGACCAGCAAACACACTGAGATATTACCAAGAGAGACGGGGTCTGGTTTTATCCCGTCCACCTGCTGCTGACCAAAGCTGCTATGGCGGCCAAGAAAGGCTAAAAGCAAGCATTAGCTGCATGCACACGCATTCTCTCATGCTTTCACTTTCTCCTGACACTCGAGGCAAGGTGTGAAAACCAAAAACACTCAGTTTGCTGCACGATGACGCATCCATTAGCTGTAGTGGCTCAGAACTAGCTAATGTAAACCCACACTGTTTTCTGCCTACGTGTGGCCGAAATTTTCAATGTCTCGGTTTTGAATGCAGGGGACAGTTGGAAACGGGGTTTTTTTTTTTGTTGTTCTTTTTTGTTTCTTGCCACCTCTGGGGAAAAAATAAGAGCCTTAAAATGCAATAACATAATCTCAGTGAACGGTTTTGAAAAACTAAACCTTTAAATAGTGTATGTCTATTCAGTTGAGATGTATATGTTTTAGAGAAATAATTGTCAATGAAACTATTTTTTACACAAATTGCAATCTTAGATTGGATAGTAGACTGAGATCCTACCGGATGCTGACTCACAGGTTTTCTGTAGGATTTAGGCTTGGAAACCAAGATGGTAATGGAAGAATCTTGGTTTTGAAGCATCTCTGTGTTTATTTTGGCTATTATCCTGCCAAAAGAACCAATTGAACCTTGTTCACAAATTGGGAGTCACAACAGATGAATCACTTTCTTGATAACTACATTGAATAATTAAATATATCAAGTACTGCCCACAGAGTAACTTTAACTATTACTCACTAACTTTGGTTATTTTCTTGAAAAAATTCATGAAATGATATGTTGTATTTAATATTTTCAGTGTGACTATACTATTGCAATAAATGATCTATTTATTTCAACTCATCTTTGCAGGAGGTACTAACAACTGTGTTGTGTCTGTAGCTATTATTTACAATTATTTCATTTCTAAATGGTGGAATAGTTAAATCAGAGTCGTATGCTTGATAAAGTTTTGATAACTATAATGGAGAAGCCTTATAAAAACTTGAAATGAGGCCAAAGAGAGTTCTTGTACCCTGTGTAATGTTGTTTTTCACATTTAAATGAAAGTTTAACTTTAAGTCTGTTTAGATGAAATACAAACATAAGGAAGCAGAAATGATTAAATGCTTTGAGTTTTCCGCCAAAGTGACGAATGTGTCTCTCTGTCCTGGTCGATCCAGCCTACATCGAGGACGTAGCGCGCTGCGTGGACCAGAGCAAGCGACTCATCATCGTCATGACACCCAGCTACGTGGTGCGGAGGGGGTGGAGCATCTTTGAACTGGAGACGCGGCTACGCAACATGCTGGTGACCGGCGAGATCAAAGTCATCCTGATCGAGTGCGCCGAGCTCCGGGGCATCATGAACTACCAGGAAGTGGAGGCCCTCAAACACACCATCAAAATGCTGACGGTCATCAAGTGGCGCGGGCCGTCCAGCAACAAGCTCACCTCCAAGTTCTGGAAGCAGCTGCTCTACGAGATGCCCTTCAAACGCATGGAGCCCCTGAGCATCTCCCACGAGCAAGTGCTGGATGTGAGCGAGCAGGGCGCCTTCGGCGAGCTCCAGACTGTTTCGGCCATCTCCATGGCAGCGGCCACCTCCACCGCCATGGCGACGGCACACCCAGATTTGCGTTCGACCTTTCACAACTCGTGCCACACCCAGATGAGGCAGAAACACTATTACCGTAGCTACGACTACGACCTGCCACCAAGCGGCACGCTCCCGCCACTGTCCTCGCTAGGCAACCAGCACACCTACTGCAACATCCCCATGACCCTCATCAACGGACAGCGGCCGCAGTCCAAGTCGCCGCGCCAGCAGAGCGTGGAGGAGGGCCACGGCAACAACGCCATGCTGCCGCTGCTTCCCAGAGAGACCAGTATATCCAGCGTAATCTGGTGACAGAGCCGGTGCCGGGCGGGTCCGGATCCGGACAACATCCGTCACAGGGGGGACTAGCCGCCGGCAGTCGGACCCCGAATCCACCAGAGCCGAACGGAGCTGAATGGCACTAAGATACTTGCTGCTGTTACGTTTGCACCAGGAGATGACATGTGGGAAAGGGGCGGGAGGGATGAAACATCAGACACAACGGGAGCTGAAAAATTCTTGTTTTGTTTTAGTCTAATAAGAGCTTTTATTAAAGTTGAACCACAAAAGAGACAAAAAAAAGAAGCAAGGAGAACTTTTTTTGTATGCCTGTAAAAACACTCAAGTAACACAAGCCAACACCTGTCCTAATTTACCGCGAGAGTCGAGGAAAACAGGGTCCTGTACATACGTTTTTCTAATTCTTTGTAGCAACAGTGTTTGGGACTTGTTTCTTTATGTTTCCTTATCAGGTGGGAATCTTTATTTTCCTTGTTTGTTTTCAGTTTGTACTAAAGTGAAGCAATGGCCTGTAAGATGTGTTGGTAGAACTGTTGTTACCTTTATCCTAATTTGTTGGCTGGTGTAGTTTCTAATGCTTTTGATGGATTTTTTTTATTTCTTGGGAGGGAGCCCTCAGGAGAAGGCTGAGATATTATAGGTTTGGGCTTAACCAGAATATGCAAAATTTGGACAGCACTGGGTTTTCAACTCTGATAATGAATGCTTGTGGAAAAAGAAGACTATGGTGCTAGGCTTCACATCTCTATCTCTTCACATCAACATTTCCTTTTAAAGAGCAACCTTGCTATTTACCTTAACAGAAGATTATATCACTGAAAAGTAATTATGTGTATTATTTTATGAAAAAAAGAAAAGTATATTTTTGTAACTGAGGGATATTTGCTTAGAGAAGTTCTATGTATGACGTTTCTGATAGAAGCGACGGGGAAAACGGATTAAAAGAAACCTGTTTTGTTATGTGGAACTGCTTAGCTCACAAAAATCACCCATTAACGTCTTATATTGTAAGATGATACGAACATGTGAAGTTGGGAGTTTTGACATTTTGAATCCAATCACAGCTCAGCAGACTTTTTCTATCACATTTGTTGGTTTCATTGTCATTGCAGCAGCTCACCGCCAGTATAGTAGGGATGAAGCTATCGACGATGTCAGCGCGGATGAAGGAGAAAGCCATCATCACTCAACCCAGTTTCCACAACAGGACCAAACAAGGCTGTCCAGGGCTAAAATCATTGTCTCAGATATCCATTTCCTGCTAAATGAAAGCCCTGTTTGTTTCCCATCCCCTCCCCAGGAGAGATGTCCTCCCAGGGCTCTCATGTCTCCCTCCAGAAGGCGCCACTCAGTGTTTCCTAATGTACAAAACAAAGATTTCTTTCCGTAACATCTACAGTGCCTTGAAAACAGTTCACACCCATTGAAACGTCACATTTTGGCAACCACAAATAATTATTTTTTATGCAATTTTATGTGAAAGAGCAACACAAAGTAGTGCAAAATTGTGAAGTGGAAGGAAAAAGAAATCTGGATTCAGTCCCCACAGCATGATTCTGCCACCACCATGTCTCCCAATGGAGGAGATATGGTCAGGGTTTGCTGCCATGTAATATTTTGTATGTTGGCCAGAAAGAGAGTCTTCTTGTACAAGTTTGTTGTCCCTTTTTACATGTCTGGTGGCAAACTTTAAATAGGACATCTCATGGCCTCTTTCCAACTCAGTGCACAACTAATATTGTTACAGGTAAAAGACTGTACAGCCTGAGGTGCTGAACTCAAAATACAAATGGGAAAGGAATGCAAATGCATGCCACACTTTAAAAATTTTATTTGAAAATAGAAAATGTTAAAAAAAAAACATCCACACCCACTTCACAATTATGCAACACTATGAGTCTCAAGTTACATGAAAAGGAATTTGTGGTTGTGACATGATAACATGTGGAAAAGACTCTTTTGCAAGGCACTGTAAAACAACTTTCAACACCGACCTCATGAAAAGTGTAAATGGCTAAATATTTACGAATTAACTTGAGACATAGTTTAATTTAATAAACATTTAATATAAGCTAAATTATATTTAAAACTAGTAGCATTTTAGAATGAAATCCTTCAAAATGAAATATAATGAATAACACTAATGAAATCTTGGTTTATAGCTAATAGTAAAACAACTTTAGACCAAAGCAAAGGTAAACGGAACAGACCTCATCCACAAAAAACTATTTACTTCCCATCCTGATCGGTACCGCTCCATCCAGTGAAGAGCCGCTCTCACGTCGCCCGTGACAACGACCCCATTTCCTGAATCCGCCTGTGCCACGTACCATTTCAGTTCTCATAGGAACCAACTTCGGCGTCTCAGACGATTCATTTTGTGCCATGAAATATGCAAAGTGATGAATTTGTAAGAACATAAATGAAAAACTGTCCTTTCCCCTCTTCTAATGTTTTGCTTTCTAATCTTTCTGTTGTGTAAAATGTGAGAAAAGGCCTGTTTTTTTTGTTGTTTTTTTTTGTTTTTTTTATAATTTATTGAGGTGTAAGCCAGCATATTTACTTTTTTTTTGTTGTTTTGGTTTTTTTTTAAATCAAAGCCTTTATTTCACGCAGTTCCCTCCACGGAAAAGCGAAATACCGACGTGTTCAGGAGCATCCACTCCGAACAGAGACCTCAGATATGGCAAATGTGTAAATAAAACCTTTACAATATTAAAATGAAGACAATCGAGCCATACTCATGGAACCTGCTGGTCATTATTCACAAGGTTTCTCAGAGTGTAACCACTAATCCTCACTGGAGTCCAACTCCAACGTCTTCTTTGCTTTGAGAGGCTCTGTGAATATGACGACAATAACACTTTGGTTCATGATTAATAGAACATTTGTAGTGATGAGGCTTTGATTGGAAAGGTCATGACGTTGATTGATATTAATGAGAATATATAGCACAGTTATTCCAGGCACTTTCATGACTTGAGACGACGTCTCTGTTTTCTGATTTATTTTCTATTATGTATCTGCAATGTTCATTAAAAGAGATACTGTTATTAATAATAAAACCACATTTATGGTGATGGCATTCCTCTGTCCTGTATGTGATGTGCTTGGACAGACGTATTAATTTGGTAAAATGCACAAAAGTAAACATCCAGCTCTAACGACGCACCGGATCGCAGTTTTTGGTGGAGAGCCGACACAGTTCCCCCCGGGCTGCTGTAACTCTTCTGTTTCCAGAAGAAAGCCCTGAAAAAAAACGATCAGTAAGTCTCCTTATTCCACTTGGAGACTGAATCAGCTCGACCTCATTTCGAGACGGGATTAAATCAGGGGAGCTGCGACGCATTGAGAAACTCTATAAGATGCATGTTGTCCTGATTACTGTCAAACAAACAGGCACACAACAAGTTCTACATTAGGAAATACATTTATTTAAATTTTTTATGTTCTACTGATCCATAAATTTGTGTCATTCAATGTGATACTTGCAGGCATGGATTTATTTTTGGTAATTTTGATGAAAATCCCAAATTCAGAACATTAGAATGTAGAAGACGGCTATAAACAAAATTATATTTTAGTACATCCACCCATTTTCTGTACATCCTTGTCCCTAGTGGGGTCGAGAGGGCTGCCTATCTCCAGCGATACATTTCGGGTGAGAGGCGGGGTCAACCTGGGCGAAGTACCCGGAGAGAACCCACGCATGCACAGGGCAAACATGCAAACTCCATGCAATTGGGAATTGAACGAAGGACCTTCTTGCTGCACAGCAACAGTGCTATCAACTTCGCCACTGTGCAGGTGCAGTGTGTACTACATCATGAAGTTCATATTTGGAGCTTCCCACTGAAGACGACTCTAGGACAAAAATGTGGGCCTTTTACATTAATCAAAAAATACTTGAACACAGTTAAACACTCAGTTGTTTGGCCCTTTTCAAGTCACCCCATGCTATCTTGGTCTGGTCCAGAGAGGAGCAGCACTGCTGTCAGGATCTACATAATGTAGCATGTGTGTTTCAGATGAATGTGCTAATTAGTGCTTGTTTAATCAATGTTAATTAGAGAGGATGCACCATGCTCGACATCAATGACTCGTCTCAACCACCAGGGGCATCCTTCCTCTTCTGAAAAGTGAGGTTTGTGCAAAACCAATGACATAACACCACACTGTTCCCAGACATAACACATACAATTATATATTTGCCTTGTTTTCTTGGGGGTTTTTTCCAATTGGAATTTTAGGGGAGAATGTGGCAGAGGCCAGTGGAGCTGACCAATCAAGGCAAAGAAAGCATTTCACCACATCCAGTTTCAGCTTTCATCTCAAAATATTTATTGACTTTCTCATGTTTTTACATTACACGACCAGCTGAACTTCTAAATTGTTCATTGGGACATATTTCCTGTCAATGTTGATGAAAACATCATGATGCTGCCACCACTGTTTCATCATGGGATTTTAGAAAAGCATTTTGATAGGACACCTTATGTTTACGGCATTCCATTAGTGAAGTCAATCAGTTGCGTTCTGCAACACACATTCATGTATGTTTTATTGTTCATTCCTCTCTATACCATTAGACCCCTGCATCTGGATGCACACAGAAAGCTGCCAGATGTTTTATTATTTGGATTGTTGCCATATGGTATGTGAAAAGGAGAGGTTCCTAAGCTAATTTTCACTTCATTACAGTGTCACACCATAATAAGCTCCCTTAACAAAAGCGGTGGATGAGTGAAGGCATTTGCTGTGGTGAGAACACCACAAGAACAGGTGCTTTGTATCCATACTGGTGAGGAGTATTACTCACTGTGGCAGATAAAGCAGCCATTCCTCTCGGTGTCCCACAGGGTCTTGTTATAAGCAGCCCTGTGCCTTGTGTGACACGTCTTCCACTCTGAGAACCAGGCCAATTGTCTGTGCACGGAGAGAAAGAGAGAGAGCTGGGAGCGTTTGCAGAGGCAATGCAGGCAGCTGTTAACCCACTTTTGAGGTAATCCTGCACTCACCATGGTTCAGCACAACATAACTCCCTGGATCTACAATAACGCTTCACTTTGATTTTTACTTTCCAAAAGTGCTCCTGTCACTATATAATATAGTGTTATATTTACTGTGTCAGCTGATCAAAACGGAAGATGAAATCTGAAGTTGAAATTCAACGTTTTTCTCCTAAAATATGCACAAGGAAACTTGGCTATCAGGAAATTTGCAGTAAAACGCTGCCATCTGCTGGAAGCATGTCGCAATTGACATTTGCTGAGAACAAGACAATATGGAACATGACGGAAGAAATAAAAACGTTTTATTACTTGTCCAAATTGCTCCAGCTAAAATCTTAAATCCTTTTAGAGCCTGTAAATGGGGTGTTTCTTTGAAATAGATTTATCATTAAGGATTTGGCTCTTTTGCTTACACTGATATGCAGTAGGAAAGTATCTATTTTTTATTTAGAAAAAAATATATATTCTATAGCAATTAAATTCTCACCAAAAAAAAAATCCAAACAACTCTTGAATGAATAAAGTGGAATGACACAAGGAACAAGGACTGAATATACCTTTGTTGGTGTTGCGAGACACCACATTTGGAAGTAACTGGACCACTGAAAATACTTTGTCTCCGACAAAATTCAAAGACAAAAAGTCACAATTCGTTGGGAGAAAGAATCTGATATCTGAATTATGAGAGATTGGGGGGCAGAGGGTCTGAATTCTTATCGTTTTGTGTGTGTGCGTATAGATTCATGAGTTTCTCAACAAAAATAATTCACAAGAAATTAACTTATAATTATGTAATTCATTTTTCTCGAAACTTTCCAAAATGTACAAAAATCTATATGTATCTTTCATACTTTCGCTCAACCAGGGCCAATGGCTACTCGCGTTAGTCCGTCAGTTTGATTGAAGGAAAAATCAGCCAATCACAACACATAAGGTGCGTCGCTCCACCAAACTCATCCAGGTGTTTTAAATGAGCAATTCCACAGTCGCGTTGGGAAGATGAAGACGCGACTAAAGTGTAAAGTGTCTTTAATGCTAAATTAATTTATTGGCGTTCGGTGCGTAAACGTCCCTGTCACAAGTCAGAACACCGGCTTTACTGCACTTTTAGCAAGTGTTTGCCTTTGATGGGAAGGTATTTTAGCGTCACCTGGCGTCTATGTAGCGCCACTACATGTTTGACTCATTCAATAAGAATATTTTGTAGAATTTTTTTTCAGTACTGAATTTAGTAAGTGAAAAGATATATAGATACAAAAATCTGTAGATTTTTCTGTACACCATTTTCGCTATTGGGGTCAGGAGGGGTGCTGGTGCCTATCGCCAGCAAACATTTAGGGCAAGAGTGCATCCTGGACAGGTCGCCAGTCTGTCACAGAGACAACCATACACACACTCACACCTACGGACCAATTAACCTGACAGTCATGTGTTTGGACTGTGGGAATAAGCCGGAGTACCCAGAGAGAACTAACGCCATGCAGAAAGAATCAAAAGAACCAGGAATCAAACCCAGAACCTTCTTGCTGCAAGGCAACAGTGCTATCAACTGCGCCACTGTGCAGCCCAGCAAAACATTCATTAAAACTGAATTCCAAGAAATCTATTTTTAAAGAAAAAAAAAACAAATTACAGCCATATGGGGAATGTCTAGATTGTTTTGATGTTTACTTTTTGTTATTGTGCTATAGAGATAAACTGAGTCGTGAATGCCAGTATGAAGTGCAGAAATAGAGCTGAGAAGAACCAGAATTTCCAGTCTTCATCAGTTAGAGGTAAGTTAAGCCACATACAAGTTATTGCTGATCTGTATAATCAAAAATAAGCAAGTTACCCCTTTGAGAAATGCAGAAATTATTAATCTCTATAGTAAGGGGGGAAAGTAACACGTTAATTTGGGGGGGGTTTATGTTAAAAGTTGACAGGAAATTAGAGAATATGATCTGCAAGCACATAAACATAAGCATACAAACACCACAAGAGGAAGTCAAATTTTTCCTCTAAACCTAAGCTGAATGTGTTTCTTATGGAGCAAATATTGGAAATAGATTTGACATAGAGCTAATAATACTATTAGATATAAACAAAACTGTCCAATAGCAGCAAAGTTGTATAATGTTTTTTAAATGAAGAAGGTTTTCCATTTTATTAATGCAGCTGGAACCTTTATTTCTATTTTCTCTGTTGGGCCAAACATCATCTGTGCTTTGAATGAATGGTGTATACAGAGCAAACATTTGAGTAGGTGAACTTCGATATCAATAGGTGAATTTGAATCTTACTGAAGGAAAAAGTGTAATGTTGGAATAAATCCTGGAGAATCCAGATCCAGTGATAGCTTGCTTCTGCTTACTGCTTTGCCTCCCAATTAAGCTAGCTTTTTCTGAAACCTGGAAAACAAATACGACAGTGTTGTACTTCAGTTTGGTTGAAGTACAACACTGTTGCACTTTGGTTGGTGTGTTTTCTGATATCATTCAAGTTTGTAAGTTGTCAATAACATTTTACTGAAACTGAAGGCAGAAGGAACAATAATGAGTCCTCACAAATTTCTTATGTTTATGCCACATTTGAATTATTATATTATAGCTTTATTCTGAACATTCACATCAAAAGATATTTTAGGTTTGTTTGTTTGTTTGTTTGTTTGTTTTACTTTTTTAAAAAAAATATTGAATACTATGGAGTTTTTTTCTAGAAAAACATCAAGATCTTTTTTGACAAAAAGGGCATAAAAATGTATTTATTTGCAGGTCAAGCACCAGTATATTTTGGTGCTAGTTTAGCATAGAAGATTGAGTCTGTGCTTCCTGTACATTGATCTTTGTTCAAGCCCCACTTAAGTCATGGTTTTAAGATTTCGTATGAAGACCCTATCATGTGGTATTTGTAGAAGTTCAAGCCAATAGATTGTCAGTGGCTTGTTTGGCACAATGGATTGAGTCTGTGCTTCGTGGCTCATTTTCTGAGGTTCAAGACCTGACCTAAGGCATGTTTTTTTAAAATCCCGTAAGGAAAAACCTACCTGGATGCAAATTTGTGGTAATTGCAGAAGTTCGAGCACCAGGATTGTTAGGTGTTTGGTTAGCACAGCGGTTTGAGTCTGCGCTTTAGATACTATGAGACTGGGTTCAAGACTTGCTCATGGCAAGGTTTTAAAATTTAACATGAAAAGCCTATGTTGTGGTATTTGTAGAAGTTCGAGCCCCACTATTGTTAGGTGCTTGGTTAGCACAGTGGTTTGAGTCTGCGCTTTAGATACTATGAGACTGGGTTCAAGTCTTGCTCATGGCAATGTTTTCAAGTTTAATATGACGAAACTGTCATGTATTTGTAGACATTTGAACACCAAGCTGGTCAGTGGATTGTTTAGCACAATGTTTTGAGTCTGTGCTTTGGGCACAAGAAGACTGGATTCAAGTGTTACTCATGGCAAGGTTTTAAAATTTAACATGAAAAGCCTATGTTGTGGTATTTGTAGAAGTTCGAGCCCCAGTATTGTTAGGTGCTTGGTTAGCACAGTGGATTGAGTCTGCGCTTTGGATACTGTGAGACTGGGTTCAACTCCTGGTTGTGGATCAATATGCACAAACTCAATCCAGTGTATGTACCGAGCCACATGGCAATGTTTTAAAATTCAACATGAAAAGCCTATGTTGTGGTATTTGTAGAAGTTCGAGCCCCAGTATTGTTAGGTGCTTGGTTAGCACAGTGGATTGAGTCTGCGCTTTGTATACTATGAGACTGGGTTCAAGTCCTGGTTGTGGATCAATATGCACAAACTCAATCCAGTGTATGTACTGAGCCACATGGCAATGTTTTAAAATTCAACATGAAAAGCCTATGTTGTGGTATTTGTAGAAGTTCGAGCCCCAGTATTGTTAGGTGCTTGGTTAGCACAGTGGATTGAGTCTGCGCTTTGTATACTATGAGACTGGGTTCAAGTCCTGGTTGTGGATCAATATGCACAAACTCAATCCAGTGTACGTACCAAGCCACATGGCAATGTTTTAAAATTCAACATGAAAAGCCTATGTTGTGGTATTTGTAGATGTCTGAGCACCAAGATTGTTAGGTGCTTGTTTGGCACAGTGGTTTGAGTCTGCGCTTTGGATACTATGAGACTGGGTTCAAGTCCTGGTTGTGGATCAATATACCCAAAGCACAAACTCAATCCATTGTGCCAACCAAGCCACAGGCAAGGTAGGCAGGAGAGGGTAGAGTGAGAGGCAGGAGAGGAAGGCAGGGCAGAGTAGGAGAGAGGTAGGAGGGAGGCAAGGGCAGAGTTGGAGAGAGGCAGGGCAGAGTAGGAGGGAGGCAGAGTAGGGGAGAGGTAGGGCAGAGTAGGAGGGAGGCAGAGTAGGGGAGAGGTAGGGCAGAGTAGGAGGAGGAAGGCAGGAGAGGAAGGCAGGGCCGAAGGCAAGGGTAGAGTAGGAGGGAGGCAGAGTAGGGGAGAGGTAGGGCAGAGTAGGAGGAAGGCAGGAGAGGAGGCAAGGGCAGAGGTAGGGGAGAGGAAGGCAGGAGAGGAAGGCAGGGCAGAATAGGAGGGAGGCGGAGAGGTAGGAGGGTGGAGGAGGGCAGAGTGGGAGGGAGGCAGGAGAGGAGGCAAGGGCAGAGGTAGGGGAGAGGAGGCAGGAGAGGAAGGCAGGGCAGAGTAGGAGAGAGGCAGAAGAGGAGCCAAGAGCAGAGTAGGGGAGAGGTAGGGCAGAGTAGGAGGAGGAAGGCAGGAGAGGAGGCAAGGGCAGAGGTAGGGGAGAGGAAGGCAGGAGAGGAAGGCAGGGCCGAAGGCAAGGGTAGAGTAGGAGGGAGGCAGAGTAGGGGAGAGGTAGGGCAGAGTAGGAGGAAGGCAGGAGAGGAGGCAAGGGCAGAGGTAGGAGGGAGGCGGAGAGGTAGGAGGGGGGAGGAGGGCAGAGTGGGAGGGAGGCAGGAGAGGAGGCAAGGGCAGAGTAGGGAGGAGGAAGGAGAGGAGGGCAGAGTAGGAAGGCAGGGCAGAGGAGGCAAGGGCAGAGGTAGGGGAGAGGAGGCAGGAGAGGAAGGCAGGGCAGAGTAGGAGGGAGGCAAGGGCAGAGTTGGAGAGAGGCAGGAGAGGGAAGAGTAGGAGGAGGCAGGAGAGGAAGGCAGGGCAGAGTAGGGGAGAGGTAGGGCAGAGTAGGAGGAGGAAGGCAGGAGAGGAAGGCAGGGCCGAATAGGAGGGAGGCAGAGTAGGGGAGAGGTAGGAGGGAGGCAGGGGAGGAGGCAAGGGTAGAGTAGGAGGGAGGCAGAGTAGGGGAGAGGTAGGGCAGAGTAGGAGGAAGGCAGGAGAGGAGGCAAGGGCAGAATAGGGGGGAGGAGGGCAGAGTGGGAGGGAGGCAGGGCAGAGGTAGGGGAGGAAGGCAGAATAGGAGGGATCGGAGGTTAGGGGAGAGGTAGGATGGTTGGGCTCTCCCTCCTACTCTGCCCTTCCTTCCTCTCCTGCCTCCGCCTTCCTCTCACTCTGCCCTTGCCTCCTCTCCTGCCCTCCTCCCCCCTCCTACCTCTCCACCTCCCTCCTATTCTGCCCTGCCTTCCTCTCCCCTACCTCTGCCCTTGCCTCCTCTCCTGCCTTCCTCCTCCCTCCTACCTTCCTCTCCTGCCCTCCTCCCCCCTACTCTGACCTCCTCCCTCCTACTCTGCCCTGCCTTCCTCTCCCCTAGCCTCCTACTCTGCCTTCCTCCTCCTACTCTGCCCTACTCTGCCCTTCCTTCCTCTCCTGCCTCCGCCTTCCTCTCTTGCCTCCCTCCTACTCTGCCCTTGCCTCCTCTCTTGCCTCCGCCTTCCTCTCACTCTGCCCTTGCCTCCTCTCCTGCCCTCCTCCCCCCTCCTACCTCCTATTCTGCCCTGCCTTCCTCTCCCCTACCTCTGCCCTTGCCTCCTCTCCTGCCTTCCTCCTACTCTGCCCTACCTCTCCCCTACCCTTGCCTCCTCCCCTGCCCTCCTCTGCCTCCCTCCTACCTTCCTCTCCTGCCCTCCTGCCCCCTACTCTGCCCTTGACTCCTCTCCTGCCTCCGCCTTCCTCTCTTGCCTCCCTCCTACTCTGCCCTTGCCTCCTCTCCTGCCCTCCTCCCCCCTACTCTGACCTCCTCTCTCCTACTCTGCCCTGCCTTCCTCTACTGCCTCCTCTCCCCTACCTCTGCCCTTGCCTCCTCTCCTGCCTCCCTCCTACCTCTCCCCTACTCTGCCTCCCTCCTATTCTGCCCTGCCTTGCTCTCCTGCCTTCCTCTCCCCTACTGCCTTCCTCCTACTCTGCCTTCCTCCTCCTACTCTGCCCTACCTCTCCCCTACTCTGCCCTTGGCTCCTCTCCTGCCTCTCTCCTACTCTGCCCTGCCTTCCTCTCCTGCCTCTCACTCTACCCTCTCCTGCCTACCTTGCCTGTGGCTTGGTTGGTACAATGGATTGAGTTTGTGCTTTGGGTATATTGATCCACAACCAGGACTTGAACCCAGTCTCATAGTATCCAAAGCGCAGACTCAAACCACTGTGCCAATCAAGCACCTAACAATCCTGGTGCTCGAACTTCTACAAATACCACATGTCTTTTCATGTTAAATTTTAAAACATTGCCATGAGGCTTGGGCATATTGATCCACAACCAGGACTTGAACCCAGTCTCATAGCATCCAAAGCGCAGACTCAAACTACTGTGCCAAACAGGCACCTAACAATCCTTGTGCTCAAACTTCTACAAATACCACAACATAGGCTTTTCATGTTAAATTTTAAAACATTGCCATGAGGCTTGGTTGGTGCAATGGATTGAGTCTGTGCTTTGGGTATAGTGATCCACAACCAGGACTTGAACCCAGTCTCACAGCATCCAAAGCACAGACTCAAACCACTGTGCCAAACAAGCTCCTAACAATTCTGCTGCTCAAACTTCTACAAATACCACAACATTGGTTTTTCATGTTGAATTTTAAAACATTGCCATGCGGCTTGGTTGGTACAATGGATTGAGTTTGTGCATATTGATCCACAACCAGGAATTGAACCCAGTCTCATAGTATCCAAAGCGCAGACTCAAACCACTGTGCTAACCAAGCACCCAACAATCCTGGTGCTCGAACTTCTACAAATACCACAACATAGGCTTTTCATGTTAAATTTTAAAACCTTGCCATGAGCAAGACTTGAACCCAGTCTTCTTGTGCCCAAAGCACAGACTCAAACCATTGTGCCAAACAATCCACTGACCAGCTTGGTGTTCAAATGTCTACAAATAGCCTACATGACAGTTTCGTCATAAGAAAACCATGCCATGAGCAAAACTTGAACCCAGTCGTATACGTTAGGTGCTTGCTTGGCACAATGGTTTGAGTCTGTGCTTTGGAAACTATAAGACTGGTGTTCAAGTTCTGGTTTTGGATCAATCAGGATAAATGTGCCCGCAGTGCAAACTCAATCCATTGTGCCGACCAAGGAATGTAGGTACCTGAACCTCCACAAATGTCCATCCGGGGAGATATTTCCATGTGTTAACATGGTTAGACAAATTTGGTTTCTATCCTTCTGTTTATGCAGCTGACTCCACAGCACCTTGTGACCATTCTTAAAGTGAAATCAACTATGTAGTGCCGATAGGTTACAGACAGCTTTTTTTAGACTAGCTTTAAAGGATCACATTGGTTGTTTTGATGTCCATTATGGACTTTAAAACAATGTCCATAATGGGTGTTGTTCTGGAGAGTATGATGTCACGCGCAAAGGGTCAGTAGTTATTTCCCCTTTGCAATAGTGGTTACAGAGAGATTTCTTCATCTCTGGTCAGGTACTGCTCCCTAAAGCTAAAGGTCTTTCCACTCTGGTATATGCAAGTTCAGCACTTGAGATTTCCAATAAAATCAGTTCAAAAGTAGATAACATATTATTTGACTTTATTTGGAAGAAAATGGTTAATCTTATTCTGAAAAATTTAATGAGAAATAAGTTGGGCTTTGGTGGATGTAATGTATAATATTAAAATTAAGTAGATCAAAAGGTATCTTCTAAATCCAAACTCTCTGTGGAACTTTACATCAACCTATGTATTTGAGGTTTTAGGTGGTTTATCTTTTCTTTTAAGATGTACTGTAGCTATAGTATTGAAACATTCCAGTTGAACTTTCCAGTTTCCATAAACAGCTATTGCTATGCTGGAATTTAATATACAAACATAACTTTTCCCCACACAAATACATTTGGAATAACAAAGAGATCTGCTTTAAACATAAATGTATTTTTCTTTGAAAATGGTTGGACAGAGGCATTGTTTGTGTACATAAACTTTTCAACAAAGAAGATATTTTTATAATAAATTTCTGACCACATAATTTCCTGCACTGCCTATAGTGTATTTGAGGCTATTCCCCATTTTCTGGGGTGAAAATGTTATCTTCTTCCTCTGTTCAACAATTATTCATTGGTAACTCTGACCCATTTTTAAGTACAAAAACTAATCAATGTATTGAACAAACAATAAGAGATCATATACCCAAACCAGCTTCTACTTTACTGCGGGACAATATCTTCAATGATATTTGCTGGAATAGACGTTTGGCTATTGCTGAAAAAATACTTAAATAAGATTTGAGAAGTGTCTAAAGATTCTGCATAGATGTTATACTGTTAATAGTAAAATATTTAAATATCACCCAAATGTACACCCACTGTGTTCCTTTTGTCACAACTGCTCTTGTATATCTTTCAGCCTATTTTAGATCTTCTTTAAGTAAATTTGGTTGGTTTTGGTTATATTTTTATGGTTGCAGGAAACAAACGGTAGTAAGTTTTCCCCTCAGACTGTATCATAATGCTGTGCTTGTGATGTCACCTTTGAATGAAAGCACTGTTTAAGGCAGATGCCGCAGAAAGTACACCACACATTAACTTGCACTAAAAAAAAAAAAAAGGAAGACAATGCATTTTACTTTAAACACGTAAAAGGAAATATATTTTCTTTAAAAATGAAATAACAAAAAGAACAACATTTTTTTTCCAGAGGAGCTGCTTCTGTCGTTGCAGAGGTAATTTACACAGGACATGAAATAAAACACCACACTGAAAGTGGCCAAAACAGCTGCTACACCACAAGTTCAAAAAACTCTTTAGATTTAATGTCATCAGGCCTCCTTCTGACTGCAGGTAGGGGAGCGCTGTGCCACTTTTGGTAAAGTGTGAGAAAGTTATGTCACATACTGAGCTTCTTTTCAGGGTTAATATACACTGGCTCTTGGTAATTCACTCGTATGACGTACGCACCATTGAGACATTTACACACAAAATTATTTTCTTGCCTCCAAAACAAGAATACTTTTCATATTTTTTTAAAGACGACAGGTAACAGTTCTGAATCGGTGGCTTTAGGGCTGAAAGCTCTTTTCTGTCATTTTAACAAGCAATGGCTCTCTGTTGGGCTAGAAGAACACGGTCGTGGCAGTCTGCCTGGCAGAAACCAGGGGTGTGCATAGGTGGTAAGAACGTTTTCTGCCCCCTCCAGGCTCTGGTAAGGCAGGTTCTCCTTTTGGTTTTGGGTCATCTTCCAGATTCAGAGCCCATCTTAGTTAAAGTCGGTGCTTTTCATCTGCTGATTGTGTCTTAAGGAATTGTGTCGGTACCTCTTGATTGCGTTGTAGGTTAGAGGGCAGAATAAAATCAAAGCCAAGATGATAAAATGTACTCTTTCTTTGTATGTTTCTTCATTGTCCATTTTGTGCAAACCGACATGTAAACAATAGACCGTCAGTGGTTTGTCAGGGGAGGCATGAAACAACAGCAACAGAGGGATGCAGTGTGCTCCTTCAACAGGCTGAAAGGCACAGAGGGTCAGTGAAATAATAGACAATGGGGGGGTAGAGAACCGGTTTGCAGTGCTTTTTCCTTCAACCAAACCTACACTGAGAGCTCAGGGAGTTGTCGCCACGGTAGCAGCTTCAAATGTGCTTCAAAGGTCGGCTTGTTTGTCACAGAGGCCAAGGGTCTGGGGGGATGTTAGAGAGAACACACAGTACCACAAGAAGTGCCTTTAAAAGGCCAACACACACACAGGCAACTCCATAGGACTGTTTTATGGTCATGCTTGCTATTGCCTTTTCCAATATTTTCATCCATCCATCGATTACAAAATGAAAATTACAAAATATCTACTACACTGCTCCACCACTCCCCACCTTCGACTAAGAGGACAGAACCATATTCATGTAGTTTTATCATTTATATATACACACATATGTATATATGTACATGTCAATGAGCCTTTCAGGCTATTGAGAGATGGGTAGGAGGTGGGATGAAGTGTGCAGTCATTGTTCTTCATTTCCCCACTTTTTAAACATCAGTTTATCTACAGAAACGAGACTAATGAGAGACGCGAGTCGAGGAAGTGACAGAGTTCAGATTCCTGGTGAAGGGAGGAGGACAGGGAGGATGTTTGTCAGTAGACCCAGGAGACGGGAACCCACTGAGCGGTGCTGGACACCAGGTCCACGGCCTCCTCCAGCAGGCGAATGGTGTCGTCAATCTCGTTGTTGATGATGGTCTGGTCGAAATAGTGAGCGTATGTTCGCTGTAGCATCTCTGACTCCTTCTGGAGCCTCTGGAGGGAGTCGTCCTGCGGGGTGGAGGACAGAATAGACAACACGTCATCAACTCTGATTGCAATTTACCTGCTGAGGAAACTTTTAAAATTCCTTTAATGTTGAGGGACGAGATGTATTCAGAGGAAACAGTAATGCTACAAGGTCACAATAAGGATCTAATGGAACTTTTTGAGAAATACAAACAACAAATGTCACTACAGACACAAAGCTCACACATCCATACTTACAGGCAATTTTCTGCACCACTTTGGGATCTTAGGTACAAGTGATAAAAAGCATGCCGGAGAAAATACAAACATGCTTAAAACAAGCAGGATATTTATAGAGAAATAAAGCATAAAAGAAAGAAAAGGGTTAGCAAAGGGTGGCTTAACATTTGTTTTCTTTGTTTGAATTCAGTTGGCAGCTTGATTCTCTTGAGACCAGATATTCCTTTAATCTCAATAATTGATGAATTGCTTTTGAATCCAAACTAAGAAGTAGGATGCATGTAAACAAGCAGGATCAGTGATGTTACAGGGAGACCGTACCTCAGTCATGCCCGGGGTGATGGTGGGGGCCGCAATGAAAACAACATACGGAGCAAACTCTGCGGTCCTCAGGATCTTTAATGCCTGATGGGGAAGAAAAAGCTCGACTTAAAGATGTTATTCTGACGTCAAATCAATGACACCTGCATAGAGTCCTATTAGCGATAAGATTTGTTAGGTTATTGCTAATAGGTCTCTTGGTCGTCTCTGTTACAATCAAGAGACAGGATTTTAAAATAAATTGCCATTAACCTGAAAAAATTATCAGGTCAACATGCCATTTTTAAAACTACAAGTGTTTAATTTGCATATTTATTATCTATTGTGAAGGCCGCCTCAGAGCCAAAGTAAGTCACTCACGTCTCTGTAGATTTAGTGCTCACTTACTTTATCTTTATTGCCAGGTTGTCAATGTTGCTAAATGAAATATTTCAAAAGAAATCAACTCTCTCTCTCCATGCAGTTTTGAGAAAAAGGTATTTAATTTCCCCTAGATTGCTTGTTTTTGCTTTTTTTGGTCATCAATATTTTAGATTGAAACATTTTTAATATCAGATTAATATACCTGAGTGAATACAACATCAAACGTTACTTATTTTTCAGAGGAGAACTTAAGGGTCATAGTTTCAATTTGGAAATGTCTTTTTAACCCTTTCCAGATTGATAGGCGACAATGATGTTTTTTTTTTGTATTCAAGTTTGATAGATTTATTTATTTTTGACAGGAACGCCCTCCTGGAGTACCTGCGGTTCCACATCCAGGATGGCGATTGTGCCCTGAGCGTGGATTTGCCTGATGGTCTCCAGCCTCGTTCCATACATGGCGTCCTCATGGCTGCCGTACTCTAGGTAATCGTTGTTGCTGATGTCTTGCATCATCTGGTCATGAGACACAAAGTAGTAGTTCTTCCCGTTCTCCTCGTCCTTCTTGGGAGGCCGAGTGGTGTCTAAACCGAGAGACAAATAGGCGGGCATCAATTCAAGGTCGGGTTACAAAAACCACCTAAAACATTTGCACGTACTTACGAGGAATTGGATAGGCAAAGCGGTCTGGGTGTTTGGCAATGAGTGTGTTCTTGATGTGCCGCCTTCCGACTCCATGAGCACCTGAATGTTCACATAAGACATTAGAGGATTCATTTAAACAACATATAAATAGCTCCGTACACAGAATTAAACTAGTACTTGTACTTGTAGTACTTTCAAAATGAAAAAGCTTTTTGTTGTAGTTTGTGTATGGAAGCCTTTTGGGCATTTATTTGAAAGTTTCTAAGACAGATTTAGGCCATTGTAGATCAAAGAAAGAAAATGCCACAGAGGACTAAATGTTCAAAAACTTTGAATATTCTCTGATGTCAAAACGTTGTACATTTGTATAAAAAAAGGATATTCTGTTACATTGCAAAGTCAAAACTTTGCATGGAATTTTTTTGTTACAGTTTGTGACGCCAGACATTTGTGACTGAAAATCCCAGAATGCCTCTAAGATTGAAGTGTTACATTTCTGAGATGCGCATCTCCATTTTTCCAAAGTGTAAGCTTGTGTTGCAAATGTCTGAATTTTGACTGGGAACATTTAAGAGGCTTTTCTCTCCCTGTCATTTTTCATGCAAATTTAAAACTTTTTGACATCACAGAATATCAAAGGTTTTTTTGCCAGAAATTTCTGTGGCCACATTTTCTTTCCCCATTTCATTTATCACTGCCCTAATACTTAGTTGTAAGTTTGGCATATTCATTCACAATGTTAATAAGAAGTCTTACAAGTCACATTGTGGGCTTCTAAACTCCTTCTAGAAACTGAAATGCAATTAGATAAGTGTGGGAAAAATATGCATTCAGGTTTAAGACTCCATGACTCAGCACTTTATAGTGCAGTTAACGTAGCTCTGCTGATTGCAGAAGTCCTTTAATGTGTTACTGTTGAAAGTGGTTTTAGTTCAGTTGAAGAAGAGACTAACAGAGGAAACAAATGTTATGTTAGTGGCTATGGGCCACTACAACAACCCAGTGAAGCAGCAAATGTCTGAATTAATTAGTTGGAAACCAAGAATGTGAGAGAAATTGTGAATTTTTGCTTTAGATTGCATCTACAGTTAAACAATACTCTGCTCCCTTTTTAATTGGATAAACTACACTGCGCACGCAAGTTGTAGCTTACATGTAAAATTTCAGAAACAAACACTAATTAGCAAACTGTGACCCATTTTGGCATTACTTTACTGATGGATTCTGATCAACTACACAGAAAAACACCACAGAAATATTTTAAAGTAATAGAACAATAAAACTCAGAGCACAAGTTGATTTACTTCAAGCGTTCGTTAGAGGTAATTATGACTTAAAACAAATTTACATCTCGTTTCAGTTTTTTACCAAGCAACACAAGTGTTTTCCTCTTGAACGATGGCAGCTTGACGACCTCCTCGTATGTCACCAGATCTAGTTGATCAAACACTGAAGAACAGAGGAAAAAGGCTACATTAACATGGTATATATATTTAATAATTAGTTATATCAAAAACAATGAAGCCCCAATCAAGTACTTAATCACTAAATCAGTCCTATTTGCAACTAAGCCTCAGTCAGATTGAAAAACAGATCAATCTGAATCACATTGCTTTAAACAAATCACATCTGAGCATCTCATAACAAAGCAGTCCTCATTCAAAGTCAAGGAAACATTAGGAAAAGGACAAAGTAAGAGTAAAGAGAAGGAAGAACACAGAACTTTACTTACATGCAGCCATGTCATTGGGTAAGAGACAGCATGAAATATGGACAAAGGGGTGGGAGCGGAAGGGTTAATAAAAGAACAACAATTCAACTAAAAACACATTAACAACAAACTGTCAACAGCACAAGCTGTTAGTCACTGAAAAACTTGGCAGCAGGGCATTCAGAGGGAAAACACACACATGCAGTCTGAACCGTTTCTAAATGCAGCAATGTGATTGGACCTGCTATACTTCACTGCATCGTTAAAACAACTGGCACTACTGAGAAGCACAAAGAGGTTAAATCCTATCTCACAAGCCAAACTTTTCACTACTTAACAATCTTTACATAATATTATTGTATGAACATTCAGCAAAGTTAAAAAGAGGTAGTTGTTTTTCTTACCTGCATTGTGCTTGGCCAGATATTTATCTTTGTACTGTTTCTTCTTTTTGCCAAACCAGGTGCAGCTGGCCTGCTGCTCCTGCTTGGTTTTCTCCATCGCTATGCACGCTACACGCCTGAAGACACAAAAGCAACGCAACTTTAACAAAAATGTATGTCTACATATTTTAAACATCTTCTTTAAAGAATTTCTGAGACGCTTTTTAAAAAAAATTGTTCTCACCACTCTTGCAGCTCAGGCGAGGGGATGAGGCCGGCCGTGCCGTTCTTGGTGTTTTCCAGCTTTCCCTGCCACCAGTTGTGGTCGTCCTTGGAGATGATCTGGATGATATCGCCAACGCGGAAGCGAATGCCCGCCTCCTTACAAGGGATAAGGTCATCCTTCGCCGGGTCGTACTCAAACTGAGCGCGTACGTAAATCTGCGGGCGCAACACAGAGAAAACCGAGTGTTTTACCTACTGACGTGGCACAGAATGGTCCTGCAGCCATGAGAGAAGAGGATTTGCAAAGCTGCTCATATAAAAACAAACAAAAGAAAGAACTGCAAAATTGTTAAGAAGAAAGAAAGCTACTGGAAGCTCAGGTGTATATAAGCCGAAGCAGGAAGCGCACACATGGACAGAGATGATTGTACGAAGAGCTGTTCTGCGTCTTTGCCTGCGGATGTGTCCGTTTGGGTTGATGGCGTGTGCACCAATTGTTTGTGGCCTATCACGACCACTAGTGAAGGTTTGAGAAGCAGCACGGGATCAGAACAACACTGTGATGACGTACCAAACTGTGCAGTGTGAAATGGGGGCTGGGATCTACTTCTACAAAAAAACGGTGGGGGGGGGAGGATCCACTTGGTTTTACTTCTTACCTTGATGGACAATTTGTCCTTGATGGCAGGTCTGGAGATCTAAGGGGTTGAGAGCATCACACACACATGTATCATGCAGTAGAAAAAGAAAATTGACGCTCATAAACAAAAGAAGTGTGATGGGGACCCATAAGAGGATGTTATGTACAAATATCCATACTGCATTTTATACGTCTGTGTGTGTGATGTTGGAATACAGTCAAAGTAGCCCGCCTTGTGTACACATTTACAAAAATTGCGATTTGAAAGGCAAGGAGAGGAACCGACAGACTAGAGTGCAGCTATGCTGAGATAGAACAGCGAGTTTCACCTGACGGCCTTTGGGCTGAATCGTCGAAGGCAAATCCTGAGAGGGAACGAAAATATGCTGTCAGATAATGTATGCTTTTATTTTTGATACACTTTTCTCATAAGGTGTTGTATCCTTCTAAAATAAAACATGTTTAAAGAGAGAAAATGACAGTCAAATATACCAGGATGGAGCTGGTGACACTAGCATGACCGTTTGCAGGTGACTGGCGAGACAAATCTGGCGACTCCTTCTGCAACAGCAAATCAAAAAGAACTAATTATTTCCCCATCGGGACATAAGAAAGAAAACCTTAATTCTGTCTGCCGTACCTCGCATGAGACCGACTGGGAGCGGTAACTGGGTACAATCTTAAAAGTGATGCTGCCTCTCATTTCCCTCTGTTGAGATCAGATTACATTATTTCAACATTAACGCACAAGACAAAACTATCATCACTGAGATATGGAAATCCGCATCTTGGTAGCACTACATAACACGTAGGCTAACCGCTAACTACTGTTAGTTTTGCCTGGAGGTAAAGGAGTTAGATATACAACCTACCTCAAACTTTCTAGGAGGTTTGATAAAACTACTAATTAATTTTCTGGGACTAAGACATGTGTTTTCTAAAATTTATCTGAACAATTTACAGAAATTTTTCTCTTACCAAGAAATTTTGTGGTGCTTATGAATTACTCTCACAGAAAATGATTTTCTCTAACATGTAGTGCTAAAAAAAACTCGCGTCATTCTATGGTTCATGCTGGACAAATACCGTTTTAAATTTTTTACTTGGGTGATGTGACGTACCAGCATCTTCTGCAGCTGTTCTACCGTCTGATTGGCTACGCTGATGCCATTGATCTCTCGAATCTCATCTCCAACATGAAGTGTCCCTGAAAAAGAAACGCAATTAAAATAGATCCAGATTGAAAAGACTTAGATAAACTCTAATGAGCACATACCTTGTCTGTGAATCATTCCACCATGCATGATACGTGCCACAATACAGTGGTTGAGGTCATTCATTTTAAGAGTAATGCCCTACAACAAGAAGAGGAATAGAGGTCAATAACAGGAGATCATATTGATGAAACAGAAAACATGCGTTTCTCTGTTTACAAACCATTGGCTCGTCAGTGTTTTTCTGGAACTGGACCAGCCGGACTCTGGTCACATTCTCCAGGTCCATGTCCCCGTTGGTGCTGTCTGGGGAGTCTCCGTTCAGGTAAGGGGAAGTGGGTGGCGGGGTGACCCTCAGAGCCTCATCACTGTAAACCTCGTGCGCCACCACATCATGGGTCTGCAGCAGAGCCTGGGTGGGCAGAGATCATCCAAAAGGCTGAGATCGCAGAGTAACAACCAGATATTCCAAGTTATAGCCGTTTGCCTCACTACGTCAATGAGAAATCAGAGATCCTAACATTAGCAGAGGCATGTTTTTCCTCGTGCTGCCACCTTAAATCCTTTTGCATTCACTCTGCTAGCAACAGAGGTAAAATGTCTGTCGGGATGACAATCCGAGTCTGTTCGGGTCAGAGAGCAGAGCGGCCTAATTGGATTGAACCAAATCCGAAGCGTGACGGCTTTGGTAAGTGTCACACACTGGATCAGCACAGGGACACACCTTATGATGCCATTACAGCAGCGTAATACAACCATTAGCCTTACAGTTTACAAAAATAAACCACATATCTACACAACTGAATAAACAGTTAAAAACAAGCCACTAAGCCATTTTACTACCTTGATTTCTTCACATATTCCAGCCTCAACAGTGTCCGCCTCAGGTCTGTTCAAGCCCTACAATAGTATCCCGTTTATCACGGCGGTTCTGACAGCAAACCTAAAAACGTAACCACACCGTGTTCAGGTTTACAGCAGAGCGCCGAATGACTCGCTCTGTGCGTCGCTTCCTCTGCATGCGTCTATCACCCACTGGGGCTTCGCCAAGCTCAGGTGCTAAGCAGCTTTCTGTGGATTGTCCATATAGCCCTGGCGTCTGACACACCGGGTCGCAGTAACACACACCAATAAGCCCACACTCAACGCAACATGGATCTTTGAGAATTAGGAGTGGATGTTGTACTAGATGATCCCACCATGAAGTGCGGCTGCGTGAGGATCCTCCTGAGCTCCTTGGCTTCCATGTTCTCCGGGTAACAGGCAATGGTTTCCAGTACCTGCGCAGACATTAGGTGTGTTATTTTGTAGCATTTAGATAATAAAATGGGTAGTGTGTGAAAATCAACTGCCTCACCTCTTTGGCTCTCTGCACTCCGTCACTTGGAGGGTTTCTAATCTGAGGGGACGACCTGGTATTGATTTTGTCATACAGCTGAAAAATATAACGATGACAATACAGCCCAAGCATAGCAACAAAAGCAACAACTTAAACATATTCCTGATTGATTCTGACATCTAGTGGACAGTTTTGATATTACAGAGGAAAAAGGTTGAGATTAACTCACATCTAACAGGGTGTGGAGGTGCTGATCCTGGAAGACGCTGTGCAGGAAGTCCATGTCTTTCTCACTGCAGTCCGTCAACGCATGAATCTCCTCTAAACTGTCCAAAACCTGCGATACTGCCCCTGAGCACACATGCATGCACACATTATACCATCATCCTGACTGTAGCCAAACATATTCACAAAGACACAGAGCATTCAGCACTAGACAAACACGAAAACACCAAACATCTAGTCACAGACACAAAGGTTGCAACAACATCTACAAACGAGCAAAAGAAAAAAAGTGCCACACCAAAAAAATGCACAAAAGGAGTCATAACACAGAAAAACACACACAAAACTATTTAACCCCCAAGTACCTGCTGCATCGCCCATACATGCAGCAAAACCAGAGAAACAGCGGTACATGGCATCAATAGAAAAGTCAGAGGAAAGTCACTTCAAAAAAATCACAGTTTGAGTGAGGGGCACTCAAGAAAAATATGTGGAAAATAAATCAGGAAAGAGTTGGGATCTGATATATGGATTCTAGAACACACCCTCTAAGATAAACCTTAAACTGCACAGAGCAGCTAATTACATCAAATAGTATTCACACACCTTGAACCTTTATCACATTAATGTATTAAAAACTGTCATATAAAACTGTTTTTGTATGACAAACTGGTAACAAAAAATAATTCCTTCTAAATACTTCTGAATTCAAGCTCAAATTTTCTCTTGTTTGCTTCTCTAATGGTCTGCTTGCTTGGCCTTTCGGCTTAGGTCATTTTCTGCAACGTAATGATCGCGTGTGACTCATAAAACCAAAGAAGAAGTGTTTTTAATAGTGAAAGCAATAAGAGAATTTAATTTTAGAAGTTATTTTATGTTGTATGTTTTCAAGCATAAAATACCAACAGAAGCCTTTAAAAATATCTTCAAACTATGTGCTTTATGTTAAATGGGCTATGGATATTAGTTCATTTTCTATATTTATGGAAAAAGTTCAATCAGCTGTCTTTTTTTTCTCGCTATGATGAACCAAGCATTTTAGGTCAACTTGAAAATATCTTCCTTTTTTGCACCTACAAACAAATTTCACTTTGTAGCAGTGAGGTCAAAAGTGACTTTTAAATTGCAAAGGTTGCTAACCTCTGACCTCTATGTGCAAAAACTTTGTGCAAAAGTTCCAGAAGTATGAATACTTTTTACAAGATGCTATAGCCGAAGCACCAAAAGAGTAATTATTTTAAAATGTATCCAGTCACATATATTAACTCAGCTTAAAGGTGGCATCATAATGGATGATGTTTAATGGAACGAAGTAAAACAAAAAATAAATTAAAGTAGTTCTGTTAAATGGTTAGATCAACATTTTCCCCACGTTTATAATACAATTTAGCACAAAATGCAGCTGAAGAGAGGATATAAAGAAGTCTAATTTAATCAAGTAGCGCCAGGGTTGCATTTTGGGCAAAAACAGAAATACAGCAGGAGCAAGCATGCAAATTTACTCATTAATAACACTATGAAAACATTTTACATGTGTGTTTACATGCATCACAAGATTAATATAAAGCGAATTCATATCTATACTGATGAATACTGTTCTTAAAAGTTTTTCTAAAGATGCGTGTAAACAGCAAATCATCTTTATGGTTCAGAGGGAAAGCATTTGGAATCAAAGAAAAAAGGTTACATCAGATTTCTCAAAAGGGAGACAGAAAAATAAACGCTGAGGGAGACACAGGAGGATGGAGTTAGTGTTTGCATCATTCAACACCAACATGAAGGAAAATGCATCTATAATGCAAAGTGGTGCTATGAGAACACTCTAAGCATGGGTAGGAGGGGGATACGTACTTTCAGCAGCTAGCAGTCCTACAGACAGCAGAGCAGAAAAAAAACAGAACACCACAAAAAGAGAGGCTAAAATTAGAGGAAGTTTGCTGCAAAATGTGGATATAGAGTTTGAGGGAAAACAGAGGGATCTAGAGCGGTCAACCTGTCTAAAGCTCTGCAGGAGCTAAAATAAACCTCAAGGAAGTGTGGTTGCTACAGAGTGCCAACCTCAGCAGGACGGACGTGCTTGATGCTTTTAGTTTGTCTAGCTGAGCCATTCATCAGGCAACACTAAAACACGCCTGCTCTTTGTTGCAGGATGTGAACACACACACGCAAGGTTTCAATATGCCAATATAGAGTCTTCTTATTGCAGGAAGTGAAAGTCAGAGGCAGAGACAGAGAAGTGAGGCTGTGTTGCAATATATATGTTTCCATTAAAACTGGGAAGTTCTGCTGCAACAGCTGACAGTCACACCAGGGCAGAAACCAGAAGTGTAAACATTGATGTTTTGTTTTTATTTACTGCACACATCGGTGTGTATATGATGGGGAGAACGAGAACGTTCAGAGACGAGGTGGCGACATTTGCTGTGTGTGGTTTACCTGAGGAGGTGGGGTCATCTGAGAAGTCATGGAGCTCCTCTGGAGGGTCCCCATAGTAGGAGTTAAATTTGTGGCTGGAAACAGCAGCCAGCACTGCACCCTGGGAAATAGACGGCAGATCAAACGGGTTTTACATGAAACCTGAGCAGACCCTCGTGTGTGTGGTGTATGAAACCTCAGAGGGTGTACTTTTTTTTTTAACTCTTTCAGAGAAAAGCTTTTGCCAAGAATCAAAATGTGGGTTATTGAAGGCAGCTGCACAGAACAGCAGAGGTGTCAATTCCTCTTATCACCAATCATGCTGATCCTGCTAGTTTCTAATCCGGGCTTCAAAATCAGCAGTCTGCTGACCTTCAGCTTCCTCCTGGCGTTGAACTTCCTCAGCTGCTCCACCGTCTCCGGCAGGTGGATCTTGTAGGCGTACCTGTCCCTCTCCTAGAGTTGGAAACGCGCAGAGAAAAAGCAGATGAGGCTGCAGCCATACGGATGTGAAAGCAGCGCTGTGGTTTTGAGCGAGAGGAAGTGCTTTTCGAGTCAGCATCAAAAAGAACCCATGTCAGAAAGGTGACTGTGAAAAGCTAACCTTTCCTCCTTCTGCCTTATTTTTATTTTGGAGATGCTGATTTAAAAACATTTTTAACACCAGTTGTACCAGGAGCTGTGTGTGTGTTTGTGGCTCACCTTCAGCCAGGGGTGGTTCAGGGCCTCGTAGACTGTGATTCTCTCTGCAGGGTCCAGCATCAGCATGCGCCTCACCAGGTCCTTGGCGCTCTCAGAGATGTGAGCCCACTGGCGAGGGTTCATCTGCACAAACATGTTCAGAATCACCTGAAACTTGTCGCCGAGACAAGAAAAAAAAAAGTCGATTTTGAAAACGTTTGCGACTCTTAGAAGAAAGCAATAAGAAGAAGTCTTGTTTACCGCAAGGGACATATAAAAAAAACACAAAAATGCGAAAGAAGATAGCCTGCTCAGATGATCACGATTTTGGCCTCATATGGTGAAAAACAGAACAAGTTGCCTTTCATAATCGCCACCACGATTATGAAATCGTGATGGTGGTTGCATTATGGTCAGTGTTATGTCCAAATACAGACGGAAGCAAAGCTTCACCCTATAGCAACCCTAGAAACAGAGCTAGAGCTGCTTTGGTTAACTGTAGAACTGTGTGGGAATGGCCTAGTCAAGGCCCAGACCAAAATATAGATAAAAAAAACTTAAAGTGATGTTTTAAAGAAGATCTCCTACCACTCTGAGATCTTTAGAAATGAACAAGGTAGTGATGGGAGACTGAATGCAAAGACACACCACAATTTTCAGATTTTTATTTCACAGCTGAATCAAACAATTTTGCCCACTTTGACCAAGAAAGACAGACAGTTCCACAGCGGAGTGGGTAAGGTTAGGACTAGGTTAAACATTTGGCCTCTGGTTTCATCATTCCAACATCTACACTGCAGCTTTGATCTGTCTTCTAATGTGCTTTTTTATTAGACATGACAAAACCAAAGTACGCCTTGGGCTCCTCAAGTGACATATTTGAATAGCTAAGGGACAATGAGCAAAATAATGGTAGGCCAGTGATTTGTGCAACTTTAACGTCTATTAGTGTGAATATTTGTTTATGAAATTTTCAAAAGTTTTGAACATTGATGCATTACCTTGTATTTGCCCTTAATGATGGCCTCAAACAGGCGCTCCTTGGTGCCGTAAAAAGGCAGGCAGCCAGAGAGCAGGATGAAGAGGATGACCCCACAGCCCCACACATCCACGGGTTTACCATACGGTTCCCTCTTCACCACCTCCGGGGCCATGAAGTGAGGCGTGCCGACCCGACCTGATAATGGGAGGGAAAGACACAGCGCAATAAAACACACCCACGAGGAATCGAGTTTAAATGAAATCAGAGGCAGAGGTTGTGAAGAGATAACGACTGTAGAGGATGTGAAAGTGCAACAGCTGCAACAAATCGACTGGTTGGGTTTAGTTAGCCTGTGTTGAGATAGAAAATGCAATGCTCGTTTCTGTGAAGAGAGGTGCTTCGCTTTAAAGACCACGTTAACCACACTAGCATAACAAAATGAGCAACTTCAGTTTTCCTGTCTGGTTCACTTCAGAAAAGTTGAATCGCTCAGTTTAAAGATGAAAAGGAAGGGGAGGAGATTGAGATGCAGAGATGTTTTTTCCCCAGCAGGAAAATTTACATTTGCAGAAGGTTTTTAATCAGCCAAATGTGATCAATTACAATGAAATTAAAATGCATATTGCTTAGAATGAAAGCAAGTTGCAGCTCAAGTATTATAGCCATTTACAAGCTTCTGGTATTTTAATAAGGTTTTCTTGGCACAGACAATATTTTCATTTTGCCATATTGATTTCCCATTTCTAAACTAGTTGACAGTGTTGAGAATCATTGTGCAGTTGTTACCAAATTCAAAGTTTAGGTTTTTGAAACATTGGTGTTACAGCAGTAGTCAGTTCTGATCATTCAAACCAATTTTATTTTATCAAAAAATTGACAGTTTAGCGTTAAACGATTAAAAGTTGAACTGAAAACTCAACTTTGTCTCCGTTTAAATTTGGGGGCTACTTCCTGTGCCAGGAAACGAGCCACTTGAAAAGAGCTACATCAGTTCTGAACTTAGAAATGCACCACAAGCTACAAAAGTGTACAGCTGACGATCAAATATTAGTCAGGGTGTATGTACATTTTTGAGCCTTTATCTATGAATTTGTCCATGTAGTAAAAAGAGAAAATCTAGAATAATTCATTAAATCACAAGTTGTCTGTCGTCTAATTATTCCACCCTCAATAGAACAATTAAAAACAAAAGTTATATCAGCATCAAGCATCATCATGACTAAACATAAATTCAGACCACAACTGGAAATAAGTCACGACTGCTAAATTTGCACTAGTGATACTTCCGTTTTGATTTCAGCTTACTCTTAAAAAAGGCTTGATTACGGGGTTATAAACTGTTAATATGTCTACTTTAACTGTGTGTATGTGTATCTCAAATAAGCTCTGAACTTATTATTTTTTGTGATTTTTTTAAGCGTGTGGACATCAACGGTGAGGCGTGATGATCTGTACCTCCAGCTACTAAACCAGACTCTCCCAGCTGGATTGCCACTCCAAATCCTCCCAGCTTCACGGGAGCAGAGTTCTCTTTTGAAGCCAAAAGCACACAATGAGGCTGCAGAGGAAGACAAGAAACACATCAAAGAGAATGAAAATGAAGACAAGTCAAACTACAGAGAGGTTAAATAAGACCATGGATTAATAAAACACAAACAAAAAAATCCCTGAAAGTAACAAACCAAATCTTTCTTACTAGCTCACTGCAACCTGCAGAGCATTGCATTTCTGGCTCTGTGCAGAAGTGTTTTTCTTACGTGATCAAATGCTTTGCACCTTAGTTTCACAATGACAAAATGAGGATTGTGCATAGACATAATGCTACCATGATGCCCTTTTAAACCAGATGATGCACCATGTTGAGGTCAAGATGCGATCAAATGGATCTCCAATAATGCCGTGTTTTAGCATAAGAGGTCTGGGTTAAACACCATGAACTGCAAGGGGCTCATTACAATTTCAACAGTGAGATTTTGTCAAAATTCAAATTATTAACAGAACAAATATATGCACGTTTCAATGTGTCAAACTGACTTTAAAAGTTAGGGCTACAAGTTCCCAAGCTGATGTAAATAGTGGCCTTGTAGAAGCAGACGTTCCCATCACACTTCAGTTTTAACAAATGGCTACATCTACACTCAAGTGCTACAAAACACCTGAAGTGTGACAGTGTTAATTCCTAATTTCTCACTTTCCCTATTTTGAGATAAATATAAAATCCTCATAGCAACCAAGCACAGTCTTGAAACATGCATGCTGTATTTAGTTAGCTCCATCAGAAATTCATATGCTCCGTTTTAGCCAATCAAAATTAGTTTTGTGTGTTGTGTACAACTGTACCTGTGAGACGCTACAATGTTTAAATGTGTTAAACCCTCATCTTGACTCAATGCTTTTATCATCATGACAAAATAAAAATTGTTTTACAGCAGGCACTTGGCTCAAAGTCGTGATCAACCGCAAATGTCAGACTATGTAAATGGTGTTTTGGAGTTGATGTTTCCTTTTAATCAGAACCCTGACTTTGGTATTTCAGTGGTTTACTGTTAACTTCATCCGTGGTGGTTTTTGGATAACATTTTTTAATGAACACAAAAATACAAAACTAGTTTCAGAATGGTTAAAAAATGGGCAAAAGTAAGATTCTATACTGGTCTTCCAAGTCTTACCTCTATTGTTTAGGCATATACAGTGGTCGATCACATCTACTCAACCAATTTCTGCTATGCAAGGTGGTCAAATATCCAGCAAAACTATGCCAAAATCTTGGTGACTTATACAAAAATCATTTAGCCAAATATTTGTAGGAGTTTGATTTAAAATTTTGATCCTGTGTGGATTAGGATGCACAATAAATTCACCTTGAGAGCAAGTACTGGTAGTATTTATACACTGAAATATTTGTTTTGCCTTGTAACATCACTATGTGCATGGAATTACTCCCTTCTAACCTCTGGCACGTGGAAAGTAGAGTTCCTAATCTCACTAGAAAAAAGTACACTAAAGAAAATGCAGAAAAAGTATCGCAAGGAAGCAGTTCCGAGTTATATTTGAGTTCTAAATACGCTCAAGACTGCAAAGAGTGAACTCACCCACTTCCCTATATTTTAAATGTTCATTTTATACAACTTCTTTAAAAACTGCACTGTTGATGTTTTTGCCTGCAGTTGCAACCAGATAATATAAGACAGTCCCAGTTCATACAACTGATAGCATTGAAATGAAATGCATAGAAAAAGCATCATATGAAAGAAAACCTGGAGACAGAGTCGTGGTGGGTTTTACTTCCTGTACGTATTGTATCTTTTGGTAGCACAGGGGGAGTAGGGGGTGTGGACAATGCCGACAGATTTTGCAAGATAAAGAAAAGCAGAAAGAGCGAAAGAGGAAAAGAGAGGCAGTGACGAGAGGACTGACAGATGTACAATCAGATTGGTGATAGGGCGAAGGGAAAGCAACAAATATGCTGCTGCAGTGACTCATTTAAAGACTGCAGCTAAAGGTAAAGACAGTGAGAACTCAACAGCAGTTTCTATTCGGTTTGCATGCCAAGTCTGTTCTGGTGGAGGGATTTTTTTGTTGTTGCTTTTTTTTAAGTAATCGATGGAGGAAAATGTCTGAGGGACCTCTCCAGCTGCACATCTAAATATGTCCTGTGGCATCCGAAAACCACAGCTGAGCTAAGCTTTGCTTGAGAGGAAGATTAATGGTGAGTGTTTGGCTTCTATTCTAGTCTAGCGTCAAATTAACATCCATTTTTCATTTGCACACTTTCAAATGAGTCTTAGATAAAACACCAGATTCAAGAAGACTGACTCAAACTGAGTGACTTCATGAAAATGTGTATTTGGAGGTCAAAGTTTGCAGGGTGCTGTCCCTTTTTAATGTCAGAAATGGTTAACCTTGTCATGAGAGAATTAGAGTGAACTTTGGAAATCCAGCTGACATATTACTCACCTGTCTGCACATTGGTTTCATAGCGTCATAAGTCTGTAGCTGATTTATTTTTCTGTATAAGTAAAAATGTTTTCCTTTGCAGATCGTGTTGCTGAACATCATTGAATTCAACAGAATTGACACACCATGACCTTGCTACCATTCGCTGCGGGTTCTGTACCTCCAAACGCTTCCTTTTCTACTGCATCTCCATCAGTGTTGTCCTTCATGTCAAGAATCACTCCGTATTCTTCTCCCAATGCCACAATTGAACCAAACTGTACGTTGGACAACGCCTCACTCCGTTTGCCGCTGGCGGTTTTCTACTCGCTCTTCTTTGTCCTGGGGCTTGTGGGGAACCTGTTCGCTCTGTGGGTGTTCCTCTTTCTCCACTCCAAGCACAACTCAGTGCGGGTGTTCCTCATCAACTGCGCTGTGGCCGACCTGGTCCTCCTGGCGTGCCTGCCGTTCAGGGTGTTCCATCACCTCAACGGAGACCGCTGGGTGCTGGGGACAGTGGCCTGCAGGCTGGTGGGGAACGGTTTCTACATGAACATGTACACAAGCATTTTGCTGCTGGGACTCATCAGCCTGGATCGGTACGTGAGGCTGCGAGGGAGAGGCAGGGCTAGGAGGAGCTTGTGGGGGAGGCTCTGTGGATATAAGCAGCTCTGGAGCTGGGTGGTGTGTGGAACCATATGGAGTATCTTTCTGATTGGGACGATGGTGATGGCCGTGACAAAGGAGGACAAAGACTTCAACGGCCAGTGCTTTGAGTACAGGCAGCGCCGCAATGTCACCTGGAAGGCTTATCTCAATGCAATGTTAGTGGTGTTGTTCTGGCTGGTTTTCATCATGATGGTCATCTCCCACGCCAAAATCGCCTCAAGGTTGCTTCAGCTGTCACAGAAGAAGCCAGAGCTTCCCAATGCATCCAAGTACAAAAGAACCGCCAAGAAGTCCTTCTTTGTCCTCTTTCTGTTCACTGTCTGCTTTGCGCCCTACCACATCTTCCGTCCGGTGTACATCCAGTCCCAAATAAATTCCAATGCATCCTGCACATACCTGGGGATGGTGAGCAGTATCAACGAGATCATACTCCTGTTGTCCACCTTTAATAGCTGCTTGGACCCAGTCATGTACTTTCTGTTGTCCGGCTCAGTGCGCAGAACCGCTCTGCGGGTTCTTGGACACCGGCTCTGCAACCATTGTCAATATCTTCAAGATGTTACAGTGAACAGCTCTACCATAGATTACAGACGAGGGTCCGCACCGCTGGCTACACCCGGACAAGCCCTCAACAATCCTTCACTCACACCTAGAACCAGCTTCTGTGTCATCAACTCCACTCTCCGTCGCACAGAAGCAACTACACTTCCTCCTGCTGGTCTTCAGTGATCGTAAGATAGTCAAGAAGGCAGAATGCCAAGCCACATTGAAGCTGAAACAGAACTTTTGATTTTTTTTAACAATATCTTGTTTTCTTTTGGCTGTATAACTGTTAGATCATTCATACTCGTCTTTTTAAAAGCTTTTACCCAAGAATGTATGAGACGGTGTTTTTGTTGTTTCATTGTATTTTTCAAGACAAGTTGTCTCCCACTTATATTCACTATTTAAAATGGAAAAATATGACTACCTATGATAAAACATTTTTAAAAAAGCATTCTTACTAAAATAAAACTTCAACCGGCATCAAAAAGGAGCCTCATAAAAGTATTCATAAAACTGAAGAAAATAAAAAAGGAAAAAGAGCAACAAGTTCCAGGGTTATTCGTAGGGCTGAGTGATATGGTTTAAAAATAAAATGTCAAATCTTTTTAATACAAAATTTGATTTCCAATTCTCACTTTTTTCCATAAAACAATTATAAAAGAACATACTTTTTAAATACTTGCTTTTATTTCATCCCGTGAGTTTAATTGAATTCAAAGAAAAAACAAAGAGAAGGTGTGAAACATGCTTGCCAAAAAAGATTTTGGGTGAGCTAACATCACTCTGAACTATGGACACCCAAGAAGTGCGCTGGTTAATTTTCCTAAACTTAAATCTTCAAAAACAGAAAATTAAATTAATCAATAAAATCAATTATTTACTATGCATTTATTCCAATATTAAATTACACATAGACTTCACTGACTATTAAGGTGACATCTAAAGGAACTTTTATTTAGAGGTATCAAAATAAAGGAGGGCTGAAAAAAAGTTAATAATATATGCTAATATTTCACTTTGAATTATTTGCAAATACTTCAAACTTTAAAATTGTTTTAACCCCCCAAAAAACTCAATGTCAACCTACCCTATAGAGCAGATATTAGTCATTGGTGTAAAGCTTTTATTTAACCTAAGAATGTGTAGATCAACATCAGGTCAAAGTTGGCAGCAGTCATTTGATTTTACCCAAGAGGATTGTTTGCAGTTTCAGCACCGTATTTCTCTCATTTGGATTTACCCGGTGACTAAATCTCACCTTTACATCTCGATGAATCACATTGTTGTCATGGCAGTACCTCAGGGCCTCCAATATCTGCCTCATGTAGTGGCTACATGGGGGAAAAAAGCAGAAAGAGAAGCAGGGAGGGACTTATTTAGGGCACCCACACACTTTATTTTATTTTAAGTGCAATAATTTCTTGTGTCCTACCTGGCCACAGCTTCGCTGTAGACAAACCCTGCATCGGCCCTCTTAACAATTTCAAAACACAGGTCAGCGCCATCCATGCTGGGACAGAAAGGAAACATTCATCAGTGCAATAAGGGAAGATAAAAATAAGCGTTCTAGTACAAGGTTTCTGCAAGTTTCATAATTTAAACCCAACAACTTCCACAACCTTTTTAATGTTGGAAAACTTAGGAATATTTTTAATTTATTGCCTGAACAAAATACAGGAATTAGACACCTTTACTGAATATTAAAATGTGTAAGAATTTTTTTATATCACTTAATTTTTCTGAAAAAAAAAAAAAAAAAAAAATTGTTACTGCCAAAAGCTGGACAGCAGCTCGAATTTAGATACAGAAATATTTAATTCATCCTTATAGACGGATTGAAATTCAATCCCAGTTGCAATGCAATCCAGTCCAGATTAGTATACTGCTCAAAAAAATAAAGGGAACACTCAAATAACACATCCTAGATCTGAATGAAAGAAATATTCTCATTGAATACTTTGTTCTGTACAAAGTTCCATTTGCACAACAGCAGGTGACATTGATTGTCAATCAGTGTTGCTTCCTAAGTGGACAGTTTGATTTCACAGAAGTTTGATTTACTTGGAGTTATATTGTGTTGTTTAAGTGTTCCCTTTATTTTTTTGAGCAGTGTATATTATGCCAACTTGTTAAAACAGCTCTATTAAGAAACCAAATGTTAGCCTTTCTGCTGTAATAAAACCTCATCAGTCAAGTTTGAATCAAGTTAATCTATTGACAGAACCTCTTATCTGAATCTTGAGTTGTGCAAGTGTGTTAAATGTTTTGTTCCTGTGGTTTGCCAAGCTTGCCACCAGCTGTATAAATGGCACAACGTACAGCTTGTTTTTGTACAGGGAAATGACAATCACCACTTATTTGTACTCAGTTAGCAGAATTAGCATGGTTTGTGGCTTTTATTGGTGCATGTCTAAGCGGAATGTTCATGACTCATACATGTACAGTACAGTCCCACTAACCATAACTCATATCTGTAATAACATACGGATCTATTAGGGTTTTTGAAAAAGCTCTCCACTGCTTTGTCAGAGTTGGCGTTTTGATTAAAGCAAACCTTACAATTCAAAGACCATGTAGAGCATGCCATCAGAGCTGTAGGTCTCCAGCAGCTCCACGATGTGGGGGTGCTTGAGCATGTGGCAGATGCTGGCCTCTCGCTTCAGATCTGGGAGAGAGAAATTAAAGATCAAAGTCCACTTCAATTATTAGTCTTATTAGAAAAGCTGAGATTAAAGGCTGGAAATGATGTAAAATAAAATGTTTGCATTCATCAAGTAGTCCACCTAACACATCTGTCACTGCCCTATGTCACCACCAGAGGGCGATAAATGACATTTCATTGAGTGAAGCGGTTATGACGGATTGGAACTGCAATAACAATCTGACAATGTGCTCCTGTTGAGTCCATAAAACCCCCCATTTACACACTACATTTCCTGGCTGTCTGTGTCGTAACGGAGCAGCGACGTTATGCAACAGACAGAGAAACTGTGTTCCCCCATCCCACAACTACAGAGCCCCTTTTCTTCCATTATTTTCTCCCCTCCTCTCTACGCTCATCCTTAGCCGTCTCATTGATTATTCGTTGTCGAGAGCGACAATGCGACCTAATGTCCGCGCGGGGCCTGGAGCGCTCTGAAAGGAACCGATGCCGTCCTCTGGCCCCGTTCCAAATCTTCCACGGATGGTTCGGCCAGACCGTGTTACGTAATGTTCGCTTTGAACTTTATTTTGACACAGATGACAATCTGGCCGTTTCATCTGCTGATACGAGGAATAAAGCAATTGTAGATTTACAGTAAAAGCTTCAATCATGGCCTTTAATGGATGTTTCATACAAAGGACTACAGGAAGGATTCACTGCTTTACTGAACGACGACCAAACCGCCTGGTCAGCAAATTGCAGCAGGTGAGTATGGCAAACCGATTTAACATTTAATCACAAAAACATCACCAATCTCTAATTCCCATTTGAATGAGGGCAGCAAACAAAAACTATTTTAGTACTGATAACTCCCTCCATTATTCTGACAATCAATAAAAATAAAAATATAAAAACATTCTGCTGATTTTTAACGTAAATCACTTAAGTCTCTTTTTATTCAGTATCAGAAACACATAGAACATATTTACAGGAAAATATTTTTAATAGAAAATGAAAAATGTAGATATTTTGGTGCAGTTTAGGCTGAATTACTGGAGTATGTTTTTCTTTCAGCAAATGGCCTTTTCTGAGTTTGTATACTCCAGTTAATGATTAATTAATTACTAAATTTGAATTAGATGAAAAAAGACAGATAGGGAGGGACTACAATGTACTTCTATATTTGTATAGACCCATTTTAAAGCTTTTAGATCCCCCCCACACACACACATCATTAATTTATACATATTGGAGATGTTAGCTTCTCTTTGTGGTTTGTGGGACAGATTGTTTCTTTCCCACTGGAAGCAAACCGCTTCCGGGTTCAACTCTAAATAAACTAAGAGCTATATTTTCAGCCCGATCACAATTTTCTCTGTTGGTCTACAACCAGAGTCCGGACGAGCTTTCACACATGCCTGAATTAAACAAACTACCTGATGAAATAATCTTTGGTCTGTTGAAAGCAGATCAAACAGCTTGAAAACCACATCTGAACCAAAAAGGAGAGAGAATTGTAGAAACCCTCCTTAGCAAAAAGAAAAAAATCTCAATTCATCACCATTAAGAATTTTTACATCTACATCCATCAAATTAATTAGAGATAGAAAACATCCAACTAATCAGACATTCGAATGAATCAAACATGGCTGAAGTTGGTAAAATAATCTGTATTTTAGGTAGGAAACTGCAGGTGAATTCATTCATCGTGTACCTTTTCCATGTCAGCCCCCTTAGTTCATTTCCTTGTCTTGCTGTTACTGGCTGCAGGGCTCATCTCTGGCTGGGGCGTCGCAGATGGCACATGATGGATGCCAACGATGCCACCAACATGCACACAACCACACACACACCTCTGATCTTAGCTCTAATCTCCCTCGTTGACAAACCTGCACAGTGAAACGCGTTGTGTCGCACAAAAATGAACATTTCGACATAAACCTCATCTGTGGGACGTTCTGCTTGATTTATTTCTGTGAAAATATGATGATACGCTCTCTGTGGGTCGTTGTGTTTGATATCAAAGCCAAGGAGTATTTGTGGATTACTCCAACTGTTGTTTTAGCCCACAAGGAGAGGCAGGTGGGTGAGTTTACGCAACAGCACAGGGAATAATCTACAATTATTCTTTTTTAAATCATTCCAAAGAGTCAGTTTGAAATTTTCCTTTCTGGTTGGAAATATTCCTTAAACCTGAGAGACCGTGGAGTCGTTCCCGCTGGTTTTCTCACCTTCTGTGCTGAGGCCGGGGCTAGAGGTGAAGCTGGCCACATCCACAATCTTTACGGCAAACTGCTGGCCCGTGTCCCTGTTGATGCAGCGCCTCACCACGCTGAAGGGACCCCTGCAACGCAAACGGCCCAAATTAGTCAAAGTCACACATGGTGAAGTGTCTCTATCCCACGTAAAAAACACAGACACACACACACACTGGCGGGTTGTCTCCAAGAACATTCCGGGTTGTTCGCAGCGTGGTTAGCTAGGCTACGTAGCTTCCAGCGCTTGTGCCAGTGGGAATTATAGTGCGGAGCAGCTGTAAAGTCTAAAATAAAAGCTTTATTACAGAGACCGGCGCAAGTAAGACTTTTCCCACATAATCTTTTTCCAAGGCAGAAGACATTGGAAAGTCGGTTTCAAGCATTGAGATGTTTTTCCTTTGAGAAGTCGATAGGAAGATGGATGGAGAGTAATCCTGGCACAAAACCAAGCAAGAATCTCCTGTTAAACTCATAATTAATCATCAGATCAGCTTCATTACCAGTTGAAATGGTAATACTTCACCAAAAGATTCATCAAGGAAATCATTGAGCATTTGAAATCCATTAAAGTTTTGATTTCAACCACAACGTTTATCAGATCGGTGGTTTGGCACCACTAATCATCTGTTGTATCTAACAATGGCAGATTGCAGGAGAACAGAAACAAACAAAAAACACACATCACTACCGTTTATAAACCTGTTCCATTCATTATAATAAACATTTATCAATATTTTATATTTCATAAGCAGAAATGTGTTGTCATTCATCCTGGATATGAATAAGAACTCTAAAGAGCATCCTATGATAGAAACTAAAGCTTCATCAAAATGTATACATGGAAAGTTCAGTGGAAGGAAAAAGTATGGAGTGCATCAGCAGCAGGGATAACCACAACTTTGCTTATTGCAATAGCCTGTTGCAATAAACAATCAATTACATGATGTTAAAATTAGATCAATAATTTCCATTCTGATGTTTATATTTTTTACAGAGACTACATAATCCATTTTATTTGTTTCTTGCTTGTCATGTTTAATTCGAGGTATTTAGAAAGTCTTCCAGTTCAAGTATGATGTGTTCTTTACAAAATTAGAGTTTGTTGGTCTTTGAGTGGGCAAACTTGCATAATTTTGTCATCATGATTGAAAATGATCTTAAAACAACAATATTATTGTTTACCCGACAATTTATCAGAACGGTCAGGGGGAGAAAATGAGTCTCTTAGCAGTCAGCTGGAGTGTTTTAGACTTAAACGGAGGGCAAAGGGTTTCTGCCAGCAGCAGCAGATCAGAGACAACCTGTCAAACAGATTCAGTCATTAACTTCTCGCTATGTAAACAAGCAGCAATGAAACAGAAACGACCAGAGATCTCAAACTACTCCAATTCATTCTTTAGAAATTAGTTTTATCCCAGCACCAAACACCTGCTTATATCAGCGGAAGTGGTAAATGGAGTCTACACAGAATATCAGATGCACACCCTGGACGATGAGGCATGCAAAGTAGTATTTGGGATTATTCAAAACAAATGTAGCTTTTTTGATACATACTTCTTAAAAGAAACACACACAAAAAACAGAGCAACAGTCACTACTACCTTTACAACACTTCTGAACTGAAACCTCAAATAAGGGATTTGTGTGTGAAAACCTGTGAGTGTGTGAGAGCAACAGTGGATTTGCTCACATCTGCTGCTATGACCAAAACAAGCACTGGCAGCATCTGGACGTTCGTCTGGAAAACAACGTGGTTTCCCTCAAAGTCAGCAGGAATCCCGGGGAGAACCTGACCTCCTCCTGACCTTTGCCCTCCTGGGTTTATGTGCTGCAGCAGCTGTGTTTGCCTGTTATTATTAAAGAGCTAGGAGGTGTTTGACTGGGAGGAGGATGCATGAGGGATTCCAAACTGGGTTTACAACAAAACACATTTATTCCCAAACACAGGACAGCCTTAACTTCTCCAACATAAGACTAACTTGTCTAAGAAGTTGCTGCAAGGTTCTCAACACAAAACGTCTCGTAGCTTCAGCATTTGCTTCTGAAAATGTATCCGAAAATAAACAATGTTTTCAGCAAACTCAGGGTCTGATCCTGCTAATGATGTTTACACATTGCGCCAAGTGAGATAAAGTTTTCATAACGGAAACTTGCAGACAGAAAATAAAGGAAGCAAATAGTACCGAGAAAAAGGTAGGCCTTACACATGAAAGAAAGACCAGGGAGTGAGGAAGAAAGAAAGGAGATGAAAAAAGCTGAAAAGAAGGGCACAAGGAGAAAAAAAAAGAGATGAGGACAGAAGATAGAGAAAAAGAAAAAAGAGAAGCAAAAAAAGGACACATGAAGGGATGAAAGGATAGGAGACAGGGAAGCATGGATAAAAAACAGTGTGGAAGGTCACCAAAAAAGAAAGGAAAAGAAAGTCACAAGGAATGACACAAAGAAGAAATACAGAAGGAGGGAAGGTCACAAGGACTGAAAGAAAGTAAGGAAGGAATGGCACAAAACAAAATAAGATAGGAAAGGATACGAGAAGAGAAGAAGGGAGGGAAACAGGGTAGAAACAAATAGGAAATGAAGTAAATAAGTTGAGTAAGGAAGGAGAAGTGGACATCAAGAAGAAAAACCCAAATATTTAGAGAATGAAATAGCGAATGCTAATAATTTTCTTTTTCCATCCTGAAGTAAAATCCCCATAATTGTCCCAGACCACACAGGAAACCCTGTTAGCATATTAATAAACACTATAACCACAATTGAGCATCAACCCGTCAGCTTCTCCTGCAGCCACCTCTTCTCTCCTGACGGCCCATAAATCAAAACTTCATTTCAAACCTGGGTTGATTTAAACGCCCATTTAATCCGATAAATAAAGCGGTATTTCTCATCACATCATCTGGAATAAATAAATTATCCAATCACCCAAGCCTCATAAAGTCACGAAGCCAGGTGTCCTCGCAAAGATGGAAGCACAGACATGTGCAGAAATGAGCCTAGGGATTGAGTGTTTGGGGGAAAGAGGCGGCGGGGTGAAGGGAGCACATGCCATTACTGAAATCACTGCAGCTGCACTTGGTGGGCTCACGCAAAACACCCACATCCCACCGACAGCAGCAGTTGGCAAACATCAGGCCGAGGTGGCGGCCTGCTGCTTGGATTGCATCACTTGTCTGCTTCATGGGGGAAAGAAATCTATTATAACTAAATAAACAAGTTGAATAAACCACAGCAAAAAAAATCCCAACATTTTTTCTGTAGTTTCTCACAGGATTTCTGTTAAAAGTTAGTTTAATTTAAGACTTGACCACTGATAGCAATCAACTTTGTTATCTTAACTTAGCGGTTTTGATGACTCAAATATCTTCACACCTTGGTTCACCAACTTCAGCGCCTTCCTACACGATGTAGAAAGTGCTAGAACAGCTACAGGGCAAATACTGAAATTCCTTAATGCTTCTCAGCATCATGGGTTTTATTCCTTTATTATAACTCATATATACAAACAAGCAAACAAAAGCAATGCAATTCTCAAATAAATTTGTAGAGAAAAGTCATTTTAAAAAACCCACAAAGTGTAATGCAAGACCTAGTTTGGAAAATTTGAGGGAATATTTATGACCTTTCAAAAGCAACTTTGGACCAAGCTCCAGTCTAAGCTGCTGATAAATGTGGCATAATTTGCATCAAGGGCAACCCCTTGCAAATAACTGTCCAAATCATTGAATTTGTAATCCCTATTAAACTGTTCATATGTAAGTATTTCAAGCCGAAGAAAGAAAAGCAGAATCTGATTTATTTGCTTAAGGAGGAGGGTTTGTGTTGATTTGTTCCCCTGCAAAGCGGAAGGCTACATGACCCAGACAGTAATGCAATCCTTTATTGATCTAAGCAGGAATTGCAGCTGTACACGCCTCGGCAGACCGAGGTGTCTGCGTGGCCAAATGGGGAACGGACGCCTCTCCAACTTTAATACTTGGACTTTCTCGTAACCACCCCCCCCCCCAAATAAAAACGTTTTTGATGAGAAAATGCCACTGCTGCTACAATTACAAAACAATGAGATTTTAAGGGTCTAGAATATTCACAAGAAACTTTATTGTTATCATCCAGATCACAATAAGCCAGGGGACTGATCACTTCATTGGGTTGGATTGAGTCACACGGTGTAATACTGTTGGCAGTAATGAGCGCCGCAGGGCGGAAATAAAAACTCTAATAGTGCTTCTCGACAAGCAAAGCCCAATTCAAACACAATCATTGCAGATAAAACTGATTAAATTACCCCAAAGCCTTTCAAACACTGGAGCTGAAGTCTCACAATAAGCATGTGGTGAATGTTTATATTCCTAATCTCATTTAAAGTAGGGCTGCAACTTTTGATTGTTTCACTAATTGATTATTCTGACGATCAATCATATTTTTTAAAAACTGCCACATTCTGCAGATTCTTTATTTAACCACTATTTGTAATACAATATTGGAAATAAAATATGCCAAATAATTAATTCCCTTTTTAAATAAGGAAAAAAAATTATTGACTGAAATGCAATAACAAAGTATTCCTTTAGTGAATTCTTGATCATTTATAGATTCCTTGATTCGTTTTTGCATTATTGATTAACATTAAGAGAGCTTCTCTGAGTATTTTGTTCTTTCAGCAAATGTCCTTTTTTTAAGTCTGTTTAGTTGACAATAAAGTGGCAAATGAGTTGATAACCATTTTAGTAAATTGATTAATCACAATTAATCTCATTAATCGTTTCAGCCCTAATCTATACTTGATGAGTCTCAGAATTGGGAATCTTGTTCGACAAAAAAGATGTCAGTACTGGGAGATTTGGCTTCGTTTTAAACGTTTTCCGCCTGCCGTAACGTCCACCTATAGGCGGCGTCAATAAAACCCGAGATAAAAACGAGGCGGAGTGCTGCAGTGTCTCCCAGCATTATTTATATCCGTAGCCTCGGGGCCATCACATTCCCAGCTCCACTTGTCTCCATTGATCTCCCTCAGCTCCCCCTCATCCCTCTGCTGAGGAAAAGTGATCCCCTCCTCCTAGCCGAAACACATCCTGAGACTCTGTGGGCTCAACACACTTGATCCACCAAAGGAGAACTGAGTGGATAAGAGGGATCTTCTGCTCTTTTCTTTGACGTTAATCTGACATTTCACTTTTTCTAGCAAAGCTTCAAATGGCCCTCAGATGACGACATAGTCTCCTCCTCTACTCATTGTTCTGGACTGTGTGACAACACCTGGATGACATTAAGCTGGTTATGCAGATGTTGTGTACATATTGATCAGTCGAAACAACAAATTTCAACTATAAGCACTGAAATATGCAAAACAGAAAGTTTCAGGCAGGACTCTAGTCCTCCATGCCATCGTCTTGTACTAGTACTACCTTTAACTTGTTTAATCAGATGAATTTACTCAACTGTAGAGATGCATTATAAACTAAAAGCATCACACTAGAGTCTAACAATCAAATAAACAGGGAGGAGAGACAACAGAGACTCAAACGTCTCTCTACGTGGCTTTCTAACCACACAGTCATAGTGGCAAAAGCAGCAGAGCTGGATTAGCAGTGCTAGGACGTGTTGCCATGAATTATCGTCTCTACTGCCAGGATATTGAGATCGTAGCATTAAAGTTGAAACGATTAATGGAAATAATTCAAAATAATTGTCAACTAATTTGGATATCAATTAATCAGTAAGTGGAGCTTTCAGACCCAGAAAAAAGGCAATTTGCTGAAATAATAGCACACAGTAATTAAGCCAAAACTATATAAAAATACATGTATACACATTTGGATTTCAATTTTTTTTTTTCCTTTGTAAATATGTTCTACCCAGAACTCCTCTTCACTTAGTTCAAATTCTGTAAAAAAAAAAGATAAATTAAAATAAATTAAATACACACATGCAAGAAATTCTATGTTATTGCATTTCAGGCAATAAAATGTTCTTATTTGAAATGGAATTGAGTTATTTGTTTATATGCATATTTTAATTTATGTATTGTATTGTTTAAAAAAACCTTAAGTGATCAAATGAAAAATCTCTAAAATGTGCCTTTTTTGATTAATCAATTAAAGAATAGAATAACTGATTATAAACATAACTGTTTGTTGCATTTCTAGTTATCATTTAATAAAAGTGATGAGACCAGTTTGACTAATTTCAAACATTCAACATTCAAGATAAGATAAAGTCTTTGGATCCAGTTTAGAAAAGTGCAGGTTTGTCTTTTTGACAACCTTTTCATGGCCCTCAAATCGAAAGTGAGAAGTTTCCGGATCCTTCGATGCTTGCAGGAGGAAATGGAACAAAAACATTCATTTCCGGTTTCAGTACCCTTAACCTCTTTTATTAAAGGGTGCCTTCATCCCTGTTCCTCCTTTCTGCTGACAAATTCAATACTAAAAACTCTAAATTTCGTGGCATTTTTCTAAGCACATCATTCTTTTGTTTAGGATTCTAAGAGCAATATGTATGACGTTTAAAAGCAAGGCCACCATCTGTCCTTCAGAAGAAGAAATGTGACTGATATTTCTCCTATTTTGTTCATTCTGTGTTGGTTTCTTGTTGAGATTAGGAGTGCTGGATGCACTTTTTCTAACTTACAGAGAAAGTTAAAGGTTTTTAGCCACTTGTCAGAAATAATAAGCTCATTCCCTTAACCCCTGTGAACAAAAAACAATAATGTAATGCAGTTTATGGTTTCATATAGTGCAGTATAAAGTTCTGATTTGGTACACCAAATGCAGAGGTTATTATCTTCTCAAATGACCCAGAAAAGTAGCGGCTCCTCTCCCCTTGTGCCAGATTATCAATAAAAGAGTCCTGGAAGATGTAGTTATTCAGCCTTGACAATAAATGTTCTCAATCCATAGTTTACCCTTATTTAACCATAAATAAAAGTATTTATTGTCATTTTCCTTCAGATATTTTTTACAGACTCTTTGACCTGCAAAAACAGGACAGCGGTGGACAAATTCAGCAATTAGTCATCGGGAATAAAGCTGGAAAAACGGATATTTTTCCTTACATAAAAGGCTTGAAATCAATTTTAAACTGGGACTAATGAGATTTTGGTTTCTCTTTTGTGGAAAAAAAAAAGAAGAATGATGCAATTTTCAGTTTGTAAAAATCTAGGGACAGAACTGAAAAGCGAAACCTGATAGCGCTACATCAGTGGTCACAAACTGCATTCCTTGGGGGCCAGAGACCTGCATCCTTTAGATGTGTCCCTTGTCATACACACTTGAATTAAACGGCCAAACTGCCTCCCTAGCATGCAGTCAAGCTCTAGAGCTCTGCTAATGAGCTAATATTGGAGCCAGGTGTGCTGAAGCAGAGAGACATGTAAACGTTGCAGGACTCTGGCCCTTGAGGAATGCAGCTTAGACCACTGTAAGATAAGCTTGCAAAAAAAAAAGTTAATCAAACTTTAGAACAAATATGTAGAACATGATTGAGTGTCTTGTTTTAATTTTAAACATTTACTCCTAAAACACATGGCTACGATTTTTTTAGCGTTGCAATTATTCTCTATTTTATCAACTAAATTTAGAGGTACTTTTCCAGTGCTTACTGCACCAAATAATTTAGCAAGTATCAAGTATAGCAAGCTAATAATAGAAGATTAATCAGTCACCACTAATTACTACCTTCTTGGGTTCTGCCTGCAGAGATGCTGGAAATATTTCGAAGCAGCAAAATTTGCATTTCATGTAAGTGAGAGGGAAAGTATAGCTGCCTTCTTTCAGCCATCTGACCAACAGTGAGCAGCAACTAGAGGAGAGACAGTTTCGTATTACTTTACTCGCCATAAAGAGAGAAAACTGCTAATTTAAGGACTTGTCTGTTCAGGGTTATTCAAGACAAAGGCACAAAAGGCTGCTTTGGGCTCAGAAAACTGAAAAAGATAACCGGTTAGTTGCATTTCATGCATAAACTTACCAAAAAAAAGTGTGTACCTCATTAAAAGCAATAAATGGCAACAGGGTGCAAGCAAAAACAGAAAAACACATACTGCAGAGGATGAACCAGCAAGTCAAGATCTTATCAGACTAATGATCCAATTTAGGCTTGTAAACTCCTCTTCCTGCATGAAACATTATTCACCCCTTGGCCTTTGTGTGTGCATTCATCTTTAAACTACTAGACATACTTTCCTGTAAAATCAATCAAACCCACTTTGAACATTGTTTGTCAACTGTAAAACAAGCAGGAATTGTTTGCAAATCAAGATACTAGTCCTCTGCAGCTAATATTTTGTAACAAAAGAAAGAGTTGACATCATTTTGAATCAAACTTATATATATATATATATATATAAATAACATATGGTCAACACAATAGGGAAAATGGAGAAAAAAGTTGCTTGGGTAAGCTAAAGTAGTTGTAACCCAAACTGTATGCAGTGCCACTGTATTAGTAAATAATTTATGCTGATCCAAGCAGAATATGGCAAAAAAAATAAAAAATTACACAAGGCTTAGTAGAAGCACACGCTCACTCTTTCCTATTCTAAAGTATGTGCCTCTTGTGATGTCATTGATCCAAATATGCATAAAGCAGAAATAGAAAGTTTTTATATGTGTGCTTTACACAAACATTGAACTTTTGTTTCTCATATGTGTTTACACCGTCAGCGTGTGTCTATTAATGGCAAGGAAAATACACCCTAGTGTGGCAGCACTAAAACCAGTGAAGATGGTATAAATCCAACCTCACCCGTCCAATTAACCTTTCGCCTAGTACACCTGTGCGCCAAGACATAAGCATGTTTCAAACAGATGTGGTGAACGTGTCAATATGACTGCAATCCATCCGAACATGAAAATACTCACTTGCCGATCACCTCGCAAAGCTCGTACACATCCTCGAACAGCACGTCGTCGTCCGCCATGGTCATCTAGGCAAGCTGGGATGCTCTCCGAAAGAAATCCCACCCACCGGGGTTTGGAAGTAATCAATGTCAGCTTAATTTCTTTGTCAAGTGAGGTTACTGCTGCGTCGGGAAAACACGCAGCTGCTAACTCAAACCCCTAAAGAACAAAAATTAACGAGAACACAAATAGACACTAAAATAAACCGAATTAGCCGGTTAGCCGCATTTAGCTGGCGACCCAGGCTGTCAGTCTTCGGCCCCACCTTCTCCCGAGCTCCGCTCCTGGTGGGCTGGCTAAGCCGTAACCACAGACGAGACCCCAGGGCGTGGAGATTTCCTCGTTCGTTGGAAGAAGAACACCCCTTTTAGCATTGTCTCGGGTGTGTACCCCACTGGCGAAGATTATTGCACCCGCAGCAGCATCCACAGACACGTCCCGTGCTCCGACCCAAGATGCTGCCTTTCGCCGCAAGCTAACGGGACTCTCGAGAAGGGTTAGCAAGCTAGGTTAACCCGAGCTAGCAGTCGACAGAATCACCGGTTGGTGTATCACAGATGGCTTATCCCCACCGAAAAAACGCTATGAGCTCGGGCTGCAGTGTGCTTCAGCTTCCCGAGCCCAAATTAAAGCCCTTCGCGACCATGTCCACAGCCTCCTCTGTTGCATAGACCGCTTGCGCTGGAGAATATTAAAATTATACCGTGAAGAAAAAAAAAAACCCACTCGTTGCTCTCGGGTTTTACGCTTCCCAAGATGCTGACTGGCTTTGCCTGGCTGTTTTTTTTTTTTTTTTTGTTTTTTTTTTCGCGACTTCCAGAAATGCCAGACTCCTCCCTCTGTCGACCAGACAAGTGGTCTTTCCAGAGCCAAAATGGCCACGAAGAAAAGAAGGCCCACACACGGTTTTTTTTTTAGCCTAACTTGAGCCAATATGGCGTCCTGTTGTTGCGCACTACATTCACAGTTTCTTGCTAATCTCTCCAATGGTTCCAGTCAGTGTATCCCGCGCAGGCGTCAACCAAAATCTCATCACCTTACGTCAGCCTTTCCCCTTCTTATCACCATCATTTGAACAGACTCTGTGTTACGCTCGTAATTATATTTTCTGTCAATCATAGCCATTTCCACACATTATGGCTACTTGCTGAATAATTAAACGGATATTGTCTGCACTTGGACAAAAATGAGGTATAAGCAGAAATGTCAGTGATTCCCAAATTCCCATGGGTCATCAGGGACATGCCTGAAAACGGAGGTTTCCAATACTGGGGTAGCGGGCCCAATCAGTGTCACGAACATCTCTATGAAACCTGATATGTTCTACAGCAGGGGTCTACAATTAAGTAAAATAAAAGTATTTGTTGCTGCCATTAGCATATGCATATACCAGAAACCAGAAGTGTACATACACCGAATAAAAAGACATGCACCTTTTTTTTTCAATCACTGTCTGAAGTTAAAAGAGAGTAAATTTCTCTTGAATTACCAAAATTATTTCTATTTGCCATGATAATGAGAGAGAAAACATACCCACAAATTTCCTTAAGGATTAAAATCAGATTTATTCATTCCCCCGACATGTCTCTTTTCTCAAAATTCTACATGTAAATACCACTTTAAAAGAATTAGATTTTTGGGGGGGGGAGTATTTTGCAAATGTATTAAAAATAAAAAAGCAATCATTCCAACAGGATTGTAGGGGTCTCCATTTAATATTCTCCACAGATTATTTTTTTTCTGTACACAATTGGTTAAAGCATTCCGTGTATTCCTTATTCTTACACCCCGATACGAGATGCTGCATTGTTTTTAGGGCCTTTTTGCAAAGCGTGCAGTGAATAAGACTCATGCGAATGTTTATTGCTTGTTTCATAATTGATGATTGTGTGATGTTTTTTATAATTTAAAGCGCTTTCAACTGTCTTGTTGCTGAAATGTCTATGACTTAACTGTGTAATGTTTCTTTTCTTAAGTGCTTTCAGTTTTACTCTAAATGTAATTCCAAGAAATCTTCCATGAAGTAAATTTTTTGTGTCATAAGTCCGCAGGATATTTTCTAAAAGTACTGGGGATCATCAAAACAGATTGGTTTGCCTGGCTCTTTACCGTTTTGAGGGACACAGATGGGAATGAACAAGGACATTGCTTGCCACTAGATGGTGCTGTGTACTTGGAGTATGTTCTGCAGTTTGTGTGAGGAGCGCTGCATCCCTCCTCACACATCCTCTTCAGGCTTCCTCCATTGGTTGAACCTACCAGCTTGTGCAAACCATTTGATTGGCTGTTGATGTGGTCATCATGCTATCTGCTGCTCAATATCCCTCCATTCAATGCTCAGTCAGTCAGAAAACATAGAAATACACAGACACATGAACAGTGCACATGTGGGACTAGAAACAATAAGTACAGCCAAAGCAGATGGATGAAAATCAAAATAAAGTGCAAAGAAGCTGAAAAATGAGAACAGGCATACGGGGAAAAAAGAAAAGAGCCCTGTTTCTATGGTAACATGGTTTCATGTGAAAGGGAGCTATAAAATATGCACACACGGCAATTCACATACAGGCGCAAAGATGGAGAGCCCCTAGATTAAAATAAACTTAAAATAATACAAGTACATTTAATGTTTTTCTTGCAAGAAGCAGATGATCTTTTTGGTCAACTATTTGAATAAATTATAGCTGTAAAGTTGTGCCCGACTGATTCATTGCCTAAATATTCAAATTTTCGTCACATTATATGCAAGAATTATTATTATCATTTTTTCAGTTTGAGCTTTTTGGACGGCTCACTTTTTTTTTTTTTACTTTTACTTAGTTTTAAAATATGTTGAAGTAGTGCTGCCCTTACTTGAGCACATCTTGCTGGTCTTCTATTCTACCTACTTTTATTGTAATGTGACAACGTAAGAAGTTAAAGTCGTGATTTTGAATGGCATTGCAAACGTAGTGGTATCGACTGAGCAGTAGATGGCAGTAATACGCCGGTAACCTGAATGCGAACCGCTGGAATGCTGGAAGACGAAGAAGAAGAAGAAGACCGCGAATTGTTCAAAATTAGTTTCCGGTGCACGTCAATACGTTGCTTGCCAACCGCCATAAAAAAGAAGAAGAAGAAGAAGACTAGTTTCCAGTTTTTGTTACTGTTTGTTGTTTTCCTCTGCGCTTTGGTCGGTAAACAGAGCATGGAGGGGTCTCGCGAAAGGTACAGTTTTTCAGTAATCTCTGCACTTTTAACTGGTGGAACTAATTTAGCAAACGACATTAAACCTGTCGTTTTTCACAGCTTTCCCTGTGAGTCTCCTTGCACAGGGGGCGTTCAGCTAGCTTAATAGCTCACGAATTATTTTTGCGTGAGGTGTGTTTTATAATGTTTTGGGTGTCTTTTATTCATCTCCGATGACTTTATCATTTAAATCCAACCGAGTACGATAACAGATTGAGTTTTCACATCACTTAATTCTCGCTTTCATTTGCTTTGGGCGACAATATTTTATGTCGGAGCAGAATCAGAGATGTTTTCGACTTTTCTTCTTCAAATATTTATAGCACAGTTTTCCGATAAGACTCTGGAAGAGCTATGACTTCTACAGACAGTGGTTGTCAGACGTTTTCATCTATTCATTGTTGTCATAGCTTTATTAGCAGTCGACATGCGCTTTTTTTGTGCATAGGTTTTTATTGTGGATTTCTCAAATTCTACAAAAGTCGAGATAACATAGGGTCAATATATAGTTAAACCATATAATTACATCCACTGTAAAAAAGACACTCACATTTTTGTGCTGTGGCATTATATCAAACTTAAATTTCCTGTTAAAGGGCAGTTATAATCACTAAAATTATATATTTTGGATAAATGCAAAGTAATGCAAGCATGTATTCAAATAGTACTATAATACTATTAGGCCTTTAATCAGTTGGGAATGACAAATTGTTCAGAGGCAAAGTAATTGGACATAATCTGAGGGTGGAATGGACCTTAAATTTAGCTGGTAAATTGTTTTGATTAAATTCATTTTATTTGCCTTACCCCCCGATTCCCCTCACACACACACACAGTATCATCTACCTAATCTGCCAAGAGCAGTTGTCAGAATTAAGCCAGAAGCTTGTTGACTTCCAAAGTAATTATAAGAATTCAAGTGTGCACAAAGAACATCTTACAAACCAAAGTGTGAATTAGCGAGATGTTTTATCTGTCTATGTTCTTTGAGAATAAAACAGACGCAATGTCCTGCATCTGTTTTTGCTCTTCAGTGCAGGGAGGACTCCTCACAGCGGTGTTGTAAAGAGGAGGAGCAAAAGTCAGAGCTACCGGCGGTCAATCCGCACCTGCTTCGGCGTCGCATCAGGGCTTGGCCTGACGCCGGCGCTGACCGCACGAAGAATGAACACCAGCAGGAAAGCTCCAAGGTCCCAAAACATCACTGTGAGTGGCGCCTGGCTTTCACTTTGATAGGTGGTTCTGTTTGTTTCGAAAGTCATGGAGTGATGACCATACTTTATTGATTTCAAAGGAAAAAGTGAAGCCAGAGCACCTGGAGTTGCTGGTGAAAACGGAGTGGCAGCTGTCGTACGTCACTCCTCTCTACCAGTTCAGACACACCCAGCTGAAGAGCTATTCCCGGCAGCTCTCTGCGTTCATTGCTGCAGAGAAGCAGGAGGGCCTGGCGGTGGAGGTGGGGGGGCTGCAGAACACCTTCAAAGTCTCCTTCTCCGTGCTGCAGGGGCTGGCAGAGACGAGCGATGACCCTGAGACTGTCCTCATCCAGGTAGTGATGGGACTCTGACGTGGAGGATTTTCCAGCCGTTTTCGGTTGCGTTTTGTCATCTTGTCCCTTTTTCTTTCTTTTAAAGGTACAGTCAAAGCCAATGTTTGCAAGGCAGGAAGATCCACCGAAGACGGTTTGGTGTGGGTGGTTGTCCTGCATCAATGGTAACCCTGAATATCTTCAGTCGCTTCCAAAGGATTTTACCTGCCTACCTCTGTTTTGCAGCAAAGGGGCTGAGGACCTGTCTTCTTTGGTTAAGTCTTGGTTACAGAGGACCTTTGACTGCTGCTTTGGCCCTCTGGACATCAACCAAACCACTCTGCAGTGGCTTGCTGCCTTATGGACCAACTGCCACATGGAAACCAACATCCAGAACTTGAAAATGATTTGGACTCTCCCAGTCTTGCCACCGCTACAGGTGACTTACACGGTCGACTCTGACGACGTGCTGGACCTGTGGAGAAGCACGAGGGAGAGTTCAGCGGAGAAGAGCAGGGAGGCGGAGGATGAAGTGTGTATCGACTTCTCGGAGGTGACGAGGTTCATGCAGGGACTCATGAGCCACTTTTACAGACACTTCAGGGTGGACCTTTCAGCTGGGGAACTGAACCAAGTGTCCTCTGCACTGGGATCAGCCAAAGTCAACGGCAAGATAAAGGTACTGTATTGACATAGTGTGTATATGTGCAGTGGTTGAAAGCAGGATTTCTCTAAAAAAAAAAAGATGCATTTCAACTGGTTTTTTGGCTTTCTCTCCCATTTCTCAGCTAATTAATGGAATATTTGTTCCCTTTATTACGCATAATTTATTTTGCATTTGTTCTGGATTTCTTGACTGTTTATACCTTGTGAAAATTTCATATCGGTACCTCTATTTAATTGATGATAGGAAAAGCTTTGACATGTTAAGTATGTATTTTTCGCCACTATATTGACCAAGTAGGGGTGATGCTGAATTTCAGGCATCCTGACTTGCAATGTACATGCGCTACAGTATTTGAAGCAAATGTTTTCTTTTATTTCAGATTTCCAGTAGCAGATATCTAATCAGCATCTTCAGCCTGCTCACCGAATGTGCCCTCCTGAAAATGCCCATCTAGCTGTGACACTGAGCAGCCATCAGAAAAAACAGACTATAGGTTTGTTTTTTTTTAGTTTCTGCTTTAATACAAACGTAAGTGAAACCAGACATTCTTTTTATTTTTTTGGACTCACACTTTCAGAGAAATTCAGTTTGCTCACAATTATAACGAGTGATGCTGAACCTGATACTGGTGTTTCAAATGCACACCCCCCTCAGCTTTGCACCTTTTTGTAAATACAGTGAGTATTTTACTTTATTTGTGACTTGACATGAATAAAAGCAAAAATTATTTTGTTTCATTTTGTACAGAATGTGAAATGTATAATCTTGACATGTTTAGAAAAAAGTGTAGCAAAAAGCTGACATTTTCAAACTTTATTTCTTGTGTTCAGGTTTAAGTCAGTTTTTTTTTGGTCATCACTTCATCTTGTCCATCCGTCCTCCCATTTGTTTCTCCGTCTGTTTGTGTGTCCATGAGTTCTAAAATAACACACTAAAATCATTTTTGCTACGTTAAAATAGCTTACACACCTAAAATGAAACGCATTCATGCTGAGTTTAACTTGTGATTAGAACTGAACTCTGTCTGAAGAGGAGTCATGTATTTGATTTTTCAATGTATTTTCTATAGGTCTTAATAGTTGTGTGATGGTGAACTTTGAAATGATGTATGACCATGTTTTTTTTTTCTACTAATTAAATATTTTCTAGTGAGAGGCATATGTAAATGTTCTGATCAAAGAGCAAACTTTAAGAAAACTGTGAATTTCAACAAATTCAAGCATATTTATTCCAAAAAGACACAAATAAAACGCAAACAGGGTTATCAAAATCATGTCAAATAAAAACAAACAGCAAAAAACACCAGTTTAAGATTTAGCAACATCTTCAAGAACAAATAATGATATAGCTTATTGCACTTATACAAAAAAAGGCAAAAATAAAATTCAAGCAACTTAAGAGTAGAGTTTGACTGCTATAAATAACGTAACAACGCTGTTATTCCTACACAGATGCTAAGGGACTCACAACCACTACAATAAGAGGCTTATGAGTCAAAGTTGCTGCTTTTGAGAATCCAGACACTTTCATTTTGTTTTTGATCTACAGCCTGGTCATAATTACAGTTCAGCCGATGACCACCCAGTCATTTAAAAAGCATTTTGATCATGCCGTGTGGTGTGAAAATGCACAATTTTTTTTTGAGAAAACTAACTTTTCTAATATTTCAGCAACATAAAAAAGTAAATTCTTGGGTTTTAGTTGAGTTTGTCCACTCCTAGTGTATGAAATATGTACAGTTCTGATGAGAATTGAAATATTTACAATGATACCCTCAGCGGTCAATTTCAGAATCTAAAAGAAAAGAAAACACTTGGATAGAGCAGGAGTGCCACTGTCACAACAGATCATGCTTACATATTTAACAGAACCCCTACTCTCTCTTCATTATGTGATAAATCAGGAGACGCGTGGGGCAAAGAGGTAAAGTATGGAGATAAATGTAGTGATGAGATTCACAGTAGGTGGGAGGGTAATGTGTGAGCTGCAGCTTTAGGATGCCAGTCCCAAAAAGAAGCCACCAACAAACCCGCTGGACAGGACGATGTTCCTCTTTATAAAATCTGTGGCCTGCAGGAGAATGAGGCAAAAAAAGAAAACTTTCTGAATCAGGAAACATTTTTGATGTAGCTGTTCTAGCCTAACACTAGAGGGCACTGCTTTGTTTCAGATCAACACCACATTTAATTATTTTAATGACAAACTTAGAAAAGGATAAATAACATCAGCAAGATTAAATTTAAAACAAAAAAGGGGTTAAAAAAGAGCAAGCGTTGTTCCAGGTACCTTTACCTCCTCAATGAATGTGTTTATTTCAGGGGCTGCTTTGTTTGCCTTCTTCTTCAGGTGCTTTTTTGCTTTGTTTACGTCCTTCTCCACCTTTTTCCAGTCTACCTGCACGTAACCACTGTGGTTAGCAATCTGCAGGAGGAATAAATCATAACCACATGTTGATCTCAATGTGAAATATAACAGAGATTGCTTCAACGGACAGAAAAAAAGAACCGATATGAATGCAATTCTGCGTATGCACCCAGATGGCTCATGTCCACCCAGAGCCAGCACACACAAAGCTACTCTTTCTGCTGTTAAGCAGTCGAGCAGCATGCTGTGCAGCTGGCCTCTTCGCTTTTCATTTAAGTATTTCAAAGGATGCCGCAACGTTTTTGTTTTTTATTTTAGGGCAGCATAAACTCATTGTTTCCATGCCTTTACCTGTAAAAGAAGGAATCCTCCACCAATGGCAGTCGCCGCTATCTTCCCGACTCTTTGGAAAACATAGCCAGCACACCTGGACAGGTTGATAAGATAAGGAGAATTGGTTCTCAAACCAAAAAAGCCAAAATACAGCCCTTTGCAGAAGCAGTCATTTTTCTGAGAGTCTCCATATTTTGTCATGTGACTAAATTTGACTAGATTTTATTAGGACTTGATGTAATAGACCAACATAAAGCAGCTCAAACTTTCTGTTCAGTACAAATTGTATTTTATTGACATGTAACAGAATAACAGGAGCTGGTTTTAAATACAGAAAAACTACGCTTCTTTTTTTCTTCAAATTTAAGATTGCATCCAACTTTCTTCATCTATCACATGAAATTGATATATACATATACTTCGATTTTTTTTTTTTTGTTATAATATGGATAAATATGAATATTTTCAATTGGTAGAACAACTTTTGCAAGGCATTGCATGTAATCCAGAACATTTAAACTGATATTATCGTCGACATAATCGTTTAATTGATGGGAAATAACTGCATAGAGATTCTGTTTTAGTCGATCCACAATGTCCTTACCAGCCAGTCACCCCTCCCATCATGATCTGGGTGGCCACGGAATATTTCTCAGCAATCGGCCCGGAGTTGTTCCCAAACACCCGGCTCCACCACTGGTGCCTCCGGGCGTACTCTGTGAGGTCCACCACCTCATAGACCTCGTCTTCGCTCTCTGGGTCGTCCTGTCCTGCTGTGTTGTTAACCACATGAAATGTATATTTTAGGCTGTTTCTGACCCTAAGCTCAAGTGCTCGGTTCATACGTTGTTTTTCCTTTCATTAGGAGTAGCTAATATTAGCTAGGTATATAGCGAATAGCTCCCGGTGTGATACGGGTTTGTTTTCACTGTGTTTGAAAGATATATTTCATTTCCAACACTAGGTTTTTATAGAAAAAGAATTAAAAAAAAAAAATAAAAAAATCATTTAATCGCAACAAGAACAGTTGCTAACCTTCTCTGTGGTCCCCCGTCGCCATTTTGGAGATACTAGTTATGTCACCGGGATGTTGACAATTCTAAGCCACGCCCACAGCATGACGACTTCCTACGTCACGCGGTAAAAAAGCTGTCATTTCATTTATTTACGTTCAGTGGTTTAGGAAATTATTTGCAAATTGCATTCTTTCTTTCACTGTACTGAACTTTATGAATGAAATAATAAATAGTTATTACTTTTTTTTTTAAATACAAGAATATAAAAATGTAGAATCACATTTTCAAACTGATGAAAAACAATAATTAAAGAAGTGTACTGTTAATGTAAGAGTAATAATAATGTGTGATATAATATGCATATGTACGTATATATACAATAATAATGTAGTTTATTTGTTGTGATGATGCTAAAACTTAAGGGACAAATTGTGAGGGTTAGGATCTATCTATCTGTCTATTGTAGTGGTATTAATAATTTGCGATTTTCAGGGACAAATTTACATTAAACCATAAAAAAATGGTATAGCAGAGAAGTCATATGGTAGGAAATGGGCGCTACTATTGGATGAAATGGGAAGAAAGGGCGGGGCTAGAACGGCGCGTGGGTCCGCTTGGGTTTCACAATTATAACAACTTTATCTTCGCGGCCGAAACACATTTTATGGTGAAATACCCACATTTCGGATACTGCACTCAGTTACGTGCATCGCAACAACGGGATAATATTACTTTGTGATGAAAAATGTGAGGAGATACCCGGAGAGCGCTTTTGTGCCCCCCCGACAGGATTTACTACACCGAACAGCATCTTATCATCCTGGGGAAAAGTTTTTGATCATTTTGTTGTCTTCGGCTTCCTTCCTTTGACTCGGCGGAGCACTGCGTTCGTCCCATGCAGTCGTGCGGCGTCTCCGTCGCCGCCGCTGCCTGCGCTGCTGCTCGGAGTCTCGGCTCGGCTTCTTCTGCTGGTGATGAGGGAAAGAAAATGGCGGCGGGAAAAGCGAGTGAAACAGAGGAGGACTTTCCGACACTGACAGCCCAGGAGAGGGAGACTCTGGCCGGGATCGACAGGTCGGGAATATCAACTCCGCGCACTCGCATTAATGCTCAGACACGCAAAATTAATCGCTTTTCTCCATTTCGTGTTTTAAATGTCCACGAACCGCCCTGCAAGTGATACTGAGCCGCCTATGTTGTCTTCTTGCTTTGCAGCTCACTGTTTGGATTTCAGAAGCTTCATGAAGATGGCGCCAGAACGAAGGCCCTGTTGATGAAGGTAGCTCGTCTAACTGGATGCATTGCATTACGAAGCTGCGTTCATATTCACAGAACTGGTTTAAGAATACAAACCACAGTGCAGGGCTTTAAAATTCACTCCTAATTTAGCGGGCTGGGCCGAATACAAGTGGCCCACTCTGTAGAGAAACCAAGGCCAGTTAGCCGCAGCCCCTTTTTTAGCCAGTTAGCTCAGCTGCTCACATAAGATGAGCGACTCTGCACCTGCAGGTACATGTTGTGACTACTGGCTGGGTTGCGTTACCAGCAAGAGCATTCGTTCTTCCGATTTACCCTGCTAGTTAGCGTTAGCATATGTTAGTTTGAGGCAACCGCCCTTCCAAGGAGCTTATCTGTGTGCACTTGTGCACAGCGTAGTTATGGTTTTCAGTCATGCAAGCCTTTAACTTGAATGAGAAGTAAATGTCAGGTTTTTTTTAGCTGCATGCCGTAGATGCCTCCCTATAATAGTACCTAAATAAACTATTATAGGAATAATATAACCACAGCAATTGACGTTGTTTAGTTGTGATTAGCTCGTGTCGGAGCACTTCCTTCGGGATTTTTGTTTAGCTTGCAGTTGATGGGATAAATACATTCATTTGTATTATAAACTGAGTTTGGATGAGTGCTTGCGTGAAGTAAGTAGGAACCATCTGACGGCCGTTTCAAGTGACGTTAATGGCTGGTTGCCTGTCCAAGATGGCGGAACGACACCGATAGCTTTACAACAAATTTTATGTAAACGCTTAGCTCCGAGCTGTTTACGTGCTGCCTAGCGGTATGTTGGGTTTTCTCCCCGGTCTTGGCGCACTGTGAATGCGTGTCCCACTCGTCGACCAAGATGGTGTCAGGGTCCTTTGTTTACAGTTCATGCATGAGCTTTCACCAGTCTACCTGTACGTAGCTCAATACAACAACGCACTGGCGAGTACGAACTCCTCAGGCTTTGTGACTGTTTGATAAGTTTGTCCAAAAAAAGGTGGAGCTGTTGACAAGTGATAATGTGGGGAGACCTTCAATGAATCCGCTCGCTAGGTGGTGTGGGATACCTACTAGGAAGTGGAACCGCTCCTTTACCTCTATCTGCACACAAGCAGCAAAAGGGACAAGTGTGCCGTACCAGTGTGGCAATTCTCGCGAGAGAAAAGGGGCAGCTAATGTGGAGTAAGCCCAAAACAAGCAAAATTGATCTTTGGGAGTAATTATAACAACGCAGTTCGTTATAATTACTCCAATTTGATTGAAAAAAAAAACACATTAAAATAATGTAGTCTGGTTAAAATGCGGAGAGAATTTGAGTATTTTCTGGTTCTGGATAAGTATGTGTATTGCCAGACTTGACCTGCCTCACTGTCTAAAAATTGCTCTTTCCTCTTTGATTCTGTTCTTCCTGTTTGTGTCTTCCCTTGTCTCCTATCTCTCTTCCCTATCTCCTTCGTTGCTTCTTTCTTTCTTTGAGCGTAACAATGCTCAAAAACCAGTTTTAAAAATCACATTTTGCTTTATTTTGGACACATTTCCAAGTATATATTTACTCTACTCGACAGTGAATGTTAATATTTTCTGACAGGCGTGTGACTTTTATTTACATTTTGGAGCATTCCAGAAAGTGAGCCATATAGAATTGATTAGAGATTTAATCAGAGATTTTTTTTTTTATTATTGCTTATTAAAACCGCTGTACAAAATTTAAAACGCCTAAGTAGTCGGTGTCATTTTTCAAGAACGCAACGTTCTTGAATGCACCATTGAAGCACACCTGCGTCTACATAGTACCGATGCGGTCACACATCTGCTACTATAATCACTGCGATGGTTTTTAGGGCTGTTTGAATACTACCGGAAGCTTGGTTTGCACTTTAGCCTACTTTTCTCCATATAATGTTTACATTCAGCTCGCCTCCATTTCAGATGAGTGATTATGTTTCATACAGAGTGATCTACAAACCATTTTTCTGTTGAAAAACACTGATATACAGCTTTGGTTCAGTCCACCTTTAATCCCCCATCGTCACAATAGCTAAACGAGAAACGGTCCTGAAAACTCTTTGGTTTGCGCATGTTGTTTGTTTTTTAAAGTTGCACGGCGGATGTTGATTTCAGCGCCTTAGTAAGCTTTTAAAACAATGCTGTATTCATTTGAATGCTGAATCAAAAGGGCTTTTTACAGAAAGTTTTAGGTATAAAATTGTTAAATGGACATACGAATACGTCCCTACTTCTTTTTTTTTATGTCATTTTCATTACTGTAGGATCAGTTTTCACTGCTGGGAAGATTAGATTGTTGGATTTAAAAATGCTGTTAAAAAAAACCTGCAGCACTTTTTTTTTTTTCTTTCAAATTCCATTGAGGAAAAAATGTAAAAGAAACTATTTATTGTAAACGTTTCTAATGGGTTGTGGGAACAGTTGTCACCTTTCTGTTTTTTTAAAATGAAAGCAATTAAACCACGTTGTCCATTTGTGTTAAACCAAACCCAGTCTGTAGACGAACAGAAACACTCACCACTTGACCTTATTGTAATACTTTTTTTTATGACTCCACTCCCACTCAGTGTTTCAGTTTTTGACAGCCCTGTCTGGTGCTTTGCAGTGGTCGGGCCTCTGCATTGTGTGCAGATAAGACTGGGTTCAGTGCTGCAGACAGAACTAGGTCACTATCACTAGTGACTATCTGGCACTGACGCTAACTCACAGTAACTAATAGCTAAACTGTAAGTTGTGAGACAATTTGTTTTTGTTTCTTAGTTGTTTTTTTTGGAAGAAAATGTCTGGGTTTTCATATGTTATAATTTCCCATCTTGGTACTGGGAAGAACTGGTTCAGTTATATGATTATGAACGGGACATATTAAAGATATCTCAAGTGTTTTGTTTTGGGGGTTTTTCTCTCTGCAGCGTCTGCTCTTACTGCACTAAAAAAACATCTTCAGAAAGAGTTGTTTTACTTGATTACTTGAGTTGTCCAGAAGTCACTGACAAACTACAAAAATAATTCCTAAGGAAGTTGGCAATTCAGAGTGCTGGATTCTGGCACATCAATGGAAGGTTGGGTGGAAGGAAAATCTGTGGTAAAGTTAAGTGTCAGGGAAATGTGGCTTAATCAATATTGTCTTTGCAATACTCTACAAGAGTGTTGCTGTTGCATTGTTAAGTCATGTTTTGTAGCTCTAATCTCCAAGTCAAAGTGCGAGAAAACATAAAAATATTGTCTGGTTGTGTTTGTCCTCGCATAAAACAATAGTTGAAAACGTATCACTGGAATCCAGATGAAACCAAGAATCGGAATCAGATGTGAAAAGTCAGACCGGTTTATGTCTACTGTCAGCAAGAATCATATTTCAGATTCACGCACCTTTTATCTCACTCTCCTTTATTTTACTATTATTTTCTTTATATTCTTTCTACTTCTGATGCCTCCATTCAAACTGAATGTGTTTGGTTACACAAGCTTCTGTCAGAAGTAGCAGCGTTTTATTTTGTAAAGTCAAGCAATCATCCATCTGTGTGAGTTGTCCCAAGGTTGTTTCCATTCAAAGCCTAATGACTTACCTAGACTATCCCTGCAAAACATCACATATTATCACCTTCCTTACAAATGACTTTTTTTTCTTTTTCTTTTAAGTTGGACCTTCTCTCACCTTTACTTTATTTTTCTTCACATTTTGTTAAAAATAAGACGTCAGGCTTCGATTGAATCACAGAACAATTGTCTGTTTGGATTTTTTTAAAAATATGCTTTTACGTGATTTATTTGAGTAAACTAATTTATTTAATGTTCAGCTATAATCCCAGCTGGAAGTCAATTTTACGTGGTTTCTGTTGTAACGCAGATTTAGCTATAATTATATATATTTTTGTACCCCAACATAAGGAGATTTTATCAGTTAAGTCTGAAAGTTGCAGGTATAAACAACAATTATATTTTTTTTGGGGGGGGTAGGCTAATTTTAGAGAGGCACAACATTATTGTGCATGTTCCAATAATGTTTTTTGATTAAGTATGTTGAGCAGCTTCCATATTGTGCTCTACTATTAAAGAAACGGAGTATTTATTAAATAAAAGCAAGAAAATAAAGTTTCTGAAATGGTCAATCCTGAAAAATATAAATGTATTCTACATTAAACCAAGACAACAGCAGCAAAAAAGAAAATCTTGCTGTTTAAATAATTTGCAACAGAACAGAGGTTTTAGTCTGTTTTATTTATCAAGTGAAGTTCCGTTCACTTCCTCTGTTACACAACTTCCCTAATGTTAGCGACGTTTTCTACTCCCACACATAAACCAAACATCAACTTCACTCATAATTCCAGCCTGTTAATTTTAAATTCAAACGTCAGTTTAACTTTTTGACATTTTCACCATTTCATCCCAACCGTCCTCTATTTAAAAAAACATTCATCACTGTGCATCAGTTAATTCTGTTGGTAATGGAGTTGGTGACTTTTTGTGTAATCAGAAAGCACTCAGAAGTCTTTGTTTTTAGTGAAAAGTATGTGTTTTATAAGCATTATACTATTGGAAACCAGCATAATAGGTGCTAGCTAAAATTACAACAGGAAGGTTTAACGTGTGTTTATTCCTGGTGTTCCCAGGCTGTCCGCTGCTACGACTCGCTCATCCTGAAAGCCGAGGGGAAAGTGGAGCCTGAGGTCTTCTGCCAGCTTGGCCACTTCAACCTCCTCTTGGAGGATTATCCAAAAGGTGAGCCTTCCTTTCAGTGACTAGAAATATCCTTTTATTCTCACTAACTCAGTTCAAATAGTGAAACTTTTGTATTGTATGAATGGATTACATACTGGCTAATACATCTTTAACTTCTATTTTGAGAAAATGTGATGATTGTGACTTTCTGCTAATAAATACACATAAAGCAAACAAAAATGGGGTTTTAACCCAAATGTTTTGCTATATCAGTTGGCCACAAAAAGTCGTTGGGGAAGAATCTAGCATTTTTTGAGTCTTTATAAGCATTTTAATTGAAAGTTGAGTGGAAGGAAAAAATGCAATAGGCCTTTTTTTCATTATTAATATTTTTGTGTTTTCAAATTTCTCACACATTTCTCTGTTCATTCCAGCATTATCAGCATACCAGAGGTACTACAGTTTACAATCAGACTACTGGAAGGTAAGGCTTTGTGTTTTTATCTTTTTTTTTTGTTTTTTTTTTAAAAACACTTATTTTCACACACACGCATCCAAGCCGCCTCACCGCCCACGCCTGCGCTCGCTCCTTCACAGGAAACCTTTCTGGTCTCGTTTGGGTTAGATGTCAGCGTGAGATGCGGTTTCAGGTTTCATGTCAGTCATTCTGAGCACCTGGCTGTGAACTTCTGCGGTTTACTAAATGCTAGTAATGAATTAACCTCTTCTTTTGTTTTTGTTTGCTGTAACAAGTAGTAAATGTTAGCAGGTAACCTCAAAGTGGAACAGTTTTGGTGTTTAGCTACAAATGACAAAGCCTTGTCATCTGTAGTTTTCCACACCATTTTTAACCTCGTTTCTTTTTCTTTTAATTTTTTTATTTGAGTAGAAATGAAGTGGTAAAGTCGTGTGTTTTAATTTCAAATCATCTCTCCCTCTTATCTAGAATGCTGCGTTTCTGTATGGCCTGGGAATGGTCTACTTCCACTATAACGCCTTTCAGTGGTGAGTCCGATCTGTTTGTCGCATTTCTGCAACAGCCTTCCTGGTCGGATAAACGCAGCAAAATTTACTATTAATAAATATAGAATTTTGCATTAAGGGCATTAAATCAGTTTCAAATAAACAGTTTCCTCTTTGAGCAAGTACAAAAATTGATCTTGTGTCAGATGTTTCTTGCATGCTTTTTTTTCCCCCTCATAAATACTTTAGCATCATAATAATTAAAACTGAACACTTTAAGAAACTTGACTGGGAGTAGTTTAAATTACTAAATGTTTTTGGGAGAAAGTTGTATTAGCATGGTCGGAATTTATGCCCGCATCGGAGGCCGTTGTCGAGGAAACGCGCTTAGCATTCAGGTCGAGACGGCGCTCCTTCGGGATGCGCTGCAGCGTTTTGTTCCCCGATCCGTCGCTCTCTACCTCCTCATGTCGTCTTGGTTCCTCCTGCAGGGCGATCAAAGCATTCCAGGAGGTGCTGTACATCGATCCAGGATTCTCCCGGGCCAAGGAGATCCACCTCCGCCTGGGCCTCATGTTCAAAGTCAACACAGACTACGAGTCGAGCCTAAAGGTACGCAGAAACCAGGATGGTCTGCGTGTGTTTAATAAAAATTTGACTAATTTCTACCATTTGGTTCTGTTTTTTGTTTTTGTTTTTTTTGCAGCATTTTCAGCTGGCTTTGATTGACTCCAACCCCTGCACTTTGTCCAAAGCTGAAAGTAAGCCACCAAGATTTTTATTTACATATATTCTGTGTAAGGTGCTGTAGTTTTGAAGTCAAACCATGATTTAAAATGCAGCTCCACCTTGGCACCTGTTACCTTGACAACGGCAGCATCCCTTTTCTCCCAGATTTTTTTTTTTTTTTACCCCGTTCCTGTTTGCCTCGGCGTGTCCTCCCCTCCTCATCCTCTTCTCACGCACGCGCAGACAGAAAATATCAAGGGCAGCCCCGATCTCTCCCCACATCCCCCTCCACCTTCCCCCACTTTCTCTCCTCAACTCCCTCTCTCCCCTCCATCTGCCGAAAGTCACTCAGGCAGCTTAGATCAGACACTGCAGCGCTCCAGACAAAGAGAGGTGCCGCCAGGATCACGGCTACCTATCCGCTCCCGTCGCAGGTTCTCCCGACGCCACTGCACTACTTTCCAAAGACTTTAGAAGATAAATGAGGATTACTAGCTGATAGGGGGAGGAATGTTCAATTAACTTCTGCCTAACCCGTTTCTTCTTCTTCTTCCTTTTACAGTCCAGTTCCACATTGCTCATCTGTATGAGATCCAGGTAAGTTTTTGGTTTTATTTTCATCTGTTTGCTGAACTTGTGCATCCATTGTCCTTGCTCTCAAGGGTACAGGAATGTGTGTGTGGGTTTTTTATTATTACCTTTTTGATTTGTGTGAAAAGCATCTTTCCTATTAGTAATAGAAATGTATATGTGAGCACCTCAATGCTGGGGAAAGCCCTGTTTTTCTTGCATCATAAACCAGGCGCTGATGGATGGGGAGATTGGGTGGGTAGGAGGGTTTTTGCGCGCGGGAGGGGAGTACAAGATTAGCCGATCATCGGGGGTTGCCACGGAAACAGCAAAGTCTGTCTTGCCTTCTTCGGTATGCTGGTGGCGTCTCTGTCTCTTTATGTGGGTTGCAGCGGAGAGGTACAGTAGCGCTGAGCTGGGAGCAGCAGCACGCTGCAGATAATGTGGTCAGATTCAGCCGCGCGTGTGAGTGTAACACACACACACCTCGGCTTTCTGTCCCGCTTCATGAATGTTTACCTGCAAACGTGACTAAATATGAACAAAGCACACAGGCTGTCGCTTTAAGAACAGGGAATTTTGGTACATTTGTAGCCCCTCAATGCGCTGACTTCAGTCTGAGTTCAATCCTTGTGAATGGATTTGGCTTGACAATCCTCTCTGATGTTGCTGGTGCACTTTTTTTCCTCCCTCTCAACTTTCTGTGAATATGCTCTTTGGAAAACCATTTTTTTAAAACTCTCCTTTTGTCCAACCAGAATATTTATGACTATTACAAATGCACTAAAAATGCTTCTTTTGACAACTGGAGTTGTTCCTGCTTCTTGCTCACTTTTTCCTTCCATTCAACCTTCTCTAAATATGCTTTGTGAACAGTCAGCTTTTTTAGCAACTTAGTTTTGTTGCGTGCCTTCCTTATGTCCAATCATCAGTCTTACGTGGTCATTAATTGAGCATATATAAATTAAAATGGCTTCTTTTAACCCTTGCAATTATCTCTGTTGCTGGTGTACTTTTTCCTTCCATTCAGCTTTCTTTGCAATAACCTTTGTGGTTGACCGTCTTTGTATCCAATTATGATCTAATGTGACCATTATATATATTTACACATTAAGAATGCTTCTTTTAACCACATCTTGCACATTTTTCTAATATGTTCTTAATTCTAAAAGGTCGAATAAGACAAACGAAAACTTTCTAATCCGCTTATTCTTAACTGAATATTGCAGAAGAGATTCGGGGCTTCCAAGGAGGCCTACGAGACCCTCCTGCAGACCGAGGACCTCCCTGCTCAGGTGAAGGCCACCACCCTGCAGCAGTTGGGTAAGCTTCTTTGCCATTTAGTCGTGGTACAAATTGTTTTCGATTTAAAGTGCATCTCTGACGGAGTCTATTTTTTTCTTTTTGGCTTCTTCTCAGGCTGGATGCACCACACAGTGGAACAGCTGGGGGACAAAGCCAGCAGGGACAGCTATGCCATCCAGTGTCTGCAGAAATCCGTGGAAGCTGACCCCAACTCCGGACAGTCTTGGTACTTCCTTGGCAGGTATGCTGCATCAAACGGGATGTTTACCGTTTGATAAAATCATTCTTAAATTATATTTCAGCTGTTGACAAGTTCCCTAATGACTTTTCGTTCTCTTGCACCTGCAGGTGCTACGCTAGCATTGGCAAAGTCCAGGATGCCTTCGTCTCTTATCGGCAATCCATAGATAAATCGGAGGCTAGCGCGGATACTTGGTGCTCTATAGGGTAAATGTGTGTTTCTGTGTACAGTAGCAACGTGTATCAGGGTAGTTTTTGTTTTTATTCTTAAATTTAAGCTGTTTCTTTTCCTCTCTTTGTGACACGCGCCCCTCTCAGGGTGTTGTACCAGCAGCAGAACCAGCCAATGGACGCCCTGCAGGCCTACATTTGCGCCGTGCAGCTGGACCACAGCCACGCCGCCGCCTGGATGGACCTGGGCACTCTGTACGAATCCTGCAACCAGCCGCACGACGCCATCAAGTGCTACATCAACGCCACGCGCAGCAAAGGCTGCACCAACACCGCCGCGCTAACCCACCGCATCAAATGTCTCCAGGTGGGTGAAAAGAGCAATTAAAAGCAGGGAGACCCCTCCCTCCCCTAAAATATCTTTGGAAGACGGCTTAAGCTGGATTTTTGTGGAACAATGCAATCCGCCGGCTGCTGATTACTTCTTTGAGAGGCTCTGAGTGCAGTAGGATTCAGGCCAATGCATGCTACTGAAAGAAACAAACCTCATTTTGCCCGGGAGTGAAAGCTTTGGGATCTTTCAGTGTCTTCTGTACTACCATTTCTTCTCCTTTTTAAAAAATTTTCTTGTAGGGAAAAACTTAAATATTCTATATAGTATTCCCAGGGAATTGGGTTTAAGATACTGTGGGATTCAGAGATTCTCTTTGTGCATGACATTCCTACAAACTAAATTCAAGTAAGAACCCTCTGTCCTTTGCTGCCTTCAAATGCTTCCCCACAAAACCCCTGTAAATTGTTCCTACCTACCGATTTTATTTCAAAACTCTGAAATAGTTGTTCTAGGGTTGGACGATGTTTAAAAACACATTTCGATACCCAATAAAACCATAAAACGTAGATTTAATTGACATCTTTAATTTTTTGAAAGTTAGGCAATAGATTTTTTTTCTACAGAACAAAAGGAAAGGATTTAATAAACTTCTATCAAAACCTAAGGTGACGAATTATGTGATGATTTACATAACTGTGTAAAACAAAGAGGAGCGGTGTGGAGATCTAACAAACCAGCACCCTATAGTGGGATTTAAAAGTTCCCTTCCCCAAGCTCAGCCTGTCTTTTTTCTCACCACAGTACTGCTTGTAACAAAAATTTTAAATTGAAAAACTCTTTTGATCCATTTATAGACCACTGGCTTGTTTTCAGACTAGAAAAGTAATTTCAAATCAGTTCTCCACGTGTGAATGAAACAAAAATTCAGCTGGCGACTGTAGCCGCTGTTGTACATACTAAATCATTTAGCTCAGACACAGGGAAAAAAACGGTTGCAGCTGAGACTAATTAGATGGATTTCACAAACATCCGCACTTTTCATACTGATGTGGGACACGACTGCTAAAAACTGCTGTGATATTTTGTTTTCTGAGGAACTTTATGCTCACAAACAGTTGTGGTCCTAGCTATGGCATTTACTTAGATGTTTTCTCTCCTTAAATTCAAATTGATGTAGAAATCTGAGGGAAGTACGGTTTTATAACAGAGACTGATTTATTCTGACCCATTAAAAACAATAATTTTTCCTCCAGAGGTTCCCATGTTTCCTGCATATGATTTTTCCCCCTCATTTATTGACCAATTAACCCAATGGAGACGCAGATTGTCTTTTTTGTTTCATTTATTGAAACCAATGGACAGAGTTACATTTACATGGGTTTTATTTTGGATTTGAAGGCAGATTCAAAAGAAAAAAGACCAGATTCTAGCACAGTTCTGATAAAGACCCTGACAGCTGGGGTACATAAAGTAGCAGACAGAAAGTTTCCCTCATTTACCATCGGTTGAGGTTCTGACAGTCCCTATATCCCATATATTCATCCTTATTTTTGTCCAAAGAATGTCATTTTTCTTTGAATGTGCATGAAGGAACGTCACATTTCCACCACGTTTGCTAGTGTAATATCATGTCGCATTAAGACAAGCAGCTCGGCTTGTTTTAATTGATCTGTGACTGTTGCTCTGTGTCATATAAGCACTTTCTTGTGTGGTTAATTCATGATGATGATCCATGCAGCCAGAAATCGTTAAAAAGACCTCTACCTATTGCCATTGCTCTGATCATTCCTTGTTTTTGAGGTCATCACAACTTTGTCCTTTTTTTAAAAAAAAATTTTTAAATTCATTTATTTATTTTTTTATTTTATTTTTTTTTGTTTTTCACGTCGTTTTCCATTCCCCTAGGCTCAGTTGAGTAACCCCCAGCTCAGTAGCCTACAGGGTAAAAGTAAAATGCTCCCTCTTATTGAGGAGGCATGGAGCCTACCAATCCCAGCTGAGCTAACCTCCAGGCAGGGAGGCCTGAGCAGTGCACCGCAGCAGGTGAGAGACCAGATAGAGCAACTCGCACCTTCCACCCCTCCCCTCTACCTCCCACCCACCCTTCCTCCATCTGCCCAGACACAGAACACACCTCGCAGGTCAGCACAGGCGCCGCCGTGCATATGGATGGGTAACACTTGAGCTCCTACGTCACAAAATTTCTCATTAGAGCGCACGCTTCAAAAGAAGCGAAACATTCAGCACAATGATTTCAGTTTGGAACGACGAGGTTTCCAGCCAAGTGTTACCCAACCCTGCATTTCCCCCTCTCTCCCCCTCCATCTCTTTTCTGCAGCAGTCACTCGCCTTCACCCATCACGCTCAATTCCAGCAGAATGAAAACTTAACAAAGGCCTTTTAATTCTTTCCTGTTCTCTTTCTCCTCCTTTTTTAAAATAATTTTTAATTTTGGCTTTTGAGCATGCTCCGACGTGATCGATGAGGCCGTGCTGCTGTAGAGGCCTTCCCGTTGACTCTGTCATCATTCTCCTCTTCCTCTTTCAAGTAGCTGACCTTAGAAGCAACTGCAGCCGCTCATAGAGTTCTAGCAACGCCCTCCCCCTTACTGTTTTGTTGTCACTTCAGTGTTTGGTATACAATCAGTAGATATCAGTAGTTCTGTTTGTGCGTGATCACTGTTGTTTTCTTTAGGTTGTATGAGGCCCGAATGAAGTTGTTCCACTCTTTGAGCTTTTTCATATTTGTCCCATTAGAGCCACTTATTTATTGAAGTGGAATCAAACAACGTTATAAAGTTATAAAGTGGAAAGAAAATGCTACACATTTTTCACAATTTCACCAGGAAGCCAAAAAAAAAATGTCAAGATGGGCAAGGAGAACATTTTTTTAGATGAGTTCGAAGTAGGCATGGTTTGATCACCTCGAGTAAAAATATGCTTTAACTATTACCAGAAATATTTTAATTGAAAATGATTGAAATGCTCCAAAAAAGAAAAACAAGCAAAAAAGATTATTTCATTGCTGCTGCTCAAATAATGTTTGTGAAATGTATTTCTGGAGAACACAGCTGAGCATTTAGTCACTTTTTTATATTTATATGTATAATTATGTAGATACGAGAACCTGCTGAATTTTGTTATAGCAATTTTTATAAAATGTGGTTATCGAGAATTTTATTGCTGCTATCAGTTCTGCTCCTCCTGGAGGGACACTGAAAGCTAAAGTTAGCTAGCTAGCTAGTTAGTCCATCTTAGCTAGCAGGTAAGCCTACTTCTACTAACTGTTAGCATGCCAACTTTGCTTTTTCTTTTTTTTTAATATGACCTTAATGAAGGATGTGGATGTTGTCCTTTAGTTTCTGAACTATAAATTTCCGAGTAGCTAACTGTTTTGCAGTTAATAGCTACAACCAAGAACTGGGTTTGCTAGTTAGCTTGTGGCTAGAAAACTTTTATACAAAACAAGGGTTATTTTGTTTTATTATGGGACGTTATTTACTGTTCCCACAAAGCCTTGAAGCTCTTTTCAAGAACAGAAAAAGTACCGAGAAGTAAAAAACAACAACATGTATTTTCCATCTACTTTATAATTATCTGATACTTTGCGTTTGTCTTGCATTAAAGTCCCAGTGAAACACATTGTGGTTGTAATGTGGTCAGAAGGTGAAAAAAGTTCAAGGGGTGTGGATACTTTTGCAAGGGAAAAAATACTGTAGCTCTGCTTTTTCAGTAGCTGTGACTGTGGGAATGACCTTAAAATGTTTATATAGATTTCAGTGGAGCTGATGTGGCTTACGCCTGATGCTTACTTTAATTTATTTAAACCCAAATTTAACAACAAAACATGAAGCTTTAAACAATTGCAGACATTTATAGAAAAAATACAAACAATGACCTGTCAGCAGCCACATTTGACTCTTTTGATTAACTATCTAATTTATGAGATGCATCTTCTGCTCAGTCACAGCAGCTTGTTCCTTGCTGTAAATGAAACTTGTAAATTTAGCTCCAGTGACCTAATGGTGTGGAAAAAAGCAGTAGTGCTGAATTTCCAGCCAGGATTTATTTATTTATTTATTTTATTTTTATTTTTCTATTTTTTGCTTTAAGCTCAAACTCAAAATCACGGCATTGTTTCTCCCCTTCTCTCTTCTTTTCCTTGTTTTCCCCCCAAACCATCTTATTGCCGCTTTGCGTCTCGATAACAACCACCCATAATTGGGTTTCCACTCTCCCTCCATCTTATTTTTCTACTTTGCTTCGACTTTTTTTTTTCTTTCTTCGTCTCCCTCCTTTGCCTCCTCACATTTGTTTTGCTTCACTTTTGCCTGTGCCCCCTTCCATCCCCTTCTCTCCAGGCTTGTAAGCCCAATCACAGCGCAGAGGGAGGGGGCTCGGGTCAGTCTCTACCCCCTCATGCAGGCGCGCTGGGCCAAGCGGAGGACCAGTCGTGCCCGGCCAAGAGGAGAAGAGCCGGCAGTCCTGCCAAGGTAAACATACGACAGCTTTGTGTTCTCCATCCACTGGAAGCATTTGTTGAGTTGGACTCTTTGTAAAAAAAAAAAATGTCCCCACCTCAGAATGAGTCATGGCCCAGTAATCCACCACAACAGCCATCACCGAGCTGGTACCTCTCCCCACAGAAATTACAGGTTGGTGATCATTTTCTACGACCCGAAATGACTCAGATTTTCAAACCATATGAAGAAAAAGAAAACCTTTTATATAATTAGGAAAAAATTCTGAGATTTTCTTGGAGTTGCATAACTGTATGAACCCAAAATATTTTCTGTTTGTTTAGATAGAAATTGACAAAAATATATTGTAAACTGTTGAATCAGAAGTCAAAATCTGTATTTTAATTTTTTGAGTTGGAGAACGTACAAATATTATAAGTACTTCTAAGGGAAATGTCTTGTGTTCAAATACCTAGAATGTTTTCAAAACTGAAATAGAAAATGTCGGGTTTCCTTTGGGATTCTGATTTTGACTGAGGTTTCTAGTTTTGATGCATTCAGTGAATGTGGGAAAGACCATTTCCACTGGACGATTGAATTGTTCTGATGTAAAGTTGATGTGAAATCTGATGGATCTTCTGAGGAACGGATCGTTTAAGCTCAGGCTTCCTGCTGCTTGTTTTGTAGATGCTGGAACAGCTGCGCGGTAACCGAGGCAACCTGAAGCCCCATGAGCTACAGGCGTTGGAGCAGCTGGAGGCTCAGCTTGCAGTAATGCAGCAGCACCAGGTAAACGGTCAAACCGCATATTTGGGGGTGAAAAAAAAAACGTCATCCCCGTATCTCTGTTTCCAGTTTCACTAAATATCTAAAGTTTTTCCTTTCACAGATGAGGCAGAATGCATCGGGAGCTCCGATTCGTCCCTCCCTTCCTAACGGCCCCACCGCTAACACTCTCCCCTCTCCTAACCCCGGCCTCCACCCCACGCGGCCCCACCTGGGCCCACCCCGCCATTTCTGCCCGCCTCAGCCACAGCCGATGGCCAACGGGCCAGTTGGGCGCTTGGACGCCACGAGCGACGGTCGCAACGGCAGCGCTAATAATCAGCCGGGACCCAACGGAGACGTGCCTTACCCGCCAGCCGCCGCAGCACCGCTACCTCACACCTGCACAAGCACGACGCCACAGGACGCGGCGCCGCACCTAAATTCCTCTCAGGTTGGACTTACTGTCCACCAAAAGCTCTTTAAAAAAATGAACCGCTTGGCATGAAAATGTAACGCTTTCTGTTTCTCCTTCAGGGGCTTCAGAAGGAGTGTGTTAAACATGCGACAGGCTCAAGCAGTGAGGGGAACCCCTCTCACCCCCAGATCCCCAACTCCACTAGTCACCCCAACAACCAGGTTGGACATTCCAGTAACGCCCCGTCGCCACGGCAGCCGACTCACAACCACCTCCCCTCCCCGCCGTCGCTCCCTCACTCCTCTACCTCAGGCGGTGCCGCGTCCATTACCAAAGACGGCGACGCCGCTGGCGCTGCGTCCCATGGCAACGGGGGCTCAGACGGCTCGGCGCAAACGTCACTCCCGCCTGCCGAGAGCGAGAAGGCGCAGGCGGACGGACTGGCCAATCACGTCCGCTCTGAAGAGGGAGACAAGGTGGCGGATGGTGGCGAGAAGCAAAGCCTTAGCGCAGACAATCCCAGGCTGTCCGCCACCCTGGCGGTGGAAAAGGGTCCCGAGGAGAGCGAGGCGCCGTCAGAGGGCACGACATCCACAGCAACGGGGCTGGAGCCCCAGAAGAAGGTGAACAACATCCACCCTGCCGCTCTGCCCTCTGCCCCCCAGCCGCAGGGCAGCTCAGCTGCCTCCTCCCCCATTTCCGCCATGTCTACCGCCACGCCGTCGCCCAAATCCTCTGAACACATCCAAACAGGGGGCCAGAGCCCCCCCACGACCACTACCGCCACGTCCACCGCCGCTACGTCCACAACCACGCCTGCCGTCAACGGCAACAGCAAAGGAGGCATCTCCGAGGACTCTCAAAGCCCCCTTAAGGCCGAGCCTCCCGCCATCACAGGTCTCATAGCAACGCCGCCACACGGACACAACTCGTCCTCATCCTCGTCTTCGTCTTCTTCTATTTCCATCTATCCCAGCTCCACAGACGTGCTGAAAGCCTGCAGGTGAGAACTCAACTATTGGTGTAAACTTGATTATTGTTTGCAAAAAGCACAGATGAAACGTGTAATTCAATATTTTATTTATTTTTTGCAAAACCATTTTGAGATGTTCATTCAAGTAAGCATAATAATTGAATGAATTACCAATACGGAATTTGTCTTTGTATATGTATTATGGATGCTATTTCAAGAAGCTACTTGAAAATGCTCAAATTGTTGGGGGGTTCCGGTTTTGTGCAGCAGCTTTTCTACTTTTTTAAGACTACATTATGGTAAAAATATTTAAGAAATTATGCAACTTCCACTGCAGCCTTTTTGAAAAAGTGCTGCTAACTCAGTAATTTTAGACTGAAACAATCGCTCTTATCTTGATTGCTGATGATCTGCAGCAGCCTGAAAAAGATGCTAACTCCTTTCTAAAAGTGGCTAAACATTCATCACATCATCGATATCTTTGCTCCATCAGTATAAGATCTTATCTCAACATGACAAGTTATGAAACTGTCGCCTCATAAAAAGAAATCTGTTCATTTTTGGTTTTAAAAACTGAAAGTTTAGAAAGCCAGAGTAGATAGCTGCTCTGATTGGATGAAACTGATAGTGGAGCAGCTGGTTTGTTTTGAGCATGTCTCCCCCTGGTGGACTCACAGTGGAAGTACAATGTCCACAGGGAATCGGTTATGCAACGGCTCCCAGATGAAGGCCACTGGGTTGTCTTGTTGCTGTGCAAACATTGCTCAGTTCAATAGATTCCCTCTAACTGGATCCTTGGAAGACCAAAAAAAAGTTAAAACTTTCTTATGAGTAAGAATAATTAGATTTTTAAAGCGTGATTCATCCTCTTTTTTTTTTTTTCTGTGCGTTTTCAGAAACCTGGGGAAGAACGGCCTTTCCAACAGCAGCATCCTCCTCGATAAGTGCCCCCCGCCCCGACTGCCGCCCCCGCCGTCGCCGGCCCTGCCCAAAGACAAGCTCAACCCTCCCACTCCCAGCATCTACGTAAGCAGCTTCTTCTGGATCAAAAAGCGGATTTTTTTTCTTTGTGTGAAATTCTTAATTTTTAATTTTTATTTGTCATCCAGCTGGAGAACAAAAGGGATGCTTTTTTCCCGCCGCTGCACCAGTTCTGCACAAACCCCTCCAACCCGGTTACCGTCATCAGAGGCCTGGCTGGAGCTCTCAAACTGGGTAGGAACCACTTTCCTGCTCCCTATTTATTTTCTTCCCATTTTTGCTCACTTCTATTCCGTTTGCTTCCAGATCTCGGCTTGTTCTCCACCAAGACGCTGGTGGAGGCCAACCCAGAGCACCCGGTAGAGGTCTGGACTCAGCTGCTGCAGCCCGCCGACGAGAACTGGGACCCGAGCGGCACCAAGAAGATGTGGCGCTGCGAGAGCACCCGCGCTCACACCACCATCGCCAAATACGCGCAGTATCAGGCCGCCTCCTTCCAGGAGTCCCTCAGGGTTGGTCCTGCTTTGAAATCAGGCTTCTTAGTCAAAGAGTTCAGCAAGATTTGTAAGATTCTGTTCTAATGGGTTGATTTCAGGAGGAGAATGAAAAGAAGGCACTAAAGGAACCTTTGGACACAGAGCCATCATCTGCAGAGAGGTATTTATAAACAACTGCATCAAGAAAGAAATGTTTAGTACGCTAAAATGCTAAATGTGTGTTTTTGTTTTTTAAGTGCAACACGAAAAAGAAGAGGGCCCTTAAAACACATCAAATTTGGAACCAACATTGACGTCTCTGACGAAAGGAAGTGAGTTTGGAGTCTATTTCTATTCTGCAAAGGAGTATTAAGTCCATTGACTGGTAGAAGAGAAATATCCTAGAAAAAAGTTTGAAAAATCAAAAATATCCTGGAAAAAAAGTTTTAAAAAACAATTGAAACAGGTTTTAACAGATTAAACTCAAAATGTCAGATTTTTGGGGGGGAGAAATGTACTGTTCTTCTTTTTACACCAGCCCTAACACGCTGTACTACGTTCTACTCCGATACCTGAAAACAAACCAGTTCTAAACTCTGCTCCGCTGCGCCCCCTGTCAGGTGGAAACAGCAGCTGCAGGAGCTCAGCAAGCTGCCGGCCTTCGCGCGGGTGGTGTCTGCCGGCAACCTGCTGAGCCACGTGGGCCACACCATCCTGGGCATGAACACGGTGCAGCTGTACATGAAGGTTCCCGGCAGCAGGATCCCGGGCCACCAAGAGCACAACGACTTCTGCGCCGTCAACATCAACATCGGGCCCGGCGACTGCGAGTGGTTCGCCGTGCCGGAGGCCTACTGGGGCGTGATGAGCAACTTCTGCGAGAAGTGAGACGAGTTTGTCGTCTTAACGCTTCGCTTTCACGTGTTTGCGAGTATGTAAGTCAAAGCTCTTTGCTTCCCTGTAGGAACAACATCAACTTCCTGATGGGATCGTGGTGGCCCAACCTGGAGGACCTGTACGAGTCGGACGTGCCGGTTTACCGCTTCATCCAGCGTCCGGGCGACTTGGTGTGGCTCAACACGGGGACCATCCACTGGGTGCAGGCCATCGGCTGGTGCAACAACATCGGCTGGAACGTCGGACCTCTCACCGGTATGTTTTATCCATATTTGTCAAAGAACACATTTCTTTTTTTGTTTAAATGAGTTTCCTTTTTGTGTCTCAGTTATTTGTTTGAGTGTTTGAACAGAATTCAAGTTAATTCGCTTAAGTTTAAAAATGCTTGTTTTGTTTTCTATCACAAAAGGAAATTAAATGTTTCTTCTAAGTAGAGCTGAAACAATTAATTGTGATTAATCGGCTATTGAAATAATCGTCAACTAATTTAGTAACTGATTGATTGAAAAAAAAAATCAACATACTCAGAGCAGTAAATATGAAAATATATGTTTTGCATTTAAAATAAAACCGCCTTTGTTTGTAAATGTGTTTTAGCCAAAACTCCTTAAGTGGTTTACATTTAACTTCCCACGGTTCAGGTTTACTAACCAGGCAATAAAATGAATATTTCCTTATTCAAAAAGGAATTTAGTCATTTTTTTTGTTTCTATTCATAATAAAGTAAACAAAAAAGGCTTACATGGTTAACTGAGAAATCTGTAGAATGTTCCATATTTTAAAATCCAATTAATCATCAGAATAATCAATCAATCAACTACAAAGATAACTGCTAATTGCAGCCCTGCTTCAAAGAGTCATCTTGGAGACTATTTGAAGGTAGCCGTCAGTCCTGCAACAAATAAGAAGAGGCCTCTGACTGAAGAATGTTGCTGTATGACAGACTCGTGGCCACATGAAATGCTAACAGTTCAATATCCATTCCTGAGAGCCAGTATTCCACTGTAACATGACCTGGATGATATCAGTCGTTAGCTAGCACTGCTAATCCACCTTATTTGCCTCTTTAAGGTCTTTGCCTGGACGTCGGGGAATGTGACCCTTGCTCGTTAATCGAGCTGTTAAATTCTCTCGTAGAATTTGTGTTTGTAATGTGGCCGAATGTGAAAATGTTCAGGAATGTGCCCTCTTTTAACCCCCAATAAACTCTCCTTCTTTCAGCCCACCAGTACAAGCTGGCTGTGGAGCGTTACGAGTGGAACAAGCTCCAGAGCGTCAAGTCTGTGGTTCCCATGGTGCACCTCTCCTGGAACATGGCGCGGAACATCAAAGTGTCCGACCACAAGCTGTTTGAGATGATCAAGTGAGCCGCAGAGCACCTTTTTGAGTGTTTCGCACACGTTTTTTTTTTTCTTTCTCCACTGTGGCGCTAACGCGGCGCGTTCCGGTCGCAGGTACTGCTTGCTGCGGACATTGAAGCAGTGCCAGTGGGTGAAGGAGGCGTTGACGTCGGCCGGGAAGGAGACGGTGCTGAAGCCGAGGACGAGGGACGAGCCGGCGCACTACTGCATTATCTGCGAGGCGAGTATAAAGCTTAGATTTAGCTTTAAAATGTTGCATTACTATTTAAAAAAACAAAACATTTCCGTATAACTCATTCCGCACTTAATTATTGAATTGACTAATTTGGTTCAACTGAATTAAAAAACCCTTTTTTGTTTGTTTGTTTACGCCAATTAGCATCTCGGCTAATGGATTTAATTAGAGCGAAATGCTTTTAGCAGTTTTTCCCAGACAAACGCCATTAAATCCTCACTCTAATTGTTTATCATTATTCTCTCCCCAACGACACGCCGCACCGTCTGTCCGTCCGTCTAGAAAGAAACAACTTCACCTCGCTCTCTTCCGTTTAACCATAAACTTGGAAATGTGACGCTGCAGGTGGAGGTGTTCAACCTGCTGTTTGTGCGCCGCGAGCCCCTGTCCAAGAAGCAGTGCCTGGTCCACTGCCAGGACTGCGCCAGGAAGGGCAGCGCGGCGCTCGACGACTTCATGGTGCTGGAGCAGTACAGGATGGAGGACTTGATGCAGGTCTACGACCAGTTCACACTAGTAAGTGGAAGGAAGCCGGTTGTGACATTTCCTGAAAATGACACGAGCAATAAACGCTACGTTTTGTCGTCGAGCAAAAACCCATCAAGCATGTTGATCAATGTTTCACCTACTGCTGACGAAAGGCAGGTGGGTTTTTAGTCTTGATTTAAAGGAACTCAGTGTTTCGGCTGTTGTGCAGTTTTTTTTTTGGAAGTTCCAGATTTGTGGCACATAGAAGCTGAATTCTGCTTCTGCATCTCAGAAAATATTCATATTCATTGCTACAAATATTGTCATTATTATTTCTTGTTGTTTGATTGCCCCCCAACTTAATAAATGTACTTGAACTTGAAGGTTTGATTTAATTTTGTTAATAGGAAATAACCTAGTGTGCAGTAAAACAACATTATTTTAAACCATCTTAGTTGTTTACTTGCGTTTCCCATTTTTAAGACATTAATTAATTAAAAAAAAAAATCATTATTATTATTATTATTATATGCTAAAGTGTGATTGTTTCTGCTCTTCTTCCAGGCCCCTCCTCTTCATTCTTCTTCATCTTGACATTAGGCTCTTCCTGTCTTCTTTTTCTTCTTCTGCTCTGGAGCCATGAAGCCCTGCAGGACCCCTGTTCTCAGATCGGAAACAACGCCTCCACATACAGACCCGTTTCTGATATTCAGGAAAAGCTAAGGCCGTCTCCCCGCCCACCCCAACCCCACCTCACCTCCACCCCCTCCATCACTGTCGCTTGAGGCTGAGGCGGCTGAGTGTCTGTCTATGCAACCTGTTTGAAGCCAGAAGGGGGCGCCACCTGGCCTGATAACAGGACTTTAAACTTTTCTTTTCCTCCCTCTTCTCCCCTCTCTTCTAAAGACAGTGGTTTCATGTTTTACTGGAGGATTTAATCAAATACGGTCGGGAATGTGGAGACGAGGGATTTTTTGATTTTTTTTTTTTAAAGCGTGGTAAAAATGTTTTGTAGATACTTAACTGTCACAACTGGCAACACCCACCGTAAAGACTACTGACTCCTGCTGTCTCTGTCTCTATTTCCTTGTTTTTCTACTGGTAACAGGATGAAATGTTGGCTTTGATTTGTGGAACTCCTCTCCCTCCTTTCCCTCTTCTAAGGAGCACTAGCCTAACTGGTCTGTTATATTTTTGTTTGTTTTTTTTTTTTTTTTTTAGATAGTCGTTTTAAGACTCTTTGGACAGCAAAATCTCCCAAAAAAAATTTTGTAATGTGAAGAGTTGAGGTAATTTTTTTTTTTGCTCTTTTCTTCTGTTTTGCAGTTTTTTACGTTTGTCTTGTTTTCCAAACCTTTTTTTTTTCTTAGTTAAAAAATAAACAAAAATAATAAAAAAAAAAATGTACTAGCCAAGTCACAAAGAAAAATGGGTTGCACATAGACTTATGGAAGTTTAATTTGTGATTTTTTTTTTTTATGTTTCTAATCTTGATGTAAATTTACACTATTTATAAATACATATTTATTGCTTGAAAATATTTGTCGATGGAATGCTGTTATTTTTTTTTTCCAGAATACCTGCCATTACATTTGAAGGAGTTTTGTCATTTTAACACAACTCCTCTTACATTTTCTATATATAAATATAAATAAATATATATATATAAATATAAATGAAGTTGCTTAGCAAGTATTGTACAGAAACAGACATTTAAAATTGTTTTATTGTTTGAAGAATGTTTTATGAGTCAATAAACACAAAATTGTCAATTTATTCATGCTTTTTTTTTCTTTTATGTATTCATCTGAAAGGTGACTTTAAAGTAGACAGAGGAAAGGCCTGAAACCCAGCAGACAATGTAGCTGTAGACGGACACACACAGGATCCTACACTGTATGCCAGGTCCAGAACTAGTCCCAAGTGAGGAGAAACCAGACATCTGCGGCAATCCTGGATTCTGGGACCGGATTGGTCGTCAGCAGAGACCCAGTAGCCAGATGTAGCTGCTGCCAGCCCCACAGGATCTACACTGACTACTGAGCAAACGCTGGGCACCCTCTGGCTCCTCCGCCGCCCTGATTGGGCGCCTCAGTCCAGGCGGGGGAGATTTTAATGAGCAGGGAAACGACCTCAAGCTGATGTAAGTCTGCCGAGTAGGGCGTGTGGCGCTCGTAACGATGCAAAAACAATTTCTGCCAGTCTTTTTTTCTTACAGAAACACAATCGTAAAAGTTGTGAATACAGATTTTTTTTGTTGTTTCCTTTTTAAACACAACCAGACACCTATTTCCTATTTGCACCTTCACCTACATATGTCCTGCCAATTTCCTTCCTCAGCAACACACATGAAAAAGTTATTTACTGGTGTCGCTTTTTCCAAGTAAGAGTGATACAGATCTGATTTCACACTTCCTGCAACAACCCCGGATGAGGATATTGTTCCTGACTTGTTAAAACAACCTGACTGTATGCATCTGTAGCGCTATGCTTGCTGAATTTTGCAAAGCAACGACGCCAAATTTCCCAGGGTTTTATTTTTTTCGCCCAAGAAAACCGCCATTGGCTTTTTAGCATCAGTATGGAGGATTTGGTAAGTTTTTAACTAGTTTTAAAAAAGAAAACATTACATGTTTTAAGAATAAAATTCTTTGCAGTACGTCCTCATTCTTCCAATTTCATTTTTCAAAAATAGAGAACAAATCCATTAGTGTTTTTAATAAGGAGAAAATGGCTCTCTGCCCAGAGTGTCATAATCTGCACAAAAAAGTTATCAGTTGCACCTCAATGCATTTTGTTCTAATTTCAGCATGTTTAGTGAGTGCAGAGCAGCGCCCCCTGGTGGTGTTCACTAAAAAAAATTAAACTGCACCTCAGCTGGCTAATGATGCTTAAGTTGGTCTACACAGGGGAAAAAATGAACCTTTATAAAGACTTTTGACCCAGAAATACATGTTGAAAATGAGCTAACTTCCTCTTTATCTCCTTTGCTTTTCAGTGTTTAAAATGTTTTCTCCAACTCAAAATGGCCGTAGGTGGACGGATGCTGCAGAAGTTCTCCATCTCCTCTCCTGCAGAGTCAAATCTTCTGTCCTGAAAGAGAGAAAACCGACATTAAGGTTGGACTTTTTACTGTAAAGCACACGCACACACACACACAAAGAAAATCTTTAAAAAAAGAGTATAAAACACTTAAAATCAGCTGAACTTTGCTTGTACTTTCGCAGCTTCCTCTCGAGCGCTTTTGCCTTTCCGCCCACTGCCACTTTCATTCTGGTGGAAACTCACGGGAACAAAAAGCGAGTGTGGGCTGAGAACTGGTGATTCTAGGAAACGAGGTGGCAGTTTTTTAATGTGAACGTCAGTTAAGGAAGACGAGGGCTTCCTGTCGGCTGTCTGTAACAACAAAGGCAGGAAGCATGTCGTTTTTTTAGCTATACAGTGACAACATGTTATATGGGAGGGCAGGAAAGGGGCATTGGGCAGACTGGATGTAGTATTATTTAGAAAGTCGAGTGTTTTCCTTCCTTTTTTGCCTTCTTTCGCTATGTTGAGTTTGTTTAAGGTGCTTAATGGCTCTCGAGCCTCAATATATCTCCTCTCCTTATATATTCCACCTATGTGCTTTGAAATTTGGCAGCGCTCCAGCCGAGTGGTATGTGAACTCCACTTGGCCTGGACCTCGAAACCAACCCCCCTTCGTCGTCAAATCCGAACCGCCTAACAATGTCTCCCTGTGTCGCAGTGGGGATAAAAAAAAACGAGAGAACGAGCGGCAGAGTGATCAATGTCTCCATCCCGACCCCCTTTTTCCTTCCTCGCGCCTCCCTTCATCCCTCCTCTGCCTGCTCTGATGTTTCCGCCTTTTTGTGAGAGGCACACAGGTGGCCCTGACTGCTAATTTCAACCGGGGCTGATTGTCTGCCTGCGTTTCCCACAGCTATGTATAGACGGCCGCGGTGAACCAAGTAGGTCAGTGTGCGACGTGCACACATACAGTACGAATACAAACAAAAGCGAGAAGGAGTCGGGGTTACGACCTCTAAAGACTGTCTTGACTTGTCCAGTCCGCCAGCCCATCACTGTTGTCAGGGATTTCCATCCCGATTGGCTGCTGCTGGTAGCCAATGAGAGAGCCAGATGTTACCCATTCATAAAACCCAGGGTCATTGAAGATAATGTGGTGTTAAGACACGTGCGGGGAGCAGGGCAAGGAGAGGAAGTGGCAGCTTTTTCGTTTGCGCAATGCAGTTTCACCACATGTCACACATCGGATCGTGGAAATAAAATATGACATTACATAAAAGCAATAGAAAGAAACATTTAATCTATAAATGTTTGTTTTTGTTTTTTATCATGGCGTTCACAGTTTGCTGACTTGGCTATGCAGCAGATACCCTCAACAAGGAGATTAGACCACAAAGAGACGAAAGATTATTGCTTTCCAATCACATTCATGGAAAGTTCCATGGAAGGAAAAACTACTTGGAAAAGTATTTTGTCTGAAGAATGCTGTCAAAGCTGTCTGGGCTTCCATTATGTCAGACTGATGGCCTCTGTGCCATTCTGCACTGATGCATTTATTCATGCAAAAAATGCCCTAACTAAGAACTGAGTGCATAAACTGTGTATTTTTCACTAGACCTCTCAGAAGCAGATCTGAATCAGAGTCATGAGCTTCACTAATGTTCATTTTGTTGAATCCAGGTTTTGTTGCGTCTATTTTGCCGCTTTTAGTCCAGACCAGACGTTGGCCAACTGCACGTGCACCTCGCCATGAAACGACAATCCCGTGTGTTAATAAGGAAGGAATCTGCAGACAAATTTCGATGTTCCCCAAATTCCAGGGCTCAAATATAGAAATGTGCCACCGTGTCACAGTGCAGCCTTAACAATGGCATCCAGAGGAATGAACTGATATGAGGTGAATAGATCTCCACTCAGCCTTCGACTGATCAGTTAATCAATAACAGTTTGTGGTTACTTCAGGACCTTGAAGGGAAGTAATTCATCACAGCACTTTCCGGGTATGTTGGAACGGGTCTGCGCCGTAAAGCCGGCGTGGTTTGATCAGATATGGCCAAAAAAAAAAAGCATGGCAAAAATTCAAAATAAAAACTGTTTTAGAAGCATGTGCAAAAAGCAAAAGAAAATGTTGATGCAGTCCATTTTGTTGCAGCTTAAGACAGTATCGTTTGCTGTCTGCACAGACAGAAACCGGATTATGAATTATGCAAAAACTTTGACGCATTATAGTACATAGAAGGTTATCTGGGAACTTTTGGGGGGAAAGGGGATTTAAAATTTAAAACTCTACCAATCTGAATTTCTTAAAATTTCAAATTCATTATAAGAACGGCCAGCAAGCCTCTCTTTTTCTTCCATCCGACGAGGAAATGTTGGTGCATGTTTTTGTGATGGGCTAGATGGCCAAGTTAACACACACACACACACACACACAAAAAGAGGTGCTACCCGTTGCCATGGTAGCAGCAAGTAATTAGCACAGAGAGAGGAGGACAGAGGAAGAGGGGGAGCACGTTTTCTTTCCCCTTCTTTTTTTTTCTTTCTTGTAGGAGTGGGATGTTGGCCTGCTTTCAGGAGGAGGAGGAGGAGGAGGAGTTGGATGAATTAACGCCGCAGGTTTCAGGTGTTGCAGACAGTCACAGACGAGCTGGATAGAGAAATTGGCACTTTTTCCCTGTTCCTCCTTCCCAAAAGCCTTCATCTCATGTTTACATAGAGAGGAGGTGGTGGGTGGGGATCTGGATTCAGCTGTTGTTCTAGATCATGCTGCTACAAACTCCCCCCCCCCCCCCGAACCCCACCATCTCCCTCCTCATCGTTTACAAACGGATGTGTCCGTCCATCTGTTGGTCATGTGATGCCTTCTTCTTTTTTTTTCTTTTTTTACAAAGATGATACAAAGATAGAGATGATACAGGTGATGATTCCCCCCAAAAAACTGTCAATCCGAAAGTGCAAAGAGACTGTTAAAGGTCCAGGATTCACTTCCTTCATCAGTCTGCTCCAAAAAACAAACAAAACACATACACACACACACACAAAAACACTCTTATAAAACAATGCCTTTGTGCATTTGTTCCCTCTCCACTGAAAACACCCACGCGCTTTTGGGAGCAGAATTTGCCCCCCTGCTCATCAAGCGTCGAACGTCTCCCTCCGTCGCCGCGGCTAATGGCAGCCGGGAGCCCACGGGCGCCTATATTGCTAAGAACAATTATGCAGATGTGCGCTAAAACCACTTTGGTGCCATAATCCGACAATCAGTCCATTATTGTAATTGTCGTTACAGGCGAGTGGGCGATTATAGGCTTCGACTGAGACGCCGAAGAACAGGCGGAGCGGCGTTGTTGTTTTTTTTTTCTTTCTTTCTTTTTTTTTAATGCAAATCTGATGGGGGCCCATTTAATGTGTCAGATGGAAAGTCGCTGCGTTTCAGAAGTTCTGCTGGGGCCGGGCAAGGGAATTCAATTAAAAGAAGTCCACGAGAGACTCATGGCAACTCTGATCCGAAAAGCGCCTTAAATGGATTCCCACGGTGGTGGCAGCATTATGCTTTTCTTCGGCGGGGATGGGGAAACTGACCCAAGTGAGAGGGAAGACGGGATAGTATCTGTTCAATCCTGCAAAGGGTTAAAGACAACACTAAACATGCAATTAGTGCTAATATGGAGTAGAGCCGGGTTTTTTTTTAAATGGCTTAATCAAAGTCTAGACCTAAATTAAATAGTTTATAGCAAGTTTCGTGGGGGTAGATATCATTATTTTTTAAAATGTATTTTTTTAGAGTTAAACGCGCGCCACACACATGCACCATATTTTGCTCGAAGCTCAGGCGGGTCAAAGGTCATTCCTTACTCCATCTTATTGGTTTGTGTACAGTGTGTACGACTGACCGCTCCGTCCACTGGCGAAGCGTCAGCTGAGAGCATCGCGGTGTCATGTGGCGATATGGGGCAACATGTCGGCAGGAAAATAATAAAATAATAAAAATAAATAAATAAAAATGTGGTCACCTTAAAGAGGAAGGCGAGGAATGTGTCTCCTCCTCCTCCAGCTCCTCCTCCCCTTCAGTCATGGGTTCTCCACTGGGTAATCGCATACCAAAAACACAAGAATTTCTCCTCTCTCCAGGCTGGGACTGCCTCCCCCTCCACCACCACCCCCTCTCTCTGTCTGCATGTTGTTAGCATAGCTTAACGGGGGCAAATCGGAAGCTGCACACCAGTGATAGTGTTGAGAGTAAAAGCATTCGGTTCAGTCAGACTGATTTTTTATTTTTATTTTTTTCTGACGAATGGGTTTAGTCGGCCGTTTGGCAAAATTACTTGTCTTTTTTTCTATTTCTTTCAAAGTTAAAAAGTGCGATTAAAAAAAATGTGAATGCAACATACTGTATGTAGGAGCTAACAATTGAGCGAGAAGCGCTCTTCAGTGTGGAGTTTGATACTGAAAGTTTAATATCTTCAGTGTCAATAAGGCGTAGAAGTGGTGTTGCTCCTGCTTCTTCCTTTCTTTCTTTCTGTCTTTCTGTCTTCCTTTCTTTTATTTTTGCTCCCTGGTGTTTTGTAGTCCAAAAAAAGAAAACTTTGCCGCCATCTTTTCAAAGCCTACATCTAATTAGATTGCAACACAAGCAGATAACAGGAAGGCTAAGCGACAGCGAAGTTGCTCTGTTTTATCCTTTTGGTCATTCTACTTCTGTCTGTTGTGGGACATGTTTTATGGGGAGCAATTTTGTGTGAAAGGTTTAGTGGAAGAAAAAAACCTGTGGTAAAACAAATGTGTTCTGTGACATTATCATCGTATATTTATCAGGAAGTGAGAAGAAAGTGAAGAGGATCTCAGAACCGTTGAAGGCTAACAGCTAGCCAGATGGCTCTTATGTCTTAGCTATGCAAAATGATTCAAGATTTTAAAAAAATGGTGCTACAATGTATAAGTGAAAATGAAATAACTCATGATTTAATAGGCCATAACGGAACATATTTGTATTTAAAATAATTTTTAGCAAATTATTATCACCTCTTCTAGTTTGCTGAATTTGGAGTTTTATGAGCTGCAATAAATACTCAATTAAAAGCACGTGCGCCACAAAACAAACATCCTCTCTTTGTTGGACGCGCACTGCGCTTTTATTTCGAAAGGCTTCAACCGGAAGCCTCGTTGTGACCGCGGGCCGCTTGACGGCGGTGGCAGCGCTTCTGAGAGCGGCTTTTCAGAGCGATTCCCAAAGTGCTCCTAATGTGAAAAATACAGAGAAAACGCCGGGCGCATTCCTGAGACAGGCATGCCAAACCGAGACAGACCGAGCACCCATGGTTGTGTGTGTGTGTGCGTGTGTGCGCGCGCGCGCATACACACACACCACGCGAACGCACAAACCGTGCGTCTCTGCGGGGGTGGAGGTCTTGGAAAGACCACACACTTTGCGCATTGCCCCCGCCACACACGCACACACACACATGGAGACACAAAATCGCACTCTAACTAAAGTCACGAACTAACAAAGAAAGTGAACATAGAATTAAAAAAGCACCTTAAAGTCAACGGGTTTAGGTTAGAAAACTACTTTTAACGCGTTAAAAATAAGAGCTCTCTTTTGGACTCGGGAGGGACTGAATGTGCTCCCTGGAGGTCCCCGCGTGGCCAAGGCAAAGCAGAGCCGAGCAGAAGAAGGAGAGCTTCAGCCTCAATGGATCCCCCCCCTTCCCCTCCTCGCTTTCGAGCCCGGTGGTAAAATCGGAACCGCGAATCCAGACTGGTTCTCACGCTTTTCAGCCCGATCACACGCCAGCGTTGCGCAATCTGCACGGAGAGCAGGAGCGAAGAAGCGGCGAGGGGGAATAATAACAATAAAAAAAGTGTGTTAGTTAAACTTCCCCACTTTTCTCGCCACCCCCCAACCCCCCACCCCCAAAAAGGACAACAGCCGACCGAAGATGGAGAAAGTTCCTTCATTCAACCCTCCCCTGGAGATAAAGTGCCCCGTCTGGGAGAAGAAGCGGCTCCACTTACCGTGACTGCGTCTGCTTGGCCGCATGTCCCCACGAGAGTGCTGTGTATGTGCGTATCTGTGTGTGTTGTGCGTGTTGTGTGTGTGCGCGCACAGGACGCAAGCCGACACCAGCGGTCGGAAGCGTAGCGCAACACGTCAACGCGTGTTGCTTCCATATTATGAGAGGGAGGGGGATTGTTAAAGCTGCTGCCGGATTTAGGGGTGCACAAACATGGGGTTCGGGGACCTATAGGGGACCCCTAAAAATACAAAAAAAATATTGCTTTAAAAAATATCTATCTATCTATCTATCTATCTATCTATCTATCTATCTATCTATCTATCTATCTATCTATCTATCTATCTATCTATCTATCTATCTATCTATCTATCTATCTATCTATCTATCTATCTATCTATCTATCTATCTATCTATCTATCTATCTATCTATCTATCTATCTATCTATCTATCTATCTATCTATCTATCTATATAATCTGCAAAGCTTTTTAAAATGTCTAAGTCACGCATTTGGTTCTGCTGTGTCATGATAAAATCAACGACCCCCACTCCTCTCCACAATCACCCTTTTCTAAACTTTCTGCACTCCCCTGTGCAAAACAAAATAGTTCATTAAAGTTCAAAAGAGGTCTCCATTTACCCAGTGTTATTTATCAAATTTTGAGTCAAACTAGTTTTTTTTTTTTTTTTTTAAATTATGATAATAAAACAAACAAAAACAAAAAAAGCTTTCAGTTGCTGCATACTCAGGTGGTTCATCCAGTATCTCATCATCAGCGGATTAGTGCAGAAATGTATGTTAAAGCTGAACCCCTCCACCCACACCTTCGCCACAAACACACACACACACGCACACACATCAATATGTAGAGTGTTATTCAGGACGCATCTCTGCGTCCGAGGACATGCCGGGACGTCTTTGTGATTTTTTTTGGATTTGTCTTGTTTTCCCCCTCCACACCCTGAAACAAATGAATGAACCCAGCAGCAGCAGCAGCAGCAGCAGCAGCAGCGGCGGCGGCAGCAGCAACGTCGCTTCACTGCTGTTTTTAATTGAACAGATAACAACCCTGAATGGTTTTGTCTGCAGTGGAGAGGCAGCCTGGGAGATTTGTACTCCTGCTGCTGCTGCTGCTGCTGCTGCTGCTGCACTCCTCACACAAATGCCTCGCATCTTCTCTGCAGAGAGGCATGCAGACATCCACAAAAATAAAAATAAATAAAGAGAGAAAAGAAAGATGGAACGTGCAACGCATGTACAAGGACAGAAACACAAAGTGCTTACCAATAAGCTTCATCCAGATTGGTAAACCCAGGGGTTCTCCCCCACCAACAGCTGCTGGGATCTGCCTCTTCATTTCAGGATTTGCATCTTTCTCTCTTTCTATCTTATCCCCCCCCCCTTCATCCTTTCTCTGCTCTCCCCTTGTTTCTACTCTGAATCCTTTAAGTCTGATCAATGGGCAGCCGGTGAAGCAAGCTCTGCTGCCTCCACCTCCCTCAGATTTGTGTGTTTGAGAGAGGAGGCTTCCAACCCACACAGCACTCTCCGGAGCTCTCAGCCTCCACAGTTGACCACTCCACACCCCCCTCCTTCACCCCCTACGCATCACTTGTGTGCGTCTACACCTACACAGAGTAGTGCCATTAGAAGTGAAGTGCACATTTTTCCCTCCACCTGAAGTTGATTCTTTATTTTGAACTCGCGTCTTAGAGGCAAAGCATCCTCCGCAAAAAAAAAAGAAAAAAGAAAAGGGGGGTTGGGTGCTCTGAACACCTGTGACTCATGTCTGATCCCGAAGAGCAGCTTCTTACAATGGACGTTAGTTAGTGAGCAAGAATAATAATTAAAAAAGAAAAACAAAAGGCCAACTTTGGTGAGCTTATTTTAAATGAGGCGCATTAGAGCAAAGCCGCACTGCAACGCGGTTATAAATAGGGATCTAAATGCATCCTGCAGGAGCCGACAGATGAGGATAAACGCACGGATTCAATTCTAATAACTGACCCCTGGCACCACGCAGGGATTTCAAGCGACAAAGAGGTTTGGACTGCGAAAAGGGGGAGAGAACAAGGACTCTCTCGCAGCTCCGAGATGGAAACCGAAATAGCCGTAACGAGCACAGAGTGGCATCGTGAGGGGCACGGCTGGCTGACAGATGTCATTCACAAAGCGCGATAATTACCACGCAGACGCAGAGACGTCGCTGGAGTAAGTGCGAAAGGAGCGTGGAGGTGGTTGCTATTTAGTGGCGGGGAGTGCTTTCCAAGTTCGTGTGCAAAAATAATCGCAAAGAAAGAGTGATCACAGTAGAGGGTTTTCGACTTACTTACTGTATGGGCGGTTGCCCAGAGTGATATTAGAAAGGGGGGCGGACAGGTACAAGGTTAAAAACAAGCTAATGTCTATGTCAGTATCAGTCAAGACCCAAACTGACATAGGCCTACATGTTGCCCCCAAATAAAACCCAGAAGTCCTTGAAAGAAAGTTCATTTCACTTTATAGTAAGATGTAAGAAGAGGAAGAAGTAAGAAGTTCTGTTTGTTTCACTGTGTCATACATACAGTGAAACATGGTGGTGGCAGCATCATGCTCTGGGGATTTAGAGATGCTGCACAGAGTAAATATACAGGAAAAACTGAAAGCGACGGGAAACTTCATATCTAAGGATGACCCAGTCAAAGTCCGGACTTAAAATCCAACCGAGAAGCCGTGGATGTTCACCCAGTCTGACTGCGCTCGAGACATTTTGCAAAAGAAGAGAATAGGCAGAACAAGACCCCTCCCTTTTTGTCCCGCTGTCAAACTTCCACTTGCAGCTGACACTTTTAAGTCAATCTTTCTCATCCTCACAGTTTTGTTGTTTTTTTTAGAAGGAAAAAAAACAAACAAATGATGGTAATAAATCCTCTCAATCCTCTCGGCTAATTCCTGCTGCCATAATGGAGACAAACGCTCTGTGTGTGGGCTTGACTGGCAGCGCCTGCGTCCTCACCAGACACACGCAGGAGGAGAACCGAGCGCGGCGACAGGTACCGCTCTAATCAATCACAGCGGAAGCCGAGAGAGGCATGCCAACACCTGTGTTATTCACCAGACCCGAGCTCACGACACGCAGCTCAATCGGAAGAGAATAATAACGTGAGAGTTCTCTAACAGGCGACGTGAGTGCAGATGGTGTTAAGAGCTGCTGCATGCAAGTGTTTTATTGGTTAAAGAAAAAGAGGTAAACGTCAAGTCTGCTGTGGATATTTGAAGTAAACGACGATTAGAGGTGAAAACATGCCATGCAACAATTTGAAGGAGGTAGAGTGATGAACTGTTGGGAAGCTGTGATGACACACAACTCCCACACTGAGATCCACTTCACTGACCGATCTGCCAACAAGTAATTGGCTTGAATTTGCAATGCAATAAAATAAATTATGAAATGTGAAACTTAATCATAAAGGTTTTCTTTATTATTATTATTATTATTTCCAACTGAAATGATTGAACCCCTCGAAGTCCCGTAAGTAATGGAGGTACTGCGGCAAATTGCTGCTTTTATTTCAATAAGTTGCAGTGATGAAGGATTATCATCAAGGGGATGAAAGACTGGATACCGCCTTTAAGTTATGAAATGATAATCGAATCCCTCCTTCTCTGAGAACTCGTCGTGAGACTTTGAAATTGCTGTGAAGGAATTTACGAGCATGACGGAGCATTTCAATGGAACAGACTTTGACTAGGCCTCTGCAAAACCTACATTTCGATCAGCGTTTTGATTGGTGGTTTGTTGCTGTTGGTCGGAAATTTGTTTTTGTAATCTTTTCCAGACGGACAGGGACTGTTTCTAATTGAATTTGTGTTTTTGTTTTTTTTTGTGTTGATTGGATTGATTTGATGCTTTTCTTTTTGAGGCATCATGTACTTAAGCAAGTAATGTGGTTAAGCCGAAGGAAAAGCTCGCCCAGGGTGCCATTTATGTAAGACTGGGTGAAGCGTTTTCTTCATTCTTCTTCAGTCTGTTTACATTTGGACTGTGGAGCTTATAGTTTCGCTGTTGTCTTCCTCCCTGCTGGGCTGCTGCAATGAAAACCCTTAGCGGCTCTAATCTCTTCGAAACACAAAGTTTCTCATAAACCGAATTTTCTTGAAAAATCCTGATGTAATCGTGTGTCCCCTGCTCGTGTGAAGGTACTCATTTTCCGTTGGCTGGCTAGTTCTGTGAGCTGCCTGTCTGAGTGACAGTCATTTACATAGGTAATGGTAGGGGTAGTGCTCAAAAATGTGCGTGGGTGGAAAAGATACAATCCTCTACCAGCATTCAAAACCAACCAGGAGGAGAGAGAGCTGCATGCACAGAGGGAAGGAAGACAGAAAAGGAGATGTAGGTATCAGGCTCCTGAAGCACTCGGAAATGATGGGTAATTACATTTCAAATTACCAATGGGAACAAGCGCAAACCCGCTTGCTTTGGTGTGCAGGGAAATTCATCAAGAGTGCTGAAATCAGTGTGCAAGGGGTAATTTCCAGAATTTGTGCGTTCAGGCGACGTTGATTTGCATAGATGGGGGAGAAAAGAGGGTCAGTTCAGCAGAAAACAAAACGGATGTATTTTGTATCTCATATTGAATATCTTTAGTTTGGAGATGTTGGATGAAAATCCAAAAGACACAGAGATATTTCAGTCAATGTCTCTCTAAAGGGACATTCATCTTCGTTAAACCTCACAGGATTATTCATGATAATCCCATCGTGTTGTGCAATATTGGGAATTTAAAAGTTGGGTTTTGAGATTTTGAACTGTTGTCAAAGCAGACATCTGCAGAGCAATCAAAACCATCGTCACTCATTGGCAATCTCCAGCTCATTCTGGTGATCTCAAGGTTCTCCCACGCCCAAAAGAGATACAGTCCTCCTGAAGTTCTCTGGGTTCAGAGTTTGCAGAATTCAACTGCACCAGAAGACCAAAGCTGTGAGCCAAGGACGAGAAACTGAGGCTACATTTTGGCTTATCGACTTCAGGCTGTATTACCATTTGTTTCTGGGAGAGTACTGACCACCCATGTTTGAGTAGGTGCATGTTGCTAGATCGGCTCCCATCGAGAACTGAAAAAAATCAATGGTTTATTGCGGCAAGTTGAAGATATACCCTGCTTTATTAAGCTAGTTTTCAGCAGAGACTACACAGTTTTTGTTTGACTAAAATGTGACAATATCCCATTGTGGAATCAGAGATTTGTGGAATCGACAAATTTGTGTCGTGTCAACAGAAACTAAAGTCTCTGAGGTTTCTGAAATCTTGATGGCGATATTAAGAATAGAAGCGGTTTGGAAGACTGAAGGGAGTCCAGCTTAGTACTAGCAAGACGTTGCTAATAAAGTAGTTGTTGAGTGTATAAGACGATGAATCCAACAGTTACTTTCACTTGAGCAATTTGCAAAAGTACGAATGCAGGTCAAATGTGACAGAAATCTTGTTCTACAAAATTTTCAATGCATCCTGTCAACACGGGACTGTGCTCCTGCAGCAGACCTACTTGCATGATTTGACAGAAGGTTAGAGAAATGCCTCTGCAATAAACAACAGCTCATGCATTTTCAAATAGGTGCAAAACCGCATACATTGGTCTCTGGCTGTGGACCAGCGAGTTGAACTGGGTGTACAGCTTTTATGTACATTTATCTTTTTCCTCCTTCGTATTTCACTCGTTTGACTGTTGCTATGAAATGTGGTGTGGGACAAAAGGAGACCCAGAAACACTCTGACCTTCTAGAGAGGCCTCTCTCTCTCTCTCCTTCTCTTCTCACCCTATTTGTATCCTTTTCTTTCCTCCTCCATTCAAAGATTGTTTTTCCCTTTCTGCCTCCCTTGCTTTTTCTCTGTCTCTCACTCCTTCTTTCACTCTGTCAGGCTGCTGTACTTTGATGTGGTGCTGGCCCAGGTACTCTCGCCTGGCCTCCTCCTTCGCACGGCCACGCACACACACATGCAATTCTTGTCCGAGAACAACACAAGCCGATGCGTGCGCGGCCTGAAACACACAGCAGGCTCTCTCACAAACAGGAATGTGTGGGAATCTCCCCTCTGGCTACCTCTGTAACCTGCATCTGAAGCTGGTAAGGGGCCAAGAAGGCAACAGACCCAGGAGACTGAATGCAAATAGCGAAGAAGCTAGTAGGCTGCCTGGCTGAGATCAAAGATCCCCTCCACATAGCTCAACTCTACTAGACATGCATGAACAACACTGGCTTCCACACACATGCTTTATGCGTGTGTGTGTATTTGTTTTTCTAGGTGTGGGACGTGGGCAAGCAGGATTGTGGGGGCTGCCGGTATGACAGCGGTTAGGATTTGTTTTAGCAGCTCTGATACTTTCAAGGAATTTCTGCTTTAGGCAAATGAATCAGACTGATTATATGATTGCTGACCTTGGTGCATGCAACTTCAGACACTAGCAGGTAAATAAATACAATTAGCCAAACATTTTGCCCCCTATGTTGGTAATACAGCCAACAGTTCTCAGCTTTTATCAGGGTTTGCAGACTAAAAGGGTGTAACGTTGTTCTCTGTGTCTGGATAGGAGTGTACCTTGAGATGGACTGTCCTCCATAAACTTACCTTCATGTGTCCACTGTGTTCAACTTATGATGGCTATTTCCAGAGGAATAATGCACTATACCACAGAGTATCTTAAACTGGTCTCTTGAAAACCACAGTATGTTCACTGAACTCCAGTGGCAATCAATGGAATCACTGATGTGCAGCTAACAAATCTACAGCAACTTTGTGTAGATTGTTGCACACATTGTGTCGATGTGGACCAAACTCTGTGAGGAATGTTTCTGACATCAATTTCATTGAATCTAACAGGAACATAGTTCAACCTGGTAGCAAGATGCTTTAAATTAAGTCTCTACTGATATATGTCCAAACCTTGTTCTATGTCCAAGTCTGAAACAGGTGAAATCTTCTTCTATGCCAAACTTGATGTTGCAGTTGATTTGCAGGAGCTGGAAGACAATAGCAACCACTAAAGGCTGTCTGTCCATATAGAAAGTAGAGGAGTTCACCCAACAACCATTGGAATGCTGGTTCGATTCCTGTTCTACTGGTCTTGTTCAGGAGCACCAAAGGTGCAAAATGGCTGCTTGCATCTGTCAGACTGCCCAAGGGCAGTGTGTTAAAGTTGACATGTTGATGAACTTTGGGGATACAACAAGTCTGGACAGCAACCAATTTGTTTATTTGAGGACACACCTTAATATCCAAACAAATATTTCAATTCTAGAGAATTTGCCTTGTGACAGTTCTTCAGAAATGGAACCAGTCAAAGTAAAACAAGAAACAAGACAGAACATGGCTGGAGGAAATGAATGCCAACAAAAGCTGAAATAGCAGAGGTGATGAATTGATCAAAGATCAGAAATTTAAAATAAAAATTGACTGTTAGCCAAGAAACTCCCAACATCTGAAGCCCCAAGTGGAGATGTAGGTTTGGTTTGTTTTGGTTTTTCCCTTATTCATTTATCTTTGCCAAAGTGGAGAAGCTTAGTTTGTCTTCAGAATAACCAGAATGAAAACAATCCAGACTATCTATGGAGGAGATTTTGTTGAAATCAGCAAACTTATTTAAGTTTGGCAGAGTGTGACTAAGTACATGTGCCAAAAAATGGGGAGAAAAGTTCTGCTTTTAATTGGATTTAAGTGCACCAAAAGGAAGAATGAGTTCAAGTGCATAAAAGAGAGTTAATTGAAAAGCAGGGTACAATTAAGATGTGCTGTGATGATAGACTATGAGGACACAGGCACTTAGCAAACAGACTGCAACGTGCGCGAAAACAGTCCACCTCAAGAAATACGACTTGAGATTTTTCAGATTGCAGTTCAGCCGCTTTTAATAAACACATTCCAGTGGAGCCAAGACAGGTGCAAGCAGGGCGAGAACTTTAAACATACAGCCGAAACTATAGCACGGTAGTTTTAATCAAAACATATTCATTTTTTGGGAATGGCCCAGTCAAAGTCCAAAAAAAGAAGTCAGATTTAAAATTTGTGTCAGGAAATTGACTTTATATGAGTGGTCATTTTGATGTGCTTTGATGTGAGGGTGTTAAATTGGAGTAGCTGTCAGAGCACCAGCAGCGGACTTAAACCAGAATGCAGTGGTTTTATGTTTTGGTTGCATCTTGAATGAGTTTTATAAGCAGCCAGTGGGGAGTTGGCGTCCCCTTGTGTCGAGTAAGGGCACCAGGTTAACCCCCACTTCCTCTTCTTCTACCCCGTCTCTATCTGAAGGAATTTCCTGGATTTTGATTGGTTTTCAGGAGCCTTGGCTGTTTTGTCAATCAGAACCACCTGGTGCCAATTAACTCGAGGCCAGGTGGCTGAGGCACATTTTCACCTCTTAGCCGCCACAAAAAGTGTACCATTAACTTACATTCAACTGGGAAATTAAAAGAAATATAGAAGAGAAAATGGAGCGCAAACGGGGAAACACTTTAGGTAGCGACTGACAGACTTGTGAACGGCTTGTTTAGTTCAACTTCCGGTGCGGCAGGAAAGCGTTTCCACACAGAAAGGTACCAAACGGAGGCTGTACCCTATATGCTCCGCCCTCTACTGTAAATGGTGTTCAGGTAAGGTAACAATTGCTTGATATGATGTTTGTAACATTATGAACTTGTGTTTAGTTTTTAGTTTTAGTGTTTTCAGTGGAACAGAAAACGACTGCAGGTATCAAGGGTAAAAACGCAACTTAATAAAGAATGTCATGAGACACTCAAAAAATATGTTGTGTGCAAATTCTTTTTTTTGTAAGACAAAAATAAATGAATTACATAACTAACTGATATTTGCAAATAACAAATTGAGGCAGAAGGAACAATTTTCAATATAAATGTTTCCAATTTAAAACATATGGAACTAATACTTACAGAAAGCAATGCATTATGTTAGAAGAGAGTAAAGACGTTCCAGTGACAATATGTCATGTTTACTTTAGATATTGTGTCACTTGACCTTCAAATGGCTCAGCAAATAGAAATACCATCAGAAAAGCAAGGCTTGTGTCCAAACAAGAAGTTTCACTTTAATATAAACTACAGGTTTGTGTCTGTCTGGTGCATTTTTGGTTAAAACGTTTGCTCTTCATTACTCTGAGTAGGTAGAGTATTTAGGAAGAGTAGCAATGCTCCATGATAATATTAATCAATAAAAGGTAAGAAGAAAAAAGTATGGCATAGTGAAATTATGCCATATTTTTTTGTTAGTAAATGTAACTAGTTATTACCCACTTTTGATGTCATCTGACTGGTTTTGATCCAAATGACCTTGTTTTTTGCCTAATATTTATTTGCATAGAATTTTAGTATAGGGTAGTTGTATAGTGAATAATACATTTTGTTTTGGTTCAATATTATAACAATATATCTCTCTGCTGGACTATCTTGAGCACAAGACATGAAAACACCAAATAAAATTATAATTATTTTTATGACAGAGCAAATATGAGCATTAAAATTGATGTGTCCTCGATTTTAAATATATTTTCTCTTTTTTTGAGAATGAAAATTTTATTTGATGAAAAATATCCTTTTACAGTCACATGTTTTCTCTGTGAAAGTAACACAGTAGCCTTTGTGTTTTCTAATTTTCAACATTAGGACAGGTTTATTTAAGCTCTTGTGGTATTAAAAACTTTCTTTAATATTTTTTAGTTGTTGGCATTACACGCTGGCATGTTGCCAAATTAAATATGGCCAAAAACGATATAAGAACAGAAAAAATGATGTACTTACAAAGGTTATTGTAGAATATATAAATATTATTAGAGAAATAACAAACAAAATGGCTTTTTTAATCTTTCACCTGAGATAATATTTGTGGAGTCAGTTGGCTGCAAGCTGTTTCACTCGCCATCATGGTGTCTTTAAAATAGCGTACAGCTTTAGGAACCATTTATAACCCTACAAAATATGTAGGGTTATGTTTGGTAAAATTTATTTGCTAATCAGCTTAGATTGGAAAGTTTATTGATGTAGGACTTTAATGGGGAAGTGTGTGTGTATGTTTTTTGAGGTGGTGGGGTATTGGGTGTGTGTGGGGGGGTTGGGCTGATGGAGACCAATAACTAAAGCTTCCAGTCTCTTGCCTGCAGCTGTAACTGCAATACAATTATAAAGTATACAATATTCTAAAGTATTATATCCTTTGCCTCCCACCTCAAAATATTTGCATTTTTGTGTTGATCTTTCACAAAAAATTCCACTAATATACAGTAAAGTTTGTGGTTGTAAAGAAAGAAAAGTTATCGTGATCTAAACATGTTTGCATAGCAGTGTGGATAATAATTTTTATAAGGTATAAAAGGTTGTTAATCAAGCTGCTACTAGATACTTTCTATACATAGCAGTGAGCAGATGTGCTGAAGTTTCAAGCACCCACAGAGACAGGGGTAATTATGCAAACATTGCTCTTCTACTTGCAAATGAATGTTTCTGCACTGTCTGAATGTATTAAAAATAAAGTAAACAAACAGTGACAAAGATAATAAGTTTGTGTGTTGTAAGACGTCTGCTCTGAATATGTGAGGAAACTCTGAGACCGGATGATTCATCTGTACATTCTGCACCTTTTATTCGTATTGGAAACAGGTTTCATAATCCGTTATTCAGGTTTTATTACACTCAGTAGGTTTATGAATCTTTTGGACTTCCTGTCCTGCTTCCTAAAAATGTTGTTTCACGTTCCAAAGTGTCCCAAACGGAGCTATCCACCAGTGGATTTCAGGAAGAAAACGACACCAAATAAGCTGTCAGTCTTGTACTTACCTGCCAGTGTGGACGATTGCCTCAGTTTTTTTTTAATTTCAAGTGCATAATAAAGCGCTGTGTGTACTTATCTCGTGTACGAGAGGAGTGAAGATGAACACATGGGCCGCGTGGGCGTCTTCTGGCAAAGAGCAGCTACGTTCTCTCCATTTGAACAAAAGGCAAGAAATGCAACATCTTATTCCTGCCAGTTAAATCTCAATGTTAATCTGGAAAAATGTCACAGATTCAGCCGAATTCTGGGTGGCGTTGCTTGTGGAAAAGCGTGACATTTGGTGTTAAAGCGCCAAAGAATTGAAGAAAGGTGAGGATGATACTTCGTCACTGGGTGACTTATGTGTGTTGAGTCTTAATAAACAGTGACAAACTCAGAAATCCTTGGCTTATACTCTTATTGAAGCTCAACATCGGACTCAGCTTTCATATGCTTTCTTTCCCATGATAGAAGGAGCAAACACAAATTTCTATCTGTGTCGCGCACACACACGCACATTGGCAGCAACACACACAAATCCCGGCTATTGAGTGCAACGTGAATCATGCTTCCAGACAATATCTTTGTCAAACACTCTGGCCTTGACGGATAGACGCAGGCAGATTTGCAGAGCCATGGCAACAGTCGAGTGTGAATCCCGCTGATGAGAGGAGAGTGTTTGTGCTTTAGAGAAATTGTTCGGTTAATTCCAACACACAGCCTGCTGCACTTTCAAAAGCTGTCGCTGCGATGTACAAGGTTGGAAAGAATGTCTTGTTCTGCTTTGTGTCGCACCTAAATGTTTCAGATCAACATGAAAATGTTAATATCAGACAAAGATGACCTTAAAAAGCAATTTTCAAAGGATTTTATCTATTAAGTAAAAAAAAAAGCTCTTCATACCAATGAAAATGTAGAAAAAGTACTTCTTCTCTTGTTAAATCATGAATTAACTACAGTAACTAAATAATTTTAATAGAATTGGTCTGACAACATAAAGTAGGCTAAACAATCTCAAAAAGTAACATATCATTCCTCAATCTAAGTTAAAGAAGAAACGGGGAAACAATATCTGACATTTATTAGTCTGCAAAGCCATTTTTATGGGATAGCAAATCCACTCAACCACAGAGAGAACTGCTGTATGCAAGTGGAGAAAACATCGAACAGCTGTGAACTTTCCTGAGAGACCATATCTTCTAGGAAAATATTCTTTTAATGGCGGGAACTTTTTGAAAGCTTCCTGTTGCTTCTGTTGTAAAACTAAAAGTGTTTCTGAATAGCCTTGTATGGCGATGTTTGTGTTAGGACTGCTTTTCTCCCTTAGTATCTGTACAACTTACTGAAAGTAATCAAATCAGTTGCAGAAGTTCAAACTTGCTTAGATTATGCAGCAGGACAATGACCTGGAAACACACCAATTAAGTGCACCTTTGAATGGGCTCAAATAAAACAAAATGGAGGTTTTGAAGTGGCCTAATCAAAGTCTGGACCAAATTCTGGACATGAACAGAACCCCTCCTCCCTTGGGTGTCTTAACTCAACGACTACAAAGAAGACTGGCCACTTGGGTTGATATATGTAAATTTTCTCCCATAATACAGGAAACTGAGTCATGTTCTGAAAGCTGCATTTTATATTCCCTTAAATTATATTTGTCAGATAATTAGTCTGATCTGAAACCTATAAGTGTAAAAAAAAAATGGGAGGAAATAATTTTCCACAGTGATAAGGTTGAAGTGGGGGAAAGAAGATTAATAAATTACATGCATTAAATTTTGTTGAACCCCCAGCCCCTCAAAATGAACCAGCTTTATTAACATTTTTCATATTTTATTATGCCAATCAGCAACATGCCTTCAGTTGCAGTTTAATATTTCATATTCTTTCCTGTAATTTCCTCTTCCAAACCGCATGACGGTATGACAGGAACGGCTTTCTTACTGCGGCCGAAAGAAGCTTTTTACAGTTGGAAACGCAAAAACATGTCAAAAGAAAATGTAAGCGAAAAAAAAAATGGGTGAAATGTCACAGCAAAAAGGCCCACAAACACACTCTCTGAAACCCACTCACTCTGGACAAGAGTCCATAAAAGCTGAGCGTGGGTGAAAGTGGTAGAGAGGAGGAAAAAGGAGGCAGGTGATGAGGAAGAAAAGGTTGCTTTCACATCCTGGTCTGATGCCGAGGCATTCAAACTGCTGTGCATTACCCACAATCGGGGGCGTCTGTGTTTTTTTTTTTTTTTAGAAGCGCACATGGGAGAAGATGCAGGCAGCTGACAACATGTCTGAAATTGAAATGCATTACAGGATTGACGTTGACGACGTCCTTTAGAGAGTCTGGCTGTTTTCATTTGGAAGATTTTCTGCAGAGGCAGAAAATTAAAGTCATGCAATGTCTGTTATTGTTTTGCCTTTATCTGGCCAGGCAAAAACAAGATAAGAACTAATTTTCTGTTTAGAACTGTGGCTTGGAGAAGGAGAGTAGACTATAACTTAAAACAAAATATAGAATGACACAAATTAGACAGTCATGTTTTCTTACTTTCCAAACTTTGAATGTTTCTGTATTAGTTTCTTTGTCACCTTATTATTATTTGGACTTTTATATCTGTGTAAATGATTATCAGGGCTCTTAATTGTTCTTCTTAAACCCAACTCAAGCTTCCTCTTTGTTACTAAACTGGAAATCACTAAAGTATTGTTCTATCTCTCAGTGGTTTAAAGAAACAATTGAATTATTATTATTATGTAAAATGGGAAATATACACTTCCTCAGATTGTATCTTGTTTTTTAAATATATATATTTATAAAGTTTTCAAAATACAGCATACATAAATTATACACAAGAGTATGAAGCATATATATATTTAACAAATTACTGTATAAGAAAAATATACTCTTACCAATACGACAATGAAAATAAAAACAAGTCAGGGAAATTATCTAAATAACTGGTTACACTGCACTGATTACCATTTACACTTTAGGATGGGACTACATGTCCATAAAGGCACTAGTGGCACACTAAGAGGCTGAGCGAGTTTTGTTTCCTGTTTTCTAGGTCTACAGGAGCTGTCCGACTGATTTGAACTGTTTCAATATTCTCACCAGCCAACATGTCAGGGAGGGTAAGCTTTATTTTTTGTTGTTTGTTTTTATGGTCTGTATAGTTGTATTTTTGTGTATCATATTTGTGTATGGTCAAATATGATTTGTTTTTCAGAAGGTTTGGTTGAAAAATGACTAAATTTGAACAGTTTTTGACTGCAGATTATTTATTTTGACTGTCTTTCTCAGGGCGAAACATGTTATACAACATATTGCTCAAGTTATTTAACAAACAAAAAACAAGAAGCAGATGCACAAATTTAAATTTATAGTTGATTTTCTCTCATCCACAGACTTTAATTTACAAATAGAGGCTTAAATATACACATACAACCGAACTAATATTTGTATAAACGTCTCTTATTAAGTTGGATACAACCCACACACTTTTTGTCAGGTTCTGGCATATTTCCAGCTGTATATTTAATCTTAAATTGTAGCAGAATTAGAGAAATTCCTCAAAAGTAGTTTTCTTCCCTGGACCCAGCTTTGAGAATAGCTGATACATTTTTAACAAGATTGAGGTCAGTTCTTGTCAGCCTGGTTCATCCATTCATAAACCAGTCCTGATAGTTCAACATTTTGGTGTAGGGACATGCAGAAGTGTCCAGATGTTAACAACCCAGCTGTTCATTTGACCACAAATTGAATAATTATGTGTTATTTATTATTCCACAAAAGCACCATTTGCAACAAAACAGGCCCACAGTATGATACTGCCAAAATGATACGGGGGTCAATATCTCTTTTTGAAAACACAGATTATTTCAGAAGAGTTAAAACAAGAAACAAGCATGAAAAAAACCATTGCAGTGAAAAATAATATGCAAATATTATAAACTGTTTCTACTATCCAGCCGTACTTACATTTTTGATTGTGTGGCTTAGAGAAAATCTTAAATTTGCCCAAATTCATGTAAATTAACCAAATACTTGTATTGCCAGCACATCCTGCTGTTTAAGCAATGGGTAAAAAGGTTAAAAATAAAAATAAAATAAAAGCTTTGTCATGACACTTGAAATAGGAGCCTTATTGTATTGTGTATTGTGTGTTACTGGAGAAAAGCAAGAAATAAAACAATAGTCCGGTCCAGTCCACATCATGAGTGGCTTCTAAATGTACATGTACTTTCTTCTTTTGTGCGAATTCGGTAAAAGCTGCCCACTACTGAGCTGACTCCACTTGGATTCATGTGAAATGCATTGTCAGAGTGTGTGGACAAAAATCCATCTCAGGCTTATTTAAAATGAAAAAATAGAAAACATATAATATGAGATGAAAGAGCAAATGGTAGCCAAACCTGTGAAGAGATCAGCAGTGCTATGAATAAACATGAACAGCTCAACCCACGCCAAGCCCTCCTCGTTACCTCTCTTTAATACACATAAGCATATCAGGGCAAACTGTCTTCTTCCACACATGCACATGAATAAAAATTACTTCAAAATACAGGACATTTTAGATTTTTTTTTTCTGTTTAAGCTCAAATTTACGCAGATTTTTTTGTGCACCAACAGCTAAATGATTTTTTTGTATCACTTTAGACCAGTGTTTCCCAACCCTGGTCCTCAAGGCACACTGCCCTGCATGTTTTAGGTATTTCCTTGCTTCAGTCCAGCTGATTTCAATTGATGACTGATTAACAGGCGTTTGATGAACTAAAATCAGTCACATTAAAGCAGGGAAACCTCTTGGATGGATTTTTGTTTTTATCCGACTCTGACTTTAAGATCATGACATGTGGTTCTTTATCCTTTAAGCCTTAAGGCCAACAAGTTGTTCTGTTTCCTTCCCGTTTTTAAAATAAAATCAGAATTTTATCAAGCAGCACTGTTACCACGGCAACGGCTGGAGATCAGTCGTATAGGTGGGCGTTAGTGCCCACCGGCGTTCAGTCTGAAGAACTCTCATTGGCCTCTTCGTTCATCACTCAACCAGGAGTGTGGAACAGGCGCGCACCCCAGATTTGACCTTTCACCAGCAAAATCGCTCTTTTTCACATCATTTCAGTTGGCTTTGCTCGACTTTGGATTTAGTCAAAACAAACTCCTAATCCCACTGTTGGCAACTCCGTTCCTCCGCTCATCTGTCTGTTTGTGTCAAAGCTGCCAACCAATGTGAAATGTTCCACCTACGAAAGGAAAAACTGAAGATTCCCAGCTAACTCCTGCTTTATGCATCCATGCCAAAACCAGTTCAGATGAATATTTGGGATATTTTTTTGTTGTTGTTGTTGGAACACTCGATGGAGTCCAAGTTCTTGATTTGAGGGAAATATGATAAAAAAAAAAAACAACAGATTGTAAATAGAACAATTACACATCTTGGATATGTCAGGCATGAAACAACCAAAACTTCAAGCGTAAAAATAAGGTGAAAGGATAAAATGAGTAGCAAACATGGCAGAAAACTAAAAAAAGTAAACAATGGATTTTTGTCAAAATGCTTGAGGTTTAAAGACACGTATACTTAGATTTTAAAAGAAATGATGAACCAAGTTTGCTTTGAGGTTATATTTTCATCGCAAATTTTTGCAGCCACCTGAATTTTAAATTGATATGAGTAACAAATTCAGAAAATGATTCGCTTTTAATCTATATGACAAAACGTGAACAAAGGATCTTTAAGAAGCGGCAATAAATGTTTGCACATTTGATCCAGTAGCAATGCAGAGCAACACCCTTAATTTGAAGGTAATCCTGCAAATCTGCAAAGCATGACTTAAAAAAAAGAGAGATGTTGTAACGGCCCTGCTAAGTTCAAAACCCTGGTACATCTAATTAAGATGGTACAAGATCTGTACCTATAGTAAATACATGAAGTATTCTGCTGCAATGGTGTGATACACTGATAAAGTACTATAGAAAACTACTGAGAGTTATAACTCCTTGAGTTATTTAATCATTGGATACATTTAAATCACTCTTTTTAATTTCTAAACTTTTCTCAGGATATTTTTCTATGACAGCACTTGTACAATTTAAGTTGAACTTGCTTACGCTATAAGTAATCATAAAGTGAGTTGGAACATTTAATCAAACCTCATTAGAAGCAGCTCAGTTATTACTTCTATAATTTATGGTGACTGCTGGGATATTTTCTTGCAGTTTTATTTTTTTTGGGGCCATTATGCCGACTAATGAAGCTGAATTCATGGCCTCTGTGTGTCATGCAGTATACTGAAGATTTCAGCTGACTTCTGCCTACATTGCATTGCCACATAAGGCCGTAGGATATAAAATGGCACCCACCTTTCATCATTTGTGGCTTTGCGCCCACTTTATGTGCTTTCTTTTTTTCTACCTATGATTTGGTTTTATTCAGAAGGAGGAGGATATCAGCTTTCCCTAAAGTAATTTTGATCATGGCTTGTTTCCAGATGAATGTTTTCTAAAAAATAAAAAAAGTGCCACGGGCAAGATATGTGGCTCAGAAACATATGTTTCAGCTTATTGTATTGCACTTTTAGTGCCTGGTTATTGTTTTTTCCTCAAGTGAGAATGCCAAGAAATAAATACCAAGTTAGACTTTTTTTCAATTTTGTCAGCCCAGTGAATTCCAAGCACAACCTAGTAATATTTGCGCTGTTGGTACCTATGATCTTTAGTCTTCCACAAGTAAGACTGGGAAATCTATTTAGGAGCTTTTCATGAATGTATTTTCACTCTGCCTGCGTTCCCACGGCGGGGTGGTCGGCCGGTGTCCGGTTTCAGGTAGCTCGGCTGTTAGCAGAACGTGAGCTGGGCAGGAGCACATGGGAGCCCTACCGGGACACTTTGGGATCAGTTAAATTCCCAGCATTCCTCACATAGTCTCTTTGAGGGGAAAGCAAATACTGAGGGGTTTATTGGCCCCACTCTCACACTTCCACCCAGCCTGCAGAGGGGAAACAGACTGAATCAGGGCTTATCACGAGATAACCACAGTACCATGCTGGGCTGATGTCAGCTCCTTCTAATTTGTTTACTGTAGTTCAGGAGAAGGATTTTCCTTTAGTTTCTTACACAGAATTTTCCATCGTCACAAAATGCAATTTGGGGGTTGAACTCCTTGATTCAAGTTAATCTGTGAGACCAACCTGTTGAAAGAGTTTATATGAGGAGTTTCCTCATTTTTTACATCAAAAGGGTGATTCATTGGCTGCTGGAATGAATACATTTGACATCAAACCATCTGTTGATAAAGACTCATGTCCTAATTCAATTTGTTTCAGCTGTGACCCTGCGGTAGCACAATAAATCTCACCATGAGTCCATTCCTGCCCCAGAGCTAAGTGACTAGAGAAACTCAACTTGTGTGTGGACGTTTTCCACTTCAGGAATTGCTGGAGCTCTTTATTCTTATTTCCAATTGTTGAACTTGTAACCCCCGAACCTAAATAAAGAGGCTTGCATCTGTCACTTGAAGGTCATTGCAGCACTAACCCTCAAATACTCAAGAACTGAAAATTTAAACTATTCTTTGCAAAGAAAATGCAACCAAGTGTTTCAAATACTCCATAATGAACTGTCACCTTGTCTGGGACGTACTGTGGTGTTCTGCAGGTTAGGAACCACAGCAGAATAGCGAATCCCCAAATATTTAAGACACCCTCCAAGAAAGCTTTTAGCTGTCTGTTCTTTGTCTCTGCTCTTGGGTGTACAGCCAATCAGCACCAAGACAAATTAATGGTGCTCCTGGATTGGCTGTACCAATAGTATGACAATAAGCATTGCAGTTGGGTATTTTAGCTTCCCAAGCTGCATTTTATTTCAAATATTTTAGACATGGTTTAGACATGGACGGGGATTTACTGATGTACTGTTGGTGCATATTATGTATGTATGCCTTCTCTGTAGCCTAAGCCTTGCAGTTTCGTCCGAAAACTGAATACATTTGACACGTTACTAAAGTTGTCTTTGACTTTACTTTGACTTGCCTGTGGTTCATCAGTCATTAGCAAAGTTACCGCTTGAACATCCAATCTATCTCTTTTTGAGCTACTGTTGATCCCTGCTTTAGAACTGATTACCAATTTCTCTTTGGCATGACTCCACAGAACTATAACAGTAGATATTGGCTGCCGTATTGACCTTTTGTCAATACGGCAGCCAATATTCACTGCACAAGCCAAGACACTCTTCAGCTCTCTGCTACAATATTTAGCTCTGAGAGCTGTCAAAACATGAACTCTTCCAGTTCAGTTCAGATGGAAAGCACTTTTTATTTCTGCTTCTAGAGGTTTCTTGAGCTGCTTCCAATCTCTTTAGCAATTACCCGGCTAGACCTGAGAAACTAAATTTGCTTGCAGTGGTTCTTTGTGTTGCAAGGACTTTCTTTTTATTCTTCTGGTGATTGATGTGAGTCAGTGATTGCAAACAATACCATTAACGACTAAAACCCACTGGACTGTCACTAAAAATCCTGTGGAGAAAAAAAGTCCAGGGCTGCCTTAACATGCGCCGAACACTCGAGCCGTGGGATATTTCTGAAATGCAATCAGCGGCCATTGTTCTGCCCACAAGCAGATGAGGACTTATCATCCAAGTTAGTCACAGTAGCGGTGTGTTCCTGCTGACTAATGGATGATTTCACTGCTGAATTGGAAGCCATTTAGTTGGGGGAAACACATGCTCTTTATTGGACTCAAATCAAACATTACAATACTGTAAAAGGTTCAGTTGGAATTGTTCAAGAGCGTCTTGCTTAGCAAAAAAGACCTCCTTTCTTTGATGAACAGCTTTAGTAGCTTCTAAGACAAACTGTGAGCCCACTCCAACAACAAGGAGAGAAACATACACAAGTGATGGTGCACAGCGAATCTAGAGTTTGTTGACAAGTGATCCAAGGTAAGAGTCGAGTAAAGAGATAAACCATGAGTGGCAGACAAAACAAACAAGGTAAATATACAAAAATGAAGGATGAAGATTTTCCTGCTTTTAAAGGAGTTCATAGGATCCAAACTTTTAACCTATAAACACAATATGTCCAGAGAGTTCCTCTTACTGTGTGTAGTTTTATTCAAGTACTTTTAAGAGAGAGAAATTCTTTGAGAATGAAACTTTTTCTTCCTTCAGGATGTTCTTTGTGTTCCTTCACCTTTCCTTTTTTCCCCCCTTCTTGTCCTTCCTTCTTACTTCCCTTCTTCCCCCTTTCTCTAATATCTGCTTCTCTCCTTTGTTCCTTTCTTCTGCCCTCACTATTTTTTGTTTTAGTCCTTCCTTTTATTCTTTTGTGATTTATTCCTTTCTTATTTTCTTTCTTCATATCTTGTTTGTTCTTTCTTTTTCCTTACATTTTCTCATGTCCTTACATCTTTCCTTCCTTGTATTCTTCCTTTCTGTCCTGTGACTATTCTTTTTCTCTTCCTTCCTGTCTGTTTGTGTGGTTTTTGAGGTTCGAAACTTCAGGACTGCTCTCTATAGGAAAATATGGCATAAATTGATGGTGAAATTTGGAACAGGAAGAATAATATTTTTTATCATCATCATTAAAAAAAAAATTCACAATTTAGACATTACAGTGCCATTACCCTTCCATCTTAGTATCTTAGTATTTATCTTAGGGCTGGGAACTCTGAAAATTTAGTTCTGGAAAGCTTTACATGGAAAACATAAGAGCAACAGATGTGCTCAGTCATAAGAAAGTATTTTATGTTATTTAGTGAGAAATGTTCACCTTTTAAGTTTTTTAATAGAAACTATGGATGGTATGATGAGGGATATTCTTTTCAATAAAGGCAGATTCATTCATTCATTTCCACTCTGAGGTTCCCTGAAAGGAAAATGTCCCATGCAGAATGTGACAGTGTGCAAGATGACTTTAGGAATGTGCTTGCAGTGCAGTCACACATAACATCTGGGTGTGTGCGTGTGTGTGTGTGTGTGTGCTTGTGGCAGACACACAGTCGCTTAGCACATACATCTGACAGGAAATATCAACCTACCATTTTTTTTGCTTTAACTTTTAACGTGTCACTATGATAAAAGCTCTTTTTTGCCTTTGGTTAAGGAAAATGCCTGCTCTTACTTTGCTTGTTCTCCACCCCCCCAGTGGTGATAATGTATAAGTATTGAATCTTTATTTTGTCCCAGTCAAGGTTGTTACTACAGAATTTAAAGGACACTGTGCAAAATTCAATAATGCACATATATCAATGCGTGTGTGTTATTGTTCTTGTGGTGACAGTCGGGAGGAGTCAGAAAAAAAGAAACAAGAAGCACATGTCCCTGAGCTTAGACCTCATTCGGTGAGCCAAGTCTTCAGCTTCAGCCCTTGCTTGGTAACACAGCTTTTCAAAACAACAACAAAATGTATGTTGGTTAAATGTATAGCAGGGAGAATGGCAAGACCTTCATGCAGACCTAAAGAGTCTGGCTCCCTCTGGTGGTGAGGAAATATAAACTATATGAAACTGTTGAAAGTTGCCTTTTGTGGGTGTGTTTTCATTTTGATAGATTAGAATATGATCAAAAACTTAATCCATTTCTGTAATTAAACTGAGAAGGGGAAACTCAGCAGTGGCTGTCGTCCTCCACACAGAAGGTAAGCTACAAAAGATTTTGGCTGTACCCAGCCATAATAATGAAAAGTTTAATGGAAGGAAAAAGTGTAGTTTTAAAAAAAGAAGCACAAGTGACAGGGTTGACTGCAGCCTTAGGAGGATTGTGAAGCGATGCTCATTCAGAAATTTGGAGACACAGCCAGGATATTAGCTACAACTCTTAGATTATTTGTTAAGCCACTTCAACAAACATTTAAAATCTATCTGTTAAAATAATTAATCTGTATTTGTTTCACATTTTGAGTTTGTTAAAACACTTTTTTTAGATGCACCTGTTTACACTTCATGGGCACAAATATCATTAATTACTTCTTTGAGTCATTCTCTTTCCTGAATAATTAGATGAGAAACTTGAATTAATTCCCCTAAAGGCTTTAATTCAATTCATTTCAAAAATACTTTTAGACCTAGAGGGAAATTAAATGTAAACTTCAGTTTCTTATGAGAAAAAAGACCATCAGACCTTAAGCTGTCCATGACCACTGGAGGGCAGTGTTCATCTTTTTAATTTTTTGATAATATCCTCCTTTGATAGCTGGAATCACCTTGTCCTCACATAATAGAAATCACTAGAACAGTACAGACTGAGTAATTTTGTCATAGTCTGCTTTTAGTTTACCCCAATCTGTCTTTAAAGACATCTATGCCTTCATGCAGGGTGATCAGGTGTTGTATGAGCTGCATGGTTTATCACATGAAGCTTTTCTCAAAAGATTTGAATCTTTTGATTACAAAATCAATATTGTCCATGGTGCACCATGACTCTTGCCCGTTGACTGCTAGAGATAGGTACCAGCACCATTTGCGACCCCACTAGGGAAAAGCATGTAAGATAATGGATGGATAACAGATGGATCTGTTTTGGTTAAATCACTGAGGTTTCCATTCCAAAGTGTCAAACAGTCCTTGATGTTGGACAATCTTGAGGCTCAGTTGGCACCAAGAGGCCCAAACTGTGCCTGAACAATTGTACAATGCAGAATGGATCCAGGCTCGCATGTTTACACCAGATTCTGACCTATTATTGTCCAATTATGGTGACCCTGTAGCTTAATTTCCATGTAGTAAAGGTATTCTGACACTTGAGGCTCCAACACACTCAGGAGTAAAACGTTGTAAGACATCCGAAGCAGCTTTGGATGTCTTACAAACCATCTAATTAGTTTGTTTTTATGGTGGATGATACAGGAACAAGTCAATGTGTTGGGATGGTATATCTCTGTTCACTGGCTAGTCGTATTGCTATTGAACAGGTGTATTTAATCAAATGGCCAATAAACGCTTTGCATCAATCACATTTTGTTTGTAACTGGCCACATAGTTAAAAATTGGTTCAAATGTTGGGGTACATATTTTTTAATGATAGGATTTAACCTAGAAATCATAATCACCTTTTCCTGTGAGTGGGTGTGTTTCCTTCAGAGCTCCTCAAACAAAATGTAGTTTGAACCCACTGATCTGTTTGTTTTTGGGTGTTGCCTTGTGTAAAATCATAACAAACCCTGAAAAGTTATGATAGCCTCAGAAAACTATGCACCACTCTATTAACAACTGTATCCATGTAAAAAGCCCAGCCCATCTTCTGCACAATGTAGATTTTTAAATAAACCCAAAGAATTTTTATGCAGATCAAGTTTCTTCCTCGCTGTGAAGAACAAACGGCACAGGCCAGCCACGGTGTTGCTCTGTGGCGAGGCTACATCCCAGAACAATCCAATAAGCCTCCAATAAAAGCAGAGCATGAAAACAGGCGGCCAAGGCGACAGCCACAAAACTGGAGGCCCCCCAAACTCCAGCTTGGGTGCTGCAGAAAGACCCAGCACAGACCCACAGTCATAAAAGTCAAGCTTCTCATATAATAATGTAGACCAAGCGTAAACAAAACAGCACTGGCTCCAGATCTTCTGGATTTTGTCTTTATTGTGAAACAAAAAGATGTAAATTAGAGAGCTGCATTCTGCCCCAAATTAGAGTTTCAAGAAACAGTTGCTGTTTTCTCATCTGGTTCAGATAAAGATACAAAGACAAAAGTGGGTTGTTGGTGTATTTGTCAGTTTTGTGGGGATCACTTCCTGTTTCATGCTGGAAGATGTCACATGAATGAATGTAATTAAATCAAATCCCAGCATTTACCATCGACCCTTCTCTAAATCAATATTGTTTGTTACAGGAGCCACAGAGACCCCCAGGGAGGAGTTCTGGCAGTTTCCAATGAAAAACAACAAAATGGGGATTCATACAGACACCAGGCTGATGGACTCAAAGACTCGGTCTGGATTCTGCTGTTTACCAGGTCAGTAGTTTTGAGTTGGATGATATGCACACAATAAATGATTGTAGCTTAGTGAAAATTCTTCAAGTGCCAAAAAGATTTCAGTATTTGTTTTCTTGAACATGATTTTTTTTCTAATGACTTTGTAGACATGTACGCCTCAATATAACATCAAGTTTTTGTGGCTTAAAAGATGAGACCATGACAAAAAACCTTTTCACCTCTAATGTAACGTATAGTCTCAATATTCAAGTAAAAAATGAAAATATTAAACTTGTAGCAGCCCATCTAGAAACTACAACTTTTGGCACACAACTTATCGATAGCTAGTTAATGATAGTTTTTATTTAGAATATAAGGTACATCAGATTTTGTTTTTTACCCTTCTCCTGATCTACGGCTTCAGCTTGAGGATGAAAACACCAGAATCTGAACTTTATTTATGGTTATCTCTGTAACTGAAGTGTGTGTTGTCGTGGACTGAATCTTGTAACATTTGTTTGATCTGAAACAAACAAGTGTGCCAGAAAGCAAAATGGAAAAAAAATCTATAAGAGGGCAAACACTTTTTCATGGTACAGTATTTTTTGTTCACATGTGCATATCAACAAATAATCTTCATATTTTTAAGATTTTAGTTGGAGAAGTAGCAATGCATTTGGAACAACCTCCACTCATATCAGCTCCACTTTGTTTCTTAAGTGGTTGCTTAGACTGTGTAGTGCAAAGAAAATACTGATTACTGATAATATGTCCACAGAACCCCTTTTTAAAAAAATAATAATAAAAAATCTAGGTTGCCCCACTTTTTGTTGGAGAAAAACCGACTTAATAGAATTCAAGTCAAGTTAATTTCATCAAAGAGACATCAATGACAGCAAATTAAAAATGTCACTTGTTAAAAACAAAGCAACCGTTGTTTTGTATGTAGGTTTTCTAGCAACAGGACAACAGACTAATTTGCAACCAGTCCTTGGTTGGACATTTTTTAAATTAGACTTGTACCACATCCCTCAGCTTAAGAGCAGATATAACTTTTACATTAAATAACATAACCAATTTGTTATAGCAGGATTTAAGGAGCTCTGACTTTGATACAAGCTACTCTACTTCCATGTTTTCTGTATTAATGCACGCTCTTTCTCTCTGAATAGTTTCGGTGCAGCCCTGCTTTTGGGCTTGTTCGTGCAGTTTCTTCATGTGCGCTTAATTTCATTGTTTTGGTCTCACAGTCTGGAACAGCTGCAAATTGTTAGGGTAAGCCTTGCATTAACAGAGCCTCAGTAAGGGAGGAGAGCGTGGGGGAGTTGAGGGGTCATTAGGGTGCGGAGAGGTAAATCTCAAACCAAGCACCAACAAAAACAGTCGATAGTCACACCCTATCTTATATTATCACCTCCATCGCTCTGGGTTCTCCCACATGTCCTTATGACTACACTGAACTTCCATAAATGGCTTTTGACATGTTTCGGCTGTGAATAATTGCTGGGCTGCACTTAATCCCCACCAGATAAATTGTCCCAGCGTCATTTTTCAACCATACTCCTCCAGAAACAGTTGAAGTTTACCCACACAGACGGGGAATAACCTTTGAACTTTGAGGCTTAGAACGCTTTTATTAAAATAGCAATAAATCTTTGGCATAATATCTTTGCTAAGATTTGTTGAGTGTGTAGAAAAGAGGAGTTTGTTTTTAAGGCCGGATTATGACAGGGACGTGTGCTACAGACTTTCTGTAGTAAGGAATCTCTTTGGGCTTGGCTTCAGCCATCTGCTTCTCCAAACGGCTTGAAACAAAGATGGTGATCACCCAGCATCCAGGCTGAAAGGTTTCGTTTTCGGGGAGGACCAGTGAGCAAGGAGATAGGCTTTGACGGCAGAAACAGCCAGGATGTGATCTTCTGCTCTCTGAAAACGGCAAACTGGGTCAGATCGGCTCGCTCTGTTCATTGTCTTCACCCCTTGACTGAGCAACTCTTGATCTGGAAAGAGATAAACCATACTGAGATGTCTATGGTTACAGGCCAGCTTAGGAAGTTTAATTGGTATGAACAGTACAGAGAACTTTCCTCTCTCCTCTTGCTGGCGTGTGTGTGTGTGTGTGTGTGTGTGTGTGCGTGTGTGTGTGCGTGTGTGTGAGTGTGTTCCTCACGATTTCCTGACAGCTTATCAGGCTCTGTGCAGGTACAAGCAAAACAACAGTTTCAAATATCCACTGATCATATTTTCAATTTTATCTACAAATATTTATTGTCGTTTACCAAACCTAAAGAAGCAATGCTATAAATTTATTTTCTGAACTTATATTGTAGCTTTTTCTGAGAGAACTGTTAATATAATCAGGTATTTGGATTTGTTTCCCATGGTAACTGGAAATATATATTTTTTAAATTACAGGGTTTTGTTTTTACTAGAGGTCAGGACATTTTTGTCAGCAGCTCATACTTGCTAGAGTGGGGCTTTTAAACTCTTAAATGTGACCCAACCATTGTTGTTAGATTGTTTTATGGAGTAGTGTCCAGACTTTTTCCCTGTAGGCTGACATTTCAAATTGTAAATTAAAAACAAAAAATCTGCTATTGTTTTTTCCCGTACTTTTTGATTCGCAATTAAGTGAAAATGGAAGATTTTAATAAAAAATAGAAAGTATTTTGATTTTTGTAGAAAAGGGACCTGTAAATCATCTTAGATGTAAAATATAAAGAGGCATCAAGCTATTGACTTTTTTGAAAGATAAGTATATCTTTTCTGACATTTTTGGGTCAATTTTTGAAGTATTTCTTCAAAAATACTTACTGCCACTACTTAATTTACTGTTCTTGTCAGATTTGTCTCCTTCCCATAATGGCGGTCAGGGGCTTCACAGACTGCACTTTGGAAACCAATACTTTAGTCAGAAACAGTGGTAAAACCATTGTTGGTGCCAATGAAAAGAAGTCACAAAATAATGGAAATTTCTCCACTTACTGTTAGTTTCAAAATGATACACTGTAGCTTTGGAAAAACTCAGAGTGTTGCACTTCTGTCTGGCATTATTACCAAGCATAACTGGATCCAAGGTGCGCTCTGAGTCACAGTAATGACGGCCGCACCACTGCTTTGCTGCACAGCCTCTGTGGAAAGTCCAAGTTAACAAATTCCAGTCAGGGTGGTGAGGCTTGACTAAAAGATTGGCAGCTATGGCTCAAGAGTTATTGGTGCTTGCCAAGCAAACATAGCTGACCTACAATCATGTGTGAAGTTTACACATTTCCAATAATTTGACATTTTGAAAGAACCAAAAATCCTGACCTAAAATTGACAGTGCAGCTTAACTATGAATGACTATTAAAATGAGACAGAGTAAGCTTTTACAAATTTGAAGACACACAAATCTGAAACCTAGTCTCTGGTCTGAAGGTTACATACACATGGAGACAGGGATCAGCTTCGTCTCCATTGCTAATGTGAGGCTGAGGAACCCGAGTTTCACAGCCACAGGATTAATAACTTTTGATTCAGGAATCAGTGGGGAAACGCCAGTGGATGAACAAAGCAGTTTTTTTGTTTTTTTTAGCACCTCTACCTTGGTTGATATCTTGTCCCCATTCAACCTCATCAACACCTTTTTGAACAAACTGTGTTTCAAATAGTTCAGATTGCTTGAGGTCAGGCTATTGATGAAGCTAATTAGAGCTGCACACCCATTGGCAACATCTTAGTTCCTGCATCACCGTAAATCCCTTAATGGGTTTCCTTCAAATCTCCCACATCCTCAGGTGAACTGGCAGGATTTGCACCTTCATGTCAGGCCACGTACACTCCCACTGTTATTTTTTCAAATTCTTTGTGTGCAGCAATGTTGGCATATTTAAAGCAAAACAAAAAAGAGAGTTTAAGTGACCATGACAGGCTAATACTCTTTAGTTCATACAAGTTTATGTTGTTAATTAATGCAGCCCGTTTCTCGAACATGTACTCTAATTTGCATTTTGGCAAACCCTTAAGAGGATTGCTTTTCTTTTAAAAAGTGATTGTTTGCAAAGCTAAACAGAGGCAGAGACAAGTTGTCTGAAACTTGTCTCTGAGCAAATTTCTGTGTAATTTTTGTGCACAAAATAAAACAGGAAGTTGAAAAAGAACAGAAAACCTGACATACAATTATAAAACAGAGGTGGTTACTCTGTTGGGACACCTAAATTTCCCAAGTCTCAACCATGTAGTTGTTGCTTTAAGAATTAGGAGCTAGTCCTGCATAGAAAAAGGCTGAAATGAGCAAGAGCCAAGCACTACTCTGCGACGACATCAGTCCAACAAAGTTTGACCTACTCTGCTGTGTCAGTGTACCTTAAGGAGGAGCAGGAGGAACAGGCTGAACCTCCTGCACTATGCCCAGAATAAAGCATTCTCAGAATAATGGCTTCATTCATTCATTTTTCCCCTCACACACACACTGACACTTGGTCTGTTTTGATTTGTGGTGCTGCTGCATCATGGAAATTCGGACACGGATTTTTCTGAAAATGACCACGAATTACTTGATTGGTGAAATTTCCCTACTGAGTATTGTGCTGTCATTACAGAAATTCATGCTTCGAGTGGAATAAATGCAATTCCAAGAAACTATTTTTAGGAAATGTAGAACAGATCCTCAATTATATTACCCCTCTCCTGTATTCATCTGTATAAGTATATTACTATGTGAATTGAGTCAGACAGTAATGATTGTTTTCAGGTGTGCTCCTAAAACTTTGCCCTGGATCAGCAGGACTTTTCAGAAGAAGTTTGTTTTTCCCCTCTTTGGTTCAGTGTGGTCATGTTCTTTTCCACCTCATTTCCCAGTTGCCGGCTACCCTTTGCTTCAGATTAGCGGGTGAGCTCTAAGCCTTTGTCTTTATGTGTGCATCAGCTTGTTCAGCATCTTGTTATCCATTTGTGTGTCTAGACAAGATTATGGTCTTTGGCTGCATTACTACTGCAATACTCAAAACAAAACCTGCAGAGGTGATTTGAATACTTTCTTGCTTCACTACACTTCCAAGGGTGAGGATAGTTTGTTAATGTGAAAGGTGTCCATGTGTTAAATTTGCTTTAAGATTAATGATTGACGTGTTGGTTTTAGTCATGAGCTTTGAAACAAGGTGGTTTCTTTCCACTGTCGCCCCATACTTACAGTAGGCTCTTATCTGGTCTTGTTTAAATAACTTTCTACTGGTTCACATTTAATAACTTTTAGAACTAAACTGTATTGTTTTACAATTTAGACAGTTTTTATTTGGGTCTAAATCTGAGTCTATGATTGGATTCTGTTGAACAGAAATAGATCTGGCTACACATCATATACTATAGACAAACATATTCTTTCTAAAATATAGGAAATAGTTTTGTTTGTTAATATGGAATTTGTTTTGTTTTAGAGCAAGGTGATTTTAAGGTTCTGTGAAGTTTTATGTCACCTTATTTATTTCTTATAGTTTGTTTTGTCAGATCATCATTGACGATGATTTTTAGCCCCATTCTACTTTGGTGCTTTGTTTTAATTCGCCCATATGAAAGGATTTTTAAACATTCCTCTCACCAACATCTTCCTTCATAGGGAAACTTCTTGATGTCCTTCGGATCCTTCTGCTGTTTTTAATGTAATTATTCATTTAAAAATTGCCTCTTGTATTATGTTGCCTCATGTCTGGTACTCTGAAACCCGCAACTGCTTGAAAAAGCAATAAATGCAGAAACTCTGTAAAGGGGCAAATACTTTTCCACAGCAATGTAGGTGCCTAATTTTGGAAAACATAAAGACAAAATAAAGGTAGTACCTGACAGTAGTGTGTGAAAAGTGTGTGTGAGGGATACCATATTTATTTGGCACTAACCACACTCTTGGTTTCTTGCCAATTGGGTCAGTCAGGCTCCTGAAAAATATACAGAGCTATGGCAAGAAAGGCAAAAAGAAGGAGTTGAAGAAGAAAAGAGGAGTGAACGGCACTGTGTTTACTTACCCACCTCATTCCACTTAAAACCTCTTCACGTTTTACAAAATTGGAAAGGGAGGTTACGGGCCACAACAAGGCTGTGGTAGAAAAACAGTTGTACATCGCTGAGGTAGGCACTTTTTGGGAAATGTTTCCTGTATGTATGGATGTGTAAGGGGATTTACTGTGTGGCTGTGAGCGCGGGGGAGTCTGGGAGAGCGCACACGCTCACGTCTAACCACTACCAGACCTGCTCCAGATGTGGCACACTGTGAAGCAGCTGGGTATGTTCTGGCGCCTTAGAGTAAGTCCGGTTTCGTGTTTGCACAAACAACACCATGAGAAACTCCTGAGGGAAACTCCATGTGACCTGAACCTGAAGCTTTATGCATGTACAGAACGTCTAGGTGTTGTTTTGGTTTAATTTTTCTTACTTGGTAGGTTAGAGGCACATGGCCCCATTTAAACCTCTCAGATTGCTCAATAATCTGGCAGTCATTACCTTAACAAAAGGGAGTATGAGGAGGCCCTGAAGTTAAGAGTTTACACAGTTCAACAGTTTATACAGTTAGAGCTTTTTAAGGATAGGAGCCTGGTTGGATTGAACTGAATGAGTGAAGACGAAAAACATTCACATCAGGAGGTTTGGCTTCCTGTCAGAAAAGGCATACCTAAACTTCTGAAACCCCCGACCTCCCGATGGTGACCTAACATGTCTTGAAACATTGCTGCTGCAGTAGAAAGGGAAATCAGACTAAAGCTCTCCTATTTCAGGCTAATTAGGATTAATGGAATTATTTCTATTTGCTAAACAGGAGATACTATAAGCTGTGATTTGGGTGAGATTAGTTGTTGTTTTTGCTAGATCCTCCAGACAGAATTTTTGGCTGATGTCTTGAGATGTTGCTTCAATATTTCCAAAATACACATGATTCTGCCACCTCCATGCTTCACAGCTGAGATGGTGTTCTCAGGCTTACAAGATTTCTCATTTTACTCCAGATGTAACAACTGTTACAAGCTGTTGTACTTGATCAAAACACAGAAATGTCTCCAAAAAATGACGTGTTTGTCCCGGAGCCGATTTTCTATCTGTAATCTTGTTTTAAGGTGATGCTTCTTCCTCTCTGAGTGGCTTTCATCTCACGTCTGGACAGAATTAGTTTCACTGTGGGCAATTAGTTTCGTATACCAGCTTCAGCCAGCATCTTCACTGTTTTTTCTTGACTTGATACACAGAAATTCATAATGCTTATGCTTGTGTAAAATGTTTTTGAACAGATAAATCATTAAGCATCTGGAAATTGTACCCAAAGGTCCAAAACGCTATTTGGTAATTTCTTTTGGGGTTTTCCCCCTTGTTTTCACACAAAGGAGGAGTACATTTGAGATGTTTTCCAGATTGAGCCAGTGTCACAGTGTATGTAAACATCTGGTTTCAACTGTACTGTATGTTGGAACTCATAAAGAACCACTGGTGGTTCAGTTCATTTGACATCTGTTTATGTTAAAAGATCACCAAAGCAAGTTTGCAATAAGCCATCTACAGACTAATTTTTACTGAGTTTGCTGTTTTTCTTCCCTCAACATTAGAAACCTCACCAAGCCCTTGCCTGGTGAGTTTTACATCGAATCCGCCCATAAAACAAGCTCCAGATATCTGTCTTCCACTGGAAGAGAAAACCCACTTCCATCCTAATATCTATTGACGTGTTTTGACTGTTAAGCAATAAACACGATCAGAAACAGACATGTGTTTAGACTTGAGCCTGATGACTTTCAACGTGACTCCAGCAAAATGAAATACGATTTGCGAAAACAATTGTCAAGGGATGTTTGCAACTTTCTATAAAGAAAATGGAAACCAGCCGTAAGGCTTTTGCATTTACTTGAAGATCACTGCTGGATGAATTGTCTGGATTTGAGAGTTTGAGAGGTCCTTGAACGTCTCATCTCACCACATTGTTCTACAACCACAAACTTTGGTTAAGTTCAATGAGATTTTATGTAATAAACCAACCCAAAGAATTGCATAGTTAAGAAATGGAGGGTTTTCAATGAATACACACATTTTCAAAAATTTACCATAGTGCACACAACTGTCCTGAGCTCAAATGGGGACCTGCCAACAAGATGCATTCAGTTGTTAACGCCTAAATTTGGCTTTAATTGAAGAATTGTTGGAAGAAAGTCCTCAGATGTCAACAATTCATTTTAATAGAACCGGTCCTCTTTAAACTCAAGACATGCTTATAAAAGAAAAAGTCCCTGTAGTTCGGCTTTAGTCACTTAAATCTGCTTTCACCCCCAATCGGATGCTTGGTTTGAACATCACCATGTCTACAGGCTGCCTTATGAATAGTGGTGGTTCTTAAATTAATGCTGCTTCAGATGATTTAATGTGCAACTTGTAAGACTTAAGTATTCCATATGGATCAAATGTGACCCAGAAAACCAAACTACGAAATGACTCTTTAATTTAGTACCAAATTAAGAGTTGCAGATCAGACACCAGCCTCAACTTCATTAGCCAGCTGTGGTCCTGGTACTGTACACCAAGTTGCAAATTGATTCATTCTCAATTTCTTTAAAGTTGCAACTCTTCAGTTGGCACAACCTTTTGTGCTAAAACCATCCTTCACCCCAGAGCTCATGCTCATTTGGGCTGAGAGCCACGTCTTCCATATCAAAAGCCACCTCTGCATGTGATTGGCTGATTCGCTTTTTGTCTTCATAAGCAAATGAACGGGTATATGTAAAAGTTTTCAGTGAGTGTATATGATGTGTTTGAGGTATAAACCATTTGGTAATTTGGGATTGTGCTTTTTAAAAAAAATTTTAAATGCATATTAGCAACCATAATAGCAACCGTTTACTGTCATTCCTGACAACACCATAACCACAGATTCAATCTTGGCAATATGGATGGACATTAAGCCCTTAAAATGTCAAAAATCATGTTGGGCAAACTGCAGAACTCCAAGTTTGGAGTTTGGAGTTTGTCCTACTGCTGTTCACATCAACAAACAAACCACTGCTCTCTCACACACAGATTGACAATGAAGCTGAAACTGACTGAAAATAAAACGTTGTCCTCCAACGAACAATTGATTCCATCTGGATCGAGATGCTGCAACGTGTCACTGATGGGAGTTTTGAAACGTGACGCTGACACAATGCGTTTTGGAGCATGCGGAGCCATGTTAGGCAGGACTCAGTTTCTCCTCTGCTTCTTTTTTGGGTACACAGCGAAAACAAGAGCAGGGCGATTTGACATTGATTTGAAGGAGGGAGTTGAGGTTACTGGACACATTTGTTGATAAAACCAACAGCTGGAATATTTGATGAATGGAAGCTTTTGTCTGTGAGGGATGTATAAACACTTGCTGTAGCCATGGTACTGAAAAGCTGTCAGGACAACAGTCTCTGGACGTTTTATACTGAATGTATGTGATAGTGCCCTCCATATAAAACACTACTGAACTGGACATTTTGATGTTTTTACGGCTGACTGTTTCTGACTTGCAGGAGATCATATTTTAGCCACTGTGGCTTGGTTTAGTTGGGGTTGGAGTGAATTTTACATTTAGGGCTTAAAGCTGTTAGGGGTGTGGGAGCCTGTTGCACTAAATCATTACGTGACACAAATATATGCATAGGTGTCCAACATGCATTTCTAATTCTAATCACAGAGAACATTATAGGGAGTCATTTTACATATACACTCATTGGCCATTTTATTAAGTATACTCTTGTGAATTGCTTGTTGCAACACGTGGTGAATCAACTAATCATATATGAGCAACTTAATGAAAGTAGGCATCTTAATGCAGTGAAAATGACCATAAGTCATCCCAATGTTCAATTATATGGAATTTGTCCAGTTTAACAGGCTGAACTAGATGTTATTGTAATAAAGATGATTCATTTTGAGATTGAACGTTGAAGTTGATAACTCTCTAATTATTACCACTCATAAAAAATCCTTTGTTTTGTTGTAAATATCCATTAAAACAGTCAAATTTAAATGGTCTACCATTTTAACCCAGTTTAACTTCCTTGATCTCAATGGAGTTTAAATAATAGAAATTGCAACATTTTCAGTCAGATTTTAAACAGAAGGGATTATAAAGCCATTAAACTTTATTGTGTTATTCATATCTAATCTCTAAACAAAAAATATAGAGCCTTTAGCAAAGTTTCTGCCAAGCTGCGTTGCCATGGATTACTTAAAGTGTTTTGTAAAAACTACTGTCAAAACCTTTTTTTTTAATGTTTTTTTTTTAAATTCATACAAATCAAAAAAAAAAAAAAAACGTTCCCTGTTTCTTTTCTGGACTAAGAATGAAACCTATTTGAATTTGTGCCCATCCTTTTGCATTTTATTATTGTACTGTACTATTTGGCCTATTTCACGTGGCAGTGAAGCATTACGGTCTGTGGGCGTCTGAGCTTGTTTTTATGTGTTTTTATTTATATATACTTCACAGTTTTGTGCTCTGGTAGTTTTTGCCAAGCTTCCCAAACAGCCTCCTGGGTAACCTAAATCTAAGCTCTGACAAAACATCATTAAGCACAATAAAATCATGACCTACTTTTTACACAATCATAGATGGAGACAACCTTTGAAAACAGACAGGGTGTCTCGGAGGATTAATGCAAACATATACACACAATCTGTTCCCTTCTGTCTGCAGTGTGTAAACCTTTCCAGGGAAACGCAGTTCTGTAGGTACTGTTGAATCCACTCCTCGGATCACAGCCCAATTTCTTATTCGTTTCCCAATTTCTCCTCCTCTTCTTCCACATTACACTTTGACTGGCGCACATTCAATACTCTGATACACCAAAACTAACACATTATGGTTTGGCACAGTGTTCACTCCCCCTCAGGATAGTTACAGATTACATTAGTACTGTGATGTTTATTGCTATAGTCTGTTAAGCAGTGGTAACTAACTAACTAACTAACTAACTGACTGACTGACTATACCTTTTAACGTTTGTTGCAAAAAGCTTAGAAGCAGGACAAAAGGAAAAGGCTGCAACAGATAACAACAAGAAATTCACAAAAAAGAGAGAAGAACTTAGGGTAGTGGCACATTAGGCACAGCAAATTAGTTTGGTCCAATTTCTTGCTTAGATAGAAGCTCAGAGTTTGGGGTTTTTGCTAAAACACAGACCTTCTCCTATGCAGTGGACATATGTGGGGCAACCAACCAATTAGGAGTATTGTTAGGTAACCAAAGAGCTGAGTGACTTCACTAAAATTTGCCAATTCCTAAGAGCTCTTCATTAGTGACCCCAGAACAGTTCACAGGTGTGAGATTTTATTTCATCATAGCTGAAGGAAATTGTCTGTTGAGACTGCTGATGCTGTGGATCACCATGGGGAAAAGCCATCTGCAAAGCCAATTAGCCTCAAAGCGCACCATGGAGCAGACCAAGCCTCCAGTCAGGGGAAAACTTTCCTGGCTTCAGAGTGATGGTGAGGATTTATTTCCAGCATCAAAATGCAAAACAATTGGTTGGCACATATTAGAGGGAGAAAAGTTTTTTTAAAAACCCCTTAACTCCCCAAAAACATGTGATCCTGTTTGTATTTTTCGGTTTTGATGACACTAAAGTGTGGAGCAAACACATAATCTCTCTGACAGGAATAATTACTCCTCTCAAAAGAGGTTTAGTGTGGATTCAAGCAGGAGGTATTCATCCACTGAGATACACAGACACTTAAACAATGCGGTCAAATAGAAAGCATCCTGAACAAACACCTCAGAGTCTGCGTCTATTGAATACATTATTGATAAATTACTGGGTGCAGAAAACTAGCATACTGTATTTAACTGCAAAGAAGTCATTAAACATTTTGCTCTTATAGACAAACCAGTTGGAAATTGTGGAAAGTAAATGGACAATGACTAAATGTTCTTCGCCAGTTTATCAAGTTTTGAGAAAGCTTAATAATACTCTAAATTTGCCCAGGTTATCGCTGATTGAAAGCTTGAATAAACTCTTCACTGGAATGAATCTCATTCATTCTGGCCCTTGGTGATCACCTTTTTCTTTTTATGGTAGAACAAAAAACAAGAACTCCGTTCACCACTTTTAATTTTTTGATTTTCTGTTATCAATGCATATGAGTTTAACTAAAATCTTACATCTTAACTGATATTTGGTAGTCTGTCCCTTCAAAAGTTGCAACAGTACCCTATGTGTTGTCATCAACAAGCTTCTGGGTTAATTCTAGCTGGCTGTGAGGCAGACTTAATTTAAATGGAAAAACTAATTAGAAGCTTGTTAGTTTGCTAAAGAATTTCTAATCAAATATTAGTATGTGCAGAATGCATAGTTGTTATAAATCAGTGATTGGCTTGGTTGCATCATGCAAAATGAAGGACATTCATGGTCAATATGCGTACATGTAAACACCTGAAGACAACTGTGTTTAAATTAAATTCCAAACTACCTGGCAATTTAGTCTATCTAATAATTTGATCGATGGACTTCAGGTCCAGCCACGTTTCTCCCCTTCCACAGACGTTGGTTTGGCTTTGAGCCATCATGAAAAGAAAGTTTATAGGAATGCAAAACGTTTTTGTGCACCAGTTTCTCTTTCTATTTTTGCACTTGTGCAAAACAGTCAGTAAAATGCATCCATATGTGGAGCTTGAAGAAACAGCTCCATTAATTAGCCTGACAGGTAATGTTTTATTTTATTCATTGTAAAATGCAAAAAGTCTCGTCTCTGGCTTTTCTTGGACAGCCTAATGTACAACCATGAATGTTGATTTATGAGAATTTGGCACAGAGAGGTAGTGGTGAATCATTGCACAAACACACCAAGGCCTTATTGGGCCCAGACACTGTGGCTAATCAAAGTCAAACCCATAACCTGTTCTGAAGTATACGGAGCCAGACACCTGCAGAATGCCACACTTTACCAATACCAAGATGTCAAAAGGAAAACAAACACAAAATGGACTGGGAGACATTGGGCCACACACATACACACCCCTGCTGACCCACAAACACAGATATGCCACACATAGTTCTCCCCCCTCCCTATTGCACTCATGCATGAAGTCTTATAGGACACATGGAGATCCACTGTTTTGACAACAATCACAGCGTGATTTTCGGGGCATGGATTCGACTTTTGCTCTTATTTGACTTTTTTCTTACTCTATCAGCACTCTCATGTGATTCAGATAAAACTTTCTGTTGTACTTTCTATTGTACTCTCTCAAACTTTTTATTGTACTCATTCTGACTACAATAAGAGTTCTTTTGTCAAACTCTTTTACCATTCAGGCTTCTGGACTAAAACTATATTTTCCAAGATCAGCACCCGTATTAATAACCAATATTACCATCCAAACCTGTCTGACTGTGAAAATGCAAACTAATGTGTCATAATCAGCAACAACAGTCTTTTACATCAAAGTTGAATTGTGTTGGATAGATTTTATTTCAGCCACATTGGAAGGGTTTAACCTCCTGAGACCCGGGCTTTTGTTTGATGTGCATTTTTTATGTCTCCTTACTATTTGGGATTAGTATGACCTAATTTTAGTTGAAATTAAATTTTAGCTTTCTATGTGCTCTTGAACTATGTCAAAACCAATGCCCTCATATGAGGACAATGGGTCTGTTTTTGCATATACATTTCTCCTTGTCATTTGGGATCATAAGGACCCAATTGGCCTAAAAATGAAATTTCAGCTTTCTACAATAAGTGGTTTTCTCAAAACCCAATGTCCTCAGACGAGGACATTGGGTCTATCTGTGTGACGATAAGACCATTCAATCAATGTTATTATTTACATCTGTGTTTACAAAAATGTAATGTCCTCATATGAGGATGCAGGGTCTCAGGAGGTTAAGACATTGGATGGACAGTTTAAGGTCTGGACTTTGACTAAGTTCAGCTGCATAACCCAGATATGCTGTGATTTAAGGTAAAAAACGAATGATTGGGTGGCCACCCTAGAGGATTTTTGCTGTCATGTTGTCAGATAGACTTTATTTAAGTGATTTCTTGATTCTACTGATGTTGAATTTCCCAATTATGAATGTGATTAGAGGAGATGACCTCAGATTTCCATAGAACATAGTTGATTAGGTCATTTTAATTGCAACATGGGAGGGAATTACTTTTTCGTATAACATTAGGCTGGTTGGGATATTGTTTGTTACATGATGATAAAAATAAGGATTTCATAAATCTGGAAAATGTTTAGTAATCCCCAGCAAGGATTAGAAACCTCACATGTGAAATGGCTTCAGGTACATATCAACAGACTTTATGTGGGATACAATAATGTGCTTCAGTTCGAAGGCTGGGTGGCCATGCTCAACAATGAAAGTTACCCTCCAGCGATGACTTAAACTCATTCTGACTACAATAAAAGTTCTATATGCAGCTGTTTTATGTAAACTTCTGCATCATTATTGACCATTTAATATCTTCACCACATGTTCCACATTGCATCTTATTCAGCGATGTCATAAACCATGCTCCACATGTGCAAATCAAGGACTTTAGCTTTGCTGCTTTCAAACTGGGAGAACTATATTTTCACAGACAACATTAAGACTCTATTACTGTGCACCGATCCATGAAAAGTCAGCCTAATGAAACTAAAATACAGTAAAAGCGGTCTTTAATGAATAGAGTGTTGCAGCTCAATGTGTGTGGTACCTTTACATTGCATGTGCTCCAAGATTGTACCATAACTTGTTAAAGGAATCATCTCCCTGCTCAGCTAATTCTTTAATGTGTTTCAGATGTGCTGCATAATAACTCACTGGCATTTTATAAGCTTTGTTTGAAGAGAACCGGATGCTGATTCTGCACATTTGAATGATTTGATGCAAGACAATGGACTTAAAAAGAAAGAGGTTTTTAAGCTATGCACACAATAAGTAGTATCTAGAACTATTTTAGACTCATAGAAAGATGTGTGGTAACTTTTGCAGTTGTGCCAACTTTTCATCTGGTTTCTGATTCTGCCTGAGCTTTAAAATCAATTAAACTGGCAGTTTGCTTGCTAGTTTGCCAATAGCTAGCTTTCAGCCTTTTACTACAACAACAAATCACCGTTATTACTGTGCTTTTAAAGTCCAGTTAAAGGCTTTTTGCAGGCACTTTAAAAAAGGATAGGTAATTCAGACTACTTTGAATCAAATTAAACACAAAAATATGCTTAAATGTCATTGTTTTTTTTTTTCACACTTTCCAGTAGATTAATTTTGCCTTTAAAGGTCCTTATTCTGTCATAGCCTAAATTTGACAAGGTGTCAGTTTTAGTGCATATTGACATGATAGCATCACATGTTACTCCTGATTTATCAACTGGACATACATGATGTTAATCTACTGTTCTACTGCTAAATGCTACGGTGTATTGAGATTTAGAGAATGAAGCAGTCTCCAAACAGTGAACTTGAAGTTATTCAGGTAATATGACTTTTATTTAATTAATGAGCTCAATTGGATTTTACAGGATAAATCAGAAATCAGGCCTCATCCCTCTAAAAAATGAAATTATTATTTGAAATCTGCTTATTGTAAGTTTTTCTTTAGATGTTAACCAAATGTTTAAAGATAATTTAAGTTTGACAAAACAGTAAAACCAGAAGACATTTGTTGGGGACATGGCACTGTGTTTTAACCAGCAAAGTTGTTAACAGATTTCATGTTTGCATGATTTTAAGGCAATTTCAATATAACGATCCATTTTTTTCATCTAAGTTGCTGATAGATATAGTTAAGTCCATCACTGACCTCAAACTGCCTGGGCCACTGTTTTTAAGCACAACCAGACTTAACTGGCAACATACGTGTGTTAAATTCTCCTAGAATGTGCAAGCCCTCTGGCTTATCCGGTCCAACCTTGAAGCCCTGCTGGAGTTTACTTTCTTGCAGGTATCTATGTCAAAATGTTGAGTGCAGATCTTTCAGGTCCTGCAGTAAATAGGCTATAAAAACCATAGGAAGAGGAAGGGAAAAAAGGAATAGCCTTGCTATCCAGTGCCAAAACAGCTGAGTACGCCTCCAATATCCCCACCCAGCGCATCCTCCACATGAAGCACCCCCACCCAGAACTGCCAACAAATGGGTCAGGAAGTGAGTTAATTAGTAGAGTAGAAATGTGGTTCAATGAAAATCATTGCATCTTCGAGGTGTTACTTCGGCTGCTCTTTATCGTCACCCCACCTAGGAGTAGTCGAGCCTTTTCCTGCTAACAAAAAGCAGGATTTACAAAGCCAAAACGGAAGCTACTGACAGCTGTTCCTCTCATCACCTTTGACTGATGGGTGAAAGTGACCTCCCTTCTCTTCCTCCTCAATGCCGTCATGAATCAAACTTGAGCTCTTTGACTCAGGAAAAGTGCGTTTGAGGGCCTGTGTGCATGTGTGTGTAGGTGGGGTGTATCATATTTTCATAGTGTGTGTGTGTGCTGTCTGTATTTTGTATCATCATCATCATCTCTTACAGCTACTAGACTCCTGGGTTGCATCAAGGATAATTACCACCAGGTTGATTGTTGTGGAGGAGTTATAACTTCATGTCCCGTCCAAGTTTTGAAGCTCAAATTACACCACACAGGAGACCCTCTTTCTGAACCTATCAGAACTTAAAAAGGCAGCAGTTCCCTTTGTTTTGGATTTGTGCAACTTGAGAAATCTTGAAGAACCTCATCTCTGTGTGGACCATTCAATTCCCAAGCCTCCTTGGTTGTTGGCACAGAGCTTAAATAAAGCTAAAATAAAGAACAGAAAATGTCCTTGGGATATGAGTTGTAACAAGTAAAATGCTGAAGCTGCAGACTGGACTCCTCTGTACTGTCACGTTTCATATAAAATGAGTGGCCACTTGGTGACAGAAACCAGCCTTTTTAGTGAGTTGAGTGACATTAAGCAACAGGTGGCTCTTTCTTAGCTTCCCGGTTGTTACGGAGTTGCTGTTTCCCAGCGGTGCCACTCTCTCTGACATCACTTACGGGACAGAATGTGCAGTAGAGCTGGCGTAGAGCCCTCTGCCATATAGCACATGCCAAGAAGTTGGAGGGCTGTCAACACTTTGGCTGTTTTGGGCCTTCTGCAGTAACATGCCACACAGCAGACGTAGAGAACCCAAAAGTTTTCCTTGCAATGTTATCTTGTATCACCACTTGGAGCATGACGAAGTGATCTTGGTGCATTAGGTCACCGATTAGATGATCAAAGTTGAAATTAAGGTATTTACCATTAGTGGAGTTACCCTCTGGGTTGTTGTTATTGTCAACAAAGATCATAATCTCTGTTGTTTTTCATGGCTTCATTGTTTGCTTTTGCCACAGATAAGCACCACATGGATGCTATTTCTGCCTATCTCAGTAGATTTACTCATTTTCAGCTGCAAGGGCAAGCAGAACAATGTCCAAGAACCATGTGGTTGTGGACAAACAATAACTATGAGATGTCCTCAGTGTCATTTGGATAGGCTAATATTTATTATTAAACTTTTATGTGATCAGAAAATTTTTTCCAATGATGTAAAACTTGTTACTAATAGCTTGACTATAAAGAAAAACAGTACAGTTGTGTTATCTTACAAAACCATTTTTTCAGAGTAAGCGCACAAACTTTCATGTGTGCTACATTGGTAAATATATATGCTTTAGTTACATCCCATAGCTAGAGTTTAACATGATGTTACATCACCCTTTGAAGCTTTAACAGAGTGGCCCTCAATGTTCAGGAATGTTTATGAGTATTTTTGACCTTTTTTCCAGAAGCAATTTTTGAGGTCAGACACTGATGTTGGATAAGAAAGCCTGGTACTCACATTCACCACTCTCATTCAGTTCAAAGATGTCCTGTTAGGTTGGAGTCAGGACTCTGTGTAGGCCAGTGACATTTCTTCCTCAGCCATGTAATTGTGGCTTTGTGTGAGCTCCATAAATAATGATGCACAGTCATGCTGGAACAAGAAAGAGCCATTCCAAAATTGTTCCCACAAAGACAGGAGCATGAAATCATCAACAATTTCTTGATATGCCAAAGCATCAACTCCTAGAAAACAACCCAAAACATAATCCTGCTGGATGCAGTAGATTTGGTGATGCAAGGACTTAATGCAACTGCTAAGCTAACACTACGACTAACCCTTCCAGCAGGACAGTGACCTAGTTTGTCCTCTGCTGCTTGCATCATGCAGAAAACTGACTTAGGAACACAATGCAAGAAAGCTTATGAAAAGTCAGAGCATGAGCTGTTAGCGTAGGCACAAATTAAATTTCCTATTGCCTTTTTAGAAAGAGTTTAAATCTCAGCCACCGCAAACTTTGGCTGTCTGCAAAACCGGCCATCCGTTAGCATAAGTGCTATAAAAGCTTTTGGTTCATGTTACTATCTGGATCTCAAAAGTGTTGATGGAACACCGCGCTCAAATTGTGGTGCTTTCCTCTTTGAAATTTCAGTTTTAATTATTAACTACACCGACATGTTCCCCATTTTAGGCCATTCCTTTGGAAATTCTTAAATCCCAGCTCTGGCACTTCTCGAGCTCTTAAACAAAGAGCTGCCAAACTTTTCACTTTCAATGAAATATTACTGTTTTATGTTTTTAAAAGAATAAAAAAGAGTAACATTTAAGAAGTTTTGGATTTTAGTCTTTTAAGGGAGACTATGATCAGCAGATTTTTGCCTTTACTAATAAAACACTAATCATCTGAAGCAAGTTCTGATTTAAAGAGAAGGCTGACTCATTTTGGGGACGTGTTGTTTGCTGTCTGAAAGTTGAGCTCCAGATCAGACGCTTTCAGAGCCCAGAGAGGAAACTAATATCTCTTAGTATAAATTTAACTTCTTATTTTCCGTTCATTTCAGCTCTATTCTTACTCTGTCCTTTTCTATTTTCATTCCTACATTGTTAATTAATCAACCTTATCAAAAGCCTAATGTTGACCACCGGAAAACAGAGTTAAGTTTGTCATGGGGTGACAATGATGCAGGAGGACAACATGTTGCCTTGTCTCAATGCTAAAGGAAGTCGGATGTCATGTTTCCACCCCAAACACACCCTGACTTCCTTTCGTTTCTCACACAGTAATGACTAATTCCTGCATGTCATGCAGGAAGTTGGTTGCCGCAATTACGACAAAGCATGAAAGCCCTGTGAGCCGTCAGGTGGAGGCTGAACTGACCCTTGGGCACGAGTTGTCCTGATCAGTGGTGGGAGTGGATGGGTGTGGAACCAGGAAATGAATTCACACAAAGAAGCTATAAAATATATAAAAGGGTTATATAAAACAAGTTCCTGACTCCTCACAGGAAATGCGAAAACTGGACTGTGACTCAGCAACCGGCCTTTAAGGTTAAAATAATTTCGAGAAAAGCAACACCCACCATGCCACCCTATTTACTTTAAATTATTTTATCATTTTGCTTCACTCTCTGAGGTAATATCAGTCGAACAGGACACAGAAAATCTAATATTGTTTAGTGTTTGTGCAGAAACAAACATTGAAGCAGAGCTGGTAATTACCTCCTTACAGGTTTCTTCTGTGTTGGCTGCTTTGACACTCTTAAATGTTTCAGATCATGAAACCAAGTTTAGTTTGTGACAAAGATAATATAAGTAAATGCTGAATGCTGTTAAGACGTATTTAACCCCGTAAACACACTAGTTCTGCTCGTTTCTTCTTCAGAGATATTTGTTTCCTTCCTTTCAGTGCTTCTCTCTATAGTACCATTTCAGAGTGAAGGGGTGAACAGGTTGCTCAAAGGGTTTGGTACCAGATTATCAGGGGTGGAAACAAACTTAAAGAGTCTCCATACCCCTGTGATTCTGCATCCACCCCCCACAAAATACCTCAAAAAGCAAGGTAACACACATTGTGGGAGAGAGTGAAGTGTCAGTGTACTTACCTTTAATCCACTGCGAGATGAGCAGCTCTGAAGATGGGCTTTTTTAGTAATCCTGTTGTATTAAATAGAATTTCATTAAGACCTCAGGATGATATGAACTTGTGAGAACGGGGCTTAGTACTGTATGTCTCCTTAAAACAGTACAGGGGCATCATTCAAAGGATTATGCTGGAGTATCTCTTTCACGAGGAAATTGCAGTTCATTCGATAACCTTATCTCCCTTATGAATGCCTTTTTAAGGTATTGTTCCTCCAGTGACATTCACTTTGATTTCCACAACTTCAAAGCGAAGATGTGGAATTCAGCAGTAGGCTCTGTGGCTGCAGAGTCTAGATGGAGTGAAAGCCGATCAGTTTTCTGTAGGAGATTTGGTTAGTTAAGGAAATTAACCCACCGAGGAGTTCCCTTGATCTGCTGCTGCCTCTGCTTTAGCCTGTAATGAGCCTTGACAACATGAGAGTTTTGTGTCAGCGCAGGAGACAGACTGCTGAGTTCTGCTCAGTCTCGCTTGCGTTAATGTGACCGCCATGTCTGTCTTAGTCAAAACTCTCATGAAATCTTGAAGGAGTTCTCTCTTGACATGGACTCTGGAGACGGGTATCCCCAGCTGGAGATGATGTGGAAGGGATGAATTCTGGGTGACTGAATAAAAATATTTTTAAGAGAAACAGACCCTTCATCTGCCTTTTCTGCCAGATCAAGACCCGCTCCCTCTGTGGTGCAGATAACAGCCTAACCTACTAACTTACGGTCAATAGGTCACCATCCTGTTAGTGACTGATGATCAGGCAGAAACTACCCACAGTGCCGTTTGGATTTGGAAAAAAAACATTCCTTATTCTGATTATATCCACAAGGCAAAGAAAACTCTGCAAAGACACAAACTGTTGGACTGAGTCTTGATGTGAAACAACTCGGCCAGACCAGGAGCTCATTTAAGTCCAAGCAGACAAATCAATCTTCATCAGTGTGGTATAAACGGTGGAAGACTTGCGAGAGGAGGGAACCACATATCTGGAGAACATCGCCTTCTCCGGGGAATCACTTTCTCATAAATGAGTTGATAATGTGTTCAGCTTAGCTCCAAGAGGAGGTCGTTGAGTTCATGAAGTTGAAGAAAATGGCAATCAGGTTTGCTGCACTTATGACGACCACAACATCTAAACAGATGGAAAGCGGGTCAGATGGCCAAGTTCCATCACATTCAGACCGGATTTTCATAGCCATGACCCAAAAAAGTCCCACATATGGGCTGGAAGTCGAGCAGGAGAAAGAGAACTCCTCTTGAACCGTGAAGGAAATGCCGAATTGGATTTTTGCTGAGTCGAATTTAAGAGAGCTCAGTTATTTATTTCTTTTTTTCACAACAAAATCCCTGCACTGCACAAATCAAGGCAGACAGAGAGATCTACAATCTGCTGTCCTTGGGATACTCTGTACACTTGTGGGCTTGACCACAGCAAGACCCCTGCAGTGTTGTACAGTTTTTCATTGCAATTATGGAATTTAAAAGTAAAAGTTTCATTTAGGTGTTTGGATTTTGTTTTAAAGGTGTGAATAAAAACTAAAAATGCAAACAATAACAATATAAGTAAAATATGTAGTTTCTTGTGATGCACATGAAACATTGCTTGAAATTAATTTTATATTAAAGGGCCAACATAGCTAAATATATTTTATTTCCACATTTTGTGGGTTAATCTAATCTTTATTTCATAAAACAGAAATAAATAGCCTTTTGGAGGGCACAAAAAACAATCTAGAGTATATTTTAATTCATTTGAAATTTAACAGAGCAGTGAAAGGGCCTTCATTTGGCAACAAAATGTTTATTAGGGTAACAGATGTCCATGATCTCCAACATGGAAACCAATATCTACACACAGACATAAAACATACAGGGCGGCTTCAGCGGCTCCTGATGCCTGCTCAGCTCGTCAGTGAGTCCATGTGATGACGGGTTTTCCAAAAGGAAGGAAGTTCGACCTGCTGCTTGGCTTCCTGGACCTTCTTGTTGCGTCTCAGTCAACGGGAGAGTCAGAAATACAGATTTACACGAATCGCACCAGACTGCTCCAAATTGAATTTAAGTAGTCGTCATCTCCTTCACGACATTACTCTGAGCATATTTCATCTCTTGTCATTGGCTGCTTCTCAGCATGTCACCACACAAGTTTCCTCTCACTAAAACAAGGATGAGTGGTTTTGTCACATTGTAAAGTCATCAGAAAGTGGGCGACGCAGCAGGGACTTGTCCACAGGCTTCCTTGTCTGGCTTGTTATGAGTCTAACAGTCACATCCTACCCACTCACCCTCTGGTCGGAGAGGTATGGAGGAACAGAGAGGAAAGGAAAGTTAGATGGAGAGAATGAATGGGCAGACTAAAATTTAAGAGGAGTAGTTGTATTTAAAAAAGCTGGTTTGCATAAGGAGCAGCTATGGCTCCCATATGGGTGATTGACACTAGCTTCATGGTGAAAGATCCTTTTTATCCCAACTTTTATGTAAAAGAAAAAAAAAAAACTGCTTTTGAACAACTTATCCAAATCAAAGTGCCTGAAGTGGCAACAAACTTCATTACCATAAAATGAAAAGTCTTCATGTTTCCAGATTATGAGCCAGCGGTAAAAACCCCCCCAATGAATTTAAGTTTTTTATAAGACTTGTCCACACAGAGTTGAATGAAACAATTAGGACTTTTGCACAGAGCCGTGTGTTTGCAGATGCAATGTGTAATCTTTTATTTTGGGTGTGGAGTGTGTATCGAGCTGCCATGGTGTTAGTGGTTATTGTGGTGATGTTAACTGGTGAGGAGCGCCTCGCTGCCGTTGGTGTGAAACCGAGCATTGTTCAAGAAAGCAGCAGCGGCTGGAGTTGTACTTTCTGCATGTACAATAGATCTGGTATGAATTGTCAAAGTCAAACATGAAAGCATCAAGATAATTGATTGAAGAAGCGTTAAACAATGTGGGAAACATTCTTTTCCACTCTTTATAAATTAACTTCAAAGAGATTATAGGGCTTTTTCAAACCCCATGTCTAACTTTTCCTCCATTTTTGTCATGGTAAAGATCACAAGAAGTGAAAAAATATTTGTAAAATAATATCGTGTTTATTTGCTGTAACCCCTCTTTGCTCTTATACTCAATGTTTCTTTACAGCTGTGTATGCTCTAGAATAATTCAAAGGGGTTAAAATTTCTCACATTTTAGTTCAGTCTAAAGAAATAGAAAGTGATGCCAAAAACCAGCTGTGATGATTTTACATGCCATGTAAAATAAGACTAAAGTAGAAAGGAGGATGCTAGCACTGGATGTCCTTGAATTTGTTTAAAGTCGAAAGCAAGCTGTCGATTAGGAGGGGTATTTAATACATTTATATGAAACCTTCATAATACCAGTGGTCTTGTTTATTAGATGTTCTTCCCCATGTCAGCAGGGGGCAGTGTGGTTTCATCCCTTACACGGTCTGTAGTTCTCTATAGCAACTCTGATACTGAGCTTTCCTTGATAGTTCCTTCAGGAGCAAGACCCTGCTGTTTATGCCAGATGTAAGAATGATGATGCATTCAGAAAAATATCCATAAATGTAGAAAATGTGACTGAAAATAGTGATTTGAGAAAGCCAGTGTTTGGCTAATGCAGACAGCAAGAATCTGAAACCTTTCTGCCTGCGTGCCATAGAAGATTTTCCTCTCCTTCCCTAAGATTTTTCTGTCTGTCATATTTCAATTGAGATTTTTATAGCATTTAGAGAATGATGCTAGATGTTTTTTGTTTCCAAAAGCCATCTTTGATCTTCTTTGTACACCTTCCAGTATAAAACCTTATGTAATAAGATTAGTTGTCTTGTTTCATGATCAATATTTCCTTTGGTTGAATAAAGGCAGTGAAGCCCATAGAAAACCTCATAAAGACGTCCATATCAGGATTTTACCATCGCCATGTAGTCACCAGAGATTGCTTTAATCTATCATTTGTCACACTTTGTTGATGGGATTCATCTTTATAAGAAACTACTGTTAAATTGTGTCGCATTTGCAGGGATTTTATGCATCCAAAAAATGTGGAGAAGCAAAACGTTTCATAACTTATGCAAATAGGTAACTACTTAATATATTTTATGCATTTATAATAGAGCTTCTTCACATTGTTCGAAAACAAACCCCTTAAAGCAAGTCATGAAAACTCAGGAACTAGGATGAAGGAAATACCGGAGACTTAAAAATAATATGGTCAATGAAGATGGATATGAAAAGGTTTGAACACCAGTTGGCTTTAATGGGATCCCCATAGTATTTCTACCAGTTTGAAATGCACAGAGGCAGTGGGCTGCTGGTGGTTTCGAAGTATACACTGTGTCCACATTTTTCCGGTGCCTCTTCTAAGAACTCCACAGAGAACAAGAGGGAGGAGTGTGTGTGTGTCCCAGGTGTGTGAAGGAGGAGGATCTAAGCTAACAGGAGGCAAAGTCAGTTCTAGGAGAGACATTTAAGATAATCACAGTGTGAAAACAGTGAAAACAAGAGGTTGTTTAGAAAACTATTGAGAAATTTTGAACAGAGCTGATCCACCTGATTAGACCAAAAATCAAGGCCCATTTCTCTGCACAATTCAGTGTAGAGAAATGTGTGTATGTCCCTTGAGACATCAAACAGATTGATGAATGATCAAACTACATTCGTGTTTAATAGTTTACTACAAAAAGGATGAATATTTAGCCAAATAAATTACCCTGCGCTGATGTTTTGTTCCCCGCTAGGCACTGAGGGTCTGGGCTTCACTGTGGTCACCAGGGACACCGCAGTCCGTGGGCCAGGGCCAATTCTGATTAAGAACATCCTGGATCAAGTTAACCAAAGTTTTTACTAGTCTTGTTAAACTTAAACAGAAAAGAATAAAAGAAGCAATAGTTTCTGAAAAACAAATCCAATATATTGGTACTACAAAACCTTGTCCACATTTTCATTTAGGATGGTTTTAATCTATGCAGCCCTCTGTTATAGTTTGTTGTTTCACAGCATATAAAAAACAGGTTTTGTTTGGCCCATTATCAACTGGAAGGTTTCTGAAAACCTTTTTTCAAATGGTCCTGTCTATATCCTGAAGACATTTCAAAAAGTCACTAAATGCAACTTTACATGTCTTACATTATGGATGTGCAGCTGATAAATCTGTAGTAACTACACAACATTATCATCTCAATATGAATGCCTTTGACACTTCATTGCTGCTATATCACACAGAGTTAAGGCAGTTCTGAAGGTAAAATGGAGACCTATACTAGCAAAATGTATCTAATAAAGTGGCCTGTGAGTATATGTTAAAGGAAAAACAATGTATGAATTTAAACAAAAATGAATATTGATAGCTAAGGGTTGTTCACAGCGTTCTTCCAGATGAACACTGTTAATACCAAACCACAGTGTCTGTTATATAGATAATTGAGTCCATAAGTGAAATAAAATGTAACAATAACAGAGACCTACATCTGTTAACTGGTGTGTGGAGACGTAATCCTTATCCCATAGGAGTTTAATCCATAAATCCAGGGAATAACAGTAATCGGACAGTTGTGGGACAGGTTGGGGGCTCTTACTTCTGTTGACGTGGGCAGGCCCTGCTGAGAAGGGACCCCATGGCCTCATGGGAAAACCCTTTTGACGTCAAAGTGCGTTCCGAGCCCACAGATGGAGTGTTTTTGTACGAGATGCCTGGTCTCGGCTTACAATAAAGAAGGGGAAATTGCAACCACAGAGTTAAGAAGAGGGGAGGATGAACCCAGTCTGGACGTCTCACACTATTTCCCTCCCACTGTATGTGGTGAAGGGCCACGGTCGGCCCCCTTACCTTTAAGGAAAATCATTTACTGTTAATCTTCATCTTAAGTGCTTCATTCTTCCCAGTCACATGTTCTGCAGATGAGCTTGGTGTTTGGGGTTCAACCCAATCTCTAAATTATATTTTGCATTAGGCGCTATGGACAAACTATTTATCGCTTTTTTTCCGTAACAGCATTTGTTCCTCCAGGTGGATGCACGCAGAAGTTGGCTGATCTCAGTGGTGACACCTCCAGCTGTTTCTGCTGACATGTGGTGTTGAAGCCTCGACCAAACGTGCAGGGTGTAAACCCAGCTGTTTGGCTGTTGCCTCATCTCCCCATCTGTTCCTATTGTAAAAAAACCCCCAAAAACACATGCACAAAAACAGATGGAGCTGAGTAAAACTAGCACACACTACTTGCACACACAGATTAAGACACACTTGCATGTGTTGGTGGGCACTTATCTGTTCCACAGGACACATCTTTGATTACACACTACACACCACAGTCAGCCACAAACAGTCGGTTTGGTGTCTAAAAAGGTCAGAAGGTGCAATTTAGTGGAAAAATAGATGTGCAGCCACAGTAATAAAAGTTAGATGATGCTGAAATATCCTGCCTTTATCAACAACATTGTGACATTTCATGCAAAACATATTAGATCAAATAAATATGCCACAGTGAATTAAATTCAGATTTGTGAGGAAATCAATAAGAAGATACAGGATTAAGAGTTCAAATGTTTCAAGTGAGGTTATGGTGAAATGTTAAAGGCAGCAATATCTTCTCTACAGTAAATGACTCTAACGGTTCCTTCATTTTACATAAAACCGGGTCTGTTAGACCAGAATCATGAAGTTAATGAATAGCCCAAGAGGAACCATTACCAAGCAGACTTGTGCCATTTTAAAATAACTCTAATCTCAAAAACATCATTGTGGTTTATGCATAGTGAACTCCCAGTGTTCACGAGTGTTAGGGTCCACAGACGCCAAATAGTATAAATTCCCAAACATATGAAACCTGCCCAAGAAAGGCTTGTAACTGCATACTTTAACAATATCTACAGTCTGCCTTGTCTCCGCTTAATGTACAGCCAATCAGTGCGAAGAAGACAAATGGTGCTTCTGGATTGGTTGCTTTGCAAACATCAGCCAATAAAACCAGTCAAGTAGTTTTGCTCTGAGGTATTTCAGCTGGAGTTGCAATTTCTCCTGAATGGTTAAGATCTGCTATAGAAAAAAAATCAACAAATAGGCACATTTTTAGTGGATAGTGAACTGCCTCAAGTTTATTTCAACTAAATAAATATGCAGCTCTTAACACCACAACAAGAAGCTTAGCAAGCAAACTCTAATTTCAAACCAGTAAATTACAAAAAAAATCGTACTTGTTACATAAAATTAAGTAGCAAAGCAAAGTGCATCACTGCAGCCTTGGATATCTTACTGGTAGTAGCATCCACTATAAATCCTACACAACCTCCAGTAGTAATGTGAAGACAAAAGAGAACATGAACTCAAAAATCTGAACTGCTCCTTTATTCATATTCACTTTTCACTACATCCCCTGCAGAATCACACTTCGAAGTGATTACTGGATATGATCATCAGGTACTCAACTTGGTTGCCTTTTATTTACATTTTTATGCCTGTTTTATTCTTATAACAATAAAATTGAGACCTGCAAAGAGTGAAGCCATCTGTTACAGCAAGTAGCAAAGGCCTGTTTTCTACCTGCTGCCCATATTCTAGCTGGCATGTGCTTGTTTTTCTTGCACCCACTCCAACTCCGCTGAATGAAATGTTATGGCCCCCTTGTTTATTTTGTAGCACTTTTTCAGGAATGTGCAGAAACAATTGCCATTTTCAAATTTGCCAAAATGACATTTGGCTTCTTTGGGGTTGGGGGGGTCAAGGTGGATTTTGTACTTTATTTTTTTCCACAGACAAATGTGATTTGGAATGTGCTTAAGGTTTCATCTGCAAAATCTCTTCTTTCTGTGTGCAGTGCAAGGATGGAGAGAGGTCCAATTCAATAGGTGAGCCTGTGCTAAAATAAACACACCTTTTTACAATAGAACCCCTCACTAGTGCTGTCTGGCAGGGAAAACTGTTAGTATAGCTGAGGCTCAGGAAGTGCTTCTCATGTGTCATAGGGGTTAATTGTGTTTTTGTGTTATCTTAGAAACAAGACCCCCCGTAAACTCCTTTGAATTTCCTCCCAATGCCTCATCGTCTGGTGCTATGCACCTGGACAAACACAACAATGAAAAAATGAATTATATTTAGACACATAGTGTAGTGTATCACCGGCTATGTCATTCAAAGGTTATAGCGTTGCTACATATTTCAGCTAGTGAACTAAAAATCTTTAGATTCTATCTAAACTGAGCCTCATTACATTTCTTTTTTTCCCCCTCTAACGTTCCAAAGTGGGAATGTTCTCCAGCCATAATGACAACCTCTGTGTGTGGCGTGTTAGGACAGCCGCTGGAGAGGGGGAAATTGCTGCCCTTGCACCTTGCATTCTTGGACATGGCTGTTGGGGAGGTGGGCCTCGCCTCGGGACTCTGTGGCTTACAGGAAAGGAAACACGGCCTCGACAGTCGGCGTCGCCGGCCGAGTTGCGTGTAGAAAAGTGTTATTCTGAGCTTGTGTGCAAAGGCAGCTAGCAGTTTGATGAATAGCACAAAGAGATGAACAATTTGCACTAATTGCTGACTGGCGCTCATAGAGATCTTGCCTTCTAGTCTAGAGAAAACTTTTGATTTCAAGCCTTTGCGTTATTTTCCTGCCCAAAATTTAAAATTATAAATAATGTAATAGACAGCATAAAATGATTTCATTTTCATACTTTCCAGTTTTGATTGTTTGGTTTTTGACATTTATTTACCAAAGGGACATTTCATACCAACTATTAACCTATTCATATCTACCTCAGATATTTTGTACCCATTTTGACAACCAACAATTAAAAATAATTCACTGTAACAAAACCTGGTGCCTAATGGCTCTAAACATCAGATACATTATTTGGAAAATATTAAATAATGCCATCTTCATTATAATATTTTTGCCGTCATCTGTTAGCTTCATCGGTAAATACAGCAAACCTTAAATGCTCCTGTTTTACTGGCCGTTGAAAGCTTACCTTGGTGAGCGTCATTCTTCGCATGAGGAGATAACACTATCTTCCTCTTTCCAAGATGGAGCATGTGGAGATAAAATATGTGACTTGGACAGCATGGAGGAGATGTGCAGAGTGTTTAAAAGAGCCAGAATAGGAGCCAACAATCTGTTAGGTTCTAGACTGGGGGAAAGCTCCAGAATGTACAGACAACCAAGGTACACCACAAGCACTGGAGCACACGACTTAAATGAGTCGGAAAAAAGCAGAATGTGGAAAATCATTCCTCTTAGTCCATCCACTCTGTCACCGACTCTCACAGTTCTTGCACTTTGTAGGCCGACGTAATCGTTGGGCTCCCTCTGCCTCATTTGTTTGTGTTCAAGCTCAACCTGTGGTTTAGCAGCACTATTGTCTTCCTTGGCCACTGCAGTGGCTCCATCTCTGATTGCTTAGCTCTCCATGTCTTGACTGTGACTTGGATCTTGTGCTGACGTAGAGAGGAGTGAGATTTGCAACGTTGCCTTTATCCTTTTGCCATCCAAAGCCAAACGATTGCATAACTGTGTTTACACGTGACAGAAGAACAGCTCTTCCCTGACTGTGATGAGCTTCCTGGTTCTGACGTCACATTCACGCTTGTTTACATAGTTTCATGCAGGAAAGGATGCTACTTATCCTTTTAACTGATCAGAATCATTTACACAGCACTCAATTGGTCTCCTAGAAGTTTGATGACTACTTTGTGGGATTAGGCGAGCAGATTAATATCATTGATCTGCTCCGTGTTTACCCCTCAGAGGTAACTTGCCATCTGTTGCGCTCCTCTCCGAATCGAGTAACTTTTGCTCTGTGTTTTTCCAAAGTAAGAGTTTATACTCCTCTCTCACTCTGGATCCACCCGGGACACATTTTGGTTCCTTTTTCCAAATGCCTCACATAATTTCAAGCATGAGAAGGAACGGGGCTTTCTGCCCGGAGCTACATCTTGCGCCGCGTATCAAACCTATCATAACAAGCCCGTAAATTTGGTTTTGCGTTGCATAACAGTCTATTAAAAAGCATATTTGACACTTTAGTGAAGCTGCGTAAGAATATTACATGGCTGAGCTGCAACTTAATGGAATAATGAGGCGTGTATTCATATAGACTCAGCAGATTGGTAGGGGTCACCTTTTTTTTCCTGGTACATGTGAGAGTTATAAAGCCAACTAGACTTTAGCTGTCTTTGGGAATTGTTGGCCCCTGATTAACCGTAGCAGTGTTACACGAAGGCCCTCCTGGGCTTCAGTTGTGTTGAGCGCTGCGAATTCGAATAAACTTCTTTTCAAGTCGCTCAGAGATGCATTCATGCTCGTAAACTATATTAATAAAACGTATCTAAAAGCGTCTTTGACCATTTGACTGGCAGGTGCTAAAAGCTTTAATCTCGGCTATCCTTGCCTACAGTAGAGATAAATACAGTCAACTATGATTATGTAATTTCTAATATCTGCCAGCTGTGGTGTTCGCTAGTTTTGGATGAGCAGAAGAAAAGAGGAATACGAAGGACCAAGAACTTGAGGTTCTTGGCAAAAAACGCAACAACGAATGTATCAAATGATGAACTAAGGGAGCTTCTTCTTTAGCTGAATGCAGCGGGTTACGTAAGGAGTGACCACATCTCAAGAAGCTTCTGCTAATCTTGGCAAAACATTTATGATCTGGAAAGCCAAGCCGAAGGACAAGTTGTCATAATCTTTTCCTGTTTGAAGGAAACATCGACTCCAAAAACTTCAACATGTCTTTGACTTCAGTATTAAATTCATTGAAGAAATTATCGTACCCGTTATCGGTAAAGTCCATGGTTTTAGTCACCAATCAAAACTATGCTGAAACATGACAAAGAAAAAGAAAACAAGATACCTTTAACTGGGACTATTTAATATTTATGAACAGCGTGGCTATGGGTTTCTGATCATTTGGTTCTTTTGCTGTTTTGTACCCTTTGTAATTTTTTGGTTGGTTTGTATCCAATTTTAAAATCTTCCACCTCAAGTATCAACTATGCATCATCTTTTACCACAATGAGGGATATGTTGTACTCGCTTTGACAGTTGAGGATTTAATAGGGCTTATTCCCAAAGTACATGCACACAAACGATAAATTTCATTTCAGTTCCACTTTGCTCTTAGTAAGAACATTTAAAAAAAACAACATGTCCTACAAATATAATATTTACAAAAAGCTAAGCATGTAGATTTACAGAAAGCTGAATACTTTTCACATTTGTATTTGATTTTTACTTAATATATTAGAGTCTTGATGTCTCATTTTAATAGAAAATACTTTATGAAAGCAAACTAATGCTATGATCTGGGATCTGCATTAACAGATACTACCATAGCTTGAAGTGTTGTTGACTAATTTTTTCTCATGTTTATTTTTAAAACTTTTAATTTTACATTTCTAGCCAATGATTATGTTGCTTTGAAAGAAAAGTAGCAATGTATTTTTTTCCTCATAATTAAATATGTTTCCACTGGAAAGAAGCAGAAATTGAAAAAGTATTATGAAGTTCAGTTTTGAGTTCACTGAGCTTCTGAGCTGCAACCTGGGATACTTGCTCACAAATACCAAAGGAAGCTTTTCCATTCACTTTTTGGCCAACCGTGTTATATTTATGATCTATGTGACCAAGCACTCTCCCTTATGAACAAACGATTGCAGGGAACAATCCATCTTGAAAAGGCTCAGCATTGTCTTCCCATCTAAAATTATGTAAGAGTTATAAAGGGATTTTCATAGTATGTAAAAAAAAAAAAAAACCCATCAACATCAATTTCTCTTGTTTACCAGGAACAGACTGAAGTGTATTTTCAGTGAAAATGACTGATAAATGAGGATGTAATGCTGATGTTCTTTTTCCAGTTTAAATATTACATCACTTCCTCTTAATTGCTCCTCTAACATTTGCCTGGGAATTAAGTTTCCTGGTATAGACAAAAAAATATTCTTCAAAACATATGTCAGGTTCCAAAACAAACAATCACCATCAACTAGAGATCATATGTTTCATTTTTCTTTTTGACTGTTCCCAGCTTAATATATTATTTATTAATACTGAAATACAATAATAATAATAATAATAATAATATATTATATTGAAAAAAGTGTGAAAAGGAAATGGTCTTTTACTTTGAAAACTGTTTTTCAGGATGACTTTCTTTAGCTTTATAAAACAACGGAAAAGCAGAATGTGTTAAGTTTGAATATTTTTGAGCTATTTGTCTCCATATTTTAAGGCCATTCAAAAAGTACAATGTTCAACATTGGAACTGAAGGAATGATATTTGTTTTGATTTAGAAATCACAATAGTTGGATAAAAGAATGCTATAATCCTATAAATAAATCCCATTCTAACAAGAACAACAGATGAACTAAGACTGGTGATATTCTTTCAAACAATGATACAGTGCCAATAAAAGTAATAACATAAAATGGGTACATAGAATAAAGTATTGGAAACAGATCCTGTTTACATTCAGTGATCTCCCATTTCAAGTCCTGTTTTTATTTGCTAACATGATCAGTCTATCATTCTGTAGTGTGTTTGTGGACACTGTGCCTAGCAGCCGCCTTTGTTTGGTTTCAGTAGAAATGATTTACCTTCACCTACCTGCCCTGCAGACCTTGCCTGCTTTTCAGTCCTCTACTTCACAAAATGTCCCAACAGCTGGCTAATGTTGTTTATTTCATCTCATTTCGTGTCACTATTTTGCCAGACAGCACAAATTTGAATGATTTACATCGGTAGTATATTTATTTAGAAAGCTGCCAGGCTCAAAGAGAACTCAGATCTTTACAATAAATACAATGTTGGCACCGTTGTTGGTCTATTGTTCACTTTCTTCTTGTGAAGTTCACAAAATAGCTTCACGCGCTGTGAATTTGCACAAAGCAAATGCTTAGAATTAAGAAATTGTTGAAACCCAACATGAGTTGAAGTGAAAACTACCACAAATAAAAGTGCATTGGGACTAAAATCAAGTTTTATTGCAGTACATCAATCGACATCTGTCATGCTTGAATTGCTCTGGAAAGAGCAGAACCATAAAAGATATAATACTCTGTGCTAACTCTTAAAAATACCACTGAATTTGTTTACTGACGCTGTTTATTCTATGGATCCAAAATAAAAATAATTCACCATATATTCACCGTATAGATTACATAATTATACCCGTCAAAATCATGCTTTATTGACCAATATTAGGGATATTTTTTTTTTCTGTTTCTTTTTTAGAAAAGCAACCAAATCATTCTGTAATTTCATATTATTCAAATGTAAATATCATGTTTTAGAGCTATTTAATCTATAAATATAAAAAGTATAAGAGAAATTATATACAACCTCTGGATTATTGTTTAGAAAGGTAAATGATTTTGAAGGTTGTTTGCTGAACTGTTGTGCAGATTTTTGTTATTTAAAAAAACAACTAGACATTTTTTATTTCTCTTTTGTAAATTTCACATTAGTTTGAGTAATATTTGCAGATTTAATTACTCATTTCTGTCTCCCTGATAAATAACTTTACTATAAACCATTTCCCCCTATTAAATCACAGCCTCATTTGTAGCATTTAGCATATATTCATGGAAATCCTACTTTGGAGAACAAATCAAGGAAAGTAGTTTTCGGCATCCAACAGCTTATTGCAGTCACTCATTATCTTTATGATCTTCGAGACAACAATTGCTTTTAGAGAAGTACGCTTTTTCATGACTAATGTGCTTCCATACATGCATAATGCTCTCATTATGTCTAAAGTTTAGCTTTGTGAATCAAGCAGCCCTGCTGTGTAGATCTGGGGGTTTCAGGTTCAAGTGATAACGTAAGCATCTACGCACTACTGTTTAATAAAGGTTCCTCTTCAGCGTATTTGTAGGTTGCTTTGTGTTATACAGGAGTAATCCTTTAGTATTTTGTGGTATGTGAAATTACTCATTCTCACACACATTGTTCATTGTTTGCCCAGTCCCCGCTGTGCCCTCCAGTTGTTTATGAGACCATTTCTCAGGGAAAATCAGCATTCTAATGGAGTCACTTAACCACTCTGCTGTTAAGAGGCAAACACAGTGAGAGGCAGAGGGATAGCAATATTTACGGTGTTTCTGAGGAATTTCTTGAATTAAGAGTTGAAACGTACATTCAGTTTATATGTTTTGCTTACAGTGCATTAAAAGTTGCATTAAAGACTTTCTAAAATCTCTTTCTTTTAGTCTGAGAAAAGAAAACTGTTAAATCTGGTACTCATTAGGAGAAAACGGAAAAATGGGAACGTTTGTCCAAAATAGTTCATCCACCAACCTTTCCAGTGAAATAATACCAGATGGATTCCTGTCATACACCAGAATTGTAAAACTCTTGTAAAAGGGAATTACCCATCCTCCCATCAACCTTAAGTGCAATGACTACTCAACCGCAACTTCCCATATGATATCACCAGTGACATCAGGTTGAATCTCATCATACCTGCATGATTCCCTTCATTTTGTCAGAAGTGTTCCGTTACAGGAACAAGAATGAATTATCCAAGTAGTGGCTCAATGGGAAACAAAAGAGGAAGCAATGAGGTCTGACTAATGTTAAACTGGGCAGTTTCAACTCCCTAGTTAATAAAGGAGGGCAGTATGACTCTTCCAGTCATTGTTTCACTCTTTCCGGAGGTGAATGTGGCGAGAAACAGTCTCTGTCACCAAGAGACCACAAACACTGGAAATTGAGATCAGTTGAGTTCATGTCTACAAAGTTCTTTTTCACCAACATCTTAGCTGGTACAGCTTGCCATCCCAAAGTAAAATTTGAATGAAGTCATGGCTAAACAGCTCAATCCATAGCTATTACCCATGTTCTTATTTTGTGTCAAGATTTTCAAAATAGCCTATTTAGGCCGAAATAATGTAGAAACTTATTTGCAGCTTTCTTCACATTAACAAGTTGACACATACGTATTTCCACAGTATTTAGTAGTGTAAACTGACTTAGGTTGTTGGCCGCTTGCTCAAGACCCACTTGTTTTCAAGGCTGCTGGCTTTGAGAGCATATGAGATGTTGCATATGTATTTCCACATAGTGTTCTTTTATCATGATACCATCTGTTTAGTGAAGCACATCAGTTCCTCGTGCACCAAGACGCACACACAGCCTTCCCGTACTTGACAGTGAGGGTGGTGACCTCAGGCTTGCAAGCTTCCCTCTTTTTCTTCCAAACGTAACCTTGGTTCTTATGACCAAGCACTTCAATTTTAGGTTAATCAGATCACAGGACATGTTTCCAAAAATATAATATTTGCATTGGCAGACTATGATTTGTGTTTTTATGTTTTTTTTTTTGAGAAGTGGCTTCTTCTATGCGTGACCTTTCAGCCCATGTTGCTATGAGGACATGGTTCTTTGTGGATGATGACATCTTCACAGGGTGTTTTTCTTTTGTTTTTTGGTAGATGCACACATCTCACAGTAAAATGGGCTCATTACTGGACATAGAACCTGTCTAACTCCTGTGTAGTGTGATGGTTAAGCATTTCCAAGTTGTCTATACTTGCATAGAATTGTTTAAACAGATGAATGTGGCAACTTCAAGCATCTGGAAATTGCAAACTAAGGATGAACCAGATGTTTGAATTCCCACTTTTTTTATATATATATTTTGACTAATTTTTTTTAGCTTTTTTTCATGATGTCATGCATAAAATATGTGTGTTTGAGGTGTTGCCTTAAACACAGTGCTTGCTTTGACTGAACAGTCTTTGAATATGACCCAGGTTCTCCATATGCATGCTTTACTATCCACAAAATACCTTGAAGAAAAGGTTTGTAAGCTTTCTCCAGGTAACCAAAAACATAAAGACTGGACAACTGAGATCCCACAATCCCCTTTGTTTTAAAAAAAATTGTTTAGTGTTTATTACACCAGAAAAAAGCTTTTTTTAAATTAAAAATATATTTTTTAGAAGTGCACTTACCAGTTCTGCAACACCTGACCCACCTTTCCATGGCACAAGAATGTACCATGCCAGCTTTCTCAGACTAAATGACATTTAATCTGAGAAAATTCTTATAAACCGTATGAAACCACAGAACAAATGTTGCCACTCTCAGTAATTTTCAGTCCAAAATGAGGCTTCATGTAAAACCTCAACACCTTAGTGACACATATTTAGTAACATTAGAGTTTCCTGGAATCCTCTGAAATGCCTCAACACTTCCAAAAACGACTTCAGCCTCTAACGTACAGCCCTGAATGCTACATAAATGTAAAAACATTAACCCTGCAGCTATAAATATACTGACTGACAGACAATTTGACCTGTTTCTGTGCCTGGGCTATTTGGTATAAACCTTACAGCCAACATTTGACATGGGAGGAATGCCAGAAAAATTAATAGAAACGAGTTTCCAATACTTGTAGTTTCTTCTTTAGACTTGAAGGATTAGTGGAGTTGCAGAAATGGTGGAATGCAGACTTTCTGGACTCAAACTGGAGGTTGGCAGAGAAATCTCTCCACAGCTCCAACATGCAATCCTCTTAGGTCACGATTTCAATACACAATGCAGCAGGTATATTACACAGTAGAAGAAGAAAACACTGTGAGGACATGAGAGTAATACTATCGAGTAGTTTAGATTAATCCTCTTAGCCCCTATTTTGTTGCCAAGGTTTATATTATCTTGATTGCTGAAGTAACAATCACTTCTGTATTTGAAATCAGTGTCAAAAGCAATGCAGTCGCTTTGCCTTGACTGCGTGCCTCCAATTAGTTGCTCGATTTGTGTGTCAGATTTGACTGCGCTATTCTTCCATTTTGGCTTCTTCAAAACCTTCCATTACAATCTGAAGTGAAAAATGGTGAAAAATTTGCAAGGTCTGCATTAAGAAATTAGGACAGTGCAAAGAGAGCACTTGTTCCATCTCTAAAAATCTCTTTTGGTTTTACCATTTTGTTTCCCACTGACCCAGAACACATTTCACAGCATATATGGGAGGCCCCTTACAGGAATATGAAGTTAAGGAAAAGGGAGAAAAAGAGCTTATACACAGACTGGCAGGAACAAGGACTGCTCTGTGTAGCCCATTCATTCATGGCAGATACGTCTGTCTCCAGCCAAACATCAAATGAGGAGGTACTTACTAGTTACGCATCATCGAACCCATCCAAGTTTACTGCATTCCTGTCTCCAGCCTCTAAAACTACTTAATAAAGTATAGATACAAAGTTCATTCTTATTGTGGACTGGAAAATATTTACTAATGTCTATCCCTGAATGGTTGGGAGGAAAATTACAGAAAAAGAAATCTTGGGGTGTTACAGCCATTAGAGAGACAGGCTAGAGAGATTGAGACACTAGAGATGAAGGAGCAAAGAGGCATGGATGGATACAAATATATCAGAGGAGGGAACAGCACATGGCCACAACTGAGGCACAGAAGGGCAGAAGTAGCACAGATATCCCCTCTCCAGTTTGAAGCAAGACTGAGAGATGGATGTCTGTTTCTTGGTGTCCTGTAATAGAAAAAGAGGAAGATCACACACTGATTCTCTTCCCTTCTACCTCTGGGAACAAGAATGAAGCCTGGTGTAGATTAGAGGAACTTGCAGGAATTGTTTTGAATTTGACAGTAAACAGCTGCTTCAGAGCAGAGGTCTAAAGGTTATAGAAAGGTAATTGCAAAGCTGAAAAAAAAGCAAGGTCCTTTAGAGTTCGTGGATATTTCAGAGGAGATGGTGAGCCAATGTTTTTTCTTGTCTTTGTCACTGAGTAGTTTCTGATCTGAATATAGTCTTATTTACACCTCACTGCTCTTTCCTAAAAGAGACCCTTAATGAACAGAGGCCCTTTGAAGCGCTGCAAAAGGACAAATTTGGTCTCTCACATGCCCAGTAACACCATGACAGGCAATAAGCGCCAATCAATCAGGGGGGGAGCAACAAAGAGCTTCTGTGTTTACTGTACACTATTAAACTGCGGACCGAAGAGACTTGTAACTGCTAATTAGCACAGAGATCAACTACGTGTGCTGTGCTTTAATTTTGACTTCTATCCAGTCGCCCTGTGGAGACTTTCCGCTCTAAATAGCCAAGAATTGAATCCACATGGCCCGCGTAGGAGCTGATGTTCTTGTGAGATATCTGTGAGCTCCTGTGTGAGAGATGACTGAAACCATGACCAATAAGGAAAGTCTGACACGACTAAGAGCACCTGGATTCTCTTTGTGTGCTCACCTTTGGATGTCTGTTGGTAGTTGACATCATTAAATATGATTGCAGTCCTGGACAATGCCTTGCAAACTGGAGAGAGTTCATCCCAAAAGCTATGCCACTTTATCTGAACTCAGAGATGCACTGTGTCTGTGTGAAGTAATAGACATTTATAAACTACTGGACTGAAACCCATCTTTTTGAGGTGGTCAAGGTCACTTCCAAACAAACTCTGGTACTCTGGACCTGGATGTGAACCAACTACAGGGACTATTCATCTTTTTGATATCCACAAGTCACTATTGCTGGACATAATGGAAAAAATTAACCCTTTACTACTCGTGCTGTATGTACTGATTGCAATGAAATCGTACCCCATCTTTTGTTTTCTGCTTAGCAATGCTGCTGTCAGCATGCTGTGGGTCAGAAAGGCTCATTTCAGCGGCCTGTATCCAGGATCTCATTTCTTCGGTCATGATCCATATCTCGTGATCATTGGTGAAGGAGTTGCAGAAGCTTACTTCCTGACTCACCTTTGTCTCCACCTCATGAGACCAAAGCAGTGCCTGTCTTATTTTCCTCTGATTGAACTAAAGACTTGCAGAACAATGCTCTTTGGGCAGATGTTACCAATTTAGGCATAATTGTGCATAATGTGCAGCACCATGCTTGGCAGAAACTAAAACTGCCTAACACTGCCACACCTCTTATGTATGCTGGCCCAGACTAGGTTGGCAACCACAGCGAATTCACAGAATAGCCAGAAAACAAACTAATCGAGGTGTTGCAATGATCCAGACAAAGTCCAGACCTCAGCCTGATTGAAGTGTTGTTGTAGAACCTTAAGAGGCCCATGTTAAAATGAAGAGTGGTTCAAAATCCCTCCACCACAATGTCAGATCATCATATAGAAATCAACTACGGTACCTTGCTGCTGCTAAAAGTGGCTCTACAAGCTATTGAATCATGGACTATCTGTACCTATTCGTGTGACTGTACATGACTGAGTGTGGCAGGGTATTTTAAATGACCGTATGACGTGAATTTCTTATTGAGCGTAGTCCATGCACGGGGCAGTTTTTATCTTGTCATCAGTTTTCCAATAACTAATAAGGCCAACAAATTTAGTTCAAGAAAAAAAAAACCTAATTGAGTCTACAAGTAATAGTTGTAGGTGTTGGAGTCAGAGTGCTGTGGCTAGACAGATTTCTCTGGCAACAGGACGCTTAGCCATGTTTTGTTTGACGCAAAGAAAGCTTTTCAGGAAAAAAATCTGTAAAGCATGGAATTGAAAATGTTTTCCCTCTGTTGCTGGATAGTTTGCAAAGCAAAGTATTTATTTACTTATGAATTTTTAGCAGAATTTTAACTGTACTTGAGGTAATCAATCGAAAATATTTGCAATAGGACATAGAACCTTGTCAGAATCCTACAAGTAGTAGAGTTTCTCCTAGGATAAAATATTTTCTTATCTTAGACTTTGAACAATGAATCAGGGATTGAACAGAGAAACATTTAATAAAACCCAATTGCAAAAATAAATGAATACTTACTTCTGGAATCTAGTACCAATTTTGTACCTTTTCCCAAATGATGTTCAGCTGTCTGTAATGGGGTATGTATTCATCCTCCCATATGAATGAGAACTGACAATACGAATAGATGGGACTGAGAGAAATATACGTATACAGAGAGTGAGAAAGATTTTACCTTATTGCACTTGGAAATTTAACATCATTAAACAAATTTGATAAGTGAACTTTATTATATCACAAATTAATTGTGGACAACCTGGGGTCCAATTTCACTAGTCACTGGTTATGGGCAGACTTGTTTATTGGGTATAAAGACTTGAGCATAAAGGGAACAAATAGCCTCTGAGAGCATATCTGGTCTCCAAGAGCAGTGAGTCCATATTTTTATGTTTTACTTGGTGTTATGGACTCCAGCACCATGATTGCTTTGTTTAAATGTAGAAAAGGTTTTACCTCGAGCCACATGTTGGGGTTGATACTTTTACATAGCTGTTGGTGCCATAAATAAGACAGGAAGGTGAGAACTAAACGCCCCGTAGAATTGTTGGGTTTTGCATGGATTGTTTAGTTTTACTACAAACTCAGGTAATCCTTGCGGGGCTTAGCAATTTGAGAAATAGCATCATTAATGTTTTACAATGCTATAAAGCCTGCGGCAAATTAAAAATAATTTTTGTTGTATTCAAGTGCCAAAGAAAGGCTCTAAGGTTTCAAATCAAAGGTTAGGGATACGTACTGCTGAGCTGGTGCGTTTGCAAGCATAAAATTTAGAGGGATGGTGAGGGAACATTACGCACGTGCATGTCTCCCAGTACAAATAATCACTCCAGTCTGCAACTCTGCTGTAAGTGCTTGGGGGCCCCTTTGAAAGGAGCATGACAGGCCCCTTATCTAAACAGAAGGCTGAGAGAACACGGGACTACGGAGTATCAAGGACCACAGGAAGCTTTCAATCCTGTTGTGACATGCTTACCACTATGCATAAACAAGGCGTGCTCCGAGTCCCTCTTTGCTTTCATCTAGATAACGTAAGTGGAATATAAAAGCTTGAAAGTACAAAAAAAGTCCAATCCAATGCTGAGGTGATGCGTACATCATCACATGGTGGAATAGATACATGAATCTCATTCAAAGGGGGACATGAGGTCAAGTACAACATAGCTTACTATGTGATGGCAAAGTACCTAAAGCTAGGTTTCCTCTACCAACAATTCACTCACACGTGTTTTAAATGTGGTCATGCAGCCAGACAGACCCAAGCAATCAAGTGAACCCACTTTCGTTTCAAACAAGGCCAGTTGGACGGTGGATTTGACGCCTTTTAAAAACTCCTAAATAAACAAAACTGGAAGAATGGAAATTATACCGCTGGCAAGTGTGCAGAAGCTAACTGAAAAAAACAATGCAAAACATCCCTCACTTTTTCCATCCTTGTTAAGTTAATATATTTTTAAAGAACTTTTGCTGTTTGCTCTCATTATTCAATTCCAAGGTTGCAGAGTAGGCTAAATGTGTTTTTTTTATTTTATTTTATTTTTTTTTACCTTTTATTAACACTCGAGGCAAATTGGCCCAGGGTTCTAAAAGCTTTCCCACTTGGCACAATCGAATATGTTGGCAAGATGGCATGAGTTAAAACTCTCCGTCCTGCAGGGCTTTGAAATTTATCACATCGATATAAAAATGGAACAAATCCTCAAGGGAAAGGAAGATCTTCAACAGGGTCTTGGTGTAAATAACAGCGCCCTAGAAAAGTATTCACACTCTTGGACTTTTTCAAATGTTTCCCATTAAAATCATAAAGTTCAATGTATTTTATTGGGATTAAGTGACTGATCAAAAAAAGTAGTGCATAATTGTGAAATGGAAGAAAAATTATACAAATTATTTAACATTTTTTGAAAATTAAAATTAGAAAGGATAACTTATCTTTTTATTTAGCCCCATTTACTCCAATACCACTAAATAAGATTCAGTGCAACCAATTGCCTTCAGAAGACACCAAATTAGAAAATTTTGCTTGGTTTCATTTAATCTGAATGTACATCCAGTTGTTCTGTGAAGGCCAACGAGGTTTTGTGAATATCAAGGAACACAGTGGATTTATGTTGCAAAAAACTGACAATACAAATGAACTGAGCAGCATTCTTACCATGAAACAGGGTGGTGGCATCAGCATGTCTTCCTCTGAAAGAACATGAAAGCTGCGCTGCACTTTGGATGGGGAAATTCTTGAAGTTAATACAGACCAATCGTAGCACAAAATCTGTTAGGGGCCGAGTTGGGACTGGTGCAGAGTTTCTACTTCCAGACGGATAACAACCTTAAACCCACATCCACACCAACACAAGTATAGTCATGTACTCATGTGTAAAATGGCCTTGTCAAAATCCAGACCAATTCCAACTGAAAATCTGAATCAACATTGTTTGTATACATTGCTCACTCTAATTCTAAGCAGTTTTTCATATAAGAATGTGTAAAAATGTCAGTCTTTAGAAGTGCAAAGCTGTTAGAGCCAATTAGGCACAATTATGTACTTCTTTGTGCTTGTTTATCACATAAAATCCTAATCACAAATGTTAAAGTTTAAGGGGTTTAGATGCTAATACACTGGACCACCCAGTTGCAGAGGTGAGGGGCCACAACCACCTGCAAAGAGAAATCTGTAATTAATTAAGACCCCTTTAAAAACACTTATATCTGCCTATTTTAATAGTTCAAACACCAAGTAGACATTAATATGCAGAAAGCATCCTGGCAATGCTTTAGAAGCTAACATCTACAGTATTCCTTAAGAAAATTGGCTTGGCTACTTTTCAAATGGCAGCCAATAGCATGTCAAGTAGCACTGTACACACTTAGCTTCCCAAACTGCATTCTCTCAAATATTTCAGACATGCTCTATGAAATTGTAATAATATTAATAAATGAAAAACATGTTAGAAGTATAAGTAATTTAGTAGTGTTTTCCACATTTGAAGGTTATAAGAATGAGGCATATGAAACGTAACATAGCTGAGCTACAGGAGAAGTTGGGGCAGGAGATAAGTGATGTAGGGCAGTAAACACGAGCCCTCACTTCCATGAGAAAGTTTCTCTCAGAACAATAAGTGAACCTGAAGTACACCCTTAGTCTGGTGTAGGCCTGAAAGCGACTTCAAAGTAAAATAAAGTCCTAAAACCTTAAACAGGGATGAGAGGACTTAATTGAGAACATATCATTTCCAGATGGCCCACAAAAATCGACGAGAGATGATTAAACTACTAAGAAGCAATGGAAATCCCTGGCAATTAAGCCAGATAGCTGCCATATGCACCAGGCTAAATTAAACCGCTCCAGGCTCCAGTTTCTACCCCCTCAGCTCATAGATGCAACATTTAATCTGCATCACTCTGGTTCAGAAAATACGGAGGAATGCTCATACTCCTACTTGTCCTAAACACAAAAACACATGTAGGCACATGGATGTGTTGTGTATTAATTAACCTGTCTCCCAGCATCTTTTACTCAAAAGGAGAAATGGTGAAAACAGTCATAAGACCACAGATTCTTTTATGGTCTTGCATGCACCTAACTCCATATTTGAACCACACGTTTCCCCTTTTATGGTTATGAGAATCAGATATTTTTCTGTTTTTCTTTGCAAAGGAATGCTGTCCACCTCTGGATAATATGTTATGGAAAAATGTCTTCTTTCAAAACATTTCATGTACTCATTGGTAGTCTAAATAAAAGTCCAGATTATTTGTAATTGCCTAATTGGATCTACTGGAAGAATTTTGGAAACTTTTTCCATTCAGAGATCATCACCTCAGCTTCAGACTGTAAACAGAGATCAAATGTGCTGGAAACAGCTAAACTGTGTTAGAAAAGGTTCGTCTGTTACTTTAATGTAATATTAATAGATTTTCTTTTTTTTTTTGTTGGTTTTTTTTTACTGACATCTATATCAGCCCTCCCTTCCAGACAACATAGCTGCTGCATTTCATGGTCTTTTGGTTTTGCGGCTGGCTGAAAGAACTCAAATAAGAAACAAATAAAACTGAGTGTATTGGACCACAAAAATGACAACCACTTTTTAAGATGTAAGCTCTATATAACCCTTCCCTCCCTTAACCAAGATGTCTTTAATAGGGAGAAAAATGAGCACAGACCAACTTTCACATATTGACTCTGGTTTGGAGAAGTGGGAGAGCTTTAGTTTGCAGATTTCTTCTCCAAGTGACAAAGGTTAAGTGCTCTAGCCCCGTGTTTAAGGGTCGTTATGACTTCCTCACAGCCTAAATGTAAAACTAACATTTCCATTTGGATCCCAGTTTGGATGAAGAGTTATGCATGAGAAATGTAATTAGTGCTGGACTCAGCACACACCCTTGGGGGAAACCTGTGCTGAACATGATGCATCCAAATATTCTGCTGTTTATATTTCTACTGATAAATGTCAAATGCAGATGTTTCTGCAGAACCCTTGGTTGCATTAAGTACCAGTGATTTATTTTCAATTTAGTTGTAAAGTTCTGGCTGTTTACAACCAATATTTAGCACATATTGTTTGGCACTTAAAAGGTCCAGGCAAGGAAAATATGTCTCCTCTGCCTTTAAGATTAATTCTGTCACTGTCTGTGTCCTACGTAATTACCACAGAAAGAAAAATAATTTGAAAACATTTTTGTTAGCAAATAAGTGGGGTTTTTTTCTTTTTAAAAGCCTACATCCATTTTCTGGAAGTTGCACTTTTGGGAAAGAATCTGTGGATACACAAAGAGTTTGAAGCAAACATTTGTTGTGACCCTTCCTCATTTATATTCCAAAAGCTCTTTTTTGTGTGTGTGCATGTGTGTGAGTGTGTGTGTCTGTCTTCTCCTGTCTCTGTTGGTCTCGTGGATCCCACAAAAATAAAACCAGAGCAAATTGCAAACTCATTTTGCTGGCAGAAACCAATCTGGGTCACTGCTCTTTTTTTTCTTTTTTTTTCTCATTGGTGTCATCCAGAAAGAACAAACGCTTGACAAATAAAAGCTCCTTTTTAGACTGTTTAGTCTCAACTGGCAATATTTTATTACAGTGTATGAAAGGTGTTAGATTCTCATTACTGAATTTAAAACTTATGCTTTGCCAGGAGAATAATTTATTGAAATTAAAGTAGCTTTTTGTGGTGTAATAAATGGCACTACATGATGGTACATGGTTTTGTGTGACTCTTCTTTGCAAAATTGTTTTAATTCAGCCACGCAAATGCAAACTAGCTTATACATGATCAAGCCAGAGCATTTCAATAGAAATTGAGTCTTGGCTTTGACTAGGTCACTTTAAAACAGTCATTTTCTTGTATTATTTTTTGAGTGATTCTTACATGGACTCGCTGGTGTGCAAGCCCATGCATAAATGCAGGTTCATTGTAAATATTTTGTTAGTTAAATGTGTTGAGATCCATGCTTTCTGAGTGATCTCACTTCTGTCTCGTCAGTCCGGAGACGTTGGAGCTCCCCCATGGATGCTGTTTGAGTCCAGTGAAATTTAATTTAACTCCCTAAAAAGGTAGCTAATCTTAGTTGATTCATGATTTACATAGGGCCAGTTTGGTTTGGTTACATTTCCCTCCCCGCCTCCCCTTTTGTGTTTTATCAGGTTTAATAACTGAGATTAAAGTTTTTGACCAGAAACATTTCAGTGTCGGAAAAAAAATATTTTTCAGAACACCATGCTTTGATTAATTTCACAATCCTCCAAATAAGAACTATCTTTTAACCCACCATCTCTGGTTTAAAGCTACTTAGAGAATAGAGGAGCTTTAGCTTCTCCTGCTGTGAGCTTGACATTCAGTCCCATTTTGTGCGCCTTAAATGCTTTAATATGGCTTATTGTTGGCAGGCCTGGCTAAATGGCACCAGAGGGCATGCTGTGTCTCTCGGGTCCTTTGAGGAAATGAGCACAGAGGAGGGCCAGCATGGCACGACTGCCTCCCCACTGCAGCCCTCGATGTGTGGCTCCAGCCCACCTGGCGCCACTTCAAAGTGCCCACGCAAACATGCATGTGACTATAGTAGCTCACATCACCGTGTGTGTTTGAGGGTATGCTCAAAACATGTCTTTGGTTAGATACTGACTGTACTTCTGGGTTGAAGTAGGCCAAGAAAGTCTTGTGGAAGGTAGAATATAGCATCAACAGTGAGTAAAGAGGTTCTGATTTAATGGATTTGGACTGCTGGATTTCTGCATGTAGAGATATTCCATTAGATTTATTCACTACCATCTGGACAGAGTCTGATTTATAACAGCTTGAGTTTTGTAAGGCAACTGTGACCCCGAAAGGTAGTGCCAATAACATAAAAGCATACCTGGATAGAAAATCAAATGATGGATCAGTAATGGATGGAATTTTTCTCGAGCCAGAAACTCAACATTAATGAAAGACTTCAGGATCTCCTTCAGACAATTTAGCATAGAGAGCATCCCAAGAAGAGGTCTGAGGTGTTTTCATCTTTTCCTTCACAGTTGATTTGAGACTTTGAGGTCATGACAGCCCTATTCTTTCTGACGTCCAAATAAATAAAAAAACATAAACGACGACTGAATCAAACAATCCAGATTAATCGAAGGAGTAATTTACAGCTGGACCTCAGTAAATTACAATATCACTGGAACATTCTTTTAATGGAAAAGCTTAAATGTATTTAATTTATTACACATTGATATATTTCTACCGTGACCCAGAAGGGTAATCAAAAAGCAAAAGCAATAATAAAATAACAAAAAAATGGCAATAAACAGGCTAAGTTTATTGTAAAATGTGTGCTCATCTCTGTCTCTTCTTCATTCACACTCTCATTCTCTCCCATGTTTCTCCATCACTACTAATATAAACATAAGCATATGTTTGCAACAGCTGTCCACTTCAGTTTGTGGTTTTAGAAAACAAAAGATTGAGTCAGAGATTTTGACCTAAACAATATTTTGATGTCAAATTGAGTCATTTGCAGAATTGTTTCAGCCCTAAAGGTCCATTAAGGAAACCGGAATGCAATAATAATTAAACATGTCCACGTGTTTTTTGGTAAATATAATTCTGTTGACAAAAAAACGACAACTGCTTTTCCTCACCAACCTAAGTAACCCACACGTGCAAGAAAATTGAGGAAAATTTGTCCTGAAATTAAATTACGTGTGGGATGTTGCATCAGACCACAACTGAGCAGGGGGATTTCAGTGTTTGGGTCCTACAGTAGTACATTCTCACGGCCTCGGACAATTGCTCCTCAAAGCTATCCATTCTGCTGTCTGACTGAAAGACCGACTTGAGTATCTTGGGCTGTTTTCCACATAAACAAACACGCCCACAAAATTCTGACCAGTCACTCAATAGATGCAGATGGGGGCGAAATCTTGAGATTGAAATTCAGGGACATTTTTCCATTCAAGTTTTAAAGTATTTCTTACAGCCCACATTGTGATCAATCAAGTTTGATCATCAAGTTTCTTTGTGTAGCATATTTCAGCAACAAGGCAGTTCAAAGAGTTTTACATCATGAAAACATAAAAAACCAGGCACAAACATTATGTTTTGTTGAGCGCCAATATCAAAATCATCAATACACATCGAGTATGTTGCTCAATGTTCCCATTTATTATGGGTCAAAAGCAGCTCTAAGCACGAGGAGTTTTAGTCTTAATTTAAAGGAACTCGGTGTTTTGGCTGTTTTGTAGTTTTCTGGAAGTTTGTTCCAGATTTGTGGAGCATAGAAGCTGAATGCTGCTTCTCCATGTTTTGGTTCTGATTCTGGGGATGCAGAGTAGAACCAGAACCAGAAGACCTGAGTTGTCCGGAAGTTTGATACAAAACCAGCAGCTATTTAATGTATTTTGGTGCTGAGATGTTCAGCGATTTATAGACCAGTGAGGACTTAAGTACCTGGGTGATTTGCACTATCTCCATAATTTAAATGAGAACACAAGCTTCAGAATTATGGATCAGCTGCAGCTGATCTTCCTTCCTGCAAACTTTACCTTGATCGACTGGACCATCTAAACATAACATGTGCTGTGACATCCAAAGAGTTCAGTATCAATAATATCTCTATCTAACACTATCCTCTCTTAGTGCATAGTGGCAGTGAAAGGAAGAAGCAAAAAGTCTCACTTTTCTCAGCATAATTTATCTGAGGACTTTTTGTGAGACTAGCTGTAGCAATGTAGCCATCAAAATGTTAATCATAATTGCTGTACGTGTTTTAGTTTCCCTTGCCAAATATGAAAACTGCTAAGTGACTTAATGTTTTTACACAATACTAAGGGGAAAAAAAAGTTTCAGGTATGTGAACAAGTTTGAATTCTTCCAGGAGGAAAACCCAGCCTTGCAGTAGAGCAAGAATGTATTTTATTTTTCTGAAAAGTTTAGCTGGAGGGATGGGGAGGATTTTGGAGAGCGGGGGGTGTTGATGGGAGTCTGGCACTATTGAATTGGGACTCTGCGGGAGCGGCATGTTCACAGAAAGTTTCTCTGTGGCTCTTTATCTGTGGCCTGGCAGCACTTCAGTGAAAGGCTTATCTTGCTAATGGGCACACGGGAGATGACACGGCACAGCACAACACAACAATGAGGGACTGAGCGCTCACATGAACGCACACTCTACCCTTTTCTTTCTTATGCCAATTCTTGTTGATCCTCATCTGCTTCCTCTGAGTGAAACTTGATTCCTTTTTGGTGCCACATGACCTTCTTTTGCACTAAATATTTTCCCAATTATTTGGCTAAGAATTGAAAGGGTTTCACAGCATGATTTTACTATTCTGGCCCTCTTTTGCAATTGTTTGCTGAAATTACTTACAAGTTTGTGTATCAAACCTCAAAATGCTGTAAAAAATGTCTCTTCAGATGTCTTTGTTCAGATGCTGGGACCGTTGATGTAGCGTTTTCTATGTGGCCACAAAAAGACACTGCGGCTCACATTTAGGAAAATAAAATGGGAATGGTTTAAAATATAATCAGGAAAAGCACTGTTGGACAGAAAAAAGATGAGTCTGGGACAAATTTAAAGTTGAGATGAGGACAAAATATGTGAGTAATAAAACAAAACAAAAAATGGTGAGGCGAAGAAGATGGACAAGGAATAAACCTGGCAGGGCCAAAAATAATGAGACACACGAAGGAAATGAATAGATGAAGAAGAGTCTGGCACACATAAACTGTTTTTCTTTTCTCTGTTTTTGCCCCATTAATCCCACACATAACTCCATGTGATGGTTTTTGCGGTGCTCAGGATGAGTGCAAGTCTGAGCGGCTGTAAACAGCTTTAAAAGAGACTTCGCAAAACTCGAATTGGTGTGTTCAAAAACACTGTTTAGCACATAAATCTCAGTTCTTCCCAGAGGAGCACAGTCAGATTTCTGACCCTGGAGGTTTCAAAACAGCTGGGAACATCTGAATGTGAAACCTCGTTTCCCTTTCTGTGATTAATTTCACAGCTTTGTTGTTTGAGGAGACAGTATGCAGTAAGCAGTTTGTGACTTTGAGTTGAGAAAACTGCAACTCTGCAAAGTTCATAGAAAACAAAGAGATCGCTTCCGGCAAACAAATCTGCCAGCTTGGGTCTTTGTTCCTCCATTTCAGTCACTGTTCCAGTTGTTTTAAACCTTCATGTTTCTTCTCTGACTGTAGATATAAATATGATGAGTCTGAGACTCATCATATTTCCGTGAGTGTTTCCTTGAGTGTATAGCTACACTCAAGGAAAATGGCTACTTTCCAAAGTTGGGGGAAAGATTTTAAATAGGTCACTTTGGTGGACAGCTCCTCAAAATCATGTGGTTGTTGAAGGTGTTTTCACACTGTCGTGGAAAAAATGCTATTTCCAAGCACTGTTCATGTGAAATCACTCAGTCAGGTTTATTCATATATTGTGCACAATACAGAGAGCTCATAGGACAATCAGTAATGAAACAAGTCTGGAAAAAGCTCCATCAGGCAGAGACAACACATGAGTTTTATACCAAGGATAAAGAATTAACAACAAGGGGTGAGACAGTCTGGTTCTGATGCAGCTGTAGAAAACAACTTCCAACCTTCTACATGTAACCCAAATAGTTCTTTTGGTGAGAGTTCACAATCATTTCATATAACATGACTAGCAGATGTGACCTTAATGTCATTTTTCCATCACAACACAAAAGCAACTTCATGCAAATTTAGTATGGGATTTTTTACGCTTCCACCTTCTGGGCCACCTGCCAAGTAAGATAATAATAAAAAACCCATTATTGTAGCATCAGTTAACAACGAATGAATCGTATAACTGTTGAAAGGCAGAACTGTTAATTTTAAGCTTATTCTTCTTCTTCACTGGTTTTTGTAATGTTTCGCCCATTACTGACTGTATTATTCAAAGTCTTTGTGGTTTATTCCAGAGATCTGAGGTACAGTTAGTGTGTTTGTATTTTATAGCAGTGAAGTCTAGTACATAAAGACCTTTAGTTAGGACAGTGCCTCTAGTATCCAACCAAAATGGAGATGAACAAAACTGTAATGACATGGTTACAAAAGTCTGCACAGTCTTACACTAAAACTTTGAAGCACTTTTTGATTTAATTTCAGCAGTCAGTCTTCTTGGACAGATCACTTCTATTGATTGTGATTAAGCAGAACAAAAGTTCACCTGCACCCCGAAGATTTTTCTGCTATTTGCTCATTTACAATCTTGAGCAGGATGCAGAATGGTTAGAAATGGTCAAAAAGATATAATTATGCAGATGCATCAATTATTAATAAGTGTCTTTACCAAAACTGGATACTTTTATGAAATTGATGGAATGACAAGACAGTCTTTGCTCAGTAAGGATGACAGCAACGCTACTAATTTAGGCTTTAACTCCAAAACACATGTTTGGTGGACAAAAATATGTATGTGCATGTATGGTTGGAAATGCAGTCTGTTTTGAACCAAAACAATGATGTTTATGCCACAACACTGAGGACAAAGAGTTTACCGAAGCAGAGATGGCTACAGATGCTAAAAGCACTTGGAGAAAAATAACAAAAGCATGTACCAGTCTTCACACTATGTGTGGCCTGCCGACATCTCTTAGCAGAAGCCATGAGAAATATTAGAGTTGTGTTTCTGGACAGTGTCTAAACCCAAATATCAACAACATAAAAAAGGTCAGGGGCTTCCACTTCTGGTCTGTCTCTTTTTCCCAAAACATATCCTTTCTCATCCTTGTTTATCTTTGCTCTACCTTGGCTGGAACTTTGGAACCATCTGCTCCGAAAGACACTCGCATTCTCATGTTACATGTGACGTCAACAAGATGCTGATGTGACGCCGGCGAAGCAAAATCTCTTAAAGTCTTTCTGGAAGTGGCGTAATTGGTGCACCATTTGACTCTCCTTTTGGGGGGGAGTTTTCTCTTAAAACAAGCTGACTGAGGCTGAGATGAAACATGAGGAGTAATAACAACATAACTTGGACAAAGTTTTCATCTACATAATGACCAATCAAATCTATCAAAGTCAAGGGATTATAAAAAAAGTTCCAAACATTTCCTAGTTTGGTCATTTGGTCACGGCTCTGCAGCAATAAGTTTTTGTTTTTCAAGTTTTTGCCTGGGACTGGTAATGTTGGCACATACCTTCTATTTCCCCTCCCGCAATCTGTTATTATTAAGCCCGTGTCTCACTGAAGGAAATAGTGGCGTTTTCTCTGCCAGAGCAGACTACTCTGTGTCAGACGTGAAAGACGGCAAAGCCAGTGGATTTTTGGTGTTGGAGCCCAGAGAAATATCTGCAATAAGCTGTTTTGATCCAGTCTGCTTTGCACTAAGTGTATGAGTGACAAACCACAATAATTTGCTGCCTGAACTATTTAGCAGCTCTTAACAGAGATACAAGCAGTAATGTACAGCATGTACCACTTTGTGTCCCAATGCAACAACTCTCACTGACGGCTTTTTTTGTTTTCAATTTGCAGGTGGTGTAGTTTTAGGCAAAGTGACTTTGGGTTTAGAAAATAGAAACATAATTGCCGATGTACTTTCCTAAATATTTCTCAATTTTTAGGTGAAGGCTTCACATTTGTTGATAAACTGCCCCAGAAAGTCATGGTCAGAAGATTCAACCAGAACCACATTGTCTTCAAAGATGAAAACTTAAGGTTTTCAGCACAGCCAAAATATCTTGAGACCTTGTTTTAAACATGCTGCAGACCTGCAGCATTTATAGAGAGCAAACCAGCCAGGATGAAAGTCGCTCATCTCCTCCAAAAGTCAATCGATCAATTGGAACTTCCTTTCAAACAAACCAAAATAAACTTTACCAGACCACCTGGCATTCCTCTACCTCTGCCAGAGAAATTTTGAGCAGTTAATTTTGCTTCAGTTTAGACTTGCACACATTTCTTAAGCACCAGTCACAGTTTTGAGTTATTTAAGTGGACATTGTGGGTTTTTGGTCATTAACAGGCACTTACACATTTGACATTGTGCATGGAGGAATCTGTGCAACATGCAGTTGTTGAGTTGCTCATAGGGTCCTGTTGCTGCAAAACAAGTGCATATATTCACCCTTTCACCACCATGCTCAAGAGTGAGCATAGTGTTGGTTATGGTCCTGTACATTATGACCATATTTGGTCATATCAACTTGACCGGCTTTGAAAACCAAACTATCCATCTTCCTTCTGGCAACAATCCATCCTCACTCAGTTTTTATGATTGTACGATTGTGAACTTGAACCTGATAACTGGGACCTGAGATGTACCCCCAGATATGATGGTGCACATCTTGACCAAAGCTGGTCTGTGCTGGTTTTTACCCAAACAAGGCCCAAAATTTCAATCTTTTGCAGAATATCTGGTTTATTGTATCACATTTTGTTATTTTTCTGTTTTTGTACATTTTATTAGGATTAAAAGTAAGAAATCTTACAACTGGGTAAGTGTTAAACCCCAAAATTGGAAGACAACGTAAATTTGTTTATTGGAAACACAAAAATAAGTTCCTATTTCGCTAATGCTTTTAAAGTATTGAAATAATTCCCTTTATTTGGAGCTGTTCTGCGCCATGTGCTGTGTGTCTAACTTCATTGTCACAGGATTATCTGATGTGCCCCAAATTCCCCTGCAGATCCTCTCTCCTGTCAAAGCCCCAGTCCTGCAGTGTGTCTTGTTGACCCTTTTATCTCCCTTCTCTCTCGCCTCTATTGTGTCCCAAATCTTTCCTGCTTTATCTAATCTGTCCTTGTCGTATCTCTCCCTGCCTATCACCCACGGGCCCCTTAGGTTATTATTCTGATGTGCTTGATCTTGAAGGTCTTTCATCCCCTTACCAAGATATGCATGAAGAGATTGAAAGCTGGAAAAACAAGCTGGGAGCACTCCTGATTTGTGTCCCCTTGGGTGTAGTTTTAGACTGCAGGAGCATTTTCCGAAATCACTGTGTCATCTTTGCCATAAATGGTAAACAGGCTGCGAAACTGCAGCTTGTAGCTCTTCAGTTGCACAATTTCCCCTGCAGCTCCACTCAGATCATTTTATTTATCTTCTGCAATTTTAGATCACATCTTTCTTTTGCACATTATACACCATATTTAGCGTGAATGCTTCTCCTTTTACTGTTAAACCGCATAAATAAATGTAACAGAAGCATTTAAACCACTTTCAATTAGGTTTTCTTAGATGCAAAAGTAAGCATGCAGCTTGCATTTGTAAAATGACAACTGCTGCAATAGAGAGGAAATATATATTCAGTAAAACTGCGTTCATGGGAAATAATAGTGAAGCAAAGAATAACTTCTTCCAGACACTTGAATCAACACTGGTCGACCTTAAATTTTACAGAGTGCAGTTCTTCGTTTTTACCTGTTAGTGTCAGTGTTGCACCGTTCTAAAGTCCACACCAGACATGCTCTGTAGCCCAAAGGAGGGTCTTGTTTTTAAGGTGGCACCACAGAATTATGACATGCATGTCAGAAATCTTCCACTGATACCCCTTGCAGAGAGTTTTCACAGTTTGCTTTGATGCGTAGCAGATCTGTAATCTGCGGGTGCAGTTGCTTGCCTTTGAATACGTCAGTGTGTATACATGTCCTCTTATAGCTGCTGCACCAGCAGTGCTGGCTGTGTCTTTGTGCGACGTGGTGGCGGCTGACACAGAGAAAGCAGCTTACAGCTCCTGGTCCCGACTTGGTCCCGGCTGGGCCGGGTGGCGAGCGCCTGGGGGGCCTCCCGGATTGCTTTATCGCTCCTGAGGATTATTCACATTTCATCAGGGCATGGGGCCGCTTGCAGCCACACAAACACGCAAACCATGCAAGCATAGGATGCACATGCGGCTTAGAGAGCGTGTAGCTACTGGAATTCACCTCTATTATTATTCATTTAGAAGATTTATTTAGAATTGAAATGTTGATGTTTTGTAGACAACTGGTTGGCCCAGACTTTAGAAAGTAATGGATGTGTGTTTTGCAAACATTGCACTTGATATTAAACTCAAATGGGGGTGGACAATGTGGACTTCAAGTTTTATCACAATATTTTGTGGTACTTAACGATAAAGTGACAATAAGATCTATCCATTACTTTTTTAGGTAACTGTATTACACAGCAATCATAGCCTCACAAACAAATACTGTTCTTGAAAAACATGTCCATTTGAAATATGCTTCTTTACCATATCTGTCACACACATAAATGTGATTTTCATCACTAAATGGCACACATTAACTGCATTTAATCATATTTCAAATTTATTGATACTTTCAATAAACAAATGTGGAGAAAATAGTAAAACTAACAATAAAACATATAGTTTATGGAGTTAAAACAACAATAATTAAAATTTATTGTGACAACAATAAACAAACCAATAAATCTCCACCCCTTTTGACCAAATTTTATGAATATAAACAACATTAAAATATTTGAAAAATATTAAGTTATAGTTGATTTCTTTGAAAACAATAGGAAGTTATTTTTCCTCAGTCAAAGGACACCAAAAGTGGCTCTGGCCCAGGGGCCCACATCCTTGTAAACCCGGCTCTGGCTACAGGCACTTTGGTATTCTACCTCTATGTAAAGGCGTCTTGAGTTACAGTGGCTTGGAAAAGCATTAACACCTCTCACTTTTTACAGATTTTGACACATTACAACCACAACCTTGAATATATTTTATTAGTCAGACACTCAAGAAATCTGTTCTGTATAGAAGAGTGTCAAGAAGAAAGCCTGAGTTAAAAGAAAGCCATGTTTAGCATCACAGTCCATGTAGGGAACACATCAAATATACCTAACTTATCTTTAATAACTTATTGTCACACTGTTAACATGCGTTATTGCAAAGACAGTTCTTCAAAGTAAAAGCCCTCCCTTCTTGCAATTCCAAATGAACTAGTGGTAACCAATTTCTATCCATTTTTTAAACACAAATATGCATAAGTAAAAAAATATTAAATGCTTATCTGTTTAAAAATGCATAATTTGCATCAATGTACTGTTTTAGAAAGAATGCATCTTCTGCAAGACTTAATTTAATTCACGAGACACTTGGACACAATGAGGAAAAACATCATGAACATCTGGTACAACAGCTGTGTTGCTGATACGAAACTTAAAGAGAATGTTTTAAATGTCTAAGAATAGTGCTTTTTCTCAGCCCAACCTGCTTGCATACAGATGTATAGCGCTTAAAATCTCAAACTCCAGTTTCTGGCTTGTTTATTTAAGCTGAGATTCTGTCAGTGACTGGAGTGTGTCTCAACTCGCCTGCCTGTCATTCTCTCCTTGACAAACGTTGACCCTCTGAATGTTTTCCTGCTGGTCTTGTCATCGAGACACGGCCTGCAGTGGTTGCCTGCAGCCAACCGTCACATTGAAGCCGCCCGAATCTACTCCAACTCTTGTGATGCTTCGCCTTCATTTCTCAAAAAGTTGGCATTGGACAATACTGAATAACCTGAGGGCTCAGTGTGTCTGTGCCTGTATCTATCACAGTCTTTGTGTGAATATCTGTCTGTTTTTATGGATGAGTGTGCCTGTCTGTGTGTTCTGGTCTATCTGTTTTTATAGCGCCTTCTGCGCCCGCATCAGTGTATGAGACTGCACGTGTGTGTCTTGGTATTTATGTCTATGTCTGTGTTTGTGTCGGTGTGTGTGTGCATTTGTGTCGGCGTGTGTTTGTGGGTCTAGCTAGCTTGTGTGACTGAACTGGTTGGCACTGTGCAGCCTCCTACGTGTCTGGCTGTCATCACTCGATTTGGCTTAATATTATGAAAAGGTTTGATTCACAATAATAAACCAGTTGATATTTGTTTAATTATGTGTCCATTCTTCTTGGGAATCTTGATCAGAAACACATTTTTATAGCTTGTAATAGCTAGCATTTCTAGAGTTTTTTTTGTTGTTGTTGTTCAACTGATTTTGAAACCCAGGATCATTTTCTTTTGCGTTTACAGCTTGAATTTATAAAATCCTGATAAAATTTATCAAAGGTAGCATAATAAAATTACCAATTTATGCTGTTGCAAGATGCTGCTTATGCTTGAACTTTGTTTCACCTAAATATTTAATTAAGTTAGGAAAGCTATTGCAATAGTTTATTAATTAATGCATTACTATTACTGTTTTAATGATATAGCCAACTGAAAATAGAGCTGCTGTGTTCAATAAACTTAGTTATCACTTATTAGAAAAGGATCAGAACTAAAATTGCCAGGCTTTAAGAAAATGTGACATTAAGTAAAGGATGCTGGGATGTTTATTGAGACTTGAAGAAGTTCATGTGATTAGTATTTTTGTGAGTGGGTGTAGAAATATAAGGCATTTCCACTGCTTTGTAATCATAGTATCTTGAGATTTCCTGCCTTATCCTTTGTAAGTGAATCTCTTCCTGCTTAATAATTATTTGCTGTGTCTGCATTTTGACATACACTTCCTTAAGCAGTGCAGTGAGATTTCTGGATTTTAGGTAAAACATTTTCATTCAAGATATTAGATTTGTCAGTAATGTACAGCTTACATTTGATTTTGTAGGTTCTCCTAGTTGCAGCTGAGGATTGAGCAAGATTATTTTGTAAACTAAAGTGGAAAATACAATTAGCATCACCTTTTACTTGATTGTCTTGGGTGTAAACAGATTCAATGAATGGTTGGATCAGAAATACTAAGTCTGCATTTCAAGCTAAAGGAGTTGGAACATGTATGATAACAAAGCATAATTCTTATCCTACCGATAATTCCCCACAATAAATCTGCACTTTATATATAAACTAATGCTGTAATTTGTCCTTTTTTATCAGTTGTTGCATGTGCCATTATTTTCTTTTCCTATTAACTTATTTCACTTCTTGGTTCTTTATCTTCTCCCATATTCATTCCATCTATCTGACTCGTCCACGAGAGACAAAAGGCTCATTGTGACTGAGACTTGTAGGTGTTTGTCGGACCACACAGGTCTGCAGAGCAGCAGAAAACGAGTCCAGCACATCTTCGTTCCCAGTCTACATTACAGTGTTATCACAACAGTAATCACCAGACTCTGACAGCTTGTCATCTCACAGCTTAGACAGAGGAAATACCTCAGGGACTTACATATCCTTTACAGTGCAGGATACGTGCCTGTGTGTGTCTAACGGAGACAATCGGGCCATTTGTTGCCCGTCTCCTACTGGTGCTTGTGCAAAGACAAGGTGTGCGATGTCACACCCGCACAAGCTTCATTGTGAATTGTTTTCACTCCTATGAATCCATGGCTCATTACACACACAACCCGTGAAGTGAGCATGAAATCCAAAGCCAATCAACAGAGGAATGATTTGTTTCTGGCATTTTGTCACTTTTTACATAAGCAGTAGTTTCCTCGGGGGCAAAGGGTTGGAAAAGATGTTCATCATGTTCTGAGGAACTAATGAATGGATGCTTTCCTTTAAACAATGTCAGCAGTTTTCAGGTACACTTGTACCTGAAATGCAGTGTACACCACGGTACACTGTATTTGCTTTTCTTTTAGTTAAGACTACATTTACTAAGCAGGATGAAAACTATCTAGAACATGTAAAAAGTAATAGCCATGTTCCGTAACTTCAGTGACTTGTTGCTGACACCCTTGGTGGTGCGTTTTAGTGTCTCTGAAAGTGGAAAATGTAGTTTTTTACATCTCTGTGGTGAAGTTTTGATCCACCCTTATTTGGAAAATTGTTTTAATTCAGCCACATTATAAGGCTCTTTAAGCATAGACAACCTCTTTTGGTGTTGTACCACACAGTCTGAATTGGATTTAAGTCTGAACTTTGAATAGGCCACTTCAAAACCTTTGTTACAGGCAGTAAAGAGTAATGTTTTGTATTTGTTACATAGGCAAAGTGGATGATTTGGAGAATTTTAACCACACTTATAATTATATTAAGTATAAATAAAGGGTCATATTTACAACAGTTCTTTCTAAATGTGTTGAGTCTTGTAGCTTTAGAGAGTGTTTAATAATTTCCATGACCGAAAGAAAGAAACTGAATGCAGCCAGAAATGAATTATGTCTGGAGGGTCAATCATCAAATGAAGATTTCTTTGACTGGAGTAAAAATAGTCAGGAGAAATGTCTATGAACTTGAGTGTATAGACTTTATAAGCAATAAATAATGATTTAAACCACCATGTCAGTCACACATTCATTCAACATAATCTTATTGAAAAATTAGCTACATTTCCTGTTTTGTGATTGCCGTAAGAAATTTCTAGATTGTACGTCATCATATATGGTGGTGACTTCCATATTTAGTAGACATGACACAAAAGGCTTGTATTTTAAAATTAATGCTGTTTTAAGCAATGGAAAGTCAATTTTGTTTTCTTTATGCTTTGTTCTTCAAGATTTTTGTTTCTTTTAACATATTATGACATATTATCATAAAATCCCTCCAAATTAAAATGCAGTTTCACCAGTGTTATTGGATATCAATCAATCGTTTATGACTTGAGGCTGAATGCTGAGCTTGTAGAGACTGTGTGCTCAACTTTAAATTCTTCCTTCCTAGATTTTATAATGACACAATTATACAGCACAGCTTTAATTCGTATTCAAACACTATTGAATCGTCTAATTTTGACTTATAATAGACATTGTAGAGACTTGATGGTTGGAAGCCTAAAAAAAAATCCCCTGCCTTTTTGCACATATGTGTTTCCTCTAAAGGCCACATGATCATAAATCATATACATTAAAATGTGTTAAAGCTGAAAAAACAACCGTACCATGGCTCAAGGCCGTATGAATTTAAACAGGGTGTGCAACCTGACAGAAGAAGCTTAAAACTTGACTTCTTCCTGATTATCAGCAACAGCAAGGGTATTTTAACGCGCAAAATCAGTATTATTGTTTAAGCTTGTAAAAATATCCTACAGGATAGAGGGAGTTCCATTTGGGAGAAAAGCAGCCACAACAAAAGCACTTTAAACTTTGACATAACATACTATTAACCTTCCAGCACGGCAGCGGCTCTGCAGGAGCACAGTTTCTCCTTATATAGGCATCACTGCAATGTATAACTCAAGCTGGCTTTTGAACTGCATTACTCTCACCTTAGACCATGCACAGTATATGAATCACTTCTGTATGTGCTGTATTAAGGAGCTTAGCAGCATTAGACAACTTCCTATAATCCCTTTTTTTTCCCTGAATTTCCATAACTCCTGGTCATAAAAGGATTTTATAAATACTGAAAATAGAACATGGCAAATGAAGTGACTTGGAGCAGCAAGACACAGTGCTTATGTAACTGTGTCTAGTGGTTTATTTTTAGAGTACAGCGTCCTGCAAAAGTATTCACGTGCTTTGAATTTTTCACATTTTGTCCTGTTGCAAGCAAAAACTTTCTATTCAATAGACAAACACAAAGAAGTGCATCAAAGCTTAAGTAAAATCCAGTGTAGCAATATTATCGAAGTCACCTATATAAAGTTTGACTCTAATGTAAATTTAAGAAGGTCTTCTGGTCACATGGGATCAAAATTAATGTTAAAAAAAGTTAAGAAAACTGTCAATTTTAGTGGTCCAGTTCAAAGCACATAAAGATTTTAGCTTTGCCTAATATAGCCCTTAATCCAGTTGTGGATGTGTGGCAAAACCTGATAATTAATGTCTTGATCAGAATTGTATCCCGATAAATGATAAATGATTCGATAGATACCCAACCATAATGCAGCCAATTGGTCAATTGGTTGCTCTGGTATTAGCATAAAAGGAGGTAGAATACCTCAGATTTTTAAAAACACATTTCTCTGTTCTTTTTGCTTTACAGCTATGCCACATTGTCATCATATCACACAAATCCCATTAAAATAGAGAGCATTAAAGTTTGAGAGTCCTGCATGGCACAGTGCCAAAATATTCAAGGTGTTTGAACAGTTTCCAACACTTGGCCGTATGTTAGACTGTAAGCAAAGCATCCTCTAAATATCTTGAGCCTTCGGCACAATTTTACATGTTAAAAACATCCCAGATGATGCAGAGCTGGAATAATGGCAGATGATGAAGTTAACACCTTCAGCTTCATTAATTCCTGAGCTCTCTGGTTTGGGGTCCTAATAAAAGAAAAACAGATATACAGCCCTCCCAATGAGTGGAGATGCTGTCTGTCCAGACACACGCATGCTGAGGAGGCAAACAAAACTGTGAAAGAGACGCTGCTAATGGATTTCAATGTATCTTCTGGTTATTTCTTGTTCTGCAGCTTTTGGATCCAGAAAGCAGTGAGGGTTGAAAATGTAAAATGAACATTGAAAATGTAAAACTTTCTTTTGCGTATCTTTTTAATCACTTTTTGAAAATCATTTAGAAGCTGTTTTCAGTCGAGAACTGAGATTTAAGACAGAAAAGCCATGTGGGATGTTGTAGTGAAGTGAGTTACAAATGCTGGTGAAATAATTTGGAGAAGCCCTGAGAAGAAGCCTTCTGCTGGAAATGGATCATGCACACTGAGGTTTTGCGCAAGCATGACGTGAGGCCCTGTTTTAAATCCTTCTGCTTAACAACGGTAAATACTCTCCTGTCGGATCCCGTGCATCTGCTCTGCGTGAGTTTTGACCTCATGCATACACACACATCTGGGAACATATGAGCCTATTCATCATTTATCAATCTGCTGCAGACTTCACCTCGTTTATTACCAACGTCCCCTTTTTTGTGTGTCTTTATATTTCTCCTCAGCCCTTATCCTCCTACAGTTGTTTTCTCAATTGTTCCTTAAGTGAAAGTTGAAGAACAGACAATCAGTGTGAGTGAGTTCTCATTCAGATAAGGGATCTTACAATAACAGAGCCGAAGATCAGGCGAGCATGTCAGCTGAAGCAGACCCTGCAGTGGATGAGCTGATTACCTGCATGCATGGACAGATGCAGACGTGCATGCTGCAGATCCAAAAACGTGTAGGCGTTCCTTTTTGTTATTTCATGAACTTTTGTAAAGGATGCCTTTGCACAGAAGAGAAAACTGTGCCACCAGGATTCAGAAATGTGTTTTAGATTATCGCATGTGTGTTGAAATGAATGTATCTGATTTCTTATGGAGCAAAATATTTGATTGCAGTTGCTAATAAAAACACAAGGCAATAGTAACATTTCTGTTTCCATTTTTTGCATTAAAGCACATTTTAATTACATCCAAAACATTAAAAAAATTCTCATAAACATCTTATAAGTCACTTTCACTACTTTCCTGTAAGCATTAAGTCATAGTTACCTACAACTTAAATCTCTGTCAAAAAATTTCTTCTAACTTTACTTGTCACTGTTTACAATTGACCAGAGTTTCATTCACTTTTTTGACCTAACACTTTGTAATCAGTCATTGTTGACTTTGCATGCTTCTCTTATTTTAAACAACCGTTGGTTTGAATGTTCAAATCACACATTATTGTAGCAGCAAGGCTTTGCCCTCAGTTGCCTGCAAAGACAATATTTAATTTTATGAAGCATGGCATGCTGTGGCACGACTCTCCATCATAAAGGAAAATCTTAGCTTTCCTGTCAGCAAGGAAAAGCAAGGTGACTAGTTCTGTACAAGATGCATGTTTGCTCATATCGTTGCTTTACACACAGATTGGTGGTGAGTTTACAGAATTGGAGATAAAATAAAACTACTGCGTGTATCTTCCCTTGAAACTCCTCTGTTGGTGACCGTATTCACCTGCAGAGCAGTTTAGGCATGTATCGTTTCACACAGTCAAACAGTCAGTGGTATAATCTCATCCACTTCCAATTGTAAGTGGTTTACAATTAAAGTGGTTTACAATTAAAGTTGTAAACCACTTTAATTGGCTTTTTCCAGTAAAAACTCTGTGTTTGAGACTCTCTGAGGTCTAGATGCTGACAAGCAGTGTTACAGATTCAGATACATGTACGATCTCAACTGGAGCGTCAGGTAAAGCTAGCCTGGAGCCGTCCAGAACCAACAAAGCGGTGAATCTGTAAATACATGCTTGTCAGAGAGTGAAAGCTTGTGCTTTTAATGTATTCATATTGACTTGTACACACTTTGAACATTGATTTGTTGTCTTGATGATTGCTGTGCTGTCAGAGTTAACCTTTTTTTGCGTTCGCAGCATTTCTTCGCTTTGCTTTCCGCTGCCTGACAATCAGGGAAATCCTCACTCAGCAACCCTTAGGCGAGCAAACATGACTCTAATCCTTAATGACTACTGTCTTGTTTCCTTACCAACCCGGTTTGTTTATGTAGCAGCAGCGATGGCAGAAGCCTTTTCATTAAGCGTCTTTCCTGGGGCAGAAGGATTATTAACAATATCCCATTGTCCAGTCACAGCATAAAAAGAACAGACAAAAAGACACCATGAACCCGTACAATGGTGGTACTATCACTCTAGGAGTGTGTAATTGTCGTGGCATTTTTAAGGAGGAGAAACCACCATAAATGAAACTATATATCAAACTGTATCACTGCGTTCTGAGTCAATCTTTAGAACAAACTGTTTCTTTGCTGGACATCCGCATTTATAGTTGGACTCTAAACTTTTAAGAACTTTTTTATTGTTTTGTTTAGAGCAAATTTATTGGTTATGACGCACGGACTAGCACAGTTGTGAAGTCATGCAGCTTCTTCAGAGCAGTGCACAACCTAGATTTATGTTACCACTTCGAACTGTACATTCTGTATGTTCTTCCCTGAGCAACAGAGAGGGTCTCTTTAAGGCGTCTCTAGAACCTCTAGACTTGTCAGGACACACTTCAAAAGAAGGGCTTTGAAGTTGTCCAGCATATGGGATGCTGAGATGAACGTTTTAATGTATTAGCTTCATGGCAAGCCAAACTGTCAGATTAGTTCCAGAAGTACCGTATTTTGATGAACTATTTGGCTGTGCAATACAGAAGTTATAAAGACTTTGTTGTGGCAGACGAGCCATTTCAAGGCAAATGCTGACAGTGTGTTTTTGCTGTCAGCACCACCATTGTTAAGTTTTGTTTAGATTTCTCTTCCAAGAATAAAACCTTCTCAGCTGTTAGACAACAATAAGACAACAAAAATCTATTTCTGGTCTTAAAGCATTTAATGCAACGAGGGGAAAAAAACCCACTGTACATAATCCTGCCCAGCTAAAGTGATCATAAAGAGAGAGAAACTCTTTCAGTTTTAGAGTTGTTATACTTCAGGGCATAATTAAAATTTTGTCTTTACCAGTTTTTAAAAGAAAATCTCTTCCATTTTGAAGAAATTTTGAAAAAAACTAAATGCCACCTTTAGCAGCTCTTTGAACGCCCCTTACAATCTGTACTGCTCTGACTTTGGGATGAGTTAACAAAAATATCCATTACTGGAAAAATTTGTACCTGCCTTAAATTGCTTTCCCCTTGAAAATAGTGTTTTGCACAGTAGAATGATAAAGTTAAAATTGTTTGTAAAATGGCCTCATAACCCTTCTCATATTTACTGTGCAGCATCAATTGCTTCCATTTAGGCTGCTAATGTCTTAACTCTTTCCTAGGAGGCAATACACTTTCATTTGCAGCATCTAGGTCAAGAGTGTGCCTACTTTATTCTGCCAAATATTTAGAAATATTTTGATATCGTGTTGTATAAGATATAAGATATGGGGTGAACTTTCTGTTTTCCATCACCACAGTTGGACTTAATCATAAAAATATTATCACTTAAAATTTGTCTCTGGTGAAAAGCCTGGCCCGACTGCTTATTTCAACAGCTATGAAGTGCTCTCACTACATAGCGGTACTGGTTTACTCTCCTTTCATTCAACACATCATATGTTCCAGTATCAGGTCCCCTGTCAATCAAGACATTTCCCAGTAATCAAAGCTTCAGTGTAACAGCTTCAAATCTCTAATAATTGACATGTGAGCCAGCGGCACTCCATTAAAAACAAGCTGAGGAGTCAATTCAGCTGCGCCTCCACCTCCCCACAAAAACCACAAAATATAAAACAAGGCCTTAATACGAAGCACATGGAGGAGTGACATAAAACTTGAGCTGGCCGCGACATGGCTTCTCTCCTCATTCATACGTACACCACATCATAATCAAATCCCTGCTGAAAGTAACAATGCCTGCTTCCAAGTTCAACACTTGCTTACAAAGCACATGTTGATTCTGGCAGCAGAACTTTGTGGGTCAGCTAGTGGCTCCGGTTAGTGACACACACACACACACACCGACATTCGTTATGTTTTATCGGTAAGTTATGAGCTGTTATGTAACTTCCCCTTTGTGTGTTTGGACCCACCTGTGGAGAGAAATAATACCTGGATCCATATAGATTCTCCCAAGATGCCACACACACAAATTCATCTGCAGGAATTCACTGACACATTCCTCACCCCTCATGTATTTTATTGTATTTTTGCTGAGATCTCCAGAGGCTAATATATCTGAAATTAAATTCCACTGGTTGATCTATCTAACAGCACCAACCTATTTGTAAAACCTCAGCCTAAAGGAGAATTTTTTGGGCCCGTTCTTTGCCATACATGCGTGGGTCTACAGGTGCCGACAATCCTCAGGCGTCCCTTGGCACTCGGAACAGCCGGGAAACGATTTTAAATTATGAGGCAGTAGAGATGGGATTGACATCTCCCTTAGTGACCTTTTGATATTACAGGTGGACTGGGACACCCAGTGGAGTTGAATGTCACTTCTGACTCCAAAGGTCTGCCAGAGACTGTGATATTATTGGTCATAAGAGACATTTGCAAAAGGAAATAAAATCAGAATTTGGGGCATACTTATCCAGGTGTATGAAAATGTCATTTCAACTCCATGATTTCCACACGAATTTGTACATTTGTCCAGGACAGGAACGATCTCAGGAATTATAGGAAAACTGTGGTACCATATTGGTAAATTTTCACTGGGTTTCAACTACTTTTAAAAAAATTTTTTTCGGGGTTTCATTTTTATTGTACGCTCTAGGCTGGTTTTGCTGCAACCATAAATAACTGAAATGAAGATAAAAATGTAAACTTTTGATCATTGGAAGCCTTACAGTCTGACTGAGCAGCAATACTTAACGCAAATCACAAACTACATTCATTAGCATCAGAATCATCTTGATTGGTCAAGATTATGTACACACACAAGGAATTTGACTTCAATTTCATATGCTTACAAGAGTAGACAGTAAGTGTAAATATATAAACGTTAGAATACCTAAAGGATGAAAAATTGTTGATTTATATGACGAGAAACAGAAAGACAGGTTGTCATAGTGCAAAGATGCTTATTTTGTTTTACAACACAGTAACATGTTCATTGTGTTCATTAGCAAACCAGCAACATTTTTAACATGTAGTTTGATGTATTGCATTACAAAAGGTTGATGGAAATGGCAAAATTGAGAATACCTTTCTCACACACACACGTGGGGTTTTTACGTTGATTTTGTCACTTTTGTCGTCTTTATTTGGTCCATCTAGTTTTGGGATTCCTGGAGTTGTATTCTGTTCTTTCAGTATTTCTGATTTGTGTTGTAATCTTTAGTTGACTCTTTTACAACAAGGTTACTGTCTAATTCATAACTATCTCACCTGTTTATTTACCGTTTCCCTGTTTTTGCTGCTGTGTTCTGGTTTGTACTCTTTCAGGTTCTTTAGATATTATGTCGTTTTTTTGTTTATTTTCACTTTCCCTCAGCTTTTCCTCATTTGGCTCACAACCCATTTGTGTTCAGTCCACTGATCAACCTGTCCAGCATCGTTTAGTTTCCATCATTCTTTGCTGGTGTCTTCTAATGTCCACTGATGGTTCTCCTGTGATTCTTAACTTGCTTCACGTTGATATCAGTAAGCCTTTACTTATTTTTATAAAAGCTACTCATTCATTGTAACTGTCTAATTTCTTCTTTCATTTGGATCTAAAGAACCTGCTTTAGAAAACAATAATTGGGTCCATAATTTTTATTTACTGTCCAGTGTGTTGTATGTCAAATTCTGACAACTCAGAATTTGACATACAGAATAGTGAGAGCATCGTTTTCCTTAGATATCATCTTTTCTTATGCCACCTTGTTATGGTGGCTGCAAGCAGGCAGAGCAGAAGGCTGCATTTGGTGAAAATGTATTTCCCGTCAATACAGACTTGACTTAGAACAGGAGAAACAATAAGATTATGATGTTTGTTCCCTTCCCCAAAGGTCGTCTCACTGAAGCAAAATGTACTTTTCCACAATTTAACAAAAGCATTTTCAAAACAGGCCTATCAACATTTGTAGCCCTGTGGAAAGATGCAAAAGCCTGTCAAAAGCTTTCCGTCTGAGGGATGAGCAAAGGCATTAAACATACACTGGTTAAAAAAACATAGTCCATTGGGATGTTTTTAGCCAAAATAGGCTCCTTTTATTCTTGTACCGGTAGTTTTAAACTAGCGGTTAGGGTCATCCTGTCCTCATACTCTAATGCTTAAAAGCTGTATGTCGTTATTCCTGATTGGTATCATCTGTGATGAGGCATTATAAGTTGTGGGGACACTGCTAAAATGTCTTCTTCTTTCTGACATTGAATGCCAAAGCCAAACATAAACTGCTCACCTGCTATCATTGACCAAGCAAGTTGCGTAACAGAGTTATGCGAGCACGTGCGTGTGTGTGAATGGGGCAAGTATGAGGCAGAAGCACACAATGTTCAGACCTGACTTACTTGTGTGCTGCACGGATTTCATCATCTTGAAGTTCATACCTTTTGGTCTCTCTCCATCTGAACTTGGCTGTCTCAGGTGCTTATTACTGGCATAGAAACAAACCAGATCTGATAGTATTTGCAGGTGGGGAGAGTAATCATCTGCACGATTTATGTGCTTGAGCAACAGTGTCTCATTGAGCCAGTGATGATCATCAAAATGTGCTTCATTGATTTTGAAGACCATGGTTAATGTGAGAAAAAAAAAACGTCGGAGTATTTATAAATTGCCGTGGCAGACATCGAATTAATTCTGTCCGACATTAGGCCATTGGGTCAGCCTTAGTTTGTTCCCTCAGACATCATCAGGAATAAAAATCATTGAAAGGATAGAGCTTTTCATGGATGATTTAATCCAAAGCTCTTAACACAATCTGGTCCAGAACTGGTTATGTGTTCAGTCTATATGTTCTCAGCAAAAGAGAACCACTTTCATGACAGTAAAAACCATGATTATAGGCTCAATATACCTTGCAAGTACACCCAATCTCCTAAATACTTCACGTCACTTTAGCTAACTGGAGTGCATCCTTCATTTTCCTCCTTTTGCTTCATTTATTTTGGAAAATGAAATATGTTTTCACTAGTAGATGTTTGGGACTGATTCTGGGTCACTGATCCTAACACTGTCGCTGGTCCAGAAAATAAATTTACCCTGGTTTTGGATTCAATAAAGACAGTCTTGCATATTTCTTTCATTTGAGATAAGAATCTGTCCTACAGAATGAGCTTACTGTGGCATCTCTTGACTCTCATCTTTCTGGTTTGACCTACATTTTCTTAGCTGTTTTTTCACAGCCGTTCAATCTTTGAAATGTTTGAGTCAGAAACCCACAAATCAAATGTTTTGAATTGCTTGGAACAATGTCTGAATGCTGCTGGCTGTTGGTTTAAGCAGTACAGAGTGTGTAGTTCAACAGAAAAATAATTAAAGGTGTGTTTGTGTGCAATGTAAACTCTGAGAGAGGAAAATTGTTTTCTACATTTTGCTAAATAATCTCAAACTTCACTGGGATTATGTGATAAACCAACACAAAGAAGGGCAGAAAATTAGTTTTATGCATAAAAATGCCATGTTAGATTTGTACTTTTAAAACATGTGTGATTGTTTCGTGATCTTTTTGCTCATTTAAATTGAACTGATGCATGTGCAGGTTCCAGGATTTTCTTTCCTCCATTGGTGTCTTTCTGATGTCATCAACCTGCCTCCGACCGACCATCTCCACAGTCATAGATATGATTATGTATCTTGGCAGGAATGGCCTCCTCGCATCATTGTGTTTATGAGTGCATGTGCGTTTATGCATGGCAGCGTCTCCTGGTCGGAGGAGAGAACCGACTCATGGAACAGTTGACGGAAGATGTATACCTTTTCCATAGAGAAAGGAAACAAAGGCAAACTCCAAATGATACACAGCTCAGCTCAGAGGCCTGCAGAGTGTGTTGTCCTCCTCCAGTAAACCCAGCTCTGAACCCACTAGCTCCGCTGGACCAGTTTCTTTGCTTTTTATGGTCCTTTTAACGTGACAAAAATCTCTCACAGCCAGCCGCTTTGATAGCTCCCAACATGTGCTGACTTGATTTGAACTGTCTCTCCTCTATTTTCTCTCAATTACTCCTTTGCCAGTTGGGCAGAACTTTCTCTTCTTTTTCTTTTCTTCAGTTCTTACCTCGCCTAATTGCATTCCCTACAACCTCTCCTTCCTCCCTCTTTCTCCCCGTCCAGGTAGGCTGTGGAGGCCAGATGGAGGAGCAGAATGTTCCTTTGTCATTTCCAGGGATTGACTCCAGAAAAAGCATCTGCCTTGTTCAGGAACACATTAGCTTTCTGCTACAGTGCCGTGAAGAAGTGTTGATCCCCTTATTGATTTCTTTAGTTGTTACTTTTTGGTCACACTTCAACAGTTCAGGTCATGAAGCACATTTTAATCTCAGAAGAAGGGAACCTAGGTAAATGCAAAAAGCGTTTTTTAAACAATTTCACTTCTTGTCTAGCAACAAGGCAGGAATGGGCTAAAAGATCTCTAAAAGCAAGACATCAGGCTGCGATCTAAAGGAATTTAAGAACAGATGAGAAATAAAATCACTGACACCCCACCAGTCTGGAAACGGTTACCATTTTTAAAGCTTTTAGGATTTAAGTGAACCAAGTTGAGAACCTTTTTTTTTGCAAATGAAAATAATACAAAATAGCAATGCACCTTTCCAGAAGTGATCAGCCATCTAAAAGCTCTCCACAGACTTTGGTGACTTACTTAAATCATCATTTTAGAAACGTTTTTTTCAGGTTTATTTGAGTCCCCAAGGGCTATTGATGTTACAACAAGAAAAAAACAAAGAGGCATGCAAGTTCTTATGAAATTTATTGTTGAACATTCATGTATTACATAAAGGCCTTACATCTCCACAATTAGGATTTAGGGAGTACTTTAAAGCTTTAAAGTCTTATTTTGTAGACTTTAAACCAATCAAAAGCCTTCTCTCTTCCCCTACATTTTAAAAGTAAAGGTTATCTACAATGTGCAATAAAACAGCATGTGTTAACTTTTGAACATGCTTATTCTGTTTTCTTCCATTTAGGTCTGGCAGGATGAAGCATTACCAGCTGGACCGCCTCCACTCGGCCCTCCCCCCGCTGACAACTGGAGCCCACTGCCACAACTGGACCCCATCACCGGGGCGGGCTGACAGCCAGCCTGCCAGATGTGAGGCCCTCTCTGCACTGTCTATAATCCAAGCAGAAACTGAAACCTCAGGTACGGCGGCTTACACAGATAACAAAATACGGAGACGTATCATTTATCACCAACGTGCACTTAGCTGCCGTGTACTCTTCTTCTGGAGTGCACTGTAGCACACAGGAGGCGGGTTATGAGATGGTATGCAGACCTCTACGTCTTCCCTCCAAACCAAAGAGTGACCTTGTTGTGGCCACAGATTCCCCTTGTGTAAAACAGCCTCCTTCAAGACCCTGCTATTAGCGGCTTTGTGGGCCAGAGTGGCGACATCTTAATGGCAGACAGACACAGACGGGGCTACAGGACCCCTGCGCCCCCGTGCACTGAGAGCACAGCTGACTACAGGGCATGTAGGCTCTTAAAGACGTACTCTGCCAGCAACCACCAACTTTGAGTGTCAAATGTTTTTACAGGAGGCTGTGCAAGGTTTTCTGACATGCATTGAGTAGAGCATGCCCACATTAATTCTAAACACAAATCATGACTGTAACTCATGGATGTAATGAGAATCCAAAACAGGAAGTCTTACAAAGAGAAGAATCTGTTCTGAATTAGAAATTTAAGGTCATACTTCTCATTCTTTTGCTTTGGCAAGAAAGCAAGAGCTCATATAAACACAAACCCTTGAGATTTTACAATAATCAGCCAAAATCCAACAGAATAAGTCCAGGACGAACTGTTTCTTCAGTTAAATATGTCTTTATTATGATCAAAAAGTTCAATTGCTGTTCTTCAAACATGGGATATAGAGCACATGCACCTTATGTCATTGAGTCTCTGGATTTATCTTTGCCTCCACAAGATGTAGAGGGAAAACGATTCTTTGCTGTTATATCATTGCCTTGCGTGAGCTTATTGGCATTTATGGTCTAGTTGTGCTTTAAGCTAGCTTTACTTACAACCATTGGTGGTTGTAGCCAGGGGCCACTGATACTTAGGCTACTTACTGGTGCCAACACCTTCCATGCTGCTAAAACTACATCCAGTTACTGCTGCCACCTTTCTTTTACCTCTATATGCTCAAAAAATAAACCAGTTTACTAATAACATTTATAATTACAGCTCTTCTCTTTACAAGGGATAAATGAGCATAAAAAGAAACATATATAGCCTCTCAAACAGACTGTAAAGGCGTTGGTATTATTTGTGAATATATTTATTTTATTAGACTTTGGCTTCAATTTAAGCTACTGTGGATTCGCAAAATGGGGAATAAAATATTTCTTCCCTTGTACAATTGACAGCAGCCTGGACTTGGTTTTGTGAGAGGGCTCTTCTAAAGTGCTTTAGCAGGAATAACAATAACTTCTGTGGCATTCGAGGTCAATCTGTTAAAACTGTAACAAGTAAAACAGATTCCTGAGGCCCTAAGAGGTTGATTCGTTGAACCATAAGTCACAATTTCTATTATTTTTGAGAGCACTACCATCTCACTTTGCGAGGTTCTCAAGCAGATTAAGTAAAAATATTTAATGAAAATAAGTCATATGTCAACATAATGTAGCACAAAAATATCAGAATCTTAGCAAATGTGGGGCCAGTGCAACAGGTTATTTGTATGAAGTTCTACTCATCATAAGTTTGCCATCTGACACATAATATCTTAAAGTTTGAAACTCCAATAGAAAGCACATCCTACTATGACGTCCACATCCAGGCCAGCTGACAGCTTTGCCTTGATCCTTGATCCCCACCCACATATTCTGTAAATGAAAGAAAATTGATGAATATTTACCATTTATTGGCATGATTAATCGACTCCCTTAGTTTTCTCTTCTATTATACCCTCTTCCATCTGCTCCATACTTTGTTTTTTTTTATTTTCCTCCTTAGAGCAAGTTTAAAATGACCTTCCTGTCATTGACAGCCTACAGTGATACGTGATATCAAATATTATTTTTAGTATATTTCAAATGTCCCAACTTATTATTCAATATATATTAAACTGGTGAATCTAATTAAAATTCTCATCACACATTTAAATGGATTTTTGATAACTTAAAATGCTGCTATGTCACAATAATTACTAAAGATTTAAGTAACACTTATTAATTTAAGATAAAAGTAAACTTTGACGCATGAAGATCCAGTTTAATTAAGACTTTTGAAATAATCTATATATGCCGCCATCCAAATTGTTCATATTCCCAAACACATATCTCTGTTTGGGATTGAGGTGTGGGCTTATTCCACACTACTTCAATGACAGTTAAAAAAAAACAAAAAAAAACTATGAAAGGTTTTATCTGACTGTAAAATTAGATTCATGTTTGTCTCCACCAACAGGCCAGTTTTGAAAACAATATTCCTGACCATAACTTGATAGTGTGAAGGCCTCCCTCCACCATGGGTCCGGAACAACAGACTCGGTTGTCCAGATCTATAACGACGACCATCCATCATTGAACCAAAGGCACTTCAAAGTAAATGGGCACCATCAGATAAACTTGTTAAGACTTATCTGAAGTGGTCTCTGGCTGACAGCCAAATGGACTGCAGGCAGCAATAGACACTGAGGGGAGAGTTCAAGAACGTAAACAGATGCTCTGCAAAAAGCTCCTCCAACACACCAATGTACTCCTCCATGCAAATCACATGAGAGCCACCGTTGGCCCCAAATCTACACACTTACTTGACCTTCTGTGAAACCCCACACCTCCTTACATGTCCCATTTTCCTCATTTTCCACAGACCTTTTGTATTGAGTCACAGGCCGCGAGTTTAAAATGTAAACAGCGTGGGCCATGATGAGTCACAGAGAGCTCCACTGTGGGAGTAATTTGCCAGCGTAGCAGCAGGTTTTCACGAAGCAGTAGAGGGAAACATAATGGCAATTTTACAGCGAAAAGTTTCTCTCAGAAATTCCAACTCAGGGATTTTCTTTATTTATTTGATTAAAATGAATAGCTTTGGATTTAAGGTAACCAGGATGTCTTATATATAACAATGTACGAGTTTCCATTGATGTGTTTAAAGGAACACTAAATTTACTGAGAAACCCAACAATCTATGTCAGTAAGTCATAGATGGTATACTTCAATAATTTCAAGGATAGTTGGTGGCAAACTTAACAGATGGATGCCTTCAAATGTTTGATTAAAGTCAAATATGTTAGATGGAAAAGTAGAAGCAACAAAACATCTTGAACTGGGTGGCCTTTTGCTTTAATGTCACCCTCCATTAGAAACAAGTCAAAGGATGTTGTGAATGTGTCACCAGGCCAACATATCAAAGTCAGCTGGTGTTTGGCTCGGCACTCCCCAAAACTGGCAAACCAAGCTCCAGTGATGTCCAACTCACTGGAAGGAGCTAGAAGCTCTGCAGAAAATCAGAGATTGGGATGCGCTCATAATCAGAACTCCTTCACACTCTTTCGTTCCTTGCTAACTTTAGGGGTTTTTTTTCTGTTTGTCTCCCCTCCTCTGTAGGCCAGAGACGGCACATTTAAAACCCATTAGCAGACCGTCTGCCAGCTGTACATCAGCAGAAAAACCATAAATTGTTTTATTGGATGAAGTTTATGCAAAGTGATGAGCTCAGCATTACTGATTCCCGGTAGACCACTCACTCATTGTGTGAGGGAAAAGCGTGCCTCTTGTCAAATATTCCCAAAAAGTGCGTTATTTCCAAGGCTTTTGATGTTTGCAGAATGTCACTTGTGAATTGGTATGTGTGTCTCCAGATGTGTTTCAGTTGGCTTGAAGCTTTGAGGGCATATGGGTTGATTCTGCTGTGCAAAATCAGCACTTCTTGGACTTCTTATTAAAGGTTTTGCCACAGGGAATTGAATATTTCTCAACATAAATGTAACACTAAAAAAAAAATAAAGTTTGTCAAAGCCACGTCTTGCCTTCTGTGCAGCAAATTGGTGATTTATGGGATTTTGGCTTGACTTCTGTTGCCACATGTGGTCACACAGTGTCTATATCACAGTGACTGTTCCATGAAGGGGCTACTTGTCTGACGTTGTTGACTCTGGTACCCATCTTCAGCCCCCTGTAAACTTGCCCACTCCACCACCCAGTACACACCACCAACTCCAGGTCGCATGGCCATGTGCTGTGCAAACACTTCTATCCCCCTCCGGTGAAGTTGCCAAGGTAACAAAGACCACAACCAAGTATCTGTCAGTCATTGGATCCTTTGGGTGTAAGGATCTCCACTTTTCTTTATTTTTGTAATTCAATAATGTATGAGCTATGGAAAGGGGAGTCAGGGTTTCACAAACTCAAGATCTGAGCAATATGTGGGAGGAGGGGATTTTGGGAGTGGGGCTCTCTTTGGAAAAATCCTCCCAGGTCTCACAGTTTTGTTGCTGATGTTTTCCCCCTTGTTGCCAGGGAAAAGGGGATTCAAAAATTTAGGGAAGCCCCCTACCTCTGTAAGCCATCTTGCCATCACATATCCATTCCAAAATGGAGAAGTAGTGCTGTCAGACGCATGTGCAGGCTGCTATTATATACGGGAAGCATTTCTTCTGTTTTTCTCTTACCAATGAAATTAGCAAAGCTGTTATTTAACAAGACCCATTATAGAATTACTTAAGATGCCTGAAATCTACTAAGCAAATTCAAGACAGATTTTTTTGTCTCAGCTTCCTCATTTCATTTTGTCACTTTCACTATTTCAATCTGTGGTTGCATTCCACAAAATATAGAAGGGGAATGTTTTTGTTCTACTACTTTGCCATATCATCGCTGATGTTGTGGGAGTAAAAAAAGATGAACATCATGAAGAGAAGTTCATGTTCACTGCTAAGTACAGTGAGGATATTTTATGTAAAAATGTGGAAGAGTGGAAGAGACAATCCAGAACCCTTGATAATCTTGTTAGATTATGCAAGCAGGAACTGGAAAAGCTTATCAAAGGGCCAACAAGTCTGGTGGGAGTTGTACCTTCACCATGTTTACTCTGCGCTGCAGCAATTCATCTAAAACGTACATGCTAAGCTGCCCTTATAAGGGGACTTGAAGCATGTTTTTCATCAAGGATGATGGGTTCTTTTTAGAGCACCTTCATGCAACATGATGGTTGTGGAAGCTTTTAGTGTAATTGCTAATCTCTGAAGCAATGCTAGCTGGTCTTATGTAGCATAAATGGCCATCAGTGTAAGATTTAGGTGATCTCTTAAAACAAACTCTTTGGAGTAGTGTGTCTAACTAATCTCACCCTCTTATAAGAGCCCATTTAAAAGTGAAGGGCTCTCTGCAAGACGAAGGCATCCTTTTAAGGTGTGTGGCTCCTTGAAAATAAAAACATTTCTGACGAGATAACATGAATCAGCTGAGGTTTATGAGCCACTAACGTACAGTCTAAAGGAGAGCAGTTAGAAGAGATAAATAAGGATCTGTTATTCATAAATAAAGGACTTCATATCCTGCCCCATGTGCCTCCTCCACATTTCATAACCATCCCATACACACATAAACACACACACTGTCCTCACACTGCAGTCACGTATTTGACGTGGATGGCTCGCTTGCCAGAGGACTGCGGCGGGGCCTGAGGGATGCCTGGGAGTGATAACACTACTATTGCATTCAGAACAAAATTCATACTGTACTCAACAAAAGAGACACTGGAGAATGTGATAATGACTGGGAAGAGCTCTTTAAAGAATCTCATTACTGATTTTAGGAGGGGAAAGAAGAGAAATTAGGAAAAACAACATTTAAAAAGAGAAACCAGAAGCCAGGCAGATGGGGAGGGAAACACACTGATTGTGTCGCAATCTTACATAAGACGTCTAAAACACAGGCGCTGAATTCAGCCGACACATAACGACTGAACGCTTAGTGCCAAAACACAGAAGAAGACACGTGAACACAACCACATGTTTGAATCAGCCGGGAAGCGCAGTGAGGCGCTGGACGTGTTGCCGGGGTCGCTCGAGCTGAGGTCAACCTCAGCCTTCATGTCTGATTTGTCACACAGTTAGTCATAATCTCAGATGCTTAAAAGATTAATAAAATGGCATCTGGGGACGTCAGAGAGATCATTTGGTGACGTGGAGCTTTGAGGCTGCAGTCAGTCAGTCAAAGCCTAATAGCAAACTGCTGGGGAGAAGATTGATTTATAAATATGTTTTCTTACTTTATGTTCCTAAGTCTGGCCTCAATTAAAGCAAGTTTCCTGTTTGTGAATGAACAAATTATGCATTTAAACATAATCGTTTTGTTGTCTCGTTAGTGGTGTTTTTGCTGATTGTGCATATGAGAATAACATTGTACAGTTCACATGGATGACAGAAAAACAGCCGCAAGAGGACAGTATGTAAAAGAACAAATGACTAATACAAAGTTGAGAGCAACATCAAAAGTTTCATCCAAATCCACCGAGAGTCCAGATTTATGTCTCGCATAAACACGAGGCTCTGCTCTAGAGAGGCCTTTTCCTAAACAGTGAGACGTTTTGAAAGCTCAGCTCTGCTAGACATCAGTGTACACTTCTAATAAAAGACCTTATGATTATGTGGTGGAAATATGTTTTAACTTCCCCTCAATCTATACATTCATCTCAAGCTTTAGTCTGTTTGTCACAAGTTAGTAGTCTGGCAATATTGTTGTAATTTACTTTATGTGGATAAAGAACAAATGCTAGCAGAATGTGTCACTTTAGCTAAGGTCAGAGCAAATACAGGTATTTCTTTAGGGTCCTCTGTGATTCTTTTTAGTTTGATTTTAAATTCCTGTTTAAAGAATGGATTGTGGGGTTCCCCAAAGTTTGTTATTAGGTTCTTGTCCTTTTCATTTTACATCTTCCTTTTTAAGATGCAGTATTTCTTTTTGAAATACTTGTTGCTCATGTGATATTAAATTACAGCAGCTTGATGGCTTATTCACCTGTTTTTGTGCCACTGGACTCATCTAAAAATACTCTTGAATGGTCTGTAACAACTCTTGGTTACAAAAGGAGGAGCATCTTTGGGTCTGTTCGCTTTTCCTAGAACAGGAAAGTGAGTAAAAGCCTGTGACGCTGTTTGCTTTCCTACCTCCAGCTTTCGTATCTGTGGTGCAGTGTACTCTATTATTATCAACAGAGTAAGAAGTGTAATTGTTTCTCCAGTTGGACAGGAGAGGGAAAAAGCAATCCTACAGGATGTTTACGCAGAATTAGACATGTAGAAACATATGGTACATGCAAAACTTTAAAAACCTGGTTGCACTAGATTGGACCAAACTACTCGATGAGTTTTAGAAGCCTGAAGCTTCCAGGGAACTAAACGATCACAAGCTGATCAACTAAAAAAAACTTTTGGCAGCTTGCCTGTTGCACAGCTAACAAGACGAAATGAATACAGCTATTTATGAGTGACTAAAATCCTTTAAGATTATTACTCCCTATTTTTCTGTTTCAAACACCAAATTTCCCTTAATATGCGTTTTTACGCATATTAAGCACATTGGAAACTGACTTGGCACAACCACAGAAGCTAATATCCACAGTGTACCTTATTTCCACTCTTGGAGGTTCAGCCAATTAGCATAGAGAAAAAATAAATAGTGCTCACTTTTTACTTTTACACTTGATCTGTATTCATTCGTCACTAAATGTATGGTCGGTGTGGCTTCATTCAAGTGTCTGTTCATATTTTAGATTTCTTTTACTGGCGACTTGCTATGTTGCATTTCAAGCTTACTCCAAATCTGGTTTCTGGAACTTTGTTTTCTTGTTTCCTTTCAGTGCAGACATGAAAGAGGAGCCTTTCTCTCAAGCAATTACAATGGATTTAAATAAACCCCAGAATTTCAAAATCACCATAAAAACAAAACAGCATGGGACAAAAGCATCATTTACCAAACTTTTATCATATTTGGGAATTTTAGTGATGACAGCTCCTGGCATTCCCCTGAGAACACACTATGAGAAATGACGCATCTCGGTGAACATTGAAGTAAATCACCTCTCGTGTCGAGTATTTTATATGGCACATCAGCCTGTTCCCTCTAAACCTTCCTCTCACTGTCAGCTGGCTTGCGTCATCCCTATTATCTGAAATAACCCAAGTGCTGAGGTTCTATGCGAAAGGCTGGCAATTGCTGTTCTCTGAGGAACAGAGAGCCAAGGCACGCACAGAAACACTCAGAACTTTGAGTAATCTTCATGAGCACTGAGGCTGCTAAAGCCAAAATAAGCAAATTACACATCCCACTAAGAGTCAGCAACGAGACACACACTGTACACTACGTTATGCAATCTAGTAAAGATAGGAGGACGCTGTCACTCAAAATGAATGACTTAAATTTAATAAAGATCTGTTTTTGCTACTAATGTAAATCATTTGAAACAATAGCATCCCAGATTATTCACATCTATTCATGAAGAAGCCAATTGCTGTGAAGACTTTCACTGAAGGAAAATAAAATGGATTGAGTCTCATTTCTACTTAGCACTGCTGCTTTGTTTTTCCACATTTACCTAAAGGTGTTTGGCTTTGTACGATCTTGTGTAAGGTATTTTGGTGCATTAAGTCTCTAACAAGCATAAAAGCTATTACCCTTAACTATTATAATGTCTTCCAATTTGTATCATGGTGAGTTCTGTTTTGTTTGGTAATCTCTTGATCTTTCTTAAAAAGAAAAATAACCAATGCCCACTAAAAGCTGGATAACTAGCTGCATACTAAACTTGATTACAAATCGCAGACTTGATTGCACTAACTCACAACACATTTTATCTCAAGGAACTTCACCAGACAAACAGGCTGAATGAATTTCCTAGTAAAAAGAAATGCAATCAAGACCAGATTCTCATGCCATCACAGCATAGCCAGTTTCAAATTTAACACAGATCCAATTATAATACAAAGTTGTCATTCAGTTGATCATTTAATGTCAGCAGTTAAAAACGCACCCGTCTAAACAAGCTCAACTGTTAATTTAACATAAATCTCTTATCATAAACAAACGTGTGCTGACAGTGGAAAGGAGATGCTCCATGTTAGAAGAAATCTCCAGAATCTGACAGAAAAAAACAGAAGCACTAGACCACAACTACTTTTTGTTAGAATGAAAAATAGAGTGTATATATAATAATATCCCCATCAGTTGCTTTGTTTAGGAAAACAGGATGAATAAGTCAGGAGCAAATAAATCTTGAAGCACCAATTCAGTTGTGCTTTCTACGAAACCAAACAAAGAGAAAGTTCATGGCAGCAATAGCTCCATCAGTGGTTCTGTTCAGGAAAAGGCAACTTGGCTAAAAACAGAATCACAGAATTAGTACTTTATATGCAAATGAAAAACAAATTGAGGGTACTTATGTATGAAAGCCTTCGTTCCATCAATGGGTCTATGTTGGGAAGACACTGACACTGAGCCTGTAGTACTATCAATGAAAAGCAAAAACTATTACAAACTGAAATGGAAAGTATTATCAAAATATTTTTCATGAGCATTTTCAACCTTATTAAATAAAGACACAACTGTGTTATTGTCTCAGGAAATCCAGCAAAGGTCTCCATACATTTTCAAACTCTACTGTCTTTCCTTTGACAATATCGGTTAGTCTTTCCAACATAACAAAAGAAGACATTTCTTTCATTCACATGTTTGTTAATAACAGATCCAGATTTTTTCAACGTTAAAGCAACATTTGTTGCATTTAAAAGCCCGAAGTTGATTGATTAGAATTGAAAACTCTAGATAAGCAGCAGATGGAGTTTCCATTACATGGAACCTGCATTCCAACAATGTCCGAGACAGTATGTGCAACCAAAAATGGAAAGTAATGTTAGAAAATTACAAAACTTATCAAATGGAAGTTTTAAAAGTAGATAAGATGTCTTCTTTTACCCCCTTCTCACCTTTAATCAAGAGGAAGGGAACAACCACTATTGTCTAGTAATAAGAACACTGTCGTTAATATCACCATTATTTTCCCAAAACAAATCATAAAAATCCAGATTCAACCAGCTGCCCTCTCTCCCTTTTCTGTCCCCTTTGGATTTCTTCAGAGGTATTTTACAACAGGTCGACAGGACCCGTCTTCAGACGCGGTCAGGCTCTGGCAGAAGGACGTGACAATGTCCATATAGACTTCCCAGCACTGGAGGAGGTAGGGTGGCGCAGTGTTCAAAGTGCTCGCTTGTCAGTGTGGAATGTTTGGTGGGTGAGGAGAGTTCATTTGAAGTGTGTGAGAGACCGAGTAAAAATAGCTGTTGCCTTCCATATAGGCGTGTCTGTTTTGACAGCAACGTGGTCTGAGATTTTTACGTGCACTGGCAGGACTCGGACCTCTCAGCCAGGTGTACCAGCCTATCTGCCAGAGAGGAGCATGGGAAACAGCTTAGATACAGATGGCACTTCCAGGGCGCAGATCTCCTTCTGGGCATATTTATGAGTTTTGCTCACATCTGGTGATTGTCAGTAAAAATGAATGCGTATTTAGCTCAGACTGACGTGTTTCTTTGCTTTTTACCATTCTTTATCAATTCGGCCTTTTATAGCTTAATGTCATGCAGTTTTGCACAAATATTTAAACACTTTCGTGTGACCATTTTTGCTTAGCACTCACAAATTTCATTGCGGAGTAAAGTTTGGCCTTTCAGGTTTCACGCAGATGCTATAAACTTTAAAGTGATCCAGCCATCCCATCTTCCTAGAAGAAGAGCAGCGCTGTTAGAAAAACAGCATCTTGGTGTCTAGCTAATTCTGCAGCAAAGAGGTCAACAGTTACGGCGAGCACAGATTGTTAACGTCTTATTTCAGGTTGAACTTCTTGTTGAAATGAATTGACTGTAGTTCATTCCTCACTAATAACCGCACACATTGTATTTCCACATCAGGTCATCAGTATGAACCTGCTCCGACAAGATCCCAGATAGGAATGCATGAATGATCCGATGAGACAATAAAGAAAAAATAAAAAGCTGTAGAAATAGTTTGCCATTTTGCTTAAAAACAAACTGCTCAATTGGCAAATCTGGGTTTACTTTGGACGCCAGCCGTTTGAGCGGCGCCAACTTTAGCACTTTGTCACGAGAATCACCAACATGGCTCTAAAAGAACACGAGCAGAAACTTTCCTCACCTGCTTCTTCTTTGTTTATGCCTAAACGGAGCGGCGTGTGTGTGTGTGTGTGTGTGTGTGTGTGTGTGTGTGTGTGTGTGTGTGTGCGTGTGCGTGTGTGTGTGTGTGTGTGTGTGTGTGTGTGTGTGTGTGTGTGTGTGTGTGTGTGTGTGTGTTTCAGAGCAAAAAGAGTTGAAAAGGTCAATGTATAACATGGCATTTCTGGGAGGACTTGAACCTGGGCTGTAGTAACTGAATGTAAATCACATTCATTTTTCATATTTGGCAACATTACAATATGTTGCAATTGATTTTAATATAACCATTCCTTTGTTACTCTTACTGTGTGTTTAGGGTTATAGTGCAGCTGGGAGGTGAAGTATTTTGTATTTGGCTTCAAGAGACAATTGGTTACACTGTTCAGGGATGTTGGAGTGAAGGGACCTAAAAACAAATAAATGCCATGAATGCACATTCTTTTGCATCGTATCACATAAAATCTCAATATAATTGATTGAAATATGTGTTTGTTGGAATGGGACAAACATTATCGTACAAAAGAAAATATGCCTGTAGAGGAAACCTAAGCTCCTACCATGAAAACATGGACACTCCTTGCTGGAATGCATCATGTTGTGGAAGAAGATAACAAAGTTTTCTGTGGATCTAGAATGAAACTCCAGAGGAAGTGGACACTTGTGCTCCCGTTAGAGCACAGCACTGTGACAATGATGGAGAGCTTTTAATCCTAGCAGTAGCTCCAGGCTCTGGGTTTTTATTTTCTACCTTTCCGACAATGAACGGGGATTTCACTCATTGGTGTCCTCCTGTTTTCATGCAGCGATGACTTCATCGTTAAGTCATAATTGTTGCTGCAAATGTACTCAAAGGGTGAGGCTCTGAAAGCTTCCAGTTAGCAGTCTAATCCCTGTGTGATTTGTGTGACCTCGCTCTAAATGGCAAGTTTTTTATGAATGGCAGCATCTCGGCTTATCCTCATTTTGAAGAACGTGTCCAAGCACATCGCCCGCTTGGATCGTTTTTCGGATGCTCTCATACCTCAAACAGAAAGGGACTGTTTCCTTTAAGATCCCTCTGCCCCGGGCACACGTGTTCATGCACAGTTCTGCACACATGTTCAAAAACAGAAACACGAATACCTGCAGAGTCTGTGATAAGGCATTAAGAGATTATTTCCTGACTTCAGGCACGACAGTAACATTGTAGTTTTGATCTGTATTTGTCTGACTATACAATTAAACTCGAGGGCTACACTGCATTTAATATGCCAGTATACTGCACATGTCTGGGAGGTTAGAGGTTGAATCACATAAATTGCCTCCTGCCTTTTTGAATAACATTTTGAGGTCTCCATAGCGACACCGTGCTCGCACATACAGCTTATAGTCACACGTACTTTACAGGTAGCATATTAAGTGCTGATCTTTACCACCAGGAACTACCTCAGCACTTCCTGAGAGCCTCATCTCGATGTGAGACGCTGCCAAAGAAACATTAGCATTTACAAGCGAAGCATGATGAAATATTCCTGGCACATTTCGGCTAGGTAGAGAAATGACGAAGCAGTGCAAAGGCGACTGTTTAAAAGCATCTACTAAAATGCTATTGTAAAACAAGAATATATTCAAGCAAACTTAAATCTGTTTTAGCCTACACCCTCAAAGCCAAACCTGGAAAGAAGATCGAGCGAAGCCGGTGCACCTCCTCTTCCATATGTCTAAAACCTCGCAAAAACACACTCCCTTTGCTCCAGAGGGTCAATTTATAGACTGTTATGAAAGTGAGTGTTGTCAGAGAAGAGCACAGAGGTTAAGGTGTTGCACCCCTGGGGTCAGGAGCTGCTGGGAAATGGGATGGGCTGCACAGGAAACATCCTGCATGCTGTGAATGGGAGAGGTGTTGCTCTCTCCATGGATACAGCAGTAAGCTGATATTAAAGTACTGAACAACTGGGTGCCACATTTTGTCTGGAGGCTAATTTGACCTTGGGCATCATGAAAAATTACCGCCACATCATATTATTCAACCCAACCTTTTAATTTCCACATATTTGTGAATCTCAATCTTTAACTGAGTCAGTTGGTAAAACTGATAGATTTGAAAACCTGCACAAATACAACGTCTATACATAAATAGAAAGCTGCTTTTAATGCTTTGATGAAACACGAAATGTTGCAAAACAAATCCCCAAAAAACTGGGATCTTTACTCCAACCATGACCTCTCTCTGCTCTACCTGTTTACATTCAATGTAACTTGATACTTAAATCACTTTAACTTTCTGTCAGCTCTACTTTTTCTTTAATTGGACCTTCGAGCTCAGAGACAATCTGGATCAAGTTAGCTCCGACTTGTAGAACCCTTACGACAAATATTTTTATGTTCTGAAAGTGGTCTGCCAACGTGGACGCATCTGGCAACAAAGTCGACAGGCCACATAAATAGCTTTTATTTATATGACCTTTGGCCATTTGGATGTGTGTGGGAGGAGGGTGATAGGTGTATCTGCAAATGTATCACCTGGTGGTGCAAAATTGTTGGAATGGTGAGAAAGCTTGAAACAAACAGACACGAACGGTGTGGTTACATACATTCGCTTATTATTTGCCAGAACTTGGGTCAAAACATTTTGGTGTCATTGTACAAACTGCATTAGTTTGCTGAAATTTTAGCCCATTTCTCAAAATAAAAGTAGTGGCTAAGTGAGATTTGAAAGCCACCTTGCTCACATACATTTCTATGGGATAGAGTTCAGTAACTCTACTTTATTTAAAATTTGTTTGACAGTGAAAAAAACTCAAATGCAGCTAATGACAATGTCTTACTGGCTTTTTCATAAGCTGTGGAGAAAGAAGGGGGCTTGAAACACCTGAGAGAAAACTGGTAAAGTGCATGACTTACAAACACATTAGGTAAATACAAAGCGTGTCAAAGCATAGGTGTGAAAAATGACTTACAATATGCTGTATTAATACATAAAGAACAAAATGCTAAGGAGCATCAAGAGACGAGTCGGGAGGAGATGAAAGGTGGAGCGAGGGAGAAAGAGAGGCCACACGTTCATCATTCCCTGCCTGTGTGATCACAGGGCCCCGCAGCAAAACCACAGAACAATGGCCCCTGTGTGCGAGCATAAATGTGTGTGCGTGCTATCTCTGATAAAGCGGCCTATTCTCTGACTCCTCTCTGCTTCTCCTCGTCTCCTCTCTTTTCTCATGCCCCCTTGTTGGTGCTCCTTCTTTCCTCCTCTTCTGTTCTCTTTGTCTCTGGTCCTCGGAGGCCTCTCCGGAGATGAAAGGGAGGGGAGATAAGGGCAGGTAAAGGAGTGCAGGAAGGAAAAAACTGCAGAGGGGAAAGTGATAAGAAGGGAAACAGTAAAGGCTTTGAAAGCATGTGAGCTGCTGTGTGCAGGAGTCTGTTGGTATATCTGTGGATGTAATTGTGCCTCCATGTGTTATGGAGATGTATAATAGCTGAGGCTTTTTTATGCACAGTTTTCAGATGAAGCAGATTAAGCTACCACTGAGTTTAGGAGAAGTGAAATGGTTTGCCAATGTAAACTCTTTAGCATTTTTTTCTTTCATGTTGCAACCACAAATGGTGAAGTATTTTTATTGGGATTTGATTTGATAAACCCGCACAAATAGAGTATTTCTGTGAAGTAAAAGAACAAGATTTAACAGTTTTCTTTATATGTTGCCAATAAAAGTCTGAAAAGTGTGGAGGGCAATCATATTCAGCCTTCAAGAACACTTTATTGAAACACATTCTGCTGCAATTCCTGCTACATTTCTTTTGGGGAATGTCTCTCAGCTTTACCGTGTAAATAATGAAGTTAGTGCTCATACCTTTTTGCAAAGTAGTTTAGCAATGTCTTATTATTCAACCTTTCACTCCAATATTACTGTACAAAATACAGTGCAATGTCTTACCTTAAGAAGTCACTGTTAAGAGACTACCACAAACCATTCTGGGGGGACATTTAGCAGATTTATTTATTTATTTCTCCTATATACTAACTACAATGATTCTCGGAAAAATAGTATATTTTTTCCTATATTCTAAATACAGTGATTCTTCTTCTGTGTGGATCTGAAGACGAATGGGGCCAAGCCTGGAAGAAAGGTTGCCGGAAGCTACAAAAGACTTGCAACTAGTATAAAGGTTCACCTTTAAGCTGGGCAATCCATCTTGAATGGATTAACTGGTTTAAATCAAAAAATATCCATGCAGTAGTGTGGCCCAGTTGCAAGCTGCAACCTTTCCCAGACACCACCAGATATTGTCTTTGGATTTAAGTCAGATGGTCTTCCGGACCTTTGTGGAGTTTGAGATCAGCTAGAAAACATTGTTCTTCTCCTAGAATAACAATTTTGCTCTGCTGATTTGTTGTTCAAGACGATACAAAGTCACCTCAGAGCATCTCTGAGCTAACCCCATGCCTCACAGTAGGCAGTCCTTTCAGCGGACGCTGCTTTTTCCTCCTACAAACATAGAACAGAGAAGGTTCCAACTTTGGCTTTTTCACTGCTCCACTGAACAGATTTCTTAATCTCTGTGGTTTGTTTGTTTACTGTAATTGTGAGCAAATTAAAGCAGCCTATTTGTATGCTTTAGTAGTGTAAAAACTCCTCGGAGTTCAGGCATATAGCCATTTGGCATTTACTATTCATGGCCTTTGCCCTCTTTGTAGGCTTCTACTGATCTACTCTCTGAACTTTTTCACCAATTCTTTTGACTAAAATATGGTGCTATTTTGATCAAACAACAAACCTGAATAAATTTAAATTATGCCAATATTGAATGATTTTAGCTTCAATCGAACAACAAAAGACCTGCAGCTGCATCTGCAGTTAAAGATTGATTTTTGGGGACAGAATAAAAGTACCTGCCACACTTTTCAGATGTTTTCTTTGTAACCATATATAATTTTCTCTCCACTTCACAGTAAAAAACTACTTTGTGTTACCTTATTCTGAAATTCCACTGCAAATATGACATGAAAAAATGACAAGTGCAAACTAAAATGAGACTTCTTGTTTCCTCTTTCTGCTCTTTTTATTAGCACCCTTCCATTGAAGCCACCATTTCTCTTTCAGCCAGCGATTACCTTGCTCAAAAAGAATCCCGTTAACACACACACACATTAACTCACCTGTTTCTCCCATTTAAAGTTTAAGAAAACTCTCCTGTCCCAGCTGGGTGTGGTTTTTCAATCTGCCCCTCTTCCCTGGTTTTGTCATTAAAGCCTCACTCATAACCGCCCTCGTTTCTGACCCCCTTCCAAAAAATAACCTGCCACCTTCGTGTGTTTGAGGACTTCTGTTTGCTTTGGCCTCAGAAGATGTGAGAAGATGCTGGACTTTCCCAGAAGGCTCTTTAAAATTTCATCTGATTTGAACACGAGTGAGAAGGTGTGATTGAGGAAGAAAGCCAGGGATTCAAGACGCAGCAGCCGCTCGCCAAAAGTTTGGGGAAGAAAAAATGAAGGAATTTTTCAACTAAACAAATGAACAGGAGGTCATAATATGCTATGTATTCACATGCACATCAGGTGGGAAGACAAAAGAACTTAAATGATTAAAGCAAATGAAATAATATTACATACTTTCTCATATATTTAGAAAAATCATGCTCTACAGTGCCTATGAGTGCTATATAAAATCTCTAGCTACCCTAAACAATGACAGCTGTGACCCAGAACCACAGCAAAGACACAGATGAGACTAAATTTACAAAGTTAAGTAAAGCAAGGCCTCAGGACTAAACCTTCACCACCGACTGCCCTACTTTCCACAAGAGAGATCCTTTTTGCCCCCTGCTGTTTGATCAGCCACACAACCGTGTTCCTTTGCAGCATGTTGCAGTTCTGGCATTGGCCTGCAGGAGGCAGATGACACTCATAGATGCGGTGTGAAGTCGGTGCATTGTTTATGACGGCTTGCCAGCAGGTGGCGCTGTAGAACCAGGTGTGAAATGCTTGCTTTTTGTCTTTCATAATTAAAACACTGAGTTTACTCAGTTGAGCTCTAGAACTTAAAGATCATAAAATAATGTCATTTCTTTCATCAACACAGCAAAATTATTGCAGTTAAAGCATAAAAAGTTAAATATGTGGTAGATATATATATTTTTTTAACTTTAACTTCTTTTTTACTACAACAGAGCATTTATTACAATAGAAGCAAAAAGAATAAGAGAACCAATTTTGAAAAATTTTAAGCATTTTTTGTAAAACGTTATAAGAACTTCCTTTTGCAAACATGTGAAAGAAGGTGTTTTGGTCAGATGACACCAAAATGTAACGCGTTGCCTGCATGGAACACACTGTTACATTGAAAACAAGCACTGCACATCTCTCTGAGCTCACCATTACCACTGGGGACCACTGGTGGCAGCATTATGCTGTTGCCCCTGCAGGTAGGCCAGTTGGAGGTGATTGGAAGAGGGATGGGGCTAAATACAAGACAGTCTGGGAAGAGCAGAGGTCTGAAACTCCATTCCCAGAGAACCAAGTCTTTGCAACCTAAAATCAAACAACTACATCCTTGGCATAACTTAGAAATTGGTTGCATAACTTGTGGCCACAGAGGGCCGGATTAAAGATGGATGAGTAAATCAAGAGTCTTTCTTTTTCTTCTCCACTACATACCTTAGCATTAGTACTGATGAAGCCCCATCCATCAATCCATCTGCAGATCCTTCCTACCATCAGTCATGACTTGATACATTGATACTTGAACTCCTCCGCCTGAGGCAGAGATCGACCTCTGACCTGTAGGGAGCAATCTTTCTCTCTCTGGTTCTAATCCAAGATAAACAGTTACCTTCAATTCAATTGCTTCAATTCCTCAAAATCAAAATTTTAGTTTTTTTTTCACTTTTTTGGACTAAAATTGCTCCATTTCTGACAGACTAATTCTATTTTCAATGTTTACCCTTTTTTTTTTACTGTTCAACGAGGTGCAACAAAGGAGAAAAAAAACTTTTCTGCTTTCTTCCTTTCTTTCTGTTCCCTGTCAGTCCCGTCCTATCTACCGGTCCTGGTCATTGTCAGCCTGGCTAACTCAGACTTCCTGCATCAAACACCTCTGTTCTCCTCACTGCTCATATCTTCTCAAAGGTCTCCATTTGCTCTGAACTTGACTGTGCATTCGTTCTGCTTCTGCAAGCTGACGCTGTGTTCAATTTCTGATTTTAACAACCACAGAAGGTGACACCTCAAAATAACGATTTACAGCTGTGCTCAAAATATGAACTGTATTTTATTTGTCTTGAAGTGCTAAATTTAATTAGTGACACGAAGGCTGAAAACTAAATCAGCCACTTATACTGAAAAACCTTAATGTCCTGCCATGACCTCTTGTTTGGGCTGCATAAGCAATTCTTGGCAGCAGTTCACATTTCTGCTCCAGTGCCTCATGTTGCTCCTGATGGACATAAATTCCCTTGTGAAAAACAAAAAGACACTTTCTCACTCACCCTTTGCATAAGAGAGAGGGAGTTAGCAAGACAGAAACTTAGTTTTAGAAACAAAAATCCTAGAAGTCCTAAATAAATTACTTTATTGAGTGTTCCTTTTTGTTGTGTTGTTTCTCTTCAACCAACACAAAGTATCACAAAATTTTAAGGTGAATACTGAAATGCAAGTATTTTTGCTGAGTGCACAAAATGGATGGATTAAAGTTATACCATTGATGTTGGCTGTCTTGAAAAAAACCCCATTATTCTGCATTTACGCTTCACTGCATTCACTGCAGTTATTATTTTTAAACTGCAGATGGCGATCCAGCAATAATCTGCCTGAATTAAACAGCTGGAAGAAAAAGAGGAAGTGCATTCCTGTTCCAACCTTAAGTTTGAAGTTTGCAGTTTTTACAAGTTGATCACACATTTTCACATTTTATTTCCTCTGTGTTGTTATTCGATCGTAAATGTTTGCTCTACGCTTCCCAACAAATTCAAATGCTGAACTTACAATTTCTGCATTTAGAGATGATTTCATCCTAACGAAATAGTTAAAAATTGTCATTGAAAAAAAAAAACATGATTAATTTCACTGATGGGTGTTTCCAAACTTCTGTCTGACTTTATAAATTAGCTGGAACAGTGCAGGTCACATCCACCATGCAAACCCTTCCAATATTCCTACAATGAAAATATAGTTTTGAGGCAACTTTGCCACTTTCAGAGTTAACATTCCGCATTCAACATCTTATTGGACTCTTCTAGATCCTAATCTTAGCAGCCTAAAGCAAGCATCATACTGTAATGCTTTGCTTTTCTATGCCAGGGATGATCCAAGGAGTCAAACAGACTCTTCTTTGTTTGTTGTGAAGATGATCGAGGTGTTTCTATACCAAGCACACCAGTCAGGCCTTCAGCAGTTCGTTAACATGACGCAGCGGCGCAGCAATCCGCTGTGGCAACATGAGGAGGTCAAAAGCGTGACATCAGCCTCTGAGTGCCTATTATCTGTTGATGGTGACAGCAGCGTCTCTCCCTTCCCAAGTTACCACTGACATAAGGGGAATCCCCATCATGCCGAATGCTGGACGAGCTACAAGCTGACATCAGGTTGAGAGAGGGAACAGAGAAGAAGAGAGACTCCCTTTGTGGTTGTTCAATGCAGCTGGTTTAGCTTTATGTTCCAGTTGGGAAGGAGAGATTGCAAATTACTACAATAGTTTAGAAATAGGTTGGTAATTGGACAGGGACATTCAAAAATCTCAATGATCAATAAGGGAATTCTTAGGAATTTATTGTTCGTACTTTGAGCCGACTGAAACAACTGGGGGCTTGTCTAGGGTTTGAACCATGACCTCTGACTTGATTAACCTTCCCCACAATTATCAGAACCCCTGTCACAAAAGCCTTAAATTAATTTAAATAGTAGATTATGAAAACATCAGAAAATGCAATCTTCAATTTGCAGACACTTGTGGTCGAATCAAATTTCACTCAAAAGAAAAGTTCCCAGTGCCACACTCCTGGGCATTGGGAAGTGTGGCACTTTGTAACGACTTTGTAAGAGTCCCCATTGTCTGTAGAGCAGTATTAAATCTTATCCTTTGACATATTATGAGGTTGGAGCATGCAAAGGCTTTTGACACATTTTCTTGTGGTGCAGAACCCAAATGAAGGCAGGAAACAGGCAGAATCATGGAGTAATTCAGCATTTATTGAAAGAAAGAAGATTTAAACACTTGATAACCAAGCGATTGATTTCTGGGTTGGTATACTTGTATTTCCTGTTTCAGTGCAGCACCCGCCTTCTGTTTACCACCCACCTGCAGCTAGTTCTTGATGCTTTTGTGTTTATGCACCCTTATACACGTTTTCTTGGCCTTTTGTGTTAAAATGTGTTAATGTGTTGTAATTCACTTTAGGTGTGACTTATTTCCATTTTAATGGCCTTACTTTTATCCTGGTTTCTAGGACCTTTGCAAGAGAACAGAGCCATTTTCGGCCACTGCATCATGGAATATCTAGTGTTTGTCGCAAAAAAGTTAATTTAAGTCTCATTTGATCAATAAATATCGTGCCACGTAAAGCATTTCCAAACTTTACATATTTTATTTGATGATGGTAGGGGCAGAAAGCACTTTTCTGGGAAGGCTTCACAAACAACTGGTTGGCAGGAAGATTTAAGAGTAACTTTGTAGACTTGGCTAAAGAAAATGTGCCTCTGTGTCACTTTATATTTATACCTCATGGAAAGATAGTCATGCATTCCTAATTAAAGGTTTTCTAGACACTCTGATTTAAGGCTTCAATAAAACGTAGATTTAACTTTAAGCTCTTTACATACTTTTACCAGGGGGGTGCAATGTTTTCTTCTTTTGCTTCTGGAAATAACATCAAAATATGCTTTAAAGTCCACCAACGACACAGATTTGACAACATCTTCGCATGCTATAAGTATGGTGGTGAACCACATCTTCTTTTCAAGAGTTTCTGAAACATCCTGGCATGTGTACGACACATGTGGCCATGCCAACAACTACACTTTCTCATACATGAGGCATGGCCCTCAGACATAAACATCCCCCCTCATGCATACACACATCAGCACATAAGCGGAAGAGGGCAATAGTGTGAGGACTGGGTTGACTTGGCATTGGGAGCAGCAGCTGTGCAAACAGGCCACAAGTGATGTCAGAGCAGCAAGGGACGCTGGGTAGCAGGGCCACTCTGAAGTGTTTGTGCTTTTATTGCATCTTTGGGAGAAAGCGTTGGATCCGAAGTCCAGTGTGTGCGAGTCAGACACAGTCCCACTAAATGCAAACATTTCTCGCAGGTTTCTTTGGCGAAAAGGGAGAAACAAGGTAAGACGAGATGTTTTCAGGTAAATTCCACAGATTGGGATCTTCCAGGCAGCTCTCACATACTGCAGGTGCAACGTTACAACCATCCCTTTCTTCTTTTTCACACTCCGTCATCTCTCCTTTGCCTCCCTCCTTGTGCAGAGTGGAGGCTAGCAGGGGCACAATGCCAGATGTGCCAAGTCATCCCAGCAGACAAGCTCAGGATGAAAGCTCATGAGGTCCACGAAAGGAAATCTTTAGGTATGTGAACGTGTGTTCACTGCGGTAAGACAGGTGGGAGACTTGGAGGAAGAAATCCAAACCCAGAGCTTACGTGTTCTCATGCTACTTATTTTACTTCAGGTGTGCAGCTTTCAGCGTATCTCAGGCGGCGTTTACAGGAATCCGTCTGTTTCAAGGATAAACATTCCCACTTAGACATGTGGTGTGCTCATTGGATTTTCCGTACCATTAGCCGATATTAAGAAATCTTGAATTATTCCACACCGAGAGGTTTATTCTGACTCATCTGGAAGCTGGTTGTTTACCCAAACTGGATCTTGTAAGATGTCACGTCTGGCCCAGTCAAAACCTAGACATCTGACTTGGAGCCAGGGATGATCCAAGGAGTCAAAAAAGAGGGTTCCTTTTAGATCTTTCACATTTTATCGCATTACAACCGCAAATAGCATATTTTATAGGAATTTAATGCCAATTTAAATCTTTTGAGGTAGGTCTCTTCCAATTTTGCACATCTACAGTCAAAGATTTGTGTCAATTTTTCATGTCTGATTGGATGAATCACCTCTGGACTTCAATTTTAAAATTTTGCCACAGATTTTCAGTTTTATTTAGGTTTGGACTTTGACTTTTCCCTTCTGTATGATATGCTTATGGTTGTTGTAGAAAGTGAAGCTCTGCACAGGTATCACATAGAGCAGGTATCAAAAAAATAGCTTCTAATTAGATTTATTCTATGATTGTCCTGATGCTGCCCCCACAATGCTTCATGATGGGATTGGTGTGGAAAAACACCAACAATTTGGATCTAAATGTGAGAGAAAGAAAGATATTTAGTGGAAAGTTAAGTTCTGTTGTGTCTCTGAGAAGCATGTGTGGCTCTTTTGATGCGTTTGACTGATAAATTTATATATTGAGATAATTTTTCTACACTTTGGTCACATGTTGCTGCATTGCATAAAGTGCCAATAAAATACATCAAAGTTTGAGGCTGTAACATCACTAGAGGAATGTTTAGATTAAACCACATACATTTGAACCCACAAACCCGCAGGTTTGCACAATGTCGGCGAAAACTGATAAGATCAGTCAGATATTCAATAGATTCAGTCTGACAGGACAAGATGGTGGAAAGGCACTTTTTAAAACTAACAGGTTGAAAATAAGAGTCTGCCAAAGGAAGATAAAGATGAAATATATTAAAACATATCAATGCAGACCACAGGCAGAGTGACTGAAAGCTGGAATCTGGAAATTTGCAGCATTGTTTAACAGTGAAGTTCCTGGCTTTTCTAACTCGCTGCTGACGCATTTTATTTCATAGAACATAATGGTTATCTGTTCCACTGCTTATCTGTCCTCTTGTCCTTCCTACCCAAATTCTTCCACTTGTCTTTCAGGACATCTTCCCTGCTCATCCTTCCTCCCTTTCACTCTTGCTTTCACAGCCACCTTTTCGGCTTTCCATCTTGTTTCTTCCTCATCTTCTAAAAATCTTTCCCTCGTGAAGACTTGTGTGTGCGTCGGCAATACAGTGTGCTATTCATCCCCTGCAATGGAGTAATGTTCCTGGCATAAAAAAAAGTGTGAGAAATTGCTTCTGCTGTGATTGAGTCTGCAGTCATCTCAAACTCTAGCTAGAAACATGTTACCTTAGGAAAAGTGATCAGTTGATAGGTGGCAGTGAATAAGTTAAAATTATTTTGGGAGAATCTTTGGTCTAGCCCTGATTTATTCATGTTTGTTTTTTTGTTTTCATCTAATGCCATGGCACTGGTATAGGAGATGTTTTTTTGTTTGTTTTTCTTCTGGAATACGAAGAAGAGACCCTGTGGATGCAGATTAATTCAAAAACACAAGGTTACACTTGCTTTATAATAAACAGCCAGAGTAGCATGGCCCTGACATGTTGCATGTAGCAGCAAAACCCATCCAGATACAGTCTTGTTTTCTTATATGTATTTGAAGCTTAAAATAAAAATTCCCAAGAAAAGACTATTCTTTTTGTCAGTTGTGTCTTCTTAAAAGCCTGGCAAGACTTCTTCAAGCAGTAGGGTCATATCAGGACATACCTGGAATCTCACTAATATGGATAGCAGAGTAAAACAAAACAAAAATAAAAACAGAGAATCAGAAATCACAGTTCATTGAGGATAAGTACTGCTTTGTCCTCCACATTGTGCAGACAAAACCAATTACAGCTCTTATCTCTGCTGGTACTCAAAGCTCTCTGCCAGTTGTTCTTGATAAGGGAGAACCCTGTGTGTATTTGTCTGTATGATTCATACGCCAGTTTACTTACCGGTGTGCTGTTTAAGATGCTCTGTCTAGTCTGAAGATGCTACTCAGACAGCCACAAGGCAGGGTCTCAAAAACTATAGAAAGTCTGCTTTATATTCTTGGAAAGAAATGGAAAAGATAATCATTCAAGATCTGGCAGAAGACACAAAAACATCCCTGTTGAGAAATAATAGAGCTTATCTATGATTGCATATGGTTGTTATTTGTCTCGCTGGTGTCTTGGAGAGTAAAACAAAGAGTGATTGCAATCTAACCACTACATTTCTCATAGCTTCTCTTGGCTTTTATTGTCTGTCTTGGGTATAGATTCTTAATATAATCCTTTATTGCTTGGTCCTTTAATAACATTCAGGATGATGTATAGAAGGGAGATAAATCATGAATTGTGTTTCTGTTTTGGGTTGTGGTTACCACAAATGGCTTGACAGTCATGCCTAATCAGTTCGCCTGCATGTTGCCTTGCTGCCCTGGCTCTCACATTTGAAGTTTCTGCTGTGTTAGTAAGATTTAAAAAACGAAGTGCTTGATGTGGTCAGAGCTGTTTCTTAGTCAGGCTTCTGTGGGGAGTCATTTATCAGATGCATATGGAAGAAAAAGGAGCCACAGTTTGAGCTCTACATCAGTATTTTTTTGGCTCGTTTTGACTGTTGCAGATTGGTTTGGGAAGCACGAGGGCAACTGTGGTTTAAGTTGAAGCGCTGCCGCTACAACTCGCCAAGAAGTGAGCTTTTAAACTTTTAAAGTGTTTCATTTTAGTGTTTTGGAAACAGGAAGGGAAATTTTACTTGATTGCTATCTGGACTTAGTTGTTGGACTCAATCAGTAGCTGTGTTTACCCAAGAAGGTAGCTTTCTGCATCGATTTTCTTGTGCTCTGGGATCATTAACAGTGCCAGTAAGAGGTTTATATGCACTCATTATGGGCATGAATGTAATAATTTTTGGCTTTTAACACATTTGAACTTTTTTCTCAGGGTGTACTCGTTATGTAACAAACAACTTCATTGAAACTTTGAATTTATGGTGGATTTCCTCTAATCCACACAGGGTCAAAATTACACTTACAAGTTCAAGTACATACAATTCAATAAGTTGGAAAGAAACCTCTTGCTTTTTGTAGTCATACGAGGACCTAGAGTAAATCTAGCTGGATACCAGGGATCTTATTGGTGGAATTGTTAGATTTCATTGAATCTGATTGGTTGCCTGACAAAAAGCCACTTTGTTAGCACAGGGTTGGCATTTTTGTTTTTAGTAATCAGTATTACATCTGCTTTGTGCAATGACTAGTACATTGACAACGAAATAGACCCATAGCATGACACCACCGCCACCATGCTCAGCAGTTTGTGTTCTTAGGTTCTACAGCCTCAATCTCTCAAATATCACTGCGGCCAATTAGATCAATGCTTCTCCTGTCTGATCATATAACTTTACTTTTGAAGGCGTTTTAACATGTCCACATATTTAGCTGCTACTTTCAGTCAGTCTTGAAGCTTTAGTTGTTTCTAAATTACTTAAATTTTATTTTTTCCTTGGAGGGAGAGTTTGTGTTAGATTGTGGTTATTTCTACACACTTGGGTGTTTAGCAGTGCAGTGATCTCAGACCTTGAAATAGATGAAGCCGCCTGATGTTGAGCTTCTGGATTTGTTTTCTGAGTCTTAGACTGATTAAAATTTTGAGTGGATTAAACAAAATCTGAATAAGGAAAACTGAAGTCTGTTAATATGGCTAGAAAATCTATCAAAATAAGTAGATTTAATGTCAGGACTTTGTCACTGGCTATAAAAATTGTCTGGTTTTGCTAAATGATATTCATTCAAATGATAGTTAAGTAAATATCTGTACATGTTTACAGCATGATGCATTTATGAACAGAATATGTGAAAGATCAAATCTGAGCTATTTCAAATTTTTCGAAAGGCAATAAAAATGCAGTTCCTCCTCCAGACTTGCCTGCACATTGCTATAAAAATGTTTTCCTATTCACACATGTCTGCCAGACCATCATCAGATTCAAGGGTCAGTACTGGGTTAAGGTTTGTTTTGATGCTCAGCTTTCTGGGAATTCTGTCCTATGTTTTTTTTTCTCTCTCTCTCTTTCTTGCTAATTGTCATGTTTACATTTCCAGGCTGGCTTAGACTGCTCTGTGACTTATTGCTGAAATGACTTGCATCTTGGACAGGACAAGAGGGGGATTACAAGGTACTTTTTGCCACCAAAACAAGCAGGCTGAAATTCCTGGAAGATCCAACCCCTCATCCCTCTTTGCAAAAACATCTTAAATCATTAAAGAATTGAAGGAACGGGCTGGTCTTAACCCAATGAACGCATCCTGACAGGAAAAGAATAACATTTAAGGCTTCTGTTTTTGCGGAGATCATGCAGGGTAGTGACAGGAGGAAGACTAATGGGTTGTTGTGAAAAAAAACACCTTGAAGCTGGATTATGTCATCAGAAAATATATGGAAAGTATGCCTGGCGGTGGGCACCACTGGAACGTCTGGGAGGCACCGTGTAAGTGTGTTTGTGTGGGCTTTTTTTTTTTTCTTCTTGTTTATGCTATATAAAGTCAAAGATAATAAAAAAATTCCCTTCAGGTCCTGGCTGTAGGTTGTTTGTCTTACAGAACTCAAACACAGCAGAAACATAAAGATGTCTGTGTGTTTTCCCAGCTCTCCTCTTGTCCTTTTGTTCTCTGAAAAAAAAAACATATTTTCCAGGGATCATGAAAGGACACCAAAGGGTATTGGTTTTGGAATCATCCCCTAACAAACGTCAGTCAACAATTTAGAAAGAGTATTTTTCTGCTCGTAAGGCCACAACCCACGTCCGACGCTGCACAAGTCTTTCTTTGTTATTGATACTTATTAGAAGTCGAGGTTGGCTTTCTGTTTGACTGTTCCTGGCAAGAAATGAAACGCTGAAATGTTTCCTACAGGGCCGTCTTCAAGTAAAGTATGCTCTGAAGTGTACTTCTTTCAGGAAATAGCCACAACCTCATTCTGCCTTGTCTGCTTGCATTCATTCGAAGATGAAAATACAGCATTAATAATGGAAATAATGCTAGAAACGATTAAAATTTACCTTCAAGTGATTACCTGACTGACTGAAACACAAATGACAGACAGCAGCAACACAAATGTAGTATTTGAAGTACAAAACAAGAATCTGTTTTGTTGTGAATTCTGGCATGATTTCCTCTGTCAAACTTATCACAGTTAACCAATTAATTACAGTTAAATGTCCGTATTAGTGGTATTTTCCATGAGCCGACGTCCATATGGCATTTATATTTACCTATCCACTTCCTCTGATGCATTTTAACAAAAGAATGCCAAAAAGATGAGCAAGACTGACGCTTAGAGAAGCCAGCTGTTGTGTGGACGGACGATTTCTGCACTTTATATTTGACTCTCTGTGGGTGGAAAATATCCCCCCCCCCCCTCCCCCCCCCGAAGTCTCTGACATGTCAATTAGGGAAAAGGGCACAACGTACTTAGATTATCCCCTGGGTTTAATTCACATGGAAAAAGCAGTGTAATCTCTTACTGCAGCAGCAACGGTCCGATTATACCATAAATCGTTGTACTCCCGTCATATTTTAGCTAAAATTGTTTTATTTGTTCACACATTTACCTGTAATGGAGCAATATCTCCCTTAGGAAAACACAGATGACCCATGGATTGCCACAGCTTGGCATTCCAGTTGGTCTATTTAACTTAGCAGACCAAATAATTACAAAACCACATGTGACAGAGAGCTCAGCAAGAGGCGGCATGTGTATGTGCTTTTGAGGTGGCAAATGAGAAACGGGCTCCAGAGACAAACACGTTCCGCCGCTTTAACCTTCAGCTCTGTATTTTGTCTACAAAGTGGCATATGTTTTGGTCGGCCCGCAAGCAAGTAAATATGCCAGGTCCAATATTCACCATGTTTCACCAGACCTGCTTTATGCAACGCTTTGGGATGCGAAGGAAGCAGCAGGAATTAGCCCTTGTGTGTATTGAGCTCAGCTGAATGTTAAATTGTGCCTTTAATAGACTTTAAAGTCCAGTTTCCTCTGCGTGTTTGCAGCTTTTTTTGGTCCTGCTCTGCTATGACAATGGCCTCAGCGTCGATCTGCTGCGTCGTCACATTCCACTGACTCCAAACGCTACAGAGTGGGTTAGTAGGACAATGCTTTGTGAGTGTTTGTCTGGGCTTGTTTTGATCCGTACCTTCACTGGTGACCTGGTATCCAGCAGGACCTGAGGAATGGATGACTGCACAGTTGGCAGGGCTTTTAATAGAGATCTGCTCATGGTTTGTTGCATGACAGGAAGCAGCTAAAATAGGGTAACATGATTTTAATAAGTTAATAAGTTATTTTATTTTATAACTTTTGTTCACATGATGTGACTTATTGGAGAATTTAACTGAAACAACAACAAATCTGTTAGGACACAAATAGTAAAAAGGCAATGATCTGGCTGTGTAATTGAGCAAACCCTTTAACAAATATGCTTTGAGTTAATTTCAGAATCCAGCTCTTTTTGGTTGAAGCTTTTCAGGATCCCACATCTTTTATGGCAAAATTTGGAGAGCTTTTGCTCATGTGACCTCAATATTTCTCTGTCAAATTCAGTCCTATGCCCTGAAAAGCAATTCCAAAATCATTATATTGTTGATATCTGTGCTTGGACTCTGCTTCGAAATATGAAATCTTTCTTCATCATTTTAAGCACAAATCCTTGTATAAAACATGCTCACACCTTCCCACACACAGCACATATATGTTAAATATTCCCAGTTTGCTAAGCATGCTGGCACACTCATCTTGGCACTGATTGGTTGTTTCTGACCAGGAGCGTTGTATTTCTGCAGATGGCAGCAGGACCACAGGGAGGAGGCAGAGGAGCTGGATATTTTTTTCACAGATTATTTGTCTCAAAATGTTGGGACAAAGTGACAGTTTTAACAAAAATGTAAAACTTTTTCCTTTTTCTCTAAAAGTTACCTACAGCAACTTTAAGTGGAATTGCATTTCTCTTTAGTCCTCAGTTTTGCTTTATATTGATCTTTACTGATAAGTTGCATTTAAAAATCAATTTGTCTAAAATTGATGGAAAATGTAAAAGCTTTCGTGCAATGTTCTAATTATTCTCCATGACTCTTATGTCTTGAGTAAGACTCCCTGGTATTTGATTATCGAGCAGTGAGTCAGAGGATAAACCCACACCAATGACAGGCTTGGTTTTGAGGCCTTTTGGCTCTGGACGCACATATTATTTCACCGCTTAAATTTCCACAAGACACACGCAATAAGATGTCATTCAAAAATAGAACAGCTGATGAAATAATAGTTGAGGAAAGTGCAGTTTTCTGCCTGTGTGAAAACATAGTTTCTTTTATAATCCAAGTAAATATATAGTGTGTGGTTGTAATGTGACAGAAATCCAAAATATCCGTGTGCGAGGAACTGTGAATTCACGTTTCTGTTTTGGAAATCTGCAGCAGTAGTAATTTAACAGAAACTTTAATTAAATGGGGGTAACATCCTGTCTTTTGGGAAACGATCATCTTGTTTTTAAAGGGCTCTACATGCAGCTGTTGACTGAAAAAAGAAAGCTGACATTGGAAAGAACATGACGCACCAATGCAACACATCCAAAATACACTGACAAAGGGAATAAAAAGTGGGACATTCGGAGATTCAAAATAACTAAATAAATAGCCACCTTCGTGCAAATCACAGTGTAATCCCCTCCCTTCTAAATCTAGGAGCTGATTGGCTGTTTCCAGATTTGCATAAAATGCATTACCTGAACAGGCAAGAGACCCTAGTAAGTAGAGACACATTTCATTACCAAAATGATTTGTTGCATTCTGTGGTTTGAGGAATCACGGCTCTCTGTTTGGCAATCCATTGGATGAGTTTAGGCTCTTGCTTTGTTTCAGACATAGTTTAAAACTCCTTTCATGAGCATTTTGCACAGTTTTATGTTTCCAACTCTGTGGCACAAAGCAAATCAATAAAGATACAGATTAGTGCTTGGGGTGAATTGGAGCAGAGACTGAGGCGAGTTTTCTCGTCCAGCATCAGTGCCTGACCTCACAAAGGATCTCCTGGAGGAATAATTTTTAAAAATCCTGTAAACCAAACACTAAACCTTCTGAAAAACTTTTGCCGAAGAGTTGGATCTGATATAGATTGAAAGGGTGGCCTGGCCTCATATTAATTACATATGTTTAAAGGGAAAAAATGACTATAAGATGTACAGTATGTACAATATGCAAACCAAGTAGGCTTAGCCACTTGATGTGAAGCATCACCATGAAAACAGAAAATGTGGTATTTTGTTCATCTTTAGGATGCACAAATGTGTTAAGATAATTGCTAAATGGAAAGATATTACCATTGACCTCAATGAAAAGCCTCTGTTGCTATGCATTGATCTTGGAAGGGTTATAAGGCCAAACCCAAACAATCTGAAGTCAATCAAGATTTTTCATCTTGCCACTATTGGAACGACATGTCAAATGTTCAAAACTGAAGAAATGTGGAGTGGACTATCTCACCTACCCCCGGGGTTAGGGGTCATTCTCTGAAATGGAAGAGATGAACTACCTTGGTAACATGATCGTGAGTGATGGTAGGCTGCAACAGGAGATGGATGGACAGATAATTCTGGTGCTGCTCTGGTATGTTGTGAGAACTGAGCCAAAGAGTAAATCTCTCAACATAAGAGGGGATATGAATTCACAATTGGATACAAAAATTTGGATTATTATCAGAAACCTTTTGCAAGTGCCAAAAAACCTGATTGTTTTTTGGGGGTTTGCAAAAAACCCAATCAGGAAGATTTTATTTTTCTTTCTGTTTCTCCTTAATCAAACAGCAGAGAAATTACAATCTCCATGGACAGTAAATGGCGTGACTCAGCTTTGCTTACATTTTTTGGAAGCCATGTCAAATATTGTTATACAATCCTGCATCAGCTATTGTTCTAGTTGTGGGGAGCTAATGCTTAGCTAAACAGAGCGGCGCAAACAGTAGACCACTGACTGGCCGAAGACCGTTCTCACAGGAAAGTAACAACATCATCATGGGAGACCTGAAGCTACCAACAGACCAACAGGCTGTATTGTTCTATGAAAACAGAAGTTATAAGTCTGAAGGCAGGAACAGATCAGCTATAAACTATAAATTTGAGAGTGATCAGTAAATGAGTTATGAATTTGTGTGCTCTTAGATGTGAACCTTGATGTAAACAGAAAGGTCTGTGTTTTTCCAAGGAAGCTTCCCAAGATGCCACAATTACAAACGACTTATCACACCAACATTTAGACTTCCTTTACCTTAAAACCTTAACATTTGTTGAGTTGTGCAAAAGTATATAGGATAAAAACCTGTAAGGCTTTTCATTTGTGGTTTGTGGGATTATTTTATTGCTTGTTCTTACAAACAGTTGTTATTCCATCCAGGAAGGAGTTTCTTATAACCCTGTTAGGGAATTTCCAGAAACATTAAACTTGACTAAACCACTTAAACTAGAGCAACTTTACAATGGTCAGGCGGAAAATGTTTTTCCTTGACATGCCTCTCAGAAATTACAAATATAATCTAGTAATTGCTATGGAGACTTGGTGACCCCTAATTAGTGGAGTCCTGGAACTCAGAGTACATCGTATGTTAGTGCGTGTTTATCCGGCAGTCAGTGGGCTGTGAAACCTTAAAGAGTTTACCCCTGCTGTGTGGGTCGTATTATTAGCTGCCTGACACATAAAACTCGATATTTGTCTGGTAAATTCAGAGTATGCACAAGGGATGGCATAGATTATTCAAACTGAAATAACCTTTAGAGATAAAAGTTAGCCAGTAGTGTTAGAGTTGAATCCAAACAGAGATGCTGTGAATCCAAGCTTGATGTTTGAGCTGATTCTTTGATCAGATATGTCTCCCAGAAAAGGTTTTGCCTTCACTATTTGCACAGATTGCACTCTAATGTTAGCCAGTGGGAATGGTATTGCTCATTGTGTCTTGTGGTAAACAGACAAACTAAAACATGTCTGTTTATTCAAGTAACCATACCGTAAACGTTCTGGCATAGCAGAATTTAATGAAGACATTTGATTGTCCTGTAGATTTCTCTCTCTGGACCCTTAATTCTTCTCTCCTTAAGATATAACTCAATAAACCAAACCACAAAACAAACAATCCAGACAACTAATGAAAGGGAAATGAACAAATGTGACTCAGATATACTGGATGTGTTCCCTACCCACCCTCAGAAGACTCCAGAAGAAGCACAAACCAATGGAGACTTTAAAGGCAACAGCACAGGGGTCTGCAACTGCTGTCGAGTGTCACTGTCCTGCAAATTTTGGACTTTATTGCATAAAGTTATAGTAAAATACATTCATATCTGTAGTTGCAATAAAACTTGAAAAAGTACTTTTAGTGTGAATAAATTAGCGAGATTCATCCTGCTGCTTTCGATTTCTGTCTTTGGTCTTTATCTGTACCTAAGATTTCATCCAGTGGAGAATTGCTTCATTAAATTTCTTTTCACCGTCTCAGGATCTTATTGTCTTGTGTAAAGAGGGTAATAGGCAGCTAAACTTTTGTAAAATTGGAGATATTAGTTGATATGATTTATTTCCACTGCTGACCAGTTAACAAAACAAGATTTTTAAATAAAACTTTGACTTTACTGCTTAATTATATTAAACGGTTTGTCATGCCAGTTTAGTTTGCTGAACTCTACTTTATATTCCGTGCCCTCAGTAATAAACACAGATGAGCTCATCATAACATCATTAAGGTAATTTATTCAGACTTGCCTGCTTTTTTAACAGAGAGGAAAACTGCTTTTACTAATAAAGTGGTAATAAAGTTTTTCAAAGTTTGGTGTTTCCACTATGGACCTTAATGGAAAGATTAAATTAATTACAGATTTAAACTGTTGTTGATTGAAGCTAGAACTGTAATTAAACTTTTTAGAACTAAAAATTCTAATTTAAGTATATTTTGGTTCATTGTTGTTTATGAAGCTCTTGATGCTTTAAGTTTCTAAAATCTTCCAGTTGCTCTGAGCATCCCCCAGGCAAAGCAGCCTGATGCTCACTGGTAAAAACCAGGCCTACTTTCCTGCTCCTCTTTTACTGGTCTGTTCTGGTCACCAGTAGGTCAGCCAAAACGCACGAGGAGAAAGATATTAAAAGCTCCATCCAAGAACAGCTGGAGATCTGCAGACAAAACCTGAAAAAGCAGAGCATAAATGGAAAGACACACTTTGCAGCTGATATTTTAACAAGTACTTTATCTCCAATTTAGTTTTCTTTAAATCAAGAGTAGGGGTGATGATGAAGTGAGATAGTTGTGCTTAGTTCCAGTACAAATCATGTCAGAAACGTTCAGTTTTTCTTTCTATGATCCACATAATTTTGGTATCACCACTTGTTTTCATGGGTTTGTTTTTCCAGATGGGAACTTTCTGGTGAAGCAGAAACATAATGAATCTGAGCTTTTTGAATCCCCGTCTCTACAGAGTGGTCCTCTGCCCTCTTTCCTTCCCGGTTTAGATTTTTTTCTTATTTCCTTCAATTTCAAAAATATCCATTTCCATGAGCTTTAGAGGTCAGAGACTTGAAGGAATGTAAGTGGCTGGAAAATATGTGCACTTGAGAGATTCTTGAGCAACGTCTTCTCGTTGCTAAACTGCATCCTGCGAAATATGGAAAAAAATGATTTAGTGTTGCCAAAAATGTACTGCATCATCTGCATTCTTTTAAATTTTGTGATGCTAACCATTTTTTCAGAAAAACATCACATTTTGAAATATTAAAACATAAAAAAGAAATAAATTTGAACAAGAGATTATGAAATAAGTCATATGCTAATACATTTACATAACGTTAATGTAATGCAGAAGGTGCATGGAGTCTCTTGAGGAGCTATAGAGAGCCACAGCTCAGGTGGCTCAACACCAAATTGACCAAAGCTCTTCAAGGTCAACAAAGTTCAACAGGAAAGAGCTTAAATCAAAAAATAATATGTAGAAGTAAAAAATAATGTGAAATTGTCTGAAAACATGCTTAAAAACTGAGACACACAACAATTTAAAAGAGCATTTTTCTTCTTTAGGAAGTGCAAAATTATTCATTTCTTGAAGAAAGCCAGAAGATGTATCATTTGCAGGTTGCCATGGGTACAGCAAACATGTACAACAAAGTCCAATGACACAAAAATCAAACTTGTTGGCAACTAACACTGTATTTCACCCTGACAATACCATCTTCATGGCCAAACACAGTAGTGGCAGCATCATAGCGTCGGCTAGCTTTTCTTCTGCTGAGAACAGGAAGCTAGTCCATGTTGCTTTTATCCAAATGCATTAATAAAATTTACTTTCACTTTTTGTCCCATGCATCCCTAAAACATGGAGATGTTGCCCCACCATAAAGTGGTTCTACAAATTAACTCAGGAAGGCAGAGTACAAATGCACACCACACTTTGCAGATCTTCATCTTTTAAGAAATTTCAGAACTTCTTTTTTTTTTCTTTGTTTGTTTCTTTGACAGCACATACGTGGGTGAGAGGGCTGCACAATCATCCACGGTTGAAATGCCTTTAAGTTCTTAGATTCTGCAAAAGTAAAAACTACAAGTTTGTACGGCACTTTTCCTTTCTCACCCCGACGTTCGTGACTGAAAAGGGCTTAACCTTAATTCTTTGTCTTATCAGAAATCTAATCTGTTCTGAAAAAGGCTCACAGGTAAAGAGTTGGCCCCATTTTGGGGAAAAGTTTGGTCTCTTTCCCTTCAAGGCATGTACTTTGACAGCATTCCAGGGTAATTGGCGCTTACATAAAGCAGTGTGTTAATAAGTGACTCTGAAGAAATTTAAGCTCCAAATAGAAACTGTCCAATTTGCTGTTTTTTTTTTTTTTTTTAGACAACTTAGTGCAAGGAAAGTTACTTTGTTCAAGCTTTCAACAGAAAACATTAGCTAGAGATAAAGGCATCCCCACCCATGCAGACATTCAGGGTCAGACTTACTAAACACACCCTCAAATTACCACTTGGCTCAAGGGGCAGGAAGTAGGTAAACCCACTTAATCTGACCGTTGCCACGGCAACAAACATTGTAGCAGGGGTGGGGGGTTAATAAGAGAGTCCGAAGCCTGTCTAGTTAAATCGTCAAGCTCTGGGAGGTATGAACTGAATGTGTGTGGTTACAACTGCAGTGGGCAGTGTGAGAAAACCAAGATCAGGGAAAAAAACAAAAGGAGAAGGGAGGTTTGAAGAAAGTAAAAAATTGGAAAGCACCTGAAGTGTTAGTCAGGAGTGGAAGAAGAAGAGGAGGTGAAGGAGGGTGGGGTAGGCACAGCTGCAATAACAGTCTCGCTGTCTAAGGGGGAGCAGCTAGACTTAAACCTCTCAGACGCACATGCATGATTCACATGCACATCGTCTATGTGCTCCAAAAACGTCTCTTCTTGTGTCACATGATGCACACGCTCCTTCATGAGCATATGAATCAGCTCCCGCTTCCCTCCCCATGACAGGACGTGTTTAAAACATCCGTACAACGGGTCAGCTAGTGCAGCCGGCCACAGGGCCCACACCCCCGCACCTGGCAGCCCCCGTGATCCGGCCCTGGCCTCCATTCTTATCCTCCGGTGGTCTCGGCCTCCTGAAAGTCCCTCAAGATCTAGTCTAGAAGTTGTTTTACGAGGCGTAGCTGGACTCGGAGTAAAGGTGGCTTCTGAAGAAGCCATCGACAGACCGAGAGGCAGAGGCCAAGCTTGCTGTTTGCTTTGGTCACAGCGGTGCTGCACAAATAAACTGTAGTTTTGCAGCTGGAGTGTTGCAAAACTGCAACACTCCAGCTGCTACCACTTTAACTTTTCAGGTTAAAGTGGTAGCAAGATGACCAGCATAGACATGTCAAACCTTTAATTGGAAATTTAAGAATAAAAGTTAAGTCAAAAAATGTGGCAGATTGACTCGTTTGATCCTTTACGATGCGTTCAAAGTTGTTCATATATCTTACTTTGATGTTATAGGGGATCTATAGGGGATCTATTATGTAAAATTTTCATTTTACATATTTTTGTTCTTCTATTTAGGTCTCGATAGCTTCTAAAAACAGCCCAAGTGCTTAAAAAAAACACTCAGCCATTTTTTGACAGTAACTTGATGTTTTTGGTGCTTGGACAATGTGTCACTTCAAAAACTACCCCTAGCACCTAGCAACCCAAGCTGAACTCAGTTGGATTTGCTGCCGTATGTGCTGTACAATGGCTGCTGGAAAAGACAAGTGCTTTGATGTTGACTTACCATCCAGAAACCACCAGCTGCATTCCTGTTGGTTGCGCTACTTCTACTTTTCAAAGATGTACGTTTGTATAATTGAGCATCTGTTTGCAGCCAATTTAATGTGTGAGTGTAAATGTTGAGTTGGGGGAAAGAACTGAGCAGACTAAAATCTGCCGGTGGGTCCCTTCCTGGAACAGGCCTTTGAATTTTTCTGTGGTTTCCTCACTTGGACTTCAGAACCAAATTACCAGTACAAAATGTTACCCAGCTGGTTGAGCTGGGTTTTGTCTCCACCGCACTTGTTTGACGGCGCAAAAAAATAAACTTGCTGGAACTTTATACATTGAATTGAAAAGTAAAAACAGATCTCTGTTTTTGGCCTTCCAGTGATCACCAGGCAGCCTGCATAAGTTATCATTTGTGGGGATCTCCCCAACACGGTAATCTAGAAAATATATTACACAGTGTAATATATATATTTATACTTTTCTAAACATGTTTTGGAGAAAAGACAATTACTTATTTATGTTCTAAGATGTATTGTTCTAAAAAGTCATATTTGCATTCAGACTGAATGCTGGAAAGATGTTAATTTATTGACGCAGTTTCAAGAAGAGAAAAATAGCGTGATTTTATTTGATTGAATTGGTTTGCATTTGTTTAGCACTTCTGATGTCATTCTGCTCAGTTCCTGTAAAGCCACAGCTCGGCATTCTGGGAATTCTCTTACTCACTTTGCAACTCATCATCTGTGCTATAAATATTTGTACGTGGCTTACTGTTTGTAGGAAACCGGAGGAGCACCTAGCAACATCACACCAATGAGAAAATCCTACCTCTGCTTAAATGAGCTTCCAATAACTCTGCTGGTTGAAATGTTATTTATCTGTGAGTTTAACTGCCTCTCCAAATTATTCCAGGACCTTTTTGTTACTTATTAGTCGGGAAATGTTTACGAAAAGCCTGAAAGGATGTCATAAAATGCACTCTGGTTAGAATTAAGCCAATTGTAGCAGTTGTACTCTGGCAATGAGCTAAAAGTATATAAAACGTCTGTTTTGTGCGTTTAAACAAACGTGACTGTTTAAACACTGTTTGTTTGAAATGATGTCACTGCTCTAAGAGATAAATTTATTGCATTAATCATCTTGCATTAGTTAACTTGATCCATGCCCAGTAATTAAGAAAAGTGGAGAAATCTTTGGAAGCATTTTTGAAAGATCAGTGCACTCATAAAATCATTTTTTGCATAACTTCAGAAAATTTATAATGATTGGACTCATAAAACTGCAGAGCAATTAAGCTGAAACTGCTTATAGACACAGTACTGCAAAAGCATGGTAGAGGAAGTATCATGATCTGTGATTGCGTAACTTTCAATCAAAACTCTCCAAGAATTAAATTTTAGATGCAAATCAAATCCAAAACAAGCTAGTTGGAACAAACAAACAGAACCGCTAACTCTCCAAACACTTGTCGCACCGCAGCTGAGAACTCAAGGCGAGCAAAAGAAATAAAAAAAAAGAGGAAGGCAGATAAGGATGAAAGAAGATTCAGGCGCTGAAAGGAAAACACTTCGGTGTGGTATGTTTACGAAACACTGCTCGAGATCATAATCGTGAAAGCAGAATCCCACAGGAAGGGCCGCGTCGGCTGTCGGCAGAAGGAAAAGCTTCCTCTTCTGCCATAACTCTGACCTCTGCTCCCATTGGCTCTGTTCTGCATGGTCAGCAGATGTCTCCCCCTGATGACTCACATAGATCTGAGTCCTAGCTGGCCTCAGATCAGTTTTCAGTGTGGCAACGGAGATCATACACAGAGAAAATGTCAATCATGAAGACCAAGGAACACAGCAGACAAGTCAGAGACTAAGAAGTCTGAAGCAGTGTTGTGTTATCAGCAAGCTTTGAACATCTGAAGATGGACAGGCTGAGCAAGGAGCAGGTTAATCTGTAAAGCAGTTTAGAGGTTGATGATCACTCTGGAGGAGCTGCAGAGATAAACAAATCCAGGAAGTAATGAAAAGAAAGTCATTGTTAAAGGAAAACCATTCGAGATTCTATCAAACACTGAACATAGCAAAAAAAATATTCTTTGCCCTGTATGCCTTCTTTTTTCTCAGAAGGATGCTTGGCATACTTTCTTGCCAACAATTCCATGTGTTATGTTAAGTTCTGGACTATGGAAACTTTTATTATACTTTGGAGATGTGCGTTGGTAGGAAAGCTTCTGTGGACATCTGCTTTCCAGATATGTTCTGAAAACATGCAGAACATCATGGGAGTGACGTGGAGGCATAATCTGAGTGAGAACCACAAAGTAATATTTCACTTTCTTCATCAGTGGAGTCTTTGTTGCATTTTTTGTGCACTACATAAGAAAACCTTCCCCTCCTGTTCGGGTCTTTTTGAAGCTTTCTGTGAGTACTTTTTGGTTCTTGGTTAACCTTTCTGACTGTAACTTTGATTCCTCAAGAATCCTACAAGCACTACTTGCCTATGGCTGGTTTATGATGAACTTGTTCTTTTTACCACAGGATTATGAATAAAATGGTTTTTACTGGAACATTCAGAAGTTCAGACATACACCTGGAACTATAGCAATTGTTAGGTTTTGCAACAGTATGACTTCTGGACTGAGGTACTTGCTTTTACCAGTAAGTCCTTAATATGCATTACTTTGGTAATAAAAAAAATAATTAATGAGCAAGCTAATATTGTGCAAAAGAGATGGGATGCTTTCTAAATATTAACAGATTTCTTGTGTTTTTATGCCTTACTTCATTTGAGGACTAATTTGCTCTGGTTTCTTTGTATGTTTGGATTAAATGACTTGTTGCCAACAAGTAGTTTGAAATAGAAATTTCAGAAATATGTCTATTGGGAATTACTTATTGTGAAAGAATATTCTCTGTTCAAATGACAATAAAAGTTGAAGTTTTAACCAGATGTTAGAAAGCTCGAGGGGAGCTTAATTGGCTTTTTAATTTTTGGGTGTGTTATGCGCAACATGAGTTTCCAACAAACACAATTTCTAAGAAAAAAGGTTTAAAATGCTTTAAAATGTGATATTTAAGTGGTATACCTCTGTCATACTTTGATCATTTTACAAACTTGAGCCTGTTTAATTTCCCCCAGGATAAGAATCTCTTCATGAAAACTTCTTGCAACATTTCTGTCACTGTGGGGCATTCAGTTCAAACACTGTTTTGCGAATGTTCACCTTCCTCTGGGACAAACTATTTCTGTAGTTCCAATTAGAAGTAATTCCTTCCCAGAAGACATGTTCACATCATTGTCATTATGCACACATTTCTCCACCCCCATTCATCCAGTTCATCTTCTGCCCATTCCTGTTTTGGGTCTTGGCAGCAGCATCTGCACATCAATTGGACAAACGTAAGAAAGGCAAAGACTTTGAAGAGGAGGCAGATCTATTTGCAGTGGCTTTCCCAGGGTAAAAATATTACCTACTTAGCAGACAGCAATTGCCTCCATGGTGGGTGGAAAGGTTGTTAATGATGGTGCGGTTTACAAGCTCTCACTGTGGAAAGTTTTGCAGGAATTTGGAGAGCAACCTAAACCCTCTTAACAAGCTTCTCTTTTAGATGATTAACAGGGGAAGAGGTCTTCCGGTCTTCCTTCCAATCTCCATTTGTCTTTCCTATATTAAATAGCTTTTCTTTGCCTTTCTCCCATGAAATTACTGTAATAATAACATGGAGACTGGAAATTCAGTTCCTCTCATAAAAGTCTAATTGCTCCTCGTGGTACTTCCGTGGTACTCCACCCCCACCCAGCAGTCGATCACACTCCCATGTGAAACTGTGACACAACTGGGCCGGAAACATGTTTGAGATAGGTTGGGCATGGCTACTGGCACAGATGCTGGGAGCTATAAATTTCCACACAACACTGTTTTCATTTTTGTGTATTTCTTTCTCACTTACTTTCGAAATGCCAAAATAAAAAAAAAAATAAAAAAAGTCAATTTGCAGAAGTTTACAAGACCTTAAGTAGCAATAATGAACTTTACAGATATCGGTGTCCAAAACGTTGCACCATGCTAGCTTTCCATTCAAATATGACATTTAGGCTGGCGATCCCCAAGGAAAATCACGGACTTAAAAAGAAAAAAAAGATTGGTTTGTTCCACGTTCCTCTGGTGTTAAAAATGCTTCCACTGCCATGGCTCGAAAAAGTAAGGCAAGTTTACAAAGCCAGCCTTATGCTGTACCAACAACTACTAGAGCAAATTGGAACTTTTTCCACTGCATCAAATGTTGCAAAAACAAATAAGTACTGACTCCATGTGCAATTTATTAGATTCACCTGTTCAAATGCTTAACACGAGTACAGAATCAGGCTCAGCAGCAAACCAGGACATTCTGGTGTCTGGACAGCTTGGTGAAATTCAAAGTGCACCTCAGAATGGGGAAGAAAGCAAACATTAGGGACTTTGAATGTGACATTGTTCCTAATTTGATGATAGAAATCCAATTGTAGCCCAAACAACTAGTTACAATCAGCGACCATCTCAGAACACATCAAATCTTTATAAAAAAAAAAGGGGGTTAGAGCATCAGAAGACCAAAGCATTGTCAACTAACAATAGGAAATTGTGGTTATTTATCATACAGGTTGGTCAGAGTTTGTTTTGATTGGTAGAATGTCTCCTCAAATACAAGACAAATAAATTGGAGGAGGAATCGCATCAGCCTATCCAAGCAGAGAGTTTACATTTATCTGAATGCCAATCTGCACTGACAACAAAGTTTGGTTCTGTTCAGTAGATTTATCAGCAGTTGTTCATTTCTTTCTGTGTGTTAAATAAAAATAAAAATTTGTTTTCAAATACTACACATAAAATTAGGCAAGTATAAAGCTTCTCATGAAAACACTAAATGCAAATTGATTTAATATAAAATGTTCAGATTTGCCACATTAAGCTAAAATATGACAACTTCTGATAACTAGTTGGTCACAAAACTCAAATCACCTCATGTTGGTTTCTTCAACATGAATATACAGTAAGTTTCCTGTTCCACAGTCACCTCCAGAGTCACCAGATTAGGTACAGATTAGGTAATTCTGCAGGCGAAAAGGGGGAACCTCTTCATCTAGCTAAACTTGCCACTTCTAGAGTGTTTGTCACGTTTCTATTTGTGGATTATCATTAGTCTTAAACTCCAGATAGTCTGGAAACAGCTTTGTAAAGCTGCTTCAGACATACCATTGCTGCATTACGCTGGCCCTGTAGTGGGCCGCTCATCGTGGGTGTTCTGGGACTGCAAAAGCTCATCCTGTAAGGTCATCAATTCACAATTTAATGATGGAAATTCGAGGGAAAAGTAGTTTGCGTATTCACGTTGGTTTGATGTACACGTTTTGCCCACATTTTATATAAAACTCATATTGAACCCACATTTATCACATTTGTATATATATGCTTCCTAAAAAGAAACAGTTTCATTTATGAGTTTTCTGTCATGGTGAAAATGAAAATGGAAATATGTCTCATTGGCAGCAGTGGCTCATAATGAACTCATTATTTTTCTGTACAGTTAGAGAGAACTTAGAGTACAGTTTTTTCCCCAAGAAACATGAGTGGCGAAAAACTCAACAAATAACGCCGCAGCCAGCACACTAGCAGACGAGTTGAAGCCATGGACCACACAGTTTGCACCCTGAGAAGCTGGGCTACAAGATCTATTAGCACAACAAACCACTGGGTGTAATTTCCCCTCCGATGAGCCAGATTCGCACCCAGTGAGAGAGAATGTCCTGTGAACGTCAGAATAGTTTGAAAAAAGTTCTAGGACTTTTGCGCAGGTGATGGCTGTGTAGAATGATAGTGACGGAAAGCAGAAAGCCGTTAATTGATGAGAACACAAAGACTCAACCTTCATCCAAGAGTATCAGCTATGTGCACAGTACAGCGACTCATTCTTATCTCCAAGCCAAGGCTTTTTAAGTCAGATTCAGATTAGATTTTTGGGGGGTAAAGTTACAATTCAAAAACAGGAAACAAAGTGAAACAATGTTTTACAAAGCATGCTACAGTCATTATTAGTCAGCTGATCACCTCAACACACATTCTGCTCTCAAGACGTCCTGTTTACCTTTATACTAAGACTAGCAGGGATATACACAATATGGAAAAAAATCTAGTTTCGTTTTTTTTAAGTAAAATTTGCTGCAAAAATTTATAATCTGATGTTCAACTCGTACCTTTAAAATTGTCTTAATCTGACCAACAAAGAATGAAATAACTAGAGTATATATTTAAAAGCTTCGCCTGTTTAGGTGGTTAAATTTTTGCCGTGCTAGGTGCTTGTGATGATGGTTAATCTAGATATTAAAAATAGTTTATTTTGAATTCTTGGCAGACACATTCAAAACGTCCAAACTGTTTTTATTTATTTCTTCAAGGAATTCAGCTCTGAACATTCCCACTAAACCTCACTCTTCATCTGGTCTGAACCTCATGTTCAGGTCAGATGGTACCAGTGATTAAATTAATGTTAGAGCCTGTGTGGCTATAAAGTGACCAATGAACTCGCCAGGGTTCCTTAAACATGTGATTGTTTTGCTATTCTTCTGTTATCGTCCATCATATACAGCTAGTATTTGATGTGGAGGAAGATTTATTTCACAGAGTCTGGGAATGTTTTGAGTTTTCATTAGCGATATGGATTGTATGTTTTCAGCACATGTTTGAACGTTGACCAATGGGTGTATTTTTGCAATGCATCATGGGCTACCAGCGTGCTTCCAGCAGAAAGAGGCCCACAGGGCATTGTTCTGTAATTCCTAGAAAGGAAAATGTCTAACACATGGAAAGAACATGAGGCGGTCCAGGACTTCCAACTTTATGAAAATACGTCGAAAGTACAGCTGCACTGGACAGAAATTAGATAAATGAAGAAATAAATAAAAACAGATTTCATAATGTAGAATACTAAAAACAAAAAAAAAACGGATCTGAAACTACTAACCACGTTTCCTGTTCATGAAAACTCAACAAGTTAGTAATTTCTGCTCCTGTTTCCAAATTTTCCACGCATTTGGAAATAGAAATACCTTTATATTTGCTTAATGTTGAAAAAACAGATATCAGAGTTTAGACAGTGGGCTGATTAATAATAAAATGAATTCTTATGGGAGGCTTACATAGTGCCTAGTGTAAGCAGTGGAACAATATGTCCTCATGTTGAAATGAGGTCATGAATTGGTTTGTGATTCACATCTTTTGATTTGATGCTAAAGCTGATCATAAACTTAAAAAGGGCAACAATTAAAAATATTTAATGGGTTCAAACATTAACTTTATTAATCGACATGAAATGGAGAACATAGAAACACAAAAATGTTTATTTTTTACTTTAGGACAGAATAAAATTGAGAGAAGCATAAAATGTGGAAGCAAAAAGAGGATATTGTGTGCTGTCATGTATTTTTTATGTTGTATTGTATCCTGTGTGGTGGTGTAATGTTTTGTCCCATGCTGTATGTTATTGTCTACTTGGTAACAGGAGTAGAGAGTCTAGTCTGTGGATAATAATTTCTCCTTCTGGACAATAAAGTCGAAAGGCTCCCTTCCCATAAAGATTACCTTCAGACATTTCATTCCTAACCTGTAGGGTTTGATTATACCCACCCACCCTCTACTGCTGTGGAGCTGCAACTCTTTTGAGGGAGCTATTCACACGGATTACGTGTGCGTTGATGAATGAATTTAATTGGCCATTTCCAGAAGCACATTGGAAGGTCACACGCTGATGTTGGAAAAGAATATTTTTGAGTTACTGTCATTGTCAATTTTTCCCACTAACAGTTGAATGTGAAATATCTTAGTGGCAAAGAAACTTCAAAACGACTTTTACTGTACCACGTTGGAAATGACTGAACCGTTCTTTATTGACAAAAGAATGACTCTCGATTCTGTAATGAGTGTTTGATTCAGGATTCTGGTTTTATTGGATCTCTAAGAGGACAGAGGACTGGTTTGTGTCTTGCTGTTTGACTGGAAGACTAATATTGGTCATTAAATAACTCCAAGTTGTTCTAGTGCTTGGGGACGATTTAGATTCTAGTGTAATTGGAGGTCCTTGAAGTGAAAATAGGCTCTTTGTGAAAGTGACTCATAAAGGTTAAAGTACTGAACTTTAACCTTTAAAGGTGGCTTGTTGAGGGAACTTGTTGCTGGCTTGTTGAGGGAACTCCCAGACATCCTTGCAGGTGAAGACAGATCCATAATAGAAAACTCTTTCCAAAGATGAACTCAAGCTTGACACCTTTAAGGAAAACACAGACATAAACACAAATAACTAAAGGATTTACTCTAAAAGGATTGCTACTGCCACACAGGGTCAAAGTTCAGACTGCTTGTCTACAGGTTTGATTTGATGGAGGTTTGCCAGGTGCTGCCTGGGAAAGAAAAGAACAGCAGCTCAGTGGATAATCCCATAGACAGATAACCTCTCCCTCCCCTATTGTCATCATCCATTCTTTCACAAATGTTTTTGGGAGCAGCCTGCATGTGGGTGTGGGGTTGAAACACCTGTGACCAGGGGAGTGTTTGGAATACCTGACTTCAATGATTTGGATGGGTTAAATGATCAACACCGATACGAATGACTTCATCGCACCATTTTCATGTGCACTAACCTTGGGGCCAGTTCAGTTATCTGCCATATTAGTGGATATTCATATAGTTTTTGCAAATGCAAATATAATGAAACATAAAAAAATTTTAAAAAAACCTGCTCACAATTTTCCACATCCCCACGGTGCTTTAGCACCAGCTCGGAGCTGGGTGTTTCAAAGGCATTCACCTAGAATGAGATCATCCCAAACTCGCTGTGTTTTAAAGCAGCGGGACAAACTTCTAACACATATGGGCCACAAGATTAATGCTGCGTCTGCAGAGCGTGGGTGTCTCATGGGATATGCAGAAGCAAAGGTCAATATTCCTCACCCACTTGATGTCAGATTCACATGCAAACTCATGCATATGGGTTAATTTTAACGTGCAGCTTTGGTGAGCCAATAAATAGCTAAGAAGGAGGTTTTGTTTTGTTTTTTTCCAGAAAAAATGGGCTGAATGCAAAAAGAAACTTGCCCAATATTTGTATTTACTCAGATTTTCATGATATGTTTAGAACTCCGTCCAAACCTCTTTGCTTTGTTCTTCATCGCCTGTTGCTGTTAACGACGGTTGTCTTGTTAAACAAGCAGCCTCTGCTACCCAAGGAAAAACAGTGTCACTCAGCCGGGAGGCTGTCTGCTTAGCCCCAGCCGACCTGGAAAGATCAGAGTTCAGGCCCGATCGTCAGACTGAACCTGGAAGAGCGGACGGCAGGCAGCTTGCAGGCCTGGGTTAAGTCAACATTGGTTTTAACTGAAGCTAAGCTCCACCTTTATAGCGTGTGTTGGTCGGGATTTATTTCAGCTTCGCTTCGGACCAATTTGTTCCAGCTGCTAAAATGAGGTGTTGCTGCCTGTCGGTGTAAGTTATGGTAGAAGAGGAACAGAGGTCTGACCTACAGTGCTGTGAAAACGTAATCACCTCCTTACAGATTTCTGGTGATTTTTACTTTTCCAGCACACTTACACTTTTCAGATTTTCAACACAAAATGTGATGTTACACAGAAATAATTTGATTGAATACAAAAGCCAGTTTAAAAACGATTATTTAATTTATGCAAGGAAAAAAGCTCTATAGACAAGCCTAGCCCTATTGTTCACTAAACCTAAAATCTACTTTGGTCCAGTTTCTTTTGCAAAGACTGGAATTATTCTAATTCAACCACATTTTTTGAGTTTTATCCCTATCTTTAAATGGTTAGGTTTATCCCAGATCTAAAAAGTTACCTTTGTTTAGTCAGTCCACAGAATATTTTCCCAAACGCCTTAATTGTTATTAACTCAGGTTATAGTTGTGTGATATTTAAATTATTTTGATGATAGGGTGCTCCATAAAACCAAAACCAGTGGAAATCTAAACCCAGAACTCGACAGCATCTTGGAGCACAATGGACAAAACACTAATTTCTTTACACGTATCCATTTTGTTTCCACCATTAATTGGATCCTTTGAGGATTCAGAGTCACTCAGCCATCAGAGTCTAACGAGATAAACATTTCTGTCTTTCTGTCTCACACACCTGCTGCTTTTGGCTTTGTCCTGTGAGAGGCTACCCATTAAACCGGATTGAATTACACACACTCCACACACACATGCTCACCCCTGCAAATTTCACTCATTACTCACTGTAGTATCATTTTCAGTTCTCACATTGGTCCTGGACACAGAGACAAAGAGTGCGGAAAGGTTCTGTGTGAGTGCCAGAACTTTGCCTGTGAGAGAAAACTGATGTAATGGCATTAAAAGAATCGGCATGGAACCAGGAAGTGGCCCGACTCTCTTACTGATTCGCTGGTTTTAGATGGATTTGGCTGCAGGGTGGCATCAGTGCCAATGACTGAATCCAAGTGGACCATCAAAAAAGACATACAACACCGAGAGTTTGTACTTCTGGCATCGCTTAATGGTTTTAGGCATGTTATTCCAACAGTAGGCCATATTTCATACCATAAACCTGCCATGAGGTTAGCAGCTAAAGAGTTGAGGGTAGGTCAGAGAATAAATCAATAAAGGTTTGGACAACTTAAACTTTAAATCGTGAAGTCTTAAAGAAGTCATATCCTTTGAACCTTTTCAGTTTTTTTCATGTACAACACGAGTTTGATGTTTTTCACAAAATAGTGTGTAGCTGTGAAGAGAAAGGAAAATGCTACATGCTAGCAAAAAATACCTAAAAAGTTTTGCATCCTCATGTATTCAGCTTTATATTCAATTAAAACTAAATTATAGTGTTTAAGAAGACTATACCATAATATAGTGAAAGAAGCTTTTATTAAATCGTTTGTCAAGAAAGGTTTTAATGATGCAATATTTCCAGACTCAAAAGGGCAGAACGGGAACTCAAAGGTCAATTTACGTAGAATAAACATTTGAATCCTGCAATATGATGGAGTTTTTTTATTGCACTAAATTGAAAACTTAATTGAACACTAAACTGAAACCAGGACAAAAAGGTGATGTGTTTCAGATTAGCTGATGATTTTATTTAGGGAAACCAGAGTAATGGAAAATAAATGCATATGCATATCAGACCTATCATGTTTTTAAAGTCATTCACCACGTTGTGTCTATTATGTAAAAGGGTAAGAAAATACATTGAAGTTTGATTTTCAGAGGTACTACATTTATACGTTTGCAAGCTAGTCATTGCAAACATTGAACAAAAGAAAACAAAATGTCTTGAAACGCATTTGCTCATTTTGTTTTAGACAACTTCTTCTCATATAAAGGTCAGCTGAGTGCAAGCTGCAGCAGTTCAGCAAGAAACCTGAGTTGTTTGTTTAAAGCGACTTGCGATGCGGTTTGCATTTTATTCCGGATTGTGGGTGCAGCTAATGAAGACAGTGACAGTTCGTCCTACGCACGCGAGTGACTCATCCACATGCTGATTAAGGGATCTTCTCACGGAGGAGCCATCAGTAAAACGCAGGATCGCTCCCTCCCACTCCACAGACCGCAGCTTGGTGTTTATCCAGCTGCCCGTTTGGGGTCTCGGAGACCCCTGCTCCTGTCCCGTCCATCTGATGGAAGCGGACAAAGAAAGGAGGAGGAATGTGGCAATTTAATCCCTGCCCTGCTGTGTTGCTAATTTAAGAACACCCTGAAAACCGGGGCTTCATCTAATCTCATTTCCAGACATTTGAAATAAGCAACATGTAAAAAAAAGTATTAGGTTTGCATGTGTCTGTTCAGCTCTGCCAGCTAGGAAATAACATTCAGTTCAGCGCGCTCTGGGACGCAGCAGGCGTTGAACCTCAGCTCACCCACATCGATGGAGATTTGACGCCCAGCAGACATATGGCTCAGCGGTTTGGAGCCGAAGCGAGCCGGAAACTATTGAGACTGAAATAAATAACGAAAAAATAAGGTCGACCTCAGTGACAGAGGTCACAAACGAAGCAGGAGAATCATGTTCAGCTAACTCGGCCTCCTCTTGACAAGGTTAAACATGCCGAGAGTGAAGAATTTCCCTAAATGAGACAAATCTAGCAAGGAAAACAAAACGGTAACTAAGAAGATAATGCAAGTTGAGCCTAAGATGATGATTTTGGGGTTTGTGTGTCCACTGGGAGATCAAGTCAGAGTCCAGCTGCAGCAGGCCGGATGTGTGGACGGCTACTTTCCAAAGAATCCCCCAAACTCCTTCATCTGACATGACAGTGAGCGTTCAGCTGGCCAGCAGCTCTCCTATAAGTCTATCATAATGGGCAGGGGGGTTAAGTAGTTTAACTATAAAGTTCTTAAATGATTTATCTCGGTGGTTCATACAGAGGAGGTTCCCAGAATACAAACATTTAAGAGGGAAATCATCCAGGTTTGTGAAGGTTTGCCATAGAATTTAGTTTCCATGAACTGAGATTCAACCAAAGACAAAAATACAGTGCCATAAGTATTTGCCCCCATTTCACTTTATAAATACACACCTAAACAAGCTTTATTAGAATTTATTAGGATTTCAAATCAAATTGTGCATTATTATGAAGCAGAGGGGTTGTGTTTCTCTTTTGTTACAACTAAAAATCTGATCTGAAGTCACAGCATGTTGCTGCCACCACTATGTTTATCTACAAGTTTAAGATTCCTTATGTGAGTTATTTAGGTATTAATTCTGATTTGGATTGTAGTACCATAACTCTATGTTCTGGATTTCTGCTGTGCTCTGTTTCTTTTTAGTTGCTGTTCTTTCTCATGTTCCGTTGGGTTCTGGTTTGTCGTTTTATGGACACTGTGATCACCAGATCTTCATGCTTTCAGTTTCTTATATTTGCTCTTCTCACAGCTGACAATATTCCTGCTAATTACCACACCTGCAATGATTACTCCCCCAATTACTCTCCATCTATGGCTCCTGGGTTTCCTGAGTTTCTTACCTTATTGCATCCGGAGGTTTCTTTTCTTTTCCCCACCGCACTCTGTTTTGGTTATAGGCATCATGTGTACCTTTTCTTTCCACTTCACAATTATCTTCTACCTCCTGAACCAAACGTGAGAGTTGAGGGGATGTGAAGACTGCTGCGGGCAGTGAACTTTGAGAAGTATGCATTGTATTTGCTTTGTAGGCATTGGAGGAAAAAAAAGCAAAAACATTCTCCTAGTCTCACGAGCTAATCTCGGTATCAAACTGGAAACAGGTGGATGCCATTTCATAGCCCTGAAGCTCATTTGAGAACACATTATGATCCATCAAAGACATGTTTGGACTGGATCTTTGCACGAAGATGTATCTTCATCAGCTTCTTTTTACACATGAAAATAAGCCAAATGTCAGACAGATCTCTTCAAAGAAACTTTTCTTAAGGGTAAAAATCTTTAATAAAACCTCTGATATTGGAGAGTTATGCAAATTGTATTTATACATGTAATTCTATTAGGTATTGGTGTCAAATACAAGCACATTATACTCCTGAAATCAAGATATCTTCTGATTATAATAATTACATCCCTACAGCAGTATGTCATGTACTTATAGAGGCTACACGTCTTTGTTAAAGTTATTGAGGGTGTGAGAGATGAAAATAGATCATTTTAAAAGTTTTTAACTTGTACGTTATAAATGAAGACCAGACTAATCTGTGAGGTGAAAAAGAATACTAAACTATGGCTTCCTCTGATTCAATTTCATCATCTTCTCCAAGTGTTTTTTGAGGCCAAAACAGACAATTTTGCCCTTCTCATGACTCTGGTCACTCATCAAAAGGACTTTAATGCATAAGTACTGCAAAACCGTAAATTTTAATGCTTTTGCTTTTACCTTTCACCTAACAAAACCTAGACTGAATCCTAAAGCAGTGTCAGCAAATTCTCAATTGAGACCTTTCTTGTTTCCTTAGACTCTTTAGACTCCAAGGGGGCAGCAGATGGACAGAGATACCCCACACCAAGTCTGAACTCCTTCACAGGCAAGAAAAACAGCCATTTTTGCACCAACTCTTTTCCCAGCCCACCGCGGGAATAATGCCCGCTGTCTGACATCACTCATGTAACACATTGAGACTGACAGCTCATCCCACAGGGTTAGTCTGGTGTTTCCACACACACATCATCTGGTGCCAGCCATAGCCACAATATATAAACTGCATGTGTGTGTGTAAATATTTCTGTCGTCTTGTTTGTATGTGCAGTACGTTTTCTGGGGCCATTTATGCTTTTCATAAAGTAGAGAGTTGGGAAGGCCACCTGTTAGTAGAAAGGTCGTTGGTTCTGTGAGCAACACAAGAATTAGACAGCAGAACCCAATTCACCGATCTCACACGATCTCACACTATGCCACAGAGATCTTTAAGGACATAATGCCAATTTTTTGCCTTCTATACAATGCTTTGAGTGAGAATTGTTTGGATTTCTGCTTAAACATGACTAGAAGACATAAACTGAACAGGATGAGAGGTGTAAACAACCACACCAAATGGGAAATGGACTGAACTTGTGTAGCATACCAGACTAACAAACTGATGTACACCACAAGTCACATGAACCATTTTTAAGCTAAAACTCTTAAATATTCAAACATCAATGTTCACATCTGGGAAGCTGGAACTTAGTTGAGAATAGCTGTGTTTCCATTGACCATATAATTGGAATTACGAAAACAAATGTGTTTATTGGAAACACATCAATTTACACACTTCTTTTCACATCACACTCATTACGTAATCAACAACGTGATGTTACTGCTGCCGGAAAAGACAAAGAAGACAACAGGAAGTGATGGAAGGATGATGGCGTGAGAAATGGAAGACGATGGCTAAATGCTGACTGACCGATCGACCCATGATGCATCTCTGGACAGATGTAACTCCCACATTCATCATATGTTCAATGGTGTCATCAGATATGCATGAATTTCAGTCACTGATTCGTGCATTTCCTTTATATATTTTTTTTACCTTTTCCTTTGCTAGTTCTGCAGAACAGATTAGGGCCAGAAAGTATTGAGGCAGCAGAAACAATCTGACATCTCTGATCTTCTTTTATTCTCATCTGTCTTCTATTTTCCATTTCTAAGCGCTATCACCAACTCCTGCAGAAGGGAGATAAGGTTACTGGCTTCAACTTTTCTCTCTGTGTGAGCCAACCCCCATGACTGTCTGCTCAGCTCAGGTCTCTGTTTTGTTTGGGACCAGCCAGTTGCAACAGGCTGAATAAAGAACAAGGAGATATAGACCACATATAATGGATGTAGACACATCTGTATTCTGCAGCTGAAATGTCAGAGGGATCATAAACGTAGCCTTTTTCACATTTAACTTGGATTTCTGTCTAAGTATTTTGAATATCTCCAGCCAGCAAACATATAAGCTTCCACTGGATGGGCTGACAGAAATAGTTTTATGTCTACATACAAAAATGATTCAAGAAACTTGTAGGAATTAATCATCTTTTGTTAGCAGATGAAGATGTCAAGCCTTTAGGTGGAGTAGAAGAAAATGGAAACTAACAAACAAGGTAGTCAAAGAAACCTAAAATAACTCGACACCAGAAACATGTTGCATCGTGCCTGCAATCCTGTTTGTAAATCTCCAGAGTGATTATCTTTCATCACCTCACAACTAATCAAAAATACACATTTGCACAACACAAATCAGTCAAGTCCTGGTGACATGTGGGTACAATTATGTTAGCCTAAAACTACATGAATGCACAGAAATGTTGCATTTTATATCAATTTGTTGCAGAGTTGTATGTATTGTATGCCAATGTTTCTTCTAGGGGTTGCTGCCAGAGTATGGAGTGTAAAGGATACTTTGAAAGACTTGGTGTCTTGTAAATTCATAGGAAGTTTGTTGCCCAGCAATGTTGGATTCTTCCTGAGCTGCCCCTTGTTTCTGACCCTGAGGGGTTAATGGACAGGATCTTAAGGTGCAGTTCTGGGGAGAAGGGCATCTGGTTTTGCAACCTCAGGGTCACATCTTTGCCTTTTACCAGATGATAGGGTTCTGTTGAGGTCTTCAAACCATGACCTTCAGTGAATACTCCAGAGGTTTAAAGCTCTTACGCCCGAGGCAACTGGAAAATTCAATGTGCTCCCTCTAGATCAGGGATCAGTTTCCACCTCTTGCCGGTGTCTTGTTCACAAGTGTTTGTAGGATGCAGCGGAAGATGGATAGACAAATTGGCATTGCGCGCCCAACAATACCTACTGCCTTGGTGTAGAAGGCTATATCTGATTAATGATTAATGATAGGCCAACGCTGGCAGCCGAGCAACCAGCACCAGAAACTGAGAGACCAGCTCTGGCAGATAAGAAAGACAACTCACTTTCATTGGCATTGGCAAGGCTAGTGACTTAGCATGCAGAGGCTGGTCACATGCTGTGTTGCCCATTTCCTCTGCTGACCATTAGTACAGTGAGGCATACCATCAATCAGAACACATATACTGAAATAGCTACAATTGGGTGTGCAATAGTATTAATTTTGGCCCTAAAGCTGCACCATAGATTTGTGGCCTAGTTTGCAGTAATGCAGATCCTTCTAATCTCTGATTCTCTTGGTTCACCACTCCCTCTGTATCCTAACCGTAATCTTTAGTCATTAAATATGCATCATCATTTTAAGAATTGGATACTTAAAATCTCATTCTTAAATGAGTCATGGTGAGGAGCTCTACATAGAGAGAGCTTGAAGTAGAGCTCGGTCAAGCTCATTGGTCTGATTGACAGATCCCAAGATTACATGAGGGACTATTGATGGCCTAGGAAGCCATTGGGAGACTGAGCTGGAGAGTGTTGCCAGGGGAGTGATATCTGACCCTTCCCTTACCATAATCTTTATCTTAATTCTGCAATGGGATGTTGGATAACACAATGGGAGGATAACTGCACTTTTTGAGTCACTGTCCTGCATCTTTAAGATGTCTCTGCAGCAACATTCAGATGTCTGAATTACCTTTGCGGTGTGTCACTAGGTTCTGCCAGAGCATGCTAATGAAGCAGTTCTTTGATTCAAGTATGTTGATCTGGTGAAACATCTAAAACAACCAGGACCAAATTCTGAGACTGGAATTGGCCAACCCTTTCATTTTGACCTTTTAAAATAGGGATCTTCAACTCCTGATCCGAAGAGCTACTGAGCTAGATGTATCTGCACCAGCAAAACTGAATCAGATGCCTGGCTAGTTACCAGGCCTTTGTCAAACTTGGTGGCATGCTAATAAGCATGTTGGTACAAGGAGTGTATTTAAAGTCTGCAGGTTAGCAGCCCTTTAGAAGTGGATACCCCTGTTTTAAAATGTTGATAATGTTGAAATTCCCACACTGTTTTGGCTAAAAATGGTTCCTGGCACCATGTATACAATTATATGCAGATTCATAGAAAATTTGCAATATGGCTTTAAAAGAGCTAAAAGCAAAAACTAAGATTCTTAATTAATGGAAACATGAAACACAACTGGTGAGCTGGAAGAACTTTCTTTACTTCTATTACTTAGAATCAAAAAGTTTCAATTTATACTTTAAACAGACGACAGGAACCATCTTTTTCATTTTTACAATCTCCATTGTAAATGCTCAATGTTACCCTTTGTTACACAAAAAATAAATCTTGGGTTTCTCCAGCTGCAGGACTTCTGTTTTCATGAAATTCCAGCAGATGGAGGTTGAGTATTGTACTGCCAGCCATAACTTAACTTTCACCTTCAAGAATCTGTCAGGACACTCCCTTGTTGATTAGATTTCCTGCTGCTTGGAAATATTGTCAGGAATATTGAGATGGAAAAGAGTGGGTCAAAAGTATAAAGGCTGAAGATTGACTATTGATGGGGAAAAGGAGGGAATAGCAGAAGTATGTGAGCACTTCAGATGCCTTTCCAGTTTTGTAAATAACACACATGTGCTTTGTGAAAGGATGTGGGTTACAAAAACACATTCCTGCCACAGAACATTCAGACAGGCAATGGATGTCCCAAAAAAACGGGAGGAAGGAAGAGGAGAGGCGAGCAGGCAGGTCAAGATTAAGTTGTAAAATAGGTTATCTGATACGTTTGCTTGAGCTGATGTTTCCAACCAAGGAATGCTATGGAGGTAAACTATATCTGAATGTCATGCAATATCCACACCCTCTGGTGATGGATTTACCTCCCTGAAGAATCACATTCCACAACATCTTGTTTTCTTCAAGCTTTCCACCTGATAGGATCCTACTTGGAAGAGAGAAAAACAATATTTCAGTGTAGAGACTGACCCTTTGGGGTCAAATTAGGGTTTTCTCAACCACAACTCCCCCTTTATGACTGCAATTTTCCATCTTCTGATGCCTACTTACAACAGTGTCCAAATAGTCTCACACTGGTTTCTTGAGCTCGTTGTACTCCAGTGGTCTCCCCAGTCACAAGATCTCAATAAAGTAGAGCATCTTTGGGATATGGTGGAGTGAGAATTTCACATCATGGAAGCTCAAATTACTGCCAAACGTTTTGCAGTAACTGCTAATAACATGGGCTGATGGACACGTTAGGTGCTAGCTTACTGGTAAAATTTCTAAAGATTGTCAGGCCATCAAGATGAATTGCTATAGAAAGTACAAAATATTAGCAAAATCTGTTATTCATAACTTGTTGATTCATTATATGTTGCCATGAAAATGTACATAATTGTATACTTTCCTTACAATTCCATTTGAAAAGAGACTTATTCAGTGAAGTAACTTTCCTGGACTGAAGTTTGCTTTTATAGATTTAAAAACAATTGTCATTGTGGTTGACAATGATGTATTTCTCAGTTTGGTGGGCAAAACTTAGCATGTTTTTTTATTATTTGAAGGACAGTTGTGCTAATCTTCACTTTGTGGGTCATTATGGTGCTGAGAAAATCTCACATTTCCTTGTCGTGCTTCATTAAAATGACTGTTGGAATAACAACTCTGTGTCATTTAGTAGCTCTAACTGCTGCACATTAAGACCTTTTCTTTCGGGGGGGGAGCAGCTTCTAAGTGCTTCTTGTTAGTAAAGTCCACAAATGTCTTCTGACATGTGTGAAGGTGGAGGAGACACTCTGCTGAAGTGCTGTGGTGTGTCAGAGCAGATAAAGACATGTGCACAGGGCCTTTACGGACAGAGTAAGACTGTTTGTTGATGTTAGCTGCCTTACTGACATGAACCATGTAGCCGCTCGCATGTACTATTTGACCTTCATGTAACAAAATGGCAATTAAAATTCTGGGTCACTTTTCTGGTTCCTGAACAAGTTTTTATTCAAACAGCTGCTGTTATACTCAGCAATAAGGCTAAAAGGACAACATTTAATAAAGCTCAGGCTGGATATTCGATTATCCAATTGGGAGAGTTCTTTCGGGGTATTCTGGTAATTATGCTGCTATGCTGGCACACTGACGACTGCCACAGGGTGCTGACCCACTTCTCTGTTTACTGACTGCCCCATTTAGCCTTCTGACAATGATTTATCTGTGAGCAGAGTTTTTTGTTTGGTGTGTCAGTGTGTCAGTGTGTCAGAGGCCATGCCGTAGGACTGAGTGACACAGTTTGCCGATGGGTAGCAACTTCCTGTCATCAATCCATGGCTAACACAAAACCGGCCTTACGTTGGAGTATGTGCTGACAGATGAGACAAAGTGACCTCTCCTACTGAGAAGACATTCAACCCTCAAGCTCCAGTATATTATAATTCAGACAGATTTTGTTCCAGCGGGATGTCGACCTGTAACCCCTTGGACCATTGACTGCACTTTTTTATGTTTGTTTTTTTCCTACTTCGTCTCAGTCGTTCTGGTGTTTTAAGCCTTCTGATCTCTTGTGGTTCAGAAACTTTGAATCCTTGCTCCTTTTAAGATAATTGTTGGGTATTAAGTTTAAGCTGTAATACCCACATAAAATGAACTTAATTTTTGCAATTGATGGATTTATTTCCACTTTTAGATGTGGTGTGTAGTGTAGGATTAGCATTAGTTTCTGTTTTCAGGATACGTAGTATGTCTCTTTACTTGATTAAATCATTGGTAAATCGATATTAGCTTTTTGACCATAATTACCAGTTGCCTATGAATTTTCCCATGTATTGCTGAATGTATTATTAAATAAATTTTAATCCTGAAAAGTGTGTGAAAACCTTTAGATTTTTTTGTTTTTATTGAGATCACTGATTCCATTATTAGATTCACTGGATTAAAAACATTAACTTAGCTCAACATAGCATATCAACCCAAGAAATGTAACTCAAATCCTGCTGAGTGCATAAAAGTTCAGAAATTAATCAAATTTAACAAGTCCCAAAAGCTTTTCTGTCAGCATTGTGCTCAAACCAGGCCCTCAAAGAATCCAGCTGCAGAATACAAACGTCAAAGACACAGAACGACTTTCGACCCTCGAGTCCCGGAACAATCTTTTTAAGTGGAAAAGTCAAATCCCTTGAAGGAATTCCCTCTTAACACCAAATAAACAGTCAGGAGTCTGATAGGCTGATCCAGGCAAGGGAAATATCCCCTACAATTTTCCAAATATAGTGAATTTCAACTCAGAGACAAGGACATAATGTAGTGCTTGATTGAATTAGGATGTTTGTGTTTTACTACATGGTGGGTTAACTTTTATCAGTAAGGAACCCAAACGGGATGTGTTTGGTTGTTTCTGCTGCGTATTCAGAGGTATTATCGGGCCGGGAACATGATCCAGGCAACTGCTTTGCATTAGGGGCCATTAAGTTACGGATGATGAAAAACAGAGCCTCTGGACACTATCAGGGGGAATTCAGGGTGAACAAAGTGATAGAGGAATGAAAGGTCTTTGCTTAGAGTAAAAGAGTCTGCATCCTTAATGATATTCAGACAAGGACACACTTTGTAGCTGTCAGCGCAAGAGCTTTACGGATTTTGATATTGGTTTAAAAAAAGGATTTCGTGACATTCTGAAGTCAATTTGGTGGAGCCCAACCAGTAAACGTTCCTTTCTATATCACTTAACACACCATTAAGAACTTATCCAAGACCTTCAATGAGAAACAGCATTTAAATAAAAGATCTCAGCTTGGCTAAGCTTTAAGCTATGAAGTTCAAGGTTCACCCTTGAAGTGAGGTAGAACCAGCGCTCATGGTGAGGTCATGGTTGCTTCAAGGATGAGGACATGTGAACAGCTGCAGCCGCTGACCTTGTCCTCTGGCCCTGGCTCCGGCTGTGCTTACACCAATCCCACTGTGAGAACTTTGGCTTGGCACCTACTGCTGACATTGCCACATGCTAATGCAGTGAAAGAGGGAAAGTATTTGTAGGCTGGAGAACAAGCAAATGTGCTATTAACGGGTTATTGTGTTTGTGCATATATACAGTGTTTTGCCAAAGTACTCATACGCCTTGGGTTGAAGGTATTATGTTGAGATTTTGCGATAGTGGCTAAGACAAAGCAGATTGAGGACAGATTTTAAAAAATAAAAAAGTCTTGCTACAAATTATCAATTGGGTTTGTGCCTCGACTTTGATTGGGCCATTGAAGTCTCTGGTTTCTACATGTTACAAGACATTCAATAGTATGAACATCTGTTCAAGGCACCAAACAGCTCAAGAAGTAGAAGCTACTGTGGAGGGGGGAAAAAATCAAAATCTCCCGACCTTGACTCCAAACATTTCTTCCCCCAACTAGATTAACCAGAATTAGTCATTGTGGAAAGCCCTTTCCCCCTCGCTGTGCATCCCTCTTTTCAACCCTGTCTGCCCTCGTAAAAACCTCCAAGTCAGCATTTCAGGAGATGCAAAAACAGACACAGGAACGCACAGCGTCCAGATTGTCTCCAGATGTCCAATTGAAGAGAGACATAAATAGGGTAGCAATGGCAGAAATGAGAATTATAGTGGAAAGCAGAGCTGGGTGCGTCGCTTGTTTCTTTCTCTGTAAACCATGAAATATACACAGGGCCACTCAAATATACTTTTTGTCCAGTGGAAGGACCACATGTTGCTTTACTACACAATTTTCTATACTCTTCCGCTTGTCAAAGATTTGTGACGCAGAGGAAGCAATCCGACCTTTTCTGAGAACCATGGCCACAGACGCAGAGGAGCTGACTTTCATCCTGGCCTCTTCGCGCTCCACTCCAGCGCTGGCTGTAGGTCATGGTGTGAAGACACAAAAAATAAAGAGGCTCCTAAATCGGATCCCCCACTCCTTTCTGTGACTCAACACAAACAGGATCTGAGATAAATGGCTGCCCTGGTGGAGTCTAACCTGCAAAAAAAGCATTACCAGGATATATGCTGAAGACTGGATATAAAAAGTTTGCAGGACATCCCCCCAACCCCACCCTTTATGTTGTTTGTGAGCATAAAGTTTGGATTCATTTTTGGATGAACTTGGTCTTCCAAACAGAGTGATTTCTCTTAATTCTCCATCTGTTCAACAGTTAAACTATTAAGTCACACATTTGGGTTTCATATATTGAAACCCAAATATCTTTACCTCACTTGGCAGCTCAGGAACACAGAACCACTGAACTCACACTCACAGTACCAAGATTATACTATTTGCATCCTTGGGATTTTTGCTACATCTTTCCCCCAACTTCTCTCTCTCTCCATTTCCTGCGTGACCACTGTGTGTAAGGGTCACAGAAATCTCTAAAATAAAGATTCAATCTTAAATGTATCAAAGCAATTCATAGTTTCCACCTTTAATCTATTACTACCATGTGCATCAAGCAGTGTTTGTTTACAACAAACACTATAAAGCCATGGTCCAGAGGGATTCCTTGTTATAGTTGCAAAACAGAGCTTCTGCAGCTGAAAAAGTGGAAACCTAGTAATCTCTTAATCTGTTTTTACACATTACACACTCCGGCAGGGTACAGAGTAAGACATGTACCAACTAAGTCTTTGCTAGTAATTAAATAGACTTTTATGTTTTACCTTTAGCCACTCTGATTAAAGAAGATCGTGGTGAAGAATTATTTTTCTCTAAACTCTGATAATTGTAACTTTCCAATTAGGCTGTCTTTAATTTTAAGCCTTTGTATATCAGAACATTTCTCGTTCTTTTAGCTGTGACTTGTCTCCGCAGGCATTATATACAAGAAGTCTGTAATTTCTCTGTGGCTCCAGAGTTCACACTGGCTTTGTTCCTAGATAGTGCAGCAATTACTTTTCCTCCGCAGCTCTGTAGTTTAAAGCCAGACACTGAACTCTGGTCTGTGGTTCGGATCAGAATGAATGGGCCGGTGTGACAGGCTATCTCTGAGACCAGCCAGGTAAAATTGCAGGGAGGCTCTGAAAGATTGTATCTCAACGGGAGACAATGAACTCCACAAAAGTTCCACAGTCGAGTCCAGGATTGTTCTGCTTTGTCTGCCCAGGTCATACTAATTTCTAGTAAAAGTTATAGAATGTTTTTTTCTCTTTCTCTCTCTTTAAGACACACACCTTCAGATTTTGTCTCTGATTTTAAACTTCTTTTAAAATAATTCTGCCAGAAAAGGTGGTTGAATTCAACCAACCGATTTCTTCGTATCAGGCAACTTTTCAGTCAGTGCCATTGGCTGATGTCCCACCTTTCACCCACATAGCACCTATTATCACGGTGAAACACCCTTTCACCCTTTTCATTCCTCTTAGTGGATTAAGTATTGTCAAACTGGAGAATGACAGATGCTGGCAGCAGGTTACCGTGTTGCTTACATTTTCATTCCTCTGCCTGGAGTATTTTCCAAAGAATTTGCACGTGAGGTATTCAAGCATACGCTTAGATGATCCTTTGTTTGCAGAAGGTATCAGGCAGGAGGATTAATTTGATGTAAGTCTGTTCAGGTCGGTACCTGCAGAAAGAGGAGAGGTTGAGGCCAACGTTTAATTTGAAATGTGGAAACCAGAAATCTCTGTGTAAGAGAGAGACAATTGTTGAGTGGCGTTATCAGCAGGCTAAACAGAGCAATCACACATTGCTTGAATATATATTTATTGTCCGTCTCTGACTAATATGCTTTGACGTAGCTTTCAGCAACACGCGATTGAGCCAGTAAATGTCAGCAAATCTTCTGGAAAAACAGGCGCGGGAGTCGAAAACCACATGGCGTTTGCTCCAAACGACGGCTGGATGAAGTCCAGAGCAGGAACCCGGTTAATGGGAACCGGATGTTTCCTGACAGCCGACGGAGAGAAAGAAAAGACAGAAGCCGAGGAACGATACAGGCTGAAGTCGTCCCTTCGTCTCTGACGTGGCGAGACAAACAGAGATGGGGAGACGGACAAGCTGCCAGCTGAACGTCATCTGGAAAGTATTTTGTCCCCTCCTTGACAGATGCGGAGGAGCTCCTGACTCTGATTTGCAGTAATTAAGAAGGAGCGAAATAAGAGGAGATGGGCTTTTTATATTATTTTTTTATGAAGTTCAGTCCTATTTAGGCTGGCGGCACAGCTGAAATTGAAAATTATCAACAACTACAGCAAAAATGTGAGCATTCATTAAGTAAAATCTATAGAAAGAAGTCTGTGGGAGCACAGTGGTTTACCTCTGGGTCCAAAGTAAGTCTTAATAACTAGTTTTTCTTAGATGAAAACTAGAAATGTGAAGGATCAACATATTCTTTGCAAGAGATTCCCCAGTTATGCACTTTTTTTGTTGTTGTTTTTGAGTTTTTCCTTCTTTTGCATTTGTCAAAATTGTTTTATGAGCCCAGCAGTAGTTATGGAGATTTTCAGCAAAGTGTGAAATGCAAAGACCTCATTCAAGTCAGAGAGCGTTCATGTCCTGCAGCTAATTTGACACATTTTGAGGTGTAGCGTTCAGTTTGAGATCATGTGATTTGGATGTTTGTCCCACAGCCAGGGCCGTGTGATTTCATAACAAAAGTGTTTCTTACACCATCGATTTATCATTGTAAAAGGACAATAGAAACATGGAAGTTATTATGCAGATTTTATGAGTTATTTGAGTGGCCTTTTGAGAGCCATAGACGATGTCCACTGGACACAATTTGTGGCTGTTCTCTGGATTCTTTTGGGTAATTTACATGTTTATTTCAAGTGTTTTCAGCCTCAAATTGGCAACATAAAACAAATTGAAAGTTTTTCTAAGCATAAAAGTCATTTTAAAAGCTGCTTTTTACCTCTGCTGACATAGTTCTTTTGAAAACAGGAAGTTGGATGACTGATAGTGCATCAACTGAACCCAAAGTCTCTGACTGACGAACACAGACCTTTTCACGGTAATGTGATGAACGCAGAAAACAGAATCAGAGATCATCTGTATGTGGAAATGAACGGTCTCTTCATTAGCCCCAGGGTTATGAAACAACTGGGTGAAGGCTGGTCAGATAGCCTGAGCATGGAGACAACAGCCAGACCACAGAGGGAGCATAAAGTTTGTCAAGTAACGCATTGCTTTTCTTTAGTGCAGTTTTTACTTTTGTCCTTTACCTTCTGTTTCAGCTGAGGCATTTCTCCCATAATCCTGCTCCACACAGGATAATTTGCTAATTTAAGTGGATTCTGGAACACCAGATGTAATATTGTTACAACTTTCTGCAGCTTTTGGATGTGTTCTCGATGCCCTCGAGTTTCCTTTTTCCTTTAAAATACTTTTTTTTAAGCATCTCTTATTTTTAAACTTGTAAAAAAAAAAAATGTGTAAGAAATGCTATTTCTTACACAAACATTCAAGCATAAAACTGCTGAATTGACAGTTAATCAGTGGACAGTCACTAAGAAGCAGCATATTTTTGTAAAACATGACCATTGATGTTACAGTTGCTAACTTGTGATTGTAAAAATCACATCTTTTCAGAAACGGTGATTGTTTCTGGCTGTGATGGTTCTCGACTCTGTCCTTCTGCATCACTCTCTCTGTATCCCAGAATCGCCATGAAAGTTATTTTCCTCTGCAGTAACTAGTGAAGCCATCTGCACGGCCGTCATCACTTTCATCATCTCGTACCAGAACAAACATTCTTGGCCTGCAGGAGCCGTCCTGCAGGCCAAACAAACCAAAGGCTCTGCAAAGTCTGTTTTTCAGTGACAGCAGAAAACAAAACCAGAACCACGAGTGGTTTTTCTCCTTCTTCTTCTGGGAACCTTAAAACACCTTCATTTTTGACTGTCATCTTTACTGTGGGGAAACCTCAGACATGCCTTTGGTAATTGGTTGAACTGTCAGCTTGAGATGGTCTCTGGGTTTATTTTATTATGAATACTGTAATCTACATCATGCATGCGTGTAAATTTAATACAGCTTGTATTAAATTCTGACAACTGATTTCTCAGTTTCTGCAAAAATATCGACAGTGCCTTTCAAAAATATTTTGCACCTTGAACCTTTCTACATTTTGATGTTTTGTAACCAAAAACTATTTTATTAGGCTTTAACACTGACTCATATTAGTACATAAATGTAAAAGTTAAAGAATTAAAAAAAATACATATAAAAATCCACTTAAAGTATGTGTCACTTTATGGAAGAGTGGCAAGAAGAAAGCAATTGTTGAAAGATAGAAATGAGAAATCTTGTTTATTTTTCAAATCTTCTGAATATTTTGGCCTGCATCGAAAGTGCATGTGGTCAAAAATTAACATCCCAAACTCATGGTGAAACTTGGTGGTGGCCACATCATGCTGAGGGGAATGCTTTTCTTATGCAAAGGCATTGAAGGAGGTCCGAGTTGATGGGAAGATGGATGGAGCTAAGTCTGTTAGAGGCCAGCACTACAAATGTATTCTTCTGGTTGAAGGGCCTAGTTGAAGTTCCTGCCAAGATCCAGTTCAGAATCTAATGCAAGATTGAGATGTTTCCCATTTAACTGGGTTGAACTTGAGCTATTTTGCACCAAAAAGGTAACAAATTTCAGTTTAAGTGTAGAAAGGTGGAAAAGAAGAGACCTACCCCAAAATAACTGGAGCTCTAATTGCAGAGAAAGGTGATTTTACTGATTTAATGAGTTGAATACAAACATAGATATACTTTTTATTTGGGGAGAAAAAATTAATGATTTATTTTACTGCCACTTCACAACTATCTGTTTCTTTGTGCTTCGCATCACATCTAATCCCAAATAGATATTTTAATGTTTTTGGTTGTAGTGTGACAAAACCTAAAGTACAAGGAGTTTGAATACTATACTACATAAGACACTAGACACAATGTATTCAGCTCAGGATCTGTGTTCATTTCAAGTAAAGAAGGTCATCTTAGGATTTCTGTATCTGGAACTAGAGGCAGTACTTTCACATAAAATATTACTGCACTAAGCTGTATCTTAACACAGATTAAACACAATGTGGGTGTGTTGATATTGGCATGGTGTGCGAGTGTTTGAAAGAGGAAGCTGCTTCTGTCGCCAAGGGTGATGAGTGATGCATACAGTTGGCGCGTTTCCATGTGTGCGAGACGCCAGAAGGATATTGTCGGTTGCTGCTATGAGGACCTTTCAGAGCTGAGGACCCTCCCTTCCAGGCTTTCCGCTTCCTTCCTCCACCACCCGCCGGACCTCCACCCAGGCTTCAATAGGTCTGCCACCCTGGGAGGAGCAGCTCTTCCAGGGCAGGGCTCGCTGGCTGTTCCCCTGTGGTTTTCTGTCATGGTTCTTCCTGTGAGAGCCGGCATGGTATCAGAAACGTCTGAGTGAGTTGAGTATGTGAACACGTGTTGACCTTCATGGGGCATTGTGTTTAATCAGGACACTAAAAGGAAGGAGTCATGTTTGTCATTAAATATTCACATTTGTTCCTATGTACTGTTCAGATTTACACACCAGCAGATATAGTGTTATTCCAGCAGCATAATCTAACATTGAAAACTTGGGAACAGACATCCAATCTCTAAGCAGTCTTTCCCTTTCATATTTATACCCCATATAAACAATAAATCGCATATTAAAGATTATTAGACACTTTTTGAGTTAAAAATTCACTGTTAATCCTGGTGTTCTCAAATTAAAGATTATTCCTTTAAAGTCAAAGGCTGTGAATGTATGCTTGCCCATTCAAAGTGTACTGTATAGAAAAAGAAAACAAAAATCACACATGGCTAATGGTTGCAATTGCTCTGTCAACAACTTCATCCACAAGAGACAAAGCTAATCGCAGAAGCTAAAGGCCAGGCGTGCTTTCTATGGAAAGAAAAATGGAGGCAACACAAAATTAATGGTATGAAAACTGGAAATATACATTAATGGAAAGCAGCAGGAGAAAGTGGCAGTGAGGAAAAGAGGTTGGTAAACAACAGAGAAGTCCTAGGAAATTAGAGCGACTCTAATTCTAAACTATTTTACATTTTTCTTCGGGTCAACAGGAGACCAAAGAATCAGACCGAAGCATTGAAAGAGACACATTAAAGTTGCTGTGTGCAAACTTGCAACACAAATACGTTTCCACCAAGCTAAGGCAAACCGTCTACACAGCTCATTTCCTATCTTCGTCAGTTAATTAAGTGTGTCTGTTTTTCATTAAGCCAGCCGCTCCGTCCTTTTTTTCCATCAGCTTACAGTCCAGTAATCTGCTGAGATCTACACCCAAAGACAGGCCGAGGTCAAAGTTTAAACACACAGTCCTCGTTTTACACGAAAAACTTCCATAGCCACAAAAACAACAGTAGGTGGTACAGACTTAAAACAAATCCTGCTAACCAGCTTTGTCACTTGACAAGAGGACTGATGAACACGTGAAGGCTTCCCCATTAAAATCAGGGGTGAGAACTTTGAAGTGCTCACCCCCCGTCTAGTAATTAAGAACACTGTGGATCTGCACACGTCAAAAAAACTATTAGAGCTGTAATATTAAACACATAATTAGGTTCACAATGTTCCCCTAAATCTACAAAAACGCTAAAACTCCTTCACTTCTCATAAAAAATGTCAAGCTTTTCCTCTAAGTTAGTAATATCGATGAGTTAGTCTGATAATATAGAGATGACATTCTGCTTTATTTGTTTTAGCAACCATTAAATAGACAATCTTTTGCCTCTGAGCTCTTCCAGCTGTTTTTAATCTGTTTAAAGGGAGTTCAATAGAAAATGGTTGTCTAGCTTTGATTTAATGGAACTCTGTGTTTCTGCAGTTTTGCAGTTTCTTGGAAGTTTGTTCCAGATTTTTGGTCTATGATGTATTTTATGTAGGTGATGAGAATATAATGAACTTAGGCAAAAAAAAAATCTCAAAGTATGCGCTAGATCTATACCGCACTGTATGCAAAACCCTCTAAATCAGGGGTGTTGCATGCATTCCTCCATTCCTGCTCCAACATAACTCAATGTAAATCTTGGAGCATCACTTGAATAAATCACTCCCACTTTCTCCAAGAAAAATAGTGCTTGGTTTATGTTCCAGTGCAAAATGTATAACTTTTCAAAGAAAGAATATGTACAAGGATGTAGCTGGTTCTGAAACTGTGTGATCTTTTCTTTAAAGACTCTAAAATCCAAAGAAACCTTCACTTTTGAACTTGTCTTTTGAACTAGTTCTGGCCAAAGAATTGAGTTTATTAAACCTACTAACCAAGATATTAGCAAGGTTTCCTGTTTGAAGCAAGATGCCAAGTTTAATTTGTAGCAGCAAGCCTCTGGGGATGCTTGTTCACCGCTTCACTTGAGCCTTTCTGCTTGACTTCAGTGTAAAAGAAGCCAGATCAAAAGCCAAAGAACATAGCCATAGAATATGTTATTATATGCCTTTGAATCAGGGATTCACACACCGAGCAGGAAGCACATTACAGTGCAGTGGGTCAGGAGCGTGTGTGTGGGCCTGAACTCCTGGCGGCTAAAAAATCAAGTCAACGGGTTGATGTGGTCTGGCTTGTCATGAACGTGCTGGAGGTTTGCACCGTCAGCTGTGCTTTCTCAGGGAACCTCTCGTCTTCCTCCCCGGCTCCAGCTCTCCTCCTTCATGATCCATAACCTCTTTCTTCTCTGCTTCCTAGTCGAGCTGCTTTCATCTTGGTCAACTAATGTTCCAGAGCCTCTCTTCTGTCGTCAATCAAGAAATATCAAGCAGAACAAATCATTTGGAAACAACCTTCAGTGGTGCCTAACTCAACTTTTGTACAAACTTCCAGCAAACATTTTCCTTTGAAAAATGACCCTCTTTTTCTCACCATCAGTTTAGATCCCTCCAGTTTGTTTTTCTTTTGGTGTAATGGATTCTTCTTCAGCCCATGCCAGAACAGAATTCATTTTACTCTGGATAATTAAATTTTTATCACTTTTCTTCTTTGTTCTGTGGTCGATTCACATATTTCCACCAAATCATATTCATCTCTCTGTGGAACTGGATAATAGTCGGACGTTAGCATCGTGTTCGTTTGAAAGGACCTTCATGTATCAGGAAACTGTACCTGATGCCTGAACCAGACATGCAGAAGTCCACAGTTTTTTTTCCCAATATTTTGTCTGATTTCAGAAAGGAACAAGTGTGTTTGAGTTGTTGCCTCAAATACTGCTTTAGATGTGCCTTCGTGAACAAATTTGTGAATTAACATATTAGAAGCTTCCAATATTTTCCTAAGTTGCATAAAATGATCTCTGAAAGTAATGAATATGGATACGCTCTTTATTTGTGCATGTAACTTGAGAAAAAATGGAATCAAAGGTTTGATCTGATTCAGAACGAGAAGGCGAATAAGAAGGTTGTTTTTTTTTTATACAGTGTGGGTAAATATCTGGCTTAGAAAATTGTTTGTAGATCACCGATCGTTCATTGTCGTCATTGCTCAAAGGACGGCTAAGACGGCATTTTCTCATGATGTCTGGGCTCCGCTGCATGCTGACAGGGGTTGGTACAGGAAGTGTCTGCCCAGACCTGCGAGAAATTCACACCAGTTACTGTTTCCTGTCGCACATCCTCCCAGAGGAAAACATGGCGACTCAGGTCACAACTAGACTCGCTGACCATGAAATAAAAGCTTATCAAATGTTTGCAAACCTTCTGTTTGTCAAGAACGTATTCAAACTCAAACTTCAGAAGACATGTCGCTCTGGATCTGTCTTATCTCTAGCTATTTACTTACTTATAATTAAAAACACATGAATCCTTTGTCATTTTTAAAACGGTATTTGTTCTCAATGTTTCTCATGGCCTCATATTCTTCATCATGTGACATTATTCCCAACCAGCAGCGTCCCTTAATGCTTTTTCAGCTTTGCAGCCAATTGAGGAGCATTTTTGTGGCGGCGTGCGTTAGCTGCCTCCTGCCATCGTCTGGCTTCATGTCTCCGCGTCTCACGTTCTGGGTTCAGGCAATGCGAGAGGCAGGGCAGAGTTTGCCATGAGGTTTTAGGTCAGGCGTTCGTTCGCACAACTCGCCGGATTTTCTGACATCTCTTCATTTCTGCTTCTACTCCTCTTAAATTTCCCTGTCGGAGTGGCTACTTGCTGCCACAAGTCGCCACATAGTTTTTCAGCCAATTAAACGTTGCTGTTCAAAAGCAGCAACATACACACACTTCATAAAAGGCTTTTGCCACTAAATGAAGCCCATGATTACAAAATGTTAAGCTCTAATTGAAGGATTGATTAGTTATCTCCCTGTATCATCCATTCAAGTGGAAAATTATAACTTTACGACCAGGTAATCATAAATAATGCTATTCCACTGCTAAAACCTCAGCTGTTTTTAAGGCCATCTGTAGTCCACCGACACATTTCTTTGTTTCGATGGCGTCCTCTCCAGCAAAAACAGCAGCTGCTGAATTCCATCCAGAAAAACAAAGATAATAAAAATATAAACTGCTGATTCTGGACACCTCTCAGTCCTGTTTAATAGATTTCGGGTCATAGCCTCAAAGGGAGGAGAAGAATCCGAGTAAGATTCTGCCAAATATAAACTGAACTCTGGATTCCCGACGTGTTCAGGTTTTTTTCCCCGACCTTGAGGAAGTTCCTTCACTCGTGCAGAAGAAACACTTCAGAGGACAGCTGGTCTTTGTTGTGTCTTTGAGGTAGTTCATCACAGGATGAAGGGGTTGAAAATCCAGAGGGGACATCGGGGACAATTGTTGCAACGACCTCTTGGACTCCACAGAGATATGCCTCTCAGTCGAGACAAAAGGCAAACCATGAGGCAAGTGTCATGTTTTATTTATAACATTGGGAAACCATTCTCACTTCTAAATAGCTAAGATGTTCAAATGTACATTAGAAATCACACAATCAACAATAAGACTCAAGAATCAGACCAGAAGTCCAAGTAAACTTTTAGGACACAAGTCTAAATCAAGTATGAATGTCCCCAAAGTGAAAAGAACTAAAAAATAAATAAATAGTTTGAACAAAGATTGTTGTTTTTTTCATGGAAGTTTGTGCTTGGCATCCAGCAGAAGCCGTTACAAACTGAACCTTTGTGGAAACAGTGAATTTCAACCCCTGAATCACTGTAATTGCACACGTATAAAGATATTTGTAATATTTCTAGTCCTTCCTCTTTACTTTCTCCTCAGCTTGAACCAATTATTAATACATTACCTCCACACTGAATGATTACATCTTGCGGTTTCTAGGATTTGATCTTTTAACGATTGGTGTATTTGCCCAGGTGTTTTTATTGCTCTCTTGGGGTTTCATGGTGTGATTCTTAGCATGACTTGATCCACTGAGAATATGCCTCTTTCCTTTGTGATGCATGTCACTGGTTTTGCAACAAATAGTTTTCTAATGCAGTCGACATGCAGAGGGTGACTGTTCTGTTACGTAGCTCTTTACAATCCTATTTCTGGCTCAGGTTAAGGTATAAGGGCAGGACCCACACAAAGGTCCTGTAATTACAGTCCCAGCTGAGGGGTTTGAGGTTTGGTGCCTTGTTTACGCTGAAAGCAGAGAACCCTCCCTTCTGTAAAATGTTTTCACCGGGTCCTTGTAACAACAGCAACAACAAAATTCTCAGAATTTTGCAATGCAAAGCAAGTAAAATATGCAAGAGATTAAACACACACAAAATCTGAAGAGTCAACTCTACTCATGCCAAATATCCATAAATACTTGCTGCACCCTTTGACTCCGACACCCATCCCTCTCTCCTCGGCTCCTCTTACAATCCTCGTATATTTCCAGAGGAATGTTGATGCTGTGGAGACGTGTTCTGGCAGCAAGGTTTGCTGTTTTTTTTGTTTTTCCTTGCTTTTGTTTACAGCTAAGGAATCCAAAAGTGTCATTAAAGGAGGGCATCTTGGCAGTTCACAGTGAGCCTAATTTGTCAGATTCATATCCTCCAACCACTCTAATAAATAAGTTCTTGTTGAAAGGTGGCGGCTGTGATAAAGAAGTCTGTGTGTTTCAATCGTCAATAGCTTGTAGATATTCCACCGGTCAGCGAATCGCTACTAAGCCAGTTTAAGCTTTACATTAATTAGTCAAATATCGTTTCATAGAGGATGATCCATGTGTTATCATTTTAATCTCAACCAGGCTGCAGCAGTTGCACAGAAAGCGGTCACTAGCTTCCCCAGTACAACTAGCTGCTGCAGGAAGTTAGTAAAAGTAGCTGCTTAAAATTAAGTTACTTCAAAAGTTGTGGTATTGTTGGGATCTGTTTATTACTTTTTGTTATGTAGGAACCATTTAGGCTGATCATTATTGTAAGAGTGTGCACAGGAAGTGGGAGCTTTCAGTTGTAAAATATATACAACTTAGACAAATGACAGGATTTTCTGTAATCTACTGAGAAGTTATTAGAAATGTTCTCAACAGCAACAGAGTTCTAATAGAGGAAAGGGATTGGAACAATTGCAGGGAAAACCTCTTTTTGTTGTCACTGACATAGAAGTGAGTGCGTTTTGATGTCAGCAGGATTTAAGACCAAAAACCACAAAGCTTAGTTTATTTTTAATAAGGTGGGAGTTATGTAATGTGTCAACAGTGTCACTGTTATAAGAGAGGATACGAAACAAAAAATAGCACATCTGAATCTTAAAAATCTTCATTTGTTGTTCATGTTTACATACAAGCTAGCTTTAGTAGTGCAGCTCAGCTAGCTGCTGCTAGAAGTTAGAAAAGTAGCAGTTTAAAAATCGCCTCAAAAGCCATGGGATTGCTTAGTGTGTGTGTACACCTTTTTCCCCAAGTGACAAACACCTGGGCCAATAATTATGATAGTGTGTGTTCATTTGTCTTCAGTTTTATTATTGAGAGTTTAGTAGGTTTATGGTTTCACAGTCCTAGCTAAAGTCAAATCAATTAACTGAAAATCTTAAATACCTGTCTGCTGTAGAGAGATGTGTAACTTGTTTTTTGTTGTTGTTGTTTTTGTTAATTTAATGTGGCTCTGTTTGGAGATGTCTTCCATCCTGCTTTTGGCGTAGAAAGTGTTTGAGCAAAGAATCATGGAATGCATGTTCCGCTGTCTGTTGTCGGATTGGGTGTGGGTGCAATTACGCCCTAAATGACTGCGTCATACTTTAATATCAGAAAAATTAAAGTTGACAGCCAAATGCTGGGGATTTAATTGTCCTTTTTTTTATCCGCAGTCGGTTTAAAAACTGAAAATACAACAGATTTATAGCCACCAGTGACACTGGAGAGGAACGTTGATGAGTTCATGTCCATCCATCATGCCGCCTGTCATCGTCGGCACCAGTTACATTTTCATCGCTGTACGCAATGGTTTTTAAAAAAGAACTTTGCTAATAATATATCCTAGTGTCAAAACAAATATGGATTACACCAACTCAGATTTGGAAAGCTAGATTTCTTAAAGCCTTTGCACTGAATATGATTAAAACAGGATGGCTCCCATTACGCTCTATATTAGCAGACCACATGTTTGCAGTTCCTTGACAGAAGAAGCTGCTTCATCTGCAAGCGGTTAAAGCAAAGTCAAGCCAGAGCAGATTAAAAAAAATATTTGTAAATTCAGGCCACAAAATCTATTTTGGAAATCAATCAGGGTCTTTTGAACAGGCTCCACCGCGGTTGTTGACAGTAAAAGATTTTATAGCTTTCTAATGCATCACGACTACAGTCTAGTTTTGCTCTATTTGCCTTTTTATTGGCCAACCCAAATTCTCCTCCTGACTTCCATCTCGTGTTTGGTTCTGTGGCCAAAACGTTGTTCCAAAAATATTGTCTGTTCCTCCTTGTTAAAGCTCTGTGGCCCTAAACAACACAGGAGATGGCTGGAGGCTGGAACGGAGGAAACGAGCTCCTAATAAACGAAACTCCTAATAAAAGAAAATATAGTAATTACGTAAAAAGCTGTTCATCCATAACCCTGTTAAAAATGCCATCATTCCATTGGCTTTATATATTGGAGTCTAGCGCAAGCATGAGTATCACTATACAAGCAGATTAGAGCAATTATCTGTTCCATTCTGCAGCAGGTTATTCCTACAGAAGTACTTTTTGCAATATAGTGTTGTCGTGTGAAAAACGTTGCTCAGACATTGCATAAACCCCAACGCTGACCAGGAATGTCGCAACTAACTGGATGTCGAGACACAATACCCAGACTACACAAGATAACTCGGAGAAAAGGTCACATGATGTGGTCAGACAGGAATGAGACTGAGATATCAGGAGGAGACCGCTGGAGGAAAGAAAGATACTAAAGTACGATTTGTATTTTAGTAGATTTGTTTCACAGTGGAAGTGGACTTAAGATGGACAATCCGGCATTTCACGGGAGTCTCGCTGGTCCGCTTGTAGTGTGGTTTTAGGTCACAAGTGTTTTGTGTGGACAAGTAGAAACCCCCCTGCTAGTTATGGGAGATCGGCAGCATCAGAAAAAAGATGAGAAAATATAACCGGGAAAGAATTATCATAGGATCACAACGATATGGGTGAAACTAAATCTGTCATAACTAAAGTGAGACAGAAAACAGAAAAAAATATTTCTCTCGTGAATAAAAGCAAACCCTATCAAATTATATTTCTTTAATGATTGTTTGCTGCAGTACAGCTTGTCCTCCCAGTGGGAACGATGATGGCGGTTTTCAAGTACTTTCTGTTCTTTCATTCCTTTTGTTTTTACACCTGATACTCCAAACAAGTAAAAAAGCAAGTGATGACAAGATCACTGGCAATCAGTCAGATTATAAAGCTGCAAGAGAGGTTATCAAATCAAAATGCCACAGTAGCATCAAATGAGAGCCTAGTAAATAACAGACATCCAACCATGCAGGCTAATGTGGAATATTGCACACAGATCTCACTAAATCCAAAGATTAGACGCCCCTTTAAACAATAGGTTGTAAACTTGACCCTCATGCTATAACCACACAAACTACAGCAATGTATAACTTCCAACTTAAATTGCTCAAAGTATCTTAAACAACTTGAGAATATCTTGAAGAATTATATTCCATTTGTCACAAAGAGAAAATTCTCAGCAGCTATTGACTTTGTACGTTATAAAGACATTAGCTGCTACGCTATATGCTTTATACACACATCTGTGTATAAAGCATGTAAAAAGTAATAGCCATAGAGGCCAAAGCCATAGAATTACAAAGGTGTGTTTCATTGAGCTATCAAGGTGTGTCACTTTCAACAGTTCATCAAATGCCTCTAAGAACGTCTATATGACAGATGGTATTGTTTCACATCAATAGTGAATGCTGCATATAGAATTTAAGTCAAATAATGACTCGATGTATTTGCTGCAGCTACCTCCTACTTAGATTAAACAAAAAGTGGAGATCCTTTGCTTAGTCTCTACTTGAGTGTTGTATCAGGAAAGACAGCATTCCTGATATTATTGTGTAAGTATAAGTAAAGTAAGTAAAGTAGAGTGACACACCTGAGAACTGAAGGTTCTTTATGCATGGGTCCATGCATAAAAAATTCATGCATACACCTGTCCCTCAGTAGAGACCATGCTCATGGTGACTGTTTTTTTAATGCTAAATGTAAAATGTGAATTAATGAAATGTCCCGAAGAGAAGTTTCTGGCTTGGGACTGAGTCGGAGATTCACACTCCAACAAAACACAGTTTAGAACAATGCATATTCACATGCTGAAATGGCCCAGTCAAAGTTGTGTCATCACACCGATGCTCTGTTTTGCCTCAGCAGCTCTCTGGTCCAAAGCTCCTCCCCCACGACTACACCTGTCATGTCCCTGGGCCCGTTTCAGTCATTTCTCAGGACGTGAGGACGAGGTAAGCAAGCAATTCTTTATTATCCAAAAACAGCTTAGATGTGAACTTTAACCGCGTAGTAAAAGGAGTAAAACAGAGCCCACCTGGACATTTGGAGCTGATTTACTCCTCCCACCTGATTTGTGTGGATGTTTTATTGCTGAGTACCTGTATGCTTCCAGGCAGGGGAAGAGTACAAAGAGGACAGTCTCAGGTTACCGCAGGTAGAGGAAAGACACGTGTGCGCAAATGTTTGTGTGTGAATGTGGCTTTTAATTACATACAAAATACAAAATAATGGATTAAATTACAAGACAATGACACTGTTTTGACTCTGGGTTATGCGTGAGACCGGTGTGGCCATATTCATGTAATTTTTTATATATAATATTTTTTTTAAAAACATGACAAAAAAGTAAAAAAACAGGCAAAGTTTTAATTAAGAACACAGATTAATTGTTCCTGATCAGACACTGCAACCTAAAACAAATTGTTTTGTAACCACGACTTGCATCACAACCCTGCTCATACAAAATGCTGAGTCATGCTAGGCACAAACTTACTATGCTTGACCTAAACTTGTATTTCTGCATTTCACACTTCCTTTTGTTTGACCATCAAAAGATAACATGTCTTAATCTGTGTTATCTGCTCTGGTGTTTACACATTATCTGCTATTTCTCTGGTTCTGCAGGTTCTCTTTTCTCCATGGCTACATGGCCACAGGAAGAACAGACCAGATTAGCAGCAGGAATAAATAATCAATAATACAAATCTTCAGATTACTTACTTTTTAAAATTTTTTCACATTACAGCCAGAAATGAAATGCATTTTAATGTGAAATAGATGAAGAATAAATTAAATATGTTTGCAGCACAGGGTGATTAAAAAACTAGCATTGAAAACTCGATCCTTACATGGACACGGTGGTGGCAGCATTATGTAGGATTGTTTTTCTGTTTGTTCTTTCAGCTGGGACATTTGGCAGACTGGGTAAGAAGATGGATAAAGCAATTCATTCTTAAGGCTTGAGAGTCTGAAATAGATCCAAACAAAATATTTTCGTGTTTTAAAACTGCATAGTCAAAGTCCAAACCTGAATCTAATTGAGTTTGTGGAATTTGCCTAATTATTAAGGCATGGCACACTTTTCATACCCCTTCACAATTATGAACAGTTTTGTGTTTCCATAAAACAACTGATAAAATACAGTAATCTGAGTTTGCATACAGTATGAAGTCACTCTTTTGTAAACATAAGGTTTTTTGAGCTCTACAGTATAACGTGCAATTGCCAAAATACTATAATTAAAGGTAAAGCAGCCTTTAATTGATCTGCAAGCAGTCCCACTTACATGGCAACCACCATGTTTCGCCAGCAACACGGCTACATTCACCTAAAGACCTATTTCTCCCTGTTTGTGCTGATGTAGACGTGTTGTGATGTCACGTCAGCTGCAGCGTGCGTTTTATTTTCAGGCTGTGTTTAGCCGGAGGGACTTTCTAACGTCTGCCAAAGGTGACCACGGATGTTTCCATCGCTCTCATGCGATTTAACCACATACGCTGAGGCAGCTTCTTAGATTTAGTTTCTTGCGTTCAGGAAGTGCCGCTTTCTGTCATCGCAGTGAGGGGGGACTGACTCTCTCGTTAAGCAGTCTCCCAGTTTTCCATGAGCCACTGGCAGAAACATTAGAGAGTTTCGCCGGAGTCGATGATGTGGGCCTGGTGCCGTTTTGTGTTTATGAAACTGCTCTGTTTCATAATGTGCTAATGTATAGTAGTTGTAGCAGGCTGGGTGGGATAGTTGCATGTGTCACTTCCTCATTACCTACTGGAAGGGCTAAGGTCATATTTGCCGCAGTGAGCTGTCAGCATTATTCAAGCCAAGCCATTCATGTGGCTTATCTGCATGATGAGAAGTGTTGTCAACACATTGGTTATCAACTTGGTCAGTCAACACAGACTCAAGCTGATTTATGTGGAAGGGGCTGGTAGAGTACAACCAATCACAAGGGAAGTACAAGCTAGAGTGATTTCTTCTGCTTTTGCTTCTCAAATATTTCAGATCATCAAATTTGAAATATCCGATGAAGAAGACCAAAAACAAAAACAAAAAACTCAGGCTTTTTAAAATAATCTTTCAATTTGTGAACCGGAAAGGAAGTGATGAGCCTTTTCTAGGAGGTCTGGCCTACCAAAATTACTCCAGGAGCAAACCCACAAGCTAAATGTCTTAAGCTAAAATCAATGTCGATTGGGACTGAATGAAAACAATTCTAGGAAGTCAACATGAGTAACTACCAAATCCTTAAATTCCCAGTAGATCTTATCACTGGGACTTCATTTGTTGTGGCAGCAATGTAGTCATAAGTGAGGTAAGCCACTTTTGTGCCAATAATAGAACTTATGTTAAACCGTAAAAGAATCACCTCAAGCTTTTTTGGGGATTACATCATGGTAAAAACACATTTTCTGTGATATTTCTCTGTCCTTTGTGGAGGTTTTGAATCCAACATAGATTGTTTTTGGCCTTTGGCATAATGAAATGCATCACAAACTCATCAAAGCACCGCTAGTATCTGTATGTTCTCCAGGAGTATTGTTTTTACTTTCTTTCTTGACAGTTTTTACCCTTTACTGAATAAAAAATACACTTTGTATTTATTCGGGTTGTCTTTCACTGATCTGAAAATTATACAATCTTATCCTTTTTAATCACATTTAAGTGAAGAAGTCCAGCCCATTGAGATTAATTTAAATTAATACTGAAAAACATCTTATCCTCAAGTTAGATTTTTTTTTCATACCTTTAATTCACTGATAGCAAAAACAGTTTATCAGTGAAAGCAGAAGGGCTTATTAGATGAGGTTTTCAGATAATCCCTCCCTGCATTCCTCCTTGGGCCGATTGCAGCCCAGAGTGAAGGTCTGGGAGCCTCAGGCAGATTAGATGGATTAATTACTGTACAGTTGATGTCCTGGATAAAGGCATGACTTCTACGCTCTCATCCAAACTCTGGTTGATGCTATAAAGCGTCTTGATGTATCTTCTACTCCATCAAATCAAAGATGTGTAGCTTTTACGGTATATACGGTAACAGTTTTGTTTCCTGCTATTGCAAAGAAGGGAAACTGTTAATGCTGCTTCAGGGTCGAGTATTCACGAGTCAACCATCCAGGCTCTTACCAGTCCCATGATGTGATGATTTAGCCCCTCGACTTCAGGCTCAGTGATCAACAGGAATCCAGCTTTGTTTAGATCACTCAGGTCTGCCTGAGAGTCTGGTTTATAACAGGCTGAGGCTGGATGGGCAACGGGAGAGAGACGGGGTCGGACCCACTACGCTGTAAAATGATCAGGATGAGCAGGGTCTCAATTAATCCGGCTCATTAAGGCACCATCTCGAGGGTTTAGTGAGAATCCACAAACAGAGGTAAGTTCAACAGGAGGACAAGAGATAGTCTGTCAAATTTCAGCTAGGAACTGGTATTTCATCATCTCCAAGTGGCTTTATCTCATTTTAATCAAATTATTTGCTTCCACTTATACATCTGTCTTTGCATTTTTTCCAAGAATACTTTAGACTCAAGTCTCTAGGAATTTCTAAAGTTCCTACAGATTTTCCATATCTGATCCATAGTGTGATTAGTTTCAGCAATGAGGATAAAGATGTTAGCTGAAATATGTACATACTATTCTTAGCTCACCTTGTTTAGTTGATTAGCTTCTGTATCTTTTCTGTGAACAAATTGCAACAATAAGGGAAAATATTATGTTGTATAATTCAAACTGAGCTAAGCTAATTTTCTACTTACGTTAAGCCAGATTTTAATCTCCTGTCAGAATGATCTTTGTACTTAATTTAAATTCCCTAATTTTTAATGTTTGTGCATTTGCTTTTTATGATCCCAAAGTAGAAATTAAGTTGATTATTTAATTTGTCTTTCTTGGCTGGAATTCTTTTTAATTATTGATTTATAACACTGCTTTACAGCCACTGACAGGTTGCTAAGGTTTGTTTCTCTGAAATGTTAAATAAATGATAAAATAGTGTTTGCCGTAACCACTAAGATAAGTTTGAGATGGCGGCCATTAGCTTTACCCTCAGTGACCAAATAAACTGGATTTATTCCAAATTAAGAACATAGACATTATCTACAGCAGGTAAGACACTCCATGTTTAACCTTTTTTTTTTAAACGCCACTTCAAAAGTTCATATTCCTTTGATACATCATAACAACTTCTACAAGTGGAATACTGTGGAGTATTTCTATAAATGTCTTGTGAGTGAGCTGCTAAAATGTTTACCTATTGAGGATTTGAGAAGCAGACACAGGAAAGTCCAAGGAATTAGAGCTCTTAAGCTAATTTTAAATAAGCGTTTGATGAAATAATCTTGTTAACGTTAGTGTGGTTGATTGGATTTTTTTCTTTGTGCTCAGTTCAGATTATTAAAAGATGCCATGTAAGGATTTTATTTCGAAAGCAAATGATTAAATCTTAAAGTCAGGAATAACTATCCAACAATAAATCTTCTGCATGTATACAAACAGATTTAGCACAATGTCAGCAAAGGAAGTAGGTGAGTATTTCAACTACTTCTCTCAGTAAGAGTTTAATCTTTTGTTTCAAGTTGTATAATTCCAAAACAAACAGATATTCATGCTGAACAATAGGTAGGAGCAAAGACTCCCAACAGCTTTTGTCAGCTGTGTTCTCATGGTGAATCAGCAACTTTTACTTAATATGCATAAATAATATTAACATGAGTAAAATATTCAAAGAAAAATGCTAAAAGATTTTATTTGAAATAAAACAAATTTGCAACAAAAGGCAAATCTGCTCACACTTCATCCTCCCGACTTACATCTCTGTATACTATAAAAAGAACATATTTGTCAGAAACTAAGAGATTTTTGTTGCAGAGAGTGTGTTTGCATGGGCCTTGTTAGCTTGCAGCTGGGGGCCGGATCGGATCACAGTGAGCCAGTTAGAAGGTGTTGGGTATCTTGTCTGTAGCTGCTAAACCAGAAGACACCTGCTTTTCAAACCATCTCTGACCTCATACACACATATTTATATTGCTCAATCACAACTAAAACATTATACCGTTTTTTGGGGTTTTTTTTTTACCTCTATCATTTAATTTATGCATGTGGATCCTCTTCTGATTTGAATAGTACTTTACTACTGGGATAAAGGGTGTACAGTTCAGTATCCTCATATTAGGGCTGCATATCTTGATTTTGCCGTTACAGAACCATCTTCTTTTAGTCCTTGTTAATATTTAGGAGTCAACTAATCATGCAAAAAGTGCCTCATAAATGTTATGAGATATTTAGCATTTATGAGGCAGATAAATGCCAGATAAATGTTAGCTAGATCATTCACAAACTAGGTCAAGTTGTAAATTTCACTTTCAGGATCCAGTCTGCTGAGATAAATGAATCTTTTTCTTTTAATGTAGTATGAGATTAACTGTGTTATTATTGGGACGTTGATGAAATATTTCCATCTTGTATTGATTCTGTTGCAGCAGCACACATGCTGTAGACATGAATTCGTGGCAATGGACTCTCAAACAAGCAGCAGTGCTTAACACACATACTGTAAAGTCTGGTGGAGGCTCTGTGGTACTGTGGGACCGTTTACTCTTCCAAAGGCATCAGATTTCAGTGATTATTCTTGGGTTTTTCAGCAAGATGAAAATCCAAAACCAAAGCAAAATGAACCAATCAGCACAGATTAACAGCCGCAACTTTTGCAAAACGGGAAAAAATCATTGCAGTCGCATCTTGACAATGAGAAATTAGGCTGTGGTCATGCTTCTGCTCAATGTCTCTTGCATGATCGTGACTGATTTTGCATCTCTCTCTAAACTCGGAAGTAACAACTCTTAATGTTTTTGCAAAGCAGCCAATTGCAAAGAGCAACAGAGTTTTTCAACACCTCTGTCTGTATATCAGTGACCCAGTGCCCTTGGTACAACGCACCTATAAAACTATCCATAAAGCACTTAGAAAGTGTGCATGGCTGCACTTTGTCTGAGTTACATGCAATGGCGGGGCCTTTAAGGAGGCTTGTCACGGCAGAACAACAGAGGCTGTATTAAAGGACTCCTGGTGCCGGGGGGTTATTTAACCCCTGGGAATTCAGGCATTCATATGTGGAGAGGCTGCGTGTGGAGAGCACACGTGTAGTTGAGGAATTCATGTATTGTTGAGACTTTTTACCGCTTCCTGGCTCTTGACCTTTAACATCTTGGCTTCCTTTGTGCAAAGTTTCCAAGCAATGAACAATCCTGAAATAATCTGACATTAATTTGTATTACTAGTTGATTTCAGACTTGAGGAGTACGTGGAAGTTTCTTTCCACAATGCAGAAGTCTTTTTTCTGTAGCTTGATTTAGTGCTTTAATGTTGACATTTTTAGCTGTAAAGTTAGATTTTTAATCAATATAAAAAATTCTATTTAATTTTATTTTTTGGGAGGTGGGGGGAGACAGCTTCAGATTTGGATATTTTGAGGTTCTTTCACATCTTAAAGTTTGGTGTGTAGAAGAAATTGTATTTTTCTTCTTCTGCCTCTAAAGTGTCTGTTTTTGATGTAAGTTTTTTATTTGGCTTTAAAAAGTGGATCAAGACATGAGCTTAAGATCAGACATCCTGGTTTTAATGACCACCTTTGACAGTTTTAGCAGCATTCAGCTTATCTTTAACACATATCACCAAAACCATAAAGATAACCTGCAAACAGACAGAAATAGATGTCCTGTCCTTGTGACCAATAAAAACTCTTTTGACAAGAACAATAGATTAAGTTGAGTTAAAAGTCAAGTTAAACCATCGTGACTTGAGGGTTATTCATGAAGGCTTATGTAGGTGACTTGTTTTCAACTTTTCTCTTCATGACAGCCTTTTCCCAGCTGAGTGATTCACATTTTCCAAGCATTATCTTCCCCTTTTGTATTTTAATAATCTTGTTTGGTAAGGCAAAAGAATGTGAACAGAAAGAACTGCGTTTTAAATCAATTACATGAAAAGAACAGCTAAGCTCATGGAGAACACTTGTAATTAATGCAGAATAGCATCTGCATAAAGATTAATCAAATGGTTTTCAAATGCATAAGGCTGTTTTTACCTTGGGTTTGAATTACTTCCTTAACTTTTCAAGTGGTGGTGTTCATGTCACAACTGTCGTCACTATACAGTATGTGATACATGGTGTTTATTTGCATGGTAACTTTACCCATTTTGCATGAGCAAAAACAAAGTACAAACTTTCAAATGCTGCGTTTAATGTTATAAAATTATTACAAATAAGCTGAAGGGTGTCTGTTAATCCATGTGAGTGTGGCTGAGTTCTCAGTAGTGCAAACTCTTTTGGATAAAAACAGTTTTTGTTGGGCTGGAGACAGACTTGGAAAGTGTAACGTTTTCTAATGTACTGTAAAACAAGCTATACACATAAATCATGAGTGCTGTAAGAACTAACAGCTCTTAGCAGTCAAAATTAGCAAGATTATCAGAGCAGTGTCATGCTTACCATGTTTATGGATTGATAAAGTGAGCATCTCAGCCACCTGACTTAAATCCAAACTTCTGTTTCTTTTTAACAATGAAGAGTGATTTAAAAAGCAGAACTTACTGGTCGCCAGTGCCTGAAGGGCTAATATCAAGGTTACGGTTCTCAGAAATTATGAAGACTCTAATTAATTTCAGATTGCACAAACAAATGGGTTACTCTTTTCTTGAGATCGCTGTATTATTCTCGAAACTGGAGCCCTTTACATGCATGACTGCTCGTATGCACAAGTTACAGTACAAGCTCTTTTACTCTTGCCTGTGATTTATACTGCAGATAATGTTGCCTAATATGTTCGAGCAATGGAATGTGATTTTCTGAATGAAGTCCATAGAGCAGACTGTTAGCAAGAGACTGCATTGTGTTACTGAAGCTATAAAGGCTCTGCTGATTGGGTACAGGTGATGACATAGTCCATTAAAAATGCTTATAGCTGAAGTACACCAGCTCTACAGGCTCAGTTCCAGCCAAGATGCTGGAAAAACCTTCCAATGTGGCAGAAAACAAAAAATACTTTCTCCACAGTGAGGCACTTATTGCCAATCTTTTCAAAACCGCAGTGCTTGTCGCCAAGAGAGGCACAACCAGTTAGGTTGCTTTTACACATAGGGTCATTCTAGTTTGGGTAATTTACCATTTAAGATTTACCCATTTTTGCTGTGGTGTCTGATGAGTTTTATACCCGAGTCATTCACAAGTCTGTGTTGCTCAAAAATTAAACTAAGGTTGTGCTGAAAGTAGAGGAGAACCCAAAGTATGGAGGACCAAAAAAACTTCAATGTCTCCCAGATTATGAAAAAGCATTGTTTTTTTTGTTTTTTTCCAAATACAGGAATTTACATATCTTTGTTGATTTGAGCTATATTGTGTAGTGCTAAGCAACCAATAGGCAGAAGTTGAAGCATTGGGAGCCCCCCCCACCCCCTCCTTATTTTTATAATGAGAGAGAAATTCATACAGTAAAATAAAAATGGGTGACAAAAAATGTCAAAAGAACACATAGAAATAAAACACACTTGTGTTGAAAAATATGATATGAAAGTTTTAAAATAGAGAGAAATTATGCATTTTAAAAACAGTAATGTTTACATTGTGTACTTTAAGATATAAATTGATAGGACTAAACAGAAAGAATTTGGTAAATTAAATTATAAAACATGAAGCATATTTTTCTTTTTTTTTAATAACTGGTAATTTTAAGTGTGCTGGTTAATTTATTTGACCCTTTATATATTTCTGCTTTTGTTTTTAATCAGTTTCGGTCTTCCATACAAACGAACTGCAGCGAATGGGGAAGCCGTAGCTCGCTCCTGTTGGTTTATTATGCCGCAAAAGACGCCTTTTTGTGCGTTTTGCTTCAGTTTTATCACACTCCTGCCTGATTATACACAGCACAGGAAGGAGGACTCTCATTAATAAGTAACATGGAGGACAAAATATCCCCTAGGGCAAGTTACTGCGCAGGTTGCGGAAGCAACAAAGAATAGAGACAAAGTCGTCATCAAGGGCGGCTTCTCTGAAGTTTGGTAACAATGAGACGGTATGGGGGAAAGAGTACTCAATACCCATGATGCCGCGCGGTTCATTTTGTAACCTGTTTATATTGCCGGTCTTCCGAATGGACTCTGAAACTCAGTCAACGGTGTAAATTTGGTTCCTAGTCGCTGCTGAAGCCCATGCCCGGAATAGACCATTTCAGCGCGCGCGCGGGGGGGTGTCCGAGGTGTGGAGAGCCACCGGAAACGCAGAGGTAGGCGCTGTCATGTCCAGTTGTCTACATTTTGTCTTTTCATACCGCTTCCAGAGCGAAAACTAACGTGGTGGTTCTGTAGCGTGAGGCGGGATTTGGAGGAGCATCCCCAGCTTCCAACACGCCTCTGCTGCTCAGTCCTGCACCGACACCGTTACATGACGTGTGTTACTTTTGATTTCATACAGTAGAGGTGGCATGACCCTCGAATAATTCTCACAACCTCATTATTGTGTGTTTTTGAGGGCAGTACTGTGGATAGTAAAACTGGAGTTATGAAAGGTGACTTGGACTTGTTACATCAGCGTTATTTGATCACATGGTTCGTAATGGAGCGACGAGGATGTAAAACGAACTGAGGTCACCGGAAAATATGAGGAATTTACACAAAAATCAGATTCTCAGTGCAGCATCCTTCAACAAACACTGGATTTTACAGATAAAAAGTGGCACAAGCAGTTTGAGACGCTTTACATCAAAATAAAGTGTCAAAAGCATGAAGAGCCCTTCAACTTCTTCACATTTTATGTTAGAAATGTAGCAGAAAGTAGTTCTGTAACAAAGAAAGCTATTGTTGAAAGAAAATCATAAGTAACACTTGCGTTCGTCAGCAGAGATATAAGGGAAGGAAAACGTGCAAAAAAAATGCTTAAACTCTTGAGACTTTGTTAAAAAAGTGAGTGAAAACAAACATAAAAGTAGAAATATGTGATTATATTTACCCAATATGTCAAAATAATCTTTGAGAAGCAGTCTTTTACAGTCAGTTATTACAATCTTAAACATACTGCCAGAGCTGCGATGGTGTGATTTAGATCCAGACATATCCATAACTTTGTAATAAAATGGTCTAGTCAAAGTCCTAAAGGTGTAATTCCAAATGAAAATCTGCCAGTGCTTGAACATTGTTTTGACTGAGCTCTTTTGCCCAGAAGAATTGGCAAAAATCTTAATTTTCAAACATCCAAAACTACTTCTACAAAAGTATTGACCCACAGGGGTCTGAATACAAATGCTCACCACACTTTTCAGATTCTTATGTGTAAAAAATAAAAATAAAAAAATTTTAACCATGTACATTTTTCCCTCCGCCTCTGGTCTGCTGTATAAAATCAAAATAAAATAAAGCATTATTATGAAAATGTGAAAAGGTTCTACAGATATGATTATTTTGGCAAGACTCTGTATGTTTTTAGCTAAAAATTGCAAACGGAAAACCGGCAAAGGATAACAATGGAAGCATTAATAATACTAATGTATCACAATAATAAACAGAAAGAGTCCCAAATATTATAGAAAAAATTACTTTTCTTCAAGTTTGGATTAAAATATGGGTAAAATGCATAAATAAAAGATTTCATAAACAAAAATCAGCATTCTTAGGCACATGCTTGAAACATTTCCGTTTACAAAAGCAACATTTATTCTTTGCGATGAATGAGAGATGGACAAATTTAGGCATTTGATGTCCTGCAGACGTCTGATAAAGGACACACACCCACAGGAGTTGTCCTTGGGACTCACACAGCTCAGATAAGAACAGCAGCCGAACCAACAGTCAGAATTCCTCCCAGCCTTTACTTTCTCTTGCTCAGCCGCGACAATGTGAGTTCTTCCGGCTCTTCTTGTTCCTTTATGTGTCAAAATGCTTCTTCTGACTGCGTTAGCTGCAAGATGTGCTCGTCTCCCTCATTAATTCTGCTTTTTTGTCTTGTTTTCTTCCCGCCCCAGGGGTGTGTGTGTGTCCCTGCCAGAACCGGTGATGGCCGACCAGCCTCTCTCGCAGCCGGCCGACCAGCCGCTGACAAAGTTCCCCCACTCCGGCCTCCCCAGGAGGAAAGAAGCCCTGGGAGACGTCCTGCAGGCCCGGGGCCAGTGGGCCAGCAAGGCCGAGTTCCTCTTGGCGGTGGCCGGGCAAATCATCGGACTGGGCAACGTCTGGAGGTTTCCCTACCTCTGCTATAAAAACGGAGGAGGTGAAGAGAAAAACAATTTTTTGGAATTTTCCGGTTTCTTGTTTTGCAGATTTCTGTAACCTTTTGTTTGTGTACAGGTGTGTTTTTTGTCCCCTACCTGCTGTTCCTGGTGCTGTGTGGCGTCCCCCTGTTCCTCCTGGAGACCTCTCTGGGGCAGTTCACCAGCTTGGGAGGGGTCAGCGCCTGGAGGACCATTTGCCCATTATTTGGAGGTGATCCTATTTATACATCATCAGTAATCTATTTGCACTTCCTGTTTGTGTTTGGAATGAAAAGTGCTTCTTTTTTTTTTTTTGCATGAATTGCTGCACTAATGCAGCTTGGCATGGAAGCGATCAGCCAGGTTGCTTCAATAACAGCTTTCAACTAATCTGTATTTATCTGTTTTGTTTTTGCACCTTTTCCTACCACATGTTTTCCTTCCACTAAGCTTTCAGGTGATGTGCTTAAATACAGCAATCTGTGTAACTTTTGTGCAGCAGTCTTAATAATATTCATAAAATACTAATTTTTTTATCTTTCTTTTTGGATTTGTTTGATTTCAATTATCCCGTCATTCTGAATATCGGGCCCTCGCAAGAGTGAAATCAAATAAATCCTTTTTAAGCTATTAAAGAGAAACTATCAGCTGTCTAAAATCTCCTTTCTCCCTCATTAATTCTGCTTATTTGTCTTGTTTTTTTTCCATGCGTTTTATTTTGCCACTACAGCTTCTCTTCTTTTAAGCTATTAGCCCCTCAGAAGCTCTAGACAATATAAAACAAACTTATCTTAGCAGGAAATTGGGGGATAAAAAATAAATCCTCGTCTGTATGGGAATGTCTAGCTCCACTTTGCAAACACAGGGGAGGGAAGAGAGGATGATAACCTTGACTTTAGACACATATTTGGAAGAGTTCAAACACAAAGAGGTAACCTTTTACAACATTGGACCCTGTTTTTGTGTGTTAGAGAAAAGACAAATACAAATGCATGCTGATCTTTCAGATTTTTATTTGTACAGAACATAAAAAGCAAGCTATTTTGTGTTGGGTTATTGCTTAAAAAAGTTTTTTTTTCTGTCCTTTGTGTGCTTTTTGCACCTCGGAGAGAAAATTGCAAACTTTGCTTGCCTTATGTCAACTCCCGGAACAAAGAGATTTGTTCTTGTCAGTTTCTCTCTGATCCGCACTTTTCTGTAGCAGATTAAAGGACTGAATTTCATTAGCAGACTCAACAAACAAGCTCTTTATCCAGACAGTCAGTCTTCTGTCTGTAACCCACTCAAGATCATCAGATCCTTCATTCCTAATGAAGATACACGAGGTGTGGGCTGCAAAGCTTGAGAGTTGCAGTAAAAATAAAAAAAAAAGACGCTTTCATCTGAAACCCACACAACTTGGAAGGGATGTAAGCTTCTTGTCGTGTCCCTGCAGGTCTCGGCTACGCTAGCCAGGTGATGATTCTGCACGGCTGCGTCTACTACGTCGTCATCCTGGCCTGGGCCCTCTTCTACCTGTTCTACAGCTTCCAGGCCGAGCTGCCGTGGTCGCACTGCAACAACACGTGGAACACAAGTCGGTGATGGCGTTTACAAGCTGCCGGTGAAGCGGTTTTATAGAAATTCTTAAGGTTGGACGTGTTGGTACTTTTGCAGACGCGTGCTTCTTGTTCGATGAATACAATCAGACTGTAAACGTCAGCAGCTTACCTGTGAATGCCACCTCCCCGGTCATGGAGTTCTGGGAGTAAGTGTAGAAAAGTCCTCATGCTGTTTACAGGTATAGTCAATGTCTCGGATTGATATCATCCTCGTGTGTGTTTGTGTGTGTTCCAGACGGGAAGTGCTCCGCCTGTCAGGAACTTTAGATGAGCTGGGTCCGGTCAGCTGGAAGCTGGCTCTGTGTCTGGCCGTCGTCTGGCTCGTCTGCTACTTTTGTGTCTGGAAGGGCGTGAAGTCCACTGGAAAGGTCAGCAGCAATCTGATAACATTGTTTTGTACTTACACCTCTCATAAATACAGGGAAGCGTTCATTAAATGATTGTGTTGAAGTCAAAATGTAACAGAGTTAAAACTAACAGGATTCAGTTCACTAACCCGGTACAAACTGTTTGTTCATTTATCAGTCTGTTATGAAACAAAGTATATCCAGTTGAAACCAGAGATTTGTATCTTCTTTATAAAACAACACATGTTTTTTATTCTCACTAGATGCACTTCCATTGACCATAAATTTGTGCATATTGGAGTAACGGAAAATAAATTTACCTAATTGAAACAAGTTAATTATCGAAATTAGTGTAGTCCATAGAACTGCAATGGAAAGACTTTTTCAAATAACAAAAGTGTTGCATCCATGAGGAAAATGTGAGATCATCAGAAACAAGAACACTGAAGCAAAAGACAGCCTGGAAACATAACAATGATTCAAAATAGAAGAGTAAATCTCCCAGGAAGTTCCTGAACTGTGACGAATGTTTTGTTGCATCTTTCTGCTTTTCGTAAGCTGTTGGTTTTCTCTGCCAAGCCGGAAAACTCATATTTAGTCGGACACAATTGCACCCTGTACCCCAATGCTCTCTTAATTACTGGGTCAATCACCTTCTACTCCAATTAAGCCTGTGAATCAGCCTCCACAACTGAATGCAGCCACACATCATTTTCAGCACGTATTGCTCAGGAGTCTCTCAAAATGTCCAGATTTGTTTTGTTTTTGTCCTCTTGAGTACTTTTATTTAATTTTCTATATCTATTCCAGCTGAAGAAGTGAATAAAGATGGGTTTATGTAGTGTTTGCGTGTCTTTCAGGTGGTGTACCTGACAGCCACCTTCCCATACATCATGCTGCTTGTGCTGCTGGTGCGCGGTGCCACTCTGCCTGGAGCGACCCAGGGCATCATTTACTACCTCAAACCCAACATCACCCGCCTGGCTGACCCTCAGGTGCACAAACACCCCTCATATTGTACAGATTTATAAGAAATTGTATTTAATTCTATCCATTTATTCCCTCCTCTTCTTCTTCTTCTTCTTCTTCTTCTCCTCTCTCTAGGTATGGATGGATGCTGGTACCCAGATATTTTTCTCTTATGGAATCTGCTTGGGAAGTCTCACAGCCTTGGGCAGTTACAACAAATACAACAATGACTGCTATAAGTGAGACTCACACACACACACATGCTCACACACACACTGAAATGTAAGATGTTAGCTCCCATCAGTCAGATGGCTTCCAGAAGGAATGGCAGGAATGGGCAGAGAAAACACTCCAACACAGCCACACCTCAAAGAAAATCCCTCACTGCCATGTTTCCCACAGTCTCACTTTCCCACACACACTCAGCCCTGAGCGCCTCCAGTCTCCAAATCCATCTCTTGTTTTGCAAAACTGAATTTTTCTGTGCTAAATCATGGGGCGTTGCATCATATTCCTTGTTTGTTCCCAGGGACTCCTTCATGCTGTGCCTCCTGAACAGCGGCACCAGCTTCCTGGCCGGTTTCGCCATCTTCTCGGTTCTGGGCTTCATGGCTGAAGAACAAGGCGTTGACATAGGCGCCGTGGCTCAGTCAGGTGAAAGCTGGCTCTCAGAGGCACAAAGTCTTTAAAATGTCGTCATCTGATCCTTTTGAACTCTGAAGAAGTTCTGTGGACATTTTGCATGATTTGGTTTTTAATTTAAAACCAATTTAGCATCGTCATCTTATTTAGTTGAATCCAAATAGGCAGAATTAAGCAAAACTCTTAAAAACTAATGCTTCCTCTTTACATTTAATAAAAATAACTAACACACTTCATTCAAAGCATGCAGATAAAGTTAAGCCTTTTTATTTGCTTATTTTAGCGGCGGTTTTTTTCTTTTTCTTTATACATAAAAGCAGTGTAATGTGCTGAATTTTGAAGGGTTAAAAATCCTAAAATATAAATAATATTTGAATATTTCAAGATGATGTAGTTTAAAAGGACTGACTTGGTTTATATTAGTATTAATATGTAGCAAATTTTGGGACATTTTCTGTTTTTAGTACTTAATTTGTGAGGATTTATTTTTTAATCTGACAATGCAAAAATAATAGTTCATCAAAGTCAGTGTTACTTGCAATTAATTATACATTTGAAGACTTAATAACAATAATCAAATGTTTTTACTGAAATCATTTTAGTATTTGATAGAATGTTGATAAAAAAGCGGAGCTATGTGAACGTACTCACACTTGAAGGGTTAAAATCCCAACAATATTATTCATATCGATCAGTATTTAAGAATAGGTTTAAGAAGTTGACTTGTTGAAACTGAAAACAATAGATACATTTTTTTGGAGCAGCATTTGCAAAACTGACATAATTTTCTAATGATTTCAAGTGTGAGTTATTTGGGGGCTTTCTGGTGTTTAAGAAGACTGATGTGTTTCAATTTGGAAGAAAATATACATGTGCACAGTATTATAAACCTATTAATGGTTAAAATTGCAACAGTAATAATAAAAACAGCCCTGTCAATCCCTTTTTATGGTGTGTTCTGACAGGACCCGGTCTTGCCTTCATCGCCTACCCGAGAGCCGTGGCCATGATGCCCGTTCCTCAGCTCTGGGCCGTCTGCTTCTTCCTCATGATCATCATGCTGGGTCTCGACACGCAGGTAGACGCTCTCTTTCATATTATGATGTGACGTCAGCGGAGTGTGTATCTGTCAGCTCACACACACAAACATTTTCCTCTCGTCTGGGATCCAGTTCGTGAGCCTGGAGGCTCTCATGACTTCGGTGACGGACCTGTATCCCCACGTGATCCGGCGCGGATACCGCAGAGAGCTGCTGCTGCTGCTGGTGTGCATTGTTTGCTTCCTCATTGGGCTGGTCATGGTCACGCCGGTGAGTTTTATGTTACTATGGTGTTACATGACCTCAGTGAGTTTATTGAAATTCATTAATTTTGAGAAGTCATTTTCTATAAAAAGTCTGATTTCTGCAAAATAAGAGCTACAAAAACAAGACGCCCATGCTTTCTGTTAGCTGGTTTTTTTCCATAACATGGAACAAAGGAGTCATGTTTGTTGTTGTTTTCTCTCTGTCCTCTCCATATGTTTCCACCTTGGATAGGGTGGTCTCTATGTGTTCCAGATCTATGACCACTTCTCCTGCAGTGGAGCCAGCTTGCTGCTTCTCTCCATCTTCCAGTCTCTGGCTGTTGGCTGGATCTACGGTATGAATCCAGCTCTACTGCACCACTTGTAACATTCAAGTCAGGGTACAATGTCGGCCGGCGTTACCTTTTTGGCCGACGTTGTATGATGTAAAATTACCCCTTGTCTCCCTGAACACAGCATTTTCATGGTGAAGCACTGTGGCAGCATCATGGAGTGAGAGACAGGAAAAAACGTAAAAATACAGCCAGAGATCCAATGAAGTGTTAGTGTCCTAGTCAAAGTCCAGAGCAATCCAGTCTTCTATTGGGAAGTCTTGAAAAACTCTGTAGCTGAACCTGGGTAAAAATGCTAGGGTCAGGGTTTTTGCACATCCTTAAAAAGCCGTAAATTCATGTATCTAAAATTAAGGTCTCAAAATATCTTAAATATTTTTTAAAAAGTGAGTTGGCCTTTAAAATTTTAATCTTACATTTTGCCGAGGCAGGGCTATTTCAACTCTATTCTGTGTAGTTTATTTTTCTCGTGGGACTTTTATATCTGGTAAAAGTTTGAAACATCTTCATTGCTTTCTGTTTCTGTTGAGGCTAACGCTAACTACCTGCTAGCATACACTTGCTAGCTAACTAGCATTTTTGCATCTACCATGGGTAAGCTTAGATTTATCGCCAGGTGACTGGATGACATCCGTCTCTGCCTCTGGCTCGTCCCTGTTGTCAACCCCTTAATGTTACATTCATTATGTGCAAAACATCTAAGCACAACTAATATTTAAAATATGCAATTTTGTTTTTCTAAATTTCTGTCATGATGTAGATCTAAAATTTCAAAAAGCCGTAAGTTTGAGTTGGTGAAACCTGCAGAAACTGAGTGTCTAAATGTGGAAAGCTGAAGATTTGCATCCAAAGTATTTATCCACTGTCTGCATGTGTACACCACACTTTTCAGGTTTTCATAATGTTGAAAACTGTGCATCATTTGCCTTCTTCTGCTACTTTGTGTTGTGTCCCTTAAAATCTGAGGGGTGTAAATACAGCTGCAGTGCACTATAAATAAGGAGTCATTTATTTAATAACTTTTTTCCATACTGAGCTGTTTTCCCTCCTACTCTTCATTTTTTCTTCTTATTTAGTGGATCTATTCCTCTCTTATTTAACTTTTATAAATGTTCCCCCTCCGAGTTAAATTTCTGTCAGAATTATATTAAAATGCTTTCATTGATGAATGTAGTTGGTTCTGATAGAAGATGTCCGCCTCCTCTCCTCCTACATTCCAATTCCAGTCAGGAGTCGGTATATTAATCTGGCTGCAGTCTTCCTCTGCTGTCAGGAGGCTGGCTCCTGGCCAGATCCTCCCGTCTGCCTGTCTCCTCTGGGCCCTAAATCTGCCCCCTGGGCCCCTTTCAGTCTCAGGCCAGCGGCCCCAGGGAGCCCCTATCTCGGGCAGAAATTGGTCTCCTAATGCGGCACGAGACGCTGTCGACTTAAACGAGAGATGAGAGAAAGTGGTATGTTCACAATTAGCTCAGCCCAGTTAATGTTCAGCATTTAACTTTACAGCTGTTGGAGAGAAGCGATCAATTGTTGTTGCGGGGGATCAGAAATGGGCCGAATCCGTTCACATTGTGTGTTTTTGTTTGATGAAGCCAGACAGGTTTTATCGCTCTCCCAGCAGTTGAGTCGACGGCTTTTGGGTAGCACAGCGGTCAGGACTCTCAGCTCTTTTACAGCTGTGGGAATCTACTGTTGTTAAGGACTCTACTTAACATATAGTCAAAGAGTGGATGGCTTTTGTACAGGTGACACTATAGCAAGAATAAAAAGGTTCAACTGCAGAATAAACTCATTTTTTTCTCGTGCTTATTTATTTATTTATTTTCTTGCTTTCTCTGCCGCCAAGTAAAAGACAGCAGAATCTAAACTCCTTTTGTTGTTACTGTGTTCTTGTTCATCAGGAGCCGAGCGTTTCAGCGGCAACATCAGAGATATGACTGGCTACAACCCCCTGCCTTTCTTCAAGCTGTGCTGGAAGTACCTGACTCCAGCTGTGTGCACTGTGAGTAACCTCTGCCTGCTGGCAAACTGGACCAAAAACCTCAGTCAGAACCTTGAAGGTCCACTAAAATATCTGGACTTCTATGGGGTAGAGAAACAAGAAAAAAACTCTCTTTTTGCAGAAAATTATGATGAGGAGGCTGAAAAAAGATATGCAACAGCAACAATTTGTGGTTTATTTGTGGCTTGAGCAGAATTCCTCGTCTTTCCAATTCCATTTTATAGATTTCCAGCCTGGAAAACTGTGAAAATGGAAAGCTTTTTGCATTACCAGACTCTATTTCCTATCTGACTGTGCAAAATATATTTTTTTCCATCTTTTAATCACTCCTCTTTATGTCCATCAGTCCAATCATCCATTCAAACATTTTTCCATGCATTCATTGAACCATCCAGTCAACCATTTCTTCCATCAAAACACTCCATACTCAGACTATGTGTCCAAACATTCATCTAGTCACAGGTTAGGTAGTTAAAGTGCCTCTTATCTTCAATAAATTCAGTCTTCTTTAGTAGTGCTACTTAAAATGGGGAAATTCATTGAGAGCTATTGAAATTTAAGTCTAGAAAACTTTTTAATTCTAACATTAACACCCTGCTAGAAGCCAGGTTGACCAGTTTTCGTACAGTTCTCCGTTATCTGGACGGCCTCCACTGCATCACAGATCAGTGCCAAGTTTACAACATTCCTCCAGTAGTTGCTGTCAGGAAAAAAAAAAAGCCATTATTCAAGGTAGTTGGGCGCAGCCTTGTAAAAATGGGAAAAATCCCGCCTGGCTGCTGCCGTCTGTTGTGGAAGCGACTGAGGAGTAGCGTTGCTTTGCATTCCAACGAAGGAATCCATCTGTTGTTGTTGGAGGTTTGTCTGAAGAATGAGCTTGATCTCATTGTCCAACTGCAGCGCAGCATCATGGAAGGTTTTCGGCACATTACCAAGGACAGGAACGGGTGTCCTTCAGCCTTTATCGAGCAACTCTAATAAGTCTTTATTCCACTTTGAGCATGTTCCACAATTTTTCTACGAGAGTCACACAGTTAACCTCCTTTGCCTTCCGCATAACTGAATTGTTCTCTGACAATCCACAATGAACAAAGTTTAGTTGTTGCATTTTTTTCCCGTTGGATGTCGCCGCAGGCTGCAAGCTGAGCCAGACTTTAGAAAGTGCTTGCAGGGGCAGTAGTCCAGGGCGTCAATTTGTTGGGGGCGCCACAGATTTTTAAAGATATTTTTTAAATGAATCCATATTTTTAGGACACTGTACTTTATATAAGTACTGATCAGTTTTATATCAGTTGGTAGCAGCAGTTCATACCTGATTAACTTCCCAGATGGTACTCTATCCTCCATGAATTGTTTGGGTTTTTTTGGCACAAAACCAAGATTGTACTCTTCTGTCAGCATGTACTGGCCCAAACAGGGATCAGAACCACAATAAATGAAAGTGGCACTAAATGCAGTCTTCAGAAAATCTGAACAAATTGGAAATTATTATTACTTATCTCCATTATTCTTGAAAGTACAAACTGGTCAGAAAGAAAATGAGCATGAGACAGGAACAGATCCGGAGGCAACAAATAGAGTTAAAATGTGGCCACAAATTATCAAAGAGATGAAAACTAGCATTAGCTGTTGATATAATGTTAAACCATTTTAGCTGCAGGACATATTTACAACTGTTTTTCCACCAGATTACGACAGTAATGCCTTTTTAAACCTTCATCAGCTGTTAGATGTAGGTTAGCATGCTAACTTGACATTTATTGATTCTAACCAGAAAACAAAGCACGAGGTAAAGTGGTTGAGAAACTTTTTCATTTCCTCGCATGGGTGTGGATTAGTTTGCATCAAGATGCATCTAAAAAATGAAAACATATCCACAGAATTTTTTTTGCTACTAATAAGATCCAGATATTGAGGTTATTTGGTGTCATTTTACAGTTTAGTCCTTATCTTTTCATCCCTCCTTCTACAGAATCCAATTCATAGCTTAAATATTGGAATAGAGTGGTGACATCAAAGAGTCGTATCCCTCCATCTTCTTTCAGGCTACCTTTATTTTCTCCCTGGTGCGTTGGTCTCCGCTGAGCCTGGGGAAAGGACTGGTGGCTCCGGTCTGGGCCACCACGCTCGGCTGGATCCTGACCCTCTCCTCGGTTTCCCTGCTCCCCATCTGGGCTGTGTACGCGCTGGTCACCACTCCAGGAACCCTGCCGCAGGTGATTTTTCTCGACGATGACTCGAAACTTCACAGCAACGATGGGATTTTTATCTTTCTAACCGGAACTTTTTCGACTCCTTAGCGCTTCCATCGGCTTTGCACCCCTGCTGAGAAGTCGTCTATGGCCTTCCAGCACCTCTTCACCAACGGCTCGCCGCTGACCTACAGCCCCGTGGCACCTCTCAACGGGAAGCAGCAAATGATAGAGCTCCTCCCAGAAAAGAAGACATGACAATAACGAACGCTTTGTGGCACTGTATGCTGCTCAGCCAATCAGGTGTGCCGAACAGAACAGCTGATCACAACAGAAGACTTTATTTCAAAGAATGTTTAAGGAGAAATGTTAGAATTTACCAAAAAGTCAACAGTTTGAGGCAACAGTTTGGAAGAATTATCAGAGCATCCGACCCTAAACTGGGATAAAACTTGATTGGCCGTTCAGATCAGCCACGGTTCCTGTTCCTGCCCACCCGAGTTGGTCATTTCCATACAAAAACAGCACACACTCCTGAATCTTAACCGTTTTTGCCTCCATACTTGCTATCATAGCTTTTCATCTAATTTTACAGTTTAGTTGCTGTACTTGAGGACCATGTAACAACAACAACAACCCCTAGAGACGTTCCCTTTGTTTGGCAGCAGCACGCAGTCCTCAGCTACACTATACTCTCTATGAGAGACTCAGAGAGTGTTAGCATGTCTGCTGAAATGACTCCATGAGTCAGACATGTGATGTCAGATGATTTATCTGGAGATTTCTTGAATTTCTCATCCAAACCAAGTGGGGTTAATACTTGAGTTGCGTCCACTAAATGCCACTTTTGCTGCCAAGCTCTGAAGCTTGCTGTGAACATCTTAACGACAGCAGATCTGACTGAAACGTGCACTAGTTTGAGGTAGTTTTGCGTTTCCGGTGTTTCTTTAGAAACGGCATAGATGATCATTTAGTGGTGTTTCTCCAGAGTAAAAACTTCAGTACATTTGTTTCAACTGTTATAAGCAATAATAAACAGAATATAAGCTGGGAGACGTAGTCATATTGATTAAAAATGAAACAAGGGTTGCTGAAATGCTTTCCTGCTTATTTGTAAGATTAAAGTTAACAATTAGTCAAACAGGTCAACACTTCAAATTGAAAAGCGGCTGAAAGGATATATCATAATAGAGTATACCTTCTTTGAAGGTCTCTGCAAACCTCGTTTAAATTAATTTTTTTAAACTACTGCTGCTTCAAAGAACAAAAAAAAGAACTATACAATATTTTTTAATGTCTGCACCAAATGTTTAAGTTTTTTTGTTGTCATGATTGTTTTTTTAAGATGTTTGCCTGTATTGTTCAGTGTTTCAGTGATGTCAGGTAAATAAGGAGGCAATTGTAATGATGAAGGGGGCAAAGGGAAGGAGTAAAGTTACAGCTTGAACATGCCTAGAATTATTTGCATTAAATTTACAGGAGTGAAGTTTGCACAGTTTACAATCCTCAAGATTAAATTTTAAAATGTTTTTTTTTTTTAAATGTTATATTCTCTAGAGCTCTAGAGCTAATGTCCGAAGAGATTTGGCTCTTCGTTTGTTTTCACAGTTTTATGGTTTTTACAAAATTTTCAATTAAAATAAAAACAAAAATGTTGCATAGTACATGATGCAAAAATCATGTACTATGATTAGATTAGTTTAGATTAGCTTGGGATTAGCTAATCCCAAGCAGTTTTATAGTTTTTATGCTTTGCAGAAGTAAATAATGTTTTCCTGTTAAATTATATTGCATTTCACTTTCTCCTAAAAATTCACACTTAAATCCTATAAATTCTGAAAACATACTGTTGTGGGTTTTTTTAAGAAAAGTTATTTTAAACCTTCAAAGTCAACATCAGCATAAGAATATTTTTTATCAATAGCAGTGTCTCTCAACAGTGTGACAAAAAAATGAAACCATTAGAAATCATTGTAAAACTATGCACACATAGTGTGCATAGTTAGTAAGTGTGCACACTTATGCATATATATCTGTCGGATATATATTTGGACTCTGGTTAGATTATTCCAAACCGTTAGTATGGTGTTTTACTCTGGTGATGTGCTTAAAACTTTGTTTGGTGTAATTTTGACCCTTTGCAATATTTCTGGAAACATTGACTTTAGCTAATGTCAGAAACATCTTTTCTACAACTAATAATCTTTGGTGAACTCTAGAACACAAAAGCTGCTTCAAAAAGGTGCAAATTTATCCACCGAGGCTATTTCAGCTTTTTATTTTTTATATTTTTCCCTTCATTAGATTTGCCCCCCTTTAACTGCTCAGGATATACAGTATAACAGAATATAAATTGCAAATGTTTGAAATACACAGCAATTCAGCAGGGTCGTGTACACGTATGTGACAGAATGAGAATGTAAACATGAAGAATTACTGAAACTATTTCATATTTCTGTTCTGTACTTTAATGTCTGCCCTGATAAACAGCAAGTTTTTTTTTAGTTGTTGTTGTTGATGTTATTTCTCATGTAAACGTGTGTAGGTTTACACAGTCAGACATGCTTTAATAATTCACTATGGGTCTCGATTTCAGCTTCCTGTTCTGTAAGTCCGGGACAAAATGTACTGTACACTAGGATCGCTTGTTTATACCTCTGAAATCAAGTGGAAAAGAAACATTTCATGACCGGGAGTGATGTTTTAAACATGTAAGAGGACCTGTAAGCAAACTTCGAAGGAGCTGTCTTTCTAACCGAATTTTTATGTGCTTTAAGCCTTTGCATCAACTCATCAACTTGTTAGCATCTGTGTTTACAGCTGTGCCTCTTTTGTTCTCTTCTGAATCAATATATATACTGATTGTGGAGAAAAGGGTCTGTTGTGCCTGTTTGTTTCCAGACGAGTGTCAAGCTGTGTGAAAGTGGACGTGCCGGTGTTGAGACATGATGTACTTGTGGTCCAGTCACACCGTCACCACGGCGACAGATGTAAAAGATGCTGGGAGCGCACCTTGCAAACCAAGACTCCTCATCCTGATGGGAATTGTTCATTTGGGCGTCCACGACGGGATGGAGAGGAAGCAGTGCGTGTGGGCAAAGGAAGCGGAGGGTGTCATGGAGACCAGAGAGGAAGCGAAGGGCGGCAGCTTCAAGCCGACAGAACCCGGCAGTTACATAAACGGCTCAGCCTGTCAATTAGCCGTATTGGATTCCCTCTCTGCTCAGTCGCCGCGGAAGTGGGCCGGTCCCTGCGCGCACGTGGCTCGGCACGTTCACACACACACACACAACTTGTTTTGGTTTGCAACATCATAGTGCAGCCAGCTTCCCACGTGTGACTCTGGTGATTTTTTTTTTCTTTTGTGTGTGTGTGTGTGTGTGTGTGGATAAACGGGGGTGGTTTCCGTCCATATGGATGCCTTGGCATAGACGCATCTCCCTTTCAGATGATGGGAGGATTAGCGTGTGAGATTCAAAGAGGAGAGAGGCAGAGAGAACCAAAGCCGTGTGTTGTGTTAGTGGAGCTTTGAAAAGATGCTGTGGGATAGTTAATTTCTGCTGAAGCTTGGCGCCACTTAGTTTGCATCTGCATCATTTTTCATCACAGCTTGAGAAGCAGAGCCTGCCTCCTTCCAGAGGTATGACACCTCTAGTGAGCTTAGGGGCATCTCACTGCCTCAGATAGTGCACTTGGCAGTTTGGTGTAAAGGAGAAGCAGTCTGTGGGAGGGGGAGGGTGGTGGTTGAAAGAAAAAGGAGACGGGCAGTGGGGGTGGGAGATACGTTGCATAACAGGAGGGTGATATGGGCACCAAGTTCAACTTGATATTGGATCCATCTTGGTGTCTGTCGTCAGCAGAAGAACAGCAAGGATTTTATAACATGGGGTCATGAACTTAAGTGCCTCCATCACTTGAGGCCCCTCCCATCTCCATATGAAGTTCTTAGGGGAAGGTTGTAAAGGAAAAAGGAGACAGGACTGTGTTCTACAGAATGTGGATTAATGAGGAGAGCCAAGACTTTTCCACCACCCTCCCACTCCCTTCTCCATCCACACTGCCCACGCTGCCGATCAGTCATCCAGAATGCTTCGGATTAAGAGCTTAGAGGACAGCCGACACGGCCTCCCACCCCTTGACGTAGCAAATTAGAAACGTAAGATCACATATCAAATTCCACATCAAGTGGGGGGAGGATTGGGGGCTCATAATGACTGGTTACCTCTGTTGAGGTAACAGTCTGTAAGACGACCCTAATTATAAAAATGAGTGGACTTTGCACACTTTCAATGTGTATGAAGTGTCTGTACTGCTCAAAAACCTCTGACGTTTTCTCTTGCATGTCAAAGGTGCAGTTTCAATAAACTGCACCTTTTTAAACCTTGGTATACCTTAGTAGGCGTACCTTTGTGTGTTCTTGTGCCTTGTGGATCAAGACCAAAAGAAAAGGTTCCTGAGGGAAGGTTTTTCTCTTTGGGTGGCTAAGCCTTAAGGCCTTAGCATGCCCCTCTGTCTTTCCTCTTGCTCATTAGGGTTCGTTGAGAGTCTTAGAAGACCTTAGGTACAAACAGTGATATTTGAGTCCCACAGGCTTTGTGATTAAACATACTGGAAGGTATACGTTATGCCTCACAAATGGGGGAGGAGGTTCCTTGAATGAAGGAACCAGAGACGCTGCCAATCCAGTTTTTAAAGAGAGGCTGAAGGTGCTTTGGATATCTGGATGTTCTTGGGATACGTTTCACTAGAAGAAAAAGCTGAGTCAGATCCAGAACCTGTTAGATAGACTATACATCCTTTCTGATCTGGAAACATCTTGGCATCCCAGAGAATAAGCTACAGGGTATCACTGGGGCGGCATCTGGGTTTCCTTCATGGACCTCTGACCCCTGCCACTTGATCTCAGATAAGTGAAAGACAATAAATGGATAGAAGCTCTGTGCCATCCTCGTGGCGAACACTGAAAAATAAAAACTTTTTTGTGACTCAGCAGCTGAGCATGAAACTTTAAAAACGCGCCTTCCCTGCCAGCAGCCCTCTGGGAGGATGTTTGTGCATGACTTCAATGGTGACTTCAGTTCTGACGAACTTCTGTGCAACATCCCACAGGGGCAGCTGGGGAACTCCAATAAATAATCATGGCAGCTCCGGACGCAGACACACACCTGCAGAGTCATTTTCTCCCCCAACTATAGAGTCATGCAGCACGTAGTGTATGCAAACTAAGAGTTTTAACCAAACCGCACAATGAAATGTCTGGCATGGAAATAGTGAACTCCATGACTTTCTTCTTTGGGAATGGTCATAAATTATCTATTTCCCTTGTCATTTGTTGAAACTCTCCAGCTAAACTAAGTTAGACTTCAATTATTAAAGGATTCAAAGTGGAAAAGTAGCATGCTGGTGTTTAATGGAGGGATTACAGAAGTTGATGCAGGTCCTGTTGGTGCTGATGTTTACATTCCAGCTGCAAGAGCAACAATGTGGGATTTAGGTCTTTTGCAAACACTAGCAAAAGCACTAAATCTTTTGCTAGATTTAGCAAAAGATTTAGTAGGCATTGTTCAGGTTTCTCTCCTCCACCACTTGATTTTACTCTGATTTGAAGAGGAGAGGGAGACAGAGAGAACAGGAGGTGGGGGTGGAGGAGTGGTGATTGAGCGCAAAAGGGGGCAGGACTTTTCCTCTCCGAGTCCTATTAAGAGCAAACTTTGTGTTTTTGTTCTCCCAAGTTCAGCTTAGTCCTCTTCCAAGCTGCGCAGAGTTCCTCTTCACCGCTCTGTTTTCCTCTCCTTTTCCCACTTTTTCTTCAATGGTTTTGTTTTCTTGCCTGTTGGTCACTGCTGTGCGCCTTGTGCACGGGGGATCCGGACACGGAGAGAGGAGGATGCGCTTTACGCATGGACAACAGCAGCCACCTAAAGTTGTCCCTTTCAGCCACGGCGGGGATGTTTTAGCGGAGATCTAAATGTTTTTCGGGTTGGAGTGAACAATGCCGCGGCTCCTTGGCGCTCTGACCGGGGGCATGCTCTGGTTTCGGCTGCTGCTGCAGCTGCTGTGCGTCGTGGAGTTTGGAGCCGGGGTGTCTACCTTCCAGGGGTTCTATCTTCCACCTGCGACCGGCTCGCTGCACACACCTGCCCGGAGGACGGACGGGGTGGTGCGGACCATCGATCGGATTTACAACGGTGGAGGGAAGGTGGGCTACCTGGTGTACCTGGATGGGAGGCGCTTTCAGCTGGACATGGAGCGGGATGAGTCGGTGCTGTCGCATCACTTCAGCCCTCAGTATGCGCTCGCGATGATGGGACAGAGTCCCGCGCCTCTGCAGCGGGAGTGCGCGTACCGCGGGACGGTGAACTCCAACCCGGAGTCTCTCGCCGTCCTCAGCCTCTGCGGCGGAGGTCTGGAGGGTTTCTTCGCCGTCAACCACTCGCGCTACACCATCACTCCCATCATCCGGGCGAAGGGACACGAGCACGACACGCGCGCACTGCACGACCGGGATGCGGAGAGCGCGCTCCACGTGTTCACGCGCGAGAGCTTCAGCTTCGAGGCTCTGAGCGAGGGGCGCGAGAGCTGCGGCACGCGCGACGGGAAGAGAGGGCGCAGGGCTGCGGCGGAAAGACGGCGGCACCGAGGTCGCGGGAAGGGGAGACGGGACGGTGAAGAGGGGCACGGCGCGCGAGGGAGGAGATGGTGGAGCCGCCTCGTTAAAGAGCCAGGCGCGCGGCGCAAGAGGTCGGTGTCCCGCGCCAGGCACGTGGAGCTGCTCCTGGTGGCGGACGACTCCATGACCAAGAAGTACGGCAGGGACTTGAACCACTACTTGCTCACACTGGCATCCATCGCGTCCAAGTTGTACGGACACGCCAGCATCGAGAACCCCATCCGGCTGTCCGTGGTGAAGGTCATCACGGTCTTGGAAAACGAGAAGGGGCTGGAGGTGACCAAGAACGCGGCGGCGACGCTCAAGAGCTTCTGCAAGTGGCAGAACCAGCAGAACCCGCTAGACGACGACCACCAGCATCACCACGACGCAGCCATCCTCTTCACCAGGCAGGTAAACAAACGCCGCCCGCCCCGCGCCTTTTACACACGACCACTTGTTTGTTCCACTTTGGGAGGAGAAGCTTTGGCAATTGCGTGAAACGGCATCACCGTTACATCTGAATGTCAATAATTGAATTAAGGAACCCACCAGGTCAAAATGTGGAGGTCCAACAGTTTGACAATGTCATAAAAAAATAACCCATAAATTGAATTGGAAACAAATACATAATTAAATGCGGAAACAGAAAGCCAGTAAATGTTTCGCGGTCGTGTGCAGCAACATATAAAATATGTGTCAGCTTAAATTTAGCCTTCCGCAGGTAGCAAGCTTCTTACACTCACTGTAGTTATCATTGTAAACAGTAGATGTCACTGGAGAGGAAAATGGATTCATTTTGTCATTTACTCTCCTAATTTTCAAGCTGCTGATGGTAAGTTACACAAATTGTGCTGTTTGTGACCATTTCTCCACAGAGAGAAGAAACTTTGGGTGAAACAGAATGAAATGAAGTGACATCGTTTGTTTTTATTTTGACAGTTTGCCTGATGTCAGTGGGACTGATTCATTATATGTCACCCTAGTGACTTATAATAAATAACATTGGCAAGTACATGTACATGTATGGAAACATAAACATGCCACAATTTAATTCAAATTACAACTGCCCACAAGTGGCTGAAATCCACAAACATTGGCTAACATAGCTAACACTCTTCCTTGTTTCTGCTCTTGGGGACAGCCAATCAAAATAAGTGTTGCAAATGGATTGTGTCTAAGTATTTCAGGTTCTCACGCTGCATTTTCAACAAATATCTATCAAAAAAGTCTTCATTTTCTGTGAATAAGTTTCACATAAAAAAACTGCCAATAGGTGAATTCCTGAATACTGAACTGCAAAATAGGTAGTGGTCCACTGTAATTGGTCAGAAGTTGGGTTAACCAATCAGATATTAGGGTCTATTTCATGAGTCATCATAGTAGCTAAATATATTTCAATGTGCACTGCAGCACGGAAACATTTAAAAAATAAACATGAAATGATCCTGTATGATTTTAAGATATAATGGAATAAAACTATGCCTGAAGAATTTCAAATGTAGGCATTGAATTGAGTATGTAAAGCATTACTAGCACATTTAAGCAACTATGTCCAACTTTGTTTAAATTATGATGTATATGAATCATTTTTCAATGATTTGTGATACTTCTTGCCCTTGTATACTTTTCCTCCACACATCTCCTTTTTGCTGAATTGTGCATATGCAACTCTAAAAACGTAAAAAAAAAAAAAAAAAAAAAAAAAAACACTATTTCCTACGCCTGGTGTTTTTCTAGGCGAGCTCCTCTGTCTCCATCCTCCCCCTCCCTGTCCCTTGACAGCCTCGGAGTATGCGTAATCTAAGGCGCACTCACACCACTGCCGTACATTCTTCCCTGGATAGATTCTTCCAATCAGCTGCTGGTTGCATTACAGAAATACTTCCAACACTTCAGCGGAAGTGTTGGAAGTGATTGTGTTTGCTCGTCGTTGTTTAGTCTCTTACTCACCCACCCCATTCCTCCCAATTCTGTCTCTCATCAGTCCAGCTTGGACATATTTTCCCCTCTGCTTTTTGCAGTGTCTGTCAGCTGAGTCCAGGAGTTGCAGACTGGAAGGGCTGTCAGAAAAACAAACACATACTCCCTCCTTGAGGCCGTACAGTTATGGAGACCACACTCACATAACCCTTCTTTCACCATCCTTTTCTCTACCCTCCTTCATTACCCTCCTCCATTCAGCCCTCGTTTAACTGCCAGGTCCAAAAGCCGCAGGGCAGCAGCAAACCTGCAGGCATTCTTCATCTCTCTGGGTGTGGCTTCATGGTGGTTAACTCTGGTTTACTTGTCAGAATGCTCGCCTTGGACTGTGGTGTGTCCAAGCCATGCAAAGTCTTGTCATAGAGCAAAAAAACTGGTGTTGCCTTGACTCTCCTGAACTCGTGTCTCGCTGTCACAGCTGTGCTTTGGCAAGGCAGCTAATAGTGCATTCCAGAGGTCAGCCGGCTGGCATGCATGGCACAGTTTCTGCATGCCAAGCACCTCGTGGCTCCTCAGTAAGCCTATTGCCACTACACCTGCGTGAGGGTTAACAAGAGAGCCAAAGTAGAGAGAGGTGTAATCGTCGGATGTTTGGTTTTGGCAGTCCACGAAAACGGTTATCCAGACACCAGTAATCAAAGTGGACAGGAAACTCTCATAAAATATCACAGGAAAGGCAGTGAACTGTACTTTTCTCTTTCATGCTAATGCAACCTTGATCTTATGGAAATACTCATGACTAAATTTACCTACGAATTGAAATAAACTCAAACTGTTTCCTTGAACGAGACCATGAGTTTCTTGTACGCCAATGGTTTCAACAGCCACCAGATCTCCATCCAACAGAGCGGCTTTTTGATTCGGTGTAATGGGAGTTTATAGGCAATTGAGAAACCTGCAGAGTAGCTTGATGCCATCATGTCAATTTTGGGGGGAAAAAACCCCTAAGGGATATTTCTGGTATCTTTTTGAAGGAATTCAGGCAATTCCTTCAGTAGAAAAGCAGATCTCTGCCCAGTATTAGCAATAAATAGTTAGTTTGTTTATTTCTGTTGAAGACCTGCAGGGGAAAAAAACAGCTTTTAAATCCTGTCATTTTGTAAAAGAAACCCTTAATGCTCCGCCTTTGAGGCAAACTCACTTTAATCTTTAAACTCTTTGGCTATTAAAGGCTATTATCTGGATCAGTTCTGGTTACTTTGTCAACAAATTCAACAAGTAGAAAGGCATGCCATACAGCTCCTGAGGAATAAGTGAAAGCGGTATTTTAAAGCTGCATTCCTCTGCAATTCACTTGTCTGGAGTGATTTGTTTCCACCTATATTTCTGTATTGTCATTAAACTGTGACGGAAAGTTGTAAAACATGTCCGTGTTAGCCGCATTCCTCTCAGGAGCCACACTTGCACAAGTTTCCACACCACAATTCACTTTTTTTCAGGAGAGCAGAAGAGATCAGAAAACGTTAGGAGTCGCAGAAAACCGTTTACACCCATTAGTGTTTCCACTGACAGAGTGCCAGCCGAAAAAAACAAAACATAATTTGCTTCCTGTTTTCCAGCATTTGAGTTGGAAAATAGGGCAAGTTTGGTGTATTTAAAAGTAGAAATGTGTGTTAAGGATTTTCAGAGGAAAATAACCTGAACGGAAATGGGGAAACACTTTAGATTGTCGAAGGTATGAAATAAGCTTAAGTAGTGTAAAGTGAGTTCTTTTATACGAAAATTTGGAGCAGCTCTAAAACAGGCTCTAATTTTCTGCTCTGAAGTGGATCCTATCTTGCCTGCGGAGTCAGACCAGGCCTTTGTTCCCACATTGGCAGGCCACAAGTGGAACAAGGTTGGAGGGAACACGCCTCTTTGTGGTTGCGTCTAATTACTCCAAGACCCAGTGCTCCCAGAGAGCTGACCCGTACGACAGTGTCACCCAGTTCCACACATGCCAGCACCGAAACAAGACAACGGGTACATTGAGGACACTGCAGACATGCTAGAGAGTGTTTCTGTGTAAGTGGGAACATTAAATGTTACGCATGGTTGGACTGCTTTGAGCTTGGGGTGGCAGACAAAGCTCCACATTTGTCTTGTTACTGCTACAAATCCTAAAGTGTTTGTATGGATTTTGAGGATTTACTTGTTTTCTGTGAGCCACGGATTGGTATTTTGGCCATTCCTCATTGCAAAATAGCTCAGGCTTGATCAGATTGGACAGAGAGGATCTGGGAACATGAATTTTCTGGTTTTGCCAAAAATGCTTCGTAAGACTAGGTCTGGCTGTTTTGGTGTCATCCTGCTAGAAGACGAACCTACAACTCTCTTTGTACTGTACAGTTCAAACACGATATCAAAAAAAACTGATCAATCATTTAAGCCACAGTGACTTTAGCTTTTGTGTGATTTAAAGAGATTAAACTATGTTGATAAAGATACCATCAGTACCAGTCCAATGTCTTCCCCTTCCACTCTGTTGTCATTTCCAGTCTCCTCCCTGAGTGTCTGTACATTACAGTGTACATTTCCCAGCCTTCTGCCCCCGTCGCAGTCAGTCCCTCTGTTTGTTTTAAATGCCCTTGAGATTTCACACATGCTTTGCTTCGTCTGGCACATGTCGACGTCCTGCAGACGGCTCCTGGACCCTATACCCACAGCCTGGACTCTTTGGCTGTCAACAATATGCAACTGGCCAGGGATCTTGATTTGTCCTGGAACAACAAATAGTCCTCAAACTGAAATGCATAAGTGAGATGTACCCCACTCCTGCTCACAATCAAGGTTGAAAATTTCCTTTGAGCACCAACTTTTGGCAAGTTCATGTGTTCATGCAAAGCAAGAAAAAAAAATACCTTCAGCAACATGGACTCGGACTTCTACTACTCACGTGATTCAGGTTATTGAAGAATCATGATTCCTGATTCTATACGTTGATTGAAATTACTTCACTTTACCGTGGCTAACTTAAACCCCTCCAAAAAGAGGCGCCAACAACTTATCATCTTTGTCTGATACGTGCTTTGAGAATTTAAATGTGACAAAAACCATATCAGGAAAAATTGTGTAAGTATTCTACACAAGTCAATGTTTCCATGTGTGTAACTTTACATGCTAAAGCTAGCATCACCATATCATAAATACCATATCATTGTTTTAAACCGTTACTTTAGCATGCTTGGTAGCAGTATGAACTGAGATGAAACCACCAAGTATATCAATCCTTCTGTTTTGGCTTAAAAAATCATTTAGGCCAGGTTTTATTTTCGTTAATAAGCAACTGTAGCTTTTAAAACTGCTGTCACATAAATTGAAACAGAATTTGATTAATTTGATGTAAATTTGGACCAAATAAGATGATACACCTGAATGTGAAAAATGAACTGAATCACCTTTTAGGCTGTATCTTCATAGGGTTTGCTGGAATCATTTGGCAGTGGATATTAGAGTGAGCTAAACCCTCTCTGAGACGAGGCGTGTGTGTGTGTGTGTGTCTGGCTCAGTTTGCCTAACACCAGCGCTGGCTTAGATTTCAAGTGGTCTCATACCTCACACACACAAGCACAGCTGGGATCGAGGCCCTGACCTTTGTGAGCCAGCGTCCCACCTGTTCCCATGTTGTTTCTGCCAATATTACTGTAACCCCTCGTTCTCTCTGTTCTTTGCTTTAATTTCCGGCACCACTCCGTCTTTTCCCCTCCATCCCCGGCGTCTGATACCTGAACTTATTTTTGTTTCTCTCGCGCCCTCCCTCTTTTTTCTTCTTCTTCAGAGCCCTCAGGATAAAAAAGCAAGTCTCTGCCAAGTCTTGGCAGAGGAGGGAATTAGACAAGCTGACATGTGGTTTGAGGTTAATTCAGGTATTATTCACGTGTCGCTATTTAGCAGGAGATCCCCAATTTTTTTGCCCGCACGTTTCCTTTTACACTGTTTCACCAGCATAGATCCAGGTGTGCCTGAAACCGATCCAGAGAGGGGATGGATGAATGAATAAAAAGAAATCGGGAGGAAGGCGTTTGACAAACGGGAAAAGAGAAGCGGTGAATCTTTTCTCGACATCCACCGACTTTCTGATTTTAAGTGCAGCAGCTCTTCATGCCTGTCTGCGCACAGACAAGTCTGGAGAAACTTCTGCTCCGTTCGGCTCTCGGCAGCCGTCCATGCAGTCAGAATCAGCCTTTGTTTGCTCCTCATGTATCCAGCAGTCAGCCGGCAGAAGCTTCCTGTTCACATTGAGTGTGTATGGGTTGTGAGCATCCGTGATTTTGCATTCTCTGTATTATTTGTAAGAATGCGCCCATCCACTTAAATGTAGTTATCATAAGTGGTGCATTTGAGTGTGTATGTGTTTCTGTGTCCCACCCAGTCAGTCATGTGTGAGAGTGCAAAACACAAGGGAGTTTGTTCCAAATGGATCGGACCGGAACGGGTAAACACCCTCCCCACAGAGCCTCACACACACGACCCAGCAGGCCTGTCAGCACCGCTTAACATGACGATTCATCTTCTCCCCGGGACGTGTGTGTGCGTTTATGTTCTAATGTTCATCCATACAGACTTTTGTCTTCATGCATCCATGCACGACCCTCGTCTAAATGTACACTTCGAACTGGGGTGTGCGCGTGTGTGTGAGCGCGCGCGCACCTCCTCGATTAGTAAATTGATCTCTGCTCTCAGCGAGGCCAGGCCGTCCAGTCTGAGGCCTCGTCTGCATGGACATGTGTGGGAATCAAAGCAGGAATCGATTCTCGCTTCAAGGCACATGGAGGGAAACTGGCATCGAAGTCGCCTCTACAACATCGGTACTTAGTGAAGCTGGTTATTGAGGGAGTGACAGAAAGTTGACCCGTTGGAGGGGAAGCACACTTTAAAGGACGGGATTTATGGAAACTCATAAAACAGGCTTGAAGTTTACAATAACTACGTTCTTTTTCTTTGCCAAAAGCACAAGATTTCTACAAAGAAGAAGCCAAGAACAGAAGTTTAAACCTTCCTAATAGTGACGTTACTTTTTATAAGGGATCAGTGTTTTGCACAGTGGCCACAAAGCACAAGAGTAGTGATGGAAAAGTCCCTTAAAGTGAATATTTCTATGGTAATTTAGTTAGTAAACGGGAGGTCAGGAGGCAGTAGAGACCTAACAAAGTGGCAACCTGCACTGAGATTTAAAAGCAGTGTGATGTAAGCAGAATCTACGTTATGATTTACCACAGTGTTTGATGATTACCTTTGTCGAAACTTCAGTTTGGACCAGCATTCAGATCGGCACACACTCTGATGTGCACGGGCATGCATCAGCTCAGTACCTCACAGCAACTGTGTAAATCAGCAGGTAAATAGACTCAATTTTCACATTTGAATTTCCCCAGTGTGAGATTAATAAGCACATTACAATAGTGCCACATTCAGCCAATCACACGCCAACACTCACCCCTTCATAAACCAGTACTCAGTAGTCAACTTGGCCTTGTGACATTCAGATATCAAGATGACTCATTGTACTGAGTCGTTTGTGCAGGTCTCACTTTTCCACACATAAGGAACACTTGGAGGAATTGTTGTTTTAACACAATGAGTGGATATTTTGTCCTGACAGTTGTCATAAACTGCAAAAATCCCTGCAACAGAAGCATTTTCTGACCTGATAAACCTTATGCTCACAAACAACGCCTGGAGTTTCCCGTTGTGAGCTCTTGCCTTTCACTCATGCTATCTGTTATATCCACAGCAGGAAAATGCCCACTCCATTCTTTACCTATGTCACTGCTAACTAACATATTCTCATTAAATAATGTCCGTTTTTCTTGTCATCATTATCCATCCGCTCACTTCCTGTTTTTAGTATACCAACGCCTTTCTCTCATCCAAAAGTTTCCGAAAAGTCTAATTGTGATTACATTGTTTCACAAATAGCAATTCCAGGTGTTATGCTGCTTTTTCCCATTTAAGCAGTGATTTAGATGTGCATCGCTTCCTTTGTCCAGGACCTGTGCGGCCACCACTCTTGCGACACCCTGGGCATGGCGGACGTCGGCACAATCTGCTCTCCGGAGAGAAGCTGCGCCGTTATCGAGGACGACGGCCTTCACGCCGCATTCACCGTCGCTCACGAGATAGGTAAGCACAAAACACGAAGGACGACCGGCGTCACGCCGGGGCACGCGAATGCATCTGTCAGCGCTTCCTTCTGGCGGCTTGAAATTCTTTCTGCGCGGTGCACTGGCATATTCAAGATACGACCTGACATTCCTCACATTACTGGAATGAAGTGGCACACGGTTTGATGTGGAACAAAAACATCTCACCGCGACGCTCCCAACCCGTATCGGAATGTGGGGTTTATTGATATTATTATTATTACCACAAACACTTTTAGGAGTGTTATTTTTATTTGGTCAGATCAGAGATATTTTTGGCCAACTTCCAGGATCCTGTCATCTGCAGTAGGATTTTTATTTGAAGTTGCACATCATGTAGCTCACTCTGTGTCGCCTCTATCTGGGGATCCAGGTCACCTGCTGGGATTGTCCCACGATGATTCGAAGTTCTGCGAGGAGCGCTTTGGGGTCAACAGTCACAAGCAGCTAATGTCGTCCATTCTCACCTCTATCGACGCCTCTAAGCCCTGGAGCCGCTGCACCTCGTCCACCATCACCGACTTCTTCGACGACGGGAATGGTGAGTCGGGAGGAAAACGCAGGAGGATAACAACACACCACAATCCGCGATCATTTCAGTTCTGATCAAAATCTCTCAGAGCTGCAATGTCAGTCGGCCGACATTATTTACATTTCTATAAACCTTCTCTGTGAGTGAAGCTGCAGTGCAGCCAGAGATGAAAAGTGATTCATGCTTCACATTCCAGTTTCATCCAGCAGTTTCATTCATGACAGCCATAAAGTATTGCTGCTGACACTTTGCACTGCAGTTCCAGGGCTTTTGGCATAATTCAAGCGCCGACACTATAATTTCAGGCTTGGCAGTATCTGTTGCAGCAGCTGCAGGGCTTTTATTGAGTTTAAAGTATCACAGGCCAAGTTTATTAGGATTATGCAGGCAGAGATCTGTAAATTACCATAATGCAGAGCAAAAACACAAAATCACACTAAGTATTTTTTTTTGGTCTACTTTAAATATCTCAGCACACTTCTAAATGACTAAAAGTCATTTTTCAGCAAGATATAGGAGCGTGTTTTAAGTCGATAATTCATTAATGTTGATGAAAAAGTTTAATACTATTTTCCAGTTATGACTGAAATACAGCAACTAGTTTTTCATTAATATTAAGGAATTATTTACTTAAAATAAGCTTCTATATCTGTATAGTTGTATAGTTAGTTTTGTCTTATTAAAATGTGCTAAGATATCTGAACAGAAAAGCTGACCAAAAATCCTTCAAATGTTCTGTTTTTGAAGAGTTTAAAGCTTCGGTTTGCTGATTATTTTATGCGGGATTTTAAAGCTTTCCTACACAATGCCTGCGTAGACTGAAATATATCACTAACCGTCCAGGATCTTCATTTATTCCTAATTTTTTTTTTTCTACGCTTCAACAGCCGAGTGTCTCCTGGACTCCCCTCGTCAGCCCCTCCTCGGCCCGGAGGAGCTCCCAGGCCAGAGCTACGACGCCGTCCGACAGTGCCGCCTGGCCTTCGGCCTCGAGTACACGGTCTGCCCGGGCATGGACGTGTGCTCCCGCCTGTGGTGCGCCGTGATCCGCCAGGGACAGATGGTGTGTCTGACCAAGAAGCTTCCGGCGGTGGAGGGCACGCCGTGCGGGAAGGGGCGCATCTGCCTGCAGGGAAAGTGTGTGGACAAAACTCGAAAGAAGCACTATTCGGTGAGGGGAAACGAAACAGAAACGCGGTCAAAAATAGGTTTCTTTTAATAGCTCACCTTTCCACAGTTGTTAGTAGGAGTCAAATTGCTGCTGGAATAGCAGTAAACACAGATAAACACACAGTACTCAGAGGCTCTCCTAGGGAAAGAGATTCTTTGTCTGGCTTCACTGTGTGGTCTGCCTTATTTATGCGACTTCAACTCTGGCCTTATTCATAAACATCAAAATAAAATTTAACTGTAGGGACACCAAATCTGTTCCTGGCAGGCTATCAGGAGGGAGAGAAAACGATTGTGGAAGTCAGAAGGGATTAAGATGTTTAGAAAAGGGATGAAAGGAACGATTCTTTTATGTTTTTCTGTCACGAGCGTAATTTGATCCTTGGCAGACGGCTGCATGCGTGGATGCAGCCCGAGTGGTGACTGGCTTCTTTTTGGTCGCCTTCTACCAGCATAAACCTCCCAATGCTCCCAGTGTTCTAGACCTCAGATTCTTTAATCCAGCTATATTTCCTTCTGTGTGCGCCTTTGTAATGGAAATAAGTGACTTAACTGCAGCAAAAAGTATAAAAGTGTTGACTCAGGATGAATGGATGCAAACGTATGTCACAATTTTCTGATTTTTACTTGTAAAAACAGGAAAAACCTATCGTGTTCCTTCAACTTTGTAATTATATTTGACTTTTTTTGCTGGTCTATAAGATAAAATCCCATTGAAAATACATTGAATTTCTGATTATAAGGAGACAAAATGTCTAAAAGTTAAAGGCATAGTCAATTTTTTGCCAGGCGATGCAAAAAATATGGAAAAGCTTATTTAGAAAAGAGCTGATGATGTGCTAAATATTACTCATCCGCTCCTCAGTAATGACTCATAAACAAGTGGAAATATGTGGAGAATTTGATTCTGGCAATCCTCTGACGGACCATGCGTCTGTCACCAGGCGTTGGTTATCATCACATAATGGCAGACTTCTTCTTAGACACAGTGAAGGATGCATTTCTACTTATCACAGATCTCTCGCCAGCTTTCCCTTGGCTGATAGCATCCAATATCTCTTAGAAGCACTAAATGTTTTCCTTCATCTGCTTCATTTTTTCTCCTCTTCCCCTCGTTTGGCTTCCCAGATGTCCAACCACGGCAGCTGGAGTTCTTGGGGCCCGTGGGGTGCATGCTCTAGGACCTGCGGGGGCGGAGTGCAGTTTGCCCAGCGCCTGTGCAACAACCCGGCGCCACGAAACAACGGGCGCTACTGCATCGGAAAGAGAGCCATCTATCGGACCTGTAACGTCTTCCCGCCATGCCCGCCCTCAAGTGAGCAAAACAGCACAGGAAAGACTGAGAAACTGGAAGAGGTCAGGTGGTTAACACAAGCGTTTTGTTTTTGCAGGTAAGAGTTTCCGTCAAGAACAGTGTGAAGTCCGCAACGGCCCCCAGACGGACCCCAAAGGGGTGAAGACCTTTGTCGAGTGGGTGCCGAAGTATGCAGGGATTCTCCCTAAGGATGTGTGCAAGCTGACATGCAGAGCAAAAGGGACAGGCTACTATGTGGTGTTCTCTCAACGGGTAATATAAGCTACACAGAAAATACATCGATTAATCGTGATCAATTAAAATAACCATCACCTAATTAAGTCTTTTCAACTTTATGTTGATCTAAAAAATATTTTTTTAGCTGCGGAAGCATCTTTACAACAAACGATCAACCGTTCACTTAAGGAATGCTGTTATTGGATTTTAGGCGACGAAATGTTTTATTTTCTTATTCAAGAAAGGAACTGAAGCATTTGTTTATTTTCATATCATACTTTTAATATTACATAAATAAGGCAGAAATGCCAAGTTTTTTCATTTGATTAATCAATTAATGGTCCAAATAATCAATAGAATAATCAATTAATCGTTTAGTCGCAGTTCTACGCCCAGATGTTGCATAAAGTAAGGGAAGATGGTGTTGATGTCTTGGCTTTCTGCATTCAGGTAGCAGATGGGACCGAGTGTCGTCCTCACAGCAGTTCGGTGTGCGTGAAAGGGAAATGTATTCGCACGGGCTGCGACGGCATCATCGGCTCCAAGCTCCAGTTCGACAAATGTGGTATATGTGGAGGCGACAGCCTGGGATGCATACGGGTCGTTGGGAACTTCACCAAGAAGAGGTGAGACTTGGAGAGACAATCCTGGCGATTTGGATTCGTTATTAACTTGTTTGGTCTCTTCAGTTACAGCCAGTCATGTTATCTCCTCTGACCTTTCTCCTGACAAACAGCAAAGGCTACACTGATATCGTGAAGATTCCCGCAGGGTCCACGCACATCAAGGTCCGTCAGCACATGGCCAAGGACCAAACCCGTTTCACCGCCTACCTCGCCCTCCGCCGACCCGGCAGCGAGTACCTCCTAAATGGCAAGTTCATGATCTCCACCTCAGAGACCATCATCCCGCTCAACGGTTCTTTACTCAACTACAGCGGGTGGACTCATCACGACGAGTGGCTCCACAGCATGGGCCCCGGGGCTCTCAAAGAAGCTATGGTGGTCCAGATTCTAGCCACAGATTCGAAAAAGCCCCTCGATGTCCGTTATAGTTACTACATGCCGAGGTGGACAGCCCCGCAGCAGCATCTGAACTCCAAGTTGACCCCTTTGCAGAGTACCACCACAACGTCTACCACAACGCGGTCTGCCACGGTTAGCACCACTGCCGTCTCCTCTACGCCTGCTGCTTTACTGCTAAGGCCAACTACAGCTTCTGTTTCTTCAACCCCTCTTCCAGGTCCCAAGTGGGTAACGGGACCTTGGATGACTTGCTCCAGGACTTGTGATACCGGCTGGCAGAGCCGGACGGTGCAGTGCAAGGACCAGGATGGCAAGCTGTCCAAGGGCTGCGTTCTGAGCGCCCGGCCCTCCGCCTTCAAACACTGTTTGGTGAAGAAATGCTGAAGCAGCCGGAAAGGACGGATATAGAGAGACGTTTTAGTCTATAGATCTAAAAAGATCTGAAATGTTGGATGTAGGGACATTGATTGAGCGAATTTAAGATCTGGAGTCTTACAGGGGATTGTGAATGTTGATGGAGAAAAGGCCGGGATCAGACACTAGAAGACTGGAAAAATGTACAAATGGACTATATTTGACGTAGGAATGACCTGGAATCCTTCTAGCTATGCAGAACATGAGCTAAACATGAGGTTTCAACCCGGCGTAGCCCTGGCGTAGCTAAGGACTCGAGTTGCATGTAGTTTCCACATGGACAATAATTGGTTGTCTTTACTTTACCCTCCAAACCCTGGAGGTTTAGTGAGTCTTGTCCTCTTATGGCATGAGTGTCTTTTTATGCTTCCAAGTGCTGTTGTCAGTCAGCTCGCACTGCTTTGTCTCTTGTCCTGAGTTTGTCCGAGACAATAGCCCCATCGGTGGGAAGCACTCGACATTCCTTTCCTCTCAGCTCGGATTCCGAATTACTGAACATTTCTTAATTTATAATCTACTGGAAGAATGATTGAAAACCCTCTCACTGGATTATCATCCATATTTGTGGCTAGCTGTGGCTAAGCAACAACTACGCCACTAATTATAAATTACTTGCTATTAATGGGGGTTTCCTATCTTCTGATTGATCGCCTAAATACATTTCTGGCAGTCATACTTTAAAACTCCAACATCTGCAAATGCGTCTTAGCTGGGCATAGCTGGCCAATCAGAGGCAGATCACCACCATCCTGGTGTTTGCTTACACACATTAAGGTGGCAGTTCAAAAGTGGTTAGAGTATCCCACTTCACACGTACTCACCAACTTAGCTCTAACTACCTCCATTAACAGCAGTAAGCCAATTTCAGCTTCACTCATTTACTTTTCTTGTTACATTCAGTCTGGGTGGAAAGTGTTTTTGGACGCCATCAGGTACATCTCCTAAATGTTTCCCCCTCCTCTTTGAAAGTGGGTTGAGGGTTCAGAAGTAAAGACAGACGTATCGGTCCTACCAACTTTGATATTCATCACTGAAAAACGACACGGTGCACGTCCTGAGCTAGCACGTTCGCTAATGTCGTACCTTGACTGTTTTAAACGGCCTTCGATCATTTCCTGAGCTTTCTTTCATGGAAACTGGATTTTGTTGTTATATTTTTGTGTGTTTATCAGGTTAACGGAAAACTCTGATATGACAATGTGTGCCCGGGAAACTTGCAAAGACAAGGAAGAGAGATGATAATGTAGCCTTTTAGCAGGGTCTATATTTTTTTTACAACTATACTAGCTTCATCAGCGCAGATACTCTCTGCTATTTCATACTTTTCATTTTGTCATCTTTACATGCCAACTTGTTTTTGATAAAAAAGGAGCTACTCCCTCAGGATAGTTTGTGGCCACAACTTAGGAATGTTTTGTTCCCCGCTTTGACAACCGGTCATTTTCCAAAGACTATAGGATGCTGTATCTAACTTAAGAGTATTTCTATTTTTATTTAATCTGTTATAAACACAATAAATGAAAAATTCATTGAATCTCCAGAAAACAACATACAATAACAATAAATTATATATTGGAGATTTTTAGTGATTATCTTTATATGAAAACAACTAAAAGAATTAAAGCAAAATGGGACGGTTAAGGAAAAGGTTTATTTTACATTTAAGAGAAAATATTTCAGAAAACACACTTATTAACAAATCATTTTTACAAAGTTAAAGAATATATTATGTAATGAAAAAAACATCAAATTGATTGTAAACTCAACTTTTTGTCTGACATTATACAACTGTGGAATTGGAAAACTTTTTTATTTTCCTTCATGCTTTTTTTTTTTTTGCTTTGTTTTCCAAAACTGTCATATTGTTTTCTGTTTACTTTCTCCCATTTCACTTTTTAATGCTACACTAAGCTAACAGGGTGTGACCTCGGGACACAACAGTATTTGACTATAGTATCACTCGTCTCAGCTACTTCTGAAAAAAACAATAATAATAAAATTTAAAAAGTGTATTTTTGAACTGTTGCTTTAAGAAAATAAAATATATTGATAGTAGGACAATATGCTCTATATCAAAGAAGAGGAATATCCTCTTCTGTAGTTTAGGTGAACCAACTCCTGACAATCCTCAACATATCTGTGTGACATTATTACCTTTATTCTGGTAATTCAGGACAAGATGCATCCGCTTGTTTTCAAGACAATATATAGCACCAGGAAAACGTATTTGTCTCCATGCAGATGTCTTCGGGTTCTGTTCTATTGTCTCACAAATCTGAATGTCAACCAAAACGTCATTTTTGTATAAAGTTCTGGTATAATGTACTGTTTTTCCTTTAGATTTTTTAAATCTACTTCATGTTGTCTCAGTTCTACAGATTCTGCTCTCCTCAGGTCTGGGTTATGGTTGGTTAGACTGAACTGATCTACTGAATCATTGTGTTAACAGCACCTGTCGGGCAACAAGACGAAGACATAAAGATCTTCAAAGACTCTGCATACAAAACCCCTTTTGAGTTTACTTGGATTATCTTTGTCTAACATTAAGATTTGTTTCTTTCAGCAAATATAGAAGAAACCTGCAAGGTGATGAAAACATTTTCAAAGCACTGTACTATTATGAAACCTTTCATTTGTGTAATTAAAAAAACAAAAAACAGAACAATATTCCTGACAACATTACCTCAGCTCTCATGTTGAACAAGGCAGATTAAAGTAACCTGAATATATTCTGGACTTATACACCTTCCTGTCATTGTGCTACATCCATTGAGCAGCCATGCAACCAACAGGAGTGAAATATTTCAAACGACCCAGGGTCAGCTTGCAACCGAAAGGCCTCACACTTTGCAGATTGACAAAGTACATGTTTGTACCATAAATAGATTGTTTGCATACATTTAAGTATTAAAGCATATAGATATATTTAGCAAAAATGTACACACACATGCAGTAAAAAAAAAGAAATCTAACAGTTACATATTTGTTAGTATTTTTGACTGACAACACAACACTACTCCTCCAGTCGGGGGAGGGAGGACGCCTGTTGCAGACCGCCAGAAACACAGCACTGAACTTGTAATTTATTGTTTGTACAACTGCTCTGTGTGAATAAAGAAACAATGAGATGAGTTTTATTTATTATAGTAATTTTGTATCAAATTACTATTTAACTTTAGGAATATGACTGTGCTGAAACAATCCTATGTAAGAATATAGTGTTTTCTTTTCTAGCCATCCACATGAATATATGTATATAAAATCTATATATTTAAACAGCTTTTGTGTCCGTGTCATTTAACACTGGTTTACAAGCTAATGTGGTTTTTATGAGCTGCTGCCATTTCTCATCCTCTGAAGTGTTCCCATAAAGGTGGAAATTGAAAAAAATCTGCAATTTAACTTAAATGTTCTAACTCGTACTATTCAAGGTTCCTCAAACAGTTGTGAACATTAAGGATCTCCTGTAGCAGTCTGTATTACATTAACTCTGAAAAGCCTCTGACTGAAGGCAGTGTCAAAAGCAGTGCGATGGAGGAATTCTTCCTGTCCTTTGAGCAATCTCAACCACACACTTAAAAAATATGAAGGAAATATAAAACTGACTTATTGTGTATAAAAAATCAGCAGAAACTAGTAATCACTTAAATATTTTTTTAAATATTTAAAATTTGTTTTAGACCAATTACTGCAATTTGTCTAAAACTATGCAAATTAGCATCACCAGCAAAACTGTTCAAGTGTTTGCATGAAACTAATTGAACAACATAGGTAAAGTCAGTATTGGGAGGATTTTTATTCAAATTCAAATCTTAATCCTACTTTTAATTACTAGGTGTGGCCTCCCACACCTAGTAATTAAATCAGGGACTTCCTTTGCTACACAGGTATTCTTGAGACAGAACACCTCACTTATGAGAAATAGGTTAGGTCAAGGTGATTTGCAAAAATGTCCAGGAAGGAGGTCATTGTTTTGCACATAGAATGGAAAATGGAACCTAAAGTACTTTAGCAGAGGCCCAGAATGTTGCGAAGTTTAGACATGTAAAGTTAAATGAATGCAGAAAATAGGCTAAGCTATCAGGCGCCGCTACTAAAATCCTAAATTGGCTGAGGTTAAAAAAAAAAACAATCTCAATTGGATGCAGACCTGCCGCAAGACTTTGGTGATAGCAGCTGCTGAAAAGTCAGCCACAATTTTAAATAAGAGGTTTTGGGGATTTCCGAGGGGTCTGTAACATTCAAAGTGTCATTGTGGGTTGTTCCTGGATAAACTTCTCCAGAAATGTGGCTATTTTCTATGAAATTGGCCTGAGATGACTTAGATCCTTTAACATGCATAATTTCAACAACAAAAATGGCAAAAAAATAAAATAAAAATCTAATTCTATACATCAAACATGTTTGCTTTATCTGATAAACTATAAACAAGTGCAAAGGAAATTGGTTTTTGAAAAGCCCAGTATCGGAAACTACATGGATAGACTGCCCCCATGTGGTCAGTCCGTCGTAAATAAAGAGGTTTAATAGAGATACAAAGGCGCCACCTGTTGGTCAAACCTTCGAAATGTCATGAACAGCATCTACAAGAGTCGTGAGGGCTTTCCAAAGGGGTTTCTGCCATCTAGTGGAATATTACTGAATTACACTATGTCTCTTTTTAGAGCAGAGGCCTTGAAGGTGGACTGTTGAGATCTGGCCTTAAACTTCATCAGTGATTTCTGTTTTGTGTGTCAAAGTGGGAAATTGACTGTCATATAAGTCTCCAAGTGTAATCTGTTTATTAAACCTTCTAAATATTTGCTTGTGTGATACGCAGAAAGACCTTTTTAGTGGTTTATTCAATTTAAAATATGGGGGGTTTTTTAGTTATTAAAAAAATATATATATACGTTTGTGTGAGTAAAAAAATATATTTTGGAGCATCTGTTCTTTTCTGGCTGTTTTATTAAAAATCCAAGCTTAAACTCTTCCTGTCTGTTATAAAGGTTGGAGAGGTAAGAGCGGGCGGGGGATGACACCAGGACGGCGGGGGGGTTCGCCTCATTTCCCTGGAGCGCGGATCCAGCCCGGTGGAGAAGCCGTTCCACCTTAAGACCTCAGCGGCCCCGTTGCGCTCCCTCTCCCCGCGGAGCGGAGCCGCTGGAAGCCGATCAAGACGCACCGCAGCCGGCTTGGCACGACGAAGGTGACTATGATTCGGGAAGACCCGGCCAGACCCACCTTTTTTCCTCTTCAGTTGCACATCAGCCGCACACTGTCTGTCACTTCAGCTTAGATTTACAAAAAATAAATAAAAGTAAAAGAACGCTGAGATATAAATGTCAGGATAGTTCACTCTAACCCGTCAAAGCAAATTCAGAAGTTGAATTAAATTCTAATATGTTAGAAATAGGTACTGTGTGTAACTCTAAAAGAAGAAGAAACAAAAAAGATTCCCCGTCCTCCGCAGTGATTGATTTGTCATGGCAGCGATCCAGGTCGCTGGTGCGTTTTCCTTGCGCACGGGTTTGGCCCTTTCTCCCAAATCAAAGAGCGCTTAGGAAAGGGGGAGGTCTCGGCCAGCTGGGATGCAATAAATAGGAGGGACCGGCTCCTCATCTGACTGCAAGACAGGAGAACAGACCAGACCCTTTTCCCCGAACTCAAAACCAGAACAAGAAACATCTGGAAGGGGGAAAGGAGCGATAGAGAAAGCGATCTGTTGGAATTTACTGCTGTTCTCCAGGACTTTTCTTCTAAGAGTCAAGCCTGCTCGTAACTTTAATTGCACTGGAATTCGTGGGGGGTGTTTTGTTTTGTTTTGTGGAAACTCATTGTGGAAATATAGCCTATTTAAAGGATTTTACTGATTTTCACTGTAGAGACTTTTTTATTATTATTATTATTTTAATTTTTTTATAAATCTTAAACTATCCACTTGTTGGATTTCACGGCTGCATGATGTGGTTTCCACGCGTTTCTATTGGTTTAATCGTCATTTTGTGCGTCGGCGCAGTCCGCTGCGCCTGGGAGGAGAGCACCGTGGTGCCGGTCAGATTGCACCAGTCGGAGAGCGGGAGCGAGCCATGGCGGACTCTGTCCGCAGAGGAGGAGGAGAAGGAGGCGCAGACCAGGCAGTACCGCTTGGACGTTTTTGGGAAGCAGCTGGTCTTGCAGCTGGAGCCCGATCAGACGTTCCTGGCGCCGGGGTTCGTCTTCCACGTCGTGGGCAGCCCCGAGTCCGCACCGGTCCGGGAAGCCGAGGGCGCCGCCGAGCCTGGCTGCTTCTTCTCAGGCACTGTGAACGGAGAGAAGCGCTCCGCCGCCGCGCTCAACCTGTGCCACGGACTCACTGGAGGATTCTACTTCCAGGGGGAGGAGTACTTCATCCAGCCGCTGAACTCCAGCGAGCTCCTCCCGGGGAGAGAGGAGGAGGGTGCGCACATGGTCCGCAGGAGAAGCCGCGCAACTTTGGCTGAGGAAGGCAGCTCCAAGTGCGGGGTCAGCGAGGACGAGGAGAGGGTGCCAAGAAATCTGGAACAGGAGGCCGGTCACGGAGCCCCTAACGCGGACCAGACAGGTAATAATTGGAACCTAATATGGAGTGCATTTTACGCACTATTACTCACTTTTGTTAGAGTGAAATTAGAGTGAAGTTAGAGTTAGAGTGAAGAAAAGACCACAAACGTTTTCTTCAGATTGTGCAATATAATAAAGCAAAAACGAATTTTTATGTTTAAAAAGAAGTTGAGGATGTGCTGTGCCGATTTTGCGCAGCATGTGACATAAACTCATCCATCTGTCGGTTGACAGGCGAGTAGATGGTCTACAATGCCAAAAGTGCCAAAATGTCATTAAAAAGAAATGTTAAAATATAATAAAATTAGAAAGAAATACGTTTAATTAAAGTATATTTTCTTTCTACATAGTGAATCTATATATTATTTTTTTTTTCAAAAACAAACACCAAGTCCATCATTTTAAAGTCACAATTATTTCATTATTCATTAAAATATTTTGTGTAAGATAGTGAGAGGAAAACGTAGCGCCTCCTCTGTTGTTCAGACTGACTGGTTAACTTGGAGCTCCATAGAGAGGCAGTGAAGGCGGGAGGAGGAGTAGCACAGAAAAGGGGAGGGGAGGTGGAGGTTGGGTGAAGCCGGGCCAACATAGCTGAGACCCCCTGGTACAACTCGCACAATCTGAGTTTATTTTTCCTGAAAGGATTTTCTCCCCTTTCTCACTAGCATAATTTTTCCACACTAAAAGGTCAGTTTATTTAGACTGCCAAGAAGGAGGAGCCATCAATGGTGTGAGGTGTGAGTCACAGAAGCCAGGCTGATTATTAAAGAAAAAAATGTCTAACGCATAACATACTTTTTCAACTTGTACAACAGTTTCTAAAAGTCTGTCGGACTCAATAAATCATTGAAAATGTTTGGTTTTTTTCATCATATGACCATTTAGTCTGATCTCTCTCCCCTCAGCCAACCAGAGGACGAGGCGCTTTGTTTCCACCCCACGATACTTGGAGATCATGCTGGTGGCTGACCAGTCCATGGCCGAGTTCCATGGTGCGGGACTCAAGCCGTACCTTCTTACCATCATGGCAGTGGCGTCCCGCCTGTACCACCATCCCAGCATCCACAACTCCATCAGCCTGGCTGTGGTGAAGCTGCTGGTGGTGTACGAAGAGGAGCGAGGCCCTCAAGTGTCAACCAATGCTGCTATGACCCTTCGAAACTTCTGTCAGTGGCAGAGGCAGCACAACCCTCCAAGTGACCGCCACCCAGAGCACTACGACACGGCCATACTCTTCACCAGAATGGTAAATTTGATTAGAGATGATTAAAGGGGAGAAGAAATAACCTGTAGTCTTCACATCAACATTGATGTTCCCTTGCCTCCCTCTTTAGGATCTCTGTGGTGCCCATTCTTGTGATACTTTGGGCATGGCAGATGTTGGCACAGTGTGTGACCCTGAGAGAAGCTGCTCCATCATTGAGGATGATGGCCTGCAGGCAGCATTTACAGTGGCTCATGAACTGGGTGAGTGAATAATGAAAAAAATCTTTCAGACATTATATAGTTATGTCCACATTCATAATACAGGTGCTAACAGTCTAAATTGATATATTTCTCTTAGGCCATGTCTTCAATATGCCTCATGATGATGCCCAGCTTTGTTCAGGGGTCAATGGTGCCCACTGGAGCTCCCACATGATGGCTTCCACCCTGTCCAATCTGGATCAGCGGCAGCCATGGTCTCCCTGCTCTGCCCTCATGATCACCAGCTTTCTGGACAATGGCCACGGACAGTGCTTACTGGATAAGCCGGTCAAGGCTCAGCCGCTCCCTCAGCCTCTGCCAGGAACAGTGTACAGCGCTGATCAACAGTGTCGCCTCACTTTTGGAGAGGACTCCCAGCACTGCCCAGATTTAAGCACCACGTGTGCAGCTCTCTGGTGTACTGTGACCACATCCAATGGTTGGGTGGTGTGCCAGACCAAGAACTTCCCCTGGGCTGATGGGACATCTTGTGGGCATGAGAGTTACTGCCTGGCTGGACGATGTCTCAATAAGACTCAGGCTGCTGAACATCAGGTAAGACAAAATGCCCACACGCACTGCTCCTCATAACTTTTCACTTTGTTGAATATGTCAACTGAGTCTGGCCTTCTCTAAATGTCCTGCTGTATATTCCTTCTAGACTCCGGTTAATGGTGGCTGGGGCGTGTGGGGACCCTGGGGGGATTGTTCTCGAACCTGTGGAGGCGGGGTGCAGTATTCTTTCCGTTCTTGTGACAATCCCTTACCGAAGAATGGAGGGAAGTACTGTGAAGGCAAGAGGATCCAGTATCGCTCTTGCAACACTGATGTCTGCCCAGACACCAACGGTAAGAGATTTGGACTGCCACAGAACCATAAGTGACTGAAATGGCTTAGTTGTCAGGGAAGAAGTAAATCTGATCTTTGTGCTTCTGCTACTCAGGCTTGTCGTTTCGTGAAGAACAGTGTCTGGCCCACAACGATATGTCGGCTCAATTGTCGCTGGGTTCAAGCGACGGTGTTGAGTGGGTGCCCAAGTATGCTGGAGTTTCACCAAAAGACCGCTGCAAACTGGTGTGTCGGGCTAAGGGGACTGGATACTTTTTTGTCCTCAAACCTAAGGTAAACTAATAATATAAGGTTATGTTACCATCTGTCCCAAGTATCATATTCAGTAAGATTTTTGTTATAAACTTCTTATCCCTTTGCTGACCCCAGGTGGCTGATGGAACCCCCTGCAGCCCAGATTCCACCTCAGTTTGCGTCCAAGGCCAGTGTGTCAAGGCTGGATGTGATCGTATCATTGGCTCTAACCGGCGCTTTGATAAGTGTGGTGTTTGTGGTGGGGACGGATCTTCCTGCAAGAAAGTGTCAGGCTCTCTGGAGCGTTCCAGGTAAGCATATACCAGATCTTCAAGGCATTAGATCTTAACTTTAACCAAGTATTACAAATTTATCAAAGTGTTTTTTATCTCTAAGTTTTGCCTCTATCTATCTCTGTTCCAGGCCTGGCTATCAGGATGTTGTAACTATTCCCGCTGGTGCCACTCACCTGGACGTTAAACAGCGTTCTCCAGGCAATGGCCGTCAAGATAACAGCTATCTGGCAGTGCGCCGACAGGATGGGACATACCTGTTAAACGGCGATTATAAACTAATGACTATGGAGACTGATCTCACCCTCCAAGGGGCATTGTTGAGATACAGTGGTTCTTCTGCCAACCTAGAACGTCTCCGAAGCTTTGCCCCACTTCCAGAGCCCATCACCATTCAGGTGTTGTCTGTAGGTGAAGCCCCAAGGCCACGAGTTAAGTACAGCTACTTTGCACCTAGACCCAATAATTCTGCTTCCACCTCTAACAACAACGGAGGCCGTCGCCCGTCAATTAATGCCATCCGGGAGTTTGGTGGAGCCGAGTGGACCCTAAGGGAATGGGGTCCATGTTCTCAGACATGTGGAGGAGGTCTGCAGCAAAGAGAAGTTGTATGCTTGGACCCGCAGGGACATACATCAAGAGACTGCCCCGAGGAGCTTCGACCTTTGGTCTCACGGACCTGCGCCTCCCACCCGTGTCCCTCCTGGCTTCCAGGTCAATGGTCAGAATGCTCCAAGGCCTGCGGTCGGGGCTTCCGCAAACGTCCGCTGCACTGCATTGGGCATGATGGACACACGTTAACCCTTGACAACTGTGACCCCAAAGACCGTCCGCGGCCCCTGCTGGAAATGTGCAATCAGAGGGCCTGCTAATGACTGCATCTACGATCTTAACTCCTTCCTTTCTGCTACAAAAAGACAGATATTCCCTGCATCACTTTTCCCTTGGACAATCTAAAGAAATTGATGAATGTTATCAACCAAAGCTACACATAAGTCTGCTATTGTTGTGATTGTGACTACCAATGTTTACCCATTCTCTCTCTCCATCCAAGGGCCGAATATTGAACAAACATGGCAGCGGCAAAGGCTGAGCACATCTTTACTCCTGTCCTGTCAGCAGTGGCACATCTTCCCTTAATTTAGCAGGAAAGAGCATGCTGCTACCGCACTCGGAATGTTAGCATGAGAGTGTTTGTGTGTCAAGATATTTTTATGCATTTATATAATGTTTGTCCAAGCTGGGCTGGACAAACCAATAAGATGTAGTGTAGGGGATGCAGAGGGGGTGCTATATTATGTATATAAAGAAGAATTGCTCATCTACTTGCTCACCCCATCAGGTATGGAAAACAAGATTGCTCATAGTGTTTATGTTCAAACCTATGTCCACATTTATTTATCAGAAACCTGAAGCACTTCAATTTTGTCTTTTTTTTTTTGTTGTTTTCTTGGCACATCATGTTACCCAGTTTCTCAAAATGCCTCAGAACTGTCTTTTAGCCATATCTTGCCTTCATGTACACAACCTCTAATGAGGGGGGGCTCAAAAGACCAAAGAGGAGAGCGTGAATGTATGGGAGTGTGTGTGTGTGTATGTCTGTTTGGAGACTTAAAGAGGGACTTGTCTCCTGTTACTACTTCATAAGGAAGTCTCTCTTGCCTTCTGCGAAGGCTTTGTGTTTCATTTGTTCCTTTTTTTTGTGTAGAATATACGAACATTATTTATTTTTGTACAGCCTGTTAAATATAATCATTTGCCTTTTTTAAAAAAAATACTATTTTTTATTGCAACTAAGATTACAGAAGGATGTAGACTATATAGAGTATTTATGCGGTTTTATAAATATATATATTTGGTCCTAGATTCATGAATAAAGCATCACTTTGAATTGTTCAAGAGTGGTTTGTCTTTCAATTTCAATTCAATTTCCTTTATTAGGTTCCCAAAGGGCAATTAATTTCTATAATGTTTTGGCTGTGGACACTGACTTGACTTGAGTAGGTCCATAATGTTATTTAAATGAATTCCAATGATTTTTGTGCATTGTTTTTTTTGATAACACTGTGAGCAGTTATTGTCTTTTGAAGATGATTTGCTCACCTCTGATTTTTTAGAAGCATTACGTATCCATTTACCCCAATCAGCACAACTACTTTTAGTAATATCGTCCATCAGACATTGATTTTTGTTACTTTTCAAAAACCCTTGTCCAAGACAAAGAAACATAAGCAACTAGAGCAACTACTCTCTAAACTGGAATCAGCCAGCTCCTTTAAAGTTTCAGACAGTACTCATTAAATGAAGAAAAATACAAGTGAATCTCTGCTTAAATAAATCTAATCTAATATTATTTCTTAGATAATACTGGAATTATCTAGTATTTTAGATAATTATAATATCTATAATAATATAGATAGTATAGATATCTATGTTATAGATATATTAGAGGGCGGGGCTTAGCAGATTGCAGCTGGCACACACCTGCTTCTCATCAAGCTCATCAGGAGGGCCTGGACACAAGAAACTGCCAGAGGCCATTCAGTTAACTACTGTGTCGCAGTAGTTAAAAGCTTCTTGGAAGCACATTTGACAGTCCATGGCTTGTTTATTTACTCAATGTCACTTCCGTACGCCAGCAGATCCTCTAATTAGGTCAAGCTTCCCACCACCTGCATGTCCTCCCTATAATGGTTGGTTTCAAAGCAGGGCCCCGCCTCTCCCAGTGGCACAATCTACCTTTCCCACATGGATCTCCAACCACTCCAAAAAAGCCAGAGCCTCTCCCAAGAGTTTATAAGAATCTGCAAACCAGTGAGAAAGTTTGCTTTATAATCTTTTAATATTCTCAATCTCCAAAACCCTTCTTTCCTGTTTTTTTTCTTCTTCTTCTTTGAACTTTGAACCTTTTAAGAGATTCTCTGAATGTTGGTCAGGAAACTGTGAACATAGCAAACAAGGATGCTGAGAAGCAAGATCTCCAGAGCTTAATGACAGAGGAATATGTGCACATTTTTCAGTGGGATATCTTTATTTAATATTATTTTTTATTTTAATTTTTGCACGTCAATTTTCTGTAAGCCACTAGAGGGCAACAGAAAACTATTGATTCTTATGACCTACACCTTAGTAGGCTTGAAGTGCATCTCAGTAAAAAACTATAGTGAAACTTACACTTTACACAATTAGGCTTTTTCTTTTTTTTACTTATTTTAATAACTGAAAGTTATGTGAAACTGTACCGTCTTGAGATGACTGAAAAAGAGTTAATTCAAGAGCCAGAGAACACAAATCTGGGTTCTATGAAGTACAGAGTAAAGTTTCCAGTTTTTCAGGGTTTTTGTTGCCTTGTCATCTGCTGGTGTTGGTCCACTGTGATTCCTGAAGTCCACGGTCAATGCAGCTATTTTACCAGGAAATTTTAGAGCACTTCATGTTGCTTTCTGATGACAAGCTCCATAGAGATGTTAACTTCATTTTCCTTCAGGACTTGGCACCCATCCAGTTCTTGTATATTAGGCAGTAGCCTAATATACAAGAACTTGATTGAAAGTATTCTAACTTATTGAGATGATTGTGTTTTAATGTTTTATAATACGTATTGACTGGACAGTTTAAAGTAATCACTTACCTCACAGCTTTAATCTGATATTAGGGCTCTGAGGATTTTTTCATTTCCCTTACGGCGTTGGATCACAATGAGGCTTTGGTTGATTGTGAGATTGCTCTGAATTACGTCACCCCTCCTGACGTAAAGCAACTTTTTGAGAAAGTGACTTACCTTCCCTCCGCATCCAAATTGCTTTAATCAAAGTAGAAGTTATTTTCGATTCAGCAATCAAGCGGTCCCTGAGTCTAGATGCTCTACACCAGCAATTTCCTGAAGCAAAACCGCAGTATAAAAATAAGGGCCAAGGTTAGGAGGAGAAACTACCCTGTTAAGTTGATGACGGAAAACTACTGGCAACACTGAGCATCACGACGAATAAACCAGTTCGCATCTAAGTCAAGTTTGATCTCATGTCCTCCTTCCTGTATCCTGACCGATACACCATCCTGTTTGCTGCAAATAACCTAAGAACCTAACCTAATTAACACTGGTCCTTCGAGCCGGATAGAAGCTATCAGGATGGAGCCAGACAGAGCGTCATTCCCTGATGTGAGACCTAAACGGCAGTCACGCCGACCAAGCCGATTTGATGACTTTGAAGTTGAGTACACACATCATTCCATTAGAGAAATGCCACATTGGGAAATCCCACCGCCTATCCCAAGACATGTGGAACACCAACCTCAGTATAGCACTGCACCACCTCGCTACGGTGATAGTGATGTAACCTGCGCACCAACTTCTCCTCAGCTGGAGAGAAGTGAACAAGGGAGGAACTTTAGGGATCTCACACCTGAAGTTTTCCCCTACAACCTGCTGGAGACGCCCATCCAACCCTCTCATACAGGATTCAGAGCTTTGCAGGTGGAAAGAGAGAAGCTACTTCAATCACAGGAAGTTCTACAGGAGGGCCTGAGAGAACTTAATGAAGCAAGGAGTGATATCAAAGCACTGATTGAAGTTGCTCACTCACTGAGAAAGGATATGGCTCAGCTGACTGCCTCAAAATATCCCATTTATCAGCCCCCTATGAGCAGCTCAGAAAGGGTGTACACCACTAACACAAGGCCGATTAAAGATGAAGATGAGGAGGAGTGGCCTGATCCACCTCCGTGGCCTGAACCGGGAGAGGAACTGTACACAGGATTCTCCAAACTAAAGGTTGAAGAACAGTATTCAGATTATGGCTTACAGTACTACCCCCCGCCTAATACAGCATCTTTGCCCCGTAAATCCTTTCTGCCAACACGCATCCCTCAGGAGCACAGAGGAGACGTGTTCCACGCTTCTTCGCAACATGTTGAGCCATCCTCAAAGTGGGCATCAATAAATGTAGGCCTGCTGCAACCAAACCCTGTTCAGGTTGAACCCCATACTTCAGTGACGGGGGCAGCGTGTGAGATGTCGAATTGGCATAATTCAGCCCCACCTCTTTCATCTGAGACAGTATATAGGGGGCCCAAACCAACAATCCCGAAGTTCCTTCATTCAGATCCTACTGAGTTTGCCAGGCTCCGAATGGCCCTGGAGAACCTACTCCCTCGTAACGCAACCGAGCTCTTTAAGTATCAAATACTTGTGGACCATCTTAAGTTTGATGAAGCTCGACTAATAGCTGATGCTTACCTGAATTCACCAAAGCCTTATACTGATACCATGGCTGCCCTCCATGATAAATTTGGACAACCTCATCAGCTTGCTTTAAGGAAAATTGCAAGTGTCCTAGATGGCCCAGAAATAAGGAGAGGTGATATAGTAGCTTTCCAAAGGTTTTCTCTCCAGGTGCAGTCACTAGTTGGTCTGTTGCAAACACTAGGACTTGAGGGAGAAGTGGAACTGAATTGTGGCTCTCACGTTGCCCGTCTGATAAGCAAGCTCCCTCCAGAGCAAAGAGCTGACTTTCGTCGACATCAGTTCAAACAGCCTGGCACCACCTACACCCTTCATGACTTATCTGAATGGCTACGCCAGGAGTCATGGTGTCAAGGGTTCGATAGCCAAGCTGGTGGGATGGGTAGCAGAGAACGGACCTGCAGAAAGGCGGATGCCCATCCCTTCAAACAGACTGTAACAGTCCTACATAATGTGAAAGGACCCTCAGAACACACTTCCCTGTTACCAAAGGAGAGTCGAGTTGGAGGGAAGTATAAGAGCAAAGCCTATTGTGCTTACTGCGAGAGCACAGAACATTATTTCAGTCAATGTGATGGTGTGGCTAAGCTCTCCAAAGAAGAAATAAAGAATTGGATTCAAGTCAACAAACGATGCTGGCGTTGTGCCCGAAATCATCTAGCGGCTCAATGCACACTGAAGAAACCCTGCAGTCTTTGCCAAGGAAAACACCTGCTGGCTCTTCATGAGGTAAATGTCAGAACTGAAAGATACGACACGGGTGTCTCTGCAAAGGAAGAAAGTTGCCTTACCAATTCAGCGTCAGGTTCCCTCTACTTAGATCGACATGGGGTCGGCCATCGTGTTTTGCTCAAGATTGTACCTGTGGTTCTAAGTTATGGGCAACACACTCTAGATACCTTTGCAATCCTGGATGACGGTTCCGAGCGAACCATGTTGCTCCCGGCTGCTGCAAAAATCCTTGGTCTGGTGGGCATCCCCGAGGACCTTCCTTTACGCACCGTCCGTTACGATATTCAGATGTTACATGGACGTAACGTATCTTTCAGTGTCTCTGCAGCTACCAATCCTGGGCTGCAACACAAGATTGAGGGAGCGTTTACAGCTGACAGCCTCAACTTAGCTCATCATACATATCCTGTTGATCAGCTGCGGAGGAAGTATAAACACCTGCAAGGGATCCCAGTGCCGGCGTTGAAGCGAGTCGAACCACTGCTCCTTATTGGTTCAGACCAGCCGCACCTGATAACCCCCATAGAACCGGTTCGGCTTGGCCCACCTGGCAGTCCAGCAGCTGTCCATACTCGGCTGGGGTGGACCCTTCAGGGACCAAGTCTTTTGATGGGGCGGCCAACCCAGCCTGCCTTAAGCTTATACACGTCCTCCCAATCGGATGAGTTATTTAAGCATGTAGAGCGGCTCTGGCAGATGGATGCAGTGCCTTACACATCTGAAAAGGAAGTGACCCGGTCAAAGCAGGATCTTCAAGCTGTGGCTCTACTCGAAGCTAAAACGATTCGCATAATGGTGGATGGCGTGCTGAGGTATGCCACACCTCTCCTCCGTCATGCACAGATGCCACAACTGAATGCACCAAAGGAATCTGTCATGGCCATGCTTCGAAGCACAGAGAAACGCCTACTAAAGGATTCCCACCAGGCTGATGCTTACAGAGCAGAAATACAGAAGCTGATTCATTCTGGGGCCGTAAAAGAAGTAACACAAAACACCTCATCAAAGGGGAGCTGGTACATTCCCCATCATCTCGTCAGTCATAATGGGAAGAATCGCCTGGTTTTCAACTGCTCTCATAAATACCTTGGACAGTCCCTGAATCAGTTTCTGCTGCCTGGTCCCACACTTGGAGCCCCTTTACTGGGAGTCCTAATTAGGTTCCGTGAATATCCCATAGCTGTGAGTGGCGATATCAAGGGGATGTTCCATCAAGTACTTCTTCTCCAGGAGGATCGCCCCCTGTTGAAGTTCCTTTGGCGGGATTTGAAGGTGGATGAACCTCCTAAAATCTTTGAGTGGCAGGTCCTGCCCTTTGGGACAACCTCAAGCCCCTGCTGTGCAACATTCGCTCTACAGCGTCATGTGACAGAACACACCCAGCCCGATGACTACCTAAGATTCTCCATTGAGAAGTGTTTCTACGTAGACAACTGTCTACAACGTGTTAGTTCACCTGAAGAAGCCAAAATCCTTGTAGACCGACTGAGAGAACTGCTGAAATCAGCCGGCTTTGAGTTACGTCAGTGGGCTTGCAACGACCCCAGTGTTGTGAGTCATTTGCCCCCTGAAGCGAGATCTCAAAGCCTGGATCTGTGGTTAGCAGAAGACAAATCCAACTCTTCAGAGACGACACTTGGGCTCAGTTGGGACTGGAATACAGACTCTTTGGGCTATAAGCACAGACCTGTGACCTATGACATGCCAACTCTTCGAAACATCTATAGAGTTCTAGCGACACAGTATGACCCTTTAGGCTATCTGTTACCTTTCACTACTCGGGCCAAGCTCCTCCTTAGGCAGTTGTGGGATAAGAAGCATGGTTGGGATGACTCAAACCTTCCATCCACACTCCTTCAAGCTTGGAATGACTGGGAGGCAGAGCTTAAGTTTCTACCTCAGCTTACCTTCCCACGCGCTTATGCTCCTACTCAAACCAACTTAGAAGAGGACATCCGTGAAGTGCACATCTTCGCAGATGCATCTGAGAAAGCTTATGGAGCTGTAGCTTATATGAGGACTGAAGAGTGCGGCGGTCAGGTTCATCTCACCTTCATCCTAGCTCGTTCCCGTGTAGCTCCAAAACGGACCCTCTCTATCCCTCGCCTAGAGCTCTGTGGAGCCTTGGTGGCAGCACAGTTGGGCAGTATCTTGAGAAAAGAACTCACCTCGACTATCAGAGGGATAATTCTGTGGTCAGACTCGACAACTGTCCTCAACTGGTTGAGCTCGCAGTCCTGTCGCTATAAAATCTTTGTAGGAGCCAGGATAGCTGAGATACAGGAGTTGACAGAAAACTGTACCTGGCGCTATGTAGACTCCGAAAGTAATCCAGCGGATGACCTGACAAGGGGAAAGGCTCTGGCAGAACTCAAAGTGCCAAACAGGTGGTCAGATGGACCCCCCTTTCTGCTCCACAGTCCCGACACATGGCCAGAGAAGCCTAACTCTGAGCCCTTTAATGAGGAATCAGAGCTCCGAAAGGCTGTCTTCTGTGGAACAGTAACCACCTCCGCATCTATCTGTTGGGATGAAATGGAGTACAAGACATGGCAGGAGCTCTTGGATGCTTCTGTTAAGGAACTTCAAGGACAAACGCTCTCAACTTCACCTCGTGCTGAGAAATATCAGGCTGCAGAACAGGCTCTCCTTAGGCGAGCTCAACAGGAGTCATTTCCAGAGGAATGTCGTTTACTTGCCGAAGCGAAATCTGTTTCATCCAGAAGTCACTTACTCACGTTGGCACCTGAACTGGATACCTCAGCAGGCCTTATCAGAGTAGGAGGTCGATTACGACGTCTAGGAGGTCTTGACGGATCGACACTGCATCCTATTGTCCTGGATCCTACTCACCCCTTCACACGTCTTCTCATCCAGAAATACGACATTGATCTCCATCATCCAGGCCCTGAACGGGTTTTTGCAGAGTTACGGAGATCTTACTGGATACTGCGTGGAAGAGAAGCAATACGCAAATACCAGCGCACCTGTCCTGAGTGTCAGCGTTGGAGGGCGCAACCCTCAATTCCGAGGATGGCTGACCTTCCTGCCGCTCGGCTTAGGTTGTACAAGCCCGCCTTTTACTCCACTGGTGTTGACTGCTTTGGGCCCATGATTGTGAAAATAGGAAGACGGCAGGAGAAACGCTGGGGTATCATTTTCAAGTGTCTGACAACGAGGGCAGTACACTTGGATCTCCTAAGTAGCCTGGATGCAGATGCTTTCCTTATGGCCCTGAGGCGATTTATCGCCCGAAGGGGAAAGCCTGCAGAGCTATGGTCTGATTGTGGGACCAATTTTAAGGGGGGAGATCGGGAACTCAGAGAAGCCTTTGCCAACATGTCAGAGACCCTGCAGGGGCAGCTAGCCTCCCAGAAGATTAAATTTCAGTTTAATCCCCCAGCAGCTCCACATTTTGGCGGAGTGTGGGAGCGAGAGGTTCGTTCAGTGAAGGCAGCTCTCCGAAGCTGTGTGGGTTCCCAACCTCTACAGGAGGAGGTACTTCTTACAGTTCTTCTGGAGGTGGAATCGATACTGAACTCAAAGCCTTTGGGATATGTATCAGCTGACGTGGCAGACGTGGACCCTGTGACTCCAAATAGTCTCCTCATGGGGCGGCCTGATGGATCCCTACCCCAGGTGGTCTACCCAGAGATAGAAAACCTCAGTCGAAGACGTTGGCGGCACTCACAGATTCTTGCTGATCACTTCTGGGCAAGATTCATCAGAGAATACCTTCCTGGCTTACAGACAAGACACAAATGGCAATCAAGCCCTCCGGAACTTCTGCAGAAAGCAATTGTTATGATTGTGGATCCCCAGCTGCCCCGCGCCTTATGGCCGATAGGTCATGTGACCAAGATTCACCGCAGTGATGATGGACTTATCAGATCAGCGGATGTGAAAGTTAGTGAACATGTCTACACTAGACCAGTTGCTCGGTTGGTTGTTTTACCAGCTGTGCCAGCTGAAGGAAAGGACACTGAGGAGGACAGCCAGAAGTCCCCCAAGACTTGATAAAGCCTTTTATGTTTAGCAAATGTGTAACCACATTTGGGGGCGGCTGTATAAAAGGCGCTGACATTTCTGTATTTTATTTTGTAATGTTGGTTTAGAGAGTATCCTAGGAAGTGACGTAAGTCGGAGTTTAGTGCTGTGCCCTGCTCATGGGAGCAATTTAATATACTTCCGGGTCAGTTTGCTGCGTTCTCAGCATGTGAGACCGCATTCATGTTGTAGTCTTGAGAAGTGGTGCTCCGAGTGTTAAGTTGATGACGGAAAACTACTGGCAACACTGAGCATCACGACGAATAAACCAGTTCGCATCTAAGTCAAGTTTGATCTCATGTCCTCCTTCCTGTATCCTGACCGATACACCATCCTGTTTGCTGCAAATAACCTAAGAACCTAACCTAATTAACATACCCTGTGATTTATTTCGATATGGTGCTCTTTAATTTTGATTGCACCCATACCTTGCTTAAAAATTGTTTGGTAAATTTCCCCACTCTCATGCTAGTGAATATTAGACAGCGCCACAACCCTAGCCCACATTGAACTTCCTGTGGCTCTATATGGAAGACCATCTTCCGCTCTGCCACACAAAGTAAATCATTATCCTCTAATTAATGGTGCTTATGAAGATTGGCCATCATCCTAATCTGTGATGTGGCATAATGTGTCACTGAGTGTGTCATACTTAACATGTTTTTTCTGTGTTGACATATTCACTGCCACTAGAAAGTAGATTTTCACTACATATTTCACTACATTATGAACATATTTTATAATAGTTGGGTATGGTTTCATTTAAATATCCACACAAATTGAACAAATGGGACAAAGCTCATTTTGAATCATCTTGAATTAGCATGTAGCGACAGTGGACTGTCACTTGCATCGTCATCGACAACTCTCCTTTAACAGGGAATCTCCAGGAGTATCAATAGCTCACAAAATACAAAATATTAAGCCTGCTAAGACCTTCTTCTAGATTAGATCTAGACCAGATCAGGTTTAATTTTCTACATTTACCACAGGTAGACTCCAATCAGTATCTCAAGTATAGTGAGAAAATAAATGCAACTGAGTTCAATTTTGATATCTCAAAAGGTGTGAATGCTGACCTCCCTCTTGATATCTAAACGTTCACCACAGAAATGATCAAAAAACACATTTTTGCTTGGTAATAATGGGTGATTTTCTGTTATGTCATAGAAAAGTAAGACCAGTTCCTTTATTTGTACAGTATAAGTAAGTATACCAAAATCCGTTTTAGCAATGTAACAAAATGTGAAAAAATTGAAGCCTTGTGAAAACCTTCTCTCTTTTTTTTAGGCAATGATAGAAAATGTCACTTTTTTTAGTGCTCAAACTGAAAATGCTGCCTGCTGAGTTGAACCTGCTTGTTTTTACATGTCTCTCGCAGCACTTTATTACAACTTGAAAGCAACATCTGGAAGGCATTATGAATCATCGCAGCTCCACGTGGGTGGCATTTCCGAGAGCTAAATTACCCTCATCCTTTTGCCACCCCATGGTTTTGCCTGTAAAAGTTTAGTTTAAATTAGAGAAAATGTGAAGAACTCTTCCCACCTGAACGTGAATGCACCGTGGCCTCCAGCTTTGAAGGTGAAATATTACCTTTTTTTAAATTTTTTTATATGCACAGTGATGTGTAAAACTATACAGCAGGATGCTTTGGATTGCTTTTTATTGCCCTCTTAAGGAACTCATCATTTTACAACTGTTTTTTAAGTTAACTCTGTTGTCTTTTTATCTTAAAACAATTCAAGATTGGGAAAAAACAGCCACAAATAAAAGGTAATGGTAACACTCTGAACCCAATACGCCCTCTGTGAAAAATGGTGCTGGCAGCATTATGTTGTAAGGGATGCTTTTAGTGCTTTTTGTCCAAACTGTAAAAGCCAAAATCCAGAAGTTTAACCTACAGCCACAAAAATGCTAGCACCGAAGCATTTAGATGAATGCCGAAACCTGGTTAATGAATCAGAAACTTCCTGTACTAAACTGTAATATATTAAACATTTTTATGTTTATTGTGTTGCCCCAAAACGTGTGTGCATCTACTTCAACAGGCCTGATTTCCCCCCTCAAGAGGACCGCACAAAAGCAACCAGAGAGCCGCAAATGGCCCCGCGAGCCGCACTTTAGGAGATAAGTGCGAACTTAACAAGAGAGGTGAAGCTGGGTGTCGTGCAGTCGTGTTGTGAGTAAAAGGGCCATTGTGTGGCCTTGGGTTGGTTACAATTTGATTCTGCTTTTATCTCGCCAGATGTCGTGATGTGGAAGCGCGTCCACGCACGCAGGCGTGCACCCACCCACGTCAAAAAATTCGGCACATACTCTGAGTGGTTAGTGCTCCGTTAGTGCAGGTTTGTGCCGTTAAAATTTTCGTTTGTGCAGCTTTGGTTTCTGAGATATTAAAAATTATTTTTTAGGTCATCAGAGTTCACCATCCCCCCATATTGCTCCAAACATCAACATTTTTGCTTTACGTCGCCGCCACTATGTAGCCTGGGCCACAATGTTACCCAAGGATTATATTATACAAATGATAATTTCAGATAACGATATTATTTTTACTTTTTTCTAAATATACCAACTAAATCTGATTTTACTTTATATGGTGCTTTCAGAGTTTAACATTCACGCGATGACATTCACCCAATTAGGGGACAATTAATTTCACCTGCTGCAGGCTGTACTTCCTGTTTTACTTCCGGTTCTCTTCCAGCACATTCCTGTCAGGTAAGTCTTGGTTTCAGTGTCGTTTTCATGTAATTGAGGTTGCTGTATTTTTGTAGAAAGGGGACTATTTGCAAGAATTCATGGCATAATCAATACAGTTATAGTAAGACAATTTTTCTGGTAATTTATATTTTTTTTGGTGATGTATAAACTTGAATACCTTATGGTTTGCTATTGACACACCCAAATATCTGTATTGTGAGGCAAAGGGTTTCTGTCCTACTTGAGAACTAAAGAACCATGAAAGTGACTGTTTTGAAAATCCAATATAATTTGACAGTAAAATAAGAAACTGTGTTGATTTGAACAATGAACTTTAACAATTCAAACAATAACAACAACAAAAACAAACAGTGTCTTGATAATTGGAAATTAATTTCTCCTGTCTTGAATAGACAACTCCTTTCATGTGAACATGTGAACTCCTTTCAGAAACATGGCATGAAGCTATTTGCCTTTGGTCTGGTCTTCAAACTTTCTCCCCCAATTTTCTTCCCTCACAGATCTGCTGTGTATAGCACTGCATGTGGTAGTATTTTCTGCTTTTCAGATACTGTCTTCACAACATTTGCCAGGTCATCATAAAGCTCCCACACAGATGGAGCTCTCCGGCAGTATGCAGTATAATGTCCCAGGCCATCTTTGGTCAAGCTTCCCCTGAAAGCAATGACTGCTCTCAAAGTAAGTGTTTTTCCTTGGAGAACCATAATGGAGGAAAATTCACTCAAGGCGAATTCAGTTGGATTTGGAAGGTCACTGTCAATCCATGTTATTTCTCCAATGCTGTAGCTGTGAGTAACGGTTCCTGTGCAGAGAACATTTCCTGAGGTGCTGGCTCCTGTTTTGAATTCAGATGGACATTCTGATTCATTCTGCAGTGGTCGGAGGCAGGGAGACGGTGGAAGGAAGAGTCCTTTTTCTACTGAAGTGCCAAGCTGAGCCATGCCAGAATTCTTCAGGACAGAAATGTCAGGTGAAACAAATGGTACTTCCCTGGTCATTCCTTTGTTTAGGTAGCAGTATTGTGAAGAGCAGTGTTTTGATAGGTAAACGCTTGATACATTTCTCATTGTCTTCCCAATAACAGTGGCAATATTGCACTGGGCATCGATTTGGTGGGTACCAGACCTCAACTTTGTTTTTGCAAACATTGAACTAAGTAGATCTACCCTCTGCAAGTATGTCTTTGGGGTCACACCATCTGTAGTTATGGATTTCACCAGCTGCAAGAGTGTGTTATCACTGTCATTCATGACAACATTTTGAAATGCAGAGCTGTCACAGAAAGTACAGCATAAGCACTGACAAAGGGCATCAAAGGAACAGGTGTTTAACACAGAGAGAGACAATTTCCCAACTTTAACAGGCTGATGCATGTTTCCATTTTTTAATAATCCCACTTTCACTCTTTTGGCCCCAGATGATGAATCTGCATGGAGCCATTCAATGCAGGAACTCGGGTATGAAGTCCTCTTCCTCTTTTTGGGTGGAAGAATTTGTCCTCTCCAATTTTCAACCACGTTTTCATCTGCCGTGGAAAACTTTCTGCTGGCATCAGATTCCATTAAATCGCTAGAATCCATTTCTCTGTTACCTTCAGCATTGTGGGTAATTATGGATGCAGGATTAACTTCTGCATCTTCTGCTGATGCAACTTGTTCCTCCTCTTTTTTTGCTTTTGCAGAGCAAATCCACATATTTCCTTCGATGAAGGAAAGATGCCGAGAAATGAAGCGATCGACTCTCATGGGTAAGTTCTCATGTTTGAACAGGCCATGTTTTACATTTTTGAATTCAGCTTCAACATTGGCTGAGCTTGCTGTGAGGCTGGTGCTTTTGAAGAGTGGAACCATTATTCCTGTCCACAGTGGTAAGTATCTTGCAAGTCTTATAATGTGTGGCATAATCTCAGGGAGGAAATGGATGTTATCCTATCCCCATTAGCTGCAGCGTGTGTCCTGCTCTTTTTATATTTATTTTTTCTCTATTAGCCCCTTTCATCCTGCTTGATGCTCCTATCGCAGGTGATTGAATTTTATTTCAAACACATTTTTATTATTTATATTTTTTCAGGCCTTGAGTCTCAAAATTTCCCACAGTGAATCGTTTTTGGAGGATTTTTATAGAATAAGTTTTATTTTCCATGTACTAACCCTGCAGTGACTCTTATTTAACATTAATGTAAGCTGATTTGATTTGGCCTGATAAAAGTGAAAATGAGATCAAATAAACTGCAATTAATATGAAGAGGAATATTTGTAGTTGCGATAGTTCACCACCAGAGGGCAGTGAGCGCTCATAATCCTCCATCAAACGCCTGTTAAACTGCAGTTTGTTCTGCTGGTTTTCTGCTGAATCCATGAAAAAAGCTGCTCAGCTTCAGATCTGCTTCACTAACAGCAAAACAGAAATACTGAAGCTTTTCCATCTTCACTCTAGTTTTTTCACTCTGTTAAATCTAACTGAACTATTAATGTTTATTCAGATGAATCAAACTTTTTTTTTTTTAACTTTATTTATTGTAATAAACAACAATACAAATGTACTGTGAACAAATCTCAGGAAGATAACAATAATTTACCAGGGGGAGCATAAAATAAAGCAAGAAGATAAGAAAACGACAATAAATATAAATATGTATAAAGGAAATAGCACAAATTGTGATACGTGTGCCAGATGTCGCAGTGCATTAACATAAAAGATAATCCAAAATTCCAAGTTGATTACAAGCCCGTATTGTTGATTCTGCTTTTTGATTAGTGGAGGATTGAATTGTTGATAAATAATGTTTAAGTTCGATCAAAAAAACTAAAAAATTTGGTTTTTTCTTCAAAAATTTGCATTTATGTAGGTGAAATTTAGCCTTAATAATTAGTAAATTGATAAGGAGACTCTTTACACTCATTCCTCCATTTTGTTGAAATCCAAATAAGACATTTTCCCAATATAAGTGAAAGCCTGCTGAAATTTTGGAATCAACAAAGTTACAAAAATGTTGCCAAAATATTTTAGAATGAGGACACAACCAGAACAAATGAGTGACCGATTCTGGGCAAACAACACAGAAGGAACAGTTCACATCAATGTTAGAATTGAATTTCTTTAAATAGACTTTAACGGGGTAGATTCGGTGAATGAGTTTAAAAGAAACTTCCTTTATCTTGTTAGAGAGAAGAAAGAGATTAGGGAGCAGCCAGATAAATTTCCAAGACACAGTAATATGAAAGCGATTCCAATAATGAACGACCACAGGAGTAGAGGTCACGTCCTTCAGAAACAGGGATCTGATTGACTTATTATTGTTACAAGGAAAAGGATTCAAACAAATTTTGCCAACAGGAGAATTTATGGGAGATAAAATGGGAGAGTGATCAAGGATTCTCGGCTTCTGCCGAAATAACATACAGATCTTTGTAGAAACGGCACCAAAAACTTTGGCATATTCTCCAGGAGAGACAGGAAAACTGAACTTACAGAGAAATTCTTCATAAGTCAACAACAGACCATCATTGTTGAACAATTGGTCAACCAAAACAATGTTATTATTAAACCAAGAATCAAAAAATATAGTTTTCCTCTTATATAGAATGTCCTTATTATTCCAAATAAAGTATCGGTGAGGAGAGAAGTTATGCTTGTAGATGAGTAACCATGATAAAAGAGCCTGCCGATGAAAATTAGAGAGTTTAATTGGTAGTTTGGTTATATCAAAATTACAAATTAGAAAGAACTTTAGACCACCAAATTTGGAAAAAATATGAAAGGGTATAATATTCCAGAAAGACGCTGGAGAATTAAAAAAATTACGGATCCAATTTATTTTAAAAGTATTATTTAAGATAGAGAAAGATAAGCAGTTAAGTCCTCCGTTTTCATATGAATTCATTAGAGTAGATTTTTTAATATAGTGAGTCTTATTTTTCCATATGAAGTTGAATAGCAGTTTGTCAATTTCCTTCTCATTTTTATTGTCAATGTCTAATGACTGTGCAGCATAAATTAGTCTGGAGAGGCCTTCAGCCTTTGTAAGCAGAATACGGCCACGCAAAGAAAGATCTCTAACTAACCATTGATTAAGTCTTTTTTTAGTCTTTTGAATTAGCGGGTCGAAGTTTAGGGAGCTTCTTTTTATTTGATCCTTCGTGATGTTTATACCTAAATAAATAACCTCATTCTTAACTGGTATAGCTTCAATTGAGGCTATAGAACAGTCCTTAATGGCCATTATCTCACATTTTTTAAGGTTAAGAGAAAGACCTGAAGCTTTGGAGAAAGTACCAATCTCCTTAATAGCTAAAGAGATTTGGCTCTGGTCTTTTAAAAATAAAGTAGTGTCATCTGCCAGTTGTGTTAAAGTAACCACTCTATCAGCAACAGTGATTCCTTTTAAAGGACCAGTTTTAATATGATCGGCCAGAAGTTGAGCCACTAAAAGGAACAAATATGGGGAGGCGGGACAGCCTTGTCTGATTCCTCTGCAGAGGTTGAATCTAGGAGAGGAGCCGTTTCTTAATTTGATGGAGCTGTTGCTGTTTTGATATAAGGTTTTAACAACAGAAGTAAAGAATTTCCCAAACCCAAATTTATTTATACTCTGAAAAATAAACTCATGTTCGACCGTATCAAAAGCCTTATAAAAGTCTAGAAATAAAATAAAACCATTATCACAAACAAGATCAGGATAATCTAAAATATCCAAAACAAACCTTATATTATTTGTGATATGCCTATTTTTCATAAAACCGGATTGAGTTTCATCGATAATTGAATGAAGGACAGATTTTAATCTTTTAGCTACAACTAAAGCAAAAATTTTGTAATCATTGTTAAGAAGACAAATGGGACGCCAATTATCTAGAAGTAAAGGGTCTTTTCTTGGTTTTGGTATCAGAGTGGTTAAACCCTGAGTGAGGGTTGTAGGGAGCGAACAGTTTTCTATACTTTCATTAAAAACTTGCAAAAGAAAGGGAGCGAGGTCGAACAAAAAGTGTTTGTAAAACTCAGCACTCAGGCCATCAATTCCAGGGGATTTGTTCATTTTGAGATGTGAGATGGCGTCCACAATCTCTTGCAAAGAGATTGACTCTTCACAGCATACTCGTTCACTATTAAAAATTTGATTAACTGATAAATTGGTCAACAGGGCATCAGCTGAGGCCTGACAGAAGTTGGAGAGATAAAGAGTTTCATAAAAGGAACTGCAATATCTAGCTATATCATCAAGGTTATCTGTAACAACATTGTTAATCTTTAGACTGGTAATAGAATTAGTGGTTGAATTATGTTTTTCTAGATTAAAAAAATAATGAGTGTTTTGTTCTCCCTCTTCTAACCATTTTCTCCTTGATCTAATAAACGCACCTTTACTCTTATTAATGTAAAAATCATCCAATTTAAGTTGTAATTCTGTTAACTCTTGTAGTTCGAAGTCATTTAAATTAGAAGGATTCGACTGAGTGAGTTCAAATATTCTCGTTACAATTTTGGTTTCTTCATTTCTATTTGTCTTAGCCTTGTTACTACCAAATTTTCCAGATTCGAATTTAAAAAGTTCCCAATTAATACCATAAAGATTATCTGCTTGAGCTTTATAAGATGAATCAAACTTTGGCTCTAGAGGAAAACACAAGTTACGTGACTTCCTGTGAAAATAGAAACTGAAACCAACTTTGGTCTCCTTCAGATCAGCCTCCATTTTGAGCTGCAGGATGGAAATAACTTGCTGACTTGTTACTAGAGGTAAGTGTTGCCGCTCCGGGTCCCTCCGTGTCTCTCGGCTCTCTGGAGCCTTTCTAACCGATGAACCCACCGAGGCTTCCCGGGGCCTCAGTCACCTCGGCCTGGGTCGCTCGGCTCTCATAGGGCCTGGTCCCCGCAGCAGCGCTCTGTTTACTTTATTGAAGGCCTGATCTAGAAAGGAATTAGATCAAATGAAAAACTTTATTGTGAGACGTTGCTGCTTATAAAGTGATGATAAGTGAGGTTACATTATGCGACTATAAGTAACAAAAAGAGAAATATTGAACACACTATAAACACACAGCTCAGTTACTGCGCAGTTAACCTGGTGAATGATCAGCTATGATCTACCATGACAGCAGCATCTAAAGCTGATCTGTTTGTGTGGAGCAATAATGAACTTTTCAGGTTTAATCTAAATAAATTGAGAACTTAATGTAACTTTTACAGTCCATCAGTTCTTGCTGCAGCGACTCTCTCTGGTGTTTTAACCTAAAAAGCAGAACTAAAACATTGTAAACTAGTTTCTCTGCTTGTTGAAATCAGCAGGAAGTGAATCACATCACTCCGTCCCTCATCAGTCTGGGGTTCAGCAGAAACTGATGTTTCTCTTGTCTGTGGATCAGAACCGGCTTTAAGCCGTCCACAGATTTCCTCTCTTCCTCCTCACTGAGTTTGATCTTTTTCCAGGTTTTCCTCTTGTTGCTCCTTTCAGCAGGAAGAAACTCTTTGTCTCTCAAAGTTCTGCTGGAAAAATGCGTCCAGATCCAGACTGACTCTTACCTGAAAGGTTGCTGTGTTTAGCAATCAGTATCTGCAAAATCGGAATCGATCAGCCAGAAAACTGCAGTCGGTTCAACCCTAAAAATAACAAAACTTTTAAATGGAGCAATAATAATAAAATAAATAATTTCACAAACATTTTAGATCAGTTGTAACAAACTAGTTTCTAACTAAAAGAGTTGCATTAATGTGTCTCTTTATTTTGAAGTTCAATCAGATCAATAGACTAAATATGTTTCAGGCCTCGCTGAGTGTTTGGGGGCTTCATCCCCCTATTGAAGCAGCTGTTTACCCATGATTCCTTGCAGTGGGTCCAGCTGGTACCTCAGCTGGATGCTGTGGTCCCTGAAAGCTGCTTTGTGTCTCTTGAGCTGAGAGGAAATCCTGCTGAGCTGCACACAGAGGCTGACATGTTGCTGAGATCCCAGCTGGACCCGGTTCTGTCTGGAGGAGAGCTGTGGACCCGACCTGAGCTGCTGCTCCCTCAGAACCTTCTGCTCACTGACTCCCTCCATACAGAGCTACAATAGAGTCATGATGCATTCAAGTCCACTGGGAGCTAAATAAGTTCACTAGTTCATAGGAAATGTTCACTCATTCATTCAAATGATTCACTCTGATCCTCTGAACACATGATGGGAACCAGCTTTCTGCTTCACAGGACAGTTACTGGAACCGGATCACTGGACTGACTGGTTCTGGTTTCTCTCTCCAAAAGGCCAGAAGATGGAAGATCAGGACAGAGCAGAACCTTCAGGACCCATCAGTCCATCTATGAGGAGTGACCGGTCCAAACCAGATCCTTCAGACTTCAGTAATGAACCTGAACCATCAGACAGAAAGTAAGAAACCATTTTCTAACTGATTCATGTGAATCTATAGAGATAAAATCTAAAAGATATTAACTGGTTGATCTTCAGTGTTTCAATAAACAGTAACTTAATTTTCTGAGATATTAATTTAAAGTTAGTCATGAAGGATGTTGGTCAGTAAACCAGAGTTTGAATGAAAGTCTGAATGAATCAATGATGAAAATGTTTCATGAAAACAAAAACAACCAACAATGTGAGGAGCAACGACTCAGATTGTCTCTAAACCCAGTGAAGCACTGGAGCTTCCAGACTGGGAACACTGGTATCAGTCATGATACCAGATATGATACAATGAAGTACTTCAAACCAGAGATCATCAATGATCTCAGGTTCTGTTCTGACCCAGTTCTGGTCTCTAGTTTGTGGTGGACCTTCATGAACATGTTCAGCTCCAGCCTGTTGATAGTGAAATATTTCACTGATGAAGAAATGTCTTTACAGGAGGAGGAAGTGTGAAGAAAGACCCAGAACAGGAGCTGAATGGCCGACAGCCAATCAGAGCAGCTGTTCTCCAGGTGAGACTGAACTCCTCCAATCAGAGCCTCCTGTCGTCTCTGTTGGACCAGATCCACGTCTTTAGTTGAGATTTGGAAATTCAAGGTTTAAAAGTCTTTTAGTGATCAATTATTTCAGCTGGTGTAACTGGAACTTATGTGCTGGTGATGATAAAGAAAGGAGAAAAAAAGTGATGAAAATGTTTGTTAATCAGTCAATATTTTCATCACAATATTCACCAATAATATTGAGAGTTAACAGCTCCTTGATGACCTTCTATCAGATCGCTTCTTTAAACATTCAGAGATAGAAGGTAAACTTGAGAAGAACCAAACCAGAGCAGACAAGGACTGCAACAAAATAGATGCTGTGATGAAGAAGAACAGAGAGCCTGCAGATTGATGGTCAAACATCTTCAGCACATGGATGAATTGAAGGTTTCAATTAATTTCCGTTTTTGGGATTGCTTTTTCTTATATTGTGCCTCCATATCTGGCTTGTCTTTATTTATTATCGTAGCTGCTTCAGGTTTGCTTTTGTTACATTGTGCAGCCGTGTTTCCTGGCCTATTCGCTCGTCGGTTTACGGGTCAAGAGTGGCGATTTCAGCTCGACCTGACCGAGTCCTGTGAGCGTGAGATGCTGGGTGTCTGGGGTCACTCTGGAGGCTATATGTGCAGCAGCCTCTTGGTCATCCCCAAATACCTTTGCTGAGTTTTACAGGGTTAACTGGGCCACCTTTCACCTGGGATCCTATCCCAGCGCTCATCATCATCCCAGTGAGGTGGGCATGTTTTCGGGGTTGTTTCTTTTCTGTGTGTGATTTCTCAGGACTCTGTCGGTAATCGTCATTCAGTGCTTTAATCACCGCCTCTGGCGGTCATCTGGGATTCATCGAACCGTAGTTACAGTCGTGATTTTTGTTCTTCTTACCATGCAGTTTTTATAAAATTTGGACTTTTTATTTATTGATTTACTTTTTTCTCATCCATTAAAGCTGATGCACAAATTGTCTCTGAAAATATCAAAAAAATTATTGTTTTCCTTATGTTCAGCTGAAGTGTCTCCTCTCCTATCTTTGTCTCTTTCTTCAGATTTTGATATTCGGTGTCAGAGTGACCATAAAGCGTCTCTGAAGAAGAAGTTCCTGAGTCTCTCTGAAGGCGTCGCTGAACCTGGAAATCAAACCGATCTGAACCAGATCTACACAGAGCTCTACATCACAGAGGGGTTAACTAGAGAGGTCAACCAGGAACATGAGGTCAGACACATTGAAACAGCATCCAGGAAACAAGAAACAATCAGAAGAGAAGACATCTTTAAAGTCCCACCTGGAAGAGATCAACCAATCAGAACAGTGATGACCATGGGAGTGGCTGGCATTGGGAAAACACTGTTAACACAGAAGTTCACTCTGGACTGGGCTGAAGGCAAAACCAACCAGAACATTGATTTCATATTTCCATTCACTTTCAGAGAGCTGAATATGTTGAAAGAAGAAAAGTTCAGCTTATTAGGACTGATTCATACATTATTTTCTAAAACCAAAGAAATCAGCAGCTTTGAAACGTTCCAGGTTCTGTTCATCTTTGATGGTCTGGATGAAAGTCGATTTACTCTGGATTTCAAGAACAATCCGATCCTGACTGATGTTACAGAGTCCAGCTCAGTGGATGTTCTGGTGACAAACCTCATCAGGAGGAAACTGCTTCCCTCTGCTCTCCTCTGGATAACCACACGACCTGCAGCAGCCAATCAGATCCCTGCTGAGTGTGTTGACATGGCAACAGAGGTCAGAGGGTTCACTGACCCCCAGAAGGAGGAGTACTTCAGGAAGAGATTCAGAGATGATGAAGAGAAGGCCAGCAGGATCATCTCCCACATCCAGAAATCAAAAAGTCTCCACATCATGTGTCACATCCCAGTTTTCTGCTGGATCACTGCTAAAGTTCTGGAGGATGTGATGAAGACCAGAGAGGGAGGAAAACTGCCAAAGACTCTGACTGAGATGTACATAGCATTCCTGGAGGTTAACTTCGCAATCAAGAAGGAAAAGTATGATGGAGGAAAAAAGACAAGATCAATCTGGAGTCCAGAGAACAAGAAGCTGATTGAGTCTCTAGGAAAACTGGCTTTTGAGCAGCTGCTGGAGGGAAACCTGATCTTCTATGACGAAGAGCTCGAAAAGTGCGGCATCAACATCAAAGATGCTGCGTTGTTCTCAGGAGTGTTCACTGAAATGTTTAAAAGAGAGAGAGGGACGTGCGACATCTCCGTCTACTCCTTTGTTCATCTGAGCATCCAGGAGTTTCTGGCTGCAGTCTACATGCTCCACTGTTTCACCAGCAGGAAGTCAGAGGTGATCAAGACGTTTCTGGGAGAAAAATACAGAGAAACATCTCTAGATGAGTTCATGAAGAAAGTCATGAAGAAATCCCTCAGCAGTAAAAATGGCCACCTGGACCTGTTTGTCCGCTTCCTTCATGGTCTCACTGTGGAGTCCAACCAGAGACTCTTAGAAGATCTGCTGGGTCAGACAGAGAACAGTCCAGAAACCATCCAGAGAATCATCACCAACCTGAAGGAGATGAACACTGATAGAATCTCTACTGACAGAATAATCACCAACCCGAAGAAGATGAACACTAAAATAATCTCTCTTTTCCAAGATATAATGAACACTGATAGAATCTCTCCTGGCAGAAGCATCAACATCTTCTACTGTCTGGTGGAGATGAACGACGTCTCATTTTATCAGGAGATCCAACGGCTGCTGGATTCAGGGAAGGAGCTCTCAGAGACTGACTGTTCAGCTCTGGCCTTCATGCTGCAGATGTCAGAGGTTCTGGATGAGTTGGACCTGGAGAAGTACAACACATCAGAATCAGGACGACTGAGACTGCTTCCAGCTGTGAGGAACTGCAGAAAGGCTCGGTGAGTCCAGATGTTTTCATTGTGTGAATGCTGATTCAGCTCTATTGTCCTCCTGTTTCTTCTTCTTCTTCAAGTTGCTTCTGGATGTTTTTGGTCTTTAACTTCTTCCTTCATCCTCTGGACTATTTCAGCCATTCAACCATCTAAACATTCAGCTCATCCAGGACAGCTGCAGCTTCTGGTTTTAGACATTTTGATCATTTTAAAAATATTTATCTTTTTATCAGTTTTCGTGTTTAAATGAATAGAAAACCCTGAACTCTAAATGTGGTGATTGTTGTCTGGCTCCAGAAAAAGTCCTAGTTTCTGTCAGATCCTCCCAAAGCTCTGAGAACTCTGCTTCCAGAGCTGGAACCATTTTCCTCATCAACTCTTCATCTGCAGCTTTTGTTGAAGCTGTTAGCCATGAAGACCTGGAGAGACATGAGCTTCAACTCTTTAGACATCCCAGCCTCTTCTAGTTACTGGAGAACTTTCACTGCTTCACCATGAAAAATGCTGCTGGACCCAAATGCTCTGTTTTGGTCTTCAGCTCTTTAAGAGTTTAGCAACAATTTCTTCTAACATCCAAACCTTTGTTCCTCTGAGCCAAGCGGTCTAGTCCAAGTCCGAGCTGTGAGCAGTTCCTCCTCCTCTCCATCATCTCCAGTAGTTTCCTTCATCAGCTCAGTCAGCCTCTTCATCAGCTGCTTCAGCTCCTTTGAGGCTCTGATGCTGCAGCTCCATCAGATGCTGCAGAGAAAACTGAACTTTCCTTCACAGATGATAGAAGATCTTCAACATCTGACTGCAGCTGAAGGTCTGAGGACATGAAGCCTGGACCAGAACCAGAACCAGAACCTGGACTTTAACCAGGAACTGCACAGATTCTCTGTGGGGTCAAACTCAGTAAATTGAAGATCAGATGTTGATCAGATGATGACATCACTGTTATCATATTTTAGTCTGTTTATGTTCCAGATTGATTTCATTAGAACTGAATTTATTTCTTCTCTAATCACAGACTTGGTGGCTGTTGGCTCCGAAAGGCTGAATATGAAGTTTTGGCCTCGGCTCTGAAGTCCAACCCAGATCTGACTGAACTGGAAATAAGTGAGATCCACATAAATGGAGGTAGAGACTCTGATCTGAAGCCTCTGGTTGAGATCCTGGAGAGTTCAGTCAGTAAAGTGAAGAATCTGAGGTTTGTTTTCTTTATTTATACAATAAAATCATTCATTTATACTTTAAACATTAGTTTAATTAATGCTTTTATTCTAATATATTTTATTTTAAAACAACCTGTTTAAATATCAGAATAAAATCTCTAAAACTTTTTACCTTATATATTATTTTTTTCTAATTTCAGACTTTGAGATTATTGAACTTTGTTTTTCAGTTTTTACTTTAAAATGTTTTGACTGATGAACAAAATGAGTAAAATAATTCAAATGATGTAAATTAATGATGGAGATGTTTCAGTTTGGTAAAGATTCAGATTGTTTTATTTCTCATTTCTGATTCTCATCTTTACATCCAGAATGAAATGTTGTTCCTCCAGAGTCGAGCCACAAACACTGACAAGTTCAAATCATCATTAATGACCAAATCTAAGAAATGACTGATTGTAGAAAAGCAAATCTAGATGAAATGAATGAAAGTGAGGTTTGCAGCAGCAGCAGGTTCCTCAGCTTTGTCCTGAAGCTGTGGTTCTGTTGGACCGGGTCAGAGAGGAACCGTCCTCTTCAGTCTGACAGCTGTCAGTCGGTTGGAGCCTCGTCTCTGTGATGATGCTTCATCAGGTCACGTCTCCTTAGGAAATAATGGCCTCCATTGGCTTTCAGCAGCTTTAATAAGAACCCAAGGCCATTAATGAAGAAACTGAGTGGTTCTGATCCAGTTACCAAGTCGGGTCTCCAGCTGATGATCAGGAACCAGCAGAAATAGCTCAACTCATCCAGGCTGATAGAAAACTTTGAGTTTCTTTATTGATCAAATGTTCTGGTTCTGCTGGTTTGGACTCTTTAAACCAGTTTGACTGGATCAGATGTTAGAATCAGTTCATCATGTTTCTTTTACATTCAGGGAAATTAATTTTCTACATTTTTATTATTTATTTGTTCATATTTCAGTTTTAACCTGCATCCTGTTGGCTTCAGCTCACATCTTTTATTCTTTATTCAGATTGAATGAATGCAGTTTGTCAGAGACCAGCTGGACTTCTCTGTTCTCAGCTCTGAAGTCCAAACCGACCCATCTGACAAGACTGGACCTGAGCAGATCCAACCTGGAAGATTCTGTAGTGAAGGAGCTCTGTGGTTTTCTACAGACTGAAGGCTGCAGACTGGAGACATTGATGTATGTAATTATATAATTATTGATATTTCTGTGAATAATTATATATAATTGATCATAAATCAAATTAATTTCTTCTGTTCTAATAAATATTTTCTGAGTTTGTTCCTGGACTTGGATCCAGAGTTTAATTTAGTCCCTCTGTGTAACTGAGTTGGACCTGCTGATCTGAGGTCAGAACAGGACAGCATTCGGACCCCCAGTGTGTAGAAATCCCCCTCATGTGAAGCAGGTCAAAGGTCATTCAACCCAGTCTAGAAAAGTGAATTCCTGGAATCTGACAGGAACTAATCAATAATCAATGATTGATGCTTCAACACTTTGATCAGAACCTGGAATGATTTTACTGACTAAAATCCTCCAACACAACATGACCCAGTACCAGGTTCTGGTTCTGGTTCTGGTTCTGAAGTCAGCAGGTCTTTATTGAAGCAGCAGCTTGTTGGCATTAATATTGATGAGAATCTTTAACTGGTTCTGTTGGACTGGTTAACCTGCATCCTGTTGGCTTCAGCTCACATCTTTTATTCTTTATTCAGATTGTTTGACTGCAGTTTGTCAGAGACCAGCAGGACTTCTCTGTTCTCAGCTCTGAAGTCCAACCCGACCCATCTGACAGAACTGGACCTGTACAGAACCAACCTGCAAGGTTCTAGAGTGAAGGAGCTCTGTGGTTTTCTACAGACTGAAGGCTGCAGACTGGAGACATTGATGTATGTAATTATATAATTATTGATATTTCTGTGAATAATTAGATATAATTGATCATAAATCAAATTAATTTCTTCTGTTCTAATAAATATTTTCTGAGTTTGTTCCTGGACTTGGATCCAGAGTTTAATTTAGTCCCTCTGTGTAACTGAGTTGGACCTGCTGATCTGAGGTCATAACAGGAAAGCATTCGGACCCCCAGTGTGTAGAAACCCCCCTCATGTGAAGCAGGTCAAAGGTCATTCAACCCAGTCTAGAAAAGTGAATTCCTGGAATCTGACAGGAACTAATCAATAATCAATGATTGATGCTTCAACACTTTGATCAGAACCTGGAATGATTTCACTGACTAAAATCCTCCAACACAACATGACCCAGTACCTGGTTCTGGTTCTGGTTCTGAAGTCAGCAGGTCTTTATTGAAGCAGCAGCTTGTTGGCATTAATATTGATGAGAATCTTTAACTGGTTCTGTTGGACTGGTTAACCTGCATCCTGTTGGCTTCAGCTCACATCTTTTATTCTTTATTCAGATTGAATTACTGCAGTTTGTCAAAGATCAGCTGTGATTATTTGGCCTCAACTCTGAAGTCCAACCCGACCCGTCTGACAGACCTGAACCTGAGAGGAAACGACCTGAAGTATTCAGATGTTCAGCAGCTGAAGGATCTTGTAAAGATTTTAATGTAAGTAAATGTTTGTAGTGAGTCCAGCTGCTGTCAGCATATTGAACTAAACCCAGTTAGCATCAAAGCAAAGATCCAGTGTTCCCAGTAAAGCTGCAGCTTCTCAGTGGGAGGAGAATGGTTCAGGCTTCCTGATTGAACACAGAGACAGCAATCAGCCAATCAGAGGAGCAGCAGCTTGCTGTGTTCCTGCGTTTGTGTTGGTGTGAAGATGAGTGTTGTTGCTGTGTCCATGTCTCCAGGAAGTCCAGCTGGACTCCAGCGTCCAGCCGTCCAACATGTCTAGAGACAGTGGTCCTCATCCATCAAACTGTGGCAGCAGCAGATCTGATCTCAGATCTGTTTGTTCTCTCAGTTCAACAGGAAACAACTGATCGGGTGCATCTTGGTCACAGCTCTGAGATCAGTCTGACTGCAGTCTGGAAACCATCTAGTGGATGTGCTGCGTCACTGACTGCTGCTGGAGAGAGGCTGGAAACACTCACTGATCTGCTCTCTCCTTCCTTCTTCTCTTTGCAGAATCTGATCTCTGTGAAGTAGAGAATGGTCTCAGTGTCCTGCTGATCCTCAGAGGTTGAAGCTGCAGCAGTTTGAGTCTAAAGAGACTCTGACTGGATCATGATGATGACCTCTGACCTCCAAGGTTTTCCTCCTGTTTATTTTCTCATGTCTGTCATTTAGTGTCTGATATTGTTTGTCTCTTTGGATCAATAAAGATCCAATTCAAACTGGGCTCCATTTAGAGGCTTCATGGAGTTTTGATCTGAACTGGATTCAACTGGAAAGTTGATCTTTTTTCTCTGATTCATTTTCATCCTGGAACCAAAAATGGTCTGAGAATGGAAACATGGGAATCATTTTCAGTTCAGCTTTGAAGCCATGAAAGACACTTCAAACCTCTTTTCTCTGCTGCTTCTTCCTTCTGCTGACATGAAAATGTTCCTCAAAGCTCCACAGATAAAAAGATGCTTTACTGGAAACTGCAGAGAAACTTCAGCTTCCAGCAGAGAAACCAGTTTAACCAGTTTAGAACTGGATGTCCTACAGAAACTCTAATCTTAGAGCAGTTTTCAGGAACATGTGGAACCTGGAAAAAAAAAGATTTTATATATTTTATGTTCATTGTAAAAGCTAAATCTTGAAGTTTTACGTCATCATTGATTCTCAGCTTTAATTTCTCTCAGTTTGTTTTGGTTTTTACTTTTTTAACTCCATATTTCATGTTTTGAGTTTTCTAGAGAACTTCAGGCTCTTTACTGTGATTTTACTGATTTATTCAAACCTCAGAGAATCACTGGGATAATGTGCTGATTGGTTCATGTTTGATTTTCATAATTCTTCTAATGCAATGTGGGTTGCTGGATGTTTAACGACCAAATAAAGTTTTTAAAAAATCTTTGTGTATTTTTTATGCAGCTGACTGTGTACACATATAATAACTAAACCTTCATTTTAATCCTCCATGCCATTATTGCTGTATTATAAGTTTTCACATTTAGTTTCACAGCTTAAATTAGAAAAAGCAGAAACATCTCAAGTTGATTTCAGCTTTAAGCTACTAATTTAGCCAGCAGTTTATTTTTGCAGTATTCAGACTGAAGATGTTTTTTTAATAAAACAGATGAGAACCAATCTTTTCAATCAAAACTCGATTAATTAAATCAGCTATTGAATTAGAATAATAACTTGTATAAAACTGCCATTTCTGTCTGGTTAATGGTGCAGCAGATCCTGCAGGGGGCGCTCTGGGGCCTCAGTGTTCAGGTCGGTTACAGTCTCATCTCCCAGACTCCTGAATCTTCTGGTTCCTTCCTGAAATTATTTCCTGCAATAAAATGTTGGTTGGAAATGAGCAGAAAACTGAGAAAAACCTGAAAAAGTTCAAATCTGACCTAAAGTTTTACAGCTCAACTTATACAAAGGAAAACATGAAAATAAAGGTGTTTATTGTCACCTGGAAGGAGGCGGAGCCTCAGCTGGGTCAGGGGGCGGAGCCTCAGCTGGGTCAGCTCTAGTCATGTTTGGATCAGAACCGGTTCAGACTCCATGCAGCAGCAGAGCAGAGTCTGTATATTTTTGTTATTTAATAAATTATCTTAAGAAAACGCAATTGATAGAAATGATATAAGGTTTCGTCATTTTTCTTTTTTGGGGGGGGGGTTGGGGGAATATATATGTAGCATCCCGATCCACACTCCATTCCAGTTCATGGCGGTAATGCACATCAATAAGTTGCTTGCCAACCGCCAAAGAAGAAGAAGAAGAAGAGCAGCGTCTGGATCAGGTGGGTGTTCACTTCTTGTTTTGCTGATGTTTTATTTACAATGTTTTAATGTGAAATTAATCCACAGCATAAACAACTAAGCAGGTGTAAGTGAACCAGGGTGTGATATTATTTAAAACAATGTGGTTGCAAGGAAGTAAATTTGATAAGACTTTATTTGAAGGTTGTACGTAAAAAAGGACATATGATTCTTTATAAATGTTGTCATGAAATGTCATTTTGTAAATAAGACACTTTTTTATACAGGGTTTACACTTTTAATTGACTTTTTATGTAATGTTTTAGTGTAAGTGTGCATAAAAATCTCATTATTTACCAAAAAATGGACAAAGTTTACACTTTTACTGTGTGGATTATTGAACAAAACTATCAAGCTGCCCTTAGATCAAATATAACTCGGATTAAATTAATGAATGAAATATAAAATCAGTATTCCTGGATGTAGAAAATGTTTCTGTAAGGATGCAGTTGTGACCTCACACCACTAGGGGCGCTAGCGGCCGCGCTGTTTCTCTTCTCGTGTACAGTGCGCATGCTCACTGAGCATTGTTGTTGTAGTCAGCTGGTGGTTGTCATTCTGGCGGAAAGTGGAGAAAAATATCAAGTGAAACGGAGCAAAAGCCGAACGGATTGAAATATTTTACAGAAACGACAGTAGGTGTCGCTGTTTTCGCTTTATAACTAACAGTGGCGCTTAATTTTATTTAAAATTAGAGCAAGTTGATCGTTTCTCCGCAGGTGGAGCGCTCGGATGGAGGCAGAGCCGGAGGACCAGGAGGAGGAAGAGGCGGCTGCCGCCATGCTGTGGTCCATCCAGGAGGCTCTGGAGAGGCAGACCCAGCAGATCGGAGCGTCGGCCTGCGGGGCCACAGCGGTGGTGGACGTCCTGAAGGCCCTCGGAGTGGATGTTGCGCCGGAAGAAGCTGACCGCTGCGTCCAGACCCGCCTGAGGAGGAACGAGTCTCCGCTGCCAGACTACCTGCTGTCCCGCAGCGAAGCAGGTGAGCTGCGGCCATGTTTATATTATGGGATGTTGGAGCGTGAAGAATAGTTTTTGACATGTTTGCCAGCGAAATAATGTGCAGCTGTTCATTTCTATTGAGATTAGAACGGATAGCAGTGACAGAAAATGTATTTTTGGTCATAATTTTCTGTATTTAAAAGCTGTTGATTGTGTTAGAGTACAGAGAGTAGAATGTAAATCTGCAAGTTTTAATTTGTAAATAATTTGAAGGGATCTGGATGAAGTATTTTTGTTCATATGACATCCGATCTTAATTGAGTTTCTCGTTTTTTTCTCTTAAAAAATGTCCAATGACAAGAGATATTTGTCTGTTAGTTGTACGATGAAGTTAGAGTGGGGTTACAAGAATAGTCTTTTAATTTTATTTCTGAAAGTCCTCATAATAGTATTTGAAAAAAATTCAAAATTGTACTTGATAAAATTACAAGCGAAAGTCGTTTTAATTAGGAAAAAAAGCTTGTAGTTATTAACATGTTATGATTTCTGTCATTAAAACAAACTAAATGAATTTTTAGAGTTCTTCTGATATGATGGTGATGGGTAAAAAAACATCTGTAAAACTAATACCAAAGTAAAATTTCACATTTCTCATTTAAACATTTTATTTTTTCTGTAGAAATTTTAAAAAAATTACTACAATTCTTGCTATAGAAAAGAAGTCACAGCTTCAACCTAATATTTTAATGTAGATCTGAATTCAAAGTCAAAATAAGTCAAACCAAGATGGCCGCCCTGACATCACTCTGCATGTTCTAAACACAAGGAGTGAATTAGTTAAAAAATAATGTAGATGTTCCATGAATTAATCTGTAGTGTGAATCTTTTTTCTTGTTGCCGTTAGCGACCGGTCATGTTTACCTTCGTCCAGGTGCGACTCACGTTCAGCTGATCCGAGGTGCTCAGGAGGCCAGCGGCGGGAAGGCCGTCGGCCGCTTCTTCCACCTTTATCCACGGCGGCGCGTCAGGTTGGTTTCCTGGCTCGCACGCTGGATCAGGAAGGGCGTCGTTCCCGTGGCGACCATGAACATGCAGGTGGCCGTGCCCGACGGCGAGGAGGTCCCCGACGCTTGGCACCATCAGCTCATATTTGGAGTGGCGCCCAGAGCCGTTTTTATGACCAACCCTTTGGATGTAGGTGTGTAAGCCAGAAGATTTATGGTTTATTTTACCATATTGTACCAAAGCAGTCAACCTGTTGGTTTAGTTATTGGTTATTTTACTCTTAATTCCACTTACTGAACAAATGAAAGTTGTTTTTACATGCTGGTGTGTCTTTAAGTGAGCTGTACTGGCGCAGAGTTGTCACATAAAATAGGATTTCAGTACGTTTATCTCTGATTTTTGTTTCTAAATGGTTCAAGTCAAATCAGAATTGTTTTTCTGTATCAGAATTGAAAGAAGGGGATGAGCGCATCTCTGTTTTGTCATCTACTTTTATATGAACATAAAGAAGTTTGGTTCTGTTCTCTCTTTCAGTCGGTGAGGTCGAAGTTCATCAGCGACTCTGCAGCCAGTCGGTGCTGCTGGTTCGTCGGGAAGACGTTCTGCAGAGATTAACGCCCGACGGTCCGCCGACCGACCTCTCCCAGATTCAGTCGGACCCGCGCTGGTGGAAGCTGGACGTCGAGGGTGAGGCGGCGACCTTCCTCACCCACCTGACGCCGACCTCTGAGCCTGGTTTGATTCTGGTTTTCTTTTCTCCAGGTCAAGTGAGGCGGATGATGTTAGAGGAAGAGCTGGAGGACGGGCCCAGGACGGCTCACGTCAGCATCCCCGCGGCGTACAGTTCAGGGGTCACGCTGTTTGCGCTGACGGGTTCAGACGTGGCTCAGCAGCTCCTCAAGGCTCCTGAACTTCCTCTGCTGTGACGACGGAAAAACCGACTGGAGAAACGCTGGAAAGGAAAGCAGCTCTCTGATTATTCTCCTCCAGTCAGCTGGAACGCTGATTATCTCAGTTCATTTATTTATTTCAGAAGCAATAAAAGCTTCAACTCCATCTTAGTTATGAGACTGAAATATGGAGTTGGAGTTAGTGAGCTTCGGTTCATTTTCTGCTCCGTTTTTTCCACTAAAGATGTAGAAATGTCGCATCTTTTGCTGTTTCTCCGTCATGTTTTACATGTAATATTGTTACAATACTAATAATAAATGTTTTTGTGGAATGTTCTGTGTTTCTTTAAAAAGTTCAAATATTAATGTTCAATGTATAACTAAAATATAAACTCTCAAATGCTAAAAGCAGAAATATTTAAGTATACTATGTTATTTATTTTAAATGCATAAGTTTGGAATCAGAGAGGAATTATCAAGCACTAAAAGCCAGAATACAGTTTCCAAATAATAAAATGTGTGGAGTCAAAATGAAAACAGTTGTGAAGTTTTACCATAATGAGCATTTGTAGGAGAAAAGGGTGAAGTTTGCAAACTGAATAAGTAGGTTGCTTATACAAGTTAAAAAATGTATATAGTTCTTAAAGAGATTTTAGGAAACTTTCCAAAATCGTTCCTGAAGATCAGCTGCATTTCTTTTTAGGGAACGATTCTCATGTTCAGGACCCGGCACTGCTTCAACATGTCTGAAGTAAAAATAAAGTATTTAGTGTGAAGGCTATAAGTGAAATAGATCTGATAATGTAGAATGATGTGCAGGTTCTTATGAAGTCAAAAAAGGTGTGCTGGTTATTTAATTTAATGTAGTGAAGCATTTAGGAAATAACAGATACGTTGAGGAATGAAGACATTTTTTCACAAAGGTAATCCTGGCAGCGAAGAAAAACGATGTGAAAGATGAATGAAGAAGATAAGATGGGGATTTTGGAGGAAATTGAAACGAAGGAAAGAATTATTAGAGTATGAAAATACTGCAAATGCAGTTAAATCATTACTGAAAGTACGTTTGTAAAATATTGTTGAATGAAATCCTCCTAAAAAACTTCAAGAAGTAATGTTGTTAGTAGTAACTCTTAAATCTGATAAACTTCTTCCGTTTGTTGTGTTTGCTGGCCATAGATTTTAACCACATCTATGGTAGTGAAAAAGTTAAAATCCTAATTTAGCTCTAACGATGATTGAAGCTTCATTATTGCTTTAGAAAGTGTATTAAAAGTAAATGTTAACTATTTATTTTACAGTTTAGCGGTAAACGAACTACGTCTCCCGTGATGCTTTGCGCTTTCTCTCCCATAGGAAGTAGTGGAATCCAAAAAGTGTTCCTCCCATCATTTGGTGAAGGTAAGACTCCACACGTGTCGACGGTTTTAGCTTCTCTGTTCTCTCTCTTTTTTCGTTAGTAATTTAGTTTGTGTGCAAACTTTGCATGTTTTTCTCACTGTGACTCCACGCAGTGTGTGTGTGTGTTAATGTTTAGTTGCGTCACATGTGTCCCGACTCCCCGCAGCTTCCACGGAGGGTCAGTCCACCCACGGAGAGCGGGGAAAGCACAGCAGGCGAAACGGGCTGCGAGTAATTCTTGGTTCATACCAACAGAGGTTGGTAAATGTTGTGCATGTCGACGTCTTTTTGCTGCTAGGTTCACTTTAAAGTCAACAATATTTAGAAAAGAAAAGCTTAAAAGTGATGGATGCAAATAAAGATTTCATTATTTTCTAGCGGCATTTTAAATCTGCTCCCAGCTTATTATATGTACTTTTCTATCAGTTGGTTTCAGGAGGTCACATGAGCCCAGTGACTCCAATCAGAGTTGAACATGTTCAGCCAGGGTCCAACACTGGACTCTCTGTTCTCCCAGAGATTGGCCCGTTTATCTTTACTCTGTTTCTGCAGTAATCTGGGGCTCCAGATCAATGCCGATTGTGTTAAAAGTCCAGTTTCCTTTTTCTTCCAGCTCATTGGTTTGATCTCTACGATTTCATCGGACCTCCATCCCCTGGAAAAGGTCACGGCTCTTCCTGCTAAAGGTCAGCGCTTGCATAATTGCACGGTGGCTTCGCACGGTGAGAGAAAATCCTCCTTCAAGTCGAATCTCTTGTGGTTCCAGTTGCGATGGCGGAGCGGGTTCTGGTGGTAGGAGGCGGGGGACGGGAACACGCGCTGGCCTGGAAGCTGGCCCAGTCGCCCCGGGTCCAGCAGGTTCTGGTGGCTCCCGGAAACGCAGGAACCGCCAGCTGCGGCAAGATCAGCAACTCTGGTACCTGAGGGGCTGTTGGACCTGCTAACTGCTCAACATAGGATGTATTTTAGCTGAAGTCACTGGACAGAATTGAAAAACAGAGGTGAGCATCTGTAGCTTTCTGTTGCGTTTCTGCAGAGGTGTCGGTGAGCAACCACAGCATCCTGGCTCAGTTCTGTAAGGACCACCAAGTCGGTTTGGTCGTAGTCGGACCCGAGGCGCCGCTGGCAGCAGGTGGAATCGATTCCAGTTTCTTATTGTGGGATCAAACCTCAGGAGGTTCTGACCCGTATCGTCTCTGCAGGTATGGTGGACGATCTGACGGCGGATCTTTTCTTATTTCTGTAGACAGTCTTTAAAAACAGATAAAAGTATTTAAATGACATTAACAGCAGCAGCATAATATTGTATGTGTAATACATTTATTTACAGATTAATTCAGTTCTACAAAAGACTGCAATTAACTAAGTAATATTAAGTACTAATAATTTAAACTTTATTAACTTTTTATATTTAATTTTTCTCTATTAGCCCCTTTCATCCTGCTTGATGCTCCTATCGCAGGTGATTGAATTTTATTTCAAACACATTTTTATTATTTATATTTTTTCAGGCCTTGAGTCTCAAAATTTCCCACAGTGAATCGTTTTTGGAAGATTTTTATAGAATAAGTTTTATTTTCCATGTACTAACCCTGCAGTGACTCTTATTTAACATTAATGTAAGCTGATTTGATTTGGCCTGATAAAAGTGAAAATGAGATCAAATAAACTGCAATTAATATGAAGAGGAATATTTGTAGTTGCGATAGTTCACCACCAGAGGGCAGTGAGCGCTCATAATCCTCCATCAAACGCCTGTTAAACTGCAGTTTGTTCTGCTGGTTTTCTGCTGAATCCTTGAAAAAAGCTGCTCAGCTTCAGATCTGCTTCACTAACAGCAAAACAGAAATACTGAAGCTTTTCCATCTTCACTCTAGTTTTTTCACTCTGTTAAATCTAACTGAACTATTAATGTTTATTCAGATGAATCAAACTTTGGCTCTAGAGGAAAACACAAGTTACGTGACTTCCTGTGGAAATAGAAATTGAAACCAACTCTGGTCTCGTTCAGATCAGCCTCCATTTTGAGCTGCAGGATGGAAATAACTTGCTGACTTGTTACTAGAGGTAAGTGTTGCCGCTCCGGGTCCCTCCGTGTCTCTCGGCTCTCTGGAGCCTTTCTAACCGATGAACCCACCGAGGCTTCCCGGGGCCTCAGTCACCTCGGCCTGGGTCGCTCGGCTCTCATAGGGCCTGGTCCCCGCAGCAGCGCTCTGTTTACTTTATTGAAGGCCTGATCTAGAAAGGAATTAGATCAAATGAAAAACTTTATTGTGAGACGTTGCTGCTTTTAAAGTGATGCTAAGTGAGGTTACATTATGCGACTATAAGGAACAAAAAGAGAAATATTGAACACACTATAAACACACAGCTCAGTTACTGCGCAGTTAACCTGGTGAATGATCAGCTATGATCTACCATGACAGCAGCATCTAAAGCTGATCTGTTTGTGTGGAGCAATAATGAACTTTTCAGATTTAATCTAAATAAACTGAGAACTTAATGTAACTTTTACAGTCCATCAGTTCTTGCTGCAGCGACTCTCTCTGGTGTTTTAACCTAAAAAGCAGAACTAAAACATTGTAAACTAGTTTCTCTGCTTGTTGAAATCAGCAGGAAGTGAATCACATCACTCCGTCCCTCATCAGTCTGGGGTTCAGCAGAAACTGATGTTTCTCTTGTCTGTGGATCAGAACCGGCTTTAAGCCGTCCACAGATTTCCTCTCTTCCTCCTCACTGAGTTTGGTCTTTTTCCAGGTTTTCCTCTTGTTGCTCCTTTCAGCAGGAAGAAACTCTTTGTCTCTCAAAGCTCTGCTGGAAAAATGCATCCAGATCCAGACTGACTCTTACCTGAAAGGTTGCTGTGTTTAGCAATCAGTATCTGCAAAATCGGAATCGATCAGCCAGAAAACTGCAGTCGGTTCAACCCTAAAAATAACAAAACTTTTAAATGGAGCAATAATAATCAAACAAATAATTTCACAAACGTTTTAGATCAGTTGTAACAAACTAGTTTCTAACTAAAAGAGTTGCATTAATGTGTCTCTTTATTTTGAAGTTCAATCAGATCAATAGACTAAATATGTTTCAGGCCTCGCTGAGTGTTTGGGGGCTTCATCCCCCTATTGAAGCAGCTGTTTACCCATGATTCCTTGCAGTGGGTCCAGCTGGTACCTCAGCTGGATGCTGTGGTCCCTGAAAGCTGCTTTGTGTCTCTTGAGCTGAGAGGAAATCCTGCTGAGCTGCACACAGAGGCTGACATGTTGCTGAGATCCAAGCTGGACCCGGTTCTGTCTGGAGGAGAGCTGTGGACCCGACCTGAGCTGCTGCTCCCTCAGAACCTTCTGCTCACTGACTCCCTCCATACAGAGCTACAATGGAGTCATGATGCGTTCAAGTCCACTGGGAGCTAAATAAGTTCACTAGTTCATAGGAAATGTTCACTCATTCATTCAAATGATTCACTCTGATCCTCTGAACACATGATGGGAACCAGCTTTCTGCTTCACAGGACAGTTACTGGAACCGGATCACTGGACTGACTGGTTCTGGTTTCTCTCTCCAAAAGGCCAGAAGATGAAAGATCAGGACAGAGCAGAACCTCCAGGACCCATCAGTCCATCTATGAGGAGTGACTGGTCCAAAGATGATCCTCCATACTTCAGTAATGAACCTGAGCCATCAGACAGAAAGTAAGAAACCATTTTCTAACTGATTCATGTGAATCTATAGAGATATAAAATAAAAGATATTAACTGGTTGATCTTCAGTGTTTTAATAAACAGTAACTTAATTTTCTGAGATATTAATTTAAAGTTAGTCATGAAGGATGTTGGTCAGTAAATCAAAGTTTGAATGAAGGTCTGAATGAATCAATGATAAAAATGTTGCATGAAAACAAAAACAACCAACAATGTGAGGAGCAACGACTCAGATTGTCTCTAAACCCAGTGAAGCACTGCAGCTTCCAGACTGGGAACACTGGTATCAGTCATGATACCAGATATGATACAATGAAGAACTTCACACCAGAGATCATCAATGATCTCAGGTTCTGTTCTGACCCAGTTCTGGTCTCTAGTTTGTGGTGAACCTTCATGAACATGTTCAGCTCCAGCCTGTTGATAGTGAAATATTTCACTGATGAAGAAATGTCTTTACAGGAGCTGTGAGTGTGAAGAAAGACCCAGAACAGGAGCTGAACGGCCGACAGCCAATAAGAGCAGCTGTTCTCCAGGTGAGACTGAACTCCTCCAATCAGAGCCTCCTGTCGTCTCTGTTGGACCAGATCCACGTCTTTAGTTGAGATTTGGAAATTTAAGGTTTAAAAGTCTTTTAGTGATCAATTATTTCAGCTGGTGTAACTGGAACTTATGTGCTGGTGATGATAAAGAAAGGAGAAAAAAAGTGATGAAAATGTTTGTTAATCAGTCAATATTTTCATCACAATATTCACCAATAATATTGAGAGTTAACAGCTCCTTGATGACCTTCTATCAGATCGCGTCTTTAAACATTCAGAGATAGAAGGTAAACTTGAGAAGAACCAAACCAGAGCAGACAAGGACTGCAACAAAATAGATGCTGTGATGAAGAAGAACAGAGAGCCTGCAGATTGATGGTCAAACATCTTCAGCACATGGATGAATTGAAGGTTTTAATTAATTTCCGTTTTTGGGATTGCTTTTTATTATATTGTGCCGCCATATCTGGCTTGTCTTTATTTATTATCGTAGCTGCTTCAGGTTTGCTTTTGTTACATTGTGCAGCCGTGTTCGACTTGCCTCATTGAGTGTTGCAACGGTGATGGGTTTGTACTTATATTTCTATTTCATGCCCCTTTTACGCTGCTGGGGAACCTCTGGTGGCATTTTCTGCTCAACAGGGTTTCCTGGCCTATTCGCTCGTCGGTTTACGGGTGAAGAGTGGCGAATTCAGCTCGACCTGACCGAGTCCTGTGACCGCCAGAGCGCTCGGTCCCTCAGAATCATCGTGTTTCACGAGAAGATTAAGGGACTGAGCTGTCATTGTCACGTGACTATATAGACTTACTGGTGTCACCGGGGGTCACATGTGACCATGTTGGTATAAGATTCTCGACCTGTGCAAGAGAGATCATTACCTGAGTGAAGTTGGCCCCCCCACTTTTATTAAATCAGACAAAATTGGTGTCAAACGTTTGTGCTGGTTTGTGCAGCAAAATTTTTTGTTTGTGCTGCTATCATTTTAAAGATATAAAGAAATGTTTTTAGAGGTCATCAAAGGTCAACCAGCCCCCCCACCTTCTTCATCTCCTGGCTCTGAGGGTTTGTTGAGGGTGCATTTCTGCAGATTGCAATAGCATAGGTTGGAGGAGAAGCCTGAATATATGTATATATATATTTTTGGCACAGATGAGCTGTCTTATATCATACTGTACTGAAACAGTAACAATTTTGGAAAATATGTAAAAATACATTCCTTTTATGAATCTTGCATACTGCAGGTGCAAGTGGACAAACTTACCTTGATGCACTGCTATGAAGTATTGAAAAGAAGTGTTGCTGTCGATCATAACATTGACCTCAAAAGGGCTGAGTACATGCCAAGCACATGCTTGGTTATTTTCTTATTTTTTGTATTTAAAAAGTACAGTTTGTCTAATAGCACCCTCTAGTGATCAGAAGCTAAGATACAGGTCACCAAGATTGTTTTGGGAGGCATTGTAGCAACCTGTTCATTCGAAATAAGACCAAGTTTGAATTTAATTTCTTCCAGGTTAAAATTAAAGTATTCATATTCATAGGTTAGCAACTTACAAAATGATAGCAGTACAAATGACAATTTTTGCTAAACAAAAACATAAAATATTTAATATATATATATTTTAAATACCCCTGGAGAATAATTTTCTTTATATCTTTAGAATGATAGGAGCACAAATGAAAATCTTTGCTGCACAAACCAGCACAAACGTTTGACACCAATTTTGTCTGATTTGAAGAAGGTGGGGGGGCCAACTTCACTCAGGTGAGATCATTCAGTGCTTTAAGCTCCGCCTCTGGTGGTCATCTGGGATTCATAGAACCGTAGTTACAGTCGTGACTTTTGTTATTCTTACCATACAGAATTTTTATAAAATTTGGGCTTTTTATTTATTGATTTACTTTTTTCTCATCCATTAAAGCTGATGCACAAATTGTCTCTGAGAATATCAAAAAATTATTGTTTTCCTTATGTTCAGCTGAAGTGTCTCCTCTCCTGTCTTTGTCTCTTTCTTCAGATTTTGATATTCGGTGTCAGAGTGACCATAAAGCGTCTCTGAAGAAGAAGTGCCAGAGTCTCTCTGAAGGCGTCGCTGAACCTGGAAATCAAACCGTTCTGAACCAGATCTACACAGAGCTCCACATCACAGAGGGGAAAACTAGAGAGGTCAACCAGGAACATGAGGTCAGACACATTGAAACAGCATCCAGGAAACAAGAAACAATCAGAAGAGAAGACATCTTTAAAGTCCCACCTGGAAGAGATCAACCAATCAGAACAGTGATGACCATGGGAGTGGCTGGCATTGGGAAAACACTGTTAACACAGAAGTTCACTCTGGACTGGGCTGAAGGCAAAACCAACCAGAACATTGATTTCATATTTCCATTCACTTTCAGAGAGCTGAATATGTTAAAAGAAGAAAAGTTCAGCTTATTAGGACTGATTCATAAATTATTTTCTAAAACCAAAGAAATCAGCAGCTTTGAAACGTTCCAGGTTCTGTTCATCTTTGATGGTCTGGATGAAAGTCGATTTACTCTGGATTTCAAGAACAATCCGATCCTGACTGATGTTACAGAGTCCAGCTCAGTGGATGTTCTGGTGACAAACCTCATCAGGAGGAAACTGCTTCCCTCTGCTCTCCTCTGGATAACCACACGACCTGCAGCAGCCAATCAGATCCCTGCTGAGTGTGTTGGCATGGCAACAGAGGTCAGAGGGTTCACTGACCCCCAGAAGGAGGAGTACTTCAGGAAGAGATTCAGAGATGATGAAGAGAAGGCCAGCAGGATCATCTCCCACATCCAGAAATCAAAAAGTCTCCACATCATGTGTCACATCCCAGTTTTCTGCTGGATCACTGCTAAAGTTCTGGAGGATGTGATGGAGACCAGAGAGGGAGAAAAACTGCCAAAGACTCTGACTGAGATGTACATAGCATTCCTGGAGGTTAACTTCGCAATCAAGAAGGAAAAGTATGATGGAGGAAAAAAGACAAGATCAATCTGGAGTCCAGAGAACAAGAAGCTGATTGAGTCTCTAGGAAAACTGGCTTTTGAGCAGCTGCTGGAGGGAAACCTGATCTTCTATGACGAAGAGCTCAAAAAGTGCGGCATCAACATCAAAGATGCTGCGTTGTTCTCAGGAGTGTTCACTGAAATGTTTAAAAGAGAGAGAGGGACGTGCGACATCTCCGTCTACTCCTTTGTTCATCTGAGCATCCAGGAGTTTCTGGCTGCAGTCTACATGCTCCACTGTTTCACCAGCAGGAAGTCAGAGGTGATCAAGACGTTTCTGGGAGAAAAATACAGAGAAACATCTCTAGATGAGTTCATGAAGAAAGTCATGGAGAAATCCCTCAGCAGTAAAAATGGCCACCTGGACCTGTTTGTCCGCTTCCTTCATGGTCTCACTGTGGAGTCCAACCAGAGACTCTTAGAAGATCTGCTGGGTCAGACAGAGAACAGTCCAGAAACCATCCAGAGAATCATCACCAACCTGAAGGAGATGAACACTGATAGAATCTCTACTGACAGAAGCATCAACATCTTCTACTGTCTGATGGAGATGAACGACGTCTCATTTTATCAGGAGATCCAACGGCTGTTGGATTCAGGGAAGCAGCTCTCAGTGACTGACTGTTCAGCTCTGGCCTTCATGCTGCAGATGTCAGAGGTTCTGGATGAGTTGGACCTGGAGAAGTACAACACATCAGAATCAGGACGACTGAGACTGGTTCCAGCTGTGAGGAACTGCAGAAAGGCTCGGTGAGTCCAGATGTTTTCATTGTGTGAATGCTGATTCAGCTCTATTGTCCTCCTGTTTCTTCTTCTTCTTCAAGTTGCTTCTGGATGTTTTTGGTCTTTAACTTCTTCCTTCATCCTCTGGACTATTTCAGCCATTCAACCATCTAAACATTCAGCTCATCCAGGACAGCTGCAGCTTCTGGTTTTAGACATTTTGATCATTTTAAAAATATTTATCTTTTTATCAGTTTTCATGTTTAAATGAATAGAAAACCCTGAACTCTAGAAAAAAATCTATTTTGTCTGAAAGATCCAATCAGCCAGAGAGACTTTTACACTTTAAACTCCTCTTCACTCATTGAGCCGCTACTCCTTTTAGGATCTTTGTCTTTTTTTATATATATAAAATCACTGTTTAGGTTTGATGGACACTTTAAAATAACCCCAATAATTGCTGCTGTTGTCATGGAAACCAGTTAGAAACTTAGTGAACCAACTCTTCCTCCTCCCACTAGTTTCCTCTGAGTTTGTAAATGAGAGCAAAATGTGGTGATTGTTGTCTGGCTCCAGAAAAAGTCCTAGTTTCTGTCAGATCCTCCCAAAGCTCTGAGAACTCTGCTTCCAGAGCTGGAACCATTTTCCTCATCAACTCTTCATCTGCAGCTTTTGTTGAAGCTGTTAGCCATGAAGACCTGGAGAGACATGAGCTTCAACTTTTTAGACATCTCAGCCTCTTCTAGTTACTGGAGAACTTTCACTGCTTCACCATGAAAAATGCTGCTGGACCCAAACGCTCTGTTTTGGTCTTCAGCTCTTTAAGAGTTTAGCAACAATTTCTTCTAATATCCGTTGAAACCTTTGTTCCTCTGAGCCAAATGGTCTAGTCCAAGTCCAAGCTGTGAGCAGTTCCTCCTCCTCTCCATCATCTCCAGTAGTTTCCTTCATCAGCTCAGTCAGCCTCTTCATCAGCTGCTTCAACTCCTTTGAGGCTCTGATGCTGCAGCTCCATCAGATGCTGCAGAGAAAACTGAACTTTCCTTCACAGATGATAGAAGATCTTCAACATCTGACTGCAGCTGAAGGTCTGAGGACATGAAGCCTGGACCAGAACCAGAACCTGGACTTTAACCAGGAACTGCACAGATTCTCTGTGGGGTCAAACTCAGTAAATTGAAGATCAGATGTTGATCAGATGATGACATCACTGTTATCATATTTTAGTCTGTTTATGATCCAGATTGATTTCATTAGAACTGAATTTATTTCTTCTCTAATCACAGACTTGGTGACTGTTTGATCCAAAAGGCTGAATGTGAAGTTTTGGCCTCGGCTCTGAAGTCCAACCCAGATCTGACTGAACTGGAAATAAATCAGATCACACTGGGAACAATGGGATTTAGAATCTTTGAAGACTCTGATGTGAAGCCTCTGGTTGAGATCCTGGAGAGTTCAGTCAGTAAAGTGAAGAATCTGAGGTTTGTTTTCTTTATTTATACAATAAAATCATTCATTTATACTTTAAACATTAGTTTAATTAATGCTTTTATTCTAGTATATTTTATTTTAAAACAACCTGTTTAAATGTCAGAATAAAATCTCTAAAACTTTTTACCTTATATATATTTTTTTATATATATTTTTTTTTCTTATTTCAGACTTTGAGATTATTGAACTTTGTTTTTCAGATTTTTACTTTAAATGTTTTTTACTGATGAACAAAATCCATCCATCCATCTTCTTCCGCTTATCCGAGGTCGGGTCGCGGGGGTAGCAGCTTCAGAAGGGAGGCCCAGACTTCCCTCTCCCCAGCCACTTCTTCTAGCTCCTCCGGGGGAATCCCGAGGCGTTCCCAGGCCAGCCGAGAGACATAGTCCCTCCAGCGTGTCCTGGGTCTTCCCCGGGGCCTCCTCCCGGTGGGACGTGCCTGGAACACCTCACCCGGGAGGCGTCCAGGAGGCATCCTGACCAGATGCCCGAGCCACCTCAACTGGCTCCTCTCGATGTGAAGGAGCAGCGGCTCTACTCTGAGTCCCTCCCGGATGACTGAGCTTCTCACCCTATCTCTAAGGGAGAGCCCAGCCACCCTACGGAGAAAACCCATTTCAGCCGCTTGTATCCGCGATCTCGTTCTTTCGGTCACGACCCAAAGCTCATGACCATAGATGAGGGTGGGAACGTAGATTGACCGGTAAATCGAGAGCTTCGCTTTTTGGCTCAGCTCTCTCTTCACCACGACGGACCGGTACAGCGCCCGCTTGACAGCAGACGCTGCGCCAATCCGCCTGTCGATCTCCCGCTCCCTTCTTCCCTCATTCGTGAACAAGATCCCGAGATACTTGAACTCCTCCACCTGGGGCAGGACACCCCGCTTGACCCGGAGAAGGCACTCTACCCTTTTCCGGCTCAAGACCATGGCCTCGGATTTGGAGGCACTGATCCCCATCCCGGCCGCTTCACACTCGGCTGCGAACCGCTCCAGCGAGAGCTGCAGATCATGACCTGATGAGGCCAGTAGGACCACATCGTCTGCAAAAAGCAGAGACGAGATCCTAAGGCCACCAAATCGGATCCCCTCAACACCTTGGCTGCGCCTAGAAATTCTGTCCATGAAAGTAATGAACAGAATCGGTGACAAAGGGCAGCCCTGGCGGAGTCCAACTCTCACCGGAAACGAGCCCGACGTACTGCCGGCAATGCGGACCAGACTCTGACACCGGTCATACAGGGACCTGACAGCCCGTATCAAAGGGCCCGGTACCCCATACTCCCGGAGAACCCCCCACAGGGCTCCCCGAGGGACACGGTCGAACGCCTTCTCCAAGTCCACAAAACACATGTAGACTGGTTGGGCGAACTCCCATGCACCCTCCAGGACCCTGCCGAGGGTGTAGAGCTGGTCCAGTGTTCCACGACCAGGACGAAAACCACACTGCTCTTCCTGGATCCGAGGTTCGACTATCCGACGGACCCTCCTCTCCAGGACCCCTGAATAGACCTTGCCAGGGAGGCTTAAGAGTGTGAACCCTCTATAATTGGAGCACACCCTCCGGTCCCCCTTTTTGAACAGGGGGACCACCACCCCGGTCTGCCAGTCCAGGGGAACTGCCCCCGATGTCAATGCGATATTGCAGAGTCGCGTCAGCCAACACAACCCTACAACATCCAGAGCCTTAAGGAACTCCGGGCGGATCTCATCCACCCCCGGAGCCTTGCCACCAAGGAGCTTCTCAACCACCTCGGCGACCTCGTCCCCAGAGATTGGAGAGCCCAACCCAGAGTCCCCAGGCTCAGCTTCTTCAATAGAAGGCATGTTGGTGGGATTGAGGAGGTCTTCGAAGTACTCTGCCCACCGACCCACAACGTCCCGAGTAGAGGTCAGCAGCACACCATCCCCACTATAAACAGTGTTGGTGCCGTACTGCTTCCCCCCCCCGAGACGCCGGATGGTGGACCAGAATCGCTTCGAAGCCGTACGGAAGTCTTTCTCCATGGCCTCTCCAAACTCCTCCCACGCCCGAGTTTTTGCCTCAGCAACCACCCGAGCCGCATGCCGCTTCGCCTGCCGGTACCCATCAGCTGCTTCCGGAGTCCCACAGGCCAAAAAGGCCCGGTAGGACTCTTTCTTCAGCCTGACGGCATCCCTCACCGAAGGTGTCCACCAACGGGTACGGATCACCGGGGCCCCACTCTGGAGCCAGACCTGGAGGGGGGGCACGATGGCGAGCGTCTGGTGGCCGGGCTTTAACCCATGGAGCCCGGCTGGGCTCAGCCCGAAGAGGAAACATGGGTCCCCCCTCCCATGGGCCCACCACCTGTGAGAGGGGCCAAAGGGGTCGGGTGCAGTGTGGGATGGGTGGCAGCAGAGGGAGGGGACCCTGGCGATCCGATCCTCGGTTGCAGAAGCTGGCTCTTGGGATGTGGAATGTCACCTCTCTGGTGGGGAAGGAGCCGGAGCTAGTGTGTGAGGTCGAGAGGTTCCGGCTAGAAATAGTCGGTCTCACCTCGACGCACGGCTCTGGTTCTGGAACCAGCCTCCTTGAGAGGGGCTGGACATACTTCCACTCTGGAGTTGCCCAAGGTGAGAGGCGTCGGGCAGGAGTGGGCATACTTGTTGCTCCCCATCTCGGCGCCTGTACGTTGGGGTTTACTCCGGTGAACGAGAGGGTAGCATCCCTCCGCCTACGGGTGGGGGGACGGGTCCTGACTGTAGTTTGTGCTTACGGGCCGAACGACAGTTCAGACTACCCACCCTTTTTGGAGTCCTTAGAGGGGGTACTGGAGAGTGCTCCTCCTGGGGACTCCCTTGTTCTACTGGGGGACTTCAACGCTCACGTGGGCAATGACAGTGAGACCTGGAGGGGTGTGGTTGGGAGGAACGGCCCCCCCGATCTGAACTCGAATGGTGTTCTGTTGTTGGACTTCTGTGCTCGTTATGGATTGTCCATATCGAACACCATGTTCAGGCATAAGGGTGTCCATATGTGCACTTGGCACCAGGACACCCTAGGCCGCAGTTCGATGATCGACTTTGTCGTCGTTTCATCGGATCTGCGGCCGTATGTCTTGGGCACTCGGGTGAAGAGAGGTGCGGAGCTGTCCACTGACCACTACCTGGTGGTGAGTTGGCTCCAGTGGTGGGGGAGGAAGCCGGTCAGACCTGGCAGGCCCAAACGTGTTGTGAGGGTCTGCTGGGAACGTCTGGCGGAATCCCCTGTGAGACGGAGCTTGAACTCCCATCTCCGGCAAAACTTTGAACACGTCCCGGGGGAGGTGGGAGACATGGAGTCTGAGTGGACTGTGTTCCGTGCCTCCATTGTCGAGGCGGCCGGTCGGAGCTGTGGCCGCAAGGTTGTCGGTGCCTGTCGCGGCGGCAACCCTCGTACCCGTTGGTGGATGAACAAAATGAGTAAAATAATTCAAATGATGTAAATTAATGATGGAGATGTTTCAGTTTGGTTTGGTAAAGATTCAGATTGTTTTATTTCTCATTTCTGATTCTCATCTTTACATCCAGAATGAAATGTTGTTCCTCCAGAGTCGAGCCACAAACACTGACAAGTTCAAATCATCATTAATGACCAAATCTAAGAAATGACTGATTGTAGAAAAGCAAATCTAGATGAAATGAATGAAAGTGAGGTTTGCAGCAGCAGCAGGTTCCTCAGCTTTGTCCTGAAGCTGTGGTTCTGTTGGGCCGGGTCAGAGAGGAACCGTCCTCTTCAGTCTGACAGCTGTCAGTCGGTTGGAGCCTCGTCTCTGTGATGATGCTTCATCAGGTCACGTCTCCTTAGGAAATAATGGCCTCCATTGGCTTTCAGCAGCTTTAATAAGAACCCAAGGCCATTAATGAAGAAACTGAGTGGTTCTGATCCAGTTACCAAGTCGGGTCTCCAGCTGATGATCAGGAACCAGCAGAAATAGCTCAACTCATCCAGGCTGATAGAAAACTTTGAGTTTCTTTTTGATCAAATGTTCTGGTTCTGCTGGTTTGGACTCTTTAAACCAGTTTGACTGGATCAGATGTTAGAATCAGTTCATCATGTTTCTTTTACATTCAGGGAAATTAATTTTCTACATTTTTATTATTTATTTGTTCATATTTCAGTTTTAACCTGCATCCTGTTGGCTTCAGCTCACATCTTTTATTCTTTATTCAGATTGAATCTCTGCAGTTTGTCAGAGACCAGCATGACTTCTCTGTTCTCAGCTCTGAAGTCCAAACCGACCCATCTGACAAGACTGGACCTGACCATCACCAACCTTGAAGGTTCTGGACTGAAGGAGCTCTGTGGTTTTCTACAGACTGATGGCTGCAGACTGGAGACATTGAAGTATGTAATTATATAATTATTGATATTTCTGTGAATTATTATATATAATTGATCATAAATCAAATTAATTTCTTCTGTTCTAATAAATATTTTCTGAGTTTGTTCCTGGACTTGGATCCAGAGTTTAATTTAGTCCCTCTGTGTAACTGAGTTGGACCTGCTGATCTGAGGTCAGAACAGGACAGCATTCGGACCCCCAGTGTGTAGAAATCCCCCTCATGTGAAGCAGGTCAAAGGTCATTTAACCCAGTCTAGAAAAGTGAATTCCTGGAATCTGTCAGGAACAAATCAATAATCAATGACTGATGCTTCAACACTTTGATCAGAACCTGGAATGATTTTACTGACTAAAATCCTCCAACACAACATGACCCAGTTCCAGGTTCTGGTTCTGGTTCTGAAGTCAGCAGGTCTTTATTGAAGCAGCAGCTTGTTGGCATTAATATTGATGAGAATCTTTAACTGGTTCTGTTGGACTGGTTAACCTGCATCCTGTTGGCTTCAGCTCACATCTTTTATTCTTTATTCAGATTGAATCACTGCAGTTTGTCAAAGATCAGCTGTGATTATTTGGCCTCAACTCTGAAGTCCAACCCGACCCGTCTGACAGAACTGGACCTGGAAGGAAACAACCTGAAGGATTCAGATGTTCTGCAGCTGCAGAATCTAGTAAAGGCTGTAAAGTAAGTAAATGTTTGTAGTGAGTCCAGCTCCTGTCAGCATATTGAACTAAACCCAGTTAGCATCAAAGCAAAGATCCAGTGTTCCCAGTAAAGCTGCAGCTTCTCAGTGGGAGGAGAATGGTTCAGGCTTCCTGATTGGACACAGAGACAGCAGTCAGCCAATCAGAGGAGCAGCAGCTTGCTGTGTTCCTGTGTTTGTGTTGGTGTGAAGATGAGTGTTGTTGCTGTGTCCATGTCTCCAGGAAGTCCAGCTGGACTCCAGCGTCCAGCCGTCCAACATGTCTAGAGACAGTGGTCCTCATCCATCAAACTGTGGCAGCAGCAGATCTGATCTCAGATCTGTTTGTTCTCTCAGTTCAACAGGAAACAACTGATCAGGTTCATCTTAGTCACAGCTCTGAGATCAGTCTGACTGCAGCCTGGAAACCATCTAGTGGATGTGCTGCGTCACTGACTGCTGCTGGAGAGAGGCTGGAAACACTCACTGATCTGCTCTCTCCTTCCTTCTTCTCTCTGCAGGTTCTGATCTCTGTGAAGTAGAGAATGGTCTCAGTGTCCTGCTGATCCTCAGAGGTTGAAGCTGCAGCAGTTTGAGTCTAAAGAGACTCTGACTGGATCATGATGATGACCTCTGACCTCCAAGGTTTTCCTCCTGTTTATTTTCTCGTGTCTGTCATTTAGTGTCTGATATTGTTTGTCTCTTTGGATCAATAAAGATCCAATTCAAACTGGGCTCCATTTAGAGGCTTCATGGAGTTTTGATCTGAACTGGATTCAACTGGAAAGTTGATCTTTTTTCTCTCTGATTCATTTTCATCCTGGAACCAGAAATGGTCTGAGAATGGAAACATGGGAATCATTTTCAGTTCAGCTTTGAAGCCATGAAAGACACTTCAAACCTCTTTTCTCTGCTGCTTCTTCCTTCTGCTGACATGAAAATGTTCCTCAAAGCTCCACAGATAAAAAGATGCTTTACTGGAAACTGCAGAGAAACTTCAGCTTCCATCAGAGAAACCAGTTTAACCAGTTTAGAACTGGATGTCCTACAGAAACTCTGATCTTAGAGCAGTTTTCAGGAACATCTATAATTTGAAGAAAACGATTTTTACATCTTTTTATCTTTTTATTTTTGTTCTGAAAATCTGTAAATAATAAAGTTTTCATCATAGTCACTGATTCTCAGTGCTTTAATATGTCAGTTTGTTTTGGCTGTTTACCTTTTTAACTCCATATTTCGTGTTTTAATTGTAAAAGTTTAGGACTCAATGTAGCCCATCATAGCTGTTTACTGTGATTTTGCTGATTTATTCAGGCCTCAGAGAATTAGTGGGGTAATGAGGTGATTGGCTCATTTTCCATCCATCCATTCATTTTCTGTTGACCCTTGTCCCTAATTGGGTCAGGAGGGGTGCTGGTGCCTCTCCAGCTACGTTGCGGGTGAGAGGCGGGGTCACCCTGGACAGGTTGCCAATCTGTAGCAGGGCGTGATTGGCTTATTTTATTTTTTTAATATCTCTTTTAATGTAATGTGTGTTGCTGGGTGTTTAATGATAAACCAATACAGTTTTTAATAATGTTCTTTGTTGGAGTTTTTTTCTATGCAGCTTACTGTGTACAGATAGAGTAACAGCAGCTTTATTTTAATCCTCCATGCCGTTCAGCTTACTGTATTCAGATCAGGAAAGATATTAAAATTTATATATATATATATTTAGTTTTTATCTTTAGTTTGACAGTTTCATAAACAGAAACATTGTTTTCTGTGTATTTAACAATTTTTTAAGGTTCTAATTTAAGGCAGTAGCTTATTTTTGAATCATTTAGTCTGCTTCATACTATAACCGTAGTTATTTTATTTCCCAGTGTTTTATTTTGAAAGATATCACAGGGAGCGTTTTTATAATTTTTGCAGCTTTATCGTAGTTGTAATTATCAAGTTTAGCCACCAGAGGGACTGAACGCACTTCAGGTACGCAATCCAAGGGGTTAGCGGTAGTAATGGTTCAAACCTCTTTTCCCTGCTGCTTCTTTATGAAAAAACAAACGATTTTACATATTTTTATCTTTTTATAGTGACTAAAAATTTCTAAATAATAAAGTTTTGCATCATATTCATTGATTCTCAGTTTGTTTTTGTGGTTTACTCTTTTAACTCCATGTTTCATGTTTTACTTTAAGTTTTCTAAAGATCCTTAGGATTTGATGTGTCACATCAGGACTTTTTACTGTGATTTTTACTTACTTATTTATACCTCAGAGAATTATTTGGATAATGTGCTGATTTGTTTGTTTTTTTCATATTTCTTTCCATGCAATGTGGGTTTTTTGGTGTTTAATAAATGATAAAGTTTTTAATAATGTTCCTTGTTTGGGTTTATACGTAGTTAACTGTGTACAAATATATTAACTGCACCTTTAGTTTAATCCTTCATGCTGTCTAGCTTTTTTGTATTCAGATCAACACAGAAATTAAAATGTATTTATTTAAGTTTTCATCTCTAGTTTGACAGATTCCTCCAAGGAATTCAGAAAGATTACCTGTCTTGTCAACCTCTTGTCAACATTGACATCCGAAAAGACAAATGCGCTATGAGAAACTTCTAAAGCTTGGAAGATCGTGTGGTCTGCAGGTTATGACATCATATATCAAGTACAAAAGATAAGGCTTCAAATCCTGGTGAAAATTTGCAAAGAACACCTGCTTTTTCAACTTCTGTCACCATTGACAGCAGAAAAGATAAATGTGTCCTGAGAAACTTCCAAAGCGTGGAAGATCGTGTGGTCCACTGGCTCTGCCGTAGAACCAGAATTATGAAGGACATCAGTTCAAATCTGGAGTGACACTGACGGAGGAGTGAAAGCACCACCATCAAACTGAAACAAGAGCTTAAAGAGAAAAATGGAATTCTTTAAATACAAAACACAGGAAAAAACAAAATATTTTGGAAAACTTAGTGCCATATTTCTTTTCAACATGCTAAAAACTGGAAGTGAAGGAAAAATTATAATCACTTGCATAAAAGTAAGTGCCCTAACAGGCCTGGAGTGTTGGAATATCCTATGATAGTTCACCACCAGAGGACAGCGATCACTTATAATCAACCATTATATTCCAAGACAACAACTTCACCAGGTCACTGACCAACTAGGAGTCAACACCAGTCTTCCCAGTTATATCTCACCAGCAGGATGCCTGGTGGAGCGGTTAGAGGTGCTGCTCTGCAAACCCAAAGATTTCATGTTCAAGTCCTGCTTATGCTCAGATTTGAGTCAGCTGAATGTGTAGTTGTATTTTAATTGTTCAACCATAATTATAAATCTCCATGTTTTCTAATTATTAAGGTGATTTTTAATCAGAAAATAAAACTTTCAATCTTTTGGATATTTAAGTTTCAGAACCACTAACAAAAACCTCTTTTATTGCCACCAGAACGTGGCTCTTGTTCATTCGCTAGAATACAGTTGATTGCAGACTTTCCTTCACATTTCCACAATTTTTTAGACTAAAACATGGAAGTTCGTATTGTTAGTTATTGATCACCAAACTAAACCTGTTGTTGCACAACTGTTTGAATCAGAAGAGCTTTCAGAGAGTTGAAAAGATTTATGGTTAAATATCTTTAATGACCATAGCGAGCTGTTCTGATGGATCTGGGTCGTCCAATCAGGACGGACCTTGTTTTCCTCCATCAGCTGCAGATTCACCACCACCAGAACTTACTGCTTCAGTCACTCACACCATCAGCTGCACTTTGTAACTTGTGAAACTGTTTGATTGTTGTGAGAGTTTGGTTTGTTCCTGTTTTACTGCCTGCTGTAAAAATTAATTGCCACCAGAATAATAAAGTGGAATCGACCTTTGACCCTTGCAGTAGGCTTGGCATCATAAAGGTTAATGATTAAAGAAGTGGAAGCAGTCAGAAAATGATCCGTCTAGAAATGGAGCCAAATGTTTTCCAGACTAGAAATAAATATTAAAGAAATATTAAAGCTGAACTAAAGCGATCAGATCTCCTCCCAGGATTTTTGCTGATCACTTCCTGTTTTACTGAACTACTTCCTGTATTGATAAGTTGACAGGAAATGACCTAAAAATTAGAAAAACCCTGAAAAAGTTTAAATCTGAGCTCAGTTCTCCAGCTCTGCTCCCTGTTGATTCAAAGGGAAGAAAACATTAAAGGTGTTCAAAATCATCTGGGCAGGGGGCGGAGCCTCAGGAGGAGTCAGGCATCAGAGCAGGAGAAATGGGGTCAAAGTTCATGTAGCAGCAGAGCAGAATCTGGATCAGGTGAGTGTTGACTTCTTGTTTTCCTCTCTCTGGGTTTTCTCTCTGTGGAAGAACCAGAACCAGAACTCGGCCCGTTTCTCCTTCAGCTTCAGCTCTTCATATTTTCACAGGAAACAGACGAAGCTTTTATTTTCTGACAGATGGACTCAAACTAACAGAAGCAGGAAGTTCAAACCTTTGTTCTGTCAGTGGGAATCTTGGACCGACCCGTTTATCCTGATAAAGTCTCTTTAATCGTCTCTCTTTGAGAAATTTGACTTTAGTTTGGTTCTGCTGCCTGCGTTGTACTCTTCCATATCATCACCAAAACAATCAGTACATTTATAGATTAATATGGAGATTAAATAGATTAAAATCAAACAGCTGCTCCAACCTCTAGAATAGATAGAATAGAATAGAATTACTTTATTCATCCCAGCAGGGAAATTATTTTGCAGTTTCAGCAGCATAGAGACAAGACACACAACATCCACCACTGAGTAGCAATGTAGACAAGATAAATAAGAATAAAATATGACATGCTGTCAATATAAAAAGCAGCTTAGAGCAGACCTTGCAAGGATTCAAAATGCAGAACAGTATGTATCTGTAAATATATGTACAGCAAGTGTGCCACAGTGCAGTTGTGCGAAATTGGACTGATTAGTGCAGAACAATGATTTAGCTTTTATTGTACAGTGAGATGGCCTGTGGCAGGAAGGATTTCCTGTATCTGTCCCTACGACAGCGGAGCTGGAGCAGCCTATGTGAGAAGGTGCTCCGCTGTCTGTCCACTATGTCTAATTCTTTATTGAGGAGCTAAAGTGAGGAGTTTGTTATCTGGTAGTTTGTTCTTCTGGACCTGTTCCTCTCAGGCTCTGTGTTCATTGATAACTTTACCTGACAAAGGAAAGAATGATTGGTTGTTACGGACAAAAAAGGAAATCTCTGCTGCTCGGCCCTGAGTTCAGGAAAACATCCGTTAAAATCCCGTCTGCCTGCTGAGGTTGATCAGTTCCAACAGTTCTGGAGGAGACAGAGGAGCTGTCCTACCCACAATCCTCTCTGCTGGTTTTATCCGTTAAAATCTGATTTTACAGTCAGGTTACCAAAGCAGCATGTAATGCTCTGCTGTAAAAATCCTCCTAACATCAGAACAATCACCAAACCTCCAGCGTCTGTAGAGAAAGTTTGCTGTTTGCCAGCTGAGGTCATCATCAAGGTCAACTCCCAGCTGTTTAAAGTAGTGTGTGATGTCTTTACTTCGTCCTTATGTTGTTAAAAACATGATCAGATTTATTACAGCATCACAGTGAGACAAAGACTAGAGAGAAGATTTTAATGAAGGATGATCTTCCAAAGGCAATTATTACTCTGCTTACCTGACAACTAAACACCAGAGCAGGAGGCCAGACTCCGTTCTGGAGGAGCTTTCTGCAGCTGATGCTGCCACCTGGTGATAGTAGCAACGCATTTCAGTCAGATAATAACAAGCAGGATATAAAGATGTTTTCATTTCAGCCTGAAGGAAATCAGATCCTAGAATGATTGACAGTCAATACCAATTCTTAAAAGGAAAATTGTTCCTCATGAAGTAAAATGTGTTAAATTAATGTTCTTATAAATGATTTTTTTATAGTCAGTTTACGTACTGATATATTATGGCTCCCATACTTGCATAAATATTTTTTTCTCGGAGTGTGTATTAATGCGGTATTTTTAATTTCCATTCAAACTAAGTGCAAATTAAGCTATTTATGAAATAAAGTCTGAAACATAATGAATCGTTCACGTTTTCCAGATAAAAGATGGCGCAGAAGCAGGAAGTGGATTTCAGTAAGTGATCAGAAGCAGAAATTAACCATCATAAAGGTGCAAACTGACCAATCACAGCCTGTGTTGCTGCCATGTGATGAACCTCAGCCTCAGTGTGTATTTGGGGCCTGCCATGCAAAGCAATGGCAGGAACCTATTACTATTGTCGGAGAAAGTGTTTCTTTCTTCTTCTTTATTTTTCTTCCGTAACCGTTAATGCGGCTCGTACCGCTGGGTGCACACCTACAAATGAGGTATCAAAACGTGCAGAAAATTCACGCCATTCCAGCTATTACTTTTGGTGGGATTTGGGCTTAACGTGGCGACATAATTCGCAAAAAACTACGAAAAAAACCCCATTATAAGTCAATGGGAAAAATCCTAGAAATACCCTATTTTTGAGGATTTTCTGTGTCGTCACAATTTCACCTAGAAATGCCATTCAAATTTCATTTTGTAGATACGTCTGTGATCTCTTCGAAAGTGAAGACGGCTCGTCGATACCAGTTACGGTTTGTCCACAATTTGCCTCTAAGCGACCCAAAGTTTCTCATTTTTCCTAAAGTTAGAGTGCGTCTCTGGCTGCTTAGAGTGAGAGATGAAGACAACTTTTTCAGCCCAAATCATTTTTGAAATCGCCATCACGCCCACAAATATGGCACGATTAGTATCACAATCGGTCCTGACATTGATACGCCTGTCTGCTCCGGTAAAATGTTTTCGAAATTTATCTAGACCGTACGGTTTTCTGTCACGGTGCTTCAGAGCAAAGTCATGCGACAGGATTTTCTGAGGCTGTCTGAGGCTCTCTCCCATGTATTTGAATAGAATTTCAGATCTGGGCACAACATTTCTTTCTCTCATCACTGTAAATGCTCTGACTGAGGTACAGATATGAATCTCGGGACTATCGCAGAAGACACATTGACCTCTCATACGCTCGAAACGCTTTTCGAATATGTATTACGGTTCCCGAACACGAAGGATTTGTTTCCAATGCTTTTTTTCAGTAAAACGTGTAGGCTCAAACACACAATGGTGTGTTTGAACATGTATGACTCACAGCTCACACCTGCTGAGACCATTATTTACCATGGCAACGGAACTCAAGAGGCTATTGGCTGGTGGTCAGGACTACAAATTCGCATCGCTGTAGTTCTATCTATCCTCAGTTGAAACAGATCAGGACTGAGAACTGGCCTTTAGAACTACCTGCTGCTATGGGCTGTATATAACTGATTTAACTCAGTAACTGTTACACATGGGATTAGTTTGGAACTTTAAAATTAAGCATATTGAAAATTTCAAAATAAAAGCCCTGAATATTTTTACATGACGTAATTGCTCTTTTTGGCTTTATTTTACTTTTCCATCCAAAGCACTGTTACACATGGGATTAGTTCGGAACTTTAAAATTAAGCATATTGAAAATTTCAAAATAAAAGCCTTGAATATTTTACATGACGTAATTGCTCTTTTTGGCCGTATATGACTTTTTCATCCAAAGCAATGTTACACATGGGATTAGTTCGGAACTTTAAAATGGAGCATAATAATAATTTCAAAATAAAAGCCTTGAATATTTTTACATCAGCTAATTGCTGTTTTTGGCTTTATGTGACTTTTTCATCCAAAGCACTGTTACACGTGGTATTAGTTTGGCCCTCTGAAATGAAGCATACTGAAAATTTCAAAATAAAAGCCTTGCATATTTTTACATCATGTAATTGCTTTTTTTGGCCGTATATGACTTTTTCATACAAAGCACTGTTACACATGGGATTAGTTTGGAACTTTAAAATGGAGCATAATAATAATTTCAAAATAAAAGCCTTGAATATTTTTACATCATGTAATTGCTCTTTTTGGCTTTATTTGACTTTTTCATCAATTTCAAAATAAAAGCCTTGAATATTTTTACATGACGTAATGAAGCATACTGAAAATTTCAAAATAAAAGCCTTGCATATTTTTACATGACGTAATTGCTCTTTTTGGCTTTATTTGACTTTTTCATCCAAAGCACTCTTACACGTGGTATTAGTTCAGAACTTTAAAATAAAGCATACTGCAAATTTCAAAATAAAAGCCTTTAATATTTTTACATCAGCTACTTGTGTTTTGAGCATTATATAACTATTTTAACCCAAGGACTATTACACATGGGATTAGTTTGGCCCTTTGAAATGAAGTTTAACAAAACTTCCAAAAATAAAAGCCTTGAATATTTTTACATCATGTAATTGCTCTTTTTGGCTTTATTTGACTTTTTCATCAATTTCAAAATAAAAGCCTTGAATATTTTTACATGACGTAATTGCTCTTTTTGGCTTTATTTGACTTTTTCATCCAAAGCACTCTTACACGTGGTATTAGTTCGGAACTTTAAAATGAAGCATACTGAAAATTTCAAAATAAAAGCCTTGAATATTTTTACATCAGCTACTTGTGTTTTGAGCATTATATAACTATTTTCACCCAAGGACTATTACGCATGGGATTAGTTTGTCCCTTTGAAATGAAGTTTAACAAAACTTCCAAAATAAAAGCCTTGACAACATTTTAAATCGTACCGAATGGTGCACGTCCACCTCGCTTAACGTTCTTGCGGTTCTCCGCGTGCCACTGATTACGTCGCGGCGTTCTTTAGCGTCGATGCCGATTTGTAGCGACGACGCCGTGCCCAAACCCCACACGCGCTCCTCGGCAGGCCCCGGCTAAATTTCTTCCGAAATTTTCTAGTTATTGTTTTCATGCTTCCTGTTCAGTGATCTTTAAGAGATGTTTAATTCTCAGAAATCTCTGAGGTTGTGCTGGAATCAGGTTCCTCTGATCCTCTGAATCTATGATGGGAACCAGCTTTCTGCTTCACAGGACAGTTACTGGAACTGGATCACTGCACTGACTGGTTCTGGTTTCTCTCTCCTGAAGTTCAGAAGATGGAAGATCCTGATCTAAAGAAGAACAGAGCAGAATCTCCAGGATCCATCAGTCCGTCCATGAGGAGTGATGTCTCCAAACAAAAACCTCCGGAGTTCAGTACTGAACCTCGACCATCAGACATAAAGTAAGAAAAAAGTTTCTAACGGATTCATGTGACTTTATAGAGATAAAATATAAATGATATTAACTGGTTGATCTCATTGTTTGAATAAAAAGTAACTTCATTTTTAATTTACATGAGCTTAAAGCTAAATAAACATGGAAGATGTTGGTCAGTAAATAAGTAGAGTTTGAATGAAAGTCTGAATGAATCAATGATAAAAATGTTGGATGAAAACAAAAACAACCAATAAATGTGAGGAGCAACGACTCAGATTATATATGTGAAACTCTGGGTCCAGTTTATCCAGGTAGGCTGATGACCGGGCCACGCCCACTGAGCCTCAGCAGCTCCAAACAGAAAGGTCAAAGGTCAACGCGGCTGTAGAGGACTGGGCTGGTCTCCTGGTTCTGCTTCCTGGTCGGTTCTTGGGTTCTGGTCTTTAATGACCCACATCAGCTCCTCCTACTAGCTTAACAGCTTTGGTTCTGATATCATGGACCAGATCCTCTGATCTCCACCTTCTGCCACTAGATGGCAGCACTGTGATGCTGTGCAGTGCATTCTGGGCTTTGTAGTTCTATTAATGGATATTATAGAAAAACTTTGTGGAATAATTCCTAGAAATATGGTCTGATCAGATCCATCAAACTGGGACATGAGCTTGTTGTCCTGCAGGTTCTGCTTTGACCCATGTGACCCAGACCAGTAGAACCAGTTCTAGAGAAAATGTGGAGTTTGACCCAACAGATCAGTCTGAATGTTTCACTCTGGAGCTTTAAACCTTCTGCTTTTCTGCAGCAGTTTGTGTTCAGATCTTCTTCTCTGGTTTTTATCTCAGAGTTTCTCACTGATTGATGATCTGAATAACAACATGTTTGTGTTTCAGAGGGCAGAACCACAGATGGAGAGCAGAACCTCCAGGATCCAGCTGTCCATCCATGAGGAGTGATGACTCCAAAGAAGAACCTCCAGACTTCAGTACTGAACCTGGACCATCAGAACCAGAGTAAGAAACCAGTTTCTATCTGGCTGATGTAACTCTGAAGAAACCAATGAGGGTTTAACTTTGATTCTGATTAAAAACTGATGCAGGAAGAGAACAAATATAATTTAAAGCATTTTAGTTTAACAGTGACCTAAACTGGGCTTTAAGAGACCAGAACCAACTGTGGAGGAAAAACTAAATATTTTCCTTTGTGTTTCTGAAGCTGCAGCAGCTTCCAGGTTCCACAGAGGTCTGGTGTCTGTGGGAGTGGGAACAATAACTGTGATGATGGGATATTTATAGAAGCACAAGCACTTCCTGTTTCATCATCACATTCAGCCAATCACAGCGCTCATTTCACTGACATCAACCAGCTGCAGACAGAAGGTTAAGGGTCAGACTGGAGACTAAAGTATGATTAAACTCTAACATTTTCCTCATAACAAGTGAAATAATCTCCTAAAAGGCTCAGATATTAAATGTCAGAAAACATATTTATGTCCCAGACCGACTGTCAGGCTGAATTCACTAAATAAATGTCAGTTTGATCCACATCAACCATCCACCATAAACTGGAACAAAGAAAACTGATTTACCAAGAAACTCGGCTTTAGATTCATCAGATCAATATATCAGAAAATTATTGGTTATCACAAAATCACTGAACACACTCATGAACTGCTTGGAGTTCAGTAAATATAGATAATTATTGAAGAGAAATACCTTCAGGCTCTCTGTGCCTCTAGTTTATTTATTGACTCTTTGTTTAATACATAATAAATGTTTTAGAGTGTATGGTGGTGGTGCGGTTAATCCTTGATGTGAAGGTTGTGGGTTTGATTTCAATCTCAGACCATTTGCTTCATATATTCCTCTCCTCTCTCCATCCTCATACCTGTTAAATATCAGCCATTAGTGCCAAAAATGTCTTCATATAAATGTTTTATTAACAGTTAACCCTCAGTGCAACAGCTGAATAAAAGAATTTATTTATATTGATCAACTTTGTGGTCCTTGGTACCGGTTCTAAACTCTGATCTCTTCTGTTAATTCACCAATAAATACAGATGTTTTCAGATGTTAAAATGTGAATATTAATATTAGACTATAGAGATTGGTTATTTTAATAATCTATTTGATTTTCAACACCGTGAACCAATCAGATCAGATGGAAAAAAAAATCAACTTTCAGCTAAATTTTAGCTTCTATTCAGACAAACCAGACGGGCTGAACAGAACCTGATTTTAATGCTTTTGATGACAAAGGAACCCAGAAACAGGCGAGACGAGCAGAATCAGATGAAAATCAGAACCAAGTCCATAAAAGGAACCAGACCACCTGAATAAAACAGGAACTGGGCTCAATGAAAATGGACTGTAACTAAAGACTACAACTGCAAACAATAAATCAGGACAAAAAAAACGACAAAGTGAACAGAACCAAAGTCCAAAGTATCATCATGAAGTCAGATTTAGTCGACCCAACTTTATATGACTAATAAAAACATGAACTTTAGATGACTTGTTGTTAGCTCTGCTAGCATGTCCACATAATGCTCTGCCACAGTATAAAGCTCTTTATAAAGAGCTCAGATCAATGCAAACTGGGGCTGAGTCGTGTTTACTGGTGTTCCACCATTAAAGAAGGATCCAATTTTCTCCACAGGAATCCAGATTAGAGTCAGTTTTTGTTTTTCAGCCTCTGATGGATCAGTTTTCTACTCTGGATCAGACAGAATAATGATTATTGTCCCAGAACAGATTCAGATGGACAAACACAATTGTATTATAACTGGTATCATTATTGATACCAGTTATAGTTTGTGGTGGACCTTCATGAACATCTTCAGCTCCAGCCTGTTGCTAGTGAACTATTTCAGTGATGAAGAAATGTCTTTACAGGAGCAGCTTTGGTGAGGAGGAGCATCCATCCTGCTGTGCTTTGGGTCAGAATGTTCTGATGGATCCGGTCTGTACCATCTGCCCCCAGTGTGGGAAACGACCCAGAACAGGATCTGGACGGCTGACAGCCAATCAGAGCAGCTGTGCTCCAGGTGAGACCGAACTCCTCCAATCAGAGCTTCCTTCTATCGTCTCTGTGGAACCAGATCCACGTCTTTAGTTGAGATTTGGAAATTTAAGGTTTAAAAGTCTTTTTGTGGTCAGTTGTTTCAACTGAATCTGTGTTTTTCCAGCTGGTGTAACTGGACCTTATGTCCAGGTAACTGGGCTCAATAAAGTCCTCATTTAATTTGAGCCTGTTCAAAAAAATGGCCACAAGATAAATGTACAAATTTGACTTTTTATTTTGTTTGTTTTTAAAATTATAAGTGAAGACTCTTACTCTGAAGGGTCATGTTGCAGCATAGCATGTCATCAGCTCTAAATAAAACAAACACGTCATAGAATCAATTTGATGATTCTTACAGATAATTTTATTTGTGTTTCAGCACATTATGAGGTTAAGAGGAATGAAATAGCAGAGAGGATGGCTAAGGAGAGCAGCAATCGGGTTTTGGTTGATGTTAATGTTACGTTTAGCATAACAGAAATAAAGTCTATAATAAAACAAAAAAAGAGAGGTGGCAAAAGTTATAGGTCAGCAAATTGCCCAGCTGCCAATATGGTTAATCTGACCTTGCTAAAAATGATTTTTGTTCTACTTTTATTGGTTATTACACCAGGCCTTTAAGGTTCTGCTAGAAAATTGGAGTTTCTAATTTGGGAAATGACTAAAGGACAATTCCACGTAATTTCTTGCTAACTTGAGCATCTTTAATGTGATCTACTTCAAAAAGTAAAATATGTAGACTTCAATCATGGTGTAGATTATTCAGGCCAGAATATCTAAAACCAACTTTGTAGTTTTTTTTCTTTCCCTAAATGAAGCTGCATTAAAGCTTTGATTTGTGAAACTTCAATACAGGTTTGATTTCAACCCTTTTAATGTATCTGGACCACGGTCACCATGTCTCTCTATGAAAAGGGAGAACATGGTGGATTTCACTAAGCAGAAAGTGACTTTGAGTAACCTCAGAGGTCACTGAAGTCTCTGAAAAGCTCCCTGGTTCAAGGTGTGGTTGAGGTTCAGCCTGGCAGATGATGGTAAATGTAGAATATAGTAAGGAGTTATGTTACAGAGAAGCTTCTTCAGGAAGTGAATAGTTTGTGAGATCCAAATGGTTTTGGAGACAATCAGGCAGATGAATGTGAGGACAGCAGAGCTGCAGCAGACAACAGAGGAGTGGAGGAGAATCTGGGGACCAACAAGGCATCCTTAGACCATGGAGGCACAGAAATCACAAGAGGTGAACTGGAGAAAGATACTAGAAACAATATCTACATGCTATAGTGAAGAGTTAAAAACTCAGAGAGATAACTAGTAACTTGTCCCCTGTCTGCCAGATCCTGTTTTTTACCTGGATTTATGGCCAAATGTTCACTAATCACAATCTATAGTTTAAAGTTTTCTGCTATTAGTGTAGAATAATGTAGCCCATATTTTAAGAGTGCAAGTATTTCAGCTTTTAAACTCAAGCAGATTGAAAATGCTCAACCAGTAGGTGGCCCTAATGGGTAAAGGCCCTTTACCCATTTCCTGAATGGGAAGCTCAATCTGAAGCCAACTTCAGCTCTGTAAAATCCAAACTGTTTCCTGAGTTTGATTCCATGAATGAGAAGTTAGATGGTGAACCACAACTCAGACCTCAATAAAACCTAAACTAACAGGAGCTGTTCCCTCTGCTGGACGTTGTTTCCATCAGAACTAGTTTGATTTGGCCATAATTTTGTGATAAAACAGCAGTGGCCTCAGAGGCCATCAAAGAGGACAATTTGATACATGGGTCTATGCAGTTGTTTATTAAATTAATGTCTAGTTTTGTAACTCTCATTCCAAGTATTTTGTGTAATTTTGACTGCAAATATCTCAGTAAACTTGAAATAAGATAAAAATATACAGATATTGTCTCAGGAAGATATAGAAGCTTGTTTAAAGTCCATATTTCTTGAATATTTTTCAATTTCCATATAGATTTTCTATATTTTTAAACTTGTTTAGAGAAAGGTGTTTTCTGTTGCTTTTTAATGGTGTTAATATTTTTCAAATACTGAGAGCTGAAATAGATTTGATAGATAAAACTTGTTACGGCCCAAGGCTATTCCTTTGGGGTTTAGCATCCCTGCTCCAAATCTTCTGATTGGTGCTGATTGGAAGTGGAGGCAGCTGGCCAGTGTCTCCATGAATGACATCAGATCAGCTTAAAATGCACCACCTTTTTCTCACCAGGACAGCCCTTCTTCTTTTTGTCTGTCAACCTCTCCTCTTTTTTTCCCTTTCCTCTCCAACCAGTTATGACTTTTGCTAAATAAATCCTATTTTAAGTTATCCCACGCGTTGCTTCCCTTTCATTTGTTATGGTACTAGAGCCAGCCCATAACAAATTGGGGGCTCGTTCAAATTTATGTTATAGTTTGGCGCGACAGTTTTTTCAGTTAGCAAGCTTTGGTTGTTAATTTAATTGGGAAGTTAGTGTGGGAATCTTGAGTTATTTTTAGAGAAATGTTTCTTTTCTCTTTTTCTGGTTTGGGGTAAGTAGTTTGCTTTCATTTCTTCTGATGACTCTAATGGTAAGTGTGATTGTTGACTGGTTTGTGCAATTAAGTATGACTGATCTGAACTGGTTCTCCTTTAGGCCTCAGCGTGTCTCCCCTTTGGGATTCATGTGCTCAAAATAGTAGTGTGAGATCATATGGTTAGAGCAATTGTCTCGGGGGCACAGCCGTAGTGTTGAGAAGGTTGCCAGTTTTCTGGTCGCTTTTTTCACTCTACTGGTATTTAGTGCATAAGTACCCACCGTCCCTGATCTCTGAAGACTAGGGTTGAGCTAGTTAGTGTCTGATAGGCAGTTAGATGGGAGGTTCAGGTTGGTTGTTTTGTGTTGCACAAATTGTCAGCAATTTACTTTAAATTTTGAAACATTGTTTTCTGATTAAGAATTTAATTATGTCTGTTGAAGATTTTAATAAAAATCCATCAGCAGAATTTCTGGATCTGTGTTCTAGAGAACAATTGGTAAAAATTTCTGAGCACTTTAAAATAAGTGTTGGTGATAAACGGTTGAAAGAAAATGTTAAAGCAATTTTAAGGGAAAACTTAATTGAAATGGGCGTTTTGTCTTTGCCTTCAATGCCTGAAGATTTGGATTTAGAGGTTGTAAAGCCTAAACGTTTGGATTTTGAACAACAAAAAGAGATGTTAAGGTTAAGAATGCAACTGGAGAAGGAAAAGGAGTTGGCTTTGGAGACTTTACAACAGCAAGCAGATTTGGATAAGGTTCTTGCTTTGGAAAAACTAAGACAGGAAACTGAATTGGCAAGAATACATTTAGAAAGTGAGAAATTAAATCTGATGAAAGATGGCAAATTGTTTGCGGAATCTTGTGTTATGGACTCAAAATGTAAGGCCTCTAACATTTTAAATGACTTGCGTTTGGTGCCTAAGTTAAGTGAAAAGGATGTCGAAACTTTTTTCACTTTGTTTGAAAGGGTTGCAGAGACAAGAGACTGGTCTCATTCAGACCGCATAGTTTTGCTTCAGTGTGTTTTGGTTGGTCGTGCTCAGGAAGCTTTTTCTATGTTGAGTTTAGCTGATGGCCAGGATTATGCCAAGGTTAAAGCTACAATACTGAAAGCGTATGAATTAGTCCCTGAAGCATACAGGCAGAAGTTTAGAAACTGGAAAAAAGGTGACAAAACTTATGTAGAGTTTGCAAGGGATTTGGAGATTCATTTCAATCGTTGGTGCACTTCCTCTGAGGTTAGAACACTTGGTGACCTCTGTAATTAAATGGTTCTTGAACAATTTAAGAACTCTGTTTCTCAATGCATTGCAGTGTACATTAATGAACAGAAGGTAAAAACTGTATCAGAAGCTGCAGTTTTGGCTGATGATTTTGTCTTGACACATAAAGATACTGGTGGAGATCACACAGATGGGATGAGTGCTCCAAACTGGCGTTCAACACGTTCTGGAGGTTTTTTTTCAAACCACAGTAACCGTGATCTGGACAAAATTTGTAATTATTGTCACAGAAAGGGTCATTGGAAGAAAGACTGTGCTTTGTTGAAATCTAGAAATAAAAATGGAAATCAGGTTAAACCAGCAGCACTTGCTACATCAGTTTTAAATGTTTCTAACAAAATGACTGAAGTGCCATTTGCCGGAAAACCTGATTTGAGTTCTTACAAACCATTTCTTATGGAAGGAGAAGTTTCTTTAATTGGGAGTGACGTCAGGGTGCCAGTTACCATTTTAAGAGATACTGGTGTATATGCTTCTTTCATTCTGGCATCAGTGTTGTCTTTTTCAGATGAGTCTGACACTGGATTATCGATACCTGTGTTGGGTATGGGCATGTCTGTGTTTTGTGTTCCAGTACATAAGCTTGTGCTTCATTCAGAGTTGTTTGAAGGAGACGTAAGGATGGGTGTTAGACCTGCACTACCTGTAGTTGGTGTCACAGTTATACTGGGGAACCATATAGCTGGAGGGAAAGTCTGGCCTGATCAACCAGAATCTCCAGTTATTGTTTCAATACCTTTGGTCAGCAGTGGTCCTGACGAAAATGAAAAATCACACCCAGAAGTTTTCCAAGCATGTGCTGTGACACGAGCAATGAAAGCATCCAGTGATGTGCATCAGGATGAAAACTTTGGAAAAGATACACAGATGTCCTCTTTTTGTTGGTCTAACATTCCTTTGTCTATTTCACAGAATGATCTGGGGCAGGAGCAAAGATCTGACCCCACAATACAGCATTTGTTTCAGTCTGCATTACCTGCTGAGGAGATGCAGAACCATGCTCATGGATACTTTGTTGAGAACAAGGTACTGTTAAGGAAGTGGATGCCATGTGGTGATGATGTTATTGGGCAGCCAGTTTATCAGGTTGTCGTGCCTTTAAAATTGCGTGACTTGGTTTTGCAGGTATCCCATGATGAGTCCGGACACATGGGAGTTAGGAAAACCTATGACCGCATTTTAAGAAATTTTTTTTGGCCACGGCTGAAAAAAGATATTGCTTCATATATTAAAACCTGTCACACCTGTCAGTTGACTGGTAAACCCAATCAAGTCATACACCGGGCACCACTGTATCCTATTCCGACTATTGGTAAACCATTTGAGCACTTAATAATTGATTGTGTGGGTCCTCTTCCACCTTCACGTTTAGGTGCTAAGTATCTTTTGACAGTTATGTGCCAAAGTACCAGGTATCCAGCAGCATATCCATTGCACACACTTACTGCAAAGTCTGTGGTGCGAGCGCTTGGGCAATTTATTGGTATTTTTGGAATACCTAAAGTCATTCAGAGTGACCAAGGATCTAATTTCTCCTCTCATTTGTTTGCACAGGTTTTGAAGCAGCTACACATTCAGCATAATCAATCTACAGCGTATCACGCACAGAGCCAAGGAGCACTGGAGCGATTTCATCAGACATTAAAATCTTTACTCCGTGCTTACTGTGTTCAGATGAAGGCTGATTGGGAGGATGGTCTGCCTTGGTTATTACTTGCAGCGAGAGAAGTAACACAAGAAAGTATGGGCTTTAGCCCTAATGAATTGGTATTCGGTCATACTGTGCGTGGTCCGTTTACAGTTTTGCGAGATGAGTGGAAGGATGCTGAACCACCACAAAACTTGTTGCATTATGTTAATGGGTTTAGGCAGAGACTCTTTACTGCAACGCAGTTGGCAAATAAGAAACTATCATCTGCACAGGAAAAAATGAAGTGTTTGTATGATAAGAAAGCTGAACATTGTGTTTTTCTTTCAGGTGATCTTACTGGCTTTACTTCCTGTTGTGACTTCACCATTTCAGGCCAAGTTGTCTGGCCCACACACAGTTTTGAAACAGCTTTCCGACCAAAACTATCTCATTGCAACTCCAGAAAGACGGAAGAAACAGCAGACGGTTCATGTAAACCTCTTAAAACCTTACCATGTTCGTGATAAGACTGTATTGGTGGATGACATTCACCCTGTGTGCATTAGTGAAACGGTGACATCTGCTGGAGGTGAATGGAATGGCGATGGGTTGCCTGTTCCAGATTCAGCCATGCTAACTGGTCGACTTATAAATTCTGAAGTACTGAAGAACTTGGACACTATGCTGAATTATTTACCAGAGACTCAATGTTTTGAGTTAGTTCAGTTGATAAAATCTTACTCTGATTTGTTTGCAGATATTCCATCCTGCACACATTTGATTGAGCATGATATTGAGGTGGGTGATGCACAACCTATAAAACAGCAGTTTTACAGGGTTAGCCCTGAAAAACGCAAATATCTGGATGCTGAGATTGACTACATGTTAAAAAATGGGATCGCTCAAGCATCATGTTCAAGCTGGTCTTCACCTTGCTTGCTAGTTCCAAAATCAGACAAAACCTATAGGTTTTGTTCCGATTTCAGAAAAGTCAGTAGCATAACCAAAACTGATTCATACCCACTACCTCGTATGGATGACTGTATTGACCAGATTGGTAATGCTAAGTTCATTAGTAAGATAGACCTGTTAAAAGGTTATTGGCAGGTCCCTTTAACTAAAAGGGCACAGGAAATCGCTGCCTTTATTACACCTACTGGTTTGTACTCGTACAATGTTATGCCTTTTGGTTTGAAGAATGCGCCGGCGACTTTTCAGCGCTTGATGAATAAAGTTGTTGGGTGTTTAGAAGGTTGTTCTGTGTATTTGGATGACATTGTTGTCTATTCTAATAGTTGGTCTTCTCACCTGGAACAACTCACAACTTTGTTTGACCGTTTGGTGGATGCACGTCTTACAGTGAATCTAGCCAAATGTAAGTTTGCTCGAGCAACTGTCATTTATCTTGGTCATCAAGTGGGTCAAGGTAAAGTATGTCCAGTTAAAGCAAAGGTGGAAGCGATTGAAAAGTATCCCCCACCAAATACTAAAAAGGAACTCATGAAATTCTTGGGTTTAGTTGGGTATTATAGAGCCTTCTGCAGAAACTTTTCAACTGTGGTTGCACCTCTGACAGATCTTTTGAAAAGTAATGTGAAATACATCTGGTCCTCTGTCTGTCAGCAGGCTTTTGAAGATGTGAAGAAGATGCTATGTGATTCTCCTGTCTTGTTGGCTCCGGATATGAATAAGTCTTTTAAACTACAGGTTGATGCCAGTCATGTTGGTGCAGGGGGAGTCCTTTTGCAAATGGATGTCTTTTCAATTGAGAAACCTGTGAGTTTTTTTTCTAGGAAGTTTAATAGACATCAACTGAATTATTCAGTCATAGAAAAAGAGACCCTTGCTCTTATTTGGTCATTACAACATTTTGAGGGTTATGTGGGTTCAGGTCCTTTAACTGTCTTCACAGATCATAATCCTCTGACCTTTTTGAATTCTATTCGATGCCCAAATCAGAGACTTGTGAGATGGTCGTTGTTTCTGCAGTCATTTTCTTTAGATATTCGTCATATCAAGGGAAAGGATAATGTCATCGCAGATGCTTTGTCAAGAGCACAAAGTCAGTAATTTATTTATTTTTTTTCTCTCTTACCTGTCTGAGTCACTTCATGGTACCAGTTGTTGACTTGGGGATGGGATTTAAAAGGATCTAAGTTTTGTTTTTTGTTCCGTCTCAGCTTGTCTGAGATGATGTGAGTGTATTTAAACTTGTTTTTTTTTTCTCTTCAGATGTTGATACATAGGTTGCCCAGGGTTCCGGTGGGGACCCTGTTTTGAAGAGGGGGGGTGTTACGGCCCAAGGCTATTCCTTTGGGGTTTAGCATCCCTGCTCCAAATCTTCTGATTGGAAGTGGAGGCAGCTGGCCAGTGTCTCCATGAATGACATCAGATCAGCTTAAAATGCACCACCTTTTTCTCACCAGGACAGCCCTTTTTCTTTTTGTCTGTCAACCTCTCCTCTTTTTTTCCCTTTCCTCTCCAACCAGTTATGACTTTTGTTAAATAAATCCTATTTTAAGTTATCCCATGCGTTGCTTCCCTTTCATTTGTTATGGTACTAGAGCCAGACCATAACAAACTTTACATCCCAATGAATCAACAACAGCAACTTTAACTTTAAGTCGTGACTTTCGTTCTTCTTACCATGCAGAGTTTTTATAAAATTTGGGCTTTTTATTTATTGATTTACTTTTTTCTCATCCATTAAAGCTGATGCACAAATTGTCTCTGAGAATATCAAAAGATTATTGTTTTCCTTATGTTCAGCTGAAGTGTCTCCTCTCCTGTCTTTGTCTCTTTCTTCAGATTTTGATATTCGGTGTCAGAGTGACCATAAAGCGTCTCTGAAGAAGAAGTTCCAGAGTCTCTCTGAAGGCGTCGCTGAACCTGGAAATCAAACCGTTCTGAACCAGATCTACACAGAGCTCCACATCACAGAGGGGTTAACTAGAGAGGTCAACCAGGAACATGAGGTCAGACACATTGAAACAGCATCCAGGAAACAAGAAACAACAATCAGAAGAGAAGACATCTTTAAAGTCCCACCTGGAAGAGATCAACCAATCAGAACAGTGATGACCATGGGAGTGGCTGGCATTGGGAAAACACTGTTAACACAGAAGTTCACTCTGGACTGGGCTGAAGGCAAAACCAACCAGAACATTGATTTCATATTTCCATTCACTTTCAGAGAACTGAATATGTTGAAAGAAGAAAAGTTCAGCTTATTAGGACTGATTCATAAATTATTTTCTAAAACCAAAGAAATCAGCAGCTTTGAAACGTTCCAGGTTCTGTTCATCTTTGATGGTCTGGATGAAAGTCGATTTACTCTGGATTTCAAGAACAATCCGATCCTGACTGATGTTACAGAGTCCAGCTCAGTGGATGTTCTGGTGACAAACCTCATCAGGAGGAAACTGCTTCCCTCTGCTCTCCTCTGGATAACCACACGACCTGCAGCAGCCAATCAGATCCCTGCTGAGTGTGTTGACATGGCGACAGAGGTCAGAGGGTTCACTGACCCCCAGAAGGAGGAGTACTTCAGGAAGAGATTCAGAGATGATGAAGAGAAGGCCAGCAGGATCATCTCCCACATCCAGAAATCAAAAAGTCTCCACATCATGTGTCACATCCCAGTTTTCTGCTGGATCACTGCTAAAGTTCTGGAGGATGTGATGAAGACCAGAGAGGGAGAAAAACTGCCAAAGACTCTGACTGAGATGTACATAGCATTCCTGGAGGTTAACTTCGCAATCAAGAAGGAAAAGTATGATGGAGGAAAAAAGACAAGATCAATCTGGAGTCCAGAGAACAAGAAGCTGATTGAGTCTCTAGGAAAACTGGCTTTTGAGCAGCTGCTGGAGGGAAACCTGATCTTCTATGACAAAGAGCTCAAAAAGTGCGGCATCAACATCAAAGATGCTGCGTTGTTCTCAGGAGTGTTCACTGAAATGTTTAAAAGAGAGAGAGGGACGTGCGACATCTCCGTCTACTCCTTTGTTCATCTGAGCATCCAGGAGTTTCTGGCTGCAGTCTACATGCTCCACTGTTTCACCAGCAGGAAGTCAGAGGTGATCAAGACGTTCCTGGGAGAAAAATACAGAGAAACATCTCTAGATGAGTTCATGAAGAAAGTCATGGAGAAATCCCTCAGCAGTAAAAATGGCCACCTGGACCTGTTTGTCCGCTTCCTTCATGGTCTCACTGTGGAGTCCAACCAGAGACTCTTAGAAGATCTGCTGGGTCAGACAGAACAGTCCAGAAACCATCCAGAGAATCATCACCAACCTGAAGGAGATGAACACTAAAAGAATCTCTACTGACAGAAGCATCAACATCTTCTACTGTCTGGTGGAGATGAACGACGTCTCATTTTATCAGGAGATCCAAAAGCTGCTGGATTCAGGGAAGAAGCTCTCAGTGACTGACTGTTCAGCTCTGGCCTTCATGCTGCAGATGTCAGAGGTTCTGGATGAGTTGGACCTGGAGAAGTACAACACATCAGATGATGGACGACTAAGACTGTTTCCAGCTGTGAGGAACTGCAGAAAGGCTCGGTGAGTCCAGATGTTTTCATTGTGTGAATGCTGATTCAGCTCTATTGTCCTCCTGTTTCTTCTTCTTCTTCAAGTTGCTTCTGGATGTTTTTGGTCTTTAACTTCTTCCTTCATCCTCTGGACTATTTCAGCCATTCAACCATCTAAACTCTCTTTTCATCAAAGAGGTCAAAGGTCACATGTGGGGTACCCCAAGGTTCAATCCTAGGACCCCTTTTATTCAATATTTATATGCTCCCACTAGCTCAGGTTATAACAGGAAATAATATTAGCTGCCATAACTATGCAGATGACACACAGCTCTACATTACGATGTCACCAGGTGACTCAGAGCCCATCCAATCACTGAACAGATGCTTAGAACAGATAAATGTGTGGATGTGCCAAAACTTTCTCCAGCTGAACAGAAACAAAACTGAAGTTATTATTTTTGGACCTAAAGAGGAACGATCTAGAGTCATAGATGTAGAGTTATAGATCTAGAGTCAATGCACAGCTTCAGTTATTACAACTGAAAACCAGCGATCAGGCCCGAAACCTGGGAGTAGTGATGGACTCTGACCTGAACCTCCAGAGCCACATAAAGACAGTTACAAAGTCGGCCTTCTATCACCTGAAGAACATTTCCAGGATTAAAGGACTAATGTCTCAGCCAGATCTAGAGAAACTCATCCATGCGTTCATCTTCAGTCGTATTGATTATTGCGTCTTCACAGCGTCTTCACAGGTCTGTCCAACAAATCAATCAAACAGCTGCAGCTGATTCAGAATGCTGCTGCTCGCGTTCTCACTAAAACCAGGAAGATAGAGCACATAACACCAGTTTTAAAGTCCCTCCACTGGCTCCCTGTAGCTCAAAGAATAGACTTTAAAATACTGTTGCTAGTTTATAAATCACTGAACGGCTCAGCACCACAATACATTAAAGATCTGCTGTTGTTGTATGAACCTTCCAGACCTCTCAGGTCTTCAGGTTCTGGTTCTGCTCTGCATCCCCAGAACCAGAACCAAACGAGGAGAAGCAGCTTTCAGCATCTATGCACCACAAATTTGGAACAAACTTCCAGAAAACTGTAAAACAGCTGAAACACTGACTTCTTTTAAATCTCAACTAAAAACCCACCTGTTTAGAACTGTATTTAAAATGTAATCAATTACAAATTTATTGATGGAACTTGACTTAATGCTTTGTTTTGATTATTGATTCTATATTGCATTGTGTTTCTGTGTTTGTAATGATGTAAAGCACTTTGAAATGTCTTGCTGCTGAAATGTGCTATACAAATAAAATTTGATTGATTGATTGATTAAACATTCAGATCATCCAGGACAGCTGCAGCTTCTGGTTTTAGACATTTTGATCATTTTAAATATATTTATCTTTTTATCAGTTTTCATATTTAAATGAATAGAAAACCCTGAACTCTAGAAAAAAATCTATTTTGTCTGAAAGATCCAATCAGCCAGAGAGACTTTTGCACTTTAAACTCCTCTTCACTCATTGAGCCGCTACTCCTGTTAGGATCTTTGTCTTTTTTTATATAAAATCACTGTTTAGGTTTGATGGACACTTAAAAATAACCCCAATAATTGCTGCTGTTGTCATGGAAACCAGTTAGAAACTTAGTGAACCAACTTTTCCTCCTCCCACTAGTTTCCTCTGAGTTTGTAAATGAGAGCAAAATGTGGTGATTGTTGTCTGGCTCCAGAAAAAGTCCTAGTTTCTGTCAGATCCTCCCAAAGCTCTGAGAACTCTGCTTCCAGATCTGGAACCATTTTCCTCATCAACTCTTCATCTGCAGCTTTTGTTGAAGCTGTTAGCCATGAAGACCTGGAGAGACATGAGCTTCAACTCTTTAGACATCCCAGCCTCTTCTAGTTACTGGAGAACTTTCACTGCTTCACCATGAAAAATGCTGCTGGACCCAAACGCTCTGTTTTGGTCTTCAGCTCTTTAAGAGTTTAGCAACAATTTCTTCTAACATCCAAACCTTTGTTCCTCTGAGCCACACGGTCTAGTCCACGTCCGAGCTGTGAGCAGTTCCTCCTCCTCTCCATCATCTCCAGTAGTTTCCTTCATCAGCTCAGTCAGCCTCTTCATCAGCTGCTTCAGCTCCTTTGAGGCTCTGATGCTGCAGCTCCATCAGATGCTGCAGAGAAAACTGAACTTTCCTTCACAGATGATAGAAGATCTTCAACATCTGACTGCAGCTGAAGGTCTGAGGACATGAAGCCTGGACCAGAACCAGAACCTGGACTTTAACCAGGAACTGCACAGATTCTCTGTGGGGTCAAACTCAGTAAATTGAAGATCAGATGTTGATCAGATGATGACATCACTGTTATCATATTTTAGTCTGTTTATGATCCAGATTGATTTCATTAGAACTGAATTTATTTCTTCTCTAATCACAGACTTGGTGGCTGTTGGCTCCAAAAGGCTGAATATGAAGTTTTGGCCTCGGCTCTGAAGTCCAACCCAGATCTGACTGAACTGGAAATAAATCAGATCTTCATATATGAAGGTGGAGACTCTGATCTGAAGCCTCTGGTTGAGATCCTGGAGAGTTCAGTCAGTAAAGTGAAGAATCTGAGGTTTGTTTTCTTTATTTATACAATAAAATTATTCATTTATACTTTAAACATTAGTTTAATTAATGCTTTTATTCTAATATATTTTATTTCATAAAATTTTATTTCATTTAAATGTCAGAATAAAATCCCTAAAACCTTTTACCTTATATATTATTTTTTTCTTATATCAGACTTTGAGATTATTGAACTTTGTTTTTCAGTTTTTTACTTTAAAATGTTTTTTACTGATGAACAAAATGAGTAAAATGATTCAAATGATGTAAATTAATGATGGAGATGTTTCAGTTTGGTTTGGTAAAGATTCAGATTGTTTTATTTCTCATTTCTGATTCTCATCTTTACATCCAGAATGAAATGTTGTTCCTCCAGAGTCGAGCCACAAACACTGACAAGTTCAAATCATCATTAATGACCAAATCTAAGAAATGACTGATTGTAGAAAAGCAAATCTAGATGAAATGAATGAAAGTGAGGTTTGCAGCAGCAGCAGGTTCCTCAGCTTTGTCCTGAAGCTGTGGTTCTGTTGGGCCGGGTCAGAGAGGAACCGTCCTCTTCAGTCTGACAGCTGTCAGTCGGTTGGAGCCTCGTCTCTGTGATGATGCTTCATCAGGTCACGTCTCCTTAGGAAATAATGGCCTCCATTGGCTTTCAGCAGCTTTAATAAAAACCCAAGGCCATTAATGAAGAAACTGAGTGGTTCTGATCCAGTTACCAAGTCGGGTCTCCAGCTGATGATCAGGAACCAGCAGAAATAGCTCATCTCATCCAGGCTGATAGAAAACTTTGAGTTTCTTTATTGATCAAATGTTCTGGTTCTGCTGGTTTGGACTCTTTAAACCAGTTTGACTGGATCAGATGTTAGAATCAGATCATCATGTTTCTTTTACATTCAGGGAAATTAATTTTCTACATTTTTATTATTTATTTGTTCATATTTCAGTTTTAACCTGCATCCTGTTGGCTTCAGCTCACATCTTTTATTCTTTATTCAGATTGAGGGACTGCAGGTTGTCAGAGACCAGCTGGACTTCTCTGTTCTCAGCTCTGAAGTTCAACCCGACCCATCTGACAGAACTGGACCTGAGCAGAACCAACCTGGAAGATTCTGTAGTGAAGGAGCTCTGTGATTTTCTACAGACTGAAGGCTGCAGACTGGAGACATTGAGGTATTTTATTATATAATTATCAATATTTCTGTGAATAATTATATGTAATTGATCATAAATCAAATTAATTTCTTCTGTTCTAATAAATATTTTCTGAGTTTGTTCCTGGACTTGGATCCAGAGTTTAATTTAGTCCCTCTGTGTAACTGAGTTAGACCTGCTAATCTGAGGTCAGAACAGGACAGCATTCGGACCCCCAGTGTGTAGAAATCCCCCTCATGGGAAGCAGGTCAAAGGTCATTCAACCCAGTCTAGAAAGTGAATTCCTGGAATCTGACAGGAACAAATCAATAATCAATGACTGATGCTTCAACACTTTGATCAGAACCTGGAATGATTTTACTGACTAAAATCCTCCAACACAACATGACCCAGTACCAGGTTCAGGTTCTGGTTCTGAAGTCAGCAGGTCTTTATTGAAGCAGCAGCTTTTTGGCATTAATATTGATGAGAATCTTTAACTGGTTCTGTTGGACTGGTTAACCTGCATCCTGTTGGCTTCAGCTCACATCTTTTATTCTTTATTCAGCTTGTGGGGCTGCAGTTTGTCAGAGACCAGCTGGACTTCTCTGTTCTCAGCTCTGAAGTCCAACCCGACCCATCTGACAGAACTGGACCTGAGCAGATCCAACCTGGAAGATTCTGGACTGAAGGAGCTCTGTGGTTTTCTACAGACTGAAGGCTGCAGACTGGAGATATTGAGGTATTTTAATTCTATAATTATTGATAATTCTGTGAATAATTATATATAATTGATCATAAATCAAATTAATTTCTTCTGTTCTAATAAATATTTTCTGAGTTTGTTCCTGGACTTGGATCCAGAGTTTAATTTAGTCCCTCTGTGTAACTGAGTTGGACCTGCTGATCTGAGGTCAGAACAGGACAGCATTCGGACCCCCAGTGTGTAGAAATCCCCCTCATGTGAAGCAGGTCAAAGGTCATTCAACCCAGTCTAGAAAATTGAATTCCTGGAATCTGACAGGAACTAATCAATAATCAATGATTGATGCTTCAACACTTTGATCAGAACCTGGAATGATTTTACTGACTAAAATCCTCCAACACAACATGACCCAGTACCAGGTTCTGGTTCTGGTTCTGAAGTCAGCAGGTCTTTATTGAAGCAGCAGCTTTTTGGCATTAATATTGATGAGAATCTTTAACTGGTTCTGTTGGACTGGTTAACCTGCATCCTGTTGGCTTCAGCTCACATCTTTTATTCTTTATTCAGATTGAGGGGCTGCAGTTTGTCAAAGATCAGCTGTGATTATTTGGCCTCAACTCTGAAGTCCAACCCGACCCGTCTGACAGAACTGGACATGAGAGGAAACAACCTGAAGGATTCAGATGTTCAGCAGCTGAAGGATCTTGTAGATGATCTATTGTGAGTAAATGTTTGTAGTGAGTCAATCCCCTGTCAGCATATTGAACTAAACCCAGTTAGCATCAAAGCAAAGATCCAGTGTTCCCAGTAAAGCTGCAGCTTCTCAGTGGGAGGAGAATGGTTCAGGCTTCCTGATTGGACACAGAGACAGCAATCAGCCAATCAGAGGAGCAGCAGCTTGCTGTGTTCCTATGTTTGTGTTGGTGTGAAGATGAGTGTTGTTGCTGTGTCCATGTCTCCAGAAAGTCCAGCTGGACTCCAGCGTCCAGCCGTCCAACATGTCTAGAGACAGTGGTCCTCATCCATCAAACTGTGGCAGCAGCAGATCTGATCTCAGATCTGTTTGTTCTCTCAGTTCAACAGGAAACAACTGATCAGGTTCATCTTGGTCACAGCTCTGAGATCAGTCTGACTGCAGCCTGGAAACCATCTAGTGGATGTGCTGCGTCACTGACTGCTGCTGGAGAGAGGCTGGAAACACTCACTGATCTGCTCTCTCCTTCCTTCTTCTCTCTGCAGGTTCTGATCTCTGTGAAGTAGAAAATGGTCTCAGTGTCCTGCTGATCCTCAGAGGTTGAAGCTGCAGCAGTTTGAGTCTAAAGAGACTCTGACTGGATCATGATGATGACCTCTGACCTCTAAGATTTTCCTCCCGTTTATTTTCTCTTGCCTGTCATTTAGTGTCTGATATTGTTTGTCTCTTTGGATTGTGGAATAAAATAATTATTTACAGTGTGTTTACTTTTATTAGAAGTTTATTTAATATTAATCTTACAATGTTTAATTAGTTTATTATGTCTCACTCAGTCTTACAGAGTCATTGTTTCTCTTTTTAGCCTTCACAGTTTGCCTCAGTGTGTCTTAGCAACAGGCGATAAGTAAATAGTTGTCATACCTTGCGGAGGGACAAGACCAGACCGACGGCTCAGTGATTATTATTAGACACAGAATATTCTGTCTGAAACCCATTTTTAACTGAAAGTTGCATTTTTCTCTGTGTGTGTATTAATCTGATTAGCTCCTTGGGAATGTTGGTGGTGACACTCTGTTTGTGGGAGAAGGACGGTATACAGTATATGTAGAGAGGCGATTCCTTTGTCTAGTTAGATCTCTTCTGAGTTCTCCATCTGTGCAGATGTAAAATAAAGCTGTGTTTTGTTCTTTCTCTTTAACAAGGTTTGGACTTTGTTAATTTTTCTCGCTCCACAATTTGGCGTCACGAACAGGATTCTTCCCGGTTCGTCCTTCCGGTGGACAGCCAGGAGAGGGCTGATCACCAAGACCCTCATCTCCATAGCAGGCCTGTCAGAGAGCGAGGGCTTTTCTGGAACTCCACCGGTTGGATCGATCGAGACAGAATCCGACAACCTGGTCTGGGGGAGAACAAACCAGCAGTGTTTAAGGTAAAAAGGCTGTTTCCAAATATATGTAAGAAATTTAGAGGGTTTTAGGCTTAAAACACCTCAGAGTTAGATTTTCCTGGGCGTAGGAAATCCAAAACAGTATTCAGAGTCTAGGCTTAGCTCTGAAGGAATTTTTGTAGGTTATTTTAGGCTTAAAATAACTGAGGATTTTTGTAGATTGTTCTAGGCTTAGACAATCTATACAAAGGTTTTACTGATTTAGAAAAATCAGAGGATAAATAAAAAGGTTTTACTGATTTAGAAAAATCAGAGGGTAATTAAAAAGGTTTTGCTGATTTAGAAAAATCAGAGGAAAAATAAATTAAATAAAAAAAATAAATAAATAAATAAAATAAAAATAAAAAATAAAAAAAGGGAAAATGGGAGGAACTTTTAATAAAGGTCAAAATACTGAAGCATACGTTCCATGTGGCCCAGAAATAGATCATATGGTTAGAATTCATGGCAGAGTTTGTTGTCAACATGTTCCACAGTGGCACACAGAGTTTGGTTTTCCTAAGAATGGCAGCTTAGAGGTAGACCACATCAGAGACTTAGAGCAGAAACTCTTAGCACAACGTGCCAAACTGATGCAACACACAAAATTTCAAAGACACACCTGCAAGCACTACAATCACACGAAGAAGCATTCAATCTCTGGAAAAGAGAAGCCTTTTGCAGAGATCAAAAACACCAGAGTAAACTACAGATGGTTCAGAAATTTGCACACAAGGGGAATGAAAAATATAAGACTAAAAAAGAACCTGAAAAATCTAATAAAACAAAATGTGTTTCTTCTCACGCATGTACATCACTGGCTGTACCTGGCTTGAGTCCAACGGCACCAACTGACCCTTCAGCAAACCCATCTGTGGCTCCACTCTACCCAGTGCTCCAAGTCCTTGGAACTCCACCACCGTACCGTCCAAAGACTGATGGTCCAGGACCGAAGAATCCATTCTGGGACCCCTCGGACGACTCCCTGCCTCTGGCTATCTTCCACCAATCAAAGACTGAGCAGAAACCCCATCCTGTTGACCTTGAGCAACAACAGGACCAGGACAGAGTTCCCTCACGAGGCATGAAAGGCCCGCCTCCACGACCCCCTACAACTGAACATGGTCGTCACCTTCGCTCTAAAGACCAACCCCTGACCCCACCATCACCTGGCATCTCTGGAAACCGGTACAGAGGACAGAAGGTTGAAACCTATCCCATGGTTGAAGTCCCTGGCCTCAAAGGCCCTGACCTTCTCTACAGAGCTTGGGGACCAGATGACCTCATTGCTGTAGCCAAACAGCACCTTCCCCCTATTGAGAAAGGAGGCAGAGCCATCGCTGAAGCCCTAGAGTATCTCAGCAAAACCATGAGACCAACGACCTATGAACTTAAGACTGTTTTGCTCCATGTTTATGGTCCAACTGTGGTCTCCAAACTTGGTCCAGTCTTCTCACAAGATCTCCGTCTAAGAGGAATGGATAACCCTGACGGAACCGACAATCCACTCAATGCTGACTACAACAAGGCTCTACGAAAAATAGGCGAAGCCTTCATAGAGCAGTTTCCAGTCCGCCCCAGCTACAATGTCATCTCAGCCTGCATCCAAGGTCCAATTGAAGGTTCAAATGACTTTTACAGATGCCTGTTTGACATTTTCTCAGCTCACTCTGGTCTAGAAGTCCCCAAAAATGACTGGATGGGAAATGATCCGGCTGGTCCCTTTGAACTGCTTCTCTGTCAAAAGTTCCTGGAAGGACTGAGGCTTGACATCAGAGATGGAATCAAAATGTCCTACATTGGATGGGACATCACACCAAGAATTAAAGAACTTCTGCTTCATGCCCAACACAATGAGAAACTCTGCAACGATCGCCAGAAGAAGAACAAAGACCGCAAAGAAAAGCGCATGGAAGATGCTCAGCTCACCCTGATTCAACACATCACTGCTCAGAACTCCAACCACCGCCCACCTGCAGTTGATCAATATGGAGGTCCCTCACAAGATCCATGTTTCAACTGTGGCCAGATTGGACATTGGGCTCGAGAATGCCCTCAGAAAAAGCGAGACAGAAGCAGAGGCAGAGGTTTCCACCACCATCAAGGACGTCCAAACCCACGTGGCGGCTTTGGCCCACGCGGCCGAGAGTTCCTAACTCGGGGTGGTATCAAAGAGGACATTATTCCACCTGACTAGAGCCAGCAGCTAGCCCGGTGCCGTTGGATCAACCCATGGTTCAGCAAACTGCAAGTACCAGCACACACACATATATGATATATCATCAAAATGCATATCAGAAGTTGCCAATGTTGACAGTGCAAGTTAAAGGTGTTGACATACATTTTTTAGTAGATTCTGGGGCCACCCAGTCCCTAATAAAACATGAATGTCTCCCTAGAGCTCCATTATCTGGAAAAACAGTTCATTCCACGGGAGCTTCTGGTCAAGTAACACCTGAACCAGTCACAAAACCATTGAATCTCATTGATCCTTTCACAGGACAGGAACTGACACATCAATTTTTGTTGTCACCTGTCTGCCCAATTAATCTATTGGCTCGAGATTTAATGTTAAAAATGTCTCTGTGTCTAAAATGTACACCAGAGGGCATCCAAGTGGTTAAACAAACGGAAACAACCACATTCTCTAAATTACCAAAACTTCTCTACATTTTTGAATGGTCTATTGCTGATCAACAAACTGAAACCATTCTGAGGTTAGCACGTAACCGTGTGCCTCCAACAGCTGATGTGATGCCTCAACAACGTTTGCATTGCACAACACTGGCAACCACAGACCCAGCTGATGAGCTCGGCGATGAGTTCATCTGCTCTCCACCCACATCATTGCATATGACACACATGTGTTGGCAGCACAACACAACGTTCTTACTGGTTTGTCTAAGCCCTGCCCAACAACATTTTTTCCAAGTCCCTGAGTCATTTCCAGATATCTCTCTGGCTAAAGATCCAGCTGATAAGTGGAAGTCACTAGGACCTCTGGCTAAATCTACCCACGAAGCAACTGATTGGATGTTCCATTCTCCTGGAATAAAATACTCCCCCTCTCTACAAATGTACAGAGAGCAGTTAATTGCTGATTTGTCTGTCCGCCCCTCAAAGGAAGTGATTGATGACAGCTCATGACTGACACTTGATCAGCTCTGCAGCCCTCATCCAGCACTTGACACATTGCCTGATCATCTTTGGGCTGTTCACTGTTTAATGGGCGTTCCTACACATTCACTAGATTGTGTCAAGGTTATTGTGAATCACCAACCATTTTCCATCAAGCTCTGAATGACAACTTAGCAGCTCTAACATTACATCCGAAATGTGCTCTGTTGCAGTATGTTGACGATCTCCTATTGGCAGCACCTGATGCTGAACTCTGTAAAAATGAGAGTTTGAAATTACTCCATTTTCTTGCTGATAATGGACACAAAGTTAGCAAAATCAAATTGCAGTTTGTGCAACCTTGTGTGACATTCCTGGGACACGTGATTTCAGAACAAGGCAGAACTATTTCTGAAAAACGCATTTCAGCAATAGTTCAGCTGCCCCTCCCACAAACAAAGAAGCAGTTAATGTCCTTTCTAGGACTGTGTGGTTACTGCAGGCATTTCATCCCAAATTACGCTGAGGTTGAGAAACCATTAAGAGACATATGTCATGAAAAAGGGTTATTGATGAGCTCGAAGGTTACATGGACATCTGAAGCATTAACATCATTTGAAGCGCAGAAAAAACAATTACAAAAAGCACCCACTCTAGGCATTCCTGATCCAACTCGTCCGTTTACACAGACAGTGGATGAGCGGGGTGGCTGTATGACGTCAGTTTTGCTCCAAAAACATGGTGACCGATTGAAACCAGTCGCCTACTTCTCCTCCAAATTGGATGTTATCGCAGCTGGGCTCCCACACTGTTTGCGCGCAGTGGCGGCCGCGGAAAAAGCTGTTTTGGCATCCAGAGACATTGTGGGTTATTCTGATCTGACCTTACTCGTTCCCCACTCTCACACTCATTCTAAATGAGCAGAGGACGGCGCATCTGTCAACTGCCAGATGGCTGCGCTACCACTGTGTTCTTTTAGATATGTCAAACGTAACCATTAAACGCTGTACAGTTTTTAATCCAGCTACTCTTTTGCCAGCACCTGTGGAAGGCCAACCACATGACTGTGTTGCTGAATGGGACGTCCTGTGTTTTCCCCGACCTGATCTGAAGCAAGAACTGCTCTCAGATTCAGAACTCACATTGTTTGTTGATGGAAGTGCATCCAGAGATCCGCACTGTGGCGCCATCTTTCACCACTTCAAAAGACCCCATTTCTTTAGGAGACGAGGCAGCTGATGCTGCGGCAAAATCTGCAGCCAGAAGGTCTCTACCCAACAACCATTCACTACTAAAAGTAAGAGCACTGACACCTTTGCCTCTTACTTTACATGATTTTCAATCCCATGCAAATCCCAAAGAAAAGTCTGTCTGGAAGTCTCACGGGGCTGAACTTAAAGATGGTGTCTGGATTGGTCCAAATGACAATCCCTGCCTCCCTGAAAAATTTTTCAGACCCTTCTGCGTGACGTCACATGGTGTTGGCCATGTGTCGAAGGGAGGAATGTTGAGGGAGATGGACAAATTATGGTTTACAGTAAATTTTTCAAAATCAGCTCACATTTTTTGTGAAAACTGCATTATCTGTGCTCAAAACAACATTGCAAAAGGTCACAAAATGCAAGGAACAGGAGCACACCCCCAGACACACACACCTTTTCAACATGTAATGATTGATTTTATTGAGCTCACCCCATGTGAAAAGAAAATATATTGTTTAGTGATGGTTGACATGTTTTCAAAATGGGTTGAAGCGTTCCCAGTTCAAACAGCAGATGCCTCCGCAGTAGCAAAGATCCTCTTAAGGGAGGTAATTTGCCGCTGGGGAGTGCCTAGAAGAATTTCTAGTGATAATGGAAGACACTTTGCAAATCAAATACTTACTGAACTGTCTAAATATTGAATCTGGATCTAATAAAGTTAAAACTAACTAAAATATGTGAAGAAACAGGTTTGAACTGGGTACAGACTCTTCCAATTGCCCTAATGTATATGCGAATGAGACGTCGTCAGAAAAATAACCTCAGTCCTTTTGAAATTCTCTTTGCAGGTCCTCCAAACATGGGGATGGGACCCCCAGATAGTTCTGGGAAAGATCTAACCACATGTGATGATAACATGATTAATTATTGCATTTCTCTAGCAGATCAGCTGAAAACCTTTAGACAACAGGCCCAAGGAGGCCAACCAGCACCAGCTACTAAACCACTGCATGATATACAACCAGGAGATTTTGTGTTTATTAGGAATTTTAGGAGGAAAAACTGGCGATCCCACCGGGGCCATCCATCAGAGGATGCTGAGGCAGCATTAAGAACATGGAGGGAACCAGACAACATCATCAGCAACACTGGATCACAGAGGCCTTGTGGCATGTGTATTAATTGTGGTGGAAGACAGAAAAGACAGCGACAATGAGGAGTTATTACTTAATCCAAGTTTTTATTGCTCTAAGTATATTGTATTATCATAATATGAAGGAATTTGAAGTTTCTAACTCTTTTGAAACTTTTTATTGTATGTGTTTTCATCTTTATTTTTATTCATCTTACTATAGAAATAATTATTTTTAAGTTGTTTCAAGAGAAACAAAAGGGAGGAATTGTGGAATAAAATAATTATTTACAGTGTGTTTACTTTTATTAGAAGTTTATTTAATATTAATCTTACAATGTTTAATTAGTTTATTATGTCTCACTCAGTCTTACAGAGTCATTGTTTCTCTTTTTAGCCTTCACAGTTTGCCTCAGTGTGTCTTAGCAACAGGCGATAAGTAAATAGTTTTCATACCTTGCGGAGGGACAAGACCAGACCGACGGCTCAGTGATTATTATTAGACACAGAATATTCTGTCTGAAACCCATTTTTAACTGAAAGTTGCATTTTCTCTGTGTGTGTATTAATCTGATTAGCTCCTTGGGAATGTTGGTGGCGACACTCTGTCTGCGGGAGAAGGACAGTATACAGTTTATGTAGAGAGGTGATTCCTTTGTCTAGTTAGATCTCTTCTGAGTTCTCCATCTGTGCAGATGTAAAATAAAGCTGTGTTTTGTTCTTTCTCTTTAACAAAGTTTGGACTTTGTTAATTTTTCTCGCTCCACAGGATCAATAAAGATCCAATTCAAACTGGGCTCCATTTAGAGGCTTCATGGAGTTTTGATCTGAACTGGATTCAACTGGAAAGTTGATCTTTTTTCTCTCTGATTCATTTTCATCCTGGAACCAGAAATGGTCTGAGAATGGAAACATGGGAATCATTTTCAGTTCAGCTTTGAAGCCATGAAAGACACTTCAAACCTCTTTTCTCTGCTGCTTCTTCCTTCTGCTGACATGAAAATGTTCCTCAAAGCTCCACAGATAAAAAGATGCTTTACTGGAAACTGCAGAGAAACTTCAGCTTCCATCAGAGAAACCAGTTTAACCAGTTTAGAACTGGATGTCCTACAGAAACTCTGATCTTAGAGCAGTTTTCAGGAACATGTGGAACCTGGGAAAAAAAAGATTTTATATATTTTATGTTCATTGTAAAAACTAAATCTTGAAGTTTTACGTCATCATTGATTCTCAGCTTTAATTTCTCAGTTTGTTTTGGTTTTTACTTTTTTAACTCCATATTTCATGTTTTGAGTTTTCTAGAGAACTTCAGGCTCTTTACTGTGATTTTACTGATTTATTCAAACCTCAGAGAATCACTGGGATAATGTGCTGATTGGTTCATGTTTGATTTTCATAATTCTTCTAATGCAATGTGGGTTGCTGGATGTTTAACGACCAAATAAAGTTTTTAAAAAAATCTTTGTGTATTTTTTATGCAGCTGACTGTGTACACATATAATAACTAAACCTTCATTTTAATCCTCCATGCCATTTTTGCTGTATTTTAAGTTTTCACATTTAGTTTCACAGCTTAAATTAGTAAAAGCAGAAACATCTCAAGTTGATTTCAGCTTTAAGCTACTAATTTAGCCAGCAGTTTATTTTTGCAGTATTCAGACTGAAGATGTTTTTTTAATAAAACAGATGAGAATCAATCTTTTCAATCAAAACTCGATTAATTACATCAGCTATTGAATTAGAATAATAACTTGTGTAAAACTGCCATTTTTACACAAGTTAAAAATGGTAATGGTGCAGCAGATCCTGCAGGGGGCGCTCTGGGCCCTCAGTGTTCAGGTCGGTTACAGTCACATCTCCCAGACTCCTGAATCTTCTGGTTCCTTCCTGAAATGATTTCCTGCAATAAAATGTTGGTTGGAAATGAGCAGAAAACTGAGAAAAACCTGAAAAAGTTCAAATCTGACCTAAAGTTTTACAGCTCAACTCATACAAAGGAAAACATGAAAATAAAGGTGTTTATTGTCACCTGGAAGGAGGCGGAGCCTCAGCTGGGTCAGGGGGCGGAGCCTCAGGTGTGTCAGCTCTAGTCAGGTTTAGATCAGAACCGGTTCAGACTCCATGCAGCAGCAGAGCAGAGTCTGTATATTTTGGTTATTTAATAAATTATCTTAAGAAAACGAAATTGATAGAAAGGATATAAGGTTTCTTTTCTTTTTCTTTTTCTGGGGGGTTGGGGGAAAATATATGTAGCATCCCGATCCACACTCCATTCCAGTTCATGGCGGTAATGCACATCAATAAGTTGCTTGCCAACCGCCAAAAAAGAAGAAGAAGAAGAGCAGCGTCTGGATCAGGTGAGTGTTCACTTCTTGTTTTGCTGATGTTTTATTTACAATGTTTCAATGTGAAATTAATCCACAGCATAAACAACTAAGCAGGTGTAAGTGAACCAGGGTGTGATATTATTTAAAACAATGTAGTTGCAAGGAAGTAAATTTGGTAAGACTTTATTTGAAGGGGTGCACGTAAAAAGAACATAGGATTCTTTATAAATGTTGAATTAGGTTTGAATTAGGTCCGCTGTATTTTATATTTCTGTTTTTTTGTCAATGTTTTTGTAGCGATCTGGACAGGTAATGTCCTGTTCTGCAGTGCCGGGGGGCCAGACGGGTGTAAAGATAATTTTCTGGACCCGGACTCGGACCTCAGAGACGCAGAGTGATGGATCCTCTGGGGAGTCAGAGGCAGGAGGCTTAAATAAAGTGAGCGCTGAGGATTAGAACAAGCAGAAACTATTATTAGTGGTTTATTGTGTTGCTGAGCAGAAACTTGGTGCAGCTTTGGCTATTTTATAAAAGTCTTTATAGATAAAACTGAATCTGATCAACTTGAAAATCTTTATTAATTTAATGAAATAGTCATGGAAAAAAAATCTTGAAATGTTTAAACATAAATAATCTTTAAACTGAAATGTGAACTGGTTGTTATTTTTTCCATTTATTTCCTGGTAGTGATGATCAGACAGGATTCTTGTCATTAGCAACACACCTCTGCTGTGAGAGGAGGCGGAGCCTCAGGTGGGTCCGGTTCAAGTTCTGGAGAATCGGGTCCAGTTCGTTCCGACTCGGTTTGTGTGAACAGAAGGAGAAGCAAAGATCTGATCAGGTGAGTTTTAACTCCACATTCTTCTGGTTTCCAGTCCTGACTGGGTTTTCTCTCTTTGAGCTGCTGGACAGAACCAGAACCAGAACTGGGCCTAGTTCTGGTTCTGGTTCTGGTTATGATGCAGAGCTGCATCACCTGGTTTCAATCAGGAACTCTGATTTTCTCTGAGTTTTCATCTGTAACCCAGACAACAAGCTGAGTTTGCTCCCAGTTTGGAGTCAAACTGGTACCAGTAGGTTCTGAGTGTTTGTGGCCCGGCTGAGATATCTGGGTTTCTGATTGGTAGATGGAAAATATTTCAATATGAAGTCAATAATTTATTGATCAGAGAGGATTTCTCTGGGCTTTTATCAGTAGAAAATCCAGATTGAATCAGACATTTTGGATCAAATGCGTTACTTTATGGACTTTCTTTAATATAGAAAACTTGACCTCTTTCTGACCATCGCTCCATTTCTGAGTCTTTCTGGTTTTAAATGTTTGCTCATTAGAAAATCATAAAATTGTTGGTTGAATCACAGCAATAATTTCCACAGCTGTTTGCCAACTTGCTAGGAAAGTTGTTTTACGTATTTTATATTTGAGTCACTGAATACAATCACGGACATTTCAAATATCCATGTTTTTCCTTTACTCTGATTTTGCTTTAATGAGGAAAATCAAAGTCCCTGGTGAATTAATGAATGAAACGTATTCATACCCCTTTAAATTTCTCACTCTGTTTCATTGCAGCCATTTGCTAATCTCAGAAAAGTTCATATTATTTCTCATTAATGTATACTCAGCATCCCCCCTTGACAGAAAACATAGAGAATTGTAGAAAGCTTTGTAAATTTATTAAAAAAAAGAAAAACTGAAACATCACATGGTCATAAGTATTCAGACCTTTTGCTCAGTAGAAACCCCTTTTTAGCTTGTACAGCCATGAGTCTTCTTGGAAATGATGCAACTAGTTTTTCACAGCTGGATTTGGGGATCTTCTGCCATTCCTCCTTCAGAACCTCTCCAGTTCCATCGGGTCGGATGGTGAATGTTGGTCATAGAGTTGGATGCAGGCATGCATAACAAATCACATTTTATTTTAAATATATTTACATTTTTCAAGAGTACATTGCCAATATACTATTACAGAATTGTACAAATTGTCAATACATTCAAAATTTGCAGACAACATGCTTATGAAAATTAGTACAATGAAACAATAGGTACACTTTAGAGGAAATGTGAAAAATATTTAACCAAGAACAGAGTATTGTTTTAATTTAATATCACAGTATTCCAGTATTATTGCAAACATACTGACATTTCTCCTTCCTAAGAACAGTGAGGATCAACGGCAGAACATTCCCATTCACTGCACTTTACAGAAACCTACAAAAAAGAACATTTGTATTTTAAAGAGTACAGAAAAATGGCAAAGAAAAAAGTCTGACTTACAATTTTAAGACGTAGCGGACTCGCTATGCATGTGACATCATCAGAACTGATGATTCAAGTAGCTGCAGCTTCTCTTCTCTGAATGGAGCTACAGCGACATCTGCTGGGTCTTAAAGGAATATTGGGAATTGCAGTATCTTGCACCAATGTTAAGTTATTTTTTTTCACATTTCTTCTATCTAATGTAGGTTCCTGGGTGTTTAATGAGACAATAAAGTTTTTAATAATGTTCTTTGTGTTTTTTCTATGTAGCTGTTTGTGTACAAATATAGTAACATCACCTTTATTTTAGTCCTCCGTTATGTTTAGGTTTCTGTATTCAGATCAACAAAGAAATAAAGTATAAAATTAAAAACTTTCATCTTTATTTAGTAAAGACGGAAGCATCCTGTTCAGTTGATCTAGATTTTAAAGCTTCTAATTACGGCAGAAATTTATTTTGCGTTATTCAATCTGAAGATGTTTAAATAAAATACATGGGAACATTTTAATTAATCAATACAGTTTTTTTCCTTGAAAGCTTCTTTAAACTAGAACTGTACTGTTATTATATTTTCCGTTGTTTTATTTTGAAAGACGTCACAGGAAGTGTGTTTATAATTTTTTATAGCTTAATCGTAGGTTCTCACTTCTATCTCACTGATTCCCAGTGAGATAAATGAAGACAGATTCTTCTCCTGGGTTCATTTCAATGTTTTATCTGTCAGTGTGAACTAGAAGCAGCTCCACAGAGATGAAAACAGCCGCAGAGACTCTGAGCGGAGCTAACGATGCTAACGATGCTAACAGGCTGCAGCAGCTTCAGAGGAGCTGTGGCTCCTAAACTGGAGCTTCAGCTCCAACAGAGCTGAATCAAAGCTCTACAACTCTGGTTTAGACGCTAATATGCTGAGCTTCCGGTCTGAAGGTAGGAAAATATTTATGAAAAGTTAAATTATCCTGGAAACAGTCAGAATGATGTTGATATTTTAGCTGCAGAGCCGCGAACTGAACTATTATTATCAGAGCAGGGCGGGTTTTGCCCTCTAGTGGACACAGATGGTAACTACAGCTACTTGATAAAGTTAGAGTTTACAAACCACATTCACTTCCTGTGAGTACTTTCACATTAAGAGCGATATGAAAGAGTTAATTTTCTCAATTAGTTTTCATATTAAATAATAAATGTTACTTTTCTTTTTTCCTCCCTGAAACTTTTATTCAAAAGCAGGAAATTAAACTCTGCTGAGGTTTTGCACCACCACCGTATAATTTTCTTATTTCTGTAGACAGTCTTTAAAAACAGATAAAAGTATTTAAATGACATTAACAGCAGCAGCATAATATTGTATGTGTAATACATTTATTTACAGATTAATTCAGTTCTACAAAAGACTGCAATTAAGTAAGTAATATGAAATACTAATAATTTAAACTTTATTAACTTTTTATATTTAATTTTTCTCTATTAGCCCCTTTCATCCTGCTTGATGCTCCTATCGCAGGTGATTGAATTTTATTTCAAACACATTTTTATTATTTATATTTTTTCAGGCCTTGAGTCTCAAAATTTCCCACAGTGAATCGTTTTTGGAGGATTTTTATAGAATAAGTTTTATTTTCTATGTACTAACCCTGCAGTGACTCTTATTTAACATTAATGTAAGCTGATTTGATTTGGCCTGATAAAAGTGAAAATGAGATCAAATAAACTGCAATTAATATGAAGAGGAATATCTGTAGTTCCGATAGTTCACCACCAGAGGGCAGTGAGCGCTCATAATCCTCCATCAAACGCCTGTTAAACTGCAGTTTGTTCTGCTGGTTTTCTGCTGAATCCATGAAAAAAGCTGCTCAGCTTCAGATCTGCTTCACTAACAGCAAAACAGAAATACTGAAGCTTTTCCATCTTCACTCTAGTTTTTTCACTCTGTTAAATCTAACTGAACTATTAATGTTTATTCAGATGAATCAAACTTTGGCTCTAGAGGAAAACACAAGTTACGTGACTTCCTGTGAAAATAGAAACTGAAACCAACTTTGGTCTCCTTCAGATCAGCCTCCATTTTGAGCTGCAGGATGGAAATAACTTGCTGACTTGTTACTAGAGGTAAGTGTTGCCGCTCCGGGTCCCTCCGTGTCTCTCGGCTCTCTGGAGACTTTCTAACCGATGAACCCACCGAGGCTTCCCGGGGCCTCAGTCACCTCGGCCTGGGTCGCTCGGCTCTCATAGGGCCTGGTCCCCGCAGCAGCGCTCTGTTTACTTTATTGAAGGCCTGATCTAGAAAGGAATTAGATCAAATGAAAAACTTTATTGAGAGACGTTGCTGCTTATAAAGTGATGCTAAGTGAGGTTACATTATGCGACTATAAGTAACAAAAAGAGAAATATTGAACACACTATAAACACACAGCTCAGTTACTGCGCAGTTAACCTGGTGAATGATCAGCTATGATCTACCATGACAGCAGCATCTAAAGCTGATCTGTTTGTGTGGAGCAATAATGAACTTTTCAGATTTAATCTAAATAAACTGAGAACTTAATGTAACTTTTACAGTCCATCAGTTCTTGCTGCAGCGACTCTCTCTGGTGTTTTAACCTAAAAAGCAGAACTAAAACATTGTAAACTAGTTTCTCTGCTTGTTGAAATCAGCAGGAAGTGAATCACATCACTCCGTCCCTCATCAGTCTGGGGTTCAGCAGAAACTGATGTTTCTCTTGTCTGTGGATCAGAACCGGCTTTAAGCCGTCCACAGATTTCCTCTCTTCCTCCTCACTGAGTTTGGTCTTTTTCCAGGTTTTCCTCTTGTTGCTCCTTTCAGCAGGAAGAAACTCTTTGTCTCTCAAAGCTCTGCTGGAAAAATGCATCCAGATCCAGACTGACTCTTACCTGAAAGGTTGCTGTGTTTAGCAATCAGTATCTGCAAAATCGGAATCGATCAGCCAGAAAACTGCAGTCGGTTCAACCCTAAAAATAACAATACTTTTAAATGGAGCAATAATAATAAAATAAATAATTTCACAAACATTTTAGATCAGTTGTAACAAACTAGATTCTAACTAAAAGAGTTGCATTAATGTGTCTCTTTATTTTCCAAAATATCTTTATTAGAATTTTAGTGGTTTAAACAAACAACTTGATCAGTATGCAAATTGTGGCAACAACAATAGTAGCATTACTGTTCAAGTCAAAATAAAATACAAACAAAAAAGTACAACAAAATGTCTCTCATAATCCTGGTTCCAATACAACCCAACACATATTTTACATATCGTCTTTAAATTGAGATTTTAACAGTATATGTCCTCAAAAAGAATTGTCTTTGGCAACTGCAGTTACCATGTTCTTAAGTCACTTGTACCGTCTTCCGAGATGTTCAGATCCTTGACATACCTAATGAAGGGATTCCATATGAACTCAAACAAATCTTGTTTTCCCCTTTAATATATACGTAATTTTTTCCAGAGGGAGGGCAGATAACGTTTGCTGTACCCATTGGTTTATGGTCGGTCCATGAGTCTTTTTCCAAAACATTGATATACATCTTTTCGCATTAAGCAAACTTAAGTTTATAAATGTCCGTTCATTTTTAGTATAATTATGTTTTTCAGGGTACAGTACAAACACAAACAGCTTTGGCTCAAGAATTATTTGTTTGGAAATTATTTTCTCAATTACATCTTTTACCTCTTTCCAAAACAGTGTAATTATCCTACAATACCACATGCAGTGAACCAGAGTTCCTCTGTCCTCTGTGCATTTCGGACATACATCAGGAATCTCCCTGTTATACCTATTAAGGTTCACTGGTGTTATATAAACCCGCATTAACCATTTGAATTGAATCATTTTAAGAGATGTGTTGATAGAACTGGTGTGGGCCAGTTTACATGCTGTTTGCCAATCTTCCTCAGATATCTCTAGCAGTAAGTCTTCTCTCCAAGCCTTAAGTCTATCATGAGATCCTTCTGATATATGTAACATTATTGAGTGATAAAATTCTGATATGATACCTTTCTTCAAACTGTCCTTTGTTAAAAAATTTTCTAAAGTTGACTTGGCAGGTTTTGTCAACTCATTATTTTGACTCGTTCTTATGAAGTTTCTGAGTTGAAGATATTTAAAGAAATGTTTCCTATCTAGGTGAAATTTATGTTGCAGATCCTGAAAGCTCATTAGTATGTCTGAGTCTGGTACATAAAGATTCTGAATCATTTGGAGTCCTTTGTCTTTCCATACTTTAAATATTAAATCAGCTCTACCAGGTACAAAAAATTGGTTACCCCACACTGGACTGAACAGCGATAAACAATTCGGTTCATTTAAAATTTTTCTTACATCTCTCCATACTCTTATCATATTCTTAAGAAATTGATTTTTAGTATGTTTCAGAAGCTTTGATATTGAATTTGAATATAAGTATAAAGGCAGAGTCAATTTCAAATCCTGAGTCTCCATGTCAGTCCAATGTGGAGAATGATTACTGTAATAAAACATCATAGACCTCAACTGCACAGCACAGTAATACCAGTTCTTTCATTTGCATTCATTAATAGAATAGAAGACTTATTTTTGTTTATTTTGTATCCAGATATCTCACTAAATAATTTAATTATTTCCATAAGAATTTGTATTGATCGACTTAATTTTGATATGAATAAGATCACATCGTCTGCGAACAAGGAAATCCTGTGTTCTGTAGCTCCAACAGTGATTCCAGTGAGATGAGGGTGTGAGCGAATCGCAATAGCAAATGGTTCTATTGCCAAGGTGAATAGTAAAGGCGACAATGGGCAGCCCTGTCTGCAGCCTCTATTGATCTTTATTGGCTTAGATATGTTTCTGTTTGTTATTATTTCAGCTGAGGGATTATTGTATAATATTTTAACCCATTTTACAAAATTGTTTCCACAATTGAAATTTTCCATAACTTGAAAAAGATTTTCCCAGTGAACCCTATCGAACGCCTTCTCGGCATCTAATGATAAAAGAGCAGAGTCTGAGGCAGTGTTGTATAGTAACGAAGTAAAAATACTTCACTACTTTACTTAAGTATATTTTGGAGTACTTCATACTTTCCTGGAGTATGAAAATTTTTGATGACTTTCACTTTTACTTCACTATATTTCCGAACTTAATTGCGTACTTTTACTCCGATACATTTTCAATGTGTGGTTTAGTTACTCGTTACAAAAAAGCGAGAGAGAGAAACGCAAGTGTTTTGACCCCACCTACTGATTAGCAAGTAGCAAGCAGGCTACCGAACAAAGTCCGTAGCCTGCTTGCCTGGGCTTGTTCATCACCACCAATAGGATACTTCTTCTTCTTCTTCTTTTCTATTATGGCGGATCACAAGCAACTTTAAGGTGCATACCGCCACCTACTGTACATGAGTGTGTAGAAGCATTACTTCATATCTATTAAATTCTACTTTTTAATTTTGTATTCTTAAGATAAATAAACAATGCTTTCCTTAATTTGTGAATATCTGTTATGTTTCCTTCATTTCCTAATATACCTTTAAGATTCCATTCATGCCCCATATTTCTAACTATTCTCTTTAATTCTTCCCTTTCGAGTTCATTTGACTTACAGTTCATCAATATGTGTTCTACATTTTCTTTCTCTCCACATCTCTCACATTTATCATTATTTTTCCTCCCTATTTTATAAAGCATGTCATTTAAGTAGGTATGACCTACTCTTAATCTACTAATTATTTCTTCTCTTCTGTTTCGTTCATTAATGCTTCGAATTCAAACTGACTTTTGTACTTCATATAATCTTCTTCCTTTCTTATCTTCATTCCACATTTTTTGCCATTTCTTGATTTCTTTACTTTTAATTAGGATACACCTGTTTCGCTGGCCTTGCTCTTTTCCCTGATTTCATATTGTCAATGGCTAGCCCTATCTCTTCTTTTGTCATTTCTAGATTCAAGTTGTCCTTGTCTTCCTCTGAGAATTTTGGTATATTTAAATTATTTAAAAATTGATTTATGTTTTCTAATTTTATGTTTATTTGCGCTTTATACAATTCTTTATAGTAGTTCTTAAAAGCTGCAGTAATTTCTTGGGGGTCTTGCAAGGTTAGTTCATTTGATATAATAGATGTGATTGGTTGTTTAGTTTCTAACTGTTTTATTTGCCATGCCAGTAACTTGCCCGTTTGTTGCCTTGTTCATAGAATGTTTGCCTGAGTCGCAAAAGACTTGATGCAGCTTTTGAAGCTGAATATTTATCATATTCTGCTCTCAAAATCAATAATTCCTTTTCTAGTTGTGGGTATTAATGTGTCTCTTTATTTTGAAGTTCAATCAGATCAATAGACTAAATATGTTTCAGGCCTCGCTGAGTGTTTGGGGGCTTCATCCCCCTATTGAAGCAGCTGTTTACCCATGATTCCTTGCAGTGGGTCCAGCTGGTACCTCAGCTGGATGCTGTGGTCCCTGAAAGCTGCTTTGTGTCTCTTGAGCTGAGAGGAAATCCTGCTGAGCTGCACACAGAGGCTGACATGTTGCTGAGATCCCAGCTGGACCCGGTTCTGTCTGGAGGAGAGCTGTGGACCCGACCTAAGCTGCTGCTCCCTCAGAACCTTCTGCTCACTGACTCTCTCCATACAGAGCTACAATAGAGTCATGATGCGTTCAAGTCCACTGGGAGCTAAATAAGTTCACTAGTTCATAGGAAATGTTCACTCATTCATTCAAATGATTCACTCTGATCCTCTGAACACATGATGGGAACCAGCTTTCTGCTTCACAGGACAGTTACTGGAACTGGATCACTGGACTGACTGGTTCTGGTTTCTCTCTCCAAAAGGCCAGAAGATGAAAGATCAGGACAGAGCAGAACCTCCAGGACCCTTCAGTCCATCTATGAGGAGTGACCGGTCCAAAGATTATCTTCCAGACTTCAGTAATGAACCTGAACCATCAGACAGAAAGTAAGAAACCATTTTCTAACTGATTCATGTGAATCTATAGAGATATAAAATAAATGATATTAACTGGTTGATCTCAGTGTTTCAATAAACAGTAACTTAATTTTCTTACTTCTTAATTTAAAGTTGGACATGAAGGATGTTGGTCAGTAAATCAGTAGAGTTTGAATGAAGGTCTGAATGAATTAATATGGATTAAAATGTTGCATGGAAACAAAAACAACCAAGCTTGTGAAGAGCAACAATTCAGATTGTCTGTAAACCCACTGAAGCAGTGAAACCCAGCATCTTCCAGACTGGGAACACTGGCATCAGTCATGATACCAAATATAATTCAATGAAGTACTTAAAACCAGAAATCATCAATGTTCTGAGGTTCTGTTCTGACCCAGTTTCTGGTCCCTTGTTTTTTGTGGACCTTCATGAACATCTTCATCTCCAGCCTGTTGCTAGTGAACTATTTCAGTGATGAAGAAATGTCTTCACAGGAGGAGCTTTGGTGAGGAGGAGCATCCATCCTGCTGTGCTTTGGGTCAGAATGTTCTGATGGATCCGGTCTGTACCAGCTGCTCCCAGTATGGGAAACGACCCAGAACAGGATCTGGACGGCTGACAGCCAATCAGAGCTGCTGTGCTCCAGGTGAGACTGAACTCCTCCAATCAGAGCTTCCTTCTATCGTCTCTGTGGAACCAGATCCACGTCTTAAGTTGAGATTTGGAAATTTAAGGTTTAAAAGTCTTTTTGTGGTCAGTTGTTTCAACTGAATCTGTGTTTTTCCAGCTGGTGTAACTGGAACTTATGTCCAGGTAACTGGGCTTAATAAAGTCCTCATTTAATTTGAGCCTGTTCAAAAAATGGCCACAAGATAAATGTACAAATTTGACTTTTTATTTTGTTCATCTTTAAAATTATAAGTGAAGACTCTTACTCTGAAGGGTCATGTTGCAGCATAACATGTCATCAGCTCTAAATAAAACAAACACTTCATAGAATCAATTTGATGATTCTTACAGATAATTTTATTTGGGTTTCAGCACATTATGAGGTTATGGGAAATGAAATGGCAGAGAGGATGGCTAAGGAGAGCAGCAATCGGGTTTTGGTTGATGTTAATGTGACGTTTAGCATAACAGAAATAAAGTGTATAATAAAACAGAAAGAGAGGTGGCAAAAGTTATAGGTCAGCAAATTGCCCAGCTGCCAATATGGTTAATCTGACCTTGCTGAAAATGATTTTTGTTCTACTTTTATTGGTTATTACACCAGGCCTTTAAGATTCTGCTGGAAAATTGGAGTTTCTAATTTGGGAAATGACTAAAGGACAATTCCACGTAATTTCTTGCTACTTTGAGCATCTTTAATGTGATCTACTTCAAAAAGTAAAATATGTAGACTTCAATCATGTAGATTATTCAGGCCAGATTATCTAAAACCAAGTTTCTAGTTTTTTTTCTTTCCCTAAACGAAGCTGCATTAAAGCTTTGATTTGTGAAGCTTCAATGTAGGTTTGATTTCAACCCTTTTAATGTATCTGGACCACGGTCACCATGTCTCTCTATGAAAAGGGAGGACATGGTGGATTTCACTAAGCAGAAAGTGATTTAAACTCTGTCACAGAGTTTAAATCACTTTCTGCCCATTAGAAAGTGACTTTGAGTAACCTCAGAGGTCACTGAAGTCTCTGAAAAGCTCCCTGGTTCAAGGTGTGGTTGAGGTTCAGCTGGCAGGTGATGGTAAATGTAGAATATAGTAAGGAGTTATGTTACAGAGAAGCTTCTTCAGGAAGTGAATAGTTTGTGAGATCCAAATGGTTTTGGAGACAATCAGGCAGATGAATGTGAGGACAGCAGAGCTGCAGCAGACAACAGAGGAGTGGAGGAGAATCTGGGGACCAACAAGGCATCCTTAGACCATGGAGGCACAGAAATCACAAGAGGTGAACTGGAGAAAGATTACTAGAAACAATAACTACATGCTATAGTGAAGAGTTAAAAACTCAGAGAGATAACTAGTAACTTGTCCCCTGTCTGCCAGATCCTGGCTTTTACCTGGATTTATTTTACCTGCAATTTGCCTACCAGCCCCACTTAGGAGTGGACGATGCCGTCATCTTCCTGCTGCAACGAGCACTGTCGCACCTGGATGGTGGAGGAGACACTGTGAGAATCACATTCTTTGATTTCTCCAGTGCCTTCAACACCATCCAGCCTCTGCTGCTGGGTGAGAAGCTGCGGAGGACGACTCAGTGATCTCCTGGGTGACTGACTACTTGACAGGCAGGCCACAGTTTGTCCGTCTGGGCAGTGTCCTGTCTGATGTGGTGGTCAGTGACGTAGGAGCTCCACAGGGAACTGTGCTTTCTCCCTTTCTCTTCACCTTGTACACCACTGATTTCCAGTACAACTATGAGTCATGTCACCTACAGAGGTTTTCTGATGACTCAGCGGTTGTCTGGTGTATAGGGGATGGAGAGGAGGGGGAGTACAGGACACTGGTGGACAGCTTTGTGGAGTGGTCTGACCAGAATCACCTGAGGCTCAACATTAGTAAGACCAGAGAGATGGTGATTGACTTCAGAAGGAAGAAGATACCTTCACGGCCACTAAAGATCAAAGGGGAAGTGGTGGAGGAGGTGGAGGATTACAAATACCTGGGAGTTGTAATCGGCAACAGACTGGACTGGGCATCTAACACTGACGCTGTGTGCAGGAAGGGGATGAGCAGACTCTATTTTTTAAGGAAGCTGAGATCCTTCAATGTGTGCAGCAAGATGTTGGAGACCTTTTATCACAGTGTTGTTGCCGGTGCCATCTTCTTTGCTGCTGTGTGTTGGGGAAGCAGCATCAGAGCCAGCGACTCTAATAGACTGGACAAAATTATCAGGAAAGCTGGCTCTGTACTGGGACTAAGGCTGGAGTCCCTGGAAACTGTGGTGGAGAGGAGGACACTGAAGAAGGTTCTGTCTATTATGGACAATAAACAGCACCCTCTCCACCACATAGTGGACAGACAGCGGAGCACCTTCTCACATAGGCTGCTCCAGCTCCGCTGTCGTAGGGACAGATACAAGAAATCCTTCCTGCCACATGCCATCTCACTGTGCAATAAAAGCTAAATCATTGTTCTGCACTAATCAGTCCAATTTCGCACAACTGCACTGTGGCACACTTGCTGTATATATTTTTACATAAACATATATGCATTTTTTGAATCTTTGCAAGGACTGCTCTAAGCTGCTTTTTATATTGACAGCATGTTATACTTTATTTTTATTTTTTATTTTGTCTACAATTGCTACTCAGTGGTGGTTGTTGTGTGTCTTGTCTCTATGCTGTAACTGCGAAGTAATTTCCCTGCTGGGATGAATAAAGTAATTCTATTCTATTCTATTATATATATATATATATAAATTCCCTTCTCACCCACCGCGGGTGGTTCTTATCCACTGAGCTCGGGTCCTCTACCAGAGGCCTGGGAGCTTGAGGGTTCTGCGCAGTATCTTGGCTGTGCCAAGGACTGCACATTTCTGGACTGAGATGTCTGATGTTGTTCCTGGGATCTGTTGTAGCCATTGGTCCAGTTTGGGGGTGACTGCCCCGAGGGCCCCGATGACCACAGGCACCACTGTGGTCTTCACCTTCCAGGCCCTCTCCAGTTCCTCCCTGAGGCCCTGGTATTTCTCTAGTTTCTCGTGCTCCTTTTTCCTGATGTTGCAGTCGCTTGGTATTGCTACATCTACCACAACGGCTTTCCTCTGTTGTTTATCCACTACGACAATGTCTGGTTGGTTCGCCATTACCATTTTGTCTGTCTGGATCTGGAAGTCCCACAGGATCTTAGCTGTGGCGTTCTCCGCCACCTTTGGGGGTGTTTCCCACTTTGATCTCGGGGTTTCCAGTCCATATTCTGCACAGATGTTTCTGTACACTATGCCTGCAACTTGGTTATGTTGTTCCATGTACGCTTTCCCTGCCAGTATCTTGCACCCTGCTGTTATGTGCTGGACTGTCTCAGGGGCCTCCTTGCACAACCTACACCTTGGGTCTTGTCTGGTGTGGTATATCTGGGCCTGTATTGCTCTGGTGTTTAGGGCCTGTTCCTGGGCGGCCAGGATGAGGGCCTCTGTACTGTCCTTGAGTCCAGCTTTTTCCAGCCATTGGTAGGATTTACTGATATCAGCCACTTGGGTTATTTGCTGGTGGTACATCCCATGTAGGGGCTTGTCCTCCCATGATGGTATCTCTGACACCTCAACCTCCGTTCCCTGTTGTCTGAGACATTCACTGAGCACATTGTCTGTTGAGGCTTTGTCCCTGATATATTTATGGATCTTAGTTGTTTCGTCCTGGACTGTGGTTCTCACACTCACTAGTCCTCTGCCTCCTTCCTTGCGGCTCGATTTGCTGGATTTGGTATGGAACCCTCCATGCATTGTTAGTAGTTTTCTAGTCTTAATATCCGTGGCTTTTATCTTCTCTTTTGGCCAGCTAATTATTCCAGCAGGGTATCTGATTACTGGCAGGGCATAGCTGTTTATCGCACGGATTTTGTTCTTGCCATTGAGCTGGCTTCTCAGGACTTGCCTTATTCGTTGGAGGTATTTAGCTGTGGCTCCTTTCCTTGTGACCTCATCGAGGTTGCCATTTGCTTGTGGTATACCAAGGTACTTGTAACTGTCCTCTATGTCTGCTATTGTTCCTTCTGGGAGTGAGACCCCTTCTGTGCGGATGACCTTCCCCCTCTTTGTGATCAGCCGACCACACTTCTCTAGTCCGAATGACATCCCAATGTCCGTGCTGTAGATCCTGGTGGTGTGGATCAGTGAGTCGATGTCTCGCTCACTCTTGGCATACAGCTTGATGTCATCCATGTAGAGAAGGTGGCTGATGTTGGCCCCATTTTTGAGTCGGTATCCGTAGCCAGTCTTGTTGATAATTTGGCTGAGGGGGTTCAGGCCTATGCAGAACAGTAGCGGGGACAGAGCATCTCCTTGGTATATGCCACATTTGATGGACACTTGTGCAAGTGGTTTGCAGTTGGCTTCAAGGGTGGTTTTCCACAGCCTCATCGAGTTTGCAATGAAGGCTCTGTAAAAAAAGAGGTAATTTAACGTTAACTTTGGACAAAACGTTTGGCTCTTTCCTCTTTAATTTTTCCCGGGATCCTCGGCGAGTGGCGGCGTGCTGCTAAAACGAAACAACAACAAAGCGTGTTGACGTCACAGATCACAGAGTTTAATCTCATACAAAGCAACGCATGAATCAATCAACAAAGCTGCAGAGGAACAGAGATATGCATTTTTCTCATAAAAATAAAGACAGACAAGGGGAAGACAGACAAACACAAAACAAAGACAAAACAAAAAGCAAAGACGTCTTTGGAGAGAGAGCCGATGCAAAAAGGCAAAATGGTGGCCGCTCTCTCTGGATTTTCTCTCCTAAGACGAAATCTTATACTAAAGAGGTGTTTCTCTATTTAATTTATGCACTCAAGGCGTTCCTCTTGTTGACCAACTGGAAACTCCCTTAAGCACCCAGAGAAACTTGGAAACTCCCCCTGACCTACGCAAAGATCAAAGGACCATCTGCCTTCTACCGAGACAAAAGAGCGGATAGCTGGCCCTGACCCCCTGTGGCTCCCATGGTCATTCTGAGTACAGAACGACCTGAGATACAATCTCACAGATACCTGTGAAATCTAAAGTCTCTCGGCCCTGCCGGGAATGTTAATTTTATGGCTTCGCCTCACAGCGGGGAGCTCCTGTTTGTCTGAATGCCTGCTATTCTGGCTCAATCCCAAATGCTCAACAGAAAACTGTTCCAAATAAGAGTGCTGAATACACCTTTTAAGATTAACTGTATCAAGCATTAAAAATAATCATTTTTCCTTAACAGCTCTCAGAGTCCTGTTGATGTTATACATCTCTAAGCATTCAATGATCCAAGTATGCGGCATTGAGTCATAGGCTTTCTTGTAATCAATCCAAGCCATGCACAGGTTGGTGTGTCGGGTTTTGCAGTCTCGGGCAACTGTGTGGTCTACGAGGAGTTGGTGTTTGGCTCCTCTGCTATTTACACCGATACCTTTCTGTGCCGTGCTCATGTGTTTATCCATGTGTTTGCTTATCTTGGCCGCTATGATGCCTGACATGAGCTTCCATGTTGTGGAGAGGCAGGTTATTGGTCGGTAGTTGGGTGGGACTGGACCCTTTGATGGATCCTTCTGGATTAGGATTGTCCGCCCTTCAGTTAACCATTCAGGGTGAGTCCCACTTTGTAGCAGCTGGTTCATTTGGTCTGCCAGTCGCTCATGGAGGGCAGTGAGTTTCTTTAGCCAGTAGGCATGGATCATGTCAGGCCCTGGTGCTGTCCAGTTTTTCATACCTGAGACTCTTTCTTGGACATCTGTCACAGTGATGGTTACCAAGGCTTGCTCAGGGAGGTTACTATGGTCCTCTCGTAGAGTTTGTTCAGTCTCCAGCCTTGGTGGGTCTACTCTGTTGTTATTACCCTGCCATTGAGAGTACACCTTAGCTGGTTGAGTGGAGAAGAGCCGGTTAATCCTTCTGGATTCATTCTCCCTTGTGTATCTCTTTAGGCGGCTGGCCAAGGCTTGGAGCCTCTGTTTGGCAGTCTCGAGTGCTTCAGGTATGGGCATCTGCCTGTACTTTCTGGGTACTGGTCTTTTCATTGTACCCTTGTCGAGCTCTGACAGTTGGCTCACTTCCCTCCTTGTTACCTTGATTTTAGCCTCTAACCGTCTTTTCCATGGTGGGTATTGGGTCTCATGGCTGCTCTTATAGCCAAGTATCTCAAGGATCACTGATGCTGAGTTGTAGATCAGCTCATTGGTTTCTGTTATGGTGTTGGTAGGGATCGTTCTCAATGCTGCATTCACATTCTCAATGAGGCTTCCTGATGGTACTTCACTCAGCCGTTGTAATTGGCGCCGAGGAGGTCTGGTTGTCATTCGGGTCATGATTTTCTCTCTCAGGTCAGCAGCTGTCTCGTTTAGCTCTGATTCGCTCAATGGGGCCGTGTATCCCCTGACTGGGTGGGGACTTGTAGTTAAGTCCCCACAGTTCTGACATCCAGGTTCCTCCTTTTTGCCGTTGCATTTGTGTTGTATCTCGTCAATCTCAAGTTGTGATAGCAGTTGCCGTTTGCGGATGTTGGAACACTGAGCTACTAGTTGCTTAGCGCTTAGTGTTGACTGGGGATGTCGAAGTAACCATTCCTTCACCAGTCTTTGCATGTAACCTCTCTGATTAGGATTTCTTGAGTAGTAGCATTCCAACAGATCCACATTTTCATCTCTCGCCCATTTCCGTCTTGTTCCAGTAGCCCATTTGTCATCAAAGTGCTCTGGTTCCCCAACATCAGTCACCTTCTCCACATGGATGACATCAAGCTGTATGCCAAGAGTGAGCGAGACATCGACTCACTGATCCACACCACCAGGATCTACAGGACGGACATTGGGATGTCATTCGGACTAGAGAAGTGTGGTCGGCTGATCACAAAGAGGGGGAAGGTCATCCGCACAGAAGGGGTCTCACTCCCAGAAGGAACAATAGCAGACATAGAGGAGAGTTACAAGTACCTAGGTATACCACAAGCAAATGGCAACCTCGATGAGGTCACAAGGAAAGGAGCCACAGCTAAATACCTCCAACGAATAAGGCAAGTCCTGAGAAGCCAGCTCAATGGCAAGAACAAACTCCGTGCGATAAACAGCTATGCCCTGCCAGTAATCAGATACCCTGCTGGAATAATTAGCTGGCCAAAGGAGGAGATAAAAGCCACGGATATTAAGACTAGAAAACTACTAACAATGCATGGAGGGTTCCATACCAAATCCAGCACCCTGAGACTGTACACGAGCCGCAAGGAAGGAGGCAGAGGACTAGTGAGTGTGAGAACCACAGTCCAGGACGAAACAACTAAGATCCATAAATACATCAGGGACAAAGCCTCAACAGACAATGTGCTCAGTGAATGTCTCAGACAACAGGCAACGGAGGTTGAGGTGCCAGAGATACCATCATGGGAGGACAAGCCCCTACATGGGATGTACCACCAGCAAATAACCCAAGTGGCTGATATCAGTAAATCCTACCAATGGCTGGAAAAAGCTGGACTCAAGGACAGCACAGAGGCCCTCATCCTGGCCGCCCAGGAACAGGCCCTAAACACCAGAGCAATACAGGCCCAGATATACCACACCAGACAAGACCCAAGGTGTATGTTGTGCAAGGAGGCCCCTGAGACAGTCCAGCACATAACAGCAGGGTGCAAGATACTGGCAGGGAAAGCGTACATGGAACGACATAACCAAGTTGCAGACATAGTGTACAGAAACATCTGTGCAGAATATGGACTGGAAACCCCGAGATCAAAGTGGGAAACACCCCCAAAGGTGGCGGAGAACGCCAGAGCTAAGATCCTGTGGGACTTCCAGATCCAGACAGACAAAATGGTAATGGCGAACCAACCAGACATTGTTGTAGTGGATAAACAACAGAGGAAAGCCGTTGTGGTAGATGTAGCAATACCAAGCGACTGCAACATCAGGAAAAAGGAGCACGAGAAACTAGAGAAATACCAGGGCCTCAGGGAGGAACTGGAGAGGGCCTGGAAGGTGAAGACCACAGTGGTGCCTGTGGTCATCGGGGCCCTCGGGGCAGTCACCCCCAAACTGGACCAATGGCTGCAACAGATCCCAGGAACATCAGACATCTCAGTCCAGAAATGTGCAGTCCTTGGCACAGCCAAGATACTGCGCAGGACCCTCAAGCTCCCAGGCCTCTGGTAGAGGACCCGAGCTCAGAGGTTAAGAACCACCCGCAGTGGGTGAGAAGGGAATTTATATATATATATATATTTATTGTCAGAAGTCACATACAAGGTAACATTAGTTAAACTCAGCTATGTTTTACTAACAATCTCTGTGCAACTAAGGGTTTCTATGTTTCAATATAAAGTGACATTAAGGAGTTGGCCAGACTTTTAATATTCCGTCTACACGTTCTCAAATTGCAAAATAACTGTTAGCTGAACACAAAAACCACCCTGCTCTTTGGTCAAAGCATCATGTGCTGCTAATCCTGCAGACACTTCACAGTCAGACAGGGACTGAGTTTCCAGTTCACTCAATGGGGCTGCATCCTGAAGGTTTTGGTGGTTGACAAAAGAAGATTACAGACTAGACTACAGACTACAGACGTTGTAGACTGACCAGGGCCGGCCCAAGCCTCCATGGGGCCCTAAGCGAAATTTGGTTTTGGGGCCCTTTGTTTCTGCTAACAATGTGGACTGGCTGCAATCAACAGTTAAAATATTAGATCATTCGCACACCTGCTATAAACTTATTGCATCTCTGATGATGCTGTTTGCTTTATATCCTATGCATGTATAATATAGGATACATTTATCGGCCAGTCGATTTCTGGGGGCCGATTTCCTTAATTTTGGGGGATCGTGATCTTCTAATACTTACAAGTGAAGCCCATCTGATCTTATTTTCATCACCAAAGGTTTAAAAATCAGCCTCTGTCCTCTTCTGCTCTGCAGTGAGAGGTTTGACTGACAGACGGCCCACAAGGTCATGTCTGAATGTTTACTGTTAACAATATTCACTCCACTGTTGCCAACTCACTGACTTTCTTCCTATATTTAGCAAAGTTTCAGACAAAAAAAAACTTGGTATCTGTCAAAATCGGCAGGTCAGGCTTTTTAAAGTTTGGTAATCTGCCAGAGAACAACAATTTCTACATACATTATCAAATATATTGTAAAAACAAATCACTTCTTTACGAAATTGTGTGTTTTTGTTATTGTGATGACATATTAATCGTTATATAAAAAAAAAAAATCAACTCCACTGAGGGGGCCGCTTGGTGGCTCTGGGGCCCTAAGCAGCTGCTTACGCCTTGGGCCGGCCCTGAGACTGACGTTGGAATAACTTTCATTGAGTTTTCTCTAATTATTGAATTATGTTTTATTCATAGAAGTTTATGAAGAAGAACCAAACTGGCCACTTTATTAGTCCAGTTACTCGTTAGAATATTGCAAATTGTTTTTATTTTGATTGTTTTTCTTTCTTTCTTCAGATATTGTTGGTCAGTATCAGCCTGACCTTAAAGAGTTTCTGAAGAAGAAGTTCCAGAGTCTCTCTGAAGGCGTCTCTGAACCTGGAAATCAAACCGTTCTGAACCAGATCTACACAGAGCTCCACATCACAGAGGGGTTAACTAGAGAGGTCAACCAGGAACATGAGGTCAGACACATTGAAACAGCATCCAGGAAACAAGAAACAATCAGAAGAGAAGACATCTTTAAAGTCCCATCTGGAAGAGATGAACCAATCAGAACAGTGATGACCATGGGAGTGGCTGGCATTGGGAAAACACTGTTAACACAGAAGTTCACTCTGGACTGGGCTGAAGGCAAAACCAACCAGAACATTGATTTCATATTTCCATTCACTTTCAGAGAGCTGAATATGTTGAAAGAAGAAAAGTTCAGCTTATTAGGACTGATTCATAAATTATTTTCTAAAACCAAAGAAATCAGCAGCTTTGAAAAGATCCAGGTTCTGTTCATCTTTGATGGTCTGGATGAAAGTCGATTTACTCTGGATTTCAACAACAATCCGATCCTGACTGATGTTACAGAGTCCAGCTCAGTGGATGTTCTGGTGACAAACCTCATCAGGAGGAAACTGCTTCCCTCTGCTCTCCTCTGGATAACCACACGACCTGCAGCAGCCAATCAGATACCTGCTGAGTGTGTCGGCATGGCAACAGAGGTCAGAGGGTTCACTGACCCCCAGAAGGAGGAGTACTTCAGGAAGAGATTCAGAGATGATGAAGAGAAGGCCAGCAGGATCATCTCCCACATCCAGAAATCAAAAAGTCTCCACATCATGTGTCACATCCCAGTTTTCTGCTGGATCACTGCTAAAGTTCTGGAGGATGTGATGAAGACCAGAGAGGGAGAAAAACTGCCAAAGACTCTGACTGAGATGTACATAGCATTCCTGGAGGTTAACTTCGCAATCAAGAAGGAAAAGTATGATGGAGGAAAAAAGACAAGATCAATCTGGAGTCCAGAGAACAAGAAGCTGATTGAGTCTCTAGGAAAACTGGCTTTTGAGCAGCTGCTGGAGGGAAACCTGATCTTCTATGACGAAGAGCTCAAAAAGTGCGGCATCAACATCAAAGATGCTGCGTTGTTCTCAGGAGTGTTCACTGAAATGTTTAAAAGAGAGAGAGGGACGTGCGACATCTCCGTCTACTCCTTTGTTCATCTGAGCATCCAGGAGTTTCTGGCTGCAGTCTACATGCTCCACTGTTTCACCAGCAGGAAGTCAGAGGTGATCAAGACGTTTCTGGGAGAAAAATACAGAGAAACATCTCTAGATGAGTTCATGAAGAAAGTCATGGAGAAATCCCTCAGCAGTGAAAATGGCCACCTGGACCTGTTTGTCCGCCTCCTTCATGGTCTCACTGTGGAGTCCAACCAGAGACTCTTAGAAGATCTGCTGGGTCAGACAGAGAACAGTCCAGGAACCATCCAGAGAATCATCACCAACCTGAAGGAGATGAACACTAAAAGAATCTCTCCTGACAGAAGCATCAACATCTTCTACTGTCTGGTGGAGATGAACGACGTCTCATTTTATCAGGAGATCCAACGGCTGCTGGATTCAGGGAAGGATCTCTCAGAGACTGACTGTTCAGCTCTGGCCTTCATGCTGCAGATGTCAGAGGTTCTGGATGAGTTGGACCTGGAGAAGTACAACACATCAGAATCAGGACGACTGAGACTGGTTCCAGCTGTGAGGAACTGCAGAAAGGCTCGGTGAGTCCAGATGTTTTCATTGTGTGAATGCTGATTCAGCTCTATTGTCCTCCTGTTTCTTCTTCTTCTTCAAGTTGCTTCTGGATGTTTTTGGTCTTTAACTTCTTCCTTCATCCTCTCGGCTATTTCAGCCATTCAACCATCTAAACATTCAGCTCATCCAGGACAGCTGCAGCTTCTGGTTTTAGACATTTTGATCATTTTAAAAATATTTAACTTTTTATCAGTTTTCATGTTTAAATGAATAGAAAACTCTGAACTGTAGAAAAAAATCTGTTTTGTCTGAAAGATCCAATCAGCCAGAGAGACTTTTACACTTTAAACTCCTCTTCACTCATTGACCCGCTACTCCTTTTAGGATCTTTGTCTTTTTTTATATATATATATATAAAATCACTGTTTAGGTTTGATGGACACTTTAAAATAACCCCAATAATTGCTGCTGTTGTCATGGAAACCAGTTAGAAACTTAGTGAACCAACTTTTCCTCCTCCCACTAGTTTCCTCTGAGTTTGTAAATGAGAGCAAAATGTGGTGATTGTTGTCTGGCTCCAGAAAAAGTCCTAGTTTCTGTCAGATCCTCCCAAAGCTCTGAGAACTCTGCTTCCAGAGCTGGAACCATTTTCCTCATCAACTCTTCATCTGCAGCTTTTGTTGAAGCTGTTAGCCATGAAGACCTGGAGAGACATGAGCTTCAACTCTTTAGACATCCCAGCCTCTTCTAGTTACTGGAGAACTTTCACTGCTTCACCATGAAAAATGCTGCTGGACCCAAACGCTCTGTTTTGGTCTTCAGCTCTTTAAGAGTTTAGCAACAATTTCTTCTAACATCCAAACCTTTGTTCCTCTGAGCCACACGGTCTAGTCCAAGTCCGAGCTGTGAGCAGTTCCTCCTCCTCTCCATCATCTCCAGTAGTTTCCTTCATCAGCTCAGTCAGCCTCTTCATCAGCTGCTTCAGCTCCTTTGAGGCTCTGATGCTGCAGCTCCATCAGATGCTGCAGAGAAAACTGAACTTTCCTTCACAGATGATAGAAGATCTTCAACATCTGACTGCAGCTGAAGGTCTGAGGACATGAAGCCTGGACCAGAACCAGAACCAGAACCTGGACTTTAATCAGGAACTGCACAGATTCTCTGTGGGGTCAAACTCAGTAAATTGAAGATCAGATGTTGATCAGATGATGACATCACTGTTATCATATTTTAGTCTGTTTATGATCCAGATTGATTTCATTAGAACTGAATTTATTTCTTCTCTAATCACAGACTTGGTGGCTGTGAGCTCCGAAAGTCTGAATGTGAAGTTTTGGCCTCGGCTCTGAAGTCCAACCCAGATCTGACTGAACTGGAAATACGTTGGATTAACATAGATGGAGGTGGAGACTCTGATCTGAAGCGTCTGGTTGAGATCCTGGAGAGTTCAGTCAGTAAAGTGAAGATTCTGAGGTTTGTTTTCTTTATTTATCCAATAAAATCCTTCATTTATACTTTAAACATTAGTTTAATTAATGCTTTTATTCTAATATATTTTATTTCATAACAACCTGTTTAAATGTCAGAATAAAATCTCTAAAACTTTTTACCTTATATATTATTTTTTTTCTTATATCAGACTTTGAGATTATTGAACTTTGTTTTTCAGTTTTTTACTTTAAAATGTTTTTTACTGATGAACAAAATGAGTAAAATAATTCAAATGATGTAAATTAATGATGGAGATGTTTCAGTTTGGTTTGGTAAAGATTCAGATTGTTTTATTTCTCATTTCTGATTCTCATCTTTACATCCAGAATGAAATGTTGTTCCTCCAGAGTCGAGCCACAAACACTGACAAGTTCAAATCATCATTAATGACCAAATCTAAGAAATGACTGATTGTAGAAAAGCAAATCTAGATGAAATGAATGAAAGTGAGGTTTGCAGCAGCAGCAGGTTCCTCAGCTTTGTCCTGAAGCTGTGGTTCTGTTGGGCCGGGTCAGAGAGGAACCGTCCTCTTCAGTCTGACAGCTGTCAGTCGGTTGGAGCCTCGTCTCTGTGATGATGCTTCATCAGGTCACGTCTCCTTAGGAAATAATGGCCTCCATTGGCTTTCAGCAGCTTTAATAAGAACCCAAGGCCATTAATGAAGAAACTGAGTGGTTCTGATCCAGTTACCAAGTCGGGTCTCCAGCTGATGATCAGGAACCAGCAGAAATAGCTCAACTCATCCAGGCTGATAGAAAAACTTTGAGTTTCTTTTTGATCAAATGTTCTGGTTCTGCTGGTTTGGACTCTTTAAACCAGTTTGACTGGATCAGATGTTAGAATCAGTTCATCATGTTTCTTTTACATTCAGGGAAATTAATTTTCTACATTTTTATTATTTATTTGTTCATATTTCAGTTTTAACCTGCATCCTGTTGGCTTCAGCTCACATCTTTTATTCTTTATTCAGATTGTGGGACTGCAGTTTGTCAGAGACCAGCTGGACTTCTCTGTTCTCAGCTCTGAAGTCCAAACCGACCCATCTGACAAGACTGGACCTGACCAGCACCAACCTGGAAGATTCTGTAGTGAAGGAGCTCTGTGGTTTTCTACAGACTGATGGCTGCAGACTGGAGACATTGGAGTATGTAATTATATAATTATTGATATTTCTGTGAATAATTATATATAATTGATCATAAATCAAATTAATTTCTTCTGTTCTAATAAATATTTTCTGAGTTTGTTCCTGGACTTGGATCCAGAGTTTAATTTAGTCCCTCTGTGTAACTGAGTTGGACCTGCTGATCTGAGGTCAGAACAGGACAGCATTCGGACCCCCAGTGTGTAGAAATCCCCCTCATGTGAAGCAGGTCAAAGGTCATTCAACCCAGTCTAGAAAAGTGAATTCCTGGAATCTGACAGGAACAAATCAATAATCAATGGTTGATGCTTCAACACTTTGATCAGAACCTGGAATGATTTTACTGACTAAAATCCTCCAACACAACATGACCCAGTACCAGGTTCTGGTTCTGGTTCTGGTTCTGAAGTCAGCAGGTCTTTATTGAAGCAGCAGCTTGTTGGCATTAATATTGATGAGAATCTTTAACTGGTTCTGTTGGACTGGTTAACCTGCATCCTGTTGGCTTCAGCTCACATCTTTTATTCTTTATTCAGATTGTTGGGCTGCAGTTTGTCAAAGATCAGCTGTGATTATTTGGCCTCAACTCTGAAGTCCAACCCAACCCGTCTGACAAAACTGGACCTGGAAGGAAACAACCTGAAGGATTCAAATGTTCAGCAGCTGAAGGATGTTGTAGATTATCTCGGGTAAGTAAATGTTTGTAGTGAGTCCAGCTGCTGTCAGCATATTGAACTAAACCCGTGTTTAGTAAAGATCCAGTGTTCCCAGTAAAGATCCAGTGTTCCCAGTAAAGCTGTAGCTTCTCAGTGGGAGGAGAATGGTTCAGGGTTCCTGATTGGACACAGAGACAGCAATAGGCCTGTCGTGATAAACGATAAGTCAATTAATCGTACGATAAATTAAAACTATCGACGTCATTTTAATTATCGGCATTATCGCCTCTTCCGGCCTTTTTCTCTTTCTGTTAATGACACTAAATGAAAAAAGGCTCAACTCCGGTGCTCTCCACTGACTCCTCCCTTCCTCATTTCCTTAGTGTAAAGCCCAGCGCACACTGCACGATCTTAAAGCTGTCGGCCGATTGTCGGCCCATTTTCAAAACCTGACAGATCACACATTAGCCGACAGAAATTCTAGGTATTACGGTTCGATCGTGTGGTGTCCAACAATGGGCACAAAATAATGGCTACAAGTCCAGTTAACTAATTTTAAAACCAGGCATTAATCAATGCTTTACTACAATCTACCTGCAATGCATGTGGCTAGTGTCAGTCCTGACTGAATGAAAATCATTAGAACCTATTTATGTCACGTTAACGAAGAACAGCTGAAAAGTTACCGGGTTTATCAACTGCGGTAGCAATTTCGCTCCAACTCCTCCCCTTGTCATTTCTATATTCTTTGCATGTTGAATAAACATTAATGTTGTTTCCACATATCATCTCCAATGTCCGCTGGACTTCGTGTTGCGTCGTGTCAGTTGTTTGGGATTCCCCGACGTAATTTCCCCTCAGAAAGCACGGAGGAGAATCCGCGCTTTCTGATTGGCTACCTGTCACATTCAACAGGCTGCGTTAAGCTCCCAGTCGGTGAAAAACCCCTGATTTGGATCGGAGCGGCAACGACGATCTACCGTAACACACCACACAATCTTAGAAAGACCAACGTTTTAAGATTGTTGTATGGGGAAAAATAGGAGCAAAAAATCTGTAGTGTGAATTATTGCATCAGGTAGTCGATGTGCCCATCTTCTCTATTTAAATCTAATTATTACTGAAGGGCAACATAATATACAGACTTCATAATCTGCACTCTTTTGGTTGAATCCAGTATTTATTTCCACTTTGGCTTTATGTTGTTTAGTTTTTTTTTTCAAGTGAGTTTTTTGTTAATGGAGACTGAGAATCCATTTTATTTTTGTTTTTGGTTGTTTTGTTTATTTTGTTTATCAGTTCCAGTGTTTAGTGTTCTTTTGAAAATAAAGTGTATCTATCTTTGGCAGGAAATCGCATGCATTATTACGTCATTTCCATTAAATCAGTGTAAAAAGGTCTTCAAACAATATTATCGTTTATCGCAATAATTTTTGAGACAATTAATCGCTCAGCAAAATTTGCTATCATGACAGGCGTAGACAGCAATCAGCCAATCAGAGGAGCAGCAGCTTGCTGTATTCCTGCGTTTGTGTTGGTGTGAAGATGAGTGTTGTTGCTGTGTCCATGTCTCCAGGAAGTCCAGCTGGACTCCATCGTCCAGCCGTCCAACATGTCTAGAGACAGTGGTCCTCATCCATCAAACTGTGGCAGCAGCAGATCTGATCTCAGATCTGTTTGTTCTCTCAGTTCAACAGGAAACAACTGATCAGGTTCATCTTGGTCACAGCTCTGAGATCAGTCTGACTGCAGCCTGGAAACCATCTAGTGGATGTGCTGCGTCACTGACTGCTGCTGGAGAGAGGCTGGAAACACTCACTGATCTGCTCTCTCCTTCCTTCTTCTCTCTGCAGGTTCTGATCTCTGTGAAGTAGAGAATGGTCTCAGTGTCCTGCTGATCCTCAGAGGTTGAAGCTGCAGCAGTTTGAGTCTAAAGAGACTCTGACTGGATCATGATGATGACCTCTGACCTCCAAGGTTTTCCTCCTGTTTATTTTCTCGTGTCTGTCATTTAGTGTCTGATATTGTTTGTCTCTTTGGATCAATAAAGATCCAATTCAAACTGGGCTCCATTTAGAGGCTTCATGGAGTTTTGATCTGAACTGGATTCAACTGGAAAGTTGATCTTTTTTCTCTCTCATTCATTTTCATCCTGGAACCAGAAATGGTCTGAGAATGGAAACATGGGAATCATTTTCAGTTCAGCTTTGAAGCCATGAAAGACACTTCAAACCTCTTTTCTCTGCTGCTTCTTCCTTCTGCTGACATGAAAATGTTCCTCAAAGCTCCACAGATAAAAAGATGCTTTACTGGAAACTGCAGAGAAACTTCAGCTTCCATCAGAGAAACCAGTTTAACCAGTTTAGAACTGGATGTCCTACAGAAACTCTGATCTTAGAGCAGTTTTCAGGAACATGTGGAACCTGGAAAAAAAAGATTTTATATATTTTATGTTCATTGTAAAAGCTAAATCTTGAAGTTTTACGTCATCATTGATTCTCAGCTTTAATTTCTCTCAGTTTGTTTTGGTTTTTACTTTTTTAACTCCATATTTCATGTTTTGAGTTTTCTAGAGAACTTCAGGCTCTTTACTGTGATTTTACTGATTTATTCAAACCTCAGAGAATCACTGGGATAATGTGCTGATTGGTTCATGTTTGATTTTCATAATTCTTCTAATGCAATGTGGGTTGCTGGATGTTTAACGACCAAATAAAGTTTTTAAAAAAATCTTTGTGTATTTTTTATGCAGCTGACTGTGTACACATATAATAACTAAACCTTCATTTTAATCCTCCATGCCATTTTTGCTGTATTATAAGTTTTCACATTTAGTTTCACAGCTTAAATTAGTAAAAGCAGAAACATCTCAAGTTGATTTCAGCTTTAAGCTACTAATTTAGCCAGCAGTTTATTTTTGCAGTATTCAGACTGAAGATGTTTTTTTAATAAAACAGATGAGAATCAATCTTTTCAATCAAAACTCGATGAATTAAATCAGCTATTGAATTAGAATAATAACTTGTATAAAACTGTCATTTCTGTCTGGTTAATGGTGCAGCAGATCCTGCAGGGGGCGCTCTGGGTCCTCAGTGTTCAGGTCGGTTACAGTCACATCTCCCAGACTCCTGAATCTTCTGGTTCCTTCCTGAAATGATTTCCTGCAATAAAATGTTGGTTGGAAATGAGCAGAAAACTGAGAAAAACCTGAAAAAGTTCAAATCTGACCTACAGTTTTACAGCTCAACTCATACAAAGGAAAACATGAAAATAAAGGTGTTTATTGTCACCTGGAAGGAGGCGGAGCCTCAGGTGTGTCAGGGGGCGGAGCTTCAGGTGTGTCAGCTCTAGTCAGGTTTGGATCAGAACCGGTTCAGACTCCATGCAGCAGCAGAGCAGAGTCTGTATATTTTTGTTATTTAATAAATTATCTTAAGAAAACGAAATTGATAGAAAGGATATAAGGTTTCTTTATTTTTCCTTTTTTGGGGGTTTGGGGAAAAATATATGTAGCATCCCGATCCACACTCCATTCCAGTAGATGGCGGTAATGCACATCTAAAAGTTGTTTGCCAACCGCCATAAAAAAGGAAAAGAAGAAGAAGAAGAAAAAAGAAGAAGAAGAAGAAGAGCAGCGTCTGGATCTGGTGAGTGTTCACTTCTTGTTTTGCTGATGTTTTATTTACAATGTTTCAATGTGAAATTAATCCACAGCATAAACAACTAAGCAGGTGTAAGTGAACCAGGGTGTGATATTATTTAAAACAATGTGGTTGCAAGGAAGTAAATTTGGTAAGACTTTATTTGAAGGGGTGCAAGAAAAAAGGACATAGGATTCTTTATAAATGTTGAATTAGGTTTGAATTAGGTCCGCTGTATTTTATATTTCTGTTTTTTTGTAAATGTTTTGGTAGCGATCTGGACAGGTAATGTCCTGTTCTGCAGTGCCGGGGGGCCAGATGGGTGTAAAGATAATTTTCTGGACCCGGACTCAGACCTCAGAGACGCAGAGTGATGGATCCTCTGGGGAGTCAGAGGCAGGAGGCTTAAATGAAGTGAGCTCTGCTACGTGAGCGCTGAGGATTAGAACAAGCAGAAACTATTATTAGTGGTTTATTGTGTTGCTGAGCAGAAACTTGGTGCAGCTTTGGCTATTTTATTAAAGTTTATTAGAGCCTCAGCTGGGTCCGGGGGCGGAGCCTCAGGTGTGTCAGCTCTAGTCAGGTTTGGATCAGAACCGGTTCAGACTCCATGCAGCAGCAGCAGCAGAGTCTGGATCAGGTGAGTGTTCACTTCTTCTTGTTTTCCTGATGTTTTATTTACAATGTTTCAATGTGAAATTAATCCACAGCATAAACAACTAAGCAGGTGTAAGTGAACCAGGGTGTGATATTATTTAAAACAATGTAGTTGCAAGGAAGTAAATTTGGTAAGACTTTATTTGAAGGTTGTACGTAAAAAGGACATAGGATTCTTTATCAAATGTTGTCATGAAATGACACTTTTTTTATACAGGGTTTACACTTTTAATTGACTTTTTATGTAATGTTTTAGTGTAAGTGTGCATAAAAATCTCATTATTTACCAAAAAATGGACAAAGTTTACACTTTTACTGTGTGGATTATTGAACAAAACTATCAAGCTGCCCTTAGATCAAATATAACTCGGATTAAATTAATGAATGAAATATAAAATCAGTATTCCTGGATGTAGAAAATGTTTCTGTAAGGATGCAGTTGTGACCTCACACCACTAGGGGCGCTAGCGGCCGCGCTGTTTCTCTTCTCTCTTGGAATAGAAGTAGCGAGCATGTTACCGTGTACAGTGCGCATGCTCACTGAGCATTGTTGTTGTAGTCAGCTGGTGGTTGTCATTCTGGCGAAAAGTGGAGAAAAATATCAAGTGAAACGGAGCAAAAGCCGAACGGATTGAAATATTTTACAGAAACGACAGTAGGTGTCGCTGTTTTCGCTTTATAACTAACAGTGGCGCTTAATTTTATTTTAAATTAGAGCAAGTTGATCATTTCTCCGCAGGTGGAGCGCTCGGATGGAGGCAGAGCCGGAGGACCAGGAGGAGGAAGAGGCGGCTGCCGCCATGCTGTGGTCCATCCAGGAGGCTCTGGAGAGGCAAACCCAGCAGATCGGAGCGTCGGCCTGCGGGGCCACAGCGGTGGTGGACGTCCTGAAGGACCTCGGAGTGGATGTTGCGCCGGAAGAAGCTGACCGCTGCGTCCAGACCCGCCTGAGGAGGAACGAGTCTCCGCTGCCAGACTACCTGCTGTCCCGCAGCGAAGCAGGTGAGCTGCGGCCAAGTTTATATTATGGGATGTTGGTGCGTGAAGAATAGTTTTTGACATGTTTGCCAGCGAAATAATGTGCAGCTGTTCATTTCTATTGAGACTAGAACGGATAGCAGTGACAGAAAATGTATTTTTGGTCATAATTTTCTGTATTTAAAAGCTGTTGATTGTGTTAGAGTACAGAGAGTAGAATGTAAATCTGCAAGTTTTAATTTGTAAATAATTTGAAGGGATCTGGATGAAGTATTTTTGTTCATATGACATCCGATCTTAATTGAGTTTCTCGTTTTTTTCTCTTAAAAAATGTCCAATGACAAGAGATATTTGTCTGTTAGTTGTACGATGAAGTTAGAGTGGGGTTACAAGAATAGTCTTTTAATTTTATTTCTGAAAGTCCTCATAATAGTATTTGAAAAAAATTCAAAATTGTACTTGATAAAATTACAAGCGAAAGTCGTTTTAATTAGGAAAAAAAGCTTGTAGTTATTAACATGTTATGATTTCTGTCATTAAAACAAACTAAATGAATTTTTAGAGTTCTTCTGATATGATGGTGATGGGTAAAAAAACATCTGTAAAACTAATACCAAAGTAAAATTTCACATTTCTCATTTAAACATTTTATTTTTTCTGTAGAAATTTTAAAGAAATTACTACAATTCTTGCTATAGAAAAGAAGTCACAGCTTCAACCTAATATTTTAATGTAGATCTGAATTCAAAGTCAAAATAAGTCAAACCAAGATGGCCGCCCTGACATCACTCTGCATGTTCTAAACACAAGGAGTGAATTAGTTAAAAAATAATGTAGATGTTCCATGAATTAATCTGTAGTGTGAATCTTTTTTCTTGTTGCCGTTAGCGACCGGTCATGTTTACCTTCGTCCAGGTGCGACTCACGTTCAGCTGATCCGAGGTGCTCAGGAGGCCAGCGGCGGGAAGGCCGTCGGCCGCTTCTTCCACCTTTATCCACGGCGGCGCGTCAGGTTGGTTTCCTGGCTCGCACGCTGGATCAGGAAGGGCGTCGTTCCCGTGGCGACCATGAACATGCAGGTGGCCGTGCCCGACGGCGAGGAGGTGCCCGACGCTTGGCACCATCAGCTCATATTTGGAGTGGCGCCCAGAGCCGTTTTTATGACCAACCCTTTGGATGTAGGTGTGTAAGCCAGAAGATTTATGGTTTATTTTACAATATTGTACCAAAGCAGTCAACCTGTTGGTTTAGTTATTGGTTATTTTACTCCTAATTGCACTTACTGAACAAATGAAAATTGTTTTTACATGCTGGTGTGTCTTTAAGTGAGCTGTACTGGCGCAGAGTTGTCACATAAAATAGGATTTCAGTACGTTTATCTCTGATTTTTGTTTCTAAATGGTTCAAGTCAAATCAGAATTGTTTTTCTGTATCAGAATTGAAAGAAGGGGATGAGCGCATCTCTGTTTTGTCATCTACTTTCATCTGAACATAAAGAAGTTTGGTTCTGTTCTCTCTTTCAGTCGGTGAGGTCGAAGTTCATCAGCGACTCTGCAGCCAGTCGGTGCTGCTGGTTCGTCGGGAAGACGTTCTGCAGAGATTAACGCCCGACGGTCCGCCGACCGACCTCTCCCAGATTCAGTCGGACCCGCGCTGGTGGAAGCTGGACGTCGAGGGTGAGGCGGCGACCTTCCTCACCCACCTGACGCCGACCTCTGAGCCTGGTTTGATTCTGGTTTTCTTTTCTCCAGGTCAAGTGAGGCGGATGATGTTAGAGGAAGAGCTGGAGGACGGGCCCAGGACGGCTCACGTCAGCATCCCCGCGGCGTACAGTTCAGGGGTCACGCTGTTTGCGCTGACGGGTTCAGACGTGGCTCAGCAGCTCCTCAAGGCTCCTGAACTTCCTCTGCTGTGACGACGGAAAAACCGACTGGAGAAACGCTGGAAAGGAAAGCAGCTCTCTGATTGTTCTCCTCCAGTCAGCTGGAACGCTGATTATCTCAGTTCATTTATTTATTTCAGAAGCAATAAAAGCTTCAACTCCATCTTAGTTATGAGACTGAAATATGGAGTTGGAGTTAGTGAGCTTCGGTTCATTTTCTGCGTCGTTTTTTCCACTAAAGATGTAGAAATGTCGCATCTTTTGCTGTTTCTCCATCATGTTTTACATGTAATATTGTTACAATACTAATAATAAATGTTTTTGTGGAATGTTCTGTGTTTCTTTAAAAAGTTCAAATATTAATGTTCAATGTGTAACTAAAATATAAACTCTCAAATGCTAAAAGCAGAAATATTTAAGTATACCATGTTATTTATTTTAAATGTATAAGTTTGGAATCAGAGAGGAATTATCAAGCACTAAAAGCCAGAATACAGTTTCCAAATAATAAAATGTGTGGAGTCAAAATGAAAACAGTTGTGAAGTTTTACCATAATGAGCATTTGTAGGAGAAAAGGGGGAAGTTTGCAAACTGAATAAGTAGGTTGCTTATACAAGTTAAAAAATGTATATAGTTCTTAAAGAGATTTTAGGAAACTTTCCAAAATCGTTCCTGAAGATCAGCTGCATTTCTTTTTAGGGAACGATTCTCATGTTCAGGACCCGGCACTGCTTCAACATGTCTGAAGTAAAAATAAAGTATTTAGTGTGAAGGCTATAAGTGAAATAGATCTGATAATGTAGAATGATGTGCAGGTTCTTATGAAGTCAAAAAAGGTGTGCTGGTTATTTAATTTAATGTAGTGAAGCATTTAGGAAATAACAGATACGTTGAGGAATGAAGACATTTTTTCACAAAGGTAATCCTGGCAGCGAAGAAAAACGATGTGAAAGATGAATGAAGAAGATAAGATGGGGATTTTGGAGGAAATTGAAACAAAGGAAAGAATTATTAGAGTATGAAAATACTGCAAATGCAGTTAAATCATTACTGAAAGTACGTTTGTAAAATATTGTTGGATGAAATCCTCCTAAAAAACTTCAAGAAGTAATGTTGTTAGTAGTAACTCTTAAATCTGATAAACTTCTTCCGTTTGTTGTTTGCTGGCCATAGATTTTAACCACATCTATGGTAGTGAAATAGTTAAAATCCTATTTTAGCTCTAACGATGATTGAAGCTTCATTATTGCTTTAGAAAGTGTATTAAAGGTAAATGTTAACTATTTATTTTACAGTTTAGCTCAGAGGTAAACGAACTACGTCTCCCGTGATGCTTTGCGCTTTCTCTCCCATAGGAAGTAGTGGAATCCAAAAAGTGTTCCTCCCATCATTTGGTGAAGGTAAGACTCCACACGTGTCGACGGTTTTAGCTTCTGTGTTCTCTCTCTTTTTTCGTTAGTAATTTAGTTTTTGTGCAAACTTTGCATGTTTTTCTCACTGTGACTCCACGCAGTGTGTGTGTGTGTTAATGTTTAGTTGCGTGACGTCACATGTGTCCCCGCAGCTTCCACGGAGGGTCAGTCCACCCACGGAGAGCGGGGAAAGCACAGCAGGCGAAACGGGCTGCGAGTAATTCTTGGTTCATACCAACAGAGGTTGGTAAATGTTGTGCATGTCGACGTCTTTTTGCTGCTAGATTCACTTTAAAGTCAACAATATTTAGAAGAGAAACGCTTAAAAGTGATGGATGCAAATAAAGCCTTCATTATTTTCTAGCGGCATTTTAAATCTGCTCCCAGCTTATTATATGTACTTTTCTCTCAGTTGGTTTCAGGAGGTCACATGAGCCCAGTGACTCCAATCAGAGTTGAACATGTTCAGCCAGGGTCCAACACTGGACTCTCTGTTATCCCAGAGATTGGCCCGTTTATCTTTACTCTGTTTCTGCAGTAATCTGGGGCTCCACATCAATGCCAATTGTGTTAAAAGTCCAGTTTCGTTTTTCTTCCAGCTCATTGGTTTGATCTCTACGATTTCATCGGACCTCCATCCCCTGGAAAAGGTCACGGCTCTTCCTGCTAAAGGTCAGCGCTTGCATAATTACACGGTGGCTTCACACGGTGAGAGGAAATCCTCCTTCAAGTCGAATCTCTTGTGGTTCCAGTTGCGATGGCGGAGCGGGTTCTGGTGGTAGGAGGCGGGGGACGGGAACACGCGCTGGCCTGGAAGCTGGCCCAGTCGCCCCGGGTCCAGCAGGTTCTGGTGGCTCCCGGAAACGCAGGAACCGCCAGCTGCGGCAAGATCAGCAACTCTGGTACCTGAGGGGCTGTTGGACCTGCTAACTGCTCAACATAGGATGTATTTTAGCTGAAGTCACTTGACAGAATTGAAAAACAGAGGTGAGCATCTGTAGCTTTCTGTTGCGTTTCTGCAGAGGTGTCGGTGAGCAACCACAGCATCCTGGCTCAGTTCTGTAAGGACCACCACGTCGGTTTGGTCGTAGTCGGACCCGAGGCGCCGCTGGCAGCAGGTGGAGTCGATTCCAGTTTCTTATTGTGGGATCAAACCTCAGGAGGTTCTGACCCGTATCGTCTCTGCAGGTATGATGGACGATCTGACGGCGGATCTTTTCTTATTTCTGTAGACAGTCTTTAAAAACAGATAAAAGTATTTAAATGACATTAACAACAGCAGCATAATATTGTATGTGTAATACATTTATTTACAGATTAATTCAGTTCTACAAAAGACTGCAATTAACTAAGTAATATTAAGTACTAATAATTTAAACTTTATTAACTTTTTATATTTAATTTTCCTCTATTAGCCCCTTTCATCCTGCTTGATGCTCTTATCGCAGGTGATTGAATTTTATTCCAAACACATTTTTATTATTTATATTTTTTCAGGCCTTGAGTCTCAAAATTTCCCACAGTGAATCGTTTTTGGAGGATTTTTATAGAATAAGTTTTATTTTCCATGTACTAACCCTGCAGTGATTCTTATTTAACATTAATGTAAGCTGATTTGATTTGGCCTGATAAAAGTGAAAATGAGATCAAATAAACTGCAATTAATATGAAGAGGAATATCTGTAGTTGCGATAGTTCACCACCAGAGGGCAGTGAGCGCTCATAATCCTCCATCAAACGCCTGTTAAACTGCAGTTTGTTCTGCTGGTTTTCTGCTGAATCCATGAAAAAAGCTGCTCAGCTTCAGATCTGCTTCACTAACAGCAAAACAGAAATACTGAAGCTTTTCCATCTTCACTCTAGTTTTTTCACTCTGTTAAATCTAACTGAACTATTAATGTTTATTCAGATGAATCAAACTTTGGCTCTAGAGGAAAACACAAGTTACGTGACTTCCTGTGGAAATAGAAATTGAAACCAACTTTGGTCTCCTTCAGATCAGCCTCCATTTTGAGCTGCAGGATGGAAATAACTTGCTGACTTGTTACTAGAGGTAAGTGTTGCCGCTCCGGGTCCCTCCGTGTCTCTCGGCTCTCTGGAGCCTTTCTAACCGATGAACCCACCGAGGCTTCCCGGGGCCTCAGTCACCTCGGCCTGGGTCGCTCGGCTCTCATAGGGCCTGGTCCCCGCAGCAGCGCTCTGTTTACTTTATTGAAGGCCTGATCTAGAAAGGAATTAGATCAAATGAAAAACTTTATTGTGAGACGTTGCTGCTTATAAAGTGATGCTAAGTGAGGTTACATTATGCGACTATAAGGAACAAAAAGAGAAATATTGAACACACTATAAACACACAGCTCAGTTACTGCGCAGTTAACCTGGTGAATGATCAGCTATGATCTACCATGACAGCAGCATCTAAAGCTGATCTGTTTGTGTGGAGCAATAATTAACTTTTCAGGTTTAATCTAAATAAACTGAGAACTTAATGTAACTTTTACAGTCCATCAGTTCTTGCTGCAGCGACTCTCTCTGGTGTTTTAACCTAAAAAGCAGAACTAAAACATTGTAAACTAGTTTCTCTGCTTGTTGAAATCAGCAGGAAGTGAATCACATCACTCCGTCCCTCATCAGTCTGGGGTTCAGCAGAAACTGATGTTTCTCTTGTCTGTGGATCAGAACCGGCTTTAAGCCGTCCACAGATTTCCTCTCTTCCTCCTCACTGAGTTTGATCTTTTTCCAGGTTTTCCTCTTGTTGCTCCTTTCAGCAGGAAGAAACTCTTTGTCTCTCAAAGCTCTGCTGGAAAAATGCATCCAGATCCAGACTGACTCTTACCTGAAAGGTTGCTGTGTTTAGCAATCAGTATCTGCAAAATCGGAATCGATCAGCCAGAAAACTGCAGTCGGTTCAACCCTAAAAATAACAATACTTTTAAATGGAGCAATAATAATAAAATAAATAATTTCACAAACATTTTAGATCAGTTGTAACAAACTAGTTTCTAACTAAAAGAGTTGCATTAATGTATCTCTTTATTTTGAAGGTCAATCAGATCAATAGACTAAATATGTTTCAGGCCTCGCTGAGTGTTTGGGGGCTTCATCCCCCTATTGAAGCAGCTGTTTACCCATGATTCCTTGCAGTGGGTCCAGCTGGTACCTCAGCTGGATGCTGTGGTCCCTGAAAGCTGCTTTGTGTCTCTTGAGCTGAGAGGAAATCCTGCTGAGCTGCACACAGAGGCTGACATGTTGCTGAGATCCCAGCTGGACCCGGTTCTGTCTGGAGGAGAGCTGTGGACCCGACCTGAGCTGCTGCTCCCTCAGAACCTTCTGCTCACTGACTCCCTCCATACAGAGCTACAATAGAGTCATGATGCGTTCAAGTCCACTGGGAGCTAAATAAGTTCACTAGTTCATAGGAAATGTTCACTCATTCATTCAAATGATTCACTCTGATCCTCTGAACACATGATGGGAACCAGCTTTCTGCTTCACAGGACAGTTACTGGAACCGGATCACTGGACTGACTGGTTCTGGTTTCTCTCTCCAAAAGGCCAGAAGATGAAAGATCAGGACAGAGCAGAACCTCCAGGATCCATCAGTCCATCTATGAGGAGTGACTGGTCCAAAGATCGTCCTCCACACTTCAGTAATGAACCTGAACCATCAGACAGAAAGTAAGAAACCATTTTCTAACTGATTCATGTGACTTTATAGAGATAAAATCTAAATGATATTAACTGGTTGATCTCAGTGTTTTAATAAACAGTAACTTAATTTTCTTACTTCTTAATTTAAAGTTGGACATGAAGGATGTTGGTCAGTAAATCAGTAGAGTTTGAATGAAGGTCTGAATGAATTAATATGGATTAAAATGTTGCATGGAAACAAAAACAACCAAGCTTGTGAAGAGCAACAATTCAGATTGTCTGTAATCCCACTGAAGCAGTGAAACCCAGCATCTTCAAGACTGGGAACACTGGCATCAGTCATGATACCAAATATAATTCAATGAAGTACTTAAAACCAGAAATCATCAATGTTCTGAGGTTCTGTTCTGACCCAGTTTCTGGTCCGTTGTTTTTTGTGGACCTTCATGAACATCTTCAGCTCCAGCCTGTTGCTAGTGAACTATTTCAGTGATGAAGAAATGTCTTCACAGGAGCAGCTTTGGTGAGGAGGAGCATCCATCCTGCTGTGCTTTGAGTCAGAATGTTCTGATGGATCCGGTCTGTACCAGCTGCCCCCAGTGTGGGAAACGACCCAGAACAGGATCTGGACGGCTGACAGCCAATCAGAGCAGCTGTGCTCCAGGTGAGACTGAACTCCTCCAATCAGAGCTTCCTTCTATCGTCTCTGTGGAACCAGATCCACGTCTTTAGTTGAGATTTGGAAATTAAAGGTTTAAAAGTCTTTTTGTGGTCAGTTGTTTCAACTGAATCTGTGTTTTTCCAGCTGGTGTAACTGGAACTGATGTCCAGGTAACTGGGCTTAATAAAGTCCTCATTTAATTTGAGCCTGTTCAAAAAAATGGCCACAAGATAAATGTACAAATTTGACTTTTTGTTTTGTTCATCTTTAAAATTCTAAGTGAAGACTCTTACTCTGAAGGGTCATGTTGCAGCATAACATGTCATCAGCTGTAAATAAAACAAACACTTCATAGAATCAATTTGATGATTCTTACAGATAATTTTATTTGTGTTTCAGCACATTATGAGGTTAAGGGGAATGAAATAGCAGAGAGGATGGCTAAGGAGAGCAGCAATCGGGTTTTGGTTGATATTAATGTTATGTTTAGCATAACAGAAATAAAGTGTATAATAAAACAGAAAGAGAGGTGGCAAAAGTTATAGGTCAGCAAATTGCCCAGCTGCCAATATGGTTAATCTGACCTTGCTGAAAATGATTTTTGTTCTACTTTTATTGGTTATTACACCAGGCCTTTAAGGTTCTGCTGGAAAATTGGAGTTTCTAATTTGGGAAATGACTAAAGGACAATTCCACATAATTTCTCGCTACTTTGAGCATCTTTAATGTGATCTACTTCAAAAAGTAAAATATCTAGACTTCAATCATGGTGCAGATTATTCAGGCCAGAATATCTAAAACCAAGTTTGTAGTTTTTTGTTTCCTAAACGAAGCTGCATTAAAGCTTTGATTTGTGAAACTTCAATACAGGTTTGATTTCAACCCTTTTAATGTATCTGGACCACGGTCACCATGTCTCTCTATGAAAAGGGAGAACATGGTGGATTTCACTAGGCAGAAAGTGATTTAAACTCTGTCACAGAGTTTAAATCACTTTCTGCCCATTAGAAAGTGACTTTGAGTAACCTCAGAGGTCACTGAAGTCTCTGAAAAGCTCCCTGGTTCAAGGTGTGGTTGAGGTTCAGCCTGGCAGATGATGGTAAATGTAGAATATAGTAAGGAGTTATGTTACAGAGAAGCTTCTTCAGGAAGTGAATAGTTTGTGAGATCCAAATGGTTTTGGAGACAATCAGGCAGATGAATGTGAGGACAGCAGAGCTGCAGCAGACAACAGAGGAGTGGAGGAGAATCTGGGGACCAACAAGGCATCCTTAGACCATGGAGGCACAGAAATCACAAGAGGTGAACTGGAGAAAGATTACTAGAAACAATAACTACATGCTATAGTGAAGAGTTAAAAACTCAGAGAGATAACTAGTAACTTGTCCCCTGTCTGCCAGATCCTGGTTTTTACCTGGATTTATGGCCAAATTTTCACTAATCACAATCTATAGTTTAAAGTTTTCTGCTATTAGTGTAGAATAATGTAGCCCATATTTTAAGAGTGCAAGTATTTCAGCTTTTAAACTCAAGCAGATTGAAAATGCTCAACCAGTAGGTGGCCCTAATGGGTAAAGGCCCTTTACCCATTTCCTGAATGGGAAGCTCAATCTGAAGCCAACTTCAGCTCTGTAAAATCCAAACTGTTTCCTGAGTTTGATTCCATGAATGAGAAGTTAGATGGTGAACCACAACTCAGACCTCAATAAAAACCTAAACTAACAGGAGCTTTTCCCTCTGCTGGACGTTGTTTCCATCAGAACTAGTTTGATTTGGCCATAATTTTGTGATAAAACAGCAGTGGCCTCAGAGGCCATCAAAGAGGACAATTTGATACATGGGTCTATGCAGTTGTTTATTAAATTAATGTCTATTTTTGCAACTCTCATTCCAAGTATTTTGTGTAGTTTTGACTGCAAATATCCCAGTAAACTTGAAATAAGATGAAAATATACAGATATTGTCTCAGGAAGATATAGAAGCTTGTTTAAAGTCCATATTTCTTGAATATTTTTCAATTTCCATATAGATTTTCTATATTTTAAACTTGTTTAGAGAAAGGTGTTTTTTGTTGCTTTTTAATGGTGTTAATATTTTTCAAACACTGAGAGCTGAAATAGATTTGATAGATAAAACTTTACATCCCAATGAATCAACAGCAGCAACTTTAACTTTAAGTCGTGACTTTCGTTATTCTTACCATGCAGAGTTTTTATAAAATTTGGGCTTTTTATTTATTGATTTACTTTTTTCTCATCCATTAAAGCTGATGCACAAATTGTCTCTGAGAATATCAAAAAATTATTGTCTTCCTTATGTTCAGCTGAAGTGTCTCCTCTCCTGTCTTTGTCTCTTTCTTCAGATTTTTATATTCGGTGTCAGAGTGACCATAAAGCGTCTCTGAAGAAGAAGTTCCAGAGTCTCTCTGAAGGCGTCGCTGAACCTGGAAATCAAACCGTTCTGAACCAGATCTACACAGAGCTCCACATCACAGAGGGGTTAACTAGAGAGGTCAACCAGGAACATGAGGTCAGACACATTGAAACAGCATCCAGGAAACAAGAAACAATCAGAAGAGAAGACATCTTTAAAGTCCCACCTGGAAGAGATGAACCAATCAGAACAGTGATGACCATGGGAGTGGCTGGCATTGGGAAAACACTGTTAACACAGAAGTTCACTCTGGACTGGGCTGAAGGCAAAACCAACCAGAACATTGATTTCATATTTCCATTCACTTTCAGAGAGCTGAATATGTTGAAAGAAGAAAAGTTCAGCTTATTAGGACTGATTCATAAATTATTTTCTAAAACCAAAGAAATCAGCAGCTTTGAAACGTTCCAGGTTCTGTTCATCTTTGATGGTCTGGATGAAAGTCGATTTACTCTGGATTTCAAGAACAATCCGATCCTGACTGATGTTACAGAGTCCAGCTCAGTGGATGTTCTGGTGACAAACCTCATCAGGAGGAAACTGCTTCCCTCTGCTCTCCTCTGGATAACCACACGACCTGCAGCAGCCAATCAGATCCCTGCTGAGTGTGTCGACATGGCAACAGAGGTCAGAGGGTTCACTGACCCCCAGAAGGAGGAGTACTTCAGGAAGAGATTCAGAGATGATGAAGAGAAGGCCAGCAGGATCATCTCCCACATCCAGAAATCAAAAAGTCTCCACATCATGTGTCACATCCCAGTTTTCTGCTGGATCACTGCTAAAGTTCTGGAGGATGTGATGAAGACCAGAGAGGGAGAAAAACTGCCAAAGACTCTGACTGAGATGTACATAGCATTCCTGGAGGTTAACTTCGCAATCAAGAAGGAAAAGTATGATGGAGGAAAAAAGACAAGATCAATCTGGAGTCCAGAGAACAAGAAGCTGATTGAGTCTCTAGGAAAACTGGCTTTTGAGCAGCTGCTGGAGGGAAACCTGATCTTCTATGACGAAGAGCTCAAAAAGTGCGGCATCAACATCAAAGATGCTGCGTTGTTCTCAGGAGTGTTCACTGAAATGTTTAAAAGAGAGAGAGGGACGTGCAACATCTCCGTCTACTCCTTTGTTCATCTGAGCATCCAGGAGTTTCTGGCTGCAGTCTACATGCTCCACTGTTTCACCAGCAGGAAGTCAGAGGTGATCAAGACGTTTCTGGGAGAAAAATACAGAGAAACATCTCTAGATGAGTTCATGGAGAAAGTCATGGAGAAATCCCTCAGCAGTAAAAATGGCCACCTGGACCTGTTTGTCCGCTTCCTTCATGGTCTCACTGTGGAGTCCAACCAGAGACTCTTAGAAGATCTGCTGGGTCAGACAGAGAACAGTCCAGAAACCATCCAGAGAATCATCACCAACCTGAAGGAGATGAACACTGATAGAATCTCTCCTGACAGAAGCATCAACATCTTCTACTGTCTGGTGGAGATGAACGACGTCTCATTTTATCAGGAGATCCAACGGCTGCTGGATTCAGGAAAGAAGCTCTCAGAGACTGACTGTTCAGCGCTGGCCTTCATGCTGCAGATGTCAGAGGTTCTGGATGAGTTGGACCTGAAGAAGTACAACACATCATCAGATGGACGACAGAGACTGGTTCCAGCTGTGAGGAACTGCAGAAAGGCTCGGTGAGTCCAGATGTTTTCATTGTGTGAATGCTGATTCAGCTCTATTGTCCTCCTGTTTCTTCTTCTTCTTCAAGTTGCTTCTGGATGTTTTTGGTCTTTAACTTCTTCCTTCATCCTCTGGACTATTTCAGACATTCAACCATCTAAACATTCAGCTCATCCAGGACAGCTGCAGCTTCTGGTTTTAGACATTTTGATCATTTTAAAAATATTTATCTTTTTATCAGTTTTCATGTTTAAATGAATAGAAAACCCTGAACTCTAGAAAAAAATCTATTTTGTCTGAAAGATCCAATCAGCCAGAGAGACTTTTACACTTTAAACTCCTCTTCACTCATTGAGCCGCTACTCCTTTTAGGATCTTTGTCTTTTTTTATAAAATCACTGTTTAGGTTTGATGGACACTTTAAAATAACCCCAATAATTGCTGCTGTTGTCATGGAAACCAGTTAGAAACTTAGTGAACCAACTTTTCCTCCTCCCACTAGTTTCCTCTGAGTTTGTAAATGAGAGCAAAATGTGGTGATTGTTGTCTGGCTCCAGAAAAAGTCCTAGTTTCTGTCAGATCCTCCCAAAGCTCTGAGAACTCTGCTTCCAGAGCTGGAACCATTTTCCTCATCAACTCTTCATCTGCAGCTTTTGTTGAAGCTGTTAGCCATGAAGACCTGGAGAGACATGAGCTTCAACTCTTTAGACATCCCAGCCTCTTCTAGTTACTGGAGAACTTTCACTGCTTCACCATGAAAAATGCTGCTGGACCCAAACGCTCTGTTTTGGTCTTCAGCTCTTTAAGAGTTTAGCAACAATTTCTTCTGACATCCAAACCTTTGTTCCTCTGAGCCACACGGTCTAGTCCAAGTCCGAGCTGTGAGCAGTTCCTCCTCCTCTCCATCATCTCCAGTAGTTTCCTTCATCAGCTCAGTCAGCCTCTTCATCAGCTGCTTCAGCTCCTTTGAGGCTCTGATGCTGCAGCTCCATCAGATGCTGCAGAGAAAACTGAACTTTCCTTCACAGATGATAGAAGATCTTCAACATCTGACTGCAGCTGAAGGTCTGAGGACATGAAGCCTGGACCAGAACCAGAACCTGAACCTGGACTTTAACCAGGAACTGCACAGATTCTCTGTGGGGTCAAACTCAGTAAATTGAAGATCAGATGTTGATCAGATGATGACATCACTGTTATCATATTTTAGTCTGTTTATGATCCAGATTGATTTCATTAGAACTGAATTTATTTCTTCTCTAATCACAGACTTGGTGGCTGTTCGCTCCGAAAGGCTGAATGTGAAGTTTTGGCCTCGGCTCTGAAGTCCAACCCAGATCTGACTGAACTGGAAATAAATCAGATCTACATAAATGAAGGTGGAGACTCTGATCTGAAGCGTCTGGTTGAGATCCTGGAGAGTTCAGTCAGTAAAGTGAAGATTCTGAGGTTTGTTTTCTTTATTTATACAATAAAATCATTCATTTATACTTTAAACATTAGTTTAATTAATGCTTTTATTCTAATATATTTTATTTTAAAACAACCTGTTTAAATGTCAGAATAATTTCACAGAATTTTACCTTATATATATTATTTTTTCTTATTTCAGACTTTGAGATTATTGAACTTTGTTTTTCAGTTTTTTACTTTAAAATGTTTTTTACTGATGAACAAAATGAGTAAAATAATTCAAATGATGTAAATTAATGATGGAGATGTTTCAGTTTGGTTTGGTAAAGATTCAGATTGTTTTATTTCTCATTTCTGATTCTCATCTTTACATCCAGAATGAAATGTTGTTCCTCCAGAGTCGAGCCACAAACACTGACAAGTTCAAATCATCATTAATGACCAAATCTAAGAAATGACTGATTGTAGAAAAGCAAATCTAGATGAAATGAATGAAAGTGAGGTTTGCAGCAGCAGCAGGTTCCTCAGCTTTGTCCTGAAGCTGTGGTTCTGTTGGGCCGGGTCAGAGAGGAACCGTCCTCTTCGGTCTGACAGCTGTCAGTCGGTTGGAGCCTCGTCTCTGTGATGATGCTTCATCAGGTCACGTCTCCTTAGGAAATAATGGCCTCCATTGGCTTTCAGCAGCTTTAATAAGAACCCAAGGCCATTAATGAAGAAACTGAGTGGTTCTGATCCAGTTACCAAGTCGGGTCTCCAGCTGATGATCAGGAACCAGCAGAAATAGCTCAACTCATCCAGGCTGATAGAAAACTTTGAGTTTCTTTATTGATCAAATGTTCTGGTTCTGCTGGTTTGGACTCTTTAAACCAGTTTGACTGGATCAGATGTTAGAATCAGTTCATCATGTTTCTTTTACATTCAGGGAAATTAATTTTCTACATTTTTATTATTTATTTGTTCATGTTTCAGTTTTAACCTGCATCCTGTTGGCTTCAGCTCACATCTTTTATTCTTTATTCAGCTTGTTTGACTGCAGTTTGTCAGAGACCAGCTGGACTTCTCTGTTCTCAGCTCTGAAGTCCAAACCGACCCATCTGACAGGACTGGAGCTGATCAGAACCAAGCTGGGAGATTCTGGACTGAAGGAGCTCTGTGGTTTTCTACAGACTGAAGGCTGCAGACTGAAGACATTGAAGTATGTAATTATATAATTATTGATAATTCTGTGAATAATTATATATAATTGATCATAAATCAAATTAATTTCTTCTGTTCTAATAAATATTTTCTGAGTTTGTTCCTGGACTTGGATCCAGAGTTTAATTTAGTCCCTCTGTGTAACTGAGTTGGACCTGCTGATCTGAGGTCAGAACAGGACAGCATTCGGACCCCCAGTGTGTAGAAATCCCCCTCATGTGAAGCAGGTCAAAGGTCATTCAACCCAGTCTAGAAAAGTGAATTCCTGGAATCTGACAGGAACAAATCAATAATCAATGATTGATGCTTCAACACTTTGATCAGAATCTGGAATGATTTTACTGACTAAAATCCTCCAACACAACATGACCCAGTACCAGGTTCTGGTTCTGGTTCTGGTTCTGAAGTCAGCAGGTCTTTATTGAAGCAGCAGCTTGTTGGCATTAATATTGATGAGAATCTTTAACTGGTTCTGTTGGACTGGTTAACCTGCATCCTGTTGGCTTCAGCTCACATCTTTTATTCTTTATTCAGATTGAGGGGCTGCAGTTTGTCAGAGATCAGCTGGACTTCTCTGTTCTCAGCTCTGAAGTCCAAACCGACCCATCTGACAGAACTGGACCTGTACAGAAACAACCTGGAAGGTTCTGGAGTGAAGGAGCTCTGTGGTTTTCTACAGACTGATGGCTGCAGACTGGAGACATTGATGTATGTAATTATATAATTATTGATATTTCTGTGAATAATTATATATAATTGATCATAAATCAAATTAATTTCTTCTGTTCTAATAAATATTTTCTGAGTTTGTTCCTGGACTTGGATCCAGAGTTTAATTTAGTCCCTCTGTGTAACTGAGTTGGACCTGCTGATCTGAGGTCAGAACAGGACAGCATTCGGACCCCCAGTGTGTAGAAATCCCCCTCATGTGAAGCAGGTCAAAGGTCATTCAACCCAGTCTAGAAAAGTGAATTCCTGGAATCTGACAGGAACAAATCAATAATCAATGATTGATGCTTCAACACTTTGATCAGAATCTGGAATGATTTTACTGACTAAAATCCTCCAACACAACATGACCCAGTACCAGGTTCTGGTTCTGGTTCTGGTTCTGAAGTCAGCAGGTCTTTATTGAAGCAGCAGCTTGTTGGCATTAATATTGATGAGAATCTTTAACTGGTTCTGTTGGACTGGTTAACCTGCATCCTGTTGGCTTCAGCTCACATCTTTTATTCTTTATTCAGATTGCAGTACTGCAGTTTGTCAAAGATCAGCTGTGATTATTTGGCCTCAACTCTGAAGTCCAACCCGACCCGTCTGACAGAACTGGACCTGGAAGGAAACAACCTGGAGGATTCGGATGTTCAGCAGCTGAAGAATCTTGTAAAGACTTTAAAGTAAGTAAATGTTTGTAGTGAGTCCAGCTGCTGTCAGCATATTGAACTAAACCCAGTTAGCATCAAAGCAAAGATCCAGTGTTCCCAGTAAAGCTGCAGCTTCTCAGTGGGAGGAGAATGGTTCAGGCTTCCTGATTGGACACAGAGACAGCAATCAGCCAATCAGAGGAGCAGCAGCTTGCTGTGTTCCTGCGTTTGTGTTGGTGTGAAGATGAGTGTTGTTGCTGTGTCCATGTCTCCAGGAAGTCCAGCTGGACTCCAGCGTCCAGCCGTCCAACATGTCTAGAGACAGTGGTCCTCATCCATCAAACTGTGGCAGCAGCAGATCTGATCTCAGATCTGTTTGTTCTCTCAGTTCAACAGGAAACAACTGATCGGGTTCATCTTGGTCACAGCTCTGAGATCAGTCTGACTGCAGCCTGGAAACCATCTAGTGGATGTGCTGCGTCACTGACTGCTGCTGGAGAGAGGCTGGAAACACTCACTGATCTGCTCTCTCCTTCCTTCTTCTCTCTGCAGGTTCTGATCTCTGTGAAGTAGAGAATGGTCTCAGTGTCCTGCTGATCCTCAGAGGTTGAAGCTGCAGCAGTTTGAGTCTAAAGAGACTCTGACTGGATCATGATGATGACCTCTGACCTCCAAGGTTTTCCTCCCGTTTATTTTCTCATGTCTGTCATTTAGTGTCTGATATTGTTTGTCTCTTTGGATCAATAAAGATCCAATTCAAACTGGGCTCCATTTAGAGGCTTCATGGAGTTTTGATCTGAACTGGATTCAACTGGAAAGTTGATCTTTTTTCTCTCTGATTCATTTTCATCCTGGAACCAGAAATGGTCTGAGAATGGAAACATGGGAATCATTTTCAGTTCAGCTTTGAAGCCATGAAAGACACTTCAAACCTCTTTTCTCTGCTGCTTCTTCCTTCTGCTGACATGAAAATGTTCCTCAAAGCTCCACAGATAAAAAGATGCTTTACTGGAAACTGCAGAGAAACTTCAGCTTCCATCAGAGAAACCAGTTTAACCAGTTTAGAACTGGATGTCCTACAGAAACTCTGATCTTAGAGCAGTTTTCAGGAACATGTGGAACCTGGAAAAAAAAAGATTTTATATATTTTATGTTCATTGTAAAAGCTAAATCTTGAAGTTTTACGTCATCATTGATTCTCAGCTTTAATTTCTCTCAGTTTGTTTTGGTTTTTACTTTTTTAACTCCATATTTCATGTTTTGAGTTTTCTAGAGAACTTCAGGCTCTTTACTGTGATTTTACTGATTTATTCAAACCTCAGAGAATCATTGGGATAATGTGCTGATTGGTTCATGTTTGATTTTCATAATTCTTCTAATGCAATGTGGGTTGCTGGATGTTTAACGACCAAATAAAGTTTTTAAAAAATCTTTGTGTATTTTTATGCAGCTGACTGTGTACACATATAATAACTAAACCTTCATTTTAATCCTCCATGCCATTTTTGCTGTATTTTAAGTTTTCACATTTAGTTTCACAGCTTAAATTAGTAAAAGCAGAAACATCTCAAGTTGATTTCAGCTTTAAGCTACTAATTTAGCCAGCAGTTTATTTTTGCAGTATTCAGACTGAAGATGTTTTATAATAAAACAGATGAGAATCAATCTTTTCAATCAAAACTCGATTAATTAAATCAGCTATTGAATTAGAATAATAACTTGTATAAAACTGCCATTTCTGTCTGGTTAATGGTGCAGCAGATCCTGCAGGGGGCGCTCTGGGGCCTCAGTGTTCAGGTCGGTTACAGTCACATCTCCCAGACTCCTGAATCTTCTGGTTCCTTCCTGAAATGATTTCCTGCAATAAAATGTTGGTTGGAAATGAGCAGAAAACTGAGAAAAACCTGAAAAAGTTCAAATCTGACCTAAAGTTTTACAGCTTAACTCATACAAAGGAAAACATGAAAATAAAGGTGTTTATTGTCACCTGGAAGGAGGCGGAGCCTCAGCTGGGTCAGGGGGCGGAGCCTCAGGTGTGTCAGCTCTAGTCAGGTTTGGATCAGAACCGGTTCAGACTCCATGCAGCAGCAGAGCAGAGTCTGTATATATTTGTTATTTAATAAATTATCTTAAGAAAACGAAATTGATAGAAATGATATAAGGTTTCTTTATTTTTCTTTTTTGGGGGGTGTTGGGGGAATATATATGTAGCATCCCGATCCACACTCCATTCCAGTTCATGGCGGTAATGCACATCAATAAGTTGCTTGCCAACCGCCAAAAAAGAAGAAGAAGAAGAGCAGCGTCTGGATCAGGTGAGTGTTCACTTCTTGTTTTGCTGATGTTTTATTTACAATGTTTCAATGTGAAATTAATCCACAGCATAAACAACTAAGCAGGTGTAAGTGAACCAGGGTGTGATATTATTTAAAACAATGTGGTTGTGTAAATGCCCTGAAGAAGGGGAGTGTTTTAATAAAAGAGCTGGACACGGTGCTTCTGCTCCAACGGTTATTATTAACTAAGGAGGAAGTTCCGGTGCTCTTCACTATAGCTAGCGCAAGACTCCCCCTGCTGGTTGGATTTGACCACTGCTTCAGCCAAATCAGACTAGCCAGCCTCTGAAATAACCACATTTCACTCCATCACAGTTGCAAGGAAGTAAATTTGGTAAGACTTTATTTGAAGGGGTGCACGTAAAAAGGACATAGGATTCTTTATAAATGTTGTCATGAAATGTCATTTTGTAAATAATGACACTTTTTTTATACAGGGTTTACACTTTTAATTGACTTTTTATGTAATGTTTTAGTGTAAGTGTGCATAAAAATCTCATTATTTACCAAAAAATGGACAAAGTTTACACTTTTACTGTGTGGATTATTGAACAAAACTATCAAGCTGCCCTTAGATCAAATATAACTCGGATTAAATTAATGAATGAAATATAAAATCAGTATTCCTGGATGTAGAAAATGTTTCTGTAAGGATGCAGTTGTGACCTCACACCACTAGGGGCGCTAGCGGCCGCGCTGTTTCTCTTCTCTCTTGGAATAGAAGTAACGAGCATGTTACCGTGTACAGTGCGCATGCTCACTGAGCATTGTTGTTGTAGTCAGCTGGTGGTTGTCATTCTGGCAAAAAGTGGAGAAAAATATCAAGTGAAACGGAGCAAAAGCCGAACGGATTGAAATATTTTACAGAAACGACAGTAGGTGGCGCTGTTTTCGCTTTATAACTAACAGTGGCGCTTAATTTTATTTAAAATTAGAGCAAGTTGATCGTTTCTCCGCAGGTGGAGCGCTCGGATGGAGGCAGAGCCGGAGGACCAGGAGGAGGAAGAGGCGGCTGCCGCCATGCTGTGGTCCATCCAGGAGGCTCTGGAGAGGCAGACCCAGCAGATCGGAGCGTCGGCCTGCGGGGCCACAGCGGTGGTGGACGTCCTGAAGGCCCTCGGAGTGGATGTTGCGCCGGAAGAAGCTGACCGCTGCGTCCAGACCCGCCTGAGGAGGAACGAGTCTCCGCTGCCAGACTACCTGCTGTCCCGCAGCGAAGCAGGTGAGCTGCGGCCATGTTTATATTATGGGATGTTGGTGCGTGAAGAATAGTTTTTGACATGTTTGCCAGCGAAATAATGTGCAGCTGTTCATTTCTATTGAGACTAGAACGGATAGCAGTGACGCATGTAGGGGCGCTGGGCTACCTGGGGCGCCAAAGTAAAGACAGAAAATCTATTTCTTTTCATCATTTTTTGTATCTGAAGGCTGTTGATTGTGTTGGAGTACAGAGAGTAGAATGTAAATGTGCAAGTTTTAATTCGTAAATAATTTGAAGGGATCTGGATGAAGTATTTTTGTTCATATGACATCCGATCTTAATTGAGTTTCTCGTTTTTTTCTCTTAAAAAATGTCCAATGACAAGAGATATTTGTCTGTTAGTTGTACGATGAAGTTAGATTGGGGTTACAAGAATAGTCTTTTAATTTTATTTCTGAAAGACCTCATAATAGGATTTGAAAAAAATTCAAAATTGTACTTGATAAAATTACAAGCGAAAGTCGTTTTAATGAGGAAAAAAAAGCTTGTAGTTATTAACATGTTATGATTTCTGTCATTAAAACAAACTAAATGAATTTTTAGAGTTCTTCTAATATGATGGTGATGGTTAAAAAAACATCTGTAAAACTAATACCAAAGTAAAATTTCACATTTCTCATTTAAACATTTTATTTTTTCTGTAGAAATTTTAAATAAATTACTACAATTCTTGCTATAGAAAAGAAGTCACAGCTTCAACCTAATATTTTAATGTAGATCTGAATTCAAAGTCAAAATAAGTCGAACCAAGATGGCCGCCCTGACATCACTCTGAATGTTCTAAACACAAGGAGTGAATTAGTTAAAAAATAATGTAGATGTTCCATGAATTAATCTGTAGTGTGAATCTTTTTTCTTGTTGCCGTTAGCGACCGGTCATGTTTACCTTCGTCCAGGTGCGACTCACGCTGAGCTGATCCGAGGCGCTCAGGAGGCCAGCGGCAGGAAGGCCGTCGGCCGCTTCTTCCACCTTTATCCACGGCGGCGCGTCAGGTTGGTTACCTGGCTCGCACGCTGGATCAGGAAGGGCGCCGTTCCCGTGGCGACCATGAACATGCAGGTGGCCGTGCCCGACGGCGAGGAGGTGCCCGACGCTTGGCACCATCAGCTCATATTTGGAGTGGCGCCCAGAGCCGTTTTTATGACCAACCCTTTGGATGTAGGTGTGTAAGCCAGAAGATTTATGGTTTATTTTACCATATTGTACCAAAGCAGTCAGCCTGTTGGTTTAGTTATTGGTTATTTTACTCTTAATTGCACTTACTGAACAAATGAAAGTTGTTTTTACATGTTGGTGTGTCTTTAAGTGAGCTGTACTGGCGCAGAGTTGTCACATAAAATAGGATTTCAGTACGTTTATCTTTGATTTTTGTTTCTAAATGGTTCAAGTCAAATCAGAATTGTTTTTCTGTATCAGAATTGAAAGAAGGGGATGAGCGCATCTCTGTTATGTCATCTACTTTCATCTGAACATAAAGAAGTTTGGTTCTGTTCTCTCTTTCAGTCGGTGAGGTCGAAGTTCACCAGCGACTCTGCAGCCATTCGGTGCTGCTGGTTCGTCGGGAAGACGTTCTGCAGAGATTAACGCCCGACGGTCCGCCGTCCGACCTCTCCCAGATTCAGTCGGACCCGCGCTGGTGGCAGCTGGACGTCGAGGGTGAGGCGGCGACCTTCCTCACCCACCTGACGCCGACCTCTGAGCCTCCATGTTTGATTCTGGTTTTCTTTTCTCCAGGTCAAGTGAGGCGGATGATGTTAGAGGAAGAGCTGGAGGACGGGCCCAGGACGGCTCACGTCAGCATCCCCGCGGCGTACAGTTCAGGGGTCACGCTGTTTGCGCTGACGGGTTCAGATGTGGCTCAGCAGCTCCTCAAGGCTCCTGAACTTCCTCTGCTGTGACGACAGAAAAACCGACTGGAGAAACGCTGGAAAGGAAAGCAGCTCTCTGATTGTTCTCCTCCAGTCAGCTGGAACGCTGATTATCTCAGTTCATTTATTTATTTCAGAAGCAATAAAAGCTTCAACTCCATCTTAGTTATGAGACTGAAATATGGAGTTGGAGTTAGTGAGCTTCGGTTCATTTTCTGCTCCGTTTCTTCCACTAAAGATGTAGAAATGTCGCATCTTTTGCTGTTTCTCCGTCATGTTTTACATGTAATATTGTTACAATACTAATAATAAATGTTTTTGTGGAATGTTCTGTGTTTCTTTAAAAAGTTCAAATATTAATGTTCAATGTGTAACTAAAATATAAACTCTCAAATGCTAAAAGCAGAAATATTTAAGTATACCATGTTATTTATTTTAAATGCATAAGTTTGGAATCAGAGAGGAATTATCAAGCATTAAAAGCCAGAATACAGTTTCCAAATAATAAAATGTGTGGAGTCAAAATGAAAACAGTTGTGAAGTTTTACCATAATGAGCATTTGTAGGAGAAAAGGGTGAAGTTTGCAAACTGAATAAGTAGGTTGCTTAGACAAGTTAAAAAATGTATATAGTTCTTAAAGAGATTTTAGGAAACTTTCCAAAATCGTTCCTGAAGATCAGCTGCATTTCTTTTTAGGGAACGATTCTCATGTTCAGGACCTGGCACTGCTTCAACATGTCTGAAGTAAAAATAAAGTATTTAGTGGGAAGGCTATAAGTGAAATAGATCTGATAATGTAGAATGATGTGCAGGTTCTTATGAAGTCAAAAAAGGTGTGCTGGTTATTTAATTTAATGTAGTGAAGCATTTAGGAAATAACAGATACGTTGAGGAATGAAGACATTTTTTCACAAAGGTAATCCTGGCAGCGAAGAAAAACGATGTGAAAGATGAATGAAGAAGATAAGATGGGGATTTTGGAGGAAATTGAAACAAAGGAAAGAATTATTAGAGTATGAAAATACTGCAAATGCAGTTAAATCATTACTGAAAGTACGTTTGTAAAATATTGTTGGATGAAATCCTCCTAAAAAACGTCAGGAAGTAATGTTGTTAGTAGTAACTCTTAAATCTGATAACAAACTTCTTCCCTTTGTTGTGTTTGCTGGCCATAGATTTTAACCACATCTATGGTAGTGAAATAGTTAAAATCCTAATTTAGCTCTAACGATGATTGAAGCTTCATTATTGCTTTAGGAAGTGCATTAAAGGTAAATGTTAACTATTTATTTTACAGTTTAGCGGTAAACGAACTACGTCTCCCGTGATGCTTTGCGCTTTCTCTCCCATAGGAAGTAGTGGAATCCAAAAAGTGTTCCTCCCATCATTTGGTGAAGGTAAGACTCCACACGTGTCGACGGTGTTAGCTTCTCTGTTCTCTCTCTCTTTTTTCATTAGTAATTTAGTTTTTGTGCAAACTTTGCATGTTTTTCTCACTGTGACTCCACGCAGTGTGTGTGTGTGTGTTAATGTTTAGTTGCGTCACATGTGTCCCCGCAGCTTCCACGGAGGGTCAGTCCACCCACGGAGAGCAGGGAAAGCACAGCAGGCGAAACGGGCTGCGAGTAATTCTTGGTTCATACCAACAGAGGTTGGTAAATGTTGTGCATGTCGACGTCTTTTTGCTACTAGGTTCACTTTAAAGTCAACAATATTTAGAAGAGAAACGCTTAACAGTGATGGATGCAAATAAAACCTTCATTATTTTCTAGCGGGATTTTAAATCTGCTCCCAGCTTATTAGATGTACTTTTCTATCAGTTGGTTTCAGGAGGTCACATGAGTCCAGTGACTCCAATCAGAGTTGAACATGTTCAGCCAGGGTCCAACACTGGACTCTCTGTTATCCCAGAGATTGGCCCGTTTATCTTTACTCTGTTTCTGCAGTAATCTGGGGCTCCAGATCAATGCCGATTGTGTTAAAAGTCCAGTTTCGTTTTTCTTCCAGCTCATTGGTTTGATCTCTACGATTTCATCGGACCTCCATCCCCTGGAAAAGGTCACGGCTCTTCCTGCTAAAGGTCAGCGCTTGCATAATTACGGTGGCTTCACACGGTGAGAGAAAATCCTCCTTCAAGTCGAATCTCTTGTGGTTCCAGTTGCGATGGCGGAGCGGGTTCTGGTGGTAGGAGGCGGGGGACGGGAACACGCGCTGGCCTGGAAGCTGGCCCAGTCGCCCCGGGTCCAGCAGGTTCTGGTGGCTCCCGGAAACGCAGGAACCGCCAGCTGCGGCAAGATCAGCAACTCTGGTACCTGAGGGGCTGTTGGACCTGCTAACTGCTCAACATAGGATGTATTTTAGCTGAAGTCACTGGACAGAATTGAAAAACAGAGGTGAGCGTCTGTAGCTTTGTGTTGCGTTTCGGTGAGCAACCACAGCATCCTGGCTCAGTTCTGTAAGGACCACCACGTCGGTTTGGTCGTAGTCGGACCCGAGGCGCCGCTGGCAGCAGGTGGAGTCGATTCCAGTTTCTTATTGTGGGATCAGACCTCAGGCGGTTCTGACCCGTATCGTCTCTGCAGGTATGGTGGACGATCTGACGGCCGATCTTTTCTTATTTCTGTAGACAGTCTTTAAAACAGATAAAAGTATTTAAATGACATTAACAGCAGCAGCATAATATTGTATGTGTAATACATTTAATTACAGATTAATTCAGTTCTACAAAAGACTGCAATTAACTAAATAATATTAAGTACTAATAATTTCAACTTTATTAACTTTTTATATTTAATTTTTCTCTATTAGCCGCTTTAATCCTGCTTGATGCTCCTATCGCAGGTGATTGAATTTTATTTCAAACACATTTTTATTATTTATATTTTTTCAGGCCTTGAGTCTCAAAATTTCCCACAGTGAATCGTTTTTGGAGGATTTTATAGAATAAGTTTTATTTTCCATGTACTAACCCTGCAGTGACTCTTATTTAACATTAATGTAAGCTGATTTGATTTGGCCTGATAAAAGTGAAAATGAGATCAAATAAACTGCAATTAATATGAAGAGGAATATCTGTAGTTGCGATAGTTCACCACCAGAGGGCAGTGAGCGCTCATAATCCTCCATCAAACGCCTGTTAAACTGCAGTTTGTTCTGCTGGTTTTCTGCTGAATCCATGAAAAAAGCTGCTCAGCTTCAGATCTGCTTCACTAACAGCAAAACAGAAATACTGAAGCTTTTCCATCTTCACTCTAGTTTTTTCACTCTGTTAAATCTAACTGAACTATTAATGTTTATTCAGATGAATCAAACTTTGGCTCTAGAGGAAAACACAAGTTACGTGACTTCCTGTGAAAATAGAAACTGAAACCAACTTTGGTCTCCTTCAGATCAGCCTCCATTTTGAGCTGCAGGATGGAAATAACTTGCTGACTTGTTACTAGAGGTAAGTGTTGCCGCTCCGGGTCCCTCCGTGTCTCTCGGCTCTCTGGAGCCTTTCTAACCGATGAACCCACCGAGGCTTCCCGGGGCCTCAGTCACCTAGGCCTGGGTCGCTCGGCTCTCATAGGGCCTGGTCCCCGCAGCAGCGCTCTGTTTACTTTATTGAAGGCCTGATCTTGAAAGGAATTAGATCAAATGAAAAACTTTATTGTGAGACGTTGCTGCTTATAAAGTGATGCTAAGTGAGGTTACATTATGCGACTATAAGTAACAAAAAGAGAAATATTGAACACACTATAAACACACAGCTCAGTTACTGCGCAGTTAACCTGGTGAATGATCAGCTATGATCTACCATGACAGCAGCATCTAAAGCTGATCTGTTTGTGTGGAGCAATAATGAACTTTTCAGATTTAATCTAAATAAATTGAGAACTTAATGTAACTTTTACAGTCCATCAGTTCTTGCTGCAGCAACTCTCTCTGGTGTTTTAACCTAAAAAGCAGAACTAAAACATTGTAAACTAGTTTCTCTGCTTGTTGAAATCAGCAGGAAGTGAATCACATCACTCCGTCCCTCATCAGTCTGGGGTTCAGCAGAAACTGATGTTTCTCTTGTCTGTGGATCAGAACCGGCTTTAAGCCGTCCACAGATTTCCTCTCTTCCTCCTCACTGAGTTTGATCTTTTTCCAGGTTTTCCTCTTGTTGCTCCTTTCAGCAGGAAGAAACTCTTTGTCTCTCAAAGCTCTGCTGGAAAAATGCATCCAGATCCAGACTGACTCTTACCTGAAAGGTTGCTGTGTTTAGCAATCAGTATCTGCAAAATCGGAATCGATCAGCCAGAAAACTGCAGTCGGTTGAACCCTAAAAATAACAAAACTTTTAAACGGAGCAATAATAATAAAATAAATAATTTCACAAACATTTTAGATCAGTTGTAACAAACTAGTTTCTAACTAAAAGAGTTGCATTAATGTGTCTCTTTATTTTGAAGTTCAATCAGATCAATAGACTAAATATGTTTCAGGCCTCGCTGAGTGTTTGGGGGCTTCATCCCCCTATTGAAGCAGCTGTTTACCCATGATTCCTTGCAGTGGGTCCAGCTGGTACCTCAGCTGGATGCTGTGGTCCCTGAAAGCTGCTTTGTGTCTCTTGAGCTGAGAGGAAATCCTGCTGAGCTGCACACAGAGGCTGACATGTTGCTGAGATCCCAGCTGGACCCGGTTCTGTCTGGAGGAGAGCTGTGGACCCGACCTGAGCTGCTGCTCCCTCAGAACCTTCTGCTCACTGACTCCCTCCATACAGAGCTACAATAGAGTCATGATGCGTTCAAGTCCACTGGGAGCTAAATAAGTTCACTAGTTCATAGGAAATGTTCACTCATTCATTCAAATGATTCACTCTGATCCTCTGAACACATGATGGGAACCAGCTTTCTGCTTCACAGGACAGTTACTGGAACCGGATCACTGGACTGACTGGTTCTGGTTTCTCTCTCCAAAAGGCCAGAAGATGGAAGATCAGGACAGAGCAGAACCTCCAGGACCCATCAGTCCATCTATGAGGAGTGACTGGTCCAAAGATGATCCTCCAGTGTTCAGTAATGAACCTGAACCATCAGACAGAAAGTAAGAAACCATTTTCTAACTGATTCATGTGAATCTATAGAGATAAAATCTAAATGATATTAACTGGTTGATCTTCAGTGTTTTAATAAACAGTAACTTAATTTTCTGAGATATTAATTTAAAGTTAGTCATGAAGGATGTTGGTCAGTAAATCAGAGTTTGAATGAAAGTCTGAATGAATCAATGATGAAAATGTTGCATGAAAACAAAAACAACCAACAATGTGAGGAGCAACGACTCAGATTGTCTCTAAACCCAGTGAAGCACTGGAGCTTCCAGACTGGGAACACTGGTATCAGTCATGATACCAGATATGATACAATGAAGAACTTCACACCAGAGATCATCAATGATCTCAGGTTCTGTTCTGACCCAGTTCTGGTCTCTAGTTTGTGGTGGACCTTCATGAACATGTTCAGCTCCAGCCTGTTGCTAGTGAAATATTTCACTGATGAAGAAATGTCTTTACAGGAGGAGGAAGTGTGAAGAAAGACCCAGAACAGGAGCTGAACGGCCGACAGCCAATCAGAGCAGCTGTTCTCCAGGTGAGACTGAACTCCTTCAATCAGAGCCTCCTGTCGTCTCTGTTGGACCAGATCCACGTCTTTAGTTGAGATTTGGAAATTCAAGGTTTATTAGTCTTTTAGTGATCAATTATTTCAGCTGGTGTAACTGGAACTCATGTGCTGGTGATGATAAAGAAAGGAGAAAAAAAGTGATGAAAATGTTTGTTAATCAGTCAATATTTTCATCACAATATTCACCAATAATATTGAGAGTTAACAGCTCCTTGATGACCTTCTATCAGATCGCGTCTTTAAACATTCAGAGATAGAAGGTAAACTTGAGAAGAACCAAACCAGAGCAGACAAGGACTGCAACAAAATAGATGCTGTGATGAAGAAGAACAGAGAGCCTGCAGATTGATGGTCAAACATCTTCAGCACATGGATGAATTGAAGGTTTCAATTAATTTCCGTTTTTGGGATTGCTTTTTCTTATATTGTGCCTCCATATCTGGCTTGTCTTTATTTATTATCGTAGCTGCTTCAGGTTTGCTTTAGTTACATTGTGCAGCCGTGTTTCCTGGCCTATTCGCTCGTCGGTTTACGGGTCAAGAGTGGCGATTTCAGCTCGACCTGACCGAGTCCTGTGAGCGTGAGATGCTGGGTGTCTGGGGTCACTCTGGAGGCTATATGTGCAGCAGCCTCTTGGTCATCCCCAAATACCTTTGCTGGGTTTTACAGGGTTAACTGGGCCACCTTTCACCTGGGATCCTATCCCAGCGCTCATCATCATCCCAGTGAGGTGGGCATGTTTTCGGGGTTGTTTCTTTTCTGTGTGTGATTTCTCAGGACTCTGTCGGTAATCGTCATCCAGTGCTTTAATCACCGCCTCTGGCGGTCAGTAGGGATGAAATAGAACAAAAGTTTCGACTGTAACTACGGTTCTATGAATCCCGGATGACCGCCAGATCGCTCGGTCCCTCAGAATCATCGTGTTTCACGAGAAGATTAAGGGACTGAGCTGTCATTGTCACGTGACTATATAGACTTACTGGTGTCACCGGGGGTCACATGTGACCATGTTGGTATAAGATTCTCGACCTGTGCAAGAGAGATCATTCAGTGCTTTAAGCACCGCCTCTGGCGGTCATCTGGGATTCATCGAACCGTAGTTACAGTCGTGACTTTTGTTATTCTTACCATGCAGAGTTTTTATGAAATTTGGGCTTTTTATTCATTGATTTACTTTTTTCTCATCCATTAAAACTGATGCACAAATTGTCTCTGAGAATATCAAAAAATTATTGTTTTCCTTATGTTCAGCTGAAGTGTCTCCTCTCCTGTCTTTGTCTCTTTCTTCAGATTTTGATATTCGGTGTCAGAGTGACCATAAAGCGTCTCTGAAGAAGAAGTTCCAGAGTCTCTTTGAAGGCGTCGCTGAACCTGGAAATCAAACCGATATGAACCAGATCTACACAGAGCTCCACATCACAGAGGGGAAAACTAGAGAGGTCAACCAGGAACATGAGGTCAGACACATTGAAACAGCATCCAGGAAACAAGAAACAATCAGAAGAGAAGACATCTTTAAAGTCCCACCTGGAAGAGATCAACCAATCAGAACAGTGATGACCATGGGAGTGGCTGGCATTGGGAAAACACTGTTAACACAGAAGTTCACTCTGGACTGGGCTGAAGGCAAAACCAACCAGAACATTGATTTCATATTTCCATTCACTTTCAGAGAGCTGAATATGTTGAAAGAAGAAAAGTTCAGCTTATTAGGACTGATTCATAAATTATTTAGTAAAACCAAAGAAATCAGCAGCTTTGAAACGTTCCAGGTTCTGTTCATCTTTGATGGTCTGGATGAAAGTCGATTTACTCTGGACTTCAAGAACAATCCGATCCTGACTGATGTTACAGAGTCCAGCTCAGTGGATGTTCTGGTGACAAACCTCATCAGGAGGAAACTGCTTCCCTCTGCTCTCCTCTGGATAACCACACGACCTGCAGCAGCCAATCAGATCCCTGCTGAGTGTGTTGGCATGGCAACAGAGGTCAGAGGGTTCACTGACCCCCAGAAGGAGGAGTACTTCAGGAAGAGACTCAGAGATGATGAAGAGAAGGCCAGCAGGATCATCTCCCACATCCAGAAATCAAAAAGTCTCCACATCATGTGTCACATCCCAGTTTTCTGCTGGATCACTGCTAAAGTTCTGGAGGATGTGATGAAGACCAGAGAGGGAGAAAAACTGCCAAAGACTCTGACTGAGATGTACATAGCATTCCTGGAGGTTAACTTCGCAATCAAGAAGGAAAAGTATGATGGAGGAAAAAAGACAAGATCAATCTGGAGTCCAGAGAACAAGAAGCTGATTGAGTCTCTAGGAAAACTGGCTTTTGAGCAGCTGCTGGAGGGAAACCTGATCTTCTATGACGAAGAGCTCAAAAAGTGCGGCATCAACATCAAAGATGCTGCGTTGTTCTCAGGAGTGTTCACTGAAATGTTTAAAAGAGAGAGAGGGACGTTTGACATCTCCGTCTACTCCTTTGTTCATCTGAGCATCCAGGAGTTTCTGGCTGCAGTCTACATGCTCCACTGTTTCACCAGCAGGAAGTCAGAGGTGATCAAGACGTTTCTGGGAGAAGAATACAGAGAAACATCTCTAGATGAGTTCATGAAGAAAGTCATGGAGAAATCCCTCAGCAGTAAAAATGGCCACCTGGACCTGTTTGTCCGCTTCCTTCATGGTCTCACTGTGGAGTCCAACCAGAGACTCTTAGAAGATCTGCTGGGTCAGACAGAGAACAGTCCAGAAACCATCCAGAGAATCATCACCAACCTGAAGGAGATGAAAACTGATAGAATCTCTACTGACAGAAGCATCAACATCTTCTACTGTCTGGTGGAGATGAACGACGTCTCATTTTATCAGGAGATCCAACGGCTGCTGGATTCAGGGAAGCAGCTCTCAGTGACTGACTGTTCAGCTCTGGCCTTCATGCTGCAGATGTCAGAGGTTCTGGATGAGTTGGACCTGGAGAAGTACAACACATCATCAGATGGACGGCGGAGACTGCTTCCAGCTATGAGGAACTGCAGAAAGGCTCGGTGAGTCCAGATGTTTTCATTGTGTGAATGCTGATTCAGCTCTATTGTCCTCCTGTTTCTTCTTCTTCTTCAAGTTGCTTCTGGATGTTTTTGGTCTTTAACTTCTTCCTTCATCCTCTGGACTATTTCAGCCATTCAACCATCTAAACATTCAGCTCATCCAGGACAGCTGCAGCTTCTGGTTTTAGACATTTTGATCATTTTAAAAATATTTATCTTTTTATCAGTTTTCATGTTTAAATGAATAGAAAACCCTGAACTGTAGAAAAAAATCTATTTTGTCTGAAAGATCCAATCAGCCAGAGAGACTTTTACACTTTAAACTCCTCTTCACTCATTGAGCCGCTACTCCTTTTAGGATCTTTGTCTTTTTTTTAATTATAAAATCACTGTTTAGGTTTGATGGACACTTCAAAATAACCCCAATAATTGCTGCTGTTGTCATGGAAACCAGTTAGAAACTTAGTGAACCAACTTTTCCTCCTCCCACTAGTTTCCTCTGAGTTTGTAAATGAGAGCAAAATGTGGTGATTGTTGTCTGGCTCCAGAAAAAGTCCTAGTTTCTGTCAGATCCTCCCAAAGCTCTGAGAACTCTGCTTCCAGAGCTGGAACCATTTTCCTCATCAACTCTTCATCTGCAGCTTTTGTTGAAGCTGTTAGCCATGAAGACCTGGAGAGACATGAGCTTCAACTCTTTAGACATCCCAGCCTCTTCTAGTTACTGGAGAACTTTCACTGCTTCACCATGAAAAATGCTGCTGGACCCAAACGCTCTGTTTTGGTCTTCAGCTCTTTAAGAGTTTAGCAACAATTTCTTCTGACATCCAAACCTTTGTTCCTCTGAGCCACACGGTCTAGTCCAAGTCCGAGCTGTGAGCAGTTCCTCCTCCTCTCCATCATCTCCAGTAGTTTCCTTCATCAGCTCAGTCAGCCTCTTCATCAGCTGCTTCAGCTCCTTTGAGGCTCTGATGCTGCAGCTCCATCAGATGCTGCAGAGAAAACTGAACTTTCCTTCACAGATGATAGAAGATCTTCAACATCTGACTGCAGCTGAAGGTCTGAGGACATGAAGCCTGGACCAGAACCAGAACCAGAACCTGGACTTTAACCAGGAACTGCACAGATTCTCTGTGGGGTCAAACTCAGTAAATTGAAGATCAGATGTTGATCAGATGATGACATCACTGTTATCATATTTTAGTCTGTTTATGATCCAGATTGATTTCATTAGAACTGAATTTATTTCTTCTCTAATCACAGACTTGGTGGCTGTTCGCTTGATAAGGCTGAATGTGAAGTTTTGGCCTCGGCTCTGAAGTCCAACCCAGATCTGACTGAACTGGAAATAAATCAGATCAACATACATGGAGGTGGAGACTCTGATCTGAAGCCTCTGGTTGAGATCCTGGAGAGTTCAGTCAGTAAAGTGAAGAATCTGAGGTTTGTTTTCTTTATTTATACAATAAAATCATTCATTTATACTTTAAACATTAGTTTAATTAATGCTTTTATTCTAATATATTTTATTTCATAACAACCTGTTTAAATGTCAGAATAAAATCTCTAAAACTTTTTACCTTATATATATATATTTTTCTTATTTCAGACTTTGAGATTATTGAACTTTGTTTTTCAGTTTTTTACTTTAAAATGTTTTTTTACTGATGAACAAAATGAGTAAAATAATTCAAATGATGTAAATTAATGATGGAGATGTTTCAGTTTGGTTTGGTAAAGATTCAGATTGTTTTATTTCTCATTTCTGATTCTCATCTTTACATCCAGAATGAAATGTTGTTCCTCCAGAGTCGAGCCACAAACACTGACAAGTTCAAATCATCATTAATGAGCAAATCTAAGAAATGACTGATTGTAGAAAAGCAAATCTAGATGAAATGAATGAAAGTGAGGTTTGCAGCAGCAGCAGGTTCCTCAGCTTTGTCCTGAAGCTGTGGTTCTGTTGGGCCGGGTCAGAGAGGAACCGTCCTCTTCAGTCTGACAGCTGTCAGTCGGTTGGAGCCTCGTCTCTGTGATGATGCTTCATCAGGTCACGTCTCCTTAGGAAATAATGGCCTCCATTGGCTTTCAGCAGCTTTAATAAGAACCCAAGGCCATTAATGAAGAAACTGAGTGGTTCTGATCCAGTTACCAAGTCGGGTCTCCAGCTGATGATCAGGAACCAGCAGAAATAGCTCAACTCATCCAGGCTGATAGAAAACTTTGAGTTTCTTTATTGATCAAATGTTCTGGTTCTGCTGGTTTGGACTCTTTAAACCAGTTTGACTGGATCAGATGTTAGAATCAGTTCATCATGTTTCTTTTACATTCAGGGAAATTAATTTTCTACATTTTTATTATTTATTTGTTCATATTTCAGTTTTAACCTGCATCCTGTTGGCTTCAGCTCACATCTTTTATTCTTTATTCAGATTGAAGGAATGCAGTTTGTCAGAGACCAGCTGGACTTCTCTGTTCTCAGCTCTGAAGTCCAAACCGACCCATCTGGCAAGACTGGACCTGAGCGGAACCAATCTGGGAGATTCTGGAGTGAAGGAGCTCTGTGGTTTTCTACAGACTAAAGGCTGCAGACTGAAGATATTGAGGTATTTTAATTCTATAATTATTGATATTTCTGTGAATAATTATATATAATTGATCATAAATCAAATTAATTTCTTCTGTTCTAATAAATATTTTCTGAGTTTGTTCCTGGACTTGGATCCAGAGTTTAATTTAGTCCCTCTGTGTAACTGAGTTGGACCTGCTGATCTGAGGTCAGAACAGGACAGCATTCGGACCCCCAGTGTGTAGAAATCCCCCTCATGTGAAGCAGGTCAAAGGTCATTCAACCCAGTCTAGAAAAGTGAATTCCTGGAATCTGACAGGAACAAATCAATAATCAATGATTGATGCTTCAACACTTTACCAGGTACCAGGTTCTGGTTCTGGTTCTGGTTCTGAAGTCAGCAGGTCTTTATTGAAGCAGCAGCTTGTTGGCATTAATATTCATGAGAATCTTTAACTGGTTCTGTTGGACTGGTTAACCTGCATCCTGTTGGCTTCAGCTCACATCTTTTATTCTTTATTCAGATTGTGGGACTGCAGGTTGTCAAAGATCAGCTGTGATTATTTGGCCTCAACTCTGAAGTCCAACCCGACCCGTCTGACAGAACTGGACCTGGGAGGAAACAACCTGAAGGATTCAGATGTTCAGCAGCTGAAGGATCTTATAGATGATCTAGGGTAAGTAAATGTTTGTAGTGAGTCCATCTCCTGTCAGCATATTGAACTAAACCCAGTTAGCATCAAAGCAAAGGTCCAGTGTTCCCAGTAAAGCTGCAGCTTCTCAGTGGGAGGAGAATGGTTCAAGCTTCCTGATTGGACACAGAGACAGCAATCAGCCAATCAGAGGAGCAGCAGCTTGCTGTGTTCCTGCGTTTGTGTTGGTGTGAAGATGAGTGTTGTTGCTGTGTCCATGTCTCCAGGAAGTCCAGCTGGACTCCAGCGTCCAGCCGTCCAACATGTCTAGAGACAGTGGTCCTCATCCATCAAACTGTGGCAGCAGCAGATCTGATCTCAGATCTGTTTGTTCTCTCAGTTCAACAGGAAACAACTGATCAGGTTCATCTTGGTCACAGCTCTGAGATCAGTCTGACTGCAGCCTGGAAGCCATCTAGTGAATGTGCTGCGTCACTGACTGCTGCTGCAGAGATGCTGGAAACACTCACTGATCTGCTCTCTCCTTCCTTCTTCTCTCTGCAGAATCTGATCTCTGTGAAGTAGAGAATGGTCTCAGTGTCCTGCTGATCCTCAGGGGTTGAAGCTGCAGCAGTTTGAGTCTAAAGAGACTCTGACTGGATCATGATGATGACCATCATAGCTGTTTACTGTGATTTTACTGATTTATTCAGGCCTCAGAGAATTAGTGGGGTAATGAGGTGATTGGCTCATTTTCCATCCATCCATCCATTTTCTGTTGACCCTTGTCCCTAATTGGGTCGGGAGGGGTGCTGGTGCCTCTCCAGCTACGTTCCGGGTGAGAGGCGGGGTCACCCTGGACAGGTTGCCAGTCTGTAGCAGGGCGTGATTGGCTTATTTTATTTTTTTAATATCTCTTTTAATGTAATGTGTGTTGCTGGGTGTTTAATGATAAACCAATACAGTTTTTAATAATGTTCTTTGTTGGAGTTTTTCTCTATGCAGCTGACTGTGTACAGATAGAGTAACAGCATCTTTATTTTAATCCTCCATGCCGTTCAGCTTACTGTATTCAGATCAGGAAAGATATTAAAATTTATATATATATATATATTTAGTTTTTATCTTTAGTTTGACACTTTCATAAACAGAAACATTGATTTCTGTGTATTTAACAATTTTTTAAGGTTCTAATTTAAGGCAGTAGCTTATTTTTGAATCATTTAGTCTGCTTCATACTATAACCGTAGTTATTTTATTTCCCAGTGTTTTATTTTGAAAGATATCACAGGGAGCGTTTTTATAATTTTTGCAGCTTTATCGTAGTTGTAATTATCAAGTTTAGCCACCAGAGGGACTGAACACACTTCAGATACGCAATCCAAGGGGTTAGCGGCAGTAATGGTTCAAACCTCTTTTCCCTGCTGCTTCTTTATGAAAAAACAAACGATTTTACATATTTTTATCTTTTTATAGTGACTATAAAAATTTCTAAATAATAAAGTTTTGCATCATATTCATTGATTCTCAGTTTGTTTTTGTGGTTTACTCTTTTAACTCCATGTTTCATGTTTTACTTTAAGTTTTCTAAAGATCCTTAGGATTTGATGTGTCACATCAGGACTTTTTACTGTGATTTTTACTTACTTATTTATACCTCAGAGAATTATTTGGATAATGTGCTGATTTGTTTATGTTTTTTCATATTTCTTTCCATGCAATGTGGGTTTTTTGGTGTTTAATAAATGATAAAGTTTTTAATAATGTTCCTTGTTTTGGATTTATACGTAGTTAACTGTGTACAAATATATTAACTGCACCTTTAGTTTAATCCTTCATGCTGTCTAGCTTTTTTGTATTCAGATCAACACAGAAATTAAAATGTATTTATTTAAGTTTTCATCTCTAGTTTGACAGATTCCTCCAAGGAATTCAGAAAGATTACCTGTCTTGTCAACCTCTTGTCAACATTGACATCCGAAAAGACAAATGCGCTATGAGAAACTTCTAAAGCTTGGAAGATCGTGTGGTCTGCAGGTTATGACATCATATATCAAGTACAAAAGATAAGGCTTCAAATCCTGGTGAAAATTTGCAAAGAACACCTGCTTTTTCAACTTCTGTCACCATTGACAACAGAAAAGATAAATGTGTCCTGAGAAACTTCCAAAGCGTGGAAGATCGTGTGGTCCACTGGCTCTGCCGTAGAACCAGAATTATGAAGAACATCAGTTCAAATCTGGAGTGACACTGACGGAGGAGTGAAAGCACCACCATCAAACTAAAACAAGAGCTTAAAGAGAAAAATGGAATTCTTTAAATACAAAACACAGGAAAAAACAAAATATTTTGGAAAACTTAGTGCCATATTTCTTTTCAACATGCCATATTTCTTTTCAACATGCTAAAAACTGGAAGTGAAGGAAAAATTATAATCACTTGCATAAAAGTAAGTGCCCTAACAGGCCTGGAGTGTTGGAATATCCTATGATAGTTCACCACCAGAGGACAGCGATCACTTATAATCAACCATTATATTCCAAGACAACAACTTCACCAGGTCACTGACCAACTAGGAGTCAACACCAGTCTTCCCAGTTATATCTCACCAGTAGGATGCCTGGTGGAGCGGTTAGAGGTGCTGCTCTGCAAACCCAAAGATTTCATGTTCAAGTCCTGCTTATGCTCAGATTTGAGTCAGCTGAATGTGTAGTTGTGTTTTAATTGTTCAACCATAATTATAAATCTCCATGTTTTCTAATTATTAAGCTGATTTTTAATCAGAAAATAAAACCTCCAATCTTTTTGATATTTAAGTTTCAGAACCACTAACAAAAACCTCTTTTATTGCAACCAGAACGTGGCTCTTGTTCATTCGCTAGAATACAGTTGATTGCAGACTTTCCTTCACATTTCCACAATTTTTTAGACTAAAACATGGAAGTTCGTATTGTTAGTTATTGATCACCAAACTAAACCTGTTGTTGCACAACTGTTTGAATCAGAAGAGCTTTCAGAGTGTTGTAAAGATTTATGGTTAAATATCTTTAATGACCATAGCGAGCTGTTCTGATGGATCTGGGTCGTCCAATCAGGATGGACCTTGTTTTCCTCCATCAGCTGCAGATTCACCACCACCACCAGAACTTACTGCTTCAGTCACTCACACCATCAGCTGCACTTTGTAACTTGTGGAATTGTTTGATTGTTGTGAGAGTTTGGTTTATTCCTGTTTTACTGCCTGCTGTAAAATTAATTGCCACCAGGATAATAAAGTGGAATCGACCTTTGACCCTTGCAGTAGGCTTGGCATCATAAAGGTTAATGATTAAAGAAGTGGAAGCAGTCAGAAAATGATCCGTCTAGAAATGGAGCCAAATGTTTTCCAGACTAGAAATAAATATTAAAGAAATATTAAAGCTGAACTAAAGCGATCAGATCTCCTCCCAGGATTTTTGCTGACCACTTCCTGTTTTACTGAACTACTTCCTGTATTGATAAGTTGACAGGAAATGACCTAAAAATTAGAAAAACCCTGAAAAAGTTTTAATCTGAGCTCAGTTTTCCAGCTCTGCTCACTGTTGAGTCAAAGGGAAGAAAACATTAAAGGTGTTCAAAATCACCTGGGCAGGGGGCGGAGCCTCAGGAGGAGTCAGGTATCAGAGCAGGAGAAATGGGGTCAAAGTTCATGTAGCAGCAGAGCAGAATCTGGATCAGGTGAGTGTTCACTTCTTGTTTTCCTCTCTCTGGGTTTTCTCTCTGTGGAGGAACCAGAACCAGAACTCGGCCTGTTTCTCCTTCAGCTTCAGCTCTTCATATTTTCACAGGAAACAGACGAAGCTTTTATTTTCTGACAGATGGACTCAAACTAACAGAAGCAGGAAGTTCAAACCTTTGTTCTGTCAGTGGGAATCTTGGACCGACCCGTTTATCCTGATAAAGTCTTTTTAATCGTCTCCCTTTGAGAAATTTGACTTTAGTTTGGTTCTGCTGCCTGCGTTGTATTCTTCCATATCATCACCAAAATAATCAGTACATTTATAGATTAATATGGACATTAAATAGATTAAAATCAAACAGCTGATCCAACCTCTAGAATAGATAGAATAGAATAGAATTACTTTATTCATCCCAGCAGGGAAATTATTTTGCAGTTACAGCAGCATAGAGACAAGACACACAACATCCACCACTGAGTAGCAATTGTAGACAAGATAAATAAGAATAAAATATGACATGCTGTCAATATAAAAAGCAGCTTAGAGCAGACCTTGCAAGGATTCAAAATGCAGAACAGTATGTATCTGTAAATATATGTACAGCAAGTGTGCCACAGTGCAGTTGTGCGAAATTGGACTGATTAGTGCAGAACAATGATTTAGCTTTTATTGTACAGTGAGATGGCATGTGGCAGGAAGGATTTCCTGTATCTGTCCCTACGACAGCGGAGCTGGAGCAGTCTATGTGAGAAGGTGCTCCGCTGTCTGTCCACTATGTCTAATTCTTTATTGAGGAGCTAAAGTGAGGAGTTTGTTATCTGGTAGTTTGTTCTTCTGGATCTGTTCCTCTCAGGCCCTGTGTTCATTGATAACTTTACCTGACAAAGGAAAGAATGATTGGTTGTTACGGACAAAAAAGGAAATCTCTGCTGCTCGGCCCTGAGTTCAGGAAAACATCCGTTAATATCCCGTCTGCCTGCTGAGGTTGATCAGTTCCAACAGTTCTGGAGGAGACAGAGGAGCTGTCCTACCCACAATCCTCTCTGCTGGTTTTATCCGTTAAAATCTGATTTTACAGTCAGGTTACCAAAGCAGCATGTAATGCTCTGCTGTAAAAATCCTCCTAACATCAGAACAATCACCAAACCTCCAGCGTCTGTAGAGAAAGTTTGCTGTTTGCCAGCTGAGGTCATCATCAACTCCCAGCTGTTTAAAGTAGTGTGTGATGTCTTTACTTCGTCCTTATGTTGTTAAAAACATGATCAGATTTATTACAGCATCACAGTGAGAGAAAGACTAGAGAGAAGATTTTAATGAAGGATGATCTTCCAAAGGCAATTATTACTCTGCTTACCTGACAACTAAACACCAGAGCAGGAGGCCAGACTCCGTTCTGGAGGAGCTTTCTGCAGCTGATGCTGCCACCTGGTGATAGTAGCAACGCATTTCAGTCAGATAATAACAAGCAGGATTAAAGATATTTTCATTTCAGCCTGAAGGAAATCAGATCCTAGAATGATTGACAGTCAATACCAATTCTTAAAAGGAATATTGTTCCTCATGAAGTAAAATGTGTTAAATTAATGTTCTTATAAATGATTTTTTTATAGTCAGTTTACGTACTGATATATTATGGCTCCCATACTTGCATAAATATTTTTTTCTCGGAGTGTGTATTAATGCGGTATTTTTAATTTCCATTCAAACTAAGTGCAAATTAAGCTATTTATGAAATAAAGTCTGAAATATAATGAATCGTTCACGTTTTCCAGATAAAAGATGGCGCAGAAGCAGGAAGTGGATTTCAGTAAGTGATCAGAAGCAGAAATTAACCATCATAAAGGAACAAACTGACCAATCACAGCCTGTGTTGCTGCCATGTGATGAACCTCAGCCTCAGTGTGTATTTATTGTTTTCATGCTTCCTGTTCAGTGAGCTTTAAGAGATGTTTAATTCTCAGAAATCTCTGAGGTTGTGCTGGAATCAGGTTCCTCTGATCCTCTGAATCTATGATGGGAACCAGCTTTCTGCTTCACAGGACAGTTACTGGAACTGGATCACTGCACTGACTGGTTCTGGTTTCTCTCTCCAGAAGTTCAGAAGATGGAAGATCCTGATCTAAAGAAGAACAAGGCAGAATCTCCAGGATCCATCAGTCCGTCCATGAGGAGTGATGTCTCCAAACGAAAACCTCCGGAGTTCAGTACTGAACCTCGACCATCAGACATAAAGTAAGAAAAAAGTTTCTAATGGATTCATGTGACTTTATAGAGATAAAATATAAATGACATTAACTGGTTGATCTCATTGTTTGAATAAAAAGTAACTTCATTTTTAATTTACATGAGCTTAAAGCTAAATAAACATGGAAGATGTTGGTCAGTAAATAAGTAGAGTTTGAATGAAAGTCTGAATGAATCAATGATAAAAATGTTGGATGAAAACAAAAACAACCAATAAATGTGAGGAGCAACAACTCAGATTATATATGTGAAACTCTGGGTCCAGTTTATCCAGGTAGGCTGATGACCGGGCCATGCCCACTGAGCCTCAGCAGCTCCAAACAGAAAGGTCAAAGGTCAACGCGGCTGTAGAGGACTGGGCTGGTCTCCTGGTTCTGCTTCCTGGTCGGTTCTTGGGTTCTGGTCTTTAATGACCCACATCAGCTCCTCCTACTAGCTAAACAGCTTTGGTTCTGATATCATGGACCAGATCCTCTGATCTCCACCTTCTGCCACTAGATGGCAGCACTGCGATGCTGTGCAGTGCATTCTGGGCTTTGTAGTTCTATTAATGGATATTATAGAAGAACTTTGTGGAATAATTCCTAGAAATATGATCTGATTAGATCCATCAAATTGGGACATGAGCCTGTTGTTCTGCAGGTTCTGATTTGACCCATGTGACCCAGACCAGTAGAACCAGTTCTGGAGAAAATGTGGAGTTTGACCCAATAGATCAGTCTGAATGTTTCACTCTGGAGCTTTAAACCTTCTGCTTTTCTGCAGCAGTTTGTGTTCAGATCTTCTTCTCTGGTTTTTATCTCAGAGTTTCTCACTGATTGATGATCTGAATAACAACATGTTTGTGTTTCAGAGGGCAGAACCACAGATGGAGAGCAGAACCTCAAGGATCCATCAGTCCCTCAATGAGGAGTGATGCCTCCAAAAAAAACCCTCCCAAGTTCAGTACTGAACCTGGACCATCAGAACCAGAGTAAGAAACCAGTTTCTAACTGGTGGATGTGACTCTGAAGAGACCAATGAGGGTTTAACTTTGATTCTGATTAAAAACTGATGCAGGAAGAGAACAAATATAATTTAAACCATTTAAGTTTAATAGTGACCTAAACTGGGCTTTCAGAGACCAGAACCAACTGTGGAGGAAAAACTAAATATTTTCCTTTGTGTTTCTGAAGCTGCAGCAGCTTCCAGGTTCCACAGAGGTCTGGTGTCTGTGGGAGTGGGAACAATAACTGTGATGATGGGATATTTATAGAAGCACAAGCACTTCCTGTTTCATCATCACATTCAGCCAATCACAGCGCTCATTTCACTGACATCAACAAGCTGCAGACAGCAGGTTAAGGGTCAGACTGGAGACTAAAGTATGATTAAACTCTAACATTTTCCTCATAACAAGTGAAATAATCTCCTAAAAGGCTCAGATATTAAATGTCAGAAAACATAATTATGTCCCAGACTGACTGTCAGGCTGAATTCACTAAATAAATGTCAGTTTGATCCACATCAACCATCCACCATAAACTGGAACAAAGAAAACTGATTTACCAAGAAACTCGGCTTTAGGTTCATCAGATCAATATGTCAGAAAATTATTGGTTATCACAAAATCACTGAACACACTGTGATTATCATGAACTGCTTGGAGTTCAGTAAATATAGATAATTATTGAAGAGAAATACCTTCAGGCTCTCTGTGCCTCTAGTTTATTTAGTGACTCTTTGTTTAATACATAGTAAATGTTTTAGAGTGAATGGTGGTGGTGCGGTTAATCCTTGATGTGAAGGTTGTGGGTTTGATTTCTGTGATGGACCGAGCAGTTAAGGAACAGCCAGGCACCGGTTTAAAGTCAAAATAGTTGTTTTTTATTTAACCCAAAACAAAACTTGGGTAAATAATAGAAAAAATGACAAAATTTGGGCCCATAAAAGAGGTCAAAGTAACAGACATCAACTCAGACTAACTCAAAGAACAGACCTCACAAACAGAGACAAAAGGGGACTTAAATACTGGCTGATCAGGCTACATACAAAACACAAAGGGGAAAATACACAGAAACCTAACTGAAACTAACATAGCAAATCCCATTCCCCCCCCTCTGGATGATGAGTAATGGTGTGAACCAATTTGCAGTCTCAGCTGGCTTGCTCCACCCCTTCTCCACCTCTCTGCTCTCCTAAGGATTGGGCAGCCAGCACTTAAACTCAGAAACAAAACAAAGATTAAATCAAGCAAAACACAACAATATAAACTAGAATGTGCGCACTTATTCTAGAATACAATGTGATGTGTTGCTTTCTAAACAAAACCAGTTATTCTGTAAATTAAATCCTAAACTTAAAGAAATCCAAATATAAGTGAAATGAACTTATTGCGTGTGGTTAGAGTGAATATTACCACATTTGTGTGGCTGTAACTGCAGCCATCACAATTTCAATCTCAGACCATTTGCTTCATATTTTCCTCTCCTCTCTCCATCCTCATACCTGTTAAATATCAGCAATTAGTGCCAAAAATGTCTTCGTATTAACCCTCAGTGCAACAGCTGAATAAAAGAATTTATTGATATTGATTCGAACATTTGGGTCAATTTTGTGGTCCTTGGTACCGGTTCTAAACTCTGATCTTTTCTGTAAATTCACCAATAAATACAGATGTTTTCAGATGTTAAAATGTGAAGATTAATATTAGACTGTAGAGATTGGTTATTTTAATAATCTATTTCATTTTCAACACTTTGAACCAATCAGATCAGATGGAGAAAAAAATCAACTTTCAGCTTCATTTTAGCTTCTATTCAGACAAACCAGACGGGCTGAACAGAACCTGATTTTAATGCTTTTGATGACAAAGGAACCCAGAAACAGGCGAGACGAGCAGAATCAGATGAAAATCAGAACCAAGTCCATAAAAGGAACCAGACCACCTGAATAAAACAGGAACTGGGCTCAATGAAAATGGACTGTAACTAAAGACTACAACTGCAAACAATAAATCAGGACAAAAAAAAAAAAACAACAAAGTGAACAGAACCAAAGTCCAAAGTATCATCATGAAGTCAGATTTAGTCGACCCAACTTTATATGACTAATAAAAACATGAACTTTAGATGACTTGTTGTTAGCTCTGCTAGCATGTCCACATAATGCTCTGCCACAGTATAAAGCTCTTTATAAAGAGCTCAGATCAATGCAAACTGGGGCTGAGTCGTGTTTACTGGTGTTCCACCATTAAAGAAGGATCCAATTTTCTCCACAGGAATCCAGATTAGAGTCAGTTTTTGTTTTTTCAGCCTCTGATGGATCAGTTTTCTATTCTGGCTCAGACAGAATAATGATTATTGTCCCAGAACAGATTCAGATGGACAAACACAATTGTATTATATCTGGTATCATTATTGATACCAGTTATAGTTTATTGTGGACCTTCATGAACATCTTCAGCTCCAGCCTGTTGCTAGTGAACTATTTCAGTGATGAAGAAATGTCTTCACAGGAGCAGCTTTGGTGAGGAGGAGCATCCATCCTGCTGTGCTTTGGGTCAGAATGTTCTGATGGATCCGGTCTGTACCAGCTGCCCCCAGTGTGGGAAACGACCCAGAACAGGATCTGGACTGCTGACAGCCAATCAGAGCAGCTGTGCTCCAGGTGAGACTGAACTCCTCCAATCAGAGCTTTCTTCTATCGTCTCTGTGGAACCAGATCCACGTCTTTAGTTGAGATTTGGAAATTTAAGGTTTAAAAGTCTTTTTGTGGTCAGTTGTTTCAACTGAATCTGTCTTTTTCCAGCTGGTGTAACTGGAACTTATGTCCAGGTAACTGGGCTTAATAAAGTCCTCATTTAATTTGAGCCTGTTCAAAAAATGGCCTCAAGATAAATGTACAAATTTAACTTTTTATTTTGTTCATCTTTAAAATTATAAGTGAAGACTCTTACTCTGAAGGGTCATGTTGCAGCATAACATGTCATCAGCTGTAAATAAAACAAACACTTCATAGAATCAATTTGATGATTCTTACAGATAATTTTATTTGTGTTTCAGCACATTATGAGGTTAAGGGGAATGAAATAGCAGAGAGGATGGCTAAGGAGAGCAGCAATCGGGTTTTGGTTGATGTTAATGTGACGTTTAGCATAACAGAAATAAAGTCTATAATAAAACAATAAAAGAGAGGTGGCAAAAGTTATAGGTCAGCAAATTGCCCAGCTGCCAATATGGTTAATCTGACCTTGCTGAAAATGATTTTTGTTCTACTTTTATTGGTTATTACACCAGGCCTTTAAGGTTCTGCTGGAAAATTTTAGTTTCTAATTTGGGAAATGACAAAAGGACAATTCCACGTAATTTCTTGCTACCTTGAGCATCTTTAATGTGATCTACTTCAAAAAGTAAAATATGTAGACTTCAATCATGGTGTAGATTATTCAGGCCAGAATATCTAAAACCAACTTTGTAGTTTTTTTTCTTTCCCTAAACGAAGCTGCATTAAAGCTTTGATTTGTGAAACTTCAATACAGGTTTGATTTCAACCCTTTTAATGTATCTGGACCACGGTCACCATGTCTCTCTATGAAAAGGGAGGACATGGTGGATTTCACTAGGCAGAAACTGATTTCAACTCTGTTACAGAGTTTAAATCACTTTCTGCCCATTAGAAAGTGACTTTGAGTAACCTCAGAGGTCACTGAAGTCTCTGAAAAGCTCCCTGGTTCAAGGTGTGGTTGAGGTTCAGCTGGCAGATGATGGTAAATGTAGAATATAGTAAGGAGTTATGTTAAAGAGAAGCTTCTTCAGGAAGTGAATAGTTTGTGAGATCCAAATGGTTTTGGAGACAATCAGGCAGATGAATGTGAGGACAGCAGAGCTGCAGCAGACAACAGAGGAGTGGAGGAGAATCTGGGGACCAACAAGGCATCCTTAGACCATGGAGGCACAGAAATCACAAGAGGTGAACTGGAGAAAGATTACTAGAAACAATAACTACATGCTATAGTGAAGAGTTAAAAACTCAGAGAGATAACTAGTAACTTGTCCCCTGTCTGCCAGATCCTGGCTTTTACCTGGATTTATGGCCAAATTTTCACTAATCACAATCTATAGTTTAAAGTTTTCTGCTATTAGTGTAGAACAATGTAGCCCATATTTTAAGAGTGCAAGTATTTCAGCTTTTAAACTCAAGCAGATTGAAAATGTTCAACCAGTAGGTGGCCCTAATGGGTAAAAGCCCTTTACCCATTTCCTGAATGGGAAGCTCAATCTGAAGCCAACTTCAGCTCTGTAAAATCCAAACTGTTTCCTGAGTTTGATTCCATGAATGAGAAGTTAGATGGTGAACCACAACTCAGACCTCAATAAAACCTGAACTAACAGGAGCTGTTCTCTCTGCTGGATGTTGTTTCCATCAGAACTAGTTTGATTTGGCCATAATTTTGTGATAAAACAGCAGTGGCCTCAGAGGCCATCAAAGAGGACAATTTGATACATGGGTCTATGCAGTTGTTTATTAAATTAATGTCTATTTTTGGAACTCTCATTCCAAGTATTTTGTGTAGTTTTGACTGTAAATATCTCAGTAAACTTGAAATAAGATGAAAATATACAGATATTGTCTCAGGAAGATATAGAAGCTTGTTTAAAGTCCATATTTCTTGAATATTTTTCAATTTTCATATAGATTTTCTATATTTTTTAACTTGTTTAAAGTAAGATATTTTTTGTTGCTTTTTTGTGGTGTTAATATTTTTCAAACACTGAGAGCTGGAATAGATTTTAAAGATAAAACTTTACATCCCAATGAATCAACAGCAGCAACTTTAACTTTAATAGAAAAAATACTTAAGTTGAGATAATAGTTTTCTTTTAATACACAACTGTAAATAAAACAAATGAGGGATTTATAGCTGAAAAAACTAAAAGAAAACAATCAAATGTTTTTATGTTTTTCATGTTGCTGAACTTTGTGTTTATTTTGATTTGTTCTTTACCAAATAATAAACCAGCAGTCTAAATGTTTTCTCTGGTCTGTGGTTATTAATACATCCCAGCCTATCACTCCAAATCAGATTGGCCCAACAATTTCCAGTCTGTAATTGTTCTTTAAAGAATCCAATCCAGTCTCTGACTGAGAAAAGTCATTTTAAATGTGAACATTAACGATGTAATGAGTCATTTCTTTGGCAGATTAGAGCTTTTTCTCCAGATTTCTTTCATAAAGGCTGGAAAATGCAGGAAGGAAACATTTTTCTGTTTCTATAAGGACAATGATAAGAAGAGTTGATGTTACTGAAAACTCCTGCATTCAATGAGCCTGATGGTTTTGTTCCAACTTTATCACTGTGTCATGTTTTTTACTACAGTTGTCTTCTGTGTTTAATTTTTACTTTTGAAACTGAATTGTAAATGTGTGGCAGTGAGCATGTGGATGAAACTGTTTAAAGCTGATAGGAGTTGACAAAAATATATTTTGGTGAAATGAAGCAGTTTGAGTCCAATTTATACGTTTCTAAACCAGAGCATGTGAATTTGGCTCAAACTAAGGGTTTCTATGTTTCAATAGAAAGTGACATTAAGGAGTTTGCCAGACTTTTAATGTTCCGTCTACACGTTCTCAAATTGCCAAATAACTGTTAGCTGAACACAAAAACCACCCTGCTCTTTGGTCAATGCATCATGTGCTGCTAATCCTGCAGAGACACTTCACAGTCAGACAGGGACTGAGTTTCCAGTTCACTCAATGGGGCTGCATCCTGAAGGTTTTGGTGGTTGACAAAAGAAGATTACAGACTAGACTACAGACTACAGATGTTGTAGACTGACCAGGGCCGGCCCAATCCTCCATGGGGCCCTAAGCGAAATTTGGTTTTGGGGCCCTTTGTTTCTGCTAACAATGTGGACTGGCTGCAATCAACAGTTAAAATATTAGATCATTCGCTCACCTGCTATAAACTTATTGCATCTCTGATGCTGTTTGCATTATATCCTATGCATGTTTAATATAGGATACATTTATCAGCCAGTCGATTTCTGGGGGCCGATTTCCTTAATTTTGGGGGATCATGATCTTCTAATACTTACAAGTGAAGCTCATCTGATCTTATTTTCCTCACCAAAGGTTTAAAAATCAGCCTCTGTCCTCTTCTGCTCTGTAGTGAGAGGTTTGACTGACAGACTGCCCACAAGGTCATGTCTGAATGTTTACAGTTAACAATATTCACTCCACTGTTGCCAACTCACTGACTTTCTTCCTATATTTAGCAAAATTTCAGACAAAAAATAAACTTGGTATCTGTCAAAATCAGCAGGTCAGGTTTTTTAAAGTACGGTAATCTGCCAGAGAACAACAATTTCTACATACATTATCAAATATATTGTAAAAACAAATCACTTCTTTATGAAATTGTGTGTTTTTGTTGTTGTGATGACATAGGAATCGTTATTAAAAAAAATCAGCTCCACTGAGGGGGCCCCTTGGTGGCTCTGGGGCCCTAAGCGGTGTTAAGGAAAAATGATTATATATAGTGCTTGATACAGTTAATCTTAAAAGGTATATGGAACACTCTTATTTTGAACAGGTTTGTGTTAAGCATTTAAAATTAAACCAGATGGGTAAGCATTTAGAGACACAGGAACCAAATGCAGATTAAGGGAGATCTCTCAATGGGACCCCCGCTGTGCGGTCAGACCACACAAAGCTATAAAATTAGCATTTCTGTAGGCCAGAAGTACTGGAGACAGAGAGAGAGAGACATCTGGTCTGTTCACAGCAGATAAAAGCCTGTAAGGAACAACATCTGGGAGGGTGTGAAATTTAATGCAACATAGACGATTGAAACCGCTAACATCCAATTTCTAAGTATTAATATCATGTTTTTACTGAAGATTGTATTATCTCATTTTGCAACGACTAAATGATGAATGTATTTGAAAAACTGTATTTTCTGTGACTATATCAGAAGCAAATGGAAATTGTTTAAATGAAAATGTTTTGTTTACTATTAGAAAATGGCTCAGGAATTATACCTTATTTTGTTCTGTTGATTTTGTGTGTGACTTTTGGCAGGACTCAATCTTTCGGGGTGTTGACTGTAGAGAAGCAAAACTGGGGTTTGTAAAGATAACCTTTCCTTAAAACCAAAATTACTAGATGTAAGTCTCTTTGAGAATTCATGTAAGGAGAGATAATGGGAGACACTTCGGATTTCACAGGTATCTGTGAAATTTTAGCTTTTGTTTTCTGTGCCCGGGAGGGCCACGGAACTACAGGGGGTCAGGGCCAGCGATCCGCTCTTTTGTGGTGCCAGAGAACAGATGGCCTTTTGATCTTGCCATAAATTAGGGGAAGTTCTCTGAGTGCTTAAGGGAGTTTCCAGTTGGTCAACTAGAGGAACGCCTTGAGTGCATATATTAAATAGGAAAACACCCACTTAGTATAAAATTTGGTGTCACCACTAAATTTTCAGAATGCTACCACTGTTTTGCTTTTTGGCATAAGCTTTCTCCAAAGACGCGTCTTTGCCTTTCCTTTGTTTTTCTATTTCTCTATTTTTTTCTCTCAAGGTAAAGAATGCATATCTCTGTTCCTCTGCAGCTTTGTTGTTGATTGCTTTGTATGAGATTAAACTCTGTGATCTGTGACGTCAACACGCAGTGTTGTGGTTTCCTTGTCGCTGCACGTCGCCCACTGAGAGCGTCACTAGCGGAGAACGTCACTCGCCGAGGATCCCGGGAAGATTAAAAGAGGAAAGAGCCAAACGCTTTGTCCAAAGTTAACGTTAAATTATCCTCTTTTTAACAGCGGCTGCTTAGTTTGCTTACGCCTTGTGCCGGCCCTGAGACTGACGTTGAATAACTTTCATTGAGTTTTCTCTAATTATTGAATTATGTTTCTTTCATAGAAGTTTATGAAGAAGAACCAAACTGGCCACTTTATTAGTCCAGTTACTTGTTAGAATATTGCAAATTGTTTTTATCTTGTTTGTTTTTCTCTCTCTTTTCAGATATTGTTGGTCAGTATCAGCCTGACCTTAAAGAGTTTCTGAAGAAGAAGTTCCAGAGTCTCTCTGAAGGCGTCGCTGAAGCTGGAAATCAAACCGTTCTGAACCAGATCTACACAGAGCTCCACATCACAGAGGGGTTAACTAGAGAGGTCAACCAGGAACATGAGGTCAGACACATTGAAACAACATCCAGGAAACAAGAAACAATCAGAAGAGAAGACATCTTTAAAGTCCCACCTGGAAGTGATGAACCAATCAGAACAGTGATGACCATGGGAGTGGCTGGCATTGGGAAAACACTGTTAACACAGAAGTTCACTCTGGACTGGGCTGAAGGCAAAACCAACCAGAACATTGATTTCATATTTCCATTCACTTTCAGAGAGCTGAATATGTTGAAAGAAGAAAAGTTCAACTTATTAGGACTGATTCATAAATTATTTTCTAAAACCAAAGAAATCAGCAGCTTTGAAACGTTCCAGGTTCTGTTCATCTTTGATGGTCTGGATGAAAGTCGATTTACTCTGAATTTCAAGAACAATCCGATCCTGACTGATGTTACAGAGTCCAGCTCAGTGGATGTTCTGGTGACAAACCTCATCAGGAGGAAACTGCTTCCCTCTGCTCTCCTCTGGATAACCACACGACCTGCAGCAGCCAATCAGATCCCTGCTGAGTGTGTTGGCATGGCAACAGAGGTCAGAGGGCTCACTGACCCCCAGAAGGAGGAGTACTTCAGGAAGAGATTCAGAGATGATGAAGAGAAGGCCAGCAGGATCATCTCCCACATCCAGAAATCAAAAAGTCTCCACATCATGTGTCACATCCCAGTTTTCTGCTGGATCACTGCTAAAGTTCTGGAGGATGTGATGATGACCAGAGAGGGAGAAAAACTGCCAAAGACTCTGACTGAGATGTACATAGCATTCCTGGAGGTTAACTTCGCAATCAAGAAGGAAAAGTATGATGGAGGAAAAAAGACAAGATCAATCTGGAGTCCAGAGAACAAGAAGCTGATTGAGTCTCTAGGAAAACTGGCTTTTGAGCAGCTGCTGGAGGGAAACCTGATCTTCTATGACAAAGAGCTCAAAAAGTGCGGCATCAACATCAAAGATGCTGCGTTGTTCTCAGGAGTGTTCACTGAAATGTTTAAAAGAGAGAGAGGGACGTGCGACATCTCCGTCTACTCCTTTGTTCATCTGAGCATCCAGGAGTTTCTGGCTGCAGTCTACATGCTCCACTGTTTCACCAGCAGGAAGTCAGAGGTGATCAAGACGTTTCTGGGAGAAAAATACAGAGAAACATCTCTAGATGAGTTCATGAAGAAAGTCATGGAGAAATCCCTCATCAGTGAAAATGGCCACCTGGACCTGTTTGTCCGCTTCCTTCATGGTCTCACTGTGGAGTCCAACCAGAGACTCTTAGAAGATCTGCTGGGTCAGACAGAGAACAGTCCAGAAACCATCCAGAGAATCATCACCAACCTGAAGGAGATGAACACTGATGAAATCTCTCCTGACAGAATCATCAACATCTTCTACTGTCTGGTGGAGATGAACGACGTCTCATTTTATCAGGAGATCCAACGGCTGCTGGATTCAGGGAAGCAGCTCTCAGAGACTGACTGTTCAGCTCTGGCCTTCATGCTGCAGATGTCAGAGGTTCTGGATGAGTTGGACCTGGAGAAGTACAACACATCAGCTTATGGACGACGGAGACTGGTTCCAGCTGTGAGGAACTGCAGAAAGGCTCGGTGAGTCCAGATGTTTTCATTGTGTGAAATTTTGGTCTTTAACTTCTTCCTTCATCCTCTGGACTATTTCAGCCATTCAACCATCTAAACATTCAGCTCATCCAGGACAGCTGCAGCTTCTGGTTTTAGACATTTTGATCATTTTAAAAATATTTATCTTTTTATCAGTTTTCATGTTTAAATGAATAGAAAACCCTGAACTCTAGAAAAAAATCTATTTTGTCTGAAAGATCCAATCAGCCAGAGAGACTTTTACACTTTAAACTCCTCTTCAATCATTGAGCCGCTACTCCTTTTAGGATCTTTGTCTTTTTTTAAATTATAAAATCACTGTTTAGGTTTGATGGACACTTTAAAATAACCCCAATAATTGCTGCTGTTGTCATGGAAACCAGTTAGAAACTTAGTGAACCAACTTCTCCTCCTCCCACTAGTTTCCTCTGAGTTTGTAAATGAGAGCAAAATGTGGTGATTGTTGTCTGGCTCCAGAAAAAGTCCTAGTTTCTGTCAGATCCTCCCAAAGCTCTGAGAACTCTGCTTCCAGAGCTGGAACCATTTTCCTCATCAACTCTTCATCTGCAGCTTTTGTTGAAGCTGTTAGCCATGAAGACCTGGAGAGACATGAGCTTCAACTCTTTAGACATCCCAGCCTCTTCTAGTTACTGGAGAACTTTCACTGCTTCACCAGGAAAAATGCTGCTGGACCCAAACGCTCTGTTTTGGTCTTCAGCTCTTTAAGAGTTTAGCAACAATTTCTTCTGACATCCAAACCTTTGTTCCTCTGAGCCAAACGGTCTAGTCCAAGTCCGAGCTGTGAGCAGTTCCTCCTCCTCTCCATCATCTCCAGGAGTTTCCTTCATCAGCTCAGTCAGCCTCTTCATCAGCTGCTTCAGCTCCTTTGAGGCTCTGATGCTGCAGCTCCATCAGATGCTGCAGAGAAAACTGAACTTTCCTTCACAGATGATAGAAGATCTTCAACATCTGACTGCAGCTGAAGGTCTGAGGACATGAAGCCTGGACCAGAACCAGAACCAGAACCTGGACTTTAACCAGGAACTGCACAGATTCTCTGTGGGGTCAAACTCAGTAAATTGGAGATCAGATGTTGATCAGATGATGACATCACTGTTATCATATTTTAGTCTGTTTATGATCCAGATTGATTTCATTAGAACTGAATTTATTTCTTCTATAATCACAGACTTGGTGACTGGTGGCTCCAAAATTATGATTGTGAAGTTTTGGCCTCGGCTCTGAAGTCCAACCCAGATCTGACTGAACTGGAAATAAATCAGATCGACATAAATGGTTGTGGAGACTCTGATCTGAAGCCTCTGGTTGAGATCCTGGAGAGTTCAGTCAGTAAAGTGAAGAATCTGAGGTTTGTTTTCTTTATTTATACAATAAAATCATTCATTTATACTTTAAACATTAGTTTAATTAATGCTTTTATTCTAATATATTTTATTTCATAACAACCTGTTTAAATGTCAGAATAAAATCTCTAAAACTTTTTACCTTATATATTATTTTTTTCTTATTTCAGACTTTGAGATTATTGAACTTTGTTTTTCAGTTTTTTACATTAAAATGTTTTTTACTGATGAACAAAATGAGTAAAATAATTCAAATGATGTAAATTAATGATGGAGATGTTTCAGTTTGGTTTGGTAAAGATTCAGATTGTTTTATTTCTCATTTCTGATTCTCATCTTTACATCCAGAATGAAATGTTGTTCCTCCAGAGTCGAGCCACAAACACTGACAAGTTCAAATCATCATTAATGACCAAATCTAAGAAATGACTGATTGTAGAAAAGCAAATCTAGATGAAATGAATGAAAGTGAGGTTTGCAGCAGCAGCAGGTTCCTCAGCTTTGTCCTGAAGCTGTGGTTCTGTTGGGCCGGGTCAGAGAGGAACCGTCCTCTTCAGTCTGACAGCTGTCAGTCGGTTGGAGCCTCGTCTCTGTGATGATGCTTCATCAAGTCACGTCTCCTTAGGAAATAATGGCCTCCATGCAGGCCCGTGCAGAGACCACTGAAAGGGCAGGTGCTCAAAAAAAAAAAAAGGGCACATCTAACCGCATTCTAGGAAAGACTATTAACAAAACCACACAGCTTTCAGAGCTTAATAAAAATGATAAATTACAAAATTGTGAGACATACAATATAAGCTAAGGAAAAACTCTATATGGAGCATAACACTATGCATATGATCCACTGTGCTCTTTAATTTTCTGTAATGCTTTGTTCCATCTGTTTAATCCTATTGTCTTCCATGATTTGCGGAACATGTGCTTTTCTTCATTCAAAAAAACACGACAGCTAAAACAAAACATGGAATTTAAACTGGGAGAATACTCCAGCCATGGGTTACTCTTATACCATTTATTCTGAAAAGACCTTCCTTCTTCATTTTTAGGAAATGACAGCTCTGGTTGGCATGGTCCTTGGTTTACACAATTTTGGATAAATGCTTCATCATATTTTATGTTGAATTGCAAGACATGTGCTGGGTCATTTGGGTGTGGAAGGTCCATTAAAAATATGAATGGCTTCTCTGACTTGTTGCTCTGCATTTTCATCCATAGTGTTTATTTCTGACTGTTGTCCCTCTCCTTGCCTGTCTTCCTGTGTTGACTGCATTTCTGTGTCTTTGATTTCTGACTGTTGTCCCTCTCCTTGCCTGTCTTCCTGTGTTGTTGACTGCATTTTTGTCTCCTCCTCTGATCTATCACTTTCCTTCTGTCCATCTGGGAGCAAGAAACAAACTAATCATTATTCTACACCTAAATTTAGTACATCTTAGCATAAGAAAAACACAACAGATGCCCTGTAATATTAAATATATTGTTCACTACCAAAGGTTACATGTTGATAATGTTAAGAACATTTTTTTTTTTTGTTCGTACCTGCAGTACTCGTTCTGACCCAGTCGGTCAACAATCCACTACCTTTTGCTGCATCTATCAATTCTTTTCTTTTTTGTTTCTGCCGTCTTTCTTTACGTGGCATCTTTGAACTGAAAAAAGCAAAACATAATGAATTATGATAAGAACACTGTATTAACCACACTACCAATTATTTACCTTTGTGTTTAAACCAATATGTTTTTCAGTCCTTAGCACAACATAATATTAATTTCAGAGAAAAGGAGGCCTCTGCTGTGGAGCTCAATATGTTTCACAATTATTCTATTAAAAATATAATAATAACCTCAATTAAATAAAATACAATTGTGATCAATACATTTTGAATTGAAACAATTTTTAAACAAAAGTTTTGCTTAAAATTTTTTTTATTTAAATTAAAATCAGAGATTTATGTCTCAAAGTGAGAAAAATTATTTGTGAACAAACTTATTTGCTCATGTCATAAATCTTTTCTTGCTATTGTAAGTTTTTGTTTGTGATTCAAAGTTTTGCTTGCTTCTCACATGACGTCGTGGGCAGGGCCAAAAATTGCAACAAAAGAATTCTGATGTGTGCAAATAAAAGTTTGTTTTGCAAAGAACTTTTTAAGTTAACAAGACAAAATTTAGTTATTTAATTAAAAAAATTAAAATAAAACTTTTTGTTTAAAAAAAATAAATCATTATAATTCAAGCAGTTTTGTAAATTCTATTCCCCTTCAAGATACATTAACCTAATGCCAGAATAAATGCAATTAATATACATTATGCAGCAAAGGAAATTAGATAATCGGACATATATTCATTATAGAGAGATGATCGGTTTTGGATCGTTGATGTGGCCCCATCAGCAATAATGAAGAATGACCGCTATCATTAGCGATACAGGGAAGAAGCTTTTTAGTTATCTTGCTTTGCTACCAAACTCGTTAGCTAACAGCTAGCTAATAGGACAACAACAACAGCCTAATGTCTGTATGATAAAATACTGAATCGATAGATAAGAACAGTTTTTCCTTACTTTTCCTTCCTTCCTCCTCCACGTTGAGCTCCGCAGTAAGCTACTGCGCAGTCTCACTGACTGAGCGGGAGGCAGCTGCGTCATGCGTCACGGACAAAAGGTCAAAGGTAACAAGGTGACCCAAAGGGCTTATTATGTTGTTTTTCTTTAAATAAAAACAACAACAACAAAAAATAATAATTTTAGTACATATCAGAGGAGGGCTTGGGAAATTAACTTTAAAAAAAAAAACAAAAAAAAAAATTGGACCAAAAGGGCACTTTAGGGCAAGGAGCAAAAAGGGCAGGTGCTCAAGCACCCCCAGCACCCCCCTCTGCACGTGCCTGCCTCCATGGGCTTTCAGCAGCTTTAATAAGAACCCAAGGCCATTAATGAAGAAACTGAGTGGTTCTGATCCAGTTACCAAGTCGGGTCTCCAGCTGATGATCAGGAACCAGCAGAAATAGCTCAACTCATCCAGGCTGATAGAAAACTTTGAGTTTCTTTTGATCAAATGTTCTGGTTCTGCTGGTTTGGACTCTTTAAACCAGTTTGACTGGATCAGATGTTAGAATCAGTTCATCATGTTTCTTTTACATTCAGGGAAATTAATTTTCTACATTTTTATTATTTATTTGTTCATATTTCAGTTTTAACCTGCATCCTGTTGGCTTCAGCTCACATCTTTTATTCTTTATTCAGATTGAGGGGCTGCAGTTTGTCAGAGACCAGCTGGACTTCTCTGTTCTCAGCTCTGAAGTCCAACCCGACCCATCTGACAGAACTGGACCTGTACAAAACCAACCTGGAAGGTTCTGGAGTGAAGGAGCTCTGTGGTTTTCTACAGACTGAAGACTGCAGACTGAAGATATTGATGTATGTAATTATATAGTTATTGATATTTCTGTGAATAATTATATATAATTGATCATAAATCAAATTAATTTCTTCTGTTCTAATAAATATTTTCTGAGTTTGTTCCTGGACTTGGATCCAGAGTTTAATTTAGTCCCTCTGTGTAACTGAGTTGGACCTGCTGATCTGAGGTCAGAACAGGACAGCATTCGGACCCCCAGTGTGTAGAAATCCCCTCATGTGAAGCAGGTCAAAGGTCATTCAACCCAGTCTAGAAAAGTGAATTCCTGGAATCTGACAGGAACAAATCAATAATCAATGATTGATGCTTCAACACTTTGATCAGAACCTGGAATGATTTTACTGACTAAAATCCTCCAACACAACATGACCCAGTACCAGGTTCTGGTTCTGGTTCTGGTTCTGAAGTCAGCAGGTCTTTATTGAAGCAGCAGCTTGTTGGCATTAATATTGATGAGAATCTTTAACTGGTTCTGTTGGACTGGTTAACCTGCATCCTGTTGGCTTCAGCTCACATCTTTTATTCTTTATTCAGATTGTGGGACTGCAGTTTGTCAAAGATCAGCTGTGATTATTTGACCTCAACTCTGAAGTCCAACCCGACCCGTCTGACAGAACTGGACCTGAGAGAAAACAACCTGAAGGATTCAGATGTTCAGCAGCTGAAGAATCTTGTAAAGACTGTAGAGTAAGTAAATGTTTGTAGTGAGTCCAGCTGCTGTCAGCATATTGAACTAAACCCAGTTAGCATCAAAGCAAAGATCCAGTGTTCCCAGTAAAGCTGCCGCTTCTCAGTGGGAGGAGAATGGTTCAGGCTTCCTGATTGGACACAGAGACAGCAATCAGCCAATCAGAGGAGCAGCAGCTTGCTGTGTTCCTGCGTTTGTGTTGGTGTGAAGATGAGTGTTGTTGCTGTGTCCATGTCTCCAGGAAGTCCAGCTGGACTCCAGCATCCAGCCGTCCAACATGTCTAGAGACAGTGGTCCTCATCCATCAAACTGTGGCAGCAGCAGATCTGATCTCAGATCTGTTTGTTCTCTCAGTTCAACAGGAAACAACTGATCAGGTTCATCTTGGTCACAGCTCTGAGATCAGTCTGACTGCAGCCTGGAAACCATCTAGTGGATGTGCTGCGTCACTGACTGCTGCTGGAGAGAGGCTGGAAACACTCACTGATCTGCTCTCTCCTTCCTTCTTCTCTCTGCAGGTTCTGATCTCTGTGAAGTAGAAAATGGTCTCAGTGTCCTGCTGATCCTCAGAGGTTGAAGCTGCAGCAGTTTGAGTCTAAAGAGACTCTGACTGGATCATGATGATGACCTCTGACCTCCAAGGTTTTCCTCCCGTTTATTTTCTCGTGTCTGTCATTTAGTGTCTGATATTGTTTGTCTCTTTGGATCAATAAAGATCCAATTCAAACTGGGCTCAATTTAGAGGCTTCATGGAGTTTTGATCTGAACTGGATTCAACTGGAAAGTTGATCTTTTTTCTCTCTGATTCATTTTCATCCTGGAACCAGAAATGGTCTGAGAATGGAAACATGGGAATCATTTTCAGTTCAGCTTTGAAGCCATGAAAGACACTTCAAACCTCTTTTCTCTGCTGCTTCTTCCTTCTGCTGACATGAAAATGTTCCTCAAAGCTCCACAGATAAAAAGATGCTTTACTGGAAACTGCAGAGAAACTTCAGCTTCCATCAGAGAAACCAGTTTAACCAGTTTAGAACTATTAGATAGAACTGGATCTATCTAATAGTCATTCTAAATATATTTAAGTAATTAAGTTTTGTATAGTTATTATAGTAACTACTTTATTTTATTCCTCCATGCTATTTAGCTTATTGTACTCATATATTTTAAGTTTGTATCTTTTGTTTGACAGTTTCTTTTAATAAAATCAAAAACATCCATTTCAGTTGATCTGATAATTTTGTAAGCTTCTAATTTAAGGCAACAGCTTATTTTTGCATTATTTAGACTGAAGTTGCTTAAATAAAATACATGACAATCATTTAATTAATCGATATTGTTTTTCCTCCAAGTTTCTTAGTTAAGCTGCTTCAAACTATAACAGTAGTTATTTTACTTCCCTGTGTTTTATTTTGAAAGATCGCACAGGAAACGTATTTGTAATTTTTCCAACTTTATTGTAGTTGCAATCATAGACATAATATAAGGGTAGACGCCGCATTGGCCTCTCCGGCGCAGGAAATACGGCGGCCATCTTAGAGCGGTATACCCTCGTACTTTGCTGAACCAAAACAACAGAAGATGCCTCAGTTCTGCTCGGCTTATTCGTGTTTAAATCTACGAACTGTTGATGTCAGGGACCGGGGGATAACTTTTCAGAAGTAAGAATGACATATTATTGTTAGTATGTTGTGAATGTAATATTACTGTACTGTATTTATGCCCACCAGCGAAATGACAGCAAATGTTAGCTATCGGTCTTCAGCCGGAGATTTGATGACAGGAATATGTTTCAAACAGGCCTACTCACAATTTCAGTAGCTTTGTTTAATTATCATTATCAACAAATTTTAATCAAATTTGGAGTTTTATGTTCTTTAAAATATGAAGGTCAAAAATAGTGAGTGTAACGTTTTTCTGAATGCTCAGCTTAAGCAGGTAACAAGGCTCCTTAGTTTCAACCGTTGCAAATAACATGGACCTCATTCGGACAATGTTTTTGTGTACACACTCCCAGATATCACGTTTTTGTTTTAAAGGTTTCCAAAAGATAAAGAGAGGAGGAAGAGGTGGGAAATAGCTTTGAGGAGGGATGGATTCACTGCAAGTGATTCATCTGTACTATGCAGTGAGCATTTCAAAACGGAGGATTTTGACAAAACAGGTCAGATTGTCAGACTGAGAGCTGATGTGATACCATCAATTTTCAGCTTCCCAGTTCACCTTCAAAGAGTAGGTGCATTATTAAAAGTTCATTAGCATTCATAAATGTGCATAATGTTAGCCTTAAGGGATATATGTGTGTTTATGTACAGGTAGTATATACTGTGAAGTCCATATTCATAAGGTTTTTACATTTAAGGTTGAAAACTACAGAACTACAATAACCTCCACAAAAGCCCAAAGTAGTGAGTATGTGGCCTCTCAAGATGACCCAGAAACTTGTAGTTCAGACCTGCAACCTCAGTCTAATGATGTGAGTATTTTTTCTATTGTAAATATCATATCATAATGGTCAAGATCATATTAAAATCTAAATTATTTTCTAACCCTCATGTTGAATGTTCTCACAAATAAAACAAATAAAACCAACATAGTTGAAGACACACACAGTGCTGCTGTCGTCTGAAAGAAAGTGTGCCATAGTGATGTCTAAGTGATGGGTGATGTCCATCTCTCTGTCTTTAGGATCATTGCTATGCTTTGCCAGCTTCTCTTACCGCTGTCACTGCAAAACATAAGAGAGCGTTGGCAAGAGTGGAATATCTGGAGCGGGACAAGAAAAACACCATGGCCAGAGAGAAGAGGGCAAAGACCACAGCAAAGTCACTTTTGGGGGAATTGAGTGAAAAAAATCTCATTACTGAAGAACTCAAAGAACGGCTTGAATTCTACTCTGCATTTGTGCATTATATGTATGTATATATATATATATATATATATATATATATATATATATATATGTGTGTATGTATAAGGCTATTAGATTGTGTAAAAATGTAATGAATATGTAAATACTGTCACAACAGATAAGTATGCATGTGTGTATGTGTGTATATATGAGATTATCGGAATATATACATAATGTGTGTGAATAAATTGCATCTTTGGTTGTATCTTGCAAAACATGTCATACTTTAAAACATTGTATTCCACCAAAATTATTTAAATATGCTAAACTATACGTTCCTATACATGCAATTTTAATAGCTGTATGCCTAAAATTTAATTATGTGACAATGTGATTACTATTCAGCGTGTTATGATCTATTAAATGCGCTGATCCTTTATTGTGCCTGCCAAATATATAAGGCTGAGTGGAGTGGTATACCGCTCCAAGATGGCCGCCCTAAATCTCGTCAGCTCCAATAGGCGAGAGCGGCCCATGAGGCGTCTATCCATATATTATGTCTATGGTTGCAATTACCAAGTTTCGCCACCAGAGGAACTGAACACATTGCTCAGGTCCGCAATCAATACTGGTCCGTGGTAGTCATGGTTACCAATAAAAATAAATAAAAGGACTCGCTCCTGTGAATGATGCGAATGTTTAGCGCGGAAGCTAACTGGTTTCCAGCTTCCAACCAGCGGGATAACTGGTTCCCAGTGAGATAAATGAAGGCAGATTCTTCTCCTGGGTTCATGTCAATGTTTTCTCTGTCAGTGTGAACTAGAAGCAGCTCCACAGAGTTGAAAACAGCCGCAGAGACTCTGAGCGGAGCTAACGATGCTAACAGGCTCCAGGAGCAGCTTGTTTTACACACAAGCTGATTATCAGCAGCTGCGGATCTAAACTCTGATGCTGAACAGCAGCGCCTGTTCTTCAGTTCACTAATAATCGATCAAAGTTTTATCATTATTCAATTTTATCATTAAGCTCGTCTGAATGATTTTAGTGTGTAGTTACTGTGTGTCACCACAGGAGGGCAGTACAGAGTGAGTAACTTGTTAAACCCAAAAATGTAAATAATCTTCTGTTTACTACAGTGCTCAAATATTTTTAAAAGCTTCATTGAGTTTTTAATTTTACTATAATTTTTTTCCCTATAGATGGTTTTATTCTGCTCAAATCTCAGCTGGTTGACTTTTATCACTAATAAATATGTTTTTCGTAATGTTTATAGTTTTTCCAGACTTTGATTCTCAAAATTAGCCACAGTTAATATTTTTGTAAGGATTTGAACTGAATAAAATGTAACTTTTTTTTTTTTTAGGTAACTACATTTCCACCTGCCGTTAATATTTCTAAGTAGCTGTTATTTACTTTGCGCTTTGAATTATTTTAATAAAGACTCTCCAGTTCTAATAACATAAAGTACGAATCCTGACTTAATTCTGCAGATTACTGTCTACAGAATTAAGTCAATGTAGTTATTAGAAACTGTTTCGTGAAAAGTATAAAGTTGATCAGTTTTATGATGGTTGAGTGAGTTCTTACTGCCCTCTGGGGGTGAACTGTCGTAACTACAGACATTCTTCAAGTACATTTTTCAGCCGGAGGTTTTGTTTATTTTTGTTTTAATTTTCACTTTTATTAAGTCAGCATATGTTAGTACCGTAAATTAGAGTCACAAAACTTCCTGTAAAGTGTTTAACACATCAGCTATCTTTTATGATTTAAAACTCTTTATTACAAATATAAAATCAAATATGATATTTAAAATATTTCAAAATCATATTTGAGTCGGAAAACGGTGGCTATAACTGAGGAAGATTGTTAGTTTTCTCTATATAAAGTGGAGAAGTGGATATTAAATGTAAATAATGCAGCATTATCAGGACTGTAGCTCCCACTATGGCCACCAGAGGGCGGAAATATCCCGTTCTGAATCTAGAAGTGAGTTTGTAGAGCTGCAGCTGGTTTCTGACTTCTAAGTTGATCACGTTTATATCTTTCTCATTATAAATATTATTATTAAAATTAACAATTTAATGTTAATATTAACTCTTCTGCCTACTTTAACATACAATCAGTGTTTTATCGGTCAGTATGAACTAGAAGCAGCTCCACGGAGTTGAAAACAGCCGCAGAGACTCTTAACGGAGCTAGCGATGCTAACAGACTCTGGCAGCAGCTTCAGAGGAGCTTTGGCTCCATCAGAGCTGAAACGAAGCTCTACAACTCTGGTTTAGACGCTGATTGTGCGGTTAGAAGTTAGGAGAATATTTATGATCGATTAAATTATCCTGGAAACATTCAGAAGATTGATGCAGAAGAAGCAAACTGAACTTCTCTCAGAGCAGGGCGGTTATTGCCCTCTAGTGGACTCAGATGGCAACTACAGCTTCTCTAATAAGCTAGAGAATTTACACACCATATTCACTTCCGGTAGGTACTTTCACATTAAGAGCTACAGAAACGAGTTAATATTCTCGGTTAGCTTTCATATTAAATAATGTTTTAGTTTTTCTTTTTCCTCCCTGAAATGTTTATTCAAAAGCACCAAATTAAACTGCTGAGGTTTTCAACCACCACTATATAATTTTCCTATTCCTAGATAGTCATGTCAAACAGATAAAAGTATTTAAATAAAATTAATAGCAGCAACATATTATTTTATGTGTAATAAATTTATTCACAGATTAATTCAGTCATACAATTAACTAAGTAATATTAACTAGTTACATTTTTAAACTTTAACTTTTTATATTTAATTTTTCTTCATTAGATATTTTCATCCTGCTCAATGCTCTGATCTCAGCGGGTTGGATTTTATCACAAGCACATTTTCATTGTTTATATTTTTCAGGCTTTGATTCTCATATTTACCGACAGATTATCTTTTTGAGAAGATTTTTCTGAAGTAAGTTTAATTTTCATTTCTATTTATTAACCCTGTAGTGGCTCTTTAACAACATTAATTTAAGTTGATTTTATTTGAACTGATAAAAGTGAAATGAGAACAAATTAAGTTAAACAAATGATCTGGTTGAGTCAACATGAACAGGAATACCTGTAGTTACGATAGTTCACCACCAGAGGGCAGTGAGCGCTCATAATCCTCCATCAAAAATAAAAATAGTTTGTTCTGCTGGTTTTCTGCTGAATCCATGAAAAAAGCTGCTCAGCTTCAAATCACTAACAGCAAAACAGAAACAGTTAAAGTTTTCTATCTTTATTCTAGTTTTGTTTCACTCTGTAAACTCAAATTGAACAGTTAATATTTATTCAGATGAATTAAACTTTGATTCTAGACGCTGAAGAAAACACAAGTGTGACTTTGTGTGAAAAAAGAAATTGAAACCAACTTTGGTCTCCTTCAGATCAGCCTCCATTTTGAGCAGCAGGATGGAAATAACTTGTTGACTTGTTAACAGAGGTAAGTGTTGCCGCTCCGGGTCCCTCCGTGTCTCTCGGCTCTCTGGACCTTTCCTGACCGATGAGAGGCTTTCAAGACACAAAGAGTCTCCTGGTTCTGGAGAGACTGACGTTTTTCATGATCCAACACCAGATACTTCACACACAGTGATTACTGTAGGAAGAAATATTTCAAATTATGCAACAAATTTATTTTTAAAGTTGAAACAAACCTGCTCCACGTTTTTCTAAGAATATTTTGCTGTTTAAACCAGAATGCAGAACTGATGTTTCAGGCCAAATAAATGTAATTTGAGTTGTTCTACATTAAACCCACAGTCAGTTTCTTAAACTGTGGTAAATACCATCTGGGGCCCGATTGTTATCCTGACCATATGGGTCCAATTTGAAGTGCTATTATTTATTATTTAGCATTTGGTGAAATATGTATTTTCATATCAGTCAGGTAATTATAAACCCTGTATTGTTAACTATTACATCATAAAAAGCAGTTTTTTCCTATTTCTCTCTTTAATGACACACTTCCACCCCTCCTAGATGAATCAGATGAATCAGTTCATTTCTACAGCAGGTAGAGATAAGAGAGAACCAGCAGGACACTGACCAGCCAATCAGATGTTCTCCTGACTGAGAAAGTGGGATAATATCTCATCTCTGCAGTAGGTTGGGTTTTTAAAGCTCTTCATAACCTCTTAAAACATCCTGATGAAAAATGAATCAAACCTACTTTAGACTATTTTATCTCCAGGTTTCAACACCTTGTCCAACAATCCCCTGATCAAAGTCCCACTGAACTACAGAAAAACGACATATTTCTGTCCATGAATGTACAAAAACACCAACCAAGTAATGAATGTAACAGCATGGATGAGAGCTTGTAACAAAGGCACAAAACAAAGGATTTGCCTCATTGTTCTAATGGATGTTATCGGTTTAATTAACTGACTCCTTTGTTTTCTTGACAGATGTATAATTTGTCTAAATAAACCTGCAAATAAACATATTGAACATCATTTATTTTTGTCAAAATAAGAGCTCTGTCCATTTCCTGACTTTACCATGTTTCTCGTTGTGGGCGGGACGTGAGCTCGCAGCAGCTGTGATCAATTCTCTGCTGAAGTTTGCAGCAACAATCAGTGATAAAAAACCTCGAGGTTGAAGTTCTGGAGTCAAATAAACCCAAATGTTTCATTTTGCCTCCTAGAAATTCATTGATGACCCAAATGAGAAAGACTCAGGGGACTCATATAATAATAATGTTGTATGGCCTGTCCATCACAAGGGCAGATGCAAACTTTTTATTTGTAGAAATTTACAATAGATAATGTTAAATATTTGTCTTTTTATAACCAATCTTTTATAGTAAATAGAGACTTTTCCTGAAAAACTAACGGATCTTTCTGGAGAATCTCTTGAGACACTTTGTCTCCTGCAGAGCAACAACCTTCCTCTGATGACATCACTAGAGGCGACCAATCAGAGGCCTTTAAAATAAACCGTTTGTAGATTTCTCCTTTGTCCTGAAGTTTTGAACCAGTTTCAAAGAGACGTGTTTCCTTGTTTTGTTTCCTTGTTTTGCTGCAGCAACACTCTAGAAAATATCACCCTATGGATAAACAGCATGATGTTTATGAAGCTTGATATGTCTGTGAATGTTACTGAATGTCATTGAACGCATCATGGTAGAGAAACTCAGGTGACTTCCTGTAAATGAGGTGTACTTGAGGGAGGGGCTCATGTTTCACAGGTAGCAGGAAGTGAAGAGAAACTGAAGAACGAGCGAATTAAATCAAGTCTCTCACAGTTGAAGGTAAAATAACTTTTTATTGAAACTTCACTGCAGCTCAGTGAGTTTTTCTCTCTATGAAGAGAAAAGAGTCAGAACTGTTTGATTCTCTGTCAGACTTTTGTTCCAGAGTAACTTCCTGTCCCTGCAGCTCTGTTTACATCGTTTGGTGTCAGCAGCCATGAATGTGTTGATAATGATTGTTTCTGGTTCTGTGGTGAACAAAGTTACTCTGATCTCTGTTAAAACAAAGGGAGGTTACTGTGGAGGTTTTGGTTCCAACTGAACCATAAATGTTCTTGTTATCAGTGAACTGAGTCAGAACATGAACAGACATATTTGTGGTTCATTATGTCTGAGATCATGAGGAGGTTAGATATCATGTTGCTGCTCTTGTTCTACATTTTGTATTTTATAATTCTTAAATGTTTCAGATGATAAAACTAAAATCAGACAAACATAACCTTATTCCACACAAAATGTTTCCAAATAATGACTAAAGTTAAGGGAAGAAACCATTCTTACCAACCTGTTAATATGTGGACACATTATTATTTCCTTGCTAAATCATAAATTCACTTTGATTAACCAAAGTTTAACTGATCACTTTTGCTGCATATAACATGTTAAAATGCAACTTAATTTTATTCATGTTATAAACTAAGTTCAACCTTTTTTGTGACGCTGCTGTAATAAATTCAATATGTAAAAAGTTTTTTTCGGGGAATTGATGGATAAAATATTTACATCAGTTGTAGAAACATTAATTTTAATCCAAATTGTAAAACAACATAAACAGGCTTCATTTGTATCTTATTGTTGCTGCCATTAGAAAAATCCAAGTTTCTAATCAGATCTGCTGGCAGAAACGATGCAGCAATAGTGAAATGTCTCTTGGGAAACTTTTGACATTTATAAATAATTTTTATTAAGTTGTTTCCATCCATTCAGGTCGCGGGGGTCTCTCTCGGCTCTCTGGAGCCTTTCTAACCGATGAACCAGCGCAGCTTCCCAGAGCCTCCGTCACCGCGGCTTGGGTCGCTCGGCTCTCATGTTTACTTTGTTAAATGCCTGATGTAGAAAGAAATTAGTCACAGGTTAAATGAAATGCTTTATTGTGAGAGCATTTCACAATTTCACTTAACTAATTGGTTGATTTGTGACAATAACACTGTCACAGTACTGATGATTGACACACATTTGTGAGGTAAAAATAAAGATAATACTTATATGTAGAAGTTCTTGCTTTGTAAAATATTATTACTCAGGGGTGACAGTTAGGACTCAGTGTGTACGGTTCACAAAACATGTTTTCCTGACAGTCACAGTTGGTAAGAAACAAAGATTCCCATTAAATTCCATAGGAAATGAATGTGGGTCATTTTTGACCCACTCACAGAAGAAAGGGGTAGTAATATAAAACATGCTATTTCTTAAAATGTATGAAATGTAAATCAAACATTTTAATTGCATGATATCAGTAACATATCTTTTGAGGAATACCTGGAATATGAAGTGATGAAAACTTTTCATTACAAAGATATTGCAAAGAGATGACCTCACCAGGTCAAAAAGGACCCAGTTATGCATCAGAGGGTTAACCTGGTGAATGGTCAACTCTATGATACAACTTTTTAAAACTCATTAAAAACACATTTTTTCTTTTTGGGTTTAAACCCAGAGTGAGCTAACATCTCTGTCTTAATGCTGCGCTCCTACTTGTTTGAATTGGTGATGTTTTTATTTATATTTTCTTACAGTTGCTTTACTGTTGTTTGTTTTTATTTTTGTACAACACTTTGGTCAGCTGCAATATTGTACTTCATGAGTTTAGAATAAAGTGGTATGATCTACCATGACAGCAGCACCAGCATCTAAAGCTGATCTGTTTGTGTGGAGCAATAATGAACTTTTCAAATTTAACCTAAATAAATTGAGAACTTAATGTAACTTTTACAGTCCATCAGTTCTTGCTGCAGCGACTCTCTCTGGTGTTTTAACCTAAAAACCAGAACTAAAACATTGTAAACTAGTTCCTCTGCTTGTTGAAATCAGCAGGAAGTGAATCACATCACTGCGTCCCTCATCAGTCTGGGGTTCAGCAGAAACTGATGTTTCTCTTGTCTGTGGATCAGAACCGGCTTTAAGCCGTCCACAGATTTCTTCTCTTCCTCCTCACTGAGTTTGGTCTTTTTCCAGGTTTTCCTCTTGTTGCTCCTTTCAGCAGGAAGAAACTCTTTGTCTTTCAAAGCTTTGCTGGAAAAATGGATCCAGATCCAGACTGACTGATCCAGAACCAGTTTCCAACTCAACAAAAGAAATTGCTTTTGGCTAAAATCAGAATTGGGAGGACATGCTTTTTAAAGATCGGCAATCGGCCAGAAAACTGCAATCGGTGCACCTCTAAAATAACTTAATACCTTTAAATGGAGCAATAATAATAATTTAAACACATTTTATATCAGTTGTAAGAAACTATTTACATTTCAGTTTCTAGCTAAAAATGTTGCATTAATGTGTCTCTTTATTTTGAAGTTCAATCAGATCAATAGACTAAATATGTTTCAGGCCTCGCTGAGTGTTTGGGGGCTTCATCCCCCTATTGAAGCAGCTGTTTACCCATGATTCCTTGCAGTGGGTCCAGCTGGTACCTCAGCTGGATGCTGTGGTCCCTGAAAGCTGCTTTGTGTCTCTTGAGCTGAGAGGAAATCCTGCTGAGCTGCACACAGAGGCTGACATGTTGCTGAGATCCCAGCTGGACCCGGTTCTGTCTGGAGGAGAGCTGTGGACCCGACCTGAGCTGCTGCTCCCTCAGAACCTTCTGCTCACTGACTCCCTCCATACAGAGCTACAATAGAGTCATGATGCGTTCAAGTCCACTGGGAGCTAAATAAGTTCACTAGTTCATAGGAAATGTTCACTCATTCATTCAAATGATTCACTCTGATCCTCTGAACACATGATGGGAACCAGCTTTCTGCTTCACAGGACAGTTACTGGAACCGGATCACTGGACTGACTGGTTCTGGTTTCTCTCTCCAAAAGGCCAGAAGATGGAAGATCAGGACAGAGCAAAACCTCCAGGACCCATCAGTCCATCTATGAGGAGTGACCGGTCCAAAGATCTTCCTCGAGACTTCAGTAATGAACCTGAACCATCAGACGGAAAGTAAGAAACCATTTTCTAACTGATTCATGTGAATCTATAGAGATATAAAATAAAAGATATTAACTGGTTGATCTTCAGTGTTTCAACAAACACTAACTTAATTTTCTGAGATATTAATTTAAAGTTAGTCATGAAGGATGTTGGTCAGTAAATCAGAGTTTGAATGAAAGTCTGAATGAATCAATGATGAAAATGTTGCATGAAAACAAAAACAACCAACAATGTGAGGAGCAACGACTCAGATTGTCTCTAAACCCAGTGAAGCACTGGAGCTTCCAGACTGGGAACACTGGTATCAGTCATGATACCAGATATGATACAATGAAGAACTTCACACCAGAGATCATCAATGATCTCAGGTTCTGTTCTGATCCAGTTCTGGTCTCTAGTTTGTGGTGGACCTTCATGAACATGTTCAGCTCCAGCCTGTTGATAGTGAAATATTTCACTGATGAAGAAATGTCTTTACAGGAGCTGTGAGTGTGAAGAAAGACCCAAAACAGGAGCTGAACGGCCAACAGCCAATCAGAGCAGCTGTTCTCCAGGTGAGACTGAACTCCTCCAATCAGAGCCTCCTGTCGTCTCTGTTGGACCAGATCCACGTCTTTAGTTGAGATTTGGAAATTCAAGGTTTAAAAGTCTTTTAGTGATCAATTATTTCAGCTGGTGTAACTGGAACTTTTGTGTTGGTGATGATAAAGAAAGGAGAAAAAAAGTGATGAAAATGTTTGTTAATCAGTCAATATTTTCATCACAATATTCACCAATAATATTGAGAGTTAACAGCTCCTTGATGACCTTCTATCAGATCGCGTCTTTAAACATTCAGAGATAGAAGGTAAACTTGAGAAGAACCAAACCAGAGCAGACAAGGACTGCAACAAAATAGATGCTGTGATGAAGAAGAACAGAGAGCCTGCAGATTGATGGTCAAACATCTTCAGCACATGGATGAATTGAAGGTTTCAATTAATTTCCGTTTTTGGGATTGCTTTTTCTTATATTGTGCCGCCATATCTGGCTTGTCTTTATTTATTATCGTAGCTGCTTCAGGTTTGCTTTTGTTACATTGTGCAGCCGTGTTTCCTGGCCTATTCGCTCGTCGGTTTACGGGTCAAGAGTGGCGATTTCAGCTCGACCTGACCGAGTCCTGTGAGCGTGAGATGCTGGGTGTCTGGGGTCACTCTGGAGGCTATATGTGCAGCAGCCTCTTGGTCATCCCCAAATACCTTTGCTGGGTTTTACAGGGTTAACTGGGCCACCTTTCACCTGGGATCCTATCCCAGCGCTCATCATCATCCCAGTGAGGTGGGCATGTTTTCGGGGTTGTTTCTTTTCTGTGTGTGATTTCTCAGGACTCTGTCGGTAATCGTCATCCAGTGCTTTAAGCACCGCCTCTGGCGGTCAGTAGGGATGAAATAGAACAAAAGTTTAGACTGTAACTACGGTTCTATGAATCCCCGATGACCGCCAGAGCGCTCGGTCCCTCAGAATCATCGTGTTTCACGAGAAGATTAAGGGACTGAGCTGTCACTGTCACGTGACTATATAGACTTACTGGTGTCACCGGGGGTCACATGTGACCATGTTGGTATAAGATTCTCGACCTGTGCAAGAGAGATCATTCAGTGCTTTAAGCACCGCCTCTGGTGGTCATCTGGGATTCATCGAACCGTAGTTACAGTCGTGACTTTCGTTCTTCTTACCATGCAGAGTTTTTATAAAATTTGGGCTTTTTATTTATTGATTTACTTTTTCTCATCCATTAAAGCTGATGCACAAATTGTCTCTGAGAATATCAAAAAATTATTGTTTTCCTTATGTTCAGCTGAAGTGTCTCCTCTCCTGTCTTTGTCTCTTTCTTCAGATTTTGATATTCGGTGTCAGAGTGACCATAAAGCGTCTCTGAAGAACAAGTTCCAGAGTCTCTCTGAAGGCGTCGCTGAACCTGGAAATCAAACCGTTCTGAACCAGATCTACACAGAGCTCCACATCACAGAGGGGTTAACTAGAGAGGTCAACCAGGAACATGAGGTCAGACACATTGAAACAGCATCCAGGAAACAAGAAACAACAATCAGAAGAGAAGACATCTTTAAAGTCCCACCTGGAAGAGATCAACCAATCAGAACAGTGATGACCATGGGAGTGGCTGGCATTGGGAAAACACTGTTAACACAGAAGTTCACTCTGGACTGGGCTGAAGGCAAAACCAACCAGAACATTGATTTCATATTTCCATTCACTTTCAGAGAGCTGAATATGTTGAAAGAAGAAAAGTTCAGCTTATTAGGACTGATTCATAAATTATTTTCTAAAACCAAAGAAATCAGCAGCTTTGAAACGTTCCAGGTTCTGTTCATCTTTGATGGTCTGGATGAAAGTCGATTTACTCTGAATTTCAAGAACAATCCGATCCTGACTGATGTTACAGAGTCCAGCTCAGTGGATGTTCTGGTGACAAACCTCATCAGGAGGAAACTGCTTCCCTCTGCTCTCCTCTGGATAACCACACGACCTGCAGCAGCCAATCAGATCCCTGCTGAGTGTGTTGGCATGGAAACAGAGGTCAGAGGGTTCACTGACCCCCAGAAGGAGGAGTACTTCAGGAAGAGATTCAGAGATGATGAAGAGAAGGCCAGCAGGATCATCTCCCACATCCAGAAATCAAAATGTCTCCACATCATGTGTCACATCCCAGTTTTCTGCTGGATCACTGCTAAAGTTCTGGAGGATGTGATGAAGACCAGAGAGGGAGAAAAACTGCCAAAGACTCTGACTGAGATGTACATAGCATTCCTGGAGGTTAACTTCGCAATCAAGAAGGAAAAGTATGATGGAGGAAAAAAGACAAGATCAATCTGGAGTCCAGAGAACAAGAAGCTGATTGAGTCTCTAGGAAAACTGGCTTTTGAGCAGCTGCTGGAGGGAAACCTGATCTTCTATGACAAAGAGCTCAAAAAGTGCGGCATCAACATCAAAGATGCTGCGTTGTTCTCAGGAGTGTTCACTGAAATGTTTAAAAGAGAGAGAGGGACGTGCGACATCTCTGTCTACTCCTTTGTTCATCTGAGCATCCAGGAGTTTCTGGCTGCAGTCTACATGCTCCACTGTTTCACCAGCAGGAAGTCAGAGGTGATCAAGACGTTTCTGGGAGAAAAATACAGAGAAACATCTCTAGATGAGTTCATGAAGAAAGTCATGAAGAAATCCCTCAGCAGTAAAAATGGCCACCTGGACCTGTTTGTCCGCTTCCTTCATGGTCTCACTGTGGAGTCCAACCAGAGACTCTTAGAAGATCTGCTGGGTCAGACAGAGAACAGTCCAGAAACCATCCAGAGAATCATCACCAACCTGAAGGAGAGGAACACTGATAGAATCTCTCCTTTCCAAGATATAATGAACACTAATAGAATCTCTACTGACAGAAGCATCAACATCTTCTACTGTCTGGTGGAGATGAACGACGTCTCATTTTATCAGGAGATCCAACGGCTGCTGGATTCAGGGAAGGAGCTCTCAGTGACTGACTGTTCAGCTCTGGCCTTCATGCTGCAGATGTCAGAGGTTCTGGATGAGTTGGACCTGGAGAAGTACAACACATCATCAGATGGACGACTGAGACTGGTTCCAGCTGTGAGGAACTGCAGAAAGGCTCGGTGAGTCCAGATGTTTTCATTGTGTGAATGCTGATTCAGCTCTATTTTTCTTCTTCTTCTTCAAGTTGCTTCTGGATGTTTTTGGTCTTTAACTTCTTCCTTCATCCTCTGGACTATTTCAGCCATTCAACCATCTAAACATTCAGCTCATCCAGGACAGCTGCAGCTTCTGGTTTTAGACATTTTGATCATTTAAAAAATATTTATCTTTTTATTAGTTTTCATGTTTAAATGAATAGAAAACCCTGAACTCTAGAAAATAACTATCTTGTCTGAAAGATCCAATCAGCCAGAGAGACTTTTACACCTTAAACTCCTCTTCACTCATTGAGCCGCTACTCCTTTTAGGATCTTTGTCTTTTTTTAAAATGATAAAATCACTGTTTAGGTTTGATGGACACTTTAAAATAACCCCAATAATTGCTGCTGTTGTCATGGAAACCAGTTAGAAACTTAGTGAACCAACTTTTTCTCCTCCCACTAGTTTCCTCTGTGTTTGTAAATGAGAGCAAAATGTGGTGATTGTTGTCTGGCTCCAGAAAAAGTCCTAGTTTCTGTCAGATCCTCCCAAAGCTCTGAGAACTCTGCTTCCAGAGCTGGAACCATTTTCCTCATCAACTCTTCATCTGCAGCTTTTGTTGAAGCTGTTAGCCATGAAGACCTGGAGAGACATGAGCTTCAACTCTTTAGACATCCCAGCCTCTTCTAGTTACTGGAGAACTTTCACTGCTTCACCATGAAAAATGCTGCTGGACCCAAACGCTCTGTTTTGGTCTTCAGCTCTTTAAGAGTTTAGCAACAATTTCTTCTAACATCCAAACCTTTGTTCCTCTGAGCCACACGGTCTAGTCCAAGTCCGAGCTGTGAGCAGTTCCTCCTCCTCTCCATCATCTCCAGTAGTTTCCTTCATCAGCTCAGTCAGCCTCTTCATCAGCTGCTTCAGCTCCTTTGAGGCTCTGATGCTGCAGCTCCATCAGATGCTGCAGAGAAAACTGAACTTTCCTTCACAGATGATAGAAGATCTTCAACATCTGACTGCAGCTGAAGGTCTGAGGACATGAAGCCTGGACCAGAACCAGAACCTGGACTTTAATCAGGAACTGCACAGATTCTCTGTGGGGTCAAACTCAGTAAATTGAAGATCAGATGTTGATCAGATGATGACATCACTGTTATCATATTTTAGTCTGTTTATGATCCAGATTGATTTCAATAGAACTGAATTTATTTCTTCTCTAATCACAGACTTGGTGGCTGTTCGCTCCGAAAGGCTGAATGTGAAGTTTTGGCCTCGGCTCTGAAGTCCAACACAGATCTGACTGAACTGGAAATACTTGAGATCTACATAGATGGAGGTGAAACCTTTGGAGACTCTGATCTGAAGCCTCTGCTTGAGATCCTGGAGAGTTCAGTCAGCAAAGTGAAGAATCTGAGGTTTGTTTTCTTTATTTATACAATAAATTTGGATCCACCAGATTTATTTGTTTTTCACACCAGACAAATCCCTTGCGCTGCCAAGCCTTGCGAAGCAACAGCTCTTTATATTTGAAACTCAGAAATTTCACAACGATGGACCGTGGCGGCGCTCCCTCCGGTGGCTGCGGTCCCAGCGCCCGATGTGCTCGCTCAATCTGCATGTCTGGCCCGCTGTCCTCCAGACCGAGCCCTTCTTTAAGTAAAGTTTCCACAAATGCAACCACGGATTCACAGTCCTTTTCAGCCCCCTCTGGAACACCATAGATCCTGATATTCTCTCGGCTCTCCAGGTCTACCAGCTTATCTTCCAGACTCATGTGTAGCTTTAGCAACTCTGCTACCACTTCCTCCGTGTTTTGAGTTCGCTCCTCCGTCTTCTCCAACCGCTCCTCTACTTCACTTATCCTTGCGTTTGCTTTTCGTATTTCCTCTTTAATAGTCGAGAGTTGTTCCTTTGTTTCCTGGCGGAACCCTCTCAGTTCTTCCAATAAAATTTCTAGGCTAGCCATTCCGTCCTATTAGCTTAAAGCTACGATACGTTAGCTGTACCTGTTCGTGAAGTTTTTCGTCCTCCCTCTTCTAATTTTATTGTCGTTGGGGCTTCGTTGTCGTCTTACCCCCTCTAAATGGCTTTCGCAAGGCAATATTACTCAGCTGAACGGGAGTATTTCAGTAATTTCTCCTGTCGCCTGGGACCTGAGTGAAGTTGGCCCCCCCACCTTCTTCAAATCAGACAAAATTGGTGTCAAACGTTTGTGCTACGTTTGTGCTGGTTTGTGTAGCAAAAATTTTCGTTTGTGCCGCTATCATTTTAAAGATATAAAGAAATGTTTTTAGAGGTCATCAAAGGTCAACCAGCCCCCCCACCTTCTTCAAATGAGACGAAATGGGTGTCAATCAACTCGACTACATTTGTGTTGGTTTGTGCAGCAAAGATTTTCGTTTGTGCAGCTATCATTTTAAATATCTATCTATGTATCTATCCATCCATATAGTATATGTCCATAGATATATATAAATAATAAAAAAAATTCCCTTCTCACCCACCGCGGGTGGTTCTTATCCTCTGAGCTCGGGTCCTCTACCAGAGGCCTGGGAGCTTGAGGGTTCTGTGCAGTATCTTGGCTGTGCCAAGGACTGCACATTTCTGGACTGAGATGTCTGATGTTGTTCCTGGGATCTGTTGTAGCCATTGGTCCAGTTTGGGGGTGACTGCCCCGAGGGCCCCGATGACCACAGGCACCACTGTGGTCTTCACCTTCTAGGCCCTCTCCAGTTCCTCCCTGAGGCCCTGGTATTTCTCTAGTTTCTCGTGCTCCTTTTTCCTGATGTTGCAGTCGCTTGGTATTGCTACATCTACCACAACGGCTTTCCTCTGTTGTTTATCCACTACGACAATGTCTGGTTGGTTCGCCATTACCATTTTGTCTGTCTGGATCTGGAAGTCCCACAGGATCTTAGCTCTGGCGTTCTCCGCCACCTTTGGGGGTGTTTCCCACTTTGATCTCGGGGTTTCCAGTCCATATTCTGCACAGATGTTTCTGTACACTATGCCTGCAACTTGGTTATGTCGTTCCATGTACGCTTTCCCTGCCAGTATCTTGCACCCTGCTGTTATGTGCTGGACTGTCTCAGGGGCCTCCTTGCACAACCTGCACCTTGGGTCTTGTCTGGTGTGGTATATCTGGGCCTCTATTGCTCTGGTGTTTAGGGCCTGTTCCTGGGCAGCCAGGATGAGGGCCTCTGTGCTGTCCTTGAGTCCAGCTTTTTCCAGCCATTGGTAGGATTTACTGATATCAGCCACTTGGGTTATTTGCTGGTGGTACATCCCATGTAGGGGCTTGTCCTCCCATGATGGTATCTCTGGCACCTCAACCTCCGTTCCCTGTTGTCTGAGACATTCACTGAGCACATTGTCTGTTGAGGCTTTGTCCCTGATGTATTTATGGATCTTAGTTGTTTCGTCCTAGACTGTGGTTCTCACACTCACTAGTCCTCTGCCTCCTTCCTTGCGGCTCGTGTACAGTCTCAGGGTGCTGGATTTGGGATGGAATCCTCCATGCATTGTTAGTAGTTTTCTAGTCTTAATATCCGTGGCTTTTATCTCCTCCTTTGGCCAGCTAATTATTCCAGCAGGGTATCTGATTACTGGCAGGGCATAGCTGTTTATTGCACGGATTTTGTTCTTGCCATTGAGCTGGCTTCTCAGGACTTGCCTTATTCGTTGGAGGTATTTAGCTGTGGCTCCTTTCCTTGTGACCTCATCGAGGTTGCCATTTGCTTGTGGTATACCTAGGTGCTTGTAACTGTCCTCTATGTCTGCTATTGTTCCTTCTGGGAGTGAGACCCCTTCTGTGTGGATGACCTTCCCCCTCTTGGTGATCAGCCGACCACACTCCTCTAGTCCGAATGACATCCCAATGTCCGTGCTGTAGATCCTGGTGGTGTGGATTAGTGAGTCGATGTCTCGCTCACTCTTGGCATACAGCTTGATGTCATCCATGTAGAGAAGGTGACTGATGTTGGCCCCATTTTTGAGTCGGTATCCGTAGCCAGTCTTGTATAGATATATATATATATATATATATAGTGTATATATACAGTGTATATATATATATACACTGCCTGGCCCAAAAAAAAGTCGCCACCAAAAAATGGTCACACTCTCTAATATTTTGTTGGACCGCCTTTAGCTTTGATTACAGCCCGCATTCGCTGTGGCATTGTTTCAATAAGCTTCTGCAGTGTCACAAGATTTATTTCCATCCAGTGTTGCATTAATCTTTCACCAAGATCTTGTATTGATGATGGGAGAGTCTGACCACCGCGCAAAGCCTTCTCCAGCACATCCCAAAGATTCTCAATGGGGTTAAGGTCTGGACTCTGTGGTGGCCAATCCATGTGTGAAAAAGATGTCTCATGCTCCCTGAACCACTCTTTCACAATGTGAGCCCGATGAATCCTGGCATTGTCATCTTGGAATATGCCCGTTCCATTTGGGAAGACAAAATCCATTGATGGAATAACCTGGTCATTCAGTATATTCAGGTAGTCAGCTGACCTCATTCTTTGGGCACACAATGTTGCTGAACCTAGACCTGACCAACTGCAGCAACCCCAGATCATAGCACTGCCCCCACAGGCTTGTACAGTAGGCACTAGGCATGATGGGTGCATCACTTCACCTGCCTCTCTTCTTACCCTGATGCGCCCATCACTCTGGAACAGGGTAAATCTGGACTCATCAGACAACATGACCCTCTTCCATTCCTCCAGAGTCCAATCTTTATGCTCCCTAGCAAACTGAAGCCTTTTTTTTTGGTTAGCCTTACTGATTAGAGGTTTTCTTACGGCTACACAGCTGTTCAATCCCAACCCCTTGAGTTCCCTTCGCATTGTGCGTGTGGAAATGCTTTTGCGTTCACAATTAAACATACTCCTGAGTTCTGCTATTGTTTTTCTTCGATTTGATTTGACCAAACGTTTAAGTAATCGCCGATCACGATCATTCAGGATTTTTTTCCGACCACATTTCTTCCTGGAAGACGATGGTTCCCCACCACCTTCCAGTTTTTAATGATGCGTTGGACAGTTCTTAACCCAATTCTAGTAGTTTCTGCAATCTCCTTAGATGTTTTCTCTGCTTGATGCATGCCATTGATTTGACCCTTCTTAAACAGACTAACGTCTTTTCCACGACCACAGATGTGTCTTTTGCCATGGTTGTTTAAGAAATGAGGAGTTACTCATTGCATCAGCTGGGGTTAAATAACTTGTTGCCAGCTGAAAGATAATCGCCTATGCAGTACTTATCCAATAGGAGGCTTGTACCTATTTGCTTAGTTAAATCCAGGTGGCGACTTTTTTTTTGGCCAGGCAGTGTATAAAGATGGATATATAATGTATGTGTGTATGTATTTGTTACATTGCAATATCCGTCCCCCAATTCTTCTATTTGACAACCACCCCTTTAAGGACATGGTCCTGATGTGGCCTAGAAAAAAATTGCTTTTCACCATTCATGTAGTATTGCAACTTTATTAAACTTTTATTAAAGTTTTGTAATAAAACTCACACTACTAAGGCATGTAGAGGTTCCATGTGCAACACCTGGGGACTTTTTTCTGCTTGACATCCAAAATGTCTATGCAAACCACTTTACTCTTTGCTATTTTAGAGCCTTCTCCCAATAGCATTGCATGTCATGACAGCTCTGGCTACTTAGCATAGCCACTGATGACTGCAGAAAATCTATTGTCAGTACATTGTTTTTCTGCCATTATCACAGCGTTGAGACAATCTCCTGGCTCTGAGAGTTTGTTGAGGGTGCATTTCTGCAGATTGCAATAGCATAGGTTGGAGGAGAAGCCTGAATATATGTATATATATATATTTGGCACAGATGAGCTGTCTTATATCAGACTGTACTGAAACAGTAACAATTTTGGAAAATATGTAAAAATACATTCCTTTTATGAATCTTGCATACTGCAGGTGCAAGTGGACAAACTTACCTTGATGCACTGCTATGAAGTATTGAAAAGAAGTGTTGCTGTCAATCATAACATTGACCTCAAAAGGGCTGAGTACATGCCAAGCACATGTTTGGTTATTTTCTTATTTTTTGTATTTAAAAAGTACAGTTTGTCTAATAGCACCCTCTAGTGATCAGAAGCTAAGATACAGGTCACCAAGATTGTTTTGGGAGGCATTGTAGCAACCTGTTCATTCGAAATAAGACCAAGTTTGAATTGAATTTCTTCCAGGTTAAAATTAAAGTATTCATATTCATAGGTTAGCAACTTACAAAATGATAGCAGTACAAATGACAATTTTTGCTATACAAAAACATAAAATATTTAATATATATATATTTTAAATACCCCTGGAGAAAATTTTTCTTTATATCTTTAGAATGATAGGAGCACAAATGAAAATCTTTGCTGCACAAACCAGCACAAACGTAGCACAAACGTTTGACACCAATTTTGTCTGATTTGAAGAAGGTGGGGGGGCCAACTTCACTCAGGTTCGCCACGGGAGTTTCTCTACTGAGCAGCCATCTTTACGGTGTTCCGGCCGGAAGTCAATTTTCTACATTTTTATTATTTATTTGTTCATATTTCAGTTTTAACCTGCATCCTGTTGGCTTCAGCTCGCATCTTTTATTCTTTATTCAGCTTGTGGAACTGCAGTTTGTCAGAGACCAGCTGGACTTCTCTGTTCTCAGCTCTGAAGTCTGAACCGACCTATCTGACAAAACTGGAGCTGACCAGCACCAACCTGGAAGGTTCTGGAGTGAAGGAGCTCTGTGGTTTTCTACAGACTGAAGGCTGCAGACTGAAGACATTGATGTATGTAATTCTATAATTATTGATATTTCTGTGAATAATTAGATATAATTGATCAAAAATCTAATTAATTTCTTCTGTTCTAATAAATATTTTCTGAGTTTGTTCCTGGACTTGGATCCAGAGTTTAATTTAGTCCCTCTGTGTAACTGAGTTGGACCTGCTGGTCTGAGGTCAGAACAGGACAGCATTCGGACCCCCAGTGTGTAGAAAACCCCCTCATGTGAAGCAGGTCAAAGGTCATTCAACCCAGTCTAGAAAAGTGAATTCCTGGAATCTGACAGGAACTAATCAATAATCAATGACTGATGCTTCAACACTTTGATCAGAACCTGGAATGATTTTACTGACTAAAATCCTCCAACACAACATGACCCAGTACCAGGTTCTGGTTCTGGTTCTGGTTCTGAAGTCAGCAGGTCTTTATTGAAGCAGCAGCTTGTTGGCATTAATATTGATGAGAATCTTTAACTGGTTCTGTTGGACTGGTTAACCTGCATCCTGTTGGCTTCAGCTCACATCTTTTATTCTTTATTCAGATTAAAGAGATGCAGTTTGTCAAAGATCAGCTGTGATTATTTGGCCTCAACTCTGAAGTCCAACCCGACCCGTCTGAAACATCTGGACCTGAGATTCAACAACCTGAAGGATTCAGATGTTCAGCAGCTGAAGAATCTTGTAAAGACTTTATAGTAAGTAAATGTTTGTAGTGAGTCCATCTCCTGTCAGCATATTGAACTAAACCCAGTTAGCATCAAAGCAAAGATCCAGTGTTCCCAGTAAAGCTGCAGCTTCTCAGTGGGAGGAGAATGGTTCAGGCTTCCTGATTGGACACAGAGACAGCAATCAGCCAATCAGAGGAGCAGCAGCTTGCTGTGTTCCTGCGTTTGTGTTGGTGTGAAGATGAGTGTTGTTGCTGTGTCCATGTCTCCAGGAAGTCCAGCTGCACTCCAGCGTCCAGCCGTCCAACATGTCTAGAGACAGTGGTCCTCATCCATCAAACTGTGGCAGCAGCAGATCTGATCTCAGATCTGTTTGTTCTCTCAGTTCAACAGGAAACAACTGATCGGGTTCATCTTGGTCACAGCTCTGAGATCAGTCTGACTGCAGTCTGGAAACCATCTAGTGGATGTGCTGCGTCACTGACTGCTGCTGGAGAGAGGCTGGAAACACTCACTGATCTGCTCTCTCCTTCCTTCTTCTCTCTGCAGGTTCTGATCTCTGTGAAGTAGAGAATGGTCTCAGTGTCCTGCTGATCCTCAGAGGTTGAAGCTGCAGCAGTTTGAGTCTAAAGAGACTCTGACTGGATCATGATGATGACCTCTGACCTCCAAGGTTTTCCTCCCGTTTATTTCCTCGTGTCTGTCATTTAGTGTCTGATATTGTTTGTCTCTTTGGATCGATAAAGGAATACAGATTGGACTATTTTCCACCATACAGACTTGGATCAGTACGCCTCATCTGTACTGAACCATATTTCCACCACCATAGAACGTGTCACCACCTGCAAACGCATTACCATGTACCCCAACCAGAAACCCTGGATGAACCGAGACGTTCGTCTCCTGCTGAAGGCCCGCAACATCGCCTTCAGGTCAGGGGATGCACAGACTTGCAGTGCAAAAGGGGTGAGCTGAAGAAGAGAATCAAGAAGGCCAAACACCACTACAAAAGGAAGGTGGAGGATCATTTTTCTAACGCCAACCCCCGACGTATGTGGCAAGGCCTTCAGATTCTCACAGACTACAAGAACCCCAATACCACCCCCGCTTCTACTGATGTCTCCTTCCTCAACGAACTTAACAACTTCTATGCTCGTTTTGAGAGAGGGAATACCACAACTGCAACCAAAGCAGCTACCACCCCAGACCAACAGCCACTGACTTTCCTCCCTACTGACGTAGGAGCGGCTCTGAGCAGGATTAAATCCCACAAGGCTGCGGGTCCTGATGCCATACCTGGACGTGTCCTCAGAACGTGCTCTGGGGAGCTGGCAGGAGTGCTGACGGACATCTTCAACCTGTCCCTGGCCCGCGCTGTGGTACCGACCTGCTTCAAGTCTACCTCCATCGTCCCAATCCCCAAGAATCCCAACCCAACCAGACTCAATGACTACCGCCCTGTAGCCCTTACCCCCATCATTACCAAGTGCTTGGAGCGGCTGGTCCTAGCACACCTCAGAACCTGTCTCCCCCCCACACTAGAACCCCACCAATTTGCATCAGGCAGAACAGGAGCACAGAGGATGCAGTCTCTATAGTGCTGCACTCTGTCCTTTCTCACCTGGACAGTAAGAACATTTACGCCAGACTGCTGTTCTTAGATTTTAGTTCAGCATTCAACACTGTCATCCCATCACAACTCATCACCAAACTCACAGACCTCGGCATCAGTCCACTCATGTGTAACTGGTTGCTCGACTTCCTGACTGGACAGCCACTTCTCATCCACCATCATCATAAACACCGGAGTGCCACAAGGCTGTGTGATGAGTCCCTTCCTCTACTCCCTCTTCACCTACGACTGCAGACCTGTCCATGGCTCTAACGCCATCATCAAGTTCGCAGACGACACCACGGTGATCGGCCTCATCAGAGATAATGACGAGGGCGCTTACAGGGAGGAGGTAGACCGTCTGGCTGAGTGGTGCAACAAAAACAACCTGCAGCTGGACACCGAGAAGACCAAGGAGCTTATCGTGGACTTCAGGAGGAACGCTGACCCACATCCACCCATCCACATTAAGGGGACGGTGGTGGAGCGTGTGGACACCTTTAAGTTCCTGGGAGTCCACATCTCCGAGGACCTGACTTGGACAACCAGCTGCTCCAAACTCATTAAGAAGGCACATCAGCGCCTCTTCTTCATGAGGACCCTGAGGAAGAACCACCTGTCCTCAGAGATCCTCACGAACTTCTACCGCTGCACCATTGAGAGCATCCTCACCAACTGTATTACAGCTTGGTACGGGAACTGCTCTGTCTCCGACCGGCAGGCGCTGCAGAGGGTGGTGAAAACTGCCCAGTATATCGCCGGGGCACCACTCCCTGCCATCAAGGACATCTACAGGAAGCGGTGTTTGAAAAGGGCCGGGAAAATCATAAAGGACTCCACTCACCCAGCACACACACTCTTTTCCCTCCTGCCCTCTGGGAGGCGTTACAGAAGCCTACGGACCAGAACCACCAGGCACCGGAACAGCTTCTTTCCCACGGCTGTCACGTTTTTGAACGCCTCCTGACATAAAACGTAAACTATAAGGACTGTACTCCCATAACTTCTCATACAACAATAACACATGGACTATCCTCACACACACACACATCACGGACTGTTTTCTTCACACACACATACAACCTGTAAATTTTATCTGCCATTATTTATCTATAATCCATTCCCTAACATTCTTATATATTCTGTATAATCTGTGCATATAGCTCCCATATTTATACACAATATCTATATCTCTTGCTATAACCCCTTATAGTCCATACATACATAGTCTTGTACATACGTAAATAAATATTATATCTCGTAGAGCACTTCTGGATAGATGCAAACTACATCTCGTTGCTTGTACTTGTGACAGTGCAATGACAATAAAGTTGAATTCTATTCTATTCTATTCTAAAGATCCAATTCAAACTGGGCTTTTGATCTGAACTGGATTCAACTGGAAAGTTGATCTTTTTTCTCTCTGATTCATTTTCATCCTGGAACCAGAAATGGTCTGAGAATGGAAACATGGGAATCATTTTCAGTTCAGCTTTGAAGCCATGAAAGACACTTCAAACCTCTTTTCTCTGCTGCTTCTTCCTTCTGCTGACATGAAAATGTTCCTCAAAGCTCCACAGATGAAAAGATGCTTTACTGGAAACTGCAGAGAAACTTCAGCTTCCATCACAGAAACCAGTTTAACCAGTTTAGAACTGGATGTCCTACAGAAACTCTGATCTTAGAGCAGTTTTCAGGAACATGTGGAACCTGGAAAAAAAAAGATTTTATATATTTTATGTTCATTGTAAAAGCTAAATCTTGAAGTTTTACGTCATCATTGATTCTCAGCTTTAATTTCTCTCAGTTTGTTTTGGTTTTTACTTTTTTAACTCCATATTTCATGTTTTGAGTTTTCTAGAGAACTTCAGGCTCTTTACTGTGATTTTACTGATTTATTCAAACCTCAGAGAATCACTGGGATAATGTGCTGATTGGTTCATGTTTGATTTTCATAATTCTTCTAATGCAATGTGGGTTGCTGGATGTTTAATGACCAAATAAAGTTTTTCAAAAATCTTTGTGTATTTTTTATGCAGCTGACTGTGTACACATATAATAACTAAACCTTCATTTTAATCCTCCATGCCGTTTTTGCTGTATTTTAAGTTTTCACATTTAGTTTCACAGCTTAAATTAGTAAAAGCAGAAACATCTCAAGTTGATTTCAGCTTTAAGCTACTAATTTAGCCAGCAGTTTATTTTTGCAGTATTCAGACTGAAGATGTTTTTTTAATAAAACAGATGAGAAGAACCAATCTTTTCAATCAAAACTCGATTAATTAAATCAACTATTGAATTAGAATAACTTGTATAAAACTGCCATTTCTGTCTGGTTAATGGTGCAGCAGATCCTGCAGGGGGCGCTCTGGGGCCTCAGTGTTCAGGTCGGTTACAGTCACATCTCCCAGACTCCTGAATCTTCTGGTTCCTTCCTGAAATGATTTCCTGCAATAAAATGTTGGTTGGAAATGAGCAGAAAACTGAGAAAAACCTGAAAAAGTTCAAATCTGACCTAAAGTTTTACAGCTCAACTCACTGAGAAAACAAAGAGAGGAAACATGGAAGGAAACGAATTTAATATCACCTGGAAGGGGGCGGAGCCTCAGGAGAGTGAAGGGGCGGGGCCTCAGCTCTAGTCAGGTTTGGATCAGAACCGGTTCAGACTCCATGCAGCAGCAGAGCAGAGTCTGGATCAGGTGAGTGTTCACTTCTTCTTGTTTTCCTCTCTGGGTTTTCTCTCTGTGGAGAAACCAGAACCAGAACTCGGCCCGGTTCTCCTTCAGAGCCAAGCTGCTGGCTTCATGGAGCTGTGGTTCTGGTCGGGTTCTGGTTTCCTGCTGATCAGAACCAACAAACTGACAGCAGATTTCTACAAACTCTCTTAAAGCTGCAGTTTCCTGTTGCTGAGCTGAACTGGTTCCAGTATCTTTACTGGTTCTGCTGCTCTTCCTCCTGCTTCATTTTGCGTGTCGGTTTTCACAATAAAAGCGTGATGAGCCGCTGCTTCATGGGTTATTGTATTTGATCGCATCAGAGGAATATTTGTCTTCATCAGTGGCCGAAATAAAAGGAACCTTTTATAGTTCATGTGTATTAATGATTTTGATGATGGCTTCACAAATGTAATGTTTGTTACCAGTTTTCTCAATGGTTGATTATTTTGTGACTTTATATTTGTGTGTTTTTATTATGTAAAACACTTTGACACTGCATTGTTGCTGAAATGTGCTACACAAATAAACCTGATTGAAAAGGAGCCAGCAAGAAGAAAAAAATCAGGGAAAACTTGATATGTTTGCTCACAAGATTCTTAAAAAACAATAATTAAACCCTTCACCTCCAAAATTCTCACCTTCTTGAAATTATTTCCACTATTTCTTTGTTCTGCAAAAATATATCAGTCTTGCACAGCAGAAACGACTTAAAGCTGTTGGAAAAGTAAAATTCTGGCTGATGAGTAAAAATATAAGGGATCAGATCAGAGAGCCAATAGAAAACCAAGAAAAAGAACTTTTGAAGAATTTTAGTTTTTCAGGAGGCAAATCAAAACTCAAAGAAAACTGTTTGCCCCAACAAGCGCTGCACTCCGAATCCACTAAAACAAATATTTATTGTCAAATCAGTCAGTGACAAAAGAAAACAGCCACTGACCGTCAACATATATCAGGATTGACTACAAATGATTGTAATAACTAATAAAGATGAGTTAAATAGGATTTAATTGACTCTCCTGTTACTAAACGTGAGTTTGACAAGAACTTTGACAATATTGCATTTACTAATTGTTTTTAAATATGTCTATCTGAGTGACAAGGCTGCCACAGTTTCACCAGCAGATGTCACTAGTGAGAAATGAATGAAGCATCGAGTTATGAACTTTTGGGCAAAGCAATGGGCCGGGAAGCTTCATTGCTTCATGAGGCTTCATTTGACCATCACTACTCTTTAGACACTTTGTCTCATGCAGAGCAACAACCAGCCTCTGATGACATCACTAGAGGCGACCAATCAGAGGCCTTCAGGTCACATGATGGAGGTTTTTGTGTCCACACAATGAAAGGTCAATAGTTCATCTTTGTAAATCATGTCAGTGGTTTTATCGTGTCGGCGACACTTTAAGTTTTTTGCCAACTTCCATAATAATAGAAGAAGAAGAAAAAAGTGCAGATGAGCTTCGTCTGCAGAGGATTCTTCAGGTCAGAGGTCACATCTAATTAGAAACATTTCTCTCCTAGATTCATATGGAGGAAACTAGAAAGAACAAGAGACTCTGCAGCTGCAGCAGGAATGAGAAGCAAAGAATCTGGTTCAGCCTGTCAGTGGCGACGGGATTAAAACTTTCTGCAGTTTTTGCTGTCAGGAGTTTCCAGTTGGACATGGAGGTGAGAACGATTCATCTCAGCAGCTTCACTGAAGCTCAATGGGGTTTTTCAGCTACAATGCAGCTTGATGCTGCTTTAGTTTTTCATTCTGGTTTAAAGTTTTGATTTTAAAACATCTTCTGTTCTCTGAGGCCACCAGCTGGAAACATGGAAGGAGAAAAATCTGAACATTGTGTGGATTAAATCCCTGGTTTTATTCCAGAATGTTACATGGAATAACAGGAACAGGATTAAATCTTGTTCTGGCTTCATGGCTTTAAAACACTTTTCTCTTTTTATTGGCTTTTTATTTTGTTTTTATTACAAATTCAGATTTTTTTGTCATTATTATGAAAAGTTTTAGTTTTTAATTTGGTTTTAATCCAAAATAGTTTCATTATAATAAAACTAATTCTAATTTTATTAGTTCTTTAAAATTCTTCAGAGTAAAAAGTGTTTTTATTTTTGAGAAGGCTATATTTATCTTAAAATAATGTTTTATATGTTAAAGCTTTTTACTTTCACTATGACCTTGAAAAGCATCAAAATGACTCACATCAACTGGGACCAGCTTCCCCTCAGCATGATGCCGCCTCCTCCATGTTTGGACCCGAGGTGTCCCCGTAGCGTTTCCATGGCGACAGCGTTTCTGCTGGTTTCACGTGCAGGTGTAGCAACAGGCCGACGACGAGGCGGTCACCGACCTCAGAACATTTTACGTTTCTATTTCAAATAGTTTCCAGACGTCGATCAGGATGTTGAAGATTTTCAGTTTGATTTTTCATCTGATCTGTTTGATGATCTGCAGGAACAGAAGAGAGAAAAATACTCTGAGTTCAAGATACAAGAGTTGAATTCAGCAGAAATATGAAGTATTAATTTCATTTAAAAAGCTTTAAAGAGCATGTTAATGGGGCAAAATGTCATTTTATTCTGTTGTGGTGATAAAACTTGAGCTAAAATGAGACATGATAGCAGCTCTATAGATTCAGAGCCAAACACTAAAACTTCCTCCGGATCTGTAGCATTAAATCCACTTCAGAACAGATCCAGACGTCCTGAGCAGATCCTCCAGAGAAAAGAAACACAAGATTTGAACTTGGATCATTTGTGACTCAGCTGCTTGGATGTGTGTTTGGCTTTGAAAGGTTTTGTTGTGAAGCAGAAAGTTGATGAAGTTCACAGTGAAGACGACTTCAGTCCACCTGAAACCTGGTTTCACTCAAACCGTCTGATTCACTTTAAGGACGGGAAGTTTCTGATGCAACAGGAAGGAACAAAAGGTCAAAGTTGAAATGAAACTGAGATAAACTCCATGTTGCTCACAGATCTGATGGATCAGTTTGAACAGCTGATGTTCCAGGAGAACAGTTTTGTTTTTCAGCTTTTGTTGACGGATGAAAATTTGCATTAGAAGATGAGATAATAACCGACTTTCTTTGGTTTATTTGTGTGGATTTAAAGTCGTACAACTTTAAAGAAAAGCAGGAAAACCTTGAGGAGGAACCTGAGCAGCGTTCTGACAGACCAAACACTGAGAGGAACCAGAGTTTGCATCGTCAAAGTGACGACTGTGAAATCATCTGAATCTTGTGACTCGTTTCCCATCAAATCCCAGACAGGAGAAGCAAAGCCTCACGTCTCCAACATGAAGATGGAACAGGATGCAGGACTTCCACCGAGCGTCACGTCACTCACAGCAGATCAGGAGTCTGGCTCTTCACCTCGACACTACCTAAAACCTGGGACAGCGAGGGGTTAAAGGTCATCTCCAGCACCTTAAATGTGCAACATTTCATTTCATATGAGAGCGTCTCAGTTTAGAGGCCAAAACCAGCCAAGAAGCTTCAGAGTTTTCCTGCAACGTAGCGCTGGTCTATTGGCCTCAGTGAGGCTGGTTTTACTGAAGATGTGTTCAGGGCAGCAGGAAAATTCAGCGCTAATACGGACGGGACCAACGACTCCACCTATGATGGTGCTTGGATATGAGTTTATATGTTCAGATCTACATGAGATGAAACAGTCGATTTTCATCACATATCAGCACATTCTCCATCGGTCACCCTGCCGTCTTTCTGGATTAATTCATTATTTACATCATCAATGGAAATTGTTCAACCAGATGTTTATCTTTATTTTAATTCAGATCAAGTCAGCTTACATTACTGTAGTTAAATAAGAGTCACTGCAGGATTTTATCCAGTCTGACCAGAAAAATCTTCCTGTAAGAGTTTAACACAGCAGCTTTATTTTATGATTTTAAACTGTTTTTATTACATATATAACTCCAAAAAGTGAATTAAAAAATATCAGGATAATATGTGAGTCAGTAAACTGTCAATATGACTCAGGAAGACTGTTAGTTTTTCTCTAAACTCCACATTAAGTGGATATTAAATGTAAACAATGCAGCATTATCAGGACTGTAGTTCCCACTATGGCCACCAGAGGGCGGAAATTCCCCGCTCTGAATAAAGAGGTGAGTTTGTAGAGCTGCAGCTGGTTTCTGACTTCTGTTAAGTTGATCACGTTTATATCTTTCTCATTATAAATACTAATATTATTATGGTCTGTCTAAAGGACTGACAACTGATTTAATATATAGATGTGTTATTTACATACAGATAACTCGTCTATATATCCTAAATAAATTACATATTAATGTTTCCTGATGAAATAAATAACTGGTTTGTTCACCAAGATGCCGAGTTTCCGTTTTAGAGTCAGGAGAATATTTATGATATATTATTTTTTTCTGGAAAACAGAATAATTATGATAATTTTGCTTCAGAGCCCAATTATATAATTTATATCACATCCTAAGAAAATTACACACTTATGCTTTCTGATAATATAATAAACTAACAAGCTAAAATGTACTTAGAGGAGAATTTGGTTTCTTGTGTTTTACTTTGAAGGAATCCACAGGAAGTGCTATTCACATATCAGCTCTCTAGCTTTACTCTGGTTGTATTTACATACTGCGTCCACTAGGGGGCAGAAGGCTAAGTTAGCAGCTAGCTAGTTTCCCGCTCCTGATTGGCTAATGAAGCCCGTGTTGCTTTCTTCGTGTTTCTGCTGTTTTATTTCTTAAATCTTCTTTCGGCTTTAACATGAAATCAATGTTTTATCTGTCAGTGTGAACTAGAAGCAGCTCCACAGAGATGAAAACAGCCCGAAGAGACTCTGAGCGGAGCTAGCGATGCTAACGATGCTAACAGGCTCCAGCAGCTGGTTTTACACACAAACTGATTATCAGCAGCTGCAAATTTAAACTCTGATGCTGAACAGCAGCGACTGTCCTTCAGTTCACTGATAATCGCTCATTAATTTATTATTAAACTAGTATAAAGGACAAAGGAAATTAATAATCGCTCATTAATTTATTATTAAACTAGTATAAAGGACAAAGGAAATTAATAATCGCTCATTAATTTATTATTAAACTAGTATAAAGGACAAAGGAAATTAATAATCGCTCATTAATTTATTAAACTAGTATAAAGAATTTTAGTGTGTAGTTACAGTGTCTGACCACAGGAGGGCGGTAGAGAGCGAGTCTCTGAACAAATAAAAGTTAAATAATCTGTTTACTACAGTGCTCAGATATATTTAAAAGCTTTATTGACTTTTTAACTTTATTAATTGTCCTTTAGGTGGTTTTATCCAGCTTGATGCTCTGATCTCAGCTGATTACTAATAAATATATTTTTCTTAATATTTGTAGCTTTTTGAGATTTTGATTCTCAAAATTACCCACAATTAATATTTCTGGGATTTTTACAGAATAAAATGTATTTTTTTTTCAAATACATTTTCATCTAGAATAATACAAATTGTTACTTTCTAAGTAGTTGTTGTTCACTTTGTGTCTAAATTATTTTAATAATTAATCGCCATATCTAATAACATACAAATATAAAATATATAGATTATTATTCATAGGATTAAGTTAATATCGCTGTTGTTATTAGAAACTACTTAGTGAAAAGTTTAAAGTTTATCAGTTTTATGATGGTTGGTTGAGTTCTTACTGCCCTCTGGTGGTGAACTATCATAACTACAGACGTTCTTCATATAAATTGTTCAACCGGATTTTTATCTTTGTTTTAATTTTAAATTTTATAAAGTCAAATCAAGTCAGCTTACATTACTGTCGTTAAATAAGAGTCACTGCAGGATTTTATCCAGTCTGACCAGAAAAATCTTCCTGTAAGAGTTTAACACGGCAGTTTATTTTATGATTTTAAACTGTTTTTATTACATATATAACTCCAAACAGTTAATAAAAAATATCAGGATAATATGTGAGTCAGTAAATAGTCAATATGACTCAGGAAGACTGTTAGTTTTTCTCTAAACTCCACATTAAGTGGATATTAAATGTAAACAATGCAGCATTATCAGGACTGTAGTTCCCACTATGGCCACCAGAGGGCGGAAATTCCCCGCTCTGAATATAGAGGTGAGTTTGTAGAGCTGCAGCTGGTTTCTGACTTCTGTTAAGTTGATCATGTTTATATCTTTCTCATCAGAAATATTAACATAGCAAAATAATAAATACAAGGACTTTTTTATGATATTGAATTTTATTCTTTTAAAGAGCTTCATTTTCCTTTTTGTAGTTTTTTAATGTAATGCCACTCTCGGTGAAGGCATTATGTCCTTTTTGTAGCCAACAACTTTTATTACTCTAACTTGATAAAAAATACAGTTCAAACATTTAATTTCCAAAATGTCTACGGTGTGCTCTGAGAAAAGATTTCAACAATAACTGAAGGAGGGAAAAAAATAAACTTTTAAATCTGGAGTGTTTTAACATTTCACAGAAACAAGAAAGATTCAGGCTTTAAGAGCTAAAATCTTAAAACCTTGAACAGTCAAAGAACACAGCCAGGTTAGCTTAATTTGCTGACAGGAAATAAGAAAATCTAAAATGTTTTAAGAAATGAACTTGTTTTCTGGACCAATTGGAGGTTCTAGAGGAAGAATTCTGAGAAATCAGTGTTGTAAAAAAAAATATATATATTTATATATATATATATATTTCTCCGACTTTGTATTGCTTTTTGAGGCTCTAAAAACCCCCGTGTCGATACGGTCAACCAGTTTAATCATTGGGTAATTAACCATTCATGTAGCAAGGGACCAATTGCTCAAACAGATGTTGCCTGGCATCTAGAGGGATGACTTAACAGCCAAAGAGGTCCTTATCTTCTGCTGAGTCATGAATAATTCATGTGTTGTGTGTGTGTGTGTTTTTTTTCTTCCAGTGTAAGTTGATCATTCTCCATTTGATGAGACCTGAAACTTTTTCACCTCACCCCGCATGAGGACATAAAATGGAAGTCATGTAACACTGTCGTTTGAAAAATGGATTTTCTGTTTCATTCATGTTTTAAGATATTCCTGTAGACAGATATTCTGTACTGTTTTTGGTAGATCGGGTTTGCATACATCAGTCATCTGATGTATCATTGTGTGTGTGTATATATACAATATATACAGTTATTATTTTTTAAAACCTTAAAAAAACTGTTCATCTGGACTGAAATGGGTTCAGATCCAAACTGATGAAACTTGAATTATGGAAGATGCAGTTATTTTTGGCCTGTTGGATAAACCTTTGCTGCTCATACATGATGCATATTTCAGTGATAACTTAGAAAGTGTTGTTGGTCCATGTAAAACTCACCAATCATGCCTTTAACCCACTTTTCAGATTTAGCAGGGTTCTATTGTGCTACCAGGCTACCATATGTCTGGATTCAAATTTCTTTCTTTCTGTCTTTTTTGTTGATTTGTGAAGCAGTGTACAGAAAATGTCTGACCTGTTACTTTCTAAACCTTTAATTCAGTTCATTATTCCAAGTTGGGAAGCGTTTGGCAGCTCAGAGACGGCCGTCGTTTATCTCAGTCTTTCCAAATGTCCCAATTCAAAGGTACCTCAATTCAAGCTTGAAGTACCTGGAGACCAATCAGAATTGCCTGACATTTTTCCATACTAAACAGAGCAAACTGGTTGATAATGTTTTCCAGTTGAAAATGAAGTGAAATCCACATGGCTTGATTTCTCCCATTAAAAGAGCTTTTTTTTTCTTGTGCTTTATAAAACTTCTGCTGATTCCAGGAGCATATGAGTTTGTCCATGTAAATATGTCTATTGTCATCCAAGTCTGATGGGGTGCACATGTGTTTATGATGTAAGTCAGTCCATGTATTTTGTCTCTTGAGCAATTTTCCATCTTATTTGCAAAAGGTTATTCTGTGTGTGTGTGTGACAAAACCAGATATGCTTTTGGAGCGTACAGCGGGCCTGAATGGGGGAAGCGAGTGTTTTAAAGCAAAAGCTTGGTACGTCAAGGAGATTAATGTCCTGCTATTGTCTCCAGCTCTCATCAGAACACTTTTATCTCCAGAAAATGACGGAGCTTGCACTTTTCATTATGTATGTTAGGTAGCGAGCGGCGCTTCACGCCCCGTCTCGGGCCCTTACTTCCCCTTTCACAAAAGGATTGCTATTTGGGGTGAATGTGAATTTGGTGTGTGTGTGTGTGTGTGTGTGATTTATACATGATTAAAACTTCAGTATTTGGAGAGGAGTCCGTGTGTGTTGCTATATGCAGGCCTTACTCGTCATTTCTGGCTTCTGAATACTAATTCAACAAGATAATTGATGTCTCAGGACTTGCAAATATGGATCTGGAGAATATGGATTACTCTGGAGGGGCCATCGATTGTTTAAAGTGTCTCTGAAAAATAGGATGGCATTTGTTTTTAATTCTTCCTTCCAGACACATCACTGTTTTTATTTTTTGGTTTTTTTGGTCATGTGTACTTAGTATTAAAATGATGCGGAAGCAACACACATCAGAGAATGAAAATCTTGCAATAGGTACTGTATATGTATATATTTTTTCCATTCAATGACTCTATTTTAAAAAAAAAAACAATCTGACCATCAGAGAGGTTAAATTCCTGAATTAAAATTTTGTTTTGCTTTCCTTCTGACACAGCAAAATCTTTCTTGGCATAATGTATGCTGTGAATCATGACCACACCATGCATCTAGCATACAGACTTTTTAATGAACAGAGAATACTTAAAGTAGATTGTTAACGTAAGTTAACCTTTTTACCTGGTGAAGGCTTTTACTAAAAATTTACCAAGTTGACACCATAAATATAACTCCTTGTGCCGGGAGTTATCATAAAAGGGGGCAGTTCAATAAATGTGATTAGCTGAAGGCGGCTGGAAACACTGAAAAACCATCTTCAGCCATCCCTTAATGAAATTCAAAAATAATTTATTGATTCCAAAGGGAAATTAAACTTACCTCATTAATTCAACTTCTTCAAAGAGTTGGGTGTTGGCATTAAAGATCTTTCCTAGCGGTATGTCTGAAATCGAATTTGAAGAAGCCTCTGACTGAAGACACCATTTTTCCAGGACACTCATGAAGCGGATGGTCATGGTTGTCCATAATTTTCTTGATCCTTTTTGCATTATCTCCAAACGTTATACAGTCGACCCCAAAACATAACCAGCATTCTTTAGCAGGATTTTGAGCCTTTTTATGTTTCTGGGTCTGATGCTGCTACACCAACAGCTGCCTGCAGAAGAGATGAGACCTTTAAATTGCTCAAAAATTACATTCTCCTCTGCCCCTTCTTGTAGACGGCCTCCCTACTGCATCTGCAGTCTGGTGTTCAGGTGAACACAAGGGTATTCATATTCCTCAACCATCTCCACTTCTTCTGCCATGATGGGAACAGTGTTTGAGCTAATCCTGTTCCTCCTGAAATCTACAATCATCACATTTCTTTTGTTCACATTCAAGATGAGACGATTGTTCCCACACCGATACACAAAGCAGTTCGCCAGTGTATATTAGAATTATTTTTAAATCAGTTGTGGTTTATCATGTTGTGGCTGAAATTAATTTTCAAACATGTTGCGTTTTGGAACAAATAAGTGTGGTATCAACTTCCAGCCTTTCAAAATCAAAAAACAAAGCACTTTATAGCTTATTAAAAAATGATGGCATTCATCATTTGACTGGGTCTAAATAAGATGTTTTGTGCAAACCAGAACATTCTAATTAAACCTCAGCTATCGAAGTATGCTGATTCTTTGATACAAATTCACATTTTGAGGCAGGTGCAATATTAAGGGATTCAAAGGTTTTCAAGACCTGCTTAAGGGATTGTTTTAAAAGATCACGTTCCTGGGTCCAAACTTGTGGTATTTGTAGAGGTTCTAGTGCCAAGGTTGCCAGGTGCTGGGATGGCACACTGGATAAAGACTGTGCTTTGGTCCTGATGGTTCTCAGTTCAAGACCAGCATGGTTTTAAAATTTCACAAGGAAAACTGACTATGCGGTATTTGTAGAAGTTCGAGCGTCACGGTTGCCAGTTGCTTGGATGGCACACTGGATAAAGACTGTGCTTTGGTCCAGATGGTTCTTAGTTCAAAACCAGCATGGTTTTAAAATTTCACAAGGAAAACTGACTATGCGGTATTTGTAGAAGTTCGAGCGTCACGGTTGCCAGTTGCTTGGATGGCACACTGGATAAAGACTGTGCTTTGGTCCAGATGGTTCTTAGTTCAAAACCAGCATGGTTTTAAAATTTCACAAGGAAAACTGACTGTGGTATTTGTAGAAGTTCGAGCGTCAAGGTTGTCAGTTGCTTGGATGGCACACTGGATAAAGACTGTGCTTTGGTCCAGATGGTTCTTAGTTCAAAACCAGCATGGTTTTAAAATTTCACAAGGAAAACTGACTGTGGTATTTGTAGAAGTTCGAGCGTCAAGGTTGTCAGTTGCTTGGATGGCACACTGGATAAAGACTGTGCTTTGGTCCAGATGGTTCTTAGTTCAAAACCAGCATGGTTTTAAAATTTCACAAGGAAAACTGACTATGTGGTATTTGTAGAAGTTCGAGCATCAACATTGCCAGTTGCTTGGATGGCACACTGGATAAAGACCGTGCTTTGGTCCAGATGGTTCTTGGTTCAAGACCAGCATGGTTTTAAAATTTCACAATGAAAACTGACTATGTGGTATTTGTAGAAGTTCGAGCATCAACGTTGCCAGTTGCTTGGATGGCACACTGGATAAAGACTGTGCTTTGGTCCAGATGGTTCTTAGTTCAAGACCAGCATGGTTTTAAAATTTCACAAGGAAAACTGACTTTGGGGGGGAGGGGGGGACACTCTTCTTGTCCCCCTCCCCCCCTACACACTACAAGAAGAGTGTGCCCCCTCCCCCCTACGGGGGGAGGGGGCACACTCTTCTTGTCTCCTCCTCATACACACTACTAGAAGAGTGTTCCCCTCCCCCCCTACGGGGGGGAGGGGAACACTCTTCTTGTCCCCCCCTTCTCCTCTCCCCCCCCTAACCCCCCCACTTCTTCTTCTTGTCCCCCCCCTTCTCCTCTCCCTCACCACTCTTCTTGTCCCCCCCTTCTCCTCTCCCCCCCCAACCCCCCCACTTCTTCTTCTTGTCCCCCCCCTTCTCCTCTCCCTCACCACTCTTCTTGTCCCCCCCTTCTCCTCTCCCCCCCTACCCCCCCCACTTCTTCTTCTTGTCCCCCCCTTCTCCTCTCCCTCACCACTCTTCTTGTCCCCCCCTTCTCCTCTCCCCCCCTAACCCCCCCACTTGTTCTTGTTGTCCCCCCCCCACTCTTCTTGTCCCCCCCTTCTCCTCTCCCCCCTAACCCTCCCCACTTGTTCTTGTTGTCCCCCCCCCACTCTTCTTGTCCCCCCCTTCTCCTCTCCCCCCTAACCCTCCCCACTTCTTCTTCTTGTCCCCCCCACTCTTATCCTCTGGCACCCCCCCCCCCCTTACCCCCCCCCCCCCCGGTTGGAGGGGGGGAATTACCTGTTCATCCTAACAATATTTTACAGCAAAACCATGCCTTAAGCAGGTCTTGAACTAAGAATCATCGGGACCAAAGCACAGTCTTTATCCAGTATGCCATTCAAGCAACTGGCAACCGTCACTCTTGAACTTCTACAAATACCACATAGTCAGTTTTCCTTGTGAAAATTTAAAACCATGCAGGTCTTGAACTAAGAATCATCGGGACCAAAGCACAGTCTTTATCCAGTGTGCCATTCAAGCAACTGGCAACCGTCACTCTTGAACTTCTACAAATACCACATAGTCAGTTTTCCTTGTGAAAATTTAAAACCATGCAGGTCTTGAACTAAGAATCATCGGGACCAAAGCACAGTCTTTATCCAGTGTGCCATCCAAGCAACTGGCAACCGTAACGCTCAAACTTCTACAAATACCACAAATGTGATTCACTGTCATCCTTTGATTTTATTTCTGGCTGAAATGCTTTTATGGCGATTAACAGCAAGTAAAAAGGTTTTGTATTTTTCCGTAAAGTTTCACTACACATTGACTTTTTTTTCATCCTGGGTTGTAGAAAAAGATATTAGACTCATTATGAGGACATTAGTTACAATGCAGATAACACCCAATTTTACAACAAATGCTTAATGTCACTGACCCACCCGTTACATCTTCATCTCTCCTGAAAATATTTTCCACAATGTTGGGAGTGCAAATTTGAGCATTTCTAATGAAAACATGACTTTTCGTTTGTCCTGTTTACAAAAAAGTTGGGAGAACTCCAACTTTTAAAGGTCGGTGTCTGTCGGAAACAGGACTTTAACCTAGTATTTTTAGGTACTAAGCACATATGTAATCGACTGCGCTATCCAAGTTAGGATAGTTTTGTTCATTAAGTTGCTTTCCACTGGAAAAATTTAAAGTTCTATCCCTGGCTGAAGTATGCTCATACTGCACCATTCCTAAACAACAAATTACCTTTTGTTTTCCCACTTACGTTCACAAAAAGTGGGGAGCATTTGTGTGTACATGTGCTTAAACATTTAAGTTGTAACTATGGTTGAGCACTTATCTTGGAGAAAAGAGTCACTGCTCATTAATACCTTAAGTAGCAAATTTGACAACCACTGCTCTTCTGGTACTTACCACACTCAAAGCAGTCAATGTAATTGCTAAAAAAGACTTGATATTATTATCACAGCAAAGTTGAGAGGTACCATGCTATTCTGCAGTTCATTTTGACATGTAAGGCCTGGTTTCTTGGTGACTTAATTTAGATATTAACACATACGCATGCTCAGAGTTAGAACAAAACATGCACAGGGTTGTGGGTTGTGTACATATTATGGTTAGCACAAACCTTAGGTTTTTCAACATGAGAAAACATTAAAAAAATATTCTATATGGCAAACGTCTGTGACATTGATTTGTAGATAGATTATTGATGTTGGTAGCGGATCCATCAGCAACATGATGAAGGGCTCCAGCATTGGGTAAGTCGATGGATGGATGCAGCATCTTCAATTCAAGAAAAAAAAAAACAAGCATTGATTACATACATACATAGAATCAAACTTAACTGAAGAGCGCAGCAGTTTTTTTCTTTGGTGTGAAACAATTAGAAATATTCTCAAACAGCTTTAGTTTTTGTCTTTGGAGAGACAAAACCAGCCAGGCACAGGCATCACCTTATTCTCTCAAGCTGCAGCGTTGGCACCCGAGTTCCCATCCCACCTGCAGCCATGTGACATAAAATATGCTACAGACTCCGATTTTAGCAGTATATTGCTAGTTGCCTGTTTTACATTGCTCGTTCTGCTTACAAAAAGAAGAAATTTATGTTTTTATTTGATCAGAAAGGACCAACTCATTTCGTTATTTCCATCTGATCAGTGCAATGTTCAGATAGCTCCAATTGCACTGTGATATGGCAGCATCTGCAACACAAAAAGTACATCAATCATTTCAATTCTATCACAGATACATTTCAATTGATCCTAGTTAAACAATACAGCAAGGTTAATTTGGCAGATGGTATCGAGTTATTGATTTTCATCATTCACTCCTCCTGGATGAGCACGTAGCAACAGCAGGAAACCGCTTGCATTGAGTTGTTGACTTTAAAGTGGTCCGTCATGCAAGTGGTGACAGTGGAATGGAAAAACTCTCCTTAAACTGGAAGACACCTCCAGCAGAACCCGGCTCAATACAAGCGATGACGACCGACTGGGGATTGGAGCAGATACACACACACCCGAAAAAACAAACAAACAAAAAAAGCAGAACTGATGTTGGATTATTTTTGATGTTCATAAAAAGTTAAGAGCAGAATATGAAGAAGGATTTGCTGATGACAGCATTATCTCAACCAATGTCCTCTTCCAGTATGGCCCCACAGCCGAAACTGACTGCTTCATCAGGTGCAGCTTCTGTGGAGAGAAAAATAAATGAACGAAAACAAAAAAAAAGTTAGTTCAATTAACAGCAAATATCTTTTTGTGGTTCTCCTTCTCCTAATAACATGAAGGGGAAAAAAGACTGAAAATCCAGATTAATGTGCTCTATTCTGAACAACACATATTACAATTTTCAAAGCCAAGCAGAAAAAGAGGAAGCAACTTAGAAATATTGCTGGCGCCAAACAGCCACACAGTTGACTGGGTAACGCTATGATTAAAGGCAACAGTAGAGTTGCCAGAGACCTGGCAAGTCTCACACCGCAGATCCGATGAGGCGACTGACAGGGAGAACCCCTCACCTGGACGAATCAGCGTGGCCGGCTCTGAGCCGAAACCCACCTTCAACCTCAACACCTGCTCCACCAAAGAAAAACAAACAAGCAGCTGCAACCAAAACGGTTCCACCGACCCCGCTCCCAAGGACAGAGCGACCAGCCCGGGCCTCAAAACATTCTGACTCTGTGGGAATCCCACTGAAAAACAGATTTTCTGTACTCCAGCCTGAGCCTCTGAGTGAAACCTCGCTTTCAAACATCAACAATGAGGCAAGTCTAACACATCCACCCCCCAAAGCTCCAAAGGACAAAGCGGCTACCAGGAAAACGAAAGGTATGCCAAAAGTGCTTATTGTTGGAGATGAGGCAGTAAATGGAATCAGTCACGTTTGCAATCCCAAGAAAACGAGAGTGATTTCTTTTCCTGGTGACACTGTATCTGATTTAACTCGTAAAGTTCTCTCGCTAACCGCTGATCAGCCAGATATTGAGTCCTTAGTTGTGCATGTTGGAGCCAACGATGTGGCAAAGCAGAAATCTGAGATTCTGAAAAAGGACTTTAATATCCTTCTGAAAACTATGGGAAAGTTAAAAATGAAGTTATTTCTCAGTGGTCCAATTCCATCACCTCAATGGGGAGACGAAAAACACTCCAGGCTGGACATGATAAACAAATGGCTGATTAAAAGCTGCTCTGCCAGCTCAGTGACCTTCATCGATAACCTCTGGATCTATTGGCAGCGCTTTCACCTTTTTGGAAGAAGTGGACGCAATCTTAATAAACATGGGATAAAGCTGCTCACTGCAAATCTTTCTCACTTTATCAACAAGGACAGCAACGTGATCATCGCTTCAGAAGAACAGGCTCAAGGATTTCTGACTAGGAAGAAACCTTATCAGGAACAAAAACAAGTTGATACATCGACTGAAGACGGAGCGACTGGTTCCCTTCCTCCTTCTCCCCTCCCTCTCTGCTCACCCACTCATTCACAGGATTCACAAGATACACATGGAGAAATGTCTTCTGGACCGGAGTTTCTTAAATTTACAGATGGAATGAATCAACAGGTTGTACTTGGGACGTCGCTCCTTAGCGCTCACGTAGCAGACCTCACTTCATTTAAGTCACCTGACTCTAACGTCCCAGAGGATCCATCACTCTGCGTTTCTGAGGTCTGAGGCCGGGGTCCAGACTTTATCTTTACATCCTTCTTGCTCCAGAATGTGTCTGGCCCCCCGGCACTGCAGAACAGGACATTACCTGTCCGGATCACTACAAGAAAATTTACAAGAAAAAGAAACATAAAATACAGGGGACCTAATTCAAACATCAGACTGATCCCCTTCCTAAAGGAACATCAGACTGAAGATTTCTTGGCCTCCAAGTCACTTAAACTAGCTCTTTTAAATACCAGATCTCTCTGTGCTAAAGCTCTATTAATTAATGATTTCATCACTGAGCATAATATCGATGTCATGTTTCTGACAGAAACATGGTTGAATGATAATAACGAATCGATCGTACTAATTGAATCTGCGCCTCCTAACTACAATTTCTTCAGTGAGAATAGAAAACACAAAAAAGGAGGAGGCGTGGCTTCAATATTTAAGAATACCATAAATTAAAATCTCTTTGGGTCACTTCACCTCTTTTGAGTATCTTGGAATTGAGGTTAAAGGCCACAAACGAACATTGACAGTAACCCTATACAAAACTCCAACTTTTATGGAAAATTTCTTTACTGACTTGAATGAACTTCTATCTCTTATATGTATTGATTATGATTGTTTAATAATTGTTGGTGATTTCAACATTCATGTTGACAACCCCCAAGACAGAGGGGCAAAAAAGCTCGCTAATATTTTAGAGACTTTTGGTCTAACACAACATGTCAAACAAGCAACACACACTCAAGGACACACACTGGACCTGGTTATCAGTAAGGGTGTGAATATTTCCAATGTCTCTGTAACTGATGTCGCCCTGTCGGATCACTTCGCTGTTATCTTTGAAAGTTCTTTATCTTTTAACCCACTTGGACAAACAGCAACCATCACAAAACGTTCTCTCACTGAAAACACAGCAGAAACTTTTAAACAAATCTACTCTTCTTCCTCACCCTTAAGCTGTAATGATGTAGATAAGTTGGTAAATGATTTTCAGTCTAAAGTCTCAGATATTATTGATTCCATTGCCCCAATTAAAATGAAGGTTTTGTCTGGTAAAAAGAAATCTCCATGGAGAAATGCACAAACAGTTAGATCTGCAAGACAACTCTGCCGCAGGGCAGAACGAAAATGGCGTAAAACTCAACTCCACGTTCATTGTGACATCTATAAATAAAGACTACGTAACTGTCATTTAACACTAAAACATGCAAGATAGGCTTTCTTTGCAGATGTCATAAACAAAAACATTAACAATGCTCGAGCTTTATTTGCAACAGTTGACAGAATCACAAACCCTCCTGTGACGTTACCGCCTGAATTCCAATGTATTGCCGCCTGCAACCAGTTTTCCAGCTTCTTTTCAGAGAAAATTCAAAAAATCAGAGCATTAATCTGTACATCCACTATAAAGTCAGTACCAATGCTGTGCCCAAACAAAACAAATACAGGAAAAATGACCCAATTTCAACTACTTAATTATAAAACCCTACAGGAAATTATAAGTCAACTAAGCTCCAGTTCCTGCTGTCTGGATGTTTTACCCTCACATTTCTTTAAGAAAGTCCTGCCTGTTATTGCTGCTGATCTGATCCAAATAGTAAACTCATCGCTCTCATCAGGCGTTTTCCCCCAGGCTTTGAAAACAGAAGTAATCAAACCACTTATAAAAAAGAACAATCTGGACAAATCACTAATGCAGAATTACAGGCCGACCTTTGACCTCCCATTCATCAGCAAAGTTATTGAAAAAGCTGTGTGTAAACAATTAACTAGCTTCCTAACTACAACCAATGTCATGTTCCGGGGTCTTTTAGCTCCTTTGTGGAGTTTTTGTGCATGCACTTGTTTTTCTCCACCACTAGATGGCGCCTTTACCATTCCGTCGGAGGGCGTGGATGACGTCATCCCACACCTGATGCGAGTTTTGGCTCATCAGCGAGATGTTCAAGAGGAGCTGACTGCCAGTCCTTCGGCGCTTGAGTGTTAGCCAGTCACGGTACCTCTGAGCCCCTAGAAGCTTGCTTCTGGTTTGCCTTGTTGATCTGCTCCTAGTGAAAGTTTTCTTTGTTGCTTCTCCTGCCTCCAGGTGTTTCCTCCTGGCTCCTCTACAACCGCTGATCCTGAGCCTACCTGTCCGCCCTCCGACATACTCCCTTTGCCTCCTGGATCCCCGCTGTCAGACAAGACGACCACCTGGAACCTCTGAGAACTAAAACCCCGGACGCTGCAGTTACCCTCTCACTTCTCTAACCTGCCGATCACAAGTAAGATCTGCCCCTTCACTCTTAACGTTGTCATTTCCTACAAACCTGAACTCATCACCTCCCTCTGCCTCTCTAGTGAACTGTTTGTTCCCTGAACCAGCCTCTCTCCCTGGACCCGACCTGACCCAACTATTCCTGCCAGCAGTGTTTTCAATAAATTTCTTTATTTTCACATTGCTCTCCTGTGTGATGTTCTGCATTTGGGCTTGAAAAACGCACCCATCATGACAAACCAACCTCTTTGACTCCTTCCAGTCTGGTTTCCATGGTTACCACAGCACAGAGACCGCCCTCGTAAAAGTGTTCAATGGCATCCATATAAATACGGACTGTGGCAGAACCACAGTGCTGGTTCTGTTGGACCTCAGTGCAGCTTTTGACACTGTTGACCATGACATATTACTGAATCGACTGGAGAGTTGGGTCGGACTCTCCGGTCCAGTGCTTAACTGGTTTGAATCCTACATAAAGAACAGGGATTTCTTTGTTTCAATTGAAAACTTTTCATCAAAGAGGTCAAAGGTCACATGTGGGGTACCCCAAGGTTCAATCCTAGGACCCCTTTTATTCAATATTTATATGCTCCCACTAGCTCAGGTTATAACAGGAAATAATATTAGCTACCATAACTATGCAGATGACACACAGCTCTACATTACGATGTCACCAGGTGACCTTTGACCCCATCCAATCACTGAACAGATGCTTAGAACAGATAAATGTGTGGGTGTGCCAAAACTTTCTCCAGCTGAACAGAAACAAAACTGAAGTTATTTTTGGACCTAAAGGGGGACGATCTAGAGTTATAGATCTAGAGTCAATGCACAGCTTCAGTTATTACAACTGAAAACCAGCGATCAGCCCGAAACCTGGGAGTAGTGATGGACTCTGACCTGAACCTCCAGAGCCACATAAAGACAGTTACAAAGTCGGTCTTCTATCACCTGAAGAACATTTCCAGGATTAAAGGACTAATGTCTCAGCCAGATCTAGAGAAACTCATCCATGCGTTCATCTTCAGTTGTATTGATTATTGCAACAGCGTCTTCACAGGTCTGTCCAACAAATCAATCAAACAGCTGCAGCTGATCCAGAATGCTGCTGCTCGCGTTCTCACTAAAACCAGGAAGACAGAGCACATAACACCAGTTTTAAAGTCCCTACACTGGCTCCCTGTAGCTCAAAGAATAGACTTTAAAATACTTTTGCTAGTTTATAAATCACTGAACGGCTTAGCAGCACAATACATTATAAATCTGCTGTTGTATGAACCTTCCAGACCTCTCAGGTCTTCCGGTTCTGGTTCTGCTCTGCATCCCCAGAACCAGAACCAAACGAGGAGAAGCAGCTTTCAGCATCTATGCACCACAAATTTGGAACAAACTTCCAGAAAACTGTAAAACAGCTGAAACACTGACTTCTTTTAAATCTCAACTGAAAACCTACCTGTTTAGAATTGTGCTGTGGTGTTTGGAAATTACAGTAAGGAAAGAGAAGAAATCTTTCCATTGTGACCTGTTCTGAATACAAAATTCAGCATTTCAGTAATACACTGACTAATAAAAGAAGGGGATCTCCGCAGTCACTAACAGGGAGGTTCCTGGATGTGGGAGGAGTTTGTGTAAGAGGTGATTGGTTAAATTAACTAATAAAAGAAGAAGGGGATCCATGTGTGAGGTTGGAAGTTGCATGAAATAGAAGACACTGAAGCTGCAGCTGTGCCAATAAAAACATGAATAACAATTTGACTTCGATAATAGGATCATGAGAAGTATAAGACTATAAATTCACAACATGTTAAAAGGGAACATCAAACAGCGATAGGCAATTACTTGTCTTAAGGAAATAAAGAAAGAAAAATCCCCTTTCTTAAAATAACGTTTAACATTTCTTTAGATTTCTTTCACTTTCGCTAGCAGGTCAAAGAATTATATTTTAATTGATGTTATTGCAGTAAATGCTACACCTACAAAAGAACAATTTTAAAACTTGGATGTACGTAAATCTTTATCTGTGTCCTCTGGAAGTAAAAGTTCTCCTCCACCCCCAAAAGCTGCGACCTCTGGTTTGTTAAACATGTTAAGTCGGAAGCTTAAAATATTTTATGTAGTAAAAAAAAGATTAGTCTTAAAAGAATTATTGATTATAGTCCTGCAGATAAATATTGCATTTCCCACATGATTTAACACTTTCTACGACCTGGGTTGTTTGTAGAAATTTGGTAGTATGGAAGCTTTCATGTTTCACATCCACAACTTCCACTTACACCTAAGAACTTCCCCTTAAATTCACGGGTCACACAAACTCCGCCCACAAACAACGCTCCTTATCTTACTGCAGAGATCTTTGTTTGAATAAAAAAAATGCTCTATAAAACTGCAAAAGTGGACAAAAACATTGTCAAATAATAGGAAATTATCTAAGACAGGGACATTTTTAAATCAATATTTAAACTAGTTAAACCAATCGGCACATCCAAAGCTATCTTAAGGAAATGGCATAGCAAAAATAAGAGATATGGGCCGCTGCTGTGCAAATAGTCCACCTTTTTCTTTTTTTTTTATGTCAATGCTTTCAGCAGTTGCAGAACTTCTAAAACAGGCAATTATCTATTTCCGAGAACAAAGCATGCACAAATCAAATGCTTCTCTTTGGAAAAGTTAGTGCATTGATTGGAGAAAAATGGAGGGAAGTGATTAGTTTAGTTCGCAAGTGATTGATTATGTGGTCAGGAAACTGTGTCTTTACAACAACCACCAGTGGGGCTTAGAGATCAGAAAGGAACTTCAAGTGGGTCCTCCAATTCTGCTTTACTCAAATTAGGACATCTTAAAGGAATTAAATTAATAGTCTTCAAAATTAACACTGATTTGCACTGTTCTTTGTAAGTTTTGATTAAAATAAACTTAATATATGAATTTAAAAGAATAAACATTCTCCAGCAAAGAACTGCCACTATCTCGAGGAATGAAAGATGAAGTTTAGCTTCCTTTTAGATCTGCAGTGGTGACTAAGGGTTTGCATACTGTTCCTCTTGGGGAAACGATGCATACACACACACTCTTGATCTGAATTTACTGCTGACCACAACACTTCTTCCTATACATACCAAAGGCCTACATAAATGCAAACCAACACCAAATAATTTGCAGCATTACTGGTATAGTGGAACAGTCAACCTGTCTAGAAAAAATGCTTTCAATTGTCTTGTTAAGACAATTGATAGCGGATATGAATAGATAGGTTGGGTCTTTATCTTAAGGAATGTGTGCCAATGGAAAACAGCTGAAACTGTAAAAGTCGCTGCTCTTTTTGGGTGTTCCTACTCTGTAGTGATATGTTTTCCCCAAAAGGGATCCACAGAAACAATGGCATATAAGCAATAAAGTGATTGTTGGCAAAGTGAAGGCTGGTTTGCATAGCAAAAGACCAGTTAGAAGACACCTGGTGACCCCTGTCTATTGGCAAACAACAATGGACACATGAGCATAGCAAAAAACAGCAATCAAAGAAAGTATCCTGGGTTTTTGAGTCACGTTGATCTGGTGGGTGTGCATTGCACTCTGCACTACGGAGAGAAGGTAAGCTGGTGGGGGCAGTGCAATGGTTTAGGAAATGTTTTTTGCTGAGACATCTATAGTCCTACCAGTCACAAAGACGCTACTTTGACTTGTACCACCTACCAACATGTTGGAGACCATTCAGACACTTTAAACATTGATTCCCTGATGGCAGTCAAAGAAGTATACAAAGTTCAATTCAGTCTTCATCTTCAATTCAGCGTGCGGTGTAAATCGTTTTTCTTGCTTGCACGGTAGATGTTTTCTGCATTATTGTAGCTAATGCGTATTAAGTTAAGTTATGAGAACATAAGAAATATGAACTTTTCTGAGATTAGCAAATGGCTGCAATGAAACAGAGTGAGAAATTTAAAGGGGTATGAATACGTTTCATTCATTAATTCACCAGGGACTTTGATTTTCCTCATTAAAACAAAATCAGAGTAAAGGAAAAACATGGATATTTGAAATGTCCGTGATTGTATTCAGTGACTCAAATATAAAATACATAAAACAACTTTCCTAGCAAGTTGGCAAACAGCTGTGGAAATTATTGCTGTGATTCAACCAACAATTTTATGATTTTCTAATGAGCAAACATTTAAAACCAGAAAGACTCAGAAATGGAGCGATGGTCAGAAAGAGGTAAAGTTTTCCATATTAAAGAAAGTCCATAAAGTAACGCATTTGATCCAAAATGTCTGATTCAATCTGGATTTTCTACTGATAAAAGCCCAGAGAAATCCTCTCTGATCAATAAATTATTGACTTCATATTGAAATATTTTCCATCCACCAATCAGGAACCCAGATATCTCAGCCGGGCCACAAACACTCAGGACCTACTGGTACCAGTTTGACTCCAAACTGGGAGCAAACTCAGCTTGTTGTCTGGGTTACAGATGAAAACTCAGAGAAAATCAGAGTTCCTGATTGAAACCAGGTGCTGCAGCTCTGCATCATAACCAGAACCAGAACCAGAACCAGGCCCAGTTCTGGTTCTGGTTCTGTCCAGCAGCTCAAAGAGAGAAAACCCAGTCAGGACTGGAAACCAGAAGAATGTGGAGTTAAAACTCACCTGATCAGATCTTTACTTCTCCTTCTGTTCACACAAACCGAGTCGGAACGAACTGGACCCGATTCTCCAGAACTTGAACCGGACCCACCTGAGGCTCCGCCCCCTCTCACAGCAGAGGTGTGTTGCCAATGAGAAGAATCCTGTCTGATCATCACTACCAGGAAATAAATGGAAAATAACAACCAGTTCACATTTCAGTTTAAAGATTATTTATGTTTAAACATTTCAAGATTTTTTTTCCATGACTATTTCATTAAATTAATAAAGATTTTCAAGTTGATCAGATTCAGTTTTATCTATAAAGACTTTTATAAAATAGCCAAAGCTGCACCAAGTTTCTGCTCAGCAACACAATAAACCACTAATAATAGTTTCTGCTTGTTCTAATCCTCAGCGCTCACGTAGCAGAGCTCACTTCATTTAAGCCTCCTGCCTCTGACTCCCCAGAGGATCCATCACTCTGCGTCTCTGAGGTCTGAGTCCGGGTCCAGAAAATTATCTTTACACCCGTCTGGCCCCCCGGCACTGCAGAACAGGACGTTACCTGTCCAGATCGCTAAAAAAAAAACAATTACAAAAAAACAGAAATATAAAATACAGCGGACCTAATTCAAACCTAATTCAACATTTATAAAGAATCCTATGTTCTTTTTACATGCACCCCTTCAAATAAAGTCTTACCAAATTTACTTCCTTGCAACCACATTGTTTTAAATAATATCACACTTGTACAAGTACCACTAAGCGGATTTTGCTTACAAAATTATGATAACAGGTAATAAGCTGGACTCGAACACAGGATTCATGTGTCCAAAGCACAGACACTATCCATTGTGCCAACCAAGCAACTGACAACTGATCGATTCAAACTTGTACAAATACCGCTACGAAGGTTTTGCTTGGATTTGAATCCAGGGTCAATGTTTTTCAAAGCATAGACACAAACCACGGTTCCTAACAAGCAACCGATTTCTATAAAAATCATAAAATAATTATAATAAAAATCTATTTCAGATGGAGTTTCCTATTAAAACAATCAGATAGAACATCAGGTAATTCTTTTCATTTTTAATCAAGAAATTAATAAAACCTTTATCAACATTAGACCACACGCCTTTGACAACAATAAATACTGTAGGATTATTTGTTTTGGACAGAAACTCAGGAGGCTCCTTTACCTTGTTCATTAGGCTGAAGAAGTTCATCCGGAGTGAAGTGAAGGCTGGAAACTTCGCTGTGCGGCGTTACCTTTAACTTTCCAACTTGAACTTTAGCGACGAATATTTACAAGCCACCGTCTTCTTCGTTCAGGATCCCTTGGTAATCCATGACAACTTCAAAGCCCATTATATTAGGAAGAAAGCAATGTTCATAGTATGGTTTTATTTTCGTCTGAAACAACACGTCGTCTTTTCTAGCTGTCATGAGAACTCAAAGCGGAAAACAAGAGCCGCATTTGCGTTGTGAAGTCAGCGCGGCAGGTGCAAAGAGCGCACTGTAATGAACAAAGATGATTTTCTTTTTGTTCCTCTACCGCCCTCTTGTGGTCGCAGCTGATAATGATCCATTTAGCAAGCAAATGCTAAGATGACGTTCGGCGCCCAAACAACAATGAGAAGAATCATGGATGAAAAAGCCACATTTCTGCACAAATTTTAAACATTATTCAATACACAACTTATTGTTTCTATATTCTGTTTCACATCTTTCAGAAAGTAACCGATAATAATAAATAAATGTCTATAATACTTGTGGTTTTCTTTACATAACTTCTAAACAAATCAAATCATAAAAACGCTGATGACTGCAGACCACTTCTGTACAACCAAGGTCTAGCTAAACGCCTTTTAAAATCTGTTGGTTTGAACATTAACTGACCTGTAGGAGACACACACACACACACACACACACCCTCACACACACACACACACACACCTGCTCACAGAAATGTTATAATACAGTGAAGTAAAGTGTTCGGTTCACATTACTGAACCCTGACTTCCTGAAGAAACTCAGAGTTTGCTGAATCTCACTTCTGTTCTGCAATGTTTTGTGTTCTTCAGAAACTTTTCGCGTCTGGAGAAGCCGCTGAAGCTCCATCAGAACCCAAACTGCAGCGAGTTCAGATCTGAACCAGAACCTGGACTCGACTCAAACCAGCCGACACGCTCCCGCTGGAAACTTAATGACTTTTTTTCTCAATTGTTATTTTAGGGATAATTTGGACTACTTCATGTTGTCAGATAGGTTCTATTAAAGTTTTTTTTATTATTATTCTGAATTATGTGGTGGAGGGGCTGAATGTTGTTAGTGAAACTGCATCCAAAAATCTGGCCAAACAAAAGTAGCAAATCTAGCTATAGTCAGCAAGTAAGCTCTAGATTGGTTTGGAAAGCTTTACCTGCCTTTCCGTATATACTCGGGTTATATGATAGTCTTAAACATTTAGGTGAGGGAATTAAAGCAAAAATAAAAACATGAAAAAACATTTGCCTCACATATTTCTTCTATTTTATTTTGAAACTCGTATCCGGAACAGGTTTCTCATCTTGTGTCTGACTTCCCTCCTGTCTCTCCGCGGTGTAAACTCAGCAGGGGGGTTGTGAGCAAACGGTGGGAGGGAAGGTGGGGGATAAAACCCTTCAGTCTGCCGGAGGTGTGGGGTCGGGAAAGGCGTCCACGCGTGGGGGGGAGAACAAACCACGAGCTTCGCTTCACAAAGAGGAAGAGAAGTAGGAGAGAGAGGAAAAAAATCCTAACTTTGACTATACAGCTAGAGTGAAACATGCCAAATGTGTTACTACTTTGAGAGAAGACAAGCGGTTTTGTCCCTATCAACTACTGTCAGCTAGTTAGAAAACAGGACTGCTCACAGCGGGGGGAGATCATGGAAAACCTCTGGAGGAGATGGAGAACGGAGGCGCTTAAATTTCTGAGGAACTCTCTGCTGCTTGGTTTATTCACTGGTAAGTGTTAACTTTTAAGTCAATTTTTTTGTGACGATTTTTTGCCACTTCAATCATTAATTAGGTCCTTCTTGGTGTTATCATCTGACTCGTAAACATCCCTGCTGGGATAAGAAGGAGGGATATTTTCAGCAGCGTGGCACCTTCAAAACTGCAGGAAACTTGAGATCTGGTGGGTTCAGAGGACAAGCTGATGGTGTAGAGAGAGGGAGAGAAAACAGCAGGCCGGGATAGAGAGGAGGGGACTGAAGGACATGGTGCCCCCATTGTCTCCCAGCGTGTGGAGAGACAGGAGCCAGGACCTTCTAGTGGACCACCCAGACAGATGTCCCCAGGAGTCTGCCAGTGGGAAGCGTTTAGGGAGTGTGAGTCACCAACATGAGCAGCTTGGAGCAAATCAGAATAACCTTCCTCTGATTAAAACTTTTAAAAACTGTGACTCATCATAAATGGGCATTTTATTTCCTCTTTTAGTCCACCCCCTCCTCCCAAAAAAACCCCCAGCTTCCTTTCTACTAGTTTTTCCCACCTGTGTTTGAACTTCTGGCTTTTGAAATGTGCATATTTGCCTCCAGGCACGCATTATTCCAGCTTGAGTGATTGCTGAGACAAAGCAGATCCCTGAGCAAAGACGCATGTGTACACACACACACACACACACGCACACACACACACACGGGTGTGCTGCTTGTTTTTTGCACAGTGACGTCCATCCGTGAAGCGAACCCTACAACCTTTCCAATGAAGCATTCATAACCCGTCAACTTCTTGGCATTTTAGATCGCGAGATATCCATATATGGATCCATTCGTTTGATCAACTTTGGTGGCATTCCTGTTCCTGTTGAAGAAAGGCATCCCCACAGCATGATGCTGCCCCCACCGTGGATTAGAGATGAGACCATGACTAGTTGTGCCTATTTTCCCTCCTGAGCTGTAATATCTTCAGCTTCTCCAAAGTTACCATGGTAATTTTTGGCTTGGTCATAGGGCCAGTCCTGAAATTCTGAATCAGACGTCACCAAAATCACAGTTTTTCTTTTTTAAATTACTTTTTAAATCAAACACAGATGCAGTATTGTTTCTTTTCCTAATACTTTTCTGCTTTGTCCTCCACTTTATGTTGCAGTATGTCAAGTTTTGCCTATAGTCCTTTTTTTTTTCTTTCTCTCCAGGCTTTGAGCTCGTGAAATGTCAAAGCAAAGGGTAAATCTGGCTCCCAACAGCGCTCCACATCCATTTCTGATGTCATCATTAGACATGTGTGTCACAGATTAGACTGTCGGCCTCATCCGGCACACCAGCCTACGGCTTTTTATTCAGCAGGTGGGCTACGTGGGCCGCTTTCGCTGCCTCGTTGAGCAATTAAGATAAGCAATTCGTATCCAGTCTTGCTGCTATTTCTTTTTCTTTTCCTGCGGACAATTTTGTGTTATTTGAACAATTTCAGTGAGTGTGTAATGGGTTCTGCTCTGCACAACCAGCCTGCTGAATCGAGCAACGCAAAGATCATGACTCAACTCTATGGAAATAGCCCTAGGCTTTCAAAGGGAAGATTTGCACATTTATTTGTATTTGCAGTCTGAGGATTCAGGAGGAATTTAAAAGGACAGCAACAATGATGGGGCTTTGTGTGGTGGTCTCCATCCAGTGCAACCCCCGTCTGTCCTCATCCCCATCGCTATTATGTCGAGGTGAGCTTTTTTTTATTTACGCGCGAGAAGAGAGTGCTAATAAGAACATGGCCGTGTGTTTGCAGGTGGTAGCGAGGCGCACTGTGAAGGCTGCACAGAGTACTGCTGTGAAGGCTCGCCGCCTTTCTGCTGCTCCTACTACGCCTACGTCGGGGACGTCCTCTCGTAAGCAAACACGCTGAGGAAGTGTCGCTAGTTTGTCTTTTTGTAAACTCATTTGCTTTCTTGCTCTTCTTTTTGGTGAAGGTCTTCAATGAAATGTAACTTACTTTAAAGTTTGTAGTTTGCAGGTAGGACACCTAGTTGAGGTGATTCAAGGTACCCTTGCCAGGAAACCTCTTACATGTCTGTGCATTGAATAGTTTGTGCTTTTAGCCTTTCCTGGACACTCCAAAATGTGAAGTAGGTGCAAACTGTTTCTTCATGCAAAGTGACTGGTCAGAAATTGGTTTTGATTAAAAAATGTAAAAATAAAAGAAGAAATATTTTAATTCGGACACTTTGGATTGTGGATGGATGATTCAAATGAGGGGAAACCAACTGTTCTGCAATTGGAGCAAAAGAGGACAGTCTTGGCTGACTAACTACAAACCTGCTAATGAGCCCTTTTCTATTTTTCCGAGTGCCAGTTCGCAGACTCCTCTTCAGCGAGCGCACATGTTCTTGTCGCACGATTTGCACACACCTCACAGCTGAGTTGGATCAGATGAGGCGGCACATCTCCATGGCAGCACTGGAGAAGTGATGGCAGAGAGGAGGGAGCGTTGATGAAAAGCCCTCGCACGTCCTGATGGTTCATTGCTTGCGTCGTGTGTGTGTGTGTTCCAGAGGCACTGCCATCTCCGGCATAGTGTTCGGCGTGGTGTTTCTGATGGGGGCGGTGGCGGCCCTGTTCCTGTGCGTGTGCATGTGCATGAAGAACGGACGCGGAGCGCGGGTCGGGGTTTTCAGCACCTCCTACATCAACACTGTTACCCAGGGTTACCCAGGTGGGCCGCCGTATTTGACCGAAAGACCCCTGCACCACACCGTAAACAGTTACTGACTTTTTCAAACTCTTTTGAAGCCTGGTTGTTTAGTAAAAAGTGGCACTTTTATGACATTCAAGTACTTTTTTTAAAGGTTAATTTAATGCCAAAAAAGTAGTTAAATGTTTATTACCTGAAAAAGGGTGTAATTATGAAAACCGAGAGTTTGATGTTTACTATTATTGAACAAACATGACAAAGTGCTGTGGTTTAGCACCTTTTACAAGGTATTTAAAAGTATTTTTCAATTATTTTAAGAATAGAAAAACACTGTGCAAAGCATAGAATATCACTTTAAAATCTTTTAAAAATGCTTCAGACTTGAACTCAAAGCCAAAAAGAAACAAACTAGTAAAACATATAACCTTCTTTACACTAGCATAATTCGTGTTTTTTTTAATTTCCTCTACCTGTCACACAATTTCAAACCTTTTGTGTTTAGTTCTTGAGCTGGGCACTATATTTTGCTTGTGTGCCTTTTTGCTGCCATACTTTTTCCTTCCACTGAACTTCCCACTGACATGCTTGGACACATCTCTCGTGGAACACGTTTCTGAAATAAAAAAAGGTCTCGTATAACATTCTGCTTCTCAGAGAAACTGAAGTTTGAGTGTTTTCCCAGCTAAAATCATCCATATAGGCAGAAATACGTGCCTTGTACTTGTGCTGTGTTTTAATTTCTGGAATAAATTAGCTTTTTAAATATATTCCAATGTATTAAAATACAGCAGCATGTAGACTTATACATGAACTTGCTTCTAACTTTACCAGCTGTCTACAGAGGTGGAAATATGAAGCAGCCCAAAGAGTTTAAGGGGTTTTCCTGGAAAAGTGAATTATTGCTATAATTTTTCTTGACTCAATCTCCCCCTACATTTATTAAACTCTGTTGCTTAAAGATATTAGATTTAATATATTTTTTCTTTTAAATAAATGCATGCTATCGTGCAGCAGAGCCGGTGTTCTGTGACACTCCTCGGCCTTTGTGTTGCCATTTTCTCTCCTCTTCCTCATCATTTATTCATAGTGTTTCATTCACAGCTGTCTTTCCCCTTCATGCAACGGTAGCTGAGCTGCTTTTGCCCTGCAGCGCCGATCGCGTTTCACGAAGGCACCGCTTGACCTGATGCAGTATGAATGGTTGTGCAGGAATAGTGATGGAAGTCATTGTGTTTTGACACGGTGGTGTTAGTTCCCTGGTTCAGTTGCTCAAAGATCGCAGCGTGAGCGTCTTAAAGCTGCTATTTGACACCGTAAGAAGAGGCGAGGCGAGTTTATTTCTAGAGTATTTGTACACAGGGATTTAGAGGAAAGTAAGGGAAGAGGGATTAAAAGAACGCATAATGCATAAACAAAATATTTAACATTTATTTACTAGCAAATGTTAAAATGCATATCTAAATTAGATGCTAACCTATGATGACAAATACAATCAAACTTTTTATGTTAAAACTAGCGTAAAGTCATGTTTTTATGATTTTCAAATAGAAATTATCCCTGATGTGGAAACTGGAATCTGACCTATGACCTTTTGAGCCCAGTTGATTTTTAAACATTCTTTATATATATATATATATATATATATATATATATATATATGTATATATATATATATATATATATATATATATATATATATATATATATATATATATATATATATATATATATATATATATATATATATATATTTAATCTTGCATTTTGGGTGATCAAGGAAACTTTCTGGTGATTTATGGGACAAATTCAGTCCCATAACCATGAAGTTTTTCTTAGACTTAGACTTGTACTTTATTGATCCTTTGGGAAGACTCCCTCAGGAAATTGAAGTTACCAGCAGCTCCCAGGCAAAAAACAAAGATAACACACAGTAAGCAAAAGTGCAAAAGAATACAAGATACAAATTAAATTCTAAGGTACACACCAAATGTGAGTAACCAAAACCTTAAATTATGCAAGAAAAACCTTAAATTATGCAAGAAAAACCTTAAATTATGCAAGAAACAAGGAATAAGAATATAGAATATAAGAATATAAGTAAATATAAATACAACACAAAAAATATATAAGAATCTGGTGGATAGATTGACCAGTTGTTAGAAAAATTATCCTCCTGTTCATTTACTCATGAGTTTATTTTACAAGTTATGTTTTCATATTATTCTTTCATATTATTCTTTTTATATTATTACTCTCATATTAGTGATATCGTATTGCACTATGTGGTTTGACCTGATAAGTATGGAGAAAAATACAAAGGGTCATTACTCCTTCCACCCTCTGTCCTGTGTCACCTCCCCCCCCAATGAGGAATTGTACAGTCTGAAGGCATGGGGGACAAAAGAGTTCTTAAATTCTTGGCAAAGTTTGGACTTTATCATTGTCATAAATAAAAAATTTTTTCTCACAATAAGATTTTTTTTTCTTATTATTTTCACTTATTTCGATGGGAGACCAGCTCAGCAAAAACTTCTCACTTTATCTTCCCATCAACTTCTTTCAAAGTGCAATTCTGTAATTCTACCACTAGGTGATGCAAGAGTGTCATTAAAATGTTGTGGGCCTGATTCATGTTAAACCCTGAAGAAACATCAATCTAAATCATGTAGTTTTAACTTTGGGTGGGTTTTTTGTGTTTTTTTTTCTATAACCCAGGTCCTCCACCTCCTTACAGCTACAACTATGAGATGTACCCACCATCATTACGACCCCCACCCTACACCCCAGCCTAGCCTCAACAAGCCAACTACTCTCCGCCGCCTCCTTACCCCGGCTTCACCCGCAAGTGAGTCCTCGCCATGCAGATCGCACGCTGGCTGGACCATAAATGGACACTCGTCGCGTTCGCTTTTCGGGTTCACCAAACTAAAATTGTCAGAATACCACCCCCACCCCTAACGCTCAGCTTTACTGCACTGCCGCTGCTTTGAAGCAGGACCTCTGGTGGGAAGAGAACCATCTGAGAGAAAATGTGGGTCAGGATTGGAAACGCACACATGCCTCATCACGTCTGAAAGACTTAACTTGTTGGCAGCTTAACTGTTCTGACCTGCACTCTCTGCCCCCATTTGTGCACATCAAAGGTACTGGCTACACTTTGATGAAGGTGAAGACCATGTTTTTTCTCTTCCACATCGTCACGAGTGGGAAGGAATTGTCAGCGATAAACTGCAGACAACTTCTTCTCTTCTTTTCCCCCCATTCTTGGAGCTATTTTGCTCCACTTTTATTTGAAACGATGATTATTTTTTATTATATCGGATCTGGAGCTGCTTTGTATTAAACTGAAAGACTTGACTTAATCCATTATAATAAAAATGCTGACTTTAAACCATAGCCAGCTCAAAACTGGACTGTTGTAATATACTGACTTTTTTTGCCGCATTTTAAATAATGCAGGGTATGGGGGGAGATTTAAATTCAAAGTGACTTCACTGTGCTTGAACTGTGAATTGATGGGACTTCATCATTATAAATATCAGGTCAATAACTGTTTCTCTACTGTGTCAGTGCCTGTGTTGTAAATTAAAGATATGTTTTTGAATACAGATGCAGAATCCAGTCTCAAGTTATTCACCTTAATATACTACCCTGTGGTGTGTTTTTGCCTTATTCCCATGTAGATTGACTCTAAAGACACAGTTGAGTAATGAAGCATGGGTTTCCACACTAGATTTCTAATACCTATTAAATAAACGGGTAGGATTTAAGAGGAAAAAATGCATCGGCTTTTAATCTTATGGGAAAAAAATAATACTTAATGTCTTTCTCTTCGGCTCAAACAGCAGCTCTGCGATTGAGAAGGTTTAGTTTTTAAATGTGCAGGCACTTCCTCTCTTTAGATCCATTAAAGGGGGGAAAAAATCACCAAAATGTATAAAGACGGCAAACAAATCGGCTGATATGTCTACGGACCGTAGAGTTATTACTTAGATACATTTTAAACCAGAAATATATGCTCACTTTTAGAGAGTTCTTTTATTTGCCTTATGTGATGTCACAAGAGGCACTGAAGATTTGTTTTGTTGGAGGGTGTATCATGACTGTAGAACAATTGCAGCAACATTGCTAAGCAAAAAGGGGAAAATCTCCATTACATTATGTTTTGTATGTGGTAAATCTCAAATCAGTTGTGTTGACTCGATTGACGAGTAGTACCTTTAAGATATTATTCAAACCTTTATTTTAGTGTGAAAATTAAAAGGTTGAATCAGAGAATTTTTTCTGTACACGAATTAAAGGGCGGGGGGAAGAGGGTTAGAGTGATAATATTGTGAGCATGGGAGGCTGAGTTAATCCCAGCCGGCTGCGGTCAGGTGATCCGACTCCGAGCAGCTGTGCAGCTTCAGGATCGCTCACCATCAGACAGCGGGAGTCACCGGCGGAGAGCACACCGACTCAAACGTTACACTGGTTAGGAGACAAACGCTGCCTTCAGGAGCGTTGCTTTCACAAAACGACATGGGAGACCGAGTGGCTTTACTGCTGCTTGCTGTGTTGGCCTCGGCCATGGCTGTGGAGGTAAGGAATATTGGTCTTAAAAAGGGACATTGGAGTGTTTTTTCTTTTTCCCCGAGCATATTGTTTTGCTGCCATTTCAGACAAGCTAACACGAGTTAGCTATGGATGAGACCGGAAGCGGAATGGTTGTGCCTTTTAAAATTAAAGCTGAATGCGTTTGGAAGTAAAAAAATAAAGTTGATTACACTTAATCTCGGATTCACCAGGACATCTGATATGATTGTGGGATTAAATATAGCCTGTCCTTTATGTCCTCTAGTGTTGTACGGTTTTCTTAAACAATGTCTATTGCTTTATGGTGAAGGTTTAACCGGAAGTGTGGAACGTTTTTGGTTGGTGGGTTTTTAAGGATGTCGAAAGTGGAAAATTCACGGGAATTTCACCATCCGTGGCTATAATTGGTGTTCATAAAAAAAACGTTATATAACATAAAATATAAATCAGCATTGTGTCGTCGTTTTGTGACGTTTTTACCCGTCAAAGTCGTACGTCAAGCCCCCCTTTCCGTTTGTGTTACAGCGGAAAATATGCTCCCCACTTTGTTGTTTTTGTGCTTTAAGCAGTTCCCTTACATTTCTGTGATTTAAAATGATACAAACGAGTCGTGTATGCTACAATCATTAACACAGAGAACATAAAAAGACACGTTGAGGACATAAAATCTACGTTTTGTGCTCACTGGGCGAAATTTCCACAGCGGATAAACGCGTATTGTCTCATTTTTCCATATCCCGAGGGCTCATATTTTTAGAGTGGGTGTGTTTGTAGTTATGGGAGCAGGTTTATGTCTCTAGTGGTCTCTTCTTGAAGCCTTTTCGTGTAATTCTGTTCAGATTTAAAGAAGCGAGGTCGTAACAGGGACTGTTAATTTGGGAAACAAACATTACTGACGCCCCTCGTCACGTTTCAGTTACACGGTTAGAGAATGGAGAGGTAAGATGGCGGCGGTGCACTGCACCATTTATGGAGGGTCGGGAAGCTGGGAAGCCAACAGGAGAGTTAAACATCACGTTCCCTTTCATTCACGCCTTTCTCCCCCATTATTTTAAAGTTTATTAGATTTGAACTAACATTTAACATTGCAGCGTATTTTCCCCACACACTTGTTTCTAAATAAATCACTGCTTATACTTTTATTCCCCCCCCAAACATTTTGGTATGTGTGTGTTTATACACATGTCGTTCACATGTGAGAGAAAATAACTGTTTGGCCCAACATATTTTATTAAAGTTAAAATTATTTCAATAGGCCTACACCCTCTTGGTTACTGAATCAGTCATCAAAAGAGTAGGCTAAACCTATTTCCATTTTCTATTCTGAATAAACACTTAATAAAAAAAAAATCTATACATAGTTTAAAGCTCAAACAGAGACAGCTATTAGTGTGCCTTAAAACAACAATAACATTCTTTTTCAATGTATAGTAAATGACTGAAATTAAGACACAAACTGTTTACCGATTTTGATGGAACCTGCACCTTGTGTGGACGCAATTATGGTTTTAGTCTAACAACTGTAGATAGGAAGGATCTATGATGATGCTCCTTTGTGCACATAGGATACAGCAATCTGTCACTGTCAATGTCAAATTTATTTATATAGCACTTTAAAAACAGGCATAAAACTGCACCAAAGTGCTGTACAAGAATGACAATAACACAAATGAATAAAAACAGAGTATCAAAACACTAGTTCAATTAAATGCTAAGGAATAAAAATGAGTTTTAAGAAGCGATTTAAAATGATCCAGGCTGTGGGCAGATCTAATTTGGAAAGGAAGATTGTTCCATAGAATAGGACCAACAACAGAAAAAGCCCGATCTCCTTTCCTCTTAAGTCGGGTCCGAGGAACTGTCAGTAAAAGCTGATTATTTGAACGTAGAGCACTGAAGAAGCTGTACAGTTCAACAACTGCTTTATGCATTTTTTGTGATTATTTTAATGTTTATTGTACAGCTCCTAGTCAATTAAATATTTCTGTAATTCTGCACAGTTTTTAAGAAGAATAAAAGCAAAGAAGCAATCAGTTATAGCTGTGAATATGAACTTAAAACCAACAAATTTCTTAAGTACTTTTTTATTTTTGAGAGCAGCCGATGTTTAATGCTCATCTGAAATTTTAGGGCGACTTTTACTGATCATAGAAAGTTGGCATAATGCCTTGTCGAACTTCCACCTAAAATATGCATAGCTTCGTCATTTATTTATTACAAGACATTGCAGCTACAATTGCCCATTCGGTTGCAAATACTCCACTTTTTAATAACCGTAAATGTATAGCACGATAATGAATTCACAATTGTGGTTCAGCGGCAGCCAGAGTTCACTGTTGTCTGTGGTTATGTCTGGTTGTTACCATTAATGTTTTATAGCTGGAAGAGAATTTGGATTCACTTTGAATCTGTTGGTGCAGAATCTGTAGGATCAGACTGAATTGAATGGCTATTTCTGTAAATAAGTCTTTTTTTTTTTGCACAGTTCCTTAAAAAGTCATTTGTCAGTCAGAGCAATATAAAGCTGAATGAAACTGCATTAAAGCTTATACATACGTGTATTTGTCATTTAATGTCTTGTTCACTCATAGCAGTTTTTTGCCATTTTGACCCATGTTTGAAGTGAAATTGGGACACTAATCTACTGTTTCCTCATCTCAGTCTTCAGTGGGTTTGGCATGAGTATGATTCATCTTTTGCTTTGTTCTTGAGAATTAATTTGAACAAGATTCAATCTGAGTTGAAAGGACATGTTGCAAGTTGTCGGGGCTTGATTCTAGCCTTCGTGATCGGGCCGCCCAAACGCACACCAACACCCTCCGCTAAACACACAACTGAAGGAAGCAGCTTTTCCTGCACAGGGAGGCTGTGCTTGCGAAGCGTGGGAGCTGGATGCCAGCCTTTGTGTTTTTGTAAGGGTTTGGGAAATGCCTCTTGGATGGGTGCACAGTCTGTTTGTGTACGTACTGCAGTCTTTCAGCCTGGGGCGGAGCAGCCTTCTCCTCTTATTAGCAGCCCTAATGCCATTATGGTTGCTGGCGCTGCCCGTGTTTCCCACTCTGGCACCTTCTCTGCTGCTCACGCTGCAGTTTTTAGGTCTAAGGAGGAATCCAGTTGACAACAACGTGTCTCGTTTAGCTGCTGAAACTTTTGCTTGCCGGTGTGTTTGCTTGAAATATATCTTTAAAGAAAATCTTTTGACTGCTTTTAGGGAATGAGTTTGAACTTTGCTTATGGTTCAGTACTCTTTCAGAATGAAACACAACACCCAGTGCTAATGTGAGATCTCACACAAACGGGTACAATTACCTGGTAAGCATAGAGAGGCTCTTTATTTTCTCAAGGTTTAGTTGTCAAAGAGTAAACTGTAATGTTTAGAACAATTTTTTTTTTTACTATTTTTTAATTCTTTAGCACCAACAATTTCTTACCTTTTGTTTTTATCCGTGTTGTGGGCTTATAGAACCCTTTCCAAGGTTCTAAAATGTGGATGTTTTGGGTTTTTTTACTGCCTAAGAGAAGACTCTTCAGTAGCAGTCAGTGTTGCTATAAATCTGACAAGGCCTCTGATTCAAGACACTATTGCTACATTCCACATTAGTGTGGTTTATAGATGAGAATATTCAGCTATGTTCCTGAGAAGCATTGCTCATCTACCTCATTTGCTTTTGCTGCTCTCCTTTAAATTTCTCAATCTTTATGGTTAGAAAGCCAGAAAGTGAGACTAAAAAAACAAAAGAAAAAAAAACATGAGTAACATGCTTTAAAATGTAAAGAATTTTTTTGTGTGTGTATTGAATTAATCTCTAACGAGGGAAAGAATAAGGAAGATAACTTGAGGAAACGATGGCCAATATTTTTCTCTGGGTTACAAAAAAATTAGCTTCATAAATTGTTGCTTCGTTGATTGTTTCCCTTTTTTAAAGTGTCCAATTTTCAGTTGATTGTGCAACAGAAAAATGAAAACATGAAATAATTGTTGCTGAGCAGTTATTATATTTGATTGTCACTGATTGGTTTAACATAGGAATGTGTTTTGATCTTGGCTCTGAAACAACCTTGTTATGTCAGTATGCACCATATGGTCAGGTTGGACAAATGTTGCTCTCCCTGCTGGATCCCTGTCATCTGTGCCATTTTTAAACTGTGTGCTCTGCTCTGTTAGCTGGCATGAACATAGTGTTTAGTGGTTTGAAGATGGCAGATTTATATATTTTTTGAACCAGTGTCGTAGGGCCCAACGGAATCCTTTTTTTTTTCTTTTTGTTACTTTTCTACATGTATAAGAAAAGAACATGGTGGAAAAATGACTCCGGTAATCGACAGCAAAGTGAATTTCTTGCGGTTATTTTCCCATATTCATTATTTTGACCGGTTTGATATCAAACACATATTTCTTTCTGTCCATCTGTCACTACATCCTCTCCTTGGAACCATTTTGTTCCCTTTTCAAGAACTAAAGATTTGAAATGTTTTTCTGTAACCATCGTTTGCTGTAAGAACATTTGTCCACTCAGATTAATTCCGGTTTGATCAGGTATTACAATGTCTCGCATATAATTAGAGCTGATTGGCGATCAAAACCTTGACAAATGAAAATGTTTGTACTAGCATATTTTTATGTAATAATATAGAATTGAAGGTTAAATTTGAGTGTTTAGGCATTTTGGATGAATTGTGTAGCAACGCTCTCATAATTATTGAGAGAAATAAACTGTTGTGCAATGGGTAGGTAAGGGAAACGAAGCGGCAATGTGTGAAGATGAAAACAAATTGACGCTTAGTCATTGAGAGCCTTTAAAATCAGGTTTGAAACAGTAATTCTCTAATGTGTTTCAGCTTCCTGCTCCAGGAAGCACACGATTGTCAGGAAGGTCAGGCATCCCAAACCTATCCTCTGGTGCCACATTTTGGCTAACCCTTTAGCCAGCCTTGGTCCAAATGCAGCTCTCGTTTCTGTTGTCATGGTAACCAGGATGAGGCGGATGAGCCTGCATTCCTGTAGATCTGTCCATCCATAATGTCTGTTCCTTGGTATCCTTGGTCGCATTCCCTTGGTTGTGAATCTCATCGGTGTGAGTTGACTTTGTTCGCGGGTGTTGGTGGTCTCCTCACTTTGAAAGCATGTTAGGAATCCAGCAGTGCTGATTTTGCTGGTTTCAGGCCAGCTGGTGACTCAAAGGCCTGTTTTGTGCTCGGCCACATGCTCTCTGAATGAAACGGAGAGTAAACACTAGAGTTAATTTGATAATAGGAAGCCTGAAAAGGTGCAGTTCGTCTGATTTTGTTTATTAGACTATTATTTGTATTTTGATGCTGCGGTAGTTTTTAACTGCTGGCTTTTTCAATCATCTATTAGTTTGCAGAGATGATTTTTAAATTCCGATGCTGCGGTTTACTTCCACTTTATAAAGGTCAAACATCTACTTTCTTCCTCGGAATTCTTCTCCACTTCCTCTTCGTATGGTTGATGAAATCCCCTCGGGCCAGAAGCGCTCATCGTCATGCAGCGGTTGTTTCCATCTGCACATATCGGGAGTTCACCGAGAAGTCTCTCTTTTCCTTCACAGCTGCTGAGCAAGCAGCTCTTGGTTCACAATCAGAGTAATAAGTCGAGAACCAAGTCCGCCTGACCTGTGCAGACGCAGAATACATCTAGCCTTCAGCGTATCATCAAGGACGCAGGCGTTATTCACTCACAAAGCCGACATATGAAAGCGTTTACCTCCCTCTGCTCACCGAGGCATCAAATCTGCAGCCGCCGCCGTCAGAGCGCCATTGTGTCATGTGTTGCAGTAACAGATAAGTTATTCTTCGTGGAACCGACCTTCTGTTCAGATCCAAGGCCGATAAAGTCGTGTTGAAAACGTGGATTTTCAAGCTGTTTGTGTGCAATGGAAGATGGTTTGTGTGTAAATGAGAATAATTCATAATAATCGCAGCTCCCCGCATTGCTACGCTATAGGAATGTGGTCATTATTATTAATCAAACATGATTAGAGTGTGTATGTGGTGAATTTATTGCATTAAAATGTAAGCAGCGAGGTTTCTTTTTTTTTCTTTTTCTGAAAAAAGTAGAAAAATGAAACATAAAGTTTTCAATCCAAATAGCCATTTTTGCCAAGATAAAATTAGTCAAGAGCTGCAAAAACATGATGTATCTCAATCATCATCCTTTTTATGAATAACATACTCTTTAAAAATCTTTTTTTATTGTGAAATTACAATTATTTTGTTGGTTTTTTTAAATTAGGTTTTAGAAAAAAGAATCTTCCAAAAAAAGGGAGGGGAAATAATCTTTTTGTACATTAAGACCTTCCAATATTCAAAGGAAATTTGAGCTTAAAATAGTTATTTGGTATCAGATTATGGGGAATGAGAAGGAGGCTTTTCAACTCTGTGTCGTTCACAGCTAAATAACAATAAATGATGGCGAAAATCCTCGTTGCGTTTGAATACTTTTGTACTAGAAATTCTGTGCAGATATTTATAAAAACAAAACTGTTAAAAACTTCTGAAAGTACAATGTAAATGTAGAAATATTGCTAATGTGCCACAAGAAAGGGACTGAGGAGCCACAGATGGCATTGGAGCCACAGGTTGAACACCCCTTGGTTGAGAACTACAACTCATAGGGCAAAGGTCAAAGAAGGCATGTGTTTTTTTAGCAATAAAGTCGGATCTTATGCGACACCTGTTTCTGAAGCTAAAGATGTTCGAAGCCAAAAGGTTGAGAATATAAAAACTGAAATATTGTTTCAACTTGATTCATAATAAAAATACATATTTGTAATTTTGTTAAATCCTGATTTTTGTCATTTTCATTCAGTTGAAATCACAACTACCTTCACAAACCGTCATCCAGTCTGCTGCTCCACAGAAAGCAATTTCTCACTCTGAGTTTTATTAAGACATTAGATCTTTTTTTAATAAGCATACGTAGTCTTTTTCAAAACCTCACTTCCTATTTCTCAAGTATTCACTCGAGTGTGTATTCCTCTGATAGCAGAAGTGATGTAATCTTTCCGTGCTTCTCCTCCCTTTTCTCCACTCATCCCAGGTTTTCAGTGTTGCTATAGCACCGTGGCCTTCCCCAGGTGACTGGACTATAATTAGGCCGCTCATTGTTAGTTCTTGTTATTTCTCCCACCCTTTTCTCCTCATCATCATATTCCTTCAAAAGCAATGTTTTCTTGTATAGAAATCCGCATCTGTTTAAATAAATAATGGTCACTTTAAATTTTAAGATCAGATGAATATTAATCGTCTCAGCTGAAATACTTAAAATTTAGAAAATTCTAATTGAATTGTAAAAGGTGAGACATGTTTTTAAAGGTTGAGCTTTATTTATCTGAGCTGTAAAGATTAGTACAAGAAAGCGAAATAGGAATCTCGATTGTGTCCTACAGTTTGTAGATCCTTTTCCTGTTTGGTTTTCCGGATGGAGGCGGACATCCGCCCATGTGCTACAAATAGAAATGATGAAAAACAAATCGAGTGTGTGTGTGTGGATTGTTAGAGGAAGTTACTGTGTGTGGAAAATCCCTCATGGATAGGTCTCGATAGCACCAATCTAACCTAGATGATTTGGCTATTCATGGTAAAGAGCCATGGTGAGCACACTTCTGCTAATGCACTAATAGAGTAAATTTTTAATTTAGCGCTTTTTTAACTTGTCCCATTATCTAATCTGTGTTGAAAATTTACTGATCTTTTATTTATGCTCTTATTTTGAAGTGGGTGAAGACTGTTTATTCTGTAGTTTCATTTCCTTTCCTCGCTTCTCTCTTGTTTTTTTTACCCTATGCCTTGGTGCAGTGCTTTAGCAGAACTAACTTTTTAGCTAGTGGTGTCTACCACTGCTAAAGAGTGTATGTGTATTTACAGTGTCTTGTTCTATACACAGGGCACATACTGTATATGTACACATAGAGCAAGCTATTACATTTTTAAATTAACAGTAAAAAGAAAACAAAAAACAAATCATGGCCCAGTTTCCTACAGTTAGCCTTTAAAAGGTCTGTATATTGATAATTGAAGAAACTTTGCAAAACACATTTTGGGCCAAAAGGCACCTCAAATGGTAACGTGAAAAAGTGATAACTGTAGTATCCTTGAAGTAATTTTGCGTTCGATAACCACAGTTGGACTGATTTACTTGACCGAATGACTCAACTGTTGCACTTAACCTTCATTTAAGGCCTGTAAAACCCCACATGACATCCACAAACACAGGTAACCTAGATCCGTCTCCAAAGCAAACTACCCGCATGATGAAATTGTCTCCCAGGTAAGTTGGATAATAGTGTTGCCTCAGGTTGTTACGGTGATGACTCTGGGAGGTTATAACAAGCAGGTCCCTGGAGCAGAAGGTGTATCCATGCCGAGTATAATTAAGGACACCAAAGAGTCTCTCTTCGTTTTTTGTCTAGACGTTTTTAGATGTCCAGTAGTTCCAAATGTGATTCTTTACACACTTCTAATCAGATTTGAACAGATTGGCCTAAGACGCTTATTCCACTGGAATCCCTCAGGACGAAGCTTAATCGCATTAAATATAAATGGAGATCATTCTTCAATTGAACTTTGATGAAAACTTTTGAAGATAAGTAGCGGAATATGAAGAGAAGCAATCAGGAGCGGTTGAGGAAACCTTTCATCATGTCTCTTTGACCTGCTAAAGACTGAATAAGTGGCTAGATCAATACGTCTCGCAGATGGTTTGAGAAATATTGATTTAAAGAATCGCCTGGCTGGTCATGGTGCAATCTGCGTGTCTTGATCTGAAACTTCTTGGTACGTAAAAGTAGAATCAGAGCAATCCCTTTTTGTTGTTTTTTCATATTCCCACCAAATATTTATGATAAATCTTTTTCTCTCAACACCTAGTCTGTAACTAAAACGTCCGGCCTACAGTGAGGATGAGGAAAATCATTTGAAAAATCTACCCACAAGATAAGCTTCCCAAGTATCACACACACATTTGTTAGTGGTCCAGTCAAACATGGAGGGTTCTGAGCAACAGCCTGAAGTGTTTATGTGAATTTCGTGGTTTGGTCCTGTCCATTTAGATCCCACTTGTCCTAATTAACTCTGCTGTTATGCATCCTCTCAAGGAAAGTCAACAAATTAGCAAAGTGATGCATCAGCCGCCTGACCACCAGTCCTGCTAACGCTATAAACGATTGATTAATAACTCAAAAAAAAAAAGCAGATTAGTCGTGATACATCCCATAACAACCCTGTCCCATCATGAATGCTCAATGTATAACAAAGTGATCCGTCTTCTGTCTGCTCGGTGTACTGATTGTGCATTAGAGTCACGTCCCGGCCAGGACAATACCGCCTCGTCTCGTTAACGGTCGGCCCTGTCGCGTCGGCGGCTGATTTCTATAAAAGACGTGTGGGCCACAGAGAAATTTGTGTGTCAGGTTTTTGCTCTCTGGGGAGTCTCCCCAGTGGAATGAGCGCTGCTTATAGACACCCCGCCCACACACACTCTGTTTATCCCTCCCTCCAGCCGCCATCACCCCTACCCGGCTCCCTACAGCAGTCCTGGGCCACTCAGATAAGACTATGCAATTAATAGCGCTGCAGGACCAGCGCCCATCGGGGACACTTCAAAGATTGCACAAGAATACATTAAACAGTTTTGCCAGTCCACGTGGCTGCGAAGGGGTGTGTAAAAATAGATTTATTTGCCTTTGGCTTGCTTGTGTTGTAATATTTCTTTATTTCTGACACCCCCATTTAGACGTAACGGCCAATAAACCCGTCTCTGGTTTTTCGATCGCATCACTGACTGCAGTCATAAGCGTTTTCACTTGCACAAGGCAGCGCATGTTATGCAAGGCTTCAGGCAATGACTTTCAGATGGGAATATTTGGACAATTAGCGTGAAGTTGAGAAAGAGGAGGAGGAGGATGAAGAGGCAGGAAGTTGCATTCATCACATTAAATTGTACTTCTTGTTGGTCGATGAGCAGGATGTCATGTAGTCGATGTTGAGGTCATAAGCACCCAGGACAACTAAAAATAACAACAAAAACTTGGTGTTCCAGCTGTTGCATGACATCATGTTCCATGTATTTAAGACTCATTTGAGTGGGATTTGGGTCATGAATCCTGACAGCGATCCACAATGTGATTGAAGTCACTTCTAATGAAATTGCAGAGATATTTTATGCACCGAGCGTGGCGTTCTCATTATAAAGCCGTGCGGACGAAACCACTCCAGCAAATTGCACAAGTAGATCTCACTTTAATCAGTTTATTAAGCTAAACTTGATTGTTACTGTTTTACATGGTTCGATTGTTCCTTTGGGGTTTCCTTTTATTTATGGTGTATAAATAAATCTTCCAAAATGAGATTTGGCAACAGTTTTGTGTTGCTGTGTAGTTTAATGAGGCTATCGGCTGTAAAGCACCGTGAACATTATGGAGATCTTATGGAGACGGAACACCACATCTTGCCTTGAACACAACATCTGCAAGCAAGATGATGGGAACATGATTGGGGATGCTTTCCTTTAGCCCTAAACCTACAATCAGAGCTAGAGTAGAAAGCATATTAAGTGTCAGTGGCCTTGTCATAGTCCAAGCCCAAATCCAAACAAGTCTGCATCAAACCTGGTAAATGCATGTTCATTGAGCTATTTTGATCAAGAATGTCTTCCCAGTATCCAATCCATTCCGTGATAAGAATAACGGAAATGTCAGCAAGCTGGAATGTATTATTTTTGTATGCTCTGTATTATGCATCTAAGGTTTATTTACACCATCTTCATGAGGTCATTGTCTCGCAACATTGGCCTTCTCCGTCCTAATTTATTCAGAGTCAGGTAATGGGATGGGTATCATGCCAGATTGGGAGCGAACCGGGATATTTCTCCTGAGCTGACTGCTGTCCTAATCCACAGCGCCCAGATTACTGCTCCATTCTCTGCAGGACGGCCGACTGTCAGGCTGGCAGACTTTGAGCCAGAGCTGAGATAAGATAACGACAGAAGTGGGGTGGGTGGGATGTGGCTGGTGTCTTGGTTTATGACACACAAAGCTTTGCTGCTGATGTGGTTTGGCATTTGTCTGCCTGTCATCAGAGTCCATCTGTTCTCCATCGATTTGCCTCAAGATCCAAACAATCAAGTTTCTCACCCTGTTATTATCTTTGAGTTTTTCAAAATGCTACCAGAACCTTCAAATAAGTGGATCAAAGTAGTTATTTTTTTATCAGACATGTTTTTATATTCTGATGACAGAAATCTCTGCTTTGAAAAGTCGCCGACCTCATTCCTGACCCCAAGGGCTTATTGTCCACCTCATCTGTTCTCCAATCTCTCCATCTCTTGGCATTGTAGCCATTGTTTTCTGTTGTGTACGCTACTCTTGTCTTTTTCCTCATCGTACCCGGCCTGTGAGTTATAGGCTTGCAGCTGAGGCTTGACCACTTTATCATCCCCTTGCTTCTCCTCGCCTCCTTTGACAGAAGAGAGGTCGAGAGGCAAAGGGCCAGAAGATGCTGATCGGTGAGGATTCGATTTGCCATCCAAATGAGGACGACCAAGAATTTTAATGTCGGCAAGCAGCTTCCTGTGTACTGATTTACCTACACATACCTCAGAGCAGAGACAAAGTTTTATCTACTTGGCCAGGTGTGTCAAGCACTCGTAATGAGGTCAAAATAAAACCGTAGACCCTTCAGAGTATCTTAATTAACTGCTCTCTATTTTTAGGCTATGTTTTTTAAGCCACCAGTTTGGCTTTTCTTATCAATGAGTAAAACGTGGTGTGTATCTGTTAGCGTCACAACCTCACAGATGGTGGTGATCTGTGAGCGGCATAGCGACAGACTTCCAAATAATCCTGTGGTGGTGCAGATGGCTCTGTGTCAAGAGTAATGGCCGCCAGTGTTGAATTATCGTTTGTGTGAACAGAGAAGGGTTGTGGCCAATGGGGGATTTTACACCCTAGTGTGTGTTTGTGAGGGATTTTCTTCAGCATGCAGCTTATGTTGACCTGTAGTTGAAATATGAACTCTAAAGGCGCACCCTTGACCTACAGTATGCCGGTATATCTTTATCTAACAGCTCTAAATGAATGAATTGTGTGTAATGACGGGATTATATTGATTCAGGTCGGCCATAAATGTGCCCGGCTTTTCTTAATGTCTAGAGATTTATTGTATATTTAGTCAAACTTGTTTACCTCAATGCAATTCAGGTCAAGTTAGTCTGCTTTAATCCAACCCTAGTTTTGTTTGTTTGGGGAATTGAACTCTGATACAGACCAAAGAGGCAAACCAGTCGGCCTACAAAGCTATGCTTCTGTTCAGTTGAAGTTAACTCTGTTACGGTCCGAATGTATATGTGAATGCCTTGCGGACCGGAGACCGCTCCAAAAACAGGAAGTGGACGGTAACGCAAGGCAGCGTAGGTAAATGCAACCAAAACAAACACATGCGTCTCTTGCCACTCCTATTCTCTTCATTTTTCTCATGAAGAGGAAAATTACCCTCCCTTTAAGATGAACTTAGTGTCTTCTTCAGAGGTTTTCATGTTATTTCCTTCAGTAGTTCTTGGTTCAGTATATTACCAGCAAAACAAAAACTAAAAAATTAAGGGTTAGATTTTAAGATGCTCCAAGCAACTTTTGTTTGCCAGATTTGTGCAATTATGGAAGCTGTTGGCATTTAAATTGTGTATTCAAATCTATGCTTTTCAAAAGATGGCCAACATTTCAAAAACCAGCATTTTGCTTTGAGACAAACATCTAATTTATACACAAGCGTAAAATCAAATTAATTTGATTGTGTAGACAGATTCAAACTGCAGCTTTCTATCTAAGAAAAGCAAAAATGCTTGTTATGCTGTCTGTCAGTGTCGATATATTCATTAGCCGTTCTCACTTTTTGGAAGACGGGGCCGAAGAAAAAAATGTTTTCTGTGAAATGGCTTCAAAACAGTTAAGGTCCAATCAATTTGTTGTTTCTGAGCAATAAAATTGATATTGACCATCTTCCCAGCTCTCCGCTCATTGTCTTGCCGTACGACGCAGTTGCTTTACATAGTGCAGCTGCTGTTTTCTTTAGCATTCGTCCCGTGTTTGTGTACCTGACCAGCTCTCTGTTCTGCTTTGCTCGTTTTCTTTGGTTGCAATCTGGCGAACGGAGAACATCTCCCGAGAGTCACCCTCGGATGATGCCAGCTGTGTAAATACGACGTGCGTAAAAGCGGTACAATGAAGTTAATCTTCGCACTGGTACATCAGGTACAGTGCTGCTGGATCGATTCAGGCGTTTGAGATTTTCTTTTTTTTTTTTTTTTAATTGAATCCAAATCGACCAGCTATTCTCTCGGTGAAGGGACTCTATGCTCATGGCTGCTGGGAGAGAATCAAGTCTGCAGGGGAAAATATGCTATCCATCTCACAAAACAACATTTGTTTGCCTGCCAGGGCCTTCAAACCATTAACAAGATTAGGGAGCATACAATGGCAACAGTCCCTCTCCTTCCTCCCTCTGTCTCTGTCTCTTTTTTCTCCCCCCCTCCCATATTGCCTCCCATTTTGTTCTAGCTCATTTGACAGTACAATGCAGACATTCAGCGGTTTGTCTGCACCTCCTCTCTGAGGAGAATCTGCACAAAACCCTTTTTTCTTGTAGGCAGGCTGTTGAAGCTCGAACAAGCAGAGGTACAAATCATCACACAGGGATGTAAACCAACAGAGAAACGACTACAGTCGTGTCAAAGGTGGGCTTTTTGTCCCCCATAGACGATTTCTCAGACCAAAACCGACCAAAAATTGTTCATATTTTCACGAGCAATCTTTGTTTTTCATTTTCAAACTTCACTGCCAAACTGAAAATGCTGCAAAGAAAAAGAAAACACCAGAAACTCCATGATGATCCTCGCATCACAATTCCTTTCCTTTCCCCATATGAAGATTTTAATCCCATTACAGCTGCGTTTCAGATACCAGCACTCATTCAGTTTCTCACAAGATTTTAGATCTCATGACATTTTCTCTGTACGCTCTACCTCAGGTTCCCGCGGACGTTTCCATGGGTCTGCTGGCCGAGCCCCAGGTGGCGATGTTTTGCGGTAAACTCAACATGCACATCAACGTGCAGAGCGGCAAGTGGGAGCCCGACCCCTCCGGCAGGAAGAGCTGCATCGGTACCAAAGAGGGCATCTTGGAGTACTGCCAGGAGGTAAATTGTCTCTGAAAGTTTACAGTAGCTCTTTAGGAGAGGTTTGGTTTTTCTTGTCGATGAGTAAAAATAATTTTTTACAATTGTTTGTGATTTCACTTCATTAATTCATAGCATGTTATGTGTCAAGATATCTTGCAAGTGGTCCAGTTAAAAAGAATCTAATTTAGTCAAAAAGTTACATGTTAGGTCCTAGTAAGTCAGTTCAATCATGGTATTTTATGCCACAGCAATGTAATTTTCAATCAGTCATTAAATCCAATTTGGTAAAAAGTGTTCTAAGAGGAGGAAATGATTGAACAGGATGGAGTTTGAAAGAGAAAGAGAAAACAAACATGAGACAAGAATTGGCTTTTTTGTTCCAAAGTTTGTGGCCACAACAGCATCAGCAGTGGCGTCGTCGAGGAAAGAGTCACGAGTAAAACAGACGTAAAATGGAGAGCACACAGAGTTGAGCACAACATATATTCATCGGTGGCTTTGTCCAAGAAAGACACTGCTAACCTCCAGAACACTGAACTGATATTACTCTCTATGGAAATGAGAATAATACAGCAATGTAGTCGTCAATGGCTTTGTGGAAGAAAGAAATACAACTAAAGACTGAAGGCCTGAACCCGGAGAAATTCCTGTTGGAATGGAAAACAGTGTCCCCATTGCTAACGGCAACAATGGCCTCAACCGTTGCTTTATTGAAGGAAAATCCAGAGAACTCAGGAATGGGACACAGCTAAACACAACTCTGACCTTTTAGATTACTTATTAAAAAGAAAACAAGAATGTCTTCTAAGAAAAAGACATCACTAAAGATAGAAGCTCTGAGCTAGCCGATGTTCCTCTCTGATTGAAAACTGTACATTTCAAAACATAGCATTTGTTATATTTTAGTTTTTTTAGTCTCTGCTGTAGAATACCATCACCAGACACAATTAATAACAGTGATAATTTATATCACATAATAGTGTATTGAAACTGTTTTTGTTAGTCCATTTGTATTGTTCTTATCTCAGAACTGTGCTACTGAAAAAGTTTGAAAATGCTTGAATTTCACTTTGGAAAAACACACAAATCCTGCTCTTTAGAAAGATTACACCTTGTGGAAACTGATCTGGAGCTATCATATTATTTTGGTGTTTGTTTTTCTTGCCAACAAAATCCCAAATTTCTCTGGGTGACATGGTTGCCAAAATACTCTTAATTACAAGCTGACTGTTACTGGGAAAATTAAGTTGCATGGATATAAGCACCTTGTTGATTGGACAAAGAGAGGACATTCAAACCAAGAAGCTCAACGTAATGCAGCGTGCTTCAAAGTATACACTATAAATCACAGATCTAGTATGTTGTGTTGATCTGGAGAAATTTATGACAGAGGGGAAAATTACCCTATCCTTTAATCATCACAGAGGTGGGCTGTAATGTTGTCTACAGGTGTATCCAGAACTCCAGATCACCAACGTAGTGGAAGCCAACCAGCCAGTCAGCATCCAGAACTGGTGCAAGAAGGGACGCAACCAGTGCCGCAGCCATATGCACATAGTGGTGCCCTATCGCTGCCTGGGTAAATCCACCATGTTTTCTGGCTGTTTACGTTTTCAAAAGTGCCAGTTTTTCTCCTATTTGATAAAAAAAAAAAAGTTTCCGTATGGTTTCTGAGTTTGTTCTGTTTGCAGTGGGAGAATTTGTGAGCGACGCCCTGCTGGTTCCTGACAAGTGCAAATTCCTCCACCAGGAGCGGATGGATAAATGCGAGAGCCACCTGCACTGGCACACCGTAGCCAAGGAGGTGAGGACCTGTTTCTTTTTTTTTTTCCTCGCCGCTTCTCTTTGACGTATTTATCACCGTTTATGACCTACTCCGTGTCCATGACCGTGAAGAACTGTGGAGACCGCACCATGAATCTCCATGACTACGGGATGCTGCTGCCCTGCGGGATTGACCGCTTCAGAGGAGTGGAATTTGTCTGCTGCCCCAGCGAGGCGGAGAGGGGCGCGGACAGCGTAGAGCAGGACGCTGACGATTCTGACGTCTGGTGGGGCGGCGTGGAGACGGACTACGCCGACAACAGGTGGGCACAGATTAGAGGCGAGGCCCTAGGAATAGTGAAGTGATGCATCAGAAACTGCCTCATTCAGGCGTAGCATTTCCACAAGGACGGATATTACATCTTTGAAAGGAAACGGCTGCCATGACCCTCCCTCACTTCCTCAATTATTCTTCCTCAAATCATTTGACAAATGTCTGCCAGGCTTCAAACACAATTTGAGTTGAGCGTTGAATTAGTTTTAGTTTCCTCCTTTTCAACTTCCTTCCTTCCTTCAAAACAGTTTTTTTCCTTCATTTGTTCCTTCTTTTCTTCTTTCCTCCTTCCTTTCTTCCTTTAGTTCTTTCCTTCAAACTTTCTTTCTTTCTCTTCTTTCTTTCCTTCCTTCCTTCTTTAGTCTATTCCTTCTTTCCTTTCAACTCCCTTTCCATTCACCTTCTTTCCTCCTTTCCACCTTCTTTTCCTTTTTTCCTCCCTCCATTCGTTCCTTCCTCCCATCCTGCTTTCCTTCATTCCCTTCTACCTCCTTTCTCTCCTTCTTTCTTTCCTATTTCCTTTTTTCCAGTTTCCTTGTTCAATATCCACCACATACTGATGATGAACTTGAGCATTAGAATACAGCAGCAGGAAAGATTTCTGGGAATTGGACTTGGTAGAAGTGTGTAGCTGTTTTAGGATCAGTGTGTGTGAACCTGGTCTTCTCTCTGTCCTTTGTGTTCCTCCTTCATGCCCTCGTGTCTCTCAGCATGGTGCGGGAGCCGGAGCCAGCAGAGCAGCAAGAGGAAACCAAACCATCTGTGGTGGAGGAGGATGAGGACAAGCCGGAGGAGGAGGGTGACGACGACGAAGAGGAGGATGAGGAGGAGGAGGATGATCAGTTGGACAACGACCAGGACGGAGACGGAGAGGAGGACGAGGAGGCGGTGGACGAGGAGGATGACGATGATGAGGACGATGGCGTCATCATCGACGCGCTTGACGACGCCGACGAGCCCACCACTAACGTCGCCATGACGACCACCACCACCACAACCACGGAGTCTGTGGAGGAAGTTGTCAAAGGTAAGAGGGGGTGTAAACTTTTAAAATCCTAAACCCAGCCGTCGCGTTCAGGCCCACACTTTTTCTCCACCATATTTTCTGTACATATTGGCGTATTTTGCCTAAATGATAAGTGTGTGTATGTATGTGTCCTCCAAGATGTGTGCTGGGCCAATGCTGAGACTGGCCCATGCCGGGCCATGCTGCCCCGCTGGTACTTTGACCGCCAGGATGGCCGCTGTGTTCAGTTTATCTACGGTGGCTGCGGAGGCAACAGGAATAACTTTGATTCAGAGGAGTACTGCCTGGCTGTCTGCAGCAGCGTCAGTAAGTCCTGCCCACGGCAGTGAGCCAGCCTTAACCAGCCAATCAGATCTCTCTCTAACTCCCCGGTTTCCTCCTTGGTGTGTTTTTTGCCTCCAGACGTATATTCCTGTCTAACATGCAATTATTCCTCTATATTCGAAGCTTCCCCCCCTTCTACTTTCCCTCCTTTTTTTTGCTTTCTGACACCAGTGTGAATGTTGCTACATGGGCAATTCTTTACAAGTGGGTCAGAGTGTTTGAACATTTCCACTTAGTTTAGAAGTGACTAAGTCCAGACTATGGAGGGATGAAACACGTTTGGAGTGGAGATAAAATCTCTGCACACACCTGTTAAAATGCCAAACTTTCTACTTTATAGAAGTTTTCCAAATCCACTAGATTATTCAGACATCTCTTATCCAGATGTCTGGATCTGGATGAGATTTTTTTTGTCAGATTTAGTTTTGTACTCAATTTTCTCAGCTTTTCTTGCAGACTCCTGGGCGAAGCATTCTGTTCCACATTAACAAAAACAATAATTACATTGAAGGTGTACATTTCCTAGAATATTGTTCCAGAGGGCAAAAGTTATTTAGAAAAAACCTGCCGTTATACAAAAATAAACTGTAACATATGACATTATAATGTAGTCTTTTTTTAATACTGAAAACTAGAATTTCCTCAAGTTTAATTTGAAAAACCAGTAAATAAAAAGAAAACCAGTCAACTACAAAAAGCTTATTCTAAAATAAATCTTTACAATCTAACGGGAGAATAATTTAAAACCTGCAGCTGTCGTCATTTAACCTCCATTTTTCTCATAACGGTGGCTTTTACAATGCGCCCGTCTCCTGTATATTAGCTCAGCGTCAATATGAGCTGTGAAATAACCCGGGCAGACATTATTTTCGCAATAAGCCACGCTTCAGCGCCCATCGTCCTTTATGTGCGTGACATGTTGCAGGCTGGGCTGCTGGTTCCCCTGGTTTATTCATTCACTTCACAATTCGATTTTGTTTGTGTAAAATGAGTCGGAATTCGAACCTGCGTTCGACATGCTAATGCCGTATTAGCATGTGTGATAAATCAACAAGTTTTATTCTCTAACGCACATAAATCAGTTAAAGTAAAAGCCATGTTAGTGTTTGTTTGCAGTTGTTTTGTGAGTCCAGGTAATGGAAGATGTTTCAAAAGCACTCAATTGCTCAACATTTTAAGTTTAAACTTAAAAGTGTTTCATTGAGATTTAGTGTGACGCATAATTGATGCATTGTTTTTCTAAGATTTTTTTTTTTTTTTTTGGACAAAAATCTGAACAATTAACTTGGTTAACTTTCAAGTCTACATTTAGCACCACTCTATCCCAATACAAAACATCAACAACATCTTCATATTTAAGGTTCTGTAAAATGTTTGAAGCTGAGAAAGCCCCGCGCTAGGGGCAGCGAGTCACGTCCTTCTGGTGTTTTTGTGCAGTCACGCTCTCGTTAGACGTGACCGATTTCACATGACGTGCGACCTTCACGCCTGCGCTCGCGCAGCGCTTTGAAAGCGCACTTGATGAATGATCAACTTTCCTCTGATTAAACTTTTAACGCCGTAGCGCCGTCCGATTTACTCCCAGATGAATTCACGTCAGGAGTTTCGCCAGGAAAGCTCCAACATGGTCTGGGTGAAGTTATGATTGTAAGAGGTTTTGTCTCTTTTCTTCAATGCATTATGGCTCATCTAATGCATTTACGCACTGTTTGAAGGTCCTGGCTTCCAGCTACACAACTGTTTTTTTCTTTTCTCTGCTGTCAATAACCTCATTAACCCTTCTCTGGACGTTGTGATCCCATTCCTGCCGCTCTCTGAAACATCTCCTCACCAACGGGATTTCTTTTCCTCTCCTCCTTCTTTTTTTTTTTAAATCGTGTCGCAGTTCCCACAGCAAAGCCCAGCTCCCCCGACGCGGTGGACAACTACCTAGAGACGCCCGCCGACGAGAACGAGCACGCCCACTTCCAGAAAGCAAAGGAGAGTCTGGAAGCGAAGCACCGCGAGAGGATGTCCCAGGCAAGAAACAAACCAACGTGTTTGAAAACCGACTGACGCATTTCTGCTTCAATCTCCTTCCTTCACCTGGAGACAGCTCCAGTTTGTAAAATAGCATTCTGTAGAGAAGCTGACGTTTTTTTAAATGTAGTTATAACAACAAATCTGGGTCTTCAGGGTTTTTTTCATGGAGTAATTGCATTGAATTGAATAGAATGACACTAAAAGTACCAGTAATATTCTTTTGGAACTATTTTCTGGTAATTAGGTTGGAAACTATATGTTTTCTCTGCATCATTTTTTGCAGATAAAAAAAAATTGTTTTAAACTCCAAAAATTGAAATTAATTTGTGTCCAAGTTGTCTTTTCCAAATGCAATATCACATTAGCGACTCTAAGCAAGTTTTATTTGGCTTCCATAAATCCACTGCAACGTTTCCAACCCATTTTGAAAATTTGTTGAAAAAGACAGAGAACTCTGCACTTCGTCTCTGAAAAGCAGCAATATGTGAAGCGATGTTCTGCCGGGACCGGACGAAAATAAAAATCAGCTCGCCAGACTTAATAAATGTTTTCCTTCCTGTGTTTGCGCTCAGGTGATGAGGGAGTGGGAGGAGGCCGAGAGGGAAGCCAAGAATCTTCCACGTGCCGACAAAAAAGCTGTGATTCATGTAAGACCAGCATGGAAGCACACATCGGAACACCACCCATGTTTTTTTGTTTCAGTCGTTTTTCAGTACTGATGGGATTTTTGTGTCGCTGCAGCGTTTCCAAGAGAAGGTGGAGGCTCTGGAGCAGGAGGCGGCCAGCGAGCGCCAGCAGCTGGTGGAGACCCACATGGCCCGGGTGGAGGCTCTGCTCAACGACCGGCGCCGCCTGGCTCTGGAGAGCTACCTTACGGCTCTGCAGCAGGACCCACCCAGGGTGAGCGGCACCGACTGTTCTCCGTTTCAGAGGATTTCACATCAAAACCTCTCCACTGATGTTTTCTTTTGAAGGTTCCCCGCCGCATGAATAATTCTCGCCGCCTCATTGTCTTTCACAGCCCCGTCACGTCTTCAGCCTGCTGAAGAAGTACGTCCGCGCCGAGCAGAAGGACAGGCAGCACACCCTCAAACACTTTGAACACATTCGCATGGTGGACCCCAAAAAGGCTGCTCAGATCAGGCCTCAGGTACAGACGCACTGCTTCCTTCTGCCTTAAAAAGTCTGAAATTCATCTGAAATTCATTGAAATATCTTTATTTCATTTTAAAAAGTACGTTGTTAATCACGGGTCTTAAATTTTGTCTTTACAGGACAATTTAATCTCCTATATTTAGTTTTTTTTTTTTTCTTTTCTTGGGACTTTTCTGTCAGGCAAAAGTTTGAGTCACACTCAGACATCTTCATTGCTTGTGACTCGAGACGGTTGAGGCTACAGCTAACTGCTAACATGCCCTTGGGTAAACCAGCTACCCTAGCAAGAGTAGCTAGTTACCAAGGGTTTAACAGTGAATTGGTGGTAGTTAGCTGAGTATTTTTTGCTAGCTAATTAACAAGGGTATGTTTGATATGATATTTTAGCTTGCTAGCTATGATACTTAGTACTTATTTAGCTAGCTAAAATATGTTCTTATTTTAGCTAGCTGCATAAGTGCTAGCTAGCTAATTAGTGGATAAGTGCAAATTTATTGCTGGTTACCTGGATGAAGTTTGTACATTTCTCTGGAGACACTGGTCCTAAACTGGTTTAAAATCATAATAGACTAAAAGTCTTAAATTTAAGTTGGTTAAACCTGCAGAAACTGTTGGTTTTTGTTGTGTCTTAAAATGGAAATCCCCCCGTTTCTCACAGTCTGTACTTTTGTGCTACAGGTGCTTACTCATCTGCGTGTAATTGAGGAACGTATGAACCAGTCTCTGGGCCTTCTCTACAAAGTCCCTGGTGTTGCCGACGACATCCAAGACCAAGTTGGTAAGTTTTTACTCCCACAGCATCCTGCTGCCACCACCGTGTGTCACTGGGGCGATTGTGAGTTCTTCTACACAAACCATATTGTAGTTTTTCGGTTTTCTTGGGGTTGTTCTGTCATAACATCCAGATGAAATAAACATTTAGCAGCAAATAAACTTTTTATTTAAGGTGTTATAAATCCAGAAAAAGTTTCATAGCCACCGAAATGTTTGGATTTGGCTGCTTCAGCAGAAATAATCACGAACATTTTAATCATTCCAAACCATTTCTTGCAGCTTTGGATATAAATCTCTTATACTCTTTGTGGCTGCTGACCTAAATGGGATGTGGATACTGTGAAAAGCTCAATGCCTTGATTGTGTTACGGGTAACAGATTAAATGCTCTGAATTCCAGTCCGCAGAAATGTTTTTTTTTCTTCTTTTTCTCCTCCCCCTACCGATAAGGACATTGGAGCCGTTTGGCCTAATTCTTCTGTTCAGACTCAAATGAAACTGTTCGCTGGAAAGATAAATCCTCTCTCTCTCACCGCTGCAGTCGCAAGGTTGTGTCTGTCACATTCTGCGCTGCCCAGCAGAGCGCACCACAGATGAAACAAATACCATTTAAAAGTCTGCCCATCTGTTTTGGAATAAATGACAAATAGAGCACCAATTAGACGTATCTATTTTGCAGAGCTCCTGCAGAGGGAGCAGGCCGAGATGGCCCAGCAGCTGGCCAACCTGCAGACCGACGCCAGGGTGAGCTACGGGAACGACGCCCTGATGCCCGACCAGGAATTCGGAGATGGCCAGACTGACCCGCTACCCCAGGAGGACACCCTGGGAGGAGTCGGCTTCATCCACCCTGAGAGCTTCAACCAGCAGAACACAGAGAACCAGGGTGCTTATTTAAAAAAGAAAAAATAAATAAAACTGTTATTGGGTTAAAAAAAACACTGAAGCAAAACATGAGCTCAGTTATTGATACAGTTTAAAACACAGATTTGCTGGTAAAGATGTGCAAGACTAAATATAGCTTATTGCCAAAATGAAAACAAGGCGACAAGCAAAATCACAGCTGCCTAAAAGCAATCTCTTGTTATTTTGCATGTTACTTTCAAGCTCCAGACCATCCTTCCAGTTTCTTCAGTGTTTTTCTAATTAACTTTGCAGCCACCACACAGAAGTGATCTTATATTACTGTTCAACTTTCCACCTTAAATCATATATTATATGCATCAATTGCCCCAAACACTCTTCACGTTGCTTCGACTCCCTTTAACTGTAGTATTTACTTCCCCCAGAAGGGGGCGTGGCTGTTTGTGGGAGAAAGTGCTAGGTTTTTTTGCACATTTTTACCAATAATGTTGGCACCAGTCTTTTGTCCAAAGAAACACAGATAGGATTTTTTGTGTGTTCCTGCACCCTCTGGTGGTAATAAGAGTCTTTGTATGTCTACATAGTTGCTATTTATAAAACCAAACTCGAATCATAAAAAGTGATTTAATTATAGATGTAGTCTAATGGGGTCTAGTTTCTCTGCTCCACCAGGACCATTCTTAACAAGAGACCTTTGAAAAGGTTAATTAACCTGCCAACAGTCTTTTATGAGGAAATGTTACTGTGTTCATAGTTGGGAAAATAGCTTCAGTAATTGGTTGAAACTTGAAATAAATAAAAAATGTAATAGATCGTACCGTTTCTTCCTGCTAGTGACCGGAGTCAAGATGGACGCCGTCCCCGAGATGCGGATGGAGACAGAGGACAGACAGAGCACTGAATATGAAGTCCACCACCAGAAACTGGTAAAGCACATCTCCACCTTGTCCGCCTGGTAAACTCTCAAGGTTGTCACCATGGAGACGAGTAGACGACCGTAATAATGCTTGCGTCACACTTTCTCCACCGGCCTCTGATCGGTGGGAGGTTTGCTGCCGTCTTCGGCGACGTTTTTTCCCGCTCTGCCCCGAAGCCGCTCCACTGAAGATTATAGAAACGTTTCTGCTCTCCATCTTTAATCTCCTCAATCCATTTTCTGCCCAAATCCACGCACCTCACTGCTCTCACCTAAAGGCTGTAATCCCACAATCCCTGCATGTTATTAACGCCGCATTTCATGCAAGCACCAGGAGCAGCCTGAGCAAAGTCACTTTTTATTAGATTATTTGTCATTTATTGGTTTCTCTTAGATTTTTCTTATAAAGCTGTCTTTAAAGAAAACAAGAACAATTTTCTTTCTTCCTGGAGACATACTGAAAATAACAGAGCGCTGTAATCCTGTTTTGTTGTTGCCGAATGCATGTAGTGCATAGTGTGGGAGTCATCTGGCCGCCGCAGGAAGGAAATGAATTTTTCATCCCAAGTTGTTCAACTCTGCAGCACAATTTCACCCTAATGTCCAGAGATGTAATGACAAACATCAGACGCGCTGCAAATAACCCGCTCGGGTCATTTAACTACAGTCTTGCGTTTGCGACCTGACCACCGTTTGTCCTTGACCTCCCGCAGGTCTTCTTCGCCGAGGACGTCAGCTCCAACAAGGGCGCCATAATCGGGCTCATGGTGGGAGGCGTGGTCATAGCAACGGTGATCGTCATCACCCTGGTGATGCTGAGGAAGAAGCAGTACACTTCCATCCACCACGGAGTCATTGAGGTGAGAAACGCAATGTGTGTGTGTGTGTAGGGGTGTGTGTGTAGCATTACAAGTAAAATGTCAGTGTATTTTTGTCCAATGACACAACATAAGGCAGGTTGTAGTCATGTAGTTCTAATCTGATTAGGATAAAAATGGAAAATATAGAATCTGTTTAGTAAACAGTTCCGGTGTAGACTGGAAAAGCCTGAAAAAATGCAAACCCCAGAAAAATAAAAGCCATTTTTTTTATTTTTTAATATCTCAAAACACAACACTTTAACTCAAATTAATATATTTTCTTTGCTTATTTGGGGATGTTTGCTTCTTTTGCCAGCAGGTTTTACATTGGTTTCAATTCCAAAACAAAATCCCTGAAAGTCCGTTCTTCCATTCTGTGATTCCAAGCCGTCATCAAACCGTCTGGATTTGGATAATCCTGTCCAGATTTTTCCAAGTATTTTAGATTTTCATCAATCTAAGTCCGACCCGATGTATATATTAAAAAAAAACTTTGAAACAGCCCGTTATCACTTCAGAAACCTTTTTTTTTTTTTTTTTTTTCAAATGGAAAACTTTGAAAAGCAAACGGATTAATGCCTCTGCTACGTTTAATTTTCTGGTTTCATGTTTCTAATTGGTCGCATTCATCTTTCCTGAAATTTCATTAGCGCTTCGATTTAAAACATGAATCACCGATTTGTTTTTGTTCATTTGTCTTCGAGACTAGTGGCTCCTGAAATGACAGAACATGTCGGTTTTCTCTCCCATATGGACCTCCACCACATGACATGTGTAACCTCCCACCCCCACCCCTCTTGGCTGCCCTCCAGGTGGATGCTGCCGTCACCCCCGAGGAGCGCCACCTGTCCAAGATGCAGCAGAACGGCTACGAAAACCCCACCTACAAGTTCTTTGAGCAGATGCAGAACTGAGGCGACAAATAAAAAAAAAAAGAAATAAACACACACACTCATAAACACACCATCACCTCCCCCCGCCTCTCCTCCTGTTTCATACCACTTCCTTCACTTTATTGCAGCAAGACGCCTTTTTCTCTTTCTTTTTTGTTTAATTAAATTAAATTGTAGAAGTTGCTGCGTCTCGGCCGTAAGCGGGAGGGGGAAAGGCAAAAAAAAAGAAAAAAAAAAGCACACTTTCTCCGTTTAGTTTCGGGGCGGCACGTCTCTAAAAACAAAATGATTTCATCCTCCTGGAGAACAAGTGAGTGTCCCCCTCTCTTTCCTTTCTCCTCCCTCCATCCTCGCCTCCTTCCACGCAACAGCTGGGCTGTGTGAAGCCGCCCCGGGCTCCGAAGGGACAACACGGCGACCACGTTGACGACGGCTGTAGTAAATGTTGGAGCTGTTTTTACTTTGTCGTTTCCACTTTTCTTTTTTGAAAAAAGATCGAAAACGGTAAAAAAAAAAAAAAAAGTAAACTGATGTAAAGTCATTTTTTTAAAATTGCGTGTAATGTTGCTGAAGTAATAATGCTGAAGTCTTAGCTGTTTATGTAGTGTGCATGACAACAGGATTTGGAGTAAGGAAAAAAAAAAAACACAACCGGATCTTGACGCTGCTCTCTCTGGAGATCCTTCCTCACTCAGATTGTCATTCTAGCAAGATTGTACATTTAGTATCCAATCGTGATCACGTGACCATCCAGACGAGAACGAAAAATATCTAGAAACCTAGAGGAACTGGCTCTGCTTTTTCATATCATGTGATTTTAGTTTTCCTCTTTTCTTAATTTTTTTTTAAGTTAGAAGTTCTGAGCTCCTCCCGTTCCTGAGGCTGGAGGGCAAAGAGGAGATTCATCTCTAAATTTTCACCCATCGAAGTATATTGTCCAGAATCCTTACGTGTACCGACGTTCTGAACGCTGCAAAAACAAAACCCTACTAAGTGTTTTTGCTCTTTTTTTATTGTTTAGTACACTTGAAATGAGAAAACTAAATCACAAGCAAATTTTCAGCAAGAAGTGAGTTTAATTCAATTAAAAATGGCAGATTGTTCCATTTATAACTAGTACTTTATCAATAGTTAGGCCTTATTTACTTAAAATAAGCTCCTATATTGTGCTGAAAAGTTACTTGTAAGTTAGTTTTTTAGAAATTAGAGCAAAAATACTTGAGACTTTGTGTTTTTGCGGCGGAGTTACTCCTGATCTCGTTCTTGTTTGTGTGACGGTTGAGAGAAGCAGGTTGGGATGGTTTCCATGGTTCCTACACAGTCTGGACGGAAAAATATCTTTATTTCCACACCTTAACCCTTTCTGCCATCCTCCCAGTTTCTCGTTCTTTTTTTTTCTTCTTTTTTTTGCAGATGCAATATTTTCCACTCACCCACTGTTGGATATTTATCATAGAGTTCTGGTGAACTTGTGTATTTTATATTTTTTAAAGTGGAAACAAAATACTGGGGAGTCTGGAAATGACTATGAAATCGGTGTAGGAACCCTTTCAGTCGCGTTTTCCTCCATTTGTAAGCCAATGCCGTCTCATTATTCCTTTAGTTTTGCTTCAGGAGTGCTAAGAGGTAGAAAAGGAGGAAGAGGAGAGGAAATGACTTGCAGTTTCGGATGGATAACCAGGCAGTCTGTGTATATAATGGATTTTTCACTTCCCGCTGCACCTCCCTTCCCTTCCTCGCCTTTTCTTTTTCCTCCCGGTGTTGCTGCTCACCTCTCTGCCATCAGCTCAGACGCTGACACACAGATATCGATGTTTTCACCGCAGAGAACCAACAGCCAAGTTGGAGGAGAGCGTAAAGTACATGGAACCTCTCACACGTGTTCATAGATCCCATGACGAATGAAGCAACTGAGTGAAATGTATATTTTAGGGATGCTGCTGGGTGAGTTTGTTGTTTCAGAGGGTGCGCCATAGAGTAGTAGAAGAAGAAGAAGCAGGATTTTATTATTTTTTTCTCTCTGTGGGGTATATGTTTGTTTTTTTTCCACTGTGTAATATTGTGCAGGCCATTTGCATCGACTGGGAAAATGCTTTCTACACTGTATTCCATAATAAAGTTTTGAATGTACATAAAAATAAAAGCGGTGTCTCGTCTTTTACTTCTTTAAATCTGTTAACCGTTTGGTGGACCAAACCGAAACAACTGGAAGTATAATTGAATATTTAACATGTTTTAAAAGAAGGTGGCATGCATGATCTTATTCCAATTGTAAATGAGGATGGACTTTAAAGAAACACAGATGGAATGGCCCAATCAAAGTCCACCAACTTTTTAGGTTTGAATTTGGCTGTTGCCTAAAGCTGATGATGGCTACAGCGACGTCCATATAGCCTGTGGACTTTTAAATAGATGTCCACAGATCATTTTTACTAAGCTTGGGCTAGTTTAATACAGAACCATGTTACACTTTTAAGATTTTTCAAATTCGTAAGCAAATATTTTTGCATTACGCGTTGGTCTGTCTCAAACTCCAGTAAATGCGCTGAAGTTCAAGAGGTTTGAATTGTTTTTCAGCTATTTTTATTAAAATGAACTTATGAATCTGGCTTTGCAACAAAATCAAGGTAAAAATCTATGTACATTCTAATACAAAATGCATGTATGACTATGTATTTGATATATAAATCGTCTTTAATAATTTATTTTAATAACTTCCCAACCTTACTCTTTATATCAATAAAAATGTCATCTGAAGATGCTCAACGCGGCCAGTAGGAGGCAGTATTGACACCTAAAGCCCGTTTTCTTCCCACAATCCACCGCGGTCCTCCACATTTGTTGCTCTGAGTGTCAAACCCAAGGTGAGTTATTCTTTGGAAGCTCAAACTACTATTAAAATATGCATGGTTTCATCTTGTATATGACTTGTTTGTGTTCTGTGTCCACTTAATTAAGGGTTGTAGCGGTACAATTAACAGCTGAGTGTCTGAAAGTACATTTAAAATAAGTCTTTAGAAGGCGACGCTTTAGCATTTTTAGCATGCTTAGCTTTGACTGCAAGGCATTTTTTTTTAATTTAACAAACGTTTAATTGTTACTTGAGGATAATTTGTAACTTATTGATATTGTTGGTTGAGTTGTTATAGATGTCTAAAATATCTCCGAGTTTTTAGGCTTGTAATTGTCGGAGCTAGCTATTGCTAACACCGTCGTTAGCTGCAGCTACTTCCATATAATCACTGCCTGATTTAAACTCCTCCGATCGCTATTTATCCTTAATATCTGGCCAGTGAAACAGAAATAAATTTCCTTTTTTATTGTATTTTCTTATTGCATTGTTCAAAGAAGATGGAAAATGTCTGCAGTTTTTATAAAGATGTTTTTAATTGTGAAGCAGTAGCAGGCATTGTAAGGTCACCCTGCGCTCTAAAGGGAGACCCTTTGCTGCTTTTTGTGCAATTTACTGATATATATATATATAAACTCCAGTCGTCTAAGGGTGGCCTAACGCAACTTTTAGATGTCTTTTTGCTTCAGCACACCTGGTTCCAATATCAGCTCATTAGCATGCTTTCCTAGCCTTTCTACTGTATGGTAGGAAAGCAGTTTAGTCATTTAATTTCAGATCACTGCTTTACATGGTAGCAGTTTTCTCAATTATTATTAAAAACCTGGCTTAAAGAAGGCCCGTTTATTTAACTTACAAGCAACAAAAATCGTTCATGTTTGAACATGGGCGGTGGTTCCACTCACTTTATTCAGATTACAGTTCAGCAAAAACCTGTTAAGCCTTTAATTTGTCTGTTTTCAAGAAAAGGTGACACATTTATATTTTTATTTTGAATATTTAAATACATATATATTTAATTAAAGCTTGTTCTGCCTAGTTTTTTTAATCCTTTTTGTAAATTAAGTACTACTGTTAGTTTTAACTTGCCCTTTTACCCTTGGATTTGCAATGTAACACAAGGATTCAGGTTTTGTTCTCCACATTTTGCTTCAGCGGTGTGATTTGAGTCGTCTGTTTCCTCCAGATGTCGCTGCATCGGCTGTTCCAGCTGTCCTCTCTGCTGCGCTCCGCCGTGAGCCTCACCCTGCGCAGGAACGTCGGCATCTCTGCGGTGGTCTTCAACAAGGCCAAGGAGCTCGACCCCATCCAGAAGCTCTTCCTGGACAAGATCCGGGACTACAGCGGCAAGAGCAAGTCAGTCAATTTTAGTTTTTCTTCTGTTCTTGTTCACCCCAAACACTCGGTGGTAGCATGAGGAGTTGGAAGTTGAGCTCGTGTAACGGCGTCCCGTTGCCTCGGCTCCCCCAGGACCTCCGGCGGCATCGTGGACGCGGGGCCCGAGTACCAGAAGAACATGACCGAGGAAGTAGCCAAACTCCAGAGGCTATACGGAGGAGGAGACCTCAACAAGTTTCCAGACTTCAAATTCGCTGGTTGGTTCTCCTTTTTTTTTTTTTTCTTTTTTTCTCAGATCAGCAAATGTAGTTTTTAAATCAGTCCCAGAATCTAGGATGTCTGCGTCTCTTCCTGAAGGACAGACCAACCCAGACAGAGCGGCGTAGCTTGTAGTTATTTATGAAATGGCTAAAGTATGGAAGTTTAAGTCAAAGTTCCTCCACCAAGAAGCCTTGATTTATTCCTCTGATTAACTAAAGTGCTTCATTGTGTCCCTGGAGGGCAAATATGGAGCAGCCAGCAGTTTATCCCCACAATTAATTTCAGCTAATAAAAATAGCAGCAGCCTTGGTGAGACGGGGGAGCAAGTTCTTTATGACGTGGCTTTTTTTTTCTTTTTTGCTTAGACGCTGTTTCACACTTTCCCTTTCATGAATATTTATGCCTCTGAAGAGACGCGCTGTCATTTTTCTTCTTTGTCCGCGTCTAAAAATAGCAAAGATGGTGACAGAGGAAGATGACTTGTGTTGGATTCAGATCCAGGAGGCTTTTTTATTTCCTCTCGCTCAGCTTCAGGCTTACATTGTTGCTTTTTAGAATCAGTTTTGACAGTTTGTGATGTAGCTGGTGTTTAATGCCTTTTTTTTTTTTTTAACCCTACAGAGGCGAAACTCGACGAAGGCGCCAAGTGAAGGACGTCCATGTTGTAAATCTCCTACATGTCTCAAATATGTTGTATTTAATAAAAGTGTGGAGCGAAAAATGAGGATCTGGATTTTATTTTACGCAAGTTGTAAATGGTAAATAATTTTGGGACCCATCAAAAACCTGCTGATTTTTTTGTTTTTTTTTCAGATCACAATATCAGAAATGTTATTTTGAAATGTTTAGCCACAAAGTTTGGTGTTTTATTGGTTTTATGTTACAAATAAAAATGTAAAAGGTATGACAGTCCCCCTGAATCAGTTTATTCTCTTAATTACGTCTTTTGTTTTTGCTAAAACAAGCCTGGAAAGTCTCTGAACATCAGATTTCACTGATTATCATTTAGATTTACATCTGGACTTTGACTAGGCCATTCTAATTCTTACAGTTCTTGTGATCTGAATTATCTCAGTGTAGCTCTGGCTTTGTGTTTATGGTTGCTCTGTTTAAAAAATTAAACCAAAGCATAATGCTGCCGTTTCCATGGGGATGTTGTGTTTTTAACATCTCCACATGTTCTTAGGTCTTCGTTTTGTTTACATAACAGCTGGATTGTAGATGAGATTAAATCGCACACAGGTGCTTTATGTAAGAATTTGCTAAATTTGCAACATTTCAGATTTGAAACCATCCATTTCCCTTAGACTTCACTCTTACCCATTGCTTTGTGTTAGTATATCTCAAAGACATTTGTTGTTTTTTAATGTGACAAAAAGGAAAAAAGTAAATTCCTGGGTGAAACCCAGAAATGTGAATGCAAAGTCTTGGGAAAACATAAATGTTTTGTGTTGGATTCCGGTTTTATTTCATGACCTGATCCTAGAGATTTACTTCTAATTTCCCATTCAGTGTATGGATTACGTCTCGGTCTCGGTTTGCAGTGAAATGTAGTTCTTATTATCTGAAACTGACTGAATTACAGTGAGCCAAATGTCTGGTGACCTAGATAGAAATTGGCTGTCACTCTGAATTAGTCTTGAGAGTGCCACATGATGACAAGGTCAGGGATGCATTTAAAGTCTCTCCAGGATGACTGTTTGAAGCCTAAAATAGCAGCCGAAATGCTGTTTTTATTCGACCCGCTGCTTAAAATTTTAGGCTGGCGCTGCCACGCTTTGAGATCGATCTCAGGAGGCTCCAGATGAAAAGCGCGAGCAGGTCCGGCGCTCGTCTAGAATCACTTGAAAGATTCATATGTAGTTTTGCTCTCTGAGTTGCTGGTGCTCTTATTATTTTACGCCTCTGCGAATGTACGGGAAAATGAAGAGGAGATGATAGAAAAAGAGAAAAACTTTTATTGATTCATTCAAATAAAACTCTGTACAGTCATCCACACGTCATTCGATAAACAGTGGCACGAGAATAGATAGATATATATAAAGACAGAAAAGTAAGGCAAGTTTGTTTACAAAAAAGCGTGATCCCGAGATCGATATGACTGTGAAATTAAAAAGGCACAAGGTTTACTGTAGATAATTTATGTATACATTTATCAAAGAAGACCATGCAGGCACATCAGGACGGAAGGGGGTTGGTCTCAAGTTGAACGAGTCAAACTTATTCCTCCTGGTTTTACTAAGATCATGATATGGGGATTTTAATGGTGTTTGGGCCTGAGACAGAAGACAAAATACTGACTGGAGGTAAGCTGTATTTAAGTCTGAGTTGTCTGGAAACAACTGAAATAATTCAGTATGGCTTCAGAAGATTCCCCTTAGATTCAGTTTCTAAAACAGAAATAAAAGTCACTTGAATTAAACATCAGTCTTTGGTTTAAAAAAAAAATTAAAAAAAAGTCAAGTCAGAGGATCACTTTCGAGATGTAACCAGCAGGGGGCAGCAGAGCACCACAGCGCTGCTTCAAGTCCCGTAAGAAAAGAGGATTTTGATGGGCAAAAGTGAACAGCACAAAAAGCAAGATGTAATCAAAGATCAAAATCAAAACAAAGCCAGGATCGAGTTTGGTGTTTGCTGGAAGATCAAAAGCGGGGAAATGGATCTGAATCCATTGTTGGCACCTCATCACAGGAGGGGGACGGGGGATTTATTCTCCGTCGAAGGAGAGCCATCTTCTCAGAGCATGAACGATTGAGTGTGTTTGAAATCCTGGGGCTGACGAGGGATAGAAGCAAAACATAATTCATGTCTGAGTGATCAGAATCTAAAGAAGAGGAGCAGTAGACGGGGAGGACACTTACTTCTTGGGGTGGGGGGACGTAGTTGACGTTGGACCTGAAAGACAAAGCCAACGTGAGGACAGCAGACAGCTGCGTTCTGACTCATACTATACATACATCGTACAAGGAACAGAGCGAAAGGCACCTCTGAGTCAAGATTTAATGGAGCACAACGAAGAGCGTAATAGATAGAAACCACAATCTGCTATTTTGTGCCTCCAAACAAACCCTTCTCTGTTTTTAATTCTTCTTTTGTGGTAATTGGGTAGTTTTATTTAATCATAAAAATGTTCCAACTTTACATACAAGTTAAATCAGTTAAATCTATTGGAGAAACCGCCTGTTTTCAGCCTGTAAATGATTCCATTTGTAAGTAACCATAGTGGCACAGAGGTGAAAGTTTTAAATTTCTTAAAATGTAGGTCGGATACGTGGTAATAATGCACATGGAGTGTCTGAGCAAAAGCAGAATAAAACATAATCGGGAAATTACAGACAAATGGCGTTTTAAATACGGCTTTCCATTCCAGGTAAGATACTGACTACCCACAGCTCTCACACGCTGCCCCGTTTTAAACAAAGATGTCTATTATCTTGTCAATGTGTCACATTCACTGCACACTTTAACTTTAATGAAGCAGGTAAATTTTTTAGTAGACTCATTAACATTTCTACCTGGCTTTATAAATATTACATTTGTTATTTAATAATGTACAGATGCCAAAGTTGATGCGATGAATTATTCAGATTCGGTGATTGTTTAGACTTGAGGGAGTCTGGTTTTACATTATGACCCGAAGCTAAAGTCTCTCCTGAACTTTAGGGAAAATAATTATATTTCCATCTTGAACGTTGGACTGAAATGATGAGAACGGAGGTTATTTCTCTTCCACTGCAGGATGTTCCTGCCTCTTCCGTGTGTTCAATATGCAGCCAGCTTGCAGGACCAGAGGAAACAAAGAAACGACTCCAACAGTAAAAGAAATCAGCTTAGCAGCAAGTAATTAACACCTTATCTCGTTAGTTTAATCCAAACAAAACGGCCGTGGCCACGATTTATTTCCCCAGCGGAGAGACGGAGAGGGGGAGGACGTTTCTCGACGGCGTTCAGCCGTTTCCTGGAGTCGGTGCCGGTAATGAGATTTAAACTCTTCTGGCTGTAAATTTGTCCTCGTGTTTCACTCACGTGTCGTCCGCTCTGTGTAGGGTTTGGCTGCTGATGTGGGCCGCGCCGTGACACTGGGAGATCCAAAACGACCTGCGGGGTATCAGGTTGGCGGCTTTAACAAGAGCGGGCTCGTGTTGCACAGCACACCATGCGGGAGTTTTGGAGGCAAGTCGTTCGCGGAAAGGTGTAGGGATGCGGGTTCACGCACCCGTCGGGTTCAAACAACTACGATCTTTAGCATTTTTACATCTAGACTAAAAATTGCAGCCTACTGGTGATGAAAACCCAACATTCAGTTTCTCTGAAAGTCATAACACTGCATCAAATGGAAAACATGGTTACTTTTGCACGTATTTGCGCATAAGTGTGGCGAAGAGCTTGTTTGCCTCTCTCCTTTTAACCAAAAAAAAGTTTTCCTTTCACTAAACCTCCCATTAATCCCCTTCCATATTGTAGTTTGGGTTCAGCCAGTTACATTTTTTTTTCTTTTAAATCTGAGAAAGTGAGCTTGGAAGTTTTCAGTTGCTGAAAACCAAAACCATTACAATGCATTCTTGCAACTGAGATCATTTATTAGTAAGACAATTGAAATAGTTAGGAGTAGGTATGATGAGAGCATGTTAAGAAGCAGATAGTTAAAAAAGAAAAAAAAATCAGTTAATAGTGTTATGAGATGTAAATTCATTCAGAACAGTCATAGCTGTGAGTAACGCTCTGGCTCTGACTGCTGTTGAGCATAGGTAAGACATTTACCATTTATAATTACTCCACAAAACCACTCTTAATCCTATTGATTTAATGGAGACAGGAACTCTCCCCTGTAGTTTTCTCATCTAAAGGATGTTGCATAGTTGGACCATCTGCAGGTGTGAAGCGCAGAGACACTAGAACACATTAGATCCTGCAGCTCCGGTCACTCAGATCATCTCGGTGTGTTTTTGCAGTAAAGGCGACCACAACTGTTTGGATCTGGCACTTTTTTTTCTTTTTTTCTTTACTTTTGCACCACTGTTCTTTCTGCCCTTTGGATGTTCAAGTCGCCATGAGTAATTGCGTGCGTGTCGGCTGCTCAGTGCGATATCCCACCGATGTAATCCCAAGATAACAATAGAGACAGATTAAATAAAACAAAGATGAATACAGTTTGACCTTTTCGTTCGTAGACAGATAATGACATCAGTTTTCCTGTGCAGATAGCTCCCGGTGGACTTAGCAGCATAATACTGTGATGTGAACACTCCTAAAGCCTTTAGTTGTCAAAGACGATGAATAAGCTGGATATTTTACTTCTCCAGTCTTGTTTTGTGATCTTTTTTTTTTTCTTTAATGTAAAAAAAGTTGATTTAACCAGGGTTTATTTCTGTTCTCTTCAGGTTTTCCACACAGGAAGCGCGTTGATGCTGCATGGCCTCCATCATATTTGTGAGATGTAAGGATACATATCATGCAAACCTGATCTTTCTAATCTTTACATACATTCTTTTTCCTCAAAGAGATTTTGTAGATCAAGTACAAGGACTCCTTGCCTCAGAGTTAAATTAGATTTTTCTTTGAAGATGTTTTGAATATAATTACTAGGCTAGGGGAGCATTAATATTTTAATCTATATCTGATATGCATGGACGGAAGTTGACATCTTCCACAAAACGGTTTCTGTGGTGCTACAATAATGAGCAATTCAGACTAAAAGTGAATCATTTATAAGTATATGTCTATCCCAGCACCGGCTCCGTCTTCCGTGTCCAGGATCCACTGATTTGGCAGGACAATTATCAATATTTTAAAAGTACATGAAAGCCAAGTGGAATCATGTTAATAAAAATGTCACATCCTGCCTTTTTTTTTGGTTTGAATTCTGTTTCTGTAAACACGTTGGACCACAGGAGGAAAGAGAGACAAATTTGCTGTAGATTGTTTGGTGGAGATGTTTTTAATCCTGCAGAAATTGAAGGGAGATTATCCTCATTTCTGTACTGAAACATGTGTTCTGAACTTTTAGATTCATTTTTTTCAAAAGAGTATTAAAAATGGTAAAGCAGCAGTCACATTGAAGTATTATGAATATATGATTTTGTGTTGTTCCTTTTTGTCTGCTTCCAGAACGCGAGGAAGATGTCCTGGTCCATTCGGTGAATGTCAGTCTGTATGATTTGTAAGATTTGATCCTTTTCTTTATAATTAACAAAATGTGTTTATTTGTCAAGGTGAAACGTCCGAGGGGTTTTGATTGGGTCCAGTGACCAAAACGGAGCCTTTTGTTGTGTTTAGAACAGGAAGGCCGAACATTTTTGCAGGGAAAGCTAATCGTCTCTGCAGGTTTTCCATGAGAACTAACTGGTAAGTAGTTGTCAGTTTGAGATTTTCTTCAAATACAAGAAGTAAATAATTACATTTATTTGGTATGCCAGACTTTGAGGTGACGTATGAGAAAAGTTCTTACCTCCCTCTGTGTCCTTCTAGATGAGTCGTAGCCATGGTAAAAAATAAAAAATTACCAATCAACATCATGTTAATAAATACAAAACTTCTATCTGCTGTTGGAGAAGACGCCTACGAGTCAACAAGCCGTTACGATGCAACAGCATCCCGCCGCAGCCACACACCACCAGCAGCAGGAAGACCACCACCACGGATCCCAGGATGACGGTCATGTTCACGTCCTCTACAAAACCAGAGAGACTTGAATTTTAGTCGGGGGAAACAGCCGGAGACCGTTACAGAGCAACCTTACCTATGGTCATGGGCTTGGCCTCACACATTTTGGGCGACCCCACGCCGTTGGACGCCAGGCAGCTGTAGCGACCGCTGTCCTCTTTGGTGACCGCTTTGAACTCCTGCAGAAAAAGAAAAACTTCAACTAGGAATCCAGAAAATGAACTGCCTGACAAAACTATATGTTACAGCCACAATGGATTTTACATAGTCATGTTTGAATCCAGTTTGTCAAACATTTTAGACCAAAAATAACAAAAGAAAGTAAAGCAGAATGCCGCCGCTCACATTCTCACTAAAACCAGAAGCATGGAGCGGTTCTAAGATCCTTACTCTGGCTCCCTGTAGGTAATACACTTTAAAATACTTTTACCACCGAAATACATTAAAGATTTGTTGCGTCAACCTTCCAGACTCAGGTTGTGGCCTGCTCTGCATGCCGATAAGCAGGAACAAACTTCCAGAAGATGTAACCCTGAGTTCCTTTAGAGTAGAAACTCGTCTGTTTCGCGTGGTTTTAATGACGTAAAGCACTCCGAACTGCCTTGTTGCTGAACTGTGCTGCACAAATAAACTTGGACTCGGTTTGAAATGATGAAGCAAAAAGAGGTTCTATAAAGTACTGACTTAGATGGGCTGAATTTGAAAACATTTAAAATCCTGCATACGATAAACTGTCTTTAACCTCCGTTTAATAAGATACGGCTTTGAAGGAGACGGTTACAAACGCTCGAGCTGCCTTCTGTTTCTCCCCTAATCTGCATGCCGCCTCACCAGTATTCCCGTGTGGGAGTTGATTAGATAGGTCGCGTTGGCGTGACGGGGCTTGCTGATTGGCTTGTTGTCCTTGAACCAGGAGTACGTGGCGGGCGGGACGCTCTGTTGGTCCCGACAGCGCAGCTGGACCGCTGAGCCCGTCACGGCCGAGGCGGGGACTTCGCATGTGGGGGTTTGCGGGGGCACTGGGTGACAAAGTGAGGAAGAGTGAGCCAGAACTTTGGTTTGTCCAAATACAAACAAACAAAAAAAGCACGGTTTACGTTTCTTCCTTACCCAAGACGTTGAGGGTCACATTGGTCTCGCCCAGGCTGACCGTGTCCAGGGACGCGCTGATCTCGCAGCGGTACTCCCCGGCGTCCTCCTGGGTCACTCTGTGCAGGGTCACCGTTGCCCCGTCGATGGTGGCTCGGCCTTCGAAGGGACCTGGGAGGAATGTCGGAAGGTCTTGAGTGGCTGAGAGCGTCGCAGGCGCTGGAGAAAGGCTTACCGATTTTTTTATTTTTTTTTTTCCCACAGTGGCAAATTCAGCTGCAGTCGACTTACTCAGAGCTGGTTATAAACTAAAAACAAGTGAAGTGAAATTGAACTGAAGGGATGTTTTCTCAGAGAATCCCAACTAAAGCGTCCAACTAAAATCAAAACCTAAAGTGACAAGGCTGCAGTTCTAGAGGTTATGAAACTGAGAACAGGACGGAGGATTTGGACCAAACTGCCTTGGACTAGGAGTCAGATAAAGTGACTAAAAAAATAAAATAATGAAACTGGTGTCAAATATTTGTGCTGCTGTCATTTAAAAAAATGTAATACATGTTTACAGAGGTCATTAGAGATCAAGAGGCCAGTGCACTGTTATCAAAATCTTGCTAATTTGATGGCAGGCAACTTTGACGACCTGTAAACATTGAGCTTTAAAATTACAGAAACGTTTTTGCTGCACCAATAACATTTAATTCGAAGAAGATGGAGGGGCCGACTTCACTCAGGTTGATTTTTGTGATTGTTGCAATTTAAAATGACAGATTCTTCTTTTTCAGCTTGATCGTACAAAAAGTTAAACCTGCTGCACATAACCTTCCCCCAGAAAAGATGGGATTTTAAATTAAAGTGCCTGAAGAGTTAATGTACAAATAATAGAAAAAAATCATAATGTTCATTCAAGTTACCGTGGAGTTAAAATCCAAATGCTACAAGTTAGCATTACACACGCTTTCATCTCGCAGGTTTGGTTTTCAAGAGACGTCATGAAACGGGAAGCTAATGGGATTGGTCAAATTTGAAGAAAAGTTGGGAATGATGAGTGGATTTGCATTAATGATCCCAACTTAACTTCCCAGTCGGTGTGACGCATCGTCTTGGAGGGCAGATCTTCCATCTACCAACCACCAGTCGTCATGGTTTTAGCATTCAGAGCTGAAGCTCAAATAAACGTGCTTCTTCTGCTCTCGAAAACACACAGGTGAGGGAATAACAAGCTGGTTCTTTATCAGGGAAGAAACTGTCACAGCTACCAGCAAGCAAACGACACCACAAAAAGAAAGGCCACTCTCTCTGCGTGTTTTTATCGTCCCAGAGAAAAACTGCGTCCTTAATGAAGCAAGAGCCACAACTGACTAATTAACCGGGGGAGGCAGCAGTAGGTCAAAGACAACCATTAACAGGGTCTGCCTGGTGAGAGTGTGTGTTCATTACAATTCAGCCTCAAAGGTGAGAGGTTAAACTTCTTCCACACCACTGGCATTCATCAGTCAGGTGCATCTTAACAAATTAAGAGTATGAAACTTGATGATTAAATCAGCTTATCTGATGTATGGATGGGATTAAAACAAACCTCTGAAGCGTCCGTCAAAGTAAACGAAGGAGACTTCTTTTGCCTTCTTCTTCCACTCGATGCGCGGGTTCGGGTCTGTCTCCGTGTGGAACAGGCACGACAGCTCTGCGTCTGAAAGGCGGGAGAGTGTGACCAATCAGGGGCCTCCTCCACGGCGGCAAAGGATCAGTAGCATTTTAATGGCCTGGTCTATTTATAGCCGCCCGGTTTACTGTCGTGAAGAAAGCAGACAGAGGCGTTTTCTTCGCTTGTTTTTCCCCCCTGTCCTCACCTGAGAACTCCTCCACCTCCACCTTAGGTCTGTTGGTTGACACGGTTACGGGAACCGAAGGGGAACCTGGAGGAAGAACAAAAATGCAGGAGGAAGAAATTAATCAAAATTCAACCAACCTCAGAAAACAAAATACAAAAAGCTCTGATTTTTGGGGGGCTAAATCAGAGCTCTTACCAAAACCTGACCAAAGACCCAAAGGTAAACAAACCAGGAGGCTGCAAACTAATATCAGTACAAAAAGCTGACTGATAGTCACATCTTGTCCCAAACCAGGCTTCTTTTTTCACCTGTTGGTTTACTAAACATAACGTGCTTAACATGGATGCAGAGTTCAGTTTAGAGCTGGGTCACTTGGGCAATTCCCACCTCCTTGCAACAATAAAGAGAACATTTACACTAAGTGAAGCACTGGATCATATTTCTGATGAAACTAAGGCAAAGGAAACAAAGTGGCATCGTGATTCCGATGAGCAGGTTTCTGAGGATGATGAGCAATTTAAGGAAGCTGCTACAAAGGTCATCAGAATAACCCATGGGGTCATAAGGTTCAGTATGAGAAGGATTGTGACATGAAAACATGTTTTTATTTGTTCGTGCCATTGCCACTGAAGGCCTCTCTACATAGGTAGAGATATTTTCAGAGCAACAGTCTTATGAACTAAACTGAAGGCATAAAATTTCAACATGTTAGACAATGTGAAACACTAAAGTGACCAAAAAGAACTGAACTGTGACTGGCCTAACATCAGATTGAACTCGATGGAATGACTGTCAGTGGTGTTGAATGTTTTCCACTGGCAGTTAAAGTGGTGACCACACTCATTGCTGAATGTCAATCGGCTGGAAACCTGCTGATTCTTAAAAACGGGTTAAACTGTGATTTTACTAAAGTACAATATCATCTGTGCAGAACGATAAAAGACCAATAAGCAATTTTACCCTGGTGAGTAACGGAGGTTTTTTCCCACCATTGTTCTTTCAAATGACAAATCTAAATTTATAAATAAGCAAGAGGCCTTTATTCAGTGGACCAGTTTCCTGTTAGTCTATGACTTCCTGAGCTGGCTCCACTGTTGCTCTGCTATACATGCAGAATTGCTTACCACTAACTTTGTAACTTAGTTACTAAGTTAGTAGTCCTGTTAAGCTGCCTCAAGTTAAAGCATGTGGGACCGAGGCGGAAAGAGACCATCTAGAGGGAACTATGCATTTATTTGAGGCAAAATTAGGAGCCAGGCCGATGAGCTGCTCCACATTTATGAAAGGCGTTCACAGGCTTTAAGATCCAACTGGCAGATAAGGTTTTTGACTGTGTACACTTGGAACGACAGCTGTTTTCTGCTGTTTTATTACACTCTTCCTACCTTTTGGCTCAACTTTCCCTGCTTTCTTTAGCATGGCCTCTCTGTATGCAAGCAGCCTATTGTTCCCCAGCTTTGGTGCAGAACAGAAAGAAAGGGACTGGGATCTCTCAGGTTCAAGTCCTGGGAGCTGGCTGGTACAGGAAAAGGAAGTTCTCCTGACAACTTTTTCTATATGAAGCAACAAGGTTATTCAATTTTCAAGCTTCCCTTCAGTTTTATGATAGTCATTAAAGACAAAGTTGACAGCTTTCAGTTTGGTTGGCCCAGTCAATAAAGTGCTGTGCTTGTGGGTTCAAACCCCGGACTGGGAAATCTTCAACTACAGTCTGTGTAAAAATGTACTACAGCAAGAGGTATACATGTTGCCACAGGAGTGGTAAATTAGTTTAACTTCCTATATCGATCGAACCCTTTACTTTGGTTTTCAAACTGTCTTAGCAGACAGACAGGCATCTGTTGAGCAGGTTGTTTGGTGCGGTCAGTAAAGTGCTGTGCTTTGAATCTGGTGATTGTGAGTTCAAACCCCAAACATGCAACCTCCAAGCATAAAGTGTGTGTGTGTGAAAATGTCTAGATGTGTCAAGGTCAGGTGGAGCCAGGATACCAGGGGAGTGCTGGAATGTTTCAACTTTAATTTTCGTTCTAAACCGTCGCTGTAGATTTCCAACAGTCTTAAGAGGCAAACAGGCAACTGCTCAGCACGTTGTTTAGCGCCGTCAGTAAAGAATCCAGAAAGAACGTGTGTTTTGTCAACTGATGGCACCATTGACATCAGAAAAGATAAATGCGCTATGAGACACTTCCAAAGTGTGGAAGACGGTGTGGTCTACAGGTTATGGCGTCAGACACCAAGTGTGAAAGACAAGGGTTCAAATCCCAGTGAGAATTTGGAAAAAACTCCCATTTTATCAACTGCAGTCAAAGGCACCATTGACAGCAGAAAAGATAAATGTCCTACGAAAAATGTCTGCAGTGTAGAAGGTCATGTGGTCTACAGGTTAAGGCGTCAGACCTCAGATACAAAGGATGTGGGTTCAAATCCTGATCTTGGTCTATTAATAAAGTAGATCTACATGATTAATTTGGGATTTTTAGATTAAAACCCACAAACTTTGTGATAATCAGTCAAACTTAAGGCCAATATCTGCCTAAATATCTTTTTTTTTTACCATTCTATTTTGTCACTCCAGGAATGCACCGATTTCAAAGTTTTTTGCTGATACTGCCGATTTTCCTTTTTTGCTGCTTTTTAAGCAAAAACTCAAAAAAAGGAATATCGGCAGTATCAGCAAAAAACTTTGAAATCGGTGCATTCCTGGAGTGACAAAATAGAATGGTAAAAAATAAGATATTTAGGCAGAAATTGGCCTTAATTTTGACTGATTATCATGACGTTTGTGGATTTTAATCTAAAAATCCCAAATTAATCATGTAGATCCACTTAATTATTGGATAAAGATTAGGATTTGAACCCACATCCTTTGTATCTGAGGTCTGATGCCTTAACCAGTGGACCACATGACCTTCTACACTTTGGAAGTTTCTCGTGGCACATTTATCTTTTCAGGTGTCAGTACTGACTGGAAGAGGCTGACAAAATAGACATTCTTTCCAGGCTTTGAACCCCCATCCTTCTTACTTGGTGTCTGATGCCATAACATGTGGACCACATGATCCTGTACGCTCCTGAAATTTCTTGTAGCACATTTATTTTTTCTGCTGTCAATGGTGACTGAACAAGGCTGACAGAATAGACATTCTTTCCAGATTTTGAACCATTTTGAACCATAATATATGAAACATGGAGCAACTTATTAGATGTGCAAAGATAGTTTTTGTGATGCCTTTCATCAAAATGTAATGTTACTGGTTTTCTCAATTGTTTACTGGGTGGTGTTTTCATGACTGTGTAGTTTTGTGTCTTTATGATGTAAAGCACTATGAACTGTCTTGTTGCTGAAATATGATATAGAAACAATCTTGAATGATAATTAAAAATCTGAAGAGCCTGTTTGTGTGCAGAGCATCTAATTAAATCAGTCAATCCAGGTGTGGTGGTGCAGGTAGTCACACCTTTAAACTGAGAGTCGTTAGTTAAACCTGTCACTCAATGAGCAGTGAAACTACCCAGAAAGTCATTCATGTCACTTGTTACATGAAGAACTAAACACCTCAACATATGTCAGTAAAAGTGTGAACGATCATGTGGTCAACAGGTTAAAGCGTCAGACATCAAGAACAAAGGTCAAGGGTTCAAATCCTGGAAAGAATGTCTATTTTGTCATCCTCTTCCAGTCATTGCTGACACCTGAAAAGATAAATGCACCACAAGAAACTTGTAAACGTAGAAGGTCATGTGGTCCACAGGTTAAAGCATCAGCCATCAAGTACGAAGGACAAGAGTTCAAATTCTGGAAAGAATGTCTATTTTGTTAGCCTCTTTCAGTCACTATTGACAGCAGAAAAGATAAATGTCCTGCGAGAAATGTCTGCAGCGTATAAGATCATGTGGTCCACAGGTTATGGCATCAGACACCAAGTATGAAGGACGAGGGTTCAAAGCCTGGAAAGAATGTCTATTTTGTCAGCCTCTTCCAGTCAATGCTGACACCTGAAAAGATAAATGTCCTACGAAAAATGTCTGCAGTGTAGAAGGTCATGTGGTCCACAGGTTAAGGCATCAGACCTCAGATATAAAGGATGTGGGTTCAAATCCTGAACTTTGGCTACTAATGAAGTAGATCTACATGATTAATTTGGGATTTTTAGATTAAAACCCACAAACTTTGTGATAATCAGTCAAACTTAAGGCCAATTTCTGCCTAAATATCTTTTTTTACCATTCTATTTTGTCACTCCAAGAATGCACCGATTTCAAAGTTTTTTGCTGATACTGCCGATTTTCCTTTTTTGCTGCTTTTTAAGCAAAAACAGGAATATCGGCAGTATCAGCAAAAAACTTTGAAATCGGTGCATTCCCAGAGTGACAAAATAGAATGGTAAAAAAAAGATATTTAGGCAGAAATTGGCCTTAATTTTGACTGATTATCATGACGTTTGTGGATTTTAATCTAAAAATCCCAAATTAATCATGTAGATCTACTTTATTAATAGACCAAGTTCAGGATTTGAACCCACATCCTTTGTATCTGAGATCTGATGCCTTAACCTGTGGACCACATGACCTTCTACACTTTACAAGTTTCTCGTGGTGCATTTATCTTTTCAGGTGTCAGCATTGACTGGAAGAGGCTGACAAAATAGATATTCTTTCCTGGATTTGAACCCTCGTCCTTCATACTTGGTGTCTGATGCCATAACCTGTAAACCACATGATCTTATACACTGCAGACATTTCTCGCAGGACATTTATCTTTTCTGCTGTCAATAGTGACTGAAAGAGGCTAATAAAATAGACATTCTTTCCAGGATTTGAACCCTTGACTTTCATACTTGGTGTCTGATGCTTTAACCTGTTGACCACATGATCGTACACACTTTTACTGACATATGTTGAGGTGTTTAGATCTTCATGTAACAAGTGACATGAATGACTTTCTGGGTAGTTTCACTGCTCATTGAGTGACAGGTTTAACTAACGACTCTCAGTTTAAAGGTGTGACTACCTGCACCACCACACCTGGATTGACTGATTTAATTAGATGCTCTGCACACAAACAGGCTCTTCAGATTTTTAATTATCATTCAAGATTGTTTCTATATCATATTTCAGCAACAAGACAGTTCATAGTGCTTTACATCATAAAGACACAAAACTACACAGTCATGAAAACACCACCCAGTAAACAATTGAGAAAACCAGTAACATTACATTTTGATGAAAGGCATCACAAAAACTATCTTTGCACATCTAATAAGTTGCTCCATGTTTCATATATTATGGTTCAAAATGGTTCAAAATCTGGAAAGAATGTCTATTCTGTCAGCCTTGTTCAGTCACCATTGACAGCAGAAAAAATAAATGTGCTACAAGAAATTTCAGGAGCGTACAGGATCATGTGGTCCACATGTTATGGCATCAGACACCAAGTAAGAAGGATGGGGGTTCAAAGCCTGGAAAGAATGTCTATTTTGTCAGCCTCTTCCAGTCAGTACTGACACCTGAAAAGATAAATGTGCCACGAGAAACTTCCAAAGTGTAGAAGGTCATGTGGTCCACTGGTTAAGGCATCAGACCTCAGATACAAAGGATGTGGGTTCAAATCCTAATCTTTATCCAATAATTAAGTGGATCTACATGATTAATTTGGGATTTTTAGATTAAAATCCACAAACGTCATGATAATCAGTCAAAATTAAGGCCAATTTCTGCCTAAATATCTTATTTTTTACCATTCTATTTTGTCACTCCAGGAATGCACCGATTTCAAAGTTTTTTGCTGATACTGCCGATATTCCTTTTTTTGAGTTTTTGCTTAAAAAGCAGCAAAAAAGGAAAATCGGCAGTATCAGCAAAAAACTTTGAAATCGGTGCATTCCTGGAGTGACAAAATAGAATGGTAAAAAAAAAAGATATTTAGGCAGATATTGGCCTTAAGTTTGACTGATTATCACAAAGTTTGTGGGTTTTAATCTAAAAATCCCAAATTAATCATGTAGATCTACTTTATTAATAGACCAAGATCAGGATTTGAACCCACATCCTTTGTATCTGAGGTCTGACGCCTTAACCTGTAGACCACATGACCTTCTACACTGCAGACATTTTTCGTAGGACATTTATCTTTTCTGCTGTCAATGGTGCCTTTGACTGCAGTTGATAAAATGGGAGTTTTTTCCAAATTCTCACTGGGATTTGAACCCTTGTCTTTCACACTTGGTGTCTGACGCCATAACCTGTAGACCACACCGTCTTCCACACTTTGGAAGTGTCTCATAGCGCATTTATCTTTTCTGATGTCAATGGTGCCATCAGTTGACAAAACACACGTTCTTTCTGGATTCTTTACTGACGGCGCTAAACAACGTGCTGAGCAGTTGCCTGTTTGCCTCTTAAGACTGTTGGAAATCTACAGCGACGGTTTAGAACGAAAATTAAAGTTGAAACATTCCAGCACTCCCCTGGTATCCTGGCTCCACCTGACCTTGACACATCTAGACATTTTCACACACACACACTTCATGCTTGGAGGTTGCATGTTTGGGGTTTGAACTCACAATCACCAGATTCAAAGCACAGCACTTTACTGACCGCACCAAACAACCTGCTCAACAGATGCCTGTCTGTCTGCTAAGACAGTTTGAAAACCAAAGTAAAGGGTTCGATCGATATAGGAAGTTAAACTAATTTACCACTCCTGTGGCAACATGTATACCTCTTGCTGTAGTACATTTTTACACAGACTGTAGTTGAAGATTTCCCAGTCCGGGGTTTGAACCCACAAGCACAGCACTTTATTGACTGGGCCAACCAAACTGAAAGCTGTCAACTTTGTCTTTAATGACTATCATAAAACTGAAGGGAAGCTTGAAAATTGAATAACCTTGTTGCTTCATATAGAAAAAGTTGTCAGGAGAACTTCCTTTTCCTGTACCAGCCAGCTCCCAGGACTTGAACCTGAGAGATCCCAGTCCCTTTCTTTCTGTTCTGCACCAAAGCTGGGGAACAATAGGCTGCTTGCATACAGAGAGGCGATGCTAAAGAAAGCAGGGAAAGTTGAGCCAAAAGGTAGGAAGAGTGTAATAAAACAGCAGAAAACAGCTGTCGTTCCAAGTGTACACAGTCAAAAACCTTATCTGCCAGTTGGATCTTAAAGCCTGTGAATGCCTTTCATAAATGTGGAGCAGCTCATCGGCCTGGCTCCTAATTTTCTGCAACGTTCCCTCTAGATGGTCTCTTTCCCCCCTCGGTCCGACATGCTTTAACTTGAGGCGGCTTAACGGGATTATTGTAACTTTGGCCCGTGTACCTCGACACCCTCGGGGAAGTGCGATCTCACCAAAGGAGGGGCGAGACGAGGAGGAAAGATGCAATCAGATTAAAAGGGGACAAGAATGAACGATCAAGGAGAGATGAGCGTCCCTAAGAATAGAATACAAATGGAGTGAAGGAGAGCGAGTCGCACTGAATGGAGGAAGGGAGGAAGGCGGAGGGGGGACAGGGGACTTAGGACCTGCAGGAGCATGAATAAAAGAGCGAGTGGGACTGAAGGGGAAAGAAATGGTCTCTGACAGGAGGAAGGAGAAATAGGAGAAAGTCTTGTTGTACAATGTGAGAGCAGGCCTGGTGCCACCTTTGAGGAGTGTGTCTGAAAAAACGAAAACATAGCAGAGATGACAAATGCCTGCACAGACACATTTGGAGAACAGAGAGAAAAGAGGCATTGCTTTGGATACCGACGACCTTTACAACCTCGATTTAATCGTGGAGGTGTTGACTGACTGCTTCTCTTGGCTGCAGAGGAATCTGTCCGTTTTTCAGTCTTGGTCAGTGAACTTGACATCAAGTGATCACAGGTCAGATGTAATATATATTTGACCTTTCTAAATATCATTAAAGAATCAGATCCAATCGGCAGCATCCTGTCAGGGTGAGGCCACTGTTTGCATCCTAAACGACCCATGGAGAACTGAGGTGAGTTCAGGAAACAGGAAAAGAGACAGATACCAGCTAAGCCCAGTGTCTTTTGTCACCTTGGATCAAACAGATTCTTCCAACGAGAAAGAGTCAGAAAGTTGTTTCGGCGGATCTTGATAAGTTATGCATGTGCGTCGCAGCGGGAGGTCCCTGGTGATTTACCGATATAGCATCAAACAGGGGCCTCTGTGGTAATTAAAAATGCTCCTGCACTGTGAGCGCGTGGCATTAGCGTGAACCAAACACGGCGACGGCTTATGAGCTCAGAGCGACAGCCGCGTCTTGGCCGAGCAGAAAATAGAAGGACGGCACACTCCGGGCTTGGCTCTTCGACTCTCGTTACGAGAGTCCGTACAGGGTGTTACGAAGACCAGGCTGGGCGCTGGCAGGCCTGAGCCAGGGTCAGAAGCGTGGCGCGATGATAATTAAGGCACTTATTCAAATTAACAGGGAACAGATGAGAGCGGGAGGGAGACGGACCCAAAGGAAGCACCCTGTCTGGCTGCGCGATGGAGATAAAGTGGATGGCACGCGTTTTAAGGCTGCAGAGAAAAACAGGACGTGAACTCTACGCATTCACCCATGTGTGTGTGTGTGTGTGTGTGTGTGCGCTCCTGAACAAAGCCTGACTGTGTGAGCTCAACACAGGGAGCAACAGCTGTCTCAGGCAGGCACACCATGTGTGGGAGACAGAGATTGATATTTGGGATGGTGACTCTCTTGCTACAAGGACACGCCCAGTCCTCCCTTGGTTTCGGCCGTGCAGCAGAAGACGAGGCCGAAAACCTACAGCTCTGAACTCTGCGGCCTGACAGGTGGCGAAATGTCACCGACACGGAGAAAAGTGTGCATCACTCACTCGCGCTTGTCTCCTCGTATCAGTCAAAGCATTTCCTCCTGCCTGGACGTCACCCCGGTTTCTCAAACAGGATAATCAGGAGGCATTCTGATTATCCTCTGTGTTTCAAATTACATTCTTATCTCCGCCTGCCTCGTTGCAAACCTTCCTGTCTCCGGAAAGTCTCTGAGGAAAACCGCTGGTTTGAAGTAGCTTTTCACTGACCTCATGCAAACATCTGCCCCTTCTCTTGCCAACACCTTTGGACGCCAGTACAAGTTCAGGGCCAAACCTCTAGGAGCCCAGCCCAGGCGCTCTGATAAAACAACACACTCTCTCTCACCCAGCAACAAACCTTTAAATTATAACTAAAACATCTGCCTAGATTTTAAAGATACAACCTAGTTGTGCATCTTTGCTTTATCAACTAATGCACATTGACAATAAAAACACAGTCAGGCAACAAAATACAGATTTTTACTTCAGGATTTTACAGGTTTTTAAAAGGTACGTTGAAGAACAAACTGCTAGTTTAGTTAGGGTTGATGACATCACACGAGGGACAAGACAATCAGTTGGATTTAGTTAAGGTAAACAAGCAGCTTTAAAATAAATAAAGTAGTAGAGTTAAGATTGAGTCGAGGTAGGGTTCCATGTTGCCTGTCTGAGCTGGAGTCTGACTCCGTTATGGATGCTGTCGTCGATGACGAGCTTGAAGCAGAACTTAAAGTGTTCGAAAAGAAAATTCTGTGTCCATCTGGCTGGTTGCCAAGGATACTCTCCATCTCCACCCATGAAATGTGTGACTTTAAAGTCTCAGCTTACTATACTGCAAGTCAACTGAACAGCTGGCAGCAATTGAGTGAATGAGTGGACGGTAGGGCTAACTGGTAGGATTGGGCTAATCTCACTGATTATTTTTACAGCTGTAAATGCCATACAGAATAAACACAACCGCCTTTTAGGGAGATTTTTGGCAAATTAAAAAAAAAATAGAAAGAAAAAACAAGAAAACGTACTGAAAAGTCTGATTGGCCGAATGTGCCTTTTGTGACGTCACCAGATGCATGTACACCTGAAAGCCTCGTTTCTTAAAAGGAAAGTATTTTAAATAAATTTGCAGCAGAACAAATTTTAACAAACAAAATCTGACCATGACGTGTTAGAAAGGTGACAAACTGTCTAAATTGAGTTTGATTGATTTTCCAGAAAAAAAAATTCTGGCTGGTGTAGCTTTAAAAATAGGATCCTAACCCCCAAAGCGTTAAACTAATTGGCTGAGTGTTTATCTTAATCCAGCCAATGAAACCATCATAAATAACAGGATCGGTTCGGCTGCTGATAGAGCCAGCGCTCCCTTTACATGTATACTTCTGGTTTCCACTTACATTGCATGAGTAAAATAACAATAGGAAGATACAGGGACGTCCCCTCCATTGTCGTCCACAACTCTGGCTGAGTCTCGGCTTCCGTGGACGGCGCGGGGGACGCAGATCGCGGAGCCTCGGCGTTCTTCTCACACTTGTTCACAACTCTCCGATCGTTCATCCAGGATCCAGGGAATAAACTGCCGTCCAGACCGGAGGTGGGTGAGGGGGGGGGAAGGGGAAGGAGAAGGCGACCGGACTGCCCCGGCGGGGAGCTGCTTTTACAGCGGGAAGAGCGGGGCGCAGCGTGCCGGCGGCGGAGACGTCGGGCAGGGAATGGCGAGCATCGGTCACTGTCTCGGACGCGAATCAATGTTCCGGTTTTTTTTTCCCTTTCTCGTGCCGTGCTGTTTCGGCGCTGATTGAGATTGAGGTGGAGATGAGAGAGAGCGAGATAGAGAGAGAGAGAGACGGAGAGAGAGAGAGAGAGAGAGAGGGGGGAGCGGGGGGCAGAGCAGCGGAGCGCTTAGAGCGCAGCGTCGTGTCCAAAGACGCGCACTGCACCGACGGGTGCTCCATCCTCACGCATGAACTTGATGTGGGTAAATGTTGGATAAAAATAGTCTACTCATTCAACTCTAATTTGCACAACTGTCGTATTTTTGATCAGTTAAAAAAAAACACACACACACACACAAAAGGAATCCACAAAAAACAAAAGAACAAAAAACTAAAAATAAAAAAAGATCCTTTGACGTTTTTCACCACGTTACAGCCGCAAACTTTAATGTTATTGATTGGAATTTTACAAAGTAGAAAATAAATACCAGAAAAACTAAACCCACGTTCCTAACAGGACATAGTGGTTGTAGCATCAGGCTTTCAACAGGGTCAGGGGAATTTCTTAGTCTGCAAGAAGTAAAAACCCAAAATACCTGCAGTAGCTAAAAGCAGTTTTCAAGTAGCATTTATTTAAAATAAGGAATCTAAAAATCATGCTTTTTCTTCCTCATCACTTTGTGTTGGCCAGCTGCATGATCAAATACACAGATAGATAATAACAGATTTTAAGATACCAGACTTAAAATCGAAAAGATCCATAGATGTCGGCTTTAATGTCAATACAAAATATCTCACGATGGGCAAGGATTTAAAGAGGAGCAAACCTCATCCTTCGAAAAATGTACATTTTAGTAAAGGCTTCCAGAGGTCATCAATGGTCAAACAGCCATGAATTTATATTCATTTTGTTAATGTTGGTGGAGAATGCAGGTTGACCAGTGATGACCGCTGGAAACTTTGTGAAATTCTTAGATTGCACCTGGACAAACAAAAACTTTTGCCACGCAAACATTTGACCCCAATTACGCAGCCTTTACTCAGGCCTGATGGTGTCGTCCTGGACATGCTGTTGTGGAATATTGTTGCCAGGAAACCGAGTCTTAAATCAGAGGTATACTCCGATTTGCCGCAAGACTGACTGCTACTGGAGATTCTTTCTCCTCACAGCGTAACGATCCAAAGATTCTTAGAAGATACTTTAATGATATGAGTTACTGCAACATTTAATTGCCTTTTGGGATAAAGTATCTTTGAATTAAATTCAATTTTAGGAACGTTTGTCACTTTATATTCAGCGACAGTTAAGTCTTAATACTGTTCAAATTAAACAGTTTCCCCTTTTTATGATGCAGTAAAACAGAGAAACTTTAATATTAACAAACCAAATATGAACAGAGAGAGTAAACAATCAAGGCCAGTTAGAAAATGTGTCTCCTCTCTGCTGCAACAAAAACTACAGCTTACTTTGTATCTTCTCCTAAATGCTAAACGTTTCTCCCTCTCACTCACGCGGATCGCTTTCTGATGGCGTGATGTCGATCCGCAGCCGTCACCGTCCAAACCCGTAAAACCTCCTACACACACACACACACACACACACACACACGCGCACACACACACACACACACACACACACACACACTCTGTAACCAGAAGAAAACACAACATGAAGCTAAACTAAAACTTGCTGCTGCTAAACTCGCTCTGACATTAGAAAAGGACTTTATGGTTTAATATCTGGATTAGTGAATTATTGTGGAGGCATTCAGGGCACACATTCAAGCTTCTCAGCTGGAGCAGGCGCTGGACTTCAAGTGTGCAGCACATGTCCCGGGGTGTGTCTCTTGTCGGGGTGTTGGATCGGGACGCCAGATCGGCGCCAACAGCTGCGGCGAGCGTTTCTGATGGGAGTTCTGTGGAATAGAGTCAGACGATTACTTTTCGCGCTGATTTACCAGAAGTGGAATTTCCCCAACAAAGATGACGCACCTCTCGGGGTCCAATTCATCACTGCACTTCTGGCGAAAACAAGTCAAAAGACACCAGCTTAGGAGCTCCAGTTAAACTCGGGAGGGTCAGGAGCCACCTGTTTGACCACTGATACACACAACAGCTGCGGGTACACACACACACACACACACATAGCCTTTGTTGCAAAAAGCAGACATGTTACTTTATTTTGGCTCATTTGTTTACAGCTGCAAGAATCACAAAAATGAAGCCGATTTGTGGCTAATGTTGAGCATTTATTGAACAAATGATAGATGGTTGAGGGTCAGAATGGGGTGGAAGGCGATCACTGGCTGGTTGGAGGCTGAGCCGAGTCAGGAGAGGGGGGTGGAGTCGATTCTTGTTTCTCTTCTGGTTCTACCTGCAGAAGTGAAAGAAGAAGAAGAAGAAAAAAAACAAAACAAGGATGCATCATTTATTCACGAAGGTGTACAAAAGGCAAAACATCCAGGCGCGGGGTCGTGATGCTGGTTTGCGGCGTGGGCGGCGGCGTTTGGCGGGCCAGCTGGAGGCAGACGGGGGACGAGCCTCCCTGCTGCCTGCAGCCGGCTGACGCAGCGCATCCGCCCACGCCTTCTGCTGCTCTCCAGCCGTCCCTGCCTTGTTCTGCGCACCGGCGGGCGACACGTCCAGGCTTCAGACCTCCACAACACAACAGCAACAACCGCACAGCGCCGAGATAAACAAAAGACGATGTTGTGTGCGGCAGAACAGAAGAAGATTTGTCTTCCTGATTCATTGGAGTGTGTCTGTTTCTTTAAAAAATAATAATAATAATAATAATGGGAAAGACAAGAGGACACACCTATTAACTAAAGCAGGTAGAGATGCACCGATCTGATGTTAATATCTGTACCGGTCCCAATACTTCATTTGTTTTTGTTTTTTTTACACGTTTAACCAAAGTAGTCCACCTATTGTTTATTTGTCAGTTTCAGTTTTACATTTACATGTTTGACCAAGCTTGTCAAGCTATTGGTGTATTTAAATGTGCTGCACTGGAGAAAAGTTGGCAAATAAAATTGCAATTCAGTGCGTTTATGTCTATTCTAAAAAAAAATAAGAAAGAAAGAAAAAAACTAAACAAAAACTAAGTCAACTCAGGACAGTTTCTCTGCATCGGCCGATACTAAATCTCAGATATCGGTGTCAGTATCGATAGTGAAACAAAGTGGATTGGTGCACCTCTAAAAGCAGACGTGTGTTTTGTGAATGGCAACGAAAAATAGCTTCCTGTCAGAGCAGACATTTTAAAATCTACACAGCTGTGGCATTTAAACAAGAACAAAGACAGACTCCGGCTTTAGAGACAGATGAAATAAAGCCTAATAAATCACCTGCTTCAATAAGATAAACTCTTCTCTCTCTATCAACATAGAAACTGAACTGCACAAATTGATGTCAGCACTTTTGCTGAAGGGTGGGACTGGAAAGTCTCTCCAGATATTTTTTCCACAAACTGCTGCAAATACTCAGAGCACAGAAGAACCAGATATAAAAAAGCAAACACAGCTGCTTTCTGAGCAAATGTACATTTCTAGCGGGACAGTCGGAGTAGCTACTGTCTTTTTTCTGTTCACCATTTCTACCACGTTAGTGAGAAAGATGTTTTATCTGCCAACGTCAAACTTAAAGCAAGTGTGAAACTTACAATTTAGCCCAGAATTATTCATACCCTCTCAGATATATATTTAAAATCAATTTATTCAACCAAAATATCTCTAAATATTTATTTCTGCTTTAGAAATTATTTAACAATCAATGTTGCACTTGTTATTTCTTCATTATTACAGCAATCAAACCTTTTTTTTACCCATCAGTCTTTAGATGATATCACTATTTTTTGGTATTAAAAAGGTAAAAACTGAAGGATGATTTGCCAATAAACTATAATTCACATAATTTGTCTCCTCATAATCTGGAATAAATGTCCTTGACAGAAGTTTCTAACTAACTGGTGGCGTATCGGCTTTGCCGCCATATGGGATCCAGAGGACAATCAGGACGCTGCCCACTGCATACACACACATCACACACACACACACTGAGAGCTGCATCTATTAGACTCAGGTGTTAAAATCACAGTAGACTACAAAAAGGAAGAGCAAAAAGTCCTGCATCGCTCAGGCTGCGCTGATAGAAGTCTTATTTCAGGAAAATGTAGGCCACACAGCACACAATGTCATCAGCTGCCAAGTTAAGAGTTTCTATAAACGAACACCTTTTTTTTTTTTTTTACCCCTTTAAATTACGCAATCACTGGTGCCAGAAAGGCTGCAGCAAAAAATATATTTTGCCAACATGGATCCTAAATTAACTCTTAGCCTACTTTACATTTGCAGAATCTTGTGCTGCAGGGCGACTGAGGCATTCATCATGTAGAAATGAGACTTTTCCAGACCTGAATTAATGATTCACACTCAATTTTAAAACACAGAATACTAAGCCAGGCCAGAAGTTTAGGATGGAAATTCCTATAATAAGAAAGCTTTACATACAAAACCTGAAAAAAAAAACAAAGAAGGAAAGAAGGAAGGACATAAGGAAGAAACTTAGAACTCAAGGAAGACAGAGAAGACTAGAGGAAGAAAGAGTTTGAAGAAATAAAAGCAAAGATCTAAAGTTAGAAAGGAAGGGTAGACAAAGAAGGAGACAAGTCTAGAAGTGAGGAAGGAATTGACCTGAGGATGTTAGGATACAAGATGGGAATTTAGACAGTGCAGCAGGGAATAAATGTTTTTCTATGCTCTTATTTTTGTTCATTTTCATCCAGACCTGGAAAACGATGAAATCAAATGACATAATGTTTGATCCTTTTCCCGGCTGTGTAGGAAACAGAGCAGATTGTCCTCTGCGTCGCTCCAAATCTCCGCCCATTTGCAGCTCTGAACTTGGAGAGGTTTAAAAATACTTCTTCCCTTGGATCTCCAGTTAGCGCCTGTGTTTTTGATGCTGCGCTCGCACCGGCAGGATGGGACCTGCTGTTTCCGAAAGATTACAGCCCACCATGTATCTCCTCTGCCTTTTTTTTTTGTTTTTTTTGCCTGCATTAGAATGAAGGCAATAAAAATAGCAGTGGTAAATCCTAACCTCTGGCTGCAGCTAGGGAGTTGGCAAAACGTGAAGCAGGCAGTTGTCTGGACACCCGTCCAATAAGCCCTGAAACGCTGAGAGGCTCCTGTCAGCTGGCTGCGTGAGGTAGAGAACCGAAATGTTTACTGTCCTTACCAGCTTCTCTGCCCGCTGCCTCAGTCTCCTCCAGATCGTGTGATGAGCCTGCAGAAAGGAAGAGGAAACGTGACATGATGCAGGCACATGTGCACAAACACGGAGCACATATCCCTGCGTCTGCAGCTGAGATGCATCGCTGTGGAAACGGCTGATTGTTTTGTGTCCGTTGTTAACTCGCGATTAATTGCAAATTAACCACAGGGTTTTTTTTTCTCTAAATATTCTAGATGTTTCTTTACATAGTTGTTTTATATTTGCAAACAAACACGACAACCATCAAGAAAAGTCTGTAAATGGAAGCACGTTCTCTAAAAACCCTCCCTTTGTCCAATAAAAAGGAAATGTACAAAAACAGATTTTAAGTGATTAAAACAAGGAAACAAATAAAGTACAATGAATAAAATGTAATGCAACACAGAACTAAGACTCATTCTTTTAACTTTTTTTTTTTAACCATTTTTATTTAATTGTTTGAAAACAATAAAAACAAACATCTAATTTTACAAACTGAACCATATAATAATGACAAGTTTTGTTTTCCTGACAAAGAATCATAAGAAACTTATTAAAAGCTAAAAATCTTCATCTGTTCAAGGTTTTGTGCTGCTTCAGTAGAGATTGACTGCATGTAAAGTGATGCTTTGCTACGCCTTTTTAAAAATCTACAACATTAAAATAATTCCAGAGTTTGATCCTGTTTGTCTCTCTTTTTGCAGCTACTGTTTTCCGTTTCCAGGAACGACTTTCAAAAGAAACCGGAGATTTTCCGCCATAGAGGAGCAGTTGAAACAGAGAAGGAAACGGTCCTAAAACTACGGAAGCCTGTGTGTTAATCACACATTCAAAACAGTTTGAGCTACCAGGCAATTAACTTTGACACCTCTAATTTTGATTCAAGATTCAACAAGATTCCTAAATAATTTCATATAAACACCCCCTGACATTTCCAGACAAATACAAAACTAAAGAAATGACAAGTATGGAAGGATGGAATAGTAAAGGGATGAAGAAGGAAGAACGAACTGATCCTGACCAGATGGACAGGTGGAGGGATGGATGAACAAAAGGTAGCTGACAATGGAAAGAAAGAGAGAAGGATGAAATGAAGGTAGAAAGAAGGACAAAAGGTCAAAAGAGACATAGGACAGGAGGTGGGAAGAAAGGAAGGATAGATGGAAGGAAGGAGACAACATAGGAGTTAGAAACCAAAGGAAGGGAAGGAAGTCAGCTAGAAGGAAGAAAGTAGTGTCATCTAGTTAATCTGAAAATGATTTTAGTTTAGTAGTAACAACACATGCAGTTAAAATAAACCTCGTCCTTTCTGTAGGTCATCTAGTTAAAGGCTAGTAAGCGTCTAGAAATCCACTTTTAAAAGTAATGCTACAAAGTAACTCATTTCAATAAGATCATGCAAGCGTTGCTTTAATTCTATTTCTTTTTGTGTCTAACCAAAAAGAAATAGAATGAAGCAGAAAACGTGCTGCAGAACCATGAAAGAACAACAACAGGTTTCCTGTGAAAACAGGAAGGGAGTTAAGTTTCCAGGCTACAGATTTATGAAAAATAATTGAGACTGTTCCTCATTTCCATGTATGAAAGATTTACAGAATGAAGTAGAAGCACTTTGAGTAAGACCCAATACAACAGGAGATACAGAGTAACTTTGGTTTCAAATCATTAGAATAATGGATAGTTTCTGTTTTCTTTTCAGAAGATCACCTATATTAAATCCAAATATATTATGATGAATATAACTAATGACTTGTGGTTACCAAAATATTATAAATGAGTGTTAAATCAGAGAAGCTGATAGTCGATGAAAGAGTGTAAATTAATGTTCCAAAAGAGGAACTGATTGGAGGTTTTCAGGAAGACTCCATGACAGAATGCCTCCAAGGCAAAGGTGGATTTCAGATTTCAGGAAAATGAAACAAGCCTGGCAACAGCGCTAGCCAACGCAAGGACCTCCATAGAGTGGAAAAGCCCTACAAAAGGTGAACACAAACAAGGAAACTTCGAGGCAAGATCAAGGTGGACAAAGATCCCTGCTGCTTTCCGTTTCTCCATTCTTCTCCAGAGCAGGAAAACACTAAACCTGCACATGTTTCCAGACTGTTGAGGAAGAAAGTGACTGCAGCTGAAGCTGCTGATGCTGAGCAGGGCTGCTGGGGGAAAAAACTGCTGAACCAGTTCAGTTCAACAGAGCAGTGCAGAGGAAAACATTTACACACCACTGATGAAATGGTTAATGTTGCAGTTTTTACAACATTTTGATTCATCCTCCACAACACCGAGCTGCAATAGAAAAGAGAAGATCTAATCCAGTTTAGTGATGTGGAGCTCTTTCCTTCATCTTATCTCGAATGCATCTATTTAATATGGGACACAAAGCTCCTTCTAATACATTAAAATCAGCATTCAAACAGCACCCCCTCCTGGCTAACGAGGGAACAGGATTTTAAATATCAGTAAACTGGACCAAAAGCAATAGTTTTTTATGGCCAATATTAATTAAATGAAATTCTTTCAATATTAATAAAAATAGAATAAATAGTAAAAAAAAATCATAAAGTAAACTAAAAATTTGCTTTATTTCAGATAAAAAAAAACTTCCATTAACAGGACAGTAAATATCTTATAAAAATAATTTTATTATTTTGTAATTAAAAAGAAGTAAAAATAAATAAATAAATAAGATCCATAAATGAACAAACATTTATTTTGTTTTAATTCCACATAACAAAAAATTCCATTAACAGGATTATTTTCATTCAAATTAGTGGAATAGTAAATAATCTATAATCACATGCAATATTTATCATGATAATTACTTTTAAAAAAAACTTTAAAATTAGGCGCAGTTAATGTAATTAAAAGCTTAAAAGGGGCAGAAATTTGCTGGGCTTAGATCAGCTTACCTGTAGCTGCAGAGGCAGAGAGAGGCCCTGCGTTCTGCGGTGGTGACCCCAGGGACCCTGACCCAGGCTGTGCATAGCTGTCACCTCATACTGGGAGCACAGGCCTGTTCTGGCCACTAGAGGGCCCCCACTCAGCAGTACATGATCACCACATCTAAAGAAAATACAGACACATGGTCAAATTGAGGAAAAATAAATAACCAAATAAATGAATAATAATAATCACCTATAGAGCATGACTGTGCCTTTAGGACTGTCTGATGCTTTCTGTTCTACTTCCTCCTGTTTACACCTGAGACACAGAAAGACAGAAACTGAGAAAACACAAATTTTTGTTGTTGTTGCGAGTTCGACGTGTCCGAGTCAATCTGGACCTGCTATGTGAGAAAACCTCCAGCGCCACAAAGGGCGCCACCTCCAGAGGCTCCCAGGCCAGGTTGTGATGGATCAGCTGCTGGGCCCCGCGGGTCAGAGAACGCAGAGACTCCTGCGAGCACACGACCCCATTAACCCACAAACACCTAAATACTTGCTTTTCTGCGATGTGAACTCAAATGGTACCAAGTTGTTTCACAGAAACAGAAAGGAAACTAGTTTCTGATTCAAAATGGTTCATTTTTGATCTGTGTTACCGGCGATGGAGTCCAGGAGTCCAGCTGAGGATCGAGGACGACGTCACAGCAGAACGCGCCTGAAGTCACTGCAGGAAGTTACGAAAAGAACCAAATGTGAATCATTTGCATTCTAAAGAAATATTGACCCATAAAAGAAAAAAGCATTTTTAATACGAAAAGCTCTTTTTTTTCTTTTTAATGAAACGATGAGACCATTCACTGCAAAAACACAAAAACTCACTAAGTATTTTTGAAATAGTTTGTAACGCAAAAATATTGGCGTACTTGAAATAAGAGAAAACTAACTTAGAAGTAACTTTTTAGCAAAATATAAGAGCTTGTTTGACGCCAATAATTCCTAACTCTACGTTAGTTTTGTCTTATTTCTAGTGTCTTAAAATATTTGCTGTAGAAACTAGACCAAAACACTTGAAAGGATTTTGTATTTTTGCAGTATTGTTTTGCCTTGCTGGGTTTTGTGTTTACAACTCTCTCAAAGCAGCATCTTTTTCTCCTCCCCAATTTATTATCCTTCCACTAAACTTCCACGAACGTTCATGCAGAAGCATCTAAACAAGCAGTTTCTTTAGTAACGACCATTTGTTCCATATCCTCCTTATGAAAAGTGTCGATCATTGTCTGTGGGTTTTCCTCTACCTGGGATCTCCGGTGTGTTGAGCAGCTCCACGGTGTAATCATCCTTAAACGCCGTCTCCAGGACCTGTCCAAGCAGGGCAGAGCAGGAACGCCAGTAAGCCTGAAAGGTAGAGACACATTAATAACTTTCCCAAACCTGAACTCCAACCCTGAAAAAATTTAGTCTTTGCTGTTTTTGCTGCACCTCGTTGAGGAGAGTCGGGTCGCTGTCGTTGAACGTGAGCAGAGTGAGGGTGCAGGAGTCGGTGAGGGGCTGGTGGAGGGGCCACAGCTCTCCATCCACAAGCGCCAGTGCCGAGTTGTCCACATGATACTCAGTCAGATCTGAGGGAACCGCATAAATATTTAAGCCCAGGTTGTTTCCCCTTCAGCTTCAGAGTCTGGTGTTTCCTATTATACGTACGTCTGGCGCAGCTCAGTGGAGTGGACATGCCTTTGTTCATGATCAGTAGTGTGCCGTCCAGGCCAGGCCCCCTCAGGGACACCTCGATCTTCTCGATGCGGGGGTACAGAGCTCTCTGCCTTTCCTGCTCTCTAGAGAACACGGCGTTACGGCGACTGCGTATTTCTGCGGGTGACGGACACAGAGCCGCTGCAGCGGATGAGAACCCTGAGAGTGGAACGAGTCGGAGGAGAGGATTTAAACAGAAAGACGGAAGATGAGGAAGCTTCAATTAAATATCTGAAATACAATTTGTTTTTTAAAAAATCTGGACTTTAACTAGACTGTTGCAACACTTCAGGAGGTTTTTTTCCCTCCTGAAGCTGTTTTATTGTAGATTTGCTGCCATGTTTGGAATCATTATCTCTTCACCTGTTCAATGTCTTCACAATTGGCTCTAGAAAACCTACATAAGAATACCTTTCTATGTTTAGTATTAGAGAATATTAAGTATTCTGTAATATTTATATGCAATATATGAAAAACCTTTTGAAAATATTTGTGCATGTTTTCTAAAAAAAAAAAAACTGACAAAATAAATGTAATAGATTTTGACAGTAAATAAAAATGTGTATAAAAATAAATATAGTAATTGAAAGATTTAAAAAATGAAATACAGGAACCTAATTATTAAAGCAACGAGGTTGGAAAGGACATGAAAAATTAAATAATCGTGATAAATTAATACAGTTGAAAATGATTAATTTAAATTTTGTCGCACTGTATAATCCAGTAAGGTGGGATAATTCTTATTTTTAATTTTTTGGATACAATATTTAGCACATTAATTACTTTACTATGCCTTTTTTATTTCTACATTTAATACCAACTTTGTCCTCCACAGAACTGACGACTTTAATGAGATAACGTCTCTTATTCCATGAGCAATGCTGCAATAAAGAAACCACTGTTTATCAACAGTGATTTTTGTGTTCTGCATTAGGCAGATATTTCTATAATTCTTCCATATTTACTAATTATCGTTATCAAACCTTTAAAGCTAGTGTCCAACATGCTAACAACTACTCACGTCTCCTGAAAACTTGGCACGCGGTCCTTGTCGCCATTGTTCCGAGTATTAATACAATTAATAGAGAAAACAGCTAAAAATACATACTTTACTGTATAACAGTAAAGAAAAACAAAGAAATTTCTAGCTAGAAGCACTTATAGTTGAAGGACGCCATGCATAAGTCGTGTGCACCACATATTGATGTCCGCTGTGTAACGGAAACTGAACGTTCCGTGTGAAAGAGGAACTAAACTGCAATTCTACTTACTGACACCAGGTGTCACTGTTGGTGCCAAAACAATAACATCTTAATGAATAATTAGTAAAATGACAAAGCATATGAGTTGAATAGGTAACTAAAGATGAGTAGTAAGTAATGTTTCAGTTTTAGTGTGGATTTATAGAGATGAGACATAAAAAAAGCACAAAATATCCACGTTAAATGCCATTTTCAAAATTAATTTGCATAAACAAATGCAATGTTTCAGTTTTCGCACTTTTTCTGAACGTACATATAATTAATTTATCTTTAACTCTGTACATTTGCTTTTATTGATCGCGATCATTATTTCTGTTGAGTCTCAGTTTGATTTATAATGCACTCTCATCCGATTGGATGCTGCCCAGTTTTGATCTGGAACCCTGCAATAGTCTCTAAAGGGATTCAGATGCATTCCATAAAGTTTCATTGCTGGTTTTACAGCCAGAATCAGCAGTAGGTGTTACGGTGAGAGAGGTGAAATAAAGCAACTCCAAAGCATAAAAAAATATCTTGTTTCAGACCAAAAGGGCAACAGAAAACTACAAACCTTCTTACCTCCTAGTGACGGAGGGTTGTTTTATTTACATAAAACAATCCTACAGCAATGAATACCCATGAGACACTTGTGCATAAAGTTTTATTTTTGTTGAAAATAAGTGTTTCTGACATCAAACCACTAACATATCTGATGTGACCTAGACAGACAAGCTACACACTGACACTTCTGCTTCCCTTATATACGTATCATAACATCTGCATCATCCGTAGTGTGAAAAGACAAGTACCCGAACGTTTCAACTACACGTTTGACTGACTGATACTGCCTCTTTGGACGAGACTGATTGTACTCAGTGTCAGTGTGACAGCACAGCTTCATGCACACGTCATCCACAGTAGGTCAGCATTTAGGATCTTCTGCATGAGCTTCCCCCAAAGGTGCGGTTCTCTTTTTAAAGACATTCTTGCATCTTTTCATTCATTCTTGGTTAGGTTAGGCGGGTCCTGCTGTGAAATGAACTCGTCACAGTGGTGTTACTTATCTTTTAAATTGGTGAAAGGTCTTGCACTGTCTGATATGTCCTGAAAGTGCAAAAAAGACTAACGCAAAAGGAGGAAGAGAGGTCAGTAGAAACTACTGAGCACACTGCCATAACTGCTTTAACCTATGGCTGCTTTCCCAAATAGCATTTAGCACTACAATCCTCTTTGTTGATGGCTTTGGCACCGCGGTGCTTCAGGGAAACCCCAGAATTTCACTCCAAATGAATCAACCAGACGCTGATGGAGATGCTGGAGGTTGAGTGTTGCTTTGTTGTTCAAGTGAAAATCCAGTTTTCGTCTAAGAGGCAATGAATGCTTGAATCGAACTCACCCCAAACTGCTTCAGAGAGCATTTTCCAACATTGTCCCACAATGCCTTTCAAGAGCAAAGGCTGACACTCATAGAAATATCGGATATTTCCTCCAGCTCTCCATTTAAACCATCTAACATGAATACATTTGCACGCTAATGACTACTCTTGCCCTCCCCATCCACCGCCCCTCCTTCAGGCTGCTACTGAATGCTACAGGCAGGGCAGCAGGTCTCCCTCCGGTCGGGCAGAGGGCAGAAGTCCATCTGCCTGACGATCTCGGCGAACAGCTCGTCCACCATCGTTTTGCTTTTGGCCGACGTCTCCATGAAGGGGCAGCCCCAGTCCTCGGCCAGCGCCTGGCCCTCGCTGGGGGACACTTCCCTCTCGTCCTCCAGGTCCACCTTGTTACCCACCAGCACCACCGGCACCTGCTGGTACCTGCAGAGGAGACAAAGGTGGCGACTTGTTTTACTTTGTGACACTTTATGGAGAAAAAGCTGGGAAGAAAAGGATTTACAAAGCTGTAGCGGAATGCTGTAAAATTACAGTACTCTTCCATTTTTGGCAGTGTAATTACAGACTTCTTCTGTTTATGGCTGACGAATTATAGAATTCGTTACAGAATGCTTCTTGTCAAACTTACATGTTTAAGTCGTGTAAAGAAATTTGAATACAACAAAAGAGTTTTTAACAGCATTCTGACCCACTCTTCTTTGCAGAATTGTTTTAATTCAGCCTCGCTGGAGGGTCTTCAACCCTGAGTAGTTTATTTAAGAGCAGGTCACAGCATCACAGCAAGATTTAAGTCTAGACTTTGACTAGGCCATTCCAAAACCTTCCTTTTTTGCAACATACAGAGGTGAATTTGTAACTTTTTTTTATTGTAGTCAAAAAGCTTTGATTATGATTAAATACTTTAAATAAGTAATACCTTCGATCTCTTTAATTAGCTAAATGTGCAATTAAATCTTTCCTAGAGCAGATAATTGGAATCGATTCATCTTCCAGTCTTAATTTTCATAAATTATTAGACTGAGTGAGATGGATAATCTACATATATCAATATAGTTTAACATATCAGCAGCTTTGCTGGCCTACATGCTGCTTCTGCACAACGTTGAAACAACAAGCCTGTTGAATAATGAACACCAGAGCTCCATGCAGCTTCAGTCCCCCAGTCGGCTCCCCTGCCGTCTAATAACAGTGGGAGGCTGCAAATGAATATCTGTCAGGATAAATAACAGCTGTTTCGGGTGGAAAACACTGCTGCTCTATTTATTTCTGCGTGTATTACATAACGTTCGTCCACTTCCTGTTTAAAATAAAAAAAATAAAACTCTCCAAACAGCGCCGGGAAAGTTTCAGAGGCTCAAAAAGCTTCAGTGGCTGACGATCTCTCTCAGATATCAATACAAGCTGAACAGAGTAATGGAATAAGTTGCTGAATAATTGAATAAAGCTAATGTGCTGCTCTAAAATGGGGTGACATGAACATTAGCTTTCGAAGAAACCATTTTCCGTCCGTGCGCATATGATATACATTAACAGTTTGTTTTACAAGAGGAAGGAAGAGACGGAACAGAATATGAAGATCTAGTTCTGTGGTTTTGTTTGTCTCCTAAAGTCGTTGGACAGGGATTGAAGTCTGGTAAAAAAAAGTTTAAAATCAAATCGGTTTTTGTCTTTTTTTTTTAATGTAATGTTTGGAAGTTATTCAATCAACTTGGGTTTAACTGTCCCACATCATTACACCCCCGACTCTGTGCTTTAGCATAAAATCATCCAGCTGAAGGTATCGCCGTCATCCCGATTTTATGACGTTGTTATGTCGATGTTATGATGTAAGCAGCATCTTTAAATCCTGTAAGGAACCTTAAGAATTTGACTTGAGGGTTTGATTCAGAATAAGCACAAAACTGAAACAGGAAGGGAGGAAACAAGGAAGAAAAGAAATAAAGACAAGAAAAGAAGGAATGAAGGAGAGAAGGACACAAGGTCAGAAGAGAGGTAGGATAAACAGTGGGAAGGAAGAAAGGAGAGAAGGAAGGAAGAAAATTATCTAAGGATGTAAGGATACAAGAAAGAAAAGACGGACACAGGCAAGGAAGGAAGAAAAGGAGGAAACAAAAGAAAAAGTGTAGCAGGAAGGAAGGAAGAAAATAAGGATGGAAAGAAAGAACTTCAACCTCAATCCTAAAGTTGGATCTTCCAGATCATTATCCATCTTTATCAGACTCAGAAATTCAGTTTCATTTCTTCAACAAATTCAACTAATGTGTTTCAAAACGGCTCATAAATTATGTTTGAATTATGATTTGAATAAATTCTGGAGAGTTTTACCTCTCCAGAGGGTCTCAGAGCCTTTATACTAATATACTTGTTTAATACACTACAAGAAACTCTATTCATGAAATTTAATTTCAAACCCACACCCTGCATGTTTCTCTTCTCAAATAACAGCAGAATGTCAATTACAGTAGCTATATTTTCTCACAACAGGTAATGGCACACACCAGCTAATAGCTTCCACCATCAATCACTTCTAAGTGCTTTCAAGCCTGGCTTATTGATCCGCTGGCGCTATTGAGAAATTCGGCTCTTATCTACAAATTGGTGGCCTGTTGCCACGGCGCTCTGCTGGGAAAAGAGCTGAGGTGTGGAAAAGAGCTGGCAAACATCTCACTGGCCCAAACAGGGGCGGCGAGCCGGAGGAAATGAGTTTGTAGGACACACAAGGCGGCGGCGGCGGCGCCCCGCAAATGTTAAAGCTGCAGGTGACGCCGAGCGCTTTCCACAAGGATTCCACGCGGAAAAACAGCAACCGGCTGGAAAAAGTGCATCAGTCGAGGCTTGAACGCCAAAGACTTCCCTGGAGCTTGACATTTACCCCTGCTGTCCGGCGCGCGCGCGCACACACACACAGGCAGCAGCTGACCTCAGCAGGGCAAGCATCTCGCGTCGGCCTGTTTGCTTGGAAAGCCCAAGTCTAGAGGGCGTGAGGTGTGAACATAGAGAGCAACATTCAGACAAATGCAAACTGACAGGCTTGCAGGAGAAACTCTATATATAACTACAAAGACACAGGGAGAGCCGGTTTCTCCTGGCCCGGGCGGGGCGGGTGGGCAAAGTAGGAGGGGGTTGTATTGGGATTGTTTGTTGTAGTACCCTAGCTCCTGCTTCTTCCTCACCAGATGATGCGAAGCTGCCTAACGCAGCATGAAGAAGCCCCGTACCGCAGGGATCGGCGCTCTACTGCTCCGCGTCATGTATTATTGAATAATACATCATTCGGTTCTCGGGATTAAGCACCGGAGTCCATCACGGTTTCCAAAATTACACTGGCCAATATGTCGATCCAGAGCACAGCTGAGCGTTAAGATGTGAATATCTGAAATGAAAACGGAAGAGGAGATTTGAAGAGAAAATGCTTATTTGGAATTTGATCCCTTGAGTTTAGAGAAAATGACAAAAGGAACCAGATGAACTCTTCACAAAGACTAATCAACACAAGCGAGCTGAACTCAAAGTCAAAGAAACTACAAACCTGGGAGAAAAGAGCAACGCCGATCTAAGAAAACGAAGTCCATGTGCGCAAAGGACAAAACACAACAATAAACCAAGAAGTAAACACAAAAGGAATTATAACCATTCAAATAATTAATGCACAGTTCCAGCTGAAGGAACTTTACCATGTTTATGTTTGTAATGGTAGGACAGAAAAGATTTCGCTACCAGTGTGAATCTATTTTTCTTAACATTTTCCTACTAAACAAATTAAGTCAAATAATATAAAAAAAAAAAGAAGTAAAAATGCCACCACGTGACGCTTTATTTAAAATTGCTTGCAAACAAAACTGAAATCGACAGAGTCCAGTGTTTTTGCTGCCCTCGAGTGGTCAAAAAGAGGCATTTAAATGTCGGGGGGCGATGCAGCTCAATTAGAATATGCTTGGCTGAAACTCCTGGAGGTATGAATATGGGAGGGAGAGAAGCTAACTAGAATAAAAGAAAAACCGACAGCAGGAGGTGAGCTGCAGAATCACATGTCGCGATAAATCATTTTCAGAACAATACTAAATGTTTTCAGCTTAGTTTCCTGCAGCTCTCACCTCTGTAGCTCAGATTCAGAACCGTCTCTGGTTTAAGAAGCTGCATCCTCACCGTCCGCGAGGAATGTGAAACTTTAACAAGCTACACGAAAACGGCGTACTGCCATGTACTCTGCAGGGTGTTATTTCAGCTGCTAGATGGAAAAATACAAACATGCAACGCTCCAACACACACCAAATGCATCTTTATAACTAATTTAAAAAAAAACCGTTGGCTCTAGTTTTTCCATTTATCCCCCCCTGGCTGCATCACGTTTATTGGGCTACCTGCTGTGCTAAATATCTGCAGTGACTTCACTAACTCATTTTCACAAGCCCCCACAGAAGGGGGGCAAAAACACACGCAAACAGCAAATAAACAGTCAGACATTTTCGACGCGACGCCCCGCAGCCATCTCCGCTCTCTCCGCATCTGTTCTTAATTCATTGTCGGCGGAGTTATGGTGTGCAACAACGCCGCCTTGTAACTGAACAATGGCAGCCTCTGTAGCACCAACTCGGCGTCAACTCCCAAAGGGTGTTACTGCCGGAGAACAAAGCTTCTGTGGCACCCATCCTGCAGCGCGCGAGAGGCATGAAGGAGAAGTCAGGGAGAATAAATAACAGACTGTGAATATTCCTGCAATAAACCAAGAAAACTCACTTTGAAGCATTTCGACTCATTCAGGTCATCTGTACATCTGTTGGTAATTGGGGAGCATTACCAACTCCCCAACTGCTTGAGTCACTCAGAATACTCTTAGGCACAATATGGTTTTCAAATTCATCATGCTGACTGAAAAAAAACCTACAAAATGTTATTTTCATCCTCTGAATCCAGATAAAATCAAAACATTTCTTTAAAATGTAACTGTAATCACCCACAGACCCCTGAATATCTCCTTTCTCTCGCCCTAACCAATGTCAAATGATTTTCTTTGAACTGACCTTTATAATATTGTGAGAATGAAACTACAACTTGAATGGGTCCCAGGCGCTATGGATGTTCACTGTTTCCACTCATTTGGCATCTGGGAGTACAGTCTCTGTTTTCCAGCTCCCTAGTGGCGACTAGTGGTGATAGTCATCTAAATGTAGGAAATCGGAGATAGACATCAAAGCATGTTTGTAGCCCTGAGGGGTTACAAGATAAGTTGAAGAGGTTGCAATGTAATTAACAAGGAGGGGGCTTTGTTTTTGTTATTTAGTCATGAACGTTAGACCACCACAGGCATTTTGGGTCCTTGTTTTTCCTATCCTGAATTAGAACAACACAAAAACTACCTTCAGCTTCCAAAGACGTGTGAAATGACGAGCTGGGTTAAAAGACTTCAGCAAACATGCTGCAGTAAATACATTAAATCCAATGAGTGCTAAGAGGTGGCTGCTTAAACAACTCTCTCTGCCCTGATTGCAAACACTAAAAGCCTCTGGTCAAGAAAATTGCTTCGTACCTACACCAAAGTGCCCTCCGGGACCACAGTTTTAGCCTCTCCACCCTATTCCCACTCAGCGTAGCGTGACGCTCACCTCCTGCTATTAGACACAGCATCAGTGCAGCGTGAAAACGCAGCTCTAGTGCTTTGAACACGCTCTCTCCTGGTGGGGCGAGGGACAGTAAAACCTCAACATGCCAAGGAGGCGATTGGCTTGCTGGGAAGGCCACACCCGGTTGTTGTTTTCACACAAAACGTCCTCCATAAAGTCTTTAGATCAGATGCTGTGCTTGTGCACCGCAGGAGTCTGCAGGATCCTACCTTTTCCTGCCCATGTTTGCCTCTGCATAAGCTTTCTCGTTCATGTGGCTCCCTAATGGAGGCCTGATGTCTTCTTGGCTTTCACACAACACAATCCCATTAAGTTCTAGTGAGTGGGCACGCATCTCTGTGTGGTGTTTGTTGTTACTGCTGCTGGCTCAGCAACAAGTTTGGAGGGAGGGGAGATGGCTAATGGAGACCAGGAGCTAACATTGTTGTGTGAACATAGTCGTGCATGTGGCGATCATAAAACACAGATGAGACGGTGGAACGATTCATGTGCCTCGAATTGCTATAGACTCAAAAATAACTGTCTTTACTGTGAATAATTGTGAAGTTTTTACCAATAAAATCCCAAAAGTCAGAGCTGGATTGAAATACATACATATATATATATATATATATATATATATATATATATATTAGGGCCGTAGCTAAAATCTTTGTAATCGACTATTCTATCAAGATTAATCGGATTAATCGGATAAAAAAAGAAGTCATTTCTGCTGATTTTTCATTTAACCACTTAAGCTTATTTTATACAATATTAGAAATACACTAAAGTATGCAAATACACAAATATTTCCGCACCTTTTCTAAACAAGAACGTAAACATGCAGATACCTTAGCGTTCTTTTAGTGAAAGCTTGTTCATTTGTAGCAAAGGACGCATCTGCAGCTAAAAAAAAAAAAAGTTTCCAACATCAACGTGTGAAAAACTCAGGCATTTCTGCTTGATCTAACATCAACGTCAGCGTAGAATTAATCTGTTGACAATCTATTTGGGCGAACAGATTAATAATTGGATTGCAAAAGGTGCTTAGTTAGAGTTTTTTTCTTTTTATTTTACAAAATTTGAACCAGGTGAAGCTAAAACCTCCACTTAAGGAGTTCTGGAGAACATAATTACAAAGACTTCTTTTAAAATTTAATTGCAATATTGTACAGTTTTGGTTAAATTACTGCTCTGAATATATTGTTCTATTATCAAGTGGCCTTTTTTGATTTTGTTAACGATTAATCGATTACTAAATTAGTTGACAATCATTTCAATTACTCGATTAATCATGATTAATTGTTCTAGCTGTGTTTAGATGTGAAAGTGTTTGGGACATTAGTAGTTTTCCGAGTCTAATTGCGCCTTTTCCTCATCCCAGATTCTGCAGCACAGAGTGAAACACAGGTAGGAACCTGGTGGCTCTGTTTAGGGTGGCAGCTGACTGGAGGCTGCTGTGCTCCATCGTTATATTATTCATGTCCGTGGAGTTCCCTCATGCACTCGCCTCTGCTGTGCGTCGTCATCCTGCTTCCACTCAGGTTCATCCGGTTCACTCCAGGAGCCGAGCTGAACCTCTGGAAACGGGAACGTTACGCCACATTTTTAGTCAAATTCCAGCGGCGTTGCGTCTTGACGTCAAACCAAACGCCGTACAAACCAAATCATCTGTTCAACACATTTCGAGAGAGGAGCCATAAATTTACAACTAGATCACTGCTGAAAAAAGGGGAATGGATTGGGGATTTTTTTTTTTTTTTAAATTTCTCGGAGATGACCTCAGTGGACAGACTGAGTCATTGTCCGAGCTGATCAAAGCTGTTCTGAGTTAAATCAAGTGTGCAAGACGCAGGAGAAGAAGCTGGGACACTTCGGATGGTTGTTGTGAGACAGGTGAGCTGCAACTGGGCTCTTTTGGGGAAACCAGTTGAAGTTTTCCCATGGAACAAGAAGAGAGGGAAGATGAAAGGATGGGTCTTGGTTTTATCCGGGAACTAAAGGGTTCTAAGTATTTTCTGATGTTGTGATTTTTCTTTGCTGGTGCATTTAAAGCACATAAAACTAATTGTATTAATTCTAGTACACACATCAGTTGTAGTGTTTTTGTATAAATAGCTTGTGTTGCCTCACACTCAACCAAAAACACAGCCACTTTTCACAACACAACTTACTAAAAACAGCACTGACCTCACATTGACTGACTTAAACAGAGCATTTTCACACGTCTCACTTTAAAAGGTTGCCGAGAAAGACGCTATCTTTTTGTTTTCCAGAGTACACACTTTATAAATCCATCACTGGATATTTCATTGTTTGTAAATGAAATAATTCGTACATGATTATTTCATTTATGAACAACCCAGTTGACATCTGACTGGTCATAAGTATCTAAAATTTTAAACAGTTCAAAACAAAACCATCCATTCAGCGAGATACAAATTATATCATATGTCGTTAAAGGTATTTAATAGAATATATAAATAAATGAATTGAATTTTTACCCCAAGCTCCTTGTGGCGTCCCCCTAGGCCGTGCCGCCCTGGGCAGTCAGCCATTTCGCCTTCATCCATCATCAAGTACATATTTTATATCAACTTTACGGAATGCATGAAGCTGGACAGGGTCTCACCTCTTGACCCTGATGATCTGGTCCCTCATGGGCTTGATGTCCTGAAAACTTTGCTGGTTCACCAGACTGTAGACCAGGATGAAGCCCTGGCCGTTTCTGATGTAAAGGTCCCTCATGGAGGCGAACTGCTCGGTCCCCGCCGTGTCCAGGATCTCCAGCACCGACGGAGAAGAGTCCACCTCGATCTCCTTCCTGTAGAAATCTTCAATGGTCGGGTCGTACTTCTCTATGAACGTCCCGGTGACGAACTGGACCGTCAGCGCGGACTTGCCCACCCCGCCGCTGCCCAGCACCACCACCTTGTACTCCCGCATCGCCTACCGCTCCTCTGGAGTCAAACCCGGCGTGCAGAGGAGAAAGAAGAAACGCATCCCCTCGCACAGGAGCCTGCAGCCAGCCTCCGGAAGACGAGATGCTCCCACAGCTACACAGGAATGGATGCTGGAGCAGCCTCTCTACTGAGATATTCCCACGCTACCTCGAAGGGACACCGTTCCAGAGGCATCCATAATGCAATAAGGCGGCGGTGGGGTAAAAATAAGAGCGGCTATTATTAGAAACATCTAGACGGCTCATTTTTTTTAATGCGCCGACAAAACAGAGAGCCAGTGCTACATTTCCCTGCACCGCGGAGTTAAAGGCAACGAGCAGATGTAGCCTTAAGGAGACACTGGAGCTGGGAATCCACGCCTCTGGAGTCGGCGCATCCTCTGGATGCGACCATTTCCTGGAAGATATGGAGGGCGATTAGTGCCACTGTTTAGCAGGGAGGGAGGAGGGGCATTTCTGAAATAACGCCACATATTTGATTTATACCATAAAAATATACATTAACAATCTTTTTAATTTAATTACTGAGCATATTTGTTTTTATTATTGTTTTTGAAGCTGTTGCTATGTGGTTAACGGTATGGTATGAGACAGATAATCTTCTCCCAGTGCTAACTAGAAGCAACCAGTCAGAGCCAGAAGGCAGGACTTAGTGCTGTCAGTCACAATCTCTTGTGGCGCTGCTCACCCCCCTCCAGATTCTGTTGTGAATGCTCAGTCTAGTTAGCATACCCATCGATGAACGGTTTCCCGGTAATGGTAAGTCGTTTCTCCACCATTAGTACATTTAGCAGCTACATGAGGTTTATTGACAGCGCTAAGACCCGCCTCCTGGCTCTGATTGATCGTTTTTGGTCAGATTTTATCAGATGGCAATAGTAGCTCAGGCAGTAGATGATTTCGGTCTTCCTTACCTTAACCTTGTCTCTGAGCGCCGAACGCCTTGTACTTCTTGGTGCTCCAGGCGGGTTGCAGCATTAGAGGAGAACAAGTTCCTGGTGTCTTCTCTTTTGATTTCTCTCAAGTCCTCAACACATTTCTTGGAACCCTGTTGACTCTTTGCGACAGAACATTAGATACAGAGCACATTAGTGGAAATTGTCTGACTGGGTCAAGAAATATCTAGAAATAGTAGCTCAAGGGAAACTTCTGTAAAATCTCAGCAAATTTCGATGCCTTTAACGACAGAGTGAAAGTGACAATTAGTCTTATTATTACGCTCCTTTATTTTAGTTGCAACTTGAATTTTTTTTTTTTAAATATTGGAGTTTATTTAAGGAGAATAATTTGAAGGTAGTTCAGAATTTTTGTGGTTACTGTTAAGGTAAACAAAAAGTTCTGCAAATGTATAAAACACTATTTATCATAACACAAATTAAGTTAATTAGTAAACCCTCATAGAAAATCTCTTTTTGTTTTAATTTTGCTCTACTAAAGTAGCAGGAAATGACCCCAAAATAAAAAAATAATGCAAAATTCTTACTTGTACCAGTCTTTGGCTTCTTCATGTTTTAAAATATGTCATAAAAATGTAACTGATTAACTCTCAGCCATTCCCAAATCCATGCAGTTCTGAATCCACTCAATGCCCGACGTTTATTTATTTTTTTTTATGGCAGTGGGAGTTTGAGTCCAACTGTGGCGCTTCAGGGAAAATGGCAGAACAAACAGATTCCAGAGAAAAGACGTCTGAACCCTGCTGGTTTCATATGTTTCTAGTTTTCTTTAAAAACATATTTTTATTAAATGTAGAAATTTAACACACACAGGCCAAAACAAAGATCATTTCATTTTCTTTATTTCTTTCTCTCAATAAATTTTACACTATCTCGCTGGAACCAAAGAAACAACTGACTATATAAACATAAAATAGCACAAAATATATGCAAAAGAATACATTTAAAATGATTACATTAAAACTATGAATCCAATGAGAGTCTTATTGTCAGTTTAACTTTGTAAAGGAGACTGCAACCCTGCGGTCTCTACTGTAGTGCCCTCTGCTGTCATAAGCTGTGAATTACATGCTCAAGCTGTTCCATTGTAAGACAATGGGACCCAACACGGCTACTACGCACTCCGGGAGACCAGTTCGGTTGCAGTGCTCCCAGTTGGCTTCATGGCGCACACATTAAAACCTTTAAGGAAAATTAAACGACCTCGGATATAAAGAATCACAATTGAAAGGAAACTCCGAAGGGATTTGAGAAGTGAGACCGTTCAAGTCGTCTTTAATAAATTTCAGAAGAGCTCTTAAAAACATAAAACCTCAAGCACGATGGACTCAAGATAAGGCAAAGTGTTTGGATAAGCTGAGTCTGCTCAGTTGACCAACTGCTCAGAAAGTGCTTACATTTCTCCTTTTTTTTCTTCTTCCCCGTTCTCTCTTTTTTAAAACCATCTTATCAACGACAGCAAACGCACGTCGAGAAACCTTTCGCCTCAAAGGGATCCCATACACAAGGTTGCTGCTGCAGGCCGTACAGACATATATGTTGTTTTTTTTTGTTTCTCTTTAAAAACATTCAGTATGTTATCGTTTAGCAAGTAAAAGAAAAATATTTTCCCATGCAACAATATGTTGAATTAATTACCGATGCCTTTGAAGTCTAAAGGAAGTGAAAAACAAACAAAAAAAGTGCAATCCTAAAATCTACGGATAAATACGCTTCAAATAAAACGTCTCAGTGTGGAACTTAAAGGTCCTTTGTCAGGGGAGGAGTTTTACATCTGAACTTAATTTATAGAATATTTAGTTCTTACATATATATATATTCATATTTATATGTAATCTATATAACATTGATGATTTTAAATCTAGAAGTGTTACAGTCAGTATAGAGGCTGTTATTTGCTAGTGAAAATATCAGGTCACTGTCATATTCTCGTTGAATAAGAAATGTTCATATCTTCTTTACAATCTACCTTGTGTACAGTGTTCTAGCAAAAAAAACCCAAAAAACAAAACAAAAAAATCAACTTAACAATGTCATTTACAAAAATACCAAACTTTAGTAACTGCAACATTTGGTTGCCACCGCAACAACTTAATATTGTTATGAAATACTATCATACTAGAGTGAAAAGTACATCTTTTTCAAAATTTTCTTTGCATTTTTTTTTCCACTTTTTTCGTTGGTAAAACGTCATCTATACAATAAACTTTTTCCTTCCCCCCATCAGTAACACAAGCAACTCTAGTACTACGCTGTGATCGTTTTCCAAAATTTTTTTTCTTTTCTTTTCTTTTTAACCTCGATGAGAGGGCGAGAAAGATCCAAAAATGTTTCCAGTTCCATCGCAGGGGGGAGAGCTTTTCAAGTCTCCCCCGCCGCAGTGTGACTCCTCATCTGCCGGCTCAACGGAGGGGTTGGCCTTAAAAAAAAAAAAAAAAAAAAAAAAAAAAAAAAGACAACTGACCCGTGCAGAAACGCTGCACAGCTCAATAAATTACATTCATCTCAAAACAGGATAGTTTACAACATCATTTTTGAGTAAAATCTCACCTAGAGTGACGCAAGATAAATTACAACAAAACAGGACAATTTACCGCCTTTCACAAAAGGGTGTGTAGCAACCGATGAGGTGATAATGACCAGCAGCGCAACAAATACCAATAACGGCCATTTTAAATGTTATGAAAGAGGAATGGAACCACTAATATTAAGTTTGTGGACCATTAATGTGACATTTTGCTAATAGCATAATTGGTTCTCACGCTATTAGCAGAGCATTCATTTCTGTAGACCCAACTGTTCCCTCTTAGCCACTTTTCATTTTTTAATTCCTGATATTTTTGTCAATGTGACGTGGGATTTTCCAAACATAAACAGTTTGAATGAATGTTAAAAATTCTCCACCTCACTTCCCCTTAAACCTCAAAAAGTTAAAAGTGACATTCTTAGAATCCTCCACCCAAATTGGTTCAGATTGTTGGCCATCACATAAAAACACCTTATTTCGTCTTATGTAAACTGTATCATTAAATAACAGTCTACTTTATTTAAACATTTCTGACACAAAAAACTAATTCCTTATACACATTTTAAAAATTTAAGGGGTTATTTAAAAATCTTTTCATGGAATTACATATTCAACCACTAGTTGGCAGCATAACAGATAGAGGGGTCTAAATGGAACCCCTGTGTTATACTTTGTTGTGCTATTGCATAGAAATAAATTATTGCAACACAAAATAGTCTAGTTAAAACCTTCACATTGCCCAAATCATTCCACTCTCCACTGCGCAATTTATATTAATATAATTTGAATTTTTTTAATTTAATGAGAAAAATGTAAAAAATCGTTGAACACTTTGAAGGTCTGATTGGAGTCAAACTTAGCACTTATTTGATTTTTATAGCGTTTTATTTATTTTTTTCTGTAGGGAACCTTTTAGGTGTCAAGAATCCTACATTGGGAGTTTTTTTTGGGCGTCAATATCTGCATAAACAGGTCTGCAATTATCGCACATATAGCCAATATTTCCCAGTTGCTTTAAAAGCTGCTTATAAAGATTTATGCTGGATGACATAAGGTGTCATGTTAGGTTATTGGCTCAAAAGCTTCACAACAATATTCTATTTAAAATGACCTAAATCAGGTTATTAGCCATTATTACATCATTGTTGCTACGGTGAACATACAGGTCCCAATGTGCATGAAAACAAACCGTTTCGATTGTGGATTGTCAGTGTTGATCAAGCACCATGAGATTACATCAGAATTTTTGATCAAATGGAGAAAAACTTCAAGGAAAAAAAAAAAAAAAGCAAACCCAAATGAGATTTTTCTTGTCTTGGCCTTGAAAAACGAACACTTGTTATAGGAGGCGGAGGGTCAAACACACCTTGATAGTAGACACAACACAACTTCTTTAAATAATTCTGAATACATTTTCTAGAACTGTGAATAGAAACTGTCAAAATAACAGACACTTTACATACATTACACAGTTTACAATACGTTGTTTTCTCACTCACTTTCCTCGTGTAAACTACTGAAACCGATGTAAGAAACGACGGATACACTGTGAAACGTCACCAAACATTCTACAAAGCTAGTTTTGATTTGTCGATCCTTTAAATTCTCTCCTTGCAGTAAAGTCACTTGTGATGTAAGATGAGCCGTTGCCATGGAAGTTGAACCCCCGGCCCCCCTCTTCCCGGCAACGCGAAGTGTAATGTCTTTCCCCGAAAAGAGTCCACTTGGATTTAACAGCCGGTGGGTTTTTTTTTGTGACTCTTAGTGATCCACACCCTGGATGCTTTATGTGTCGTTGATGAGCTTCTTTTAAAACTTTTTTTTTTGAGGCACTTCTACAGTTTTCTAAAATGGAAACAGGATTATCGGTGATAGTAGGGTTGGACAGGACAACCGACGGTCACAGATAGCCCTCCAGTTCAAAGTTCAAGTCATCTTTTTGCTTGACGAGTGTCGTCAAATGCACCATTTTCTTTATTTTTGTTTTTTTTTTTTCAAACTTTTTTTTGTTGTTGTTGTTTTTATATTTAGATTTAGCACTTAAGTCCCTCACATGTCCCCCGGTTCTAAAAAAAATAAACAAAAAGAAAAAGAAAAAGAAAAAACCTCATTTACCAGACCTGGAGTTGCAAGTCCTCGCTTAAAGTCGCAGTCTGCCGGCAGACCATCAGTTTCCTGACAACGACACACACAACGCACACAGTCGCACGTACACACACAAAAGGCTTGGTATGACTGAAGCTAACCCCTCCAGCTTCTGTCGAGCCCTTGGCGCAGGCCCGAGCCTTGTCAAGCTTCTCCAGTCCGGACTGCATGCGAACAAGCTGAACTCACGGCAAATAAAGGGCGAGCGGGTCGACTCTGCAGCGACGGGGCGATGGCGAAAATAAAAGTGGAAAGAGCGCGTAACGCTCTTGTGGCGAGATGTTTCCGGGCAGAAAATGTTGGCGTCTGGGGCAGGCTATCGTTTGAAACAGCAAAGGGACGTGAAGGTGTGGCTGTCGGGGTGAACGCTGCTCTGAAGTTCTAAAATAAATATCCAAGAGTTGATATTCCACTGTATCTATAGTGTGTCTGTACTATACATAAGAATATTTGTGACTTTTTCATGTTCATAGTCTGTTTTCTAGCAATACATACAGTATTTTATATATATATGTGTAGATATATATATATATATAACATATATGTGTGCATATCTTTTGTTTTCTATGTGCATGTGTGTGTGTGTGTTACAGCGGCTCTGCAGTTCTGGTGGTTAAATTGAAGTGTTACACTCTTAGCATGCAGGTTGCTGGACCTCTATGGGAGAGGCAAGGTAGTATTTACAGAGGGGCTGTTTTGGGCTTCCTAGTGCAGCTTCGTGACACTCCGTTTCCCTGGTGACGCTCACTTCAGGATGATCTGCAAGTCAGAGGCAAAGAAACAACAAAGGAAGAGACTGCTTTAGTTTACATCGAAAAGTTCACGAGCTACAAAAAATCATACCTGGACAAATATCATGTCATCTTACGCTACCTGAAGCTCTTTTGTTTTAACTGCTTCCATATCACAGCTCCTATTGTAGATGTAGTAAGTTTTGACAGACAGCAGGCTGTCCTACTCTTATGCCTCAACATAAGAGTAGCTGAGGTATCGTCAATTACAACTTCATTCATTAGATGAAGCAAACTATACATTTGAATAAAATTCTAATAAAATATATTGAAGTTAGTGCAAAATGGGGTGTGAATACATTTTGAAAGGCTAAAATAACCGACCTGTAACACTTGGGGGCGGGGGGACAAAACAAGGGAAGACAGACAAAGATGAGAGAATCTTTGAAGGGGGTAAAGGTAGAGGAGCTGCAGGCTGCAGTCATGTTGGTGTCCCAGGCAGAAAGCCAGTGCAGAACAAAGCCCTGCATGGTTCCTGTTAGTAGACAGCATTCAGCCAGCAAGATGGAAGCCAATGATCCCATCACACACAACATACGGACGGCACAGTGTGTGACGTGAACACTCCACAGCGCTGAAGGAAGCCGTAAAAAAAATAAAAAAATAAAGTAGAAGCAGCATCAAAGTGGTTCAAGACAGTTGGTGGTTTAGTTAATCGTTAAACAATCTCTCTATGTAGTAAAAATAGCCCGCCACTAGAAGGTGCTGCACCTCCAGAAAGCTCCTGCAGCAGCAGTGATGTTACCAGGGACACAGCAGTGGTAGCACATGGTTAATATTATGCTCAGACATGGAGGGACGTGATTGGCTCCTTCATGTCGTGTCACATTAACGGTTCGCCGGTCCTGAGTTGACCAGACTCTGAACCTGCCGCGCTGTCTGCAACTATCTGACGTGTTTGCAGTAGTTATATTCCGCCTCAAATGTTCATTTTTCACAGCATTTAAATATATATTTTTTTACTGGCCTGAATGAGAAGAGGAAGAAACTACCCAGATATTAAAAGGAGATTCAATCCAGCTGCGTTAGGGCTGTCAGGGAGTGAAAACGAATAAAAACCAGTCCGGTTCTGGATTTGATAAAACCACATGACTGAAAGCGGAGTAAAGAAGGTGAGGACTGTATGCAGCGCAGCTGATGATGAGGAGGATGATGATGTGCGCCCTAACTGCTGGGTGGGAGGCAAACGGAGGCAGACAGCAAAGGGCTGACGTCACCCTTTTTTCCAGCTCCTTGTCCCACATGCATCTTTAAAGAGTGGCTCTGCTTCCTGCTGCTACTGCTGCTGCATGCCAATTACAGGAAGAGACAGTGACTCACAGGAAGTGCGCGCGGCCAGCCTATGAGGAGCAATACGACGCTGGGTAATGGGTCTGTGATTAATGATGATGGAGAAACGGACAACACATTTCTGTTTATGAAAGCAAAATGTTGGTCTGCTCTCATCAGATGGGATAAAGACACTGTTGTTAATTATTTGATTGTCAAAGATGGTTTTCTGAAGCTCGGGGGGAGGGACCCTTAAAATAAAAAGCACCTGGCTGCTGCTGTTTAACATGTGGAGCACGTTGCTGCGTGTCCTCAAAGCACCTCTGCTCGGATCCAGCAGTAAATGACTGCCAGCTGTGTGAGCGAGGCTGGGGCGCTGCCACCGTTCCTAAAATTTCCAGGTTTAAAAATGGGGCTGCACGTGCTTCACCCCGGCGGTCGGAGCTGTTCGTCTTTCAGGAGAGCCGACGTTTGATCAGAGGCCATTGTTCAGAAGGCTTCTCTGGTTATATTTTCCGTGAAACTGTTTTTTCATGATTTATGAGAAAACATAAATCAGGAGATTTAAGTTTTTTTGTAAGGTTCAGGAAAAACCTGTAAGGTTCAGGTTTCTCCTGAACCTTACATTCAGGAAAAACAAAGAAGAAGTGTAATGAGTTCATCTAAAATTGATTGATCTCATCTATCGACTGACAATTAATTGAGACGCTCCCATTTAAAAAGAGAAACAGGAACCTCTTAAGTTGTTGAATATTAAAATAAAAGATGAAAGGAATACGTGAAACACTTAATTCCCCTTAAACAGAGATGTATACATACAGAAGTACCGTCTGTACTTGCTCTTGATGGAATGTTAAAACGTTCCACTTGTCACTATTGTGACACAATATTGAGTAATAACTATTGTGAGTTATTACACTGACGATAGCCCTCAAAATTAACATTATTTATTAGCGTCATATTTTTTTTCCACCATGTTGCAAATTGTTCTGTTTTGTCCGTCGCTTTTCTATCAGTTCATCCTCATTTGTAGCACATAAGTAAGCGCTATTAAGGTGAAGGAGTGTGTCGAGTGTTTATATTTCAGAACAGAACCACATAATGTGCAATTTGCAACCCACAACGAACTCTGTTTGTACCATTTCTCATTCCCATTCTCGGATGTCCCCGCCATCTTTGTTTCTGTATTAACTGCCTCTGCTTAAAGATGACCAGCGGAAGAAGGTCTAAGCGGACATTATTAGTCAATCGATTGGAACTAATTTTAATCTAATAATTCTATTTAATCAAAAGTGGAACCAGACATTTAGATACGATTTATAGAAATATCTTATTTCAACTGTGGCTACTACTAAAAGCGAGCCGCAGGAATGTTTTTGTGCGCGTTCGCTTGAATGTCTGTGTCTGCGTCGCACACAAGCGGTACACATGACGTCCCAGCTGCGGATGGAGAGGCCTTATCGTTTCAGACAACAAGAAAAGTAGAAAATAAAACATGCAAAACAAAACCAGGAAGTGGTGCAACATAACACAAGTACTACTTGCAAATGTGGGAGCTCTGAAGAAGTGCTTTTTATTAGGATCGCGCTGTGGACTTTACCGGAAAAAAGAGGTAGCGTCCCTCTGCTTTAAACCAGGTGGAAAACACCCACTCACCGGCTTTCACCCTGTGCAGCCACATGGATGACTGGAGTGTGGCTAAAGCTGCAGGTTTTGTTGCAGCTCACTATAAGGAGGCAGTACTTATTCAGAGCTCCGGGGACTGATGAAAGAAAGCTTTAAAAGGAGCAAACCTGATTGGCTGGTGCTGTTGCTGCGTAGGGGACACTTGTGGCAGGAGTTGTTGCTGCAGAGACAGTAGCAGGCGTAGCACTGTACATCATTGGGACTTTGTTTTTGAGGAGGAAGGGGGAGGAAGGAGGGGAGGATGTGGAAGGAAGGGATAGCAATGAACAGGTAGGTGGAGCATTATGGCAACCATGGCAACAGTCGTGGCGCGTATCGACGGCAACGTTTTGTCGATGGCGGTGGCGGATGTGGTGAGAGAGAGAGAGAGAGAAAGAGAGAGAGCCAGCGAGCCATCGTTAGGGTTACACCAGCAGATGGCATGCAACCATTCACAATGCAAAGCCAGGAGGACAGAAAGAAAGAGAGGAAGAAAATGACAGCATGGGAGGATAAAAAAAACAAAAACAAAAACAAGAGGAGAGAAGCTGATTACAATCACAAGTAAGGAAATTTATATGGAAAAATCAGTTTTATGTCTTTCCCAGAGAAGTTAACAACAAGACGTATATTTTGATGCAAATTTAAACCAGTTGGCCTGACTAAGTGAACAGCAGGGAGACGCCACATGCCTACTGCCAAGAATATGCAATTCTGTCAAAACATGGTAAAAGTTTTTATTTATAGTCAGCACCTTGCATTTAACATTCACGACCCTTCAACTTTTTCACATTTCATCACATTCCAACAGCAAATTGGGATTTAATGCTAGACCAACCCACATTAGGGCTCAACTCCGACGCTCTAGAGGTGTGAATACTTTTGCAAGGCGCTATAACTCCACTTTGATGACTGCGTTTCCAGCTCTGTGGAATTTCTCTGGGAAACTGATTTAAATTTCCTGGTTAACACGGCACGGCCAAACGGAAGCCATATTAGAGCTCAGGAGTCAGCACTTTAACAGTAAACAAAAACAGTCAAAAACAACGAGTCAGTCGGTGGGGAAAAAATAACTTTGAGCTGCAGCTCCTTCAGGTGATGCCAACTTAGCTTCAATAAATATCCATAAATGTTTCAGAAAATTTCTTAAGGGACTTTTTGTCTCACCTGTAAGGGCTGCAGACATCCCCCCCTAGATCAGCCTAAATGCTTGTGTGCATGTCGGGGTGTGTGTGTGAGAGAGAAAGAGAGCAGCGTCAGAACCTACCAAGACTGCTAGCAGGGGTCATGCACAACACTGACCCTGTTGTGTTTATGCAAAGAACGACAGAGAGAGAGAGAAGGGAAGAAATGGGTTAATTGAGGAGGAGGAGAACAACAAAGTTAGACAAGACAAAAACAAAAAGCATCAGTCAGCTCAGATGCTACCGTTACAGCCGTGATGCCAGCTAATAATGGAAGCAGTCAACAAAAGCAAGCAGTGGCAATTCTTCGCTCGGAGCTTTGCATTAGTGGGCGGAGCTGCAGCTAAACCGAGGCTGGAGGACACAGGAGCGGCGCGGAGTTTGACATCGGGCAAGGAGCTATGAACGTGTGCAAAGTTCACTTAGGTTCAGCTTGTTCTGCTTTTCTGTTTCTGCAGTAATTAGCAGTAAACTTTGCAGGATCCCTGAACACTGCAACTGAGTCGGCTTGCTTAACCGAGGGGCGGGTTATCTCAATGGAATGCAGAGATGGAAATTTCAGGTCAAACGAGGGGAAGGAAAAGTAAAACTAAACGGCAGCATCATGCAGAGTAAAAAGCACAGCTTTCCGTCCAGTTCTGGATTAAACTGAGATAGTTTTTACCAGAACTTTTCACACCTTTTCAGATCTCCTGAATTTTTTTTTCTTTCTAGATTTTGGACAAACCCAACCTATACGAAAGCTTAAAGATTTATAGTTGCAATGAATTAAATCTTAAAAATATAAGTTCCCTAAGGGTTAGATTATGTATACTGCTTTGCAAACAAACATTATTTTTTTACATTCTGTGATGTTACAGCTCCATTCTTCAACATGTCGTATTGGAGAATTAATGTAATTGACCAACACATTCATATTCAACATATTTTTCTAAAAAGCAGGTGTAAAGCTACAAAGGATTAATAATATTGCTAAGACCCGTCTGCAGCTGTATGCCGCGTGCATGAAGTGGACGACTTTACCTGTGTGAAAGAAAGCGGGCTGCTGGAGCTGTGCGTTGGCCAGCGCCTGCTGGTAGTGCAAAACACTGGGGTTGAACAGAGAGCCGGCTCCGTTGCTCTTCTCAAGCGCTGGTCTCTTTGGTAGCGGCTGGAGGACGCCGTGGGGGAACGCCTTGACACACACACGCAAACAGAAGCACAGATTTGAGCTCCACACTCACTCAAATCGACACTAGAATTATTGCAAAGTGTTATTTTCTCTATGCACGGCACAAAAAAAAGAGAAAAGAACGGCAAGAAATGGAAACACATAATAGAAAGCTGAAATTATTTTAGCTTTACGTTTATTTCTAAAAAAAACACAATCTAGAAATACCACAGGTAAGGTCTACACATTAAAAAAGTGTCTTACTGGGTTTCACAACAACAAAAGAGCCAAATTAAATTCTGTGAGTGGCTACAAGTACAATTAAAGAAGCTACATGCAAAGCAAAAGGTGAAAGGTCCAAGTACCAGGTCTACAGTTGCCTCGAGGGGTCGCTTCATTGCTTTGGCAGTCGACTGAGTCTTTAATTAGCAGGCAGCGAGCACATGATGGCAGTGGGCCAATGGGATTCAAGCGTATTAACATACAGGTAACAGCAAGCAGAGGTGCATCATGGGGGACAGCATTGCATTGTGGATAGGTGAGAAGGAAAAAAACAAAAACAAAAATAATCTGAATGCCAGTATACCACATACAAAACAATAGGCATGCACATAAACAAAAAAATTGCTTTCATTTAACTGTAAAGAAACATAGCTACATTATTAATTAGTACAAAAGCAAAAAAAAGCAAAAAAAAGGCAGCTATAATATTAGATCCTAAGATGTACTCCAACGACTAACACAGCTGTTTATCTATTTGATATCGACACATGTGCAAATTTGGCAGAGATTAGCACAACTGTAGCAGTTCTGACCAAAAAAAACCAAAAAAAAAAACACAGGTCAACGTTTGGAAAAAAGTGACACAAGTTGGAGTTTAATAACAGAATGTGGAGCTCTGTTTATTCCAAATGCTTACGTGGGGTAAAAATTTAGACATTAATATGAATAAATGCTGACTAATTTACCTGAATGCTGTGCAAAATGCCCCCCCCCCCAAAAAACAAAACAAAACACATGAATATGACGGTCCATGCACAAGCCTCTTGCTTGATGTATGTGGATTTTTTTCCCTCACTTGTGCAACTGTTTCTTGTCGTTAACAAACAATGCATTGCTGATGCGCTGCGGTGTTAACAGACTTAAAAACACTGGTTAGTTCTAATGAAAGATGGTATATTAATTAAAAAGTGACATGAAAAGCAAAGATGGCTGCGCTTGACTTGCAATGAGGAAGGAGATCACAGCATGGCAAACAACACAACGTGGCACAGCAAAAAAACAAAAAAGACCCAAAACAAAACAAAAAAAGACACGACTCACTGCAACTGCGTCGGTCAAAGTGCAATATTATCTACTGAACACGTTTGGGAGTTAGAGGTACTGATCTTTCCCTATTTTTAGCGTCGCATCTGCGCAGGTTTTATGGATCTGCTGCGATAAAAGTGCCGCAGCTCAGGCAGAGGAGGGCTCAAAGACAATTGGATTAAAGATGCTGACTCGACAACTTGTCCCGAGGTTAACCCTCCTCACTTCTAGCGCAGATCGGAACAGCTGAAGGTAGTTTGGGAATTGGGTCATAAAGATGATAAACTGAAGCGTGAGAGAGCTGTATACTGTAATTGCGAAGCAGGGGGAACAGAAACACGCTTTCCTTTTATTGCTACAGCCACACGCAAACTTCAGCGCATTTTATCGGACCTTTATGTGATCGACACCAAGTGGAAGAAAAACGTAGATTTCCATCGTTTTTTAGAATAAAAAAAAATCCAAACACTGAGGATTTCAATTATATTCTGCCTTCCAGAGTCAATACTTTGTGGAGCTTCCATCAATCAAGCACATCTAGAGACTGAAATCATTCCAGATTTTAATTTGAATTGAGATGTTTGAAAAAAAAAATGTACTGAAGATCTGATGTTCTTCTACTGAGAAGTCGAACCTCCAGGCTCGTCACAAGACAACCTCCACAGCATGACGCTGCCACTAATGTGTTTCACTAAAGGTATGGAATATTTTTTTGTTGTTGTTTTTCTAGCCACACTATGGCGCCATACAAGGGTCATTGTAGGCAGAAAAAAAGGTGTAAATTTCTGCCAAAAACCTAAACAAAATCTCATAAATTTTCTATATCTAAGCTCCGAAAGTCAAAAATTTGCCCAGAAAAAACAGAAATTTTGAGATTATTATCAGAATTTTTCCAGAAAACAACAGGGAAATTTCTGAATTTGAAAGTCAAAAATGTTTACATTCTGAAGCTCAGAAAATTTCCAAAAGTTGAACATGTTCAAGCTTTTAGGATTTTTTCTGCATCATTTTTGAGATTAATCTCAAAATTTCGGAAATCTACTCCGTTTTTTCCACCTACTATGGCCCTAATACGCTAATAGTACACACCATGTATCACTTTTCTTCCACTTTATAATGAGCGAGTTAATGTAAAGCTAAAAGGGTCCACGAAAGTGTTTAAGTACGTTTTTCTGTCTTCTACCAGCTCATAAAGGAAAGAAAAGGACAGCAAGCAGAGATGGAGTCAGCCAATGAGAGCTGCAGTGTGCGCAAGGCGTAAAGCATGCCCATGCCACGGAGGAAAAGAAAATTAGTCAGTCAGCACACTGGCGCAGTGCAAGGTGTGCAGGTGCAGCAGCCAGCGGACCAATCGAAAGAAGCCACTCAATGCCTTGGGGAAGGCGGGGAACGGACAAAACTGTACGCCGTGCTCAAGAGTTTTAACATCCTCCTCTCCCTTCTCCCCCGATCAGCGGCGGATGACTCAACCTAACGGAGAGTAAAACTCCCACCACGTCATGCTACATCCACCCCTGATTCAATTTGCAACCGATCTGCAGAGAGCCGCACTTATCACCGAAAGCAGCAAAGTGGGATGGAGGGGGTTGAGCTGACGCATTGTCTCCGTGTGAACCAAGGGCATTGGGAAATAAAAGGAGGCTGCAGTGAAATAATAACAGATTGTTCTTGCGGCGTCAACGCTGATCTGTTTAGGTCTCGCTAAACCCTGTTTGTCGCATTCAGCTGCCCCTCTTCGGGATGACTATTGTTGGTGAATTGTTCTCCAGAGTCCACTAGAATCAATCAGCAGAGGATAGTAATAAAGCAGGGCTCCACATTGCATGTTGAGGGGGATCTGTTATAGTAAGCGAGAGGTGTTTGGAATCTTTCTAAGTCAGGATTATTTGCAATGATGAGATTATTCGCAATTCAAATGGTGAAAACTTTCAGAAAAACAAATAAGTTTTACAGTGCATCACAAAAAGTTATATAGCTAGAAAAGGAGACCTAAGTGTATTGATTGAAAGAATCACTAAAAATGTAAAAGTGTGCGTTTCCTGCTCTGCCTGAGACAAAAGTGTGTGGCCAGCAGGGCGGCGCTCTCACCATGGCTGCAGCCGTGGCTGCTGCTTGTGCGGCCACGGCCGTCTGGTTGGCCTGGTGCTGGGCCGCCTTGATCTTGGCCTGCAGGTGGGCCGGGGGGTGGAAGTACTTGCACTTCTCGCGGGAGCAGCGGCTCTTGATGTAGTCCATGCACACGGTGACCGTGTTGTCGCTGGTGTCGATCATGGGGCTGTCGCTCGGGTGGGCAAAGCGGCAGTCTGTCTCGCCGCGGGCGCAGTTGCCCCGCTGGAACTCGCGGCAGACCTGGCATTACAGGGAAATGAAAACAAGGCGATTAAAAGTCACTATTACTATAATTTTTAACATTTATTGCATTGAATTTTAAACCATTTTTCTGCTTCTGTAACCAATTCCACTTTTTCAGGTTTGTTTGTTAGCATGGTGCGTTCACTGACCAGTAATAGATCAGTTTTGTGTTTTAAATAATACGATTCCAGTTGCTAAGAGACATCTTGTGCAAAACAGTTTCTTTTTATACATTAAAAAAAAGTTAAGAATGAAACAATCAAAAGCATCAAATGGCATCTAAAACCGAAGCAACTCGGAATCAAAAGTTTTAAAGAGTTCCTTAAATCAAGCAGAGCTGCTAAACCTGCTTCAATCATAACATATATGAATGTTCTTCTACCTTAAACACACTCGTATTTACACATAACAAAGTACGCCTACGTGTTTTGTGCAAAAAAGTTGCACACACATGAACGTGCGTTGTCGGCTTGCGTGTAGGAGTGCACACGTGTCTCAGAGGGATACGGCTTAATTAAAGCCAGCTCCATTCAGTTGCTAAGTGATGGCACTCCTGCTGAAAAACACATACAGGCACACGCCCACGCGTCACCTTCAGGTCTTAGGTAGATTACTGCTTATCTTGATAAATATGGTGCTGAAAAAGAGAAAAAAAAAAAAGTCCTCCTCGTGCATTCTTTCACAATCCCAGTTATTCTCCAGAGTTGTTTGCCAAGAGGGCAGATGGAGACATTCGGAGTTGGTTTCAGCGTCCCAGTTCGACTGTTTAGCAACTACCACTTTGACTTGAGTTAATTTCAGTTTGGATCAACTGTGAATTATCATTCCTCATTTTCGCATCGTGGCTCTGGAAGAAGTCAAATTATTCAAAGAAACGTATGCTCAAGGATGCTGGAGTTCGTACTAACAAGCACCGACTTGCTTAGCAACAACAAAAAAACCAAAAAACATTTTGTTCAGGTCACCTCCAGTTTGTCGGCACGCAGGAGTTTCTGGTTGGAGGAGGAACCGGCCGTCACTGACACGGGTGGGCTGCCGGGGACGATGACGGGAGTGCTGGGCAGGATGTCTGTGGGGACCAGGCCCATGCTGTGGGACATCGGGGTCAGGTAAGGCGTGTAGCTCAAGCCCGCACTGGATCCAAGGCCCTGGCTGACCGGAAACGTCTGCTGAAGACAGAGATGAGATCAGAGGTTTCTCTTTGCAGCGTTCTCGAGTAAAATGCAAGGCACTGAAGAATGATGAGATGTGAAATGTTGAGAAGAAAGAGAGAAAAGAGATGAGGAAACACCTGGAACCTGATATTTACTCTACAGAAAAGTAGATCGAACCCTTTGTTGTTTTTTTTACTGTCTGACATTAAGCAGGTCAAAAATGATGTCCGTCTGCTAAATGTCAGAATAATGAGCTAGATTTTGCTAATTACTAATATTGATGCTGTGACTTTCCAAGCTTCTCATAGGGTAATTCACAACAACCACGATTTTAAACAAGAACTTCTTTCTTGTTTAAAATCATGTGGGGGAATAGCAATAAATTAGCCAAAATATTATAAAAAGTTAAAAGTTTATTCTGATTTAATGTCCTTCAGTGAAAAATATCAGGTGCAGCTGTACAGAGCTGTGGTTGAGGAAGAGGAGAGGAAAGGTGGGGGGATCGATGACGGGTAGAAAGATGGCAGGGGTAAAGGAGAGGGGTATGTTTCAAAGAGGACGCAGTAAGAGCGAAAAGTGAGAAAAAAGGTTGCTTCGTTTTTTTTTTTTAACCTCTGTGCATCCTGGAAAGATTTCGCTGAGCAGACATGTTCTGCTTTAGTCACGCCTGGGTGTACACAGATGCAGTTGAAAACATCCACACCTGGCAGAGCAGCTCCCGGCGTTAGAGCAACAATATTTCTAATGGCTTTTGAGCCTGACAGCAGAGTCAGTGTGTGTCATTCTTTCTTTTTAAATTATTTTTTTTCTGCACTGACCACGGGCTGCATGGTTGTTCCGGGGATCATGAACTGCATCTGCTGAGCCAACATGGCGGCCGCCGTCTTCTGCTGGATCAGGTTGTTCCGGCCATTGATCTCCAGCTGGGTCTTCAGGTGAGCCGGCGGGTGGAGGTATTTGCAGTTCTCTCGCGTGCAGCGTCCCTGAAAACGAAGAACACGCAAAAAAGAAAGAAAAGTTGGAAAAGATTTTCAAAACAGAACCTAAAGCGTTACGCAAAAGCTGGTAGCATATTTATACCGAACGTGAAAAGATCACAAGAGGAACTTTGTGTCAATCCAGCGGAACAGAAGCTTTTGGTCTCTCCGTAAAGAAGCATTTTTTTCTCATTTTGAAAGATTAAAGAAAAAAAAAACTGCGTTTGATTTGCCAGCTTGTTATTTCTGCTTGGTGTTGGTGGCGCTTTCATCACAAACACGTCGCCCACCAAGTCGTCGGGGCAGACGGGAAAAACAAGGACGACAAAGAAGGACAAAGGTTGGAACTCTTGTTCTTGTCAATCTCGGAAACGCATCTGAAAGTCGGACAGATGTGGTTGTACGAAGGGTCGGCCTCACTGAAATCCCGGCAGACGAACACAATTAGTCTGTCAAAGCAGAGACCAGTGGCTAACACATGATGATCCACCACCACGAGGAGATAAATGCAAGAATGAGAGGAGCTGACCTGAGGGAAGATGGGAAGGAAATCTGGGTGCAGGCACGCAGACTGGACTGATATGGATTAGACACGAGACAGAGAGGGAGAGGACACGACATGGCAGGCATGACACGGCGGGTCTTGGCTAATGTGAAAGAGGGAAAAGGGAAGCAGAGATAAATTAGAATCAGTGTAGCGTGAGGAGGTCTGCTGCTCTGTCTAAATACCTCTTAACTCCGTGACACAGAGCAGCCTCAGCACCGTGTCCCAATTAGCAGCATCCCCTCTCATCGCAATCCCGCTAATTTCCTCTTATGAGGAAATATGACAGGCCTGCCCAGTGTCAACGCTCTGATCGGTAATGACTGAGTTTAATTACTCGCGTGCGTGTGTGTGTTCTGAACGCGTCACACAAAGCAACAGGACACAAAAGAAGTTCTCACAATTTATTTATTTACTTGATAATCACAAAATAGGACTTTTTGTGATTCATGCCACATTTAGATTTAGGTCTGGGCTTTGACTAGGCCATAAATAAACTATGATACAAACATTCGTCAGCTACCTTTCCAATCCATCTCGGTCCTCGTTCCAGCAAAAACAAATGTATTTGGAACCGCAAAACGCACAACAAAAATAACATATTTTTTATTACATTGTTTTGTTCATGTTGAGAAATTTTTTGTTAATTTTTAAATTGAAGATTCTTTGTTTTTATTTTCCAGCTCTATTCCAGTTGAAATTCAGCTTCCAATTCCAATCCTATATTTAGGTCTTAAAACAAAGAAAGACATAAAAAACATAATAAATACGTTTTATTCAATGGAACAGTCCTTATTTATTCAAAAATGGCATCAAAACAGAAATGTGTATAAACAGAAAAGAAAAATGCAAATTATTTGACAAAACAAATGTTCATGTCACTATGTTTAAAAATAATTTATCCATCCCAAAGGGAAATTAAATTTCATGAAGGCAGGAAGTACTCCAGTAGCAGTCAGCCTTCCAGTTAATCTGAAGGAGCCTCTGACTGACTTTTGCAGCCTTTCACAGGTTTTCCTTCAGGATGTCACTATTAGCAAATTCATTTTCCATTCAACCAATAGAGTCCAAATCAAAGTAGAAAGACCGCTCTAGTCAGGTCGTAATAATTAGGGTTATATTAAAATGCAAATCACACTTCTGTGGGACAATTCCAACTAGCGTTACGGATGCCTCTCATGGGAGTTTGCCGCAAATGAACAGAAGAACAATATGGATTATTTCTGTTCACATTTGGTAGCTCAGTAATGCTGTGACAGGGATTTGGTGCTGATGCTCAACCTGCTCCAGAGCTTTGTTCTTCCTCTACGATACGTGGGCAGACAAACAGAAAAAATACTTTTAATCAAGCACGGCTCTAGGTATAATCCTGTTTCGCAGTGCAAACAGCCGACACTCTCCAAGTCTCATCGAGGGGAGAAGTAAAAAAAAAAAAAAAAAAACGGCCTTTCTTGTGCTGCAGGAGTGATATTAAAAGCAGCCCGCAGAGCCTCAAACACCGTCGGCGACGTTACAGTAGCTTTTCACTTAAAAGGTCTGAACGTTAATGTTTCTACACCTGTGTGACCTATGAACTCTGCTGTAATGATGCTGAGGTAGCCTCAACGACTGCAGTGAGCCACCGATACGCCCGCACTCCTCCTCCATGCTTCGCGCACACGCGCCATCACACCTTCCCACACACACACACATACTAAATCACTAGCAAGTCTCACATGCACACACGTGTGTGCACAGAAATCCGGAGCGTCTGCTCAGGCTTCTTCAAAACAGAGGAATAAAGTCACCCGTATAACCCGGCAACTGAAAGCAAAAAGAGAAAGAAAAAAAAAGAAGTAATAATTGGAGCCTCGTGATTTGCTCCATGAAATGATGCAGCGGCCTCGCGCATCAGCGGGCACCAGAAAAAAAGCGTAGGCTGGTGCAAGTGTGCGGGTGGAAACCGTGTGGGAGGGTGTGAGAAAGGGGAGCTGGTGCCGGTGCTGAAGCTGCGCTCTGGACATCATCCCAGATCAAGGCTGCAGGGAAGCACGCCGTCGCCATAGCGCCCTGCAGGGATCAAAACAAACCCAAGACCCTCCTGATGAACTTAGGTAGACTCAGAAGGAAGGCAGCTACTCTTATCTTTGGCCTGTATTCTGTTTGTTTGTAGCCAGAGACGGAGAGAGAGATGCTTCGTGGAATTGCTCATCATTATTCCCCGTTTGAAGCGACAAAGTAAAACTGCGGTGAAGAGACTTGGGAGAGTGGTTCAAATCTCACTAAGTGCAGGCTTTTTACCGGAAAACCACCTCGACTTCAAGCATGTGGTTTGACAGCCATCTCAAACTGCTCCGGTCTTTGTATAAATTTCTATTGTTCCTCTCTTCCTTTGTCTCAGGGGCTGCCACCGTAATAATAATCCTAATGTTATATTATGACAATCAGTGATCAGAGAAAAGCATTGGTCTTCACTGTGTTTTATTTGGTTGTTGTCAAGTCAAAGGTTAAGATGAAAAAAAAAAAAAAGACACACTCATATATGGACAATCTTCATGCTGGATGTGTTTGCCAGTAAAATATTGTATAGTGAAAGCGTTTAAGTTTTTCTTAGTTAATACTGTTTGCAATATTATGAATCATTTAATAATGTTCTTGAGAAAATAACACTTTAAAGCTCTTTAACACACTGATCTAACTATCAAACATATTCGTCTTGAGATGTAATTAAGTTAAATGTGTAAGAAAAGAAACAATACTCTAAATAAGGAATCTGCATATCAAATTCATTCTTAAATTTGCTAATTAAGCCGTAATTAGAGAGCGAGCCTTTTTGAAATGCGCAAATTGCCCTAAAACCTTCTATTTTCAGGAAATGAAGCACTATTCATGTATTATTACACTATCTGCTGCAGTTATTTTGTTTTCAAAGGATTTTAGCTTGCTACCCAAATAACCTATTACTATAACAACGTATTGCCAGAAAGCGATTATATTATTGGCCCAAAAACCTCATTACATTTTTGGCCAGTTATTATGTTATTGGCTTTAATATGTTTAAAATGGCGCAAATTATGAAGCCATTGGCTGTTATTACATTATTGGTTGCTACAGGGCGTAACTACGTTCAGATGATAAGCCCAAAAATGAGTTGTTGCTATGGAGATTTATGATCACAAGATGCAAGAGTGGAGATTTTTTTTAAATATCTATTAGCATCATTTTCACTGTGCAGGCTGGCTGAAATAAGTCAGAATTATACTTCAAATCATTTTAAACCCAACTGTAAATTTGAGTTAGTTAGTTAGTTAGTTAGTTACTTAGTTAGTTAGTTAGTGCTCTATTCTTTTCCACTTTGAAGAGTGTTAAGTTATATTCACTCCCCAGGGAAACAGGAAGAGTACCAATTTCAACTACATCTGAATAATTACTCTAAAATTTTATAATTTACTGAAATTTGCAGGATGTCATCATACAAATCAAATACAAGTACAGACTTGTTCAATAAATTTGAATATTATTGAACAGTCAATTTATTTTAGGAACTTTATCACTAGTGAAACCCATCATATAGATTTAATTATAAACTAATGAATAAGTAAAAGCCTTTACTACTGTTAAATACAGTGATTTTCCAATTACATTACTGAAAACGTGACATTTAAAATAAGAAAATTGTGTCACCCCAATGAAAAATAATTTTTAAAAACAAAAATCTGGGCTTAATAATAATCCTAAATTTAATACCTCCTTAAAGGTACTTTTAATCGGGCGTATATTCTAATTTCCTGAATAAGACAATAATTTAGAACTTTTTATTGACATTTAAAATGGTAGCAGGTATTTTATGATGAACTGCTACCATTTCATACAGCATAAACAAAAGAAAAGTGAAGAAAATCTAGATTATGCAGGCACAAATAAAAGTGGAAACTCAAATTATAATCTACAAAGCTACAAACAAACTAAAAAGCTATATTAAAAACCACCATAAATCCATTCACGGTGCGCTCTGGCTTCAAGCAGCTGTTTATGAAAAGAATGGCTGAGAACACCTCAGCGGTTCACGCAGCCACCTTAGGTGTAGCCATAGCTACAAGGTGAAATTACACCTTTCACCGAGGGCCTGTTCACGCGGCTGCTTATTATCGTAGGCATCACGGTGTCTCCCATGTGTACGGACGCAATGATCCATGTTTTGGGATGGGTTAATAACTGCTGTGATTTAGATTGGATAATCACCCCCTTGCATGGCGGGGAGAAACAAACGTCAAGGAGGGAGTGATCAAAGATAAACGATCAGGTGCTTCCTGACAGGGAAAGCTGCTCACAACATCTAGCTCAGTTATAATTTAGAAAATCAACTCATACACATAATTTTGCTTATTTTTAGAACTTAAGAAAGTGACTTGTTTAATCTTTAAAGGTGGAATAAAATCTGCGCAATGTTTCCGCTACTGCCTGGTCCTTCACTAGTGTGTTCAAACCCTGAATTTCTTAATAACTAGAATTTGCTTTAATATACAATGACAGATCTTTGTTGTCAGCTACTGCAGCGATTTAGATTTCGCCAATGCACAGATGGGGGCACAGAAAAGAAAGCAAACAAAGCAAACATTTATCATAGCAAACACGCTGCCGTGGGGAGACAACAAAAAAAAAACCTGTGATGGAGGGAAGAGAGGGACATTATATCTCCTCAAACATGACATAGATATCACAGTATTTAGCTGAACAGACTGTGATGTTTGGATTTATTTTAGCTCCAGTTGGGAGAAAACCTGAAGGGAATGAATGATGGTGAAACCACCATGTTTCAATGTGGAGGTACCGAGTTCAGAGTGTTAGTTTTCCACAACTAAAAGGCTCATCTGACTAGCGCACCTGGTCAGTTATATCTTTCCATAGTTAAAAAATGTTTAGCTCTAAGTAAACATGTTCAGACAGCCATTTTCAAGGTATTAGTAGGTTTCAGCAAGACAAATTTAAGACTTTGTAATGCCACCTTGAATGACATTTAAGACCAACATTTAAGATCCTGCTGTATTACAATCAAGAATAGCAAAACTTGTGAAATTTTGTGCTTGTACAAGTAGAACTGGACTTGACGCGACAAAGTTGAAAAATGTTCAGCTTTCGTAGCTGTTGTGTCACTTTTATTGGGTTTCATCCCAAGTGCCAGTGACTTTTGCCTGTTGCTGCCGTTTTTCGCTCCTTGTTTGTTGACATTTAGCTACCTAGCTAGCAAGCAAGGGTTTATTGGCAGCTAATCAGCAGAAGCCACAACTGCCTTGAGTAGCAGAATGCAATGAGGGGAAAAAATGGCAACTCAAATTGTTTTAAGAATTTGAAACATTATTTTAGACACAGAAATTTAAGACTTTAAGGATGTGATGACGCCTTGATCCCTGCTGGACTAAAAGAAGCAAAGAAATGTTTTCAGGCTGATTCCATGTCCATCTGCATGTCTTTCAGTGGGATTCCTCAACAACTATCCAGCTGCATTCAGGGAAGCTCGTTGAAGAGGTGGAACGTAGCCATATCTCTGGCTAGAAGGCCTTTCCGCGACCCCCCGCCATCTCCTTCATCAGTGAATGGTCAGAGCGATGGCCGTTGTGTGTCTGTGGGTGGCGCAGACACAGAGGTCCAGTCTTCCACCCTGCTCTGAAGAATAGCGCTTCAGTTGTGGGCCTCTCCCTTCACCACTGTAACATTTGCATTTTCCTCCCTCAATGGGTGCTTTATTTTAAGGTCTGCCCAAGACAGAAAGACAGGCCGCCGCTGACGGAGGAGCTGTAAAAGTCCTCGTAAACGTGACTGGGAACGCCTTCGTATTGCACCGCTGTGCTTCTAGTAGGACTTAATAAGAAGGCTGGTGTCCTGGTGCATTTCCAAGATGAATATGCATAAAAGGAGCAATTGCTTTCTTTCTCTCATCAACACTTCAACCTAAGAAACAATATTGACGCATTGCAAAACACCTAGGGAATCTGCAATGTCTGTGTGTGCATTTAATTCCACAGTAGGCCTTCGGTTTATTCCTTTAACTTTGCATATCTTAGTCCTGGTGTCTTAACAGTGATGACTTGATCAATGAGAGTCTGTCTGACATTATTGGCAAGATGCTGTCCAGAAAGGACGATCCCAAAGAAAGAGCTTACAAATAAGCAGGGTCAGCACTAAAAAGCGAGCCTTTTCCTAGTTAAAGACGACAGAGTAACGTTTTCTTTAAGGGAGCAGTATCTGCAGACAAGAATACTGAAATCAGCAAAAGTGACTGGTTTTCAGGTGGCACTGTGACTCCGCCGCAGACACACAAGGCCACGATACCTTTATGTGCAAACGGAAGGCCTCTGTGAGGAGCGGACGCAAATCTTTCTGACATGAAACCTTTGAAATGTGTAATCTCCTTCCAGCATAGCCGAAGAACCTCCTGTATTCCTTCCTTCCGAATCTTCTCATCTCTCGGTCGTCTCGGTGTACTTCAGTGCCTGTCTCTGTAGTGTGCCATTTATGTCTACCCTGCAGGTCAGTTGCCATGTTAAAAAATAGCACAAAAACCTGTTTCACGCTGTTCTGTATTGTGCTTGATGTTTTGCTTACAGATGTTTGTATGAGTGGCTATAAATATCCACATAGAAGCTCTTCTAGCCATACAGACACTAAGGAGATCCAGGTTCCAGGTGTTGGTGATTTACATTTACATTTCTCACGCAGAAAACAGTGGCTCCTGGATTGCCTATTTTAGACCTTTTTATCCCGTCTCCTGTTTTGTTCTTAGTATAAGTGTACTAATCTTATGTCCAAATCTGAACCAAGATTAGGTTCAGATAGTGTGAAAAGCTACTTCATGTTTTTTACACTATTAAATTCCTAGAGTTCTTAAGAGTTACGGCCGTGGTCAGGCTTTAAAAATGGGAGGAAGGAAGATAGTAAGAAAGGAAGGAAGGAGAAAAGAAAGATGGACAGAAAGAAATTAAATGTATGTAAGTACGTATGGATGGATGGATGTGCAAATTAAATGAAAGGATAGACGTGCACGAACGGACAGCAATTAAATGGACGGACGGATGTTTGTCCCTGACCATCACTTGTTCTTGATGATCATACCCTCCTCCTGTCCTGGCTCAATTTACTCAAAGACTTTCCACAGATACCAACTGGTGCTTATGGGATGCCCTGTAGCTGCTCACCTGGAAACCACTTTGAAGCAAGCCTCCCATCCATGGGACACCAGCACTTCTGTGCTCAGAAGACCGAAAAAGGTCCCGGTTAAGTAGTGCGGTCCTGGGTGCACATGGACAGGGATCTCCTTCATCCTCCAAGACAGAGAAAGCCTCCTCTTGAGGATCTTGTTTTGTTTTTGCCTGGCTCTAATGGATTGGTTTGAACTAATGGGTCTGTTCAAAGCGCTGCTGCCCCAGGACTGCAGGAAACACTGAAAATCCATTTTGAAATGATAGCCGAAAGCTTTTTGCTTACATTTCGACTGGTAATGGAGATCAAAGATCAATGTTGAGCACTGGGTAAGCGCTAGTCATTTAAATGTAAAAACAAAGCTGCTGTAAAAGCCCAGCACCAGGCTCATTTCAGGTTTAATTATGCTGTACACAGGTATGTCTGCCTGCCGATGAGACTACACTGCTATTAAAAATAATAAGACAGGACACAAACATAACATCACACAGCAGACCCGGTACAATTGAAACTACATTTCCTTTCACCCACACTTAAAGCAGACACATAAGACGTTGCATCAGCGGTAATTAAGTGTCTTTGTTTCACCAGTTGTAATCCCACAGATGAAGGAGTGGCACTGTTGCTTACACGCCTGAGATTACCAAAGGATTAAAAAAAACGGAGACAGAAACAGAAGGGTGAGATTGAGGCGTAATAAACTATATTGCAATGTTCTTCTTGTTTGTCCTGGATATCACCACATCTTTCCTCACTAAAAGCAAACACACCTCAAAAGCTGAAGTGTGTACGAAGTATCTGAAGCAGCAGAATCTCCACCATCTTTAACATTTCGCCAGCCATTTCTTTGATTGCATTGTTTTTTTCCCAGCAAGTCTGTTCGGTAACGTCTCAGAATAGCAGCAGAGAGGGGTGTGCATCAGCTGAAGATCACATGCCTGTGTTATCATCATGCAGCACCGACTCTTGGTGCTTGTGATCAGCTAACTCAGGTCAGGCACTTATTGAATTCCAAGTGATACTTCAAAGAACGGTGCTACACAGGATGAAAACAAGCTTGAGACTAATATTTCTGCTGAATGTTAGGTGATTTAACAACCATTCCAGGCTTAATGCTTACACTAAGAGCTTCGGTTTAGAATATTGTCCATCAACGGAGTTTTTATTTTACTGCAAAATAGAGGGAAAAACATAATTTAGCTGCTAGTTGATGTACTGCAGGGTATCTGCCGGTTTTAGCAAGTCAAATGTAAGACTTTAAGGCCTTTTTGAATAAAATTTGAAGCCAAAAAAACTATAAACATAGGGGATGGTTAGGGCTGGCAGCAGAAGTGAGCCAGTTGCAAAAACAAATATCGCCAAGCCAATTGGATATATGCACCAATGATGGACACAAAAAGGTCCGCCAACACTTGCTAGATAGCTAACTAGCAAGTGTATATTAGCAGCTACTTCCTGCACGCCTTGAGTCATTTTTGCCTAAAAGAGAAGAGAAGGGAAAAAAAACTACATACAAGCTTGAATAGTCCTGCCACAACATCAGACCTGTAATTAGCGTATTAAAGACCAACTTAGATTTTTTTTAAATTAACTTAAGACAGTTTAAGGCCTTCACTTTAGATTTATAAAGTTAAACTTTTTAAGAAATGTGCAGACACCTTGTTAGTGACTTTCACCTAGTGGCAATTGGCAATTAACTTTTTCCATAACAGTACAACGCCAGCTCCAAATCGCTGCGTTTTTTGAGAGCTGTGGCGGCAATGGCCCCATTGTGAGACACCTGCTAATCCAGCCAGACGCCAGAGTCCTGCTTCAGTTAATCTGATCATCTGTGACCTGCTGAGACATGAAACCCACCCTCTAGAGCTTATTTAATCTCCACATACAAGCAGGCATCAATGTGTAGAGGGTCACCCTCTATCTAGAATTTTCAGGGTTAGATTACGATACTACAGTGAAAGCTTATTATTGTTTATTTTTAGGCTCTTTTACACGTTTTTTCTTGGGGTGCCAACAAATTTGCCTGCATCTGAATACTTAAAATGAGATGATTGTCTTACTTTCCCACACCTTAAGATCTCTCTGCAAGTCCCGCAGCTTACAGGCAATGTCAAACTGGTGAAAGAGTCCACAGAAGTAGGTTAGATGGTGTTGATGGCCCACTTTGGAAAGAACTGTGTCGCATCCCCCAAGAGGGACATGGCAGAAAGGTCTCACTTCAATTCCCTCATTTTTTACATTTACAAACAGATTTCAAACACTCCTTAATGAACAAAGCTGAAACTAAACAAAACTACTCGAGTGACTAGGGAGCGAACAATTTGGGATAACATGTAAATGGAGAGGTCCGCGCTACACCTTGACGGCATCGACAGCAAGTCTAGGAGTGTTGAAGAGTTGTGTAAATCCATACAACAGATAAAAGAGGATAATGAGATGGAAGGGAGAGAGCAGTCCTATTCATCAAAGCCTCTTTCTAACACACTCAGCAGATAGGAGCAGAAATGTTGCATGGCTGCTTACTCTCCAGTTTTGAGATTAAAGCTTTGGTTGCTGGCAGAAAAAAAAAAAGTTGAGATGTACAGTTTTTTTTTTCTTACAGTCTTCAAGAGTCCGGTAACTAGTGTAATAATTTTAAATCACACTAATATTTGTGTTAGAAGTATTTGATTATGCTGGACTTGATGCTCTCTGCATCTATTTGATCATTAACAATATATCGGTAGCAAAAATAATCTGAGTAAGCACAAATGCAGCATATGGGCTAATCCAAGAATCTCACATATTTCACATTTAAAAAAAAAAAGAAAATCTTCCTTGTAAAAGTATTTTTTAAGAGTTGAAGAAACATAAAACCTACAAGTAGTAAAACCTTGGACTCTCCTGAGTAGTGAACAACATCTATGTTCATTTTATTGCTTCCATCTGTTATAAACATCTCAATTAAAGTACACAACATTTAGCAAATGCGACAGGACAATGATTCAAAGCAAACCATAAAGTCCACATCAGGATAGCTCCAAAAAAAGAAAAACAAAATTAAGTTTTTGAGTGGCCTAGATTTAACTCAGCTTAGTCATGACCATTAACAAGTGAGCAAACACTCCTCCATTGAAAAAAAAAAAATAAAAATCACAAATGCTTAAATGAACGGGTATAATATTCAAGGGCGCATCTGCATTTCACATAAGGCCGGGTTGGTTTGTATAGCTTTTCTTCTTTGTTGAATAAAATCATCATATGGGAACTGTAATTTCTATTTACTTTGATTATCTTTGATATTAAAGTGTGTTTGACAAATCAGGAAAAGAACCACATAGAGGAAAAATAAATTTTTCACAGCGCCGTGACTATATCAACTTGATTTTCACCTAGAAAACCAAAGGGGAATAAGCCTCAGCGCCGCCTAGACGGGCGTGTTGTTTGTCGGCGGCAATGATGAGGCCTCTGAGATGTCTGCTAACTCCTCTGGGCTGAAGAGACTGTAATCCCAAATGAAAACGATGAAAACAGGCTTCACATGACTGAGAAAAATCGAGGAAGCTGCACAAGTGCTTCTGCTTGAAAAAGTACAGTTGAGATCAATAAACGAGGGCATACTTGTTCGGTTTTAACAACTCTTGAATGTTGCCTCGATTTTCCTTATACTCTCATGTCGCACCTTCATTTTCTCACTCGCCGTGACTCCAGCGTACCCTGTGGTGGTGCCCGCTGCCAATTAGTGTCCTCCACCTGTCACTGTGGGTCACCAGTGCAGGCATCTGTTGGGTGTGAAACCGGCCGTCTCACTTTCATCAGTGAACTTTAGACACCGCTACCCTCTCTCTCTCTGCTCACACAAACACAAGCTCTTGCTGTCCTGGCCTGAAGTTGACCTTGATGGTATGGTCACCATGTCAAGTGGTCGGAAAGAGGGAGGAGAGGGTTGCATACGATACCCTCTAGCTCAGACAGTGCATAACTGTCTAACCCTACATTAACCCTTGCAGATAACCGTATAGTCCAAGTCCCTGTTATCAGATACCAAACAATGGTTTACAGTAACCGAGTTATGATGACTCAACTACAACAACCCCTAAATCTGGATTTCGACTGGGAAAGTAAAAGGCTTCTTGCTAACACTGATCTCATCATCCAGTATGGCTGGAATGAGTGTAAAACACAGCCATTGCTGCAGGAAAGACGATGATGTTTAAAACATCCCACCAAATACTGCATGCAAGCAAATCTTTTGAGTTTGCAATTCTTTAGAAACTGACTTGATTGCAATATGTTGTGGTGCTTTACCGTACAACTTCAGCTGCTAGAAGCTGGCAGTCAGCAGAATACGATGGCTAAAGAAGTCCAAAGAACTCCAATCGTCAAGGGCCGATGTCCTGCAACTTTTAGATGTGTCCTTGACAGGGGCGCCGCCAGGAATCTTGGGCTTCATGACAAAAAATTTAATTGGGCACCCCCACGCAGCTGCTGTTACAGTTTTTTGAGTCTATTTGACCCATCAAAAGCATCACAGTTTTAAAGGCTGGCAACTGCTTTGCGTTCTTTATATTACTGCTCATGAATTTTACATGCAACAATCGACATACATTATGTCATTGCTTAAATTTTTTCTATTAGCTTTAGATTACTGAAATGTCTCTACCCACAAGCAACAGTCATAGGCAAGATGCAAATTATAGATGAAGCAATCCAGACTTCTCAAAAAATGCTACGAAGTTGCATTTTATTCAAGATGCATTATACTGTATAACTTTAATAAAAAAATATGTTTTCTTTATATTTGTTAAAACTGTCACCATGTTGTGACAGTTTGTTATGAGACAGATAATCTGTGAAAACAATAAATCTCCTCCACCTCCTCCCTGAACTACTATCGCTAGCTAAAGTAAATCAACGTTCCGACCAAAACGACCAATCAGAACCAGTAGGACGCTCTTAGTGCTGTCAATCATCCTCATTCATTCACTGCTAAATGTGCTAATGGTGGGAAAACAACTTATCACTACAGAAAAAATGTTTATCTGCTGTCATTGATAGCTATGCTAACTAGACTGAGCACACACCACAGGCTGTGCTAGCTACAGCATAGGGATGAGCAGCCACATGAGATTACGATTAACAGCACTAAAACTTTCCTGTCTCTGATTTGTTGTTTCTAGATAGCACGGGCAGAAGGCAGAGGAAATAGATTGTTCACTGATCATCTCTCATGCCATACTGTCACAACATGACAGTTTTAACAAAAAAGTAAAAAAAAAAATTTTTTTTATAAAAGTTACATACTGCAGCTTTAATTTCTCTTAGGAGAGGACGGGTCAGGAGGGATGAGGGTTAGAGCTGCTGCTGACTGACTCACCTGTTAAGTGTGGTAAAACGTACAGGTACAAGTTCAATATTGGTAATTTGTTTTCTTAATTCATTAAATGTTAGTGAAATAGTGGCAAATAGTATTCTGTAGCTAAGCTAACTATGCTGAATGGTTGATAATCTCACACAGTCTACCCACTTCGAGGGGGGAAAACTGGGTTACAAATTGACACTTTTACCTTTTTCTCTCTCTGTCTCTCTATTTTTTGAAAACCTACTTTATTATTTTTCTTAGCAGCATAGTAACTGTCAGAGTCATTCTTGCCTTGTACTGCTGACCAGCAGTCAATAAAAAATTGTGGAGGGCCCCCTGTTGGTCAGGGGCCCTTGGAATTGTCATAACCTTTCCCCCCTATACGGCGCCCCTGGTCCTTGATCTTGGTTTATTTTCCTGTTTGTGTGTGGCTTTAGCTGCTGTTTATCACTAATATCATAATGTTAATGTCTCATCAAGTCAAGACGGGTTAAGAGGGGAATTTATTATGCCGACGATGCATCGGTTTTTTTAATCTCAGCAAACATGTGTCCTCACAGGGGACCAAGAAGTCACGCCAGGCCTGGATTGTGACACAGACCAGCAGTTGTTTAGACAAAGAAAGTGCCAGAAACCCATTGTTCTGCAGGTCCCCTAAAGATTTCTGCATTTTTGTTGCCTCATTAGATGAGGCCAATTAGGAAGATCTCTGTCTCATTAAAAAGGTTGGCCCCTGGGAGACAGCCGGGCCTGTCTGTCTAGCTGTTTGTAGCTCCCAAGGTGAGAGTGTGCATCCGTTTCAAGTTGACAGGGACTGCACGGAAACTGGTTAGCATGTTTAGGAGTGAGTTCCATTATTTTTCTAATAAGAAAGTCATTAAGGAAGCCCAGAGGATGTAATCAATACACGTCTTTGTGGCCAAATGTTTAATTTAGATCAGGCTAAACACCATATCTATTAATATATTAGCAATGTAGCTAACATACTGTGGCTAGCATCAGTGACCTTTTTAGATGCCACTACTGACTTTCTGAGCAATGTATGCATTCGAAAGGATGTAAGATGAGACAAGACCGCATAGGCAAGCAAATAAATGGCTCTCTCAGAAAACCTGAGTCTGTCTCTAAGTGATGATCAAAAAGATGCATCAATAATTAATGAGACCACTACTGAAAGGTCAAGAGCACCGCGAGTCTCCTGCCTTACTCGCGATAGATCTGCCTTCAGCTTTGCTGCAGAGGCGCTCGCAACAGCAGCAACTACTGCAGCGTTAAGGCAGTTTGAGTCCAGCTGGCTTTGAAATCAAATGTGAGGAAAGAATTGATTCTGCAGCACTGATTTAGGCTGCCGTTTTCTACGCGGAGGGGAGGGAGGGGCGGCGGAGAATCAAGCACTTTATCAGCACTGTGGGCAGCAGAGAGAGTGATGGAAAACGAGGATGACTCAGACCTAGTGGGTGGACTTAGACCAGGTGAGACATTGGTACAGCAGATGGGCAGTTTTTCAGTTCTCGGGCTTTCCATTGTGTGTCAGGCGGCTCATAGGGCGAAGAGCAGCGAAAATTGATTCTATTACGGAAGAATGTTGTTGTTTTTACTTTCCATAATGACATTAGGAAATTCCATAACAGTAATGAGGTAATAAACAAAAAAAATTCCTAAAAAAGATTTTTATCTTACAGAAATGACATCTGCTAACTTGAACTGTTCCCTCGTGAGTGATTCTTATTTTCAGACTTGGAATATGTTTAAATGAAATTCCAGATTCTTGAAAGTTAAGTAAATGTTGCATATAGATGGATCTCCAGTTACTTAGTAAATAGAAAACAGATTGTAGAGATAAACAATGTTGCATGAAAAGTAATAATTCACTGGTAGATGAATTATTACTTTTAAGAAAGATAATGTACCTGTTTCTCTTTACTATTATTTTTGCCTGTTTTGTGTTTAAAGGTGTATCTATATGAATGGTTGATTGACGCTTACTTGCTTATTATATATTGAACTGACTTTTGAGAGAAGGCGTAGGCTAAGATTTTTTTCATTCAAAACTTTTGTTTATATCAACATGTGACATATTCATATTAAACTGTAAATGAATTAAAATATATAAATAAAAGGTTGATTTTATTTCCGATTTCTGTTTGGGTTTGGTCGCTAACCCCCACGAATACCGGGGGTCCACTGCAGCCTCACATTAGGATCAAGTCGGAGGGAACGCCAGCGATCGCCGCGCCGCATGCATTCCCCTCCACATGTTTGCTCTGCCCAGGGTGTGGCCCCGTTTGAGAGGATTACACAGAGGAATGCAGGCGAGCCCATCTTTTTAAAACAAGAGGCCACGGGCGTGAAGTTCATGTCCAACAGAGCGTCTCAGAGGTTCCAAACGACGCCAGTACGCGCAGATGGGAGGGGTTCCTACAGTTCAAGTCGGAGGATTCACTGAGCAAATTTGGCAGCAATTAGCTTCAGGGTTTCCAATACGACTTCTGTCTGAACAAGTTTATCTGGATTAACATTTGCAGTTTGTGTTGGTACGGTTTGAGTAAACAGTTTGTGACAAGTAGCTTAGAAATATTAAACCAACATAAAGCCCTCTGTGTTTTATGGATCTAAATTAACCACCTAATCTTCCATTAACAGTCTGTTTTGTTTTCTTTTGTTTAAAAAAAAAAAAAAAAGGTGCACTTTCAAGCTATTACAAATAATTTCCAAATGTTATTTCTAATCTAAATAGTTGCTTTAATTATAAGCTGTCAAAAGTACGTAAATATATAAAAAGGACAAATAAATTGTTTCAGTCTCGCCGCTAAAACGGGTGAATTGGAGCAGAGAGGAGATAAGCATCAGCAAAAGGCTAATGTCTGCAGCACAGTCGATGTGACATCACTACATGACCGGCGTGATTGCATTTACTCCATTAAGGTAGGCATTCTCGCCCATTTCCTGCAGCCCCCACTTCCACTCTGCCCACAGCGACCACTCTGACACGGTTGCCATGGCCACCGCGCAACAAGTACAGAAGAGCCTAAAGGGACAGGGCTGTCAGGAGATATCCACACCGGTTTTTCTGAAGGAGCAAAGGGCAAAACATATCAAATTGTTTGAGTGCAAAACAATTCATTTTTCCATTTTTTTTCATGCCATAGCACATAAATCTTAATGTAATTAATTACATTTTATATGATATACCAACAGAAGGGAACATATGTGTGAAGTTTAAGGTAAATATCACATGGTAGCCAACATTATCCAAAAAATCTGAAAAGTGTGGTGTGTTTTTGTATTAAATACCCTTTACTGTTGAAATATTATTAGCTGCAGTTCTAGTTCTATTTTCAAGTAAGGTGAGACAGGATCTTTATTTCAGGGTTGTTTAATTAAAGGGGACTGACACTTTTCAAACTGTCTACTCTTTCCCTTCTACTTCACAATAATGCCCTACTTTATATTGGCCTGTCACATTAATTCCCAAAGGAGGCACTGAAGGTTGCGATTGAAGGAATAACAACAACAATGTGCGCTGTTAAAGGGCATTTCAAAGCCCTGTTTTTATCAGTCTGCTAACATAAATGGCTCAAATGTGTGTCAAGTGTCCAAAAATACTCACACGACTAAATATACTGGACAAAAATGGTGATACGAAGGGCCTCGATGCCAAGTGGGAAATCTAAGAGACTTCGCCTAGCTTAACACGGCTGCTTGAATGTATTTTTTTTTTAAACTGACAAAAGTAGCACAAGATTTGCTTTTTCTAAAACCCCCAAACATATAGTGCAGAAATGCTGAGAACTGTGCGACAGCATCACTCTGCATGCAAAGCAATCAAACTGAAAATGCAAAGCAGAGGTACGAAATTTTTCAAACGACCGTTTATCTCCTCAAACCCTCCCCCCCTCTCTCTTTCTTTCTCTCCCCTGCCATGCGTCTCAGAGGATTTTACTGCCATGAACTCTTATATATGGTTGAATAACAGTCTCAAAAGTAACACACACCAGGTCTGAACTACTGCCACTTTTTTCTCAGTTTCCATAAAACGTCTAGTTTACATAAAATCAATCGTTTACGGACACATTCAAGTCATAAAAGTAAAGACGTTTTACATCAAAGCATACCTATGTGAGAAGATAATTGTGTTTTGGCAATGTTCGGGTTGAGAAAAAGCAGTAGGAGTGTTAGACAAAGTCCCATTGTGGTCACAAGAGAGTTTTTAGCAAATTAGCCTGAAAACAACAAATGCCTCATTCACTTGGCGTGCTTTCCTGTCGTCGCGAGACAAGAGTAACACCTTTTAGTCGACTACTTTCTTGAGAGTTACCTTTCATTCCGCTTCTTCTTACAAGGGGCCCTGTAATCTGTGGCCAAGTTACGGCTGGCGGCACACAACCCCGCCACGATAACACGATCGGATGAGAAGACCCGGGAATATGATATGGGCGTAATGGGGTGAAAATCAGCCCCGCGTTGAGAGAAACACATTTCCTAATGCATAATAAAGATTTCACTCTCTCAGCTGTCATAGGGAGACTCTTTGTGACTGAAGGAACAAGCTGGAGGTAAAATCCTGCTGTACAAAAAAAACCAGGAGGCTGTTTTTTTATGATGGGGAGCAAGAAAACGCAACAAAAAAATAAGGAAGAAAAAAAAAGGGACTTCTTCAGGTAGAGTAACAATTTCTAAGTTGGGCCCTAACATCATCTCCAAAAACTTCTTTCCTTCCACAGGGCGGGCGTAAGATCTGCTTGATGCGACGACAAATCAGTCCTGATCCGAGTCAGATGTGGGCTGTTTAAGCTATAAAAGCGTAACCGCTTGCATGAAAAGGAACGACGCTCCGCGAACGCCGCGAGCGACGCCTTAAATGAGCCTCGCTCTGTTAAAGTCACGGCCATGAGGGTAGCTGGTTGCACCAATAAAAGCAGCTTTTTACAATGCTGCTTTTAGTCAGTCTTTTTTTTATAAAGAAAAAAAGACGACTTCTGATGATGACGGTTTTTAAACGCGTTACAATCAAAATAAAGTTTTAAGATTTTCATCCAATCTGAACTAAGCACTCCACATGTTTACATTTATGATGGTAGGCCAGAAAATAAGGCATTTTCCCAGCATCGACTCTTGCTCTGTCTACAGATACAAGGGAAAAAGCAAAGGTATAACTTATGAAGCTCAACACACATCTGCTTTAACTGATTGTAAGGAACATGGGATGAACACGGTCTTCACAAGGGTTTTTGTACGTTTTGGTCGACACCATCTGCTTTTTTAATGTGTACGCTGCAGCTTCAGAAGACAAGATAAAAACTCCTCACTGGTCTAGTGTGCTGCTCTAGTTTCTTCTGCTATTTATCACTGTCACATCTGCAGCAGAGAGAAGGAAAAAATAACATCCTCCTCTTAGATACAGCATGTCGCACCTACTGTGAAGAAGCCTTGCTACAATGCCAGAAATATTCAAGTATTTGGTGTTAAATTTTATATATTCTACTGGTAAGAGAGGTATATGCCACTTTAATCGCTTAAAAACCGTTTCCCAGCAGCCTCTGGTGCTATTATGTTTTCCTGCCGGTTGTAAACATCGTGACAGCTGACACAGATCCGAGAATAGACGCCCTGGAACGGCTCAAGGCGATCAGATGTTGGCCTGGGAGCGCGGATGATGGACAAGGCACGGTGACGTTAGAAGAACTTATTGTATAAAAAAGAAAATAAAAATGCAGCCATCGCTGGTGGCACTGAACGTGTCGACAGGCCTCTGTGGCCTTTCCCTTCATAGGTCAGAGCAGTCTGCTAACTGAGTACAGCAGGGAGACCCGACACACATGCTAAATTGAGCAGACATCCTACACTCACCAACCAGGGGAAACCATAAACTCTAATATTTTATGTGACTTGTGTAGTTTTTTTTTTCTTTTTTAGGTCACTGGACCTCAAACTATCATCTATAACACATGACGTGGTTATTTAAAAGTTTGTGTCTGTAAATTGAGCATACGTGTGAGTACGTACCTTTAGCGAGTCAAAGCAGGCGATCACTCTCCCGTTCTCCACCTGGCAGCTTTTGGGTGGGTGGGCGAATTTGCATTCCTCGTCACTGCGTGAACACGTCCCTCGCTGAAACTGCCGGCACACTTCCAGGGTCAGCCATTTTGTGTCCCGTATCGAGGCTATGTTTAGAGCCATGTCGAAAGGGGTCTGATGGCCGCGGGGCAGGAGGAAGGAGAGGGAGCCGCTCGGTTCGGGGAGGAGGTGCTTTGACAAAGAGCTCCGGGTTAAAAACACATGAAATCAAAAGTAAAACCGATGGAACATGCAGTTAAAAATACTCTGCCTCAGGTCAGTGGAGGTGCTTTGTCTTTGCGGCCCAAAAAAAAAACCCCCCAAAAAAACATTAAATCTGGTGGAGAAACCTGAGCATGGGATGAACAACTGTGCTGTGGAAGTTTGTCAGTCAAACAGATTCATCAATCATCATCAATCAGTAAATCTCAAGAGCAGACCTCTGGCGAGGCAGAGGGATCATGCTTGTATTGGACACACCACTGTCCCCAAAATGTCCTTTTTATGAGTAATGATCTCTTTCGAAGGGGGTGGGTGGGTGTTGGGGAGCAAAGGTGGCCCTATTTTCAGGTACAATGGCACATTTTAGGACAGCACAAAGGTGTGCAGCTCTTCCCTTCGAAGCGCCTTTAAGCTTTGGCACACTGGCCAGCAGCGGAGAGGTTCGGCTTCAGGTTTAACTCGGGGTTTATTCGCACAAAAAGCGCAGACGAGGACAAACCAGGTGGGATTTGAAGCTATGGCCAGCAGAGACCGCAGAGGAATATCCGGAGCTCTTCGGACAAAGTCTTCAAGTAGGGATAATAACTCAAAAGGCACTTTCTGTCTGATCTGAAACAGAAAAAAAAAGAGGAGACAAGAACATTTTTTTGTATAAAATTCCAATAAAATACACCAAAGTCTGTGGTTGTGACAAAATCTAAAAAGGTTCAAGTGGTTCAAGGCGATAAAAAAGGCAGCTGCGCTATTTGGCTGAGTATGTAGAGACTGGAAGTCCAAAGTCTTTCCAACATAGTTCCTACCAAAACAGGAAATGGAGAAAAGCCCTTTATGTTGTAGGATGAGAGCAAACAATCTGAGTGAAGATGGAAAAGGAGCTGTGAAGTCAAGCCTGGACTGTAGAGCCACACAAGGTGCGACCAATAGAAAAGTGCAGCACTGCACTATTCTGGGCGGCCGTCCAGCAGCCACAGAGAGAGACCTAGACAGATGCATATGCCACTGCCAGACATGATTATGACGCTGCCCAGTGTCACACAACATTCACTAGTCTCTCCTCTCTCTCCGTCCATATTAGGGACCGCCTCGCTGACATCAGCCTGTCGGTTCACATTCATTCGGGGTATGTCGGTACGAGCTTCCTTCCTTGTCTTGCAAAGGCAGTGCTGTGTCTCAATGTCGTGTAGTGAGAGCAAGGGGACGATTGATAAAGCAACAATCTGAGGAAGTGACCTTTCGCTGGGGAGAATGAAATCCATTACTAGGCTACTGAGCAGGGAGCTCGTTTCTGGGCACATCTGGAAATGTTTTGCTTGGTAACTGTGGGCTGGAAGAGGGGGAGGATGCTCCACACTGGAGGAGGGTTGTAAAGAAACAAAAACCTAGAGCGCTGTTTAAAAGATTATTATTTTACTATTCCATGTCTATAAAAAGAATGAATGGAAAACGAAGGTTTGGCCAGAACATCTGGCATGTAGACCAACATCTTAAATTATTGAAAGCAACAAGCTAAGACTTGTCCTAGAGTTTACAAAGACTTTACATTTCTTCAGAAATATGCCCTTAAGCATTATAGAAGTAGAAGGGGCAAAAATAAGAATCGCTTTGGGGGTTAAAGAGCAGCTTCCTCCTTCAAATCATAAACCAAATCCAGCCACAAGCCGATAAATCCAAAACCATCATCTTAGCTAATCATATTGTCCCACTTTAGTGCTGATGATGTGAAATGAGATCAGAAGCTTCCTTTGCCCGATCGTACTGACGCCCAGACTCTGCTCTCTAAGGCGGGATTTAATTTCACATTACCCCCCCAGGGAGCCAACCAATCGCTGCAGAAAGAGACAGTCAGGTAAGAATCATGTCAGATCTGACCTTTAGCAATTAATCCCTTCTTATTTTTAGAAGCCATAAGATGTCGGCCATGAAGCTAACCTAATTTGTCACCATGTGATGAAGCGATGGCGCCCGTTGTCTGTTAAGTGACTAGCCTGAAATGATGGTGCATAAAACACCAGTACGTTGCTTTTACACATTTGATTCGGACAGAAAAAAAAAGGGGGGGATTAGCTCACTAAATGAGTTCTGACACACAGTGTCAGTAAGGGTCTGTCAGGGTCGCCTGAAGAGACTCAACAAGCAACAATGAAAACTAGAAAATTTCGGAAGAAATTTAGCCGGGGCCTGCCGAGGCGCGCCCGTGGGGTTTGGGCACGGCGTCGTCGCTACAAATCGGCATCGACGCTAAAGAACGCCGCGACGTAATCAGTGGCACGCGGAGAACCGCAAGAACGTTAAGCGAGGTGGACGTGCACCATTCGGTACGATTTAAAATGTTGTCAAGGCTTTTATTTTGGAAGTTTTGTTAAACTTCATTTCAAAGGGACAAACTAATCCCATGCGTAATAGTCCTTGGGTGAAAATAGTTATATAATGCTCAAAACACAAGTAGCTGATGTAAAAATATTCAAGGCTTTTATTTTGAAATTTTCAGTATGCTTCATTTTAAAGTTCCGAACTAATACCACGTGTAAGAGTGCTTTGGATGAAAAAGTCAAATAAAGCCAAAATGAGCAATTACGTCATGTAAAAATATTCAAGGCTTTTATTTTGAAATTGATGAAAAAGTCAAATAAAGCCAAAAAGAGCAATTACATGATGTAAAAATATTCAAGGCTTTTATTTTTGGAAGTTTTGTTAAACTTCATTTCAAAGGGCCAAACTAATCCCATGTGTAATAGTCCTTGGGTTAAAATAGTTATATAATGCTCAAAACACAAGTAGCTGATGTAAAAATATTAAAGGCTTTTATTTTGAAATTTGCAGTATGCTTTATTTTAAAGTTCTGAACTAATACCACGTGTAAGAGTGCTTTGGATGAAAAAGTCAAATAAAGCCAAAAAGAGCAATTACGTCATGTAAAAATATGCAAGGCTTTTATTTTGAAATTTTCAGTATGCTTCATTACGTCATGTAAAAATATTCAAGGCTTTTATTTTGAAATTGATGAAAAAGTCAAATAAAGCCAAAAAGAGCAATTACATGATGTAAAAATATTCAAGGCTTTTATTTTGAAATTATTATTATGCTCCATTTTAAAGTTCCAAACTAATCCCATGTGTAACAGTGCTTTGTATGAAAAAGTCATATACGGCCAAAAAAAGCAATTACATGATGTAAAAATATGCAAGGCTTTTATTTTGAAATTTTCAGTATGCTTCATTTCAGAGGGCCAAACTAATACCACGTGTAACAGTGCTTTGGATGAAAAAGTCACATAAAGCCAAAAACAGCAATTAGCTGATGTAAAAATATTCAAGGCTTTTATTTTGAAATTATTATTATGCTCCATTTTAAAGTTCCGAACTAATCCCATGTGTAACATTGCTTTGGATGAAAAAGTCATATACGGCCAAAAAGAGCAATTACGTCATGTAAAATATTCAAGGCTTTTATTTTGAAATTTTCAATATGCTTAATTTTAAAGTTCCGAACTAATCCCATGTGTAACAGTGCTTTGGATGCAAAAGTAAAATAAAGCCAAAAAGAGCAATTACGTCATGTAAAAATATTCAGGGCTTTTATTTTGAAATTTTCAATATGCTCCATTTTAAAGTTCCAAACTAATCCCATGTGTAACAGTGCTTTGTATGAAAAAGTCATATACGGCCAAAAAAAGCAATTACATGATGTAAAAATATGCAAGGCTTTTATTTTGAAATTTTCAGTATGCTTCATTTCAGAGGGCCAAACTAATACCACGTGTAACAGTGCTTTGGATGAAAAAGTCACATAAAGCCAAAAACAGCAATTAGCTGATGTAAAAATATTCAAGGCTTTTATTTTGAAATTATTATTATGCTCCATTTTAAAGTTCCGAACTAATCCCATGTGTAACATTGCTTTGGATGAAAAAGTCATATACGGCCAAAAAGAGCAATTACGTCATGTAAAATATTCAAGGCTTTTATTTTGAAATTTTCAATATGCTTAATTTTAAAGTTCCGAACTAATCCCATGTGTAACAGTGCTTTGGATGGAAAAGTAAAATAAAGCCAAAAAGAGCAATTACGTCATGTAAAAATATTCAGGGCTTTTATTTTGAAATTTTCAATATGCTTAATTTTAAAGTTCCAAACTAATCCCATGTGTAACAGTTACTGAGTTAAATCAGTTATATACAGCCCATAGCAGCAGGTAGTTCTAAAGGCCAGTTCTCAGTCCTGATCTGTTTCAACTGAGGATAGATAGAACTACAGCGATGCGAATTTGTAGTCCTGACCACCAGCCAATAGCCTCTTGAGTTCCGTTGCCATGGTAAATAATGGTCTCAGCAGGTGTGAGCTGTGAGTCATACATGCTCAAACACACCATTGTGTGTTTGAGCCTACACGTTTTACTGAAAAAAAGCATTGGAAACAAATCCTTCGTGTTCGGGAACCGTAATACATATTCGAAAAGCGTTTCGAGCGTATGAGAGGTCAATGTGTCTTCTGCGATAGTCCCGAGATTCATATCTGTACCTCAGTCAGAGCATTTACAGTGATGAGAGAAAGAAATGTTGTGCCCAGATCTGAAATTCTATTCAAATACATGGGAGAGAGCCTCAGACAGCCTCAGAAAATCCTGTCGCATGACTTTGCTCTGAAGCACCGTGACAGAAAACCGTACGGTCTAGATAAATTTCGAAAACATTTTACCGGAGCAGACAGGCGTATCAATGTCAGGACCGATTTTGATACTAATCGTGCGATATTTGTGGGCGTGATGGCGATTTCAAAAATGATTTGGGCTGAAAAAGTTGTCTTCATCTCTCACTCTAAGCAGCCAGACGCACTCTAACTTTAGGAAAAATGAGAAACTTTGGGTCGCTTAGAGGCAAATTGTGGACAAACCGTAACTGGTATCGACGAGCCGTCTTCACTTTCGAAGAGATCACAGACGTATCTACAAAATGAAATTTGAATGGCATTTCTAGGTGAAATTGTGACGACACAGAAAATCCTCAAAAATAGGGTATTTCTAGGATTTTTCCCATTGACTTATAATGGGTTTTTTTTCGTAGTCTTTTGCGAATTATGTCGCCACGTTAAGCCCAAATCCCACCAAAAGTAATAGCTGGAATGGCGTGAATTTTCTGCACGTTTTGATACCTCATTTGTAGGTGTGCACCCAGCGGTACGAGCCGCATTAACGGTTACGGAAGAAAAATAAAGAAGAAGAAAGAAACACTTTCTCCGACAATAGTAATAGGTTCCTGCCATTGCTTTGCATGGCAGGCCCCAAAAATTCAAAACAAACGGGATCGGCTGAAGATAAAAAGGTCCCTTATAAGGGTGGTAGTAAGATAAAGAACACATGCAGGAACATGACCACATATTTGTGGGCATACTGATGACATTTATTGCATCTTTTTGCCGTATAGAAAGGAAGTTTTTGTTTAATGAAAAGCTACATTAAGTTTTAGCTTTGGAACATAGCACTGCATAAAAACAGATCTATAATTATAAAAAAAACACCAATAGCAAAATGGAAAAAGAAGAAAGAGTCTGTTGGTGTTCTTTCTGAAGCATTATTAGAAATTTGTGGAAAGTCTGATTTGAACACCTAGAGGAGGTGACTGCACCCACCGACCAAATCCCAGAAGCAAAGGCTGGACCATTACAACAAGTTTCCCACTGACAGGACTGCCTCCAATGAAACTGTTGTTTCATGACTGAGATGAAATGATCATAGAAGATACCACCGGGAGCAAAAGTCCTGAACAATCGACCTCCCTCTCAGAATCATTGGGTGTTTTCACACCTGATAATCCGGTAGACTCGGTTCGATTGGGGACCAAAATTGCAACATTTGTTACGTTTTCAGCTGGTGTAGTTTGCTTTCGCACTGTACTTCTTCAAAGGAACCAAACATTTGGACAAACCTGTTCACCTCCCTGCCTGTGGTGGCGCTGCACCTAAGAACCACGGGAATAATGACATGAAAACTTCTAAAGACGACAGGAATGCAAAACAAAATTAGAATGTCGTCAGATGTTTTGCGGTTGTAGAATTTCTCTTTGGTAAAAGATCATGAGACATTTCGCCAGAGTTCGCTTGAACTGAACCAAGTTCAAGTTCAGAAGGAGGTAATTCTATGGATGGAGGACCCTAAAGCTGACTTCTTGTCAGGTCAAAGCTAATTTATAAAAAGACAAAGAAATAGTCAGCTACCTACTCAATAAGAGTATGTAATATTTCTATATGACACTTCATCCATCAGAAAATCAGTAATAGACTCTGAGCCGTTGCAGAGACGGAAATGACAAAGTTGTGTTTCCATTTTACAGATATAAAACCTGTGGTATAATAATCCACCCTGTGGAACACTGGAACAGTGTGAGTAGTGTTAACAGAAATAAGCAACAGAAAGTGAAACCTAAAGAGCTGGAGGTAGAAGCAGATTTTGTGCATCCTGTACCAAAGTGGCCAGACAGAATGACCCGATGAACCTGGACGAGATGTGAAGAAAACCACTGCAGTAGTAGACTTTGTGGATTACTTACGCTTACTAAGACCAGCTGCCAGGGGCATTATCTTGGTCAGTCTGCTTAATTGCACGAGAGTCAGCGAGACTGGGATGTCTCTAGTGAAAGTCATTGGCTTGACCTCTGAAAAGCGAGCATGTAACCCATTAGTCTGCTATCTGTGCTGGGCGGTTTATCTTTGTAGCTTGTGTTTGCTCAGCAGAGACAATAAGCTACCTGTTTTTAATGGCCATATGAACTTGAAAACAATGAAAAAAAAAATTCTAATGATTGTGAGAGAAAAGATTATGAGCAAGGTTACTGAGAGACTGCAATACCATTTATTACCATTTTAAGCTGGCAAACGGTAGATGTTCAGTTATTTGCATGGCCAAGAGGAACAAGTGGACAATGTTTTCCAAAGAGAGGGGTCCTAAATGCAGAAAGGAAATGTTTCCTTTCCCTAAGCGTATGAAATGCCTTTGGTCTAAGCCAAGAATCCTTGAGTTCAATTCTATCAAGTACCATTAGGTATAATGATGGGTGAGGGAGATCAGCACAGTCTATACCAGGACTAAGCTATGAGCATTTTCCCGAGTCAGCAGGAAGGTGAGCCCCATATCATAATAGCCTTAGCTAAACAAGGGTGACCCAAATAGTCTATACCTCCGATATAGGACAATATGTTTGGATTTGTTGTAAAATGCACTTTAATTAAGAAAAGGTGAGAGAATTTTTGCTTATTTGACTGCCTGCACTCTGTTAATAGATTTGGTTTCCCTAAGCATTCTTGTCTGCTCTCTGCTAAGTCGAAGGGACTCAGGCAAGTCATCATCTAATTATAGAGCAGTCGTCTGCCTGAGATGAATTGTGCTTCTCAGATAAATATGATGATTAACAGGGTTTCCAAGGTAATTAATGGAAAAAAACTGGATAAATACCATACTTAGCTTTACAGTTTTAAGCCCTGCTGACGTGTTTGCTTAAAAACAACAAATACTTGAAATGAAACCACTTGAAATTACCCCTTTTTGTTCATGCGCAAGTCATCTGAAGATAAAATTCACTTGAGATGTAATCTCGAGGTGGGGCACGTTAGTGATTTAGCCCGGTCTATTTTCAACAGGAAGGGCCGGGACCGTTGTTCCATTTTAGAAAACACCCACTTCCCCTTGATCTGCAGCCAGGCGCATGACACCGCTCTGGCCTTTTCCACGCAGGGCGGCGATGTCCAGTTCTTTGACCGCGCCACTCTTGGCTTTAGGTCGAGAAAGCGAAATTTGGACGGACTCGATTCCAGATCTGTCCGAAGAACTTTGCCCGGAAGAACTTTCTAAAAACTGTAGATTTGACAAGCTTTTCTGTGTCACACTTGAAAAAGTGGAGCTCCTGACATTTGGGCTGAGAAAGGGGCAAGTCAACTGCTGTGATAATGCCCGTTCCCCCAGGAGTTGAAAGAGAAAGTCTATGTTGGGAGACTGGAAAGCCTCAAAGCTCCTATGGATTTCTCCCTCTCTTCCTATATTTTTCTTTCCATGTTTTCTGTCTCACACCCTCTCTCACACAGATAAAACATTCCCTCAAGTCCCTCCCCACCCAGACTGGTATGCAGCACACTGCAGCAAAACTCCTAAAAAAAAACATCTATTTAAAAAAAAGAAGCCCAGACTGAATGACAAGTCATTCCCACCTCGGTTTATACGTTCCCAGCGCGCCGCTGTGAGCTTCTGTCTTAGTCCTAAACACAGGAGGCACCCGTTGGCTCCGGTGCGGTTCTCCCTTCAGCCCCGACGAGAGGAGTTAATGACCATGTGAGCTGTTGTCATTCCTCGCGAGCCGCCGAGCACCGCAGCCAGAGGTCCATGCCTAGACAGGGATTTTCTCTCTCAGCCACAGAGCAAAGCGAGCGAGGCAGGCGGGCAGGCAGGAAGCAAAAGAGTGTCTACTCAAACTATTTGGCTGTAACACTTCCAGCCAACATCCCACCTCCTCCACCCCCCAGCCCCCATCCAGACACACACCCCTAAAGCCAGCCCCTTCCTGCCTACCAGCCTGTAGCTGGGTCCTGCCCTCGAACAGCTCCAGCCAATAACACACAGCCTGCTCTGAATCCCAGCTTTCGTCGCCTCTTGATTGGAGGAGAGCAATCCGATTGATGGGACAAATTCTGCGCTTACAGTCAAAACCCCTGAATACTGATTTCTCACAAGGTATTTCCCCAATTTCACGCGCCGCTTAACGTCACAAACTCAGATCCCGGAGAGAGCGGCGTTGTTTAAATTCGACACGCGATCTGACTAGAGGAACGGGTTGTGGTTGGGTGTGTGAGGGGGAGCATGAAGAAAACAAGCAGTAATCAAAGTGTTGCGCAGCCGCATAGTGGAGATCAGCAGTGTCCTTGTCTGCGTTCTATCGCATTTAACACCATCCCCCCAGGAAACCGGAGCACTACACCTGCACCCTCCCTCCCACTTCTTTCCTCCACCTCCTCTCAGCATCCGTCCTCCAAACTCATCCTCCATCCCAGCATCCCTCGCTTCCTCCTCCATTTAAGCACCTTTCTCTCGCCCTCCCCGTGGCTTCTCTCCATCCCTCACCTTGCACGTTTCCCCGCAGATCTGCAAGCTATCTCCCAAACTCTATTTCAGTCCAATTCTTAAGTTTACTGAACTGGAAAATTACTACTGTTATTGCTTGGGAAACATAAAAAATAATAATAGATGTCATAATAATAATAATGTATTGCAGTGTGGTATTTTTCTTTTCTTTCCCTCTCCACTTCCAAGCCGGGCTGATGACATGCTGCCCGGCGATCACATGGGCCGTGAAACCGGAGCGTCACAGAACTGATGAGTCAGAGATCCTGCTTCATGACTTTTCGATCCAGATTCAATAGAACAGCTGTACCGTCTGTCTCTCTCTCTCCCTCTATGTCCATCTCTCTGGCTCACACAAAGGTTGTTGGCGACACGTCATCAGTTGCAGCAAGGCGGCAAATAAACGTATTTACTGTCTGTTTTTTTTTTAAATAAACTTTTACATGTTTTTATATTTTGCAAGCAGAAAATATCAAAAAGGACCCATTGTTTTCAAAGTTTTGCAAAAAGTTAATGCTTTGTAGAACCATCATCAAATACAGTCATAATGTTACAAGAATACAGTCAAAATTACACGAGAATAAAGTTAATTATATACAACAAAAAAGGTGCAATAATATTAGGAGAATGAAATTTATAAAAATTCCAAACAAAAAAAATAATTATCCAAGCTTTCTTCTTATTAAAGTGACTTTTTTCTCATCTTAATTTTAAGACACTGTTCTGGTACAATTGTGTCTTTATATAATGTCTATATTTCACACAGAAGGGAGGATTGAAATAAAAGCCCCTTTCTGAAAGTATTTTCTGCCTTAGAAAAGAAAGCAAAACAAAACAAATTATTAAAATTGGAAGTCGGATCTAGTTAAAAAGTACCAGAAATTTTATTTTTAAGCCATATCAAAAAAGAAACACTGGAGACTGGATTTTTTTCTCAATTTTCTTTTTAAAAAATAGCTCCAAACAGCAGTTTTCCTAGGTTTATTTTGGTCTGGACTTTGACTAAGTCATTCTAACAAAATTAATATGCTTTGAATAAAACATCTCAACAGAGCTCAAACTGTTAATAGTCCTGTTGCTCTGTTTTGAGACTTTTGCAGCCTCTAACAAACTTTCCCATCAACTCGGACATGACTGAAACATGCGTTCAAGATGATCTAAAATGTTAGCTTTTTGCTATACAGTATGTTAGCATTTTGAGCAATTCAGTTTCATTCATCTCACTTCCCATCACTCAGTTAGGCATATGTGTTGACCTGTCACATTAAGTCTGAATTACATTAGAGTTTGTGTTTGTGACGACATAAACGTGGAAAAAAGGGTTGAAAGGTCACTGGGACAGAAAAAGTGTCAACATCTGGTGACGACGGCATAAACGTCAGCGCACCTGTAGGGAGATGGGACAAGCGAGCGCTCTGCTTTTGCACAAAGCATGACGACAAGGGCGGGGAACGCCATCTTTGGTCAAGAGCAAAGTGTCAGCTTACAGCAACAGTGAAAGTTGTGCACGGTTGCGAGATTTAAAAGAGGAGGAGTTAGGATGCTGCTAAAAAAATAACAAATAAAAAGATCTACTGTAGCTTATCTAGAAGCAAAACAGTTCAGTTTTTCTGACTGCAGATCTCTGATGTGTCCAACAGGAAAGCAAACAAAAGCCTGGCAGACAAACAAGCTCAGCTACTTCCTTCCCTCGTGGAGTCCCCTCCCCTCCTAATATCCTTGTCCTTTTTGACCCCAACAGCTCGGCACACTCACATCGAACTGCGTTTCTAGGGAAAAAAAGAATTGCTTATATAAAAAAAAAAAAGACTGACAGGTAAAAACTGTGTGCCGACAATTCAACATGACACGAGAGGGAGAGGAAAAAAAAAGGAGGGCTCAGAAATAGGGCGGCGAAGACAGATCAATGAAAAGGCAGCTGTCTTTTTCTATTATTAGCCATAATCAAATAACAAGCAGTAAAGGGGTGTGCTACCTTTATTCTGATCAGTCCGTCTTAAAACGACGCGAGTAGCTGACAGTGCAGCTATTTATATCCAATTTCTAGTTTTGCTTTTTAACAACGGAAGGTTATGTCCTTCTCAAACATACAAAGGTCAAATTTTAATCATTGGTATTTATTGGCATAAAACAGAAAGCTCACTGCATTTTGGTCCAATTGCACAAGATACCAACCATGAAAAGGTTTCATACTGCAGTGACCTAAGAATTTAAAAAATGTGACATGTCAAAAACACAATAAATGATAAACATATTATTTTACATAAACACACATATACGGGATATATTACATATAAACATCTTACACACAACCAGTGGAAGTTTTTGATATGTGCAAAACGACACACCACCCAGGGAAGTACAACTTTGGGGGACAGCAAATACCTCTGACAAAAAATGTATTTATTGTTTTCTGAAGCTTTTTTGCACATACAGTCAGTGAAGAGTTCGTTTTCTTAACCTAATTTCAAACCCAGGAGATATACAGTATATGTCAAATGGCTAGGGATAACCTGACCCTGTTGGATGCAACCTAAAAATAAAATTTTTGTTCACAAAAGTCACTGCACAAAACTCCACTGCAGGAAAAAAAACAAACACGTTGAAATGTGTCTAAAGCTCTCCGTCAAAAATTTGGACATTTCATTGAAATTTTAAGAGGATATTGATTCGTTAGAAAAGAACAAACATTAACTATCTGCATATAATTTCACATATCATGTTTAAAGGAGAAATGGCGCTGCACACTTCTTTATCAGCCTGATTTTTTAAAAAAAGACAGGTTCTGTTCTGAAACATCTGCACAGTGTTGTGCAAAAAGCCTAAGCATCCTCTTCATGAGACTGTTATACTTCAGTCAGAGGCTTCAACACAGCTGTAATACGGGCTGCTACAGGAGATAGTTTGTGCCATCAGCATTTCAACAACTCTTTGAACTTCGATAACGAGTTACAACAATATTTAATTTCCCGCTGGGATTTTTTTTTAAAGGTATTTTCCAGTCAAATTGAACTGAATAAATCCTTGCATACTTACTGCTGAAAAAGGAAAATAATGAATGTAAGGTAATATATAGTGTACTAACATGCGAAAGTTAATTTTAAATGATAGTTACTAAGCAATTGTAAAGTCACAAGACACAACGACGACCCAACATCACATCTGTTTACGATGGGCCAATTTCTTTTCTTCTTATTTTCAGCAGCTCTCTGCTTCTGTGTAGTTATTTCTCGGCCTTTGAACCACAAACAAGACCTAAAACCTGAATTATTACTAATATTTCACAACCCCACCTGAAGTCCTGAGAGGTGTTATATTCACTAACACGCCACTACGCGTGCATAGAATCAATACCTAAAGGATGCTAACGCCGTCTGCTAGGCTAGCTACCTGCAGCCTACCTGATGTCGGGACCTGTCACATCCAGCTGCTCTTCAGCCCGCCGCCAACGGCTGGTCAACGACTGGAGACCCGCAGCACGGCTCGACAGGGCAGTCACGGTCTTCGGCTCACACTTTTCGCCCGCTCTTTCCCCCCTTACAAACTTTTTTTGCTCCTCTTCTTTAAAAAAAACACATATCACAGCGGCGCCTTTGACCCGCTACATGCTAGCTCGCTAACTACTTTTAAAGGTTGGGAGCAACAAGCGATTTTGACAGTTCGAGGTAAAGTCGACTTCTCCGTCTCTGTGGAGAGGCAATTGTGAATATACAAATATAATAAATAAATGTATCAGTTTTTTTAATTATCCAAGCTTTAGGAAGTGTAACACTGTTAATGCAAATCACACATTCCATATTTGCAGCTTCTGTACAGAAATATAATTAGTTTTGAAGAGGAAATCCCCCCCACCAAAGTGAACGTGGTACGGTCCAAAGAAATCAAGGGAAGTGAAAGGGAGGGAAGGGGCTCCTGTTACTAGGAGACGGCAGTGAATAGCTCTGGGGGAAAGATGGACCCAGTGATTTATGAACCAGCGTCGGGGTGCCTGTCAAAATAGCCTGTTATCGTAAAATGAAAACACCTGGTAAAATATAACCGCCATTTATTCTGTTATGAGATAAATTACTAATTCGATTCAAAAAATACTTTACTAATCCCAGAGGGAAAATAACCCTTACCCTAACCCTAACCCTACCCTAGTCAGTATTACAGCAATTCTGATGAAGCCTCTGACTGACCAGAGGTGGGCAGTGACTAGTTAGATTTGCTCAGTTACGTTTACTTTACTAAGTTTAAGGAAAACAAATATACCCAGAGTAGTTTACTCCACTATGCTTTTTACGTTTACTTGAGTAATCTTAATATGAAGCATTGCTACTCTTTATTGAAGAAACACATGTCTACTGCAAGTATTAGTTTGATATTTGCAAAATGTTTTCTTCTACTTGAAATTGTTATTTTGCAAATATGTTATTTATTACAGCTACTCCAAAAGTACAAAGCTGTTTTACGAAATACTTTTTTACCTTAATATCTTAGATGGCTACTTTTTACCTTCAATTGAGTAAAAATAAGTTGAGGTAGTGCTAGTCTTACCTGAGTACATTTTTGGGGACTACACACCACTTTTGAAGACACTCTGCTGTTGTATAACATTCACATGAAGGAAATGCTCACAGTTGCCAGAAAGTTCTTGATTTCACCATCACTTCCAGAGATTCCACGTCCCCAGAACAGAACCGGCCCTCTTCATCAGATTGTTTATCCTTTTTAAATCCCTAGTTCTGATGCTGCTACCAGCAGATGATGACAGAAGAGAGTACAATTTTGGCAACAGACTAATAAATATGCAGCATCTTACTGCAAATATCGAAGGACCTAACCTCTCCATACGCAGATTCTTGTCCATCCCTAATACACCTGACAACTGCAAAGTGATCTAAGTATTTCTGTAGATGGCAAGAGTCTGAATTTGTGTTGGAAGGCTCAAGTGAACAAGGTGAAAAGGAATGGTGAGAGTACAGTTCCTTGTGGGGCTCCTCACCACCTGAATTGACAGAGAATCCTTTAGTCTTATAAATTGCGGTCTGCATGTCAGGTAGTCATTGATCCAGGCTATTGTTGAGGCCTCCACTTGTGTATTTTAGAGTTTCTGACAAAGCAAATCAGTTGAAATTGTACTAAATGCACTGGAGAAATCAAAGAACTGCCAATACTTTGTCCAGATGACATTGGTTTTGTTGAAGCAGGTGTATGACGGCCTCTTCAACTCCAACTCCACGGTGATAAGCAAACCGCAAGGGGTCCCGATATGTGCTTGCTTGCTTACTCAGGTGGGCCAATAGGAGTCTCTCCAGGACTCACTGACGACGTATGAGTGAGTTTTCTTTGATACCAGAACAACACTGGATGTCTTCCATATCACTGGGACTTCCTTTGGTATTTCACAAAAGATGTGACAATTTCTAGGAGACATCCTCAGTTGCTTAGACTTTTAATGCAGAGAAGCAGGTAGTATCTTGGTCATCTCGCAGGATGCTTGCTTCTCAACTCTTTCTTCACTACGACTGACACCAACAATTACAAAAAAAAAAAGACCTCCTTTCCCTTACTTTGCAACTCTGAAATCTGCCTGGTTTGTCAGCACCACTTGACGCTTCACAGAGGAGCGTGGCATTTCGCAGCCTAATTGTGTGCAGCCAGAGTGCTCTAGTTCGCGTCGTGACACACAAGAGACCGTTGTCGCCGAGGAGGACGACAAGTCAACGAGGCGCAAGTCACAAATATCCCCGGAATGAGCGGAGAGGCGCAAATTGTGCTGCCTATTGAGCACAGAAACAATGAGAGCAGCCATGGTGGACCGCTCTGTCAGGGCCAAGGCCAGCTTCACAGGAATGCTATAGGGAATAACGGCATTACAGCCTGTCAGGATGCAAATATCCGAAAGCATCTGGACTCACAGCTTGTTAGTTTTGTTTGAGAAATATCATGTTGTCTCTTTACAGCACTGCCGTGGAGGAGAAACAGCATTTCCTAAGACATCAGTGATTATGAAAAACTGCTAACATAGGTCAAGTTCAGCCCCAACCCCTACGACCTAATGTATTGATCTAGTTGCAGAGGAGGCATTTGCAAAAAAAAAAAAAATGCTGCTGCTGGCATGCTTTTAAAAAAAAAAAAGTCCCTGAACGCCCACTCACTTGCAAACAAATGCACAACATGCACAAAGCTATCATGGATAAGAACGTGTGAAATAGGGGGGAAAAAAACAACAACCTTTAATTACAGCAAAATACAGTTTCAGTCTAAAAAAACAAAACAGAATATCTATTTTAGCACAACATGTGCAAAAAAAAAAAAGAAGAAGAAGAAGCAAACCAGGCATCTCTGTTTGCCTGGCGCTCATTAATGGGTTTGGACTCTAGATCAGTTGCAGTGGCGGTCCACGCCGCGGACCTCGGGATCAGATGAGGAGGCGTCAGGCGGAAAAACAGCCGCGGAGTCGGCAGGACTCCGGGTGCTATAGTTTCTCTCAAATGGAGAATAAAAAGCAGCGCAGTAAGGAAGAGTTTACCCCCCGGCTGGCAGAAAACGGTACACAGACACTCGAGACAGGCAAATGTGTGGCCCGCGAGCACAATCAAAGGACCCAAGGTTCTGATTCTGGGGTTTCTTTTTTGTTTTTGTTTTTTTTTGGCTCCATGCATGCTCACTAACATACAAAGTGGAGAACACTCTCTCCCCAAGAGCAGTATTGATTTTAAAATCCCTGAACGCTTAATCGGAGCACACCTGATTATGAAAGCTTTTAACCCAAATGCTTAATACAGCAGAGTTTTAATGGAAAGAGCTTATGGCTGACATGAAGCTCCATTAAAAAAAGGAGTGTGTGTGTGTGTGTGCGTGTGTGTGTGTGTGTGCAAAACTCTCACCTGGGTTTAGTCCATTTGACTGATTGTTGGGAGATCACCTGGGCATTTTACTGCCCCCGCTGCGCACTTTTGATGGACATTTCACTAATCACAGGTACTGAGTAATGACTGATTGAAGGTGCCTCCACTATCATTAAACAAAATTATTCCTAAATGCTTTCACACGGCAGGAGAGAAACACCAAGAAGAGCCACTTCGAGGGCGGACGGCGTGTGCATCAGCATAAATCACTTGCTGCTGCAGGACGTAGGAGAGCAAACAGCAAGTCAGGCGCTTTCAAAAGCTGCAAGTGAATTATTGTCCTGGATGTTTCTCAAAAACGGAAGTTGGGGTTGCAAAAAGATGCCCATTATCCATTCTAAACGCTTAATGTGACAAAAACATCACTGCAAATTATGATTTGTGCGTGTATCTCTGCCCTCATTTGAATGATTCGTTGCTTCGTTATTGTGGTTAAGTGAACTTAAACTATGAAAGACGGCACACTTTACACCACATTAGCACCTGCTGCCAAAAGATGTGTAGAAATCCTTAAGTAAATCCAAATTTTATTGCAGTAGCATGATCCCGAAAAGTAATAGTTTTTTTTTAACAAAATAACTAGTTATTGTCTTCCCTATAAATTTCTATCAAATACATATAATGCCAGTGCAATACCATTTTAGTCTTCTGAATTGTCTTGGGAATTTACTTCACAAGGCATCTTAAATAAAAGATCTGATGGCTTCTGCCAGCATGGACACATCCCTCTTTACAAATTTGTTTGAGTTTGTTCAGACATTTACTGTGACGCCAGTGCCGCAACAGATGGCTGCAGAGCAAACAGTCCTCTCATCCACAGAAGGACGGACGATGTGCAGCATATTTAGGGGCCAGAACAGCAAAAAAAAGAGATGATCATCTCTGACAATCAAAACGATTACAAAATGGGTTAAAATCTGGATTAAAGGCACGGCTGAAGCACTGAAGGCTGCTCTGAGCTGGGACCTGCTCAACTTTTAGATCTTATTTTATGGAAACACTGTCGTCCCCACCAAGCTTATACTGGTTTATCCAAATAATTAAAACATTACCATAAACACCTATTTTTGAGCTGTTTATACCTTCTTCCGGTTCCCGTCAGGCAGAAGATATAAGGTTCCAAACACTGACAAAAAAATCATTCGTACCATCTTTAAACTCCATAAAATGAGAGGTTGCTGAAGTCGTTTTAAATGTTCTTTTTCTTTTTTTTTGGTGAGTTGTACGTCCTCCATGTTCCCAGCTGGACCTAAAATGTTCCGTTAATTGAATTAATTTAACAATAAAGTGTTTTTTCTTCTTCTTTTTCCTTTGGTGACCCACTTCCTTGTTTGATTTGGCCATGTATTTCCAATCATAATCCTGCTGAAAGACCCGATGATTTGTTTTTGTTTCACATTGACATTCTTAACATGTTCGTTCACTGAAAAACTGTATTTCATGTAAACAATATCAACCCAATCAATGTTCACAACATGATTAACTTTCTAGAGCAATTCTGTTGGTTTTTAGTGAGCAAAATATTTGACTCCGAATCAGCTTTATTATGTGCTGCTTTCATCTTTTATGTCATTCGCAATGGTAGAATTGTTGCAAATGAAGCTGGCAAGATATAAAGTCAATCATTTTGGCTCAAGTAAAACTCAGTGACCTTTATGACATGCGGCCACATCTGCGTTTGACTGAATTCAGCCAGGGCAGGCAGGTTAAGATGCTCCTTTTTCAACTCTGCCGCCTTGTGTTTTGATTTATATATATATTTTTTTACAAATTTAAGATGCCACCCCACAACGGAGCAAATTCAATAACCGGCCGTGGCATTTCCGAGAAGAAAACATACTGGCAGTAATTGTGAGAGATGAAAATCTCGAAAATGTCAGGAGAAATGCCATATTACCATGACAACCCGGCAATTGTCTTGTCAAGGTTGCGCTGCGTGGAACGCGGCGACGGAAAGAGACCCCGACTGTTTCTCTCCATCAGAGGTGATTGCGATAAATTGTCTATTTTCTGCCAGCTGTTTGTTCGCCGCTGAAACTGAATTGACCTGTTCCCTGAAATTGCTCAACCAAAAATAAAACGAAATCAATGCTAAGGCATTACCGTCCTCCTCCCAAAGAGCTTCCAAATACAGTAAAGGAATTTATATTATTCATGAGCTTCAGGTTCACACAAGGCCATCAAGTTGACCCAGACTCCTTAATGGCCGATCCGCCCTTCATTGCAGCCAAACTGGCCCCGTCGCTCCTACTTGCCATCCACTTAGCTCAAAGGATTGAGGCTCCTTTGAAATATTCAATAATGCATTAAAGATCACAGAGAAGTTAGCTAATTACGCACGCTCACACACGTTTGCACACGCTCTGTCTTTTCTCTGAACTCTCGTTAAAAACAGAGTGAAGTTGGGGGGGAAGTAATTAGGTTTTCTTCTCTCTGAAAAGCCACAAATGGCGTCGAGTTATCGGTGGACGGAGAAGGAAAAGAGTTTGGAAACTGTCTTTTATGGAATGGTGTTTGGTCTTTATGTGATTGGATCAAAACTGGACCACCGTAGGTTCAAGCTGTTCTGCCGAACGTAAAATGGTAACGACCAACCTCACACTAGCCCATCGGTTTCCCACGGCAACGAGGCCTCAGCTAGAATTGTGCTATTTTCGAATGTCTTTTCTATGGAAAGTACTCCTGGCTGAATCTGCATACGTTTAGCTACGTCTTTAGACGTAGGGTCCAGCGGGCCATCGACTAGTATTTGAGCTTTTGTACTATCAATTTTTTCTGATATGTAACTCCCAAAATTTTAAAATCTAAAATATTTAACAGAAAATGCAGTGTGGGCCGCTGAAACACTTCATTACAATGTTACTTGACATGCTATTTGTTGGTGTTTTCATTTTCCTTGGCACTAATTGGCTGACAAAGACACTACAGTTGATTTTCTTTCCCATAAATAAGAAATAAGTCTTTCTATGCCAATGACACAGCATTTGCATTTAGTAACTCTGTGTGATGTTCTTGTGTTTCTTTGACGTAGAAGGTTCTCCTGGTGCAGGTATTTTAGTCTATCTACGGTTCTCTCCTATGCTTGTTGTGTTTAGATTTCTTTGTGTTTCAATAATGGTGGAACTTATGCCACAAATTAGACTCAAAATCACTTTGATAAAAGTTATCAAAGCAAGATATTTTTCACATTTACTTTGTTTTTTGTTTTTGCACTGGCCCAGAGTCAAAAAGACACTTTGGACGTTGAGTTCTGCGCTAAATGAGTCGAGTATTGAACCGTTTCCCTTGTAATCGCTAATTTTCCAAGTGGCGCTGCATCCAGTATCAGTCAAAGCCTATACTTGGAGTGCGCCAATTATTACATTACTGTAACCATGGTGATTTATTTGCTGTGTGATTTGCAGCGGAAATGTATGTATGGGTGAGAGTGGGCAGCGGTTCAGTGGGCGTGTGTGTGTGTGTGTGTCTCGGTGTGAGTGTTTGTTCACAAATACAGTACCAGGGGGCTGGATCAGTTATACGTTCCCAACACATGTTTGCTCACAGACACTTGGCCTGACCCCCTGAGCTGAAGGCACAGTTCAGCTCAACTTCAATCCGGTTACACAACAGATGCCCACACTCAATATTGAATATGCTCTCAGGTACAAATATGGCTGCCATTTCTAATTACGTGATGTAAAGCTGGAGGGAAAGGCGGTTCTGTCAATAATGAATGCATTGTCTTTTATTAAGACAAACAGGCAGATATTAAAAACCAACCGTGAGCGTCTTGAGAGGCAGTGCAAAAGCGATGGCACGCTGGAGCTAATAATAGTTTGACTGCACCATCTAGTGGACGTAATGTAGAATGCATTCATTAGTCCTCTTTAAGTTTTGGAATATTTAAGAGGGAAAATCTATTACAGTTTGCTTTCAAAAACTATTTTCAAAATCAAATTGCCTGCAGACATGTTAGAAATGGAATAATTTGTATTTATTCTTTTAAATCTTCAGACACTAAGTTGAGTCATTCTGGTGTACAATGTAACAGAAACAGAAAACGTGTTGAGTTTTATCCTTAACATTCTTTTTGGAGTGCATGAAGATAAATTTGGACTTTAAGGGATATTTTTTATAATTATGTGCCCTTTATTTCAGTTAAAAGTTCACTTTTCTGAGAAACAACTTCTTATCTTCACATTAAGAAGTTGCACTCATGTTTATGCTTGAGTGCAACCTTTTGGTGGAACATAAAACTAATGTTAAGAAAAAACTGGCATATTTGTACAGTTTATAGGAACATCTTTACCCTTTTTTACAGTGTAGCTGAAAACTGCGACACCGAAATTGATTATGATAAAATCACTTTTTCTTTCTTTTGCTTCATCACAGCGTTCCTCCAATTTTTTATGAGCTTCATGAGCCTTATTTGCTTTAATAAAATGAATAAAAAGGTAAAACTGCATCATTTTTCTTCCACATGTTGACATCACGCTCCTTTGTGATTATCTGTCACATAGAACTCCAGTAAAATATAACAGAGCTGCAGGTTTAAATGTAACAACAACAAAATTAAAAACAAAACAAAACAACAAAACATGAACAAGCCTGATGTTGAAATTTTCTTTAGCTGCAGGGGGCAATGTTGCTCTTCTCCCGAGAGCCTCTTTCACGGGATCTCTTCTCGCTTCCGTTGTTCTTTCGACGAACAGGAAGAAGAAACACCAGAATAGAAAGTTCATTGCAGAACACGCCGTCAAAGACGAGTTTTATTATTGCCGACCAAATTGGCCTGCGCAGAAAGCAAATTTGGAGTCTGACAAGTTGTGCATGAAGGTTCTTCAAAAGTATAAATCTCTAAATCGAGTGGAGTTTCAATCTGGACCAGTGATAAAAGTGTCTAAAAGTGTTAACAGGTGTCAAAGGGAGGAAAAAAAAAAAATTGCTGATGTAGGAATGATTTAGTATGGAATCCTGTTTCCGCCACTCTGATAAAAAAAACAAAAAAAAACACCTCATTATAATGAGATATTATATAGAGATATTATCTCAATATGAGGAGATCCTGTCTCTATGAGATACTGTATATGTATAAGAGTGGCAGAAGTGGGCTTCCATAATTCCGAGTGACAAACTGTCTCAAAGAGTGATTAAAAAGCGGGGAAATCCCGTTTTTCTGTTTCCTAACCTGGAAAACTCTGCAGAGTGAAAAGATATCGGCGCCGGAGATACGCAGGAAGGACGGATCATGTATGGACGGTGAAGGCGGGACGCACGAGTCTCACGCACATGGAGGGGAAATGACTCTCCGGGGAGGATGGATCTGAGAGGAGGGGGGGAAAAAACAAAACAAAAAAAAAAACAGGAATCTGTCTCCGTATGAGGCTAAAGCGAACCAAAATAGAGGCGCTGACAGCTTCCTCCATCCCACACCCGTTGGGAGCGCTTATCCCGTTTTGCTTTGTGAGATAAGAGGGGGATTTATTTATTCAGGTTGATAGCTGCGGGCACACTTTGAATGATAAAGAAGGTGTGTTTTGGATGCGGTGTGTTTTTGCCACTTTGGGTGTGCCAATCAGGATTAAAGGTCACGGTCTGCAGGACAAATGAGGGAGTATTAGAATCTATAACCGAGAAGGTGTGAGTTTCTCGGGGTTCTCGTCTCTTTTGCGCGCCGCCATTAACGCACAACAAAACAAGCCCACATCTAACAAGGAGGCATGGATATTTTTGATCCATTGTCAGATTTTATTTAAAAGAAAACCCACATGTAAAGTTGGGAATTGTCGGAAAAGGAGCCTTTTGTTGCGGTCGTCCTCCTGGTGCTTCAAAGGAAGGTGTTGGGTTCACTACTGGATGAGTTTGATGTTATTTCAGTCAGAGAAAAGACATCTGTTTCTCCATGCCTCACATCTGTGTTAACTTCCCCAGAGCAAATACTTCCCGGAATGGTGATTTTCATTTTATACTTTTGTGTTTCTGTTGTTTTTTTTAAAAAAAAACTCTTCTGACGGTGGGCGTTTGGGTCAGAGAGGTTCCGGATGGTGATGTTGGCACGTTTGAAGGAGGCAATCGCTTCCAAGAAACACTTCATGTTCATTTTTTGTGACCTGTTGCTTTTGGATCACCGTATCTCAGAGGAGAAATGTCTTCAGGCAACATGACCTGAAGTTTGAGAAAGGAGGAGACAAGTTTTCTGTAAACAGATTTAGCTCTAAATGCCAAAGACGTTTCTGAATTAAAAAAAAAAAAAGAGCTTGTAATTAAAAATGTCTAACATGCTTCAGAAGAAAACTTCCTTGCTTTTCACTCAAAGATGTGCTGGTCATCTTCTACTTGGGCATTTATTCTGTTTGTGTCAGCTCATCAGGTGGGTTTGAAAGGGCAGCTAACATCACTGCTGCAGACCCCACACATGCTGGATACAAACTGTAAAGACTTGTACCTAGGTCAAAAGTGTTTTCAGATGATGCTACTATCATCTGCACTGGAGGAAACATCCGGCAACTTTTAGAGAAGGTGATGATAGAAACTTAAAGACAAGGCACAATGTATGATTTTTGGAAACTGCAATAAACAGGAAAACAACGTCACAAAAAGAAGAATTGATTTGAAACAAATCCATAACATGAAATTTCTGCATGCTACAGCGGATGACAAATGTTGCCACCAACCACAGATTTGTCAAGTGAAATCAGAACTAGCAAAGAGTGTTGCGGGTTTAAGGAGAAAAATATGTTATTTCCTATAAATCTCTATTTACTGTTGTATCCTATGCAAGTTACTGATTGAAGGTCTTCAGTAATATGCACACAACAAACCTGAAGCCAATGGGCACAATACAAAGCGTTGTGTAAACTCTGTATTGTGTATATTCTTAGTATAGAAATATGGAGTATGGAGAGCCAAAATTAAATACATAAATAAACAAAGCAGCAATTGGCATCTTTATTTCATTTATATTTATTCATTTATACACTTATTTTTTTATTCCTGGATTTATTTCCACCTGTCCTTTTTTCATTTCCTTATTTTCCTTATACATTTATCCTTTTCCAATTTTCCATTTTGATTCAAATTTCCAAATAAGGATAAACGAAAACGGAAAATATGAAAATTATATATAAAAATGGAAAATTGAAAATGGAAAACTGGAAAAGGATAAATGTATAAAATAAGGAAATGAAAGAAGGACAGGTGGAAATAAATCCAGGAATAAATAAATAAATGCAGAAATGAATAAATATAAATGTAATAAAGATGCCAAATTACTCCCTTATTTATTTATTTAGCAATTTATTTATTTGATTTTGGCTGAAATGGCTTCAGTTTCGGTTGTTTTCTTTGGTATATGGAAACCGGAGTACCCGGCGAAAAACCCACACATGCTATGACTTATTATATTTGTCAGGCATCCAGGAATGATGGAATTTTACAATCAAGCCATGAATGTAAATTTTGTGTTCTTTTCTTAAATTGTGATTTCGGTGTTGTTGTTGTTTTCTGTTAGTAATTGTGACAAATTCTAACCACTTTGCATACCACGCCCACCTCAGCCCCCTTTAAAAAGAAAATTCTATTTCAGTCATTTAGAAAACACATTTCCTTCTCCTTCTTTTATTTTTTTTCACCACAGGAAAATTTGCTTTCTGCTGCTTTACCAGCAGCTGATTGCTAGTGAAGTTTTCCATTTCCCTCACTTCCTCTTCTGCTCTTTGGACTCTTTCAGCCCTCTCCTGTTTCTCTGCTGCTAATGTCTCCTCTCGTTTACATTTCTGCTCAGCGTTCCTCCTGTTGGCCATCTTTGCGTTATGCCGTTTCATTTTGTCAGCAAATGACTCTTTGACCCTCTGAAGCTCCCTCTTGAGTTTCCGAAAGGCGATCTCCGTTGTCGTCTTGAGGTCTTCGCTTTTGCTCAGTTTGACTTTCAGCTCTTGGATTTCGCTCTGCAAAGCCCTTTTGTGCTCCTTGTGTTTTACCTCCTGTTGGTCTAGATGGTGGAGTGTAATGTGAAGGTCCCGCCGCAAGGTTACGGCCTCCTGTGAGCGCTGCACCAGCAGCTTGGCGGACGACTCTTTCTGCCTCTGCAGCTCGTCCTTCATGCCCTGGACACTGAGCTCCACTTTGGCCTTCAGTTCTTCACTTTTGCTGAGTTTGCTCTTCAGCTCCCGGATCTCGAGAAGCAGGAGCTTTTTGCTTTCCTTGTTTTTTGCCTCCTGGTCTCGTAGATTTTGAAGCGCGGCTTGAAGCTCAATGCGATGGTCGCCGGCACTTCTCAAATGCTGCTCCATAAGCGTGCTGGACGACTCCTTCTCTCTCAGGAGCTTCTGCTCCAAGCTCTGGGAGGTCTGCTCTGCTTTTCCTTGACGTTCTTCCGTTCTTCTGAGTTTCGTCTTCAACTCAGAGAGTTCCTTTTTGAGATTATCGTTTTGGGCTTTGTATGTGGCGTTCTGCTCCTTAAGACACCTTTGGACATGTTTAAGGTCTTCTTGAAGTTGGTCAATCTTCTCCTGTTTCTTTATGTTCTCAGAAACCTGGACATTCAGTTTGCTATCAATCTTCTCAAGTTCATATTGGAGATTAATGACAGTTCTCACTCTCTCTTCTTTTTCTATGCACAGCTGTTTGACCTTTTGTTGGAGCTGCTTGATGAATTTCCCCTGCTCTGGTGGAAATTTCTGCTCTCCGACTTGCTTCAGCTTGAACTCCGGTTCAGTTTCACCAAAATTAGCTTGTTTTTCCACATTTTGTCTTCTGTCAAAGTTGTCTTTGTGCTCAAACCCGACTTCCTGTTGCTTCAGACTGCAGTAGAGGTATTTAGGGAAGTCGTTTCTCCCCCCAATAGTTGAGAAGTTTTGCTTGATGTTCTTTGGCTGCAGATTCATGAATCGCTTTCCTCGTCCACGGTCATCGTGTTCATATGGGTTAAAAAGAACTCCTTGCTTCTTAGGCCTGTCTAGCTCTGAGTGGTAGTATTTTTTACTATTATCTCCAAATTTTGAGATTTCCTCTGGACTCTTAATTGTCATGTATTCATTATCAGCCCTGTAGCTCAGAGTAGAGTCCATAAATTCTCTCACACGTTCACAATCCTCATAGGGGTTATACAGAGCTGCTTTTACCTTGGGTCTTTTGGGCCCTTCAATATAGCAGTCTTGTTCTCGAAGGTCTGCCGTTTTCCCCTGAGTCGCTTCTTCTGACTCATCCTTGGGTCCCTTAGTGTAATATACGTCACTTTTAAGGTTACTGTTGCTCATACTAAAGAAAACCTTTCGGTTTTTTGGTTTTACTACGGGGGTTTTGCAATAATCCTCCGCAACAGGCCCGGTACTCTCCACTCCGACAAACTTACACAGGGGCTCCATTTTGCTCCTTCACAATTGGAAATATTCGACCTGGTTTAAATGTCTTTGCTTTTGTCAATAGGAAGACGGTTTTCTCACTTACTGCCAGCAGGTAGCGCTAGAGAATGAATGGAAGTTGATGCATCAAAGAGTTATACCATGTGATGTCATAGAGAGGCTTGTAACCCGTCTTTCAAAATAAAGTTCTAGCAATCTTATCATTCCTATTATAAAAATCTAATTAAGAACTTATGAGTGCAGTGATTCATTTGGTAAAGAAAAATTAATATTATACCTAATATTATATATCTAATATTTCACTTTGCACCTTTGTTAACTTTCAAAACATTTCGCGTACTTATCTTACACTAAGTAAGCTAATCTATATGCATGAAACAAAATTGATATATTTCGGCCAAAATTAGACCAAATAACTATCAGCTATATGGACTAATATTAAATATCGAGGAATGGAAGCTGAGCAGCAGAGACATTAACCAAACATGGCTAACATGTAACCCGTAACCATGGTTATGCATCACACCATACAACTGAAAACTTTATTAGCATCTCTTTCTCACTCTTTTTGTGGAAATAAGACATAATAAAATAAACTGATAGAGTTGTTATTGTTTTCTTTTGTATTTAGCTATGGTTAGGGGTTTGCTTCTGCAGTACTGAATCAACATCAGTTTACCGTGCACTGACTCCCATATGCATTTCTTCTACTTTAAATTGCTCCAAATTTCATAAAATTCAAATATCTCGTGCTGAATCAAGATTTGTAACAAAAAAAAAAAGAAAGAAAGTCTGAGAACCACACAAAGGTCTGCCTGCCAGAGCCATAGGTGGCTGCAATAGTCCCTTAGAACATATATGGAAAAACAAATCTTACAATAGGCAGAGGAGATCAGAGAGAGCATGGCAGCCCCCGGGAGGGATGTTTGGGGATGCTATATGGGAAGAGGGTGAAGGTGTGGCTGTGCAGGTCAGGCCACTGCTTTCCTCTGTCCCCCTTTGGGAGAGACCCCAGTGTCTGTGACAACAGGAAGAGACTGAAGGTCAAAGCGCAGACCTGTTGTCTTCCTGCCTGTGTGACAGACGCCTGTCTGTCTTACTTTATTATCTCTTTGTTGAGCACACAGCAATCAGCGACTCTTTATGGTGGAAAAGGGGAAAACAAGAAACTGAAAACATGTGGACTCACAAAGCATCAGTGAAGTACAGGCGGCATACATCTGACACGTGAAGATTTTAAAACCCGAGCACGATTATGCTTTCTTATGATTTTCCCTTTTTGTTCTTAATTTGTCTCAATCTCTCTCTTCTTTGCTGTTTCATTGATTTTAACCTCTGGCACAATGACTGTAAGGCTCCGTCTCATTGGCTTTTTTTGGACCATTAGTGCATAAAATGTAAATATAATGCAGCTTGTTCACCATGTCAACGATTGCAATATGGATATTTCATCCAGATAAATGTGAAAAGGAAAACAGAATGTAAAAAATATTTGTATAAAACTCCTGTTAACAGCACATCGAACCTGCGTTAGCTGACGCAAATCAGTGTTGTAAATGTTATTTTAGTTCATTGAAGAAGAAGAAACATAATGTTGAAGGTTCACTGTGTGGGGAATCATACAATCTAGTAAGAAAAACAGAAAACTGGAACTAAATGGAGAAAAAAAAAATCACAATTTGCAAAGAACACTAAAAAGGTGACGGACAATGGTAGCTTGTTGTTAGCGCCGTTTGGGCAGCTGTCCAGGGTGGCATTAGAAAACGGGGGAAGCACCAGACAAAAAAAAAATCTTATTTGTTGCAACTTGCTTTTATTCTTGTCACATTAATAGCCAGCTGAAGTGAAAGAGAGAGAATATTTTACTTTGTAGAAGACTAGAAATTAGATGATTTTTTTTGTTGCATTATTTAAGGACAGATTTAATTTGTACTCAGGCCTCAAAGCGCAGACAGTGCTAATCCATCTTATGTAACTTCAAATATGTCCGCCGTCACTCCACGGTCTCTTATCTCCGCTCTGTAAACCCTTCAACAGCACAAGTTCACAGGTAAATCCTCCCCGTGAAACGTGTGTGGCCTCTTTGATAAGATAAACTTTTTTTTCCCCATGGAAAAAAAACCCCCAAAAAACGAAGACACAGCAAAGTGAGGCTTCTTGTGCTTTTCCAGAGAAAACTATCTGAATGTCTATTTTAGCAGATAAGGTCATGCTGGTAGACAGCCCCACCCCTGGAGCTCCAGAGACACACATTTGTCCCTTTGTGCCCTGATAAAGGAGACTGGTGGATGCATGTAATCAGCATATTATTGATAGTCTTAATGAGAAAGGCTCTGAGTCACTGAAGCCATTAGCAAGGATAAAAGAGGCTTAATTATTTTCAGTGTGGATGGTGTGTGTGTGTGTGTGTGTTTTATGGCGTGTATTTGTTCCTGGGCTAAGATCAGGCTAATTAAATCCATTTCCTTAGTTAGTAACTTTTTTCTTTCTTAATTAAGAGGGTTAATTATGGGCCTGGGCAGAGGAAACGTGCATGTTCGTGTGTTTATGAGGATTTGACAGACCAGAGCTGGATGAAGTGATTTGTGAGCCTCATAGAAACCCTGTGAGTAATCACTACGTCAATGACTCCAGTTACATTTCATATGGCAAATGTAAACTGTGTGTATTTTAAAAGTACAGTCATCAAAAACAAGAAATAAGCAAATGAGAATAAATATGTAGAAATTAAAACACGTGAGAACATAAAGTCTGGAGAATAAAAATAGATCAACCCTGAAAAAAAAGCAAAACAAACCCTGAAGAATATGTCAAGCATATCCTGACAGTCTAGGCAGTCTAATAAAGGGCTCTGCCTTTCCTAAATCATTTACAGGTGAGTTGTCTAATAACAGGAAAAGGACCGAGAATTGATCCCTGTGGAACCCCATGAACATTTGTTTTCACTGATTCAAAACGACTACAAGACACTGAAAATGTTGGGTTTAAAGTCAACCGATCGAGAGCAGCAGCTTCTAAGACAATGAAGAACCACTAGCTGCACCAAAAGCAGCACTGAGATCAAGGTAAGCAGGAACGTTTATGGCCGTCCAGGATCATTTTGAGATGATTATTATTCAGATCTAAAGCTGAAAATGCAGCCTCTTTCTTGTCTCAAGGAAATCCACGTGTTGTACTCTCTTGTCAAAAGCCTCAGCCAACAGATCTGGCGTTATTACCCACTTCTGTCATCACCACCAGCGTGTGGTACGAGAAAACATCTGCGGTGCACCAATGGTGTGGAACCATATTCCCCAGCATGCTTCATCTACACTCTACAGCAATGATATCATTATCAAGACATGAGAGAACTCGCCCAGTTTGCCTCTAGTCACACGCCATTACTTTTGATGGTCGGTTTGCGTGCATGTAACGTACAGAAGTGCACATATGCTCTGGACGTTTGTGTGTAGGGGTGTGTGTGTGTGTACGTGCGTGCGCTCTTGCCCTCGGGGTCACACATCCTGTCTGTGAAAACGGCTGATTCAGGACTCCCAGCCATTTTGCTTGTCATCTCGGGTCCATAACGCCTGGACATCTGCGCGCAGCAGACTATCTCAAGTACGATGGAAATGATGATGATCCTCTGTGGCTAGAGCCAAGACATTAACAGCTTTTACACTTGGCTGACTTGTCTGAAAACTGAAGGCAAGTTTTTAGTTTTCATTAAAAAAAATTTAAAAAGCACAGTCATTCTGGTGATTTCAGAAATTATTTTAGTTTTAGTTAAATCAAGTAAAGATTTTCTAAGCTAATAATGTTTTAAGCTAACGACAAAGGCTATGCCTTTCTTTGTTGCTCTTCTCCTCGCATAGGGATGAAAGTTTATTCAAACGTCTCTTTCTGGCTTTAGCCAGTACACATTTTCAAACAAATATTTGACGTTTTGATTTTGGGTCCCACTCAGTTTTAGATGTTTGCAGTTACATGCCAGTATGATTTATTTTTCCTCCTCTAAGATTAAACAAAAATATGTTTGCAAGTCCAGAGTTTAAATTTAGACATCTGCTGGAAGTAACAGAAAATTTCAGAGTTGGTCTGGAAAAAAATAGACACTGCTCCTAAGATGGTTTATAAAAAGAGAAACTCGACAAACGGTGTTCCTTACAGGAGACAACCCTTGAAAATTGTATTTGGACAGCACTGATTGGTTCATAATTTCTTCTTTTCCCCGTTTCGCCTTTATCTGAGAGCCACATCTTTTCCCTGTATCCCTTTACCCCCCCCTCTGCTTTTTGTAAGGAGAAGCTTATGGGTTTCGTCCATCATGCTGCCTCTGTGTGCCGGTTGCTGTCATGCTTCCTGCTGGTGAATCATTAGGTATTGCTTTTTATTAGCCTCTGGTGTAATGGCGGCGGGAGGAGGTGGTGTGGCGCTCGGCGTCGATCCGGCAGCAAGCCAGCGCCGCTGTCAGCTTTACGCACGGGAACAAACACCCCATTAAAACAAGACCTTCACATATTACTGTAATAAAAGCTCCTGCTCTTGCCTTTATGGGGTTTTTAATTATGTCTATTCATCTTCCCAGGCTTTGTGAGCTACAGTGGCGTGATGAGGCCCATTTCATAAATACCCCTCTACAGGCAGGAAAGGGAGTCTTGAAAATGGACGAATTTTAAACATGCGACCATTGTGACTGGGAGCTGCGTGTTCCAGCAACGCCGCACGATTACTATGTAGTAATGGAGTGGATTGAAATGTCCCCCACCGAAATATTCATGCAGGTTACCCGAAAGAAAAAGGATCCACAAAACATAATTCATGTAGTCAAGATTAAGGTTGAGTACATGGATGGTGGTACTGTTAGCATGAAATATTAACCTCTACAATCAGCAACGGAAATACGCACAATCTCATTTTGCATGCATTCAAATTTTAACCAGAATTTCATTTTCTGTGTGATTGGACAGCAGTTGTGACCCCTCTTAAACTGCAAGAAAAAATAAAAAAAAGTTACACAAAAATAAAAAAATCAGAAACTAACAAAAACTCCCTCCTATGTTGAATTTCTACACTTTTTCTTAATCTTGGGAGAGGCGTGTCAGTCTTGCATCAACTTGGGAGAAGCAAACATTTCAGTTCTGCCCAAAGGAGAGAAAGGAAAGAAAGAAAGAAGTGGGGATATGAATGTTTTATTGGCTTATGTCAGGTACAAACAGAATACCCAGCGGGTTTATGGAGCCTGCTGCAGACTAAAGTGCTCACGAAGCCCATCACCACAGCCAGAGTAACACCTGCTCCACACAGCAGGCCAATGGATGAATAAGAAGCTGAGGGAGGGAGCATGAGAAGGAATAGATGGGGATTATTGGCTCCGTTAGCTACAGCAGTTGGAATTAGCTAGGAAGACGTTACCAGGGGTTACCAGTTTCAGTTTCGTCTCATGTCTGATGAACTGATTCAGGAAGAAGCGCCGTCCTCCAACAGGATGGGACCCAGAGCTACCATCCCGTCCCACTGCAGAGCTGAGGAAAGACGATACCAATGCAAGGTGGAAAAAACAAACAAAAAAAAAACATTTTAGCTTTAGGGCGACTACTGATTGGTCCGACTTAAAACTCAGTCCAATTAAAAAGCAATTTAGCCAAATGGTTAAAACAGGGGTTTAACCTCGCCCAAACACAGTCGTCTCACGTTTCTGCTATTGCTTTTTCACAATGGCACTGGAGAACATGTCAAAAATATGTGTCCTGGACGTGTGCCGTATGCTCATTAGCCATCCCAGAGTGTCATGTAAATCTGCTGCGGGGGCTTCTTCTCTGCATCTGCCCACCACAGCTGGTCTCGCAGCAGCTACACACCTTGTTGTCTCCACCTGATGCCACCCATCTGTCCGCAGTCAAAAACGTGTCATGTTATGGTAGTGGAGTTGTAAAAAACAAATTAAAAAATATATAATTATTGTGTCGCAGTGAGGGGGCTCACCTTCCGGCTTCAGTCAGGAAGGAGCAGGCTTAGTGTTGAGTCGATGGGAACTCTGACTGTTGTTGCTTTCAAGTGGCATGTTATGTAGAACTTGAATATAGGACATAGGGGTCACCATTTTCACAGAGTTAAAAGGTTACAGTTCTTGAAAGTGATTTTTCAGACTAAGTTACAAAAAAAAATGTCAAAAAAATCAATAAAATAAAAAAAAAGTCCTCGTCTTTACCACAGGTAAGTCGCTTTTGTGGTGTTTCCATTACAAATGTGTGCAAAACTTTGTCAATATTCCACTAATGTCACACACACAATTTCACAATTGCAGTGTTTTTATTAAAGTAAAAAATAAATAAATAAAATAAACCTGGATAATTTTGTTAATGCAATAAGTTCATCTGGTTATTGAGCACAGGACTCTTGTGATGCAAAAAAGTGTTTTCATTAAAAAAAATAAATATCAAGCCAATTTATTTTTTAATTCCATTTTGCGCAATTTCATGGTCAATGGAAGCGCAGCCGTTGTCTTGGTTTCAGGAGTTGCATAACAACAAATCTGACAGCTTCCTCTCCTGCTTTGGATGGGTTTGGTTGTAGTTGCTCTTGAAGTTCAGATGCAAGACACAGTTGTGCAGCTTTTTCTTCCACTCAACTTTCCATTGACACGTTTAGCTACAATTCTCAGTGAGTTGTCAGCTTTGACTTTGTAGCCATCTCCCCAAAAACAAAATGAGAAAAGTAAATGTTTGAGATGCACAAGTGAGTAACCAAGCTGTGCGTTTTGCCGTTGTTTTAGTGGAAAATTAAACATTTTCAATAATATTCTAACGTTGGGACATACCTGTCCTGCCTTAAAGCACTAAGACAGTGCTACAGTTAAATGTAAACAGGATAAAAGGAAAACCAAGGGGAAAGAGGACACACTGACAAAAATGTGCTTCTGCATAAATATATATAAGGTATTTTTCAAAGTGCATAAACAAATCAGAGTAACTTCTCTTACTTCGCTCCTGTCATCTTGTATGAACTTGAAGGCTTTCAGCTGGAAATGAAGTTTATCCTCTTGGCTCCTCGGCGTGAAGTAAGACTGGGCTCCTGTCAGCTTAGAGTCAGTCAAACACCTTGAAATGACACACACACACACACACACACACACATCCCCACACGCCTCCCCCACCCCCACAGAGAAACCACATTCACACACACAAACCTTCCCTAAACCTTAATTTATCTGCAGATTGAAAAAAACAACAAACAAACAAAAAACACAGTTAATCCACGGCTCTTCACCCGTGGTTGACGATGATGAAGGAGTAACTGGGGTGAGAACTTGGACAACTTGGACTTGTCCACAAAGACCCTCATAGGGACAAAGCCCTGCATCACCGACGCCTCCACTTGCATCGTCTCTCTCACGGAGTAGACGTTGGACGCCCTGAGAGACCGCCAGTCCTCTAATCAAATCCACACGACAAACATGCAGAGTAAGTGGAAAAGCAAAGTCGGGACCATCAATCCAATTAGATGAAGCTAAAATGATGCCCAGGGGAAGATGATTGGTCTGGGCTGATGTAGATACGGTAACATCAATAAAACGAAAGAAATTGAACCTGGATAAGAAACATAAATGAGGGTCTGTTTCTGTGAAATGCAGTTTAAAAAAACTGGCTTAACTTCTCTAAAGTAAGCAGAGCTCTGGAAGACCAACTTTTAAGAAGAACAGTTCAGCTCTGATATTATCTGCTGTCCATTTGGAATTAATTAGGAACCATAATCAGGAAGATATTGATCGCCTCGCCGTGAGGGTGACCCTGTTGGGTCAGCTCCCGCCTACAAGACATGCAATCTCACCTCGTCCTATTTAGCATTTTCAAGAGTTGGCAGTAAAGTCTTAATCTTTAAAGTTTCTGGATATAAATCAGTATTTTATTATTATTTTTTTTAAACCTGCACCCACCTGTCATGAGGCGCAACGCAAAGTGGAGCTGCTGTTCCGTTTGCTTTTCAAAGGCGAACGTCGTCCACAGAGGCCTCATGCTGCTCACTGCAAGACAAACGTAGAAACTGGTTCACTACAGATCATCTTGTGCAAACATGTTTACATCAACCCTTAAAGAGAGTTGATCCCAAAAGCTGCTGTGGAGCTTTTATACATCAATATTGTTCCCTGATGTTAAACTTGTCAGCCTTGCAAAATGTCCTCGGCCTGAAATATACATGTGATAAGACCTGATTACAAAACAATATTCAAAAATCTGCTGTAAAAATTCGATATATTCTTTTCCTAATTTAAGTATTTTTAAAAAAAAAAAAAAACAAAACTGCTCAGCTTGAAATATTCATGTCCGTGTTAGAAAATTAGGATATTAACAGCTTAATTTTTTATTTTTAAGTCGCTATTTGTCAAATACACAATTTCCGTGAATGCATTACGGTCTTCTTACACAACATAATTAACATATATAAATTTAATACAAATATGGCTTGAAGATTAAATGTCCCCAGCAATAAAAGTGAGGCTTTACCTCTGAAAGTGGCACTGGGTTGGCACATCCACCGGGTTGGTCCTCAAAATGGACACGTTACCAACCGGCGTCGGAAAGTATACTAGAAATCACAGCGTCAACCGCCACGCAGCCTCCTCAGCTCAGATCATTGGGTTGGATCAGCTGACCATTACCTGAAAACAGAGAGGAGGAATCAAATTGACAAGCTGAGGTTCAGGGACAGAACATATAATGTGTTGCTCTAAATTCTAACAGGAAAACGGTGAAGAAAAAGAGAAATCACAGGAAACAGAACCCTGATCTTTAAGTCAGTTTTAGAGCCCTGAGCTTTACCAACTCAGGCCTCTAACCCAGACATGCAGTTTTCACATAGACCAGGAGGAAACCAGACTAAAAAACAAACACAACTGATCAATTCCAGCAGCCATTACCTAGAAAGTTTTTTTTGACCGCCACAGTGACCTTTTCTTCAGCGCAGCTCGCCAACACGGTCTCCGCTGGCGCAGGCACGGGCCGCTCGGGCTTCACAACCTGGAAGATCACTCCGATTGATTGATGTTGTGCAGACCGAGATGCCGGTGAGTTGTCAGAAAGATAAAGCATGCCTAAACTACCTTAGGTCTTTTTCTGCCAGGGTCAGAACTGGACAGGTTGAGCTTCAGGCCTTGGACTAACAAGTTTTCTTTTGTTCTGAGGAAAGCCTGGCCTCAGCCACCTGCAGGCTCTGCTCCTCACCAGACTGGGACAGGTTTCTGAGCTGGTAGGTTTCGAGACGTAAGGTGACAGGAGAAAGTTGCGTTGCCTGCTGTGAGCTTGTTGTCACTTGTTTCCTTGGGGTTTGGCTGGCGGTCTCATTGGTGACCAACGAGTTTTGAGCAGCGGCGCAAAGATTTCCTCCTGACAGGAGAAGCACAGCTGCTCTGAAACTCATCACAGCATCTCAAAAGAGCAACGCTGCCTTTGTCCTTACACCAAAAGATATACACAGGCTCCGCCCACTCATAAAGACTTGACTGGATTCCAGCCTGGAGAGCTGGAACACTGAATCCCTTCCCTTTGACAGAAAAAGACTGGCAGATTATTTATTTTACTGCTTTATTTAATGAGTAAAGATCCAGTGAGCATTAGACTCAACAGTCAAATCAAAAGAAATAATCCAAATACCTAAAACAAGACAAAAGAAGTAAGTAATTTGAACCAAAGTGGAAACATACTGGAACGTTTAGGGGAGGCCAAGAATACCTTTATGAATGTGCCAAAAAGTTTTATTAATGTTCAAACAAAGCAAAACGCATCCAACGCAGAGTTTTAAAGTTTAAGGTGAATCTCAGAGCTCCACTCTGCCTCAACGGGGCTAAAGAGGCATCCGCAAGACATTTCATCTCTCCAGTGAAAGACCTAAAAGTTGAAGTTACGTCTCTCAAACCTTTAGCTTCAATTTTAGCCACAGTTTGAAGGAGAGAGAAATATCAATCAAGACTGTTAGTGAAGTTTCAAAACCTTTTAATTTGAGTTGTAGAACATAAGGTTTCGTTTTTAGCATTAGAGCTATTTTTTAGAACAATCGGTGTTGGAGCTGCTAAATTATCTGACGCCACAAAGTAAATAAAAGCATCACAAACAAACAAAAAAAAAGAAGTTAATGTTTGATGCCTGAAAATCAGCATAACGCCAGAGATATCAAATAAAAAGAAGTGGACCCAGGAATGATCCTCTGTGGAACGCCGAGAGCAAAAATAGTAAAACAATTATAAAATTGTATTTAGAATAAAGAAATATCTGAGTTTTATTAATTATTTTTTAGCATCTGTCGTGACTTTTTGTCTTCTCTCTCGTAGATCAGGATGTGATAAGGACTCCGACGTCTCTGCCTCCGCTTACGATGATTGTAACGAGCAAATTCATCTCAAAACCAGAAACAAGTCTAACCTCCAACAGCGAGTGCCTTTCACTGCCCTCATGAGGCAAATCAATCACATCTCTCAGGGAGTTTAAACCTCCAGGTCTGCATTTTTTTTATTTTTTTTTTGACACATTACAGTCTTGAATGTCAAGGCAACGTGGTCAGCAGTCTGCTGGGTTCAGCAGGAGCTGCTCATAAAACAGAGATTTACGATGGTCCACCTTCACAAATGTCACCACCACCAGATATGTTTATATATGTATATATGTGTGTGGGCGTGTTAGGGTGTGTGTGTGTGTGTGTGCGCATGTCCATCACTCACAAGAAAAAAGGAACGCTGCTTTCTGTTATCAATCTTTTGATGGAGATGATGTTTCAAAGTGGCATCTCTATGATGCTGTTTGATTTCCAAACTCCACAAAGAAAATACATTAAAATGATCCACAGTCATACAAGTTTTTCAGCTTTTTAACAAATCAACAAATGTATTAGTTACATGATGGTCGAATTGTGAAAATTTTATGTTTTCAGTGCCAAAAGTCAAAATTTCTCTCTCTCTTTTTTTTTTCTTCTTTGAATGCACGAATGATAACAAATCAACTTTCGGATGACCCTGTCGTCCCAACCTCATCCTGATGGTGGCGATGGTGGTCTGTGTTGAAGCTCCACCTCAACCTAAAAGCCGACCCAGTCGGACTGCAGGCGAATTAACAAAAGCGGTGCTTTTCTAACAAATGCCTTGTGAAACTATTTAACTCATTGCCACTACACATGAGAAGCCACGACAAAGTTAAGTATAATTTGGAAGTGAAAGGAAGATGTTAAGTGTTTTAGAAATGTCTGAAAAGTGTGGCATGTGTTTGTTTTGAGCCCCTTTTTTACCCGGATGTCCCAAACAATCAGTCTTTATCAACGGAGCACTTTTTAATCCACGTCAAGGGCAACAAGGTGTGATTTACATGAAGTAAAGACGGGAGGCAGTAGATAGATGGCAAATAACAAGGGAAATATGTATTGTGATGATAACCAAGATGTCAACATTTTAGTAAACATTTAGTCTAAAATCAAGATAACAGTGCCAAAGCAAACTGTTAACTTGATAACTAACATCTCATTATGGGAAAACTAGATGTTAGGGATAAATGGGATAAATGTAACATCTACATTTATTCCATTACAAAGACGCTATTTTTGGTTCACATTGAGGAACTTTTTACAGTAAGAACAAAATGCGTGGACAAATAAAAACCTAACGCGATTTCCTAGAACTTAGCCTCTACTCTGAGGTTTAAATCAGTTTAAATGTATTGCACTAACCGACATACAGGAATATGTTAGTGCCGTTCCAGGATCTCCCTGCGGACGCCACAAAAGAGAGGCTGCTGTTGTCAGGAACTGGCTTTTATCTTATCCTGATCATTGGCAAGACAAAGACAGGTGTGTGGCTGGCGTGTGTGCGCGCGCGTGTGTGTGTTGAAATCAGTCCAGTCCTGCCAGTCAGACCCCTCTCGCTGCTAATCTCTAACTTGGTTAGCTGCCTCTAATTTGGCCCCGCGGGGCTTTAATTTGCTTCCCTTTGGGGGTTTCTGAAAAGGGCCTGGCAGCCATTTTGTTTTCACACATAGACACACATAGATGGAGCACTGCGGCTCCATCACTTCCTGCCCCCGATAATCCTTCTGCATTTTCAGACGAGGGCAGGTAAACAGGCCAAGCCCTCCGCTTTCGACGATAAACACACACTCCACACTCCCTTACCAGATGGGAAATTGTCGCGATGGCACACCGACAACGCAGATGTTCTGTGACAGCAACACACATACACACACACACATGGGGTGTTAAAACACACATGTTTGCATGGCTATCTTTGTGGGGACTTTCCATTGACTTCCATTCATTTCTACAGCCTAAACCTTACCCTTATCCTAAACCTAACACTATCCATTACATTCCTAACACTAACCAAAACTCAATTCACACCTCAGTCCTAAATCGAACCCCTGACCCAGAAACAGTGTTTCCCCTTGTGGGGACCAGGCTTCGGTCCCCACAAGGAGCAGTGGGTCCCCACAACGTAGTATGTGTCAGGAAAATCGTCCCCACAAGGTATTAGAAACAAACGCACAAACACATGTCCCTTGTCACATTTTGCTGACAGCACAAAGTCAGAAAAAAGCCCAGCTCGATCGGGCCCGAGCCGCGCTGCACCATACGGATTATGGTTATGGAGGCTCATTAAAAACATGTAGTGGGAGATGGATTAGTTATGGCCTGCTGTTGTGGTGGGCGAGATCAGTGGATTTCGGTGCATTCTGTCAGCGCGTGTGCGGTGCTGAATGGATCTGTGTGGGGCGGGGAGCGACTGCTTTGCTTTCCAACATGTGTTTCTAGAAGCTGGCGTCGGTTCCGGTGCTACTACTTCAAATAGCAGCCTACGGAGTCAAGTTTTGTAGAAACGAGAAGCGGCAAGAGAGCCAAAAAATAGACGTGTTTGTTGCAGTGGAGAAGTTTTAAAAAGCAGGGCTTTTTTTTTTTTTTTGCAAAAAGTTGAGCTTGGGAGTTTTTTTTCTTTTTTTTGTACACCAACATGATAAATCAGCTTCAAATCATCCACCTGAACTAACTGGGCCAACTATTACCAGAGTGCTTCACAAATGTGCAATTTATTTATTTCTCAAGTAGGAGTTGGCATGTATCGTATCGTATCGTATCGTATCGTTTATCATTTATTTCTTGTCATGTTAAGAATTTAGATTTTTGGTTGGCACAATAAACTCCAATTAATGATTGTTTAAAAGAAAAAACAAGCTGTCATTATGTTAGGTGATTGTTTTTCAATCAGAGTGTTGATAAATATCAATATATTTGTAAGTATAATTAAATGCAATAACTGTATCACAATACTTTAAGTCATCGGTGTCCTAAAGAAGCGCACTACAAGTGAAGTGTTCGCGCCATAATTGCTGTGCCATAAAATAACTTAATAAAATAGTTCTTATCTTCACTTTTATTGTTTTCACAATAGTACCACAAAACATTGTGATACAAATTTTAACTCCATTTGTTTTCTGTCGGCACCTGATAGAAAATAATCCAGTGATTGCAGGAATAATCCATGTGTACCATACTAGAGCTGAAGCCGCAGGTTGAAAACCAAAACCTTTTGTTAGTTTCTTTGGAAGGAACTGACAAAATACTGCCATCGCCATGTGTGTGGGAGTTGGGGGGGTGATATGTTTAGGGGTGAGGGTTAGCAGACAGCAGTCCAATCTGGTCCCAGTGGGACCAACAAGCGAAACCAGCACAGCCCGTCAGTCGCCAACATGCCTCTGCACAACCTTCTGCTTTAAAGACACACACACACACCCCCACACACACAGGGAGCTAATGGACTGTTATTAAAGACATGCATCATGCAGTGTCACCTACCGACCGCACATAAGCTGGAAAATGTCTGCATGAAGACTCCACCTAAGGCCAAACATCATTTTTGATTTTGATTTTTTGATTTTTTTTATCTCAACATCCATGACATTTCTCATGGCGGCCTCTGAATGGCCTGTGTCCCGCCGCAAAGGTCCTGATTGACAGACGCCTACACCTCTGGCGGAGGAACAATGCGTCGGCGGGAGAAAAGAGGAGCTGACCTTTTAGCCCCGACCGCACCCCAACATTATGGAGTCCAAGGTCCTCCTCTCCCCCCAGAGGCGGGGAGACACTTTTCATTTCTCCTCGCCGCTTCAGCAGACCTAATCTGATGATATTTCGCCGCTTCCTGCCAAAGATAGCTTTCAGGTTAAGTTCCACTCCAACAAAGTAAAAGAAAAAAAAAACACAATCTCCCACAGTGGACAATTATATTTGCTAAGCTTGACATATTCATCCTCTGTTGGAGGACGGTGTTTCCTCACTTTTGTTTAGCATTCCTCCTCACTTGCCTGACTGCGCTTGTCAGCGTACAGTAAACATTTCATGGACCACCGGCGCTGTGATTTACCTCAGCTGGTAACAGACAGGTTCAAGAGCCGGTTGGGCGATTTATTATTTTTGTTGTTCCCTTAAAATAAAGCTGACGCTCAACATCTGTGTGACTTTACCGAATGAGCAGAGGAGCAGAAGCCGCGACGTGGGGAACGCAAGTGTCAAAACACGTCAAAACATCCAGTGGAGCTCCCCAAACCCCGCCTGCACCGCCGCCAGGCTGTCACTTGTTTTATTCCAATCAGTGAATCAGTCACCATTTTGTTAGCATAGCATCTGGAATATTTAACACACAGCTCTTTCAAACGTCCTCCGTTTATGTCGGATTGTCATTTATTTTGACTTTGAAATTAGATGAACATGAAATGTGCAATACTCTTCTAAAGTTTAAAACCTGAAAACGTAGTTGAAATCGAGCCTTTTCTCCCAATTTAGAAAACGGTGTAAGAACTTCAGGACAAGTTTGATTGGTCAGTTCAGAAAAGCGTTGTGTAAAAAAACAGAAGCAATTTCGTGAAAAGCGAATCGAACGAAACACGTTCACTCCCTCGCCTGTGCACCAAGAACCTCTGAAGAAGAGATGAGTGCAACTTCCTTCTTCATAAAACGTAAACAAAAATGGAGTGGCATCAGATTTGAGCGATTGTAGGACTTTCCTTTTGTCTTTGACGAAACACCGTGAGTCATTTCTCCTGCTAGCGCTCGACTCAAACGTTTGCTGAGGTTGTATTTACCCATAATGCCCTGCACTATAGTCTGCTTCCTGCTTTTGGAGCCGTCTCCGGTTCGCTTAGCGTTCCAAACATTGATTCCACACATCTTTTCCAATACTCGAGTTGTGACAATAAGTGCATCTGTCTCCTTCTAAATCACTGGGTTCAAACCTCCATTTACTGGAAAATATGTAAGTATTATGCTTTCCTGACTCTTAAATGCACCAAATGACAGGAAACAAATGGTATGAGTACATTATCTTAACATTATGCTGGATGCTTTTGACCACAGACTCTTGGGGCCGTGGGTGGCCCCTTAGGAACTCAAAACCCTCGTGATCTAATTCACACGGTTGCATTCCGGTGTTTACGTCTCCAAAGGTCTCAGACAATCGCTTCTGCTTAAAGAAAGTGGACATAAAAGGCGCGTTTCCAGGAGAACGGGCTGCCTTCCTTACAAGGGCTCAGAACTCTCCTGAATCTCTCTCGGCTCGGCTGCAATTCAAGCCTTTGGTTTAATAAACAATTTGTCAGTGATGTATCGAACGCCAGCTCTAATTTGATTGTCCGTGAAATGTGCATGGAGGTGCTGCCTGCTCTCCGTCTCTCGGTCTGCCCAGCCAAAACTGATATTCCACCCTTCCTCTCCGTCTCTCTCTTCCTCTCTCTCCCTCTCTGTAACGTCGCAGGTGCTTGTGGTGCGCTTGCATGTGCATTTTTATAGTGCATGGAGCGATCCTCTGGGGTTTACAATTACATCTAAACGGCATAATCAGACATGATGGATGATTGTTGCCATTGCGACATGTCTAGACCTCGTCTCTGCCCGAGCAACAAGATTAGTTGCACACAGTTGCAAGGGATGAGAGATTTGCTCTGTTGTATTTTATCCCTTTGTACCAGGACCTGGGCAAGGCTTAAACTATTTTACCAAAGACAAATCGACAGGTTCTCCAAGCAAACAGGCTGTTTTACTTCAGCATAGAAGACGGAAATTCTCATATTTATCATTTTACATCTGAATCCTCTTATTCTAGTTCAGGAACCAACCTAAAATCAAACTATATTGCGCATAAGAAGAATGGGAAAGGCAATATTGGGCTAAAATGACCAGGCACATGTATCTTTACACCATTTTTTTTAAAAATGTCATCAATAGGTGGCACTGTGGCATCAGAAGTTCACTCAGCAGCACCTGTTAGAGGCTGCGGCAGCCTCCCTGCAAGCAAAAGTCATCACACGCAGGATGGAAGGTAAGCCGAGGGTTGTTCTGCCTCTTCAAGTTCAGCTCACGGCTTACGCGCCACATCAGCCTTGCAAATAAAAGCTTTGGCGACGCCTAAAGGATCAATTTTGGAGTCTGAGGTAAGATGTTAAATGGACACCATAATTGGGAGATTTCAGTCTGACAAGCTCCTCACAATTCTCGTAATTATCAGAGACAAGTTGCGTCTTTCCACGGCCCGAGCTGCTCGAATTGAAACGTGAGCCGCCGTAATGTAAGGCGGGCAATTATCTGTAAAAAAAAAGAAAAAGAAAAAAGATTAATCTTTATCTGACAAAGTGTAAGTGCTCAAGCCTGACAGAGCTCGTCCGAGAGGTAAATAGAGAGTCAGGGCTTGCTTTGTCAGACGGATCTCCTAATTATCCCAGATGGTCAGGAAGCGAGAAGCTAAAGTGGAGACAAGAGACTGTCAGAAACAGAAAGGAGACGTCTTCTCAAGGAGGCATCAGTCGAATGAGGTCATACAGGAGCTGCTGTCACTCTCGCTGTCACCAGCCATGAAGAGGCATGTTCTGGAAAAGCGGCACTCTTGTGCCTTCTTGCTTCCTGTCAAATGAATCTTTGATTGCTCTTGTTTGCCGTTACCTAACTGAGGCGGAGGCGTCCAACAATCCTGGAAGCTGACCGGGGAATGCAAAGACTTTGTTCCTCGTCGTCTTTTCTTTCTTTTCACTCGGCTGGTCGTTCGGAGGCATCATGCAGATGTTTGCCTAGAAGAGAGAGGGGAGGAGGGGGAAACAAATCAAGCAACTCAAAAATAACAACCGATCCCTTGGAGTCTGGGCTGTCGTCACTGCGGCTGATGCGCGCGGAGAAGGGAAGAAAAAGAAGGCAATTCTCCCTCTCCTGATCAGGAGGCCCCACATTGGAGCCCATTGTACCCCTCATACAAGTTGAAATGAGCTGTAAAGTCAGCCTGGGTACCTGCTTTGAATGCATTCTGTTCACCGCTTTGATCAGACATACAGCTTCCCCGACACGACTGATTTACCCGCCGTAGGGACAGGAGAGGCTCCTGCGAGGCGCTGTGTGGATTGTGAAGACACAGCCTCTTATTTTTTAATCTGGGTCTGCATTCCTCAGCTTTGCTGTGGCCTCAGAAAGTGGAGATTCTCGCTGTGTAATAACTTTGAGTGAAAATACCACAGTTTATGCTATGACTGTATTTGCTAATTCCAATTGTATAGCTTCCTGTACAAAATCTGTACAATCTTTGTTGATAAAAGATGCTGATTTACTGAGGAACAAAGCCATCCACTCTTTCTCAGGATGGGTCTGCCTGTCAAAATTACTCCAACACTGCATTGATGATTCATGCAGGAGGTCACAGGAAACACCTGAAGGTTTCTCTTGTCTCATTTGAGGTTGGTTTGAATGATTTGACAGGACGACAAGTCAATGAGCGAGCTGCAAGGCAAACACAGCTGCTTACCGAACAGAATTTTCCTAAAAAATCCAATCCAGATGATCCCCAAAACTTATGGGAAGATATATTAGACTAAATAGGAACTTTTTGTAGATGTACACCCTGTTAAACGTGTCATATTTCAAAAAATGACTGTCATATGTGCAGTCAGACATGGTTACGGTGATGGTCTGGGGCTGCCATGGAAGAAGATCACACTAATTGTTTAAACTAGCCTGCAGTCCGCCCCTGGACAAGACGCTCCATTCAAAGACTGTCGTTTTTACCAAAATAAAAGTGAAGCGTGGAGCTTCTTAGTTGTTCAGAATGACTTTGTGTGCTTCTTTTGAGACCCAAAAAATGACTAAACAGCCAAAGTTAGCATTGTTATTAACACGGAAAAGTATTCTTGCCTTCTTTTAGCCAGCTGGGTGTCAGTGTTCAGCAACTTTTGGGGTAGGGGCAACTGTTTACGCCTAGAGAAAACTGTTAACTTCAGATTCTGCTCATAAAATGGACCTTCAACTGTAAGTAGTATCTGGTCCATTGCACTCCACTTAGCTAAACCTTCTTTTCCCCCTTAGTGAGAACCACTGCTGCTTGCATATTCCTGGTATTTTTTTTCTCCTCTAAATCTTCCCTCAGTCCCTTCTGCAGCCAGACATTAAAATGCAAACTCCCACACCAATGTGATCACTGAGAACACGGCAGAAACAAACGACTTGGTGAAATAGCCGCTGGCAGAGACATCACTCCTGCCCCAAACGCTGGCAGCTCTCCGACTTCGGCACTGGAGAAAAGTACTTTCACCCCACCCACCCCCAAACCCCCTCGACTCTCCCCGTGACATTCACAGAGATATTTACCTTGTAAAGATCCTGACATTTCGCTGCGCTCTCTAATAACATCCTGAAATATGAATAAGAGTGCAGAGAGTGGAGAGAAAGCCGGCAGAGCTTTTGTTAACAGGTATTGATTGATGCCGAGATGGGGGGTAAGGAAGGAGACGAGCCACGGGGAGCCACTCTTTACTGATCGTCTGTTAACCCTGTCAAAAAAAAAAAATTTTTAAATCCTGCACTGGCCGGGAGCTTCGCTGGTGGCCACGCAGTCGTCTGTGACTTCCTTATGAAAGCAAAAACCCAGCCGTCGGCGCAACTCGCATGAAAGACCGATGGGGTTACAAGGCTCAGTCGATATTCAGGAGCGGCGGTGGCGACTGTGACTGTGCAACCAGAGGGACTTCTTCCTCATCCGCACAGGCCATCTGAATCTTTAAGCATCACCTGACTGACTCATTACTGCAGTATACACTACTCCTGATGCAGACATAAGCTGTCTGTATTGACACAGCGAAGCTTTCTGTGCAATTATCTCTCAGGTATGGCGTGCGGATTGATTGTAGACTTCAGTGGTGCAAATCAGTCTTCAAAGCAAACCGAATGGATGTGTTTTAGAGGAGCATTTATCGGGGAAATGGGTGAAACTTCAGCTCTGGATTGAGTTTTTTCTGAAACCCCTTAGCAGCAAATTATCTTCGATCATTAGGCTGTGCACACGGTACGATGTCTGACTATGGAAAACTGAGCAGAACGTGGGAAAGGGCCAACTGTAAGTCAGGGTTTGCTGCAGAACATGGAGGACACAACTGGTGGTCCCTGCTGATGGGTTTCAGAATGATGGATTAGCTCTTAATTATGTACGACTAGATTATGGAAGTATATGTATCTGATCATCTGATTAATGGAGGATTCCTAAGCTCTCTGGAAAAGACTGGAATTTCACTTAGGTTTTCTCTAGGTCTGGAAAGGTATGGAAAAACCAAATAAAAATCTGGACAAATTCCAGATTTCCCAGAAATTCCAGATGAGAAATGTTAAATGCTGTTACGATAACTCACTGGATCTCAACAAGTCAAAAACAAAGGATATTACCATTGATTTTAGACATAGTTAGAGCAGCTAACAGGGTTAGCATTGAGAAGGTTGCGATTGTAGACTCAAACAGGTCTTGCCACATTCAGTTCATTGGTTTTGCTTTAAACGTCTTGTTGAAGATTTTGGCCAGTAGATGCATGTTGGAGATGAATGTATGGAATGGACAGCTATAGCTACTACTAAAAGTCACAGGTTCTGGAAGAAGCTGTCAAATTTTAAACCTTCTGAGCCGGACTTTTGCAGAAGTTCTTCATCATGAGATTAGACTGAGCTAAAATTAGCTTTCATTCCACACATCCTGATATCTTCACTGTTTATGAGCCTGAAGCTCTCATAAAAAAGCATAGATTGAGGAGCAACTCAATCAATACAAGTCAAGTAGTTCTCTCATGGTGAGTCATCTTCTTGTGGTAGCTGAGAACTCAATAAAACTTGATGGTTCATAATTGCTAGGCAGCTTGAGCCTTTAGGTCTTAGTATGCCATCCTGATGGGAAGAGTCAGATATTGTAGTTTTTTCTAGAGAAAAAATTACAACATAAAATAATATTATTTTGATCATTTGTATTGTGCATTTAGCTAAAAACACACATCTACCAAAATGCATATGGGTGGGCGTGATTTTTTTTAAAACTTATTTATTTTTTTGCCTGCTGAAACAAAACCAACAAGACAACTTGATTAGAAGTTATGTCGACTTGTTGGTTTTGTCCTTTTTTTAATCTTAAAACTTTCAGCAGAAATTCATTTTGGGGTTTTCGTTTTTTTGTTTTCGTTGGGGTTTTCCGTTTCTTCTCTGTGTGCAGTTTGGCTTCTGGGTGACCTCAGTTGACAAACGCCTTCTCTAACTCTCATCCATCAGGTTGGATGAGACCAGCCTGAAGGTTGGTCTCATCCAACCTTCAGGCTGGTTTGATTGAACAGCTGTTGCCCAGAGAGTCCCCCATCATTAGGAATAAAGACTAAACAGTGTACAAAAAAAGATCTGAACTATTCCTTAAATCTGACTTAGTATTGACCATTGCAAAACAAAACAAGTATTGTGCAGACACGAAATTAACTTAAATGTAGAGATGAAAGTTTTTTTGTTTTTTTTTTTAAAGTAGCACCTGGAGTTTTTTTCTCAACCAAGACACTTTCTGGCCCAACTGTAAGAGCCGTTATTTATTTACTTTTTTCATGATTGCTGCAATCAGCAGAAACCTCTGGGAATTCAAAATGAGCGCATACATTACCGCACTTTATTTAAAACCTCCAGGAACTCACCATGACTGCATACAATAATATATTCTTACTTTAACGACGTGTAATTTGTTGCACACGGTGGCTCGGGATAATTCCTCCCTTCCATGGTACTAAAAAACCAGTTTAGGGGCAATTAGAACAGATTGTTTTTAATGGAAGATGAATGGCTTTACTGCAGGCTGCCGCTGAATCAATACGTGGCCGCAGTCTGCAAACTGCGCTGCATCATTTGCAGAAATTACTCCCATTGATTGGGTGTTATCAGTCATTTTAATTCAATTTTGAATGACTGTAAGGGAGCACGGAAATCTGACGGAGACGGGGGGGACATTTCTTCTCCGTGTGATGGTGTAACGCATTTCTGCTGTAGGATATTGGAAAAGGAACTACAGAAGAGCAAAACAAGAAATATGCGAGCTTCCGGTTGTATATCATTCGCCGTAACGCTTGTCAGGTTGGGTTTGCTGAGACGTAAAAACTTTCTGGGATAACAGGTGGGTGAGCTCAGCTGGTTTATTATCTGTAAAAAGTTTTAGGACTGTGAAAGTGGGATGATCAGGTATAAGGGTCAAGCAGTCAAGTCAAACGTTGTGCTAATGAGCTTGAGTTATGCCATTAACCACCCACATGCTGTTGACTCTCAAGCTCTTATTGATTTATTTTTTTTTGGCTTGGACAAGCTGCTCCTCTACTGCCCACTCAACAACCCTCCACACTCGTCTTTTTCTTGATCCCTTTCTTATCTTCCCGTGTTCCCTCTGACCTTTTCTCCCAGTCGCATCATTTCCTCAACCGTGACAGATCTATGATTTCTCGAGATCCGCCTCTCTCTGAAGCTCGAGAGGATATCAGATTACGAAAAAAAAAGAGAGAGAAAGAGACAGAATAAGAAAAGAAAAAAGTGTCTATTCAGGGTTTGGTTCTGCAGTGGGATCACCTGGAGGGCAGCTGGTCTTACCGCTGCGCTGATGAAGTAATCAAGCGGGGCACTGAGTCTTCCACCGGAGTCTCCGCGAGAATTTAAACTCTGATCTCTGAAGAAGCGGGGGTGGACTTCCTGTTCTTCACGGTTCAATTTGCAGGATCAAAAAAGGCAGCAAAGAGCACAATGATCCTTTAAACCGAACCCAGGATGCTCCTAAGGCTGAAAAGACGGAGTCGAATTGGTCGCCAGTCCAATGGTGAACCCTGGAAAAGCCACACATGCACAAGCAGAGCATGTAAAGTTTTCCTTTTGCGGCCCCTGAACCGGTTTACTTAAATCAATCTGGGTTACCTCAGTTTTCTTTGGGCAAAACCTGCCTCCCTGCACCACTATGTCCAGCTTGCCTTATTGTCCCTTCCACTCTGCAGGAGACGTAATGTCCATTACCAAGCACAAAAATGTTTACGACCCCCTATTTTAACAGTTCAAACCCCAAATTTACCTAAACCTCCCTAATTCAGACCTTTACAAGACACCTTTCCTGTCAACAGCCATCGACATCTTCAATAAGTCTTTGAAGAGTCTAAATTAATGAGCTACAACATTTAATTTCCCTTTGGGATTAGTAAAGTATTTTTGAATTTGAATTAATACACACAATGGAAGCCTTCTTAGCACTTCTGCAGATGCTAATATCTACAGTCTTCCTTATCTCTGGTCTTTGAGATGCAGGCTGGATTGACTAATAAAACATTTCTGTATCAAAAGTCAAAATTTTAATTGGCTGTATTTGATATTTAAATTATTTGTGAGATAATAAATTCTGGGTTTGCATCACCTGTGAGCCATCATCATCAAAATGAGCAGAAATGAAGATTTGCTGAAGACGTACGTGTAATGAATCTACATAATGTGCGAGTTGGATCTTTTATTAGGTTTTCTGGATGTGTGTGTGTGTGTGAGTGTGTGTGGATGTTGGTGTGACAGCCTGATTTACAGGCCACTGGTGTGTTTAATGGAGCTGATGAAGCAATGATCGCTCATCCGATCCTTTTTTTCCCTCCCTCTACCTTTTCCGATATCGCCAGCCGTCTCTCCGCGCTCGTCACCGTCGACGTGACGCAACAAGGTGGCCACACACACACCGCAAAATCTTTCCACGCACGCCCAAATCCTCCTTTATGGGGGATAATCCAATGACAGCCAATTTTGCTGGAGGGATAGTGTTTTTTTTTTATTATTCTTATTATTTTATTCTTTATTTATCCATCACTTCTGCTTTTACAAGGCAATTTGTCGGATGGCCAGCTGGAGGAGGGAAGCATTAACCCAGACTTCCATTACCACGACTCCCTCCCTCCTCTCATCCCCTCACCTGCTCATCCTTTTAAGATTAAGCCACCTCACCCCCCAAAGAGTGTCCACTGTAATCATGAAAGTGTCACATTTCAGCTGAGAGAGAAGAAACCCGTGGCTTTAGGGTTATTCTAAAATCCACCACTGTTAGTTCTCTTCAGCTTTTTTTTCTCCTTTCCTTTCCCTCCACCTAATGCTCCGTTTTCTTTCTTCTTCTCTATTTGCATTCCTCCTTCTTCCTCCACACTTTGTCTTCCCTCTCCTCCCCTCTCCTCTCCTCCCCTCTCCTCTCCAGCCTTGTTAAGCCTCTGCCTCCTCTCTCTGTGACAGTGGTTCAATAAGCAGCGCCTCCAGAGCGCTCCTGCTCAGTCAGTGGCCAATTACCCAGTCACACCGGCCCATCCTCTGGGACGGACAGGATTAGCAGGATCTGTCGTCTGACCAGCAACCGGCCGCACGCTCACACACATCCAGAGCCGTGGACACCTGTCACTTAGACGCGAGGTCAGACGAGTTGTGGGCTGTTTTTGAAAAAAGAAAAAAAAAAGGGGGCTCAGGCGCCACCATCTTTTACTTCAACGGGCAATTTGACAGGTCAGTGAAGGGAAGCGCAGAGAGAGGAGGGTTGGCTGTATCAAATGCATGAAAGCAGAGAGCATGCTCCAGTGGAGCAGGTGGTCAGCAAAGCAGTGCTGATGGATGAGACCTCACCTGCAGCTGGTTTTAGTATCGGGTACGTTGGATTTGCAGCCTGATGACCACAGCGGTGAGATCAGCAACAGGAGCCTAATGTCGCCTCTTACTTTCAGCTGCTTGTGAGCCTAAAACGTCCAAACGGTGGGCCACTTGTGGCCCCTGCACCCCAAATTTGTCCCACAAGTGCAAATGGAGATCTGTTTTTTTTTTTCCAATTAGCACAAAACTATGATCCACAAATTCAAATCTTCCCACAAAACTGTCAGAATCAAAGAATTAGGGCCACTGGGAAAAAAATAAAAGTTTTCAGAATTATAAACTTTTGAGTTCAAAAATGTATTTAGCTGTTTCTTTTTCAGATCATCAAGCAAGCTTTATTGAATACTCACAAACACCTCAGTAAGTTGTCTGCTGTCTGAATCCAAGACTGGACTTTGACAAGGCCATCCATAAAAGTGTTATTTTGATATTTTTTTTTTTTTACCATTCAGAGATGGACTTTCCGGTGCGCTCTTTGGGTCGTTCACCCGTTCCACAGCTCAAGTGTGATTCAGTTTAAAGTCACAAACAGGTGTAGGATTTTCTGCTACAGAGCAGAATGTGTGATTCCATCAATTATGGCAAGTCGTCATAGTGACGAAGCAACCAATCAAAAGCCTTACAAGCTTATTTTTGCTCTGTGTGAATAAAATTGGAGTACCCAGAGAAAACTCACTGGAAAGTGTCATTGTTCTAGCTACAGTAATAATGTGTTAAAGTTAAAATACCAATACATTTTAATACCTCAGAGAAAATTATTTACCATACTGTACTGTTATTTTCAGGGTCAAGACTTCAAACGCTGTTTTATCTCGTTTCTTTGAAGAACAATTCTTGGAATAATAGTCTTTCCTTTTCTCAGCTCAATTTTCTTTTAGCATGAGGCTATTCTTCACCACTGATACAATCTCAATTCTTTCTCCATATGAACAACAGCGTTGCCCAGGGCGAACGCATTACTCATCCACCTAAACCTTCCCAGGAACAACACCGGTGTGATTATTTTGCCGTTTTGTTCCCAGCGAGCGCCGCCAGCCTGGATCTGCCTGAACTTCCTCAGCCCACACAGATTCACCACAGGGAAAGCATATGGTAAAAAAAAACCCCACTGAACTTCATTATGAATTCTCGCCAAGATCTCAAAGTTTCCAAAGATACCAAACATGTCAGGCTGAATCACAATAACATGAGCGCAGAGCCGTACGTATGTGTGAACAGAGGTCTAATGTTTTGTAAACCTGGTGGAAACGCAGCACATGTTTTTCTAAGTCGGAGGGGAAACTGAAGAGCATTTTCACACCAGAAAGTAAAAACATGTTAAGCATGTCCAGATGCTGCGAAGACCGATGGCTGCTGGGAGCTTGGGGACTCCTTTTTTTTGCCTCTCAGAGGTCAGAGTTGAGTTTGTTGTCTGCAAACCCACAAAGAAATAAAAACCCATTCATCAGTTCTGATAGTTCTGGGTAAAAATGAATAAATATTTTAAAGAGGAGGCTTAAAAAAAAAAGACTTTTGCTCAAATAGATGATCCATTATAGCGTTATTCAGAAATCAAAACCTCTGAGCAGCTGATTACTGTCTCAAAAGACAAAGTATGTTAATTTACTCCACTGTCATATGTCAATCATTTACTCTTCTTCCAGTTAACTACACACTACTTAGTGTTCACCTGAAACTGTTTGCGACAAAATGTAAAAAGGTTTAAAAGGGAACCATTGTGTTTTTTCCTGCCAGATATTGGCATTTCATAGCACAATCATGTAACTCTGTTACCTTCAGTAGTTATAAAAATGCTACATATATCATATTTGACTTGAAAGAAATTTGACTTTGATATTTAACGCCTTGAAATTGGGCCTCTGTCTCTTTAAAAAAATTCCTCACTTTCCTGAAACTCCGAAAAGTGTTTCAGGACGACTTCGGGAAGACCGATGACTTCGGGAAGTCATCACAACAACGACGTTTTAACCAGCGTTGCACTGAAAAGTAGCTCCTATAATGAACTCTGCAGGTCCACCAGGTGTTTGCTAATTCCTGCTGGCTAGTCTTTTGCACAACTGAATGGTTGCCATGGAGATGAAAGGATTTCTCAAACATGCATGAAAGAATCAAAGCAACACTCCATGTATGTTTTTGATGAGTGAATAACATTATAAAATGATGCACAGCTTAAAATAGTCACTTTTACATTATAGTAAAATCCAATTTCTACTCATTTTACCAACAAAAAAAACCTTCTCCACAAATGTCTCAACTGGGGCTTCATAAATTTCTTTTTTCAAATTTTTTTTTGAAACCAAAACGCACACAAAACAATTATAGAATAAATTGCACCAGTCTCAGATTCAAACAATAGCTGAGAGAGAGAAGTTAGACAGGATGATGGGATCAATACGAGCTGTTTCTATTGTTAGGAGCTTCTTGCTTCTGAATCACTCGTTCGAAAAGCAAAACTGTCACAACAGACATAACTGACATCATTTTATTGCTCAAAGAAATAAAAAAAAAGCACAACTTCTTACATCAACGAATGGGAACCAAATAGTGTCAAAATTACTATCATTCCCTTACTCTCCTTCTGAAAAGCTCCTTTTGATGCAAAATGAATTAAAGAGGCGTCTCCGAGTAATTAAGGGAATTATCCCTCAACCGAATTGTGGGCTTGTTTGAGGAGCTACGCTGTATGGATTGCACACTAATTTCAGAGGAGAAGCAGGGCAGAAATAGCTTTTCCTTTTATCCGCAACCTTGGGGTAGTCTTCAGAAGTGGAGGGTAAGCTTGGACTTAACCCGGCGATCGACCCGTGAGGCCAGCGGCGAGGCCGAGAAGTTATTTTCATGCTGCGGCTGTGTCTTCTTCATCCATATTTATATAACTGCTTTGGGAAAATGTAATTGTGATTTAAGAAGGTGAGAAAAAGAAGATAGAGATTAGAAAAAGATGTAATTGTTGGCAATTTGGCTTGTTTGTTGGTTAGTTTTAGGAAGTAAAAACTTTTGATTCAAGTGAATTTTCCTGCAAACACTGTGTTTTGGATTTTTTGAATTGGGTTTCTCTGGGGTAGTTATGAGCAGTGAATATCTTGGCAACATTGGCAATAATGAAATTAATTATGGCAGGATTTTTCTTCCATACACAGGCACATATTTGATTTTTTTTCCCAGTTGATTTAGGTTACTACATGGCTTTTCAGTTTCTCAAAAATTTCAAATATTACATACCACAGAGCAGAAGATGACTGTTCAGAATGGTGTAGCCAAGCTTATTTATGAAAAATTGAGAGGAAGGAAAAAGCGTGCTAGCAAAAATGTCCACCAGCAATAATTCAAGAGGTTGGAGGGTGAATTCCAACAACAGAGTGAAGTAGAAGTCAGTTACTTGTTCTTCCAAAGTCGCTTTTGTTTAAGTTACTAAATATGAGACACAGGAAGTTTCTAAGATGTGCTACAAAGAAAGATGGCAGGCTTATTGCAGAAAGTCCTCTTAATTCTCTGAGAAACTGAATTTGTGGTTTTAATGAGCTGTAAGCCATAGTCATGAAATAAAGGAAATGCTTGAAATATATGTAGCACCTTTTTCCATTCTATTCGAGAAAACTAAGATGGAGGGTGCTTGGGTTCGACAACAGTCTGGTACCCCAGTCGGTGTGCGTCACCAATGACCTACCTTATGACAAATACGACCTATTATTTAGTCGCCACCGTAGCTTTGTAGTTGAAAGACCCTTCAATAGGATCTAAACAAACATAAACCTCTTTACATAAGGCAGGATAAATAAAATATTAACAGCCACCCTTCTTGGTGTCCATTACCAAGTCCAATTATATCAATATACAGTTCTAAACAAAATATAACCCAGTCAGTTTGTTACTCACGACCTCCAGGAAAGTGTGAAAACCATTGATTATCTTCCGATTCACAATTATGGCCTGTAACTGTTTTAATAAAGAAAATAGGTAGAATTTTGTGGTTGTGACGTGGTCAAATATAAAAACGAAACCAAACGACGGTCACCTTTTTAACCAATGGGTGTAATTTTGCACCAACCTGCTGATTTTCGGCCTGTTTCAGGAACGTGATGCGGCCTGAAAAGAGAGCTCGTGTCGACATGACTTGAAAAAGTCATCAAACATCGTCTCGCATGTCAAAAACAAACGTTGAACGTGAAGTCGGTGTGCGTGCATTTGGGGCTCCTGCTGCACAAACAGGCCGTTTCAGTTCCACGCTTTGTGCGCCGAACGATCCCGTCTCCAGAGTGAGGGAGGGAAACGGCGCATGTAAATGACCTCGTCAAAAGCGTGGCACCAATCAAAGCGGCGCTGTCGCCATGGCAACCCCCGCTCCCAAATCAAACGGCCGAGGCAGCCAGCTCGCCGGCTGCCGGGTGGCACACGGTCATTACCTGTGCCCCCGTCCCTTTGTGTTGCAAGCAATCACAGCCTATTCACAGCCTGCAGAAAGGGACCGCCTTTTCTCTCTGGAAAAATGATCGAATCTCAAATTATTATTTTTTTTTAAAAGAAAGAAAGTAGCAGCATGGTGCTTCCACTGCGACAAGCCCAGACCACTTTCTTCCCCTTGACATCGATCGTGGCCGCTTTCGCCACCTCGCTATTGAATCAGGCCCGGACAGGTCAGGGGAATGGCAACTTGTGTCACGCAGTCACGCCTGCGAAGAGATCACAATCTGGGCCCCAAACTAAGACAGGAGATTTAAATTGGGGGCAGACGGGTTAAAAAGAACTCATATCTCTCTGCAGTCCGCAGTGTGTTAGCTGGGAGAAGTCATTTCCCAACTCTGTGATTCTCCGTCTTCTGAAAATCTGAATCGCGGCGGTGGCTCCGATTGAACTCCATCGACGTTTAAACTCATTCCCGTTCTGCCGGCTCGGACTGCCTCCCTCGCTCTCCCCTCACTGAGGCGATGGGAACGTCTTGTGGGTACCCTCCGACCCAGATCCGCATGCAAATCAAAGCTGCATCAAACCGGGGGTTGTCTGATGAACTAATTATGCAGTAATTGTTCTGGTCTAGACTGGAGATCCATTGTGCGAGAGGACTCTTTGTGTCTTCTTTGTGCTGATTTGGACTGATAATTAGTTTTTGTTTGATTGGCAGAAGGGTCATTTTGATCTCTCCTTTTTTTTTCTGTCCGAACCTCCAACTATTTATCTCCCATTGAAAAATGCAGAACAGTCCGTCTCGTACTGTGAGCTAGAAACCTTTAAACAGGTTATATGGGGTTAAGTGACATGGCCGGACTGTTATGCATTCGCAATTAGTGCATTTGCATAACTTAATTGGTGGCTTTCGGCAGATAGTTTGTCATTACTTCTCTCATCACTGCTGGCACATCCAGGGAAGGGCCGAATGTGCATACACCTGCACCCAAAGAGGGGTTTTGTGCGCGTCCAGACAAAACATTATTCTCTGCCACAACCTCTTTGGGATTCCCACAGTTTTACCACTTAGAAGACCAGTCAAAACAAACCATCTGCCCCCCTCCAAAGGTAACGTCACCTTATAACAAGCCTTTGTTATTACAGTGCAGCCTTTCTTGACTTTCTGACTGTTTGACCTTGGAGCCGTAGGCTGAAAACAATTAACTGACCTCCAGGCTGTTTGTTAGCAACGGGGAAGCCATTTAAGTACATATTTGCAAAGTGTCATTACTCTTTACACTAATACGCCCTTTTATGATTGATGATGTTGAACGTAGAGAGAAGTGTTTATGATTTACAATTGTAGTGGGGGGGGGTTTCCCCCTACAATTTATTAAGTTTGTCATTATCTTAAAATCTAGCCCAAATGTTGGTCGGAACCCCAGCCAATGAAAATCAAGGGTTGTAAAATAACCTTTTAAAAAAATAAGTACATGTAAGTAGAAATTAAGAGTAAGATTTGAGTATTTTTATCCCTTTCTGTTTGTTAGCAACCGCTAGCATAACTAGTTCTGTTTCGGGAACGACAGTGGAGATGATGATGCAAAGAAAGATTATTGTTAAAATTATAAAAATCAAGAAAATTATAGACAACCCTGATCATCCTCTTTATGCGACTGTCATAGAAAGTGTCTTCAGTCAGGCTTCTTCAAATTCAACGCAATACAGACTGCTACAGGAGATCTTTCCTGCCCACAATCATCACCATCTGGAGTAACTGCTTAATTAAGCGAGTTACAACATTTAATTTCCTTTTGGGATCAACGAAAGTGTTGTTTTCAATTTGAATTTGAAAACCCCAGACAATAAAGGCTGAAACTAATTAACTGTAAACATAACCCATATGTACCAGGAACTCCCGTAAACACGCAGGAGCCACTTTTGAAATCACCTGCTTGACAGCGCAGCAGGAGACGGGCTGCTAGGGTAGAGCGGGCAGAAACGAGGACGTAAGATGGAAGTGAATGACACCGCTGGGGCATCTCTGAAATGCAAAGGAAAAAGGTGCCATTTTAGAGCCATTAAAGGGTTTCAATATGTAGACCCCTCACCTCCTCCTCTCTCCTGCATTCACTTTCTTTTCCCCTGTAAGCACTTAGGCGCCCCCTCCTCTCTTTTTTCCAAAGCGTTGCTTCTGCCTAGCTTGCTTTTGTTGCTAACGTCGCTCCATAATTGTCTAAATCGATGTTCGGCAGTCCCCTCTTCTGTGATTAGGCGGAAAATGAGGTTATGTGGCAGCTGTTGCCATGGTTTCGAAGCGGCGGATTTCAAAAGATCTTTCCCCCCTATCCTCTCAAAGCCACGAGGCTGCCACGCCGTAATGATCTTAAATTAAAACAACTTTTTTTTTTTTTTTGTCTTGGTGTAAGATTTTTAATTACCCATCGAACTGCCTCTGTCGGGAGGAGAGCGGGGAGGAAAATGAGACAAATATGGAGGCAGAACAAGCATGGGGGTGAAAGAATGAGTGAAAAACATGGCTCATGTGCCAAAGTGCTAATTTGATCCATTAGGGGATGCATGTGTGCGAGAAGAGGAAAGAGTGTGTGATGTGCTACCTGCCTGCAGAATATATAAAGTCTCATTCTCACCCCTCAATGAGAGCGGTGAGGAGGGTGCTTTGTCACACTCCGGCTTCAGCCGAGAAAAATCTAATTAGACTAATTAGGTGTGTGCAGCAACAGTCGAAGATGGAAAGAAGACGACCCCTTTTGTGGCTGCGTTGCCGCGGGAAGCGAGAAGACGCACTTCCTGTTCAGGAGGAGTGTGAAAACATCTGCCAACGAATCGGTGTGGTCTGCGATTACCTGCAGACTGCTTTCCTTCGTTGTGCTCCAGCTTCTGTGACCTCTTGATCCGGAAGATCATCAAATAAGCAACTCTGGCTTCTCGCCAATGGAGCTCATCCAAAAGCAAATGATTAACAAAACCCCTTCGTCTTTACTTTGACCTGCTTCCCCTGCGACTGAATTATTCTTCGCAAACACGACAGCAAGACAAACACCAATGTGCGCTCTATCAGTTTGAACCACAAAGGGAAATTCCAACAAAAACTACAGAAACTGAACTTTGAAATCAGGACTACAGCGCTTTAAAGATGGTTTGTCCTGTTTCAATCAGTCTGGTGCTCCTGACTGTTGAAGTGAGAGAGAACGACATGCTTTTGATTGTTGAGAGGGATGTATGACGGTCCCAACAGAATTTGAAATCAGACACAGAAAACCCCCCCAAAAAGTCAGCCTTTCTGCAGAAATTCTGCAATCAACAGAAGACATCTTGCAAAACGTCTATTGCAAAAATGGTCAAAGATATTCGAGTCTCACTTGCTGATAGCATCGCATCGCTTGTATCTGAATTTACTAGTTAAAAATGCCTCTATATGTTTGTGCTAATTTGTTGGTTTGCTGAGGATCATTGTCCGTTTGCATCCCGGCTTTAACTTCCTATCTAATGTCTTGAGATCTTGCTTTAACATTTCCACTGAACGTTCCTTCCTGCAGGCTGGAAACGGTAACCATGGCTCCAACTTCCTCTCACTGTCTGCTCACTTCTCTTTGTGCTCTGCATCCAGCCTAAAAAGGAAGTGGAGTACTTCACAAAGATCCATTTAGTAGTTTTTTTTTTTCTTGTCTTCTTTAGAAGGCAATTTGCATCTTTTTCTGTCAATACATGATGACGCCTATTTTGCTTTGAACAACTGTGATAATCCCAGACAACAATTTTAAGCAACTTTGGCTTTTGTGGTTCCTAGGAGGAGAGCTTTTGGCAGTAGGTTTTAGGCCATTTGTAGCTGTCACACACAAAAGAAACGCAATTTTGAAGCATGAATATTATACCTGCTGTCTAAAATGAAATCCTCATGCTGAACGGAGCTCGTGTTTTGGAGTGCGAGAGCTGTCTTTCCCCTCGTTTTCGAAAGCGAGAGCGGGTTTCTGCGAGTAATCCCTGATACCGATTCAGACTCCGTAATTGTAAAGCATCGCAGCAGGAAGTGAGGCAAGTCTCGGCTATCGACCGGCTTCAGTCTCATACTGAGCTAAAACACAAGGGTGGTGGCACTGCTGCTGAGAACATGTCAATTTTGCTCTTTAGAAAAGGAGCGCTGCTTGGAGGCTGAAAGCAAATCAACATGGCTATCGACCCAGGCAACCCAGCTCGGCAAATTGCACTCAAAGCGATGAACAAAACAACAAAAACCATCACTGGGCTGTTATTGACGAGCAACACTTTGGCTAGTGTGCCTCACTTCCAAATGAGGGAGGGATTCAAAAGACTCAAAGCCAGGAAAAAAAAAGAAGAAAAGGCTCAATCGACCATTCAAAGAGTATCCACTTGTAACAGAGTTTGAGCTGAGATATGACTAAAATGAGGCAAAGTCTTCAAGTTGAATTTGCTCAACAGTTGTAAACACCGGGGCATGCTGAGAGCTCACCACTCATGGAGAACGTGACATCATGGAGTCGACAAAAAGGGAGCAGTGAAGGTATGCAGGCGACGGCACAGGAAAGGAACGCGGCCAAACCTGCTTCTTCTTTTTAAGACCGATGAGCTTCTGTTACGTAAAAGTAAACAGAACAAATCTACCCTGTTCTACAACCGCGCTCCAGCTGACAGTGCCTCAGTTCATGCCTAAGACCAAATGATAGAGCACATGAATTGGCAACCATGTTACGACACACACAAAAAAAGTCTTGAAATAAATTCAGTTTTTGATGCGTCAACGTAATCTCACCTCGAAAAGCGTCTAAAACTCAACCTTCAATTTGAGAATATTTGCTGCAGGCGAAACATTAATATCTCATATCTTTTACAGTTTCCTTCAATTGTATTTTAAGTAGACAATATTAATCCAACATGTGTTTGCAGTTGTATTAAATGTATGGTTTCGTAAATGTCGTTGAAAGTGTTAGCCACCATGCAAAATGTAGCATTTTAGCAAATTTTAGAACATAAATAATTGCAGTACGCTGTTAAGAGGTAGCGCTAGAACCCTTCAAACAAAACCTATTCTGATGTAGCCGTCTACGTTCTGAGGTTCAATTCACAATGTTGGGACATTTTCTGCGTCTTCTGCCTTTCTCTTTCCATCAATTTCCATTTGAATACTGCTAATATAGCCCACTAGCACAAAAGAAATCTTTAAAAAAAAAGCTAACCAGCTTCCAAGTGTTACCCAACTTGCTGAACTAGCATCCTTTGCATATGTTTTAACTTGCCAATGTCAGCTAATGTTAGTATTTTAGCTAATTCTAATTTAAAAGTTGCTGGAAGCACATTGGATGGTGTGGAAAATCATCCGTTGTCCATGCTGAGTTCTTGATGTATGAGATTTAAAATGATTCAATCTCATAATCTCAGTTGAATTCTTGAACAACATTTATTAATATCAAAATACAGCTGGTCCATTTGTCATGACACCTTTAGGAGGTAACAGACAAAATGGCACCCAAGAAGAGTTTGTAATGTTAGCCTCTATCTAAGCCACGCCCCAAAGAGGGCGTTCCCTAGTGTGTCATTTCCTCTAAGCATAATTCTCATTTCCGTTTCCTAACATGTCATTCCTTTTAGGTTTAGCTTAGCAACTAGCTAAAAGAGATAGAAGGAAAACACAGAATTTATTCTCAACAATGGTGTAAGTTAATGTTAGCTAACTAGCCTGAGTTAGCATGTTAAAACAGTATAAAAAACATATATCTCAGAGGTAGATTTATTTAAATATAATTTTAGGCTGCAATAACTGATACGATTTTCTTAAAAATATTTTTAAACACAGGTTTTCTTTTCCCTGGTGAATAAATGCCCTCAAAGTCAACATTGGATTTTTCTTAAATTTTGAATGTGTTCAATAAGTATGTGGTCATACTTATTGTCCAGTATGCTATAATGCTATATAATTCTTGCATTACCTTGTGTTTATGTGTTTCTACTATTACAAAGAGTTCCCACAACAGCAGTATTATCTCCAACTCAATAGTATGAGTTTGTCCCATGCATATATTGGTTAAAGTCTCGAAGTATGCAAGATGCTAACAATAGCAGCCCCAAAATCGAGTTCATTCTCAGTTTATCCTTCACTTGAGCCGTAAAGTGGAATCCAGTCCAGCTTAGATGTGAGAGAAATATAGCAAAGCATAAAAAGTATCAAACTTATATCTATTTTTATCTTCAAGCAATAAAAAAGTAAAAATGCATTAACATTTAAAAAAGGGGTTTTCATTTTTAATGCTCATCTGCTACGGGGATTTGTTTGACTTCCTCTATCAATAAAACATTTAAAACACAATCTCTGTGTTTTAAAGGAGAAGGTAGAAGTTTGCATGTGTCTTATTTGGAGAAGTGGAGCCGGCTTCAGAGCTCTCTCAGTAAAACCTGAAATTTGACATTTCGGGAAGTTCTTTCGGCGTGTAATTGGGTGCCAGCCTTGAACAAATAACCGTTTAAATAAAAGAACAGGCTGTTCAGTTTTTTCAGATAAAACCAAACAGTTCCATCTTTCATCACCCTACGCCGCATAGCCCTCAACGACGTAGCGTGGAGATGCACATGCTCCGGCTGATTAAATATGACTACAGTCAGCATGTGTGGATCCAAGTGGTGCCAAACAGTAGTTGCACTACCTGATGAGTCAGCAGCCAGGAGGAGCTTATCCGCCATCACAAACCCTCTGGGTAGCTGTGCTAAACTGGGCTGTAATTCTGTTCTGTCCTGGAAAATTTAGGGGATTACGGACAAATATGCAGGGTGTTTTTTTTAATGGTGATTTACTAATTACGGATCACCTCTTTCTTTCTTTTTGTCCCATTCCCAGTCTTTGCTTATTAAATTCGCCTTGTTTACTCTGGATAAGATGAAAAATTTGTGCTTTCAGTGCTCCACTCTGCACATTTTGGGTGCAAAGCATGCCGGTGGGGTGGGGGGGGGGGGGGGGAAGGGAAAAAAAAGAGGGAAAAGTGCTTGTCCCAATTATGAATCCATTTGCAACGGTAGCTCTCTCTCTCAGATGTGATGGGGAGGAAATCCCAGAGAGCAAAAACCAAACAATGTGAGGGAATGAGGCACAGGAGAGGAGCCTGTCAGCGGCTGCTGATATCCATAAAGGCAATTTCACAACAGAACCTAATGACACAAAATGACAGAGAGTAATGGTGAGGTAATTAGAATCTGTGATGAGTGTGGAGAGAGTGTCAGGAGGATTAGAGAGCAGGGAGAGGTGTGCTTTTAAAGATCTTTTTAGAGATGTAAACAACTTAGGAACAGCACGGCCTTTGCCAGAAAAGTAAGACTTCACAGCTGTAACTAAGTATGTGGACTCTAATAGATTTTATTTGCTACAAAAATCTTTTAAAAAACATCTTTGCTGTGTATGTATTGGCCCATCACATAAAAATGTACTAAAATGTGTTGAAGTTAGTGGTTATTATGTGACAAATTCTGGAATAGTTTACCTTTACAAGGCAAAATTAGAAAGAAATATACTGAGTATTTACTAAGAATGTTTATTTATTTACACCAACCTCAATTAGTTAACACGACACTTACAACACCCTTTTTTTTTCCTTTTTAAAGATTTTCTTCTATGCACATATGACATAAAGATATCTAAAGCACACACAGGTAAACGCGGGTAGTGTCAGTAGGAGCGCACTATTCTTTCCTGCAGAGTGTCTGTGATTTCTTCCGGGTTTTTCCGTCTCACTTTGTTTTGTTTGGGTGTATCAGCTCTCGGCTCAGCATGACAAAAACTGCCCTTTTCCAAGCCGTAAACGCCGCTTTCTTCGAGCTCTGTTAAAAACCAACATGTTTTCTGGGGGTTTGCTCAGCAGAAAACCTCGGTAGCCTCGGAAAAGTTCCGTTTTGACGTGATTTCACTCCGACCCGAGACACCTGTTGCTCCGGTTTCGACGGACAGGTGCTTTCCTCTGAAACACGGAGCAGCTTGGGCTCCTCGGACCTGTCAAACTTGGATTAAACTTATTCTCTTATCGCGTGTGTTTTATTATTATTATTATTTTTTTAAAAACAACAGTGAGAAGTTGTTGCTGACATGAAAGTTACCGTGACTTTCGGGGACACCTCAGTGGTGGTTCCCTGTAAAGCTGGATGGACCGTCCGGGAATTAGTCGAACAAGCCACACGGAGGTACCGCAGGATAGTAGAGCAGGTAAGCCCTCTGTAAAAAATATATACATAACTTATTTATTAATATTCTTATATACATAACTATAGGAATGGTTTAGCTCCAATGACGCTTTATTCCATTCCAGTCGTGCTTGTCATTTTGTAACAAACGCCTCTCGTACCTTAAACAAGGTGGTGGGTCACGTGACACGCCAGCGACTGTGTTTGTTATCCTCAAAGCTAACATAGCTAGCATTGGCTATCAGGTTTGATTGGCCTCCTCTCTGGCAAATTTGTATTTATTTCTAAAAGTATTTCTTCATTTCCACAAAACGTGCAGACATTTAAAGGGAGTTGAATGTCTTTTACAAACAGTATTTCAAGAAGAAAGTTACAGGACTTCTTTTAACTCCTCCAGTTTTATTTATTTATTTTTCTTAACATTTGTATTCTAAATATTATTATTAGGAAATCTGCTACTACTTTGCAGTGGCTCTCAAAGTCCACACAACTTTTCATGGCAGGTGTTTAAACATTTTTATTTATTCTCAGAGAATTCTGACTTTTTTGTCTCATAATTTGGACCTTCATTTTCTATTTTTTTCCCCTCAAAATTATAACTTCAATCTCAGAATGTCATATTTAAGTAATATTTTACGTCATTGAATAAAGTCTGATTTTTTTTCTTCATTTTTTTATTAAAATCCTGTTTCATACATAAGAATTCACACCATTAAACAGATACTTTTGCACCTTTTGATTTAATAACATTATTTTGTCATTTTGGCTTAAGTGTTTCCAGCATATTAGCTCTTGATTTGGGTTGTAAAAGTTTTCAAAATCCTCTTTAGGTGACCCCACCTGTTAGATTTAGTTTTGTCCTCATCTTGGTCTTTCTACCTGTACCTGTAACTCACCTTTTCTTCTTTTTGGTTTAAATGTCATTACAGGTGCATTTACTCAAATAGTGAAAGCTCATCTTTTCACTCCTAAAATGAGAAATCCCAAATCTGTGCTATTTGTAGCTGTTCCTCTAAATTCAGTAGATTTATCCAATCTTCTAGGTTTCAAATTAAAATGTACGGATGTAGACATTGACGGGACAAAACTGCAAATTTGTCGTAGCTAAACCAGGTTTCAGAACAAAGCCCTTAGAAAAGTGCAAGGCTTTGAGTCTGAGCAGAAACGTGTGGTTTTTGGTCAGGTTTCTGGGCGTCTTATGGTGGCTGTGGTTTGCAGAAAGCTTCTAGTAATTATCCTGAGGAGTAATTTCTTTAAACCTTTTCCACATTGTTCCACTCTACGACTGAGTCATGATGTTCTCCACTCACTGTGCATTTGTAAGGTGCAGCAAAGCCTTCATTTCCTCTGATCAGGATGCGGTGTGGCATGGAGCAAGAGGATGGAATGATTTTTCTGTCCTTATCCCTTGTTTTGAAAAGTAATTGAGACTTTCTAAACACGGAGTTCCTAACGAATCTGTGGAAAGTATGGGATATGATGTATTTTTCATGTCTGGAAAGAATGGAAAATTATGCCTCACCTTGAAAGTTATAGAAAAATATTTGTATTTCCAGACCTTTTCCCCTATTGCTTAAATTTTGTTATTCTTTCCCTCCGTTTTTCCCTGTCTTCCACTTATTTTTAAAATATTATTTCCATCCTTTCTTCCCTGTGTACTTCCTTTGTTTTCTTCCTTCAGTCTTTCCTTTCCTGTACCCTCTACCTTTCCTCCTTGTTTGCTCACTTCCAGTTTGTTGCTTTTGTAGCTTACGCATTTAAAACCCACCGGCTGTAGAAATACTTTCTGTAAATTTAAAATGACTGTCTCTATTTTGTATTTTAAAGCAAATAAAGAACTAGATGTGGAGTTTTTCTGTGATCGACACGTAGGAAACCCTGCAAGGATGTTTACATCCACACAAAGACACAACTCCTCAGTCATCTGCGTCCTCACCGTTGCGATCTCTCCAACATTAATCATCCTGCCAGGCTGACCTTTTTATTAATCAGCGGCTTGCGTGCATGCTGTCTTTGCGTGATAGCGTGCTGGCGTGTGTCTCGACGAGGATGCACGTGTTTCTGGTGGCAGACTCTGCTGTCTACCTGTACAATAGCTCGTGGTTTAAGCCCTGATATCTCGGCGGGCAGGTGGAAGTTGTGTTTGATGTCTTCAATGTGGCCGCAGCTGGAGAGGTGCGTGGTGGACAGGAGGCTTTGTCCTGTGAGTGATTGGGGATTAGGATTGGTGACAGGCCCCCCGTTCTTATCGGTTGGCTGGTGCCCGCTCAGCCTGCCCACACTCCCTCCCTCGGGCGCAGAGTTTCCGGTTCGGAGAAGCCTTGGAAGCACGGATTGAAGGAGCGATTGGATGGCACACCTAGATGGCTACAGACGCACACCCACACACACACGGCAGCACTCATCCCTCTCAGTGATCCCCTGAGCTGTGGAGTGTTTGCTTCACCGACAGCAGCAGCCAAGCCCTCTTCGCCCAGAGGGTCCCTGTTGACTCTGAGTGTGACACGCTGCGGCGCACAAGCTGCACCAGGCTAAACGCGACCGTGTGATTAGAATGCACCCGGGCCTTGATTGCTTTTCACAGAGCATGTTAATTAGCCGCTGATGCAAGACACTGACTCAGCAGTCCGTGGCCTCTGCGCAGTATAAGGACAGTCCGGCTCGGCTCCAAGAGATGGGAGCAGATTAGCTGCCAGCAGAACCCATTTAGCGCCAGCATTAACTGCACGTTTCTCCACTCGCTGACCTCTCCGCTGACAGCAGGGGCCGCATCAAGAACCTGCTGATAATCACCGCGGGCGTGAGGATGTGCATTCTGTAGAGTCCCGCTGAGCTTTCCCACAATGCCGTGTGTAGACCATACTAATTAGCAGTTTATTCAAACGTGTTCTCAGCTATGCCTCATGTTCAGCTACTTTCATTGCCACATTGTTGAGGAAACTGTATAGCTTATTATAAAGTGTAATCTGGAAGACGTGTGTTTGCACATTATCAGAGTGGTGATGCAGTCTGTAGAAATGTTTTGCTGCATAAGATGGGGGGGAAATAGAAGATTGTGGGAGTGTGTGGAATTTACACCTAGGATGTTATGACATATGAAGCTCTGTACAAAAGAATGTTTCTTTATATTTTTTGGTTTGAAAATGGGAAATCAGTATATCGAGGAATTCTCCATAAGTGTTGTCTATCACTAAAAAAGAAGCAAAACATGTCAGAAATCTCTTGAACTAAACTGGTGTTTGGCATTTTTTCAGTTTAATTTTGAGAAGGATGTCTGAATGTTCAAATATTAAGGTCATAAACAAGATGTCTCACAGAAATGTGAAGATCTGACCTTCAGTTCTATTGAATTCTGGAAAAAATAAATGATTTTGATTACATTTAAACAATAACAACCATTTTTTAAATCAAACAAAATGTTTTTGTTTCTAGCTTAGCAAAGGCTCTTGTGATTTTTTTTGTTTTTGTTGCACATTTCCAATAAAAGTAGAAACTGATCAGCCGTTTTTCTGATTGTGATTTATATAAACTTATCATATGAAAGCATTTTAGGGTTTTGGTAACTTCTTTGGCATCTTGCGGTCTGCTTACAATATTACCTTGCTTGGTGAGTTAAACCTGGGTATGTTAGTGTTAATTTTGAGCACCCAATTTTAATTAGTCAGCTATAATCTTCTCTGAAGGCCTCAGACTGCTCTTGTATCTCACCAGCATACCAAACTAAATATTAAAATAAATATCCTGTACTATGTTAGATTTTTTGCGTTGAAGGTCAACAGACAGAGTTCCTACTTCTCTGCGGAAGCTGGTGGCATGCAACGTTATAAAGCAGATGTGATTCCTTATTAGCTGATAAGAGATTTTACTTCCTGATACAGAGGATTTTTCTGCCACATTGGCCTGCCACAGTGTACTCCTTTGGAATTTATGGTTGGTTTTTTTCAGATATAAAATGCAAATGTTTGGTTCAGCTCCCTTTTAAAGTGACACCCCTAAATATAATCTTGTACAGCAGACTACCTGTTGAAGTGGTTGTGTAATGTGTGTATCCCAGTAAAAAAAAAAGAACTGTAAAAAAGTGAGTAAATGTACCCTAGAAATAAAAGATTGTTCTGTTAAGGTTTGTGAAAGGCTTCATGTCAATTTTAGTCAGATATACTGTAAAAATACGTAAGATTTCAGTTATTAAACAGAAATATTTCAGTGTACCAGCTGGTGATGTATTGTGAAAATACAGAAAATTTGTACTTTCGGATTAACAGAAATGTGAATAAATCAAACATGATAAACTATTAAATGACAGTAAAAAACATTACAATTTTGTTTTTGAGTTCATGGAAATGTTTGTAAAAGCAACAGGATCTTTCATATATAGCTTTAATCAAATCTGTATTTTTTTTTCAATCCCCACGTTTCACTAACTGTCATCTTTTCATCATCTCTGTTTTTCTCTCGCCTTTAAACACACCACCATCAATTGGTCCAACTTGAGAATAAGTCCTCATCGACGCGTTCATTAAAGGAATAATTTTTTTTATCACAGCTAAGCCCACACCGTGCTCTTACAGCTTCATAATGACACATTCTTCTGAGGATCAAAGTGTGAAATAGCACCAGCGCTTCACAGAATTTAGCTCCACTAATCGCTGCAGCGCGCCGTCGCCCTCTCGGGATGACGTGTTTTGCTCGCCAGTGTGTGCGGTGGGTGGGAGAGGAAGGAGAGATATCACTTCTAAATGATGGGGGACTTAGGAGTGTAATTTGCAGGGAGTTTACTCTTCTAACCGCCATGGTAATTCTCCTCTGCAGTTGACTGCGTTTCAGCTCCTTTTTGTTATTTATTTTCTGGGGATAGTGAAGGTATTACAAGGGATTCAGTCTGAGGAACTTCAGAGGAACTTTTTATTCCCTTTTTTTCCTCCCTGCAGCTTATTTTTGCCTGGAAAGTGACATGTATTCACTGTTAGATGGAGAAAAGAGTGTTTATCTGGGGTTTGCTTAAACTCTCCTGCAGAGGTGATCCTCATTAACTCCGGAGCATTAATCTTCTGCTTTAATCCTGTGATCTGGTGAAGTCCCTCTTCTTGAAAAGCACACTCATTCCTCTTTATTTCCATTAAGCTGTGTGATATGTTGTCATCCCAAAACAGACAATTAAGATTCTTCCTACCTTACAGTTTTGGTTAAAATTTTATATACACTCACAAACATTTTCTTCAATGTCAAACATGATGGTGACGGCATCATGCTGTGGGACTGTCTTGTTGTATTGAAGCATTGAGCACAAAAATATTGATGATTCAAAAATAATCTGTTTATTCTATGGGGAAATTAAATGTTAAAAATCATATTTGCAAGTATCTTCAGCATTGTTGTTAATGGTGATTATCTGGACAGGGAGGATGTGAGGTAGCAGTCAGTCTCGCAACAAATCTGAAGAGGCCTCTGACTGAAGTCTGTTCTTGTCATGTCATGCTAACAGCTCAGTTTTTCATACATTTCAGATTAAAGAAAAGTTAAAAAAACTGCTCAATCTTTAGCGCCTTGTTTAAAAAAAGTCATTAAGATTGTTTCATAAATTGTTGAAATGCACCATTAAAAGACCAAAATTAGTGCAATATCCACACCCATGATGAGTGTATGGCCTTATGCCAAAAGTGCAAATGTTGCATCTTGCTATTGCTCTGCTACAAGGCATGAATGTCTGGTTAGGAGAGGAAGAATGCAGGGAGACAGTCCAGTTGGACCTGCTTTTCTGGCCAGCTGGGAATACTATGTCTACTTGCCTTTTTGAAACATACTTGCTACTATTATGTGCCATCACTAGGCAATTAAAATAGATAAATATAGAGAGAATTTTGTAATTTCCATTGACTGATACTACGTTTATGTACGAATGAATGAACTGTTCAAAACTAATCTTCACTCTTGGCTTTGCTCATTGCTTTCAGCCTTTTCCTTCCTTTGTCTGTCTAGTTGGTGTGCTCTCACATTCCACCTAGCTGACCTGAACCTTGGGTTACCATACCATAAACCTGTTTGTCTGAAACCTGCTGTGTATTTAGCTGCTATCTGAGGGTAGATGCTTTGGTTAGAGGGTGTAGCACTGAGAAAAAGGCTTTTGTTTCTGTTGATAAATCTAAAACTCCTAGCAATGTGATTTGTGGAAAATTCAAAATCCTCTATTTTAGCATTAAGACACAGAAGAGCTGGGATGAAGCTAATCAAAATAGGGCTTAGCAGCCCATATAAACTAATTTAATTGCTAATGCGTTTGTGTACTACTCTTCTTATTTGTATGTATGGTTTCTAACAGGCCATTTACTTCTGTAAACATTGTTATGAACTTGTATGATTTATTTGCTTTGCTCACATCTTGCTTGTAAGTATAAATTGTTCCTATAAAGGCTAAATTCTATGGACATTACCTTGTTTTGTTTTCTGGTTTATTGTTTTTCTATCAAAATCTTCTTCAGCTGCATGAAATGCCACAGCCTGTGCATTTATAGACTGGGTCATAAAAAGAGGAAGATGGCATTGTTCTTGAACTTCTCTGTTGATTTTTCTGGGGTAAACAGATTCCAGATTGTGGCGCAATCAAAAGTGATTGACTTCAGTCTCTTTTTTTTGTTGTCTCTGGGTGTGTGCCCTTGAACTGGGCGGGAATGTGCCCACACTTCTCACGGAACAAAAAAAACCTGAACGTGTATCTCCACCTCTACGTCATATCAGAGGTATCTACAACCTCTGTAGATACTCTCAACATGCTGTGTCATGCAGCAGGTACAGTGTAGTGTTCAGGTTTTGCTTCAGAAACCCTTACCTGCTCAGCAAAGTGGTTATTTAACTTCCCTTTGGAATCAATAAAGTATATTTGAATTTGAAACCAGAAGAATGCCAGCCACACGGTAGTACTGACGGTGGTTGGCATTTGAGGAACCCATTGGAAACAAAGACCTCATTGTCTCTATTTTTAGAAGTTGCCACTTTTGCGTATCAGCTGTATGTCAAGTGTTGGTGAATAAGTTGCTTTTCAGCAAAGTGGTTATTTAATTTCCTTTTGGTGAAGACAACTCTTAATGCTTCGGTGTAGCAAAACATTTTGGACAATGTCATCCACAACCTTATGGGTCCAGTTTGGGAAAGTTGTCTCCATGTTCCAACATGGCTGAACAAAACCAGCTCCTGAATGACATGGATGAGTCTGTTTGATGTGCGTGACCTGCATGAGTTCTAACATCAAACTAACAAAATACCTTTTTAATGAGTCGAAGCAGAGATTGCAAGATCTTCACCCTCAAATCCATGTCTGACATTAGAAACACACTTAGAAAAATAGTCTAGAAATTCCCATAAAGATGCTCTTAATACTTGTGTAAAGTCTTCCTAGCGTTAAAGCTGCTTTGGCTGCAGTTTTCCAGGCTTCACCTGTAAAGGTGGTGAAGAATGATGAGGCTATTATCCAACTAAGTTGCTAAGGCAAAGTAACTGGACATTGTTCTTATTGTCAAACCACAGAAAGTGACGAAAGTTATAGATGTAGCAACCCCAAATGACAGCAGCATAATGAAGATGAAAAGCTCCAGAAATACCAATGAAGAAGTTATGGAAATGTGAGTCTTAAGTGTTCCCAGTGGTAATTGGAGAACTCTGGACTGTGACCTCCAAACATGGAGAGTGCTTCCTGGCGTCCAGCATGTTTCAACAATAACACTAGAGACGTCTGGGAACAGCTAAAATGTTACTGACCAGAGTTTTCAATAACTTCTGCCTTCGTGTTTCTTTCCCATCTTTTTGTGCTTCACTTTCTTGAGTCCGAAATGCATCTATTCTAAGGACAAGCTAGTATTTTCAGTCCAGAAACACCAGCAAGCAGAATGCATTTTTATACACTTGATAAGTGAAGTCAGATGAAGATCAGAGGCAGATGATTTGGGGAATATATAGATATGTTTTTTGTAATTCATTTTCTGTTGGATCAAAAATAAATGTGTTGTCTATCTGTGTGCTGCTTGATCTTCCTGTGTGTCCTTCCCTTGTTGTTATTGCAGATAAGAATTTGTTCTTAGTAACTCACCTGATTAAATGACAAATAAAAAACCTGGATGCTTTTTATGTTTTATAGTCCTTTGAAGGAAAAATGCACACAACTTTTCTGGAGTTTAAATTTCTTCCCTTTACAGTGTCATGGTTGTATTATTCTTTTATGGATGTAATGGACTCATGCTATTAATTTTAAGATTTGGTAGTGTTTATTCAAATGTCTAATCTTGATTATTATATATTTCCCCCCATAGCAACATGGAGAGGTTCCTGTGAACATCCACCACTTGGAGTACACGGATGGAGGGATCCTGGACGTTGACGACCTGCTCAGTGATCTGGTGGAAGACAGAGAGAAGGTGAGGAGGACACACTTTTAAACTGACACCTAATGCACAGCTCTGTGTGGAAAGTTGAGCTGTTGCAGTAATAGTGATGTTGCTTTACTGTGGGATGTAAAGCAACATCACAGAAAATTATCTGTCACTGGGGATGGTGCCTGCAGTGGATATTTTTGTTTCAGCCTTGCAGAACGACAGGGACAGTACTTGTAAATCTAAGCATTCCTTGTAATTATTTGTTGGAACTTTAATACAAAACATGACAAGAAGATTATTTTTCTTGATTTGTCATGCTTGTGCTGTTCCACATTGTCCTTCGTCTCAAAGTAAATTCTACAGATCTTCCACAATCCATACTCATAGGTTTGGAGTCTGGATGAACAATGAGTTGTGAACATTTAGATGTTGGTGTGTGTTTTCCAGCTTTATATTACACACTCTTGGTAGTGTTGCCATTTTTGACTAACACTCTATGTTCTTGAATTATGTCATTCCAAAAATATTTATGCCCTATTTACTTCTTAGACACAGGCTTTATTGTTTTAGTTTTCTTTTTAGACCATAACTTGTGTCTGGCTTTTAGAATCAATTCGGCCACAAATGTTACCTGATGTTCCGTTTTTTTAAGTGATTACAGATGTGGCCGAATAAATGCTTGACTGTAACCAGCAGCTCTCGGGCGCATCTCAATCAGGGCTTTCAAAATGATCAATTATTCAACATAAGCAATACAAAAAAGAGCTTTTCTTTTTATGATGATCATTTGCTTCAAATTCAAAACAAATTGAGTCAATTTGCCTAATTGTTTTGCTCCAGGCAAGGCTGACAGTCAAAACCGTGAGCTGGCCCTGGAAGTTTAAAACTCCTTAGAGACTTTGTGACCTCTAGTTGTCAGACAAAAGTGTTGCTGGCAGCATTTCCTACCAACAAGACTAACAGGAAAACCTCTGGGTAAGCCTTAAAGCAAGCTGTTCTGCAGGGTGGCGGCTCCAAAGCTGAGCAGCTCTACAAACATGGCGAAGCACCTTAAGGATCGACTCTATGATGTTTATGAGAAACTTAAAAGAGGTCAGACATGTTTATGTATCTACAACAGCCGTGTATTAAACACACTGGACAGCATGAGTTAACATTTTCTGTTTAAATATAAGAAACTCACCGACAGCCATATGAATATTCGTGCCCCTGCAGGTATGAACTGATGCAAGGTGAATGATAAATATTAACGGGCTCCATTGGAGCAAAAAAAAAAAAAACAGCAACTCAGAGATGCAAAAGTGATGAAAAAATAGACAACTTTAAGTTATATTTTGTTTCTAAAAGGCTGCTGGACTTCCTCCTATGTATTAACTTCACACCAACTAACAGTTTTTTCCGATAGTTAATTCATTTAATTAATTTAATAATTAATTAAATTAATTAATTTAAGAATTATCGGGTATTGGGGAAGTCCGCAGTCTTCCCCATTACATTTATTTGTTGAGAGCCTTAGTTTTCTAATTTTGAGAAACGTTGAAAACATCAACATTTGTAGAAATAAAAGCTTGAATAATCAGTTTCAGTTTAATTGATTATTACCTTTGTGAAATGTTTGGATGAGCTTCAGCCCCCTCCTCTTTTTAGGCTCCCCTTCCATTTTATTCTTTTTGTATTAGCAGCTGATGAAAGGATAGCAGCTGAAAGAGGACAAGCCTCCATGATCTTCCCAACTTGCCAGTCATTGGACTTTATCTCCAGTCTTCAAAATGACGTCGCCTGTCCTAGATTAATGAGCTGTGCCTGGCATTCTTGATTAGCCCCACTTCCTTTTGTTTGTCTACATTTTTATTACCTCGCCTCCTCCAGCAGATATATTGTTAGCGGTTTTTTTTTTGTCTTGTTATTGTGGCCGATGCTGTTTCGCCATCAATCATACAGGAGTGGGCCCAGCGTGAGGGCCCTCCGCCGCTCAGCGTGGGCCCTGTGTTAGCCACGGATGCTAATGAGAGATAATGGTTAGTTATTTGTACTCCTAGTGCTCAGCATTGCCGCGAGTCCAGACCTCTTTATCTGGGCAAACCCTCGACTATTATTCAGCTCACAGACACGTTTCAGCTGTCCGCCGCGTCTGTGCTGAACTCCAGTGGCAGCCCGCGGGGCACCATGTTGGCGCGTACGCAAGGATGCGCCACTGGTGGTTGATGAGGGCGGAGATGAGGGGGCGGCTGTGATTTGATTACAGCTCAGGCCCCCTGCATCGGCGGCGTGCTCGCGAGCATACACAGCAGCGTGCGTGGACAAAGTGTTCGTTAACCCCCCATCTTGAGACACAGGCCACCAGCCTGCTGATGAATATTAATATCAGTCAGATGAATGCGGGGAAGACGAAAAGGTTGTTGCTTCAGGTGTGACCACACAAAGGAGCAGATTGGAGTCGGACCACTCCAGGTCACTGCTGAGTCTGTTATATTGATGCAGCACTGTAGTATGTGTGACTGGTAGCTGGAGGTTTATTGGTTAAATACCAAATTATTCTTGTCTTCAAAATCACAAGTTTACAGACGTTTCCTCAATCTTTGGGGGCGTTGCTTTTGAATTGTGACTTTGGTTGAAAGTTTTGGGTTTCCTTTTACAAGCTTCTCACTTTTGAAATCTTCCCACAGCTTCTCCATTGGACTGAGATCAACACTTTGCGATGAACATGCCAAAACACTGATTTTGTTGTCACTAAGCCACTTTATTACCTCTGTATGCTCAGGGTCATTGTCCATCTGGAAACCAAGCTTTAACTTTCTGGCTGATGTCTTTTACACTGTGTTCCAAATTATTATGTAAGTGATATTTTCTCAGATTTTCCTAAATGGTCAATGCAAATAATGGTCAGTATAATTTTCAAGTCATGATCTATTACAGTATAAATCAAATTTTACTGAACAAAGCTCCCCAGGAGAACAGTATTTTTTTCAAAAATAAAAAAACTCTAAATGCACTGTTCCAAATTATTATGCACAGCAGATTTTCTAAACATTTTATGGATTATAAAGAACTGCGGTCCATTCATTCTTTGAACGAATGGACCGTTCAAAGAATGACTGTCCCTTCGTCCATACGTGACCAGCATTAAGTGGTCACATGTACTAAAATCAAAAGCTATTTCAATCAAAAACATCTTAACAGACCAAGTTACATGTTAACATAGGACCTTCTTTGATTTCAGCTGCTCAATTCTTGCATCCATTGAACTTGTGAGTTTGTGGAAAGTTTCTGCTTGAATTTCTCTGCAGGATGTCAGAAAACCTTCCTAGAGCTGCTGTTTTGATATGAACTGCATTCCACCCTCAGATCTTCTGCTTGAGGAAACTCCAATGGTTCTCAATAGGGTTGAGGTCAGAGGTCAGAGGAGGATGGTGACCACACCATGAGTTTCTCCTCTTTCATGTCCATAGCAGCCAATGACACAGTGGTATTCCTTGCAGCATTCATTGTGATGCAGGAAGATGATTTTGCTACTGAAGGTTCGGCTCTTCTTTTTGAACCATGAAAGAAAGTGATCAGTCAGAAAGTCCATATACTTTGCTGAGGTCATTTTCACACCTTCATGGACTCTGAAGGGTTCGACCAATGATTCTCTCTCCATGATTTCAGCCCAAAGCATGACTCCACCACCTCCTTGCTGACGTCACAGCCGTGTTGGGACGTGGTGGCCATCCACCACCAATCCACTACTGCGTCCATCTGGACCATCCAGGGTTGCACAGCAGTCATCAGTGAACAAGTCTGTTTAAAAATTAATCTTCATGTACGACTGGGCCCACTGCCACCGTTTCTGCTTGTGAGCTCTGGTTAGGGGCCCAACAGCAGGTTCATGCACCACAAGCCTCTGGAGGATCCTCCACCGTGAGGTTCCAGAGGAAGCAGCAGCTTCAAATAACTGTTTGCTGCTTTGTAAGGGCATTTTAACAGCTGCTCTCTTAATCTGATGAATTTGTCAAACAGAAACCTTCCTCATTCTGCCTTTATCTGTACAAACCCATCTTTGTTCTGAATCAGCCACAAATCTCTTCACAGAACGATGATAACGCTTCAGTTTTCGTTAAATATCTAATGTTTTCATACCTTGTCGTACGGCACTACACTATCTGATGATTTTCTTCAGCAGAGAGATTCTTTCACTTTCCCATATTGCTTGAAACCTGTGGCCTGCTTAATAATGTGGAACATCCTTCTTAAGTAGATTTGCTTTAATTGAGCTCACCAGATAAACTAATCAAACCAGCTCTCTGAAGTTAATTATAGTGATTCAAAGAGCCCTGACACACAATACCATCGATAAATTTAATAGCACAACAAAAAATTTGATCTTTATGAGACTTAAATCCAATTTGCATAATAATGTGGAACACTGTGTAGACGCTGCTTCAGTATTTCCGCTTATTGTTGTTTTCTCGTAATGCCATCTACTCTATAAAGTTCACCAATTCCTCCTGCAGCAAAACAGCCCCACAACATGATACCTCCACGCCCATATATCATAGTTTGGATGGCACAAGCATCCCCATTCTTCCTCTAAATGTAACAAGAGTTATTATGGCTGAACAGTTCCACTTTAGTTCACGTCCACAAAAATGAAGATCTTTGTCCCTGTGTGCACTGCAATATGTTTTTTTATGTTTCTGGCTTCCTCTTCACTGAGTGGCCTTTCAGGCCATGTTGGTAAAGAACACCTTTCACTGGATAATAATACCTACCAGCTGTAGCCAGCACCTTCACAAGTTTTTTGGCTTTTGTTCTTTGATTTCTGTCATTGCTGTGGCATTTAGCAATTAAGAAAAATGTGATTATAGTAATCCACACATAATTCTGACCTAAAACAAGAGAAGTTCGATTTAATTTAACTTCAGACAGCGAGAAAGACATTTTAAGTATTCAATGTATTTAAATGTCTGGGTTCAACTACACATTTAAACCAAATGCATCCTTTTTTTATTTATCTTTAAGGCAATCAGGCATAACATTATGGCATGATGGGAAATGTGCTCTCACCAGTAATAGATATAATTTCTGCTCTTGAAAGAAAATGTTTTGAGTTCACAGTATTCACACAGTCATGTGTGATCAAAATCGGATGAGGTGAAATTATTTTTATTTTTTTCCCTCAAAGCGTGGACATGGCCTCAGTCAGATACAGGGAGGAAGCTAATCAGTGCAGGAAAAACAGGAAACATAACAGACAGACAGACAGACAGATAACTTGTTGAACCTCAGAGTGCTGGGCTTCCTGTACATTCCCTTGCTTTACGGCAAATGCAATTCCCTCAATCCGATTGGTGAATGATGTCGACTAGATAAGTTTTGTTAACACCTTTACAGATTCTATTCACCCCGATGTGTTGATCATTCAGATCGACCAGTGGAGTCCTGAGAAACTTATGTCGTTTGACAGCAGAAGTGAACACTTCAGTATATGTTTGCAATATTTTGCCTCTTATTTTGTCTCAAAAACCATTATTGGTTGGAATGATTGTCTATGCTGAGATGTAAAAAGAACCTAAGAAAAACCCATAGTTTTAAAATGTGTCAAAATGTCTAATGTGGAAGTTTCACCTGGACTTGTATCAACTAATACCGCTGAGAAACTTCTATGGGTTATTTTTTTGCATGAATTTTGGAAGTTCGGTTGAGGGTCTGGATTGCAGCTGCTGACTTTCAGTGGGATATTCACATCACAAAGTAATTCTTTTATTAGGTGGAGGTTGTTTTTTATGTGCCATATTAATCTATTGCCACTCACTAATGTGATCATTTTTAGATCTCTAGATTGTTTCCTTTTATTTTGATACCAGAACAATTTAAGTAGTTCCTGAAAGTTTTTTCAGTTAATTTTGAGCATATCAATTTTCAAGCAAATTTCTCAAAGAAAAGCTTGTGGTTAAAAACCCCTCCCCATTCAGAACATGCAAATAACATTTAATTTCATGGGAGATTTATTATATATATATTAAAAAAAGACTGGAAGGACTACCTCTCTCCTTTTTAATTAGCCTATTTAATCACAGCACCTACAAGGCGTCTCCAGTGGCTCCCTCCGGTTGCCCAAATGTAAATGCGATGGTTCAAATCCCAGACGATCTCCTTCTGAAATGTCTCTGGCTCCACTCTTCATCTAACTCTTTAAAGCAATGTTTAAAAAAAAAGAAAAAAAGTTTTACATTTAAAGAAATCCATCAGGTATAAATCAATTCTAACCTTTCTGCTCTTGAAATTAAAAGAAAAAAAAAAATCAAATCATGCTTTTTCATATTTCATTTCCAGCAGCTGCAGGTGAACTCTGCTGCTTAAATTTTGTCTGCAGTCATTAATTACAAGTCAAATGTCACTCCCCCCCCGACAGGCAACAATGAAGCATTACTTAAATGTGCTAACCTGCTGCAGGGGGAGAGGGGAAAAAAAAAAAAGTTAGCTGAATGGGATGTGATTGCGAGGCTCAGACGTGCTTGATTAGCCTTTGATGCTCTGTGACATCTCGCTCCCTCACCCTCTATCCTTCTCAATCACACGCCACGGCGAGCCGCCGGCTGACTGGCGTCTGAATGGTCCCGTAACTCGGCGCAGACCGCGTGAATGGCCGGTGATGAACGGGGGAGCGCGGGGCTCGAGTGCGCTGATTAAAAACTGTGACACGAGTGGCAGCCTAATCAGAATTCATACCCATTCTTAAGTTCACATTGCAATCCATACAAGACATTTGAATATTCATAACAAATCTGCAGGTTTGTCTTTTTTTCCCCACACCTCTTTCCCACTGAGTAAAGTTGGATCATCTCTACCAGATTACTCCCTGCGGATCCGATCAGATCCGACTGGAGAGGCTCACTCGACGGGATTCGCTCCCTTGAGCTGATTGGATCAAATCTCATCAGGTCGACCTTGATGCAGCCCTCCCATCTGAGCTCCACAACAGCTCTCCATCTGATTATATTCAATTAACTGGCCCCCCTCCTCCCGAACCCTCTACACTCAGCTGCTCTCAAACATACTTTCGGCTAAACCTGGTTTGATTGCAATTACATCGAGCGAACTCAATGAAGGCTTAAGGAGAAAGGATTCTTGACGTGCCAGTCTGCTTTTTCGTCTAACTTTCATGCACGTTGGGTTTTTCTCATAAAGTTGCACTTAGGATTTTAATTTCTATACATGATCCATTGCATTACCTTTTGACTTTGAATAATGGCACCTCTCCAAAGTGATTTGTCAGTTCAGTGAAGCAAACGCCCCGGGTTTCAGTCGGGATAAGGCTACTTTCAGTTTTCTTTTGCATAAATTTGTGCGACCCCGCCGTCGAAGATTCAAGGCCTTCATCCTCTGATGTTGTTTTAATGTAGGAGGAACTGAAGGGAGTGGTTCCTAGTGCCAAAAAGTACTTTTTATTTATTTTTTAATGCTGGACTCCTCTTCCATAGGAAGGCTGAATACAAATGGATGCCAAATGTTTTGTATTTTATGTCATTAAAAAAAGCTATGGATATTTTCCTCCAGCTTCATCATTATATGCTATTTTTTGTTGGTCTACTACACAAGATAAAAATAAAATAAGAAAAAAACAGTCTTCATGTTGTCAAAATTAGCTTCTCCAGTTAGCTTTGATTTTGGCTGAGCAACCCACAGAGCAGCTAATCACATCCAGCTAATGATCAATTATAGATCAATTTGTTTAAAGCAGATCTGCTCTCTGAACTCACACCATCTGTTTCCCAACATAGCATTACCCCAGAGTTCAGCATATAAGTGCATTTATATCAGGGTTTGGTGCTTTTTTTTTTTCTTTTTCTTCCTCTGCTCGCTCTAATGCTAATAACTCAAATCAGCGCAAAGTCACACTCCCTGTCGTGCTTGTTTGTGTATCACAGTGTGTACTTTTTCAACCAAAGCATAAATGTTCGCAACTTCCAAATCCAGCTAATTTAGGTTAAATATTTAATGATTCCCACAACAATTACGCAGCCGAAGCCACATCTGCTTCCATTGTGCTGCTCACAATGCCACACATTAATTCATATACACACATTCATTGTTGGTATTATCATTCAATTTTGCTGCCTCTCGGCCTCATCACCTAACTGATTGGCCTAATGAATGGAGTTCTGGGTTCGGTAATGTGTCTGAATTGGTCCATAGCATTATTGGTGTGCTTGAATTTGACACATACGGATAGAAAAAGTGACGGATGTCGCCGTATAGGAAAGGTTTGTGTTTGTTTATCACTAGTCGTCATCACAATGTCAATCTGTCCAATGTAACTAAAGCAAAGGACTAGTTGAAAGGTTTAGAAATATGTAAATTAATACATTTCCATTGAGTTTGTAGAAACTCTGTCTACTGCATGGAGATATTTATTGTACTAACTATAATTCATTACAGCCGACTGAGTAAATTTCTGAAAATAATTTGTAATTGTCAGTTATCAAAGCCGATATGAAACGTCCTGCTGGTGGATACGATTTGATGTATTTACCATAAACTGTCTTGTACAAACCGTCCAAAACTACTAAGGTAAATGGGATGATGAGGAGGGGCAATTACTAGCATTCCACCTATATACAATTAATAAACGCCACTGGATAAAAAATTGATGAACTTTTCATCCAGGTGTTTTATATTTAAACTGACATACTCAGTAGTCATATATAATACATTGTTGTACAGAACTTGCTCTGTTAAAACCTTCTTGATTAGTTTGGTTTCTTTTCGGGTCATCGTTTGTTTAAAAATGTGCTGGCAGCCTATCAAGCTGTGACTTGCAACAATAAGTGATTCCATACATCACTTTATTCCCTTTATAGCAACTCCAATATAGTCAGAAAGTAAACATGCATATTGGCTAAACTGCAGCAGGTTGCATTTAGGTTACATTTCTAGTCTGAACTGTATTCCTCTGCTTTCAGCTGAGCTTGCCGATGTAGATATATGAGCCTTTTTACTGCTGACATTTAGTACCTGTGGTTGCCATGGAGAACCTACATCACTCACAGCCTAAAGGTGTTTAGAAGAGTGGGAAAAAAGCACTTCACCTGAAATTTTTTTTTATTCGTTGCACCCTTCCCACCTGGTCACACATGCTTTATTAGATCGATATAGACTTAACATTATAGCTTGGAGAAGCATTGTCCATTTATATATGAATGTAACTAGACAGAAAAATACAGACATATACCCAAGTATAGAGCTGCTTTAAATTGAAAATGAAGAAAGAAAATTCTGACCATTTCATTCATTTTTTTTGCTATACATCCCAAACATGTCTTGGGAAAGGAGAAGAATAAAAACCAGGAAAAACATAAGAGGTGTGTGAGTGTAATGTCAAGGGAAGGCAGATGGAAATATGAAGAGGAGGAGGAGCAGGAGGCCGAGGGGAGAGCCACAGGTGAGAGGGCGCCAGCCTCGCAGCTCCGAGTTAATCACTCCTTCCATTTCTCCGTCAGATCCCGAGAGGAAGGAGGGAGGGAGGGAGGGAGAGAGGGAAGGCTGGAAGGAGCAGGTGGCTGTGCGACGGCTACAGGGAAGGGAAAGCTGATTATTGGGCTCTGGCTGTGACTTTTTGGGGAGGAGATTTGGAACATGTCATTTCTTTCTGTGTTTGTGTGTACATGTAGCAGCCGCGCGCCTTTACGAGAATGAGGTTATGACTGCGAGCGCAGAGGGACTGCCTGGTCCTGTGTATGTTTGTGGGCCAGTGTGTGGCGTTTCGATAGATGTGCAGCAGGAACTGATGTGATGTGTTTTCACTGTGGGAATGATGAACGAGCTGGTTTTGATATTCCCGTTGCTGACCTGGGAAATTTGAGGCCTGGAGCTCCCTCGTCACCCACAACCCTCGCTCTCTTCCCGTCACCTTCCGCTTGTTCCCCCCCCTCATCTTTCTCAAAGGCCTTTCAGGCCCCGAGTGATTTATGAAGAGTTTACCCTCTCCCTTTATGAGTGTGCATAAATAATAATGTGGCCTGTCACTGTGCATAGCCTGCACTGTTATACCTCAGCTGGAGTCTTGCTTTGTGTAGTTGTGGCTTTATTGGGGTTTCTGCTTTCAGTCGGAACACACATGCTCCGTCACGCTGACTGATGGTGCAGATGTTAGGACTCGGATACCTTTGGAGTGTGTAGAACCACACACACCCTGTTCCGCTTTACCAAAAGTAATGCACTATACTGCCAAAACACACACCCAGACAATTTAACTTTAAAATATTTATACATGATGGAAAAACCAAGAGGTGTTTCTTAGAATATGCACACTAATGAAACTTATTGCAGTGTATGCCTGTAGTTTTTGTTATGAATGTGCCAACATGAAAATACATTTTGGATTCTATTTCTTTTTATTTTAAATATAGCCAGTCACCCTGGAGGTGCACAATAATGCTTTTCTAGAATATATAGAGATATTCTTTATTGTCCTACAGTTTGGAAATATAAAAATAATTAGAAGACATTTTCATTAACAGTAAATTAACAATATAGGAAAAATAATCTTGTATAGTTATTAAAAATGGCACACTCTCATCAAAAGAGAGGTTGAGCTCAGTAGGGAAGGTTTAAAAATGCACATGCTGTGTGTTTGTTTGCGCATACAGAAACAGCAAAAGACTGTTTACAAGAAATTAATAAAAAGGATAAAATTTTATTTCAAATTCAAAAATACTTTATTGGTCCCAATGGCACAGATGTCTTCTCCATGTGGCTGGCAAAGAGCAATCCAATCTGTTGCTTCCAAACAACCATGTGTGGCTTGTTCTGCTTCCTATATTTTCCTGACAGGTTGAATATAAACCTCTTAACAAGAGGTTTATATTCATAGCAGAGAAAAAAAGATTGTAATCTGATTTGGCCAGAGGAGATCTTGATTTGGAGATATATGAATCCTTGACATTTGTATAAAACAATTTTATTCTCCACCGGTATAAACTGACTGAACTTTTGTGACTTGTAATATTTTTTTCCACCTAAAAAAATCTTTTTTTTTTCTCATTCAAAGAGAAGCAACCCTACAGCATCATGCTTCCTCCACAATGTATGATTGTTTCGGTGAGTTTTGTTTGTATTCTCTTATGTATTTTTCCACCTTTTTTGGGGTGGATTATAGTGATGCGTGTTTACTTGGAAGAAAACCCTTCAACCATCCTTGATGGATCGTAGAAATTCGGCAAGAACCTGCAGCCTCACCGTCACTGCTCTACAATTACCCAAAGGTTGATTTTTAAAGTGCAGATACCTGTCTGCTGCTCTTTTCTTTACTCATTGCCATTTCTAATATAATACCATAGATATTAAGAGCCAAATGTTCTCAGTGTCGGTGCAGACACTTCACCCCTTCTCTGTTCTCGGACTGTCACTATTCATCACACTCTGCATCCATGGAGAAACACATTCTCTACACATCGTGTTGAACAGCATCTGATTCATCCGCGGAGTGGGAAAGTGCTGCTGTTGCAAACACATTCGGCTTTCAGGAGGTTTCACAGCTCTGCAGCTTGAGGGTCGGAAAATGAAAAACGACACCAGATGCGCAAATGCAGAGTTACAAGCTATTTGGAGAAAGATTTAGCTCAGACCCTGTTCTGTTGCAGGTCCTGTGTGATTAAGATTTGAAAAGGTGCTCTCTGAACTCTGGCTTTTAACGCTGTAGTTTTAGATTGGAACGCTTGTGCGATGTTTAGGTTGCTATTATTTTGTCTGCCAGAATGCGACACGGTCCTTCTGAATTATGCATCTCTTGTTCAAAGAAAGAAATGAAAAATATTGCGAGAGGAAGAAAACAGAAGGGGAAGGGGGAGGCAGTCGTAAGATAAATGACAACAGCAAAAAAGCATCTCAATAGACTCCGGGCAGAGAAACAAACACAGAGCGAGAAACACACTCCGCAGTGCTGGTGGATGCCGATGAGAGAGGAGAAGAAAAATGGGTTGATTAGTACCAGCGGATGGAATAGGGAAGTGTGTACGTTTGCTTGTGCGTCTGGATGTGTGTGATGCTCATGTAAAGGTTAAGAGACTTGAGTGCATGCAGTTGCATTTGGCTAAAACAAGGTGGCACTGTTCATCCTTTCACATGTGCAAAACATCCGACCTAAAGCAGTCGTTTCTTTTGAAAACATCCCACCCTGCATGTCTGCTCCATGCAGGTCTGTCTGCATTTCAGTCATGTGTTTTATTCTGAACACGTGAATCAATATTTAAAGCCACTCAGCTGGGTCCATCTTTGAGTTGAGTTACACAACAGCATTGTTTCCTTTTCCACCTACTAGAAAAATCATCAATGATAACTTTTCTCTCATAGAATCAAAGTTATTCAGTCATATGGATCATAGTGGTAAGAAAATAGCTTTTAGTTTTGCTAGTCTGTGTGAAAGGATAAAAACCTGTTTGGTTTCACTTCCACTGAATAAAAGGGTCATGACTCCGGGGTCCTAGATACCTGAGGGTGGAAATTATTGTCGAATTGCTGCGTGAAAATGGGCATTGTGAAGGAAAATGCAGAAACAACATGTATACAATTTCAGTTTTGTTCTTAAGTGCTTTTTGTTCATTTATCTAAAGCGTTTTATGGTGAGTTTCAGGGCTTATGGCTCTCTGCTCTTACTCAGATCCATTAAAAGCAGATATCATTTATATGTGTTATAAAGTGTACACCGGTGTGCCTCTTAGATAGGTCGCCCTCGAAAAATACAGTTTATACCATGGTAAACAAAGAATATTTGTTTCTTTACTTGGATATGTAAAGTCAAATTTCATAAGAATGGAAGAGATATTTGATTTTTGAGAACATTTTTAGATCACTTGGAATTATAAGTTTTTATTTTTAATCTGTTAGCATAAATGCAAGCAATATTTATAGATATTAGAGATGCACAAATTAATCTGACTGTAATCAGTGAGCAGAAGGTCCAATGTTGAAAAATTAGTTGTTTTTTTTCTCAACTCTCCCTCCTTTTTCAGTGTATCAAAGCCTCAACTTACATAGTGTTTTATTTAGAGTCTATTAAAATCTCCAGCCCATGTTATTCAAGCCTTTTGTGTCCTCTGGAGTTTTCTCTTGAAAACTGAAGCCATAGCAAAGTTTTGTTTGTTTCTAAAACGGTTTTACTAAGCAGTATGTTAATGTAAGTTTTCCTTTTGATGCTGCGTATATTCCGCTTTACTTTGTATCCCGAGGCATTTTGTCTCCATCTATGCTTCATGCATGCCTCCGAATGAGATTCTCTTATATTTTATTGTAATCTGACGGCTGTCCAGCACACAAACAATCTTCACAGCCAGTCTGATCACATGACAAAAACACACTGTCGTGACTAACAGTTCATAACACGGCTGAGACCTGCCACACACAGCTTGTATTTGACATGGGGTGCGTTTGTTTGAGAAAATGAGACAACGGGGCGACGTTATTCAGCTGCAGCAGACGTACAGTCTGCCTGGGTCCATATCAGTGTCTCCCCTTCCAATTGGACAAAGTGGGGAAAATAAGGCAGTTTGTTTCTGGGGATACTAATCACAGCCAGGAAGAACTGAAAGAACCGTGTGTGTTAAATTAACACACCATGAACCATGAAAGGTGTTGCTCTTTGTACAGGGACAGAGAAGCTGTGCTCAAAGGATGAAATTTCAAACCTTCCTGTGTTTTCAATAAGTAAGAAATAAGATCCCTTCACTCCTTTTTATGGTCAATCATGCGCTGATGAATGAGTGAAATATTTGAACTTGGGAAATCAAAAGTAAAACTTTCTATAAGCATATTTTTCATAGCTAGGAAAAATAAAAATATTTCATTTTTTTTAGGCTTTAAGCTGAAACCTGGGGAGTTTAACAAAGTGAAGATTGTCTCATTTCTAATCATTATTGCCACAGTTTTGATAGCTTTTCCAATATTTTTTCATTAGTTTGCAAAAACTAAAATTATGAGTCTCAGGTTAGGGGTACCTCAGTCAAATGAACAATACAGTGGAGGAGATATTTCATTTAGGTTTTTATGTAACTAAATCACTTACATTTTAAGTTATGTGCTCTTTTTTTTTAAATTGCAATTTGGAATATGTTTCTTCAAACAAATACAACAATCAATTTAAGTTTTTCTTTTAGGCTGTTTAATTTAAAGTGACAGAAAAATAAATATATGCAGTCTTAGTTTCCCTGATGCCTTCTTGGCAGATTTCACATACTTAATTTTAATATTTTTCTTGAAGTCCAGATCTTTTAGAGCTTGAATATAGTGGGCTATGACTGAGATTAACTTGGGGGCATTTTGTATAGGTTCAACAGGTAAAAGAATATATATAAAAGTTTGAATGTATATTAAAAAATATATAATCTTCCTTCTTCCCAGGGATACACATACTTTTGTAAAGCACTATATGTGAATTTTAGATGTTATATTTCAAAATGGTGTTCAAGATAAAGGCTTAGTTGCAGCAGCAGCACAAATTGTCCATTTTGCTGGAGTTTGACTTTGAAATGACGCAGCAGAGGAGTCATTTTGTCAATACTTAGCGTCTGATTGAATGATGAGTGAAAGCAGCAGCGTAGCCCACATTAGCACCGCTCCCTGCCTGTGTGAGCCATAAAAACATAAGCTAGCAAAAACCAGATGATCATTCCCCCCCCTCCTCACATTAAAATAAGTTGCTGCTCAAAACAACCAAATCGTTTTTTGCGGGAAGGTCACAGCTGCGTCTCTCATCACGGCGGCGCTTCGAGACGCCTCGTTTGATTGATGCCGTCAGTAAGTTTGGAGAAGGAGACGGAGGCTCGGGAGGGAGCGAGATAAGCAGAGAGAGAGGAAGGCAGATAAAGAGGAGCGAAGGCTCAAGATGCATCCATCAACTGGCACAATCAGATTGTTTTCCTGGCACTCCGTTTTTCTCTCTCCTTTGCATCCGCCTGCCTCTCAATTCCTCATTTCTGGCGTATACACATGAATACAGTTGACGAATCTTCGGTGTGCGGCACTGGCCAGGTGTCGAGAGGATATTGAATCACGAGAGGTTTTAGGTGGGAGGTGGCATAGCGCCGTGATGGATGGCGCCCACCGTTTACACTCACACACACCCAACTGCCATAGTTTGTTAATAGACCCTTTTCACAGTTACATCAGACAAGGGCCGTTATGACTCGAAGCAGTGTATTTTTACTTCCGGGGTAATTTTGCCTCTGGAAACTAAAAAAATCACAGATACTCATTACCTTAAGGATATAATGAAAGGTAAGGTTAATAACAACCGTACTTAAGTGTTAGATAGCCTTACATAAGGCTTATAATGAAGGCAACACAGGCTTTAAGTGTCTAGATTAGCTGTATTAGCCTACTGTCAAAATGACTGAGTGTATACATAATGAGCATTCATGATTAAATTTTTATTTTCTCTACAGTGCGTCCTGGAGGGAATGACACACCAAGTGACTACTCAGTTGTACGATGGTGCTTTAAGTTTAACTTCTATTACAATAATAATGTGCTATGTTTCATCACATTAATAAAATGAAAAAAAAGTAATAAAGAAATTAGATGTTTGATGTCATTTTTGTTTTGTAGATTTGACAGGGAGGTGTAATCTTTTCCTTTTGGAACTCAAAAAATCTGTTCCCAAATGCAGTTTGCATAACAACGATCGCTCCTTGTAAATAATCACCGTAAGTGTGTGATCGATAAAACAACATGCGCGACAAAACAGAACATGCTTAATGTGCCCCTTATCTGGGCAACAGAGTGCAATAAAACGCAGCCTGCAGTTATAAAAATAAAACAGAAGCCTTTTGAAAAGGTAAAGTATATAAAATTAAATTAATACAGTTTAAGTTTGATTTCTGTGCAAATGCCAAACAAGTCAGTGCAGAGGCATCCTTCTCTTTTGACACGCAACCATCGCAGCCATCCTCGGACCGGAGCAACAAAACACAATATCTCTAAGAGTCATTCCAAATTCTGACAAATCACTAACTGCTGAGACAACTACAATTTAAAACAGAACATCTCACAGTTCAATTTCCTGCCTTGAAAAAAACTCTGGCCTATGCGAAGTTTAACGCTACAGTTTTGGTTCTACGATGATTATGTTCCCTGCCATCCGTCCTTCAGGAGTACGTTCAGTGGAAATGCTGGTGGTCATTTGTCCTTAGAAATACTTTTAGCTATATAACGTAGACCCAGTCCTATCAGGCATGCTAATAGTATTCGCATTTTGAAAGCACAAATCTAAAAGTTTCAAATCGTTTTATAAAAACAACAACAATCTTTTCCCATTTTCAAACATTTTTGAAAAAGCTCCAGGAAGCCATTAGGGCAGCACTAAGGTGAGCTAACAAATTACTATTGCTACTAGAAACCTTCATAGTCAAACAGGTATCATTCAGTCCAGTTTAGATTTTGTTGTCAAAGAAAATGTGTTTGCAAATTGTGATATATTTTCAAATCGTATTTGTGGCTGGTGTTTACGCTCCGGATGCTGCGTAAACACCTCCAGAAATAGATACACTGCATCGAGTAAGAATAGAAGTTGTGTGACATCATGTGAAAAGGGTCTGTTGACGCACTCAGCTCATCTCATCTGTTGTTTCGTTTTCATCCCTTGTTCCACTTGGGTTATTGCATTTCATTAAGTGGTCATTTCCGTCGCCGGGCTTGGCTAATGAGAGCGTCACACTGCCGCGCGCCCATTTATCAAAGCATGTAGCCGCAGCGAGCGCACACAAACATTTCCTCGGCCTGCCATCGTGTCCCCCTCTCAATTAGGCCGGTTTGTCGTCTTCCTGCCCTCCATCCCCCGCTCCTCTCAGCCCATCCCATCTCTTCCTGTCATTTCATGGCGGCGGCCGTGTCATTGTGTTTGACAGCTTCTCATTCTCTTGTCAGATCTTATTCGGCTGCTAATTTCATAGGTACACACCTCAACACACATTAATTCCTCTGATCCGCCCCATCTGCAGGATCTCTGGTCAGATTTTCTTCTTTGTTCACAAACTTTCTGCAGAAACTTCTTCTGGAGGAAGTTGAGCTGTGAATTCTGCTCTGTTTGCTTTTCTCACGCATGTATGTTGCCACATTAGCAGATTTGGCAGAGTGAAGCAGGTTGCATTGTTGCTGGCAAGATATATGACACGAAGGCCTCACTGTGTTCATGGCTCTTTGATGATGCTACATAATCAGGCTGTGCATTTTCAGCTTCTTTAGTTGGCAAGATCTACATCTGTACATCCTTATTTCATTCATTTATAAATGTAAACTCAGAATGTCTTCATTCTCAAAGCCTTAAATTCATTTATCTAAAATTAAAGCCTTATGTTTTGTGACTCCAGTTGGATCAAATTCTGTGCACAGAAAGCGTTCGATGCTGCTACTACGGCCTCATTTGATGTAACAATAACTCTGAAGTCTGAGGTCTAATACATTTTAAACAAGGTGATCAAGTTCCAGTCAATTGAATATTGATTAATTAAAGTAGAGGGAAATACAACTGAAATTAACGAAAAGGAGCAGAGCATGAAACCAAGAGAATGGAGCCACAGAAATAGAAATAGGGAAAAAGGAACTGCAATTAATGTCTTCAAATATATATTTATAGATAATCTTATAAATCACACAAGTAGTACCATTTTGTTTTGCAATTGTCTTCTTTTGTACATTTGTGTCCTGACACAGGTCTTAAATTCCATTCATACTGTCCTTAAAAGTCTTAAATTCGAGTTGGTGAAACCTCCACCAACGAATGGTAAGCTTCCCAGCAGAGGCCTGATGGTGTGTGTCTCTTCCAGCTGGTGGCCATATTCGATGATGACCAGCGCAGCAGTACGGAAAGCCCCAGAGACTCCATCTCCAACGGCTACTCCAGCGACGGCGCAAGTCCTGAAGCCATGCAGTACTTCCCCCACCTGGAGTACGAGGATCCGAACAGAGGGGAGATCGAGGTCAACGAGGCCGTCCTCAAAGCCAGTACGTCGCATTTTCTTAAAAACACCCAAGAACCAAAGCTAATCTCAATCGACACCTTCAGGTGTCGTATGAATGTGAGAAAGTGTATCCTGGTGAAATGTGTGCATGTGTGGGTGCGTGACTTAATACATTTCAGCTGTACAAGCTGTGAAAAGAGAGAATTTATTGCCTGTAACTCAATTGTGTGTGAAAACAGATGCAGTGTTGATGCAGCCTTCTCTCCCATCATCCTCACTCAGCTTTTTTTTCCCTTCTTAGTTTGCTACTGCTTTCACACATTGCTGAAGCTGAGAAGCACGAACAGAACAGGGTTCAGTTTTTATGCATTAGCTGCTGAGAATAGAAGTGAGTTCTATACCATTTTTTAGAGCTTCGGTAGTAAATTGAAGGGAAAAAATATATATTTTTAAGCTCGACGACCACAGAATTCTATTTCAATACTGATCTTTAGCAAATATGACAACATTGACATTGTACAACATTTGTTTCAACGTGTAGTAACGTAAAACTGTAGAAATTAGCTTTGGGCTCTGCCCACCTCATTTGAAAATTAATCTAATGAAGGTAAGATATTTACTGGTCAGAACCTCTCAACAGAATCCCACTTTGTCCAAATCTATGCTGTTTAATGTACTTGACTTTTAGATATGATAAATGTTAAAACTCTAGTGACTTTTTTTTCCTTCACACTCACTGGCCACTTAATTAGGTACATCTTGCTGGTACTAATTAGACTACTTTTGCGTTCTTAGTTTCAAAAGCTATCACTAAAACTCCATGTTGCACGTTTATGATGTGGAACCGTATCCCAAACGTCCTCTACTAGATTGAGATTATGGAGCTGCATTCCCACAACATTTCACTAAGTAGTTGATACTATTTAGTGATACAAAGAGGGATGAATCCATGCTTTAAATATTGTTTGCACCACATTTTGACTCAGATGTTGTTTTTAAAGGTTTCTTAGGCTCTAGAGGCTTTTTTTAATTTGTAGCTGGACAGAAAGAAGATCAGATCAGACAGAGAAGGGAACAATATGCAGTAAATGGCCCAAGGCCAGGAATCAATGCATTGAGGACTGTAGCCTCCATGCGGTGCGTCTGCTCTACCACTGAGCCATGCGGCGCCCAGGGATCTCATTTTTAAGAGGCAACTGAATGTTGCAGCTGAAATCAAGTCATTAGATCAGCCCATGTCTGTTTCACAATTTGACGTGTTGTGGTTTCAGAGATGGTGTTTGACATAGTTTGGCTCTAACGAGTTTCTATTTGAGTAATTTTTCTGTCATTTGAAACCAGCATACCCATTCTCTTCTGACTTCTGACATCAGCAAAGCATTTTTCACCACATAACACAATGGAGTTGTGGGTATGATCCTTGCTCTATTATTGCTGGAAGAGATTGCTTGAACTTCCTCCCCTTCTGTATCCATGAAGTTTCCTCTTCAACTTTGATTTGGGGTCATAGTTCAGGTATTATTTGAGCTTTTGAGATGCTAATTAGCTGCAGAGACGTAATAATAGCATCATTAATTGAACAGTGCTGCTTAGAAATTGAACAGGTGTGCCTAATTGGGTGACTGGTGAATGTAGATAATCTTAAATGTAATTGAAGAAATGTTATAGAATTACTGTGGTAATGATAACAGGACACTAATTCTTCTGGAGATATCTGCAGAAATTTGGGAAGGTAATTAATTTAATTTAATTTTAGGTCTGGATAACTAGTAAAACCTATTATTATATTAAAACCTGGCTAACACATTCATCCTGGAGGTTGTTTTAAGGAGTTTTTCTGTCTTTCATCATCAAAAGGGTTTTTGCAGTCTTCCACCTGAGTGTTTTCTTGCACACACATCCAGATCTTTTGATGTCGCTGAGATCAGAAGTCATTTTTTTATGCATAATGAGCCATAATCAGAACTTTGCTGCTCATGCCGTTGTTTTGGTGTTGCTTTTTCTTTGCAACATGATCACGTCGGACTTATCCACACTGTCAAATATCGTCTTTAAGCTTTGTTACACAATTAACATGACAAAAAAGGTGTCAAATTTTAGACTTTTATCAAACTAAATTGGATTGGTAGAATTGTAGAATTTCACTCACGCTTTGTTTTGTTGTGTGGCATCACTTTGCTGTTTTATTGTTTTTTTTGTAAACCCCTAAGTAAACCTGATTTCCTCATGTCAGTAGTTTAATTTTTCTTTTCTCTAGCTAGATTTAATTTATTATCTGGTAGTGACTCATCCAGATTCTCATTAGGGAATCTCCCAAAGTTGAGCTTTTGCAAATTACTTTTTTCATCTGTTTGTTTCCTTCCCACTATCTGTTGTAGAGTTGCAGGGACAACAGCTTTAGTCTTCAGGGAATCCAAGCAGTTCCTTGGTTGGAAAATATTCTTAGTGCTTCCAGGGACTAAAAAAGGCCATGATATAAAGTTCATCACTTGAATACTTCCAGGATTCTGCTCCAGCGTTGTTCTTTGACGTTCTTCAGTTCACATGAACAGAGCTTCCATTATTTCTGCTACTTCAGTGACTACAATGACTACAGCTCTCATTTTAAGCCATAGACGTTGCTGAAGAGCAAATCAACTCAAGTGAAAGGGAAAAATGATTAGATAAGCCTGGTTCTGATTTAATAAAAGGCTATCTGATCGTTTTTGAAGCCCTTCTGTTCACCTCAGTCCATCTGCTGACCTTAGTGAGCCGTGGTGAAGCCACACACACAGCTTCACCACTCCTCACCTTGTGCCCACTTTCCCCTCATGCCCCATCATCTGCCTCTTTTCCACCCAGACACCGCACCCCCACTTCATTATTCAGCTTCCACCACCTGCCATCCAACCCAGCACCCATACCCTTCGACCTTGACCCCCATCGAACCCATACCCAGCGCCCCTGCTTCGCTAGCTCTAACTAGATTATCACTGTAGCCTGTTAGCATAACCAAGGTCCAGCCAAGCATGAATGGACTGAATCCAGTCGCGCCAACCACACACACCCAGTCTTTAACCCACTGGGACCTCTTCCTGCTCCCCCCTCCCCAACCTGCTCTTCAGCCCTGTTGAACCTTGACTAATTCAGTTATGATGTGACCCTGTGACGCCCCTCCAACAGAGCCAGACTGACGCAATAAAAGCTGCTTTTGTCATGACGACATGCATGCGTGGGTGCACAACACACGCACACACTCATTTGGACGAGACGACAAAAGATTGAGCTCTAAGTTAAACAGCCATTACCACCCAAAACTGTCAATGGAATGTGTGGGCACAGAAAAAATATTGTAGAGAAACATGTACTCTGGAGGATTTTACATGTTTCTTCATTTGAATTTTCAAATCAAGAAAATATGAAGCTGTTATTCCACCAAATTTAGTTTTATTTTTCTAAATAAGAAATAAGACTGTAAAAGAAAACCAACCGTTACTGTGAAAAACTATTTTTAAATAGAATGTCCTAAAGTTTAACATGAAAGGTTCAGAATTAAACACCCAAATTTGTCATGTTACCACAATGTATTTCAAAGTATTTTGGTCTTAATTAATAAAATAAAAACACCCCCAGTTTCAACTAAGCACTATTTAATCTACTGAAATCCAACCTAGTCTGAACTATTTTACCAAACTGAATCAGGGAAAATCAAGACTACAGAAGTGCAATGCTGGTAGAGAAATACTCCAAAAGACCTGCAGCTGTAATAACAGTGAAGCACATTTAAAATGTAACTAAAATACAACGAACCTCTGGCATTCATGGGGGTTAGGAACCACAACCACCTGTGTTTATTCAATCCTTTCTAAAAAATACTTATGACCGCCTATTTTATAGTTCAAACACCAAAAATACCTCAGTATAAAATGGAGACTGGTCTTAGCATTACTGCAGAAGCTAACATCTAGAGTTTTCTTTGCTGTTGGGGGTGCAACCAATCGGTGTCAAAGAAAATAAGTGCCACTTCTGAATTGATTGCTTTAAAAATACCAGCCAATAGTTGGTCAATTAGCATTGCGCCTTATTTTAATTTATTTTTGAATATCTTTGATGTGCTATATTGTAAAATCTTCAAATAGGAGAATTCCCTGTGAATAAAATAGTTGTGTATCTTGAATTGGTAAATCAGAAAGAACTGGGAATACATGGGGGTCTACTTTACAAAATCAGACTAAATTTTTTTCTCTAAAAATGTCATATGGTATATCGAACTGGTAAATACGGGATGTGATAGTTGAAAAAACATTCAGTTGCATTATGGATGAGTAAAACACATGCCTTCAAGTTATACAGCTTTTGGAGAAAAGGAAGATGGCTCAATCTGTAAGGCTTCTAATATCATGTCTATGAAACCACTTGGATACATATAACACTGTTTGATTCTTGTTAAATTAATAATGTACCGTAGAGTATAATATGGAGTGCATATAATGCCAGTGAGTGGTGGACAGGGCAAGAAGTAATTCAGTAATCAGTCAGGCATCAAAGTGTTTGTGTGTCAGGTCGGGCAAGCTGTTTGAACAGCGTGATTGGACTTCACACTTGCCCCTGTGGGATGATTAGTCCTGCATTGATCCATGGCTGCACCAACGCACACACACACACACACACGCACACACACAGTTACACTTCTAGGAAGTGAGCGCTTATCGCATCATCCCATGAGCAGCCTGAGCTGGGGCCGCTCAATCGATCGTCAGGAAAGCAAGACCACCCCAGCCCGAAGCACGAAAACACACTTACAACACTCACAAAAGGACATGTAAAAACAAGCAAGTCGTCGTCTGTTTGCAGTGGATGTATCAAATGCTCGCTTTCTCACGCAAACGAAACAAACATGCGCCGATTAATGTGCTGACTCACACACACAAATCTGAAACATGATAGATCCTTGTTCTGGTGAATTTATCCTGCAGGGTTGCACAACTTTCCCACTTCTGAAGTGGAGAGGAAGTCCTTAAAATAAACTCTGTTTTTCTCCTCACAACAGCCAGGCATGTGTCACTCAGAAACTTTGTGTCGCACATGGAGAATCAGAGGAGGATGAACATAAACGTGGAAAAGTTTCCACGGTCTCCACATTTCCCGCTTTATTATCACAGATCTCGGTGTAAAGATAAAGGGAGAACACAACGAGGGCGTGCTTCTGTGGGATATTGTTTCCTGGCCTTGAAGTGGGCACAGAGATGAGACTTGCAGGGTGGGGTCTGACTGTGGGTTCTCTGATTATAGGTGCATAGTCCTTCAAACTAGTAAACCTTTAACATATTATGGATCTACTTTTAGGTTTCCACTTTCCCCCCATCGTTTTAGGGGTTGAAAAACACCACAAAGATGGTGAGGGATATTTTTTTGTTTGTTCAGCTGAGATCACTTCAAGCACAGCAATCATTACTGCTTAAGCTAAAGACTGCAGATGTTGCTTTCAGACTGACTTTTGATCATATCTTTTTATTTTATTAAATGTAATATTTCCGTCCATCAATCTGTACATTTCTATGTCACACCTCTGTTTGCCATCCATCCAACCATCCAACCATCCATCCATCCGACTGCCCGCCCTTTTTCCCACCTAATTAGGCCCGAGCAGCAAAGCGCTGCGAAGGCCTATTGTATCTGTACTGTTTATTATTAGGCCCGAGCAGCAAAGCGCTGCGAAGGCCTATTGTATCTGTACTGTTTCTTATTATTATTACGATTCTGCCCCCCTAAAGAGGAGCCTTTTTGGGGGCTTTATCATATTCAAAAACTCACCAAACTTGGCGGTCGCAACTAGAAAATTTAAAAATTTTGAATTTTAAGGTTGTCGCAAAAATCGCAAAAAAAATTGCTGAACGGCGGCAACTAGCAATTTTATGTTGACACAATGGTATGAACGTACTTCATCGTAGAGACATGAAATTTGGTACACATGTAGAGCTCACCAAAAGACTCAGAACTTACATTTAATGTTATAAGCCAACTATCACAGAAAGTCGGCCATTTTGTATTGAACGTCCATTTTTTACCTCGAGTTTGACGTTTACAGCCTTCGTATTTGATCGAACTCCTCCTAGGGATTTCGATTGATCGACTTCAAACTTGGTCAATCTGATCATAAGGCATGTTTGATTTAAAGTTATCAAATTGGTGAGTTTTGGAGCATGTTGAAGGGGGGTTAGCAGGGGTCAAAGTTCACCTACTCGCCATGAAACACGAAACTCTTATATTTTCTATACAAAAACACATAGAGGGACCAAACTTTCAGTGATTGATCGTCATCGGGTGCCCTACACTACCCTATGGTCAAATGATGACATCACTTAGGCCACGCCCCCTGAGAACAGGAAGTGTCATGTTTTACTGTGAACGGTCGCTATCTTAGCCCTTTGACCTAATCAACATGAAACTGTGTCCAGAGACAGAAGACATGTTGGTGTGTTGAGGATTCCAACCCTGACCGGTTTTGACATAGCAGGTGGGCGTGGCGGCGTGGCGAAGTGAACTGTAACGCCGTTGCCATACGTTTGGCTCTGAATTCCACAATTTCGGGCCCAGCTGCTCCAAACTCACTAGGATGGATCCTTATCCACCCACCGACAGGAATTCATAACAAAATTTGGTGGGCGTGGCCTAATTTATCTATAGCGCCCCCTAGAGTATTTTAAATGAACAGCCCCAAGCCATGCTTTAACCTAGAATTACGAAACTTGGTACATATGTGTATCTTGTCAGGACGTACAAAAAAGTCTATTAGAGCCATGGTCGAAACCCAACAGGAAGTCGGCCATTTTCTATTGAAGGTCCATTTTGGACCTCGAGTTTGACGTTTACAGCCTTCGTATTTGATCGAACTCCTCCTAGGGATTTCGATTGATCGGCTTCAAACTCGGTCAGTCTGATCATAAGGCATGTCTGATTTAAAGTTATCAAATTGGTGACTGTATGAGCTTGCTGAAGGGGGGTTACCAGGGGTCAAAGTTCACCTACTCGCCATGAAACACCAAACTCTTATATATCCTGCACAGAAACTCACAGAGACACCAAACTTTCAGTGATTGGCCGTCATCGGGTGTCCTAAAATACCCTGTGGTGAAATGATGACATCACTTAGGCCACGCCCCCTGAGAACAGGAAGTGTCATGTTTTACTGTGAACGGTCGCTATCTTAGCCCTTTGACCTAATCAACATGAAACTGTGTCCAGAGACAGAAGACATGTTGGTGTATTGTGGATCCAAGCCCTGACCGGCTGCGATGAAGCAGCTGGGTGTGGCGGCGTGGCGAAGTGACCTGTAACGCCGATGCCATACGTTTGCTTCTAGATTCCACATGTTTCGACCGAGCTGCACCAAACTTGGCCTGACTCATCCTGGTCTGATGCCTGACAATGCTATGTCATCATATTATGACGTCATCTAAGCCCCGCCCCCTCGGAACCGGAAGTGCCGTTTTTTTCCTTGGAAAGCTCTGTTTATGGCTCTCTTGACCTAATCAAGGTGATTCTGTGTTGGATGACAGATAGGAAGTTGATCTCGCTTGCTTTAAAGTGCCAAGAGTTTTCAATGGTGGCAACGCCGTTCGTATACGTTTGCCTCTACATTCCACATATTTTGACCGAGCTGCATCAAACTTGGCCTGAGTGATCCTGGAGGCTTGCCCGTCAATCCTACGTCATCACATTATGACGTCATCTAAGCCCCGCCCCCTCGGAACAGGAAGTGCCGTTTTTTTCCTTGGAAAGCTCTGTTTATGGCTCTCTTGACCTAATCAAGATGATTCGGATGATAAACACTGTCAATGCTCGCTGCTGGCTGAACCGTGTGGGCGTGGCCAAACGGCGAATATCAGTCCCTCGCCATATACATACGTTTGGCTCTAATTCACACATGGATCATCCGATTGGCGCCAAACTGGATATGTATGACCTTTGTTCTGCTCTAAAGAGCCCGACGGGTTTGAGATGTAATTTGACTCCACTGCGCCCCCTAAGTTAATACATCGGGCGTATCTCCTCGACGCATCGACCGATCTGCACCAGATTTTTTGACAGTCGTCGGGGAGCGCCGCCGAACGCATTCATGCGTGTCGCCCGGTGGACGGGTGGGGAAAATGCGCGACAGCTTCTGCGGCGGCTAGCGGGCGGCGGTGCTGGAAACTGCGGCAGAGCTTCTGCGGTGGGGAGCGGGCTGCGGCTCTGGAAACCGCGCGAGAGCTTCTGCGGTGGCCGGAACCCCCGCGGTGGCCAATAGGCCGGAGCGGCGCTTGCTGCGAGGGCCGCCCGAGGCTGCTTGCAGCTTTATTAGGCCCGAGCAGCAAAGCGCTGCGAAGGCCTATTGTATCTGTACTGTTTATTATTATTATTATTATTCTGCCCCCCCAAAGAGGAGCCTTTTTGGGGGCTTTATCATATTCAAAAACTCACCAAACTTGGCGGAAGCGACTAGGCGGTTTAAAAATTTTGAATTTTAAGGTCGCCGCAAAAATCGCAAAAAAAATTGCTCAACGGCAGCAACTAGCAATTTTCAACAGACCCATTGCTATTCACTTACTTCATCGTAGAGACTTGAAATTCGGTACAGTTGTAGAGCTCACTAAGACGCTCAGAATTTACAAGTAATGTCATAGTGCAACTATCACAGAAAGTCGGCCATTTTGTATTGAACGTCCATTTTTTTCCTCGATTTTGACGTTTACAGCCTTCGTATTTGATCGAACTCCTCCTAGGGATTTCGATTGATCGGCTTCAAACTCGGTCAGTCTGATCATAAGGCATGTCTGATTTAAAGTTATCAAATTGGTGAGTTTTGGAGCATGTTGAAGGGGGGTTACCAGGGGTCAAAGTTCACCTACACGCCATGAAACAAAAACCTCTTATATTTCCTATACAAAAACACATAGAGGGACCAAACTTTCAGTGATTGATCGGCATCGGGTGTCCTATAATAACCTGCAGTGAAATTTTTTTTTTACGTAGGCCACGCCCCCTGAGAGCAGGAAGTGTAATGTTTTACTGTGAACGGTCGCTATCTTAGCCCTTTGACCTAATCAACATGAAACTGTGTCCAGAGACAGAAGACATGTTGGTGTGTTGTGGATTCCAACCCCGACCGGCTGCGATGAAGCAGGTGGGCGTGGCGGCGTTGCGAACGCCGTCGAATTTCGTTTGGCTCTGAATTCCACAGTTTCGGGGTGAGCTGCTCCAAACTCACTAGGATGGATCCTTATCCATCCCCGAACAGGAATCCATAGCGATATTTGGTGGGCGTGGCCTAATTTCTCTATAGCGACCCCTAGAGTATTTTAAATGAACAGCCCCAAGCCATGCTTTAACTTAGAATTACGAAACTTGGTACACATGTGTATCTTGTCAGGACGTACAAAAAAGTCTCTTAGAGCCATGGTCGAAACCCAACAGGAAGTCGGCCATTTTGTATTGAAGGTCCATTTTGGACCTCGAGTTTGACATTTACAGCCTTTGCATTTGATCGAACTCCTCCTAGGGATTTCGATTGATCGGCTTCAAACTCGGTCAGTCTGATCATAAGGCATGTCTGATTTAAAGTTATCAAATTGGTGACTGTATGAGCTTGCTGAAGGGGGGTTACCAGGGGTCAAAGTTCAGCTACTCGCCATGAAACACGAAACTCTTATATTTCCTATATAAAAACACATAGAGGGACCAAACGTTCAGTGATTGATCGACATCGGGTGTCCTAAAATACCCTGTGGTGAAATTATTTTTTTAAGTAGGCCACGCCCCCTGAGAACAGGAAGTGTCATGTTTTACTGTGAACGGTCGCTATCTTAGCCCTTTGACCTAATCAACATGAAACTGTGTCCAGAGACAGAAAACATGTTGGTGTGTTGTGGATTCCAACCCCGGCCGGCTTTGACATAGCAGGTGGGCGTGGCGGCGAGGCGAAGTGACCTGTAACGCCGATGCCATACGTTTGCTTCTAGATTCCACATGTTTCGACCGAGCTGCACCAAACTTGGCCTGACTCATCCTGGTCTGATGCCTGACAATGCTATGTCATCATATTATGACGTCATCTAAGCCCCGCCCCCTCAGAATGAATTAGAGAGATCTTCTGTGTAATTACATAATAAACAGTCCATGTTCGTTGTTTGTAGGGCAATGCTGCCCTCTGCTGCCCACTGAAATAGTTTCATTATTTCAGTAATTCGACACCAGAGGGCAGCATTGCCCTACGGAATGACAGTTCAATGTTGTAATGGAGGAAAAAATTAAATAATTAGTAATTCTAACACAAAAACTCACAGAGGCACCAAACGTTCAGTGATTGATCATAATCGAGTGTCCAATAATATCCAATGGTCAAATGATGACATCACTTAGGCCCCGCCCCCTCGGAACAGGAAGTGCTATTTTTTTACTTGGAAAGCTCTGTTTATGGCTCTCTTGACCTAATCAAGATGATTCGGATGATAAACTCTGTCAATGCTCGCTGCTGGCTGAACCGTGTGGGCGTGGCCAAATGGCGAATATCAGTCCCTCGCCATATACATACGTTTGGCTCTTATTCAGGCATAGATCATCCGATTGGCGCCAAACTGGATATGTATGACCTTTGTTCACCTCTAAAGAGCCCGACGGGTTTGAGATGTAATTTGGCTCCACTGCGCCCCCTAAGTTAATACATGGGCTGTATCTCCTCGACGCATCGACCGATCTGCGCCAGATTTTTTGACAGTCGTCGGGGAGCGCTGCCGAACGCATTCACGCGTGTCGCCTGGTGGACGGGCGGGGAAAATGCGCGACAGCTTCTGCGGTGGCTGGCGGGCGGCGGTGCTGAAAACTGCGGCGGAGCTTCTGCGGTGGGGAGTTGGCTGCGGCTCTGGAAATTGTGCGAGACCTTCTGCGGTGGCTGGAACCCCCGCGGTGGCCAATAGGCCGGAGCGGCGCTTGCTGCGAGGGCCGCCCGAGGCTGCTTGCAGCTTTAATTCTTCTTACGATTCTGCCCCCCTCTTCGGGCGCCTTTTTGGGGGCTTTATCATATTCAAAAACTCACCAAACTTGGCGGAAGCGACTAGGCGGTTTAAAAATTTTGAATTTTAAGGTCGCCGCAAAAATCGCAAAAAAAATTGCTCAACGGCGGCAACTAGCAATTTTCAACAGACCCATTGCTATTCACTTACTTCATCGTAGAGACTTGAAATTCGGTACAGTTGTAGAGCGCACTAAGACGCTCAGAATTTACAAGTAATGTCATAGTGCAAGTATCACAGGAAGTCGGCCATTTTGTATTGAAGGTCCATTTTTTACCTCGAGTTTGACGTTTACAGCCTTCGCATTTGATCGAACTCCTCCTAGGGATTTCGATTGATCGGCTTCAAACTCGGTCAGTCTGATCATAAGGCATGTCTGATTTAAAGTTATCAAATTGGTGAGTTTTGGAGCATGTTGAAGGGGGGTTACCAGGGGTCAAAGTTCACCTACACGCCATGAAACAAAAACCTCTTATATTTCATATACAAAAACACATAGAGGGACCAAACTTTCAGTGATTGATCGGCATCGGGTGTCCTATAATACCCTGCAGTGAAATTTTTTTTTTACGTAGGCCACGCCCCCTGAGAGCCGGAAGTGTAATGTTTTACTGTGAACGGTTGCTATCTTAGCCCTTTGACCTAATCAACATGAAACTGTGTCCAGAGACAGAAGACATGTTGGTGTGTTGTGGATTCCAACCCCGACCGGCTGCGATGAAGCAGGTGGGCGTGGCGGCGTTGCGAACGCCATCGAATTTCGTTTGGCTCTGAATTCCACAGTTTCGGGGAGAGCTGCTCCAAACTCACTAGGATGGATCCTTATACACCCGCCAACAGGAATCCATAGCGAAATTTGGTGGGCGTGGCCTAATTTCTCTACATCTCCCCCTAGAATATTTTAAAAAATCAGCCCCAAGCCATGCTTTATCCTAGAATTACAAAACTTGGTACACATGTGTATCTTGTCAGGACGTACAAAAAAGTCTCTTGGAGCCATGCTCTAAACCCAACAGGAAGTCGGCCATTTTGGATTGAAGGTCCATTTTGGACCTCGAGTTTGACGTTTACAGCCTTTGCATTTGATCGAACTCCTCCTAGGGATTTCGATTGATCGGCTTCAAACTCGGTCAGTCTGATCATAAGGCATGTCTGATTTAAAGTTATCAAATTGGTGACTGTATGAGCTTGCTGAAGGGGGGTTACCAGGGGTCAAAGTTCAGCTACTCGCCATGAAACACGAAACTCTTATATTTCCTATACAAAAACACAGAGAGGGACCAAACTTTCATTGATTGATCGTCATCGGGTGTCCTAAAATACCCTGTGGTGAAATTATTTTTTTAAGTAGGCCACGCCCCCTGAGAACAGGAAGTGTCATGTTTTACTGTGAACGGTCGCTATCTTAGCCCTTTGACCTAATCAACATGAAACTGTGTCCAGAGACAGAAGACATGTTGGTGTGTTGTGGATCCAAGCCCTGACCGGCTGCGATGAAGCAGCTGGGTGTGGCGGCGTGGCGAAGTGACCTGTAACGCCGATGCCATACGTTTGCTTCTAGATTCCACATGTTTCGACCGAGCTGCACCAAACTTGGCCTGACTCATCCTGGTGTGATACCTGACAATGCTATGTCATCATATTATGACGTCATCTAAGCCCCGCCCCCTCAGAATGAATTAGAGAGATCTTCTGTGTAATTACATAATAAACAGTCCATGTTCGTTGTTTGTAGGGCAATGCTGCCCTCTGCTGCCCACTGAAATAGTTTCATTATTTCAGTAATTCGACACCAGAGGGCAGCATTGCCCTACGGAATGACAGTTCACTGTTGTAATGGAGGAAAAAATTAAATAATTTGTAATTCTAACACAAAAACTCACAGAGACACCAAACGTTCAGTGATTGATCATAATCGAGTGTCCAATAATATCCAATGGTCAAATGATGACATCACTTAGGCCACGCCCCCTGAGAACAGGAAGTGCTATTTTTTTACTTGGAAAGCTCTGTTTATGGCTCTCTTGACCTAATCAAGATGATTCGGATGATAAACTCTGTCAATGCTCGCTGCTGGCTGAACCGTGTGGGCGTGGCCAAATGGCGAATATCAGTCCCTCGCCATATACATACGTTTGGCTCTAATTCACACATGGATCATCCAATTGGCGCCAAACTGGATATGTATGACCTTTGTTCACCTCTAAAGAGCCCGACGGGTTTGAAATGTAATTTGACTCCACTGCGCCCCCTAAGTTAATACATGGGTTGTATCTCCTCGACGCATCGACCGATCTGCGCCAGATTTTTCGACAGTCGTCGGGCACCGCCGCCGAACGCATTCACGCGTGTCGCCCGGTGGACGGGCGGGGAAAAGGCTCGACAGCTTCTGCGGCGGCTGGCGGGCGGCGATGCTGGAAACTGCGGCGGAGCTTCCGCGGCGGGGAGCGAGCTGCGGCTCTGGAAACCGAGCGAGAGCTTCTGCGGTGGCCGGAACCCCCGCGGTGGCCAATAGGCCGGAGCGGCGCTTGCTGCGAGGGCCGCCCGAGGCTGCTTGCAGCTTTAATTATTATTATTATTCTTATTTTTCTGCCCCCCCAAAGAGGCGCCTTTTTGGAGGCTTTAGCATATTCAAAAACTCACCAAACTTGGCGGATGCATACGGGCAGTTTAAAAATTTCGTATTTTAAGGTCGCCGCAAAAATCGCAAACAAATTGGCTCAACGGCGCCACCTAGCAATTTTCAAAAGACCCATTGCTATTCACTTACTTCATCGTAGAGACTTGAAATTCGGTACAGTTGTAGAGCGTACTAAGACGCTCAGAATTTACAAGTAATGTCATAGTGCAACTATCACAGGAAGTCGGCCATTTTGTATTGAAGGTCCATTTTTTACCTCGAGTTTGACGTTTACAGCCTTCGTATTTGATCGAACTCCTCCTAGGGATTTCGATTGATCGGCTTCAAACTCGGTCAGTCTGATCATAAGGCATGTCTGATTTAAAGTTATCAAATTGGTGAGTTTTGGAGCATGTTGAAGGGGGGTTAGCAGGGGTCAAAGTTCACCTACACGCCATGAAACAAAAACCTCTTATATTTCCTATACAAAAACACATAGAGGGACCAAACTTTCAGTGATTGATCGACATCAGGTGTCCTAAAACACCCTGCAGTGAAATTTTTTTTTTATGTAGGCCACGCCCCCTGAGAGCAGGAAGTGTAATGTTTTACTGTGAACGGTCGCTATCTTAGCCCTTTGACCTAATCAACATGAAACTGTGTCCAGAGACAGAAGACATGTTGGTGTGTTGTGGATTCCAACCCCGACCGGCTGCGATGAAGCAGGTGGGCGTGGCGGCGTTGCGAACGCCATCGAATTTCCTTTGGCTCTGAATTCCACAGTTTCGGGGTGAGCTGCTCCAAACTCACTAGGATGGATCCTTATCCATCCCTGAACAGGAATCCATAGCGATATTTGGTGGGCGTGGCCTAATTTTTCTATAGCGACCCCTAGAGTATTTTAAATGAACAGCCCCAAGCCATGCTTAAACCTAGAATTACGAAACTTGGTACACATGTGTATCTTGTCGAGACGTACAAAAAAGTCTCTTAGAGCCATGCTCTAAACCCAACAGGAAGTCGGCCATTTTAGATTGAAGTTCATTTGACCTCGATTTTGACTTTTACAGCCTTCGTATTTGATCGAACTCCTCCTAGGGATTTCGATTGATCGGCTTCAAACTCGGTCAGTCTGATCATAAGGCATGTCCGATTCAAAGTTATCAATATGGTGACATTTGAACAGGTGGAAGGGGAGTTAGCAAGGCTCAAAGTTCCCCTGTGATCGACTGTGTAATACAAAGGGCTTTGTCATGTGTAGGGCAATGCTGCCCTCTGGTGTCGAATTACTGAAATAATGAAACTATTTCAGTAATTTCAGTAATTCGACACCAGAGGGCAGCATTGCCCTACGGAATGACAGTTCAATGTTGAATTAAATAGGAAAAAATTAAATAATTTGTAATTCTAACACAAAAACTGACAGAGACACCAAACCTTCAGTTATTGATCATTATCTTGTGTCCAATAATATCCAATGGTTAAATGATGACATCACGTAGGCCACGCCCCCTGACAACAGGAAGTGTCTTTTTTTTCCTTGGAAAGCTCCGTTTATGGCTCTCTTGACCTAATCAAGGTAATTCGGATGATGAGCTCTGTCAATGCTCGCTTCTGGCTGAACCGTGTGGGCGTGGCCAAATGGCGAATATCAGTCCCTCGCCATATTCATACGTTTGGCTCTAATTCACACATAGATCATCCGATTGGCGCCAAACTGGATATGTATGACCTTTGTTCACCTCTAAAGAGCCCGACGAGGTTGAAATGTAATTTGACTCCACTGCGCCCCCTAAGTTAATACATCGGCCGTATCTCCTCGACGCATCGACCGATCTGCACCAGATTTTTTGACAGTCGTCGGGGAGCGCCGCCGAACGCATTCACGCGTGTCGCCCGGTGGACGGGCGGGGAAAATGCACGACAGCTTCTGCGGCGGCTAGCGGACGGCGGTGCTGGAAACTGCGGCAGAGCTTCTGCGGTGGGGAGCGGGATGCGGCTCTGGAAAACGTGCGAGAGCTTCTGCGGTGGCCGGAACCCCCGCGGTGGCCAATAGGCCGGAGCGGCGCTTGCTGCGAGGGCCGCTCGAGGCTGCTTGCAGCTTTAATTTCCTTTCTTCTTTTACGGCTGCTTTCCTGCCTACTTTTCTGCCTTCCTAACTTCTTTCATATTTTCCTGCTGTCTTGCAAAAAGGTCAAACTTTTTGCATTTATACACTAAATATTTATAAATTTGCATCTGAAAAAATCTGCCTTTTTAACTTGAAAAATGTTTAGAAACTCTTTATCTGGTTTACTGCTGTAATTAACCCAACTTTAGGTATTTTGGCATATCAACCACACTCATAAACAAAAAGGTTGTGTTTGCCAGTTTTTTCACATTTTGGGATGTATAAAAAGGAACATGGCAAGAGAACCTGGCGACTGCTCCATTAATGTTTTTGTGTAATGTGCTGTTGGTGCCAAATTACACAGTAGAGTGAGACTGAAGAACCATATAAGCAGACGCACTAATAATTTTATAATCTATGAGGCTCAAGTTTACCACCAGAAATGATTAAACCCATCTGTCATGTTTAATTTACTTCTCCTAAAATTGGAAGCATTTACTTTCAACAAGTTTGCTTAATGAACAACTTGTCATTTTCTAAATTGAAGTTGTATTTAACTTAAAGTGGACAATAGCTTTTGATAGTATTTGTTACAGAATTATTTGAAGGTGTTTGGGGTTTTTGCTTGAGATTGATAAAGAAATAAATTAATACATTTTCAAGTTTTGGCAAACCCTTTTATTTGACTTTTGTGAATATCCCCTGCTTCATGTTTTATAGACTAAGTTCATAATTTTAATCTTATTTTTTGTTTAGTTAGCTGCAGTCTGAAACTTTGCCACTAGATGGTGCTGAAGCTGTCACATAAATCATAACTTCCTGTGACAGACACACATGTCCTGTCAGTACTGACAGATTTATCAGCTGACCATATGATACAGTTCATTTTGGGTTTTATTAAAATGTGGACAATACATTATTAAATCAGGATTTAAATGGTTACTTCATTTAAAAGAAAAACCTCCATGTTTTGTATGTTTCAAAGCCATGTCATGTGCAGCAACAATTTATACATTTTTCCTGACCTCTGACCCAGGTGTCAGAATTTATTTTGGTTTAAATAAAAGCTCTATTTAGGCTTGTTTTCAGTCAATTTTGATTAAGAATTCCTGCAGGATAATCTTATTTATGGTTTTCTAAACGGTAGCTTCTCTAAAAGAGTCACATGTCACTCTCATCAATATCCCTGGGTCCTTAGTGGCACCGCTTGACCTGTCTGAGGCTACCACAGGTCAGAGGTCAATGCTGGTGACCCTCAGGTTCCTTCACATGGTCGGCCTGGTGCTCCGGGACTCTTTAAGTGGTGGGAGGATTAATGGGGCCCGATTTGACTTTGTGGATAAACGAGGGAGGATTTATGGGGCTGACGGCTGGGTAATGGACCCTGACTGTGACCATGGAGCGGCCTCGGCCACTTCACAAAGTCGTACCGTTGACATTATGTTGAAGAACAGCAGCCTGAGTGGGTGGTTCATAGATGAGGGTTCTCTGTAAGGCAATCTATTTGTAGCACTCTTTTAGAAAATCCAAAATCTACTGGATCCAGTCAGCAAAGGTGCTACCCAGTTGGCCTTTCAACTGTAAAAGGGGTTTTGGTATCTAATCAACCTTAGTTTGAATTCCTTGAAAGTTATTATTTAAAAGGCATACTTTTTTTTTCTACATCTCTTCCGAGACAAGTAGGCTTTCACAAAATTTTCAACATTTGTGTCAGTAGTTTTCATTTGTACAAACATGTTGATTGATAGAGGTACAAAGAGGAGGAAGAGGAATGCAAGTAAGTTTCACAGCATTCCATGTCCAATCCAAATGTATTTATAAAGCACATCAAAACAGCTAGCATAGGACCAAAGTGCTCTAAAGTTGAAACAAAATATGGAACAGCAGTCGAAAACAGACGTGATACAAATTAACACGGCAGTATAAAACCAACATAAAATATCAACTAAAGGCAATAAATGAGCTAAGACCAACATTTCACAATGTGTCAAAGACAAGAAAAGATGGATTTTTTTCAAGGGATTTAAAAATAAAGGGACCAGTCTTATTTCCAAAGACATCATTCTACAGTCTGCTATTTTAGATGGATAGTTTAGACTGGATGTTTAGCTTCCACAGCTCTGAGGGTTGGTAATATGACCTGTTTCTACAGCAATATCTTCTTTTAAAATCCTTAATTCCAAAAACAAAAGAAGTATTTCCTTTTGTCTATTTATACCAAGACAGCAGAATGCTTTCATGTGCACCTAGTTTAGTTAAATTCCAACTCCTTTTTGATGAAAGTAGTGAAGAAAAGGAAACAAAAAGCCTCTGAAAGAGAAGAGTCATCTAAATGCTGCGGATTATCCACAGTTAAAGCTATTTTAAGACTGTTTAGATCAGTGGTATCCAAACCTTTTAAACCACGGACCAAAATTGGCAAGTTTAAAGTCCTGAGGGGCCACGTTTTTCTTTCTAATTAAAAACTGTCATTTTATTGTGTTGTAATATATAAATTTGCCATTAAAAACAACAAAAATGTCCATCTACACCATTTGTCGAATGACCAAACTTGAGATGTAGTCAGTGGCCACACTAAATTTTTATAACATCTGCAAATAGTGCTTGAGCCACACTTTGGACACCCCTGGTTTGTGTTATATTTCAACATATTTCATCGCATTACAACAATATATGCTATTCCTTCTCTTAATGCTGCCTTAAAAGAACATTAAATGTATTTTTCTTTGTCCAGAACCTTTTTCCGAGGCTTCTCATATCCTCAGGCAAACAGTACATTTGTTGTTATTAGAGGAAAGCAACATTTTCAGTTATTTGGTGAGACATCTATAGTGAGTCAGTTTAAAGTTGCTTAACTCATCCACCAGGCAACAATTGGTTTATAATTAGAAAAAGAATGACCAGACAAATGGCAACATGACAGAATTGGCTGAACATGTGGTTTAGTTAGTTTGGAGCTGAAAGGATATTTGTGTTTGTGTCAGAAATGGTTGGAATGATCATTTTTCATCCGTCTACCACCACTAACCACAGACACACACACGCACACACACAGTGACCTATGTTAGTTCCTTCTTTCTGACTTGTTTTCCCCTCTGCTCTCTTATTCTGACCACGTTAGACCAGGATCCTGTCGCTGACCCTCCAAAGAGAGATTGATTACAGGAAAAGAGGAGAATTTTGTTTGCTTTCCCTTTCTGTGTCTCAGTTTTCTCCTCTTCCACTCTTTTCTGTAGCGTTTTGTTTATCCCACTCTGCTTTACCCCCTCCCCCGTCTCTCCCACCCCATCTTTATTTTTCTCCTCTGTCGAGTAAAATTTGAAACACCCCACTATAGATTTTTCTTCCTCAAATACTAGCCTACTCCCTTTGGGGGTGGATAATAAAAGCAAGGAACAACACATGGGTCTAAATTAGATTGCTTTGAGTTTGTTTTATTGTGGATTCAGACCTGCCCATGTTTGCGCTCCTTCAGTCGGCTCTGGTTAGATGTGGAGAAGGGCTGTGGCGAGGGTGCACACATGAACGTGTGCACTGTGTTGACGTGATGCAAAATGATATGCTGTGACATAGAGGCGCTCTTTGGGTGAAGTTATTCTAAAATAAATGTGACTAAGAAGGTTATAGGTTTAAAGCTAACACAGTTTTATGCATTTCTCTGGTCACGCAACAAAAATTGTCTTTTGTTTATTACTATTTCTAAGGTTTTTGTTTAACTTCTTGGTAAAGAGAAACTATTTTCTGACTTTTAGTTTTTCAAAAGATTTGATCTAACCCAAATCTTTTCTGAAAATACATCCACCAGTAGGGGAAATCTAAAACTAAACTTTACCATATAGTTTTTTGGCATTGTTCTAGATGCAGTTGGTTGACATGCTGCAACCAGTCTGACTCCTAGCGCTCACTTTTTCCTCACAGATACACCTCTGTTGGTGAGGAGCAGCAGCGACTCTGTTTTGGCACCTCCTCATGAGAGAACCTCTCCACCTTCACCTCCACCTGATGACCAAAGCATGGAGCCTTCACCCGAGCCAGTAAGTGTTTCAGTAGCATCTTTATGATGGAAAAAATATACCGCACATACATTACAAAATGTTTTATTTTTGCCATTTTCGCCTTTCTTTACATGAATAGGGGAAATTTTAAGACGCTTAGATCAACATGTTGCATTTCCAGCTAGTTTAAAAAAAGGGCTGGAACTAACGATTATTTTGATAATCGATTTTTTTGACCATCAATTAATCAGCTTTTTTAAAATTAGCACATTCTGCATATTTTGCATTTAACCATATAAGCCTTTTATATAGAACATTAGAAGTACATTAAAAGATGAAAATATTTTTTTTTTTATCAAGAAAATAAAAATTTTCCAATAACGTAATATTACTTTATTGTATGTTGCATCATTTGTACCAAAGCTTCTGCTGAACATGAATATAGTTTTTGGATTAACTGATTGAGTTTTTTGTTTTTGCTGAATTGGTACCAAGTGAAGCTAAAACTATGTCTCTTGAGGAGTTCTAGGTCGAACATATTTACAGATAAACGTTTTTATTTTATATCCTAAATGCAAACTGGATATACTTATATATATATACATTATGTATATATATATATATATACAGTATATATATATATCCAGTTTTGACTTGATTGTTGCTCTGAGTATGTTGTTTTCTCAGCACAGATTTGTTTTTGTCTGTATCGTCAAGTTAACAATTAATCGATTGCTAAAGTAGTTGACGATCAATTCAATAATCAATAAATCATGATCAATTGAACTAATTGTTTCAGCCCTAATTTAAACAAAGCTAGCTGCCGTCTTTTAGCCTAGCTCTGAGTTTCAGGCTGGATTCAGAAAGGGTCTCCTTTTGAAGGGCTGGCCTCCTTTCTGTGGCAGAAAGCCATTAAGGATGCTTTTGTCTGCTGCCTTTTCTCATCCTATGCGTGTAGTGTTGAAGCACTATGAGGTCAGGCTAGAGTGTGTGTGTGTGGGGGGGTGTGGAAGCGTGTGTGTGTGTGTGACCGAGGGGATAGCTCAGGTTGTTTGCTCCCGCTGCGTTCGGCTCAGTGGTGACTAAGCAGAACACGGGCATCAGCGGGCGACGAGTAAACACAATGACAGGGAACATGTTTCCTGTCCAGCAGACACACTGGGCCTCATGTGCTTCAAGCAGAGCAGCTGGACCAGAGTGAACACGCTCCAACTGTACATATGTCTTAAAATAACCTGACAACTGTTTTTACAAAGTCCAAATCTCTGCTTGACATATGACTTCAAATTAAGGCCACTTCAGTCTTACTAAACCCACACAATGATGATTAAGAATTAGCAAGAAAAATCAGTTACAGATATGTTAATAAGAGCTTATTAAACTTTATTTCTACCTGAATACAAAGGCTGGTATTCAGACATTTTAAAGTTTAACTGTGTATTTTGCTGCGAAATGATCTGCAATCGGGTATTTTTATATTTTGTGTTTTATGAAAGACAGGCACATCCAGGAATCTTTCTGTCCATCCAACCCACTGTTCATCTGAACATCCATCCATTAGGCTGTCAATCAATCTGTCTGTCCATCATTACTTGTTGGCCTGTTTTAGTCAACATTTCAGTCTGTTTGCATGTCAGTCCCTAAATCTAACGCACTGACCATCCATCTTATGAAAAGACTCCTAAATAACAATACAAGTTACTTTTAAGAGGTTTTGTAATTGTATATCCATCCATCAAAGTAAAGATGAATTGTAAACTGCACTGTATTACTCTAAAAAAAAAAGATAAAAACACTCTCCACACTTGGTAACTGAAATAAACGCACTCGAAATTCCTAGATACATATTCGCACTTTCCTCCACTCTATCTTGAAGCAGCTATTGAAAGATAGATTAAGTGTAATTCACCCTGATACTGTGATGAATATGTGGCGTGTCCCAGTAATGGATTTATTTTTCTTCTTCTATGGTGAAGGCCAAGGTTGGCCCAGTCCTCTCAGCTCATACGTCTCTTAGTCAGGCTTTCAGAGGAGCTAATGAAACTGGCAAAGGGCTGAACAGTGCTAAACATGCAGACGGCTCTTTAATTAAACTGCACTCGCTGCCACATTCAAACCCAATAAATGAGACCTTTAATTTTACCAGCCTACTGTGGAGACTGCTGAATGCTTTACTTGCTGCACCTCTCACCTCGCTCTCGTTCTCTTTCTACTTATGTCTCTGACGTGTTTGCTCATGTCGGCAGAGAGAGCGCAGAGCATCGGTGTGTGATCGTGCCGTTGAATCCGTGGGTCAGGGAACATGGGCGACTGCACCGAAGCTGTGATCTTTACCGTCTCGACTGGCTGACACGTTGCTGATGGGAAACACACGAGCAAAAAAAACCCCGCGCATTTCATTACCCATCTGACAGCAACCTCAGACACACACGCATGCACCCCTCACATGTCTCCACACCTGCACTGACAACAAAAAGCACCTGAAATGCAGAAACATGGGCGACGGTGTGCGATACCAAACACAGGAGTCAACCTGTTTGTCGTGCTTATGTAGCTTTAAAGACAGCTTTCATAAATTATGTGAGTGTTGAAGATGAAGCCACAGATCCTGTTGCAAGCTGCACTTAAAGAAACAAGTAAAACAGGCATTTTATTTGTGCTAGCAATGTCTTAATTTTGTCAGCTTTCACATCTAATCCCTGTGGGAATCACAGCTGAACATTAAGCATTAAAAGACGAAGCAACTTAAATAAAAGTGTAAGAGCAGAAAGTGTTGTGTTTTAGCACAGTTACTGTATTTAAACCTCAAATTAAGCTCTCTAGACTAAAAGCAAAACATTATTCTTGTCACCAATCAACATCAGTGGAAACTCTGGTATAGTTTAATTGAAATATAAATGTAGCACTTACTAAACTCAACCACTCTATCATTGTTGTTATAAAAACGACCTGACCTGACCAAAAGCAATTAACACCTTTTTAGTCAATGAGATCATCTAAACTCAGAGAAGATTATTCATGAAAATACCTGTGGCAACATGCAAAAAGATGTTTAACATTTATAAGAAGGGTTTGATTGCTTGTAATGCCAAAAAGTAGTTTTTCATTACTATCATTTAATAAAAAACATAATTGTAAACATATTTATAATATTGAAATTGACATTATCACATGGCTTTATTATCTTCTGAGAATCTCATTTTCTATCTGTTACAAACATCTTAATCAAATCTATGTCTACTGGATATATGAATCATTTCTGTCCTGAAAGAAAATAAGTCATTGTAAGATATAGGTCAAGCAAAAACTATCTGAAGTGACAGGTTAAAGTAGAACATTATTCAAACCTTAAATAATTGGATCTGAGATTATTGCAGAGGTATGAATGTGACTGGATACCCCATGGTGTTTATTTAGAACTTCATGCTATATATTCAGTGGCTAGTAGAAAATAATTTTGACCTATGCAAAGCCAGGACTGCAAGTTGTGCACCAGTGGCTTGAAATGACAACTAATTTCAAGAACCTGTAGCCAATTGTCTCCAGAAAGTGATGATTGAAAACAACCAGGAAGGTTTTCTTAAATTCTTTCACAGTATCATCATTAGTCATTCTTGCATTAGTTTGGTGGGGAGTACCGCATAAAATAATCTCCTCATTTTCTGTTACCTTAAATAAATAAAACATTGTGAGTGTGACCCCTAATCATTTGTATCCATTTAGTGAGACACTGTTAGATTTTACAACTTGCTTATCAGCTCAGTTCCACTTTAAAAGATGCAGCCATTGTTATTGGAGCTCAAGCTGATGGTAGTGAGATGGCTGGCTGAGCACAGCAGGGATTATGGGACTGCTGTTGTCACATCTAAATAAACTGGACTGACCACCCTGAAAACTTTGAAGTGATCCTTTAATGTTGAAGCAGATTTTAGTTACAACACGCTCACCCTTTTACATGTTGCGTTGCACTATGCACATATTTTCCTACAAGATGTACAATAACAGCATGTGTGACTCAGTGACATACGTTCACCTGCACATCTACTGTGTTTTGAGACGCTAACGCGTTCTCCTGCGGGAGAAGACGTTCCCGTGCGCTTCATCTAATGTTGATGCGGGGAAGATGCGCAGCAACAATGGAGCCTCCAGCTCATCTTCCTGCCCCCGCACACACTCATTGTCGGGTAATCTCGCACTGCCCAGATAAGTGGGTCAGCATTTGTGCAGGCAACATATGCTTTTGAATTCATAAATGTGAGATTTTTAAAAAATCAAATGTTTTCCGCTCTGCAGAGTTGATGTGTGACTGTATTACTGGCAGTGGATGCATGCGTGGGTGCGCATGCGACTCATAAAAGCGTATATGTTTATTGTGAGGCAGCGAGGGTCCACTGGGAAGCTGGGTGTGGTGGAAGCGGGGGGGTTGCTAAGGAGTCGGCTGGTGGGCGGGAGCTTTTTAGTCATTAGAAATGGTGACACAATGAAAGTGACAAGGCAGAAGGAACTAATTGCACCCCTCTTGTTTTTAGTGACGGGGGACAACTCCTAGGTCCCACTCAGTGGCTGCATTTGTGCAACAGTTCGATGTCGTCTCTGTCTTTTTCCTCTTTGTGGATTTCTCTCTCCTTCCTTTTCTCGGTTTGTCCCGGGGTTGTTGATTTGGCTTAAAAATAGAGCACTGGCTGACACGGGGCAGGGATGAATGGAGGAGGGGGAGGGAGAGGTAGATGGATGGACATACAGTAGATGGAGTGAAGCAGGGGCAGCGCGCGTCATTGGAGCTCAGAGTCCGGCCGTCATTCTCTCTCCTGTATCTGCAAAGGTGATTGATGGCAGAATTTGATTGTTTCGCTAATTATTGTTGGGCCTTCTTCTGAAAGCTCTGTGGCTGCTGCTTGTTTAGCCTAAAGGCTGGAAATGGGTTATGTTTATATCATGCTAACTTTGATCATCTCTTTTTTTGTGTGTTGAAGGAGATCAACAATGTACTGAAGGGAGCCCTGGAGAGACTGAACACGGAGAACCCCCCACCCAAAACGATGAATCAGGTTAACTTCAGGTAAGGTGTTTTATGTCGGGACCATCCAGTAGCTGGTTGGAGTAATTGGAGACAGACTAGGATTAGCACTAATGTCTTTGTTTGACAGCCCGACACTCTGGCTGGATTAAACTGTCTCATGGATGACAGTCGACTGTGGATGTGTCTCATTAGGTTGCTGTGGGTACAATAGAGTTTATGTGGGCGTGATTAGAAGTAAAAGATGATTCTTTCACCACTCTGACTCGAGTTTTGTCATACTATTAATGTTTCTTAACGTACTACAGGCAGATTATTTTTTATTGTACTGAGCCTTACTCAATGCAGGTTCCTAATCAGTCTAGAAAAGACTGGAAATGTTTAAAATTTTATTTTCCAGATCTGGAGAAGTTTGGAAAAACTTATAGAAAGTAGAAATGTTTGGATTCACAGAATCCATTCCCTAGTAAATGTCTAAAACATCCATCTATCCGTCCATCCGATTATCCATCCCTTCAGTTGTCCATCCGTCCATTCATCATCCGATTGTTCAGTTATTCAATTGCTTCTCCATCTGATTGTCCATCCGCCCATCCACGAATTCATCCATGTTAGTGTTGTGATAAAATGGTCTGAACAAATCTAAAATTTTGAGGACAAAAAGTACCTTAAAACTAGATTTGAGCACACAAGTGATTAGTAACATTTACACAGCCAGAGAAGTTAATTTTCATAGGAGTTGCTTAAATTAAAGGGTGTATAATTAATAATCTTGGTTGAAAAACTAACACTAAACACTTGCATTCCCTCCTGTAGGCTTGTAAGTATTTTTTGGATTAAAAAAATGATAAGATACAATATATAGGTACAAAACGTATTGAGTCTACCACCACTCATTTATATTTTGTTTGTCATCGGGCAGAGCTATTCATAAATAAAGTAATTATGATCTGTATTTGTCAAAGTTTTTCTTTAGACATGAATCTTTTAAGTGCACAGTGTCTGTGTATGCCTATTAGGAGAATGAAACAGTATTGATCTGCGCAGATCTCCGTCTCTCTTGAAGTCATGTCCTCAGTTCTCTCTCTCTCTCTCTTTTTTGTCCACCTCAAATCTGCTTCAACACATCGTTTGCACATCCTCTGCATCCGATCAGCGCGGCTCTCTTAAAAATAACTGGAGGGAATCACAGGTGCTCAGAGGAGGACGTGCCTGAAGTGGCAGATGGTGATTTTTCAGTGTTTTACAGTACAGTGGTGTCTTGACAGCACTGTGATACAATGGAGGCACGCCTGTCAAAGCTGGTTTGCCATGGTAACAGATGGCTGGCAGTTGAAGAAAGCACAGTAAGCAACCGGGGGGACACTTCATCCAGGGTCCAGGCTGCAGGTTTGCTCACTCTGCCTCCATATATGTAGAGGAAGTCAACCAAAAGTGGGAGCTCCATCTGTCTCCCAGCTCCTTTCAACCCCCCACCACCCCACTGGAATGCCTGTGTTTGTTTATGTTCGTGTCGGTGGGATGCTAAAATGGGTGAGCGGAGCTACTCTGCATATTAGAGTGCAGCGCTAACGAGCGACTGCTGCCTCTGATGAGCTTGTTTGTGCAGCAGTTTGTTTTTTATGCGAACGGAAATGGGCTGAAGCTGCTTGTGTGTGTGTGTGTTGTTTTTTCTCATTCCGTCACACACACACACACACACACACTCCAGTAAAATGCATTTACGTGATTCAGAAAGCAATCGTGTACTCGTGTGTCATCCCAACCTGGCCTGATTGTGTATCACATCTAAAAAGAAAAAAGTTAATTAAAGCCGTTCTTTTGTTGTCGTGTGTAATTCTAATGCAAGCGTGTTCTCTAATGGAAGGAAACGTGATGCATGTGTGTACATGTGACTTTTCAATTTAGAGGAATGTGACTGATGGTGTTTGTAAGCGTGCAGTAGATGTGGCAATAAGAATGCAAATGAGATGTGTGTGTGTGTGCGGATTTGTGAGTACAGTATGTGTGTGACCCTGGCGGAGGTTAACGAGAGCCGGTTGACAGTGACAGAGGAGCGGCTTATAATGATCCCAGCTAGACCTTGGGCCTGTGTACGAAACACATAAACCTTGAACTTAAGTGGTTTTTTTTTCTTTCTCTGTTGTGTTTTTTTAACCCAAACAGACAGCTTCTTTTTGTTTGCATTGCAGCTTTGAGAAACGTCGGTGGGAAATCTCCATGGGGAAAACGCACTCCTCCATCTCCAACTGCTCCCTTTGAACTATTTTTATAGCTCTCTTTAGGTTGAAGGAGAAGGAAAATGCTTGACTTCATCAAACATGTTTGCCTTCTGCAGGACAGCTCTCAATCCCTCTCTCCAGCTTACAGTTGATACCTTAGTGGGAGATTTTTCCCTCAGCTTTGTTCCTACGCTACTAGAAGCAGTAGAAGTTGCCCCCGCTGACCATAATTTTGCTGCAGGCTTAAAACTTGTACTGACTTGTTCCTTTGTTCAGCTGCATTTTATATAAAAAAAACCCATCACTTTTACCAAAGGTTTGTGCTAGAAAAAATATTTTTCAGCTCAGATTTATTTCTACATTTTTGCTTTTTTTGTGAGGTGGCAATATGCAGTGGATGAAATGCAATAAAAAACACTGCAAATGTTGTAGTTAGCAATTTGTTGATCTAGATTCATAATATGGAATCTCAAAATGCTTGCTCACAATATTGGTAAGGGTATTGTATTTAAAGTGTCAGATAATACATATCAATAATATATTTCAGCAGTTGGATTATCTGCTTTCTGTCCATCACCAAAACATTTGCAGATGATCTGTAAAAAGTATGATCTGAAAAGGCTTATCCTCAGTGTGACACTGCTAAAGATTGACCGTTTTTGCAGATTGAGCTTTATTGCTGCACAATTAGCCGAATGTACATTCCTGACATGTTTTACTCAAAAATAAATGTGCAAATGAATGACTTTGAAATGGAAAACTATCAAGATAATGCCTATTAATGTGATTCGAGCATCAATTAGTCTCATTAACTAAATGATCTGCCTTAATTACAATGAATGTTAAAGAGATTCACACCAGCTTCCTAAAAACGCAGCATTTTGTTCTCCACTAGTTTTGATTAATTAAAAAAAAAAACTGAGCACTTTACTAAAGTTACTGCTGTGTCTGACACTCCATGACACATAAATGTACTTCTTTATGCATAATAATCTTTTTGAATAAATCTTGCTATTTGGTTCCTCTAGACTTTACTGCATGTCTCTATATTAGCTTCTGGAGAGAAAAATCAAACAGATTTAATAACCATTTTTATGCACCTTATTGATATTTAAGGTGGCAATATGCAGTGGATAAAATGCAATAAAAACACCCTGCAAATATTGATCTTAATGTATTAAAATGGAGCTTAATTTCATCCTGCAAATACCAATCTAATATTGCTTTCTGGTTGACAGAAAGGCTCTATAGATGTCTCTTCATAGATCAGACAGAAATGTCGCCATCCCTCCCCGCCCAATATCACAAGCCACCATCTTCCTGCTGATCTGCCCTGCTATTGTCCTTGTTTATCTCCTTCTAAAAAGCAACGGTTCAGGACTGAGCGGAGATTATTAGAGGAAGAGATTCTGTTTCATCTCGATCTGCTTCCCTGTCCGTCTCCTTTTTATCTCCCGCTCCTCTCTTTTGTCCAGCAGCTAGATTGGGTAGTCGAGAAGCAGCCAGATAAGAGGTGAAGTAGCCAGCTGAGTCCCAGTCACACAAACACACACACAATAACGTTTGGCAGGACTACCTGTAAGCTAATTTGTATCCCTATCTTTGTAGCCTGGAGGAAAATGCAAATGAGTTTTGAAGAGCTTGCAGAGAGCCGAGTGTATTTAGGTTTGTCTGCACCATATTGCGAGCGTCGTGATTTATTCTCTCTTTCTCTTTTCTTGGCAGTACTCTTACAAGGACGGTTGAGGTCCCAGGTGACCGGGCCCCCCTGGGTATCCATGTGGTCCCCTACTGCTCCTCCCTAAGTGGACGGTGAGGCTGACTCATGTTGCGATAGCCAGATGGCAATGTTTACATATAAATAAGCAGAAAAATATATTTATCAGCATTCTATCTTGCTTGTTTGCCTCTGAAAACATATTGCCAGACCTCTGGGCCTCCATATTAAAGGCATTGAGGAAAACAGCCGCTCTAAGAGGGACAATCTCTTCAAGGAGGATGAATGCATCGTCCAAATCAACGACACGCTGCTGCAAGACAAAACCTTCGCACAGTAAGCAACAAAGGATGTGGATGAGACGCAGTGTGTGTCAGATAAATGTTAAATCGGGGTCGTACTAACACCATATTTGAATGATAACTTGATCGGTGCTCTTGAGACACATTTCAGTCAGGCTGTAAAAGCAGTAACATTTCAAAGAATTTATGTCTTTTAATAAGGCAATCCAGTTCAAATCTATAGCTACATCTAACTGTGTAAAACATTTATTTGTATTGTCCTAAATAAGAGATTAATTTATGTGGAAATCAACAGATAAAATCCACCAAATGGGATGAAACTCCTGAGCGAGGAGAGATTCAAGATGTGTAAAACAGAAAAAAAGTCTATGTGGAAGTTGGGAGGATTAAAAATGTATAGCATGTGGTGGGACCAGATTACTCATAGTGAGTTCCAGTATGTTGATCACTTCATAGCTTGTATATAATGAGCAAACAAGAACTTGAAGGCAAACATGAATTATATAAACCCTGCTGTGCCATCTGCCCAAAGCCTGCTGTGTGCAACTATGCTGACGTGCCACGTCTCTCATCTGTTTATTTTTTCCCACAAGGCTTTAATAAAAATCTTGAGTTGTTTATTTGATGCCTTATTGTGTCAAACGAGATAATAAGCAAAAACAAAAACCTAAAGATAAATAAACTTTTTCTGTTGATAGGTCTCAGGAGGTGTTCCGTCAAGCCATGTCGTCTCCTACTGTGCGACTGGAGGTTCTGCCTGTAGGCAGCAAGCCTCGCTATGAGAAGACCCTGATCGGCCAGCTTTTCACTGGCGATGGCAAAGATTCCCCTGTAAAGGTCAGGAGTCCGAAAGTACTCCGTCCTCCAGCCGAGATTCAACCCGAAACCAAACTGACCCAAAAAGTGGAGCTGAAGCAGCCAGACCCACGACCCAAGACTCCAGAGTCAGCTCCGCAGAACACACTTCCACTTCAGCCCCAATATGGGTCTTTGGAGAGAGCTTCACCCACACCTCCAGCTCAGACAGCGAGCTCTTCCCCTCCACCCAGGACCCGCAGCCAGAGCCCGCTGGCCAACAAGAGTCCTGCTGTACCCGGGCTTTCTAACCTCACAAACAAGAAGGGTGGCAAGAGGATAAAAATTGACCTGAGGAAAGGTATGTCTCATATTAAATCTGCTCAAAGTGATATCTTACTCCAGTTTAATTAGTCCAGTCAAGAATAAGATAAACTTGTGCTGACTTAAGCCCAACGTAGTTGCCAAAATGAGGTTGCAGTCGTAGCAAGCACTGTTTTTTCCTAACTTTTAAACTGATACGTTAGCATTAAACGTTTTTAATACAGAATCTGATTATTATTTACACATGAAATGGAGGTAGAAGGTTGTGTGCACCAGGGATCTTTCTTTGAGAGACATGTAAAGCATCTCTTGTCCAGAGGAATGGTCTAATTAAAAAGACATATCAGTGTTAAAAGTACAAATGTTATAGCGGTTTTTGTAATCAATTTCTTTATTTTCTTTATAAGAAAATGCTTCGCACGTTCATACAAGAAGATCAGTGCTGACTTACTACCTCCAATCTTCATTTAGTGTTTAGTCATTGGCTTCTGTGTAAATAACCTAACAATGAAAAATATTTGTAAAACCGTTTGCAGAAACCAGTATGTTTGAGGCATTTAAGGATGCAGTGGTTCCTGGTGTTCTTGGAGGTTAAGGACCACAACAAGCCAGTAGATAAAACAGTCTTTAAAATGCCTTAAAAGTCTTAAATGTTAGTTGGTGGAACTTGCAGAAACTCTGGTTAGGAAACATACTACGGTGTCTTTAATTCTCCATTCTGGTGATGGCAAAGAAAGAGGTTCTTAAAAGTCTTTTTCTAACAACATCCAGTGTTTTGTGTTGTTAAAAAGTAAACAGATTGAAAAGATAACCGAAGAACATATACACACACATTCTCACCACAGATATCCAGGGCAAAACAGATGAGTGGATAGAAGAAATTGGGCTTCAGCTGAAAGCTCTATTCACTACTGTTTCGTTGTTAGCTTCTTTTACTCCATCCCATTTCTTTCCCCTTTTTCCATTTACCTGTTCTTTGTTTGATTTGTTTTTCCTCTCCCTTGTCTCCCTCTATCCCTTTTCACCTGACGTAAGATCAGAGCAGGGGATATTATTTGGTTTCTAACACCCTCTCCCTCGGCAACGCCATCTTTCTCTCCGTGATTGGCAGGCGGGGAGGTTTAGGTGCGCTAATGTAGGGCAGGCAGAGGCTTAGCTTGGAGAGCAGATAGCATCGCTCACCGTCTTTAGTATGCCACGGCGGCTTTGCTTTCCCACACACACACAACCTGACGCAGAGCGTGGCACATTTCACTCATGGCTTGGGGCTTGTGGGGCCGTGAAGGAGCGAGAGGGTGGAGGCTCATGGGGGTGTGTGTGGGTGTGTGTGTGGGGAGGCTCTACCACACACAAGTCGACATAAACTCTTGAAATCTTTGTCCAAATCACATCCCAGAGGATGGAAGTCAGAAAAGGGTCTTCCGTCCCTCTCCACGCCTCTCTTCCATCTCCTCCCTTTTTCCTCCCTTCATCAGCCAGCGATCGGCCTGCTCACACGTGAAATTAAAGGCAGAGGCTGTCTAATCCAGCTAGGGGAGAAGCCTTTTCCCAGAGGCTCCCACGGCAGAGCCTGGCATCTAAACCCCGTAGGGAAACGGGCTCGTAAAAATAAGCTAAAGTGGATGACAATGCTAAACTCAAAGACTGTTCAGCAGAAAAAATGGGAAAATGAAAGTGAAGAAAGGGAAAATTTAATTAAGTCTTTAAATTTATAATGAAGCATCTTATTTTAGGAACATAAATTACCCTGCACTGATGTTTTGTTCCCCGCTAGGCACTGAGGGTCTGGGCTTCACCGTGGTCACCAGGGACACCGCAGTCCATGGGCCGGGGCCAATTCTGGTTAAGAACATCCTGCAACGAGGCGCAGCAATCAAAGATGGCCGCCTGCAGCCTGGAGACCGCATCCTGGAGGTAAAGCACGCATTGGGCATCAACCCTTTTATCTAGAGCACATGTGTCAAACTCCAGTCCTCAAGGGCCGCTGTCCTGCAACTTTTAGATGTGCCTCTGCTGCACCACACCTGAATAGAATAATTAGGTCATTAGCAAGGCTCTGGAGAACTGATCTACACAAGGAGGAGGTAATTAAGCCATTTCCTTCCAGCATTTCGTACCTGTGGCACATCTAAAAACTGCAGGACAGTGGCCCTCGAGGACTGGAGTTTGACACCCCTGATCTAGAGGAACAGAGAACAGCAAAAGTAGAGAAAATAATCATATGACTACGTTTTTAGTTTTTAAGAGATTACTTGCAAAACAACTTATATGATTGAACAAAATGACCTACTGTGTAAATATTTGCTCTTGAATGATCTCGTATAGGTGAATGGAGTGGATATGACTGGCCATACCCAGGAGGAACTGGTGGGCATACTGCGCAGCACCAAGCAGGGAGAGATGGTGTCTGTGCTGGTGTCCCGGCAGGAGGACGTCTTCCTGCCCCGAGAGCTGGTAATGGAGAGAGAAAACAACATGCATGTCCTGCTGTAGCTTCACACCGCTGCGTTTACCGATCATTCCTCATCCTGGGTGTGCTTCACGCTTCCTTCCACTCTCTCTCTTTTTCTTTTTTCTTTTTCCTTATCTTCATCTGTGAATGTTTTTATTTTTTCATGCATTTCCTTCACATTGTGCCTTTTCCCTTACTTTCTCCCAAAGGAGAAAACCTCTTCATGCCCTTTCGCCCCACACATGGACACATTCAAACCCACCCGGGCCACGCTCCGGCCTTCCTGTCCCCCTCTGGTTTGTTGACACAGAGATGGCAAAGGAAGGCACGCAGTCACGGAGGAAACACGGGGAGCGTGTCCTCACTTTTTGACATGCTTGCTGACAGTTTACCTGTTACCGCTGAGGGTGTGGAAGGTCAGCGTCGCAGGGTGACATTTAATAAATAAACACCCTTTAAAACATATATACACACACCCCTTGAAACTCTCTGGCTCACTATAAACGATGTTTTCACTTCCTCCCGCCCGTCTGTCCTCTGTGGTTATCCTGAACACTTCAAAGCTCTCTGAGTGGGACTTTGTAGTGACTGATGCATATTCACACCTACACAGACACACAATCTCCAAGTCCTTGATAAAAACTTGAACACAAGTGCTCTCTCTCTCTCTCTTTTGCTCGCTGACACACATGCACGCACAGATGAAAACACCACGTCTTTTTAAACAGCTAAGTTACTGCTTCCCAAAATAGTTTGCCCTCATTAATGGCCCGGCAGTCTTGGCATAACAAGTGCACTTTGAAGAGCCTCATTCTAACACTTGCTGGTATTTGTGCATATGAGAGAGAGATTTAAAGAGGAGTGGAGGGAGGTAGATGAGGAGAATAAGAGGAAGCTGAAGCTGCTTTTGCCCTCGTGAGATCTACCCCTCATCTTCCTTCAGCTCGGTCCTCAGATTCAGAGATGTTAGGATGGGCCCCCCCAAGCACACACTGAAACACTTTTTTTTAATGTCACCGTATTGAAAAGTGCAAAGGATGTGGGAAGCATTACAGGGAACGATAATCGCATGCAAACACACGCCCTACTTAAAAAGATGAAAAAAAAGGACAGTTGGGCTTTAGCCCTCAAAATATGCCAAGCCTACCATTTTCAAATCTGATCAATATTCAGTTCAAAATCCGTTACCAATGTACATCTAGGAAGCAGAACTTGGAGATCAATAACTAACTATATGTCCAGTTAAGACAATTAGTGATAGATAAGGACTTTAAGTTCATAAAATGGAGATTTATATGGCAATTTATCCAATGAGCAGAAGGAAGTCGAGAAAAATGTCTTGTAGATCTAACAAGCTTTTACCATGTGGATAAATTTAAAAGCTGCATGTATGCTATGTATTTTCATTTCTGAAATTTGAAACAATATAACTGGCATCTTTGGCTTGGACATAATCTCTGCTTGAGTTCCAACCAGCATTTTTATTCTGACACATGAGTCAAAGGTGCAAATATACACCTTGAAAATGAACTGAAAAAAATGAAATATAGTTGTTTGTGTCAAACCCACAAAATACGCCATGTAATATTTTATTTTTTATTTTTGTGATCCAGTTTACAACATTCTTTTTGTCTTCAACTATACATCTCACACATTCCCAGAGATCAAAAATTCATGGTAGAACATCAAGAGATTTTTTCCAATATAGAGATTTTTAAAAATGATGACATAGAGACCCATTTTCTATGGATCTTGTAGAAACATCATCGTTTCATGGACAAGAAACCACCACAACAGATTTTATTTCACTTCTTGCATTGTCCTGTCTGTGTTTTTTTTAATCTTTAAGTCTCATAAATCTCACAGACATAGTGGACAAAGATTGTTTTCAGAACAGATGAAAAATATTAGTTTTAATAAAATATTCAGAGTTGTGAAGCTGGGGTCTTGGAAAACATCCACCTTCCATTGTGTTGCCAATTATGGAACCACAATTTTACTCCTCTGCCTATCCTTGTGCTCAGTATTTAGTGCCAAAATAAAAATGGCTTCTTATTCTACCTAATGATCGGCAGCTAATGGAAATGATTTTGGTGTTGCGTCATTTTGTATCCCAGAGAAACAAAGTCCCGGATTATGAATGTGAGGTTTCCGGGATGATATTAAAGTAAAATGTAACAGAAATGCTTGGGTGCAAATAATTGTGCCATCTATTGAAAACTAATACCACTTTGCATGTTATTTTTCCCATTGTTTAAATACAGTATATTAATATCAAAAGGGTTGTATTATTCAGTTAAAGAAAAACTGCTACAACAGTCAAACATACCTTTTTAAAGGCTTCTTACTCTGTATCATTAGTGCCTGCAAATTAATTAGTGTGTGTACATTTTTTTGACATCTAATAATGTAGTTTTGAGGTTGTAATATCAAGGAAAAGCACTCACAATTTGGCCATATCCCAGTCCGTATTTGTTCAACTAAATCAAGCAAATAAGCTCATTACTGTAGTTTAACATGAAGTCTCTGTTGAGATTAATGGCTTTCTCACAATGATTCGTTTTCCTTGGCTAACTTTACTAACGCTGCTACAAATAATAAATGTGCAGCCTGAGCTAATGGAATCAATCAAGGTCTAATTTTCTCTTCTGCTGGATCATGTTTTTTTCCGTCGCAGTCAGAGTAAATAATACCAGATAAAAACTTGAATAAATTCTGGAAAACCACATCTGAACTGTGTTTAAGGGAAAGGTTTGTGCTGGTACTTGTATCCCTGACTGGTCACAGCTGGGTTAGCTTGTTATGCACAGTGATTGTATTGGGTGAGCTTTTAGCTGTGATAACCATCAGAATCCCATATGTGATCATTTAGGGTGAGATGCAGAGTTCCTTTTCCTTCTTGAAATAGTTCAATATGGTTTAAGACAACAGTTCAGTCCTCTTAGCTACTCTTCAAAATTAGAAAAATAAGAAATTTTTTTATTCAAATAAAGCAGATCCATGTTTATGGTCAGAAGTTGTGAAATGGCTTCACCAAATCAGCTACTTGAGGAATAGCTGGAGTTAAAAACAGCCAAAAATGTCAAAATTACTAGAGACGAGGACCTACATTATCTTTTCAACATACAGATAGAAAAATAAGGGGGAAAACAGATAGGAAAAAAAAATCTGTTTGCTAATTTAAATTGCACGCTTAGCTCTTTAAATAAAAAAGTAACATGGCTGCTAGAATCCACTCGTTTATCTTATTTTGGGGGGCCTGACACGTTTTAAAGCCAAATGTAGCTGCAGCCGCCAAGATATTTCACTCGAGACAAAAGCGGTTGCATCAGGGATGACCAGAAGACGTTCATATTAATCCTCAGAGGAAATCTGAGTGTTTGCGCAAAATTTCACTGCCAACTGTTTAGTATTTATTGGCATATTTTAGTCTGACATTTACATCTCAAAAGCTCTGCAGCAAGTGTGACTAATAAGCGATTTGACTGCACTCTTCGTCATCGAACTATAAAGATGCTTCCATTTTAACTGCTGTAGATTTTTTTTTTATCTTTTAGAAATCAAGTAGATTTCAGAGGAACTTTCTGAACTTGATTGATTCATTTCAGTTGTGATCTATAAGCAGATTGAATCACTGAAAGCTCTAAGCAGTCTTCTTTATTCAAATGAATAACAATAGAGCCTGTGAATTAGCCTCATTATAAGGACACAAAAGGCAGCGATTTCTTTTTTTCTTTCTTTGCCACATTCCCTTTAAGTCGTTCTCGCTGTCGAAGTAATTAAAAAGTGATAACTTCTAATCACAACTTCTTTCCTGTCAGCACTTCTGCATCTGCCTCTCTCTCATTCAACACGGCCTCTTTTGTTTCAGGTTTTTATTACGATTGGGGTTTTTGTCAAGTGGATGATGGAAGTGTTTGTGTGAGTGAATGGGGATGGTGGGGGTCAACGCGCACATGGCTGACCCTCTGATGCCAGCAAGACTGGGTCATCTCACAGGAAAGGAAGGGAGGATTCCCCTTTCATCCTCTTCTTTTTATTTTTATTTCCTTCATCCTGTCAGTCTTTGAGTTATTTTTTTTCCTCGCTTCTCTTTCCGCCTAAATTATCCTTCAATCTGTCTTTTTTTTTCCTCTTTATTGTCATTCCTCGTCATCCTGAGGAAAAGGTGTAAAGCTGCGAAGAGGGAAGACATTAATGCGATTAATTGGCAGCTCCGTCGTCGCCGTCATGCGCGGAGAGATCTCATCTTAATTGAATGTCGCTCTCACCACTAATCCTCAGCGCTTTGAAACCCCACATTTAGAAATCCTCACCGACAAAAGCCTCTGTGTGTAATCGCTGTGTATCATCCCCCCCTTCCTCGCATACTCCTCACCACCCACCCTGGGGTTAAAAAAAAGCTCCTTTTTGTCTTCTCATTTGGGTGTTGAAAAGGGTGGCCTCTTCTTCTGACTAAAAGGTTGTTAAAGAGCCATTGCTGAGGGCTAACGATAAATGATGAATGGAGGAGGGGTCCTGGCCACCCAATCTGCCCCCAAGGAAACTGGCATTAGGGGAGTTATTGCAGACTGTGGTTGTGTGTCTGCGAGCCACTTGGTTGTGTAAATACATGGAAATCAGTGGTAAAATACAACAAATAAGCGTTTTTGTTGTACCCCACCATGCTCTGTTTTGGCCCTCTTCACCTTTAGTATATTTGTAGAATAACAGAATATTTTAAACCTCCCACATCGCCACCTGAATCCTCTCAAGTGTCTGTCAAGCAGGGAGGTCTTTTGAAAGCTTCTGGTTTTAAATAACGTCACCCTGAAATCCCTTGTTGATAAAAATAAGCTGTGATTGAAAGTCTCCAATTAGACTGAAGCAGAAAATAGATCCTGAGACTGTTGAGGGACTAATTTTGCCTGATTAATCTTATTTTCTTGGCAAATGTATTGAACACCATGTGAAGTGAAGGTTCCTATTGTCAAAGTTAGATGGTATCAGCAAAAAGACCTGCAGAACTTTCTGTTTTCAGGAGTGATTTTTTTTTAATTAATTTTTTTATGTATGTTTGAAGTTGATCTCTGTTTTTCATTACTTGAAGGATCTGGCTTCAGACATTCTGGTCACTTTCTATTTTTCATTAGAATATGACGAGTAGGAGCCTCGATTATAGAAGATGAAATAAAATTTAAAAAAATGTTGGCATTCTCAGATTTTTGCCGTCATCCTTCCATATATTCTAATCTATTGTTCATTCATCTAGTCTTTATTCACTTATCCATTATCCACCCATCCAGTACTGTATATTGTCCATCGGTCCATCCATCCATCCATCCATCCATCCATCCATCCATCCATCCATCCATCCATCCATCCATCCATCCATCCATCCATCCATCAATTTAATTATCCATCTGTTCATCCATCCATTCATTCATTCATCTGTCTGTAGTGTAGTAGGTCTGTACCTCATGTGTTATATCTCTGTCTGCAGTAGGCAGATCTATGCTTTCATTAGATACATCAAAACGTCTGATTTTGTGTCGCAGAGGCCTGTTGGAGGAACTTCAGCTCTTTAACCCAGATAGGAGTGAAGCTTTCACGTAATTACCCAGGATTGGATCATCATGTTTCCCCACTCAAACCCTAAGTTTCCCCTTTGCTGCCTGTCTTCGGCTCTAAACCCAGAGAAAGTTAGTTACTGTTGAAAAATCACAGTACAGTCTATTAGCCTGCAATTAATAAGCACCCACTTGTACAGCAGTGAAAGCGGGGACTAAATGGATCAGTGTGTCACAGCTTCTCAGGATTTTCTTTCGCTCCATTACCTTTAGTGACTTGAGAGCTCCTACTCACACTTTAGGGCCGAGTGTCCCTCCCCGCCTGAAGGCTTCGACAGCCTGTTGTTTTAATTAAGCCGTGGCAGTTCAGAAATAGATCTGACACGAAAAGAGGCTGTAAGATTATAAGCAAACTGGAGTGGGAAGCTCATGTAGCTGTGAGTTTTGCAAAATCATCCAAGAGGACGCGCTCGTCTTTCGGCTTGGCAAATTCTTGGATCAAGGTGTCTGACGTAAGGCTCCTGCAATCCTGTTGGGGCCTCCTCAGATGTGCGACAAGTGGGTATGAGTGCTTTAATGGATATTTGTATATCCCTACAAAATCATACATACACACATGCAAGAACGGTCCTCTGCCTCCCTGAAACGATCGGCGTTGAGGTGAACCCGCTCTTTTCTCAAGGAGACTAAATTGCGCATTAGCAAGCGTTAATGATAGACATTTTACTTTCCTCTCTTTTTTCCTTTCCCCACTGCCCGCCACAGTCATTTTCCTCCCATCAAGTAGCAGTGGATGAGAGGCACGGGTGGGTGAAAGATGTGGAAAAAAGACCTGTAGGAAGTAGTCAGGTGGAGGAGTCAGAGGGTTGAGAGATTTGTATGAAATGCAAAGAGTAAGGGGGAGAAGAAGTGGGTATACCTCAGGGATGGGTTATTACTTTTAAATGCTACTCTCTGCCATCCTTCCCCCTTTTCTTTCCTCCTCCCTCCCCCCGCTGTGCTCCAGGAGGAGGTATGAAAAGGTTATTATGTTTCCTTTAGAAATGACTCTCTCTCCGTCTGCTTTTCATCTCTAAATGGAATAACCTCGCTACAGTAGCTTGCTTTCTTTCTTCCTCCCCGCAGCCACCTTCTATCTGACTATTTAATCCGTCTCTCTCCTCCTTCCTTCATGTTTTCTGGCTTCCTGTGTTAAATATAATCAATGTACTGTTGGCAGACACCTTATCAGCCGCATATGGTGCTCCCACATCAGTAATCAGCTATCGTGCGCGGGGGTTATGATGTTAAGCTGGCTTTAGGTGCGTGGAGTATCAGGTTCAGATTTGTGGCTTGTTTACAAGCTCTTTTTCTTTTCTTTAAAAAAAAAATAAAATATATATATATATATATTTTTTTTTTCAGAAAGGGGAGGAGAGGAGCAGTCAAGCGATGGAGGAAGGAACAGAGCAGCTGATGTACGAGATCCCGCTCAACGAGACGGGCTCGGCCGGCCTGGGCATCAGCCTGAAGGGAAATCGATCGAGGGAGACCGGAGAAGATCTGGGAATCTTCATCAAGTCCATCATCCACGGAGGGGCTGCGTATAAGGTGTGCTGGGAAACAGGCGATCCTAGAAACGTACTGTACCAAACCCGAAGCGTGCAGTTTTAAAAAACAATTCAACTGGTGTCCAAAGCTGCAAAACATGAAAAACCGAGTCTCCCTAAAGTATTAATACTCCTTTTTCGGTCATTTTGCAGACATAAACTACAATATATTCAATAGGCAAATATTCTGTGTTCCAGGATGCAAATCTTTAAGTCAAGTTTATTTGTGTAACACATTTCAGTAACAAGGTGTTGCTGAACAAAACACAATACAGCAACCAATTATGAAACCAGCAAAAATAAATACTTTTTGTCAAATGCCATCGTTGAAATAATCAAGAAAATATAAATCAAATATGTTGATTTATGTTCCAGTTATTAGGAATCAGTAGTTTTTAAGTTTTCTGGAATTTGTTCCAGATTTGTGGAGCATAGAATCTGAATGCTGCCTCTCTAGGTTTGGTTCTGGTTCTGGGGATGCAGATCAAACCAGAACCAGAAGACCTGAGAGATCTGGAGGGTTGATGGAACAGCAGCAAATCTTTGATGTATTTTGAGGCTGAGCCATTACACTGATTTATAAACATTTGAAGACACTGTTGCAGTAATCAGTTTGACTAAAGGTTCCTGTATCAAACAGTTGCATGCAGACAACAAATTGAAACAAGCTGCTCACCTCTAGAAGTTCATAACAGTTGAATAACTTGAAAATGGTGAAACACATGAATTTTGTTAAATATTTAACGTCTAGTCTAAGCTTCAAATGTTTCCATCTTATTCCTTCTGACTCTTCCTCCCTCTTTCCTCTGCATCTTTCTGTTTCCTCTCATCTCCCCCGACTCATTTCCTGTCTTTTTCCGCCGCTGTATCCCTCCTCCCTTCTTGCTTCCCTTGATCTTTGACACCCATTGACCCCTAGCGGCCTTACTGCACAAGCACCGCAGCCGTCTTATCTCTATCACTCAGCACTCTCTCCAACTTCTGAGTGCATCAGGAAAAGAAAAAAAAAACACTTTGGAGATTTCTCCACTTGGCCTCGATACCCGCTCCTCGCCTCAAAACTTCTCCTGCTCCCAGATCTGCTCCGCGCGACAAGCGGGAACAGAGACGACTGTGCCGTTGGAGATAAACGGCTGGTCTGGGATCAGTACAGCCAGACGGCATCAGCTCCCAGAAGCTCCTTTAGAAGTAGTTTTCCGACAGCTGCCGAGGCGGATAGCGTTCAGACAGAACGGCCTAGTAAAGTAAAGATCTCCGGCTGGCTGCAAAACAGGTCTCTGGGATGAGACGGGAGAGAAAAAAAAAAGAGAAGGAAGAAAGGAGCATCATCGAGCTGCAGAAAGAGAGAAAGATAAGCGGGGGCTCTCAGTGGGAACACAATACGGATAAATATGTGTGTGCATCTCCTCCACCGTGTTGATGGATGCAAATGAAAACCAGCTAAGGGCTGTGATGAATCTCTGCGGCGCCGAAGGATCTCCCCTGAGCCTGACTGACACAATCACAGAGACTGAGAGGAAACAGGGCGGAGACGGAGACGAGTCATGGAGAGATCCAACCCATTTCCATTAAGGAAGTTTTTGGGACTGTCAGGCCCCAGGCCTTAATTAGATTAAAAACTTCTTCTAACTTCATCCCTGATCATTCTAAAGACCAGGCTGGGGAGCCAAATTGAAGCCGCCACAGTTTACATGGTGGAGTTTAGATCGGCCTTAAAAAAATCCAACCTTGTGTTGGATGTATTGTAGGATTAAACATGCTACAGAAGCCTGATCAGACGCGATCAATAATTTCGGGTCGGGTTTGGGTCGGGCTATGGCCATAAATCTAAACTCTAACCCAGATGAAACGGTCAGAAACCCGCACAGCTCTGACTAGTTTGAGTTTTTGATAACAGGCAGCAACATGTTTGTGTGCGTTCTCGTTGGTATAGGTTTAAGGTCAGCCAAGGCGGTGCCTGGTTAATGAGTGGGGTCAGAGGTCAGCACTGACCATAATACGGCGCTCATGACTCCACACACTCACTCCAATGCGTCTTGGAGGCTCTTTATCGTTATTATTCCTGTTTTTCCCTCTACCTCCCTGCTTCCATCTCTTCCTCCCTCTGTCCCTGCAGGGCAGCTCTCTGCGTTGCCTCTCTACAAAAGGCTGCTATTTAAAACACTTAGAAGTGATTTAGTGCCCACAGAGGCTATTCCATTAGCTGCTCTATGTATTTATCATGGCTCTCCCGCTCTCAGTAGATTGCTAACTCCACAATTTTCTTGCCTTCACCCACCCTTCTTTCATTTTCTTTTCTATCTCTCAAACACACAGACTTATTTCAGAGCTTTTCTCCAGTTTCTAACTTCACTTTCTTCTTTTAAAACTTAATCAGTGCCTTGTCCCATTTCTCCTATTTTATATTCTGTGTAACAGTAGCAATCTTTACTCCTTCTTTTTGCCCATTTGAGCAGTTTTTATTCTGCAGATATTATCTCATAGTGCATTGCACAAGCATTCACAACCCTGGAACTTTTTCACATTTTGTCCTGTTATAACCACAAACTTCAAGGTATTTTGTTGGGATGTAGCAGTAACCCAACAAAGTATTTAAAATACTTCAAGGTATTTTTAATATGTTTATCTACTTTATAAATTTTTTGGATTAACCAATTGATAAGCAAAGTGTGCTGAAGAGATTTGTTGTTTTTTCAGATTTTGAATCTGGTTGAGCTAATAAAACTATGCTACAAAATTGTAGCTACTTTTGCTCTGTGGCATGAAAAGCCACAATTATCTTTCTACTGCAGATGCGATAAAAAACATCATAAACGGAGCAGTGGTGTTGCTTTAATAAGACATTTAATTTCTCCACAACAGGACGGCCGGTTAAACGTAAACGACCAACTGATCGCTGTAAACGGCGAGTCGCTGCTCGGGCGCTCCAACCACGCCGCCATGGATACGCTAATTCGGTCCATGTCGTCAGAAGGGAACATGCGGGGAACCATCCAACTCGTGGTCCTCCGGTCACCCAGACAGGTGAGGTTAAAATTGTTTCATAGTGTTGCTGAAAACTGCTGTATTCCTGTCTGAATAAATCTGTTTTTACAGCATATTCTTCTGTAAAAAGAAACACGGATGCAAAGAAATTCACTGTGTAGTTCTGTGAATTAAAACAAATCATGGTGTTATGACAAATTAATGCAGCCATGTTTGAATTTTAAAAAGAAGTGTACTCTATAATAGCTGGATATACCTCTGCCACTTCCCTCTGCTTTGAAGCTCTGTAAATGTGGGGCATCATGTTAAAATTTCCACATCTTCTGCTCTTACTTTTCGTCTGGTGACTTTTATTAAATGAAACATTCAGCATTGCTTATGCATTATGAAATTCTCAGCTGCTTCTGTTCAAAGACTTCGTGTTAGAAGTAAATACTGCTGTTTTGGCAGGAAAATTTGTAATATTTATAATTAAGCTGAGAATCATGTTGCTTGTTATAGTTTTAGACTTAAAAAATGCAACTAAAGCCTAGATATTAGCCAGCTGTCCTACATGTTGGTTAGAAATTTGACATATTACACAACCCGAAGAAAAAAAAATATCTGGCTGTATTTCTTTCCTCAAAATAAAAAAGTCATTCTTTTGCCCATTGCTGGATACTTCTGGGTAAAAATAATGAATGAATGTTTTTTGGTATATTTGATTAGTTAGATCCTGGAAAGTTATTTTATTATTTCTGTTCATTTTGATGATATCTGCTATTGAAGACTGAAAATTCAGTTTCTCAGAAAATGTTAGCGTTTCTTAAAATATGTTGCTTCAAATGCTGACTGTCCACAGATTTCTGTTTTTTTATTGTTGGAAAGTGAAGTGGAGGGAAAAATGCAGGAGGAAAGCGTCACAGTCACTGCATCAGGAAATCTTGACACTTTCTTGCCCAGCTGACATTGCCTTAAATAATCAAACTAACAGTTTTGTAATAAGGTATAATCTAAAGTTTGATTGAAAGCCTAAGTTTATATAGCATTGTTTATAGTCGAAACGAGATATTTAAAGATAATAAGACAGGCATGTTCATCTTCTCACTGTCTGAAGTTAAATCAGACTCAACTTTTCTTGTCTAAGGTTGATTAGAATTACCACAATTATTTGTATTTGGAAAGTGGCAAAAATTTTAATAGGAACATTTTTTGGAGATTTTTTTCTGTATCTTTATCGAACCAGTCAGGAGTACAGAATGTGTGTAAGAGACATTTCATAGGATACAATTTAGCTATATTTTAGTTTACCTTGTCCCTGTTGTCGAATGTAGATATTATGAATAACAGTAACAAATATCACAAAATAGGAAATTGAAACTGTCTTCTTTACTTTATGTATATCATTTTTGTCACCAAAGCGGTGCTGGAAAAGTTTGAAAACCTAAAAAGGTTTACACATATTTAACATTTTTACGTTTTTCCAGGGCGGTAGCGGCAACTCTGCAACAAGAACAGCAACAAACTCCAACCATCAACCCAATGTGAAAGCCGGTTCCAGCAATCAGGTACGGGTGGGTGACCTCTGCCAGCTGCAGCCTGCTCCACCTCACCGCTCCTCCCTCCTCCTCCCCACGCTCAGGCGGCGAGCGTCCGAGCCGCCGCCTCATAGCCACAGGCAGCGCTGCAGACAACGGCCGGGGGAGACGCACACCAGATACACGTATGGGCCCAAACATGCGGACACATGTCAGGGTTTCGATGCTGAAAGGAGGAAGGCACACCAGTCGAACACGATGAATAAGTTTGAGTTCGTCTCCCCGGGCAACTTAAACAGGGAAGGGGATGAGTCCGAACAGAATCGCAGCCACGTGTTTGCAGACACACAGGGTCGCATCAGAATCGATAACGCTCAAAGCAACGCAGTTAAGTCCAGACACGCACGCAGCCGCACGCTGGACGACGTTCAGGGCCGCAGTTACATTGAAAACATCCGAGCAATGGCGGGACAGATGTACGGGGCCCCGCCCTCTCACAGCAGGAAGGGCAGCCACAGTCACACCAACAGAAACACACACTCGCATAACGATGCTCACAACCGTGTCACCATGCAGGCAGCTCTCAGACGGACTCTGAATTAATACATTTACAAAAAAAACTCCAGGACTGGATTAAGTTTGCATTAGTTTCATTCGTATGAACTCAGGAATAATATGAATGTAAAGTTTTCTGTTTTTTAGTTTTCAATCATGTGATCTCTGTGCCAACTCCACAAGATGTTGCCTGGTGCTTCTCTGACTGCTTCTCTTTTCTGTCATATTGCTTTAACAATTACACTTTACTGGGTTTTCTTCTGACTGTATGGCTTGTTTCTACCTTTCTCATATTTTTTTTACAAAAATCTTTTTGCTTTCCTCTCACCTTCTTGTTTCTTCTTTAAATAAAGCCAATCTGAAGCCTCCTGCATGCCTGTCTGTCTGCTTTTCTGTTTGGTTTTCAGATGCTTCCTTCTGCCTCTTTTCTGTTTGTAAAATGATATTGGGTTTTCTGATCCTTTATCTTCTCACCCTAGTCTCTCGTTTTTGTTTTCCCCCCCTCTTAGTCATGTTTGGCACCTGCTTAATTACAACTTGATGCCAAATTCCCATTGGGAAATAACCCTAACCTAAGAAAACCCAAAGATATTCAAGTCCATTGGTGAATGATGAATATTTTATAAGACTTTCTGATTTAGTTGAACAATTAATGAGTTCAGCCTGTATTAATAATGTAATGAGATCAAAACACATTAAGTTATTAGCTCTATTTACAACCACGAATCAGAAAGTATTGAAACTTTAGAGATGCAAATACTAATTAACTTATGGGGGAATGTAGACTTGAGGGGAAACAAGGAGTGGTTTCATATGGTCATATATAAAAAACATTGAATAAAATCAAAATGTTATTTTTTGTCAATTCAGAAAGTGAAACTCGTATGTAGACAAACTGATCTATTAAGTGTTTATTTCTGTTAATTTTGATTATTTTGGCTTAGAGTTTTAAAAAAGGAAAGAACAAGAAAATTTGAGCATTTCATATTCTTACCCAAACATGCAAAAGACAGTTATTGACACCCTCTACAAGGGTAAACAATTAAAGGTGTCACTAAAAAATGGCTGTACAGCGTTCTATATGTAAGCATTTTAATAGAAAGTTGAGTGGAAGGATAAAGGTGTGGTAGAAGAAAAGGCTCATTGACAGTTTGAATAATTGCAACCCTGAGATAATTATTAAACCCTTCAAAAAGTTTTTAAGTTCCTTGACAGAAGTCAGTGTGAGAAACTTTAAACCTTTAACAAATATTCTTACTTTATCTTACTACTTCATAAACAAACTTGAAATATCTCAGCTTCTCAATTTTTATTTCATAAAATAATCCTACACTGATCACCGTTGACATCACCTGCCTGAGAGGACGTCGAAGACCTGCTCGCTCCGCCCGATCAGGTCAAGCCGTCATGACAAACGGGAGAAAACGGTTCCGCCTCTCCGCTGAACTCTGCGCTGAACCCTGAATGATTATTTCAAAAGCTTAAAAGGAAGCGTCACGGCAGCTAAAGCAGATGCTCGGTAATAACGTGTGGAAGCCAGTAGTGAGATGAGAGGGCTCCTGGGCCGACTGGGGTCGACCTGCCCCACTTTAGCGCTTACATCTCATCTGTGGCTTGTGTTTGTGTCTTTGTTAGTCATTCAAGCCGGTGGATAAATGCTCTCAAGCACAGTTCAAGGTTCAGCTCGGATCTGCATGGCTTTATAGGAGCGTTTGATGAAAACCCCCTCGATTGTCTGGAGCAGAAACATCTAAATCTTCCTTTAGGCACCCAGTGTCTTGCAAAAGACAAGAACGTGCTTTAATGTTTTTATTTCTGACTATTTGTTAGAGCAACACAAATTGATGCATGATAAAGTGAAGGGAAATGTATAATTTGCAAAACGTTTTAAAAAGAAAAAGAACAAACAGCATTTTTATTTTTTTTATTCCTGAACTTTTCTCACATTTTTTCATTGTGTACATGAAAAATTCAACCCTTTTTGAATTTTATTGGGATTTAATTAGATAGAGCAACACAAAGAATTGTGCAGCCGGATTTGGATAGATAAATGTCACAATTTTCAGACTTTTTTTGTTATTGAAAACCTGAAAATTCTTGCTCATGTTACTTCAATATCCCAAAAAAAATCCAGTATAAACAGCATAATAGATTTGCATCATAAAGGTGTGTTGCAGATATTAAACACTGCTCTGCACAGTGAAGCATGGTGGTGGCAGCATCATGCTGTAGGGAATAATTCAGAAGTTGCAAAGGACTTGGGACTGGAGGTGAGGCTCCTCTTCTTCTTGTGTGTTCTAGCATTACAACAGCCTAGTCAAAGTTCCTGCCTAACTCTAAATGGAACTAAAAATAAATAGATTTTGTATTTATTTATGTATTTTTTAAAGGATTAAGCTTAAAGGGGTCACAATACAAATTCGCAGACTGACATTCAGTTTTTTTTATTTGCAAAGAAAAATTAAAATGGCATCGGATTTTCTTTCCGCTTCACCATTTTTTATTTTTTTCTGTGGCCTGCCTCATAAAAACCCAATAAAACACATCAATGCTTGCGTCATGAGAAAATGCGATGAATGCTTATCGCTATGCATTTATTCGTCTCATTTAGAAATAGGAGAGCTCAAATTTTTTGACAGATAAAGAAACATCAAGACATCTTTCTCTACCTCCAACATAAACCTCTTTAATGCTACCACCCCCCTCTCTCCCGCCTTATTGTTATGGGATTAAGATATCTGACTGGCTGTCTGCCACTCTGCTTCAAAGGCCTCCGACTGAGGGATGGATGGGAAGATGGAGGGATAGCTGCGGGGATGGGAGGGGCCGTGGGGGCTATCATAGGATTTATGTCGCTGACAGATGCAGGAGGACTGTCAGAAGTTGGTGTGTAAATGCTTCCTGCTCACATATGAAGCCAGAGTGATTGACAGCGGAGTGATATGATGGTATATTAAGATGTTCGTGCCGCTAATGAAACCCCAGGGACAGCATGACACTGCAGACGCTCCCCCACCCGCTGGTTTGATACCTGGAAGCTACTAGAACGTCTTCCCTTACTCGGCAGCGTTTCTTAGGTTTACGTTTAAATAAGTGTGTGCAAGAGGTTGGTGGGGGTCTGTGTATTTTCCCGTCTATTTGACCAGAAAAATCTGCTTTCATCTTCCAGCAGCACTGATTCCCTTCAGCTACCTCAGTCTGTGAGCAGGGGGGTCCTTTGTAGAGCTTGGTGGCTGTTTGATAATATGCCTGTCAACGCTCTCAGGAGTTGTTCTTTTTTTTTTTTTTTACATTTTGTGGATATTTGAATTCAAACATTAAAAGAAATGTCATATTTAGATTTGAGAATTTACAGCGACTGTTCCTGCATCAATAGCAGCTTGACTGTTATGTGATTTCTTTTGTGTGTGTGTGGTTTTTTTTTTTTTAAATGGAGCATAAATTTTTGTTTGGACAATTGGATTATTTTCGCACAACTTATTTTCATCTTGATTGCACTCGTTTGTCACATGAACAGCAGAGATCGTAGATGAAAAACAAAATTTTAAATCACTGTCCGTTTCAGTAGGTTTTTATTCATTCTAAAGTCAGTTTTGATTTTCGTTTGGATTCATTGTCTTGAAATCATCCAATTTGCAACTATCTTCAAAATAATGTGAAATAATTCAAATTAGTCCTCCTTAGCAGTGAAACAGTGCCGCTCCATGATGCTGCCACCATACTGATTCTATTTAAATTCAACACAGCTGAAAATGACCAGAATTTGTTTTGAAGCCGAGTGCCAGCAGATCGTTAAATAGACGTAAACTCTACAGTTTCTGGTCCAATAATCAGAGTTCTGCTCAAGTCGCTGAAGATTTTTTGCAAAAAGTCACAACTGTTGCAAAAAAACGGTTATTTTCCCATTTTGAATATAAAAGCCTATCATCCAGTCCTGTGGGTATGATCTGAACTCGCTTTGAATCTACTCCTGGATGCCGACTCATCATCAATTTTTCATGCGACACAGTTTTAGAGCCGTTCTGTTCTTTTGTTGACAGGAGCCGAGTCCCTCCGGTCCCACCAGAACCGCCAACCCGGAGTCCGCCATCAACGGCGGCGGTCACACGCCAGCTAAGACCATCGGCCACGGATACGACGACTCTCGCAGCGGTGAGCGCACAGCGGCGCGCTCTGTTTGTCCGCCTGAACCGTCAACACTCGGCGTGTTTGTGTGCTCCCGTTATCTGCTGCTGGGAGTGTACTCACGCTGTTTGTCTGTGTGTGTTGGCCCGCTTCCGGGACATGTGCGTGCGCCCGTCCTAAACTCTCCGAAGCTGTTCACCGCTGTTGCCGTCCTCTGCATTTATTTTACTTCTCTGAGCTCCTTCTCTGCATCTCTTTTTAGACCCATGCTTGCATATTTATAGCAGGAGAAAGAAAGGAAGTCATTAACTATGTTTTTCTGATGCTCCCTTTTCATGTGCAAAAGATCTGACCTTGGAATCATTACCCCGATGAAACGGCTCCTAAGTGGGCCAGATTTGCATAAAGGGTATTATGCAGCATGAATGCTGTTGTGTTAATAAGAAAGGAAAAAAAACAAGGACTAACAAACTGGTTTGAATTCGTTCTTTTCCTCTTTCTCTTCTGCACACTGAAGCATTAGAGCAGGGAAAAGGCTTACAGGGTTATTGCATGTGTGCTTCAGGAGTACATGGGAGCTTTTATTTTCCTTTAATGCAAAGCTCTTTCATTATGCGATAAAGGTGAACATAATGGTCTATACAATATGTAACGGTAGAAGCAACAATTGAGTGCGCATTAAGCTTTTATTGCCTTCCAGCCTGATGTTAGAGGTAATTCAAGCAGCTTTACCTTTGATATAGCAGGAAAGCAATAAAGAGAAATGCCAAAAATAGATGAAAAGTACACAAAATAAACAGTTAACAGCTTTTTTTGGTTTGCTCAGACAACAGCTTTGATTTGCATCCTGATGTTTTGTTTTCAGCTCCAACCGCCGCCAACGGCAACTACGCTCACTACAGCATCGACGATGACGAGCAAGGCTTCCCCCCGCCGCCCTCCCCTGGTTCTGTGGAGGAGATGAGCAGAGACCTGTCGCTACCTCCACCCTACCACAGGTAGCCTCCTCATTTCACATGGGGAAACACACGGCTTCTAGTCTGGAACTCGGAGTTTCACAAATTTCAAGAACATCTCATCCATCCTGCAGGAAATTTTTGACGAAATATTTTAATTTTCACTTAAAAAATTTCGCTAAAGAACTGAAAACTAACATCTGATTCTGCAAAACTGTCAAACTGTTGATAAAAAAAAATGTGTACACACCAATCTGCATCAACAACAAATCGTATGTCATTATTCCAACTATTACAGTATTAAGGTCAGCATAAATACATGATTCTATCATGACTTAATGTGCAGGCAGATGATTTTTTCTCTTGTGTTCTTTGGAAGAGTCATAAAGTTAAATATTGATAGCTATTTATATGTGTTACATACGTAGAAGCAGGAATATGTCTTGAGTTGGAAGAAAAAAAACAACGTAAAAGTATCCTAGTTGTTGTCGAAGGCTGCATTCATACAGCAGGTCATGATGCTCAATTTTGTTTTTGCGACAATTCAATTTTTTTAAGTGTTTGTGTGGTTGGTGACACCAGAAGTTAAAACTGGATTTCAGCAGTGCAATCATTTGTTCTTTCTGAATTGGGCTATGTTCACACAGCAGGGGAAAGTGACCCAAATCTGCTTCTTTTACCCATATGCGACCTATATCCGGCTTTTTCACGGCCCAATTCTGATCTTTTCACCCCCCAAAAAATACATTCTGAGCCACTTTTAGATGTGGTATAGATCATATTATCCGATTGTTTTCAGTCTGGGTGCTCTTGTCGCGTTTTATCTGGCTTTTATGTCATTGATGAGAGACATGCATCATAATTCTGCGCCGGCAGAAGCCAGACCAGACGTAAACAATGGCTGAAAATTATAATTATGAACTTATGAATGAAGTCTGTCACTGAAGCGCATCACACCACAATCGGCTCTGACTAGAAACAGAGAAGTCAATGCTCCACAAAAGGGTGTTGTTAGTTGTGCTTTTTTTTTTCTTTCCTTGTTTATCAGCGTCCTACGTCTTGTCCTGATCTTGTGACGATACCGTCGGCTACCGCTGCTGAATAAACTTTAAAGTCAATCCATTAACGGCTCCATCCATCATCACTTCCGCAAACGGAGCGCTGCTGTGTGACATCAACGTTCTTCTTCTACACAAAGCGTTCACACAAAAGTCTGATTACGTTTGGGGTTATTTAGTAGTATGAACGACAAATAAAAAAATCAGAATTGAGCAGTGAACTAATGGGATGCTGTGACTGGTTTTGCAGAGAGGAGCCCAGCATGCCCGCAGCGTTCTACCCAAGCAGCCAGTTCATCAAGGAAAAGGACAACGTTCCTCGCAACAGAACCTCCAAGAGCATGGACCTGGGTGAGCTCCCCATCACTTCCCACTGATACTGTTGCCTCCGCTCATCACGACCCAGCCAGACATACTGGTTTCATCTTCGAGCCGGACTCCAAATGGCGATCACATGCTTCTTATCAGCACATTGCTTTGTTGTGATATGTGCTCTGCTCCCATTATCCCCCAGCCTGGCGGGGATTTGACCTCCTGAACTCTTAAGCCCGGGAGGCTTTCTGACAAAACTGGGAGAGCATGTGTGCTCAAAGTAATGTGTGTGTCGCCTGTGAATGAACCGGACGAGGTTTCTAATCATTTTTGCAGCGTGTGTGTGTGGAAGTTGAGAATGACACCGCTGATTTCCTTGTATTAACCCAAGCTGACCCTTCCGTTTCTCCTACTGTCATTTATCCTCCATCTTTGTTTTCTTCTCTTTCACATTTCTTGTTTTTCTTTATTCCTGCTCTCTGATATTTTTTTGTTTTGCCTCCCTCTTCATCTCTGTTTATCTCTCCTTTTCTTTCAGCAGATGACTTCATTTCTCTCGCTCTCCCCTATCTATTTCTTTCTTCTCTGCCTCGGTCTGATTTCCAATCCCGGTTCATTAGGTTCAGTGGATTGGCTTTCTTCCTGCAGCACACCCCTCTGCCACCCAAGCTGATTGGCTTTCATTATGGACAAGGGTGGTCTGCACACAAACACACACGCTCGCACACGCTCCGCTTTATCCCACTGAGGACCCACTCCACTATCCGTCACCCCTCTACGGCTTCTATCTCCATCTCTGGCCGTCCTCCATTTCAATCCCTTTTTTTCTGTTATCAGTTCCCTTCTATTCATCTTTTTCTTTTCTAAAGTACTCGGAGATGAAAAAAAGTGGTTAGCTGGGCTTTGTGTGCGTGTGCATGTGTGTGTACAGGCGTCGCTGACCCTGCTTGGACAGGTTTTATTTAAGGAGACAAATGCGTTTTTCTCCTCAGAAGAGGTTCCCACATGTCAGTCCTTACGGTTGCGTGTATCTGAGCTCCAGTCGTGCCGTGCAGCAGGTTAGCTTTTTTATTAAACACCACTTGACACGAGGAGGTGAGCAGCTTTTATTGACCCTGGATGCCTCGGCGACGACGACTGTTGACTCAGAGGCTTTGCTGACTCCAACTCTCTGTGCTAAACACCACAGATTGGATCCAGTAAAGCTTAGCTCTTTCCTCTGCACTGAGTAGAGTCTTTAGCTCATAATTGTAAAAGGTAAAACATAACTTTTAAAGAACATCTAATGGAAAACTCGTCTTTTTTATTCCCTCATAATGCATTTTAGCCCCATAAAGCTTTAGGAAAATGCTTTCTGGATTCGCTATAGGACGTTTGAAGTGCACAGAAAGAGCAATGACTCATGATTTTATCTTGAGAAGCTATTGAATGAAACTCACTTGCTTTTAGTTTTAGTTGGTCAATATTATGAAAAAAACTCTTTTGTTTTAAAATCATTCAGTTGACTAAAATCTACATGTTAGAATCGCGGTCTAAATGGTTGACACACATTGTTTGCCTGAAAGAAAGATGAGGGAATCTGCTCTAAGCAGAGTTTATGATTTATTTCTACCTACATCCCTTAATGCAGAAACACCAGCGTAATCCAGTTTGACTATTCTGTTTAATATAAAGCAGCTGACTGGAGGTTAAAGGAGGGATTTTATATTGTACCCTCCCACTACAGCAGGAGGACCCAAGTTGGCTGCTGGCCATGCAGACTTTTATCTTCTCCTCAGAAAATGAAGTTTGTTTTATTATCTGACAGGGTCATGCAGCCTGGAAGACTTTTTTCCTCTCCAAAACTTTGAAACTATTTAATTTTATTTTATCTGATACTCACAGCACACAGGAAATTCTTTTTTTTTGTTGTTGTTGTCTTGCATCACACAGGTGTTTTAAATTTCCTCTGTTCTGTTGTTTTGTTTGGGTCCCACCAAATCTCTACTGCTCTCATTTCTCCATCTCTCTAATATTGTCCTCCTCCCATCCCTCCCGCCTCCCTCATCTGTCCGCTGGGAAAATTGGCCTTCATAAAAAATGAAAAGAATTATTTAAGAGAAATAGCTGCCTAATGAAAACCTATTATCGTATCCCAGGGCCCACCTAAGCCTTGTTGCAGGTGGGAGCGACGGCTCCTTTTTCTGTCTCCCTTTTTATCATTTCTCTCATTGTCTCATCTTTATCTGCTCTCGTTTTTCCTCCTTGCTTTTCGTATATTTTGCTTCTTTTTCATTTCCTCTTCGCAGCGTGCGCCGTCGCTCGTGCGCCGAGTTATGCAGGGATTCATTTCCAGCATTATGAACCAGTAAAAGCCAATTGTGGAGAGACACAAAGCCCAGGAACGGCCCGAGTGCCGCTTTGTGTTGCAGAATATATTCCCTGTATTATAAAGGTGTGTTTTCTTTTTGTCCTAGTGGCCGACGAGAGCAACGTTAGATCGCTGGTGGGGCAGAGAAACGGTGAGTGGTTTCTAAACAAACATTCCCTTTATTCTTCCTCTTTCTTGTGGCTCTCTCCTCCCTCCGCCGCTGCTCCAGCTGACACAGTTGAATTGTGAAGCACTTAGTGTGCGAGCTCTTGCTGCTTTCCAGCCGTCCGGGTCAGGAAGCCCACAGCGTTCCATCCTCGCCCAGCTGACAGCGGCCGTGTTACATCACAATTGCTTCGGCTGCAGTTATTTGTTCGCACTCGGTTCTGCCTTATTTTTATTTGAGAAGTGTCTACTTTAAGGTAAACCAGCACAAAAGCGCTGCTCAGAGTGAAGAGTGGCGGATCAAAGTGCAGCCCATGTTTTATTCGCTAATAGTCCCTTCACATGTCTGACTGCAGGAACAGAAAAGCTCAAGCAAGACGTCGGCGTGGCAACACACTGACTTGAGCTCTGAAGAGAGCAAAATTCAGAAATTGGATAAAAGTAGCACCAAGCAGGGTGGAGAGCACTTGTTGATTTTTTTAAATAGATCCTAAAAATAACAAAACAGACATTTTAAAAAACATCTCCAATGCATTGATGCTTAAACTGAATGAGATAAAAGCAACATTATCTGTAAAGCAACACTTAAAACTGTTAAGATGATTTATTTCAGTAATTTGTTTCATAAAAGTGAAATTCACATGCTGATAAATATTTTTACATATTTTTCAGTTGATTTCTTGGCTTACAGAAAATAAAAATAAAACACAATATCATATATTGTAGAATGTCATACAAGGCTAATTTAAAAAGTGAGCTTTTATTACAGAAATGTTGGTAATGTACTGTGTGTTATATCACCATTTAGTTGGATTTCATTTTGCATGAATTACTGCATCAGTGCAGCGTAGCATGGAGATGATCAGCTGAGGTGCTAATGAAGTCCACATTGCTTCAACTCAACTGTATTCTTGGCTCTGTGGGCTTTTATTCATTTATTGTGACACCCCGACACTTATGCAACATGTTTTCCTTCCACTAAACCTTCTATTGATACATCATTCTCAGAAAAACAAGGCTTTTTTTCATTTCTAATGATTGTTTACACCATAAGATACATTTTATGGTTAAAAATAACAATAAATTATTAAACAAGGTCATCTTTTTGGTGATATTCTAATTTAATATGAGCTGTTTAACTTACTACAGGAATTGGTGGAGGAAAAATGGACACTGAGACATGGATTTATCCACAAATGGATTGACGAACAAATGAGTGGATGGATAAATGGATGGATCGGTCCTCTTCTGTCTTGTCTCTCAGTAGTCGATCATTAAAGTTCCTGTAGGAAATGGCCCCATGCCGACCTGGATTTCTCTATACTCAGCATTCCCACAAGTGGCTCCCACTCCTCCTACCATCTCTCTCTCTCTCTTCTCTTTGTTATGATTATCCCAGCATAGCTGAAGGTCCATGATAAAGAAAGTGATCCATTTCTTCCTTTCTTCATCTCCTCTCCAGTCGACGTCTTGCTAATGCGTATTGACAGACTCTTGCTATGGTTTTCATTTTTTGCCGATGCAGCATATTTGCCAGGCTTGGTGCGCCGCGCCCCGCCCGACGCAGCCGCCACCGCCCGCCTTCCTAAATGGCCCCAGTGTTTCTTTATGGGCTTTGACATATTTCATTAGGCGGCTGGTCTTAAGAGGCCCGCCTGGCTCCTTTAATCTGGCTAAAACCTTTTTTCTCCTCTTGGACTCAACCTGCTCTGAGGTGCGCTTCACTCCTCCAACTCTCCCTCTCTTTCCTCTCATTTTACCGTTCTCTCCATCGCTTTCTTCAGCTGTCGTCAATAGAGCTTTGAGCTTAATTTCTCTCTCTCTGCTTTCAGTGTTTTTTCACATCTTCCCACTGGTTTCCCTCCGTCTCAATCCCCAAACACCATTCATCTGTCTCCCGTTTTATCTTCCTCTCTGTTCTACATCCAATTCTCTTTATTCTCGCTTTGGTTCCTTTTCTCCAGGCACACTGATTCTTTTTTTAGGACCCCGCCCCCCAAAACCCGAGAACCCCCTCCATCTTCCTCCCTGCTCTGTTGCAGAGGTATCTGTTCCAGTCTTATGTGATTATGGCGAACATGCTCCAGTCTGGGAGTTTCCTCCACCGAGTCATACCCAGCGCAGCATTTCCCAACATTTTTATGTGTGTGTGTGTAGTGAGCCCTGTGAACAGCTCTTCCTTCGTTCTCCCCTCCGGTTCTCTTCCTTTGGATCTAACGTCTCAGCAGGCAGCAAGCTAGCCCTCTTACAACACACCTGGGGCTCTTCCATCTGAAACGCCCACCTCCTCGCCCACTGATGCTCCCGATTTGCACACAGCCTCATGCATGCTGGTTGTTTCTGCAGTTCTGTGTGTTTTCCTGTATTTTTTAAAACAAAAATCCAATGAATAGACAGCAGAAACATAAGGTAATATTGTTCTGTTTCTGGATCAAGTAAGAATTCAGCAAAATCTTAGCTCTGATTCTGTGATCACCAATTAGAATATTTACTATTTACCTGCTGTCATGTCCCGTCTTTGCCTCTCATGTGGTTGTGTTGATTTAAAGTTCCATCTTTAAATCAAGATGGAACTTTTAAAGATTTGTTTTTGTCCTGTCCATTGGTGCAGATGTCCATCCACCCCTTCACCCGTTTGTTTGTCCATCTACTGGTCCATCTGTCCCTCTGTTTGTCCATCCATCAGTCAATTTGCCCGTCCCCTCTGTTTATAAGTCTGTCCTTCCATTCGTTTGGTCCATCTATTGATGCAGACATCCAGCACTTTGTCCAAACATTGTTTTGTCCACCTTTATTGTAACTTTCAAGCAATATCAATATTGCTTGAATTCAACTGTCAGAAATTTACCAGTGAAGATTTCTCACAGGTAGAGAAATCTTCACTGGTTATTAAGTCCTTTGCCTAAATAATTGTAGCTTTTCCTGTTACAGTGTTTTGATGTAGTCCATGTTGGCTCCTGCAATTTCATAGAAAACCCCATTGCATTAATCTGTGCTGCACACTTCACTTCTCCTTTGTGCACCATGTATTTTCCGCCAAGCATCAACAAATGGCACATGCCACCCTCTGCATACTTCAGCCCACCCCTCAACCATGCCGTAAAACCCACCAAAGGTACGCAGTAATTATGAAATGGCCTTTAAAGTCCCCTCCAGTTATTAGAGCTATTCATCTGGGTCGAAGCTGAATACATACAGCCCATATGTTCACATTCCCTCGTACATCTAAACAGCTAAACACAATTACTGCCGGAGCTCGCCTACATCCAGCTCCTGCATCTGCCTCTGATGTAGCTGAGTGCATTCACAGAGTGACGGTAGGAAGCTTAATGATTGAACTGGCCTTTAAGTGGAGGAGAGTTTTGATTGGCCATAACATGAATTAGATTTGCCTTTACTAGCTGTACGGCTGTATAAAGCAATTTGATTTGAAGCCGGGTTTGTCGGGTGATTAGATGAGATTTGCTGCGCCTCAACATTTAAGAGATATGGCAGGTGATATCTTGGATTTTTCTTACTGTCAGTCAAAGTGATAAAAACGCTTTTATATATAATAGCATGATCAATTTAGGCGTAATATGTTTAAAAATAGTCCCTTGTAGGAGCAGTTTGCTTGTTTGAATGTGTGCCTTCATGTTTTATGACCTTATTTTTTTGAAAGTCCAAAAAATACATCCATACATAATTCTTTATGTGTGGACAATTTTATTTAAAATAAACCGTTTATTAGGTTGGAAATGAAATAAACACTTGAACCACGCATTTGTTTGCAGGGGTTTTTATCAGTATGTTGCGTGTTTCACCGCTTTCCTGAACATCGACTTCACGTTTTATTGGCTGAACTTGAGATTAGGTGTGAGATTGAAAAGTGTGTGTGCTTCTGTAAGCATGCTAGGGACATGTGCCGGCTTCCTGCATCTATTTTAAAGAGCTACAGCCCCTATTGTTGGATGCAGCCTCCTGTAGGTAATCTGGTGTGAAGCCCCTGTAACACACTCAGCAACCTCCCCTAGTTTTAATGGAGGGGATGCTTTTCTTTGTAACTGTGGCAACCTTTCTGTGGTTTTCTACACAGCCATTGTAATCCATCAGAAATGTGTATTAAAATGCTGTTGGGACTCTGGGAAGGAAGTCTGTGTATATTTCTTGGCTCTAACTTGATATAAGAGTGTTTTAATAGTACTTGAAGAACCATGACAATTGTATTTAGTTATTTAATTCAGGCATGATTTCAAGATTATTATTATTATTATCTTTACCTTGTTTTTTTTTTTTTTACCAAATAATTTGGTCAAAGAAGAAAATTTAAAGACTAGTTTCTATTTGGATAGTAGGGAGTTTTTAGGCAGGTTATTATCTTCTAATTTAAATATTTTCATACATTTTCTTATGTGGTAGAATTTTCTTTTTGAACTGAACAAATTGGCTCAAACAGGTTGTTTCCTTCTACATCTTAGAATAGTTTGCTGGAGTTTTGGTTCATTTGTTTTAACAGAACTTAGGAGGGTTTATAGGCCATCTCGCTCGCACACAACTTTTTAGTTGTGCCGCCAAATTGTCTCGATCAGAACTTTGTAATGTTAGCTCTAAAATGTTGACCTTTTTTTGTTCTTGAACCACTTTGTAATCACTTTGACTCTGTCTTTAAGGTCATTGTCCATCTGGAAGACACCTCTGTTCAGTTCTTGGCTGGAGGATAATGTTCTTTCCTCATGATGCCACCTGTTTTATGAAGCGCAATGTTTTTTTTGTGTGTATTTTGGTACCTCCTTTTAGGAGCTTATTTAGTACAGAGGATTTTTTTAATGTCCTTTGTTGTACTTTAGAAATAAACCAGGATGTCCCTTTTTATATTCCTACCTAGACATCTTATTACCACCAGTTGGACCTGAGTGGTTCATGACTTCAGAGGAAGTTGTACCAGCATATATTGTTCTACAGGTGTGTCAGTCTCTTTTAAAAGAGGATATTTTTCTTGAACAAAGCAGCATGATGGTGTTGCATTAGTCCTTTCAGTCCCTCTCAGTGAAGAAAGACCCTGCGGCTACACTCTAGGCAAAGACTTCACTTCTGTCTGCTAATACAAGCATGACAGCATCCAACCTCCAGAGAAGTCACACCTATCACTATGTGATGCGTGCGAGTTGGGAATATGTTCAGGTGGACGTTCGCTTGTGTGGGTTTACAGACTGCGAGCTGAGTAGCTTTTTTTTTAACCTATTTTTACTATAGGTTGTTGCGATTGCTTTTATTGTGATATACTGTAAGGTTGTTTCAAAAGTTCTTCCAGAAAGCTAGCTGCTAATCCCAAGAGAACATCTAGTAGTGGAGACAATGTAAGGTCGTGAATTGGGCATTCAACTAAAAATATTACGTACTGTATATTCTCACTGGCCACTTTATTAATCAGGATCGTTCAACTGCTGGAGAATCAGCTATTTTTTTTTACATTTAGGCAGCTAAACGTGATGAAAGATGATGTTTAAACTGAGCTTCAGACTGCAAATGGTTGTTGGTGCAAGCTAGTAATGTTCTAGTAATGTGGTTGATGTCAAAGGTCAATGATGAATAAAAAGCAACAGCGGCTGAAATAATGTCTTGTTACTCTGAACAAATGCAAATCACATGTAAAGCAGCTAGAGACCACACTTGCTGTCCTTCTTGTCAGCAAAGACTGGAAACATTTTTTTTAACTTTCAGATAGTTGCTATGATGTATAACTGTAGAAACAAGGTATTGTTTTTACAACACAAGTAGGTGATTAGCAACTTAAAAGTTTAAATAATACATAAAATACAACTCCAAATCCCAGAGTAGTTTAGTTGGAGACTTCATCGATGCAGAGAGAGAAAGAGGAAGGTGAAGGGCAACGCCCATCAGCCCGACTTCTTTTCTCGTTTTTTGGGGTTTTTTGGTTATGATTTGGCTGTTAAGTTGTTTGTCTGATATGTGCACCCGCTTGAACCGGCGGCAATCAGGCAGACGTGATGCGAACAGATCCGAGAGAGCATCTGCTGGCACGGCGGGCGGCGATATGTGATAAACGCCGATTTCACCCTCCATTGGATCGAGCTGGCGGTGATAGCCACCTCTCTCTCCTCTCGTCCCATCCGTCCTATTAAACCCTCATTATTCATTTACCTCCAGCCGCAGCCGCCTGACATGCATGGAATGAGTGCCGCGCAAACACGCTCCAGCGAAAGTGAATTGCTCTCATATTTCTTCTATTTCATCTAAGGCGGTCAAGGACACACACCACTATCTCATAGAAGCAGTGTTGTGAATATTTTGCCCCCCAACCCACTGACTTGGATGAAAATTCTCACATTTTGGTAATAAATACACACCCGCCCACATGCTCAGACACACACAGCTTCCCCTTATAGTGGCGCAGTGCACTGGCAAGGAGCTTAATTCTATCAGGCTGTGAGCTGGACAGCCGTAATTACATTTGTGACACAAATCCTGTCTCTCAAATTGAGCGTTTTATTCCTGAGCGCTCCCGCCTCTCTATTTATAACCCCTTATTCCCCATAAATCCCACTTCCTCTCAGAAAGTCAATTTGGGACTTAAAAGGCAGCAACGCTTCGCTTACTTTGCCTCCTTCTTTGACTCCATCGCCGCTTCAGTTTCACTTCCCCCCCTTTTTTGGCTCGACTTCGAAGATTTAGAAGCATCTAAAACGACAAAAAAGGCTTTAAAAGTGAGTGCCATGATCCAAAGAAGTCTTTCCTATTGAAGAGAGCAAAAAAAGCTGCTCCCGTTCTGTACAGCTGAGATGAATTTGTTGCTTCTCTTTGTTGGAGGGGTTCCTTCTTACCCAGCTGTCCTTCAATTTCTGCCAGAGCATGAATGTCAGAATGTCTCTTTGACAGCAGCATCTTCTTCTTGACATTTATTTTCTTTTCTCTGTTATCTCCTTTCTTTGTATCCGGGTGACTCGTCTACCGGCTGAATCCGCCTTCATGGAGGCCACACCTGAGTTTAGTTATAGTTCAGTTCATTTCCCTCCGGTTACCTCTCAGTAAAGTAAAATGTAATCAAAAAGTTCATTTACTTCGGGGAAACTTAGAAAACTAGAATATTGCAGGGATTGGGGATTTTCTCTCAGCCATACAGTTTTCTTAGTTATATAGATATATTGTTAATTTTTACTTTTAATTTCCACCTTTTTAATCCAAATTTAATCCACCTTTTTAATTTACATCAAATTTGTGATGTAAAGTTATCAAATATTCAGCTAGAATAAAGGCAGAAGGCTGCTGATGTAGCAAATATGTGTTTAGAAAAATAAAAAAGGCATCCGTTTCTCATATTAAGTCCTTGATGATTCAAGAATTAAAAAACAATACTTTTACTCCACCTCATTAATATTCTACTTTGGTGCTGAACAGTTACTGCAAGATGAGAAAATCTAATTGCATAATATTATGTTGTGTTTTGGGCATGATTTCAAATATTGCAATAAGAGCATTTGGTCTTGATTATATTTGTGTCTGAAATATAGCCTTTAAACCATGAGTGTAACCTCAGCGTGTCTGAGAGATTAATTACACTTGGTATACTGAATTATTAAAGTACCCTTTTCCACTCCCGCTGAAATATATTCTCCACAGTTCTTACGGAAACTAAACTTTCTCCAAATTGAATTGTAGGCAGCATTCATTTTTAGAGGGTTTAATGCACATGCCCTTTAATTAAATAAGGAAATATAACTCTGGGAGATGTGTACAAATGTAATGTTTTGTAAGCAGTTGGCTAGATTTTGCTAAAAGCTTGTGATCCCAATAAGATTATTCCATCTCATTTTAGTCGAGGCTGCATTACTAATTCAGAGCAAAACTTCCTCCCCCATCCATCAGCCAGGCTTTTCTCCGTCTCTTCATTCAAGTCATCTTTTGCTTTAGTTGTGGGAATTGGGTAAAACATTAAAGGACATTGGCCTTGGGGGATTCCTGGTACCATTAAATGCTTCAATACAGCTTATTTATATCTGAATATTTACAATATCTTTATTTAAGTTCATCCAGAGTTATGGAGGGGATCATCATAATTGCATTAGCCCACTAAAAATTACATTTGCAGCCACCGAAATTTGAATATTTGCTTCCCTCTTAGAGCACTGCATGTGATTATACATCCATTTCAAGGCAAGTCAGGTTTATTTGTATAGTGTATTTCAGCAACAAGGCAGTTCAAAGTGCATAAATTATGAAAACAGAACCAAAACAAATATAACATTTAGCAATGCCTTCATGAAAACCATCAAGCAAATATACATCAAATATATTGATTAATGTTCCACTTATTACTGATCAAAAGCAACTCCAAGCAGATGGGTATTTAACATTGATTTAAAGAAACTCGGTGTTTTGGCTGTTTTGTCGTTTTCTGGATGTTTGTTCCAGATTTGTGGTGCATAGAAGCTGAATTGAGAACTCACATTCTGGATTAATTGAAGCCGTCTGACTTTCTTTTTTTTTTTTTTTGACTAAAGATAACCACATGGATAAATCTTTCTTGATGTTGTTGGGACATCAGTCCATTAATCCTAGAAATGATGATGGTGATGGAAAACTGACTTTGTAACTGTCTTTATGTGTCCTTGTTGTAAACATGCAGCAAATGGAGTTTTGCTTCTTTCAATCAGTAGATGGTAGATTTGGGAAGTGTTCATGAAAGTAAGCATTGTTGTCTGTTTTGTTTCGAAGAGTCCCATTTTGGAGGAGCGCTGGGTCCCACCCTCGGCCTGGTGAAGTCCAGTTCCTTGGAGAGTCTCCAGACGGCCGTGTCCGAGGCGCAGCAGAGCCAAAGGCAGGCTCAGGTCCCGTTCCACCGGCCGCGGCCGCACGTTGTCCGGGGTCGAGCGTGCAACCAGAGCTTCCGCATCGCTATCGACAAATCCTACGACGGACCCTCTGAAGATGGTAATAAAAACGAATAAGAGCTGCTCAGAAAGATTCTGCTGCTACAACAAAAACTTCTTTTTTTTTGAGACATTGTATCTACTTTAAATTACCAACCATGCTCTGATGCTCATCCCTGAAGCTTTTTAACACACTGGCACTCGAAGAGCTCAGAGGCCTGCCAAGAGAGGACACACTCCTTAGCCTAAGTACCTTAATGAAATGCTACATGATTTTATCCACTCAGCAATTTAGAAAAGAGTGACTTTATATCTTAGAGGACCGTTTTTTTAATGCTTCACCACCTCGCCGTGTAGATACCTGATCTTGGTGTAATTTTGTTCAGTGATTCAAATAGAGCACTTTTAAACTGACTGGAAATAATCAGTTCAGATCTATCATTAGTTGCCCACCTGAGCAAATCTCACAAAATCTTGTTTCTGATGCTTTAAATCATGCATATCCATAGTAGATGTGTGTAAAAACCCTTTGAAACCATTTTATTCCAGTAGCATTATCTCACCATGAAAAAAAGAAAAAGTTTGAATCTTTAACTTGATTACTTTTCCGAAGTGCGGAATAAGAAATTAACACCTGTGGCAATTATTGGTACACTTGCTCTCAATTTTACAAACCTCTTTTTTGCCAGTAGGAGAGCAATTAATCTCCCTTAACATTTCTCTGTACTTAGTGGTTAGCATGGGATGTTTTTCCCACAAGTTCATCTTTCCAAACACACCTGGAGTGTTTTTTTAGTCGAAATGATCAATCATGTTCTCCAGTTGTAGTCCCAGTACAATTTAGAACCTCCACGTTTTTACATTTGAGATGGTAAGGAAGAAAAAGCTTCTTCCTGGCATGTTATGAAGACTTAGTAGAAGCTCCGAAATACTAATTAAGTTTAAATGAAATAAATTCGTCCTTAACTTTTATTTTAATGGAATTGTTATCGGTACTAATTGTGCCGCCATTGGATTTTTTTTTGGTTTGTTTGTAAGCAAGTAGCTTCATTACTGTAGAAAATTCCTGACTTATGAACGTTTAAAAATATCCACTTTATCAGAATTCTATGTTCTCTTTTCTTTCCCATTTTGAGGAATGGCTTATAGAAGCAATCCTGCATCACATCATATTTTTACCCAAGGGAAACAGAAAGTAGTGGATTATTTATTTTAAATTACTAGATTATTAATTACTCATGACTTAAAAAATGTACATAACCACTGAAATATGTACAATAATGGTTTTATGCAATAAAAAGGTCCATTTATTTTAAGAATAGCAACAGATTTCCATTCACTCATGACTAAAATTACAACTATTGTACCAGATTCACCTCCCTGTCTGTTTGCTGCTCTCAGATGACGATGTGTCGGACGATAGCTCTGGCCACGAGACGCCCGCCAGCACCTCCTCCCGTCAGGACCTGAATGCGGACGACGGGGGGAAGAAGAAGAAGAAAACCAAGGGGAAAAGGAAGGAGAAGAAGAACAAGCTAAAGAAGAAAACAGAGGACTCGGTGGATGAGCCAGAGAAGAAGACCAAGAAGAAAGGATTTAACCTCCTAAGGTAGGAAATCCTTGAAATGTAAATCGAAGGAGTTCCATGTTGTTTGTGTACTTTCTCCTTGGTTAACTTTCAGCAAATTACCCCACTGAACACAGCAGGATTATGGGATATTGGGTGATTGGATATGAACACAAGCTCCTCAGTAATAGAGAGGATCCATTATTAAGTCACAGTGAGACAGTGCCAACCCCAAAATGCTCGTCACCCCTTTATCAACCTGTCCCCATCCTGATTTGTGGTGATCCAATCCTCTAGCCGCAGCCCTTATCTATTGGCAGTGACACGCTGCGGTCAGTGTATCACCACACTTCTAACACTCGGGATTCAATTAGGCCGTGACGAGAGATAGCGCGGCCTGAGCGTCGGACTACAGATGGCTGATAAGAATCCAATCGGCCACAGTGTCAGGGTTCGGTAATGGAGGAGCTGTTTGCCCGTCGAGGCCGGGAATGGGAACAGGAAGGGCAACATGAAGGACTCGCAGGAGTCTGGCCTTACCTGATATTTTATCTGTTTTTTGTTTGTTTTTTTGCCGTCTGAAATAGTTCATCTTATAACAAACCTTCTGTCGTTTATCTGCGGCAGAAACAGACAAATATATGGAAGGTGATGCTGTTAGCAGGAACAGATGGTGTTTGGTTGGAAATCCCTGAATACATACCGCAATGTTTGTGGCGTACATTCACGTTTATCAATGAAAATGCATCAGTTGAGTTGAGTTTATCACAACAGCCTGAATGGCGAAGCCCAGACTGCTTCTCTAACTCAACGACAGGCAGAGTGTGGTACAAGCTTCCAGTTTCCCCTCTCTCTGCCTGGCCTTTATCTCACCAACTAGATTGTTATTGAACTAGAAATATGACTTAATTAGCCAGAGCATTACTCTGTGCAATCTGATTGCTGCTCTCAAATGGTTTCTTACTCCAATTGCAGCATTAGGGAAAGGGCAAATTATGCACATATGACCTCAATTTACCTCAGCAATGAAAGTGTGTGGAGCGCCAGCTTGCTCTGCAAACGCTGGAAGTCGGCCCTGTCCTTTCAGCTGCTGCAAATATTTAGTTTAGCCGCTCAATTATTTGAGGAGCGAGTTGCAAATGGCTGGGTGTGAGGTGACCTTTGGAAGTTTCTTATTTTTGTAGCAGTTTCTTCAATTGTTTTTCGTCGTTTCACGTGATTTCACCTGCTTGCATAATCAAAGTGTCCGAATGCAGGTAAAGGGAACGGAGGAAGATGCGTTGTGATGGCTGATGGCTTTACAAAGTCAAACGTCTTTTACATCCGTCGTGTTCAATCGGACTGACTCGTCGCAATCATCTAGCTGTTGCTGGGAGATGAATGAGGCTGAACAGAGGGAGCTTTCATCTGGATTTTTTTTTGGTCATACATCACAAAAGGCTGGGAAGGAGCATGAGTGACAGAATTATCTGATGTTGAAATTATATGTTAATGGTGTCACATATTTCACAGAGTCAGCTAATACTAATGGGTCCTGCAAAAGTCTCAATGTTTTCATGGTAGGATGAAAAACTTTGTGTTTTGTAAGTATTTGATGTTGTAGATCAACACACATTGGAGAGTAGAATGAAAATAAGTCTGAATGTTTGGCTTTTATTAAATTTGGATTAAATTAAACAACTACTTTTTTTGTCTCTTTAGAATATTAATCACAAATACTATAAATCATAAATTTTAAATACTAAAAATCAGAATAAATCCAGCATCATGAAGACAAAAGAACACAGAGACGGGTCAGAGTATGGTACATCTGCGATCAGAAAAGCAGCCAAGACACCTTTAGTAACTCTGGAGGAGCTGCAGAGATCCATAGCTCGGGTGGGTTGTCATAAAAGCTCAATTGTAACCATGTGGAAGAAAAAAATATATATGCTTAACATAAATATTTTAAACATATATGTTAAAATATATATAGAGAGATAGTTAATTTAAAACTATCTCTGAACACAAGATTCCCATTGCAACATTATGGCACCATTATGCTTTGGGAATAAGTGTTGAATCCTGGCAGAAAAACTGTTTAGAAGCGGTAAAAGACTTCTTGCACTTCTTATTTATGCCTTATTTTGTGTTGGTCCTCCAGATAAAATCCCTGTAAATGATTTTCTGGTTTGGAAACTTTTCAGGAGGTGTGAGCAGTTTTGCGAGGCACGTTTTGATCTTTTTTCTTCATGGCAGAGACGGCATCATATCTGCCTTCTCCACTTCCTCATCTCAAAGCTCGTCTCCCTGATTCCCAAACAAGCCGAAATAAACGGCAGCGCCCTTAAGACTCGGGGACCGACCGCTCGTCTTGTCTGCATTCAGCAGACTGAGTCCGAGTCTTTGCCTAGAATGCCGCCTCGGGCCGTGCCGCCGCCGCCAAAGCTCTGACTGCTCTTCTGTTTTCTCTCAACATCACTGTGGGAAAAAACTGGCTGACCGGGTCATCCACTGAAAAATAGAAATTTATGGTATTTCCATCTGCTTCTCTGGACAAAGTGGGATTTCTCTGTCTCAAGGAAGTTAATCATGGTGTTAACTCTAGCATGTTATGATGTTCTTCTAACAGAATGTGAAGGATGCCATCAAATGCGTTTTGTTCCCAACTGACAGTCAGGGATGTTTTCCACAGTTTGCTGTGCTTACACATCGCTGGGTGTTTCTCCCCGTGGAGACGTCCCGCATCCCGTCACTCAATCTGTCCCACGGAGGATCATTGTAGCGCCGTCGTTATCACTGCCCCTTAACCAGTTTACGGGACATGAAAGCTTAGCGTCCTGATATGCTGTTTACAAATCCACATACAGCGTCGCGTATATCTCCTCTACCCTTCACCCTCCTCCTCCTCCTCCTGCTGCTCCCCGTTTGCCGCGCTGCAGAAATCCGACAGGGAAGCAAGCCAATTAGCGCCATCCGTTCCGCTCTCATCCTATCGCTTAGTTGCAGAAAGTGCAGGGTTGAAAGGTTGTCACTGGTGGGCCATGCGGTGCAGAACTAAAGTCTCGACGTCAAATAAGAGAGTTCCACTGTTGGATGATTTCTGATGGATTACTGCTGTTATTGTGAACTCATTTTCTCTCTTGGAGCTCTTGGCTTTTCAGTGCTAACTTCATGACAACTCTCCTCCCTTTGACTCCTTAAAATGTCTGGCTTTTCATCTTCCATCACCTTGTACTTCATGTTGTATGTTCACAGGCACTCCTTTATCACTCTATGTGTTTCTTTTCTACAATAATTAGGCAGCATGAAGGAGGAATCCATGGCTAAATGTTATTTTAGTGCTGCAGGGGTGAAAACTCTCTTCCTGAGGAGCCTTGGTGCTTGGTGATATAGCTTACAAGTGACAGAAAAGGTTTTATAAGTGACTTTTATTTCAGTCATTCCTTTAGAGTTGAACAAGAGAAAAAAGGAATTTTATTAAGAAATTAGAGTGCTCATAAAAATACTACTGAATTCTCCAAATATTAAGACTTACACAATTAACACCTCTCCAAAACTTCTATACTTTGCTTTTATGCATGAACTTTAGAGAACAGAGTTCATCTTTCAGGTTCTTAAGCAGCTGCAGATCATCTCCACCAAAATATTTGTCTATGCTGTCTTTTTCTGAAATGCTGTTAACTTTACTTCCCTTTATCCGATGGAACAAGACACACACCTTTTGCAAAACCTTTGAATGAACCGTGGTTGTCACCTGTGTCGGTAGGCATACCAAAATCCCTCTGACATGTTTGTGAGAAAGTATTAACGGTGACTTTAAGCTCTAATGGGGGCAAAATCAGGGAGGCAGTGTCTAATCCTGCAGCTGGTTAAGACTCTGCAGGTGGATTTCTTCCAGTCAACATTTCATCCGACATTTAAGGACTCCTAGCTGTGCTGATATGAAGTGGAGGCTTCAACGGGAGATTTACTAATGTAGGTGTTGTGTAAAATATGCACAAGGTTATATATGCAGACGCATCCCACAGGGCACATCTATCTGTTGTGCATCACTGTTCATCTCTGTATTCTAAATAATGCATGCAAGACACAACAATGGCTCACTAATCATGGCTGCCTTAAATACATATTCTTTAAGCTTCAAGTGGAGGCTTAAGGTAAATAGTCTCCCTGCTGGGAAGAATATCTGAAATACAAGCATCAACCGTGAATATCTCACAAATGGTTGCAATCAAATCTTTATTTCAGTTGGGTTTAGATGTGAATGTTAGGATTACTGTGCATAAGGTTACACAAGCAATTTATTTAACCTATTTTGTCTGTGAGATGCAATGTGAGTTAAGAAAAACATAAGGTTTGACTGAGTTTGGACAAAGATTTGCGTATCAGTCGCATTTTGAGATTAATGATTAAAACACTGACTTTGCAGTCGTGAAGGACAGAGTTTAAGAGCACAATTTTGAAGCCGCCTGAGTTCAAAATAATCATCATGTCTCAAAACCTAAAACCCCTGCAGAAAAAGTTTTTTGTTTTTCTGCTCAACACCTACAAAATGCTAATTTTATCTTGCATAATAACCAAGAGTGCAACAAATGACGCACCATATCAATCTGCATCACCCAGATGTCGCTTTGCTGCGAGCTCAGTTTTGTTGTGACTGTGGCTCATACACACACCGCTACACTGTCTCATGTGTCCTGACAACAGTATTAATGTTCTCGTTGCTCCAGAAAAACCTCTGCTGTAGTCTTGATTGTGTAATTAGCCGCCATATTGTCTTTATGGCAGAACAGAGATGTTCACAGCTCCCCCACCCCCAAGTCAAGTTTCAAATCTCTCAACAAATCCATGACACCCAGACCGATCTCTGTAGGTTTCTGTCACACAGAGTAGTTATTCTGTTTTATTTAGTTGGCAACCTTAGAGAAATGTTTAGCTATTTTTCTATTTTTTATATATATATTTTTGCCAAATAATTGTTCAACAACTGTCAAAATCATATTATAGGATCAGAAATTGAGGTTTTTTATGATCCTGTGTACAAACAAAACAATCTGGATTGGTGACTAATCCAGAATGCAGACACAGCTTTTCCTTTGGTTAATAACTGTCTCTGTTATTCCAAGCCCTCAAGGTTGTCGTAGTTCATGGCAGTAAATTCCCCAACTCTTTCACCCTGCCTCAAAATTGCTGCATAATGTTGAGAAACTGTTATCAGCGAGGCGTGAATCATCCTTCATAGCGGAATAAAATGGGCACCGTTTCTTTTTGCTCGCCATAATTCAGATTTGTGCAGACTTTTTCTTCCTGCAAGACTCCCAATGCCTTAAATATAAAAAGCTGCCAAGTATTTATTTATTTTTAAGCCGTGGATGAAAATGAGCTTTTACGCAGCAGAAGCAGCTTCCTGCGCACACCATTGAGGCACAATTCTAATTTACAACTTTGCTGCGGCGGCGCACAGACACAGCCGCTATCACTGTCAGCAGCCGCCGGAAAACAAATTAACTTTTTTTTTTCTTTTCCCACCCCTCCTTTCTCAGTTCAACGCGTTGGGCAGCTTTCCTGAAATGATGTGCAGGTTTATTGCCGCTGATGTGACCTGTCAGTCAAAAATCAGAATGACGGGGGAATTGACGGTGAAGATGATGAGGAAATCCTCATGCATATATATCAGCTGATAAAGGGGAGTCACAACAACCCTCTACTCTCTGTTGCTTGAGCTTCTCTACACAAATCCCCTTCCCACAGGAAGCTTTTATTTATTATTTTTTTCTGTTTTAATAGTCATTTCTTCCTTCTTGATACCTGTAGGAGGTTTAGAGGCCATACGTTTTCTTTAAATTACCCGTTTGTCAGTCGAGCAAACTTGCAGCATTGCTCTGAGGAACATGATACCCTTATCTGTACTGTGAGTTATTGCCCTTACTGTAATTATCAAATGAGACAGTGAGACGAGGGCCTTCCATTTGCGGTGATCAGTTTTACGATCCATCACCTCCCTGTCGAGGAGTCGTGACATTTGAGTCGACCCCGAGGGACGGACCGTTCGAAGCGCAGACACATCCGTAACGGCTGGACGGCTTTCCGAGGCCAGCTGCACATCACTCACCGGCCAATAAACAGGATTCATGTGGCCACAGGAAACAGTCGCAACCAATTAGCATGTGGCCGTACCTACCCACCAGGACATGTTCACTCATTGCAAAAAGAGGCGCCAGGAAGTGATTACACCTCTGGTATTGGTTCCGTCGCAACCAGCTGTCTTCTAGCCATTTGTGATGGATGGACTTCCTCTCTAATTTTATGTCCGCTAATGACGGACACATGCAAGAACAGACGTATGTTCTGTCTATCTTCCTGCCCCTGAAATACATCCAGAGCATGACCTCTGCTGTCCAGACAGAGAAGGTTAAGTGAGTCTTGTCCAAAGATGTGTGTCTCCCTGGGAAAAGCCAGGAGGCTAACCTTGTTGATGCCCGTCTGGAGCCACACTGCCTTTTAACCAGTCTACAGCTGGAAAAAGGTTAGAAACTTTAAACTTTGGAAAGCTGCATGTGAGTTTCTTGCAAACAAAGTGCTGGTAATATGTTTTTTGCTGTCACTTGCACTAATGACAGGGTTGTGTGACTCCACCTCCAAGGTTGCAGAGTCTGAGGGGCAGCAGAGTCCATACTTTTTCTAATGCATGTTTACATAAAAAGTCAAAATGTAATTAGACCAGTCAGTGTGTTTTCATACCTGATAGTGCAGTAAACTGGGTTCAATTGTGGACCAAAATTGCAACGTTTGTTAAATTGTCATGAATCAAAACTTCCCTGTGATGGCGCTCCATCAAGAGCTACTGAAGGAAATGACACAAAACCCTCTGAAGAAGACGTAAGCACAAGTTTCTGCTTCACAAAATGTAAACAAAAATGTCGTAGCATCAGACTTTAGGGGCTGTAAGATTGAATTTTTGTCTTTGGTAAAATATCAAGAGCCAGTTGTCCTGCTAGCGCTAGATTCTCATGTTCGTTTTGGTTGTATTTACCCAGAATGCCATATGCTTTTAAACCACGCCACTTCGAACCAAGTTCACTTGAACGAAACTGAGACCCAGGTTTGTATTTGGACCAGAGTTGGATTTTTTGGTATGCATCACAATTAAATGTTTCATTCACACCTCCTCAAACAAACTGCAATTTCAAGGCAAACAAACTAGAGTTTGATTAAAGTGGACCAAACATTGACTGGTGTTCATGAACATAACAATAAAAAATTTCAACAATTTGTTCCGTGCCCTTGAGCAAGTTGACTTATTGTGTGCTGAGGTTTGGCGTCCCAACACCACTTGAATTTTTGTTGAATAGTTTTAATGACTAATGCTCCATAATTCATGTGTGTTGTGTTATTTGGCGTTAACGGCTATTAAAATGTTACTGAAGGAAACTTGATGATCACCAGTTCACATTCCCTCTAAACTTGTGCTGATCGAATGTGGACATAGAAGAACAGCTTTGACCAGAGGCTCATTCATGTAGGAGAAAGGTCACAGCTAGTTTTTATTTACAGTCCATACATTTGAGGTAAAACGCACACAACTAAAGTGGGAGTATGAGACGTGTAACCTAGCGGCCTTGTTAAATATTAACAGCTCCCCTGGTAGACGTGGGGATGGAAATGGAAAGACAAATTGCTTCAGGGGGACTGGTTTTTATGTGTTGTTGCTCATATATGCTGCACATCAAAATGCAGACCATTAAAGAGGGAACATATTTCACCAGACAGATTTCCAGGCTTCCTTAGGCCTGGTAAAAATCAGCTTCTTGTTCTACATTTTGCTTGGTACTGGGTTCTGGACCTTCACCTAGTGAGACATGATTGTTTCCTGGAGCCGCGGACTCTGTTGAAATGTTAAACAATTACATCTGATTTTACCCAATCACTAACGTTTGGGTAAAAGAGAGAAGAGCTTAACATCTTTCCCAGTGATGAAACATATTAAGCATTCCTGTTGATTCTATTTTAATTGTTTAATATTTGGCGAACATGCGCTGAAAGGCTTTGTCCACTTCCTCTGCTGTCATTGCTAAAACTGACAGGCTGACTACAACTCTGTAGTGCAGAAAATGGATGTCATTGTTCACAGCTTCTCCCTCTTTTGACTGATTGGCCTGGTTGAAATTAATCCAGCTCAATGGGAGAAATCCCAGATGGAAGACTGAAGGGAGATGAGAATTGAGTGGAATTGCATAGGAATGTAATAACCCGGCTAAGGGTTCTGGAAAATTCTTGTATGGAATTTGATTTGATATTTTCCAAAGTAGGAGTGAGAAATGAAAACTGTTTGGAAAACTATTTATTCACCGCATTGTCTAAAAAATCCAGCCCTCCATTTATCCGTATATTGTTCTGTCTGTTTTTATCCATCCAGCCACCTGTTGTTCTGTCTTTCAGTCCTCACATCCCACCGTTCTTGCGTCCATCCATAATGTAGTTTTTGCAGGTTCTATAGTTAAAGTTTGGCCACGCCAACAGAAATTTACTGTAATATTGTGTAGTTAGTTTGAAAATGGGCTCAAAAACAACTGAAATGTCGTGAAATTTGGAAAAGTAGAGAATTTTACTGTGAAAAATATGTAAGAACCAGGGCTCTCCACAACCTCTCTTCCCCACTTCTTTGCTTCTAATTCTTTTATCGCTTCTTTTGTCTGACTGAAGTATCTATTCTCCAGGGACTGGCCAGGCGTTGATTAAGACAAGCGCTCCATATCCGCCTCCAGTTCCCCTGGGAACAACTTGCTGTGCATTCATACCTGTCTGCCTCAATCTTCTCTCCTCTAGGCGTTAAATTAGACTAATTTAGAGTCTATATTAAAATGATTGCCTTCCCCTGTCTGCGATTATGATTTTGGCTACACCAGTACTTCTTTGGCAAGGGAAATTAGGCAAAACATTTTCACATAGAGAAAGTGTATATATCTGAAAGTGTTTAGTCTAATTTCCCAAGTCAGCTATCTCTGTATTTTTTAGATGGTAAGATAAAAACCAGCAAATATATCTTCCACTCCCATCTGCCTTCTTAGATCTCTACATTATTAATACCGTCTAAGTGAAGCTTTTTTATCTACAATTAGCAACGGGTGGATCCAGCTGCAGTTTCTCTTTTTCTCCCCCCTCCTAACCAAGGCTCATATCTATTAAAGGAAGCCGATTTGGGTCCAATTGCCGGTGCATATGGAGAGGAATTCAGATGAATAGGTTTAATTATGCCTTGTGGGGGAAAACTCGCAGGCCTCCTGGCGGATCTGCATTATCAAGCAAAGATCAGGCTTCTTTTTAAAGAGGTGCAGACTTGCTTGTGTTGTTGTCAGTCAAAGCCGGCTTGCAGAGGCCTTTTGTGACCTTGTTGTTGGGGCCGACATTCCTCATGTAGCCCGATCCTCGGTTCAACAAGGAAATCGCACCAATATTAAAGAGGGAATGTCATTCCGTCTATTTGGAGCTTGAAATAGTTTCCGAGCGGCACGTTGCCAGTACAGGAGAAGGCGCTGTTACATCACAGCTCTCTGTTGTGTTAGTCTCTGCTTCTCTTTATATCTAACTCTCCTTTTTTCTATTTTTTTTTTTTTTTTTTTGCTTCTTTCAGCCCATTCTCACAGTCTCTGTCTTTTTCTTTACAGGAAGCTCCACTGAGATAAGTGTGCTCTTCTCCAAATACATGCAGAGCAATCTAATTACTGTGATAACATTTCTGCTTGGCTGATTAACTGTTCTTTCTGTGCCTCTGAACGTAGCTGCATTTGGTCCATATATTCCTAAGCTCCTTACTCCGCCCCAGCCGAGCCGAGCCGAGCTCTCGCTGGAGCTTTGCCTCACCAATCCGTCTCTCTTCTATTCTCTCATCTTTCTTTCTTCCTCGTCTTGTTTTCTTCCTTGGCGTCTTTTGCATGCATTGTCTAGAACGGATGGAAATTCGGCAAGCCCTCTTCCTTATGACATTCTCATTTAATTCACTTTGTTCCGGAGTCATTCTTTTCTGCTTTCTTTTTTTACACCTTTTCTTTGTGTTTTGACTCTCCAAGGCAAATCAGCTTGTTTTGCTCTAAATCACCTGCTGCTTCCTCCTTTCTAAAGAGCATCAAAAGTATCTTGTTGTTCTCTTTGATGTTAGTTTAGGTGTTCAGTTTAAAAGCATAATGCTTTTAATTGTTAAATCAGTCAGATGGAAAATAAAGTTTTTGGGAAAATACATATTTTGGCAACAGTCAGTTTGATTTAGACTCTTAAAGGATAATAAAAAGGTTGTGTGTAGAGTGGAGTGACACGCTAGTTAAAATCCAGGGTTTCTGCAAACTGCCTGTATGCGCAATCTGGAGGTTTGCGTGCAGCATACACTAACCTAGTTTAACTTATGTGAAATACAAACAATCCTCAAGAAACGGTAAAAAAAGATGCTTTGCATCAGATTTAACTTAAGCTAGTTTCCATCTGTAGTCCCTGAGCAGATGAGTTAATAAAAGTTGAATATCATAAAATATACATTGAAAGTTCCCATATATATTTGGAAAATACCCAATCCGTGAAAATGCCTCGTTGAGTCTCGTAGTGGGTTGTTTCTTTATTTTTGTCTATTTTTGGCATGGATTGTTGTATTATTTTGTTGCCAGCGCAGTGGCAGGAATCCATTCGCATTGTAACCACGGTGGAAAAAGTGATGCAACAACCAGTGCAGCAAACAGGACCCAGATGTTCTGCCATTCTGTTCATGAACCACTTGAACCAATTGGGGAACTGTCACGGTCCTTACGGAGAACCACATTCTGGACGTTTTTCTTATCGCACTTGTGGTTTTAGGAACTTGGGATGATTTGAGCTTTGTGATATAGTGCGTTATTCTGCTGGAGGTAGCAGAAAGAGGACGTGGTCAGAACTGATGTAGAATGGTGGGTTGTGATGTTCAAACCAAGCTCAGCTGACAGAAAACGGTTGAAACTGTTCAAAAATGTCTCCCATACAGTTAAACCTCGAACTCAACTCTTGATTTAACTCTTGAGTCGGACCTTAATCTATGGAGTTACTGTCACCTGATTGATCTACTGTTTGTCACAACAAAGTAGAAGGTGAACCTGTATATGCTGGGTGTGTATATATATCTATATATATATACATATATTTATTTTTCCCTCCCTATAATGCTTACTCTACCTTAGCAGCAGACACCCTTCTCACATTCTCTGCCGCCCACTGACTCCCTGTTTCACCAGAAAGTAGAGCTTATTAAGACGGCACAGAACCACACATCTATATTCTTTTTGTCACAATTACAATGAACAAAGAATATTAAGAATAGAAGAGAGGTGAAGATTTACAAGACATTTGTGATGCTGTTTATTCTCCACAGAATAGCAATTTAACTTCAGGATGCTGTTGGTTTTTTAGGTAAAATCTTGCTCTCTCCTGCTCTTTTCCCTCCTTCCCAGAGGGCTAATTGCTCAGGTCAGCTTGGTGACACCACAGCACTTGGCTAGCTGTGATCTCAGTTACACACAGAGCCTCATTAGAGCACAGTTAACTGTACGCATGCCACTTCTTCCTCTGCGCTCCTACCCAAACGAGAACGGCAGTAGCTGTAGTTATTATCTAGACTCCTACCAGTGCTTGGCTTCGCAGCAAGTTTCCAAAGCAACTGCTTGATTTTGCACAAATTAAGGTTTTGATTTGGCAGGATGTGTCAGTGGAAATGTAAATTGGAATTGGGAAAAGAAAAAAACGAATGCTTATTGAAAATCAAAATCAGCGCCTCCTTTGTGCAAGAAAGCTTCATGTGTGATTATTCCACACATTTTACAGGTAGTAAAGTTATTATCGTTACGTTTCTTTTCAATATATCTGGGCTTGTCGCTCACAGCATGCGATGACCAAAACTGAGAAATATATGAAAAAGCATGAAGGAATAAAAAATGAGCACAAGGAATGAGAAAACAGATCAAAGTTGCTACAAACTGATAATGTTATCAGTTTGTAGCATCAAACTCCAGTATTAATTCATGACCCAGTGTCCTCCCAAGACTAAAGTAGTAATAATGTGCCATGTTCTCCGCTGAAGTAGAGGAAGTTGGAAGAAATGTTGTCTAAGAGCTTTTATTTAGAGACTTAACAGACCGGCACCATACAGAGAGAGTATGGTATAAGTGTAAGTATAAGTATAAGTGCTCTTCCAAGTCTGCTATGAGATGATTACTTGTGTTAAAAAACTGTAATTCAAAACAGTAAAACAAGAATTCAACCAGAATATTTCGGAGTCACAGAGTAATGATGCACGTCTCACATTAGTCCACTTAATCAGTCCATGAATCAGAACACATGAAGGTTTTTACTAAATCACTTCCATGCTCAAGTTTTTAGTTGTGGCTGCCTGTTGCAGGTTTGGACTGTTCCTTTCACTAAATTCAACATTGTAAATGCATCATAATCCTAGGATTAAAAGTTGTTCAATGGGTGAGAAGAAGTTTATCCTCTCCAGCTGTTTATTTTTACTGAGCTTTTCTATTTTCCTGCATTGTAGACATTGCTAGCAAAAGCGCTCACTCCATCCAAAAACAGCTGTCAATCATTTAATTCTTTTAAGGTTTTTTTTTGTCTTTGTGTCTTTAAATCAAAAAAGATAAATATAAAACAGTATCTGAGTTCTGATGCAGTTGAACAGATCACCATCGTCTCTTTGCTGGGCTGCTGAGGTGATACTGGGGCGACAGCAGGGGAGTCAGGCTAATGACGACAGAGACACACTAATAATGGTTCCTAGTAGCTCTTGTGACAGTGGGGAGCATATTAAATGGGACACCAGATCAGCCTGACTCACTCCAAACCCCCTATGTCCCACTAATGAGAGTTTGATGGAGTGGTTGTGTAGGTAGATGATGCTAAGCTAATGAGATGTCCTATCCTCTGTTGACTGTGTGCAGCTCCCTGCAGAGTAGCCCAGTTGATGTGTATAGCTGTCTTCTCCAGTGTTACCAAGAAATGCAAGCAATGTTGTTTTTTTTTGTTGTTGTTTTTTAATAAATTAATTTATTGCAGTTCCTGTATTTACAGCCTTGTTTTCATACGTGTGGGCATTTGTGTCTGTATGTGATTTTGCCCTTTTATCGTGAGACGCTACAGGAAATTAACTGTCAGATTTCTGAGTGACAGAGAAAAGCCCGACTTAATAAGCCAAAGAATGATTTGTGTGAAGGTAATAAAAAAAAATGAACACAGAAGGAGAAAAGGAAAGCATTGCGCCGTCTTTAGCAAACGGTGTGAAAACTGGGGACTCTTTGGTGATGAATAAGTGATAAGGCGATGGGAGAGTGGGGGATTTCCACCTCTCATGGCAGGTATGTCTCTAATTGGATGTCCCACCCCCATTCCCCGTCTCCCGATAGACAATACAGTGAGAAAAAGAGAATTTCCTAATTAAAGCAGTTATAATGACGGGTCCAACTGTAGACCTCTGCTCCCTCTGAATGTTGATTACAGAGCTGTGTACAAGATAAACCTGAGGATTTAGTCAATCATTTTTTTTTCCTTTTTTTTAATTAAATGTTCATTAATTCTCCATCGACTTTGAATAGAGCTGATGTATTTTTCTGACTTTAATTATTTCTATATGTTTTTACTGAGGTAACTGGTAGTCTGCTTTTGGCTGCAGCTTTATGTGGGAGTGCTTAAATCAAAATAGTCCCAAGTGGAAAACATGCTGTAGCAGCGCCCACACTGACACTTTGTGTCTCGAGGAAGAAGTCAGGTTTATAACATTAACATTAAAGCTGCAAGGGCTTAGAGAAAAATAAGAACAGATGTTATAGCTTTAAGATTCCTAAAACGCCTCAAAGATCCAAATTCAAATGTAATGGATGCCAGTTTTACTTAAAGTGACACTACACAGATTATATATATTAAGCTTGGAGTGCCAACTTTGACTATACATTGTTGGAAGGACAGAAACTAAAACAGAATGGCCCAGATGAAGCAGTGTAAATGGGAATAATGTGATAATGTGCACACAGGTGTTTGAAACCAAAACTGTGGATGTTTGTACTGCCAGAATGGAGGCAACCAGAAAACATGAAAATTAGCATTAGCATAACCGATCACAGCATGTTGGAGTAGCTCTGATACATTAGTTCTGATTTGTTTCTTTTGTAAACATATGTTCAGATTTTTTCGGTTGAGGTGTTGCATATTTGGAAAATTATTTTCCACCATGTTTCACTGAGAAAATCTTCTGTCTTATCTTTACTTATATAAAAAAAGTCTCACATTTCCTCTAATTATTAAGAACCATCTTGATTTTGTAATGAAATACTGAAATCTGAAAAGGAACCAGAAGCCGTAGCATCATCTGAAGAACAATACTTTGATTTGACAGAGTGTCTTTGTTTTTTCGCATCAGACCTGGCTAAACTCTGAATCAACACCAGCTAATCTGGTTCACTGCCTCTGCTTGCTTTCTCGCTGTGGAAAAAATAACCCATGTGCAGTGTGAGTACCTGACCTGTGTTTGACAACAGTGACCCATACAGGCAGGAGTGAAGCGAGTATATAATCTGAGAATAACACTAATTGGTTTGCAGGATGCTGCAGGGCCAGCATGGCGTCTCTGTCCGGGTTTCCGCTTGGCCAGGCTGCGCCGGTTAGCATTCAGGCCACGTTTCCGCCTGTAGCCGTAATGAGAAGTGCCTCGCTGTTAATGAGATAAACACAGACATTAGATTGGCTCAGCAGGAGCTCGGAGGGAAGGAGAGGAACGGAGATGTGGATTTGGAGGAGGCAACGAGGAATGAGGATGGGGAAATATGAAATATTAAGCAGAAAAAGGCTGAGTTAATTTACTGTGAGTGTGAAGTATAGCTTCATTATAACTTCTCTGGAGGTGATGAGTACATTTCAGCTGCAAAATGAGAGAATAAGCACTTCAAAATGATCATGATAGTTTATGAAAAAAAGAGCACAACACTGTAGCTCAGCAGATATTTCAAAACAACTATTGAATAAAGGAGCTGGAATGAGTTTCTCTCTCTGTCTACATATGAATGGATGTGTCAACATTTAAAAACTGGATGCAAGGTGCTTTATGTGAGCACCTTTCATTAACATCTGCAAACTCCAGGGAAGGAAGAAAGGGAAACAAAAAAGAGAGGAAGGAAAGAAGGAACAAGAGAAATATAACAAAATGCTAAAACACAAATTTTACCAACTGTTTTTGTCTAGTTTCTAGAACAAATATGTCTAGGTAGGAGTAAAAGGAGTTGGATGGAAGGAAAGACAAAACTTTTAGATGATGGGGTTGTCTGCAAGAGTGGAAAAACAAGCATCCAATAACGTTTTTTGGATCCATCCTCTGTTCTGGATCCAAATGGATCCAGAGCTAAAATATCCTAAAATCAATTTTCAGATTTCTTTTTTCCTGGGTGATGTTTACCTTGCATCAATTTTCATGAAAGTGAAACGACGAATGTCTGAGTTACACAAACGTGACAAAAGATGGAAAGAAAAAACACAACAGAAGAAACAAATGATTCCAAATGTGAGATTTTTCTGTCATTTTGTAAGTCTGAGTCACAGAGTGTCACGAAATTGTTAGATATTTAGTTTTCAGTTGCCTTTCTTTGTATCCTGCAGGTTTGGTAAGAAGAAGGAGGACAAGAGCAAAGATCCGGCAAAGGGATCCAAGAACCGACTGGAAGCGCTGAGTGAAGAGGAACTGGACAGGATCCCTGACAGCAGAGAGAGGTAGGACACTCTCACACACTGTGTGTGTGTTGGGTTAAAACACCTTTACAGACAGGAAGTTTCTGAGCTCTGAAGCTCTCTGATTACTTCATGAGTTTTGAGCTGTGTCGCTCCTCTTCTTCACTTCATCACCTGTAAGAGAGTTTAATTCTCTGGCCGTGCGTCGTGTTTACCTCTCTGATAGCAACGAGCCCCGTTATGCCGACGCCCGCTCTGGGTACACAACCCCTGACCAGGCCTCGCTGCCCAGCATGGAGGACGACGACAGCGACCCCAACTACGCCCGCATCAACGACTTCCGCCAGCCGCCCTCACCGCTGTCGCTGAGCCGCACGCCTTCCCCAGCGATACCACGAGGGGGGCCGACCCAACCTCAGGCCTCGTTTGAGGACATCAACGGACTCTACGCCAAAGTGAACAAATCCAGACCGCCGCAGCAGCAGCAGCAGCAGCAGCAGCAGCAGGCCCCTCCAGACAGGTGAGAGTTCATCGTTTTACCTACAGAGAGCGTGTTGTGCAGTTTTTCCTGCTGTTATTGTACAGTGTTGCTTTTGCACATCCTCTGCGTAAGAGCGAAAACAAAAGGTCACATTCCTACATGCGCTGTATGCTGAGCCGGATGAATGTATAAAACATGAGGCCAGCACACTTTCACAGCAATGCAAGGCATGGATTTATGCAAACTTCAAAGATATATTGTCAAAAATGAGGTATTCTTTCTGGAGAATGACTGAAAACTTTACTTAAAAAAAAAAACATAAAAGTGAACAGATATGGACATAAAAATGTAAGTTCAGTACAAAGTGTAAAATAATTCATTTTTACAGTCCAGATCCTTCATTATTTATTTTAGTTGTTACATGAACTATTCATATTTATTATTGAGTGAAAGAAAGGAAAATAATACACAATCACATATTACCAGAATGAAAACGCAAAATAGTAGAATGAAGTAATAACTTACTGACAACTGGCACAAAAAAAAAATAAAATCAGGGTGGTTGACCACCTTGTGAAGTTATACGTTAGCGTTCTTTTTATGAATAAGACATATTTAACCTTGGAACACATCAGCATCAAATTATTATCAGTAGCAAGACTTTGAAACAATTGTGTAAATTACTGTGTCTATTTCGAAGAAAGAATCACAGACTAGACGAGCTGGTTGCCATGGAGTACAAGAAGCTGAGCATCCTGGTGATTTATGAATATTAAATCCACTGTTCAGACATTGCTTTTTTTATACTTTTACCCAAATTTCAGCTTAAATAGCCCCGTGTTGCGATGTCAGAAAGGAACAGTGGGATGTTTCAAAGTAATTTAATGATAAAATCAATTGATTTGAGGAAAAAAACCTATTATATAGTGAAATATTGGATGTCACAGGACTTCATTTTACGTCTAACAAAGGTTTCAGACTTGCAGACACGCTGCTTATTACTTCTGAGGGTTTTGAAACCTTAACTCGCAGCTACTCTTGTATGTGAGCGAGGAAAAAGACGAGAAAGCCCACCGAGGATTCTAATGCAAATTCATAATTTCCTGTGTGAAATAATACAGGCCACATTAAAACTTCCCTCAACTTAAACTCCCTGACAGAAATGACTATTGACTTGCAAATCAAACGCTAAGCCCCAGACGCCCGATCTCATCCAGAAATAGACGATTCAGAAAAAGAGGGAGAGAGAGAGAGACAGGGCCGGGCGCGGGGAGGAGACAGATGGGAATGGAAAGAAGCAACAGACGGAGGGAAAGAGAGACAAGAGAAAGCTGGAGGAAAGACGAAGAGGACGCAAGATGCGATGCAGAGTAGATTCAGGAGAGAAAGAAGAAGTGACAGAGGAGTAGATGCAGATAAAGAGGAGGGGGGATAATTAGCCACAGTCTAGCAGCCTGACAGATCTGTTAAACCACTTTAGCTCTCATCCACTACTGCTGGCTACTTCATTACCAGCCTGTTTTCTCCCCGTCCTCCATTCCTCCCTCGTACTCGCTCCGTTTCTGCGGATGTGTCACCTCTCTGGTTCTCCCCCTCGTCATTGAAACAGGGCGGCTTCAAGCATCAGCATGATGGATGACAAACACTCTTTAGCTTGTTAACTCCACACGTATCAGCATCTCTAGAGAAAGAGATCTTTAATATTAAATTAAAAGACGGTGACTCCGCGCAGGTTTTCTGAAAGTAAAACCAAATTGTGGTGAACAAAGGAGGGGTTTAGCCGTTTTGACGTGGCATTCAAGAATAAAGACGATAATTGTGGTGTTGCAAAATTATGCAAAGGACTTGAAATGACACCAAACATGAAAACTGAGCTGCATCTTTTCCTCACTGGAGGACCTGAAGATAAAAGTGCAAACTAAAAGTTTTGGGAAGGAAACATTTCATTTGTATCACTTTCTGATTTTATTCATAGGAAATATTGAGTGGTAAACATTGTTCAATCACTATAAAGTGAAGCATAATTTTATCCGTCACATTTACCCATGAGTGTGTTAGATTGGCAGCTTTCTCTTTGATATTCATGGAGTCATTTTTAATGAGAGATGCATAAAAATTCATTCATAATTCTGTATTTAAATGAAAGGTTTGCCAAAATTATCATATAAGGGTAAGTTGTCTCTGATGTCAGGTATAAAAAGACTTTTACAAATGTATTTCTACCATTTATTACTTTTAAAACAATGTTTTTCTTCTTTTGATTTTAAAACATATGTACAGTTGAGACGTATTCCCATCTAAAAAAGTGTTTTTTGTAAAGAGCCAAATCTGCTCATTAAGAGGGACAATAATCCAAAGTGCAGCTCCTCTGAATGGGTTAAAAAAAAAATGAAATCCAAGCTTAGGAGTGGCCTAGTCAAATTCCTGGCTTCAATCAGATTCAGATGTTGAGAGGTGACCTTAAACAAGAGTCTCTTAAAGTGTCATAAATCCCTTAAAGCACCCAATAAGTCACACAGTCAGAAATAGACGCTGCCACCAACATGTACTATATTGGGTAAGAAGCCTAGCGTAGCCTAGCAACAATGCTGTGTGCGGTCTGCCGTTTTTAACCACTGCAGGACAAATTACAGCTTGCCGCTGATGTACTGTAAATTTATGCAAGCCTTTTACATCTCTGGTTGACCTTATGGTCCACCAATAGTCTGCTGCAGGCGAGCTTTTCCTTTCACATCTTACAGTTTTAATGATATAGTTGCAAATGTGCTCATTAAACATGTAGAAGATGGCCGACGAACGCAGCCCATCTTTGTTGCTAAATGTGCCTCTGCATCAGTGCGCTGATTGCCTTTGCCTGCAAAGTTTGACTAACTGAAACATGTTGGCGCCCCCCTCACTCCCCACCCTCTTCCCTCTCAACAGTAGTGGACTCGCAGCTCTGTCTCCCTAATTTACTGTCAGACATTTTCATTAGGCCCTCAATGGCAGGTGTGTACGCTGATGAGCGTCACATTTGATTAGAGCTTTGCTAGAGGCTGACCTGTGGAGAAAAAAGGTTGGCTATGCTTGTCAAATTTTATTAGCCAGAAGGCAGTCTTTGTAGCTGGAGCGAGCGAAAAAACGGGGAGACGAGATGAAAGGGAAGCGAGAGAGCGGGAGGTTAGAGTGCAGAGATGTGAAGGCACGTGAAAGATGTGTTGTTAAAGCCAGAGAAAAGGAAGCCCAGGGTTAGCTTGTCGGCTACATAAGTGACACATCTGGGAGCGCGTTTCCGCATTTCCGCCATGGTTCAAGCGCTGGCAGCAGGATTACATGCCTCTAAGTTTACCTGACACCGCCAGGAAGTAGGCATCTTAAATCACTTTGGACAGGTGTGACTAATTACTGAAATATTATCAGACAATGCTACACAATCCATGAGATGCTGATTTGTGTGATTTCACAGATCTTTAGGAAAAAGGTTCACTGGCATCTAGACGGTAGCTAAAATATGTTAGCAAAATATATTGTTGTTTCCTGCCAGGTCGCCTCAGCCTGAGGACGAGCTGAAATGAAACGCTCACTTTAGAGCAAGACGTCATCAGTAATGGATGCACATTAAGCTCCGCTCTCCTTTTTACTTGCGTTCTCTCGTTTCAGCTTGCGGGATTTACAGAGTTTGAAAGTGTTTTTTTTTTTCAAAAACACATGTTTTATATGGTTTCAGACGCTTCTGGTCATGTTTTCTGGAAATAGTTGGGTAGTGTGAAGTGATTACTTGAATTTCTGGAGTTGGAACATTTGCATGCAGCTGTTGCTTCAGTCGTTCAAATCAGCTTATTTTTTTTTTACTTTTTCTCACTTAACTATTATGACCTGCAGTTCTGCTGACATCCACAGGGATTTATAAACAAAGATGACTGATGAGGAGCTTTGGTTGCTGTCTACATTGATTTTAGACTTTATTCTCTGTTGTTATATACCTTAAAGAATTAGTGAAGTATCATTTTTGGTTTAGTTGGATAATCAACTAGATTCTATAAGGCCTTGAAACCTAGCGGCAGAAGCGGTATCATCATAAACAGGCATCCTTTGTTTTACCAGACAATCCAAGAGTGTTTTTGCTGAAAAATTCCAAATTTAGCCTCATCAGACCAAAGCAAACAATTCCTTTTAAAGCCCCCAAAGGTTGAACAAACTCCAAATGTTTGCATTTGTGATGGTAGAACATAAGCTGGTTTTATTTTTGTGTCTTCTTTTTATTCATCCTCACTGAAAATGGTGGCAAAACACATTATATTTGTATCCCAGGAGAGCAAGAAGTCAAAAAAGTAAAGTAAAAACAAAAAAAATATTGGTTTAGTTATACTATAGAGGGATTCCAGGGTTATTCATGATAGATTTGACTAAAAACTATTATTTCTCAACATAACAGTAGAAATTAAATCTTTTTTTTTCTGGTGAAGTCATGGGAGTGCAAAAACATATTATACTTCTATTATTGATGATTTGTGTAATTATTAAGAATTCTTCCTCTTTTTGGATTTAGGCGTTAGAGTTGAAGGAAGTAAAATCTATTGTGTTTTCAAAAGGTTTGTATGAACCAGATGAACTGTAGCCAGGGATAATGTGGACAGTTCAGCAAGGCAATCAGAACATCTTTTAAGCTTTGAGCTTCTCTGAGTCGCCGTCTGGCTCCAGTGTTGCACCAAGAAGTCAGACAAACCTCACAGTTTGATGTGAGGAAAATCCAAGCCCAAACTTTTTCCTCAAATCAGCCGGCCACAGCCTGAACAAGTCGCTAAATCAGCCAGCAGCAGCACACACTTCCTAATTAGTGTGCCCTCACACAGCCTTGCACTGCAGGATAGGAGGCTTTACTCAGACTTTCTCTCACAAAACTGTCGCTTTTATTCTCACTAGATAGTTTTGTCTTCTGGTCATTTCTAAGTTTCCTGTGTTGGTCTTTATGTTGTGTTTTTTCCCTCATACCTTCTTTTTCTCCCCATTTAATCTCAATCTATTTTCTGTGCCAGTTATTCTTCCTAGTCAGACATGTTACCTTCTCAAATAAATGATGCAAAAAGCAGTGATTGGACATAATGCTGAGTACTATGTTATTACACCTGTGGTCATTGCAGTGTGCAGTGATCAGCCTGTGGTCCTGCTTTGATCTGCTCCCAGTAAATCTCCTCCAAACTCTTGCACAGATTTTGCTTCACAAACCCGAAACCTTTCCTTCAACTAAACTTTCCAGTTAGATGTTTGGCTACATCTCTGTTAAAAGGCTGAATTTATGGCATGTAAGCAAAACAAATACATTGTGAGGGAGGAATTTTAGTATAACTTTTACTTCTTCGAATTTTTTGTAATATTCTAATTTACTATATAAGAAAAAATGTGCAGATGGGTGATTGGACACACCAGATGCACTCGTTCAGCCATCAGTGCTTCTTCGCGAACCTCAGCCACCTCCAAAATCACTCTTCACTCACGTTTTATCCAGAATCAGCCTCTGTCCTCAGCCATTAATATGATAATATTTGCCGTTGTCAGTGATGGAGGCCGGGGTGTAATGAGATAATTACAGTGTTGTTTCATTTGGAGAGCGACACGAGCGCTCAATCAAAATGGCAGACCTAATTACGAGCCCAGGGATTGGCTAATGGGATCGTTGGAAGACGGGTGGCGTCGAGAAAAAAAAAGGAAGAAAAAAACCTAGACAACTTGCATCTATGCTCTGAATCTGTTTGTTTGTGTGGAGGTGATACTGGTTGTTAAATTTAACAGATAAATGAGACGAAAACGTTGTTTTTATGTTTAGGTTTTTGTGCCTAACAAGCAGGCTGATGACCGTCAGTATGCAGCAGAAAAATCTGCACAGGAGTTTCACTGCAGCACAGAGAGTTGCCCCCTCTTGGCAGAATATCAGGGCCGAGTTTTGTGCCAGCAGATGCACACACACACACACACACACACACACAGAGAGAGAGATTTGTGCAGCATGGGAGCAACACTTGGAATCTAAACATAGTGGCTCAGAAGTTTGAGTGACTCAGCCCGTCCGTCCCCAGTGAGACAACTGGAAGACGGGCTGCATGGAGGGAGCGTACGTGCGCGCGGTGAGAAGCACGTCCTCGCCGAGTGTCCCGCATACCGAATGAGCTCATGTACAGATGCACACTTTTATACAACCTTGAGATTGTAGTCGTGCAGAAAAACACACTCGCGCAGATTTAATTAAAGACAGGGTCGCCGGAGAGACTTAAGCATGTAGGCGATGTACTTCGCTAATGAAGCTTTGCCTGCCTCAAGCCTCAGCTCTTCCTCCCCACTGGTCAATATCTGCCAGACTATTGGAAGTGAGGTTTGGTGTTTATCAGGTGGCAAAAAGCCTTCCTGATTGGTTGTTTTGGGTTTTACAAACTTTGTTCTTGATTTGGAAAGTTTGTTGTTTGGATGTTTGTTCTGATTGATTCAGTTCAAGTATTTTATTTGTTTCCAGTTATATAGAATCCAGTTTGATTCCAATATGATAGTCATATTCAGATCCAACTACAGTCAAGTTGAGTCCAATTATAATTCAATACAGTAAAATTTACTTGACTTTTTAATGCTATACTGAAACGATTGATCGCACTGATTGTGATTAATTGATTATTGAAATGCACCTCATTCATCCCCAGCTAGAAAGGACATGCAGTCCTTCATTACTGAAAACATGACACTAAATCCCTCCATCCAGTTTTTGCTTCATCCTACCAAAAATCCAAAAAAAGGTACTGGAGTATACATACTCAAAAATGATCAACTCCTAAAATAACAACATACTGAAACCATTAATTAAGCCCAAACTGTACAAGAATATAAGATTAAAAAGAAACTTTGCGAATATGTTCTTCCAAAAACTCCTCAGGTGGCATCAGTTTCATTTTCACCTGTATTAATTTCTGTAACAAAAAAAGGAATTGAATTACTTGTTTCTTTGTAAACAAATAATTTTAATATCTTAATGCATTTCTAATGTTGTTTAAAAAGGCATAAATGACAAATTTGCAGACTGCCTATTTAATCAAATGAATCACCAAAATTAAATAATCATTAGTTGCAGCCCTACTTTCTTTAGAAAAGAACACAGCACAAAAAATGTAGCGAAAGAAATGATTGCAAACAACTTTTGAGAGCAAATTATGAGTGTCAGAGTCAGCCGTCATTTTTCCACCAGTAAACCCAGATCAGAGACTGGGATTGTGTTCGCTCAGGTGTGTGCTGTTTGTCAATGGCTTTGTGTGTTCGTGTGTGTTCATTCCCACCCTGGTTTATGCTTGTACTCTGAGGTGTGTGAAGCTTATCCGGCATTAAGGTCCAGTGAGCATGATGGTGATGTTTCTCTTTAAGTTTTGTCCCCATTCTGTCCTGTTCCCATCACTACACCAGTACTTCCTGTTTTTTAGGGTTTTATGTTTTTATTTATTTATTTGTGTTAGCCTAGTCTGACTGGAGTGGTTTTAGTGTTTATTTGCTACCGTTTCTCTTCCATTTTCTCCAACGGGTTTTCTGTCAGGTGTAGAAATTTCTTTTCAGGCTGTCCTCTGAATATTCTGCCTTCTTGTGCTGTCAGCTGCAGCCAAGAAAAAGACAACTTGTCAATGTAATGAAAGTTTAAGTCTCATATGCTTCCTCTTTGACCTGTTTTTACTCTTTAACTCCAGCCTCCACAACCTCCAAGTCTTAATTAATCATCTCTTCTTGCCTAATTGTGATGTTGCCTTCTTCTCTCTTCAGCGATCAGCGGATCCAGGGATTGCGTAGGGAGTACCAGCAGGCCCGAGCCGCTCCGGGTTACGAGGAGCTGGAGGCGGCGAGACGCAGAGTTCTGGAGCATGACCCAAATCGGGTGAGTTAGCATACTATTTTTTCCTTCCTCGAGCAGCAGTGCACTAAAAACGCCAGACTGCTTGCTGCCTCTTTTAAGCTGCAGAGCTAAGTGTCCCTGAACCGTCATTGATCCAGCCTGAGGAATCATTTGATTTACTTCTTTACACTCGCAAACTCAGCATACTCAGCCTGCGAATCGATAGCCATTTATCACCCATTTTAAACAAGGGGTTTTTTTACGGTCAGCCTAAAGATGCAGAAAATCACACTTTGATCCAATCCGACGCCCTTCATCTAAACCTCAGTGATCTGCAAAGGCGTTTCTGCACAGCTGGATTCATTTATCTTTTAGTAATCCACCTGAGCACAGACAGATGCAAAGCCATGTGGGAAATATGAGATGGATTTACAGACGGTGTCGCTGATATCCAATCAGCTGACACGACCTGCCTCCAGCTGTGCTCCCCTCCTCACCTGCTGTAGTTAGTGTTTATTGAGCAATGCAGTCCTGTGAATCAGTCTTCATTAGGCCCTCCCAGGCATGGCACACTTCCTGTCGTTTAGGCCTGCAGGGCTCCTGTCACTCAGTACATAACCTCCCGTGCTCCCTGCGTTCCTTTCTCAGTTTGCCTGCGCAAAAACTTTGATGCAATTAAAGCACAGTGCGTATGCACTGCAGCTTCTGATCGAAATGTTTTTTTCCCTGTACGACGATGGGGAAAAAAAAGAGTGGTGTCCATAGTGAGAAGCCTCAGCAGGTTCCTCCCCTGAGGAGCCTGATAATGAAACACTCCTGCTGGAGTCGCACAAACCTGCTCACATTCATGGTGTGAATGGAAACAGTAAAACACTGAGGATATCTGTATATGAGGTAAACAAAAGGAAAAACATGACACCAGAAAATTTTTGTATTTACATTTTTTAATTTCCTTTAGAAAAAGAACCACAATTCTATGTAGACATTCACATGTCTACAATCTATCAAACACTCCCAAATTAGGGACGTTTTTATTAAGCAAATAGGTTAATAAAAATTGTTCACTTGTTTTAGCTAATCTATGTTGATTTCTGTGAAACAACTGCAATGAGCTACAGTTAGCATTAGCATTTATTTCGGAAATTTAAACAAAAAACTAAATAATAATCATCAATGTGGACACTAATAATTTGTGAAATAAAATAATAGTGTTTTGGTTGAAATGCACTCTTCAATTTTTCTGATCTCTACAGTGACCCTCATACTTCGTCATACATTACCTAGGTTTCCCCTCAAAACTTATTTTAAAAAAGAAATGGAGGAATATCAGCAAAGTTGAGTTGATCTGACAAAATGTGACAAATTTAGAGTTTGTTTTAAGATAAAATAGGACCAACTCTTTATTACATAGGCTATAATAGAGTGAAGCAGAGGGCAGAAGTGGGCTCATTTGTTCATACGCTGAGGGTTGTTCAGCTTCAGCTGCCGACAGAGTGGAGCTGTCGGTGTTTGATTCAGCAGGATATTACTCCACATTTGCCTATTTCCAGTCTGTGTGTGGTATGAGTGGAGCGTAAATGCAGACCACTTGAGCGAGCTGCTCGCGTCGGCCTTGTTTGATCAGGCTTTTAGCCGTCACCTTCCTCGCCACCTCCGCCACGCAGCGCTGCTCTTTTATGCCCACCTGTATCTGCAGCCTTGAAACATAAAAAAAAACAGTTTTCGCAGCTCTCCACACAAGGCCAGGAGTGCCATTCTTCCTCTCAGAGTATTTTATGTGTGTCTGAAAGGGACGGGTATGTCTACTTTGGCTCTTCTGAGCCAGAAGATAGTGCTAGCTCACTAGAATAAAGAGATAGAAACAAAAGTGGGGATGAAAGGCTGTGGGCGCTTTATGTGGGACTCTTCATTTAGCAGTCTGAGATGAGTTGGAGATCTTTGAAAGTGTCACTGTGCTCAGAAGTGACTTCATGTCCCTTTGTTTCCTCTCTCTAACCCCGGATCCTCCTATGTATCTGTCTCCACATCCGTCTCTAATTTGACCCTTCCGCCATGTTTCGCTGTCTGTGGATAGGTCATCCTTGTAATTATGCCAATCACAGAGCTGCACTCACTCTATTTTCTCTATATGCTAATGATAGACTCTGTAATGTCTTGATGGCCAATTAAGGCTTGAAAGTACATGGCAAGTTTCATCTCCTTCATTCCATGAGATGAGTTGGCTGGAACATTTTCCTGCAGACGCCCCATTTCTCAGAAGATGATGTTGTCCCAGCTTTTTCCTACAGTCGACTCTATGATTATGCAGTGGTTCCTTTGCATATTTATAAAACATGCACATTATTTTTGGATTTCACTTTAATGTTATTGTGTAACTAGAAAAGGACATTAACAATGATCAAATTAAAGGTTACCAAGATTATATTTTATGAGCTCCAAATGATTAGCAATGTTTTGTGTTTTGCTCTGGCCACTTGCCACAATAAAAGCAATATTTCTTTACTCCAACACAGCTGATTCAAATAGTCTAACACCATAAACTTCTGCAGAGGCCTGCTAAGAAACCATCATTTGATTCCGGTGTGTTGAACCTGAGGAATGACTAAAAACTGGCTCCTGAGGATGGACTTTGGAAACCTCTAGCATAGGCTTCATATTTGCTCTCTAGTTGCAGTAATTGGACAAAAAGTGACTTCATAGTGACTAAAATAAATTTCAATAAACCTGCACTAATCCTGTAGCATCCAGTTTTAAAAACTGAATGATTTGCATTGCTTTTTTCACTCCTTATGTAACAGAGTAACACATAAGACATCACCCTGAGCAATACAGCCAACAGCAGCTGCACATATGCCACCTTAAATGCCCAGAGAAGTCACTGAAACTGCACTTGCACTGACTCGTTCAGTCATTAGAAAACATGCACGCAGTGCAGCGCTCACCCAACTCCAGATACAACTCATCATCTGCTGCGCAGCTGGTTTTTTTGTACTTGTCTCTAATGTTTTGTGCACGGACATCCATCACCTTGATGATATTTTAATGTCACATCCTCGGGCTGTCTCAATCTTTCCCTCATCTCTCCCTGCACCCCCCCTCCCCCCTGTATGTCGGCCATCACTTCATAAATAAACCCCCACATCATTAAGTAAACACGCACCCGCCTGTCACCGTGATATATGGCCTACGCACACACACGTATACGGGCAGTGTGTTAAACTGTGCAGGGTGCATCATGCCCACAAGCCAAAGCCCCCCAATGATGTTTTTCTCTCTGTGCCCACAGTCCTAATGAACCCGCAGTTATTCATCTGTGACTGAAACAACTCCAGAGTGGAAATAAAAGTCAGAAATCTGGGAATTCTCTATGGTATTAGTATTGATATAGTTTGTTTACCTTTTTATCCCGGTGACAGGCCATCACTGCTTTTATCTGACAGGTTCAGGTTGACTCATAAAGGATTCAGACACTCTGGCAGGGCAGTCCTGCTGGAGGATTTGCCAGATGGTGTCTTGTGGACACATAAGTGGAAGCACAGAGGTTATACTTTAAAATAAAAACCAAATAAACTACAGGAATATTAGCGCACAGCTAACAATTATTTTAGTAATCGATTATTCGGATGAGTAAGTAGTTTAAAAACTTGGCACATTCTGCTGATTTTTTTTATTTAACCTTTTTTTTAACCATATTAGAAAAGATAAATAATTCAATTCCTTTTTTAAATAATAACAAAAGGAAAGTGTTGTACACTTGATCATTTACAGATTGACTGATTTTTGCATTATGAAAACAAGGCTTAATAGAGTTTTTCTTAATTTGTTTTACATAATTTAAACCAGTGAAGCTAAACTTATGCCACTTGAGATGCTTTTGGATTTTTTTGAGTCTCTATACTCCAGTTAACCATTAATCGATTACTAAATTAGTCTATAACTATTTCTATAATTGATTATTCGTTTCAGCTCAAAAGAATATTTAAACTTCTTTTGTTTTAACAAACATTTGAATAGAAGAACACTAACAAAACTATAAAATGGACAAACCTATTTCACTGAACTCAGCTCCATGGCTGAAGCTCTGCCTCCATAGATAAATAGCATAAACTATGGCCTCCTGCCAGAACTAACATTTCATTTAGGATGAAGCAGTAAACATCATCGTTCTGTCGATGGCTGATTGTGATGTTGGCTACGAGCCACAAAACGGTCTGACTAACCAAAACACTCTCTCGCTCACACACAGAGAATTACCCTTGAGCTTTAAACAATAATCCAAATGAGGCTTGTCATGTCTGCTTTTTATTCACACGGATGGACGTGTGCGTTATGCTGCACCTGATCCCTGTGTTGATGCAAACAGGCAGCAACCATCGGAAAAACAAGCTGGTAACATCGGTTCGGCATGGATGTTAATATTCAGTACCGATGCTAACAGATTTTCCTTTGTCTGCAGCTTGTAAGCCACATTTAGGTCGTTCCTGTGCCTCATCTCCCCTGCTGGCTTGACTGTCAGTCAAAAACACACACTGGACCGAGCACGCACACTCCTCTTTCTTTTGATAACAAAAAATGGCCTCACAGCTCTAACAAAAGCAACAAACTACTGATATTCTGCAAGTTGAAGCCAAATATTCTAATTGTCAACATTGAAATGTTTGAATATTGTTTTTATGAAGCCAAAGTTAAATATATAGAGAAGTAACAAGAACAAAATCTCATACCCATCAATTAATTGTCAACTTTCTCCAAAGAAAAGTTGCAAAATGTCAATTTTCCTCAGTGAGTGTGAGGCAGAGATGCTAGTTTGTGCATATTGAAGAAGGTGAGGAAGAGCTAGCAGCTGCTCTGGGGGTGTTTCTCTGAGGGAGGCAGCACTAATGTCATCCTAATGTTAGTGTTAATCAGGGTAGCATATGCCCCTCGTGAGCGCGCTATGCATTGAAGGATGCACCTGCAGCAGAGACGCTCGCAGTCACTCCATGTTCTATTCACTATGTCCTTTTCTCTCTCCTGGCTGAGAAAGTTAAATAAAAATCCTGCGCAGTATTTTTCTAAATAATTGTCAGTGTGCAGTCAAGTAGAAACACACAAGTGAGGTTAGTGTATAATTGAAGGCACACAAATTTAGTCCTAGTCTTGTTTATAACAAGACTTTTACGAGGTGGCACACCACAAACGCATAAAAACACATCCCAAACACAGAGCAACACACACAGTGTTGATCAAAAGGGCTTACGACCTCAGCTCTGACCAAACTGAAGCTGCTTTCAAAGTTCATTTCACTGCAGGAGGCTGCAGCCAAATGCGCGCCGACACATCACACACAGTTTTCCTTTAGAGGAAAACCTCCTAATTCACCAATTACAACCAATTCAGTCTGATTCTAGGCTCCAGATTGCTCTCGTACAGTTGAACCAGGCCCTTCTTGCACTTTCTCTTTTTCGCCCACTGGAAAAACCTGAACCCTGTTCTGATTAAAGGCTCGTTGTCCCTAGGCTGCTATTCTGGTCTATAAAATTGCACAATTCAAGCCACAAGTTAGTGTTTAGCTCATGCTTCCCAGAATAGCCCAAAGAAAACTACAGTGCGATCAGCTACGGGAACACTGGCTGGGGAAACCGTCCCTGCTAATGTAGAAAAGGAGGATAATTATGAAGTGAAAGTCTTGCTGCAGAGATTATCCCTAAACATTAGGTATTTATTCTGGTATTCAGACTTCATTTCATTCTTTCTCCATTCAGGTGTGATAATTCCTCGCTCTGCATTGCAAATGTAATTGCGTCTTGCACCAATACCTTGAAACATTCCCGAGTTAAGGCATTATCTGGAAATGATTGCTCATGAATATTCTCAAAACAAATTGATTTATTCTTAAAAGTGAGTGAAATTGCCTCGTACCATTTGGGTATTGTTTGCCGATCAAACGCCTTTAAACCCGTGCCAGTGTGCCAAGTTTCATCTGGGAGAGAAAACAGGAGCTTTTGTCAGCTGGAAATAAGTCAATTGATTCAATTCAGGACTCCTTCCACAGCCGAATAAAGAGACAAAATATGCCATAAAATGTCCCAAAGCACTCATGTAGTTTTATCTTTTTCTTTTGTAAACCTACATGCTCAATTATAAATGGACAAAAGCATCAATACTTTGGAGGAAATCAATAAAATTGCAGACAAAGGCAATGCAGACTGGCTGTAGTCTTTTTTAAACACAATTTTCAACATCTTCTTATCCAAAATTGGGGCACAAAGAGGGAAACCTGACATCCCAGAGGGTTTCTGCTTATTTTAGGGATTCCCCTGCTAGAAAGGACATGCAGTCCTTCATTACTGCAAACATGGCCCTAAATCCCTCAAACCAGTTTTTGCTTCATCCTAACAAAAATCCAAAAGAAGATGCAAATAGAAACACATGATTCTATTTGCAAAGACCCCACAAATACTCCTTGAGATCCTGTTTTTGAGCACTACTAGGTATGGATTGGTTACTGGTTCCAAGGTATAACTTGATATAAAAAAGTCCGTTTCAAAACTAAAATTATATGTTGTATTGTTCCTGCGGTATAAGCGTCACTCGTGTTGCTGCAGTATCATGACAGTGGGAATACTACGGCAACCGGAAGATGACAACTTAGGAGGAGGAACGTTGCTCTACGTAAAAAATGTGCTTACGAACAGCAGCACTTAGAGAAGGCGACATTATTTGCTAAATTCAAGGTGAAGTTTATGCTGTCTTGAAATGAATAATTATGTACCAACAATCAAGCATTAATGCTGGAGGGGATGACATTCCAGCATCGCACATGTGATCTAAACACAGCTTCTAAAGACAAAGTTGAGGGACTATATGTAGAAATTACAGTGATGGGCTAATATGACATTTTAGTTAAATTAACTCACCTATCCTAACTGTTTTTTGAGAACAGCAGAGTTTCTGTAGCAAGAGGTCAAAAGGTGAAGATCAGCTCACAATTCAGCTAATACCGGAAGCAAATCACCTATGCATTCACATCAAAATATTCAAAAGAAAATGCAAATAACACATTAGCGCTGTAATCCTAATGCCATGAAACCATTATATTTTATAATTTCCTACCCTTCCATGCCTGAGCACCACAAATGGGCTCAGAGACTCGGTGCAACCCTGGTAGAGTTCACTTGCACCAGGAACAAGCTTGGTACCAAGAGTTTGGACACACTTTCTTCAATTATACATTACATATTACAGTAGGTTTTTAGTCAAAAGCAGGTCAAAATATGACTTCTTGCACTCCTGTTAGTTAAAAACCAGCAAGAACATCCCAGTTTTACATCTCTACCAACCGCTACAAAGAGTTTTCCCACACACAGGCCTCACTTTTCTTCCTCTCCACTTTTAGCAAAGTCACAATGAGGGATTCTAACCACGGACTCCTCCTCTCTGTCCTTGCCTCTCCAGCTCAGCCCAGAGGCTTTGTATTCTCCTCCCTTGTTTTAAGTCTCTTCATTCTGATGCTGTGCAGCACCCAGCTGATTCCCTCCCCTCCTTCCACTGTTCTCCATCTGGGCCAACAGAGGCCTTCAGGGACTTATTTGGTGTCTGTCTTTATTCCCACAGCTTGTCTCTGGCCTACGGGCAAACTGCAGAGTGTGATCTTTCTGCAAGTTGATAGAAATCTCCCCATTCACCTCCTTACTCGTTCTTGTTCTCTGCTAAGATTTTGCTTTGCTACAAATGGATTCATGAGCATCTTAACCACATCTGCTTGGTATGCCTCAGTTTTTACATCAAATATAAAGAACCAGAAGCCCTGCTCATTGATCATCTCTTTGCACTTCTATAAATACTAGCTTGACCATTTTTTTAAGCAGAAAAGCCAAATGTTGCCTTTGTTTTTTCCTCAAACTGGCTTTTAAATAGAGTGACTGGAACAATAAGCATGCCTCTTTATCACACAGAGGAAAGCAATTGTTAGACAAATCTGGGATTTTCTCATCTGGCTGTGCTTCATAAAGAAAAGTGCTGCCAGCAGTGAGCTTTGAGGCAAAGAAACCTCCTGGGCCAAAAGGCTACAGGGCTGGCAAACATCTGCACGTGGCGCATCCTGCAAAAGGAAGATCCATTGTTCCAAGTTAAGATGCCAGAAGGACTTGAAGTGAGTTGTCCTTGAGGTAGAGATTTCCACTCTGTAGCCTATAATGTGAGAAAACTCAAAGTGGCAACCAAACCAAATGGGATACGGTGGCTTGTATTCAACCACCTTGAACTTTTACCCATTTTTATGTTAAAATAATAAACTTTAAAGTCTTTTATTTAGATTTTATTTGTTTACTTGTTGCAAGGGTGTTTTTCATCTACAGGCCTCGTCACAGTCAGTGGAGCTAAATACTGGGAATAAAACCAGTGAGAGGCTGCAACAATTTGAAACCAGGGCAGAGGTTCACTTTCCACTAAGCTTAGTGCTAGAAATGGCTGTCATTAGCTGCGCTCCCATTACAAATGCGTTACAAAGAACTTTAGCGATATTCCGCTAACGTTGAAAAAATGCCATTTAGCAACTGCAGTGAATCTTCTTCTTCATGGTTTCCGCCAGTAGTAACATTGGCGCAAAAAACAATTTTTTTGAAAATAAAAATTGGTTTATTATTTTTGAAATAAACCAATTTTCATGCAGCCAATAGAAAAAACATCTCATCCTATAGTCAAAACGTATCAAAAATGATTTTTTTCAAAATTGCTGTTTCCATTAAGCAAATTTATTTTTCGAAATGTCAAATTGCACAATTATATGGTCAAAGAAAATACAGCAAGTGTCCAGATGAGAATTTGTTAAATGAGAATTTGTTGCAAGTAATTTTCACAGAAGCTTTCCATCCGATCTGACTGAGCTGTTTTGCAAAGACGAATTGTCAAACACTTTTCATTTGGAAAGCTGGTAGAGACAAACCCAAAGGACTGCTCAACAATTATCCTCTACGTTACGTTGGTCTGCTACATAAAATCCCAATAAAAGAGACTGAGGTTGAGTGGTTGTAAAAAGGAACAAAGTGGAAAACTTTGAGCATCTACTAATACTTTTGCAAGGCAAGAGAGTTAAAATTGAGCTGACCTGCTGTAGCTCAGAGCTACTGAAGTTGGACTTCCATCAAAGTACCTCTGGGTCAAACGGGTCAAGCTAAACATATTCTGGTAGCTCAAGGTGGTGGATTCACTGCTGCTGGTGGTGATGACCTGCAAATCTTCTGGTCCTATGTATAAAAAGAGGAGAAAAAAGCGTATTTAGCCTCCTGATGGCAGAAACAAGAAGCATTTTTCTACCATCAACTATTAAATCACACATTTGTTAAGAATAAACTGAAACCACTTGAGTGTCTTGCACGCACACAACATGACACACCTACTGGGGCTTGAACAACAAGAACTCTGGCAGACGTTTTGGGATGTTATTACAGCAAACAGTGGGGGAGGCAAACAGACCCACAGAGAAAGACAGGAACAGGGAGACAAACTCAGCAAATAAACAGCGCCGCATGGTCACTGCCATGGTCACACACATGTAGATTCATGAGCCTTGGGTAGGCAGTGACTAAGGTTGCATCATAAGCTGCTAACAATCAGAGCAACCCCAAGAGAGCACAGCTGTTTTATCAGCTGAATGGGGAGATAAATAGCTCAGTTAAAGGATGTTATTTTGAACGGCTGCTTGAACAAATCAAATGTTCTCTTTGGCTGCACAGCGACGGTTTTCCCTGTTTACGTTGTCCACTCTCAAACAATGGGATATAAAAAAAACCCACTCTTTTTCCTCCAACGACTTTTCTAAACATATTGAATTTATTTGGACTTTTATTTAAACAGCTTCAGACAGAGAGGAGAGTTTATGGAGCCGTTGTGAGTTTACATTTCTCGATTTCAATACTTGCATGTAGAGAATAAACCACAGATACATACATCCAGCCAAATCGTTTACGCGACCGCTATAAAATGTGAAAATCTTTCCTGAGGTCAGGAGTTTAGACCTAAACAAACACTAACAATGAGGACAATTACCAGTAGATTGGCCTATTACCAAAATAGACTGCTTAGAGTGTGTGTGTAATCCTCATTCCCCATTCTGTGTGTATGTTTACCATCTGCTGCTAACGAGCTTGGAGTGAGCCGGGTCCAGGTGTGGGTGTTTAGTGTACACTGGAGGGCAAGTAAGCCTCCTGTTTGAGATACACATGCACAGGCTCTTAATTCTACATAATCTGGTATGCCAACAACCTAGACTTGACTAAACTGAGAGCGACTCTTTGACCTTTCCTATTAAAACTTGATTATTAGTCGGTTCCCGTGGCAACAAGCTACCTCACAGGAACATGAAACATCCTATTTTATACACGTTTGTTAAACTGCCTCCTCAGATCTGGCAGTAATGACTGAGATAGCTGTGATTTCTTTGTTAGGGGAATCATTTCTGTGTTGATTCAACCATATTTTGGATAATAATCCAACTGAAAATGCTTAAAACTAGTTCAAACACCTAATATACCTTCCTATGCACACACATGAACAGAAACAATGTTAGCTCCACTGCAAAGCTAATATTTACAGTTTTATCTCAGCTCTCGGAGGTACAGCCATATTTGTTACTCTGAGGATGTTTTAGTTGATTTTAATGTAACGACAGGAAAGTTGACGTGGTCAATTTCAATGTTGCTGACGCTGAATATCGTTAGTTGCTGCCTTCTGTAAAAAGAGTCTCAGCCTCACATATTCTTTTACCTGGATAAATGAAGAATACACTTAAAAATCTACATACGAAGATGGAACAGTGTTGAATTTGTCTGACATTTTAAGGTCTAGATTCAGTTAAAAATGCTGCAGGTATGCAACAAAGCGCCTCCACATTTCAAACAGTGGCAGTGGCACTTAGCATAACTGCGGCTCACTACTTCTCATGTTGTTTTCCCCCCTGTGAGAATGCCAAATATTTACAACTCCTGTCAGTTTTTCCGTCTGTGCCAGCTCACTTCTGTTCTTCCTGTTTCGTTCCATCTCCTCTCATGATGGGGACGAGTCTGCACAATCTCTTCCCAGCAATCTTTAGGGAGGGGGTGAATTGATATCGCATGGCTTGCGCCTCATGGTGCCAGTCGAATGCGTGGTGGGTGTGCGGAGGTTGCCAATAGGAGGTGGGCGTGGGGGGTGCCAGGCGGAGGCTCCAAACGCTTAATTAGCATCCAAGATGTATGGATGGATGGCGTTACAGAAGGCTAATTATGCCATTTGAACAGAATCGATGGCGCTAAATGCCTTAGCATCAAAGCATTTGGACTCTTTTGCAGCTTATTGTATGAACGAGCATCGCAAATCTACACCGCTAGAAGGGCTCTAAGAAATTCATTTCCCTGGCAATACTTCGTGATGAATGCGACAGCTGTGGCGCCGAAGCTGGGAGCTTCAGCACGTGTCATCTGGCCCTGTCAAGGCCAAGCTTTTTCTAATTTGAAAAAATGGGAAAGTGACATTCTGCTCATTCACACTCGCACACATGCCAAGCATTCTGTCAGCAGAGCTGGCAGCTGGTGAATCGCGGCGCATCGAGTGACTCGACACAATCATGCACTTGAGAAGAGAGGAGACTTGCTCTCGACTTTGAGTTCAGTTTCTGTTCCATGATAAGAAGCGATTAAAACCTGCTGATTGTGAGAAATCCATGCAGACAGATGTGAAGTCGAAGTGTTTTACCACGTGACACTCAGGAGAAATAGGAAATTCTCCATCATCTGTGTGCTCTCACTCTGCTAAGCAGCATCTGCAGAAGACATTAAGTCCAAAACTAGAAAACCAACACATGATGTCATCAGGTTCAGGGTGAGGACGTGGAATCACTTTCTACTTGAGAAACAGCTGAGTTCGTCCTGCTGCTGTTATCTACTCCAGGGGTGTTCAAAGTTTGTCACATGGGTCAAGAAAATAAAACAATCTAAAATCACAGCGACTCTTTTTGTGATTTCAAACATTTTTTCTTTTTAATTATTAATTTTGCTTGCTTTTCTGTATTAAGTAAGGCATCTTGTTTTCAACGTCTTTTGAGCAAATTTACTCTTAGTTATAAGTGCAGGATTTGGGTATGTTTCTTTCAAAACGTTTGCTATATTTAGCCAAGTTTAATAAATAAGTCAAAATCATTTCTTCAGCACATTTTAAAACAACTGCCATTGGCCACATTACTGCAGACAAAAACAACAAATAATAATTTGAACTAAACAAAATAGAAACATAAAAGAAGCCCAACAAATTAATCTCACACTGTATTAAAAGCCAGTGAAAATGAGTTTTAAGAAGTGGCTTAAAACATCAAGAGTTGAAGCCTATCTTTAAATAAAAGCTTTATAATTAAAATCTCTGGATAGACAGGATTCTATTATGAAAGCTTGGTTATCAAAAGTTAAATACTTTTGTACTTTATCCACTGTAAAATGATTGTCAGTAATAATTTTATCCTGATTACAAATTCTAAAACATCTCCATCTGTATCATTCACCTGTGCTGGATGAGCAAAATTTGTATCACTCTTGAATTACATTTGGGGGCCACTCAAAATCAGTACAAGGGCCACAAATGGCCCCTGGTCTGCACTTCAGATACCCCTGATCTACTCACATCTCTCTTCAGCTGCATTTTCAATCCAACTGGGATGAATTTCACATTGCCATAGCAAAAATGAGGCTCGTTTTCAGTGTGTGTGTTTTGGCAAACCACAGAAGCATTTTCAAGGCACATGATTTGCCATTGAAGCTGACTAATTTAGGGGAAATGGCCGTCTATATGACAGACATCCATAATTTGTGTGTGCTTGGACCTATGGCTGCAGGCTAATATGTTAATACAATCAATGGACAAAGAATTTCAATCATTCCATCTAAAGCAACATTTCCTCCTGTCCTCATCACTCTCCTGGTATTACCTCTCACTCAGCCGCGTGATGCGTAGAAGATTTATTGCTCTGCTTCCTGCAATACATAAAGAAACACATAAAAGGTCTTCCACCTGAGTCCCTGCTTCTTGCAGGGAGTAATGCCTCTTTTATGCATCTCTTTCCATAATGGCCCCCATGTCGCTCTCACACAGACTCCTATCCAAAGAGGGAGTGCTCACCTCCTAACATGATGCTAAAGCTGCACACAGACATGCACACACTACCCTAATAATGGGGTAAACACACCACACACACACAACCCCGCACACAGAGAGCCTCTCCAGTAAACAGAGCAGCAGCTCTGATGTGCTCTTACTTCCTGGCTGCCATTCAGAGACATTAGAGCTGCCTACATTACACAGACATGCTAATGATATCTGGTAATGTGGCACTGCTGCATCGACATGCAGAATGGGTTTAAACCGAGCGCATGAGGAAAATACTGCTAGCCGTTGGTCCTTCATGGATTTATTATTCTGTGTGTGATATTAAACACTGAGATTTAGGGATTGACAATATATCGATATTAAGATTGTTGGTTTTTTTACATATGCAATTATGATGAGGAACTGGAGATTTTGCAAGATTAAACCAACTTAAATAAATATATATCCTACCAGACACCAGCCTCTAGCAGTCCTTTGTAGCTGCAGTATTGTACATATTGATATAATCTGCAACTGGAGTGCAAATGATGCAAAGACATGTTTCCTTTTGTTAGTATATTTCCAATGGCGCTGGGATTAACTTTTGGTTCACACAAATATGGAAGCTTCAGCATATGCACTCGTAAAATCTGTGCTAAATTATTCTGCATTAGTTGTCAATGCCGGCGACTTTTAAAGTCTTTGCTTCATTTAAGAAAGGGTATTTTTAGCTTTCCCCAAGCATAATTTAATCTTGTGCTTGTTGGATGGAAATTACAATCTAACGCTGCTACATTTTTACGACTTTTGTGTTTTTAGCATGAATTCAAAAGGCCTTTATATTCTGAATTAATTCTGAGATAAACATGTCCCGTTTCAGTGGTCCAGCATTAAGAATATCTTGGTAGAAATCATATATTTTACCAATAACATGTAATTTAAACATGTGAATACAATTGAGTCAGGTTTGGTTCTTATTGGGGTCGGTGAGAGCAGTTTGGGCTGACACAGATTGTTCCGAAAAAGGGCACAATGGTTTCTGTCTGTGTGATTGAGTTTAGAGAGCTCGAGCCAGACCCCAACGTCCACTCATGCTTTAGGCACCATTAGTGAGCTGAATTTGATTCAGACGGTGATGGATACAAAGTGGAGGTCAATGAGCGCTACTGTGACATCTGCCCTTTGAGGCTGATCAAACACCAGATGTGCCGCTACAGTGTGGAACCATCTGTAGGGAGCGCTTAAAGAAAGGAGGGGTCTCCCGTGGTTGAGGCCAGATAAATACATTTACACTCTAAATTATTCATACCCCCTAACAGAAATAGATTTAAAATATTTTTACTTTTAATCGACAATGTTCCTCTACTTAAACTGGGGTGTTTGTGTGCCTTGGATGGACATTTGTTGTGAATTGGTGCTGCCAGTCAGAAGCATGTTCAAAAAGGTCACTTTAAATCTAAATCTGATTGAGGTATCAATAATTATGAGTCAGGTGGCTGACGAAGGGAAAAACATGTTCTTCCCAGGAGTTAGCCGTGTGACATGATGTCTAATGTTGCATTTCAGGGATTTTAATTCTCAATTCTGTTTATTCCCACAAATCCTGCATGGATGTCTGCAGGCGATGTATGCAGACATGCTCTAAATACTTTCTATGAATGAATTCACTGGACTACTGAAACATTTACTGAGGTTAAACATGCAGCCTAAGGACATGAGCTGCTTGAATCCATTAATATGTTTTTTTTTTCTTTTATTATTTACTCTCTACCTAATGACTTCCAGAGAGGCAGTTACGGGTTCAGGGCTTCTTTGATTGTTCAGTGTTTAAACAAGGAATCTAACATATCCTGTGTTTGCTCTTAGATGGCACCCAGAGGGGTTGAATCCCGACCAAGGCACCTGTATGAAGAGTTGGAACTGGATTACAATCCAAAACCCAGGTGAGATCACTGTATTTATTCTTTTTATTCCTGCATGTTGGGAAACGTCACGCCACTTCCTGCCTTTGTCTCTCCCTACGCACTCACACACACCCAGACACACACAAGTAGTGTAGACTAATCCTCTTTGGAGCTTATAATTAAATCTGGAGTGTTTGCCTTGGGAGTGTGTACTCATCCCAGGAATAGGACTGATCAGCTCTCCCGAGAGCAGGGTGCAGGCAGGGGGATCTCTCGCCCTTTAATAGGACCGTACCAGTCCCTGTTTGTTTTTTACCTGCCATCTTGTCAAAATTATATGGCAAACATGCATCTGTCCAAAGTCGACAACAAACATTCATGTAAGTGTGTGTACACGCGCCGTCACGGCTCGCCTGCGAAGTGGAGCAGCACGATGTGCGCTGAGTGAGAGCAGGAGGCTGAGGAGGGGGGAAAGAAGGGACACCAGGATGGAGAGAAGGAGAGAGAGAGAGGGGAAAAGAGAACAGTTATTTCACGGGTTATTGCCCCCCCTGATGTGACAGGCACCAGGGACCACAGACATCAGCCCTGGGTAGGGGGGAAACAGACAGTGTAGAAAGGAGAAGCAGCAGAGGGAACAGTTTAGTCCTAAATGTGCAGATTTGGATAAACTTCAACACCTCAAAACAAACCAAGACTCTAATTACAATCGTTATTCCAGATTTCTGTGAAATTATTGGTCATATTTTCAATTATTGTATTTTTAAACAGTTTCTCAGGCAATTTGTAGCTCTTTTTTGTGAGCACTGCTTGGCATTTATTTCTCTATTGTTTCCAAAATTATTTCCACATCATTAAAAAGTAATCACTAGCTCCATTAGTAAGAGAAACATTACATTGTAAATCCAGAGCGTCATTTCTAGAATATTATTAATAATGGCAGCTATAATATTATCTGCTTACATGGTTAGATTTGCAGATAACAATCAGGTTCTTGTCTTTTGAAGAATCTCTAGCCTGAACTAAACAATTAACGTCCTTCAGCACTTCTCCTCGTTTCTAATGTTCTCTACAGAGATGAATTAATACTTCCAACTCTCATGAGCGTAAACACAAGCTGATAGAGCGTTGGATACCAATCTATTCTGAGAATGTTTTCTTTTTTTCAAAGTAAAAGGAGAAAAAACACTGGAGAAAAAGAGAGCAGACACAGCAGAGAATTGAATGCATTTTTCAAAGTGGGGCTGAACTTTGTGCGAAATCCCCCCGGGGGCCGCCATTATTGAAAGCCATTTCCTCTCAAAATGAGTGCGGCTCCACCATTGGCCTGGCTCTCATTAGCATACATTTGGCCTGCCTTTGTGTGGAGCCGGCTGGGGCGGCAGCTGGAGGGTTGGGAGCGAAGGAGGTGAGAGTTTGCATAAATGTGTGTGTGCGTGCTTGGATATAAGAAGAGATGAAGCAAAACGTCTCACAGATGGGAGCAAACAGGCAGAGGTGGAGAGGAGGAAGGAGGTACAAGTCAGAAAGATGGCTGCTCATACAGATGCTTACAAAATTCTTAAAAATTGACCCTGATTAGTTTAAATTTGTAAATATGTTGCAACAACTTTGTGTTCTTGCCATTAACAGAAATTTAAATATCTATTTCTGTAAGAGTTTTGTCTACTTTATTTCTTGCTTTTGTCTTAATATTTGTTGTTGTTGTTTTAGTATTTTTTGACTTGTGCCATGGACAGGTTAAAAATGACCAAAATAAATAAATAAATTGGTAGTTTTGAATAAAGCTCCAGCTATTTGTGTATTGAAACAAAGGAAGTTATTTTTGGAAAGTATATGTGGTATCACAGTATTTACACATATTTAAACCAAATATGGTTGGACACTCCCATGATCACTTGTTTTTTGTTTTGTTTGTTTTTTTATTTTATTTATTTATTCATACATACAGTTCTAGAAAGATGCCATTTCAGGTGAGGAATACATTTGGGCACTTTCACATTTATTCCCACTACAAAATCCTAAAATCACACACCAGAACATCACTTCAATGCTCCAATGGTGGTAACATAGCCTCCAAAATGGTCTACAAGTGGAGCACAACTACTGTCCATGCAAATTTGCCCCGAGAGCAGACCGCAATATACTAAATGAAGACAAACAATCAAAAAGGGACTGGACAAGTTTAACTTTCATAAGTAGAACCTTGCTTTTTAAGGAAAACAAAAAGGGCAGACTCAGGTTTTCCAGAGAGAAGAGAGACCCAGACTTCTCAAATAATGTTCCTTGGATAGATATGTTTGACATAAACCAAAAACCATAAAGCATTCAGAGCAAATACCTCATACTTGGTCAGCTCTCCATTGTAGATAAAACCACAAGTTTTAACTTGGAGAAAATATGAACAACTAAAAAATATTAAAGCTGAAGCATAACTGGACCCACAACATAGAAACGTGATGATCCAAAGATGTTTGAGGAGCCAACATACTAAAAAGGCTAAGTCAAAATCCAGATGTTGATCTCACTGCTTAAAGTTGTCTCAGCTAAAGGTGAGAAAGTGGGACAAACTTTGCTTGAATAAATGTCAGCTACTGGGATGATCAAACTTTCTCCTTCAGATATAAAACCCCAGTTTTGTTATCTTTTGATTCATAAGTAATATGGTATTTATTATTGCTATCACTTAATGGAGTGCACTCATGTTCGAATGACCGATATGCTGCCAAGTTACTTCAGAGAAAGGCTTTAAAGTGACACAAAGTGGCCAATTTCTGGGTTTACCTAAAGAAATATAGTTTTTCACGGCTAAATTTTGTAATTGTCTTGCAAAATAATAGACTCCTGTGAGCATTGCTCTGCTATGCTACATTGTAGAAATATAAGAAAAGGATTAGACCTTCAGTAAATTAATTTTCCCACAAACAGAAAACAGACTGCAGGCTACAGCATGCCCCGTTATCTGCTTTATTCCTCTGGAAAATATTTCTCATCACACTGTGGCGGCCCAAAGTGTAGATGCAATAAATCAGCTTCTCTCTGGCTGTCCCTACATCTCAAATTAAGAAACTTGAAATAGTTTATTCCAGAGTAGGCAAGTGTGATGGAAAGAAACCTCAGACATCAGCCTGAAACTGGCTCCTTGGGGCTACTGCACGGCACAGCAGCCAGTAAGTGAAGCTCAAGGCTTGGAAAAGAGGATTTGGAAAGAAAAGCTGGAAGTGGTAACATGGAGAGGTTTGCCCCAGGGAGGGTGAGAGTACTACTTTGGCTCTTACCTCACTCTCCATCGGCCATTAACGCGGGGGTGTAGCTCTGCCTCCGGATAGGCTCTACGCTTGGGGACGCATGCAGACACACAAGGCCATATGGAGAATATTACCGTCATTACCAATTCAAAGAGGCAGGTCATGGGCGCGGTGACCCAACCCCGGGTTATCCAATCAGAACAACCCCTGACCTATTCCCCTAAGGTGATTGGATTGGGAAGGCAGGCTGGCACCAAGTTGCTGGTCATGGCTGATTATTGGCAGATTAATGCTCAACTGACCTGAAACATGGGATGTGTACCAAAACCGATCTCAGTACTGAAATACAAATTGTACATCACGTAGGTTAGAGGTGTTTAATTTCAGAAGACCTCTAGCTAGCACCTCTCTGTTCATGTGTGATTACAGTCGATCATTCTGAGGAGGCTCTCATGATTGTTTGTGGAGAGACTGGAATCCTCTGCCCCACCTTATAAAAACCAGGGGCAACTTCTTGATTGTCCACAGCATGCTGAGTAGACTGTAGTATGTGTACAAGTGTCCCTTAAGGGCTCTTGTCTGACCTTCCTGAATAGCTCAAACTCATTCTTCCCAAGCTTACGGGTACTTGACTTTCTCCAGCACATCAACCTTTCTGCTGAGGCTTTAATGAGTTACATTCATGTTAGACACTCCTAAACATATGAAATAAAAGATATCTAAAAAATTTGGAACTGCTAATTTGCTGGAAATATTAAGGACAACCATTTCTAGAGTTTACAGAAAGTGGTCAGAAAAAGAGAAAATGGACATTCTGGGTTGAGATTAAAGCTAGCAGTTCAAGCAACCAATGCTTCACCACACTGACAGTTCGGTACACTCTGTTCGATTGGGGACCAACTTTGCGACATTTGTTACATTTCCAGTTGTTGCTGTTCTCTTTCACATTGCACTGACTCCAACAAACCAAACCTCCTCACCTGTAGTTTCACTGCACCTCCTTCCTTAAATGTAAACAAAGATGGAGATTTTATCGATCATCACATTTTAGCGGTTTTAAGATTCTTCTTATGTGTTTAGGAAAAGAACACCAGCCATTTCTTCCTCTAGCGCTAGATAAGATTTTGTTTAGGTTACATTTACCCAGAATGCCCTGTGCTGTAATTCACTTCCTGCTTCTAGAGCTGTCTCCAGTCCACTTACGTTCATATACGAATTCGAAACGAACCAGAGTTCACTTCAACGGAACCGAGAACTAGGCAGACCAGAGTTTGCTTTTTTGGACCCCATCAGAGTTTGACTACACATTCATGCTTCCTCAATCGTACCAGACTTCCTAGACAAATGGTTTGAGTAAAGCGTACTAAACAAGACTTGGTGTGAATGCACTCTAAAACTCACACATGTTCACGCCAACTGAACAAGATTGGAAAACAGAGTATAAATTTCAGTTGCAACATTTAGATGGATGTGTGGGGTAACTAAAACAAATTATTCTTTACCAGACAGACTTTCACTTCACTACGCACTATCAGTTTCAATATTAAGAGATAAAAGCTTCTACTATGTCTCCTTCAGTCTAACTTTCAAAGTCAAAGTGCATCACTGTGTAGTTCAGGTGTTCAGTCGCATTTATTACAGAAATCTGTTATCATTTTTCCTTCTGTAATATTGTTTGGAGCTCCTGGTGAATTCATAAGATTTTCTCAGGGTCAGCAGAGAAATCATATTGTTGCTGTTCTCATCCCGTCTTTATTAAAGTCCTGCTTCTCACAGCTTCACTGTTTTCCCCGCCCTGCTGCTGTCCAGCTGTCCAATGACTCACTCTAAACTCACCCAACTCGGTTAAAGTTGTTATTTCTGCAAGTCATTTAATTCCTCAGGAGCTCAGATTGAATTATATTGAAAGAATTGTTTGGACTCAGAATGCGGTTTAAGTGGTTTAAAAGTCTAAATAATAAAAATAAACGAGCAGCCGAGGAGTTCCTGAGGTTTTATGATTTCCTACGAGTGTCCTGACCCTTCACTGGTTTTGGTGGCTTTTTATGAAACTGTGGGCAGACGCAGCAATGTTTGAGAAGCTAACACACTTTGTGCTCAGACACAGAAGAATGCAATAGAGTCAGCAGAAGGAAATGAAAGGTCTTAAAGCAGCTCTGTCATATGCACAGCTGAGGCACCAGTGGCTCTACCTGTTTACATTAACTGGGCTTTCTCTGCTTTCTACTGATTCCATCAATCCTTCTGTCTGCATTTCTCTGTCACTTCTGTTTATGTTTCCCTTAGTTTCTTCTTCACCACCCGTCTCTCCGTCTGTCTCCTAGGGTCTGTGTATGGGAAAATGAAATTGGCGCATCATAAATAAAACAAAAGAGAAACACTTTGAGGCCCGGGCGCTCCCTCTGAGCTCAGTTAGAAATACAAAAACTGTTGTGTAAGAATCGGCATCGCATTCAGTCCACAAATAAAGACGAATTCAAATGTTGTCTTCCTCGTCTAGGAGGAAATGGAAAGCAGCAGCCCTGGACAAACTGAGCTCAATATGTGCAATGACGAGTACAAAACATCTCGTCCAAAATATTTCCCCATCTGTTTTCATAATCAGCTCTGACTTGACTGTTTTCCCCTCAACACAGCATGAGAGCTCTGCTTTTTGTTCCATTTTCCAAAAGGTAAATCTTCTTTTACTGATGGAACTGCTGTGGAGAGATTTAATGCATCATCAACGTAAAACATCTTTGGCATAACAGTACCTTGCAAAGGCATCATTAAACTTTAATATTTTCTTTTTTTTTTTTTTTTATATTAACATTTTTATTGAGAAAGCACATTACAATACAATTATATAATTACACCGATTACATTCACATTTTTACATGCTTCCTCTGTTTTCTAATTTAGACAAGAGAGAGAGAAAAAAAAAAAAAAAAAACAAACAAAAAACCAAAACTTGAATGGGAGCGGCGGGGCGGCCTGAGTACCAACCCATAATTGACATATCAAATTAGAGCATAAATCTGAATGACAGCAAGGTTTACGAAAAATCAGACACAACAGGTTTGACATATTCTGTCCACTTTGACCATATCTTGTAGAAAGTATCTCTCTGCACATTAATGGAAAAAGATAGTCTCTCCAGTACATAGATCTCTTTCACTACATTTATCCAGTCATCAGTTGTTGGAGGTTCCCGTTTAAGCCATTTCCTTGTAAGGGCCTTTTTGCTCCCGGCCAGTAAAATGAACAGAAGTTTTTGATCGTTGTGGTTCAGTTTGTCAACCGGTATGTTACATAAAAATATGCATTCAAAAGTTAAAGGAAAATTAGCAGTGAAGATGTTCTGTAAATGATTATGGATTTGAGACCAATATTGCTGGATGGTTTGGCAGTCCCAGAAAATATGGAAATGATTGGCATCATCCCTTCCACATCTCCAGCAAGTAAAACCCCTTCCCTGGTATCGTTTCTGCTTTGGGGTTATGAAAAATCTTATAATATGTTTCCAGCAGAATTCACGCCAAACCTTCGATCTTGTTGTTGTCCATGGTATCTTACAGATGTGGCCCCAATCATCTTCTGAGATTGTCAGGCTGGCTTCTTTTTCCCACTTCACTTTAATATAATCAGTGCTGTCCTTCTTACACCGCAGGATGGCGTCATATAACCTGGAAATAGTTTTACCTGGTTTTGACTTAGTTAGTAATATAAACGTTTCCACAAATCTCAAATTATGTAAATGTACTTTTAGCTCTTTATTAAAATAATTTCTGACCTGTAAAAATCTAAAAAAGTCATCTGCACATAAATCATGTTTTCTTTTCAGGGTTTCAAAACATTGGAACGTCCCTTTATGGACAAAAGAATAGTAATTAGTTAGGCCTTTTGAAATCCACTTCTTGAATCTATCGTCATGTTGATTTGGGAGGAAATCCGAATCATAAGCGCACCATCTTAAGAGTTTAGAGGCATTTTCTAAACCACAGATTCTAATTGCTTCATTCCATGCAGATATCATTACTTGTGATATAGGTTCATCTGCCAAATTAATTTTACTCTGTAATTTTGTGTCAGCTATTATGGCTTTAATTGGCATTGTTTTGACCGTTTCCCCTTCCACATTTTTCCATCCTGCAGTGTAATCCGGACAGCACAAACATATCAAAGGTCTCAACTGAGCTGCACAAAAATATTCTCGTAAACATGGAAGCCCACAACCCCCTTTTTCCTTTTTTAATTGTAGAGTTTTGTATTTGACTCTGGCTTTTTTCCCTTTCCAAATGTATTTGGACAGCATCTTATCCCATTCTACAAATTGTTTTGACGGTACGGGAACTGGTAGGGATTGAAATAAATACAAAAATCGGGGGAGAATGTTTAATTTAACTGACTCAATCCTGGAGTGTAGGTCTAAGAAAGGTATGGCGTTCCATCTTTGGATATCTGACTTTATGGCTATGTTCAAGGGGGCATAATTGGCTTCAAACATTTCATTAGGGTCACGATGGATCACCACCCCCAGATACCTAATACTATCTGCCTCCCATTCCCATTTATAGCAATTTTTAATTTCAGCTGGTGGGTCATAATTCACCGTTAGTACCTGTGTTTTGTTCACATTGACCTTGTACCCCGAGTATAAACCGAAATCTGATAAGATTTTCATTAATTTGGGGAGAACCAGATTAGGATGAGACATAACAAGCAACAAGTCATCAGCAAATAATGCCAATTTTTGCTCGCCTCCTATGGTCCTTATTCCAATTATATCCCGTCTTTGTCTGATCCATTGGCTCAATGGTTCTATAAACAAGGCGAAGAGGAGTGGCGACAAACAGCAACCCTGTCGAGTACCTCGCTCGAGTATGAATGATTCAGTAAGGTCTCCATTAATTTTGATTTTGGCTGTTGGTTTATCATACAACCCAGATATAGTATTTATTATAGATTTATCAAATCCAAATCTCTCAAGAACCTGATATAAAAAGGACCACCTCACAGAATCAAATGCCTTTTCGGCGTCTAAACTTAGCACTAAAGTCTCTATTTTTTGTCTGTGAACCTGGTTCATAATATGTAAAACTTTCCTAATGTTATCTTGAGTTTGTCGATGTTTAATAAAGCCTGTTTGATCATTATGTATTAGTCCTGGTAGGATAGTTTCAAGTCTCTTAGAGATGATGGAAGTGAACAGCTTATAATCAATATTTAATACACTGATTGGGCGGTAGTTACTACAATTTAGGTTATCTTTTCCTTCTTTCTTAATTATAGAGATTATTGCTTCTTTCCATGACGGGGGTACAATTTTTCCCTTCATTACCCAATTAAATGTTTTCTGCAAGGTGGGAGTCAAATGATCCTGCATTATTTTATACCATTCTGGGCCAAATCCATCTGACCCTGCCATTTTACCCCCTTTTAGTCTTTTAATTGCCGAGTGAATTTCTTCACTGGTTATTGTGGATACTAACAATTTATTTTGTTCCTCCGTCACTGTTGGTAGCTCCAATTTAGACAGAAAAGTATTAACTTCTTGATTATTATCTACATGGGTTTGGGAGTAAAGTTTTCTGTAATAGTTCTGAAAACATTGTTGAATTTTCTCCTCTTCGGTTTCTAATTGGCCATCTAAAGGATTTCTTATTTTGTGTATAGTCCTCTCTGCTTGCTGCTTTCTGAGTTTATATGAAAGAAGTTTTAATGATTTCCCGCCAACATCACAATACTGCTGTTTGTTAAAAATTATTTTTTTCTGTACTTCAACCATGTTTAGGTCATCTAATTCTTTTTTAAATTTTACCATATCCGATTTAATGCTGTCGTTCATAGTCACAGAGTGTTCGTGTTGCAGTTTTAACAATTTATCTTCCAGGTATTTACGTTTTTGTATGTTTTCTTTTTTTAAGTGGGTGGATATACTAATTATTTTCCCTCTAATCACTGCCTTCATTGCATCCCATAATATTCCTGGTGACACCTCCTCATTATCATTTTGAGCTAAATAATTTTCTATTTCTTTTTTTAAATTCTCTTTAATGTTTGGGTAGTTTAAAATATTTGTGTTCATCCTCCATACTGTAGACCTATTTTTCCTGTTCAGACAAATATCAGCATAAACTGGATTATGGTCAGAGATTGTACATGGACCGATTTCACAGGTTTTAATTTTAGACAAATCATTCTTGAACGTAAGAATGTAATCTAACCTAGAATATAAGTTATGAGGGTGAGAGAAGTGGGTGTATTCTCTATTAGTTGGGTGATGTTCTCGCCATACATCAACTAATCCTAAATCGTCCATGAGGTGTCCCATCCTCTTACCAATATTTCGTCCATCGCCTTTCCCACTAGAAGAATCAAATTTGGTGTTTAATAAAATATTGAAGTCACCACCGCATATTAAAGTTCCCTGACTCCTCGTTGTTGCAATTTCGAGAACCTGTCTATACAGGGACCAATCACTGCCCGGTGGAATGTATATATTCAGGATGGTGGTCATGGTACCATCAATCCTGCCCGTAATCATTATGTAGCGACCTTCTTTATCTTTGTACTCTGATATGTGTTCATAGTTAAGAGTTCCAGATAACAAAATTGCCACTCCCCTTCGCCTCCCAGAACTGTGGGAAGAAAAAAACACATGTTTAAAACCCATCTTGTTTAATTTAACATGCTCGCTATCCGGTAGATGTGTTTCCTGCAATAAAACAATTTGGGTTTTGTCTCTCTTAAATTTAGATAGGACTTTCTGCCTTTTTACTGGACTATGTAAACCATTAATGTTGTTTGACACCAATTTTATCAACCTGCTACTCATCTAACTTATATTTCTTAATTATATCACAAAGATTATTGGGCTCCCCGCTCACTCTTAAAAACACTGAACATAGAACATATAAAAAAGTTAACATTAAGAACAAACAAAACTCAAACTGAACTCTTGACTTCCAAGGTGGGGGTCTCAAATGAGAACCCTGCTTCACCTCCAGAGGCAGCTTCTTCATCAGTTAGTGAAGGGGCCCTTGGTGGCTATGGCCTCAGTGTAAAGAGCACCGCGAGAAACCTGCCTTATTTACTTATTGTACTTCATAAACCAAATACAAGTCCTGATTATTAGTAACAGAGTGGATAAACCTTAATTTTCCTTGTGCGTGGGAGAAGACCTCTTGAAGGCTCTAAGTTTTTCTTTGTAGCCGGCTGCGGGGTCCCGCCTCTTGTTTGCTGGCCCACTCCCCGGTCCGCCGCGTACTCTGCTCCAGGTCAGCTGCTTCAGATGCTCCAGGGCCGTTTCTGGTGACTTAACGACCCGCACAGCGTAGCCTCTACTGGACATGTCTTCAGTAGCTTCCACCACTGTATTGTAGATCTTTGTTTCATCTCCATATTTCACCCTCAGCCGGGCAGGAAAGAGAGTCTGAAAGGGGATTTGCTGCTCCTTCAGAATCTTGCGCACGTCTGCGTATTCTCTTCGTTTTTTCAAAATCAGAGGGGGATAGTCATGGTCCAAATTCACTTGCTTGCCGTTCCAGGTAAATCCTCTTTTCTGCCATGCCTTGCGAAGGAGAAGTTCTTTGGTTTTAAAACTGAGGAATTTCACAACAATAGATCGCGGGGGAGCGTCGCTTGGAGGCGGAGGGCCTAGAGAGCGGTGAGCCCGTTCAATGTGTATGTCGAGCTCGTCTTGGGACAGCGCCAAGCCCTCACGGAGCAACTTCTCCACAAAGTCACCCATTGATGCCGAGTCCCGTTCTGCCGCCTCGGGTACGCCATAAATGCGTATGTTCTCTCTTCGTGTACGGCTTTCTAGGTCCATTAGTTTATCCTCCAGCTTTATCTGTAGCTTTATTATTTCAGTGACGGCGTCCTCCGTGGTTAAAATCCTCTCCTCCGCTTTTTCAATCCGGTCCTCAGCCTCATCTAGTCTGGTGTTCATCTTTCGAATTTCTTCTTTTATTTCCCCCAAATGCGCATTATTTTCCTGTCGGAAGCCTCTTAATTCCTGCAATACCGTCTCCCATTCAGCCATAGTATCACTGTTGTTTGTTTAGTTCAAGTCAAAAAGTGCAGCGGTAATTTTTCAAACCGGAGGTTTGAGATGAATAGCAGTTGGCATTAGCTAAAATGCTAGCAATATTTTCTCGACTTTAAACGTCCGCTTATTGGCGTTATAAAGCATCGGTTTTGAAGTATTTCGCTCACCCCAGTTCTTTTTCACCTTTATAGGTATGTTTTCGTCGTTTAAGTGGGGTTGGGTTTTCAATTTCTTAGGTTCTCTCGGGAGCCCGTTCACAGCGCGGCCATCACGATGACGTTCAAACCGGAAGTCCCAAAAACTTTAATATTTTCTATTTTTTTTCTGTGTTGAAACCACAAGCCTCCATGTGTTTTATTGGGACTTTCTGCAATGGAGAAGGGGTCAAAAAATTTTACAGTCCAAAGGGAATTTTTAGACTAAGAGCTGATAGTGTTTCCCAACAACTCTACACTTTTATTAAACATCTACAATAGGAAATGTCATTTTATTTCTGTTTATAGGTATTAAAGTTCAGCAAAAAGGCAATGGACAGCTTGTCTTGTTTGTTTTTTTCATGGAGAAAACAACTAAGAGCTGTATTTGTTATAATTATATCTTAAAACACTAGTTAGTTCGTACAGTAGCATTTTGCTTGTGTCGCCTTGCATGATTCTTTCGCCTGATCCATCAGGTTTGGGAGACTTTGTGTTGGTCTATTTAATAAAAACCTTATGAAATCCTCTGAGGTTTGTGGTTGGATTGTGAGAAAATGTAGAAAAGTTCAAGAGGAATGAAAACTCTTCCATAGCACTGCTGTTAAAATGACTTCCCATCTGTTTCCGTCATCAGCTCTTACTCAACTGGTTTCCCTCAACTCGTCTTTATTACATGAGAACGAAGCTCCTCGTTGCTAGCTCCAGACCGTACATCTCATTTAACTGCTTATGCCTTTTTAGTGGCTGTCATTCTGCATTTTTATTAATTGAAAGCAATAAATGCATTCATATTTGAGCAAAATAGATCATTATTACCTATTAAATCTGTGTGGAAACATCGTCATAGAGCCTGTTATTACTGGTGGCTCCCGTCTCTTCTCACCTTCTCATTTTCTAAACCAGAGCCCCTGCTGTTACCTGCCACTGATACTGTACACACTCCCCGCCGCTGCTTACTATGTAATAGCGCTTAGTGTAAACACGGGCCCATTTAGATGAAGAACGCACACCAAGGTGAGAGCCAATTTCCAGCACCGTTGTTGACATAGGCTGGTTTGATTAGCAGAGCTGTCTTGATGGCCGAGGCCACGGTGGCTAATGGTTTCCTCTGCAGCACTCAGCCTGCACAGTGCTGATTTTAGGGAGACTAGTAAATGCATCAAGCACTAATGAGTATTGTCAACTATCCCTAAACATTTCCACAAAGATTGAGGACCAGTCTCCTCAGATTAGAGGAAAGGTTTGCCACAATTTATCCGTAAAGTCACGCCACCGCAGGGAAAAACTGTTTGTGCCTCTGCAAACTGTGGCACCGTTTACCCTGAAAAAGCTTCAGCTGAAATGTGAAATGCATATGAATGAATATGCGTGGGAGTGTGTGGCAGCGAGGTGCAGCAGCTGGTACTTTTTTTGCTGAGCAGTTGATATATTTTGCATGCGGTGGGCGTAAGGTGAGCATATAATTGGCAGATGTGCTCACATGTGCATCCATATGTTTTATAATCAGAACTGTAATGAATTCGATGATTAAATGCTATTTAATTGGCATTGGCGTCATTTCTGTGTGTTGTGCTCTAGAGTATGGAGGCACCAAAAAGTGTCAGTCGGCTTTTAAAATAATGTAAAATAAGCTAATGTAAAAATAATAGTGCAGCAGAATCAGCAGATTAAACACTGCTGTTGCCTGTTTTATTAAAATGCCAGCAAGAAAAAGGTTTGTTTACAAGTATTAATTGTAGTCTTCTCTACATTATGTATCTATACTACTAAAACACTCATTTACTAAGATTGTTACTGGCGCTTAAGTAGAAATAATATGAAATAAACACTAAATCTTGATCCAAACAGCTGGTGGAAACGTCCTGCACTTCCTCTGGTGTCTCATTTAAAGGATTTAATCTATAAGAATAACGTTTCTCAGAAGCTATTACTTTTTTCTTCTTTGCTATTTAAAATTGATTTTAAGCTCTCAGTGTATTTCTAACACTGATAAAGATCTCAGTCTTACTTATTTATGGACTTACCTTTAATCCTACAAGCTGCCCAAACCCTCAGGAAGTGAGATCATCTTTTCTTCTAACCTTTCCTGAACACCTGAAGGCAGCTGTTTTAATTGCAGACTCAGAACTTTATTATTTTGATTATTTAATTATATTTCATGCTTTTATTTTAATTAGTGCTGCATGTTTATCTGCATTTACTTTAGCACATATATATTGTCATTTTTTCATGCTATTTATGGCTAATTTTGTGTTTATTTTCTGCATTTTCTCTACATTATTATATTTAGTCAGTTTTTTCAGCCTCTAATTGTGTAAGTTGACATTTTTTACTTGGTTTTTACTCTCTCATAATGTCTGTCAATTAGTTTTTAAAACAGAACACTGACATGACAGTGTGCAGCAAATAGTTTGACTTTTATTTGTCTTTCTGATTAATATTTACCAAGTATGGAGCTTTTATCTCAGGCAGAGTCGTCGATAGACTGAATTTATGCTCCAACTTCCACACCAGTTGTTCACAGGGGTGTTCCTGAGCCCGTGCATTGATTTCCTCTACACAATCATGTTTGCTTTTCAATTCGGGACCGCCTGGGAGCCCAAAGATCACGAACATTCAATATTGGTTTCTCACCCCTGTCCCTTGTGTGCAGCCTTCTTTGGATTCTGCAGATCTCTTAATTGTACTGTGATGCAATCTGAAAGTATACTTATATTTATGGATAAATGGAGGATGTCAAACAGAGTAATGCTGTTTCATGTTAAATGTCACATTCATCCAGAGAGTGTGTGTGTCTGACAGACACATGGTTGTTTCCCAGCTGTTGTGGGGGTATTTGTGGGAGTGTGGGACTAATGAGGAGTGGGGGGCTGTTGTGGGTGTGGGATTACTAATTTCCTCCTTCCGTTTCCTGGGGCAGGTGCGGGATAACCGCCATACGCACAGATTCCTCACTGTCACAGGGCGGAAGCAGGCCCCAAACTGCAACACACACTCTGCTTTCACTGCTGCGTGTGTGTAATCGTATATCTCCCAACACGTACCCGCATGCACAGCTCTGGATGTAATATTGAGTCTATCAGCGGCTCTCTGAGGGCAGTAGGGGGTGCGGTGTATGGTGATGATGTTCTCAGAGTGCGAGTCAGATGTATTAGACTGCGTGTCATTACAGCTTTCCACTCTAGTTGGTCCCCGTGGTTCACATCACACCTTACTCTGCTGCTCCATATAGACCTCAGAGGGACAGACGGGGGAGTCTCATCCGTCTCTCTGCCTGTCCCCTGCTAAACATAACCATCAGCTCCCTTCCCTGTCCGCATCTCAAACCAACCGTCTCCCTGTTCTGCCACAAATTCAGCACTGGATGAATGCATGGACTCGGTGCTTTGTGAAGTATTCCTACCTCTGGAACAGCTTCAGCATGCAACATTGAAATTCTTCATAAACACAAAGAAACTCTTTATTGTAAAGTGGAAATTATTAAAGTTTTTGTACTGCATCTGAAAAGTCTGGCATGTATTTGCATTTAGCCCTCAAACACCCTCATTAGTAAATCTAGTCCATCTGTGTGCGATCTAATCTCAGGATAAATACAGCTGTTCTGCACAGTCACAGTAAAAAAACAACAACTTGATGATGTATTGTCCCAGAAATGACTGCAATAAATGATAATTTTGTTGTTTTGAAACCATTTTCAGGTAATCTATTGAAAATGGCATATTAATGCAAGTTTGCGACAGACGTAGTTCTGAACATATCTTATAATAAAATGACTAAAGCCACGACATGATCGTTTTCATTTAAGTTACAATTCACTTATTCAATTCTTATCGCATTTTTGTATCTTTCACTAATAATGTAGAACTTTTCTCCATCTTTAACATTTTACTATTAAACTAAAAAGTACACACAAGTCTGCAAAAACCTGGTTGTAAAAGTATGTGCACCCTAAACTAATACTTTGTTGAAGAACTTTATTTAATTTACAGTATGTAGTCAGAGAAAATATTTTCCAATGGTGATCCAATGAAAGGTGATTAAGGTGCTTAAGTACCGACTGATGTGTATAGGACGACAACTTGGAGCCCTGCAGCTCAGAGGTCTGGAAGAATCCATTTCTCTATTAGCATCATTTGAGATGTTGGGAAAAACCATCGTCTCTAGTGCAGCAGATAGTGGTGGTGTAGAAGAAGATATATGTGACTGCTTTGCCCCGATTATCACTGAAGATGAGAAAAGATGAAATGAGATGCAAAAAGGAGAGAAGCATTAAAGTGAGAGATAATGGAGAGACAAATGGAGCATAAAGGAGAGAGAAAAATGTTGAAGGAATTGAAGAGAGAAGAAGGATTGTGGGTTTTTGGGTGGCCCTGAGACGAGTTGAGGACCCAGGTGTTGCCCCTCCTTTATCCGGGTGTATCTCCATCCTTCTTTTATTCCCTCTCAGTGCCTCTCCTGGTGGCCTTCAGCGTTTAATCTGGATTAATGGAGGAGCATGACCTTCGCTTCTTTCTCTCCTGCTCTTTCCACTGCTGCTTCATTTCACACCACTATCTAAGGAGCAATTTATTTCCACGCAGACTAGACTGCACATCTGTTTCTGTTCTGTCACATCTTCATTTCATATTAAAGCCTTTAGCTTTCTGTCATTCTTCCATCCTCCACCAGTTTTATTCCTCGTGTCTGTGCTTCTGTTTATGCTGACGGACAAGGCAGGGCTGGTAGTTGCTGGGACCACCTGTGAGTCCTGTCCAGCCCCTCTCTATGGGTGGTCAGGTCTCTGCAAACACACATGCTGAAGTCCACATCACCTCAGTCTATGAATATCCTCAGGGGAAAGTCTTGTCAGGCACGAGTGCAGACGCACGCTCCCAAGCAAGATGTGTGCAGCCTAAACTGTGGTGAGTGACTCATTCTAATTGGCTGGTCAACAGGTGCCGAGCTCGACTCGAGGGACCGGACGCGGCAGATGCAGGGATACAATTACAGAACAAGGCAGAAGCTAAGCTCAAAGCTTCTGTATAATAACTACAGTAGGAGCCATTGTTAGGGGGGAAGTAGACGGCGAAATCTGTTCTATGATTCTCTTTGTTGCTTATCTTTAAAACAATTTACCCACTACCAAATCTGCTACATCACTATACCACTTACATTCAGTTATACAACTGTGTTAAAAAACGATACACAATCAAACACTGTCAAATTTTAAAACTTAGAAAAGCTAAATTAATGCTTTCATTAAACCAACACTGAAAGTAACAAATTGAACCGTTTTTATGGTTTTCAAACATAATCAACTAGGTTATTATTGAACCTAGCTCTAGTTGTATCTGATGTCACCACTGCTATGTTCAGCAGTATCACAATGTTGTGATTACCTAACACTGTGTAACACCTTTCTTAAAATAGAAAGTTAAAAACAGAAACTTAGTTTAATGCGCTTTATCAAGAACTGATTGAAACTACAGTGAACCTTTTTCTATTCGTCGGTTTTTCTATGGCATGTACCTAAATTATTCACAGAAACCCGCCTATTTTTCTTTTTTTTTGTAGCTCGTATCTTAAATATTAGAAAGAAAATTCAGCTTGGGAAACATAGCTGAAATACACAGGTGTAGAGCTACTTGACATGCTATTGGATGTCATTTGCAAAGCATCAAATTTATTTTCCTTGACACCAATTGGCTATAATCTCCAAACCATTGATGTTTCCTCATGTTTCTGGGCTAAAATAGTTCCCACTATGCATACTAATGCATATTGAGGTATATTTGGTTTTTAAACTATTGAAATGATAGTATTATTATTCAGGTATTTTAGTTATCAGTGTGCAGCCGGTGTCCCTAACCAACAACAACAACTTATATGAGCATTTAAATTGTACAAACTTTTCCACGAACGAGAGAGATTGAGAAAAGTTTTGTTTTTGACCAAAATATGTCCAAAAACACTCAATACTGGTCTCAGTGTAACTAATTCAGATGCTTCCTTTATAAAATACTTTGCTTATTTCAGCCAGCAAACACCAAACTTCTGCCAACATCAGAATAGCAAGTCTCCAAACAGCCTTTCAAGCTTCTGCAACTCTGCATCAGGCTCTTGCATCTCTCTGCTTTGGAAACTGATAGTTAAAAACTTTACGCTTCGCTTTATAAGAAGACTTGTTTATCACTCAGACCCTGGAAATGTAGCATAAGATGGAAAACATTTGAGCCAGCCTTTTTGCTTTGCCTCTCTCTCTCTCCCACCATTGCTCGGAAGCCCCCCGTGTCGCCTTACCCAGGGGTTTAGCCCCTAATCACCCATAGCTAGTGGGAGGGAACCGGAGACTTCCAGCTGGCTGCCTTGTTACTGCACACCCCTGGGACACACACATTCCTCCACACACACACAACCTCATATATGCTTACCAAGGAATTTGCCGTTATCTCTTGGCATCTCTCCATCCACGTCCCCCTGACAACTCGATCCTGCCAAGGCCTCACCACATAAACTGAGCAACAGCAGGAGGCCGACCAACAGAGAGCCGTCCTTCACTCCAAACCAGTTCAAACCAGTATCAAGAATAGTCATCACAATACAATAAGCTATCTGTACAGAGGGTACTTAAAGAATTAGAATACATTTTAAAAAACAATTACAAGGTGTTCACAAATCCTAAAAAGTCTCTAAAATGACTTAAATTTATAAAACAAAATGTAAGTTGGCCTTAAATACGATAATTACAGGTCTTAAATTTTGTTGTGACAGGACTATTTCATCTCATATGCATTTTTTTTTCTTTATCTTACAGGAGGGATCCATATGACTATCCCACACACTCCAGGGCTCACAGGGAGCCAGTCCCTTACCCCGGTCACTACCAGGACCCTCCAGGTCCCAGCAACTCCGGCCGTTTGCCACTCCCTCAGTCGTCCAACCAGTCCCAGCAGGCGCCTGCTAATCAACGCTACTACCCGTCCGCCCAGCAACACCGTGCAGCTCTGAGACAGGATGTCCCTCCGTCTCCGACGGCTGGTCGCAGGGGGCGGCAGTACTATGAGCCCGTGGTAGGGAGAGGAGACGGCTACCGGCAGGCCAGCCCCGGCCGCTACACCAGCCCAGACAGGTACCCTACAGCAAAACAACGCTACGCCAGTCCTGATGGCTACCGTCATGAGGATGAAAGACAGCCTGAGCCAAGGCGGAAGGACCCTATGATAGGTGCAGTGTAAAGTGATGAAAGTTAAGGTTTAACACGGGCGCTTTGCAAAGAGTTATATTTAAATGTATATAAATATATATATATTATTTCTGGTGGAGATATTGTGAGTATTCCAGTATTGCCAAGGTTTATGATGACGGATTTTATAATGCAAAATGAAATGAGATTAAATTGCACAAATATTTACAGCAAACGTGGTGCCATATAGATGTTTAAGTTGAAGTATATTCCAGCACTGAAAGCACTGCATTTTGTCCAGAAGGATCAAACAGAAGGTAATAAATGGGGGGGAATCACCTTTACCAGCTAGATCATGACAGGAAGCCGACAAACAAAAACAGGAATTAGCTCTCCTTCTTGACTTTTAAGCCTTGATGTTTTGCCGCTTAAGCTTCCTTTACTTCCTGACATGTCGGGGTTTTTTCTTTTGTCTTTTTGCCTTTGATTATGTGGATGAGGCGACACCTTTACTGTCCGAGAAGAATTTAATTGTGATATTTTTGTGTTTTTTCTAATAAAGTAAATAGAGTTACTCTTATGAGCTATGCTACTAGTAATGAATTAAACTAAATCTTTTCCTCTCTAACATCTCAAACCTGAAATTAGTTGCACTGACTGATGTGTAGCTTACGGTTTGTTTCAAACATTGTCAAATAACTGATTTTTTTTTTCTTTTCTACAAATACTTTGCAATAAATATTTTTGAGATTCTTATCCTCTCTTCTTTCTGTTCCCGCATAAATATTTGAAACGTGCTGTCAAACTGCGCCATGAGTCATCGCTTTTTAAAAATTCATTACGATGTTAAGCTGAATTTCTCCTTGCTCAATCTCCAGATAAATTTACCCTCGTGAGATGACTGATAAGAGTAGCCGGCCTCCCGATAATGACTGAATCGTCTCCAACAATTAGGGGCAGGAAAATCTCCACTAGAAAATGATTAATACCCAATTTGCTCTCTGTAAGTAAAGATGGCCATGATTGGTGAAATTAGACTTGATATGGTGCATAATTGTGTGTGGAGAGGGCTTTTTCTATCAGTTAATGTTTAATTAGCAGCAGCGCGGGAAGGGAGGAAGCATATGCTGATGGGCCTGGTCTCCGCGTTGGTTTGACCTTCCTCTGTCAGAGCCGCAACAGACCAACTTTAAATCATATTATTTAGAACTAGACAATTTACGTCTGTTTCATCAACTAATAAATACTTACTGTTTGAGATGTCTGGTGGTATTTAAATGTTGGGAACAATGATACGGTGCACAGTGCACCAAAATAGACAGAAGCGCAGTAAACAAAAGGAAAAAGCAACTGTCTGCTTGTCATCCTGTGACAAAACCCAAGGAAATCTCATGCTGATAGTTTGAAACAAGCACAAACAATCATCTAATGCTGTCAGTATGAGAAATAAAACTAGTCCAGGATGCATGTATGAAGCCCTCCATACGCATTTCTGATGAAATAGGTTAAATAAAATCTTTAGTTGCATCAGCATAATCTCCAAATTAAAGATATTAATCCATCCATCAATTAAGATATGGTTAAAATTCAAACATTATTACTGGGCAGAAGTTTCTTTGACAATATCTAAAAGTCCAATGAGGACAAAACCGTTTTACGCGTCAGATGTGCTACACCTGGTAGAACCACCACCAGCCAGCTTCTGTCCTCTTGTAATGATGTTAATCTGTTTTACACTGGCGAATGCATCCCAGTAGTTGCTGAATGTGCAGAAAATATCTAATGAATGAACACAAACTTTAATTACCTTTGTGTGTATGAATCACCCAGCAAAGCAAGGTGCCACAGGATTAGTATGCAATATAAAACTGTTTGTTCTCATTAATGTGAAATTTACTTTATATATACAAGCAAATGGGAAATGAGTTTAATTATGTTTTACTGACTTTGCCAGGGGAAAAAAAGTTTAAATCATATCTGATGAGGTATAATTAAAGAACAGAAGGTTGATCGCAGGATCCTTTCTGAGAGGAGTGTAAAATGTTGCTTAAAAATTCTTCTTTTTCTTCTGTGTATTTTTGAAGTACACAGAAGGTAAACACACAAAAGGGAATCACACAATACAACTTTAACGTCAAGCAGACTAACTTCATCAATCCTGTTCTACAGTCTGACTGAAATGTGATATTGTTTTACAGTAGAAGACGACGTCTAACATAAAAGTACATTTAAATTGTCTATCCCATGCATTTGGAAGCTAAGCAGGCCCACAGCATTACAGATCCTCCACCTAATGCAACATTTCCACATACTCATCCTTCTCAGGACGTGGTAAGGCCCGAGCCATCTCACTCTTACAGCAGCCAACACAACTTGGAGCACTTACTGCTGTCTTCACTGGCTCTTTACTGTACTTAAAGGAACGACTCTGCAGTAAACGACCTCCTTCAAGTGCTTGTGGTCGGTTTGCTGCTTACGATAATAAACAGCAGCAACTTAATATTGGAGAATTAATTGCACTTTACCGTCCATTAAACAAAAGCTTTGAACCGGCTGTCAGGATTGCAGCAGCCATCTTACTAAAACACTAAAACCACTCGTCCAACAGCAGTAAATGGAGTATTTTCAGCTCGGTGCGAATCCAGCTGTTCTGTGACGACCTCAGAGAAGAGGAGTGATCCAACATGATGAAGACCAAGGAGCACGGCGGAGAGGTGAGAGGAAAAGCTGTGGGGAAGTTTCTCACTAGGCACTGTTTACAGTTTGGCAATTATCTGTTTTCAGATGATGGATCAAACCCACAAAAAACACAGTGGAAACATTTTGTCCATCTGAAGTGAGCCAAGCACACTTTGGAAGAACTGAGGTGGGTCAATCTGTTTATCAAGCACTTTCATGGAAGAAACGTATTGTTGAAAGAAAGTCCTGTTTAAAGTTTGCAGCAAGTCATTAAAACTGCAACATAATGTGGAATTAAGGATGTTTTCACAACTGTTAGTCTGATAGATTTCGTTTCATTGAGGACCAAAATTGCAACATTTTCAGCTAGTGAGGTTTGCTTTCACTCGGCAGTGTGTCACATAAATAAAACTATTTGAAAAAAACAGTTCACCCTCCTCACCTGTGGTGGCGCTGCACCAAGAACTACTGAAAGGAACAACACAAAAACCTCTGAAGACACTGAGCGCAATTTTCTTCCTCACAAAAAGCAAGCAAAAATTTCTCATTATAGCGCTGGAATCTCATGCTTATTTTAGTTGTATTTACCCAGAATGCCCTGCACCTTAGTCTGCCTCCTGCTTTTGGAGCTGACTATGGCCCGCTTGGAGTTCATGTATGTGTTCAAACCGCGGCAAAATTCACTTTAACCAATCCAAGACTACTTTCTGTAGACAGACCAGAGTTCACTTCTCTGGTCCATGTCAGAGTTAAATTGTGCATTCACACCTCCCCACACAAACCAGACTTTCTAGGTAAAAAGCTACAGTTTGATTAGAGAAAACTAAACTGGCGTCGAATGCAAATACATGCCACACTTTCCAGAATTTTATTTGTAAACTTAATTTAACAAAATAAAATACCTTGAAGTTGTGAAAACACATGAAAAAGTCCAGAGGTTATGAAAATGTTTACAAGCTATTATTCGGTACATTCCATGGTTGTGCTGGAGAAATTTGTTGTTTCAGTCTGAGGACACTCAGTCCAGCAGGTCAGGGCTGCAGATTTGCTGACGGACATTTTTTCATGCTTCATATCAGCTCACCCCTCCTTGCTCCATAACCTCTGATTTTTAGAAAGACCAGAAAACTCCTTAATAACTATTTATCTGCTCTCTGCACCAGTCTTCCTTTTGCCTAAGCTTCCTGTATGACTGTTTTATAACTTTAGATCCTGCATGAATTAATTTGACGCCTCATAAGCTGCCTCTTTTTTTTTTTTTGGCGCTCTGTTGCCCCTGCTCTTCCTCGGCCGGTTGTCGGGATTTGTGGCTTGTGGGAGAATTCCCTGGTTAGATTCTCCTAGCATTATCCATTCTGCCAGCACCCTTGTTGAACACCTCAGCTTGTTAGCATGTGTCAATCAAAAAGCCATGCTCCTGCGAGGGCAAAGTGGAAAGCTGAAGCGGTTATCTGCTTCCTGCACAGGACCCTGAAAATACTGAGCAGATACCGGAGTGTGATCGCCCACTTTGACCTCCGTCTGCTTCCAGCTTCTTCATTAAAGGCGCATTCCACCATTACGCCGCTGTCCTTTCGTCCTTCACCTGCTGCCGTTTGTTTCAATTCGGCCCTCATTAAGGAGTCGTGCGCTCAGGTTTAGTCGGAGCAGGATGAGCAAAGATCTTTATTTAATTATGCAGTTCATTAGGAAGCAGGTCCATTTCTCTTTTTTTTCCTTTCTGAGGGAGTAGCTGGTGGCTAATGTGGAGTTCAAATGGCCTGAATATGGAGATTGCCCCAAATATGGATTACCATTAGCTGTTAGCCTGCCCTTCACCCACCTCATTCGCGTTTATGTCTGCTGTGTAGCCTTTTGATGCAGTATCACTCAAGCTGGAGTGTGCGCTTTCAGCCAGTGTGTTTGTTTGATATTGTTCATGGACTGTGAAATTGAATTTCCACACTCGGGCTGATATTGGAAATAATTTCATATCCTCTGCAATTTTCTTGCTCGGTTTCACCTTGCGGCGTGTTTAAAACATTCACTTTGACTCGGTGTCTTTTTCTTTCCTCCCTCTGCTGCAGAGTTGAAACAGCAGCGGCGTTAATTTGGGCCGTATTTATCCTTAAAGCAACGCCGCTTTCTGGATGAGTCGTTTGCTCGCCCCCACACAGTGCAGCCTGAGCCACCAGCCGCCGTCTTTTGCACGCCGGCCATCACCATGACAACATGGCCGCAGCTCTTGGCACAACAGCCCGCTTTTGGAGCTGATGATATTGTCGTAGCAACAATGAGATGCTTTTATGTCCCTTTGAGGAGAGTAGAAAGAATTTAGCTTTTTCAGGGAGGGTCAATGTACTCCTGAGATCCCAGACAGGTAAAATTAATAATAATAATAATAATAAAGTGAAAGAAGGAAGATAAATGGCAATCCTGGATTTGCTCCTTTGTAAATGCCAGCTAATTATCTAGCATTGCGGCTAGTTCAGTTTCCCAAGCAGCGCTACAATATACTGTCTTAGAAGCTTTGTGGTCAATTTTAAATAAACAGATTCAGAAAGCAACAGCTGTTCTAAATACAGTGCAAGGTGCAGCCAAACTCCTCCATCTATCTCCATCTTTTCCCACTATTTGAGCTGTCCTAGAGTTCTAACAATGAAAACTACCAACAACAAAAACAACAACAAAAAAAGCAGCTCACTCAGGTTACCATTGGTATAGCTCTGTGGGTTGTGATGTGGCCAACAACAGCTGAAGTCTGTGACCTCTTGAACCCATCCATCAGCCTCTCAGCACCAGCCTTGGCCTCTGACACATAAAAAACGTCCGCCAGGGATTGAAGGCATTCAGCTGGGAACAGACAGAGGTACCAAATACAATGACATGCCCCAAAGTTGGCATGGATGAGAGTAAACCCACATCAGAGTGGCTAAACACATGGACATTAAGTTATAAATGTTTCGAGTGTCCAGACTGAGCCGTCTGTCACTGCCTGTATATTAAATTCTTACCCCAACACATCCTCTTACTGTCTTTATCGCATTCCCACCTATTTCAGGTCCAGCAAACTCAAACTGTACGCACATCCCTACCAGCACCCACACATGTTTTCTAGTGTGGCAGTGGGCCTCAGCTGACCGCCTGGCAGTCGCTGTGAAGCTGGCGCCCTTCTCGCACAGATGCCAGGTGTTTTGCTTGGCCATCCAGAGCTGCTGGGGTTGAGTTCGGTGTCAGGGGTGTTGGGTTGCTTAGAAATGGCGGAGGGAAAAGATGGAGGTAATATGTTACGCGTCCCTGTTAGCCTCGCCGCTTGGCTGAGACGGAGCGCCGCAACGACCCAGGAGAAATCAGAGACTGCTTGGCTTCTCAGAGATGGAGAACGGAGCGTGATGTATAGCAGTCACGGCCATCTGGGGGGAATCTCAGGTGATTTCCCAAAAGCAGCTGAAACTTGAAGTTATGAGACGTCATTACTTTTCAATTAGCCATATTTTCTTCGCTGATAGATCTGCGTGTCAAAAGCAATTCTCGAGACAAACGGCCGTAGTTGTTTATGACCGTGAAGAGCATAAATCTGTTCTGGTTTAACGGCGCTGCACAAGTCAGAAATCTACAGGATGACTGGACCCCTACATGCCTGACTCTGAAATAGTATGAGAAAGATCGTAAATCAGCAAAGTGAGGTAAATCAAGCTATACGTTCTGTATCAACCTGCTGAAAGATCTAATAACTACCATTTTCAGTTTTTAAAGAGAAACAGGCCAACAGAATCACAGCTCCTTCACTTTGCTCAACAATGGTTGAGTTTCTTTATTGCTTCACGCCAGATACACCCTGAGTGTTCATTGACAAAAATCTCAATTTCAGTCTAATCTGAACACAGATGTACAGCTTTTTTAATTTCTTGCAATCTTAAGTGTAGATTAATCTTAGTATTGCTTAAAAATCAAATGTTATTAATGAGAAAATCTCCAGAAATCTCTCTGTTCTTTTAATGTGGTAGATCGCTAAAAGGTTAAGAATTCATCCCTCACATCGATTCTGAGATGCTAAAAGCAAGATCTGCAACCTGTAATATGTCAACATGTTTTACTTAGAAATGTATGGCACAGTTTCTATCCATTTGTTTTGCACTTCTGCTTGAGTTAAACTACTGCATAAGTTTCCATTTGCACTCAGAAAGCTGCTCTGTGCATATCAATAAGCAACGCAAATCACTCCACTGCACAGACTTAATTTTCACACCGACTGCAGCTTAATTTCTCAAATCTCCCATTAATCCACAGAGCTGTAACAAACAGACAGGACACCTGACTTCCGGCCTCGTTTTCATTTCGCTGCGGCCGTCATTCTGGCGTGGATTAAATCGGGGGGTGAAGACAAAGTGGAGCCTGATTGGAAAGTCACTGTAGCAGCCAGCAGTGTAATCCATCCACACATTCCTTCCAGAGAATGCCAAACAGCTCGCTGAAAATGAGCTGCCGACCTGACTCCATTAGATCTCCGCTGTGTCTCTCTTCGCTTTCTGTCGTTTCGAAAACACACACATACACACACACACACACCATTTCTCTGAGCCTGCCACCAGCTTCATTAGCGGGAAGAAATGTCCTGCTCGTTAAGGCGAAGCAATTACTGGCTAATTGAGAAGCTTTTGCAGTGCAGATAAATTTGCTTTCTCGTTCTCTCTTTATAAATGTGCATTTTGACCAGTTAGTACATCTGGATTTCTATCTTTAAGTCACATTCTACTTTAAAGCAGAGTGTTTTGACGCTTTCCCCTGCAGCAAAAAGTTCTTGCTGCATCCTGTGGATACCGAAAACATCTGACACAATTATTTTTCTTTTTTTGTGTGTGTGTGTAATTGTTTATCGTCAGCTTGCTGAGACAGTTTGGGGCTTCTTTTCCGGCTGTGTCATCCGATCTAGAGAGAAAAAGACTTAATGGGGACTTTTACCCAGTCATTTTAATGTTCCCTCTCCTTCATTATGCCTGCTTTCCAGACACAACAGTCAGACTGACACAACTTACCAACTGCCTGCCCTTCTCACTCCGCAGCCTGACTTTCCATTCCTCCGGCTGCGATTCTCTCCACCACACTCTTCCGTCTCCTCTTTCCATTCTGTCATTCCTCACTCCCAATTCTTAGCAATCCAGAGATAAGCTCTGTGATAGGGAGAAAGTCGGAACACACACAGATACACAGCCAATCTTTTTTTCCACAAATTGGAAAGATAAAACTCCACTGGAGATAAAGTAGATGCAGTGAAATCAGATTTTTTTCCTTTGATTCCCTTTTTATGCTGACTGCAGAAGCACTTATTCCACCTCTGTCCTGCAGGGGGCAGAACCCCTGAAAGCCCCACTTTTGTGACCTTTTGCCCACAGCCTTGCTTTCCTGCTCCTCCCTTGATCCTTTCCTCACAAGCCAAGATAAAACTATTCGCTGAGTAAACCGACCTCAGTCCTTCCAACAAGTTCATGATTTCCCCTGTAAACAGCAGAGATATGTGACCTGCCCCCCCTCCCCCCTCCCTGAGGGAGTGTTTTCCTTACGAGTCTTATCTCAGCCCACCCCACTTCACAGAGAAGTGGACAGAGCTGGTGGGGTTGGTGGGGGGAAATCCCTGGGTGTTTTTGCTCTGAATCACGCGTTAAAGAGGAACACAGTGGGCTTTGTTGGCCCCGGCGCTGGCTTCACACGAACTGAGGTGGGATTTTTCCACGGCAGTGAAAGAAACACATGAATTGTTGAGATGCCCTGAAGGGACGAAGGCCTCCGAGTGTCACTGAGGACAAGTCCGGCCTTATCTGTCCTCTTCTGCAGACTGCATGTGAAATTTTACTTATCCAATCGTGAAGCTGTTTCATTTTAACTCACTTTAACGTTTTGTCACTTTTCATCTAAATGGGACAAGAAAAGCACCTGAAGGACGCCCACTGTACTTTGCAAAAGTATTACAAAGTGACATTTAAGCCTATTCTTCTTATATAACTCAACAACGGCTGCAACTGAGTTATTTTAGTAATCGAATATTCTGACAATTAGTTGGGTAAAAAGCTAGCACATTCTGCAGATTTTTTATTTAGGCATTTTTTGTACAATATTAGAAATGCATTAAAACATGCAAATAAATGAGTAAATTTTTTAAAATAAGAAAATAAACATTTTATTGTTAAAAATCAACCTGTGAAAAGTTCAGCCCTTGCTGCTGACTTAATACATTCTAGGGCTAATCTATTGACTACTTTTTGGATTAACAGATTAAATTGATAGAAATTTAATCCGTTTCTTTTTAGTTTTCTAAAACTGCCACTTGAGTTTTAGAAAAACATTTTTTTTCCATCTTAAATGCAGAATGTTTTTAAATTACTGCTTTGAATATGCAGTTCTTTCAGCGATTAGTCTTTTTTGAGTCAGTATAATCCAGTAGCTATTGATCAATTACTAAATTAGTTGACAATTATTTCAAAACTAAATGGAGAATGTCTGTGAACATAAATGTTAAAGTCTTACAACATATTCTTGATTTGATTTAGCTCTGAACTTTGACTGGGCCAATCTAACACAGGAATATGCTTTCATCTATACCAGGGATCTACAACATGAGGCTCTAGAGCCACAAGTGGCTCTTCTGGGGTTGAGTTAGGGGTCATAATGTGGAAAAAGAGCAAATTAAATTGGTGTGAATACTTTTACTCAGTCGGATTTGAATCCTGTGTTTAACTAGAAAGTGGAATGTCTTGTTTCTCTTCATCAGGATCATAAAACCTTCAGCACAGATGACGGGAGCAGCTGTTGAGAGTCACTTAATAACACTTGAGTTCTGTCAACACATTTCCTCATCGCTTGCTGCCATTGTGTTCACATCTCAGACAAGCAGCTTGTCAAACAAAACACTGATAACAGATGAATCTGCGAATTCCTGGACCAGCTCTAATGACTTTAATGTAATGTTTCTGTCAGTGGCGGTGCTTAAATAGACGGGATTATTGTCATTGAAGAAAGATTTCTATTTCACTACTCTAACACTTTTCATGCGGCGCATAAAAGCCGGCGTAAACTTTTCTAAGTAACCTTGTTGTTCCTCATCTGTGTCTTTTCATTAATCCTACATATTTTTAATGTAAAGGTTCCGTACATATAATTTAAAATTCTGGAGTTTAGTGCTTTAGATATTTTGTATATTATAGAAACCCTTGAATTTACTGATGATTTATTCACTTATAATTCGGACTATAATTCAGAAATATAATTTCCTTATTTAAAAAGGTAATTGCAGAAGAAAGTGGCTGTTCAGAGTGCTACATTCAAGCATATTAATAGAAAGTTGAGTGGAAGGAAAAATGTAAAGTAGATTTAATAATCATAACCTTAGAAGAATTGTGAAGTATTGCTCATTCAATAGTTGAGGGCGCTCACATCTAAAACAGGCTACAACTATTAAATCAAAACCCAGGAGTCAAGTTTTTATTATCGTCAAATAACAGAAATACTTAAAAAACAATCAGTGTTTGTAATATTGTAGAAATAATCCAATGTATTCTCAATATTTACATTTTTAAATATTGAGAATGCATTGAAATATTGAGCCTTTGCTGCCCAAAGTAGCTGGAAGACACAATTTAAGTCATTTTTTTACCCAACATGAAAGGTGGATTATGTGATTCTGGTGTCCAGCAGCCTCCAAACCTCCCTTCCTCCTACTTCTCCTCCTCCTCCACCTCTCCCCAGCTCCACAGAGGCATATTGATGTGGTGTGAGGAGGTTAAGCCTTCGGTTTAGTGTCCGTGCGGCCGTGACATTCTGCCTTGCTGGTCTGTAATTGACTCATCGGTGTGTGTATATCAGCTGAACCTCTGCCCACCTGTGATTGACAAGTCGTTCTAATGCCCCAGCTCCAATTTGGAGTACCTTGGGTATTTTCTCCTCTCTGTGTTTTCTGGCAGTTTCTCCTACACTTGATGCATATTTTCCCTGTTCCTTTTACGGTTGCTCCCGGCATTTCTCCTGCTTGTTTTGTTTTCATCTGCCCACCCTGCGGGTTCCTCCGTCTGTTTGCTTGTCAGTCTCTTGTCTCCTTTGCTAGCTTTCTACACCGTGAGCTCTGGTTTCATCATCCTCGGGTCCTGACACGGCGAATCCTCTTGGATCCACAGTGTCGGTTCGTATTAGTGGACTGCTGCAGTGTTAAAGTTACGGCGCTCTGCAGAGACCAGCTGGGGGTCTCAGTTTCTCTGGAAAGTTTGTTGCTCATGTTATAGGCATGCTGCTCTGTCTTTGGCTGGGTTTCAGCTGTCTTCTCCTGGACACACACATGCACACACACTGAGCATATGTTGAGCCTCCCCAGCGACTGGACCCTGCTACAGGAGCATTATCTATTTAAGGCCACTAACTCTGTGGATTAGATCAAGATTCAGCTCCATAATGGCCAGTCTGGTGCAGCACCGAGTGTCAATTAAGGCCCCCCGTGTGACACACAGACACCCCCGTCAAAAATAATGTGATCTCACTCACACCCAGATGTAATCACAATGTAAAAGGCACCCAGGCTTTTTTCAAACTTTCCGACTTTAATTGCATTTGCAGCGTTTTCACTTTTTTCCTCCAAACTGACATTTACGTCATCTGGAAAAAACTGGTCCTGTTCCGATTAAATGACTGCTGGCAGAAAATGAAAGCAGGTTTTAGTCATTATTAGCGTTACAGCACATGATTCAGAGAATGTTCCTTCGTGCTTTTTGAAAGTTTTTGTCATTGCGTCCAAATAATTATTGCTGCTTCTTCTCATTAAATTATCTTAAAGCTTCGGATGTGATGAATAAACGCAGCTTCTCTGAAAAAGTTCAAGGAAATGTGTTTTGAAAACAGAATGCAACAAGAAAGAATGTTTAAAAATGATATTTTTCTATTTCCTGTCTTACCGTAAATACAGTTTTGTGACACTTATTTGTGTCACAAATGCATAACAACCCTTTACTTTTAAAAACCTTTGGCGGGTCCTGGAGGTCACACCAGATGTTTTGTTGTCCAAATAAATTCTGTCATATTCTATTTTTAATCATCAATTTTTAGATGATATTGACATATGCTACTCAACTGCATTTATTTTTATGCAGATTAATTAATATTGAACAGATTGAGTCCAGATCCCACCACACATCAAGCAGATTAACACATCTAACCCAATAGCTATGAGCAATGAAAACTGAACTTAAATTATGAAGACCTGACCTGCTGTGGTCTGAACACAAAGTCTCACAACTTCCCCACATCTGTAGCAACAATCTGCACTAGTTTAGAGTGGGTCTAAGAAGTATGAGCCCAATCCAACCCTGTTGATTAACTTTAATTAGAGGCCCCAGACCGAATAAAACCAGTTTTTCCCCCTTCGTTTAAAAACAAAAAAACAAAAATCAAATACGGAAAATACTGCGTTAGAGCAACCTCTGATTTGTTCTGCACCTGGATCCTTTGGATACAAAAAATTCTCTTTTAAAGACAGACAGAAATATTATGAACCGCATTTTACATGGTGTTTTACTAATTTCCATCTTTTTCATACATAATTATTGAATTCTCTGTTTTTAAGCACATTATGAACCAAAGCACCTCGAAGCACTGAGATCACACACACACATTTATGCACGCTGAGAAGCATGGCCCTTTTCAATTATGGTCAACCCCAAACACTGCAGCTGACTTGCTTCACATACCGTCACACTTGTAAAGACACAATAATGTAAACCCCATTTCCTGTTTAACCCACACACAACCACAAACCATCCTCCCCTTAATGATGAAATCACTTCATTTGCTCTTCGTTTTGTATTTTCTTCTTTTCATGAAGCAGTATATTTAAACAATAAGTCTGGCCGGTGAGTAATAAAACCCAGAATGCAGTGGATATATTAAAAGACATTTACGGTTTTGCATCTTGTATCATCTCCATACATGTCTTTTTTTTTCTGTTTACCCTTTTGTAATTTCAAGTCTTTTGTTCCGTCAAATACATGCACAAGCACCGCACACCTCCCTCTGACAACACATTAATAAAACAGAAAAAATAGCAGCTTCCTCTGATATGAAAATGAGCCGTCCAGTACTACATTGAAGAAATTGTCACTGTAATTGCTCTCCGACAGCTGCACACACATTCACACACACACACACAAATATAATCTTTAATTGCCTCCAAAATGTTTGTGTCAAGATGGCGTTGCTAAGATAATGGCTGAAGACCGTGTGGCCCACACTAATGGCATTCCCGCTTTTAGCGCTTCACGACGGCAGAGAAATCAGCAGACTCTGTCAAATATTTAGAAGCGTGCAGTTGCTTGTTTAGTTGTGGTGAAATTGTGCATCTGGAAGCTTGCCAAATCATTAAAAAACTTTATCTCTCCACAAGGAAATCTCGAGCACACAGAGGCATATCAAGAAGATTTTAATAAATATACTGAGCGAATCTGACATTTCGTTAAACATGTATTCATTTATATATATAAAGAAATTTTATTCTCTGATTTGAAAAATTAGGATAACCCAAAAATATCTACTTTTAAAAGGCATAATCACATGTTTATATCCAATATATTGTTTATATAAAATAAATGAAAAGTAATTTAATAGCACCTAAATGACAAAAAATAACCTCAGCTTTCAATGGGTGTCCCATTATTAATATTTCTCTTGACAATAGTCAGGAATATTTTTTGTTGATTAAAAAAAAGTGTTGGATATGTTGGTTTATGGATATTTTGTTAAAACACAATCTACCAACAAGTTATGATCCCCATGAATTCAACATTATAAAACAAAAGTTGCAAAAGTTTCTAAACTTTCAGCGCTTCCGCTTGCTAATGTTTCAGGAGAGAGAAAACAGCCTGACTTTGCAGTTTGTTTCCACCACGGAGAAAGAATACCTGAATAACTGCAGCAACATTATGTGCCAGCATCAGCATTAACAAGTACACCTTGTTCCATTGGTGCAGACTAGTTTCTATATGCTGGTTTCACACCTCACTCATACACAAGCCCAGCTCCTAGAAATGTTTTGCACATAACACTATCACTGTTTTTGATTTGGTCAGTCAGGTGTTTTTATTTTTAAACAAACAACACAGATGAGTGAAATGACAGCATGAAATCTGATATCACCGGCCAGAAACTTGGCTGCACTCCCTCACACTTCGGCCAACTTTCTCGACCGAACATGTGCAGTAGCAATGGCAGTTGCCAGTCCATTGTCTATTGTGGATCAGCTCAGTTACACCCGGTCTCCAACATCACCACAGGCACCCTCACACACAAACACTGGAATGGCATCACTGTTCGTCGTGCTTTTCCAGCTTCAGCCTAATTATCACAGGACTGAAACGATCATGAAAAGCCCGTCATGGTTTCAGAGAAGCAAACCCCTTTCGTCAACCTCAGAGAGGCTGACATTCGCTATGATTGAAAGTCACGCTGGGACTTTCTGTCACACTTGCGTAGAAGATGGATGTAATGTGGGATAGGAAGCTGTGGACGGGGATGCGTTTGTCTATTCCTAAAATCTAGGTTGCAGAGTAACAAGTGAATGATTTATGAACATGAGTGCTTTCCTACAGCAGCTGAGGTTTTGAAGTCAAAGTGAAATGACAGTCGGTTTGAGCCGATTGTTGTATTTTACTCAACGGGAAGTGAGAGCTCAAACCAACCTGATGCAAGGATCTGACACACTGGAAAACCACAAAGTTTGCTGAACTTCCATAATCAACCTGTGGCTATTAAAACCAACTAAAGGACATTAAATTAGTTTAAAAATGCAAACACAAGTTTACACACAGAAGGTATGATTTAGACTACAGACTTCATTTGATTAACCAAGACCGGAAAATCAACAGCAGTCAGACAAAGCAAATGCAAAAATATGAGCGTCCTAATCTACAATAATCTGTTGTGAAGTTCCACAAGGCTTAATCATCAGTCTTCTTCCCTTTAATGCACTAGTCTCAAAAATAATCTGTATTTATTCCAGTAGCACCCAAGATAGTTTCCTTAAGTTAGAAAATATTACTTGAATGTCATAATTATTATTTTTATGTTCACAATAACCAGATTTTGGTTTACATTGAAGATATATTTTAATAACCACATCACACAGGTACTGGTAATTTCCCTCGCTGACCATTTTGCTCCTTGTACTTTTTTAGCTGACATCTTTTGGTAGAAAGAATCTATCTGCAAGATGACATTTTCTACCAACAGGTAGAAAGGTGTTTTCAGTATTATAACAAATTTTTAATTTTATTTGGGTTGAGTTAGATTTTGTGTTAACATTTTTGTTCCTTGTGTCTTGAAGGAATATGGTGCATTACTGTTTATACATTATAAAAAGCTCTTTGAATTGCCTTTGTGTCTGGCATTCCCTTTATAAATAACCTTGCTGGCATTCCCTTCATAAATAAGTTGCCTATAAATAGCTGTCATTATACACCTGTCTGTCCCAGGCTATAGTGGACCAGCTTATGGCCTTCTCAATTCAGATTGTCTAGGTTTATTATCTCAAGGGGGAAACCCTTTTATTTATTTGGTAAATAAGTAAAAGGGACTAAGAAAATCAAGGAAGCAATTCAAAAATATTTTTACAAGTAAATCTACAGAATCCAGAACCCATTGCTGTGGGCTGACAGGAGATCCGTGTTAAAGTTTGAAGCAAAAACATCAGTAGAAAACACAAACCTCTCAGGGTCGAACAATAATCCTCTTAGAAACAGTTTTACAGTAGCCTAGCTATTAGACCCAACACATCCATCATTTTGCAGCTGTATGGGTTTGTAGCCACAAGGCAAACCATCATCAGCTCTGAAGCCCGACTCGCTAAAAAAGAAAAACACATTGACCTCGAGCAGGCCGTGACATCCTGCAGCACTGCGGTTATTATTAATAATGAGCAGGACATGCAAGGTGCTTTTGGACAAACAAGCCGCTGACCCCTGAAGTCACTTAGAAGCTACTGTCACGACCTTTAAATGGTAACCACCCAGAAACCTGGGGTTGAAAATAATGAGTTTGGCTGCAGTCATCATTACCTGTTAGTGTGTATTGCTGTCAGGTAGCAAGTGAATCAACAAAACTCTGAATGTGATTGAATTGTCTGTCACAATGACAGTCTGTACAGCATTATGGCAAGATTTCAGATTTATGTAGTATATTATATAAAAAATATGCAGTGTTTTCCCCAGAAATCTTGATAAGCCCAGGGATAGGGGCAGTAGGAAAGTTCACCAGCAGCCACTTAGTGTAGTATTTTGATTAGCTGGTTGTTATTTATACGCAGAGGTATGCTCTTACAACATGCTAACATCCATGCTAGCTAGCACTCTGCCTAAATGTTTGCTCATACGAAGCACTGCCTGCTTCCACAAAACTTCACAGACTTCCACTCTCCCACAACTTCCCCACTCAGCTCCTCCAGACTAGCGGCAGCAGCAATTAGCAAACACATGGTGCATATGTTGAGTCCATCATACAAACCACTTCAGTCCAATGCTCCTAAGAACAATTGTAAATGGCATAAGGGAGGAGCATTGTAGTCATGACATGCTGAAGAGGGATTGTTGGAAAGAGTAGGAGCTTCTTAAAGATTTTGAAATTGAAACAAATATTGACAAGAAGCACTTGATGATCAAATTCTTCAATGGGGAGGTCAGAGGTCAAACCTGGCCTCAAAATTCCATTTGGATGTCAGGTGCATAAAGAAAAGCAGCAGGTCCAGAGCTAAACAATCTTTAAAGACTTAAGATTTGACTTTCTCTGCAGATTGAACTGAGACCCACTTGCTAAAGATTTAGACTTTTCTTAATCGAGACTTAAACTCAAATGCAAAATGACCGTTAAGAGTAATTTGAAAGCTATTGGATACATTTCCGATTTAGTACCACATATCTGATTGTTTTTTGGGGGGAAGTGGGTGAAAAGCTCAGAATTGGGCTATTCAGTCTGCCATGAAATTAAATTGAAATTGATGTGTGAAAGCAGCCTTAGACTCGAGATGTATGATGCTTCTGGCCAAAGACAACAGTCATAATTTATGTTAATAAGTGGACCATTAGCATACCTTTAAGTTGTCTGTGCTCTCTTGTTATTCAGAATCAGCTTTAATGACCAAGTTTTGAACATAAACAATCTGACTTCAGCTGCAATACATAGAAAGTCTGAACAATCAAAGCAGCAAGAAGCAATACAAACATAAGCAAACAAATCCAAGCGCTAATATAAAAATTTAGACATTTTAGAGTTTTTTAAGATCTTTCAATGTCTCAGTAGTAACACTGTATTGACCTAACATTCAAACTCAAACCACTAAAGGTAACACAAGAACAAGTTGGGGTTCTAAGTAATTTTAGAAGGTTTTTGGTAGATTTAATTTCAAGGCAACTACAGTTAGTTGTGAAGTTAAAGAAAATGTGATCTAATTGTGTTTATTTTTTTGGTGATGTTATAAAAATTCTTTAAAATTGCTTAATGAATTAAGACAATGCCACTATAACTTTTCATCACTGTTCAACATCATACTACCCTTTCTCTTACATAAACAATTTTTTGAAATGGTTTTGTGTTTTATGTGTCTGGCATCCTTAGAGCAGCCGTTCTGCTCCCCACCTCCTCATTTGCCTCATTTTTCACAACACTGGTAATCCCACGAACAGATCACCCATTTCAACCTCCAACTACACACACGCACACACACACACACACTCCAACAAACATTTCCAGATGCTGAGAAGCACTTACACAAAAGCCCATCACACAAAACACAATCATGTGCCCGTATACTAGGTGCCAACCATTGCCATGGCGACTCCAATCAGGAAAAGCTCCCTTTCCTCCCATTACGGCGAAGATGACAGTTTCTCTCTCCTTCCTTCTGCCCTTCTTGAAATATGATTGTTCTCTTTCCTTCTTCCTCATCCTTATGTTGCTTATCTTACACCCAGTGATGCAAATTAGCACAATAAAAGCAAAATGTTAACTTAGATCAAATATTCCATAGACTGGGTCATAAAAGACCAAATTATTATTAAAATAACCATCAGATTAATAATAACTTTGATATCTTATTACTAGAATAGTGGTTTTGATTAACCTCTCCTCAATAAATAGGATGCAAGATGAATAGTCTTGTGAATTAATCTGTCCTATTTTATTTGTTTTAGTTCATCAGTCGCTATTGGACATGGATTTGTATTGGATGGTATTTTTCCTCAACAAAGTTTACTAAACAATGAATTTTCCATCCTGTTTTTATATATTTTTAAAAAATCTTACCTTTTTATTATGTGTTATTGACAAGTTGTGACCGTTTTTTTTTGTGTAAATCAGTGAGACTAGTTCAACAATTATATCCTTTGAAATTCACTACAAAGAGAAACGCTCATTGTAGAAATTTAATGACGTTTTAGGGTCATAAACAACCCGGTTACTACAGAGTCTGAAAGGTGATCAAGGTTTATAGCTCTGAGCTCACAGCTGGAGGCCCAAGGTGTTCTTTAATGTGACGCACTAGAAAACCATAAAAAAAACAAAGGCGTGTAATTGACTGATAAAAGTTCACAGTAGGGGGCAGGAAGCAGAGCAGTGGTCGAATTAATCACGAGACTTGAAATTCAACTCTCATGTGAGACCGATATTTCATGATCGTTTGACTAATGAGAACCCGTGACTGAGGTTCCTGCTGGCCTGTGTGTTAGAGGAGTATTCTTCTAGGGTCCAAATCCGGTGAAATTAAATTTATTAAAAGATCACTAATAACATGTAACAGTAATTGAGCAAAAAGGTTTTTTAAAACTAATACCGATATATGTGTATTTTTCATTCCAAAGGCCAATAAAGGATTAAACACTCATGTTTGGTGGAGTATTTAATACTTCATGCTTAATCTGAATGAACCCGTGTGTTCAGTAATTATTAGCTGAATCGGAAAACAGGTCAGATTCCTCTGCCAAAGCAACTCATCTAAGAATTTGTCATTCAGAAGTGAGTTAATCTAGACAGAGCATTTGCATGGCATACTGAGATTAAGAAATATCATTGGAATTTTTTCTTCTGTTAAATTTGGATGATATTTTAACTGTAACACCATTGTGTGGTTTATATTTTTTCTTTAGGATGGGATGTTTATTTTCTGAAAAAGATACAACTTGTTTTTTTTTATTATTACTTAAAGCTTATGTACTAAAATCTTTGACCACCATTGAAAGTCACAAGAAAAAAGAATAGAGCAACAAATGTTCCACCTACTCCATATTGCTTTGATTTACTCTTCTAAAACAGTGTTCCCCCTTGGGATAAGGAAGCTTGTTGTTGGATGCCCCAACTTCTTACGGGTCATTGGATCCCACTGACTTTATTCCTAAATATAGAGCTCTATAGTTTTTGCAGTATCTTGCTCTCTGCTCCCTGTGTTTGAAAGGCTGCTTCCAGTTGACTGGCAGCTGGTCCTGTTATTACTGACAGCTCCTCGTGTTGGCTGGTGTCTTTGGGCTATTTAGACACAGCTTGACAAAGTCCAGGAGGTGGATCTGCAGAGGGAAATTACTCTTAATTGACAGAAAAGGGTTCGGGATGGGTAGTCAAATCATTTGATCAGTAGATTTTTCTCTTTTACAAAAGCCATTTTTTGTTCGAAATTTTTGTGTTGCACAAAAGACCTTCCTAGTACACGGACTGTTCTGTAGTTATTTTGGCGTTATCATTAGAAAATCACAAACAGGAAGCTGAGAAATTTGAGATTATGCTTTCGGCAGTTAATATTCAGTACAGTGAACCCTCGCTGTAACGCGGTTCACCTTTCACGGTATCGCAGGGTTTTTTGTGCAGTTTTTTTTTCACAGTGCATTGTGTTCTGCGTCCTGATTGGCTAAACAGTCTCCGCACTTCTTCTCTACCTGTGTGCCAATAACGTTACGGTATTTAAATATACGTAATACAGCTTGGCAAATTTTGGCAAATATTTTTGCCCAGAAAAAAAAAAAAGAGCGACAACAACTACCAACACAAGAGAGTGAAGTCAGGTCGTGTTAAAAAAATACTTAGGCCTGAAAACAGTTTTTGTTCTTTGGTTTCAATGTAGAGTAATTATGCTATATAATAATTGTAAAAAATAAAGGTAACTACTTCACGGGTTTCACCTATCACTGGTTCTTTTCCGCAAAACACGAGGGTTCACTGTATTCCCCTCCTCTGTAAAAGGATTTTAAAGCAGCATTTATGGTCTGTTATAACGTCAAACACACCACTGTTTGGTTTTCAAAGGAAACAGAGATGGCAGGCAGAGATGGTAAGAGGGTCTTTTTTATTATTATCTCTTTGTATTATAGTCAAAGCAAGATATAAAAAGAAAAAAGTACAGTACTTTTTGAAAGACTTCTCCAATCATGTATTTTAAGCAGTAGAAATGTTCAGCTAATTAGGTGATACTTTCTCCGTTTCCAGATCAAACTGACTTTTGAGAAGAACTTTCTTCACATGTGTGACATTATTCTTCTCAAAGATGGCCTTTGGGTTAAGCCGGCACTGAACCACATCTGATTTTCGACTGGGCTCGTCACCATAAAACCCACACACTGTCCGCAGCGTACAGATGGTGTGCACACACACCAAAACCAACTAAACCCAGCCAAGCTAACAGAGAGGCGTCCAGATCACAGCTCGGCTGTTGAAATCATCTCAAAGACATAAATTGACAGATATCAGACTGATCTCATTGGATTTAATGTGTATATTTAAAAGATTATACATATAATCTGCGGATCACAGTGCTGCCATGAGGAGTGATAATAAGTTTCACTGTTACTCAGATAATCTTCGCATTTACCTGTCTTTAAAACCAGGTAATAGTGACATTCAACACTTCCTGCTGCATTTTCTTTGAAATATTTTAGATATGCTCTACGAAAAAGAAAAAAAATGAACAAATATTCAAATTTTTCAAGAATAATTTAAAATTTAATTTCACAGGAAAAATACATGAACAGAAATATGCAAATATTGAGATGCAAATAGTCAAGGGTCAAGGATATAAATCAAACGTTCAAATGAAATATGCTGATCGTCAACCACGATCTATCAATTTCATACACCAGAACAACTATCCATTTACAATTCAATTTTGGCCACAAGTCTTGTTGAAGACTAAGAATGTGCCAATTTTGTAGTAAATTGGCACATTTATATAAACTTTTAATTACCCAAGTGGTGCTAAAAGTAGCAATTTCCTACTTTTAAGTTACAAGTTTCCCCTTCAGCAGCAGAATACTTTCAATATAGAGGAAAAAAAGGCAAGTAAAATGTTTACCCGTCATCTTGCTATAAAATACTTGACAATTTTTCCCTGTGTAATTAATATGAAACCATAGAGCCGTAGCCACAGTGAGGTCAGTGAGGCACCAGGCCAGGTCTGGCTTCTCCTAAAGCTACTTCTTCCAGCTGGTCTGTCGCTGGGTCACATTTTATAGAGATAAAATTATTTTTCTTAGTTTCAGAGTTATAATTTAAAGTGAGCTGGAAAAATGGCACTGAAACTAACGTGGGTGGCTTGATTAAGTAGGAAACGTGTACTGGGGGGAGGAAAGCCACAAAACAACTCCAACGATAAATTTTAACTTTTTTCAACTTGTGAAAACTAAATAAAATTTTATTGGAAGCTGAAACGAGATGAAATTATGCTCTTCAGTTAAAAAAAAAAAAAATCACTTCAAAACTACTTTTGGATTGAAAATCACCTAAATATTCCAAAGCAATACGCTTCTTTTAACTAAATTCATACTAATAGGTAAATAACAAACCAGGACGCTCACAATAAATATAAACATCCTTCAACAGAGCACATAAAGGTTAAATGTTTGTTTTCCATGGATTGTTCTGCCTCCAGACTAGTCAGGGATTGTGTAAATAATGCCAGTGAGTTTCGTTAAGACATGTCCAATATGGCAGGCCTGTATCTTGTTTGTCATGAAGGTGTGAGTCGACCTGCCTCCCCCATTCCCTCCCTGATAAAGTTGTTGTGTTTAGCTTTCCAAACCCAGATCTTCATCCATCTTAACGTTGGTTAAGCCTGGTTTCACCTGGGGTCATGGGATGGTAGATAGCACCAGGCTATCGCCTCCTTATCGCTATCTAAATTACAAGCAGCCCAGGCCACTGTAAGGCGCTACAGCAGTGCATACCAAGCATGCGTTGTCACTCTTCTCCCCATCCTTGCTCTGAGACCAGACCGAGGTTGATAAACACTGACGGTTGAGGCGAGGTATTTCCGTGACTGACGGTTATTGACTCTGCGATATGGTGATTTGTTTCTGCGCTGCGGCACGATTGATTAGCCATAAGGAAACTCGGGAGATGTTATTGGATTGCTATTCAGAAAGATTGAGTGTCAGTCTCCATCCGATTCCATATCTCATCCATCTCTCTTTCACTCTGACTTTTCTCTCTTCAGAATATATTAGTCATTTTCAATAATAACAGGCTGATATGGAGGCGTCGCCTGTCCTCCATTTGATATTGCATATCCAAGGCTAAATAATGATGGATCCTCGGGTTTGTCTTGTTCACCTGTCAGCCTTTTTCCCTTTTTTTGTCTCATTTCTACCTCCCCTGTTTATCTGTGTTGGTTCCGGTATCCCGCCTGATTGGACTCTTACTCTGTTTGTACTAAAATCAAGAGAGTACTCCACGGATTTAGCTCTGGTGCGTTCCATTAAAACAGGTTCTTGTGTCATGCAATGGTAAGATTTATGAAAATCTTACCATGATAAATAGTTATCAAGGTTTGGGTCTTCACCTCAAGCATTCCAAAGGATAGGGGTGTAGTGTTTAAAACCAAAAGGGTCATTTTAAGTTCATACATGAAGATAAAGGAATTATTTTCCCATGCTTTATAAGCAAAACGTATGCCACAAAACAACTCCAGCATGCTTACTTGCACAAAACGTCTACAAAACCTATATGTTGCTGTGAATCTTGATGTCCCATTAGTAAACTCTTTTAGTCATTCAATTTAAAAATCATCCTTTCTAAGGAAACTGAGTTCTGGTGTCAATGGAAACCAATTTAGCAGTTTCAGCTGTTTGTTCAGATCCCAACAAAAAGAAACATGCACTTCTAAAGCATTTCGATGCAAAAGCAACAGTCATATGAATAAAAGTTACACCAAACAGTCCACTTAAGATGTCCAGAAAAACCTACCGTATTGTCCAGCAGTAGAAGGGATTTCTAACCAGGTCAGCTCACTAAAAAACAAACAACTGGACAAACAAATAACTTATCAGAACCCAGAGCATGTAGTGTGTGACCAACAATAAATGTCCAAGTCACAAAATTATTAACAACGGAAACACACCGAAACTCAAAACATAAATAAATAAATAAATACAAATAAATAAATAAATAAAACACAGCGCAAAATATACCGCTATATTGTGGCCGAATAATTCGCTTAATATTTAATGTTGACCACATAAGGACTGTTAAACATCAAGTTGGACATAGCATAAAAAGCATCGCAGATATCAGAATAAATAAACTGATTACTCACGTTTAGTTGACAGCAATGACGACAGTTCTTCCTCCTTAATTAAAACAAACACCGAAGTTGGTATTTAGCAGCTCTAACATGTTTCAGAGTCGTTTAAATAATAAAAAATTAATGTTTCTTACAGGAGTCTTGAACCTTGTAGTCCTCACTATGAGTCCTTATGCCGCCATGTACGACAAGCTGTGACCTTCTCCAGGTGACTCGAGAAAAAAAAACATGTCCCAGTCTCTTTCCGGAGTCAAAATGTTATACTTTTCTATGCAAATAAATAGTTAATTAACATATAATCTCTGAAAGTCCCTATTTTGTTGTTGAGCTGCTTAATTTCCTCCGCTATCTTTCTTACGCGGCCTCTCGCCTTAATTAACTGCACCTGAGCAATTTTCCAGATTAGGGGAGGTGAATGATGCCTTCAGGAGTGTTGGAGAAACTAAATTCCCGGCGTATCAGACACAAACGCACACGTAGACTATAATTTATATCGATACACGTGGTGACATTTTTTAAATCGCATGCTCCTATCACTGAGCTCTAACTGTACCAAAGACTCTTATCTATTTAGATTCACTTTATTTTGGTAAATTAACATTACAAAAAATGAAAAGAAAATACTACTAAATAAACCAATAATTATAGGAGTAGGCTGAAGCTGAGGCTTCTCCTTGCCTATCCAATAGACAGGATATATATGGTAGAGTTTTTATTGTCCCTGAACGTCTCTCCGTGGCATTAGCTATACTTTTTCATTAAATCTTTTTTAAGTTACTTCCAGGTCTTAAATGCCATGTAGAAGTGAATAAAGAAACCATCCATCCATTGTCTATACCCATTTATCTTTGTAGGGACTAATTCATGCCATTGTAAAGGCTAATTCAGTCATTTGATTCAGCTCTGTTAGAACAGGCATGTGTCTAAAAGTTGTAGGTCAGTTGCTCTTGAGGGCTGGAGTCTTTTTGGGCAGTCGGAGGAAACCACTTTCCAGCCAAAGAAAGGAACTAATTAAGACAAATAAGATGGTTAAAATGTCTTTCTGAAGTTATGCTATCATTTGGTTAAATACATCTAACAAAATTGTAGATTACTCAAAGTATTATAGTAGAGAAACTGCTTTGTCGAGTAGCTGAGCTGGAGTTCATGGGAGTTTGATTGTGTGGTATATAAGTGCTTGGTGGATCTGTAGAGGGCTTATTATCGCATCCCTTGAGGTAACTTGTGGAAGGAAGCAGGAGACTACTGAAGTTCATTTTAATCTCTAGCTGATCCTGTATACTTAAAGCAAGAGCTCTTTCCACATTCTGGGCACAATGATGAGCTTGTTCAGGTTGTTTTTTACCCAGGGTTGCTAACTTGTCCCCAATCGTTTTATCCTTTATTTATGGTTCTGTTGGGCTCTAAAGGCTTTGACCTTAACCCTACACTGGAGCAGTATGCAGTCAAATGTGAAGCTCCTCTAGCTCTAGATCTGCAGCCATGGTTCTCAAATGGAAAAAGACGGATAGGAAATTAAGTCAACCAGGCAGTTTTTGCAGATTTATCTAAAAAAATCCGTGTCGTCTTTGTCGTTACTCACCCTGGACTATTTCCGTTCAAGGAGAAATCGGAAAAGGTCCATATTGTGTCCCTGGGTGCTTATCAAGGTCAGTCTTCAGCTGGGGACTCACTTGGAGCCAGATGTCATTTTAAAACGTGCTTGTGTCTATGGGAGAGCGTGCCGTGGGTCGACATGGGGCGTTCGCTTACATGACAAACGCAGATGTTACCTTTGTGGTCAGCAGGCTATAAGTCAGTTAGGTTTTACTAATGGGGCCAAGTGCTTAGCTGTTAGCTGCACTAGCACACACACACAAAATATACTGATAAGATTACGATGGTAATGTGAACGCATCAGGGTTAAACCCCATTAAGGAAGACGCCTGTCTCAAAAACGTCTGCTTTCCTGGATGGCCAGCCATCTTAACCTCCGAGCCCTCTTCCTCTACTCCTTCCCTTTGCCCTCTATCCTAATTGCCCCCATGGAACCTCTCCGTTTGTTTTCGCCCTGACTTTTTCCTGTTTTTCTTCCAGTTTCTTCCACAGCAGATGCACAGCAAATCTTCGCCGTGGCTCTTTACAACTCTTTGCTTCTTATTCCCATCTGTTTCCCTCTCGATTTTTTTTCCATCTCCCTCCACCTCATTTGAATTACTGCTGTGGTTTTTCTCTCCTTCAGAAAGAAAACGCCTCAAGTCTAGCAGTTTATAGATTCAAATTTGATCTCTATTTTTCTTTCTTTACATATCACAATGAGTAGCCTTTCAAAGTTCTACAGAAAATCCTAAAGTCAATGCTTCCATCTAGCTTTTTTTTTTACACTTTTTAATTTTTTTCAGTATCATCTAGACACACTGATTAAATCTGTCAACCATTATTAAAGCAAAATTTGTTGTTGCAAACCTATGTTTTGTTTCTGCATGAAATCCATATTCATACATCATGATCATTTTTATACACGTTAGGTAGCAACCATGCATTTAAGTGTAATCTGTAAGGGTATTGTTTGATAGAGAAATATACAAAGCCCCTCTATTGGTGCTATGGTTCTTGTTGCTGCTTTTCCGATTCACCAATTTGCAGATTTGTATGTGGCACATATCTAAACTATTCAAAAGAAAATTCAGATTAGGAAGCTAAAATACCTAGAACCAATGCTACTTGACATGCTATTGGCTGAAGTTAATCCAGAAGCAACATTTATTTTCTTTGGCGCTGATTGGCTGAACTCCAAAGACTTGAGATAAGAAAGACTGTAGATGTTAGCATGTTCGGTAGTGCTAATACTGTTTCCACTGAGTATATTAATTTATGCTACGTCTGGTGTTGCAGACAGTGCTAAGCTTTTTTAAAGAGGGTCCCTAGTATTTACAGATTCTAACTATTTGTGAGCTGTTGTCCCTAAAACCACGAATACAGAGGGTTCACCTTATGGAGCCATATTTAATATGTATTAAATTGGTGACTTTTGAGAGTTGCACTGGATTTTATTTAGTGGCTTCAGAGTGAATGGGGCTGGATACATACCAAATCCCAACTTTTTAGGGTTTTTTTTGTAAAAATAAATGTATCATTTGTCCTCATTGTAATATGATGTGGCTTTAGGTTGTAATGTCACTGCTGTGTGACACATGTCCTAAATATCATACATTTAATCCATGCTGGGTAAAACTGCTTATGTGTATGATGTAAATAGACAGTAAGAGCTTGCATGCTTAATGTTTAAGTGCCTGACTTCATACAAGAAAGACATAATTCTTCTTATTCTGACTTACATTGCTGTCACACATTAAAGTGTTGCTCCTAGCTGTGCAACACCTTTTATCTCCCAGCAACCAAAAAAAAAAGAAGTGTTTCTCATTAGCATACACTTGTTCCCCAGTGTTTCTCCTCTCTGCTTTGTCTACTGCAGATCTTCCCTTCAGAGACCAAACGATAACGGCTGCGCATAGTGAATAATGCACGGAAAAGAGGCTGTCTGTTTTATTATTATTATTGTGATAATTAAAACCTCATAATGCAGCAGCAATAATTCCTGCTACTTATGAAGGCAGTAAAACGGGCCACACTGCATGCACAGTCTAAGGAGATTTGTCTCCATTTTTCCTGATATTAGTAACCTTTCCAATGTCACGAAGCATAGATAAGTGCTGGAAAAAGATTCCAGTTGTTGCCTAATACAGGAGTTATTGCATTATTGCCTGGGAAATATATTTGTGTGTGTCTCCTGACTAAAGAAAAAGGGGGTGGGGATTTTTGGAGGGAGCAGGGTGGCGAAGGTCACTTTGATGTGACTATAAAGGCACACAGCAGGGCAGTGGAAAGAGATGAAAGAAACAGAGCAGAAGTAAAATAGGCCCTGGTGGAAAAGCAAAGGAAGAAGAGACACATCTCCTAGTTTTTTTTGACTCTGCAACATATGGAGGATAATGATGCTGTATCATAAACAAGAGGTAGCCAGGGAATAGAGCAGACATCTTGCAATTAAAGTGAGCAAACAATATTCTTGAAGCTCCACTGTGGCTCCACAGCAGTGCAGTATGTGCAGAACTCATATCTGAATACAAAGCAGCTACTGATTGAGCTGGCTTGTCATGAACAGCTCTCCAAAATAAGGTGTTACAGTTTTACAATGGCATTCTTACAGATCACTTGTTTGATCTGTTTGCATGTGACTGACTCCCACACACACCAAACACACTGAACAAACCAGTCATGGCTAGCTAGTTACATAGGAACTGGTGAAACTGGCTGAAATAGGAGACTGGGAAAACAGTAACAGTGTTAACTACTCAAGACTTGGATTTCTGCAGCTTTTTTTTGTTTTTATTTTTTACACTTAAAATGTTTCAAATAATCTAATGGATTATAATACCAGATGTAAACCAGTTTCTAGATTGTGTTTTTATCTTTTAGGGAGACAACCTTAACATATTAAGGTTTTAAACAGGCCCACTGCATCATAGATGCCTACCATCACTTAGTGGGCGTGAGGTGCTTTCCCGCACATTCATCTTCTTTGTTCTGGAATTTAACCAACTGGACAGGATTACATTTGTGATCGAAGGTAAGACACTCGTGGTTTCTCATCCAGCCTAGATGCTATTTACATCCTAGGGTAAGGGAAAGTCACATATTACCAGCTAGAAGTTCACAAAAGCTTTGATCTAAAAGTTCAGCAATAAAAAAAGTGCTTGATTTAGGACTTCTCACACATTTTACTAAGCCAGCAAGTCTGTTTATCTGTCTGTTTTTTGGAATTACTAATATTTCTAACAATAACTTTGTTTGTTGTCTGTTAAAATGTCTGCATCAGCAAGAACTGCAGTCACACTTTCAGGCATGTTTCTGAAGGCTGCCTGCAGTCAGGACCTCTCACCCTTTCGGCTTCATGCTGTCGCCTGCCCCCTTTAGGCTCAGTAGTGTATTGCATCTTAATCACTACTGAAACATGCCCGCATCAGCTGGTGAAGTAATAATATTTACATTCTTGCCATGTCTGTTTTCTTCCAAACACAATCATGAAGATAATAAAACCTTCTCCCACCGCGGCTGCTTTGTTGAGCAAAGACACCTCTGCAGAACTTTACTTCGACGCCTCCTCTCTGTCTGGCACAACTGTTGTTTCTTACTGCAGCTGAAGTGTTTTGATGATTGAGCTGTTACTGCTACTGAAAGTAGCACTGATGGAAAAAAAAAATCATAAAAAATAGAGGGAGGAGGAGTGGGAAGACGGCAGACAGACACCAGATGTTTCCATATAGTCCAAGGAGACGGCAACAGCAGAGGGAAGATTTGCGTAAGCATTACAGTAGAAGGTTAAAGTATGGGTTTGTGAGTAATTATTACCCTGGTCAGGGCATGCCCATAACTTGGGTGGCCTATCAGGAATGTGACAGTTGGAGTGAGTCAAGAAACTGCAGAAGATACAAGGGCCTTGTGGGAATAACATGGAGCTTCTTCACTGGAGGAATGTGTGGATAGAAGGAAGTATCTCAAGTTAGATTACGATCCGTGGTTTAAATGCATGCAAATGTACTTAAAAGATAAGGATCAGTTGATTTTAAGGGATTCCAAGGGGAAATTGGGTCACCGCAACAGCTAAGAACAGCATGACGACAGAAATATATTAAACATGACATTTCAAGGATTAAACACACAGCGGGGAGAGTTTTAATGCTAAAAACCATTTGGTATATCCTTAAGATACATTTATGTTATGATGCTATTTTTTTCTGTACATCTCCTCTTATTCATTCAGCATGCAGCAGGGTTTGCCATTGCTAAATTATGACTGAAGAACTGGGATTTCTTTTGCTGAGGTCCAATTGAAACCTACAAGACTAAAATATACAGGTTCAATATCAGAATCTAGCTAATAATGTTGTGTTTCAAGTGAATTGTAGTGTTATTTTAATTAATAAATATATATCATATAAAGCCAATAAGTACCCGCTCCATTTATTTACACCTGTACTTGAATTGTATTAATTTTGGACACAATAGATGACCCAAATCAGCAGCTTTAGATATAATTCAGCATGATAATACTTAAGTTTTCTGGTTTTGAAAACTGAATTACAACATACATTTCTGTATGATCCATTATCTGGTCCACATACATACAGCCCTATACTTTAACTCAAAATGGATGGATGTTGTTCATACTCACAACTTTTAGATGATGAAAATATTTGGTATGTGTTGAATAGGCATCAATAGGCATTTTCAGGATAGCAGCTGAAAAATGTATCAGAGAGAATTAGTAATTCAGAAATGTTGACCTACTGAACGGTATGTCCATGTGCTGTACAGTATGCTTAGCTTTTTAATTGCATTTTTCCCTCCACTTAACTTCCCAGTACTTACCTTTATTGACTGAGGAACGTATAGTCACTTTTTCCCAATGATTGTAACATTTTTGCATCAAAATCCAATTTTAAAAGGTTTAATGTTTATCCCTGTTTCCAGCTTCCCTTTTTCAATTAAATTCCTAAAATAAACCAACCTCTGGATGATGTTCTAATTTATTTAGATGCATGACATGCGGTCTTATGTCATTACCAGAGTGGAGGCTAACTCATGATCACTAAAGCAACAAGGTTTCTGTGCTTAAAGAGACCAAAGTCGAGGCCCTCAACCAGAATTGAACCTGCAAACCAGCTCTGCGGAGGTGACAGCGGGAAGATGGTGAGAGGCGTTGAAAGAGTAGGGGAGTGTGTGATAGGAGAAGAAAGAGAGGGAGAGTTATCAGTCATGCTGTCAGTCTGTGGGGCAGGTTGTGATAAGCTAGGCAGTATACAGCCTGGTATCTCTCTCCCCTCTCTTTTCTGTCTTTCTGTCACACATTCTCTCACACACACACACCCGTACAACCAAGGGAGTGGGGGAGGAGGGGACTCTGTTGGGTTCTCCTCTACCACCCATGAGTGAACCCAGCGCAGGTGTGCTGAGGTGAGGATTTGGACTGCGCGACAGCCATTTGTTGGCTGTTCTGTGCAGCAGGGGGATGAGAGAGAAAGCAGATGGTGAGAGCTGTGGAAAAACACACCAGGAAAAGAGCTTCATGCGTTAAAACTACAGGTTTGACTTCAGAACTGCGGCGCTTTCACAGACTCCGACACAGAGACGTGCTCAAAATAGCATCTTCCAGCAGTGGTGTTGCTGTTTTAGCATGAAGCTATTTGTAGGATTTCAAAGTGCACCAGCTGTGCAGATGAACTGATTGTATCCGATCAGAACATTTTAATATAAAACAATTTTTGAACATCCCCACAGCATGATGTTGCCACCCCCATGCTTCACTGATTATATCACAATAATCTTGAATTTTAGGCACTACTTTGACTTGATTTTTTTTATTTATTTATTTATTCAGTCAGTCATCAAATAATTTGTTATGCACACTTTAAAACACTATAAACAATTTGACTGAAAAGATACAAGCAGAAGCACAAGGCTTATATTTATGCATGTCCTACACATCAAATTACACAAAATTATCCCTTCATAAATCAAACACAAAACATATCACCAAACGGAAACATAAAAAGAAAGAAAATAATCCAAAACAACTTTCTGTCAGACTATGACATAGAGCGCCAATTAAAACAGTACATTTGTGGTTGTAAGGTGAAAAATGTGGAATGAGTACTATTACAGAGCAATGCATGTTTTCAGTTAACAATTCAGCAATAATATACCAACTTATTTTGCTCACAACGTTTGCTGTTTCCCCCTCTCAGGTCAGTTTCCATTACTTGAGTGTTGACCCAATATTTTGGGGGTTGAAAGCTGATGGTGGAAAGAGAGAGATGTTGACAAATGGAAAATGAGACTATCAAATGACCCTCAGGGACAGGAATGGGGGGCGGGGGGACAGAAAGTAAGCCCACTGTTGCTTGACGGTTTTACATGGCCTGCTTCTTCTTCTCTCTGCCTCTCCTTATCTCTGTGAAAGGGTCGAAGCGAGGTTAAGCAAAGATCACTTTTTCTCATCACAAAGCGTTTAATCAGAGCTCTCTAGACACCTAACACTCATGTCTGGTGTGTAATCTCACAAGCATGGGCAAATCCAGTATAGCGCACATGGCAGACTGGTTTATGCCAGCAGAAAGACCCTCTTACCCCCCCACCCCTCTTCCACTCCACCCAGAGGCTCAGATTAACCAATCTCATTGATGTCTGACAGCCGCCCATCCTTAGGATGTGGATGGGCTTAAAAATGACTGACAAGCCGCAAGAAAGCAGAAAGTCGATGTCTTCTAGTCAAGAAGAGAGAGGAGGGGCGGAGTGGCGAGAAGGAGCCGGGGGATGACAGTTGACCGAGGTGACAGACGGGGGCACGCAGACCCGTCACATAACCTTCTGTCAAGGGCATCGGGGGTCACTCTGTCGACGCCATTTACGTCTCAGGACTTCCTGGATCCAGTGAGAATTAAGTTTGTTGGAAAAAGCTGAACCTCTTCCAGTTCTCCAAGCACTAAGTTTGATTCCTGTCATTGTAGGAGCCTGGGGTAAAAAGTTCCCCCTAAAAACAATTGTGTTGGCTCAGAAGGATTCCCATGAGTCCTGACCGGTAGGAATGCACGGAGCTGTTCCAAATAAAGATTCCAGCAAGGTTACATGCAGTCATTATACTGCCAGTCCACTCCATTACAAGGTAATACAAGCCACAGGCAGGGCACATGGGCTGGACACTGCAGAGGCCTTTCTCAGCAGATTATTTTGGGCCTCACTACTGTGTCATTACACGGCTTCCCCGCTCTGTATTTAGGCCTGGATGATTGCAGGGCTGACATTGGGCTGGGCTGAGGTGGGCTCTCTATGGTGGGCTAAGGGCCCTGACATTGCCTCGGTTGTTTGATGTGTTTTTCGTGGTGAAAGGCGGCCGTGCGCCATGTCTCCTCCCTTTCTCACTCTTTCGAGGATGTAGAGCCTCGTGGATGTGTTCGTAGCAGCATTTCAGTCTGGTTGCAACTGCAAAGTTGAGCGTGTTTAAGATTTTGCCCAAGACCTGAAGGACATTTTTGAAGCACATTAGACAATGTACTTGTGTGTTTTCGTGCTTATTTGATTGTAATTACTGCGGTAACCGCTAATATTTGCATGTTATACTGTTATTTAGAAATGTTGGATAAGATACAATAAGTGTGACCTCATACCAATTTTTAAAACAATCCCTTAAATTACTGCTGGAACTGAACATTACTGTAAAACACTTCTCTACTTGGACTCTTCTCAGAGAAACATCGTAAATTACCGGAATTGATCAGAAATTACGAAAAAATGATTAGCGATTATCAAAAATGTATTAGGAACAGTCGAGAAATATCTGAAAATGTTACAAAATATCAAGAAGTTGTGTTCAGTTTGCATTTGAAATAGGATGTAGCGTGCTTAAGATTCAAGTGCTTCAACCAATCAAAATGCACAAGATTCTCTTGTGCCTAGCAGCCAGCCAGTCAATGATTGTCTCTTATAATAAATAAATAAAAGTAGTCACTTTAACTGTCAACAAACTAAAGTTTTATGATTTCAGGCATTTATTTAAGATATATATATACAGTATATTTTAAAAGGCTGGGTTAGTAATAGGTTGGTGAAAAATGTCCATCTACTTTAAATTTATTGACGGTCATCATTAGAATATGTCGGTAATCTCTGGCTGTTTTTTTCACTAACGCTGGTCAGATGAGACCAGAACTGAACTTCATGGTCTTACTGCGAGGAAAGCTGTCACTGTGTATCAGCCTGAACAAACAGAAACATGGTGGTGGCAGCATCATGCTCTGGGGAGGCTTTTCTTCAGCATGGGCAGAGAAACGCCTCAGAGTCAATTAGAAGATGAATACCTTCCAGAAGAAGAATAACTCTAAACTCACAGCCAGAGCAACAAAGAAATGGTTTTCATCACAGAAAATGTATGCGATAAAATGTCCTAGTCGAAGTCCAAACTTTAATCTGTGCTAAAACTGGTGTTCTATGACATTTTCTGCCTGACCTGACCAACAGGACAGTTTTCCTATTAAGGATGGGGCAACCTTTGGCGTGAAAAGTTTAGACTGAGCACAACAGGCACACTTGCAAACCGCTGCGTTTATTTCTTGTGCCGGTGCTGTGAGATAAAACGTCCCCTGGAGAAGTTGGGGTCCCTTGTTTTACCATAACAATGTGGTTTTATCTCGGCTTTATCTGTGGAAGAGTTCATATCTGTGGCATCTTCCAGGGGAAGAGGGGCTGTGTGTGTTGGGGATGGGTGGAGGGTGGAGGCATGCTCTCTCTCCTTCTCTCTCTCTCTCTCTCTCTCTCTCTCTCTCTCTCTCTCTCTCTCTCTCTCTCTCTCTCTCTCTCTCTCTCAAATAAACGGTAAGGAACCGGAGTGAGCGAGGGAAGGAGGGCTGGAGGAGGTGGAGGGGTAGAGGAGGCGGAGCCCGGGCGCCGTGACTGTAACGCGATAGCTGCTCAGCTCAAAAGAGCGATCACTCACACACACGCTGCACACACAGCTCGCAGGCAGGCACGCGACGCACGCTGGTGTCAGAGCGGAGCAGGAGCGGAGCGCAGGGCTTGTGAAGCGGAGAGCGCGGCGCGGCATGAGCGGTGTGTCAGACAGGAGCAGACCGGTCGTTTATTTCCGTGCCTGATTGTTTCCAGTTTGATTTCTTGGGAAAGCTGCATCCGACGCTCGGAGCGCGGCGGTGGGCTTCAGATCGCTGCAGGAGAAGCGACCCCCGTGTGCGTAAAATACGCAGGAGCGGCAGAGGAGGAGATACTCGGACAGACAGGGGAGCCTGAGTCGGAACTTGACGCGACCCTGGAGCCGCTGTCCAGACTCTCCACAAGAACTTTGCTCCCTCAGTGTTTCTTGGATGAGTTTTTAGAGCATCACTCCGATGCTCTTGTTTCCCAGCGAATGGTCCTGTAATAATATCGGGGGTCCTTTAATTTAAAAGGTTTCTAGAATTTGGCTTCGACCGAAGTGGATGTGGATTTTTGTGTTTTTGAGCAACTGCAGCGTTTAAATCCAACAAAGTGGAAACAGCAGACACTCAGTTTTTTTTTGTATTTTTATTTTATTTTATTTTTTTTTCCTGATCCGAGATGGATTTTCCCACCACGCTGGTTGGATTTTTAATAACACTGTGTCACTTGGGATGTGGAGTCGGAGGACAGAGCGGTGAGTTTGAGTTAGTTTTTGGTTTTGGCGCACGGATCGTCACCTTTAAACTAATTTTTTTTCCAGAGTTTGGGCGTCATGCGTTTTGATTTTTGTCTTCCAGCCCCCCTAAACATCTGACATAACTTGGTGAAATCCACAAACCGTTTTCCTCTCCTCTCTCTCTGTTCGGTGAATATAATGCAGAAAAGGATCTTTGTTTTACGTAATCGTAGAAATATACGCACTTTTTTTTTTTAGATGTGTACAGTTAAGTGAGGCAAACATTCCCAAACTGATTATTTGCTAAATTAGGGAGAGAAAAAAACGGAAGCTATCATGTCCCAGACGGACTGAAACCATCAGCAGCTGCCTGAAAAACGGGAAGCATTTCAAATTTCGGACACTTCCCGTTTGGCTCCTTGTTTTTTGTTTTTTTCTCTCTCCTTGATTTACTCTAATTAATAATCAGCAACAACAAACAAACCCATTCTCTTGATTAAAAAGCTCTTCCGATTAGGACGGGGATGGGGGGGTGCAGTGTTTTACAGAGAGGGCTGGACCTCTCTCTCTGCAACCTGCAATTTTCAACACTTTTTGCTGGTGGCCAAGAAAGCGTGCGTAAAAGCCACTCTGTCATTGCGGGATTTGACTCACGCATTAGGGCGTTCATTAGCGACCACCACTCTCCCTTTCCCAGTAGCTCCAGGTGCTTTTTCGAGGCAGGGGGCTCACAGCGCTCTCGGTGGTCAGATGACTAATAAACCCGCAGGTTGTGATCAGGTTGTTGGTGTCACTTTTTTGGTACCATATCCTAAAAAGATTGTCCGTCACTGACCTGCTCAAAGTACCTGATAAATCAATGGCATCCTCACTGCATAATACTGCCACTACCATGTTCTGTGTTGAAATTCGAGTTGTAAATGTGGTTCTTCTCCTCACACAGCTTAAAGTAAGCGTTGAGATGGATTCTTTTCAAAGCACATTAGAGGAAAGAAACACTTTTCCAGATTGTTTTGTGCCAAAATTTGTGGGATTATCTTCTACAAAGTCTTTCAAATGTGGCAGTTTTAAACTGGTGGAATTTGGATAAAAGTTCACAATTCTCTGTCCCTCTGGAGCTCCATGTTTTCTCCAGAGTTCCTGCGCTGCATGAAGACAGGAGTTGCCTGTGGCGACTTTGGGGAAGAGGCTTTTTGCCGAGCCGTCTATAATCAGATCATAAAAACAGGAGATTGTGGTCAGCGACGGATTTAGGAGGTTTTGAGTCCTTGGGTTAGCCGGTGTTGGTGCTCGGCATAGATCGACTTCAAGCTTTCTCGTTGGGAGAAAGAGTCCAGGTTGATTAGAACCATTACTTTTTGGCCACACATAGTAGCAGGCAATTATTTGTACTGGATTTACAGGCGCAAAGACAAATTCAGCTTCCCTGTCCTCGGTTGGTTATGATTTGTCCATCCAAAAACATTTTAGTAACTAGATCACATAGTACTGAAAATGCACCTAACTAGGGTTTAAAAATGGAACTACTGCTCTGCAAAACATTTAGCCCAGGATCTAGTGGTCAGATTGTTTTCTGAGGGCTCGTCATGCTCAGAGGTGATGCGGCCGGTAGGATGACACATGAGGCTCAGTCATCCATGGCAGTCTGGTTGCTCATACAGTTGGAAGTAAACACTCTTCCTGTTGCTCTGTTTGGGCTTTTCCTCCTCTTCTTAAAGCTTCTAGCTTACAGCAGGAGTCGTCCATTCTGGCTGTGTGTGTTGTACAGCACATGTACTCACAGATCAGAGACAGATGTGGTTCTCCTGGCAGTCATCGGGCATCTCTGCCCCCCAAACCCCAAGCTCCTCTTACTCTCTCCCTCTCCTGCCAAAGACACTGCGCCACATGTCCGTGCCTCAAGAGCCACATTACAGCCAGAGACTGACGGAGAGCAGAGCAGACAGGGGAGGGAATGGGAGAGGAGAGGAGAGCATGCCATCCACTAAACCGCACTAGAAAAAAGCAGTAGGAGGGCTTGGGGAGCAGATCCAGTGCAGGGAGGGAGGGTGGGGGATTGTGCTTCAAACAGAGGGGACATCAAAGCATGCAGGGGGTCACGGAGTCAAAATGGCACTGGACAGAGGGAACAGAGCGCATGAAGGGTTACAAGGCGACACCGGGTGATGCAGTTAATGTGGGGGAAAATCAGAGAAAGATAAAAAAGAAAAAGAAAAAAAAAGAGGGGAAGTCTGTTTTTGACTCAGACTTGTTACAAAACCAAGCTATCAGAAGTTCTGGCTTTTGATGGCAGACTGTAGTAACGTGATATGTTTTCACTGGGCTCTTTTTAAATGTTTCGGAGCAAACTGATTCTGGCCCCAGGCGCGTTGGATTGTCTCAGCGCTCAGAAGAAATCTAAATGTTAGAGATCCGTTATTACTTTCCTGCGCCTCGCTCTTTCTAAAGCAGAGAAGTTTACACTCTGTGCTGTAATCACAATAGCTTGACTCCATGATATGTGCATTAATTACTGCTACCATAAACATTAATATGCAAGCCATTAACCAGCTTATTTGCATGTTTATTAAGTGGGTGGCTGTGCATCCTTTGAATAAGTTTCTTCTTGAGGCGGGTTTTGTTTATTAAAGCTTTTAACGCTTGATATAAGAAATAGTAGTGAAAAAGTCTACAGTAAAATGTAAATTTTATTTTATATCCTTTTTACAAAAATCTGTCTAAATGTCAACATCATTACATTAGTGTGAGGATAATTGTACAACAGACCTAAATGTCATATTCTAATTAAAATATGTTTCTTTAATTCAAGTTTAGATGATGTTTTATATGTAATGCAGTTTATATTTTGGTACAAACCGCATTAATAACTGCATAAATAGCCTACTTAAGGATGAGCCAAAGCATATGAATTGGATTAAAGCCTAAACTTTGACTAGGCTACACCAAAACATTCACTTTGTTTAATTCAGAGGGGCATTAGTTGGTGTTCTGTGGATCAGTGTCCAAATTCACTTGACCTTTAGGTCACAAACTTTGATATTTTCAGGTAGCGAACACATAACTAATGAATCCATCAAATATGGCAAGTTGTCCTAATGCATAAAAGCAAAGATCATCATAACACCACCACTATGTTCAACTCCAAGTATGTTACTCTTTTTCTGAAATACTCTTGTTAGTTTTAGATCCTACGTGCCATGAAACAAACCTTCCAACAACTTTTCCTTTATTTCTTGTCTTATTTTTAGTTTTTAATTTTTAGCAAATCCAACACAGGTCTTTGTGCCTTCCTTAGTTTGCAGTGGTTTTGGTTTTGAAACTTCTGTACCCAGCATCTTTTGCACCAGTCGTAACTGAGGAAAGTGAGGCCCGCAGGGCGTTAGATGTTCTGGGTTCTTCTTATAGGCCTCTTATAGGAGCCATTGATGCTCTTTTTTTGAGTAATTTTTATGAAGCAGCACCTCTTGGAAATATTTTTTATAGTTTTATCTAATTGTGTTCAGCTGGTTAACTGCTTAGAAGTGATTTTGTAAGATTTTACAATCTGATTTGCTGATAGATCAGAATATAAGGTGTTTTTTGAGACTGTTGAAAACTGCTTTTTTCATTTACTAAAGCCATTTTTGTCTGACATTAAATGTTTGATTGACTGTTCAATTCATAAAGAGTGGATACTGATGTTGCACTTTTGAATATAGTATATACTTGCCTGTCAAATTTCGACCACATGTAATTTCCATACATATTATTTTGACATTACATGTGATAATCGCTTCACTTTCTTAATTTCTTGTCATTTTAATTAGTTTGATGTTCTTCCTCTATTTCCGTGCTCCTCTCAAAGTTTTTGCATTTTGAGCCGCCTGCCCTCGGTGGCATCAGCTGCAAAAACAAGGTCACCCATTAGCATTCATAGCCGAAGACAAACGGAGTGCTCGGTTCGATACCAGTCAGGTATGGGAGTCACGGGCTCCTCGCAAAGCTCCTGGAAACGGGCCGCGGAGCTCGGGGTGAAATTAAAAACAAGACCCCGATAAATAAAACAAAGCTTGCTCTTTCTGTTTGTCGCATTAGCCGCATTGGGGGGTCTTAGCTGGAGCTCTGGGACCGGCTTAGAAAAGAAGCGGCGGGGGGTCAGCTTTGTCAAGAGCCAAAGTGTTTTTGAATGGATTTTGAGCTGATTTGAACACACAGAGGGTTTTAAAAGAGAACAGTCAAGGGTGTGAATAAAAAAAACAGCTTTACTGAGCTTTTGCTGTCTCTTTCTCTCTCTTTTTTTTTTTCTTTCTAAAGAAGTCAGTTTTCCTGGAAGCTAACTCTCGGTAAGGTGGAGGGCCAACAAATCACACCGAAACTTACCACAGCATTACTTGATTCCACACAGCTTTCCTTTGCTTGTGCCGGCTCTGCAATTTTATTCCTTTCCACCCAGATGAGGAGGAAAGCTTTTTTGTGCAAAGAAGTGCCTTAGCAGTGCAGGTTTGACTCTTAGAGTGCATCGAGGGACAAGGAGACATGATAGGTAGACTTCTGGATTAGATCCTCTCTTCCTGCAGCCATCTGCTTTACTTCATTGATCCATTGAAGCATTGATCAGGATGGCCAGCTCCGTGCATTTAGCTGATTAGCATGGGCCACTTATCCTGTTAGAGAGGGAGGAGGAAAGAGGAGACACTGGGAGGCAAAGAGGATTTGGGGATTTTATTTGCTTTTGATGAGGCTTTTGTTGGTTAAGATCTTCTTTTAAACTCATTTAGCACTGTATAACAAAAAAAACACTGTTTCTGGTTGTTACATTCCGGGGATGACTGCTGCCGATTGTCTTCAAAGTTGTAGAATTGACGAGGAAATGGACATGACTAAAACCAGGAAACTGTATCTCCTGCTTGCGTCACAAAAAACGCACCAGAAGCAAGGAGGCTTGCGTCTTGAAGGACATTCATTCATTTGCTAGGCTGTGAAGTTTTTACACTCTCGTTCATACTTGCTCAAACTCAGCTGCATTGTTTTTGAGCCATGAAAATTTGTTGTTTCCCCCTGTTCCTTGTTTCTTTCACAATGGCCGAGGGGTTTGAAACACAACACTGTGTGAAAACCTGACACATGATGGAACGAGAGGGAGGAGGGGGAATAATCCAAACTAAGAAAACAATTTGATTTGTCAAAATCAAACAAAAAAAAAACTGCACAAACCTTCACTTGTTTGAAGGTTTGTGCACTTGTTCACTTGTGCACTTGTTCACTTTTGTGCAGTTATGACCTTTTTAACTGCAAAAAGTAACCGTCTGCCTCAAGACGTTTTATAAATCTCTCTCTTCTGCATGACTACGGGTCTCTCAGAAAATAATAATATTACATAAAAAATGTCAGCCCATTCAAAATTATGTCCATCTATTCTGTAGTACTTGATTGGGGCTCCTTTTGCATGAATTATTGCATCGTCAGGCCAGTCTGCTGGCTAATCAAGCTCAGTGCCACCATGGTCATGGAACCAAGTTTTAGCACCTTTCGCAGTGTTGTCCTGCTGGAAAATGAATTTTAGAGCATGGCATGCTCTAAAATTTCCTGGTAGTTTGCGGCGTTGACTTTAGAAAACGCAGCGGGACCAGAACCAGCTGTGGAAACTTCACTACGAGCTTCAAGGAATCTGAATCTCTTCTCTTCCTCCTGACTCTGGGTCCTTGATTTCCACATGAAAGTCAGCAGTCCTTCGCCAAGATTCTGTAGAATTATGTAGGCTGATATAATCTTCCAAGTTGCACTCTTCTGTAAAATGTTGTTTGATTCATAAAGATTCTTCTGCTTTGGTTCAGTCCAGAATGTCTGAGATTAAACCCAGGCCTTACTATTGAATGAATGCGTGATTGCTGCCCACTCGGCCCTCTTCCTCCCTCTCTCAGGGTGATAGCACATTTTAATTAAGGTGCTGGTAATGGTGGTGGTGGGCTGGGAGGGTACGGGCACGAGAATGATGAAGGGCTTTATCAGCCCTCCTCCTCCTCACTCTCGCCGCTTATCCCAAAGCGTGAAGCCATGCTTTCCTGATAAGGCAGCTAATAGAAATGAGAGCATGAATGTACACGCACACAATCACGCAGACACGCACACACGGCAGGACATGAGCTAAGACATGCAGACATTTGCACATTTTCTCTGATAACGAAGATAAAGACGTCTCCCAGTCCAAGTTGATTGGGAGTGACTCAAATGCGCGCACATGCAAAGAGTGAGTTTACTTATTTCATTGATACAATCTGCCAAAATTAGATTGTGCAGCTGCTTCAGGAGCATAGAGAGGTTCACGGTGCTTCTGCTAGATTTTAATTTTATTTCGACGGTGTGCCTCTGCAAACACACTCGCCTCGTGCGGACACAGTTAGCACCATTGTTCTGGCGTAATGAGGTTTTGGTGGCTGCATGGAAGGAACATATGCAGCGCGCGTGTGTGTGTGTGGAGACAGATGGACTTCTCCACAAGACGAGACGGGTGTAATTCATGAGGCTCTCTGGCAGCTCCTGAGTGCTTCCCTACAAGTCACACTGACGGAAACACTCAAAACACACGCAACCATACTACAAGAGAGCCTCTTTCTGCTTACTAAGTGTGAAAGATGACCAAGAAATTAAAAGAGCATGCGCTCATCTATTGATGTATGGCAGTGACTACACGCACATATGCATTATATTGCCAAAAGCATTCGCTCATCTGCTTTCACATACATATCAACTTGAGTTTTATCCTCTTCTTAATGGGGTTTATAATTAGGTCGACACACCCTGTGCAGCTGTAACAGCTTCAACTCTTCTGGGAAGGCTTTCCAAAAGATTGAGGAGTGTCTTTATGAGAGCTTCTGATCATTCTACCTGAAATGTATTCATGAGGTCAGACACTGATGTTGGACAAGAAAGCTTCTTTAAGGACTTTGCTTGGGGAATAATTTTTGAATGAAGCAAAAATATGTCCAAAAGTCTTAATATGCTCAAGGATTCAGAGTAGAATGTGTAGCAGTATGGCTTAAAAATGAAATCTTCAGTTTCTTAAACACTACATTCAATTTCTGATTTTTATCTCTGTTTTTTTTTTTTCCTTGACAAGAAAATATTTTCAGAAACTGGCTTCTATTTCAATCATCTCTTCTGGGGGTTGACCTGAATTCAAAGTCTAAGTAAGTCGAAGTTATAAGACACGCTACAACAAGATGGCAGTTCAGGTTGACATTACTCTGAACTATGGACACCAAAGGAGTGCATTGGTAAGAAAAAAAACAATCCAAATTAAATCTTAAACAAAAAATTCAACAAACCAATAAATTCAATTAATCTCCTAGCAATAATTCAGAGTTCCTTTCTCTGAGAACTAAGAAGTGACGAGTTCAACTCCTGAAAAATGCCCCGCATCATAATCCCACTTCCACCGAAAATGACACTTGACAATGTAGTCAGGCAAGTACGGGTCTCCCAAACTTCCAATTCAGGGAAATTTGTTCTGATCCATCACTCAAACATGTCTACTAAACCAGAGTCACTGTGGCCATGATTTACACCAATGATTCCAACACTCTGAATTGCACTTGAATGCAGTTACTTGGTGATGTAAATCCAATCCATGAAGCCCTCTTCAGTGTTCTTGAGCTACTCTGAAGGTCTTATGACGTTTGGAGGGATGCAGCTTTTGACACATCATGTCACTTAGCTTCTGACAGCATGGCAGAGTTGTTGTCAATCTCAGTTCCTTCTATTTTGAAAACATCTGACTGTGGAATAATCCCTTGTGGCAAAATTTCATAAATGGACTTATTTTACAGGTGGCATCCCATCATGGTGCCACGTTGGAGCGACCCATTCTTGAACAAATACTTCCAGAAGCAGTCTTTGTGTTGGATTTTATTCAAAATATTGGAGCACCTTTTGTCAATATAGTGCATATGTTTATGAATGTGTGTATCTGTGTGTGTGAGCTGACGGACAGAGGTTTCACAGAGGGGTCAGTGTCCACAGGCAGCCGCCGCAGAGCAGGCATGTCTTAATGAGTCTCGTCAGGTTCTCTGCATCCACCTTTCCTTCTGAATTTCTACTTCCTCATCACCTTTTCCTCCACACATCTGTCACTCACCTGTCCTCTCCCATACTCTTTTTTTTCCCACACCCACCCATCATAAATCCACCCTCCTCCTCCCTCCTTCCCGATCAATCCCCGTCTCCATTTTTTCCGCCTCAATCCGTCTTTTATCCATCCCTCCTCACTCGTCTCCCTCTTCCTCCCTTTCATCCCCGCTCTCTTCCTCCACCAGTTTTTCTCTCCACTGTAATCCCTTTCTCTCCACTCTCCAACTCTCTCGCCACCTTCCTTGGAGGCCGCTCAATGGGCAGCTCAGAGGAAAAAAGTGTTGAGGCTGCAGGATTTCTCCCCAAAGGGCTTAATCTGCTGAGGCTCTGAGCGCCGATAGCCTCCTTCACACCGTTCCCTCCATGGGCTTCTCAACAATGACTGTCTGTCTGCACAGTCACACCAGATAAAGCTATGTCTGTGTGTGTGCATGTGAGGCTTCCTGTCCATCTCAGCCATTCTTTGCCATCCCTGCTATATTTTTGAACAGTTTTTGCCTGCTGATTCCCCCCGATCCCCATCTCTGCTGGTCCTTGTGATTGACAGGCCCTCAAAGGTGTCATCCTTCGTGGGTGTGCATTTGAACATGCAGCAGCAGCTGGGTGTGTGCTAATGAATGCAATTCAGCGTGCATTTGTAGCCGGAGTCACGCACTTGCATGAAATCACCGGCAGCTGCGAGGGGCTGATGCGCAAAGCGTGGGCGTCGCTCCTCTCTGGTAGCAAAGTAAGAAAGCCATCGCGGCTCTGTCAAATGTCAGAGAATCTTAAGTGTGCCTTTTAAGCACAATAGGCGGTGAAAATGCCAACACTTGAAGGGTCTATTACACGTCAAGCCTTTGGTGCTTGTATTTTTTTCTCCTTTTCTTTCATTCTCTATTGAAGTGTTCGCAGAAATCTGAAAGAAAACTGGCAAAATAAATAAATCGGCCCTTTTATGTCAAGAGCCGATTGGATTCAGAGGCTGAGTGGTTAAATCTAGTTGTAGGCGGCTGCATTTTTAATACAACTACAGTGTTTAACAATCAGTTCAACAGCAAGGACCACAACTGTGGCTTCTCTTCAAAGAGAGGAGAAAGATTGAGATTCATCAGGAAAATCTCATGAAAGATCATATGGGAGAGGGACGAGGGAGATAAGTGGGATGAAAATGTTTTGTAAAAAGGCACAAGGAGGATGAATGGGATGAAAAAAGGCTATAAAGACCACTGAGGAGGGTGAAGAGTGGTATGTACAATAATGAAATGTTAAAAGAGTCTGGGTGGGGCAGTAAGAATAAGGTAGGGATGATTGAAGAAAACAAAACTGTGTGTACTACATAAACAAACAAGCCATCAGTAGGTTTTCCTGTTGACTAGTGGAGGCATGGCCGTGGTCCTGAACCCCAAGTTAGAACATTAAGGCTTTTTGTTGCCAGATCTCCTTCATCTGTTTGATGTTTTCCTTGTCTGCCACTGAACAACAGCTGTATAATAATGTGGAGGTGTTTGAGCTCAATATAAAGTTCATTAGATTTACAGTTCCCACCAGAGCATGAGCAAACCCACATGCATGCAGCCGTAACAGCGTTAGCTACAATAAACCAGCTCCTGCTGTTGTCATGGAGAACATGTCTCCTGCTTTAATAAAACGTAATAAAGGAACGGCCATACCCAGAGCTGTGTGTGCGCGCCCGCGACTCGTCCTTTTGTATGTGCAGAATACTGCTATCCATGTTCCCTTTGTCTGTGCCTGTGAGTTTATGTGTTTGGCGTGTTTGCGCGAGATAACGCAAAGCGCCAAAGCCGCTGTGGCCGTCAGGGTGCGAGCAGAGAATGGATTCTTTGTTGCAGCGTTAGCTTCTTAATACAGAGTCGGGGTGACCCCCTCAGAACCCCGCTAGACAGGCCGTCTGCGTGTCACTTCCTGCCTCAGCCTTCCAAGCGATGCTATTGGCAGGCTATTGTTCCTGAGAGAGCGCGATAGGATCGGGGAATGTGTCCTAATGTTTGCAGATTGGCTTGCCGGAGCAACAATTACACTTGGAGGAACGCTCCCCAAGGAGAAGGATGGAGATAAGAGGCTGGGTGTGGAAGGAGGGGATAAAAGACTGTGTGTGTGTCCTCGCTTGGGTGTGTGTGTTCCAATAAATGCATCAACTTGTATTGTTTTAGTAGTGCATTGAGAATCCACAATGGAGAAGTTTTTTTCAATTTCCACCAATCTGAAGGCCTAAATTGCTTTCTTTGTTTTAGTGCTCATCTGTTGCTCATCGCATCATCGCACCGAGAAGAGAGAACTGCGCTTTTATGGCGGTCGTGGAAATATTGGAAATGCTTCAAAATGAGTGTTTGAACGGTGAATAACCAGCCTCTTTCTGTGCTCCGTCTTCACCACAGATTCAGCTTGTGGAGGCATCTTGGACGCCAGCAAGCCCGGTTACATCACCTCACCCGGTTATCCTCTGGAGTACCCGCCTCATCAGAACTGCCACTGGGTCATCCAGGCGCCGGAGACCTCGCAGCGCATCGTCCTCAACTTCAACCCTCACTTTGAGATCGAGAGGCTCGACTGCAAGTAAGACCAGGAGGAAGAGGAGGAGCTGTGTCTACTTACCTGAAGTGGCATTTCTCTGCCTGAATGATGGAAACTAGTTAAATCTTTTAACCCTTTTGTGCAGAGACAGTTACCTACACAAACTATGTACTACTTTAAATTAATTTATTTGAAACACAGCCATTTTTTATGTACCTATTTTTGTGTGGAATAGAGACAACAGGTGAGAAGAAGATAAAAACTTTTAGACAAATATTTGTATTTGTCCAGGAGTTGGAAAAATTCATTTGTATCGAAGAAATTAAAGAAATAGTAGCATATAAAAAGCATACAGCTTTTTTTTCCTATCATAGGTTAATTCAGAGCTTCTGCAGAAGCCAAAACTTATTTTTGAAGAAAAATAAAGAGAGTTTTTCAAACAGCTAGAGCTGAAGATAGGTTGCATGCCTGTCAAGAGCTGTTTCAATATATTTAATCCATGGAAAAAATGGGGAAACTTTGGAGACATTATCAAGACTATAAACACCCGCCCCCCCAACACACATACACAAACTTCTCCATCTGATAGTCAAATACCAGGACGCTTTTGAAATCTGTGGAGCTGAATTTGGGCATGTAGGGCAGTTGGAGTGAAGGAAACCAAAACAGGATCAAAGAGCCGAGTCACGGTAGATGGTGTGGGCAGAGAAGAATAAACAGGCAAAAGGGGGGGAGGAGGGAGTAAATGAAATCCAGCTGTTTATCTAGATAAAACTGGTCAGCTCTTATATCAGAGACGTGAATAATCAGAAGCATGTGAGCTTCTATTGTCTTTGACCTCAAAGGAAATCACTGTCTCCTTTGTTTGAGTCCAGTTTTAAACAACCAGGAGACGGGGAATATTTCCCATCACACCCAGCAGTTTATGTGCGAGTTCATTATGCACAATGAACACAGGCTTCCCGACTACTTGTTTCCCCTCTCTCTCTGTCTGTCTCGCTCTCTCCTTAAATTCAGGATCTAATAATCCCAGATGGTGGCTGTTGCATTGTTCTCAGAGATAGCCAGGAGAAAAATGCTACATCCACAAGCGCATCAGTAGCTTGGTGGGTGAAAGGGGGCTTTCGTGATGATTGTCAGCTCTTTTCATTCGGCTGTGTCACATTGCCACACCGAGCTGGAAATGTTATTTTGATCCCTGCGCTTTGTGCTGTTCCCCCCCCGACGTTTCTGTCGCTCTCCATCGTGAGGCAGAAATGGTGAGTAATTATCTCTTTTGCCGATATGTTAACACCCAGCGTCGCGGCCCGAACGGCGCAAAGTCAGCTGACTTCCAGCTCGGCTGTTGATAAGGAGTTTCTCACAGCCCGAAGGCGTGCAAGGCGGAGAGGAGGCTGATTCCCCCCCCTCTTCCTCTTCACAGGCAGTTTTATTGGGATAGTTTTTTCCCCCGTTTTTAACACTCGCCTGGAGGGTCGGAGGCCTCTGCCTGCCCTCTAACACACACTCCCACTCAGACTCTTCCTGTGTGTTTGCACTGAGGACGACTTACTAAGCATTAGCAGCTCTGCTTCCCGTTTTCCTGCTTCCATCCATCCAGTGCCATAAAATAGCCCCAGTTACAAAAAAACAGGAAATCGCAGCAACATTTATGCATGCGTGACCTCTAACACTAATGTTCTGCTCATCAAAAGAAGATGCTTTCCCCCCTCCGAGGCACTAGATATTTCTGTTCTCTTCATCCTGTTGTAATGCTTTCTGCAAGGCTTGATCAGAGTCTTGTAGCCCCTTTGCAGGTTCCTTTCCCTCTTTTCCGCCTGTGCGATTAGGCATGACGGTGTGAGCAGGCGAGAGCAGAGAGCAGACTTTTTTTGCATGTTTTCACGGTTCTCCACAAGGACAGCCGGAGGCGCGGTGCAGAGGTGGCGGGGTTCAGTCTCTCGGCCGGTGCTGAAAATCTGCATAGCAGCGGGGATTAGGGAGACGGCAGCGGAGAGAAATGTGCTACCTGAGGAGAGGAGCACTGATGATGTCAATCTACTGCAGACTTGGAGGAAAACACGATATGTGTTTACAAATATGAATCTGAAAAATGCAGCGTGCATTTTAATTCTAAAAAATCTTGAGTCGATGCTTTTTTGAACCATCTTTTGGTGGAGTTATGGCTGCCGGTCTTCTAGATTACTTCTCCAGCTGTTTTTGCTCAATTTTCTTCGCATAATAATTCTGTCAGATTAGATGGAGAGCATCTGAATTGTATTATTAGTCTTATGTTGATGACCTGCTGAAAGGCAGTAAACTTTCACCACAGTTGCAAGTCTTTCACAGCTTCTAATTGGTTTTCTATCAGGATTAGCCTGTATTTAACAGCATGATGTTGTCTTGAGTATATGTCTACTAAGCATGTAAGTTTGCCGCCACACTTACCGAGTTGCATAGAAGCCAAAAGGTTCAATTTTGGTAAAAAACGTGTCCCCTATGTTTTTTAAAATAGTATTTATTTCAGAAATGGGTTTCTTTCTACCTCTTCTCCAAAAAGAGCAGATCTGTGGACTTATAGCTTATAGATTCCCCCACCTGAGCTGTGGATTTGTGCAGCTCCTCCAAAGTTACAGTTGGTTTCTTGGTTGCTCTCTAGGTAGACTTTATTTACTGCTTAGGTGTGAAGGGTAAGTATTATCAGAATAAAAGGGAATAACAACTCATATACCTACACTTCATTCTTAATATTTTCCTCCAATTCACTGTTATGGAATACTTATGGTTGTTTAGTCACATATAATGTAAGCATGATAGATGAAACAGTTGTCAAGTGATAAAATCTCAAAATTCAAGAATTGTAAATACCCTTCTGAGGCTTTTTATGTCTTGGATGCTTAAAAAAACACACACCCGCTTAAAGATGCAGCCCATCAGTGTGAAAGTGCTCATCAGCCATCATAGCCCCTCCCTGGGCACTTTAGGCTCTCATAAAAAGCTGGGAAAAACTGCTTGCTCAGCCCATGCATGTGTTCTGAACTCTGGCTAGTATACCCGGCCAGCTGGTGATTTCTCGCTCCCCCCGCCTCGCCCTCCCCATTCAGCACTCGGACACAGCCAAAGACCGCGGCTCTACTGCAGCAATCAAATCGGCAGCCTCGTGTAGGCGCTCCGTGTCTGAGGTGGCACTTTAATTCAGGATTTCATTTCAGGGGGAGTCCGGCCATGTGCCAAATAGCTCTTACCTCCAGGCTGCCAGCCGATTGATGTGAACTAAATGTAATAAAGGCTAGATGAAATATCAGGCCCATATCTCTAATGCAATCTGCCATCACTGAGCCCCAGGATGCTACCTAGTGATATAGCAGGAGCTGCTGAGGAAGCAGAGAAAGAGCTCGAGGTGGAGACGATTCCTTCTTGTTTTCCTGTTTCTCTCCTGCTTCATATCTATTTTGGTTCATCCTCCTCTTTCAGTCTGTCTGGCTTCCTCTTTTTCTTCCCCCGTTCTGTCTCTTCTCTAGCCCAGGGAGGATCTCTTTTAATTTCACATGCTCAAATTAAACAGTGAACGGCACAGTTGCAGTCAAGGAGATCATTTCTTCCACCTTTGAGGGTTTTCTTTTCTTTCTTTTATTTGGTTATGTGTTATTGAACTCCGCCTCTGGGGAGAAGGTTTTATGATATAGCTTCGTAACGTCACATGCGCACACAGTCATGTACATATAGCTGTAAATCCACACACTGCCTCCTCATGACAGGTAACTCCATTTGCAGGTGTGTGTGTGTGTGTGTGTGTGTGTGTGTGTGTGTGTGTGTGTGTGTGTGTGTGTGTGTTTCTATGTGTTGTATCGCTCTCTTACTGGTACCCAAGGGGCGCAGAGGGGGATCGATCCCCGTATTCCGCTTGTAATGGGAAATCTATAGATGATCAGCAATAGCCAGAAGGAAAGGTAGTGAGGAAGAGAAGGTAGAGTATGGTTCAGGGTGAAAGGAGAGATGGATGAGTTCCCAAAGGTCACGGATGAAGGGAATTGTTCAGCACTAGATTGGTCGATATTTGGCGCTTGGCCGATGTTTAGGACGAAATCATAATCATCAACCTCCAGAAGTCACAGTAGTTTCAAACACAGAATGATGATATATCTACTGAGATCAATTAGTCATGTTGACCCTGGAACACCGAGCTATGGTTCACAGGGAATGTATAGTTCCATCCATACATCCATCATCTTCCGCTTACCCAAGATCCTCAGGGTAGCAGGTTCAAAAGGGAAACTGCTTAGCAAAGCTCTCCAGACACTCATTCTAGAGGATCTTAAAACCTTCTCAGGTCAGAAGTGAAAGGTAGTCCATCCTGCATGTTGTCAAACTACAACAGAATCTTTAAAAGGAGCCGTCATCTGAGCCCCACACAGATGACAAAGCTCCTCACCTTACCTGCAAGGCTTGTCCCAGCCACTCCATGGAGGAAGCTAAATCAGAACCTTTGCTATCTACTGGCTCTCACCTTTCTTTACCTTGACAGACCGAAAAAGCATGGGCATAACTACACACAAGACCCTAATCTTTCTGTTCATCTCCAGCCCCATCCTCCCATCATTCATGAGCACCAACATACTTGAACTCCTGTGCTTCAGGCAATAACTGACCCCCAACCTTGAGGGTCAATGAGCAATTGCAACTGCAAATTTCCTTCTAAGCCTCCCAGAATATGTGTAGGAATTTGAAAACTTTCTGAAAAAAGCCTAATCACACATACAGGTTGACGAAACTCTAAGGGATCACAGCTGCAGAAGTTGAGATTAATCCTCTGCTGACCTTAGATGGTTTGCGGTCAGCGGTTTAGCCCCCGTCATCTGTAAGTATGAGCCAGTGATGGACAGCTGAGGAAAGGCAGTGAAGCATGAGGACAGGAGGAAGAGACGTACGGTTTGTTTTGGGGCCTAGATTGAAGATGGCAGACCCTGCAGATCTGCTGGGATTCCGCTCACAGCATCTAGTTAATATTTCAGAGGCACTTATGGTTTATTAGAGTCCCCTTTGAGGATGGGAGAGAGATGGGACGTTGGAGTGTGTGTGCCCTCCACTCCTACTTCCTTTCTGCTTCTGTGCGTCGTCAAGACAAGAAAGCGACAGGATTCTGACTCTGGGAGAGTCAGACGCCTGACGCCTAACTCCCAGAGAGTCTGGGAGTTAGGGATTTAGTGGGTTTCTTTGCTCCAAGAGTAGAAAATCAGGAGAAAATAAAACAAGATACAGCAGAGAGGGGGAAATCATCTCAGCTGAATGCCCCCCGAGTGTCTAAATCCAGCCAAGTTTGGTTTGCAGATATTCCGGAACAGCTGTTGCTGCATTATCTGCAAAAACAAAATAAATCAGACATTCAGGGTTCTGCCGCAAGCCAAATTTTGGTCAGTCTCATGCTGTAACTAAAAAATACTTTCAAGAGAGTTTGGCAAACAAGATTTTGGTTGCTGATTTAACACAATCTAAAAGACAACCAACAAGGAGTGTGCCAGCAGGTGTTTATAGGACTCTGAGTGACCCAGAAGAGCTCATATGGTCCCAAAGGCTGGGACGGAGACATAATAATGTGCACACATATGGTCTATCGATACTAGACTTCTGTTTGGCTGCAATGAGGTACTGTCGGCTGGAGGAAATGTCCCTGGTCGCCAGCAAACAGCAAAGGTGTGAAAGGCAATTAGTTGCTTTGACGCAGGGGCGCTGTGATATATGAGAGCAGAAGAAGAGAAGACATGTCTGGACCGGTGCAGAATTACCGGCCCCTGAGGAGTTTTAGTTTCCTTAACCCCTCTCCCTCTGTTCCAACTAGTCCCCAAAGGGGAAACCATGGAGGGTGAAGCAGTTGCCTTATTATGGCTCCCTCAATGAGGAGCCAGTCGGGAAGACCCCAGACAGACCGCCAGACATACGAGGGGAATGGATGGTGGTGTCAGACAGAACGGGGCGGAGTTTGCTTCAAAACAAGCCCTAATGGAATCTGGACCTGTCTCCTCGAATGTGCAGATGCTGTATCATGCGCACCTTTCGCGGGTCTGCGAGCACACTTGTGCGCCGGCGATTTGTGTGCAACGTCCTGGAATGTGTTCAAGTGCGCGTGTGTGAGAGGCAGACGGCGGGGCTCTCGCGCGTCGGGCCCTCATACATGTATTCATCAGAGCCTGGGGAGAGGCTGAGCGAACAGGTCAATAATCACATCTGAGGAACACTCACTCGCTGACGCTAATCCACGACAGGAGAGAGAGAGAGACAGAAAGAAGGATAAAGACCCACTCCAAAATCAATTAGAACCTAATTAGGCTCTCAGCTCTTTCACGGGCCTTTTATCCCCGGAGTTGGAGATACGCCACTCAGTGTATGCGTGCACGCCCGTGTTTACCCATATCTCCACGTTGTGCGCTTGTTTGCATGAGTGGTGTGTGCTTGTTGGCATGCTCCTGAATGTTGTTTTCCCTAAGCATGTGTCGGTTACAGCCTTAAGCATTAGGGATAGCAGTGGCTCTCACAGACTCACTGTGGGAGCCTGGCACTAAAGCCTCTACGATCGCCTCTGTAATGCAGGATTACAAGCAGGGCATGTATAAGAGTATTGGACAACAGCTTCTTTAGTCACAAGCTAAAGGAGCTGAGTGCTACTCAGGCCTAAAACTTCAAATCCTCAAACTGCCTGTGACATGAGGACTTAAACACATCTGGTCATGATTAAAACTGGTTTGTTTATCACAATGCAAGGACAAACAAATTCCTTAATTAGCCTCCAGAGGTGGAGATTTCCAGATTCTAGCCTATGTGCATCTTGTAGCTCCTATTGTCGAAATCAAACCTTGTCATTGTGAACTCTTCTCCAATGTTTCCAGAACTCTTTTCTTGTATTATACTTCTGCCCTCTCCATATTTTCTTCCGCAGCACTGACAACAGTTGCAACATTTCCGGCTCATTTCAGCCATTTAGTGTTCCGGTCTTCACCTTTGCATTTGCCACTGTGACCCAGATTAATGTGCTGGGATTATCCCTCGATCAGCAGTCTTAGTTTGAATGCTCAGCACTGGAGTCGATACACTGCAAGAGCGAGATAGCTAAAAAAAAAAGAAAAAGGAGATTAGTGACTCTTCTTAATCCGGGTTTTATTTCAAGCTGGAACTACAAAAGCCATCTTAGTGTTCAGATGCCACAAGCAGCCACAGGCTTGAGCTGATTGCCATGTCTCAGCATACCCTGAATGCTTTTCCCTTTAAAGCAGCAGCAAGAACATTAGCAAAGATACTGGTTTTAAATATGTGCTTGAGCCCAGAAATGCCTGTAATGCTTTGTCAGCACCAAACGGCTCATCACGCTAATTAGCAAGATAACGGCGACCCTGTTGTTCCTTGACAGCTTTGTCACATGAACTAATTCAGACAAGTGTGTTTGCACGTCTGCACATTCGGAGGGCGCTCCCAGTTAGCTGCAAGGCTCCTGCAGCGATGCAGTTAGCAACACAGGAAAATACAACATGAGGACTGAGGAGAGACTCGTACCAGGAAAGGGAGGTGATACTACAGAGACACAAATGGAAAGAAAATGAATCAGTCTTGCCGCTAGAAACTCATCAACATGCTCATTTGGTGGAAAATCAAACAAGTTGTTTAGAGAAAATAAGAGGTATAAAAGTGAGTCTAATAGTCTGTGAAAAGAGCATAATTATTCAGATAAATTATACTGAGCCTTGCATTAAATAGCACTTAAGCACCAGGCTGCCACCAAACAAAAATTAAAAACATTCCTCCCCGTTCCAATGCTGACCAAACCCCATATTAGGATGCTAAAAGCTGGCACTCTGAAGCATTTCATGGTCCCAAAATGGTCCAGTAAAGGCAACACTTATTTATGAAGATGAATGAATAAAAGGTGAAAATTTCCACCATTTTCAGAGTGTGAAAACAAAAAAGACCAACATTACAACCTATATTTACAGAAAATCTTTCTGTTGCAACTTATTAATGAGCCAATCAGCAACAAGGCTCAGGAAAGTTTGCACTTGTGCGCCAAACCTTTAGTTTTTTGATGCATCCTAATTTTCACAGCTTTTTTTCATCCACCTCAATATTACATCCTTTGTACCTAAGAGTGCAACATTTAAAAGTTCACACTCCAAACTGGGATGTTTCTGCACCTTCTTGACAAAAAATTTCAGTCCAGCCATTCCGAGACACCGTAAAGTATCCAAAATTCCTGCTGCACATATTAAATGTCAGGAAAGTTACAGGAATATTTCATCTCATTAAATCAGTTCCACACAAACTACTGTACAATATCTCTGTGTGATTATGTTCCTTTTCTGTTTGAATGCATACATTTATGAAAGTAGTTACCAAATCCCGGAGTCCCCCCCTTCCAACTTGCAACCAGAACATGTTGTGCCAAACACCCCAACGTGAGTTATGACCTCCGAGTCGAAGACATTAGCAAAAACATTTGTGGTCCATTAAAACCTTTCTTTTTTTGGAGCTATGCCTGGCAGAGTTGAAGCGCGCTCAACCAAACACAGCGTGCTCTCAAAAGTAGAAAAGCCCAAAAAAGGATGAAAAAGTCCAACATGAACCAAATCTGCATGTTGTTTCAATCAGTGATGCTGACATACGGAATGGTACACAGAGCTATGAGCTAATTCAGGATTAGCCAGGTGCGCACTGTCTCTCTTTGTCTCCCTCTCTTTCATACACACTTAAACCCCCCCACACACACACGCACGAGCTGACAGATAAGAATTTGCTTTCATCGTTCGGGGTCAGTTGGTCGGTCAGAGCTCAACGAAGAACTGAGAAAACAAGCATGCGGAAGCTAATCAGAACCGAGTTTGGTGCCGATGCTCTGTGGTGCTCACCTCTTGATTTTTTCATGAGCTTCAACCATCTATTTTTACCCCTCTTATTAATGAATCTACCCAGCTGTCTGTTTGCCCGCATCCTCTGCCTCCGAGTTGACAGACACTCACTAAAATATGTCCTGTTTGAAATACAGCCCTCCCTCCGTTTTCTTTCCTGTGATCCAATATTCAGGGATTTGGGGATTGTTCGCCCCGAGCTGTCATCAAAGAGATCTGAGCGTGCCGTCCCAAGCAAAAACTGGGTCAGAAGAGCTACACTTATTGAATCCATCTGTGGGGAGACAACACAGTTTATTTCTCCCCATGATTGGTTGTATTTCTAAATTCAGGGATGCTATCATAAAACTGATCTCAGGTCAACACCTCTCTGGATTTCATTAACTCAAATTCCTAACTACCCCATCACTTTTTTGTTGACATTCCTGTTATAAACTGAATGCAGCGCTTACTTATTAGACAAATGATTGCGAGAAAACGCTAATAGAAACCGTTTCTCCCCTCTTCGTTTTGTTTTGTTTTGTTTTGCTCAGGTATGACTTCATAGAGATCCGCGATGGGACCTCAGAAACCGCTGACGTTTTGGGTCGACACTGCAGCAACATCGCCCCGCCGCCCATCATCTCGTCTGGACCCTCAATCCAGATCAGATTCGTCTCAGATTACGCTCATCAGGGCGCGGGGTTCTCTCTACGCTACGAGATCTTTAAAACAGGTGAGGAAACGATGATTTGTGGGACCCAAAAACCTGGATTCACTCTCCCCTACTTTTATTAGTAGAAGCAAACAGATGTAATCAGACAAAGAGAAGAAAGCAAACTACCTTTAAGACATGGAGAATGTAAGGAGCTGCGTGTAATGCTCTTTAATTGGCGCAAAGTCCGCTTCTTCTGGGAAGATGAGGAAGTCTGGATGTGGAAGGCTGTGGTGAGATGATGGAGAGAGCTCTGGGGTTACTTCAGAGTTAGACTGAAGGTTAAAGGTTTATAGGTAAGAAGCTGAAGCGAGGAGATTGATGGGGATGAATTTGAGCTGAAATGGGATTCTCTCAAAGTGGGCAAAGTGCACGCAAGGTTGGAGTAGATTTGTTTTGGCCGTTTGGGTGTGTTTGCTATAGTAGTCGCAGTGGCAGAAGAGGTTAAATGGCCTTCGGAGCTGCAAGATTTATGTTCAAGTGAGCGCACCAGCACTTTTTGCAGCATTTCAGCTAGCTCCTGAATCGTTTTGCTTCCAACGTGTCTTGATTTAAGCACAAAAAAATGGAAAGAGGAAGAGCTGGGTGGGGGAAAAATCGACTAAGCATTCCTCTTATCACAAGTTATCGCCTCCCACCTTTGAGAAAAATCTCTCTTGTTTGTGTCAAACGACTGTGACCCAGATTTGTCGTTCAGCTCCGTTACCAGGGCCACCGCCTTGAACCCCAATGATGCTTTAGCTCAGATTGCATCTGTCTCACGCACACAGACATGGATAGAGGATGGGGGATGCGGTTGCTATAGCTTTAATAAGATCCTGGTAGAAATTCTGGGGCTATAAGAGATTGTGTCAGTGTGCGAGCACATGTAGGTGTGTGTGTGGGTGGTTCTGCTCAGTTCATTGTGTGAGATTCTGCCTGTATATGTGGAGGTGGCGTGATAGCTGCACATGAGAGACAGGAAAAACAACCAAGACGAGGGACGGTTGGGGAATTGCTCGCCAGACCGAAGAGGAAGGGAGGACGTCAGAAAGTGAAAACGTATTCAGGATGCGTGATTGAGGCCAAGTGTTAATTACGACAGCGCCGCTGCCTGCACCCTCTCGCTCATCATGCCTGTTTGTCTGTCTGTGGCAGGTCTGGTTTGTAGGTTTCTACTGAACACCTCGCAGCTTCTGTCGGGTAAAACCAGGATCCTTCAGTTCCTCCAGTTCCAGCTGGAGGAACTGAAATAAAATTCAATCACATTTACTACAAGAAAAAAAGCTATCCTAACCAACCTGGCTGTGTGCAAGAAAAAGTAACAGAATTGTTTTACTTCAGCCATACTATTTGATTTTCAAAGTCTGTTTGAGGTCATCCCACAGAACCTCAAACAGATTTAAGTCTGGGCTTTGACTAGGCCACTCCAAACCTTTTCATTGTGGTTTTGAGAGCCATTCAGAGTTTGATTTGTTGTGTCAGCTTATTGTGTCACCAATTGTGGCTGAACTTAAGTAACATAACTGATGGTGTTTTCTTCTCCTTTCCTCCTGCATTGGGAATTTCATTGTTTAGAAAAATTCTGATATTTTTGCTCAGCAGTGGTTTTGGCCTTTGAAGTTTCCCATGTTGGCCAACCTTCTTTCTTATTGTTGAATCATACCGTTGATGCAGATGTTACCAGCAGAGCTTTCTGTGCTGTTCTGTCTTCTTTTGTGACCTGCTTATCAAATCATTGATGCTCTCTTGGAATAATGTTGGTCAACCAGCGACTCCTGGAAAGGATCTTCACTGTTTTCTCCAGTTTTGTTCAACTGGTTCCCTCGAGTGATTTGGTTTCTCATCTGTTTTTGAATTTCTTTACCTTGGGACATGATGTGTTGCTTTTTAAGATTGTTAAGCCTACTTCATCTTGTCAGACAGGTTTCGTTTGTGACTTCTTGAGTCTCCACGTCTGGAAGCAATCAAGCTGGAAGCAATCAAGCTGGAAGAACATGATTCAAACACTTGAAAGCAGCCGTTGCCGCCAAGGGTGGCAGAACTAGTGTTAGTGGGAAATAACATTTTCACATGTGGTCGAGCTAGTTTGGACAACTTTTTGTCCTCAGCTAAGGAAGTTACTAATTTGAAAGCAGCATTTTGTATTCATTTGGGTTATGTGTGTGTGATATTAAAATTTGATTGACAATGAGAAACATTTAAGTGTGACAAAAAGAAAAATTAATTAGGATTCTAAGAGTAGTTTTCCAAAAATATTGCATTTCATAAACCCATAATTCCAATGCGTTTAAAGGGCAACCTGTGTGTACAGTATGAGGGATGTGTTTATGGGTCTGTATGTGTTTTTAAAGGGTGCGTCCAGAGATGGATATCAGAGCACACAGCTGGGAGATGTGTGTTTGTGTTCAGCTTCCTCCCCCATCTTGAACAGACACCACTCTGTCTCAGAGTCAGACAGTGTGTGTCTGGTTTGGATTGCGTGTGTGTGGATATGTGTGTTTGTGCTTTCTGTACTATGAGCTAATGATGCAGCGGCTTGTTTCCATTTACTTCATTGAATCCTGTTTCATAAGCAGTGACTATAGCTACTCCAGGGATTTTTCAGTCGGACGAGGGATGAGCTTGTGTTGGCGTGGGGTGTGTGTGTGTGTGTGTGTGTGTTATTGGGTACAGTAACACAAATTACTTCCACTGAGGAAGATCAGTAGTCAACCTATGACTTTCTACCCCCAGCACTGTGCCTCTTGAGGGGAGACAGTGAGTGTTTTTCCCCAAAACAACTTCCTTTCCTTGGACATGCACACTTCAAAGGAATAGTTCATGGCTTTTCAAGCGAGGATCTAATTACAGGTTACAAGCAGCTAATATCATACCTGCTGCAGGTAACTCTTCTGCATCTTTATCTGCTTTGAATTCAGATTAGCAGGTTCGAGAGGCTGAATGCAACTGCTTGTTTAGGAGCCAAGACCAAAGCAGATTTCTGCCATCTTAAAACCCAATCCCTTGAGCTATAATCCGAGGATACCTAAGACCCCCCTCTAAAAATGCTTATTATATTGCCTATCGCATGGTATAACCGAAAATATAGATTAATATCAATTAATGCGCACAATTGAAATTCTGTGTGCCACAGAAGCTAACATTAACTGTCTTCCTTATTTCTGTTTTTGATGGTACTGCCAATCAGCACCAAGGAAAACAATGTCAGCTAGCATTGTGCCTAGGGAAGCCATCTTCCCAAGCCGCATTTTCTTTGTAATACTTTTGAAAAAACCTGCAAGTAGGCAAATTTTCTGTGAATAATTAGAAGTTACGTTCCACTGAAAACTATGCAAGTAGGTGATTCCGCGAATACTGAACAATGAATAGGCAGGAGTTCACTGTAGATCAAGTAGCCTTTTACTGGAGTCATTTTAAAAGGGAAAAAAGAGTTAACTGTGAAAAAGTAGTGGAAAAAATAAGAAATATAACAGCTGCTTTACATTACATTAGTTACTCTGACATTACAAAATGGTCCAACACAAGAGTGATCCATAAAGTTGCATTTTTCAGTCACTTTATCTACTTGATAAAAGTTGATATTAACTGCTCACTGTAAAAATGCTGAGCTATCCCTTTAAAGCTTCTGTCCAGTAAAAGGGTACAGTGAAAACCTTCCCTCCTCCCCCTTATTGTTGTGGCCTACTTTAGTCCTACTCATGCGTGCTTAACCCTTTATTCATCACAACCCATGCGCCTCTCAGACATTTTAACATACACACGGTCACGTGCCACTGATGCTGTTACCACGGCTACAGAGGGAAGACTAGCAGAGCAATCCCCCATTTTCCCTGGTCCCCCCCAAAGCCCGCCACTAGCACGATGGGGAGCATCACACCACAGCCAATCCGGAGTTAAGACGGTCAGAGAGCACCTAAGGGCGTTGGGTCTCCTCCCTGACCGCTGCCGACAGTGGCGTCTGTGGGGTCGCAGTGGGAGTGGGAGCAGAGCCTAAGGCAGGACCCCCCACCTGCTGGAGCTCCAGCCAAAACACTGACTCCATGTGTATTTTTGATGCTATCTGGTTGATTGGATGCCATCCCCTTTGCATCAGTCCTGGCTGTTACCGTATTCCTGATTGCGATGTTGTTTATTCCTGTAATACCCAAGTCACCCTGGCGCTGAAATTACACTCAAGCAATTAACTGGCAAAGGTGATTAAACGGTAATGGGGAAAAGCTTGACGCAAGATGAAACAAGAGACCTGATCAGAAAGTGAGAGAAGGGGTTTTGTCTTAAACAGACGGAAGCTGAGAAGGATTGTTTTTAATTTTGTGTGAATATTCTTTGAGGAATTTCTCTCTAAAAAAAGCTGCTCTGTTCGAGGTCTAAATTAGTGCCAAAACCATGGCATGCCAGGAACGTTGTTTTTCTTTTTTTCTTTTTTTTTTTGTAGCTGTTTCTTGTTCACAATGTTTTGTTGTTGTTGTTGTGGATTTTCCACCCTAACCGCCTCCAACCCCACCACCACATTTCCACAGCGCCTCTTGGGTTACACATTTCCGCACGCACCCATCCCTTCCTCACGCAGCTCTGGAGAGAATTTCTTCAATGAAACCTTGAACCAAGTTGTGCTGCATGAGAGGCGTGCCTGTGTTTGAGCAGTGGATGTCTGTCAGACAGGGAGGTAGGGGCGGTTTTCATGTGCGGCGGCAGAGGTGAGCTCCTCAGACGAGACAGGGAGCCGGATATGGGTGAAGAATTGATGGAGAAGATGAGAGACGACGACAAGAGGAGGAGAGACGGGGGATTACCCCGACACAACATGTGGAGCTGCTGCTGAACGAGGCCACTCATGTGAAAGAAATGAGTGGTTTCTACCCAGCAACCCGCCCTCCGTCGTCTCCCCTCTCTCCGCCACACTGACACACTCACACCATGACCTCCCGCTCACTGCCAGGAGACGTCTCCTGCCAAATGGCAGCTCATGGTGCGGCGCAAAGCACCGACTGGCGGCCTGCGAGTGACAGGCATGTGTGTGTGTGTGTGTCTGGCTCAGCCATGGGTCAAGACATGTCAGGGAAACTTGTTTTTAGCATGTTCATTGGCTGCGAACTAATAAGTGGGGCTACTCATGCATACACGCACAGACGACGACATGTAAGGCGGCCAGCTCAGGCGAGCGCACTGGAGTCAAGCTGTGCTCAGATTGAGGGGGTTATTTTTCCCTTCATGGTGACCCAGTAAGAATCTGAGGTAGTGTGTTACTGTGTCTAAAACACACACACACACACACACACACCTGCAGCCACAGACATGAAAGCAACAAAAGTAACCAACTAGTAGTGTAGCCAATGGTGTACCAAACTATTCAAAAGGTCAGGGGCTGGGTGTTGACTGGGAAAGGACTGTGGTGGAGGATCACATCTGAAACAATTAATTGAACTAACTGTGATTAACTGATTATTTTTAATTGCTAACTAATTTAGTGATTAACGGGAGTATACAGAATCAAAAAAAGGCCGTTTACTGAAAACAATGCAATATTTTCAGAGATTAGTTAAGATACAATTGTACAAAAAATTTATTCATTTTGCATTTAAGATGAAAATACCTTGGTCTACAAATAGGTTTTAGCTAAATGTCATTGGGTGCCACAGTTTTAGCTTCATCTGGTTCAAATTTACTAAAGGAATGCTGTTGTTGCATTTTAGGCAATAAAATGTTTATTTTTCTTTCTTACAGAAGGAATTGAACTGTTTATTTGCATATTTTGACGTATTTCTAATACTGTATAACAAAGGCTGAAGTGGCTAAATGAAAAATCTGTAGAATGCGCCATTTTTATATGATTAATTGATTCCTTCAATAATCGTAAGTTGCAGCCCTAACGTAGTAGCTCAAGAAATGTAGAAATGTTACCTGAAAAGTAAGCATATCTGTAAACTGTTACCCTACATCAATCTGCAAACATGATCCAGCCAATGCCAACAAGTTGCTGATTAATAAGCAAGCAGAGGTACTCAAGCGTGCACTTACACCACACTGACTCACCCCAACACGTGCAAGCACCTGGACACCGGTATGGGAGGCGGATAGTTCAAGTCTGAAGGTTGCAGACACAGTTTGGAGATGGAGTGCAGTGGAGTCAAGCTGTGCTCAGATTGAGGGTTTTTTGCTGCACAGTGACCCAGTAAGAATCTAAAGCAGTGTGTCAGTGAGTCTCACACACATTACAGTAACCACTTAATAGCACATGCTAACAGCTGCTCATGCATCCTTAATAGTTCATTTACTCACTCACAATAGGTGCATTAGTTACATGCAGGATTTATGCAACACTAAACATAGAGGAGATGCTGCTTGTAGCTTGTTGTAAATTACTGTCATATTTCTCTCTGGGAGTGTGTGTGTATAAAACCCGTTGATTCAGTGTTGTTTTGAAGCTGCACAGTGTGTGCGTGCGTGCGTGTGTGTGGGAGAGTGGACACAAAAGGTTGAATGCAGCTCTTAACACGTGGGAGGAGATTCATGCATTTGTGTCAACATCTTCTGCACAACGCGCACGGTGTACGCCGCATCGATCTGCAGACAAAGACGTTGCAAAAATGCCAATACGCTCACATATAAGCCGAGAAGTGAAAAATGTAAGGTATTTGCATCACAATGGGCTGAAAAAGATGTTATGAGAAGAGGAGAAAAACACTGCGTGTCTCCTGAGTTTTTTTTTTTCTTTTTTCTTCCTGTCTCCAAGCTGATTGGGGTCAGTTCTCCACCATTAACCAAGCGCAGGCAGGGGAGGGCCGGAGCAGCCGGCCGACCCCTCTGCTTTTTTACACGGCAGCCTGATAATAAGGACTGGTGCCTCGGAGGAATGCTCTGCCGCTGGAATGCTCGGCTAACGTGTCTGCGCTCTTTAAACGCTGCTTTTATGAATCCTGAACGTGGTTATCAAACGGAGACTGGCAGTTCTCTGAGACAGCGCAGAGCCGCCGCCGCCGCTGCTGGTGCTGCTGCGCGATGCACAACTGGTTTCCGACGTTTGACATTCCCCAGATACCGCTTCATCTTGACCTTCCCGGTCTGCTTCCCAACACAGTCAGCGATGGGAAAGAATCGCAAGAACAGGGCTGATTGCAACACCGGTTGCAGAATGAAAAATGTTGGTAAATTCAGCAGCAGATGAGTGAAAACTTGATAATTAGTTATTTAATCACTATTATGGAAAAATATACATTACATCTCACATTGTTTCATGTTAGAAGCTCAAAGTTGAACGTATTTTCCTGGTATTTTATGTGGTATATACAGTTGGACCATTTTTGTTGTGAAAGTTAAGTTCAGTCAGATTCAATGAAGACTTAAATCAAGTGGATTCCAGATTGGATTTAGGTCTGGACTTTGACTAAACCATTCTGATCCATACATCTTTGCTCTAAACCACTCTACTGTAGCTCTGGCTTTATGTTTAGTCCTTTGTAACATCTAATGGGTTTCCTTCATGAATTACTCTATATTTAATGTCTTAAAATCCTTAATTATTTTTTCTATATCATTTTTACTTTAATGTGCCATTCTCTTCCCATTGATTTATTGAATGATTCTTGTTTTCTAATCTTTAAACTTTATCACATTTCTGTTGTGTTCTTTGGTCTTGTTGACCAAAGACCTAACCCTAACCCTTCACTAACATTACCTTCACAAAGATTGACTCTTTTTACCAACTACATGTCATTTGAAGGCTGCTAGCTGTACTAGATTTTATTATAAAAACATCATTGTAAATGGTTGTGAATACAGATGTGACTGTGTTGGTCTATTATATAAAATCCCAATAAATCACATTGAAGTTTACAGCTGTAACAAGTCCAATGTGAAAAAGTTCAAGGGTTAGGAAGGTTTTTTCCGAAGCATTCGATTAGTTAGTTTAGCAAGGCCACTAGTGCAGGGATTTCTGACTTGCAATTAACTGGGATCAAATGAAAATCCTGTCTCTAAGCAACAATATCTCATGAGGATATTTGACCCTCTGGCAGGCATAAAAATAGAAGAACATAAAGACATTCAACAAGCCAGAGCAAATTGTTTATAACCAGAGATGTAAAGATAGAAATGCTCTAGAGGAAAGACAACAGACAGAAAATGACGGTTTGTGAACGAGGTTGTGTGTGTGTGTGACATTTGTGCAAAGCTCTCTGTCAGCTTGCTGCTCTCTCAGACCCTCATTGAGGTGCTGGTCCATAAACGCTCGGCCGTGACTCGGGCTCCCCAGTGGGCCGCGGAGCAGTGGCTGATGGGTACATGATCTGAGTCACACAGCTGCTGCCGCTCAAGGTGAGCCGCCCCGGGCGCATAAATCTGCATGGCTAATGAGGAGCAGCCGCAGAGGGCCCACTTAGAACCATTACACCAGTTTTGTGGTGTAAGAGCGTGCGCTTTTTAAAAGGGAAAGCTGCATCCAGGAGGAGACTAAAGGGACTACAAGGAGGGAAGAGTTCAGGGTTCATTTGTTTTCAGTGTGTGAGGAAGAGCAGGGGTCAGACGGGCTCTTTAGCCCTGCATTTAAGAGTGTCATTAGAGGGTGCTTGTTTCATTCATTTCAATTTTGCCTCTACAATAAAATATCCAATTGTTTTAAGGCTTGAAATGCGTATTTACCAAGGGTGACAATAAATGATGCTGCACTGCTCATATCGCTCAATGCATCTGCCTCTTTAGCATTTTCTCACTGTGTATTTTCTCATCTATTTGTAATCATAAACCACCGCAGCTGCTGTATATCCCAGCTGGCTGTCAGTGACGAACGACTCTCTGAGACGCTAGTCTGCAAGTTAGATGAGATACCACGCCATGATCGATTGCTTGTGCCTGTATTCTCACCTAATGTGACCGTTTTCTTCCTCCTTTTTTTTAAAATTTATTTATTAAAATATCCTTATATCCCCTTTATCTGCTTAGGGTCGGAATTCTGTTTCCGCAACTTCACCAGCCCGTCCGGCATGATCGAGTCCCCGGGCTTCCCGGACAAATACCCGCACAATCTGGAGTGCTCCTACATGATCATGGCCCCGCCCCACATGGACATCACCCTCACCTTCCTCACATTCGACCTGGAGAACGACCCCCTCATGGTGGGCGAGGGCGACTGCAAGTACGACTGGCTGGAGGTGTGGGACGGCCTTCCGCAAGGTGAGCCGAACGCAACCCCGCGGGGAGAGATGAATGGACGCGCGCACACTTTGAACATTCACACTCCGTATCCACTGACTCATGCAATCCCCGCCGTTCCTGTGTGTAAATTTGCATACCGGCCTTCAATTTCCTGAGCTGCCATCACTCTCTTTGATGTGAGCTGCCTTTCCTTACATTCCATTACATCCCATAGAGGAAGCGCTATTTCACAGAGGGAGCTCAAAGTGCCTCGATGCCCCTGAGGAGTAGGCCTTTCCCATGGCCCTTTTCCTTTTTCCATAATAACGCTCTTCATCACTCCCTCCCCCCAAACCTCCTCCTTATCACCTGGCACTTCCTTCCTCCCCAGACGAGTGAGAGTGACAGCCGCGATGGGTATCAACAGGACGAGATGAGTGTAGGAAAAAAACGAGATCAGGGAAAAACATTTCAGGATGTAATCAAGGGGCGTTAAAACGGAAAACCGCAGGAAAGAAAAACAAATGAAACGCGGAATGTTAGAGTTAGCAATAACTAATTCTTTTGTTTTAAAATCATGATTTTGATGGTCAAAGTTATAATTTTGACTTCTGGTTGCTACTATGAAATTCTCAAATCAATGAGATACTTTTTGTCATAATTCTCACTTTTAAAAAAAAACGATAACTTGGACACCACATATCATTGTCATGCAACTGAAAGTCAAAATTATGACTTTAGAAACTCTGGAAGTTTACATTTTACCTGATTAAGACTTTAAACATTGAAATATGACCAAATATTGAGTCACTGCAAAAAAATACAAACTCTTGCCAAATATTTTGGTCTAGTTTCCAGTGTAAATATCTTTGTACACTTGAAATAAAACAAAACTAACTTGCAAGTAACTTTTCAGCAAATTATAGGAGTTTGTTTTAAGTTAATACTTCTTGAATATTGATAAAAGAAGTGCTAGCTTCACTGTTAGATCATTTCACTTATAACATTGGAACAATGTATTGTTATAACTGAAATAATCTGTCAGTATAATATATTAACTTAAAACAAGCCTCTATATCTTGCTGAACCGTTACATGTAAGTTAGTTTTGTCTTATTTCTAGTGTACTAAGATGATTGCACTAGAAACTAGACCCAAATATTTTCTAAGACTTTGTGTGTTTGCGGTGAAGGTCATTATTATGACAAACAACAGTTAATTTCTTTTTAAGTGGTGAGGCGCGTGTTTCCGGGATCGCCGTAAGGTTAAATGTCAGGCGCTCATGGAAGCTGAGCGAGAAGTGGCGATTCATTCATTTCTCACCTCTTTGTCCGCCCCTCCAGAACATAAAGCTGGGACCAAAGGATTTGCTCTAATTCTATTATTTTCAGTCGCTAAAAAAGGGATCCGAGTGGATTTAAAATTCCAATTTAAGGGTTTTGATAGCTGAAAACAATTTATAGCATTCAAAGTTGAGAATTAGGAGCAAATTAAAGTGTAACCCAGTTCCAGGGAGCCGAGTCCTCGGGGCGGGAGACGAGACGGAAGGGTGAAAGAATTTAGTGTCTGGCTCGGGAGGGGTTGCGACGGGCTGCCTTGAGACTATTTTAATCTCTCTGTGTTTGTGCGTGAGTGTATGTGGTGCTCATCTGCGGCTGATCCCAGTGCAGCTTGCATGAAGGCAGGGATTCCAGTTCCCCCTGCTGGGATCTGGCTGAGGCACACATGGCAGATGGAGGGATGGACAGGAAAGTAAAGGGAGAGTTGGGAATGATGCTAGGAAGAGGTGGCATGCTGTGACTCATTAGTCAACACTTGCCGCAGTAGAATTTCTACTGGACAGCCTTAAAGTAAAAAAACAAAACAAGTAAAGTAAAGGGTTTTAATCTGTTTGTTTTTCCTCTAGCGTCTCCTCTGATTGGCCGGTACTGCGGGACAAAGATCCCCCCGGAGATCCAGTCATCCTCCGGCCTGCTGTCCCTCTCCTTCCACACAGACATGGCCGTAGCCAAAGACGGCTTCTCCGCACGCTACAACATCACCCACAAAGAAGTGGCCGACTGTGAGTGCAGGATAACGTCTCCTGAATGCGTCTGTGCATCATATTTCTCTCTGACGCTTATTTTTTTTCCCCCTCCTCTCTCTCTTCCTCTTACCCTATCCTCACCTTCTCGATATGCTCAGCTTTGCCTGCTTTAATGCTATTTTAGGTTTGATGCTTTTTCAAGTTCCCTCCAGAAGTATTTTGCTCTTTTCTTAGAAGCAGACTCATAGTGTTTTCATTTAGAACATAAATTAACCTCAGTTTACCTCAGCTCACCTGCTGCTTGTCACGCTACAACAACAGCATTCAGCTCAGTCAGACACAAGGCTTGTAGGAAGCGAGTGGAATAAGGTGCTCTGATCATTTGATGCCAAAATTGAATAAATTTCTTTATGTAAAAGATTATGAGTGGATGAAACCTAAGACCGCCTGTGATCCTGAATGAAACATAGTGGTGACAGCCTCATGCTGTTGCACTATATAGAATATGTTACACCTGTTACAAGCTACAAAAGTGACTGAACTATACAACTAGAGCTACTTTTACTTTCAATTCACAGTTATGTGCTTCTTTGTGTTGGTCTTTCACATAAAATAGATAGGAAATATAATGAAATTGGTAGTTGTAACTTGAAAAAGTTCAAGTACGTAGTATACACACTATTTTTTGTTTCTTTCACTAGTACTGACAAATAAAATCTTCTTATTGCATTTATTCACCAATCATCTCCCCTTTCCTCTGTTCTCTTTACTAGCATTCCACTGTAGCAACGCACTAGGCATGGAGTCGGGCAAGATCAGCGACGACCAAATCACAGCTTCAACCAGCTTCTACGACAACCGCTGGTTGCCGCGGCAGGCCCGCCTCAACAACGACGACAATGCCTGGACGCCTTCAGAGGACAGCAACAAGGAGTACATACAGGTGTTTATTTGCAGACCAAATTGTATTTTTCTCATGAAATCGAAGCTCAAGCACAACTTCAATAAAAATTCCAGCCATGAAGTGACCTTAAAGATCACTTTGTTGAGGATAATAAATTTGTTGTGGTGAGGAAAAGATGGAATATACAACAGTATCTCATATACTGCAGGACACACACACACCCTTGTGCACGCACACACACACACGGGAAATGGAGGAACTGTAAACCGATGATAAGGAAGTTCTTCTGCACTTTCAATCTTTCCTGTCTCCAACACGCACGCGTTTGCATGAGCCGAGGAGAGCAGCGAGACGGCTGTGATTGATGAAGGTGCTCTCCTGGAACGCATCCGAACACCGAGCCATTGATCTTTACCTCCCGCCTCCTTCACCTTACACACATGACAATGCACATACATGCTCTCCTCAGTTTCCCCAGCAGTGGGGCACAGTCTGCGACTAATTCCTGCTGTCTGTGCGACATGCACACAGCGGCAGGAACGTCTCCGGTATCTATGTCAGTCATGCTTTCGTCTAAATAGGTTCGTTTTAATAACTTAAAGAGTCATCTGTTTCATAGGATATCCATATCTTCCTTTTTCTCAGGAAAAAGGAAATTATGTTTTGTTTACGCTTTTGCACCTTAAAATCATCTTTGGGTTTGCTTATCTGCGTCTTCCGCTTAGAATCATAGCGTGACATCCAGCTTTACGGTGTCAATCTCATTTGTGCGGCAGGTGGAGTGGTTTTGCTCTCACCCCCCCCCATAATTTGAACATTGTTCCAATAAAATTAATTCTTTATTTCAGGTTGACCTCCACTTCCTAAAGGTGTTGACTGGGATAGCAACACAGGGAGCCATATCCAAAGAGACTCAGAAGGCTTACTACGTCACCTCCTTCAAACTGGAGGTCAGCACCAACGGAGAGGACTGGATGTTGTACCGACACGGCAAGAACCACAGGGTTAGTCTTTGCTACGCACATTTAAATTTAGCAAATTAACTTTACTGGACTGCAAGAACAATAAGGTTTCAAAGTATCACAGTTGTTACTTCAATGCAGATTAAGTATTTTCTTTGTGTGTGTGTCAAGTTGGATTAAATTGTGAGATGTTAAATGTGCAGTTATCAGTCTGTGATTGTCAGCTCTGTTTTCAAGCAGAAAAGTTTACAGTTATCAAGAGTTAGTCTCTCTTAGACACAATTGTCTCCTGTACATACAAGTATCTTCAGGAAACTTGACTCCGCTTGCAGCTATAGGTTCTTTATTTACAGTACATTTATTCCCCTGCCACGGCTCATTCCTCAGTAACAAAGGCAGCCGTGTTCATCCAGGAGTTGCATCAAATGATGCAGCATTCGTTCCCCTTCCGCGACCGCTGCTTGTAAACCTCAATCGTGACCCCGGTCATGAGGTAGAAAAAGAAGCAAAAGACGAGTAAAACAGGAACAATGAAATCCTCTGTGTGCTCTTATCTCCATTTTAGATTTGTGATCTCTCTCTCAGAGTATTGCTCACATATAAACAGACACCTGGGGTTGTGAAACCGTTGGGAGTCGCGCCAGGTGTGGACTGGGACAATTTATGTGATGTTGGCGTTGTTTGGTGCTTTGACGGGGCCTTATATCTTTTTTTGTTTTGCATGTGATGTTCTGCATACAGTGGAGGCTGCTGTGCGACCACCTGTCTCTTGGGGGATTCCAACTCTTTCCCCTCATTCCAAGCTTAACGTCTCTGTGGATTTTAAGCAGAAAAACAGAGTGGGGAGAAGAGGAAGAGGTGGGGTGATGGGGGCGGGGGGATTTAATCCGCATAGACTAACCCGTACGGACCAGGGCCCCCCTCCTCTTCTGTGCGTGACCATGATTGGTTTGGGTGGTGCCAGTGGGGGGTATTTGATGTAGAGATTATTGAGCAAAATGTGGATTTGCCTTAAAAGTCAACATCTGTGTAATTTATTAGAGCCCCCAGATGTCCCCATTCCTTCCACAAGCACAAGCCCACTCAATCCACAGACACCTCCCCCTCCCATTCCCATTTAAATAACCTCTGGCTGATCTTCTTGTCTGGAGATGTGCGTGCAAGTGCATATATATCAATGTACACACATGGTGCTTGCAGGTCCGTCTGTGTTTTGGTAATATGAGTCCTCTAATCTGTTGGAGCATAGGAAAAAAAAAAGATATCGAGACACATTCAGACACGGCTTCAGACAGAGGCATCATTTGCAGGCTTTTGGGATGGATCTTGCAGGCATTATGAAAATTGTTTTCAACATTTTGAATGCACAGAGAGGCGGCATGACTCAAAGAGATTGATGGAAGTTAGCAAATTTTTAAAGTGCGGTTTTTAAAAGGGAAATTAGGTGTGACTCGGCGGCGATCAAAACTAATTCCATGTTGCTCCGAGCTGAAACCAGGAAGTCTTGCTCTTCTTACCCTGCCTCATTGCATAACCTCCATAAAATGTGAGCCACACCATCTGTTTTTGATTCAAAGAAAGAAATGATGACAGTTTAAAGATGGACCCCATACATGAGACTATTGGTCACATTAGGATTTAAAACCACAAGCGTTTATTCAGGATCCATGCCTGAGTACAGCGGACCTTAAACAGCAAGGCCTGTTTGAGGTCATGCTTTAGGATTTATTAGAATCAGACTTTGACTAAGCCACTCATCTTCATTTTTTGTAGCTTTTTTCACCTTTCGGAGGTGAACTTGCTGCTGTAAATGTCCTGCCCCTTCATCTGCGTATGATGTTTTTGTGTTTTCTGTACTTCAGGTCGTCAGACAGCTCCTGTTTAAGTGATTCATTGATTTAATTAATGTCTGCGAGTCACCAGGGCTGGGTGTGGCTATTGAAAATGACCCCAAGAAAATGTTGTTAATCATGGCTAACTCATGATTTAAACAAAGGAGCAGCTATATTTTCACAACTTCTCACCACTGAATTAAATCATTTGAAAAGTTTTTTTTTGCATCCACTTCTGTTATCTTTGACACAAATGTTTGATTTGATCAAACGGATATCTAAGTGTTAAGAGCATTCCTTTGGCATGTTTTAAGAAAAGATTTCTTGAAAGAGGCCAACTTTTACATCTTAATAAATGGATATATTCAACAAATCTAACTCAAAAGGGATTTTTAGCCATAATTTGGAGCCCGGCTTTACAGTTTAATATTAAAACCGGAGAGTATGCTAAACTCCTTGTTGGTCAGGGGCTGCGTCTTTCCCCATGGGCCGCGGCTGAATCTTCCGTGACCACTAATCCACCCGTCGTGCTGCTCAAGCCCCCCTGTTAGCCGGTCCTAAGCCCCCCCAAAGAGCCTTAAGTGGTTGAAGCTCAGTTCTCGTCGGGGGGTCTTGTAATGACTCAGATTTGGTTCTTCTAATTGTCATTTAACAGTGAGCTTAACGTTATAGAGGCTTATGAATTGCACGTGCGCCACATCTGCACACCAGATAAGAGATTACTATTAATAATAGGAGTGGCTTTCCAGTCTTCACCCTCCTGTGTTTGTCAGGAAAAGGTAACTTTTTCATTGTCAGGACAGGAAGTTATGAAAAGTACAGTAAGAGAACAAGGATACCGCCTCTAGAGTCACACCCACAATAAGCTTTTGTGTTTTTTGTCGTTCCTTTTCACCAAGTTTCTGCATGACAACCCAATCTCAGTTTAACGTGCATGTGACTCGTTAAATCAAAGTCGCACGGCTCACATATGCACCTCATTACTTGATGAGATGCTAACTCGCTCGGGAGCTGCATTCCTCACCAACTCGCGCGTACTGTAAGACACGAGCGTGCAGTCATCTTTTTTTTCCATCGCTCTCTCCCTTTCTCGCTTTCCGACACAGACACACGAGCGTGCCCACACTAATTAACATGAAAAACACACACTGTCATCTGTCAGCGTCTGTGAGGGAAGGTCCCAGCAGCCTCTGGTGCTAAACAAGCTTTGTGTTGCTGAAAAGTGTCGTGAGGTTGTGCTAAATTTGTCACACACATCAAGTAACCCTGAGCGAGGGGGTGGGGGGGAGAAAAGGAAAAAAAACAAAACAAAAAAAAAACAGCCCACACAGCATTTCAGCCTGCTCATCCAATCATGGTGTGCTGCAAACCCACAGAACCAAACAAACACACACGCTTTGTTTGCATGCTCATGCATAATACAACAATCATAATCAAATTTGCATTGGCACGCAGGTGGAGTTAGTGACAGATGGTAACATCTGCAGCAAGGCTTGACCAAAAAGACGGCTGTCAAACCTTTGTGCACACTAAAAATGCAAGTCCTCTCCGTTTTCGGCCTGCATGCAAAATGATAGGTGGTTTGGACGACCTGAACACATCATAGCACCTGGCAAACATGGCAGCGGTGGGATCATGCTGTGGGGACGCTAGAAAAGACTTGAGATTGATCAAACCCTAACCAAACAGCCAGAGCTACGCTGGAATGTTCCTGATCAAAATTAAATGCATGCCCCCCTTTTTAGACCTTTTTTGTCTGCACTTTCCTGTTACTTTCCACTTAAGCTCAACTTTTTGTTGCTCTATCACATAGAATCCAGTTTCCGTCAGCCAGAACTGGTTCAATATATTCGACATCTTTATGGAGAAGAACCGACTGGAGAATCAGAAGGACAGGATGTGTAATCATGGGAATAAAATATCGTAGGAGTGAAAAAAAAAAACATTGAAAGACTAATGTCTTGTGCCGAGCTTCTCATATCTCCCACTGGTGTTGTCAGCTTGAAGGAAAACATGATGATGTGCAGAAAACGAAATGACTAAATCGAGATGCAATCCAACTATCCCTTATTTTAAAAAGCTAAACATCTGCTTGCTTTTGCATTACACGGGCTAGAAGGTTGATTCTGGGAAATGGACACTCCTTTCTTGGTGACCTCCTTCTCAGAAGGGGTCATCAATACTTAAACACTCCTGATGCACAAACAAGTCTGACCCCCCACTTACTGCTACCGCCACGGCTGTGTGTGTAATGGGGGGCGGGGAGGGGGTTTCTTCGTTATAATTTCATGACCCTCTACGCGATGAGACACAACACGACAGCATCAATTATTCAGCCTACCTCGGTGGCAGGTCACGTGAGGGGCGGAGATCCTGGAGACGCGACGTTGTTGTCTGGCAGATTACCGTCCCGCCTCCCCTCCTCCTCACCACTACACACACAAACAGATGGATGATGCTGCACCTACTCTTGTTTTACCACCAGCAGCATTTCATTCCTACTCAGTCAAAAAGTGGCCATGCCTATCAACGGGGCTAGTCAATGAGCAACCATCTGCTTCCTGGTGCCATTAACCTTTAACCTTAAAGCAGAGTCGAACGAGCGAACTCTCAGGTGTCCTGACAATGGTGGGGAGGAAGTGGATTGGACACAGGAGATTTGGAGATTATGTAGAAGAATTTTCTCCCACTCCTCTCTGTAGAAGCCCCACACAGTTGTCAGTTGTGAACTCTGACCCTAAAAGCTCCCACATCCTTCATGAGAAGTGACGAAAACATTTCTCAGTGGCGTAGATGTGCAACAAAACTACGTCATTTAGAAGCCATGCGCCTGTCGAACTCGACACCAGGACCAGGTCGTACCATTTCGCGCTGAGCTTTGTGCGAAGTGTTGTGTGATTGGTCAGAAGTTTATTGCCTCAGACAGCAGTGTTGATATTTCTCTTCAGCTACTCTGCCTCTCCAGCAGGAGACATTAATACTTTTTGGGGAATGTCTATCTGATGCGATGATGATGTACATTTGTCACTGCTAATCTACCTCATTTGCTTTTGCCGCTCCTCTTTAAATTTCTGTGTGGTTGTTTGGTTAGACAGATCTTGGCAGATTCACCACAGCCTCCAACGATAAATAACAGCTTAAGACTTAGAAACTGTTTTGTAACCTTTTCCTGGCTGATATGTTCATGTCTTCTCAAATTTCTTTGGTTTGGAGCTGGTGTGTTGCTTTTTGAGCTCTTTTATCCTGCTGCCTGCTGTTCTATTTAAGTGACTTCTTCATTCTTAAGGTCTGTCATTAATCAAATCTGTCTTTAGCCAGTAAAATTAAACAAAAAATATGTAAGTTTATTACAGCTGAAAAGCTTTTTTCACCTTCATAAATGTATTTAATATTTGATGCAGGGAATTCTTGTCGTCTTATTAAATGTGTTTGATCTAAAATGCTAAAGTGTGACAAAATACCAAAAAGAAAAGTAAAAGAACTGCGACTCTACTCTAGTTTACATTCAGAAAAAAAGATGAGCCTTTTTAGAGCGGGTTTTTATGGAACAACCTGTTCTCCCTGTGAATAACAGAGTTTTTGGACACATTCCCAGCTTTATTCCAAAGACAAAAACAAAGGGTAAAAGCAGCCAGCTGCACTGTAATGCACAGGCTTATTGGAGAGGCTGTGCCTGTTTTTAACTATCGTGATTCCAATCATCCGATTAGGGTCTCCAGTACTTGATTTTAGCTGTTTTCCCGGTAAATCACTTCAGAATTGAGGAAATTCCTCCGAATTTGGGTTGTAGCTCCTTATCACGAGATAAATACTTGAAAAGGACATTTCCTGTTTCAATGATGAATCTGTTTGTTGCTCCTCAGCACTGCTCCCTGCGTCCTGTCCCACATTCCTCCACTCATCTCCCTCCAACATCTACACCCTGCCCTCCATTCAACCTTTTCGGGGTTTTTTTCTACCCACTTCATCTGGTTTCAACTTTTCTTCTGCGGGCATCCGAACCTCCCTGCAGAGGTTTTTTGTTTTCTCATCCTGTCTGCCCTTGTTTCGGGTTATCCGACAGTGGGAGAGACGGTGGACAGCTGATCTTTCGTCACACTCCTGTCTCTCTGTGAGCGTGCGTAGGAGTTTACATAACCCCCCACAAGAGCCCGCATCGGCTCTTGTGCCTCTTAGGTAAACACAGCAACTGCCTATCCCTCCATCCAGCAGCAGATTCAGCGGCGATAGCCCTGTTATCTGTTCAAACACTCACACTGCTTTGTATTACCAGTGTCAGCTGCACTTGATTAAATCAGGCCATGCCCAAAATCAAATAAAACCCCCTTGAGTAGGATTTTGAAGGGGAAACATTCAGACGGTGTGTTAGTATGAAATTTCTGACAGGTTTTTTTAGAAAGCGAGGGAATTTTGCTCAAACCTTTTGTCATGATGGGACCAAAATCTTTAATGTACTTCATAAGGATTTTATGTGAAATATCAAATTCCCATTTATGCTGCTAAAATTACCATAATTTTTGTAAAGCTGGTCAGCAGTTGTTTAAGTTTGCTGTGTTAATGTGATAAAATGTTCAAGATTAAATATATTGTCGTCACTATGGGTCACTTTTCCTACAGTGTATTTTTTTTAATTAGAAACCATAAGGAAGCGCCATTAACACCAGAAAAAAAGATATATAAACATATTTGTTCACCCACCCAAAATATTGAATTTGGGTGTTTCAATCACTTTTATGGCCCCAGATGTATAAAATCTAATATTTATGAAAGCTCTCAAGAGATTCCTGATGTTTGTGAAAACTATTTTTTGGATGCAAAAAATAGTTTTCCAACACGCCCAGCACAAGAAAACCTCCAAAAAAGGTGTTGAATAACTTGACCAGTCTGACTTCAACCCGCTAGAATACCTATATGGTATGAATAAGGGCCAGGAATTATCATCCAACATCAGTGTCTGACCTCGAATTTGAACTTCTGGAAGAATGCTCATAAATATGCCTTTGGTAAAGATTTTTCTAAAAAAAAAAAAGAGTTAACAGTGAGATAAGGTGGGCTGACTTCCCATGGGTTGAGAATTGGATATTACTCAACTTTATTTGTGTAGATGGGAGAATACTTTTGCTAATATAATGCATTTACTTTGAGTTTTCAAACTGTGGGAGACTGTTTGCGTTTGATCATGTTGTTCTCAGATTAAAGTGAAAGAAAAATCATGTAGGAAGCTTTTTTTAAAGGATGATGCCTTTAATCTTTAATTCAGCCGCTTGTAACTGTTGTCTCTCTCATCTCTTTCTTATTGTGCGTCGAGGCTGCGACGCAGTGTGTTTTGATGCTATATTAACAGCCGCCACGGTCAGCCACAGACAGATAGAGAGTGAATGACACTTAACAGTCACTCAGTCGGTTAAAAGGCTCTTCCTCTGCTTATCTGAGTGTGTAGGGTGGATGTGTGTGGGTTCCTGTGGTTTTCCTGTGTGGTTTCAGTTAGTAGCTGCCAACAAAAGGAAGAGGTGAGGAAGGAGGAGGTGTGAACAGACATCAACTGTGCGGTCTGGAAGGAAAAGGTTTGAAAAATGAATGAGATGACAAAGAAGTGGGGAGAGGATTTGGAAAAGGACGTGAAAAAAAAGGGAAGTTATTCACAAATATGAGCTGGGATTTCTGATTTCCAACATCACAGTCAATCCCAGGTCACTTTTCCACCCAAAACAGGAAGAAACCCAGTCACCGTGGTTACATCGTCCCTCTGAACTGGCTGCAGGACGGAAGGGAGTGTTCAAGGAGAAAACGCTGAACGTTGATGATTTTAGGTGGACGTCTCAGGAAGTGGGTTTCATTGACATCCTGCCCACCTGGAGAGACTTCCTGCGTTGGGCCGTGTCGGGTCACGTCTCCCGTGGGTTTCCTGTGCCCACCAACGTGTTGAGTTGGCACGCATGCTTACACGTCTGCATGCGTGTAAGCATGGAGGTGAAAAGGAGAGGGAAAAAAATATATATATTAAGTGGGCTTTCCCAGCCTCCCGGCACTGAACCCCTGACCTGGGAACACATCGACAGCTGGGATGCTGACACCGGATCCGTGTTTGGGTTGTCTCCGCTTTGTCCGGCCTGCCACTGTGCGTGTGAAGCCGAGCGAAACTGCGCACAGCGGGAGGGTGTCGAAGCAAGAGATGTGCATGTGTGTGTGTCTGCCGTCTCCCCTCTGACGCCGTGTTTTGTCCTCGCTTTTTCTCCACAGATCTTCCACGCCAACACAGACCCAGCCGAGGTGGTCCTGAACCGCGTCCCGCAGCCGGTTTTGGCTCGTTTTGTCCGGATCCGGCCTCAAACTTGGAAGAATGGAATTGCGCTGAGATTTGAGCTCCATGGATGCCAGATCACAGGTTAACTTCCTGACAGATCTTCCTTCATAAGACTATGTTCTATCACATTGCTAAATGGCATTACTATATGTTTTCATGATGAAGAGTTGCAAACTGTATACGATAGTGATCATTTTTAATGACATGGTGGTAGTAGTAATAATAATAATAGCCTTATTTCAATAATTTTGCGGAAAAATCTGATATTCAGACTTTTTTCTGCCTCCCACTGCTTATTGCTTTTCCAGTAAGAACAACTGTCTGGTACATCATGCAAAGTTTATTCAAAAAGAGTAAAAAAGAAATAGGATCTAACGTGTACATTTAGACTCATGCATATTCCCAGCGCCGTCTTTTGAGTATACCGAGCCTTAGGCTAATGAAAGAAAGCATTCTCTGTTGTTCCATCTGGAGGTACCACCATGTGTCGCTTTAATCTTCCGATGCCCCTCCACTTCTTCTCCATGCTCGCTTTCTGTCTCCAACCTCCCCTTCCTCTTTAAGAAAAATCTCCCATGGTTTCCAAACTCTTTTTGAAGCTTCCTCTTCGCTCCGTGAGCTCCTCCGGATCGGGAAACGAGTACTTCTCAATCATTCATGGCTCTCTGTTCGCTCTTACATCAGAAACCGTGATTCAGTTCAGCCTCAACAGCTGCTATTGAAACAGCTATTAGCTCCTACAGCATCGGTGCAACCTGCCGCATAAAGGCAGCTTCTAAATATAGGGTGGTGACCTCAAAGGAAGGTGCACCATTCAGGAATGTGCACACGTATATCTGCTCGTCCTGGGCGATTTATTCATTATTTACGTGGCTCTGCGTTTGCAGTGACATAACAGCATGAAAGTTTGATTTGTGTTCCCTTAAACCGTCAGCACAACTAACATCTCCTCCATGCTCCCATCCTCCCACCAGTTCCCTCTTTCTCTCTGTGTCTTTGTTCCTCTTCTTCAAGCTCTCAAAAGCCCCTCCATGCCGATCCGGCGCCACTGCTTTCCTCCTGTTTTTCTCTGCAGATGTCTCATCTCTACATTTTCTCCTAGTCACTTGTGCTTTTTTCCCCCATCTCTTCCTCCTATCTTTGTGTATTATGCCTTTACCTTTGCCTAATCCTTCATTTCCTCCTCACGTATATTCCCCATGCCAGTCACTTGCACAGCTATGAGTCTCATTTCCTGTATAGTGACAGAAACATCACAGTGAATGACATTAAAAGATGCTTAAATATCAGCGTGAGACGTGAATTGCATGAATGCAAAGCAGCGGTGGAGTTAATATGAGCCTTTATCTCACTAATGGGAGTCTAACTGCACGCTTAGAGTCCAGCCAGAATCTCTCCTTCTCCTATTTCCTCCGATCTGAAATCTTAAAGCTCAGCTGTCAGGAGTGCAATCTTTAACCGCTCCCTGGTGGGAATATGCGTAACTCCTCTCTTGCCTCCTGCTCCAGGCGCTCCGTGCTCAGACCTGCAGGGCTTGATGTCCGGCCTGCTCCCTGATGCCCAGATCTCGGTGTCGTCCAGCAGGGACATGATGTGGAATCCCAGCACTGCTCGGCTTGTGGCAAGTCGTTCAGGCTGGTTCCCCGCACCTACGCAGCCCCTGGCTGGAGAGGAGTGGCTCCAGGTATGAGATTATGTCCTAGTCACTGTGCATTTGGACTGATGGACTTCTAAAAATACCTTGCAAAGACATTCACAGCCCTTGATTATACGTTTGCCACAATTTATTTTGTCCATATGAGAGTTCGACTGTACATTCACACCTTCCCAAATTAAACGAACATTCTAGACAAATGAACTAGAGTTCAATTAAAGCAAACTGAACAGGTGTAGTGGAAATGGATCCTAAGTACAAGGGGTAAAGCCACTCTACATTCCTTACACAAGTAACCTGAAACTCCAAGTAACAGTTCAATAACGACCTAAACCTGGGCTGTTTTCTATGAATGTTGTCTAAATCTCATTCCTCATTCCAGGTGGACCTTGGTGTTCCCAAGATCGTCCGTGGAGTCATTACCCAGGGAGCGCGGGGAGGAGACTCAGGAAGTGGATCTGCCACAGACAGCCGCGCGTTTGTCAGGAAATACAAAGTCGCACACAGCCTGGATGGAAAAGAGTGGAACTTCATCATGGATGTAAAGACCAGCCAACCTAAGGTGGGTGAAGCTAATGAAAGATCATCCTCTGAGGTGCCCATTTGCCTGTGAGCTCAGTGATAATATTTTGTGCAGTTATTTGAGGGGAACACGCAATACGACACTCCGGAGCTGCGTCATTTTGAGGAGACGGTGGCGCAGTACATCAGGCTGTATCCAGAGAGGTGGTCCCCGGGAGGGATTGGGATGAGAGTGGAGATCCTTGGATGTGACCTTCCAGGTAGGATGTCTTTCTGCTTTTATTCTCCCCCCATTATTTCCTGCCTGCAGGATTCAGTGGCGAATTATTTGCTGAATTGAAATTATCCAGGCAGGACTGAATGGACCCTGAGTAAGGTGGCTCAGGCTCACATTAGATATGCATGAGAGTCATTAGAGGCTGCCTGGGGTGAGGAGAGGCAGTTTTTTGATTTTTTTTTTTTTTTTAATCGTTTCACCTGAAGAAGAGTTCAGTTCCTCTCCAAGCGCAATACTCAGCAGGGATCTGTACAAGGTTTGGTTTACAGGAATGCATCTCCAGCAAGTGAGAGCGCCGGTTTGTTCACTTTCCAGCATGGTCTGTTGGCCAGATGTGATCTTTGTGCTCCTTCAGAGACAAACACACTCTCACTGACATACACACACACACGGTCTGTTACTGTTTACCACTCCCTCTGCTGCGCCTGAACAGGGCGGCCGTGTAGCTCGACACGCACAGGGCCACATATTTACCAAACAACCCGCCGAACAACAACCGGGTCCATATGTGTTGATTGGAATTGAAGGTGCTTTTCATCATTAGGTCTGTTTGTAGCTTTCCATTTCCTTTATCTGTTTGGGCAGTGAAGATTTATCACCACGCAAAGATCCGTGATTAGTTTCCTCCAAGAACTTCTGCGCTAATTCTGCTGTGGCTTGAATTTTGTCACACGTTATCACAATCTTCTCTGTGTTTTATCTGTATTTTATGTGACATGCCGCAGCAGACGTGTGAAAGTATGTGCTCTGGTTAGATGTGGCCAAAATTAAACTTTTCAATGTGTATCCTATATTGTGTTGGGGGAATTAATAAGATTTGTTGTCCTGAACTCTGAAACATGGCAACAACATATGTGGAAAACTGCACAGTCTGACATTACCGATCTATTTTAATGCAATTCAACAGAAACAATTTAAAATAGACAGCATGAATTGTAAAGACCCAAAACCTTCGTTAACAAACTGTAAGGCTATTTTGTCCAGTGATACATAAGGGGTCGTCACTGATCAGATGGCCGCCCTAAAACAATATTTCAAGCATGCTGATTGGTCGAACTGCTAAAGACATAATTTGATATGTGGAATATTCTCAGATGTTCTCTGTGAACTCTTTTCCAGGGTTCCATCCATGTCCGATACTTTCTCTAATTTACAATTATGTGCTATTTTGTGTTGGTTTATCTCATAAAATCCTAATAAATTACATTAAGGTTTATGGTTGTGACTGCGGTGAATGCTGCAAGAAACTGTACCTCCATCGACCTCCTGAAGTCTTGCGAAACACAGGAAACAATATGTTTTACATTAACTGCTGACTGACGAGTGAAGAAAACACCGGGCCTGAGCGCATTAAATCAACAAACAGCAACCAGAAAGATGGAAGCGAAATGAAATGAACACTTTGATACAGAGGACTGAATTCACGAGAAAGGCTTTGGTCAAATGTGGCACGCAGAAACTTTGCTAACAGTCGCACATTGTTCACACACCACCACCTACTCAGCTGGGATAACGGGCCGCTGCCGACATCCTGTGAATCATTCAGTTCAGACCGCTCAGTGATGTCTTCACTCTACTTATTTATATGATTCAGGCTGATGAAACAAACATATTTCTCCCTCCATGCATGTTTTAGCATATCAGCAGCGACCACCAGTCAGGCAGGATGAGCTGCCTCTCCCTCGTCTCTGCACATGGTTTCAGTTCTTTCCTTTCCCAGCCTGGGGCCCGGTGCGTGGGTCTGTAAATGTTTTTGTTCTCTTTTGGTTACCATGCCTCGCCAGTTTCCCTCTCTTTCCCCTCATTCTCCTGTTGCTCATCATTGCGCACACCTTTTTTTTTTTTTTTTTACCATATTCCCGCACTGCTGCCTCATACACGGTGTTTCTGCTATACAAGTAGTTTTGTATTTTTTTGTTTGCATACTCCTTGAATTAAATATTTATACCTTCAGGAGTGGAATCCTTGCGGATCTGTAAAGAATGTAGGTAGATAATCTCGATGCTTTATCCAGAGTAGGAGACCTCACACGTTCATGTACACACCTATAATTTAAACCTCCGGTACCTAGATTCGTGCTTCTGTTTGTCGTTAAAATCCCAGTAAATACAGCAAAGCTCAAGGGGCTAGGAAAATTTCCTTTAATTAGTATTTATGTGATGAGGCCCAAAACATTTCAGAAAAAGCAATAAAACTAAAAGCACAAGATTCAGGTCTGCCTCTTTGTCTCCATGTTACTTCAAAGAATAAAACAACGGATTTATTTCATGACATCAGAAGAAAGACTTAAAGACACTCAGGGAAACCCTAAAGCTTTTAAGAAAAGAGGAAAATAAGGCTTTATGTCTATTTGGTGGAGCTATTTGGAGTGAAAAAGATTTGGATTCCTTGACTTCCAAGACTTGGTTCCATGCAACATAATCAGCGAATCAGGATTTCCATGGTGACTAGATGTCATACAAGGAGGAAGATGTGGTCAATATGCTCCATTTTGACCTGCTGACCAATGAGAAGCAAGGAACAAGACGTTTGTTGTCGACATGAACCGATCCAACTTATTCATTGGCAAAGACTGATTTCCTGCTTTCTCTGAGGTTTGAGGGTCCATTATTTATTGGTCCATCCATCCATCCATCCATCCATCCATCCATCTATCTCCTTCCTTCCTTCCATCCATTCATTGAACGCCATTGTGAATTGGGTGGGGCAGTATTTTAGTGATTAAGCACTAATCTTACTTATTTTTAAAAAGCAAAGCCTGAAAGATAAAGTTACTTAAAAACTTATTTAATTCCTTGTTTACATCAAACAAACATGTTCATTTGAGAGAATTTTGATTAAATATTCAGTTACTAAAAATTAACCTGACCCTTTTTACTTCCTGCCAGACAGAGAAAGTTTTTTTTTCTCAAAAGGAGGGACTTAATCTTTTGAGAATGACTGGTTTAGAGTAAGCAGTGGTTTAGTAGTAGGATGTACTTCTGAAGTGACAGAAACACAAGAATGCACTGTACTAAAACATGGAGGGATAAACCACTAAGGCTCACCCCTACTTCTTTTTCCCATTTCGTTCCTCTGGGACAGGAATGTGTGTCCATTTATCAGCGTGTGACTGCGCCTGGGAGTGCCAGGGAGAGATTTACAGAAAGGCTTTCTACATAATTGAGGATTTTTTTTCCCTCCTTCCTCCTGTCTCTGACATATTGCTGAGTCAGATTCTTTGGGAGTGAGCTATGTCTTTCATTGCTGGACCTCACCACCTCCCTATGAGTGAGCGAGAAAGAAAAGGTTTAGGTGTAAAACCAGAGAGAAATCTTGGCATGCTTGCTTGCATGACTTTGCGCTATCTGTGTCGGCTGCTCCCAAGAGTTCGGAGCCGCGTCCTGCAGCATGATGATGACTTGCATCACCACCTGCAGCTGCAGACGTGTTATGTCAGCCGGCGCTCTGCCGCAGAGGGACTTTTCCCGCATTATTAGGCCTCTCCACCGTGGCGCACTTGGACACAATGAGCACAGTGCTCGAGGCAAGGGAGGTAGGTCGTATACGTTAGCACACATTCTGTCTTTCTCCGTGCGCACGAATGCACAAGTCAGTCGCGTTGGCCTCGACGCTGCTGTCACACGCTGGAAAGGTCAGCCCATTTACACCGTGACAGGGCCTGACCTTTGAAAGCACCAAGTTCTTGGGAATTTTAATGGACTCAACCAAAAGTGCATATGTGTGTGTGTGTGTGTGTGTGTGTGTGTGTGTGTTTGCATTCAGCTGTGCACACAGGTAACACAGGTGTTGGCTCTTGGTTTATTTTAACACCTTGTCCTGAGATTGAACTCAAAGGTCAAAGTGGAATAAAAAGGCAAATAGGCGACGGAGAGAGGCTTGTTGGGAAGAGGTCTGCTTTTCCTTGCCTTTACCTTCCCGGCAGTGATAAGCGTCTCATTAGGTGGAAAATGACTGGCATAAAGGACATGACATTAACGCTGGGTTAATGTCAGAAGCCGTCGCCAGCTGTGGCCGACCCCTTTCATGTGTGCCATTTCTCCAGCTGGGCCGGCGTTCCACTCATTTTCCAAGCCGATCAGTTGTCTATCACATTGTGTTTGCTTTCCGCAGCCTTTAAACGGTAGTCACAAGGAGAGATGAAAAATTCCCAGCAGGACCCTGGAGTAGCGGCACTAACAGGCATTCGGAGCGGTAAATTTTCGCGACTCCGCTTCCCCTCACGTTGTTCCGTGCGCCGGTTTTCCCTTTGAAAGCGTCTCACATGAGCTCATTGGGCATCCAGGCCTCGGAGTTGTTTGGGTCGTCTTAAGTGAGACAAAGCCGGGAAAGCTGACAAAGGAGTATGAAATGTGATATGCTGAAGAATCGGCTTTGTATAGTCAAAAGATGTTTTTGCTTTTGCGAAAGCGATGCTTAAAAACGGTGTGAATATGTTTGTAATCGTTTCGTGCTGCAGATATTGGAGGAGAAAAGCTCTTGCACAATTTGCTCACATGATAAATGTGAAGCTTTGTTTGAGACCTGACCCAAACTTCTGTGTTTGCACCAAGGTTGACCCATCTGCTCCTAATAACACTCCCACTTCACATTCCGGCTGCAGCCTGCTCCACATGTGTGTTTGCGTACATATCTCAGTTTTTCTTAATGCGCAAACTGTGCCTTTTTTATGACTTGACGGCTAAAAATCAGATATGCTTTCTTTTACTTGATGCTATTGGAAAATAACTATCTGACAATGCTTTAAAACGTCTTTAACACCAGGTACAGTTCAGTGAAAAACAATTTCTTCTGTTTTTACTTTTGTTGTCACACTTAATTGATTCTGATCTTCTAAATACGTTCAGTATCAGACAAAAATAACCATAAACAAATTAAATTAAAAAACAACTTTTTTCAGTTTCATTCATTCAGGGGGAAAAAACAACATCTGAACCAACCTGACCCTATGTAAGAGCTTGAATTATCTGTGATTTAAAGAGTTTGTATGTTCAACTATGAAACCCAGGTGTCATTATTGCAAGGCATTACTTTAAAACAACATGCCTAGCAACATGGAGGCTGACAATTCCCAAAAAGCAACAAATCAAACTTAAGAAAAGTTGGAAAGCAAAGCTTTAGGGCTTCAGAAAATCACAGAGAGTCATTATTCACAAACTGAGAAATCATGGAACAATGGTGAATCTTCCCAGGTTAGGCCAACCAATCATGATTACTTCAAAAGTGCATCAATGAATCATCTAGGAGGTCATCAAAGAACGCAGAACAACATTTCATCGCTGCAGAACTCTGTTTCCTTTAAGGGCATTATTCATGATACAACTAAAAGACACTGTTAGGGGAGAAAATTACATACAATTCTGCAAAAAAAGAGTGAACCAAAATCATTCCACAACAATGTAAAAACTCCAGTTTTCAGAAACACCTAGATTTAGGGTTAGGTGGCCATTTTTCCTCAAGGAATTAAATAACTTCTTTCTTATCAAGTTATCTTTGTCTGAAACATTTAAGATATAAAAATACTTTTATATAAAAATATAAAAGTATTAAGTAAAAATATAAAAATGAAACTGTGACCTCACAGTGAGAACAACATACTCTTTCCCGAAGCAGCAAAACACTGTGAAATCCACACCTTTGATCCCAATATACACTCACTATTCATAACACGAACAAACAGAAAGCAACACATGGGTGAGCATGAGGCATCAAGAGATGGTGGTCCCCATATTACATATTTTTACTGTTATAGACGCGTCTAATGCATGAAAATCTTTAAAAGAAGCATCACACTTATTTCAAAAACGTGACAGGACATGATGTCCGTCTTCATTTCCTAGACCCACATGTTTTTCAATATGCCAGCATATGTGGCAATGCAGGAAACGGCGTGAGAGTAGTTTTACATTTCTCTGTTCCTGCCGGGAGTTTTTTGTCCAAATGCATGGAAGTTATGAAAATAAAAGACTTGCTCACACACACACACACACGCCCACATCTGAAGACAACAGAGTGGTGGTTTGAGTATCTGTTTATATATGTGCGTGCTGGAGCCATGCTGAAAGCCAGAGATTGGTCTCGGAGTGTGATCATCCCATCCAAGGTCGAGGGGAGTTAGTTAGACACATCCATCCATCAGCTTTAGTGTCAGACATGTGTGTCTGTGTGTGTATGCGTTTTTTGGCCAGTATGCGTCTTAGACGGATACCGACATCTAAGCTCGTAGACAAAACATGACAGGGGCCCTCTTGGGTGTTTGAGGGGCTTTCTGTCCTTTCATGCCTCTGGCAGGAGACAAAAGCATGAGCAGTTTTCAGTTTAGGCTCTTAGTTAAAGCATTTGCTGAAATTACTGTTTAGAGCTGCTTTAAAGCAGATATTTACAGCACTTTAAACTTAAACAGTGTTTTAAACTGTTACTGCTCTGACTGTAAACATGGGCACGTTTTGGTGACTGCCTGTTTTCCTGTTGCAAATTTCAAACTTATGAGCATCAACAATCATTTGTATGTTCTGTTATCTTCTCCATTTTGAAGAGTTCATGCGATAAATTGGCCTTTGTGTCACCATGCACTCTCATAGTGATAGTATTGTTATTGCGTTGCAATGCTTTTAGTAGTTAGCAAGATCAGTGACCACAGGGTTTTTCAAGTCTGAGTTCTGAATTTTCAGATTAGAAAAATGTTTAGATCATTCCTGTACCTAACCATCCTGACCCGAGACATGGTTTGTGTTTTTCTGCAGAAATCAGCACTCCAACTGCGACTACAACTACGACTACGACTCCTACCCCAGAAACCACCACAGTCCCCAACACGACTACAGGTAAAAGCACCCCACCTTGGATCATTTGTCGTTTAAGGAGGCTTGATTCAATGGTAATAAAGCTAATTTCACATTCACCCTACTCTGTTCTTACATTTTTTCTTCTCTACTCACTGTTTCAACAGCAGCCACCCCTCCTTCATCTCTTGGCATGTGTGACTTTGACCACGACCTGTGCGGATGGACACAGGACCCCGGCGCCTCACTGCTCTGGTCGAGGCGGAAACAATGTGAGTGGCCCCCCATGTTAACAAAAGGATGCAATTTTGTGAATGAATGAGGGCAACAAAGTGAAATTATAAGAGTCTGAGAGTACTTTATATGGAAAAGAGTGGAAAAGAGAAATGCGCCAACGGTGGATCTAATTTTTCATTTAGCGCATTAGCTATCTTTGACAACATTTAATGCACTTAGATTCAGATCAACTCTAAATGCTAATTTACTTGGCTATTTTGTAATAATACCATCCAGCTGGATGGTAAGATTAATGAAAAGAGCAACTTGTAAGTGCAAGCGTGAGATTATAACATTGCCACCATATAATTAGAAAGAATTAAACAGTTGCCTTAACATGACTACATACTGTATATATGCAATATGCATTAAATTATCTCAAATAGCACATCAACCAAAACTAATCTGCTCCTGACTTTCCTACAGTTCAGCATTTCAAGTTGTTCTTTTAAAATGTACAATTTAGAATCTATTTGTTTTCAGCTGTATCTATTATATTTTTTGGGACACGTTTCTATGAAAGTGGACATTAAACAGTACAACTTTGACTGGGAATAAGCACAAAAGCCCCTTTAACTTAATTAAGTTTCACATCGACAAAATAAACTCTTACTTACATTTGTTTGAAGTACCCATGAAATATCATATTTATATTGTTTGTGAAGCTTTACAACAATTAAAACTATGTCATTATGTCAGCCAGATATCGGTCATACTGATAATGACGACCCTAAGATTGGTGCAATTAAGACATTTTTTCTTATCTATTTAAAGGCTTTCTCATTTCTTATTGCCAGTTGTAGTGTAAATGGCTACAGTTAGTGTTATTTCACCCTCCATATTTATTAGGCCGTCTAACTGAATGCATGGTTCATAAAAGAAAAGCATAACACCCACTGTTTTATGTTCCATCTTGTAATTCACCCCCTTTGGACTCTCTGACTGGTTAGCTAAATGACTCAGATTTCGCCTGCAGAGACTCGAGGGCTGAATGAATTTAGAAAACATGGCACCCCTAAAATGCATTTCAGTGTTTGATGATTTTCTACATCATCTGAGAGCCTTTATGCATGCCGCTGCAGGGAGGATTTTATTTCTGTGGAGAAAATAGCACAAGCACAAATGCATTAAGTTTATCAACTTCCGCGGGTCCAGACAAGATGCCGTTTTCCACAATTAAATGGAGTCATTTTCCCACTGCGTCTTCATTGAGTCGCTTTTTCAATTTGATTAAAATAATTTTCTTAAATTGAAACCAGTCTAATTTAGCGGCAGCATTGTCTGCCAGCCGTGCTGCTCGCCAAGGGTGTTGAAATGAAAATGAAGCGGGGGAATCAGAGGGAAACAGACGCCGCGGATGTGTCAGGCATGTATATACATCCTCATATGTGACAAACAGGCTTACGGTGTCAAAAAGCTCCACAGGAAGAGGTTAGGACCCAGTAGCTGTAATTAAAGTCCGAAGAAGAGCAATCATTCCCAACTGTTACGTTAGCCCCACCTTTCATGATGCTGTGGAGAGTTGCATCTATTCAGTCATTCCCTGCAGAAGTGAAATTCTTCCTAATGCATGAGCAATAATCAAATGTGTGGCGTTTAGCATGATATTCAAAGCTACAGAAGAGGATTCCCTCTGGGATCAGGAAGGATACGGCACCAGCCGTATATATATATAGATATATATATAGATATATATATATATTTTTTTACCTTCTGAAACACCTCACCACAGCTGAATAACTATTTTGACCTTGTATGCTCAATTTTCAAATTAATATTTACACAATCTCCTGTGTAGTATTCATGAGATTCTCACAGCCGCTGTCCTTTTTTAGAGACATGTAGATATGACATCTTTTTATTAGATTTTATCATCTTAGTAGCCTTTATAAGCTCCTAAAATTCTTTAATTTGACTTGCTAAAAACTTTCGCAATTAACTTTTTCAGCATCTTGCTGAAAGGACTTTAAGCTGCCGTATTGTACATTTTTGAAATATTAACCTTTTAAAAACCTGATCTATCTTGATACCAGTAACAATCCTATGCCTAATCCCGCCGCTCCTGAAGCGTGATCTGTTTGGCTTCAACAGAGGGCTTCAAAGCGGCTTCTTTCATCACAGCCGGATCACGAAGGGTTGCATAGATTAAGCCAGGTTGCGCCTTTTATGTTTGAAGTATCATTTCCAGCCATTCTGACACGCCATACACGCCTTTGATTTTCCTCCTAATGTCAAAGGTCAGAAATCTCAGCCAGAACAGGATCATTATTTCACCACTATCAAATCACTGTTTAATCCTCTGCAGGGCTCGTTTTTCCCTTGTGACCTCGAAGCCACAAACTTGTCACCTCTTGACCTCAGACGTGAAACCAGTAATAAAGCCAGAATTAGCCACCATGGACTTATAAGATTATTTTTGGCTTTAGATGCTTTCCTGATGAAAATGTGACAACTAAGCTCCACAAATTCACTCGTTGTTTGCCTCCTGTGGCAGCAGAAAAATAGTGAAATAGATTATTAATACTCTGTGGTTTGTAGGTCTGATTAGCACGCCACTTTCCACCAGGTCTGTAAAAGCAGCAGGATAGCAATGGGTCACTGTGACAGCAGTGGATAAGTTGGTTAAATAAGTGAAATCCAACAAATTTTCGGTCTAAAGTCACCAGTTTACACTGGATTATATGCAAGGGTTTCAGAGTAAAGTGGATGCATGCTAACGTTTTTAGGTTTTATTTGTAAAAAATAAAAAATGTTTAGAACTAGCTATTATTTCACTGTCACCAAAAATGTAAAAGAAAAAAAAGAGTTCATTTTTTTGTAGAAAACTTTAGATTAATAATGCTGTAATGCTAAAAGGAGTTACAACAGGGGGTAGGGAGGAATTGATGTAAGAGGTTTCAGATCCTTTGTAGAGCTCTAAATATTCTTCAAATTCAGCGAAGACTGCACTCAAACACAATCATTCCTGAGTCGTGAAGGGCCATGGGAGATACTGTCACAGTCACAGTGTGGAAAGTGTCACAGACAGGCGACTCTGACCGTATGGCGGGCAGAGGGGGGGGCGGGCCTGTCAGATTCGAGACAGATTTGTTCCCCCCAGATACAGCTTGTGTGATCCGACGTAAAACCCACACAGCCACTGAGGAAAAGGTCCAGTCCGAATCAGTGGAGTCACTCTCCAACCTGAGCTTGGTTGCACCGCTGAATAATACAGGCTATTAGTCTCTGCTGTGCAGGAAACAGTGGAAACTAACACATTCAGACAGATCCTATAATCTGCTGTTATGCTCGTGATTCTTTTTCTGGCCCTGAAGGACTCCTGCAGCATATACACAGTTGTTTGTGATGAAGCAGGTGATTTAATGTGCAGATTGTTGATGCTGGACATTTTCCCACCGGGCCCACTTAGGAAATTCTTCACAGAGTCACTCTCTCTCACACTCGCGTTCGCATTCAATCTCTTTCTCATACAGTCGGCTCGCTTGTCTTTCACAATGCAGTTCGTGCCGGCGTCGAATTTGCAAACTAAACATCCTCTGGTGTAAACAAATGGAGTGCCGTGCTTTTTGTCAAGACCTTTTTTTTTAGTAGCTAAAGGAGTTACCTGAGAGGGGAATGAAGAGGAATGGGCCGTGATACTTCACATATGAATGGCCCTCTTGTTAGGACCTATTCTTCGGTGTGTTTATATTTGTCATATCCCTATTGTTCCGTGCGACCATTGTGCAGCAGGGATCCCGTTCCTGTTAGCAATCAGTGATTAGCTCCGTTTTTTTTTGTTCAAGGGTCAGGTTGGAAATGAACACAACCTCCAGCCTCACACAACTCTGGCATAAACTATACAGCCAATCAGATTAGAGATTAGAGTTAAAATACTTAAACACAGCTTCTTGCAAAAGTAAACAAACCGGGCTGGGCGATAAGGTTTAAAAATACGATTTTTCATACCAGATCCGATTATGATTATTTCTTGTTTCTCACTTTCTTTCCCAATTACAAATGACAGAAAGAGTGTTTTTTATTTCAGTCCTCCCTTCTGTGAGTTGCACAATGAATACATTTGCTGTAAGTCTTCATTTTCGACCATTCCAGCATTGAACAATTACCTGTACCTGGACGTGAGCCTGAAGAACCTGGAGCAGCGCGCTCGCCTCGTGAGCCCGGTGGTGCCCGCCGACGCCGGACCCCTCTGCCTCCTTTTCTCCTATCAGATGTGGGGGGACTCCCAGGGCAACCTGAACGTGTTTCTGCGGGACGACCATAATGACGAGGTCCTCCTGTGGTCGCTCCGCGACAACCACACCACAGTCTGGAAAGAAGGCCGGACCATCGTGCCGCGCTCCCCGAAAGAATTCCAGGTAGAAAATGGCTGAATTTATAGGTTAATAACAAAACAAACAAAAATAAAAAACACAGTCAGATTTATTCTTTTGGAGTTAGGTTTAAATTTAAAAAGTACACAGAGAAAAGTATTTTCTCTGCCGGCTGCTCGGTTGTTTGTTCTCATACATTTGTCAGAGACATCACAAGAAGTGGATGTTCTCATAAAAAAGTAAGCATAAGTGCTTGCAGTAAACTAAACCATTATTGCAAGTGCTGAGTGCAACCAGGTTCATATTAACTTTTTATCCTCCCTCCTTCTGTTTGTCCCTATTCTCAATTTGCCTCCGCCCCCTGCTCCGCCTTACCTTCATCTTGTCCTCTGTCTCATGCATTCTTCCGCTTCTCTGTCTCTTTTCTGGCTGCCAGGTTGTGATCGAGGGTTTCTTTCATCACAGCACCAGAGGACACATCTGGATAGACAACCTCCACATGAGTGCGAGCTCCCCTCTGAAAGAGTGCACAGGTACGTCGCATAATGCTATAGCTTGCCAAAATGGATTTTTAAATATAGAACGGAACATGCAAACCATCAACACATCCGTCATTGCTCACTCTGGTTGGCGTATCTTTGCAAAGTATTCACATCCCTTGGACTTTTTTTTTCATGTTACAACCACAAACTTTTTTTATTTTGTTCTATTTTATTGGTATTTAGTGTGATGAGACAACAAAAGTGGAGCGTAATTGTGAAGTAGAAGAAAGGTGCTTTTTTTCACAGTATCAACTAAATCCAAATGCATGCCACACTTTTCAGATTTACAATTGAAAAAAATAAAAAAATAACCATACAAGATTTTAATTCTATTTTATAATTAATTACCTACGTTATGTCATAAAAGCTCCACAAGGCCCTTTAATGGAAGTTTTTATGCAAAGTCGCTGTACGAAAACATTTTAGCCGCAAGGTCCTTGAACATTGATGCACATGAGGAGGTAAACACTTCAAACTCTAATCCTCCCCTCCACATCCCAGCTTTTGGAGATCGAAGAGCCCACCAACTGTAGAGATAAAACGAAGGAGAGGGGGGGGGGACGTCGTTTACTTCTTCACCAAAAAGAAAAGAAGAATAGGAAAAGTAGGCCATAAATGCCCCGTGGGTCTTGAAGATGCTAATCTATGTTTCATTAGATTTTTCCTCTTCCTCTCTGCTCCATCCATCTCTCGCGCTCTCGCTCCTGTCGTATTTTGTAAACAGAGCTTTTCCCGAACCGTCAGAGGGAATTACTAGAGAGGCTGTTTCCCAAGCAAACTCTGGGAGTGTAGGGCGTGAGTCGAGTACAAGCATAGCCTACTTAATCTGGCCCAAGCGGGGGCTTCAGAGAGGGTCTTAAACAGATCAGAGACCAAGCTGCAGGTTCAAAGCCAAACCCCAGCCATCATCTCTTTGGAGCTGGCCTCGCAGGTGGACTAGTGTATAATTAAAAGAAAATGCGTCTGGGGTTTGTTTTTTTTTGGATGCCTTTCCCTGCGCTTTCCGCCATTTTCTGTGTTTATAAATGTGTCACGAGAGTCCTGAGAGAGTCTATGTTGCCCATCAGCTTGGAAGGCGAAGATGACGGCCCTGCCTTCACATCTCCCCCTCCTGTTTTGCCTACTTCCTCCTGCCACTCCCATGGCATGCCGGGATGTTTCTTATCAAGAAACACAGTTGAGTTTTTCACAGCGCGTTTGTGTTCCCTCCAAAAAAATGGCTCTCGTTCCCTAGTTGTTTTCCCCTCGTTCCTTCTCTTTTAACCGCCCTCCCTTCAACACACACACACACACACGCTATCAAACACCTCCTAGGAAGCACACACAGCGCCGCTTTTTTTCTGTTTGCATTCCACACAATCAAAGTGAAGGTTCTGCTCCGTTAGTTTACAGCCACCCAGAACCTCCCAGCCTTCCCCAGTGTTGTTGGGAGTCCACCAGTAAGCACGTTCATGTAGCCCACACACACTCTGTCTGTCACCTTCTCACAACCAAACTCATGTCATGTAAGAAATTGCATTCCTCCCAAAAAGCTCAGTAAATGCCATTATTCACATTAGATATCAGGAAAATTTCATTTAGATAGTCTTGTGACATTTCTGTGACATTTTTCCGTCATATTAAGAGATTCTCTTCTTTTCTTGTCTGAATCTTGTCTCCCTGTCCTCATAGAACCCTTCTCGGCGTTTTCTCCAGAAAACCCAGGTGAGTTTGGCTTTTATAAGGATGTCACTTCCTAAATGTGGTCTTGCTTCCTGCCCGTCAGTATGCATCAACCCAGGGGAGAGGGGGGGTTCTCGCTTTGGTTGTCCAAACTGCACAATGAAAGATTACAATGCCTTCCAGTTTTGTCACACTACAACCAAAGAACTTCAATGAATCTTATTTGGATTTTAGGTAACAGAACAACACAAAGTAGAGCAGAAATGTGAAATAGAAGGAAAATACGTCAGTCTCTAGATGTGCAAGGCTGGTAGTGACACACCAGCCTTTGTATTGCAACTAATACAAAGTGTTGACACAGAGAAGGTTAATACAAACACATGAGATTTTTAATGACTACATTCCACTTTGTATTGGTCTGGCACATTAAATCCCAATAAAATTCATTGACCTTTGTGGTTGAAATGTGACAAAATGTGGGAAAGTCGAAAGAGTGTGAATACTTTCTGCAATGTCGCCTTAAACCTTTCCTTCACTGACGATGTTAAGTCTGCTGGAGCTGACCAGACTAAACTGCATTCATTTTTATCATCAGCCAGCATGAAGAAATCTCTAAACCTCCTACTAAAATGAAAACAATCACATTAGCAAAACACAATTTCAGTCTAAAAGTTAAGACAAGTTGCATAGTAGGTTAATTTTATCACCAACAAAGAATAAATCTCAAACTCTGTGTGCAAGGCAAGCTAAATCAAACCAACCTCATGCAGTCAGGTATTTGAAAAGAGCTTCATTCTCCCAGGTCTAGTCTACAGGATACAGCCTGAAGGGATTTAATAACTCCATGCCTCATGAAAAATGTTTAGAACATCCAAGGAGGTGGGGATGGGATGGGACAGGATTGGGAGGAGGGGGTCTCTTTTTGATTGATGCAAGTGTTTCAGCATCTCATAATGCCCTCCACTAAGATGCAGGCTTGTCTGGGGGTTTTTATTGCAGAATGTGATGCGTGTGCACTTCCCTGGCTTTCGCACTCCCACGCAAAATCCCCTAACTCTCGACGAACGCGCACGAGCGCTGGCGTTGACACAGACGCACGCGGCGGTTTTCCCAGCGGAAAGCAATCAGATAGAGTGACTGAGCAGCACTGAGCGCGGGTCCCTCCACTCTGTTACGTCTGATGAGTGTGTGCGGTGTGAAGTAGCAGGATCACGCACCATTTCCCTCTCTGTAATTATGTGACACGGTCCAAAAATCTGGAAGTATTGAGCTCTGCTTCCCCCGTCCCTAGTTCGGTGTGAGATTTCACACAGTTCATGTGGGTGCTAATTTATTCATATTCCCCAAATCTCATCTGGGTTTTATTTCAGCTGTACTTTAAAGGAGCATACAAGCATCTTGGAAGACGGTTAGTTTGTTCTTACCAAGAATTTAAGGAAGGAGAGGTTGGCGCCAGGGGAAGAAGCAGAGAGGATCTGTGGAGATGGTCTCTAAGGAGACAGTCCTTGGCTTTGAGGAGGAGAGGACCAGCCAGGATGGCTGATGAATGTGAAGAAGCCGAGACAAGAGAACAGGATAATTTACGAACTTGGGACAAATCAACCAACATGAGCCAGCTAAATAATTGGTCGTCCCACTGATTCCTGCATGGCTCCAAAGGCTTTATGTGGCATCTCGTGCCAGTGTGAAACAGGAAGAGGAAGCTCCTTAATTCAATGTGTGTGATTGCTTGTATAACTAATAGTTGTGGCTTCAGTTCACACCAAGTAAAATCACTGTGGCTTCAAAAAGACTTGCCTGCATTGCATCTGCCTGAATCAGCTATTGGACTGGTGTCAACCTAAATCTCTTGATGATCTTGGTGTGAAAAGTTGTCCTCAAACTGCAACCCCAGCTCCATGACAGAAGTAAATGCTTTCAATGTTTTAATTTCTTTTTTTATTATTTATGGCATTGAGGATTTGTTTTATCCTTTGCAACTGGCATGCTTGTGCATGCTCAAATGAGATGCACGCCTGCTGTTTGTGAGCTAAGAGATGAAGAAAAAAGAACATAAAGCAGCAAATTAAATGCAGAAAATAAACAAAAAAATGCCACTCCTCTCTTTTCCCATTGGCCAATCACTCTGTATTTCTCCACCAGGGGGAGGCGTTCCTGTGCCTCCCTTGCCCATCCACTGGTATTACATTATGGCCGCCGGAGGCGCCCTGCTTTTCCTGGCGGTAGCCATCTTGGTCAGAGCCCTCTGTTGCTGCCGACAACACCTGGCCACCAAGAAGAACCAGCTCTCCGTGGCCTATCACAGCTCCTCACAGTGCTTCCAGTACTCTAACTGGTCCACCAGTATGGCCACCCCAGGGGTGGAGCCAGTTCTGACAGTAAGGCTGGACAGCCGGGACCGACACCGCACCCTCTGCTAAAAACAGAAACACTTAGCTTATTGCACCGGTTAGCCATCTTGATGCCAACTTGTGATGTCCGTGGAAGTGCTGCAAAGACCGACAGATCCACTCCTGTTTACAGCTACTACGCTACCATGGTGATGGTGACACTAAGTGAAAATTTGCAAAGAAACACTCTGCACCTTTGTTTCATAAAGGAGTTTGCTCTTGACATTATCACACCACGCTGCCCCCGATGAGAGGGACGAAGTTATTTTTCCTGAACAGCTTGATTCGGACCATTTAGCAGCGTCTGGCTCCCTCGTAACCCTGACAGTCCGCCTGGAACGACCCCAGCATGGACTCAGACAAAGACATGTGTGCCTGTGGGTAGATGGGAGGGGGGCAGGCGAGAGGTCGAGCCAGCCAGAGCTGCCAAACGGCAAGGCTAAAACAAGACCCAAGAGACACAAAAAGGGGAGAAAACTGTTAGGCTGAGACACATTTTCTGTGCTGTAGCTGTGGAAATGATCTGGCAAGCCAGAAGAAAATACTGCTCATGGGGTCTCTGTATTAACAACGCAGGATAGCTGCAATGCAACTCACGCCAACGTGGAGGGCGATGCAGCACCGGATGGAAAGGAAGAAAATATGTTTCCATTGATCTTTCAAACACAGCATGTGCACATTTAAAACCAAAAAGAATGCAAATCCATCATACTTAAATCCCTGCATCGCAAAACGGAGATAACCAGCTTGTTTGATTGAGCGGCTCATCCTCTCCTGATAAAGGCATCAGTCGGTGATGGATGCAGCCGTCCTCAGTGTTTAGTGTTTTCATTCTGACTCTCTGGTGTATTAAAGCACGTTGTTCCACTCCCACTCGTGCTCCTTACCACCCACTCCGGTTGTTTCCCCCCTCACCACTCTCACCCCCCTCATCATGAGCTGCCCAGATGAAAGCCTGCGCCAGGCCGAGCCTTGTCATGTTTTTCAGTGCGACTATGTGCTTGTTGTTTTAAGGGGGATTGTAAATAGACACAGCTGTCGGCCATCACCACTTCTTACTTGATTTATGCTCCTACAAATCCCACAATGCCACAGGACCAGCTGGAGGCTGTTTTGCAGTGTATAAGCGTATCCTTGAAAGAAAGTTTCTGGATATTATGACTTCCAGTGGACAGATTTACAGGGTTTCTACACACAATACGCGTTTCCAGACTTTATTCTCAGTCATGTTGTTTTATCAATTCATCCATCCGTCCCACGTTTAAATTTGACCTTTGTAGAAATGTCCGTCATAAATTTATAGTTCAGTTTTTTTAGTCAAACATTAAAAATAACTTAAAACTCAGATGGGAAAAGTCCTGAATTTTGACATGAAAGACATGTAGGAACCCTTGACCCAGCTATTATGCTTGATTTCTTTTGTGCCATAAGACGCTATCAAAGACTGCAGATGCACTTTCTCCTGGTAGTTAACAGTCCTATATGTTTTCAAATTGAAACAGCTAATTCAAATGTCATTAAGTTCTGCAGAGGGCTTCCCATACATTTACATTTATGGACTCCGGCTTTGGATGCCACTGGCTTAACACAACAATAATAAAAAAAATATTGTTTATTAGCAATTTTGCAAAAAATGTGCCCGACTGGCACCAATTTTCCTCCCATCAGTTGCTCCAGAGCTGATAGGCTTTGACCTACGCTCAGATGGTTTGAATGAAATTGAAGCGTTTGCTCTGCAGCTTAATGGGGTACTGCACTCTGGGTCTGTCAAAACTGCAAAAACCCATCACCTTCTACCCACACCTCAGCAGAATACACCTCAGTCTGTTGACAAAACTACAAAGGTGCACTTTTTATTCCTCCGCTGTAGAGGAAAACTGTTTTTGGCACACTCTCACTTTGTGCTTTTAAATCAACTTGAGTAGAGAAGGACTGGACACCTTACTCAATCTATCCCAACACCATTACCCACCAAGCTTCTAATAGCAGTAATTAGTTAATGGATGGATAACATTTATTAAGGCTGCGGTAAGCACTTTTTCCTCCCATCTGCTGCGCCTCCGTCGCTCGGTTCGTTGCCAACCTCCGTTGTCCTGGCAACCGTGTTAATAATGCCATCGGCCATCAAAGACCTCTAGATCTAGTCGTATCCCTTGCCAAGCAGCTACTCCCACTCCTGAACACTCGCCAAGAGCAGCAAACACAGACAGACACAAAGAAACAAAGTTAAAACTCAACCAAAGTGCTGCTTCTATTAGTAGTTTACTCATGTTCTAATTCAGACATTGGCATCAGGTCTAAGTTCAGGCCACCTGCCATGTCAACGAGTACGGCAGGCATAAGCACTACTTTGTTGATTGTAAACGTTGCCAATTTTTTTCTTTCTTTAATTGTCAAATGCACTGCTCTTAACCTTGACAGCAATGATTTCAACATTGATATTGTGTTTTGACTTGTCCTGGCACAGAATGAGCAGTCTTATACAATCTTTATCAAATGTGATGACTGTGTGTTTGACAGGAATGTATCTTAATGAACTTTCTCTATAAATAAAGTCATATTTTTCTATTTTAAAAGCACTCATTTGTCTGTTTTATTTTCTTATACTGGCACAAAAAAATATGATGTGTAGGTGAATTTATTTGGTATATTCACAAGGGTACTGATCTTGTAAATATACCTATCTTAGGTATTATGGCACAAATAGCTAATTTCCACTTTTGATTGTTTATTCTTGTTAGCATAGGTATTGGAATGAAATGGAGCTAAAGACACAAAAGCCATGTTTGAAACCGTTCAGTGATTCACTTTATACGTCTCTATATTTTACAGTAAAAGTAGTGGCCAGTCATTTTGCTTCTTTGTCATTTCATATTAAGTCATTTCATGTCCAAAAAGGGAGGTTTATTATCAGTCACGCCCACCTTAGGAACCTTTGAAACCTACTTTGAGAACCAATGATTTTAATTTTCTATAGAACAGTGAACTCCCATCTATTTGTAGTTCAGTATTTGCTAATTGATCTATTTGAAGCTTTTTCTATTAACTGGTGTTTGCAAAGCAGCCAGTCTCCCCAAGAACAGAAATAAAGAAGACCGTAGCTATCAGCTACAGTGGCAGTGCCAACATGACTCCCACTGTGCCTATTGATTTATAAGGTATATTTAGTATTTGAGCTATTAAAACAGGCAGTTATATGCGTTTTTACAGTGGGTCTTGCAAATTTCAGCTTTCATGGAAATACCAGGGTCTACTGTACCTTAGTATTTGGAAGTGGAGTCAAAAACTCTGAGATCAACTCCGCAGTAAAAAGAAATATGGTGTAGTATGAAGTATTTAGAAAAATTCAACAATATACTCAACTTGCAGTAGACTAGGTCTGAGCATAAACATGTGCAGATAAAATGAGTGTATGAATCGGTAAAGGGGCAAACTAACCGGAAGAGCACAACAGTTGAGCAAAGCACTAATGTATTGCTAATATTAGTATGGCAATGAACACTCTCCTTAGATTTATTTAGGTACATGTTCCGATGTATCCTGCTAGTGTTTATTTGTTTGACACATGACCGGGAATATTTGGAGGGTAATTATACAGTACAATAGGTCTGGAGTGCTGTTCCAAGTAGAAAAACAGCTGGCTTTGGGTGATGTGAAACATTTTGTAACTTCTTTGTGAACTTCAGTGCCCTAGTTTTTTGTTTTAAATACATTTTGATGGGTTCGGCTTTTACTCTTACTGCCATGTTTCATCATATTCAGAGTTTTTGTGCCAATCAAGAAAACAAAAAACACTGTGTCATTGCACAAGAATAAAGCTATCTGACACATATGTAACATTTAAACACAAGATCAGCTTTTATTCTTTGGCATCAAGTTTTATAGGATTTCTTTTGGATGAGTGTGAAAAGTTGGTGTAAATTGATTTGCTGCTAAAGATCCCATGCTTTTCTTTGACAGGTACCAGACACATTGGAGATGGGAGACTTTCCATGGGCAGAGACCCTTTTGGCAGTGGTAAGGCACATCATTCACATACCAAAATACACTCATCCATGGCTTTATTAGGTACACTTTGTTAATACGAGCTTGGACTCCCTTGTGCCTCAGGAACACCTTTAATTTTTATATAGCATCACAAAGTTCCTGCTGATATTTTGGCTGCACATCGAGGATGCAAGTCTCCCGTTCCACTGCATGGATGAATATCTAGTGTCTGTTAGTACGTTGAATTAATTACTCATTGTCCTGTTCAAGAATCCAAGTTGGGTTTTGATTTTAGCTTTCTGACATCATCCTGCTGGAAATAGCCTTCAGCAGATGGGTACAGTGTGGTCCTACAGGGGATTGACACGGTCAGCAATAATAATGAGGCAAACTGTGGCAGTTACATGATGTACAACTGGTACTAATGGGCCCAAAGTATGATTCAAGCCTGTGTTGATTACACCACTTTCTAACCCTACTATCTGGATGTTACTGCTGAATTTGAAATTCAGCGGACCAGCCATGTTCTGAAGTCTGAGTGGACACGTGTGCATACAGTATCTTCAATTTCTGGTCTTTAGCTGACCTGCTATGTACCTTGGTTGTAACAGGTGCTTATCTAAGTTAGTGTTGTCTTTCTATCTTTTAACATCACTCTATCCATTCTTCTTTGACATCAGAAGGGTTTTTTTGTCCACTCAACCGTTACATACTCTGCCTGTTCTGTTTTTCAAACCTGTAAACTGCGTCATAAAAACTCAGACCAGCTTCTCAGGCACCAATGACCGTGTCATATTGAAAGTCACTTTCTGTCCCATTCTGTGGCACAGTTCAAACTTCAGCAAGGTGTCTTCACCATGCCTACCAAAGGGACTGGCTGGTTTGAAGTTGAGCAGGTGCACCTACTAAAACGTCTGCTGAGTGCATGAGTTGTCTACTGGCATTTTACTTTTGCAAATACCTTATTTTTCTCATCTACTCTCCTCTACCTGTCTTAGGTTTGCATATCCCAGAGTGGAACGTGCCCACGTCCCCATCGTCTGATCCTCCAGTGACACACACCTCAGAAAAAGACAACTCGTGGTTATACACATTGGACCCCATCCTGGTCACAATCATCGTCATGAGCTCCCTGGGCGTCTTGCTCGGGGCAGTCTGCGCCGGCCTCCTCCTGTACTGCACGTGCTCCTACAGTGGACTCTCGTCACGATCCTCCACCACTCTGGAGAACTACAACTTCGAATTGTACGATGGCCTCAAGCACAAAGTCAAACTCAACCAGCAGCGCTGCTGCACTGAAGCATGAGAGAAGTGATGAGGAAAAGATACAGGCATTTTGTGAAAATCTCTCTCTATTTTCTTCATCTTTGCCAACTTTAGTGTTCCTCAGTGGTGGAGGTCTCAGTGAGAACTTGTTTGGAAAACAAATCACCGTCCAGTATTGGCAGTTGTTTCTGCAAATGCATCAACGACTGAGACCAGTGTTACCTCCATCGACTGCTTCACTGCAGGGATGACAGGCCTCAAACACTGAATATCAACACATATCAATTGCTGAATCCTGGGTCACAAAAAGAGAACTGCTTCTAAATGCATCATAGATATGTCTAGTTTTGCAACTGGATACTGTAAACTACAGACAGATTTGGATACATTGTGTTGGAAAGGTGGTAGGATAGGAATAAGTTTAGAAAAGAGTATTTTTTGATCACCTGTGAACACAGTGGCCTAGTACTTAGCTCCTTTGTAAGGCCCCTTGACTCTTTAGTTCCTGCTACACACTCAGTTGGCCCGTTAATTTCTTTCCCTCTGTGGTATTTTTAGTTGAGTTTCTACTCAATCACTTTATTTTTGTTTAATGTTTTCTTTCGGGCCAGTTGCCAGTCCTGTGGTTAAAGATAAGTTGGGGAAAAAAGAGGTGAAGAAAGTATATATAGATATATATGTATGCGTGTATGTGTGCGTGTGTATGGGTGTATGTAGAGGTAGGGAGGGAAACATTCTTTTACTGATGGAAAGGTGTTATTGTTAGATTTAGTTGTTACTGATTCCTGTCGAAGAGAAGGTCGTGTTTACATTGGCGGCAAATCAGAAAAGGTCAAGGAGATTTGGACGGTGCAACCTATGGATTGCTGGTTGGGGCAGAGACCGAAACCCTGAAGGAAGTGAATCAAACGAAAGAACAAACAAGACTGTGACTGATAGAGCACTCGAATTCCCCATGCTTCTCCCTCCCAGGAGCTATTGCTCGCTCTGTGCTTTCAAAACACAAAAAGAACAAATGGGATCAGAAACAAACCATAGACATATCCGATCAACAGAGCGACTGTGTACCCAGATGCACAACAAGCCTTAAAAGCAAAGCATTGTGTGTGGAAATGCTGGGGGGGGGGGAAGGATTGTCGAGGCAACATTGAGACATTTTTACACGTGGACCTCAAAAGCCATGATTTAAAGGACCTATTCCATCTTTCCTCCAACACACACAAGCATCCACCTCAATTTATTGACTAATGGTGGCCTACTTTGGGAATCTTTTCTTTTTTATCACTGCGTACCAAGGCAAGCTTTTTTTGTCATTGCTTTTTTATGCATTTGTTTTATGACATGGTTTTGAACCAGTCAGAGACTTGTAAGCCATGAGTAAGAAAGAGGACGAACAAGAACGATCTCAGCATTCATTCCTGAGCACATGAATACACAGACACTTCACTTGTGCAGTTGAATGTAGATATCTACATACACTGCATAACCTTTTTCTCCATCGCCCAACAATAAATCCAACTAAACAGTCACTGTCATAAGTCAGTTACCAAAAATAATTTTCAATGGCTAAATGCCAGAATAATGAGAAAAAAACATTTTTAAACTGTGTGAATTGGTTCACACCGCAAGCTTTCCTCAATAGTTTGCTGAAATTTTGGCCTATTGCTCAAGACAGAACTGGTGAAACTGTCAGGTATGTAGTATGTCTCGATTCCACACAGCTTTTCAGCTCTGCCCACAATTTTCTATGGGACTACGACACTCCAAAACATTTATTTTGTTGTCCTTAATCCACTTTGTAACTAACTTGACACTATGCTTAGCTTCAAGGCCAATCTGTAAAAATTTCCACGTAATTTTCTTTAACTTTAATACAATCTATTTTGTGAAGTGCACCAGTTCCTTCACTTCTGGATTTAATAACCGTATATGGTAAAAGTTAGTCAGACAACAATGAAAAAAGGTTGTGCATATTTTTACAATGTGTGTATATATCTGGTTTCAACTGAATGTACTGTTGTATATACAGAACATTGAGTACACAATCAACCCGTAATGTTTGGACACACACATGCCTGTTTTAAACACCCACTCCAGCTTAGAAATGAAATTCAATGGATTCACTGTAGAAGCGCACCCATCTCATTCACCCTCACTCTCGGCATCTTTCGTCCTCGGAGGCCCACATTAATGGACCCCACTGACTCTCTTCAAAGTGCCTTGGAGCCTCGGGGATCCAGCTTGCCTTTGGAGCCGGTATAAAATATACTCATTTGACACTGACAGTGACAGTCACAGCGCCCTCTTCTGCCTGGGAGGGCTAAGAGGAAAAAAAAAAACTTGAGAGGACAGGATTCCCCCGCCCCGTTTTTTCGCACTACTAGGACTGCTGTTGTTGTTATTTTAAAGGGGTCTTTGTACAGAAATGCTCTTTTTATGATTGTTATTATAATTATTGTTATGATTATTTAATAAAGGATTTATACCATACTACAGAAAGCACTGACCAATACTGTATATAATAGGTTCTTCCTTTCTAATTACCAGCCGAGACTTTCAGCTAATCTTTCACTTTTAATTACAAAAGGGTTACACACAGGAACTCGCTGCTTTTCTGGGCAACATGCACATACATAGGAGCGTGTTGCCTGCCTGCCTGTTCCATTTGGCCTCTAATCTCCCCATGATGTCCCATTAGTCGGGACCTCTGGTGGCCCTCATTTAGGAGCGCCAACATCAAAGCTTTGAAGTGCCCGCCGTCTCAGAGACACACACTCTTACAGTACGCAAGCAATTACACTGTTTCCCTTTTATACAGCTTGCTGGGTCTCCCACACACGGTTCCATTTATCCACATAAGCTTTCCACACCTAAATACAAGCCTTGTTTGCAAATGAAGTGCAGACTATGTGTTTTTGTTTACTGTTAGTCCACTGTGACTGCCTTACTAAATGTGTACGGGACCGGATATTTGTGCTTAATAGAAATACAACATTTTGAAGATACGTTCACGTTACTTCTAAAAAAGAATTTATACCCTCACATTTTCTCACATTACTTTGTTAAACGTCAGTGTATTTCTTGAAATATTGGTAGTGCAGTAATTGTAAAGTGGAAGAAAAATGACGCATCAGAACAGTACGCAATAAAAGCAGCGATCCAAGCCGTACTGTCACTTTTTGGGGTTTGCATTGTATTCATGATGAAGAACCATTTTTGTCAGGATAATCTTACTTTTGTAATAAGCCAATTAATAATGTGCTACTTACTTCAGGCCACTCTTCTATAGGTAAAACATTTATTAATTGGACAAATAATAGTGATCTATGCAACTCCTCCAGTTGTCCTCGGCCTCTTGGCTGCCTCTCTGATTGTTTGCTCTTTTTGCCATGGCATGTCAACAACAAAACATGAAAACCATAATTTTGCCTCTACCGTAATTTGACAACATAGAAAAACATTGTATGAATACTTTCACAAAGCCCTGTGTAGAGGACTATTTTGTCGCTGCTTTTCCACACTATCATTATTGCCTGTTAGTAGAAGCCATGTTAAACACAAGTTGGCGTTAAAACTAAATGGAGCCTGTAGCACATTATGAGTCATTCAGATCAGAACATGAGGTGTTGCCGCAGCGCAGCGGTGATGGCAGTGGTTGTTAGCACACTCCTGGTCCATGGAATAGCAGGCCAATTACCATCTCCGGAATAAAAAAATCTCTTACAACCCTCGGTCTGCTGGAGGAATACGATGCCATCTGCTCACAGGTTTGATTGATCCCGGCAGAACAGTCACCACCACATCATAGGAATAGATGCCGACAGAAAATTACCAAAGGAGCCAGATTGTCATTGTTCCATACTGCCTCTTGTTTTCACAACCAAATTAATCCTAATTTTTTTCTTTCGTCCCTGTTGATGTGTGTGTTACCCAAATGTTGTTTTTCAGAGCTTTTATCAGTCTGCAATGGCGCACTACAGGGGCCCTTTCCTTTAGTTGTCAGATCAGAGAAGGCTTTTTTGACTCTGAAGCCAAGGCGATCATCAAAGAGAAGAAAACTCTGGCGCCCTGTAAGTTGATAGGCAAGATTGCTGAGGGTCGCGCTACATGAAGTGACTGAAACACAGCTAATTAATCTGGGGAATATATATCAGACTCCAAGAGAGGGCATACAGGAAGAACGCCAGTCAACACAGTTCTTGGAGGAAACTTTGTTTGGTCTACTAACTTTATCATGTTGTGTTTCAGGGGTTTTTTTCACTACAAAGGCCTTTGACTTTGCTACTACAAAGTAAAGGACATCAGTTTTAAGGTTTGCCCTTCACTTCAGGTTTAGACCTGGATAACATTAACATATTAAGCATGCCAAAGACTGCCTCATACATTATAAAAAGTTTCGACACATTTCGATGGAGCTTGCCTAAACCAAAGAATTGATAAAACAGGAGGATGGATGAAAAAACAGACACATGATTGATTGGTGGCTGAATGGATGGATGGACATATAAGATGGAGATTGTTAAAACATCCGCTACATTTTTTCCTTATTTCTCCAAACTTGGAAAACATTTCAAACGAATCCCAGACATTTCCATATTCTTCCAGACTGTGTAGGAACCCTGTATAAATAACAAAATCCTCTACCCCTCCTCACCTTAAATCATTGCTGAGTCTGCTAGAAGAGAACCACCTGGAGACTCAAAGTCTAGGATACTTTAATCTGCATCCAAAGTACTGTCACAAGCCAGGAGCCCGATTTTGTACACATGTATGTACGGGGGCTGACGGCATGCTTATATTTTTACATTTTTAGATCATGCATGCACGACCACCACAAACCCACCTCTCTAAGGTCTTCCTGGGAAGGGGGCCCAGATATCCTTGGCTTGCCAGTGATTCAAAGTACCTATATGGGTCAATGTGGAGAGGGCTGGGGGACGTTAGGAAGACGGGAAAAGATGGTGGTTCAACAGGGCCTCTGTGGCAGCATGCCTGCCAATAATTGCCGACCTAATGACAACAAAGGGCTGAATCTTGGCATTTAGCAAACCATTTCTCTCCTTTCTCTTGGAAAATATCATCTGCTACCCTCCAGAGGATACTGTGTCCAAAAACAAATACGTGGAGGAAGTGATTTAAAGCCAGAGCTACAAGTAGGCCAAAAGTGATGTCATTGTGAAGCAGGACAGAAGAAATGAACATATAACTGTAAAGTCTAACCTACAGCATTTTTAATGGCTTGTAACCAAAGACTGTACCTCTGATGAGTTCAGTCACTGCATTTGATTTCCCAGAAGATTCTCAGCACTGACATTTTCTCTATCAGCACATCTGAGCCAGCCTTTCTGTCTCAAGCTATTAAAGCACTCGGGCATTTCCTCATAACTGAACTTTTATTGTAGACACACAACATGACCAGTGGCCCTATGAGGCAGGCCACCTGTTCACACCACTTCAGGCTGCTGTGTTTACAATCACAGTTGCCCTATATAGACCAGGAACCTTGTTATCAGGCACAGCAGGAGGCCTTGCACAGTCGGCACAAACCATCTGTCTGGAGCAATGACGGTTGAGTTTGGGAAACTGTCGCAGTTATCATAGATCTTGACATAATAGATCTATTACATTTAGGTTTATCATGTTAAATTGCTTACCAAATGAGAAAACTGATTTGTTGTTCTATTTCCATGGTCTGGAAATCTCTTTTTTCCATAGTACTGCAAATCAAAAGGGCTTTTTTGAAATCTGCTTTGTAGTTTACAGCAATAAAACACATTCTTGACAAAAAAAGATCCATTTACAAAAGAATAGATTGTTTTGTTGATTAACGTGTTGGTACTTGAAGGCAACCACAAAAATGATTGAGTCATCATTCTTACTTTTGCTCCAGTATTATGAAACTATTTGAATTTTGGCTTCACAACAACTGAATGCCTAGACTTTGGGTGTTGTTTGTTAGCATAAAGTTGCTCAGGTAAGAAAATGCATTTTACTGTGGTTTTTACTTTTTATATGTTCTCCATCTACTGACATCTACAAATTGACAAAATTATAAAAACTAACACTCTCCACTGATGTTTCTGTTGTGTGTTTACTAGGGATATGACAGTACACAAAAACCAGGGTTTGGTAAGTACCATCGTTGGTAAATTTTATATATATTTCCTGTTTGTTTCCTTGTGCCACGCAATTAAAATTCTTCGGAAATTGCTTTGTAACCCTTTGTAGACTGATAGATGCCAATGACTCCTTTTGCCTACTTCAAGATGGGAGACAGTTTCTATTTAAGCAATAATACTACTAGTCATTTCTTTCTTTCGACAAAGATAGAAGGTCAAAACCCAACTTAAAGAGTAGAGGTAAAAATTACGGTATATATGTCCTTTCGATTGGTAGAACTATTTTCCGAGAGTAAATATGTGGTCTTTGTATTTCTGCTTTTATTATAAAGCAACTGCAGACAACAGAAACTTTTAACACAATCCCATTCTCAACAAAGATAAAACAAGGTCTCTGAAATCTCAATCACTAAAGTCTTGAACCTGAGAGGAAGAGCAGCTAAAAATGTACCTGTCAGTCAAAAGTAAAGGAAAGCTGTTAGTGGAGCAATCACGCCTGACAAGTTGTCAGGGTCTGAGCGTTCTTTGCCAAAACATCTTATAGCCTCTGTAATAGTCTGCTCAACGCTGGCACCTCAGACAATTCTTCTCTCCGAAGCTGTCAGATCATTTCAGCTGGGCTGACTTGTAAAGCCTGTTATTATTTGAACAAGCGTGTCAATAATAGAATAAAAAATAAACTTGTATTTAGTGAAAAGTTGTGATCAACCAACAATGACAAGAGGATGACGTGCTTAAGAATGTGTCTGGGACAAATTCAGTAAGAAGCTGACTGCTTAAAAGGAAACAAGATAGAAATAACATTGGCTTAATGTCTACAATGCAAAATGTTACCCCAGTTTAAGTTTTAAATTCAAAACGGCCCCTCATAACTCTTTAAATCCGAGCTTTTTTATCTAGTCCGCTGAGGCAAAAATCAAAAATTGCACTTTGAAGCCATCTGTTCCCAAATAATTGACGATTCTCTGCTTCAAAAAAGACAGAACCTCCAGAGTCTCCCTGGCTCAGCTCATAAATCTGCTCATCTGCAACTAATTAACTCCACAAGTAACGTGTGTTTACCAAGTGGCTTTGAATAAGCAGCTGCAGCAGTCCTACTTTGAACTTGGACACTGTAGCATGTCAGCAAAGACAGAAAAAGCTGAATAAAATAATACACCTTGAGTATTTAAAACGATGCTTTTGAGGAATATAGTATTGTATCTTGGGCAATTGTCTCTTTTTTTTCGGCATCATACCCGAAGGATAAAAGGAGCTTGGATTTTGCATGTAGTCAGATTTAAGCATAAACCCACATACTGCAACTCTTCAGTCTGCAGGTGTATACCCCTGATTCTTAAAACTGGTAGTCCTCTGCTGTATTTAATAGCACTTTGAATAAGTGTTAGCATTACGGTAAGTACGAACTATTAACTTTATGGCTAATACTGTAAATACTAAAAGCCAAAGGAGTTATTAATGCAAGAATGGGCTGGAGAATTATCTGGAGGGCATGACTCAAAACTATTAACAAAAATTCACCTATGGGTGGAATTTTTTTTTTTTTTTGCAGAGTATATCTAAAATGTTATAAAGTAAATGTAGCTAGGTGTAAGGCAACTTGACACACTATTCGCTGGAGTTTGCAAAGCAACCAATCCAGGAGTGTCATTCATTTTCCTTGTTGCTATTTTGCTCCATCCCCAAGAGCAGAAATAAGGAAAACAGTAGATATACGCTTGTTATAGGTTTCCACTATATGTATGAAAGCATATTAGGTGTTTGAACTATTAAAATAGGCAGTTATTAGCTTTTTTAGCAAAGTATTTTATATGACAATTCGTCAAAATGGTCAAAATATCTTAATCTTAAAATAAATTTTAAGAAAAACTGCATTAAGCCCAATGGTCAGGTTGTCAGGTGGTGGTAGATAAAGAGCTTTTTTTTCTAAGATGGCAACATCTTTTTTCCTTTTTCTTAATGCAAAAAACTGACTCGTATTTTGAGATGAGACTGCAGCTGTCACTCACTGGCTCTTTCTTGTTTTTGCTCTCCCGGTGGTTTCATGATTGGATCATAAGAAGTGTGAGCTGTGAGGAAAGTGATGGGGCAAGGGGGAGATTAGTGCCAGAGAGGCCTGTGTCCATGGGAAGCCTCAGCAGAGAGCTCTCTGTTTGGTTAATGCACCTCAGCTCTGTGTATAACTCCAATCTTCTGAGGACGGTTATATTTTATTCCTTATAGGAGGCAGAAATAATGCTACAAGAGCATCCTTCTCTCTGAGGTAGCTCCGTATCACAGTGCTCAGAGTAACTGCACCCAGGAGGAAAAGAGGATTTTCAGCCTCATTCATCCGCGTTGAGCTCCAGCTAAATATCAGTCAAACAGCCAACTTAGCAATCCCTTCCTCTCTCTCTCTTTTTTTTTTTCCCCTCCATATCAGCCCAGCACACTCACACAGACGCTCTCGCCCTGGCGGCAGATTCATGGGACATTTGCAGTAGGCGTTTTGGAGATTTATCGCCCCACATTCCTCTCTGCCTTGCATTGTTTTTCACCTGAATTTTTATATCACACTTTAAATCTCTCAGTAGCGAAAGGCTTGAAACTGCAGCACCCCCACCGGCATTAGAGCTCTCGCGCCGAAATATTTATGCAGGGATATAGAGAAAAGGCACTAAAAGATGAAAATACGACAATTGGAGCAATCCTTCATGCAGCACGGAAAAGTGGGGGGCCCTGCTAGATTTGCTTATCGGTGCCTCTGAAACTACGGTTTGGGTCCTCTGAGGCATAACAGCATCAGGCCACTGGGACACAAGCATGGAGTAAAAGTAAACACATCACAGGAGAGCATAAGCAAGTTGTAAACAAACCCTTCCTACAATGACCAGGCTTTCCATATATGCAGTGGATAGAACAACAACCTAACAATCAAATCCACCTACAAAGGCTGCTGCAAATATCAAATCAATATCCTGTCTTTGTCTTTGACACAATGTTAACATGGCGTCATCATGGGATTATTTGTAACAGTAATAACCTCCAGAGAGCATTGCCAGGGGAGCATCCACCACCTGCCCTCCTCTCTGAACGAGTTAGGAGGGGAAAAACAAGAACTAAGATGTGTGAATGGGTGTGTTTGGAAATTTCTCCCTCAAAAACTACTTTTATTCCAACAAATACTTAAGTAAAAGTACTAGTTATGATTTCAGATTTTTATTTGTAAACATTTTTGAAAGCCACCTAAGAGAAGCTTCACCTCCTACCAGGATAACAATCTTAAGCTTAAAGCCGGAGCGCCGACAGAACGGTTATGTCAAAGTATAATGATATGTTAGAATGGGTCCGGTTCAAGTGAGCTGAGTGTCACAGCCTCCCTGTTTATACTTAATTATATTCAGTTTAAATATAAAGCAGCATTTCACAACATGTTTTGTCTGAAGACACTTTACAAAATGTCAATCCAATTTATACAGACAGATTAAAAGTTTAATACATCCATTAATTCAAATTATCCGAGTTATTAAACCATTTTTACTTCAGTTTCCTTTTTATGCTGAATGCTATACATGTCCTCACAAAAACTGATTTCAAATTGTGCTGAAGTGATCACAAGTTTGACCTTGTTAATCATTTAATACTGAAATATTAAAAGACACTATAGTGGAATTGTGTCAGAATTAAACCAAATGTGCTGTATTAGCTATCAATAAAATGTTATTGTGTGGCTGTGACGGGGCTGAGGACTCGCCAACATTCATGTTAGTTAATACACAATTTACACATAAAAAGTACATATTAAAATAATGCCAAACTCACCGCTGGTGTTTAAATAATGTCATGGATGAAATGGCCTCCAAAATGTCCTCTGTTACCCAGATTTGCATCTTCAGTATTTCACGGGTCATCTAAACACCGAAAACAGGTTTAAGATGGCGAATGGATTATAAATACTTATCAGCCACGGGCGGCTGGTCTGGTGGAAAACGTCTTCAAATCTGAAAACGTTTCTCAAAAGTCCAAACAAATAAATAAATTAATAAATAAAACGCAAGCTTCTGAAACTAAATTTCTCAGAATTCAAAAAGTCACATACAAGCCGAATAAAAGCAGCGTGGCTTTCAAGCTTGAGTTAATTCTGAGAAAAAGTTAGATTCTTTTTTGTTTGTTTGTTTCTAGTGGCCCTAATCCTCTTCTGTAGCCTTTTTACTTCCTGAGTTTTTTTAAATATAAAATACTAAAAAAGCCCATCCTCAGTACAGGTTCTGTAGTCATTAAATAAAACTGTCCTGGAATAGTTTGAAACAAAGCATCCCAAAAAAATTAAAGATTAAGGACTACAATAATTCATTTGTAAGGAAATGTGCACGTGGCTAATGAACCAGAATTTGGCAACTCTCGTTAAGAAATTTCTTCAAAACCTGATCCAACCTAAAAGTATAGTTAAAAAAAAAAAAAAACGCAAACTGTTCTCTTAATTTAACAAAGGTTATAAACTTCATTTAAAAATTGCATCCACTTGACCTGTTTTCCGATAATTAACAAGATCTCAATAAAATATGGCTTCCACAACATCATAAAGCTCAGCAATGCGTATTAAGATTACAATTAAAGTCCTCCTGTCTTCAATAACGTCAAAAAATGTTAAAATATATGCAGTATGTAGCATGCATGAACTCTTCCAAAACGTAGATATATTGTATGTGAGGCATTCTGAAAGAATTAAGAGAGTAAGAATGATTCCAAAACAGCTGCTGCTTGTTTTTGAAACTTATACTGTCAGTTCCAATATGCTTTGAATGAAACCGCAAGAAATACTTCCAGTATTCCCACGACCCCCAACCAAATAAATATCCTCCCTCAGCTTGACACCAGTGAGAGCTCTTCTCTCCAGATGCTCTGTCTGTCTTGTAACTTTCCCCTCCACCCGCCATCATCCTCCCCTTTCCACTCCTACAGCCCGCAGGAGTGCGACGCTACCTGCATGCAATCAGAGCATGCAGATGCAATGAACGTGCCACCATAACCGGCACGTTCACGTCGCAGTGATGAATGGCCCCCTTCTCTCGCTAATGCAGGAAAGCGTTATCCATCACCACCCAGCCCAAAGGAAAGAGATGCTCGTTGAAAAGTGACATTCTGCTCCCTGGCAGCGTCCCCGAAGAGCCATGTGGAAGTCAGCCCGGCTGCAGAGCTACTCATGCGGGAAGGTGCCTCCCTCCTTCCTAATCCTCCTCGAGTGGGGAATCATAAAGGCACTTCAAGTTCATTAAATACTCCTCACTTTATTCTGCATTATTTAGACGTGTTAGGGATAAATGACACTGAAATGCATGTATTAAGTGTGCATCCTCAAACGTCAGCAGATTTTAGTCCAATAGAGAACCTTTTGGATTTTGTGGAATGAGTGGTTGATATGGTTGCAGTAGGTCTGTTGCACAAGTCTTTTATAGACTCTTGTTCATAATTTCTTTGGTTGAGGCATTGCTTTTCTGGGCAATTATTCCTTCTATTTTTGGATGCTGTGCAGCCCTTTCTTCTTCACTTTAGGTTAGTTGTTGTGATGCGTAACCAGGCAGCAAGGCATTGTTTTTACAACAGGAAACAGTGGATTAGCATCTCAAAACTTCAAATAATAACTAAGTCGGGGATTTAAAAAATGAGTGGCAACAGCAAATGAGGTGGATTTGCAATCCTTGCCAAAACCTGATGTTCTCGGACATGTTAATGTGAAATGTAGCCTCTGTTGCCTGGATATTGAGCTGTTAGCATACAGCAGTCTTCAGTCAGAGGCCTCTTCTGATTCACTGCAAGACTGACTGCTACTGAAGATCCTTCATGCCCAAAGTATCACCATCCACAAAGAGTTTTGAAGATACTTGACTGATCTGAGATACGACAACATTTATTTTCCCGTTGGGATACATAAAGTATTTCTGAGTTGAACTGATTTGAATTTAATTTATTTGGATTGACAATTTTGCAGCAGTGGCGTAATGCTCTCATGTCAATAATTATCTCATGATGAAGGTTGGTTGATGTTGAACGCAAATGCAGAAAGGGGAGAGCGACAAAAAATAGCACAGGGGGCGAGAGAGAGTACACAAGAAACTAGGAAATGGATCTAACACTAGAGATTAACTGGAGCTAATAAACATGGATAAACTCGGTAATATAACTAGAAACAGTAAGAAGGACTGAACTAAAGTAAAACGTAAGCAAGACCGATCTTCTGTCTTTTTCTTTTCTAATCAAAGAAAGAGACCAAGGAACTCAGAATAATAAAAACTCAAAAATAACTCAAAACAACCAAGAACATAACAAATTTAGGTGATTCTAAAGGTTAGCTACGGTGAAGCCCACAACCAGTGAAGTCTGCCTATCTAATAAAGTGCCGAATGTGCGTATTTCAATCTGCAGAGATTCCACTGTTAGTGGGAATGAATCTGAGAAACATTGTCATGCAACATAGCATTGACTTTCATTTTTGAATCTTATCCTATTCTTATCTAAAGACATTAAAACATTAAAAGGTATGCAGCTTTCAGAGAACCACGTTGCAGCCAGCATTCATGCCAAAAGTGATTGCATTATAACAACTCGCAGTACCTTGCAAAAGTATATTGTAAAGATGAACGAAATATTCACATATAAGCATCCTGTGCTTTTTTTTGTCTTTTACTTTATATTAGGAAAAACTTTCAAAAATCATGTATCATTTTCCCTCCAGTTCACAATTTAAACATTAGTTGGAGCTAAATCTGAAATCTCTCTTATATTTTCTAAAACGCTAGCTTGTGCCTCGTTTTTGCTAGATTTCAGTCAGTCATCAGCCAGCCTAAAACAAACCCTTCAAAGTAGGACACAACACAGCGTGTTTCCAACTCCCTGATACTGCAGTTGCTGATTTTCCGTTTCATCAGCAGACTCCTGATGTCCAGAAGCAGCCGTGGTCACATCACTTCTTCTGAATTTCTTACTTCCTCCCTCCCTCCCTCCCTCCCTCACTCACTCACTCAGACTTTCTCTCTCTCCAGGGTTCTGGATTTGGCACAAGTTGAATGAAAGTGCTTGGAGGTCAACTGCATCCACCTTATGACATTTGCAGCAGGCCGTCGGAGGCCATGAAGAGCTGCTCTCATTCATCAAAGACTTCATCGGTGCTGGTGCCGACCCCAAAATCCACGATCTTCTGCCTGCAACAGGAAGGAGTTTTACATCATGGGTTTTTGTCTTTGCTTTTCTTTATTTAAAAACCTCGTGCTTTTGCATCAAACGATAAATGATCATCTTGTGCAGTTGCATATTTATTACATACATATTTATTCTTACATATCTACATATTTATTCTGTACTTAAATGTTTCAGATATTCCAACTAATTTCGATATCAGACAAAGATAGCCTAAGAAAACACAAAATCATCCCTGATTCTTTTGGATAAAAGCCGGAAGCAAAAACTCTGTTTTTGCTTTTTGAGCTCATATGAATTCAGCGGTTCACCTCAGAGCCTTGTGCAGCAGTGCATGCCTGTCTCGCAGTCTGAGTGCATGAGATATACAATAAGCAATTTAATTAATCTGCATAACATTAGTCCCAGGATGCTGCATTCTCACATAATGTTAGTGTGCCCTAAAACTTTTTTATTGTGTGCGGAGATGATCACATAAACAGTTAAATATGAAAGTAGAAACAAACTTACACTTTGTTTGAAGTCTGGTTCTGAGGTTCTCTAACTACACTCCTCCACTTCAGCCTATCTATATCTCCAAATCAACAAACGCTGATACCACAGAGGTTCAACCTCATCTTTTTTTTTTTTTTTTATCTCAGCTACTTCTTAATCAATTCTTAGCCCCCCTACTCTCTGTCTCTCTTGGACTGAAGCTCAGCTTCAGTTCAATCTCAGTGCAGAGGACCCTCTTTGTGTTTGTCAAGAGCAAATTGACAGCAGATCTTGTCCCCTGAGCTGTTCTCTTTGCGGCAAAGAAAAGGTGGATGAGTTACTCTCGCTGTAGGTTGGCAGGGTTGGGCAGTGCAGACTTGACCTCGGTAGGAAAGTGAGGTCCAGCTGGAAGTCTTTCACCATGGAGGCCTGGACAGATACACCTTTAGATTCTTAGAAAGCATTCGGCATTTGTCTAAAGTGTGAAACAGGAGTCATGGGTACTGCACATTGAATATTTGACATTTTTGGAAAATAACTCAAATCTTCTCAGGATTGGATGAAGAGTGTCTGCGAGCGTCAGAGATTCAAATGATAGTGGACTAGTGCATCATTACGCTTTACTTTTAACTGTTCCAGAATAGTCCAGGTTAATATGTTTTCTTCCGGTTTTTAGCTCTGTTCATCTTCCCACCATTTCTGACCTGATTTATGCTGCCACCACCATGTTGAACCAGAGGTCAGTGTTGTCCAAACCGCTTGTCAAGTGGACCAAAAATCCTCAATTGAAAGTATTTGTGAGTCCAAAAAAAAAATCACAAAACTAACTAAAATTACAAGAAAATATTATATGAACTGTTTTTTTTTGTTTGTTTTTTTTATCTGATTTGTTAAGATAAAGGGATTCAATTTGCAATTTTTTTTTAGGTCTCGACTAAAAAGAAAAAGTTAATTCTCAACAATAAGAACAGGATTGGGGGTCACTTTTTGTGTCAAATTTGTTATTCATAGCCAAGTTTAAGACATTATCTAAAAGTAAATTTAGGTGCCTCAAGAACGCTTTTGAGTAAAAGTCTTTGGGTAGATTTGCTCTTGCTTACTATGAAATTCAAGAAATTGCAAAGAGAGTGGCCAGAATCACACAACGCATGAGACAAAAATGACCTGAGGGTTATGACACTGAAAATGCTGTATTTGAAGTGATTAAACATGAACAATATCAAGAGCGACTGGCGTATATTAAAGGCAGCAAAGGCGATTCACCGGGGCGCTTTAATAAGAAACAAGCTCGAAAAGCCGAGTCTCCCAGTGACTTCTGTTCAGCACAATCGAAAGCTTTATTGATCGCCCTCGGTGCTAATAAGATTGGACGTAGCACTCCTAATGCCACCAGTATTCCTTTCCCACTAAATCAAGAGATAAAATTGGCATATGCATCCATCTTGTCCCCACCTCTTACCGCCTATATGTGTCAGGCGGCAAACAAAGAGAGGCGGGCGAGTGGAAAAAGCAGCTCTGGGGAGTAGAACAGATACACCTAAAGGACTTATAGGGCTCCAGCTGATGCTTGTATGCGGGGGTTCCTTACAAAAGAAGGAGAGAGATGAGGTTTGTGATGGGCAGGCCATCACATCTACAGGGGGGGACAAAGGAGCAGGGTGACGAGCAGCCAGTGGACAGAAGGTCCATTTCCACTCATACAAAAGAACCGGGGAGATGAAGCAGATTAGTAGCTCTTTATTCCCTTTGTGAAGGCTCTAAATGATAAGATTTAGCCTCTTTTTTTTCGCATCCTTTCCTCTTGTGTGTGTGTGTGTGTGTGTGTGTATTAGAGCGGGTAAATTCACACAAGACATCACAAGCTCTCTTATTTCTTTTCCCTTATCCACTCCACACATCAGGGTATGCTTTGCCTTCACCCCTTCTTTCATACGCTAACTTTTTCTGAGAAATAATTTATTCCTCCAGAGAAAGCACAGCTACAACAGCTGGTGTTTGAGTCACTTTCCTTTCTTTTTGCTAACCCCCAAATTTACAGTTTGAATGGCGAGGAGCTCGGCTTAAAGCCTCTCATCTCTGCAGGATGATGCATTTCTGTGCGATCCCTGAGCTGGAAATTACCCCTTTACGTGAAAGACAAACCCTGTCGCTGCTGGACAATATCATCAGCCAGTCAGTCGGGGGCTTTTATTTGGCTGTCAGATGATGCGCTGATGTTAATAACATCTCATGTGTTATGGTGTGACTTCTAGAGGCAGTTCCTCCTCCAATTTGCATGAACGGATGTGAAGATTTAGTGAAAAGCTTGTACTCACAGGTCTCATCTGTGTCACTGTTTTCAAACCTTTGCATCTAGTGCCATCTACTGTTCGCCTCCCAGCACTACAGGGGATAAATGGTGTTAAAGTGGACGTCGGAAAACTCAGAGGTTCAAAACCAATTTCTTTTTCACATGTAAGCCACTTCTGATGTCGTCTCTGGTTCAGAAGTAATTTAGCGCAAGGACACTGTTACCGTTGTGGCTTATAACCTGAATATGTTTGTGTGTGATGATGGCTTTTGAAGTTCTGACTCCAGCTGTAGTCCATGTCATCTAAATAAACGTTTTTCCTTCCACTCAACTTTTCAGTAATATACTTGAATACTGTATTCTGCCGACTTCTTTAACACTTTCCTTTTGTGGCTAACCCTCAGTTTGAATCTGATTTACTTTAATCTGAAGTTTAAATCTCACTTTTTTACGGAAATTTCATAAGTTTAGTCTTGAAGAAATTATTTTTTTAATCTTTATTATTTTTAAGATCTTTTTTTAAAAAAAAAAAAAACAACATAGAAAACCTACCATTTTAACACAATAAGCAGAAACAACTTCTGATTCTATAGATCTGCTTATTAATGTGCTACTGTTAAAGCAGATCAACAAGTGAGAAGCGAGGCGTGCTAATTGTAATTGAGCAACTTTATTAATAGAAAACAAACTATTTGTTGAATAAATAGTGCAGGGCTGTGACAAAGTATTCCCTTCACTTTTCCCATAAGGGTTTTGGTTTCTGTGGTGTTGTTGTTGTTGTTGTCATGTCACATTTAACTGTTTCAGATAATCAAAAAATGCAACACAAGTAAAGACAAAAAGCATTCAAAAAAAAACATATCCATCTATCCAGTTGAACCGGTTTGTTATTGCACAGTTTAGGGGGTTTGAGGTCTATCATTTGGTTGAGAAGCTGGTTCCACTTTGGATAAGTCAGCAGTCTGTGAAATGATGGATGTATACATGGCCCTATCCAGAGGTAGGTAACTACTTACATTTATAACTTTTTGAAAGCGAAGCTAGTTTTAGGAGTGTTTTTACTGCAGTATCTTTGCACACTTGAGTAACTTCTGTATCCTGAAGTTGCTGAACTAACAATCACTGAAAGAAGAACAAACGTTTCAACCAAAAATGCATCAGACACATAACTTTTATATAAAGTGACAAGAGCCATTTCCTGTCTGCTAAGCCTGTGGTCTCATTTAGGAATCAAGAAGATACAATTAATTCCACATACTGTTTGTTCTTCTTGAATTTGTTATTTTGTACTTATGTTATTTATTTGTATTGACCTTCATTTGAGTTTTTAAAATAGCAGAATTTGCAGATTATTTTTTGTCTGTCTGATGAAATCATGTTAGAATATTAAATCAGATCACTCAGTACATCAAAAGCCTTTTTACTTTTTTACTCTTACATCTTTGACAGCTAGTTTTTTTTTTATTTATTTATTTGAATAATAATATGCTAAATTAGTGGTACTTTTGGGTACTTTATCCACCTCTGGGCTTATCTTTTAATCTTAAATGTTGTGTTTTCATTCGCTTAAAGCAGAAAATTATCATAATTAACAGAAGTAAAGGTTTGAAAACATATTCAGTGTAATGAATCTATATAATGTGTTTGATTTAGTGGGTTAATTTACTGAAATAAATAAATCTTTTAATAATATTCAAATTTTTCAAAAGGGTCGTTTTAGTTTTCGTCCACTGGGGGGCGCTGTAGCTGCCGTGCAGTCTGACGTCGTTGCGTAAACGTCAGTTGCGGAGTCATGGAGAGCTGTTGTTCAACACCTGACGCTACAAGGACGAAATGTGTTGGAGCTTCTATCCACTCGGCTGAGAGCAACAATGACAGAAACACCGCGTAGAAGAAGCTGAAGCTTCAGTTTGATACGGCTGTTTAGTTTTAAAACCGGGTGTTAGCGACAACAAACCGGTTAGCTTCCCTCCGGACGGCTAATCTCTGTTGGCGATAAGTGCGGTATCTACTCTATATTATCTGAATTGGACGAGCAAGGTAAGGTTCATACATCAACAACAGCGAAACTAGACGTCTAATGTATCTGCAGAGCTGTAAATGCACGGTTGCTACTCATTTTTCTCAGTATACCGCAGTTTAAATGTGAACTGTTTCCATATTTTTATGCACGTTATCATAGAAGCGGCTCTCGTGAAGAAATGCTGCGCACTTTACTCTGTGTCTTTTTGTTTCGAAAGAAAAAGGAAACTTATATAATATAACATTTCCCTCCACGCAGCATGCTACAAATGTCAGCATTTATTTCTGTAAATTTTATGGCAAAACCCAAACATTATGTATTAGAATTTGAATGCAGCATGACAGGGATTTAAAAATAAACATAAGTGGGTTAAAACACTGGAGCTGCATTGGATCTTCATCTTGCTTGTGTTCCACTTTTTAATTGAACGACTGAAATAATCAACTACCTGTCTCCTATTGTTTTTCTCTTACATCTTTGCTCCACGGCTGCAGTCATGGTGTACATCCAGAGCTACTGTGAGGGAAACATCTCCATCTCCCACACCTGGGTGGATTTAGGTATCTCCCCCTGCTTCCACTTCACCCTCATCTCCACCATCCTGCTCTCCATCTGCTTCTTCCTCGGCACCGTCCACTGCATCTGCTACCAGAAGTATGGCACCCGCATGGAGCCCAAATTCATCCCTCGCTCCCACCTCTATGGCCTCCAGCTGGTCCTCACCATTCTCCTCTTGCTCCAATTCCTGGCTGGGCTGGTGTGGCGAGCGGCCGACGGCGGAGAGCTCCCGGGTTACGTGGTGCTGTACGGCTCCTTCTCGATGCTGGGATGGTCCTGGGCGTTGGGCGTGCTCTGGGTGGAGAGACGTAGGGTCCCCCTGATGGACCGGACGAGGGGTCACAGCACCGCCCTGCTGGTGTTCTGGGCCTTTGCTTTCTCTGCTGAGAACCTGGCCTTCGTCTCCTGGTACAGTTCACAGTGGTGGTGGGCGCTGGAGACCAGTCAGCAAGAGGTGAGGCAAAACCTAGAAGAAAAGACTTTATTTATTTATTACTTTTTTGCATGTCCACAACCTGAAATCTTGTGTAATATCCATTTGTCACACTTAATCTGGTCATTATGATAAATCTCCTTTCATTGTCAGTCTAAAAGGCCAAAGGTTGGATATGTATTTGCTTTGTGCGCCACTCCTTTTCAAGGTACAAAACCTGCTAAACATGCAAAGCATTAAAAACAAACGGCACATGACGAAAGATGTTTCTCTTTTCTGCTGAGTCACATGACGAAAGATGTTTCTCTTTTCTGCTGAGTCATGCCTTCAGATTCTCATCTCTACTCTTATCAACTGCCTTTTTCCCCCCTTTTTTTAAAGAAAAAAGGGAACTATGACTCAGCTCCTGCCATGCTGAGTCAGAGTTAGTCAGCTCATAATCAAAGCTGCTTCTCTAATTTGTTGCCTGCTTATCTGTCTACTGTGTAAACACTTGTTTTTATTGAATCTCCTTAGAATTAAAAAAGAGCTGCAGCTAATTGATTATTATTGTAGTAATTGATTATTCTATTGATTATTCCGATGATTAATCAAATAAATGATCAAATTTTTCATTTAACCTCTTAAGCTTATTTTAGACAATATTAGAAACACATTTAAACATTAAAATAAACATATAATTCAGTTAATTTTTTAAATAAGAGGGGGAAACATTTACTTACTTGAATTGCAATAACGATATTCCTTTTCTTTATTTATTTACATTCAGTCATATTGAATTACTATTACTATTATTAATATTTAACACCTAAGATCGGGGTAGCTTGTCATTTCCCCTGGGGGATCAGTAAGATATATTCTTTTTTTATTCTATTCTATTCCTTCATGTTCTGATTGGAACATATTAACAGACAAAGAAGGTTATTTTGTTTTAATCTTTTTAAATGTAGTTTTTAATTACCGCTCTGAGGATGATGTTCTTTCAGCCAATGGCCTATTTTGAGTCTGTATACTCCAGTTAACGATTAATTGTTTACTAATTTAGATTATTTCAACAATCAGCTAATCACGATTAATTCCGTTAATCCTTTCAGCCCTAATGTGAAGCTCATTCAGATGATAAGGAAACATCTACATCATCCATGTAGTTTAAGATGCTGTTGAATCTTTCAGGTGGAGTTTGCTCTCTGGGTGATCCGCTACGTCTGCACCGGGCTGCTCTTCTTCGTTGGTCTGAAAGCCCCCGGTTTGCCCCGAAAACCCTACATTCTCCTTATAAATGAAGACGAGCGGGACGTGGAAAACAGCACACAGGTAGGAGAGTATGAGCAGCAAAACAAAAATTGATATTCAACCTTTTTAAGAAAAAGAAAAGAAAAAAAATCTGCATTTCTGTTCCATCCCCCTGAGTCCACAGCAGTCTTTTTAGGGTAGGGATGGACACTTTTTCTACTATTATTTTTGCAAAACGTGCCCAAGTTCTATGTGTCAGAACTTTTGCATGGCCCTGTATGTCATGTTTTGTTTTTTTTTCTGATTTTTAGAGCCTGTTAGGAAGACCAGAGGAGAACCAGTCAACCTGGCAAGGGTTCAGGAAGAAGGTCCGTCTGCTGGTTCCCTACTTGTGGCCCCGAGGCAACATTGTCCTCCAGCTGCTGGTCCTCTTCTGCTTGGGCCTGCTGGGAGTGGAGAGAGCTATTAATGTCTTTGTACCCATCTACTATAAAAATATCGGTGAGTGAAGCCACGTGTTTTAGGTGTGTGAGATTTGAGCTGGATGAACATGTTTCTTTGTGACCCTTTTTCACAGTTAATGGGTTAACTGATGGCAGCAGCTGGCACACTGTGGCGTCCACAGTGGGTGTGTATGTTGGACTCAAGTTCCTGCAGGGTGGGGGAGCAGGTGAGTGCTACCTCTACATTTGTAAATGTTTAAAATCTCAGAGATTTCCTGATTCTGTTATGCATTTTTCTGTATCCTGCCCGTCCTTTTCTTCAGGTGCCTCCGGGTTCGTCAGCAACCTGCGCTCGTTCCTCTGGATCCGGGTGCAGCAGTTCACCAATCGGGTGGTGCAGGTCCGCCTGTTCGCCCACCTGCACTCGCTCTCGCTGCGCTGGCATCTGGGCCGCAAAACCGGCGATGTGCTGAGGAGCATCGACCGCGGCACGTCGTCAATCAACAGCCTGCTCAGGTCTGTGTTTGTTCACGCCGTGAAATAAACCAAAACCAACCAAAAAAAACCCAACTAAAATAAATCTTTTTGTTTTTTTCACAGCTACATTGTGTTTAGCATCTTTCCAACCATCGCTGATATTGTGATTTCCATCATCTACTTCGTCACTAACTTTAACGCCTGGTTCGGCCTGATCGTCTTCATTTGCATGACCTTATACCTCAGTAAGTGCTGCATGTTGAAGCGTAACCATGACAATGAAATGTGGCTACAGAGTCTGAAATTAAACTACTATGAAAAAGCATTTGCCCCTTGAATTTAATAACTGCTCCTGCCAGTTTTAGCTCACTCTTCATAGCAGAATTGTTTTAATTCAGCCACATTGGAATTTAATTTTTATATCAGAGCATGTTGTGTTGCTTTTTGAGATCTTTTTGCCAGACAGATTCTATTTAATTTGTTTTTTGTTGGGTTTTTTTGTATGTTTACTCAGATTATGTTTGATTAAAAATCTGGTTTGACGATCTGAAATCTTTATAGTGAGGCAGAAAAGCATAAACTTGAAATCCGCATGGGGAACAAATACTTTTTTACAGCTCTGCATCTCCAAAACAATCTTAAAGAATGCTTAGGACGACTATAATTATTTATGTCTTGTAGCTCTGACCATCATCATCACTGAGTGGAGAACCAAGTACAGACGGGACATGAATCTGCAGGACAACGCTGCCAAGTCCAAAGCCGTGGACTCATTGTTGAACTTTGAAACGGTATAATCAAATGAATGCAGATTATGTTATGATTAGGATACGAAACAAAATGAAACAAATATTTGTATGCCTTAAAATCCCCTGAGTCAAGTTTGTTCTCCTTTTGTCTTCTTAATAGGTAAAATACTACAATGCAGAGAACTACGAGGTCGGCCGGTTTGAAGACGCCATCTTGAAGTATCAGGTATGTCTGAGGTAGTGGCTGCTTTTTCAAAGCAGTGTGATGAAAATAGTTTCTTTGAAAAGTTTTGTTTTTCTTTGACGGGAGTCAAAATAGTTTTGTTCAGTCCTGTCGGACGGAATGTTTTTCTTCTGTCAAGATCGCTATCAATGCTAATCTTCACAGCCTGTGCATGCAAACTTTAGTGTTTTATTGGGATTTTATGTGATGGACACAAAGTCGGGTTTATTTATGGGTAAATGGAAAATAATCCAGGATTTTTGTACATTTTTTACAGACCTAATTCTGAAAAGTTTGCGGTCCATTTTGATTTAGCTACCCAGTGTTGTCACAAGTCGTTTTATTGTCTGCATATTTTGTGAGTTACCTGAAGCAGCTTTAATTGTCTAGGAAATGAGAGAGGGCAGATTCTCTATTGGATGAAGTCTAGACGGTGACATTTATTTTCTGCTTTGTGTTTATTAATCACAATAAAACACAATAAAGGTTTCGGTTGTAATGGGACCAAAGGGTTTTGGTTTAATAGTTACACTAGAAACAAAAGCTTGGTATTTGAAACTGGGATTCAATAGAATGATTATGCGTTCTCATAACATCGACTATATTAATCATGTCATATCTGCTCCTGTTTTAGGCTTCAGAGTGGAAGACTCAGGCGTCCCTTGCCTTACTCAATCAAACCCAGAACATCATCATCGGATCTGGACTGCTGGCCGGCTCTTTACTCTGTGCCTATTTTGTTACAGAGGGGAAATTTCAGGTGCTAAATCGGTTTATTCTCGCCATGTTCTGATGTATTTCTCTTCTTACTGTGACAATGGCAGCCTTCTGATTCTAGGTGGGAGATTTTGTTCTCTTCGGTACATACATCATCCAGCTTTACACCCCTCTCAACTGGTTTGGAACCTACTACAGGTAAAAATGAGGCTCTACTGGGCTTAGATATGTCCTTCTGAAACTGTTGTAAAATACTTTTTTGCCATTTTTTCCTGCAGAATGATCCAAAATTCCTTCATCGACATGGAAAGCATGTTCAAGCTGTTTGAGGAAGAAGAGGAGGTATGTTTGAAACTGCAGAGCATTTGGATCGGTGGTGTAGCGTTTCTTCTAAATGTTCTGCATGTTTTCTGCAGGTGAAAGACGAAGTTAATGCTGGAAGTTTGCAGTTCAAACTGGGAAGAGTGGAGTTTGACAGTGTCCACTTCAGCTACACCAATGGGTTTGTTCACATTTGCTTTCATTTTAGTGTAAAGTTGAGTACAAAGTCTAAAAATACTAAAGGATTTTGATCATTTTTGCAGAAAGGAAATTCTCAGGAATGTGTCCTTCACTGTTCTTCCAGGACAGACTGTTGCACTGGTACGGTGAATTTCAATAGGGAATTTCTCATTATTAATATATTTCATGTGCTCTCTTATGATTTCTTGTTTTTGCTCTCCTTTTAAGGTTGGACCATCAGGATCTGGGAAAAGTACCATCATTCGCCTGCTTTTCCGCTTTTATAATGTTCAGGGAGGCTGCATTCGCATAGATGGCCAGGATATCTCAAAAGTAAGAGTCTAGAATGACACCAGAATTCTTCAAAATGTTTTCCTACTTTTAAGGGCAAATATAATAAATTTCACAGCTTTTCATCTCAGCTTTTGCATGAATAAAATGTAAATTTACTCATGCAAAATTCATATATTTGCACGAGTAAAACTCAAAAAATATGCAGAAAGTTTGAGCGAGGATCACTGCCGAAAGCCGACCAAAGTTACGTATGTAAGGCAAAACCTGGGCATTAAAATATTCCACAATGTCAAATCTTGACATAAGTGTGAGCAAACCCACCAGCTTGAATTTGAATTCATTTGAATTTGTGGCCTGACACAGAGTCTGTGCTTTAATTTAACTGTAGTTTATGACTACACACTTCAGTTGTCATTGCCTTCTGTTTCCTCAGGTGAAGCAAACATCTCTCCGGGCGCACATCGGTGTGGTTCCTCAGGATACGGTGCTTTTCAATGACACAATCAGGGAAAACATTCGCTACGGTCGCATCACTGCATCCGACCGCGAGGTGGAGGAGGCAGCCATAGCTGCAGACATACATGATAAAATCATGACTTTCCCTGAAGGTAACCCGTTGAGCTGGCAGGTTACAATTCCTCCCCTTATTTCCTTCTTTGCTTTATGAGTAATTTGAAAAAATATTATTTTTTTTCTACTTGTTTTCACCATGTTGTGGTATTTGCAGGCTATGACACGCAAGTGGGTGAGAGAGGTCTGAAGCTGAGTGGAGGTGAGAAGCAGAGGGTTGCTATTGCCAGAACAATCCTGAAGGCACCTCAGATCATCCTGCTGGATGAGGTATCAGAGCAAGGTTATACTAAAATCACCTTGAATAAAATACCAGAAGAAGTCTGTAGTTTTATAACCGAGTTTCTCTTTAGGCAACATCGGCTCTGGACACGCAGACAGAGCGCAACATCCAGGCCTCTCTGGCCAAAGTCTGCACCAATCGCACAACCGTCGTCGTAGCGCACAGGTAAGAGGAAAACGCAGAAATCAGAGTCTGACTCGTGTATGTTTCATGTCTGGATACAGATAGGGAAACAAAAAAGTATTGCCCTGGCTTTATTTGTCTCAAAGTTCCATTCATCCACCCATTTTTCAAACAATCAAATTTTATTTTTGGCACTAATGCACTCCCTTGCTTTAAACAAAATATACAGGTTGTCCACCATCATTGGAGCGGATCAGATCCTGGTGATCAGTGAGGGTCGGATCGCTGAACGAGGAGGGTAGGTTTCTCCCCTGATCCTGTCGCCAATGTGGAGCAACTTTCCCTGAATCGGGATTAAATGTCAACCCTTTCTCGTTCCAAGGCATGACGAGTTGCTGTCCAAAGGAGGTCTATATGCAGACATGTGGCTGAAGCAACAGCAGGCCCACGACTCAGATTCCTCCTCAGATACCGAAGCAAAAGATCGCAAGTCTGAGAAACTACAGCCACCGTCCACCTCTTCAGCCCATCAAGGACATTGAATGTATTTATTGCTTGAGACAACAAAGTGTGTTTTTGTACTCTACTTGTCAGAGTTGATGCTTTATTTAAAAGTTATACTGAGAACACTGAATGACGTGGTGATGTTATTTATTTTAGGAAATGTCCATGCAATGTCAGGTCAGGTAGAAAAGGGAAGGTGCCTTTAAAGAACTGAGGATATGACACTACTATCAAATGTATAGAAATACACACTCATGTTAAAGCTCTACATGAGCTCTACCGTAAGCTCATGTAGAGCGTACATGAGCTTACGGTACGCCCTATCAACATGGCATGTCGATAGGGCATGGAAAGGGAATAAATTAAAGAACCATTCACCTTAATCAAGAAATGAATAACTCAGTGCGACTGTTATGAATGAGAATGGGGTGAACTACACGCTGTCAGGAATTTTCTTTTATTTGTCTGCATATACAATGTTAAGGTAAAACTTTTTAAGTGTACAATTCAATCAGTTTAGCATAGTGGGATATAATAATTGCTTTATTCTCATAATGGTTTACAGAAAAAGTCATGCATGACTACTGCTGTACCAACCGTTTCACACCGTCAGAATACACACCAACACAACTATTAGTTCTCAGTATGTGAAATGTAAACATACACTTTGTGCTGATCTGTGTTATTTTAACTCTTCTTTTTTTTTCTCCAATTTCTGACTTGTGGATATGAAAATGTATACTTGGTTCTGTGGAAATTATAGAAGCGTTTGCCTTGGTATTATATACAATAAAAATATTTTTCACAATCTCTGGGCTCTAAATGAAAAACATAAATTTCCATTAGATTTTAATGAGAATGTATTACCTTAAATAATTACTGAAGGATAAGGATTTTAAGCTTTAAGAAAAAAAATGTGATGCGCTTCGAAGTTTGTTGTGGGTGTTGGCCGTTGAAATAAAAAATAGTTTCTGAATATCTCTTCATATAATAAACTCAAATTTGTAAAAACCTAACTTTAATATTAAAATACATAAGCACAGAGGTCAGAAAGTATTTTGGTAAAAGCAGGTCATGCCTATTTAAATTATATTTTATGTCTTAATAGGGAGAAAAAATAATAAATGTGAAGGATGTGGAAAAAAAGAAATAGAACATGTATTGATGAATTGCAAAACATGAACCTGAAAGGGAGAAATTGAGAAGAATGGTTGGAAGGACATGACAGGAATGGACTTAAAGGAATATTAGGAAATGAAGGAAACATAGTGGATGTTTACAGATTTAGATAGATAGATAGATAGATAGATAGATAGATAGATAGATAGATAGATAGATAGATAGATAGATAGATAGATAGATAGATAGATAGATAGATAGATAGATAGATAGATAGATAGATAGATAGATAGATAGATAGATAGATAGATTTTATTACAGACTCAGAGTCCAGATTACATACAAAGGAAAGCAAAGACAATAAAAGAATAAAAAGTACAATAAAAAAAATAAGGAAATCATTATTTATCTTCAGAATACAAAGTTAAAAAATAGAATTTAATAGATGTAAAGTAATGTTGCTACACACTCATGTAGCCACAGTAGGTGGCGGTATGCACCTTACAGTTGCTTGCGATCCGCCATTATAGATACGAAGAAGAAGAAGTATTTCTGTACGTTCTGGGTTCCGTACTCATGTGTACGCAGCGCCCCCTGCCGTCGATACTCCTCAATTTGCCTGAAACGAAAGCAAACACAACACCAGGCGGTTTAGTCGTCACTGGTTGTTTTCTGTCAGGGCGTGTTTTCAAGCCAAGTTAAGCTTGGGAGGGAGGAGGCACCAGGCCGAGCAGACTTTATTTCTCCTCCAAATTCAACCTACAGATGTGTAATTTACAGTAACTATGGATTTCGACGCGTTATTTAATGAAAACACGTTTCAGTTTTCGGACTTCCAGGAGTTCACGGTATGTCGATGAGCTAGAGTCATGCTAGCAGATGCTAAGCTCGTTAGCTTGCCGATGTGAGTGACATATAACGCGGATTGCCTTATATGGCAGGAGATAAAATTGCGAAACTGCTATTCAACAAGTTTGGACTCAAATTTAACACTAATTATTGCTGTAAAATTAAAAACAACATGCCATAATCTTGTAACTGGTATTTCTTGGCGGGTAATGGGTGTTTATTAGCTGTTAGCCTAGCACGCTAACTAGCGACAGACTCTGGGTTGTGGTTAATTGTTACAGCTTCCTCTACACTGCTGCGGTGTAAAGGGAACAGATATTTTTTTTAAATCATTAGCTTTATCAACTAATGTCGACTTTAAGCTGTTTTTGTGCTTTTTAAGTGATGATTTTTGTCATTTTGCATTGAATAAAACATTATGCTCTTATTGCAGTTTCTTCCTGGACACCAAAAACTGAGCGAGCGAGTGAGAAAAAGACTGTACTATGGCCTGGACAAAGATGTTTCACTAGATGCCCTTTCTTGCCCTGTTACAGGTGAGTGTTGAGGCTTAGCATCAGGCATACTTACGAGGCTTGCAAAAGGGAAATTCCATATTTTTACCTACCATGCGTTTTTAGTCTTCCCCAGAATACCTGGACTCTTCAAACTACATCTAGATTAGTCTAAACTAATACCAAAAACGACTCATCTCAAAACTCATTATTTTCTAACATTATTATAACGTTAGGTTTATTGTGTGCTATTTTGCAATTGCACGTTGGTTTATGTCATTAGTGGCCATCATATTGATTTTGTGCTTCCAGATATTGCTGTTGAAATCTTCCAAAAGTCTGCCCCGAGTCCAATCCGAAAGCTCCAGAAGAAGTATGCTGCTCATGTTGCAAGGTTAGTTCTTTCCATAATATGACTTGTTTCCAAGTATTACAGCCTGTTGTCGTTTTGTACTAAAACATATTTCTCTCTTGGCTTAGGGAGGCTTGCATCTCTCCGTGTGCCATGATGCTGGCTTTGGTTTACATAGAAAGACTCCGACACAGAAACCCCGAGTACCTGCAAAAGATCTCCTCATCTGACCTTTTCCTGATCTCGATGGTATGCACGTCGAAGGCTGGGGGGGGTCATGTGTCGTTATAAATACGAAGTAGCATTATTAATAGCGTGTGTGAATTTTCAGGCAATTTTAAACGTTCTCTCTGATTGTTTTCCAGATGGTTGCCAGCAAATACCTCTATGACGAAGGTGAGGAAGAGGAGGTTTTTAATGATGAGTGGGGAGCAGCTGGGAAACTGGATGTCCAAACGATCAACAACCTGGAAATGAGTTTCTTGAATGCCATTGTAAGTGAGACATGGTGTGTGTGTGTCTGTGTGTGTTCCTGTTTTTCTGTATGTATGATTTATCTTGATTCGTGTTTTTATTCCCCAGGAGTGGAGCCTCTTCACAGAGCCAAAGGACGTCTTTGATATACTCCGCCACCTGGAAACCAGGTGTGTACATTTTAATCTTAAAATGTAAAAAAAAAAAAAGTGTCATTCTCAGTAAGTAAAGTTAATATCAGTTTAGGTTATAATTTATTGTGACATTTTTGAATGTTTTACTTCTTGTTGAGCCGTAAGTAAAGATTGCAGAAGCATGAACTCATTACAGTTTTTGGGGGTGACTGTTGTTTGCAGCATTGCGGAGAAGCAAGGAATGAGACGTGGCTGGTTCACCTACACTGACCTGTGTGTGCTGCTGGATCACTCCGCATGGAGCCACGCCCTCGCTGCCATCTATCAGCACTTTCTAAAGGTTAGAAACCTGTTTAGAAGGGAACAGTGGAGTCAAAACAGAAGAGGCTTTTAATGCAAAGAGAGTAAATTTATATTTCCCATGTGTGTTTTTAGGTGTCCTGTATGCTCAGCCTGGTGTATCTGACTGGTGTAGCCGCTCTTATTGCTAGCAGTGCTGTTGTGCACCAGCTCAGTCTGTGCAGAGCCGACCAATCCGCGCCTCCTTCGCCAAACGAAATCGGCCTCCTCCAGACCCCCAGTCTCAGCCCAGAAGCAGCCACGCTGGCCCACCGCCCGCCATGTTGTGTTCTGACCAATAAGTCACTGAACAGTCAAACCACTTTGCTTGAAATCAGCCAGCAACACAGACAGAACGATTCCCCGATAGGGTCTGCAAAAAACTCTGTTTTGTGTGTCTGGGGTTCTCTGCTGGCCTCTGTGAGCCGCGTGCCTCCTGTCAAAGATCCCGACGCAGAATCTCCCCGAGCCTGGCCGTCTTCTTCCTTCGACTGTTCCGGCTGTCTTCCAAACCTTCCTCATCTTCAATGTGTACTTCGAAACACCTCGGCACTCCCTCGCCACGGTCCTGTCAAACCCCATTCTCAGTCGACGTGGCTTTCCTCCGGCCTGATGGGAGCCGCAGGATCAAGTCTGGACTCACACTTTGGGGCGTTTCCAACTGTAGATCTGTTGCCGTGCCGACCTGAGGCTCTGCTTGTTCCCGGCTAGAGAGGCGTCACCCGTTGTCATGCTGGGAACATCCCTGGAAACCGTAAAAGCTTTTGTTTTCATGACTCACCGCTGTCATCTTGTTACGAATGCAGACGCAAAGTGGCACTTTTATTTTTACTGAGGCGCTCTTAAGGGTGACAAATCTGCTTTTTCATATTGGGATGAACAAGATTTCTTCTGAATGTCTTGACTAATACATGGTAAAAAAAACAAAACAAAAGATGGTGTCTGATCGGAGAGGTTAGCGTATTTGTTTAAAGGTTGCTAAGCATATCTACAAGAAAGCTTTCCAGCGAGCGCTTATTTTACTAGCTTTACAAGGAGGACGAATTTAACCAGCATGGGCTGTTTCCTAAGTTTTCACTTTGCTCATGCGTACTCTGTGTTACCATTTGTTTGTTCCTGTATCAGTTTGGGTCAGATTTTGGTCAAATTTGCTGCAAGCACTGATTTGTTTTGTTCAGGGTAAGTAGTGGGGGTTCAGTACCTGCAGAGGAAAGTGTCAAAAAGTGGAAGTAGACTACTGAGTGGAAGCTTTATCTGCATATCCAAATGCACCTGTCACTTGTTTCATTGAGATTAAAGACATGCTGTTTCCTCTACAATATTTAGCGTTTCCTTCTCTTATGCACCATATTTCATGTTGGTAATAATCCCCGTTGATGGTCAGTGTTGGAAGATTTGGCCTCTATGGGTTTTGTAGCAGGTTTATTGCCTCTGTGTCCAACATGTTAGAAGGCTAACTGAAGTGTTGTTGTTTTTTTATGCAACCTGGAATTTGCACATTTTGCTGAAATACACCACTTGTTTTTCTTATTTTATTGCTGCTTTGTTTCCATTTAAACACCATGGGAAAAGAAAAACATATTTTTATGTGCAATTAAGCAACGAATGGGGGAAAAATACATTCAAGGTTTGGATTTGATAAATTTTGGAGCAGAAAAACATTTAATTTTGTAAATGGTGTAAAAAAAAAAAGGATGAACCCATAATTAATAAATGCTTTTATAAAAAGTGTTTGTTTTTTTCTTCTTTGCATTTATTTGAAGTTGAACTCTTAATATTCCAGCGTTTATTATATAAAGCAGTGTATTTGTAGCGACTTAAAGTCGTCATCAGAGCTGATGAGATGACGTGAGTAACCTGAGTCCTACTGGTGCAGTAAGGTGGAGGAGCTGTGATGTGTGATGCTGTGGGCTTGATTCTCTTCCTGGGAACCTTGTTACAGTGTCAGAAGAGTTGAAAGCTAAACGGTGCAATCTCAGTGGTGGTTTACATGATTTCATGTAATAAACACACCCTGCTCAATAAATGTTCTCAAATTACGCAGGTCATCCAGGAGAGACAATGGGAGCAGAAGGACACAATGTCCTGAAGGACAAGAAAGCAGATGTCTAGATTTGGGATAAACCAGACAGTCCCTCCTCTTGAACCCATGCCAGCTTCCTTTTCTCCTCCCCTCCCCCCTTTCCTCCGCCACCACCAGCCAAACACATACCACTCTGCAGCTCCTAATATAGACCCAACTGGTTTGTAGGAAGGGGTAACAAACCTGTCATTCGAGACCTGCTTTCTTTCCCATGGACAAGCAGGATAATGGAGCCTCTTTCACAGGTTTGTTTGCTACTGAGCTGCCGATGAAAAGGATCATTTACAGAGGTTGGATTTTAAGGTCTTTAGAAAATACTTGCGTTGTGTTGTAGGTGTCGCGTTCACCAGAGGAGCCGAAGGTGAAGAAACGAGGTACGTTTACAAGGACTGCTCTATTGCAGTTGTGCACATGCAGGCATTTGTATATTTCGGGGTATGTGTAGTGCGTCACATATTGTATGCACACGTCTGTCTCCGTGCTGATGAACTGCTGTGGGTTCTCCTAGAGGCTGATACCACAGTCTACCTGAACTTCATGAAAAGTCACACTTGCTACGACGCCATTCCAATCAGCTGCAAACTGGTCATATTTGATACAACATTACAGGTAAGCGTAGACTTTTCCAGTAGAAACGGGGACGCAAGGGCTTCTCAATCTGAAGCGTATATAACGTATAAAGTTAGATTTTGTTGATATCAGGGTGCTTAAGAACTGCATAAAGCTCAAAATCCTTAGAATTCAATGAAAAATCCTTTATTCATTCCAAAGGAAGATTAAATGTTCTTGAAACTCATATTATCCAAGTTTCTTCAAAACGTTGTGGAGGAGGATGCTGTGGGCAGGAAGGATTTCCAGTAGCAGTCGGTATTGCAGCTAAACTGAAGAGGCCTCTGACTGAAGTCTGTTGCCGTGTAACAATCTTGTTGCTCAGTGTTCAGGTTGCAGTAAAATGTCCTGGATGACAGCGTCAGTTGTTGACAAGCACTTCTAATCCACCTCATTTGTCCACCTCATTTGCTTTTGCTGCTCCCTTTTAAATCTCTGTCTGCCACCATTGTTGCCATGGTTATATATCATAGCAACTGTCTGAAAGTAAAAAAAAAAGAGGAAAAATCCTTCCAGCTGCACAGCATCCAAAATCAGAGGGAATAATCGACAACAAAATGTAAACAAAAGTCTAGAAAAAGAGCTACTCCATATACAATAATGATAATAATAATAATAGTAATAACAGATTGTCATTTCCATATTAGCAAATGAGCTGGGAACACTGAACATTTTATTCCAAACCAAAACAGGAGACGTTTATCAATTCTTTATCAATATCATAATATTATGCTATTAAAGAAACCTGTTATCCCTGTTTCTATACAAACTCTAACATTCAGGTACCATTTTAACTAAAAAGTGCTTGACTATTTAGCTTTCCAGTAAACTGCTGAGTTAAAATCCAGTTATTTCGCTGCTTCATGTTCATCAACGCTTAGCATCCGTGAACAGGTATTCCAGCCCAGGGAGGTTGGACCGCATTCTTCTTCCCTGTTCTGACAGCCGAAGCAGCACATTAAGATTAAGATCTGAGGAATAAAAGTATTTCATTTGCTCAAGCTAAACTGTGATGCTGGTATCTGGCTTCACACTCTATGCCACCTCTTTCAAACGTGCTGTTGACTTTGGTTCTGTTCTCTCCAAAGGTGAAAAAGGCCTTTTTTGCCCTGGTGGCAAATGGCTTGAGGGCTGCGCCGCTCTGGGACAGCAAGTTGCAGAGGTTTGTGGGTAAGGCCTGTGTTTCCCCGTCTACGGTGTTGCTTAATGTTGGTTTGTGTAAGAACAGGGGTGTAACTCCGTTTCTTCCACAGGTATGCTGACTATTACTGATTTCATCAACATACTCCATTGTTATTACAAGTCACCAATGGTGAGCATGAATATACGACAACTTTAGTAGCTCAACATTGGTGGAGGTTTTGTTGTTTGTCACTGTTTTACACAAACATTATCTACAAATTAGGACTTAATATTTAACTGCTTAGTTAGTGTTTGTTTTAAACTTATGTTTTCTGTTCTTGGATCGTAAGTTTTACTTTTTAAATTGATGATTGTCATTTTACATCATTGCATCTCAACTCTGGGATTGTAAAGGCGGGTGCAAAGAGTAAAACAAAGTTGCATAAAGGGAAGAGCGGGAGACAGAGTTAGCATTACTTATTTGCTCTTGTTTCCTCCCAAAGGTCCAAATGTATGGACTGGAGAGCCATAAGATTGAAACGTGGAGAGGTGATTCCCTTCAAAGTAAATAACAACCACTAACAATAACATTATCTTGAAGCTAAAATATGAATATCAAATTGAGCTCTCCCTGTTTTTTAATCTAGATGTGTACTTAAAGTCTCCAACTCAGTTCCTTATCAGTATTTCTCCGCAGGCCAGGTGAAAACAAAAACTCTTCTTAGAGCAAATTCTCACGGACTTTTCCGCAGAGCATCAAATTCCTCTCTTGCGTTCCCTTTTCTTGTCCAGCCTCTTCGATGCCATCTATTCCTTACTCAGATACAAGATCCACAGACTGCCTGTCATCGACCCGGAGTCGGGAAACGTTCTCCACATCCTGACTCACAAGCGGATCCTCAAGTTCCTGCACATATTTGTGAGTCAGCTCTCTCTGCGTTATTTCTGTTATTTTCTGAAATAAAACAACAAAACCAGAAGGACTCTGGATGGGGACAAAAACGTTTTTTCACAGCACTGTACTGATTTATAGTTTCTGGATGTATTTTCAGGAAAAACACTTGCCCAAGCCTGCATTTCTAAAGAGGCCGGTCCAGGAGCTGGGCATAGGGACGTTCAGGAACATTGCTACTGTCCACCAAACATCATCGCTTTATGAAGCCCTGTCCATATTTGTGGAGCGGCGAGTGTCAGCGCTCCCTGTGGTGGATGGGCAAAGTATGCTTTTTAAAGCCAACATTTTACATCTCCTTGATATTATCGGCTCTTTAGACTGTATCAGCATTCAGCTGCTTGTTTTCACAGGCAAAGTGGTGGCGCTCTACTCCAGATTTGATGTCATCGTGAGTACAGCAGAAAAGATTTGATCTAAGGCTCTGGTTTCGGCCTTTCTGGACCACTGTTTGCCGACTTCTTTTTTTTTTTCCATAACAGAATCTGGCAGCCCAGAAGACCTATAACAACCTGGACATGACGATGGAGGAAGCCATTCGCGGACGCACGTGTTGCGTTGAGGGTGTGATGAAGTGCTATCCAGATGAATCTTTAGAAACGGTCATAGATCGGATAGTTAAAGCAGAGGTTCGTGTTGTTTAGGCTTGTGTTTTGCCATCAGGTCAGTCGATCAGGTGTTAAAAAAAACAAAAAACTTTTTCTTCTTCTTCCAGGTCCACCGGCTGGTTCTGGTGGACAGGTTGGACGTTGTGAAGGGCATTATCTCTCTGTCTGACCTCCTGCAGGCTTTGGTCCTTACACCTGCAGGGATTGATGCTCTTCTATCCTAGGAGGAAATAAAAGATGTTCCTCTTTTCTGCTTTTCTGCCTTTGCAGGCTTGACGTCTGGCAATGTGCAAATGCAGGTACGCTCTGACGTCGTTCCACTCCCTTCCACTCTTAGCAACAACCGTCCACCATCTTACTTAGTTACCATAACTATGGTGTATGGTTTTTATTCAATCTCCTTCAGAAGTGATCTAAGATGATGTTTACATTTCTAAGGTGAAAAATATAGAAACGTTCAAAGGGTATGAATATGTTTGGGATGCACCAGATGTAGTTTGCAATGTTGATTTGTGTCTTTTAGAGGATGAATGAAAGGAGAGGAGATTACCAGGCTGTGCCGTTTACAGTAAGATGATGTGTGTCTCCAATCCCATTTCTCATGAGGCTCCCCACACTGACTCAGTTTGCACAACGTGATCAATATGTTTACTCGCTGTAATCCTGTGTTTGTATTAAATACATGTGAACAGATCTAGCTGTGTGCGTGCGTTTTTTTTAAATTTTATTTTATTTTATTGAATCGGGGTTTGTGACATGTTCACGCTGACTTATTGCTTTGTCATAAGCAGCCAGCAGGAACCCTGACCGCATGGTGCCTCACTCTTGCTTTCTTTAACCCACCACTCTCTTCCCCACTTTACACGGTAAACAAGAAGCACGTGACCTTTTTTCCCCTTATCTGTGATGACGCTGATGATGCCGCCGCCCATCTGTGCTCCCACCGTAAGGACGTCAAGTTGAAATGATAAGAAGCTACAGCGGAAGTAGGTGTTTTTGAGCAAATGGGAATCAAATACAATGTCAACGATCCATTTGCTTGAAAGAATATTACATCGTGATATATTTGAGTGTTTATTTTTAGTCAATTTAACAATTAATCCCAGATGGAAATTTAATAAAAACAAATTAATTAATTAATTAATAACCTTCTGGTGTCGTTGTTGCTTTGTAGTACAAAAAAGGTCGAATTAAATTTGTTACCTGGGTTCAAACTGCCAAATTATTAATTAATAAATTGTGATATGTAAAATATTCATCTTGCTTTTGTTGTCCAAATAATTTTCAATATATTTCTGCTAATTGTAAGAAACATGTTTTAGATCCACACGTACTGCTGCCACAGAAAATAAGGAATAATAATAATAATAATAATAATAGTTTTTGTGATTATTTAATAATATAATTTCAATTAAATACATCGTATCTATATCAGCAAGAAAATGTGTAACGCATATTTATTTTGCCAATTAACCTTTTGTTTTGGAATTTATGAAGAAAACAAAACATATCTGTTTTAAAATTTGTAAGTAAATAAATGCTGTTTTGCTTCCATAATTTTATTAATGGAAGAAAGTCGGAATAATTTTTTTCGTTGTCCCTAATCCTCTTCCGCATGGGACACAGAATTTTTTATTTTTTTTCCGGACACTGAATTTTTTTTTTTTTTTTTACATGAGAATTCAGAGATTTTTTTTTTTTTTTTTTTTCTGGGCCATAATTTTTTTTTTTCAGTGGCCCTAATTCTCTTCCGTATCTTCCGTAGATTTACTTTTGAATTTGTATACGTTTAAAGCATCTTGCCAGCATAAGAACCTTTTCTTAAGTTTAGCTTTAGTGTCTTTTATTTTGAAGGAGTCATTCGGAAGCTGTAACTTTTCATTTAGCGCGTTGTCTTGACAGCGACCGTTCCATATACCCCGTGATCTCCAAAACAACATAACAAAAGTGGGGGAAAAACATGGCGAGCGGAGAGGAGGCCACAAAACGCCCCTTGTTAACCTCCTCTTCGGTCGGCCTGGAGGACCTGTTCCCTGCCGGGACCTCGGAGCAGGCGTGCGGGGACGGGAACCCGGAGCTCGACCGCTTGCGGGAATGTCTCCAAGCTTGGCTATCGCCGTACGAGCCCCTGCTGCTGTGGGTGCAGAGGCTGCTGGTCTGGGAGAGGCCGCTGTATAGCCTCTCAGCCGCCCTGACTCTTAACACTTTATTCTGGTAACGAATGAGTCTCTGTTTATCCACGTTTTAGCAATAAAACATCTTTTAATCGCATTTTAAGCTGGTGTCAGCGTAGGTAGCACGAATAAATGTCAAGTGAAGTTAGCTAATCCCACGTCTTTAGCCTAATGCTAACTTAGCTTGTAATTTAAATACAGTTAGCACGGAAAGCTTTAGCCGTGTCTGTTGTGTAAATAAATAAGTTGTTTCCTAATGAAACACCTGCTGCTGCTCAAACAGACATTTCTTGTCCTGCTGCGTGTCGGAGCTGTGGACCAGCTGTCCGTGTCAGACTCGCTGGGCACCGACATCGTTAATGCATCAGCAAGTTATAAGGATCTGTTTTTGGCTCCACAGGCTCCTATCCTCCACTTCCCTGCGGCCCCTGTTCCTACTGAGTGTGTCCCTGCTGGGCCTGATGCTGCTGGAGAGATGGAAGCCCAAGTTACCCGTCATTACAGGTGAGCTCAGGTGTAACTACTGTTATTACTGGCGGCCTTTTGGACCTGGCTCTAGGCTGTTTCACTGTGTTCATACTCCACAAGGCAATAATTTATCTGGGTAATGGCCTGGAACCTCAGGCGGATGTCAAGGGTCCAGATTTTTCACATTGCGGAAAATTTGTGGTGATAGAATTTGTATCATCTCAATTAAATGTTGTCGAAACTCATATCATCCACATGTCTTCAAGAGTTATGGAAGGTGATGCTGTGGGTTGGAAGGATCTGTATGAGAGTCTCATGTATTGTGGAAGAGAGACGTTAGAGATATGATCCTTGCTCATTCTGATCAATGCATGAAACATCCTTTTCAACTCCTCTGGACGTTAAGGTCGTGGGTCAAGTTTTTAAAAAGTTTGTTTTTTTTTAAACTTTGGAGTGTCTAATCAGCTGTAAAAACAATATTTCCTTGCCATGGTTGCACCTCAGAAGTGTTCGAAAGTAAAAAAAAATGCAAGCGCAAAGACTTGATGGGATCATTGCGCAAACTAATTAACTGGGACTTGTCATCATTTTTGAAGTTTTTCCTTTCCAGTAGTTAATGCTTATAATCCACTGTAGTTATGTAATTCCCATATCTAAAAGAGAGAAACATGTAGTAAAAGCATGCAAGACAAAAAATAAAATCCTGATTTTGAAATCTCCAGCTTTAATTTGAGTTCATAAAGTCTCGATAATTGTGATCAGGAAGAAGTTGAGGGTGGAGGATAAGTGTGAAAGCTTAGAGTCTTAAACCGACACCCTACGACTGGATTTAAGAGTCCTTTGAAGAGCATTGTGAGTCCACCACTGTGACTTTAGTGTAATTGAATTTAAGAAGTGTGTTTGTTAAAAATAAATTATTTATCTAACAATGAATCATATTAAATGCACCGGATTAAGGCAGCGTTGTACTAAGATAAAGGAATGATTCTTGATTTCTGATTTGAAAATAAGAAATCTGGATAAAAATAACTTCGAATGCACCTATCTGTAAAATTAAGACGTGTTTCTTCTTTATCCCTACAGTCCAACATGCTGAGGCTGAACCTGCACAAAGGTCTGCTTAAAATCACGTTTTCTGTGTGTTTTCAGTTTTTCCTTTTAGAAAACAATTTTTCGTTTTCGTCCTCCGCTTCTGTCAGTGCATGAAGATGATGGCTTAGTTCGTTCATATTTCAGGCTGCAGGTTAAGGCAGATTTATTTTCTGCACAGGTGTTAATTTCCTCTTTCTTTGCACGCCTTCTTTTTTTTTCAATTAAAGCCCAACTTTGAGTTCGGAGCATCATCTGCTCAGCGTCCCGGAGCTCAGCCACCACCTCGCCGAGAGCTACCTGACCTGCTGCTTGTATCTGCAGGAGACGCTGCAGTACAAACGCAGAAACCATGGAAGGGTGCGCACAGACACTCAGTCCATTTTAACCAAGGGAATTTGTGTAAATAATTATAAAAACGTTGGTTATAAAATCATTTTTCTGCTTCCCAGTTCTGTGTGATGATGTGCAGCGGCTGCTTTGTACTCTCTCTGGTTGGACATTATGTGCCAGGAATCATGATTTCATATATCATAGGTGAGTCATTTTGGGTCTAATTGTCATGCAGAAACACAGTCGAGCTGTCTGGTTGTCGTGACGAACCGCCTGCAGGATAATGAGTAAATGCAGTGTTGATAACAATCCTGTTAATAGAAAAAAAACATTATGTGTACAATGCAGCTTTTAAACTGCTGATTTCCTTATAGATCACTTATTATACATTTCTGTCAACTTTTATTTTCACCCCTGGTAAAGATGTGTTAGAAACCCACTGTGAGAGTGTTTAGGAACTTTAGTCATATATATGACAGAGGTCGTATTTCGTATCTTCTCCTCTAAATGGAAAAACAAGCAAACATGCCTTCAAACTAAAACGTGTGTCAGTTTTCATAAGCTTTGTGAAAATAGTCACTTGCCTTAATTGCACAGTAAATCAATAAGAAGCTGCTTACTTGGCTTTATCAGGGGTTGTTATAAATTCAGGAGGCGCTGTTGGCATTTCCCTCCCTTCTCTGCAGCATCTTGCTTTATTCATTGTGTACAGAAAGCCATTTTAAAAATAAATCTGTCAATGTTTTTTCTTCATGTGTGCCTATTCTCAGCCCTAAGCGTGCTGCTGTGGCCCCTGGTGGTGTATCATGAGCTGATCCAGAGGATGTACACCGGCTTGGAGCCGATCCTGATGAAACTGGACTACAGCATGAAGGGCGACACCGAGCACCGGAAGCACGACAAGAGGAGTGAGTGTTTGTTACAATATAACGGTTAACTTTTTTTCTTTTCTTTTTTTTTACTCTTTTCTGATAGAGTATCATATATTATTTATTGCATTTATGTGTGTAAATACTTTTTCCACAGAGGTAAAAAAGGAGCTGGAGGAGGGGGGTGAGCCCAGAGCAGAAACAGAAAGTGAGAGCGAGGAAGAGGAGGAAGAATTGTCCTGTTTTGCTCCAACGGTATGGACTCATACTACACAGAAGCTATATATTTATATATATATATAGATGATTGTTAAAGGAAGCAGGAGAAAAGTGGAACTTGGATATATTTTATGCTGAAATCAACTCAATTGTGAAATTTAGGGGTATAGTGAGTGTCTTCATTTCGAGTGTTTCAAGTACTACTACATTCCTGCACCTGGAAGGTGTGTGAAGGTGTCATGTGTTGTAATTAGTTTCAGGATTCTTCCTAGATCAGATTCAGAGTGCTTAGCAGTTGTTTGAGCTCCTGGATTCATTTACTTTAAGTCTCACTGATGTTGCAACCCGGCGTCACCACAGAAGAAGTATTTTCTTTTTTTCCGTCAAAAGTTTAAGGCGAAGACGAGATTCACATTTAAACTTCAACTAACTTTTTTTCTTTTTCTTTTTTTTTTTGCTCATGTTATTGCAAGGTGGATGTGAAAACGACAGCTCTGGCAATGGCCATCACAGACTCTGAACTGTCAGATGAAGAAGCGTCAATATTGGAGAGCGGAGGCTTCCCGGTCTCTAGAGCCACCACGCCTCAACTAACTGATTTCTCTGAAGGTAAGTCTGACTCCTTCAGTCAGCTCTGCAATTATTTTAGTAATTAATTAATACATCAATTATTCTGACAAAGAAAGATATGTTTGCTTCTAAGGAGGAACTAAAAATCAGGTTGGTAGAATTTTATTAAGTAGTGAGAGATTTGTGTCACTTCTCTGATCCAGACCTGGACCAGCAGAGTTTCCACAGTGACCCGGAGGAGGCCTACCTGCGGGATCTTCCTGAGTTCCCCTCCGTTGAGGAGTTCCCTTCCATAGAGCACAGTCTGCTTCACTTCCCCCCGCGAGCTCAGGGCGATGGCGGCCAGTCGGAGAAGGAACCGCTGAGCCCCGCCACGCTCCTCATCCAGCATCTAGCGTCGCCTCTGCACTTTGTGAACACGCATTTCAACGGACACGGACGGCCACCGGGGGGCGAGGAGGGTGCCCTGCCGGCAGCGGGGGTAAGGGAAGAGGCGGAGGCGAAGGCGGCGGTGAGTCAGGGCACGCAGCGCTCCTTGGAGGCTCTGAGCGAGGAGATAGTGAGCACGGCCATCTCCACCGTTGTGCAGAACACACTGTCGGCACTGCTGCGCTCCGGCGAGGATCCCTCCCTGGCCGACTTCCTCCCGACTGAAACCCTACCGGGCGCTCTGGAGTCACCCAGCCAGTCCGCCGAAACTACAGTGGGAGTCCCGGATCCGGACAGAGACCCGGAGGACGGGGCTACGACAACGGAAAGCGCAGCTGGCGAAGAGTACCCGGATGACACTCTAGTAGCAACTGAGGAAGAGGACTTTGAGCTTTTGGACCAAAGTGAACTGGAGCAGGAGGACGAGAGTCTGGACACAGAGGTGGTGGGGGCAGGGGCAGATCCAGACGCACCTCAGCAACCACAGTCATAGCCCCACTGGTCCCCCTTCCATCTGCTTTTGTTTTTATTTGTACATCATATCCATAAAAAACCCAAATATATATGTCTCTCTCTCTCCCTCTCTCGCTATCTATCTATCTATATATATATATATATATAGATATATATATGTAGATATAGATATGTATATCTATCTATCTATATATATAAATGCATTAGTCCTGCAGTTTACTAGTGAGACTCCATTCAGTAAAACAAAACTCTACTGTACCTTTTAAAGGGGACATATAATGGGATATCTTATTTAAGAATTACCCATTCTAGTGTGTTTACAGTCAAACTTCTTCTATTCTCGTTGCTACTCCCAATATCCTTTAATTTAAAAATTAAAAGCTGGTTCTGATTAACCCGTAATTGATGCAAAGTCTGGCATTAAATTAGCTCAAGTTGGAAAATTGTTCCAGTCTTACAGGTGGGAAGCAGCCAGCACTTTGTAGAAAAGTTTAAAGTTATAACATGTTCAGGTAAAATCCCTAAATGTTCCCCTTGATATTCAGTGCTAGTCAGAGGTTTTACTCATCATGGGAAAGAGTTTTGTCAGTCTTGTTCTTTTTGTTAAGTTAGAATAACACTACTGTTCTCTTTTTCTTAAAGAGAACAGTTAGAAGCTTGAATTTTTTTGTAGATTTTTTTTCTAATCCACGTTTATATTTTTTTTTAAAGTGATTGTCATGGAGGGGAAAAAAAATCAAAAAATTGCTTCTGCGTAGCCCGTTTCTCAACTGCTGCAATAAATGAGACACTAATACGCCAATATCCATGTTGTTACATAAACATACGCATTGCTTTGTTCAGAAACGTATTTAAATTTGCCCTGTAGTTGATTCCCGTTACGTGGACACAACTGGATGTTTACTTTTCATTAGTCCTGTCTTCATTCTTTTTGTCCACGCACCAGTTCCAGTGGCAGTGAAAACACACCATGATGCTGCCACCACCGTGGTTGACCTATGGAGCTATGGAGTTTAATGAAACTGCTTCCCATGATGAGTGTATCTGAACCACAAATGTATCCCCTGGTTCAGACGGTGCAGTAGAGGTTTGTGTCGGTTTCCTCCTGAATGTTTGAGGAGGCAGAACTTGAATGAAGGATTATCGGTTATGGGTTGTGTTTGCCTGGCAACCAGAATCTGGCTCCTGATTACAGCAGCTCACTAGCTGAATCCGTCCGAGCGTAAGTTTGTGAGACGGTAAAAATGATGGATTTAGATTTGTAACTATTAATATATGCTATAAATTATTTAAATTAACAGCCAGCTAGTATAGAAAGACTGAAAGTTTATTTTTATCCCTTTGGCTACCATATTGATTGTATATAGGTGTTTTAATGGCACAGTGTACATCCAGATGTAAATTGTAGGAAAATTACATGAATCCCTTACTGAACCTCTGCATTTTCGTTAAAAAAAAAAAGAAGCAATTTTCTTAGTGACTTGTTGCCTGAAAATTGCAGCTTTGACATTATTGGATGTTATGAATATAGAAATGGCACACAAGTGACTTTCATGCGTGGCGAAACAGAAGAAGGATGCGATTAATATTTTTTCTGCCATCTGTACATAATTCGTCCATTTGTGACTGAAAAAAAATGTTATATAGGCCCTACATGTGTATAGCTGTCACTATTACTGTTCATGCATGCGGTGTATCACGCATGTAGGAAAATTTTGTTTTCAGGGACTTCGGCTATTTTTTTTTCTTTTCTTTCTCCCTTTCTTGTAACGGCTTGGGAATTGCTACCACAATTTGCTCAGAAATGATCAAGTCCGTACGGAGGGGCCTTCTCTGCTTTCATAAACGACTCGGCATCCGACTCAGGTTGTACAAAAGCGATCGTAACACAGCGGAATGTGTCTCCGTTTCCTGACCAGTAGTAGTGCATCGTATTTCTACTAATCTCTGATATGTTTTCTCCCAGTTGCTAATAGTGTAGAAATGCAAAAAAGAAAAGAAAAAAAAGATGGGAAGTGTATTTTCTGCATGTAAAAACAGCACTCTGTTCAAGTTCTCCTTGTCTTCAGACAAAGTACTGCACAACTTGTGATGGAAAAGAAAAACAAAACAACAAACCGTTGAATGCTTCAGGTGAAAAGAGGTTCAGTTTGATATTTTGTTACTAATGATGGAAATAAAAGTTTAATGTTTAAAAATTTCTATACATGGCGATATGTTGGTAACGTGTGATGCTAACAAAATAATTTGATGTTTAGCGGCTATAAAAAGTGACGTTTAGTAATTATAAGGAAAAAAGGGAATATATTTTTTAATTTTTCCTTTATCCACAAAGTTCTCTATTTAATCTTTTATGTCTAAATGAACAAATCTGTTACGGATCATCTTCGCGAAGCAGAACCGATTTGACGTTGAACGTGGCAAAATGAAAACTTGAACCTTCACTTTTGTGAAGGTAGAAGAATAAAAGGACGAACTGGAACCAAATGAGAAGGAATTGACCAAACATTTTATTTGTTTTCCCGCCTTTCAAACAGGATCTTGAAATTGGATTTCCTTTTCCTGGAAAACGGAAAGAAAACACACTATTGAGTTGGGACTGGATGTAAAAACATGTTTCAGATCGTCAAAAAAAACAAAAAACGGCATAAAAGATAAGCTGAATGCAGTTTTAAACAATATTTAGTCAACAGTAGGTCTTTTTTTTGTGTGTGTTGTGCCAAACCTGCTGCAGTTCTTCTGCACAAAGCTCGAGTTCGTCCAACATCTTTCCTTCAACATTCACATTTTCCACAAGAGACCATTTGCCCTCCGTACATGTAACCGGAGCTGAGATGATGCCGTGTGGGAGACTGAACAAGTCTAAATACAGAAAGTTGCAACAGTATTCATATCAACGCACGTTTCGATTCCCTGCTGCGTAAATCCGCGCGCCCGGGTCCTAACCTGTGCAAGCTATACCGATTGAAAAAACCTCATCTGGACCAAAGGCTCCGTGCCAACCCTTCAGCACTTGCAGGATCCCGTTAGTGGCTGATATTGCGGCTCCCCGGCCGGTGGTTGAAAGCAAGGCCTCACGATGCTGACGGACCAGTGGTTTAAATTCTGTTTCTATCCATTTTCTGGAACAAAAGGAGGCTTTTACCTATTGTTCTGCTTCATTGCACATGATGCATGCAATCATTTAGGGCAGATTGTAAGTCAGGTGCATTGTGCTGGCATTGTTTGCACAGGCTGATTTTTAGCTGACAGATGTGAACTCTGCTAACGGGGTGGAATTAAACTGAAATGTTTATTTATTTCTAATAATTTAGATAATTATTCCGTACAGCTCATACAAGCCTTATTCACTTTTTTTCCCTATGGGATTTAAGTCAGGCACATTTGATGGCCAATCAAGGTCAGTAAAGCAGCTACTGCATTTTTTTTCCTTCCACTCAACTTTTCTTTTACACAATCACACACAGCATTTTGTGTAATTGCAACAGGAGCACTTGAATATTTCACTGTGTGTTTAATGATCCTACATTAAAAAGAAAAAAGGATTGTTGTAAAACTAGCTGGTATCTTGTCAAACACACCTGTCGTATAAAACCCTGAGCACCGGCTGGGAATAGAAAGACGGTACCCTGACCGCCCCTGGATAGTTGAACACTTTCGCCCACCGCAGGTCAACGACGAAACTGCCGCTGATGTTCCCCCACACAATGACATCCGCGACATCTGAAGCAGAGGAAGATCAAATTAGGATAACTTGTTTCTTGTTATTACTTTTCTTTCTTTTTTTTTTTTTTTGATGCGGAAGAAGTAGAGTAGACACCTGATGGCATCACGCACAACTTCTTTGCGAGCACAGCTCTGACTTCATTCACCAGCTGGCTTGCTATGGCAACAAACTGGTGGCTGCTGATGGAAGGAGCGCTCTCCACAAGCAGCGAGCATCTCGTGTTGACGAAAGACACCCCGGACACCATCACCTTCACCTCTTTGTCGGCGCGTCCATCAATGAGGCGCCCATACTCTCTGTAGCGCTCAGATAAGTCTTTAACTCTCTGCTTCCTGGCCTCGTCGCTCTCACTCTCTGAATCGGCGTCGAAATCGTCCAGCAGAATGATGACGTGGGCTTCATGGAAAGCCTGTTCCAGATCTGTGTGAACCGTCACCTGTGAATTCACCGTGTTGGATTACATTTTTAAAATCTGCACGACTTCAGTTACGCCAAGGCGATGTACCCGATGGAGCAGACTGAGCGCCGAATCCTCAGTGTCCAACTTGAGCATCTGCATTTCTTCCTCATCGCCGCTCAGGTGCAGCAGGTGGAGAGCAACCGTTTGAACGTCAGGGAACACCTCATCAGACAGCAGGTTTGGGATCAAGATTTGGGAAGTTAAGCAGAGAGCGCTGCAAGAAAAAACAAAAAACAAACAGAAGAAATATCAAGGCAAATGGATTGAAGGGGTATTTCCATTTGAAACATTCATCCTGACTTACCCTGTGATCCAAACGTTACAGGGATGAATTAGACTCAGGCGATGCTGTTCTTCAGCAAAGAGGCTAAGTTGCGTTTCAAGATTCTCTGCTACAATTGTCTCCACCTCATCTTCGGGTATTTTCGACGTGACGCCATAGTAGACCTGAGCAACAATAATCAACAATTACTTTAATCTGAAGATGAATTCTTAACATATCCATGGAGTTTGAAACTACCCTTTAAAACACAGGTGTCAAACTCGAGGCCCGGGGAGTCAAATCTGGCCCGCCGTAGCTTTTTATGTGGCCCTCTAGACTCCACATTACATCAGTGAGTCCTTCCAGTTTTTAAAAAAAGATAAGTTCACAAGATGGTTTGAATAAAGAGTAATAACATCTACAGAGAAACTAGAACTACTGAAAACTACATTTTCTAAGCATGACAACAAAGTGAGACCACAGGAAAAAATACAAACTAACTTCAAAAATATAAAGGTATTTGAAGTAGAATTAAAAGTCTAGAAAGGAGGTTTTGGGCCGACTTGAACAATAGCAGTTAATATAATAGTAGCAGTAGCAGAAAAGTCAATAGGTGATTTGTATGTTTAACCAGAGAACATGTCAGGTTCTACCTGGCAATGGTCCACAAAGTCATTGTAACCACCCAAGAACATCCCTTTGCCCCCTTGTTCGACCAGCTCCCTCCAAATTAAGGGACTTTCCTCGTGTTTCCAGCCATTTTTATTGCATGTGGATTCAAGCCATCTCTGTATGAAGAGTAAGAGCAGAAGTGTAGAGACAAAATAGGGAAGGACAAATAAGAGTAAATGAAACATAAGAATGGTGTATTATGGTGAAATAACAGCATTAGAATAGAATAGAAATAACATTATTGTCTCTGGAAATTACAGTCAAATCGAAGCAGATTTACACCGAGATTAAAAGCATAAAAACATAACTGAGAGAAGGATAGATTAAAAATTATTATTAAAAACATTTGACAGAATATGAATGTATATTAATCCATAAAAAACAACAGAAGACTATTTCTAAGAAATGGAAAAAAACAGTACAAATAACAGTAGGGACTGTTTTTGAGATTTTTGGGAAGAAACCCAAAAAAGTCTGCTCCAGAAAACGTCCCTTCTCGGCTTCCGTAATGGATGGCATGATATTTTTGCATTTCCTAACGTTCATAATATTAACTTCGTATTTCTCTCTTTTCGTTTATTGCAACAAAGGTGCTACAAATCACATTAAAACCTTGTAAAATGGAAGAGGCATAACAACCTCCCACTCAGATGGCAGGACGGGGATCTTATGGACCCTGAAGCTCGGAAGGGTTCGCTGCAGAGTGTCTGCTAACCGCTCCGCTTCGGCATACAGAGGACAGTCCGCCTTACCTATAGATGTGGACATTTTTTATACGTCCTTCATGTAACTATTATTATCATTAGAAATATATTCTAAAACATAAAATAAAACAAGATAAAGGATTACCAGCGAGCACAAATTTGGCCATTTTACAACATACTGTCACATCTTAACCATTGAAAACAAGAAGGCGTCTGTTGCTTGGCAACCGAGGTGAGTTGTTGCGTGGGTTTGAATCCGTGTAGAAACATTTTTCATAAATCCTTAAAATATATTTGTACATTTTTTCAGATTTCAACATGTGAGAAAAACCAACGTATACATAGTTTCTAATATAAGCATATATTATTTTTTAGGAATTATTGTTTGAAATACTTTGACCAACAGCGTGAGCTTGACGTACAGAGAAGATATTTCGTTTTTAAAAAAATACTTGACCAGAAGAAGAAGAGAGGTCGACGTTGCTGGGGGGACGCAATACTGCAGCGCACGCGACTTTAACCTGCACATGGGAATGAACGCTAACATGACTTAGGCAATATTTATCTTAATTTTTAGCTTTATTCACCATCACTAAACAACAATTTCTTTTCGACTCTTTATGGAGTGGCAAGTGCAAAGTCTACAGAACAGCGTTTGTTTTGTATGTGTTTGTGTTCCGTTGAAATAGGGGGCAGCTAACGAGAGCTAGCTTGTCATTTCATTACTGGAGGGAAGCATTTTGACCTTGTTAGCCGAATACGTTAGTTTTTCCTACTAACAGATCATTTCTTGTGCCTGGCTTCTATTTAAGAGTGTTACTGACTAAAACATTGGGAATTAGTAACGTATTGCCTGTTTACGTGTCACCTGCTTGATATTAAAATATACATGACCTGCATATTATTTAAAACGAGCAAACAAAACCTGTTTTATTTACATATTTAGGTAATTAAACTCAATCTAATTCCACAATATGACTATGTGGGTGACAAATGACATCATAAAATGGTCACTGCGCCTTTGCTGCCGCAGGTTTCCATGGAAACGGTCTAGTATCCCAGTGCTAGCATCAATTAAAGGCTCCTCTTTATCTAGAAATGGCTTTACAGGCTTCTGGGGCGGGAGGCTGAACCAAAGCCGCCTTTCTGGGACTCTTAGTACCACAAGGTTCTATTCCTGTGGTGAGAAGGACAACGAAGATCTAAAAGACAGCAACAGTCTCACTACAGAGAATTCACTTTCTACTGGTGAACTCAACAAGACCTCCTCAGAGCAGAGACAGAGGACTTCCCCGTTCCTAGAACTCCTGCATCACTGCAACTCCCCATCAGACGTGTTGGACCTCGCATCCAAGTACGCGCCCACAAATCGACAGGTCAGCCAGTGCCTCAGCCGCATATGGTTCTCCACAAAGAAGCTATCGGACGAACAGCGGCGCTACGAGTTGCAGCTGATGTTTGAGCATCCTGAATTTGAAAATCTTCTGCAAAAGGCGACGAGGTCTATCCAGTACATGCGTAACGAGGACGTTGCCTACTCCCTTTTGAGTGTGGTCAACCTGGGGGTGGCTCAGCGCAGCCGCGTGATCCAGACCTTCCTTCGAACTTGCCAGGTGAGCAGTCAGAGATTGTCTTCTTCAATTTAAAGACACTCTATTGTTTTCATGTTGACCCTAATTTGTTTTATTCACAAACAGGAGAGACTGAATGACTTTGACGAGAAAGCGCTGTCCATCTTGGCCTCTGCTCTGGAGCGTATGAAGGCTAGTCAGAATGTGGATGCTTTAAAGGAAGGCATGAGGTATCACTTGATATTTTAATTCAAGTATGAAGTAGTGTCAGTTGATTTTTAAGCTTATTTTACAGAGTTTTCTTATGCTTCAGGCTGGTGGTTGAGGCCCGTCTTCCTGAGATTCAAAATGTTTTGGCTCTCCAGACCATGATGCGACTCCTGGGAAGAGATGCTCCAAGAGAGCTCAAACAGAAACTAGAGGTAAGTTTGAGTCTTCACCACTTTAGGGTTTATGATTTTTCTCTTAACTATCTGAATTTATAAATAAATAAATGTACAGCACCTTGCAAATCTATTCGTTCTTGTTGAAATTTTGTTTTTACATTTACCCACTTTACAGCCACAAATTCCAGTATATTCATTTAGGTCATTCATTAGTGATTTACACATACTGAATTTGCAATATTGATATTAATTGAATATGTTTGCAGCTTTAATTTAACTATTCATTCTCCCATCTATCGTTTTCCAGTGAAAACGCTGAAGAATTTCTAAACCGACTGTGTTTTTGTGAAGCACTGTATGTTATTTTCTGCTGGACCAAATCTGCCCCATCAGATTTTCTGTACCCTGTGTGTTTCAGAGGAAGGCTTTATCAATGACTGACCAGTTCAGCCTCCCCAATGCCCAACACATGATCTTCACCATGGCCACTATAGGGTTCCACTCCAAACCGCTGCTGAAGTTTTGTAGTGATAAAATCAAAGGTAACACCTTAACCACAAGGAAAGACTTGTGAATCACTTGAACTGTTGACCAACTTGAAAGATATGTAGGAGATATATTCACTGGTACTTAATGTGTATTTTCTTCCTATTTCTGTGTTTTCTGGTAGACAACCTTCATGACATTCCTTTTAACATACTGTACAATATACTGCAGTCCTATAAGGAGCTTCTCTACAGAGACACAGACCTGCTTACTAGCATTTCAGATCATGTTGCCTCCACATTTGACATATGGACCAATAAACAGGTGCTGGAAGAGACATTTATCTTCTAATCTTTATTTGTCGACATTTGTAAGAAAAGAACTTGCCAACCATATTCAGTTACATAATAATATACCCTTTTTTTTCAGCTGGTCTTCTTCCTGTCTGCATTTAAGGACCGTCTCTTCTGTCCTACCTCCTTAATGGAGCCTTTCACTGAAAAGGTGATTGCCAACCCTGATGCGCTCACCCTTAAGGACCTCCTGTCTGTCTTAGCGGTTTACTCCTCGCTTAACTACGATCTGCGGCATCAAAGACAGGCGTAAGTCACCAACCGTTCCTTAGCAATCAGAATTGTCTGACTAAAGATGTTTTTTACTTTTACTTTTAAATATATATCAGCTAACAAAATTATCAGATAAATTAAAGACCCCTAAGTTTAAGTTCAGGTATAGAACTTACAGGCTTCTTTTCCGTCCATTGAGGGAAAATGCAATGTGCGTCTGCATATTGTAATTAGGATTTTCTCCAAAATAATAACTAATATTTTATTAAATTGCACATATAGAGCACAGTTCAATAATCCCAGGATGAGCTGCACCCAGTTCAAGCTGCTCTGGCAAAACAATCACATTAAATAAGCATACATTTCCTACTTTGTTCTGCTTAGTTTTTCATCAAATGAAGATGGTATTGGACAAAAAAACAGCCTCCTGATATGGGTTGCTTTTTCTGTTTTCCTTTAAATTGTTAGAGCAGCATTCTATGGATCAGGCTTTGGCTTTGACCAACTTCTGCTTGTAGAAACATTGAGGCTAATATTTCAAACATCTAGGAACTGTATATTAAGTGCTTAACTACTGCTGTTGTATATGAAGATAGATTTTTTTTTTCCTTGTTCTTTTTCATATCTTTAGGTTTCTTGATAGTCTCAGCCATGCTCTCATCTCCTATCTGCCCAAAATGTCTGGCTTGGAATTGCTAAAGGCTGCCCACTACCTGTGTGGGATGAATCACTTCCCATCTGCACTGCTGGAGCAGCTCCTGAGTAGTAGTACGCTGGAACAGCTAGCATGTAAGGACAATCAACCCATAAACATGCACTGTTTGATAAGTTAGGCTGTATTTCATTTGTATGTTTGATTTTGCATTTCTAAATGAATCTACTGTCTTCTAAGCTACAAGTTTCACAAAGAGCAAGGAGAGAATGTTTCAGAGAGTGGACATATGTCTCCGTCTGGACCGCCCTCCTCTTCCTCAGCCCTTGACTGTCCCCCCGTCCGTCCTGGGGAACCCCACTCCCAACCCGTTGGTTAATCCGCGCCTCTCAAAGAGCCTGCAGAGTGTGGTGGCAGATCAGGCGAATGCAACTCTGCAGGAAATGTTGGTGGTAGAGAACTTCTACGTCATAGGTAAAGATCTTGGTCTTGGAGGAAAGATGTTGTTGTGCACGAACTGGTTCAAAACACGTGTTTTTATGTTCGCGCTCTCAGATGGTGTTGTAACCATACCTCTTCCAAACCAGCCATGTGTGACGGAAACAAGTAGCATTTCCCCAGCAGAGAGCAGTCAAAGGTAAGGAAATGGCAGCAGTAGACTGGTTGATCTTACAATTAAGTCCAGCTTTTTTGCAAATCTGCAGTCTGTGGCAGGTTTTTCTTTTTTTGGTAAATGCTTATGTCATATTTGGTAAAGTTTGCTATGAAGGCAGGTAATGAGGATGTTTCCAGGTAATGATGTCCGCTGTGATTTCTCACGTGCATCTGCTGCTGTTCTCACAACGGTTTACGGCAACAAAGTCCAAACATGTGAAGTTAGATGTCTTAGACAATTAAATGTCCAAATAGATTTCCATTTAATGGCAAGATGTTGCATATTTAGATAAAGATTTGGGTAAATACAGTAGAAGATAGTCCTACAGATGTAGTTTTTTGTAGGGTTGTGTTGTTTCCTCTATTTATTAATAATTGACATCAGTTTTATTGCATCCATAATAAGTTTCTCCTCATGCAGCTTTAAAAAAAGACTATTAATAACTCAAAAGACTAGTACAGTCTTTCTAATGAGACGTCTTTTGGAGATTCAAGTTGTTTTTGAGAATGTTTCATATCAGCAGCGTAACAGGCAGTTTTAATTGGAGTAATATCGGTACTAATATATGCATCATAGCACTTTATTAATACTTTTGAACATGAGTTTATTTCAAGCCATATTTTTTAATTTAGAGCATAGTAAACATTTAATAAGAACACAAACATGAACAAAATCAACCATAAAGTGTTGGGAAAGGTCTTCAGATGACTGCTGAAACGTTTTCTGATTCATTAAAAAGCAAAAACTTCAGCAGCTTAAAAATAAAAAAGCTAAACTGAGCTGAACAGAGCAGAGTTGGACAAAGAAAAACTTTAAATAGCTGGGGCGTAACTGAAATGGGGTAGCAAAGGTGGGTACAAGGGCCCTAACTGCAAAGACATAAAAGCTGAAGTACGACCAAATAGCAACTGGAACTAAAAGGAGAAACAGGCCTGACAGGAACCTCAGAATATGAGGACAAATATAGAAGAAGAGTAGCACTAAGAAACTAATCATAAGGAACTATAGCAACAATGAAATGATGCTGAACAAAACTAGACATAATTCAAAATAAAAGAAAAAGGGAATAATCAAAGTAAACACGCTAACAGGATTAATCTAGGGAAACTATTCAGAAAGGGTTTTAAACACCCAAGAATTGTTGCATAAAGATCATGAAAAATGTAAGTAATCATACTGAAGAAGTTTATCTTTATTTTTTGTTTTCTCCCTCAAAGACATAGCCAAACCTCTGTATCCAAATCCAGTTATTTTGTTTTTGTTCAAGCTGACACGTCTTTTTTTGTTGTTTGTTTGTTTCATGTTCTAGAATTGCTGTTATTTATACACCAAACTCTAGTTTTTGCTTTGGTACGTCACACCCCCGTGGGCCCCTCGCTCTCCAGATCCGTCATCTGAAGATTCTGGGATACACTCCTGTCTTGGTGAGACTTTTGTCTTATTGTACCCATAAATCTTCCCTGTTGTCTCTCAGTAACAGTTTGGCTACTTCATTTCTTAATACGCAGCCATACTTTAACAGTTTATTAGATGTACTGAATGAACATTGCTTTAAGTGTGATATGAATTCGTACGGTTTAAAAATCTATAGGCAATACCTGTTAACGTCTTCCTGGAATGTGACGTTGATAAAATGCGAGCAGGCTGATGTAGTTGTGTAAGTTGAAATATCGGCTGTTATCAGATGAAGCAAACCTTAAATTTGTATTCTTCGTCTGAAGGTAACAGAGCAACTTCTACAATCTTCATCTGAGGAGGAGATGACGGATAAGATGCGAGGACTCGTTTTTCCAGAACACGCATCAGACGCACAACCTCAAGTGGGAGATGTGGAATCCTAGACACATGAAACAGGCTCAGATTTTATTGTGCAAATTAATTGTTTGTCAAAAGTGAAAACATGTATATAATATTAATAAAGTGTTTACAAATGAAGGGCTCTGAATGTATTTTCCGTTTTTGTCGGCACGACAGAACTGAGCTGTTCCTTTGAAATGCATTTTTTGTTATAATAAAAACATTTTCTATTTTTAAGATTTCAAACAGCTTTACAATGGCATTACAGCAAATACCCGAGATGATCTTTTCTTCTGAGAGTTGCTTATTCAGTCATTGTGGAAAAAAAACTGGGCAATAACTGGCAAATGACAAATAATCTATACGCGTTTTTAGTCATTTGCTTAACTCCCAAATCAGTTTAAAGGCTTCACAGAAACATTATGCTAATTCCGTCAGTGCTTGTGGTGGCTGTGAAAAGAAACTTGCTACTAAATGAAACCAATAAAACCAGCGTGAGCGCTTGCACAGAAACTGCAAGGTGAGCACGGTAAAGGTGGCGCGCCTTTGAAGCTCCGACCTCTGCTGAAAGTACCAACAACCGAAGAGAAAGAAAAAAAAAACACACAAATGTAGGGAGACAGGAAATGGTGCAGCTTGTTATTTTCAGTCTGCTTGCAGCTCCTTGTGTTTATGCTAGTCATCAACCTCAGTTCGGTCTCTGTGTTGATTCTCAGAAAATGAATGAGAGCACATGTTTGCAGGAGAGGTGTCGCAGCTTTTTAAACTGTATTTATTTAAGTTGTGGTCAGTGTTGATCCACAAGGTGTTGCACTGATTTACAAACTCAAGAGAACTCTTTAAATGTGGTTAAGTCCCCTCATTGAGGCACCACCTTCTGTTTCGACCACAAAGATAGGGGTTCCCAAGGACGCATCTTTCTTTTACAGTGAGCGAAACAGGAAGTGAGCAAAACCTGACACTGTCTTTAATATACGCATCATTGTTTCAGACGCCCACATAAAGGAAGTGCTGCTTTTGCTAGAGATGAATACACACAAAAAAATTAAACAAAAGAAACTGATTACAGTTATGTTATATTCATTGTAAGTCCTATAGATAATAAGTGTGTTAAGGAGTGGGATGGACAATGATCCAGCGATGTCCGAATCATCAGAAGTGTTTTGGTATAGGATGCTGGAGTCCTCTTTTCTTCCTGCGTTTCGCAGGAGGTCTGGGTTTGGTGTTTATGTAGTCGCTCTGGGAATCTGCATCCTTCATCTTATACTGCAAGACATTTAAAGCGACTGAATCAGTGACTGGAAGTTGTAAATCTGCACATAGAGAAGTAGCAGGTATAATCAAAGTTTGAAGTCAAGTTGTGGCGTTTGCGGTTTGCTTACGAGTTGGAAAAATATGTAAAAAAAAAATGCTTATAATACAGTTTTAATCCATTTTGGTTGGCGGATTTCTAAAACACAGGAGACCACGAACAAACACTTTCAAACTCTTATTGTCAATGTGACATACGTCCTGTGCAAATCAATCGAGAAGCATACAAGACCTAATTAGGGCAAAGATTTTTTCAGGTGAAGCCATTCTTTTTTTTTTTTGGAACTGACTGATATCTGGAACAATTCACAGTTTTATTTAACTTGACCCAGTTTTATCTGAGTAAAATATACCCCTTATAGCATTGCTGCTGTCACATGTTTCACTCTGAGTCTGTTTGCCATGAGTGCAAAGCAAAAAGACGTCTACATTTGTCTATTTATAGGAAATCATATCGCTCTTGCAACTTTCACACTTATTATTCCATCTTTCCCTAATGTCTTGTAGTCATATTTAGACAGGCTTTTTTTTTTTTTTAATTTTAGCTTTAAATTTGTTTTCATCAAGCCAAAAATAAACTCTCCCCCTTTGCTTTTAGATTATTCCAGCCAGGCCTGAAGGCTTTCTTTGATGAAAAATGCTTCTGCTTTCACATTTTTATATCACAAATATCTGGCAATTTGACAGATATCTGAGATCCTTGTTTCATAAACCTTTTGTGTTGTTGACACTGTTGGTGGTTACAGCTTTAGAGCTGAGCATCTTCGCTTTCAAATACGATAATACTACATGATAAAGCCCTTTATCTGTATTTGTTCTAGCAGCCATTATCCTCAAAAATGTTGTTTTATAATAAAATACTCATAAGCACATAAATATCAAGGATTTATGTTCCTCTAAGCTAAATAAATACTTGCTGAAGCTTTTAATGTCAGGTTCTACAAATTTACCACCAATCAGATAATTAATTAAATAACTAACTGCTTGCATATGTCTTGAGGAACTAAGTATTTCTATAACATGGTTTTTAAAAATGACAAATAATTTAAAGTTGCAATTACTTATTTTTAGTCGTCTGTTTCTAAATAGGATTACGTTTATAATGTATTAAGTTGTTTCATCACTTATTTTCTACCGTCTTTGTGCATAGCCTATATAGATCCATGCAGTATAGATCTGACATGCTGCTCATCATTTGGTTCAGTCACACAAAAGCCGCTGCCAGCCTCATGTTCTGCAAAGAAGGCAGATGTTGACTTCAGATACTGAAGAAGTTATTTTGCTATGAACTCTGGGCTTGCACAGCTTTCACATGTGCAAAAACCAAAGCAGAAACACTTTTATGCTTGACAGCATAAATTTTGGGTGACTGATGTAAAAGAAAACCCAACTGCCCAAGCAAAAAACGTGTCGCTTAGCATGCCGCCGTCTGGGTGCGAAAATGTCATTCAGTGGGATGTTCAAATTTGGAGACTGGCTGGAAGTTACATTCACAAACCTCCAGCTTGGCCCAAACATTTCCAGCTGTAATTATTCACTTCAGCAACTTTTTAAATCTTGTTAAAGAACTGAAGAGAAAGTTGAATGTTTTACACCCGGCCAGAAAATCAAACATTCTCTTGATTCTGCCAGTGTTCAGTTTTTCGTTATTGCAATCAGTACACTGCAACCGGCATGCTTAACTTACATTTAAAAATGCTTCATTTTTATGCTTAACGTTTCTAAATTCCTTGTTCATATTCGCTTTAGAAACATTTGATAATGTTAGTTACATAATGCTGAATTACAATAAGGTTGTCTAACATTAATACCCAATTAACATTTACTATGGGTTAGGTAATAATTAATGTATAGTTACCATTTAATAACAATCATTTAGATGTCTAATGTTTGTTTACTTCTTGGTAGCTTCTAAAGTGTTGCAAAGGTTGTTGATGGACATTTTATTATCCAGCTTCTGTATTTGGTGTTTTTGCTACCATCAGAAATTCCTAAATGTTTAGTTACATGGTTATAATGCCTATTTAAGCTGTTCAAAAGATTTGTAATGGATTGTTAGCTGTGGAGAAACTTTTTTTTTACTTTGTTCTATAGAGAAAGGAAAAAAAGAAATATTTTGACTTTGCACTGACAAAAAAAAAATCAATCAATGATTGAGTTTTCTTCTTGGGATGGGTGACATTCAGGAATAACTTACCCAGATAATCAAGGCAGTAATAGTAGCTGCTAGGCTGTAGGTGCTAAGAAGTGCAACAACCACTATCCAGATCCATACAGGTGTGCCTGCTTTCTGCTCTTCTGGTTTGTTTGTTTTACATTCTTCTGTTTTGCGCGGGCATCCTTGTCCTGAAAGAACCATATGTTAAAAGTTTGTTTTTTTCTTTTTAGTTTATCTTACAGTATGCACACTTAATATTGAAATGAGTTTTGATGTCATCTCTGACATATTCACCTTCCTCAAGGATCAGGACTGTACTGTTGCTGCTGATGACAGGAGGAGGGTAAGTAACTGTACCCTCACACATGTAGATCGCTTGCTTTGTGTTTGCTTTTCTCGTAAGTCTGAAACCAGTAAGTGTCCCGTTCTGGTCTTTTTCTGGGTAGATGTCTAGATCGGTTCGGTTGTGCGGTTTTTGAGTATTGGGGTACACTTGAATCATCTTTTGGTTCTTGAAGAGCTTATATGTCACCTCAGTGTCTTTGTCTTTGGCTTTGGCGTGTCCGGCAGTCATGTTTGGGCAAGGCACAAACACATATTTGGGGCTTTTTGTTGTTGTGCATTGCACGTCCCACTGTTGCTCTGAAGAGAAAAATGTGAAAGAGATTGAGCGTTAATTCAGTTTTTAGCAGTGATCGTACATTTCATTCATACTTGATTGCTAAATGTATGTTCTGAATTAATATTTTCAAAACACCCTTTAAACAAATCAAAAGAGCTTTAGAAAAAAAAGAGCTTCAGAAATCCATCCCTCTTGATATTTTTTGCTTTAATTTTGTCTAACCATGGAAATGGTTGTTTCACAGCAACCGCACGCCCACAGTGGAATCTGCTTGATATCAGCCGTTTTAGGCACTTTTACCTCTCATAGGCATGATGAAAATACAAGTTTGTCAAGCGAGTGGCACAGTTGAGTCACCCAGTGTTGCTGCGTCTGTGCCGTCGCAAAGTTGTGTGCCAAGTTCGGTTTTCTCCAACATAACTGTGTTTGCAGAGACTGTTTTAACTTTGTTGCTGAATGATATTTTGCTGCTTTTCTTGAATTTTCTACTTTGTTGAACTCTACATAGAAATAGATTAAATAACAATAATCCAAGACATGAAACCAGAGTTGTACTTGTACCACACATTATTGTGTTCTTTGGAATTGCCTAACTAAAGTTGATAACCGTTCCTATCGTCATTCTAACCTCTACCGTAACTTGTAAACTCTTATATTGTGTTTTTAACTTACCGCTGCATCTGCTAGGTGACGTGCAGCTCAGCAGGATTATTAACAACCAGTAAACTCCCATCATGGTCCCGACTTCTGCACGGACAGCGACGACTTGCTTCTAGCAGAAGGATCTCCCCTCATCACCGACCAACTCTAAGCTCCTGCGACGAGCTGCATGAAGCCGTGTGCTTGCAGAGGAATCTGATCTGTCTCCCTGATACAGTCAACCCCGCTTCCACGCACGTGTTCTTGTCATGTTAATACATCATATCCTCACTTTACTCCCCGAACGAAGCTCACCCACAGAGCTGCAGTGACTGAAGCTCATGCGCCCTCTCGAGAGAAAACATCCTGTGGCAGAAAACGCCTCGTCTTATGAAGTTTCCGCTCTCTCCTGGGGTTTATGACCTCCTGTGACTTACAGCTTGTGATCATGAATCATGAATTAAACAAAGAAATCATCAGATATTTGCTTTCCTCCCCCCCCCCTGCTTTCTTTTGTGTGTGCTGTTTAACTTCTGAGATTTTATTTTGTCAGAAAGTACGTATTGGAGAAATGAAAGCCACACAGGTCACACAAAACACTCTGGTACGTGTTGTTTTTATTTGCTCTATGCACCCCAGATCACCCTTACTTGTTAGAAATAGAACTTATTTGCTGGAAAACGAAACTATAAGGTTGTATAAGTGTGATTCCTTTAAAATTAACACAAAAATAACATGCGGCACAAATGGGTACGTAAAGAATTTAAGTATAAAATGATGTGAGGTTTTATGTGTTAGTTGATTGAAAGCACGCATCTAAAAAAAAATTATTGCAAAGTCCTGAAGTTGTTTTTGTTTGTCAAAACGTTTCCTTTTGCAGCGTAGATGTTGGATAGCATCTCTAGTTTCCTGTAAATGGTGCAACATTTGTAAGGAAACTTGCAGATTAGCCTGCTACTGACTCTTGTTGAGTGTTTAGTGAATTTGGATGTTTGAAGTTAGCCTGACACCGCCATGTCATGCTGGTCAGCAGTTTGGTTATACACTGCTGTGGGATGGCATCATCTTCTTCAGCCAACAGTTTAAGTTCCTAAGAGTGGAAATAAGGGATTACCAGTTGCTGTAGAATCTAGTTTTAATATCTCGTTGCTTCGAGATTGCCTCCATTTATGGCCGAGATCAACACCAAAACACTCCCTCTACCAAAATTTGTTTGGCAGTGGCAGAGAAAGACTGGCAAGTTTTGTGTGAGTGCGGCTGAAGTTCTAAAAGTTCAAATTATGACCCTCCAACATCCACTTCTCCCTTTTTAGTTTGTTTTTCTCCTAATGTAACATTATGAAACACATCCAAACATCTCCACTTTGGGCTCGACCGTCTGAAGTACCTTTCTGTGATTGCACAACTAAACGAAAAAGGGCAATTGCTCTGGTTGACAGCAGCAAACGCTCCGCTGACATTTATGTGCCTGACATTGTGTGATTTCAGGAAACGCTGACAGACAGAGAAAGACACATTTATGAGAAGTGATTAAGAAACACAAAGTATTATGAGTCATTATCTAAGGAGCATGTACAAGAAAAGCATGTTCAGACCAGGTATAGGAGATGACTTGTCTGAAACGTGTCAGCATAAACGTCTTGGTTAAAAAAAAAAAAAAAGAGAAAAGAAGTGATCAGAAACATTCACGTAGATCCACTAGATGGCAACAATGCACTTTATAATCATTCTACTGGTGGTTTTCTCTCATCCTGTAGGCTTCATTATTGGTACCCGACAAGCTTTACCTCCTTTTAATAGCCTGTCTTGACTTAAAAATAAAAAAAATTACTGTTCACGTTTCCATTTGCATCAGTTTACTTACATTAATAGGTGTTAGAAACCTTAACTAGGAAGAAAATATCTATTTTGTTTGTAGGATTGTGAAGCATTCAAATCAGGAAAGGACAGAGATCGAAATGGATGACAATTATCTTTTAATCTGCAACACCCACCTCAGACCTGAGGATGGGTCTTCACACAATCCCAATGAAATCCAGTGTATTTCATTGGGATTTTATGTAGTGTATGGAAAATTATACAATGTTTACCTCTCTTTTTCTGCAGCTTTTTTTTTTTTGCAAATTAGCTCAAGATTAGATGGAGAGTCTGTGAACATGAATTTTCATGACTCGTCTCTGATTCTCGGATTTAGGTCTAGACTTTGACTGGGCTGGTTAACTAATCTTTTAGTAGTTAATTTGTACTTAGTGTTCAAATAACTAATACGGAAATTTCACCGCAGTACCACTAAAAGCAACCCAAGTACCGCCAGTGGTACATGTACCGCAGTTTGAGAACCAAGGATTGAAACTATTATGTTGGGTCGCCGTATTAACGCAAAAATATTTTCGGATTTTTTTTTTTTTTTTGTTAAAAAATGATTCATGCAGAATCCCCTCTCTCAATCCCCCCCCAAAAATACTTTAAGGTTTATAGTTTTAACGTCACCAGATTTGATAAAAATATTTAGATGTGTGTTAACTTTTTGCAAGACGCTGCATCTCCCCATACCCCTGTCCTAACGTAATTTCCGACGGCCCCTGAAGGCAGCGTCCATGTCCGTTCCTGGGCTGGACAGGAAACGACGGAGACGCGCAGCGTGTCTCCACAGCAGCTGCGGGAGAGAAGAATGGGAATGGGAACAGATTTGTGGATTGCAGGCGAGGGAGCGCGTGGAAACATGAGGACAGTTTAAAATAGACTCATAATTTTAAAATCGTTAATTATCCACATCGTAACAGGAGTTTGTCCCGATATTTTCTCCCGTTGAGGACAAGGATATTTATTTATTATCTTGGACAGCACTGAGGGGAAAACGGGAAGCCTCTTTGTGAATCCCATTTCACAGTAAGTAGATTTAATTCTCAATTCTGCCACGTCGGGGACTTTAATCGCTTTTATTCTGTTTTATTAAAGCTATTTATATCGATAAAATCCCATTAATGTCGCCTTAATGTTGGATATCCACATTGTTAGCCCATCCCAAACTGTGACCTCGGGGAAAAGAAAACAAGAAGTAGACACAAACAAAAAAAAACATATCCTTCCATACCAGCGTGTGTATGTGTCTGTGTGTTGGCTGTTTTCTGCGTTAGGATGTTTGAATGAGGAGAGTCTGTGCCTCATTTGCGGCCATTGAACAATCCCTTTCTCAGGGAGAAGGGCTGTGCAGCGTTTGGGTCGACTGGGAAAAGAGCCGCCGCTCTCCTGGGAGGGACAATTCAACATGAGCTCATTGTTTGGGAGCGATTTGTCAGTTTTTGTTGGCAAAGCCCAGCTTTGACGCTGCCCGGGAGTATATCCAGGGTGAATTTGGTTTCTCCCCTTGGCTGCATCATCCAGCTAAACAAAAAAGATGTAGCCTCCACCCTGTCACCGGGAGGAGGCTGGCTCAGCCTCTGGTAATGGCCGGGGAGAATGTCGAGCCAATGTTTGGGCTTTCGCTGCTGAATTTGAGGAATACAGCATAACAGAAATGCTGTAAAATAACCGGGTTGTGGGTGTTATGGTTATGTTCAGCCGGTGATTAAAAAATCTCTCCTCTGCAGCTCATCACCACCGGTTTAATCCTCTTTGTTGGGTGACGCTGGCCGCAGCAGATTGGATAACATTCAGCCAGTTTGACCAATGGTTCTCCTTATTATGTGCTCAGCTCTCATTGGAGCCTGGAGTGTCCATAAAATGATTATTTATGACTTGAAAATTGTTTTCCACTGAAGTCTTTGAAGTGTTTTGAACAACAAGAAGATGGTGACCCTGGGTTGACCTTAGTGAGCCATATTTCTAGCTGGCTGCAGGAGTTGTCATGGGTGATATGGCTTTCCACTCAGGGTGCCATGGCATAAGGGGCGCCATAAGACAGAGGAAAAGTTTGTTTCACAAAACACTTCAATGTGGGATTTATGCGGCATTTCAGTTACCTCTGAAGTCATGGCTTTGACGTTAAGAAGTCAAAATTTCAACATGGCGACGCCTGAAGTCATTGTTTGTAGTACCTCTTACAAACATAATTTTAAGCTTTAGTATTCAGCCAGAAGCATCTTCAGATTCATTGCAAAACTGACAGCTACAGGAATGCCATGGTGCATCAGTTGGCACCCTTAACACACCGTGTTCCAAATTATTATACAAGTGATATTTTCTCAGATTTTCCTGAATGGCCAATGCAAATGATGGTCAGTATAATTTTCAAGTCATGAACTATTACAGCATAAATCCAATTTTACTGAACAAAGCTCCCCATGAGAACAGTATTTTTTTTTTTCACAAATAAAAAACTCTAAATGCACTGTTCCAAATTATTATGCACAGAAGATTTTCTAAACATTTTATAAAGAACTGCAAACGGTCATTCTTTGAATGTGCAGCATTAAGTGGTCACATGTACTAAAATCAAAAGCTATTTCAATCAAAAACATCTTAACAGACCAAGTTACATGTTAACATAGGACCTTCTTTGATATCACAGCACAATTCTTGCATCCATTGAACTTGTGAGTTTGTGGAAAGTTTCTGCTTGAATTTCTCTGCAGGATGTCAGAATATCTTCCTAGAGCTGCTGGTTTGATATGAACTGCATTCCACCCTCAGATCTTCTGCTTGAGGAAACTCCAAAGGTTCTCAATAGGGTTGAGGTCAGAGGAGGATGGTGACCACACCATGAGTTTCTCCCCTTTCATGTCCATAGCAGCCAGTGACACAGTGGTATTCCTTACAGCATGAGATGGTGCATTGTCATGCATGAAGATGACTTTGCTACTGAGGTATGGTTACGGTACGGTTCTTTTTTCTTCAATCCTTTCAGAAAACACAGAGACTTCAAGAGTATTTTTTGTCCAGGAAATTGGACGGAGAAATCGATCATTTTCCAGTCAAGAACTCCACCCTTTTCTAATTTCATTTAGGTTTTTTCCCCCTTCTTTTTGAATGATTGTTTGTGGCAATTTTGCATTCATTTCTTGTTGCTTTATCCTTCCTCCTTTTCTATATTACCCAGCATTCAGCGTTTTGTTTCTTTTGGAAGCCACCTCACCTCATTTACATATGTTTTGCCTCTTATTTGGCTTGTTAAACACTTGCATTTCTGTGTGTGACTAAAGCTGGCCTGACTAGTTTATTCCCTTCTCTGCTGACATTTGTTTTCCACAATCTATGACTTAATTTCTAGCCGAACAACACGAGAAAAAGCCACTAAAGAGCCACTTGGCCCGGCCTTTATTCCCCACATTATAATAGATGGTCTGTGGCCTTATAGCACGCTTGATTTGCATCAAGAAAGCAGTAGACTAGAAGCACATTATTCTGGGCATGGAGACAGTGCTGCAACAATGTAGACCATCCATTCTTTTACAGTGCAGTTAATGGGCTGAAAATAACCACTAGCCCTCTGCATGCTCCCTCTTCAAGTAGTAAGTAGCGAGAGGAAAGTAGCAGCACGTCGGGATCAGATTTCCCTCTTTGTCTTGTCAGAGTTGTGACGTAAAAGATGCCCCGAAACGCATCTGGAAAACTCGCTGATGTATTCCTTCGGGCGCTGTTAGCGGCGTCTGTTTCCTGCGCTCCATCCCAGTCCAGAAGTGCTCCCGAAGACATTCATTACGATTGGTTGTGTAAATGGAAAGGTCTGTGGGATGTTTGCTGTGTTTTTTGTTGTTGGAGACAACTTTTCTTGTCTTATTCAGGCCTGTGAGTTTCACCTCAACTGGGTTATCGGATATGAGGAAATGCATGCAAGTATATTGCAATAAAAGTCCAGTTAGGGTGTTATAATAAGATAAAAGCTGCTTAAAAGCAAAGTGAAATCACTTTCAGTCTGATTTCCTTTCTGAAGCTACAAAAATATTTTTTTCCTTGTTTTTAGCATTCTTTGATTCCCTGGAATGTTGTTGATAAGATAAGAACGACCCCTCTTATGTAAGTTTTAAGCTTCAAGAATGATTCTGAGCCACAGGATGGGTTATCCAAAAAGCTACTCATGTTTTTTTTGTGTGTCAGTCCCTCTAGACCACACCTCACAAAAGCTCAAAAGATGAGGCTGGAGGTGCCGATGGTGGTCGGTGTAAGTTTACTCGGCTTGTGTTACAGCCAGAGGTGCAGCTATAAGGGGGATGGCACTTCAAACGCAGCTCCACTGGGAACTGCGGTAGAGGGTGCAGTAGGGGACCAGAACCTGATACCGGGCCTTGTGAAACTATGCAGACCCCTTGAGGTTTTTCACATGTTGTCAACCAAAAACAGCAATGTATTTCATTGGGGTTTTATTTGATAGATAGTGCACAAAAGTGTGCTATGCGTTTGCTTTCAGTCACATTTACTCCGACACCAATAACTAAAAATGCAATCTGCTTTCAGTAGCAGTCAAATAACTTTGTGTGATTTAATCTTAGTTTAAATCCAGATGTTCTGCAAAGATCTTGGCGTTTTGCTAGATAACATTAGAGAACATAAAGACCAAGGAGTGAAAGGATAAAGCTTTGGAGATGAAAATGGGATCCCATAACTGCAGACCTAGCAAAACATGGCTGTTCAAGTGAGATTTGGGTAAAAACAGGCTGAAAAGTGGGCGTGTCCTCAGCTTTTCCCAGGGCACGTGGCTCCAGCCTCTGCAGGGCCTCGTTCTGCCAACATTTCACTGACCTTTGGTGGCAGCTGCCCCTAATGTCTGCAAACAAAGACAAACGTCTAACCAGGGCTGCCCGTAGCCTGCAAAACGTCTGCTGCTGCAGATAGCAGGTTGCTCTTCCTGTTGGCCTTTTCATACTCATATACACACACTCAAAGATTAGCTCATTCCCACTTCTGTTGATGGAAATAAACACTTTGAGGTGCAGTCACACCCCTTTTATGCTTTTGTTTGCACTGTTGCCTATCCTTTTCCAAGGCATTTACTTACAATAAGGCATTATGCCTTAAAAAAAACAACAAAAAAACAGCACAGTTTAGGATCCTAATGCCTCATCAGGAAGTGAGGTGTGTCAGATGACCTGCCTGCGCTGAGGGGAGAATTGATGAACACTGCAGCCAGTTCTCTGCTGATTAGAGCAGGCAGAACGAGGCCATCATCTCGCTCTGCTCTGTGTTTCCAGCAGTAATCTGAAAGCTTGAGCGAATATTCTCTCCTAAAGATGTTGTTCTTTTTTTATTACTATTTTTCTGTTTTCTTCATTTTTGAACTTTTTCCTTTAGTTTGTCTAAGCAGCTCAGGCAGCTAATAACGACAGTTTCTCCAGCTAGAGGCAGGTGGCCGATTCTCTCTGCTCTGTGGTGGGTGACACCCTCCGACCCCCTCCTTTTCCTTTATCCTGTACTATACTGCAGATGGCCCAATTTCATTCCTGGCTGATTGTCAGTTGGCTAAATGTATCCACCTGAGAGAAAACATGAAAAAGTAGACTTCATATTTGTGACAAATCAACACAAACTAGTGCCTACGTTTGAAAAAGAAGCTAAATGATTCATAGTTTCAACATTTTCTCACTAATAAACATAGGAAATGTTCTCTTTTTTTATAAATAGCTCAGTGTTTGTCAGATTGAATGTTTTCTAATCTTTTTACTAATTATTAATTGGATTTAGGTCTGGACTTTGACTAGTCCATTCTGACACATGATATGCTTGGATTCTGATGTTGTTTTAATTATGACAAACTATATTTTCAAGTTTCTGGTTGCACCTCACCTCGTGTGTTGTTAAATTTCCCACCTGTAGTCAGCATGATGGACGCCTGAGACAGTAAACGCCAGAGGGTTGGCTTTGTGCACCCACTGACAAATGAAGTTGAGCAATTGCCCCAAATCTGATCTCTACATCCAAGATTAATAAAACACAAATCCACTCCCTGTGGGACTTATCGTCTGAAATTTCAGCGGCTGTATCCAATATCGGTGCAGAGAACGCAGAAGATGTGATTTATGGCTTTTGGTTTCTTTCTTCACGGGTCTAGATTATGCTCCACCACAACAGTAGGGAGGTGGGATGATGTATGGCATGGGATGTCTGTGGAGTCGGATTCAGGATAATGGCTCTTTGGATCGGAGATGACACGGAATGCTTAAGGCAAGCTGGAGCACTACTCAGAGTGTGCAAAGTGCTAACTCAGAGGAGATACGTTTGTGCTGTCTGGCCCATAGTTATAGACCAGGTGATTCATGAGCTGCAGATGGAGAAGCAGGATTTATACCCTACTCGCTAGATTGCTTTACATCCTATAGTGAATTAAATGAAATAGCGATTACTCTTCTTATCGAGATAAACAGAAGCAGAACCCGAGCAGAGTTCACGTTCTTCTCACCAAACCACAAAAGCTTTTCGTCACTCCACCGTGTCGACTTGCGCAAGCTGCTTCTGTTTTTGTTTTTGGGGTGATGGAGGAACCACACACAGATGTAAGCAAATTAAACTGCTGTTTCCTCCCACGCCACTGCAAAATGCCCACCTTTCGGGCTGAAACGCTGAGGTGAGCGACCTCCGCTTTGAGCGGCGCGCATTGTTGCTGCGTGAACCTTTGACCTCGGGGTTGAATTCCAGTGAAATCCACAGAGGATTCAGCTCTATTTGTTATTTGGGGAAAATGTAATAGTGGCATCATTATGAGGCTATCAGATGTAGTTTAATCTGGTGGTAGTACTATTCTCAAATCAGTTTATTGTGTTGGATTTTAGGTACAATGCCCTCCAAACATATTCACGACTTCTTTGTTATAGAATAATCGTAAATAAACAAATTACATTTGCTACACTTATTAGCAACCCTAAAAACATGAATATAACTAATAAGGATGTTTTTCACCTTCTAATTTTTAATCCATGACGTTGTATTCCTGTAGTACATCTAGATATTTTCTATTGACGTCTCAGTAACATCGGATACATTGAATCACGCGAAGAAGAAGAAAACTGTTCTCCGGTTGTTTTACGTGTGTTCACACCTGTGTGAAACTCAGGATCCCTTTTACTGCCAGGTTTGAACTGAATCTTAGCCACTTTTCAAATGGGAAAGACAAGAAAACATGCCATTCATATGAGAGTGATGGGTTCTGAGCCTCATAAATCAGGAAATGGCTACAAGAAAACAACTAATCAATCAAACATGCTAATATCTATGTGAACATTTTTCAAAAACTACAACTGGCATATAACAAGGAAAGAATATGAGGAACCCCACCTTATGTAAGACTCCCCTGCTGAGTGGCTACAAATGGCATATTTACATTATCATTATCCAACATGTTTAGTGGCTGTTTTGTGGCTAAACTTAACTGCTCAGTTGAACCAAAACACATCTAAAAAGTTGAATTTATTTAAACATAACCCCCCCTTAAACCCATCCATAAATTATAAAACTGTAACAGATTCTTCTAGTTATCCTCTTCTTTAACTGCAGCCACAGAAGCTGTTCTGCAGCTTGACACGCTTACTCGGGTGCAGCCATACATTATTGAAATCTTCCAACTGTTTCAAGTGTTTCTGTGCTTAGTTCAAGCTGCAAACCAGCTCTGATCCAAAAACTAGGGCTGAGCACTCTTTAAATATGCACTTCTTGCATCTTCTTACCACATGCAGGAAAGTTACCCCGCTCATGTCCTCGACAGGCAGCACTTAAGTGGGCAGTGAAACCTCAAGGAAGGGTGGGGAAGCTGGCTGATTGCCCTGCTCATTGGTGGGAACTCGATGTTAGCAGTGACCCCCATCAGAAAGGCCGGAGGAAGCAAAGGCGCACCTGTTAGGAAAATGTGAAACACTTTGGGTGGAAGAGGTTTCATCCGAAAGACAACAACTTGGAAGCGGTGAGATCATCCGTCTTTTTCCTCGCGTCGACTGCCAAAATCTGGAAGCCTCTCTTTTGCTCACACGCCTCTCTGTAGTGCTCTGAATTTACTGTAAGAGCTAACACTGGGAGGCTGCTCTGTTATTTTATTTATTTATTTTTTTCACGTCAGGGTTTATTGAGGACAGCGAAGGAATCTAGAGTTTCACTGCAGTAACCTACAATGCAGAAAGAATTCGGCCAATAAAGGCTGCGGGGCCGTGCTTGCAGTAGCAGAAGTGGATTGGCGCAGATTTTGAAGCAAAATCCCTCGACAGTAACTCAAACTTACAAGTTTAATCTCATAAAGCGGTGTGTGTATGTGCGACTGTTTGTATCCAAATCTGTCGGACTAATACCCCAGCAGCTTTGAAAGTGACTACAAGGTTGTATTGACCGAGTTTCTGGGTTAAGTTGGTGGCTGAGTACAGTTTGTAATCTCTTTTTGTTTGGCTGATCCTCACTCTCCAGTGATTTCTGATTATTTTGGTTCACGTGCCTCACAGCCAACTCCTCTTGGTGAGTAAAGCGTAACCTGCCCCTTTGTTTGCCCATTTATCTGCTTTTGGAGCTCAAGGGAAAGGTCGCTGTTGTGTCTTGACCCCCACGATAGCTGGTGGTGATAGCTGGGATTTGTAAAAGCAGTCACAAGATGTCCACACATCCTTAAAATGTCCGAAATTTATGTATCTAAAATAAAGGCTTTAAAATTTCTTAAATATATTAGAAAAAATATAAGTTAGCCTTAAATATGTGGTAGTGGGACTATTTAATCTCATATATTCTAAGAAGTTTATTTTTCTTGTGGAACTTTTCTGTCAGGATCTGTGACTCATGGTGATTGAGGCTACCGCTAACTAGCTGCTAGCATACCCTTGCTAGATAGCTATCTAGCTTTTTTGTGTCTATCATAGGTAAGTGTAAATTTGTCCACTGTCTGCTGGACAACATTCATCTTTGCCCATATCTCACTTCTGCTGTTATATACAATACTCAGTTTTCTTTGTATGTGATGCAGGTCTTAAATGTCATTCATAATGGTCTTAATTAGGTCTTAAATTTGAGTTGTTGAAACCTGCAGAAACCTTAGTCATGAACCTTGAACTTTTTCACTTTTACGTTGACTGAACGTGGAAAAGTTGGAAGGGTGTGAACAGTTTTGCAAGACAGTGTAAATGAGTAGAGATGTGTATCTTTAATAATATCAGCTGCTCTACTGTAGAGCCATCCCGGTGGTGAGGTTATAGAGTACACAATATTCCTTTGTCGTTACGCAAAACCCAGGCGCAAATAAATCTCCACAAAGCAGCGTCTCTGATCCAGCACGAAAGCAGCAGGTCCAAAATGTGGGCTAATACAAGAAGAATTTCACTGTGCAACGTTTCATGCGTGTTATTGCTAAACCCAACCGGCTGCCAACCAACCAGTGGGACCTCCATTAGATCCCACTGGCCATCGTGGGAACATTCCTGACACAGCATTATTCCATAATTCCCACCATGTGTGGTTTTTCCAGGGGGCGAGTGCTCACTAAGAGCATGGAGAACCCCACTGAGGAGTGGAGATGGGCTCACTGTAATCAGAACCAGACTGCATATTGAATGAGGGGAAACAGCTGAAGGTAAATAATAGTAGAGCTTGTCTCAATAACTTCTTCACTACTGGATCTAAGCTCTGATCTTAAAAAAAAAAGCTCACCTTTTCATTGTTTCTGGTTCAGATTTACACGTAACAAAATTATGTGGATCCTTTTTGAAAAATATTGTTTAAATTATTATATTTTGCACCTTTAGTTAAAAAATAGCAAACAACAGTGAAGAAATCTGAAAAATACACAAAGCTTCTAGAGGAGCTGCGTAAGTTATCCACGGCACAATTCACAACAACCATCATTTAATAATTAAATGTGGCTGTGGGACTTCAAAAAATAAAGCTCCTATAAATATTTTCTGCTGGAGGTTGATCAGAGGGCATAGTCTAAGAGTAGAGTGGCACAAACTAGCATCAAAACAATTACTGGAAATAATATAAAATCTAATTAAAACAGGGTAACATAAAACACATTTAATTAAATTTTACTTTAACCAGCCAGTTTATTAGATAGCTGCCTGTTTACACAACAAATTAGCCAATCAGAGGGGAGGAACATGATGCTTTTAGTAGGGATGTGATGTGATATTTAAGTGCTTCAATAGTTCTAGTCAAAGTGAAGTAAGTTTTGCTAAAATGCCTCATTTACGCTGAGCGGTTCGGTGCAGGTTGGTGTGTTTCAGTGCCAGCTTATTGTGCGATATGACACGAGAGCTTTTCCACCTCCACTCTCACTCAGTTTTAGCTGTGACACCTAGGTGGTAACGTCTACATTTTCATGGTCTAATCTGTGGGGAAGGATTTTTCTTTGCACACTTTGAACCCCCTATTCCCACTGATGGCCACTTCCAGCAGGATAATACTCTGTACTCTGACCCAGAACCTGTTTCTGGTGGTTTGTGTCTTTGAGTTTTATATACCTGATAGCGGGGATTATTTTTGGAAACCTTGGATATCTAAGGGGAATTTAGAGATGTTTCTTAATGACTTCGGACTGTGGGAGGAAGCTGGAGTTTTGGGAGAGAACGCATGCATGTACAGGTAGGACATGCAAACTTCAAGACCCAAACATGGGATTCAAACCTAGCATTTTAACCAGCCACAGTGGAGCGCTCCTTCTACATATATCGATTCAAAGGCACTGATGATCAAACAACCTTAGCAGTGATTTTTTTTATTTTTTAAATTTTCTTTTGTATTGACCCAGTGAAGAGGTCGATTGCACTTGAACTGAAACAACAGCAATCAACTGATCAATACTAATGCCTTCCCATCGCCGGTCGACTTTGTGGCACATCATCAAACGGCTGGCTGATGGTCGGCTACTGCACACTTTACAGGAAGGCTGAAGGTCACTGCTGAGCTTCATCTTTTTCAGAACACAGACTGTGGTCCAGTTATTAGCTCTGTCTGGTTAAAACCTTGCTTTTATTCTATGCTTTTGATTAAGTAGCTTTTACTTTTTAAGTTACATGTCAAATATGACTTAAAAGACTTAAAATAAGACTTGGTTAATTTGATTCTCCTGCTCTTTCTGACACTCCGCCTTCAGGAAGTCATCTCAACTGAGCTCCTCTGTTAAGGCTTTAACAACATTTTACCAGTGATGCACTGAGAAGTAGTTAATATGAGCTAAGCAGATGCACAGTTCCAACTAATTGCTGCTGGCTAGTCTGAAGGAGCTGAGTGGAGTGTTGCAGGGGAGCTCAGAAGTTTGGAAGCTGCTGCTCTGAGGTGGAGCTGCATGTTGAAGGCGGAGCTGGGTCCACCCAGGCGTTTTGCAAAGCTGGTTGCCCAAACCGATTAAAGGATTTCTCAAACATGCATCTAAAAAATCAAGGCGACCCTCCATGTATGTTTTTGAGGAGGGCATAACATTATAACATGATTAAAAAAAGTCATAAAAAAGTTGAGTTTACTAAAAATTGCCCTCTTAAAGCAAAACTTTGGAGAATTGAGGATCGTGTTTGATTTGTGCAGATGATTTGAGTGCTGCTGTGTGAACTTCACCATCTTGGACATGCTTGTAAACCTCTGTAGTGCTCTTTCTCTGCCATCGTCTGTTTTCTGTACTTCCCCCCGTACACAATCCTGCCTTTATTTCCTGCAGTGACATCATAACTGCCCTTGCTCGCTCAGAGCCCTTCCCTTCTTCCCACTTCCTGCTCCAGACAGGAAATGAGCAGAACTTTTAGACCGGGGAGACAAGGACACACCTGTGTCCACCACACTGAACCCTGTGTGTGACGTTAACTGATGACACAGGGTAGGTGTGTATTTTTTGGAGTGGGTTGCCTTCACTTTAATTTAAATAGACACTTTACCTCCTGAATATACAAGCAAGCTTGAGCTGATTTTTTTTTTTAGCACTCCTGCGTCTTGATGGCAAGTCGATTTTGTTTGTCTGCGCGTGTGCCGCAGACCTTCCTTTGTTTTCAGCAGCGGAGCAGCTGCGAAGCGGCCCCTTCTCTGTTGTGACTGAGGCAACTGTTGTTCCCTGCAGCTGCGCAGACGCATGTGTCACTGCCACACCTGTTCAATAGCCTTGTGTTGACTGAGTGATATCACGCGTCGACCGTCTGCAAATTACAAGAGCGGCCTGACCTATAATCTAACGGGGCAATTATGTTTTTTCTATTTTTTTTTTATGGCACGTGTGGATGGATGACTCAAGTCGTCATACTATCTCTTTACAGCACTCTCTCTGCGTTGTTGCAGGGAGTCTGCTTGCTGTGAAAACACACGCTCGGTTTTCTTTTGCCTGTAAGGCCACATGCTGCGTCCAAACAACAGTTGCCGTGCAGGAAAGCAAAAGAAACAGCTGAGGCCAGCGGGAACAGCTTCGCTGTAGTTAGCCACAACATCAGCTGCCTACCTCTCACACACTCCACAACTAAATCACAGTTACAGTATTGATTGAGCATGTTGGTCCAGTATGAGTAAGATTGAGTTTTTTAGCAGTGCTTTGTAGATAGATTTGGCACGAAAAGGAGCACAAATGCACGTCATTCCCTTTGTTAAATACAATAGAGGATCTATGATACTTGGGGTTCCTCTTCCCCACTTTTAAGTATGGTTGAGAATCTGTGATGCTGTGGGCTTGTTTCTGCTCAAAATGACGTCAAAACTGCCGCAGTGTGTAGAAATGCTTGTTTAAAATGCTTACCTACCCTGAACATGTATGTTTTTTTATCTACAACAACCTACTAATGTATGACTCAGCACTGTAGTGAGTTAATGACCCACTGAAGTGTTAAAACCTGCAGACTCATGAGTCACATTGACACACATACCTAATAGTTTGAGCAAGGCTTTTGCTTTGACTCATGTTAGAAATTACTGGGTAAGGCATGGTACCGTTTTCATCCAGCTGTGCAGATTTATCAGGGTAGTTTTCCTCCCTATAAGTTGAATAGTTTTAATTTAAAATTGTTAGCAGCAACACTGGCTGATTGCTTTAAGAACTTCACAGAGAACATTTCTCTGACTGTGCGAGTCATTTTGTCTGAGCACAGTTAAGTCTCTCGCTCAAGCACCCTTCCCAGTTAATCCTCGGCATTCTTGTGACGGAGAACTTGCTGCGATCCGTTCCAGCTGTCGAGTATCTCTGTTCTTCTGCAGCGCAAATAGAAACACAAAAGTCCGTCTGTAGCGTTTGACTAAAGATGTCAACTTCAGCGAGTTGACATCAGGCTCAGTCAGAAACTTGCTCATGTCTGATCATGGTTTCTGTTTTGTTTTTTTTCCAGGGGATAAAAGCCCAGCCACAGAGTGGAGTGGTGGTCTGACCTTTACCCTCAGTAGGACGAAAGGAAAAGCCACTTCAGAGGTAAGAGTTCCTGTAAATTATAGTTGGTAAATGCTGGCATTGCTGTTTTTCCTTGTGGTAAAAGAAAGGGCAGGTTTCTGGAAAGCATCAAGCCCAGAGTTCCTATACAGTTTTTTAAAGTATGGAATGGGATCCAGGTCTTTTCCAGCTCTGAGTGAGTATGGATAGAGAAAATAGGAGTGAGGAAAAAATACTTCCACACCTTGGAAAGTGTGGCAATGGGCACAACATTTGGGCAATGTTGTGCCCTTCATTCATGTCCTTGTTTCTGTCTTTCTTTCCTTTCTTCCTTGTGCTTTATTTTTTTCTTGTGTCTTCCTTCCTTACTCAGTACTGCTTACTTTTTGGAGTCCTCCCTTCCTCCTTTGTGAACATCTCTAATTGCTTATGCCTCCTTCTTTCCTTGTTGGTGCCCCCACCACCCAATCTTGTGTCCTCTTTCCATTGTTCCACTCTTTTTGTGTCCCATCCTTCTTTCCTTCCTTGTGCCCTTTTTCCTCCTACTTTCCTTTGTCCTTCCTTCCATCTCCTTCCTTTCATGGGTCTTGCCTCCTTTTCATTCCTCTTTCCTCCCCATGTCATACTTTCATCTCTTTTGCCTCACCCTTTTCCTTCCTGATGTCCTCACCATCATATTTTGTCCTTCTTCCTCCCTTTTTTCGTTTTCTTGTCTTTCCTTTACTTCTCTCTTTTACTTCATTGCTGTCTTGAGTCCTTCCTTGCTTACTTGAGTTTCTTTCCTTTATTCCTTACTTTTTTTGTCATCCCTTCCTGCTATCCTCCTTTCTTGTTGTATTTTCTTCATTCTTTCCATTCATTTTTAGTTTTTTTTTCCACGTTCCTGCCCTCTCTAGAAATACCTGCAATAATTCATAAGTGAACTTTGGTGTCTACTATTGTAAATAAACAGAAATTATGGAGTATTTTACTAGATGAATGTGTAGGAATCCAAAAACAAAAAGACTGCTTCCTGTGAAGCTCTGTTTCTGGTGGCCTAATGTCCTGGCTAGAATGCAGTCTCTCCAACATGCGTGTCTGGGGCTCTACGCTCTCAAACCAGCACCATCAGTCATCTGACTGAAATACATTTTTAACTAAGTGGCATTCCCTGTTGACAATAGAGATCTGTGTTGTTTGCTTGTTGTTGTGAGTTCAGAGTTTGAGGAGCATACAGTTTACGCCCCAAAAAGCCTCCAGAAGGTTGTGTAAATCAGAGCTAAATGAGAGGGAAGGGGAGAGTCTTCCTCACCGAAGGAGATAATTCTTGACTTAAGTGGAAGCATGTGGGGTTGAATCGTAGCGGTGGTTTGCAGAAAGATGTTCTGCTTTATAGCATTTAGACGTTTCCTCTTTGCTGTCTATGTCTTTGGTTGTCAAACTGAACTTATTTCTTTACTAAAGAGACAAGAGATTCTCACAGCATAACATGGAGGTCTGTTGGTTAACACAGGACGTCATTCAGAGTTTTCACCAATAAATTGGAGTTATGTTCCATAGAAAAACCAATGAATATGCACTGTACTTTTTACTAGGGTTGTAAAGGTACACAACAATCACAGTTTGGTATGTATTTGGTGTTTAAAGTCATGATCCAATACGCTTCAGTCAAGGGAAATAAATAAAACATGATACTTTTTGTACTTCCATCAGAAGTAAACTCATTTAAAAAAATTGGTAAAGTATAGAACTGATTGGCGATTTGGTTAGATTTTTTTTAAAGGAATAAAGTAGAATTAGAAGGCATTGTCAATGCCTGGATAAAAAGATTATACAACAACATAACCACTTGAAAACAGTCAGTTTTGAGGTTTAGACATTTTTTGAATAAGATTGTACCCATATTTGAGAATAAAAACTGTATAAAAGTTGGTTTTTAGTGTCCCAGCTGTGCCTGAATGTCATGTGCAGCAGTTAAAAAAATATCCTTTTCAAACTGCATTTCTGTTCTTTTTTTGATACAGAATTGCCCCAAATGTTCTTCATTAAAAACAAAGTCAAAGTAAATTGTAGAAGCCTTCTTTAAGCCAGCTGCGATACTGTAGGCTTCATTCAGCCAGAGAAAAAGATAAAGCTGCTGCTTTTCTTTGTCGCTCAGACAGATGAATCTGTGTTTAGACTGCTGACTTAACGTTGTGTGACTGTGATGAGCCGACGACTCACGGAGCACAAGACCTTTTGATAGGAGAAGCTAAACAAAACAAATACAAATAATCGACCAGACCGAGCAGGTGGCTGCTTGTTGGCGATTCATACTGCTTCATTGTCACTCACAGACTCCCACTAACACCTCCACTCAGCTGTCCGTATCACTCGGCACGCCCGTCGGCACAGCCGTGCACATCACGCACAGCTGATCACAGTTATCATGGCAACTGTTTTCTTCAGGCGCAGGCGCTTCTAAAACGCCACCCTTGAGCTGATCTCTCCTGGTGGTTCTGAGATGCAGCCATGAAGGCGTTTGGGGGGGATGCGGTATGCGATTGTGTGTTCCTGGCACAGCAAGGAATGCTGGAGGAGGTATGGCTGGAAACGAGTCCGGCAAATTTTTCGGGTCTTAAAAAAATGACTTAATTATTTGCATCTTTTATTGTATTTCTAATGTTGTGTAAAAAAGACCTATGTGGTTAAATAAAATATTTGCAGAATTTGAACATTTTATCCAATCATCAGAATACTCGATATAACAATTGATTACTAAAATAATTGTTAGTTGCAGCCCTAAACTGAAAACATAATGGCACCAACTAAATAATGCAACTCTAATGTTGTTAATCCTTCTAAGTAGCTCACAATGCCAGCAAAAATAACCATGCTTACTGTGATTAATGTAATTGTTTCATCAATAAATTTTTGTCCGCTTAATCAAACTGACTGCCTTTGCGGGGAAACGCTGACAGAAATATGAAGTGTCGATAAATAACTGTCACATTCTCTAAAAGCTTTCCAGCATATAACATTGTCAGATTTGCCACATCTTAATACCTGTTTGCAGAAACCATTGATATGAAGCAGCATTGATGCTGATTAATTCACACTGCAGGTGCAGTCTGGTTTATTTAAACCCTCCGCTGACCAAACACTGGATAATCTCTGTGTTCCCAGCCTCTGCTGCTGCAGCAGCAGTGCTGCATCATGCTTAAAAGTTGGTGTTGGTGTGTGAACATATTACAGCAGACCACCTGAGCCCCTCTGTGTGTGTGTTTGTGTGTGTGTATATGGGGTGTATGCGTCTGGATGGAACCTGATCTCTTTAGGGAAAAGACAGGAATATTGATTTCACATTTGGGCTCATGCCCTACAGGGAAGCTGACGCCTCCTCTGTAATGTTTGTTCATGAGCGAACAGAGTTGATGTTCTGAGAGCTCTCACCTAGCACAGATCACCTTCGTGTTTCTTGTTTATTTTATTGCTGATGTTTCCATGCAGACAGACAATGGAACGCAGCACATGGTTGTTCTGTTTGTGGTGAAAGGAACTAGCGTAGCGTAGCGAGTGATGAGGCTCGTGTGGCAGAGATCTGTGCGTGTGCACGTGTGTTGCCATGACAATTGCTGCTGAATTTCGCCTCGCCGTGATACTGGTGAGCTTGCTGCGTCCTCACACTTCCCACCCACCAGTGTGACCGTGCACTTCCACTATCCCCCTCCTCTCCAGGTTGGGTTTGTGCAGCTCTTGCTCTCCATCTGTCTGCCTCTCCTCTCTCCGACCCCCGTCAGCTCTTTATGCACCCCTCCTTCTTAATTGGCTGTATAAACTGTCCGGGACCGCTGTGTCATGCCACGCTCGACTGATCCTGACTCCGTATGTGTGCGTCTGATTGGTGGCTGTTGCTCGTGCTTGACTGATGTCGCCGGAGCCGCTGCTTTGGCGATCAGCCCCCGACTCTATTCGCAGTCTAATGGTAGCTCTTCCCCTGGTATTGTGTCCATCCATCAACCCCTTTCTTCCTTTGCTGCACTTAACCAGCTCCTCACGACAGTCTCTCCTTTCTATGTGATTTATGTTGCTTTTTTTTACTACTCCAGTCCTGATATAAAAATACAGTGACATTAATATTTAGTGGAAAACAAGAGTGTTATTGCTTCTAAGATATTTACAGTATTTTCCACATTTCAGAAATTATGCCAAAACAGACGTCGGTGACTGCTAAAGAAGCACTGATCAGATATTTTGTGGCTGATTACAGTTTTTTTTTTTTTTGCATCACTGAAAATGATTACAATCCTCCAAATTTATCTAAATAAAAGACAACTCTACAAAAAGAACAGCACATGTCCTTCAAAAAAGGCCTGAGAAAACATCAAAATTTGCTGGACAATAAATAGTCTCATAAGTTATTGCAATAAATATAAAATTGTTGCTTTGAAACCATTTTCTAGTAATACCACGGCAAAGGCAAGAACAAATTCTCAAAGATTAATAAACTTAAAATCCTAATGAACTTTTCACACTGAAACTGGAAGACATTTTAAATATCCAAAACAAAACAAAAAAACATACAATAAACTAATTACAAAGTCTGTGTAAGCAAAACTCCCCTTTAAAAAACAAGAGTAGTTAAGACCAGTGCATCAGACTGAAGACTTTTTTCATCCAGCTTTTGGTTTTAATTTGTCATGCGATTAATTCATTTATTGCTTATTACAACATGTCTGCTTCAAAAGACAGATTTCTTCTCATATCTTATATTTAGATTGAGTTGTGCACAATTACTGGTAGAATTGGCATTTTTAACTTTCCTGTATTAGCGATTTAAATTTAGCTCGCTTAGCATTGCTTACTGTAAACTCCGTCTGGGTTTCCTTCAGAGTAGCTTGACCATGACTGTGAAGTTATCAAAAGACTGTTATTCATGAAAATTTTGCCCGCTTGTAACCACAAGTCGTCATTTCTTACGTCCGTCTAATGAAACGCAGACAAACCAGCTAACAATGAACTGAGTTTATATTTATATTGTTGTTATAACCACTTAAAGTGCTCTACAGTAGAGCCGCATTAGCCTAGTTGCACTCAGAGATGCAGAAACATTGAGGTTTGGTGCCTTGCCTAGAGGCATATCAACATGTGGCAGGAGGAAGCTGGAATCAAACCCACATCTTTCTTATTGCAAGATGAGCCACAGTTACCCGGGGATTACCCAAAATTGTCATGTACAGAAAGTTGTAAGCAGAAAGTTGCCAGATATAGGCTTCATCTTTGTTGTTATAACTAGAATCAGCCCAATATTTATCTATCTCAAACATTATTATGTTACCTTTAGAGTGGAATATCACATTCACTAAAGGTCAAAGGTTTAGGTCAGACACAGCTAGTTAGAAGCTGGAGTTGAAACAAAACGCCGCTCCTTTTATATGCAGAGGGTTTTTTCAGTTGCACAGTGAGTGGGTAGGTTCGTACTGCTTTATATATTTTCTGTGTTGTTGTGGTTTGGATTTAGTCATGCACAAGAAAGAAAAGGATAAATAGCAGTGGATATGAGTGAGTGACTATCATCTGCGTTGCAAACATAAGCCTGGAAGTAATTAGACGCTCTCGCATTTTGCAGAGAGATCGAATCTGTTTTATATCTCGGTGGCAATGAGACCAAGCATTCAAGACCGGGAGGCTTTGTTCTTTGACGAAGGCCTCGATCTGACAGGCTCATCACACGCGATATCACAAGATGGACTTTACAGGCTTTTAAGCAGGGTCGTTGTGATGCCGAATGTCATTTGTGATATTCTATGTCTTGGGATTTCAGTGCCTGTTTTATGACTTCAGTTTATCCCATGGAGGCTATTTTGACAACTAGACTCATGTATGTGTAAGTCATGAGTCATAATCTGTCTGGAAGCACATTTCAAACTGGATGACATGAGCAGGAGGATGAAATTTATCCTGTTGAGGAAACCTTCAAATTGGACCATATTGTATATAAATAGCATGTATATATAGTTGCTTATTAATTGATTAAACTGAGAGATAATCAACAGAAACATGCTCAAACCTCCTGTTATTAAAACTGCTTTATGTCATGCCTTAAATAGTTGACTTTTTAAGGGATGAACAGAAACACGGGCCACAAAAAATCTAAAAGTTGAGTCTGAAAACAGCAGGATTGCAATAATACAAAAGGGCAACATGACCAGCAACCAATGAGGAGCCTCTTAAAGTAGCTGCTAGGGTAACAAAAATGTAATAAACTTGACTAGGAAACGCTCAAGTTTTAATGGTAGTTTTTTTTTTGCATGCAAAATGATGCATGCTCCACACCAACTTAAGAATAGACCCATTAATAGCTTAATCTTATATTAGTTTAATTGGCTTCAAATGTGATTTAGCCTGTTAGGAGAATTGGAAGCTAATGTTAGCCGTTAGCATTGTTTTGTGTATGTTTTCCCACCAGGAGGGTTAATTGCACCACTTTGTCCCCAATTTATTCTCCTCTGACTTTGTACTGGGGAACATCTTAACTGGCCTATTAGCTGTAATCCTCAGACCTGGCAGATTTAAAGCCACTCTTAGCAGTGGTGAAGCTCCTGCATCTGCTGCCAGCGACTTTAAGAGCTTTAAATGTTTGTATCCCACTAAACTCTGAAGAATTCCCAATCTGTGTCTACAGCCAAGCACCGCAGCAGCTATTCATGCTTTCTTAGAGTTTAATGAGTTTCTGTTAATGACCTCTTGTTCCCTACTCTCTTATTTTCCAAAGTGCTTCCCTTTAATTTTGGCTCACTTTGCTAGTATTATATAATTCGTTAAGGCTTTTCAGTTGGGAGGTGGGATTGTGAGGGTAATATGGGGGAGAGGGGGAATGGATATAAGAACAAGATTGATTCAGTTTTCAGTTCATGGAGACAACATTTGATCTAGAAATAGCCTGTTTAGAAATGCTTGATGGAAAAATTAGCTCAAGCGGAAGTATCTGGCTACCAAACTGTTTATTTAGTTATGTCAATTTTCCACATCTCAGCCCTCGTATTTCCTGTCTGTTTGAAATATGAAAGGATTTATTTGTAACCCACGTTTATTGAGCTTTTGGTATTTGAACACTGGTCATGAATCAAGCAAAAAACCAGGACACCTCATAGTGATTGTTCAATGCTTACGAAAACCCCCAGTGACCCATGCCTGTTGCTAACTGAGACGTCAGCAACTTACCGTTCTTGTAAACTCCTCAGACCTAAGACTACTACTTGTCTGGCCTGAAAGCTGAATCATAAAACTTGTTAGTCAATCTCAAATAACGTTTTAATGGGAACCAAATGGTCACGGATTCTCTGTCGGCATTACACAAACAGAATTTAGCGAGGATTCAGCCAAGAAGACCCAGCCTGACCTGTGATGTAATTTCATGCATTTTTCTCCAACTAATGGAAAGAAGCAGGGAGATCTGGGGCCTCCTGGTGTAGATCTCTTGTTTTTTTAAATGCACTATAAACTTGGTACGAAAGTAAGAAAAGTTGTTTGCCGTTATGCAGTTCTTCTTCTGGTACAACGCACACAAATATATAATCTATACAGATGTGGTGCAATTTAATTTAAAGACTTTGTAATGGCAAGAGACTTCTTACCAAGAAGCATTGTTATGACAAAGACATAATCAGCCAAATCCTTTGATCTGACATGATGCCAGTGGTTTGTGTGTCAAGTTTGGTGTGAAATTATCCCTCAGGCAGGATCAGTCATTCCAAGTCATATGACTAGAAGTCAGGGAGTTAGTCACTTATTAACCTACTTTCTCTGGTGACAAAAATACACGGTGCACAAAGGGAGAGGTGCTTGACCAAAAATCCAACACTTTTAAGCATTTCTTCAGCAGTATTAAAAATTTACATACACTATCTGTTCCTTTTGTTACACAGTCTTTACTCTGTGCTCTTCTAATCTTTTTGACACTCTTTGAACTGAAAGGCTAAAGATAGATCTCTGTTCTTTTCCTTCGCTTTTCCTCCTCCTACCTCTTTGCTGTTATCAGGGCTAAGTGCTATACTTTCTCTAGTTTCATGAGAAGAGTTTTTCAGTGTAAGAAGACTTCCTTTCTGTTCCTGATTAGCGATTTACAAGTTAGTTGGTCTAAGTTTTATTTGTTTTTAACCCCTCCAGGGGTCTTTTGTGGGCTCTAGTGTCCCTTATATGAAAGTAGGCTGACAGGAGAGAGGGAAGACATGCAGCAAATATCGTCGAGTCCGGAAGTCGAACCCTTGACGGCCTCATCGAGGACTCGAGGCCTCTAAACATGGGTCGCGCTATCCCCTTTGCCACCACAGCACGTCCTAGTTGGTCTAAATTTGGTTGGTTTTCCCTTGATCAGCTGTGACCATGCAGTGACTGGCTGATAAAATTCAAATAGTAAAAAATGTATTTAATGTGTTCAAAATATTTCGATTTCCTAACTTTTAGAAACTGTCAAAATCAGATTCTGCAGGCCAGACCTCAAAGAAAACCAATAATCGGTATGGGCTGGAAGATTGGCGCATTTTATTCTGACAAAAACACACTATACTTTCTTCTCTTTATTCCTTTTTTGTTGATTCACCAGCTACAAGAGCAATCGTTCACAAAAAGACCTTGGAAAAGAGACTCCACTGGGAAGTCCTTTGACCTCTGCTCATTCAGTTTAGACCCCTGACCCATCCAGATCAATGTCGGTCATGCTCAGACAAGAAAGAATAGCGCAGCTCTGTATCAGGAGGGAAAAGGCCAAGGCTGGCATTCAATGGTGATAATGCTCCTGCACATACACACTCTCAGACACACAGCATCTTCCTCCAAGCCCTGCATCTCGGCCAGGTCATGGTCCATAAGCTTAAAAGCTGGGCCGCAGGTGGTAATTCACTTAAACCTGCAGCAGGATCTCTGGTTGAGGCTGTGATTCCATTAGGATGACATAACTAGAGTCATTGTCGAAGAGCGCTTTGTTTTAGGTTATGCACTGATTGTTACTCTGGGTTTTTTTGTTCGTTTTTTTTTTTTTTTTACCTTATTTTTGTCTAGATTTAATCAAGACTGACACTTCATCTGCTGTAAGTTAAATCAGGTCTTGAAGATATGAAACCTAAATATTTTCTGGGTCAATGTAGACAAAATGAAACCATGGATACTGTTTTTCCTATTGTTGAAAACCTGTGTCCATCTTTTATCCGACCACCAATCCATCTGTGGATTCGTTTATCCGTCCCTCCACTAGTCATCCACTTGACTATCTATCAATCCATTGTTGCATTGATTCATTTCATTCATTCACCGTCAGTCTATTATTGCATTCATCTGTCAATCTATCCATTCATCCAGTTGTTGGTCTGTAATTTATACATTTTTGTCCTCTCCAACAATCCAACCATTAATCTCTTTTTGGTCCGTTTTACTGTCCTCTGTATTTGAAGGATGGATTAAAGCTGGATCTGAGCAGAAATATCTCCCATGAATTTAGAGTAAAATACTGTATTTATATTTTTTATTTAGAAGTCTAGAAATGTAAGTCTCGAAAATATTGTGTCGTTAAATGTGTAGTAACCCTAAAACAAGTGTCGGTGAGTGTCGCTGGAGCCACATGTACCCAAATCAAGAAATGATCATGACTGAATGGTAATCTGGCGAACCACAAAGCTTCAGTAAATGGTCCATTTGATGGCTGTAAGGGTGGAGGAGTCTGGACCTCATTTTCAACTTGTCTTCCCACACTCTCATATATCTCCCCTTCCCAGTAAGTGGTGCAGAAAACAGAAGGACAGCTGGAGTTTCCTGACACGGAGCGGGTCATAAGGGAAATGAGGAATTCTGCGCATCCAGGCCATTTCCTGTTCCGCCTCGCACACTCGCTTGCGAGAGGACGGATGTAATTTCAAACACGCTCGCACCCAGATTTACTTGGTTTGTTTTTAGGTTGCACATGCATATCCCACCTTCTTATTCAAGCTGATGGGCCAAGTCCCAATGCCAAGGCAGGAAGCTATCCATCATCAATGCTGTAATGTGACACTGTAACAAGTGTCTCCCAACTGCTGTGGGGTTTCAGTCTGCGTTGCCATCCAGTACTGCTTTGCTTTTCAGCTCCAACCACATATACTTCAAGCTTTTACGTCTCTCCTGTAGCACAACATGGATTTTAAACAGCTTTTCTTGTAGAAGATCAGGAATTCCCATAAAAGCATAAAAAAAAATATTTTCCCGGATCAAACGAATGAGGGTCATCAGAGGAGTTAATCCTGGTTTGGTACAGGCCCAGTTTGGTGACTGACACTACATGGGTTGGATAACTGGAGGCAGTGACACCGTCTGAAAACATCAATGGGATTACTGGGGAATATTCCATCAGACGGCTCTGGAGGGAGATTGCTGGACTGTACCAAAGGATTGACTCACATTTACTGTCCACAGATCTTCATATTGTGATCAATAGTATCTCCTCCTCATGTTCTAGTTAAAATATTCACTTATTGCTTGTCAGCTCCAACCACCGTATTAAGACGTAAATGTTATTTATAGCTTTATTGGGTTCAATATGTTAAATTTAAAGGTGCTGCATTATTATCCATAAATGGAAGTATTTCCTGTATTAAAGGTGGTGATTCAAAAGCATTTTTGCTTCAGAAAAATGTCTGTTTGCTGTTTGACACTTAACAGGTTGATTTTCATTTATGCTTTCAAGATTTTTAGGTATTCTCGCTGTAAAATTTAGGTTTATGTACACTGTGAAATTCTAAAGTCCTAGGTTTTAAACTAATTCATTTAATAACCTCTTTATATCCAGTGATGTGTAATGGCACATATATGCGGTGGATTTTGTTTTGTATTTGATTTGTGATGTAGTTATGTTTGCCAAAATGTGATTAAAAATCAAAACGTTATTCATAAAATAAAAAATCTAAACTCCTATTAAGAGTACGTGCCTATTCTTTAAGTTTTACCTTTTATTTTTGCCATCAGTTGAAACAATGCTTCCTCTTGATTTGACTTTTTGCTTTACAATGAAATGACTTCATTTATATTCAGCTGAGCTACTCTTTCTGTCCACTTGGGGGTGCTGTATCACTAAAAACATCTGTGAAGTCCCTCAGTTCAGCACATTTCAGTCCTTATTATGGTCTTAAATGTTGTGTGTAGCCTTTAATTTCTCCTGCATCATTTTCACTGGCTGATGTCACCAGGAGATTTTAAATTGGTGTCTTCTCATCCCATCCCTGTAATCTATAATATAGTAATTTCAAATTTTTGTGTGTGCAGATGGATCAGGTGTCGGACGACGAGCTGGACCACGGGGCGGAGGAGGACAGCGACAAGGAGGACCAGGACCTGGACAAGATGTTTGGGGCCTGGCTGGGTGAGCTGGACAAGCTCACACAGGTAGGCAGACAGGCAGGAGGAAATAAGGAAGAGGCTGTATCCATGGCAACCGTAACACTGCTAATCCTGTCTCTGTTTCCTAGCAACTCTCCCCTTCACTTTACATTGTGCAGACATGCAGCGCTGTGTGTGAGACACTGAGGAGCATTGCAGTCAGACGTGGTTGTTATGATCCCCTGCCTTGGTTGTGTTTCGGTGTTTGCTGATTTTTTTTTGTTTGTTGTTTTTTTTTCATTCATCATAGAGTCTGGATGATGGTCGGCCACAAAAAGCACTGCAGAAGCCGCCTCTCAGGCAGGAGACGAACATAGCCAACTTCTCCTACCGCTTCTCTATGTACAACATAAATGGTGAGACTCGGGTGTCAAAAGGCAGCACAACAAAAATAATTTCCTAATAAATTGAGTTCCCTCCATAATGAACCTATTTCCTCCTCCATCCCCTGTGAAATCTTTTCACAGAGGCTCTGAATCAGGGAGACACCGTCGACCTGGATGCCCTCATGGCCGACCTTTGCTCCATCGAGCAAGAGCTCAGCACCATCTCCAAACCAAACTCAGCGTCTCGCAGCCAGAACAAGGGACAACAGAGGGGCCCCGGGGGCCGCAGTGCCAGCACCAAGCACCCTGGCACCAGTGGAGGGGGAAACAGCGGAGGTAGTTCAGTCTCTTTACAGCGTGCTGCATTTTAAGGAGATTGTGTCATGAGTTACTCCCCTGCTTTGTGTGCAAATCAAAGGTCAGCAGAATTACAAAGACTTGAGTTTGACTCTCTCGGGATAAATAGGTGCTTTTAAATGAGTCGCTGCGAGGGGAGAATGAGCGCCGGCTTTGTTCTCCGCTGGTTCAGATTAGAAAAGGCTGACCAAATGAGCAGCGGCTCACAGGAAGCAGGAGTCAGTCAGACTCTGTCCAGTCACAGAAAAATACACAAAAGGGTTTTTATGAAAGGATTTCTTGCTCTTTCACTAGGTTTTGTGTTTTTTGAAGAATATTAAAAATTGTTTTTCAACTTGAAATTTAAAAAATATCCTTCCACATCCACATTGGCTTCATTAAGGATGAAGTGGTTAAGTTGATAAAGAAGATGTGATCCAGTTTTTTTATTTCTAGAGATTAACTGAGAGAAGGCTGTTTTCATCCATCCGTCTATTTTTTTGTCCATTCATCTGTCCATCCTGACATCTGTAGATATATCTGCATTAATGTGTTTAAGTTTTGTGTTTTATACTTGAAATGGGCAAGCATAGAGTCTAAAAACTCCTGAGAGTCTAAAAACTCTAGAGAACGTTTTCCACTTGTAAAAGATCCAAAGAAAGGGATTTCTGAACGTGTCGAAGTTGACTGTTTTTTGTGGTAGATCACTTTTGTGTTCTCAGTGTTTTTTTTTCCCTAAACATTTCCTTCAGGAAGCACGAGCAGCAGTGCCAGAGCGTCGCCGGCCAGCACGGTTCGGGGCGGCAGCGCCAGCTCTCGATCCGCGGCCTCCAATATCTCCCTGGACGACATCACCTCCCAGCTGGAGAAGGCCTCCCTCAGCATGGATGAAGCAGCGCGTCAGACTTCCTCTTCTTCTTCTACTTCGTCTTCCTCGTCTTCAGTGTCCTCCACAGCTTTGCGGCGCCCCTCCTCCGGATCGTCCGGTGGCAGGCAGCACCGCAGAACCGGTTCGGTGGGCACAGCCTGTGAGCAGGAGGCTCAGTCGCAGCGCTCCAGCATTAATTCGGCGTGCGCCTCGGCTTCCAGCATGGACTCCCTGGATGTGGATAAAGGGATGACGGGAGGAGAGGCAGATGAGCAGGGCAGTCCGAGCTCGCAAGGGCAGAACCAGACCAGCACAGAGGTATGATATTTGCATGGAAACCAAAAACAGAGCACACAGCAAAATAAGGGGGATAGTTTGAGTTGCATGTTTTTGGTGTGTGTTGTGCATTCTCTTGTGTAATGAAACCCACTGCAATCTACAAAGTTTTGGATTGCAATGTTAACAACTTTTTCTGGGCTCCTGGAACTCACCACCGGCTCTCTGACTAAACCAGACGAACCTCTAAAGCAGTCTTTCTCAAACTGCGGTCATCAAGGTACTGCATGCAAATAACCGTTTATTTGCTGTGATGTGAGCTCAAAGTGCGACATGTACAGTTAGCTTACCAAAGGATTGTGTTTAAAAATAATAATGGATAAGTGGCTTATGACAAGGTCACTCAAAAGAAAAGCCGACGATACCAGTGGAAAGAAAACACCAGGACTACTTATGTAGTCAGAGAAATTCATGTCAGGATGAGTACGGTAGTTTTCAGTTTTTCGGGGTGAGTTTACAAAACTGTTTTAAGACACTGTTACAATACGTAGCGTGCTGAGTGCGAGGTGGTGAGCAGCGCTGCACCCCACGTTGACTAACTGCATCTAAACACCTAAAATAAAATAATAGACTATGTCGGGCTTTCCTCGGGCTGAAAGAAAATGTTTGTTTCTACCAAGCAACTCAATTTTATTTTTCTCTTATCCTGCTTCTAAATTACAAACAGTTCTAAAATATAATTAACACAACACTTGGAATAAAAAAAAAATCCTTTTTTCATGTTGTGTTATTGCGGTGATCATTTAAAGTTAGGTGGTCCGTGAGTGTTTAATCCTCAGCCTGAAAAGGCTTGAGAAACACTGCTCTAAAGTGTTGGTAAGACGCATTTAATCTGCTTTTAGGCAAAGCAAATCTCAGCTTTATTTCTAGCCTGTAGAAGCTCGAAGAAAAACAGGCGTCCAAAAAAAGAAGAAAAACAAGTCGGGTCACAACAACCATGTTATCCTGCATGTCTCCCTCTCTCTCCTGCATGTGTTCACTTTGTTTCTGTTTGCATCCTTTGATTTATCGTTGGCCTCTTTCCACAAACACACACGCACCCGCTCGTCTGCCTGCCTGCCTGCACCTTCCGACTTTTCCAGCATGTCACACTGCGACGGGCCTGCAGTAGGCCGGCCAGACGCCAGCTTGACTTCACCTCCCGCGAGGGTGAAGTGGACCAGGCCACTGTAAGTTTGCATGTGAGGAGTACAGTCAACTGTAATTGTGGAAAGTAGCTTTTATGGTATTGAAAATGCAAAACATTGTTGTGTGTTCAAATTGGGTTTTTGGGAATGTTTTACACCTGTTTAAAAAAAAAAAACATTTAGCAGTTCTTATAAAAAAAAAATCTAATGGTTATTTGTGTATGGATGTGGTTTTCAGATTTTTAGTTCATTTGAAACCCTTTCTGCAGCGCTATGATCATAATATTTCAGTTTTGTTCATAAAACAATGAGATGTAAAAACTGCTGTAAAATGATGTGTGAAGGCAGCTGAACTGTAAGTGAAACTACATCTGAATTTGCCTCACTCTTCACACAGTCTTTCCTTCAGCTCCCACAGCTGCAGCTAATGACAACCACAACCGCTGAGTGCTTTATTTAGAGTCTTCTCTCTTTTCCACGCTGCTTTATTCTTATTTTTTTTTAAAGAATCACAACACCTGCAATTAATAAGCCTCAGATAATCATCTGGCACTGACTTCCCTGTATTTTGTCTCTTCCTCTGCTCTTTCTTTTTTTTATCTCCTGTTCCTCACCCAAGCATTCCTATCTGGACCGAGAAACCTCACTCATTCTGAAAAGCATAGCTGGGAAGCCTTCTCACCTCCTGACCAAGGTGACTTCCTTTTACACTCCATGATCGGTCTGGGTGCCTGTGGAGTCTCTTCATGCCTGCTGGGGGGAAAAAAATCCATCTTTCAGGGTTCTGACACAGTCTGGAAAATTTTGGAATTAGATTTGAGTGTTTTTGACATCTGGATAGCGATGGGGGCATAGGCTCTGGAAAGTTGTATCAGTAAAAGTTTGGTAGTTTACCATAACAATGTGTGGGAACCCTGGTCTTTATTATTGGGGAAAACCAAGATCGCCATATTCAGCTATCTGTATGAAGGCTTTGATTGCAGTTTTTAGGATGGATAGTATCGAATTAATTTTTCCTTATTAACTTCACCATGAGTTAGTCTTTATTAAACATTATTCAGATGCATGGGGGCTTTTGTCTTTGGATCTGTGTTGGTTCTCCTTTCCGTGTTTTTTCTGCATGCGGCTTACTGTTGATTTACTTCCTGTTTTATGAGGAAATAATCTTGTCAAGCTAATGTATCAACCTTTTTGAGGTTTAATGTTTCTTGTATCTGTCAATGTTATGCAGTGCTTTTCCATTATTTAAGTTGAAACCGGGGCTAGATTTACAAAGTCTCTATCTCAGAAGTTTTTACAATTATATAGAAATTTATCATAAATCAGCTTGTGCAGTCCTGTCACATAAAACAGATCGGTTTCTGTGATAAACAGGCCAGTCTAATCCTAAATGTAATTAACACAAAATGATTTGATTAAGCCTTTTTCCTCCTCAGAAAGCATGTGGTGACAGTAGAAAAGTTTTATTTTGGGGCATTTTGAAATCCCCGGGAATAGTCGTCAAGTTTTAAATCTTGATTTTTTTATTTTAATTTTTTTGAGCAGTCATTTAATCATGAACTGAAATTTGGAGAGAAGTGGGTGATATGGACTTAAAGCTTTATCTCTTTTTTTGTGTGGCATATTGTGATAACAATAAAAATTATGATAATAAAAAAACTTATATCTTATTTTTAGGTAACTGTGTGGCTGCCACAGCAAATGCTGTTCTTGGAAAAACACCATTCCCATTTTGAAATTGACTTCCTCAGAATACCACTAATATCACTAAACTGCACACAGTAACTGCATTTAATTTCCCGATATTTATTGACGCTCTCATGGAATGACCTGTGAAGAAAATGGAATTACATTGTTGTTCTTTTATTTACTGTCAATAACTTAAATTTAACTCGACAGCGATAAATCCAATTTCTTGTCATCGCGATAAATGATAAATTATATGATAAATGCTCACCCCTAGAAGGGAAATCCTGCAATGCACAAGCCGCGAGAATGAACTCGCGAATGTGGAATACTGATGAGAGCGAGCAAGGCGGGGAAAGAGTGGAAAGACATTAAAGTGTGAGGGTGCCAAAGTAAAAATAAAAAAGAAATACCCCAACTATGTAGAAGAGCTCTTGAAAACTGGCTGGGTGTGAACGTGTCAGTAGAGTAGGACCAGAAACAGGAGTTCTGCCGGTGTCAGAGGGTTAAATCTGAGGTTAAACCCACCCTGACCCTCTTACTCTGAACGCCGGCCGCTCCGACTCGGCCACACCGACTCCATTAATGTTTGCTTGCTTTGAAGCTACTCATGTGAAAAAGACAGTCTGGGTCAAAGGGAGGAGGGGGTGGTTTTTGTTTATACCCCTCACCCTCTTTCTGCGAACACATCTGTAGACGTCGTCAAATATTCAGCACCTCATTCACCCAAATTCCACCGCCGCACATCCCTGCCACTGTGGCTTAGCCTCAGGATCGGAGGCTGCCATCGTCTCTCGCCGATTGGCTGGAGGGTCCTGAGAAAGCAGCTCTCTGGTTGGCTGACCCCTTCGGCTCCTACTATATCTGTGGGGATTATGCTCCATCGATTGGGCACGCTCCCAAAGCCTGGCTGCTGTTCTGAAGAGAGGAAGGGAAAAGGCAAGGGGGAGGGGCGTCTTCCTTCCTACTATCTCGGGTTTTTTTTTTTTTTGGTTTGTCAAATTGTGCACATTGGGTGCACATGTGAATGTCAGTGAACCCCCACGCCGCCGCAGACTTTTACCCAGTTTCATCCCCGCCGACGATCATTGTGGAACAACTTTACAATGTTTCCCACTTCTACTGAGGATTTTATATTTTTTGGGGATTCATAGATGCTCTTTGAAGGGTCGGTGCATCAATCTGCAGCCTCGCGTCCTTTAGGAATCTCCTAGCATTGTTTAAGAGGATCAAAGGAAGCTGCGGCAGCTTCCTTTGAATCCAGAATGATGGAGTGCCACGTTTGAGAGAATGTCATAGCTGCAACCGCAACGATTCACATCAGTTATATAACATATTAATTACACAAGTGTAAGCATTGCTAACCTGTAGAATGGAGATGATGGCATCTTGCTGGAGAGGGCAGGTAAGCTACGAAAATGGAGAGAAAAATCCTTATGTAGTTTGCGGCATTTCAACTTTTAAAAAAGCTTAAATTGGAAGAAGCCGTGTGTGTGCCATGATGGATTAAACATATTCCTGTGTGTCCATCCAGGAGGAGCAAGCCGCCAAGATCAAGGCAGAGAAGATCCGTGTCGCTCTGGAGAAAATCAAGGAGGCGCAGGTCAAAAAGGTAAATGCGTTTTGTTTTTTTTCTGAACACTTTCAGACTCGATCTGTCTTCATGAAACTCCTTCGATCTTATGAAGCACTCATCATCTTGTCAGATACGCTTTTGAACTTCATCCATGGCGAGGCAACGAAGCGCAGGGAAAATAGGTCAATGCAGCGTTTGATTGTGGAAGCAAGAAGTCAGTCTGTGCATTGAAAGACAATGCAGATATTTTTCTTTTTTGCTTTTCCACTTCCACCGTAACCTGCTCTGATGTTTGACTGGACGACTGCAGCCTCTGTCTCCATTTATGTATCGATACTGGACTCCACATGAATGAACCGACTGTGTGAATGAGGACAAATGCATTTTGCAGAATGGTGTTCCTTTTTTTAAATGTGTGATTAATGGGTGAAACCCAGCAGTGTTCCAACCAACAGGGCTCTTCTTTGACATGACCAGATAAAGGGAAGCTTGGTACAGCTGCAACATGAGAATCAGTGATTCGCTGAGTGCATGCAATTCCATCAGCTTCGTTGTATTTGAATTAAAAATTCAACATTTCTCATCAACTTTTATGCAGTAGAGATTCAGAAGGGGGTGAGTCGGTTTGTATTCTGAGAAATGTAGGTCAGGCTCCCCATGTCTGAGGCTCCGTCGTAGTGCCTTCACTGGTTTGGGTTTCAGCTCAATCATCCGGGTCAAAGGGTCGGCAAAACAAAAATTGGAGGTGTTGGGAAGCAGTTATTGGCTGTATCGGTTTGGATTCAGCAATAGGAATTAAAACTTGCCTCCAGCTATTGTAAAGTTTTAACCTCATTAGGTTTCAAAGTATGTTTTTCAGGCACTCCTAAAGTCTTGTTTTAATAGCTTTTTTTTTTTCAGGAGTAGAGGTGTAAGTGCCATCAAGCTACAAAACAGAATCGAATATTTTAACAAAGACAAAATAAGTTTATGTTTTAAGGTGTCTTTAGCTTTTAAAATTAGCAATTAGCTTTGCAACTACTAGCTTTTTAAACGGGTATCAACGTTTTCAAGTTCAGCATGTTTGTGAACAGACGGATACTGAAAGCTGTTTAATGTTCCTGTTATCTGTGGAAAGCTCTTTTTCGCTTTCATGCAGCCTGAATGAACTGACTGAGTTTACAAACGGAAACTTTGTAAATCAAGGTTGATCAAACTGAATATAGTCCAAGTTCTGTCATGTGCTGACGGTGCGTATCTGTTTGTCTGTGTATAACAACAAACTGGTCGGTCAGACATGAGGATAAAATGGTAATTTTTGGAAAAAGAGGGTTTTTTTTCATCAAAGTAACTATAAAATATACAAATATAATAATGCCTGGCCTTTGAAAGAGATTAGAGCCAAAACGGCTACCAAACAAACAGTTCAAAGTCAAGTACAAATGTTTTTTGTCGCTCGTTTACCATATTTTCCCTCCACTAAACTTTCCATCAATGTCCTCGGAACAGCCGTATTTTATAGCGTTGAAATTTGGAGCTTACCATCTAAGTGTAAACTGTCAGTGAACATTTTTTTTATCAGTTAGCATTTTTAGCATTTGTTTCAGACATGGGAAAAACAACACAAACAAACGTACATAAATGACTAAAAAGGGGAAAAGCATATGCTTATTTAATTTGACTCCTTATGTTTAAAACCCCCCACAAACACCAATTACCGTTTCATTTCAGTTTCTTATCTCATAAACAAATAACAAAAGCCCCATAAAAATGCGTATTACATACAATATATGGATATTTAAAGACAAAGGAAAACAAATAAGTGAACAAATTACCTGTGAAAATGTCTGTTAAGTTATCATCATGATTATTTAGGTTGTAACATAACATTTCTGCTTATTGGGTTTATACATCAACATTTTGTTAATATTCTGATGTATTTAGTTGAATATGCCTGGTAAATACAGACGTCTGTATTTTATTGGTCACAAAAAGCAATAAATACCTTTACTAATTGTTTCTAACGCTCCTGTTCTTTCTCAGCTGGTGATTCGGGTCCATATGTCGGACGAGAGCTCCAAGACCATGATGGTGGATGAGCGGCAGTCGGTCAGACAGGTGCTGGACAGCCTGCTGGATAAGTCTCACTGTGGCTACAGTCCAGACTGGTCTCTGGTGGAAACCATTACGGAGCTGCAGATGGGTAAGCCAGCCGTCCATCCTGACTCAACTAAGCATGCTTAATGATGTTGACGACAGGTTTTTCATTGCGCCATGATCTTTTCCAGAACGTATATTTGAGGACCATGAGAACTTGGTGGAGAACCTGTTAAACTGGACCCGGGACAGCCACAACAAGCTCATGTTCATCGAGCGCATCGAGAAGTACGCTCTCTTCAAGAACCCCCAGGTGAGCGCCCGTTAATCTGCTCGTGCCGCGCACGCAAACACATAGTTTATGCATGCTGAGTGCTTACACAGCTGCCAGTCAGGGAGGGAACTTGAAAGTAGGTCAAAACTCTAAAGCGAGTTGAGGTGAATAATTTATTTACCGTAAGACGAGGTGTGTTTCCAGCTTCACTCCCCCTCCTCTTTGTCATCGACTCACTGTCCTGTTCCCTTCAATCCCTTTCAGAACTACTTGTTGGGGCGGAAGGAGACATCAGAGATGGCTGACCGGAATAAAGAAGCTCTACTAGAGGTAAAGACGTGCAAAACGACCTTTGGTTTTGTTTCTACTGCTGGTAGAAGGAAATGAAAACAGAGAATCACACTATTTTATTTTGTTCTTTATTTCATTTTTGCCTTTCAGGAATGCTTCTGCGGTGGATCGGTGTCGGTGCCAGAGATTGAGGGGATTCTGTGGCTCAAAGAGGATGGAAAGAAGTCGTGGAAAAAGCGTTACTTTCTCCTCAGGGCTTCAGGGATCTATTATGTCCCAAAAGGCAAAGCAAAGGTCAGCTTAGACTTGTGTTTATGAATAATCCTATAACACCAACATATTTTTGAGACCTCTACCTTTCTAATAAAGTTAGTACTTTTATGACTATCAAAAGTGACATTTAACCCTCTATGGCATGACTTTTTATTTTTGTGGGGAAGAAATATTTTCCTGCATTCTTTGGGAGCTTGGTGGTCCCTAATTACATGTCAATCATAAAATCGGACTCTGACACCTCCTGGAACCAGATTTGGGTTTGTTGCCTCAGGGTAACATTGGTCTAGAACACCAAGATTGTCTACACTGATTATGAGAAATGAAATACAAATCAAACAAAAACTATATTCATAAAAGAACTATTTTTTGGACAAAAATATGTCAAAAATCATGCCCCCCAAAAAATAAAATAAAGGAGCAATGTGAGGTACAGCTATGTGGTTTGTTGCCTGAGGGCAACGCCATGCCATAGAGGGTTAAAGATAACTCTTATAAAACTACAGATCATTTTTGATGCAAGTGTTTGTATCATTTTTGTATAATTTGATATAACCGTGGTTGTCATGCGAATATGTAGTTTTATAAAGATAAGAACACTACATATTTTTGTAAAATGTTGGAGATATATATATTTTAAAAATTAACTTTTATAAAATGTGTTGTTTTTGATACAAGCCGTTCTGAGATATCATGCTCTATAACATGTACATGTATCGTTTTTGCATCATTTGTGTCAGTATTGTATAATTTTTACATCAAATACCTGTTACTAAAGAGGTGGAAGATTTAGAAATAGCTGTATTAAAAGTAACACAATGGGTGCTAACGACACAGTTTTGGTGTTATGTTAAGTTGCTGTAATGGCTCGACTTCTTTTAAAGGCCCAGGGTTAGTTTATGCATACTTTAGCAAATTTGGAGATGCACAAAAAACTCTCTGTCCTCAAAACTTTGTTAAAGTGAGATTTCAGAAAGTACTGAGACCACTACTTCTTTAACACCTTGTTACATTCTCCAGAAACCTGCTGTACTCAGTGAAAATGTTGCTAAGTATTTTTGGACATTCTGTATAAAAAAGAAAAATTAATGGGAGGAAATTTTCTGTTTCATGATAATTGCAAAATCCTTATGTATCAGTTAAAAAAAGTCAAGCAATGTTTCTAACTTTGAGCAGGTACACTTATAAAAATCAGCATTTTATATGCCAGACTTTTAAGGGTTAAACAGAAATGCGAGTTGGGATCATGAGAACCAGATCCACAGTCTGCTCTGCGGTATTTCCTGTTGTGTGCTGAATCACTTTGAAGAACAGTTGAAGCAAACAACGCAGGCCATTTATCATGTATGGTACTAGATCTGAAGTGCACATGTGCTCTTATTTTTGTAAGCATGTGTGCAACGTGCATAATTCCCCAAATTATCTTCCTTTTCTAACCTTTTTCTCCATCAAAAACGATCTACTTAACATCTGAAAATTTAGAAACATGCTCCATGTTCAAAAGCCCCCATATAATCATCATTTAATTAGTATTTTGTGGAATTCTTTCTCAATTAGTTGTAATCTAGATTACAATGTTGTAATGTTCAAATTTGTATTTGTCAAAGTGATAGGAGTAGGAATTAATTTACTAATTCATCACTTAAAAGTTTTTTGTTGTTGTCATAATTAGTGAAATATGCATAATAATGTTGTATCTTGTGTCTCTGAAGGCGTCCAGAGATCTTGTGTGCTTCCTGCAGTTGGATCATGTTAATGTGTATTATGGACAGGACTACCGCAGCAAATACAAGGCTCCTACTGATTACTGCCTGGCCCTGAAGGTAAGGAAATCACTGACCAACACCTTTGTAGATAGTTAACATGTATAGAAAAAGCTCTTAAAAATCAACACTTTTGTTTTTCTATCTATTATTCTGATGATGGCTGCAAAACAATTGGTAAAGGAAAAAGTCACTTTTGTTTGTTGACATGCTAAGCAAGTGGCAGAGAATCAATTATTGCTATCCGAACGTAAACTGGAACTGCGAGCATTGGTGAGATGAAACTAACATAAAGCTTTTTTACCATCAAACGCTCCGGTTAAGAGTTAAAGTTTGGTGTATAAGTAAATCAAACTTTATCTATAATTGTAAAAAAGTCTTTACAGATGTTTAAGAAAAAACCCAACAAATTAATTAAAAACTACTAGAGAGACACATTGGAAATGTTCAAACTAGAAAATTACATTATTATTATGGAGAAGTTAAAGGATTGAGAGAAATAAACAAATCAATTAAAGAAGATGAAGAGGCGTGAAAATGTAGTCATGTAGCTTAGTAAGGAAAACATTTTTTAAAAAACTTTATTTTCTAACCATATGACCAGAGAGAGATTGGGTCTTTCAACAGTATATCAAATCCTGATTCCTTTTGATTTTTACTGAGCAAAATTCTGATTATTAATGGGAAATATTTTGTCCTGTTGTTATGTCTTATGCAAGCTGTAGCCACTAGATGGGGCTGTTTATTTACTTTTATTTGCTTTATCAGCATCCCCAAATCCAGAAGAAGTCTCAGTACATCAAATACCTTTGCTGTGACGATGTTAGGACCCTGCACCAGTGGGTCAATGGCATCCGCATCGCCAAGGTGAGTCCAAATCAGTTCATTTTGGCCAATCAGCAATGTTTTTATATGTATTTTCATAAATGACTTGAAGTTTGTACTTATCTATAGTATGGCAAGCAGTTATATGTGAACTACCAGGAAGCAATGAAGAGGACAGAGGCAGCCTATGATTGGTCATCTCTGTCTACCTCCAGCATTCGGTCAGGCTCCAGTTCTGCCAGTATACCTGGTGAGTTTATTTTCCAATCACAGACTCCACTGATAATGCAGCATGAAGTTAAAAAGAAGGTCCTTGTGTTTGCATCCTGTCAGAGTCCCAGTCCAATCATTCAGGTCATTCAGACAGTGGAGTAGACACAGCCTCGTCTCATGGCCGGTCCCAGAGTGTGGTGAGCTCCATTTTCTCTGAAGCCTGGAAGAGAGGAACCCAGATGGAGGAGAATTCTAAAGTATGATTTTCTGTCCACAGACATTAAAATGTATGTTAAATAAGAGATTGTGATTTATTTATTGCTTATATTTGCTCAGCAGATTAGGATGGAGGCGTCGCGTGGATCAACGCATTCCTCCCACAGCCACCGGCATCACAGCCAGCATTCAGTTGACCACCCCATCCTCACTCCCCCTCCGCAGCAGCAGCAGCAGCAGCAGCAGCACCCACCTCAGCCATCTTTAATGCAACAACCGACAGTGATCCAACCACATCGGCCTCCATCACCTCCCCAGATGCTGCCACCACCACCCCCAGAGACGGTACAACCTCCACATCCGCCACCCAAGTCTCCAGAGCCGCAGCCCAGCATTAGTTACGATCAGCAGGAACCAGCTGCTGCTCCCAGTCCACCTCCACCCCCTCCACCACCACTCCCGCCGCCACCTCCTCCACTACCTCCACTGCAAATGGTGTCGCACCACTCGCCGGCCCCCACCATGTACAAGTACAGCACCATCACCCGGCTGCAGAACCAGAAGACTTCTCACAAGCTACCGGCGACGGCTAAGCAAGTCCTGCCTCCACCTCTGACACCACCTGCACAGGTCATCAAGCCCAACGTAAATCACATTGCTGCAAGGACCAACGTCCCACCTCCTCCTCCGCCTCCACCTCCGCCGTCAATGCCAACCCCGGGGTCCGCGATGGCGGTTTTGCGATTTGGCCCTTTTAACCCAGCTGCTCCTCCTTCCTTCATCCCACCACCTCCTGCACTGCACGCCAGCGACATGACGTTTCCTCCTCCTCCGCCTCTGCCTCCACCTGTTGCACCAACCCCCATGAGACAGACTGTTCACGCCAACGGGCTGAAGCAGGCGCTAAAGGAGCGGTTTCCCAGTCCACCACGGGAACTGCTGTCTCATAACGGGGATCTTGAGGACTCCCCACCGCCTGCTCCAGCACCACCACCACCACCTCCGCCGCCTCCACCGCCGCCCCCACCTCCTCCTCCGCCACCCCAGCAGTGCTCAATACCAGCACAGTTTCCACCTCCTCCTGGACCCCCCCAAGCTCCACCCAAAACCTTCACTCCTGGTTTTATGCCTCACACTGCACCCAAACCCATGTCCCCAGTATCACCATTCCCTCCTGCTCCAACTCCAACTCCACCGCCTCCACCCCCGCCTCCACCTCCCCCTCCTGCACCTTCTCACCTAAAGAAACAGCCCAGCCTCCAGCAGGGTCACACCCATCCTCCGCCTACCCTCCCCAAGCAGCACAGCCTGACTAAGACAGTGAGCGTTTCCGCGGGAGCTGCACCTACCATGTCTTTGGTGAAGCAGTTGGCAAGTCAGTTTCCAGGAGCTTCATCCCAAGTCAACCATGCTGAGTACCCTAAAGCCCCACTCTCCCCTCCTGCTGTGAAAACGAAACCAAAATGGCAGCCTGGCGGTAGCCAACAGCTGCTGTCTCCAGAGTTCCCCCCTCCTCCAGCAGAGAGCAACAACAGTTTCCCTGCACCACCTCCACCACCGCCACCGCCACCTCCTCCTCCAGCACCCAGCACCGGCCCAACACCACCGCCCCCGCCACTTCCCTCTGGAAACATGGGCTCTCCACTGAGGAGATCGCCCTCTGGCTCCTCCAGTTTCGGTGGTAAGAAGCCCCCTCCAGCCCCTCAGAGGAACTCCAGCATTAAGGCCAACTCGTCAGCCTCTTACGAGGAATCCAGGAGGAATTTGCTCAGCAAGTTTGCTCCCCAGGGCAATAGCACCCCATCTTCTCCATGTCCCATTTCTTCCTTCATTGGATCTCCTTCAAAGGACCCTTCAAATGGGCCTCCTGCACCTCCTAAACCAGGAAAGCTCAACCTGTCTAACCTACCTTTGGCGCTTCAAGCTAAAGTAAGCCAGGCCAAACAGGCAGGTGGTGACTTTCCATCTCCTCCACCCGAGTGCGCCTACTTTCCACCTCCTCCCCCTGTCTCTGAGCTTTTCCCTCCTCCACCGCCTCCAGGCAATGATGTCCCGAGGGTAGCCGTGGTAAACCCTCAACCCCAAGCCCCCCCTCCTCCGCCGCCTGTCTCCCTTGTTAGCAACTCAATATGGGCAAAGAACTCCCTAAAAAAGACTCCTCCGCCCACCCTAGGGCGGCGAAGCAACACTACCCCAGAACCGCCTGGCATATCTCCACCTCCACCCACATCTCCAAAGGGTAGCTCAGGTCAGCCCAACTTCCTGGCGGATCTCAGCCAGACTTTGAAACGTAAGTCGGTGGGTCGCCAGGGTCCAGGCCTCCCCGGCAAACTGGACCCAGTGGGGACCATGGATGACATGGCGCTGCCTCCGCCGCCCCCGGAGCTGCTACTGGACCAGGGGAAGCAGAGCAATGGAGGAAACGACGGCTATATGTCCGGAAACATCTCAGGCTATGCAACACTGCGAAGAGGACCACCACCCGCACCGCCCAAACGCGGGGATGCAACCAAACTTACCGGATAACGCTGAACTCTGAGACCAGGACACAATGCAGCTGGCTGAACAGACGTTATTAGCTAAATTGATATGAAATCCTGAACTTCTTAAATTCTCTTGTGATCACTGATGAATTGGTGATCTTGTATATACAAAAAGCCAAATCCGACCACCGAATCCAAACAGTGCATTTTGTAAAACAGTACCAAGACTGTTAAGACTGGACCAGGTAGGTATGAAGGATCCAGGTCTGAGCCAAATCATGTGTTTGCTTTCCTTTTTTTTTTTATTCCCATAAAGCTATGCCACGTACTGGATACAAACAAAGAAACGGATCGGGACCACATGTTTCTGCTTTGATCACTGCATGAACCACATGTGATAACAGGCTGGAGTTGTCCTGGGTTGAGTGTCTGTCTCTGTGTGCGTATGAATGAGAGGGAAACATGCATTGTCTGCATGCATGATTACATATATTGGTGTAGTAGTTGATCATTAAGGAATGCTGCCATGTTTTCTTTTGTATGAAATAATTTAAAGACTGATGAATTTAACATTGTTTTGTTTTTGTTTTTTTAATTCTGGCCAACAAATTTTGTCTGAACCAGATAAAGGTTTGGTCACATTGGCATGTAGGATTGAGGCAAATATACACAAGAAGAAAGGGATTCTGTTACACTAATGAATCTAACAAAAAAAATTGGAAAAAATTCAGTTTTGAATGTTGCATAAGACAAATAAGAGAAGGATTTTAATACAGAAATATTATGCTACATGCTGAGGATCTCCACACGGGTAATCCACAAATGCTAAAGGAGCTGGCTCTATCCAAAGACTTTTAAAGGAAAGTTGAGTTCTGCTATGTTTTATCAAATCCAAAATCAGCCCAGTGGTTTACCAGGAGAGATTAGGGTACTTCATGCGTCTCTAAGTTGGTTTTAATTTCAAGTAGGACTTGGCACCACCTGAACTCACTTGACGTAAAACCCAATGGAGATTCTGTGGAGTTCTATCAAGAGGAAGATGAGACAGCAGAGACAACAATGCAGATGAGTTAGTGGTCATTATCAAATCAATCTTAACTTCCTTGACTCATGCAAAAGGACCCCTAATCACAGATTGAAGTCTTACTTAGCGGTACGCTAACATTTCTGAATTAAAAATCTTTTTATTGCTTTTATGTGACATTTCTGCAACCTATATTTTGGGTTTTAAGCCATAAGCAAAATGAACAAAAATGGATATCTTTTTTTGTGTAATTTCACTTTCTGAACTTACTGAAGTAAGCTTTTGGATGTTATTTTAATGCACTGAGATGCACCTGTAGTATCTGCAGAACCTTCTCAGTTCAAAATTTATTGATATTTTTACAAAATGCAAATGTAAAGGAAGCCTCATTACAAACACTTTGGGGGGGAAAAACACTTTTTATTATTATTTAATGCAAAATTGGGAGGGACTGTGTTTAAATGGAGGTGGAGGCCTGTGTTTGTTTATCTGTGTGAGTTCCTTGTGTGTTGGCTTGATTTTTGGACCTCATCCCACATCACCACTGGTTCCCAGCGCCTTTTGAAATCAGGAATACAAACTGGAATCTCATCTTAGTACACACTGAAGGAGACGTATTCGCCTGGTTAATGTACAGAGCATTACACCGTGTATTTAATAACCCACCATCAGACTTGCATTAGACCGAATGTGCTTTGAATCCCGTCTTGTTTGTTCATGGTGCCATTGCTGCTTAAGCCGACAGCGCACAAGGACAGCAGTGCCTAGAAAGCGGAGCATGAAGGGGTTTCCTTGCCTTGCAGCAGTACTTTTATTTTCCGGGTTCTTGTGCTATCCATGAAGTATCCCATTCCCCACGTGTCCTTTTGTGCCATGATGACATATCAGTAATATTTCCACATAATTTAACTGGTATTTAAAGCAGAGGGAGTTTGTGTCGGCTTCCTTGATGGTTGCCTCCGCTGAAGGACTTCTTCAACATGCTTCTCATTTGTCTGAGTCGGCATATCTTAAACCACCTTGAGGGGACGTTTGCTAGAGTGCAGTTTGTAAGCTATTAATGTGGTAAAGTGTGAAGTAAATGCAAAGAAGGTTGAAGTCAATGTTTCCTCTTGCATATAAACTGAAAATCCCAATATACATGTTCAAACCTGACTTCAACCCCGTCTCAGAGTCCTTATTTGTTCGCATCTCTTGGAGTTTGGTGTTGGCTGGAAATACAGGCCTACTCCGCCCTCTAGTGGTCATATTTTACTCTACAACCTGTGGATGAGATGGCTTATTATTGTACTCCAGCTACGCAGTCCTGAAAGTTGAATTTAATATGATGTGATAAAGTTGCATGATGTGTGGAGTTCAACAACAATAAAATGTGGTAGAAAATATCAATTTTATTTATTTATTTTTTGCAGTAACAGAGGAGCTAATTGCAGTACTCGCTTTCCTTCAGTATAAATGTCATAAATATTAGTTTTAATTAATTCTGGCTCAACAACACTTGGAATGTTTTCTGCTATATATCTGTTTTTAACTATTAGATTCTGTCTTATTACGGCATAGGGATAATTCAAATAGTCTACAAATGAATCTAAATTAACTTGCAGGATTATCATATTTATGTTTAGTAATTATATTATCCATCCATCCATCCATTTTCTGTACACCCTTGTCCCTAGTGGGGTTGGGAGGTGCTGGTGCCTATCTCCAGCTAATGTTCCAGGCGAGAGGCGGGGTTCACCCTGGACAGGTCGCCAGTCTGTCGCAGTAGTAATTATATTAATTTCTGTAAAATAAATATGAAAGCACCCTTAAAAAACAGTTGTTTCTGCAGGATATTTTATTTTTTCCAAAGCAAAATTAAATGTTATATTATCCAAATGTCCAGAATTGCTGATGGTAAGACAGTAGGCAGGAAAGATCTCCAGGAACAGTCAATCTTGCAACAAATCTGTAGAGGCCTCCGACTGAAGACTGTTGCTGGATGACATGCTAATGGTTCAAATCGGGAAGCCGAGACGATATATCCTAGTAACGCCCTGGATGACACCATCAGTGTCACCAAGCAATGCTTATCCACCTCAATTGCTTTTGCCGTTCCTCTTTAAGTCTGTGTCTGGGTTACATGATTAGAAAGAGAGTTCAGAGTCCCAACAAAGGCTGGAGAATGTAAAAAGTATATAATCTTGTGAAAGATTAACTTCTTTCCAGAAAGAACAAACCATTCAAAGAGAGACTTTATAATCAACAAAACTGTAAATTGCTTTATTGTTTTACAGAAACCTTGGATTTTTTTTTTCTACGATGTACTCAATTTAAAATAAACAGGGCACAAAAAGACAAAACTAAACATACTAAAGCTAATTCCAGTGCATTTATTACACTTCAACATCTTTTAAACTGATACGTGAATATAAAATCCTAATGCACACGGTATCTTTGTTTTATTCACATTTAATGTCAATAGACAGAAATATTTTTTGTAAACAGTTACTTGAACCCTCTATTTCCAGGTTTTAAATCAAGGGTAATTTGTTCCCGCTGAGAATTTTACAAAATGTACACTACAGACAAAAACGTCCAACATCAAACTGCAGCTCCTTATGCACCTAAATACCTCACTGTAATAAAATGGTTTCAATTCAAGACGTGTTTTCTACATGAGACAAGTGATTTAACCGCGTTTGACACCAGTCCTGCATGGAGCCACGAGTGCATTAAGGTGAAGATGCCTCAGCTGGGACACTTAAAAAACCCCCGAAAGCTGGTCATCGCTCCAGTGTTCCCATCAGAGGCTCCATGGCTTCCAGGAAGCAGGCTTCAAACTCCTGATCCGAGAAGCGTGCCACCGACTGGCGTGCGTTGTGTCTGATCTGCAGGCGGCTGTCAGGCGGCAGAGCCAGGATCTTCTCTATGGCTCCTGCGTAACTGTCCTCATCTTCTGCCAGGAATCCGGTTTGACCGCCGTCGAAAGGTCTGACGATGTCCAGCTTCGGACCCCCCGACTTGTGAGCCACGATGACCTTTCCTGCTGCCATGCACTCCACAACACCTAGAAGAGAAAACGGTAAGCGCACGTTTACAAGAGGGTTCCTGCAGGTTGCACCCACTCAAATTTAAGAATTTTTTAACAACACGAACAGAATTTGAGATATGTATCACAACAGAAATGTATTAAAAAAAAGGACGTGCTGACATTTTGCATGATCACTTTGAAGACGGTAATCAAATTTATTTATTTTTTTACCTATTCCGAAGTGTTCGTTCCACATGGTGTGCAGCCCAATGGTGGCTTCGCTCATCTGCCTCTTCAGCTCCTCAAAAGATATGTTTAGTTTAAATTGCACCCTGTCTGCGACGCCCAGCTCCTGGCAAAGTCCCCGAAGCATGAGAACTCTGTCTTCATCTTCCTGGTTCCTGCATCCGCCTATCAAAACGAGCTTCAACCCCTCCCTGACGCCCGACCCCTCCCTCCTTCTATCCAAAACCTTTTTGAAGGCCCTGATCTGCAGCCGGTGATCCTTCTCTGGCCTGAACTGGCCGATGGAAATGATGGAGTGGCACTTCCTGTCCCCATCCTCCTCCAGCGGGATGTCCAGGAAGGCGCTGACGTCGCAGGGCGGGTACACCACGCTGGTGCGGTTTGGGGAGCGCCACAGAGACAGGATGTGATCGAGGGTCCAGGAGGAGTTGACCATGATGACGTCGCTGCAGGAGCCGGCCATCCCGTAGAGAAGGGCGAAGAGGCAGTAATAGACCAACTTAAAGGCGCTCAGGAACAGACTGTTTGAGATGAAGTCTGGGTTGTTGAACCTGAGACAATCGCACTTTGTTAGCTTGGTGCATAGCAACCAGCATCAGTTTGGTAAAAGCAGATAGGCATTACCTTGGGTTTCTCTCCCTCACCACAGACAGCATGTCAGTGCTGATGGTGGGATAGTGAACGTAGCTCCCAACGCTGCAGCCTCCCAGGTAGCGAAACAGCGGCAGGGTGAAGGCGTAACCCATGGAGTCGATGTAAAGGTCCGGGACCAGTTCGGTCAGGGCCTCCCATCCCAGGAAGACGGACCCCACGCTCTGTCCCAGCAGGGTGAATTGTGGAAACAGACCGGGCTCCACCAGGACCCGGTGCTGCAGGAAGATGAACCGGACCGGCCGCGGCAGCACGATGTTGAAGCGCTGACGGGCTCCCTCCAGGATCTGCTGGCCGGTCACGCCCAGGTCCCCAGTGTACACCACAAAGTTGATGTCCACGTACCTGCAAACGGCCTGGTTGCATTAAATGCTAAGGGCAACTTTCATGAAATAAAAATACAGAATTCAGCACTATTTTCTTTACATTTTATCCCACTGAACAACTATTTCTTTAAAATTTTAATGCTACCTGTTTTGTAGAGCCCTGATAGCACACCAGAGCACCCTCTCTCCCCCACCACCAGCGTTGCAGTAAGGGTGGAAAAATGCCACTGTGGGACGACCTTCCCGCGCCCGGCGAGCATTCCTGGTGCTCTGCAGCCAGTGACGGACGGCCAGCACCAGTAGGACCAGGACAGCGACCAGCAGCATGCACAGAAGCAGCAGCGGCAGCATCAACTTCCACAGCAACCTGAAACAAAGACATGCACTTTGTGTTTGGCTCATCATTGTTTGTACTGCATTGGATGCAGAGTGGTTTACACGAAAAGAGAAATCCGCAAAATCGGCGCAAAAAGGTCTGAAAATATCCATCCGCTCCAAAGTTTCATAAATAAAAAATAGAAATATTTTTCGCAGCTGTATGTTGTAATTTTTTGTAATGTTTTTATCAGACTGAAGACTGTACACTCATCTGCAGCTAATATTGAGCAAGCTCTGCGCTGGTGGCAACACGGTTCTGTTCAATTCAGTTCAAAATGTATTCATCTTTTAAGGCTATTCTTTCACCATTTAAATCAACACAGTAACACTGTCAGAGTTTTGGGGCATAACTTTACAAGAGGGATACTCCCGATATAAGACTACAATTTTAAAGGATAGATTTCATAAATGCATTAACAAAAGCTTGCATATTTTTACAATTAGAATGGATTAAACAGACTAATGATGCGCAGAAACACAGACAATATCAATATTTTACTGTTTTTCCCATTACATTTTTTTGCACAAAGTGAAGCAGGAACCAGCATAATTTATATTTATATTCCTAATTATTTTTATCCGCTGGTTTTAGCTATTTCTTTGCATCTCACCTCGTTATTTCACACAAATACAACACCAGCTGATCGTGAGCCGACATCTTTGCGTCAGCCCGGTCCGTGCGTCACAGCCTCTTCTGCTCTGCTCCCCTCATTGAGTTAACTGTCTGGCGCCACCAACAGGCGAGGGGGTATCACTGCGTCAGCGCTTCATTGTGAACCGAGTTGAAAACTCAAAACTGTGTGAATAATTTTCCATATATTCAAATTACACAGCTTTATATGACACTGGTTAATAACTAATTAAATAATAATGTTTCTACTGATCTCTGCCCTGCTCGTTGTTTTCTCAAAGGTAAAGTTTACTTGAACAAACACAGCTTCAATCAATAATTTTGTACCTACCCCCACAGTTTGGACAGAGCTTGGACATTCATCATGACGACTCTTTGGGTGTTGTTTATTTTTTTAAATTTTGACCTGCTTCTACAGACAGGACAATGCACAAAAACAAGGTAAATGGCTTTAGTTGATCTCAGTTTTGAAAATGTATGCATTTTATTTCTATAAGCTATAGAAAATAACACTTTGTCAGACAGGTACATACTTATGTAAACATAAAGAGCAACGGTGAGTTACCGTATATAGATTCCTGTCAAAGTATTACAATTTAATTCTGCTTTTGCATTTTTGTCACACTTAAATGTCTTAGATCATCAAACAAATGTTATCAGACAACTATAACTTGAGTAAAGGTGAAATCCATTTTTTTTAAGTTGATGGCATTTTTTACATTTATTTCAGTGGCCAAGTTTTATCAATCACCCCTAACACTCAAGAACAAGTGGAGATTTTGAAGAATGTGTCCACCCAGTACCAGGTAGGACTGTTCTCATCTTTACTACCGTTTACTGGCCTCTTTAGGTTATTTTCTTTCAGCAGACGATAACGCTGCACATTTTCTCTCAGACAGGTTTGTGGCAGCCCGTTTCACCTCACAATATCAAAGAGCTAACAAAAGTCCACCTCTACGTTCCTGGGAACAGCTCCGAGACGGTCAGGAACCTGCTGCAGAGACACAATATTACACATGAGTATGTCGCTCCTATTGTAAGTTAGAGCTGCTTGTTTGTGCCACATTTAACCGTGTTGAAATCTTCTTTGTAGAGTGATGCTGCCCAATGCTGATGAGATCATTAAAATGCAGATGAGGAACGACTCCGGTGACCCAAGAAGTGGCTCCACGTTTTACTACAGATACCACACTTTAGAGGATGTGAGACTCTGCGGGAGATCCTAACTCAAATGTTTTTATTTTTCTTTTAATAGAAAAATTTAAAGATTCTGTTTTGTCTCAGATCTATGACTGGATTAACAGAACAGCCCATGACTATCCAGACAAAGTTAAAGCTATTCTTGTTGGCTCTTCATATGAGAAAAGACCGCTGTACGCTCTAAAGGTAAACCTGTACTTGTGTTAAAAACATGACCAAACCACTAAAAACCCAACGTTTAATTTGACAATAAACATTGTTTTTTTTTCAGTTTACTAAGTCTTCTTCTTTTATATTTTATGTGACACATGCAGAGAGAGTTTTAGGGGTGGAAGTAACTGTTCCCATGGAGATTTAGTTAAAAGCTACTTATTAAATGTGCTCAATTTAACAGTTAAATAAAAATTTCATTGTGAGATGATGCTACTGCCATAGAAGTTAAACCTTTTTTTTTAAAAAAAATTCTTAACACATCTTTACAAAGGGGTGCATTTAAGAGCCAGACGGTTCCATTTCTGTCATTTGAAGTGAGTCTGAGACGTCTGAAACCAATGTTGCACTTCTGCGTTTCAGCTGTCTCTAAATAACAGACCAAACAAGAAAGCCATGTGGATCGACTGTGGGATCCATGCCAGAGAGTGGATCTCTCCTGCTTTCTGCTTGTTTTTCGTCCACTACGTGAGCACGCTTTATTTAGGATTCCCCCGCCCCCGAAAACCTGCCCGAGTGTTTTTGTTCCAGAGATCTAAAAGCCAGCCGCTCTTTTCCTTCACAGTCGCTGTCATTTTACAACATTAACGCTGAAATGACTCAGATCCTGGACAACATGGACTTCTACGTCCTGCCCGTCATGAACCCAGATGGATACAAATACACCTGGACAAAAGTAAGGACATCTGGAAAACGCACTGTTTGATTAGTTTCCTACACGGCTTGTTTGTTTTTTTAGTTTTTATTCTTGCCACACTTCAATAAAGCTCAGATTTTTAGTGTAACAGATTCACCCACCTGAGCACTGGGTCATTGTAGCCCCTCCAGAGTTTTACAACTCATGCTCTTAGTTTGTACGTTTGAGTCTTTTGTTACAGCAAATTAGATCTCTTTAGCAATGTTTTTTGATTTTTAATAGTCTCTTTATTATTGCTTTACCCTTTTTTAATTGTATTCTATGTCCATTTAGCCCTCTTTTTGAACCTTTGATAAACATTTTTTTAGTGTTTTTGTTGTAACTTTATTCATTTTTATGGTTCAAAGTTTCTTTCTTTCTTTTACCTTGAACCAATCTACTAAATAGCCATTCTGCTTTCCTAATTTTTCCACTTTATTTATTGTAATTTAAGATTTAGTTGCATCATGTGTCTCTGGGGTAATTTTGTACTTGAGAATGCCTGAGAATTTGTGCGAAAAATAGGTTTTTTTTCTCTTTGCTTCAGAACAGAATGTGGAGGAAGAACCGTTCCCCCCAAAAGGGTACGTCCTGCATCGGAGTTGACCTGAACAGAAACTTTGACGCCAACTGGTGCAGTAAGTTCAGAAAAATTAAAATCCCTCTCATGTTTTACAAATGTAAAAGAAAAAAAGAATGCATCATTTATTCAGTGTGATCATCTGTTTCACTTAGCGACAGGAGCCTCTCCTGATCCCTGCACTGAAATCTACTGCGGCCCCTTCCCTGAATCGGAGCCAGAGTCTCAGGCTGTCGCCAACTTCCTGCGCAGCCACAAGGAATCCATTCAGATCTATCTGAGCATCCATTCCTACTCTCAGATGCTCATCATCCCATATTCCTGCACCGAGGATGAAGCCGAGAATCACAGTGAACTGGTCTGATTGACTTATTTTGGCTGAAACATAAAGTTCCCAAAATCCTGAAACCATATGGATTTTCTTTCCTTTTTTTTATAGTATGAGATGGTCAAAACTGCTGCAGATAACATCAAGAGATATTACAAGAACATCTACACATATGGAGCAGGAGCACAGATAATTTGTAAGGAATATGTATTTGTTGACCTTTGACTTATTAAAGGCACATATTACCTTTACCTTTTCCATCTGCAGACCTGGCTCCCGGTGGCTCTGATGACTGGGCTTATAATCTCGGCATTAAATACTCCTTCACGTTTGAGCTCCAGGACCGTGGCAAATATGGCTTCCTGCTGCCGCCATCCGACATTCAGGGCGCTTGCAATGAAGCTCTGCTCGCGGTGAAGACCATTGCTCTGAAGGTCATGGAGAAACCCCAAGCTGCAACGAGTTCCCGTCAAGCTGGACCTGCAGCTTGAGTTGTGAATTTAAATGTTTTCAGCAGTTTTTGAATTACACCTTCTGACACTGAATACGCTGAAGCATCACAACATTAGCCAAAATGTACAAGAGCGTTGGAAAATGTTTATATCTATAGGAAGAAGTGTCGCCAGGCGTATTTCACAATAATGGATACAAAATATAACACAGTCGCAAGTAAATAAATAAATGAAACTCATTGAAGTTTGTCTTCTCTTCTTTTTAAAGTAATTGTGTTATCTTTTATATGCATACATGACCCTATGGTGGATGGGTCCGCCGATCCCCCTTCAGTGGTGCCACTGATGATCAGCAGCTTGTTTTTTGTGAAAAATAATTGTACATTTTTTTTAACAATAAATTACATTTATTTATTGTATAGAGTAAAATTGAATGTCTCAGAAATTTTGAGAAATTTTCTGAGGGATTTTTAATAAACATGTTTTGTTTTCTGCCTTGTCAGTTGTTTAACACTCATTGATACAAAGGGTCGCTTTAGAGAAAACTGAAGTGCTGCATCGAAACAAAAATGGTAAGTTGAGTGGAAGGTAAAATGGTTGTTGAAAAAGGTGCACAAATTATAGGGATAGCCGCAGTCACTCTGCGATTAAAGTCAGGATTTTTAGATTAATGTCAGAATTTCTTTTTTTTTTTTAAGAGTCCAGACTTAAATCTTAGAAATTACTCTTTTCTTTTTTCTCTGAATTCTTAGATTAAGTCTGTTTGCCCCCCAAAGGCTCCAATCCTCTTCCGTAGAGGAGTGAACGTGTTAGGAAGTCGCCGGTGGCGGTATTGAGTCAGCTACCTACAAAGTTCCCCTAACAATACCATAGAAGAAGAACGGTGAGCGACTCTCCGCCAACATGTCGCCTCTCAGGGCAACCTTCGCCTTTGATTTGAAAGAATAAGCCTTGTTATTTTAACAAGCGCTCACTCCGCTAACTAGTCTAAAGTAGATGCGACACCAAAACTATATCCTGGGTGAGACCTAGTTTATTCATCCGCATTATTAGCCTGTATTCTGCTGCAAATTGCTCCAGGGCCCATGCTAATGTTAGCATTAGCCTCAATTTGCGTATGAAGTAGTCAAAAGCTATAGCTTCGATACCGCTTAGTATTTAAAATGAATTCTCATACAGATTAAATGAGAATATGGTGCAGTGTTATGACTAAATATTTAGATAAAAACTGACTAGAAAACCTTGAGCTTTGCAGCATTAATGCTAACTTGTTTGAGCCGCAGAGCAGTGTTGATGCATTTGTTGCTCATTCATTGCTGTTTTCCTCACTAACTCTTATCGGCATGACTTGTGCAAATTTTAAAACCAGATTTGCTGGAATGTCTTTTGCAGTGTTATAAAATCAACGGCATTAAGACAAAAACTCAGCCACCGGTCAGAAAAATTAGAATTTTACGCAAATTGTTAGATTACAGAAGGTAAATCAAGGAAAGATTTAAACATTACCTTGCTTTTTTTGCCATATGATTGTATTTTGTTTGATTTGTTGCTGCGTTATGTTGGATGCATAATTACGACTTCTTTGGTCAGTACTAATAATACTACTACTAATAATAATAATGTGATGATATGTACCACAATTAAATAAATGGTCATGCATAGGGGTGGGCTATACGGACGCTAAGGTTTTATCACAGTATTTTGTAGTACTACTATGAAAGCTATAAAAGTGACGATAAGAAGTATTTATTAAAAAATATAAAGGTCTGTCTTATTTTCAAGTATAAATCAAGTATGTAAAAGTTTGGCGACCATTATGGCGACAGGTTAGGCACAGGAGCAACGAAGACATGATATGATATGAATGTGACATAGTACAGCGACAGTTTTTCTTTTTTTCCTTTGCTTGTTTGTGAAAACACAAAACTAATACAACAGTTTATATCTATAAAGGTCAAAAATAGAATAGATTTCCATCTTGACTGATGTAGAGCATGTACTGCTGAGTTTTTGGTAATTCACCAAAGCATCTTATCCCTAATCTATACCTGATATTTTTTGCAAAGAGCATCATGTTGACAGTTGATTAGTTTTTTGAGACTAAAAATGTGAGTCCAACATGAAAATTGGCTCAAACCAACAATCTATCCATACTGCAATCTTTCCCAGTCCTGCAGAATGTCCAAGATCAGGCGGAAGGTGACAGTGGAGAATTCAAAAACCATTTCGGACAGCGGGAGCAGCAGCAGCGCCACAACCAGCAGCACCACCAACCCCGCCGCCCCCTCTCGCCGGCCCAGCGTGTTTGAGAGACTCGGTCCCAGCACGGGGAGTAATGCTGCTGATGTATGTGTCATTCACTTTTCCGCTTCACCTACATCCATAAATCTGGTTATCCATATGTTGCTTTTAGTGGTTTTATATTTAACGTATCACCTGGATAGAAATTTCTGCTATAAACACAAAAGGAAAAATAGTATGTATGCCTTTGAATGGGACGTTTTCTCATTTTAGTCTGGAAAAATGTGGATTTTAAGACATGAAAGTCCTCAGGTTAACCCGTGCGTCTCTTTTCAGAGTCACTGCAGAAATTGGCTGAAGACAGGTACCTGCAGTTACGGCAACACTTGCCGCTACACACATGGAACTCAGCCACGAAGCAAAGGATTCACCTTCAGCCGGTAAGACCTGCATGCAGATCAGATTTGTGCCTCTTTCTGCCCGCATCGAACCAAACGCTGAGCGTATCTGTTTGTGCGAGCAGGACAACCGAGAGGCCCACAGGTGACCTGCGGGAGAGGATGAAGAATAAAAGACAAGATGTTGACCCGGAAAACCTAAAGCGAGACCTAGACGAGCCCACATCCCCCACAGTGAGAGTAAGTTCTGCTGCGGAGTGTTTTTCTAGTAGTAATGACTCTTTCTTTTGAGATTGGAACCCTTAAGATGTTGTTTTAAGCCCAGATTAATCAAAAACAATAAATAGAACGGTTTAAAGACGTACACTTTGAGTGATTTGTAAGTTTTGCTTTTAATAGCAGAGAGATCCCTCTAGAGGGCGACACAGAGAGAAGGAGGACATAAAGATCACAAAGGAGCGTACCCCGGCCAGTGAAGAAGAGCCTGCAGAGTGGGAAACTAATCGTGAAGGTGCATTATAATAATAATAATACAGAATGTTCTTATGTCTCATAAAATGCTACGCCTGGTGTGTTTCTTTGCACTGAACATTTATCTCCTCCCATTTGTCGTTCAGATTCTGATATCGGCGACTACGACTACGAGTTATCCCTCGAGATGAAGCGGCAGAAAATCCAGCGAGAACTGATGCAGCTGGAGCAGGAGAACCTGGACAAGAGAGAAGATATAGTCATCAAGAAAGACGAGGCCCTCGCCAAAACCAGAAGCACGGGTTTGCCGAAGGTAAGAGGCGCCAGATTGCTCAAAGATTCAGACGCAGCTTGGTTGTTACCGTGGTTCTCGATTTGATCCTTTCCATCCAACAGGTCTCTGATGAGCTGCTGAGCTCCAAAGAGTCGCCCGTGTCCAGAAAGTCCAGCGGCTCCCCGAAACACAAGAGTGGAGTCAAAGGGGTGGGGTCTGGGAAGAAGGAGAAGAAGCTAGCACTGGCATTAGCTGTGTCAGAAACAACCAGGTATGGAGGAATCTTTTTGAGAAGATGGTTTTGACCTCCTTGCAGTGACTAAACTTCAGTTGAAATCGCAGAAAGCGATGGTTTTTATATAAATTTGTGTTTTATGTCTTGTTAGACCAACAAAAGCGAGCCACAGCAAGAAAAAAGGCCCCCGCACGCCGAGTCCTCCTCCCCCTGTCCCGCTGGACATTCCTGTGGTCGGGAAGAAGCATAAAGGCAAACACAAAAACAAGGAGAAGACCGAGGAGAAGCAGAAGGAAGGGAAAGATCGGGGCAGAGATACGGAAAAACACAAAGAGAAGAAGGAGAAACGCAGGTCAGCTGTTGCAACCAAAGTTTTCTTATTCTCTCCTTTGTCTATAATTTATGAAAACATATATTAATTTTTCTTGTTTTATGTCAAATACCAACATAAATTGGTGCAGACAGATGACATGGAAGAATATTGACACTTTGTTAAAGTTTTTTCTACTAAACTTTCTAAACACGATGCTGCCTCCACCGAATGCTTTGTACATTGGCCAAACTGTTTGATTTTGTTCTAATTTTCCAGAACAACCCCAATTTTTTGTTTTTAACATGCCGTGCAATCCAAGTTGATGCAAAAAAGCTGGTTCACATGTTTGTAAACCCACATTTAAATTCACACAATTTACCAGATTCGTTAAACAAAATGTCTTTTATTATCATTTTTGCCGTAATTACTTTGCTTTCTTCCGTTTTTCCAGGGATCGTTCAGAGAGTTCCCACAAGGCCAAGCGTGCGCTGACGTCAGAGGAGCATTCGGGCAGCGTGTCATCTCCCTCCAGAGACTCTTCGCCTCCAGCTAGGAAGAAATCAGCTTCTCCCAAAGCGTCCCATAAAGCCTCGTCTCTAGCCTTCCCCCCTCAAAGGTTTGCCCAGGTTCTCTTTTTAGCGTCCCTTAGGATTGCTGGAAATCCTTGAAAATGCTTGAATTATGTATGAAGACCTTAAAACTGTTTTATTATGAAGTTAAATCTGTCGTTTGAATAAAAGTCTTAATTTGGAAAGCGTTATGTACAGTTGAAGCCAGATATTTAAAGATAATTAAAAGACACCTACATTTTTTGTCACTTTCTGTAGGTAAATCAGACCAAACTTCTCTTGTTTTAGGTCAACTAGAATCACCAAAAGTTTTTCTACTTGGTAAATGCCAAATAATTTGGCAAGAACATTTTTTTTTGGAGATTTTTATGCAACTTTCTCAGACCAGTCAGGTTAATTTTTATCATTATTTTTACCTAAACCAAAAAATGAGCCATTCCAGGCGATCGGCAAAGATCACTGATCGGCCGAGATCGGCCTCATGGATGATCAGTATCAGAATTGGCAGCAAAAAACCTGATCGGAGCATCCGTATAAAATACTATCGTTATTAATAGTAATAAATTATATGTGATTTAGCTCCTTTAAAAATTTTTTTATCTCCACCGTGGTGATAGAGAAGTTTGAAATTGTACATTAAAAATGTTTGAAAAGTGCTAAATTTTACCATGGGAAAGTGTTCTTCCTACTTTACCCGATCTATTAGTGAAACACAGTAGAGATGAGGGATTGGTTTTGTCGCCGCAGGTCTCCTTCCCCGCTGCGCCACCAACGCAGCCCCACTTCTTCCCGCCACCACTCCCCCTCATCCCAGTCGGGCTCCTCCGCCCATCGTCTCTCCCCCTCCCCTCGCCGGCGCCGCTCCTCCTCCCCCTCCTACCACCGGAGCTCCGCGGTGCAGGTCACCACTTCTTCGCCTCTCCACTCTCGTCGCTCCCGATCGCCTCCCGCCTCTCACGACGCCTCCTCCCCACACCGGCGGTCCAACAGGTCCAGCCCCGCCCGCCACCATTCCAGGGGCAGAGAGCGAAGTCGCGGCGACCGAGAACGGACCCCGCTCATCCAGGAGCGCAGACACGACCACAGAGACGGTATCTTTTGCTTTTTCTGGCATGTCTCAAGACTCCACTGATGAATTCAGCTGTAGTTAGAATTTCCTCTTGAATGCCCTTAAACTTCTGTGTCTCGTCTATAAACAGAGAGCCGCAGCAAACGGGAGAAGGATCGCGACGATCGCGACTACGACTCCGAAGTTCGAGATGATCGGGAGACCAGAGAGGCCCGCGAGCGACGTGACGCTCGTGAGCGAGCGAGAGAAACAACCCGAGATTCCCGTGACAACCGAGACAGCAGGGATTTGAAGGACTCCAGAGAGATTAAGGCGGAGACTCGCTCCAGCCGGGAGTCGCTGGAACGCCGCGACCGCGAACGCGAGAAGGAGCGTGGGAGGGAAAAGGAGCGGAGCGACGCCTACAGGAAGGAGGAGCCGCCTCCGGACGACAGGGCTTATGGACGAGGTCACGGACGGGACGACGGAGGGAGGACAGAGAGCAAGATGGACAGAACTGAGAGGAATGGCAGAGGAAGGGGGCGCGCCAACGAAGCGTCTGATAAAGGTCCTACACCTCAACGCACACAGGATTTACAGGATGTCCACCCATCCTTAAATTCATGTATACAAAATTATGCCTCTTATGCCTTAAAATATTGTAAACTCATTTTAAAAAGCTGACTTTGGAAGTATTTCAGATATTTAAAACAAGAAATTAATGATTATTGACATCGACTGATATGATTGGACCTCCAGAAACACTGAATTACGTTTTTTTTTTTCTTCCACCAGGCTCCAACAGAAACTCCCGCAGCTCCCAACTGGACAGCGGCTATGACAACTGGGAGTCGCGGAGCAGCACGGTCCGAGACCGGAGCGCGGAGCGGAGCGGCAACGAGAGAGGCTCGGACAGGACTTCGGATCGGGACCGCTACGAGAGCGACCGCAGAGACCACGCTAGAGACTCGTCCTACGACCGGAGGGGGGGGCATGGAGAGAGGGATCACCGGGACAACCGAGACAGAGGTGGGTGTTGCTGTGAAAGCTGCGGGGAACATCAGCTTTGGAGAGAAACATTGAAAATATGAACCGTGTCTGGAAACAATTATCTGCTATTCATACTCAGCCTACGTTTATTATATATAGGAATTTAATAAAAGATCAGAATATAATGGGGAACTTTATCTATTTCAGTAATAAATCTGATGTATTTCAAGTGGTTATTTCTTAATTTCTCTTTTGATTAGATATTTTTTCCTATCTGTAATAACATTTCAATGTCTTACGTTTATCTTATTCTTTCCTTTTACCTTCTTTTTCTTCATGACCTTTTGTACAAGTTGGAGAAAATTTCGATTTTTCCCTCTTTTTATTTTAGGTTCTCCAAACAGATATCAGAGGAGATCTGAGGAGTCAGAGAGGGACGAGCGGAGGACGGACCGAGCGGAGGACAGACGGGACGACAGGGCCCGCGAGAGGGAGCGAGAGAGGGAGAAAGAGAAGGAGCGAGAGAGGGAGAGAGAAAAGGAGAGAGAGAAAGAAAGAGAGGCAGAGAGGGAGCGGGCCAGGGAGAGAGTGCGAGAGAGGGAGCGGGAAAGGGAGAGGGAGGAACGAGAGAGGGAGCGAGAGGAGAGGGAACGGGAGAGAGAGAGGGAGGAGCGGGAGAGAGAGAGGGAAAGGAAAGAGAGGGAAAGAGAGCGAGAACAGAGGGAGCGGGAGAGGCAGCGAGAGTGGGAGGAGCGAGAGAGAGGGAGGGAGGAGAGGCGGGAGAGGAGAGAGGACAGCAGGGACGAGCGGAAGATGAGGCACGTCTACATCTCAGTCTCCTCTTTAATCTGCTTAAACTGATGCATACAATAAAGCATCGAGCTACAGAACCATTCATTCATTTTTAATAAATATAATTACATTTTAATGAGTGATGCTGCAGGAGGGTTTAATGGTCTAAAAACACACAATCTTGCCAAGTGTTTTTATCTACACTTGGAATATGACAAAACTTACTTACAAGTAACTTTGGAGCAACATCTTGTTTGAAATAAATAAAATCTTAAAATTGATCAAAAGTGTTTGTTCCACTGGCAGATTGTTTTACTTGAAACCTGAAAAAATGTCTTGTTAAAAGTGAAATCATTTGCCAGTGGAACTGGTACTTTTTAAAATTCAAACAAGCTCCTATATCTTGCAAAAAGGTTACTGGTAGGTTAGTTTTTTCCTCTTTCAAGTCTACTAAGATATTTGCACTTAAAATTAGATCAAACATACACGCTAAGATTTTGTGTTTTTGCGTTGCATACCTCTGCAAAGTAGAAGAATATTAATTTTGAATATGACGTGTGATTTAAAAAGCAAAATGGGATAAATACCTAAAAAAATAATATCATTTGGAAATTAAAATTTTGTAATTTTACATTAACAAAGTACACTTTAAAATTTTGAAGGTGAAAAGACAAAAATTATATTTTCTTGGCTTCAGCATTTGCTATGCTGCAGCATGGGACTATAAAATTATTTTCTAAAATAAAAATTCCAAAAATAATTATTTCCGCTTTGACTGAATGGAAAATATTTGGATCCGGTTTGTTTGTTTTTTTTAATAATAATATAATACAGATGAATTATACATTTAAATAATTATGGTTTAAAAAATAAATCCTAATTATATTGTACAGCTTTTTTTCATGCATTTCTAATTTTGATATTTAATAAGTTGCGTCCCTTTTGCCTGCTGTGGCTCATGATTGTTTTCTTTCTTGTCGCCTCTCTGCAGTCGTAAAAGGCTCCGGGTGGAGAGCAGCCCCAGCCCCCAGCCTTTGCCCAAGCGAGCGGCGCGGGACTTCAGCCCGGCGGACAGCGACGGCTACAATAGCGGCGAGGACAAAAGTGAGCGCCCGACCGGCCGCGGGCAGGCCAAGCTCCACCCACAGCCCCTCCTCCCCAGCCCCGTGTGTCTGCCTCCATCTGACAGTAGGGAAAATCTTTTTTTTGAAAAGGACACACTCCTGTTTGATTTGCTTGTGTATTTCTGTTTATCGGCCAATCAGACGCAACCATTTGCTGGCGTTCTTGGTAGAGATGCATGAAAAGCCTTGAAATAAATGCAGCTTTTACTGCAGTGGTATGAACCCGCTCAGAAAAATGTAATCGTTAATTTATTCAGTTAAGGAGAAAAAGCATGTACAAAAGCAACATATTAAGAGGAGCCATAATTATTGGAGATTATATTCTACATTTGCTTTTGCTGCTTCTCTTTAAATGGGTCGTAATTCAAGTTTTATGTGAGCCTTTGAAGATGCTTCCGGCTGTAAAAAAAAAAACTCCCAGTATGTTGCCATGGATACACATAACTATGGTCATCCCTGTTACCTGTGCACATTTTTTTCCAGCAGTCTCTCCTTTCCAGCTCAAATTCAGCACTAGAAATAGGCATTATCGTTTCTCTGAAATCCCAGCAGAACTTAAGAAACAGAATACATTTATTTATTTATGTTTTATTTTAGGCTTTGCTTCCATAAAACTCGTCAGTGGAGAGGCATCGGTTGGTTGCTATGGAGACCGGGTGACACTGAGATGCTGTAAATGTTTGAGTCAGTTTTTGTTGCTGCATTAAAAAAAAAAAGTATTTATTTACAGGCTTTTTAAATGTCTTCATCAGGGGTGCCAAAGCATTTCTACCCATCTGTAAATATGTAGTTTACATCCCTAAAATAGGGTGTTTAATTTCTGGCATTTTTCCCCGTCTATGTGTTTTATGTGCAGGCGGGGATAAGCACCGTCTGCTGAGCCAGGTGGTGAGGCCTCAGGACCGCTTGTCCCGGTCGCCGCCACGAAGCGCTGCGTCGAGTGAAAAGGCCACTTACTGGAAAGACGAGGACCGCCGGGGAGCCAGGGACAAGCGGGACGCGCGCGGCTGCCACGACGAGCTGGAGACGCGCGCAGATCGAGGCCGAGGAGGCGAGAGGCGGGGGGAGTACCTCCTTGATGCTACGGTGGACTCACGCGGCCGAGGCCGAGACCAAAGAGAGTCAACTCCACCGCCTCCACTTGCAGCGACCCCCGTCGGCAGCGAAGACGCCACCGCCCAGTCCCACGAGGAAGGCAAAAAGAAGACGAAAATGCAGAGGAAGGGTGTGAAAAAAGGGCGTAAGGAAGAGGATACTCCTGTAGGGGCCGCTCCTGCTCCCACAGAACCTCCAGCTAGCGTGTCTGCAGACGTTCCTCCGCCTTTACTTTCGCCGAGAAAAGGAGCCAAGAAGAAGGGACATGAGAGGAAGAGGAAGCGGTCGCCAGGCGGGGAGTCTGACGCGTCAGAGGAGGAGACGGCCGTCCAGGCGGCTCCCAGCAAGAGGAAGAGAGGCCCCCGGACGCCACCGCCGTCCATGAGGCCAGATCGTCACGGAGCCGCCACCACAAACACCGAGCGCTCCCCACTTTCCAAAACAAACAATTTCAGCGATTGGTCCGATGAGGAGGAATCAGACAGAGGAGGAGTGGCGGACACACAAGCTCCACCCCCTCCCGCTGAGAGGACTCCCGCCGAACCGCTGAGGAGGGTTGCCGGACACAGGATGGGCCGGGACCGGGGGGGCGCACCACCCATCGCCCCACTGCTCTCCCCGGATCCCCCCATGCTGCTGCAGACTCTGACGCCGCAGCCGCTCATGTCCCAGCCGTTGCTGCGGAAACCTCCGCCGGAGCCGGTGCGCAGCAGCAGCATGGGCAGCAACCAGAGCCGGGCCTCGTCCCGCCGCCCGCGCTCACCTTCCAGCGAGTCCGCCCACCTGGACGACCCTCAGGGGCCCCGCCTGTGCCGCGGCCGGCTGCAGGGCTCCAACTCCAGAGACCGGGACAGAGAGCGGGAGAGGGAGAGAGAGAGAGAGCGGCCGATGGTGGGCGATCCTCCTGGGGCCGAGAGGAAATCTAGAATCGATCAGCTGCGGAGAGGGGAGCCCAGCCGCAGCACCTCTTCAGGTCAGGATTCATAACCTGTTTGAAGCCATTAATCATATTAATCGTGATGAATCAATTGTTGAAATATCAGCAACTAATTTGGTAAACGATTAATTGTTAGCTAGACTATACAGACTCAAAAAATAGGCCATTTGCTGAAAGAACAGCAGTATTTAAGACAAAACAGCCCTAAATTTTTCCAATTTGACTTGTTTTGCAGACCGTCAGGATTCCCGCAGCCACAGCTCCAGACGCAGCTCTCCGGACTCTGAGAGGCAGGGCAGGTCAAGGTCGCGAGCCGGCTCCTATGACAGTCGAGAACGGGAGCCTTTCGAGCGAGAGCGAGATCGTAAGGACTTCCGGCCCCAGCAGAACCAACCGCAGCTGCCGCCGCTGCACCTCCAGCAGCCCGTCCAGCCCCAGAGAGACTGGGAGCCAGAACCCAGGGACTGGCTGAGCAGGGGTCGCGACCCCATGCTGATGCGTCCCGGCCGGGAACCGCTGCCAAGGAGCGAGAGGGGCGAGAGGGACATCCGGGAGCGCGAGCGGCTGCTCCCGGAGGGCCTCGTCCAGCAGCACGAGCGAGAGCGCGAGAGGGAGCGTGACCGAGACGGCCGGGGCGATCGAGGTGCAGATCGAGAACGGGAGAGGGTGATGATGGACCTGCCGCCGCACGGCGACCTGAGAGCTGCAGCGCGAGGAGACGCGAGAGGTGACATTATGAGGAGCGACTTCGAGCCTCTGCTCCCAAGAGAAGCCTTCAGTTCTCCAGAGCCAGAGAAATCCAGCAACAGTCACCATCCAGCTGGAGATCAGCGTGAGCCGGAGAAGACAGAAAGCATCGACGGTGAGAAGACGAGACAAAAACCCCCCACGTCTCCTCATCTCCTGCATGTCTTCATGTGAATGTAAATTTTAACTTTTTCTAGGAGAGGATGACGGTAAAGAAGATGAGCAGTCCATCGCTTCTGTTGGAGAGGAGTATGAACCCATCAGCGACGATGAGCTGGATGAAATTCTGGCCGACAGCCAGAAAAAGGAGGATCAGCAGGAGGAGGAGAAAATCACAGGTATGGCAGAAATACTTTCTCTACCTTCTGCAGTCATTCTTTGAAGTAATCTCGCAAAACTATTTAACCTCGCTCATGTCCACAGGTCCCCTGGATGTGATCGATGTGGACTGGTCCAGCTTAATGCCCAAACAGAAGCAGGAGCCGCGGGCGGCGGGTGCGGCTCTGCTCCGCTTCACACCAGGCGCCGTCCTGCTGAGGGCGGGCATTTCCAAGCGCCTCGCAGGCCCAGAACTCTTAGAGCAAGTCAAAGAAGTGTGCAAGTCGGAGCTGGACGATCCCAAAGGTGTGTTTTTATTTTCTGAAAATGATTGATTGATGATGCTGCTGTTTTGCTTTTTTCTATATGCATCCAATTTCATAGTTCTTACAGATTTTGGAAAATGTTTATTCACTTTTAAGTTTTGAAGCTTTGAATTCAGAAATACTAGTTCTAAGATTTATGTGATATTGGGGAAAAAAAGCTCATAAATGGGTAAATATAAATTGTGAAGTAAAAAAGCAATACTACAAACTGTTTAAAAGCAAGGCAGTGTGACTCCTCTTCGTTGCACTATAATGGCATAAACTCAAACATAAATTTTTCCATATGAAGTATATTGGTGAATAAAGTAAACATTTTATAAATATGATCGTTATTTAGCTAAATAAACTTAAAATTGGGAAAATAAAGTGGGGGGAAAAAGACGAAAGCTTTCAGTAAATTCAAAAATACTTTATTAAAAAGATGTTACCTATCTTCCAAGTATCTTTAAAACGTAGTTGTGAATGGTAATGCTTTGGGCAGGAAGGATCTCCAGAAGCTGTCAGTCTTGCAGCAAATCTCAGGAGGCCTCTGACTGAAGACAGTCTCCTGATTCTGTTTCCGGGGCAGCAGAGAAGATGCTCTGCAGTAATCCGTCTAGAATTACGCCATCAGTTGTTAGCAAGCACTGCTGATCCACCTCATTTGCTTTTGTTGCTCCTCTTTAAGTCTCTATTTGGCCTTGTGCTTAGAAAGCCGGGCAAAGAGATGTTTTTATTCTATTCCTTTTATTTTATTCTTTCAAACGATTTTATTGATTTGCTCCTGATTTTAAATGATTTTGTAATCGATTGCGCTCTTGTTTCTCTCATATCAGACACTGACAAGCTCTTTGAGCATGACCTGGGAGCGCTGAACATGGCTGCCGTGAACAGACGGGTGGAGAGGGCCGGTTTACTGAGCAACCTGGGACCCTGCTGCAAGGCGCTATGCGCTCGCAGGGACTTTGCCATTCGCCGGCAGTTGTTGAAAAACGAAAAGGTAACTAAATGCTCCTTAACTCATGACTAATAAGATGTTATGCGTGTGTAAAAAAAAAAAAATTAAATAAAAAAATCTTCCTTTCAATAGGGTCAAACGAAGCAGTACCCCACTACACCTGTGGTGGACAACGAGCTGCTCCAGATGAGCATCCGTCTCTTCAGAAGGACCATGGCGGGTCAGACCTCTGCCCCGGAGAGGTCAGAGAGCGGGGCGGCTCCGGCAGGTGAGGCTGCTGAAACGGGCAGCAGCAAGCTGAGCACAGCTCAACCAGAGGTTTGCGTGTCCTGAGAGTAAAACACATTAAAAGGCTTCATCTGAACTGTACTCCCCATCACTTTTCTTTACTTAAGAACCTTGTTTAGTAATAAGAGGGCGTGACCATGTGAACATACTCTAGGACCCCCTGCTGATGAGCCCAAAGAAGTGTACTCTGTATTAAACATGTCTAATTCATGTTTTTGTGCCGTTTTAAAAGTGATTTTGAATTTATAGATCTTCCCCCGACTAACACGCTCAAGTTACTCGTTTCTTTTTGTATGTTCTGCATTGGTTGCTATAAATGTGCATTAAAATGTTTAGATCTTCGGGTTTTTTTCTTCTTCCGGCTTCTTTGCTTTGTACAAAACTGACCGTCCAGTCGTGAAAATATGGAACATTTCATGTTCATAACAAATGAGCAGATTTGGTGAGGGTAAAAATCCACATCCTGCAGAGACTTGAATGAACTTACTAAAAAGCACTGCCAAACTATTCTGTTAGTCTGTATAAACAGTATAATGTGCTTAATATAGCTGAAATGAATGGCTTGGCAGTGACTCCATGACTTGAACTGAAGAGTGTGCAAAGCACTAACAGGCAAACACTGCCATGTTGAGTTCCCTTGTCTACCCACAGAAAAGGAAATTCCCTATAGGAAAAATCCTGATGCTTAGCGAATAATCAGTGAGGATGTGAATGTGCAGGCCGTGTGCTCTGGCTCTGTTGGCACAGTGGATCGGCACAGGAGGCCTTGGATTCCGTGCGACTTCACCCTTGCACCACCTTTGTTTCAGGATTGCGTTACACCAGACATCATGAAGACGAGGACAGATCTGGTGGTAGTGTTGGGACTGCGCACGTGAACGCCAGAAAGCGTTTTTTCTGTGTAATTTCAAAGTGTACAAGTAATGATATTTGGTGTGGTGCTGACTTGTTTTCTATTGTAAAATAAATGTAGAATAATATCCTTATGCTGTGGTTAAATTGGGACAAGTCTGAAGAGCTAAAATATGTGCCTGACTAGATTTCTCCCTTTTGTACTTTTCTTCATTCCTCGAGTCCAACCTTCCAAATTTTCTCCTGCCATATGTAGGAGCCATTTCTTTATATTCTGATGATTATTTCTGGGTTTGTATTTCACTCATGGTGATGGTGGTTTGGCACAGCAGGAATTATATACAGTAGGTATGTTTTCACCACTTGCAATGTTGTTGGGAATCTTCCCATGCTTCCTTTCCTTCTCACCTTTTCTTGTGTTCTTCTGGGTCATGGCCTCAGCCCTTCCTTCCTTTTTCCTTGTGGGTCTTTCATTTAACCAATCATTATTTTCTGCTCACCTCTCCTACCTCCTCCTCCCATTCTGATAACTTAAAAAATAAAAGAATTTTTAATGAAAATATCAGTAACGTACAATTTATACAGCTTTGGTTTTCTCTGAAGATATTTGTCATTGGATTTTATAGGAATATGAAAAGCGGTAGTTGTAAGACAGTCTTTTAGAGGCAACATTTCACATTTGTTTAAATTTAATTTAAGCCCTGAAGCCTTTGAAAATGTTTCAGTCAATTTGAGAATTTTGGGAATTTCATTCAGGTTATTTAAGAAGATGGTCGTGTCAGCAGCTAGCTCACTAAAATGAGGATTACTACAGCAGTCAGTTACATTTGTAGTTACCTTCTATGTCCACCAGATGGCAGCATGTGCTCTGCTCGGCTTTAAGAACAATGTACTACTTATTGTTTTTATCATTTTTTAAAGTCAATACAAGGCAGTTACTTTACATGTTATGATTTCTGTTCTCTACACTATAAAAATGTTTTAAATATTTATGACTGCTTAATTACAGATGTACTTACCCTCTGTGTCCAGAAACATCATGTTAATACAAAGATGCACAGTAAAAATATTAAAATAAATAATACATAGGGTCGGAATAAAAAGCTCTCCTGCTCTGATATAAAAAATGTCCAGCTTATGGGCTTGAGACGGTTTTGGTTTTATTTTGAACCGCATTTTGAGCGGCGGGTCTATGCTCTCTAGTGGCTGCAAGTGGTAATTACAGCTAATAATAAAGCTGGTGAATTTATAAATACGCTTCCTTCCTGCGAGTTCCTTCAAAATAAAACACCGGAAACATGAATTGTGGTTTGACAAATGATAACATACAAGCACATCTAGCAGCGTTATTATAAATTAAATATAACTATTTGCTTTATTTATTGTGTGAATAACATTTTAACTTGATTCTTTTGACTGAAATACTAGCTATAAATATTTTTGTATTAACAGGATGTGTTTGTTCAGACTAAATAAACCCTAATCTTGATTCTGGAGCGAACCAATTAGTCTGTTTTTTTATCTGAATTTATCAAATTAAACCTGAATTTGTCTGTACATTAATTTGCTACACTCACGTAAATTATTACAACTGCTGCTCTTCGCATTACTACACATTTATCAATTACTCTTTCACAAAACAATTTAAAAACCAAAACCTGGACAGTTTTTATATCAGGGCAGGGGCGCTTTCTTTTTTTCTTTTTTAGAAAAAGAAAAACAGACCCCATATAATTTTGAAAAATGGGTGTATCTGATTGGTTAATTTATCATGTAATTATTTTATAATTATGTTAAAATACTGGTTCCTGCCGTATGATTCAATAAAATGATTAATAATCTACTGTTTTTTTCTGTTTAGTTGACTATGTTTGATTACAAGGATTTACTCCTTGTGATTAAATCAACGAAAACAAAAATAATAATTTTTATTGGATTTTCTGCCTTTATTATATTAACAATAAAAGCCTTGTGATGGATTAGGGTTAGGATTTTCAAACAAGTTTGGCAGTGGTCTACCCATAATATAATAGAAAATTAGGGAAAACCCACTCCAGGGGGCTTCATTAAAGTTATTCTAAATAGTTATGATGTAAGTCTGTCTGGAGAGCAGAACATTTTTTCTCAGAAATATAAAGGTTCTGGAAAAAATAAGTGCCTCGTTCATCCTTCCACGGGGAAACGGGTAAGTTCCAGCAGCAAAAGTCCTTGTTCGTTTTTGAGTTATTAAATTTGTAAATTATAATTGATTTATTTCCTTAACTTTAAGTAGTTGTTTCAAATGTTTTTATATGTATTTATCAATGTCATTATTTGCCAAAAATGTTTCTAGTTGACTCTAAAGCATTGGGAACCACTATTCATCTACCTGTTTCTAGTGTATTTTATTTCCAACGGACCCATTTCCTTCAACTACTCCGCTCTCATTTTGGTCCGTCCTTCCGACTTCCGCCTCAGCTACGAGCCGAGGTGAGTACGTTTATCGGGGTCAAAACCATCTACAATCCATCACCATCCTGTGTTTTAAAAGCAAAATAAATACTCTTTAGCGTTATAAGTATGTATATAAGGACAATATAAAATGCCACATTGTGTTTTAGATAGTTGAACGTATGATTTGGTAGTTAAAACGATGAGATGTAGCAGGGGATCGGGAGATGTGGCTTCAGCTAACGTGGCTAATCTAAGTACGGTTACTCTGTTTTAGAAACAGAATTGGTCCTTAATCAAATATTTTTTTATTACGTCTTCAGTTTATATAAACTGTAATTTATGTATTATTTTTAATAACGTTATGGTTTGCCAAATTAATGCTAACGCGGCGGTTTTCTGTGTAAGATTGATGCTAGTTGAGGTTGAAGCCGCCTTGTAGTTTTAGCATTTGTTCCAAAATCAACTAAATCGGTACTGTAATATATTATTAATGTTCTCCAGATGGCCCCAACCAAGAAAGGAGAGAAAAAGAAGGGGCGTTCAGCCATCAACGAGGTGGTGACCAGAGAGTACACCATCAATATCCACAAGCGCATTCATGGAGTGTGAGTATTGCAGAAAAACAATGTTTTAAGCGCAGTTTGCCATTTGTGAAATCTTTATTATCAAGCCAGGTAAATTAAAGTTCATATTTGGTATGTTTTTTAACATTAGGACAGGTCAAAAATACTTCAATGTATTGACTCCTTCTAAGTATTTTTGTTGTTAGAGATTAGAAATTCAATGAAAATCAAACGTGTTATTCTGTCTGTGTTTATGCAGAGGTTCATCACTGTTTAATATTCTTGATTGTGCATAGAGAACAAAAAGTTATATTTAATGATTGCTGATAAACTGTAAATGGTTGTGTAAACAATCCGACTGTGTGAATTTCATTTCGTCCTCCTTTCTGCTGTTAACGTGACTGAAATGTCTCATGTAGGGGTTTCAAGAAGAGGGCTCCCCGTGCCATCAACGAGATCCGCAAGTTCGCCATGAAGGAGATGGGAACTCCTGATGTCCGCATCGACACTCGCCTCAACAAGGCAGTGTGGAGCAAGGGGATCAGGTCAGTCAGTCTGTCTGAGTTCCACTAATAAACAAAAAGGAAATTAATATGCTTAACATCAAGAAAAACATTATTCGAATTTCCCACTTTTTTTTTTTTTGTTGAAACACTTGATGGTGCATTTAATGCATCTCACTATTGTAGGAGGCTCTCGCCTTATGTAATATAAAATCACACCTAAATCATAATTTCAATTTGGCTGCTCTCTATCCACTAATGTGTGTAATCTGCTTAAAGACTGTACATATTTATTTTTGTGGTTGGATCATTGGAAAATATTGGATGAATTTTAACTCAAGTTGGTGACAGTTGTAGGTATGATATATACCACATAAATACTGATCTGAATCCACTACCTTTATATCTCCAAATATTGTTTTTGTGCTTTCTGGAATTTATACATTGTTCTGTAGAAATGTTTTTATTCTTTTTTTATATATATTTTTTTGGGATTGATTTAATTGGGCTGCTGGTTCTGATGAAAAATCAATTTGTCAACAAAACTGAACTTGCAAACAGCCGACACCTGTGAGGTTTTATTTTAACTTGTTTGGCACTTGAAGCAGCTGTTGAGTCGCCTTCTCCTGATGTGTTGTGCAGGAACGTGCCGTACAGGATGCGCGTACGGCTTTCCAGGAAGCGTAACGAGGATGAGGACTCTGCCAACAAACTCTACACCCTGGTCACATACGTTCCTGTCACCACATGCAAAGGTAAAATCCTCAGGCCGCTGACTCTGAAGTGTCCGTACAAGCAACACAAATGGTTTAATAATGATTTGTTTCTTCTTCATTTCTCAACAGGTCTGCAGACTGTCAACGTTGATGAAAATTAAATTTGTGGAATAAATGAAAAATACAAAGAAGCTTGTCTTTGTCTTTTTGTTGAGCTCATTCTTGTCACTTATTTGTTCCCATAATAAGGAACATGGTGAAAAGTCCGGATGCATTTCTTTATAAAAATGACCTGAAAGTTTATTGACTGAACTTTCTCAAATCTCATGTTACAACCATGAAATTTTAAATGTATTTTACTAGAGTTTTGTCAGACCAATACAAATGAGAGCATGATGGGCAACCATTGGGCAAATTTCATCACAGTTCAATGACAAACAAATGCTAAAACAGGCATTTATTTTGTTTATGTTTTAACCAAACGTTACTGAGATTTTTGATTAAATTTGGAAGACAAAAAGTCAGAATTTGGATTTTAAATAATTCTGAGAGAAAAGGCGGCATTCTGACTTTTAAAGACAGAATGATCATTTTTGTTCCACAAGTGGGAAATTTATGCCGTCATGACAGAAAGTGGACAGAACAAGAGTAACAAATGAAAAAGAATTATAGTAAGGTGTAGAGAAAACATACAAGCTAGACTGAAATATAGATATGAAAATAGAAAAATACAAATGTGTGTATATATAAATATACATAAATATTTAATTATATCTTTAATCAAAAGTTTACATTTTCAAGTGAGAAGCTGGAAATAAAAACTGATCCTGTTTGGAAATCAATGGTCAGTCCCCAGCCTACAAAACGAAAATGTTTCTAAGCCTTCTAAAAATTAATTTAAGTTCATTGAGTATTTATCCATCTATCGACATCGTGTCTACAGCTTCTCAGATGAACACATTCATGCAAGTCTTGAGCATTTGGAAGGAAAAACAGACGCCAAATCTAGGGTGCAGTGACGCGGTCCCATCGCTGGGTGGAGCTGTTCGTTTTGCCTGCACTTGGATCGGATGGCGTGAAAAACACATTAGCTTCGATAGCAATGGCTAATGTTTACTCTTTATTTAACTTAGCTGTCCGCTCTCTGTAAGTCAACATAAAGGTAAGAGGAAATGCTTTACTGGCTCACTATCTACTTTGTCACCTTTTATGAACCTCGCTGAGATAAACTAAGATCTGCGGGATTATCAGAGACGAGCAGGCGTGGCTTGCTAACTGGCAAGATACTTAGCTAGCCAATTAAAGCATTTTTATATAAACTGCTGGAGCTACAAATGCTAATATTTTATAGAAATTTGTACCTCTCCGTGATTTTCGCATTGACACTTCCTTGAATCGCCTTTCACATGATGGCGTCATGTTTTAGGCGTCTCATTTTGCGTGTTGTAAACCTGTCCAGGTGCGAACTTCTGCTTTCCATGGCCGTGGGCTGATGTACACATCATGCGACACCAGTGGCTGCTCCTCGGGGCTTGTGGCTGGGTCCTGCTCGTCCTCATGTTTGTCAGTAAATTCATCAGCTTTAAAACTATTGAAGGTAAGAGACCGGTCATCGATAGTACATCTTGGTGAAAACAAATCACGAAACACTGGATGGAAAACTATCAGGAGACATTGCAGAAGCTTATAGGTCGCAGAGAATTGTTACTGTAATTAAAGCTGAAGATTGTCAAAAGAAATATTAGATGTGCAACATTTTGTTCATTCTACTTTTGTTTTTCAAGCAAATTTTTTCAACTCTTAAAACTTTTGGATATATATTTTTGTTCTTATTGTACTTTTTAATCTTCTCTGTGCTACTTTATAAATTTTAAGGCTACTTGTATCTTAATCCACCTTTCTTTCAATATATGAACATTTTTGAATCTATTTGCCTCTTTTTTTCAGCTACTTTTTGTGTTAAAATACAAAACTGTAGTGATAAGACTCCAATATATATTTTCTTTCAATACTGATGTTTGGGCTGTTTTTTGATTATGATGGCACACTTTGGTGTTAGAAATATTTCAGGATGATAAAGAGATGATTTATTTCATTTTATTCTGCATGTTTAAAAGTCAGATTAACATTTGTTTGTGCTTTCCGAGGTTATAAGAAGCGACCTGCTCAAAGTTGGACTGTGGGAGATACAAAGGTGGTGAAACCGGCATCTGTGCTGAGCGCATTAGAGCAAAATCAAACGTCATCACATCAGGTGAGCAATTTATTTCAGATATTTTTTATGTCTTTATTTTATTTTTTTTAACCTCTTTTCTATTCACAAGAAAAGTTGTTGTGAAATTCAGTCCATCAGCCATTGCAGTTCTTGTGTGATTGTCTCAGCCCTCAGTTGCGGCCACCGTGTCAGATTGGCAGGCGATCTCTGAGAGCCGAATCGAGCATCTTTCAGCCGTGTGTAAGAACAGCAGCCTGAGCAATTTAACTCACGTCTCGATCAGCAAGTTCGTCCTCGACCGCATCTTTGTCTGCGACAAGCGCCAGATCTTGTTCTGTCAGACGCCTAAAGTGGGGAACACGCAGTGGAAGAAGGTGCTCATTGTGCTCAATGGTGAGTACGGGATGGACTGATGCACATTCACTGGAGTTACAGTAGGAATTTACAAGGATAAAGCTGTACTTTAAAGCAGCTTCAAGCTTAGAACGTTTCTGCTTTGTCTTGCTGCTGCAGGAGGTTTTCCCAGCGTGGAAGAAATCCCAGAAAACCTCGTTCACGACCACGACAAAAACGGCCTGCCCCGCCTATCGTCATTCTCCCCGCAGGAAATAACTCAAAGGTTGGTTTTGTTTATTGTGCGTAAATTGCGTACAGCAGACAATTTTTTTTCCTGCAAGTGCAATGGATACAATTTCAGGAAATCTGACATGCCTCTGTTACATTTTTTGAAATTAGGGCTGCAACTAACGATTGTTTATTCAAACAATTCATTGTTTTAATACATTTTCACATTCTATAGATTTTTCAATTAACTGCTTACACCTTTTTATATAATATTAGAAATTCATTAAAATAAAAAAGATGATTAAATTCACTTTTTAAATAAAAAATACAGACATTTTCTTACCTACAATGCAATGACTTCAGTGAATGTGAACTGGGTGAAGCTAAAACTATGGAAATGTTTTGGGTAAAATCTTTACAAATGAAGGTGATTTTATCTTAAATCCAAAATGTTTATATATTTTGTATAGTTTGGGTCTAATTATTGCTCTGATAATGTTGGGGGGTTTTTCAGCAAATGACCTTTCTCTTTTAGTCTATATTCTGGGTCAGCGATTGATTGATTACTGAATTAGTTGATGATTATTTCAAGAATCAATTAATCTGATTAATCAATTGATTATTCCTACCTGGAATACTCACATTTGCATCTTTCTGTGAAAGTCATAGTTTGTGGAGAGATTATAAAGAATCAAGAGGATTTAATTTCACAAAAGTATCAGACAGGAGAAGGATATGTATAAAATCCACGCAAGGCAGGTGAAGACGGTCATATATAGTTGGGATTCTCCAACTATGACACAATAGTGACTAAACCTGCATTGTCCTCCGAATGTTTTCCTGCATTTTAAGTTTCGGTTATGTGCACACTTTTATTTCTTGTGGGAGTTTTTCAAATTAGCTTGTTAATCCTTGCTGTGTGCTTCACCAGATTAAACTCTTACTTTAAGTTCTTCATCGTGAGAGATCCCTTCGAACGCCTCATTTCTGCGTTCAAGGACAAGTTTGTGAAGAACCCCCGCTTCGAGCCCTGGTACAAGCACGACATCGCGCCGGCCATCATACGCAAATACCGCAGGAACCACCGCGAGAGCGACTTGGCCGCCTCCGGCCTGCACTTTGAGGACTTTGTCCGTTATCTGGGAGATGCCGAGGGCCGCCGGCGGATGGACCGGCAGTTCGGGGAGCACATCATCCACTGGGTGACGTACGCGGAGCTGTGCGCGCCGTGCGAAATAAACTACAGCGTGGTCGGGCACCACGAGACCCTGGAGCACGACGCGGCGTTCATCCTGAGAGCGGCCGGCATCCACCAGCTGGTGTCGTACCCGGCCATTCCTCCGGGCATCACACGCTACAACAAGACCAAGGTGGAGCACTACTTCTCAGGGATCAGCAAGCGGGACATCAGGCGTCTTTATGCACGATACCACGGCGACTTCCAGCTGTTTGGTTACCCGACGCCAGAGTTTTTACTTAACTGAATGGAAAAACTTAACTAGGGTGCTGGTTTTCAGCATCATTGCTGCCATAGGAAGAGCAGACTTTAAAATGTGTTGCCTACTTTTATTCCAATGGTCTTGTTGGAATAATTGGGGTGAGCTGTGTTGAGAATTCTGCTGAATTATCATTTTACTGAAGGAAAGTAGTCGCTATAATAATTAATGAGAGGTGTAAATCAAACGAAGAACACATTTAACGGTTTTATATTTAATAATCATGTCTGACTTTTTATCATTTGTTATACAGGCATATAGTCCTGTAAATGTAGCTATATTATTGCACTGTTTGGATCTCCTGATTCAGGGATTCGTTATGGATGATGCTGCAGGTGCATCTCAGTAAATTAGAATACCATTGAAATTTACTTTTTTTTTTTTTTTAGCTTAAACATTGTGTTATAATGTTATTCTCTCATCAAAAACATACCAGGAGTGTTGCCTTGATTATTTAATGCATGTTTGAGAAACCGTTCAATCTCACAAAAAAGCCCCACAAAAGTTCCCCTTTAAAAGTTTATTTCAGTTGAACCACCTATGTAGATGAATTAAACAAATGTAGTAATTTTTGATAAACTATTTAAACTCGTTGGTGATGTTTTCAGATGCTGTGCAGCTGCAGATCCTGTTCTGTTACAATTGAAGGTCCTCTGGAGAACAAACTGAGCACTTGTGGTTTTTCGTTAAGGTTTTTATGACTTATTGAGCAGTGTTAACTTTTTTACATTTTTATAATAATGAAGTTTGCTTCAACCGAGGCAAACAAATGTCTTGTCTAGGGGGAAAAAAAACAAAAACCTGCGTAAGGTTAATATGGGTGTAATAATGAACTGAAAAACTGACTCCCTTTGTGCCGACACTGGATTTTGAAAGCTACTTTTTTTCTACAAGAAGTGTAACACTTAAATGTTCTTAACATGACTTGCAATTAGACATTTTTATTAAATGTTGATATTTATATTAGGACTTTGGTGACGAGTGGCTGCAAGTTTTAAAGCATTATTGGCTCCCTGTGGGTAGTTGTGTTTGAGAGACTGGGTTTAAAATAAAGGAGTAAAATACCTTTGTGGTGCTTTTCATTTGTTGGGTTTGAATTTTGTGCAAACAATTTAAAGGGTCATACGACAAACCTTGTGTATCTGTTTTGGATTCACTTTTGACATTTCAGCAGTGTGGTTTCAAAGAAACAGTGACACTGTCTTTGTTTTCTTTCTGTTATCCCAACAACCTGCTGCAACAATTCACAAAAAAAAGCAAAGTGGACAACTTGAAGATGCAATTTCTACCTAATGAATATTACAAACTAACATCTTCTTAGATACTACTCAGAATGACCCAAGCTTTAAAAAAATATCGAAACATTCAGTGTCTAAATCATTAATGCAATGATACCAAACATCCACGAGGTGGCGGTAAATACTTGAATTAACGTTGATACCAGCTTTGAACTCCGATGAACCCTTGATCTAACTGCCTCCACTCGAGGCTGTTGCGGTGAAATATTGGATTAATAAAAGTCACCTGTTCTGTGGGCAAAACAAACATCCCCAGACATAAGATAACACTAATCACATCAACACAAGGAACAGAGTTTACATTTATTATCTGCTGAATGTTCGCGTTTGGTTTCTGGTATCTTTTTTGACATTAATTTACTAAGCGTTAGTCACGTTTTAACATCTCATAAATATTGAACTTTCCCCCATTTTTATTAAATGTTGCAACCACAAGCTACATTGTGTTTGAACTGGATTTTATGACGTAGACAACACAAAAAGTGCTTAATTGTGAAGCAGGAGGAAATTGTGTAAACTTTAGCTAATTTCTTTAGTGCAAAAATCAGCCAGACTGTACGTAGAACATCTGTGAACATCTAAAAGAAACAGAATAGTGTTTTTTGAGGACTGATGTTGCAGTTCTCTATGTCTAAATCATCAATTGTGACACTGATTAAATGTTTTGGGTCTCTGACCTTACGGAAGGGAAACCTCCACCCCAGTCTTGAATGGTTAAAGTGTTAAGGTTAAAGTGAAGTGTTTGGTATCCACAACACAGAGTGTATATTGTAGCATACTCTTTCCATGTTCAGATGATGGATTGGACAATGCTCAGCAAGTTGTTGAAAGCTTGGGTTGTTAATTATAAATATATAAATGCATGCCACACTTTTCAGATTTTCTTTTACTTTACATTTACAAACTACTTTGTGTTTGTCTACTAAATAAAATACATTGAATGAAAAGTTCTCTGCATTTTCTCCCTCAGCTTTGTTGCTTTGCCCCCAGCCTGCCCAACTGGTTCCTCCTGTCTTTTTATTTGCATGTCTTGATAAAGTTTGTTCAAGCAACAGATTGTCTTTCTCTGTTTGGACCTTTCACTGTACTATGGCGGTAATTAACTGACATCCTGCCTTTTGCTTTTGCTTTGTTAGAAAGCATTCAGAGCATGACAGCATGTAGCGCGCTTAAAGGATTTATGACTATTGGCGCAGGTGCAGAATGGCTTGAGATAAAGACGCAGAGCCGTGATTGAACTACATCAACAAACTGAGTGAGGTTTGCAGAAATTACAGTTTTTAGTACAACTGACTCACCTGCAAAACTGTACTGATTTTTAACTTCTTCACTATTAAGATAGTAATCAGTTCTGGAAATTATTGTAGCAAAAATTCCTTATTTATTTTTCTCCTAAAGCTCTTCCGTGTCTCAACTGTCCAGACACAACATCCCTCCTGATTCTGCTCATCTGCCACACCCATGCTTAGCAGTGTGAACATTTTAGGCCAATGTGCACACGTCCATGTGGATCCAGGCTGGCGTCTGCCCTTGTCTCACCTGTCTGCCCGCTGAGGTGCTTTGTGTAAACACCAGCGCGCGGGCTGAAGTCGGTTGGACAGTTCAGGCAGGAATTGTGTGTCATCATCACTGTATCCACGCTCACTGAGGAGAGACCCAGCCCTAATCTCTCTGTGTGCAACCAACCGGCTTCCTGTGTTTGAGGGATTCTCTTCTAAATCAGCGTGAAGCCAGAGGAAAGCAGACAGAAGAGAAGCTCTGCTGGGATAGCTTCACCTTCAGCATAAAAGAAAGACAGATAGAGTTCCTGGTGTTACAGTGAAATAGTAAAAGAGGAAAAATACATTGCTAAGTAGGAAAATAACAATAGATTGGTTGAAAATGAATCCGATATTGATGCAGATTTAACCTAGACACATCCTTATAATATTTTTTAAGTTACTTTTTAACAAGCATTAGTAATAAAATTGCAAAGAGATCTTAAACCGGAGATAGCTGAACCTGAGAAATGAGAGGCAAAGAAATTATTCATATTGGACATGTGTCATATACTTAAATGAGAAAGCACCGAAACACAAGAAGGAAAAAGGGTAAAATCATTTGCAAAGTGTGGTTTAATATAGAGAATAGAGTTTTAAAAAATGGCCATATAATGAACACAAAGAGAACAAGAGGGAGTAAAAGCACATATTTCTGAAAAAAAAACATATCTGAGCATATAATTGAACAAAACAAACACAGGGAAAAGAGAAAATAATATATAAAGAAATGCATGTAGCTACACAAGAAAAGCCCAAAACAATATCAGAACACTCACAAAAGTACATTTGAGGTCTTATGGATTATGGTAAAATACCAATCTGATTAAAGTAATAAATTGTTTTAAAGAGGCAGGAAGCCGAAAAAATCGCTCAAAATTATTGGATACAAGCAACTTGCAAACTGCAAAATACATAAATAAACAAATACATTTGAAAAACATTAACATCCAAAATGTAAACTTGTTTTTTTAAAAGAATTACTGTATATTTTGTTTCTTTATGTGGTGACTAGTTCTTTCATATACTTTCTACTTAACTTTATTCAACAGACCATTTTCTCAGATCTTATAGTGACTTGATTTTCTTTTCAGATTTTTCTAATTTTTTTCAAATATACACTTCTAAATAATTCATGAACTGAATTCTAACTATGCTTGAAAAAAACAACACATAACAGGCATAAATGATTATTTGAGGTATTTGTATGTACATAACCTGTTTATTTTCTATTTTGATTGCAGTAAAAGCAACAAAATACCCAGATATCTATATGCTTTTCTATACAGTTTCCATACATATCTAAAAATATATAACATGTAACAAATGTTATCTTTCACGAACATTATTTTGGGGAGGACAGATTAGATACTTTTATTTTGAAACGGCCCAGCGGAAGTCAGCCATTGACTGATAGCTTGACCAACAGCGAGGCAGCAGCAGCAGCACACAGAGAGCCCGCTGCCACCTCAACATGGAGTAGCTGGAGCCGAGCGCCTACTGCCGAAGAGCGGATTCCTTTGACGGGAATACCCGGCGCCATATATTTAATTTATCTGCCAAGAAAAACCCTCGCCAATGATACAGCGGCCATATTTAGTAGAGTCACAGGGAAGCCCGGCTTTTATTTGAAAAGATGGCGAACGACTCTCCAGCTAAAAGTCTGGTAGACATAGACTTGGCTTCATTGCGGGTGAGTGCTGGGGACCCGAGACGGATGTTTTTCCTGCTCTTTATTTTTTTTTTTTGCCTCTTTTTTTATTTAATATTTCTCTGTAAACCGTCCTCTCTTTAAAGCGCTTTACACGAGCAGGTTTCGGCGTTTTTTGTGTGCGAAAGATGCTTTAAAAACGAGCGCTGAGGCTCATCGAGGTGTTGCCAGTGTCTGATTTTCCTTTGTTCGAGATGCGTTTGGCATGTAGGGGAAACCAGGGCGCAACAGCTGGCGGACACCGGACAATGTTATCAGTTTTAAGATGTAGCAGCACTTGTTATTGAACCACCCTGTCTTTTTTTTTCTCTACTGCAGGATCCGGCTGGGATATTTGAGCTGGTGGAGGTAGTTGGAAATGGCACCTATGGACAAGTATACAAGGTTGGTTGGAGGCATGGCCTGTCCTGTTTTCATCTAATCTGTTTTTCTGTTTTAAACTCTAAGAACAAAGGAAGGGACAATAGGCTGGATGGTAAGGTTGGACCACATGGAGGGAGAACGAGCAGCGCTTTCCCTCTGGTGTTATTGTTAAGAGTTGGCCTGGGAGGTGAGGGTTAATGGCTGAATCAGACCATGTAAACTCTGATGCATCACCCATCTTGCATCAACAAAAGAGTAGATAAGAAGTCCTCGCCTTAATGTAGGCAAAACCTCCAAGAGTCAGATGTCACAAACCAACAGAGCATTAAAAGACTTACAATCGGGCCAAGATCATGTAGATACAACATCCTGGGGTGAAACATGATTTAAACTTGAACAGTAGATTGCTCATATTATGAAATTTGCACTTTCCGTCTTGTTCAGTGTTCCTTCAGGTAACTGACAAAGGATTTAGCAATACTAAACGTTTAGTATGGCAACAAGTCCCTAAATGGGAAATAAATTCTAAAAAATATGCATCCGATGTTAAAAAAACATAGCTGGACTACAAAAATTATATTGTAAATAATACATAAATAAACATCACATTTTGAAATTGCTGTTAGAAGTTTATACTCCTAACCCATATACAAAATGTTGTGATATTTCTGAGCTTAGTCAAAACATCTGTCAATAGTTTGCATACAAGACAGTAAAATTTCAATTTATTGGTTAAAAGAAATTACATTTTATAGCACATTTATTATCATTACAATAGTTTACACTATTAATATTCCATAATACTACTTGGACAGCAGTTATATTGGCTCATCATATATGTGTATCTAAAGACTTTGTTTCTAGAACATTTAGTTGTTCTGGGAAAATGTGTATATATATATAGAAAAAACATATTTTTCAGTGATCATTGCTGCTGGGACAGAAAGGATTAATTCAGTTTTTCCTGCATCTGGTTTAACTGCTTGTCATATTGTCATGACAACTTCCTCCTACGTTATTGTATATTTGATTTTTTCCTGATATCAAGCAGTTATCAGTGAGAGTTGTGACGCTGCAGCCTACAAAGCTGTTTTTAAGAACCATGTAATTGTGGCTTTTGTTTGTGTTCCAAATAACAAATGTTCACAGGTCAATGCACAGCGGTGCAATGAGAAATGGATTTCCACCTCAGGATTTCAGGAAACACAACGTTTCTTAGAAAGAGCACTGAAACAAAACGGCAGATTTTACTTTACATGTGTGTTGTGGTGATGGTATAAGAGGCACAAGAATCTAGCTGATCAGCTGGGAATGGAAAACCAATATGGCGGAGCAACATTTGACTGATTTTTGATCTAGATGCCGAAGTTGGATTTGACCAGAATAACCTTTTTTCTTCACTATGTGGTTTTAAATCTAACAAAATGGAGGAACAGAAAGATTAGCTCCACTTATGTATCCAAGCACATGTTTCTAATCTTTTGGCAGATTTATTTCAAACTCAAAAAGTGCATTGTAGCGCCTGCTGTTTGGTGAATCTCTGGGTTTTTACCTTGCAGGTTTAAACCAGAGTTTGACTCAAACAATCTCCCAACTGGGATTGTCTTCTGAACTGTTCATTTACCAGTTTGAATGCTTCCATCTGATTTGGTTTCTGTACAAATTCACCCAAAAACGGCACCTCTGCATGTAGTCTTAACTTGTAGCTTCCTCTGTTGTGTTGGCATGGCAATGGCGTGGGTGGCGCTGCAGGTGCATGCAAGGTGGGGTCAACTGGGTCATTACAAGTCTGCCTGTATCACTTTTGGCAGCCGCAGCATGTGATTCAGCAATGCTTGAACGTCATCTCAATGGACAGTTGCTCAAGATCTTTAATAATGAAAATTAGTCTGCATTGGTCATGAACTGTTTTAATGTTGCCAAATATTCTTGAAATCCATTCTGTGTTCCCTCATATGGCTCAAACACACTGATGCAACGATAAAGAATAAAAGTGAAGAACTTTGATGGAGAAATTTGATTTAAAACTTGCAAATAAGGAGAATAAGCTATAAGGAATGATAAACAATAGGATCTGCCTTTGGGATGTCATCAGAAACATGTAGGTTTTCGTGCTTGTCTTTTGGATGCCTGTTTTTCTCTCTATTCAATCTTTTTTTTTTAAAATGGGGAACAAATTGAAAACATGTCAGTAGCTGAAAAATGATATATATATAGTCAGTTTTTTTTAATTTTTAAACTAAAGTCTGGCCAGTATCTTTACGTTTTCTGTTTATTTACAACAAAACCAAAAAACGTAAAGACTTTTTTCTAATTTGGTGACTAATTGTGTTCCTCTTGTCCATCTGCACTCTGTGTTGCATTTCCATGCCTTAAACTACCATTGCCTACTGATGAAAGGCATCGCCACGCAGGAATGGAGGCAGACGGATTCATCTTTCTGTGCATGATGGGTTTTTTTTCTTCTTCTTCTTGCAGCTGGATTGCTAAATGGCATTACCCAGCAGATATGTCCAGTTCAAAGCATGGCATTGAGGGTTAATGCTGTCTTATGCTAGCTTTCAGCGGTGCTCCAGTGACCTCCATTCAGTCGTTCCAGCATAATAAACTCCCAGTCTGTCCCCTCCTTGAAATTGTGCTCATGTGACTACTTGAAGTCAACTCTTTTAATGTGGATCCTTCCATGTTATCTTCCCACCACATGCTTTTAAACTCAACATATCATGGAGAAGGGAATTAGAGCCTCTCCCTCTTTTTTTTGACCATTTAATCTCTTTCTACATTCAGCGTTCGGCGCTAATTCTATTTGCGAGCGTCGCCATGCGAGAATGGAGCTCACAGTTGTCAGATTAGCTCGCGGTTGACACAAAAGATGTAGTAGTTGCAGGCAGCCTGCATGAGATAAGCCCAAACTGTCTCCAGTGAAGTCGCTGCCAAGTGCTGGAGCTCTGCTGCAGCGGCTTCCTGTCGATCGGCTGTCGATTAGCGAACTGGCCGGAGGGATGTGGCGTTCGCGACTGAGAGAGGAGCAGCTGTCCGGCTCCAGACAGAACCCACAAAGCTCGGCTTGTCTCCGCGGCCGTTTGGGTCTCTCGCTCCGTCAGTCGCCGGGGTCTGTAGAAAGGAGGCGTTTGTCTGCAGCGTTTCAAAGTCCAACCAACTGAATAATCACAACAGGCTCCCCTCTAACTGAAAACTGGGAGGAGTTTTGTCCTCCCTCTGAGGCCTTTTCTGCTTTGTCCACTGCTTGGTCACACTTTGCAAGCCCCCTTGTTCCCCCAGATTTGTTTTTTTCCCCCTGTTGTCACAATGTGTTCGAGCTTGTTTTTTATGAGACATTTTCATAAAAGGTTTCTGAATTTGTCAGGCATTTATGATAGTAAAGTTTTTGTAATAATTTTGATTCATTGTTGTGACAATGTCTTAAGATCCTCAAAACTATCAGTATTGTCAGGATTGTTACTCATACTATTCATTCAATGAAAGCAACAATAAATTTGAAAATATAACTAAATGCAGCTACAATTTATATAAATCACACTTCTTTCTGTGACTGATGTCCTGAAGACGCGTATTCCAAATGGGAATGTTTTTCAAGATCACCATTTGTGTTTCTGGGGATACATTTAATGTGACACACATTCGCAGCTTCTAAAAAAGAAGTAATGTTTTTTTCCCCCATCGCTTTTATTATTATCACAATAGTACCACAAAATACGGTGTTAAAACTTTTAGGCCATTTCGCCCACCCTTATAATTTGGCAGCATCTTCTGTTTTTACTGAAGAGCTGTAAAAAAGGCATTTTGTAGCACTTAAATGTTTCTGATAATCATATAGATTTTAATCAGATAAATACCAGGTTTTAAATGAACAAGTAATTACCATCCTTTGGTAAATCACAAATTATCTATAACAACAGCTGCCACACTTGCAGCTACCTACTTTAGTCCTTTAGGATAGAACCTGACAGACAACCTGAAGTAGGCTAGATCTCCAATAGCAACACATAATACTTTAGTCTAAAGAAATTTAAGATCAGTTTGGTTATAAGGTCATATCTAAAGGGCAGCACATATCTGCAATGATGCTCGACCCTGTTTTAATTTTGTCTTAATGGCCAACGCTTAAAGCGATCCTTTTCAAACATGTACTATTCAAGAAGATGAAAGCTACTGAATAAAACATGAATGCCACTCCAACCCTCCCATAGCTGCTACTCTTCTGCCTTCATAGTTCTTCTTCCTTTGTTGTTTCATGGCACCAATTGCAGTGGAAGAAAATAATTTAAAGTGGTGGTGAGAAATCTGGTTTAAGTGGAAATATAAAGAAGAAACACAAAGCTCATGTTTTGAAGATGTGTAAAAGACTCGCATAGTAAAAATTAGTAAGTAATTTATGTTCCATATGGAAGACTGACATCTGTTGACATAAATTGATAAATATATTTAAAAAATTCACTGATCTGATGTGGGTCAAGATCCAGAAGTTAAAAATGATATTGACAAGATTTCATAGTCTCTTCAGATTCTAAAATGTGCAACCATTTTAGAATAAAGTGTACAAACTCTGAAGTCCTTATTTCTGCAAAACAAGAATACAGAAATCTGTGAAGATACCATGAATTTACACTGTAAAAACGAAGGAAGAACCTGGTTTCCTGGTCTTAAAATGCCATGTAAATGTTTTGGTGGCCATGCTGTGCTCCTGTCTCTCTAAACCTGCTCGGTCTGTCAGGATAACGGCCATCGCCCCTGGAGAGGTGCCAGATTACAGTCAGCTTCTAAAAACACAGCAAAGCAGTTTTTCCCCCCTCTGTTTTTTGGCAGACAGCCTTAATGAAAATGGCTTTAGGGTTAAAAAGCACACTTTAAATCACTTATGTTGGTTTAGACAGTTAGCTGATTGGCATGTAAGCTGATGGAGATTAATTTGAGTTCAGGTTTTGCATTAATAAGCTTACAAACTAATATTTAAGTTGTTTTCTAATCAGATTGTGATCTGCTCGCTTGGTTACACAAGATTTTCTGATGTCATTCTGACTACAGATATCTGTCAACACTTCTATCATGTGTAAACTATCCAGTTGTCTGGAAGTTACTGTTCATACTCTCTTCCATTAGTCACTGTATTTCCAAATATTTGACCTCAGTGTTTTACATGCTCATGTGTTAGACAAAGAGCTTCTTACTAAGCTCTCCCTGCTTATCAGTGGCACTGACCGACTGAGTGTACCAAGTCTGGGGCCTCTCTTTAGATATCATGACTCAAAAGAAGGAAAAAATGACCCAAGATAAGCCTGAGAGGAACATGAATCCTTGAATTGCAAATGGTATGCAGAGAAGATTCTCCCTGCAGTACAGAATCACCATATATAGTCATCACGCCCGAGCCCACAGCGCCCATGTCGACCTGTCTGCTATGCATCTGTGGGGTGTGCCAACTTCTGTGCCCTGTTATTTTCACACTTCTCCTGCGTTTAGAAAATTAACATCAGAATGCCCAGTCTCAGAAGAACAGAAACCTTGTTTCCTGCAGATCTTTGGTTAAATCTGGAGAAGCTTGTTCTGAATCTTTGCAGCTATGTAGGTCATGTGGTCCATCTTTTCCTTTTGTTTACTCTGCCAATCGGAGTGGCAGCCTCTCCCCTGCCCTCAGAATCAGACGGTCGTCCTCGGGGGGCAAGCTCTGCCTGATGGGCATAAAGGCTCTGAGCTGCTGCTGAACCTCTCCTTCAGTCTGTTTAAAGGCCCACCAACCATATGGGCTGTGCAATACTTGTTTTGTACCACAGGGCAGTGGTTGGAGCAAATTTTGTATTTTTGTCCAATTTTAGCAACCTTACAATGTAGTTTGAATAATAAGCATGGGGGAAAATTTTATTTCCTCTCCTTTTGTGTAAATGTTAGTTCATCCATCTGTCCACATATCCTTCTGATTGTTTATCCATCTGCCTGCTCTTGTCCATTGGTCCATCATTCCATCTTCTGCCCATCTCTATCATACTATCTGGGTGTCAATAGTTTGACTGGTGTCAATTATGAAAGTCCATCCAGTTGTCAATCTTTGTCGTCCCTCCATCCTTCTGGACATCTTTCAGATTCTCCAGAAGGATATCAATCAATCTGTTCCTCTATCCATCGTCTCTGTCCTTCCAGTTGTTTATAATCAGTCCATCCATCTGTCTACCCCATTCAGCGTTAATTTCTCTGTTCTATTTTAATAGTTCAAACACCAAATTGATCATAACATGCACAGTGTAAACTTTCTTGGCATTACAGCAGAAGCTAACAATCACAGTCTTTCTTATTTCCACGCTTAGGGTTACTGCCAATCCACACCAAGGAAAATGAATGGTTCCCCTGAATTAGCTGCTTTTAAAACCCATCCAATATCTACATAAAAATCTGCGACTAGGTGAATTTTCCACTAATAATTTGGAGCTAAATTTAGAAAAATCTGCAAATAAGCGGGGTTTCAGAGTTTGATTGTACGGTTAGGGTATATTTGGAAAAAAAACAACAACCCAAAAACTATATCCATTGCGATTAACAAACATTTTCTTCAGTCTTTGTTTTCTACTGTCACAATGTTGCCTTTACTGTCAATTTCAGCCTCTTGGTCACTAAAATCTACATCAAATGGGGTCATTAAAGACAAAACCAGATCATGTGAAAGGCCAATAATAGTCTATTACTGGCAAGCAGAGAGTAACCTACCAAATATGGTGCCCAAGCGGTCTACTGTGATTACACTTTTGCACTCACTGAAACTGCAATTTCAGTACAGAGCGAACATGTTTGGGCTTTCTAATACTTGAAGCATCCAGTAAAGTTGCGTTAGTGCTGGGGGTGGTAGATGTCACCAGACTGGAGGTTAATCCTCGTCGACCCCTCTGCAGCTGCATGCAGGATTTCCACACACAGCCCTGAAAGTCATGCTTTCTTCAGCTGTTTGTAAAAATGTCCGACAGATGCAAGAACTTCGTCAATAGGGAAGTATTGATCCATCAGTTGTCAATAAGCAGTCAAGTTCAGGTAATGGGGCATTCTAGTATTTTAAGTAACTAGGATTCAATAGGATACAAGAGAAGATTTGCTGTATTTTACAATGCAAAGACAAATTATATGTTGAATTGATCTTTATTACTCACTAATGGGTTTGGTATTGGTGACCGTTGTGTTGCAAAGCAGTGGTCTAGAGGCCTTTGCTAAACCCAGCAGCTCGTCTTGCCTAATTAATTTTTGCTGAATAGAGCTCAGTTGTAAAGATCCTGGCTGCTGATTGGCTGCGGAGGCTTTAGGTCAGAATACGGGGGAGTTGGCTGGCAACAAGGCCTGGTGTCTTGTGTTAGAACTACTTTACTCTTTCTGCTGTCCACATTCCTCATTATTGAAGGATTGTATCTGATCTCGTTCTTTTTCTTCTTGTGACATGTGAAACATTGTGAGAAACTCCTCTCGTTTTCACCCTGCACAGTGTGTCTCTCTTTTGTCCTCATCGCCCCCACAGTGACCCTTCTCCCTAATTGGTGTCACAAGACGTAGCGTGTCACCTGACGGGTCACACTGCCCGAACAGAACTCTCTGTGTTTGTCTGTGTGTACATGCTACTGTCCCATTGAGACGCCTCATTACCAAAGTGAACTCGCGAGGTGGTGGGAGAGGAGATGCTCTTCTTCTGCCCAGAGAGGAAACTCTTCTGTTAGCAAAGTTGGATGTTGCGAGAGGAGTAAAACTTTTGTAAAACGTCAAGGTTCCTGCTCAGTCTTCCAGGTCAGGCTATGAATCTGATTAATCACATTTTTTGAAGATTTAGTTTGGACTTTGAAATAAGTCTAATGACAAAATCAAAAATAATAGAAGAAAAATTTCTTAATATTACCAGAAAAAAAGTTTCAATATTTGGGGAATGATGTAGTAATTCCCCAAAATTACTTAATGCTAAAAAAAAAACTTAACTCAAGCTTGTTTTTTTTTCTTCCTTTTTTCCCCTCATAATTTTAAGACATTCTTTTGGTAAAATTGTGTATTTATTCTGCTTATGCAAGGATAAATTGCTGTTTTCTCCTAATTAGACAAATTCTTGTAGCCTGGCTCCCATCGTACAATTCACAGAAAGGATGGTTGAAATAAGCCATTCTTTGAAAATATTTTTTTTTCCATTTGTAATTTCATTTTTAGAAAAGAGAGAAAAAAAATCTGATCTGATATGGAAAAAAAATAAATCAACTTTTATTTTTAAGCCGTATCGCCCAGTACTTGTATGAAGTCTGATTTAAGTACTGTCTGGGTCTAGATCTGCAAGGAAGAAAATAGTTGGGAAAATTATTTGTTTTCTTAGACTTTATTCTTTATCCAGCTGTTTAAACATTTTATCCACCCCTCTTTTTGTGCAAAGGTCCTGGGTTCGATTCCCAGCCTGGGGTCTTTCTGCACGGCGTTTGCATGTTCTCCCTGTGCATGCGTGGGTTCTCTCTGGGTACTCCGGCTTCCTCCCACAGTCCAAAAACATGACTGTCAGGTTAACTGGTCTTTCTAAATTCTCCCTAGGTGTGAGTGTATGTTTGTCCTGTCTGTCTCTGTGTTGCCCTGTGACAGACTGACGACCTGTCCAGGGTGAACCCCGCCTCTCGCCCGGAACGTTAGCTGGAGATAGGCACCAGCACCTCCCGATCCCACTAGGGACAAGAGTGTTTAGAAAATGGCTGGATGGATGGATTTAATAAATGGTTACCAGACAACTAAGAACTCTGAAAACTTGATTTGGTGAAGTGTGTAAGTTTGACATGGAGCGTCCTAGATGTCAAATTGTCCAAAATAAAACACGCCAACCAAAAATAATAAGTACATTAAAAAAAGCACACACTATATTGCCTTTAAACATTTTAATCAGAATGAAAATTACCAAGCTTATTTTAATGTACCATGTAATAATTCCTTATTGCCACTGGCTTAAACCTGTAAATAACCAAGAACACAAATTTGACATCTAGTTTTTTTCAGCTTTTTTTCATTGCTTTTTTTGCTGGCACCCTGATTGTTGCTAATATGCTGTAATTCAAGTTGCCGGAAGACAACACCATGAATCTTCTCAGCAGCAAACTGCTGCAATGCAATCAATCGATCAATCAGATCAATCGCCTTCTTGTTCTGGTTTTTTCCCAGCTCTCTATATGTCTGTTTGCTCATTATATCCAACTGTTCTTCTGGTCTCATGGCATTGTCGTCCTTCCTCTCTCTGCCTCCTTATCGCTGGCTCTGTGTCTTCAGGGAGGCAGTCTGTGAGAACTGGGTCAGTGTGATGTATGAGGCAGCAGAGAGAAAGAGAAAAAAAACCCAAACCCTGTCAGATCCAGCGACAAGCACGGACTCGTGTGTTTCTACCTGCTGTGGCCTGATCATTTCTCTCCTCCGGATTTATTTGATGCATGTTGGAAAAGCCGTAGGCAGAGGTGTGAGTGTGGGTGAACGGTCTGAAAATAGATATGTTAAATTCCCAAAGACAGATGGATGCTGCGAGTTGAATCCCACCTACTTGCTCTCAAAGTTCAAAATGTCACCTTAGATGTTAATACAAACCCCTTGTAGCAGTAACCCTCTGGAGATTTAAAACTAAATAAAAAAATAAAGAAAAATTGAATATTGTCGTAAATCGTAACCAAATATCTTCAAAGAGGCGTTGTGAATGATGATGCTGTGGACAAGAGGATTCTCCAGTAGCAGTTAGTCTTGCAACGAATATGAAAAAGCCTCTGACTGAAGACTGTTATGATGGGTTCATGACTGCCCTAACATGCAAACAACTACATTTCTGAGCAGCAGAGAGCATATTCCACAGTAACATCTCCTGGATGACAGCATCAATTGTTGGCAAACACTGCTAATCAACCTCATCTACTTTTGCTGCTCCATATTAAATCTTTAGTAGTATTGTTAGAGAGACATGAGAGTAGGGAATATGATCCTTTCCCATTACGTTCGATGGCTTGAACTTGCTCCTCACTCCTTTCATCCGACAGTTCTGTCCTCAAACAACAAATAAAGTTTGAACAAACGATGTTTTTCACCTTCTTGAAAATCATTTGGCTAAAATTTTGAAGTCTTGAAGCAGAGATTAGCCCATGGACCGAGAAAACAGATCAGCATGAAACATTCTGCTTGGTTAAAACAAGCTAGTTGTTTCCCAGCACCGATTTTCAAGGGTTATATTTTATACTTCTACCTAAATTTGCCATTAGTACTCTCATGGTGAAACAATCCAGACACGGTGTCTGTTTTCTTCTAAAATAACTTTAGAGTTCATATTCTCCAAGCCATTCATGTCAGCAGCTTTATTTTAGAGCAGCCTTCTTATCTCTGTCCTAGTGCGGAGTGAGATTTCTCCCCAAATTTAATGACTGAGCTCTCACAGAAGAGGGTAGATTCCCTTTATTTCTGTCTTTTTAGCTAATATCTTTGGCTCTTAAGACTCTAAGCCATTCAGTGGCCTAATGCTGAGCTGGAGAGAGGCCAGCAGCACATCTGGCCGTGGTTAAGAGGAGCTATGATTGAGGGAGTAGAGATGGAGGCCAGGGAGGGCTGAGTGATAACTTAGTGCCTCAGATAACCCTCTCCACAGCCACGCCTTGCTTTCTGCTTCAAGAGGCCCTTCAATGTCTAATTCTGATGAATCTCTGGTGATTCTAAAAGCTACAGAATGGGGAAATAGCATTAGCCCCCTTTCAGATTTCTTGTTTACCTTTTTTGTGCAAATATTAATATAAAAATATACCCTGAATGCATAAACACAAATGAGTAAATGCAAAAGCAGTTTATTACTGCGCCACTTCTAAAATCACAAAATGTTGCTTGATTGATTTAACCATAATGTTTAGAAAAATTTTGTAAAATTTTAATTGGCACACGCAAGACTGACTAATCAAAATGTTGTATCATCAAAAATATATTGTAAATAGTTCTCGCCTGATAACCTGAAGTAGGTTAAATTGCACGCCAAACTTAATTGTGATTAATCAATTACAATTACTAAATTGTCAACTAATTTAGTAATTGATTATTCATTAGCTGGAGTATAAAGACTTGAAAAAGTCAATTTTCTGAGAAAATCACAACATATTCAGAGCAATACTTGAGCCAAAGCTGTAAAAAAAACAACCCCCCCCCCAATACATACCTTTTGGATTTAAGTAAAAAAAACAAACAAACACCTGTTTTAGCCAAAACTTAAGTTCTAGCTTCACCCAGTTCAGATCTATTAATGGAATGCTTCTTATTGCATTTTAGGCATAAAATATTTATTTTTCATATGTAAAAATAAAAATACATGCTCATTTGTATCTTTTAATATAGTTCTAATACTTTATAAAAAAAAAGTGGTTCAATAAAAAATCTAGAGATTTTTTTCTTTTTTTAATCGATTAATCATCAGAACAATCGATTAATCAATTACTAATATAAACGTTAATTGCAGCCCTACTTAAAAGTAAAAATTTATTTGGCTTCAGCTCTCCAGTGAGCCATTAACCACAACTAGTGAAAACATGTGACAGTGGTGAACCTCCCCAGGGCCTGGATGATTTATTTCTTCAGTATATCCATCCATCCATTTTCTTACACCTTTGTCCCTAGTGGGGTCGGGAAGTGCTGGCGTCTATCTCCAGCTAACGTTCCGGGTGAGAGGCAGGGTTCACCCTGGACAGGTCGCCAGTATGTCACAGGGCAACACAGAGACACAACCATTCACACACACACACACACCTAGGGAGAATTTAGAGAAACCAGTTGACCTGACAGTCATGTTTTTGGACTGTGAGAGGAAGCCGGAGTACCCCACTGTGCAGCCTTCTTCAGTATATTCCCACAGATTACCTTTGCAACACTGAGTAGCAGGCCGCTGTATCTTATCATTTGTGTGCTCCCACTCCCAAATAAGTTTTCCTTGCAGACATTCCTCCATAAAAGTGATTTCACAACACAACATGCTTTAATTTTTGATCGACTTACCATTTAAGCCTGTCGGAGTTCCCATGTCCCGTCTTTGATGGCAGACAGTGTAACAGTGTAAAATAAATGTTTAGTGCTAATTCTGCCATGTTCGGACTAGAACCAGACTGATATTCATGCAGAGGCTCTTACTTAAAACTAAAACATATAATTAACTTTAGTTACTCAATAGTTTGGGTTTGGGTTGCAGCAGAGGGGATGACACTGATGTTAATCAGCATTGACATGAAATTAGTCAGCTTTGTTGACCAACACTATTAAAGGAGGTTGAGGTTGAGGTTGCAGCTGCATGACTCATAGAGTCATGATATTTAAAATATTCAAGCCAGCCGCCAGAAATCTGTCTAAATCTTGAACTTGTTTGACCTGCTAAGCCATAACTGCGCACATGTCACTTTTGTCGTGAATAGTATATAATAATAGCATTATTATTCATATATATATTAGAACACAGACAACAATTGTCAAGTCCCATTGTTGCTATCATTTTTAACATTATATTATTATTTTATAATATGTTATTTGCTGTGGATATACCAATTAGGATCAAGATTATGTCACTTACTCCAATCAGAGCAGAGCATTGGTGCTGTTGAAATAAGAGTTTTTTAAGGAAACTCTTTTTTTTGTGTGTGTTAATGGACGTAGCTGTATTCTTTCTTTCAATAATACAACACTAAGTTATTATTGACATGTTAACAAGATGTTAACAACCTGTTAATGTTTATTAATATGTCAGCATGTTACCATATTTTAACATATTGACAAGTTTGCTCTCTGTTTTGATGGGACCTGTTGATATTTTGATGTCTCCCACTTTCACTTTGAGCTTCATTATACTGGGAGAAATTTCACTTAAAATAGTTTGGAGCCAAGAGGCATTTGATGCAGAAAATACTATGCATGAACTTCAAAAAAAATGTCAAAACCTTCCACATAAATTAGCCTGAGTTTTAAAAATTAGCTGCACAAACAAAACAAACTGGACAAAAAAATGAAAGGACATAATTCAAGTAAAAATTTTAGGGACTTAACCAGAATCTATAAACCATATCTGTCAAATCTGGTCTGGCTATTTCTACAGGTTATTTAGGTTTTATGATTAGCTTACTGATGGTGTATTTAAGCTGATTATTTACCAAAGCAACCTCAATTTAATCTAGCTGATTTACTGTTGATTTCTTGTGCACTATGACTCTAACTTCAAAGCATCCAGATGGTTTAATCTATTACAGGCACAATAAATAAATGAGGGATGAAAAGGACTTTTTTTTTCTAACATTGAGCATGACTGTAAAGTGGAGTATTTCGTCATTCGTTGCACTAATGAAGTGTAACCACCCAGTTGCTTTGTGGCATCAGAGCAATAACCTTGAGGATCGGATAACCGTCCCAGACGCTAGAAAACATTTGGAAACATTATGTGACCATAAATACTTCAGTTTCATGGAGGCGGGATTGTTGGGAGGGAGAAAGGCGGATGAACATCCTGACATCCATTCCAAGGCACAGATTTTAACTATTAGGAAGGAGCCCAGTTGAACAGACCTTTTTGCTAAGCTGTCACGGCTTTGCGTAGTAAAATATTTGAAATTTTACTAGTTTAATAAAAATAAAATGATCATTATTAAAAACATTTTTAATATGTTTTTACATTGTGTATGATAGTTCTAGACTAGAAGATTTAAAATGGAAAACATCAGAGGTTGCAATCAAACGTATCAGATTTGAGGGATTTGGCCTTCAGCAGTCACCATGTGTTGAAACCCTTGAGTGATTGGCTGATAGTCAATAAATATTCTTACTGGATTGGTCACTAATATGTATTGAATACATATATAAAATCTGCTTTAATTGCTAAAACCTTTGACAAGGGTTCCTTATTTATGGCAAAAAGATAAGTCTGGTGGTTTATTCAATATTCATTGAATGGTGTAGGAAAGCTAAAGTTCTCTACAAAGATGTTTTCACTGTCAAGAAATCTTTTCAAAAATACAGTATTGGAATTACAATTATTTCAAAGTATTGCTCGAGTTTGACTTTTGATTAGCTCTTCCACATGATTTTTTTTCTTTTTATGTGAAGTTGTTGATAGATCTCCTTTTTATTTATTTATATTTTTTGTATTTCTACCTAAACAGACAACAGTAATACATACTGAATTATTGATCAATAGTTAAATTATAATTGGAAAATATTTTATAGATAAATGCAAATTCTTTCAAACTAAATCACAACTCTCAAAACAATCTATTTCATGTTAGAAGTTGCTGAAAGTTTTGAATTTGAAGAGCATTTTTAATTTTTATTCATCTGAAATACACATTGCTTTTTTTTTGTTTCTCACAACAATGGTGTTACTGGGGCTGGTTGCTCACTCCAGTATGTGTGTGGAGTGTCCCGACAGTGATGCAGTATCCCTCCAGTGTTGTCTCTAAGATGAGGGGAATACCGATGTGGCCAGATCCCAGAAATGTCCCATGTTTTATCTCCTCCCAGGGTTCGGTAAAGGAGGGGGCTGATGTAAAGAGGCTTCTATTTCTGTCCTTTGTTTATGTAAGGAGTGGTAGCAGGGTGCTGGGAAAACAGAGAAGTCTGGGAATGTTGGATTTATATGCTCATATCTAGGGCACTGTTGGGCTTTAGTACTGAAGATTTGATACCAGTAGGGATTGCCATATTAAACTACTGATTGCAGCACTTAAATAAATAGACACCTAAAGTCTGTGTCTTATTTTTGGTGGAACAGCAGCAAATGTTTCTGCTAATTGTATTATCCTATTTTTTTTATTGTAATTCTTTGAAAATGTGTGACCAAAACTCATCTCTTTTAAATTCTTTAACAACATGTTTTTTCATAAATATACAACTCGGTGGTATAAAGACAAGTGAAGATGCGTATTTTTTATTTTAAGTCTTCTTGATGCCTAACTGAGCTGGGGGTATCAGAAAATTAGCAGCAATTTGTTTGTAAAGAGTTTTTTTTAATTTGCAAAGCTTTGCAGAATTAGGGAAAAATTTGGGTTGCAATATTTGTGTATTGGAATAATGCATTTTTAAAATAATCTTAGAGCACAAAAATGCAGAGCACAGATTTATTAATTTACGTGCCTGTGCACAGTGGAGTATTGGGGCCACTATAGATTCAAGAAATAAAAATTTTTTGGATGTCTTGCCAAAAAATGTCACACATTTACTAGAAAAAAGTAATGTTGAAATGTTGTAAGTTTGCAATATTTTTTTTTCTAATTGCACAATAGAACGGACATTTCTTAACATTGTAAACTCAAATGCACATCTACTTAACTTACCATCTCAAGAGAGCTTGACCTTTTTTTGTGTAGAAAATCACTTTAATTAACTTTTTCTTTTTCTCATAAATTTGCAACTTTTAAACATCAGAGAATATCTGGGATTGTGAAAACTTCTGCAAAAATGTAGATTTTTTTGGGTGTGTGGAGAAATATACTCATCCTTGGCTAGTTTATTTATATATTTATTTATATATTATATATTTATTTTTTACTTCAATATCTACAATGGCTCTAATACGCCATCTTAATCCAGGGACTCTGAGTGAAAGATGAGCAACGAAGCTGTTTTTACAAAACTTTTAAGTGTTCAGTTTATTGGACAGAAATCTCACATTTTTACTTTTGTTTTTTACTCTCTTCAGGGACGACATGTCAAGACTGGACAGCTGGCTGCCATCAAAGTCATGGACGTCACAGAGGTAAGACTCAACAGGACCCATTGAATCCCCCTCATTTTCATCCTGGGTCCCACAGCCACAATGATCCCTGCTGTGATCAGCACCACTCTGTCAAAAGTTTGGATCCGACTCCATGAGGCCCTGACTTTCCACCTGCCACGCCTTGCTTGAGTCGGCAGAGCGATGAATCAGAAATCTGCTCGACTGATAATCGTATCCTGTTAACGAAAATGTTACCCAACCTCCACCTGGACTTTCTGACTACACTGTAGGAGTGCCTTTCACGGTGTGTTGTAACCTAAGGCCAACAATGCTTCTTTTAAAATGAAACTCACCTGTCACGTAAAGCGGAAAGCATGGTTCTCACATCTCTTGACACCTACACAGCCTTCACAGCTGATACCAGTTGTGTAGGCTTAGAACAAGTGTGAACAGGTGAGTGTTCCCAGACGGTGATCGTAAAAATTACATGCATTGATTATTTTTCTTTCCAGCGAATAATTTATTGACTCATCATGTTCTGACATGATGAAACTACCTTGAGGATCTCAGATGGTGTTTTTATTAACTATAGTCCTTATTTACAACTTTGTTTTTCTAAATATTACACTATATATGTGTGATATATGTTTAGAAATGTGAAGTTTTAAAGATTTAAAACTGTTGATGTATTTTTAGTTGGTCCATCTTCAAGTCTGGGGTCAAGCTGACTCAATTTCTCATCGCTGCTCCACATTCTTAAATCCAGCCATACAGCCCAAGAGCTAAAAACAGACGACTCTCTGAGATGGACATGTGTTTATAAAGATTTGTACAAGCTAACCCTGTTACAATAACCAATAAATCAATTAATTGCACAATAAATTAAAATGAGGGCAATAATTTCCATTTGCACGCTTTGTGTGATCTTTCAAGTGATGCTGCCCCTTAATAGTGAAAAAGCACTCTCTTGAAAATTAATGAGACACAATATGAAGTAGTTTGTACTTTTTGTTTTCGTCAGACTTTATCATCCATTTTATTTGTTTCGGTTGTTTTGTGTGTTTATTTTAGATATTTAAAATGTCTTAAATGTTCTCTGGAAATGAAACTTTATCTTTGAGAGGGTTACATTAAACGCTACTTTGGTTGAAATTGGTCTCAAAACGACAATACTACAGTGTATCGCAATAGTTTCGGAAACAATTTATCCATCCATCAAAATGTTTTGTGACTGGCTTAATTTAAATCACTGATAACCTTTAGGCTTAGGACTTTGCCATCCATCTCCTGCAGTATTTGACTGTGATTGGCATTGGGATTGTCATAGAACGCTAACGTTGGAAGAAGAATCACAATTAATCCCGCTCACATTTACACAACATACAGGAACATATAAATACATCAAAATATGGTCAAAAAGTTTAATAATTTCAGCAATTTCAATGAAAATAGTTAATATGTTGGATAGCTGGAATGATGTATCGAACGCATTAATTTTGGTTCATTTTAATATTTATGGCTAGGGGCTAATTGAAACCCAGAATTAGAATAGAGAATAACATCAATAAAAAAGAATATATTTTGCAATCTTTTCTTTTTAGTGAGCTGAAACAAGAGGTGGACGATTGATTTGTTCTTAAGCTTTTCTTTTTGCCTACATCTCCCAGAATGCTGTGGAGTTCAGTGAATATTCTACAAATGGAAATCTCTATCAGACATAATATCTGTTGATATTGATCATGTGTCTATTGTGATTATGTATTATTACTGACTTGTCCAGCCATAGGCTGAAATGATGCCAGTTCTTGGTTGGTGCGCCTTTTACATGAGTTATTGCATCAATACAGCTCGGCGTGGAGGTGACTACTTGCTAATTAATTAACTCTGAGTTTCCCAAGAAAGATGGTTTTAATTCTAATACTGACAAGAAAGAACAAATCACTTTGACTGTTTAAAAGGCAGTGAAGTTATAGGATTTTTTGATGCTTTTATTTAGCTTCAATTATCTGAGCTGGTACCAGATAAATGCCATCTTCAGAGAGGGTTGATCTATTGTTCTTCGTCGTTCGACCACAACCTATCTGCCTGCGTTTTCCTCCTCTAGACACATCGCCATGCGAGTTTCTTTCTTCCCCCTCACCATGTGACTTGTGGCAGCGGGGCTTTCACAGCCGGGGGTGTGATAATTCAACAGCTGCGCGGCAGCACAGAGAGAAGGGATGGGGAGCGGAGAGGGGGAGCGGAGAGGGGGAGCAGCGAGGGTCTCGCTCGGCAGAAACGCTTACGTCAACTCAAACGAGTCATGCAGCAGCAGTATGGCCGCCTGCATAGATGCTCATCTGCCATTTTGCTACAGCTGACAAAGACTTGCGGGAAGAAGTCGTGTCTGCACAGATCATTGCTTTTATTTTGGTTGTATTCAGTTCTCAAATATAAAAACCATCACCGTTCTGCCCCCCCTCCACTCTTCGCTTTGTGCTTTTTAAGAGAGGTCATGTACGCATACAGCAAAGCACTCACAGGCTGCTCTCTGCATGTGTTCAATTAGTGTGTCACCATTAATCAGTGTCAAGTTGCTGTTGGGTGAAAGCAACGAGTTTGCACTGTTTTTATGAAGAGTTGGTAGTGGAGGTTATTAGTATGAAAGGTAATTTCCTGCGGAGATTAACTGTAGCATTAAGATGGAATTAGCTTCATCGCTGCTAAAAACAACAAACTTCGACTCTGCATTCTTCATACGATGCATCATTCTTCTTCTTTGTTCCATTTCCTGCTGATTTATCACTCCCGCATTCTCGTAATCCTTCGCTCATCATGTTTCGGGTAGATTTTCACATCAGTATTCTCAGCTTTCTGCTCTGTGCAGCCTCTGATCAGGATAAAAGCAGCTAAAAAACTGTTGTACATATTTCACAGATGTAACCATCAATCTGTTTAACTTGCTACATGAGTCACTCATGCGTCATTAATCCCCAAACAAAGGAATCATTTGCCCAGTGACAAAAACGTCTGCCTTGTTTTCAGAGCAACGTGGTTCTCCTAGACATAGAAAACAATAAAAAAAACGCTCGTCCAAGGCAGCCGGTAGTGAAGTTTAACCTCGCTGTTTTCACAGAGCTTAACATTTTGATAAGGATTCCTAGAGCTCTGGTCTGGAATTTGATTTGAGTGTTTCCAGGTCTGGTTAAATATGGAAAATGAGGAAGTATTGAGAAAATATTTGTATTTTGAGATACAAATATCATCTCAAAATGAAGGAAGTGTTATCCTTCATTACACTGCTTAAGAGTTGCCCTTTGTTTCTTTACTTCCTTTTTTCTTTGTTTTGTTTCTTGACACAAGACTCTTCCTTTCTTTCCTTTATCCCCTTTATCCTTACTGCTTCCTTACTTCTTTTATCCCATACCCTAATTCCTATTTTCTACCTTTTCTTCCTTCTTTTCTTCTCTCTCCTTCTTCCCTTCCTCATTTCCTTCTTTATTTCTTTCCCCCATTTCTTCCTTCCTTCATTTGTCCCTCCCTTCCTTCCTCTTTCCTTTCTTTCTTCCTTCCTTTGTTCCTTTCTTTCTTCCTTGCTTCTTTTCTTCCTTTCTCTCTTCTATCCTTTCCTTCCCAGTGTCTTCCCTACAGTCTTTCCACTTTCACTTTTTTCAGGTTTCATATTTAAATTCCTGTCAACCGCAGCAATGTCTGCCATATTATTGTGTATTTTATATGAACATCTAGAAAATCGGATAAATTTTCACCTTTTAGATCATTTAAGACCGGCTCCTCTTTAGTGATTGCAACAAGTACTTGTTTTTTTCTAACCAGGATGTTTCTGTTTGCTTTAATCTTGTATGTACAGGATGAAGAGGAGGAAATTAAACTGGAGATCAATATGCTTAAGAAGTACTCCCACCACAGAAACATAGCCACCTACTACGGTGCTTTCATTAAGAAGAGTCCCCCGGGACATGACGACCAGCTCTGGGTAACCCCTGCTGCCTTCCTGGATTACAAAGTTCATGTTGTTGTCTGGTGTCCACTGATCATGTGTGTTTTTGCAGCTGGTGATGGAGTTTTGTGGTGCTGGTTCGATCACAGACCTGGTGAAGAACACAAAGGGAAACCAGCTGAAGGAAGACTGGATTGCCTATATTTCCAGAGAGATTCTTAGAGTAAGCTTCTTCTATATCAACTGGCTGCAGCACAATATTAAGGAAACTTCTTTCTATTTCAAAAATGTGTGTTTTGTGCAGTTTTGGTTGATTACTGTGCTGAACATGGTTTTTTTTTCAGCAAATTGCCGTTTCTTTTTTAGTCTGACTACTTGACGATTATTTCAGTAGTCGATTAATTCGATTAAACGTTTCAGCTCTAAATGCATGCTACACTTTTCAGATTGCCTGTTTATTTTTTTTTCCATCACCAATGTAATCTGTCCACCTTCCTCAGGGTTTGGCCCACCTACACGCCCACCATGTGATCCACCGTGACATCAAAGGCCAGAACGTCCTGCTGACTGAGAACGCTGAAGTAAAGCTGGGTGAGTTCCTAGAAATCGACATCTGTGCACTTCAATAACCCTACCTAGTCGTATTCCATTAGTTTTCACACCGTTTCCTCTCCAGTGGATTTCGGTGTGAGTGCCCAGCTGGATCGGACAGTCGGGAGGAGAAACACATTCATCGGGACTCCATATTGGATGGCCCCAGAGGTCATCGCTTGTGATGAGAACCCAGATGCCACATATGATTACCGAGTAAGGGTTGAGCGCTCAGAATGTGTCCTTGTTGATATGTTCCCTCACCCGCCGGGCTTGCTTAATGGGAATGTTTGTTGTGTTGCAGAGCGATCTGTGGTCCTGTGGCATCACTGCGATCGAGATGGCAGAGGGCGCGCCGCGTGAGTTTTTGTTTTCCAGCGTAATTTATTTAACCTGTTGATTTCTTTGATCCCTAATGAGTTTATGACTCGCCTCGCAGCGCTTTGCGACATGCACCCCATGCGAGCGCTCTTCCTCATCCCAAGAAACCCTCCTCCGAGGCTCAAATCCAAAAAATGGTAAGTTTCACGTAAAACTGATGTCTTTAGTTTGTCTTGGTGAATATTTCTGTATCCCTTCCAATCCACTGTCATGCTGCCATCTTAAGTTAGCTTGTTTCAACTTGCGGTGAAGCTTTTGTTGCTTTCTCTTTTTATGTGCAGTCAGATTTTTATCTCGGGCAGCTACAGAGGCTTAGATCCAAACACTTTGGTGCTGAGCTGAACATCTGTGCTGCACCTGTCCTGGCAGCCTCTGTTGGCAGCAGAAATAACCCAGATTTCTTCTTCTCTCGAGTCTAGATCTTACATTTTTTTGGTTTCTTACCACAAATTGATTGTTCCATGGTGTGATTTCAGTTTCAAGTAATTTAAGGAAGCTGTAGGAGTGATGAGGATGTTCATGGCTCACATATGATGAAAAGGTATTTAGGATGAGCTCACAGATGTGTTGGGAGTTGTTGCACTTTAATATCAAAGGAACTGTCCAAATACTTTTTCACTTGTACAAAATAACACAATTTCACCGTCCTTGTGTTATCCTCTTGTCGTCCAGCTCTAGTTTAGGGGGAATCGTTTAAACAACAAAAGTATTTTTTCCAGTCTTATTGTAAGTTTTGAGGTTTACAGGCAGAATTGGAATTAATTGTTGCCTGATGATTTTATGTTACGATAATCTTTCTTTTCCTGATGACAAAATATTAATAACATTTTCTGAAAATTGCGCCTCATTTTACTGACGCTGACACAGAGCGTGGCTACGAAAGGAAAACCTCATCAGTGACGACCTTACTTCTCCTCAAGATGATTCAGAGTGAGATATTTCCAGCAGGATGATGACAATAAGAGCTTGAGTGGTCGAAGGGCGAGCCGATGAGCTCATCAATCAGATTTTAATCTAGATATCGGGACTATTTCATCAATTAAGAAATGATTTATTAACCTTTCCCGTTTTGCCCTGGGAGCACATAATATTCATCCAGCTCCTCCTGTCTTGTTTTCACTTTCCCATGATGCTCCTCTGCATTTTCGGCAGGTCCAAGAAGTTTTTCAGCTTCATAGAGAGCTGTCTGGTGAAGAACTACACGCAGCGGCCTCCGACTGAGCAGCTGCTGAAGCATCCCTTCATCCGGGACCAGCCCAATGAGCGGCAGGTCAGGATCCAGCTCAAAGACCACATCGACCGCACCAAGAAGAAGAGAGGAGAGAAGGGTGAGGCTTGGTTTGTTCATTTTAGAGCTTAGTGACGTGCTTCATACAGTCTGGGAAATTATGTATCCTGAAGTAGTGCCTCAATTCAGAATAAAACAGTTTGGACATGTTAAAACGAAATGTTGTTTTACGTACAGATGAAACTGAATATGAGTACAGCGGCAGTGAGGATGAGGAAGAGGATCCTCCAGAGCAGGAAGGAGAGCCGAGGTACAGTCTAGTAACTTCATCATTTCCTGACACCGTCCTCTGGTAACTGTAACAGTTTTCTCCTCTTCTCCGTCACATGCAGCTCTATCGTCAACGTGCCGGGAGAGTCGACTCTGCGGCGCGACTTCATCCGCCTGCAGCAGGAGAACAAGGAGCGGTCAGAGGCGCTCCGCCACCAGCAGCTCCTCCAGGAGCAGCAGCTTCGTGAGCAGGAGGAGTACAAGCGCCAACTACTGGCCGAAAGACAGAAACGCATCGAACAACAGAAGGAGCAGAGACGGCGGCTAGAAGAGGTTGGATGTTTTTTTTTTTTGTTTTTTTTTTTTTAATGCAGAGCGGTGAGGGTCGGGTCGCTTTTCGGAAACATTAACGTGTTGCTTTTTAATCTGCAGCAACAGAGACGGGAGCGGGAGATGAGGAGGCAGCAGGAGCGTGAGCAGCGCCGGCGGGAGCAGGAGGAGAAGAGGCGAATGGAGGAGATGGATCGCCTGCGTAAAGAGGAGGAGGAGCGCCGGCGAGCCGAGGAGGAGAAGAGGAGGAATGACCGCGAACAGGTCAATTTATTCACATTCTGGGGAATTTAATCTAAAATATCAGATGATATGAAGTTGGGTCGTGAAGTTCTTGATTTCTGTTCTGGTGCTTCGTTTGGCTAACAGGAGTACATCCGGCGTCAGCTGGAGGAGGAGCAGCGGCACCTGGAGAAACTGCAGGAGCAGCTGCTCCGAGAACAGGCCATGTTGCTGGTGAGTTTGTCAGACACACACACACACACCCACCCACACACAGAAGCACGCACGCATATAGTCAACACTCATTTTGTCAATTATTTCTTTATGGTAAAACAGTGTGTGTGCTGGGTTTTAGACTCTTTCCCATATGTTTCTTGAATCCCCAACATGCCCCATTCTGGCTTTTTTCTGTAGTGGTTGACCAGGATTTTATTTAGAAGCATCAAAGTAAAGGGGCTGAATATAAAAAGCATGCATTGCAAGATCACAAAATCTTACAATTTTTTAAAGCTTCTAGAGCAAATATCTTAGTACACTTGAGATAGAAAACAAACTAACTTGCACGTAACTTTTCAGCGAGATATAGGAGGCTGTTTTATGTCAATATTTTCTCAATAGTGATTTTTTTTTAAAGTACTAGTTTCGCTGGCAGATTTTCACTTGTAGCACAGGAAAACGTCTTGTTATATAAGTGAGATAATCTGTCTGTGGAACTATTAGTTTCAATCTGTATTAAGGCGTTATTGACCTAAATTGTGCTGAAAAGTTACTTGTAAGTTAGTTCTGTTAAATGTACTGAGATATTTGCTCTGGAAACTAGACTACAACAATTGTTTTGCAGTGTTCCACACCTTTCAGGTTTTTATGATAAAACTTGAGCTTTTTCGCTCCGTTTCACAATCATGTATCACTTCAGTTTTTCCCATAAAAGTTTCATTGAAATGCATAAAAGTTTGCATTCATGTGGCAAAATGTGGGAAAGTTCAAGGAGTGCGGATGTATTTAGAAGCAATGCATCTCATACTGACGGCCTAATTTCAGGTTTCCATGGAAGACACCTTGTGTTTTTGTATTTCTTTTAGTTTGTGTCATGTATCTGTTTTACAATAAAGGCCGAATCAAACAAAATGGCAGTAGCTCATGTGTTTCCACCACCGCGCTCTGCAACAGGAGTTCAAGTGGCGTGAGCTGGAGGAGCAGCGCAAGGCAGAGCGCCTGCATAAGCGCTTGCAGCAGGAGCAGGCCTACCTGCTGTCGCTGCAGCATGAATCCAAACCGGAGCCTGGCGACAAGACAAACCCCCCACTAGACCTTAGCAAACCCCCACAGACCTCCACTCTGCCCCCCGACGGAGCCCACACCCCTTCCCCTAAAGCCGAGGGCCTTGACGCCGCTGCTTCCGAGTCCACTAAAGCCCCTCTGGTTGTCCCCGGAGACGGCGCTAAGTCCCAGCTAGGAGAGCAAGATGGGAGTGATGAGAGCACCCCCCCTGTTACTGAAACCCCCACTGACTCTAAAGCTCCCCAGGCAGAAAGTTTGGAGGCTGCCGCTCATCCCCCTCAGCCAATCAGAGAGGTGAACCTCCTCCCTGGCTCTCTCTGCCCTGCTGCCTGCTCTTTTCAGCTTCCACTTGCTTGCCTTCACACACTATAATTATAGAGGCACTATCTGACACACACAAATAGTTTCCTTAATGTTTTTTTTTATTGTATATGGAGGTGGTAAAGAAGTTTTTAGGTTTGGATGAAAGTTTCTGCCTCTGAACTTTGCCTGAAAGGCTGTCGGTGTGTAACCAAAGTGCCAGATGCATGCAGACGACTGAGGCCCAAACTAACATGCAGAGAATGTCCCGTCTGCAAGGAGCCCCTCGTCTGTCTTTAACCATCGACTTTCTTCACGCTGGGCCTTAGTATTTACAGATGTGTATCTGTTTGCACGCTGCAAAAACACAAAATCTTACAAAGTATTTATGGTTTGCAAATATCTTAGTACACTTGGAATAAGATAAATCTAATATATAAGTAAACTTTCAGCAAGCTTATTTTAAGTAAATACTCCCTTAATGTTGATTAAAAAGTGCTAGTTCCACTGGAAGATTATGTTACTTATAATATGGGAACAAGACATTTTTCCCATATTACAAGTAAAATAATCTTCCAGTGATTTTGTGTTTTCGCGGGTCGAATGTGTCTACTTCTGAGTTTCCAGCATGTTAATATCTTTCTCACCAGTTGCCTGTATTAAAAAAATGAAGACAAGGAGATGGGAACTACATTTTATGTAAATATTCGACTTTGGTGGCAATTGTTGTCACTTTCAGCTGTAGTTCCTTTCTGCTAGTTTTTTTTTTCTCTTGTCAGATTTGGTTCATCCATTAAAATATCCCCAAGCCTTCATCCCATGTTTGTCGTCTTCAGGCTGACGAGCGTTTCCGAAAAAACATTCAGGGCTCCCCTCAGTCCGCCCCTCCTTCCAAACAGCCCCCTCTGCCTCCCCGCTCCTCTGAACCTTACTCCAACGGCGGCTCGGCTTCAGAGGCCACCGCCATGCACCGACCCATGGAGCCTCAGGTAACTCCTTCCTCCTCCTCTCCTGCATACTCTTATAATTGAGGTTTAATTGGAATAATATGAGTTTCTCTGCTTGGAAATCTTTTCTGAGTAATTTTGACAACTTAAGTTGATGTTATATGCAACTGAACCACACTTGAAGGTTTATTAATGGGACTGGTCGGAAACAAAAACAAATTTGAGCCAAAGAAATGCAAAAAATGAAGTTTTTTAAAATGAGGGACGCATTGTTTTGTGTTGTTCTGTGTCTGCATGTCTATCTATCAAAGCACATGTAAGTGCTAAACCTCGCGCATCTTCCCCTCGTGTCTCACTGTGTTGTCCGCTTGTTTCGCTTCCCCTCCTCTTCCTCACTCCCTAAAAGGTCCAGTGGTCCCACCTGGCTGCTCTAAAGAGCAGCAACAGTGCGGCCCCCTCTCCTCCTCCGCCCGTGGTCTCTCGCTCCCAGTCCTTCAGCGAGTCTGGCGGCGTGAGCTCTAGCTTTGCACAGCTTCACCTGCGCTCCCAGGACCCCCACCATCACCACCACCCATTGCCTGTACGCCCCGACCCCCAACCCCAACCTCCCCTCCACCACCCCCAGGCCCAGACCCGGCTCGAACGCCAGACCAGCGGCGAGGAGGTTCCTCCCAAGGTAAGGAGCTGGCGAGGGCCACTCTTATCCCACTCCCCTCCTGCCCTCACTGTCAGCCTCCTCCTCTCACATCGTCCTTCACTCTTTCCGTCTGCCTTTGTTTTATCTCGTTTTAATCACAGCAGAGGTAACTCACAAAATGCATTAGAATTAAAGCTTGAAGTAACAAAACCCAGTCACTACAAAGGACTTTCTGATTCAGATGGCTTAAAGGGCTCATGTGTTGCTCATTACGTCATAATGAACGGGTTTCTTTTCTTCTCATTTTATTTTTATTTTCATACTCATAAGTTTTTTTCTGATCCAGATGTACAATGCTTTTGGAAAAGTGTCTTCCCTTCAACGTAAAGTCCAGAGAAGGGTAGTAACTACTTACATTTGCTTGAGTAACTTTTTGAAAAGGTATACTTTTAGGAGTAGTTTTATTACAATATAATTTCTACTTTTACTTGAAAGTAGAAAGCGATACTTTGAGTATTATAAAGTATGAATAACCTCAATGAATGTTGATCAAACTTATTCTGACCAAAGATTCACCAGACACAAATTAACTCCTGCGGATTTTGTTAATGTCTCCCAAGTTTTATACTGAAAGAAACTAATTTCAATTTTCTTTTTCTTTTGCCTGATTTTATTTTATTGTTCTTTAAATTAATTATTCTCATTTTGGTCCTTAAAATAACCAAAACCTTTTTACCAAATACTTTTTTACTCGAGTAACTTCTTGGACATCTATTTTTTGCTTTTACTTCCTCTGAGAAATACTGAGAAATTTTTGCTTGCTACAGAAGTAAAACTTTTTGGATTCTCTACCCACCTCTGGTAAAATCAAATCTGAATAAATGCAAAAAAGATACTTTCAAATTGTAATTTCATCTATTAAAGGGAACACCTACAGATGTCTCTTCACTCAGTTAAGGTCAAAGTTCATGACATAAGCAATAAGAAAGATGTGGGTGGGGCTGCTTTAAGCTCAAGAGTTTTTGGATAGGCCTGCAGAACCCCAGCAAAACAGCCGTATTCTGCAAGGCAGCAAACGCTTCTTCACAGCATTGTATGTTTGTGTGTAAAGTTTTTAAATTCTTTCTCATTTGTGACAACAGAAGCAAAATAAAATATTTATCGGAAACACCTTTGACTCTCTCTGACAGGTACCAGTGAGGACAACATCCAGGTCTCCTGTGCTGTCTCGCAGAGAGTCCCCGCTGCCGTCTCAGCCCAACCAGAGGAGCGTTGGCAGGTCAGTGACGGACAAATTGAATTTATCCAACCGTGAGCAATTATTTAAAAATTTTAGACTAATTTAAAATGTACAAAAAGAAGTTATTTATTTTCCACGTTAAAGGTGTTACTTTTCCACTGTGACCTAAGCTGTGAGGTTGAGCTAATACAATCAGACAAAAAAAATAAATAATTGTTTCTGTCGCAATCTACTGTAAACAGCCAACAAAAGAAGCAGAAACTAGTGGCATTTTTCTGAGGTTTGAACTGGAACGCATTCAAGTTGGCTTTGACATTTCACCCAGATCCTAATTCAAAGATAAAAACAAAAAGGCTAACTACAATTAGCATTACACACCTTTAATGATCCATTTCTCAGATGTTCTAACCTTTAAACAATTGAGCCACAGAAGTGCAAGTTAACTGGTTTTTACTGCATTTTAAAAACCTGGCAGCCATGTTGGAGTCCAGGTTTCCTTTTGTTTCTTTTGTTTTTATGGCTAAACTCAGATAAACAATCAAATCTTGTGTACTACTTTTTAAAGTGCTTGGTGGCACAGTGGTTCTTGGAAGTATTTACATGTTCATGTTAAAATAGTGTCTGTTTATGACCTAAAATCTCAAAATATAATAAAGTTTATTGTATTTGTCAAGTTATTCTTAACAGATAAAATGTGAAAAGTTTCAGTACCTTGCAATAGTTTTGCAAGGTACTGAAAATGCGACAGGGATGCATACATTTATTCTAGACAGTTTTCTTAGGTTGTGCCATTGCTTTTTTGTGTTGTAGTAATGTGGAGCAGCGCCCCCTGTGGGACAGAGTGGAGAAGCTGCAGTCTCGGCCCGGCAGCGGCAGCTCCTCGGGCTCCAACGCCAGCTCCCAGGCCAGTCCGGGTGACCGTTTCAGACCACGTTGTGAGTCACCTGGTACTGTACACATGTCACATACTATACTAACAAACTGTGATTGCTAGAAGATTAAAAACAGCCTCTGTCCATGTTGGGTTTCTTCACACTAATGCTGTTTTGTTTTCATAAAGCTTCGTCTAAATCTGAAGGCTCGCCTCTGCAGCGTCCGGAAAACATCCCAAAAAAGCAAGAAGAGAAGAACTCCTCCAGGCCTACTCGGCCAGCCGTAAGTTCTCAATCTCAATAAAGACTTAAAAAAACGTGTCAATTTCCCAACTTTATTCCTCATGTGAAAGATAAAAAGGTGAAAAATTAAGCAATCTTTTTCCTGATTCATATTCAGATCATAAACAAATAATTCGTGATCTAAATAGATTGCTTTTTCCAACAACAAAAAAATGATATCAGAGATAACAGTGTTTGAGAAAATGGAAAATAATCTATAAGAAAAACTTAGGAAAGTGTAGGATTAATTTGACTTTCCAGGTCTAGATATGAACAGAAAAACAAAACAGATTAAACCGTCTGTAATTTTTATTTTGTTATCTGAAAGACAATAAACAAAACTGAATTTTACTTTTACTGTATTTTACTGTCCAAATTTCATAAAAAGTATTTGAAACCATAGTCTGGAATTTTGAATTTCCCTGAATTCAGTGCAGGTTTTACGAGTCAAAGTGTTTCCTCAGCCTGGTTTTTACTGCTCAGATGTCCAGAAGTTGATCAAAACTGACAGGAAAATCAAGCCCCTGATTGCATACTTGATGGTGAACAGCTGGGACCTGTTTTCATTTTTCTCTTGACCTCCTTTGTTTTCTGCCACTCTTACTTTTCCAACCCAGGGTGACATGGTAAGCGTCGTTCATGCATTTGCGTCATTACATCCTTGTTATGCTCGGGGTTCCTGCACGCTTTGGAAAAGCTTAGATTTTCTACCTGAGTTTTTGAGTTTGGGGTAAATATAGGAAAAATTAAAATAAGCTCAGAAAAATATGCGTTTTTACAGACTTTATTTCTTTTCCCATTTTGTTAGATGCTGTTGTCCCTTCTCCTTTCCTTCTGTATGTCCTTCCTCTTACTGTTTCTTTCCTTCCTTGTGTCCTACACCCTTCCTTCCATTTTCTTGTCTTTTGTTCTCTTTTCTTCCCTTCGTTCTTTAATTCTCCCTTCCTATGTTAAGACCTTATTTCCTTCCAGTCTCTGTTTTGTCGGATTCTGTCGAGTCTAGAAATATCGGCCATATTTCACAGTGAACTTATTTTACATTTTTAAATGATCCCAAAGAACTGGGAGCTCCGGAAACCAAAGCTTGGGAAAGTTCAACATATTTCCATGAACGATGTGTAGGAACCCATTATGACTGCACCTTCACTCCACTCCCTGCATTGCACAAGTAAATGTGAATGATGATGATGATGATGACAGTGCAGCATGCCTGCCTCCTGTTCACCGCTCACCATCAACACAAAGCGGCCTAACCCTCAGCTGCAGCTTTCTGAATCTGGATTTGAATGCATATAAACTCCTGCTGCTTCTCTACATGTCAGAGTGGTTCCTAATCTCACCTGGCCTTGTTGTCGGATCAGATTGCAGCCCGTTTGTTTTGTCGAGCATGTCGGGGAAATGTTCCCTCCCTTTTCCTGCTTGTGGTTGACATTATAAAGCAGCATCATGAGGTTCCTGGTTATATGCTCCTAAGACAGTCTCAATGCATCCTGGTGACATTTTTCACTGACTCCAAGGCTGAGTTTGTTTCTAAACAACCTGTTTGAGCCTAGAAATTCAGTAAACTCACCTGATTAGATGTCTGCCAACTTGTAGAAAGTGAGGAGAAATTGGTGCGGCTTTAGCTTCAGATGTTTTAATGCTGTTCAGATGAAGAGTCTTTAATCTGTTCTTGCAGGACCTGACTGCTCTGGCCAAGGAGCTGCGTGCGGTGGACGACGTGCGGCCTCCTCACAAGGTGACCGACTACTCTTCATCGAGCGACGACTCCGGCACCACGGATGAGGAGGACGAGGAGGAGGTGGACCAGGAGGCGGGAGACGAGTCCACCTCAGGAGCTGAGGACTCCAGGACGGGGTGAGTCAAAGTGTTTCACCAAAAGGAAATGTTAGCCTCAGAAAAATAAATATATGGGAGATTTTTATATCTAGGTTTGAACTTGCATCTTCCTTCTTTGAGGCCTTATGGCTTTCAAATTTTTCTTCCTTCCTAACTGGTGCCTTTTTTTTCCTTGCCTTTGTACTTCCAACTTTGAATCCTTCCTTCATTCTTCCTTTCCTTCTGCCTTTTTGTCTCACTTCCACTTATTCCCTCGCTTTCTTCCTTTGTTCCTTCATTGCGACTTTTGTCAATTCTTGACTCCTCTCTCCCTAATTTACTTCCTTTTTTACTGCATTTCTTTTCCTTTCCCTTCCTTCCATCCTCAAGTCTCCATTACTTTCTCTGGTGGTGTTTTTCCTTCCTTCTTTTTTCCTTCCATATTTCTTTTTTATATTTTTTTGTTTGTTTGCTTTTCTTTTTTTCTTGTCTGCTTTCATTCATTCGTTCTTTCTTGCTTGCTTGCTTTTCTGTTGATTTTCCAGTTTGCTTTCTTGTATTCTTGTATCAGTTTTCTCCAGGTTCCATATTGAAAAACTGCAGATATTCATCATAAATTCAAAGTAAAGTTTAGTATTTCAGATATTTAAAATGAACATGAAGGACTGAAAACTGGAAAGTTGAGTCTGGGGAAAGTCTGGAAGCTCAGTAAACCCAAACTGAGCTGAATGATCCTAACCCTCCTCTGACCCCCTGCAGGAGGCTGAGCAATGGAGAGACTGATTCAGCTAAGACCATGCTGGTGGACGACCTGGAGAGCGAACAAGCCACCACTCCCTCCAAAGACGGCACCCTGGTCATCAGACAGGTAGAAAACCTTCCTTACTGAAGTAAAAAAAAAAATTAATTTGACAAAAATCCAGTTTTCATGTTCTCTGCCCAGGCTCCGTGTTATTTATTCGCCTCTCTGCCTTGTTTTGCTGCATGTTGATTGTGTTGTGATGTTCCACCTTCACTGATCTTGTTGTTAAAATGCAGCTTGCGTTTACAGCTGGTGATGTTGCTCTTCAAAGATAAATGACTGGATTATGCATATAATTTGCTAAATTATTCACACCCTGAACTTTTTCACGTTTTGCCACATTTCACCCAAAAACAACAAACAAATTTGGACTGAATAGAGAGTATCTGTGAAGCCAATTGGTTTTAGGTCGGGACTTTAACTAGGCTATTCTAACATATGTGTAATATTACCATCAACTTGGTTCGGCTTAACGTTTCTGAAAATGTGCCAGAATTAGCCAAAAGCATGTTTTTCATCTGTTTCACTAAAAACAAAGGTTAAACAAAAGAACGACACAAATTTGGTCAATAAATACAATCACTACAAATGGTAAATACAAAACTGCAAAACAGTTCAGTACATTTTAAGAAATACTAAACGATCACAGAGCGAATTAGTATATTTTAACAGTTTAGTTATTTAGTTATTTATTTAGTTATTTAACAGTTTAGTGCCACAACAAAATGGATGAATGAATTTGACATTGTTGGTGTAAAGGGGGTTGAATATAGTATTTTCCTATTGTAAAATATCACAAAAAACATCTTTCATTCAACTTTACAAAGATGCTCTACTTTTTTCTCATCTGATATAAACTATGTAAAAAAAGCCGACGGGGTCTGAATACATTTGCATCTGGATAAAATGTTGCAAAGCTCTGAAACCTGCAGCTCCTCTTCCTCTCCACCTGCTTGCTCGAGCCCAAGTGTGCCTGTTCTTGCTTCCAGAGCACAGCTGACACAAAGCGGTTGGTCAGTCTCTCATCTTCCTCCTCTTCCTCGCCCGGCTCCGGCCCCAGTCAGGGCGTCCCGGAGAAAAACGGCTTTCCGGGCCGCATTCACCACCTGCCAGACCTTATCCAGCAGAGCCATCACTCCCCTTCCTCTTCTCCAGCCATCCTTTCCTCCATCTCCATGTCCATGTCGCCCTCCTCCTCCTCTTCCTCCTTTCAGTCATCCTCTAGCCAGGCCAGTCCTGGAATGTGCTCACAGATTCCCCTGGACGAGCTCACTGCCATAGAGGTATGTCGCCCTCACACCACAGAGGCAAGCAAACAAGGAACGGACGGTTTGGGAATAAACAGGCTCAGATGTGGAGAGATTTTGTCCAACTAAACATTTAATAGTGTAAAACTGGGACTCGGGGATGAATCAGTTTTTATCAGTCAATCAAATTATTTGTTTTTAAAGATTTAGTTTTTGGGAAAAATCTGGATTTTTTTTTTTTTTTTTAAGCGTTCTTTGGGTTTCAATAGTTGAGTGATGTCAGCACACCTGGGGCGGCCATCTTGTTTGAGAGGAGTTTCTGTCTGAACTTTGAATTCAGGTCAACTCTACGACAAAATATTAATTATTTTATAGAGAAAATAGTCATAATGTTACAAGAATAGAGTCTTAATATCTACAGAATAAAGTCGAGTGAAGTAGTAATTTTATTAAATTAATTATTTAAGCTTTTTACTCATTAAAACAACTTTTATGACATTCTTCTGGTAAAATTGTGTCTGAATTCTGCTAATGTTATAATTATTATAACAACAATTCTCCTAGAGTGACCCTAGGTCTTTTTTGTTTTAGAAATAAAGCAAGAAAAAAAATATTAAAATTGAATCTGGTAAGGAAAAAAAAGTCCAATTTTATTTTAAACGGTATCGCCCAGGCCTAGTAAAACAAAGTCATGTACAGCTACCATGCACACATCTGATCCTGTCTATACCGACTGTGCAGTCCTTGGCTGTTGGTTCCTGTCTGCATCCTCCTGGCTTCACTTTTGCCTCCGTCTGACTCGACTCACACCTGGTTTTAATCCCTGAGCTCCTGCATTTTTCTTCTTTCCTGCTCCACAATCCACTGCATCAAACTGCTGCTAACGTCGGTGCCTCCAGCTAGCAGGTTGTGGCCACAACGTGGCGGAAACTAAACCGGATCTTTGGATTAACGACGGCGAGAGGATTCTGACTAGAATGACCTGCATTTCTTGTGATTAAAGAAATCTTTGTTTTTCCTCTAACAAATCACAGCGGCCTGCGCCTGGAAAGACTTTAATTTCCTTCAGCTCAGTTCTTATTGTCCTGCTTGTTTCATTTAAAATGTTTCTTCTCTTGCCTTTCTCTGAAACACTAACATTTTGCACGCGTTTAAACATGTTTTACTGCCCATTTGTGTCGATAAAGTTCAGCTTGAAGTGGTTTTGTAAGAATTTATTGATGGTGTGTAAAAAAAAAACAAACAAAAGAACTTTGTTGTTCTTGCCATCTGATTTTAAATCTGACTAAACTTTTCCTGTTTTAGGTAGAATCGACAGAATTATTTCTATTTGCTAAATGTCAAACATAATGACATAATTTAGCCACTTTCATCTGTTTTAAGAAAACGCACACAAAAACACAACATCAGTGGAACGTGCAGCTATCATGCCTTTCAGGTAGAAGACTTTCTTTTGTGTGCAAAATGTATAAATCAACAGAAATAGTAAGATTAAAGTTTGCAAATTCACTCAGATAATGACCGTCGTTACATTGTAATGTTAAAAAAATGTCATTATTCTGACATTGAGTATATATAAGATTTGCTAAATGTAATGACTGACCAAAAACAGGAAAGGTTTAGTGTGATTTAATTTCAGACACGGTTTTCAAATCTCTTCTTCCAGCTTCGTCTAACTAGTTCTGAAGGTTCAAGCCTTCAGAGCTGCTTTCCTATTTAAAACTCTTGTTTCTTTCTTAATGTCAAATATCTTCCAGTCCCAGTCAGAGAACAACTCCATGTCCAAACACAAGTCCTCTTCATCGTTCACACCCTTCATTGACCCTCGTCTTCTTCAGATATCCCCATCCAGCGGCAGCTCCCTTAACAACATGGGTAAGGCGGCCATGTTGTGAAATATTGAAACAGACTGTGTATAATTATTTGTATTGTTTGTATTTGAAATTGCTCAGTTATGTGTGCCCTTTAAAATAAAAGCAACTAACACTTTATTTATACTTTAAACTATTTTAGGGCTTTATTTTTCTATCTAAAACTCTCATTAGTTTTACTACACACCTATAAATATTGGATTAATATTTGGAAAATGTACCTCCATACTGTTATGTACAGTACAAGACATGTTTCTGTTTGGCATCTAGAAGTCTTTAAATGGCAAGAAATGTTTAATAAAACCTTTTTATGTCAGATTAAGCATCTTCAAACAAAGTCAGGTTTATTTTACAGCCTTTTGCACATATTAGCCCCTAATCACAGGACGTTTGTTTAGATTGAGAGTGTTGTATATTTGAAAGAAAAAGTCCAACCAGAACTGCTTCTGTCTGCCTCGTCCAGCTGGATTTGGTCAAGAAGGTCGGCTCGCTGACCCACTGAGGTCCGACCCGTCCCGCAAAGGATCGGTGGTCAACGTCAACCCTGTCAACACGCGCCCACCGAGCGACACTCCAGAGATCCGCAAGTACAAGAAGAGGTTCAACTCTGAGATCCTGTGTGCAGCACTCTGGGGTAGGCGTTAAAATAAAAATAAAAAAATATCCAGAAATGGGAGCTGGTTGACTTTGACTTGGACAGGTTGGTTAATTTGTTGTCCTGTGTCTGTTTCAGGAGTGAACCTGCTGGTCGGGACAGAGAGTGGGCTGATGCTACTGGACCGAAGCGGTCAGGGGAAAGTCTACCCACTGATTAATCGGCGTCGCATCCAGCAGATGGACGTCTTGGAGGGACTCAACGTTCTGGTCACCATATCAGGTGAGGACTGCACAAATCTCTCATGGATTTCCAAATTCAGAATCTCTGTACTTTCTATGCAAAGCCGGTTCTATGGTTCTTCTCTGGGTTGTTGCAGGTAAAAAGAACAAGCTGCGAGTGTACTACCTGTCGTGGCTCAGGAACAAGATTTTGCACAACGACCCTGAAGTGGAAAAGAAACAGGGCTGGGTGAATGTGGGCGACCTCGAGGGCTGCGTCCACTACAAAGTCGGTATGTTTTGTCGTTTGTTTAAATTTGATTAATAAATGATATTTATTTAAATCTTATTCATGAACCAGAAATCCTTGAAAAGTCTTTATATTAGATGATTGTCTAAAATTCTTTCCCTGAACATTGCAGTGAAATACGAGAGGATTAAGTTCTTGGTGTTGGCCTTGAAGAACTCTGTGGAAGTGTACGCCTGGGCTCCCAAACCCTACCATAAATTCATGGCATTCAAAGTAAGGAGCATGACAGATAAAATTTTCTAGTCAAAGGATTTTTACTCCTGATTTTTACACATTTTATCACATTACAACCTGATTCTGAAAACATCAATTTCCTCTCTGAATCTAACACCTGGCTGGTCTGTAGTCTTTTGGCGACCTCGTGCACAAGCCTCTGCTGGTCGACTTGACTGTGGAGGAGGGTCAGAGGTTAAAGGTCATCTACGGCTCCTGCTCAGGCTTCCACGCCGTCGACGTGGATTCCGGCGCCGTCTACGACATTTACCTGCCCACACACGTAAGCGTTCAGGCCCGGACCATGAAGCCACAGCGTTGTTTTCCGCTCTTTACCGCCTAATTCTCTGTTTCTCCAGATCCAGACCAACATTCAGTGCCACGCCATCATCATCCTCCCCAACACAGACGGCATCGAGCTGCTGGTGTGCTACGAGGACGAGGGCGTCTACGTGAACACCTACGGACGCATAACCAAGGACGTGGTGCTGCAATGGGGAGAAATGCCGACTTCAGTGGGTGAGGAGGCATTTCCAAACAGAAACTAAATAAATGTATCATCACCTCATGAAGGTAACGCGCTCCTTGTTCTGCTGCAGCCTACATTAGGTCAAACCAGATAATGGGCTGGGGAGAGAAAGCTATCGAGATCCGCTCGGTGGAGACGGGACACCTGGACGGCGTCTTTATGCACAAAAGAGCCCAGAGACTTAAATTTCTTTGCGAGAGGAATGACAAGGTGAGAATGAAATGCTTTTTTAACTTAGCATATTATAAAATAGTAGCACTCTCTCTCGTGATCGGTACTTTAGTTTTACTTTTTGGTATCGGCATCTTTTGTTTCCCCCAAAGCATCATTTATTTTTTGTTGTTGTTTTTTTAGGTCTTTTTCGCCTCCGTGCGTCAAGGCGGCGCCAGCCAGGTGTATTTTATGACCCTGGGACGCTCCTCCCTTATGAGCTGGTAGCCAACGAGACGACCTCGCCCACGCAGCGACGAGCCGACGACGCACCGTCCTGAGCCTGACCTGGAGGAGCTCCCTCTCACACGCTCAGGCAAAACCAACCACAGTTTGGACTGTAACCACGAAAATAAAGCGGGAGCGAATGGAGGCGTGTTAGGTTTGTCACCTTTAGGTCTGTAGTTGCCTCGCTGCCCTGCGCTTTCCTCCATCTCCACTGAGGGAACAATGGTAATCGATTTATTCTGTGTCGCAGTAAAACTTGTATGTAATTAACAAATTGTCTGGAGGGGTCAACGAAAGGCCTAATCAGCTTTTGCTGTTTGGAAAAACAAAACTTGATGTGCCAGAACTTGTGTAGCTGTTGACCTCCCTGTCAAGCATGTTTCTGAACAACTCCAGTCCTCCCCTCTGACCGGTGCTTGACGTGCGAATCTGCGTCTTCACTTTGTTCGCCTTAAAGTGAAAACTCCTATAGGGACCTTTGATTTATCTGTTAAACACAGGGTACAGGATCAGCAGCTTGTACATACATCGTGCTGTAAGTTATGTTTGACAGTATCCCTGTTGGTGACGTCATGACGCAAAATTACACCCAGTTTTTTTTTGTGTTTTTTTAAATACACTGTATATTTTGTATGTGACTTGCTGCATATAAATAAACGTCAACAAAGCAGGACACATCAGATGAGCTGTAAAGGAAAAATCCACACTATTTATCCTCAATCTGTAATATTTTTAGGGCTCTAACTTTCTCACGAAGTGTTTGGTTTGACTCTGCTGTCAGGTTTCATTTTTTTTTTTCTACTGGAAATCTAAAAACACAAAGTAAACGCATCCAGAAATGTGACATTCATCCTATCTTTTGTTCTTTTTATATTAGTTCCAAGTAGGGCTAGGGTTAAACTGTGAATTAGCAGGCAGGATTAGCAGGATGACGGGCTGGAAAAAGGGAATAAGAATCGGCTCTTCGTCTCTCTGCACAATCGGGACATTTACCCGTTTCTCGCTTCATCTGTAGCTTTACGGTTGCCTTCGAAGGGTTCCCTGTCGATTTTTAAATTGGAGCTAAACCCTGAAGACATTTGGATGTTGTGTACTGCTGGAACTCCTAAATCCAGTCATGTCACCTAATCTTGGACCTCTTTTTAATGACGCTTGGTTGTTTACATAATCATGTCCAGATCAAAAGGCATCCAAACCAAACAAATGTTTTACTTTTCATATCTGAAGCCCATTCTTCACTTCACTTCCCCTCCCTTTCCACTGTTAAAATGCATCTGTGCTTTCATTCAGACAACACAACTTCCTAGCAGTCTTTGCTGTCAGACGGTGCCTTCAGGTGCATCTGAGGGTGATGGGATCAATATTAGGTGCTTTTTTTTTTGTAGTCTTGGGCTGATAAAAATCACTCGTTCTAACAGCAGTGTTACAGAACCACTTCAGATCGTTTTTTTTACTTAGTCTTTGTTTCTGACATTTCTCTACAGATAAGTATGCGACCGCAGTGGTTTTTAAATTGTAATGCACACCTTATGTTCGAAATGTTTACAGAAGCAGATGTTTTTCCTTTGTTTTTGTTTTTTTTAAACCAGTGTGTGTCAGTATGAATATTTATGGTTTATTTTTAGGCTAGACTCCCCCCTGTTTTGTATTTTGTAGCCCTCTTTGTATTATCATTTAGACGTTTCTGTGCAGGGATAATCAACTTCTGCTCAATAAGTCCACAGTGTCATTTCACTTGATTCCTCTGCATCCTTCGCAGTGCACAGTAGGCCGCTGGCTGTGTGGCAGAAGATGTTTTCCACTACCCAGGTGACACGTTTTTCCTTAAACGTCACTCTGCCGTGCCTCTAATTTATGTCCTCTCTGTGTGTGCTATGGGGGATTACTGTGTTTTACTGAAAGTCTTTTTTTTTCTCCCTCCATTGAATAAAATCAGAAGTGATTTACAGAGTTGTCATTATTTCGTAAAACATCTTATTTTTCTGTAAATGTCTAGGTTGCTTTTGATGGTGCAAAAAATACTTCAACTATAGCTTGCTTAGGACAAGTGGCTAATAATCTGTACACAGAATTTTTAATGTAGCTTTTATTGCAAGTAACTTTAGCAAGATATAGGAGCTTGTTTTAAGTCAATACTTCTTGAATATTGATAAAAAGTACTTGTTCCACTGGTAGATTACAACATTGGAAAAATGTCTTGTTATAAATGATATAATCTACTGGTGGAACTATTACTTTTTTAACCAATATTAAGGATTTACTGACTTAAAATCGGTTTCTATATTGTACTGAAATGTTACTTGTAAGATAAAATCACTTTCTATGAAGGATGAATAACTAATAAAGTGCCGAGTGGACCTCTTTAATCTGCCTAAAGAGTGGCTTTAGGACTGGTACGTTATGAAACTTTATTTTTAGATTTAAGGCTAGCCATAATAAAAATATCACTTGTATTTTTTAGTCTAACCACAAGGGGGGGCTATTGTACCTCTCAAGCAGAAGGCCTTTCTAGCGGCGCAACACTAAATGTCATAGCTTCCTGTTTATTTTATTTATATTTTTCAAAATTTAAACTTAAGCATTTTATCTTAGTAAACGTATTTCAGATACTGTGTAAATCTATATTGAAACTTATGTGTGATAAAAAAAAAAAAGCTTAATGTCAGCTTTTGCCTCGTTTTTGTAACAAAACCAAGTGGTTAGATTTTATTGTGAAACTCCAAACCGGAAACTACTTTGTTGCTCTATCAGCTCGACGGAGGTTGGTTGGGTCACGCTGCAGCCCCAGCCGGATGTTTTGTTGCGTCCGTCTCCGGCCCAGGATGGAAGGTTTTGCTCGTTTTAGCCCCGAACTGGTGCAGCGGCGTCCCTGACCGGGTAAGTGGCCGAGTCTGGCGGCGAGCTGAGCGGACTCATTAGCCGGAGGAGCTGCGTGTTGGTGCGGGTGGAAGCTGGAAGGGAGGTCGTGACGGTGTTGGGTTTCTGCGGTGGCCGTGCACGCCTCTGCGCGGGCCCTCCGCGACGTCTTAAATATGGATAGTGGAACAGATTGTAGAGGATGAGGATGGGGTGTTATTCCCTTTTAAAAATGCATATCTGCAAATAAGAGCATGGATGTTGTGGACTGGAGAAGGCCGAGATTATGCATGTGTAAGGAAAGGGAGTTCGTTTCTTCCACCTGCTTTGTTTATATCCAAAACATGGACTCTGTGCATTATGTTTGAAGCAACAAAGTGGACATTTGTAAATTAAACCTTAGTGTGTTGATGATCCTCTCCAATAAACTACCTTCTGTCTTGTTTGCTCGTTTTGTCCATGCGATATCTGCAGAAGTGTATATTTTATCGGTAGAAGCTGCACGTTTGTAACTGTTTACGTTAATAACAAGTTGCATGTGGGTACTTCAGCTCTGCTCCCTTTTCTTAAGTAAAAGTGAAGTAGTTGGGGGTTTAGCTGTTAACATTTTGGGGGCAAATCTCCTGGTCCAACAGTTTTCCATATCTGACCCGAAGACCAGAACATCCGATCAGTGACCATCGTTGATTGATGGTTACATAATTGGCCCTCAGGCATTCATGTGTTTGTGGATTTTTAGGAATGCTGCGTTTAGAGTTTGCAGCGCTTTCTGCAGAGGGAAAATCAAGAGGTGCAGACCACGAAAAGAATCATTTCCACACAGTACATCACTACAAGATACTATTTCATCCAGATTATTGCAGATTTATACTTAAAGCTGGAAGAAGTTCAGGAATTATTTATTGTGGTCTCATAGTTTACATCTCCAATTCAGCGTGAAATGCACTTTATGTACCTGAAATAATTTCACTCAGCCATCCTTCCTTAAATTCTCGCTGTAGAAATTAAAAGCTTAGATCTAGAAATTTGAGGCAAAGGGGATATGAAGTAAGGCTGAAGCAATTATTTGTGATGAATTAATTATTGAAATAATCAACTGATTTAGTCATTGATAAATCGTGGACTAGGCAGATAAAAAAAGGCCTTTTGCTGAAAAATACAACTTATTCAGAGCAGTAGCTAAGGACAAACTGAACAAAATTTATATACATGTTGCAGTTAAGATAAAAACTAATTTGTCTGTAAATATTGTCAGTTTTGGCTTCAGTTGGTTCACATTCACGAAAAGGAATGCTGCCGTTATATTTTAGGCAATAAAATGCTTGTTTTCTATTTCTAATACTGTATAAAAAAATGTGGTTAAATGAAAAATCGGCAGAATGTGTCAATGGTTTGTCCAATTTATTGTCAGAATGATCAATAGAATAATCGATTACTAAATTAATGGTCAGTTTCAGTGTGTTGGCTTTTATTCGAACTGCGTTTCATTGTTTTTGCTCCATGATGCTGCCATGTTTACGGCGAGCCAGAGGCTCGGTGGGCGTCATGGAGACAAAGAGGAGAAAAGATTTGTGTTTCCCAGTCATCATCTGGCCGAAGTGTGCCACAACAATGCAGACGAGGGACATAAACTCCTTGAACTCCCCACTTCGCGTTTCTCTCCTGCTTAAGCTCATCCGGCCTATCCTTAAAGGCCGGGCCGGGCGGTTCGGCCTGTCTCTCTGCCCCCCCCCCCCCCCCCCCCCCCCGCGGCAGCACCACCCCCAGCCTGAAACAAAAGAGAGAAGAGTGACTGTGGCGCTCGGTGGCCAGGTGTTCCCCACGCTGCAGCTGCCCTCCCCAGCCTCCCTTTGTGTGGGTCTATTGTTGGCCGGCCCTCCCCTCCTGGATTCATCGGCCACACAGGGGAAGCCCCTTTCAGGCTTGGGACAGGAGTGTGTGTGTTGGAGAGTACGCGTGCCTTAGGGAAGCAGGCATCTGCCCAGAGCCACTCCCCTCCTCCTCCTCATGTCTCGGTGTAAATCTGCTGCTCTCTGATTGGTGAAGAAGCTCCTACTTCAATCCAGGCGTCGGCGGACATTGTTGCTCCATCTGTCCGGCCGCTCATTGTCCAACCGGCCTGCTGGAGGACGCCGTCTCGCTCCGGAAGATGCTTGGATGGGGCAACTTTGGCTCCCGATTTGTGTCCATTTCACCAGCAGCGTTTCTCCTCATCTCCTCAGCGAGGATTTAAATATGTGGAAATGAGACACCCAGGTCTGACTGGCTCTGGTGAGTGATATGAACCCTCCACCTTTCTGCTGGCAATTACGCAATTATTCCCCTGGACCTAACCGCCTCTGATACCGGAGACGTTTTGCAACACAATCAGGATATGTGCATGAGAGATTCAACCTTTTTGGTCTAATAAATAGACCTGTTAAGATAACAAATTTTGCTGGACAATAAATTATCCCAGAAGTTATTGCGATAAATAATAATATTGTTATTTTGAGACCATTTTCAAGTAATATTATGCAAGAACAAGAGAGTGAAGAGAGGTCAAGAAAGTCGGCAGTACACATCATAAGAGACAAATAATAAAATTAGACATTGAAAGTTATAAAATACAATCAATTTGACAATAATAAGTAAAAAAAACAGTTGCAATTAAAAATTTTAAACACAGGGACTGTTGACAGGATGTCCACTAAAGCCTCTGACCGTCTGGCTTTAGGGTGAACCTGCTGGAGGATGTTTTCAATGTTTCCTCCAGTTGTAGACTATTTTCCATACAGAGAAACGCCTGCTTTATGTTTTTCCTCTCATAAGCTGCTCCAATCTTTGAGCTCTTCGACTCGCCGTCACCTGAACAGGCAGGAACGCCAAACTCAACGTCTGAGGTTCAAACATGAGAAGCATCCTAAATGATAAATTAAAACGATATCAATCATTTTCATTTTCTTGATTTATTGTTTTTCTCTTTAATCTTTGTTGATCTTTGAGAATGTGTGCTTGCGTTATTATACCATTACCACTAAATTACTTGAACATAGTTTCAAAACAACTTCTGGGACAATTTATCGTCCAGCAAAATGTTATTGTGACTTGCCTAGAAGCTGCTTCTTAAACTTGTTTGTATTAAATCAGGAGCTTTAATATGCTGGTTTATAATGAAGTAGGATGTGTGCTCACAGAAAAACCAGATAGTCTGGAATAGTTAAGAAAAAATTTCTGCAGAGCGCGTTGAACGTCCCGATTTCATAATTTTCATAAACGAGCTCATCGAAGAAAATGTGACTAATTCAAACCTGAATTGTTTGCTGAACGCTGAGTTGGAAAAATGTCAATTTAACCAAAAATGAGGGTAAAAAAATCAAAAATAAAATAAACTTCAACAATTCTAAAATTGGTCAAAAGTACTTAAAAACATACCTAAAAAAAAAAGTTAAGATATGAATCCACATTGTCTCAAACTCTAAAATGATCTTTAACAACATAAACAAATCAAAGCTTTATTGATGTGCTGAGTCAGTTTTAGGACTTCAGCATTTGGACTTGAAGTGTCCCCTCCCCCACATGTTGCTAAATTACAAAGAACAGAAGCTGAAACAAAAATTTGCAGTTCAATTTGTGTTTCTCAAGATTTTTTTTTTTTATGAATTAGTGTGAATAAAGTATATGCAGACCGATCAGTAAACATCTGCTGCCGCCATCTGATTCTGCCTTTTTTTTTTCTACACCAACTTTTGCACGGTGGCGGCTGTGCATGCAGCCATGCGCCACCAAAGACCCCCCCCATGAAAAACCGCCTTTTTAAGCCGTCCCTCCCCTCCTCTGCACACTCTCGCTGTAAGGAGTGTGTTACATATTCATCAGCTGCTCCACCACAGCCAGCGACGTTGGAAAGATTCGCCCACCGGTTAAGAGAGGGGGCTCGTTTGACGCTTTCGTGTTGCACTGAAAGCCGGATGACTTGAAAATCCGACGCTGAAAAAATCCACATAAGAAGCATTAATGATGAATGTTGAATGTTTTTGGATTTCCTGGAACTCTGAATGACATTCACCAGGTCTTTATTGTCCATTTTTGTACCTTCAGTTATTTTTATTTGATTTGTGTGTGTGTGTGTGTGTGTGTGTGTGTGTGTCTTCATCCATGAACTCTGCTAATACAAAATTAGCAGCTCTCCTGTTTTCCGGCATATTTACTCATCAGCAGCAAGGTTGTTGATTCAACTGCTTGTATCCTTGGGTTCTGCTGAGGTGATGCTTTTTGTTGGACCTGAGAGAAGAGCATCCTTTAAAATAAAGTGTTGCCTCACTCTTTGTATGAGCATGAGTCACCTTGTGAGGTAGATCTTGTTCGTGTGCCCTAGGGCATCATCGACGCCCACAGTGGTAAACGCCAAGGCCCCGATCCTAATCACGGCTGCAGCTCTATTGTTGTCAGTGAAGCACACTTAAGCTCAGCTCATCCCCCATATAGGACTTCTTTTTTTTTTTTTTGCTCGGGTAGCCGGTTGAACGCTCCTATCTTGGCATGCTTCCAGCAGCTGTAGCTTAGCAACAGTAGCTCGCCAGCTCCTGTTTCATAAAATGCTCTCCACCCTGCTCCCCCTCCCCTCCCAGCAGCGCCGAGTCGTCTCACCTCCCCTCGTCTGCTTTGTCCAGATCATTTGTTTGGCTGATTTTCAGGAAAAATCCAGACTTCCGCCTCATCTGCACAAAACATTGGCATTTTTTTTTGTTTTGTTTACTTGCAAACATTTCCTGTAAAAACCTTTGTAAGGTTCCTCCTTCTCTTTGTGCTCGTCACTGGACATTAATACATTTAAATGGACATTAAAGAGCAGTAGATATGCTTCAGAGAGAACATCTAGCGTCTTTCTTTCTCAAACTTCTTTCCACTTGTCTTCATTCTGTCGTGGCAGAAAAACACTTTGAGTGCTTTTCATCAAGTAAAAACTCTTTAAATTATAACTTTAATGCTTATGAATATGCCAAAAATATTATAATGTTCACAAAACGAGTTCCTCCTACAGGAGAAACTTTTTCAGGCAGCAGCTGCTGGAAAAGGTGAGATTTTTGAGCTAAAAATGGCCAAATTGTTGCATCTCTGAACAGCTTTACCACTAAGAGGCATGCGCCATTAAAGATAAATGCAGTCAGGGAGTTTATTTTGAGGTGGTAACATGCAGGTTTTGCCAGATATTTGAAGCACCTCAGGGTGGGAGGGAGCATATGGACCTTAATTACAAGATTGACTGAATGGGAGGGGGTGAGGGGGGGTTAACGGCTGGATGTCTTGTTTTCATATAAAGTGATTCATCCTGTGTTGCTCTGTAGATTAATGTGCTGGGGCACAGCGCATTTTTAAACATACTGAGGTCAGCTTCTTGGGTGGGGGGGGCGAGAGTCCATTAATTTATTAATTACAGTGAGGGGGCCCCTTTGGTTCTTTGTGTGTGCGGCACGCAGTCAGAACCAAAGCAGATGACATTATAAATGTACAGAAACATAAAGAGAAAAAAAGACATTTTTATTTGGTAAGATTATTTTTAAAAAGCCGTTTCTGGCTGCTATATGTCGATATGTTGCAGCATGATATCATGTATGCTACGTCCTGTTATGCAGCTGGAGGGCAACAAAACTGCTAGCAGATTATGACTACAATTTGGTTTTGGATATCAATTAGTCAAAGGCACACGATATATAAAAGAAAAATGGATGCAATGCTTTGCTACTAATTGTCAACACTATAGTAAGTTGATAAGAAGGTCAGGAAAATATTTTAATTTAAAAAAATAGCAAGGGAAAAGGAAGTAGGTCAGTTATGCTAGCTTGACTTTGACAACCTTATGTTCTGCAGAATTTGATGCAACAGGCAACCTACATACCAACCCTCTGAGAAATCATCAGCAGAGAAGGTGTTTAAATTAGCTCATCTACGCGCCTCTGTGTTATTTTCCCATTGTTAATAATCAGAAAATAAGCATGAAGCTTGGAAACATGAAACTGTAACAGACTGAATGTTCTGTACTTTGTGTGGGAAATGTTTGCATGTTGTTTTGATGTCGAGTCCTAGCACATTAGTGACTTTGTCGTCAGTTGGTTGCTATAGCAACGAAAAAGAATACGAGTGGCTCTCGGTTGTTCAAGAATTTTTCTGCGTTATTTTCTCCTTTGCACTAAGTTAATAATGTGAGCATCTCCAGGTTTCACTCTGTTAATGGAAGTGTAAACGATGCTACGGATGATGAGTAATAGAATAGTCCGTTTGCCTTCCAGCATTGTGCACATGTGGATGTAAACGATAGCATGCAACATGTCTATGCCGGCTGTATGAATCCTAGCTTGGACGACGGGGAAAATATTGCTTAAAGTGATTAACTCCTCTTCGTCTCCCCCGTCAGGCTCAGATGAGTGGAGCTTTGTGAAGGAGCGCTGCTCGGCCCGGTGTGCTGGATGTCTGTGACGGATCCATGGGCCAGAAGGACCATGTGGAGGCGGGAGCAGTCCTCGACCTGGCGCCAGACCTGGAGTATCTCCACGTAGCAGGGGCCGACCGGCAGGCTGGCGGCCTTGAAGGACCCCCTGCTATGGAGGAGCAGGCGGAGAGCTTCGCCACCACCACCACTGCTGTTTGTTCCCCTCCGGAGGAGAGCGGTGGGTCTGATGGCGAGTGCAAGACGGCGCCGCCGGCCACAGCAGACTCAGACGGAGGAGAGGTCAGCTACACTTCCAGTAAAAACACCCACCAGCCGCTGTGCCGCACGCCATGTGTAGATCTGGGCACGGAGGGGCCTCCGGAGCCTCCGTCGGATCCCTCAGGAGAACCGGAGCGGGAACCGGCCGAGCCTCCGGCCGACTGCCCCGCACCAGAACCAGAGCCCAAGCTGGCGGGGAAGGACTACCAGGCGAAGCTGGAGTTTGCCTTGAAGCTGGGTTACTCTGAAGAGACTGTGCGCCAGGTGCTGTCCAAGCTCGGACCCGACACCCTCATCAACGACATACTGGGCGAATTGGTCAAACTGGGCACCAAACCTGACAGCGAGCAGCCAGCGGGAATATTGACTTCTACCTCATCGTCTTCATCATCCTCGTCTTGTGGCTGCTCTGATGTGCTAGATGGGCAGAGATCGGACTCTCCACTACCCACGGAGTCTGTCTGTGACCAGGACAACCTGCGACCGATCGTGGTGGACGGCAGCAACGTGGCCATGAGGTGAGAAGGAACGCTCTGGCCAGGTATACACAGTTAAATGTGTCATCTATAAACCTGGTTCAATCCATCTCCACTGTCACTGTTAGTGGTATATAAAAAAAAATTATAAAAAAGAAACACTGAGACTGGTGGCCTGACACTGGGAAAAACCCTGATTATTGTGAAGTTTGATTGAATAGAATCAGGAACTTTAAGTAAAACAGGCAACTATAATCTAAGAACACAAATTTAACATTTATAATACATGTAAAGACATATCTTTGTTATGCTCTGCAGTCATGGAAACAAGGAGGTGTTTTCCTGTCAGGGCATCCAGCTGGCTGTAGACTGGTTTGTGGAGCGCGGCCATCAGGAAATCACGGTTTTTGTGCCTGCTTGGAGGAAAGAGCAGTCCCGCCCTGATGCTCCAATAACAGGTAAGTGAAAACCAAAATATTTTCTTTAAGCAGTGCAATTCTTTTTTCTGTTACGTCCGTTACCTGATTTTTTTCCCCACTTTCTCAGATCAGGAGATCCTGCGGCGCCTCGAGAAAGAAAAGATCCTGGTCTTCACCCCCTCACGGCGCGTCCAAGGCCGGCGCGTGGTCTGTTATGACGATCGCTTCATCGTCAAGCTGGCTTATGAGTCAGATGGCATCATCGTCTCCAATGACAACTACAGAGACCTGGCTAATGAAAAGCCTGAGTGGAAAAAGTTCATAGACGAGCGGCTGCTCATGTATTCCTTTGTCAATGACAAGTAAGGATTTTGCTGCAAAAGAATAGTGACGTGCAGGTCTTTAGTTTGATTGTAGGAAGTCATTAGCAAAGAGGACGCTTGTCTTGCGCCTTAAGAAAGAACCTCAGGTTCTTACCAGCCTTTAAATGAACCTTTTGTTTCAGATTTATGCCTCCAGATGATCCTCTCGGACGTCACGGCCCCAGCCTGGACAACTTCTTGAGGAAAAGGCCAATCCTGCCTGAGCAGAAGAAACAACCCTGTCCATATGGTGAGAAAACAACAGGAAAAAGTTGTCACTGTGTCCAAATACCCTCTTGTTACAATCCACTTAAAGCAGTGGTGTCTAAAGTTGGTCTTGAAGGACTGCTGTCCTGCGTATTTTAGGTGTTTACCTGAACCAAATGAAAGAGTTATTGGTTTGCTGTTGTAGATTTACCTGCTGAAAACTGGTTCAGGCATTTGAATCATATTTGTTGGAGTAGGAAATCATATAAAAAGGCAGGATAATTTAAAGTGAGGTTGTGCCACACCAGCAAGTCCACATCCGAGTGGATCTGTAGGACAAAATAAAGGTTTTGGAGTGGCTTTGAAACAATTGGAACAATTCTGGAAAAAAGAGTTGGTTGAAAGTCCTCCACACTGATTATAGTTGTTGTTGTCACGGTCATTACAGCCAGTTTCTACACTACCTCACACACTGCTCCTCCTTTCCTCGCTCCCCGACTCTCTGTTTTAGGGAAAAAGTGCACGTATGGCCACAAGTGCAAGTACTACCACCCTGAGAGAGGAGCTCAGCCTCAGCGCGCCGTGGCCGATGAGTTGCGTGCCAGTGCCAAGAGTTGCGTCCCCTCCAAGAACCAGGGGGATGCTGGACTGGTGAAGAGCCACAGTGTGCCAGCTGGCACCATCGAGGCAAAAAACGGTGCCCCAAAAAGGCAATCGGATCCCAGCATCCGAGCTCTGTCGTACAGTGACGCTGAGGAGAAGCTACTAGTGAAAAGTAGACTAGAAAGCCAGAAGAGCAACATAGGTGGGAGCAGCAGTAGCAGTTCTAGTAGCAACATCAGCTGTAGCGGAGGTTTAGCTGTTTCTTCAGCCCTGGCAGGACCGTCACCTGGTTTTGGTCTTTTGCAAGACCAACAGTCCAGATCAGGGACACATCTACCGGCCCCCAGCCATGATCTCTACCCTCACTGTGAGACTCCAGACTTAAGCTACTACTCTGTGACACGGGCCTACTCTGGTCTGAGCCTCTCCTCCCGACGAAGCCCGGACTGCCGCTACCCCAACGATCCGGAGCTGCGGCTCGGCTCGATGGGCTCCACAGGTTCTGAATGTGGGAGTGAAAGCAGCATCAGTTGTGGTAGCAGTGACTCATATAGTGACCGATCCTGTCCCGGATGCCCCCCAGAACCTTTATTAGAAGAAAGCGTTCATTTGCCCAACCCCTCTGGCCGCCTGTACGCTCATCACATCGCTTCTAACCATGAGCTGTGCGGTCTGCATGCGGCAGATTACCCAAGCATCCAACACAACCACACCTCTAATCCAGCCGTTCATTCCTACCATCTGAATGCTGCGTGTGGGCAGAGCTGTGTTCATGAGCAGCCTCCACCAGAGGGACCCCCTAAGCGACCCCTTTACCCTCTGCCTCCTCACCTCCAACACCAGCCGCTAGCTGCCCGCTCCAGCTGCCCCGGCGACTACCACTCTCTGCCTCAGTCCAACCGTCAGCCCCCTGGATCTCCCATTGGCCGCTGCCTGGCCCCCACTCGCAGTGAAAGTGTGTCCGACTCGCATCTGTATGAACATCTCTCTGCGTCTCACCACCACCATCGACCGAAAACGCTGCCCAGCTGGGAGACTTATTACAGACAGCCGTCACTCCCACCATCAAGGTATGAGCCGTCAGCCTACCAGAGTCTGCCTGACACGCATCAGTCGTCCTGGCACCCCGCACCGTGGCCTCACGAGGGCTACAGCTCGTCTCACCCAGCTCTGCACCCGTCCCCGACACGTTACCTAGGCCACCCGCCGCCACCAGCCCTCTCACCCCACCCTCCTTACCCGCCTCACAGCTCCCATCTCGCTCTTCTGTCACACCCTCCTCCTCCGTACGGGCCGCAGCACCCGGACTCCCCCGTGCACTGCCGCTATGAAGACGTGAGGGAGAAGGTGTACGTCGACCTTTGCAACATCTTCCCCTTGGAGCTGGTGAGGCGTGTGATGGCTAGGAGCCCCCATGTCACGGACCCCCAGCAGCTGGCTGCCGCCATCTTGGCAGAGAAAGCGCAAAGTGGCTACTGAAGAATCCCCTCCCGTTTGGACAAGCAAAAGAAATTAGTCAAGAACTTTTAAGCAATGTACGTGCAGTCTTAAAGGGGCAGTATTATATATTTTCAGGCATATAGTAATTATAAAAGTGCTCTATTTGGGTGTCAAATATGACTTAAAAAAACTTTCATTTAATCAAACATGCATGAAAGAATCAAGGCAGCTCTCCAGGTATGTTTTTTTTTTTTTACCCCTCCAGGGGGTCTTTTTTGTGGGCTCTAGTGTCCCTTATGTGACAGTAGGCTGACAGGAAACGGGGAAGGAGAGCGGGGAAGACATGCGGCAAATGTCGTCGGGTCCGGGAGTTGAACCCGCAACGGCCGCGTCGAGGACTCAAGGCCTCCAAATATGGGTCGCGCTAACCGCTACACCACCACGGCACGCCCTCCAGGTATGTTTTTGATGAGGGAATAACATCATAACTTGATGTAAAGCTCTAAAAAGTCTATTTTACATAAAACTGCCCCCTTAATGAAATACCTGGAAGATGCTAATAAAAAACACAGCTCTGATCTCTGTAGGAACAGTCATCTTTGAGAATCTGTTATCCAGATGAAGCAGTTCTTTTGTTTTTAAAGTAGACACGTCTTTAACAAGCAAGACTACTTTTACATGACTGCCCAAAGGAACTTTTATGATTTTACATCGAAATTATAACTTTGTCAGCTGCTACATTAATGATCAATTATTAAACATGTATTATACATGGATGTATTGTACTCTTGCTAACACAAAATACTGTTTTAATGTTTTTCTAGGATGCTAAGACACATTTTCAGCTTTATATCCAAAACTACTGGTCTTTCCTATGGAGTATTCTGACTTTTCTTTTGTCTGTATTTAATTCCGATGAAGTTAAGCTACAGGACACTTGGCTAACATTTAATAATTCAGTTACTTAACTCTTTGTACTTCAAAGAACATGAACCCTAATTTTGCAGTCCGGTGTAGGAAACACTTTTATATCATATACGCCACATGTTGGTGAAGGTATGCCACTGACTTCAATAAGAATTAGCTTTGACTGAATAAGGCCGTCTAGAGAAACCTGCAGAAATGCAGTTGTTTAGGTTAAAGTTCACCTGGCTTAAAAACTATGTATTTACAGAGTAATGATCTTTACGCTACAGTTCACTCTCTGGTACTTGGTCTGTTTCCTGTATCAATCTTTTTGTGTGTGTGTTGTGTTTGCTGGGTTTTTTTTCCATGATTGTTTAAAAAAAAAAAAAAGGGTGTTCAAAATGTCGTCTTATTGAGACGGCAGTCTTTTTTGGTCAGAGTTGTAAGCCGTAGAGATGGGTGACCCTGTCCTGTGTACCTTAGTTTTAGTAAGGGACATCTCTCTCATTCTCTCTCTGTAAGCCCTAGACTTTTGGGTCAACTCTGGTTATCTGCTTCAGTTCAGGCGCATCGTCGACAGCAAGTGTAAATATATTTAACCGTTTTCTTTCGCTTTGCTTTCGGGGCAGTAGAGTCTGCTGTCGTCTGGAGCAGATCCCAGCTGAATTCACGCTAGACGGAGAAAAACCCTGTTTGATACAAATTGTATCATGAACTAAGTCGCTGACATTATATACAGTACATGGACTTGTCGTTGTAAAGCGAAATGACAAAGTGCATTGACAACCGTTCTGTTTTAATCGCAATTTTACAACTTTTATTCTTAAAAATAGCTTTGCGACAATTCATTTGAATATATATTTTTGAAAATTAGTTGCAGACCTACTATGTTTAGGTATCAACTACATTGCTTGTTATTTTTGGGTTTTGTTATTGGCTACGTTGGTAAAGATGTGTAAGAAGGAACCAATTTTACATTTACACAATCGCAATAAATGAGGAAAAAGTAACATTTTCACATTTCTGTTTAACATAATGGATCTTTTTACACATCGATAAGCAGGGTGGGCAATAACAATGGAAGCTGCTGTAAATAACCATTAAAGGAACATTTAGTGATTGACAGCCTGATTTTACTCTAAGGTTGGGATCACTACGTTTTTAAATCTCCATTCTCCGTTTATTGGCGTTGTTTTTATGTACATAACACAAGTTGTAATGAAAGAACTTAAAACAATTTCTCCCAAGTCATGAATTCAGTAGAGTTCATTCATGATTAAAATAATACTTAGATGATATCCCTGTGGCCATTTTGAATTTCTCTAACGTCTAAATAGCATTATTTTCATGTCACATACACACCCTATACTTATTTACGAACTCTATCTGATTTGACCATTTACTAGACAAGATAATGATGATGTTGTTTTCTAAATCCCAATGGGACTCATGGTTATTTATATATAGTCAAAATGATTAGGATTTAAGTAAATTGATGAGCAGTTTTTAATATTTTTGTGAAAACTGCTTATCAAAATACTATAAAACCCTGAGCATGGTTTTGATGGAATTTTCCTCAGATTTCTTTCGACCCTGATGATGTTTTGCCATATAATTGCAAAAAAGCACTTAGGAAAAAAAGACGAAAGGAGATTATATTACTTGAAAACGGCAAACTTTTAAATTAGAAAGAATTCAAACACCCATTTGAAGTTCAAAATGGCTACCAAGGAGGGTAGCTTGAGTGAGCCTTGTTACAAGCTTGCTTCGTAGACCAGACATTGTACAAATATCTGTTTAACTGTACAATAATACCGAGAGAGAATTCTTTGTGTTTATTGAAGAAGCGCCTTCCCTCCGGCTTCCTGGCACTGTGTGTCAGTGTGGCGACTGAGCGTGGGCCCAAAGTAATGCCTCTTCGTGGCATTGTGCTTATGACACATCCGATAATCTGAACTATGTTCAGCTAACTATTAAGCATGAAGTTTTTTTAAATTCTTTATTTTCTGCATGAGTTGTTTTTGTCTTGCCATGATGTTACTGACAGGCCTGTAGGTTTAAATGTTTGCTTGCTTGTAAATTTTATGAGCAGCTTCAACAGACCAGGATGCTTTATTTATAGTGTACACTAACCATGAAGGGGGCGTCACCTCCTCTCCTCTTTACTGCACCCTGTGGTAACTTCTGACTTGTAAGTATTTTAAAATTGACTCGGAGGCTAAAAGTCCAGTTTCACATTTGTTACATTTTCTCAATAAACTAACAGTGTAAAAACTTCAACTGTAATTGTGATTGTTGAATAAAGGCAACATACTGCTCTAAAATACACTTCAGGTTGTTTGTCTTAATTTTTGTCTCCACCAACAATTTAACCTATTTTGAATTTTTGTGGGGGAAAGTATTCTTATTTATGGTTTTTCCAGCAGTTAAATTATATATATTTCTAAAAATCTCTATAACCCCCCCCCACCCACCCTGGTTTGTATATCACATTTCAGCAACAAGACAGTTCATAGTGATTTACATCATAAAGACAAGAAAATACACAGTCATGAAAACACCACCCAGTAAACAAGTGAGAAAACCAGTAACATTACATTTTGATGAATGGCATCATAAACACTATCTTTGCACATCTAATAAGTTGCTCCATGTTTTATATATGATGGTTCAAATCCTGGAATGAATGTCTATTTTATTAGCCTCTTTCAGTCACTATTGACAGCAGAAAAGATAAATGTTCTACGAGAAATTTCTGCAGCGTAGGAGATCATGTGGTCTACAGGTTATGGCATCAGACACCAAGTATGAAGGTCAAGGGTTCAAATCCTGGACAGAATGTCTATTTTGTCAGCCTCTTTCAGTCAATACTGATACCTGGAAAGATAAATGCGCGGCGAGAAATTTCTTTAGCATAGGAGATCATGTGGTCTACGGGTTATGGCGTCAGACACCAAGTATGAAGGCCAAGGGTTCAAATCCTGGACAGAATGTCTATTTTGTCAGCCTCTTTCAGTCGATACTGATAACTGGAAAGATAAATGCGCAGCGAGAAACTTCTAAAGTGTAGAAGGTCATGTGGTCCACTGGTTAAGGCAACAGACCTCAAATGCAAAGGATGTGAGTTCAAATCCTGATCTTGATCTATTAATAAAGTGGATCTAAATGATTAATTTGGGATCTTTAGATTAAAACCCACAAACTTCATAATAATCGGTCAAAATTAAGGCCAATTTCTGCTTAAATATCTTTTTTTACCATTTTATTTTGTCACTCCAGGAATGCACCGATTTCAAAGTTTTTTGCTGATACTGCCGATTTTCCTTTTTTGTGGCTTTTTAAGCAAAAACTCAAAAAAAGGAATATCGGCAGTATCAGCAAAAAACTTTGAAATCGGTGCATTCCTGGAGTAAAAATAGAATGATAAAAAAAAGATATTTAAGCAGAAATTGGTCTTAATTTTGACTGATTATCATGAAGTTTGTGGGTTTTAATCTAAAAATCCCAAATTAATCATTAAGATCCTTCTTTATTAATAGACCAAGATCAGGATTTGAACCTATATCCTTTGTATCTGAGGTCTGATGCCTTAACCTGTGGACCACATGACCTTCCATGCTTTAGAAGTTCCTTGTGGAGCATTTATCTTTTCTGCTGTCAATGGTGCCTTTGAAAGAGGCTGGAAAAATAGACAATTCTGTCCAGGATTTGAACCCTTGACCTTCATAATTGGAGACTGATGCTTTAACCTGTTGACAACATCATCTTCCACTATTTGAGTGACATATGTTGAGGTGTTTTGATCTTCATGTAACAAGTGACCTGGCATGAATGTCTGTTTTAGTAGCCTCTTTCAGTCACTACTGACAGCAGAAAAGATAAATGTGCTACGAGAACTTTCTGCAGCGTAGGAGATCATGTGGTCTACGGGTTATGGCATCAGACACCAAGTATGAAGGTCAAGGGTTCAAATCCTGGACAGAATGTCTATTTTGTCAGCCTCTTTCAGTCGATACTGATAACTGGAAAGATAAATGCGCAGCGAGAAACTTCTAAAGTGTAGAAGGTCATGTGGTCCACTGGTTAAGGCAACAGACCTCAAATGCAAAGGATGTGAGTTCAAATCCTGATCTTGATCTATTAATAAAGTGGATCTAAATGATTAATTTGGGATCTTTAGATTAAAACCCACAAACTTCATAATAATCGGTCAAAATTAAGGCCAATTTCTGCTTAAATATCTTTTTTTACCATTTTATTTTGTCACTCCAGGAATGCACCGATTTCAAAGTTTTTTGCTGATACTGCCGATTTTCCTTTTTTGTGGCTTTTTAAGCAAAAACTCAAAAAAAGGAATATCGGCAGTATCAGCAAAAAACTTTGAAATCGGTGCATTCCTGGAGTAAAAATAGAATGATAAAAAAAGATATTTAAGCAGAAATTGGTCTTAATTTTGACTGATTATCATGAAGTTTGTGGGTTTTAATCTAAAAATCCCAAATTAATCATTAAGATCCACTTTATTAATAGACCAAGATCAGGATTTGAACCCATATCCTTTGTATCTGAGGTCTGATGCCTTAACCTGTGGACCACATGACCTTCCATGCTTTAGAAGTTCCTTGTGGAGCATTTATCTTTTCTGCTGTCAATGGTGCCTTTGAAAGAGGCTGGAAAAATAGACAATTCTGTCCAGGATTTGAACCCTTGACCTTCATAATTGGAGACTGATGCTTTAACCTGTTGACAACATCATCTTCCACTATTTGAGTGACATATGTTGAAGTGTTTTGATCTTCATGTAACAAGTGACCTGGCATGAATGTCTGTTTTAGTAGCCTCTTTCAGTCACTACTGACAGCAGAAAAGATAAATGTGCTACGAGAAATTTCTGCAGCGTAGGAGATCATGTGGTCTACAGGGTATGGCATCAGACACCAGGTATGAAGGTCAAGGGTTCAAATCCTGGACAGAATGTCTATTTTGTCAGCCTCTTTCAGTCAATACTGATACCTGGAAAGATAAATGCGCCGCGAGAAATTTCTTTAGCATAGGAGATCATGTGGTCTACGGGTTATGGCGTCAGACACCAAGTATGAAGGTCAAGGGTTCTAATCCTGGACACAATGTCTATTTTGTCAGCCTCTTTCAGTCAATACTGATAACTGGAAAGATAAATGCGCCGCGAGAAACTTCTAAAGTGTAGAAGGTCATGTGGTCCACTGGTTAAGGCAACAGACCTCAAATGCAAAGGATGTGAGTTCAAATCCTGATCTTGATCTATTAATAAAGTGGATCTAAATGATTAATTTGGGATCTTTAGATTAAAACCCACAAACTTCATAATAATCGGTCAAAATTAAGGCCAATTTCTGCTTAAATATCTTTATTTACCATTCTATTTTGTCACTCCAGGAATGCACCGATTTCAAAGTTTTTTGCTGATACTGCCGATTTTCCTTTTTTGCGGCTTTTTAAGCAAAAACTCAAAAAAAGGAATATCGGCAGTATCAGCAAAAAACTTTGAAATCGGTGCATTCCTGGAGTAAAAATAGAATGATAAAAAGATATTTAAGCAGAAATTGGTCTTAATTTTGACTGATTATCATGAAGTTTGTGGGTTTTAATCTAAAAATCCCAAATTAATCATTAAGATCCACTTTATTAATAGACCAAGATCAGGATTTGAACCCATATCCTCTGTATCTGAGGTCTGATGCCTTAACCTGTGGACCACATGACCTTCCATGCTTTAGAAGTTCCTTGTGGAGCATTTATCTTTTCTGCTGTCAATGGTGCCTTTGAAAGAGGCTGGAAAAATAGACAATTCTGTCCAGGATTTGAACCCTTGACCTTCATAATTGGAGACTGATGCTTTAACCTGTTGACAACATCATCTTCCACTATTTGAGTGACATATGTTGAGGTGTTTTGATCTTCATGTAACAAGTGACCTGGCATGAATGTCTGTTTTAGTAGCCTCTTTCAGTCACTACTGACAGCAGAAAAGATAAATGTGCTACGAGAAATTTCTGCAGCGTAGGAGATCATGTGGTCTACGGGTTATGGCATCAGACACCAAGTATGAAGGTCAAGGGTTCAAATCCTGGACAGAATGTCTATTTTGTCAGCCTCTTTCAGTCGATACTGATAACTGGAAAGATAAATGCGCAGCGAGAAACTTCTAAAGTGTAGAAGGTCATGTGGTCCACTGGTTAAGGCAACAGACCTCAAATGCAAAGGATGTGAGTTCAAATCCTGATCTTGATCTATTAATAAAGTGGATCTAAATGATTAATTTGGGATCTTTAGATTAAAACCCACAAACTTCATAATAATCGGTCAAAATTAAGGCCAATTTCTGCTTAAATATCTTTTTTTACCATTTTATTTTGTCACTCCAGGAATGCACCGATTTCAAAGTTTTTTGCTGATACTGCCGATTTTCCTTTTTTGTGGCTTTTTAAGCAAAAACTCAAAAAAAGGAATATCGGCAGTATCAGCAAAAAACTTTGAAATCGGTGCATTCCTGGAGTAAAAATAGAATGATAAAAAAAAGATATTTAAGCAGAAATTGGTCTTAATTTTGACTGATTATCATGAAGTTTGTGGGTTTAAATCTAAAAATCCCAAATTAATCATTAAGATCCACTTTATTAATAGACCAAGATCAGGATTTGAACCCATATCCTTTGTATCTGAGGTCTGATGCCTTAACCTGTGGACCACATGACCTTCCATGCTTTAGAAGTTCCTTGTGGAGCATTTATCTTTTCTGCTGTCAATGGTGCCTTTGAAAGAGGCTGGAAAAATAGACAATTCTGTCAAGGATTTGAACCCTTGACCTTCATAATTGGAGACTGATGCTTTAACCTGTTGACAACATCATCTTCCACTATTTGAGTGACATATGTTGAGGTGTTTTGATCTTCATGTAACAAGTGACCTGGCATGAATGTCTGTTTTAGTAGCCTCTTTCAGTCACTACTGACAGCAGAAAAGATAAATGTGCTACGAGAAATTTCTGCAGCGTAGGAGATCATGTGGTCTACGGGTTATGGCATCAGACACCAAGTATGAAGGTCAAGGGTTCAAATCCTGGACAGAATGTCTATTTTGTCAGCCTCTTTCAGTCGATACTGATAACTGGAAAGATAAATGCGCAGCGAGAAACTTCTAAAGTGTAGAAGGTCATGTGGTCCACTGGTTAAGGCAACAGACCTCAAATGCAAAGGATGTGAGTTCAAATCCTGATCTTGATCTATTAATAAAGTGGATCTAAATGATTAATTTGGGATCTTTAGATTAAAACCCACAAACTTCATAATAATCGGTCAAAATTAAGGCCAATTTCTGCTTAAATATCTTTTTTTACCATTTTATTTTGTCACTCCAGGAATGCACCGATTTCAAAGTTTTTTGCTGATACTGCCGATTTTCCTTTTTTGTGGCTTTTTAAGCAAAAACTCAAAAAAAGGAATATCGGCAGTATCAGCAAAAAACTTTGAAATCGGTGCATTCCTGGAGTAAAAATAGAATGATAAAAAAAAGATATTTAAGCAGAAATTGGTCTTAATTTTGACTGATTATCATGAAGTTTGTGGGTTTTAATCTAAAAATCCCAAATTAATCATTAAGATCCACTTTATTAATAGACCAAGATCAGGATTTGAACCCATATCTTTTGTATCTGAGGTCTGATGCCTTAACCTGTGGACCACATGACCTTCCATGCTTTAGAAGTTCCTTGTGGAGCATTTATCTTTTCTGCTGTCAATGGTGCCTTTGAAAGAGGCTGGAAAAATGGACAATTCTGTCCAGGATTGGAACCCTTGACCTTCATAATTGGAGACTGATGCTTTAACCTGTTGACAACATCATCTTCCACTATTTGAGTGACATATGTTGAGGTGTTTTGATCTTCATGTAACAAGTGACCTGGCATGAATGTCTGTTTTAGTAGCCTCTTTCAGTCACTACTGACAGCAGAAAAGATAAATGTGCTACGAGAAATTTCTGCAGCGTAGGAGATCATGTGGTCTACGGGTTATGGCATCAGACACCAAGTATGAAGGTCAAGGGTTCAAATCCTGGACAGAATGTCTATTTTGTCAGCCTCTTTCAGTCAATACTGATACCTGGAAAGATAAATGCGCCGCGAGAAATTTCTTTAGCATAGGATATCATGTGGTCTACGGGTTATGGCGTCAGACACCAAGTATGAAGGTCAAGGGTTCAAATCCTGGACAGAATGTCTATTTTGTCAGCCTCTTTCAGTCGATACTGATAACTGGAAAGATAAATGCGCAGCGAGAAACTTCTAAATTGTAGAAAGTCATGTGGTCCACTGGTTAAGGCAACAGACCTCAAATGCAAAGGATGTGAGTTCAAATCCTGATCTTGATCTATTAATAAAGTGGATCTAAATGATTAATTTGGGATCTCTAGATTAAAACCCACAAACTTCATAATAATCGGTCAAAATTAAGGCCAATTTCTGCTTAAATATCTTTATTTACCATTCTATTTTGTCACTCCAGGAATGCACCGATTTCAAAGTTTTTTGCTGATACTGCCGATTTTCCTTTTTTGCGGCTTTTTAAGCAAAAACTCAAAAAAAGGAATATCGGCAGTATCAGCAAAAAACTTTGAAATCGGTGCATTCCTGGAGTAAAAATAGAATGATAAAAAGATATTTAAGCAGAAATTGGTCTTAATTTTGACTGATTATCATGAAGTTTGTGGGTTTTAATCTAAAAATCCCAAATTAATCATTAAGATCCACTTTATTAATAGACCAAGATCAGGATTTGAACCCATATCCTCTGTATCTGAGGTCTGATGCCTTAACCTGTGGACCACATGACCTTCCATGCTTTAGAAGTTCCTTGTGGAGCATTTATCTTTTCTGCTGTCAATGGTGCCTTTGAAAGAGGCTGGAAAAATAGACAATTCTGTCCAGGATTTGAACCCTTGACCTTCATAATTGGAGACTGATGCTTTAACCTGTTGACAACATCATCTTCCACTATTTGAGTGACATATGTTGAGGTGTTTTGATCTTCATGTAACAAGTGACCTGGCATGAATGTCTGTTTTAGTAGCCTCTTTCAGTCACTACTGACAGCAGAAAAGATAAATGTGCTACGAGAAATTTCTGCAGCGTAGGAGATCATGTGGTCTACGGGTTATGGCATCAGACACCAAGTATGAAGGTCAAGGGTTCAAATCCTGGACAGAATGTCTATTTTGTCAGCCTCTTTCAGTCGATACTGATAACTGGAAAGATAAATGCGCAGCGAGAAACTTCTAAAGTGTAGAAGGTCATGTGGTCCACTGGTTAAGGCAACAGACCTCAAATGCAAAGGATGTGAGTTCAAATCCTGATCTTGATCTATTAATAAAGTGGATCTAAATGATTAATTTGGGATCTTTAGATTAAAACCCACAAACTTCATAATAATCGGTCAAAATTAAGGCCAATTTCTGCTTAAATATCTTTTTTTACCATTTTATTTTGTCACTCCAGGAATGCACCGATTTCAAAGTTTTTTGCTGATACTGCCGATTTTCCTTTTTTGTGGCTTTTTAAGCAAAAACTCAAAAAAAGGAATATCGGCAGTATCAGCAAAAAACTTTGAAATCGGTGCATTCCTGGAGTAAAAATAGAATGATAAAAAAAAGATATTTAAGCAGAAATTGGTCTTAATTTTGACTGATTATCATGAAGTTTGTGGGTTTAAATCTAAAAATCCCAAATTAATCATTAAGATCCACTTTATTAATAGACCAAGATCAGGATTTGAACCCATATCCTTTGTATCTGAGGTCTGATGCCTTAACCTGTGGACCACATGACCTTCCATGCTTTAGAAGTTCCTTGTGGAGCATTTATCTTTTCTGCTGTCAATGGTGCCTTTGAAAGAGGCTGGAAAAATAGACAATTCTGTCAAGGATTTGAACCCTTGACCTTCATAATTGGAGACTGATGCTTTAACCTGTTGACAACATCATCTTCCACTATTTGAGTGACATATGTTGAGGTGTTTTGATCTTCATGTAACAAGTGACCTGGCATGAATGTCTGTTTTAGTAGCCTCTTTCAGTCACTACTGACAGCAGAAAAGATAAATGTGCTACGAGAAATTTCTGCAGCGTAGGAGATCATGTGGTCTACGGGTTATGGCATCAGACACCAAGTATGAAGGTCAAGGGTTCAAATCCTGGACAGAATGTCTATTTTGTCAGCCTCTTTCAGTCGATACTGATAACTGGAAAGATAAATGCGCAGCGAGAAACTTCTAAAGTGTAGAAGGTCATGTGGTCCACTGGTTAAGGCAACAGACCTCAAATGCAAAGGATGTGAGTTCAAATCCTGATCTTGATCTATTAATAAAGTGGATCTAAATGATTAATTTGGGATCTTTAGATTAAAACCCACAAACTTCATAATAATCGGTCAAAATTAAGGCCAATTTCTGCTTAAATATCTTTTTTTACCATTTTATTTTGTCACTCCAGGAATGCACCGATTTCAAAGTTTTTTGCTGATACTGCCGATTTTCCTTTTTTGTGGCTTTTTAAGCAAAAACTCAAAAAAAGGAATATCGGCAGTATCAGCAAAAAACTTTGAAATCGGTGCATTCCTGGAGTAAAAATAGAATGATAAAAAAAAGATATTTAAGCAGAAATTGGTCTTAATTTTGACTGATTATCATGAAGTTTGTGGGTTTTAATCTAAAAATCCCAAATTAATCATTAAGATCCACTTTATTAATAGACCAAGATCAGGATTTGAACCCATATCTTTTGTATCTGAGGTCTGATGCCTTAACCTGTGGACCACATGACCTTCCATGCTTTAGAAGTTCCTTGTGGAGCATTTATCTTTTCTGCTGTCAATGGTGCCTTTGAAAGAGGCTGGAAAAATGGACAATTCTGTCCAGGATTGGAACCCTTGACCTTCATAATTGGAGACTGATGCTTTAACCTGTTGACAACATCATCTTCCACTATTTGAGTGACATATGTTGAGGTGTTTTGATCTTCATGTAACAAGTGACCTGGCATGAATGTCTGTTTTAGTAGCCTCTTTCAGTCACTACTGACAGCAGAAAAGATAAATGTGCTACGAGAAATTTCTGCAGCGTAGGAGATCATGTGGTCTACGGGTTATGGCATCAGACACCAAGTATGAAGGTCAAGGGTTCAAATCCTGGACAGAATGTCTATTTTGTCAGCCTCTTTCAGTCAATACTGATACCTGGAAAGATAAATGCGCCGCGAGAAATTTCTTTAGCATAGGATATCATGTGGTCTACGGGTTATGGCGTCAGACACCAAGTATGAAGGTCAAGGGTTCAAATCCTGGACAGAATGTCTATTTTGTCAGCCTCTTTCAGTCGATACTGATAACTGGAAAGATAAATGCGCAGCGAGAAACTTCTAAATTGTAGAAAGTCATGTGGTCCACTGGTTAAGGCAACAGACCTCAAATGCAAAGGATGTGAGTTCAAATCCTGATCTTGATCTATTAATAAAGTGGATCTAAATGATTAATTTGGGATCTCTAGATTAAAACCCACAAACTTCATAATAATCGGTCAAAATTAAGGCCAATTTCTGCTTAAATATCTTTTTTTACCATTTTATTTTGTCACTCCAGGAATGCACCGATTTCAAAGTTTTTTGCTGATACTGCCGATTTTCCTTTTTTGTGGCTTTTTAAGCAAAAACTCAAAAAAAGGAATATCGGCAGTATCAGCAAAAAACTTTGAAATCGGTGCATTCCTGGAGTAAAAATAGATTGATAAAAAAAGAACATACTTAAGCAGAAATCATGTCTTTCTTGACATAAATCCTTAATTTTGAGTAATTATGATGAACTTTGTGCGTTTTAATCTAAAAATCCCATGAAATACCAAAATAATCATGAACATCCACTTTATTTACAGACCGAGATCAGGATTTGAACCCATGTCTTTTGCTTCTGAGGTCTGATGCCTTAATCTGTGGACCACATGACCTTCCATGCTTTAGAATTTTCTCGTGACTCATTTATTTTTCCAGGTGTCAGTATTGACTTTGAAAGAGACTGACAAAATCAGTATACACTATGCTTTTCTCCCAAGATTTGAAACCTCGTACTTAATGTCTGATGCCATAACCTGTGGACCACACAACCTTCTATGCATTGGAAGTTTCTCCTGGTGCATTTAGAAAAACAATGTTTTTCGAATGTATGAAATTGCAATAAATTGCAAATTACTTAAAAAATGCAATGTCTTTTTCTGGATTTCTGCTTAAGATTCCATCAGTCACAGTTGAAGATGATTAAAATTAGAGACATCTATATTCTTTGCCAGTGGGAAAAAAAATCACACTAATGACACAAGGAATATTTTGTAAATAAATTTTTCATACAATCAGAATGTTGTATTCAAAAAATGGTGCAACATTTTTATGTACTCTGAAATCTACAATTAAAAATACCTTTCTAGTTTATACATTACATGTTCATATAACTTAATAAACTTGTTTTTTTTTAAAAGGTCCTGTAGGTTTTACAGATCTAGTCAAATTTTATTTATCAGAATGTAGGCAAAATGGCTAAACTAATGACAGTATATAAAATATAAATATATTTCTAAGCTGTAATTGTTGAAGTGAAGTTTACAGCTGGCCTATAACTTTATGTCCCCTTTGGTATTTTTGCTTGCCTTACTTCTTCTGTCCCAAGTTTACTTTCTAACATTTTCCAGGGCGTAAGTAGTAGCTTAACAAATATATCATCTTATTCTACACTCAAGTTTTTCAACAAAATATATTCTTAAATTAATAATTTCCTATTTAACAGACCTTTAAAAACAACAAAAAATCAAGACCCTAGGAATAGGAGGGGAAAAAAATGTCACATTCATAAAACTGATTAACGAACGAAAAGTCATGACCTTTTAAACAGTTCCACAAATAGTGATGTCAGACAAAAGAACGTTAATTGGCTGAAAAACATATCCCAAAAAGAATTTAAAGATATCTACACAGCATCAGGAGAGAATTATTTTTTCTTTCTCTCCTAGACACTCAGAGTACACAAAAAAATATTTTAAGGACTGGAAAAGTGGATTTTCCATGACATCTCCTCTAAGTTGTCATTAAAGGACGGGGGAGAAATGTGCCATTGGTGTTTTAAAGAATACATACAGGAAAACAAGTTTAAAATGCAAAACTTTTATTTGTGAGCCAAAGAAATGGATCATGATCCACCTGTGACCTCTAACTTAAACAATACAAACTAACAAACATCAGAAATAAAAGATGGGGGAACAAAAACAAAAAATCATATCAAAAAGTGACAGCAGGTGCCAGAGCCGATATTGTCAGCTTCTTTGTGTTAAACTGAAGATTTCACGGCTCGGACACGGAGAGTTTGAGAGTATGGGCGGACATGTCGGCAAGCGTTTTCCCCTTCGGTGGAGCCGGCAACTGAAACGACGCCTGGCTGCTGGTTTTCCAGTTCCTGTTTTGTTTTGTTCCCCAGGCGATGGAAGCACGAGATCATTTCTTTCCACCTGCTGTGGCAAAAACACACTAGAGGATACAGACGTTTAACACAAAAAGCAGGCCTAAAACTATGACCTAACACCAGCTGCCAGGTATAGCAAAGATAAAACTATTACTGAAAACTATATTCTACTGTTGTGTTAAATCTGAATTACGTAATAGATTTTAGGGGAAGGAACTTTGTAATTTGAACAAAAAAAAAAAACATTATGATTTTGTTTCTTTTACATAAAGGCAGGGAGGGGAGGACGCATCCCAAGTGTTTGACTTTCAGTCACCACTGCTTTAATTGCTGAGGTAGAGATGCGTCCCGCCTTGGGACTGATGTTTTCATAAGCTCTCCAGTCAGACAGGTGCCGAGGCTCAGCTTCCACGCCTTAAAAACCACCGAACCGATCCGTCCGCGTGTCCTTCGAACGCCCTTGGTTCCTTTGTGAGCTGGTAGGCAGAGAAAACCATCGACGGTGACTGGGAATGAAACACTGGGACTCAACTGGAAAGCCCAAAACACACAAAGGAAAGACCCACACGGCATCACTACAACCGAACCATTTAGCTTATCTTTAATAATACTTTTAAACTTGAGGGCGACAGCTGAGTGGCACAAGCTGATTAGTTACTGCTATGAATATATATTTTTATATATAAAAAACAAAACAACAAAAAAAACCAAGACATTTTCCCTTTGTAATCTTTGCTACATTCAATTGTCCAAACTCGCTGCTTGACAAGAGGCTCTTTGTTCGCTTCTAATTCACAGAAAAGATTTCATTTAAAATCTCAAAAAATACTGCTGGTTTTTGATCAGCCAGCCATTAAAAAAAAGAAAAAATACTGCAGCTCCGTTTCTTCCACATAAACCTCTAAATATTAAATCATAGTTTGAATTGAAAGGACATAGTGAAGTAACTTCAGCTCTAATATTTGATATGTTTTGACATGATGTAACAGAAGCTCTCCAAACGCTGATATGACCTGGTTTATCCCCAAACCATTGATAAAACAAGCGAGAAACAAAAGCAGAAAAGAAGGGGATCCGACTAAAGCTTTGCATACATGGGTCAAGGACAACAACAACAAAAAATTAAAAATAGCTTTCTATGGCCAGGTTGATTCCGTACAAAATAAAACCTAGCTTTTGGTTTTATAGTTACTCTTTCCTAAAACGTTTTAGGATTAATGATGACTGGCTCTGGCTCAGAGCGGCTCTATCTTAAGCTTTGGCAATGTCCGACGAGCAATTTAACCAGATTGCCTGGGCGTGTAGAGGGAAATTAGGCGGCTCTGCTTTCACATGGACTCGAACTCATCGATGCGCTGCTTGGTGTTGCCCTGCCGGATTTGCCGCAGCGTTTTGTACTTGTCTCGGCCCTGCTTGACGTTCTCGGCGTGCAGCACGTCGTTCTGCGTCTTCTTGGTCTCGTCTCGGGCGTCGGCCAGCTCCGAGCTCAAAGTCTGGACGGGAGAGACAGAGGAAGCCGGGGTTGATGAGGCAAACGGGAGGACAAATGGAGACAAACGTGAACAGGACAGAGGCAAAGGGGTGATTTGATCAAAGCTGGAGGTTCAAAATGCTTTTTTCCCCCCATTCACACTTCCTGCTGTGAGCGGTCATTATGAGAACATTCCTTTGCTCAACTTTCCTATTATCACTTTCTGTCAACATTAATAAAATATCCAACTTTCACTCAATGAGCTGATCTAAGCTAAAAACTTGACTATTTCTCTGAGCATCTCTGATTCTTAGGATTGTTCGTTTGGTTCATTTTTTTCAGTTTGTTTGGACATGATTTTAATTTGTTCTGGTTGTACAGCTTTAGTATGAGTCCTGGCCTATGCAGCAGCCAAGCTTGTATTTGGATTTTTTATTTTTTTTTATTTTTTAAATGTGGCTAAATCCAGATGCTTACATACACTGCATTAAGAACACGAGATAAATTTATTAAAACATTTAGAAACATTAAGGTTGAGCAAAAACAACCGAGACGTTGATTGTTTTTGTATGCAGTGCATGCAGATATGTGGATTCAGTTGTACATGAATAAACATGACAGAGGAAACAGATTTTTTTGAGGTGAATGAGTCGAGTGTCTGATTGAAGCCGGGCTACAGTCTAAGCCAGCACAGCTCCTGCTGAGGCCAGGAGGATGAAGACGAACGGACAAACAAGTGTGCCTTTCTCTTACCCTTATTTGCCATTGCTTGGATCGTGTTTCTTCTTTGTTACAAAACTGCTGTTAGAAAATAATATAGTCTTGTTGTTATTTGCTTTCGTGGGATGTAAATGTCTTTGTTTAATGCACCTTTAATAAGAAGGTTTTTTTTTTTGTTAGATTGTAGCAGCTTAACTGAAATGTATTCCAGACCTAATGTAGAAAGTGGTTTTAGACAAACTTTCGGATCACGAAGCGAGACGCCACCTTCCTTGGAAACCACCTCTGAACCCTTTCGCCGGCGCTTCTCACCTGCAGCTGCTTCTTGACCCTCTCGTTCTTCTGCGCTTCGGTGACGCGGGCCTCTTCGCTGCGGAGGTCCAGCTGGCAGACGCCCTCGTTGGACAGCTCGGCGCTGGCCTCGGCGTGGTTCTCGTCCTGCTCGTCGTGCTCGGGCTCGGCGTCGCCGCCCGGGTGAGCGGGCGCGGGTGTCACGGCGGTCTTGAGCTCCTCCTTGGTCTTCTCCAGGTCCTCCTGAGCAGACAGAGCCTGCAGGAGGACAGAGGACGACACGGACACTGAGACCGAGACCCACAAGGCTTTTGTAGCTGGGCTTGGCACCGTGAAATGTTTGCTGTCACAAACAGACATGCTAACCTTGCATATCCACATTATTAATGTCACGGTGTCTATGTGCGATAAAACTCATCAAATGTCGCAAGGAAGTGTTAAGAAAAGGCTAAAAAGATATTAAAATATGGAGCTAAGTTAAGATTATTATGCCTTTAAGTCGGTTAAAAAGGCTTTTGAAGTCAAATTTTCAGATTTTTTCCCATATGTTCCACATGGATAAGTGGGCAAACTGATGGATGACAGAGAGACATAACGGACGGATAACAGAAATGAATGGAATAAAAAGACAAACACGCACAAAAATAATAAAATGGACGGACAAACTGATGGGTAGATAAAAGAATGAATAAAAAGTTAAATCTGTGAACGGATCATCTAACTGATGGGTGGACAGAATAATTAATGGTTAGATGCACAAACCACATGGATAAACCGACGAACAAGTGGGGGAAAAAAAAAAAGTGAAGGATATTATGGGTTCAACAATACACAAAAATAAAGGTAAGGTACATACCTTAGTTTTAATGTCGCGGTTTGGTTTTCGGTACGTTTTAATCAAAAGAAAAACAAAATTTTATCCCTCTTTTTACTTGAATCAGTAAAAAAAACTCTTGACTAAAAACTGACTGGAGATTTGTTTTGATTTTGGCGATTACTAAAGCACAAGCAGGTTGAGAGACAACGACTAAACCGCTTCAAATTGGTTATCGCAACATTCGCTAATAAAGAAATGCATACATTGCGAGTTTAACTCGAGCCAGAGTACGAGTTAGACTCGCACATTACAAGCAAACCTGTCATCAGAAAACAACATCTGCCATAATAAAGACTGACACGGCCTTAGAGGCAAGTTCAACGCTCCAGGCAGCTGGATTTGGAGACTATTTTTTTTCTATCAGTGATGTTTACATTCTACTTGACATCATTTAAGGTGAGCAATTCAGTAATCTTTGGATTGGTCTTCCTTTTCTTCCTCCATCAGTGTTAAAAAAGAAACCTTCGTGTTGTGAGCTCTGTTTTGTTTTGGATTAGTTTTTTATTGTGTTGTTCAGTGGAACGTACAGTTGGTGGATGTCAGTTTCTATCACTGATTCTCAAGAGTTAAAACTGGCTTTGAAATATGGAATCAGCACCCTGAGCATCGGCGCTGGCCTTTTTTGAAAAAGAAAAAAGTAGTGATACAGAATCATACAACGTCTTAAATACCCATGAAACTTTTGACACTCTTATTCAGTTTTTACAATCTCTACAAGTAATGACAACTGCAGTACCTTGTGCTGCCACTCGGTGGCCTCATCCTCCTTCTTCCTCTTGGCCTCCTCCAGGAGAGCAATCTTTGCTGTGAACTCAGCCAGCTCCGTGGCCTGGGACACCAGAAACACGGCCGTGTTACAGATACTGAGCGCAAACGCAGAAGAGTTTGAAATGCGCCAAAAGCCAAAAACACACCAGTTGCTCTTGGGTCTTCTGCTGGTCTGCCGCCTGCTTGGCCAGCTCTGCCTTGGCCTCTTCAGCTGCTTGTCTCTCCCTCTCCAGCTTCTCGGCCTCCTCTCGTGCTTTCTGTCTTTCCTGCTCCAACTCCATGGCCCGGCGAGTCTGTTCTTCAAGCTCTAGCAGAGGGCACAGACACAGGTTTAAGTTGATTTAAACCAATGGTGCAGTCGCAGCAAACATGATGGATGTTGGGAACAGAAGAGTATGAGTACCTCTCTGAGCCTTCATGGTCTGCTCTTCGATCTGCCGCAGCCTCTCCATGAGCTCTTCCTTCTCTCGCTCTATTCTTTCCTTCTCCTTCTCGGCAAGCTCTCGTTTCTTCTTTTCATTCTCCAACTGGGCCCTGAGAACATTCATAAGTATGCCAAATGACCATTTCTGTAGGGAGGCACAAGGCTTCGTCAAATGATTTGAACAAATAAAGAAACATGGGGCGTTAGGGGCTATAACTCCAGTTGACACAGAGCTGCAGTCCATCTTGGATAACAGTAAAAGTTTCACTCTGGGTTTAAAATTCTTCATATAATCAATTTCAAGTTAAATTTTTTTAATGCTTTTAAGTTTTTACTTGATGGGAACATTAAAAACATTTTGTTGTGTATTTAGTCTCTAGGAGGTCATTTTTTTCAGTCTGTTCAGTGTTTTCTAAAGCATATTACCGACAGAGTGTTCCTACCTTTCCATCTGCTTGTGGTGCTTTTCTTCCCGGGCTTGGGCCTTCATCTGCTGCACCTCAATGGTGTCAGGCTTTCTTCTCCTCATATACAACTCGTGGTTACCCATACACAACGCCAAAATACGCTTGTTGATGCGCAGTCGCGGGGCATAAAACACAAAGTCCTGGAAAAATTGAGAGTAAAAGCATACTTTTTTTTTTTTACAGAACTTGCATTGGTTGACGCCTCAGGTTCTCTGACGACCATTTACTCACAGGTGCTTTTTTGTCAATAGGCTTGATCACAAACTTCTTGTCATTAAATGAGATGTTTCTGATCTCACTCCAGGGGAAGCCGATCTTTGGTGTCAATCTGAAAGAGAGAAAACATCAGAATTGGGACTGGAGTTTTCATAAAAAACAATTACACCAACACCCACCATGGGTGGATTTAGCATTAAAACTGGTTCAGATAATTAGGAATTAGACTGCCTGGTACATTGAGACGCTTTCTTTCTTGTTTATTTCTCATGTTTCTTAGATAAGGAAAGAAAGCTGTAATCTTTGATAACGCAGATTCCTATCAAGAGGAAATTCCATAAGATCAGTAATTAAATCTATTCTCTCTTTCCAAAAAGTGAAAAATAAATCTGATTCATCGGAATAGGAAATCCCCTTGAACAATAAAAAGATGGGAGTTTTTTCTCCTTCCACTTTCTAACAATATCTGTAACTCTGCACCTTCAGGTTTAAGGTTACACCATAGACATCGTTATGATGACACACACATTGACAAACCTCCACCAACTGTTACAACTGAGACATTAGGATATGAGCTTCCAGCTAATGCAGTGTCTGCATAATTACAGCTTTATACCTTAAAAATCTCTTTTTTTATTCTTAATAGTACAAATAAATAAGTTCCCAATGGATTTGCTACAGATATTCTTTGGGATCAGGCTTTAAATACTGAATACAGACTGAAAACATCTTCGCATTTCCAAACTGCAATCTCTAAAAAGGACACATCTTTAATCCCAAAACCTGTAAAAATACTTAAATGAAATTCAAACTGTGTAGAAACCCTATTAGATATTAGATGTGTGTTTCAGTTCTAGGCTTGAGAACTTCAGTGTGAATCCCTTACTTGTCGTCGTGTTCATAGATGTTGAGACCCAGAGCGTCCACGCCCAGCCACAGCTGTGTGCCCTTCTTGTTTTTGATCTCAAAGTAGTTCACTCCATACATTTCCAGGTCTTGAGCAATTTTTAGGTACTCCATCATTGAATCTTCTCTAAAAAAAAAAAATACAAGAGAAAGGATTTTAAAACTATTACAACTATTAGAACAAAGCATAGTCAAATTTGTATTTGACTGTTTTATCAAATACAAATTGGAGAAGAACGTTAAATCAAACATTGTGAAATTATATGACATTTTTTCACATTTAATCCAGTGATATTCTATCATCAAATGACAAATTTAAGCACATAATGATAGAAAAGGCTGAGCAGTTACCTGAGCATTCCTTTGTGCTCCTCATGCCAGGTCTGTATCCTGTCCTCCCATTGCTCCTTCGTCAGCTTGTGCTGCTCCAGAACTCTGGGAAAACACACAGACAGTGACGTTCACCTGGAGGAATGTCAAATAGCCTAAAATTGTTTCCTCCGGAGGAAATAATACAGTACTCCAACAGGGAATGAAAAACAGTTGATTTTCCTTTCACAACAAAAGGATCACTCTCTCACGGAAGTGAGCAGGTTGCTCCAGACGTTACAAAGCAGTCTGAACTTTTTCTGTTTTTTAATCACACAACAGATAAAAGATATCTTTATTTTATTTTTAAGCAATAGTGCTCTGAATACAAATGCAAACAACACATTTCTGAGTTTTATTTTTTTTTTAAACTTAGAAAAATGTATGTATTGTCCTTCCACTTCACATTTCTGCATAACTTTGTGCTGTCTAGTCAAAAGAGGGTCTATTGTGGTCACATACCTCTGAGGCAGTAGTCTGTCATGGGTCAGGTATCCAGCCTTATGGACATCTTTGTTGTAGTCTCCATACTTGGCCTGGACAGCATATGAAGCCAGCAACACGGCCGTCTCTGGAGGACAGTAGTTCTCATCGTTCAAAATTGCCTCTTTGACCTAAAAGAGAAATGAAAATGGAAATAATTGCACATTAGAGATTTTGTGTCCAGATTTTTATTTTAAGTACGAGTGGAGTCACACAAATGTTTACATTTCTTTATCAAAACATAAAATAAAAAATGAGCGTTTTACCTGCAAGAAGAAGAGTCTCTGTGTGATCTCTTGGATCAGTTCCTCAGAAACGTCCTCTGGGAAGAACTTGGCCCTGAACTTGAACTGCAGAGGGTTTTCTTTTTTCACATCTTGCTGGGTCACCTGGGAAATATAACCAACATTATGATCCATCACCGTCAGTTTATACCAACTAAGCAAGTCACATGAATTAGTTGGACAAAATTATTTGCCATTTTAATTCAAACACATGCAGAAATACCTTTAGCAGATTGTTAAAGTGGAGATTAGCCCAAAATCAAATAATCAAAAATAAAAACAAATCAACAACTGACCTTCTTGTTCAGTTTTAGCCAGGTGACGTAACCTTTACTGTCCACATACTGCAGACCGAAGAACCAAACCTCCCGCAGACCTACTGTTTTCACCACCTGGAATGGGAAATAAGAAAAAACTGTGCATGTCAACTCTTCCACAGTAAAGTTTTTAAAATTCTCCTCATGGTGGGACTTCCACCATCATGAAATGTTTAGCTACTTTAGTGACACTCACCTGGTCAAAAAGCTGTTTTCCTGTGGTGTTAGGCTGGATGGCAAACTCCAGCTCTGCATCCATGGTGGTCACACGGACATTGATCTGCGCAAAAAACAAAATATAAAAACTGTAATTTACTTTGATTATACTATTAGACATAGGTACACCTATCAGGATTTTCCTGGCTGGTAAAGTGAATACAGCTATGTGACCAAAAACAGTCGGAGCTCTTAATTCATAAAAAAATAAATAAAAATACAATTTCCTGTACTTGATCTACCGTTGACACATAAGACTCAGTCATGAGAAAATTGGCTGATTCAGATCTTTGGCCATTTGACTGCTGTATTTCTAGTCCTACAATGCCAAAGGCTTCATTGAGTAAATGAAAATTATGCAATAATGACTATTAACTCATCATTGCATTTGCAGGCTTTCTTGAGCTCCAAAAGTAGAAATAGTACTACTTTTTGTGTGAACCTATTTATCCGATGCTGCCGTTTTCCCCCCTGTAGGACAAGAAACGCCATTTCTATTTTATTAACATTTTTCTTGCATGGAAATCTCAACCCCTCCGTGGTCACCAGATGAGATCACAATGGCGACTCTGGTGAGCCGTGGAACGGCAACACAGAGTGATGGAATGAAAGAGGAAAACAAAACAAGAACTAAAATATGGTGGATCGATTTGAATTAATGACAAAACAATTTGGTTTTTAAACTGCTTTTGTCTACTATACATTTTAGACGTTTTCACAAACTTCATTTGTCTTTGTCTTCACACACCTGTGGTTGAGACCCAAAAAGTCCCAGTAAGATTGAATTTTGGCATCATGTAGAAATGCACTGATACACTTTTTTCACTTCTGATACCGGTATCTGAGGTTTGGCATCAGCCGATACCGATTCGATACAGAAAAGCAGCTCTGAGTTGACTTAAGACGTTCCTTTATTTGACATAAATAACTTTGCACCAGTGCAGCAAACTTAAATTACACAGATAGCTTTATAAGCTTGGTCAAACATGTAAAAACTGAAAAAAAAAAAGAAAAAAAAATTGTCAAATTGTTTAGAAAGTGCAATCAGAAATTGGAAATATATTGCAAAATGAATAAAGCGTGACGTTGCTCAAAGCATAGAATTAGACCGAATAGATCTGCTCTTATCGATCCAACAGTGTCACAAATACCCAATCTAGATTTTTTTGTTTCAGTGCATCTCTCTTGTATCATCTATAGTTTAGTCCTGAATTTCAAAGCAAAAAACTTTCCTTTACCAAAGTAAAGCAAACTATCCTCAAAATATACGTGAAATATAACATATCAAATGACAAAAAAACAAAATACAAGTTCTGCACTACTAGGATTGCAAAGAAACTTTAAAGGAATATGCAGCAGAAAATTTATATTTTATCCGTCATGCATTCATGTTTTGGGATGAAAGTGTCGAGTGCAGTTGAAGGGTTGTAGCGGCTGTCTGGGGTTTCTTGGCATACCATAGCAGTACAAACACATTAAATCGTTTCCATCCTACAGACCAAGCACTGCATTGTGAGAAAGACCAATTCTTCAAGCCTGTTGCTTACAGGCCTCTGCTGGGTGGAGCAGACGCTAAAAGTCAGCCATTGGCTGCGGCTAAGCTGCGCTGGCAGCAGGCCGAGCAGCAGCTGATGACAAAGAGCGAGGAGGGCTGACCTCAGAGGCATCTCACATCCTTCCTCTCACACCTACGTGCACGTAGCGCAGCGCATGAGCTCAGCGGCAGTTTGCAGCACATGATGAGAAGCGGCGAGGTGCTCAGCAGGGCGGATGGTGACAAGCAAGTAGGGCAGGGTGAGGAAGCGCAAGAAAACGAAATGAAATTGTGAGTGAGGCAGAGCGCAACAGGAAGCACAAGAGAAGATCTGGGGAAACTGAGATGAAATTACAGTAAGAGAACTTAAGCGCCAAAAAAAAAAAAAAAGCTGAGGAGATTATTTTCTCCTTTTTCTGCTTAGCAATTATACACAAAACCTCAGGAATGATTGTTTTGGATTCCTCTGCTCTAATTTTAATCAATTTTTCTGCCATCATTCCTCTCGTGGTTTCCCTCAGCGCCGTCCCAAGAATGAATAGCCCAGGAAACCTGAGCAAACGCTGAACTTAAACCTCGTGACTCCCACTGAGTACATGTGAAAAGTTGGAGCATGCCTGAGACAGGGGTCAGAACAGAACACACACACTCATCTCTGTTTTTAAGTTGTGACACTCTAGTCTTCGTGGTCCGTGTTTGCGGCGAAGCATCGAGTACGACGCTGCCAAAACATTGGAAACCAACACCCTGAGGAAGAGGAATCTCGTCTGGAGCAGACAGTTAATCCCTTCGCTTGCAGACAGAGGGGGAGGAGATGAGCGACGGAGCAACATGCTGGGGCTGCGACGCCGCTAATCATACAAAGCGACAAATGCAATGTCTTCAAGAACTGACTTTTGCAAGTCCATTTGTTAGAGATATAATAAATTTAAAATTATTATTTGTGTGAAATTAGACTATTATCAATTGTCTGCTAGGTTTAAACTTTTAAAATGATCTAACAACTGCAGGGAAAGGATACAAAAAAACAAAAGAAAATGATTACCAATTTGGGAATTTAAACTATTTGGCATCTCAGAAAAGTAATTAATGTTATCAAAGGGCAAAGTCAACACTGGATCAATTCGCTCATTCTCCAATTTGAAGAAAGGTTCATACTTTGAGAACAAATCACCATGCTATGGGAGAAAGCTTGATCCACACCAAACAGAGTTGTAGTTAGTGCAACATGGGAGTTTCTGAAAGTGATGCATAATCTGATCAGAAAAAGGTGAGATCTTTGAGTTTCCAAGCAGCTGGTCACTGATTGGGGCCACTGAGATTTCTCTACCGATAAAACACACGCAGTAAAAGTAGACAACACATATAAAGAGACTGGCACACTGTTTAGGAACAGCAGATGATCACCTCAGTCAGACAGAGAGCAGAAAAAACGTGACAAAAGCATTAAGTGGCTTCACCCTGATGGGTAAATCCTCAGCCATTCAAAGAACTTTTACCTAGCTTTATTTACTTCTTTTGCCTTAAAAAAAAACATTTTCTACACGTCTTCTTCCGCAAAGCTAATCTTGCTCAACTTTAGCCTTCTTTAGATTTGTGCAGCATCATTAACAGCATGCGGTCAATTTATGAGATTCTCGCTCTCCATTTCAGCGGCAAAGCTCAGTTCTCACTCTGATTTGACCATTGTTAAACGTGCAGCTGTTTAGTCACCGTAAGCTGTTTACAGAGGCTTTGCTGAGAGCGGTCTTAAAGCAAACACACACCGACTGCAGTCAGTACAGAGCAGCTAATCTGAGCTGCCAGGCTCAGAGCAACTGTCTGTCCCTCTGATTAACCTCCCTGCACACCGAGGGAATCCTCCCACACAGGGAGGGGAGGCCAGAAACTATTCATCTGAAAGCGGGGGTCGTCATTTTACAGATACGTTCTGAAAAACTGGGTGGGATCTTTATGTTGTGAAGCTCATCCTTCCTCGACAGTCGCTCAGTTGCCTGGTGATCTTCTGTCTGCAAGCTGCTCTTTTACTTCCACAGAACCAGGATGTTGACTTAAACTGGCCCCAAAAAGTACACAGACCCCCCTCTCTCTCTCACACACACACACACTCTCTCTCTCTTCAGCAAACAGAAAAATTGCCTCAAGCAGGAAATCTGAAAGTCTTCTTCATGGAACGGTTTCCAAGCTGAGGGAGTAAAATGTTAACACAAATACAAATGAACAACTCAAATATGTGTTTAAAGCAGAAACCAAAGACTAGAGATGGACCAATCAATCACCCATATATTGGAATCAATCAATTTGGTGATTCTCATGTTAAAGACTGATAAATCTGTTTTTATGTCTCCTGCTTTTTGATTAAATCCATAAATCAGAACTTAAAAATACGTTTTCATTATGATCCTCTCCAACCTAGTCTAGCTACAATACACATGTCCGTTCTTTTTGATTGACTGGGTTAATCTAAAACACCCATATGGAAAAATTAGCTTTGCTTCTGAAGGTTCACAGGTTTGTGGTGAAGTTTTCTAAATTTCTAAACTTCTATCACTCAAAAACAACAGAAACTCAAACTTTACTTCAATATGAATTTCTGACTTTTGGTTAAGTCTGACCAGCCACTTCCCTTTTTTCTCCTCTCGTTCTTCTACAAACTGTACTGCATAAAGAAAAGCGGCGATGTGTTTGATAGAGGATGTTTAAAAGGGGAATTACAAGATTTTCGCATCATAGAACTTCCCCTCATGCATATCTGATTTTTATTAAGCTACAAAAGTGCAAAACTGTACTTCTGATGTATTCAATAAAAAAATAAAATAAAACTGATTTCATACAAAAAAAAATTGCCTGATTCCAATCAGTCTGATTGATTGGTGCATTCTCAAACGATTAGTTTCACATCAAGACATGAGAGGCACTTTAGAAAATCCAGAGACAGACCATGAACTTGTTTTCTACCTATACAAAGCTACCAGATTTTTCTCTATGACCAGGCATTGATCCTAGCAGAGCAGCAGGTTGTTTACTGTACGACGAGAAGAGGAAGTGAAGGAGGAAATCAGTGCTCGTCTGTTCCTCTTTAAATCTTCCTAAAGCCCAAGCCACCTCCTACCATCCAAGAACAGGGAGGTACCTCACTTACAGCATGCCTAAAATTCATCCAGTTATATTTTGCAGCTTCCTAATTACAAACAGTAAGAAACAACCTTGCTTATGAGCAGAAGAAAAACTTAGCCAGAATCAGATAAATGTGGAATAACTCATTTAAAATATCCACGTTGATCAGCACCAAAGGAGTGTGAGAACAAGGATTCCCAAGTATAATTTGGATAAAGAGGCTCGACTGTGGAAAGCAGACACCCATGACAAGACTGCATCAAATTGGTTTTGTTTCAGCGCTGTTCACATCCTTGGACTGAGGCATTCTCTTTTTACCCTTTTCAACAACAATGGCTGCAGTGTTGCTGCTGCAGGCCCAGTGGGCTTGGCACTCTGCAAGACAGTATGGCTGTTGTTTACTTGGAAGAAGTGCATGAGGAGTGGAAGGAAGCAGGACGGTGAATGCACCACTTCCAAGACTCTTCACATTCACCTTTAAGTAAATAGATTTTGAACACAACAAGAGACTATTTGCGCAACTAACACATGCAGGAATGAAGCATGAATTACTCCATCTTACCGGTTTAGGCATGTTTGCTTCCTCTCCACCTTTCGCCCAACAGCTGAGAGGATAAATCCGTCAGCGGACGGAAGTGAGACCTGAAATTAAAAGAACATTTGTTTTTTAAACAAGTGCTCTGGCAATGGATGAGTTCAGGAACAATCAATACGTTCAATTTTCACATCAGAGTCCAGAATTGCCCAGCTAGGTCTTGATAGAAGTATTGAAAGTTGCAAATAAAACAAGAGGAACTTTATGTGAAGTCAGGAGGGAAAAGGACGAAAACAAATACTTTCCCATCTCTTTCGATGACAACACAAAACAAAGAGGTGCTTGTGCAGTGAATCCCACCAAGTTCGCTTAAATGTACATAAGTGGAAATGGAAATAGTCAGGAGGGAACTGAATTACAGCCAAGCCATTATTTAGGGGGCGAATACAGTCATTTATATGATCAATTTTGCGTAAAAAAACCCTAAAAATCATAAAAAAGCACTGTACTTTGTACTCTGTCTCCTATTTAATACAGCTGAAAGTCTTTTGGGGTGTGTTTCTGCACATTCACTGACATTTCTGTCCTTTCTTCTTCATAAAATAGATCTATATAGAGCAGCTTTAACACATATTCTCAATGGTACTTGGATTTGTTCATTGAATAAGTAATTTTAACACAGGAATATGCTTTGATTTAATCAGACTGTAGCTGTGCCTCTAAGCTGAGGGTTGGTGTTTTTTCTGGAAGGTAAACTGCCCTCGCAGTCTTATTTGCATCCTCTAACCATTTGCCTTTCCATTTCCTTCTACGTTGTCGTATAAAGTCATTGCTCCTTGGTTTTAGAAGAGCTGTCCCAGCTTTCTAAGCATTCCGTCAGACTGAGATTTAAAGGGGCAAAAGAAAATGAGGTGGATTAGCAGTGCTTGCCAAATACTGATAGCGTCAACCAGGACATGTTACTGTGGAATACAGTCTCTGCTGCCCAGATATTAGCTGCTAGCAAGTACAGCTACAGTCTTCAGTCAGAGGTTTCTTCCAATTGGTTGCAAGACTGACTGCTACCAGACACCATCACCGTCCACAAGTATTTTAAGAAATTTCAATGGTACGAGTTAAGACACTTCCCTTTAAGATACTTCTTTGACTTACACTTTATTTTAGACAGTTTAGGGTTATAATTTTACCATAAAAGTGTCTAACACACATGTCCAACAACTTAATAAAAATGTAAAAATAATCTAATTGATTTAAACGATGCGGATTTTTTACAACTGGGGCGTTTGAAGGCCAACATGTCTCGTTAAATCAGCTAGCTCGCCTATTTACCCGCCGATTTGGCTTCCGTTTAAACTGAAATTTAACCACAACTTCATCAAACAACTGTTGCTAGAAAACACACTAGCATCAGACTGACTGCCAAGTACACCTTCAATGTTTGACGGAAACAAACAGCATCTGCTTTTTGAGTTTCTAACTACAGCACGGCAATTGCTATCGGTGTAAATATACAGTCTTTAGAAGGGAGCCCTTGAAATCTGACATTTTCTTGCTAGTGGGTGTAGTCCGCATAACGGGACGAGCCTAGCCGAGGCTGTGAAGTTTCGCTTGTTGGTAATTCGCTAAATTTACCGACAAAATTCAGAAAGTCGTTGAGAAAGGGCTAATAAAACCATGTTTTCTGAGAGTTTGTTCAGTTTAATGGACACAACCCGGTTTAAATCTGTATTTGTGAGACGCCAACGGCGCGAGCACGAGGACATCCGCTAGTAGCGCATCAAAGTTGCAGAGAAGCTCATCTTTTTTTAAACTCACCGGGGGTCGACGTGTCTTCCTCAAAATTCAAAGGGACGAGCTGAGCTGTAACCAATTAACCACAACGATAATTTAATGCCGATTCCCGTTTTTAAGTCTCTTACACTCAATCACCTAGAGACACGAGAAAAGCGTTTAAGTCTAAACAACCGTAAGGCGATTTGAGGCGTCCATGTCAACGTACACGGAATAAAATACCGCACGTTCCGGTTGAAGCTTACAAAATAAAAGCCTAATTCGGAACGGTCTGAAGAGGGAGGCAGTAGAGTCGACCTTAAAACATTTCGGGTTCTAAAGATTTTCCCCATAGACACGAATCTGATTTTTCATATACTAAACAGGAATGCCACATCAAAGCTGAATGCTAATGTTCTGAGTTCAAATTGGAAGTTGAAACATGCTACTTTGTAAATTTTCTTTTATTTTGAAGAACAATTCCAACATTTCCGACCAAGTCTTGGGTTCTTATTACAAACTTGACACGCTTTTATATATAGGGATGTTCAATATGGCTGTCAGGCAAGGGAGGGATGCAACATCTGACTGGGTTATGGTACGTGCGGTTAAATACATGGAGGGTGGATTTAGCTAGCGCAAAACTGAGTAGATAGCATCCCCAGAAATTAACACATGAAGTATTTTTATTTTTTATTTTCAGGGAGGGAAATAATAATGTACAAATTTTTGCATTTAAGAGTAGGTCTGAACTGAGTTGAGCGCCCCATTCTGGAAATATGAGTCCACGCTCAAAGTTTTGGGGATTTTGCTAAGAACCACATAAAAATTTAAAAGATTTAATTCATATTTGCACTTCAACTTACATGTTTGAAGCTTATTGTTTCTGTTACATTTGTCTCAATACCTGTCAATCGTTCCTAAAAAAATTTCTATAAAAACTTATGCAGGTTGTGAAAATACAGTGAAATTTGGGGCAGCTACTTTTCAGAAATTATCCACAAGCTTGCTACACAGTATGGGAAAGTATGTTAGTTGATTTTAGCAATTTACAGGTTTAGTTAAGCATGGAAAAGACATTGAAAAAAATATTTATTTTCCCGGACGTAATTCTCGTATTTCAACTCTAATAACTATAAGATAACTCTGTTTTTTTTCTATGGAAAAATTACATTTTTATTTTATTTTATTATTTTAAATGGTCATAAAGACTAGTTGTCTAAATGTAAGTGTGCAAATTTTTTTTTGGAGAAATCAAGCTAATAGTTTCTGTTTATGGCTCTCTAGTGACACCTGCAGGTTTCACGGTGTAAATAACATAAAACATTTTTTTAAGAACGGTCCTGGATATTTCTTAGTGCTCTCACTGTAATCTCGCATAGCATAGTTAGAAATGAGCTATTAATAACTATTATAAACTGAATCAAAACCTAAAAAGACACAGAGCAGGAACTAAGCTAACACAATTAAGAAGATGCAGTTGGATCCAAACTATTTGAGGAGGAGAAGGAGAAGGTGGAGTACTAAAGCAAGCAGGTATACGCATTAAGGAAAGCTTTCAACGCAAAGTTAAAACACAAGGTTTTATCTGTTGCTTTACATAATAGCAAATTAATTTACTGTTTGTTTGCACAAAGGAATATCTCTTTTGGAGAGCTTAGTAATTGCTTTATATGTAAGTCACAAATATGAAAGATAATTCAATGTCCCTCTATTGGGTTAGATCTGCATTTTATTCAGGGTGTTTTGTTCATATAAGCAAATACATACATGCAAATTAGAAGTGCATCTACATCTGAATATGACTGAAAATGTAACTTATATCACCAATAATTCAGAAAACTGACTCCACAATTAGATAAATTACAAAGAGCAATATTTTTATCACTGTATTTGTCTTTTTTGTTTGTTTTTTGCCAATAATTGTTGCTTTTTCAGCACCGTTCAGTCCTCACCCTACAAGAAAAAGCTTTGCTCTCTTTTTGAAATGTAATCTACTCTTCACCACTTCTTCCTAGTTGGTGTTGAGGAATGCACACACTGCCTCAGTCGACTTGGTTCTGCTTTAAAAATCCACGAAGGGTGCTGCTGTCCATGTTGCGTTTTTTCTTCTTCCACTCAACTTTTTAACATCCCTCCACTTTTTTTCCCCACTTCTGTTCATCATTCTGTGAAAATGACTGATTAGATCAAGTCATTCGCCAATAACTTGCATGCAGTGTCCTTCATGTCAACTTTATTCTTGCTTTTCACAAATCTTGTGCGTTTTCTCCTCGCATCTGGTCATGAAGCTGCCGCACTGACACAGAACCCAGAATGTCTCTGGATAAACGTTAGTCTCGGTGCCAAACTGAAACCAAAAGTGAGTTTGTTCCCTTTTTTTTTTTTTTCTTTCTGGAAATTACGCCCATTTAAAATCCGCTGATTCCTCTGTTTCCGTATCCTCTGGACTCCCCCCTTTCTTTGGCCACATCTGAGAAAAAAAACTTGACTAACAGAAGTGTCACATTGTGCTGCACATGGAGCTCGCTCGCCTTGGTCTGTATTTAGACTGGCATATCACCACGTCACAAGATCTTAGTCCATATGACTGCGAGCACGCTGCTGTATTGTCAAAGCAATGAAAGGGCCCTCTGTGGGGATAATTGGACAAATTTGTGTTGATTGTTCTTACCAGAATTCATCAGATGGGGATCCATGAGATAAAACACCAGACATTCAAAGTGAAAAACCTGAACTGAGTAATAATTGGAGTTTTCACAGAAATTATGAGATTTATTTTACGTATATATGTGTATATAAGGTCAAATTTAGTTGAAGTAGGCGACTTTCTTGGTTCAATTTTGTTTCAAACGAAATCCTGAGATGATCACACAATGCAAAGCTAACCTCAGCTACATCGAAGAGGATCATATTGGCAGCTGTAATGTCGTTAACGCGGCTGCAAGAACAGAATCATGGAGGTCATTATGTGTTATGCGATTGCAGAACTGCCTTCAGTGTCCCTTCCTTCCTTCCTCTCCTCCCCTCCCGCTCTTCATTCAGCTGACCAAAATAAGCATCCGTCTGTCTCTCTTCTCGTTATTCCTTCCGAGGAGTTTCACCTGAGCCGTACTCTTTGCAGGGCGCTCGCACGTCTGAACTTAGCTCTGTGCAGTTGGATAAATATACATTTGTTGCGTTGCTACAGGCTGTGACTTGCATGTGAAGAGAAATCTGCTGAGAGCCTTTTTTTTTGTTGTTGTTGTTGTTTTTAGTCCAGTAAATATGGGACAAAAGGCATCTCTGGTGGAGGAGGTGGACGAGGTGGACAAGGTGGACGAGGTGGACAAGGTGGACGAGGTGGACACGGCGGGGGAGGTGTTGTCAACAGTCGGCGGTAAGGAGAGCCGCCGTTTTCTGCCATCTTTTCCTCTTTACGTCTTCAGATTTTTGTAAACATTTTCACTTCTTGCCTCAAATCTTGTTTGAGACATTTCAGAATCATCTATACAATAAAAGCCTGTAAAATCACACAAATAAATTAAATAGAATAAAAAAATTTTTTTAAAAATTGGCGGTATAATTTCCTCAACCAGTAAGTTTATTTTAAGTGAAGTTCATTCCTAATTGTATTGCACATTTTATTTCTTTATTTGAAAAATAAATCTCAGTAGCCAACACATATCTTAGTATATGAGAGACTTTTTATTTTTAAGATTTGTCATTCTAAAACAAAATCTACAGTACGCTGTGATGAGTTTGAGCTTTTAATTATTTATTTGAGCTGTTCGTTTTTAGATGATTGCACCACAAATAAATGACACAGTTTCTGAACATTTCTGGAAATTGACGCACAGCAACACTGGCAATGCAACAACCCCTCAGTACGACGCTGCCACCACCTTGCTTGACAATTGCTACATCATTCTTACACTTCACATCCTCAGTTTGACTCTCCCAAACATTCATTCTTGTCATTGTAGCCAAAAATGCTTAACCTTTGTCTTATCTGACCGTGAAAACTTTTGTCCAGAATGTACTCATTACTTTGGTTTCTCTCAATTAGTGTGCTTTTAGTGTTTTCACACACTTAAAAAAATACTAAAATAAACCTTTTAGTCACAAAATGTGGCAGTAGCAAGCTGGCATAAAAACTAAAGTGCTTTTCTATAGTAAAAACAAATACAGTGGAGGAAATTGTGGCACTTTTTTTTTATAGTGTGACATAGTGGACAGACTTTTCTTTGGAAAATTTGCCTATTGGCAGATGATTCAAACCGCATCAGCAAAATGTGGGAAAAAAATGGATGAAAATAATCAGTGTTTCACTTTTTATACAATTTATGTCGCAGCTTTTTCCAGAGTTTATTGAATTATTCTCTTTGCTCAAATACCTAATTATGGAAGTATATTAAAGTCATTTAAAGTGGCAGATAGTTGCATGTGTTTAATCACAAATACAGCTGGGTTAAAAACGTCTTCCTCAGCCTCTCTTCCTAATGAAATGATCTATTTTCATTTCATAGCTGTTCAAGTTGGCTTGATTGGCCAAAATATGCAACTTTACATCAACCCACTTGCTATAAATAATGGAGACTTTCCCTTAATAGTTGTTCTTTTTTTTTTTCTCTGCTTCCCAAATTTCTTTCTTTCTGTGACTCGTACAGCATTTTACGACAAAGAATTAGGGTCATCATGCTAAGGAAATAAAAAAGTAAATAAAATCATGAGAATAAAGTCGTAGTTTATTGTTTTTCTACTATGACTTTATTCTAATATTATTTCAACTTTATTCTCATACGACTTTATTCTTGTAACGTTAAAACCTTATTCTCGTGACATTATGACTTCTTGAAATTTTACAACTTGATTCTAGTATAATTTCTTGTGATATTGCCACTATATTCTCATTTAATTTTGTAATTTTCTCATAGTTTGGCCCTCATACTCCATATCATTTAGCTTCAGCTTGGTCAGGATTTGTTAATGTCGCAGTAATTTAGTTTTTGGAAATCTGTGCTTTTGCCCCTGCAGCTTGTTGTGCATAAAACTCTTTTGCTTCGTCAGATGAGAAATAAGAGTGGGACTAATATTTGGGCGAGACAGAAACACGTATGAATATATTCACATCCTATTAAATCAATTCCTGGCTGTCTTGAGAACGCTGCGTTCAAGAAGAATCTCAACACGGGGGCGGGGGGAAATGTTGGAACAATTCATCTTTTTGTTACAACTTAACTCCCGACTCTTCTGCTTCACTCATTAATAAATCAAATTGTGCAGGATACCAGATAATGAAAAGTGCATGAGCAGACTTTTCCTGTTGCCTTTGAAGTCGCAAAGTGGGAATGTCAGTGCGATTGTGTGATGATAAATTAGGTAAGGCAGAGATAATGCAATTGTCTAAAGAAGGTGGAGACCTTTGCGGATGGCACCAGTGTAATTTCTTATTTCATTCATTTAGTAGCCGTAACTTCCAAGTAGTGTCTGGAGTGCCGGGCTTCAGGAGCTCCCACTGTTTGAGCTCAGCACGACTTGGAAACGTCGGAAAACGTGATGTTTTAAAAATGAGCTTCAGATTGTTGGGAATGATTAGCTCTGCTGTAACTGACAGGATCGCGTAAAGCTGTCAAGGCTTTAAACACGCTATGCGGCGTTTTGACACTCCGCTGCATCACAGGAGAAAAGACGATCGCATGTTTTTTTCCCCCCCCTATGTATTTTTATTATTCACTTATTTCGCTAAGCTCCTAAGAATGAAGGTCATCTCAGATGCGCTTTTGCGTCATTTTAAGATCACAAAATAATAATCCCACCTCTAGTTCTGACCGTTTGTTTCCGAATAGCAGCTGCTGAGAGGGAATTGAACTCATCTTTCTTTATGAAATAATAAATGCAGTGGCCTAAAATAATATGGTTATTTTCCAGTATTTAAAAACTGGAACATTCTTCACAAGAAAAGAAAAACTGGGTTTTAATACTGCTTTAAACAATTTTATTCCTTTTAAGGCTACATGTTATTTTTCTTTTGATCACTTGCACTGGATACATGAGTACATCTGATTGTGCAGGAAAAATTGGAAACATTTTTAAATACATAAAAAAATTTTTTTCACATATTTTACTGCAGTTGAAATATGTGAATTTACTTGAAATTTCACCTTCAAGTCAATGGGCACAAATATTTATTTTTAGGATGAGCGTTTCACTGGCAACGTTATATCCTCTTATTTGAAAATGTTCACTGCAAAACAAAGTATTTTTCTCCAAAGTGCGCTTTTATTTTGGTGTTATAATATACAGGTCACAATCTCATTAAACCTGACAGTTTTCATTTTTGTGCTGAGAATAGACAAAAAAACCCCAACAATTTCTAGACCAACAAAATAAATAAAACATTTGGCCCAAAAAGCAAAGAGATGTAAACTTTATCTTCTTTCATGAAGGCAAATATCTAAGACTTTTTCAGACCTACCATAATTTGTTCTTTTCTACTTTTTTTCTTTTAAAACACTGCATTTTCAGTGAATAATTGCTAAGCATTTTCTAGTATGGCAATCACTAAGTTTTAGTTTTTACATATTAGGTTTGACTTTATAAAATGTCCTAATTGATCGACTCCTGTAAGGAATTGCTTGCAATGGATTTGATTTAGGGGTATCTGAGCAACGAGGGTGTGAATGTAAATGCCTTAACGTGCAGGATTTGTGTCCATATTAAATTTTTTTTTTTTGTAGCCTAGAAACACGTACACACACATGCACCGATGGTATAATTAGCAGTTGGGGGGGGATTCTTGTTCCTGCCCACCCTCCACCCTTCTTTTCCTGAGATAAACTCATGAAATAAGATAAATAACCACACACTCACTACTAGACGTGTACACCGCTGCCAAACTGAGGGAAAAGGGACATGTAAAGCAACAGGAACTGAGTTTTCATTGTTATGTTTATTAAAAATACGGTACAGTTCAAAAAATGTCTCTTTTGGAGTTGATTCAAGAGAGCCCAGAGTTCTTCCAGCTGCTGAGTGACGTGTGTGTTTCGATTAGCCTGCTGACCCGACACACACCAACCTGGAGAAGAGGTTAGTGTCGATCCCGCCAAGTAACAGTGCGGCTTTTACATCTAAAAATCTCCACTTTTTATCCATTCTTCTTTAAACTGTCTCAGTTTCCTGTAGCTGAGTTTCTTTTTTTTTTTAATAAAGTGGCAAGACGACAGAACAGGATTTCCTACCAGCAGTAAAGATACGGGTTGTATTTTTTTTAAACATATAAGCACAATCCCGGTGTTTAACTCCTTCTGGTTCTGCGGCACGAACGTGTCCGCGTCTTTATCTAAACGGAGATCAGGTCCGACTCTTTTCGCTCGGCAGACCAGGAGGGGCACTAGTGGACTTTTGGTTTGAGCCTTGTTACTGATTAGCTGACATGACCTCTGCCAGTGGCTGATTGGAAATCCTAACCCACCAGTCAGTGTTTCACCAGCGTAGAAGTGCGTTCACAAGACAGCTGGTTGGCAGGTGAAGTCGACCTTTTACCTTCACCATGTGCGCCTGGTTCTGTTGCGGCCGTCAAACTGCAGAAATGACAAAGGCTCATAAATCCACACAGACAAACACGCAAGGTGAGTGTTGTGTTTTCTGCCTGCTTGGGCTGGCGACTGAGCAGGCACGCTTTGTCTGAACAGGGTTGGAAAAGAGCTCTGTTTAGGTGTAGAAAATGAGTTTGTAGATGGTTTATGTGCTGCATAAAGCTGGTGGAAAAAGTAAAGAAATTAGAAAAATTCTACCTTGAGTTTGACGTTTTTGTAATGCGATTTGGAGAGCCAGCTCAAATATGTGCTGAAAGCCAAGCTCCGGGCTGGACTATGGTCCCATCAAAGCTTTGGGATGTAAATTTCAAGGGTTATTTTTCTTCTAGAAACATTTAAATATGCAGTTTTATCATATTTGTCTCCTGTTTTCCATTCACTACTGTTTCATAATGTGTAACATGGCTGTCAAGCTGCTGATGAGGCTCCCTGCAAGATTTTTAATTTCTCTGAGACAAGCTGCCAAAGCGTTGAGCTCAAACACAATATATTGCAACCTTGAGTAAAAATGCCAAGCTTAGCTTAGCGATAGCTTCCTGTATTTTCAATGCCATGACTGGGATTTTGGTGATATGCAAACCTTCCTTCAGCCAGCTGTGTGGTTGTGTGCAGATGTGTGAGTGACTGATGGAGCACTTTATGCACCGTACTGAGAAAACTCTGGTTAGTCCTAACATATTCAAACATGTTAATGTAAAGTTTAGTGGAAAGAAAACCTGAGTTTGCAACAGACCTTTAGGGGATTGTGAAGGAAAGTTCAATTTAGGTATTTCTGAGATCTGTTAATCATAATTAACATAAAAAACCCCTCAAAGACATATATCACTTGTTTATAATAAAAACTACACATTTCACTTTTTGGATGTATTGCTAATTTTTTTAATTAATATTTTTAATTAATTGTGATGGACCTACATATCTTAATAAGTTCATGGATGCTTTTTTGTTCTACCGCATTTTTTCCTTCCACTCAACTTTTCACTCATATGCAGATGGCAATGACGTTTTGCGGCTTTCCCGTCTTATTAACGGTGTCCACCACAATTGCGTAGCTCATAGCAAAACAGATCTCAATTAAACCTCTGTATTCATCCCTAACAAACTGTTTCTGATGGCATTTCGATTTACCCGCAGCAACCTGGCGCTGCTCAAACACACTGCAGGTTGAAAGGACATGTTGTTGCCGAGGGGTGGGGTGGCAGAAACAGGAGCGACGTGATCACACGGGGCGTCTTGACAGGTGTGCAGCAGAAAGCGAGAGTTTGCAAACGGATGAGGAGAGCAGAATAAAAGCTCGGCGACGTCCGTCCCTCCACCTGAGGAGATGGAGACGGTGAGGGAGAAGGTGGAGAGCGAGGATGTGAAGGAAGGCGGTGGAAAGGAGAGCTTTGTCTCCATTACTGTGGAGGAAATGAAGAGCTTTTACAGATATACACACTGCTGCCAGCTGCTGTACAGTAAGTTTTACAGACATGTATATATGTGTGATGAGTAAAGAGCATTTGCTGGCATTTAACGCATAAGATTTTATTTGATTTCACATTTAATAAAGACATTAATGCGCATACCAGTGTCTAATTTATAGCTGCCGCTAATCTAAAAGGTACATCTTAGCAAAATAAATGTGCGACTTTGCAGGAAATGTTTCATTTCCTTTGTTTTTAAACCACATGATTATAATTTCCTTTTTCTTTCTTGATATTCTCTGAAGCAATTCAGGGGGATTTTGGTCGTTTCTTCTCTTACAGTTTCATTATGCATGAAATGACTGGATTTCTTAATAGCCTGCGAATAATTTTCATTATTAAGAATCTGATTTTAATAAGACGTCCACTCCTATTTTCCAGTTTTATGATCTCAGATGAGCCAACAAAAGCAGCCATCTTTTAAAGTTTGCAGACCATCGTAGTTCTTATGACTGTTTGTACTGTAAAGTCGCTCTCTGAGCAAATATTTGAGCTTCTCTCTAGTTTATCTGAAGCGTTCGGGTCAGCTGCTTTTTGTCTCTCCTCTTCTGAAAAATGACCTGAAGTTCGATGCTGCAGAAGTGCTGTGAGGAGGAGTTTAAATCGAAACAATAAGACATACAACCAACATCCTTATTTACTTAAGGTGGTGCAGTAAAAGTTGTCATTTCCTGGAAATCTTCTTAAATCTTTGCGTAAGCTGTAAGAAGGGGTGTGTGTGTGTGTGTGTTTGCATTAGCAAAAGTTACATATTTGTAACATGAAAATTACATATTTGTTCACAACTGAACAAACCTCTTGACTCTTGAAGTATTTTCTTGATGGTTTCTGGTTCTTGACACCTTTCAGTGTTTCTACATGGCTATTCTGATCTATTCCTGGGAGCTTTGGTCTGTATTTAGACATGGTGGGGATTATTTTTAGCAACAACTCGTGTGTCACAGACAAAAACAGTGCTATGTTTCAGCTCTACATCATGTTTTTCTCATTCAAATTGCTCTGGGTATGGAAGATATAAAATTTTGACATTGAGATATCTTGATAGGCTGAAAACCGCTTGCTGAAGTTCAAACTGAGTATCAGTACGGGGAACAAAAAAAGAGGCTATGGTGCCAGATGAACTGTTCTGTATATTTCAGAAACAGTTGATGTGACGGGATTTTTATGAACAAGCACCTGTCAGGTTTGGTCTGAAAAGTTGGATATGTCCAGTGAGCAGTAGTTACTGGTCAGAGGAAAATGGACAGACTGGTTTGAGGTGACAGAAAGTCTCGTCGGGATCTTGGTAGAAGACGGTATTCGAATCCATGACAACATGTTGAACCTTGAAGCGGATTGGCTTCAAAATAAAGTTCTGATAAAACCAATATCACGTCTTTATCCGTGATCATCTTTAAAAGCTCTGCCATTTGTTGGACTTTCTGACGTTTTCTTTTCCAAAACTGATCCTTTATTTTATTTTTTATTTTTTTGGACGACTCAAAAATTTTTTTATTTGGATGAAATTGTACCAGCAGCAATGCCTTTGCCTTTAAAGACCTTCGTGATGCACTTGGTGACAGCAAGTGTTTTTCTTGGAGGTAACCATGGTTCCCTAAAGAAAAAAGATTATTAAGCACTGCTCCCTTTTAAGAATAGAAGCTGTCAAGTCATATAATACTTTAAAAAGTTTCTAAAACTCTGGAAATACTTAATTTTCTTCCCATTCAGGTTTAAGAACTCACAATGCATATATGGATTAGGCAACTGTCAGCAGTAATTTTTTAAAAAACATTTTGGAAAATATGCAGAGGAAAAACAAACTTATGGCACCACCGAAGTCCCCTGACTTATAATGGTCAGCTGTTTTGGTTTTTTTTCCCAGTTTTCCTGTGGTATTTCCCTGAGTTGTCTGTTATTTCTTGTTGTGGCGATTCTTCCTCTTTCTAGTCATCTTATGATTTTCAAAAACAGTTTCTTATTTGTAGAATTGCTCTCATTATTTACTCATTACTCTTTACAGCATGTCTCTGTTTTTGATCTACTAAAGGTCCTTTTGCCGGATGCTACTTCAAGTTAAGAATGCTGAATTTAAATCAAGTTACTTCCCTCCAAAGTTTTGTACATTTCTCCCTAACAGTTATTTATTCTTGTTAGATTAAATTGCGTGGTACACATGTCGCATTACATGTGGAAAAGCTTTAAAAAAATATTTGTTCTGGTCTCTTTTTTTTTCTTTTGTCATAGAACCTGGCATTTTAACAAAGTTGTATCTACCAAAACGACAGGAATTAAGGATAAAGATGTATTTTTTTCTCAGCTGTAGTAGAATATAATTGAAGAGATTAGCCTGCAGCAAACACCTTTTGATGCTAAAAGAGGATATTGGTTATCTGCTTTATTAAGTTCCACCCTAGCAGGCGGATAATGGTCTCTCCACACGGTTATATTGGACCTCAAAGATGGCGCTGGATTATAAAACAATAAAAATAGAATTACATTAACTGTTGGCTAAATATTGATTTTTCAGGTGTTGTATTTTATGGATACAGGAGTTGGCTTTCACAGTGGCAATAGAAGCGAGGCTGCGTTGACGACTTCAGGCTGCTTTCTGTCAAGTTAATGTGAACTTTGAAGGAGGCAAAGTTATACGTTTGGCCAAAGGGGAACAGAAAATTGACCTAATTACTTCCTGCTACCAAATCTCTCCATCTGCAAACTATGATATGTAAAGATAGCGAGAGAGTTTAGTCGTTTAAGTGGTTTTAAAAGACTTGCGGTGCTACATCCAAATATATATATTTTTAAAAAAAAGCAACTATATTGACAAGTGTGTTGCTCCAACCTCTGCAGAGTTGTTCCCTGCTTTAGTTGCCAATTCCTTTTCAGGCCTGTGTGAGTCATTTCTGAATTGGTGTCTTCCTGTTTACACTGCAACAGGCCGATAGTGTTTGAGCGCGAAACGGAAGAGTTCAGCAGCGTCTCTTCTTTAAAAACAGAAGATTTCTAAAACTAAAACTCCACCTGGAAGCTGCTCTGCCTGCAGTCTGCATCACATCCTTTCTAACAATAAGTAGCTTTCCGTAGCAGTCTCCTACACATCCCACAAAAACAGACGTGGGTGCAATTTTCTCTTGCGCTATTCTTATTGAATTAGTTTATAGAGCTAGAATATTGGAGTGTCATTTGAACATTTGAGAACATCAGCATGCCCTGTCACCTGACCCTAGAATAAGTGGAAGAGAATGGATGAAAAACAGAAGGAATCTGTGAGGCAAAAATGCTTTTTTGAGGTTGCCTTTGTCCCTCAGCCAACTTACTCCGTCACCTAAGTCTCACGATGAGGGCACACACTCTGAACTGCCTGCAGCTTTTAGCGTGTTTAATAAATGTAAAAAAGCCCCTGAGTCTCATTTAGCGATAATCTGATTTTCAACATGAGATTCATTTAGGCATTTAGACCAATTCAAACGCCAATTCTCATTGACATTGTCTTTCATCTCTTTGTGCCTAATCTCATTTTTACTATTTTCACCCAGACAGATCCCTAAAATTCATACGAAACCAATGCAAACAAGTTGAGATGATTAAAAAACATACGCTATTTTTGTTCTAATCAAATTAGACTTGTTCTACTTGGTCTCAATATAAGAAATCTATTTGTGATGTGGACTTAATAGGCCTGATCAGGGACATAATCATCAGATGAATACAAGCTCTGTGCAAGGTAATAAGATGACTCTGACGTGTGTCTAAGGTTGGGAGGGGAATGTGAAGACCTGGTATAAACTGCGTGGTCTGTCCCATTGTACAGACGTCTGCAAAAGCAACACAATGTTGTGCATAATTATGAAATGGAACAAAAATATAAATACAGAAAGTGTGGCATCAGTACTTTGCAGAGCATCCTAATTGGAGCAGAAAGTTTTTCTGGCTTTTCTTCCACCTTTGAACATCTTAACTTTGAACAGTTTGACATATGTGTCAAACTGGAGGCCCGGGGGCAAAATGCAGCCCTCCGGAACTTTTTGTGTGGTCCTCAGCTATAGCATGACACATAAATAAGTCAGTTGTGTGCGTTAATGTTATTTTATCACTCAAATCAAAGCAGTTATATACTGCCATATTACATATTTTAGTCCCCCAGATCAACAGATCCCCGCACGTTTACTGTACTACTAGTTGTGAGCTTATAACAAATTTTCCACAAAAATGTTCAAAAGCATTGGGTTTAAGTGTTGCTAACTCCCACCTGCAGGTGGCAGTATGTCTTACTTCACTACGCTGCTGCCTTGGTCTTACTTGATGTCAAGTAATAGTCTTTTATTGATGTGGCGAGTAACAAAACAGTCACATTTATTACCGTCATAGCAAGAGCAAATATCGCAAACTGTCTTGTAAATATTTCTAAACTAGCAACACAAAATGAGTGATTTTAATTGCAAATAATTACAAATAAGCACATTTATTGTTTAAGAAGTACTTATTAAATGCAAACACAACTTTTAACTAATATTTTAGCAGTTTGTTAATGGATTTTATTAATACATTCTGTCACAACCAGCCCTGTGAAAACATTCATAATCCTTATAAGGCCCAAAAGGGAAATGAGTACCACACCCACGAGACTTAAAATCGTATGGAAAGTGTTTGTGCGCACCAATTTTCAAGCCTCGTTATATTAAATTTAGGTCTAAAGCATCTCCAATGTCTGTTGCTGCCACCACCGTGTTTTACAGTAGAGATAACCGTGTTCACACGGCGCTTTGCATGCTGGTCAAGAAGGGAAGTTTTGATCTCATCTGACCAGACTGCTTTCGCCCACATGACTGGTGACAAACTGTGATCAGGACTTCTTGCGGTTTTCCTCTTGCCGTAGTATGCATGACTGACCTCATGAACCTCATGACTTGTCTGGACTTAATGATGCCAATTATTTTCTAATGTTATCTAACACAGTATTATACCGGCACAGTTTGAAGATCTTAGACAGAACTTAAAGGCAATGTTTGCGTTCAGGATGTGTAAAGATGGATTAACCTCTTTGTGTCAATCCGCAGAATCTGAAGTTTTCTCTTGGATGTTTATTATGAGTTGCAAAAACGTATATCTTTTTTTCTAATCTTAATTTACACAAAGACAGAACTGTGTCAGTATGCAAACTTTTTTTGTATTTTCACGCCATGTGCCGTCATTCAGAGGGGCAGTGGAGCTTTTCTTATAGGTTTGCATGAAAACGGGCTTGGTGTTGAGCAAGCAAACATTTGAAAAATGTGTTTTGTCTCTGCAGGGCTGCATCTTTGAAACTGGAGCTCTGAATGGCCGTTCATGCAGTCACCAGTGTGTGGCAGACTGGGTCCCCCTGCTGTCTTCACTGGCATTGTTTGTTTGTGGGAGAGTTTGTCCCGCTGAATAGAGGAGAAAAACACGATTAAGATTAGAAAAGCGAGAGGGAGACTTTGTTTTTGCGCTTGTATGCTTTACAATTTTCACTTGATTGTTTGGGGCATAATCTTCAGCTTTCCATACCACTGAGCCACAATAAAGCCAGAACATGTATTTCAACATTTATTACAAATGCTAATCACTATTGCATTTACTGTTTACTCCTAAATCAAAGCAGGAAACTGAAGCATAATTTATATTTATGCAGATTTCCATGCTGTGTCTGGTCTCCCTGTGGAAAAAGTGTGTTATATGAAACCAGGGGCGGGCCGTTTGAATCTCCTCCTCCCCTTGCTGGCACACACTGTGGGAGCATGTGTGTGTGTGTGTGAGAGAGAGAGAGCTGAGTGTGGAAGGGGGATTGTGCAGAGCTCCGCTGTTTGGTGACAGCTCAGTAAGCGGCTGAAATCCTCGGCTGCGGCGGAATGGACAGCCTTAACTTCCACCGGGATGTTCTATGACACTTTGGATGCTTTTGAGTCTCTTTTAGCTCAGCGTGTGCAGGGGTGTGCATGAGTGGGCATGCATGTGGCTGCAGAACAATGGCTCTAAACAGAGTATCTCAACTGTGCCATGAAATTACCAGGCTGTGGCTGCAGCTGAAGATGATAACAGGTAGAGTTCTGGTGTCTCTTTCCTCTGACAGCTGGCGGATGAGTCTGTGTTGTGTTAAAATAGGTTTCGTGACGACTAATGAGACGGTGGAAATTCAGAAGGTGATTTTTCTGCATCTTAGCATTCAATTCAGACGGAGAAACGATGTATTTTTTTTTAAAAAGCACAAATATGTCGTATCGTCTTTATTACGAGTTTAAAGAAATTCAACTTTCAAGTCCTTCCTTTAAAATTCCCTTTATTTGTCTTTTGTTTGTGCAAAAACTAGAAATTGGAATAAACTTTAAAGGACGTAATGCCACAGATTCTGTTCTAAATTGCTGAGCTTAGCTTTATATGTAGGTTACCAGACTTTAGGGGCTGAAGTTTTTGTTTCATGTACTTTTCAAGTTAGCGTGTTCCTCATTTTGTAAACTATGACTCTAATTAGACTAAAAAATAAACAAGAAGGGAAATTATTTTAGTAGGGTGGTGCTGCCTTGTCATTGTTCGCTATCTCCATGGTTCTCCATCAGATTTTATGGCTTTGTCTTGTTTCAAAAGAAGGTGTTAACCAGCAAACATTTTGATATCGACATCCTGAAGCATCCGGTTACCTAATCATGTTGCAAAGCTTTGCATTTTTTCTCCTTTTGTCTCGCTACAGCCACAAAATTCAATGGTTTTTCGCAGGATTTTATGTGAAACTCAAACCAGGATATACAATAAGTAGAAGACAACTGATGCATGGTTTTAATTTATTTTTACAAATACAAATTCAAAAAGTGTTTGATGCATCCTAAGCCAATACTTTGCAGAACCAGTTTTTGTTCTGCAAAGTTTTGGGGAACATTTTTTATCAAAGCTGCACATCGGGAGTTTGATATTTTTGCTGATTTTGGTGGGGACTTTGACTGGGCCACTCGAACTCTGACTGTTTAGGGTTGTGAACCTCCAGTCTCAAGTCTTTTGCAACTTTTAGCAGCTTTTCTGATGAATTCTCTCCTCTTTCAGTTATTTTTCTTTCTTTTTTAAAACCTGCTGATCTAACAGGGCCACTCAGGACCATTTCTGAATTAGCTTTCATCCCTCAACTGACAGAATTATTACGACCCGGCGTTCTTTTCCAAAATTGATTTCGTCTCGTTGCACAAAAGGTGCTTTTCCGGCCGAAGGCAACACTATCCATCGGAAGCTTACATAATCAAATCTGAGGTGGACGGTGCATTTTGTCCTCGGGTCGCGCGGTTGTTTTGTCGAAGCAAAGTGCGGGGTCATGTGAGCCTGCTCCATCCTCCGTACAGTACTCTGAGCAGCACGCTGACAGCATGTTAATCACATTCAGCTCATTAATAGTGTTTCCTCCTGTCAGTTGGGGCCAAAGGCTTAGACTGTCAACATCTCCTCCCCTTTCTTTCCTCTCTCTTCTGTTCGCACTGGATGGCTTCGTGTTGTTTTATCCTGCTCTTTTTATTTGCTCTGGTGAGAAATATCGACTGCTTTAAAAAAAATAAAAAAATTCCATGGAGATTTCGTCAGGCTTCTCTTTTCTCTCTGTTGGCTTTTATAGGTGTTAGTTGACTCTTCAGCCAACCTAAACCCGACTCACACACTAAAACAGCAAAGTGTCAACCTTTCCCTTTGTCTGTGCTGTGCAGCCGCGCCTCAAGTAACTCAGGAGAACTAATTTAACCTTAAATTTGCGTTTTGTGTTGGATTCTGCAGCGCAACACAAGATTTGAAACGGAGCGAATCAATAAAAGCAAAAGAAAAGCCGAATGAATCTTTCATGATCCCTGAGGGAGGAAGCAGAAGCACAACAAATCAAATAAATTGATTTATTAATGAGGAGACATGTGTATCATGTTAAAGCAAATCAAATCCATTTAAAGCAGGATGACTCTTAACATCTTCCTAATCAGGCTTTATTTGATTGTTTCATGTTGGGGTTAAAGGGTATCTTATTATTGTGCAATATATTTTATTTTTTTGGTTCAGATCTCTAACCAAGATTAAGCCCAGGCAAGAAAAGAGCAATAGTCATCCGTGACCGAATTAGCTAGGCTCCCCTTAAAGGGCAAATGTCACATTTTATCACCAGAAAACATAAAAATTGATAAATAAATAAGAAAGAAAGAATGAAACAAACCAATCGGTATTTGGCTTCCTGACACCATTTCTGCTCAGAACTGAATTTTTGTGTTTCAGATTTCAGAGTTTGGCAAGGAAGTGAAACATAGATTATTAATAAACATATTTTAAAGGAATAAAGATAAACCTCAGTCCTCATCCACCCTTGTTTGACACAGTTTTGGTTGTTTTAAACTTTAAAAATGGCTCCGATTGTGTGCGCCTTTCATCAGTCTCCAGAGATTTGAAGATTAAAACACATCTGCTTTGCTTGAGTGGCTTGACGTTCTCTGATGTTTCCCATTTTCTAATCTAAGAGAAATCGACCACTATTTGACATTGTTTTTATGCCCTAGTGAAACAGGAGGTCGCAGATACATATCGTCTAGACATTCAAAGAAAAAAAGCATTAAAAATAAGGGCCTGAGTTACATTTATTTCTCCCCAGTGAAACAAATGTATCTGAGTTATAGGCTGGACTTTCCTCAAATTAGTTGTGAAATGACGGTACTGTAATAATAATAACATTTTTAAAAACTTTTTCAAGGGTTTTTACACTAATCCTAATATTTGTACAGGTTGCTGTACGTTTGCATTAGAAAACCTTGAGTTCAGCCACATGAATACAATGAAACACTGTTTAGTAGAAAGGTAGGAAGATTGTTTTATGTTTGAACACATTTCCCCTCATATTCCAACAATTTTCAAATATTAGGAGCGTCTTAAGGTGCAACACTCAGCTGTATAAGGAACAGCAGTGTTAGTGGAATGAGTGATTCTTTTTCCTCCACGGCAAGTAAAAACACAACCCAGTAGGATTAGCTGCTTTCTCCCTACCTCTTACCCTCTTTGTGTGTCGTTTCCATTTTTTTATCCTCCCCCAGCTCCCTTTCTAAGGTTTCATGGTCTTTGTTCTGTGTAGTGTAATGACTGGTAGCTATGGCCGGAGGCAGCTAAAAAAGGGCTGCTGTCATATTTGCTGGCTTTGGTCTCAGCGGAGCTATTACTGTAATAGCAGAGAAAGAGGAAAGGAGTGGATGTAGACTTAAACCCACAGAACTGCAAGCATATGTACGCTTTTGTAGTCCAGTGATTTGGGAATTCCTTTGAGCCATAAATAATCATGTGGGATCACAAGCCGGTTGTGCTTTTGCCTGGAGGGCAGGTGGAGTTTTATAATGTCTTGTACCGAAGTTTGTGGCTTCTGGGTGGAGTTCACATGAGGTATTTGGTGGCTATAAAATCTGCTTGTGCGAATAAAACTTGTGATTCATCGTTCCATTCTGATTAATCAAACCAGGATTTTAATTTTGACAGAATTAATGCGATATTTGAGGGCAAATGTTGTGAGAGTTCTGACCGGCATTGCTACTCTGATTTTCTTTTCCTTTTTCTGTAATTAATGCAAACTGAGACAGTGGGGTTAGACATAAGCATCTAATGCCTGAAATAAAAATGATCCAAAATTAAATCTGAAAGTTCTGCTCTCAACTCCATCACTAATAAGGCTTTTCTGAGCCTCGCGTTAAGATGTTTTCATTTTAATATGCAATCCAGGCCCAGAATAAAGCTTCGTGTATGCAACTAATGAGATCAAAATGGAGCTTGTTTTGTTTAGCAAGCACTCATTACCATGCAACAACAAGCTGACTGATCCCACAGCATAACTGACGAGACTAATGAGCCATCCGTCATAAAGCAGAAGCTGCTTTAATTGCTCAGTGCAGATTATTCATCTCTACACTGTAAATCATACCACTGGAAGCCCACCAATCGGCAGTTCTTGAAAATGGTTTGGATGCAGCTTGCTCGAGCCGGAGCAGGGGTTGCGTGTCTGTTGTGACGGCAGCGCAGACTGTAGACAGAGGGACAGTTAGCGCGTTGTTTGGTCGAGATGATGATGCCACCATCTATTCAGTAAATCAGGGCTCAGCGCCCGAGACAAGCAAGCCCGAAGCCATTGTTTTTGCTTGCGGCAGGGAGCACGTCAACGTTGGCTTCTCAGCCTTTCTTAGTAATACAAATGTAACAGTTGAACACCTGCAGAATTGAAATATGAAGCTGCCCTCAGTGCTGCTTCAGGACATGAAGAGGAGCCCAGCTGAGCCCTGGAATCCTGTGAACATCAGTAATAATCTAATGTTTGACCGCATACAACCCGTCTTAAGCCACACTAATTCGAGCTTTGGGTGTGGGGATGGGTGCATAGCAGGCCGCTTCTGGCCCTGTGACCCAGTTGTTGTTTGGCCCCGGTGTGTGAGTGCATGTCAGCCGCTGGCCCGTGTGCTTCAGATAGCACACAGCGGGGACAGATGGAGCTTTGGTAAACCCACACTGTAATGCCAGATAATATGGCTCGGATTCCCTCACACACACGTGCAAACATATATGCAGACAAGCTGGAGGATTGTCGCTTCTCTTTTTTTTTTTTTTTGCTAAAACACCCGGCTGGCCACATTTCTGTTGCCATTTGATGCCAGCAGGGTGGCTTTTGTACTCATTTGACAAACACTTTAATTTTTTTATATATTTGAATGAATAAATGAACATTTCTGCTTTTAAGATCCATTTTGCAGAAAAACACCTCCCCAAATGTACATTTATTAGGGATGCACTGATCCAGCTTCATTCACTTCCAATACAGAAAAAACAGTTCTGAATTTACTTTAAACGCTTCTTTAAAAAAAAGAGAGACTACCTTGATTTGTTTTCTTATATTTTGTTTTTCTGAACATGTATAACTTTAACACTTACTGTAACATTTCTAAGGTCAGTTCCTGCTGCATGTCTCAGTTGTTTTTGGGAGCATAACTTCCAGCCAGGGGAGTTCAAGTGTGTTTGAGCGAACATGATACGGCTTCCTGCGGCTTTGAACTTTGACTGGCCACCAGCAACGCCAGCCGAAAACAAGAGCAGAGCAGCTGGCTGCTGTCTTTGAACCGCTGGTGTGTGTGTGTGTGTGTGTGTGTGTGTGTGTGTGTGTGTGTGTGTGTGTGTGCGCGTGTGTGTGTGTGTGTGTATTCAGCAGCGGAAGACCTGTAGGAACATGACTACTGCACAAAGGAGGAGGCTGTGTGTGAATAATGGGGATAATACCAATCTGTCTTTACAGGATTCAGCTGAAAAATGTCCTTCTTTCCACCTCTACATACCAGCATAACAGTTTGATTTGCTTCACAAATCTAGATTACAAAATAAAGAAAATTCACACACAGAGTTGTGAGTTTAGGGTTGCAACAAAGCCTGCAATTAAGCGTTTAACTGAAAGCATCTCACACTTGTGGAGAAGCCGGAACAGATGTTGCTCGCTTCTTCTTTTTCATGCAGCAGTTGTCACCTGCCAGAAACAGCAAAACACGACTAAAGTTCAGAGTTTGACAGCTTCTGGGTTAAAACCAGCTATAGAATGTAACTTTTCATCACAGACAATTAGAATATTACCCCCAAAAAAAATTTATTTCAGAAAATCTGTTCAGACAGTGAAGACCTGCATGCAACGAAGGTCTAGTCAAAGCATTATTAATAACTTTTCTTCCAATTGCCGTCAAGTTTGCCAACATTTTCCAGTGTAGGTGATGAATGATGGAAGAAATGTTGCAGTTGTTGGAAAGTGTTGTGCTTCTTCTGACCCAATCGCTGCAGACGGGTCACATCCAACGTATCGGCTGCCTCCAGGCATTAAATATGTAGACACCTTCAAAGAAACCCTGTCCTCCATTTCATCTCATTGAGACACGATCACCTTAACCCTCTCTCTTCATTAAATATCCCCGCCACCTCTTCGCTGTCCTTTCACCCCTCTAAATCCACCGATAAACTCAGCTGGAGATGCTGAGGTGGTGCAGAAATGTCTCTCTCTCTTGCTGAATCCAAATAATACGCTGTTGCCTACATGTGCGGCGCTCCGTTTTAATATGAAAGTTGTTGGATTCGTCGCTCAGAGAGGCTGAGAAAAGGGATGAATGAAGTGTGGGGGGGGTGTCAGAGTCTGGGGGAAGGGAACAAGGATCCTGGGGGGGGGATTCTTTCTAACCCCTCCATAATCACTATTTGTGTTTGGCAGCATTGGCCCACTTCTGCTCTGTGTCTGTATATGTGTGTGTGTGTTGTTTGGTGGGTAAAAGGGTTCATTTGCAACCCGTAGTTTAATTTCATTCAGGCCACGGAGGACAAAGCAGCGTTTTCGGGTTGCAGCAGCCCTGAAAAGCCGCCCGACGCCTGAATGTCTAATAGATTTGCACCGTTTATCGCTGTACCACAGGAGGAGTGTGTGTGTGTGTGTGTGTGTTGTGCAGATTGGTTCAGCTTAATCAAATCGGTTTCCTCCCATTTATAAAGAATGTTGTTGTCATCCACACCAAGCTAGTAAAAAATAAATAAATCACTTCCAAGTGTTAGGGAAATACTGATATTAATTGGTAAGATAATGACATATTCGACAGCTTGGTTATCAATACATAATGCAAATTCAGCAAAATATTTTGCAAAAGCATAAGTTCAGATTTTTTTGACAATGCAAACAATGAAAAAAGATAATTTTACATATAAATAATGCAAACATTTTAGTAGTTTTAACATAAGCTTCGAGATTCTTTCCAATAATTATCTTTATTTCATATTAAAAAACACCAGATTTCTAAGATTTTTTAATAGATCATTAAAAAAAACATCATAAATCAAATCTTATGAAATCTGCAGACAATAAAGAAGGAATGTATAAGTTAGTGAAAGAGAAAATTAGTGAATATACCAGAGAAAGACCAAAATAGAACAGCTAAACAAGTACACACACACACACACACACAAATAGAAATATATCTGAAGTCAAAGCCTAATGCTACGTGTCAGGCTGTGGTCCAGAGTTGGAGTCCTGGTCGGAACCGACAGCTGCTACGGAAAGCTCAAAACAACACACTGAAACACACTCATGTGTCAGTTCACTTTCTCCCACAGGCTGCCTCATATATCGTCCTCTGATACTGAACATAAAGTGTTGGAGCAATCATTCACCACCTTTCCCTTTTTACTCCACTTCACAAGTACGACTAAAAAAATCAAAAAAAAAAAAAAAAGAAAAGACACCCATCCTTTCTATTTACTCTTTGAATTCTTTGATAAACTGTTTCTGCTTAAGCCTGTTTCTTGTCACAGCTTCATTAAGCTCCATTAAACCGCCATACTAATCTGCTTAAAGCATCCACCTGCCTCTGGACTTTCTCCTTAACTCCCTCTTTTCTCCATATCGGTTTTTCCCTCTTCAGAGCATCTTCTCTTTGCCCTTTTCTTTCTAAAACAATTCAAAAAATGATTTGTAATCTAAACATGTCAAGGATTTTTTGGGGATTGAAACCAAAGTTGTAAACCTGAGTTTCTCTTGCTAAGTCAGAGTAAAGTTTGGACTACATAATAGACTTAGAGCATGTAGAATGAGTCACTGTCTAGTCGGTGTGTGCTGACACGTATGGATATGTAACATTACTCCAGACGTAATCTTTTAATCCGACTGGTTTCCTTGTCATATGGACCAGACATTTTTATTTTCAAGATAACAAAAAAGTTAAATGTGCTGCTAATACTACAACAGAGATTTTCTAGCTGTTTTTTGTGATAATCTGAAAAATATGATGTGCAGCTGTATTCAGCTCCCTCTCCAACAGCTGTTCACGTCTGCTGGTTGTATGCCAGTCCTTTTCCAAACAGCTTCGGACTGAAAAATCTCTGAGCAGCAGCAGCGAAATGGCAGGCGATAACAGCAAATACTTGCACGAAGAATATAAAATATATTTTATAGCAGAAATGCTGTACAGTAAGGGCAAAAATTCAACGTAAATATTGTGTAAGAACGTTAAACAGAGTTGGTTAATTTAAAAAATAATGTTCAATGTCAGCTTCATTCATGTGTTAATCTCCTGCTGCAGCTAAAAACTGACATTTGGCCTTCCTCCCTGCCTGCAGCAGGCTCCTGCATCCAAACACAGAACCAGAATGCAGAAACATCAACCTCAGTTTGTCTCATTTCCAAGGTGTGAAGCATTGTGATGCATACGATAACTGTAAACTGCCTTACAGTGAGCTCTGTGGGGCAATTTAGACTGTTAGCAGTTTGTTTGGTTTGTACTTGGATTGTAATTAGCGTCGCTCACTGCCAGCTACACCATTGTGCCTGCAAACCTCCCCGCTTCATGTCAGCGCCAGCCTTCGTCTGCATGCACACACCCCCTCAGAGACGCTCTCAGTTTTCATTCACAGCCGCGCACGTAATTGCAGACTGTTGGCACTGCCGGGTCAAACACATGGGGGAATGGAAAGAGGAGGGGGTTTTCCTCTGGCTCTATATGTCTGAGCGGGCTAAATGAGATTACGGTAATCCAACTTGACCAGGGAAGAGAGGAAATGCAAATGCTGTTTGTGTCATCCTCTTTCCACCCCACTTTCACCTATAAAATATGTATTTCTTCTATAACGCCAAAAATGCATGTTGATTTTTCTTCTATTTTTGCTCATTTTTTTTGTTCAGATGACATCCTGCGGAAGGAAGACGGTCCTCTGTTAGCAGCTCAGATTGGCTCCGAACTGCAGAAGCAGTTCGCCATCCTGCCAGGTTGGTTTGATTCACTCCCAATGCAGAATCATAAAACATCCCAAAAAATTTGGGGGAAATCCTACCTTCAATTTGAGCACATTTAGCCAGTGAGGTCGCAAATGTTGACCTTTGTGTCAGTTTGACATTTTACTTTGAGTCCGAATCGAAGTCAGATTTCTGTCATGACTACTTTACACCTGCCTTACTTGAATTGTCTTTCCCATTTTGAAGAGTCACAGTGGTTCGTATTACAACAAACTCCAGGACAACAGGAAGTCATGCATTGTTTATTGAGGGTTGAGAGAGTCTGATTGGGTTGGAAAAGCAAAATTTTATTCTGAAATGAACTAATTTATCATTTCCGTTCTAATGATAGCACCAAGTGTTGAATGAAAGACTTGTTATTTTTAGATGGTTAACTCAATAGATGACGTCTTATTTGGTGAAATGAAGTTTCAGCTGTATAAATTTAATTTGGAGGTCCTCATACGTTTACTAAAAAAAACTAAAACATTTTTGAAGAAGATATTGGTTTGGCACCTTCTAGTAAGTCCAAAGGTTTTGTTAAAATTCGCGATATCTTTTATATCTCGCCATGTAGCTTTGGCCAAGAGCTATTTGGGCTTAGCTCTTGGTGTCTAAGACAAAATCATGGAGTCGAAAGCATCACAGGCCAAGAAAATGAAAATAAAATCAAAGTAGTCTGAATTTCTTCTATTTTATTTATTTTTATAGGAAAGGAATGTCATTCATCGTAGATCCAAAACCTAAGAAAGTATTTTGCACCAAAGGCGTCTAGTTTTTAAATTCTTTTGGGCTTCATTGAAGGAATTTATTCTCAGTTATAAAAACAGAATTTAGGTCACTTTTTTTCAAAACGCTTGCTACGTTTAGCAAAGTTTAATAAGTCCAACAAAAGCTGGTTTGGGTGTAGCAAATTCGGCTTATCAGTAAAATTCTCTGGACAGACGAGGCTCTAAAAAGATAAAATACTTCGTGTCTTACTAAACACTTTTTCATTGTGAGAAAAATATGTTGGAAATCATTTCACCCTGATTAAGAATGGAAAAACCTCTGTTTGCATCATCCACCTGTGCTAGAGGGGTCAAGTTTGAATCCTTCTTGAATTGCATTTCCTGGTGTGTGAAGGAAAGGAAGAAAACAAGGAAGAAAAAACTCTGCTGCTGTCTTTTAGGCGTCTCTGCGGGAAAAGTTTAATGCTTCTCTGTTTCTGACGACAAGTCGACCCAGATAAGAGACACACAGCATCGCAGACAGTAAATTACACACAAATACACACTTGGGGAGGGGGGGCTGTTTTGGGTTGCCATGATGATCGCGACTGCTGGTGAATAATTTACTGTGGTGATGATGTGCTGTGTAATCTGAGTCTCTAGGGAAAGGAAAGGAAAGGGCTGCTCTGTGGATTAAACATTAAGATATATATATTTTTGAGTATAAGTAATGAAAATCAGTAAATTACAGCCTATAAAAAAGAAAGTGTTGATGCTTAATCTGGCTTTTAGAGTTGGAAGAAGAAAACTTTTGCTGAAAGAAATGATACAATGGACTGTGGAAGAAGAACTTTTTGGCTACCTTTGGTGGGGAATCGAACGCTGCACAGCTCCCTGAACACACCACCCATATGACAGTGGTCGCAACAGGAAAGCTAAGCCAAAGGCAATCGGTCGCACACAATTTTATTTTGGTGCATCTAAATAAAGGGGTCCGAAAACAAAAAACAACAAACCTACATTTTCAGATTTTTACCTAAAAAAGATTTTAAAAGCAATGCATCATTTTCTATCTACTTCAACGGTGAGCCTGTTGTTGAAATCCCGATGGAGTTCATTAATCTCAGTTTCTGTAATGTGAAGAAATTGACTGCTTTTTGATACTTTTTTGGACCAGTTTATCTAGAAACAAATCTTTCACAGATAGCCCAGTTAAATCTCATTACACCCAGGACTTAAAGAGGGTTTAAGAAGTCAATAATGACTCCTCCGTGACCTCTGTGTCTCCAGGGGGTCGCGGGATCAATGGCCACCCCGTCATCTTCCTCCCAGAGTTCCCGGCGTTCGGTGAGCTGCCGGAGGAGGAGCTGCAGAATGTGCTCCGCTACCTCACAAGGGTCCCCAGGTTAGTGCAGCTGCTTGTACAATAATACCGTGTGGAGCCTACAGATGGCGCTGCAACACTAAAGGCAAGGAAAAGGAGACTGAAATGAATTTTTTAAAAAGAGAATTAGGGATTACGCTTGAACTATTAAACTTTTTTTCACCATTTTTTTTTTACGATAAAATGTAATGAAAGAACAATTTGGGATTTGCTTTAAGGTCTTATTCGTTATTTTTTTTAATAAAATAAAGTCAAAATCAGCCCTTTACGTCTTTCTCTCTCACACATAATTCATCTGTTATCAACATGACTCTTGTACATGCTTTTTTTTTTTTTTTGTCTATGCCTGATTACCTTTCATATATAACATCCACCACACACACACACGCTCCTGAGTCCCCCTCCTCTCTGCTCTCTCCCACTCCAAGCTCTAATTGGACGAGAGGCTGCGGAACTTGGCCGTGATTGGCCGAAGAGGCTCTGAAGTGGCTGATGGAGGAGCAGAGAGGAGGAGGAGGAGGAGGGAGATGCTCTGCAAGGATGGGAATGGTCACCTCTCTCCGTCTACAGACGGCAACAAAAAAAAACCCAAAGAAAAAACAGTGGATGAGCTCAGGATAAGCAAGATTTAAGGACGATTGGATGATCACCATGGAATATTGAGGATCTCTTTCGTTTCACCCTGAAGTATTTGGATTTTCCACGTCCCCTTTTCTCTTTGGTTTTGGATGTTTTTACCAGCAGAGATGGATTGAGGATTTTGCTGCAGCAGCATTCACTCGGTACATCATCTGACAGCCGGAGAGTTCGGCTCTGCAGCGTTAGCATGTTGGCAGAACACTCTGTTCGCCGTCGTTGCGTGTGTGTGTGTGTGTGTTTGGAGGTGTCAGGGTGCATGTCATGTTGTTCAACAGGACCTTTCACGAAAACGTGGCATTGTCACACACGCCCACGCACGCACACACTTAGGAGCATTAGCTTAATGAGGCTGCTACATATGGCTCTGCCTGTGGAGTGAATGGCCAGATTTTCTCCCTCCTCGCACAACAGCGCATTAATGCGGTGCCAAAAAGGTTGCCATGGTAATCAGGATGGTTGCTCATAATCGCAGCCGGTGAGAAATGATGACTGCAGGCAGCCGGGCAGCGAGGCTTTGACCTTCATTGGGACCCATCTCGATTCTCTGAATGTGTTAAAGTCTAAATGTATGAAAAGATAAAACTAAAAAAGAAACAGAAATCAAGCGTGAGCTAATTAAACTAGTCCTCCTGAATTTACATTTTGTGAGCCTTCAAATGGGGAGAAAATTGATGGGTTGCGCTGAAAGTTATTGCACCGGTCAGGTCAATTTTTGAAGAGTTTATATGTTAAGGATTAGAATGCATAAAAGGAGAAAACATGCCCTGTAGTGCCTTCATATATTGAATAATAATAAAAAAAACATATTACATGAAAACATGTCGATTAGTCATAAAAATCTAAACAGAATATGTGCTCTTGATTAATGTGCTGAATTTTAGCGCATTAATGAGTAGGAAAAAAATCATATTTTTCAGCAGCCGATCAAGCAATTTCCAGTATTTGTTTTATGAAAACTATATTATAATAACATCACAGAGAAAACAGCTTTTCTTGAAAACTGTTGTTGCTTTGACTGAGCTTTTCCTGACCTGCTCCTCTTGGGTTTGAAGGACTAAAATACACATAGGAGACGATACGACATGCTGCAGACTCATTAATTAAAATTCAAGGTGGCAAGTTTAAAATCAACTGCCAATCAAATGAAAGAGAATATCATTTATGCATCATAAACTCAAAAGATGCTGCAAAGTGCATGCTGTATGATACGTTTCTAGACCAAAAGTAGTAGGAATTTTCACTTTGATGCCCTTCTGCTCTCTAATCAGTCAACCAAAAGACAATTGTCCGATTCAATCTCTAGCCTATTGATTGTAGGATTTACAAAAAGTTTGTATTTTGAAATCTTTTATTTCAAGCAACTAAATCAAAGTGACATATCACAAATTGCTTCATTATTAGCGTTCCGCAGGTTGAGCTTTTCCTGGCTGATGCTGATTTTGTTTGAAGTCTGACCCACTGATTCTAGTTTTGAGCATTTCCAATTCTTTTGTTTCTAAGGAGTAAAACCCTTAAGAGGGAAGAAAAAAAGAAACACAATAATTTTCAGTTGTACACCAGAGAAAATGTGTAAATGTATAGCTTACAGACTGAGAAATGTAGAAAGTTTTTTAGCTTTGATGGCTCGAGGGAAAATCGTCCGGTTCCGACCTCAGCCGACATGTTTGGTGCATCTTCAAAAGTCATGACATCACAGTGAAAGCAGCCCCAATGTGGTCAGCCGTCATCCAACACAACTATTCTTACTATTACTCCAACGTGAATCTGCAAAACTGGAAGACGTCCTGCTTGGAGCATCCAAATTAATCTTTAAGCCCCCCTCGTTGGTCCCACGTAGCGCTTCAACACCGCACACCCTCTTCTTATCTGTCCGCCACACGAATGCGGCAAAGTGTCTTTTCCCCCTGCGATAACGATGCCTCTCTCCTGCAGCGTCGCAGCGTCTGGAGAGGGCTTCATCCTGATCATCGACAGACGGCTGGACCGATGGGCCGCCGTCAGAGCCACCCTGCTTCGCATCGCAGTAAGACCCCCGTCCCGTTTTGTTTGTGCGTTTGTGACTGAGGGAGGAAAGTGCGTTGGCAACGGCAAATGGCTGTTTTGGTCTGGCCGTTGGGTTTTACATGATTTAATGCTTGTTTTCACGCCGATCTGTGGGCTGTCAGTTGTCTGTGGGTATAATTTAGTGAGAATAATGGATGTTTTAGGATGAGCTACAGTGCGAACCAGATTCACTGCTGCTACTTATTCATGAGCTGCGTTGTTGAAAGGGCATGTGCAAGCTCTCTGCGTCTTCCTGGATGTTGAAATGAGGTGGGAAGTTAAAAATAGCGTATTATTCCGGAGTGGGAGGTGGAGTGTCTCACAACATGTGAGACGGTCTCCTGCTGGAGCAGAAACGGATGTTATTCACACTTTTTTTTCTACTCAGGCAAATCCTTTGACATTTTTTTGTCTGTGTCCTTTTAGCCTGTTTCTAGATGATCTTAGCCTTGCCTAGAATAAGCAGAAGAGGGATTGAATCATTTTTAAATGGACACGACAGTGAAAAACAATCCAGAAAAGGTTTTATATTCCAAACTTAAAGAGGAAAAACAGTGGACAGGTAGAGCCGGACCAATGAATAAATACAGTATGTGGCTCTTTTGTGTCCGAGTAACTTGGGACAAAATGGCTGTAGAACAGTTCAATGTTTTAGAAAGTAACAAATTGCATTGCAAAATAATCTTTTATATAGATTAATCATTCTTTTCACAATAAAATCCTTTTGCACAGACGCTTACGTACTTGTGTAAACTGTAAAAAAAACAAAAAAACTTTGTGTATCGATTAGATCACTGTAATAAGACTTTACCAGGTCCAGATCCTTTTTTGTACTGTAAAACGTCGACATTGCCCAGTTCTGTTTGCGCCTTGATAACACTGTAAAAACTCTTATACAGATCAGATTCTTGCTTACACTGTAAAAAAAATAAATAAATCTGACGAGACACAAAAACTTCCATGTTCACAGATTAATAATATATATTTTACAATTAATTGCACAACCTAATCTAAAATAAACACTTCTAAGATAGCTTATCTCCTGTTCTGGTGTAAATGAACATGATCAAATTTTTTTGTTTTTAAATAATTTTAGCTACTTATTTGTCTATTTAACACAATAAAAAAATATTGTCACACTGTAATTGCTTATATTATTTCGATTTTCATTAGGAAGAACCCTGTGCTGTTTGAAAAAGTACGTCCTTTTCATTCGATAACTTTGATTCTCTTGCAAATTTCTTGAATGACCTCACCTGTACTGCGTGTGGATGTTATTTAGCAGCTCTAGCAGCTTGAGGACAAAGCTTCACCTTACCTTACACATCTTCTGTCTGGATGCTCGCTCTGTCTGCTACCGATTAGCTCCCCCAACCAATCTGTGCAAATCTATGCAAATGTATGCTAATAGGATACTAATTACCCTCCAGCCTAATCACTCTGTTTGAGCAAAACTATTCCCATAGTGGCTATAAGCCGTTATGAGACTCCTTCCACTTGTAGAGAAACATCTGAGCACTTGAGACGCAAACACGGCAGTAAAAATGAACCATAATCACAGTCTGCTGATTGGTTTGGTTTGTGTGTTTATCTGGTCATTTTTCATCAATTCTTTTGACTTAAAACAAACATTTTAAGTTACTTGCAAGTATATGAAGATATTTGCACTAGAAACTAGACCAAATATACTTAGTAAGAGTTTGTGTTTTTGCAGCGTGAGCACGTTTTTGGAAAAAACTGAGTTTAATTTTACAGTCCACACCGAGACCAAACTACTGCCAGACCTCTAAGGCCAGGGAATCACATAAATAGAACCTGTCTGACCACATGAAGTAGGCTAAGATATCATAAACAGCAACACAACACGCCCCGATCTGAAGTGCAAATCATAAAATCCTGAACTTAATAATAATAATATCCTTCAGAGCACATAGCCTGACGAAATGTCACTGCCTGATTAGCAGTAGTATGATTTATTAAAGAGGCAAACAGGAGATCAATATTGAACTCTCACCGCTGGCGTACGAAGCGTCTGGTGAAGCACAGGCTGGAACGAAAAGAGATTTTCATCCTCCAACCAAAATCCACCTTGCAGAGGTGCTTTGAACATGTTCAGTCTTTCATATTTCTGTAAAACTAAAGGACAGTTCATGGACACTAAGTGTTTTTGCAGGTGTTGTTTAACATATTTTGTATAGTCTGTAGGTGTTTCCCCTTTCCTTGTTTTCCTTGCCATTTTTATTCAATCGCTTCTCTTTAAATGAAGCTAACAAAAGGTGGAGATGATTGTAGTGATGAAGCCGGGACGATTTATGTCTTTCGGTGTGATAACATTGTTTCGAGTGGTTGCTGAGTTTATCAGCAGGGAAGCAGAAGCTGCTCTGCAGGGTCTCCCCTCCTCCCCTCGCCCCTCCTTCTTCTTATCTCTCTTTTTTTCCTAATTGTTAATCACTTCATTCTGTCCCGATTCTGTTTTTCTAATGGCTTGTTTGTTTTACTCTGAAATAATAAAAAAAAAAGCCTCTCAAGTTGAAATCTAAGGGGGGGAAAAAGACAAGAACGAGATGTTTAATTTCAACAAATTCAATATATTTTGTGTAAATCTACATTTATCTGAATTCAAAGACATGGAAGACGCTTCATTTTTAATGTATGAAGCAGAGTAAGAAATTCACAGTGGACAGGAATTGTATTATAACCTGAAGGCTTTAACGGCAGGTGGTGGGAGGACACAGTCTCTGTTCGTCCTTTGTTGGACACGCCTGACCAATGAAGCTCTCTCTTACTGAAAGATGAAGCTTGTCTTCCTCGCTGTGAAATGTGCTCTTTGTCAAGGTTTGCAATTTGCTTTTTCAACACCAGAAGATGGAATTAATAAAATACAGCGGGACTTTTTCCATTGTGTTTTAGCAAAAACGTGTGTTTTGATTGTTTGAACCTCATAAACAACATTTTTTTTATGTGAATTTGGTAGATGGAGTAACAGTAAACATTTTTATTTTGCTTATGGATGTCGGTTTTTGTGATGTGATGCTAAGCCAGTATTTAACCACAACCATGCAAATTTCAGTTGTTGCTTCGTTATTTTGTGTTGGAAAAAAATTGTCGTTGAAATTTAAAATTTCTAAAAATGTTTAGAGATTTAATTTTTGGAAAATCTGGATTTTATGATTGCACTCCATGGGGTCTCCATATTTCAGTGTTGCAGAGCGGCCATCTTGCTCGAGAAGCGTGCTTTACAGCTTCTGTTTGGACCTTAAATTCAGGTTAACTCTATGACGAAGTATTAGGAACAGGCTAATTTTTCATTTTTTTAAATTATGAAAATAAAGTCATAATATTTGAAGAATTAAGTAGTAATTTTATGAGAACCCCAGCACGAACAATAACTATTTAAAATGCAATTTGTGTAAGTTTTACAAATAAGAAGATGCTAAAGCTTTGAACACATCTGTGTCAAATTATTATCAGCAGCCCTATGTTAAATAATCATATATGGGGATCATGCAGGCTGCCAGTTCTTGCTTTTTATCCTTCTCCTTCTACAACTTGTTCCGTAATAAACCCCATGTACAACGTTTGCTTTATTTCAGAGGCACCAGTACAGTCTAACAGGATAAAGCTGCATAAAGGGACCATTTTGTCTTTGTTGCAGTCCACCTTTGGGAGTCAGAGTAATGCATCCGCAGCCACTGAACCAAGCAGGAGCGTTGCTGCAGGCTGAATGGCAGATGGCTCTGTCAGCGGGTGCAAACACAAACAGCGAATATGTTGCAACACGTAAAGTCAGCTGAAAAAAAGGGCAGGTGCAATATAGCTTTTGATGTATGGATTTAAGCTAAGTCCCTTCTTTCTAATGGAAAGAACATTTTCCACATCTTAAACACTAAAACAGAGGGAGGAGGTTTAATATCCAGGCGGGTCGGACTCCCAGTGGGACCATGTGGATGTCATTAGAGGACATGCCAGGAGAAGTTCCTCCCTGTCCACCCGTCCTTCCTCACCGGCTGAATATAAATCAACTCGGTCAGCATCCTGATCCGTATCATTTATTAATGTGTGCTTTTCATCCGCGAGAGCCCGGGGTCCGGAGAGGCGTGTGCGCATTAGCATATATCTGTGTCGGCGTGTCAGGGGGATGCACCGAGCAGCTCCAGCATTGTCATGCTAATGCAGGGCTACAAATTAAACCAGGACCTCTCAGGGCTGATTGAATTTAATGGCTTCCAGATACACATATGTTGCTCTGTGTTCGCTGCTAGCGGAGGAGCGAAGCTGCTTTTAGAAACAAGAGGGCTTTTTGTTAAAAATATTAACATTTTTTTTAAAAATGTGTTTCTGTTTGAAGAAAAGCAGCACATCAAGGGTTACATTTTCCAGCCTGTAATGAATGGAAAAGCAAATCAAAGCTTTTTTTTCCCTTTTTAGCTTTTCACAATATCATATCTCCTAGATTAGCTGTGGGAATACCTTTTTTTTCTTTTATATGGCGTCATGATCTTGTCACGCGTCTTCCTAAGCTCGCCTCCAGCCATGTAGGTGTGTGTGCGCTCCTGTGTTTGTGTGTGTACATGTCAGTCTGCATTGATTTATCCCGTCTAACAGGGAGGAGCAATTCACTCAGGGGTTTCAGAGGAAGCCACATCCAATAAAGTCTTTGAGCTGAGTGGCCTCTTGGGTTCTGTCCTGTCTATCGAATGGCTCCACTGTATTTTGAACAGCGTAGAGAGAAAAGCTACGGTTAAGTTGCAGAACCGAAGTGCAAAAATGCAATGCAATGTAGGGGGTTTAAGATAAGAAGGTATTTAATTCAAGAATAAACACAAGAACTGGTTGAATGCATGTCATATTTGAAGTGCCATGAATGCAAATGCTGCTTGCCAATGATAAATGTGGTCTGTTGGATGAACTTTTCAAAGCCATCGATGCCACATTGGAAGCATGTTTTCTAAGATGCTAAAAATTCTAATTCCAAGAGGGGGAGGGGATCCTGAGGAAGGAAAATTAAGAGGAAAAAACAGAAAAACGTAGGTTTATATCATGATATTGTGCAGCCTGATGTTAAATACACTGCAAAAATACAAAATCGTCAGTCTAGTTTCAAGTGCAAATATATTAATACCCTTGAAATAAAACAAAACTGACTTTAAGTAACATTTTGGCAACATATGAGAGCTTGTTTTAGGTCAGTTATGTCTTAATATTGATTTTAAAAAAGTGCTAGTTCCACTGACAGATAATTTCACTTACAACATAAGAAAAAATGTCTTGTTAGAAGTTAAATAAACTGCAAGTGGAACAATAGAAATAAATGCTTCAAGCCTTTTTCTAAACACATCTATTTCTCTTTAATAGTATTAAACTCAATTGTCTTTCCTGGTTTTAAGAGTTTCATGTCATATTTATACCATTACACCAAGAACTCAGAGATTTCTAATTAAATCTTAATATATTTCCTAATATAATTTTTTTTTAATTATTCAGCTGTGAATTTTTTTTTATTATGTATTGATTATTAAATGCCTCATGTGTCTTTTCTCTATGGAACTGCATCCACAAAAACAAAATGTGATTCATTCATTGATAGAAATGAAATTAGGCCTAAAATCAAAGGATTACCCAATTTACAAGGTTAGAAAAGCTACGGTTTTAATCAAAAGCCTTAGGAGTGTCGGATGTATTCCCCCCTTTCCCCTCCCCAGAAAATCCAAATTGGAAACATCTGACAAATTAAACCTTCTTTTAACATATAGAGTCTGGCTAATAAACATGTTTTTGTTCCTTTTTTCTCCCACTCAGGGTTCATTTCCAGGGAACTTGCACTTGGTTCTGGTGTTGCGTCCCACTACTCTGTTCCAGCGGACTCTCTCAGACTTCCTGTTCAAGTTCAACAGGGATGAGTTCAAAATGAAGGTGCCAACATGACCAATGAATGTTTGATCACTTAGTTTTATTTGTTGTCTCTCATTATTATGTGTGTACAGTGAGGGTTTTAGATGTAACCACACAGGCAGTTGCCCAGGGCGACATTACAAAGGGCGGCTCAGAAACACCAGATAAAAAAATGAACTTAACCTTTCAGATGTTTTTTTTTCGCCCCTCCTTGGAATCTCCTCTGATTGCATGTCTTTATCAGGTGGTGATGCTGAGTACAGTGACCGAGCTCCACGCTTATATCGACCCGGGGCAACTGACCACAGAGCTGGGAGGCACACAGGAGTACTGCCATGACAGCTGGATCACACACCGCACTGTACGTCAACGCAAAAGTTTTGTGTGTTTTCTGCATATTCATGGCTCCAGTTCAGGTTTTTCTTAAACGATCGTCTGTATTTCTACGCAGGCCATCGAGGCGTTCGCCCTCATGGTGAAGACCATGGCACAGACCCTGCAGGCGTTTGGCACCGAGCTTGCAGAGACAGAGTTACCCAACGATGCAGAGGCCACCGTGGACCTGCTGCACAAACACACACTGCAGAAAGACACAATGAAGGTCAGCAGTCCCCTTTCCTCTTCCATAAATATTTGAAACAGGATTATATTTACATAAATCTACGGCAAGCAGATTGTGTTTAATGTAAAAGTATCTAGTTATCCTAATTGATGTAAAGTTTTCTACGCTTTGGTGTTGACGGCTTAAAGATGGGATTTTTTTCTGCACAATAATTGTGACTAATTTGAAGGTTAGTGCTTCAAAAACCTGACTTCCAGCTCTTACTAATTGGATAAAGGAGTATTTTCCAAATAGATTTTTGAACTATCGACTAGTTAGGTCTGGTACAGGGAGGTACAAAGTGCGGCCTGAGGGCCATATGTGGCCCTAGGAATGATTTTGTGCGGCCTTTGTCCACAAGCTTCATTTCACCAGACTGTTCGTGGAGAGACACTTAAAACTAATTAAAGTGAATGATGCAGACAAAATAGAATAATCTTAAAACAGAAAGACAAAGCATTCATCTTTTCTCATGCATATTTTTTGCTTTCATATCACCAAGAATATTTATGAAGTTTGACTTGAAAGTAGAATCAAGGTGAACCCATTTATTTAACTAGGCTAAATAAGAGGGTTTTAAAAAAATATTGCGTATTCAGTTTGTTTGCTAAAGAATGTCTTTCCAATTCCTAGGAGGACCTGAAGGTGGCGCTGTCTCAAGGAAGGCGTTTGCTGGCTTGCATCAATGAGCCTCTACAGACAGACCCTGATTACAACATGACACAAGATGAAATGGAGAACTTGGCGACTGTTCAGAGGTGCGTGAATGGGGTGGACGCATCCAAAAATAATAATTCCACGAACAAACAAAGAAACCGCTTCTCACAAATCTGCTTCTTTATTTCATTACGTCTGCTTCAGACTCCTGGGTCAGTTGGACGAAACCCAAACGGCGTTTGATGATTTCTGGGAACGTCACCGCACCAAGCTGGAGCAGTGTCTGCAGCTCCGCCACTTTGAAAAGCACTTCCGTGAAGTTAGTCGCGTTTTGTGCCCTGCTCGCACCGTGGGGAGCAAACTTTCAAATAAAAGCGCCTTCCTGTTTCTTAGGTGCGTCCCCAGCTTGACGTGATGTTCGAGCGCCTGTCGGGTTTCTCTGAAGTCAGCATAAGCCCCGCCCACGCAGAGCACGTCCTGCGAGAGCTCAGCAGCCACGAGGAGAAGGCTTGTGTAAGATCCCAGTATAAGAAAAATAAAAAATAAAATCAGTTCAAGATGTTTGCAATACATTTTAATTCAGTGTTTATAGGAGGGCACTACACTTCCTTGCAGAAGAATTCACACAACATGATTACTTGTAGATTTTGTCGCAAAGTTACAACTGCAAACTTCAATGCGCTTTAGAAGGATTTTATGCAGTTGACGTAAAATAAAGTGGTGAACAACTGAGTAATGGAAGAGAAAGGATTAGCAACATTTCAGTCAAAATAAATGACTACAGGCAGATTTATTGGTATTAAAATGATGGGTCCATTATCAGTCAGTGAAACACAAACTGTTCCATCTAGTGTTTTATCCAAAGATTGCTTTGACATGCCGTTGTTTGTTTTTTGTTCTATCAGGAGCTGATGGACCTCGCCTTGTCTCTGGCCAGCGAGGGGGACAGTCTGATAGAAAACTCTCACTACGCCGAGGACAGCATCCGGCCGAAGTGTGGCGAGCTGCGAGGCGTGTGTGAGGAGATCGGCTCCACTCTGCGGGGCAAGAAGGGCCTCCTGCTCAGGGCCCGGGAGCTGCACCACGCCCTGGAGAAGGTACCGCTACTGAAATAACGTCAGGAATAAGACAATCTGGACGAAGCGCTGAAAAACACTTTCCTTGCAGGCGTCCCAGTGGTGTGAGGACGGGATCTTGCTGTTGGCTAACCAACCGGTGGACCGCTGTCAGTCTCAGGATGGAGCCGAGGCGGCTCTGCAGGAGCTGGAGCGCTACCTGGATACAGCAGCTCTGCACACCATCTCGGACCGCGGCGCCATCTGCTGTCAGTACGAGGCGGTGCTCAATCCTCAACTCAGGGTGAGAGGATGAGATTTCATTCTGAGAGTTTATGAAAACATGATATGCAGCAACGTTAAAGATGGACTCTTCCTCTGTCAGGATCACGTGGATAAGGTTTTCCAGAAGCAGAGCTCTGTTCAGGAGATGTTTGAGAAGAGACGAGTTAGCCTGAAGAAACTCGCCGCCAAGCAAACCAGACCAGTCCAGCCAGTGGCACCGAGACCGGAGGTCAAGTCTCCGCTCTCCTCTCCCAGTAAGTCTCCAGTGAATGAATGGATGCAGCTAAACATTATGTGAATAAAGTAGTTAAAATGTGAAAACGAAACTGCTTTCCAGACCCAGAGAGAAAAGAGAGGAGATACTCAGCAGATAGTGCACTCTGTAAAAAGGTAAAACAAAATCCTGTACATTTTAAAATTCCAATAAAATATGCTAAAATGTATGAAGCACTGCATCTACAGAGGTTTCTTCTTCTGTAAATATTTACGACATTTCCAGGACGAGTCTCCCGTACACAACGGCGGGACAAGACACGCTTCCCTTTCAGAAGAAGAGGAAAACCTGGCAGTACTTCGTCGGTAAGTCATCCTCAGAATTATAATTTAATAACTGGCAGCCGGGCTAATTCAGATCCGTCTAAATTCTTTGTTTGTTTCGTTTCCTCGGCTCCCAGGCATGTGATGAACGAGCTGCTGGAGACGGAGAGGGCGTATGTCGAGGAGCTTCTGTGCGTTCTGGAGGTGAGCGTGGCGTTTTGCCAGCAGCCCGGTGCTAAGCGCCGGATCGTGGCATTGATTCGCTGATGTTCTGCTCAGGGTTATGCAGCAGAGATGGACAACCCCGCCATGGCCCATCTCATCCCCAGCACCCTGCAGAGCAAGAAGGACATCCTGTTTGGGAACATGCCGGAAATTTATCAGTTTCATAAAAGGTCCACTTATCAGTGTGCTTTTTCTGTCTGATCAAGCTTAGATTAACATCGTTTTTTCAATAATCGGGGCGTTTCGTTTTTCTATCCAGGACGTTCCTGAAGGATCTGGAAGCGTACACGGACTGCCCAGAACTTGTAGGCCGCTGCTTTTTAGAGCGGGTATGATTTTTCTCTTCTTTTTTTTCTTCTGGAATTTCCCACAACAAAGAAACACTTGCTTTACTGAAGAAGTGCACCCGTTACACATTCTGTTGCCGCTTCCCTGCAGATGAAAGACTTGCAGATCTACGAGGCCTATTGCCAGAACAAACCTCGCTCAGAGAGCTTGTGGCGACAATGCTCGGACTGTGCCTTCTTCCAGGTTCGACGCCTTCCTCGTTACGTCTCTTCCGGGAGAAACGCAGCCTTAAGTGTCTCCTCTGACTTTTGCTTTTGTGGTTTAGGAGTGCCAGAAGAAGCTGGAACACAAACTTGGTTTGGACTCCTACCTCCTCAAACCCGTCCAGAGAATCACAAAGTACCAGCTACTGCTAAAAGTGAGCGACCCGTTATTAGTTTTAAATAAAACAAACATGGAGCAGTATTACTCACTGCCTGTTGTTTTCCTTCAGGAGTTGCTGAAGTACAGTAAGGGCTGTGATGGTGCCGACGACCTGCAGGAAGCGCTCTCCTCCATCTTGGGAATCCTGAAAGCCGTCAACGACTCCATGCATCTCATCGCCATCACAGGATACGAGGTTTGCGTAACGTTCATTTGGTTATTTATAAAAAATGCTTTAATCTCAAGTCATTTAACTCCAGTGATTCCTAAAGAAGTGAATTTGACAAAACATACAGTCACAATATCACAATGCCAATTTAAATGTTTTAGAAAAAAAGATCAACACTTGTTCATCACAATAAATAAAAGAACAGTAACAACCCTTTCTCAGTAGATGATAAGTATCTGAAACACAAAATAGAATAATGTAAAAGAAAAATTAAACATTAATTAAGACGAATAAAAACACACAAGCTACAAACATGTTAAAAAATGATGATGAAGTGAGTCTACAAATGCAGCTGCAAGTGTTTTCATTTTTTCTTCTAAAACTGCTTAAATATTTTGATTCAGTCAAATCACATGAAAAGTCTCAATCGCAGTTAGGCATTCGCACAGCATGACGCTGCCACCGCCGTGTTTGACCATCAGCAGCTCCTTTCACTTGGATTGTTGCTTTAATAAGCCACCTTTTCGTCTTTTAGGGCAACCTGTCAGATCTGGGCCGTCTGATGATGCAGGGCTCCTTCAGCGTCTGGACGGAGCATAAAAAAGGTCACGCCAAGGTCAAGGACCTGGCCAGGTTCAAGCCCATGCAGAGGCACCTGTTTCTGCACGAGAAAGCTCTCCTCTTCTGCAAAAAGAGGGAGGAGAACGGGGAAGGCTACGAGAAGGCGCCCTCGTATAGCTTCAAGCACTCGCTCAGCGTAAGCTGACGTCGTTTTCACATCGCCGTCATGTCCTCGTTGCAGGTTAACGTGTCTATCTGTGGGGGTTTATGTGCAGATGAGTGCGGTGGGCATCACTGAGAATGCTAAAGGCGACAACAAGAAGTTTGAGATTTGGTGCAATTCCAGAGAAGAGGTCTTTATAGTGCAGGTAACACAAAAAACAAATCAGCTGCCTCTGCAGACCCGCCTGTAAATCTGCAGACTAAACAGAGGAACACTGGTTTGCTTCGTCCAGGCTCCGACCGCAGAGATTAAAACGGCCTGGGTGAACGAGATCCGCAAGGTTCTGACTCAGCAGCTCAAAGCCTGCAGAGGTAGGCTGGTTTGCTTTACGTTCTCCGTTTCCTGCAACGCGCCGCAGCTCATCTCTGCAGCAAACTGTCGTGTGTTTCAGACGCCACCCAGCAGAAGAGCTCGGACTCTCCGAATCCCACCAGCAATAACTCCTCCATCTCCCTCAGGTATGGTTGCTGATTACTTTGTAAGATTTTGTGTTTTGGCAGAGTAAATGACAGAGTTTTATTAAATCATTTCTTACTTTTTCCATGTAGGCAAAAAAGTTGCTTTTGATATTTGCTCAGGTTATCTTTGTCAGGTACTAAAATGTAACTTACAATCTAAAACATGTCAGTGAAACAGAAGAAATCTGAATTTTATAGCCGTGTGTGAAGTCGCCCGTTTGTTTCCCGCAGCCCGTTCCGCAGCAGCGCTCAGAAGAACCAGAGGAAGCAGGATGAGAAGAAGGTGGAGCCAAACCCGACCTCAGAGGCGAACTCTTGTCCCTCGCCGAAACATAAAGGTAAAAGGTTAAAAAATCACAAACTCAGCTGTGGCTGCAGGGCTTTTAAAAGCGTCCCCTGTCTCTGCTGAAGGCTGCTCTGTCGACTCTCCGTAATCTGGACTCTATTTCTCTCCGTCATCTTCATCTCCATGGCTCTATTTGCTCTATCCTCTCTCCCATTCCCACCCATCGCCTGCAGATGAAGCTGTGACCAGCCCGACCACTGACAGGTCCTCAGTGGCTAAAAAGCGTTTTACTTTGCAGGGTTTCAGCAACCTCAAGAGCCCCAAAGGTAACATTAAGAAACAACAACCTCATGAGTTTCCAGAGCTATAAAAACCGACGGTGGAGGTATCCTGCCACCTGGTGGTCAAAAGTGAAACAATCCTTTTGCTTTTTTTTTGCGCTTTTGTACCTTTTCTCTGCTCTTTTCCATTTTTTCCAAACAAAACCTGACTTTTGCTTTTGCTTCCCCCTCTCTCAACCCGCTGCTCGTTTCTTCCTCTGCTCCCTGCCTGCCCGCCCAGGCTCAGCTCTGAGTCCTGAGCTCTCCTCCAAACGCCACTCGGTCAAGAGTGACCCCACGCCGTTTGGGTTCAAAGGTACATTCTTGTCACGTTTACCGCGGCGTAGTTTGATACTCGTATTGATTAGATTTTACCAGCGTTTCGTGGAAATACTCTCATTTCACATTTAGTTTGTTTTATATGTGGAGAGAAACCGGCTATCTGCATAACGAGCTGTGTTTTCATTATTATTTCATCTCTGACACATTGATTAAATATTCTTATCATGTCCTAATAAGTTTGGGCTTTGAATGACTCTACACTGTTTCTCTTATTACCTTACAAAAAGGCTAAAGAATTGATTAATATTTTAAAATATAAAGGCAATTTCTTTACAAAGAATCTAGCTTTGGCAGCTTTTCATTGCCTCTTTTTGCAAAAAGGGAATCTACAAACTGCAAGCTATTATTTGAGTAATTTTATGTCATTCTGTATCACAATTTAATGATAGAGACCATATTAAACTTTAATAGAAAGATAAAATTCGTTTTTAATGTAAAAAGTTAAATACATTTTCTATAGTAGGTACTATAAAAACAAGGTACCATTTTAAGCATCCAGAATTATGACACGAATTTGCTTATTCCTGAAAAAGGTCCCTAAAGGGCCTCATAAATCTGGAGGTTTTATATCAAGAACAACATTTTTACATTGATCTGCAGATCATCATCCCTCAAAGTCTCTTTTCCAACGTAAACATCTCTCTAGATGCTTCACTAATTCTTTCTTCTGACCAGCTTGGAAGCAAAATACTCCCAAATCCTCCAGTTTAAAGTGTAACACCATTTCCTCTCCTCCACTGGCCTCCTCTCATTGACTCGCTGGCAGTTTCTTCCTCCTTTCAGAGCCGGCTTCACGCAGCACTCTGAGCAGAGTCAAATGGATGAGTACCTCTAACCTGCTACAGAGCAAGCGGCGAGGTAACACCGCCGCTTGAAAGTTGGCGGTTCGGTCACACTGTGGCGGGTTTTGCTGTTTCGGTGCTCCTTATGGTGAAGTTAGCAACATTCTCCCACATTCAGACCAGAGAAACAACTAATTGAGGTCAAATGGTTGATTTGAAATGCCTGCTTCACCATAAATCAGTTTGGTGATCTTTCTATTTTGGGTGGTTTTGTGCGACTTTAACACCTTTTCAACAACCAGATCTTTGAACAAAACAAATCCTTCTGGTTTCCCAGTTTTACTCTCTGTATTGGTGGACTGGCTTGTCTTAGTTTGACACTTTCTCCTAATTTGACTGTGACTTTCAGTTTGCAATCACAAACGTGGATGTTTTGTTTTTTTAAAAAACTCAACATTTAGATACAACATTTTTTCTGTGGAGCTCGCCGGGATGTGGAATTATTAATGCTTTCATTGAACAGGAAGCAGAGAAAATAGCAAAAAAACAACATTTCTGATGAAATCTGTTTTTTCCCCCCAACATCAAGTGAATTTTATAATCACAATAAGAATTTTTTTTTTTTACGACAAACAATAAAAGTCCACCCCTGGTTCGGAGAAAGAAATTGGTCTCCCTGGTTGCAATCATATATCACAATCTGAGTGCGTCAAATCAACATTTTTCTTCTTCGTGTCTTTAATTTCATTTGATTGAATTCTTTGTCGTCCGTTTTAACTTCTCGTACCGACAGGCTGGAACAAGCCGTCTCTGTCAGTGGACGCCTCGGAGGAGAACGATGGCTTCTCCAGCGGAGAGGACCCCATGACCTCTGACATCGAGGATGAAGTGGTGAAAAAACTGGTGAGCTTGAAATCTCTGGCATTCCCTAATCCTTTCTTCACTGTAATTATCTCATTAAATATGTTTTTTTGTTGTTGTTATTGTTGTTGTTGTTTTTAACTCTGAAGGCTCCAGGAAAGTACAGTGTGGTAGCAGACTGCGAGAAGGCGGGCCCTCAAGAGCTGTCTGTCAAAAGTGGAGACATGGTCCAGCTAATCAGAGAGGGAGAGGACGGACAATGGTAAAAACTTTCCTTCCACCACTATTAATGGATTCCACTGGGATTTTATTTGACCGAACAGAACTGATACATTGTTGTGTAACCCTTCCTCCTCTGCAGGTTTGTGAAAAACCTCCGCAGCGGTAAAGAGGGCTGGGTGGCAGCTGCGAACCTCCTCAGCCTCATCTCAGAGTCCAAATCATCTCAATCACTCAGCAGCTCCGGTTGGTTGCCATTTCTTGTCTTTACTCTGTGTTGTGACTGCAAGCAGAAACCGATTGCACATTTGTCCTGCAGATGGCAGCGTCTCTGGGAACCTAAGCACCTCTTCCAGCTGCAGCGAGACCTACACCAGCTTCTCCGACATCAAACCCTGACCGAAGATCCCATCCTCGTACCTCAACCCTTAAGTTATTTTTCTACTCCCATCATAAAATCTGTAGCTGACTCTGACAGGAGAACAGAATTAGTGTTTGTTTGTTTCTTTATTTCTTTTCAACGGCACACTTTAAAGTTTCCTTGCACCTTAGACTTCTCATTTTTGCAGTCGTACCATGTGGATTCATCGTCTCCTGTCAGGTCTGCTTTAAAAATCCCAAAAGGCTCGGAAGCCTTAACTTACTGGACATGCGTTCAGTGCCATAGCGCTATAATGTAGCATCACAAGAGACATTTTCAAGAATATCTGCACTAAATGCAACAACACTGGAGTCAAACTTTGCAGCTCAGCGACAGATTCTTCTTCAGAGCTCGCACAGATGCTATCAAACAGGCATTTCACGTATTGCGACGGCTTCAGTGTCGGGCATCGATTGTACACTGTGAAAAGTGGCGGGTGGCTGCAACTAGAAACATGGCAGCGGCCGCGTCTTGGAGCGAAACTGCGCTCCTGTTGTTCGTGGGAGTTGAAAGAGGCCGTTGTGTGTGTTTGTTTGGCACAAAAATGCTGTGTCCCTTCCATATTTTCACTGAATAAACAAAGATTTCGATGTCTTAGAAGGTGATTGTCACCAAAAGATCCACATCCTGCACCTCTCTACTTATAACTACTGGCAGCTTGGACATCTAGATTTCTTTGTTTCTTTTTTTTCTCTCTCTGTTTATCTCTCAGGAAACCTTAGTGGTTGCTCGGTCCGGCAGGTGTGACTGCATACCTGCGCATGGGGGCTTACCGTCTTTGTGTGCACATTCCTGCCCGTCAGTTCACAGAGCTGTTAAAGGGGCAGGCGCAAGTCGACTCAGTGGCTATATAAATCATTTTCCAGCAGCACTGTGTCACTGTGACCTCCGCTGACGCGCGCTGAAATGACCAAACAACGTCGCAAATCTCAGTCAACTGCACTTATGTTTGTTTCTCCGCACAAAAGAAAGCTTTGTCCCCGGCCTTTGCTCCCAGCCCCATTCAGGCATGTGACACTCGCCACTCATTTTTTTCTTCTTAAAGAAAGCCAGACCTGCCCAACATGTTTGTGCGCACCCATTTAATGTATCTGATCCTATTGGGAAACGATGAAAAAAGTGACTTTTTGTAGGATTTTCACAGAATGAGGAACTTGTGCTGTTACAAACACCGAGTCACATTCGCTCTTTGAGAGCAAACATGGTTTTATATGCCCCAGGTTTCTACTGTATCCACAAGGCGCGGTAAAGTACTCTCTTCCTTTATTTTTATGAACAGGAATGCTATTGAACTAAGCACAGCTCCACCCGTTTATTGCCCACACTGGGCCTGACGCCTCTGTTAGTAAAGGGAAAGGAAGAAACTATGCTGCAGGCCTTTTCGTTTTCAAACTGTGTGTATGACTGGCTGGCATTTTGTGTTGGTAAATGTACCTGTTCGGTCGATGTCGCCTCTATACCTCATGCTGTTTTCCTCAAAAGCACGTACACTGTAAAGAAGAGTCTCTTTGTCTCAGCGTTTCACTCTTTGTGGCATGTTCCTCACAGCTCCCCATTTTAAACCTAAAATATATATATTTTTTACCTAATTATGAGAGTTTATTTTCTGCCCTCTTTAGAGAAAAAAAACAACCTGACACGGGCACTAAACTTGTCGGGGTTTGATCATGGTCACACCATAAAGTTAAATGAATCATTTTTACTTTTTATTCCGAGGCTGGAAAAAAACAAAAAAAAAAAAACACAATTGAGAAAGGGGTTATATATTTTTTACTTTTCTGTTTTATGCAGCACATTGCGGCAACCACTGTCTTTATTTTCTGATGGTATATCTACTGTGTATGATGGTGAAATAAAAGTGTTATGAGACATATGTATATTTGTAAATATGTATTCTGACTTGTATGTACAATTAAAGCAGCTTTAATAAACTCTGAAATTGTTTCCTCAACTGGATTTCTTATTTACGTGACTGCAGTATTAATGTTATCTATTTTGACCAAAGTAGTCAGACATAACAAAAGCTTGTGTTTTGGCTCCTTTGGCGCTCCATACAGATGGGTTGCAGCCCAGTTAGTCTGAAATTTTAAAAAACATTTGCTGATTTTTCTACATATTTTCTCCAGAAGTCTGCAAACTGCATAACAGATATGTTCTAAAGGTAAATTTAGTAAGTGAAATTACGCTACTACCAATTGAAATGCGTACGTCGGGGAAAATCAGTGAAGAAGGTGCAGAGGCAGGTATCAGGTGAGAGAACGTGAATGAGATTTGGCCGCAGCTGGAAAGATACAGATTTGTCAAGTTAGTAATGACAAACGTAACTATGTACTACCGGAAGTGGTTTTTTTTAAAACGCTATAAATAAAACCTATCTCTGATAAAAAGAAAAACAAGAATAGAAAAGTTCATAGGACATTAATACAATTTTTTTTTTGCAGATATTAGCATTTAAGTTATTTTGAATCCTATCTTTTTAGCGTGAATTATTCTTTGTGATTTTATTTTGACAATCTGTACCGGAAGTCGTCTATTTTATTCGTGCTAACTTCTCAGAATACTGGAGCGCGACCAGATGGAATCCTGCACTCCCTTCTTTACGGATCCCTCACGTTTTGAATTGTATCGCAGACATTTTTAGCAGACTTTTAGTGGTCAACCAACAATCCTGGTGTGAACACAGAGTCTTTACTTTCAGGCTCGGCTGCGCTGTGAACCGGGACTGGAGCGGTCAGGACGTTTAAAAGGCACCAAACATCTTCTCGCTGTGAGTATAATTTCTAGCTAATGCTACAGTAGCTTCCAGTTACCCTTATGGCTTCACATCACTGCCCTTGACAGTGTCCATAACTTCACAAAAGGGGTTAAAATGCCTTTAATGGCGGTACATATGGGAGGCCTTTCTCGCCCCCCCGTCGTGCGGTTGTTCCTGCAGTGATGTCTGCAGCTGTGGTTAGCTTTGGAAATCTGTCAGACAAGAAGGGAGTTTGGCTGGAGGCGAGAGAGAGGGGTGTAGCCGCGGTAAATCACATTGTCTGGGTCTGTTAATGCGGCCTTATGTGCTTATCACTTCCCTCCATCTTATTGCTAGATTACTCCGCCAAACCCGTCGTTTATGGGCTCTTTAACTCTTTAGCTTCACCGTAAATGCCGTGCGTGTATTTTGTTTTTGTTGCCCCCCTCCTCCCTGCCTCCTTATCTCGTATGTTACTTTGGACAATCATCGTCAAGCAAGTCTTAAAGGAATACCCCCCCTCTTCCGGTGTGAATTTTCAAAACAAAACTGTTCAAAACTCAAAATTTGTATTTATTTATCCTGATTTTAAACAGGATGTTGGCCTTTTTGTGAGTGTGAGGGTTATCTTTGAAGTAGTTATCTGAAACTAGCTAACTATCTTCAGCTCAATAATTTTTTTTTTTAAGTATGGATTTTGACTAGGCCAATCTAACACATTGCTACATTCTGACCTAAGACATGAAGATGGTTCTCCAAACATAGTACATTGTTAGTAGAACAGCTGTATTTAAATTGAGATTAAATATACACTATTAAGGTTGTTTATTAAGGGAGCTGGTTGCAATTAGATTTTTCTTAGAAATACTGGAGTTAAGTTGGCTGAATACAAATTAGGGCTGCATTATATTGGGACAAACGTATAATTACAATAATACAGCTGAAATTTTGGATTATATCGACTCTTTGCTTCCTTTTTCATTATCACAATTACAACGATAGATTGTGTCATCTGGGATATGTTGCTGTGAAATATCATCTCTGTTGTCCAGAAATTGAGCTGCTATGTCATGACAGTCATAAGACTATCATATAGCAACAGTCTTCAGTCAGAGGCCTCTTCAGACTTATTGCAAAACTGACTGCTCCTGGAGATCCTTCCTGCCCACTGCACCACTATCCACAAAGGCTCTTTAACACTTAGATGTTATGAATTATGATTACATATTTTTAATTGAATTTAATTGAGTTTGTCGGCAATTAGATTAGATTTATTTGTGTGTTTTCACAAACTCAGGTCCCTTTGCACCATTATCCAACATCAACCGAACCTGACAGCTGTACGTTTGTCCAGGAAGCTAACATTCCTACCCGTTTACCTCAAAGTCGCCAAATGCAAATAATGTTACTTCAATGTCATGCTCTCTTATCTTTCCCGCTTTGAAGAGTGGCTAAGTGGAACAGACCTTTGTGTCACATAATTTTTTTACCCCAGGGAAACATTGAGCGATGACGAGCTTTACAAAAACAGGTATCATGTAGTTCCTGCAGTTTTTAAATGCTTCGGTTACTTTACTAGGAATAAATGCCGCTGCAAATAAAGATGAATCTATTGAGTGACTTTATGAAGATCAGCAAACCTGCCTTACATGGATTTCTCTTCACCACTTTTCAGGAGTGGTGAAGAGAAATGTGGCAACACGAATTTCTACTTTTTGGAAGCAGGAAGTCATAAGTTAGTAACTACTAGCTCCTGGATGCTTGACAAGAACATTAAGACAAAAAGAGCATATGAGACTCAAAGCAATACTAAATAATCCCTATCACGGTTGATGTTTTGTTTAAACTTGAAGCTTTTGAAATTCTTGTTTATCAGAGGGCTCTTATAGCATTGATTTACCAAAATTATCAACCATATGGGAGTGTTTCTCTATTTTTGTTTTTTTGCACACATTTTGAACAAATTTGCAGTTTTTGACGTCTTTTAACACCTCTAAGCCCAGTTTTTGGTTTGAAATGCCTTTTTAATCCCAGAACAACCTAACATTTGAGGGTTTTTTTTTAGTATTTAGGTTAATGGATCAATGCTGGTAAAATTCATCGGCCTGCCAGGTTTAGGTAAAGCCCCATCTCATAGTTCCTTCTCCTCCTGAATGGCATCTCCAGCATGTGACTGCTCAGCGCCTCCTGATCGTCGCCTTGCTGCATCGCTACGTCAGCGATTAGTCATCCGGCAAGCGCAGGTTGATTCATTGGATGTTGTAATCTGATGGTGAAATATGCTGTTCGGTGTCTTTGACAAGTTCACAGCCAGTTCAGCTGTTTCAATCATGGCTAACCAGTACACTGGGATATATTTCAGGCTTTATTTAGGCATTTGTCTCTGTCACTGCTTCCCAAACTTTTGCTTTGTTCTGTTTATCTCCATCAAGATTGTGGCTTATAAATTAGGCATTTGGGTTAATGCGGAAGCTCTCTGGTTAGCTTTTATTCAAACTGAGCTGATAGCTGTGTGCGTTCAACCCCGGCAGGCATCAGATTAATCTCATTACATCACATTTAGTCAGTCTTTAGAGGCAGGAATGAACACTAACCAGCTGCTGAAGCTTTCAATGGCTCAAAGCCATGTGATCAGGTAATTAAAGCTGGCCCTTTGGACCTTATTCTTAATAATTACTGGGTAACAACAAGACCTACCAGGAAACACCGGAGAACAGGACCCAGCATGATTAGCTAAAGAAGCATTAAGGGGTCTGTGCTCTCTGTTTTAAAATACTTCCTCACAGTACTATTACACTTTAATCAAAATGGAAAGATTGTAATTTAAAAAACAACCAAAACAAGTAATCGGGAGTTTGCTTTCGCTCTAAAATCTGCTTACTAACTGAGTTAAGTAACAGTTGAAAACTATTTTTTCCGACATTATATTTCAACACTACTTAAAAAAAATAAAAAGGTCACGATTACATTGCTACTCTGCATCAGTTAAAAGCACCCACAGTCCTGTGCTGCATCACTGTCACATGACAATTATCACATTAACTTCTGAAAACCAAATGCCAACAAGATGGAAACAAATATTGGTTGCTAATATCTGCCCAGTTTTACTGATAGGTTTAGAAATGACAAATATTGTCTGACATCAATGCTAATGCCCCAGCTTGTCGCAGTAAGCACGTAATTTATTGCATCATAAATTAAAATGAACTACATAATTTCTATTCTGACATGAGTACGTAGTTTATATGAAGTTGTTGTGGATTCACCTATTTGCCGATTTTCCTGTGGAACGCGACTCAAAATTATTTGTGTAAAAATGTAATTATCTCTCAAATATTTGAAAAAAGAAAATGAATCTTTGGAAACTGAAATATCTATGAAGGAGGGGTGAGTAATGCCCTCTCACATTCCCAGATGAGGATTAGCAGTCACAAGTTCCCGTCCTGAGCTGCTTCCCAAACTCCTCCTTCTCTATGTGCATGTTTTCTTATGCGTTTCCATGCCAACAGAGTGGCTTCAACGCCATTCTTAGCTAGCCTCCACCTACTGGGACAGGCAGATGCCAAACACTCCTTGACATTCTGGGTGTTCCAGGGCAAAATACAACCCGAGCGATGAGTTATGCAATGATGGAAAACCACGCCATGTCTACTTGACATCAGATGAATATGTTTCTCCTTCCGAGCTCGTCCAGGCTGTCTTTAAATGGAAAAAAAGAGAAAACGCTGTTGTCAAGGTAGATTCATTTTTGTTAGCTGGCAGATGGTTTTGAATCTTACATTTTCTGCAGGGTTTCATCACAACTCGGGTACATCGAAGTTGTCCGACTCGGCTACTGTCAGTCCAGTTTTGTCGCTTTCCGTCCACTTTATACGCTTACAGTCTTTGAGACGTGCATATCTGGGATGTTAGAAGTGTTTCGGACCTGACTCATTACTTGCAGAACAATGCCAGGATGTGGTGCAGAAATGCAAACCAACAATTATTCTTCAAAGTCACACAAGCCTTACATTTTTTTTTATTGTTATTACTTTTACCTCATGTCTTTTTGTGTGTGTGTGTTGCTAGTTGCCTTTACAGGAAGGACAAAAAGAGACGGCTCAGAGTTTAAAAGTATTTACACTCTTTAACCTTTGAGGAATGTTGATTTTACATTCTCCCCTACATTCTCAATTGGATTTAGATCTAGACTTTGACTAGGTCATTCTAGCACATGGTTATATAGTATTGTTGCACCAGCTGCCCTGCTGGAAGATGGTTTATCTCCATCCATCCATGGGTGATGTGAAGTGCTAGTTTTCCTCCTCACATGTGCGTCCATCACAGAAAATTCCAATATAATACACTAGAGTGTGTGGTGGTAACTATGGCTGAATCGATTAATTGATTATTGGAATAATTTAGTGATTATTGGAATAATTTAGTAATTAATTAAACAGCAGTAAATAACCCCAAACTGTTCAAACATTTTGAATGGAAAAAAGAACAACAAAACCCTTCTTTGTCTGTAAATATTTTCTACCCAGAACTCCTAAGGTGGCAGATTTATCTTCACCTGGTTCAAATTATATAAGTAAAATCTCAACACCTTTTGCTATCAAATTATTAATCAGTTAATCCAATGAATAATTAATAGATTAACTCTACGCTGTGTTGATCCAGCAGAAAGTGCTTTTCACATGTTGATGTCAGAAGTGTATTTTAGCTGCAGGTGCATCTTTTGCTACAAATGATCAAACATACACTAAAAGAACGCTATAAAATGTTCATTTTATTAATTAAAAATATCTAATATATTTGTAGTAGCTCCTTCCTGCCAGCTATCAGACTAAAGTCTGTTGTGTTTTGCAGGTCTCGAGGCGTTAACGGGTGTCCGTCATGCCGCTGTTTGGTAAATCCCACAAGAGTCCCACAGACATTATCAAGACCCTAAAGGAAAACCTGGCCATCCTGGTCAAACATGACAAGAAGACAGACAAGGTAGAAAAAAACAGACTCTACAAGATGAGTTTCTCTAACTTCCAGGATGTCCAGAGGCTAAGTGGTCACACCACTCTGTGAAATTAAAGATATGAGCATGTCACCTCCTGACACTTCACTGCCAGGACCGTTCAGTCTCCCACTCACAGTAGCGCTGCATTCCTCCTAACCGAGTTGCATTTTTTCATTCTGCTCGCCTTTTCTGTTCTCCAGGCGTCTGAGGAAGTGTCAAAATGCTTGGTGTCGATGAAGGAGATTCTGTACGGCAGCAACGACAAGGAGCCGCACACCGAGACCGTGGCCCAGCTCGCACAGGAGCTGTACAACAACGGCTTGCTGATTGCGCTGGTAGAAAACTTGCAGTATATAGAATTTGAGGTGAGCAGAAACCAAGGTCACGAATCCACATGGTGACGAACGAGGTGTAAGAAACTCCAGAATTCAGTGTTTCAATTTCATTTCTGTGTGTTTTCAGGGTAAGAAGGATGTTTGTCAGATCTTTAACAACATCTTGAGGAGGCAGATCGGCGCGAGGAGCCCCACCGTTGAATACTTGTGCTCCCACCAAGAGGTCCTCTTCATCCTGCTGAAAGGGTGAGTCAGACAGGGTTTTTTATGGCATTGGCTCTGTGAATCCCGCAAGCTGACGCAACGCTGCCTCTGTGTATTTCCAGATACGAAACCCCCCAGATAGCGCTGAACTGCGGCATCATGCTGAGGGAATGTATTCGCTACGAGCCACTCGCCAGGATAGTTCTCTATTCCGAACATTTCCACAGCTTCTTCAGCTATGTGGAAATGTCCACATTTGACATTGCTTCTGACGCCTTTGCGACCTTTAAGGTAACTTGGATGATGTCAGCTTTCATTAATATGGTCTTCTTTAAGGGTACATAACATCATTTTTACAAGTTTTCCTTTTAGTTGTGTTCAAACATGAGTTATAATAGTCAAGTCATTGACTCTAATTTGAGCTCATTAAAGAAATATATAAATGTTGATTTATCCTATTAGGAGGAGGAAGTCAGGTGAAATATTGTCCGACTCTTATGGATCAGAGAGACCTAACAAACCGCCACTCTGCGGATTTTAAAAGCACAATGCAAATTGTGCTATAGTTCTGATCAATGTTTTACTCTAAAACAGCAGTCCCATCAACTGTGTCGGCAAAATATTTTATGTTGGCTTGCCTTCCATAGATTTAGCAAAAAGCAGATTTGCTTTTAACCAGTTTTTTTTTTTTTTTTTTTTTTTAATACAATTGCCTTTAGATTTTCCTTTGAAGAAGTCTGAAATCCTTTATTATTATTCAGTTTTTTCTAATCAGTGGCTATTGTTCCTGATAAATAAAACATTCCAGCTATTTCCATTAATTCTTACCAGGCCAAACAACCTTTCTGCATCTTAGTAAGATTTATGCTTATTTTCTGATATTTTTGTTAAAACCTTTGAAAAAAACAAGAGTGCTGCAAGGAAGGAAATAATAGAGGCTAAAACTCTTAATTTCTTTGATCAATAATATTCTTATTGTTTCTTTATATCCACAGGATCTCCTTACAAGACACAAAGCGGTTGTGGCTGAATTCCTCGAAAAGAACTACGATGCTGTGAGTGCTTGAAGTTAAAAACACCCTTCCAGAGTTAGATTAGAACACATATAGACAACATCACCTAGATGTTATTTTGTGATGTGATGAAAGGAATTCCTCTGGTTTTTAAAGAGCTTTATAAATGAATGAATGCAGCTGTAGATACAGTTTCTGCTGTGGAGGTCTCAGGTCCTGTGGTTAGCCCTAAAACCTTGTGTACATCTCAGATCAGATCTCAAACTCTTAACAAACTAAACTATTATGTTCTTTACATTTGATTGCAGGTGTTTGCTAACTATGAGAAGCTGCTGCACTCTGAGAACTACGTCACAAAGCGGCAGTCACTTAAGGTTTGACTCGGACTCCGCCCGATGTTTTTATCAAGCAAGTACTCAGAAAGCCTGTCAGGACATAAAATCATTTGAAACTATGCTTCCTGCAGCTCCTGGGCGAGCTGTTGTTGGACAGACACAACTTCACGGTGATGACATGCTACATCAGCAAGCCTGAAAACCTCAAGCTAATGATGAATCTGCTCAGAGACAAGAGCTCCAACATTCAGTTTGAGGCCTTCCACGTGTTTAAGGTAAAACAGGCAAAAATGCTTTTAAGTGAATTGGGGCCGAACGATATGGCTGAAAAATGTATAAGTGTTGATAATTATTTATTCGGTTTTTGTTTTAGATATCTAAGATTCTGCTAAACTGGTGGCTGTTTTTATTCACAGTTTTTACTCCACGCTGTTCTTTGCTTTTAGGCAGTTATAAGAAACCTGCAACTTATTGATTTGTTGTCCAGCCCTAAAGTGAATTAGAAAATGGACAGAAGAAAAAGAGATATTTATTTTATGTCTCATTACAACTAAAAACTTCAGTGTATTTTACCAATATTTTATGTGTTAGACCAACACAAAGTAGTGCATAACTCTGAATTGGAAAGGGACATGATACATGGTTTTAAGAAACTGAAAAAAATTGTTATGCATTTGTATTTGTCCCCATTTACTATGATGCTCCTAAATAAAATAAAACACTTAGATAACTTTGTGGCTGTAATGTAACCAAGCCAGGAAAAGTTTGAGGTGGTGTAACTACTCCTGCAGCCCCTGTGTGTGATCCAAATCCCGTCTCTGTTCAGGTGTTTGTAGCGAACCCCAACAAGACGCAGCCCATCGCTGACATCCTGCTGAAGAACCAGACCAAACTAATCGAGTTCTTAAGCAACTTCCAGAAGGACCGCACAGACGACGAGCAGTTCAACGACGAGAAGACGTACCTTATCAAACAGATCAAGGATCTTAAAAAACCAGCCTCCTAAAAGAGCCCCCCCAATCCCACCTAATTTTTTATTAATAGGAAGGTGTAGAAAATAGAAAAAAACAAAACAAAAAAACCCACATCAACAATAATGGTTGTACTATTTAAAAAGATTATTCTGTTTGTTGGTAAAAGTAGCTCATAATCAATGATCTAACTTTTGTAAATTAATTTTTTTTATTTAGAAAATCTTTTTTCTTTTTTTTTTTCATGTGTAGCACGTAGCTCAATGTGTTGGAAGCATCTGATTAGCTTTGTCAAACGAACCAGCAGGGGGGTAAAAAAAAAGATGGCTTGGGCCAAAAATGCTTTCTCCTTCCGCCGCTTTTTAAAGATGAAATCTGCAATCATGTGAAGTTGCTGCAAATCGCCAAAATCTCAAAGGATGTTTTTTTTTTTTTTTTTTCTGACGAAGAGATTCCTGAGGGAAGATGGAAGATGTTAGTAGAGTATGGAGTGAAAATAGTCTCAAAATACCTGTGCGCGTGTAATACTGGATTTGTAATCCGTGTGAGCATCTTTGTGTGTAACTTTGGAGAGTTGTACCTGTGAAACATGATTTGTAAACCGTAAAAAGAAAATGTGTGCATAACTCCGGGTACTTGTAAATATGTGATCAAATGCATAGACAAAAATGAAGAAATTATGAATATAAAATAAAAGTACACACACACAATTACAATTTCTACAAACATTAAATTTCTACACACAAATTTTTTAACTTACAACCTCACAAATCTGATAAATACGAATTCAAACCTTCCACGCCTACACATGTTAAATGGGTCCGCACGAGTCGCCCGGTGCGCTCAGACAAGACTTGCATGTTCGCACAGATCCGGTTACGACTGCACAAGGACTTTTGAAACTCATTTCACGCTTCAGACAGCCTCAAATTTGTGCGGAAGTGGTGCGTTTAAATGCCGGTGGAAAGCTGGGTCATATGAGTTTTGCTCGGAGTCTTATTATTTTTCATCCTCTGAAAGTTTGTCACCGTGCTTGTGCCAAAGTGGCAATGACGTTATTTTGTTGGAAAGCGGAATATTTCTGTACTTCTTTATCCACCTTATTCCTAGCCTCCATGAGGTTTTGCCTGTTTTATGGGCGCGACTTCTGCCGCGAAACCATTGTTTACATGTCAGCAACTCGCTAACCGGCTTTCGTCAGAGGTTTTAGGCTACAAGATATGTACAATCTCAGCTTAAGTATGGTAATATTGTTTTACTTCTACCTATAGCTATCAACAACGCTCCGACACTTGTGAAAATTACGTTGATCTTTGCCAACACTTAATTTCAAGTTATTAAATAATGGTAACATCAACAGTGAATCTCCACTTATGAGGTTGAACTGAAGGGGAGATTGTTTAATGGTTACAACAGTACAAAAATACATTTAGTAATTGGTGTGTGTTTTTGTGTGTTCCACTATTCTCCACGAAACTCTTAGAGCCCCCCTCGCCTCCCTGCCCCAGCCGCCAGGTTGTGCGTTACGGCCCTGCTGTCACGCATCGCACAGCGCTCCTCCTGCGGCTCCTCAACGCAGATGTTTCCTGCACAAATTTGTGACATTTATCCTAATATTAATTATTATAATGGCGTTTAGTTGCGAGACTTTACGGACACGTTCATTCGTGTCTGTTTTCCCGTTTATTGCGCTGTTCATAATAGTCTCGATGTTTGCAATTGTAGCGCAACGCGAAGCTCGACGTCCTTCACAGCAAATACATTAACTTGACATTAACAAAGACACAGCGGGACGGATCATCCGGGAAATGATGGACAGGGAGAGTCTGACTAAAACTAGTTGGAGGTCAGACAAATTCTGGGGTTTATGTCTGCTTATTTCCAAGCCCAAATAAGCAACTTCACGTTCAAAAACGAGCCCAAAAGCGCAACCCGCGACTCATTAAATTTGCTGGCGACTTTAGAAAAACAAAAACAAAACACAAGCCCAAAGCCGCTTATAATAATCGGGCTTGGCGACCGAGACTCAAAATAGTTCCTGTTTTTCCAGCGACAAAATGCGCATCTCCCATTGTTCTGTCGCTGCTGATAACCGTCGCATAGAAACGGCCATCGCTCCCCAAGACGATAACATTTAATTACAAAAAATAAAATAGTAACGCAAAGTGGTTTCGATAAGTAACTGTAGTCTGACTACTGGACTTGAAATAGTAACGCGTTAGGACAGCCACGAAAAGCGCAACAGTTAACCGGAAACAAAACGCCTCCCAGGAATAAGGTGGATAATAGACATATTGTGCATTTTTGAGCGGTACAGGTGAGATGACATTGTTTAAAATATATTGTTAATCTCTTTATGTTGAATAAATAAAAAATATTACTTATTTAACCCTCTATTTCATGGCGTTGCAAACCACATCTCTAGACCTCCATGTTGTTTTTGCCAGGCATATGTTTACTAATGACAACATACTCATCTGTTATTAATGTTACAGTCTTATAGCGTATTAGATAATATGTAAATATATATTATATAAGAATATTAATATTAGCAATAATAAGAATAATATAATCAAGTTTTTAATTTTCTAAGTTAGCAAAACGTATCTTATTTTATCCTCTGCATGTTCTAGTTCTCTCCCAGGTGGTGGCAGTAACAACCTCAGCATGTCAATGTTCTTCTTAGGCCTTTTAACGAGCCGTCATTTGATCCAGGTGCGTTAAACCTAAAACACGCAGGGCCTTGAGGACCAACCCTGGGCACCACTGTTCTAGTTTATCACTTATCTTCTAGCCGTTTCTTTTGTCGCGAAAAAAGCACTGAAGAGAGAAAAGAAAGGAAGAATCGAAAAAGCCAACATAAAGGTATGTTTTAATGTGTCTTGGTATTGTAATGTTTACCAGAAAGTTTTTACGGAGCTGCTATTAGACACTTAGCTTGACAGCGAGCCTGACCTTGTCCCAAACTTTTATGCTGCAATGTTCGTGTGAAACCGAGTTTTAACTTTAAATGAGTTAATTCTCATGGTTTTCTCTGCATATTACTGAGGTTTTTTTTGGGGGGGGGGGGGGGTTGATAACGTTTAATAATTAAAACTTCTCAATGTTTGACATTGTCTAGCAAAAAAATGTTTTTACATCAGGCTACTGCATTAATATACCAAATGCGCTACTGTAAGCTGTAATTGGCGATACATATTATTTTGTTGCTGAGCATAATAATCTGTGTATCTAAAACAAACATTATTTTTTACATCAACTTATAAGTTATGTGAAACTTCGCCAATTAAAATAGTCTGAAGGCTCAGACTAAGCCCAGTACCGGCGGTCCACATCCTCAGACGAGAAAGACTTCTGATATAAATACAATTTTTAACTATTGTAATTACACCTACGAGAAATTAATTTAATCAAAGAATGTCATGTGGGCAGTGATATAATTATTAATATTAAGATAAGTGCGCTGTGACAGCAAACACAGGGCCGTAACGCACAACCTGGACGCTGGGGCAGGGGACGGGGTGGGGGGGTAGGTCTAAAATCCTATTTATAGTTTTCCAGACAATAGAAACACACAAAAACACGCACAAATTACTAAATTTATTTTTGTACTGTTGTAACCATTAAACAATCTCCCCTTCAGTCCAACCTTATAAGTGGAGATTCATTGTTGATATTACTATTATAAAATAACTTGTAATTAAGTATCGGCAAAGATGTAAATGTAATTTTCACAGGAGGCGGAGCGTTGTTGATAGCAGCTGCTGAAAGTAACTAAAAATTTTATTTTTAATGTAACTTAGTTACTTTCCAAATCAATTAATCAGTAATCTAACTAAGTTACCTTTTCAAGGAGTAATCAGTAATCCGATTAAAGTAACTTTTTCAAAGTAACTATGCCATCACTGCTTATGTGTGTATGTATTTCATCTTAAGTTGGGATGTACCGATTGCAGTTTTCTGGCTGATTACCCATCTTTAAAAAGCCTTAGCTACTGATTTTGATTTTGGCCAATACCAATATTTTTGTCTGAAATGTAGCAAGAAAGTCGCTGAGTTGGCGACAGCAGGGTCACTACTAACGAGTGACTAGTGCAAACGTGCAGACATGACCTGTTGGGCTGGTCTATCAGTCAAACCTCTCTCTGCAGAGCAGAACAGTGGCTAACTTTAATACCTTTGTTGAGGTAGATAAAATCGGTGGATAAGATTGGCTTCACATATCGGCCAATCACCAATACCTCAAAGTTAAGGTAATCGGGGCTGAAAAGTCGACCAATAAAAAACCTCAAGAGAGTCGAATTTGAAGAAGGAATTTATTTTTTCAGAATCAGAGTGAGTCGAAGCATACATCCAGCTGAACAAAAGAAAGACTTCATAAACATCTTCCACAGCCCACTTCAACGGCTGACGTGGGCTGTAGAAGATGTTGAATGTGGACTTGCTCATACCTAATATATTTTACGCTCTAACGGAATCAAAAATGTTGCGACAAAGCACTTGTTTGTTGTACCTTTAGAGCACAGTATTTGAAGAAAGTTAGATACCACGTTCTCGTTTTTTTTTTTTTTATGTCGCAAAAGCCAAACTCGGGGAAAGTTTCTACAAGGGTGTGTAGACTTTTGAGAGTAACTCTACACAAATTTAAATATTTTAAGCATTTACTTCTTTTATTTGTGTTTTTAAGTAAACTTCTGATATGTCGCCCGTATCAGAAACCGTCACGGTTTGTGACGATTCTGAGTTACAGCTGAAGAAAACCCAAGTTCAAATTACACAAGGAGAACTAAACAATTTATTTGAACTGTTAAATGTTCTAGAGTGCACAACAATGACTTGTGGCTTACCAGGAAGGATAATTGTGGTAAGCATACTGCATAAATAGAAACAAAAAAAATACTTTATCCTCATTACTAGTGTGACAGGAAGGTGGGCAGAAAGAGAAGAGGAAGACAATCAGAGGTCGGGGATTAAACCTGAGGACTAATTCCGGGAGAAAGTGAATTTTGGGTTTTCATTAACTGTAAACCACAGTTATCAAAATAAAGATAGGGAGCTATAAAGAGATAAATGCTTGAAATCTTTAACCAATAGAATGAGTTTCACATTTTGAACAACATAAACTTTTTCGTACAGAGGCATAATTTTACAAGCTGAAAACTAAAAGGCAAAAAGGTTTAAACAAATCACAATGAAATCCCTTTCATTACAAACTTTTCTTTACATGTCAATGTAGCATTTTGGTTTCACAAAGCTGTTTTTCTTTTATCTTTTCAGATCCAAAACTTGGTCACTGGTGTGTTCAAACTTTGAAAGTCACATCTGTTTACACAGGCAACATTGAGCTTCTTTGTCTGAACTATGGACAAAAATACACATAGCGAGGGATTAAAATAGAAAATAAACTTTATGTATTTAGACATTCTGTAATAAACTGTCAAATAAAAACATCTGGAAATAGTGCAATCTGAATTCCTATAAATTTCCGTCAAGTCTCTGTCAACAAGTCTCACCACGTTTAGCATCCATTCTCAACCGCTTAGTCCTCTCATATGGAAATATAAAACAATTTCACTTTATATTGCTTCTTGCATATATGACTAACTCCTCATGTTGCTGTGGTTACTACGTTGTCCCAAATGTTCAAATAAATTGTAAAATTGTTCGTTCATCTTCCCCCTTACAGGTTTCTTCTGTTTTTTATTTTTCTTGACACACTGAAAATTTTTAACTGAAGCATTTAACATTAGACAAGAATAATCTAAGTAAATAAGTAAGTAAAAAAAAAAAGATTGAAGAATCTCAAAAAGCAACTCCTCATGCTCTGCTCTGAAGGAATTAAAGAACAGATGAGAAAGTTATTGACGTCTGTCAAGACTGGAAAAGGTTACAAGGCCATTTCTTAGGGTTAGATTTCTAAACGAGGCGTTTGGAGGAAACATGGAACCTTTTTAAGGGTAGCCAATCTATCAAAATGACTCCAAGACAAAAAAGAGTCAGCCTCAGATTTGATATATATATCTTAATGATCCCCAAGAATTTGGACAAAATATTTTGTGAACTGATGAGAAAAAAAGAGGATATTTTTAGTGGACTACCAAACATGGTGGTGGTAGAGGTTACCTTTGCTTGATGGGATCTGAAACATTGAAGTGTGACAAAAAAGCAAGAAACATGAAATCTGTAAAGGAGGAAATACTTTTTGTAGTGGTGCAGATTTTACCATCAGCAAATTATTCGCCCCTCGTATAACGTCTGTGGAATGGAGCTCATGCACAGGCTAGTCCGTCCTTTACTAACTAACGTTCAGCTGCCAGAAGGTGAACTCTTGGTGTTCTCGGTGCACAGCTTCTTATTTCCGTACTCCTGCTCAGTCTGCCGGCCGTGCTTCCGAATACAACCATCTAGAGAAACGACGAGGTCACAGTGTTTCACGTAAAAAAACATAAAACACAGTTAAAGTGAAAAAGCACGAGGATAGGGAGCTGTAACTCACTTGCGAGATGAGAAGACGATTCAGGAGGAATAGATGGGTTCCTTTGCCACTGTGAGAAAATAAATATCTTACTTTACTCCTTAAAGCAACAGCATGAAAAATATGTTTTGTACATGTTGTGACAGTATGCAGTAGTATGTCAGATAATCTCTGAAAAGTCTCCTTGTACTAACTGCACAAATACACCACTCAGTCAGAAACAACCAATCAGGACCAGGAGGCGGGTCTTGGTGCTGTCAATCAGCTTGTGTTACTGGCTGATCACATCCCTCCCCTGGAAGCCTGTTGCAATAAGCAATTAATCAATTAATTGCATGATATATTAAAATAAGTTGGCAGTTTTTTTCTGATGGTTAACATTTTGTGAAAGGTCAGTTTTGCTTGACATCATAATCCACTACATGAATGGCTTAGATTGTAAATGATTTTTATTTCTGTTTTATTTATTGTGTTTGGTTGTCGGGATTAACACTTTTCCTGTAATGTTCAGTTGTTTCTCTGCCATTAGCACTTTTAGCAGCGAGTACACGAGGGTGATTGACAGCGCTAAGACCTTCCTCCTGTCTCTGATTGGTTGTTTTTGACCGGGAACGGTGCTTTTCTTCAGATGACAACAGCACAAAGGGTGGAGGAGCACCATCTTTTCACAAATTATCTGACTCAATTACACTGTCATGACATGGTGACAGTTTTAACAAATATAGAAAAAACTTTTAAAAAAAAGTTACATACTGCAGCTTTAAAGGGAAAATAAATATTAATTCTCTCTGATACTAACTTACAACAAACTTGCTGATGTCCTCCAGGGTGCTAAATCTCAGGTAGGAAATGTCCCCCTTGTCTTTGTCCCTGTCCTGGTCTGAGGTGTAGATGTGTGTAATTCCAGCCCCTCTTATCAAAGGGATACACTCGTCACATGGACATTTGGTCAGAAACATCATGGTTAGCTCCTCTGGTTTGACGTCTCGCGTCCTGAAAACACAAAGACGGAGGAGACATCTGTCAGTTAACAGAGACAAATGAGACTTGACATTCAGGTGTGGTTAAACGAGCTGACCTGAAGGTGAGGGCGTTCTGTTCTGCGTGGATGATGTATCTGTATTTGCGTCTCTGACGGTCCTCCTGTGTACAGTCCATTTGGGGGTACGCTGCGTACTCTGAGCCTGCAGGGTAGCCGTTGTACCCGCAACCCACCAAATCCAGGCAGCCTGTTCCTCGACAGCCAGCCTGAGAGGAGGGAGGTCAAGATATATATTTTTAATTTGTGATTGGAGTATCCCTTACTTTTAGGAACTGGTTTACAGACTGAAATTCAGTGTAATGGCGCCACCTGCTGGAAAAAGACATAGCAATCACTCAAGAATTAGGACACTTGAATTATTTACCTGCTTCATAGCACTGCATTATGAACTGTAAAAACTGAACCTAAACACATTAAAAAATAATAATAATAATAATTACAATTTAGAGTTTCCATCGCACAAAACAGTGGTAACGTTTTATTGTAGAGACTAATGATTTATGTTGAAATAAAAATAAAAAACGGAGTTCTTACCGACCGCCCTCTCGCCCAGATAACAGCACCCACTCCCACTTTTGGATCCTCTGGAACGATGGAAAAAAAAAAAAAAAGTGGTTAAAAATAGACCAGTCAGACATCAACACTGTAGCATAACTACGTTCTAATCATGTTGTTTTAGAAATATATCCTGCAAGCGTCCATGAATATTTTAATACCTAAAAACTTCTATTAATTTGTGTATTAAAAATATTAGAGGTAATAAAGCTGAATTTTGTGGAAATGTTTGTTTACATCAGTACTTAATTTAAAAAACGTTTAGCATGTATAATATATAGATTTGTCACACACAGAGTGATATATTTTTGTTGCTTTAGATCATTATGGCTTAAAGCTTATGGAAATCCAAGAAGGAAGCTGTACCATGTGCAACCAGCAGGGGGCCCTGTTGGACACAGCAATTTAGTAAGAAAACTATTATTTCTTAATACTTTATCTTTTGTTTGTACAACAAATGACAGAAAATGAAATTGTGTAAATTGCTTAGAGTAAAATTCTATTATCTGTGTAATAAAGTGTCTTTATTTTAACAACTCTTGCTCATCAATAATGACTAAGGACTTATTTTCCAACTATTTAGCTAGTTGAGAATTAAAAAGCAAAGAGTTGACCAGGCAACTTGCTGTCAAAAGTAAACACTCATACTGAAATGCAACAGAGCTTTAACTCAAATCAAGCATCCTGTTAAACCAGTCTAATTCTTATTACATAATCAATACCAGTCATAACTAGGTTAGCACATGATCGCTAAACTGAGGGTGTTCAAAGGCGGGCATGGGATCATTTGCGGACTGATTTTGTACGGCTAAATAAGAATTAATTTAATAAACTATGACTTTTATATTAAAATTTACTTAGAAAAATTTTGGATGGAACTCAAGGTGATCATTATTTTTACCCAGCTTTCTGATTTCCTTCTATTTTCATGGTAAATATGACCACATCTACGCATTAAAAGTATACCGTGGTGCATCCGAATATAATTTTAATTAATGTATTAAAAACAATGTATTGTTTGTATCAACAATCCTGTTCCAAAAAGAAAAAAAAAATCTGATTACTTTAGTTGCTTAATTAAAATAGTTAACGCTCAGTTTATTGTCGTATAGCTAAAATAAAATCACATTTTTTGGTGATTTTAATTTTTAAAAGTATGCTTTTTTTTGGTCCATGTGATTAGCACCTCTCCTCTATAGTTACATTCTAAGTTAAGTTGTTAATACTACTCTGATATAAGAATAATCTGCTCTAAATCCCTCCATGCTCTGAGTTGTTTTCTTCAGTGGAGTCAAACCAACCTGTCCTGTATGCCAGTAGCCTGGCCTGGATGATGCAGTGGCGAGCCACCTCTTGAGACACGGCCCCTGGATGAGGAGGCGTAGTTGCACAGTTTTCTCTGAATCACAAAAACCTTTATTAATTACCAAAAAAAAAAAAAAAAACCCAACAACTTAAGTACCTAGTTTTTGGTCAAAACAAAATAAGTTCCCAACCTGTAGAAGCCATACTGGTGTTGAGGGAGCCCTGCAGCCACAGCAGCTAGAACCTCCACCAGCGCCGCCATGTTGTTCCTCAGGTTGGAGAAGTAGGGCTCCACACAGAGGTTCTCCAGGCCCATTTGGATCAAAATCTCCTTATGTTGCTGGGATGTTCCAACCAAGAACTTGCTGGAAAATTCTCTGAAGTGCCTTAGACGTTGTCTGGAAACAAATTTAGTGTTATAAACATCAAATTGTATGTTTTGCAAATGAAACAGAGTCCAACCTGTGATTTTATTTTTTACTTTTTACAGTGTCCTTGTCCTTTAGATGGGACATTCATTTGGACGCCTGGTAGTGTCTGATAACCACTGATGAAGAACAAGCATCACTTCACAACCTCTACATTTAACATATCAGAAACAATAACAACAAAAAAGAAAAATAGTGGCTAAAATGAAAGTAAAACTCTTCATTTGTATACTAATAGTTAATGCATCCTTGACAAATGTCAGGTTGTTGGAATATGATAAAATAAAACTGATATCGAATATTTTTTGAATTAATGCGCAAATCTTTAAGATCACTTTCATCAAGCTGAACAAACATTCTCCTGAGGTTTTGGAAGATTGTAGGCAAGGCTGGATGTTTTGTGTTTTTAGAAAGTATATGTTTATGGACGAAAATGCCAGTAAATATAGAAATAAAAATGAAAGAAAAAATTATTTTATTTCTATATTTCATGCTAATTTTGGCAGGATCGTTTACTTGAATTATTATTCAGTCTTCAATGTCTTATGGTATATAAATAATGTGGAGAATTTTTGTAACTCTTTTCTGACTGGTAAGTTTTGCATTGATCCTGTCCAAACTTTTGCAACTCGTTGAACTGTGCAGAATCTACATTGTATATACATACTATATATATATATATATATATATATATATATATATATATATATATATATATATATACATTTGATGTATGTTCAGTGCAGTGAGTTTACCTGTTGAAGAGTTCCTGTTCGTTCAGGCCTGGGTCATCCTCGGCCGTCCTCTTCATGAAATCGCTCTCCCTAGACGTCTCCTCAACAAACTGCAGCTGGCCGAGCGCCAGCGGCTGCAGCAGCACGCAGATGTGAGGACGGCTGTTGGACTTCAGCTTCTCTACTGCAACTGCGTCCAGGACAACGTCTTCTGTCACAGAGAGCGACGTGCTGCTGGCGTTTGTTTGAGTTGAAGACATGGACCTCAGCATGCTGATCTCCGGATCCCCGGGCCAAAAGGAGATCTGACTGACTCCAGCTGAGGGAGAGAAAAAGCGGCAAGACAATTCCAAAGTTCAGCGTGTTGCCAGCGTACAACAGTCCCTAATAAAAGCCAGCATAGAGATAACATTAGTGTAGATTAAACTACCAAGACAACCCTCTTCAAATTCTGACACAATAAAATAACATCTTCAGATGGTAATTATAGAATAAATAAATGAAAACCGTTGATTGCTATTTTTATTGCTCTCACGTATCTATGTTATTTAATGTAACAAGTATGTTGTGTTTTCGTCTGAGTATTGGTTTGAAATTTGACAGAATTGAAAACAGAAACTACGTCTATGGCAGATAAATTAAACAGAAAGCAAAGCATATTAAAATGCAATATCTGTAATTACTGCTGCCCTTAGCTACACACTTCTTTAGTTTTCTTTTCCACAGAAAGCATTCTTCTGATTGACTGTGTCTAAACCACTCCCGTAGTTATTGTTGCAGTGTGCTGCCCTTTGTTTTCTCTTTAATGGAAAGTTCTTCTCACCTAGTGATGTGTTTTCCATTGCTTTGTTTTCTGGAAGAAATGATCGATACAGCTACTCCAACCATTATCTATATCTACTTAAGTTTTCTTTTATATACTTTGGTTTTTCTTTCCCAAAGAGAAAAGTCCTGGGTCTGCTTGACTACATTTCTTCATAAGCTGCAGCATTTATTTATTTGCTGTGTTGCTATATCTTCCCAAATTGAAACCATTAATGGGTATATTGATACATTTATGTTTGGTTTGATTATTCTGTCCTTGCTTGCTCTAGAATCTATTTTTGTAGACTTTTATAATTGATGATTTCATCCAAAATATGTTACTGTGGAGTAGTCTCTGCTCTGTGTATTGAGCTGTTAGGATGTCATGGGACTGTCTAAGGCAACCGTTTTCAGTCAGAGGCCTCTTTAGATTGCTGCAAGCCTGTCTGCTACTGGAGATCCTTCCAGTCCACAGCAACTCTTTGAAGATACTTGGATGACAACATTTAATTTCCCTTTGGGATGAATAAAGTATTTCTGAATTGAATATGAAGGTAAATAATTGTATGTTTTTGATACTTGCTAATGAGAGGGAACTGTAGTAAAGTCAGCTGCACTTCCTTGGATTTGTATATGTATGTTTTACTCATCATGGGCGACTCAATACGTCCAACTAGACACTATGTACATATTTGAATCTGACACCACGATTACAATGCATAGAAATATATTAAACTGTTAAATTTTGAGAAAATATGAGTCTATATTAATCAGTCTCAACTGTCTTTCTCACCATTTATGATCATCTTAAGGCAAGTGGCACAAGGTCTCCTGGAGAAGTAGAGCTGGCAGCCGGCCAGGTTTGCCCCATGCTGGATGATGGCTCCTTGTGCTGCGTGAAGGTCAACTCCAGAACAGTGGAGTCCCAAGATTTTCCCTTGATGCACCACCACCAGACCAGTACCACGGATCTGAAATGGAGAACAGGCATTAAAAATGTTCTTCACGCTCTGGTGTGTGCACATCAATGTTCAAAACATCTATCTTTGTGCAGCCTTTACACTGACCTGACTGCTTTCACTGTCCTCAGGTTGATCCCGAGGGAACACCTCCATCCACAAGCTCAACAAGGTAAACAGATTCACCTTTGACAACCTGGGGTCGTGACCTTGGTGATGACACCATATGTTTATAAAAACAATACTGGAACGAGTTATCGCTGTAATTCTTTAACACTGCTGGTAAAATGTGCAAAGCTGACAGAGACATAACCAAGACAATTAAAACTAGAAATGTTGCATCTCCTGTGACGACACTGCAAAGTGTGAATGCTGAATGCTTTCACACTTTGCAGTGAAAATGGCAACAGCGTTTGAAGCCGTCCCCAGGTTTTAGAAAGCTTTTTAGAAACTGGGTGACTGATTGTAACTAGTTAGACTTTGTAACTTTTCACAGTAGGCGTGTCATTACGGCAATTTGATATATTCTGTTAGTAAATATGTGGATTTTCTGCAATATAGAATGAGAATATGATCCTGGTAAGCAATATAAACACATAAACCAGCTAATTTGGAAGTATTACTCTGTAAAAAACAGTACACTGTAATATTGTTACAGCGTAGTATTGCTATATTACACTGAATGACATTTAAAAGCTATGCTTTTAAAACCATACCTTTGAAAAGCAACCATTTAAAAGCTATAATTAACTTTAGGTGTCACTCTCTGTGTCTTTAGTAAACCGGCTGTTAATGGCATCACAAGACAGAAACCTTTGCTGCTGAAACATGAAGCCTCTTCCATCCAGCTCACCTTGTACCTTGCTGTCAGTTTGGGTGCTGCTGTCTTTCGTTTCTCGGCACGGCCCAATCCGGACCGGTTCGGTTCGGTTCCATGTACCGTCCATTCGGAAAGTAAACCAGGGAGCAGTAGATAGATTTCGTTTCTATCGCAGTTGCGACAGGAGGAAGACTACTTAGGGTATTAACGTGAACCCTGCTTAAAGCGTACAAGACGGACTAGCGCCGGTTCCGGTTGCTTCTTTCACAACAAGAGCTGTTACCGCTAACAACCGTAGTTACATAAAACTTTGCTCCAATTTTCACAGCGGAGTACAAAAATTAAGAGTTACATTAAAGTTAAAGTTGCCTATAAAACTTACTTCAAGTTTAAATAACCCACTAACATCAACATCTTATTTTTGTCCGACGATTAGTGGCACTTTGCGGTTGATTTCTCCTAACTTGACTAATTTGGTCTACTTCCGCAAACTTCCCGGATGTCTTTCCTTAGGCTGACCCAGTCCCACGTAAGCAGTTCCGCCATATTGTGAGTGGCTTTTAACTCAACTTTTTGCAACTAAAAAGTCAACTCAGTTCAATCCAATCATACATCCGTTCCAATTGACGCTAGCAATTCCAAGAAATTCTTATTTACAATAAATTTTTCAAAGAAACTGATAACTTTAGAGTAGATTGGTGTCTGAAACAGATCAAATGTTAGAGCTGAATTAAAAGGTGATTCAGTTACATTAGTTCAAGGGTGTGGCCATATTTTGTAACTTTCATATTTATCCTGACATTTGTGTTTTAGCAAAAATACAGATTAAAATGTCATGTTATGACAAGAAGCTGGTACTTAAAAACAAGGATGTACAATTGTGAGAGTGTACCTCCCTTTGCACAAGTGTGTCTAATGTGTGGCCTGGGGGCCATTTCCAGCCCCAGGACATTTTTTGTAGGCCCTGATTTTCAGTTGGAGAATGACACAAAATTGTCCCCTCTTATGATGGTCGTTTACACAAATGGAGGCTTTTTTGTTTAGAGCCAAATTATAACAAAAACTAAAAAAGAACACCAAAATAACCGTGTTTTCTTAATGCATTTAGCAAAATTCTGTTTAAGTTTTGGATTTACAATTATTTACACATCCCTACTAAAATGTAATAATGTTTACTTAATATGACATGCTCAGTTTATTAGTGAGCTGGAGAAAAAAAATGTAATAAAATTCTGAAATTTTAGCTTAACGATTTTTTTTGGCACGTCACAAAAAGTGTGGAAGTCAAAAACTCCAGCATTGCTTATTTCAAGGTCTTTATTTATTCAGACATAGAGCATTTTAAAACTAGATATAAAAAAGCAAAAATCATTGCAAGTATTTAACAGCAAATCAACTCAAGAATTTTAGAGCTGTGTTTAAGTTTGCAAATATGAGCTTTAAAAAAAACATGTTAAGGAAACCATCACATTTTCAGTTTCAATCTCCATATTTATACAAGACAAAATAAAAACTGTAAACCTCAACCTCATGATTTTAACTGCCCATTGACCTGCTTTACTAAATCTGAAACAGTCCCTAAACAGAACACATAAACTAAGCTCCAAGATCAAATTCATTCCAAATAAAGATTGTTTCAGATCATTGAGAAAAGGAAACTTAAGAAAAGAAACAAACAAATCTTCCTTTGTCCTCCTGCAGATTAATTTGGTCAATAACATTTAGTTTTATCAAGCACATCCAGGCAGCAGGACTCTTATTCCATCTTTGGTAACTGTATGAATACAGTAATAACTACAAGTATTAAGTTTTGTCAAATATTGCCTTAAATCAATTTCAAAACATATACATTAACAGAGAAACAAGGAAGCTTAGAACATTGTAACAGCGCACAACATTAGTAAAGATTCTAGTGCAACGTCCTTAAACGTAAACGCTCAAATCTCTTTAAAAATCAAGTTTGACTTGATAACGCAGGCAAGATTAGGTGCTACAGAGCAAAGTCCAAAATTCAAAAACAGTTGTTTTGAACTTAAAATATCTTGAACAGTAGCAATCAACCAAATGACCTGCACTAATCAGATGATATCATTTAAAACTTCAAATGTGGCTTAACCCTTTCGGTTTCTCACATGCATTGTGCAGTTAAATAAAGTGGAATGCAAGAACTGGTTAAGAAAATTGCGGTAGAGAACACTTGCAGCATGTAAATATTCATATTTATGAACATTCAGAATGACTTCACAGGAATTGGCCAAAAGTGCTGATTAAAAATCCGTAGATAACTACTGTCAGTTCAATATGGCGTGCTGAACCTGCAGCACACGTGTGTTTAAAATGCGAGAAGGCAAGAGCATCGCTCAGTTTTTGAAGGCTCCGCAGCGGCTGGCTCGGCTGACAAACTCTTTGAGCATGGCTCCGTCTACTTCCCAGAAAGTTGTGGTCTGAGTCACCTGAGTCATGTGGTTGACACAAAACTTGAAGCAAAATTCTTCAAGATCCTGGGATAAAAAAACAAAACAGTCATGATTAGATCCAAGAGTGGTACGGAACATTAAAGTTAAATGAATCAGAGCAAATTAGAAGTAATGTCTAGGACATTAACAACGCACGTTAGCAAAGATTGCAGTTCACCAAGTGTACACTAGTGGTCACAATAATCTCACAGAAAGAGACAATTCCTCATTGATGCATCTGTTTAAGTGCAAACTAATTAGAGAAATGCAAGTTTTCATAATGCTTCAGTTTTGTCACCACCAACTTAAACATATTTTATTGGAATGTTACACAACAGATTAGCACATACTTAGGCAGTGGTTTAACATATTTTTTCAGCCCCTCTGAGTCAATACTTTCCAGGAAAACCTTTTAGTACCATTACATTTGGAAATCTTGTGTCTCCACCAGCTTTGCATGTGTAGAAACGAATATTTTTGACAATTTTTGTGTGAGAAAATGTAAAAATCTTAAAAGGCATGAAAATGTTTTGTAAGGCACTGCATCTGCGAAGGTGGGAAAAGTCAAACATCTAAAGGAGAAAGTTTGGACTGCATGTTTTACAAGCAGCGGTACATTCATTTTCCTCTAGTCAGGTCAATATATCCTTTAGATGATCAACTTTAGTCACGTGTTAAACATTAGATTTGATCAGATATGGTATTAAGAGTACAAAGTGTTTACAATGGAGAGCAATTCTCCAAATAGCATTACCTCTGCATCATATCGAATGGCTGCAGACAGCAGGGTGAAGGCATTTTCTACAGTAATTCCCCTCTTGATTATCTGCTGACACAGACGTTTCAGGTGGTTTTCACAGTAAGACGTAGCCAGATCCAATAAGCCTGAACCAAAGACACAAACTTTAGAAAATGTATCATGTTTGGAAAACGTGCGTTCCGTCTTACCGATGGCGTCCTCGGGTGGCAGATCGACAGTGTCTGTGTAGAGGAACTGCAGGAAGGATCTGTAGACGGGATATGAGAACTGGACGATCTCGATCACCTCCTGCTGATCTTCTGTCCACTGGGAGCGAAACATTAAGCGGAAATGCTCACACCTAACAGCACACAAAACACCTTCATTTAGGCGGAGGAGAAGCTAGAGTACTGGTGAAAGGATACAATTAGCGGTCATAAAGGAAAAAAGTCAAATGTTTGTGATTAGTTATTTTTATCTGGTGCTTGTGTGCCCTTCTTCTAATGGCGCTCTGGCCAATTGGACAGCAGAGAAGCTCAAACATTCAAATTTAGTTTCATTCCCAGACAGAAATAAACAAACCTGATCTTCAGGACAGCTTTGTGAACATAAATGTATTTTCCATCAACGCTGAACTTGAGGTCGGCAGTGTCTGGACAGTCAAACTCTTCCCTGAGAGCCTCGGAAATGGTCATGAAGTCATCGTGCTCTGAAATAGTGATGTAGTTCAATGGTGTTCATTTCATTGGATATTTAGTGAATACAGTACACTAAATATTTATTTTCGCACCTGATAAAGATGAGTAAGAAGCCTTAAAATAGATACATCTTTGATGGCAAAGGCAAATTGTCATACTGACAATTTATTCATTAGATTTCTTCCACCCTTAATTTCCAGTTAACAGAAGGAGTGCGAATAATTGTGGATTTGTAAATAAAGAAAACATGGAATTTTCTAAAATTCAGTATGAGAATATGTTACTACTACAAAAGACTGATTTAGTAAAATTTTTTTTAACGCTTCTTTACCAGGGGTGGCAAAAGTTGTGGAGGGCGCTGTGAATGAGTTGTCCACATCGTTTTCTTTTTCTCACCCATAGACACGAGGCGCCACGTCACAGGGGGCGTAGCGAAGCAGGCGAACACATCATCCATGCTGCTGAGGTGGGTGAGGCGAGGACGCGAGATCAACTGGCCTCGACACTGACCCCACATGTACACCTGAAAAGCAGGTATTTGAATTAGCATTTTAATACGCAACTATTTGGAGGTATAGGTAATGATGCACGCTGTAAAGTAAGATATTTGCACTGCTGTGGCCATGTCTAAAGTGATCATCCCTCATTTATTTAGATTTTTTTTGTTGACTAATTAAGGGTGGTTTGAACCTGAACTTTAGTTTTTAAAAGCAGGCATTTCCACTTGCTCTCAATATTAGGTTGATCTGTTTAGCTGCGAACTTGATTTGGGAAAATAGTTGACTTTGCTTGGACTAGCTCTAAATTTGACTGGATTCATTTATAGCTCGATTCTGATGGGCTCCAAATTTGACTGACTGGCTTGATCTAGTTAGCAGTTAGCTTGATTGGGAAAATTTCTTGGCTTGACTTGCTATAAACTTGAATGATTACATGTAAGATTTATCTTGTTTTAGTTGTTAAACTTTCATAAGCACTAGACTGAATTAATTATCTACATCTGACCAACTTTCAATTTCATTCTGATTATCTTGACATTGAAAAGCTGGACCATTTTATCCTTTTAGACATTTTCCCTGTCAAAACCTCTGAGGTAGATGTTTGTTGTTTTAAACAAATAATTAAAGAGACTATTTTAACATGCAGTGTGAAAAAAAACAAACAAATAAACAAAAAAAATTTCCAAACAATTCTGTCTATATATAAATATTGCAAAGATAAAATCGGATATGTACCTTGCCGCTTGAAGTCTTGGCTGCTGAAGTGTGTGTCGAGTGGCATGCTGCGATCTCTACAACCCTACAGGATTACAGATTTATTTATACACCGCACAGTAACACATGATGGGCATCTGCCCTGAAGCCATTGTGTATGAAAAGGAAAATGATCATTTTGCCAAGCAACTACTGCTTCTAGCTTCCTGTGGAAGTTGAAGTAGAGAGGGTTGAAACAAAGACAGGAAACAGGGAGGCTAAATCCCAAAAGGAAAAAAGAACCTTTTGTTTCAAATGCATTCTCTTCCACTTTACCTTTCTTTGTCAGCCATGATTTGCACAGGACTGAGATGGTTGTTCTTATTGCCAGTTCCTAGTTGACCATAAGTATTTGCTCCCCAGGCATACAGTAGTCCTTCATCTGTTAGGGCCAAGCAGTGTCCGTATCCTGAAACAATCTGGACAGTAGGAAAAGAGCTGTTGGAGTTGAATTTGACATTCAACCAACGCAGTTTAATTGTAAACCATGATTACTTCAAAACTATACAGCAAGTTAGAAAGTTCTTACTTGTTGAATGCACAACCCTTGAAGCGTAGTAAGGCGACAAGGAGAAAGCTGATTGCCATTGTTCCCAGTTCCTAGCTGCCCGTTTCCATTGTAGCCCCAACCGTAAATCTAAAAGTACAAAAACACTGCATCAAGTTCAGGCTCTTAGAAGAATTAGAAAACATAAACACAGCATCATCACCTCGCCGTTGTCAACCAGAGCCATGGAGGATGCTTGTCCACATGTGATGCTCACTGCAGTCTTGCCCTGCAGGCTGCTGCAGACTTTCCTTGGGTACGGCTGGTTGGCTGTAGAGCCTGAACCCACCTGGCCACAGTTGTTATAACCCCATGCAAACACCTGCGGGGAGGATGGTAATGTTTAAATTTAAACAGAATATGGAAGATTTGTGTGTACATTTATGTACATTTTTTAACATTCATTTAAAATCATTCATTTAATAATTTGTATAAGTTATTTTAGATTCCTTTGCAGTCATGATTGCTTACATTTACCTCATTATTCAATGAACTGATTGAATTAATCAAGTAGTAGTCTGGTATTTATGCACTTTGTTAACCATGTTGCTATATGCAAGAAGACAAATAAAATACATGTTATACATTACCAATAACAGGCAAGGCGATAATAAAAAGAACGCTTACCTCTCCGTCGTGAGTGAGAGCCAGAGAATGATGCGAGCCGCATGCCACCTCCATCACTTTCTTGTTCTGTAGGTTCGTCGTGATCGCCACGGCTGAAAATCCCGGGTTGGTTGTGCCGGTCCCTAGCTGACTGTAACCATTATGACCCCAGGCAAACAGCTGACCATCTGAGAGATAGCAACAGATATACATCCTTTACTTGTCTTGTTAGAAGTTACAAACAAAAACAGCATGAAAACCAAAGTGAGTTTAATTAGCTGCAAGCTAGTTTACGAGTGTTACAACTGTTTGTTCAGCTGCAGTATGGAGCTTTGGGCTCTGAAAGCTTCCTGAGTGATCAAATCCCAAGAATGTTTGCCTTCAAGTCGCAACTAACCCAACTCTTCACAATCTTATATTGAAGCTAACGCCCTTCTGCTTGATGTGGTGAGGCTGTGAGGGAGTGTAGTATCTGTGCACATTAATGAAAAGTTAGGGGGGTGGGGGGGAGTAGTTAAGAATTTTACACAAGCAACAGAGATAACTGCAGTATTTACAGAACAGTAAAGGATAATTTGAGGGAGACTTCTGAACTCTCATTCCTTATATGAGGTCAACGCCAAAACAGAAACACCAAAAGCATTCATCCTAGGCTAAGGAGAAGATGTCATCTGCCAACTGCTCTGGATCTAAAATTCTTAGTCCTAGAAAATATTTAAATTTTTCTAGAAACTGAAATGAGCTTCATTTGCTTAAACCCAAAATAAATAAGCCTGCATAATCTGAAAATGATTGAAATTGGCATTTGATGATATTCAATATATTATTTTAAAATGTTACTAGAACGACTGGATATTTATGCAAATGCATCTGAAGTAGTGCCGTTTGCTTGTGATCAAGTCACTAAAATTGTGCAAATGTGACTGGAAAAGCCCTAAACTTCTAGTTTTGACAAGAAAAAAAAAATCTCAACTTAAAATTAATCTTCAAGGTGTTTTGTATATGGCTAAACAACTGAGATATTTCACATGTTTACATTATTCCCCAGAATAACACCGATTCTAAAAGTCACATGACATGAGATTTAAACTTAAATTAGGAGAGTTTAGCACTTAACCACTGAAGGAGCAAAACACAGATCTTCCGTTTACATACTAAATGATGAGTGCAATAACCTGCCTTCTGACGCCAACAGCACATGAGGTCCACTGCCGTAACTGAGGCTGACGATCTTCTTTCCCTCCAGGAAGTCCAGTTTCTTTGGCACAATAGTGCTCACACTGTCACCTGTCCCAAGGCAGCCACTGCAGTTTAGACCAAATACATACACCTAAAAATAAAAAATTATGCAAAAACATTAAAGAAAATTTGTGCATTTCACATAATAGCCTCATTTATATGCAACACTGCAACTTCAAGTAGCTCCAAAAGATGAGCTTGTGCAAAGATTGTGGAAACAATGTGGAAAGATTTTCCTTCAGGATTGTCCCTGCTGAAGAGCAAGTATACCTGCAGCTGCCACCACCATCTTCAGGGATATGCGCAGCGTTCATTTTCTTCCCCATGCAGCATTTTGCATGCAAGCACAAAGCCTCATTTGGTCTCATGTAAACAAGAGCGCCTTCTGCCACATGCTGGCTTTGTTTGCAAACGACAAAACAGGACTTCTTTTTAACAACGGCCAGTCTTTTATAAAACACAGACGCCTGGTCTATGTCATAAAAATCACAATAGAATACATTGAAGCTTGTGGTAAGGTGTGGAGAAAGTTCAAGACATGTGAATGCCTTCAAATGACACTGTATGCCCTCTTGTGTGTGTGACTTAAAATGGTTTGTGCTCACGTCGTTTTCTTGAGTGACGTAGATGGCTTCGTTCGCCGATGTCCCAAAGACACAGGCCTGGCGGACTGTGGCTCGCACCTCGCTGCTCAGCAGAGAGAACAGTGGCCATTTACTGACATCTACCATGACTGCTGCTAATTTTAGCTACCCCGCAATGATGATGAGAAAAAGTCAGTAATGAAAGAGTTCAGGAAAATGGTGGGAGTGGGGAGTTATTAGGGGAAGGGTGGAAGTTAAAAGGTGGAGAAGCATTCCTGCAAGACAGAAAAGAAGAGATGGTTAAAACAAAGAAAAATACTTTTACACATTCCTTGTCTTTATTATAGTCTCAAAAACCATCATGTATCAAAAGTTGCTTTGAAGAAACAAAGTTTGTCCTTTAGATCAGCATTCCTGGTTTTGACTGTAATTTTATAGTTATGGATAGCATGCATTACAATGCTTAATCCTTAATCCTTCTGCTAAGTTACTGGATTAGAGTTACTGCATACCAGCTCCTCTTCCTTCATTAACTATTGAACTAAGCAAAGCTAGTGTCATACTTTGTCAACTGGACTCTTGAAAGCCATGAGAAACATGCTGGAACTCTTGAATTGCTGAATTTTTAAGTTGTTTGGCAGCGAGACAACAACTTATCAGCTATATACAACTGCGTCATTTCTCTCAAGTACTCTCCCTTTAACCAAAAAGCTAAATACCTTTATATATTTTAGTCAGGCATGTGAAGGTAAATTACGCATGATTAGCTTAGTAAGTTAAGCATTTCCATCGAGCTCTTCTTACCTAAAGCATCTCCTTACAACGACAAAACCTTTAGACAGGAAATAATAGAGCAACGCTGTTTCTGCCCTACTCACATAAACATAAAAAAACATTTCTATACTATTTACAAAACCCCTAAAAAATTCACAAAGCAAAATCGCTTACCGGGTGATGTAGATACACAGTTGCCTGGGATCAACTACCGTCTTCTTTGTCTTCTTCTTCTGGATTGTTTTTTTATTGGCGGGTTTCTTCTTTGTGTGACTGCAAGTTCGATTCAGTAGCCATGGTAATACAATGCTGCCCCTTCTGGTCAACAGCTTAATTGCAGTTACAAAAAAACCCCATAACAAAACAAACAAAAAGACAAGTTGGATACATATTTACATTTATTTAGTTATTTTAGCACAGCTAGAATTGTATTTGCTTTAATCCAAAAATAAGAAGTAAAAAAAATAAATAAATAATCTTAATTGTTTTCATGTTACTCGTTTCAATACAGTTTATGTGTTGGGTTTCAGTCCTTTTCTGCAGTCCGTGTGATTCAACACATGAGGGCGTCAGGGAGCAGCAGTTCCAGTCCGTTGCAGCTTGTTTCCACCTCATGTTCCGAAGTGCGGATGCCAGTGTCAACCAGTAGCGGTAAAGCTTAGAGCCCTGTTATGCCAAGTGTTTCTTAGTGTTGCTCCTTGCCTTTTTCTGTCCCTCGTTAGAAACATCTGAACCAATCAGAGCTCTGATGCACAATACATCTTGATTATTAGGGGCTTTTGTGCGGTCACTAGGAGGATATAAAAAACCTTTTCCTTATGACTCAAATATTCTATAAATTTGTGACTCAGCTGCTGGGTCTGTAAGCACCTTTATGTTTTATCTTCAGGCAGTATTTTCAGCTAGCTCAGTATTAAAATATGCCGATTTCCTGCCCAGATTGGACACAGATATACAGTACAGACCAAACGTTTGGACACACCTTCTAATTCAATGGGTTTTCTTTATTTTCATGACTATTTATAAGGCAATAAATCCCACTTATTAACCTGACAGGGCAGGTTGACCTATGAAGTGAAAGCCATTTCAGGTGACGACCTCTTGAAGCTCATCAAGAAAATGCAGAGTGTGTGCAAAGCAGTAATCACAGCAAAAGGTTTCTACTTTGAAGAAACTAGAATATAAGGGCTATTTTCTGTTGTTTTACACTTTTTTGTTTAGTGCATATTTCCACATGTGTTATTCATAGTTTTGATGCCTTCAGTGTGAATCTACAATGTCAATAGTCATGAAAATAAAGGAAACTCTTTGAATTAAAAGGTGTGTCCAAACTTTTGGTCTGTACTGTACTTGGCAGTCTGATTGTTCACAGCAGTTAGGTTAAATATTATTGGTCAGTATGATCACTGTGAATAAAAAACACTCTCCGAATTTATTTCAATCCTGTTTCTGTTATAGAATGACTTAAGTGTTGCATTTTTATTTAGATTTACTTGGCTTTGTTCAGATTTATAAGGATATTGCTCTTGTCTGTGCAATGAAACCCATAAACCTTCCAGTGGTTTTAGTTTCTTCTAAAGTTGGACCGTGCACACGTGCATGCATGACTTACTGTTTCCTTTTGGTTCTGTCTCTGCTGCAGACCTGGACAGAATTGTGACATCATAATAAGGAGTAAAGCTTGTGGAGCTTAGTGTTACAATCCTTGGTTGTTTGAGTTTTGATATTTTCCAACTTTATTGACGTTTGATAGGTTTTGACCTACTCAGTTTATTTCTCTGTTTATTATTGTTGGAGAGGTGTTGCTATGTTAGATAATTATTGTGCTCTTTCATCTATGCATTTTGGTTTATTCTCTTACTATAGTTTCAGGACTTTCTGTTTTTGTTTGTAGACCTTTTTCAGTCTTAGTTCATCTCGTTTTGTGTTAATTCGTCTCCTTCCCTCGGTTTCCACACTGTTTTTCTGGCGCTGCTCTCCCACATCTCCTCTGATTAGCTCATCTGGTCTCCTTCGCCATTTTCCACCCCCTGTCTCAGTATTTAAGCTCTTAGTTTCTCATCGTTTCCTGATGGATTATTCCGTTTCTGTCTGTATGTCTATAAACAACGTTGGGCTTAATTGTAGGTCTTTACTTTGACTAAGCCTAAGCATATGTTAGCATTCAAACATATGCTTACGCTTTGATCTAAACCTTTACATTGTAGCCCTATGTTTAGTGTTTAGTCGTCTAGGGGTCAACCTGATTCAACAAAGGAAACCAACTAGAGAATAAATGTTGTTTTTACATTTTCGGCCTCCCTGGCAAACAAACCAGTTTACAGCCTATTAATTTGCTCACTGGGTTCTCAGTCTGTGGATGCCTGCTGCAGCAGGATGTGTGGATTCAGCACTGTGGACCATGCCAGCTCTGGCTCTGAGTGAACAATCACTGCAGCACACCGAGCGCCCCCTCCACCCCCAAAAAAACACACAAAAAAACTGCAGCGCTGATTACGGCACAAGCCTGTGTTTCTTCTTGATAAAAAACCCCATCCTGCTTGTTCAAGCAAACCGGAAAACAAAACACTGATTAGATGAGGCACTCTAATCTATCGGAGCTTGAACATCTTAATGTTGCAAACGAGTCGTGCAACAGGTTGTCAAAAACATACGCTGCGTTTGGATTTTGAGAGTAGTTCTGGAGCTTCTGCAGCTCAAAAGGCGGAGCAGCGAAGAAGAAGAAGCGGTTTTCCCTTTGGATGAGTAATGCCTCTGCGCCGCATGCTTCCTCTCTCTCTCTCTCTCTGGTTGTCAGTCACATATTGACGGTGTGGGGAACCACGTGTCTTCACTAACTGGAAACTTCCTCCACCCCAGTTGGGCTGCAGCAAGCTGCACTAGAAAGCCGGAGGTAGCTGCTTCCTTCAAAATAAAAGTCATGACAGCGAGCTTGGGTTGTTTGCACTGATTTGCTCTAAAACAAGACAGTGTGACAGATTGGTTTAGCAAACCCCCTCCTCCCCCCCAAAAAAAACCCAAAAACAAAACAAAAGTATTTTTGGCATTATTTGGCATTCAATTTTTTATCACGCAGCAAAGTCGCTTTGAATATTAGTTTAACATTTAAATAAATACAAGGTAGTAAATTAGTATTCATACTGCTGGAACTTTTCCCATTCTATCAAGTCAAATCTCCAAAGTCCAACGTATTTCTCTGGGATTTATGCAGTAGATGAACAAGCACGGCACTGTTATAAACTGGAAGGAAAACATATATTTTTACATGGAAAAATACAGAAAAATTGTGTAAAATATAATTTTTTTATTCATAGTCTGGATTTAACACTGTGTAGAACCATCCTTTGCTCCTCCAGAGAACAATGCTCTTTCAGCTTCTCAGCTGGGGTTAGGTCTATGTTTTAACTAGACCATTTTAGCACATATCTTTCCTTTGTAGAGTTGGCTGAACTGGAAGATAAACATCTGGCCCAAACCTCAAGTGTTCTGCAACTTGTAACAGGTTTTCTTCCAGGATTTTCCTGCATTTCGCATCATCAACTTTGACCAAGTTCCCCCCACAGCATGATGGGGCCATCACCTTGTTTCATCATGTAGCTGATTAAAAATAATCAGCAGTTAGTTTTTTGTGTCCACCTCTCCTACAAGATTTACTCAAAGCGGACGTGTTTTGGCTTTCTTTCAACAATTGCTTCCTTCTTAACGTTTTTTTCCCCTACTGCAAGCCAAACCACTGAGCGCACATGCGTGGATCGATGGTGCCATGTCTTATTTTGATGCCGCACACCGGAACAGATGTTTGCTGTAACCGCTTCTACTTAGTTTGCTGGCTGGGTATCGATAGTCGGTGCACCTTGTCGCGTCGGTCCCCTCAGCGCGGCTGGAGAGGACTCTGATGCCCCGTGACTGGACCGAGACACCGCCGGGCTCCCGCGTCTTCCCCACATCCAGTTTCTGGACTGCTGAAAGCTCCACAGCCAGACTCCCGTAGCTTCTTTTTTTATTTTTTATTACCAAGGTGAGGAAGAGCGGCAGGAGGAGGCGGAGAGGAGAGAGACAGACAGCAACAGCAGCAGCAGGATCTTGGCGCATTGGAGTTTATGGATTATTGAGAAACGCGGATCAAATATTCATAAGGATTTTTTTTTTTTTTAAAAGAGGGAAAACACAAGGTGGGGTAGTGTGAGAGATTCCCTGCAGTGATTCACCAGCAGGAGCACCGCTGATTTTTCATCCAGCGTGTGCGCTCAGCGTGTTGGCGTGTGTGTGTGTGTTTGGAAAGGAGCCCCCCCTGCTGCAGCACTTTCCTGCCGCACGGACGGAGTGATGCCACCGAGTTGCTGACGGACACCCGGCAGGTTCTCCGCACCCCGCCTCCCTTTCCTCCCCTCCTCCCGCACGGACGGACGCATCGACCCCCTGCGATCCCCACTAATATGCAATGGTTTTTTGTGCAGAAGCAGACAGCTGCCGCGTACAGCCGACTTCACGCTAGCGCCGCCGCATGCCTGACCGTCGCCGCCGCTCCTCTCCCCGCGCCGCGCGGCAGACGACGCCATCTGAAGAGAAGCGCTCCGGGGCTTTTCGCGCCGCGGCGGCCGCGCGGCACCAGCAGCAGCAGTAGCGACCCTTCCTCCGCAGCTGAGGACCACCGGCCGCTGGGGCAGCAGGAGACGGAGGAGACATCCGCCGCAGCGGTTGCGCTTTTCCAACCGCACGGGGGCGACGTCGACGCGGAATACTTGCGGCTGGTGGTCTTCGAGCTTGCGGGGAAAGCGGGCGAGAATCCGGGCGAAGAGCTGGGCTTCCTGCTCTTACTTTTGTCTATGGTGCAGATCGGGGGCGCGCCGCACCGCCGAACTGAGCCCGACAGCTGGCCGGTTCTGCTGGCATGCAAACAGGGGGGAGTATCAGCCCCCATGCGGTGGGTGAATTTTAGGCTGCCGCATCCGGAGCGTTTCTCCTCTTCCTTCTCTTCTTCTTCCTCCTCCTCTTCCTCCTCCCCCGTCTCGGCCAAATCCATGCGGTTTATTTGGAACAACATTTTCAGCAAAGGATCGCATATGCTGCAGTGTCTTTGTGGCAGGAGCCTCAAGAAAACCAAGAACCCAACTGGTGAGTTTGTTTGCTTGGTGCACGTGTGTACCTGTAACACGACAAAGTGACTGTAAAAGTGTTTATGATGGAGTTGACCTGTGCATGTGGGACTGGGCTTTCTCTGCAGTAGCATGGGCAGCCAGTGAGAGCTCTTAAAATGGGAGAGCTGATGATGCAAACTAATTAGCAACACTAATATATAGATGTAAACCTTCAGGATCAAACAGACCACATTTATGGAGCAGAAATAATGCAGAGAAACTTTTTCCTCCTGTATTCTCAGTTGTAAATGTTGCAAACTCCAAATCTGAACGTTTCAATCACTTAAATTAAATGCTTGTCACATCAAGCATTATGCCTGTCTTGTTAATCTCCTGAAACTCACAAATCATGCTCCCAAGAGAGCAAGGCAGCAGACTTTCCACTGTCTGCTCTGTGTGATGGACTGACAGTGGGAACTGCTCACAGTATTGACATATTGACGTTTTAGAAAGATGGCTGGCGTGTCCTGCCATAGAGTATTTAGAGGACAACATAAGAGACCAAAAGATGATTTTATTATTTGTTTTTAATCTCTAAAACGACATAAAGTGGAAAGTTTTGTAGAGTTCAGCAAACTTTTCTACAAACTAAGCCAACGCTCGCTGAAGTGATGCGAAAGCTCCAGGATGTGTGACACCACACGGCCGTGAGCAGAGAATAAAAATGCAACCAGTGTTTCCGCGCGGTAATGATGAGATCAGCCGTTAGTGGCGATGTGTCTTCTCTTTGTCCTTTAATGGCAAACAGCCATATCTTTTGGATGAGTGATTACAGAGCGCTGTCCTTTCAGAGTTTGGAGAGTTCAGAACAATTCAGCACCACGGACAGCAGCCTTTAAAGTCTCTATGGACTTCCTTAGTTCGCTGCCTGGACTGTTGCTTTACCCTGGTCTGTGTTTTAGACTGTTTCATACATTTGGCTGCAAACATTTTCTCAGATTAGATCAAAGTGTCTCCAAAGTTGAGACCTAAATCTACTTGAGAATATGTGGTAAAGTCTGAAAATGGTTCTTCTAAACCACTCAAACTGTTTTTGTCCTCCTCCCAAAACCCTGCAGCCTGTAATTAAAAGAAAAAGAACAACAAAAAGACACTACATGAGTGCATGTTTTTTCCCCTCTGGGCTTTGGCTGAATTTCTTCTCATTACTTCCTCTTTGCTAATTTGATGAAGCTCCTTAAAGTCAGACTTGCAGCATTTACGGGGGGGACACAAGCAGCCATGTGATGCACAAGCAGAAACTTTTTACCACACTGCTTCTGTAGGAGTATTTTTCAAAAACAGTGTTGCGTTAAAAAACATTTTGATTGTGGTACATGAGTAAAGTTATAATCTTTGCTTTTTAACAAACATCTCTGGCAGATTTTACTGATTGCTTTTCAATTAGATTCACATTTAGCACCTTGATTTGCTTTCCCACTAAAAGTGGGACTAACCATTTAATTTAATGTTTTCTAGTTAATTCTAGTTTGTTTGCCTTCGATGCAGCCACAGTTCTGTGGGAATAGCTGGAAAGGGAGGCTCAGAAACTTGGCTTCTTGCATGTATTGTTTTGCCATGTTCTGCAATTAGCCGATGAAAATGTTATCTCGCCCGCCCACGTACGCACTCGCGCACGAAACCCACAAAAAGTGCTGCATCTCCGAGAAGCACAAGTTATCCCAGCAGCGTCCTGCCGCTCGGCTCATAATCTTCCAGCAGCTTCCTCAGTTCAGCTGCTGGCTTTCTGCTTTTAATTAAAGACAAACTAGGAAAACCATCTGGCTGCTCGTTGGTGTGTATTTAAACTTAATGTATGTGTCTATTTTTTTTTTTTTTACAAAACTCACCATCTTGCTGGATTGTTCTCTTCAGCATTATTGCAATGGAGGATTTCCATGAGTCCAATTCCTGTTTCCTGCAGATGAACCCATCGCATTCATTGTTGGAAGTAATAAGGCACAGGAATGTTCCCCGGACCTTCAATAGCACATGCAGGCGTGGACTCCCATTCATCCTCGTGTATCTGCCCATCTTCTTTGGAGAGTTGCTGTTAAGGCTTCATGCTTTATGTTTTATTCAAGCCCTGTAGTACAGCAGCAGGGTCTTGCTGTTTCTGGAAGGAAAAGTCTCTCAGTCACAAATGGACTCCATTTGGTAGCTTACGTTTTCAGTTTCAACAACGTTCAGAGTCAAGTCACTAAGTGATCAGAGGGAGAGCTTTGTTGTTTTCTCCGAGCTTAAATTTGTCCTTCTGGGTTGTCGTTTGCATGCCATTACGTCGTTCGAATATGATGAGCGGACAGAATCCCCATGACGTCTGTCCTCTGAAGTCACCCGTGGGGTTTCGGTTTAGATATGTGTGTGTGTTTGTGTGTGTGCGCCCTCATTAGCTCATGGGTGTTGTTGTCCAAACACACTGAGTCTGCACAAAGATGACTTTGCTGGACTGGTCTGTTTTTGCCTGGACTCATCATGTCCCGCATGTCAAACTGGGCAAGAAAATCTGCGTCATCATACGTCATCTTTTATATAATCGGACCTGAAAACAAGTTCTTCTTGCAAAGATGACATCCTAGTAGTATTTTTTGTAGTACAATTAAATAACCCACCAGTTGTTCAAACTGGTGCAACTACAAGGGGGCAAACCTCATGGTGACAAAATTCCCAAATCAGCATGGTGTTATGTTAAAAGGTGTTTTCCCCCTAAACCTAACAGCTGCTTAAAAATGAAACAGGAAAGTTTTTACATCACTTTAGTGGAAGTTTGGTTCTCCTTTCTTAGCAGAATCATTTTAATCCAGCCACATTAGAGTTTTTTTTATTTTTATCTTGAGCGGGTTGAATTCCACGGCATTTAAGTTCAGACTTTGACTAGGCCATTCCAAAAACTCTGCTTTGGATCACTGTAACGCTGTGATCCAAAGTGCCAGTGACTCATTGCTGGATCATGATCCAGGGTTTTCAGGGTTCTGCAGTTAGTCGTCCAGGTCTGAGGAAAGTCTTGAGGATCATCTAGATGTTTTTTGGCAAATGTGTGACCAGTGTTTTTTAAATACTGTTTAATTGCACTGTAGATGTGAAGACATTTCTACATCAATAACAGGATTATTCTTTGTTCTAGGCAGGTTTCTGTGGGGTTTGCAGGTGTTGGACTTCAAAAAAGTGCTCCACTTTTATTTTTAATTTAATAATAATATATGATTATTATTATATTTCATGCCAGTCTGGTATGTTAGATGTCACGCAGGCAGATTGTAAAACAAGTGGAAGCACTTACCTACAGCAGTAAGTTCTGCTGTAGATCCTACTTCTGTTAATGTCAGGATTCTGGAGCAAAAAATTGCGTTGCATCAAAATAAAACGTACAGTAGCTCACGTTACCTCTCAATGGTTACACAGTTCCGACTTGCCTAGGATTATTTCTTTTTTGGTTTCAGGCTAAATGACTTTTGAACGATTGCTTTAAATTTATTTACATTTTACGCTGCTCTCTCACATTCTGTAGCTGAAAGCTAGACTTTGATAGACACATTTTCTTGGTTTTATGTGTAATAATGCATTTTCTCTCTTTATTAAATCATAAGTTAAGTCATCCACGCCTCGCTCTGAGTACTGCAAAACCAGGGAATGTAATTTGTTGATGGTTGAACCCAAAAAGACAGAGATTGGGCCAGAGCAAGATAACATATTCATGTTGGAATGGCCTACTCAAAGTCCAGTCCTATTTCTAATTGGTAGACTGGAAGATTGTTTGCAGAAACATTCAATATAAACTAACTCAGCTTGACAGAACTACATGGATAAATTAGCTGAAATTAAAGACTTAAAATAAAGCATGTAGCATTTTCCTTCCACTTCACAACTGTGCAAAACTTTGTGTTTTCTTATAACAACATCCTACTTAAAAGGAAGATTTTAGATGTGAGGCACCACATTTAAGAAACTGGAGACAGAAACCCCCCCACAAAAATGTATGCATTTCTGCTATAATAAGGTAGCACATACAGTAGATGACAGGAATATTTCTATGTCAAACAAAAGTATTGTTGATCCAATTGTAGCTGCGTGGCGTGGCGGGAGCGCTGTAATTTTCAGACTGATGCAGTGAAGCAAAGAGGAGAACCGGGGAGAGACGGGTGTTTGTGTGCAGGCATGCGTGTGTTTGGACAGCTAGAGCTGCAGGTATCTGCCATCAGAGGCTGAGTGCTGAGTGTTGCATTTCCAAGGGCACTTAGAAAGCAGCGGGGCATCAAAGGCTTCACTGAGAAGGGGTTTCACAGGCTGAATGATAAGAAGCAGCGAGACTTTTGACGACAACTCAGTTCATTTTGAAACTGTTTAATCAGAGAGAATGAAAAGATCAGAAATTGATATTTTCTTTTTCGACGTGGCCGAAAAAAGAAACCTCCTCCCAATGCAAGAACTTTCTACTTGAAGAAATTGTACCGTCAATTGAAACGCAGCTACAGAACATCTTGAATGACAAATGTCAAACTTGTTCTCCTGCTGTATCTAGCATAAAGTCAAACATGGTGGTGGCAGTGTGGTGGTCTGGGACTGCTTTGCTGGTTCAGGTTATGAACGATTCGACTATAATTTCTGCCCAGTCATCCTTTTGTAAACTTGAGCTCAAAATGGACGTCGGACCCGCAGAAGGACAATGATGCAAACCTTTTAGCCAACATTTGAAAACTTGCTTTTAATGAAAATTCAGGTTGTTTCTTTCTGGTACTGAAACATGTTTAATTATCTTTAACATTAAAGCACAACCAAAAAGAGAATCTTTTAATAGTGGGAACTACTTTTCATATCTCTGCTCTCCACCTCTATCACACACACTTAAGCTGCCTTCATCCCTACCTCGTCTTTGGTAACCTTTTGCCTGATGACAGCCCTCCATGACACAATAGCCCTATCTGTGGGACTCAGACTGAGTGTTGCTGTATGGGTTCACTTTTGAGGCCCCAGTTGGGGGGAGTTTCAGAAGTGGATGTTTCTTTTTTTTTTCACCCAGGAAGTGATCTAAGCGGGCGTTTTCAGGTGTGTTTTAATGTGTGCCATGGACTTTGAGTCTATTCTGAAGGTAGCAGAGAGGCGAATTAAAAGCGCTCTGGGTAAAGCCGAGGCAGGTAAGGAACGTTTACTTTGAGAGCATATCATAAATATCTTCCATTTAAATGTAATGTCTTTTCAGTAATATTATAATTTAAGTAAATCACAGCGAAGGGTTTGGTTTTACGTTACAAATTTAAAGCGCTTCAGTTTTGCTTTGTAGAAGGCGTTGTTTTAAATCACTGAATTTCGTTAAAGTTTGTGTTTGCAATTTAAATATGTCTTGATCACAGAGTTTAAATAAGGTACTCGGAGTGTTTCCGCGATGTGTTAAAGACTAAAGTTTGTCTGAAATGTATCTGATTTTAATGAAATGAAAACAAAATGCAGTCAAAGTGATAATCTGCGAAAGTCTGATTTCAATCACTAGCCTAAGAAAATCTGTCTGGCTTAACTTGTAATATTTTTTGACTAGTAGCAGAGTCATTCTTAACAGCAGTGTTATGATGCTTTCAAATTATGACAATTAAAATACATTGTTTGCATTGAGATGTCTTAAGATTTTCTGTTCTTAAATTCTTCTAAGAACTGATGTTGCTGATTTATTTATCTATCAATATTAAGAATCTATTGATAATTGTTCAATCTATCTGACCGACTTGTTAACTTTTCTCAGCATTTTCATTTAATTTTGCAGAAAAATAGTTCTTCAAATGTGCCACAGCCAACATCATTGGCAATCTTTACTTCTTCCACACCTTGTAAGTTTGGAGCGATAGTGAACATAACACTCTGACATGCTACATCAAATGCCTCTTGTAGTATTTGATAAGTCTGGCGTCTCTGGGTAGCATCTGTCTGGAGATTATTATATAACTGTGTGTATGTGTGAGAGTGAGAGTGAGTGCATTCATTTGTTGAAATTCAACTACTCCTTCAGAAGTCATTTAATTAGTAAATAGTCAAATTGTACAAATGTAAGTTAGCAGTAAAAACTGTGTTGGTCAATTGTTACTGCTAATGAGGTCTCTAGGACACATGTTAGGGTTTATAATTAAAGTCCTGAGAAAAAACATTTACAGATTTCTTTAGTTTTAGGCACTCTTAAGTTTTTTTTGTACCTCCTTCATCAGAGGCTTAGAAAATGGTGAGGAACAGAAGAAGTAAGGGAACAAACAGGGACCAGAAACAATGGAGCAACGACCAGATATATTTTTTCCACACAGGTGCATTTTTTTTGTTTGGTTCATGTTTTTTCTGTAATTCATAAATTTCAACCGTGAATTGCTTTTTGTATTTACTCACTTTATCTGTGTCTGGTAGTCACATCAGTTTGCTGATCTGTGACAAGAAGGGAAAAAGATCATAAATCTTTCAGACTTTATTGGTGCTGCATTCTCATTTGGTTATTTTGCCTGATCCTTTTAGAGCACCGTTTTGTACTGCGATTAGCTTTGACAAGCTGCTTTTTCTAATATTTTATTTTACATTTGCTCTTAAATCTTCTTGTACCTTGAAGTGTCAGTTTTCGGTCTGCATTGTTGTGTAGTTTGGATTAGATGCACCATCTTCTTATTGTCAGAGGGATTAGCGTGCTCAGATGTATACACTTGGGGGCACATATATTTATAAAAAGTCGTTCTTTTGATGCAGTGCTGCGAGTAAAACGGATTTAATGTTACTGACTGGCTCAGAAAGTCATATAAATCATAAAAGAAGTTTGAATTCGAACCTAAACGTCACTAACAGAGGATGGGGAGAAGCAAACCTGTTGTGTCTTATTCTAAGATTTACCGCCTGGTTTTTGGCTTTTTACATAATTATTCAAAAGTTGTGACTTGACAGCTGGCGTTCCAGTTTTTAACAAACACTGTGAAATGGTTTTCCAGGTGATAAAAAATATATATATAATTTTTTGTGAAGCTCTGAAAGTTTTGACAGTTTGACCAAAAGATCATTTTGTTTATGGCATTTAAAGTTTTTGACGGGTAAACAAAGCTTTTTACATTCATGCAAGATGTTTTTTTTCTGCCTTGAAGTTCCAGTAAAAATTTAATAACATTAGATCAAGAAAAAAAAAAAAAACAACTAAAACTTTTGTTCATTATTTGTTGTTGCAGTACTTAGTTTTGCCACAAGAGGCAGCAAGGCTATCTATAAAACTTTATTGACTTCAGGCCTGGGCTGAAATTAATCCTCAAAAGGCAGGAACTGCTGCAACATTGTCAAAATATAAACTGCTGAATTGTTTTAAAATCATTATCTTTAGCTTTGAAGCTCATGAGAGAAAAAAAAAGTTTTTTAGACTTGTCTTTTAATGCACAATAAACCGATATGTGTTTAAAAATCATTTTCCCTGCTAATTATTTTTCAAAGATAATAAAATAAATCTAAAAAAAACTGAGGACTGATGCAAACTTGTATTGATGTTAAGGGAAAAAATGTCTTACTGTAAGTGTGACCATTTAAAATGCCATGTAATGTAAGTTACTTTATTTTCTTCTGTGCAAGTTACAGCTCCTAGGCCTGCATATGAATTAAACATTGAAGAATCCTTTTTTCCCCTTATTGCTTTTAGTCAGTGAGAGGTGGATTTGCTGCTGTGCTTTGATTAACCCAACTGCACTAGACTTTAAGTTAAAAACCCAATTGCCAGACTTTCTCTTTCAGGATTTTATACTAGAGAGCAGAATAAAAAAAACAACAAGTTTTTTCTTGTTTTTTCTGCTTTAACGAGATTCAGGCGGCGTATTGAACGGTGTAAGGTTCGGCAGAAATGATTTCAAACAGCTTCTGTTTCAAGCTCATCTTTCAGAACAGATGATCATTTTGCTTCCTCTTACAACGACCTACCCTAGTTTTGAGTCATTACAGCAGGACCAGAATGTCACGGAGACATAAACATGTTGGAGCCGTGCAAGGAAAAAAACCTAGTTTGGCCTGATTAGTTCAGACCAGAGGAGGGCGCTTTCCGAAGGAAACATTTACTTTCTGACCCACTAAACACAGTGGGAGGTGGAGCACTCCCACATATGACAATGCATATGTCAATGTGGATAAACTCACGTTGACTATGCTGTATATTAGATCTTTCTGATACTGTTACATCTGTCATGTGCTTCTTTAGCTCAAGCTACACTTCTGGGTTTGCAGCATTTGACTTTATAAGTCAGCAGAGGTCTCGACCAGTTCAATGTTACACAGTATATTTACAAAAATCAGCAAAACGTTTCAGTTAATTGTACTTTGAGTGTTTGGGAGCTGAGGATACAAATTATTTTACTGTTTTTCTGCGACATCTGGCTCATATCTCAGTGATATTTCAAGCTGGTTGGGGTTGATGGGAAGATGGATGGAGGTGAACACAGGACAGTTCTGGGAGAGAAACTGCTAAAACTTCATCTTCCAGAGTTTACTAAGAATCTGTGAAAAGACTTGAAAACTGATCCCACTATGACTGCAACTAATGATTATTTTAGTAATTAATTAATACTTCAGTTATTCAGACAATTAATCAATTAATTGGATAGAAGATAGATATAGATTTTTCATTTAACTGCGTAAGCCTTTTTTGTTCAATATTCGAAATATATTAAAAGATGCAAATAAACAAATAATCCAGTTCCTTTTGTAAATAAGAAAAGAAACAGTTAGTTGCACAAACAGCAATACCACAGCATTCCTTTACTAAATCTGAAACAGGTGAAGCTAAAACTATGATGAGTTTTGACTAAAACACATTTAATATATTTGAAAAGTCTACATTTTTATACAGTTTTGGTTTAGTGACGGCTCTGAAGGTGTTTTTTTTTTTTTTTTTGCTAAATAGCCTTTTTTCTGAGTCTGTATTCTCCAGTTAGCAATTTATCGATTACTAAATCTGTTGACAATGACTTCAACAATCAATTAAACAATCACTATTAAATTGATTAATCGTTTCAGTCCTAGAACACACACACTCTACATTCAGTCTGACTGAGTTGTGCAAAGAAGCTGCTGCGCAAAGTAGATTGATTTAGTTTTGAAAAGACAAAATGTCAGAGGTTATGAAAACTGAAATGTTATTTCATACTTGGGACTGCTGCCCATATTTACCCAAAGCAACTTGACAAAAAAAATTCTGTTTTTCTGTTCAGTTGATTAGAGGTCTTGGCAGGATTGCCGTGGATATTTGATAAATATGTTTTGCTCTGTACATACTATATATGGGCCTAACAGTTTCCAGCTCTTGTGGAAAAAGGGAGCTTTTTACATTAATGCAGGATAAAATTGGAGGTTTTTGCAGTGAACAGAAGTGGAGTGTGGATGTGATGAGTTCGGTTGAAAGAGAAAGAATGAAGGAGCTGATATTATGCAAACTCGTAGGCCAGTTTATATTGCTTTGGGGTGTAAGGCTGCAGTTGGAGCTCTGTTAGCTCCAACTTGAACATCCAAAATGACTAATGTTAATCCTGATGCTCTTTTGCAATTGTTGCCCTACGGCCGTTTTATTTATTATTAAAAATGTCAGCGAACCAACTCAAATCTAATCATTTTTCCCCATGTGTGAATTTTGCTGCACAACGTATCAAAAAAGAACTACTTGGTTTTCAATAATATTAGATAATTGTATGCAGGCGTTCTTTGGCAGTAATATTTGGTGATACTTCCTGTTTTTAGAAGGTGAAATTTTGTTTTCAAAATGACAGATTATAGCCAGAGGCAGCTTTTTTTAATAAACCCTTGTTGTTAGGGAGGAAAATTTAAATTTGCTATGTTTTGGAGAGCTTGGAGAGACTTTGCAGAAGGACTGTTGGTTGGTCTGAAGAAAGAATAAAATCTGCTTCCCTCAGGAAGTGAAAGCAGAGACCGTCCCAGACTGTTTGCTTTTATTGCTTGACGCACGTCTTCAGTATCACATGGAGGCTTGGGGCAACAGCTGCAGTGTGACAGATAGGGGTGGCGGTGACAATCCTCAAGAAACCAACACACTTCGCAGACTCTGTGAGGAAGTTTTCTCCAACTTAAAGAAGGTTTTGCTCAATCGTCGGACCTCTTAAAACACACAGTGGACGGCATCTTAGCAACCGTAGAAGCTACCATCTACAATCTTCTTTATTGTCGCTCTTGAGGGAACAGTCAATCAGGGCCAAGGACAAAGGAATGCCGCTCCTGGATTGGCTGTTTTACAAACATCAGCCAGTAGTGTGTAAAATAGCATTGTGCCTTTGTATTTTAGCTTCCCAATCTGTGTTTTCTTTCAAATATTTTAGATGATTTGCATTCACAGTCCACAGAAAACCTCAAATAGATACGTAAATGGATGAAGTTTTCTTCTGATGTAAGACTGACAGTGTTTCAGCCTTTACCAATGGACTTACATTCTGATCTTCACCTATAATCATAAGATATATATCATAACTAAAATAGCGAGTATCAAAGTTATTGACTGATAACCTAGAACATCTGTATGTTTATTTTTTTAGCTTCGACTCTCACTGCCTTCTTTATTCAAAATGACACTTCAGGGAGTTCTCCCTCCAGTCTCGTTATCTTACTTGCATCTCCATACTCCCCGCTGTGGTTCTGACGTCTTGGAGGGATGGATGTGGAGCAATTATCGAGCTGCTCTGATGCAGAACTTTCCATGTTCTCTTGTTTTGTGCTGGAAATCGTTGCTGATTGCTTCGGTTATCTGCTTCTATTCCAGCTGCGTGTGAACTCTTATCTCGGCGGGAAAACGAGAAAAACGCGACAAATCTAAACCCGACATCGAATGTATTTGCATCGAAAAGTAGCCGCTATTTTAACTCCAAAGCGACAACGAGTAGCCAGTACTCGGAAAATGAGCTGCTACTTCAGCCAGCAGCTGCAGAATGAAGTTAAAGTTAAATGGGCTGAAGAGAAATAGCCCAAACATCTGACCCCACATCCACACAAATGTAGCACAGGAGCAGAGGACATGGGGAGATAGAGGAGAGCGAGGCAGTAGCTTAAGATTTTGTTGAAATCAGTCTTGGTGCAATTTGAAACAAAAAAACAAGTTACTGCAGAAAAACACAAAAGGAAACTCAAAACATTTGACCAAACTCTGAGACATTCTTTCTCTCATTTTAGTGGCATTTAGCAAACAGAAAGCAGTTGGTCTCAACCAAACAATGCCTCTTTAAATCGAATATATTGAATACAATTGTTAGAAACTCCACGTGTTTTCACAGTAGTGTTTCTTAGGGTTGGCTCTACTTAACAGGCCTGATTAGCTTCAATTCCCCCAATCAGACAGATTTGTGACGTTGAACCTTACTTAGGAGAACAACTGGTAGTCGGTACAAAACGGAGAAACGGGGAGGAATATTCAAGACGAGGGAGGAATCAGACGGAGCTGGACGAAAAGTGTGTGTAAGGGAGTGAGAATGAATAATTTAGTCTCTCCATTCCCTCTCTGCTCCTCCCTGCTGAGTTGGTGATGTTGCAAAGATAGACGACGAACAAGGACAGTGAGGGACTAACTATCAAGAAAAGATGGAAGATAGGATGCTTTAGGAGCAGCTGTTTGTGTTTTACAGTAACTGTGTGATTGGGTGCGTGTGTGTGTGTGTGTGTGTGTGTGTGTGTGTGTGTGTGTGTGTGTGTGATAAGATCAGAGGCGAGCCCACAACCAGGTGAAGCTTCAAACAGCAACGATTTATGTAACTGAAACCAGATGTGCGTGCCTGCTTGTTCGCTGTCCTCTCAGCATTCAGCAGGTGTTTTGCTCCTTCCTTTTGGAGACCCACCTGCGTCACTAATCGCTCGTTGCCAGGGTAACAGCGGTCTTTCCCGTGCAGGCGGCAGCACAAGCGCCCCGTGTGAGTGAATTATGACTCATCCGGCGCGCGGCTATCCTCACACTCCCGTCTGGGGGAACACCCACCCACATCTGTCATCTCCCCCCGCCCGTTTCTACTTCTCCTCCACCTGGAGACTGTGGAGGACCTGTGCAGGTCCAAGCAACATGACACAGGTTGAACATTTAACTGGAGCGTTTGATCGCAGCAGGCAGAAGAGATCAGTCCCCATGACTCACGAGGTAAAGAAAAGTGTGCCACCTAGAGAAGGAGTTCATAAGTTTTTATATTGCAGAGACAATTAAAACCGACAGGCGTTCATTAAAAGCAACATCTCTCTTTGTCTGAATGGGACAAAACAGGTTAGAAATTGCCATTTTAAACAGACATCATGGATTAAAATGGACTTTTTTTTATTCCATAATGCTTTTTTAGATTTATTTTTAATGTACTCTTAATGTCAAAGTGTCTCAAGTCACATTTTGTGCTTCCAGTTTGTTCAGTACACTTTGGAGTTTTTGACTTGACTCCGTCTGAGTCATCTTGTTGATTTTATTTTTCATTGCATTCCTGTTTGTTGGTAATTCTGGCTACTTTATGTTTTCTGTTTGTGATCCCTCTCTTTCTCTGGAGTAATTTAATTTATCTTGCATCACCTTAGCAAGCCTCTTTCTGTCATTTCTGGCTTTCTTTATCTAACTGTGTTAGTGATTCCAAACAGGTGTTTAAGCAATTCACAAATACTTCAAACAAGAATCCACACAAATGTATTTTAATGTTAGTAATGAAGGGTATTATTTAATTTAGCAAAATTTCCTAATCATGACAGAACTAAATGGGTGCTAATATTTTCCAGCTCTAAGACTTTGAGAGAAACCTGACCTTTACTTTAGTGTCACAGACACAGCCAGCTGCCCCCTTCTGACTCTTTTCTAGAACTGCACCGCTTCTTCGTCACAGGTGAGAACCTTCAGCACAGCTAGACAGATTTAAACCAAACAATGCTACTGCTTTTAAAAATATATATCTACTGTACATATGAATGATGTTTTTGTTTCTTTCATTTTATTTTTGAAACTATTACACCGACTCACTCTAACTAAAACACAGTGTTGTATAGCATTAGGCCGGACTAGAGGTTCTGACACATGAATTGTCTTTGGAAGTCAGAAGTACTTTTTTTCTCACACAATAATTGATTTTTTACAGATGCTAAATCTTTTACTTAATTTAAGATGTTCTAACATATGTACTTTAATTAATTTAATTTGACAAAGCATTTATTGGCATTGATTGTAATTAGCTACATTTACATTTCTTGCACTTAGAATTAGAACAGAATTAGTGTTGATTTTATATTCATCTCCCACACTTTTATACAGTCACTTTATATAGGGAGGTGTAAAAGAACTATGTTGAACAAATAATCATTGCTTGTCTTACATATCGATGCTTTCTAATTGACTTAGAAATTCAAATATGAATTCCAATACAATTTGCTGTCAACAACTGCAAGAAGTTTGATTTCAGACATTTTTTCTTGTGCAACAGTATGATCAAAAGTTTATTTTTTTTGAGTTAGTTAAAAGTATTAACCAGATATTAATATTGATTATCATTTATAATTAGAAATTGTGTTTTATTTAAGCTGCTTTCACATTGTTTACTACTTTACTATGAGTCTTGGCGTAATACTATGGTAATACTGGTCGAAATGAGAAATGAACTGGTTTTGTGGAATATTCAGTTCAGCTTTTTCGTGCGTGTTAATATAAAGCACTTTGACTAACATTTTGAAATGTATTTTTCTACATTCTTTAAATATATAGTATACTTACAATGTAAGTTTTTTGTATTTTTACTATAAATGCTATAGTTAATCTTTCTGCTTTAAATCGATATTGTTCTCACAAAGTATATTGCTTTGGGTTCTGAAATAATTTAAATAAATAAGTAAATGTATATACAGAATAGAACAGCAAATAATTTTCATAACTTAAATTACTGGTGAAAAATCTGATTCAGAGCTGCTAAAGTTTCTTAATAATTTAGCACTTCGGCAACCAGAAATGGCAAATTTTTCTTTTTTATTTTTGCTAAACATGTCAAATATATAAGTTATTTATTTAGTTATGATATAAATTATAATCAATATAGGTCCAGAGTTATTATGTCTTATTTCATTGTCTTCTTCATGTGAAGGATTGGAGGACAGTGAAGAGGGAGGGGAAAAGATGATTATTAATATTACTGTTGCCCTTTTGGATCTCTAGAGGGCGCTGTTGCTTCTGTATAGAGCGACAAGAAACTCGGGCGTGAAGATGCTCCTCAAATGTAGTGAAACATAATTATGTAGTCATGTTGGCTGTCAATGCAACCACTGATGCACAGCATTTCTTATTTTTTGGCGTTTTGCAGGTGTCAGTTTGTAAGATTTGCAACTTTGTCAGTTTTCTTTCTGACCAGGCTTCTAGGAGGAAAATAAAAAACTGGGACGGGCAGACATATTTCTTTGAGGAAAAAGCTGGTGCAGAGAGGAGGGAGACGAATTTTCCTTTTTGGGGTCTAATCGCTGCACCTTGCTTTTCTGGGATGGCATAAAAAGCAACCCTGTGGCTGAATTTTAATGTAAATGTGGCTCTGATTTATTCATAACTCCTTTGCCTGGACTGACCTGGATAGAAGTGGGTGTACACATCGTCTCCTTGCACACATACATAAACAGAGCACATTCATACCTCTGTGCATATTTTTGTCAGTCAGACGAGCAAAAAAAACTAAAACATGTTTAAATTTTCATATGGCTGCAGCATCAGGTGATGCAGATAGAAAGTCTGGATTCTTGTGGAAGATTCTGGATTTTTCTTCAATACATTTGAAAACAAATTGGTTAAAAAACACACAAAAAAACAATTAAAGTCGTAAGAATGCTTCATCCGATTTTCAGCATTTATGTTTATGTAGCGCTTTCTGTCATCTATGCTAGATTTAACGCTCAGGGTTCGTAAAGCTTACTGTAACACCCCACGGTCCAGCCAGTGAAACTGAGTAGGTCTGACCCATTAATAAGGACACTTGATAAGGATAAAGAATTTATTTACTAACTCAAGAATGGAAATGAAAATACACCACAGGTATCACTGTGGGAACCGTATCTAGACCTTACCCTTAGAAATATTAACACAAATGACAAATAAAAGTACACAAGGCTTTATCAACCTATAGGTTGATAAATAGGGACTCTCCCTCTGTGTTAAACACCTCAAGAGTTCTGAAGTAACTTATTTAGAACATTCCGGAACACATATGAGTTCTTACTTTTTATAACCATGTACATACAATAACAGCCAGTGTTAATGAGTGGGTCCACCAAACAAAATAAAACAAATAAAAGCCGGCAAAATAGTCATTAAAACACCCCGTTGCAGGCCTGATATTGACTCCACTCACCCCGGGTCCTCAACCCACAGCGACGGATGTAGGTAAGTTCCCGACGACTCCTGTCTCCTGAAAGCAGTCGAACCCCGCACTACGTTATCCACGAAGGTGAGGAAAATCCAAACCGCGACCCAACGCAGGTGCAGCAGGTCTCTCCGGGTCCACCGTCTCCTTGGTAAAAACCCCGGCCTTCAGCTCACCGAACGCGTCACTCTCGGTCCATTCGCGGTCCTTAGGCGGTTGTCCAACGACTCATGGTTTCACCGACGAGCAAGCGTTTCCTCCACGACTCCTCACCCAAAGTTCCAGCGACTCTTCACCGAGTCTCATCCTTGACGTCCTCTCTCTTCTTTTTTTCTTTTTCGCTCTCTCCTCTTGTCCCGCCCCCCAGTCAATCAGATTTCAGGAGAATAGCAATCACCCAATAGCAAACGTATACACAGCACTCTTGTCTGTCACTCCTCGTGTTGAACTCTACTTTTCATATAAACTATACCGTATGGTTCGTTCTTAAAGTAACAGAACACCACATTTTAACAACACATATTAAGTCTTTTACGTCTGTTTAAGTTCTTTTTAATGAACTCATACTCATTTCACCTCCCACCATAAGACTTGGGAATTATATCTTACTTTAAGATATTAATTTACATACAGTAAATTTGTTAACCTTGTCATTTTTAAAACAACAATAACACACACATTTCTGGGAACCCAGAGGGTTACACCCTCCCCGGGTTAAATGTCTGGATGTCCCCATCAGACAACTCTATGTGTTAAAAGAGTTTACAAACCCTCCTAGCTGGGAACCCAACAGGTTACACCCTCCCCGGGTTAAATGTCTTGATGTCCCCATCAGACAGTTCTGTATGCTACAAACTCACAAAGCTGCAGCTTGCTACTCTATGAACTGGGACATTGCAGGGCGGAGGACAGAAAATTGTAGGATCTTCCTCAGGATCTCTGGTTATGTATATCCTCACCCCCCTGTGCACAATGACCAATGGCTTGTCCGTGGGCTTTCCCGGCTCGTCGTAGCTCAGACGGATGACAGGCTTAACCAGTCGTTTAGTAGCAGGAACACTGGTAGAGTTAATTTCATCATCAGACACACTAGATGTTGGGACGTCTCCCACCTCCAGCCCTGTGTCCGCCACAGGGTCCTCTTCTACAACTGCGGAGTGATCAAGCAATCCCTCCTCATTGCATGACAGAGTTGGTCCACCAAGATCTCCTTCCGAGATGACATCAGATCTGTCATTAGCAAGGGTCAATAACTGGACCGTTGGAGGACGTGTTAACCAGGCATCCTGGACAACTCCTCTGCAGAACTGCTGAGAGACGTCTTCCTCCTCTTCAGAATCTTCATCTCTCACTTCCTCTGCGGAATGCTGCACCTCATACTTTGCTGTAGATACATCAGTGGATCTGGTGGAAGGTCTCTGAGGCAGGCAGCTTCTTTCAGGGATTTCTGGAATCCTCACCAGAAACCCTATTGGTAGCAGATGGTCTCTGTGGAGAGTCTTTACTACACCTCGTCCACTTTCGGGTTTTACCCGATAAACAGGTAAGTTAGGGAGCTTCCCAACAACCACATAAGGTTGCAGATTCCACTTCTCCTTTAACTTGTGTTTTCCAGGGATTCCCAAGGCTCGAATAAGAACCCGATCTCCTTCCTCCAGGTTCTGAGCACGTACCCTGCTATCATAGCTTCTCTTGTTTTTCTGATGATTCTTGTTGGAAGCCTCAGTCGCAAGCTGGCAAGCATGACGTAGCTCTTTTCTCAGTTTGTTCACATATTGATGATGTTTCATGACTTCTTCTCCAGCTTGAGACAAACCAAAACACACATCCACAGGCAGGCGAGCCTCCCGGCCAAACATCAGGAAGTATGGTGAATATCCTGTGGCCTCATTACGAGTACAGTTATAAGCATGAACCATAGAGGCCACATGCTGACTCCATTTTTGTTTGTCCTTTGGCTCGAGAGTGCCCAACATAGACAAGAGAGTACGATTAAAGCGCTCTGGCTGGGGATCTCCCTGGGGATGATAGGGTGTAGTTCTTGATTTCTTTATCCCCAGCATATTAAGGAGCTCTTTGATCAGTAAACTCTCAAAATCACGACCTTGGTCAGAGTGGATTCGGCATGGCAGACCATAGTGCACAAAGAACTTTTCTAGCAGAGCTTTAGCAACTGTAGTAGCTCTTTGGTTGCTGGTGGGTATGGCCTGAGCATACCGAGTAAAATGGTCAGTAATAATGAGAACATTGGCCACCCCACGAGAATCTGGCTCGATTGACAGGAAGTCTATACAGACCAAGTCTAATGGGCCCCGACTTGTGATCTGGTGTAGGGGACTGGTTTTGCGAGGCAAGGTCTTGTGAGCCACGCATACCCCACAGGTCTTGACATAATGCTCAATGTCGTGTGCCATTTTCGGCCAATAGAACCGATCCCGCACCAACTCGGTTGTTTTTTCAATACCGAGGTGCCCAAAGTCATCATGCAACTGCTTTAATACTTGAAGCCGATGTTTTGGTGGAAGCACCAACTGGAACACTTCCTTCCCTGTAGGCCTTAAAGTTCTCCTATACATCAGTCCATTCTTTATCTGCAACTTTTCCTTTTCTCGCTGTAGCAGAATGGCCTCCTGATGATCTGTCTGGAAGCTACAGGGCCAATTTCCAGATTTTATCTCATTTTTAATCTTTCCAATAGCTTTGTCTGAGTCTTGTTCATTTTTTAGGTCTGTCATACTGAACTGTTGCACTGGGTTCTCACCAAGAGAGATGGGGTACACATACAGATCAGGAATAGCGGATGGAGATACACCCAGTTGATCCACACACCGCATGTTTTCAGAGACCCCAGCAACACTTACAGTTTTGCATAGGGCTTTCACTCCAGATGGGGGTATCCACCCCTCCTCTTCAGAGTTTGCATTTCTGGAAAGCAGGTCGGCATCAATATTCTCCCTGCCTGGTCGGTACTGAATGCCAAAATCATAGGTGGACAGGGCAGCCAACCATCTATGACCTGCAGCACTAAGTTTGGCCGTAGTAAGGACATAGGTCAGTGGGTTGTTGTCGGTTCTCACAGTGAACTTGGCTCCGTACAAGTAATCGTGTAACTTATCGACCACAGCCCACTTGAGTGCGAGGAACTCGAGTTGATGGACCGGATAGTTTCTCTCAGAGTTTCTCAGCTTTCGACTGGCAAAGGCTACAGGACGCAATCCTTCTGGATGTTCCTGGTTGAGCACAGCACCTAGCCCATCAAAGCTGGCATCTACATGCAATATGTAGGGCTTAGTTGGATCGGCAAATGCCAGGACCGGCGCATTTGTAAGGCACTGTATTACTTTCTTAAAAGCAGTAGTACAGGCCAAAGTCCACCTGTCTCCAAAGGGTTCAGATTTTTTAAGGTAGACTGAATTGGAGTCAACTGCTTTCTGTCCTTTGTTAACAGGAGGGTAGCCTTTGGTTAAGTCTGTCAGGGGTCTCACAATGGAAGAGTAGTTGGCAATGAATCTTCTGTAGTAGCCACAGAAACCCAAAAACGACTGAAGACTCTTAAGATCCGTAGGCTGCTCCCAGTTAAGGACTGCTTTAATTTTTTCTGGGTCAGTAGAAATTCCTGAAGCAGACACAATGTGGCCAACATACTTGACCTGAGGTTGACAGAACTGACACTTATTAATAGACAACTTCAGACCATATTCTTGTAGTCGGTCCAATACTTTGAGGAGACGTTCCTCATGTTCCTCTAGTGTCCGGCCGAACACTATTAGGTCATCCAGGTATACTAAACATTGCAGGAGGTTCATGTCTCCAACAGCCTTTTCCATTAACCGTTGAAAGGTAGCCGGGGCTCCTGTAATGCCTTGGGGCATACGCTCAAACTGGAAGAACCCTAGGGGGCAGATAAAGGCTGTCTTCTCCTTGTCTTGGTCAGCCATACCAATCTGGTAATAGCCATTTCGAAGATCCAATACAGAAAACCACCGGCTTCCTGTCATACAATCCAAGGCTTCATCAATCCTAGGAACGGTGTATTGATCAGGGATTGTTCGTGCATTCAAGGTGCGGTAATCAATACACATCCTGATCGAGCCATTCTTTTTTCTTGCAACCACGATGGGCGAAGCATAAGGACTACGTGACTCCTTTATTATTCCTGCTGCCAGCAGTTTCTGCAGATGGCTTCGCACGTCATCGATATCTGCAGGGGCAAGACGTCTTGATCTTTCTCGAAAAGGTCGTGAGTCACTGAGGCGGATGGTATGTTCGACTCCTCTGGCCAGTCCAACATCCCATTCCTCAAGGGAGAACACTCCTGCTTTCTCTGATAGCTTATGAGCAAGCCTCTCCTTCCAGGCACTTGGGATTGGAGAGTCACCAAAATCAAACAATCCAGGATCTATTGTTTGACTTGACTCTTGGCCTTTGTGTAACTCGGTCACAACGTTGGCTTTATGAATACATGCCACAATGGTGCCCTTAGGGATGGCTTTGGGCTTGATTGACTCGTTTTTTAGCACCAGTGAGAAGTTGTTTACATTCATGTCAGATGGTAAGAGAACACATGGCGGCACCAGTATTCCATCTGGGAGAGAGGGCTGCTCAGGAGGCTCAACCACCAACATATCCTGCTCCCAAGACACTTTTGCAATGACTTTACAGGCTGCCAGGGCTGAACCACCAGGGGGGATCTTAAGAGGTCCAGGACCCATCCATTTTATGTGTCCAATATTATCATCCAGCTGGCGTGAGGGGTGTTTCTGTTTAAAGGTCTTTGGTGTACTGACAGAAACTCGCCATGACTGAGCCTGTCCATGGCATTCAGCTTCACCTGGAGTCTTAGGCTGGTGATGAAAACGACAGGCGTTGGTTCCCATGATTACTGGGGCCTGGTCTGGACCCTTAAGGTCGGGGCAGACTAGGGCTAACACTGTCGTTGGCTCTGTGTGAAGACCATCCTCCAAGAACTCAACATTCATAGCTATATAGCCCTTGTATGGATAGCAGGATTCACTGAGTCCCCAAAGTGCCAAGCTGGAAATAGGATGAAGAGGTAAGTGGGACAAATGGTCTGTGTACCAGCTTTCAAATATTATGGTAACACTAGAACCACTGTCCATCAGGGCATTGGTTGGTTGACCTTCAATGATTACTTTACTGAGCGAGGCCTCTCCTACTAGTCCCTTAGGGATGCCTGTAGCATGTTGGGTCTCAACTGCATTTCTTTTGACAGAGCAGTTGGTACTTGAGGTCTCTTTTTCCTGTTTGTTTATCTCATTATTTCTTTTTTGCCTTCTCAGAGAACGAATCAGTTTCTGAATGACTTTGCCATTGTCTTCAGGGGCTGTACAATGAGTAGACACATGTCCTCCTTCCCCACATCTGTAACAGAAGAAATCCTCTTCGTCATGGTTGGTGTGAGTAGTTCTTGGGCTACTGAGGTGAGAGGGAGCTTTATTCACTTTATTTGCTTGGTTTTCCGGTCTCCACCTTGCAACTTTAGACTGAGGAGGATTTGTGTGTGTCACAGTCATCATATTGAGATGATGTTGCACATCCTCAACTTGTTTTCTTAAAGCCTGAACTTCATAATTTTCTCTGGGTTTAATTTCATCTGTGTGGAATACTTTTTGAGCATTCGAGGTGGCTTTCAACTGTTCAGTTGTGAGTTCAGCCACTTGGGACTGCAGCATTTTGACTTGAGCCTGCAGCTCCTGAACTTCAGATTCTGACTTATTTTCATCTTCCACCCTCACCTGCCTGACAATCGATCTAGCTGAAGGAGCCATATTTTTCTTCCTCACTGATTGTTGAAACTCTTCTTCTCTGATTTCATTCAACAGTGTCAGGAAGGGAGGAGGATTACGCTTTCTTTCTCTTAGGCGTAACTGTAGTAGCAGTATTTCAGACTCTGTGGCTCCACGAAGGAGCTGTTCCACACGTGCACTGTCCCTCAGGTTGGGAGTTATCCCTCCTCGCTGAACAACTTTTGTTAGCTTTCGCTCCACTCTCCGTAAAAAATCTGAAAGACTTTCACCTGCGCTTTGACGTAAGGCTCTGAAGGAGAAGTAGAGATCCTCAGGACTCTCTGGTGATCCAAACGCTCTTTCCAGAGCTTCAATATATTCCTCTGGGGATGCATCTGGATCATCAGTCCGTACGGCTTGAGCAATTTCCAGAGCAGGTCCTTTCAAGCTTTCTACGATCCTTTTCCGTTTTTCTCGAATGGAACAGTCACTCTCATCCACCATTAGCTGTGCTTGCTCCATCCATGTATCCAAACTCTCCTCTCCTGGAGGTGTGGGACTTATGCCAGAATATGCTCGGAGACGCCTGAAGACATTACTTTCTTGGGCAGGCCTCATTGTCTTTGCTAGCAGTTCACCAACTGCTCTTATGATTGACTCTGCAGAGTTTCCTGGCATAGGATTTGCTGACAGCATTTCTGGTGCTGCTGCTTCTTCAGTTGATGTGGAACTTCCTTGTGAGAGAGGATCTGTTTGTCTCTTTTCCGGGTTGACATTTTCTTCATCTGCAGGCCCGTGCAATGTCCACAGCTCACCTCCTTCAATAGGTGGCACATCCAGAGGTATAGTTTTTGTGTGTACTCTTTCACTACACTCGCATAAAACTATCAATGACTGTGATTGAGGGTTAAACATACGTCCTCTCACCCTAACTCGTCCTAGGGCTTTGATAGTCATTAAAGTTTCTTCAATGTGCCTAACTGTGGTCTCGACAGGGACCTGTTTCACTACAAGTGCATGGGACGCATCTAAGCCCTCCCCTGTACACCAATTTTCCAACAATGACATTCTGTAGATAATGGTTTACTTACTTATTTCTGCTTTGGAAAGTCCTAATTAATTCTTATTTTTCCTTTTTCAGACTACAGATTCAAATTAACTAAGATAGTAATGTGGGTCAGACATTAACATAAAAAACAGCTTAACTAAATAAACCTTGGGGTCTAGCTTTCACATACAAGTTTATTTTATTGTTTACTTACTTATTTTTATTGTTTTATGTGTTTTAATCCCAGCGGTGCCTCCATTTATGTAGCGCTTTCTGTCATCTATGCTAGATTTAACGCTCAGGGTTCGTAAAGCTTACTGTAACACCCCACGGTCCAGCCAGTGAAACTGAGTAGGTCTGACCCATTAATAAGGACACTTGATAAGGATAAAGAATTTATTTACTAACTCAAGAATGGAAATGAAAATACACCACAGGTATCACTGTGGGAACCGTATCTAGACCTTACCCTTAGAAATATTAACACAAATGACAAATAAAAGTACACAAGGCTTTATCAACCTATAGGTTGATAAATAGGGACTCTCCCTCTGTGTTAAACACCTCAAGAGTTCTGAAGTAACTTATTTAGAACATTCCGGAACACATATGAGTTCTTACTTTTTATAACCATGTACATACAATAACAGCCAGTGTTAATGAGTGGGTCCACCAAACAAAATAAAACAAATAAAAGCCGGCAAAATAGTCATTAAAACACCCCGTTGCAGGCCTGATATTGACTCCACTCACCCCGGGTCCTCAACCCACAGCGACGGATGTAGGTAAGTTCCCGACGACTCCTGTCTCCTGAAAGCAGTCGAACCCCGCACTACGTTATCCACGAAGGTGAGGAAAATCCAAACCGCGACCCAACGCAGGTGCAGCAGGTCTCTCCGGGTCCACCGTCTCCTTGGTAAAAACCCCGGCCTTCAGCTCACCGAACGCGTCACTCTCGGTCCATTCGCGGTCCTTAGGCGGTTGTCCAACGACTCATGGTTTCACCGACGAGCAAGCGTTTCCTCCACGACTCCTCACCCAAAGTTCCAGCGACTCTTCACCGAGTCTCATCCTTGACGTCCTCTCTCTTCTTTTTTTCTTTTTCGCTCTCTCCTCTTGTCCCGCCCCCCAGTCAATCAGATTTCAGGAGAATAGCAATCACCCAATAGCAAACGTATACACAGCACTCTTGTCTGTCACTCCTCGTGTTGAACTCTACTTTTCATATAAACTATACCGTATGGTTCGTTCTTAAAGTAACAGAACACCACATTTTAACAACACATATTAAGTCTTTTACGTCTGTTTAAGTTCTTTTTAATGAACTCATACTCATTTCACCTCCCACCATAAGACTTGGGAATTATATCTTACTTTAAGATATTAATTTACATACAGTAAATTTGTTAACCTTGTCATTTTTAAAACAACAATAACACACACATTTCTGGGAACCCAGAGGGTTACACCCTCCCCGGGTTAAATGTCTGGATGTCCCCATCAGACAACTCTATGTGTTAAAAGAGTTTACAAACCCTCCTAGCTGGGAACCCAACAGGTTACACCCTCCCCGGGTTAAATGTCTTGATGTCCCCATCAGACAGTTCTGTATGCTACAAACTCACAAAGCTGCAGCTTGCTACTCTATGAACTGGGACATTGCAGGGCGGAGGACAGAAAATTGTAGGATCTTCCTCAGGATCTCTGGTTATGTATATCCTCACCCCCCTGTGCACAATGACCAATGGCTTGTCCGTGGGCTTTCCCGGCTCGTCGTAGCTCAGACGGATGACAGGCTTAACCAGTCGTTTAGTAGCAGGAACACTGGTAGAGTTAATTTCATCATCAGACACACTAGATGTTGGGACGTCTCCCACCTCCAGCCCTGTGTCCGCCACAGGGTCCTCTTCTACAACTGCGGAGTGATCAAGCAATCCCTCCTCATTGCATGACAGAGTTGGTCCACCAAGATCTCCTTCCGAGATGACATCAGATCTGTCATTAGCAAGGGTCAATAACTGGACCGTTGGAGGACGTGTTAACCAGGCATCCTGGACAACTCCTCTGCAGAACTGCTGAGAGACGTCTTCCTCCTCTTCAGAATCTTCATCTCTCACTTCCTCTGCGGAATGCTGCACCTCATACTTTGCTGTAGATACATCAGTGGATCTGGTGGAAGGTCTCTGAGGCAGGCAGCTTCTTTCAGGGATTTCTGGAATCCTCACCAGAAACCCTATTGGTAGCAGATGGTCTCTGTGGAGAGTCTTTACTACACCTCGTCCACTTTCGGGTTTTACCCGATAAACAGGTAAGTTAGGGAGCTTCCCAACAACCACATAAGGTTGCAGATTCCACTTCTCCTTTAACTTGTGTTTTCCAGGGATTCCCAAGGCTCGAATAAGAACCCGATCTCCTTCCTCCAGGTTCTGAGCACGTACCCTGCTATCATAGCTTCTCTTGTTTTTCTGATGATTCTTGTTGGAAGCCTCAGTCGCAAGCTGGCAAGCATGACGTAGCTCTTTTCTCAGTTTGTTCACATATTGATGATGTTTCATGACTTCTTCTCCAGCTTGAGACAAACCAAAACACACATCCACAGGCAGGCGAGCCTCCCGGCCAAACATCAGGAAGTATGGTGAATATCCTGTGGCCTCATTACGAGTACAGTTATAAGCATGAACCATAGAGGCCACATGCTGACTCCATTTTTGTTTGTCCTTTGGCTCGAGAGTGCCCAACATAGACAAGAGAGTACGATTAAAGCGCTCTGGCTGGGGATCTCCCTGGGGATGATAGGGTGTAGTTCTTGATTTCTTTATCCCCAGCATATTAAGGAGCTCTTTGATCAGTAAACTCTCAAAATCACGACCTTGGTCAGAGTGGATTCGGCATGGCAGACCATAGTGCACAAAGAACTTTTCTAGCAGAGCTTTAGCAACTGTAGTAGCTCTTTGGTTGCTGGTGGGTATGGCCTGAGCATACCGAGTAAAATGGTCAGTAATAATGAGAACATTGGCCACCCCACGAGAATCTGGCTCGATTGACAGGAAGTCTATACAGACCAAGTCTAATGGGCCCCGACTTGTGATCTGGTGTAGGGGACTGGTTTTGCGAGGCAAGGTCTTGTGAGCCACGCATACCCCACAGGTCTTGACATAATGCTCAATGTCGTGTGCCATTTTCGGCCAATAGAACCGATCCCGCACCAACTCGGTTGTTTTTTCAATACCGAGGTGCCCAAAGTCATCATGCAACTGCTTTAATACTTGAAGCCGATGTTTTGGTGGAAGCACCAACTGGAACACTTCCTTCCCTGTAGGCCTTAAAGTTCTCCTATACATCAGTCCATTCTTTATCTGCAACTTTTCCTTTTCTCGCTGTAGCAGAATGGCCTCCTGATGATCTGTCTGGAAGCTACAGGGCCAATTTCCAGATTTTATCTCATTTTTAATCTTTCCAATAGCTTTGTCTGAGTCTTGTTCATTTTTTAGGTCTGTCATACTGAACTGTTGCACTGGGTTCTCACCAAGAGAGATGGGGTACACATACAGATCAGGAATAGCGGATGGAGATACACCCAGTTGATCCACACACCGCATGTTTTCAGAGACCCCAGCAACACTTACAGTTTTGCATAGGGCTTTCACTCCAGATGGGGGTATCCACCCCTCCTCTTCAGAGTTTGCATTTCTGGAAAGCAGGTCGGCATCAATATTCTCCCTGCCTGGTCGGTACTGAATGCCAAAATCATAGGTGGACAGGGCAGCCAACCATCTATGACCTGCAGCACTAAGTTTGGCCGTAGTAAGGACATAGGTCAGTGGGTTGTTGTCGGTTCTCACAGTGAACTTGGCTCCGTACAAGTAATCGTGTAACTTATCGACCACAGCCCACTTGAGTGCGAGGAACTCGAGTTGATGGACCGGATAGTTTCTCTCAGAGTTTCTCAGCTTTCGACTGGCAAAGGCTACAGGACGCAATCCTTCTGGATGTTCCTGGTTGAGCACAGCACCTAGCCCATCAAAGCTGGCATCTACATGCAATATGTAGGGCTTAGTTGGATCGGCAAATGCCAGGACCGGCGCATTTGTAAGGCACTGTATTACTTTCTTAAAAGCAGTAGTACAGGCCAAAGTCCACCTGTCTCCAAAGGGTTCAGATTTTTTAAGGTAGACTGAATTGGAGTCAACTGCTTTCTGTCCTTTGTTAACAGGAGGGTAGCCTTTGGTTAAGTCTGTCAGGGGTCTCACAATGGAAGAGTAGTTGGCAATGAATCTTCTGTAGTAGCCACAGAAACCCAAAAACGACTGAAGACTCTTAAGATCCGTAGGCTGCTCCCAGTTAAGGACTGCTTTAATTTTTTCTGGGTCAGTAGAAATTCCTGAAGCAGACACAATGTGGCCAACATACTTGACCTGAGGTTGACAGAACTGACACTTATTAATAGACAACTTCAGACCATATTCTTGTAGTCGGTCCAATACTTTGAGGAGACGTTCCTCATGTTCCTCTAGTGTCCGGCCGAACACTATTAGGTCATCCAGGTATACTAAACATTGCAGGAGGTTCATGTCTCCAACAGCCTTTTCCATTAACCGTTGAAAGGTAGCCGGGGCTCCTGTAATGCCTTGGGGCATACGCTCAAACTGGAAGAACCCTAGGGGGCAGATAAAGGCTGTCTTCTCCTTGTCTTGGTCAGCCATACCAATCTGGTAATAGCCATTTCGAAGATCCAATACAGAAAACCACCGGCTTCCTGTCATACAATCCAAGGCTTCATCAATCCTAGGAACGGTGTATTGATCAGGGATTGTTCGTGCATTCAAGGTGCGGTAATCAATACACATCCTGATCGAGCCATTCTTTTTTCTTGCAACCACGATGGGCGAAGCATAAGGACTACGTGACTCCTTTATTATTCCTGCTGCCAGCAGTTTCTGCAGATGGCTTCGCACGTCATCGATATCTGCAGGGGCAAGACGTCTTGATCTTTCTCGAAAAGGTCGTGAGTCACTGAGGCGGATGGTATGTTCGACTCCTCTGGCCAGTCCAACATCCCATTCCTCAAGGGAGAACACTCCTGCTTTCTCTGATAGCTTATGAGCAAGCCTCTCCTTCCAGGCACTTGGGATTGGAGAGTCACCAAAATCAAACAATCCAGGATCTATTGTTTGACTTGACTCTTGGCCTTTGTGTAACTCGGTCACAACGTTGGCTTTATGAATACATGCCACAATGGTGCCCTTAGGGATGGCTTTGGGCTTGATTGACTCGTTTTTTAGCACCAGTGAGAAGTTGTTTACATTCATGTCAGATGGTAAGAGAACACATGGCGGCACCAGTATTCCATCTGGGAGAGAGGGCTGCTCAGGAGGCTCAACCACCAACATATCCTGCTCCCAAGACACTTTTGCAATGACTTTACAGGCTGCCAGGGCTGAACCACCAGGGGGGATCTTAAGAGGTCCAGGACCCATCCATTTTATGTGTCCAATATTATCATCCAGCTGGCGTGAGGGGTGTTTCTGTTTAAAGGTCTTTGGTGTACTGACAGAAACTCGCCATGACTGAGCCTGTCCATGGCATTCAGCTTCACCTGGAGTCTTAGGCTGGTGATGAAAACGACAGGCGTTGGTTCCCATGATTACTGGGGCCTGGTCTGGACCCTTAAGGTCGGGGCAGACTAGGGCTAACACTGTCGTTGGCTCTGTGTGAAGACCATCCTCCAAGAACTCAACATTCATAGCTATATAGCCCTTGTATGGATAGCAGGATTCACTGAGTCCCCAAAGTGCCAAGCTGGAAATAGGATGAAGAGGTAAGTGGGACAAATGGTCTGTGTACCAGCTTTCAAATATTATGGTAACACTAGAACCACTGTCCATCAGGGCATTGGTTGGTTGACCTTCAATGATTACTTTACTGAGCGAGGCCTCTCCTACTAGTCCCTTAGGGATGCCTGTAGCATGTTGGGTCTCAACTGCATTTCTTTTGACAGAGCAGTTGGTACTTGAGGTCTCTTTTTCCTGTTTGTTTATCTCATTATTTCTTTTTTGCCTTCTCAGAGAACGAATCAGTTTCTGAATGACTTTGCCATTGTCTTCAGGGGCTGTACAATGAGTAGACACATGTCCTCCTTCCCCACATCTGTAACAGAAGAAATCCTCTTCGTCATGGTTGGTGTGAGTAGTTCTTGGGCTACTGAGGTGAGAGGGAGCTTTATTCACTTTATTTGCTTGGTTTTCCGGTCTCCACCTTGCAACTTTAGACTGAGGAGGATTTGTGTGTGTCACAGTCATCATATTGAGATGATGTTGCACATCCTCAACTTGTTTTCTTAAAGCCTGAACTTCATAATTTTCTCTGGGTTTAATTTCATCTGTGTGGAATACTTTTTGAGCATTCGAGGTGGCTTTCAACTGTTCAGTTGTGAGTTCAGCCACTTGGGACTGCAGCATTTTGACTTGAGCCTGCAGCTCCTGAACTTCAGATTCTGACTTATTTTCATCTTCCACCCTCACCTGCCTGACAATCGATCTAGCTGAAGGAGCCATATTTTTCTTCCTCACTGATTGTTGAAACTCTTCTTCTCTGATTTCATTCAACAGTGTCAGGAAGGGAGGAGGATTACGCTTTCTTTCTCTTAGGCGTAACTGTAGTAGCAGTATTTCAGACTCTGTGGCTCCACGAAGGAGCTGTTCCACACGTGCACTGTCCCTCAGGTTGGGAGTTATCCCTCCTCGCTGAACAACTTTTGTTAGCTTTCGCTCCACTCTCCGTAAAAAATCTGAAAGACTTTCACCTGCGCTTTGACGTAAGGCTCTGAAGGAGAAGTAGAGATCCTCAGGACTCTCTGGTGATCCAAACGCTCTTTCCAGAGCTTCAATATATTCCTCTGGGGATGCATCTGGATCATCAGTCCGTACGGCTTGAGCAATTTCCAGAGCAGGTCCTTTCAAGCTTTCTACGATCCTTTTCCGTTTTTCTCGAATGGAACAGTCACTCTCATCCACCATTAGCTGTGCTTGCTCCATCCATGTATCCAAACTCTCCTCTCCTGGAGGTGTGGGACTTATGCCAGAATATGCTCGGAGACGCCTGAAGACATTACTTTCTTGGGCAGGCCTCATTGTCTTTGCTAGCAGTTCACCAACTGCTCTTATGATTGACTCTGCAGAGTTTCCTGGCATAGGATTTGCTGACAGCATTTCTGGTGCTGCTGCTTCTTCAGTTGATGTGGAACTTCCTTGTGAGAGAGGATCTGTTTGTCTCTTTTCCGGGTTGACATTTTCTTCATCTGCAGGCCCGTGCAATGTCCACAGCTCACCTCCTTCAATAGGTGGCACATCCAGAGGTATAGTTTTTGTGTGTACTCTTTCACTACACTCGCATAAAACTATCAATGACTGTGATTGAGGGTTAAACATACGTCCTCTCACCCTAACTCGTCCTAGGGCTTTGATAGTCATTAAAGTTTCTTCAATGTGCCTAACTGTGGTCTCGACAGGGACCTGTTTCACTACAAGTGCATGGGACGCATCTAAGCCCTCCCCTGTACACCAATTTTCCAACAATGACATTCTGTAGATAATGGTTTACTTACTTATTTCTGCTTTGGAAAGTCCTAATTAATTCTTATTTTTCCTTTTTCAGACTACAGATTCAAATTAACTAAGATAGTAATGTGGGTCAGACATTAACATAAAAAACAGCTTAACTAAATAAACCTTGGGGTCTAGCTTTCACATACAAGTTTATTTTATTGTTTACTTACTTATTTTTATTGTTTTATGTGTTTTAATCCCAGCGGTGCCTCCATTTATGTAGCGCTTTCTGTCATCTATGCTAGATTTAACGCTCAGGGTTCGTAAAGCTTACTGTAACACCCCACGGTCCAGCCAGTGAAACTGAGTAGGTCTGACCCATTAATAAGGACACTTGATAAGGATAAAGAATTTATTTACTAACTCAAGAATGGAAATGAAAATACACCACAGGTATCACTGTGGGAACCGTATCTAGACCTTACCCTTAGAAATATTAACACAAATGACAAATAAAAGTACACAAGGCTTTATCAACCTATAGGTTGATAAATAGGGACTCTCCCTCTGTGTTAAACACCTCAAGAGTTCTGAAGTAACTTATTTAGAACATTCCGGAACACATATGAGTTCTTACTTTTTATAACCATGTACATACAATAACAGCCAGTGTTAATGAGTGGGTCCACCAAACAAAATAAAACAAATAAAAGCCGGCAAAATAGTCATTAAAACACCCCGTTGCAGGCCTGATATTGACTCCACTCACCCCGGGTCCTCAACCCACAGCGACGGATGTAGGTAAGTTCCCGACGACTCCTGTCTCCTGAAAGCAGTCGAACCCCGCACTACGTTATCCACGAAGGTGAGGAAAATCCAAACCGCGACCCAACGCAGGTGCAGCAGGTCTCTCCGGGTCCACCGTCTCCTTGGTAAAAACCCCGGCCTTCAGCTCACCGAACGCGTCACTCTCGGTCCATTCGCGGTCCTTAGGCGGTTGTCCAACGACTCATGGTTTCACCGACGAGCAAGCGTTTCCTCCACGACTCCTCACCCAAAGTTCCAGCGACTCTTCACCGAGTCTCATCCTTGACGTCCTCTCTCTTCTTTTTTTCTTTTTCGCTCTCTCCTCTTGTCCCGCCCCCCAGTCAATCAGATTTCAGGAGAATAGCAATCACCCAATAGCAAACGTATACACAGCACTCTTGTCTGTCACTCCTCGTGTTGAACTCTACTTTTCATATAAACTATACCGTATGGTTCGTTCTTAAAGTAACAGAACACCACATTTTAACAACACATATTAAGTCTTTTACGTCTGTTTAAGTTCTTTTTAATGAACTCATACTCATTTCACCTCCCACCATAAGACTTGGGAATTATATCTTACTTTAAGATATTAATTTACATACAGTAAATTTGTTAACCTTGTCATTTTTAAAACAACAATAACACACACATTTCTGGGAACCCAGAGGGTTACATTTATTTTTGAGTTACTTCAACACTCTTAAAGTACATATCCCATACCAACTCCACATAGAACTACGTCACAACTGATTATTTGAGTTAGCAATGTATTGTAATATCAAATAAAGTTATCAACTAATTTCCTCGGAGATGCTCTGCTGCCACCTAGTGGCTATTATATCCAGACGTGTTTGTGTTTGTGACGCTGTCCATGGTGCTGAAATGAGCTCAAATCCTTCTGGCAATTTCTAATCTTTTATGTATAACTAAATCTTATTTTTTATAATTATTTTCAGTTTTTTTGGGGGGTAATATATAAAAACTAGAGGGTGATGTTTATCCTAGCCTGCATTTTATTTTGGGACATGGCACTTTTCTTTTCCCCCTTAAGCATTGCCTGTCATAAATATACACTACCTACCTCCATTTGCTCTAACATGCATATAAAAAAAACTAAATGTATTTTCAGTGGGGTATATTTCAATAATTATACCTTTATTGCCGAATCAACTCCTGTTACTGGCTCTGACGTGCTTCCATATGTGTATATATTTACGCCATGCAGGAAATGTCAGCCATAGTAGTTAATCTTCCAGCTGGAAACCTGCACCTGAAAGATAAAAGCAGACATGCCAGGCTGTGCTGCAGCTAATCAGCCCATCAATCGAGCCCACCTTTTGCATTTTTAAACCGTTTATTCAGACAGCCGTTCCTGAGCTGAATACAGACAGTTGGGAATGTGTGAGGAGAGAGATAATGAGCCGGGCAGGTTTCAGTGTTTGCACCATACCTTTATGCACAAGAAGCAGAGGTTAGTTGTTGGTCCTTTACGGTCAATGTGTTTTATGTAGGATGTTTTATGACCTCTTTGTGGATGTTTGTGTTCATATCAATCTGAGGCTCATTGGGTTATTTTTTTTAATCCTATTTGGTTGTTTCCCATTAATTTTGAAATTCTAAATGGCAACAAAAAGCATAGTGCATCTCAACCATTAAGAGTATACACAAAATGTTCACTTATTTCAGTATTTTAATTCAGAAAGTGAAACTATTTTAGATTTATTACAAACTAAATTTCCATTTATTTTTTGTTAATGGCTATGATTCTGGCTTGCAGTTAATGACAACACAAAATTCAGCTTTCCAGAAAAAATCTAATATTGCAAAACTGAATTTATTTCTATTTGTTTTGCCCGACAAAGGGTCTTTTTGTGGGCTCTAGTGTCCCTTTTTCAAAGTAGGCTGACAGGAAAGGGGGGAAGACATGCGGTAAACGTCGTCGGGTCCAGGAGTCGAAAGCGCGACAGCCGCGCCGAGGCCACGTTGCCTCTGAATGTGGGTCGCGCTAACCTCTCCGCCATCACGGCACGCCTGCAAAATGGATTTTTATGACAGAAATGTTATATTACTGCCTATACATTCAGCTGAAGTTAATCACAGTCAATGAAGCTGGCTGGCTGGAGAGTTGTTTCCAAGCATATTAATGGAAAATTTAGTGGAAGGAAAATATGTGGTAGTAGAAAGGTGCATAAGCCTTAAAAGGACTATGACGAAAAGTCTGTTTAAAGACAGGACAATATGTAAGATGTGCCTTTTACTTAATTATTTATGTTTTGTTTTTTTTTAGCTAAATATCATGTTATAATGTTACTGCCTCATCAAAAACATACTTGATACATCCAAAGCAACAAAATAATTTTTTATTGATAATTTGTAACATTACAATTTCCCTCAGAAACTCAGTTCTAAATTTCACATAATAATATAAGCAATCTGCCTTCTCAATCAACCATATTTTGGTTGATAGTTTACCTGGTTTAATCAGGCTGTATTGTTCTCCTGAGACAAACGCGTCTGTCAGGTTTCCGCTCAGAAGGCTCATTTCTCCCGCACCTGCTCCTCCGTCTCCTCCTCCCTCTGGTCGCATCTTGCCACCAGACAAACAACGAACACCTCACCGGACCTCAATGAGGACGGCTGGGTTGTTGTTCAGAGCGCGTGTGTCACTGCGCGCTTGGCTCGCGGCTACAGCAGCTGTGTAGCCCCAGACAGCGCTCGCGGACTCAAACGTCAAACTACCAGAGCCGCTGTCAGGGGGACATCCGGTCATCCCCTTCAAAATAAAATTTTGTACACCCAAAGATGCGTGGTGGGCAATGATAGAGGACATTAAATTATATATTTATATAGTAACCAATTATGAAACAAATAATAAACATTAAATTTTGTCAAATGCCATCAAGCTGTGCACATCCAATATGTTCATCAGTGCTACACTTTCTACTAATCAAAGTAGACTTAGTGTTTTTTAGCCTTGATTCAAAGAAACTCAGTGTTTCTGCATCTTTGCAGTTTTCTGGACGTTTGTTCCAGATTTGTGGCGCATAGAAACTAAGTGCTGCTTCTCCCTGTTTGGTTCTGGTTCTGAGAAGAGCAGAGTCGAGCTACACTGAGTAAGCACCAGTGGAAAACAGTCTTCAATACTATACGTTTTATGGTAAGGAATGTTATTCCCTCATCAAAAACCTGCCAGGATTGTTGCCTTGATTCATTCATGCATATTTGAGAAATTCTTTCATTTCAATGTCAATGTCAGCTATGCAAAACGCCTGGGTGGACCCAGCACCACCTTCGAGGCTCAGCTCCTTCTCAGAGCTGGAGTTTCCAAGCTTCTGAGCTTCCGTCTCCCAGAGCATCCCTTACCACTCAGCTATCCAGACTAGCCACAGGATAAAAATGTTGTGATGAGTTTCTGATCGTGGACTTTCAAAAAGAGTAAAGGTATTTAAAGAGATCTTCAATATAATTCCATTCAATATGTACAGAAAATGTATAACTGAATGACAATAAAGCCGGTCTATGTCCATGTCTTAAGTTATGAAATCAAATTTATTTTAAGTCATATTTGATATAAACAGCATTTTTACAACCAAAGGCTAATTAGGCTATAAAATAGCCCTATGTGCCTTGAAAATACATAATATTGCCCCTTTAAACATACAAAGTGAAAATAAAATGTATGTTTTTACTTACCTATTATTAATTTTATTACTGATTTATCATGAGATAATCCAATCGCCAAAACAAATGTGTATAATAGTTTGGCTATTTTTCTGAAATGATCATTTAACTTTTAAAAATTAAGAGGCGGAAAAGTGAAGATTACGTTTTATTTTGAAAAACCGGATTTGCTGTTTCAGGTGAGTGGGTCTCATTCCACGCAGCTGGAGCGGCTCGCGGTTCCAGCGCGCGCCTCTCTCTTCAGTCAGCGGAATACAAACAGACCTTCTCACAGAAGAGGACATAACTGCTTTCTGGGGCTTTTTCAATCTGATTTTTCTTCCATATTTTTACTCGGCTCGCCTGTTGACTATGGGAACACGAACTGACACACACGCTCCGGGAATTTAGCGCTGAAGAAGCCGCTCAGTGACAGCTGTTGACTGACGGACAGACCGGTGAGACGTGACGGACAGGTACCCCGCTGCGCTCCTCAAACCTATGGCCTGAAGGATAGTCAGCAGACAAGATGCTGTGACCTCGAGTGTTTATTCTGGACTTCACCGTGCTGGAGCTGAAGTATGGGGCTGTTATAGGTGGTAAAGCGGAGATTTTGGGGGGGAGGGGGGGAGGGGGGGGTCCGTGTCTGAATTTTTGTCTGCGCTCCGTCCCCTCCGGTGGACACTGAACAGACTGGAGACGCGGACGGAGACGGCATCGCTTTCCTGTCGTCTGTTTCGGCGGAGACATGGCAGCTGCCATCGCCAGCGGTTTGATCCGCCAAAAGCGGCAGGCCAGGGAGCAACACGCCCACCGACCGACCGCTCACCGGCGGCGGAAAAGCCCCGGTAAGAAGCAGGGGCTGTGCAACGGCAACCTGGTCGACATCTTCTCCAAAGTCCGGATATTCGGGCTGAAGAAGAGGAGGCTAAGGAAGCAAGGTGTGAAAACGCACGCACAAATCTAGTTTCCATTCACGCCCAAACGGCTTGTGCACAAACACACTCTGACACACACGCACGTGCACACGCGCGCGCGCGCACACACAGTCATGTGTTGTAGTGGCTTATGGTTCACTAGTTTGCAGGTACATCCATTATTGAAGCCACAGATTCGTCTGTCTGGTCTCAAACCCCCTCCTGAGTGTCTGTTCGCCTCACACTCTAAAACTCATAATTTAAAGATTCAGCCTCAACAAATTACCTCATTTCTCCTTTTACCAACTCACCCTGCGTGAACTGTTGTTTTTCCAGCTTGTGATGTAAAGCAAAAGTCAAAAATGTGCCCCATTCAAATCCCATAGTTCCCTCTAAGGTGATAGTTTTGGGTGGAATGGCTCACTGCTTTGGGCGGCATCACATAGGGGGCGACACAAGCACTTGTTGCACCCAGACTTTATTTGTAATGTATTTATTTGATGAAAATGTACAGCATATTTATCTATATATACACTAAATAGAGATTCCTTCAAATACACGTGAAGACGAACGAACCCTTTTCAAGCTCGGCTCTTGTATCCAGAACAGCTGCTGCTCGTTTTCGAATCACAGTCTGGATCCAGCCCCCTCAGGAATGAGGAATGATTGCATATGCCGCAGGAATGAATGCAGCTTAATGAGAATGTTGTGATTGTGTGCTATGGGAAGCGTCGGGGAGATGAGTGCCGTTCTAATCAATTGATTGTGTTGGAATCCAGCAGGTGATGGTGTACGGCACGGGAAGGAAGAGGAAGGATTTGTGTTGGCATGGGTTGGTTCTTACTGGTTTGGTATGGTAAACGAAGGGAATCTGTGTCCTACCTGCTTAGTTTTCCTTTCTCTTTGTCTTCTGGCCTCCTCCCAGCTTCATGTCCTATTTTTCTCTCAAATCTTCTTCACTTTCCTCCTCATGCCCCCTTTCTTTTTCTCCTCCTCTTGCTCTGCTCTAATCCTTTTCCCACCTGAGGTCTTTCTCTGCCTCCATCTTTTCCTCCCCAGATCTTTCCACTCTCCTTTTCCAGCTTCATATGACTTTCCCCCCCCTCTTTCTGCTTCTTCTGCTTCAAGCTCTCCATTGCTCCTCTTTTCAGTCACAAGAACCACTAATATATTTATATATAAAAAATCTCATTGCTGTGTTTGCATGAGAAAAATCGGCAACATCCCTGTCTGTCTTCTAAAGGTTTTGGACTAATATCGATGAGTTCAGTTTAGTCAATTCACTTATTTATTTATTTTTATAATTTTGTGTGAGATTTCAGCTGAAACAAAAGCTGCTAACAAACGTGATCTCTACGCCGTTGGGGCTGCATAAAAATATAATCGAAACCTCAATCAAAAATCTAATTTACAGCTTTAAGAAATTCCTTTTGGCTGAGTCACACCGTCGGGAGGTGAAATCTATCAGCTGTATAACCAGATCAGACAGGAATTCACATCTGTAGAAAAGGTTGTCTGATAGAAAAATATGTTTCACGTTTAGTTTCATTGATGAAAGTGCGTGACATCAAAGAGATTATGTCCTGGGAGGAGGAAGGAGACGAAGGAGACGTAAATGACCTTTCATGCAGCTTCCCCAGACTGTGTCCTCTTTTCTCCACTGGGCAGGGTCTCCTGCTTTCCTTTCCTCTCTCAATAATTCTAATTTTTAAATGAAATTCCAGCGCTACAAACACATCCGGTGCTCATTTGCTGCTTTAAATTATAGAGCTATTTTCAGAAGAGGAAAACAAGAGATTCCGTCTGCTTGGACGTGGCAAATAATTGTCAATTTCCCTTATCAATTAAATGTATTTTAACAACGTGGAAATGATTGCTTCCGACAGCATGAGGTGATGAACTGCCTCATTGTTTGCTTTGTGAAATAGCTACAGGTTTACGTACACAAATGCTCTCATATTGTGTCTGCGTTGGGCCACAAAAAGCACAAACCTGTGTCAAAGTATCCTTCCTCCCTGGATTTTCTTCTTCTCGCTTTGCAATCACAAACTTCATTATATTGTAGGGATTTTAGGTGATTCAGCAACACAATGAAGTGCGTAATTGTGAAGTGGAAGGGAAATAATCGGCGGTTTTCAAAATTCTATCAAACAGAAGTCTGAAAGGTAAAGTGTGCCTTTCTCAACCCTCCGAGTCAGTGCTCTGAAGAGACGCTTTCTGCTGCAGTTACAGCTGCAAGTCTTCTGGGACTTTTCGCATTTTCTTTGCAAAATGACTCATGGTAACTCAGATGGAATGGGGTCCTTCCACATGTTCTAAATTGGATTTAAGTCTGGACTTTGACTGGGCCAAATGCTCTAATTGTAACCATCCTGTTGTAGATCTGTGATGAACGTCTGCCCCAGTCTCACGCTTTTTTGCAAATCCCCTCCACCCATAAACTTTAACCAGTGTTTCAATCCCTGTTATAGGGGGAAAAAATACACCACCACAGCATGATACCACCCCCACCTTGTCGCATGCATGCCAATCAATCTACACCAGACCCCTTATTTGCATATTTGTGTCACCTGCAACAGCAAGCAGGACTTCTTATTTTACTTCCATATTTTATGAGTAATTTTATGCTCGTTCTTGGAGAGGAAAGAGCGTTTAAAAACAGATTTTGCTGCAATAAATCCAATCCATATTTGTGTTTGTTAACGAGGAGTCTTGAGGTTAACAGTTCATCTGGTACTGCAGCTTTTTGCTCATAGCCGTGATTGTATAAAATCTGTGGAGACTGTGAAGGCGGAATTGATAATGTGCTGAAACAAGAACTTGCTTCAGAGATGTAAAGTGCGGAAAAGTCTCTTGAAATAAAGAGGAAAATTTGAGGGGTAAAAACCCGCAAAAATGGCTACAGAAGCATTTGATGGAGACAGAAATGTTTTTTGAACCAGCAAACCATCCAGCGTGCTGAAGCCTGACCTGGTATTTAGTCAGGACATGTAAAGGGGCGCCCGTGTCTCCCCGATCACATGCGCATTTCTCTGGAAGAACATGAGTCAAAGGCTAAGTTAAAAGGCAGCTCTTTCTCTCTGGTTTCATGCTGCAACGGAAACGTGACTCCAGGTGGAAAAAAGAGAATCCCTCAAAATAAAAATAACTCGACTGGAGAGCCAAACCAAATTGTTTCACATTAAAGACGTTGCTGACGATTAATGTAACCCAGGGAGAGTCAAGTCTGTGACAGGCTGTCTGGACAGGGCGTTTCCTTGCCTCGAGGTTGATGCAATTGCTCAATAAGCATAATCAATAAATGACACCGGTGTTTTTCCTATTAAAGTCTCGGAATCTGGAATAACATGTGAAAGCATAAAGATTGTTTGAAGACCTGCAAGGAATTTGATCCTTATTTTTTTTTGGCATTAGTTCAGGTTCATCATTCCAGATCTGCCGTTTACATCTCAGTGTGTGTCTGTAATCACTTATCGAGCCGAGGTAAATGAGGATAAAATGGGTGCTGCACATGAATTCCTCACTTGGGTGCTTTTTCGTTTGTCAAGATGCTGCGTGCGCTGCAATCTTTAATGCCTCGCTTGTATGAGGCGCCGCTCTGTACGCCGTTTAGCGCCGCGTGTTGACGAATTAACAGACAATGCAATATGTCAAATCCGCGTAGCAGCCTTGATTGGCTGACTGATTCAATCAGATCACATTGTCTCCAAAGATGGGCAATGTGGGAGCAAATCCACGTGCGTGTGTATTTGTAAGTGTGTGAGCGTGTGAATGGGGGAATACCCTTTCTCTGGAACAGTCTGGAATCAGGAGACTGTTCCCATGGCAACATGAGGATGGGAATTTCCCTAGTCACAAAAAAAAGGAACACCGGCGATACTGGGAAGAGTGGGAATTTCACCTTGGTTACTCAGAAATTGTGGGTCTGATTCTGATGAAACGGACAACCAGGTGGATGAATGGATGCACGTGTATAAAGACCCACATTTACGCTACCTGAGATTATTAACTCATTTTCATATACATATGCGTTATCCTGCTAAACTGATCTAACAAAAGGAGAAAAACATATAAAAAATAAAAAAACGTAGCATAAATGTGCACAAATGAATTCACATCTTACAATATATCCAGCAGAATTTAACTCCCGGTATTCAATATACCTTGATGCCATTTGCTGGTATTAAGGTGTATTGAGTTTTTGGAAAGTGATCATTTTCAAAACAACAACAACAACAGCAAAAAAAAAAAACGTCCTTTCCTGCAAGTAAAATTCATTTTTAGTTTTTCATATCAGCTAGTTTTTTCCAGTTGAATGTAACTAGAGTTAGGGGAAGCTAAGTGTGCTAAATGTTTTCAAAGTTAGCAAAATGGGAAAGCATTAATTGAAAAATCAGCTTCGCTATTAGCAGAAGAGTGTCCACCACTGTATCTATGTTTATTTTCCAAAAATAAATAAATAAATAATGAACATAACCAATAAACATGAAAGAAAATTGCATTAAAGATCTTCTTTAACTATTCCTTTGGAAATATAGTTTTTAACTATTTTATAGCATTTATTTCATAACATCCTGAATGTAAAGAACAAAGAATCAGTCTGAATTTAATGTCGCATTTTTAATTTTTTAAATCCTGTATGTAGAGGCGGGACGTCTGCCAGGAACACTGTGAGCTGTGAAAACTGCAGCCCAGGTTGTCATCTGCTGGGCAGCACAGCTGCGGCAAGTCAAATATATCTCTGCAAGTGTTAATGAGACCTCCTAGGTAGCTTCATTAGCCTTGAAATGAGGAGATAAAAAGTGACCACTGGAAAACAGAGAAGAGGTGTAATCAAAACAAAATTAGATGTGTGTATCGGGGTTTTTCATTACCTTTCATCACTGTCCGGCTGTAATTAGGAGTGCATAAGGTCAATAAGCTTTTAAAGCTGCTGCTCTAAGTCGTCGCTTTCTTATTTATTGTGAGGATTGAGCTCAACATTTGTGTTCTCATTACACGCACTATTGCGGACTCCTGAAAAGAGCGTTGGAAAAATATCTAATCAGATGAAACGTTTTCGAATTTCGTCTCCTTTGTGATGGACCGAAAGCAAACGCAGCTTAGTTGTGAAGTGGAAGAAAAAGTGGATAATGGTTCGACCCGCGTGTAATTTAATCTCAGTATAAATCCAGCGGCTCTGTGAAGGCCTCAGAGGTTTGTTAGAGAACATTAGCGAACAAGCTGCTTCATGAGACTCAAGGAGCACAGCAGACAGGTGAGGGAGGGTCAAGATTTGGTTATAAAACTAAATATTTTAAGTTACCACAGAGTTCAGCTCAATCCAGTTAAGTTACCAAATCTGTTTGCTACTAAAGTCACCACCAACTGGGATCTAATAAATTTTTATTAGATAAATAAATGTAATAAAACCACAAAACAACCATACACTACTTCGTCTTCCACTGGTGTTTTAGTCACAGCAATTTCAGGTTTATTTGTGAGTTTTATTTGCTTTCCAGCTTGGCACTGGGAGAAAAAATATTGTTGCCATGTATTAAGTTTAATATTCAGCGGAGAGAGGCCACTACGCTGTGAGCCACGAGCCAAGACGTCAAACCAACTTTAAGAAAACATCTATTGTTTTTTTATTATTATTGAAACTCTGTAGCCTTGAACATTTCTGTCGGCTGAGTCACAACAACATGTTTATACTAATCTTTGTCACAAAACCCAGGGATCTAAACAGAGCTAGAGAGTGAGCTACATGTGTCTCTGAAACAGGAATATCCTTTTTGATTCCTCCTAATAATGTTATTAATGATGCATTATGTAACAAGACAATAGTGAATTTTACAGTTTGGGAGAGAATGTAACTGGATTTCGGCATTTTACACATCTGGAAAAGAATGGAGATATGTCTTAGATAAGTATTATTAGTAGTAGGCAAGTAACAGCTTTTGAGAGCAGCTTTACTCATTTACATCAGTTTGCTAAAACAAATTATTTTGCAAAAAAAACTTTGAAACCCATCATTGGTTTTGCTGGAGCAAATTTCCTAAAAGATATCAGAAGGCATAATCATATCAGCTGATTTTCACTGGCTGCCTGTACATCTTCTTGTTGATTTCATTTATTTCTTTTATTCCTTGGACTTGCCTTGAAAGTTAAAAATTGATTTAACTAAATTGCTTGAACCATATAACTCCAGAAGCGCACTGCTTCAGACAGAGGGAATCTGGCTCTTAATATTCGTTCTGCAACCGTTTGATAAATCCTGCCTGAATATTTACCGTCTTTACTTGAGTTCACTTTTAGTTTGATCATGTCATTAATTTTGTTTTTATCCTAGTGATTTAATTTATTTCATTTGGCAGATTTTTTTTAATGCTTTGAAGCACTTTGGTAAACTTTTTTTGTATTTAAATGTGGCGGTTAAATACAATTGACATTTTTGTAAGGTTTTTATCTATCTAAATGTTTTGTCCACCTTTTCTCCTTCCTCATGTCATTCCTTTGTTCTATCCTTCCTCCCTTGTGCTTTTTCTTCTTTCCTTTCTTCCTTACGTCATTTCCTTCCTCCCCGTTATTCTTCCTTGTCTCATTCCTTGTGGTGATCCTTTCTTTTTTTCCTTCCTTTTATCATTTCTCTGAGCAATCCTTTCTTCCATGTGTCATTTCTGGTCTTTTTTTCATGCCACTCCTTTTTCTTGTGTCCTTCGCTCTCTCATTTTTCTCTTTCCTCTCTCCTGTCCTTGTGTCTATTCTTCAGTCTTTCTTCTTATTCTATTCTTTGTTCCTTTGCCCTTCCTTTTTTCTTCCTTTCTCACGTCATCCATTTTTTTCCCGTGTGTTTTTGTAGTTTCATGCATCTTTCCTTTCTCCCTCCATTGTGTCCTTCTGTTTTGTCCTTCCTTATCCTCCCTCTTGCATCCTTCTGACCCTCTCTTTCTCTTTCCTTCCCTCCATCTGTCCATGTATCATTGCTTTAGTTCTTCTTTCTTGATGGAAATATGGACATATCAAGAATTTGGCATAATTTATAAATAAAAACAGATAAAAAAAATCGATGAAGATTTTTAATGTGCATTTACTGGATGAATCGACTATTCATCTTGGCCGGATCATATTTTTTTTATTGACTTCACCACGCTCCACGCCAAGCAGCGCGCTGGGAATTGCAGTGGAAGTGCTGGTTTTGAGCATCACTGCTCCTCTCTCCTCCTGCTGCTGCACAAGATGGATCCCTCAAAGACGGAAAACACCCCTCACGCTCGGCTCGCACCCCTCCTGAAAGAAAAACCCCCCAAAACTGGGTCAATCGCAGCTCTTTTCTGTCTCTGTGCATTAGAGGGTGTACCGTCAATGATTCACCTTGTGTCTCTCGCACACTCAAGGGGGATTCCCACACTCATTATTATCTCTGCAGAGTCACTGATGGTGGGGTTCACGAGGAGACCACGGGTGTGGTCACATGCATCTGGGTGAGCGGCCATATTAGGTGACCAGTGTACGTCTTTTCCATTTGGTGTTGTTTTATTTTGCTTATACATGCCAGACGGTAAACGATCAATGACTCAGATCAAGAAGACTCAGATTACAGTAAATCACACTAGGATCTAAAATCTGCTGATTAAAAAAAAATCTTATTAGAAGCTTACAAATCAGAGATTGCATTTTCTCCTTACTGTCTATCATTATAAATCTGGATTTCACGATTTTGGGATCTCCTAAAATGTGAAATGTGTTGTTTCTCATCCATCCTGATTCTGAGAGCGTCTCAGCAGACGCAGCTACATTACTAAAGTTGATTATATCTCTGAGATTCTTTCAAGGTGCCCTTTACTCTGACTCTCTGGCAGCAGGAGTTTTCTCTCCTTTTTTCCTCTAAAAATTGTTTGAGTCTCACTTTTTGTTGTTTTCATGGTTTCTGCACCTGATATAAATCTGACTATAATTTCAGTGCAGATGAGGTTAAACCCCAATGCTTTACTGTTCCACTTAATTTAATTAGCTCACAGACACACATTTCAGTCACGTCGCACTTTTTAATCTCACCAATTCTTCCTTCAACACTGAAAAGCTCTTCTTACATTGAGGAAAGAGGAATTAAGAATTTCCTCTCTCCTTTTTTTTGCACACGTTCACATCCTGTGATAAAGGAACAGATACCTGCGCCTGCAGATCAATACACTGTACAATCACAAGGCCTGCTGGGTATGTACAAAACTGCTGCGAGGCTGCACTTTAGCATCAAAGCTTCAGAAATAATTTATCAATGTTATTCAAGTGGAACAATGACCACGAAGGACGGATTAGTCCAGGAATCCTGTAATGGATTGGATGTGCTTGACTAGACTTTCCAAAGGAAATCCCTCAGGATGCAGGAGGTTGCATGTGGTCACATTGTGCTGCTTTAAAAAGGTGTTTTATCACAAAGGTGCCCTCCATGGTGCTTCCAGGATGACATTGTGCATTAGAGTCCAAGTCCCGCTGAAGTTGGTTGAAACTCTTTTGAAATGTGAATAACAGTATCTGATGTATCGTTTGTGTTTCTTTGCATGTAGAACCACAGCTGAAGGGCATAGTGACCCGGTTGTTCTGCAGGCAAGGCTTCTATCTCCAGATGGGCCAGGATGGAAGTCTGGACGGGACCAAAGATGACACCACCAACTCCTGTTAGTACACACAACAAACACACATTCGTAGAAGATGATTAAAAAAAAGCAATCAGTCTTTACCTTTTGGCAAATTTAGCTCTAATAGATGAGGTTGTTTGACTTTTTGTTCCAAAATAATCAAATTCGGTTCTGGTCTTGGGCACAAATTTGATTAACGTTGGGTTTTTAGTGATTGGTTTGAGTCATTGTTTTCTTTTCAAGCTGAATGATCAAACCAAAAGCTGCAATGAGATGGGTTTTTTTTTTTCCAAGTTTGAATTTATTGTGGAGTTGCTCTAAACCCAACTTGTTAAAAAATATGTATCCAGACTTAAATATACACATACCATCCAATGGACACTTGGTTAGCAAGTCGCACCTTGATCAAAAGCTTTTTGTAGCTATTAGCAAGCGTCTGGCGTAATTCTGGCTGGATATTTGAGCAATTTCATTGCTACAATTGGCAAAGTTTATTCAAATTGGTTAGTTTTTGGACTCAAATTGAGCTCTTAGTAACATTTATCCAACTATATTTTGGTGTGTGAGTAGAAAATTTAAAATCTAATCAAAAGTGTGCACTAAATTAAAGTTGAGTAAATGTTGAGTGCTAAAATATAAGGCAGAGGAATATGTGTTTCATGGGAAGAACAAATTTAATTCAAGCAAGTATTTAAAGACTGAAAAAAATTGGAATAAAAAGCAAAGTGAAATCTTTCTTTCAAGGCCCAGAAATTCATCAGCAGTGACACTTGAACAACTCTCCAAATGTATCTAATAAGATGAAAATTAAACCAAATGGCGTGAATTAGGGTTTTCTTTCAAATAAGAGAACTGCTGCATCAAATTCAGTTAGCTGAAGCTAGAGATGCCCTTGGTACAATTTATGATCGGAATACAGTCAGTCAGTCATATCAACCTGGACTGAAAATTTTAGTGTAAATATTGATATAGCTCAGTTTTAGCTACTGAATGATTTAAAGTGGTTGCTCAGGGAATTGTTTCCGTAGCTTTTTTCTACATGCAGTCGTCAGACAGGAGTTACAGATGGATAATTTACAACGTCAGCTTTTGGAGTATTTTCATTACTGAAGCTTAGAGAAAATCACCTTTTGAAAAGCAATCTCACAGGTCCAAGGAGTCATCCCCATGTTGGCGTTGCTATCAAGTCAAAATCTTCAATCCATCTGTTTATATTCTGATGACTCTCTACAGCTTTATCAGTTTTACTCACCAGTTTGTACATTTTTCTTTTTCCAAAGGGTCTAAATCAAACAGAATTACCAGAATTTCCCTGTTTTCATTAAGTGTGCATACTTAAATCCACCTGATGTCAGGTGGATTTGATGTTTTTCTCCAGATCTGTGAATTCACATTTATGGAAATGATGGATCATATGGACATTTATTGAAATCTACACAGTAATAATTTTTCATTCCAACAATAATCAGCGTGTTAAATATATCAGAAAAGAATCTATTTGGCTCTGAATGTTGATTGTTTTGGCTATCCAATACACTTTATTCAACAACCAGATTTAGCTTTTGAATTAAAAATTAAGTAAGGATTTAGTGTAGGCCCCCTTCTTTATTTTTTGTATCCAAATAGGACAACTTAATTTTTATTATTTTAACTCCTGGCAAAATATGAGGTACTGAGAAATCATTAAAAAAATGTTTTTCATTGTGTTTTGTGAAGTTGTTTTTTTAGTACTTTTATTGTTGCTGGAACCTTCACATGATGCCAAAAATAATCCATCATTTTTCTTCCATCTTGTCCAAACATTGAAAAGGGATGCTGTTAGTAATCATTCCTTGATTGCAAAGAAAAACAAACACATTCTCTGTTTTAACACTCTCTGGGTCTTATTTGGATATATTTGTATTCTTGTTTTTTGGCGTGAAATTAATCAAAATGTGTTGGCATAGCTGATGAAAAATAGATTAATTACTTGATATTTTCAAAAAAGGGTCTTAAATGTAGCTTTATGATTTCCAAATATTATTAAAAATCCTCCAGCTCAAAACGAAGAGAAGAAAACCCTCCAATTTATGAAATTCAACATCACCAGCTTTTAATCTCTTTTTACTCAAATATGCATAGATGCATATTTCTAATTGGGTAAATATTACATTTGAAAATGTCAAAAATAATATTTAGCTACCTGTATCAGTTTTTTGTGTAGTGTATTAAGTGTTAAAATATACCCTTTAATAAAAAAGATTGAAAGATAATTATTTAATGTTCATGCGGTAATTTAGGCCAAAATACAAACAGTAAGGGTTTGATTCCTAACGTACAGTGACGCAGAATTAGGAAATGTTTATTTCAGTTGTTAGAGACTTGACTTGTAAAGAAATGACGAGGGGAAGAAGCTTGTATTTAGTTTCTATAAAACACATATCAATAATGCTTCTTTATTATTCCAAAAATTCCAGTAAAATAAGATTTTGGCACTAACAGCTACTTACAGCAGCAAACATCACTTGACTAGAACAGAAGAAAGATCTTGTTGTTTTAGCACTTTAGAACAAAAATTGCTCCTTCTCCAGTTGCCCGTCATTGTTTTGTATTTTTTTGTGTCTTAAATGCTGAACGTTTCTCTTCTTTCAGTCTGTCAGATGAACAGACAGCTAAATTACAACGTTTTAATGTCGTGTCTCAAAGCTTTTCTGCTAAAAGGGATCTCAGCACCTCATCTAGTCAGACTGATGTGGAAAATCTCTGAAAATAAATAACACTTTTGAACAAAGTACACAATGTACAAGAAATGCGGTGGAGGATAAAGAAAGACATCATCGCTATGCATCCCTCTCTGGATTGCTGTGTGTAAACAAAGCAGAAGAGTTAAACTGTCCCCACAATTTTATTTGAAAATGTCCCGTGACATTTTCTTGTCTGTTGTGTAGTCCCACTTTTCAAGAGGATATAAGGGTTTCCACATAATCTGAAGTACACTGCTTGTGCAATTACTAGACAAATGAACATTTTGATAATAACTCCAATCTGTGGAAGCGTGAATCTTTATTGGATATAGGCTCATCAGGTGAAATGTGTTGTGCATAATTTCCAGGCAGCTTGTACTATGTAGGGGAAATGGTTGGAAAATAAAACAAAGATTGCGACTAACTTTTCTCCGAAGGGATTCTGCCCTCTTGTGTCATAATGTTCTACCAGGTAAAACAGAACTGTCCAGCATTTTATTGAAAAATATTCAACAGAGATGCAAGAAATGTGTAGGACGAAAATAGGAACCTCAATCGTCCTGGAGAGCCCAGAAAAACAAGATGTTCAGAGCTCAGAGCAAAGGGAAAACCTAGGGAAGACTGAAACCTGGCCACCTGGCCACCTGGCCAAATGTGAGTGATTGAACAAGAATCATGAGATGAAACATCAAAACTAGACCAAGAAATACCTGAAAACAATTTTGTTTTTAAAGGTCTTACAGATTGATGATATAAGTTTGTCTGAGCAACCAGCTCCACTTCAACTGAGACATTAGTACGGCTTACTGGGATGTGCTGGTGTTATTAAAGATGAGCAAGTTGGACCTTTTCAGACTCAAGATGGACTCTAAATCAACTCCCAAACGCAGTGGATGTGGAAAAACCTTTGAAGAAGATAATGGTTTTCATGTGGGACGATGCTCCATCAATGCACTGAAGTACTCCACCGAGAAAATGACCAGGAACAGATGAAGAAATTGTCTCCATGAATGACGAGAGGCACTTATCCAAGTTTTGATCTTCCAACAGCAAGAATTATTAATAGCATTCAGAATAAAAAATGGGGTTTTAAACCGTCTCTTGCATCTCATTTTAGTAATTAGAGCAATTAGCATTACTGTGTCTCTGTATGTATTTTGCATAGACTCTTACTTTGACTCTGAGATTTTCAAAAGTCTACCAGCGTTTCTGAATCCAGCATGTTCTGTCACAGAGGTTGAAAGCTCAAACGTAGAAACAGTCCAACCTTGCTTTGATACCAGAGTAGCCTTACTGTTGTCTTCTAAACTATGACTCTCTTTAAGTAACAGCCTGAACGAACCACTGGTGTTGAGATCAATGTAGTTTTATCAAAGATACCTTATTGCATTCTCCCCCTTACTTTGTTTTTAACAACTTTATATTAATATTTTCACACTTTGAGTCTTTTTCACACATTTACAAGTTCCACACTAATGACTGTTGCTGTTAGGGTGACCTAACAGCTTAGCATGATGCATTCAATGAACAGAAAAATAGGATATTTTAGAGATTTTGACCAGTTGGTTTCTCTTACATCAGTTTATCTTTTTTATTTCCAAAGCTGCTGCTGTAAGGCTTCAAACATATCTCTATTTAAAAAGAAAGATGTAACAATTTCACCGATTCTACCATTTTCTTCTTTTGAGCCTCAAAAATCACTCAACTCATGACCTCTTCTAAATTTTTAGGAGAATTACTTCTGCGATTGTCAAGAGGGTTAAAAAAAAGATGCAGTTTTTGTACTGACACAAGATAATTCAAGACATTATGGCTCCAGTTCAAAGCTCTGTCTGTGCCTGTACCATCACAGAGTGCTGCTCTTTAGACCTGACCTGCAGGGGTTATGAGCTACTGAGTCTCTTTCTAAATTAAATGAATTGTGAGTGATTAAAATGTCATAAAATCTAAAGTAGTTTTGTCAAAGTACCACGTGGGACAGAAAAATAGGGTTACTTTTGACATTTCATAGGCATTAAGGTATTAAAAATAAAAAATACAACCAAACAAAAGAGATAATTTGAAATAAAATATAGTAAAACTATACTTTATCACATGGAATAAATTAGAAAACCACACATTTCTTCCCTCTTAACTAGCAAATCCCATCAGAAACATGGAGAACATTAGTACACCAGTTTTAACCTGAGATATTTAGTTTGGTCCTCCAACTGTTGAAGTGAGAGCGAACAGACCCAGAGAGCTCTCCAAGGCCTTTAGAGAGAAGATTAAAGCAGCTTAGGCGTCTGATGAAGGATTTGAAAAGTGCTGAAAACAACTTCCAACATGGCCACCTGTGGCTGTTCAAGCAATTTCACCCTGAAAGACAACTTGAACAGGCTACATGAAGAGTCCAAAACCCCTAAAATGTCATCACTAGAAGCATAGCAGGCTCTTTCTGCTGTTGATACGAACGTGCATGCCTGCACATCTTGAACAAGACTTCATGAGTTTAACTTTCATGGAAGCATAGACATTTGTTTCTATTGTTTAAAAAAAAGTCATTTTTTTGTTGTTTAAAACTGAATGTTTTCATGATAAACATCTTTTTTATTTTTGTACCAATCAGAAAACATCCGTCCTGTTTTAGTTGAGATTGTTTAGTGTAGCCTCAAACCGTCTGATTTATTCATGTTCTTTTAAAATTAGGGCTGCATATGATTAATCTAAAGAGTTTAACGTATTAATATTACATAATGCTAATTAATAGCATTACCTATTCTATTTTGACCTAAAAGCGTCTCTACCGCAGAGGGTAACTTCAAAGCAGGGCATTACATGGTGTTGTTCTGCGCTGAACAATACAGAACAATACAATACAATACAGCAAGTGAATAGATGAGAGAGGAGAGTCAGACTGATGTGCTCAACGTAAGGTTTTAGTTTAAAAAACACCGTGATTAGAGGATATAAACCTCGATGCGAATTTGACTCCCGTCCTCGGTTCCTTAGCCACAAGTGTCTCACCATCGTTCTCTCCATCTGCTTCTTGTCTGATTTCTGCCAAATAAAGGCCTGAAGCACCAAAACAATTCTTAAAAACATACCACAATGGACTTTTGGGTAAAACCCAGGTAGTCTTCCACCGAAGCACAACCAATTTAAAGTTTCTAAATTACGTTTGAAACAAAATCACTTCATCCTGAATATGAAATCCTGGAAAACTGAAATGTTTGGTTTGAGACAGTAAGACATTTTCTTAAACACTCTTTGAAAACGTGCATTTTTACATTTCAAGGTTAGAAAGTTAACTATATTGATTAGTCACAGTGCTAGAGTGTGATTAATCTGATTACATTTTTTAATCGATTGAGAGCACTATATAAAATGCAACAACATTCCTTAATACATCTAGAAAACAGTTTCCATTTAATTCCTCTTGTGTTGTTTCTCCTCAGCTCTCTTCAACCTAATTCCTGTGGGTCTGAGAGTCGTGGCCATCCAATCAGTCAAGACCGGACTCTACATCGCCATGAACGGAGAGGGTCACCTTTACTCCTCGGTGAGCACACCGGCGACACACGTGTAGACAGGTTTATCAGAAGCTGCTAAAGGACACCGTCCGCCATCACAGCTGTCGTCTTCAGCCGTGCTGCGAACCGTGTTTGGTTCCTCCTGGTTTTAGATGCTCTGCAGTCCCCTCTGGGACTTTAATTAGACACAAATGGAAATATCGGCCCGGGTTTATCCACCAGGGTGAGTTGTTGGCCAGTGGGGCTCGGAGATGATGCATCTGTTGTCTTCAGCTGTGATCATAGGTGGGAGACGACATTTGGAAACTACCTGAGCTTCCAAAGGAGGGATGTGGCTTATTGAATGTTAATATTGTTCACGCCATGTTCTAAAGCTAACTATGACAGAAACGTTTTTTATAGTCTTGTTTTTTGAATTCAAATGAATTCTATAACTTATTTAGTTCACCAAATAAGGGTTTGCAAAGGTTGTAACAAATTGATCAGTTTACAAAATATTGCATCCAAATATCCTAAAAATTAAATGTAAGCAGTTAAAATGACATTATTTCAAATATACTGTATATGTAGGACCTTCCACATTTACTGGCATCCCTGGTAAAAAATTTATATAAAACTTAGACTTTAGGAAATTAAAGAGTCATTAGAATAATCAGGAAAATGGCAACAAAAAATATATCACTGAGGCAATCAATCTGCCTAAATGACAAATATTCCTTCAGTTTGAGTGATTTTGACAGCGATGTGTTTCAGTGTCCTTGCCAGAAGCATCTCAGCAAACGCCAGCAGATGTGAAAATGGTAAAATCAAAAGCAAAATTACTGAGGAGACGGGGAGAACAGTATGAAAGACGAGGTTTGACAGAGAAATAGAGGAGGAGGAGGTGAAGAGCAAGCAGAGCAGCGAAGAACAGAGGGAAGGTGAGGTACAGGAGCTGCGATGTGGGTAAGCTGGAGCAGAATATGAATTATTTCCATGCTGACTCTTCAGAAGGAGTTCACACTCATCCACCGATGTCCCTTACTTCCTGCTTCATCCCTCCTTCCTCCCCCTTCTTTTCTTTTTTGGGGGGAAGATGACAAGAGGGGACAAGAGGTGATGAGATGAGAGGATAGGTGATTGAGGGAACGGGGGAATATAAGCAGGCGGGAGAGGAAGAGGTTAAATGAGGGAAATGAACATGACAGCTGAGAGGAACGAAGGTACGAAGAGGGAGCAGGTTTGTATATGAGAAAGGAAAAGAAAAGGCAGGGTAAAAACTGTTTTAGAAAAGATTTGAAAGAGGAAAAGAAACCCGTGTAAACAGATGAGGGAGTCGGACAAGAACCAGGAAGGATTGAGAGGAGGAAACATTGTTTGTAAAGGGATGAGAGGAAGAGAAAATAGTAATTGGGAAGAGGACTAACGGCGCTCTGCGCCGCTCTGCTGGGCTTTCTCAGCCTGTCGCTGAAAGTCACAGATGCATGAGGGCTTCCTGTAAATAATTGAAGAGGGGGAGTCCCTCCATTCGCACACAGCAGAAGTCCCCTCCAAAGCTGCACACGGAGAGGAAAAGTGAGAACGTTTGATCGCGTTCCAGCTTGAGGACTGAGGTCCTGGCAGCTCCATGATAACGAATGTATAAATAATCAACGGCAGTTCTAATTCATCCTGATGTCAGCATGGCTTGATGTTTAATTGGCTGCTCCGTAGGTCCTGGCAGGTAAGGATGGCGTGGCCAGGCTGGAGAGATGCTCATTAAACGTTACGAGGGCGCCTCCACAAATGAACTGCAGCTCTGCTGTTGACTTTTTATACTTCACATGAAGTGAACTGCTTGTTTACTGGACACAAATTGGGTTAGTTTGTCCTCTGCCCGATCGAGGCATGGTGGAGGTGACAGGATGTTGATATGGATCAGGCTGCAGTGCCTTTAACTTCAGAGAAACAAGGACTTGTCAGTGGTCTTTTCTGTAAAATGTTTGGGATAGGGCACCACATTTTCCAATTGGAAGGGAAAATATGACAATGCAGGGTGTCGGCTAGCAGAAGTCAGCACATTTTCTTTCTGTTTTATGGTGTTTTTTGTCCCAGCAGCTGGTTCGTGTTTTATGCTTTCAGCGATCATTAATTTCATCCATTTCGTCTGAATTTAAGGGAGAAAAACATGCATTGCAGCATGTAAGCCTCAATTGGTTTTGTTGGTTTTTTATACCTTAAAAGTTAAAATTGTGAAGTGAAGGGAAAATAATGCATTGTTCCCTGAATTTTCTTTGGAAATGTGTCTGAAAATTCTTGCAGCAGCAGAAGGCTAAACAAAAATGTATTTTTCTGCAACAAACATGCAAGCCAGTGTAAGGGACTCTATCCAGCTGGCTGAATATTACCTTAGCATGAAAAATGCAAGTTCATAACATTTGGAATATATTCTCCAACAATTCTTGCACTAGGGACAAACTGGCGACCCGTCCAGTGTGACCTCGCCTCTCACCCACAACGTTAGCTGGAGATAGGCACCAGCACCCGTCCCGACCCCACTAGGGACAAGAGTGTTAGAAAATGGATGGATGAATTTTTGCACTCCAAACAGTTTTTTTGGGATAAACAGTGTTATTGCGATGTCGATCTTTTCACAATGTATTGTGCAGATGTGTTTCACATCCCCACTTTCCAGTTAATTCAACCCCATCCAGCCTCTTCATGAATGTGTCACAGTCAATCCTGAAAGTTTGGCTTAAAGTTCATGGTATTCAACGACTTCAGCACATCTCTCCAACACTGGAGAAGATGTGCTGAAGTGGTTGAATGCCATGAACTTCAAGGCTCTGTCTCTTTCTCAGTCATGAATATATTTCAGCATCATCCTCAGAGCCAGAGAATAATGTAAAATATGCTTTGGGCTACAGATGACTTCTCATTTTGGCAAAAAAAAAAAGGTAAAATCTTTTCCAGCTTAAACGCAGAGTATTTATATTCAGATAATGTTTTTGCATGAGAATGTTGCTTCATGATAGTAGATTAATACTCCTTTAGGGCTAATTCCTTATCCCCTTTATTTAAAACAGTTGCTGCACATTTGGCCACGCATGCTAAGTTTCAGTAACTCAAAATCCACGGCATCTGACAGCGGCTTGTTGCTGTGTTGGGATGCGCATGCGTTTGAGTAACAGATGGTGCTGTGTGCAATGAGCTGCTATGTGATAATTATGAAGCATGCTGGGGAAAGTGGGGGAAAAGAAGTGCTGATGAGTCTGGGACTGTGTGTGTATGAGACGAAGGGAGACGACTGTGTGTCCCTGGGTGTTAGGTGGGAGCATGTGAGAAGAAAGGTGAAAGAGGAAATTGAGTTTAACAAAGTTGGTGCGCATCTCTTGCAACACATGCCTGTTGGTCCTGCACCTGCTGCTGCTTCGTTCACATCCAGAGTTGGAGAAAGTTATGAGAGAAGATTGATATTAATAGAGTAAATTCAGGTGCTAAGGCTAATATTTGATGGCCCTTTGTACATCTAGCCAATATTTCTCCTTAAGAATCAGTGTTTTAATGACCCTGAAGTATTCATTCATGTAGGATGTTATAAATATGCAAATAAAATCAGCAATGCACAGTAGTAAACCTGAGCGTTGTTTAGAAAACACAATAAAACTAACTAAATTCTAAAAAAGGCAACAAGTACATGAGAATTTTTTAAATAAAATCATTTAATTAATAATAGTCATGACTGATAACAATGAATAAGTTTAGACCAAAAACATGTGGTCACATTTTAATTAATATGCTAAACAATATGCTAAACATATTCCATACATTCATTAAAAATTGTGCAAACCTTTATATAATTTATATAAATTATATAATTTTATATAATATAATTCTTGATGAGTTGTAATTGTAATGAAAAAGATTAATTAAATGTGATAAATATGTCAATAAAAATATTTATTTATTGAATTTTTCCAAACATTTCTATGCATCACTATATATTTAGAAAGCATATCAGCTCCCACACATGTAAGTGAATTGAAGATGTTTTTTAAAAGGGACATCTATGAAATTTTCCACATTTTTCAACATATTTTCACACATGTTTATTGAAGTTAAATTGGTTTTGTAGCCTACATTATGCAAATATACATGTGTGGTGTGCACTGTCTGCGTAATTACTGAGGCTCAATTACAGCCCTTATGTTTTTTTAAATCTGAAGTTTTGCTGACCGTCTACCCCCAGCATTAGAAATGGAAATGGATTCTTACATTAGGCCCTGAGTAGGGAGGCTATTTAAATGAATCTACTTCATCTTCATGTTGCTGTTCTTTAAGTATGACCCTCTTCTTCTTTGTTGCTGAAGGACACAAAGTTACCTTTTGTGAAAAGCCATCTTAAACTCAAGATCTTGACTGTTAATGTTAAGAGCTGTTTTCTTTTTATGTGAATTTTAACATGAATTTTACTCAAATCTGATTAATTTCAAATGATTTGGTAGCATTTGGTAGTATTAATTGGATTATTTTATTCACTCAACCATATTGTTAGCTCATTTCTTTCATCTTTTATTGCATTCAGTCTATAAATATAAATAAAAAGTGAGAAATAAAACAGTAGAAACTAATCACCTCCCATCACCTTTTCAATAATAAAAACTTACTCTTATAACAATTTAAATGTAATTTTATTCCAAAGACATCCAAACCAAATAACCAGTCATGCCAAAGTAAAAACATATTTTACTCATTTTTGTAAGTTAACATTCCACATCTTTTGCTGTAGCATCAAAAGTGAGTTCATGAATCTCATTTCTCTGATAATCCTCAAGATGTTTGTGCAACTTGTTTCAGGATCCACTCAGTGTATGCTCAGTTGATTAAATATGATTTAGAGTGGAGTGTATTGCCAGAATAAGGTTTCACAGTTAATAACACATCGGATCTTAAACCATGCTATGAATTCAAATGAATTGAGAGGGATCTTTGACCGTTCCTCTTTAGAGTCCAGGGACTGTCTCACAAGTTTTCTCTAGTATGCAGATAGAGGACTTACACCCTTTTGAACGTTGTAGTACTGTCATTTCATTTTTTCACACAGCTCCAATCTGTCTGGACCGCCGCAAGTTTCCTTAGAACAGGATGTTTTCGGCAAACATGGAGGTGTGTGCTGTGTACAAATCAAGCGGTGTGTGTCAGCGTACGTAGGTGTGCATCTCCATTCATAACACAGACCGTGCGGCGCTCAGACAGATCGAGACCCGCGAACGTCTACATCCAAGCAGATGAAAGGAGGGAGAAGTGGCACAGAGAATAGATGGTAGAACATGCGAGTGGTGACAAACACGTATATTTTCTAGTAACTACAGAATAAATGAGTTACTTGGAAGCTTTCGATGCTCTTCAAGGATGCCACTCGATAAATTGCAACATGGAAGTACCGCAGGACAGACTTCACTGTTACAAGTGAGCCTTGAAAATATGACCATAATTACATCTTGCTTTTATTTGGCGGAATAGCAGCTTTTATGGATTGACTTGAAAATCTTCTTCACAAGCTCAAATAATTAAAAACCTGTGAAGATTCTCCTTGAAACAAGACAGTTTTACAAAAACAAGTCCAGATAGAGGTTATTACTATTACTATAGTAACTATATTACTATAGGATGCATCATTCAGTAATTTACTATATTTAGATAAATGTAATTATTTCTTTATTGCAAAAAAAAAAACCCTGATCAAACTGAAAAAATAATTTACAGAGAGGAAATATTGTAGATTATTAAAGTACCTGATGTTCAGTTTTTCGAATCATAAATAGTGCACTATTTTCATTTAGGACATTTCTGGGCATGCTATTTATTTTTATTTAGTACATGGGGATGCACAGTTTGTTGCAGTCATTTTGTTCACATGTACATCCAGGTTACACCTGTAGACACATTATTTCATTACCAGGTACTTAACTGATGCATATCGACCAATTTCTGGTATTATACGATAAATTACTGACATAAACACTCACAAAATATAAGATATTTTGTATAATTTAATTTAAATGATACAAAAATTCTTTTATGACTACTCCGTATTACACTACATCTCTGTTGATTGTGGTTTTGATCTCACATCTTCATGGTTAACTCTAATGCTTGTTCTTATTACGGTGGAATATGAGTCGATTGTCTTGCTAAAGGTTTGGATAAATATATGGTTGATAAAAACGTCCATGGTACACATAAATCAGGTGAAAAACAAACCAAACCTCGAGATGAAGAGGAGAAGGCACAAAATGAAAACTGGCCCAATAATAAAAAACATGAAGAATACCTTTTCCTTGAGATATGTTGTGCCGTTCACTGAATCTATTGGAACGAAGACTAAAGTAAAATACCAGCTTGTTCCCAGCTGATATTGGACAGAGAAAGGAAAAAAGAATACGTCAGTTTGTCTCCTGAAGAACCCCAACCTATTCTTTGGCGTTTCTTCTAGACAAGTGGAGTTATTTCTCGGTTTGCAACCTTGCAGTCCATTCCTGTGCACAGCCTGGAAGAGAGTTTCTCCTCTTTCAGGCTACAATAAATGACGTTGCAAAGTCATTTGATAGTTTCTTGCCAGTTGAGGTTTATTTCCTAACTCTGCCAGGCTTATTCTGTGCTCTCTCCTTGTATTTCCAACCCTTCCCCAAGTTGCAAATTGGGAGAATACCATGGTTATACAATACTTGAGCATTACAGAGTTAAAGGACATTATTGCACAAGAGTGGTCTGTGCTACCGCTTAATAAGAAGCCAGTTTTTAATGTGGCCAATGACTTTGGCTTTGATTTTTCTCAACTTTACTTTGAACTTTTGTGATTCTGCAGGACCATGTCATGGAGGCTAAAACTTTATAGAACAAATGGGATAAAAAAAATAGCATTTTCTTCATTTTATTCTGGGTTAAACTGAGGAAAGAACTGACCAACCTGAAATTGTCATAGAAATGTATTGATGTATGGAAGTCCAGCGATAACTTTTACCCAACTACTTTTACTTTTGGTTTGAAAATTAGTTTTTTATCCCCACAGGTTGTCAGGAAAATGTTAAACTTTGGTACAGAATGAACTAAAAAGCATCTCGACTTTTAATTTGTCGCCAGGGAAATATTTTTTTACACCTTGCAGTTTTCCACAGTTGAACCATTTCAGTGTGAGTTATGGTTTTGCTCACTTGCAGCCTCAGCCTTTCAGTTTGTCCACTAACTCGATGTTGTAGTTTATCTCAGAACCCTCTGAATGCCGGCTACTTTTAAACTGGTTCTTAAGAGGCACCTGTGATGCCAGATGCAGCACAGCTGACCCAAAATAAGAGCCAGATCTTCATTAGAGTAGCTGAATCAGTCACTCCTTTGTTAAGAACTCTTTACTCTTCTTCTTTTCATAAGCAAACTCTCTTCTCTCCAGTCCTCTATTTCCCCTTTTCTCTCTGGGATTCTGCTCTGTAGAATGATTTTTTTTTTTTACCCAGAATCCCCCTGGGTAATTAGTGCTGTGATAATAACTGGTGTTGGAAACAAACACACCCGCTTGCTGAACAGTGCACACAAACAGACGCACACAGATGAACATACGGTGCATATGTCCTTTCGTGGGCTCAGTTGCGTAAAGTATCATTACACAAACAGCACCACAGAACAGGAGGAACAAATGCATGTTGAACTAAATTAGCTTTGATACTGAGGCTTTAAAAAAATACTGAAACGTTGGTGAAAAACAGGTGTTTGCTCAACAATTTCCCTTGTGTGAATTTTGACCCTAGACGAAAATAAACTCAATTTTTCACCTGAAGTCAAACCAAATCTTCTCTGCACTGGTCAATAATGCTCAAATAGATGTTTGCACACAAATGCCATTTACAAAGCTGTCAATGTCATTTTGTGATGAGAATTACAGGCTTCCTACACCGTCTGGAAATTCTTTTTGGGGTTTTTTTCCAGATCTGAATACGGATCGAAAAAGAAAATCGCAGCTTGAAGTTTCTCAACTTTATTTAATATCCCATTGATAGTTGTCATTTCTTCTTTCTGTCCTTCAACTGTCTTTATTTCTTATCTTACATCCTTGTTTCCTTAGTTTTCCTTTCTGTATTTACTTTCTTCCTAGTTTGGGGATTTCTGGGATCTACAGGCCTTTATCAATATCTGCCATTTTTTGATTTAGGGCTGCACCGATTGCAGTTTTCTAGTCGATCATCGATTTTTAAAAAAACCTGACCGGCCAATTCCAAATTTGGCCGATACAGTTTTTTTTTTGGTTTGTCTGTGTGAATTGGTTTCACATGTAAGTATCATCCAATCACCCAAAATTACAAAAATCAGGGCCCATTTACTACTTTCATTAACATGTTAATTTTAAAATATAAATGCTTTACTTCCTAGAGTTCTCAGTCCTTAAGTTTGGAAAAGTCTGGAGTTCATTGCTTGGAATACATGAAGGAACTTGTTGATTCTCTTCATGTCTTCACTGCATAAATCTGAAATATACATAAAAACATTCAAGAATATGGATTACCTGTCCAATTTTGCATCTTTATGTAACGTATTTATAAATATAAAACATTGTGGTTTATGTCATGGTTTGATTTAGCTTGCGGACCCACATGCAGAAACCACACGCTGGATGGAAAAGGTAAGTGATTTATTACAACAGGATAAATTATATTCAGTACTCCGGACTTCGGCAGGAGGGCGAGGGTCACCCGACCAGGTGACCTGAAACGAGAGCTGAATTATAATGGGCTCGGAGTGAGAGAGTGTGGAGGAGGAATCAGGAACTTTCTTACATTAGGCGTGGATCTTTCAGAGCGTGGGGGTGAGGTGCCAAGGGCGGGTGCGAGGCGGAATCGCGGGTGGTTGGAGCGAGATGGGGTCGGTGGAAACGGCGGAGCAGGCAGGCAGGTATTCTCGGCAAGTTCTTGAAAAGAGAAGACAAAAAATTCTTTAAACAAACGAACAGGTCACAGAGAGCTAGTCGCTACGAGTTGCACAACAAAGTCCTAGAAACAAGATCACAGGTGAGGCCAGAGTGACTACCGGTATGCGTTAACCATCTAGCGAAGACTGAAGGGTTCTGCCGCTCCTATATTCCAGCACGCTGATGAGGCAGATCAGCTTCACCTGCGCTGGCTCCACAGACTCCTCACGAAGATCCTTGCTGAAAGAAGATGCGACACTCGCACTCACACTCTCATGCACACGCTCTCACACCGGAACTCTGACACTACCCCCCCTTCAAAGACCGCCACCCGGCGGTCGGGAAGATGACGAGCCACGAGATGCCTCGAAGCCCCTAATAAGTTCGGGATCCAAAATAAAGGAACGGGGAACCCATGACCGCTCCTCAGGACCATAACCCCGCCAGTCCACCAGATACTGAACCCCTCGCCCACGTCGGCGAACATCCAGGATAGCCGAAACGTCGTATGCCGGATGACCATCTATATCCCGGGCGGGCGGCGGGGGCTCGGAAGGAGGGCAAAGGGAACTAGAACGGACTGGCTTGATGAGGGAAACATGGAAAACAGGGTGGATCCTTAACCCCACAGGAAGCCGGAGACGAACTGCGGAGGGGCTGTGAACAGAAGTGATCTCAAAAGGACCAATGAAGCGGGGAGACAATTTGCGGTTAGAAGACTTAAGGTTGATATCTCGAGTGGAGAGCCAAACCTTCTGCCCCGGTGAGTACAATGGCGCTGGCCGTCTCTTTCGGTCCGCCCATCTCCGATTACCCTCTGCCGTCCGGTTGAGGGCGGCTATGGTCTGCGTCCAGATGTGCCTGCAGCGGCGGAGGTGATGCTGGACCGAGGTGACAGATGCCTGCTGGTCGTCCGATGGGAACAGGGGAGGCTGGTAACCGAGAGATGATTCAAATGGAGACAGACCTGTGGCAGCAGAGGTGTGAGAGTTGTGGGCATACTCCACCCATGGCAGGTGAGTACTCCAGGAGGAGGGGTGTGAGGAACAGAGACATCGGAGGGTCGCCTCCAACTCCTGGTTCAGTCGCTCAGTTTGGCCATTGGTTTGGGGGTGGAACCCCGAGCTGAGAGTCACCTTAGCTCCTAAAGCGCCTCCGAACTCTTTCCATACTTTGGACACAAACTGAGGACCTCTGTCCGATAGGATCTCTGAGGGTATGCCGTGCAGACGAAAAACATGTTTAGTGAGGAGATGGGCTGTCTGCATAGCAGTGGGCAGTTTGCGTAATGGAACCAAATGACAGGCCTTAGAGAAACGGTCTATGATAGACAATATAGTAGTGAAGCCCTTTGAAGGCGGTAACCCAGTAACAAAATCCAGTGCAATGTGAGACCATGGGCGTTTGGGAACAGGGAGAGGTTGTAGTAGGCCACTGGGGTGCTGATTACCAGTCTTATTGCGAGCACAATTCGGACAGGCTAGCACATAGTCCTTGACATCCTTGTACAAGGATGGCCACCAAAAGTGCCGCCTGATCAAGGAAATAGTCCTACTCACTCCAGGATGGCATGAGAACTTTGCAGTGTGGGCCCAATGGATGAGGCGAGCCCTGACGGTCGATGGAACGTACAGCCGGTTAGGCGGTCTAGTGGCTGGACCGGGTTCCGACTGTTGCGCCGCCAGTACTTCTTCCCTGATCCCCCAGGAAAGGGCGCCAACAACACAGGTAGGTGGAACGATGGTTGCGGGTGGAGTCTCTTGTTCCAAGGAAAACTGTCGGGATAGTGCGTCAGGCTTAGTGTTCTTGGATCCCGGTCTGTAAGAGATGGTAAAATTAAACCGGGAGAAGAAAAGGGACCAGCGAGACTGTCTGGGGTTAAGTCTCCTGGCCTGTTGGAGGTAGGCCAGGTTCTTATGATCAGTCCATACAACAATCGGGTGCTCGGCCCCCTCCAACCAGTGACGCCATTCCTCAAAAGCCAGTTTGATGGCTAAAAACTCTCTATCACCGACGTCGTAGTTGCGTTCGGCAGGGGAGAAACGGCGAGAGAAGAAGGCACATGGATGCAACTTATCATCACTGGATGAAATCTGTGACAGGACAGCCCCTGCCCCAGTGTCAGATGCGTCCACCTCAACTACAAACTGTTTCAACGGATCAGGCTGCATGAGGATGGGCGCTGCAGCAAACTTTCTCTTAAGCTCAAGAAAACTTTGCTCTGCTGCTGGCGGCCAACAAAAACTAGCCTTGGAGGAGGTAAGGCTGGTCAAGGGAAGAACTGTCTGGCTATAGTTTCTAATAAAACGGCGATAGAAATTTGCAAAGCCCAGAAAGCGTTGTAGCTCCTTTCGTGAAGTGGGCGTGGGCCAATCTAAGACTGCTTGGACCTTGGCCGGATCCGTCTTCACCTGCCCGCTCCCCAACACAAAACCCAAAAAGGCGACAGATGAGACGTGAAACTCACATTTCTCTGCCTTGACGAACAGTTGGTTCTCCAACAGTCGTTCCAAAACTAGGCGTACATGTCTCTTGTGTTCGGCAAGGGTTCTTGAAAAAATAAGGATGTCGTCTAAATAAACGAAAACAAACTGGTTTAAATAATCCCGGAGAACATCATTGACTAGAGACTGAAATACTGCAGGAGCATTCGTAAGACCAAATGGCATCACCAAATATTCAAAGTGACCGAGTGGTGTCCTGAAAGCTGTCTTCCACTCGTCCCCCTCTCGCATTCTGACCAGATGATATGCGTTGCGGAGGTCCAGCTTAGTAAATACGGTGGCTCCCTGAACGAGTTCAAATGCTGAAGCGAGTAATGGTAGGGGATATTTGTTCTTCACGGTAATCTGGTTTAGGGCCCGATAGTCAATGCATGGTCGAAGTGTCCCATCTTTCTTACCTACAAAGAAGAACCCCGCTCCTACAGGTGAGGTGGATGACCGGATTAATCCAGCAGCCAGGGACTCGCTGATGTATTTCTCCATGCTCTCTCGTTCCGGTTTAGATATATTGTACAATCGGCTGGTGGGTAATGGGGCTCCTGGAAGTAGATCTATAGTGCAATCGTATGGACGGTGAGGTGGAAGAGAGAGAGCTTTAGACTTACTGAATACCTGGTGAAGGTCGTGGTAATCCGACGGTACTCTGGCCAAGTCGGCTGGAGCGGGTTTCTCTGTAGACCTTGAGACGGCTGGAGGTTGAGCAGATTGAAGACATGTAGATAAACAGTAATTGCTCCAAGACTCTACCCGACCAGTCCTCCAATTGAGGTGTGGATTGTGGCGGAGCAACCAGGGATAACCCAAAACCACTGGAGACTGGGGGGTAGGGAACACAAAAAAGGTAATGGTCTCCCGGTGATTTCCTGAAACTAACAGTTCAATAGGAGTTGTTCGATGTGTGATGGCAGGTAGAGCCTTCCCATCCAGGGCCACGACCGGAACTGGAGCTGGAAGGAGAACAGTGGGTAATTGTAGTTGATCAACCAGGTTATTATCGACAAGGTTCTGCTCACAACCTGAGTCCACAAAGGCAAAAGTCTGAAAGGACCGGTTGGCAGTGAGTAATGAACAAGGTAGCGTGAAACGGGATATAGTCTTTGAGCCACCCACCACCGTTCCCGTAGCTAGTGGCGGGCTCTGGCTTTTAACAGACTCGGGCAGTTAGCCACATAATGCCCGACCTGGCCACAGTATAGGCAGGCTCCAGACCTTAAGCGACGTTGGCGCTCCTCAGGCGGGAGTCTGGTCCTCCCTATCTGCATAGGTTCTTCTCCGGTCTGATTGGCTGGGATAGGATTGAAGTCGGTCCTTCTTGGGGCAAAACTCGGCTCCTTCTTGGCCCGGGCCCTGTCTCGGATTCTATTGTCGATCCGAATTGCCAAGGCAACGAGTTCTTCCAAGGAACCGGGTTCATCCCTGAGGGCCAGTTCATCCTTCAGATCTTCGTTTAGAGCCTGAAGGAACGCCCCTGTTAATGCCCCAGCGTTCCATGTGGAAGCCGCGGCCAGGGTTCTAAAATCAATAGCAAAGTCAGCTACAGATCGATTACCCTGCTTTATACTCAATAAACTGCGAGAAATGTCAGCCGGTGACTCGGAATAACCAAAAGTCTGTGTAAACTCTAGTACAAACGAATCATAGGTTCGGTGAAAAAGATTGTGCTGGGCCGACCTAGCCTCTGCCCACTTTAGTGCTCTTCCTCTGAGGTTCCCCACCACAAAAGAAATCTTAGCACCGTCAGTCTGAAAACTCTGAGGTGAGGAAGAAAATACTAAGGAGCACTGTAGCAAAAATCCCCTGCATCTGTCGATCTCACCTGTATATGGTTCTGGCATGGGCGGTGAAACCTCTCTGAGACGAGCCGAAGCGGGGGGCGCTCGTTCCGGAGCAGCGGAGACGCCAGTCTGAAAGGAGGCGGGTCTGCTGGAACAATTCTTTGGTGCAGGGCTGTGAGAATATCAGATAATTGCTCCAATCGCTGGTTAGTACTTCGTTGTTGATCAACTAGTGCGTTGAGCATGGAATCGTGGCGAGCGATGAGTGCGTGATCCAGACTGGTGTTATGTGGTGGTTCTGCTGGGTCTGACTGGCTAGATGGTTCTGTCATGGTTTGATTTAGCTTGCGGACCCACATGCAGAAACCACACGCTGGATGGAAAAGGTAAGTGATTTATTACAACAGGATAAATTATATTCAGTACTCCGGACTTCGGCAGGAGGGCGAGGGTCACCCGACCAGGTGACCTGAAACGAGAGCTGAATTATAATGGGCTCGGAGTGAGAGAGTGTGGAGGAGGAATCAGGAACTTTCTTACATTAGGCGTGGATCTTTCAGAGCGTGGGGGTGAGGTGCCAAGGGCGGGTGCGAGGCGGAATCGCGGGTGGTTGGAGCGAGATGGGGTCGGTGGAAACGGCGGAGCAGGCAGGCAGGTATTCTCGGCAAGTTCTTGAAAAGAGAAGACAAAAAATTCTTTAAACAAACGAACAGGTCACAGAGAGCTAGTCGCTACGAGTTGCACAACAAAGTCCTAGAAACAAGATCACAGGTGAGGCCAGAGTGACTACCGGTATGCGTTAACCATCTAGCGAAGACTGAAGGGTTCTGCCGCTCCTATATTCCAGCACGCTGATGAGGCAGATCAGCTTCACCTGCGCTGGCTCCACAGACTCCTCACGAAGATCCTTGCTGAAAGAAGATGCGACACTCGCACTCACACTCTCATGCACACGCTCTCACACCGGAACTCTGACAGTTTAACTATACACACTAAAATGATGTTGCTTACATTCTTTATTAGCTTAATGCACAACTGTGATTAAGGCTTTAGTACGTTCCCTACTTCTATAATTATGAAGTATTGCTTATATTTTCCATTCATTTTGCTCAAGAAATTAAATCTCATCAGTCTAACGGTAGACATAACTTCGTTAGAAACATTTTGCTGAACAGGAATAGAGAAAACAACAATCAGCCAAAGCTGATTTACTGAAATAAAAATAATTCACACACCTTGAACTTTTAGCATAACCATACCATACCATACCAACTTTATTTATAAAGCACTTTAAAACAACCACAGCTGATACAAAGTGCTGTACATCAAAACACAACATAACAATAAAAAAAAAACATAAAATAAAAACTTACAGTTTAAAAACAAAAAAAAACAAACATACAATTTAAAACTAGATCCCGCTAGAGTTAAAAGCCAAATAAAATAGATGGGTTTTAAGACGAGCTTTAAAAGTGGACAGTGAAGGGGCCTCCCTGACCTGCAAAGGCAAGTTGTTCCATAATTTGGGGCCCATGACAGAGAAAGCCCTTTCCCCTCTGAGCTTCCTTCTTGATCTCGGTACCTCCAAAAGCAGCTGATCTGCGGACCTAAGAGACCGATAAGGTATGTATGGGTGAAGAAGCTCAGAGAGGTAAGCCGGGGCAAGATTATGTAGTGATTTAAAAACAAACATAAGAATTTTAAAATGAATTCTAAAATATACCGGCAGCCAGTGAAGTGAGGCCAGGACAGGGGTCACGTGTTCCCTCTTTCGAGTTCCTGTCAGCAGTCGTGCAGCAGCATTCTGTACTAGCTGCAGACGTGAGAGCAGCGACTGACTAACTCCCAGATAAAGTGCGTTACAGTAATCCAATCGAGTTGAAATAAAAGCATGGATCACTGTTTCAAAATGCTGCCTGGAAAGAAAAGATTTCACTGACGCCAATCGCCTTAAATGATAAAAGCTGGACTTGTCAGGATCTGTGTTTTCTGTGTTCATTTAGAGTTTTTTGTGTCCTTGAGTCTCTTCGTTGTCCTGTCCTCCCCTTGATTGTTCCCAGGTGTGTCTCGTCTCTGTGATTACCCTCCTGTGTATTTAACTCCACCTGTGTTCCTTGTTCCTCGTCGGGTCCTCGTCAATGTTCGTCTATTCGTTGTCAGTGTGTCCTTGTGCCTGCTGCTCGTTGTTTGGACTGTGCTGTTCGTTGTTGGACTTATTTATCATTAAAAACATCATATTCATCATACCTGGGTCCGCTGCATCTGCCTCACCACTCCACCTCACACCGCTTCATGACAGTAGGACCCGACCAGACCGATCGGTGAGGCTGCTAACATGGACCCAGCATTCAGGAGGTTACCTCCTAAAGGGCAGAGCGGCCCGAGGCGGAGGTCCGGCAGGGAGGACAGGGAGCTGGCTGAAGCCCTCGCCGACCTGCAGCGGGAGCTATTCCGGGGGACAAGACTGGTGTTGGCACCCCCCGGATATGGCCCCCGTCGATACCTCCGTCCGGGAAGCCAGCGACCTGAGCCGCCGGTGGAGCCGGCCCCTCGTCGCTTTCCGGAGCCGCCACCTCCGCTGCCCGCTCGGAGACAGCGACGTGAGCCGCCGGCAGACCCGGCCCCTCGTCGCCTTCCGGAGTTGTCACCTCAGCTGTCTGCCCGGAGACAGCGACGTGAGCCGCCGGTGAACCCGGCCCCTCGTCGCCTTCCGGATCCGTCAACTCCGCTGTCAGCCCGGAGACGGCGACGTGAGCCGCCGGCAGACCCGGCCCCTCGTCGCTTTCCGGAGCCGCCACCTCCACGGTCAGCCCGGAGACAGCGACGTGAGCCGCCGGTGGACCCGGCCCCTCGTCGCCTTCCGGAGCTGTCACCCCCGCGGCCGGTTCCTAGTCTTCGCTGCGGCTCGCCCCCGCGGCCGGTTCCAAGGCTTCGCTGCGGCTCGCCTCCGCGGCCGGTTCCAAGGCTTCGCTGCGGCTCGCCTCCGCGGCCGGTTCCAAGGCTTCGCTGCGGCTCGCCTCCGCGGCCGGTTCCAAGGCTTCGCTGCGGCTCGCCTCCGCGGCCGGTTCCAAGGCTTCGCTCCGGCGCACCCGAGGCCGAGTCAGCCGGCGTTCCTGCCGGCGCACCCGAGGCCGAGTCAGCCGGCGTTCCTGCCGGCGCACCCGAGGCCGAGTCAGCCGGCGTTCCTGCCGGCGCACCCGAGGCCGAGTCAGCCGGCGTTCCTGCCGGCGCACCCGAGGCCGAGTCAGCCGGCGTTCCTGCCGGCGCACCCGAGGCCGAATCAGCCGGCGTTCCAGCCGGCGCACCTGAGACCGAGACTCCCTGTGTTCCTACCGAGACTCCCTGCGTTCCTCCAGAGACCCTGACCTCCAGCGTTCCTCCAGAGACCCTGACCTCCAGCGTTCCTCCAGAGACCCTGACCTCCAGCGTTCCTCCAGAGACCCTGACCTCCAGCGTTCCTCCAGAGACCCTGACCTCCAGCGTTCCTCCAGAGACCCTGACCCCCAGCGTTCCTCCCGAGACCGAGACCCCCAGCGTTCCTCCCGAGACCGAGACCCCCAGCGTTCCTCCCGAGACCGAGACCCCCAGCGTTCCTCCCGAGACCGAGACCCCCAGCGTTCCTCCCGAGACCGAGACCCCCAGCGTTCCTCCCGAGACCGAGACCCCCAGCGTTCCACCCGAGACCGAGACCCCCAGCGTTCCGACCGAGACCCCTTGTGCTCCGACCGAGACCCTGCCTCGGGGGGCTCGTCGTCGACGTCTGTGGGCGGCCCCCGGGACTCATTGCCACCTCCAGCGCCGCGGACGGCCGCCGGACCGCCTCCGTGGTTCCCGCCTCCAGCGCCGCGGACGGCCGCCGGACCGCCTCCGTGGTTCCCGCCTCCGGGGTTCCCGTCTCCGTGGTTCCCGCCTCCAGCGCCGCGGACGGCCGCCGGACCGCCTCCGTGGTTCCCGCCTCCAGCGCCGCGGACGGCCGCCGGACCGCCTCCGTGGTTCCCGCCTCCAGCGCCGCGGACGGCCGCCGGACCGCCTCCGTGGTTCCCGCCTCCAGCGCCGCGGACGGGCCGCCGGACCGCCTCCGTGGTTCCCGCCTCCAGCGCCGCGGACGGGCCGCCGGACCGCCTCCGTGGTTCCCGCCTCCAGCGCCGCGGACGGGCCGCCGGACCGCCTCCGTGGTTCCCGCCGCCGCGGACGACCGCCGGACCACCTCCGTGGTTCCTGCCTCCTTTGCCTCCGCCCACCCTGTGGGTAGTTTTTTGTTTGTTTTTGGACTCTTGGCCCCTCTTGTGTTTCCGCCCACGATGGTGGGTTGTTTTTTGTTTTTCTGGACTCTGGCCCCCCGTCCAGCGCCCCTCCGCCCACCCTTGTTGTGTTTTTGTTTTTTCTGGACTCTGGCCCCCCATCCGGCGCCCCTCCGCCCACCCTTGTTGTGGTTTTTTTTTTGGGGGCGTCTGGTAGCCGCCCTTGAGGGGGGGGTACTGTCAGGATCTGTGTTTTCTGTGTTCATTTAGAGTTTTTTGTGTCCTTGAGTCTCTTCGTTGTCCTGTCCTCCCCTTGATTGTTCCCAGGTGTGTCTCGTCTCTGTGATTACCCTCCTGTGTATTTAACTCCACCTGTGTTCCTTGTTCCTCGTCGGGTCCTCGTCAATGTTCGTCTATTCGTTGTCAGTGTGTCCTTGTGCCTGCTGCTCGTTGTTTGGACTGTGCTGTTCGTTGTTGGACTTATTTATCATTAAAAACATCATATTCATCATACCTGGGTCCGCTGCATCTGCCTCACCACTCCACCTCACACCGCTTCATGACAGGACTTAACCACAGCTCTGATTTGGCTATCCAATTTAAAATCACTGTCCACCTTAAAACCAAGATCTGTAATAACAGGTTTAAAATAAACCTCCAAGGGTCCCAGGTCAACAGAGGAGGATTCACAGGAGCCACTGGGTCCAAACACCATCACCTCTGTTTTGTTTTCATTAAAATTTAAAAAGTTCAAGGCCAACCAAGCTTTAATATCACCTAGACATGCCAGGAGATGTTTGATAGAATGTACATCCTTTTGCTTCAGGGGCAAATAAATCTGACAATCATCAGCGTAACAATGAAACGAAATCCCATGTTTCCTGAGGACAGAACCCAGAGGCAGTAAATAAAGAGAGAAAAGCAGTGGGCCCAGAATGGAGCCCTGTGGGACGCCATAAGGCATTGAAGCAGTAGATGATTCAGAGTCACCAATCTTGACCGAGATTGTTCTCTCCTCCAGGTAAGACCTGAACCATTTAAGAACAGTGCCACCAATACCTACAACGTGGTATAATCGTGATATTAAAATGTCGTGGTCTACTGTATCAAAGGCAGCAGTTAGGTCAAGTAAAATCAGAACAACATGGTTACCAGAATCACATGAAAGAAGGATGTCATTAAAAACTCTTATTAAAGCAGATTCTGTGCTATGAAGAGTTTTAAAACCTGACTGGAAAACCTCCAGAATGCCATTGTAATCTAAAAACTGTTTCAGCTGACAGTACACAAGTTTTTCTAAAACCTTAGAAAGAAAAGGCAGCTTCGAAATAGGCCGATAATTAGCCAGAACAGTTTGATCAAGGCCAGGTTTTTTAAGCAGTGGTTGCACTACTGCATGTTTAAAACTAGCAGGGACCACACCTGATGACAGACTGCTATTTATAATTGCAAGAACAGGCTGCCCTATGCTAGATAAGATATCTTTAAAAAATCGTGGAGGGACAGGATCACGAGGGGAGCCTGATGGCTTAATATGGCCAACCGCGTCCTCTAAAAGTGCGACAGTCACAGGCACAAACTGATCGAAAGCAGCCGAGCGAGGGACCAAAACAGAGGGGTCAGAGTCAGGAGCTGTGATAAGAGCCCTGGTACTACCAACCTTTTCAATAAAAAAATGCAGAAAATCATCACACACATCAGGAGAAGCTTCCAAACAGGCATTCTGTGGAATATTAAGCAGAGAGTCAATGGTGTTAAATAAAACACGTTGGTTATGGCAGTTTGAGAGGATAATATTTGCCAAATATTCCCTTTTTGCCTCTTTAACCGTGCTCTGGTAGAGACGCCAACAGTCTTTTAAAATCTGAAAAGTAATCTGCAATTTATCCTTTTTCCACCTGCGTTCAGCACGACGACATTCCTTCCTTGCAGCACGAGTTCTGTCATTAAACCAAGGCTCAGGTTTAATCCTTGGCTGCCTGGTTTTTAATGGAGCAACCGAGTCCATGATGGTTTGGGAGGAAGAGTAGAACCAGGACCAGAGCTCTTCTGTATCAGAGTGGAGAAAGTCAGATGATCCACAAAGCTGAAGAAAGGCAGTAGAGAACTGAGTGGCAGTGGAAGGGTTAATAATCCGACAGCGCCGAGCAGCAGCGCGAGTTTTAACTGCAATTGGTGTCAAACTGACATTGAATAAAACAGGCAGGTGATCCGAGAACACGGAGTCACAGATTTCCAGGTTAGTCACAGGCAGACCACAGGAAATGACCAGGTCCAGTGTGTGTCCGTGCTCATGTGTTGGGCTGGATACAGCCTGCACCAAATTAAAAGAGTCCAGAAGGCTTAAAAAGTCCTTCACCAGAGGTTTATCAGGACAACACACGTGTATATTGAAGTCTCCAACAATAAGAACATGTTCATAGTTAGTTATAATCCCAGATAAAAAGTCAGAGAAATCGTTTATAAAATCCTTATTATATTTGGGGGGCCGGTAGACGACAGCACAGAAAACTGGGTTTACGTGTCTCATCTCAAATGCCGTAAACTCAAAGCTGGGGAAAGACGTCTGTAGAAAACACTGCTTACATCTGTAGTCCTGTTTGTAAACAGTCGCTGTGCCTCCCCCTCTTCCCGAAGCCCGTGGTGAATTAAAATAAGAACAGTCCGCTGGTAAAAGCTCAGATAGAGCACTGGACTCACCAACACTCAACCACGTCTCAGTCACGCACAGGAAATCCAGGTCTTGGTGACTAAAAAAGTCCCGAAGAATAAAAGTTTTATTCCCAAGCGATCTGGCGTTTACCAGACCAATCCTGACAGGAACTGGATCATGGGCTTCGACAAGCCGGGAAACCCGACACAGCGGTCTCAGGTTTTGGAGACACTGTCGGCGCATGTTGAGCCGGGAAAGGCAAGGGCGGCGGTGCAGTGGGGCCTCAACGCCGACCACGGGCACCAAGCAGACATCAACGGGATCCAAGAAACGCCGAGGCACCCGAGAGCCTAAAAATGATCCATACGATGATCGGGTAAAAGGAGAGCAGTGCGTCAGATAAAATTTCAGCTTCACCAGCCGGCCGCTTCGTCTACCACGACGACGTCTCCTCCGTGGAAGCAGCGCAGGAACCCGGAACAGGTGACTCGGAATCTCCGACAAAAGCGGGGGCAGGGATTGTTGGCCAGCAACATCAAATAACATCATATCCTGGACCAAAGGTTGGAGGTCTAGTAGTGTGTTGCGATCATACACCAGCAGAGACTCAGTTTCGTAAATGACACAGGTCAGAAACAGTACCAACATGATCAAACGAGAGAATGACATCACATTACAACCACAAAGTCAAGGTTAGGGTTAAAGTTAGGGTAACTAACCCTAACATTAAACAAGGTAGGATAATCTATTCTTATTCATTTGTAACTCGGGTCAAATTACAAAAAGATTACTAAAAATAAAAGCAACTTTATTATTCTTTGTTGTCTTGTGAATGCAAATTGACTGGAACATTCTCGCATTCGAACCGTCGTACCGCTTTGCATCCAGTCGCCAAGTTGTGTTATTAGTAACCTCCACGCTCTGTGCCAAAACTTGAGATTGCTTTTTCCTTCTTGTGTATGAATTCTTTATTTTTAGGCCCTTAATTGACGAGGCACGAAGCGCCGTCTGCATTGATTTAGAGGGTTTTGGCGCACGTTATCAAACATGCTAATGGGATCTTCTGGCTGATCATGGCTGGTGTGCATGCATGTTAGAGACTGCAATTCAAAAGATAACGACGTCCACGCGTGTGCGCACCACATCGCCTTAGAGAAAAAAAAAGAGTGATGAGGGAAATACAAAGATAAGAGCAGGCAGGCAGGGAGGGAGGGAGAGAATCCCCTGCTGTTTTTCCAATCAGGAGGCGTCGTCCTCCTCACTTGGTGATTTATTCTCTCTCCCCCTCTCCTTCACGTCCCAATTTCCACCCTTTTCCCCTCCCTCTCCCTCCACACACACACCCGCCCTCCATTTCTTTCATTCATTTCTGCCTGTCTCCTTTCTGTGGGCAGCTTGTGAACAGAGCTATTTAGAAACGACGACAGAAACGCATTCGGGCAGACGCGTCTGTGAGAATGACTCACCTGTAACGCCGGGAGGTTTTCATCCCGGCTCATTCTTACAGTTCACTTATTCTTTTCTGAGTACACTTCGGAGGAGTTGTCGCTGCCTCCGACATCACATTTCTTTTATTCTAAAAGCGCTATTAAATGATGCATGACCTAACTGACCAGCAATAATACGTTTCTGGCACTGCTTCGTGCCCATCAGCAAAGACCATTCTTCTTAAGCAAATGAATAATGAATCCGGGGTTGCAGGTCAGGACTAAATACATTTATAATTAGGTTATTCAATCCGCAAATGAAAAATAGCAAGCAGTTCAGGGTGCAACCGCTCTGTTGATATGAATCAAAATCATTTGTTTACATGACGGAGGTTTTATTCAGTCATTATCACCTGTCTTGTGTTTTGCTGCCAAGCAGTGGTTTAGTCACATTGCATACCCCTCCGCTCATTCCCCAGAGCCACAAGTGTGTGTCTGATCCGCCTGGAGCCGCCTATACCTTTAATAACCGTGTCACTCCTCTGTTAGCGTGAGTGGATGTGGTAGAGCATGAGACGTGGCACATTATTGCTCTGTTAGATTACCAATGCGAGTGTTTATGCATTTGTGTTTATCTCGGAGGCCTCCCCGTAGACGCACACCCGCTGACCCCTCCCTCTTGGCGCTGGTTGGTTGCCACAGCTACAGTGTCGCCTCTCTTCCTCATGTTGCTATGAGACTCGGACCGACAGACCTGAGCTGAATGACAATGCGTCTGTGGATCTGGCAAGAGGCCTACAGGAACCAATAAGAGACGGTGCAGAGATGAACACTTCCCAGTCTGGGACCACGGGAGTGATTGTTTGGGTTGCCAGGAGCCGTCTCGTTATGTTAGTTCTTTTGTTGCAGCATTAAATAATTATTACAAATTTTAAATCAAACCAAAGTGTTGCTTAGGATATTTTGACAAACCAAACCAAAAACCTTAATGCCAATAAATTTGCTAGAGCTAAATGAAGTTTAGTATAGAGATCAGCGTGACTGAGTTTCATCCTGAAATACAATCTTACATAATTTAGCAATATAACCAAATGAAACACTTGTAAAAGTTTGCTCGTGATCTAAAAAAACAAAAATCCTCAAAATGTTGAACTGTTGTAAGGTATTCCTCAATCATCAAAGTTTTTCATATGTGTTTTCGCCACAGAGTTTCCACCTTTCTTTAGTTTGTATGCCTCAGTCTGTAACTCATGCCTAATTCTTTTCTTTCTTTTCGTTGTAAAGAACTTGTGTGGACATATTGTATATTTCATGAATGTTTTACTCACTAAGACGTTAAAGCTCAGAGAGTGTGTGTATGATCTGTGTATGAGCTACGGTGTGAGTATGGTTTAACCACAAAAAAGAAAATCTGGGTTAATTGTATTGTTGTTACATTGACATATTTTCCAAATATTGTACCCCTCTAATACATATTTAACTGTTTGATTATTTCGTAAATAGTGTAGCTTATTTTTACGTAGCAGTTGACTAATCTTACAATGGAACAAAGCTAATTCTCAAGATAATATATTTTTTTGTTTATAAAAAAGTTTAGTTGTCTCACTATTTTGAGAAGATTAAGCTGATATTGTTGAAATTACTATCTGTATTTTTCTATTTTGACCAAACAAGCTTATTTTCCTCATAACTAGAAATTAAAAATTATTTGCAGAAGTACGAAGAAGTAAGCGATATCCCAAAACAGAGAAGCAAAAGAAGGACATGCATTACAAAAATAGATTTGGTACCAAAATAACTTTTACTTTTCTTCTGTTGATCTAGAAATTAAAAAATAGATATCAATATATTTTTTAGACGGACTATGTTGAGAAACAAACTCGTGCTGATTTTCATTCTGAAAATCTAGATCCACTCACAGCTGCTTCGTTTCTGACCTTATCAAAGGGAGACGATGCTATCTCAGACGGCCTGCTCGTGGCTGCAGGGACAGTCGGTAGCACTGGCAGACAGGATTTTTCCCCTCGTTAGAATAACACCATGTCCCAGCACTGAAACACGCTCCACGGAAGAGAGTTTTGACACCTAGCAGCTGAGCAGATGTGGGTGGGTAGGATGAGCTGTTTTGAGCTCTGTGTCACAGGAATCAGTCTGCTTGCTGCTTTTTTTGTTTTTTATTCACCTGGTTTGTAGATGTTGAAGGAAAAAAAGAAGGTGGTGCTTTTTGTTCATATGAATACGGTGAACAAAGATCCGTTTAATTCTCAAAAATCCTACAACCAATAGGTGCTAATAGGAAGAAGCTGACTTTCCAACAAGACGACAACCCAATCTCAGCTGCAATTGTTTTGATATTATATAGACAACATTTCACACATAATACTGAATACAAATGGGGTTTATTGTAAACTATAATAATGTAAACTAGAACTGGTCAATTTATTGATTTATCAAATTTTTGTCTTTTGAAAATTAAATTTTTAGAAATTTTTTTTCCCCCCCAATTCACTCCTTAAATTTCTAAGGTTGAGTTATGTCAGCACACCCAAGGCAGCCATCTTGTTTGACAAGTTTACAGTTTATGTTTAGTTGGACTTTGAATTCAACACTGATGAAATATGAGCCAGCCTAAGATTATTTCTTTTTTGTTGCAAAAATAGTCATAAAGTTGCAAGAATACAGTCATGTGACAGTAAAGTTCAAGTAATACGAGTATAAAGTCTTACAGGAAAAGCAGTTAAACAATCCGATCTCTGTCTCCTCAGGAACTGTTTACACCTGAATGCAAGTTTAAAGAGTCGGTGTTTGAGAACTACTACGTGATCTACAGCTCCATGCTGTACAGACAGAAGGAGTCGGGCCGGGCGTGGTTTCTGGGCCTCAACAAAGAGGGACAGATCATGAAAGGCAACAGGGTGAAAAAGACTAAACCAGCTGCACACTTCCTGCCTAAGCCCATAGAAGGTAAAAAAAAAATCAACTTGTGTTTTTACTTGTTTTCTTATCAAATCTGATGTTCTAAATCAAATTTCCCCTTCTTCTTCCTGTCTTTAATAGTTGCGATGTACCGTGAGCCGTCATTGCACGATGTAGGAGAGGCGGTGCCTAAACTCGCAGGGGGCCCGCCTTCTAAAAGCACAACCTGCGATCCCGTGGTCATGAATGGCGGCAAACCAGTCAGCAAACCCAGTAAGGAGGAGACATAACCCCACCTCTCATTTTTAGCCTCCCTGCCTGCCTGGCTGGCCGACTGACTGGACGCCAGGAACCACCACAGACTTGCCCTGCTGCTGCGCTCTCAAAAAACAGACAAAAAAAAAAGAAAAACACGCAAGAAAAGGTAACAAACAAACAGCTATAAGCTATGACTGGACAGCGACAGGGGCTGGACGTCCTGCCTCACCTCAGCCAACTGGACACTGGTGTGGGGCGGCACCAGGGGGACAGCGCTCCTGTTAAAAAGGCTGCTGAACTGGGTGAACTGGGACAGTGGCGTACGATCTCAGTTAAAGGACAAAAAAAAAAAAGTCCGTGGTCACTTATTTATTTATTTACTTATTCATTTATCAAGGCTCCTGCTTTCCTCTGCTGATAGTTTTCTGTTGCTTGCTTGCTCCAGGCCGCAGACACACATCCACACAAACTCCACTCCACTCCAAATCGACCGCTTGGATTCGATCTTTAAATACATTAAAAGCATCAGCAAACAAAGGAGAAAGACCGTTTTAAATACCAAACAGTGATGATTCAGGGGAAAGCTTAGTCATCAATCACTTAGGATTTGGAACAGGATGTTCTGTACTTAAACTACATCAAAAAGCATCAAGAAGCAGCACATTGCATATGGTGAACTTGCCATTCACCATCTCCCTTACTACACGTCTCATCAAGAAGACACGAAACTAGTTCAGAGTAGACAAAACAAGTCTTCGCATGAAGATGATTTATAATGAATTCCCAATTTGTAGCAGCAAGGTGTGTATCTGAAGTTTGCAGGTGCTGCAGCACCTTGGTAGCAGTCTGTGTTTACATAGGGTAGCAGATTTAGATTAACATGATCAAACGGTGTCCTTGGCCAGGAGGACTTTTGTAGACTTTTTCCTTTACTTGTTGCCTTCCCAAGTACTTGAAAACAAAAGAAGAAACAGGGTATTTGAACGTGGAAAGAGCCTGTGTTACTGGGACCACTATTATCCAGGTTGATAGTCCAGGATTTTTAGAGTTTAACTATATGACGTTGAAATGAATTTAAAGGTCCTAAAGTGTTATCAGCTGATACCCATGAAGTAGCATTTATAAGACGTTCTCCGACTGTTACTACTGATTCAGTTTTTACTTGTAGATTCTTAAAACTGAGCTTACGTTCTGCTTTTAGCAGTTTTCAGATTGTTTCGACTTGTTTGTCCTGTCGTCGCTTTGCCATTTTGTACCTCCGTTTCATACCGACCTCTTCCCGTATCAAAATAGTTGTCATATATTATGAATCCCTTTGGCCTGCTTTAATCCTCACATTTAGTTTGCTATTTACAATTAAAACCTCACAAATTAAAATTAAGAAGGTTTTTTTTTTTTTAAAAAAAATACATTATTCTTTAGCTATGTCCCTGTATTCATCTAAAATTAGTGAAAAGACTTTTCAGATTTTTCCTGTCATATTTATAGTGCAAAAAATCTTATTAAATTTGGAAACCGATGAAATGTTTCAATTTGTGATTATGATTTTAGAAAAATCTATTATTTGGGATTGGCTAAAAACTCTTTACAGTAAAAGAAAAACCACCACTTTAAACAACAACAATAAAAAAACATTTTAAATGATTTTGAGTCCTGAATTAAAAAATAATAAATTATTCATTTATGCTTCTGAAATCATCTGCAGTTTATGTGACTTCACTCTTCAGATATTTAACCTTCAGTTCAGGGTTAAACATAAGTCAAAAACTGCTGAATTATTGTAATTGAATCCTACTTTATTCATTGACTTCTTTACACATTCATATTAATAGAAAAAGCAATATTAAATCTTAAGTTCTATTTTTATTCAATTATGCATCATAATCATCTATAATTGGTGTTTTTTCAAGCAGAGGAGTTGAAAAATTAGCTTTTTTTCAATTCTTACAAATATTATCTCACAAAAATGCCCAGAAGACGAGATTCAAAATGTGTAAAAGGTGGTAAAAATGTTGGTTGTCAGGTGTAGTATGAAACATGGTAGGAAATGGTGAAGGGACGAGCTGACCTCGAGCCTTTAGATGAGACTGTGAATGAAAAGGAAAACAGCTGTGGAGCACAAGACACTTTTTTTGGATTTTCCCTCGTTTCTTTTTAAGTTGTATCCTTTGAAGAAGGTTGAAGACAAACTCCGTCTACAGGACTTAGTGCTTCTGATGGGGTTGAAGTAGTTTGATTACACTATTTATATCTTATTTTGAAAAGCAAAAAAAAAAAAAGACATGGAGCAGAAGTGCCACATTGAAATATACATTTGAATTTCTGAATTACCTGCCAAAATGAGGGGCTTCAACATCACAAACAGGGATTTTTATTTCAGAAAGTCCCCCAGTGTTTACTCTCTTGCCTATTTACTCAGTTTTACTCAACTCCATTTTTCATGTTTCACTTGCTTTGATGTCAAATAATTATGTCTGTTCCTGAATTACTGCAACCCCCCTTTTCTCAATTACTGATAACTCCTCCTAACACTTAAAACAGTAGGTGCCTTTTTCAGCTGCAGTCTGGCCGTCACCGATCCACACAACTGTAAAACCAGACAAAAATGATTTATTTCTAAACTCGACCAATTGAAACTGTTTATTAGTACTTCTTTTTCATCGTATGTATAATTTTGATCCACAGTGGCTTAAAGAAAAGCAGAAGTTCCCACATGTAGTTTTAGGCCTGGCATGGATGTACAGTACAATCCAAGGTTTTTCTCCAACTCTAATCTTTCCGCCTCCATTACAAATTGGCTATAAACCCGCCTGCACATTTATTGATGAAATCTCAAACTTATAAGCGACTTAAATGTTTTTACTGATCACAAACCGAAATAATCGCACACCGTTAGACGGGCCAATATGAGCTCTTGTGGTGGCTTTTTTTTTTAGACTCAAAATACCGCCATATCAGGATTCACAAGTAAATTTGAAGTGTAAAACAGTCTTATGTGTATTTATGTCAGGTATTTGTATTGCTGCAACAATGCCAAACTGCAGTCATTTTTACTTGAGATGCACTGAGAAAGTGCCTGGTGACCAGAATTGGTCATAAACAAATGGAGGTTCATTTATTTTGTGAACCGGCAATGACTCTTCTGTGTGGAAGATGTTGCTAGAGGTAGAAGCTTCAAGCTTGGGTCCTTTCAGTAGCTGTGATTCCATTAACCTTAAAATTACTTATTCAGTAAAAAAGTATTTTTGCTAAAAGACTAGCTGATCAAAATGTCAATCATTTCATATTGAAAAATCATCAGACGGACCAAAATACTCAAATTCTCAAGTAAGAGTAACAGCTTAGTACAAATATTCCTAAAAGTAATTTTTTTCCAAAACGTTATTCAAGTAAATAGAACTAGTTACTACCTAAATCTGTAAATTGGTCTATTACAGTGTAATGCAAAGTGTAATTTCATAACTTTAAGAATACAACTATTACATTTCAATCATTCATTTAAATAAAAATAAAATGTAAGTGAAGTAAAAGTGTAGAAGCCTTCTTTCAGGGGAAACAACTGATCATTCTTGCACTTTCTCTGGCATCTCTCTAAAAGGACTTGGCATCCTTTACCTTAATTTTTTAAACCGGGCCTTCCTCAGTGACACCAGTAGTTAATTAATTGTCCTGAAATCCCCAAAGTAACACTTGAGTTTGTGAGAAAAATCCTAAAGTCACCCTCTCACTGTGAAAGCCAGTTTGTTCTGGGACTTTTCTGTTTCCTCGTATTTCTTCGACCACAAGACTAGATGCCAGTCGCTTCCTCCTCCAGATATCCCAGGAGGAGATACTGTCATACTGTGATCCCACTTTGAGATTAATGGCAGGCGCATATTAATGCATTCAGGATCTGCTTATTAAAGCAATTAAAACAGACACTGTGTATCCCTTCTCACTTTGAATCCCAATTTTGGACCAAAATAACCCCTTTTGCATTTTAATCAGATGATTGAAACACTGTCCTGTTTGCGGAAGATTAATGACTTTCGTCGACGTTGCCACAACTACAAAGCGGCAACAGGACAAAGCAGCCTCCCTGCAGAAATCAAGGCTGCTGTGATTCATTCGCACATCAAACGAGCAGCGGCGTCTCAAGCCTTGGCAACAGGTCTGCATCTGTTCAGCAGGTGAAACGGCGCGCGTGGACGTTGTTTATCCGAGCCGGACGTAGCCGGGTGCTACAGACCTCACAGTGTTTCCAATTGACATTTCAAAGATTCGGTTCTCACGTACACCACGTAATTTCTCTCCTTCGCTGAACTCATTAGCTGCTTCTCGCATTCATGCACAAATATGTGGTCGAGCAGCACATCTTATTACATGAGCCATCATTCGGACGGATGCGGTCACGGAGGTGTTGTCTTTTCGCCTTTAAATGGGGGGGCTTAAAGAAAAATAAACCAGTTTCTGTGCTAATGTGTAAAGACAATATAAAAGGAGAGGAAAATGAAAAGAAACGGCAAAGCGAGTGACTCTCATTAACTAAGCTTTGGTCAAGCTGTGGATCCTTAATTTCTCTACCCTCAAAGTTTGTCTTTAGCTTTGTTCTGTCTAATGTTATATGGAATAATATTAATGAGGAACAAGTCTGGTGCTGTGCTCGTCTCATGTCAAATAAATGTGGATGTAACATTTATTTATTAACTGTTGTGTCACAGTTGGGGGCAAAAAAAAAGCTAAAATAATCCCTGACAATCACATACAGTGGCTTGGAAAAACTATTTATACCCCTCAAATGTTTCCACATCTTGTCACGCAAAGATTTCAAAACATTTTATCAGTTAAAGTGAGTTCATTCAATGCAGCTTTATTGGGTTCTTGCATAAAAAACCCAATAAAATGATCAAATTCGTCTTGACAGAATGTGAAAAAGTTTCAGAGGTTCAAATAATTTTGAAGTCGGTATATTCCCATTTATTTTTTGGGATCTTGTATTGTCTCAGCTATCCGTCTCTAAGCAGAACCTTATCTGTTAGACATGATACGAGGTGATTTGACCGTTTTTGTTCAAATATTACGCGACACTGCAAAAACGTCAGATCTTAGCAAGTATTTTTTGCTGTAGTTTCTGGCACAAACATCTTAGTACACTGGAAATAAGACAAAACTAACTTACAAGTAACTTTTCAGCAAAATATAGGTGCTTGTTTTAAGTCAATAGTTCATTAACATTGATAAAAAGTTCTAGTTCTACTTGCAGATTATTTCATATGTAACATGAGAAAAAAAAAGTCTGACAGGAAATAATTTGTTACTCTAACTAGTACTGTTTTTAATCAATATTAAGGAATTGTTGGCTTAAAACAAAATAAAACATTGTGTTTAATAAAAGATTTAAAGTAAACATGACTTAATTCTTTTCAACTTCTTGTTTGTGCTCATCTTAAACAAGTGGCATGAACTCTTGGATAAAAAAATTAAGTCCATGCAAAAACGTATAATATTTGACTGGCTAACAATCTATCCCACAATGCAATGTGCCACAAGCAGTAGCAATTAATTAAACCACTTTTTTATTTGTCACAAAAAGTGGTTTTTAAGATGAATGATGCATAACGGTTGACTCCAAACTTCATCTGTGCAGTGAGTTCCTCAAGAATGAGGCAGCACTTTTAAGGCAGTAAAGCTCTTATTAGATTTTTTTTGGCATTTTTTACATTTGCACACATGAAACTACAACATGAGTGAGTTGTTTGTTCATTTTCATGACCACCTCACTTTGTTTTAGGATGCAACTTAGCATATGATTGTTTGTTTGCCTTACTGAAAAAGTGAGCAAGCTATCATTGCTTTCTATGTTTTTTGTCAAAGTTTGAGCAGAGAAACAAATAGAAAGATTTTAGCTTAAAGAAAATGCTACATACTCAGATTTATTAAGTTTACTTAAGTTATGCTTACTAAAATTGTAAACCCAACGTATTGTGTTGTTTACAGTGTATATCTTGCTGAAAAGTTGCTTGTGAGTTAGCTTTGTCTTATTTCAAGTGCACTAGGAGATTTGCACTAGAAACTGGACCGAAAATACTTGGTAAGATTTTATTTTTGCAGTTGCAAGCTTGTCCTTTTTACTGCTGGCCAACTTAGCGAAGCAGCTTTACGTCTCCAGTCAGAGCGGCTCTGCTTGTTAGGGCAACCCCAGGGTTCCCATCAAGCCAAAGTGGTTCGTGAAGATCTGTGGGGATATGCTCACAAATTAATACGGTTTAAAGGCAGAGGAAGAAAGGGAAAAATGAAGAAAAAGGCCCGGTTTCCTGGATACTGACCAAAGACGCTTCTCCAATATTTTTTTTCTTTTTCCATGCTGCTAATCAGAGTTCAAAGAACCACTGGCGCAATTACTGTCAGCATCTCCTGAGAGATTTCCTTTCCGCTGGTGGTTAGCCAGATGCCAGGGCTACAATTATGAAAGACTCCGCTCCACACAGGAAGAGAGCAGCTGACTAAATTAGAAGTGAGCAATCGCAGTAACCAGGGTGACTTTTAATTTCCACATACAGGTACCCAGTCATGCTTTCGTGGCAGCATGCATGTACCCATCTTAGTTCGCCTGAAAGTCAGGAGGCACAAAATGGACACGAGAAGAAAGAGGTAGACACACACACACACACACAAAAATCCCTTTGTGACCTGACCACTGCATCGCAGGAGCACTTTAGAGCCACGGGAACATGTAATGGTTAGCGCTTATGATGTAGCTGGCCTCCCTCAGGTTTTTCACTTTCTTCTTCTCTGCTTTAGTCCTTTTTCAAAAGACTGCCTTATTACATCTGAATCTAAAGACAGCTCTCTCATCCCATTCTCTCTGGGCACTTAGATCCCACACTCTCATAGAAACACATGCAGCAGATACAACTTCAGCCTATTTTACTTTTCAATTATCCTTTGATCCCTCCCCAATCTTCTGTTCACTGGGACCGCGCTTGCCGTCGCTTTCTGCTTGTTGTGTAATCAAGCATCTGGAGATCTTACTCCCACCTTCGTCACCTCCTCCTCTGTCTCGTCGTCCCTCCGTTTGGAACGGTTCCCACTTGTTGCATGGATTTGAAAAGAGGAAAGATAGCAGAGGTGGTGTTTGTGGGGGTGGGCGGGGCTTATGCATGTGGTAATTTTATGAAATCAAAAGAAACACCAGTGGTACTTGGGCGTTTTTGGCTCATATCTTGCTGTTAGTTTGCACAGTTGGAGAACATAAAGGTGTTTTACTCCCAGAGCTGTCAGACAGGACTGGAAATTCACAACTGCAATAAAAAAACCAAAGGAGGAATCCAGAGGTACTCTAATGCATGCCTAAATTTTACTCCGATGGCTCAAAATGTCACATTTATTAAAAATAAGCGCATGATTAAGAAACTTTGACATTCTTTGTGTCCCTTTAACTGTGATGGATTAAAATCAGCGTAAAAATTCAATTTGTTGCAAATTATACAACATATTTCTTAAAAATAAACTTGTCTCACTTGAGGAGAATTCTGTTTCTAGGTTTGCTTCTCCAAGATGCACAGACTTGGATAAATTAGACACATTTTGCATGCATGAAATGCTATAATATCCAGTTTTTTCTCTGTGATACAGGGTATCTGTGCGCTGAATATTAAGCCGGCTCGAAGAACATCTAATATCAGAGCAGCGGCGTGTTTTATCCTCCCTGTGCAAACCCCCACCAGCTATCAGCCAAAAGCTAAAGTGACTGGTGCCAACCTTTAAAGGAGATTACCTTGTGTATCGGTAAATGTACAGTTAACTTTACATATTATGCAAACAGTTTGTCTGCACTGTACAGTTTGTGTCCAACCTATTGAATACACAAAAACAATATTGAATAAAGGCTTTATAAAAAGGAGGTGTGTTTGGAGTGGTTCATTTCCTGAGGTATTGTGTAAGATTGTCACAAGAGGATTTTAACTTACATTTTGCATAATTATTATTATTTTTTTGAACAGATAAGCAGTGTTCCAGCCTGGAAAAGTGATTAAAATATGGAATCTGATGTCAGTTTTCGATCAATGTGGAGAAAGAAAATAAAAGTAGGGAAGAACTTGTGTAGTTCTGCACTGTTGTCTAAAAGCCGTGTGCTCTTTCCATCCCTCCCTTATGTCCTTGCTTCTTTCTTTCTTGCTTTCATTCTTTTATCTGCTTTCTTTTTTCTGTAGATACACCAAAGTTTGTTTACTTCTCAGCAAAGCTTATTTACTCATTACACAATTGGAAGCTAACGCTAGTTACCTTTGACAAATGTTAGCTGAGTAATATCTGGTAGTTTGCGTATTTGAAAACAGCATGAATTTGATTTTGTCTGAGTTAAAAACTAGTTTCAGTGTCTGCAAATTGCTGAACTGCTTTAAAGGTAATTGCACAAGCTTTAGAACCTGTGGAAAGCAAATGAGGAACAATTAAAGTACAGTGTCACTGGCATAAAGTTGGTACATGTCATTTAGGTTGACCCCAAAATTATTATTAACATAAACAGAAAATAGCCTGGGTCTGAAGTTCTGCTGCACACCTTTATTCTTTTTATTTTTTTTTCTGAGTGGCAGCAGATCAGATTTTCAAATGATGCCTCTGACTCTGGATATGATTTAATTGTAGGATTTGACTGGACCAGTCTGACATAAATTTTGCTGTTCACAGATCAGCTTTAAAGACCTTATTAAAACTCCATTTACTAGTTAGATTTAATTAGAAATATCGTAAATAGCTACTTTGTAGTATAAGCCACTGTTGCAGCAGACAATGTGAAGTGACTGTTAGGCTGTTGAATAAACAAGACTCAGACATTTAATTACATGCGGCCCTATAAAGGAGGTGATAATGTCAGTTTCTTGTAAAGGTAGAACATATTTTTTGTCAAGTAGGTGTAATAGAAGTCAATAGAGACGTAGTTACTGCAGTAAAATGAGTTTTAATTGAGCTCCCTAATGCTACCACTCCCATCCCATTGTGTATCTGTCTCCTTTAAATAGTAATCATGTGAAGTGGGCCCAGCAGACTGCATTTAGCTGCTTCACTACAATTTGATATCCAGAAACAGAAACCAAGCATCATGCTGGCTTACAGCCCTTCTTAATTACCCAAATTGGCCCATAGGTTTATATTTCGTTTCAAATCTAAGCCCACACCTTGGAAGATATAAAATGCAACACTAAAGAGTGAGAAAAAGCTGGATCCATGCGCATAATTTGTGTCATATCTGCAAATCGGCGCCGTTTGAAATGAAATTCTCGTGCAAGTTTGTCGAGCCTCCAGAGCACGGCGCGACTCGGGTTGCTTTTGTTTGCAAATAAAATACTCCAAAGAAACATATTTTTAATCGAAACTACAAATTTCCTCGGGGCCAACCCGCTTGTTGCAGGTCCAAGTCCTGCAGACGGAGATGCTGAGAGAGAAGCTGCAGCGGTCTGAAGGCACCATTAAGTCCCTCCACTATCACAGAGACAGATTGGCAGCTTGACAGGCAGGAACACTCATCCCTCACACCCACACTGCAACGCCTGGCCTCTTCTAAATGACAGGTGAACCAGCAAATACTGTAATTAGGTGGATGTGATTAAAATTTGCATATGTAAATGTAATATAAATGAAGTGCACTCTAAAGAGCAGCACTGTGTTTAATTAGTGAGGAAGGGGTGGGAGTGATGTGTGGAGCTGTGGAAAACCTGCAGCTTTCACATGATGGAGAATCTCTCGATTATGTTTTTTTTTATTAAAATCATTCGACATCATATATCTTATATGTCTGCTTGTGATACTTTATTACTTCGGGGCATTATGTTTCACCTTTTCTAATATAAGCTCATAAGTTTCTGTCTTAGTGAGTTCAGAAGGTCCCTGCATATATTTTGGTAAAAAATCTCACACCATGTCCTCGGTCGCACTTGTAGATTCATCGCCCCACAGATAAAGTCAACTAGATCAATTTAAAGTGAGCAAAGAGATGTTAGGCATAGATTCAGTTGCTCATTTTATGCATTTTCTAGATGGCTTTTCAATCATCCCATTAATTCCAAAACTTAAGTTTTTCTGTTGCTGATGTAGGACACCTTGATTTTTCCACCACATTTTTCTGCACGTAAGCAACGGAGCACCTTCTTCCACATGCAGCGTTGATTTATAATATAAAATCTCAATAAAATATGTTGAACTTTGTAGCTGTACTATGTCAAGATGTGAAAAAGCCATAGGGAAATTTATTTAGACTTATAAAACCTTCATTCACACATGCATTTGCTACCTTAAGTGAAATTTACACAATTTATTAAGAGTCCCATTATCCATAATCGATGTTTTACGAGTTCCTGAAATGACAAAAAATAGGGTGAAATGCAATAGATGAAGCAAATCGCCTTTTTTAGGGTCTCTATTCTTCAGTTAAAGTCATAATCAATTCACCAAGATTAACCTGATTGATCGTTTCAGCTAGACTCCAAAGCTCAGGATTTCGAAGCCTAAAAGTGATAATATTGTTCCTTCCTCATCAGGAACATTAATCATTCCGATTTATTTCTGCAAATAAATCAGATGTTTCGCTCAGTCCATCAAATCCATCCGAGCATCAACTAAACCAAAACTCCACTTTTCACAAAGCGACACCCCTGAACCCTCACTGAAAAGCAGCAGATTGTACCCAGAAAGCAAAATGACATTTTGTTATCACACAGTAACAATAATAATAATAAAAAGTTTCCATTTCCTCCCCATTTGATTAATTTCATTAAAACAGTATTGACTCTGGATTATTTGAGCTACTATCTGCCACAAATGCACACACCAGCCCCAACGCGAACACCCCCACACACCCACACACACGTCAGCGTCATGAGCGTGTGGCGGCGGCAGCAGTGTGTTTGAGGTGGCACTGAGAGCTCACTTGAGAGCCTGTTTCTGTCTGCCTCATTATCATCAAAGACAACAGACACTCACACGCTCTCTCGCTTTCCTGCATGCACATGCACACAACGGGTGGTTTTCATGGCCGCTTCAAGCTGCCCTGTCCCTCGCTGCTGCTGTCAGGGAAAAACCTTGAATCTCCAAACTGTCGACAAATATGAAACAAGAGGGGCCGCGTGTTGCACTGACCCCCCGCCGCCCCCTCTCACTCCCAACGCTTCATGTTGTTTTCAGCAGACTCACCAGTAATGAAAACCGCCTCAATTCAAGAGCAATGCGAGAGTCTTTAATAGGAGCTGGAATGAATTTTTCTTTAATCAATAATGACTTTAGAAAGGCTTTCTGCTGTTTAGCCCCCACCAGTGAGGATTTTTCCCATTTTAACCTTTAAAGAGACTCAAAGCAAAAGGCTGCTCCTCTAACTGAAGAACATGAATAGTTCACACATCTACACTAAATATAAATATGATTTATGCAGTTTATGAGTTCATCATAAACCGTTTTAAAGAGATCTAAAATGGAAAAGTTGTACATAAAATAGTATATGGAGGATATACATATACCATATAGCAGCTTCCAAGGTGCATTTGCTTTCTAATATTTTAAATATGTTATTTGAAAAAAAAACAACTCAAGAAGTGGATACATTTTTCACAAATCATTTGGAGTCACTTTCCATAGGAAAATCGAGGAAAACTGAATTGATATTTCAACTTGAATGTATTTTTGAACTATTAAAGTAAAATCCAACCAAAACTGGTACATCTACTGAACACTGGAGCATGAAGAAACACAAAATGACCTCATTCTGCTCAGGAGATTGTCTTGTAATGACGGTGAATGTTTAAAACATTGTGTGAAAATTTAAATGTTCTTTAAAGTTAATGATGTTTTCTCCACTGAGACTAAAACAGTCTACTGAAGGCAGCCTTGTCTTTTCCCCTCCTACAAACATTTAAATGCGTTCTAAATCCTTGACGCATGCTTCCTGCTTATTTGAAAGAGACAGATAAAAATATATATATTTTACTTAATGGGATTTGCGTGTTTTTAATACAAACTGATGCTGCCCCTTGTGTGTAAGCTCTGGTTTCTGATTTTATGAATTCAGCCTGAAGATTGACATTTCTTCCACTTTTGCAAGACAAAAACTCAACTTTGCAGAGCAGTAGGTGCCTTTTTTCCAGCTCAGCACCAAAATGGAGACCGACATGACTTGAAAGGCTGACAGCATGTCAATATGTTTTCAGCTTGCTCTAACCTAAAGCTATGCATGACATTTCCCTGCATGGTGACCTTTTAAACTTTCTTAAACCTTTTGAGCCCGGTTTCATGGTTGGGCTGGATTTGGTACCAAATATTATTTTCAAGCAGAGCAGTTTGAAAATGCTGCACCCCTTTTCCATAGCATGTAATCTCGTTTTTGTGTTCACGTAAGCTTGACAAATGTCTAATGCTCTGAATCTGATTTTGTGCCATTTTGGTATCTGAGAACCTAATCAGCTCAATTTAAATGACTTATTTGAAATAAGGCATAGCCGATGATAGGAAAATTGATTATTACAAGTTTTAATTATCATGTTTTTTCCACTAGCGTCAGTTCTTTGCATTATTTAGTTCTCAAGAATGGATCTGTTCCAGATTTAAGCCTGGACGGCGGGTCGGAAGCGGCGTCCCTTTCATGACAGCAACTCATCTCATTATCTGAGAAGCACCGAAAGAGAGAAATGAGAACAAAATTAGAGACAGGCAGCTTTTGTCTCGCTGCTTTGGCAATATTGTTCTCAACTGTCATGCAAATGAGGAGCAGCGGACTGAGAAAAACAGCGAGGAATTGAATGGGAACAGATCGTAAGAGAAAATTACTGCCCCATATGGAAGAAAGGATCGCTGTAATTTCTTTTGGCAAATTGTAATCGATTAGGTTCTGAAAAGCAAATATGGATCTGAAGTCAACAAATGTAAACATTTCATGCACGTTGATGCTGCTTTAGGTGTCTGCAGTCAGTTTCTGCTTTACATAATATTTGACAACCGCTTCATGATTGCACATCCACTTCCCAAGATTAGGATTTGTCTCCATATCCTGACTGAAATAAGGACTTGTAAAGCTGTGAGTCACGGGGAGGTTTTCATAGCAATCACTGTCACTTCATGCGCCGCATCGTGTGGAGCTTGACCGCTCCAAAGCTTTTGAAGCATCACTTTAATCTGAGGCCAGATGTAAACTTTGGAAAATTGTTGCATGAGTTGAAGCTGGAGTGGAAATCTCTACTTGAAATCATCCTTATACCTGACGTTCGTCCCCTTTTCTGTATGTTTGGCTGGAACCTTCTTCACAACTCTCTGCAGTAGGGAAGCTGAGAAATCTGATTCCTTGACAGTTTTTTTCTTACACAAGACTTGTTCACATCTCCAAAAAAGTGATATCTATCAGCATAATGAACAACAGATGTGTAAAAAACTCAGAAATCGGCAGCACTAAGCATCATTTTGAAGAAGTGATTTGACCCAATCTCAGAACCTTTTTTGGATGTCTTTCCTCTTTCTGTTTCTGCCCCCTTCCTGTCTGCAAACTGAATAAAGTCCCTTACTAGCGCAAAATCCTAAAAAGTAGTAAGGAAGAACTTGAGAGGAAACATACCAGACTAAAAAAACACGATGTAAACAGCCCCTGTGTGCACACTGCATCTCACAGACCATCTTATGTGCAGCTCACATTTTCACAGAGATTAGTACTGACAGACAAATTGGAGAAGAAATCTGAGATAAAAGCTTCTTTTTTTTTACTGAAGAGAAAAAAGCTGCTGCCGCCTGAGTGGAAGCATTTTTCCTCAGCTGAGTGGAAGCATTTTTCCTCAGCTGAGTTCAGCAACCTCCAGCTGTTGCTTCTTTCTCCTCTGATTCTGTAATATCTGAAATATCACACTTGTCTCCATGTCTGAGTCAGGTATGCTAGGAATCGGCGCTGCTTCTTCCGCAATCATGACTCAAATGAAAATTGAACAGTGAAATGTGTGACACAGCCGATAAAAACAGGTTAGCACTTGAGCAAATTATTGCTGACTAATACAGCCGTGGCATGTGGGACATGAAAATGTGGCTTAAAATTTAATATGGATTTTATCTTCTGTTATCTTCTGTTTTTATTCTGGGAAAAATAGAGTAAACGCATTGCTTTTCTAACTTTTTCTTTGCCTTGATATTGTTCATATTTTGCTGTGTTGCACGAACCACCTTCACTGTCTTTTAAAGGGTTTTATTTGATATAAATCTGGATATCTGAGCACATTATGACATGACTGCCCCGTGCTTTGAGAAGCCTTTCGTTCAGCAGGGGTAGGGAAGCTCAAAGACGTTTCCAAAGGGTTTTGAGAACAAATTCTTGCCACACTTTTCTGATTTTTATCTTAAATTTAAAAAAATCTTGTATCTATTTCCTCCCACTTTGCAGTTTTGTGCCACTTTGTGTTAATCACATATTTGAGGTTGTAATATTAGGATTTCAGCGGCATGAATACTTTGCATCGTAGATGCAGGCAAAGTACGAAATATTTCTTAAAGCTACTGAAGCGTGAAAATACTCCAGCCTTGCGCTTGGATATCTTATTTTGTGGATAATATTACTGAAAAGTAAGGTGGGGGTTATTATAAAGTCATGAAGGGCACCTCAGTCGCTTTAATATTAAAGTTTTGAAGAAGCCTTCAATATCAGATTTCATAAATATTACATTTTCTATGAATGGGATTCCCCCGAATGACTCTCATTTGACAAACACCAATATCCATTCATAATTTGGTATAGTCACGTCTTCTGTCGTGGAGCCATGCACCAGTTTTTAGCTCTCTAACAATAAATTAAACCTTAAGTATTGGGCCTTGAAATCTGAGCTTATAACACATAGAACATGTATGTGTTCACTGATAAATATTTGACTGATCCGATGCTTTCAATTGCTTTTAATTCCTTGAGGTTGTGAATATTTTAAGATTGTTAAAAGCCGAGTTAATTATTGGTTTGCCATACTGCGGTTATGGAAAGCTGAGATGAAGCAGAGTCATCCCAGGAGTGAGGAAACCTTTGCGATATCTCAACTGACATCTAAAATAAATCACATTGCAAGAATACACTCCCAGCAATATGTTCCCACTATGTGACAAGATAAGCACAGCGGAAATATCCGAGTGTAATATTTCCTCTTTTAGCAGCATTCACTAATCTTTTTTTTCCCCCCACAAGCCTAAGACCTTTGGCGGGTAAATGTCACCAGCTTGCTGGGAGACCTGCTGAGTGGCTCTGCCTTTTGAGACTCGGCTGTAATTGTTGCAGGTTGCAGACGACTGAACGAGTAGAGGTCAGGTTCAGACCCAGGCCAGTTTGTCTGGAGTCCTCACAGCTTAGGGAAGGGCAGACAAGGGCTTCTCCTGCTGGGCTGTTTGTTTTAATTTAGCATTTTAATGAATTCATGAATGAAGCGGGTACACTGCATCTGAGAGTGGGTGGTCTCCCAATTTAGTAAGTAAAAATAGAATTTCAGACTCCTTTGTTGATCGTTTATGACGAATGCATAAATTTATGTTCCGCGCTGAAGAGCAAGAAGTCAGTGTTACTCAAAATAGCAATACTTTTTTGTAGAGAGAATTTTCCTTTATAGACCAACACAAAGTAGCACAAAATTGTGAATTAGACTGAAAATTATTCCTGTTTTTTTTAATGCTTTAGAATAAAATTCAGACAATTGTGGACGACATTTGTATAAATTCCACTTTAATTTGATACTCATAAATAAAGCCCAGTGCAACCGATTGCCTTCGAAAGTAATCTGATCGCTGCATGAGATAACAGTGAATGTAGAGTTGATTTATTTTGTTATAACTTCAGGTAATGTAGTATTTCAGTAAATCATAGCCTCTGAGTTGCTACTAGCATATTTGACAGAGCTAGTTAATGTAAGCTAACACAATAGTCTCAACAAAAACCTAGTTTTCGCATTAGAAAAAAATAGCATTGCAGCAACTGTGTAAGCTATTGCTAGCATAGCAGTGTTAAGTCCTATTAGCTGGCATGTTATTAGGGCCCTTTCAGCTAATACTAGCATAGTAGCTAATATACTATATGACTTTAGTATACCAGACATTGATTGCTATTGATTGCTAACATTGTAATCTAATAGTTAATGTAACATTTTAGCTAATGGCAATATAAACTGTGACTAGCATAGCAGATTATTTTGGTTAATATGCAAATAGTAACTTATCTTGTACTAATTTGAACATAATATCTAAACTTTGTACTTTGGATGTTTATGAATAGAAAGAAACATATTAGTGTTAGCATGTTTGATGATGTTAGCATTAGTTCTACAGATCAGCTAGCTGTTGCAGGAATCTAGAAGAGTGGTAACTTAAAAAGAAGTCTTAGTTTCATAATTCTTTAGATTGTTATAACTTCTTTAGATTTATTTCACCTTTTCAAGTAATTGTTGGAGAGGTCTTCAGTAATCATTTGGTGAGGATATTGATCTAATATTGGCAAATAATAGACACCAGGAACAAAATTTCTCAAAAATGTATTAAGATTAAGATTAGGTCAGAATTTGTCCTGTTGAATTTCGTCTCATCTGGAAGAGTCATCTTCTTTGCATTTGACAAGAGAAAAATAAATCATCCTAGTTTCGTGTCTTTTAGGAGAAATGCAGTTAAAATGGACCAGAGAGACCTTTGGGAGCAGCCTGTTCTTTAAAGGTTTTGTTCCACACTGATAAAGGCAAAAGTGCATGCATGGAGCAAAAGAAAAAGCCACAGCATGGCCAAAAGTACTAACAGGTAACTCAGCATGTTGATTCATTCAACAAAAAAAAAAACAACTCTGCGATGCCAAGTAGCAGCCATATCGAGTGCTTTTTATCCCTCCATTTTTAGAGGTTGGCTTTGAAGCCACGGCTTCACAGTCTGAGAGCGAGGGAAAGAAAGTACTTCCTATGGAGATTTCTGAGAATAGGCGGCTTTATTTTTGTCTACCTCTACGCGCAGAATGGAGAAAAATGGACTGGAGCAGAGAGTGAAGAGAGTCAGACAAATAGAGAGCTCAATGCCTGACCGCAGCAAAAATACCACGCAAAGAAAAGTGTTTTTTGTGGTTAGGTGACCTTGGAAGCTGCCTGTGGAGTGAAACGTAATTGAGGACAAGGTCAAGAAAATTATACTTTTAATTTGCAGTCCTTTACACACACACACACAAAATCTCCTTTTGTTATTATTTTAGTTTTATGAATCAGCTTCAGACAGTAGATTGCAGGTTGAGACGCTGAGCCTTTGGTTGCGGTCATCATTCAGCCATTTTTAGCCATTTAAGACAGGAAAGTATGTTCACATTTCCTGGCAGCAGTTGGGGAAGTTGTGCTTGTTTTGTTGCTCTTGTTGACAGTTTAAAACCTCTCATTTAAAGCTGTTGAGATGGTTTGTGACTCAAATCTACCAAAGTCAGGCACCTATCTCACATCTCATGGATATAAAATGTAAAAAAAAATGTGTGAATAATGGTCATTATCCATGATTTCTAAATATGTTCCAACAAACCTGAATGGAATGATTAATGCTAAATGGAATTTTTACTTCTGTAACTTGCGTTGAAGGAGTTGGGGAGTAATAATAAAACACGAAGCAGTATTTTCCGTCTAAACTTGCAAGACGGCCAAGCATAAACAAATAAACCCACCTGTTTCCTCCCACATCCCTCTGCCTGGCGATCTGGCTCTCCTTCTGTTTTTGCTGTCTGTCAGTAAAAGAGACGGTGGCATTTCCAGCTCGCAGACAGCTTCTCCCATCAGGCCTCATGACTGATGGGAGAAGTTCTGTGCATGCGAATGAATACGAGGGAGCAAATAAACGATTCTCGGCCCGTCCTTTAACACGTCCATCAATCCGTCTGACCATCCGGGCTGAATAAATATCTTTAAAGTTTGAATGCAGCACAAATGCCAAAGTCAGTGACTGAAATCACAGTTGCCTAAAGCCATGTCTGCTGTGGAGATTTTGATCAGCTGTTACTTTACTCAGTACTTTGGTCTGTTGCAGTAAATAACAACTTAACTAAATGTGTTAAGTTTTGGTATGGATGTGCTGTGAATTTAATAGCATTGATATCTGGCTGATGTTTGCAGAGAGACTTACTTTTGGACATATTTTTACACTTTTGTGCTCTTACAGATGATCCCTTCTTAAGGTTTTATTATGATCTTTTCAAGGGGAAGTGTGTTTTGTACTTTGTCATCTATGCTAAAAAATGTAGAATGAAACATAATTATGTTTGTCTCATTCAGCAGAAATTGATAAAGTAGTTCAACCCCTCAGACATATGGATCAAATAGCACTTAGCAGAGGAACAGCAGTGTCTCCCCTGCAGCCTATATTCAGTCTCCATGGTAACCAACTGTAATACTGTTCGATGGGTTGTGGAAGGTTTCACTATTTTCATTACTTTCTGCATCTCATAAATTCATCAGATTAGCTGTGGTGCGTTGTGTTGGGAATATATGAACAAAGAAAGTGTTGTAATCCTTTCTTTTACAGTCTATTACCCAATATTACCCAACATAAACTGCTTATAGCAACACACACAGAGGAGTAATGAAACCAAAAGTTGTTAAAAAATTATAAACATTTGGTATTTAAAATAAAATAATCATTCTCTGTAAAAATGTTCAACCCATGAAGTCCCCAATGCCCTAGTTTTAGCTTCATGTGGTTTACACTCTGTAAAATAAATCTCCTAATAATCACCTTTTGCTATCCAATCATTAATCGATTAATCTAAAAAATAATCAACAGATCAGCTCAATGCTGAGTTGATGTGTCCAGCAGAAAAGGCTGAACTTTTCACATGTTGATGTTCAAAGTATTTTTTAGCTGCAGATGCATCCTTTGCTGCAAATAATCAAGTGTTCACTAAAGGAATGCTGTGTTGTTGCATTATTAGCAATGAAATGTATATTTTTGACTTTGAAAAATAAATATAATTATTAGTTTATTTGCATCTCTTAATGTATTTCTAATATAGTCTGCAGAACGTGCCATTTCTTTTATCCGATTAATCCTCAGAATAATCAATTGAAAAATAATCATTATTTCCAACCCCAGAAATCATCTAATTTATCAACAGTGTTTTACAGCACACCATCCATTTTTAACAGTTATTTTCGTCTCTGAGTTTATACTTTTATATATATATATAAATGAAGACAGAACAAAGCATATTTAAGCTCCTTAATCGTCCCAGCTTTCTGAAGCACTTGTGGGCCTGTGAGAGGAATCTGTCACAGCTACGAAAAGTGGGACAAAGGACTGTCAGTCACAAAGAACAGGGGAAGGGACTAAAAAAATTATTCAGCCCCCCAAATTTGTCAGGCCTGACTTGAACTAACGATGGGTGAGATTCCTGAAGAGCTCCTCCCCGTAGCAGAAGACTGTAAGTCTCTGTAGCCTTGAACAGAGAGAATGTGGTGGGTGTGAGCCGAGTCTGACAGCTTCCAGCCAAGCCTGCAGCATCATGTTTCTCCACAGAGTGTTGACGAGCGGCTCTGCTGTCATGCGGACTCCTTTTACAACTGAAAATACTTAGATCAGAGGGCGATGGCAGCTCAGCTGGAACTGTCTGAGAAACCCCCTGCCTCACTCGCCGCCTATCTGCTTGGCTGACCACCCTGAGATATCTCCCAAAACGCAATTTCTGGACACTGACTCCACAATGAGATCTTGTAAAGGATATTTAACTTATTTTTTTTCTTTCTTCTTTTGCTTACTTGGTTTCCAGGTGAACACAACACAGTCTTGGTGCGCCCAAACGCCGCTTTATCTAACCGACAGAGGAGTGGTGGAGGCAGATGATAGATGAGACGCATAAGTTAGGGCTGAATTGTATGGGTGTGAGGCTTGCTTAAAATTCAAAATGGGGAACATCAGAGCAAAGCTGTCAAGCAGTGTGGAGGAGTCGAGATAATACAGGGGGAGCAGGGGGAGAAAAAGAAGGTAACTCTGTAGAAACATCAAGAAATCCAGCTGATTTGAAGTAAGCCCACCTGACTGACAGTTTGAAAGTGAAAGCAGAGGAGAAAGATGGAGATTCAAATGTGCTGGTGATTTGTCATTTTTTCAACACCTTATTCTGCTCTGGCTTTTTGTTTTTCATTTTGGATTCACATCATAGATAATCGGTGTCGATAATATCTGAAAAGATCGGAATTGGGTTGTTTAGTCTGCCCTTAGAAAATCAGCTTTGTGTCACATATTGGCCAAAAAATCACACTTGGACCACATTTGCATGCAGTGTGAACACAGCGTTTGCCAACTTCCTGTTGTGAGACAGGTTCTCTTCAGCTTTTTATATATATATATATACATCAACATTTGAGAAGACATTTTGTATTTTCTGGGGTGTTCTTCGTCTGATGTTACAATCTCTTTGATCATCTAAATTATGTAATTGTGACATAGAAGCCAAAAACCACAACGAAGTCTGTAATACTTTAACTGCAGTATATTGTAATGTCTGAGAGCGCTGACATCTCTCGTTGGGCCTGGAGTGCATTTTTTACATGAGGACTGAATAAATAAATAAAGGTATGAACACCAGGGCCACATGGAGAGATCAACATCATAATCAGAAAATCCTTCACTGTTCAGCTGCAGAAATATCTGCAAAGCCTTTTCCGAAGCAACAAAACACAAAGCTGGATATTATCGCCTACTCTTTGTTCTTTATGTTGCAAAAGCCCCTGACTTAATCACAATCCGCAGCTCCAATAAGCCTAATCATAATTGAACAAATGCAAAAGCATTTTCCTTTTTATTTATGCAGATCTATCCTCCAGACTCTTGTTAAAGCAAACAGTAAACAAGGGAGGTGAAGGTCTTGGACACAGTGAATCATTTCCCAACCTGCAGAAATTGCATGCTAAAGCTGGCATGTTGTGTATTGTAGCTGCTATGTTTTACATCAAAACCCGGGTCCAGCTGGCAGTGATCAGAAACAATAGCAATGAAAAGGAGCGACAAGAATTCATCCTTTTGATAAGATTCTCTCAAACACACCTGCTGCCGGAAATGCCAGTAAATGTCATCTGTCTGTTTTAGGCTTGACAACATACACAGAGACATTCTCGTTTTTTTCCCCCTTTCTCTGTCTCACCTTCAAACCCAGCTGGAAGGACGAACACAGAAAATCGCGGTTTGAATGAGTCACAGGGAATTGAACCAGCTGTGTCTTTCACACTGGATAAAATTGGGAACGGTGAAAGGATACAAAGGCTGCTGGACTATTCTTCATTCCTCAGTCATGTCTCTTTGCAGCAAGGCCATAACAACGTGACTCGGTTTTGTCATTACTTTTTCTTTTTTTTCTTTTACATTAGATCAATCAGTTTTTATTGTGCTGCAGAAATAAGCCAAAATGTTGACCATAGTGACATCAATCATGTATAATTTTGTGGTTTGAGCCCATGGATTATAGAAAATTACCAACATCACTCCACAGTGAACTGATGAAGTCGTGCAAAAAAACAAAAATTTGCAATATTTCCTGCTGAATGTTGTTCAGAAAAGCTTTAATTTATGGCGTTCTTTTTCATTTTTGCTTCATTGTTGTGTGCTAAACAATAACCATTTGAATTGTTTTGTCTTGTACACTGGAAGTCGGATTAATTTTTTATTTTAGGAACAGATTTTTGTATCATGATGTGCAAAAAGAAAGTGCACTCAGTTTTTGTTTTTATCTTAAGAGAAGGACCAACAAAACAGAGTGCAATGGCAGTGTTTAATCTTTTACCACAGAAGAAGAGTACTTGGTTAATTTAATAAAAATGCTATTAGTCATTTTTAAAGCTTTAAAACAATTATTGCCAATCAATTTGCAAAAGTTATCTTAACTCAAGCGATAGAAATAACAGAAGGCAGTACGATTTCAAAAGTAAAATTGTTCCTGATTTAATGTTGAAATTTGAAAAATATTGTTATTAATTTATTGTCCAGCCCCAATTTCACCATATGTCATATGAAATCCAAATGAAAATGGAAGCAAATCCTGTCTTCAACACTACTTGAAATTACTCTCATGCTTTGCAGAAATCTCCAAATGTCAATATATTTGAGCAAATCTGAGTGTTGGCAGATCTCACTGGATGACCTCTGTGTGACCATCAACTACAGGATTTTGGTGACTGACACACTGGCTGTAAATATTGATTTAAATTGTGTAGCAGCTGCAGAGGATATCGGCAGGTAGGCTGCTAAATTTACAGTAAAATAATAAAAACGTTCAAACACATACAACCTGCAACATGTACTTTTTTTCTGATTCTGTGAAGTGCAGGCGCATGACCAGGCTCACCCCTCCAAGGCTGTCAGGACCTGCGAGAACCACTAACATGATGGGAATAGACTGATACCAGGTCGGTTTTTTTCCACGGAAGTCTTGTTCAGTATAAAGGTCAGCAGTGCAAAGCTATTTTCGAGGAGGGGGAAAAAATCTCACCCACGGCTTTGGGAATACTAGGAGAAATGTCTAGAGAGATCAGAAACCATTTCGTTGTCACTGACCGATGCACTCACAAACACCTCTATACACTCAGATATATCACATCAGACACAAAGAGATGGAGGAGTGTGCAGAAGGAAGAAAAATGCTGTTCCAGTTCAGCAGTCAAGCGCCTCGCTGCTCTGGCTTCTCAAATTGACAATTTTCTCAAACTGTTATCCAGAAAGATGAGGGAGCTTCCTTTATATGCGCCTGAAGAGACAGCTCTGCGGACAAGTAAGCAGGTGTTTACTCACAAATGAGGCGCGCACACTTTCACAAGTCCTGGACAGAAATTAAACCAGTTGAATAAGATGTCGCAGCTGGAAAGAGGACAGCTCAGCGGTAAGATGTGAAGACCAATCTCCTTCTTCATTTCATCTGTGTCCTCGCTAAATTATCACGATATAATTTAAAATGTGAAAATCTCGCTGCATAAAACCAGGAATCTAAAACCACAGTGATAAGGCTTATTGAGCAAGTAAAAATTGAATAAAAAGAAAGGCTCTTGCTCCCTCTAGTGGCTTTGTTGGATGGTTTCATCAGTCATTCATGTTTGCTTTTTTTTGCAAACTGGAAAAATAATACTAAAATATTTGAAAAAGTAGTAAGTAGTATTTATTTATTTATTGTTTATTATTGTCATGAACAAAAACATAAATAGAAAATATAAAGTTAACTTACTCTGGGAGAGACAGCTGGTGATAGGAGCTGGCTGCACCCATCATAGCCACATGAACCCCCCTGGATCGTACGTCACCAGCTTCGTCTTCTATCGCAAATTGCAGCGATAGAAGAGTCAGAAATGTCTCAGTCATACTAATAGCGTGACACCATTGCTCGCGTAACAAATTAATAGTGAGCAATGGTTTTCCTGAGCCACCTTTAAACACAACATGAGCGCTAAGATGCTCGCATAGGTTTTAAACCTGCGCGGCAGCTTCGTCTCAGGTGAAGGTGAACTTTCACTCAGGTCAAGGTGACCTGTTAACCAGCTAAAGGTGATATACTTCTGTATCACGTTAGGTATATAACTGAATTTAGCCTGAAATATTTCAGGCATAAAACCTGATATATTTGAAAAAGTACAACAGTAAAATGTTTGAAAAAGTAAACTAGTAAATGACAAAATTCCAAACTCAAACAACCCCTGATCCTGATAGTATCTTTGTTTTTGCTACAAAAAAAAGACGACATGACGATTTATTTGCATGCTTGTTATTATTATTGATATAAATGTTACAGACATGTCGCCATAGTGATAGAAAGAAGTTCTATCACTAGCTTCCTTGTCTTATACGGATCTGGTTTTTTCGTCTGTGTGGATTTGCTGATGACGCTCCAGTCCTGAAGCATATCTGAACCTCTTCTCACACTGACTGCAGCCATAAGGTTTTTCACCGGTGTGGCTTTGCTGGTGACGCTTCAGGCCTGAGGAATCGCTGAATCTCTTCTCACAATGATTGCATCTATAAGGCTTTTCACCGGCGTGGCTTCGCTGATGACACTTCAGTCTTGAATCATATCTGAACCTCTTCTCACACTGACTGCAGCCATAAGGCTTTTCACCGGCGTGGCTTCGCTGATGACACTTCAGTCTTGAAGCATATCTGAACCTCTTCTCACACTGACTGCAGCCATAAGGCTTTTCACCAGTGTGGCTTTGCTGAAAAAGTACAATAGTAAAATGTTTGAAAAAGTACAATAATAGAATTTGGCAAAAGACATAGCATAATTCAGCAGAAGCAGAATTAGGGAACAGATTTCGGAAAAATAGATTAGTTTGAGATGATTGATTTTACTTATTTGATTTTTTCTGCAACTGAAATTAAGCTGGACAGACCCTCGCAAAATTGCCTTACTAATAAATATTTAGCATAAAGAAAAATCTAAAAGATGTTGTGGATAATCAATGAATGTGTTGCCTCAAAATTCTTTGCTGGTCATAAAATAGCTGTGATGCTTGATTCTGGAGAGAAAAAGGTGGAAAAGGTTTTATACGTTGCTTTTAGCCCAAAACTATATGTAAAACAAAACCCTTGGGACTCGCCCGAGTTATTAAAACCTACCTGGCTCAGTAACAATTGCACATTGTAGCAAAGAGAAAGAGCGACCATTAACAGGTGTGCTCAGGTGTGTGAAACTAGTTGACTGCTCAGTCTGGCGAACTCACAGGGGGAAGCAGGTTGGGTCACCTGGATGGAGGTCGTTAGGAACCTGGCGAGTCTTTTACGACAGGCCAGCTTAAACAGAGTTTTTCTCAGTTCTGGACAGGGTAATACCCAGCAGATTTAGGAAACTCAATTTACCCGTTAGATGGAGAGCTGGTAGCACATCTCACCCTCTCAGAGGGAGAAGTAGAGAGAGAGGAGTGGTAGGGTGTGCAGCAACAACAAAGGAGGAAGCTGGAATCAAACCAACAACCTTCCGATCACAAGACAACTACTCTACTCACAGAGCGACAGTCGACCCATGGCTGCTAATATTATACAATAGGACAGTTGCATTGAATTTCCACAACAGAATGACAAGAAATGTACCAGTAATGTATTTTTTAATCTGTTTTTCTTGTCATTGAGTTGAAAACTATCCTATATTTTTACTTAATTCAATTATTATATTTTTCAAATGTTTTATGATAAATAACTATCTGCTGAAGAACAGTGTGAGGACAGGGATGTTGCTCCAAGCAGTGGGTTAGTTTGTGCGTCAGCTCAGGAAAACAGACCTTCCACCTGCAGCTGAAGAGGGAAGAGCTGAACAGGTTCTTGGGGAAAGGTTATTGTATGATGATTTGGGCGGGGTAGTCTCTTGATTAAAACTGTTGTTGGGGGTAAAATCTCTGATCACTTTGGGTGTTTTGCTGTCAGAAGTGTGATCCCTAAGATATTCAATTCAATATGAGTAATTTTACCTCACTGACTCTTTGTGCTGGTTTAACATACAAATCTAGGGGAGGTTTACTGATCTTAGCAACATTCTATAGTTATAGTTATGTAAGACTAATGTGTCATTGGCAGATTAATTGAGGACCCAAATGCATAACAGCGGAAACGTACAGTGAATAATGAAAAAGGTTTAATCAAAACAATGAACAAAAAACTGACTATGCACAAAGAACCAGGGGGAGAGAAAAACTGATGGGGAACACTGGGGACTAAATGAATCTAACATGGCGAGACATAATAAACTAGAATAACTAAGGAAGGAATGAATTACAGAAACAAGATTGATGTAACCAAAATAAGAAACATGAAAGAGTGAAACTAGAATAATTAAGAAAGCACCAAACCACAGTAAAACAAAAACCAGCTCCTGCAAATAAAAGAAGAGGAACAGAAATAAATAAAACCCAACCAAACAACCCAGGATCCTAACATTATTTTGTTTAAATCCCATAAAAGAAGTAGAATGGTGGTTCTTTAAAATGACAACAGATTTTCTATAGTTAAATGTTTATCAAAGTGACAAGTCCTGTAACATTTGTAATGTGTTGTTTTTTTATTATCTGGACTCAAGGCAAAGATGGTTCTTCGGACAGTAAAGAATCATCTTTACAGTCCAAAAGGTTACAAAAGGTTTCAGACCTCTTTTGTAAGCTAACATAAACATTTGGGTTTCGTTAGGTCAGGTAAAACCGGTCACAGGGCAACGAAGAAACATACAGGACAAACAACAAGGCACACACACACACACACACACACACACACGCACACGCACACGCACACGCACACGCACACACACACACACACACACACTCACACCCACACACACACACACACACACACACACACACGCATACTTATAGCAATTCAGAGAACCCAAATTAAAATAGATGTCATGTTTTTGAAGTGTGACATGAAGCCAGAGTGCACAGAGAAATCCCACGCATGCACAGAGAGAACATTCAAACTAAATGCAGAAAGACTATTAAAGTAGCACTCAGTTTCCCAAAAGTTTTAATAACAAACCTCTTCCAGGGATGTCACTGTGCTGGTTTCACCAGCCTTCTCTTCCAATAGATGTTCCTCCATTTCAGTTCTGCGTAAAACAGACATTCATAACATGCAAAATAGAACTGATGTTATTTGCATAACAGTAGCAACAGTTTCAGTTGAAACTAGATATTTAAAAGAGACATCGTGACTTCACATGTTATGATTTTAAAACAGTCTTAACTTCCAGCTTTATGTCAGCTAGCTTTACCAAAGTTAAATATTGTCACTAATTCCTCAGAAAAGTTCTCATTTCTGTTTTTATTTTTAAAAGTCTTCATAAGCTAGGCTAACTATCCAATTAAACAGATGCTTTGTAAACTCATTTATGTTAACAGTAACAAATGAGAATCTTGAAACAGAGGGATGATTTCTGCTTTGCACATTCTAGTCTCAGTAATGACATGATTCTACATATATTGCAAAGTGAATTATTAAACATCAGTATGAAATATTACATATATATGTGATAAATAAGCATTTACTTACAGTTTCTTTGACAGACCTCTTCAGATTATTTTTGTCATAATATTTACATTTGACTGATGCTCTTATGGTTTCCATGGTAAGATTGTTCAAAAGATTACAGCTTCATAAACATGTTAACTGTGTTTTTTTAAAAAGAAGCAATAACAAAATTGTAAAATAAATAAATAAGATCTTCTTACCAAATAACCAAAATACAAACACAAAGGAGTAAGTAGACTACAGGAACCTAATTAGAACAAACAAAAATAATTAGAAACAAGAAATAAACATAATTAGAATCACCAATGAAGAACAGATGTGGAAAACAAGGCAGAATTAAATGTAAACAACAAAGATCACCAAAAGAATCTGAGGAGGACGCAGGCAGAACAGCAGCCTTGGAGGACGCTGGCGACGGAGCAGAAACCTGGAGGCTGATGGGACCCATGACGAAGCCCTGGAGGTCGGCTCTGGAGACTGACAGGACTCGCTATGAAGCCCTGGAGGTCAGCCTGGAGACCAACAGGACTCGCTATGAAGCCCCGAAGGCAGTCCGGGAGACTGACAGGACTCGCTACAAAGCCCTGGAGGTCAGCCTGGAGACCAACGGGACTCGCTATGAAGCCCTGGAGGTAGGCCGGGAGACTGACAGGACTTGTTACGAAGCTCTGGAGGTCAGCCCAGAGACCAGCAGGACTCGCTACAAAGCTCTGGAGGTCAGCCCAGAGACCAGCAGGACTCGCTACAAAGCTCTGAAGGTCAGCCCGGAGACCGACAGGACTTGCCACGAAGCCCTGGAGGTCAGCCTGGAGACCAGCAGGACTCGCTACAAAGCCCTGGAGGTCAGCCCAGAGACCAGCAGGACTCGCTACGAAGCCTTGGAGGTCAGCCTGGAGACCGACAGGACTCACTATGAAGTCCCAGAGGCAGGCTGCGAGACCGACAGGACTCGCTACTAATCCCTGAGGTCAGCCCGGAGACCAACGAGATTCGCTATGAAGCCCCGAAGGCAGTCCGGGAGACCGACAGGACTCGTTACGAAGCCCTGGAGGCAGGCTGCGAGACCGACAGGACTCGCTACAAAGCCCTGGAGGTCAGCCGCGAGACCAACAGGACTCGCTACTAATCCCTGAGGTCAGCCCGGAGACCAACGAGATTCGCTATGAAGCCCCGAAGGCAGTCCGGGAGACCGACAGGACTCGTTACGAAGCCCTGGAGGCAGGCTGCGAGACCGACAGGACTCGCTACAAAGCCCTGGAGGTCAGCCTGGAGACCAACAGGACTCGCTACAAAGCCCTGGAGGTCAGCCGCAAGATCAACGAGACTCGCTATGAAGCCCCGAAGGCAGTCCGGAAGACCGACAGGACTCGTTACGAAGCCCTGGAGGTCAGCCTGGAGACCAACAGGACTTGCCACGAAGCCCTGGAGGTCAGCCTGGAGACCAACGGGACTCGCTACGAAGCCCTGAAGGTCAGCCTGGAGACCAACAGGACTTGCTACGAAGCCCTGGAGGTCAGCCTGGAGACCAACAGGACTTGCTACGAAGCCCTGGAGGTCAGCCTGGAGACCAACAGGACTTGCTACGAAGCCCTGGAGGCAGGCAGGGAGACCGACAGGACTCTCTAAAAAGCCCTGGAGGCAGGCCGGGAGGCACTGCTGGCCCCAAGCTCCTCATCTGACGCCTAACTAAAATAAAAACAAAACTAGAGTTCATAATATAACTCTATGATCTGGCGACAAAGGAATAGTCTGGTGACGAAGGAGACCAGAATTCGATGGCCTCAAGTTCCGTGGCACCGCCGTCCTGCGGGCCTCAAACTCTCCTGCCAACATCATTCCAGCGTTAAGCTCTTCCGCCATCAGCCCCCAAGTGTCAAGCTTCCCCTGACACCGCAGTCCTGTTGTCCTCAAGCTTTTCTGCCACCGATAATCAAGCATAATGCTTGGAGCCCTCATGACACTTCTTTATTTAGAACTTCAATCTTTCATACCAATACCTGAGAGTGTCAATACACATTTTCAGAAGTTTATTGGAGAAACCTCCGATCACACGACTCAATACGGGCGGCTGCTGCTGTGGCTGGTCTGAAACTGATTGGATGTCTTCATGGGTTTCCTCCTCAGATGGCTGCTGGTTCAGCTGTTCCATTCTGACCCTCAGGCAATGGCTCAGCTCTACCACTTTAAGCTGCAGGTCAGTGCTCATATTCTCAAAGACACTGCTTTTCTGCTCCAGGGCGGCTTTTTCCTGCTCCAAGGCTGTGATTATATCCTCCAATGCAGTGCTTTTTTGATTCAGAGCTGTAATTTTATGCTTCAGCGTGGTGTTTACCTTCTCCAAGTAGGTGCATCTCCACTCAAAGGAGGTTTTTTTATGCGCATAGTAGTCGTTTTCCTCCTCCAAGATGGTGTTTATATGTTTGAAAATGGAGTTTTCCTGCTTCAGGACACTTTCTTTCTTTTCCAAGGCTGTGTTTTCCTGCTTCAGGGCAGTGTTTTCCTGCTTCAGGGCGGTGTTTTCCTGCTTCAGGGCGGTGTTGTCCTGCTCCAGGGTGTTGATTTTCTCCTCAAACGAGGGTCTTTCCTGCTTAAATAAGGTATTTTCCTTCTCCAAGATGGTGTTTACCTGTTTGAAAAAGAAGTTTTCCTGCTTCAGGGCATTTGTTTCCTTTTCCAAGGCAGTGTTTTTCCGCCCCAGGGTGGTGATTTTCTGCTCCAGGTTATTTTTTTCCTTTTCTAAGGCGGTCTTTTCTTTCTCCAGGACAGTGTTTCTCAGACCCAAGTCAGTGGTTTTCTGCTCCAGTGTGTTGTTATTCTCCTTTAAAGCTCTGTTTATGTCGAGCAGTTTTTTTAATTCCTCATCTTTCTCCCGTAGCAGCTTGTCTTTTTCAAGTGTAGTTTTTTCCATGCTTACTACTTTGATCTTCAGCTCCTCGACTAGGTTAATCAGAGACTGTTTCTCGATTGGCATCAAGCTGACCTCTTTCAAGAGGTCATGGAGCTTCTGAGTCTCTCTAGCTAAAGTCTGTTGGTCAGAATCAGAGGACGACGCTTTACTGCTCTGATTCATTGTTGATCTGTTTTGTTTGGACAAATCCAAAAGCTGTTCAATGGTTTCCTTTATTATTATCTTGAAATGCTTTCGTTGTGAATCTCTTGTTCGGAGACAATCCTTCTACTTCCTCTCTCTCTTTCTTCTGCAGTGGTTATGACCGTAGAATTCAAGAGTGCAGCTTTGTGATGCAAAGTGTGCATCACTCTTTGTGACATCAATTTGTGTGATGTCACAAATTGATGTCACTACCTCAGCAGAACAACTAGAAAACTGCTGAAGTTTGAATAAAACCAAATTTTATGGCTGAATGCAGCTCGGCTTAGCTGATGGCTATAGGAGACAGTTGAGCTGGTAATATATCACCAAGGCTTAAATCCACACTTGGGAGACAGCGGCTCTTGAGGACAATGGACTGGCACAGCAGGGTGCGAGGACCAACGGTCAAAAGGAAGCATTGTGCCCTAAAACAGAAAAAGGGGAAACGGGAGGCCTGTTGACCCAGCTGATGCATATAGGAAGCCACCAAGTCCGACTCTCTTTCTGGCCATTATCCGCTCACTGGATAAGAAAATGGACAACCTCTCTCTAGCTAAGCAAGGTTGGTGGAATCAAATAATGTTCTCACTCTTTGGTTACCTAGCAACTCACTCATTCTTTGGTTACCTAGCAACAGCCTGTTGAGTCACTTACCATAATTAGACGATTTCTGTGTTTAAAATCCGTTTTAATTAGTTATTATTTAGGATTATTTTCTGAGAAATTGAGTTTGATTAGTTTGAATGTAATCACTGAAATTCGTGGTTTGGGTAATGTTATCATTAACCGAATCTATATGAGTTACAACATTTAATTTCCCTTTGGGATCAGTAAAGTTGAATTTTGAAGGCAAAATTTTACCAAGTATTTTTTTTGTCCAGTTTCTAGTGAAAATATCTTAGTACACTTAAAATAAGACAAAACTGACCAATAAGCAACTTTTAAGCAAGACATAGACGCTTGTTTAAATAAATAATTCCTTAAAATTGCTGAAGAATTATTAGTTCCATTGACAGAATATGATTCTTAAAACAAAACATTTTTCTCCAGTTATAAGTGAAATAATCTGCCAATGGAACAAGTATTTTTTTCATCAATATTAAGGAATTAAAACAAGCTCCTATATCTTCCTGGAAAGTTACTCATAATTTAGTTGTGTCTTATCTTAAATGTACTAAGATGTTTGCACAATAAACTAGACCAAAACTACTTGGTGAGATTTTGGGTTTTTGCAGTGAGGGAGCTGAAAACAATCGGAAATCATTTTTATTTCCAAAAGATGTGAAAAATTCTGCGAAATTCTGCACTAAAATAGAGCATACTGAAGTTCATAGTTATAATGTGAAAAGTTTTGTATTAATATGATCAATATGTCAGTTATTAATTAGAAGAACAAACACCCGAACAAACATGTCTTGTTGATGAACAGAGGAATCATCATAATTAAAGAGTTTGTGAAAAAACAATTAAGTCCCATGTCATGGAGGGGGACACATTTTGTCAAGTGACTAAAATATATGGTTCCCCCCAAGTAAATTTGGTAAATAAAGAGTAAATATTACCAAATTCACAGGATTTGTTGCTGATGAAGAGAGGACTAAGAACAGTTAAAGAGATTGTGAGAAAAATAATTATCTCCCATGTTATGTATGAGGAACAGGTGATTTCAGGCAGCTAAAATATGAGGTAAAATAGCTTAAACAGAGAAAATAGCACTTTTATTGTGATAAGTTTTAGTTGTTGCTTAATGTAAGTGGTGTCTGAATAACATTCAGTAAATGGATACATTTTAATTTACAATTTTTTTTCAGAGCAGTTTATGTGTCTGAGGGGTTTTGATGGCATGATGGCAAAAGTATATTTTTTATATATTGTGATAACTGCTATGAAATGGCATTAAAGTATTTTTATTTGCATAAGACTTTAATTTTCATTGGAACTTCCAATAAAAAGTATCTTTAATACAGAAATGTCGAAAATTAAAAGACGAATAAGGATGGGAAACCTTTTATTGTAGTTACTTCCACCCTATGACCAGCAGGTGGCATTATCAGTCAAAAATCAAATCCCAAAGCATCACTTCAAGAAATGCGCAGAAAATTATAAGCAATGACACTTGTTTTTTTGCTGAAAAAAATACATTTTATTAAAGAAGTAGGGTGGATTATTCCCAACATTTACATTACTTTACGAGCTACCCAATGAATTTACAGAAGCAGCCAGCGTACAAGTCCTGACCCCAATTCAGTCAGGTTACACTCATCAGAGAAATGTCTGCACCTTACCAAAGTTTACCTGCTCTGATGAGGGGGAGGGGGAAATGTGACTATTACCAAAAACCTGAAATATTTCCTCCACCTGCAGAAGTAAAAGGTTTGTCACCGAACGGCAGTGCTGTCGAACACGTACCGATTGGCACCAAATGAACTGTTACTTTTGAAATATTGAAGAGAAACATGAGTCGTTGAAGCAGGTTTTTAAATCATCCCTGATGTTGGATCACGGCTCCCTCACTTCGTGATCTACATTCGAGACTTATCTTGAGTAAATGTAGCGGACCCAACTTAAATGCTCGATTATCACACCTGGAACAGACGTGCTTCTGAAAAATAAGCTGTAAAAGTAAACATCTTCTGACAAATACTTATTTAGACATTGATTTTTTTTTTTTTTATGTAGAAATATGTACAATTTAGAAATAGGAAATAGTCCCTGTGGTGACGAGATGTGAGGTTGTTTTTGTTTTGACGATTGTATTTAATGATAAGCCTCTGAGAAGGAAGGAACATTTACAGTTTAAAATGAAAAGGAAAGAAACACATTTAAAATACTAATTAAGTCATTTCAGAGTCCTTTTTTTTTTTTGAAAACTATAAATAAATAAGTTATGAAGACTATTCAATGGATTAATTCTGCGCTTAGGTTCTCTGTAAATCCGAGGGTGCATCACTTGTGTGTCTTAAATCTCATATGATTGTGAACAAGCTAAACTGACAGAGTAATCAGCTTTTAAAAGGGCATACATCACCTTTTTTTTTTTTTAATTGAGAAGAATTTCATTGTTCGGCTGTTTACTTCCATGTTTTGTGCACAGATCAAATTCTTCCGTCAGTACAGACACTATGCTATCATCCACATAGACAATCGGTTCCTATTTTGAACGAATTATCCAAAAGACTGTTAACTTGAGAAAAACATTCATAAAGGACCAATCTGTCTTGAAAAAGGAAAAAAACAAACATTAGAAGAGCTGATTGTAATTGATGTTTCACACTTTAAATATCTTATTTGCGTTAACTCTGTAAATATGATATACGCCCTTTTAAGAGAAAGCGAAACATTACAATCAGGTCTTGATTGTAAATAAAACATCCAGTTTGTTCCTTCAGCTTCCGCTTCAGCTTTGTTGTTTGGTTTTCTCCAAACTACTAAAACTTTGTTTTTAAAAAACAAAACAAAAAAGTCCCGACAGATTTACTGAAGAATAGCACTAACAGTTAATAGACTGTATTATTTTAATAACCTCTATAAAAACAAAACGGAAAAGAAATGCGCCTCAGATTCAAATTGGTCGCCCTCTGGTGGGAAGACAGAAAGCCACATGTGGATGTATAGAGAAGCTTCAACACTTACATACACTTTTGTCTTACACTATGTACAAACGTGTGTGTTGGGACTGGACTTGGCAACCAGGCTGAGAAATAGTTTTCCCTCCTTTAGTAAGGCATGCCATGTGAGGTGACCTGGACAGCTCAGTCCGACGGCTGCGTCTTTCATCTCCTCGTTCCAACTAAAATCGATTATGTTTTTTCTTTTCAGAATTCTCATTTGGAGCCCAGATCCTGTCAACGGTTGGTCTGCTCCAGATGCTTTTCCCTTCCATGGCGTCTCCAGAGCGGTGGGCGCAGGTGGCGTGTGTGCGTGAGGTCACGCCCCGTGCTGCGATGGGAAGCGTCGGCCGTTCCGAGCTGCGGTCCTCACGTCAGATGTTTGACAGACGTCGCCCTCTGGTGGCGCCCAGCGACGCCCGCAGCCTCGGTTCTCTGGCCCTGATAGAAATTCAATCAGAAAATTCAGAAAAGCGGTTTCGCTGCAGAAAATGTGGAGGTGAAAACGCACATTTCTTCTCAACTAATCGACTATTGGGTGCTTTATATTTCCCCATTAGGGGAGAAAATAAATCTACCTAAAGTGTCCTGCTGTTGCTCTAAGAGCCCTTCAGCCTCACCTGACTCCTCGCTCCTCTGTCGGTCAGTTGAAAAAAGGAAACACAAGTGAAATTAAAAAAAAAAAGCTAAGTGTAAAACAGAAACTTCCCCACACTCCCTGATCCCTAAGGTGTTGTGTGTGACCTTGTTTCAATTAGGAGATAGAACTGATTTCAAAATCAGTCAACTGTAAACGTAGATTAGTTTGAGTTTCAGCAGTCTGACCTGTAGTGCTCGTTGAAGTCCAGCCTGAAACTGAGGAAGCGCAGACTCTCGTCTGAACTGGTCATCAGCAGCACAAGGAACTGCTGGACGATGCTCTGAACAGATGGAAGCAGGAAGTCATTAGCTGCTGGATTACCCAAACATGGAGTCGGACCTACGACGGGGAAAATCGGACAGAACCTGGTAGAAGTGGGTGAGGATTCGAAGCTGGGATCGCATCTTCGGTATGGTGTCCTGAAACTCCTGAATCCGCCTCTTCTCTTCCGCTTCCTGTTCTGCCGTCACGCCCCATTCGCCCTGAACCAGCAGACAGACATCAGTCCTGCTGGGATACTTCACTGTGCATGGGCAATTCAGTGGACAACTTCTTAAAAACCTCTTCAGCTCTGCAGATTTGAACTTTTAACATGTTATTTACTTTACGTAATAGATTTTGTTTTTTGGAGCACATTGGCATCCCAAAAGAAGCTTTTGAGCTTTAGAGTTTATGACCACTGATATCAGTGACCAAGAACCACCATCAGATGTATGGAAGTCTGGTAGTGACAAAAAAAGAAAAAAAAGCGCATATATTTTGATAGTTTTGATTTTTTTTTTCAGTAAAATATGCCTACATTTTACACTGGACTTTAAAAAAATACTCTTGAATTGGACTCAAATATTGCAATTTGTACTGCTCTATTATAAACGGATTTTTAAAAAATCGTCTGTTTTTAAAAACAAATCAAAAACAAGCAATTTTAGATAGTAAAAATAAGTTAAAGTTAAGATACAGAAATCCTCATTTTTGTAGATGGTGCCAAGCTTTACCAAGAGCAAAAAAACTCTAAAAACCACATTCACTAAAACTTCTGTAATATTTAAAATAATTTTATGTTCCATCATTTTCTCTGAAACTACAGCATTTGCAGTGACACTTACTTCTGATGGAGTCTCCCAAACGTTAGTTCTACCTTTATCTTCAAATAAATCCAATTTAGTTTTTCTCAGCAATATCAAACACGCTCCAGGAACCTTGTGGCGCTTATGAGGTTATCATCCTTGCACATTTAGAGCACTGAGGTACATTTACCCATGCCTTTTTTTTTTTTTTTTTAAAAAAACAGGGAATATCTTCCCAAAGAAAGGCAGATCTTTGTGCGTTTCAGCTCATCTCCACATCTCACCTCCTCTTCCCTCTGCCGCTTCTTCTCCTCAAACTGCAGCCGCAGGGTGAGCTCCTCCAGCGCCGAGCGGTACAGGGAGTCCTGCGCATTTTGAAACTCGATAATTTGGTCAAATATGGCCCTCAGCTGGTTCAGAAGGGACTAGAGGGAGAGATAAAAGCAGGAGTGAGTCCAGTGAGTCAAACGGGGGGGAGGCGGGATGAAACGGAGTAGAAAACGCTGCGCCACCCTGCTGCTGTTGTCCAGTAGACATCTGGAGATGATGGTGTCCAGGAAGACGTCGTGGGCAGCAATGATGTGGTCGAGGTCCTGGGCCTGCTGCACTTTGTTCCACAGCTCATCCCATGAGCACTCCAGCACCTACACACACACACACACACACAGTTTATAGGAGTCAAGTTGGACACTTGTAAGACGACAACGATGCACAACTCATGCTTCCATAACTTCTTTTAATATTTAAAATCCACTTAATGAACAATGTGGTTATTTTGAATTAACATGTCGGTCTGCAGCTGCTGGTTTTCTGTCTTGCAGAGCATTGCGGTGGCAGCAGAGCTAATGGTCTGACCTCGAAGGTGATGTAGTACTGCATCTGGTGGATGAAGTGAACCATTTCAGAGGCCAGGATGTGACACTGGTGCAGCACACCAGAGAGCTCTGGAGGGCGAGGGAGGACAGGTACAGATAAATTACCCATGAAGTCAAAACAAGGTTAACAAAACAAAACAAGGTTAAATTAATCAATTACATAAAAAAAAAATAAAATCAAATGAGTGTGACAATTTCCATTCTAATATTTTCTGAAGAGCAATTTTCTTCACACAGACTTCATAATCTGTTCAATTATGTTTTCGGCTGCATGTGGGTTTTTCTTTTACTTACGTTTTATTAATCGTTTTTGGTTATTTAAAATGCCTTCCAGTTCCAGTGTTGAGTGTTCTTCATGAAATCAAAGTTTATTGGTCTTTGAGTGAGCAAACATGCAACACATTACTTGGAAATGGTTTTTTAAAAAAAAAAACAATATTATTGTTCAATAATTTGGGAGGCAATTTATCATTCTGCAAAATGTTGTTATGGTGACAGACCTGCGCCTTGTTAAAGAATCTGCTTCGAACTTTTTAAAAGGTTGTTTTAAAAACTAGTTTTGTTTTTTATGTTTCTTAAATCAATAATTAATATATGAGGGCATGAGTAAAGAATAAAACGTATTAATGCCTCAGGTAGTTTAACACGTTTTATGTGCATATGAAGTGCTGATTGAATTCTTAATAAGCATTAGCCTTCATTAGCCTTGTGTGTGTGTGTGTAACATACCAGGCATGGTTTTGAGCAGCTTGGCGTTGCACATCTGTCCCTTCCAGATGTCCGTCAGTGTGTACTCCATTCGCTTGGCTCTCCACAGGAAGTTAAACACTCTGAGGTAGTGGCCCATACACTCTCTGGTGAACACCTGATGACCATAAAGAAATATATCTTAGAAGCAGGTTAACGTTTGATCAATAAATGATTTTCAGAGATGGGCGTTACTGTTGCAATGGGTCCATCAACGTGATAATCCAGACTGAAAACGTCCCAGCCCGTATCACCGGGAGACACCTGAAGCCAAAACGTAGACACAGCGCCACCTGTCAGCAAAAATATAAAAGAAATCTTTGGATTTCTCACCACGAAAACGCAGCAGCACCTCCAGCAGGCGAACGTCCAGCCTCTTTAGGATCTCTGCGTTGTCAAACTGCGCGTTGGTGGCCCTGACTGCCGTCTCCAAGATGCCTGTCAGATTGTGTTGGTACAACGTGGTGGCAGGTCGGGCGAGCTCAGGCCTGCCAAGAAACGACACAGTTACACCCCACGTTCCGGCTGGACGCTGGGACAGTTTGATCAGTACAGAAGGCGGGGAAGGTCAGACTTTAGCAGGTCCATGAGGTGCCTGATGAAGTCTCCCTGGCCCAGCAGCAGGTATCTCCTCATGGCCTGCAGGTGCTCCAGCAGCAGGTAGTTACGGTTCAGAACGTCCAGCAGGTATTTGCTGGTGTCGAAGTACGCCGCGTCGATTTTCTCCTGGAAGGCTCCTTCCAGGTCAGACAGCAGGTCCGCGGCTGCAGGAGAGCGGAGACGAGAGTCAGATCCAGGCATTGACGAGGCTCCACACCAAAGTCTTATTAATAACAATATGTATTTATAAAAGCACTTTACAGTCAGGTTTAGTTGTGAAACATATTTAAGCAATTTACATGATAAAAAAACGCAAAGAAACAAAAAAAACGTTAAATTACAAAGACAAGTATCAAAAAGCAGTAATCCAGACTAGAATTAATCTCTTTTGACTTGGGATGACAATTAATCATGATTAATCAATTATTGAAATAAATGTCAGCTAATTTAATAGTTAATTGAATGTTAGCTGGTGTATACAAACTCGAAATCAGGCTATTTTCTTAAGAATAGAGCAGTAATTAAGTCAAATCTGCACAAAAAAAGCATACATTTTAACATTTAAGATAAAAAAAATAAGGAGACAATGAGAAGATAGTTTATGGAAGAAAAAATGTGGACTTGTCAGATGATGCACGAACTGAGCATGATCATGCGTCTGATAAACAAAACACAAGGTAGTAACCTTGACTGGATTTCCAGTCCAGCGTATCAATATTTTCTGCGATACACCTGCAGGAGAAGCTGCAGATCAAACCGAGTCTGGATCAATGAATTCTGGCTAAGTAGAACCGGCCTGGCCTCCGCAGTCAGAAGGGCAGAAGGACGAAGCCGGTGAGCGGTAAAAGCATCGATCCCTGCCAGTCCACTAACATTGGTCAATATGACCATCAATACAGAGTGGACAGTGATGTCATTAGCAGGCCTGACTCCACAACAACACTGGAGAGCTCAATATGTACAGTGCTGTGAAAAAGTATTTAGTCCCTTACTTTATAACGCATTTTTTCAGGGGGTTTTTTGTCACACTTTTCAAAAACAAATCTAAGGAAAAGTACTATTTTAGATATTTGATCTGAAATATTTAAGTGCGAGAGGGGGGGAAAAAAAGAGCAAAAACAGAAGAAGAAATCTAAACAAAGCGAGAGTCTCACCATCTTTCGGAGTGTCGGCAGGTTTGGACGCTGCGGTGATTTTGCCCGGCGGCGTTCTGTCATGACAAACTTGATGCAGGAAGTTGATAGATTTGCCAATCAGCAGGACCTAAAAATACAAAAAAAAAAAAGATGATTGGTTCTTGTGGAGATTTTCTGCTGTTTCCATGGCGTCGTGTCTTTTGTCACGGAGGCCTGTGAGCGTTTTACCTTGCGAGCCTGGTTCATGGTGATGAACGAGGGGATCATCGACTTCCGGAGGGAATATTTGTCATGCCACAGACGATCTGTCTTCACGTTTGGGTCTGACGCTACAAAGAACTACAAGCAAACAAGATTAAGAGAGGAGAGATTCTTTTGAAACCATTATACAACAAACATTAACTGCAGTGTGATTTAGAAAACATCACCTTCCCTCCAGAAAGCCTGTTTTTAAAGAGTATTTTGCAAAAATACTAATATGTTTTATGGTATTTCTGTGATAACCAAAGCAAAATGGTGCATAATTGTGGAGTGAAAAGAAAGCAAAATGACATTAACTTTTATTTTTTACTAACTAACATCTGAAAGGTGTGGCTTGCATTTGTGTTAACCGCTTCAATAAAATTCAGTGCAGCCACATGCCTTGGGAAGTCAACTGATTAGTAAATACTTGGTTGAAAAATACGTAATTTATGACACAATTTACTCCGCAAAAACTCAAAATCTTACCAAGTTTTTTTTTTTAAAAATCTAGTATATATAGCAAATATCTTAAAACACTTGAAATTAGACAAAATGAGCTTACAAGTAACTTTTCAGCAAGATATAGAAGCTTGTTTTAAATCAATAATTCCTTGATATTAATGAAAAAGTACTAGTTCACCTGGCAAATCATTTCAGTTATAAAATCCAAAAAATGTTTTGATGTAAGTGGAAAATTCTGCCAATGAAAGTAATTTGCCTATTTCTTTGCTGAATTTAGTCCTATTTCAAGTGTACTGATATTTGCACTACAAACTGGACAGAAATGCTGTTTTTTCCAGTGTTGCACTAAAACTCTGGAAACTTTTAGTCAATTTTCTTATTTTCTTAATATGTATTCATATTAGATTTTTCAGCGTACATTTTTATTAGGATTCGATTCAGCTCCACTCACTCACCAGTTCTGATCTAAAAAAAATAACCTAAATATTTTTCTAAAAGTCACGCGTTACATTTTTCATGTCTTATCAACCGTTACTGTAGCGACTGTGCGAGGCCTCCTGGGTGATTTTTACTCTGAAAGGTTTAATAATTTAATTTGGATCGTCTTAAACACAGCACTTAAATCCATTCCAGCGCAGCAGATAACTGCGAATCCATAAATAACATGCGAGAGAGGCTGAGGGGGGTGAAAAGGAGACGCATCCATCATGGCGGTCTCCATTACGCCGCTCTCATCAGTTCTCGTTTAAGAGGCGGTCGTTCTCCCCTCTCCAGCTCCACCTAATGCTGCCGTTCGTCGGGGTCAAACATCGGAGCATTTGAAGGGAACAATGTTCCCGAAACAAGCCATAAACTCTTAACGAGTTTTTTTTCTTCAAAACGACCTCGTTAAGCGCGGCGTTCAGGAGCGTTTCAGTACACCGATCAGACGTGGCCCAAACAGGAAACGACCGCACCTCGTGGTACGTGTCCTCCAGCTCTCCGTCGTATATCCACCGGTAGAGGAAATTGAGAATGGGGTGGGACACCAGGCTGAGGATGTGCTGGACCAGCGCTCTCATCTGCGGGTCTCCCGTCTTCCCGTAGGCGTGAACCGCAGAGGCCAGCTCTCCTCCCTTACGACCTGCAGACACACACGGATCTGGTCACGCAAAGATGAACGCACCGCATAAAGCCGGAGGAGGAACCTCACCCACCTTGGCAGTAGTCGACGAGGGCCGCCAGCGTTTTGAGTCGCACTTTGGGGTCGTACATCCAGACCAGAAGCCTCCTCAGAGTTAAACTGCTCTCTGTGCACATGTTCACTCCCTGCTCATCCTCTACCTGCAACTAAAACCGCACAAACATCAACGATGCAGCGATTTCAGAGACACTCCACAAGCAGTCTGTCTGCGCGTTTACCTGTGAGTGGAGGACGGAGAGAAGCCTGTAGTATTCCTTCAGCTCCTGGTGAAGCGACGCACAGAAGCTCTGCACGGTTCGGCATTAATACATTAATAGAGGATTAATAAAGAAGCAGAAACGCAGGAAGGACAAAATGAACGCATGACAAACCCAAACACACCTGGCCCACCAATCCGAAGGCCCGGTCTAGGGTTCTGGCGTCAGTGTACTTCCTGACTTTGTTGTGGAGCCAGCCAAGTTCAGACAGTCTGCTGCTGGTGTCCCTCAGAGACTTGCATAGCACCACCTTGAGAGGCAAGAGCACATAAGGTTGATGTAAATGTTATTTCCTTCTGCAAGTAGAAGGAAATAGAGACTGTGTTTTTGTAGCGCTGAAACGATTAAGCGGATTAATCGTGATGCAATGATGATTGAAATAATTGTCATCAAATTTAGCAATCGATTAACTGAAGTATAGACTCGAAAAAGACCATTTGCTGAAAGAACAACAGACTCAGAGCAATAATTCAGCTAAAACGATACAAAAAGTGACATACATTATGATGAAAACACCTTTGTCTGGAAATATGTTCAACACAAAACTCCTCAGTGGCACAGATTTAGCTTCACCTGGTTCAATTTCACTACAGTAATCTTATGGTTTTGCATTTTAAGCACAAAAATGTTTATTTTCTACTTTTAAAAAAATATTTTTTTTCTTTTTTGCATCGTTTAATGTATATCTCATGTGTATTAAAGTGGTTAAGTGAAAAATCTGTAGAATATTAATATATTACTTATTATTTATTATATCATTTAAGTAAGTAGGTATGTGTTGCCTTTGCAGTCGATGAGTCTTTTGTCACACATTTACCTTGAGCAGCTGGCATTAATGGAGAACTAAAATTACTGCAGCTTCTATCAAGCAGCCAGTATACCTTAGAATGCCCACTAAGCATCAACAGACTGGTTTCCCAGCAGGGGCATAGTTCACATTTAATGACGCATTAAATTTTCATCTGCTTAACAAATCCTTTTATCTGGGAAGCTTTGTGGAGAAGTTAAGTAGGAGGAAAAACCCCTGTCCAAAATACCTCCATCCTTGGCTAATTTATTTATGTCTCCTGTGGGAGTGGGTCCTGACGGAGCACATCGACCAGAGGCCTATGTTTAGTCTCACTGAGAGAAAACGGAACCAGTCCCACCTGGGGGGACGGACAAAATAAATCGACAGAAGAGAAAACAAAACAAGAGACGCCGATGATCGACCCGCTGAAGCGCCGTCAACAATCATCTAATCCCGTCGTCCACTCTCGCGTCCAGATCTCCTGACCAATTGAGGAATTTCAGCTTCGGGACTTTCAAACGTTGGCCTACCTTGCTGTCCATTTTGTAGCCGTTGTCCTGGGCGTTCATCTTGATGAACTTGCCATCTATTCCCTGGAAGACGTAGAGGACGTCCCGCACCAACGCTGCCTCGTTAACCTCACCTGCAGCGGCAGAAGAAGACCACGATTGGTCAAAGCTGGAGATGCGATTTAAACCAAAAATGAGACGTAATGCAAAAAAAAAGAAAGAAAGAAAGAAAGAAATTGGTCTAAACAGCTTAAGACACGTCTGCTTGAGAACAACATTTTAAATGTTTATTGCCACAGCAACTTAAGGGTGATGAGGCGACATAACTAATGCAGAAAACGCTCTTCCTAGTCTATTTTCTAACTTTAGATTGGCAAAATTATGTTTAGAAACTAAAAGTTCTCAAAACTCAGCAGAAAATAGTTGGAAAGTTACATTTCTGGTGTTGCAACAGAAGTGGGCCAAGCAGAGACCTCCCCAGCACGTGCAGCCCTCTACTTCATGTTGCAGAGACATTTTGGGATTATATTCCTTTGGGATTAGTGATACCGATGGTTATTTCTGTTTTTCTTTAGTCTGCCTCTGTGAGTTAAATTACTACTAAAGTGACATCAATAACTACTTCAAAACAATACCTAATGCTTTAATAAATTGTTTATTTAAAAAAAAAAATCTTGATCTTTATTAGTTTTGTGTCTTAGTTCACATTACTCACCGGCCGCATCACCATCCCTGCGAGGTCGGACCGGTCTGATGGTTGGCACTTGTGGCCCGAGGGGTGGCCGGGTTATGGGCGGAGCCAAGACGGCAGAGGGGGAGGAGCTTATAGGGAGCGCCCAGGCTAACCGTGAGCCTAGAGACTGAGTAACTGCAGCTGCAGACTGGGAAGGTTGACTGGAACACACAAAAAGGTTCTGGTTTGTACTGGAAATAATCTGAAACTTTGTTGGATTACTTATTGAGTTGGTTGCTAGACAAAAGATGTAAAAATACTCGAATGCGGCAAAGTAGCCACGGGTTTTTTGGTTGAAAAATGTTTGTTTTTTTAAATTCAATTTTGAATTTATTATTATAAAGGAACCCTGACATAAATCTAACAGAGTTCTCGTATCTAATTTCTCGAGAAACATTAAATAATCTTCTTCCATTTGCAGCATTTTGCACCATTAAGGTGTAGCCATGCATTTCAGAGTAGAAAACCTTGATGTCGCTCCTTCCCAATTAAAAAGTGAGCCAAGAGTGTTTACTGGTCACTTTTTGACTGAAGGTCTCCTGCATCATTAATGAGAGCAAATGGGATGAAATGGCCTTCAGGTGCCTCATAAACTTGTTATAACATCTCCGGCTAAGAGGTGAGAGCTAATTGGTTCTTCTTGTATCTCGTCTTTTACAGAAACATCAGATTAACAACTTTCTACTGGAAGCCTCTTAGGCGAGGTGTAAAGATAACAGGTGAAGCGTGAACATCAAACCTCACCCAGCCAGCAGTGGCGGCGGCGTGGGTCCATTCAGGGTGTAGACCCCTAGACTTGAAATCCCACTGGTCCCAACGCTTCCAGACAGGCCGACGCCCTTGTCGCCGTAGCTCAGGGCTAAGCTCTGGGGTCGGGTGCAGTAGAACGGGGTGGAGTGCGCATCCCTGGGGAGGGCTTGGGCAAAAAGCGCCCCGTAGTTTCCAACCTGAAGGAAGTCAGTTTCAGCCATCTTTAAATTCACTTTCAGCTGATGAAAACGTCGGATCGTAAAGCTGGGTGGCTGTTTCTCCTACCCTGCTGGAAGGCTTGCGGGGGTCTTCAGAGAGGCTGAGCAGCAGGTAGAGAACCGACCAGCGATGCTTCAGAACACCCTGACGAGCAGCAAAACATAGATTAATAGAAATGTTTGCAGAGGTTAGCTAAAGCTAATCGGAAACACAAACCTGCGTCTGAAGCTTCCTGTGCAGCTCTGAGAACAGAGCAGCGTCTGCTTCTCTCCTCTGGCGCAGCACTGCAAAGGCAACGAAAACCTCCCGTCACTGCTAAAACAAGTTTCTGCTGCTGCTTTGTTTGAGTTCTTGCACTTTATTTAAACATCCAATTTAAAATAAATCAGAAACCGGTGACGTCTCGTCATCTCAGTCTCTGAAGTATTGAGCTATTTCCGTTTTATCGTCAGAGCAGATCAATGTGTTCCCGCCAACTGTGCTTCATCAACTACTATTCAAGTCCACTGGGATTAGCGGCTGTGGTGCAATAAATGTTTTCCAGCGTAAAGATGAGAACGCCCACAAAATGTGGATTTATTATCCGCTCTGCTTCCAGATAATGCCAAAGAATAGCAATGCGGAATGATTTGAAGCTGCCATCATGAATAGTCCGAGCTGCACTTACATTCCTTCTTGATCTTCTCCGACACCAGGAACTCGTCTCGTTCAATGGTGGGGGCGTAGTTGCTGCCAATGACTCGCACGGCATACTGGAACTGGTGGGCGACTTCGGCTTCAGAAACACATGATCAGAAAACAAAAGGGCAGCACGTCATGCAAAAAGATTTTACATTATATTTTGGTGTTTTTATTTATTTCTCCACACTTGTACACTCCAAACCCTCATTTAGCTGCTTCTTTTTTTTAAGGTTTGTTTGCACTAGAGGCCTTTATTCATTAGTAGCTGGACAAGAAGTAGGGCAGAGAGAGAAGGGGAAGACGGGCAGCAAATGGACCAGGACAGCTGCACTGAGGACTGTAGCCTCAAAATAAATTTGGTCGATGCAAGTAGATTCATGACTTAACAAAAAAAGCAAGAGCAGAAGAAATCTGTGAGGGCAAAATGATTTTTTATGGTATGGTTTAGTCTTACTTCAAATTGGATTTGGTTTCAATCCAAATCCAAGATTTGTTTACACATCAACTCTGCTAAATTGGAAAGGTTTAATTCATTTGCTGAAAGTGATAAAGAGAGGATAAGGTCAAAGGCAAGAGAAAACAGCTTCATGCCCATTAATTAGTAAACAGGCTCTTCCTTCAATTTATCCACTTTTTCACATTTTATCCTCACCCTTTTGCATTTGTGCTAAGCAGTGTTTACTTTAATGCCCTCACAATTATGTGCTGCCTAAATCAAAGCGTTTAGTTTGTGATTTCTGCGTGATAAAATGTAAAAAGTCAGAGGACTGTGAATTATTTAAAAGCCACCGTCCACGATGACAGTCTTTTGGCGTGACTGTCCTGCAGGGGCCTGCAGCTAGCAGGGTGCAAGTGCATCCAGAAGCAGCGAATACTTCCAGTTGCTCGGCATGATGACTAAAATGTTAACACAGTAACAGAGCTAATGATAAACTAGAAAACAGTCAATCAAAGCGATCAGGGCAGTAAATCCGAGGAGCGGGATGTGCAGCATCATGAGCTGCCCGCTACGTGCCGCCTGTCCAGTCACAGCTACCAGATAATGTCTCCAAATCATGAGCATTCATTTTAACATGTTGGTAAGTTTTTGATTTTGTAAAAATATCTACACATAGACAACCATCTTGGTTGATTTCCAGTCCAGTACCAATCCTCGGCCACTTCAACCGTTTTACGTCGTTAAAACTCAAGAAAACCTTTAATTATTCATAAATAGCGAGAGGTCTGACGTAAAGTGTTTACGCCGAAATCCCGAGCCTTCCCCGTCGAATCTCTCGATGTATTCGTTGTATGTATGGAGTACAGCTGAAACGCAATACATGTAATTGAAACAAAATGGCAAGTTTTTGAATGGAACTTTGGCTTGGAGGTTCCTTGAAAGATCCAGTGTGGTAATAAGGCGGCCAACCTAACGTTAACTGACGTACCTTCGCTTTTCCCGGTGATCCTGCAACACAGGCTCTGCAGCAGAACATTGGGTGATTTCTGGTCCAGATTTGCCATCCCGTCCGTGGATATTGTATCTGGCGTTTCCCTAAATAATAAATACGTTAGATGGATGTCAAATAACCGCAGCCTCCCTGTTTTAGCGACGCCATCTTGACAAAGCGGGTCAAGCTAGCAAGGCGCAGGAAGTACGTGACCGAGTTCCTTTCAAAATAACAGCACTGACGCTCAACAACGATTAATAATAAAAAAATAAGACTAACATGAGTCATTTATAATTTCAGTTCCAAAAACATAATAAAAACTATAAAAAATAAAAAGCAGAATAATTTCAATACTAAATAAATACTGAGTAAAATGTAACCAATTAATAATAAATTAGATTAAATGAAATATAAATATAAAATATTAAAAATAACTTAAATATTGAATGTATAACATTATTATATATTAAGTTACTTTTCAGAGTTGGAAACTTGCTATATGTGCAGAACCAAAAAGTGAAACTCTAACTTACATAAAACAAAGAAACACAAAAAGTGAAAACATAAAAACATCTCAAAATTGCATATATATATATATATATATATATATATATATATATATATATATATATATATATATATATATATATATATATATATATATATATATATATATATATATTATAAAAGAATGAATCAAAAATTACCAGGTGTTTAATCAAGTCAACAAAAGCAACAGACACTGAAAAATAAAATAGAAGCTAATAAATAAAATGCTAAATTAAAACAATACCAGCAATCATTTTAAAAGTAGTTCTATCATTTAAAAATATATAGAATTTCTGATATATTTTAATTTAGAACATGACTGAAACATTTGAAAACAAAACAGCATAAACGTCCCCAAATAATGGCATGTTTTGTTTAATATTTTTTTTAATCAAATATCTTGACAGAATTTATTTCGAAGGACAAAAACAAGAAGTAGTTGCTGTTATCTTATCTAACTTTACACGAATGATTCTACATTAACCCGCCGAAAGCGTCTCCAGGAAACGGATAACGGACATTTTAATGAAAACATTTCCCCCTTGAAACAAAGTAGCGTGGTTGTAGTAGGGTGTGGTTCCGATTTGACCTCAAGCATTTATTTTACAAAATACATTATTTGCAATTTGTTTGGCATATTCCAACTAAGGATATTTAAATAACTGATTTCGTAAATAATTAAAGTAAAATAAAGTGCAGTCACAGAGACATCTATCAGAGGCAACATCTTAGTGATATAAGTAGGACTATAGTTGCTAACTGAATGTTTTGATCAAATCATTTTATCCTTTCATTTTTTGCAAATTAATTGTACATAGTATATCACACCATTAGAAACTGTAGTAGAAATCTAGTGTTGAAAGAAGACCAATAAAGCTGAACAGTGCTCATCATCCTGAATTTACCCATCCAACTTTCCAACTTTTCATTGGAAAGTTGGCTTATTTCTATTATTCCAATTTAAATTAAACTTGTTTGTAATTATACAGATCAACAAATGGGGTGATATAGTTAAAGCATTTGTTTCTTTTAATTTAAAAACGCCGACATTTTGTTTGTCATAAAATTGTATAGAAAGCCACCAATGTTTATTGCGAAGTCTGCATATTACTGGGAAGCTAAGTGGAAGGAAAAAGTGTCCAACAGGAATAACTGCGGTTTCGAGAAAATTATAATGCAAATCCCGTCCTAAAGTTAGAATAACATTCAGTAATGTGGGGATTGGAGCTCGAAAGTGTTTTAGGAGTCACCTATCCGTGCTGATTTGATTTTCCAGTCAAACTTCATATTCTAAAAGGCTTGCGTAAAAAGAATTGCCATGGCCGCATATTAATATTCAATGATATACAGATTGATTGCGATGCACCTGTAGGTGGACAGTCCGGCCGGCCCCAACTAATCGATAACCAATAAATAACTAAAACAACTAATCAATTACACAGCGAAATCACTAGAGCGCGCATGCGTCCCGCCTCCGACCAGAGGCACCACCTGGCCTCTCGTGACGTACATAAAAGCAAATCTGCTTTGGCCACTGCGCGAGACAAGGAGATTATCAGTACTCGCGCTCAGGTGGAGGGGAGCGCAGGAGAAAACCTGAAGGGGAGGTCAGCTCACTTTTTCTGGATGAAGTGCGCTGAAAGTGCCGTAGAAGACGCCCCGCTGTGCGCTTCCTTCTTGCGGGCTCCGAAGGTGAGAACCGGTCTCCCGTGTCGGGAGCTGCATTCTTGGGACCAAACCCTTTCCACTTTAGGAAGAAGACTCGCCTGAGAAAAAAAAAAAAAAAAAAAAAGTCATGGACAAAAGAAGAAAAATAAAGAGGAAGCCAGCGGCGGTGGGGAAATAGAAACACAGAAACAGAAGAAGGGAGAAGTGTTGGCAGAGGAAAGACGAGCAGGATGGGGATGGATTTCAGTTCTCTCCGGACTCTCATCAGCCGATATGTAAGTTTTTCTTTATCCTGCGCCGCCTTTTATCGCCTCCGTCTCCTCCGTAGACCCAACCGATGTGAAAACATGTAAACCATATCACTCGGCTGGTTTCGGATTCAGCAGAAACAGCCACTCGTGGATAAAGTTGCACTCAAGCGAGGGAGTGAAAACACGCGCTCTGACTCATTAAACCGTGTCAGCCCAGTTGTTTTGAACAGAGTGGTGCGAATTTGTAGCGGCGGTGAAAATAAACCAGCAAACAAAAACAAAACCGTAGATTAGAGAGGAAGCTGTGGATGCACCAACCAATCAGGACGGGATCGGAAGCGGCCAATTTTTCCGTGGTCGGCCAAAATTCACCTCCTGAAAAATCTGGTTGTGATTTCTTCTGTTAAATAAATACAGCTAAAGCCTGTTTTTGGTCTATTTATGTATCGACCAAGCGCATGAACCTTGATGCACACAAAACAAAATAATATTTATCAAAAATACTAAAATGAATGTTTGTTCTGTTAGATTTTAAACTCGTGTCTAAACATGCAGTTTGTGAAAGAGTGCAAGAAGAAAGCTGCTCAGAAAGGTACAATCAGATCGTATCAATTTGTTAGACTACAACAGTTTGTTTTAGTAATTCACATTCCATCAAAGAACCTGGAGAGCAGTTTCTCTGTCTGCCTCAGTGACTGAATGCATCATGAATGTTAAACAATCCAGTTCCATATTCTTGTTGTATTTATTTTTTTGCAATTGAATATGGTGCTTTTCTTTTTTTAATATAACGACATGTTTACTGTAACAGTAATGAGGACACGTTAGAAGATAAAGCTTAGTGTTTGTGCACTTGAGCACTATTTTGTCTGCGGTTGAACAACTGAAAGGTGGAGTCCACAACTCTCAGGTGTTCGCGTCAGGGCATGCAGGCGCTGCAGATCAACAGTTGTTATGACCCCCTTCCAGTTGAGCAAGAGTACAAATGGAGTAGTCGCATGAATTATGTAATCCTGTTGTTTCCTTCCTGCCAGTCAAATCAATGGGCAGCAATGGAGCAGCCAGCCTGCATGGATGCAGGTTGCATCCAGTAATGCGTCTGACAGTAATCCAGAAAGAGCGCAAGCTCTACTGAAACGTAGAGGTCTTCATGCTCACCCGAGGCTTAGACGCTGCCTCCCAACTGTTGCAGCTAGCTGATTAAACAAAATCCCTGCTGTGTGCAGATTGAAATGGAGCCAGACGCATGCAAAGTGGGGGTAGCGACTGATGGGATATGGGATGCTGATTAGCTGTGTTGTTGTAATCGGTTCGACCAAAAAGGATAGGGTGAAATAAAAGAGATTGCGCTGTTCAGGAAAAAATCCTGAATGCCATTCCATTAGTCAGTACTGTGATTGTATGAGTCACCAGTCAACTGGTGGTGTGATGAGGGCTCTTTTTGTTGTGTGTCAATGTAGCCAGGTTTTTTTAATTGCTATATAAACCTTGCAGTCAAAGAAGGCGTGGGCCAGGGTGAGATTCTCACAGGATGATAAACAGTCTGGAGTTTGATTTAGATGTTTCCCACATCAGGAGAAGTAAAGAGTAATTAAACATGGTGTCTTCACATTATTAAAATGTTTTAAATTCATAAAAAAGCAGGATGACCTTTAATGTGTAAAGTCTTAAAATTTGTCTTGAGATGAGCTTTTAATCTTGTGTATTATAGTTTCTTCTCACTGAACTTTTCTGTCAGGCAAAAGTTTGATGTCTCTTATTGCGTTTTGTGACTTGAGTCGGTTAAGGTTACCAGTAATTAGCTGCTAATCTACTCTTCCAAGCTAGCTAGCGTTTTTGCGTCCATCATTGCCACTTGGCTGGACGAAGTTCCGACATTGCTGTCATGATCCAGGTCTTAAATTCCACTCATAATGGTCCTAAAAAGTCTTAAATTTGAGTTGGTGAAACCTGCAGAAACTCTGTAAATAATAAACGCCTTGAAGACACCTTGATGTGGACATGTTGAGTCTTGTGCAGCCAAAGAGAGCAGGTGTGACTGATTTTCAGTGAAGATAAAACATATTTCGCAATAGAGGCGCAATAAACTGAACCGAATGAGACGCATAATGCAAAAGACACCCTGTTGAACTTTCAGTGTTAAAATTTAACCAAATATGTATCTGATAACCATCAAGCCTTTAAAACAAGTTTTAAAGCAAGTTCAGAACCTCAGTCTGACAGAGTGGATTATGAAGAATGACGAAACATTGCTGTCCATCTTTTATTTTCTTGTATATTAGATATATATTTTTTATAGAATTAAGAGCATAAAACGATCCAAACCGACTAGCTAGCATCTATGCAGTTCCTCAGAGCTGTCTTTATGTGCTCCTAAAAGCCTCGTCTGATGCCGCCATCTCTGATTAGTTTAACAGCAGTGGGTGTTATGTAAGCCAATAGCTCAGTTTAAAAGTGTGACATGCCGAGTTTGCAAAGTTTCTTGGTTGTCTCCTGCGTTCAGGCTGATGGAGAACTAAATGTGCTCACTGTAGCACGTAGAGCCACTGCACTTATTCAGCCGGAGCATGAAGCTGCTCTCGTTCAATTCTCATGTTAGTTTTTTTTTAGACTGAAAGTTTTCAGAGTGCTGGGATTTATTTTTTCCCCCCTTTTATTCAAGTCGCTCATCCATTTTGCATGTCGTCCTCAGCAGAAAATGATGCAGCACTTAATCTTATAAGATTAGAAGAAATGCATCTTTTAAAAAGCTTAAGTAATGTCACATTACTTGCAGTTGAAGTAATGGGACATTCGTAGCTGTAAATGTCCCATTTAAATGTTCAACCAGAGAAACCCAATTTGTTTGTAAAATGTATAGTAGCAACAAAGGAATTGAATTGTTCTACACTTTTTTTCTACCACACTTTTTCCTTCCACTTAACTTTCCTTTGACATTCTTATGTACAGCAGATGCTTTAGCACTGATCTTTTGTGACTCTCTCTCTGTGTCAATGCAATAACTGTCAAGTCAGCACTCTTCCTCATGATTACGTAGGCCATAACATTAAATATCTACAATGTAAATCATTTTCTTATTGGTCTTTTATATTGTAAAGTTTCCCTGGTAGTTGAACTTTGGGTTTTTATTAGCTAAAATTAATTGGAATAAATGTTTGATACACCCCTCCCTGTGTGTATAGTGAGTTTACTTTGTATATAAGCTTAGTTTTTTTGGCTTGAAGTACTGAAATACGGCTGAATGACTCCAACGCACTTTATAAAGGAATCTAAAGGAATCAGTGGTCACTACATCTCGCAGCTTCAGAGGTTACAGAACGCTGCTGCACGTCTTATAACAGACGCACTAAAGTCTGACCACGTTTTCTCCCTTCCTGTCTCTGTGTGTATTTTAGGATTCATTTTTGAATTGATGATATTTGTTTTTAGTGCTTAATGGCCTTTCCCCGCCCTGACTGTCCGAGCTGCTGCAGCCCTCCACTCCCTCAGGTCAGCAGCTCCTGATCATGAAGCGTGAGCTCAGAGGAGACCGCGCTTTTGCTCGTAAATTCCCTTGGATATCAGACAGGCTTCTTCTCTTCTTAAATACTTTACCTTCTCTCTGACCTTTGACACCATCTGAAATGTTAACTTTTCAATTTTTTAGCTTTTTGCTGCTTTATTTTATTATTTTAATTCAGGGCTGTTTTCATTTTTTTTTAGGTACTTTTCATTTTAATATTTGTTATGTATTGACATATTTACACCATTCTGTCTTTTGTTGTTTTTTTTATATACTGATTGGTAAAGGCTTAAAATCCTTAATTTTTTACGTTTGGAGTTTTGACTTGAGACGTTTTTTGGTCAATACAAGCTTCTATAATGTCTCTCCTGCTAGTTTCTGTTTACCTTCATTTTTTAATGGATTATATATAAAAAAAAGCCAAATAGTTTCTTAATATTTAGTAGCTCTGGATCCAAAATAAAAATGCAGAATTACTGGAGTATCTCCATTAATGCACTAAAACATACACTGCAAAAACACAAAATCTTAATTAATTAAAGTAATTTTAGTCTCTTTTCTGGTGCAAATATCTTAGTGCACTCAAAATAAGACAAAACTAACTTAAAAGTAACTTTGTAGCAAAATATAAGCACTTGTTTTAACGCAATAATTTCTTAATATTCATAAAGTACTAGGTCCATTATAAATGAGCTCACTCCTATAACTGGTTTTGAGTTGAAGTCAGTGTTAATGTTCCGCCATGTTGAGAAACTGAACCTCTTAATCATCAGCATATCAGTGTCAAGTTCAACAGACTGCGCGGAAATTGCTTTTAATACACAGAAAATATAAAAGAGCTAGTGTAAGACAAGGTGTACACATATAAGCCGTCTCTAATGCAACAGTAATTTATTTGCATTAGAGCTGTAATGATTTTCTGATTAATTCTAGCGAAAAGTACTCAGACATTTATTTCCATCTGTGCTCTCTGCTGCAGTTTCACCATTGCCTACATAAGCAAGAATGATTGCCTTGGATGTAGCATGAAGAGATCAATGGCAGTGATTGTGCAGGTTTAGTTCATGCGGTGGACATAAAACAACTGGCTTGTTAAGATCCCAGGGTTTCCAAAAACATTTTCCACCTTTAATGTGACAATCAACCTGTTCAGGTCATTTAAAATCAAACTGGAATTGTTCAGGGGAAAATTAGAAATATAAAAAAGTTATATAAAGTGTGTTAGACCGTGATAATCAAGTTGAGAGTCCCAAATATAATTGAGAACATATCCTCTGATGTGAATCCAGACGATGTTTGCTGCAAAAACAGGAAAGCGGAGTTTGGTGGTGGTAGCATCATGGTTTGAGTTTAAAACTTGGGTTCTGGTTTCAAATACTAGTTAACCATCAGTTTTATCGGTCCGCACAACAACGAGTCAGAGCATACGCTAGCTTCACCTGAACAAGATTAAAGTTCTGGATTGGCCCAGCCTGAGTTCAGACCTGAATCCAATTAAAAATCTGTGGGGTGATCTGCAGAGGCCTGTGCTCAGGACAAGCTCACAATCTGACAGATCTGGCCACTCCTTTACAAAATGATTGAGCCTCATAATATAATCAAACCATATCATTTTAGTTTTATTTTTGCTTTATAAAATATTTCAGTTTTCAATTTACTTTGGAGTTTATAGCTCACATTAAAGATGAATGATGACAACTGAAATGATCTGGTTGGTCTGGTCACTCTGCAAAAACACAATCTTACCAATAACGTCTGTCTAGTTTCTTAGATTTGTCTCATTTAAAGTGTACTGACTTACAATTAACTACTCAGCAAGATATAGGAACTTTTTAAAATCAATACTACTAAATATTGGTAAAAAGTACTAATTCCACTGGCAGATTATTTCACTTGTAACATGGGCAAGAGGTCTTGTTATAAGTGAAATAATTTGCCAGTGGGCCTAATATTTATTTTCATCAATATTAGGTATTATTAACTTAAAACAAGCTCTTGTATCTTGCTGAAAAGTTACATGCAAGTTAGTTTTGTCTGATTATTTGCACTAGAAATTAGACAAAAATACTTGGTAAGATGTTTTTGCAGTGTGCATCCCAAACAAGTATCAGGTCATCTGAGCGACTGTCTAGATCAGGGGTGGGCACTCCTGGTCCTCGAGGGCCGGTGTCCTGCAACTCTTAGATGTCTCCCTGGTCCAACACACCTGAATCCAACAGCTGAATCTCCTCCTAAGTGCAGTCAAGTTCTCCAGAGTCCTGTTAACGACCTCATTATTTGACTCAGGTGTGTTGAAGTAGAGATGCATCTAAAAGTTGCAGGACACCGGCCCTCGAGGACCAGGAGTGCCCACCCCTGGTCTAGATAAATTAATGAACTCAAACAGGATTTCTCTTCCCTCTGGCTTCCTGCCTCCAACTTGTGGATTAAAGGGTTACTGGTGGGCAGTAGGTCCTCATCCACTTAATCCAGTTTCCAACACTTCTTTGAGGTCTGTTTCTTCTGTTCTACTTTGTTTTGTAATTGTTTCTTTGGCTAGCTCCTAGAGTTAAGCTAATCAGCACACATGTGAGGCATAATGAAATGCTTTAGGGAGGGAAAAAAAAGTAGCTTGAGGCCATTTTACTGGGACTAAAGTAGCTGTTACTGGATGCTGGAAAGCAGGGAGGTGGAATAGTATTTAGGTGACGCAGAGGGCAGAGGATCGCATGAATTCCGTGGCTCTGTCTCATTTTCAATAATTCATGGGCGGACTGGTGCACAATGCAGACGGATGTTTGCGCAGCCTGTTATTGAGTCATGTACAATAGTAGTACAGCTCAGTGTAGCATTCAGGAAACACCAGGGGTTGCTTGAGGGGATCCCAGAGAAGGACAAGAAGGTTATAATTGACATTTACCATCCTTGTGCTTCTGTTGTAAATATGGAAAGGCTTTATTTGTGTTCAACTGGCTGCTAATGGGAGTCAATGGGAGTCAAGGGCATCGACTTGTAGAAAAAGAAGATCCAATTTCCAGGAATTAATGGAAAGCAAGTTTTTTTTTATCCAGTTTTAGGGTGAGCTTTCTGCAAATTTGACATTTGTAACACATTTAGAGTAAAAATACAATTATTTTACTTTTATTTTTTGCTAAAGTTGATATACGTTGAACCAAAACATCTTAAGCATGTGCCAAGGCTGCTCAAACTATCCTGAAGAGGATTATGAAACAAGATAGACTTAAGGTCTTGATTGCTTTGCCAACGTTGGACTTCTGTTACTTTGAAGGGCAGCCATGTATCTGAGGCCTTTTAAAGTGGCTTTTAAGTCATGCTCATGTATCCCATCATCAGCAGGTTTACTCTCAGCCTCATGCTAATCATTGAACACCTGCTTATCCATTCTGTCTACAATCCACAAAGTGCAGTGGAGTTGGCCTCTTTGCCTAAAGGATTTATAGACTCTCACTAAGCCATTGGGTCCTGGGATTGTTTCACTGCCTGTCTGGTTTTTGCTTGCCTCCCACATGAGCTCATGGGAAAAACTTGACTTGTTGAGCCTCATTAATATTTTACAATCTGCAGGATTGCTAAGATGACCAAAATATATTAAATATCACTTGGTTATAACTTAATAAAGAGAGATTCAGTGCTTAGCTATTGGATCTACACTGTGTTCCAAATTATTATGTAAGTGATATTTTCTCAGATTTTCCTGAATGGTCAATGCAAATGATGGTCAGTATAATTTTCAAGTCATGAACTATTACAGCATAAATCCAATTTTACTGAACAAAGCTCCCCATGAGAACAGTATTTTTTTCACAAATAAAAAACTCAAAATGCACTGTTCCAAATTATTATGCACAGCAGATTTTCTAAACATTTTACGGATCATAAAGAACTGCAAACGGTCATTCTTTGAATGTGCAGCATTAAGTGGTCACATGTACTAAAATCAAAAGCTATTTCAATCAAAAACATCCTAACAGACATGTTAACATAGGACCTTCTTTGATATCACCTGCACAATTCTTGATCCATTGAACTTGTGAGTTTGTGGAAAGTTTCTGCTTGAATTTCTCTGCAGGATGTCAGAAAACCTTCCTAGAGCTGCTGGTTTGATATGAACTGCATCCCACCCTCAGATCTTCTGCTTGAGGAAACTCCAATGGTTCTCAATAGGGTTGAGGTCAGAGGTCAGAGGAGGATGGTGACCACACCATGAGTTTCTCCCCTTTTATTCCCATAGCAGCCAATGACACAGTGGTATTCCTTGCAGCATTCATTGTGATGCAGGAAGATGATTTTGCTACTGAAGGTTCGGCTCTTCTTTTTGAACCATGAAAGAAAGTGATCAGTCAGAAAGTCCATATACTTTGCTGAGGTCATTTTCACACCTTCATGGACTCTGAAGGGTTCGACCAATGATTCTCTCCCCATGATTTCGGCCCAAAGCATGACTCCACCACCTCCTTGCTGATGTCACAGCCGTGTTGGGATGTGGTGGCCATCCACCACCAATCCACTACTGCGTCCATCTGGACCATCCAGGGTTGCACAGCAGTCATCAGTGAACAAGTCTGTTTAAAAATTAATCTTCATGTACGGCTGGCCCCACTGCCACCGTTTCTGCTTGTGAGCTCTGGTTAGGGGCCCAACAGCAGGTTCATGCACCACAAGCCTCTGGAGGATCCTCCACCTTGAGGCTCCAGAGGCTCCAGCTGCTTCAAATAACTGTTTGCTGCTTTGTAAGGGCATTTTAACAGCTGCTGTCTTAATCTGATGAATTTGTCAAACAGAAACCTTCCTCATTTTGCCTTTATCTGTACAAACCCATCTTTGTTCTGAATCAGCCACAAATCTCTTCACAGTACGATGATAACGCTTCAGTTTTCGTTAAATATCTAATGTTTTCATACCTTGTCATACGGCACTACACTATCTGATGATTTTCATCAGCAGAGATCCTTTCTCTTTCCCATATTGCTTGAAACCTGTGGCCTGCTTAATAATGTGGAACATCCTTCTTAAGTAGATTTCCTTTAATTGAGCTCACCAGATAAACTAATCAACCAGCTCTCTGAAATTAATTATAGTGATTCAAAGAGCCCTGACACACAATACCATCTGTAAATTTAATAGCACAACAAAAAATGTTATCTTTATGACACTTAAATCCAGGTTGCATAATAATTTGGAACACAGTATAAAGATAATTCTCCTCACTTTTCAGTTACTTTAGCCTCATAAAAAGTTTTACATTACTCAACTAACCCACAGGTATGTAGTATCATACACATATTAAATTACATATTTTCATTTTTTAACAAAACATTAAGAAACTACAGCTTTTAAAGTAAAGTACTTTCACCTGAGTTGCTTGTGTTTTTAGCTGGACACTGCTAGCTAAAAAGTTAATTGTGCTAACTGTATGGCACTAATGATAGACATTAGTACTGCTAACACTAAAGTGCTGCACCTGCATGGTGTTTAGCAGAACCTAATGCTGAATTAACTTCCATCTGTTATTACAAAGTATATTGTCCTCAACAGGGTCAAATTAGTTTCTGCACACCAACCTGTAGTTGCACTTGAGAAAGTGATTCTTTGGAACATTTAAACAGTTTGACTGGAAATTGTAGCTCATGAACAGTGTAAGCCCCATTAAAGGCTCATGTTGGAGTCTGAAACGGTGTATTACAGACCACTAGACAAAGAGACAGATGATGGATAGCCCTGAGTTAATGGTGCATAAAGGCCTCTATCTAAAGAGAGAGACCAGTAGAATAGATGGAGGTGAAGAGAGAAATGATTTTGAACTTGGGTCATCATTTTAGCATTGCTCCTGGTTTGAAGGAAAGTGCTGATGGGTGCACATATGCATTGATGTTCAATGTATAAGGAAATGATGGCAAGAAGGCTGTTTCCAAATCCTGATGATGCAGCAGACATTTACCTCCTTGCTGCTGCTTCTGTTATCCCTGGCCTCTGATTGGTTTGATTGTGGCATTAGCAAATAAACATTAGATGGGATTACACATTATTTTGTTACAGTAATTCTGACATTTGTTTGCGTTTCCTTCCAGAACCTCTGCTCTGAAGCTCAAGCTGAACATCATTGGTAATGTGTTTAATACAGGGCAGCAAAGTGCATGCTCTAGGAATAGAAGGTATTGCATTGAACTTTCAGAGTACTCAAGTGGATTCCCCTAAACATTGATTATTCCGTAACATTATCAATGCACTTTGGCAGCCACCATGATATACAGATGACTGGGATCCTCGCTAACGCTGTTTGGCTTTCAGTCTGGCAGAAAACTGAGGCACAGGGAGAAATTACACAGACCAGATTTCAAATTAATGTGGTTTGTCTGACTAAACTGAAGAAGTTGTTGGTCTGCTTTGATCCAGTACAGTAAGCAATTATAATATACATACATTATAAAATGTATAATCATCATCTTGTAAAAGGTAATTTATGTATCACTTTCCAAGGCATAGATAATGAAGTTCTGTACAAAAAAGGGAAAATCTTCAAAAGAAAAAAGCTCCAAGAGGTATGACGTAAGTAATGGGACCAAACTCGCATAAACATTTATCTTTTAGTGCTGCATTACTCAAAGGCCCAAATCACAAGCCAAATTGTTTTTAGGTGCCACGTGTAGCATTTTAGCATAAATAAATAATCACCACATTAATATTTGAGCATGATTGCCACAGACTGAAGAGGGCACCACTAAATTTGCAACCTAGTGGTTGGTTGTTTTCTCTATTTTCCTGTCTTCATTCATCATTTACCCAAACTGAGCTTCAGCACTAAGGAAAACAGAATTGGCAATCAAGTGCAATCCATTAAAACCATTGTACTTTTTTGTTCTGTTTTTTTTTTTTTTTGTAATAACACTCGTACTACTGGCTTCAATAATTTGCATTAATTTTAGCTTGTGTGACAGACTTTCTCCTTATGATTTTTAAACTTTTGTGTTAAATTTCTAAAGGCTCAGCGTACTTTCATGGCATTAGCACAAAACTTAATTTGCTGTAAAACATGATCTGACTACTTTTATTTTAAATGAAAAATCAATGATTCCTACTAGTACAAAAAAACAACATAAACAATCTCTAACATTAATTCTTACTTTTAAACTGTTGGTTGTCTTGGATTGGTTGGAAACTAAGATGTTTTTCCATTGAAGGAACACGTCATGCATCGCTCCATCAGATTAAGGAGTTCACTATCTCCTTGTTTGCTGTTTTTAGTAATAGTAAGTTGTTTTAAAAGGTGAGAGAAGTTATTCAATAGGAAATTGTGTTTTTTGTGTTGGGACATGTTTGCATCTCATGCAGGCTGCAAGAAATTGTGACACTTTGTTTTATCCTGTTGAAATTTCAAAAACAGTCTGGTGTGTCCCATGACAGGACAGATGCTTTAATTTTGACTTTTATTTTAAGAATAATAAAACATGGTGTGACATGTCTTGTGTTCCTGATGGAAACAATTAACTGGTCACTCCATATCTAACTTTATAAGTAATCATGCTATGAATATTAGTTGCAATTTTTGTAACCGCATTTTATTTAAATAAAACTAGAAAATGCAGAGAGGCAACATTTATCAAGCTGAAAGTATAATGGTGACTTTTAGTGACAGCATTGCTACATGTTTCCACTAATCTAAGCTGTAATTTTCAGGAATTTATCCCCAAGGTACCTTTTCCATGTCAGGTGACCAGTCTCATGAGAACCACATTATGCTATTAGGTTCCCCCTCAATCCCTTAATCTGTATTTTTTTTTTGTCTTTCTTTCTTTCCCATGGAGATCTCACAGCTGAAGCTGAGCAATGTGAAGAAATCTCATTACAAGTTCCCAAATTGTGTTTGTTATATATTATGTTGCTAGAACATAGCACAGCCATTTATATATTTAAAGTGTTAAAAAGAGATCAACAAAATGGACAGAATGTGTAAACATGCCAGAACGAGTCAAGAGTAAAAAAGAAATATAAAAAAAACACAGTTCTGGTGTCTGTACACCAAGTGAGCAGAAATTGTTAATCTGATGTTCTCTGTGCAAACTGACTGTCGTATTTTTCTCCTTTCCCACTGCCTCCTTCTCTCAAACAATGAGAGTGAATGTATCTGTCTTCCTCTGTGACGTGAAAGGGCAGCAGGATTCATGGGGACAGAGCAGAGAGCAGTGAGGAGAAACCGGACCCGACCAGAGCTTAACTGAACACAAATTAATTTAACGCAAAGCCCCGAACTGGCGGCAAGATTTCCAAAAAAAAAAAGCTACAAATATTTGGTTGGAACAATTGGTTTTGTAATTTCAGAGGAATATAGTATTGAGCTGTACTATATTCAGTTTAGCACTATTCTAAACAGATAAACAACTTGACATTTACCGATTTAAATTCTCAAACTGGTAGGCGTTTATAGTAGAAGGTTCAGTAACTTGATATAACTTTCACTGTGTTTTGTTGTTGCCTTGGAATTTTCTTCTTTTAGTAATGGGGATGAAGTTATTGTTTGTCTCCAGATTTTAAAAAAAAAATGGTTCCATGAAACATTTTGACTGCAACTTAAATGATTTTGTATTTTTTGTAGGCAAAAGGTCAGATGTTGGAAAAACATTGCCATCATTGGTTTGAACAGTAGGTTAGGAATCTGAGTAACGCCATGTAAAACCTGTTTAAAACTGAAACAAAGAAGGGAATCTCCAGAAAGATTTGACTTTATCTGTTGATTCTCTTATGATTGATTTTTAAAGCATGATGGAGAACAACGGGGAGAAAGTTGGCTGAACTGGTAATTGGAGAGAAGTGAGGTAGCGATATTAAAAGGTCATGAAGATATGACTAATGAGGCAGAGTGAGGCCTCGGTAAAAGCAGGCCTTTCATAACTGTGTTGGAGTTTGACGAAAACTAAAGGGATTGGTAAGAGCAGCAGAATGAAGAGACTGACCCAGGTATGCCTTTTCCTCAATATTTCTCGTTTTATTACTTTCCATCCCCCTGAAGCCGCCTCTGTTGTTCTGCTTTCTTTATTTGGCAGCAGTAATCTTTACAGCTGATAAAATCAGGTCTCTTAGCAATATTTTAAACCTTTGATGTTCCTGATAATAAGCATGTAATTGTTTACACAAGTAATATGTCTTAAGTAGAAATACAAGTCAGCTGCTCTTTAGACTAACTCTGGAAGTTGAGTCTGTATTTTATGTTGGGTTTTAAAAAAAATCTACCAATTAGACGTTTATGGATCATTGCAGAAATATTCTTGGCCTTCCAAGGCTATTTCAGTCGATTCAGTCAAAACTGATGACTGCATAACGAGGCGTGGAGTGCAACTCTGTTGGATCGAAATGGTATGATTGATATGTTCTGAACAAAATGGGCGTCAATCTCCCATCTGACTTCAAAGCAGAATGTTTTAAGACAACGTGGGGTGATGGGTGGAAAATGCCCTGCTCCCGCTCGAGGAAAATCCAGACTCACAAGTGAACCTGTTATGTATTTCTTAGTTAACTTGGGTTTCCCAACTGGTATAGCAAGAAAACTTGCTAAACCAGGTAGTAGAGGTGCTAGGGTGTGATTTTGTGTTTCTATATAAGACAGGACATTTGAAAACAGAATAGCAGTAAAGAGGACAGGGTATATGTCATAGGAAGAGATTATTGACTATACTTAAATACCAATTTTTCCTGTTGGAAATGATCTGTCTGAGGACATAAACTTTGTCATGTTGAAAGCACAGAGGCAAGGATCAACTTTGACCCTCCGTTTTAGTCGACACGTTTCATCTGATTGCAAGACATAAAGAAAACATGTAGATTGTGGAATTAAAATTTAATGTAAAAGAGGGTATGATCTTGTTGAAATCTAATTATTTATTACATGGGGACTTTATGTACAGTTTGTCTGAGAAAGGGCAGCATTCCCAAAACTTTAACATCTATAAACTTTAATTTCAGGAGCATTATTTGGTGTGTGTATGTCATTTTACCCCTCTTACTTGGTAAAAAATGTTTTGTTTTTACTCAGGAATTATAGCAAACCAGTTGCTAATACTCCTTGCCTTGGCTCATCAAACAGCTGCTGCTTTTTTTTTTGCTGCTTTATCAGTTTTTTTCATCATAGTTTTACTGCGTATGATCTTTGAGTCTTGCTTGTCTTTAGGCTAATTCCTTTTTTACATTCTTCACTAAATTCCTCTTTGCTGCTATTCCAGTCCAATAATATTGGTCTGCTGAACAGTTCATCAACAGAAACAAACACTAAAAACTTGTGTTACAGGAACCATTTATTCCACAATTACTCAGACTAAAAGGTTCCAAGTCTTGTATAATCAGAAGCTGTTTCCTCTGCCTAATGACTGTTTTCACCTGCATACATCAGTGGTTTATCTCGACAAATCTTTCTCCTTATTTAGTTGAACTCATCCACATGTGGGTGCATGCACGCATGTGTAAATGATTATCTGCAATGTAAATCCTGTAATCAAGCGATGTTAGGAAACAAGACTATTTATAGAAGGAAAGTGTTCAGAAGTTGGTAAATAAAGGCTGCAGAAAAAGCTTCTGGGGCATTTTAGGACTTTTCCTCTGATCTCATCAGAGTTTTGGAGATGGCATGGCATTACCGAGGGAAGTGAAAGCACAGACACATGGAGATGAAATATGTGCACATGAGATGTGCCGTTTAATAGTTCTGTCACCCTAAGGAAAACAGATGCCTGATGACCAGCAGGACTGCAGGTGACTGCTAATTGTCCAAGTGTCGTGAACGCAGTGTAGGTTCACTGTAGCTGGATGAGTTAGCTTTATGCAGGTGCAGCGTTACTTTTGGCTCTTGCTTCATTCTTGAGTAAAGACAGTTTCTGCATAAATAAACAGTTGCTACATTAAACTACTTCCCTTGCAATAATCTCTTGACATCGTCACTTCTGATTTCACAAGCATAATCAGGTGATCTTAGTGTTAAGAACTTCTCAGAGTCATGCTTGTCATCACCGGAGCATTAGGCCGAGTCATATGGGGCGTCACGTGAGCGACAGCGGCACTCCCTTCAGAGAAAGCGAGTACAACCAGCAGGTTTATAGCTGTGACACCAGACGAATGGCTTCGCTTGTCTGCAGGAAACCCACAACAATTACTCTTCTGTTCAGCTCAGAGGAGCAAAACCATGTGTCTGTCTGCTCCCTGGCTCTTGTCGTGCATTATTTAGTGTAATATTAGAGCCTAGTCCATCTCTAATGAGTTTTTCAATTTTCTCTCTGTGAATATTTGCACTTTCTCATGATGTAAAGATTAATATAAAAGCCTGAGAAGTATGTGAAAACGAGGTTTCCTCTTGCTCCCATTTAGTTTATGCAGCACAGTGCAGGACTGATTGCTTTGTTTCAAATTGTAGATGTAAAGCCCACAGTAGCATGTTGTAGCAATATTTTAATGCACTAATTTTGATCCTAATATCAAAAACAAAGCTGTACCAAGTGTCTCACACTCATAGTAGGAAGGAAAAAACCTCTTCTAACCCACATTGGTAATGGAAGCAGGTGATTGTCTATTTCAGTTCTTGTCATCTCTTGATGAATAATCTCCTGAGATTTTTCTGATCTGCCGTTTACCCTCACATATTTCCTTGTTTTTAGTCTTCATTTTTCACTGTATGATTTATTTATTTTAACTTTCAGTTTCTATACAGGCAAAAAAGTTTCATCACTGTACTTCCTTTGACTGAGTGTCAAGTTTAGACAATCTATACTTTGAACTGAACCAATAACACATGTACATTCTAGTGTATATTGAAGATTAAGGATGCCAAAAACATTTAAGAGAAATTGTAGTTAACTTGTTTTATTTATTCTAAAATATCATCTTTCATTTGTCTTTGTTATAGAGTTAGAAAAAACAATATGGCTGTGATGTAATGTGATTAAGATTCATCAAACTCAATTAAGATTTGTAAATCAGTCTCATTGTCTAAAAATCAGTTGGAAAAATTAAGGCTTAATCTTTCCATCACACAATCTTCACCGCAAGAAAATGAACCACTTAAAAATTTTCTATATTAAAAGAAGGTGCAATAAAAATGTGATTTCTTCATATTATAAAGATTCCAAGACTCCATCTTTGAGGAATAATTTACTGGTTACCTCCCCTTGTTAGTCTCTTATCCAGGCTAGTAGAGACTTGCAGGTGCAGAATTATGGCAGATGCGTTTCCCACACACTAGTATGCACAAGCGAAAGAAATGCAGAATCACCACTGACTGATTAATAGCAACATTTCTCTCATGTGATCAAGGCATTTCGAGTGTGCGGTATGTGAAAACAAAATCCCCCAGACAGATCGTCGAGTAATTTGTTTATTTAGCTAGTTTTCTCTGTATTCTGTCGTTTCTTTCTGTTGTTGCTGTTGATCTGGAGACTGAAGGTAACGTCATCTCACAGCCTGTTTTGTTCAGCTGCCAGGAAGGAGCGTCACTTATAAGCTGTTGCATTCAGGTCACCTACTTACTTGCAGTCATTTGCAGGAACACTTAACCAAGTTGGATGTATTTTTTGAGAGGATTCATGTGGGTTTGCCTTCGTTTGTTCTTCATCTGCCTGCCTGGAGTTTAACATCCACGACTTATGATTTGTTATTTAAGACTTTTGAACTTCACAGCTGGACTGTTTCATCAAGTTCAAGTCATGCTGTAAATATTTATTTCAGCATTTACACAAGAAGTGTGTTTAAATGGAGCTTAACCCTCAAGGTGCTGTGGGTTTAGTTTTCTGACTTTCCATGAATGTTGACATGTTGAATCATTTCTGCTATTAATATAATTTTAAAAAAGGATTCAGTACAAGTGGTGTTAAGGACTGCCTATTTATACCATAATATGCATTAATATGCAGAGTAGAAACCATCTTAGCATTACCATAGAAGCAAACTTCTACAGTTCCTTATTTCTATTTTTGGGGGTTCAGCCAATCAGCATCAAGAAAATAAATGCAGCTCCCCAGATTTGCTGCTTTCCAAATGGCAGTCAGTAGTGCCTCTGTATTTTAGCTTCCCTATCTGGATTTTGTTTACAATATTTTAGATATACTTCTGGTAAAAAAAATAAATCCAACAAATAATTCAAAATTACATTCCATAGATAATTTTTCTAATAGGTTAATCTGCAAACAGATGGGGTTCAACTGTGTTACTTTTTGTATTTAACAATCAACTGACTTGTAATGAACTTTGAAAGCTGAGTTCAGACATTACTTTCAAGTCCCAAAAACCTAACTTACCTTTTTACAGACCAATTAGCGTTTTTAAAAATATTTCCTGTCACAACAAACACTGGCAGTCAAGGGATGAACTCGAAAGGAGCGCCATCTACTCTGTTTGACCTAAGGCTGTTTTAAAACTGCATTTGCCAAACTATGTACTGTTTTATCAGACTTCCTCCAATGCATTTTTTATATAAGCCTGTACCTTTTATGACAATCTGCACTTGGTAAGAAACGTGTTGTTTCTTTGTATAAAGTACTGAAAGAAATGATTATGCATTAAGTCTTGAATCTCCAAAGAGCCGACGCCTCTTGTCACAGTTAAAGGCAGAACAGTGACTTTTCATAGGTGGATGATGGGGATTTATGATTATCTTATTGGACCTGGCCTGTTGACCCGGCTGAGGCTGAACGAGACAGATGGGGAGCACAGCTGCTTTCTAATCCATGGCTGTAGCAACACAAACACACTCCCAGGCTGCCACACACAGACTGGGTGTCACAGGTAGAAAACATTCAACAAATTTGTGATGAAATGAAAAGAAAACGGAGGCAAATGTTATTATTTTTTTCTAAATCCTTGTCAGTGCATGTTATGACGCAGTCATGGCTGTGTTTGACGCCTGTATGTTTAGAAAAGACCTTGTTTTTCCTTTTATCTTTTTAGCTAAGTAGAATTTGAGAGCAAACTGTGGCATGCAAGCATCATCCTTGGACACCCCGAGTAGATAAACGGTGCATAAATTAGGTGTGTGTTTTAGTTTTTGTTGGGATTCTGCCTGTTGCAGTGGGAGATAAACCACATTAATCATCAGTTGAAACAAGAACGCGGTCATGTGAAGCCGCAGACAAACATGGGTTTGTGTGTTTTACTGTGATTTATTTATTTAGTTTTTTTTCAGTGTCCTCCAAATGTTATCAGGGCTTGGCAGGCATCATGCAGAATTAGCTCTGGTGACAGGGCCCCAATGTCAGTGTCACAAATGGTTTTCTGGGGCTTTTGCTTGTAGAGCAATTAGAAAAAAAAAACGGTTTAATAAATAAATAAATGAAATCCATCTATCATCCTTTAATCCACCTGCTTATTTTATCCAGAGTCGCTGGGCAGTCACATACACCACTGTAGATCAATTATATTCCTTATTCCCAATTTAGTTAGAAAAATACAAATAAGGAAATAAATAAAAACAAATACAGATGAAAACTATTAAAGTTCAGATTTTGTGCTGAACCCCTTAGATTTTACCTTTCACCTGCATGAACAGTTTTTCTGGAGGTTCCTTCAAAATGTCAGATCATAAAATAAATGTATAACCTGGCCAGTTGTCATAGTTACAGTATTTCTCTTTTGGCTATAGTGACAACATGTTTGTTTTTTTTGTTTTTTTTGCGTTTTTTAGAAAAATAATGAATTTTTCCTATTTGGGTCTTTGAGGTGACATAACTATCAGATTATTTCAAGATCGTTTCTGATTGGCTAATTAATACCTTGTGACCTCTCCTCCCCTTCAAGTTGATGCTCTAGTCTAAAGAGACAAAAGTAGAGAAAATGACCCAAACTCTACCAAGTAAACTTCTCACATCTCTGATCGGATTCTTGCATCTGTCAAAATAAAAAAAAATCTGGGAAGATGTTAGTTGTACTGATGAGAGAAAAAAGGAACTGTCTTCCACAGTGATGTAAAAATTCCGACTTATTCAAATTTAGCAAACATCAGGTTGGCACAAGCAATTATTTGAGGACAAAATAATTATTTTACAACGGCCTTTGTATTTATTCAGGGTATCTTTTCCTGATGGAACTACTTTGATTTGAAGCATTCACCAAATAGAGCTTTCTTCTTTGTTGCTTTTTTTCTGTAATGAGAAAGACATCAGCAGCCTATTCTCGGTCTTGCAGCTTTAAAAACCTTCAGTAACTAAAGTTGATTTCTTTTTCTTGTACCTGAATCCGTTTGTCTTTATTAGAGTTGGTGTGAGTGGGTGGGTCGATCTGGAGGTGGTTAAACCTAAAGTGGGTGTTTTTTTTCAGAAAGCGTGGCAGTGGTCAGTGTGAGTGGGTGGGTCCAGCTCTTCCTGTTTACTAGGCGTTCCTGATCACAGCGGGGCTTCAGTTTTCTGGCTCTAACGCTTCCAGGTCCAGATAGAACAGTGTGGGCTATTTGTGAAGAATTGGCACACTCACACTTTGAAATTGGATGGCTAAACTCTTAGTGATGCAATAAATAATTGATCTTTTGCCATTTTTCTTCAATTATGGCATTCTTTGCCATTTTTAAAATATTTGTTACTATTTGTGGGTATTGCATAACAAATATGGCTGTTGATTTCTTTAGAAATATAATTAGATCATCAGCCTGAGTCGGTATTTAAGGAATACTTAAACTTGCCCCTTTTTTTTATACCAAACTTTGAGTAATTCAGTTTCAAAGTAACTTTCTAAACCTAAAGTGATGTTTAGCAATGTTGGTAGTACATTTAGAAATCAACATTTACTGTTCTGATTTTACATTTTTTAAGTTTTAGGGATAAATTAATGGCAATAGCACTTCCTGCAACGGCTCATTATGGGAACAAGATGCAGCTAAACACAGAATCTACACATAATTGACAAGATGAACTAATGGCAGGTAGTTTGTCTAAATATATACAGTAGTTTGCTGGAGCAACTACAGAGGTAACTCTGTGTCTGCTCCTGTACGACTCCTCTCATACATGTTTGATGCTGCGGGGATGTTGGCTGATCCCTGAAGGGCTGCCTTCGCTCTCTGCCACTGTAAGAAAAGATGCAGATGCAGAGTGAGGCGGACAGATACAAAGCCTCTGTGCTCTCCCCATCCTTCTCTCCATACCGCATGTTTCCCTCCCAACTATAAATACACTCCTGAAATCCTCCACATCCTGAAACACAAAACGCCGCTAAAAGTTATTATCGTGCTCCAGAATAGCTTAAAGTCTCCGGTTACACCTGAAGGCCGAGGGGCCGAGACGGCTCTGGGTTCCGAGTCCTGCTTTTATTTTGTAAGGACTCTTTTTTATTTGATTAAATGCAGACGGGCTTTCATGTAAAAAGCTCAAATCCGCATGAAAGCGGAGCATAATCGATGTAGCAGGGATTGTCTTCGAGGCTGTCCAGGTTGTGGAGATGGAGGGAGGGAGGTGAGAAAACCAATAAAGAAGCATTACTGTGAAAACTGGCAGCAGCAACAGACGCCTGCCGTTGTGCTGACTGCAGCTTATGATGAATTAAAACCTGTTTTTGCTAACTATAACCCTGAACAGTTATTTAGTAGGGTGCTATAATTAGCTACATGATGCAAACTACAGAAATTCAGTTGTTGGGATTTGAATCGTTTCAGATCAGTGATTGTTTTTTAACTTAAAACTAAGAACAACAATAATTTTTGAGTGACGACAAATTAGCTAGCAGGATGTGTTTGATCGAGATAAAGGTCGCAAACAAACGCTTTCATGCATAAACATGTACAATCTTGTAATTCCTTCATTTTCAGTCAGATGTAAAATGAAGGAATTACAAGATTCCTTCATTTACTGCTATGAAATAACCTGAAGCACATATGTTTTGGTTTGATTTTCATTCTATTGTCAAAGTTCTTTTAAACCACATACCTCAGGGTAGAAGGACATGCAAAAATGATGTTGGGTGAAGCAGACGGAGCAGGCAGGTGGGAGAGGAAAGAGGGAACAGCAGCTCTGTGGGGGCGGCTTAATTTGGCAAGCCGTATGCTTTCATGTCCTCTTTCACTGAAAGGAAGAGATCTGTCTATAAGATCGGACATGATACTGTTTTAAAATCTATTCGTGATACAGCTGGATGCTGATAGAAACTAAATGGCCACATTTAAACAAATACTTGTATTTTCTCATGTCATCTTTGTCTAATATAAAAAATTTGTTTGGTGATCTGAAACACCAAGTGTGAAAAATAAAATGTCAACATAAATCTGTGCATCCCCATCATTTAGTTTGGTAGCTAATTAGCGGTAGTAGGCTTCCAGTTCAAACTTGTTGGTGCTGTAGTTAACAGGTTGGGGTGTGTACGTGTGTGTAAGATGAAGTGACAGCAAGTGAAAGTGTAAACTGGGCCATGCAGCCTCTTGACACTCAATCTCATTCAGTGGTCACAGATTACTGTCACCTTTTATCAGCCCATGTGATTGTCTTTGAATGTTTTTGTCATCCGGCTGTTGAGCGAGGAATTGAAGATCTCCCAGAGTTTGTTGGTTCAGATTGCTGCAGCTGGCAGACTTTATAAAAACGAAAGTGGGGAATGACTGAAGGAAGAAAACAAGACAGGAAGGATTGAAGTTTAGCCGACTCCCTGATTAAGTGTGTGTCTCTCACTCAGCCTCAGATTGAGTAACGCTGTTATTCTAGTTTTCTTTTGCAAAAGCTTGAATTGAGACATAATTAATCAAGCTAAGATGGTACTGAAAACTAATATCAGAACATGTTCAGATAATGTTTTGCTTTGTTATTCAACACTATCCACTAACTGCAAACATAAGCTGATTTTCTACATGTTTTAAATAAAATTCCAAAGAAATGTAACTTAGGTTTTCATGTATTCTGAGGTGTTGTTTCTATTGTTTTGGATTAGAATCAGGCCCTCAGCATCACATATCCTCCACCACACATAACAGTGGCCATAAGATGTGTTTTCTTATAATTAGTTTTTTGCATATCTGCATGTCGATAGTGTCTGATGCCTGTTTTAGGCGTGCAAAGACCACAAGATGCGACCATTCTTGAACGTCTTTAAGCCGTTTCCTGATTTAGGAAGATCAGCACAATTCTAAACAAGTTAAGTTCACAGAAAAAATGAGGAAAATTCACCTCTATAAACTGAAGTTACAACAATGCAACATGATGAATGATTTGTTTTAAATGTTTTAGTTGATCAAATTCCTTAAGGAGAAATTAATATGCAGAAAAAACTTTCTACTTTAAATTTGTGGGATATATGAAGGTGAAGCTTAATTTTTGATCCAAGCAGACACAAAATGGCCTGATTTTCTCCAGAACTAGTAGCCTAATTCTATTCTTTATAACTTTATTAAGACAATTTGATATTCTTGGCAATAAAACCTCCAAAGTAAGATCTTTCTTGTGTTTTTAACACATTTCTTTTATTTTTTAAAGGTGCAAAAAAAAAACTACTGATATAGTCTGGATGTTACTTGAGGCTTTGTGTCATTAATTGTGTTTAATATAAAATTTTAGATTGCCTGAATAAGTGAAAGTGATGTGGATAATTTTCCTTGTTGCATTGAAAAGGGAATCACAGCGTCAGACCAATGGATGGAACTTTTCTCTTTCTCTTATCGCTCTGTGAAAATGCATGTGTGGGGGAGTGTGTGGACACGTTTCCTGCTGCATTCCAGGCTGAGTCACATGCACATCCTTGTATCCGTGGCAACAAAAACTCTCATTCATTAGGAACAATTCGCTAACTCATTGTAGCTCTCTATAAATGTCTGAGAAACCCACTGGGGTCGATTTAGGCTGAATAAATAGAGCAGAGACACAAAAACAGGCATGTTTGTGTTAAAGTTTGACGTTTATTTAGTTTTTTTGTCTTCTTCCTCCTGCAGTGTGCTGGGGAGGAGAACTGTGTGGACACCAGGACAGTTTATATTGGACATAAGGAGCCTCCTCCAGGAGCTGAGGCGTTCATTCAGCAGAGGTTTCCAGATAACAGAATAGTTTCCTCCAAGGTCAGTGAAAGTATAGAAACACAAAAACATGTCTCTCTTCAGCCTTCAGTGTGTGGCTGATTTATACTTTGCAACAGAACACTGGATTAAAACGTTTCTGTAAAAGAAACAGCGTTTCGCCTACTTTCTGACTGAAAGGAAAACACTTTGTCATGTTTCTCTTTTGCTGTATTTGTTTCTGCTGATCAGTTACTTGTTTTTACACCGAACCTTCAATTTACACGCAGATTGAATATTTCACCTCTTGTGTTTCCAGTACACTTTTTGGAACTTCATCCCCAAGAACATGTTTGAGCAGTTCAGGAGAGTGGCCAACTTCTACTTTCTCATCATCTTTCTGGTTCAGGTAAGAATATATTTCATATTTTGTGAAAGATCAGTGGTTTATGTGTATATAGTATGTTATTCATATCTTTGTTAGGGATAAAGCTTAATTAGATTAATAGTGATTAAGTGATTATTGAAATAATCGTCAAATAATTTAGTAATCAGTTAATCGCTAACTGGAGTACAGACCAAAAAAAAAACACAATTTGCCGAAAGAACAACAGACTAGATATATTTCCTCATGAATTATACATTTTCACAGACAAATTTGCTCCTTAAATGTCAAATATTAATATTTTTGGAATATTTGTCTGTCATTGCAAAGGTTGCCTAATTTGTTAGAATTAGTTCATTTAGTATTTTCTTACAAAGCTTAGTTTTCATTGAATTTAATATTCATTAGCATGCGATTATGTCTATTATCAAACTGGACAGTTGATGCTCAGCAGAGCTTCTTAGATGGATTGTTACTCCCTGCAGCATCTGGATTATTTTCTTGTCATTGAGAAAATAATCCAGCGTATTCTTTCTTGAGGAAAAGTGAGGAAAATGTTTATTTTTTTATGTATAACAGTCAGTCTGTTACAGAAGTGAAAGAAATGTTGATGCTTAACTCTAAGCAACAAAACGTAACTTAAGCTATTCATGATAATAAAAGGGGGAAAAATTGTTCCGCAGTTATGATTCAGATATGACTCCGTTTTTAGTTTTGTGTAATCTATAATCCTTTATCATCTTTGAAATCTTTGTGTTTGTGACCACAGCTAATCATTGACACTCCCACAAGTCCAGTCACCAGCGGTCTGCCGCTCTTCTTTGTCATCATTGTGACCGCCATTAAACAGGTGAGACTTGATTGTTCTGCTACGCGCGTCACATCAGCTTCGACTCCACACATCTAACACCCCTTCCTCTGCGTGTCCTGCAGGGCTATGAGGACTGGTTGAGACATAAAGCAGACAAAGCTGTCAACCAGTGTCTGGTCCAGGTGGTGCAGCACGGGAAACTGAGCCGCAAACACAGTCGCAAGCTTACGGTGCGTGACTGTAACTCAGTCTGATCACTGATACGTAAAACTTTAGCAGAAGCTAACCAGAGCTAGGAAGCTTCCTGGATCTGTAGATTAATGAGCTTCATCTTCTCTCTCCTTCAGGTCGGAGATGTGGTGTACGTGAAGGAAGACGAGTCCTTTCCATGCGATCTCATTCTTCTTTCCTCGTCTCGAGATGACGGGACGTGTTACGTTACAACGGCCAGCCTGGATGGGGAAAGCAGCCACAAGGTGGGCTTTATGCAGATAATATTTCATGTTTTTCACATTTAATCTGTTTCAGATTGCATATAGGGGCACAAATTCTTATGGCGAAATAAAAGTAAAATTATACATGGTTTCTAAATAAGTGTATATTAAGTGGCTATATATTCCTGTTAATTTCTGCATTAGATACTTTCATGCTTCAAATTTCAGGTAGTTGCACATATTTGTTGTGTTTCTGGGTAGTTCAGACACAAAAACGTAGCATTTGATCTGCTAAATGTTAGCTAAATGCTGGTCATTGCTGCCCTTTTTACCAAACAACCATAAGAAATGGATTATTTTACTTTTTCACAATTATGTGCAACTTTGTGTTGCTTTATCACATAAAATCCCAAATATAAAGTCTGTAGTCAAATGAGGAAACATTTCTCAAATTTTCAAGGTGCTGTATAGGAACAAATTTTTTCCATTTTATTTTGTCCACTTGACTTCATACTGTTTTTACCACTTATACTCTTTCTCTTCTTCAGATGTAAACTTACAGCCTTTTTTCACAGACGTACCACGCAGTTCAAGACACCAAAGCTTATAAAACAGAGGAAGAGGTCAACTGCATCCACGCCACCATAGACTGTGAACAGCCGCAGCCAGACCTGTACAAGTCAGTACAACAGACACAGACGCACACGGTTTAAATTTACATCAGAAACATGTCTGACCTCACTTCTTTTCTGCTCTTTTCTATCCAGATTTAGGGGCAACATCAACATTTACATGGGAAATGAGCCTGTGTCCAGGTACGCCAAACATAACTCTAGTACATATCTATTGGATACAGCTTGTTTCCGTCAGATTTTAGGACATTGTGAAACTTTAATTTTCATTTTATGAAGTTATTATTTTCTTTATTTGGAAGAATGTTTCAGCTCACAGTGATGCTTTAAAATAAAATCTCTTCATCTGCAGGGTTCTAGCAGATTTTTGCAGGTTTTGCATTGGAGTTGACTGTTTATTTGACCTGATTGTAGTTTTTTTTTTTTGTCAAGTATATCCTTTGATTCGTTGGTCCGAAGTTTAGTTTTGGCTTCATTAGATTATAATGCAAGAATTTAGAGCAGTAGTGTAAAAATGTGTGGATTTATGAATGTAATTTTGGAGTAGTACTTTGTGTGACATTTCATTGTATTTGGATGCAGCAGAAAATTTGTGGATTTTATTTTTTTTTAGTTTCTTCATCTGGTTTTGTAATAATAATAATTATTATTCTCTTTATTAATGACCAAAACAACCTCACTAAAAGAGTGTTTGTCCTCCGTAGATCTTTGGCATCTCAAAATTTGCTGCTTCGTGGAGCGACGCTTAAAAACACTGAATACATCTACGGTAACATACGAAATACACCAAAACCTTTAAGTGTGATTTTGTGATTTGTGTGTTTTAAACTGCGTTCTTACTGCATTAAGGTGTCGCTATCTACACTGGCATGGAAACCAAGATGGCTCTCAACTACCAGTCCAAATCTCAGAAGCGATCAGCGGTGGAAAAGTAAGCTCCTCCCACACACCCCGGTCTCCCAGTCCTTCATTTTTAATTTTAGAAACCGCTCTGATATTTTCCATCAAAGCTGCAGCTTGATCATCTTCTTTCTCATACTGGATTAGATAATCATCTAATTTTTGTTTCATGACCACCTGTTCACATCTCAAATCTTTTATTCACCGACTGCTGGTTTGTGAGTCTCAGCGGCTCGCTGCAGAGACTCAGTCCATTTCTTTCCATCTGGCGTTGATTGAGTCTCCTGTCCAGATGGCTCGTAGGTGGATCTCATTTGCAGTGTGTTACCGTCATTTGGCATTTGTCTTCCTTTTACCAAAATCAACTCGGCTCGACGTGAATGTTTTTTGTTTGGCCAGTGCTTTATCTGCACTTGTCTGACTGGTTTTCCTACTGTGGATTTCTTAGTTATTTGATTTAATAGCAGCATTTTTATGGAGAAATATGAATAAAATATTGATTTAGCAGAATTTGTTCTTCCAAAAACAAAACGTGTTGTTGGGAATCAGTAATGAATGCATATCACTTTATGAAACGGTACAGATTGAAAAGTTTATAAATTATTTTGTGCATTTTGGTGATTTATTTGAGCTACTTGTTTGTCAGGATGAGAGTATGATGCAACAACTATCTTAAAATAATACTAAATTATTGTATAATAATAATAAAATAATAAAAAAATTATATATTTTTATTATATATTTATATGTATTATATATATATAAGAATTATCATAAATTTTAATGTATTAAATGTTTGTGTAATATTGAAATTTCTTTGATAATTTGAAATATTAATTTGACAAAAAATAAGTGAATACATATCTTTTTGTGGCACTGTAGGTAATATGTAAATAAATGATTGAAATCAGAAAACTGGTTGGTTCAGACTAAAATAACATTAATTTTTATAATGAATTCTCACCAGCTGCTCGTTGTCTCCCCCTACAGGTCAATGAACGCCTACCTGGTGGTCTACCTGTGCATCCTCATCAGCAAAGCCGTCATCAACACGGCGCTGAAGTACGTTTGGCAGGCCGACCCCAACAGAGACGAGCCGTGGTACAACGAGAAGACTGAGAGCGAGAGGCAAAGACACGTTGTGAGCTTTCAGCTAACTTCCTCTAAACCCGATGGAACAAATTCTTCATCATTTTAGTTTCTGAGGCTCCTCTACGTCGCTTTCTTCTTTAGCTGATCAGGGCGTTCACGGACTTCTTAGCCTTCATGGTGCTGTTCAACTACATCATCCCCGTCTCCATGTACGTCACCGTGGAGATGCAGAAGTTCCTGGGCTCCTATTTCATCATGTGGGACGATGAGATGTTTGACGAGGAGCTGGGCGAGCGAGCCGTGGTCAACACGTCGGACCTGAACGAGGAGCTGGGTCAGGTAGAGATCCACCGGGAAACCTCAGATGCTTTAAATACAGAAAAATAAAGATGCAGTAATCAACTCTGCTTTTTCCAGGTGGAGTACGTCTTCACGGACAAGACAGGGACTCTGACCGAGAACAACATGGAGTTCATAGAGTGCTGTGTGGACGGAAACGTTTACGTACCTCATATCATCTGTAATGGACAGGTAATAATAAGATGGATATTATTTTATGAATTATTATTCACAGAAAATTGGCCAAATTATGTTGAATCCCTCTGATCCAAATAGACAAATAAATAATTGCATTTGTTTGACGTGTTTTAAAATTCAAGGAACCAAACTGTAAAATTTGTGGTTTTGTATTATGAGTGCTGATTAGCTCTTTGTTTTATTAAATTAATCCTGATTGAAATGTGAACCTGATTACATTTTGTTGCCCTACTATCTCTGTATGGCTTAGTAATTGTAAAAGTAAAGCAGAAAAGAAAGATGAATCTTAATAATTATTTCACTTGAATTTTTGTAGCTATATATTTTGCTACATTTAAGCCATGATTATCAACGTTAACAGAAATAAATATTTGCAATGCTTCCCTGTGTAATATAAATCTACTGTAATAAATGTTTCACATCTTGAAACTGAAATAAATGATCTGTTCTGATATTCAGATGCAGCTGTAATAAACTTTTGTTTAAATAGCCAGTGATATTTTGTGTTGTTGCTTAAAATGTATTCCTTATAGAGTTTTTGATGAAACTCATTATAAAATAAAATGTATAAGTCCAAGTGTGAATAATTAGTAAACTCAGCCCGTGTTGTTGCCAGGTGATGCCTGGCGCTGCTGGTATCGATATGATCGACACATCGCCAGGGCCTGAAGCCAGGGTGAGTGGATTTTCTCCCTGATGGTTTTAGGGCGCATGTGTGTGTGTAGGGGTGTGTGCGTGTATGTGTGCATAACAACCCTGTTCGTCCACCACAGGAGCGTGAGGAGCTGTTTTTCCGTGCCTTGTGTTTGTGCCACACGGTGCAGGTGAAGGAGGAGGAGACGGTGGATGGGATCAAACATGGCATCCACCAGGGCAAGTCCTCCTCCTTCTACATCTCCTCTTCGCCAGACGAGGTGGCGCTGGTGGAGGGCATGAAGAGGTGGAGCAGACAAACACATGAAGAATTAAGATTTTTTTTCTCCCTAATTCATTTAGTCACTCACTCCTGTTAAAACGCTCTGTGCTGCAGGCTGGGGTTCACCTATCTGCGGCTGAAGGAAGGTCAGATGGAGATCTTAAACAGGGAAGATGAGATAGAGAGGTGAGTGTGACCCCAAATACTCACCACCTCTGGATTGTTTTTTTTTTTATTTAAACTGTCTCACAGTTTACGTAATGATTTAGTTAGTAATACAGAAAAAAATGCATAAAAATTTCAAACTTCTCACAAGCATATTCACAATTCTTTTATTGTCCGAATATGAAGTAGTCTGATCAATAAAGGATTTTACATGGTAGAAAGTGAAGAAAAAATAGCTAAATATAGTGTATAGACTGCGTGTGATGAATTGGCTCTTTTGTGTAAATTAAAAATCTGTGTTCTGTTATCTGTCTGCATGACTGGACTCACTCTGTGGCACACTCTTTTTTTTCATAGTTTTTAACTTCGACTACCCATTCTTTTTAATTAGATGACCTATTAACCTTTTTAATAATGTGGAGCTCAGGAGACAGCTGAATTTCATTAAAAAGAAGTCGCATCACATCACAGACAGAAGACGCACATCCTGTCCTCACAGGGACTCTGGATGTGTAATTCAAGTCTGCATGAATTACCTATTTTTTGTCCTTATGGTGATTTAGTTTACCGGAGCTTTTCTTCTAAAGTCTTGACGTTCAAAACAGTCTTATTTAGTTAAAAGTTTACAGAAAGTAGCAGTGCCACATATAAATGAACTCACATGTTTGTGCATAAAATAGATTTTTGCAGTACTATGTCATTATTTGGCATCATAAACAATTTGTGTTCCAGCTGGGATAAGAATGATGCTTCGCATCATGTTTGACTTTTTGTTTGAGGTTTCCTCTTTAGATTTGAAAAGTTTTTGTCCATGATTCACAAACTCAGCTGCAGTTATTTTGCTCTGTATTTTTAACGACAGGTTTGAGCTGCTAGAAGTTTTGACCTTTGACTCCGTGAGACGGAGGATGAGCGTCATCGTCAGGTCCAGCACGGGTAACGCATCGAAAACTGTATAAATATTTTGTTTATTTTTATGCAGTAGTGTTTTTTTTTTTTCTCCTCTTACTCTGTTTGTTTTCTCTCTGTTTTTGTGAGCAGGTGAGCTGTACCTGTTCTGCAAAGGAGCCGATTCCTCCATCTTCCCGAGAGTCGTCTCAGGAAAGGTGGAGCAGATCAAAGCACGGGTGGAGCGAAACGCAGTGGTGAGGACAAAAACATGACACAGTCACCCATCCACGTTTCTTCAGAAGACATTCTCATAAGAAGCAGTTTTGAGCTGTACAGGTTGCACAACATTTGTGGTTTCCACAGCTACATCCTGACCACAGTTTCCAAGGTTACCACAGGTGGTGAATCAGTGAAGCATGGCCCACGTCAGCCAAATTTTCTCTGTAAACGTTAGAAATGATCACTTTTTGCGAATACGTAGTTGAGTTTGATTAAGTGTAAACAATCCAAGGGGTATAAATACATTCACAAGTCATGTTGCAAACATTTTACATTTTTTAGAACCTGCAAACCTAATTAAAAAAATTTAAATTGTTAAAGTCTAATTTGATTTAATGGTGGAGACCGACCACTCGTGCAAATCCAATCAGTTTTGTCTGATTTCAAATGTAATACTATATTTGTGCTAGAAACTAGCCAAAAATAACTGGTAAGATTTCTGGTTTTTGTAGTTTAAAAAAAGTTGTTTGTCTAAAAGTATTAACTAAAGTTAAAATATCACAAATCTTCTTCTTTAAAATGACATATTTTAAAGAAACAGGTGTGACTGTTTGAGAGTGTGGTTTCAGGTCAGTGTGTCTGTTCAGCTGAAGTAGATCAAGTGAATTAAAGTAGCTGTAAAAACCAGGTCAAAAAGAGATTCCTCTCTCTTTCTCTGAGTGTTTGCAGCAGCAGACAGTTTGCAGCTTTCAGTGGAAATGGAAATCTAGGTTGTGGGTGTTGAACTAGTGACCCTGGTGCCCACACACTGCACACTATTACTCAGAGCTGACACCAAATGCCTTTATGTTTCAAAGCCCTTTCCATGTCTGTCTGTCTGTGTTCCCTCCAGGAAGGCTTGAGGACTCTCTGCGTCGCTTATCGGCGGTTGAGTCCGGAGCAGTACGAGCAGGTTTGCCACCTCCTGACCAGGGCCAAGTTGGAATTTCAGGACCAGGACAAGCTGGTGGCCGAGGCATATGACCTCATCGAGAGAGATCTCATCCTGCTGGGAGCCACCGCTGTAGAGGACAGGTAGAGAGTTGTGTAGCGTTAAAATTCTGCAAACCTCAATAAGACTACCAAAATATATACTTTGTTTTGTACTACCAGAGTTACAATGTCAGCTCAAATGCTCAGATTCTTTTTATATGCTTTTTGCCTTAACAAACACTTGCTTCCTCCCCAGACTCCAGGAGAAAGCTGCAGATACCATAGAGTCTCTCCACAAGGCAGGCATGAAGGTGTGGGTGCTGACCGGAGACAAGATGGAGACTGCGGCTGCTACATGCTACGCTAGCAAGTTATTTCGCCGCAGCACCCAGATCCTGGAGCTCACCACCAAGCGGACGGAGGAGCAGAGCCTGCATGACGTCCTGTTTGAGCTGAGCAGGACGGTGCTCCGCCATTACGGAAGCATGACGTGCGACGCCTCCTCTGGGTGCGTGTTTGTGACCACAGTTGATTCTGTTCTGCTTTATTTAAGTAGAAATGCAAAGAATGGAAATACGAAACCATTCAACTGTTGGTTTGTGGTGTCTTTCCAGTTTATCCAGCGAGTACATCGACTACGGCCTGATAATTGATGGCGCCACTCTCTCCGCTGTGATGAGGCCCAGCCAGGAAGACTCCAACTCAGGGAATTACAAAGAGATATTCCTGGAAATCTGCCGCAACTGCAGCGCAGTGCTCTGCTGTCGAATGGCTCCTCTTCAGAAAGCACAGGTAGAAATTCTTTGAGGCATTAACATAATAAATCCAGTTGGTGCAGCGACGGCAATCGCTGGTGTTTTTTGTTTTCAGATCGTCAAGATGATCAAATCGTCCAAAGAGCACCCAATCACCCTCGCCGTTGGAGATGGGGCAAATGATGTTAGCATGATCCTGGAGGCCCACGTTGGCATCGGTTGGTGTTTATCCAGCATAAGCCAACAATGAATACAAATTTGAATATTTAAGAGTTACATACTACTTCGTTTTACAGCTTGTTAGTGTCCCTTGGTTTGTTTTTACCAGTCTCATTGGTTTTAATCACTTTTACATTTTTTCACATTGCAACCACAAACTTTGGTGTGTTTTATAAGACAGACCGTGTGGTTCATCACTGCAAAGTAAAAAAAAAAAAAAGATTTTTACAAATTGTATTTGAATTGATCCTTTCTGCGTCAATACTTTCTGCAAATTCAGCTACAAATATTTTGGGTATGTATTTAAACATCTACAAACTGATTTATTTTTTCTTTTTTGCCAATGCTATTATTCAAAATATTTCAGCAACTTGGCAATTTTACTCAGATGATGTTTTGATCAAAACCGCGGATCATTTTGTACTGATCCTCTCATCATAATGCTTCCAATGTACTTGGTGATGTTCAGAGTTAGTTTTCTTGGATTTTGGGTTCTGATTGGACCCATTTACTTTTCTTTCTACATTATCATTGCTATGAATCAAAGCTATACCACAGCATCTCTCCAGGTAGCTTTAGCTGATGCATTTAATTACAACGATAACGTGTTTTGTTCGATATACTTTTCACTCTAGGCATTATGGGTAAAGAGGGTCGCCAGGCAGTAAGAAACAGTGACTACGCTATCCCAAAGTTTAAACACCTCAAAAAGATGCTGCTTGTTCATGGACACTACTACTACATACGCATCTCTGAACTTGTGCAATACTTCTTCTACAAGGTAATCCACATTGCATTTGCACTGTTTAGATTATGTTTATACATTCCTTTAATCTCATAAACTTTCTTTTTTTTCCTCCAGAATGTTTGTTTCATCTTTCCCCAGTTCCTCTACCAGTTCTTCTGCGGCTTCTCCCAGCAGGTTGGCAATGACAAAATGTTAAAAGCCGATGTAAGGAATTCATAAATAAAGATAAAAAGACAAGCGCTGGTCTGTTTTCTCAACAGCCGCTGTACGACACAGCTTACTTGACTCTCTACAACATTAGCTTCACGTCGCTGCCCATCCTCCTCTACAGCCTCATGGAGCAGCACATCAACATAGACATCCTGAAGAAGGAGCCAACGCTTTACAGGTGGATTGGTTTATATAGTCTGGGTTTTCACAGGTCTGGATTTGCATAGAGGAGAGTAGTAGGAGACAGAAGTAGTGTGAGAACAACGGCTTCCTAATCCTATCACAGCTTTACCATAGGGGTGACTTTTTGTTTTAGGAAAAATAAAGGTGAAACATGTAGGTAATAAAACAAATTCACTTGGTGAATGTTTTAAAATAAAAAGTATGTGAAGATTTCTAAATCCAGTGAGTTTTTGAGTTTGACTGTAAATCTTGTCTTCATCATCAGAGATATAGCCAAGAACTCATTACTAACGTGGCCCATCTTCATATACTGGACTGTCCTGGGTGTGTATGACGCCATTGTGATGTTCTTTGGTGTTTACTTCCTGTTTGACAACACCACCTTCACCAGCAATGGACAGGTAACTCTGACTCCTCCATATTAGCCCCTCTGTCTGACCAACATCCAACTCTGTTTCATGGACATCTAAATGATATCTGTTCAATTAGTACAACTAATGGCTTTCAAATTTTCCACTTTTGCCATTTTTTGATTTGTCTACAACTCAGATAATAGTCAGTTATGTTTTTTTAACATTGTAATTATCTGCTTATTGCCTGTGTTTCACCACCTTTTGGAGATATCTAACGTTTGCTGGTAGTCCTTAATTTTTGTTCCTATTTTGTCAATTGAAATACTAATACTATAAGTATATTCAGTGGTAATCCACTTAATATTGCTCCTATCTATTCTACTGAATACACCAAAGCAGTAATGGTAGATGATCTTACAAGTTGGATCAAAAGCTGAAATCTAAATAGGTTCTTGGATCCTATTTAATAAAATGCTCAAAATAAAGTAGCATTTCTGTCATCATCTTCTGTTATTTTTGAGTTTCTTTTCATGATTTCTTTTAACCACCTTAAGTTGCTCCTTTGCTACAAATCTTTTTTTTAATTTCATTTGGGTTTTTTCCTCAGCTACAAAGTTTGCTTTTCTTCCTACTTCTTTATTTTTCTTCTTATACTCTTACCTTTGTGTTGCTTTTTCTTTTTGCTTGTCTTTCTTCCTCCCAGCTAATGACAACCAACACACAGATGGTAAGCCTGTCCCTGTCTCTCTGTCATAGTTTCACCCTCCAGCTCTTTCTTCCCCATCTAACATACTGATAGAGAGCAGCATTCACTTTCATCTCATGTCCATTCCTTTAAGCTTCTAGATTTATTAAAGGCATTTGTGTTGTCCACAAACTTCTCTGTGCTTCTTTTATGTGTGAACTTCATGTTAAATGAGTGGATGAATAAGAAACTACCATTCTTTCTCATCTTTGACATTATTCATCCAACATATAAAGATATTTCACAGCTTATGAGCCTTAGAAAGGGGGCTAATTCTTTATACATTCTAAAGTATGTTTGTGGCAAATGAATGTGATTTGAAGTGAGGATGCTGTTAACGGTAAAAGTCAAATGCTTTCAAAATTATTATTATTAACTCCAACATATCTCTCAGATCTTTGTCATTTTCACATTAAATGTTCTCTATGTGTTAAAGGAATAGTTCAGGAATTTTGAAACGATATCCTGTTGAATCTGAACATAAACAGGGAAGCAGGTAATAGTTTACTTGCAGACGCTGATGCTCTTGGCTTTTTTAACCAGATGTTTTGGCCCTGGATGCTAATGCTAACAGCTAGTCAGACAGCACTCAAGACCAAAGTGAACTTCTAAAGTTTTCTGATTCTTTAAACTGTTCTCATGTTTGCATTATTCAGTTACCAAAAGGAACTTTCTCTTAAGAAAAGTGAATATTAGTAGACTATTTTGTTGTATGAAGATTTTTAAGTTTTTCTATAGCTAAAATATAATATGTGCACTTTAAACAAAAGCTGTTGTTTTTCTTATTTATTTATTTTTTTTACATGGCAAATAGAGATGGGAGGTGGTGCATAAAAAGCTTCATTTTGTCATTTTGAAGAAATTGATGAATATTTTGTGAGGTCATGCCTTTTCCTTTTCCTGATGCAGCCAATCAGGAAAAGGAATGACACTCGTGGATTGGCAACTTTGCAAACACCAGTAAATGGCGTAATGTTTGCAATGTTTTTGATTTTTACATTGACTTACTTTTATATCAGACAGAGATGCAGATCTGCTCTAAATTGCTTCAATGTTCCCTTTTGTGTACGAGTTTCATTCAGGAAGATCTTTGGTGGTGCACCACCTCCAGCTTTCATTTCCAGTGTAAATAATAATTGGGTTCAGTGAATCTTCTGAAAGACATGGTGACAGCTTAAAAGTTGGAAGAAAATTGGGTTTGTAATTTTATATTTGTCAAGCTTGAGTTGTTTTAGGAATGTAGAAGTGCGCTTTACCATTTTCCATCCATCAGTCATCTGATGACCAATTCCTCACCTGATTATTGTTACCTGCCATCTGTTTGATTGATTGATTCCTTTCTGAAGCTGTGCTCCTAAACACAGGTGTATCTCAATAAATTAGAACATCATTAATACACACAAAACATTTATTGGTACCCCAAATCATCACTTATTGTGGAAAATTCCCACTAGACATCAAGAAGCTGAACACTTCCTCAAAACTGTGATTTAGGCCCACTAAGCAGCAGTTCAGGTTTTTCTGATTATCCTGGTTCAGGAGTTTCCTGTACAATGTTCTCCTTCCACACAATTTTCCAATACTAACCTTAAATCCAGCACTCAACTTATTTTTCTTATTGAGGAGTTAATCACTGCTTGCTGAACAACAGTCAAGGCAGCAGTCTTTACTGTGAAAAACATATTCTCACTACCTGCTTTTATAATCTATAAGTTCAAATTTGTATTATTCACACATTTGATACAATTCAGGTTACAACATCTACTATCGAGATTGTGTAGACCACAACATGTAAAAAAAATAAAGAAAATTCAATCACTAAATATTCACATTTTCTGTGAAAGTTTTTTGTTTGTTTTTTCAAATGGCCAGAAATAAATGAAAAGATTTTTTTGGGATGCACCTGTATGTCGTAGCAAATTTTCAACAAGTAACCGCTATAACGTAGACTGTCACACACATTATTGTTTCATGGCATCACACTAACCCTTCATGTTATTGACTCTGGTTGTATTTAATGCAACAAGCAGAAAAGTGACATTAACAGCTGCTGATGTGTTTTATCTGCAGATGTTTGGAAACTGGACGTTTGGTACTCTGGTCTTCACTGTGCTCGTTTTCACTGTTACATTCAAGGTAACACAGTAACAAGTTTTTTTTTAAATCTGCCGTTATGAGCAGACATTTACCTGTTGTCTTTTCTTTTAGTTGGTTCTCGATACTCATTACTGGACGTGGATCAACCATTTTGTCATCTGGGGCTCGCTTGTCTTCTTTGTAGTTTTCTCTCTGCTGTGGGGAGGAATTATTTGGTAAATAAAAAAAATATATATATATTGCTTAATGCATTATAAATAACTATGTTTATGTGTCTGATTTCTTTATATATTTTCTCTCCAGGCCTTTCCTGAACTACCAGCGGATGTACTATGTGTTCATGCAGATGCTGTCCAGTGGTCCGGCCTGGCTCAGCATTATCCTGCTGATCACGGCCAGTCTGCTGCCAGACGTGGTGAAGAAGGTGTTCTGGAGGGCACTGTGGCCCACCAACACTGAACGCATACAGGTACGTACTGCACACACACAAACCTCAATTACTGTCTCACGTATTTACTCTTTACAAATGTACCTGTTGTATTTAGTCGTGTTGTAAACAGGCTTCCCAAAGATCGTCATAAATCATAACAAAATCATTCACTTAGACGAGAAAATTTAATTCTTTTTTGCCTCTTGGTTATTTTCACTAAATTAAATATCTAAAGTAGAACAGCTTTCATCCTCAGCTGTAGTTATGAATGATTAATCAGGTTTGACTGCAAACTACTGATGTTTACAGCGCATACATTCAATAACTTGTATTACCAGTGATGACATACAGTATGTAGAACCGGTAATTGTGGCTGAACAGATGTACTCTAGGCTGGGCTACATTCCTGCTGTGCTTTCTGCCAACCTTTAAGACAATCCTTTGTGTCCTCTGCTCATTTTATTACTTAGATAAGTACAACATTTTATTTTTAGTTGCTAACACTATGAATGTCTCATTTATGAAGAATCATCTGTTGCTACTCTAAGTTTCATTTGATAGAAACGTTTTAATCTACTTTGAATAATATGTTACACACTGCAAAAACATATAAGCTTGTTTTAAGTCCTTTAAAAAAGTACTAGTAATAAGTAAAATAATCTGCCAGTGGAACAAGACATTTTTCCTATATTACTAGTTAAAATATGTGACTATGTCACTTATAACTTCCACTTTTTCATCAACATTAAGGAGCTATTGACTTGAAACAAGCTCCTATATCTTACTGAAAAGTTACTTCCAAGTTATTTTTCTCTTAGATTACTTAGACAAGATTTAGACTTTTCAGAAATACTATAAATATTTTGAGCTTGAGATGCTGTCAGAACATCTATAGTGACACCTGGAGCTCATCTCTCCATTGAATGACCTCTAGTGTGTAAAAAAAAAAAGAGACATAAGGAGACCTCTATTATAGAGCTTTAATTATTTATTAAAATGAATACAAAATTATAAAACACATTTATGGGAATAAGCCAACATTGTCTCATTTTTATGAACTAATTTCTGCTTCCACTCTCTTAAAACTGATGGTGTAACTTTTTGATCTATAAAGTTGTAACTCTTTCCTTTTCCTCCTCCACCCTGCTGGTTCCTGCTCCTCCTCTATCCCCCTCTCCTTCTCTGTGGAAGGCTAAGCGTCGGTGCCTTGCCTCCGAGCCTTCCACCATCTTCATGCTGTCTCAGACCTCCAGCAGAATCAGTTTCTAACCCCCGTCTTCCACGAGGTGATCCTCAGCTTTTCCTCTTCCTGTCTCATTGTCTCCCTTTCCTGCATCTCCTTCCTGCTTCCTTTGTACGCCATCAAGCTCGTGCTTTTTCAACTACGTCGCTTTAAAATGTCTTCCCAAACACAGGATGTTTGCTTGTGTATCCACAGCATGGCAGAGATATGACAAGGTTTGAGAGGGCCCTGGCCTCCCAAGGTTCAGACTCATTACTAGATGGAATAGCTCTCACAGAAACCTAAAAGGTTACCGCACGGTAAAGCTTCAAGTTGGTGGAGTGATTTGTATTTATTTATTTTTTTGTTGTTTACTTTTTGCCAGGGTGTGGTGCTTTACTCACATAAATCTGGGATTTCAAATTGTCATCAAACGCAGTCCACCAGGAATGTGAAACACTCATGTCTCTTGAACTTTTTCATTTAAGAACAAACTTTTCTGCCATTGGTGTCAAACTTGGGCAATTTATAATTGGAGCCTATAAAAAAAACAAGATTAAACTATTAAAATATTACTAAATATCAGTGAGTTCTTAAAATTAATATTGAACATCTTTTCACATTCATGTTATTTGATTAACAAAATATTTGAAGCACACTTGAAGGTTCTCTTGTGTTCCTCTGGAGTACAGAGGGCCGGCGGCCTAGATTTGGCCCCCGGACCTTCATTTTGACACCTGTGCTTCAATGTACCTTGGATAATTATGCAGTGCTCACATTAAATCACAATAAATACAATTATATATAATGAAAGGTGAAAAAGTTCAAAGGTTATGAAGACCTGTCAAGTGTTTGATTTCTCATATGAGGGTTTGGCGCCATCTGGTGGCGGATTTTATGCCTGCAGAAACAGAAGTGTATTTTATTCAGACTGCAGATGTTCACTCTTGCATGCTCTGTGGTTGGATTTGCATGATTTATTTTTATGAATTGTTTGGTTTGTTTTGCTAACCCATGTGAAGGTGACATTAAGGTGGCATAGTTTTCCCATTAAATTCAGCTAATTTGCATATTTTCTTGTATTCTATGAAGCTTCAAGAAATGTTTGTTTCAGCCATGCCACCTTCACCTGTTTTCTTCAAATTATTTGCAGCACGCCAAATGTTTTCGTCTTATTTTTGTTCTTTCATTTCTCACACAGAGCGCTGATAAGCTCTACAAGGGCCAGCTGTCAGAGTTCACGCCCCTGGCGGCTCTCCACCCTCCACCCAGGACCGGCGACCACCAGCGAGGCTCTGGAACCCAAAGGAACCCTCGAAGGTCTGAGACCCCAAACAAGAAAATCATGTTCACACGCTGGCAAAGAGCGCCAGACTACCGCACCTTCACCCCCCTGCTCCGATTTACTGACGGCTCCCGTCACCCGAGGCCGGGGAACGCCTATAACGGGGCGGGGCCGGAGACCTCAGTCTAATTTATTTTGTTTTTTTGGGATGTTTTGTTTTATACTTTATCAAATAAAAAGGAGCTGAACTGAACAAAAGAGGGTTTGGCTTTAACCTCCCAGAGCCTCTGAGCTGGAGTCGGACATGTTGCCTCGTTGGGGCTCAGTGGATTTAAGCCGCAACCCTCAAAACAAAGAGACTCGAGAACTGTGATTTCACTCTAAAATATGTGCACTGGCCCTTTAATAGCATCTGCCTTCAGTGGCAGCTAAAGTGTACTTCATCTGTTATTTCTTTGAACTGTTTTTAAGTATTGACTGGGATTATTATTATTATTATTATTCTAATAATGACTCATCTCATTCTGTCGTCTTCAGCTGCTTCATCTCTTCCTCTCTCCTCTCTGCCCCGACCTGCCTCTCTCTAGGAATAACTGCTGTTGGCTGTGTGCAAACATGTTGTCCAGAAACTCTCCGTAGGGCTCTGCGCGCAGATCCTACTGCATTGTAAGGAGGCGTGTAGCAGAGAAGGAAAGCCTGGAAGCCCGGAGAATCAGTTGGTTCTTGTTTGGAAAAATCTCTGAGGCACAAACAAAAGAAAACAAAGACCGACTTTGACTCCATTTTCAAGCTTTCCTGCTCCCTGTAGGTAGTGTTGTCTGGTGTCTGGGATAGATGTAGGCATCGTAAAGCTAGAAGGTTTTATGTTCAGAGCTTCAGGTTGTATAAACGCTCCTTATTTAGCTGTTAGAGATTAGAGGTGCACCAATCCAATTCAGATTTCTGGTTTTTATTGAGATCTGACCTGCAGATTCCAGAGTTTTCATTTTAAATCAAATTATTACACGATTATGCCCATTTTTATGGATCAAAGTACATCTCTTTGGCCTTTTTATTATTTATTTAAACTAAAAAAAAAAGTGAATTTAGGTACAAGATTTTGCTTAATTTGTTTATAGTGAACAGTAGCTGATTCAGAATGATTGTTGCATCTCTAGTAGAAATGGTTCAGTGTTGCCTTATTTGTTTGCTTATCAAAGCATCTAAAAATAATTCCCAAATCATCTTCTAATGACAAAGAAACTCAAAGTGCCCCAAAGTCTTAATGCCTTCACTAAAGACTGCCTTCTGAGGTAGGTACCTCATCAGATCGCCAAAAAAGTTTGATTACAGCTTCAGTAATAATAAAACAAACCTAATGTCAATTTCATAATGCCTTGATGGTTTAAATTTTTTAAATCTATTTAAGACACCAAAAGATAATTCAAAATAAGGGAAATTTATCATTCACACCATGTGAAAACTTTGACCATGACTAAAAACTCCAAAGTATCACTGCATTTACAACAAGAAAATGTAAAACAAAATGATGATCTAAATACATTTATTTAAAAATAAAATTCAATCATTATTCCTACTGCTGCTTATTATGGTTAAAATTGCAATTATATTGACTGTGACAAATCGACTTAACCAAAACATGTTAGGAACCTTTTAATTTTAGTAGTTTCCAGTCGCTTGTTGCACAAAAGAAACACTTTTTTATTAGGTTTAAGTTGGAGTACCTTTGGGAGTGCAAGTTGATTTTTAGATGGCTGATTATTCTGTCTTTCTTCTCGGGTAGCTAGCCTGCAGTCTGCTGCTGGACAGACATGTTGCTGCCAGCTTGTCAGATCAGCAAAATTCCCTTCATAGAGGATCTTTGTAGCAGAGTGCTCACTACATCGCCTCACACCCCTCTGAGTTATTAACTCGGTCAAAGTCATTTTTGGTCAAGAAAACGGCCGTCTTGATGGTGCCATTACAAATGTGAGGTCATATTCCATATTTGGACATGCTTCCTGTTCTCAAAAGGCTTTTTCTTTTGTCAGAATTGTGCATTTTAAAATTACTTTTCTGCTTTGGAAACTAATAAAATGACTGATTAGCATTTTTTAAAATGATTTTTAAGTGTTTTTGATCTAAATAGGATTCGAGTTTATATTACTAATTCCAGTAGAAAAGTGGCCACACAAACCTAAAAAAAACTTGAATAAATTTAAAAATGAAACAAATCCCCAACTCCCAAATAGTGAGATTAAAGTCTACTGTAGTTAAATTCTTTTTTTTTTTTTTTTCAAAAGCCACAAAATAATGTTACAATTCTCCTCTCTCTTTGTAGCTCTGTCTCTCTTTTTCTCTTCTTCTGTGCTGGTGAAACGCTGTGGAAGGTTTCCCACCTCTGCCTCAGCCTCCTCCATCTGTCTTATCGTCGTCATCACCATCCACTGTCCCCGCCTGCTCCTCCTTTGCCACATTCCTCCGTTGATTCATCTCTCCATCAATCACGAGACAGAGCAGATATGCTGCTTTGATGACTTGATTAGGACCTCGATGAACCAAAGCCTTGTTGCTGCTACAGTAGAGATACTTTTAGCTGCTTTACGTTAGGTGCCTTGTGCTAGTTTATGAAATAAATGATTGTTTAAATGCTTTACGGTGCATTAATATGTGTTGGTGGAGCATTTGGATGGTACAGAGGCTCTGCAAAGCATGGCTGCATAGATGCAAACATGGATAAATAAGTTTAAAAGCGAGTTTAAGTTGACTCAGTCGGTGACCAAATTAGCTACGACTTCCACCAAAACATTAAGACTGCTTAGTATCTGTTTCTGTATTATTTCTATCCCTGTCTCTGAGGCGTTTGTATTACTTTTAGTTCTGTAAAGGACATTTTTGTGAAACACACATTATGTCTGCTGTCTTTGTTTTCTGCTTTAACTCTTGAAATTAAAGCAAATGCCTGATTTTTTACAGCTAAAATTCAGTTTTTGCTTTCAAACACTTCAAATCGAAATAAAATCAATGAACATCCAAATCCAGAAATAAATAAAATCAGCACTAACCAGATAAAGATTTGTCAAAGATTTTTGACACATCTTTACTGTTCTTCTATAATTCCTGTCGTCTTTATCTTTTCCGTATTTCAGATATATGCGATAAACGTTTAACGCATAGATTGGCATGTAAAATGTGTGAAAAGCTGCATAGAAAATCTAATTTTTTATTGCAGTAGCATACTCTCATGTTGGAAATAGAAATAGCCCAATAGAAATGGGCCTCTATATAGTAGTATTTATTTTCCAAGGAAACAGGAAGCCATCAAAGTTAGAAAAATTGCTCTGTTAGTTGAAAATACTGGTGATAGTTTTAAACATTTCTTCTTTGTTGTGGGATTTTTTATTTTTTTGCCATTCCTTTCTGAATAAATGTCAAAAAAAAATTTTTTTTTCAACTGTTTTCAACATGAGATCATGTTACTGGAATAAGAGATTGATATAAGACGAGGCTTCGCACATTTCTACCACGAGAGCTAATAAATGTGGAGGACATGACGAAGAAAATGCTGTTCAGTCAAGTTTAGATGATTGTTAAAATACCGGAGCTTTAAAGAATTGCCTCTCATCTTTTTAATGTCACGTCGGAGCTAAAAGTAAAAGTTAACCGTAAGAGTTGGGATGAAGTTACCGGAGCTGGATTGAGAATTTTTAAAATATTTGATGTCGTCTTAAATTTCCACCTAAATCAGACAAAATATTGGAACTTAAAAACGGCAAACCTGAAAACTGCAATGCTAGATTTTTTTTTTGTTACTGTTTAGAGACAGTATTTTACGTGTCTTACGTTTGTAGCCGTGTCATTCAGACTCCCAAATTTGTTGCTACCAAACATCAATGCACCAACGTGTTTATCTGTGGCGTTAGCCGACGCTCAGACACAACCCTGCACCCACTGGCATCACATGAGGAATGACACTTTGCTGTAGAAGCGTTTAAAGCCATGAGTCGGGGGTTGTGGGTTGTATCTCTGTTGTTGTGTTAGCGCGAGACTTTCTAAAACGGCGACCTTCAGACAGAATGCTACCGTTTCTGTTCATCGTTGTAAAGAAATCTGTCCGTCTCATTAACTAATGGCATCGCCCAACTGCTGTACACTCAGATACAGTCAAGACAAAAATATAAACACTGTATACGTGTAGTTTATGCTAACTGTTGTACAGTTTTGGGGTGTTTTTGTATACAGTTTTTAAGAGTATTAAGATTTTACTGTGGATTTTTTTTTTTTTTTTGCCAATTTTTCTTTAGCTTTCAATGGCACACGATTGTACATTTGCTCCAAAATAAAAGCCACAAGTGGATGTATGTGGGGGGGAAAATGGTTTTCTGCTTTGATTGTTTTCTTTAGACACATTTATGTATCAAAATTAGAATGTTCTCCAAGTTTATTTCAGCAAACAGTTCAATAGTTTTGTATTTCAAGTGTTTACTCCCGTTCATTTTAATTATTGCTTAGAACTGGTTCAGGAGTGACTTCTCACAAGAATCTTCACATTGTAGCCAGTTTCCTGGATAGATGGTGACTCTTAATGAACTGACTTCAGTCACATCCACTTCCTGCGAATCGCCGCCAAACTCTTGCTTCACAAATCTCTTAAAAGCTGCAACCACATCCATATCGCTCCAGTACCATTTTCTGCCACACTTTTTCCTTCCACTAAATTTTAAACACTTATTTTGGTCTTCTGAAGGAATCAAATTTCTCTGAGAAACTTTCTTTACTTGACCATTTGAGGCATAAATGTTTAAAATATGCCACTCTGTGTGTATAAATGCCTTCCCTGGTCCCAGAGTGGCTGTTCAAAGTAATCGTTAATCGTCGTAACTCTACTTTTTCAGTGGTATAACAAAAATAAATTCACTTAAGACGTTATTCTTATTTATTGACCAGAGTAGTAATGGATTTTCTTATTGGTGCAGTTTTTGCAAAAGCCACAAGGGAGCAGTAGAGTATTTTTACATGTGTGGTTAAAGCTACAAGACAACCTTTTAAAAGATGTTCAGATTCAGTCTGAAGGTTGAACTGAGCTATTTGCTCACGTTGCTGCAAACTTGAACCAGTTTTTCTTGAAATGTTACATGAAGCTAAGAGGGGGGGGGAGATGAAAATGTATTTTACAGATTTTCCCTAAAGTTGCTGCAGGGCTGCTGTCTGCTCCATCCGAGGACGTCAACAAGATTAGGATGAAGGTTTTGGATCGATTGGTTTCCCGTCATCCTTTTCACATCCCATCTGCGCTGATCTCCACGTCCTCTCCTCCACAGCTGGCAGCAGATGAGACCTGCGAGAGCGCCTGACAAGGATGGGAGAAATATCTAGGGCAAGACTGTCAGAGGTGAAATCTGGGCAACAGTTATAAAAAAAAAAAAAAAAAAACACCCAAAAAATGCACAGAAGGGAAGCAAATAGAGAAAACTGGCAGAGCGTCTTCATCTTGTGCATTTGAGCGGGATTTTCATCAAAAGTTGAAGCGCAGTGACTCACTCAGTCATTTTGCGAAACGAGAGCAGAACGACCAAAGTCTTTTTACGGCCTGTTTTGTCAAATCTAAAACCACTTTAAACTTCAAATATAAATAATGCAGTGTGTCTACCTTGCAATTTGTTTTTAGGCTGCATTACTTAGAACACACTCTAGAATATATAGGCGTGTGGGTGGCGTAATTGAAGGTGTAACCAAGTTCTTTCCAAGCTCTTCATCACCTCTTTAGACTCACCTTGAGCTGCTTGGGGACGGATAGCTGGGAGCACATTGGTGTGTTCTCCTGGTGAAGTATGTTTAGCAGATTCACGCAATTAAACGCCGACTGGCAGTGATGTGTAAATGCAAGGAGCTACAAGCATCTTCAGCAACAGGTGATTTGTTAAAAATACAAGATTTCTATAGATTGTAATCCCATTAAACTGTCAGGCACCTAGAGAAAGTCGTGTTTGACTGTGAAATAAGGGTTAAGGGAAAAAGTTTAGCTTCTCCCGGATTATGATTACATGCTCTCTTTCTGAAAGTTAAACTAAGTAGCTGACTTAAATTAGCACAAAGGGTGGCAATAAGCGGAAAAAAAGAAAGCCGTCTAAAAGTAACAAAAATCCTCCTACTTGTGTAGTAAATTAACAAGTATTACTTTAGATTTAAAGAGGTTTTAGAGTCTTAGTCAAGAATCATTTTAATCCTCCTTAATAAAGGGTTGCAGTTTTTTTAAGTTTTGATAAATTCATACAAAAGATTTGTCTAAAACATGAATTATTTTGATGTTTTTTTCTTTGCACCAGTTAAGAAAAAGTTTTAGAAATAAAAAAAAAAAATTCATTTTTTATATTTCAATTTTTTATCACAACTATGGCTTCTCGTCTGTGTCTTTTTATGGTTAATCTTTATTTTGCATCAGCCCATTACCTAATGTAGAATAATCTCTAAATAGCTGTGCAAATGGCACATTTCCAGCTCAAGCCACTAATTTGTCAAGAAAATGTTTTTTTTGTTGTTTTTTTTTTACAAAAAGTAAATGTGCAACCTGAAGCATTTACAATAGTGTGAAAAAATGTGTGCCCCACTTCAACATTTCTTCAGATTTGTTCTTTTTGTCACGCTCAAATGTTTCAGATCATTAAATGCGACGAATGCAAGCTTTTTAGTCACCATAATCTAACATTACTTGCCTGAAAAAGTGCAGTTCTGTTAGCTGTTATGCTAACATTAGCAACACTAAATGTTGCTAATGTTGGCAACATTTAGTGGGTAAATGTCACGCCCCCTGTGTAAGGAGCTGTGCAGTCTGCCACAATCAACTTCTGTGGATGCAAGTCTAACTCTCAAACCAGACTTAAGTCATTAGACCTTGACCTCTACCCACCACCCACAGTTTGATCCTGTGGTTATAATGTCACACTTGTCTCTTTTCACAGCATTAAATGGAGGGTGGCAATAGGGGCATTCACACGTGAAATCTATGAATTAGCTGTGAAATTGCTGTTATTTGCTGCTGATTGTTTAGATCTCGGGTTTTTAGGGCCACTCCTGCACCGCACAACAAAGGGACTTTCTCGTTAGTGCAGCCTCGCTTTTAAAGGGAAACGGTTTCAGGATGGACGTCTACACACACACACACCAACAAGAACGATTTATACATGCAGTCTGTGTGTGAGGTTGTTTGACTAAATAAAGTAATCAGATTTTTTATTTACCTCTTTTTTATTATTTTCTCATTTTCCTTTCTTACGTTTTCCATCACTTTCTGCCTCTGTGTTTTCTATAAGTGAGGGAAATTGTGCAGAAACTTAATTCCATTTGTCCCCTTGTCATGTTTTTTTTTTTTTTTGTCAAACTCGTCAATGTCCTGACACACAATGGAGTCAAATACAATACAATACAACACAGAACAATCTTAGTGCTCCGGTTGGCAGAAGAGTGAGGGTGGTGTAGGCGTCTTGGTGAGTATGCACAAACAATGTTATAGCCAAATGCATTTTATTCTCTAGGTCACTGCTGAATTTCAACTAAAAAGTACAAAAAATGAACAAAAACACTAGAAAATATTATTTTTGCATCTAATTTTATTATACAAATATATAAAACTTAACAGTTATGGTATGTACTGCTTTGTATTTGACTATCACAATAAACTATGTTAAAGCATGTGATGAACTTTAAGAAGTGTAAACATTTTACAAGCCCCACATGCTGCCAAACAAAAAAACTGTAGGCAGTTTGAACTGATAATCCATTAATTTTATAATATCCTAATCTCTTAGTCAGGGACAAATCAAATTACATATCTTGCGATTCAGTTGGTTATTTAATACCAACTGGTGAATATTTTTGTTTTATTTTTATTGTTTTTATTTTAGTTGAATTTTTACAGTATGAAAAGAGTGAAACAGCGCCCCTCTGGGCTGTAATGTGTGCTTCGTGTTATCCTGCTGGTGTGGCCGAGGAAGGAATTGCAGCGTCACGGAAAAGACGCCAGGTGAAATTTGACTCTAATTAAAAACTAAAGCTTTGCACAGAAACTGGACATCGACGCGGCGCTTTTAGGACATTTTTTGAAGTGAAATAAAAGGTTAGTAAAAACAACAAAATACAACTGATAAAAACATTTAAAGAAATCCAGTTGGGTTACAGTTTGGAAAACGTTTTGTTTTTCTTTTTGTCAACAGGAGTGTCGTTGAAGACCAAACACTGGAAGCAATTCACGGAGAAAAGATGGGAGAAGTTTTGTTAATAAGGTCTCCATCAGAGTAAACATCAACTGTGAGTCATATTTATATAATGCTTTAATGAAGTTTTCCTCAATGTCTCGCCGGAGTTGCCAGTTTGCATTTGTGCTGTGGAGGTTTGTGGTAGAAATGTGTTTGGTTTTATATTATTTTATCTTATCTATTAGATTCGTAGTTTCCTTTAGGAGACATTTGGTCACTTGTTGGCAAAAACAAGAGAACTCAGAAACCCCCCTACAAGCTTCCCCGTTGTAGCTCATGTCGCACGGCATTATGGGAACAGCGACAGGTGTTTTACAGATTTTAACGAGGTATGGCTGCAGCCGAAGTAGGCGTTTCCAAATGAAGTGCCACACCTGATTGGTACAGGTGTCCTGTCAAAGGTGCGTTTGATTTGTTAACCTGGACCTTCTCAGGTCTTTAGGACCTGTGGATGTTTGCTGCGTCATATCAGTGTACACATAAGTATCCAGCTCAGCAACTATACTTCAAAAATTAACTTAGCATAATTTAGAAGGAACGTTTTTCAAAATAAAAGCACTTCCTATTAGAGTCATTAGGAGCCCCCCAACATTAACTATCGTTAACTATTTTCTGCAATTTTCTTTTGAGTGTAAATGTGGCTATATTTTTAAAGTGTTAAATATACATTTAATTTTCAAAAATAAATCACAGCAGTGAGCTATTGTTTAAATGTTGAATGGTGCTTTCTTTAAAAAAAAAAAAGAAGAAGAAAAAAGATTCTTGTGTTAACTTGATAGACTCGTTTGCATTCGCCCGGTGTGAGAATGTTATTTTAGACATTGAAGACTTCAGCTGGGTCGCGTTTTAGATTTTTAGATGTGATTTAAGTGAGCTAAGTTGCTCGTTGTTGACGGTGATGTTGGTTATGTTACCTGTGCAGCTACAGGTCTCGTATAAAAATGGAAATTGTTGCTTTTGTGGTGCAGATATCTTTACTTGGAGCCTGTTGCTTTGTGTGAACTTGTTTAGTTTGGGACTAGAATTGATTTGATCTGACCTGGTTGTCTGTACCAAGACATAAGCCGATTTAATAAATTGCCATAATGCAATTAGACGACTTCACCTGTTTGGAAATATTTCAAGGACAGTCATTGTGCAGAAATGAAAGGTGTGCACCTGAAAACCACACTAATAAGTAAGAGGGTATAATGTAGCTGTGTTTATCAACATTGCTGTGTAGATAATACATTTAATAGTCAATATATTGCTCTGCTTTTCTAAAAGCAGCTAGATCTTCTCAGACATTTTTGCTGAAAGGTTTTGTCTGTGAAAACTTTGAAACTTACTCCAGGTTTATCATGCAGGGAGAATCTCAGGTCTAGCTTACACCGGTATGAGTTGGATCCAGTTCGGCCTTTGTGCTTTAAAGAGCCCAGAATCACATTGAGAAGAGAGGTTAAAGCTTGTTTCACATCGGCGGGGGCTAAATATGGGACACTGCTCACTGTCTCCACGTACGACTGCAGAAGCAAACTAATCTGATTAGCACGCATCCCCCTCTTCAATGCTGAGTACCATCCAAGCGCCCGAGGCAAGAAACTCAACATTTTCTGCCATTTTCAGCGACCAGCTCATAACGTTTTCTCTAAATCCCAGATGTTTCGAAACGGTTTGTTCTCGATTTCTGTTATTTCAGTCTTTCTGTCCTTCATTTTGCTCTGATTCCCTCTCTCCAATCCCGGCCCCGTCCGCTTCCAGGGTTTATTTTCTCGCATTCGGTCCTCCTTTATGCGCTTCACCTTTTTCCTGCAGACCTTTATGCTGATTGATTTTTATGCCTCTCCTTATCGAGCGAAGCAGCCATTGTCAATAAATATTGCCTGTCCTCCGTCTCTGCTCAGACACACACCCAGCAGGAGAGTGAGGAAATTCAGTTTTCCTCCTTTTCAAACTTCAGACTGAGTCCACATGGTTTCTTTGGATTATTGACCTCATATGCCAGTCCTTACTTATTATTTGGGAAAACATGCAGCTGTGATATTATTGTACATGATTATTGCAATGACACTTGAGATAAGCTCCATCCTCTTCTGTCGCCACAATGCTCAATTTGCATGTCCTATTTTAAGTCCTTTGGGATGCTAATATTGCACAAAAGTATCTTTGAATACTTTTTATAGGCACTGTATTAGATTTTCTTCATATCGCTGAGCACTAACCTTTACGCCTTTCTACACTTTCTGTAAAAATCTTTAAAATCGTATATTTCATTACAACTCTAGTAAATTATTAAAGCTTTTTTTCTTGACAGGATGCAATATTTGGTTTTGTTATGCTGAGAAGAACTATTAATTTAATATTAATTTCCGTCATATTCTAACTTGCACCCTGTTTTAGTTGAGAAACTTAAGTATAGACTTGAGTTATTTTGAGTCTGAAAAGAGACATTCATAAGAGTTTTAATGACAAAACCTCCATATTTTTAGGTACAAATGCATGGAGTTGTAAAAGGTTGTAATCTGAAATATGTAGCAGAAAAAGGAACTAAATGGTGAAATGTTTAGTTGGAAAACACTTAAAGAGGAATACTGATGCCGCTGAAATGTCTTCAGATCGTCATCTTCAATGAACCAGGACAGAGAATAATAAGAGGAAAAAAAAGTGAATGTGAAGGAGCAAGGCCGTTGAGAGAATAAGATCTTATAATCATTGTTTGACAGTCTATTTCTCAGGCTGTCTGTGCTGATGTTTCACTCTCAGAGAGGCTCCAACCTTGCACAAAATCAATTAGATTGGACAGCGGATTCATAGTTCTGCCCATCCTTCCTCTGAACTGGATTCACTGGAAGACAAAAGACCTCACTTAGTGAATTCAATCTCTTACATTCACACACAGAGCCGGAGTCTGTCCGCACACACATTATCCAGCATGTTTACCACTCATCACAGTCCTCAGTCACGGCTGAATTGATCCAATCTGAGCAGCCTTGGAGAACTGTATTCAGTTGTGCTGGCATTCATTCGCTTCTTTCTTCCTCACCTCGCTTTTTCTCTGCGTTCTGCCTCTCCAGCCCTGTTTTTCTCTCCCTCCAACCTTGTGCAACTCTTATAGCTGCTACTCTCAAGGTGGAGCTGCTGTCAGAGGGACACGTCTGGGAAGAAGTGCCGCTTCGTGAAGTTTTCTAACCTTCATGGAGTTTTCAAGGCTTGACAAACTCAATGAACTTTCCTCATAGACTGGGTTTAATTCTGGAGTGAATGGGTGGCACCCACTTTTTTCATGTAAAGCTTCTTTATTGAAGCTTTACAGCTAAAGCTACTTACTTTATCAAATATAATATATGCTTGAAGTCTTGATTTCACCATTACAGACCACAGTTCAACCTATTGTATCTTTCGCAGCAGAATACAAGTATCATAGCGATTCTTTGCGCTGGTTTTGTGAAAAATAAATTAATCATTAAGACATAATGTGGACCATTATGTCCACATACTGGACGTACTGGTCCAGTATGTTCTCTTGTTGAAGACCGAAGAGCACATACTGAACCAGATGGATTAAAAAGGTTGAATTTATATATATATATATATATATATATATATATATATATATATATATATATATATATATATATATATATATATATATATTCTGGTATTTCAAAGAGTTAATAGAATCATGGACTTTTAACCAGCTTCAAATGACCTTTGGAGGAGAAGTAGGCCAACAATAGATGCATTTCCATTAACCATATAATTGTGCAAATTAAAATGATGGAAATTACTTGGAAACACAACAATTTTGAAAAAACTCACGTTTTTTGGTAAAACGTTTTTGCGCTAGATTAAGCTGGTTTTTCAGCCGTATCGAAGCACTTTTTTTGCGTCATATGAGTCACGTGATCAACAGCCGGATGTTACTACTGGTGAAAATGTCGAAGAGGACAGGAGTTAGTAGGAGGATGATGGTTTATTTTTATTCTTTTTTTAACTACGTTTTAGTAGGTTATTCAATCTCATACTGCTTGAGACCAACATCTTTTCCACAACCACAGGAAGTGACTATAAGAAGCTCATACCTATTTATTTAGTTGAATCCAAGTGAGGAGGAGTTTATTTTTTGGCTAGGCAGTGTACAGGAAACTGGACTCTTTAAGATTAGTGCATTGATTAAAAAGATCCTTTGCTTGTATAAATTGTTTTTGGGCTAAAGATTATTCCAACAAATATCTTGTTACAAATGATTAAGATGTTTAATAAAAATGAACATCTTTTCCAGGGGTACCAAAATGTAATTTAGCTCTTTCCAAACTTTTAACACACAGGTATTAGAGATGATTATCTTGCTGAAGAACATATGTCCTTGGGACACATGGACAGGATCGAAGCCCCCATGTCAGAGGTCTTGGATAATCTCCCAGAGCCACAGCTGCCTGAGAAACATCCCTGATCCATTACCTTTCCCTCTTCCTCTCCTTTCTCAGCAGATATTTGATAGGAGTTGAAAGTCGCCTCTTTGATTCAGCGTTCAGTCTGCTTCTCTGTCAAAGACCCACAAATACACAGTCAAGCCCTGATGGATGATGTACTATGAGAACAATAAAGCTGAGTAATTACTGTATTTAACTCGGGACATTAATACGGCCCCACGCCCTATGAGCACGCTCAGGTTGTAAGGTGAGGTCAAGACTCATCCTTTAACCTGTCCTCAGGTAGACAATGACTCCATTTTTACCCAATTGTTGAGAGAATTGGAAGGAAACATTTGAAAAGTTGCCAAAAGGAAGATATACGGCAAGCATGTTTACATTAAATTGTGTAAAGCAAATTAAAAAATAGACAGTTTATTCATGAAGATAACTGTAAATGCTGCTTTATATTAGCTAACCATAGTATTTTATCTAATTTTGATATAAAGTATAAACTTAACTGAGTGGAGTAACTTTATGTTGGTCAACATTATTGATAGCCCACAGGCTATTACACCATTTTTGCTCACCTTTTGTTGGATAAACCATCTGCAAAACATAGTGCTGTGGTTTGAACATCGTAACATTTAACATGTAGTATTTCAGCTGCTCGCTGAATAGCTTTCCTAGAGAATAGCGTAAAATTAAACAAAAGAAATAATTTATCTTGTGTTTTTTAAAATTTTGGATGACATTTTAAAATATATTTGGTGTTTTTCAGGACACACAATATACAATCTGGTGCACATGAGAAACCAACTTTAATTTTATTTTTTGGCCCACGTCCCCTTTATGGGCTCTGTAGAAATCACTCTTATGGTAGCACCTCCTGACTGACTGCCTCAGGATTTTTGCTTGGAGAATTGTTTGCTTGCTCTCACGGTCTCCATCTTCAGACCACAAGGCCTCAACCACAAAAACAATTTGTGTTTTTTCAGCCCATCAACTTCCAGTTAACCTGAGCCACTTGAAGTCAGAGCTTAGCCGTGTCACAGGTTGACTCCACACACACACGCACACACAGATCCCCGAGAGACTGAACTTGATCCCTGGCTCTACTGGCTTGTCAGTCACTTGTGGGATTTGCTTACGGATAATTGACAGATGTTGGAGCCGGTCCCAACGGCGGGTAAAGAACGCTGGAGCAGCTCGACAGGTGAGAGCTTCGGTGGGCGTGTCAGTGTGACAGGTGAGGTCTGAGTACAAGGAGGGAGGACCTTATCTGGTAGCAACTGATCTTAGTGTTTAAGAGTGTCTTTAATGAGTGTTTATTTGAGTGGGAAGCTCTCTTTTGTTATTTTGTCTTCAGAGCATCAGCATTGTGTTTGTGTGGGGCTGAGGTGCCAAACATCACAACACTGGACAAAACCCAGACAACTTCAGAATCACAATGGGAAGAAAAAATCTGATTGTTTTGACTCAAAGGTGATTTTAGAAGCATATAAACAACGCACAAAACTAAACAGTCATCAGAGGTTTTCTGTGGAATGTAGCTCGTAGAGAATATCTAAAGTTTGTGATAGAAAATGCAACTCTGGAAGCTGATAAACCGAAGCTCACTTTACAAAGTAGCCAGCCATGATTTTTAATTACTTATTGCGTGAACAAACTTATTCATGTGTGATTTTAGTTTCATTTCTGATGTAATGGAAACACCGCAATTGCGAAGTTGTGTTTTGTCAGCATCAGTAGAATAGAGACAAAGATTTGCACACATTTGTAATGGAAACGCAGCTGCTCTAGATATTTATTGTTTTCATTGTTTACCTTAAGTTGGATAATTTGTTGCTAGTTTCCTGCATGTGTGGCTCACTTAAGATCATTTACTCAATTTATACAAATTCATACTTCATGTATCTAATGGATTATTGATTAAGTTGCAGCAGCAGCTGAACAGATACATTAACTAAATCTACTGTGGAGGGAAAGAGATCAAGAGAGCAGAGAGAAGTTTCCACATAAACCGACTGTTTTCTGCCTGGTCCAGAGCAGTTTCATAGATATCCTGTCTGGATTGGCTGTGTGAGTTCCTCGCAGAGGTCAAAGTTCGACAGATTTCAACTTGAGCGCAGCACAGGTTACATTAAGCTTCACACACCTCCACGCTGAGCACCAATGAGTCATGAGAGAGGCCTCACCCAGAACATCATCTGGAAACCTTTCTAACGTCAGATAAGGTCAGAGTTCATGACTCAACAAAAAGAAAGAGAGACTGGGCAGAAACGGCTTCCACGAGAAAGATCCAGGATGAAAACCACAGCTGTTCATCTTTAAGACTTTAACATCATCTCAAGACTTTGAGAAACTATTCCTTGAACCAGCCATTCCCAAACTTTTCCATTAGCTTCTTGTTCAAGATCCCCTTTGCAAACCCATAGATAATGTTTCAAAATATGTAAAGACATATCAACTTAAAAAAAATTTTTCCTCATTTTTATTCACTATTAAATTATTATTACTTTTGTTTATCATAAATTCTGCCTCATACCTTCTGATTTTAGTTGGCCATGAGTTCTGTGTTGGAAAATGTTATCAGAAGATTTATCATGGGTTTATTAAGCTGATGTTCATGTCATATTATATTATCTGATAATTTTTCTTTATCACAGTCCTCTCTCTTGATTCAAAGAAAATTTGTAATTTTATTTTATCCCAACATTTCTTTTGCAGCAGTATCCTCCACAGCAGGGCTGCTGGACATTTAGTGGGTAGAAAAAACGTTTCCATTTTCTGCTTTCTATGCTGGCAGGGGAAGCAAAGCAACTTGATCAATTTGACTGGCAGCCAATCAGAAAGAAGAGCATAACAAATAAGATTTAAATAAGTTATTTTAACTTTAAAACTAAACAAAAAACGTAGAATTTCATAATTTAAAAAAGGAATAAAATTCTGAGTCAGCCAGGCTTAGAAGGCAATTAATTACTCTTTTCTAAAGTCACAATTTGACTATTTTTCATTTACATTTTTTTATTTACTCTGATTATGTTTGTTTGGGTCTGCACAGAGATGCAGTTGGTAGCACTGTTTCCTTGCAGCAAGAAGGTCCTGGGTTCGATTCCCAGCCCAGGGTCTTTCTGCATGTTCTCCCTGTGCATGTGTGGGTTCTCTCCGGGTACTCCGGCTTCCTCCCATAGTCCAAAAACATGACTGTTAGGTTAATTGGTCTCTCTAAATTCTCCCTAGGTGTGACTGTGTGTGTGTGTGTGTGTGTGCATGGTTGTTTGTCCTGTCTGCCTCTGTGTACCCTGCCTCTCTTTTTGGAACGTTAGCTGGAGATAAGCACCAGCATCTCCCGACCCCACTAGGCACAAAGGTATACAGAAAATGGATGGATGGATGGATGGATATCTTTTGCTTGTTGTTTAATCAATAACATTTAAGTGTGACTAAAGGCAAAAGTGAAGAACCTGTAAGGAGGCAAATACTGTTTCACAGTGCTGTATTCCCTAATAAAAAATATAGTATTAAAGCAGAGTTTGTATTTAGTGTTTTAACGCACACAAAATGATTAAGATGCATAAAGTTATCTTTGCTTAACTTCAGTTGTAATGTAGAAAATAATTTTAAAAATATTACAGACACCTTTTTGTTTATTCTACTTTTCCTGAAGGTTAGTGTTCAGCTGTTCATCCTCCTGCATCTTCTTTCCCTCTCGTTGTCCGTCTCCCTCCATCATCCCCCCGCCTCCCCATCTCTCTTTTCGTCTCCTTCAGTGACAGTAAACAGCCCTCCTGCTGGGCGTCTCCTATTACAGCCTCCGTCCTGATTCTCCTGCTTCCACTGTCCTCTGTTTTTTTGTACAATCTCCCCCCCCCTTTCTTTCTAACCATCAGTCGCTCTGCCTAAAAGCTCGAGGCCTTCTCTAGACGCCAAATCAAAAGATACAAGAGCTCCAGAACAATCACAGAGCCAGAAGGAGAAGGTGGCGATGATGAGGTTGGAAATAAAGGTGCTGGTGATCATGTCGATGGCGGCTGAAAGGAGCCTCTGATGATCTTTAACATGACAAATACAGCAATAATATCGAGATCAGGGCCGTTGATGAGAGGGATTTATGCCGTAATGTTACTATTATGAAGAAAACTGCTATGTGAAGCTAAATGGAGTTCTTAACATAAGGTTAGAAGTAAAAAAAAAAAGGGTTTTATTGCATTTGTTTTGGAGATTCTTTTAATATACTAATATACCCAGCTGTTTGGTGTTGATGGACCGACGACTGCTAAGTGGCGTTTCAGTTAACCTCAATTACATCATGAATAAAACAGGGATATACAGTACGTACAGCAGATCCTGGTAAATTACTCCCTCCAGGATTAACCCAGGTTGTTGACTACTGAGCTTAGGGTGATGAAGTTATTTTATATGGCTTGAAGGAGAATGTAGTGGTTGGTGGTGTAAATGAAGCCTAAATGTCTGGTTTTAGAAGTTCACCTGGATGCTTTAAAGTGGAAAGCAGTGTCAAACTACTTCATGTGTGAATAAAGAGAGACCGGCTTCCAAAAGTATTCACACAACTTGAATTGATTACGTCACCAAAAACTTCAATGAATTTATTGTGATTTTAGGATTTAGGCCAAAACTTTACAATAGACTCATAACAAAGTTTATTTTTTGATGTATAAAAATGCAGACGTGGACGACCTCAATTAACAAACATCAGAATTGGTTTGCTGAAAATCTTCTATTAAGCACCTTTTATTGTCCAATTATTAATCAAAAAGTAATAATCAACAGATTATTTTTATAGCTGCAGATGCTGCAAATGACCAAGTGTACACTTAGGGGTTGCTGATGTTGCATTTTAGGCAATACAATTTTATTTTCTTATTAAAAAGTGGTTAACTGAAAAATCTGCAGAATGTGGTCGGTATGACTAGAAAAACGTAAATTCAGTCCACTTCTTATTTAACCTTTGAAACACTAAAAACAAAAGTAGACATAATGCTTATTGGCTTTCTGAATCATAATCAAAGCAGCTTGCCACCACTAGAGCCTTGCAAAAATATTCATGTTACAAACCCAACTTCAATAAAGTGTGTAAAGATTTAATCAGAATTAGGTTATAAAACAAGCTTTGAACTTCTCACAGAGCTCTGTTCAGTCCATCATCTGAAAAGTGAAAGAGTTTTGCATAAACATACCAATACATGGTCATCCACCTAAACTTGGGACCTTCCTGAGCCTATCCTCTAAGCAGCGTTTGAATTATAGAGGGGATTACAAGTAGCATGCTGTGCACAAGGCAGTTTATCAGGTTACAGTTTATCAACAATTTTACATGTTTTTCTGTCTTAAAAAACAGAAATGCTTGGCAAAAAAAACAAAAACGTAAAATCAACAATATGCAAATGCTCCAAGAATTCACAAATCATGTTTTCAGGGGAGCTGCAGCCTTAAGACGAGGCAGGCTCCCTTCGGTGCACACTGCGGCTCCCGGGTAAGAGGCGACGGTTCGTGTGTTTTCTGATCTTGTGTTAACAAATTACCCAAAAGGAAGCAAGCAAATTAATTAGCGCGTACTTGCAAATTAATCAGTTAATCAGAATGTAGGAACAAATTGCATATTTGCACAAAATAAACAATTTGTGCATAATGTATAAAAATTTGGCTCCTGTTTATTATAACGGTGCAGATGATGAGGTTTTTCTTGCTGTTGTCTTGTAATAAAGAAAATAAAAGCATTGTCCATCAGAGATTAGGGATGGGTTTATGAACATATGATTTAAAAAAAAAAATCAGTTTTCTGATTTCTTTCAACACCTTTTCACATATGAGACGGCAATGGTTTTGTTTGGTCGTACAGCTGCAGAGAAATATTTGTGTTCATTCAAACTGAATCTGATGGTCTGACTTTGATTACATTTTACTCAAAACCAAAACTCCACCCACTCAGAAATGAGCGCAGAAGTTTGAATTTTCAGTAACACAGGATATATAACTTCATCAACTTAAAAAGCAAATGATATCTGATAGTGAGACTAAATAGATCACAAAATTACATATGAAGTAGAAAAAAGTCAGCCAAGTCTGTTGTTTTGGCCAAAGTAAAGTTCTGAAATCAGTGAAAATGTGTGTGCAGAGCTAAAAGTTGGCTCTACAAACAGACATTTAGTAAAGAAATGTTGTAATTCTACCTGGAAAAACAGATTTGATTTAATATCAGTCAGTAAACACAGTTTTTCTGCACTGTACACCACAACTTATTCTGTTTATATCTTTACCTGTAGGTGTTAGTTTACATTGAAAATTGACCATAAATTTAAACTTGTGCATCCATATCTGGTCTAATGAAAATGGTTTTAGGTATTGTTGTGCATCAGTCCCACATTAAAAAAGAATAAATTCATGATCTACAAGAAGAGAGAACTTATTGGTTTAATTAGAATTGTTTATCAGATTATATACTTTACTAAATCTTTGAGATGTATATTTGAGACCAAAAACAATTAAATGCATATTTAGTAATAAAATCAGTTCCAATTGTTTTCAACAATTAGTCCCTTGATTATATGATTATGTTTGCATAACAATAAAAAACCCTCCATTTAATATAAATTCCTCTTTCAACTAAAAGGTTTTTGACACTTGACATTATTGTATTTTCATATACTTTTAATTTAACCTGATGCCAGCTGTGTGTGTGTGCTTGTGTGTATGCATCTCCTCATATCTCATAAGTTTATCAAGTACAAATGCAAAAACCGTGTGTTGTGGCTCTTCAGCGGGGAGAAAAAGTCAGAAATCTGAGAAAAAAAAATTACTCTTAATGCTTCCCATCTCCTACTCTGTGGGTCTGGACAGCGCCCTGCAGGGCCTATAAATACGCACACACTCACACACACACCCCCAGCACGCATAGCCAGTTCAGAACCCTGAAGCTTCAGTGGCAACTTGGAGGGCCAGAATAATGACTTCCATAATGTCTTCCTACAGTGACGGGAGAAGAAAGTGTGAGAGGAGAGGGAGCACTTTCCTTCCAGGACTGTAGGAGTCCTTTTGTCGCTTGCCCTGCGGGAGCTTTTAGTCCTCGCCGCAACTTATTGGTTGTCCAGCCGTGTGGGTTCGGTGGCTAAGAGGAGGAGGGGGTGGGGGGCGATTGATACAGTAAAATCCTCTGGCCGTGAAGATTCAGGGATTCAGAGGCTGTTTGTGTCGAGTGGAGGTCAAACCTACAGTCGATCAGCTTCCCTCCCTGTGTCACCTTTTATTTTCAACACTTTTTTTCCTCCTCTCCTGAATTCGATTGATCATTTCTTTATTATTATTTTTCTAGCTGATGTGAGTTTGCAGTGGTTCAATATGTAATTTGTCATATCGGCTCGTGCTAGTTGAGCATCTGGAGAGGATTAGAGACAAACGTCCTTCTGGTTGATAAAAATACAATCAACTAAAGCCTTTGCTCACTTTTTAGCTCCTTTAACTATATGTAGCATAATTATACTATATTAATATTTACAAATCATCCAGTCTATCTATCAATAATCACTCAAAGGATACCAATTACAAATTTAAAGGATGTTTTGTACCTTTTTCTGGAATTAACTTATTTGATATTGAAACTAAAATGAATATATTTACAATGAAATAGAAGATGTGTCAGAAAAGCCAGCAGAAACTGGTAATTAATATAATCAGAAATGTATTGTATTATTAATCATGCAGCATCTCAACTCATTTGATTAGATAAAAAGAAACACAAGAAAATGACAATTTATAATATTAATTCTTAAAATAAATGTTACCGTAATTCTAAAATAAGGCTATTTCTAAACATAATGCTGATCCTATTTCTAAAGATAATACTAAGGTCCCTAAGCAGTTGAATATTCCTGTTGGTTACAGCGGTACAGCTTGGTACAGTTATTTCAAAGCTCCACATTCAGATATAAAACTGTCTCACTCAGCCATAAAAATCTCCAACAACACAGAAAAAAAGCTACTTAGTTTGTTTTTTTAGGAATAAAGTTACTAGGGTTAGTTTACAGGGTTTGTGTGTAACACCTAACAGGTACCATAGAATTGCACAAAAACCCGTGAGGGACGGCGGAGTCTCTGCTTGAAATTACGTGAAAGAGGTGAACGGAGCCTGATGCCAGAAGCCCATTAAAATGCTGTTTACATCGTTTTAAACTGTGTGATTGTGAGCGTGAGTGGGAATAAAAATAGCAACAGGTATTTTGTTCCATATAACACAGTAGAAGTGTAACAGGTTAACCTTTTATGGATGCAAACTCGACTAAAAACCCACCTGTTTAGGATTGTATTTGAAACGTAATCAATTACAAATTTATTGATGGAATTTGACTTAATGTCGTGTTTTGATTGTTGATTCTATGTTGCTTTGTGTTTCTGTGTTTGATATGATGGAAAGCACTTTGAAATGCCTTGCTGCTGAAATGTGCTATACAAATAAAATTTGATTGATTTGATTGATTAGAGAATCTGAATATTTGCTAAATATTGCGACGAAGTGGATAAGTTGGCAACTGTGCTGCTTTCCTCCTGATCACAGCCTGCTACCCACACCACTGGCCACGCCCCTCTGCGTCCGTTGGCTCCGCCCACTTTGTGGGATTTTTAAAAGTTTTGTCAGAGGAAGCGTTGTGCTTTCACAAGAGCTAGTTATATTTTAAAGAAAATCATAACTGTACAAATAAAAAGATTTGTCGCAAACAAATGTCAAACTAAAACGTTTTTCGTCAGTATAAGTTCAAATACAAAGTGTTTGTGTGTCTTAAAAATCACCAGAAACTGCCAGCTATGACACAAAACCATTTTAGTAGGTTATTCAGTCCTAAATAAAAAACATTTTCAATAACGATCTAATTGGTTTTTTAAAGCAATTAGAATTTGTAATTTGTGATTACAAATTCAAAAAGTGCTTCTGATTCTGCAGTAAAAAGTGCTTGAATACCTTTTGAATACCTTAAAAGCCACGAAAGGATGAATACAAACAAAAAGCGCATCACAGAGGTAGGCCAAGAAAGATGTCACTGCTTAAAAATAGGAAAGTAAGAGCAGTATGCCTCAACAAGGGACGTGTAAAAATGGCTATAATTATTTGTGACAAATTGTAAAATCCCTACTGAAGGAAACGGGATACTGAGCCAGAAAACATCACCCACTATATTTAATAAGTACATGAATATATTGAATTGGGAAAGTGTCCATACCTTTTTACCTATTCCACATTTTGCCATGTACAACCTACAAACTACAATGTAGTTTATTTGGATTTGGAAAATTATCAAATAAAAGAGAAAATATGTCTAGACCTGCTCTTTTTTCATCTCACAGGTGCTAAAGCATCAGCCGCAGTCACTGGGCAACACAATGTAACACCTGAAAGTACCCAGAGAAAACTCAGGCATTTGAAAATTTCATGCGGAACGTCTTGGTAACAACCTTTCCAACGTTTAAGTCATACTATTCAAACAATCCTCTGATTATTTAAAAAGCATGGTTAGCTACGGTGTACAAATATTATAGAAGAGCTCAACAAACGTCATTGCTTTTACTTTTATCAGCTTCCTATGATTTTGTGACCTTAGTGTCGGCTCTCATTGCTGAATAAACGTTTAAAATTGATCCATACACGGCTCCATCTATTATTGCATTTATTTAGTAGTATGGATGACTGCGCCAAAAAAAAAAAAAAGAATTTCAGCAAAAACTTGAGCAGCAAGACCTGGAGTTTTACACTCCACCAACTTGACCTCGTTGCTGAAAAGGTCATGTTTGCTCCAATTTATGTATTCTGGATTACAGTAAAACCTGCAGAAGAAACATACAAAACAGTCTGTACGATGTTGTGTTAAAACATCGTCCTAACAGTAATATAGTGGTGGCAGTATGATGGTGTGGTTATCTTTTTGTTCATAGCAAAACAAATGAAGCAAATTTCTTGTCAGGGACTATAAAGTATTTGAGATCTGGGTCAAAGTTCAACTTCCAGTGGGACAGCAAATCTGAACACAGAGGCGGCGCTGTAATAAACTGACTTTAATCAAAACTCTTAGATTGGTCCAGTCAAAGTCCAGACCTAAAACCAACACAACTAATTATGGAACCTTTTCAAGCTTTCCAGATTTCTAAATCAAGTAAAATAAGATCATCCATACAGACGCCGATGTGTCTTTGTGGCCATTCGGACAAAACGTTTTATGGCACCATAGAGGTTAAGACATTCAAAATTCAACATTTAGAGAGGACATTACGAATAGAAGAAGAGCAGTTTTTATAGGTGAAAGGTCAAATCTGATATCGCCATGTGGTACATTGTCTTTATAATTAACAGTAAATACACACCACTCTGCAGTTTGGTATTAATATTTCTGAGTGAAGGAAGAAACATAACTTCTATCTGATGTTTGTAGTAGCCATTTTTCATTTCTTCTTGTTTTGCAAGAGAAACTGAATTTATTATTGCTGCTGTTTTGTTTGTTTGTGCCTAAGATCAGTCTCCTGCTGCATCTGTACTTTTATGACTGAGTTGCATATCTGTATCTGTGGAAGCACGTTTGATTAGATGATTATTTCTAGACAGGATAAGTGGGTGAAACAGAGACTCTGTTGACTCTCATTCAGGTAATCAACGCACACATGCCATGGCACACCACGCTATGCCAGATTGCATTACCTGCCTCTTTTCATAGGTACATAATGAGATCATGGAAACACTAGATGGATAGGTGGATGGAGGAAGACAAATTGAAATGTAGTGAGATGAGAAATGATGGAACATAAACTTTAGAAATCTTTCTAGCTTTGAAAACACCTTCTGGGTGATGCAAGCGGAAACATAGTGGCGTTCAACCTTTAAACGTCTCCCAGTGATGACAGTCGGGCAGAGAGAAAGTGATGTGTTAACACAAACTGGGCAAGATGGAGATAAACCGAGAGGGAAATCTGGTGGCCTGTCAGCTCAGTTCTCTCTGTCAATTTGTCCAAACAGAAGAAGCTCATGTTGCATTGGAGATGCAGGTAACAGGAGCTGGACTGGACCACACCTAAGCCACAGGTACCGGCCAACCCTCCTGCTTCACATGCACACAAGAGTTTGCTGAATTTATGAAAAGATGATTTGTTCTGAAAACCTCAAAAGATATTGATTAAACAATTCAAAAAGTATGATATAGTATGATTTTCTTTGGTTAATGATGGTAACCAAAAAACAAACTCCTGTAATTCACATAAAGCTGCTTAAATCATTTCATTAAAACCTTTATTTCAGTTATTTATCCTGTCTTATTATTTCCAGATGTTTTCTAGGTTATTGCGGCCTTTCTGTGTTTTATTCAGGGATTTAATATAAATAGAGCGCTACAAATAGCAGCCACTCTTCCCCTCAGACCTTCTGCAGGAAAGGTTTTCCACACACTTCTTTTCTTTGAATTATAATGTTTTTATATCACAGATGGTGACCAGGGGCACTGAAATGTGAGTCTCGGAGGGAAAACATGAGACTTGACGTGTACATTAAGCTGTAATACAGTGGGAGTGTGTGACAGCTGCTCTGCTTATTGTGCAAAGTAAATGGCAGCGCCATGATTAATATAGTATTTCTTTCTCACTGAGCTCTGAGTAATAGCCGTTACGATGGATGGGAACTCTTGGAGGACAACAAAGTATTCATACATTTCTGCTGTTTATTCCTTTTCTACTTTATGATGATTAATCTAGTAATTGGATAAAAAGTTACTAACTTTCTAAACATTTTAATGCAATATATGGATAGAATTCTATTGTTGCATTGCTCAGTCTTTTTGCTGTAGTTGGGAAATAAATTATAAGCTTTTTTGCAGCTTTTTCCATAAATATTGAACGCTCATTTCAGAGAAATGTATCTGTTTTCTGTATAAGTTAAAATTTTTCCTTGTTGATCCTCGGTTTAAGTGGAGACCAAAAGCCAAAGACTTGCAGACTTTGAGTACAGTCCTCACATTTAAGTAGTACATTCATCAAACCAGCACATCCTGCACCACTTAGGAGTTTTGTTGGAACTGCTGGTTTTTTCTGTTTGTTAAGATCAGCCCATTTATAACCCAGGATTATATTTTTTCCTGTCTGCGCTACCGTCTTAAATATTTTGATGCCAAACCTGCCAGACTGCTACTCCGATGGATTTCAAATGTTCCAAGCGAGGAGACGAGATGGTTTCATGGCCGCATTCCTACAGCTGCCTTCATGCTTTATTACGCGTATTATTCTCCACATATTGCCCTGGGTTATCAGGCTGATGCAACAGTCAGCAAGCTGACTCCTTCATTCCGCTTCCTTCCTTCATATTTCTTCTTCTTTTTTCTTCCCTTGCTTCTTTATTACTATATATGTTTTCTCTAATTAATTTTACTTAATCATATTCCTTACATTCCCCATCATTTCTATTTTTAAATTTTTTTTTGTTAATTTGTCCTTCCATTTTTTGAAATTGAAATTTTTACCTTGTTGTTCTTCACCTTCCCGATCCATAATAACTTTTTCACCAGGTTTTTAAATGTCTTTCATTTCCATTTATTTATGTTTTTTTATTTTTATCTGTCATTCTACTTTTTGTTTTCTCTTTAATTCTTCCTCTCAGTCTTTACATAGTTTTTTTTTCCCTGCTATGGAATGTGTGATGAGCCTCCAGCTAATCCCATCCCTAAAGCACCTTAGCAACGCTCGCTAAGGGAATTTGAAGGGAGCTACACAAAATAAAAAAAACACACAGACATGCACAAAGCCCAGCAAGCAGCCCCCTATTGGCAGCAAGTGGATCCAGGGATGTACTAATACATCTTCAAATGTGCTTTTTAAAGCGTTTGGAAAAGCTCTGTGGTTAGGCGATAACTCCCCACTGGTTAAAGGATGGATGCTCCTGTTGTGTTTCAGCTCTGCTTTTTCCTCCCTCTGTTGTTTTTTTTTCATCCTTTACTCATCCCTCGCCATCGCTCCCCCTCAGCTCTTTCCCTCATCTCCGCCGACCATGTTGCCGACTTTAAAAAAAAAAAAAAAGTTTGTGTAAACATGATGTATATTGTGTAAAGTTTCCTCTTTGTTCTTCAAAGTCTGCATGTTGGGTTTGATCTTGTTCATTTTCATGAGCTCATTTTCAAAAACATTTAAATTTATGATGGATTTACAGTAGAGTTAACTATTGGAGTTATTTAGCATTTCAAATCCATCCATTTTGACCACTTAACTTCAACTCAAACATACTATAATTATCCCAAAATAAATGTAAATGCCATAACCCATATCACTCAAGCTATTTCCAGTAGCAGTCAGTCTTGCAACAAATCTGAAGAAGCCTCTGACTGAAGACAGTTTTATGACATGCTAACAATGACAAGGCAGCAGAGACAGTTTTACAGCACCACCGAGAGCTCTGTTAGTCCACCTCACTTGTTTTTGCCACTCCTGTATAAATCTCTGTCTAGGAGTATAGTTAGAAACCTCAGGAGAGGAATGGAAGAGATTGCTTGGATTTCCTGCATCCATGAAGTCTCAATTTCAACTTCTCTGGGATTTGGGGTCATAGTTCAGGTTTTATTATCACTTTCGAGATGCTAATCAGCTGTTCCTGTTTGTAAAAACATACATGAGCAGCACAATGTTGTAAATATGAAGTACATTTTATTTATGTAGCATATTTCACAAAAGTTGCAAAGTGCTTCAAAAAGAGTACAAAAATTAAGAGTGTTTTTACACCTGATAGTCTGGTAGACTCTGTGTGATTGGAGACTAAAATTTCAAAATTTTAATGAATGAAATGATTAGATGCCGTTTGAAGAATTTCAGCTGTTGGCATCGTGTTTTCGACTTTACAGCAATCCCTTGTTTTAGTCAAGCATACGGAGGAAGTGGGGAGGAACTGGGCTCAGCATTATCAGCCATTTGCTGTGACTGGCTGGAGATTGGGAAAACAGGGAGAAGGTCAAAGAAGCACTGGACCAGGAGGGATTTCCATGTGAGAGAAAAGCAGAATACACAGTTATGGGAACCCAAAGCTCTGTTTGGGTTTTGTTCAGCTTCGTCTCAAATGGAGAAGTTAAAGTAGCTTGAGGTCTTTTTCATGAGTTTTGCTAGAATGGAGAAGGAGGTAAAGGGCTTCATCTTCATTAGTGACCTTTGCTTTTATTTATGGATCTTTGTGTGTCTGCATTGGATGCTGAGAACCCAGATGCAGATTTGTTTTTGCTATATTGATATTGTCCATCTCTTTCAATCCATTTCACAATTATGGACTACTTTATGACTGTAAGGTGATCAATAAGTTTTGGACTTATTACACTTTTCATAACTTAATTTGCCTCACTTTGCTGAATTATAAAGACCCTTTATACGTTTTTCACCCTGAACAGTTATCTTTAAGTTTCAGTTATCAAACCAGGTTTAAGTAAAACATATATATCTATGTTACATTAAGAGTGGTTAAATCACAGTAAACATATTAAGCTGTAAAGGTGATAAGATTAGAGTATATATGTGTGTGTGCGTGTGTGTGTACGCTCAGATACTAAGGCTATAATGAGAATCTGTAAATACCCTCAGTCTGAATCCCTCTCCATGTTTAATCTGAGTCCATAACTACAGGCTGCCAACACAGATCATCCCCCTGTTCTTACACGCACACACACCTACACACACGCACATATGCACCAGCAAACACACTGGGATATCAATATTCAATATGCAGCATCCGCAAATAACACAAACAGGAAAAGCATTTATAGATGACGACGTATATTCTGACAGATCACTCATCCCCTTTCTCTCACACACACACACACACACACACACACACACACACACACACACACACACACACACACACACACACACACACACACACACACACACACACACACACACACACACACACGAGGAGGCCTACATAAGTGGATCAGGGAGGTGGGTGTGTGTAGGAAACTTCAGCCAGGCTATCACTAACAAGCATGCTTCCCTCTCTCTCTATCCTTTATACAGCAAATCCCTCCACTCCACGCCAGAGATTAGCATATTGTTTTACACAAATGTGTGCGCACACACGCCTGCATGCTCACCCCGATGGTGTGTGTGAGCGGGCAAAGCAGCCCGCTTTGGCATAGCAGGGCTGAGTGGAATCTCTGCTGATGTTCTGAGGGTCATAGGATGTTTTGGGTCGCCCCAGATCTCAGGTTATCAAACCCTGCATGGTTTCCTCAAATCAAACGTCCAAGTTTCAAACTCGCTTTATTTTATTTTTGTGAGGTTTTTCTTTTTTTTTGTTGTTGTTAAACTTAATGATTGGTGGGCTGTTCACTTTGAGTGCATCTTTACAATTTCTGACTTGGATGCAGGAATTCAGATTATATTTCATGTGTCATACAATCTAAATCAGTTTGCAACTTTTATGTTTGCATCTAATCTTCAGCAGCTTTGAAACAAACCAAAAAGTTTATTTTGTGATGTAAAAATATATAATAAGGGGAAAAAAAGCATTTTATGTTTTTATTTGCTACACAGTTCAGCTAGGATCTACACATTTTTTTACCCCCCCAAAAAATTTGAAAAGCTGCAAGAACCTGGTTTGATTAGTGTGCAGACTCGTAAAAGTTTTCCAAATCTAATACATTTTGTTAATCTTTAAATATGTTTGATATGAAAAAAAGAGATAATTTCGCTTTTATTTGATTGGTTGAAGCAGAGAGACATCCTGACCTTACAGGCTGGACATTGCAGTCCCCTGCTCACATCTGAAGCTGTGTTTCAGATATTATAAGCACACAAAAGTATATTTTTAATTCCACTGCTGACAGATGAGCATTGATAGGATTTTCATAAAGCAAAAAGGAAGAGACTGAGATGACATGAGACCAAATGCTAAGTGTTTTCCTAATAATCAAATCTTTTTTTTAAATGGAAAAAGCAGGAGAAGAGAAAATCACTGGCAGACTAAAGAGTGCAGCTAATAGCTTTCTGCTCTGCGTCTTACCTTCACTACCAGAGGTCAACGTGTTTCAACGTTGACACAAAAATGTGCATTCCTAATGTTGTCTGCAAAATGGTGCACTGAAGTTTGTGTTTCATCAAAGGAGCATCTTTCCAAGCATGCTTTTAAATGGTTTAAATATATTTAAATTATTGTTTTTAATTAAAACAGTACTTGTATCTGTTTCAGCTAGGTCTAAAACTATTTTTTTAAATCTGCAGAGGTATACTTATATATATATATATATAAGAAATAACCAGCTGAAGTCATCTTTTTATATAGATATGTCAAAAAAAATACGTTCAGTGCCTGAAAGATTACAAACAAAATCTTCTGAGCTGTGAATGCTGCAGCTGATTCGACCGTATCTGCATCGCTTTTAAAAAAGTGCTGATCCCTTAAACTTCTCCACATTTTGCTACACAGCATCAACAACATTTAATGTATTTTACTTTGATTTCATGTGAGACGCAAACACAAAGTAGTTCATAATTATTAATTGGAAGGAAAAAGACATATTTTTAAAAATGATAATCAATTAAAAAGTGTGGTGTGCATTAGTATTCAGTCACCCTGATTGGATCTTTTGTAGAATCACATTTTTCTGCAGCTGCAGCTGTAAGTCATACATGACATTTGTCTTTGAGATATTCATCAAATCCGGTCAGATTAGATGAAGAACATCCATTTTCAGGTTTCATCTGGCCAGAGAATCTTCCATGTCCTTTCTTGGCTTGTTGCAAACTCTAAAAATGACTTTCAACAATGACTTCCTTCCTTTTCTACATCGGTCACATTTGTCTATCACATAAAATATTTTGAATTCTTTGGCTACAACATGACAAAATGTGAAGGAAAACCTATAATTTCTCCTATCTACATCTTTTTTTTCCTTCCAATTTTAAACTCCACTGAAAGTGTAAAAGTATCATGCTTTGACTTTTAGGACTTTCAAGTCTGAATGTGTGAACAATTTGCTGCTAAATACTCTTGGCCAGCCTTATTCTTGATGAATGGCACTAATTGACCAGTGTTTTTGGCCACTATTCTGGTAGGAGATTGGAGAGATGTGAACCAGATCTCACCTGCAATCTGCAAATGACAGAGCCCCCCTCTGCAGAGGTGAAAGGAAGAGAGCGGTTCATTGGCCTCTGGGCTGGCAGGAGACCTTTTAACTGCTGTGATTACCTGAGCCCCAGCTACAGTTGTAATCATGTTAGTGTTTCCCGCTCTCTTCCATTCCTTCCTCCTCTGTCACCTGCTTTTTTTCTTTTCTTCTCCAGAGTGCCCTATCCCTCCAGGAAAAGTACCATGGTGTTTAGGTAATTGGCTTGACAAGACTTCACTTTTGCCCCCGCATCTATAATTGATTTAAAGGTAGACATGCTGGAGCTTTTTTCGCTTCCAGTTGACCTGGGCGCACGAGCTTCTTAAAAAGAAAATCTCTTCTACACGCTTTGTTGCTGTATTCCTTCCAGCTCCGACATTAGGTGCTTTATATCAATTATTTGTTTCTAGTTTTGTAGGAAACAAAATATGCAAAGCAGTACAATTTGAGGAAGGCTGAACCTTGTTCATTTCAGCACCTGGACAGCTCCCGTTCCACTGAAAACGTTATCTATTAATTTCAAGAGCGTTTACATTTCAATTATAAATCTGTAACGTATTCAGTTACAAATCGGATTGACTGTCCAGTTTTAGGCATCTATGTAGTTTCAGGCCGAACCCTTCAGGATTTGATCATGTTGAGGAACCAAACGTTGATGCAAGAATCTGAGTTTGAGGAACAGCTGAAACTAATTTCAGAGGAAGAATGAGATACATGAGATAAGGGCTGAAAGAAATAATCAAAATACAAATAAAGACTGTAAGAAAACTGACAAAACCAGTTTTCTTTCCAACAATCTCAAGCACACAAAGCAAGTTTATCTGAGTTTAGACTCTTGTTTAAGTTCTTCACAAAAAAACCCAAGTTGAACATCAAGAAATTTGCAATGAAAGAAGAAATACAAAAGATGAATTATAAGGAAATGTAAGCATTATTTTAAAAATGTTAAAATGGAATTTAAAAAAAAACTAACAGCTGAAACACAAAACATCTCAAGATCCCAGAGCTCATTATTTCTGTATTTGTCTGTTTTTATATGATCCAGCTAATTAAGCACATAAAATACTGATTGATTTTAAAATACATGATCTCTCTAATAATTTATTCTTAAGTTTTTTAACAGTTCAGCTTCAGAAGGTGAGAGTAAACATAGTTTCTCCTCAAGTGTTTACTGTGTCAACCTTATTGTACATCTTGCATAATGACAACTACAGGAGTTACCATGACAACAACCACATCCTTAAATTTGTAGATGATACTGTTGTTGTTAAACTGGTGACCTGTGATGAGAATAAGCGTGGGCGTTTAGTGAAGGACTTTCTGAAACGCTTTCATGAAGTCTACCTAGACCTAAACACCTGAAAAACAAAATGATGTTTTTGGTTTTAGGAGATTTTCTGACCTTCCTTCCAAGACCAGAATTAACAGTACAAACACAGAGATGGTGGAAGAAGATAAATGCCTTGGAAATGTTAGAGATGATATGATGAAATTTCATGTTAGCATGGATGCAGTCTTTTAGAAGAGCCACAAATGGCTGTATTTGTTGAAGAAGTTGCAACTTTTTATCTTTTTCAGCTTTTTATTGTCTTCCTTTATTGAATCAATAATAGGATGGATTAGATCAAGACGTGTTTGTGTGCTACTAAACGGCCTAGTAAACGTCCAGAACAAAATCCAATAAATTTGTTGTAACTGGACATAATCTGAAGCAAAAATCTGCATGTGTGTCTTAATCCAAAAAACAGAAACATGAAAAGGAGAACAATGCAACCTGAAACAAATATTTAGCTGTCTAGATTTTTTTTTTCCTGATTTTGATTTTCTTTAGGTATAATCACAATAATTGTAACACTGTACAATGAAACCTATTAGTAATTTATTGTGTATCTGATTTAGGTTCAACGGGTGCATAAACACGTCTGTTTCTCCTCTTCCTAGATGGTTTGAGATATGAGTAGAGTGATAACTCAGCAGAGAAAATGAGGCGGACTTTCAGGCAGCAGCAGAGGCTGATGGAGGGAGTCAGACGGAGAGCAGCGAGGCTCCCTCAGCAGCAATAGGTCTGCTTTCGGAAAAAGAAGGGGAGGAGGGGGACCCTCGGATTAAGAGGCTGAAAAATGGTTAAAACGTGTCAACGTGTAATTGCATGATAAGGCCCCCTCGCAAGGAATCTGTTGGCCCTGTCGCTATTTTCTATGGCGCCCCGGCTAATCTCCTCTCGCCACATTCAGTCTTGTGCAATCGGTCCCCCGTAATCTCCCCTGACAGGACCGGGTCCAACGACAGAGGTGAGGGTTTTTATAGGAGAAGAGGCAGGGAAGTATGCGGAGGCGTGATAAACTGACGCCGATTATCCACGTTCAGGACATCAGGAGCGCACGGGATGGGGGCGGAGGGGAGGCGAGGGGAGGTGTGGGGTTATGGAGAGAGAAGTGCCAGAGCGGCGGTGTCCAAACATGTGCCAAGCAGAACATGAGGAAAGGAAAAAACCGCCGGGCTCAGCGCCGCTCCTACTGGAACCGGATGCATCAGTCAGGAATATTCCTCACTGACAAAGACTGGGACCTTTACTGGATGGAATCATCAAATTAGGACCCATTAATAAGCCTGATCAAATTTATCATCTTCTGCTAGAAGCTTCCTACTGTACTTTGCAAACTCATAGAAAGAGGTGGGCAGAGAACCCAAAATTATACTCAACTCAGAGTAACACTACTTCAAGATAATTTTACTCAAGTGAAAGTAAAAAGTAGCTGTCCAAGTCATTACTCGAGTAAAAACATTTTGGTGAAAAGTCTATTCAAGTACTGAATAACTGATCAAAACATCAATCTTTTAATATTTAAAAATTACATCACAAGACCGACTAAAACAGAAAGTAAAATGAAAATGTTGGTATTTTAAAGATTAAAATGAAAATGATTCATATAAATACCATAATTACAAAGTAACAAAATCAGGCAAAAGAAACATTTTTCAAATTAATTTCTTTCAACATGAAACTCAGGAAACTTTGACAAAAAGTTTCCTGACTGCACTGCACTGTTGTTCTTTCAGTGCAGTTACTCATGTGGGCAGAGTAATCAGAATTTACTGAAGTAAAATTACTCCAATAAAATTAGAAAGTAATAGAAATACTCCTAAAAGTATTTTTCTCCCCCAAAAAAGTTACTCAACTAAATTAAATAAATGAAACTCTGCTCATTATCACATTTTCTTACATTACAATCACAAACTTTCATCCATTTCATTGACATTGCAATGGTCTAATTCATTGAGATTTTATGCAATGGACCAACATAAAGTGGAAAAAGAAAAGAAGATTATTAAATTATCATTTAACTCCTTTACTTCTTATATATTCTGCTGTTTTCTGGAGCCTGTGGTTTCTTAGAGAACAAACAAGCAGACAGATCAGCGATGAAGTTTTGGAGAAGTTTGAAGGAGGTTCACTTCCAAAACGTGTGGTGGAAATCTAACAACGTCACCCTGAATGCACCCAACACGAAACACAGTTTTCCTTCAGCTTGGCCTGGAAAGCTGGTCAGAGTTGATTGGAAGATGGATGAATCTAAATCCATGAAGAAAACCTGTTAGAAGTTGCAAAAGACCTGAGGCTGGGCCACAGAGTGGCCTTCTAGCACGACAACCACGCTAACCCTGCAACCAGAGCTACAGCGGAATAGCTTCAATCAAAACATTTTCATGTGTTAAATCTGGTTGAAAGTCTGTGGCGAGACTTGGAGCCTGAGCTTTAGTTGCTCTGCAAAGAAGAATGGGCAGAAAATTGAGTGTTCTGGTGATCAGTGGGGCTAAACACACACCACATTTTCCGTGGTGTGTTTGTGTTGAAAATGAAGACCTTTTTCTCCCACTTCAACAATATGTTGTACTGCAGGTCTATCACCTAAAATCCCAATTAAATACATTGAAGTTTGTGGTTATAATGTAACGAAATGAGAAAACATTTATATTTGTTTGACTGGCTTACATCAAAAAGGTTTGTTGTAGAGAAAAAACTTTCATAATGTGTCTATTTCTTTCTTTTAGTGAACCACATTGTTGAAGATAGTTTTAAGTATTAATTTTACAATATATGTCATCAGCATTATTTTTAGTTGCACAGCTTTAACACAGTGAATAAATCAGAATAAACTCCAGAAACAATATTTTCTGGAATGATTAATAGTCAGCTAATGTTTCTTGTCTTGTTGATGAAGATTGTGAGTAATATGAAATGCTGTTTTATGTTTTTACTTATGGGTTTGTTTTTATTTAAGATTTGATATGCTTTGGTAAATTTGAAAAATAAATAAATAAATCTGAGTAAAACAGTAAAACCATAAAGAAAATCAAGCCTAGCATAACACAGCTGTCATCTAGAACAAATGCTCTTCTTTAGTCTGATCAGATTAATACGCTTCTTTAGGAATATCTGAACAGAGAATTATTAGGCACAAAAATGAAAACGGCAAAGATGATGCACAGTTTCTCTGCGTATGATGCTAAAGTTGCGCTGGCATGATTTTTCTTTTTTAAAGCTTGAGTCCTGAAAAAACCGACTGATAGCAGCAGAAGTTTTCACACTTGAAAAAAATCCAAACAGATTGTTTTTAAGATTCACCGGAATTTATTTCCTCACTTCCCCGTCGTGTACCTCCTGTCTGACATAAATCAGGTATAAATATTGCGACCCAATGTTTTATCCAAGCATATTAATGGAAAGCTTAGTGGAAGAAAAAAAATTGATTTTGAAACAAGCCCACTCAAGGGCTTTGGACAGCTTCATGACATGTGGACTGGATGTTTACATTCCTTAGGGAAGCCACTCCTGATCAGACCCAGTCAGAAGTCATCTTACCTGAATTGGGGAGAAAAAGGTCAGGACTGTCCTCTTATAGATGAAAGCAAATATTTCCATTTTCTTTATAAATTCAGGTCTCAGGGTCTGAAGGAAGAGTGCAGAGGCTCAGAACCCACACTGCAGGAGGTCCAGTGAAATGTTTCCACAGTCACTGGGAATGTGGGGATTTGCTGCTGGTCCACTGCGTTTTATCAAAACCAAAGTCAGAGCCGAACTCTGCCATGAAACTTTATAGCACCTGCTGCTTCCTTCAGATGACAAGCTCTGTGGAAACGCTGGTTTCATTTTCCAGCAGGACTTGCTGCTGCCAACGCTGCTAAAAATAGCTACACCTGCTTTGAGGAGCGTGGCATCCTAACCCGCAAACTAACCTGACCTAAACCTGTTTGTAATTTCTTTTTTGTTTTATGTAACGTTATACGTTACAGATGTCATTAAATCAATAAGAAATTACTTTTTTCATGATTATGTAATATTAAAACAACCAAAGCTGATGAGTGAAAGTGATTTAGTGAAGAAATCTGATGTTTTTTGGCCACATTTTCTCAGATGATTTTAAATTGAATTTTTTAAATTAAAAGATTCTTAAATGTTTTCAGGGCTTGTGTTTGCTCAAGTATTTTAGTGTGTTAGTTGCAAGTTATTGCTCTTTTTTCCCTTGAATTCTTAAAATAATTAGTGAAATATCTTCAATTTATTCTGGAGGACTTCCCAGCTTGACTGGACTGGGTTGCGTCCTCGCTGCCCCTCTTGTTTTCAGGTTCAGGCCCGAGAGGGAATTAGGCTGATAGAACCAGGGGTGTTGTTGGCCGGCCTTTTTGTCAGCCGTGACCCTGCAGTCGGCCCGGCTTACACCAAGACTAATCCCCATTCTCCTCCAACACAAAAAACCCCTCCTCTCCTCGCCTCCTCCTCCCATTCATGCCCCCTCTCTCTGGCCCGGGGGCCTCTGCTGATTCAGCCATCAAATTTAAAGAAGGAAATCATTTAACAGCCGTGGCAATTAGACACACAGTTGCAAAGCGCTTGATGCTGGAGGTCAGGGAGGCGGGGGGGAGATTTGAGAAACACAGGTGGTAATAAGTTTGAGGTGAGCCCAGCTGAAAAATACAAGTGAACCAACCGCGGGATGCTGTGATCGGATTGGCTTTTGTTTGAGATTTGGCCTGCTGAGGTCACAATCCTACAGACAGGTAGACAAACAATGATACTTTTGGCCTAAAGGGGAAATTAAACAAACTGGTGTGAGTGCAGAGTTAGTTCAAGACTCCTGCACATGATGATGCTAACAAAATAATGTGAAATCAATTATTATTGGAAATGTTCCTGTTAAAATAAAAAGTAGTTAATATATAAATAGCAATTTAAAATATTTAAGCAAGGCTAAAATCAAAATGGCAAATATGGCAATTAAATGCATCACATTGGCGATTTTCCACCTTTTAAATCTACACAAGAGTCTGCAAAATAAGTGATATTTACTAAAACAATAGGAAAAATACCAGAATCACAAAACGTAGCGCCCTGTGTGCTGTGCTAAGTTTTTATAATACAATTTCACAACTGGAGAAAAGGAAATAAACACAAAAAGATCAATTTTTGGCAGACCCACCTAAACATAAAATAAATTATTTTTATCAAAATGTTCAACTGAATAATAAAGTACATAGGCGTTTCTTCAACAACAACAAAAAACATTAAACCAGTTGTTTATCATTTTTAAGTAAGACGATTTTACAGCATATTATTTTAGGCCTGCTGTGCAAAAAATATTTATCTTAATAATTTTATGTAACAACTCCTGATTTATTCCCGATTCTGGTGAATTGACTCATGGTTTACAAAATAAAAATAAATTGGTGCTTCAGGTTATAAATGCGGTTTCTTTTAAAATGAAAGTGATTAAAAAATTAAAACACAAAGTGTAACGTTTCTCCAAGAGACAAAGAAATCTTGGAAAATTTATTAAAGTCAGCGCTGCTCCGGCTTCAGCTGCAAAAATTTAGATTTGCCTTTGTGTAAATTATGTATACAGTTGCATAAAAGCGTTTTCAGTAGGCCTATTTATTCACAATTTACAAGATTTTACAACAACAGGAACAAATTCAAATTACACCGACTCACATGTTTACAAGCATCAAAACTGGAAATCAATTTAAACGGCAGCCTGAAACTTTTTTTCTTTCTTTCTCCACACCGCTCTGCATTTATTATACGCTTCCCTCTTTAAAACATCCTCCAAACACTCGGCTGGTGTCTGTAATTCCGCCGAAATGTCGGAGAATAAAATAAGCTTTAAATTGCACCAGCCTGTACGGATTATAATTTAAACGGTGTCACAAGTTGGCAAGCGACAGCAAATCTGAGGCGCTTTCGGACAAAAAGATCCATCTTTTTTTTTTTTAAATAACAATTATTATTTAAAAAATAATAATAATAAAAAGTTCAAAGTGATTGCATTATTATGACTGCAGCCGCCTATAATTTACAGTCCACCAGCAGCTGGAGCCCGCATGTGGAGTGGAAATATTTGGTTGTGTTCGCAGTGCTTACAGTTCATATGGACGTTTCAAATGTGCGTGAGTGGAACCGTCCCGTTCACCGCAGCGGAGCCCCCGCTCTGGTAGTGCTGCGGGTGCAGCACATGCAGTCTGCTTTGAACGGAGTCGCCGCCCGCCGCCTCGCCAGTGGGCAGATACATGCTGATCATGTCCCGCAGGTCTCCCGTGGGGCACGGCGGCGGTGCGCGCGCCGTGGAAACGGGCGGGCTGACGCTCGGCTCCGATTTCACGAGCGAACCCAGAGTCCCTCCGATGGCCCCGGACACGGGGGAGACCCCGGAGCTCTGGTGCTGGTGGGTGTAGCCGGTGATGCCGCCGTAGCCCGGCGGAGAGGCGCTCATGTAGCTCTGAGAGTTCGAGATCGGGCTGTAAGACAAAGCGCTCATGTCATACCTGTGCACCGGCTGCGGGTTGTGCGGGTGGTGATGCGGGTGGTGGTGGTGGTGCGGGTGATGGTGCGGGTGAGCCCCGCTGCCTGGGTGTTGGGTGTACGCCAGCTGCGCCTCCTGCATCATGGCGTGAGCCGCCGCCGCTGCGGCCGCCACCTGACCCGAGTACGTCCCGTTCGCCCAGCCGTTCACATGCGAGGCGTAGCCCGCACTGGCCCCCACATGTCCCGCACCGGGGCTCTCCAGTCGTTGCCCGCCGCCCATCCCCACACCCGGCGATGAACCGAGGAGTCCGCCGGCAAGTGAGTACTTGTCCTTCTTGAGTAGAGTCTTGGTCTTCCTCCGCGGGCGGTACTTGTAGTCCGGGTGTTCCTTCATGTGCATGGCCCGGAGCCGCTTGGCCTCGTCGATGAAGGGTCTCTTCTCCGCCTCGGTCATCACCTTCCACTCCGCGCCCAGCCGCTTGCTGATCTCCGAGTTGTGCATCTTGGGGTTCTCCTGTGCCATTTTCCTCCGCTGGCCCCGGGACCACACCATGAAGGCGTTCATGGGTCTCTTGATCCTCTCCTGGGGGACCTTCCCTGCGGGCCCCCCGCCTCCTCCTCCCGCATGTCCCCCCGGGTTGGATGGGTTGGTCTGGGGCACCACGGGGGAATGCAAGTCCGTCTCCATCATGATGCTGTACATTCACCTCGTCTTTGTGGGACAGAGTCAGACAGACAGAAACATTCAGCCTCCAAAAACACGGAGGGAAGAAGTGACTGAAATCCACTCAGAGCTGAAACTGCAGCGTCTTCCTCCTCCGTGTCATCCGTGGAATGGGAAGGACTTGTTGGAGCGGACTTTGGTTGAAGCTGAGCCTTACTGGGAAAAGTTACCGGTGCGTGCCCGGGCCGCGCGCTCTGACAGCAGCTAAATGAGCGCAAGGCGGCCAATGGAGAGGCGCGAGCGCAGACGTGATTTGCATGCAAGGGGCTCGAGGTTCTGGTGACGTCGGAGCGCGAGACCTAAAAATTACTCCCTCTGTCATCGCTTTTGCGCGTGTAGCTAGAAAAAACACGACACGAGCGCGAGTTACGCGGGTACAAAAATGAGTCAGGAGGACTGAGCGATTTAATGGATCATTTTATTATTTCAACTCACAAATCAGAAGAAAAATGACAATACAGCAAAATTAAACTATGTAAATAAATAAAATTTAGGTAGAACAAAATCAACTGATAGTTAAATTATTAATACAGTTTCAGTCAAAAAAATTTATTGTCGAAACGACGTTTATTTTTTAGCTTTACGCATGGAATATACAGATAAGAGTGGGCGCTTATCCCTTCTTGATAGTAAATATATAGTGAAAATGGGGATTAATATATTCATTTGAAAAACTACTATATATATTCTGCTTGTAAGACCCTAGCTGACCCTGCGTATGAGTTTCTTTTTCAGTTTTTTTTATTTTACTATTTGTTTATTATTTATTAATACTATATTTATTTATTTTTTAAAACCACATTTAAAGCTTATTAAAAAACACACTGAACAGGCTTTTTCCCGTGTTTTGATATGCAGTTTATTATAATAAATTTTACTTAATTTAAGTAGCTCACCAAACCCTTCTTTGTCTAAATTAGGGTTACAGAGCCGTCTATTCAGAGCCACAGGTGCTTTTTTTGTTGTTCTCGTTGCTAGGAAACAGGTGAGTGACGCTTGGAGCACGTGCCATTCAAAGCACATCTTTTGTTTGTTTCAGGACTGCTGGAAAAAAAAGGAGGGGGGTAGAAAAAAAAAAGCCTACAGTAATCCTATAATAAATGTTGGACATGTCGCAGTCTTTTAATGGTTTTAATCAATTAATGAGGCAGAATGCTGCTTGAGGAGCCGAACCAGGCAGGCCTGCAGCAGGCCCAGGATTACCTTCCATGCTTGGGTTTCATCACAAAGATAAATGCTGAAAGAGATCATTTAGTCTGTCATGACCCGCAAAACACCACTTTAAGAATGTCAGATGATTGTATTGTATTTTATTTAATATAGTTCTCATCTCCCACAATAGTTAAAATTCAATTTCACCAACATGTTGTACTCTTCTTGTAAATATATAACTTCAAATTTATAGTAAAAATAAAAACCTCAATTAAATAAAACTGAAAGAAAAGCCATTGAAAATATCTGTAACTCAATGTTTTTAAAATGGGTCTTAATGTAAGCTGCAGGAACTGAGAAGATGAATGTTTGAAATGATCAACCTTGAAAAGTTTTTCTTTTGTTTTATTTTACATATAAGCATCTATTAAACATGCAAAACATTATGAGTAATATATAAAATACTTTTTAAAAATGTATACAATCCCTTATAGATTTCTTTGATTTGTGTTTTTGGTCACATTTAAACAATTTAGGTGAAAAATGTTCTTACCAGACAAAGATAACCTGGTTAAATTTAAAAAGCAAATTTCAAATGATAATTTTCTCTCTGATGAAAAGTGATTGCACTCTAAACCTTGGATGTAAAAACTGCCAATGAGTTTTTAACGTCCTTGTATAAATATTTTTGATCTGTTTTTCTTGCAGAATTATTTTAATTCAACCACATTGTGATTTTGAGCATCAATAGCTAATTAAAGGTCAGATTTAAGTTCCAGCCTTTGACTAGGCCTCTCCAAAACATTTTTTGTCATCCAGTGAGAGGTGGACTTAGCACCGTGTTTTAGATCATTGTACTGTTGCATAACATTTGAGATTACGGTCACAAACTGAATGCCAGACATTCTGCTTCTTGGGTTTCTTGTAGAGAGCAGAATAAATGATTCCATCGTTTATAATGAGCTTCCCAGGTCTTGAAGCCACAAATCAGCTCTGGGTTGTCATTGTTCTATATTTTCTCCATTTTTGGATGAGCCTTTAAAATGGATTTATAACCCATAATCAGTTTCTTATCTGTACTTGAATTTGTTGAAGATAACAGCAGAATAACATGCAATCTTTTGGCCAACTTTATGTTGTTTGGCAAGTGACATTTAAGTGATTTCTTAATTATATAGGTTTAAAACTGCAGGGTGTGACCTTTATAAAACAATATTTTTTTACATATTTGTTGAAACTGTCACTATGGCATAAGACTGATAATCTGTAAAACAAATTGAGCTGCTCTGCCTTCTCCCAGTTACAACTAGAAATGACCAATCAGAGCCAGGGGGAGTGTCTTAGCGCTGTTAGTCACTCTCCATGTAGCGTCGCTCTCTTGCTCTATGCTATGCTACAGTGTCTTTTTGATAGCAGATCCTGTTGTGAATGCTCAGGCTAGTTAGCATAGCCTCTGATGGTGATGGAAAAACTTTCCCTTTAATGGTAAATTGTTTCTCTGCCATTAGCACATTTAGCAGCAAGTACACAAGACTGATTGACAGCACTAAGACCTTCCTCCTGGCTCTGATTGGGTGTTTTTGGTCAGGAGCGGTGCATTTCTTGAGACAGCAATAATTGCTCTGGAAGCAAAGTTGATCTTTTAAAAGATTATCTGTCTCTTAACAACAAATATGTAAAAAACATTTGCTCTACTACTGCAGCTTTAAGTGTGGATAGTTAAATGAATTTCAGTAATCATATTTATATATATGACTGTAACGTGTTTTGGTATTCCAGTCTCCTGCTCCCTTGGCTTCAGTCCTGTACCGGCTCTTTGGAGCCCTCTGGGATTTTGCCCACAAAGTGGCATCTGTCAGGTGCTGCTCGGCTCTCAGCAGGCCGGTGAGCCATGTTGGCATGGCGAGGACTTTCCTCCTTAGCTGCTGCGTTGCTCGTTAAGAGGACTCCATTGTGTGATTGCTCTGAAAGAGTCGGATACCACACGTGTCTGGGAGGCAGACAGATCAGGTCAGGAAATGGACAGAAATATTTTACATTGACCAAATAATTATATCTTGTCAGTAACAATCCATTGCTCTATTTACTAATGTAGTATTTATTTTTATATTGATCCAGGAAAGAGAGGCAGTTTGTCAAAAGCTTTATTAAATTACCTCTGGTGTTCAGTGTTGAGTATTTAGTAGGAGAATCAATTGACAGCTGATGAAGAGAATCAACTTCATCTGGGATTCCAGGGCCACTTTGGTTGCTTCATTTACAGTGCGGTCTAGAGCAGGTTGACCTTTCAGAGCTGACGGCTTTGTGCAACTCCTGAACAGAAAAAGGGACACCACTGTGACAGGCTCTAGCTCTGTTATAGTCCTGTTTTAGCTCCTGTCTATCACTTTCTGCCATCATTTCTGGCTGCTGGCGGATTATGACTGAAAGTGATTATGAAAGCCAGCAGCAACACTTTCCCACTAAACATTAGAGGACTGTGTTAATAAAAGCTTATTTAGTTGAAAGTTAAACATATAAATGGAGATAAACAACAGTTGTTTGCAAAACACACACAGAGGAATTAGTCCAAGTGAATAGTTTGAAGTGAGTTTATCTCAGTAAAGTATCCTGCTCCTGAACACTTTTCTATCTTTGATCTAGAAAATGAATCTGGTTTGGTGACGATGATTTCAAATTAACTAGTTCTCAGCATCAAGATTTGAAAAGGTTTTGAGTTTAAGCCCTCTAAAATATTTTCCCAAGTCACTTTTAAATGCCAGAGGCACGTAGCAGATTGATTCAGTTAACTAGCAGAAAATTCAAATACACTTTCAACTCAATTTAAAAACAGAGTAATTTGACTCTTTTGTGATGTTTCTGATCACAATATTTCAAAACCAGAGTTACCAAACTCCCAGCATCAGAACTGTGAAGCAGCGGACTGCAAGCTAGTAACCAGAACAAATATCCAGACAATTTAACCATCTAATATCACCTTGTTAAACTCCTGTTACTCTTTGAAATGGTTCTCTACTTATTGTATTGAATATAAATTAATAATTTATCAGCTCTCTACTCTCGATGTTTGTCGAATTCCATTAAAGTGAAAACAGCAAACACATATAATAGTTTAGATGGCTTTATGGTAAATATAAGTGGCAGCAGAAATAAAGCTTTTCTGATGTAGGAATCACAGACCTAGTTTTAACAAAAATAAATAAGATATTAAATTAATTTTTTAACATATTTTGGAGTCTGTTGGGTAAAAAGGAGCATTGATAGTAATGTATTAACTTACCTGTCCTGATAATAATAAGCAGGTTAAACAATGTTTTTTTAATTCTTTCAACAAATGTACATTTAAGCTTACTAAATTTTAAGTTATTAAAAGACAGAAGGTTCTTAGTCCATTATTGAAGAACATGCTTTCTTTTTTTCCACAAACATGTATTTGGTTGGTAAAAGTTCGAAGATCAGTCCATGTTAATCTTGAGTTGATTCATTCTGTGTGTTCCTGTTTTCTCCTGGGATCCCGACTACGGGGGATCACATTAGTTTTCTCTTGAAGAATCCATATCCTCCTTCAGTCAGTAAGAGTTAAAATCTGCAACAGACAAAACATACAAATCAAGACTATTGTTACATTATTTTTATCTGTAAGTTGCACACTTTAAACTGTTAATGGAGGATATGAGAATTTTTTTTTTAGCATAAAAGGAAAGAAATGGGAGCAAGAGGAAAAAATTGAGGCAGCAAATGATTGAAAACATTTTCCAACCTCAGAGTTGGTAAATGTCTAGTAAATGATGGAGTTGATTGCAACAGTAAACATCCTCTGTTAAGAGATCTATAGCAGCTCACCGTTGCACAGCGCTCTGTGTTAAAGATGTGCAGAGTTGGAGATTACTGCTGTGATGTTTTCTAAGTTCAAATTATGCATTTCAGTGTTTTAAAGTGTTTTAAACATCTGTGCTAATCCTCATACTGGATCCATTAAGCTACTGAAGCCCATCAAAAATATTTTAGTAAATTATTCTACAAAATGCAACATGAACGGATCGTGACTATGGTGATATCTGATTCGCTTAATGTATTTGGGATTTTCCATGAATGTTATCAGACTTGTTTATTGTGTTGCTGGGTCACTGTGTGGCGTGGCTATTTATTAGTTTGCTTGTACTGCAGGTATCTGATATCTCATTGGTCAGGTTTATAACTAGGTGTACAATACTGGGGAAAAGTATTTGCTCCCTTATATGTGTCTTTTGTTGCCCTGCGACAGACTAGCGACCTGTCCAGGGTGTAAAGGTTGCCAGAAACGTTCCCTGCCTGGAGATTAGCACCAGCAGCCCTCTCGACCCATTAGGGACAAGAGTGTACAGAAAATGGATGGATGGATATTTTTCTTTTGTTTCAACTTAAGAAAAAACTATCCAAATCAACTTGAAAGCTGAGTTTAATTTCCAATGCCTCCACTTGAGCACGGAATGTATTATGTGACCAATCAGTAGCACCTTGTCCGTCTGTCCATCCATCTGCCTATTGATCTGACATTATGCAGTCATATGAATACTTCAGAGCTCCTCTAAAAGCACTTATAACTATTTTAACAGTTCCAAAAACCAAGTATACCTTAATATTCATCAATATGCACAGTTGAAACTCTCTTACCACTACTACATAAGTTAACATCCATGGTGTTCCTTATCTTGTGGGTTCAGCCAATCAGCTCCAAAGAAAACAAGAAGCGCTCCTGGATTGTTTGCTTTCCAAACATCAGCCGATTGTGTGTCAAGTAGCATTGCACTGAGGTGTTTCAGTTGAAATGTCAGTCTGCATTTAATTAATTTGTATAATGCATTTCACTTATTGAAATGAGCTACTGAAATAGATTGACTTTTTAATGATATTCCAATTTAGTGAATATGACTGCATAATGTCATACCAACTCTCTTTTGGAAGTTGCAGGAATATTTTTGATGAGTCCACAGCAAAACTTTACCAATGTGGAAAGTTTTGCATTTTATTTTTTTGGTATCAAATAGTTTTAATATGTATTAATTGTAAAGATGAAAGGTTTTTGTTTTCAGCGCCTTTCAGAAAGTTCCCTTGTTTCTGTGTCTAATTTCTAATTAAAAATAGATCTGTGTTGGACGGTCTCTGGAACTCGCTCCATTAGGCCTGAGAACACACAGGGGCCTAATCCAATCAACGGCATTTCTCCTGTGCAGCAGCTGACACTTTGTTGGTTTTAGGCTCTCTGTCACAGCAAGCTGTCAGCTCCACTGCAGCTCCACAGCACTGACAGAGCAGATATAGGCAAACAGGAAAGCACACAGTATGAATATGCAACCGTGAGCTCTGACATGTTAAAAGGTTTAGAAAAACAGTTAAATTGATTCAACACTGGGTTCCTGGGTTACTGAGGGTTTCTTGGCATAAGAGCTAACAAGACAGAGACAGCATAGCTGAATCAAACATCTGCTAAGACCTTTTTTATTTGACAGCCACACAATGAGGACAATGTTTTTCTTTTTCTTGTTTTTTACCGTAGGGTGTAGCATACAGTATGGGCAGTGGTTCAAATGTTGTACGCAGTTATTATTAAAGCAACGTGAACATACGTTTCAATTTTCTGAGAAGCTCCATGTGAAATTGATCTGCATGAGGTTTACCCTTTAAAACTGAAACAGAAATCAGTTGACTAATTAGTCTAAGTCTAATTAATTGAGATGCAACTTTGAAAATTGTAAGTCGACTTCTTTGATGTTTTTATTAATAAATTAGCCAGTTAGCACCGACCTGTTCCAGCCATCAACACAGAGACTGACATCCTCCTTCTATCTATTTTATGCTATTTCAGGTGTCAGACCAAAATGGCCTGGTGTACAACTGCTACAAAGCATTAGCACTCCTCATTTAATCATCACACATCCTCCTTTGATTGATGCCTAATGAATGGCTCGGATTGTGGTAAGAAGACTTGTTAATGGGTTTTGCATGTCTGTCAGACATTTGAGGCTGCACTCAGAAATCTTTGCTTACACCGAAGCTCCAAAACTGTTTCTTATGGAGAAAATACATTATAGTTTTCTTGCTGGACAAAACACCATCATTACAACCTGTGGGGTGTTTAGATGGGTTTTTTTCTACCCAGATGCTGGGAGGTATTTGTTGTCTCTCTCATCCACTCATCTGCATGTCCTGGTTTAGCCTCAGAGATCTTTGAGTACAACTTCTGTGAGGTTTTCCATTGGATTCAGGTCCTGGGATCAGGATCATGTTTTGCACTGGAATCAAGATGCTGCTTGCTTAGTGGTCATAGTCTCAGTGATATTTCTTCCTCAAACAGAAGGTTTTTATGCATGATACCTCAGTCTCCATGCTTGAAATTTGTTCTGGTTTTGTTGTGGTTTCCTTATCTAGACCCAAAAATGAGGTGTTGAGTGGATTGAGTTCTTTAATAATCTGATACGGTACTTTTATGATTTCTTTTAAACATAAAAAAAAGCCAAACATTTCTCTGGTTTTGGCTTCCATTTTTACAACATTTAAGACGATTTCAGTGAAGCAGACTGTCATTTTCTGTACTTTTTAATGTTTTTTTTCCCTTTTCTAATCAACTTTTTAATCAAACTATGCTGTTCTAATCAGCAATTTCTGGAATGACACAATTTTAGACAGATTTTCAGAGAGGAATGCAACATTTACTCAGCCTGCCATTGCTTTTATTAATTGAATAAAAGTACTGCTTGAACTCCTCCGTAAATATAAAGTTGTGTTTGTAATAACACTAGTGACCATATATTTGCCAAATATTGGTAGAGAACTTTTCTATAATTTTATATACAGCATGGAATTATAGAAAGGTTGCAGATTTAATAAACAAAAAACCCATCTGATTTGGTATTTGTGCAAGAGCTAAATTTGTTTTCCTTTCTAAGAATGTGACACTTAAAAGATATCATTCTTAACGAAGCAGTTTTGACCTTTAGCACTCAAATCTTTATTTCTAATCGCTGCTCCATCTGTTACACGCAGGTCAAACACTGATGATGCTACAGCTACATTTAATCTGTGCTCCTCCCTGCTACCACTGCTGCACACACACATTTAATTTAATTAGAGCTTGTGTGTCCTCCTCTCTGCCAGTTTTGCTGCGGCGCTCGGGAGCAGCCAACATTATCACTGATTGCTTCTAGATAGGAAGGAATATGATTAGACCACGTGTTCGGGTGTTTGTGTGTGTATAGGAACTGGGCAGAAATCTGATGCTGTTTGTTAGTGGTGAGAAACGAAGCATGCTGAAGGATGAGGAAAGGGATGGATGAAATGAAAAAGAAGAATCTTTCTATTGTAAATGTTGCTACTTTGTCCAGATTGCAGAAACTCTTCAGAACGACTTGCAGTTGCTGAACTGATCTACTTTAAAGTTTGAGAAGAAAGCTTCTCAAACTTTCTTCAACACCATGGTGTTTTTTTTGGAAAATTAAAAAATAATAAAAATAATAAATATGCTGGATGACAACTATTGCTAGTGGAGATTCGTTATGCACAGCACTGCAAACCTGCTCCATGCACATTGATGTAGTATTGAAATTCAGAATATACCTGAGGATGACGACAGGTTTACATCAGAGCATTGATAGAGCAGCTGAACAGGAAAAAGAACCTTAAGCTGTTGTCATGAGTTTGATTTCCAAATGGACAGAAGATAAACCTGGAAGCTTTGATTCTTTGTGTAATAAGATTAGTGTTATTAGAGAGAGGAGGGAGGAAGAGGAAAGGGAAAGGGAGAAGAATAAAGATGTGACCTTTAAAGAGCAAGGTGAGCAGAGAGGGAGGAACCCTGCTGAGGAGTGGCTAGAAGAAGAAAAAGAGAGAAAGAGAACTGGGTGGGGAGCAACCCTGGTGAAAACAGATTAGTGGACCATGAAGTGGATTACCAGCAATGATAGTCCCTCAGAGAGCGGTCGGTCCAGGCCAGCGCAAACACACCATGAACACATCAAAGCGATCTGTATCAGTCCAACCTGTCGGTCTAATGCAAACACACACATAGCTGATTGATAGCAATGGGCTCAGTTTTCAAAACGTTAAAACGCAATCAGTTGTTTAGGTCAAGTTTAAACCGCAAGTAGTTTAAATGATCTCCAAACTACAGAGATATTGTTTGAAAAAAGAATACGTGAAAAACCTTTTATGTTCAATAACCTTTACATTTTCACAGGTCACAGTATATACCATATTAAACATAAAAGCAAAATTATGTTTTCTTGTCTAATTGTTGCCTGTTGGCAGCATTGTACCATTTTGGAAGAACCTATTGAAATTAATTTGTCAAATAACCATTTTAGTAATGAGATTTTTTTTCAAAATTGATAAAGATTTTATAAAGATAATGTAATGTTGATTCCATGAAAGTTCAATCTATTGACTACTATCCCACTATCCATCTTATAATTTCCACACATTTTCTTCCATTTTCATGAATTCAGTCTCCGTCTTTAGCCACTTTAAGGAAAAGGAAAGTGGAAATCACATTGCTAAATCAACATATGTGGGAAGCTGCAACATTATTTGTATTAAATAAACAATAAAAATGTATATTTTTCTTGTTTCTCTTTTCTCAGATTATCTGCCAACAACCGTCAAACGATGCTTGAAGCTAAGAGAAGGAAACTGGCATCAATGAAGGGTCAGCTTCTTCGACAGGTGAATACAGGTTAGGAAATATTAGACATGACACCCAGACAACAGTATGACAAGGGGTTATGAATCATTGAAACTAAAGAGTAGTCCTGACTGATTCTTCTCAACTATGACAAATTAAATTAGGCTAATTGGAAATGGTAAGGTCCTCTGTGACTGGCAGTTCAGAAACTCCACCAGGGACAGTTTCCTGTGGTGCTAAAACTGACTACGAACAGTTTTATGAACAATCGAATCCAATTTCAGTGCAAAAGTAAAACTTTTAAAACAATTTCTCAAACTACAGGTACAAACTATGATGTATTTCATTGGGATTTAATGTGATAAACCAACACATGATGTATAATTGTGAAGTGGAAGGGAAATTGTTGAGGGCTTTGTACAGTTAACTGAAGCAGAGGACCAACAGACTGGTTTCAGCTTATTTCTCAGTAAAAACAAATTATTATATAGCTAACAAGTGCAACTGATGAGGGATCAGCGACCTCATTGTAAAACTGAACTGAGCACATCACATTTCAAAGGGTAAAGGTAACTGACATACATGCAAGAATATTTTGTTTTTTTAGACTTTGACATAGATTCACACAGAATTATATTTCTGAGAAAAAGGTCAAAATTTTGAGATTAGAGTCCTAACTTTTTTCAAGTAACCCTAATCCTCTTCTGTAGATTTTCGCTTGTGTTTTAACAAAACAATGTACAGATGGTTCTAGTGTCACAATAATCTTTCTTTTATGCTTGTTTTTCATAGTTTTAGGCTTGCTAAGCAGACACCTTTGTGTGTGTAGCTGGTGCCGCTGGCCAAGAACAGCTAATCCCATTTAACACAAACATTACAACGGCTAACTTTTACTGACACGTCTGAAAATTGTTCTGTGGACCAAAATGTTCAGTCAGCTGAAGCAAAGAAACACAAGCTGGAGTCTTTCTGGTCTTTCCTAAATTTTCACTCTACTTATTTACAGCTAAAATGCCTTGACGTTTTGTTCAGTTGGTATTGTAGAGGATTTTCCTCCAAAGAATAAATCGAAGAATTTTTGTTTCAAGCTGGAAATTCCTGTAAAGGTCAAATTGGTCTCTAACAAGCACACACACAAATCAATAAGCAAATGAAATGATAAAAGACTCTAAAGCCTTCCTTCTTGCTGACATTTCTGTCTTGCCTGCTGAGGGGAAGTTTTGATACGAGGGCCCCCCTAGGTGGAGGATGGGGGTCCACTCTTTCTCTGTCTTCCCCTTCCACTCAGGCTAAATGAGGGCTTTTTCGCAGCTGTTGGTGGGGGGTGTCTGCTCCAGGAAGAATGAGGACTTCCTGTGGAGGGCCTTTAAGAGCGGGGCTGAAGGGTCTGTCGCACGCTCACTCTCTCTCTCCCACAGTTTGTCTCGATGTCTCTCGCCCGTCCTAAATGGGGTCAAGCTTCAAACCAGGACCAGCTGCTTTCAAAGACCCTAAAGAGCAGTTTTCCACCTGCCCTTTTCTCCCCTCTCTCCATAACCTTTTCATCACATTTTCTTGTTCGCTTTTCATTCCTCTCTCCACTTCCTTTCTGTCCCATCGACAGCGATGCATCCATGCGCTCGTTTATGAAAGGGACAATATTTCTGAGATGATTAAGGAAACAAAGAGACAACGTAGAGTGCTGTGAAAAACTTGAGATTTATTCTTTTTGCTATTTTGTCACTTAGATATTTCAAATCTGAAAAGCAGAGTGTTTTGGAAAAATGAAGGCATAAAAAAACGCTATCAACACTTCCAGATGGCTAGCAATGAAACATAAACAGCGTGGTTACCGTATGGTTTATTTCAATTGGATTTTAGTTCAGACCATTACAAAATTTCATTTTTGTATTATTCAGAGGCAGCCTTGCCTTGATGCTTTGGATTATCATCCTGGGGTTAAGGTCCAGTACTGCAAGCAAAGCAGGCCCAAACCATCATACTGCCACTGCCATGTTTTAGGTGAAATGCAACATGACTAACATTTTTATAACAGGCCCATTTTTCTCTTGTCATTTCACAGAATATTTTCTGGGAATTTTCATCTATGTTTTTTGGCAAAGGTGAGTTTGAAGGTTATGGTCTTTAAGCATTTAGAGAAATTTTACTGAAATAGATTATGAGTTTGGCTTGTGAAACTGAGCTCTGCTTCCTCAAGCTTGCAGTTTATTCAGTCGGCTTGTTTTGTATTAAAATAAGTTGCATAATCTGAAATATTTGTGACTAGAAGGAAAAAACAGAAGATAAGGACCAAATACATACATTAGCTGCATTTCCATTAAATATAAAATTGTGGTAATTAATGAAAACATGCCAATTTATGTAGTCGCTCCAACTCCTGAATAAGACATCGATGACTGATAAGTATCTTTCATGTAGCTGTTTACATCTGTTCCTGTCATGTTTATGGACTTATTGTTTGATTTTAATGTCATTTCTTATTTAATGGAATCAGCACAATTGTGAAATTGTGTTTTCTACATCAGCAGAATATCAACAAAAATTTACACAAATTTCTAATGAAAACGCAGCTACTGTATTTTATTGGGATTTTACATGAGAAACCAACAACGTATTGCATAATCAGGAAGAGAAAAGAAAACATGCTTTTCCAAATCATTCGTACTTAGCCTACTGTATTTAAATACCCCTCAATGTTTTCTGACGTTATCCGGATGTAATTTCATGTCAATATCAATGCAGCTATTGAGTTTTTTAAGACACAGGTAGGTTATAAAACACAGAAAAGAAAAGTATTTCTTAGGGCATTATGTTATTTGTTTTACCAGTGACCTGAAGGACGTTTCTTTTCTTTTTATGCGTTCCAAATGTCTGATGTTATTGAGAGAGGGCATTACAATCATTTTGAGCTGAAGCAGATTTGATGTTTAAATAGAAAAAACTGAGAATTAGATGAGGAAGAACATGCAAGAGGGAACCTCCCTCTATTAGCTGGAGCTACATACCTGTCTCATTTTTACAAGGCGTCCATGTCTTCTTGATGTGTTTGAATATTGATCAATAAGTCCATTAGAGATGTAGAAAGCTCTGTACATCCATCCTCAGTGTGTTCCTCTCAACCCAGGCTGATTCTAAGCTTCCCTTCCATCCTGGGTTTTATTTAATTTGTTCATATAATGGACATGAATGAACATGAATGAGCCCTGGGGTTTAGGGTGACCAATGAGGTCGGGCCAGCTCAGCAACGTGTGTCAAAAGAGACACAATAACTGGCTTTATTTTTGATTGGCTTCTCCTTTTTGAGAATGACTTCCAAAGTGCGATGTCCCATTGTAGGACCAGAATGAAGCTTAACAATGCAGCATGGGTTCCATGAGGAGGGGGTTGTTAGACTTCTAGATCCAGGCTTTAGGCCTGTACTGGACAACAGAGTAGTGTAGTAACTCTGCCTGGGGTTAGATTGACAATGGGAGGGCTTTAGTTCCCATTGTGGAAGCTATGTCAACAGAGAGGCTGCTGGGAGCATAGCTGGCTGGCATGAAAAAAATCTCTTTTTACACAGAACTTTATGTGTAGGAACAAGGTTCTTAAGAGTTTTAGGTGGACTGAAGTAGAGACAGACAGATCTAAACCTGTCCAATTTGTTACAAATCATTGTCAAGTTTTTTCTTTTTTTCTTCAGTTTTCTGACAGTCTTAAGAGACAAACAGGCATTTGTTGAGCAGATTGGTTGGCATAGTCAGTAAAGTGCTGTGATGGTGGGTTCAAAACCTGGTTGTGGCAACCTCCAAATGCAATGTCTCAGTCAGTTTAAAAATGTACTACAGCAAGATGGAGACCGAACACCAGAGGAGTGGGGATGGATCATCAAAGACCTGGATCTTCATGTTGTGGAAGATGTTGGAAGATCGACAGATGTACCAAGACTAAAATAGGAAGACATCCTGGAAATGTCTATTGAAAAGAAAGTTTCTACTTCAAGATTAAGAAGCATCAGACATCAAGGACAAAGTTTCAAATCCTGGAAAGAATGTCTATTTTGTCAGCCTCTTTCAAAGTCACTATTGTTACAACAATATAAGAACTTTCCATTTGTAGATTCATTTGCTCTGTGTTTAAGTTTCTGACTTTATGGTTCTTTTGAAGGTGGACATAAAAAACTAAGACATGGACAAGGAGTGAAACTACATAATACAACTTGTTTAGAAAGCACAAAGTTTAGAAAGAGTGGTGTGAAAAGCACCTGGTCCCGCATTCAATTCCAAGTAGAGTTATCTATATTTTATCAATAATTGTATATAAAAACACAAACACTATACAAGAAAACATCAATATGAAAGAGAAGAATCTCAGAGTAGTTGATATGTCATACAAACATAAAAAGTCCAAATTCAATGTCTGGAAGAGCAAATTAGAGCAGATTTAACAAGGATTGTAAATAGAGATAAATGCGCTACATGTCAAAAGGGAGGCGGTCCTTGTGGTGTGGAAGGATTGTCATCAGTGCTCAAACCAGAAGGTCATAAGTTCAAGTACTGGTAGGCTTTCTGAATTGTCTACTTGTTTTTACCTTGTCAATATTGACACCCCAAAATATAAATGCGCCAGGAGAAACTTCTAGAGTTTAGATGGACCTGAGTGAAGTTGGCCCCCCCACTTTCTTCAAATTAGACAAAATTGGTGTCAATCAACTTGGCTAAGTTTGTGCAGCAAAAATTTTCGTTTGTGCCGCTATCATTTTAAAGATATAAAGAAATGTTTTTAGAGGTCATCAAAGGTCAACCAGCCCTCTTAATATCTTTAAAATGATAGCTGCACAAATGAAAATCTTTGCTGCACAAACCAGCACAAATGTAGCCGAGTTGATTGACACCCATTTCGTCTGATTTGAAGAAGGTGGGGGGGCTGGTTGACCTTTTGACCTTTACCCTTTCCTTAATATCTTCAAAACCGATGTAGCACAAACAAAAATCTTTGCTGCACAAACCAGCACAAACGTAGCCGAGTTGATTGACACCAATTTTGTCTAATTTGAAGAAGGTGGGGGGGCCAACTTCACTCAGGTTTTAGATGGTCGTGTGATCCACAGGTTATGGCGTCAGACACCAAGTATGAAGCTTAAGGGTTCAAATCCTGGACAGAATGTCTATTTTGTCAGCCTCTTTCAGTCAATACAGACACCTGGAAAGATGAATGCGCCACGAGAAACTTCTAAAGCGTAGAAGGTCATGTGGTCCACTGGTTAAGGCATCAGACCTCAGATACAAAGGATGTGGGTTCAAATCCTGATCTTGGTCTGTTAATAAAGTGGATCTTTGTAATTAAGTTGGGATTTTTAGATTAAAACTCACAAACTTCATGATAATCAGTCAAGAATAAGGCCAATTTCTGCTCAAATACCTTTTTTTTACCATTATTTTGTCACTCCGGGAATGCACCGATTTCAAAGTTTTTTGCTGATACTGCCGATATTCCTTTTTTGCTACTTTTTAAGCAAAAACAGCAAAAAAGAAATATCGGCAGTATCAGCAAAAAACTTTGAAATCAGTGCATTCCTGGAGTAAATGATTAAAGAAAGATATTTAAGCAGAAATTGGCCTTAATTTTGACTGATTATGATGAAGATTGGGTGTTCCAATCTAAAAATCCCATTAAAGACCAAATTAAGTATGAATATCTACTTTCTTTAAAGACCAAGATCTGAACCCACATCCTTAGTATCTGAGGTCTGATGCCTTAACCAGTGGACCACATGACCTTCTACACTTCAGAAATTTCTTGTGGTGCATTTATCTTTTCAGGTATCAGTATTGACTGAAAGAGGATGACAAACATTTGTTTGTCAACATTGACACCCCAAAAAATAAATGCGCCAGGAGAAACATCCAGAGTTTAGATGGTCGTGTGGTCCACAGGTTATGCTCTCAGACATCAACTATGATGGACAAGGGTTCAAATCCTTGAAAGCATGTCTATTTTGCCAGCCTCTTTCAAACTCAGTATTGAGAGCAGAAAAGATAAATGTGCTACGTGAAATTTATTCAGTGTAGTAGATCATGTGGTCTACAGGATATGGCATCAGACATCAAGTATGAAGGCCAAGGGTTCAAACCCTGGAGAGGATGTCTATTTTTCAGTCTCTTTCAAAGTCACCATTGACAGCAGAAAAGATAAATGCGCCATGAGAAACTTGTAAAGTGTGGAAGGTCATGTGGTCCACTGGTTAAGGAATCAGGTACAAAAGATGTGGGTTCAAATCCTGGTCGTGGACTGAAAAAAGTAGATATTCTTGATTAGTTTGGTATTAAATGGGATTTTTAGATTAAATCCCACAAACTTCATGATAATCAGTCAAAAGTAAGGCCAATTTCTGCTTAAATGTCTATTTTTTACCATTCTATTTTGTCACTCCAGGAGTGCACCGATTTCAAAGTTTTTTGCTGATACTGCCGATATTCCTTTTTTGTGGTTTTTAAGCAAAAACAGCAAAAAAAGGAATATTGGCAGTATCAGCAAAAAACTCTGAAATCGGTGCATTCCTGGAGTAAAAATGCACCGATTTCAGAGTTTTTTGCTGATACTGCCAATATTCCTTTTTGCTGCTTTTTAAGCAAAAACAGCAAAAAAAGGAAAATCGGCAGTATCAGCAAAAAACTTTGAAATCGGTGCATTCCTGGAGTGACAAAATAGAATGGTAAAAAAAAGATATTTAAGCAGAAATTGGCCTCAATTTTGACTGATTATCATGAAGTTTGTGGGTTTTAATCTAAAAATCCCAAATTAATCATGAAGATCCACTTTATTAATAGACCAAGATCAGGATTTGAACCCACATCCTTCGTATCTGAGGTCTGATGCCTTAACCAGTGGACCACATGACCTTCTACACTTTAGAAGTTTCTCGTGGTGCATTTATCTTTTCAGGTGTCAGCATTGACTGAAAGAGGCTGACAAAATAGACATTCTTTCCAGGATTCAAACCCTCGTCCTTCATATTTGGTGTCTGATGCCATAACCTGTGGACCACTTGATCGTCTAGGCTTTAGAAATTTCTCGTAGCGCATTTATCTTTTCTGCTGTCAATGCTGATTTTGAAAGGCGCTAACAAAATAGACAGTCTTTCCAGGATTTGAACCATAATACATAAAACATTGAGCAACTTATTTGATGTGCAGTGATGGTTTTTGTGATGCCATTCATCAAAATGTAATGTTACTGGTTTTCTCCATTTTTTACTGGGTGGTGTTTTCAGGATTGTGTAGTTTTGTGTCTTTATGATGTAAAGTACTATGAACTGTCTTGTTGCTGAAATGTGATATAGAAACAATCTTGAATGATAATTAAAGCTCTGAAGAGCCTGTTTGCTTGCAGAGCATCTAATTAAATCAGTCAATCCAGGTGTGGTGGTGCAGGTAGTCACACCTTTAAACTGAGAGTCGTTAGTTAAACCTGTCACTCAATGGGCAGTGAAGCTACCCTGAAAGTCATTCATCTGTCACTTGTTACACTAAAACTGTGAAAGATCATGTGGTCTCCAAGTATGAAGGTTAAGGTTTCAAATCCTGGAAAGAATATCCATTTTGTCAGCCTCTTTCAAAGGCACCATTGACAGCAGAAAAGATAAATGCGCCATGAGAAATCTCTAAAGTGTGGAAGGTCATGTGGTCCACAAGTTAAGCCCTCAGCCATCACGTACAAAAGATGTGGGTCCGAATCTTGAGCTCGGTCTGTAAATAAAGTGGGTATTCAAGTGTGATGCTTTAACCTGTAGACCACATGATCTTTCACAGTTTTAGTGTAACAAGTGACAGATGAATGACTTTCAGGGTAGCTTCACTGCCCATTGAGTGACAGGTTTAACTAACGACTCTCAGTTTAAAGGTGTGACTACCTGCACCACCACACCTGGATTGACTGATTTAATTAGATGCTCTGCAAGCAAACAGGCTCTTCAGAGCTTTAATTATCATTCAAGATTGTTTCTATATCACATTTCAGCAACAAGACAGTTCATAGTACTTTACATCATAAAGACACAAAACTACACAATCCTGAAAACACCACCCAGTAAAAAATGGAGAAAACCAGTAACATTACATTTTGATGAATGGCATCACAAAAACCATCACTGCACATCAAATAAGTTGCTCAATGTTTTATGTATTATGGTTCAACTCCTGGAAAGACTGTCTATTTTGTTAGCGCCTTTCAAAATCAGCATTGACAGCAGAAAAGATAAATGCGCTACGAGAAATTTCTAAAGGCTAGACGATCAAGTGGTCCACAGGTTATGGCATCAGACACCAAGTATGAAGGACGAGGGTTTGAATCCTGGAAAGAATGTCTATTTTGTCAGCCTCTTTCAGTCAATGCTGACACCTGAAAAGATAAATGCACCACGAGAAACTTCTAAAGTGTAGAAGGTCATGTGGTCCACTGGTTAAGGCATCAGACCTCAGATACGAAGGATGTGGGTTCAAATCCTGATCTTGGTCTATTAATAAAGTGGATCTTCATGATTAATTTGGGATTTTTAGATTAAAACCCACAAACTTCATAATAATCAGTCAAAATTGAGGCCAATTTCTGCTTAAATATCTTTTTTTTACCATTCTATTTTGTCACTCCAGGAATGCACCGATTTCAAAGTTTTTTGCTGATACTGCCGATATTCCTTTTTTTGCTGTTTTTGCTTAAAAAGCAGCAAAAAGGAATATTGGCAGTATCAGCAAAAAACTCTGAAATCGGTGCATTTTTACTCCAGGAATGCACCGATTTCAGAGTTTTTTGCTGATACTGCCAATATTCCTTTTTTTGCTGTTTTTGCTTAAAAACCACAAAAAAGGAATATCGGCAGTATCAGCAAAAAACTTTGAAATCGGTGCACTCCTGGAGTGACAAAATAGAATGGTAAAAAATAGACATTTAAGCAGAAATTGGCCTTACTTTTGACTGATTACCATGAAGTTTGTGGGATTTAATCTAAAAATCCCATTTAATACCAAACTAATCAAGAATATCTACTTTTTTCAGTCCACGGCCAGGATTTGAACCCACATCTTTTGTACCTGATTCCTTAACCAGTGGACCACATGACCTTCCACACTTTACAAGTTTCTCATGGCGCATTTATCTTTTCTGCTGTCAATGGTGACTTTGAAAGAGACTGAAAAAATAGACATCCTCTCCAGGATTTGAACCCTTGGCCTTCATACTTGATGTCTGAGAGCATAACCTGTGGACCACACGACCATCTAAACGCTGGATGTTTCTCCTGGCGCATTTATTTTTTGGGGTGTCAATGTTGACAAAAGGTAAAAACAATTCAGAAAGCCTTTCAGAATACCTGCCAGGACTTGAACTTATGACCTTCCGGTTTGAGCACTGATGACAATCCCTCCACACCACAAGGACCGGCTCCCTTTTGAGTTGTAGCGCATTTATCTCTATTTACAATCCTTGTTAAATCTTCACTATTTGCTCTTCCAGACATTGAACTTGGACTTTTTTTGTTTGTATGACATATCAGCTACTCTATGAGATTCTTCTCTTTTATATTGATGTTTTCTTGTAGAGCGTTTGTGTTTTTATATGCAATTATTGATAAAATATAGATAACTCTACTTGGAATTGAATGCTGGATCAGGTGCTTTTCACACCACTCTTTCTAAACTTTGTGCTTTCTAAACAAGTTGTATTATGTAGTTTCACTCCTCGTCCATGACTTAATTTTTTTATGTCCACCTTCAAAACAACCATAAAGTCAGAAACTTAAACACGGAGCAAATGAATCTACAAATGGAAAGTTCTTATATTGTTGTAACAATAGTGACTTTGAAAGAGGCTGACAAAATAGACATTCGTTCCAGGATTTGAACCCTTGTTCTTCATAGTTGATGTCTGATGCCGTAACCTGTTAGAGTAGAAGTAGAAACTTTCTTTTCAATAATAAAAGAGTGCCAAATGGAGCCAGGATGTATTCCTATTTTAGTCTGGGTACATCAGTCGATCTTCACACATCATGGAAATCTTGAGATTGAGGTCTTTCTCTCTCTAAAAACTGGGGATGGATGCATCCCCACTCTCCTGATGTTCGGTCTCCACAGCACATTTTTGCACTGACTCAGACATTGCATTCAGAGGTTGCCACAACCAGGGTTTGAACCAACAATCACCAGATTCAAAGCACAGCACTTTACTGACTATGCCAACCAACCTCAATAGATGCTTGTTTGTCTCAATACTGTCAGAAAGCTGAAGAAAAAAAAAACATGAAAAAAGTCATTAATGTGTAACTTCTTAAATGAGCACAACATGTTTAATTCAACCAACTCTAGCTGTTTAAATTAGATCCTTCCCCCCCAGACAAAAATACACACAAAAACTACTCTACTCGTCTCCTGGGTGCAAAGAGGCAACCTCAAAGCTGAACAAACAGTAGTGACCAAACACAAATGAACACATGTACAGAAAGACAAAGCAGCAGCATACTTTGCAGCTCTCATTACTAACAAACACAAAAGGAGCCACTGAGTCAACCCACAGAGGTTCAACATGCAGAAAAAAACAGAACTCTCCACAATCTGCTTCTGCACTAAAACCTCCTCAATGCAACCATTTCATATAATCTGTTTAGTTCATTTTTCTACACATGCAGTGGAACACAGTAGAGTAGATATAGAGGCTGGTGGAGATCTCTGGATTCAGCATCAGCAGTCTGACATTAGCTGCTATTGTTTCTCTGGGAGATGAAGAGAAAGAGAACAGCTGTTCAGCACAGAAGCATCAGAAAGTCAAAGCCTGACGTCATGAGGCAGAGAAAAGGTCATTAGTAAAGAACAGTAGCAGCACAGAAATGCATATTGAGTTGGAATAATTATCTCTAAATGAGGTGTTTTCATTGAACCTGGACAAAAATACTTAATAAAATTATTCAAATCAATTTATTTTTTTGTGAATTTTAATTTATTTTAAACAGTTTCCTATTTTATTACTCTATTTTATGATGTTCCTCTGTCTAAGACTGTACTGCTCTCCTCACACTGACCACTAAAGACTCCTATTATCTTGTCTACACCTGTGATCAGAACAAATGCACAGTCCCAGCTAATGACAAGCCCCCCGGCTGACCTGCTGACCCACATCACAATGAAGAAAGAAGCAGATCGCAACAGCTGGACAATAAGATGAAGGGCTTGCTTTGGGTGATGAGATAAAACGAGTGACAAGACGGTAATGGAGAGTTCAAGAGCAAGACAGGAGGACGACAAGAGGAGATAAGAGGTTAAAGGAAGTGAAAGGACTGCAGAGTTTGTATTGGGCAAAAGGGAAGTAGTAAAAAGGAAACTGGGTTGGGAATAAAGATCTAACATTTCCATCCATATAACTATTAACATTATATTTGAGTATAAAATAAAGCTGCCAGGTATGTGGAAATATCTTGGTGCACTTGAAATGACAAGACTTAACTTGCAAGAAGCTTTTCAGCAAAATAGAGGAGCAGGTTTTAAGTAAATAATTCCTTAATATTGATCAAAGTACTTGTTCCATTGGCAGATTATTTCACCCATAAGACATTTCCCCCATGTTATAAGTGAAATAATCTGCCAAAGGAACTAGTACTTTAGTATATAGAACCTGCCTGCAACACAAAGCAGGCTAACATTTGTCCAATAGCAACTCATTATGCCACAATAAATAAATTCCAACAACAAATGAGAAATAAATCCACTGGTTCAACAATAAGATGGAGAGACTGGGAAAAAATCACTAACAAGAACAAAAAACTGATTTTCTAAATCAGATGTATCTCCAAGACTCCTGGGAAAATATTTGGAAAGTTAACATCTTGTTGCGCCTGGTATAAAACAAGTATAGCGTTTCAGAAAAACAATATACTGACCGTCAAACATGGTGGTAGTGGTGAGATTATCAGCTTCAGGATGCCTTGGTGTAATTAGAGCAAAAAGCACAAATCTGTAAGAAGACAAAGACTTTTTCAGAACAAAATAATGTCTTTTTCCATATAATCCTAAAACAAATCTTGTTCTTATGTGTGACAGAGAAATGTAGGTTGACTGGGAAGAAACAGGGTGAAAACTGCAGAGCAACTCTATCAGTCAACATGGACAGATGATCAGGATAAGAGAAGAAGATTTGTTCATCAGTCTGTGTCTCTCCAACATGAAGACCAACCACCATCATCATCATCCCATCACTCCTGAACTAAACATACACACACACACAACGTCATTCCATATGGTAGAACATGCTGTCAAATTGCGCTGATGAGATGTCTATAACATTCTTTCACTTTGACAGCGAATCTAAGTGTATTTTTGGGAAAATAAAATCCCCGAAAAACAGTTCTGGCACTGTTCTATATGTCTTACCATTTCACTTCTTAATAGTTTTTAGATATTTGTTTAGAAAAACCCATCTATGCTACAGATTAGCATGTGCTAACAGCACCATGATACAAGCACGGGACTGCTGCTTTATTCAGTTTGTCTATGTTAATGTGTTAATGTGTGCCTGTGCCCATCAAATTAACCTAATAAATAAATAAACATAACTTTGACTTAAACAACCACATTTCTTGCAGTTATTTGAGTATATTAATGTAATTCCACAACCTGCACTATTGATGTGATATATACAAGTCCAACTTTCTAATATTTTCTATATCTCTACCTAAATCTTTCACTCTGTCAAATATAAACAATATTTCTTACCTTTTCGGAAAATTCATATGACATCATCTGATGTTTTCTCTGAAAAACAAAAATTACAGACATTAGTCAATCTGACAGATGAAATGTATCAAGGTGCAAAGCAGATCACAAACAGCCTAAAGATGAATGTCTGAAGAAGCCAGCCTGGATATTTCTTCCTGCATCATGAACTTAGAAATAAAAATCATTTTGGGCGTTTAAGAAATGTTATATGCTGTTCTTCTTCTTTGCTTCTAATTCACTACATTTTCAAGGCATTTCAAGGCATCCAATCATCTCTAATTCAGTCCAACTTTGTAAGAGCAGTTAAACCTCAACAAAAGCTTCAGAGGGTTCAAAGGTGAAGCTCGAGCAAAGGTCCGTTTATTCAAGAGGTGCAGCTGTTAAATTATACTTTCCTTTCCGAACGTCTCAATTCGACTCAAACTCCTTTTACCTACTAACTACAGGAACAGAGAAACTCTGAGCCTGTACTGCTTTTCTTCTGCTGTCTCTGCCTTCATCCTCAGGAATAATCAGATCAACATTCAGAGTGAATCGGTTCACACACTTCATGCCTCAAGGCCACATATTTACACTGTGTGTGAAATGAGGCCATTATAATTTATTTTAAATATGACACAAAACAAAGATGATTATATATATACACATATAAAGTCAAACCCTACTTAGAAATAAAGATCTCTGTTTAGTTCAGATTTATATTTTCACTGATCAAAATCCTGTCAAAGATCTGATTTAACAATGAAACTATAGAGACACTTTTATGTGGTTAAATACTGTAAGCTTATGTGAATATCTGTCATGGCATAACCTGAGTCTGACCTTGTAAGGTATTGAATTGTGAAGTAACGTCTGTCTTCAATAATCAGATTGTACACCATTTACTAAACATAATTATACGGTCGTATTTTGTGGTTCAGTTCCCCTGTTTGGGTAATTTATCCTTACAACATCTAACATTTTGACAAATGAAAAAAAAAGATTTATTTTTGCAAGAACTTAATTACTGGAGTCAATAAGTCACATTTCCTTACTGCAGACTATGAGGAGATTTTAAATCTTTAGTTGTCTAAGTGGGGATGTGTTACAAAAATGTATTATGAATCACCGTTTTCATTTTTGTTATTCCCTTCTATAAAACATGCTTTCTTTTAAAAATCTGCAGATTAACAACTTGAGTAAACACTAAAACATGAATGGGAAGTAGAAAGAAATGCAACACAGACTTTGTTTCGGCCTTTTCCTCAAACACACACACATGAATTTGGTGTGGGAGCAACAAAGAGGCCAAGAGGAGGCGACGGTTATCAGCTGCTGTAGGAAATTAAAGGGACGGTCCGCGGTTAATATGCAGATATGCAGATGGGTTGACAGAGCCCTCTCTCGCTGTCTGTCAGTTGTGTGCCAACCCCCCAGCCCACCCCACACACACACACCTAGAGGCAGGTAGAGTGTGAGGACACAGTGTGTATCAGTGTGCAACACCAGATGGGATGAGCAGGTTGATTAATCTCTGTGACATGAATACCAAATCAGAGGCTGAAAAGTGTGAGTGAATACAGATAGGGATGATTGAGGCTGTGATGATAATGACAATGATGGCGGGTGTGTGAGCGTGTACGTGTGATGCAAACATCCCCTCTACATTCGATTAGATCACGTTCTGGACTGAACGCGCTGGTTCTTCAAAGTCTGAGTTTCAGATTCTCACTGAAATCATTAGGAGATATGAAACCGCAGTCAGTTCAGCTGATCAACTCAGATCTGCAAAAACTCAAGTTGTTTTTCTGACAGTTTTCCAAACTGCAAAGGAAACTTCAAGTGTGAATATACAGCTCTGGAAAAAATTAAGAGACCATTTTACTTTTTATAGGTATATATTTGATTGAAATGAACACTGTTCTTTTATTTTATGAACTACTGACAACATGTCTCCAAGCAAAAATGTTGTATTTATTTGCAGAAAATGAGAAATGGTCAAAATAACAAAAAAAGATGCAGTGCTTTTACTAGTGTTTTAACTCAGGAAGAGTTCAGAAATGTAAATATATAAAATGTTTTGTTAGTGTGTGATTCACTCGATGTGAATTTTTCAAAGCTTTTTAACTCTTAGAGTTTATGTTTCCTGGATAAAATTAAATAACTACCTCGTTCTTAATATGTTTTGAAATTAAATAGTCTTCAAATAAACAAAACAACACAAACAACCAAATAGTTGAAATATGTTTGCAGAAGCCTCCTGGGAAAAACTTTGATCTTCTCTACTTAAGGTTGTTATATTTTTGCATATCTCTTGAATTTGGTTCAAACATTGAGTTAACATGATTGTAGCCACGTCACTCTAGACCCTGGTAAGCTCTCTATCAGCTGATGTAAGTAATATACATTTCACTAAATATGTTAAAAATTATTTGGACTTCTTTGTCCAAAAGGAGAATGTTGCAGACAATTTGATGATTATTCAAATGCAGCTTGGGATTCAAACCCAGAGCCGTCTTGCGGCAAGACCAGAATGAATCTGCTGGAAATTTCAATCATTATCTTTAATACATTTGCAAGTCTTCATACATTAAAGGACTTTTAAGCAGTTTCTTTTTATGAAAGTGACAATGACCAAACAAATCAACTATATTGGTACAATTCTGATGCTAAATTTCATGTGCTGTATTGACCCAATCAAAGTCCAGGCAGAAATCTGAGAATCTGGAGTAAGATTTGATCATCAAGGTTCACAAAACGCTCAACATCCAATCTGACTGAGATTCAAGAAGCAATAGGTAAGAGTTATAGTCTCTAAATGAGCAAAGCTAGTAGCTAAAGTAAAAAGAAGAGTATTGACTGAAAGGCTGAATGTAGCTCCTGCCTCACTTTTCAGATCTTTATTTTTCCCCTAATATTTCTCAAAAATACGCTGGCATTTATGGTTGTAACGTGACTAAATGTGGCAAAGTTCACTGCAATGTAAAAATAAGCATATAACATAAAAGACCCCTTCAAATGTTCACAGCCTCCTATACCATAAAAATGTTTCTTTTTTCCATTTAAAAAGAGGAAAAGCCACAAAGAGTCGAAGTGAACATGATAAAAACGCACTCCTTAGGGGAAATGTGAGTCTGGGCCACAATGTTGTTATTACAGATTGATATACACTTTGGTCCCCTTTTATTCAAACAGCTCACCTCTCAAAATCAGATGCTCGGAGCTCTTTTGATGACTACTTTGAGCTGAATGCGTGTTATTACAGGTATTACATGAAATTGCCAGTGTTAGGCGAAGGGGATTATGATGCTTTTGGGTCAATACTTCCTCTGAGGTGTTTGGCGGCTGCAGCTGAGGAGCGATTAGCCCTTTTGTCTGTCAATCTGCCTTCATATGGGGTGCTTATCACACACACATTATAACCACAACCAACTGCACTTTTGTGGTGATTACAGCCTTGGGTATATCAGGCTCTTTCAGTACGCTGAGAGGTGTCAGTGCAGCTTCGGGCCGTCCCACAAGCACACAGCTGCTTGGACGAAAGATGACAGGTGAAAGAATTTAAGAGCTGAAATTATGACTTGATAAGCTGAAATCTACTGGTATATGGACTTCCATCAGCTGGTTCCATTTCTCCCCTGTTTTCCAAATGGATTTTTCTGAGAACTTTCTAAGCAACACTTATGAGTTCAAGTGCATTTAAATTTTTACTGCTCTTTCTGTATTTCTAGGAATATTTTTTTTACTTTTTTGACACAATTTTTTTAAACATTTATATCAGACAAAAATAGCCTGGGTAAAGACAGTCCTTGATTGTCCAGGACTGCACAGTCAAGAAATGACTTAAATAGAACCTGTCTAACAGGATGAAGTAGGCAAAATCTTCAAAAGTATCACATCACTTAGGCTCTGACATTTATCAGTGTGGAAAGGGCTCCAGTGAATCATTATCCAGAAATGGAGCAAACATGGAACAGTGGTAAACATTCTCAGCAGTGGGTGGCCAATCGCGTTAAAACCTTAACCAGGTTATAAAAGAGTCCAGTACAACATGTGAAGCTCTGCAGGCCTCACTTCAGGCTTAAACAGTCAAACTTGAAGGTGAGACAATAACAAAGAGAAACTGGGCTAACATGGGGCTGGGAGTGTTATTATCTGTCGCTCCTTTGGTGCTTCAAGACTTAGGGACCCCAGCCACTCCTGAATACTTCAGACCCCCAGTAAGAAAACTTATGATTGGCTAATTTCAAACACCAAATATAATTTAACATGTATTAATACCAACAGTGGAAACAGTCTTAGCTCTACCACAGAAACTAATATCTACAGTCCTCCTTATTAACGCTTTTGTGGGTACAGCCAATCAGCACCAAGGAAAATAAATGTCCCTTCTTCACTGGCTGCTTTGCAGATGCAGTCAATAATGTGTTGAGTAGCATTTTACCTAGGTATTTCAGCTTCCATAGTACATATTCCTTAAAATATTTTAGACATGAAAATAATTTAGTTACCTGCAAATAGATGGGGGTCCACTGTAATGTGAAAAGATGCTGACTTCATAAAACAAAAGCAAGCAGTTATACTTCCATGTTCAACATTTTTGTGTAAATACTATAAATTTGTGGTGTTTTTACTTAGAGTCAGATACCGACCCATTACTATCTAAACTTTACAGGGTATTGCTGTTTCAGCAAAACTATTAGACATTTTATCAGCTCAAATTTCTAAGTAGAGAACGTAATGCAGTTAGTAAGATCCAGAGTATTGGACTGCTGCATGCGTTGCAAATAAGCTAATTATTAATTAACAGTATCAATGAAAGCACATGAAGACTATTAAATTTATCTACTAAAAGTAAAAAGCTTTTCATGCTTTATATTTTCAGTCTAATAATGCACTTTTAGAAAAGTCTCTGTTATTAGTACAGAACTGCCTGGAGTAGAGTGATGTTATTAGAAGACCCAGTCAGGCTCACAGTAGGGGTTGAGCTGACTGGGTATGGTGATTTCCACTTTACTTTTGTGTAGGCTAATAAAAAAATGAAAAACCCTGAGCCTAATGGGATTTGGTGATAAGAAATTACCAGCGCCGGGTCCTTCTCTTTTGTCTCTTGCTGGGTGTTCGGCGGCTGAGCCAATAAGAAAGCGTCCAGGACTGCCGTAACCTTAGAGACAGGAGAACACGGGCCGCAGCGCCGCCATGATAAACGAGAGCTGTTTGTCAAAGTTCTCTTGAAACACACATACATGCATGCACACTTCAACCTGCTACTAATGTCCCCTCTTCTTACCATTCAAACAAATGGTGCATTTAGACTTACATTACATCTGAATGGATATTGAGAGGAAAAAAATGTGTGAATTTGTAATGGTTTTCTCTCTCTTTTTGACAGTTTCAGGAACCAGAACTGTTAAAAAACAAAACTGTGACACAGCTGAGCATAATTTAAGAGTATTACATATGTTCTTATAGTTTTTCATTCAGCTCTACATTTGGATTTGTAACCTAATTTAGTAAGTTTGTCTGCAAATTTTGTGCCAAGTGTCATTTGTAAGTAATGTAGAAAAAATTTGCTTTTCTTGTTGCTATTTACATTAAAATCACATCAAGTTACAGTGACTTAAAAAGTACTTCAGATATACAAAGAAATCAAAACAAATGAATACATAAATTATGTGAATAACAGTGAAAAGACACAAGGAACCTGAGAAAAGAGGAGGTGAAAAAATATAGAAATCAGCTGAATCTGTCAGTGTTTACAAAACCCCTGATATTTAATTAGCAGTGCAATGATCCTAAACATATTGCCAAAGAATAACCTAATTTATGGATTCATTTGTTTTACTGATCAGTAAATCTAAATTCCTCCCAGTTTCCAACTTTTACACTTGAAACCAAGCCTAGATACAGATTTCCTTCATTTTATAGGTCACAATCATTAAACGTTCCACTTTTCTTCCTGTGTTGGTTGCAGCCTATCATTTTCTTTTTAACTCCGAGGCCACAGAGCTGAGCTGGAGGACACAATGGCAACAATGGGAGAGAACAAACCCACATAAGATGGATGAGCGAGGAAGGCAAGAAGATATGCAGAGTGAAAGGAAGAGACACACTCCTTGGCTTGTCTCTCTGCTGCAGTGCGCCAGCTCTATAGCAGAGTGGAAAACAAGCAAATTACATAGAACGGACACAAAGACGGTGTCCTGTCATCTCCGCCTGCCAGGAAAGATTTACTATTTTACTAGTAGTCCACTAGAGGGGCTGTCCTATGCCATGTCTGCCACTGCAGGAAACAGAGACCTCGACAAACCTGAAGGCCAAAACTTGGATACAGTGCAATACACCATCTAACCAGGCCTTACTGGAAAGTTCAAATTAGAGCTTCTAGACATGGAGAGATCTAGTTTTTCACGTATGAGAAAGGATGTCAGTCAGCCTTGTTTTATGTCTTTTGTAAATTCTTGATTGAGACAAAAACAGAGACACCCACATGCTTCATACGGGACAAATCATCATTTTCAGACCATCAGTTTGTAGTTTTTTATGCGTCTTTCTTTTCTTTCGACTGTTTTTAATTGCAAACTCAACTTGCTGATGTGTACTGGAAAATATTTAAGCTACTGCGATAATTTTGGGATAATTTGGCAGCAGTAACACCTCTACTTACTTCTTCCACCAGAAATGACCCCCACTCAGACAGGCTAACTCCAAGCCAAATCCTATCAGTAAAGATCATAGTAATGTGGAGATGTTACACCAATCACTGCAGAGCTTTAGCAGGCAGGGGGTCAGAAATTCAGCCGAAAATCTAGAAATGATTCCACATCTGTAGTCTGCAAAGCCAACAACATTTTGAAAGCGCTACAAAAAAAATTTGTCATTTCTTTTTAAGCCTGCTCAACAATATCTATATGTTTATAAAATAAAGTAGTACAAAAGAAAGTGTTATGTAGATTAATGTTAAGCCAAAACCTGAAAAGGTTTTGCCTCACTAAAAAATAGGCGTTCGGTTTGGGACTATTTGTAAAATAAATATACAAAATTTGATTCTATTTGCAGCACGAGAAAAACATTTGTGTCACTCTTTCTCTGAAAACACCTGAAGTGTTTGATTGAGCTTAATAAATTAATAAAATGTAGATTTTAATGCATTCAAGTCAAATGTGGTCAGACTTACTATGAAATTCAAGAAATTATAAAAGCTTGGTAATTAAAAGATAAATACTTTGTCAGACTTATTAGAAAAGAGAGAACATTTTTCAAACAAAAAGTATAAACCAATATATATTCAGTCTATCATCTGTTTTTTGTTCGTTTTTACTTTTTGTTATAGATATTCTGATGTGAATCACAGAATATTTGATACGTTTCAGTATCAAATCTGACTAGCTGGGAGATTCTTTGTAAGTAATTAAAGCTGTTTGCTGAATACAGAAACCACTTATGTCTTACCACTTAAAAAAATGCAGCTAAATAGGATCAATTTCCTGAGTTATTATACTCTGGCTTATTGATTTCTCTCTAAACAACCACAGAATGGGAAACAGACAAAAGCTGAAGTTTACTTCTGAGAAATCATCTTTCAACCTGAATATTGTCGCTGTTACAGCATCACATAGTGAATGCTACTAATTTCAGCTTGTAGGGGGGAAAAAAAAAATGACAAGACTTGAATGGGCCTTGTAAGTGTAATGATCACACACGCGTACACGCCGACACACAGCCCCAACAGTAATGACATTTAAATGGCTCATTTGAAGATAAAAGGCCCGCTAACATCAAATGGATCCTTGTTATCATAATGGCAAACAACTAACAAGAAATGAAGAAGCTGCATAAAAAGACATGCCTCGTATTTGTCTCCATGAACACAATAAGCAGGCAAACAAACATTGCTAACAAACAGCGATCTAAACTGTCTATTCACATGGACACATTATGGAAATGTTTGCCTGTTTATGCTCCACTGATAGCTGAAGGAAATTAGGGTGCATTACAATCAACTCTGTGGAGATTTTCAATTAATTTTTCTTAAGCAGACTTGACAAAACATTATGCTACAAAAACAAAGCTTGAATGTTTCGACCAACAACATTCCCGTTTGAAAGGGAGGTTTATTGGATATGTTATTGTGTTTAGAGTGAGACCCAAATTAGCTGAAGTATTAGGAAACGCTCCTTTGTATTTGTTGAAGAAGTGCTTCTGTAAAAAAAAAAAAAAACTTGCATAAATTCATCCTTTTTCATCCATACATTGTGCTCAGAAACTGTTCTTCACTGCATGAATTTCCTTTACACACAACTATCAAATACTAACAAGCATCAGGGATAAAACAGGTTTGATGAAGGATTTCTTCCACTTTAAATATTTTTCTGGTCGATTCCTTCAGAAGATCAACATAAATGGACATTTATGTTGAATATTACATTCTATGAAAAATTTTCTAAATTATATAAACAAGCCTTTCGCGCTTGTTTTGTTTTGGAATGATGAATTTAATGTTAAAAGATTAAAAAGCAACTATTACAAATTAATTATAAAAAAGACAATGAAAGTGTCAAAATGCAAAAAAAAATGCAAAATGCAAAAGTGTTATTTTACTATGAGCCAATTTTGAATGTAAGGCGGCCATATTTGATTTTGAGCTTGTTGTTGGTGACATTTAAAATGTAAACATCTTGGGAACCCTGTTATGTTTAAAACTGATTAATATTGTGATGACAGATTAAACTGCATCTCCAACTAATCCAGATAATAAGACAAATGTCTGACAATGTGGTTTCACACATTTCTGTACTATTATAAAGTATTTGTCTTGGGATCCATCTAATGAAATTTTAGCACCGGTTTAATAGACTTTCAGTAAATGGACAGATATGTCACAACAGATCACAATTTCTGAAATAAAAAAAAGTTTAATCACACAATATCTATATTTCCTTTTTGTTAAACTTTTTTTTTTTTTACTTTTTGCTTGTTCTGTCATTTTCACAATTAACCACACTTTCTTCCCGCACTGCATCTCCAACTTTTCTTTTATCCTCTGCTTCCTCCTCCTGCTCCTCCTCTCTTGGAGGATCTCACAGTAATAGGCAGGTAATTTCCCACTATTACAAGTCGGTACATTAGTCTCTGCCTGCACTATTTACACAAGTTAGCAGTCCAACCGAGCCATTTATGGCAGATCATTATAGCTCTTGGTGCCCAAAACGCTTGGGAATTCCAAGATGAAATGATGGCTTGAATGCATTACCGTGTGTGTGTGTGCAGGTGTGTGTTTATGAGCGAAAGATGGGAAGAAGATGAAGGCGAGATCCCTTTTAAAAGCCCAGCTCAAGATATATGATACTATTAAGACTTTTGAGCACCAATTACACCAGCACTACTTTAAGTGGCATCAAAGTTGTTCCATTTTGATACATTATGACGATGGTTTCATATATTACAGCAGATCTTCTTTAAGATGTTCAGCTGCTGATGACACGACTTCAAAGTGCTGCTGACAATTTGGCTAAATTATCAACCCTTTCGCATTTGGCCCCTTTTTTGGGGGATAGAGTCGTCTTTAATAAATGCTTCCCACCTTCCAACCCAACACTTCGTGAAAACCCTTCGCTGCTTGCATTTTTACGTCTTTCCATCCAGTTATGCAGGACTGCAACTTGCTGGTTTTACTGTATTTTTATAGGGGTTTCAAACAAAATCTGGATTCCTGTGGAGGAGATGATTTGTAAGAAGTCAGTCGTGTTTGCGATGTTTAAAAAAAGAAAACCACGAGGAAATTCAGATGCTCAATGAATTACAATCAAACTATTTATTTCAGTAATTCAACTGAAAAAGTGAAACATGTTATTAAAATTCACTAAAAGCAGAGTGATTTATTTAAAATGTGTTCGTCTTGTCGATATCAATGATTGTGGCTTATATAAGAACAATAAAATGGGATGTTTCATATAGAAATGTTTCAGCTGACAGTCCATAACATGACATTTCTCAAGCAGAAAGTCATTAAATACATCCAAAAGGAGGGTAAGCAACAAAAGGTCATTGCTAAAGAAGCAGGATGTTGCATCCAAGTATATTCATTTAAAGTTGAGTGGAAGGAAAACATGTGGTAGATAATGGTGCACAAACAACCAGATATGAATACTTTCAAACTGTAACAGCACTTTTATATTTTTGCCATTTTTCTTGTCTCACGTTTAAGCATTTCAATTTTTTAAGTTGTTATATCTGGAACAAATCTGTGGAACAATCTGTCTAAAGAAACCAAAGAAAGTAGATCAAGTTTTACTTTTAAGGAAATAATAAAATATAATATTCTACCAAGGTATTGATTCAGTTGAGTGCTATATCATTACAAAGATGAAATGTGTTTTCTTTGGTCATTATTACCTTTATATATACACACATTGTCAGTTTTGTGTTTAAAGATTTCTCTTCATTGATGTTTAGTTGCTTCTGGTATTACAAATTAACTTTGGAGGGAAGGAGGAGACTTTATAAAATTATTTTCTTCAAACTATTCCTTTCATTCAAAACTTGTGTTTATGTCAACATTTATGTGACAGTTATGTGAATTTAAAGTCTAAAGTTCACTTTAAACTTTCAATGACTGAAATAAGCAAATAATTAAATCTAAATGAGATAAGTTACATTTTAGACCCGTTTAGGTTTTCTCTCCATCAGCAAGCAACAATGTTTTCACTTTGTCACTATATGCATTTAAAATATAACCGTAAGCGAATGTACGAATTACAAAATGTGTTTATACTCCTAGAATGCAAATCAAAATAGCTCAACAGCAAACGTTTTCCCCAGTTGCATAGTTAAGATGTTGTGTTTGCTACAGATCCTGCTGCTGCTGCTGCAGCCCTCCTCCATGATGGAGCAGACAGGGTGTTAAACTGCGTGTCAGCTCTGTAATCGCGTGTGGGTGATCCTGTAATGTGGTGGCTCTGATGCTGTAATGATGACTTCAGAGGGCTTCCCTGGATGGAGTGAAAGCAACACACACTCACGCCGAGCCGTGGCAGTATCAGTGGGACATTGTCAGGCCAGACAAAAGGCCTTATCTTCCCTTCTGCTTTCAGTGTGGGTGATTGGCCACGAGAAATGAGGAGAAAAGGCCATGTCCTCCACCAAGACACCACAAATGTCAGCCACCTTCCTATCTCCATGTAGCTTGTGCAGGCTCCCCGTCACTGTCAAGAGTCTTGAAATCTGGGGTCCAAAACGTTATAAAAAAATGTTTCTTTATAACGTTGAAAGTCCAGGTTGTTGCAATATCTAAATGTTTGAAAGAAAATGATAGATTCTGTTTGAAACTTTTCTGTTTCAGGTATATTCTGGTTTGTAGTCTGCAATAGAAACATTTTCATGTCAAAAGTCAAAAAAAGGCACAAAAGAAAGCAATCAGAAAGCAGCCAACGATGCAGCAGAAAGTTAGTGAGTCACAGACTGTGAAGGAAACACAGAACACAATGTAAACCTTCCAGTGAAGCAGCGATGGCAACATTTCCACCTCAAATGTGAGGGTGTCAAATAAATGCTTGCATGAAGATTTGTCCAATAAACCAAGAGAAATGCAGTAGATGGAGACCTACCTAACCGGCACCCTACTTAAAACATTCAAAGCCCTTTGTATGTAAGCACATAAGAGGGGGAACAGTTTAATGTTTTGTGACAGTCTCCTATAACTGTTTATGAATGGGGAAAAAATCAGAGTGGAGGGAAAGGACAAGTACAACAGCTTAAGAGGAAATTGTGGATAAAAGACTTAAGGTCACGTCACCTGTTTGGTATTTCAGTATTTAAAACAAAAATCTGATCTATAATTATCAATATCAACTGATATCAAACACATATACTCTGGTACATTTTTCATCCATTTGAAGAAGTTAGTTACTTTTTCACAGAGCCTGGCTGGTCTGTAGAGCTTTTACCTTGATAAATGAAATCATAATTTGAAAAATGCATGGCCTTTAAAGAATGTAAACGTATAAATCCTAAACCTTTAGATCTGACTGTAATGGTCCAGGTAAAGTCAGGATAAAGCTTCATTTCTATCTCAGGATTTCAGTTTATTCAAACATAATCTGTAGTTACGTTTGAATAAAGATAAATTAGCCTTTTGTTGATTGCCTCAATAGACCTTGTTTAGACAGTAAATCACTAAAGTCTGGTAAAAACCTGATATCTGGCCTTCATGCGGCTCCACTGCCTGCTTGAACCATAGAAGACAAAACTAACCAGCCTGGTAACTCAACTCAGGCCTTCCTCTGGCCTCACTTCCAACTTTTCTCTCTTGTCCTCTGGTTGAAGTGACAGCTCTAAAACATCATTCCTGCTGCCAATCATGTGAAGCTCTCTCTTCATGAGCTTCCCATCATTAATTGAAGGATCATTTTAGCCACAGGGTATGGCTGAGGACACTAATCAAGACCTCGTTAAGGGTTGTTAAAGGACAATTGTCCATAATTCCTCTAATCCGCTGGATATTTAATTAATTAACCACCAATTAGAGAACAGCAGCTCTGCAGCTGGCAGGTTCAAACCACACAATTTCAAACTGGAGCTGCTGTGCCATTAATTACTATTGGAGGTATTTTTCAAATCCAAATCGGTAAAAATTATGAATCCTGCTGCGTTGGAGTCCAGGAGGACCCAATTTTAGGTTCAAAAAGGTTTGATCAGCAAAATCACAGTGCAGCTTGAAGGCCACCTTGAACGCCGCGTCTCAACGACCTGCTGTGATCACAGTTTAAAATGTCACAAAAGTTTAATCCAGCACTGTTAGCCGTTTCAATCAGGTCCAAACAAAGGAGGTAGGTCGAGAGGTCAAAACATCGACAAGCCGGAGTTTTTTGGGGGGAGCATTGAAACTTTTTATCACCGTTATGTATCAACCTTTCATTTCCACTTTTCTGGTCCAGGAAAAAATATTCAGTCAGTTTAAAATCTATTGGTGTTGCAGTGCAACACATTTATTTGTCTTAGTCTTAATTTTTGGCTGCTTATTATTATTATTATTTTCTTCTGCGAGACTTGGAAGAATTTAATGTTTGTTCCAATTGGTGATATTTTAAATCACCAATAGATGTTAGAAAGGCAATTATGACTGGATAGTAAAGTTTGTGATTTCACTAAAGGAACTTAAGTAAAAACTTATTCTGCTCTGTGTGCACAAAAATCGAGGTTAGTTACCACGACAGAGATCAAGTGACTTTTGGCTTTTACTTTCATTTAGTGTATAACGATACATAAAACTGACATGACAAGAAACAATGCTGAGCTCACGAGAACGAGAGAAGATTTTAAGATTACTTTAAAGAAAAAAACTTTATTTTGTAGTTATTTATAGTTCCTACTGTAGATTCAAAATGCTGCCAACCAATAAGAGTAGTTGGGGAATCTTCTTTTTCAACTCCATCAGGTTGACCATTCGCAAGATAGCAGTCGCCTCAGTAAGAAACATTGTGAGGTTTTAAGTACTGAAACAAATTAAACTGTCTTTTCATTTGTTTAAATGCAGAAAATTTGAGAAAGCAGGTGATAAAGAAGTCCTGCAGAATTAGCTATAAACTTTCAGCCCCCTTAAGCTAAATGCACCAATTTTAAACTTCGATTGGTATAATGTTTGTTTGATTTTTAAACTAAATGTTACAATCTGGATACTCATATTTCGTTGGTATGTTTTGTTGCAACTAGACAGAAGTACCAATTTTGGAGAAGGAATTAAATAAAAAATCTAGATAAAGTCAAAACAACAAGAAGATGCATCAAAAGTGCCAGTTAGTGTCTCGTGATATCAGAGCCATGTGCACCTGTAATGTTTTGTGAGGTTTCCTTTATTTTGATTAAATAACTTACAACAAAATTGAGACATAACTGCAAAATGAAAAGGAAGGATTTTGCATATTGCATTTTGTATAAATTCAGGTATTTGTTTTAAAATTTGTTTCATGATCTGACTACCAAAAAGAGATTAACATGTCACAAAGAAATTTGATTTTTGAAAAATCAAAATCATTATTTTTATTTAAAAACTGACATACAATTACATTAACCAGGATTCTTCCTCCTGCTTTGGTATTTCCAAGCAGCCTGAGTAAGAGGCAGCAGTAAACATTAAACCGAGAGGCGGTGAGGCACAAACAACTCAACTCTGAGCGTGTTGCTAATGTTTCCCAGCATGCAGCAGGTGGGAAATCTTATTTCTGCGGTTTTCTAGACGCCTCTCAGCATAAACAATGAGAGGCCGGGAGTGAAAGAGAGAGAGGGAGAGTACGAGGGGGAAGACCGGACGGATAAAGAGAGCGCTACAGAATCAATTAGCCTTGTTAGGAGGAAGTTCAGCTCCCTCTCTCAGAAAAACACACACCTGCTGACACCCCCCACCCCCACCTCCGACTCCCTCATGCAGCGAAGGCCACCCGCAGGCCGTATGGCATAACAAAAGAGAGGTTTTCCTTTTTTCCCAGGAGGTTTACTGCTCTCTGTCTCCCTGCTGCACTCTGATTCTACCTCTGCAGCTTTGTCTGTTTCTTGGAAGTATGGGCTTCATCAGCCCCCCTGTGGAGATCATTTATCCACATTCTAACACACACATACAGAGGGTTTTTAAAAAAAAAGACTAATTAGTGCTCAGACCGCCTGCCCAATTATTACCAGCCGTGCTCTAATTAGGACTTACTTAAAGTGTGCATCAATTAGACTTTAACATCATTGCCTGCTTTGAGGGAACTGGACCTGTTAATACTTGCTGAACCAGACGCAGAACAGAAACTCAAAGTTCAGATTCTTCCGACTAAATAAAGTACATTACAGCATCATGACAGGAAATTCATTATTTTCTAAAAGTTAATTAAAGCCCAGTTTGACTGAAAAAAGACTTTTGAAGATGTGGAGTGGAGGAGGAACATCTGTACCTTTGTCTTGCATCTTAATGTCACTAATATTGGTGATGCTTATTGTAAATAAATGTCTAAATAATGACATCAGGCAAAATGCTGCTGCCTTCACAACTGATAAAAAAAACTTGAGTTTTATACATTTCTCTATATTTCTATTGATTTCAACTTTACAATTCAGTAAACAAATGAAGTAAAATCTGATAGATTTTTTTTTTAGTATTTTTTTTGCATTGACTTTCATTTCCTGTACGGCAGGACACCATTAAAGTAATTCAACTCTGACTCAGTGAATTTGATTTTCAAGCCTAATAAATCATATAAAGTCATTACATGCCTATTAAATAAAATAATAGATTTAATTTATTTTCAAATAAAGTAAAATTGTGGTTTTCATATCTGTATTTGTTTCACAAATAGGGGTATTTTGAGAAAACTGTTATAGGCCTTGTAACTAGCCTTTGCTAGTTAGCCTTGTAACTAACCAATATTATGCGTTTTCAAGCATAGAGTTGCATTTTATGACACAATCATGTAATGACTGTTACCTATGTTACCTTAAAATGTTATGGAAAATGCTATATATGTCAAATATAACTTAAAAGAAGATTGACTTAGCAGTGTAACACCTTGAAATAACACCTGTCTCTTTAAAAACTCCTGCTCTTTCTGAAACTCGGCCTTCAGGAAGTCGTCACAACGTCTAACAACGTTTTTACCAGTGTTTCACTGAGGAGTCGCTCATATAATGAACTCAGTGGATGTACAGCTCCACCAGGTGTTTGCTAATTGCTGTTGGCTAGTCTGAAGGAGCTGAATGGGGGAGTTGCAGTGGAGGGCTGCTCTGTGAGGCGGGAGCTCTGAAGCTTGGAGACTGCAGCTCTGAGGAAGAACTTCGCCTAGAAGGCAGAGCTGGGTTCAACCCGGCGTTTTGCACGGCTGAATGGTTGCCATGGAGACTAACGTTTTTCTCAAACTTGCATAAAAGAATCAAGGCAACACTAAAGGGTATATTTTTGATGAGCAGATATTATAAAATGGTGCAAAGTTGATTTTACATAATACTGTAAAACGTTCACCTTTTAAATATACCAGTTTTATGACTTTGGACTGTAATACAAATTATAAAACTATGCAGAACAGCATTTAAAAATCTCATTTTAAATTCATTGGTGATTGGAAATTATTTTTGAAAATTGATCCCCTAATTACATATTCCAAACTATAATTGTCATTATTAATGAGTTTGTTGTTTGGGTCTAAAAGTCCGACATAAGGGAAATCTTTAACAGGCTCTTACATGTTTTCAACTTTTCAATATTTTCTCTCTAAATTATTTATTACGCGTTTGTGAAAAGCCTTCTGTGAGGAGATGCAATCATGTACGGTCGAGCCTTCTGCTTTTAGACCGATACTCTGAATAATTTACAAATTACAGTGACTCGGTTAGGGTTGCGTTGTTATAACCCCTGACATGCAGAGTTGTGCAAAGTACGTCAGATAGTTTGTTATAGTTATAGACTCTCTTCCCTGCCGCCTCCGTTGCTGCCTCCTTCCTTCCTTGAAGCAGTAATCTGTGTGTCAGTGTGTTGCCAGTGCTGCTCAGTGGGCGGCTGTCTGTTTGAGGTGGTTTTAATTAATTTTCAATCAGCGCTAAGTAAATTCATTAAGCACTCACGGCTCTGTTTGAAGACACACACTTGTATGCATTTTCAGTTTGCTCAAGGGCACATTAACAAAGCATATAAATGTAAACAGCCATATATGTTATATGTTCATTTTAATATCGGACTGAAACAACCTAGTTTGATACAAAGTTCAGTTTTTACTTACTTACATTGAAGTAAAGAGACTTCCTTGCCCTTTTGTCTCATCGGTTTAATTAATATATTTCCAAAATGTTTGGAGAAAGGCGGCACATGAATTTTTTAAAATCGAGTTCCTCTACCGATTCCCAAAACAGAAAATGCCTGCATTCCTAACAATAGATGAAGAAAATATATTTTGATACAAAATCACAAAATTATTCTTTGAGAACACCTGCACTGCAATTACAGAGGGCGTGTGAAAATGTTATAATTTATCCGTTTCCACTGACTTTTGTTCAGTCACATTTCCTTCAGTACTGTTTTTCATGGCACAGCAGTCCTTTGTCTTATATTCTGTCACTGAAAAATGACCCCAAATTAGTTCATGCAGTGAAGTAAACAGATTTTTAAAAGGCTAAGGCTTGTTTTTTGCTGCATTTCATGACATGAAAAGTCATGACAGCAGGAATGACAAATGGAAAAAATTTTGCCTGATAGCGCAGCAGCTTAAAGGCCTGTGCATGCTGAGCAATTTCAGACTGTAGCACACAAAGGCTGACAAAATATGAAAGAAAAGTGTGTTTTGTTGTCTTAGATCCCACTGCGTGGCACACACCAGAGGTCTGTTTTGTGTTGGTAAAAGAGCTTCAGAAATTAAAGTAAAGCATGCTACTTGTGTCCATGTTAAAGGCACAACTACGTCAGAAATTAACCTGACTGTTTTTTTCCACAGGAAATCTGAACCAAAATCACAGGGCCTTTTTTTAAATTAGCCAGTTGTGATCAAAAGTTTCAAAATTGTCATCCGCAAGGGAGTTAAAGATGTGTACAATCCTGCAGTATTCCTAATCCAGTTGAGATGTACGGGATTAAAGCAGAAAAGGCCTTTGGGTTTCATATTTGGGGGAGATTAGATACACTAGGACACAATTATTAGCACCCCTGATAAGGTTGTGTGAACAAGCTAAAAATTTATCAGAAACATCACTTTACACCTTTAGGATTGGAAAGAATTTTTACCTTAAACTTGTACATCTACTGCATCCAGAGGGGAAAAACACACTTTAAAAAAAAGATCAATGATGTTAAAATTATTGGCACCCTGGATGCTAATAAAGTGTTCAACCAACTAACAACTAATCATGCTATTAGCAAAATTCAAAGGGTTATAATGGTGATTCTTGCATGACTGGTGTCCTAGTCAGGCCCCTGTTTCACACCAATTATAATACAAAAATTCTTCCTGAATGGCCCCAGCTTGTAAAAATGTAATGTTTCCTAAAACACCAGGAAGCAAATTACTGATAGACTTAAAAAGACAAAATGAAGGTGGCCTAGTCAAATTTAGATTCAGAGTGGAATTACCTTAAACAGGATATTCATGTTTCATAATCCTCAAATGGGGCAAAATTAAAACAATTCTGCAAAAAAGAGTGGAACAAAGGATCACTGATTATTATGTGTAAATGGAGTTACTTTTTCACAGGTTACTTTGGGAAACTTTCCCTTCATAAATGTAATCATCATGCAAAAACTTTTTATTATTCTTATTTCCTCAGCTTTCCTTAGTCTGATTTTCAAATTTGTTTGATCTGAAATAAAAATATCCATGAATGTGCAAAAACTCAGAAACCAGAATTTAACAGGACAAACACTTTTTGCAGCATTTTCAATGTTTTACAAACAAGTTGAAATGACCAAAAAAAATAAAAATTCTGGTGCTGTGTGAGATGGATGCAGTGTGGAAGTGGGAGGAAGCTGAAGAAGTAAGGTTGGTTTGGTTTAAAGGAGGATTTATTGAGCCTAATCTCTCCACAAACCAAGCAGATCAAGCTCTTCTTAACACACACACACACACACACACATACACACACACACACACGCACACCTACACACGCACCCCGCTATGTAAATTTAGCTCGGTTAGCCGTCCCCCTCTCTCCTCAGTCTGTCCTCGTCAGTAAAAGTGGAAAAGAGGAAAACAATGCTGTCAAGCAAGAGGAGAGGAAGAAAGAGAGCGAAAGAAGACGGATGATTGAAAAAGCGAGGCTGGAAGAGGAAAGAGGAGAGTCTTCTTAGAGGGCTAAAAGGATTAGCCCTCTCATCTCTCCTGGATCACAATGTTTCATTGGCTATGTTTGATCAGTGATGGTGTGTGTGTGTGTGAGAGTGTGAGATGTTTGCACTGATACTAACGCTCCCTCCTCCTGATCCTATTACATGGCAATAAACATCAGCTACCAACATGGGGATTACCGCGTGTGAGTGTGTGTGCGCACACTTATGGTTTTTGGCTGGACCTTTTATAATCCTCAGAGAACCACAATCTTTGTCACACACACACATAAACACCCATTTATACACACATGCTGTGTTTTGCAGTCCTATCTTTGTCTGACGCTGGCACGCCGTAAATCTGTTTGGTTGTTTAAAGAAGCATGTCCACCTTCAGTGAGGAGGTTTGAAAACATTTTACTTTTCAAAACAGAAGAATCTCTTCAAAATATATTTCAACGTGAATTCGGGAAATTCACAGTTTTAAATTCATGAAATCCAGGCTTCATCATTTTTATATGTTAATCTCAAAATGTTCAGACTTTGTCATTTTTCAAACTGACAAATATGTTACGCAGTTCTCTGTTCTCTGTAACATTTCCACCGACCCGTCCACACTTAGCAGGACTCTGTTCGGTTCGTTGTGAACGTTTGTCTGATGTTTGTTCAAATTGAATCCAATATTCCAAGATAAACTCTAATTCTTGTGCTTTTTCAATTGAACAAAGAAACTTGTTTGTTGTGATATGATCAACTCAATAATGAAATGTAGAAAAAGAAAAAAGTTTGTATGTTCATATGATGGTGATTATGTGATTTTTTTTTTACTTAAAAACAGCTTGAAAAGCATTTTGGTTTCTCAAAAACCAAAAAAATCTAGATATTTGTAATGTAGACACCGTAGTAGGAAATAAACCCTGGAAATACATTTGGTTTCTGACTATATTTTCTTTTTTAATCAATCAAGTTTATTCACTAAGCAAAACATTTAATCACCAATGCACAAAAACATTGTCTTGTAACATTTCATCTACATGAGTGAAAGGGAGCAGGAAGAAGAAAAACCTTATAAACACCTGCCCCTTTCTCAATAATTACAAAATAAATCTTATATTTTGTAATTAAATATAAAACACATCTAAAATTAAGACTATAACTTACAAACAGTATATCATTCTCCTCATTGTTAACTCAAAAGTATATCATAATTTTCCCAGACTTGTTAGGATCCCCATCTATCTGGATAATTCAATCTTTTTTCAATCTAAATATGATTCTGTAAAATATCTTGCTGTAAAAATGTTGACAGGTGATTACCAAATTTACTTTATTTCTTTTTTCTTTTTAAATAACTGAAAAAATGTCAATTTAATTTGGATTAGAGATTTAAAATCGGTTTGTTTTTCCAGTATGACCATAAATGCTCTGTTTCCTGGCGGAAAGACTGACTTTAACCCACAACCTGCCAGTCTGTCAGTCCTATAGAGGTGGAACATCATAACATCACACTATGACTGCCTTTGTTTAAATGAAAGAACAGACACCATTCAAAGCCATGGTGCCTGTGAAGGACTGTTTTAAGCATTGCAACAAAAGCTTTCAAGAGGATAAAATTGAAAAAAGTGCCAACGTTGGGGGGGAACAATGAGCTCTTCCAACATGATGACATTTGATTTCCATGCAATGCCGTCAAACTCATTGTGCTGTGACTGATTTTTGAGAATCTTGACTTTCTGTTGCACCATGTTCTCCACATTTGCTCTAAATAATAAAATCCAAACAAAAAGCCCAAAAGCCACTTGGCAGAAGTGACACGAAGCCATTGGTTCAAGCTGAATATCACATTCTTCCCACCTCAGACACATCATAAAGCACAATTACCTCCACTGTAGCACAGATAAATGATTTTCCTGCCCAGATAACATCAAATATACCTATTTAACGAAAGCCAGTGTTACAATAAATTATCTTTTTGTGTATTAATTTTCTACTTTTATCACCAGTTGTCTATCGTTATGCCCCCTCCCTGTCGTCTTTAATTTTTTCAACTCCTTTGCACGTTCCCTCCTTCTCCTCTCCCCCCCGATCACCTTTCTTTCTTACAGAAAATCTTAAAAGGCTGACATGCAAATGGGGCTTATTAAATCCTATTAAGCCGTCCGTCACCAGCCTGCAGAGGGAGGGCAGAGGGAGAGAGTCAGAGGAAGGGAGGCAACATGACAATTAGAGGAAGGAAGGAAATGAGTGATAGTATGAGGAAAAATAAGATAAGATTTAAGAAAGGATGCTTAAGTATTACAAGTTTATTCTCAAAAAGAATACCCCCACTGATTGTTCTGTTAGGTACACCTCATAGTGTAAATGTGGAGCAAAAATCTCTGCGGGCATCTTGCTGAATCTTCTACTAATACATTAGAGGGACTACCTGAAACAGGCTGGGTGTTCCTAATAAAGTGGCACATTTATTTAGCTACTTGTGTCCTTGATGTGCTTTGAATACACACCAGATTAAATGAGCACCCTGCTTGCTCAAACACATTGTAATTTGATTTGTTTGTTTTCAACCCGCCTTACTCTGATGCCCTAAATAAAATCCTATGCAACCAATTGCTTTCAGAAGTCAGCTAATTAAAAAAATAAATACAATCTACGTATGCAGGAGTTAGCATGCAAACTAACCAAAACATGGTTTTGTCCAAACTCAATAATTTTAAGGTACTCACATACTTAATTAAAAACATGTAGTATTTTAATTAATATTTTAATAAAAAACAAAAGTATTATGGGTTCCAAAAAGGGTTTAATTTGTTTGCCTTAATAAAAGAGAGGTCTAAAATGTTTTAGGGTTAATTTTTGTTTATCAATTAGAAATGATCACTTCTAGAAAACAAAAAAGATTTTTTATAAAAACCTTTCATTTAGCCAAGTTTGATAAATAAGCACCCAAGACTGCTCAGTAAAAAAATACTTTGTTTGTTGCTCCACTTACAATGACATTAAAATTAAACTAAAAAAAAACATGAAAGAAAAACAAAAAATGTTTCTTTGAACAAGGTATTCAATTGAAATCCTAAAAAAAACAAAAAAAAACAAAGTCCAATTCAGCTCCATTTGCTGGAGGGCAGAACATGTTAAACTGCTGATGTGGGCCACAGAAAATTACCCTAAGGGCCACAATTGGACCCAGGTGACCTTCTGGAGACCCCTGACCTAAATTGAGAGACCAGTGACTTGCATTAACTCTGGAGGAGCTGCAGGTGTGAACAGTACAACTACATGTTTCAGCAAAAATACAGCCTTTATGGACAATGTCAATAAGAAAGCAACATAAACAATCCAGTCCTAAACCTGTGGTCAGTCTTAAAACCTGATGTTCATAAATCATCTCCATCTAATACGACTGAGTTTGAGATATTTTGCAAAGAAGAAAACCATGACATTCCCTAAATATGCACAGATGGTAGAAACATGCCTTTTTAAAAAGCAGTCTAAAAATAAAAGCCTGAATCAAGCAATGTCAATGACTAAACGTTTTCATTTTCTGCTATTAAATGTGAAGTTCAGTGAAATGTGTGGTTATTTCTGTAAAGAGGTATTTTTACATTTCAATGTTTGCAGAAAACACTTGAATATGTCTTACATGGTTTTCACATTGAAGAGCTGCAGAGCCTGTAGCTAAGGTGATTCAATAATACAAACTCAACAATTGTTCGATATTTTCTTCTTTTAACCTCTAGACCACATTTGGTTTTGAATGTATTTTTCTATAAGAATTACAGCTGAGGAGGAAACTTGGCCTTTATGATCAAACCCAAAGCTGGTTCATGTAACATATAAGAAAAGAAAAGACAGATTCCCATAATTCCAGTTCCTAGCGTCTGGGGAGAGAGAACGACCACATGCCTTGTAATAGCCAGCAGGTTTGAATCAAGCACAAAGCAAGTAACATAAAACTTTTTGCGTTACAGATGTTCATTTCAATATACCCGTTTCAAAAACATTCGACATTTCAAACGTCACCTTCAAAGCCGCGTTAAAATTTGTTCGAGGCTGTATATTATAGACTCTTATTCTTCTGCTACTTGTTCTCACTCTTATCCCACACTTCACCTCCTCTCTGTTACTCCTTCTCTTTGATTTTCTTTTTCAATGATGAGAGAGAGAGAGAGAACGAGAGAGTGGAGAGAGAGAGAATACCACCTTTCTCCCGCCTGTCAATTATCTCGGCCCGTCTCTCCGTCCAGTTTAATTGGCGTTTGGGAGACGCAAACGTCCCAATGGGCTCCGGCAGGACAATGGAGACCCGAACAGCCGACCGGCCCTTGGTTCAGCCCAAATTGAATTGGAAATCTTCCATCTTCTGCTTAGCATAACAAAGACGGTGCAGGGGTTTTAGACAAAGGGGCTGTTTTAATGGAGAAAATCAATCTCAAGGAGGAAGCGCTAGCATTGTCTCCCGTCAGCTGTACAGGTGTGTCTCACTCATGGCGGCCTTAATCAGAGGTGGCAGGGGAGGGATCTGGAAACAACATCTCTGTCGCTGTGGGGAAGACTGGCAGCTGAGGGAGGATGAGGAGCGGATGAGGAGAAAACAACCTGTGTCCTAGTATGAACATGATGACAGGAGTGATGGATGTGGCTGCTGGACGTTACTGACGCTCTCACAGGACACTTTGCTTGAGTATCTTAAAATCCAACTTCCAACATTCCTGAGTCCTTTATCTCCACTCATTCCACACAATCCAGTTCAAATGACAAACAGGTCTGATGTCTGAGTGTTGGTGAGCTTATTTTTACTAAGTGGTATTTGCAAAATTGTGAACTTAGTTTTAAAGGGGTTCTATCATGAAAAATTCACATTCTGAACGTTTTTCCATTTGGAAAAGACAAGTGTTTTGCCGTTGACTTATCCCGAATCACCTTCTTGTTGGTTGTGCATGAGGCTCGACTTATGCTTTTCAAAGATGTACAATTATGCTTTTCAATGTTGTATAATTGTGCATCTGATTGCAGCCATTTTCACATGTGAGTGTAAATGTTGAGTTTGGAGCTTGGCCATCAGCAGGATATTTGGATTTAAAGTGACAGAAACCTTTTTTTCCTTCTACCTTTAGTTTTCTTGAGTCCCGACAAAATTATTGGTTGAATGAAAGTAATTTTAAATCAACATCTTCCATGGGTATTGTTAACTTTTGGGCTGAAAACATCCAAACGCATTAATTTAAAAAAACCTTTTGTTCTGAATCCTGTCTTAAAATAACTGGAGATTTCACAAAACTGAGATTTCCAGGTATCAAAGGAAGATTTGACTACTTATATTAAGTAATGTAATCTGTCTAACAATACAGTGATGACTTCAGCAGATCTTTAGATGTTCATGTGTATCTAGTACCTGATTAGCAGTGTTAAACTTCGCTCATTACAATGTCAAAGTGCCCCGTCTCACTTAAACTACAGAAGCCAAGTTTTGCTGTATCCCGTGTAAAAAGTTGTGCTTGTCTGTTTTTGCATTACCTTAAACAATGGAGTCCTACTTTTGCTTCAAAGTTGGATTGAAAAGGACATTTTTTTCCTGGATGAGCCCATCTGCTCCTGACTGACATCATTTTCTTAGGTTTGGTGTATTTCAGGTTTCCTGTCTGCGTCTCTCCCGGTCTGTCAGTGCAGTTAAGGAGTTGCCTTTCAGGTCTGGGTGTTTTGATAAGGTGAGTGTTTGTGTTTATCTGTGCACTCCCAGCTCTGGGCATTACCATGAGAATGGTTTAAGCCCCCTGCTAATCCCCCTGTGTCTCTGTTGTAATAAACGTCTTCATTCACACAGGCTGCAGCGAAGGAAGACGCAGCGAGTGCAAACATATCGCATCCCCTGGGAAGGGGAAGTTTAACACCTTGACCCAAAAACAATTCTTTCGTCCTGGACTGACCAACACATCCTCCATCATAAAATCACGTACAGAGCTTTGGAAAAAGTACTTGCTCCCTTTTTTTTTTTTATCACACCCAGGGTTTCAGATGATCCAGCAAACTTGAATATTCCCAGAGTAAATACTAAAAGCTGTTTATTACATTTGTTAAGGAAAACAAAGCCAAAAACCATCTCTTTCTCTTTGTGAAAAAGTGTAATAGCAGAATTTATGGCTCCGTAAATTTAGTTAAGTCATCCAGGTTCTGAGGCAGGAAAGCAGCCACACTACCAACACCATGATTGAGTTGCAGGGTATGAGTTTTTTTTATTTTTACACCAGACATAACAAGATGCACATGCTTCAAAAGGTTCTACTTTTATCTCATATGTCCTCATATTTTCCCAAAACTCTTGAAGATCTTTAAGATGTTTTCGATAAATGTGTGTCGAGTCAGGACTGGTTTCGATCTTTCTAACTCTTCTAAAGATGCAAGTTTTGCTAAGTATCAAAGCATTAGAAATGACTTTATAAAGTGCAGGGAATTAGATGCTTGATATGGTACTTCAAAAATAATGTTTTGATTTGCATCAAAAAATGCCAAATGAAGTTGAACCAAAGAATGTGGCTTTTGCAAGGCGATATTTGAAAATGATTTTGTTATTTTTAGTCAGCTTAATTTGATCAAATATTAAAACATGATGATGACCAGTTAACAGCAACAAAACAGCAAAAAGGAAACAACTCTAACTTTTTTCCCAGAAGGGTATGTAACTGAAACCAATATTGTGATCTAATAAATATTGACCTATTGGTTTATTTACAAGTGATTATTGTTAAATAAAAAAGGAAAGAGAATCATTTATATTAAATTCTTCTCTTAGCTCCCTATTTTGACGTTGACATTGTATCTTTGTTTATCTCTACATTTTACTGAATAATCTCTGAGATCAGAAAGAAAATTGCTAGGAGAAAATGTCAAGCATTCCCAAGCCTTTAACGTTTTAATTATTCCAATAATATGTCAGTCACGATGGTGTATGGAAGACCTCAGTAAAATTTATTTTCATGAAACGTCACAGATCCAAATCTGACTGGACGTGGAGTTGTAGAAATGTTCATTCTCTTCCCAGATTTCCAGCTCCATCCCTCCCTCCTGTGTCTCTCCTGGGACTCCTGCCGTCACCCTGAGTTTCCCCACACAAAGCAGTCTATTAAAAAGCCTTCAGCAAGGCCATTTAGTCAGTCTGCTTCTGCAAAATGAGGAATGAGTTTTAGGTCATGGTCGTGGTGCTGTGCATGCTCTGTGTGGGTGTGAGTGTGTGATTTTATGGTAGCTTGCAAGGTCTTTGACTTTAGTCCCTTTCAGAGTCATATCCATGATGTTAGAAGAGCATATAATATCTCCTAATCCCATAAAATCCCTCAAAAATATGAGTGTAAACATCAAAATAATCCCTCACTTTCAGTTTTCTGTTCTGGAAGGTCAGTATTTTTATACAGATCTGGTGTTTTCTTTAAATCTCTTACAGCTGCTTCTTAAAGGAGCAGTTTAAAGAAACCAGAGATGAACTCTCCTACAACATCTTGAGGACAGATTCATATTTTTGTGACGTCGCAACCACAAAATTCAGTGTTTTATCAGGATTTAATGTGATACACCAACACAAAGAAGAACATGATTAGGAAGAGGAAGGCCAACTAACAGTGATTTATCATCTATTTAAAGTCAGTGACCTGATGGGTTCATTTCTTTAGTAAAGTTTCTTAAGATCCCATTTATTGTGGATCAGTTCCATGGAAATGAACTCAACTGAATAGAAAAGCCAAACTGAGGCCTGATTATGGGTTGAACAGTGGCACAGAGCTGTTCCCTTGCAGCAAGAAGGTCCAGGGTCTTTCTGCATGGAGTTTGCTTGTTCTCCCTGTGCATGAGTGGATTCTCTCCGGGTTCTCCGGCTTCCTCCCACAGTCCAAAAACATGACTGTTAGGTTAATTAGTCTCTCTAAATTCTCCCTAGGTGTGTGGGCGTGTGTGTGTGTGTGTGTGTGTGTGTGTGCGTGTGTGTGTGTGTGTGTGTGTGTGTGTGTGTGTGTGTGTGTGTGTGTGTGTGTGTGTGTGTGTGTGTGTGCATGGTTGTGTGTCCTGTCTGTTTCTGTGTTGCCCTGCGACAGACTGGCGACCTGTCCAGGGTGATCCCGCCTCTCGCCCGGAACATGTACCCCTCCTGACCCCACTAGGGACAAGGGTTTACAGAAAATGGATGGATGGAGGTCTGATTACTACTGCCAGACCTGTAGAATCAATAAATCACTACTATAACAGAACCTGTCTGATAACAAGTAGGACCTCGGTTCATGACCTTAAAGTGCACATGGGTGATGCAGCAGGACAATGACCTAAAAGCACACCAGGAAATCAACATCAACTTAAAATCAACTTAAAAAAACAACAAACTAAAAATGAAAGCTAATGAAAGCCTAGATAAAGCCTGGACATAAATTCAATTGTGATTCTGTTTCATGACTTTAAGCAGACCGACTGTATTTTTTGTGGTCAAATTCCTCCCCAACAATTTAACAGAATTGTCAAAAAGTCCAAACATCCTCTTATTTTTAGTTAATTATAACCACATGGGATACGGTAACACAGAATAATAAATCCATATAGAGGCCACTATTGTCAAAGCTAAAAAGCTAACTTAAACTGATACTAGAAGAGTGGAATCAACTGTTTCTACACACAAAACATTGGTAACATCCCATAGAACAAAGAAATGAAGGTGAAACACAAAACAAGGTAAAGTGAAAAAAACAAACAGAAGATGTCTAAACCCACAGTTAGTCTTTGCACTTTCCTCTGTTTGAAGATGAAGGAAAAAGTGGGGAGGAAGGTGAGATGGCAAACCTCTTCACCATCTTTGATGCTCAAACAGAAGCAGTAGATCAGAGACAGGAGGAAGGGAGTGTGGAGTACAGCCTCCACATATTGCAGCGGGAAGCAGGGCTGAGCGTAAGAGGTTCAGCAGAAGAAAGACATGAAGATCCATGGGAGCAATAACATCTACATGTTTACTCTTACATCAAGTGTGCAGAGTCTGGAGTGTCTGAAAGCAGCGCCTTTCACTTTTATGTTTTTTTCATGCAAACACAAAAGAGACAGGAAGTATATAAAGATCTCTATGCTGCGTGAGTACTTACTAGACTGTGGTGGTACTGCCTCTGAGCAGAAAACACATAGAAATCTGTTAACAGATCAAAATTAACCTGCATGGAAGATGAAACTAACAAACAAGCTGTATATATACATGTTGCTTAATTATCAGGTCAAATATGTCAGGTCTACTTAAGATCCCATTTATAATTTACTAGTTATACCATCATTCCACTGTCCTACATCTGCCATGCTTATAATACTGTAGTAAAATATGTAGACTTTGGTACACAATACTCTAGGACCAACCAATCTACATATTTAACACTGCAGGATGATTAAGTTGATCACCAGGTAACCAAAGCTGCCATAGATTTTGGAGATGTTGAAAACCTCTCAGTGCTGCAGCTGTAAAATGCTTTTAATATTTCACATGTGCATCATAACTACAGCATTCATACAACTGCAACTCAAAAGTTGCACCAGCAACTCATAATATTACTCAGATCTCATTCAACACTATGTAAACACTCTGTCTGCACTGATGACAGAAGAGCTATTCTTAGACATTTAAAGAAGATATTGAATATTTTCTATCTGGTTACAAGATTTGTGTAAATGGTCTATTAGTGCAGTAAAAATTTGAATAAAAATGCCTAAAATAAACAGAGTTTAAAACAAAATAAACAATTTATAAATCAACAACATAAATACCACAAGCAATTTAAAAGATATACCCAACATTATACAGCTGAACTAGAAAAACAAAATTTCTGAAGAAATTTAGCCGGGGCCTGCCAAGGCGCGCCCGTGGGGTTTGGGCCCGGCGTCGTCACGCCACAAATTTGCATCGACGCTAAAGAACGCCGCTACGTAATCAGTGGCATGCGGAGAACCGCAAGAACGTTAAGTGAGGTGGACGTGCACCATTCGGTACGATTTAAAATTTTCTCAAGGCTTTTATTTTGGAAGTTTTGTTAAACTTCATTTCAAAGGGCCAAACTAATCCCATGCGTAATAGTCCTTGGGTTAAAATAGTTATATAATGCTCAAAACACAAGTAGCTGATGTAAAAATATTCAAGGCTTTTATTTTGAAATTTTCAGTATGCTTCATTTTAAAGTTCCGAACTAATACCACGTGTAAGAGTGCTTTGGATGAAAAAGTCAAATAAAGCCAAAAAGAGCAATTACGTCATGTAAAAATATTCAAGGCTTTTATTTTGAAATTTTCAGTATGCTTCATTTCAAAGGGCCAAACTAATACCATGTGTAACAGTGCTTTGGATGAAAAAGTCAAATAAAGCCAAAAAGAGCAATTACATGATGTAAAAATATTCAAGGCTTTTATTTTGAAATTTTCAGTATGCTTCATTTTAAAGTTCTGAACTAATACCACGTGTAAGAGTGCTTTGGATGAAAAAGTCAAATAAAGCCAAAAAGAGCAATTACGTCATGTAAAAATATTCAAGGCTTTTATTTTGAAATTTTCAGTATGCTTCATTTTAAAGTTCTGAACTAATACCACGTGTAAGAGTGGTTTGGATGAAAAAGTCAAATAAAGCCAAAAAGAGCAATTACCTGATGTAAAAATATTCAAGGCTTTTATTTTGAAATTTTCAGTATGCTTAATTTTAAAGTTCCAAAATAATCCCATGTGTAACAGTTACTGAGTTAAATCAGTTATATACAGCCCATAGCAGCGGGTAGTTCTAAAGGCCAGTTCTCAGTCCTGATCTGTTTCAACTGAGGATAGATAGAACTACAGCGATGCGAATTTGTAGTCCAAATCAGCAGCCAACAGCCTCTTGAGTTCCGTTGCCATGGTAAATAATGGTCTCAGCAGGTGTGAGCTGTGAGTCATACATGCTCAAACACACAATTGTGTGTTTGAGCCAACACGGTTTACTGAAAAAAAGCATTGGAAACAAATCCTTCTTGTTCGGGAACCGTAATACATATTCGAAAAGCGTTTCGAGCGTATGAGAGGCCTATGTGTCGTCTGCGATAGTCCCGAGATTCATATCTGTACCTCACTCAGAGCATTTACAGTGATGAGAGAAAGAAATGTTGTGCCCAGATCTGAAATTCTATTCAAATACATGGGAGAGAGCCTCAGACAGCCTCAGAAAATCCTGTCGCATGACTTTGCTCTGAAGCACCGTGACAGAAAACCGTACGGTCTAGATAAATTTCGAAAACATTTTACCGGAGCAGACAGGCGTATCAATGTCAGGACCGATTTTGATACTAATCGTGCGATATTTGTGGGCGTGATGGCGATTTCAAAAATGATTTGGGCTGAAAAAGTTGTCTTCATCTCTCACTCTAAGCAGCCAGAGACGCACTCTAACTTTAGGAAAAATGAGAAACTTTGGGTCGCTTAGAGGCAAATTGTGGACAAACCGTAACTGGTATCGACGAGCCGTCTTCACTTTCGAAGAGATCACAGACGTATCTACAAAATGAAATTTGAATGGCATTTCTAGGTGAATTTGTGACGACACAGCAAATCCTCAAAAATAGGGTATTTCTAGGATTTTTCCCATTGAGTTATAATGGGGTTTTTTTCGTAGTTTTTTGCGAATTATGTCGCCACGTTAAGGCCAAATCCCACCAGAAGTAATAGCTGGAATGGCGTGAATTTTCTGCAGGTTTTGATACCTCATTTGTAGGTGTGCACCAAGCGGTATGAGCCGCATTAACGGTTACGGAAGAAAAATAAAGAAGAACTAGAAAATTTCGGAAGAAATTTAGCCGGGGCCTGCCAAGGCGCGCCCGTGGGGTTTTGGGCCCGGCGTCGTCACGCCACAAGTCGGCGTCGACGCTAAAGAACGCCGCGACGTGACCAGTGGCACGCGGAGAACCGCAAGAACGTTAAGCGAGGCGGACATGCACCATTCGGTACGATTTAAAATTTTCTCAAGGCTTTTATTTTGGAAGTTTTGTTAAACTTCATTTCAAAGGGCCAAACTAATCCCATGCGTAATAGTCCTTGGGTTAAAATAGTTATATAATGCTGAAAACAGCAATTACATGATGTAAAAATATTCAAGGTTTTTATTTTGAAATTATTATTATGCTTAATTTTAAAGTTACGAACTAATCACATGTGTAACAGTGCTTTGGATGAAAAAGTCATACAAAGACAAAAACAGCAATTGCATGATGTAAAAATATTCAAGGCTTTTATTTTGAAATTATTATTATGCTCCATTTTAAAGTTCCGAACTAATACCACGTGTAACATTGCTTTGGATGAAAAAGTCACATAAAGCCAAAAACAGCAATTACCTGATGTAACAACATTCAAGGCTTTTATTTTGAAATTATTATTATGCTCCATTTTAAAGTTCCGAACTAATCCCATGTGTAACATTGCTTTGGATGAAAAAGTCATATACGGCCAAAAAGAGCAATTACTTCATGTAAAATATTCAAGGCTTTTATTTTGAAATTTTCAGTATGCTTCATTTTAAAGTTCTGAACTAATACCACGTGTAAGAGTGCTGTGGATGAAAAAGTCAAATAAAGCCAAAAAGAGCAATTACGTCATGTAAAAATATTCAAGGCTTTTATTTTGAAATTTTTGTTAAGCTTCATTTTAAAGGGCCAAACTAATACCACGTGTAACAGTGCTTTGGATGAAAAAGTCACATAAAGCCAAAAACAGCAATTACCTGATGTAAAAATATTCAAGGCTTTTATTTTGAAATTATTATTATTCTCCATTTTAAAGTTCCAAAGTAATCCAATGTGTAACAGTGCTTTGGATGAAAACGTCAAATAAAGCCAAAAACAGCAATTACCTGATGTAAAACTATTCAAGGCTTTTATTTTGAAATTATTATTATGCTCCATTTTAAAGTTCCAAAGTAATCCCATGTGTAACATTGCTTTGGATGAAAAAGTCATATACGGCCAAAAAAAGCAATTACCTGATGTAAAAATATTCAAGGCTTTTATTTTGAAATTATTATTATTCTCCATTTTAAAGTTCCAAAGTAATCCCATGTGTAACAGTGCTTTGGATGAAAACGTCAAATAAAGCCAAAAACAGCAATTACCTGATGTAAAACTATTCAAGGCTTTTATTTTGAAATTATTATTATGCTCCATTTTAAAGTTCCAAAGTAATCCCATGTGTAACATTGCTTTGGATGAAAAAGTCATATACGGCCAAAAAAAGCAATTACCTGATGTAAAAATATTCAAGGCTTTTATTTTGAAATTATTATTATTCTCCATTTTAAAGTTCCAAAGTAATCCCATGTGTAACAGTGCTTTGGATGAAAACGTCAAATAAAGCCAAAAACAGCAATTACCTGATGTAAAACTATTCAAGGCTTTTATTTTGAAATTATTATTCTCCATTTTAAAGTTCCAAACTAATCCCATGTGTAACATTGCTTTGGATGAAAAAGTCATATACGGCCAAAAAAAGCAATTACCTGATGTAAAAATATTCAAGGCTTTTATTTTGAAATTATTATTATTCTCCATTTTAAAGTTCCAAAGTAATCCCATGTGTAACAGTGCTTTGGATGAAAACGTCAAATAAAGCCAAAAACAGCAATTACCTGATGTAAAAATATTCAAGGCTTTTATTTTGAAATTATTATTATGCTCCATTTTAAAGTTCCAAAGTAATCCCATGTGTAACATTGCTTTGGATGAAAAAGTCATATACGGCCAAAAAAAGCAATTACCTGATGTAAAAATATTCAAGGCTTTTATTTTGAAATTATTATTATTCTCCATTTTAAAGTTCCAAAGTAATCCCATGTGTAACAGTGCTTTGGATGAAAACGTCAAATAAAGCCAAAAACAGCAATTACCTGATGTAAAACTATTCAAGGCTTTTATTTTGAAATTATTATTATGCTCCATTTTAAAGTTCCAAACTAATCCCATGTGTAACAGTTACTGAGTTAAATCAGTTATATACAGCCCATAGCAGCAGTAGTTCTAAAGGCCAGTTCTCAGTCCTGATCTGTTTCAACTGAGGATAGATAGAACTACAGCGATGCGTATTCGTAGTCCAAATCAGCAGCCAATAGCCTCTTGAGTTCCGTTGCTATGGCAAATAATGGTCTCAGCAGGTGTGAGCTCTGAGCTGTGAGCTCTCAAACACACAAGTGTGTTTGAGCAAACACACTTTACTGAAAAAAAGCATTGGAAACAAATCCTTCTTGTTCGGGAACCGTAATACATATTCGAAAAGCGTTTCGAGCGTATGACAGTTCAATGTGTCTTCTGCGATAGTCCCGAGATTCATATCTGTACCTCACTCAGAGCATTTACAGTGATGAGAGAAAGAAATGTTGTGCCCAGATATGAACCGAGATGGGCTGTCACTCTAATTTGAAGAAAAATGAGAAACTTTGGGTCGCTTAGAGGCAAATTGTGGACAAACCGTAACTGGTATCGACGAGCCGTCTTCACTTTCGAAGAGATCACAGACGTATCTACAAAATGAAATTTGAATGGCATTTCTAGGTGAATTTGTGACGACACAGCAAATCCTCAAAAATAGGGTATTTCTAGGATTTTTCCCATTGAGTTATAATGGGGTTTTTTTCGCAGTTTTTTGCGAATTATGTCGCCACGTTAAGCCCAAATCCCACCAAAAATAATAGCTCCAATGGCGTGAATTTTCTGCACGTTTTGATACCTCATTTGTAGGTGTGCACCCAGCGGTATGAGCCGCATTAACGGTTACGGAAGAAAAATAAAGAATTATAATAAAGAGACGCTTCTCTCCGACAATAGTAATAGGTTCCTGCCATTGCTTTGCATGGCAGGCCCCAACTAGAAAATTTCGGAAGAAATTTAGCCGGGGCCTGCCAAGGCGCGCCCGTGGGGTTCGGGCCCGGCGTCGTCACGCCACAAATCGGCATCGACGCTAAAGAACGCCGCGACGTAATCAATGGCACGCGGAGAACCGCAAGAACGTTAAGCGAGGCGGACGTGCACCATTCAGTACGATTTAAAATTTTTGTCAAGGCTTTTATTTTGGAAGTTTTGTTAAACTTCATTTTAAAGTTCCGAACTAATCCCATGTGTAACAGTGCTTTGGATGAAAAAGTCATACAAAGCCAAAAACAGCAATTGCATGATGTAAAAATATTCAAGGCTTTTATTTTGAAATTTTCAGTATGCTCCATTTTAAAGTTCTGAACGAATCCCATGTGTAACAGTGCTTTGGATAAAAAAGTCACATAAAGCCAAAAAGCGCAATTACCTGATGTAAAAATATGCAAGGCTTTTATTTTGAAATTGTTATTATGCTCCATTTTAAAGTTCCGAACTAATCCCATGTGTAACAGTGCTTTGGATGAAAAAGTCACATAAAGCCAAAAAGCGCAATTACCTGATGTAAAAATATTCAAGGCTTTTATTTTGAAATTTTCAGTATGCTTCATTTCAGAGGGCCAAACTATTCCATTGTGTAACAGTGCTTTGGATAAAAAAGTCACATAAAGCCAAAAAGCGCAATTACCTGATGTAAAAATATTCAAGGCTTTTATTTTGAAATTATTATTATGCTCCATTTTAAAGTTCCGAACTAATCCCATGTGTAACATTGCTTTGGATGAAAAAGTCATATACGGCCAATAAGAGCAATTACGTCATGTAAAATATTCAAGGCTTTTATTTTGAAATTATTATTATGCTCCATTTTAAAGTTCCAAACTAATCCCATGTGTAACATTGCTTTGGATGAAAAAGTCATATACGGCCAAAAAGAGCAATTACGTCATGTAAAATATTCAAGGCTTTTATTTTGAAATTTTCAGTATGCTTAATTTTAAAGTTCCAAACTAATCCCATGTGTAACAGTTACTGAGTTCAATCAGTTATATACAGCCCATAGCAGCAGGTAGTTCTAAAGGCCAGTTCTCAGTCCTGATCTGTTTCAACTGAGGATAGATAGAACTACAGCGATGCGTATCTGTAGTCCAAATCAGCAGCCAATAGCCTCTTGAGTTCCGTTGCTATGGTAAATAATGGTCTCAGCAGGTGTGAGCTCTGAGCGCTGAGCTCTCAAACACACAATTGTGTGTTTGAGCAAACACATTTTACTGACAAAAAAGCATTGGAAACAAATCCTTCTTGTTCGGGAACCGTAATACATATTCGAAAAGCGTTTGCAGCGTATGACAGTTCAATGTGTCTTCTGCGATAGTCCCGAGATTCATATCTGTACCTCACTCAGAACATTTACAGCGATGAGAGAAAGAAATGTTGTGCCCAGATCTGAAATTCTATTCAAATACATGGGAGAGAGCCTCAGACAGCCTCAGAAAATCCTGTCGCATGACTTTGCTCTGAAGCACCGTGACAGAAAACCGTACGGTCTAGATAAATTTCGAAAACATTTTACCGGAGCAGACAGGCGTATCAATGTCAGGACCGATTTTGATACTAATCGTGCGATATTTGTGGGCGTGATGGCGATTTCAAAAATGATTTGGGTTGAAAAAGTTGTCTTCATCTCTCACTCTAAGCAGCCAGAAACGCACTCTAACTTGAGCAAAAATGAGAAACTTTGGGTCGCTTAGAGGCAAATTGTGGACAAACCGTAACTGGTATCGACGAGCCGTCTTCACTTTCGAAGAGATCACAGACGTATCTACAAAATGAAATTTGAATGGCATTTCTAGGTGAATTTGTGACGACACAGCAAATCCTCAAAAATAGGGTATTTCTAGGATTTTTCCCATTGAGTTATAATGGGGTTTTTTTCGCAGTTTTTTGCGAATTATGTCGCCACGTTAAGCCCAAATCCCACCAAAAATAATAGCTCCAATGGCGTGAATTTTCTGCACGTTTTGATACCTCATTTGTAGGTGTGCACCCAGCGGTACGAGCCGCATTAACGGTTACGGAAGAAAAATAAAGAACTAGAAAAACAAAATTTCTGAAGAAATTTAGCCGGGGCCTGCCAAGGCGCGCCCGTCGGGCTTGGGCCCGGCGTCGTCACGCCACAAATCGGCGTCGACGCTAAAGAACGCCGCAACGTAATCAGTGGCACGCGGAGAACCACAAGAACGTTAAGCGAGGCGGACGTGCACCATTCAGTACGATTTAAAATGTTGTCAAGGCTTTTATTTTGGAAGTTTTGTTAAACTTCATTTCAAAGGGCCAAACTAATCCCATGCGTAATAGTCCTTGGGTTAAAATAGTTATATAATGCTCAAAACACAAGTAGCTGATGTAAAAATATTCAAGGCTTTTATTTTGAAATTTTCAGTATGCTCCATTTTAAAGTTCCGAACTAATCCCATGTGTAACAGTGCTTTGGATGAAAAAGTCATATACGGCCAAAAAAAGCAATTACGTCATGTAAAATATTCAAGGCTTTTATTTTGAAATTTTCAGTATGCTTAATTTTAAAGTTCCAAACTAATCCCATGTGTAACAGTGCTTTGGATGAAAAAGTCACATAAAGCCAAAAACAGCAATTACCTGATGTAAAAATATTCAAGGCTTTTATTTTGAAATTATTATTATGCTCCATTTTAAAGTTCCGAACTAATCCCATGTGTAACATTGCTTTGGATGAAAAAGTCATATACGGCCAAAAAGAGCAATTACGTCATGTAAAATATTCAAGGCTTTTATTTTGAAATTTTCAGTATGCTTAATTTTAAAGTTCCAAAATAATCCCATGTGTAACAGTTACTGAGTTAAATCAGTTATATACAGCCCATAGCAGCGGGTAGTTCTAAAGGCCAGTTCTCAGTCCTGATCTGTTTCAACTGAGGATAGATAGAACTACAGCGATGCGTATTTGTAGTCCAAATCAGCAGCCAATAGCCTCTTGAGATCCGTTGCCATGGTAAATAATGGTCTCAGCAGGTGTGAGCTGTGAGTCATACATGCTCAAACACACAATTGTGTGTTTGAGCAAACACGGTTTACTGAAAAAAAGCATTGGAAACAAATCCTTCTTGTTCGGGAACCGTAATACATATTCGAAAAGCGTTTCGAGCGTATGAGAGGTCAATGTGTCTTCTGCGATAGTCCCGAGATTCATATCTGTACCTCACTCAGAGCATTTACAGCGATGAGAGAAAGAAATGTTGTGCCCAGATCTGAAATTCTATTCAAATACATGGGAGAGAGCCTCAGACAGCCTCAGAAAATCCTGTCGCATGACTTTGCTCTGAAGCACCGTGACAGAAAACCGTACGGTCTAGATAAATTTCGAAAACATTTTACCGGAGCAGACAGGCGTATCAATGTCAGGACCGATTGTGATACTAATCGTGCGATATTTGTGGGCGTGATGGCGATTTCAAAAATGATTTGGGCTGAAAAAGTTGTCTTCATCTCTCACTCTAAGCAGCCAGAGACGCACTCTAACTTTAGGAAAAATGAGAAACTTTGGGTCGCTTAGAGGCAAATTGTGGACAAACCGTAACTGGTATCGACGAGCCGTCTTCACTTTCGAAGAGATCACAGACGTATCTACAAAATGAAATTTGAATGGCATTTCTAGGTGAATTTGTGACGACACAGAAAATCCTCAAAAATAGGGTATTTCTAGGATTTTTCCCATTGAGTTATAATGGGGTTTTTTTCGTAGTTTTTTGCGAATTATGTCGCCACGTTAAGCCCAAATCCCACCAGAAGTAATAGCTGGAATGGCGTGAATTTTCTGCAGGTTTTGATACCTCATTTGTAGGTGTGCACCAAGCGGTATGAGCCGCATTAACGGTTACGGAAGAAAAATAAAGAATAAAGAAACACTTTCTCCGACAATAGCAATAGGTTCCTGCCATTGCTTTGCATGGCAGGCCCCAATTATAACTAGAAAATTTCGGAAGAAATTTAGCCGGGGCCTGCCAAGGCGCGCCCGTGGGGTTTTGGGCCCGGCGTCGTCACGCCACAAATCGGCGTCGACGCTAAAGAACGCCGCAACGTAATCAGTGGCACGCGGAGAACCGCAAGAACGTTAAGTGAGGCGGACGTGCACCATTCGGTACGATTTAAAATTTTTGTCAAGGCTTTTATTTTGGAAGTTTTGTTAAACTTCATTTCAAAGGGCCAACCTAATCCCATGAATAACAGTCATTGGATAAAATCAGTTATATAGTGCTCAAAACAGCAATAATCTCATGTAAAAATTCTCAAGGCTTTTATTTTGAAATTTTCAGTATGCTCCATTTTAAAGTTCCGAACGAATCCCATGTGTAACAGTGCTTTGGATAAAAAAGTCACATAAAGCCAAAAAGCGCAATTACCTGATGTAAAAATATGCAAGGCTTTTATTTTGAAATTATTATTATGCTCCATTTTAAAGTTCCGAACTAATCCCATGTGTAACAGTGCTTTGGATGAAAAAGTCACATAAAGCCAAAAAGCGCAATTACCTGATGTAAAAATATTGAAGGCTTTTATTTTGAAATTATTATTATGCTCCATTTTAAAGTTCCGAACAAATCCCATGTGTAACAGTGCTTTGGATGAAAAAGTCATATACGGCCAAAAAGAGCAATTACATGACGTAAAAATATTCAAGGCTTTTATTTTGAAATTTTCAGTATGCTTCATTTCAGAGGGCCAAACTATTCCATTGTGTAACAGTGCTTTGGATAAAAAAGTCACATAAAGCCAAAAAGCGCAATTACATGATGTAAAAATATTCAAGGCTTTTATTTTGAAATTATTATTATGCTCCATTTTAAAGTTCCGAACTAATCCCATGTGTAACATTGCTTTGGATGAAAAAGTCAAATAAAGCTCAAAAGAGCAATTACATGATGTAAAAATATTCAAGGCTTTTATTTTGAAATTTTTGTTAAGCTTCATTTTAAAGTTCAAAACTAATCCCATGTGTAACAGTGCTTTGGATGAAAACGTCATATACGGCCAAAAAAAGCAATTACATTATGTAAAAATATTCAAGGCTTTTATTTTGAAATTATTATTATGCTCCATTTTAAAGTTCCGAACTAATCCCATGTGTAACATTGCTTTGGATGAAAAAGTCATATACGGCCAATAAGAGCAATTACGTCATGTAAAATATTCAAGGCTTTTATTTTGAAATTATTATTATGCTCCATTTTAAAGTTCCAAACTAATCCCATGTGTAACATTGCTTTGGATGAAAAAGTCATATACGGCCAAAAAGAGCAATTACGTCATGTAAAATATTCAAGGCTTTTATTTTGAAATTTTCAGTATGCTTAATTTTAAAGTTCCAAACTAATCCCATGTGTAACAGTTACTGAGTTCAATCAGTTATATACAGCCCATAGCAGCAGGTAGTTCTAAAGGCCAGTTCTCAGTCCTGATCTGTTTCAACTGAGGATAGATAGAACTACAGCGATGCGTATCTGTAGTCCAAATCAGCAGCCAATAGCCTCTTGAGTTCCGTTGCTATGGTAAATAATGGTCTCAGCAGGTGTGAGCTCTGAGCTCTGAGCTCTCAAACACACAATTGTGTGTTTGAGCAAACACATTTTACTGACAAAAAAGCATTGGAAACAAATCCTTCTTGTTCGGGAACCGTAATACATATTCGAAAAGCGTTTGCAGCGTATGACAGTTCAATGTGTCTTCTGCGATAGTCCCGAGATTCATATCTGTACCTCAGTCAGAACATTTACAGCGATGAGAGAAAGAAATGTTGTGCCCAGATCTGAAATTCTATTCAAATACATGGGAGAGAGCCTCAGACAGCCTCAGAAAATCCTGTCGCATGACTTTGCTCTGAAGCACCGTGACAGAAAACCGTACGGTCTAGATAAATTTCGAAAACATTTTACCGGAGCAGACAGGCGTATCAATGTCAGGACCGATTTTGATACTAATCGTGCGATATTTGTGGGCGTGATGGCGATTTCAAAAATGATTTGGGTTGAAAAAGTTGTCTTCATCTCTCACTCTAAGCAGCCAGAAACGCACTCTAACTTGAGCAAAAATGAGAAACTTTGGGTCGCTTAGAGGCAAATTGTGGACAAACCGTAACTGGTATCGACGAGCCGTCTTCACTTTCGAAGAGATCACAGACGTATCTACAAAATGAAATTTGAATGGCATTTCTAGGTGAATTTGTGACGACACAGCAAATCCTCAAAAATAGGGTATTTCTAGGATTTTTCCCATTGAGTTATAATGGGGTTTTTTTCGTAGTTTTTTGCGAATTATGTCGCCACGTTAAGCCCAAATCCCACCAGAAGTAATAGCTCCAATGGCGTGAATTTTCTGCACGTTTTGATACCTCATTTGTAGGTGTGCACCCAGCGGTACGAGCCGCATTAACGGTTACGGAAGAAAAATAAAGATTAAAGAGACGCTTCTCTCCGACAATAGTAATAGGTTCCTGCCATTGCTTTGCATGGCAGGCCCCAATAATATTAAAGAGACGCTTGTTGGGTGTAGAGTAATAGGTTCCTGCCATTGCTTTGCATGGCAGGCCCCAATAAAGAGACGCTTCTCTCCGACAATAGTAATAGGTTCCTGCCATTGCTTTGCATGGCAGGCCCCAATAATAATAATAATACTAGAAAATTTCGGAAGAAATTTAGCCGGGGCCTGCCAAGGCGCGGCCGTGGGGTTCGGGCCCGGCGTCGTCGCGCCACAAATCGGCGTCGACGCCAAAGAACGCCGCGACGTAAGCAGTGGCACGCGGAGAACCGCAAGAACGTTAAGCGAGGCGGACGTGCACCGTTCGGTACGATTTAAAATGTTGTCGAGGCTTTTATTTTGGAAGTTTTGTTAAACTTCATTTCAAAGGGCCAAACTAATCCCATGCGTAATAGTCCTTGGGTTAAAATAGTTATATAATGCTCAAAACACAAGTAGCTGATGTAAAAATATTCAAGGCTTTTATTTTGAAATTTTCAGTATGCTTCATTTCAAAGGGCCAAACTAATCCCATGTGTAACAGTGCTTTGGATGAAAAAGTCATATAAAGCCAAAAACAGCAATTACCTGATGTAAAAATATTCAAGGCTTTTATTTTGAAATTATTATTATTCTCCATTTTAAAGTTCCAAAGTAATCCCATGTGTAACAGTGCTTTGGATGAAAACGTCAAATAAAGCCAAAAACAGCAATTACCTGATGTAAAAATATTCAAGGCTTTTATTTTGAAATTATTATTCTCCATTTTAAAGTTCCAAACTAATCCCATGTGTAACATTGCTTTGGATGAAAAAGTCATATACGGCCAAAAAAAGCAATTACCTGATGTAAAAATATTCAAGGCTTTTATTTTGAAATTATTATTATTCTCCATTTAAAAGTTCCAAAGTAATCCCATGTGTAACAGTGATTTGGATGAAAACGTCAAATAAAGCCAAAAACAGCAATTACCTGATGTAAAAATATTCAAGGCTTTTATTTTGAAATTATTATTCTCCATTTTAAAGTTCCAAACTAATCCCATGTGTAACATTGCTTTGGATGAAAAAGTCATTTACGGCCAAAAAAAGCAATTACCTGATGTGAAAATATTCAAGGCTTTTATTTTGAAATTATTATTCTCCATTTTAAAGTTCCGAACTAATCCCATGTGTAACAGTGCTTTGGATGAAAAAGTCATACAAAGCCAAAAACAGCAATTGCATGATGTAAAAATATTCAAGGCTTTTATTTTGAAATTTTCAGTATGCTCCATTTTAAAGTTCTGAACGAATCCCATGTGTAACAGTGCTTTGGATAAAAAAGTCACATAAAGCCAAAAAGAGCAATTACCTGATGTAAAAATATGCAAGGCTTTTATTTTGAAATTATTATTATGCTCCATTTTAAAGTTCCGAACTAATCCCATGTGTAACAGTGCTTTGGATGAAAAAGTCACATAAAGCCAAAAAGCGCAATTACCTGATGTAAAAATATTCAAGGCTTTTATTTTGAAATTATTATTATGCTCCATTTTAAAGTTCCGAACAAATCCCATGTGTAACAGTGCTTTGGATGAAAAAGTCATATACGGCCAAAAAGAGCAATTACATGACGTAAAAATATTCAAGGCTTTTATTTTGAAATTTTCAGTATGCTTCATTTCAGAGGGCCAAACTATTCCATTGTGTAACAGTGCTTTGGATAAAAAAGTCACATAAAGCCAAAAAGCGCAATTACCTGATGTAAAAATATTCAAGGCTTTTATTTTGAAATTATTATTATGCTCCATTTTAAAGTTCCGAACTAATCCCATGTGTAACATTGCTTTGGATGAAAAAGTCATATACGGCCAATAAGAGCAATTACGTCATGTAAAATATTCAAGGCTTTTATTTTGAAATTATTATTATGCTCCATTTTAAAGTTCCAAACTAATCCCATGTGTAACATTGCTTTGGATGAAAAAGTCATATACGGCCAAAAAGAGCAATTACGTCATGTAAAATATTCAAGGCTTTTATTTTGAAATTTTCAGTATGCTTAATTTTAAAGTTCCAAACTAATCCCATGTGTAACAGTTACTGAGTTCAATCAGTTATATACAGCCCATAGCAGCAGGTAGTTCTAAAGGCCAGTTCTCAGTCCTGATCTGTTTCAACTGAGGATAGATAGAACTACAGCGATGCGTATCTGTAGTCCAAATCAGCAGCCAATAGCCTCTTGAGGTCCGTTGCTATGGTAAATAATGGTCTCAGCAGGTGTGAGCTCTGAGCGCTGAGCTCTCAAACACACAATTGTGTGTTTGAGCAAACACATTTTACTGACAAAAAAGCATTGGAAACAAATCCTTCTTGTTCGGGAACCGTAATACATATTCGAAAAGCGTTTGCAGCGTATGACAGTTCAATGTGTCTTCTGCGATAGTCCCGAGATTCATATCTGTACCTCACTCAGAACATTTACAGCGATGAGAGAAAGAAATGTTGTGCCCAGATCTGAAATTCTATTCAAATACATGGGAGAGAGCCTCAGACAGCCTCAGAAAATCCTGTCGCATGACTTTGCTCTGAAGCACCGTGACAGAAAACCGTACGGTCTAGATAAATTTCGAAAACATTTTACCGGAGCAGACAGGCGTATCAATGTCAGGACCGATTGTGATACTAATCGTGCGATATTTGTGGGCGTGATGGCGATTTCAAAAATGATTTGGGTTGAAAAAGTTGTCTTCATCTCTCACTCTAAGCAGCCAGAAACGCACTCTAACTTGAGCAAAAATGAGAAACTTTGGGTCGCTTAGAGGCAAATTGTGGACAAACCGTAACTGGTATCGACGAGCCGTCTTCACTTTCGAAGAGATCACAGACGTATCTACAAAATGAAATTTGAATGGCATTTCTAGGTGAATTTGTGACGACACAGCAAATCCTCAAAAATAGGGTATTTCTAGGATTTTTCCCATTGAGTTATAATGGGGTTTTTTTCGCAGTTTTTTGCGAATTATGTCGCCACGTTAAGCCCAAATCCCACCAAAAATAATAGCTCCAATGGCGTGAATTTTCTGCACGTTTTGATACCTCATTTGTAGGTGTGCACCCAGCGGTACGAGCCGCATTAACGGTTACGGAAGAAAAATAAAGAATTACTAGAAAATTTCGGAAGAAATTTAGCCGGGGCCTGCCAAGGCGCGCCCGTGGGGTTCGGGCCCGGCGTCGTCACGCCACAAATCGGCATCGACGCTAAAGAACGCCGCGACGTAATCAATGGCACGCGGAGAACCGCAAGAACGTTAAGCGAGGCGGACGTGCACCATTCAGTACGATTTAAAATTTTTGTCAAGGCTTTTATTTTGGAAGTTTTGTTAAACTTCATTTTAAAGTTCCGAACTAATCCCATGTGTAACAGTGCTTTGGATGAAAAAGTCATACAAAGCCAAAAACAGCAATTGCATGATGTAAAAATATTCAAGGCTTTTATTTTGAAATTTTCAGTATGCTCCATTTTAAAGTTCTGAACGAATCCCATGTGTAACAGTGCTTTGGATAAAAAAGTCACATAAAGCCAAAAAGCGCAATTACCTGATGTAAAAATATGCAAGGCTTTTATTTTGAAATTATTATTATGCTCCATTTTAAAGTTCCGAACTAATCCCATGTGTAACAGTGCTTTGGATGAAAAAGTCACATAAAGCCAAAAAGCGCAATTACCTGATGTAAAAATATTCAAGGCTTTTATTTTGAAATTATTATTATGCTCCATTTTAAAGTTCCGAACAAATCCCATGTGTAACAGTGCTTTGGATGAAAAAGTCATATACGGCCAAAAAGAGCAATTACATGACGTAAAAATATTCAAGGCTTTTATTTTGAAATTTTCAGTATGCTTCATTTCAGAGGGCCAAACTATTCCATTGTGTAACAGTGCTTTGGATAAAAAAGTCACATAAAGCCAAAAAGCGCAATTACCTGATGTAAAAATATTCAAGGCTTTTATTTTGAAATTATTATTATGCTCCATTTTAAAGTTCCGAACTAATCCCATGTGTAACATTGCTTTGGATGAAAAAGTCATATACGGCCAATAAGAGCAATTACGTCATGTAAAATATTCAAGGCTTTTATTTTGAAATTATTATTATGCTCCATTTTAAAGTTCCAAACTAATCCCATGTGTAACATTGCTTTGGATGAAAAAGTCATATACGGCCAAAAAGAGCAATTACGTCATGTAAAATATTCAAGGCTTTTATTTTGAAATTTTCAGTATGCTTAATTTTAAAGTTCCAAACTAATCCCATGTGTAACAGTTACTGAGTTCAATCAGTTATATACAGCCCATAGCAGCAGGTAGTTCTAAAGGCCAGTTCTCAGTCCTGATCTGTTTCAACTGAGGATAGATAGAACTACAGCGATGCGTATCTGTAGTCCAAATCAGCAGCCAATAGCCTCTTGAGTTCCGTTGCTATGGTAAATAATGGTCTCAGCAGGTGTGAGCTCTGAGCGCTGAGCTCTCAAACACACAATTGTGTGTTTGAGCAAACACATTTTACTGACAAAAAAGCATTGGAAACAAATCCTTCTTGTTCGGGAACCGTAATACATATTCGAAAAGCGTTTGCAGCGTATGACAGTTCAATGTGTCTTCTGCGATAGTCCCGAGATTCATATCTGTACCTCACTCAGAACATTTACAGCGATGAGAGAAAGAAATGTTGTGCCCAGATCTGAAATTCTATTCAAATACATGGGAGAGAGCCTCAGACAGCCTCAGAAAATCCTGTCGCATGACTTTGCTCTGAAGCACCGTGACAGAAAACCGTACGGTCTAGATAAATTTCGAAAACATTTTACCGGAGCAGACAGGCGTATCAATGTCAGGACCGATTTTGATACTAATCGTGCGATATTTGTGGGCGTGATGGCGATTTCAAAAATGATTTGGGTTGAAAAAGTTGTCTTCATCTCTCACTCTAAGCAGCCAGAAACGCACTCTAACTTGAGCAAAAATGAGAAACTTTGGGTCGCTTAGAGGCAAATTGTGGACAAACCGTAACTGGTATCGACGAGCCGTCTTCACTTTCGAAGAGATCACAGACGTATCTACAAAATGAAATTTGAATGGCATTTCTAGGTGAATTTGTGACGACACAGCAAATCCTCAAAAATAGGGTATTTCTAGGATTTTTCCCATTGAGTTATAATGGGGTTTTTTTCGCAGTTTTTTGCGAATTATGTCGCCACGTTAAGCCCAAATCCCACCAAAAATAATAGCTCCAATGGCGTGAATTTTCTGCACGTTTTGATACCTCATTTGTAGGTGTGCACCCAGCGGTACGAGCCGCATTAACGGTTACGGAAGAAAAATAAAGAATTATAATAATATTAAAGAGACGCTTGTTGGGTGTAGAGTAATAGGTTCCTGCCATTGCTTTGCATGGCAGGCCCCAATAATAATATTAAAGAGACGCTTGTTGGGTGTAGAGTAATAGGTTCCTGCCATTGCTTTGCATGGCAGGCCCCAACTAGAAAATTTCGGAAGAAATTTAGCCGGGGCCTGCCAAGGCGCGCCCGTCGGGCATGGTCCCGGCGTCGTCGCGCCACAAATCGGCGTCGACGCCAAAGGACGCCGCGACGTGATCAGTGGCACGCGGAGAACCGCAAGAACGTTAAGCGAGGCGGACGTGCACCGTTCGGTACGATTTAAAATGTTGTCAAGGCTTTTATTTTGGAAGTTTTGTTAACCTTCATTTCAAAGGGCCAAACTAATCCCATGCGTAATAGTCCTTGGGTTAAAATAGTTATATAATGCTCAAAACACAAGTAGCTGATGTAAAAATATTCAAGGCTTTTATTTTGAAATTTTCAGTATGCTTCATTTCAAAGGGCCAAACTAATACCACGTGTAACAGTGCTTTGGATGAAAAAGTCAAATAAAGCCAAAAAGAGCAATTACGTCATGTAAAATTATTCAAGGCTTTTATTTTGAAATTTTCAGAATGCTTCATTTCAAAGGGCCAAACTAATACCACGTGTAACAGTGCTTTGGATGAAAAAGTCAAATAAAGCCAAAAAGAGCAATTACCTGATGTAAAAATATTCAAGGCTTTTATTTTGAAATTATTATTATGCTCCATTTTAAAGTTCCAAACTAATCCCATGTGTAACAGTGCTTTGGATGAAAAAGTCATATAAAGCCAAAAACAGCAATTACCTGATGTAAAAATATTCAAGGCTTTTATTTTGAAATTATTATTATTCTCCATTTTAAAGTTCCAAAGTAATCCCATGTGTAACAGTGCTTTGGATGAAAACGTCAAATAAAGCCAAAAACAGCAATTACCTGATGTAAAAATATTCAAGGCTTTTATTTTGAAATTATTATTATGCTCCATTTTAAAGTTCCGAACTAATCCCATGTGTAACATTGCTTTGGATGAAAAAGTCATATACGGCCAAAAAGAGCAATTACTTCATGTAAAATATTCAAGGCTTTTATTTTGAAATTTTCAGTATGCTTCATTTTAAAGTTCTGAACTAATACCACGTGTAAGAGTGCTTTGGATGAAAAAGTCAAATAAAGCCAAAAAGAGCAATTACGTCATGTAAAAATATTCAAGGCTTTTATTTTGAAACTTTTGTTAAGCTTCATTTCAAAGGGCCAAACTAATACCACGTGTAACAGTGCTTTGGATGAAAAAGTCAAATAAAGCCAAAAAGAGCAATTACATGATGTAAAAATATTCAAGGCTTTTATTTTGAAATTTTTGTTAATATTCATTTCAAAGGGCCAAACTAATACCATGTGTAACAGTGCTTTGGATGAAAAAGTCAAATAAAGCCAAAAAGAGCAATTACGTCATGTAAAAATATTCAAGGCTTTTATTTTGAAATTATTATTATTCTCCATTTTAAAGTTCCAAAGTAATCCCATGTGTAACAGTGCTTTGGATGAAAACGTCAAATAAAGCCAAAAACAGCAATTACCTGATGTAAAAATATTCAAGGCTTTTATTTTGAAATTATTATTATGCTCCATTTTAAAGTTCCGAACTAATCCCATGTGTAACAGTGCTTTGGATGAAAAAGTCATATAAAGCCAAAAACAGCAATTACCTGATGTAAAAATATTCAAGGCTTTTATTTTGAAATTATTATTATTCTCCATTTTAAAGTTCCAAAGTAATCCCATGTGTAACAGTGCTTTGGATGAAAACGTCAAATAAAGCCAAAAACAGCAATTACCTGATGTAAAAATATTCAAGGCTTTTATTTTGAAATTATTATTATGCTCCATTTTAAAGTTCCGAACTAATCCCATGTGTAACATTGCTTTGGATGAAAAAGTCATATACGGCCAAAAAGAGCAATTACTTCATGTAAAATATTCAAGGCTTTTATTTTGAAATTTTCAGTATGCTTCATTTTAAAGTTCTGAACTAATACCACGTGTAAGAGTGCTTTGGATGAAAAAGTCAAATAAAGCCAAAAAGAGCAATTACGTCATGTAAAAATATTCAAGGCTTTTATTTTGAAACTTTTGTTAAGCTTCATTTCAAAGGGCCAAACTAATACCACGTGTAACAGTGCTTTGGATGAAAAAGTCAAATAAAGCCAAAAAGAGCAATTACATGATGTAAAAATATTCAAGGCTTTTATTTTGAAATTTTTGTTAATATTCATTTCAAAGGGCCAAACTAATACCATGTGTAACAGTGCTTTGGATGAAAAAGTCAAATAAAGCCAAAAAGAGCAATTACGTCATGTAAAAATATTCAAGGCTTTTATTTTGAAACTTTTGTTAAGCTTCATTTCAAAGGGCCAAACTAATACCACGTGTAACAGTGCTTTGGATGAAAAAGTCAAATAAAGCCAAAAAGAGCAATTACGTCATGTAAAATTATTCAAGGCTTTTATTTTGAAATTTTCAGTATGCTTCATTTCAAAGGGCCAAACTAATACCACGTGTAACAGTGCTTTGGATGAAAAAGTCAAATAAAGCCAAAAAGAGCAATTACCTGATGTAAAAATATTCAAGGCTTTTATTTTGAAATTATTATTATGCTCCATTTTAAAGTTCCAAACTAATCCCATGTGTAACAGTGCTTTGGATGAAAAAGTCATATAAAGCCAAAAACAGCAATTACCTGATGTAAAAATATTCAAGGCTTTTATTTTGAAATTATTATTATTCTCCATTTTAAAGTTCCAAACTAATCCCATGTGTAACATTGCTTTGGATGAAAAAGTCATATACGGCCAAAAAAAGCAATTACCTGATGTAAAAATATTCAAGGCTTTTATTTTGAAATTATTATTATTCTCCATTTTAAAGTTCCAAAGTAATCCCATGTGTAACAGTGATTTGGATGAAAACGTCAAATAAAGCCAAAAACAGCAATTACCTGATGTAAAAATATTCAAGGCTTTTATTTTGAAATTATTATTCTCCATTTTAAAGTTCCAAACTAATCCCATGTGTAACATTGCTTTGGATGAAAAAGTCATATACGGCCAAAAAAAGCAATTACCTGATGTGAAAATATTCAAGGCTTTTATTTTGAAATTATTATTCTCCATTTTAAAGTTCCAAAGTAATCCCATGTGTAACAGTGCTTTGGATGAAAACGTCAAATAAAGCCAAAAACAGCAATTACCTGATGTAAAAATATTCAAGGCTTTTATTTTGAAATTATTATTATGCTCCATTTTAAAGTTCCAAACTAATCCCATGTGTAACAGTTACTGAGTTAAATCAGTTATATACAGCCCATAGCAGCAGTAGTTCTAAAGGCCAGTTCTCAGTCCTGATCTGTTTCAACTGAGGATAGATAGAACTACAGTGATGCGTATTCGTAGTCCTAACCAGCAGCCAATAGCCTCTTGAGTTCCGTTGCTATGGCAAATAATGGTCTCAGCAGGTGTGAGCTCTGAGCTGTGAGCTCTCAAACACACAAGTGTGTTTGAGCAAACACACTTTACTGAAAAAAAGCATTGGAAACAAATCCTTCTTGTTCGGGAACCGTAATACATATTCGAAAAGCGTTTCGAGCGTATGACAGTTCAATGTGTCTTCTGCGATAGTCCCGAGATTCATATCTGTACCTCACTCAGAGCATTTACAGCGATGAGAGAAAGAAATGTTGTGCCCATATCTGATCCGAGGTCGGCTGTCACTCTAATATGAGCAAAAATGAGAAACTTTGGGTCGCTTAGAGGCAAATTGTGGACAAACCATAACTGGTATCGACGAGCCGTCTTCACTTTCGAAGAGATCACAGACGTATCTACAAAATGAAATTTGAATGGCATTTCTAGGTGAATTTGTGACGACACAGCAAATCCTCAAAAATAGGGTATTTCTAGGATTTTTCCCATTGAGTTATAATGGGGTTTTTTTCGTAGTTTTTTGCGAATTATGTCGCCACGTTAAGCCCAAATCCCACCAGAAGTAATAGCTCCAATGGCGTGAATTTTCTGCACGTTTTGATACCTCATTTGTAGGTGTGCACCCAGCGGTATGAGCCGCATTAACGGTTACGGAAGAAAAATAAAGTTCTATAATAATAATAATAATAATACTAGAAAATTTCGGAAGAAATTTAGCCGGGGCCTGCCAAGGCGCGCCCGTCGGGCATGGTCCCGGCGTCGTCGCGCCACAAATCGGCGTCGACGCCAAAGGACGCCGCGACGTGATCAGTGGCACGCGGAGAACCGCAAGAACGTTAAGCGAGGCGGACGTGCACCGTTCGGTACGATTTAAAATGTTGTCAAGGCTTTTATTTTGGAAGTTTTGTTAACCTTCATTTCAAAGGGCCAAACTAATCCCATGCGTAATAGTCCTTGGGTTAAAATAGTTATATAATGCTCAAAACACAAGTAGCTGATGTAAAAATATTCAAGGCTTTTATTTTGAAATTTTCAGTATGCTTCATTTCAAAGGGCCAAACTAATACCACGTGTAACAGTGCTTTGGATGAAAAAGTCAAATAAAGCCAAAAAGAGCAATTACGTCATGTAAAATTATTCAAGGCTTTTATTTTGAAATTTTCAGAATGCTTCATTTCAAAGGGCCAAACTAATACCACGTGTAACAGTGCTTTGGATGAAAAAGTCAAATAAAGCCAAAAAGAGCAATTACCTGATGTAAAAATATTCAAGGCTTTTATTTTGAAATTATTATTATGCTCCATTTTAAAGTTCCAAACTAATCCCATGTGTAACAGTGCTTTGGATGAAAAAGTCATATAAAGCCAAAAACAGCAATTACCTGATGTAAAAATATTCAAGGCTTTTATTTTGAAATTATTATTATTCTCCATTTTAAAGTTCCAAAGTAATCCCATGTGTAACAGTGCTTTGGATGAAAACGTCAAATAAAGCCAAAAACAGCAATTACCTGATGTAAAAATATTCAAGGCTTTTATTTTGAAATTATTATTATGCTCCATTTTAAAGTTCCGAACTAATCCCATGTGTAACATTGCTTTGGATGAAAAAGTCATATACGGCCAAAAAGAGCAATTACTTCATGTAAAATATTCAAGGCTTTTATTTTGAAATTTTCAGTATGCTTCATTTTAAAGTTCTGAACTAATACCACGTGTAAGAGTGCTTTGGATGAAAAAGTCAAATAAAGCCAAAAAGAGCAATTACGTCATGTAAAAATATTCAAGGCTTTTATTTTGAAACTTTTGTTAAGCTTCATTTCAAAGGGCCAAACTAATACCACGTGTAACAGTGCTTTGGATGAAAAAGTCAAATAAAGCCAAAAAGAGCAATTACATGATGTAAAAATATTCAAGGCTTTTATTTTGAAATTTTTGTTAATATTCATTTCAAAGGGCCAAACTAATACCATGTGTAACAGTGCTTTGGATGAAAAAGTCAAATAAAGCCAAAAAGAGCAATTACGTCATGTAAAAATATTCAAGGCTTTTATTTTGAAATTATTATTATTCTCCATTTTAAAGTTCCAAAGTAATCCCATGTGTAACAGTGCTTTGGATGAAAACGTCAAATAAAGCCAAAAACAGCAATTACCTGATGTAAAAATATTCAAGGCTTTTATTTTGAAATTATTATTATGCTCCATTTTAAAGTTCCGAACTAATCCCATGTGTAACAGTGCTTTGGATGAAAAAGTCATATAAAGCCAAAAACAGCAATTACCTGATGTAAAAATATTCAAGGCTTTTATTTTGAAATTATTATTATTCTCCATTTTAAAGTTCCAAAGTAATCCCATGTGTAACAGTGCTTTGGATGAAAACGTCAAATAAAGCCAAAAACAGCAATTACCTGATGTAAAAATATTCAAGGCTTTTATTTTGAAATTATTATTATGCTCCATTTTAAAGTTCCGAACTAATCCCATGTGTAACATTGCTTTGGATGAAAAAGTCATATACGGCCAAAAAGAGCAATTACTTCATGTAAAATATTCAAGGCTTTTATTTTGAAATTTTCAGTATGCTTCATTTTAAAGTTCTGAACTAATACCACGTGTAAGAGTGCTTTGGATGAAAAAGTCAAATAAAGCCAAAAAGAGCAATTACGTCATGTAAAAATATTCAAGGCTTTTATTTTGAAACTTTTGTTAAGCTTCATTTCAAAGGGCCAAACTAATACCACGTGTAACAGTGCTTTGGATGAAAAAGTCAAATAAAGCCAAAAAGAGCAATTACGTCATGTAAAAATATTCAAGGCTTTTATTTTGAAACTTTTGTTAAGCTTCATTTCAAAGGGCCAAACTAATACCACGTGTAACAGTGCTTTGGATGAAAAAGTCAAATAAAGCCAAAAAGAGCAATTACGTCATGTAAAATTATTCAAGGCTTTTATTTTGAAATTTTCAGTATGCTTCATTTCAAAGGGCCAAACTAATACCACGTGTAACAGTGCTTTGGATGAAAAAGTCAAATAAAGCCAAAAAGAGCAATTACCTGATGTAAAAATATTCAAGGCTTTTATTTTGAAATTATTATTATGCTCCATTTTAAAGTTCCAAACTAATCCCATGTGTAACAGTGCTTTGGATGAAAAAGTCATATAAAGCCAAAAACAGCAATTACCTGATGTAAAAATATTCAAGGCTTTTATTTTGAAATTATTATTATTCTCCATTTTAAAGTTCCAAACTAATCCCATGTGTAACATTGCTTTGGATGAAAAAGTCATATACGGCCAAAAAAAGCAATTACCTGATGTAAAAATATTCAAGGCTTTTATTTTGAAATTATTATTATTCTCCATTTTAAAGTTCCAAAGTAATCCCATGTGTAACAGTGATTTGGATGAAAACGTCAAATAAAGCCAAAAACAGCAATTACCTGATGTAAAAATATTCAAGGCTTTTATTTTGAAATTATTATTCTCCATTTTAAAGTTCCAAACTAATCCCATGTGTAACATTGCTTTGGATGAAAAAGTCATATACGGCCAAAAAAAGCAATTACCTGATGTGAAAATATTCAAGGCTTTTATTTTGAAATTATTATTCTCCATTTTAAAGTTCCAAAGTAATCCCATGTGTAACAGTGCTTTGGATGAAAACGTCAAATAAAGCCAAAAACAGCAATTACCTGATGTAAAAATATTCAAGGCTTTTATTTTGAAATTATTATTATGCTCCATTTTAAAGTTCCAAACTAATCCCATGTGTAACAGTTACTGAGTTAAATCAGTTATATACAGCCCATAGCAGCAGTAGTTCTAAAGGCCAGTTCTCAGTCCTGATCTGTTTCAACTGAGGATAGATAGAACTACAGTGATGCGTATTCGTAGTCCTAACCAGCAGCCAATAGCCTCTTGAGTTCCGTTGCTATGGCAAATAATGGTCTCAGCAGGTGTGAGCTCTGAGCTGTGAGCTCTCAAACACACAAGTGTGTTTGAGCAAACACACTTTACTGAAAAAAAGCATTGGAAACAAATCCTTCTTGTTCGGGAACCGTAATACATATTCGAAAAGCGTTTCGAGCGTATGACAGTTCAATGTGTCTTCTGCGATAGTCCCGAGATTCATATCTGTACCTCACTCAGAGCATTTACAGCGATGAGAGAAAGAAATGTTGTGCCCATATCTGATCCGAGGTCGGCTGTCACTCTAATATGAGCAAAAATGAGAAACTTTGGGTCGCTTAGAGGCAAATTGTGGACAAACCATAACTGGTATCGACGAGCCGTCTTCACTTTCGAAGAGATCACAGACGTATCTACAAAATGAAATTTGAATGGCATTTCTAGGTGAATTTGTGACGACACAGCAAATCCTCAAAAATAGGGTATTTGTAGGATTTTTCCCATTGAGTTATAATGGGGTTTTTTTCGTAGTTTTTTGCGAATTATGTCGCCACGTTAAGCCCAAATCCCACCAGAAGTAATAGCTCCAATGGCGTGAATTTTCTGCACGTTTTGATACCTCATTTGTAGGTGTGCACCCAGCGGTATGAGCCGCATTAACGGTTACGGAAGAAAAATAAAGTTCTATAATAATAATAATAATAATAATACTAGAAAATTTCGGAAGAAATTTAGCCGGGGCCTGCCAAGGCGCGGCCGTGGGGTTCGGGCCCGGCGTCGTCGCGCCACAAATCGGCGTCGACGCCAAAGAACGCCGCGACGTAAGCAGTGGCACGCGGAGAACCGCAAGAACGTTAAGCGAGGCGGACGTGCACCGTTCGGTACGATTTAAAATGTTGTCAAGGCTTTTATTTTGGAAGTTTTGTTAAACTTCATTTCAAAGGGCCAAACTAATCCCATGCGTAATAGTCCTTGGGTTAAAATAGTTATATAATGCTCAAAACACAAGTAGCTGATGTAAAAATATTCAAGGCTTTTATTTTGAAATTTTCAGTATGCTTCATTTCAAAGGGCCAAACTAATACCACGTGTAACAGTGCTTTGGATGAAAAAGTCAAATAAAGCCAAAAAGAGCAATTACGTCATGTAAAATTATTCAAGGCTTTTATTTTGAAATTTTCAGAATGCTTCATTTCAAAGGGCCAAACTAATACCACGTGTAACAGTGCTTTGGATGAAAAAGTCAAATAAAGCCAAAAAGAGCAATTACCTGATGTAAAAATATTCAAGGCTTTTATTTTGAAATTATTATTATGCTCCATTTTAAAGTTCCAAACTAATCCCATGTGTAACAGTGCTTTGGATGAAAAAGTCATATAAAGCCAAAAACAGCAATTACCTGATGTAAAAATATTCAAGGCTTTTATTTTGAAATTATTATTATTCTCCATTTTAAAGTTCCAAAGTAATCCCATGTGTAACAGTGCTTTGGATGAAAACGTCAAATAAAGCCAAAAACAGCAATTACCTGATGTAAAAATATTCAAGGCTTTTATTTTGAAATTATTATTCTCCATTTTAAAGTTCCAAACTAATCCCATGTGTAACAGTTACTGAGTTAAATCAGTTATATACAGCCCATAGCAGCAGGTAGTTCTAAAGGCCAGTTCTCAGTCCTGATCTGTTTCAACTGAGGATAGATAGAACTACAACGATGCGTATTCGTAGTCCAAATCAGCAGCCAATAGCCTCTTGAGTTCCGTTGCTATGGCAAATAATGGTCTCAGCAGGTGTGAGCTCTGAGCTGTGAGCTCTCAAACACACAAGTGTGTTTGAGCAAACACACTTTACTGAAAAAAAGCATTGGAAACAAATCCTTCTTGTTCGGGAACCGTAATACATATTCGAAAAGCGTTTCGAGCGTATGACAGTTCAATGTGTCTTCTGCGATAGTCCCGAGATTCATATCTGTAACTCACTCAGAGCATTTACAGTGATGAGAGAAAGAAATGTTGTGCCCATATCTGATCCGAGGTCGGCTGTCACTCTAATTTGAGCAAAAATGAGAAACTTTGGGTCGCTTAGAGGCAAATTGTGGACAAACCATAACTGGTATCGACGAGCCGTCTTCACTTTCGAAGAGATCACAGACGTATCTACAAAATGAAATTTGAATGGCATTTCTAGGTGAATTTGTGACGACACAGCAAATCCTCAAAAATAGGGTATTTCTAGGATTTTTCCCATTGAGTTATAATGGGGTTTTTTTTCGTAGTTTTTTGCGAATTATGTCGCCACGTTAAGCCCAAATCCCACCAGAAGTAATAGCTCCAATGGCGTGAATTTTCTGCACGTTTTGATACCTCATTTGTAGGTGTGCACCCAGCGGTACGAGCCGCATTAACGGTTACGGAAGAAAAATAAAGATTAAAGAGACGCTTCTCTCCGACAATAGTAATAGGTTCCTGCCATTGCTTTGCATGGCAGGCCCCAATTTCGGAAGAAATTTAGCCGGGTCCTGCCAAGGCGCGCCCGTCGGGCATGGTCCCGGCGTCGTCGCGCCACAAATCGGCGTCGACGCCAAAGGACGCCGCGACGTGATCAGTGGCACGCGGAGAACCGCAAGAACGTTAAGCGAGGCGGACGTGCACCGTTCGGTACGATTTAAAATGTTGTCAAGGCTTTTATTTTGGAAGTTTTCTTAACCTTCATTTCAAAGGGCCAAACTAATCCCATGCGTAATAGTCCTTGGGTTAAAATAGTTATATAATGCTCAAAACACAAGTAGCTGATGTAAAAATATTCAAGGCTTTTATTTTGAAATTTTCAGTATGCTTCATTTCAAAGGGCCAAACTAATACCACGTGTAACAGTGCTTTGGATGAAAAAGTCAAATAAAGCCAAAAAGAGCAATTACGTCATGTAAAATTATTCAAGGCTTTTATTTTGAAATTTTCAGAATGCTTCATTTCAAAGGGCCAAACTAATACCACGTGTAACAGTGCTTTGGATGAAAAAGTCAAATAAAGCCAAAAAGAGCAATTACCTGATGTAAAAATATTCAAGGCTTTTATTTTGAAATTATTATTATGCTCCATTTTAAAGTTCCAAACTAATCCCATGTGTAACAGTGCTTTGGATGAAAAAGTCATATAAAGCCAAAAACAGCAATTACCTGATGTAAAAATATTCAAGGCTTTTATTTTGAAATTATTATTATTCTCCATTTTAAAGTTCCAAAGTAATCCCATGTGTAACAGTGCTTTGGATGAAAACGTCAAATAAAGCCAAAAACAGCAATTACCTGATGTAAAAATATTCAAGGCTTTTATTTTGAAATTATTATTATGCTCCATTTTAAAGTTCCGAACTAATCCCATGTGTAACATTGCTTTGGATGAAAAAGTCATATACGGCCAAAAAGAGCAATTACTTCATGTAAAATATTCAAGGCTTTTATTTTGAAATTTTCAGTATGCTTCATTTTAAAGTTCTGAACTAATACCACGTGTAAGAGTGCTTTGGATGAAAAAGTCAAATAAAGCCAAAAAGAGCAATTACGTCATGTAAAAATATTCAAGGCTTTTATTTTGAAACTTTTGTTAAGCTTCATTTCAAAGGGCCAAACTAATACCACGTGTAACAGTGCTTTGGATGAAAAAGTCAAATAAAGCCAAAAAGAGCAATTACATGATGTAAAAATATTCAAGGCTTTTATTTTGAAATTTTTGTTAATATTCATTTCAAAGGGCCAAACTAATACCATGTGTAACAGTGCTTTGGATGAAAAAGTCAAATAAAGCCAAAAAGAGCAATTACGTCATGTAAAAATATTCAAGGCTTTTATTTTGAAATTATTATTATTCTCCATTTTAAAGTTCCAAAGTAATCCCATGTGTAACAGTGCTTTGGATGAAAACGTCAAATAAAGCCAAAAACAGCAATTACCTGATGTAAAAATATTCAAGGCTTTTATTTTGAAATTATTATTATGCTCCATTTTAAAGTTCCGAACTAATCCCATGTGTAACATTGCTTTGGATGAAAAAGTCAAATAAAGCCAAAAAGAGCAATTACGTCATGTAAAAATATTCAAGGCTTTTATTTTGAAACTTTTGTTAAGCTTCATTTCAAAGGGCCAAACTAATACCACGTGTAACAGTGCTTTGGATGAAAAAGTCAAATAAAGCCAAAAAGAGCAATTACATGATGTAAAAATATTCAAGGCTTTTATTTTGAAATTTTTGTTAATATTCATTTCAAAGGGCCAAACTAATACCATGTGTAACAGTGCTTTGGATGAAAAAGTCAAATAAAGCCAAAAAGAGCAATTACGTCATGTAAAATTATTCAAGGCTTTTATTTTGAAATTTTCAGTATGCTTCATTTCAAAGGGCCAAACTAATACCACGTGTAACAGTGCTTTGGATGAAAAAGTCAAATAAAGCCAAAAAGAGCAATTACCTGATGTAAAAATATTCAAGGCTTTTATTTTGAAATTATTATTATGCTCCATTTTAAAGTTCCAAACTAATCCCATGTGTAACAGTGCTTTGGATGAAAAAGTCATATAAAGCCAAAAACAGCAATTACCTGATGTAAAAATATTCAAGGCTTTTATTTTGAAATTATTATTATTCTCCATTTTAAAGTTCCAAACTAATCCCATGTGTAACATTGCTTTGGATGAAAAAGTCATATACGGCCAAAAAAAGCAATTACCTGATGTAAAAATATTCAAGGCTTTTATTTTGAAATTATTATTATTCTCCATTTTAAAGTTCCAAAGTAATCCCATGTGTAACAGTGATTTGGATGAAAACATCAAATAAAGCCAAAAACAGCAATTACCTGATGTAAAAATATTCAAGGCTTTTATTTTGAAATTATTATTCTCCATTTTAAAGTTCCAAACTAATCCCATGTGTAACATTGCTTTGGATGAAAAAGTCATATACGGCCAAAAAAAGCAATTACCTGATGTGAAAATATTCAAGGCTTTTATTTTGAAATTATTATTCTCCATTTTAAAGTTCCAATGTAATCCCATGTGTAACAGTGCTTTGGATGAAAACGTCAAATAAAGCCAAAAACAGCAATTACCTGATGTAAAAATATTCAAGGCTTTTATTTTGAAATTATTATTATGCTCCATTTTAAAGTTCCAAACTAATCCCATGTGTAACAGTTACTGAGTTAAATCAGTTATATACAGCCCATAGCAGCAGTAGTTCTAAAGGCCAGTTCTCAGTCCTGATCTGTTTCAACTGAGGATAGATAGAACTACAGTGATGCGTATTCGTAGTCCTAACCAGCAGCCAATAGCCTCTTGAGTTCCGTTGCTATGGCAAATAATGGTCTCAGCAGGTGTGAGCTCTGAGCTGTGAGCTCTCAAACACACAAGTGTGTTTGAGCAAACACACTTTACTGAAAAAAAACCATTGGAAACAAATCCTTCTTGTTCGGGAACCGTAATACATATTCGAAAAGCGTTTCGAGCGTATGACAGTTCAATGTGTCTTCTGCGATAGTCCCGAGATTCATATCTGTACCTCACTCAGAGCATTTACAGCGATGAGAGAAAGAAATGTTGTGCCCATATCTGATCCGAGGTCGGCTGTCACTCTAATATGAGCAAAAATGAGAAACTTTGGGTCGCTTAGAGGCAAATTGTGGACAAACCATAACTGGTATCGACGAGCCGTCTTCACTTTCGAAGAGATCACAGACGTATCTACAAAATGAAATTTGAATGGCATTTCTAGGTGAATTTGTGACGACACAGCAAATCCTCAAAAATAGGGTATTTCTAGGATTTTTCCCATTGAGTTATAATGGGGTTTTTTTCGTAGTTTTTTGCGAATTATGTCGCCACGTTAAGCCCAAATCCCACCAGAAGTAATAGCTCCAATGGCGTGAATTTTCTGCACGTTTTGATACCTCATTTGTAGGTGTGCACCCAGCGGTATGAGCCGCATTAACGGTTACGGAAGAAAAATAAAGTTCTATAATAATAATAATAATAATAATATTAAAGAGACGCTTCTCTCCGACAATAGTAATAGGTTCCTGCCATTGCTTTGCATGGCAGGCCCCAATTAAAGAGACGCTTCTCTCCGACAATAGTAATAGGTTCCTGCCATTGCTTTGCATGGCAGGCCCCAACTAGAAAATTTCGGAAGAAATTTAGCCGGGGCCTGCCAAGGCGCGGCCGTGGGGTTCGGGCCCGGCGTCGTCGCGCCACAAATCGGCGTCGACGCCAAAGAACGCCGCGATGTAAGCAGTGGCACGCGGAGAACCGCAAGAACGTTAAGCGAGGCGGACGTGCACCGTTCGGTACGATTTAAAATGTTGTCCAGGCTTTTATTTTGGAAGTTTTGTTAAACTTCATTTCAAAGGGCCAAACTAATCCCATGCGTAATAGTCCTTGGGTTAAAATAGTTATATAATGCTCAAAACACAAGTAGCTGATGTAAAAATATTCAAGGCTTTTATTTTGAAATTTTTGTTAAGCTTCATTTCAAAGGGCCAAACTAATACCACGTGTAACAGTGCTTTGGATGAAAAAGTCAAATAAAGCCAAAAAGAGCAATTACGTCATGTAAAATTATTCAAGGCTTTTATTTTGAAATTTTCAGTATGCTTCATTTCAGAGGGCCAAACTAATACCACGTGTAACAGTGCTTTGGATGAAAAAGTCAAATAAAGCCAAAAAGAGCAATTACCTGATGTAAAAATATTCAAGGCTTTTATTTTGAAATTGTTATTATGCTCCATTTTAAAGTTCCAAACTAATCCCATGTGTAACAGTGCTTTGGATGAAAAAGTCATATAAAGCCAAAAACAGCAATTACCTGATGTAAAAATATTCAAGGCTTTTATTTTGAAATTATTATTATTCTCCATTTTAAAGTTCCAAACTAATCCCATGTGTAACATTGCTTTGGATGAAAAAGTCATATACGGCCAAAAAAGCAATGACCTGATGTAAAAATATTCAAGGCTTTTATTTTGAAATTATTATTATTCTCCATTTTAAAGTTCCAAAGTAATCCCATGTGTAACAGTGATTTGGATGAAAACGTCAAATAAAGCCAAAAACAGCAATTACCTGATGTAAAAATATTCAAGGCTTTTATTTTGAAATTATTATTCTCCATTTTAAAGTTCCAAACTAATCCCATGTGTAACATTGCTTTGGATGAAAAAGTCATATACGGCCAAAAAAAGCAATTACCTGATGTGAAAATATTCAAGGCTTTTATTTTGAAATTATTATTCTCCATTTTAAAGTTCCAAAGTAATCCCATGTGTAACATTGCTTTGGATGAAAACGTCAAATAAAGCCAAAAACAGCAATTACCTGATGTAAAATTATTCAAGGCTTTTATTTTGAAATTATTATTATGCTCCATTTTAAAGTTCCAAACTAATCCCATGTGTAACAGTTACTGAGTTAAATCAGTTATATACAGCCCATAGCAGCAGTAGTTCTAAAGGCCAGTTCTCAGTCCTGATCTGTTTCAACTGAGGATAGATAGAACTACAGTGATGCGTATTCGTAGTCCTAACCAGCAGCCAATAGCCTCTTGAGTTCCGTTGCTATGGCAAATAATGGTCTCAGCAGGTGTGAGCTCTGAGCTGTGAGCTCTCAAACACACAAGTGTGTTTGAGCAAACACACTTTACTGAAAAAAAGCATTGGAAACAAATCCTTCTTGTTCGGGAACCGTAATACATATTCGAAAAGCGTTTCGAGCGTATGACAGTTCAATGTGTCTTCTGCGATAGTCCCGAGATTCATATCTGTACCTCACTCAGAGCATTTACAGCGATGAGAGAAAGAAATGTTGTGCCCAGATATGAACCGAGATGGGCTGTCACTGTAATTTCAGCAAAAATGAGAAAGTTTGGGTCGCTTAGAGGCAAATTGTGGACAAACCGTAACTGGTATCGATGAGCCGTCTTCACTTTCGAAGAGATCACAGACGTATCTACAAAATGAAATTTGAATGGCATTTCTAGGTGAATTTGTGACGACACAGCAAATCCTCAAAAATAGGGTATTTCTAGGATTTTTCCCATTGAGTTATAATGGGGTTTTTTTCGTAGTTTTTTGCGAATTATGTCGCCACGTTAAGCCCAAATCCCACCAGAAGTAATAGCTCCAATGGCGTGAATTTTCTGCACGTTTTGATACCTCATTTGTAGGTGTGCACCCAGCGGTATGAGCCGCATTAACGGTTACGGAAGAAAAATAAAGTTCTATAATAATAACTAGAAAATTTCGGAAGAAATTTAGCCGGGGCCTGCCAAGGCGCGCCCGTGGGGTTCGGGCCCGGCGTCGTCACGCCACAAATCGGCGTCGACGCCAAAGAACGCCGCGACGTGACCAGTGGCACGGGGAGAACCGCAAGAACGTTAAGCGAGGCGGACGTGCACCATTCGGTACGATTTAAAATGTTGTCAAGGCTTTTATTTTGGAAGTTTCAGTATGCTTCATTTCAAAGGGCCAAACTAATCCCATGCGTAATAGTCCTTGGGTTAAAATAGTTATATAATGCTCAAAACACAAGTAGCTGATGTAAAAATATTCAAGGCTTTTATTTTGGAATTTTCAGTATGCTTCATTTCAAAAGGGCCAAACTAATACCACGTGTAACAGTGCTTTGGATGAAAAAGTCAAATAAAGCCAAAAAGAGCAATTACCTGATGTAAAAATATTCAAGGCTTTTATTTTGAAATTATTATTATGCTCCATTTCAAAGTTCCGAACTAATCCCATGTGTAACAGTGCTTTGGATGAAAAAGTCATATACGGCCAAAAAGAGCAATTACATGATGTAAAAATATTCAAGGCTTTTATTTTGAAATTTTCAGTATGCTTCATTTCAGAGGGCCAAACTATTCCATTGTGTAACAGTGCTTTGGATAAAAAAGTCACATAAAGCCAAAAACCGCAATTACATGATGTAAAAATATTCAAGGCTTTTATTTTGAAATTTTCAGTATGCTTAATTTCAAAGTTCCAAACTAATCCCATGTGTAACATTGCTTTGGATGAAAAAGTCACATAAAGCCAAAAACAGCAATTACCTGATGTAAAAATATTCAAGGCTTTTATTTTGAAATTATTATTATGCTCCATTTTAAAGTTCCGAACTAATCCCATGTGTAACATTGCTTTGGATGAAAAAGTCACATAAAGCCAAAAACAGCAATTACATGATGTAAAAATATTCAAGGCTTTTATTTTGAAATTTTCAGTATGCTTAATTTCAAAGTTCCAAACTAATCCCATGTGTAACAGTTACTGAGTTAAATCAGTTATATACAGCCCAAAGCAGCAAGTAGTTGTAAAGGCCAGTTCTCAGTCCTGATCTGTTTCAACTGAGGATAGATAGAACTACAGTGATGCGTATTCGTAGTCCAAATCAGCAGCCAATAGCCTCTTGAGTTCCGTTGCTATGGCAAATAATGGTCTCAGCAGGTGTGAGCTGTGAGCTCTGAGCTCTCAAACACACAAGTGTGTTTGAGCAAACACACTTTACTGAAAAAAAGCATTGGAAACAAATCCTTCTTGTTCGGGAACCGTAATACATATTCGAAAAGCGTTTCGAGCGTATGACAGTTCAATGTGTCTTCTGCGATAGTCCCGAGATTCATATCTGTACCTCACTCAGAGCATTTACAGCGATGAGAGAAAGAAATGTTGTGCCCATATCTGATCCGAGGTCGGCTGTCACTCTAATATGAGCAAAAATGAGAAACTTTGGGTCGCTTAGAGGCAAATTGTGGACAAACCATAACTGGTATCGACGAGCCGTCTTCACTTTCGAAGAGATCACAGACGTATCTACAAAATGAAATTTGAATGGCATTTCTAGGTGAATTTGTGACGACACAGCAAATCCTCAAAAATAGGGTATTTCTAGGATTTTTCCCATTGAGTTATAATGGGGTTTTTTTCGTAGTTTTTTGCGAATTATGTCGCCACGTTAAGCCCAAATCCCACCAGAAGTAATAGCTCCAATGGCGTGAATTTTCTGCACGTTTTGATACCTCATTTGTAGGTGTGCACCCAGCGGTACGAGCCGCATTAACGGTTACGGAAGAAAAATAAAGTTCTATAATAATAATAACTAGAAAACTAGAAAATTTCGGAAGAAATTTAGCCGGGGCCTGCCAAGGCGCGGCCGTGGGGTTCGGGCCCGGCGTCGTCGCGCCACAAATCGGCGTCGACGCCAAAGAACGCCGCGACGTAAGCAGTGGCACGCGGAGAACCGCAAGAACGTTAAGCGAGGCGGACGTGCACCGTTCGGTACGATTTAAAATGTTGTCAAGGCTTTTATTTTGGAAGTTTTGTTAAACTTCATTTCAAAGGGCCAAACTAATCCCATGCGTAATAGTCCTTGGGTTAAAATAGTTATATAATGCTCAAAACACAAGTAGCTGATGTAAAAATATTCAAGGCTTTTATTTTGAAATTTTCAGTATGCTTCATTTCAAAGGGCCAAACTAATACCACGTGTAACAGTGCTTTGGATGAAAAAGTCAAATAAAGCCAAAAAGAGCAATTACGTCATGTAAAATTATTCAAGGCTTTTATTTTGAAATTTTCAGAATGCTTCATTTCAAAGGGCCAAACTAATACCACGTGTAACAGTGCTTTGGATGAAAAAGTCAAATAAAGCCAAAAAGAGCAATTACCTGATGTAAAAATATTCAAGGCTTTTATTTTGAAATTATTATTATGCTCCATTTTAAAGTTCCAAACTAATCCCATGTGTAACAGTGCTTTGGATGAAAAAGTCATATAAAGCCAAAAACAGCAATTACCTGATGTAAAAATATTCAAGGCTTTTATTTTGAAATTATTATTATTCTCCATTTTAAAGTTCCAAAGTAATCCCATGTGTAACAGTGCTTTGGATGAAAACGTCAAATAAAGCCAAAAACAGCAATTACCTGATGTAAAAATATTCAAGGCTTTTATTTTGAAATTATTATTCTCCATTTTAAAGTTCCAAACTAATCCCATGTGTAACAGTTACTGAGTTAAATCAGTTATATACAGCCCATAGCAGCAGGTAGTTCTAAAGGCCAGTTCTCAGTCCTGATCTGTTTCAACTGAGGATAGATAGAACTACAACGATGCGTATTCGTAGTCCAAATCAGCAGCCAATAGCCTCTTGAGTTCCGTTGCTATGGCAAATAATGGTCTCAGCAGGTGTGAGCTCTGAGCTGTGAGCTCTCAAACACACAAGTGTGTTTGAGCAAACACACTTTACTGAAAAAAAGCATTGGAAACAAATCCTTCTTGTTCGGGAACCGTAATACATATTCGAAAAGCGTTTCGAGCGTATGACAGTTCAATGTGTCTTCTGCGATAGTCCCGAGATTCATATCTGTAACTCACTCAGAGCATTTACAGTGATGAGAGAAAGAAATGTTGTGCCCATATCTGATCCGAGGTCGGCTGTCACTCTAATTTGAGCAAAAATGAGAAACTTTGGGTCGCTTAGAGGCAAATTGTGGACAAACCATAACTGGTATCGACGAGCCGTCTTCACTTTCGAAGAGATCACAGACGTATCTACAAAATGAAATTTGAATGGCATTTCTAGGTGAATTTGTGACGACACAGCAAATCCTCAAAAATAGGGTATTTCTAGGATTTTTCCCATTGAGTTATAATGGGGTTTTTTTCGTAGTTTTTTGCGAATTATGTCGCCACGTTAAGCCCAAATCCCACCAGAAGTAATAGCTCCAATGGCGTGAATTTTCTGCACGTTTTGATACCTCATTTGTAGGTGTGCACCCAGCGGTACGAGCCGCATTAACGGTTACGGAAGAAAAATAAAGATTAAAGAGACGCTTCTCTCCGACAATAGTAATAGGTTCCTGCCATTGCTTTGCATGGCAGGCCCCAATTTCGGAAGAAATTTAGCCGGGTCCTGCCAAGGCGCGCCCGTCGGGCATGGTCCCGGCGTCGTCGCGCCACAAATCGGCGTCGACGCCAAAGGACGCCGCGACGTGATCAGTGGCACGCGGAGAACCGCAAGAACGTTAAGCGAGGCGGACGTGCACCGTTCGGTACGATTTAAAATGTTGTCAAGGCTTTTATTTTGGAAGTTTTCTTAACCTTCATTTCAAAGGGCCAAACTAATCCCATGCGTAATAGTCCTTGGGTTAAAATAGTTATATAATGCTCAAAACACAAGTAGCTGATGTAAAAATATTCAAGGCTTTTATTTTGAAATTTTCAGTATGCTTCATTTCAAAGGGCCAAACTAATACCACGTGTAACAGTGCTTTGGATGAAAAAGTCAAATAAAGCCAAAAAGAGCAATTACGTCATGTAAAATTATTCAAGGCTTTTATTTTGAAATTTTCAGAATGCTTCATTTCAAAGGGCCAAACTAATACCACGTGTAACAGTGCTTTGGATGAAAAAGTCAAATAAAGCCAAAAAGAGCAATTACCTGATGTAAAAATATTCAAGGCTTTTATTTTGAAATTATTATTATGCTCCATTTTAAAGTTCCAAACTAATCCCATGTGTAACAGTGCTTTGGATGAAAAAGTCATATAAAGCCAAAAACAGCAATTACCTGATGTAAAAATATTCAAGGCTTTTATTTTGAAATTATTATTATTCTCCATTTTAAAGTTCCAAAGTAATCCCATGTGTAACAGTGCTTTGGATGAAAACGTCAAATAAAGCCAAAAACAGCAATTACCTGATGTAAAAATATTCAAGGCTTTTATTTTGAAATTATTATTATGCTCCATTTTAAAGTTCCGAACTAATCCCATGTGTAACATTGCTTTGGATGAAAAAGTCATATACGGCCAAAAAGAGCAATTACTTCATGTAAAATATTCAAGGCTTTTATTTTGAAATTTTCAGTATGCTTCATTTTAAAGTTCTGAACTAATACCACGTGTAAGAGTGCTTTGGATGAAAAAGTCAAATAAAGCCAAAAAGAGCAATTACGTCATGTAAAAATATTCAAGGCTTTTATTTTGAAACTTTTGTTAAGCTTCATTTCAAAGGGCCAAACTAATACCACGTGTAACAGTGCTTTGGATGAAAAAGTCAAATAAAGCCAAAAAGAGCAATTACATGATGTAAAAATATTCAAGGCTTTTATTTTGAAATTTTTGTTAATATTCATTTCAAAGGGCCAAACTAATACCATGTGTAACAGTGCTTTGGATGAAAAAGTCAAATAAAGCCAAAAAGAGCAATTACGTCATGTAAAAATATTCAAGGCTTTTATTTTGAAATTATTATTATTCTCCATTTTAAAGTTCCAAAGTAATCCCATGTGTAACAGTGCTTTGGATGAAAACGTCAAATAAAGCCAAAAACAGCAATTACCTGATGTAAAAATATTCAAGGCTTTTATTTTGAAATTATTATTATGCTCCATTTTAAAGTTCCGAACTAATCCCATGTGTAACATTGCTTTGGATGAAAAAGTCAAATAAAGCCAAAAAGAGCAATTACGTCATGTAAAAATATTCAAGGCTTTTATTTTGAAACTTTTGTTAAGCTTCATTTCAAAGGGCCAAACTAATACCACGTGTAACAGTGCTTTGGATGAAAAAGTCAAATAAAGCCAAAAAGAGCAATTACATGATGTAAAAATATTCAAGGCTTTTATTTTGAAATTTTTGTTAATATTCATTTCAAAGGGCCAAACTAATACCATGTGTAACAGTGCTTTGGATGAAAAAGTCAAATAAAGCCAAAAAGAGCAATTACGTCATGTAAAATTATTCAAGGCTTTTATTTTGAAATTTTCAGTATGCTTCATTTCAAAGGGCCAAACTAATACCACGTGTAACAGTGCTTTGGATGAAAAAGTCAAATAAAGCCAAAAAGAGCAATTACCTGATGTAAAAATATTCAAGGCTTTTATTTTGAAATTATTATTATGCTCCATTTTAAAGTTCCAAACTAATCCCATGTGTAACAGTGCTTTGGATGAAAAAGTCATATAAAGCCAAAAACAGCAATTACCTGATGTAAAAATATTCAAGGCTTTTATTTTGAAATTATTATTATTCTCCATTTTAAAGTTCCAAACTAATCCCATGTGTAACATTGCTTTGGATGAAAAAGTCATATACGGCCAAAAAAAGCAATTACCTGATGTAAAAATATTCAAGGCTTTTATTTTGAAATTATTATTATTCTCCATTTTAAAGTTCCAAAGTAATCCCATGTGTAACAGTGATTTGGATGAAAACATCAAATAAAGCCAAAAACAGCAATTACCTGATGTAAAAATATTCAAGGCTTTTATTTTGAAATTATTATTCTCCATTTTAAAGTTCCAAACTAATCCCATGTGTAACATTGCTTTGGATGAAAAAGTCATATACGGCCAAAAAAAGCAATTACCTGATGTGAAAATATTCAAGGCTTTTATTTTGAAATTATTATTCTCCATTTTAAAGTTCCAATGTAATCCCATGTGTAACAGTGCTTTGGATGAAAACGTCAAATAAAGCCAAAAACAGCAATTACCTGATGTAAAAATATTCAAGGCTTTTATTTTGAAATTATTATTATGCTCCATTTTAAAGTTCCAAACTAATCCCATGTGTAACAGTTACTGAGTTAAATCAGTTATATACAGCCCATAGCAGCAGTAGTTCTAAAGGCCAGTTCTCAGTCCTGATCTGTTTCAACTGAGGATAGATAGAACTACAGTGATGCGTATTCGTAGTCCTAACCAGCAGCCAATAGCCTCTTGAGTTCCGTTGCTATGGCAAATAATGGTCTCAGCAGGTGTGAGCTCTGAGCTGTGAGCTCTCAAACACACAAGTGTGTTTGAGCAAACACACTTTACTGAAAAAAACCATTGGAAACAAATCCTTCTTGTTCGGGAACCGTAATACATATTCGAAAAGCGTTTCGAGCGTATGACAGTTCAATGTGTCTTCTGCGATAGTCCCGAGATTCATATCTGTACCTCACTCAGAGCATTTACAGCGATGAGAGAAAGAAATGTTGTGCCCATATCTGATCCGAGGTCGGCTGTCACTCTAATATGAGCAAAAATGAGAAACTTTGGGTCGCTTAGAGGCAAATTGTGGACAAACCATAACTGGTATCGACGAGCCGTCTTCACTTTCGAAGAGATCACAGACGTATCTACAAAATGAAATTTGAATGGCATTTCTAGGTGAATTTGTGACGACACAGCAAATCCTCAAAAATAGGGTATTTCTAGGATTTTTCCCATTGAGTTATAATGGGGTTTTTTTCGTAGTTTTTTGCGAATTATGTCGCCACGTTAAGCCCAAATCCCACCAGAAGTAATAGCTCCAATGGCGTGAATTTTCTGCACGTTTTGATACCTCATTTGTAGGTGTGCACCCAGCGGTATGAGCCGCATTAACGGTTACGGAAGAAAAATAAAGTTCTATAATAATAATAATAATAATAATATTAAAGAGACGCTTCTCTCCGACAATAGTAATAGGTTCCTGCCATTGCTTTGCATGGCAGGCCCCAATAATATTAAAGAGACGCTTCTCTCCGACAATAGTAATAGGTTCCTGCCATTGCTTTGCATGGCAGGCCCCAATAATAATAATAATATTAAAGAGACGCTTCTCTCCGACAATAGTAATAGGTTCCTGCCATTGCTTTGCATGGCAGGCCCCAACTAGAAAATTTCGGAAGAAATTTAGCCGGGGCCTGCCAAGGCGCGCCCGTCGGGCATGGTCCCGGCGTCGTCGCGCCACAAATCGGCGTCGACGCCAAAGGACGCCGCGACGTGATCAGTGGCACGCGGAGAACCGCAAGAACGTTAAGCGAGGCGGACGTGCACCGTTCGGTACGATTTAAAATGTTGTCAAGGCTTTTATTTTGGAAGTTTTGTTAACCTTCATTTCAAAGGGCCAAACTAATCCCATGCGTAATAGTCCTTGGGTTAAAATAGTTATATAATGCTCAAAACACAAGTAGCTGATGTAAAAATATTCAAGGCTTTTATTTTGAAATTTTCAGTATGCTTCATTTCAAAGGGCCAAACTAATACCACGTGTAACAGTGCTTTGGATGAAAAAGTCAAATAAAGCCAAAAAGAGCAATTACGTCATGTAAAATTATTCAAGGCTTTTATTTTGAAATTTTCAGTATGCTTCATTTCAAAGGGCCAAACTAATACCACGTGTAACAGTGCTTTGGATGAAAAAGTCAAATAAAGCCAAAAAGAGCAATTACCTGATGTAAAAATATTCAAGGCTTTTATTTTGAAATGATTATTATGCTTCATTTCAAAGGGCCAAACTAATACCACGTGTAACAGTGCTTTGGATGAAAAAGTCATATAAAGCCAAAAACAGCAATTACCTGATGTAAAAATATTCAAGGCTTTTATTTTGAAATTATTATTATTCTCCATTTTAAAGTTCCAAAGTAATCCCATGTGTAACAGTGCTTTGGATGAAAACGTCAAATAAAGCCAAAAACAGCAATTACCTGATGTAAAAATATTCAAGGCTTTTATTTTGAAATTATTATTCTCCATTTTAAAGTTCCAAACTAATCCCATGTGTAACATTGCTTTGGATGAAAAAGTCATATACGGCCAAAAAAAGCAATTACCTGATGTGAAAATATTCAAGGCTTTTATTTTGAAATTATTATTCTCCATTTTAAAGTTCCAAAGTAATCCCATGTGTAACAGTGCTTTGGATGAAAACGTCAAATAAAGCCAAAAACAGCAATTACCTGATGGAAAAATATTCAAGGCTTTTATTTTGAAATTATTATTATGCTCCATTTTAAAGTTCCAAACTAATCCCATGTGTAACAGTTACTGAGTTAAATCAGTTATATACAGCCCATAGCAGCAGTAGTTCTAAAGGCCAGTTCTCAGTCCTGATCTGTTTCAACTGAGGATAGATAGAACTACAGTGATGCGTATTCGTAGTCCTAACCAGCAGCCAATAGCCTCTTGAGTTCCGTTGCTATGGCAAATAATGGTCTCAGCAGGTGTGAGCTCTGAGCTGTGAGCTCTCAAACACACAAGTGTGTTTGAGCAAACACACTTTACTGAAAAAAAGCATTGGAAACAAATCCTTCTTGTTCGGGAACCGTAATACATATTCGAAAAGCGTTTCGAGCGTATGACAGTTCAATGTGTCTTCTGCGATAGTCCCGAGATTCATATCTGTACCTCACTCAGAGCATTTACAGCGATGAGAGAAAGAAATGTTGTGCCCAGATATGAACCGAGATGGGCTGTCACTGTAATTTCAGCAAAAATGAGAAAGTTTGGGTCGCTTAGAGGCAAATTGTGGACAAACCGTAACTGGTATCGACGAGCCGTCTTCACTTTCGAAGAGATCACAGACGTATCTACAAAATGAAATTTGAATGGCATTTCTAGGTGAATTTGTGACGACACAGCAAATCCTCAAAAATAGGGTATTTCTAGGATTTTTCCCATTGAGTTATAATGGGGTTTTTTTCGTAGTTTTTTGCGAATTATGTCGCCACGTTAAGCCCAAATCCCACCAAAAATAATAGCTCCAATGGCGTGAATTTTCTGCACGTTTTGATACCTCATTTGTAGGTGTGCACCCAGCGGTATGAGCCGCATTAACGGTTACGGAAGAAAAATAAAGTTCTATAATAATAATAATAATATTAAAGAGACGCTTCTCTCCGACAATAGTAATAGGTTCCTGCCATTGCTTTGCATGGCAGGCCCCAATAAAGAAACACTTTCTCCGACAATAGCAATAGGTTCCTGCCATTGCTTTGCATGGCAGGCCCCAATAACAGAGATAAGATTCAGAACCACATATGTCCCCGTTTCAGCACCACGGCCAGTGAATCCATTATATTTCCTACTCATCTCATTGACTATGTAAATATTTGACTAAAAAAAAAAACAGTTCAGCAAATGTTGAAGTGTAAGAATTACAACTTATGATCCTAATTAACATGTATGATCATTGGTACAAGGGGAATTAAAGAATATGTAACTCACTGCTATTAATAGTCAATTTACCAATTTTATTATGCGAAACCAGAGATAAGTCTCATAATGTACAGAAAACAGGGCTTGAAATCGACTGACTGAACTTTACAGTCTTTTCTCTCAGTTCAAGCAGATTTGAAAGAAAAAGTTTTAAGCACTCTGCTCCTCATGTCTATTGTTGAAATATTCACCAGAGCATATTAAAAATTTAAATAAAATGAGAAAACAGTGTATGTTTAACAAATATATTCAGTGATGTATGGACCAAACTTCAATTACCGCATCAAGAAACAAGTAAGAAATATTTTTAAGAAGTTGAGATGTTTAGAAAGAGACCACACAAAGAAAGATTCACACAAGGGATCCCAGCACTAAATGCACACATGTACACACCTGTCAGCTGTTAAATATCCTGACCATTTATCTTTCAGAGGGCAGCACTTCAGCACCATCACTGCCATACGGAGCGCAGGCTAATAGACCCATGATTACAGAGTGCGTCAACCCCTGTTCACCCCGATCTGCCTGTCCTACTCCTCTCGCAGCGTTTCCACCTCCTCTTATCTCTCTCATCATATTTTTACGATGAAGTTGGAGGTGAAGTGTCTTTAGGTTTTTACTGCAAGCTGCAGATACCAAAATGTTCCAGTTTCTCCTTCTGATGAAATTCCTTCTTCCAACTTCAACTCACTTGATTTATCGAAGGCAACAGGTCGGATAAATCCGTCCCTTGCTCTATCAAAACAACGCAACTTCCTTCATCACAAAATGTAAACAAAAATGGAGCGGCGCCGTCATATTCTGGCACTTATAGGATTTCTCACATTAGCGTTAGACTCTTGCATTTGTTTTGGTTGTGTTTACCCACACTACCATGTGTTGTAGTTCTGCTTTTGGAGCGGTTTCTGGTCACACATGTATTCGAACCAAATCGAGACCAAGGTTTGAAGGTGGATCAGAATTAGCTTTTTTCCCCACACCTCCCCAAACAAACCGGACTTTCTAGACAAACAAACTATAGTTTGATTAAAGCCAACCAAACAGGTTTAGTGTGGATCCACACTTCATGTCTTTTCATCTGTGCCAGACCAGACAGCACACCTGCAGGTGTTCTTCCCTCATCTTCCACTCTTTGAAGTCGGGATATCAACCCACAATCAAATAAGGAGACCCTAATACTTGATATTTCATACATGCAAATCCGTGCTAAAACCGCAAACTGAGGCTAACAACTAATGACAAGCACTGATTAATGAGATAAACAAAAAGCTGTGGATAAATACATGGAGAAATGTTTAGTGAAAGGAGCAACACACATGTATGAAACACACCTGCGTGCATGGTGCGTACTCCATTACCATATGCTGCTGCAGCATCTTTGTATTCGAGGACTAACCTGTATAATAGGTGTCACATTAGCAAGACAACAAATCAAACCATCCTTCATTTCCCAGGCCTCTCTCTTCTCCTCCACAGCTGTGGGTCTGTCTTTGTTGTCAGGGGAGTTTCTAATTAATATGATAAATAAGATGGCGGGTTCGACTCCCTGATGCTTTTTAATTGGAGGAAGCCTTGAATGGCGCGCAGGCAGTGGCAGAGATTAGCGGGTTATTTGTGAGTGTTTTGTATGAGGATGGGAAAGGGGTAGAGAGAGAGGGAGAGGATTTTTATCCTTGCTGTGATTTCCTGTTTCATTGTGATACCCGACTCAATGCTTGTAATGCACACAGGGAGAGCGGGTTTTGAGACACAGCTGCACGAGTGGCCATGTAGCACTTCCTGAAGCTCAAAAACACATTCACAGACAGCAGCTCTGTTTCACTACTGGGCTGAATGACGACTATTTACTCAAAACCAACAGTTTTACACCATCTGCAAGCACTAAGAGCTAGACGTGACAATTTAAACACAACCACATCTGGTGGTTCACATATATTTAATAGTTTTCTTCTGGCACTTTTAAAAAATGGATGCTTGATAAAATTTAGATTGTATTCAACTAATTTGGAAATTCAGGAAAATGGTTTTAAAATAATAAATTAGGTAACTTTAGATGTGAAATACAAGCCTGGCTTTTAATTCACAACAATGACTGGAATATTGAGTTTGAAGCAGCTTAAGACTGGATATAATTTTATCTTCAATATTGGTTTGTTTCTACTGTAAACATGAATTTTCTTGGAAACAATGTGGTAGAAAAGAATAAGAGATGCTATTCTTTCATGCTGAGCTACACGTTTCTAACCTTTTCCCCTGGTTAGTGGGTCAGATCTGTTCACCTTTTTAGTCTTGTTTTGGATATATGGATACTTATAAATTCAGGTAATATGAAAAAAACTTTGAGGAATAAATTATGAAGTCGCACATTTATTCTATTTAAAACCATAAATAAAACTTTAGCAACTAGTCAGTCTAGAAAAAATGATTAAAAAAGGTTTAAAAATTAGTCTACTAGTGAAAGACAAATACAAACCTGGTGGTCCCAGCAGTTTCACCCTAGAAGCAGACTGCAAGTTGCTAAAAGAACTATTACTGGACATACACAGCTCAAACTATGTCACATGGTTCAGAAGAAGAAGATGAACAACAACCCAGAGGATGCTCAAAAAAAATAATAAATGTGCTTCCTAAGCAATCCTTGCCATTTTGTGCAGCAAAACTGCACGACAGTCATCTGTCAAAACTGTGCAGTTTTGCTGCACAGTTATTTTGTCTTTAAAAACTTGATGTGTTGATGTGAGACAGATGAGAGCAGAGAAGCTTGGGGAAAATCGATGATGAATTCTGTCAGATTTGCTCCAGGAAACATCTTGTATTAAGCTAAAGGAGTAAGACTAACTGTGTCCTAACTCCTTCCTCATTTTTGTTTGTAAAATCTTTATTAGGCCAATATAAGTACATCCTTTAAACTCTATTCAATTCAAGTGAACTCCATGAAATCCATTACACCATAAAGTCTCGTTTCACAAAATAATCTAAAGCTGTGACATTCCTGCAAAGTTTTCCGCTGCATTTGATCACATTCTTATCACAATCAGTGTGTTATTTTTATCTATACATTATTTATGATAAACTATGCACCACCTACAGACCATAGGAATATCAAGCTGAATATCTGACAGCTTTGCTTCAAGCATTTATGTATCACTGGCCTACTTCTCTTACACACACACACACACACACACACACGCCCACACACACACACACACACACACACAGACGCATTCTGAAAGATGCAACTGATCTCCTCATCCTCAGCTAATCCTGCTCCATCTAAATCAGAACAAACAGCCCAGAGGGGACAAAATGCTGTTGTTTTGCCACCATCTAATCCTTCTCTCCATCATTCTAATCTCTTTATGTCTGACAAGACTCCTCAACGGGAGTGGAAACCAACAGAACCATAAAATGGAAATGGTGAAGCAACCAGAATCCTCCAAAGGGGATTTAAGTCCAGTTTCTCTGGCCTGTTTTTGGTGTCGTTTTGTCAAAGTTCAACAACCAGGAAGTCTCTGGCAAGAGTCCTGAGAGCCTAACCAAGAATGTTCAGAAATCCTGCAGTGTACATTTCTTTTTGTACAAGGTTGAAAACTTTAAAAATGACTCGTTTCATTTTCAAATCTACAAAGTAAAACAGTGACAAAAATAAAAGAACTACAGCTCGGATCAAATGAATAGGATATGATCAGTTAAAGACGGAGACTTTTAAAAGTATTTGAAATCCTGCCATGTTGCAAGAACCTTCTTAATTTACAAACTACAAATCTTGACTCTGAACTGAGCTCTCAATAATGCTTCAGCCAAATCTCTTTGGGCCAAACAAGACCAGAGCTGACAGTTTGTACCAATAGCTTCATGCATCACTACAGGAGAGGCTTGTGTTGGTTTAGTGGAGCTGTTTATCAGGATATAGAAACTTTATTAGAGAGGTTAAAGGAGAGAGATAATAGATGGATAGGTAGGAGAGGTGAAAAATGCAGTGCAGATAGTCAAAGGGTAAATAATACGAGGAAGGGACCCAAAAAGTGAGAGCAGACGAGAGAAAAATGGAAGAAGCGATAAAGAGGCATCAGAAAGGAGAGGAAACTACGTGGATGGAAAACACACACAGACGAGAGTTGCCACTTTGCCACAGCAGCATTTAAAGCTGTAATGACAGGCCAGAGAGTGATAAGAGACTCTGAGTGGAGAGGCCACTATAGCAGCTCTCCTCTCCCTGCTAACAACTGTAATTATCCAAACTCCACACTCACTACTATTGATCTCTCCCCGTTCTCCTCCTCTTCCTCCCCCAGCCGTGGAGATGGCGTGTGTGTGTGTGTGTGTGCCTCTCTGTTTCTGGTGGTGTGACGGCAGAGAGCGTCGCTCTCAGCATAAGAGTTGTTCACACCTGCAGCCGTGCATGTGGAGAGCAGCGATGAGGACTTGGACAAATATGTGACAGCCGCAAAACACAAATATTGGTGCAGCTCTGACGCTCCCCTCATGGTGTGTGTGTGCGTGTGTGCGTCCTTGTTTTCTCACACCTGGTTTGGAGAACACGGCCACAGCTTGGCCACACTCTGGTGTTAATACAGCTGCTAAAAAAAAAAGCAAAGGCTAGGTAGATTTATGTTTAATTATTACTTTTAACTGTTTTGCATGTTTAATAAATATCCAACTTTGTTGTTCTTGCTATGAGAGGATATGAAGGCCAATGTGGATGAATTTTTCTCAGTTGTGAAGGAAACAATTTAGTCAGAAAGTGTGCAAAAATCTTTCAATTACAACAAGGGCCAGATTTAGAAGGAAAAGGGCCCCTGGGATGGTGCCAATTTTGGTCCCTTATCCCATAAAAACAAATACATTGCATACATTAATAAAAATGTAACAATATTAAAATAACTGTGAGTTTATATAAGTTGCAATGTAAAACATTCATTCAGTACAAAGACATTCTAAATCCTTTCTCCCTCCCTCAAGACGTTGTGCTTCTGCCCCTGTAAGCTCTTTCTAAAGTTGTGTTCTTGTATTTCGTTTTTTTTTCCATGTCTACTCTCTTTTCCACCAAAAGTGTTCCTCAAGTGGAAATAAAAATGTAAAAATGTAAAATTAGGCACTTATTGTCGAAGGAAGCAATAAGAAGCCGCACTTACAGTAAACAAGGAGAAAAAGGCCATGTGAGGCAGGAAACTAACATTACCTATCCTAAAGTGAAGCATGGTGGTGGCAGCATCATGTTGTGGGCATTTTTTTCAACAAGAGCAGAAAAACTGTTCAGAGCAAAGTGGAGGATGAATGAAGCTGGAAATCTCTTAGAGGCATCAAACCGCCATGAACACAGAGATAAACTGGGATGCTTAAATCAAAGTGTTTTTATTAGTCCAGACTTAAATTTGATTGAGAATCTGCATCACTTGAAATATCATGTTCACGGATGTTTTTCATCCAATTCATCCAATTGGCTGAGTGTGAGCTACTTTGCCAAGACAAATAGGTGAAAATTTCAGTCTTTTCATGTAAAAGCTGGTAAAGAAAACTCTGAAAAGACTTGGAGATGGAGCTGCAGTGAGAGGCATCTCCTCAGAGTTTATGTATTATTTATTTCCATCTCAGGTTCCCTGAAATAAGGGGTGACTACATCCTCTCACCTCAACACCTAGAACAACTAAAATCTCCCATTTATGGAGAATCTTAACCAGAACTAGGAACACATTTCATTCAACGCTGGCGTTAACCTTCTGCAGCTTTTAGAGGAGACTGAAGGTAAACGCAAGGATGAAAGTGTCAGGCGTCATTGCTTCCTGCGTTTAATCGTACTGAAACTCCAAAATCATTGAAATGAGGAGATAAAAAACCCCTCCCTGACACTGACCGGAGATAAAGGTGGCTATTTTTAATAGCACTTAAAAAGACATAAAGGGAAATTAGACAGAAAGTAGGATTTGTTAAACCACACCTTGTCATTTTTTTATAGATTGGACTAAATTCTGTCGCTTTTTGTCATTTGTTTTTTTACCAAAACAACTTCATGAGTCACGTTATGTAGTGTAATCTCTTCATATTGGAAAATTTCAATGCATTTATTGGGATTTTATGCGACAGAGCAACACAACTTAAAATCTGAAACATGTGGCATGTTCAAGGGTTGCACATACTTGTTTGCAAGGTGCTGCAGATCAACGAAGAGACAAAATGAATCAAATGTGTCACAGAGAGCCGCAGAAAATTCTGAAATTGAAAATGTCGCACTTTTAAGAGTTGAAACTAATCAGACGAGCCGTCATTATAAAGGCAAGGTTAATAGCGTCTGACAGAATCACCTTCAGCAGACACAAAGATAAGAACGACGCTTTTATTAGCACTGCTGGAGCAGATACACACATCCAGAAATCCAAACACCTCGCGCACTCACAATGGATCGATGCGAGAGGAAGCGGCGGCCGTGCGTCTTGTGCTGCAGCCGTAGGTGCGCCGTCAGATAGCGCCATTCAGCGGGGGGAAGGATTTACAAGTCGCGCAGTGGCCTTGACACCGACACAAAACCCCTCTTTTGTTGCCCCATCACTTGGGCCAGATTTATGACGTCCAATTACAAACTGGGATGCTAACAATATTTCCCATTAGCCTATCAAATGCTTTAGTGGTTGTTCCTTCAAAGGGTTATCTGGCCTTTCAGCAGGGGCGGAACCAATTTATGGGCCCCCCCAAGAAGATGTGAACAAAAGCTCCTCTGGTTCTGGTTTTGTTTTACTGTGTCGCTCCCACAGACAGGTAATTAACAGCCGAGGAGTTTGTGGTTAATTTGTGAGATAATTATCTAAATTAAACTGCCTTTTGTCACACGGGGGGGGGGGGCTCTATCAGGCCGTCCTACTTGCCTGCATGCGTGCTTGCAATCTCCATCATTTGATGAGGCTGGTCAGGGTATTGTGCCACTGAGGAAACAAAACCAGTAATGACACGTTCTTCTTTCTTTCCTTTTGTTTTCCTTCTGCTTTGTTTAGCTTTTCTTTGTTTTTAGCCAGAAAAGAAGTAAATGAAGAGGGTAAAAGGAGAAAAGAGAGACAGAACGCACACAAGGGGTTTACCTACAGAGTTTCTAGATGAGCTCCTATTTAATCTGCGGGAGCTGTTATTTATCAGGCCGCTCATCAGCGAGAGCCGTTTTGCTTCTCAGCAAGAGTGGGCTCAGGAGATCAGATTACTGAGGACTGATCTGGAGAGGGATTCAAGTGGAATTAGAGAGTTTTCTATTGATTTCTAGCACCTGATGTAAAAAAAAAAAATCATACACCCCTTTAACCTGTTGAGCACTTTCCCAATCCATCAAGCAATTTTATGATCCATACTTGCAATATCAACAGAATAAACTAATACCTACTCATGCTTACACCAGATTTTTTAGTCCAAAAATGATCAGAAACATTGAAGCATTGATAGATCCAAAGATTTAAAGAATACAGTTTACCACTGGAGAACACCAAAAACAACCACCAAGTTACCCAGATCTGGGAATCCAAGCAAGTTCACCCAGAGAGGAGACTGCAAGATCCTAAAAGAAGTCTCCAAAAACCCCAAATTTATCTGAAAGGCTCCTGCTACTGTTGATAGGAAAATGTGTGTCTGAAAAACCAGAAAGAAGACGACCAGGTTTAACTTCCATAGGAGGTTTGCAAGAAGGAAACATTTGCTCTATAAGAAAGAAATTAGATTGAAGTTTGCCAGAGAGAATACAGAGAAAGACCAAATCTTCTGGAATAATGATCAACAACTGGATTTACTACTGGTGGAAACCATGAAGAAAACAGAAAGTAGTTGGAGGATCATGGCGTGGCATGTTTTTTAATGATTTAACATGTGAACAAATGTAAATGATTTTAATTATGTTTCTTATTTAAAACAAACACCACAATTACAAAATTGCGTTTTTTGAGGTTAGTGGAATATCGACAAATATCTGAGAACATTTGTAATGGAAACGCAGCTGGTGACTCAAGACATACCAGGTAATCCATCAAGGACTGGCTAAGGATTAAGAAATTCAAGTCCAGATTTTAATCTCACTGAAATGCTGTGACGTGACTTGAAACAAGGTGAATAAGGGACCTGAACCCTGAAAAATGTGGTAAGTTTTTCTCAGATTCATGTCAGATTCTGGTAAATGGCTACAAGAAACGTCTCACTGAAGAGGGTAAGTTTACTTATAAGGGTGAAGAGTGTTTTTTCTCTCAGCTCTAAAACAATTTTGTTAATATTTCTAGCTAAATAAGTACATTTGGGTTTATATACATTTAAATTGAGAAATGAAAGCTGAAAATCATCAGAAAAGTTTTCCTTAGTAAGTTGTTCCCCTGACAATCTTTACTTTTGTAAATTAAGTAGAATTCAATCTTCAAATACTGAATTCACTAAATGTATAAACAGAAAATTTCAACTCTGATAGTCTGCCTCAACTGGTATCTTATAAAAATCAATTTTACGTAACTTCAGCTCACTGCAATCAGCAAAACAAATATTTTTTTAATGAAGAAGTATAAAAGGTACAAGACGCATTGCAACCAAGAAGCAACAGAAACATCGAAGCATTGAGTACTTCGCTGCATCTACAGAAAAGCCTGGACAAAGATCTGAACAGACACAAACTGCCCCTGTTGGGTGATCGGATGAGGATGTAAATATGACAAACAGATTCAATTGCTTCAAAAGTTTTCCTTCAGAGACGGGAATTCATTAGAATTAGCCACTTCCACGCTGCTTTTCAAATCTTGTATATCAGAATTTGCATAAAAATGCCCCCGATGAAAGCCCGGCGAGTGTGTCTGTCTTCCTCCCTCCGTCCTCATCCGTCCCTCTCTCTCCCTACTGTATAAAGGAGGGATGATCACTCCCTGTCACATCTGTTGGCACGTTGCCATCAAGCCTTGACAGGAAAATAACACTCTTCAGGGAAAATAATACACTCGTTCTGCCGTCGGCGCTCCCAGACACATGCCTCACGGAGCGCGTGTGTGTCTAAAACCTCTTGCTGCTGCTGTCAACCTGAGCACAAAGGATCACTTTATATGATTAGTATGCATCTCTGAAAAACATACTGAACAAAAAGCCCGGCCCCGAATGCTGCTCCACGCCAATTAATGGATTAAGAAATTATTTTGAGGCGAGGCTTGTTGTGAGACAGCTATGATATGCGGCTGGAGAGGCATTTCTGTTGTGCTTATTGCCAACTACATAAGGCCTGAATGCAGCCTCATCATACAGCAAGGTAAGGAGACCTTAAATTATATCCCAAGACAAAGAGAGATGTGATCCAAAACATCCTCTGGCAGCAAAGCGACGAGCTTACAGATCACTTCAGAAGGCAAAAGCATTTGTTAACCCCCAAAACGACAGCATCCCGCAGCACCTTTAACCCCCGCTGCACCCGGCCTCAGCCTCGTCTTAAGAGCTGCCTTTATAGATTTTGGAGAAAGCTGAAAATGGTTATTGAGAATCGACTTGAACCAGAGAATGACATTTGATTACTTACTTTGTGGCGCTCGAGTTTTGGAGTTTGTGTGAGTATATCTAACCACGCTGGGTTTATGTGTCTACGATGACGTTTATTCTGTATCTGACATTTAGAAATAAATCCAAGTGTGTACAGTGCCAGCGAAATGGATATTAATATTTTTACTTTATTGTTTAGATTGAAAACCATAAAAACTAAATGAATAAAATTAGAAAATCATTTACAGAGATTAAATTGCACTAGCATCCAGTTAATAGGTGATTGAACAACTAAAAAGAAGTGGAAATTTAAAAAAAAATACAATTTGTTTACATTTTCTTTTAAATTGCATTTTAAAAACTGATGTACCCACTTTCCAAAAATCTGTGGAACAATTTTTCTTGCCATTTTAATTAAACCTAGTTTGATTATAATGGCAAGTTTGATGATTCATCTTTGGTGATGAGCTACAAGTCTCTGTACCATCACCCTAATGTGTAACTCCCTCTACTTGTTCTCTGTCAGATTCAAGCTGGGATTCAGGCCAACGTTTAATACTGCCTTGGTGAAAACCATTATGGTTCACTGTTGCCTTGGGGCAAGTTTCCATTATTTACTTAGCAAGTAAATTAAACTATAAAAAATAAGATTTTTCCTCATTTTAAATGTGCCTACAGATTATTTTCAAAACAAAAACGGGTCAGAAAAATATTCTTTTCAGGCCACTGCTGTGACAATTCTGTTTTGATAAAGTCAGCAAGAAATGATTTTCTTATTGCTAAACACAAACAAAGCAAAACATTTTCCAGGGAGAGGAATAAAGGTTAAGCTCTGGAAGACTTTAAATCTCAAAAAGAAATCTTTTTAATTTACCTCTCAAAGTTTGACAGAAATATAACTGATCAAAGTTATCATAGTAAAGGAATACGCAACAATTAAATGTTTAATAAAATGTGAGTAACTGAAAAACAAGTTGAATGTCACTTCCTAACAGAAAAATGTCCCAAATTTAAGTCATTTTTGGTCAGAATGAGATTCTCACTCTATGAGAACTTAATCAAACTACCCTGGTATTTTACGTTGGTCCAGTTATTTTAGCAGTTCAAACTGTTATTAATTAGAAAATAATTTCTTTCCCCTTATTGACATTTAAAGGACAGGACTGTTCCGAGTCTTTTGGCTCCAGATTTATTCCCCAATTCTTTTTATGTTTTAGTAATCGACAGAAAAGTAGAGTACGTTTTTTTTTAACCAGCTGACTGGCAGTGCACAGCAAGAGGCGGAGCAAGGAGCAGCACTGCTTCCTATGCTGACAACAAAATGCTCTCTCTTTAGGAAAATCAAAGTTTCTTTAAACTTTTGATGCCAAACAGTGATTTGTAACTTCATCTCAGTCACCTAATTCATAACAGAGAATCTAAAAGAAGGAACCTAGTTTAGCATTATAGTAGAATGGGGGGAGTTTTTTAAAAATAATAATTGTTTGTTGTGCATCTTAGGTCTACTTTGAGTGTTATTGGCTGATTCACCTGCAGAAATTTGACTTGAATTAATACAGACAGACAACAAAAAGCAAATAACTGAATATAAACATTATAAGCAATTTCTTCTCTGTCATTCAGTCAGGTTATTTCCTCTACAGAGCTTTCTCATCACACAGCTTTTAAACTTCTCTTCCTAGAAGGAAGTTTTATGAATAAAATTAAGCTGTAATATTTTAGGCTAAACACTGATAAATAAACAGCCAATCAATCATTCACTATTTAATAATGTAGCTGGAATCAAACAGCAGAGCCGATCAAAGCAGCGCTGTCAAAGCGCCGGGTCTCTGCCCTCCCTGCTGGAGCTAAAAATACATCTGCTCAAGTAATTAGAAATACATTGAAAGGAGTTTCTAATAGTGTGAGTGCACAATGTGATATGTGGTCAAAAAGAGCCTGCTGATTGGTATTCAATCCATTACAGACCCCGAGTAGACCCTAATTCTCACCAACATGGGAAATGGCAGCCCATTTTCCTGTACTAATGCAAACAACATAGCTCCTCTAAAATCAATGTAATTGGCCGAACCATTTAGTCGAGCTGAATGTCTTGAGTGATGCTTGTAGCAGAGTGATGATGGCGTGGTAGTTCCTTTATGCTGAGGGCTGCAAGGGGTGAGGGGAGTAGTGCACTGTAAGGTTAGGAGAATTTTTTATTTTTTTAGACTTATCAACCAGTGAAGCTGCCTTCAACTTTTGGTGTCTCGTTTTATTAAAACATAAAATATGTAGCGTCTGTAATTTTCTAATGTGCCATAGTTGCACGTTTTTAGAGGTGTCAGAGTAAAAGGGGAGGATTACAAATGCACATCGGACAGATTCTTATTTCTGTTGATGTTATTTTTATCAAGCTACTGTGGAGGAGCTGCAGAGATCCACTGCTTGGGTGGAAACACCTTGCACACCACATCTCCATGGAGAACCATGGAGAAAAATAAGCAGGAAAGAAGGTTAGAGTTGATTGGAAGATGACTGGTGCTGATCCATTACAATCCTGGAAGAAAAGCTATGAAAGCTGCAGAGATCTTGAGATCATTCTAAAATCACAGCCATGTGATTGTAGGTGAAACTGATGTTCACATACAAAGTCACTTGAGTTACTTTTCCTATGGTAAAAGAAAATCAGAATCTAAATGTGCAAAGCTGGTTAAGACAAATAGCTGGAAATGTAACCAAACTATGTGCCACGCTGTAATTTATCATATAAAATCCCAATAAAATATCTTAGAAATTGATGTTTCTATGTCACAAAATAAAGAAAATTTTTTAGCAAGACTCTTCTAAGGTACTGTCATCAGATCAGCCTTATTGCATTCCAGGTTTTTTTTTTTTTATCTTTTTATCTTTTACAGCACAGATATTGCCTGAAAATTAAGTGTTAGCTTAAATAAAACCCGCTACACAATGCAGGCTAATAGGGCAGCTAAATGAACACAGTGATGGTGTCACAGGTCTCAGCTGACCGGACGTCTTTACTTTACCATTTTTAACAACTACATCAACAACTGCAATTTTCAGCCTGAGCAGTAAACGCAAAAATAAGGAAATACAGTTTCAGCAAAGTGTCTGAGTCCTGTGTGGAGGTGGTTTCTAATACGATTCATATTTCTCACAATGCATGTCAGCAGAGCCTTTTCATCAGCCACGGCTCTATGCAGAGAGAACACATGCCGGCAGCAATAAACCCAGAGCAATGGCAAAGAGCAAAGTCAACACAGGGTGGTGCAGAAAGAGCAGACATAATTCTGACAGTTTTATTAGGAAATGCTGCAAAGACATGAAGATTTAAGACGCAGGATATTAAACTGAGTCACACAAAACAAGAAAGTGTTAAACTCTAATGTTTATTGTTATACCTGACATTTACAGTTCCTATCATGTTTTTCTTTATAAATGTCTGAAAAATGTGTCATGAAAGTAAATGGAGATAAAAAACAAAAGTTGATTTCAATTCATTAAGGAATTATCATTATATTATCTACATTGGCTAAAGTCAAATACATTTCATTGTACATGTGAGAATATTTTTCCCCTCTGCAATCAGAAACTAATTTCACATGTTTTAGCCTATTTGTTACTAAACTAACAACAATAAAAAATCAAAATATTAAAGTGAGATGGAAAGAAATCTAAATAATAAAGGAGTAGCTTCACTGTGGCCAGATGGAGTTGGGGGGCAAGGAGATTGATCTTGAATTCAATATTAAAATAAGCGTGGCAGTAATTAAATAGAAATTCACAAAATTTCTGTTGAATTAAACCTAAAAAGAAAAATCTAGTGTGAATTTTTAAAATGTAAAGACGCCTTAGCACTTTCTCTGTTCTTATCAGGTGGTGGATATAATTCCTTATATAAAGTCCACACTTTAAACAAAAATACATAGTAGGTAATAAAATGTGAAACTCAATGTAAGACCAGTTATGCTTTAGTTGTTTTTTTTTCTAAGTCTTCTGTTAATCCACAGCAGATTTTGTGGCAGTAATCTCCTGAATTTGGTTAAAAAAAATATTCTGTGCAGAGCTGAATATTCAGCACTGTTCCTTACAATAACTTGTAAAAGAAACAAAAATCAACTCCCAATAGAAAGAAACGATAAATGTGAAATAGACTGAATCTGATTGGATGTTTTAAATGGATAGTGATAACTGAGTTGCAATTTCAAGCCATTCTTTTGCTTTTGCTTCTTCTTTTAGTAGTCTCTTTTCTCTTTTTTAATGTTTTTCACACACAGACTTAAGTTCACACACCATCTCCTCTTTTGCTATTGAGTGACATGGAGAACAGGCACAAGGGGAGGAGCACAGCAGATCTGGTGATTATTTGATATACAAATGAGTCTTCCTCTCTACTCTCACATGAACACTAGTCTAATCTAATCCAAATCCTACCATTTCATTATTCCCATTGAATATTTCCCACATAAAATGAATTATAACAGAAATGCATCCTAAACATAATTAAATGTATAAAAATAAAGCCAGTGTTATGAACCAACCTGCAATATCCAGCTTCCCTCAAAAGGTTGTAAATTCAATCTTTAGCTGTTTAGCACAATAAGCTGCACAACTTCAAGTTGAGTAATAAAACCACAAGAAACCACATTCATTTAAAAATATGGATGATTACCACCCAACCTGGGCCCAGATAAGATCTCCATCTGGTGCAGATCTATGAACATATTTCAATAAATCCACTTCTTTAGAAATTCCAACAGATACATGAAATTCATATGCTATTTACAAATTAATCAAAAGGAAAATTCTCCTTTGCGTAGCTTCATATTTGTGCCAAACTGCTATGATTGATCACAAAGACAGACAGGATGAGCAAAATATTTCTTGAAACAACTGCACGCTTTTTAACAATATTTCTTCTAGTTTATTTTCCTTTAAATGAGGCCGGCACGTGATCCTAATACAGATAAAACAAATCGTATACAGAAAAATTGACTCATTATTTAAAATGGTCATGCTTTTGTGCGTCTCTTGATGTGATTAGCGATTAGTGTTCCTAATCTTATTAATGTCAGCTTGTTTCTGCAAAGGAAATTTCTGCGCAATGATCTATTTGATACCTCATTTTAAAACAATGTGGCTTAAAAAACAATACAGATAAATCTCTAAATTGCACTAATATGAAATGTGTCCTGTATGTGTAGCCGTGTGCAGGGTGAAATAGATAAAGTATTGCAATAATACGGAGTTATGACTGGTATGAATTGCTCAGAGCTAAAACTCCCTGCAGCGTTTTGAACAAAGCTTGCCCCCTGTGAATGTTTCTTCCTCTTCACATTCAGTTGATGTTCATCTCTGCAAGGAGCGACTCAGAAAAAGTAAAGCTAATGGTGCATCAACAGGTTGAGACTCTGAGCTCGCATAATGGCAGTATTTTCTCCGCTTGGACATAATGACTCGGCTGAAGAAATGGCATAATGCATGCACACTCAGAAGGACTGACGGTTCTTGTCTTCCTATTTCTATTTTAAACGGTCAGCTTCTTAGAAAAACTTCTAATCCAGTCTTGTTTATGTTGTGTGTGAGACCAGACATTGTCCGTCTATGGAGTTTTCCATAAAAATCCAGTATAAAAGTGGAAATCATGAACATTATGATGGAGGGTAAAGCCGTGAGATCACTTCACACTTTTTATTTCTTTCTGTTTTTATGGAGCAATGCAAACATAATCAATAAAATGCATTAAAGGCCATGTTATGGGACTTTTTTCCTCTGTATTATGTCAGAAAAAACTACAATTATGTTGTTAATAAGGCTATATTAAGTTGAGGTTTTGATTTCAATGTTATCAGTGTAAAGATTTATTTTAATTTTAAGACATGATCTACAACTTGGCATGTGGTCAAACTATGCAATCAAAGCTAAATGTCCTACATTAAAATTTTCTATACAAACATCAACAAGAACAGCAATGCTCTGGACTTATAGTCTGAAAAGCAACAGTGCCTTAATGATAGACTGATAATAATGAACGCATGTAAGAGGTTTTAAAGCCAGTGGAAAACATGTCACAAATTTTGTGCTTTTTTGAAGTCTAAAGATGGTTTTCAGGCTCCCTCTGCTGGGTTTCTACACTCCACACAGACAGCAACAAGCAACAACTGGGTCAAGAGCTTCTTTCCTAATATTTCTAGCTTCGCCTAGTTTCCCTACTTTTAAAGATGCTAAAGCTAGAGTATCCCTTGTTTGTTATTTTGAGTGGTTTTAATATTTAAACATAAAAGAAATGGCTTTACTGATTTATAAAAACATCTTTTCTTCAGCTTTTTGATAAGTTATGAGACTGACATACAGTATTTATGTCGATTAAGGTTGCTATATGTCTAGAACATGCACATCTTTGGACTCATGCTTGAAATTGTACCTGCACAAAATCTATCTGCAAACATCGGAGAAAGTTAGTGTTGATATTTTTTATTACGTAAATAAAAACAGTTACAAATGTCTAGGTGATGTACTAATAGCTCAAAGGTCAAAAACCGATGATTAGAAGAGATGAAACCATTTAAAAATGTTTAATTAAAACCAACTTTTGTTTTATTCCAACAAATATATAAAGCGAAGCACATATATAAATGTGAAGCAGAGCAGGACCAATAACTCTATCCTTTACACCACACTGTCATCTAGTGGCCTGATTAAGTGTCACACCATCAGCCAGCCCTCAACTGATTTTATAAGAGGAACATATTTTCAAGGTAAAACTTTACAAATGCAGTCTGATATCATTTGCCTGTTTTAGTGAATCTAATATAATAATTTTAAATATGAAGATATGTTACAGTTCTTTAATATAGAAACCACTTGAATCACCATGAAAAAAATAACTCAGTTTTAACCTAAATCAACCCAGATGTACTCCAGCCATCTTTAAATTAATGAAAATGTTATACATGTGAATCTATTTTTACAAATTTGCTGTTTGTTTTTCCTTTAAAAGCTATGTGGGGTTAAGTTTCTGCTCTTTTATAAAAATGCAGATGATTGACAGAAATGAACTTATACAGCTCTAAAGACCTATACCAGCAGGAAACATTTCATATTTTCACAAATACTCTAGACTGATTTTGTGCAACCCCCAAACTCCATTCAACAATAACACAGACTTGGCAATCTAACACAAGTAGTTGCTACAGATAGAGATCCTTTTCACATTAGGGCAAAACTATTACGGAAAACTGTATGTCTTTTAATAATCATACTTTTCCCCCCTCTTTTTAACATCATAATAATAATCTATTATAATAATAACATCTATTCTGTGATGTTCACTCAAAAGCATGAAATTATTAAACTTGCCTTAATACAAAATGTCTTTTGAATAAAGGAATGATTGAAATCCTACTCTTACTGCTGAGAATTGACTAAATATTTTCCTAAGCACATGTGGAAAGGCTGACTTCAGTGTTTTAGCATTCAGTGAATGAACTTATTAAATATTCCAGAATAACGGCGCAAATACAGTAAGTGATCCTCCATTTTTTAAATGTCTAGACTCCCTGCAATCAAAGACATTTTCAAAATACTCATTACACTACAGTAGACTGAATACAGGCACACCTTAAATTAGAATATCCTTAAAGTTGTACTTTATTGCAGTAAATTAATTCAAAAGCTGATATAGTTCACAGACTGGTATCCTTCTGTTCAGGATGAACCAAAATGGTTCTATATGTAAAGATATGAGAATGTATAATGATGAGTTTCACTTTCTGAAAGAAGTGACATGATATATTAAAATGTTTAATGATATCCTAATATTTTGAGATATATGCGTATAAAGCTGCAATAATCTTGTCCTTAAATCTGCATACCTTATGTTCAGTTTCATAACATTAATGTCAAACTATGCAGCAGTTTTCTTATTTTCATTTTAACAGGGTAAAAAAAAATAACACAATCACACAATAAATATTGAGCACACGAATAAGAAAGGCAGCATTTAGCTGGTCAGTATTTAGAAAGTATCCCTGCTGTTTAGTGCAAATTGCTATCAGCTGCATTAATATTGACTGATCTACAAAAAGGTTCTCATTACCTAAATATTGCACAGACCAGTAAATTTGGAAAGAGATCTTCTGAAAAAGTCTTATGATCACAAATAACTGGAAAAAGGTAATTTATGGTTCGTCTGATTTAATATTGTGGAGGTTAGCTGTGCACCCAAACCAAGAGCAATAAATGTTGAACTTGGACTAACAAGTTTATGAATCAAAGTATATTTTTAGGGGTGAGCACGCTTATGCAACAAGGTTATTGCAATAATTTTATTTAGCTTTTTTTTATTTTTAACAGATTAGATTTTTTTGTTTGTTTTTTGGGGGGCGGGGGGTTCAGTTGAATTGTACAAATTTCACATCAAGTCTTAGAGAAATGTTTGGAACAACACAACTGTGTATCTATTACCAGCTGAACCTCAACTATGCTCTAAATCATCCACTCCCACACAGATTTATAAATTTGGCAAAGTAACTTCAAGTTCAGCTCGGGATTTTCAGGAGCAACACTTCTGACCTGGGTCTGTCTCCATGGTAATTTACATTAATAAAATTTGAGTTTAATATCATAACAGCACCACCTCTAATCTAATCAATACATCATGAAAAAAATGTATAAAAAAAAAATATATATATATATATAATATATATTATATAATATATATAAATATATATAAATAATTGTCATGTATTTTTTCTCTCTTATCCAAGGTTACAGCATGTCTCTAAGAAACTGATTAATTTACTTGTATAATTTATCAAAATGCCATTTAAAATCACAAAACAACAATAATCAAGTAATTTGGGACAAACGTTGAGCCACACAATTATAAAGTTGAAAACTATTTATCTTTCTAAAAATGTGAAAATTAAACAAATGTCTAAATTATTTTTAACTAAACAATAATAAACTAAACATGTAAGATTTTATTGAGTGAACCAAACATTGGATTTGTAAATCATTACAGAGCTAAAACATAAGACAGGATTGTTGATTCCTCATGGGTTTTTTTTGTTTGTTTGTTTTGTTTTTTCGGCTAGAAGAATCTTTCTAGTCAAAGTTCAGCAACAAAAAACATAAATATGTCACTCTTTCTTCTAAGATGCGTCCGACATTAGATAATTGGTGGAGATGGGGTCCACCCAAGTCTGCTTTTGTGTAAAAGTTCCTGGAATTTTGTGGTTCTATTTATCATGAAATTCAAATTTATACAGAAACCTGGTTAACAAATGGCAAATGTTTTCTCCTATACCTGACTTTTGTTACGCTTTAACAACCTTATGATTGTGAACATGTTGGCCGAAACAAATCCAAAATGGTGTCCAGATCCTATATTTGTGGTCAGGGGCCTCACAGGGTCGCAAATGGTTCCAAGGCTGAACTTTGGACATCCCAAATAGAGGGCAAAGAGGACTTTAAAAGTTTGTTTCTATGGCATTCAATACAATAAATTATGCAACCACAAAATGCTGTTATTCTGTTTCACTTGTTCTAAGTTAACATATATAGTCAAGTTGAACATATTGAAGCTGCTTCCTGCCACAGAGTCCATAAAAACATTAATGCACACATTTCACTGAAGAGTGGAAGGATACATAGATTTATTGTACTGCAGAAATTAGACTAGAAGTTTAATTTTATAAAACCTTTTTGAGGAAATCTGAGTATAAAAATCTGAAACAAAGCACTCAAGAAAAGCAGCCAGGGTTAAACTGATTGCCATCAAAACACCAAGTCTATGACAGATCTGCCACAAAGACCAATAAAATCAATCCAACATGTAATTTCTCTAATTTTATGACAAGCTCATCTCTCCAGTCCCACCTGAACATGTATGCTTTTCATTGTTGAGTTAGTGGAGCCCGTTCATGAGCACAGTTTTATTTAGCGAATTTTCAGACCCATTCAAGCAATCCCTTTTCAGAAAAGTGACCTTTAGCGACTAGTGTGAACACAGGCATCACCTCCCCTCAGGAGCAGGTGTTGCTGTAGGTTCCTTCTCCTTTCCTAAAGGCTCACAGGTAACATCTAGTGCAGGAGTCACTCCCAGCTGCAGTCACAACCACACTCTGCATCAAGACGGCTAAACACTCAAGCTGAAGGAACATTCACAGAATTATTCACAGAAATCCCACCTATTTCATGTCTAAAATATTCACTGAAAATGCAGGTGAAACACTTTGATTTAATGCTACTTGACAGATTATTGGTTGGCGTTTGCAAAGCAGCCAATCCGGGAGCACCGTTTTTTATCAATGGCATTGATTAGCTGTAGCCCCAAACAGCAGTGATGTGGAAGTCCTTTGATGTTAGCTTCTGTAGTCATGCTAAGATGGCTTCCACTATGTATTAATGCATATTAAAGTACATTTTGTTTTTGAACTATTAATATAAGCATTTCTAGAGGGGTCTCAAGCAAGGAGGGGCTTAACAGAGTGTGTTCTGCTTTTCAAAGAGAAATGTACATGAAAATTATCCACATAAAGTCAACAAAAGAAACGCTAAGGCTTTTAAAAATGGCTCCTAACTGCAGCAGGTAAGTTGAAAAAGGTAAAGGTCCAACAATGAAGCCTTGCGGTACGCCTCAGGGCAGCGCAGCTGAGTCTGAGCTCAATCCACATGAATACAAAAACATCTAAAGAGCAGAGCTTGTTATTCCAAGCCACGGAGCATGGAGATGATTTTATGAATAACCATTATGCAAAGGTTTCAACTTTTCCTGTTGAAATTCACACAGCCTTTACATTTCATCCCAAGCAAATAATTGACAATGAACCATTTTTACGAGATAGGGTGCAGTTTTAGTTGCTGATGGATACGTTCATAACATAAAGAGCAAAACCTAACCACAAGGTGAATATAAACTAAGTTTATTTCTAGCATATTTAGATGCATTTTATCCCAAATTATTTCACCTGTTGCTATTTATGCAATTTCTATTGTGGATCATTGTTTATTCTCTAAATATGTTTATTTTTCTCATGTTTTTTTTTTTATCAAATATGTTTTGTCATTTGTTATTGTTTGTAATTTTGTACTTATTTTAACTTCCAATGTGTAATACTGGTATTATTTTGTGATTTTAATTTGATCTATTTCTTAGTTATTGTTTTTTGACTCCGCCTCCTTCCCCAACGTTTCTACGTTAGACTTAATATTTTTTATTAGTTTTTTTCACTTGTTTGCAAAAACATTTATTTAGGATTGCAAATTAAAAGCTAAATTCTTTATGTATTTTGGTTTTGCTTATTTAATTTTTCAGTTGTACATTTTCTTTTATTTTTTGGTTACTTATTTTACTTTTTATCATGTTTTCTGTTGGGAGATTATTTTTATCTATCTGTTATTTTGTGATACATTATACAGATATCAGGTTGGTAGAAGGCCCGTTTCTCCTGTTATGATAAATTTTCAGTCATATATTTTTACAATAATGCAGAAGTCATCATGTCAAAGTCCAACAGTACCTTCTTTCTTCAGCATTTTCCAACTCAAGAAAGTTTTTCCGGCACTTTCCAGTCACAGGAGGCAAGAAGGTTTGAAATCTCACTTAATGCACGCTCCTCACTCAGTGGTGATATTTCGCTGGTATGGTGTAAATATGTTGAAAAATCACCGCTTGAAGGTGTAAAGTGCAGTTCTCTCTCTTCTGTTTCCTTTGCAGTTCTTGCTTCAATCACGTTGATATTTTGCTTCCCAAAGAATCAGATGCTGCATCCTTTAAAAAAATGATCCATCAACAGCCTCACGTCCTTACTTCTACCCTCAGGACTCGCCAAGCACTCAGAAAAAACAAACAGCCCGGCAAAAATGATCCATTTTCACCTGCAGGAATAAAAGAACCAAAATGCTCAGAGAGGAAAAGTTGCCGAGTGGAGGAAGTGAGGTGAGGAGTTGAGCATCCTGCCGTCTCTCTCTCAGTCAGGAGGATGAATGGAAAGTCAGCCTCTCTGCCTCCTTTTATCCTCCCTCTTTCTCTCTTCCCCTGCTGCCTCACTTTGGCTTTTACCCTGGCTTCAATGTGTGCGAGTGCATGTGTGTGCAGCGAGGGACCTCTTTCAGAACAGCAGGAATATATTATAACCCAAACAAAAGGAGCCGGCTTATTGTTTATGAATTACCAGCCTTCCAAAGCCAACAAAGGCCCCTATTTTCATAGAAAACTCCATTTTCATTTCAGCTCCATTTGATTACCCGAGCAAAGAAAATAAAAAGGCCTCTCCGGTCGCAACATCCAAAAGGGATTCATTTCTTCTTCGTTCTCTCATTCAGCTCCTCTGAAAAGGTTTCTTTATTGCCTTCTTTTCAGTGCCGACATCAAAATGGGCTTTTAGGAGTAAACCAATGACAAAAAATTATTGCTCGCCTGTTTTGTACAATAACCAGGGCCGGGGAAAGAGAGGAGTCCTGTGTTGTCTTTGTCATCTTTCTTTGGCTTTTTTCTCTTGTGCTCCTTTCTGCTACTGGAGAAGAAAATTGCAGAGGCTGAAAATGAGTGGCACAGCTTTGGAGGGAAGTGGAACGCACAAAGCAACAATACAAGTCAAGTATAAATTATCGCCGGCTACTGAACACAGACAAAGATAAAGTGCAGCTAGAAAGAGCCTTGAAGTCGTCACCAAACATGTACCTGTTGGTTTTATAAAATCCCAGAGGCGCGCCGTCGTTTCCTTCACAGCAGCGTCAGCAAATGTTATGACTTCATCAGAGCAATCAGCTCTGAGTCAGATTGTCAAACAAATTTTAAAATCAGACAAGGATAATGGGAGTTTTCAAATGATTATTTCCATTATTGAGGTTAAAAAAATACAACAGTCCAGACCAACCAGGTTCTATGTGAAAATAGCATTAATTCAGGAATTAAAAGAACATAGAGCAGGGCACTAAATCAATAACAAAATATATTGTGATAGACAAGTGATCAATATCAATGGATAAAAAAGTCTGATAGAATATTCAATAATTTCACAACACTCTGAGGGATGTAGGCATCCAATCTTGCTTGGTTGATCCTACCAAGCAATATTGGTGGCTTCAACTAATCTCTCACGCTTTCATTACCTAGCAACAACATGTTGAGTAACTTGCACAGCAGCAATATATGTTTTCACCATCGTGCCTCACAACTGCTTAAAAGTAATAAAACACGACAGTGTGGAGTGAAAACTGTGGATAAAACAGGAAAGGCCACTTTGCCAGTATTTCAGATATTTAAAACAAAAAACGAATCAATAATGAAATGCTTATATTGTGATGTGTTTTTCAGCCATGTTGTCCAACCCTCATTGCACTAACAACATCTATACCTGTGCATGCCTGATCACAGCTCATGATTCAATAACAGGAAAGAGAAACTGTGCAGAAAATCTCACCAAAAGGAAAATTAGAAGTTAAACACCACTGCTGACCAAAAAGATAATAAATGTCCATCTCATATTTCTGAGTGATCTCTAAGATTTCTGTGTGCATCCAGTCACATCTGGAATAAAACTATGACGTCGTTCAAAAAGTAGAACCTCAGACTGATCAAAATTATATATAGAAAACCTGAATTTATTTTGATTTTATGGTGCAGAATTATTAAAACAAGTCAAAAGAGTGAGTGCTTTTCTGAACAACTTAAATTTTCAATGTTTGACTCTTTTTCACCATTACTGAGAATTTTTACAATAAAGGTCTGAAAAAAACAACAACTTTCCAGTAAAACTTGCAGACTTGATGGTAAATAAGAAAGTTCTAAGTGACCAAAATCACAAATGTAGTTTAAAAGGAAGCTTTTCCATCACAATTTTTATTTCAATTGGTGACATTTTTTTTTTTTTTAAATGACTGAATTGAGTTTAGAACTAGTTCTTGTTTATTACAAACTAATGACGCTGGTGTTATATGATAATGTGAGGCTGCTTTTCTGCTTTTAGACCAGTGTTTTGCATATTTTCACTGGTGTTATGATAATTTAAGCTTCATTAACCAGAAGTGTGTTGTTGAGTAATTTATATATTTCAGGCCTCCCATAATCATTTATTTACAGCTTTAGGCTGCCTTTTCCTTCACGTTCATCAGACTGAGCTCAACCGAAAAGACAAATTTCTTAAAATAACGATGTAAGAAATTTCAGTAGTGTTAATAACACTTCAGGAAAAAGATTCAGGATGTAGTATTACACAGTACGTTACCTAGTTATAATAGTCAATGAGATAACCCTGTCTGCTTAATAAATGCTAGAAAGATTTGAATCAGTTTAGTCAATAAATTAACAACAAATGTTCAAATCTGAGAAATTCATGTGTTTTATGAAAATAATCATTTCTGTACATGCTGATTGACGCAGAAGATGTTTTTTTTTTTTTTTAATCCTGCAGGTTCCTTTTCATGTCTGACTGGATGAATATTTGGCTCAAGACAAAAGGTGAACTAATCAATTATTCCTCTTGCAAGGCTCCGGTGCTGTTGTGAAAAGCGTTGACATTTGAGCTTTCCAGAAGACATCTGCAGATTTATATGCCTTCCATTGTGCGAGGCAGCCAGTCTCTATCAAAGGCTGTAAAAGGCCTTGTCAATTTGGTAGGGACAACTCCACAAAGACTCCTTTCTTCTCTGTTGTTGCGAGAATAATGCTTTTCACTGGTGTTCTGCCAAAGCCGCCTGGCAGTCCGGCCATGCGACGTTATTGATTGCATTGATAACAGACGACTACCATGGAAACTATCAAACGGATGCACGGTGAAACGTCAAACACATATTTAGCGGAAAAACTTATGAAGATTTTACAAAACAAATACAGTAAGTTTTTATTCATGTTACTCGATGTTGAATATACAGTCATACGTTTACACACCATGGTGAATCTTTCTTTTTTCATTTGCCACTTCTTATCAAGACACTTTGTTTATGTTTGCTTGTTTTAAATCATATTGACAACAGAAACTACCCTAATGACTCAGATAGAAAGATGACTGAATTGAGTCTACTTGATTTTGGTCTTATAACCTGCACATAAGTTGACACAAACTGGTCTGAATGGATACTAAAGGTAACAATATCTTGGCTCCTGACAGACCGCTACTTCTTTCATCCAGTGCTGCACTGACATTTCTGATTTCTGAGTCGTGGGTAAGGCTAAATAAATCTCAAAGCAACTGCAGGAAAAGGTAAAAGCAGGAAAAGAACATAAAACGGTATCCAAAGAACTGAGAACGCCAGTCAGGAGTGTCCAAACTCTAACTGAGAAGTGAAAAATGAAGGATTCTGTTGAAACCAAACTGCTGTCTGGTAGACCAACAAAACAAAATGGCCAGGAAAAGTTTTCAGAATGTCAAGAAAATCCCACAAATAACTAGAGCTGAACGGTCGAGTCACCGGAAGAAACACATTGGTACGCAAATGCCACAAAGTATCACGCTTTCAAAAAAATAGCACAGAGACAAGCCTCTGGAACAAACTCATATGAAGTAATGAGATTAATATTTATCTTTTTAGCCATAAACGTAAACATTTGGAAGAGGCACCAAGGTCCGACTTTCTTACTGTGAAACACGGAGGAGGGCTGCTGATGTTTTAGAGGGTGAGCTACAAAGGCACAGGGTCAGGGCAGCTGATTGTTGCAACATACGATTATGGTGCAGAGGATATTTTGTAATACAAATAAGGAATCTAGTCATAAAGTAGCATAAAAACAAAAAAGAAAGGGTAATGTAAGTTTCAAATTTGATTAACATTTTTTTTAGATAGATGGACAGATATTACTATCAGTATGGAACTTCATGTGCAGGTGGATACATTCACGTTGAAACCTAAGCTGCAACAGCAGACATAAACATAAACAAGTTATTAATTTCACTCACATATTTCACTGACTGTCTGTTTCCTCCCATGAAGATGAAGTTCTCGGGAAATCCTGTCTCCTCTTCTTTCTTCACTCCTACTGGCTGAAGAAAAAAAAAATTTGAGAAATTAACAAATTTCGCAGTTAATATTAATAACTATTTTATTTGTTATTTTTAGATTCCACTATGCGCACTTAGTGCACATCGTGTTACAACTTACATTGGAGTTTATTTTCTGAGGAAGCGCTATCTTTGTTTTTATTCCTGCGTGTTTCAGTCGCTTTGAAATAATCAAGTTATACCGACTTTCACCTGGGTTTGATTCCGGAAGGTGTAATTCGCTTTTCGACCACTACAGTTATATAACATTAAGTTGCGGTGCAAATACAGAGGGGCGCTGTTTTACTTAAATTTCGTCCTGGATTAGATACTGTTGTGTTGTCGGGTAAAAAAAACTGGAACTGGGGGAAATTAGTATTTTACACAGTTTTATCGGGATTTTATATGACATGGTACATAATTTAGAGGTGGAATGAACATTTACACTGTTGGATAAAAAAATATAATTACTTTATTAGACAGTAGGTATCATTTAATTGGTAATAAAGCTATTTACATAAATCTCTCAAGCATCTTGTGTTCAATTTGGTGAGTCGATTTACACTTGTGCTGCACTCAGCAAGTGTTAAAAAGATTCTGTCATTTTTTATAGGTATAGATTTAAGCTGTAGAAGTTACTCCGGTGTTTTGCTACAAAATAATTTCAACACAAATATTGTGTGAAAACAAAATAAAAAGGCAATTTAAGTTTTAAATTCGACTCGCATTTCAATTCGACAGGAAGATACATTACCAACAGTATCAGCGCAGGTACATTCACGTCAAAAATAAAACCGCAGCAGCTTATATGAACTAAAAATAATTATTTCACTCACATATTTCGCTGCCCAGTCTGCCTTTCTTCAGTCCTGCTGCGAAAATATCTCTGTCAGCCAACACAGTTTATATTAAGTTATAAGTGTGTTCTTTTCAGACATTACCGTGCGCATTTAGTGCAACTTGTGCTATAACTTACATTATTTTTTCATGGGAAGCGCTATCCATGCTCTGTTCCAGAGAATCTTCGTCAGTCTGAAGTAATCAAGTCATGCCGAGTTTCACCTGCGTCTGTTTGCTAAACGTGTAATACCCTTTTCGACCACTGCAATTAACTAATGTTAAGTGGCGGCGCTGTTTCACTCAGATTTCGGCCTGAATTGGTTACCGGATAAAAAACTGAAACACTGTTGATTTACTGGGATTTTATCTGACATAATTTAGAAATTGAATGAAAACGAAGCATGATTTTTAAATAAAATAAATAAATAAAAATCTTAAAGGTGTATGCAATTAAAATGCAAATCCATTTCCACTTGAGAATGAAGTGTAGTTTCACCTTCCAGGAGGAAAATATATTTATAGTGAAGAAGAGCAAAGCTGGTCGAGACAGAACAACACACTGTAATCATCTTTTTATTCTCTACAACAGACTCAAGTTTCATTTGGATTCAGCATTTTATTTATGGCAGACCAATAGGTGAAATAAAAAAATGGTTGTTATAGTAACCTCTGAAATCCTTTTCATCATTCTAACACCAGAGCACAGAACACATTTACATCAGTTACAGCTAAGTACATAAGTTAAGAGTTAAATCATTGCCAAATTTGATCGTACAACTAACACAACAGAGGTTGCACTGCTAATTTGTTTTAGCAGTACATCTGCTGCTGATGAGAAACGGCTCTCTGGCTCACGTATGTGATGTGAGCCAGGGTCAAGTAGAAAACAGGTGTTAATGAAAGCAAGTAAAAAAAAATTAAACAAAGATAAATATGAGACTTGTTCAACAGTAAATTGCATATTGACAAAAAATAAACACATTTTCCAGTGTAGTATTGCTTTAAATTTGGCTTTGCAAATACAAATGTGCATTGAGTTTTTTTACCCCCCCCATCAGTCTCATGGCTTAGGCAGACCTCAAAAAAGTGAGACAGATGGTTTTTACTGTTAGTACATTTCTAACTTAGCACTAAGTTTTATTTTATTAGTCATTTTTAGTGTTTCACCAAACAAACTTGCACTTTGCAATAGATTATAGAACTCTAACAGCTAAAGTGCCTCAATAGTATCTGAAAAATATTCAGTTTTGACAACAGTAATGAAAAACTTCCCATTTATTGCATTATTAAGGATGAGACCCAAGTTGGAACCATTGAACAGAGTTCAGTAGGAAGCCTCTTCTGATGTTTTTCCTCTTACCATGAACAAATTTGCACTTTTATTGACCATTAATGATGAAAGGAATAGATTTTAAGATCAGAAAGAATATGTTTTTAAGTTACAGGGGTTCTAAAACATCAAAGAACCAAATTACTGATAAAAGTTTGTTGTTTTTTTTTTTGCTTAAGAGGCAGTGCAAGTCAATATAACATTATGAGCACCTTTAAATATTGCTTGAAAAATTAAAGTAGAAATGGATGTTAATTTGGAGCTGGAAACATAAGGTTTTAGCTGTGTTAAGCCCTGAGGTTTTCTGAAAACCAAACATTTTCTAGATGTTTTATTGCAGTTTATCAAATTAAAACAAGGATAAATACAACTGTTCTCATTTTTTTTTTTTGCTGTGGTCCCATAATGCTCCCATCAGTTACAAACATTTTTTTAAACTATTAGTTACTCTTTTGCAGTTCATAAACCTTTATAAACGCTGGTGCATTAATGGCTGATTTTTTGTGTTTTTGGTAACTTCATAGCTGGCTTGTTGGTTCCTTTAAAAGTTCATTATTTCATATGGAGATGAAATATACAGTTAAAAGTTTTATAGCAACTCCTAATGGGAATGAACCACACGAACTTCTTTTTCCAGGACTGAATGATTATACACCATAAAACTAAAATGATTTCTAAAGTTAGAAAGTTGGAGCCAGAATTATAGATATACCCACTAACATTTGGTTTAAAGTTAAGCCTACACCAAACAGTATGTAGAAAATATTTATATATATAGTTGTTGAAATTGTCATAACAGTATGGTATGAGACAGATAATCTGTGGGAAAAAAATAATCAAGCTCCTCTGCCTTCTCCCAGTGCTAACTAGAAACAGCCAATCAGAGCAAGGAGGCGGGTCTTAGTGCTGTCCATCACTTGCAGTGCGATTAACAGTGGCAAAGAAGGAGGAAGAGCTGTTTATCAGTAATCAGTGTAACTTAGTGTCATGAAATGGTGACACTTTTAATAAATATGTACATAATATAATCTTTATTAAAGTTACAAACTGCAGCTTTAAGTGTTATGTTGTGTAATGACTCCGTTGTGGAAAAAAAAGCATTTATACGCATCACTATGAGTGAATGCAGTTTTCACAGGAACTTTGACTGACAGTGACAGTGTGTGTGTGGGTTTTTTTTTAAATCAAGATTTAACTATTGAACTTCTCTATGGCATCTTGTTCATTTAAAACTGTCATATTTATGGACCAGAGCAAATAAAATACTATCTTGGATACCAGTGAAAAGAGCAGCAACAACATTAGGAAAGAAAAAGGAAATTGTTGGTCCAATAACAGAAGAAAAGACGAAGCGAAGTGACATCCTCGTGCCTACCAGCTGTTATGGCTTCATTACTTGGTGAACAGTAAGGACGGCTTCATCGATAGCTGGAAGGAAGTTTCCTGGTCCCTGGTTTGGCACATGGATTAGTTCAAGGTTTTAAAGTTAAATGAAATGATGAAGAGTGGCACAAACTACTGGCAGCTTCTGTCCACACAGCTAACAGCTCTCATCATATGACGATTTAAATGACAGAAATTGGTCCTGGCTTCAAATCTGAAGCAGTTTCAGAGGTTGGTCTCGTCCCAGGTTGGGTCGTTCATGTTCTTCAGAACCCGCCTGACGATTCTCTCCAGCTCTTTTCTCGCTCGCTGCTCCTCCTCCAGCGTTCGCTTTATTCTCTTGTTGTCCTGGAAAACAGAAGGAGACAGATTAACAAAGAAAGAAAGGAAAAATTAGGAACCATGGGACAAAAAACCCCAATACTATAACAAAGCAGAAATCACACCTCACATTTGAATTTACACCACACATTTTATGCACATAAAATGTAACCTAAAATGAAAGAAAACTGGTAAGACCAATACCAACTGCTTGTTTAGTATGCATCCCATAATGCTAAACTGAAAACAACAAAAATTTAGATATCAAAATGATAATTTTATTTTATTTTTTTCAATCCAACCTCAATTTTGGGCCTGAGATAAAATAGAATATAGGCAGGAAAAAAAAGACAGAAAGAGGAAACTGACCTGCTTGAGTTCCTGAACCTCATCTCTGAGGCTATAAACGGTGTCCACCAGACTCCTGCAGGAGAAAAAATATATAATTTATACCCCACAACACGTTTGAACAATTTTGAACATGTCGATTCAAAACAAGGAGAAAAAGAGGAAACTACGTTCACAAAAATAAAAATACAACCAATGCAAAAAGCTGAATGTCAGTTGCAGGAGGTCATTTTTTTAAGTAGAACTTAACCCAAAACTAGTGGTGCAAAATAAAATAAGTATGCGAGTTCTGCTTTAATATTTTTCTACTCCCAACCATCCATATATAGACATATAGGAATATTATTAATAAAAATCAGCAAAGGTATTAGTCTACACATACACTTTAACACACATAATGTTAATATACTATAAAAGATATCACAATGAAATGTATTTGTACCTGTACAGCTGTCACTAAGCCCTTTAAATTAGCCAAGTGAAGTAAAATAGAACTAATCACATTTAAAACAAAATCATTGATGCATTGCAATGCATAAGTTCATCAAACAATTGACCTGTGTTTAAATATGATGCGCATATAATCAGATTTATTACCGTTCCTCCACTACAGTTTGTCCGTTGCTCCTCGTTTCTTCAACAATAATCTTCTCCTCCTCTGGGAACAGCATATGGACATCTTTTCTGCTGGAGCCTAAGACAATAAAAGTAATCAAAGAATTTCACAACTTAAGCAAGTAAAAAAATCTACACTTAATTGTTATTCTTAAATGATATTATCAGACATTTTTTAAAAGTATTTGGAAGATTCCAGCAACACACTGACATCCACATAGCATCTATCACACACTTTGAGTCAGCAGAAACGGTTCACAACAACATCTTACGAGAAAACGAGGCGGTCCTGTGACTCTGATTAGTCCAGATACTGTCATAATCGGAGTCTTCTGATTGGTCAGAAGATAGCAGGTTACTAGGGAGCGCAGCCACTGTGAGGCTGGTCTCAGCCAGCACATGGTTGTGCATGAGGTCAGTTCCCTGCCATGCTTTACGGTGCCATAAAACACCAAATTACATGTTTTGGGGGATGAGGGAATAAAATCAAATCATATTGGATAAAGGATGAAGAAGGTTTTGGAAAAGCCATAAAGTCGGTTTGGACAAGAATCACAAACAAAATAGGAAAATGCATGACAACACAAGGACAAATCAAAAATAAGAATGGTTTGTTTGGGACAAATAAGGAAATAGAGAATGGATGAGGGTGACATAAGAGGTTGAATGATATCAGAGAAAAGAGAGGAGAGAGAAAAACTTGTTAGTATAAAGAGCTTAGAAGAAAAAGTGATTCATAATACTAACAGTTTGAGACACTGTGTGTGGATATGGATGCATAGAAGTGAAGTGACTCACTGGAGTTTAGAGTCTGGCGAGTCTTTGCACTCGTGCAGTAAGCCTCGATCACCTTCAGTATCTGAGCATCCTCCTCCAGAGCCGCTGTGCCTGACGCACCAGAGGAAGATGGGAGGAACAGAAACATGACAGATGTTGAAGATGCATCCAAAAGTTTTAATGCGGAAGAAACCAGTAAAAAAGCTCATTTGTTTTCATCTCTTATGCTGCTGTGTTTACATAATCAATCTATGTATGAAATGATTTGAAAAACCACGTAGTATTAAACACAGATGCATTAATAATCTTAACAGTTTGGACTAGAAGGCCGTAGCTATGAAGTAATTTTAGGCTTTTCTGCTAAAACCTGTTAATCAATTTTCTGATTCTGGCATGGTTTTGTGAAAAACAGTGAATATATACATTTGGACAAAGTTACTAAAACCATTTTCAAGATTATTTTCCAAACCCTGGCACCTGTGCTGAGCTTACTCTTTCTGGCAGTGAAATCTTCCTCCGATGGTTTCCTCTCTGGTTTTCTTATGGTAGGGAGCAGCGGCCTCTTGTTTTTGGGACTTTTACTTACATCCTTTAAAAGACAAAATCAGTGCAAAAAAAAGAAAAGCACAGACTTACAGGTGTAACTGCAAGAACATTTGGTTCAAATTTACATACAAGTCAAGTTTCTTTGTACAGCACATTTCTTTAACAAGGTGCTTTACACCATAATAACATCTTACAATAACTCATAATGACACAAGCAATATACATCATATTTTGTCAAACACAATCATCAAAATATCCAAGCAAATACACATCAAATGTATCAATCAATGCTCCGGTCATTATGAATCAAAAGAAACCCTAAACAGGAGGTTAAATGTTCTTCAGGTGATAGAAAGCTGACTTTTTTTAACGGTTTATGTGTCTTTGAAGGCTCAGGTTCGAGTCCGCCACTAATTACTAGCTGAACTAGCTGAAGCTGTGTGCTAACTTTCCACACTGTTTATAAAAATATTCAAAACCCTTTTATGTTCCTCCCACTTCACAATTACGTCTTACTTTGTGTGGGTCTATAAGAAGGTTCGTGTGAACGGGTTTGTGATCGGCACCTCTTTGAAGCACAGAGCAGCAGACGGTCGTAGTGGAGGTGCAGGGCGAAGGCAGCTCAGGGTCCAGGGTTTGGGGGTGCTCGGTGGCTCCAGCGGTCCCCACATGGGGGTGCTACTGGAAATTGTCCCATTTAAGGAGGGATGAGGCAGGGTGTTGTAAGGGCTCGCCCCGCGAGACTCAGAGTATCTGGAGTGAGTGGCAGGATGGGAGGGCAACTAGAAGCAACACAGTGAAGACAAGAAAGACAAATGAATGAGCAGCGAGGGTCGATGTCCATTAACTCGCTGGCTGATAATACAACATAGAGCCTTACTGTGTAACAAACATCCTGAAGCTTGCACACTTGAGGTGGTGTGGTGTGTGTGTGTTTGGTGAGGAGGTCCAACCAGTCTTGTAGATCACGTTGACTGCTACAAGCTATCTGCGTGCGCTCACATTGGCCTCCTGCTCAACAACAGGCACACAGTTAGAGATGATGTGTTATTTAATAATAAAGCTCATAAAGTGGATTATTTCTGGAACAATATGAGCTCTGTTGAAATGATTTTATTTTGAAAATAGAGAGAAAAGAGGGACTGACCAGATATTTCAAAAGCATTCTTCAGGTTTTCTCCATCTTCAATTCTGGAGATGAGCATTCCTGATAAAGGCATTTTCCCCTACAAACAGAAACACAGAGTAGCTCCCCGTAGTGCTGGTAACCATTTCCTTTAATGTTTGTGAGCCTGAATAACAATTCATATAAATATTTGTGCAATATAATGATGATTCAATGGCTATAAACATACCTGGTATATGAATCCACTCATTCGGAGGCTAGCTGAGAGCATGAGCAGAGTGTGAGGGAACAGGATGAGGAAGCGTTCATTTGACTCCTGGAAGAAACACAAAAGTGGTTCACCAAATTCTGCTGATTTCAACTCACAGGCGAGATCACAATTCGGACTTCAACAGGTAAAAAGTGAAACTCAACACCTCCCTCACAGAGTTTTGTACCTGGCAATTCTGCGTGTGAACTTTGACTTGGGACATGTGGAGAACTGGGCCGAGAGTTTTAATATCTTCTCCTTCCCAGTTTCTGATTGGCTCAGTCAGAATCTGTAGCTCCAGGTTCTTCCTCTTTCTTACCTCCTCACACTCTGCCTGCGTTAAAACACACTCTGGTAACTAAGGCTCTAAAAAAAAAACTCCTCAAAATGTGATGTAAAACTGATTCACAACTGGAAAAGTAGCATTCTCACTGCAAGGCTTTTGAAGGCTGCCATGGCAGCACTGAGGTCAGCTTGGTCAGGGTGTTGCTCCTAAAAGACGATCAGAATATCAAAAACAAGAATGTGCATCTCTTGAAGTTTTGGGTCTATAAACAGACTCATACTTCCATATGTCTGTCCAGTTCTTTCAGCAGTGCTGGGTATCTTTCCATTCTGGTGAAGGGTTTACTCAGACTGACTGTTAGTGTCAGGTTGCCAGGACTGGACGCTCCTTTTGACTCCATATATTCCCTAAGATCATCACTGTGAGACACATTCATTAACATGTTAGTCTAAAGTATTTGTAGTTTCAAAGCGTGTTCAGAGTTTGAGTCCATACCTGTGTTGTGTGAGCACACTGACTGCAGATGGGTGATTGGAGCAGTAAGCCACATATATGGCCTTCATCTCAGGCATCAGGTTCAGAAAGAAACCCCCGATTTTCTGTTGGTTCTCTGGAAGCCTACACAAATTACACTGTAATATCAGACTGAATGGAAAAATGTTTATTTCTGCAATTATACAGAAAAAAATGCAACAAATTCAGCTGACCACTAGATGTCTCTGCTGCTACATCTACTTCTGACTTGAAGTTCATTTAAAAGTACTTTAAAACATACCAAAAAAAAGTCCTACGTGTTTCTCTTAGCAGTTTTGAATCCAACAAAAAATGAAGGAATTTTGCAAAGACAAAAACAAACTGACTTGGTCTGTTCATCCAAGGACTGGACAAGCATCTGCTGGAATGTAGAGATCTCTTCCAGATTTCCCTGAATATGACCAATGTCAACACTGCTGAGTCTGTAAAGCAGAAGAAAATAATTTTGAGACGTACATGCTTTAATGTAAAATTTTCTTCATACAGTGTTGGGGTGAGGAACACCTACCTGTCTGTGGGGTGAAGTGGACGTAGGTATGTCCCCAGGAGACTCTGTAGCTCCCTTGAATATTCACTTTCTGCCTCCAGGATGTTCTGTAGGACCTGAAAGGGACACAAAGTTATTAAAAAGGAATCCTTTTTACACTTCTCCATGTGTTCCATGAATCTCTTAAGGAAATGAACGTAAATTTATACAGAGAAACATCAAGACAGCTGTGATTAATTGTTGGGCTGAAGCGATTAATCGGATTAATTGTGGTTAATAAATTATTGAAATGATACTTACTAATTTAGTAAGTGATTAAGTGCAGTATACTCTCAAAAAATGCAAGAAAAAAAATTCAGAGCAATAATTATGCAAAGAATGTACAAAACATATAGGATTTGCATTTAAGATTTAAAAACACCCATCTGTCTGTAGATATGTTTTAGCCAAAACTCCTCAAGAGGGAGTGTGTAGCTTTTCCTTGTTGTTGCATTTTAGGGAATAAAATTTTTATTTTCTCATTTTAAAAAGGAATTGAATTATTTTTTATTCTTATATTTTAATGTATTTCTAATTTAGTAAAAAAAAAAAAAAAAAAGAATTAAATAAATAATCTGTAGAATGTGCCATCTTTTATCCGAATAATCAACAGTAAAAATTATGGTTTAATCAATTACTAAAATAATTGTTAGTTCCAGTCCTAATTTATTGGGGAGAAAAAGCTGTAAAACTTCTTAAAGATACAGAAAATCCTTGAAGTTCAACATAAATCTCAAAGGCTTTCAGAAATGTAGTCAATTAAAAGCAAACTGGGCAGTTAAAGGGTCCTGAGGGAGTGACAACACACCGTCCAGTAGTGTAGTTTACGCTTCCTTTAATACTGGATTTTCATTTGACCACACAAGTTAATTTACAGACCTTGCAACAACTACAGAAATCTAGCAAAAATGATGCTTCCGACAACTGTACGTTTTTAGCTGAAACAAGAAGTGAGGTGTGAAACCATCTAAAACAGTAACATATGCTATACTGCCATCATAATCGTATTTCTGACTCACGCTGGTGTAGTGAAAAACTCTTATTAGACTAAACCCGACAAAGTGAAGCAGATTTTATGGAACATCAAGTCTTTGAGGGTCTGCACGTCACTTTTCATGCTCTGAGAGACACGTAGCATTTATGGTGGAAAAATATGTATGTGGCGGTTTAAAATACGCAACAACTCATCTGTCAATACTGTTAAGGTACACACTAGCTTATTTTTTAACATGTTTTATGAAAAATTGTATTAGTAGAGTAGGTGAAAGAAAGAGGTCATTATAGTTAGTGATCATAAAAATGCCCAAAGGCCTACATCTTCATCTGAGCTAGTTTATTTAATAAATAAAAACAGGATCCTATTTTTTTTTTGTCTTTGCATTAGTGTCCAGGAACAGCTTTCACTCCAGGCACGACCTGTATGGGATTGTATAAAGAACACTGAGGTTCCTCAACCAGAGATAAGACTGTCTGCAGAGACTGTGACATCTTGCTACATTATTAAAAACACTCAAACCAGAAAGAGCCTACCCTGAGGCAAGGCTGCCCCAGAAACCACTGAGATGGAAGAAATAACCTACATTACATTGGCCACACTCTGTCAACACAGACCTGATGCATGCATGGGTGCCATGTGGGCTCCACAAATCATGCCATGCTTACATACACACACAGACATGGCTATGAGATAGTCAATTAAATGTGTGAATCAAAGATAATTGATTGCGACAGCCCATAAAGGCAGACACACAATGTGAAAATCATCCTCCAAGCCTGAGTCACCACTAACCTTAAAAGCTGCATCAGAAAAAAAAAACATACAAACAAACAAAATAAAACAAGTTTTATTTTTCAATTTTTCGCAAACCATAGCCAAACATGTAACCTAAACCAAACTGGATTCTTACAGACTAAACCCCGCTCTATGTATTGTGGTAGGAGACTTTCAGCTAGCTTGTTAAATAAACATTAGTGAACACAACAGGAGGTTAGATTTCTTGACACACTGATACTCACCATGTTGTAATAGGTCTTTGAGATGATGGTGGTGTCAAAACCTTTTGGGGGACTTTTCAGAGTCCCACACTTTGGCTTGTCTGTTGTTTTGTCTGAAAACAGAACAAAGTCTTCCTGCTCCAATCAAAGGACAACACAATTTGAATGTGACACAAAATCAACAAAAGTAAAAAAAAAAAAAAATTTAAAACAGAAGTGTTATGTTAGGCCTATGCAGTCATGGGAAAGCTGGCTAGCTTGACAAAAATTCAGCAAATTGTAATTTATACCAGCCAAAAACAGGGTAAGACATAAAAGGTCTTTGCTAAAAGAAGGTGATCACAAAGTGCTGTATACGAGCATAACATTAGAAAGTTAAGTGAAAGGAAAAAGTGTGGTTAAAAAGTAACCACACTTATAACTGCAAGAGAGAGAAAACTGTCAAGCAAAGCGAACTCTAGAGCTTTGTTGTTTATGTAAAGCAGCCGTGTCCCAGAGACATCAGAAACCTGAGCTTGAGTTTCAACAACTCAAAAAGTTAAACACACTATGATAAACACTGGGTGTGCAATGAACACCCATGATACATTTAATTTCTTTTAACTGAACTTTTTTATATTTTTTTAGATTGAAGTGAAGCTGAAGAAACACTCAAAGAGTACATTTATCAAGCTCTTGTTGTGGACTCAAAAAGTCAAATCACTGATGATGTAACCTCACTAGTCTGTGTAGACGATCAAAGGTTATACGTAGGTGATTCCATGATGTTATTATGATCATTATAGTTCTGCATGACTACTAACAGGCATGTTGTTATAATCATTCCAGTTAAATACACACTGCAATGTAAAGCCAGGATAAATCTCTGACTTTTCTGGATAATGAGTATCTTACTCTACTTAAAGAGTTCAAAATGAATGAAAATATTTCAACGGGGCATATGTATCCTCTACTATAGCTTAGCCTGCTGCTCTCTAAGTTGTTGTTTTCTGTCAGGAATTTCCTTTTTTAGCCTTTTCAAGCTTCAGGAACTTCCTTTCTTTGTGTCCACTCGAAGCTTCCTGAATTTGGAAGCAGCACAGCAAACCTACTGGCTGTAGACGAGCCATGAGGAACTGATCATCCTGACTGTAGAAGCAGCTGCACAGACTCAAATATAAGTTCAGTTCTTACAGCGTCTCTGATACCAATTATTATAAAGAAGTGAAAATCCAAATAGCATGTTGATGTTTCAACAGCTTCAACTAAATGCTTTCAGTATTTGTAATGCACCCACCGCCTCCTTTCAGCTCCCGTACGTAGTTACTGGGGAACCACCCAGTCTTGTCGTTCAGCGAGCCTTCCCACCAGCCCCCATCCACCTGCTTGGTCACACAGATGACGTCACCCTTGGAGAAGGAGAGCTCATCCTCGTTGGTTGGCTGGAAGGCGAAACGTGCTTTGACCAGCAGCTGGCCGCACACGCCGCCATCCGACATGTCCTACGATGGAGCAGAGAGGCCGTTTTAGTGGGAAAACACAGCAACGTCTGGCTGGAGTTGCGACGCCGGCGTTGGCAGCATGACTCACCAGGCTGCGGTACTGAGGCTGCTGCAGCTTAGAGGAGCGACTTTGAGTGTTCAGAGAGTCGAATGATTTGATCCGTATATTGGAGGAGTGCGGCACACATACGCCGTCTCCTGGGACGGACAACTCTGCAGGCACACAGCAGGAAACAAAACCATAACACCCGAAAACTTGCAAAAGAGATGAAGACTTAATATGGCCCCAAACACCTGACTCTTACCTTCAGTGGCTTTGTTAAGAGCAACTAAGGAGTTTAGTACTTTGGAGAAGTTCAGTCCCTGCAGGAGGTCACTCACTACAAAAGGCTTGAAAACAAACAGCAATTTTTAGCATTATTTTTTATAACTTTTTTTTTTTTGCCTAGTCAAAGTTTGTTTTTGAACAACCTGGACAGCGGGCCAAAATTTCAAAAAAATGCTTTTCTCACCTTTTGAGAAACTCTTCGTTAAGATAAATGCAATAAATGAATCTGGTTTGCATTCTAAGAAGTATATCACCCTAAAAATGAAGCAAAACTGAGTCAAACGCTGCATTAATTCTCTGATCCAACTTTGGTCTGAAGGCGGATTAAGTCTGAGCTTCCCTCTTGTAATCGCTCGATCACACATGTTACTGGCAACACACACAGCCAGAATCAAAACGCCTCCGAAGCTCCTAATCCTGTGTAAACCACACACACCAACATGTTTATATTAGCAAATTGTGAAGACGGAGCCATATGTGACGAGGATTTTAACTTTTAATACATTATTTCAGATCATTTGCAAACCAAGGTTTTAGCTTTCTATAGCTTGTTTGTTTTCAGTGTAGCGTTCTTTTTAAAGGTTATAGTGGCAAATTAAACTGCTAAATCTTAACAGCATAACGAGCCAAACACTTCAAGATACATTCTTTTGCATTTGGCTTGGATTGTTAATCTCACCAAAACACTTTGGGGCGACTTTGTGCCAACTGACTACAGCTAACACACAATGACCCAAAACTGGTAATCGAGGCTAAAATTAGGTAAAAGAAAAAGAAAATTATACAGTGATCCCTCAGCTTGAATCAAAGTTTTACTTATGCTCCAATTAATTTGTCAATTGTTGTTTCTACACACCCTAGTCTTAACATTCGATTTTAGAGAGGGATATAAAAAATATTAGGTATTTATTTTTGCTATTGCAGCTTCTATTAAATTAATTAAATCCTTATATAATAAATGGAAACAAGTAACATCCATTTGTTTATTAAAAAATTACAAGACAAAATTGAAGGTCTACTTAATTGAAAAATATTAACCGAAGGCTACATCTGCTAAGCTAAAGTTAAAAGCAACTCTAAGGAAAAGCAGGACTGGAATGTGATGCAGTGAAAGTGAGAGCTTAAAGCTCCTGTACATTTTATGACTTTACCAAATGAATTTCACTGAAAAGAGGAGCAATTTTATCCTTTTCAATCAGTTTTAGTAGAAAAACATAACTTACATACACTCAGAAAAATGACCTTGAAGTTCAGTTTTTTAATCACTCTCCCATTTAAACAGGTAAGAATGATTAAATACTGCTAATATTTTTATTTTGTCACCATATGCTTAAAACAGAAGTTTGTGTTAGATTAAGCAGCTTACTTCACCACAGTTTACATGATTTACAGCTACCATGAGGAATACAAGCTTTTCTACAGCTACAGTCAAACATCCAGCAGCGTTTTTTTTATCTGACCGCTTCTTGTGCTGCTTCCGTTAATCAAAGTCCGAGTCGTCGCCGCTCGCCCTCCTCTCTGTAATCCTCTTCTGTGGGACACTCGGTCTGGCCTGTCCTCCGCCTGCTTCACGACTGTCTGGGGGAATTACTCCCGACTGCTCGTAACGGAGACCTTGGCTTCCAGTGACATGGCTGCCATTCCTCTAATCAAGCTGATTGGAAAATCCACTGGATGCCTGGCAGACTACATTACATCAGCCCACTCTTCCCCTCCCCCTCATTTTATCCATTTCACGCTCTCACCATCGCTCCTCAAGGATTCAAGATTTTATTTTATTTTTTTATTTAAAAAAAAAAAGCCCATCTATCTTACAAATACACAAAACCTTGTTAGGAGTCTACATGCTGCACATTATGATCCCACTCTTCTTTTTCCCACGGCTAAAATCAATACTGTGTGAGAGGATGTTTGTCGTTTTGTACATTATTCACTGGATCTCTCTGCATTCTCACTGAGAAGGAGGTCATAACCTGCCATGACCCATTTAGAAATGCAGACAGATGCATACGCCCTCTGTTGTCCTTTTGAACTGTGACAGAAAGACAAACACCAAACTGTCCCTGAATTTAATTTATACCCCACAGAGAAGATTAAAAAACATCAAAATGCACTGCGATCCTATTCAAAACGAGCTCATTTAGGAATCAGTTCCACAGACTTAACATTTCTGTCAAGTACAAAACAAAAAAAAAAATCAACATCCTATCAAAGTGAATCTGTGCCTCCTGTTTCCATAACTACCAATGAACCACAGGCAGCAAATACATATTTTGGGAGCAGCCAAAGTGAGGACAAAAATAATCTCTCTCGCTTGTTTTGAATCCGCAGCCAAAGTATTTGCTACCCTACAGATATTTCTGGTTGTCGTTATATTTTCTACCTAGACGATATGAAAACAAAATATTTTTTTCCCCAAATAAACATTTGGAATAAGTTGTGGTGCAGGACTACTGCTTTGCAGAAGTCAGTGATACTGGAGGGCAACAAACATTTATCTTGCTACAGCAGTTAAATTAGATTTAACTCCTGACTTTGACTAGGCCACTCCAGAAACCCTCATTTGGCTTTTATGAGTCTTTCTTGCTGGTTTGCATTAAATCACGATCCTGCCACATAACTCAAATGTACTCCAGCTTAAAACTGACAGCCAGACATTTTCCTTGACATAATTCATTGTTGCAATAAATACAGCTCATAAATCATTTCTTGATTCTAAAAGTCTCAAAGCAATCATGGCTTAATATGGGCCATAAAACTGATTTGAAAAAGTTAGCTAATCACAGTCAATTAGTGATTTATTAATAGGCAGTAATAATATTCTCAAATTGGGGCCAGAATAATATAAATAGTTTTAGAAACAACTGCAAATTAAAGAAAAGCAAAATAATACAATCTAATGAAAGGGAAGTATTGAGACATTTTAAAATCATGACCATAGAATCTTGGTAGTTAAATTATTGATTATTTGTAGATAACTACTCAAAGTGTCAAAACAAAGGCACTTTTTATGATAAATTTCCATCTAAAAGCCCGTTACTCCTGCTGTCTCGCAGCTTTAAGACATGCCTTATAAATTGTCAAAATAAGAATTTTAAAGGCGGTTTTACACACAAAAAAACACAGAGTTACACATGCTTGTTTTTGTGTTTTTTTTTTTTTTTTTTACCTCGCAGTGTAACTAAATAAATACACAACTGATGGAGTGACTCACCTCTACACTGAAAGCCCCGCAGCCCTTAATAAACTCCGCAATGTTCCTCTGACACTCGCTGTCGCTCCTCGGTTCCTGGATAAACTATGAATTAAAAGAAAACCGGTTCAGTTTCAAATACTCTTCTAAAACGGTAATTAACCCTATTGCATGATTTTAAAGAGTTTCCTTGACTGACAGACGTCTTTTTTTTTAACCCACGGACACTCAGCGTGTACACTTGCTGCTGCCAGGATCAAGCAACCTAATCAGCACAACTTCCGGTTTTACCTTTCAAAGAAAAGCAAACAATTGCCAAACAAGCTTAAAATACGACTTTTTTGGCTTTATAGCGATAACTAAGTACTCGACATTATTGCATCGAGTGCTTATGCATTTGTAATCTACAATACCCCCAGAATGAATGTAAAGCTTTCAAGAATTAAACAGCTGTTTCCATTGACATCTGGTGACATGATCGTTCTTTATTTTATTTTGAAGAGCGCGTTCTCTCACCCCGTGGTTTAGTTTTGTTGTTATTTACTGTGTTGTTTTACCGAAAGCTATTTAAAATCAAATCTTCAGTCAAACTTCACTGCAACTGCGCAAAGCTGAAGGAGGATGTGACGTTAACGGACCCACAGTTCATTGTTCATGAGTCTAGGGGGCGTGGCTGGATATAAGTGTCGTAAGAGTGCGTGCTCTGGTGCAAATGAGGATAACCTTGCACACCTGTGAGATTACATGTTTAAAAAAAAAAACATAAAAAAGGATCTGATTAACTACTGATTGTTGTAAAGGAAAAAGTGAACTTCGCCAAAATAAGAAATGGCAGGTCAGACTTAAAAACCAAAACAAAAGTTGTCAGCCAATAAAAAGCTAATTACCTATATTTCTAAACAATTCAAGAGAGTTTATTTTGCTTTTTCTATGAGTTTGAATTCCCTTTGTGGTTAAGCTTGCAGAAGACCAGTTGTTGTGAACAATCTCATACACTTTAATGCCTTTCTTTGAATTGAGCAAACAAAAATCTTTGGGAATTTGGGACACAGACTTTGATGCATATAGGGACAAACTTGTGATTCTTTTGTTTATTTTTTGTTGGAGTCAGACCTACATCTATCAAACAAACAGCTCTTGCAGTTGAAATATCTGCACCTCAAAGCCATTGATACCCAGAAAAAGACGGATCTGTGACTCTTTAGTTACATATCTGTGTTTGGGTTTTGTTTGTTTACCCAAATTGCCAGCCAGATTAAACATGTTCTTCTTGTTGCTTGTTTTTAAGATTTCAAAAGTATTTTGCAATTACACTTTTTCATATTTACATACGCAGTACTTTGCAAAACAACAATAATTTTTGTTTTAATTGCCTAGTGTAACAATAGTCCTCACAAATAATTGTGATCTAGATTTTTTTTTTTCGTTTTTACAAAAGTAGGACATAGGCATTAATTTAGATCTGAGCGCAAAATACCCAACATACTGCAGCCTATTTGGGACCTCCAGTTATTTTTTAACAACTTGATTATTTTTAATCGTAATGTACCGTAAAAAGCCTTCAGAATAGTAGAAAATCAGTCTTCTATGTGTTTTTCCATTTTTAGATTGCTTACTTTGTCCACCGTCCCGGGTCTGAGTCGCTCCAGCAGCCTGCACAGAACTACTCCATCCTGCAGAGACGCCTGGAGGAAAGCCTCTGGATCCGACACGCTCTTCTTGGGAGACTCCAGGACCCCCAGCGTGATAAGCCACGTTACCGTCTGCTCTGCCGAATTCATGATTTGGCGTCTCGGATCGTCCTACAGCAGCAGCTCAGTCAGTCCAGGCTGGGTGAAAACCCCGCAGCCTGGAAACAGAAGGAACGGAGCTGGAAGTGAGAAATAAGATCGCTCCTTCCTCCTCCTCCTTCTTCCCCTCCTCGCTTCCTGAGGATGTTGGTATCACCTTGCTTTGTGCACAGCTGTAGCGGCCAGCAGGTTCATCAAGCTAGAAGCTGCATGAAATGACTTCCTTTGGCAGTTTTCAAAGTAAAAGTGGAAATCTGGGAAGAGGTCGATGTCCTGCACCTCCTCTCTGTGCTACTATTGCTGTCTGAATACATGCGACACTCCCAACCAACAACAACCAATCAGAGTTCTTAGCGATGTCAATCAATGCTGAAAAACTGGACATTGGGTTTTTGTTAACGGCAAGCAACAATCATCAAAATCTGTAACCATGAAGATTTATATCAGTGCTTTTAATTTGAAAAGAACTCAGCTAATTTCTGTTCTGTCGCGCTGTAATTTTCTCCATATGCAGCACAGACACAGAGATGTAATCATTGATATTTTGATGGAAAATGATCCATATTTCTTGCACCACAAAATCTCTTATACAGCATTTATAATGTAAAGATATTTATTAATTAAATAATGAGACAAATTGGAATGAGCAGAAAATGCTAAAGAGCTCATTACTGTCAGGGGTTTAATTTGTTTTATGTACACTGTGTTATTAAAAAAAAAAAAAAACATAAACAGTGGCCTGACTGAATAAACTGGAAAAAGTTGTAAAATATGTAAACAAAAGAGACTCTTACGCCCCCTGCTGGACACTTTGGTTTCTACAGCTTGCTGCAAGTAGTCTTTCCAACTCCACATCCCAATATTCATTTTGATTTTGGCGTAAATTCTGTAAACACCATTTAGGTTTCCTAGGAAAATCACAGTTTGAAGATGTTTTCAGTCCACTGAAAATGAAACCTGGACATTTCTGCAGCTATTTCGTTCAGAACTTCAATGTATTTAGCTCCATCCATATAACTTTGACCAAAAAAAACTACCCTCACAACATGATGCTGCCACCACCAGGCACGACTCTGGCAATGGTCATGCTGATTGCATTTCTGCCAGTTTTATTTATTTATTTATTTATTTTTTTTTTTTTTTGCAGAAAGACCAAAGAGATCAATTCTCAAATAAAGACCATCCCTGAATACTCTGCTTCTAATTAAACAAAAAAAAGCCATTAAGATACAAAACATCATAGAAGGGAATATGAATGCAACATGTTAAGGTTCAATTTGACAAATTGGCTAATTTAACAGATATGATGATGCATAAATGTTACAAGCAAAGGTTTCAAAGTAATCAACAGGATGGCAGGAGGTGTGGAAACACCCTAATTGCTTCAAAGTGTGAAGTCCTGTGTGAAAACAATGAAGATTGGTTTTCCTTTTGTGTTTAACTATTACCTATTAAATCTTTATTCCTCTTTAGGTGTTACACGTTTCCTCAGCTCAGATCTTAATGTATTTTATTTTGACTTCAAACAACAGACCTAATGCATGGCTGTTAAAAGTTTTACAAATTAAAGTCTGAATATTTTTGGCTTGCCTTTGTATTTCAGAGTGAAGGGAAATGAACACAGCCGCATGCAACACGCTCTAGATTTCACCTTTTATTTGTAAAGTGAAATTAGCGGTTGCAGCGTGACAAAATGTGAAAAAGTCCAAAGGCTGCAACACTTAGAAGAAAACAGAAGTCTACTTAAAAAGATAGCTTCTGATGTTAGCGCACAGTTTCTGTTCTTGATGTAGTTTGAAATTGCAAAACTCAGAAACTTTAAGGAACATTTGTAATTTGCATTATCTTCATCTCTGCCAAAAAAGGTAAAAAGTAAACGAGAATAGCCCAGCAAGAAACAAACTCGAGAAACTCAAAGAGAAAATAATAAAGGACTTAAAAAAAACGATTATGAACACTCTTATGGATCAAATTTACATAAATTACATTAACTAAGTGTTTTAAAAAAAGGATCAAAGTGGTCTAATTTGACAAATACACATTCCTGCACAGAAAGTCCTAATAATACTGAAACATAAGAAAACTATTTCAAACTAATATTAATCCCATGTTATGAAAATTAAAACACAAACCTTACTTTCAATTACTACTGTGGACTCATGATTATTAAACCGCCAAAACAGAAATCTTTAGAAGGCAAACGATAATGTTTCATCGCATGTTAGAAATATGTTGAACTCAAAGAAACGCCTCAAAAGAGATCACAAAGGAAAAAATGTATAGAAAAGGTAGAGAATGTTCCCAGAAATGTGTCTGGAGGAATAGAGTAGCTTAAAGCTAAAAGAACAGTCGCTGCGCCACCTGGTGGCAGAAAGAGGAAGCTATCAACAGCTGCCATCAGGTTTTTGAGGTGGTCAAAAACCCTGGATTGACTACAACAAACCTGCTGGGAGATATATGTGATACTACTGACCTAAAAGCACAAGAATAGCCAAAGCAGAATTGTTAAAAGCAATACAGATAAACCAAGGAGGTTGTGGGATTCTGTTCAGTAGAGGAGTCGATCAAAACTAGAATGCTAAATATGAAGACAGTGGTGGTCCTCTGAAACTGTAAAGCTGCAGTTTGTGGAGGGCAGGATGGATTCAGTCAAATATCAGAAAATCCTGGGAGAAAATGCCATGAAGAAGCTGAACCACACAACGGAAAAAATATTGCAAACGCCATATTTTAGATTGAGAAAAAATCATGGGAAACGCTAAAGTGGCCATCAGTGTAGCCTTCCTTCAAGTGGAGCATTGGTCTGAAAAAATCTGAAAAAGGCTTGCAGCAGGTTAAAGCAACAAAAGGAAGCTCTAATGAATATTTAACTTTAGTATAATGAAGGCATTCAACAATTTCAAGGGTGCCTTTTTACAATTAATCTGCAGAAGTTACTAGAAATATAGATTGTGTTGAGATATTTAAACAATTTTTAATTTGTTCATCGCACCCGATTTCAAGTTTGTTTCCACTAGACCTAATTAGCAGAGGTGGATGAATGGCTTTTAAGGTGAAGCGGCCTACACACCGTCAGTACTTTGAAGCAAAACCACCGAGGTGGACGAGGAAACTAAAGGAGTTTTGCACATATTCATAACCGACTTACAAAACTGAGTGCAAGGGAAAAGTTTCCAAGTCTAACAAACAGTTAATTATCTTTATTAAAGTCAAACAAGCTGAACAATGCTAGGTTTATATACTTAGGAAACAATTAAGAGGCTTTAAGTTTGAATTCCACAAACTTCAAGTCTGGATGTAATGAGAAGAAATTAAAACATTTTCAAAAGTTTTGCAAGCGGAAGTGAAAGTTAGATGGGCCGTGCCGAGTGCCGCTGTAGGTATGATGCTTAGCTCTGCCACTGTTATAAGAAACAGGCTGTGACAGTCACAGTGGTTTCATCAGGCATGTCAGTTTTTCTGTAGCTGCCCTTCAACTTCCTTATTCAGCCCTCTGTGCGTTTCCTCTTTCAGCAACTGATATTATTCCCCTTCAGCACTCTGCTTTAGGTGATTCTTCGCTTTCGAGCTGCAAAACTGAGCTACTTGTCTGCTTTTATTCGAGTGATGTTGAGGTCGGTGTCGCTGAACTTAGTTGTGTTCGGTTTTAGAGATCTGGAAGGGGCTTTCTGATCCGTGGAAGGAGAAGACGACGGGTGAGAGCAACAGGTCCGCAGCGCAAACAGAACAATTTGGTGATCTGCTCTCTTAACTTATTTTAACTGTGACCAACTCTCTTGTGCTTTTCAGCTCCAATGCCGCCCTTCAGGTTTTCTTTATGAGGGAGAAGGAAGCATCAGAGTGAAACAGTGACAGTCATGTGCGTCTTTCTGCAGTAGTCTACGTGCCCTGCGTCCGCTTCTGTGTGAACAATGTCAGGCGACATCAACACCTTGACCTGGAGGAGCATGTCTCCCACCAGCCCGACAAATTCCTCGGATATGTCTCCCACCATGCACATGGGCAGGGAAAGCTTCTTCCTGGTGAAGATTATCAAAGTCTGCTTCCTCAGCAACAGCTCCAACCTGGGGAAGAACTTCAAGCTGGTCCGCTGTGAGGAGGGCTGGACGATCAAGGTATGCTCCTCTGTTTATTTCCAACCCGTCTTTAATTACAGCAACACACTGTGAAAAGTAAGTCAAGATAGAGGAAATAAACAGCCAAAAGGTTGTGTAATGGTGCACCATTAACCGACCTTTCAGGTTTCCATCTCTGAAGACTCTCTGCTCTTCTGCTCACTTCAGCATGGCAGCTAAACATTATTTAGATGCTCTTCAAACTTAAAACATAAGAATCTCATGAAGTGTTTGGGTCTTTCTCACAATCCAAGGCAATTCATTTAAATTCAAGTCATGTTGCCAAATGTAAAGTGAATTTCTGTCAGAGAGACTAGTCTTCAACTAGCAGTAATTCCCAGTGGTGAACAAGCATGCGGCAACAACGGAAAGGAACGACTCACTTTTAACAGGAAGAGGAAGATGCCTCGTCCACACGAGAACGTTTTCATCCACACAGAAACTCAAAGAAGAGACAAAAACACAATTTTTGGCAAAAAAAACAAAGCGAGACTGGAGTCTTTTGTGTGAAGGGATGACAAAGTCAAGCTTCTTCTCTGTGTTACATTGAATTATACAACTAATCCACTACAAGATGGCGAATATGCAATCCGGCACTGTTGGTGTCATGCAAGTCTAGGATTATAGGTCAGGTTAGCGGGTGAGTTAATACATCAGTGTTTTCAGAAAATAGGTGTTTTCACTGTCCACACAAATATCTGAGAGCAAACTTTTCACTCTGGAACCCCCCAAAAAATGTTTCCCATTGTTGGAAGAAAATAAATTCCCATGTGTCCACTACGAAGAAAGTTTCACCAAATAGTTAAAGTGTGAATACATTACATAATTTTGGATAATTTCAGAGTCAAGTTAAAGAGAGGTTTGCCATTTCAGAAGGGATGACGTTGTTTGATTATTCTCTAGTCTATGCAGCACATTCAATCTTAGACAGCAATTTGGATACCACAGAAAAACGTTTGCCTATTTGATTACTCAACCTGATGTGGCAGTGTGGTTACATTTCACACACAGCATCATAAAAATTTGTATGTTAAATTATCTATGCTAGAAAGTACATATTTGGTCATTTCTTAGAAACGTTTTTGACACTCGCAGCATAGTCATCATTGCTGGAGGAACTTTTGTCATGGCGGCTGCTTTATTTATCATCACTTTCAAAGCAACACTATTAAAACCTCTATTAAAAACTACTGAGCATCCTCACTACAACATTTACTTGCTTAAACAGGTGCCACGTGACAGAAACAAATGGAAATTTATATAAATTTTTTAATTTGTATCGTTTCAAATCCCTGCTACGGATAGCTGTGCTGCACCGTTAACAGCAGCTTGTACGTCAACAAGCGCTCTGTTTAGCTTCAACTTTGCTCTTCATTATTTCTGTTCCCTTCTATATCAGCAGTGCAGGTGAGAACATGAGTATAACTTAATTGTCAAAATGCTCGTTCAGGTAAAACTGAAAATATTTTATTATCAATGCACTGTAGTGAAGCCGACTGTTGAAGTTGAGGTTGCTGAAGGAATAAATAACTTTTCAAGTTTAAAATTGGATTTCAGGAGGCTTTCTTATTATTTTTTCTTAATCAAAAGTTGTTCATTGAAGCTTAGCTGGTTTCCTTATGAGGGCTGCAGCCCCAGCTTACCTGAATTCCTCAGTTAGGATGAATAGATACTGTCCTACGCTGCTGTCCTCTAAGCTTTATTCAGCTGTGTTATTAATTTTTCCTATAAACAAACATTTCCAATAATCTCAGCATTGTCTGGCTGTTTGTCCACTGTTTTTCTCGGCTTGTAAAAGGGAGTTCCCTCAGTTCAGACTTGATGTAGATGCCTTGCAAAGGGTTAATCTTTCTGGAGCCCTCAGCACATCTTCTGCTACTTCTGCTTCTATTGCAAACTTCTGCAGCAAACTGATAACATCTCTGCCTTGGTTGTGAGATCGTTTGCACCCAAGTTGCTTTGCTTGTACGAGAGTTTGCTGTCAATACGTTTCCAATTTGCGCCATTAGCTTTGAAAAGTGTCAAAATCAAAGCTGTGGGTTGAGAAAAAAGCCGAGATGAGGATTTACCTCATCCCTTTTTTTCTGGTGGCCATTATCAAAATGTCAAAGAACAATTGCATGCTAATAATTAGTTCTGCTCTAGAACGTCATCCATACGGTGCTGTCCAGTGGCTGTGTGGGTCCGGACATAAAGCACAGCCTCTGTTACGGCCTTCTTCTCAAACACCTCAAGTCTTCAGAGATGCACTGGCTGCATCCCGATCTGACCGTGACCGAGCTTACACATCGCTATGAACAGCAGCACATCGAGGCCGAGTGGAGGTCAGCGACTGCTTTTATTTCTAGTTTTATTTGGTGGAGATGAACTGATATAAACTGCAGATAACGACTCAAATTTCTTAACATTAAACAAATGCTTGCTCTGATGAATGTGAAATATTTTTAGCTTGACAGTTTTACTATAATACTGGTTAAAATAAACACTCCAGGGTTTGTGTGATGTTTCCATTCCTAAATTTCAAACTTTTTCAGACTCAGTTTTATAGATTTTCAAAAAACAAAATGATGACATCATGGACATCTGGGTCTGAATAGCGTGGTATAGCGCTTGTTTTACGCAATTCAAGTAAAAACTAAAGCTAGCTGCTGATTGACCAAATGTGCTTTTATAATGTTGTTTTTTTTCTTCTCTTTTTCTGGACAAATTTGGATGAGATAAAATATATAATGTTAAAAAATCTGGCATAGATCTGGTAAGAAATGAAAACACATCCTTGAATTTGCAGTTTGTGATCAGCAAGAATAATTTAACAAATTTCCAGAAATAAAATTTCAAAGGCTTTGTTTGGACTCTAAACTAAATCTAAAGTAAGACCCTTACACTAGACTTTAAAAAAACAGATACAAGTAAAGTGATCTAAAGGCTGAAAAACATTTTAAAAAAGGGCAGTTTTTATTTTAGAATAATTACATTATCTAACTCAAACATGACTACATGGGAAAGAAAAGCTAGTTTTGATGTGATAAACTAATACAAAAGGTAGTCATCTAAGTAGAAATCATTATAAAAACAGTTTTATCAAAATGTAAGCTTTTATCTTTTAGATGAGATAACATCTGTGTTCATTTCCCCCCATACTTTAGTTATTAGGTCAATTCTCATAATTCAAAGAAACCCTGACAATCTATAAAAGTGGAATAAAATCTTTTTTATTTACAACCATATTGTTTATAGTTATTTTTAAAATGTCTGTGCAGTGAATGCAAGTCAAATTTCTTGGTTGTGAGCAGAAATTTGGCCAATAAAGCTGATTCTGATGCTGACAAATGCAGACCTGGTAATGCAGTTCGGCTCATAAACAAGTTCAAACATATCAGCGCTTTAAATTTAACTTTTTGCACTGGCTGCATGTAGCTATTTTTTCTTATTTGCACCACCACTACTAAAGTTGTATGGTGCACCCATATTTTTACATTTAACTTCAGTTTTAAAGTATTTCACTTTTTTAAAAAAAATCACTGACCATATATGCACTGTTGACTTGTATGCATTTAATTTAATGAACACAAGTTCTTATCTGTTGTACAAGGTAGGGAACTTATTGAAAAGTGTTTAAAGTGCTTCAGTGATATGAAATTTAAACATTAAGTAAATGAATTAAATAAAAGGAAATCCAAATTATAAGTGTATGCGCGATTTAAGTGAACATTTGACACATTATTGTTTGTGCACATATAAATATGCGCTCAATGAGAGAACAAATATAACGGCAAAATTGTCAGCAGGTTAATATGGAAGAATCAGCCTGGAATGGCACTAGTTTGATTTTCAGACACTTCAGGGCATAAGCATACAAAAAAGTTTTGAACTGTTCTTTCCCTCATCAGTGCTATATCCAGTGTGTATCTGACTCACCTTAGCCCTTCATGATCCCTGATTGATTTACACAACAATATGGGCTTGCATGTCAGAGTCCTGCATATTCTATTTCCGATTAGCTAATTAAGATGTTTGTCTATACAGATATGACCTGAGGATCAGATACATCCCGTCAGACTTCATGGAGACCTTTATGGATGACAGAACAACCATGCTCTACTTTTACCAACAGGTCAAATATCTACAGCTATCCACCTTTTAAGAATTTCCAGATTACTTTTTACATGACAGGAAATTCATTAAACATCAGGGTTAAACTAAGATCCTGCTAAAAATGTTTGGTTAATATCAAAAAAGCTTTTTATGATCGACAGGTACGAAGTGATTACATGCAAAATTATGCCTCCAAAGTCAGCGATGGGATGGCCTTACAGCTTGGTTGTTTGGAGATCAGGTAAAGAAAGGCTGATGTGAGGTTTAAAGAAGAAGACGGAAATGTCGTGTTGGTACTGACAGCTAAATCCCGATGTTGTTGCTGCAGGAGGTTCTACAAGGACATGAATCCAAATGGACTGGAGAAAAAGTCCAACTTTGAACTGCTGGAGTAAGTAAAGACTTTATGATCTTTCAGGAAAATAGTGTTCAAGCAGGCAGAGGTGCATCTGGAAGTCATTTGATCTAAGCATAACATTGTACACCATTGTAGCAGTAAAAACACCAACATTTATTCACTCCGCTCTTTAGGAAGGAAGTAGGGCTGGACCTGTTCTTTCCCAGAGAGCTCATGGAGAGCATGAAGGTACAGTCACCTCCAGATCACTGGTCATTTTGTTCTCACCACTAATTCAACAACGAATGATGCCGTCTGTCTGTGTGGTCGCGGGCCAGACCAAGCAGCTGCGTCGGCTGATCCAGCAGACCTTTCAGAGCTACTCGACGTTTCAGCAGGACCAGTGCATGGCCAAGTTCTTCACCACTTTGTCTCAGTGCTACAGCATCACTGAGGAAAGATACGGCTGCCAGCTGGTGGTGAGCTGTCTTATGACATCATGCGTTAATCAATCTGGACAATCTGGAACATTTAGGTGTCCCTCAAAATCATAAACATAAGACATACTTTCTCAAAGCCATGAATGAGTTTTATTTTGTATGTATTGAGAGATATAAAAGATGTTTGCCTTTCAGAAAAAGCAGAAAAGTGCTATTTAACATACTATTTGTTTCTGCCTCATCCTTTTCTGTAGCACGGCTGGAATCTAGCTATAGACTTGGTCATAGGAGCCAGTGGGATCAGTCAACAAACGGATAACTCAAAAGTGAGTGAAAATCTTCTCATCGTCCAATTTATTAATCATACCAGCTGATTTCTTCAATTATTTTAGCAAACAATATTCTAAAATGTTAAATATTTCTCCACTTGTACTGTGGATCCCTGCGACCCCTCTGGAGTATTTGGACTTTTTAAGCTGACTAAGTGACAATTTGTTCCTGGTTTTGGGATATTTGCTTTGATTGTTTTTCTCTAATCTACTTTACTTATAGTCAACAACAGGGAAATGTTGCTCAGACGTATTTTGGCTTGTTCAAGGGCCATAGTCAGAACTACATCTAAGAGATAAATGATGGAGTGTAAATTCTTAAAATGCCTTTTCAAACTATTTACCTCCATAAAACATGAAAGAAAGAAAAAAGAAACTAACTACCACAAAAAAAATTGATGGTTAAGAAAAAGGAAGTAAGTTGGGCTAAAATGGCAACATGTAGGTGTGATGTTGGGGTTTAATTAGTCAAGGCACCAACTTCAGCTCTTTATTGCTTCGACTTCACTATCAGTTCCAAAGTTCATCAGTCTTAACTAGAAATACTATTTGTTCTGCAGCCCGTCTGTCTGGCCAAGTTCTCTGACGTTCGCAGCATCTCCTGCACCGCTGAGCCTGACGGCCGCGCTCTCCTCACCGTGCACATAGAGGGATCCAAACAGGTAGCACTTCACTTCATGACTCAGCAGTTTCACAATTAGAGTAGCAGGAGAAAGTCATGCAATGATGGGTATAACGCAAAGCACTCGCATGGCTTCTCTGATCCTCCTCTACACTTTTGTGCATGCAAACATACTAAATGTGGTTCTTCTCTGCAACTAAATTAATGCATCTCTTTCTTTGGTTTGAACCAGTTCCTCATGTCTTCGCATGCTTATCTAATGATTACTCAGTAGCTAACCAGGAGACACTGAAAGAGTCAGTTTGCTGACCAAGCAAAGCTTAAAGAAACAGGAGCTGAAACATACTTAGGATTGGTCAATATAGGGTTATTCTGAGATCCATAAATGAGAAACAAAATATATACTTCTGGTAAACTAGAAAAAACAAGTTTTACCTAAGAATAACAGGAATGTGAATGGCTATTAACAGCCTTAAAAAGGTGTCAGTGGTATTTCTGGTACAAAAATTAAGATTCAAGAGTAATTCTGCCCAAGAATCCTTTTTTTTAAGGAAAGCAAGGTGGAGTTTTAATGTCTAATTTGACAAAAAACCAGCATGGTTCCACTTTTGGACCACTACCTACAACCTCCAGTCATAAAAACTTTTGCTGTTCTAGGAGCGCCAAGCCAAGCTTCTCCGTTTTTTCATATTTCCTTTGCATTTGCATTTGCAAAGGAAATATCAGTAGCCACAGAATTGCTGTGGCTACTGAGTTGCACTGTTTTTGTGGCTTTCAAACAAAACATGTTCACCATAAACGGCTTATCTTTTGTTTTCAATGCCGCAGCCGCTTGCAGTGAACATTTCCTCCCTGGCCGTAGCAGAGAACATGGCCGACCTGATCGATGGCTACTGCCGACTGGAAGGAAAAGCCGAAAAATCGCTCATGATCAGACCTAACAAAGGTACGATCACAGTAGGTCGCAGGGCAAAATCACGATCCAACCACTGTGGCATAAATACAAAAAAAGAAAAAATGTACTTAAAGAAAAAGTCCAGCTTCGCAGCCTTGACGTCACTAAGTCATAATGAAAGTGTTGTAATTGGTTTTCACAGGAAGAGACACAAGACCAAAGCTTCCTGACATACCTCAAAGGTGATTATTATGAGTCAAGTTTCAAAAATGTTCATGACACTCAAACTTTTGTTTTTAAATACACCAAAAGCAAAAACTGTGTAGGTGTTTTTTTGTTTGTTTTGTGCTTCCTCTTTTCCTCTGCATTTTATTTTACATTTTCTTTCATGTTCCTCTCTGTTTGACCAAAATGTCATGCAAGCATTACTTGCAACTGACTCCTTTTTACAACAGCTGCATTAATATTATTTATTGAACACCAAACCAAGATTTTCTCTGCATGTCATTCCAGGGCTGGTCCCACTGGCCCAGATAGCGGTCTAAGTAAGTCAATATCTTCATTTATAAACTGAACAGACTCTCACGACTTGAGTTTTTACTTGCATTTCCCTATTCTAACTACATTTAGAAAGGTTTTAATTGATGAATAAATGCTGAATGTTACTGCTGTTTTAATTTTCTTTTTCCCTTCATTTTTAGGTTCAGATATTTATGCAGAGATCCCAGAACAGACCACAAAGTATGATGGTAAGTAATAATTCATCTTAAATTAGGCAAATAATGTAGCATTATTCACATGCAGCATTGTTCACAGATAATCACAAAGTGCTTCATAATGGCCAAGAGTACAAATTAAAAAAACAACAAAAAATTTAACAAAATAAAGAAAATGCTATAATATAAAAAATCTTAAGGAAAATTATGTTTAAATTTGTGCTATAAGACGCTCATAAAAATGCGACAGCAACCGTGTCACGCAACGCTGGAGACCAACTGAGGTTTAACCGGTGGGAGGACGAAGCAAGAATAGGTTGAACAAAATTCTCGAAAAGCCCCTTGAGTTAAACAAGTCTCCATGACGACCGTTAGATGCTATCTACAAGTGCATATTAATAAATTAGAGACACAATCTCAAAACTATTTCTGTTCAAAGCGGTCCAACAGTCTTCAAACTCAGCCTCAAAGCAGAAGCTCGCTTCATACATACCATAATATTATGCAACTGTAATTCATTTGCTTTAGCTGTGGATGCTTTTCCAAGGGGCTCCAAGTGTGGAGGGCATTCGGTAGCACAGCTACATCTTTAAGGTTCTTCTGGATAATCTTATTCGAGGAAATTTCTTTCCTTGATTTGTTTTTGCTTTTTTTGTGCTTAGACAAACATCGGATCTCCAGAGATGACATCTTTGTAGGTCGGATCCTCGGCGAGGGATTTTTTGGTGAAGTCCAAGAGGGAGTTTACAAATGTCCAGTGAGTTTGTCTTGTTTTAAAGTGCTTTCATAGGTTGCTATTAGGGCAGGGCGATAAATCAGTTTTATTGATTCATTAAAATTTTGGTTTTTGAAGATTTAATTTGAGGAAAATGCGTTTTTCCACCAACTTGGGTTTCCATAGTTCATAGTGATGTCAGCATGTCAAAAGTCCACCATCTTGTTTGACAGCTTCTATTTAGTTGGACTTTGAATTCAGGTAACTCTAAACGAAACATAAAGATCAGGCTGTTGTTTAGAAAAATAGATTCATAATGTAACAATAAAGTCAAAATAATACAAAAACGTTGTATTGTTAGGAGAATTAAGTACTAATTTTACAAAAAAAAAGAAAAAAATATATCACTCAAGCTCGTTTCTCATTAAAGCAAATTTTTTCTTGTTATTTTGTTTTGTTACACTCATGTAGCCTGGTCCTAACACTTAATCATATAACTCAAAGAAGGAATGATGGAAGTAAAAGCCACTTTTTGAAAATATTTTCTGTCATTTGTAATTTCTTTTTTTTTTTTTTTTTTTTTTGGCTTAAAGAGATTTTATCTTTAAGCCAAATCGCCCAGCCATAGTCGCTTCTGTACGTACTTTTCTATCAGCACTAAACTCACCCTAATCTCCACACTGCCTCAACTGCACTGTAAGTCTTTCTGAAAACACTGAATGAGTTGCTATAGTGATGACGTGTGTTTGCAGAGCGGAGAGAGAACTCGCGTGGCAATCAAAACATGCAAAGACTGCTCGGCGGACGTGAAGGAGAAGTTTCTAAGTGAAGCTGGTGAGTGCGCGGCTCCTGCAGTGATTGTTTCCTGCTCAGACCCATTCAGAGAGTTTCTCCATTACTCACGTCTCAACCATTCTTCATGTCAACGCTGATGATGATGAGACCGAAACATTAGCAACCTTCTTCTGCTGCTTTTAATAGAAAACACATCAGGGAGGTGTTTATTTTGCAGAAACATGATTTTAAAAGGAAAGGTGAAACGAAACATTGCCGTTTGCTTGTTTGGACGCTACGTGTTCTTGATCAGAGAGCCGTTTTCTCTGACTTCCTGTTGTCTGCTTGTGGTTTTGTGAAATAGGCTTATATAGAAACCACAGCTCCTGCGGGGAGAATCTAAACAGGCTTCTTTCAGGCTTTAATTTAGGTGGGTGTTTTTAAAAACTGATCATCTAATTTAGAGCAAACTGATAGAGAATTTGATTCATTTAAACCGATTCCTTACTTGCCATAAGCTTCAATCTATTTTATTGCAATTTTGAGACAGAAGATAAAGTAGTGCAGAAAAAGGATAAATTGGTTTTGCAAAATTAATTAAAACTTCTGAAAAGTGTAGCATTTATTTAGCTTTCTTTACTCTGCTACCTCCAAATAAAATCCAATCCTACTCTCTTCAGTAGTTACCCTAAGTAGCCACTTAGGGGTCACACCAAATAAATAGAAGAATGAGCTCAAAATGTTTTCACCTACATGCAAAATTTCATATGCATCTTAATTTTTAATTGCAAAAAGTGTGACAGTTGTTTAACATTTCACAATTATGCCATATGTGGTACTTTGTGTTGATTCTATCATATAAAATTCCAATAAAATACATTGTTGTGGCTGTAATATAGCAAAATGTGAAACATTTGAAGCGGTTTCAGTACTTTCACAGGAACCTCGAGTATAACACTTTTACAGTTCTAGGTTAGAATCTATCACCTGCATCTCTTTAATTTTGGTTTCTAGCTGTGGTTGTGGCTGCTAATTGTGGGGCTCATCATGCTGTAAACTGCTAAGTGCTTCACTACCAACTAACACTGAGAACTTGCTGCTATGTAGGTTAGCCAAACACACTATCATATATGGCGTCCACCAAAACATTGGCTTATAACTTGGTGGATAAACTTTTGTTGCCATGGGTTTACGTTTTGGATTATTAAAAAAATGCTTCACTCTTGTGCTTAGATGTAAATGTTGTTCATTCGGTCAAATTCAGCATTTTTCTCGGTTAAGGTGACAAGTTTGGCTTTACTCTGGGCGGGCTGACTCTCCGTAATGAACCATCAACTATGTGCAGTTCAGTATTTGCAGATTCACCCAGAAGGTTGGGTGAACCTTCTGTTGGAGGTATCTACAAATTATTTGCAGAAAATCCGCCAACTCGCAGAACTTTTTCGAAGAGCTAAAATATTTAAAAACAAATTCAGCTTGGGAAGCTGAAATAACTAGGCATAATGCTACCTGATGTGCTATTAGCTGCTGTTTCCAAAGCAGCCAATCGAGGAGAGCCGTTTATTTCCCTTGGTACCGATTGGATGTACCTTCAAATTCAATTTCAATAATATGGATGCCAAAAAGAAATTAAGAGTAAAAATAGGGAAGATGTTAGAAGTTGATGTTAGCTTTTGTGGTAATGCTGAGAAGTTTTCCACTATGTCAAAAAAAACAAAACAAAACAAAAAAAAACACCATAGGTAACATCTGTATTACAGATAATTTACAAATGTTATGTGTTATTGATGTATGTTAATTCGTTTATTGCAGATCTCATGAAAAACCTGGACCACCCTCACATTGTGCGTCTCATCGGAGTCATTGAGGTCGATCCAGTCTGGATTGTCATGGAGCTCTACGAACATGGAGAGGTGTGGTTCTGAGTTCAGACTGTAAAGCTGTGCTTAAAAGCAACATGAGCAGCTCCTCATGCATCTAGTCTGATTATCACAACCAGTACAGTTAGTCATTGTTATGCTCATGTGTCTGTTTATCTGCAAGCTGGGAAACTACCTTGTGGAGCAGCAGTACATCCTCACCGCAGCAAAGTTAACACAGTACTGTCTACAAATCTGCAAAGCCTTGGCTTACCTAGAGGGACTCAACATGGTACACAGGTAACATCGCTAAAGTGAAGAAACAAGCAACTGAGGCTTTTTTAAATTTGTACCTTACTTTTCTATGTTGATTAAAGTCCGGGGACTTTAGTTAGCAATCAATAATCCCTTTAACAACCACGAAAGTTCTGTATTTAAGAAAGTTAAGTGGAAAGAAAAGGTACACTAGCAACAGGGATAACTCTTGCTTTCTGTTCTTTCCATATAAGCAACTCAGCAAATGTCTTCCAGAAATCTTTAAGCCTCTTCAATGTTTCTGAAATTATATTTTTATTTCTATTTTTCTACCACTCTTTGTGTTCGCAGAGATATAGCCGTAAGAAATATCCTGGTTGCATCCGCTGAATGTGTTAAGCTCGGAGATTTTGGACTGTCTCGTTACGTTGATGAACAAGAATATTATAAAGGTACATAAACGCAACTGCCCTGAATGCATTCATCTGTTTTTTTTTATTTGTTTTATAAATGTTAGTAACACAATTTAACTTTCAATGCATTTTTGAATCCTGTTCTCTTCCTTTATGTGCAGCCTCTGTCAGTCGATTACCGATCAAATGGATGGCTCCAGAATCCATCAATTTTAGACGCTTCACCTCAGCCAGCGACGTCTGGATGTTTGGTAATGAGAAAACACATCTTCATACTAACTAGAGACTTCATGAAAAGTCTCTTTACACTTTTCATTTTAATTTTTAAACCTATTTATGTAGGCATGATCTGTAAAAGAAAACCATGGAGCAAACCCTGAATGAAACCGAACAAGTGAAATCAGTTCTAAATACTGAAACCATATGGGAGTAAAACCCTCCCACGTAAAACTCACTGAATCAAGCCTCTTCATGTTGACACATCATGTTATTTTTTTTATGGTCAGAGCAGTCTGTGTGAAGCTCACCGCAGTGACAAAAAATACATACATGCATCATAGCGTTCCTCCCAACAACTCACCAGAAGAAATCTCTTTTTTTTTTGTCATTAGTTAACACTCACCTAGAGTGTGCTCTCCTCCACAGAAAAGCAATGGGACTAAATTAGTGCTCATAGTATCTAGCACAGGGGTGGGCACTCCTGGTCCTCGAGGGCCGGTGTCCTGCAACTCTTAGATGTCTCCCTGGTCCAACACACCTGAATCCAACAGCTGAATCTCCCCCTAAGTGCAGTCAAGTTCTCCAGAGTCCTGTTAACGACCTCATTATTTGACTCAGGTGTGTTGAAGTAGAGATGCATCTAAAAGTTGCAGGACACCGGCCCTCGAGGACCAGGAGTGCCCACCCCTGATCTAGCAACTTGGAAAGTTTCTAGATGAAGTTTCTCTGTTTGTTAGTCAAACGTCTGATTAGTGTTTTAGAAACTGCATGTAAATTATAAAGGATGGAAAGCTAACAGCTGTTGAGAAAATGGCTTCCAACAGAATTAGTGTGTCAACGTACACAAGAGAAAAACGTGCCCTAGTTTAAGAGGAAAAAAGGTGCAGCTCCTAAAAAAAGTATTCAAACCTCTTAAAAAATGTAAGTTTTTATAAGAGCATATTTGTAAAGTAGAAGGAAAACAGCACAATTTTCAGAATCTTGGCAAGTAAAAATTTAAAAGTGTGGCGTACATTCAGACCGAGTCTCTCTTCCTGTGCTACAACAAGATAATGTCAGAATACTTTGGTTCTGTGCATCATTTTGAATCTATAAATAGAACGGCACAACCACAAACCCAGCAATACTAAGTTTGTGGGGAACAAGAACATTTTTAGTGAAGCGGCTAAGAGGCCTAAGGCAATTCTGCAGGAGTTACCGGCTCCCAAAGCTCCAAGAAGCAGATGAATAAAGATGAATAGAGTGACCAGAACTGAAGCAACATTTCTTTGAGATACGGACTAAAATCAAAAGTCAGAGATGACTACTTGGTAAAGCTGCTGCTCTTATTGAAGAATTTTCAAACCAAATATATTAAACCCATCACCTGATTTATGTCTTTCGATACTCTACCAGATTTAAACACCGACAAAGTCAACCATGGGTGTGTCTTCAACAGGTGTGTGTGTTTGGGAGATCTTCTCGATGGCCCAGCAGCCGTTTTACTGGCTGGAGAACGGACAGGTGATCAACCAGCTGGAGTCCGGAGTCCGGCTCCACAAACCCCAGCAGTGCCCTCCTCCCATCTACGGCCTGCTCACCCGCTGCTGGGCCTATGAGCCGCACAGCCGCCCCACCTTCAGGGACCTCGTCCTCTCCTTCAGGTGCACTCACACACTCCTCCAAATGTCGGGCTTTTACTTCAGTCGCGGTTGGATTGTTTACACATGCTTGCTATTTGACAGTGAGATCCATAAGATGGAGTTGGAGCAGGAAACGGATGTAAGAGTAAGGTCCCAGTCTTTCTCCTCCACGCGCACAGAGCCACCGCCAAAGGTACCAGACGTCAAACTGTGTCAACATGAGCTTGTGTTGGTGTGAAACGCTGACTGAAACAGCAACGCTTATTTTTAATCTTTATTGTGTGATGGAATATTTAAATAAGCCAAAGTTCTCACCTCTGATTCTGAATAGCTAACAACTTTTCTCACCTCGGTGCTGCCAGTTTTAGAAAGAAATAGATTAAAAGTGACTGCACTACCTTCAATGGCCACTAGGTGGTGCATCTTCAATTTTCCTCTGAGTCATAAATTCTTTATTTTAAGAATTCGTTCAGATTGATGTTGTATTAATGCTCTAATTTTCTTCTGTTCAAATTAAATTAACTATTAAATACTCAGCATTAATTTTCTCTTTTTCTGTTTCTCCATCATCAGCCGTCCAGAGCTCAAGGCAACACCCTCGCACACATAAAGGTAACCAAAAAGCAGAAAATTGATTTAAGAGTCGTCTGGTAAAATCCACAGTTAGACTGAAAGTGACCCAGATAAAAATACTAAAAAAAAAAAATAGCAATGCAAGTGGAAAAAGTGCCAGAATGAGGCAAATCGTGAAACTAACAAACTAATGTGGTGGGCTTAAAATACCTCCCTCAAAAAATGGTGACATTTCATTTGCATTCGTGTGCTTTTCAGGCTCCAGAGAAAGACAGCAGGATGTTGTGGGAGAAAGAAAGAATGGAGGACACTTTACAGAGACAGAGGCGAGAGATGATGATGGACCATCAGTGGCTGGAGCAGGAAGAGAGACAACTGGTGAGACATGTCGCTCGCTCGCACCAAAACACGTACACCTTAACCTGAGCTATTGCCGACAAACTGACTACCACCGTTAGAAACCTTTTTTTTTTTCAACTTCTGCACACTGCTGCATTCACTGACGCAGAATCATGTTGGTTTTCTTTGGCTCATAGGATCCTATGGTGAGACAAGATTCACTAACCAAGGTATTTTTTCCACCACTTTCTCAATAGCACATGTAATATTAATTGTAAATTTGGACTATGCTTTTTTTTATTTAGCAGTTTATACAACAGAACCAGATAAAAAAAAAAGTGTGGAAGTTTGAATTCATTGTGGATTTTCTGCACAAGGTGTAATTTTATAAGCTCAGATATATGCATACACCCCCACAAATATCTGGTTAAATATCTCTGTGCAAGGTGCAAAATAATCACATGTCTGCAGACGACAATTAAAAAAAAATACTTTATCTATCCCAAAAGAAATATAAATGTTGTATCTCATATCATCCAAAGAAACGAACTGTTTCCAAACTGTTTCCAGCTTAAATGTATCAGGGGTGTCTAAAGTGAGGCCCTCTGAATCCTTTTATTTTATTTCAAGTCCTGTCATATCCTGCAGATGGACAAAATATGTATTTTTCCAAGAGATTTTTCACTAATATTTTTAAATCTTCTTAAATTCAAACATTTTCTGCAATATCATTTCAATTTATTTTTATTTAAAGTTATTGTGAAGTGGAAAGACTAAAACTTTTTCTTTTTGATAAGAGTGTCTCCCTGAATTTATTCTAGTTCAAAAAATTTCAGAAACGGTCTGCTTTTCTTTCTATGTTTAGGATCTATGAGGATTTACAGGTTATTTCTCTCCAGTGATTTGACTCCAATATTTGTTGTTATTAAAATATTGTTTGTTTTAAATTTACTGCTGAACAACTAAACATTAAAAATCAAAAATCACTATAATCATTTTTGTATTTTTAATTGGGGGGGGAAAAATGTGGATCATGAGTATTTTGATCTTGGTCAATTTGACCCAAGTGGTCAAATTGACCTATGGGTATGATCTTTTTTTTATTCATATATACTCATATAAAGTTTAACCAAATATTAGTCAGGGTGTAGTATGATTTTATTTGACCTTATGTGAATAAGAGTCCTAAAATAAGTTGGGTCATCCTTGTGTGGGTAAAAGTTGGTCTGGCTCGCCATCATAGGAGCTGCACCAACAAACAACTTTTTACCTCAAAAGATTTTTTTTTTTATTACAGAAATATAACTCATCAAATTTCCTGCTTCTCTATTTTTTTTCTACAGCTTCCTGAAAAAAGCCCAGTAAATGGTGAGCCCTGATCATCGGTTTTATTTGGTTTATTCCCTGAATCCATCAGCTGTATTAAGGAATATGGCTGTTGCATGTTCATTTATTGAGAGAGCAGAAGATCACCAAGCTTCTTTTCTCCATTGTTAATTTAACCAGGACTGTTTTTTGGTTGCACAAGGGACTGCTCTTTGTTTCACTCGCTTCACATCCCTAAAGCGTGTAGTTTCCAGAAAAGAGAGTCTCGATCATACGTTCCTTGCGGGTTTTTACACAAGTCATGACGTCAAAATTCAATGATCAGTTGGGAAAAACAAGGTCATCTAACCTCTCGCTTGGCCTGCGTTTCCCTCTCAGAACATTTTATAATTAGTCATTTGGTTATTGACGTGTGGAGCCAAAGATTTCCAAAGTTCTCTCTGTGTGTGACTCAGACAAGTTTCTATACTCCCCCACAAGTGTCAGACCAGCATTCAGCACTTCTAAATCAAATGAATGGCTTATAACCAAACACATGCACTCAGAGCTACAATGAATCAGCTTAAATCAAAGCTGCAGCGAACATTTTATTAAATATTTTAAAGAATCTTGAGTTAACTTTTGTTTTTTTGAGTCAGGTCCCCCCGAGAAACCCTCAAAGCCTCCCACCGCCTCACAGGTAAAAACTCACTCTCATGTCATTTTCACAAAATGATTCAGGAGGTGGAAGGTTTCAAGGCTCTGTGTCTTGCTGTCACAGACTCGGCCCACAGCCGAGCTGGACCGGTCCGGAGACGAGGTCTACACCGGCGTCATGGCGATGGTGAAGCAGGTGGTGCAGCTGAAGAACGAAGTCAACACTCTGCCCGCCTCGGAGTATCCCACCGCTGTCAAGGTACACTCATCTCCGAGTCTTGGTGACTCCATGTTCATCATTGGTTGTAAATGAAAAGACCAGAAGAGGGCGCTCTTCACTTCTTCTCACTTTGCTGTCTTCAGGCTGTAGGAATCACTCTCCGCAGTCTGATTCAAAGTGTTGATGAGATTCTGCCGTCTCTGCACAGCTCAGTCACCACAGAGGTAAACTTCAGACGTTTACGCCTCATTTATGGGTTTAAAGCTTTATCACGATATTTGTTTGTCACTCGAACAATGGATAAGATAGATAAAAAAAAGGTTTTGAAATGATCTTCAGAGTGATACGACTATCGCTTCATTTCCTACCCATATCAGATCGAAGGTACCAAGAAACTCCTGAACAAAGATCTGGGCGAGCTCATCAACAAGATGCGGCTCGCCCAGCAGAACTCTGTAACCTCGCTGAAGGAGGAGTGTCAGAAACAGATGTTGGCCGCCGCCCACACACTAGCGCTGGACTCCAAAAACTTGCTGGACGCTGTGGACCAGGCTCGGGTCAGGGCCAACCTGGCCAAGCCCAAACCCAACTCCCAAGATGCAGGAGGAGGCGTGCCGGACGAATAAAGGAAAATACATTCCCTGCTTTGTAAATAAAGATTTATGTTTGAAGTTAAACTGAAATAATTATCAGGATATGTGAAACTTTAAAAGCAGCGATTTTGTACTGCTTATTCTCTAGTTTCATTGTTAGAACACTGTAATAATAAGCACTTCCTGTTCCTGACTCGACGGCAAAATATTTTTGTAATATTGATGCATCACAGCAAGTATTTTTTTCTGCAGGCAGAGTTCTGAGTTTGAGCATTTTGTAAATGCTTGAATTAAAAATATATGCACATACTATCTCCTTTTGTCAGTCACTTATTTTACTTCAAGAAGCATTTTGTAAGCACAAATTTGTAGGGCTGAAACGATTAATGGGATTCATTGTGAAATAATCGTCAACTAAATTAGTATTTGATTAATTGTTGAACTGAGGATACAAGCAAAAAAAGGCAAACTGCTAAAAGTACAACATATTGCGAGCTGTTGAAAAGCCAAAACGAGAAGTAGTTGTTTTTTTTTTTTTTGCTTTAGCTGCATCCTTTGCAACAAAAAATAAAGCTTAAGTGCTATGTTTTTACATTTTAGGTTGGGTAAGTTTTAGGTAAGTTTGTTCCTCTTTAAAAAATAATTAATTTCTATTTCATAAAGAATTTCATAATAAAAATCTACAGAATGTGCCAATTGTTTATCTGTTTAATTGATCAATCGTCAAAGAATAAGAATAACTGATTACTAAAATAATTGTTAATTGCAGCCCTACACAAATGCAAACAATTTAAATGTAAATGGATTTTTTTTTCCCAGCAGGGTTTGGAATTGGTCCAAACAGCCAAGGTACCTAAAGTTGGTTCAATGACTATGGTGTTACTGTGCTTCACTGGCCTGACCCGAACCCCAGAGAGAATCTATGGGGCATCATCAGGAGGACGATGAGAGACATAAGACCCACCAACTGCTATCAAAGCAATTGCTGTTTCCTGAACACCTCAGCATAACCACACGCTGGTCGCCTCCATATCACACCACATTGAGGCAGTAATTCATGCAGAAGGAACCCCACCCAAGTATAGTGTGCATAGGCATAGACATGCATAACAAGGGAGGAATGTCTCTAAATGCCAATTTTCAGGCCTTGAGGCTTCATCTGTGTTTGAGAAGTTCCATCTGGTCCTCCTGCACCTTTAGAGATTTTGCATGTTTACGTGAAAATGTCACGTGATTTGAGGTATGGGCATATAAAAAGGTGACAGTACATAAACATTGTTTGGAGAGGGTAGTGCAAAACCTTTATGCATATCACATAGTTATCACATACTTTGTGTGTGATAACAAAGTATGTCTATAATTATGTTTGTCTATAATTCTAAGTTGCATCTTTCTGGTACAGGTCCCAACAGGCTTTGTAAAGCCACCAAACAGGCTCACATTCGCAAACCACATAAAGCATTTTAACTTAGAAAAGAAAACAAGACTGCAACCTCTCCACTGTGGGAAAGACCAAATGATTTTTTCTTTTCTTTCAGATCAAATGCATTATAATATCAGGAAAAATAGTCTGGAGAGATAAAAAGAAAGTCTTTCAAATAGTCATTTCACTGAATTTTATATTAAAAAGATACATAAAAAAACAACTACACATGTTGTTAGTGTGATTATGTGGGGCTGCTTTACTGCTTCAGGAATTGGATGACTTGATTGAATTAATCACTTCTGCTAAACAGCCTTTCCCCGTTATAAATCAAACAACTTGTTAATTATATTTTGTATTTCCTCAGGTTACCTATGACATTAAAGCTGGTTCAATTTAAGTGTGACTACGACTAAAAACAGGAAATCTGTAAAGGGGCAAATACTTTTTTCACCATTATTCAACATGCTGAAAGCAACTAAAAGTCAGCCAATGTTTCCTAACGTACAAAGACTAAATAAGGGTGGAGTTTGGCTCCTTCTCACATGTCCTCAGGGTTGGGCTGTTCTTTATAAAAGCAACGCTCAGTCGCTTTCCAAGCCTCATTCTTTTTTCCTCATTCTTCGTCTTTTTGGTCCGCTCACTCAGCAGGTGAGTCTTTTATTTTGATCATTTCAGGGCATCTTAAAACAACTCAGCTTGGTGTGATCTGGTACCAGAATTTATTTATGACAGTAAAATGTTCCTGTATCCACACCAGTGCATACGATTGTGGTATTTAAATTGTTTTCTTTCTCTTTTTTTTTACACGTATAGGATGATAGCAGCAACTAAAATCTAAAAATAGTTATAAATAATAGAATTTGTTCTAATAGTGCAAAGCCGATGCAATGCCTCACCTTTTAAGGCTCAGGAACAATGCGGGAATATTCACCCTACTGCGTAATTTGGGGGCTTCATTTTAGAGGAGGAGTGACATTTTACCTGTGCTGCTCTGCAGCCAGAGGGAATCGTGTAAGGCAATACATTCCAACCTAAACGTTGGGCGGAAAAGAAAAAAAATTCTCTCACCTTATATTTCAGTCGGAGGGAGGGGATCGTCTTCCAGGTCAGCCAGTTTAGTGCCGACTGCTTCTGCTTCTGTTCTGAGCAAAAGAAACAGTTTGAGTCATTTTTGTTGACAAGATCGAGACTAGATTGGCATGTTGCATCCTGCCTTTACTTCACTTACTGTATAGACGTACTATACAGGATAATTTGTAACTTTCTTATTGGACTCCATCCCACTAAAAATATGTGACATTTTCCTCACAATTTCAGATGTAAATAAATGCATACGGCCAGAAATCACATCACTTGCTTACACTTAAAATGTAAAATCAATGTTTGTTCTTTTACTAAAACCCCAAAACAAAACTAAGTGATTTAAAGCAATAAAGAACGTACTCTGAACTAAAACAAGAAGAATCTTTATCTCAATTTTATCCACTTGACCTTTCTTCTTCTTCCACTGCTTTACACTCTACCACAGCAGTCCAAGTTGCTATTTATGATGCAAGTCTGCCTTACTTAGTGAGTTTTCCACAACCTGCGTAAACATGGCGACCTGATTGTTTACACCTGTGAATCAGACGTCACTGCAGACAAAGTTATATGCAGCAAAATTGATATTTATTTCTAATACATATTTATGTTTAAACCCATCTTCGCCCAGGTATAAGATATAAAGCAGGTTTAATGACAGAGTTGCAATAATTTGACTTAAATTTCAATCTAACTACAATTCCAATTAATTATCAGATGTAAATTGAAATGCAAAATTTAATTTTAACTCAACACTTGATTTAAGTCTCAAATTTTAATTACATATGGAACCTGATTTACATTTAAAATGACCTTACAAAATATGTATCAACAGATCCATTGTGCATCTAAATGCTTCAAATCTCATTAGTATCATGCACTCCTTATATTAAAATGCCTTAAATATGGCCATTTTCAAATATCTAGTCAAAATACTTATGCGAACTTTGCATTTAAATATGTCAATTCAGAATTTCTGTAAAAATTGTAAAGTCCTATAAGCACTTTTCAAAAAGGACTATAATAGACATACATACACGTTTACTGTAGAATGAAGAAGCTGATCCTCGACGTTGACACTGGAGTCGATGATGCTCAAGCCATCATGATTGCCCTCACTGCTAAAGATGTGAAGGTTTTGGGGATCACCTGCTGCCACGGCAACACTCCTCTGGAGAACGTCCTCACAAACACCCTGCGTGTCCTGAAAGTCTGCAACAGGCTGGATGTACGTCGACAAACAGGTTTTCTTAGTCTGGTTTATAGACTTTGCTGGATGTTTTCCAATTACACGCTCTGTCCAACAGATTCCAGTTTATAAGGGTTTCTCGAAGCCTCTGCTGGCCAGAAAACAGCACGCATCGGATTATCATGGGAAAGACGGACTCGGGGACGTCCCAGACCCAGATGCTCCAAGTGTGGAGCTGCTGCAGAAGGAGAAAGCTGCAGAGGCGATGCTTAAAATTGCAAGGGAAAATCCAGGAGAGGTGGGAAAATAAGTTTTAACACAGTCACACTTTTTTGTCACCACAGACGCAAAATCGCCTTCAGTACAGTCCGCCTCAAGCTCCAAATTTATATGTATCGTGGCTTGCAGGTGATCCTTGTGGCTACTGGACCCCTGACTAACCTTGCAGTCGCTGTGCAGCTGGACCCTTCCTTCCCCAAAAAACTGAAAGCGCTCTACATCATGGGAGGAAACACTGAATGTGGGCACTTTTTTTTTTTTTAGAAATTCAACCCATTGAGTCTCTTTTATTTACCCACCTGCTTTATCCACGCTTACAGCTCGGGGTAACACCACTTCGTGTGGAGAGTTCAACTTTGTGGCCGATCCTGAAGCGGCTTTCATCGTTTTGGACCGCTACACCTGTCCCACCTACATCGCTGCGTGGGAGTTCAGCTGCAGGAGCAGCCTCTCCTGGGTGAGACCTAAAACACAAACGCAATTACACATAAATAAGATTTACTGCTTTAATTACTGCAAACAGCTCTTAGGCCCTTACACTCTTCTACAATGGCTCTTAATAACTTTGGCTGAAATGATAAAGAACCCACTAACACACTAAAATACCGATATTAGGGTTAGGTGATCTTATTATTTACTGTAATACTGGTAAAAGAGACAATAAAAAAATATTTACAACTTCTTTTCTGTCATTTTTTTTGGCAACTGCATGCCACTGCAGTCAAAGCTCCACAAACATAAAATATTTTTGTATTTTGTTGATGCTATAATGGAACCAACAGGGAAAAAAATAGCTGACAGTACAGCCAGTTTTTAGGGTTTTCAAAATTCATTCACAAACATTTATAGTTATAATTGTTACAATAAATACAAAATTTACCACTCTCTCTGCAGTTTAAGGAACGTGTTTCATATGAAAATTCAGAGTTTGGACAACTGATGTTCTATTTAACCAAGAAGGTTTGAGAGAAGGAAAAAACAATTCTAACCACCTTAACACATCACCTTCTTTCAAAAATTAGGACAAAGGACAGAAATTATTCTATTTAGTCTAGAAGGCATTTGGAAAACTGGAAGAATAAAAACAGATACATAATCTGTAAAAATGCCATTTGCATCACCACAACCAAAGTTAGGCAAGAATACAATTCAAATAAGAATACAGGATAGTTAAAAGTGTGACAAATGTCATACCTGGTGGGTTTTAATAAAAAGATGGAAACAACTGAATGCAATTACATATTTATTTAAATAATTTTTCAGTCTTTCTGGAAAGAGTGGCTGTCCGTAAAGACAGAGAAGGCTGCCTTCATCAGGAAGATATCAGATCTTTCAATGAAAGTAAGTTCACTATTATTCAATGTCTTTACGACTGTTTGCAGCAGCTGCATTGTCGTGTTTAATGTGTGCGCAGAAAGCTTGTTCAGCTGAGTATCAAAAAGAAGTAATAGCTGGGCAAGGCTTCAATCCCTGCGACGTGTTCGCGCTTGCCGCTGCGGTAGACGACGGATTCATAACGGAGAGTGAGAAGGTGAGCCTCCATCGCTGTCGCTACTTTTTAAAAAAAAATCCCAGCTTGGTTAAAGTGATTCCTCCGGCAGGTGGCAGTGACAGTGGAGCTGAATGGGAAACACACCCGGGGTATGATGGTGCTGGACTACATAGAGTGCCTGAAGAAGGAGCACAAGGCCGTCATCATGAAAACAGCTGACCTGGAGAAGCTGAAGAAAATGCTGTACAACGCCGTACAGTAGAAACATCACCATGTAACACGAGGAGAACCTGAAATGAGCTTTTGGGTTTCAATATACAGTGTTTAGAGCAAACTTTTTTCCCAATCCTTCCGCCAACATTAATCTGCATAAAGAGGAAAAACTTGGTTACACCAACAACTGATTGGGTCTTTTATTTTATTTTTATGTTTTCTTTTTAAGTTAAACTTTAAAATGTAACCCTGTTTTTGAAAACCAGGCAATTTGTTGCTCTGGATTATATTTTAGCATTAAGAAATTACAACCAGGTGAAAGTTTATTTTTGTATCCTCTACTGACAAATTTTTATGAGTTTTAATGAACAGAAAATGTTTTGGAGGATGCAGAACTATAGTTGCATAATAAACCTTTGCTTTCATAGACAGATGTTTTTGTGTTTTTATGAATACACCCACTCCCTTGACCATCACCTTTTCTGTGATTGTAAGATCTAAAAGAATCTAATCAGAGCTTTTAATCTCTGTGCAGATGAGCTTCTATTAATGAGATAAACTTTGAAATAAATTGTACTCGCGCTTCATAGCAACCTAATATTGTTTCAAGCTGCAGCCACTGAAACTGAAGCAGACTGTTAAAACAGGTTTTCTGTCGGTTCCAAACTTTTGGCCAAGACTTTTAGTTATTATCAAAATTAAAATTTTCTTAATCTGGATCTGCCATTATAAGTACAAATTAGTTCATAGCAGGTGAGCCTTTTTTTTTTTTCCTTGCATGAACTTGTCAAATTACAGTGCATTTGCAAAGTATTCTCAGGATCTCACTTTGTGGACATTTTATGTTAGAGACTAGTTCCAAAGTGCATCAAATTTCTTTTATTTTTGCATTAAAATCCTGCACAGGATCCTCCATAATGCAAAAGTGAGATAATTTATCACAAACAATTTAAGTAAAATCCTTCGAGAACCCTTCAGGCGAAGACTCAATGATAACTAAGGAAGTCAGAACAGAGACTTAAACCTCAATCAATTCTTAAAGGTCTAAATTAGTGTACTGATACATTGACATTCCACAGATTTAATGGAAACTCCAATGCAATGAATATCACAAGAAAACATTTTTAAAAATTCCCAGTAGAAGGCTAACACATGTTGAAGAACTACAGGGAAATGTGGGTTTCTCCTCCAAGCACCCAAACTGAGGTAGTTTAAGTTAATAAAACCCTTTATTGAAAGTGCTTTGGAATGTACACTTTAAGGAAAAAAGAAAAAACGTCTGCATCCCAAGTTTCTCCACTTCATCAAGCAGGATTATCAATTTTTTTTTTCCAAACACAACTAAAGACAAACATTTTTTTTCTTCAAAATGACACCTTTCGGCTTATATTACAACTATATATGTATTGTGTATTTAGCAGTCACACAAGGAGGACATTGATAAAAGTCTGGTTTGTCCCGTTTTTTGTCTGGAGCTAGTACAAACACGTCGCCATTTACTGGAGTTCAACAGAAGAGCTGACAGAACCAAAAGGAGCCAGCTCAGCCTCAATCAAGCCAGAGTCTCAGTTCTCCAAGAGTCAGCCAGAAGTCTCTCAGCCACATTCAGCTAGAAACAGAAAGTTTGAGAGTTTTTCTCTTTGTCTTTTTGTTTGTTTTGAGTTCATCTGGAACCAGCTTGCATCCGATTAGAAATTGAAAAGGTTCCTACTGGACTCGGTACTTATAAAACCAGCAGAGACCCCATGTGAAGTTCCAGCCCAGAAATATAGAGAGGAAGTACAGGAGGCCGAGCAGAGCGAAGGGGTAGAGGAGCACCACAGTGTTCGACAGGAAAGGTAGAGCTGTAAGAAAGAAACAATGGTTAAAAACACAATTTCACCTAAATTCTACTTTGTGGCAGAAAAAGAAATGTTTGTTTCCTGCCAGGCAGAATCAATTTGATACACATAAGTCTCACCGTTGTAGCCCAAGAAGGTGATGTAGAGATAGTAACCGATGGCGATAAGCCACAGAGTGTTCCCAACAAAGTAACCCAGGAACCAGTCTGAGTTTATTACCACAAGATCTGTAAAAAAAAAAAAAACAACAGATCCACATAAACAGTTTGTCTGCAGATCCACAGAGTGCAACACTCTGAAGAAGAAGATAACATACTCACGGTTGATAAAGAAAAGCTGCAAAAAATGCAGAATGACTAGAAGTGGGTAGAAAGCATTTAGATGAACATCAAATGCGTAACCCCACTCGACGTCAAAGTTTCTGCTGGGTTGTTTCAGCAGATATTTGTTGCTGATAAACCTGGAAAAGAAAATTTTATTTTAGCGTGTCTGTCAGAGATCGCTTTGGTATTTTTAATCAGCACAGTAACTCACCACATAAGGGTTGATATGAGCAGACCAACACCTATGCAGTCGACAAAGACCACCCACAGCAGCAGCTTCAAAGTCTCCACGACTCCCATGTCCAGAACAAGACCAAAACCGATCGTTGATACTGCAAAAACAAAGAAATGTGAAGTAACTGCACTAATTTAAATGTTTAATTTATGTAACAAATACAACAAGTTCAAGTTTACCACACAGCCAGATGCTGAGAAGGACCAGAAATGCGGGATCATCCCTTGCCCACTGGTCCTTTGTCTGTTTCCTGTAGTGGAAGTTGCGGTAGACCCTCTGTGGCGATGTGAACAGGTAAAGCATCTGCCACATGGCGAACTCAAAGTCCATCTGTCTGAAATAGAGCAGTCGCCGTAGGTATTTGTAGCGCTTGGCACCTGCTGTGTGACGGGCAGCATCCCTGGAGCTGGGGTCGCCGTTACTTTGTGGCGAGGTAGTCGGCAGCATGGTGCCTGACCACAAATCAGAAAACGCAGGTTTAGAAAGACAGCAATCAAAAATCTGAGTGAACAACTATCTCATGCAGGATTCCTCAAGGTTCCATTTTCAGGTCACTTTTGTCTTGCCGTATTACTCGCATACCAGTTGCACTGTGGATATTCGTAATTGAAAATCTAAAGAACATGTATTTTTATCACATAAATTGAGTTTTAAAGCAGCTTACATAAATCTTGTAGAACATTTAATCTGCAGTATAGCTGTATCATGTTTTACAAACCTCCTCCAACAGTACAATTTCATAATACACAACCAGCTACATGCATTATGCATGTAACTCGCATTGTGACTCAGACACAACTCAAATATTGATAATTCTGTCAAATAAAAACCATTAATAAGGATCTAAAAAACTAAATCTGAGGGGTAGCACGAGCTACAACTGCTACATTAATCAAAACCTCAGAATTATGCATCTCTTATAATATACATACCACTAAAATCTTTTGTTGACTGTACTGGATCAAAATTTAGTCATTTACAAGCCCTAAAATATTATACATCGTTTTTATTTCACGTTGTTTGTTAACAAACACCAGCTACCTAGCTTGTTGCTAACAAGTCTGAGAATTAGAGAGGGCCTGTCTAAGTTCTATCTAAAACTGGCACCTGGTTGATATTTTAATTAACAAAAAATCGTTTCGCAAATCAATAATTTAAATAATTACCTACTTTTGGTTTAATTCTCCTCGGGGGAAAAAAACCAAAACAATTATCCTTCTCGTCCCTGTAGCTGCTTGGAAAACGCTTCCTGGACAGTTGCGAAAGTGCACACGTAGTTACTTCCGGTAAATTTCCCACTTCATCATGGGAAATGTAGTGTATGAGGTCCAGCCGTTCTACAACTCTTTTTCCAAAGAGTTATTGGTGAAACCTGACGCGTACTAATAAAAAACGTGTGTTAAAATCTTTCAAGGCTTCATTACAGAGGAACTGTTGCGTCAAGCTGAAAATCTAGGAAAAACAAAGAGTTTCGGACACAATTTAGGAGATTTCAGTGCAATAGATAGATAGATAGATAGATAGATAGATAGATAGATAGATAGATAGATAGATAGATAGATAGATAGATAGATAGATAGATAGATAGATAGATAGATAGATAGATAGATAGATAGATAGATAGATAGATAGATAGATAGATAGATAGATAGATAGATAGATAGATAGATAGATAGATAGATAGATAGATAGATAGATAGCATTTATTGTCATTGAACAGAATTCAACGAAATTTCCATTGCAGCTCCCGTGCAAAAGGTCAAATATATACAGTATAAATAAGCAAACACACAATAATAATAATAACAATATATACAACTAAATTAACTAAAGGCACTCAACCACACCAAATAAGTAGCAGCAGGTCCAATTATGGCAAAGTACAGATAATGTGACAGTGCAAAGTGCAGAACAATATGGCCGTGTGGGGGTGGGGGATATATATGTGTGACTGCGAGGTTATGATATGTGTGGGAGGGGGGGACGGCAGGGAGTAATGGCTCTGATACAGTAGATCTCAAAAGCCTACACATCTAAACATATTTTGTTATTAAAAAAGTACGATGAGAAATAATTTAAGAACTTTTCCATAATTCATACTTCATAACACACACGTTTCCAAAAAAGGTATTGCAGATCATAAGAGTTGCGCAGGATGAGAACTAACTTTCTGGAGCAACATGTCAGTTTAAGGTGATTCTGCTAAGTGGCCAAATTAAGTCAAAATTATGAGATTAAAGCCAGAAGTCTGCAAAAAATAAATAAGCAAATAAAATTAATTTAAAAAATCTCTGCGGACAGCTGGATTGAGTGTCTTAATTTTAAAAATGTGATGCACCTTTACCTTTTGGCCAGTGGGTGGCAGATTTTTACCTAATACACGTCGCTTCTCGATTTTACCATCCAAACCTGTAGCAGACAGCTTACACTTTATGTAAAGCTTAACTATAATAGTAAAACCATTCATTAAACTCACTACTTACATTACTCACAGACTAAACCAGAACATTGAGAATAAAGTTAGAATAGTTGTTTAAAATCCTCTTTCGTTAAAACACATAGAGGAAAAAATATTTTACAAATTATTATTAATAATAATAATAATAATAATAATAATAATAATAATAAGCATAAAACTTATTTAACATAATTCAGATTGTGTCAGTCTTGCATAAAAATTTTGAAAGGTAAAGAGACTTTTATTGTGAAAATTCAGGCGGTACAACGGAAGTGAACAGTAGCGTTTCCGTTCACGCCATAGTCACTTCTCCGGTGAGATAACTAACATCACAGCTGTTCTGGTCGAGAAGGCCAAATAGCAAAAGGTGAGAATCAACAACACATTTTACATGGATGCAGGTGCAGACAAACATGTTAAGCAAGGAGAAGACGGATAAAAATATATATATTTTGGAGCGCGTTTATTTTGGTTCCGTCTAACAACCCTCACTGTCCGTGTCCTTGAGTACTGTTAGCTAACGTTATTAGCTCCCTGGGAGATTCATGCAACCACCTCATTTCATATTACAAAAAAACTGTTATTCATTAAGTAGCATTTTTAAAACTTAGACGAACATTAAGTCCGCCCTTACCCCTGCAAATGTCAGAGAAACGTCAGGTAATTCACTTTGGGAGCAAAGACACTTGTTATTGTTGACAGGAGCTAACTATTGATCCAGACTAATAATATTTCTCTGTTACCAGCTTCATTAGTCAATATTACTTATTCTATTACTTATTCTTACAGCACAGTCTGCGGTTGTCAGAGACATTTTTAAGCACCTTTTGCCTTTTTCTGCTCTGTTCTGCTATTATCATTATACAAGAGCTTCTTGTCATTGATTATTAATGAATACAATTTCAAGTCTTAATACGTTTACGATAATATTTTGTTAAGAATAAACTGTCCCTTCATTCAAACAAGTATAAATTTAATGTATCAGTGTCTTTTTCCACACACAAAACTTGGTCTCTTAAAATTTTACTTAAATGTAATACTTAATAATAATAATAATTTAATAATATTTTAGCAACTTCAGAAAATGACTTGAATTTGAGTCAGGAAAAGTCTGAAACCTAGGAAAATGATCTGAATCTCTAGAACTTTATGAAACAAATCTTCTCTCTCCTTTTTTCACTTTTTAATGCAGTGTATTCTGTTGCATGTCACAATAAACCTCAGTATTTCGCCTTGCAGCGTCATGTTGCGACTGCCAGCAGTTGGTCGAGCTCTAGCCGGGGCTGCAAAGGGCAGCCTGGCTCCTTCCAATCCCGGTAAGATCCAACAACACTTACTGTTTCAGTTTCATTGCCGAACATCACATTTAAAAAACAAAAACAAAATCATAATTAATCATAATTATAAATTGAGCACTTTTTTGCAGCATAGCAGTAAGTGTCAAATATTTTGTTTCTGTAATTGCTGATCAAGTGAAGCAGTTTTAGCTAATCGTTCATTTTCTTTGTGCATCTTCAGTGCGCTGTGCTGTGCGCGCTGCCAGCAACATGGTGGAAGTGTTTGTGGATGGGAAACCAGTAGAGGTGGAGCCTGGGACCACAGTCCTGCAAGTAAGAATCCTCAGACGGTTTTGATGCAAACTAAAAGAGTTGTGTGTCGCGATGCATTTAAGTATTTACTAAATGTTATAACTGATGATTATTTTGAACAACTGAAAGAGATATTCCGATCAGGCCGATACAGATATCAGCTCTTTCTTGAGGTCTGAATGGCTGATTGGTTTTCTTTTCAGGCTTGTGAGAAAGCAGGAATTCAGATCCCGAGGTTCTGCTACCACGAGCGTCTCTCGGTTGCAGGAAACTGCCGGATGTGTCTTGTGGAGATTGAGAAAGCCCCAAAGGTATTTTTACATTGGGCTGAAGGAGTATTAAACTTATTTGGCACCGCCCTGAAATGATTTATGACAAAGTTTATAACAGATGTGTTTATGCTTGTGGTCTCCAGCCAGTGGCAGCCTGTGCCATGCCCGTCATGAAAGGTTGGAATATCCTCACAAACTCGGAAAAGACACACAAAGCCAGGTACAGGATTTAGTGACCACGGTGTGATTTTCACAGTACGATGCTTTTAGGGTTTAGAAGATGGCAAATAAACTTTGTGAACGTGTGCCATTAGAGAGGGTGTGATGGAGTTCCTGCTGGCAAACCACCCACTGGACTGCCCCATTTGTGATCAGGGTGGAGAGTGTGACCTGCAGGTAAGTTTGACTCTGTCCACAAGAAAGACTTTATTAGGATCTTAAGCTGTAGATGGTGGGAAAGTGAAATCTGTTTTCAGGACCAGTCCATGCAGTTCGGCTCAGACCGCAGCCGTTTCACAGAAGGAAAGAGAGCAGTGGAGGACAAAAACATCGGACCGCTCATCAAGACCATCATGACCCGCTGCATCCAGTGCACACGCTGCGTCCGGTGAGTGAACCATACATACGTCTGGCCAGGTCAGCTGAATGGCAAGGATTCAATCATTGGTTTTCTGAATTGTTTTCCAGTTTTGCCAGCGAGATCGCCGGAGTGGAAGACCTAGGAACGACAGGAAGAGGAAACGAGCTGCAGATCGGGACATATGTGGAGAAGATGTTCATGTCAGAACTGTCTGGGAACATCATAGACGTCTGTCCTGTCGGGGCGCTGACCTCCAAACCCTACGCTTTCACCGCCAGACCCTGGGAGACGAGGTAGAGCAGGGTTTAATGCTCCTCTATGACCATGCAAAACAGAACATTTCTGTTCATTTCCATCGTTCTTGCAGGAAAACTGAGTCGATTGACGTGTTGGACTCTGTGGGCTGCAACATCGTGGTGAGCACAAGAGGAGGTGAGGTGATGAGGGTGATGCCCAGGCTGCATGAAGACATTAATGAAGAATGGATCTCTGATAAAACCAGGTGACGCACCAATGCCCCAAAACAGGAACTTGTCCCCCTCCCTCAGATGTTTAATCAATTAATTAAATGTGTTCACAGGTTTGCTTACGATGGGCTGAAGAGGCAGAGGCTGACCCAACCAATGGTGAAGGACAATTCAGGTCAGCTGACACCAACCACCTGGGAGGATGCTCTCACTCGTGTTGCAGGAGCTGTAAGTTTATTACAGCTGCTTTACTGGTTTCTGTTTAGCTACATGTTCTAATTTGATGTGATTATCTGTGCAGCTCCAGAGCGTTCAGGGCAGCGAGGTCGCGGCCATCGTAGGAGGGATGGCAGATGCCGAAGCTCTGGTTTCCCTCAAAGATCTCCTCAACAGACTCGACTCTGAGAGCCTCTGCACCGAGGAGGTCTTCCCCATGGCAGGAGCAGGGTGAGGAAGGCTCTGCTTCCCTTTCACTTCACATTATTCCTAATATCGAACGGCACTGAATCGTTGCTCTCTCTTCAGCACCGACTTGCGCTCCAATTACCTGTTGAACTCCCGCATCGCCGGCATCGAAGAGTGTGATCTCCTGCTGCTTGTGGGAACAAACCCTCGCTATGAGGCCCCGCTGTTCAATGCCAGAATCCGCAAGAGGTAAAACAGACCAGGGAGAAACGTGTGGAAAAGTTTACACATGTTTGTATAGGTGCTTGAAGTCCTTTTAAAATGTTTTTCAAGGTTTGAAAAGTGATTAATTTCTGTCTAAATCCTTGAAAGTGCTTGACATAATACTTTTTCAAGGCCTTGCATGACTTTCTTCTTTCTTGTATGCAGCTGGCTTCACAATGAGCTGCGCGTTGCCTTGGTGGGCCACCAGGTTGATCTGACTTATACATATGAGCACCTGGGAGAGGAGAGTTCAGTCTTGAAGGAGCTGGCAAATGGCACGCATCCGTTCAGTCAGGTGACTGACACACAAACTCGCTCGGATCATTGTGGACATCTTAAATCCCTGGTCTACAGTACACAGGTTCTCCTTTCCTCATCGTCTGCAGGTCCTCGCAGCTGCAACACATCCGGCTGTGGTTGTGGGAAGCAGTGCACTGCAGAGAGAAGACGGTGCTGCGATACTGAGCGCCGTCTCCACCATCGCTCAGACCGCCAGGGCCAGCAGCGGGGTGGAGGACGGCTGGAAGGTCCTCAACGTCCTGCACAGGTACGGCTTTCCAAAGCTCTAGATCAATGTGGAATGAAGAACATGAGGTTGTAAGTGGTGTTTTTTGTGCAGAGTGGCCAGTCAGGTGGCTGCCTTAGATCTAGGCTACAAGGCCGGTGTTGACACAATCAGGAAAAATCCACCTAAAGTCCTGTTCCTGCTCGGAGCTGATGCCGGCTGCATCACCAGAGCCGACCTGCCGAAGGACTGCCTCATCATCTACCAGGGTATGCACACAGAAAAATCACACCGCAAATATTTCAGCCATTCCTGGATATTTAAGATGAATTTTCACTCCTCCAGGCCATCATGGGGATGTGGGAGCTCCTATGGCAGACATCATCCTACCTGGTGCTGCGTACACGGAGAAAAACGGTACCTATGTCAACACTGAGGGCCGCAGCCAGCACACCAAGCTGGCTGTCACTCCCCCTGGCATGGCCAGAGACGACTGGAAAATTATCAGAGCTGTATCTGAGGTCAGTCAGTCCACTATCATTGCTCAGAAGTTATTTAGTGACATTTTTATGAGCGATTGTTTTGATTGCAGTTAGCAGGTGTGACGCTGCCCTATGACTCACTGGAAGAGGTCCGATCCAGGCTGGCAGAGGTCTCTCCCAACCTGGTCCGTTATGATGATGTAGAGGAGGCGAACTACTTCAAACAGGCCAATGAACTCTCAAAGGTTGGAAATGATTCTTCCTCTTCTTCCTGCCATTCTTGCTCTCAGACATAAATGTTTTTCTAATGTTTCTCTTTATTCCCAGACTGTAAGTCAGGACCTCATTGCAGCTCCTCTGGTGCCACCTCAGGTCACCGCTAAGGACTTCTACATGACCGGTAATTTCAATGAATTAGTAAAACTCCACAAAATGAAAAGATGTGCCAAACCAAACATGCTTCTTCCTCGTTCAGACTCCATCAGCAGAGCTTCCCAAACTATGGCCAAGTGTGTCAAAGCTCTCACAGAGGGAGCCGCTGCGGTCGACGAGCCATCCGTCTGCTGAACACCTCCATCTGCCCTGAAACACAAGTCTCTGTTGTTCTATAATTTAAACTTTTCCTCGTTGTATACATTACATTGTTTTCACTCTGTGAAGCAGCTTTATTCAATAATGCTGAGAAATATAAATAAAATCTTAAGGATGCCTTTATTCAGTCTACAGTGTTGTTCATTTATTATAATGCATCTTCATAACCAATCAATCGTTTATATAGCACTCTACACAACTGCAATGAAGAAGACCAAATTGCTTTACAGAGCCAAAAATAACAAAACAACAGATAAATACAACAAAAAAAATCAGTGCAGAACTAAAGATGATTTGTCTCTTCATTACAGAATGCAGACTGGTCACTGACCTTTAACAGCAATATGTGACCTGCAAGAACCTGTCTTCCAGGCATTTAATTGTCTAGAAACAAATATTGTAACTAGTTACAATCCAACCACTGGCTTAGCAAGTAGAATTGTCGGTTGCGGTTCTGCTACCAGACAATTTGCCCCTGGGCAGTCACTCAAACCTTTAAACGTATCTGTGTAGGAACGTGCGTTTTTGCGTGCGATGGGATGAAAACCTGTCGACTGACTGCGATGGTGTAGAAATTAAAGGTATCTGTTGATAGATATTGATATTTATCTACACAGTGGAGCCAAACGTATACGCCAAACGGGGCGACTGTGGCTCTTTGGTAGAGTAGTCGTCTTGCGATCGGAAGGTTGTAGGTTCGATTCCAGCTTCCTCCTGCCACATGCCTCTGGGCAAGGCACTTAAGCCCAAATTGCCTACCGATCTGCGTATCGGTGTATAAATGTGTGCATGTTTGTGAGTGCGATTGGGTGAATGTGACTCTAGTGTACAGCGCTTTGAGTGGTCAAAAATGACTGGAAAAGCGCTATATAAGTTCAGTCCATTTACCATTTATCACATGCAATGGATTGGGATGCTGGGCTACAGCAGGCGCCAAAATGTCGGCTGAAACATGATGATCAATAACTGAAGCACGGCATTGATCAGACGCCCACAGATATTTAAGTAATAATAATGAGATAAGCATTTTCCTATTGCTTGCACATTCAAAACTACAGAAGCTCAATATTATATGAGACAATGTTTCTGCATGGTTCTAATTCACTGCAATGGTGTACATATTTCTTTAATGGAGCCAAAATAAGATTTGTGTTTGGACTTGGACCCTGTTTCTTTGGATAAATTGCTCCTGTCATGTCCTGTCCACAGAGAAAGACCTGTTATAACCAAACACAAGTGCAGAGTCACACAGGCACCCTGCAGGAGAGAAGACAGTCGCATCTGTGTAGTGTCTGACTGGGAGGCAAGCTGATTTCTGTTTTCCTTTTACTCCCCTAGATAGTTTGGTTGTTTTTTTTTTTGTTTTTTTTTTGCTTTGATCTCTTGTAAGTTGATAACATAACATTAGTCTGCAAATTGGAAAGAATGGTTCCTGTTAAACTCCTCATTCTGGGAGCTCAGAACACTGGAAAAACAGGTAAAGTGGACAACTTAAAACTTCAAGGGGAAACGGAAATCAGATTGATTGTATGAATGTTTTAGGATAAGTGCTAAACAAGAGAGGTTTTAGGATAAGTGCTGGTTCAAAAGACAGAGAAAAATGGAAACTTGGCATGGATCTGAAGTTGACCCACAAATGTTTTGCTGTCAGATTAGTGTGAGCATTGACAGGTTATATGTGTTAGATGAAGGATGTGTTTCTGATTTTTGCTTCAGTAGTAAAAATCTAGCATAAAATATGATGTTTGCATTTCTGGATCTCTTGTCTTATATTGTCTTCTGTGTCGCTGTTGTTGTTTTCTATAGTGTCTTTGAAATCAAACATTTCTTCCCCTTTGGAACCACAAACTTCAATGTGTTTTATGAGCGTAACGTCTGATTTTAATGTGGAAAGAAAATCTAAACCAATTTTAACATTTTCACACATTTAAAATCTGAAAAGCTGGACATGCTAGTGCATCAACTCTGATGAGCTTACCTATCCATTCTGATAAAAAGTATCCCCCACCCCACACAATGTTGCTTCCTCCACCATGTTTGACTGTAGGTATGATGGATACAGGATAAAGTGAAGTGTTTATTTCAGCTTGAAAAAATTACATTTCTTCTCACCTAAATGTTTCTTGCAAATCTATTATCATTTCCCTTCCACTGCACAATAATGCACTACTTTGTGTTGATACACAAAGTAAAATACCAATAGATAAATTGGTCATCTCTAACTGCATTTCTTTATGAGAACTTAAGTTAGATTTTTATGCTATCTTGCTCTGCTTTGCACTGCTTTACAATTTCTTACTCCTCTCAATTTGTTGATTTGTTGTTTGCAAGTGTTTTCTTTAGAATTTCCAAGATTTTGCATCAATTTAATGCTTTCTGTGTTCGTAAGCCTGATTTAATGGGATTATCTCTCAGAAGCACTGCCTTATGTGTGAAATTTCTTTTGTAAGTCCGCATGTGTTGTGTTGCGGGTTAGGCACTGTGCAATGATCATGTCTGTTTTGTATCTCCAGCACTGTGTGTTCGGTTTATAACGAAGCGTTTTATTGGCGAATATGACCATAAGACGGGTGAGATTCCAGTAAATATTATTCTATTTCTGACATGGAGCATACAGTAATGACTAAGGTATTTCTGCAGAGGTGACATACAGATGTAGTCGGACAGTGGACCAGGAAACTGTTGATCTGGAGATCTTGGATTTACCTTGTAAGGTAGGTTTTAAATATTATTTGTCAAAAGTAACAATGCATCTATTGGAAAGTGGTACTGATTTAATGAGAAACGAAGCAAATTATTTCTACAACTATTCCTACCTTCAATACAAAAGCTGCATATTAACATTTAAGCAAAAGATGCTATTTCCAAGTCAGTTTGGAGGCTAGTTTAGTACTTAGCAAGTCTCCAAATTACAAAAAATGCAAACCTACTTTCACCAGCCTCTAAATCTCACGGAATAATGGTAAAAAAAAAAAAAAAAAAAACTACAGAAATGAGTGTGTGAATTGTATTTATAAATCTAGCTTCTTACTTCCTCTTAGCATTTGTGCGAAACTAAGCTAAGCACTTTGCTTCAAACTTTTATACAGCTCAGAGAGCTTTTTTGACTATGTGTCTCTGAACTAAGGCTTACATATAATGCTAACAATGGCTTAATTGTAGTATTTTATGACACATTCTGCTCTAGAACTCTGTGGCTTCTATTGAGTCCTCCATTCGCTGGGCTGATGGTTTCCTACTGCTCTACTCTATCACTCAGCGCTCCAGCTTCCTGGAAATCCCTCGACTTAAAACGCTCATCGACAAAACCAAGCAAAGTCTCGGTAACGATCACCGTCTTCACTACATGGAGTCGTTCAAGTTACTGTTCTTGCCTTAATTTTAGATAAAGTCTCTTTAAGGATCCTTGAACACATGCAGCTGAACCTTTGACCTTTCTGTGTTCATTATGTTGCCCTCCAGAGACAGTTTGTTCTCTGGTTGACATCTGTCTTTTGTCACCTACACACATGAGCAGCTGGAGCTAACTCACATTCCTTGTTTGGTAGTCCATCCTGTGCTCTGTAGGCAGACTGCATGCCAAGGCATCATCCTGCTCACTGCTGTTTTACTGCCATTTTATTGTGTGTCAGTTTTTCCTACAGTGCTGGTAGCCAATAAGGCAGATCTGGAAGTCGGCAGGAAGGTGACAACAGAGGAGGGACAGAGACTCGCCAAAGATTTAGGGTTTTGTATACTTATGTTTGTACAACTGCTCTTTAGAAATGTAACATTTCAATTTGTTTCCCTGCTGATTTTCTTTATGTGTCTCATGTGCAGATGTGGCTTCAGAGAGCTGTCAGTAGCTGAGGCAGTTTTATCAGTGGAAGCAGTAATTTTCCAACTCATCAGGTCTGTTTTTGCGTTTTTTATTTATTTTTTAACACAAACTGCTAAAACATTTCAATTTGACACTTTACCAGTCATGCACATTATATGGTTAGATCAAACTACATCACTGATGTTGAAATTTTATGCAGCCCTTGTGGTTTTTAGCTTTTTTAAAATGTTATTTTGTGTTTAAACAATGTAAAATATATTTTGAATGTCACTTAAATGCTTGGTCTACATAAAACTGTAGACATTTTTGGTCTACATTTTATGTACTTGTCATTGACAGGAATTTAAATATTGTTGGTCTATTTATGTATTAGTTTTGTCTTGTTTTATTTTCTTTAGCTTAGTTTTTTTTTAGCATGGTATGTTTTTGTTTTACTCGTGTATGGAAAAGATATAAATGACCAAAATAAATAATTAAAATAAAATAAAAAAATATCAAAATAAATTGATGAGGTTTGACCTTAAACCAGACACTTATGCTGTCAAATGCAAAAATCTTATTGCCAGACAGTGTTAGGTTTGGAAGGTTTTTTCTTAATAAATAAACATACGGCTCTCTGAAGCCACAATAATCCAGATTATTTAGTTCTTTATTCTGTCTCAGACTTTAAAAGCTTTTGCTGGTTTGGGGGAGCTAAGAAACAGTTCAATTTTCTTATGTCTCTAGCCTCCCCTGGCGTTGCTCCTATGTTGTTTCATGTGCGACAGGCTGACGTTGGATCAGCAGCGCCCCCTACCTGACAGGCGCTCCTACATGCTGACAGTCCGCCATGCTTTGACCAGGAAGCTGACGCGCTCAAAGACAATGCAGTGGTGACAGCAGCAAGCTATTCAGCCGGGATCTAACTTTTAAGTGATTTTATCTGGAGACATTTTATAAATAAAAACAAAATTATCAAATTTGTATTTGTGTAAGGATAAAAGCGAAATTAACTACGTTTCTTCTGTTGGTGTCTTTTCTTTTAATAAAACTGAAGTATTTGCTTACATAGATTTACTTGTTGTATTGTTATGTGATTGTTCCACCAATAGAGGGAAGCGAAGTCAACTTTTCTCCCCATCTTACCTTGCAGATTTTGGCCAGACCCATGAACTCCTTTGGTGTGGAGGGACTTGTCTGACCCGACTCTAACCCTCTAAATACTTTTGCTTATCAAAATGTAAGATTTTATAGAAATAACGCCAGAATAAAAGAAAACTTCAAAATCAGATGGCCAATTCTTGGAAATAAATGATGATGATCTTGCTCTATGATGCAGATTTCATCATCTCAATGCCACTCATTTAGAAAGTAGCACAAGAAACTCAAAAGACATGCAGTGAACTTGTTGTTAGAGTTCAGCAGTGGGACTGTGAGGAAAACAGCTGCTTGAACAGTGCAGATGATGATGTAAGAGCATGTAAAGAATGAAGCTGGCTTTCATTACCGACCTGGCACTGCTCGACAGCGTCCCTGCATTTCCCCCGCAAGCTTCTCGCCCTTCTTTGAACTTCTGAACTTCACAATCACAGCGAGGCATCTGAGGGGCGAGACAAGAAAGGGGAAGACTGTGAACGGCAGAATATGAGGCAAATCCTGACGAGGAAACAAAAAAAGGAGGAAAAAAATCGGGGTTTCTTTGTCGAAGTTTGGTCTTTTTTTATTGGAACCACAATGAGTGAGCAGTCTCTAACTATTTGTTATAGAAAATTGGAGGTGTGCTCACCCGCGGCTCTACAAATTTGTCCACCCCCATGGCCATTTATTATACGTCAGTCACTCCACCCTGTTGCCACCAAGCCAAAAAACCGCAAGGCCCTTTGGTTGTATATATAAACACACATGTTTAAACTATGCAGAAAGTTGCAGATTTAAACTTTCAGCTTGATTGATATATCCATACACTGAAGCATATGAAGTCTATACTTGGTCGGGGCTCTTTTTGAGTGAACTACTGCATTGCTGTGGCATTTAGGCAGTCTATAACTTTAATCCAGTCACATTTTTTTCTTACGCTAAATTTTCTAATATGTAAGCTGGGATACAGTCTTTCTATTTTAATAGAAAATTAAGGAAAGCATCTGGTTTTGCTCGTCATGTGGCTTCTTTAAAGCTACATGACGAGCAGAGACAGGGGGCTGATTGTTCTCATTCTAATCAGTTCTTTTATGATAACAGCAAATGGCAAAGCATCGATTTACATTCAGTGCCATGAAAGAGTGTGACAGTGAATCTACTAAAGCCAGTTAACAAAGTTAGTTGCATTAATGGTAATTGAGAGAGCGTCTCACAATCCGCACATCCTCCACCTCGGAGTAGTTTTCAGTTGCGGTGCAACAAACCTGAACGGATTAGAGAAGCAGTAAAACAAGCGAGAGGGAAGAGAAGGATGTTGATCAACAAGAGGTGATGACATCAGGGCAGTCGCCAGGGAGACAAAAGGTCAGGACCCCCAAGTCAGCTATTTTTTTGGCTCAGAATAGAAGATGAGTCATGCCCGCATCATCACACAGACAGCCAATCAGGAGCGGAGGATCAGAGCAAGCGTCAGAAAATTTTCATCCAATCATTAATTGACTTAGATTCAAATGAAAGTCTTGAAACAGTGAATAAAGTAGGTCAAATAAGAATTTAACATTTATTTTAGCAAATATATTTCTAAAGCAGAAATTCAGATTGAATTCAAGTATTGAGCAGAAAGCTTAACATGTTGACCTGAACATTTTCATTTTAACATCTGTTTTAAGTTATTTTATTTTAGTTTTTTTTAGTTGAATGTTGTGCAGCATGAGTTGTGGGGGATGAGCTATACAAATAAAGTTGACATAAAGACAAGATGCTTCAAAATTGCCTGCAAAGCCCCAAAATCAGCTTAAATCTGTAAACAGATTGGATTATTTTATTAAGAACTCCTTTAATTTATTGACATGGGTAACAAATACCTACATATTTCAGTAATCTGTTTTCAATTCTTTATGGAAAAAAAAATTTTATTCACTAAAATGACAAAATTATACCTAAATATCTCAAAAATATATGTATACATTTTAGCTTCTGTGTATTTTCTCAAGTTGTCTTCCTTTAAAGTTAAAATTTGTTTAAAGATCGAATAATGTTCTGAGGTTCTTGACACAGATTCATGAGAAATTTGCTCAAAGGATGATTTAAAATGCTGCCGAAAGAATTCTGCAAACAGAAAAGCTCTAAGTGCCTGGTTTAGGTTTAAGTCCTTTCATCAGCCTCCTGTCACACATCTGGTTTCCTAAGAACAGCTGTAAAAACTCACTTCCAACGAGTCAAAAGGAAAATTTACTGCATAGGTGATGAACAGCATTTATCAGCTGAACATACTTCAGAACAAGAATGAACTAGAAGATGATCCTGAAGTCTCAGATATTTAGGTTCATTTTTTTTATTCAGAGGATAACCAGAAATGGGACCGATTCAGGCATAAGTAGGTCATGTTTCATGTGTCGGGGAATGGTGAAAAACTGTTTTCAATCAGTAAAAGACGACTTCGATGAACATCTTTTTCAGGAAGGATCAGACAACCTGATAAAATTTTCATAATCTGAGAAGTATGTGGCTGAGAAAACTCATCTATGCCTGTTGTTACTCCATCATAACAACCTCAGGATTTATTAGGTTCTACTGTGGATTGCTAAAGGTCACTTCGGTTATACAACACCGAGGTGTGTGTGGGAAAAAAAATAAGGACGCCTTGTCCCTTGGGCAGATACACCTTCGAAAGCTGATATGCGGAGGCCGAAACTAGCCTGGGTAGAAGCGAAGAAGTGGGGAAATGGTTCATAAGATAAGAGTAGAAAGGAGAAAATGCAAGACTGAAAGTGGAGACAATAGCCTGAAGAGAAAAAGCTAATTTTGAATCTTCTCTGACCCTTTTATGAACAATCTTGACAAGAATCATCTACTTGGATGATTCTTGTGAAGAATCATCCAAAATCCTCCTTACTGAGGATTTTGTCCTCAGTAAATTATCATAAACCGAATAAAACGCTAACAGGCTTTGTTAGCAACTTAAAAGTGGGCAAAAATTTACCTTTCATGCCTCACAAATGTCACATTTTGAAGCTTTGCTACCGCTTCTCAGTTGGTTTTAGGCCTGTACTTTGACTGGTCCATATTAGCTATTTGCCATGATAAGATTTAAACTTCTAGCTGGATGTTCAGGGCCATATTATTGTTGGAAGGTAAAACTCTTCACCAGTGTTAAGTGTTTTTCAGCATCTAACAGAAAACATTTTGGAGCTTTACCTCATTCATCCCTTCCCAGACGCATTGACAACATGACATTCATGGTTTGGTTGCAGATTGTCTTATTAATCAAATCTATCTCATATGTAATCCCGAATGTACCTAGATGCAACTTTTCCTCCGGTGAGCAGCTCTGTATGTGCAGGAAACAGTAAGATAAGAGTAAGAGACAGCCAGTTCTTGCAATGAGCAGAGCATGAACAGGAATATGTTGTTTCAGATTATTGTTTGACCTTTTAAGACTCACAAGCAGGAGTGTTGCCAAGGTGGCGTTGCTCTGCTCATTTCCAGCTGGGATTTATTATGTTAAGAACCGATTCAATATGGAGAGAAATCTGTTCCAATGTTAATAAAGGACTGAAGTGGTGTAAAAGTATTGGAGCTCCATCTATGATGAGGAAAAAAAATACATTGTGATAACTTGGACCTCAAAGGTAACAATGTTGACAATCTTCAAGATTTATAGAGTATTTAAAATATAATGGAGATTTTTATAACCCATTGTTTGTACACTGCAAAAACACAATATCTTACTAAGTAACTTTTCAGCAAGAAATGTGAGTTTGTTTTAAGTCAATAATTCCTTAATATTGATGAAACAGTGCTTGTTCCATAGGCAGATTATCTCACTTATAACAAGACATTTTTCCTTTGTTAAAAGTGAAATAATCTGCCTATAGAATAAGCACTTTGTTATCAATATTAAGTAATTACTGACTAAAAATAAGCTATTACATCTAGCTAAAAAGTTACTTTTGAGTTAGTTTTGTCTTATTTCACGTTTCTAAGATATTTAGACATGCAACCCTGACAAAAAGGTAAGATTTTGTGTTTTTGCAGTATTACAGAGACAAAGCCAAAGCAAACAAGTTTTGCAAAACACATAACCTTTGGAGAACATGAATATCTAGAATTAAACCTTCAACTCTTCTGGGTGAGTTAGCCTGTCATGCAGTTGAACTTTTCTGTTACATAAGGTCAACTCTTTGCACTAAAAGTCTGGTGGTTGAATAGCACCTAAGAGCAAAATCTAGCAATTAGGGAATTAAGCCTTTAACAGCAGGATGAGGGATACAGAAAATCTTTCTATCAAGTCATTCAGGTAAGTCTGGTTTACTATGTCAAATGATAATTCACAAATTTACCATTTGTAGATTGAAATATGCTTAAAAAGCAGCATAGAATATATTAAGACAATGAATCAAAGAAACATGTTTTGATGGATGTGTTCATTTGAGTTATTTATTGTCTAATTTTATCTTGTCTAATCTTATTGTTTAATATGCAGCACAATATGGTGGTAATCCAATATACACAGTTATCAACTTCATGTTTTACCTTCAATTAGATGGTTCATTCAAAAAATATTGCACAAGAATGAACTAAAAACTTATCTATGCTAACAGCGCCTGTCGACTGACAGATATTGATTATTGACTATATAGTGAACACATGAAAGTCTCTAAATGTTCTACTGAACTTTATTTTAACAATTCTCTAACCAGGGGTTAGAGAACATTAGTTAAACATTACTTTGATTTTCCAGTGCATATTGGTTTTAGCCATTGCCCACCATTCAATTTTCATTCCTTATGGCAATAAGATGATTGAAATGCTTAAAAGCTGTGTGGCTTCTTCCTTTCTGGGTGGCCTTTCAGCCCGTGTCAGTAAAGAACTCACTCACTAGCCAAGTTTCCATCAATGTTTTTTAAGTGGATTACAAAGTATTGCACTAAAAACTGTTGGTAGCTCGTCATATGGCCTATTTCTCAGTACAACTCCAGTAAAACCGTTGTTAAAGCCTTAATAGAGGAGTGATGTTATGCTCACTTCCCAAAGGTGGAAATTCAGAAAGAGCAGTTTTTAGAGACAGAAGCCCAATTTCAAGGCATTAAATTACAAAGTAAAATTTATTTTAAGTCATATTTTATATCTATATAGCATTTTTATAACTGGATGTAACATAGTTACTTAATTGTGCTATAAAATGTCACTAGAAAATGCATAATACTGCCCCTTTAAATACATCCACCGTTATGTATGTTTAATTCAAGTGTTATATTATCTGTGCGTTCCTAAAATTTGAATAAAATTGTAAAATTAGAGTATCTAGAATTCAAAATGTAAAGAAAGAAAAACAAAAAAATATGTCATTAGTCCTGAATTTAGCATATAGAAATAGTTTCGGTAATCCTAGTTTCTTAAAACTTCCTAAACTGACGCAACGGGGAGGGGTTACACTGAATAATCATTAGCACACGCAAATAATTTGTAGGGGTGTTAAATATTTGACGTCAAGGGGCGGGGCTGTATTGAATATTCATCGGCGCGTGGCTGGGAGCGCACGCGAGCGGAGAGGAGGACAGATGACGACCGAGATCCGCTCCGCTGCAGCGCAAGGAGGAGAGACGCGGAATGATGTGTAAATCATCCCATTTTCACGTTTGACACCGAGACAAGTTGCTTCGGCTGGACTCAGCTCATCTCTCCGGCTGTAAATAAAGGAGGCTGGAACCATCTGAAAACCAACTGTATTATTTTTAATGAGTTGATTTGAAGACTTTTCCCTGTCCATCTGTCTTTTAAGAGCAGCAGACAGACACAGACAGTCATTATGGAGTCTATCTTAGACAGTTTAACAGAGGAGAAACTCTATTCCTCCGGAGGAACCAACCTGTTGGACCTGGAGGAACTCAGCGACGGTGATTTCCTCACTAACGTGGTGAGTTGTGGGTCTAATTAGCTGATTGTCTGTGTGTCTTCCTGCTACGTTTGAATTAACTCACCCCCCGCACCGACTGTTCCGCCCGGAGCCGGACCTCATGATGGGAGGTGGATTTATGAGATCCTGGCACACATCCGGGGTTCAGACCCGGTGCATATATGTGTGTTTTATTGTGCAAACTAATAAGTGTGACTGGAAGCACCAGCTCAAGCAGGCGAGTTGCGTGTTCAACTGGCAGGTGCTGCTTTTTCCTGCAACAGTACACCTTTAACACAACGCTACAGTTTAAACTGAAAATCTGTATTTAAAGTCACAGTCAAAAAAATCACCTTGACTGTTCCTTCGACTTTAAGTGATTATGGGTCTCTATAGACACTTTTTTGTATAATAATTTTTTTTTTGTATTCGTTTTTTCTGCATATTTAATTTCATAACTGTTAAGGATATGTAGGCATACTTAATATATTTTTGTTGTACAAAGAACACAGACAAACCAGTTCATTAAGTCCGATAAATTGGAATGTTCCTTCCAATTTAAGATGGAGAAAGTGATTCAATTCTACTCTGCAAAAATAAATCAATAATAATGTATCAAAATAAATGTTGCTCCCCACTAAAGATCTCTAAGCAACAATCTGGGATACAAAAACAAATACATGAACAGAACACACACAAAAAAACGAATTTCTTCTTCTGCCACCAATTGTTGAATGGATGTTCTCAGTAGTGATATCTACTGTTTAAAATGAGTACTGCCTAAAGCAGCAGTATAAAAGGCATCTCTGGCTCTGCTGACGCCAGAACTGGTTTGTCAGTGGGCGGAGCTAATTGACCTGAAATGGGTTTTCTGTCCCAAGTTTATCAGATTAACCAAATCGTAATCTTAAATTGCTTCGCAGTGCATGACAGGAAAGGATCCGTGAAATGTTCCTAAAAATCATTCCAATACTGATGAACGGGAGACACTTTGAAATCATCCGAAGACGTTGAAGGCTAACAGCTTTCAGCTATAATCACCATTTAAACTGAAAACAGGAGACAAGACATTGAGCTGATCATTAATTATTCAGGTTTTTATTTTATTTATTTTTTACAGTTTTCAGAGCATCACAATTTAAGTTTAAATTTTTTTAGACCAAAAGAGTACACATTTTAACACATAGCCAGTTTATAGATCAAAGCACAGTCTTAAGGAGTTTAAGTTCAACTTCTCCACTAACCCCAATGTAGTCATCAAATCAGGTTTTCTAATAAGGTCAACAAGGGTCATCCCACACTGGACACTCATTTTGATACTCTTCAGTAGAAATGTAGTCAAATTGATCCATTTTAATGTTTTATTTGTTACTATTAAATCATACCAGGATTTTGGTTTTACATCAGGCTTTTCTATTTACACATTAAGTTATGTTTATTCTACTTTTATATGATTTTAACGTATGGTGACTAGAATTTTTATCTTATTAACTCTTCATCTAAGTATTGGATTAATAAATACAATATGTTATGGTTTCAAATCCCTAAAATTTAAAGTCCTTCAAAAGAGATTTGAGGAAAAATACCATTATGGACAGATTTCTCTCTCTTTAAAGCAGGACATCATAAGTAAAAGTAACAACATGATTTTATGCATTTTTTAAAATTAATATTGTCATGTTTTGCTTCAATTGATGATATCATGCTTTCAGTACATGCCATGCTTGGCCAAGCTTTGCAATCTTGATTAGTGACGTTAAGGTGGAAAGACTGAGAAGTGCTCCACACTGAGGGGTTAATGTCAGCAGGAATGTCTCAGTTTCCTATCCCTCACTCTCTCATTTTCCACATTGTGTTCCCCAGACTTTTCTTTTTTTAAACAGAGCAAGTTTTTTTTTTTTTTTTTTAGGTAGACCTCTATTCTAGTCAGTGAGTCAGCCATGCAGTCTGCTTGTGGTTTAAACCTCCCCTGTCTCCGTTCTAAATAAAGTTGTCCACTCTGCTGTGAAGCCACTAGGCTGGGCTGTACCACTGTGGAAATGGGAAACAATGGCTCACTATCAGTAATTCAGGATGATGTCTTCCTGTCTGTCTCTCTTTTAATGTCAATTTGTGTTTGATAGTGGGAGACAAAGCTGTCCATCTGAGGACAATAACTAGTTCACTGCATACATACCATCAAATAAATTAATCTAAATCTGAAGTGATTTATAATGCATTTATTGCCAGCAATAACCCATAAAATAAGACGTAAATCATTGGATTTGTTAGAGTCAAATGCAGCAGCTAAGCAAGGAGTTATAGTAATTGACAAATAACTGCTGATATCTAATTTACTTCTTATTAACCTCAGATTGTTGAGGTTACTAACATAATCCCAGATTTTTTTTGTAGAGCAAATGTAAAGTATCTGCTTCCTAACCCCCGGGAATAATTCAACATTACATTATACAGACGTAATTATTTATATTTGATTATTATTTATAATAACTTCCACACTGAAGAGTGTTCTTGTTAGCACAGTCACTCACTGTTTAGCCTATTTTCATACATCATAAAGTGCCATGAAAATATATTTGCCCCCTTTCAGATTGGCTTTTATGTCATCCTTAAATATTTCAGAACAAAATAATTTTTATATCAAACATTATCAAAATGTATCGAAATTCAGATATTCATACCCAAAAATAGCAATGCAAACCAACCAACTTTTCACAGTAAAGTGCACACTAGCATCTTAAGTTGTTCAGACTTTTTCATATAATTCATACGCCTAAAACTGAAAGTTAATATTTGTGCTTTTATACCAGTTTTGAGCCCATTTCTTAGACCCCTCAGTTCAGGGGTTAATAAAGGTGTCCTGTGTGTTGAAGTGCAGCCTGGAGTCACAAACTTCTTGCTCTGTATTTTGCTTACCTTTTCCCAGTACAAGGTGTGCCTGTATGCCTAGTGGGAATAAATATGCAGTAAGATGGAATTTGTGGAGTTTAAATAAAAAAAAGCAAATTTATCTTATTTATGTCATAATCTCTCAGAAATTTCAATGAAAGTTCTTCAAGGTTAGAGCTTTTTTTATTAAGTATGTGAATTCTAAGTTGGAAACGTGTTAATGCCTTCATTAGTAGACATTTGATGTGTTGTTTTGCATAGGAAAGAAATTGAGGAGAAAATAATCCTCAAAAATTTCCAGAACTTCCTGAAAATCCTCTTAATCCTCTTTCCTTTTTCAGAGTTATGCAGCGTGTGCTCACGTTTTGCGCAGATGACACTTGAGAATGATTACTTTTTAGCTGGAAAATCATCTGTCTTTAGGTCATGATATACGTCTGATTTTAATCAGCTGGAGCCGCAGGAGATTCAAGCTGTCAAGCGGACACTCTGTTCTGCTCTCGCTCACTGTTGCATAGAAATACAGAGCCGGTTTTCTCCACAGTTGGCCACACACCCCTTTACACTTCATCCCTTTAACTTCATTAGTTTGCTCCATCTCCAAAGTTTTCCTCTCATTTTCCACCTCTACTCTATTTTTACTCTATTTTATTTAATTCTACTCTCCATTCAGACCCTGCACTCCAGCTGTCAAGAACCACGTCCCCCTCATTTGCATGCCCGTATCCGATTGGCTGCTCAGCTGCCAGAAGGAATGTGTGCCGGCCTGCAGCACTGGTGTGTGAGAGAAGGAAAAATACCCTTCTGCTCTTTTACTGGGAGCTATAACCATTCACTTCTGGGTCACACACAAGTTAGAGTGTGTAGCTTAAGTTGAAGCAAAAGCAGCCATACACCACAACATGAGGCCGAGAACATTGCCTTTTTAGTCTTAAATCTGGCAGCCAGGGTTACAGATAATGACATGATGTTTTCAGCATTCAAAGAGGTGTGAATGTTGTTATAAACTGGCAAAAAGATCAACCAATCATAGGTTTTTAAATACATATGAATTCCTTTGAGTGCAGAAAGAAATTACAATATCATTCAAGGGATTTGGGTTGTGAAAAACATTTCAAGTTAGAGAATAATTGATTTTAAGTGACAAACACCTGGCGTTTGGAGTGCCTTTGTGGACCAACAACCAATATTAGTCGCTCTATTCTTGTTCAGAAATACTTTTATCTGTAAGAAAAACTTTTGACAGAAAGCAGGGAATGTTCCAAATGGTTTTCCAAAGCTTAAAACAATGACACAATCTAGGAGTAAATTGGAAAAAAGAATTGCAGCTACACTGACTGATCTATATTAGATTTCAAAAGAAAAGGTTTCAGTATGGTGACGGTGATGTTGTGGGCAGGAAGGTCTCCGATAGCAGTCAGTCTTGCAACGAATCGGATGAGGCCTCTGACTAAAGACTGTTGGTGTATGACAGTTGCATGACATGCTAACAGCTCTTTAGTCAGGAAGTCACAATTGAGATTGAGAATCTCTTTTTCAATGGGGTCCTGGAAGCAGAGATATTCCACAGTAATGTCCTGTATGTAGGCAAGCACTGATAATCCACCTCATTTGATTTTGCTGCACCTTTTGTTATCTTGACTTAAACAGCTGAGCAGCGAGTCGGGGATATGATTCTTGCATGTCATAATCGATGGAAGAAATTTTTTTGCTCTTTCTTCTTCGCTCTCGATACTTTGCCTCCTTTTCTTCAACTCTGGGACTTGGGGTTGCAATTCAGGCATTATTTGAGCTATTGATAAGCTAAACAGTTACTTATGTTTGTAAAAGCAATACATTGTTGGCACGGTAAAAAAAATTTGTCATCTTTGACTCATAACCTAAAATAACCCCGACAGATCAAATCTGGTTTGAGTAATTCTACCAAGATTACTGTGAGTAATTTTATATGAATGAATATTTCTCATCAATAGAGCTTATTTAGCATGTACAATTGTTCTCAAGTGTGATGATTAGATGAAATGACGTATTGCTTGAACTGTGGCTCGGAGTGATGCTGCAGAAAGATATCACAACGAAGAAAATAGTTCCACAGAAAAAGAACGAATGCTTCATAATACTGTTGAGCAATCACTACGTTAGATGCCTTGAGTCCTGGATCTCGTGTTTCCAGGTTATATTTCATGCTGAAGTCAGGAGGGGGGAGGAAAAAAAATTGGCCAATTTTTTACATAATCAACAGCTCAAATCTAAAATATGGCTTTTTTATTTTTCCTCTAGAGGCATACATCCAAACTGACATCGATCCCGGTTTTTACTACTTCGTCATTTTAATATTACGACTTTATTCTGGTAATAAGACTTTATTATTGTATTACTGCGACTGTATTATGGTAACAGTGATTTTATTCTTGTAAAAATTTGAAAAATCATAGCCTGAGCCTTATATTTTTGTCGTAGAGTTGAGCTGAATTCAAAGTCAAAATAAATAGAAGCTGTAAAACACGCTTATCAGACAAGATGGCCGCCCTGAGTATGCTGATATCACTCTGAACTACGCATCTCTACTAATGTCTCAGTAATTTATTTTATTCATCCTTTTCTTCATAAGAAAAATCAAATTTTCTGAAGTCTGGGCACATATAAATCTGTTACTGTATGGGTATAGACATGCTGGAGGAACGCTTTGCTCATTTCTGTTGGTCTTCATGGATTAAAACTCAACATATCTTTTCTTTTTCTTTACCTGAGCCTGTAAGAAGCAGCTAAATGAAAGGAGAGGGTTGAACATGGTTAATTACAGGCCTAAAAGAGTCACTCTCTGCATTCATAATTACCTCCCGCGTATATCTTCTCTAGGTCCCTTTGTGCGGTTTTACATATCACATCCCTCATCTATAATGACACCCATGCTGAAGTAAGCTACAAAAAAATACACCATTCAACACCAATTTTCTCCCTCTCCTGTGGAGAAAGGAGGTGTTTCAGGTAATAGTGGGTCCAGTTTGAACTGCATCTGCTCACACTGACAGACTTCTCAGAATGGTTTACACTGCAGATAAGCAAACAGTTACAAGAAAGACACTGAAGACATCTTCCTGTTGCATTTCCCAACATTGAATGTAAAACAATCTTCAGCTTGTTGACCTTACAAGATAAATAATTAGATGTTTTGATGCAATTCAGAAAGCAAGTCACTAAAGTGGTAAAAATGACTTCCTAAAGAAAAATATTCGCACTTGGCTACAAATGTAGCCTTGCAGACTGCAGAGGAAGCCCTTATGCTGCTGCACTAATTATAAGATCTGAGGAATGTTGGGGTCATTTTTAACCATTGCTTCACAGCAGTGTGACGGTGCATGTCTGCTTTACCACAACGTGAACCGTAATCACATCTATCAGTGTTGCAGCTGGAGCCCGACACCCAGGACCTCACACGTAACTCGTTTAGACCCCTTGAACTTGTTAACATTTTCTCACAACGTTCTCAGTTTGGAACTCGCTGGACCTTCCGCAATATTTTTAAATATATTGTAAGAAATGCATGTTTTAGCAAGTTATTTTTTTTCATCGAATAATTGCATTGGTTTTGCATAAGAGAATGTCACTAAAAGTACCAGCAACAAACATATTTTTAAATCAAATTTTCTTGTCTGTATAAGTTAAAATCTGTGTCTCTTTAATATTTCCATTAAAAATAGCTAAAGTTTTATGCTTTTCTTTATTTTAAAGCCCAGAAATATAAATAAAATAGTTATTTAAGAAAGCCAACACATTTCTAGGAGTGAATGTTAGTCAAATATTAAGTTATGTTACATTTTCAGCTCTATACAAGATTTTATAAGCCTCACCAAAGGTGAAAATGGCTCTTTGAATTGTAAAGGCCTTTGACTAGGCTGTTCCATCATTAAAAAAAATTCAGCAAGGGAACAAACATTCCCTTGTTTGTTGTTAGGATCAATATCCTGCAGGAAGGAAAACAACTGACCCAGTGTCTGCTATTTTACAGTCACTATTCATTAATTGTTCAATGTTTCAGCACCTACAGAGCATGATGCTGCCACCATGCTTCACCATCAGTAAATTATAAAACCCACACATCCTTTGTCCTCCACCCAACACTTATGCGCCATGTTTTTCTTTCTTTTTGTTTACCCGTCCCTTTGAATCGCAGTGAAACAGATTGAAGGTCTTAATGTGAAAAATGTAAATAGTTTTGAAGGTTAGCGCTCGCCTTGCACATGTCCAGGCCTGAGCAGGCGTAGGCTTCGCTGCAGGTGAACCTGAATATGCAAACTCAGCAGATGGATTGAATGGACCTTTTGAACCCAGGTGAATTTAGCTAATAGTAGGAGCTCCAAATACTGCTGAGCAGCATAAAGTTAAGTTAAAGTACTTAACTTTATACTACAAAGTTAAGTACAGTCATTTGAGCTCTACACAGGGGCTGACACTGTTGGACTCATTCAGCCTTTTTAAAGCTAATTTTAGACCAAATAATTGTTCCACTTATAGAAACTTACTCTGCCTTTTCTCCCTTTCTCTTATTATGGCCCCAATTAGGAAACTTTCCACTGTTTATTTTTGAGTCCAAGCTGTCCTTAAGTGACCCACATTCCCAGAAGAGCACGGTTTAAGGTCACACACCTTTTTCTGCACATTTAGAGCAGCAGGATTACAAGGCAGCTCTGTCGGGATAAACACACTACTCTTTTATGTGGGCGACTGTTTATGAATGAGCACACTTTCGCGTCAGCAAAATGTGTAAATAGAAGCAGCTTAACGCAAACTAATTCCTCAGGCTCACTTCTGAGCTCCTCAGTGACCCTCTGGGGTCACGTTTTGATTATTTAACTGAGCATCTGTGGCTTTTCTCCCCTGGTGTCTGAACTGGCTCCGCATGTTTTCCAAAGGCAGCTGGATGTGTCCCAGAGTTTCACCACAAACACCCATGACATGGTGGTATAGTCACACACACACACACAATGTGATAATGTGTAAATGTTGTCAGGATGGCCTTCCTGAAAACATTGACACATGTTGGTGCAGCTTTAATACATGTAGAGAGCTTTTATTGGTAGATGCACCAGTCAATCAGATCAGAAAGAAACCATTTTCAATTGATTGGCTACAATCTATAATCAACAGCATAAATATTTATTTTCCGTTAATGAAAGCATGAAAGCATCAAAACTAAAAAAAAATTTCTCGTAGTCATTTTCTGATTTATGAAGATCTTAATTAAATACCACATTTACAAGTCTTTCCTTTTTTTCTTGTTGATGACAAGCTATAGTCTAGGGGTTGACGAAGAGATGCTTTTAAAATCCATCACAATAATGCTTTAGTCTAGTTTTTAAATCCATTTAATTGCTATAAAGAATTAATTTACTTTGAGGCTTTTTATACATCTTTACAAATGGTCCAATAGGTGGAGTGAATACTGTACCTTACGAGACGTAAATGGTAAATTAAAGCACAGCTCACAGAAAATGGACAAATAAGTCTCTGTTTTGTTTAAGGAAACTATCACTGAGTGTTAAAAAATTAATAAAATAATAATGTGGCTATGGACGAAGACAAAAAATTTAGAAATTTTTACTTTAATTTCAGATATTTAGGAGAAAAACATTCTCTAATCTCGAGAAGTCGTAAATTTGACAAAGGAAAAATATATTTTTCTTTTATGAAAGGCATAAATTTACAATATTAAAGATTAGATGTCCTCTTACATCTATAAGCCAGAAATGTGCAAAAAAAAACATTTTTTAAATCTCAGGAGGTTTCAGCCTTCTTCACCATCTGAGGTGTTTATTATGCAATATCCAGGTGCGCTTTCCCCACTCAAGCTTTAAGAGGACATTTGTCATTTTTTTGTCACAAATGTTACAAATGCAAATGAGTTCTTTTCATACAAATGTCTAAATTTACAATATTAGAAAACATCGTAAATGTATGCTTTTAACCGCGAAACATTATGGCTTTCTTGCAAATGTACTGTTCGACATCAGTGACTATCCTCGTCTTTCTATTAAATATGTGAAATCAATCTATAAATGTGAATTTGTTTGCACTCCATTCCCACATTATTTTTTGTCTTTAATCTGCAGTGAACCCAATACTCACATCACTGGAAACAAAAACCTTTAGATTAATTAGAAGTTAAAGAAAAAGAAAAAAAGAGTAATTCAAAATATTGAGTCAGACTTACTTAAAGGGTTTTTAAAGACTACCAATAATTATACTGTTTTAAATAAATGTAGCTAAATTGAATTTTGGGAGTGAAAGCCAGCAACAGAGCTTTCTGACTCTGGTTTGTTTGTGTGACAAAGCCCTTTAACTTTACACAAGCAGTAAAAACCACTAAACAAAGATCTGTATTTATTATCCCTGATTAAGTTTTATCATCGTCTCTGGAGAAAAGCTCTCCTGCTCTGACACTTCTGGTTCTCCTTGGTGAAGAGATTAAGCTGTCTTCCAGGAATGAAGCATGTAAATATTTTTTTTGTACATGCTGCTAATTAAATCAAGTTATTTTTGTCACTGTCTGTCTAAAGAGCCTCTAAGCAGAGGGTGTTTGGGTTCCAAAAAACCCATGTGTCTGCTTTGGTTCTGCTTTCTGCATGTTTTCTCAAGAGCAGGGTGACTCATATTGTGTGTGTGCTGATCTGTGTGTGTGTTAACCAGAACACCATGTCGTCCTGAGCTTCCAAAGCACCATCTCCCAGCTCAGTGACTCATTCATCAGAACAGAGGATTAATCTGTTGATGCTGTTTTTTGCCAATTGATTGACTCTTCATAGCTTCAACGCCGTCTAGATTGTCATTTTTCTGGCACTTAGACATAAAATGTTACAGAACTGAAAACATACGTTGATTTTTAAGTACTGTTTTACTGATTCTACTGTTTTTCATTAAAAGATAATAGATTTTGTCTTGTAGTTTTAAAAAGCAGACAAAATAAATGATATGTTTCTCTTTAAATGTCATACAACTCTTTAATTAAACCTAGACAATAACCCAAATAAGAATAAATACTAAAGATCATCAATAAATATAACCTTCCAGAAGTTTAAGTAATGATGGGAATGAATTTAATGTTATTTTAGGTTCTTTATTACTGTTTTCTAACTGTTCTTTTTTCAAAAGCTTATTGATCATGCAACAATAACACATATTTTTTCCAGAATAAAAATGATTTGTTTGACAGTCCTAAGTGGATTTAATTTAGATCTAGGGAATTGTATATTTACACAAGCTGGGAAAGTATTTTTGAGTAATTTCTAAACAACTTCAGACTCCAACAACATCAGCTCTGACAGCTGATTTGGAAGTACAAGTTATTCAGCAGTTTTTCACGTTGGGAAAGAAAACCGTAACTGTCTCTGTTAGATGAATGGAAATTGTGTTGCGGCGCGAGGTCAGGGTGGAGAGAAAGATTGGAAACACCAAGGGTGAAGTCTGTCATAAGCTGGAAACTATTAGAACATCAATATTGGTTAATGTTAAGAGTTCTACAAGTAGGCAGGCATTTATACTCATGCTCTTATTTTGAAGTCGGTGAAGACTGTTTATGCTGCGGTTCCATTGCTAAAAAGTTACCGCAACTAACTTTTTAGCTAGCAGTGCCCACAGTTAATGTTTAAATTAAAAAAGGTGTGGTATTCTAAGGGGTGGTAGCATCATGATGGGGGGATATTTAATTACATGTAGTGACTATGGTTGAAATATAAGCATAAATATATGTTCCATCAGGATAAAGTGGCATGTGAGTGGCATGCATTCATTTTCCTTGATGCTGACTGGTTGAACCCCGAAGAGCAATGAAGATAAGGAAGACTGTATATATTAGCTGCTGCCGTAGTGCTAAGACAACTTTCACTGTGTGTATTAATTCATATTAAGGTATATTTGGTATTTTGAACTACTAAAATTGGTGGTAACAAGCATTTTAACTGTGGACGCCAAATATTTGCAGGCAGTAGTGGTCTCTAACCCTCGTGAATACCTATGTAAAATAAGCTACAACAACATCTGATTTCAGTTTAGGATTATTGAAGTATTTTTCAACAAATACCGCAAAGGGATTTTCAACAGCCATTGTTTTATTTGGCAAAAAACCATGTAGGTACTCAGCTGAGATTAAATTTAACTTCTTGGTCTATATAGAAAAAGCTGTACGCCAGAAAACCAACACTGCACATCACCATGAACACACCATGTTCACTGTGGAACATGGCAGTGGGAGGATCATGCTGTGTTTTTGATATGTTGAGATAAAATCCTCTATGCCAAACTTTGCCGTTTGTGTGTTCCAGCCTTTTTCAGGTGACCAAATGGACGACTTCAGCAGTGAATTATTTAACAGTTTCTTCGACGACCATCTGCTAGAGCGCCCCCTGTTGACAGATAGACCCTCACCTCTAAATATCGACATGGACAGCAACCCAGGTGAGTTCAGTGTAATCAAAAATTTGCACATCACTACAACAAAAAAACATGTCAGATATAAAAACGTAGCAGCTTAATGACTCACAAATCTCCCCAGTGTATGTTGTAATCTGCTAAAAACACATCTTTGTTTCTTTGGATGATGCAGCATCCAGTTGCCTCACATTACAGTCAACATTTTGTGTAAAAATCCACAATCATAATTTTAAAAAAGCCACCTCTTTAAGGCAGATTTTGAAACTCTCAACCACATTCATTTCCTTTGTTACTGGTTTATCTGCTCATTTATTGTACCACAGGTCCTCTCAGTTTGTTGAAGCTGTCATCATCCCACTGCTCTGCGATCCAAGCTGATCATTTCAAATCAGTGTCCCTGTCAGGTGTTGCCATGGTCACAACGAGAGGGAAAAAAAAGATAAAAATACCCGAAACAAATAAGATCACTGTAATATGTCTGAACAAAACAAAACCTCACTGCAAAACTTGGAATCAAACACTGCCAGATGAGCATGAACGCTTCCTCAGATGAGAACAAATTTGCTTGAGCTGAATTTAAATGAGCATCCTGTCAAAAGTTCTGTGATGCATTCCTCTTAAATAATTATCTTTCACACCGGACGCATGGACGCATTTATAAATGTCAATGAAACATGTCTTACATACAGCATGCTAGCAGCTATAAGAGTCTTGCTTTGGGGGGCTGTAAAAGTGACACTATAGTGTTATAAAGTGCCTTGCAAAAGTATTTATACCTCTTCCACTTTCATATGCTAAAACATAATTGGATCTGATTGGGATTTTATGTGACAGGCCAGCAAAGCTGTACATTATTGTGAATTAAAAACCTAAAAAACGTGGAATGTCATCTCTGCTGCCTGAGTATTTAGATGTTAGCATACAACCACAGTCTTCAGTCAGAGGCCTCTTCAGATTAATTACTGCTACTGGAGATCCTTCTTTCTCTTTGAAAATACTTGGATGACATGAGTTATGACAACACTTAGTTTACCTTTGGATGACAAAAGTATTTTTTAATTGAGCTGAATGAAATTTGGAGAATGTTTTTATCCAAAGTTTTTATCCAAACGTTCGCCTTCCAGACAGAAATAAGAATGTCTGAATTTGAAAATTGATGTTCATAAATACTCTTTAGCCATTTTGCAATTACACACAACAAACTTTTTAGTAAAATGTGGGTCTATAATGACAATTCTTGTGCTTTGCACAGATTTTTTTTTTTTTTTTAATGTTCAAATCAAACATCATTTTCCCTCAGATTCATAATTATGACCTTCTTCCAGTTGGTCTGTCACATTAAATCCTCATAAAACATGAAGGTTGAGGTTGTGATGTGACTAAATGTGGAAAAGTTCAAGGTGTATGAATAATTTTGAAGGCTCCGTTTGTGCTGTGCGCCTGCTTCGTTCTGTTTGGCCGTCATTAGTGGGTCCAACACAAGCGCATAATGTCACGACTCCTGAATTAAATCTTCATTAATGTCAGTAGATGTACTGAACGCTGTTCCATTTTCCATCCTTCTGAGAGGGCCTTTTTAATCTCACAGATATCCAAGCAGAGCACAGCTACTCTTTGAGTGAAGACTCCGCCCCCCAGAGTCCAGCCCTGTCAATCAAAATGGACCAAGAGTCTGGTGGGTCAATGACTTTGATATTTTCAGAATTTGTGCCTGTAGATTCAGATAAAGCTCCAAAGCTTCATGCTGATCCAGCTTATCTGGGTCCGACTTAGATCAAATTTAAAGCAATGCCTGCCTTTTAAAGGGAAAAGCAAGAGAAACACACTGTAGATTCATCTTTGTAGGTGCTTCTTTCCCTTTTCTGAGTCATCTTCAACATCTCCTGCGGTCATCTTTTGTGTGTCTCTCTACCCACATGTCTTTGTCGCCGTGTTTTTGTCTGTTTCTCCGTTTGTCCTGGGGATCCAGCTGTCTGAGCAGCACGATCCCAGTCTGAGCAGCTCTCCTCCAGCTAAGCCCTGCCCACCTAACACACACGCGCGCATAAACACACACAGACAGACACAATACTACGACAAGCATGTGGTTTTAAGTCTGCAGCTGTAGCTGTTGCCAAAGGAAACTCTCTTTCTCTTCTCTGTCAGGTTATCTCACTGTTTTCCAGCTCTTCTGGACTTCTTACTCACCCTTAATCCAACTAAATCCACGTTTTTGGTTCGAGTATCTGTTATCTGCTCAGTCAAAAAGACCGCATTTAGCTAAGAAATGGGTAGCTTGGTAAAACATCAGCTTGTAGTTAAGTATAAAAAGATTTAAAGATAATATTTAGTATGTTTTTTTTAGTTTGGTGCTCAAGTGTGCAGATGCATGACAGACGGCTCCACAAATCACATAAAACAATATTTTAGTACCTCTTGACAGCAACTCCAAGGAATTTTATTTGGATTTTATATTACCAATAAGAGAAAAAGTGAAAACTTGTGCAAATAAAAATTTGAAAAGTGTGTATTTGTTTCCAGTCTCCCTGAGTCAATACTTCATCACATTATGCACTACTTAGAGGTGGTCCATGCAGTTTGTGTTTCCAAGGTTCCTAAGGGTATGATCACTTTGCAAGGCACTTAAACGTTTTTGTTAGATTTGTGATTTAAATCAACTTTGCATTGGCATCAAAAGCATTTTGCATCCTAAAATGAAAAAAGCATTCCACTCCAGATTTGTGTCAGCCTGTAAACTTAACATGTTCAAGTTGCTGCCAGTTTTGGAGAACTTAATCTCTTGAAAAGCTCGGTCCGAGCTTGAGAGGAGTTAAGGATCCTTGTCCTGTTTTTGTTGCCAGACTTGCATGTAGCAAGAGTACTAAAAGCAGGAGCTGCTGCTTATTAGTGAGGATGAATCAGATTAATTAGACACCTACGGATGGTAGAAGATCTTGACCTTTCAGAAGCCCAGTCCGCTCTGAGCAAAAGGGATTCATTATGCATTGGAGATAAGAGATCTGACAGCGGGTTGTGGTGCTGTTTAACAAGGATTCAGTTTTGAAAGAAGTAAGTTACCTTCCTCACACACGGACAAAACGGCAACGGATAAAATTCTGCAAATTTGATTAGATTGTTAAATCCTTCTTGTTTGTATTTTACAAAATGATTCTAACTGCTTAACATCGCAGCATTTACTTTGGAGTGTTGGAAAGGATTTTCAGACCATTGATTCAGGAGGAGCCGTGTGGCTTATGGAAAATGCATCCAGATCTTTACCCAGTTGGAACTGCTAAGGGAGTCATAGCACTTGTTGTCCAGTCCACATCTGTTTTGTAGATCTGCAGAAGGATTATGACTCTGTCCCTGACAAGGCATTATGGGGGAGTATGGAGTATCTGGGACACTTAAAAGGTTATTCAGTCCTTGTTCAATTCAATTCAATAATACTTTATTTATCTCAAAGGAAAGCTAAATGTTGTCAAAACTCATATCATCCAAGTACCTTCAAAGGCATAAGAATCTCTGTCTGGCCGTATGGTTAGAAAGTCGGGCAGAAAGATGTTGAAGAAGGGGATATAATTCCTGCCCATTGTGATCTCTCTGGATCCATGGATCTTCCTATTCAACTCCTCTGGGATTTGGGGTTGTAGTTCAGAAATTATTTGAGCTTTTGGTATGCTAATCAGCTGCTCCCAATTGTAAAAACACTATGGTAGCAAATCACAACTGTATGAAGTAAAAAATTAAAAAAAATTAAAAATTATTCCAATGGCACAACATCCAAAATCAACGCCTCAACAAAAAGAATTATGAACAAAAGTCTATAAAAATAATAAATCAGCGCTAACCCAACAGAACTGCTTCAACATGCTGCTATTATGAGCAGCATCAATCTAGAAAAACTCTGAATGACCAAGCAAGAGCAAGAGTTGTGTGCACATTCAAGGGATAAAGTCAAGCTTGTTCCCAATGTGCACTGGGTTTCATCATGGCTGATCTGAGGGTGTAATTGTGGAGAAGAGGGTTCCCAGTACTTTTTGCAAATCATGTTTTTCTGGTGGCATCATCAGGATGACCCTCAGCATGCATTGAATATCATCCAAGTATGTGAAGCGGCTAGGAGAGGAGTCTGAAGTCACGGGTCTCAATCAGAAAAACGTGGAATGCTGCCTCAAGCAGAAGAGCTCAACTATCTTGGTGTCTTGTTTACAACACGTAGGAGGATGGAGTAGGAGCTAGTTGAACTGAAGTCTTGTCTGTAGTAAACAAGCAGTTCCTGAGTCTAACAAGGATTGATTTACTGCTCTGCCTAAATTCTGACCAATGACCATGAATTTTGGATCATAACCAAAAGCAAACAAGCAGCTGAAAAGATCTCTCTAGGTTTACCAGGCTCATCCAGAGCGCTTCTTCGGGCTCTGGATAAGCTCGAAGAAGAGTTATTGCTTTTCCACATCAAAAGCAAGTAGTTAAGGTCATTTGGACGTCTGACTAAACCTCCCAGTCGAAAGAGGCCCCTGGACAGATCCGGAACCATCCTGGAGAGACTGTATATCCCTTTTGGCCTTAAAGCATCCTGGCATTCCCCATGAAGAGCTGGAGTATCACAGGGTTGATAGATGTGATGGATAAATGGAAAGACTTTTCACCAATATAATCTTGTATATTTGGTAGCATTCCTCTTCTCAGTGATATCCTATAATATTAATTATTTTTTCTAATAGCTATTTTCTCCTCTCAGGCTTTAGTCGTAGTAGGCATTTCTCTCATCCAGTCAAGGAGACGCTGAGCTCCCATTGCGCTGATCCATATAATGTTTTAATACTACAGTCTCCCAGCTGAGATCAAACAAAGTCACCACCTCTCCTCTATTAGCCCCCTGTGATGACTGCCTGGAGCTTTGCTTATTAACAGTTTTCTTACCTTTGCTTTCAGCTTTTTACCGGCACAAAAAGCTCCTTGTACCCACAAAGGAGTCCCATAAACTAGTTAGAGGGAAGTTTAAGCTGCAGTTTTAATCACCAGCAGCTCCTTTTACAATCGCCTAACACTGGACAGAACTACTAAAGCAGGAGATGTTTATTTAAATACAGTCTTTTCCTTCTCTAGTAGTAATCTTTTTTGTTTTAATCCAACTTCTTGACCTTAGTGATGGAAGTTGTTTCTCATTGTGCAATAGGTGCCTTGCATGGAAAATGAGTTTTCTTCTGCATGAAGCCTCTACTACTCATTAAAAATGTCATAGTGAGTTTCCAATCTGGCCCTGGCTTAACAAGGGCAGAGAGCTTAACAAGGCTGAGGCTAACAGCAGGATTGGCCTCATTAGCAAAGGCTTCTGTGGCGACCTCTGATAAAGAGCACGCAGGCAGCAGGTAGTGGTGCACTGCCACCAAAAAAGAAATACCTCTGAATGTCAGAAATTATTTTGCTTCCCATTGCATTACCTTAATAGCAAATTGAAAGAAGCAATTTGCTTAATATAATATTAAGATTTAGTTATTATCAATACAATTATCATAGGGAACTGCTAAATACTAGCTTCTCAGACAGGGTTGAATTTTATCCCTATAAAATGGTTTTGGCCAAATTAATGAGGCCAAAATGTTGCCATATTAGAATCCTAACTAAGAAGAATCAGGTGCCTCCAAAAATATACATTTATTAAAAATGAAAATAATATTGAGCATCAAGTGTTTTTCTTAGTATTGGCATCAACACTCAATAAGCTTCAGATACATTAGAAATAATGTGTGTGAAGACAATATAATGGCTCTAAAGACACCACAGATTTCATGGTTCTAGGTAGGCTAGGCGTCACTTAGAAGGAGACATATAACCTGTCTGACAGCACTAATTCTACTAACTCAACATTTTGTTCAGAATTTCCCTTCGGTCATAATCCAGTGGGTTTATGGACACAATAACATAAACCTGATGAGTTGCTTTGATTTTAACTGTACATGACTTGTCATATTTGAGCCTGATGTTCTCAATCTTTATGCCTGAAATAAACAACAGATGTGGAATTAATGCAGCTGATGGTAATAAAACCCCTCAATTGTTTCCAGTATGCATCTCCTAAATCCAGTTATTGTTTTGGCAGGCTTGAGGACAGTGTTCCTTTCTGATACTGACACCAAACATTGCAACGCTGAGCTCGCGGCTATTGACTTCATGTCAGCAGGAAGTATCCACAGGGACTCATTTTTAAGATGGATCCTCACATCGCTGATCCCTGCGGTAGTGATGGACAGCGTTAACGTTGACGCACACCGCACACATGCACGCGTATACACAAAGCTTGTAAACTTGACAGCGTTTTACCAGCAAAATGTTGCTAGGAAACGAGGAGGCAATTAACGTGACGTTCAGGAACTGCTTGCACCTTGGGAGCATGTTTGTTGTCTGTGTGTGTGCGTGTTTGCTATTACAAACATCAAAGTATCTGACCTGGTGTCTTAAATGTTACAAGGATAAAACACTCCTCCCTTTCTACCAGAAGTCACTTTTTACTCTTTACAACTTATCACAGTTTCACTTTTAAAGGCAAAGTTTAAAATGATTTATGTTGCTGTCCTAACAAGGTTCTTTTGGAGGCTCTCACCTTTAAAGAGGTTTGATTCAAGGCAGATGCCATTTATGACTAAATTTCCTTGTGGTCAATACTATCTGCCCTTTCATAAAGTACCATGCAACTTTTCCTAATTCTGTCACAATAAAACAAAAAGGTATTCAGATTTTATGTGAAAGGCCAACAAAAAGTCTTAAGATTATACACAGAAGCAGTCAAGAGACCAATGGTTACTCTGGAGGAGCTACAGAAATCCACAGGTTGAGAAATCTGTTGACACTTGCACTTCACAAATCTGATCTATATGGAAGATTATCAAGAAATGAAAGAGTTGATTCCTGATAAGACACCCCTGTTTATACTAAAAACCTTGCAGAGGACAAAGTAAATAAGCAGAAGATCAACGTACTGATAAGTTAAATCAAAAATGGCCTAAATCGGAGGTCTGCTACTCCTTAATATGTCAGCAAGGAACGATGGTCAGAGTTGATGGGATTTTGCGTAATAAATACAGTGCTAAAACAAAATGACTGTTGATGCAGCTAAAGACTCGTGACTGAGATAAGGTTCACCGTACTATGCTACAAAGTGTAAAAAAGCTGGAGAAGTAATTTTAATATAATCTCTTTAAAGAATAGTTACAATGGAAGAGACCTTCAAATCTTTTAACTTGCATGTTACCCTCCTTATAGCCTTGTGATAACAGAGACAGATGATATAAGTTGGAAAATTGGCTGACCATGAAACTCTGCACATAACCAATCTGAGAGCATAGATGGGCAATTGTCTAAGTGTCCAATCTTGTGCTACTTTGAAGCTATCCTGGTTATTTCCTCATAACTCCTTAAAGTTTCTCTTTCTGCATGGACTTTCCTCCATCCCTTTGGTGTTTGCTAGATGCTCTCACTTAGGTGGCAGTTGTGGGATTTTGACACAATTAGCCTCTTCCCCTTTCAGTTTTGGCTCCTCAGGAGATTGGATGTCTCTGGAGTGATGGAAAGCTCAAACACCAACACTAAAATACCTCTTGCTATGTGGAGTAGACTAAACAGTGAAGTACCTGTGAGATTCTCCTTAGCATTACACTCACATTGTGCTTTGGTGGCCTACGCCTGAACTGCAATGGAACCTTATAGTTGGTTCACTCAATTATGCATATTTTCTACAGTGTTTAAAGGCGACAACTGTTTCTTTTTCCCATGAAGGATAATGAAGACGAGTTGCTGGTTCAGCCCATCTTTTATTTCAGGGTCAATACTCCTTCACGAGAAACAAATTATGCACCACAGTTGCCAAAGCAATGTTGTCCAGCAGTCTGTAATAAGCAGCCCCGACAGGAAGTGCTAGAATATTCTGGGGAAGCGCTCCCAAAGCAGGATTTAAAAGCTGCTTGTTATTTCCCATTGGCAGACCTACAGCAAAGCCTCGCTAAGGGGAAATGTGAGGATCTTTACCTAGGTTCCTTGTAGAATTTCAATTTACCGTATTGGAAGGATGGGACAATTTTCTGGGGTGAAAGGGTGGTTAAAACCTTCAAGGTAGTTTAAGACTTGAGCAGCTCTAAACTGTGTCTTACATATCAAACTAAAAATTTGTCATAAAAAATCTGCTATTTCCTTGTGTTTTCTCCAGAATTTGACTGGAACTTCAGCCAGGACCTGTCCTCCATCCTGGTGAAACAGGAGGAGCCTGAAATTGGCCAAAGGTTAGATCCTCAGCCTCTCGAAAGCCCGCCTCTCATATTAAGCCCTGCCCCTCCCCGCACAGGGTCACCGTGGAAACGCACAGTAAGCATCCATCTGGTCAACATTTTCTGCCACTATATAAAATACAAATAATTCTTTGTTTAAAATGTTCATAAGTGCTTTTTGCTACTCTCGGGTGTTTGTGTTTCCTTTAGGAGCGCCGTCTAGATGATGTGAAGTCAGTAGCTATAAAGGACGAACCCAGAGAAAATGGACAGTATCTCAGCCTGCCCAACGGTACTCAGAACAACTCAAATATAGTTAAAACTAGATACTTATGCACACAAGGCAAGAATTAAATAACTTCAACAAAATCGGTGAAGCAGAACTTTAAAATAGGCAAATGCACACAACTACACATCATTTCCATGATAGCCAAACAATCAGAAATTAGTTCTTGGTTGTTGGTGAGGGGATATGAAGAGAATAACTTCTACCAAAAAATAAAATAAAAAACAGCCACAGACATCCTAAACAGAAAAACTCACTAACTGCACATCATGTTTGTCTTCTGCCCACCTTTAAAATTAATATATATCCCATGATTAGTCATCCCCAAGCAGAAGCATTCATGCAACCCTTTCCTCTCTTTTAGATGACGCTCTCCAGCTCCCGCCCACCCCACCCAGCAGTAACCATGGCGACAGTGACGGCTCACTACCGCCGTCCTCCCCACACCTCCCTCTCCCACCGCCCTCACCCCAGCCACAACAGAGGCCAGGAGGTCGCGGGTCTTCCTCCTCTTCCTCGACAGCCATCTCCTCCTCACCTCTCCTCACGGCACCACATGTGAGTTCAGTCACATCGTCTGCGCCCCGTTACGTCTCCGTCATTGTATAGATGATGAACGCCGGGTTGAGATTCGCTTCTGGGTTTCTGCCTGTATGGAGCGTGCTCAATAAGTCTCTCTGTCTATTGTCCAACTCGCTGGGCTGAATTTCTAAGATCAAATAAAACATATGTAGTGATTTAATGCCAGTAGACGTTCTTCACCATGAGTGAAGCTGTAATAAAGGTTGGAAATTTGGATTGCCCTAAATATATAAAGGAACATTCGCTTTTGAAATGTTTACTATCTTTCTTGGCGGCATTATGCAGAAGCTGCAGGGCTCAGGACCCCTCATGCTGACAGAGGAAGAGAAGAGGACCCTGGTAGCCGAGGGTTACCCTGTGCCAAACAAACTTCCCCTCACCAAGAGCGAGGAGAAAGCACTGAAGAGAGTTCGACGGAAGATTAAAAATAAGGTGAAATCTGAATTTTGGTGCTAAGTGAGAAGAAGGATGGGTGGGATAGAAATTTGTGGAAATGTTGGATGAGGAGAATGACTAGAATATCCCAGTAAGTAAGAGGAAAATGAGTGGGGTGTAATAAAGGAGAGGGAGGAGTGGAATAAAAGGGAGTAGTAGTGAACGACAAGAAGGATAACTCAAACATTAAAAGTGAGCGATGAGGGGGATAAAGAGAAGATTAAAAATGAGAATTGGGGAAAAGGAGAATGGAATGACGTTGGGAATAAAATGTGTAGTAAAGTGAGACAAGAAGGATGAGTGGGACTGAGTTGAATAGTTGGATGAGTGGGTTGCAGATAAAGAATGATGAAAATTGGAGGAGTAATAAATGCTATCAAGTATAATGGGAATAAAAAGAAAAAAATTACTCTAATAAAAGGAAAATAGATAAAAAGGGTAGTTGTGATGGATGAAAAGTATATGTGGGGAGAAGATAGTATTAAAGGATAAAAAGGGATGGAAAATAAGAATGACAGATTACAAGGTGATGGAGGATGAGCGGGATGAGTAGTTGAATGAACGGTAGATGAAGGTTGATTATAAAAATGTGTGGTAATGTTGGATGAAGGGAATTTGAAAGGGTAGTTGTGAGGGATAAAAGGAAACAGGGATTGGTGATGAGTGGCAAGATAAGGGGATAGACAGATGAGTGGGAATGACTCACGACTCAACACCTTTCATTTTGTTCGGACTTTTATAGCTTCTCTGCTGTAACTGAGGTAGAAAATTAAAAGCATACTCTGTGTTTGTTTAGATTTCAGCTCAGGAGAGTCGGAGAAAGAAGAAAGAGTATGTGGAATGTCTGGAAAAGAAGTAAGACTTCCCTTTTTCCATGATTTTTCCCCTTTTAGCCCTCCTTTTTTCATTATAGCTTACTCAAATTACATAACTTATAAATCATCCGCTATAGCTGTCTAGAAAAGTGAGGCCAGCCCTCTTACATTTTACACCCAAAAACATCCTGAAAAGATCTTCGTAGCCAATGAGGTTTCAGAGAAGTGAATTCATAACCTTTCCTTCTGTCTTCAATCCAAAAGCCACTTTCTTTAGATATCGAGGTTTTCCCTCAGCTCACTCCACCCATGAGCCTTTTTATATTTACAAGCATTTGCTTGCTCTTGATGAGGGGGGGAGGAAAAAATCCAACCCGACCAAAGAGAGAGCGAGTTGTGTAATGCTAAAGTGAACTTGGCAGCGATCGCTCAGACAGGAGCCAGTTTTTGTATTTAGAGGTTTTCCCAGCTGCTGTAAAGTGGAGCGGAGTGAGAGGACTAAACTGCAGGCAACCTCAGGTTCTCCTGAGGTCAACAATGTTACTTTTTGATACCCACAGAGTCGTTTTATCTACTTTGTGATTCATAGCAAAAGATAGAATATTAATCGGAACTTCCCAATGCAAATTTGCTGGACTTTACTCTGGCCAGTACTAATGATGGCCAGGCTCCAGTAACTTTCTGAACACATGGCCCAGGTTCACTCAATCTCCTGTCATGGAAAATAACTGAAAATATGGATTTGATTTTATAACCCCTTCATCACAATATGGAACAATAATAACACTGAACAGTTGAAGCAGATGGTTGCAAAATGTCTTATTAATCCCGTCAGAATAAATACAGACGTGGTATGAATCAGAGCGCTGCTTCGCTTTACTCAATCAGTTCAACTCTATTATCCTGCTACATTACAGTTTCTTCTTTGCGAGCTCTTCAGAAAAAAAAAAAAAAAAAGACAATTACCAGATGAAATCTGAGCGAATGCGTCAAACCAGGCATGGTAGATAAGGATTAGAAAGTGTAAGAGATGAATTTAGGTTGATAATTCTGATCAATAAGATTAGAATGAGATTGCAGCAAAGAGGCGATCAGGAAAAAAGGGAGTGAGGAGTGATTCATGATTCTGTCAAGACTTGCTTAAGTCCATTCTAATGTCCATTTGCAAATGCATATCAGTTAAATTATACTTTTAAACTCCAGAATTCAGTTTTCAGATATTAGAATATGACACAAGGCCAATAACCCAAAGAATTTTTAAAACTGAAAACCACAAAACAAAGTTTTTTTTAGGGCTGTCAATTAATTAAACTATTTAATCACGATTATTCACAAAAATGTTTTTAATGTACTGTAGTAGAATATTTTTTATGTTTCTATTCTTATAAGCATTGGGATGGACAAATATGTTTCTTTTATGCAAATGTATATTTCTTGTAATTGCAATGTCAGATATGACAAATATTATCAAGACTATTTCACAGAAACATTTATAAGTTTAAAATGTTCTGCGTTCTCTGATCAATTTGTTAGAAAAACTCTCATGCATACACAAGAGAACTGCAATTTATCGATCAAGGGAACAGATTTAGCAGGGATTAACGCAAAGAAACAAATAAAGTGCCCTGAATGAAATGTCATTATGTGCAACAAAATACAGAACTATGTGCTGTTGGAATTAAGCTTATTTTTGTGCTTTTTTCACATGTTGAATTTGTTTGATTCAAGCCCCTATAGAATTAAAAGGTCCGATTTGAACTTTTACATCTGTAAGGGTGCTGCAGAAAAAAAAGACTTCACTGATTTTTTTTAAATCCACGAACAAATATTTCTTGGTATTGGAGAAAGGAAATTGTGTGTTCTGCTGATTGATTTCAGCACTTTTTGAAATAAGGAAGATTATTACAGCTGATGCTACACTGAACAGATATCTTAGGCACAAAGGTTTCAATCCAAATTGTTCATCCACACTTACGTAATGCTCTTTACTTTAATTAAAATGATTTGGGCTCAAGTATTTGCAGAATTATTCATGTATTCGTTGGAAAGTTCAAATTTAAACTTTATTACTGCTTATTGCAAGTCTTGCAGCAATTTTTGTTCCCCTTTTAGGATAACTACCGCGCTAATAAATGACTGCATCTTTTAGGGCGACAACAAACAAATACATGTGCAGAGATATTACAATAATCTGTCTGCGTGTCCATCAGGGTGGAGAATTACACATCAGAAAACAGCGACCTGTGGAGAAAAGTAGAAAACCTGGAGACTGCCAACAGGTGAGCTTTTACACACTTTGGCTTGCAGATATTACCGCAATTCATCAAGAGGTGTCTTGTGTGCTCCAAACAACTGTGACATGGGTTATCCATTTATGTAATGATGTTTGGATTATCATCAGCAACTGCGTGGCAGATAAAACAAGAGCTGCATGATGTTTTGCTCTAGGGATGCAAGAGCTACACCTTGCTCTGTGGGTACACTGTGTTTATCACGTTAGTGATGGTGAAAGAATCCTGGAAGTAGAGCACAATACAGCATATTCCAGAGAAACACAGAAAACAACCAAAACAAATAAGAGGATAACAAGAAAATTTGGTAACTTAAAATAAAAGCAAAAGAGGACAGTTTTGACCATAAACGGTCAAAGTGAATGGTAAAATATGATGAGAGAAGGGTAAAATATTCATAAAGTTGGGGGTTTAGGTTTCTCACAGTATCAGACTTCCTCTACGCTTAAGCTGCTTTTCTGCATAATCATCCTGTGTTTTGTGCAAATCACACCTGGGGTGCTTGTTGCTGTAAAGCTCAAGTTTGGTCTCGTCTGAGTAAAGCGCAATTCCAATTACAGAGCGTGAAAAGAGCCTTAAAATGTTCTGTGGCCATTTTAAGCAGTTCTGTGAGAGGCAACTATCTGCTAATAGCTAGCTAGCTTGTGTTTTTGCCTCTGTATGGGTAAGTGCAAATTTATTGCTGGTTACCTGGACAACATAGCTATAGTTAATCTCACAAGGATTACCATTACTTCCTCAATAGTTTTCCATGCTTACAAATATTTTCAGTGCATCTTATAAATATGCAATTCCCTTTTCATTTCTGTTGTGATACAGATCTTAAATCTCATTCATAATGGTCTTAAAAATCCTTAAATGTGAGGTGGTGAATCCTGCAGAAAACCTGAATTACCGTCTCAGTAGAGTTTAGCAAACCCAAAACATTTACGTTTTGATAGTGGGATGAAAATCTTTTTTTTTCTGTACTTCTAAAACAATCCGTTAACATATAGATAGCATCTAATTATTTTTAAGGGGACTAGGTGGAGATACTTTTCACTGTAAGTCTATAAATTTGAGCTCTGGATATTTTTTTAACCTCCTCCTCTGTATATGGTGGTTGCTTATAGACATTTCCTGGTTCAATAAATATCTCCGCACATTTACTTTAGTTTTCAAAGAAATAGGGCTCATTTTCATGGTGTTTCTATACACCAGGCAAACACAAAGTCATGGATTATTTACTGAAGGTTCGAAGACACGTCAAATGCATCTGATAGGTTTATGTAGTAGGAATCAGGGCTTTTGTAGATCATTTGAGATTTTATATTGAGAGTGTGACTGCAAGATATAAAAGAGTATAAACTCAAATTGAGCTCAGATGTGCTAAACCAGCCTCTGCTCTGTCCTCTGTTATTATAACGATATGAAACCAGTCTACTTTTATCCTGGAGTGGGTGGTTAGTTGGGTGGGTGGGTGTGGAGGAGGTAGAGGGTCTGTCTCTGTCTGTCTGAACGCCGAGTCTGTCATTAAAGCAGCTTTCATCATGGAAGGTACCCCCCACAGCCTCCGCCTCTTCCCACTATACACGCTGATGAATATGTTTAACAACCACACGGTGGAACAATGAGCTGGCACAAAGCGAGGAAACATGAGTCAGCACGCACACTCTCATTAAAATCCAAACAGTGTGCAGCTCTAAAAAGAGGGTCTAAATGAGCAAACCTGATTCAAGCTAAAAACGTCCCAAAATGCACCCATTAGTGGTCATTTTCTTCCCATGTGCAATTTCTTTGGAAAGTGCTGCACATCAACTCTGGGTGCCGTCTCTTCAATAGCGACAAAGAGAATGTGGTGATTTCTCTATGAATCATAAATGAAAGTTATTGTTTGTGTCTAGGACTGGGAAAAGATGGAGGAAAGTTCAGGAAATGTGTGGTTTAGCCTAGCACCAAGAGCTAAAACCAACCTAAGTAAACCAAAATTTGAGGTTGCCAAAGAAAGATTTGCATCACAGTGCTGGATATTTACTTCAAGAAGCAATAACGTTAGCTGTAACTCACAATGAAAGGACTTCAAAGTCCATTAAATTTGAGCTGCATGTTACAGCTGACAATAGGAAAATGGCAAGTTTTAAATTTTGTCTCATTGTTTCAATTTTACACCTGAGTGAGTGCTTTGATTTTCTTTTTTTTATGTATTTAAAGTCATTTAAAGTCATGTAATCCGGTTCTCTGTCTCCACCTAGTGGTTGGAGTGCGTCCTCACAGCTATGGATGATTGATACCATCAGAGCCCTGCTCTCCAGATTCATGCTCTCATGTCCTTTAGCATAAAATAAAATGGACTGAAATTTACTGCATAGACATAGCTATGACAACAAAGAACAAGTATAACTTTCTATGTAAAATTTCCTTTCTTACTACTTGTTTATATCCCTTTTGTCTGTTTTATGCCCAGGTCTCTTCTACAGCAGCTGCAGAAGCTTCAGTCTCTAATTTCAGGGAAAGTCATCCCCCGTTCATGTAAAATGGCCTCAACTCAGACAGGAACGTGCCTCATGGTAAATGTTATTGCTGTTAACATGTGTTTAACAAATATTATCTTCCTCAGATAACCCGAGTAATTAATAAAAAAACAAAAACAAAAGAAATCGGCAAGGGGATAAATACTTATCTTAATTTTATCTTTGTACAGAGTAAAGCACTACACTAGTTAGCAAATAATTTGGTTGCAAATAGAGTCAGGTCTGATTAAGTTTTACTCATTATTTGTTAATGTAGGGGTTTTGGTTCTGTTTCTACGCAGATGATGGCGCTGTGTTTCGTCCTGGTGTTGGGCTCCTTCTCCCCTTGTCTCTCTCCTCTGTCTTTTTTCTCTCATTCCTCCTCTTTATCCTCATCATCCTCTCACTCCCCACCTTCTTCTCTTCCTTCACCATCGGCGGACCTCTACACGACCAGTCAGGGTAGGTAGATAAACATGCTCAACCGTTTCAGTCTACGGTCCTGCCAGAGGCCACCGAGATAAACTCCCAAAGCAACATAGTGTCTCTACCGAACATTAAGCTGCTTTTCTACATCCAGTTAAAGTCCCAATAGCATTTAGCAAATTCCACATTTATGTTTGCGACGATTGTACAAAAGAAGGCTGGTTGGCATGTAGAAGGTCTCTAATGGTTGCTATGGTTACAGGATGGCAAATATTATCATAAGTACCAGTTTGTGATATTTGATTGTGACCTTTGGAGCAAAGGTTACATTACAATCCAACACAAGGCCCACAATCTAACAAAGCAAACAAAAAACCAAGACAAAATTGACATTTTTTTAAAAAGTAAGACACGATGATAAATCTTTTAAATACAACCTGGAATTGAGCTACTCTCAGATTACACACCACATATTCAGGAGGCTACAAAGTAACAAAGGGCCACCTTTCTTAACCATACTTTCAAATTCTCTTTAGAAAAAAAAATTATAATATTTAAAAAGATTTTGACATTATTTTAAAATTGCATTTTAAAAAACAATATACATTTACTAATTGTAAATAGTTAAAGAATAATTTGACTAGTTCTATATGCAATTTAGTGACTAAAGTTTGTAGAAGTTTAATTAAAGCAAACAAGGACTTCCTGTGGACCAGGAAGTCCTTGTTTACAGTAGTAATTCTGAGCTGACATTCAGAATTACATGGATATGGGATGATATGACATTCCATATCAAGAGCAAATATGAACAAACGTTCACACTGTGATGATTTATAACCATTTAAATTAACTGCTTTTAAAGAAAATACGTTATTTTAATTTAAGAGCGCGTTATAGATCCCGAATTGTCTTATTTTGAAGGTCTAAAGGAAGTTGGCTCAGTGTTTTCGCCAATACGACAATGACTATGTTAGCGAAAAACAGGACTTCTGTTTATTTTATAGCTTATATTAATTAGAAAAGCAATTCTCATTTCCTAATTAGAATTAGACCGTCAGCGAATACTCACAACCCAAGCTAGCAACAAATTCAACAGAGAAACAGGAACTGGAAGCTACCTTATCATTAGCTGGTAGGCGGCTGGAGGCTGAAGTGTCGTTTCTTCTGAGTTGAGCGAGGACAAAACACCTTCCTTGGTCGAATATAAAGTCTAAAACACAGACATTTATATATGTGTGTATATATATATGCATTATTTTGTGCTATTTGGAGGTTGACAGTTTACCTTAACGGCTTTCTCCTTCACGTCTGTTTGGACGCACCTGAGATGATGCGTTTAAGGGACTATTAGAAAAAGGAATTATTAAAAGCGTTGTAAGCGAATGGAGGCGGATTAGGAAGGGTGACAAAGAATAAAAAAGAATTTAGTTTAATCTCAGAATTCTGATTTGTTTTTTTTTACAAATTTTATAATTCTGAAATGCTTATTCTCAGAATTCTGATTTTTTTTGTTAAAATTCTTAAGAAAACTGTCCCAATTCTGACTTTTTCAGGAAAACAAAACAAACAAAGATCTCTAAAGGGTCCAAATTAAAACTAAAAGTAAAAATTATTTTTAAGGGGTCCTAATCCTCTTCATTATAGTACAGATTTAATGTTAATTTTCATTTTGAAACTGTATTGCTAACTAAATATTTATAATTTGATTTTTCCTTTTTTGGAATCTTAAAGAAAGTAACTAAACTTGTGCTTATGACCAAAAGCATTGACCTGCATCGCCCCACCCTTGTGTGAAGCCATTTAGTAGGTTTGCTGTTGCACCATCATCCTTCTATACAACCTAATATTGTTCTAAGCTTTATTTATGGGTATTAGAGTAAAACAGGGTAAATAAATACATATATCCTTTTCCATTCAACATACTTTGTGTTGCTCTATCACACAAATCCATTAAAATTCATTAAAAGGATTTAAATGGGAAATGTAATGAGTTTTTCAGCTACATACGGATGTTTTAGAGGTCAAAGGTAACCCTCAGATTGAACTGCAGTGTGTTTGTGTGTCGCAGTCCGCTCCCGAAGCCTGCTCTTCTACGATGAACAGGCTCCCCTGGAGGAGAGTTCGGTACCGTCAGAAGGAGAGAGGCTGCAGTCAGAGATCCACTCTCACATTCAGACCCGTCGGCATACAGCCGACGCCCACAGCAACCAGACAACCGGGCCCAAATTAGACCAAAGGTACAAACAAATCCCGAAAGCTGCAGTGATTCCACCCAGGCTCCGTGTCGGGTCTTAAACTACTGCTGCCCCTTCCATCTCCTCAGAGATACCTAACCAGGCGGAGTCTCGGAGGTTTTCTGACTCTTATATCCTCTTCCTGCTTGAAGTGCTCCACCCGCTGGTCCGAAACCAGCGACCATCCTCCTGTTGCCACATCGCCCCGGCTACAAATCAGCCCAGCTTCAACACCCACGTCAAGCACCCTTCATCTTTACGTTGTATTTGAACACTCTGGATGTAAACATCAACTTTATTGTTGCTTTAATGCACTAACAGTCTAATTTAAAGTAAGCAACTCATTTCACTGAATCAGTTTACCTACACATTGCCTTGCAAAAATACTTCTCCACATTTTGGCACATCATTATTTTATATGATAGGCCAGCACAAAGTTGTCTTAGTCAATCTTTACTATCTGATTTTAATGTTTTTTTTACTAAAACATTCAGTTAAAAAAACTTAATTCTCAAAATCCCATTTTTAAGAACAATTAAGCATAAACAGCAAAATCTGAAAGATTAAATTGTGGCATTAACCTTCAAAGTGATGTTTATGGTTTTCAGAGCTTTAACTGTAAGACATCACCTAATAAGAAAGGGGTCATTGTTGGCTTATATTAGTCATCAATAATGATTCGATGCTTGATTTTTAGAATTACGGATAGCCAGTATTACAAAGCTGCAAAGTATGCTTTCAAATTTCAACTCAAAAAAAGATCATTTAGAAATAATAAAATAAACAGAAAAATCAGCTAAAGTCTAGAAGTAACCAGGTTTATTTACCTAATGCTACAGATATTGAAGCAGAGCCATTTTAAAGTGCCTTCCTTGTTCTGCGGTCCAGTATGGCCCATTTGACCGCACATAACTATCTATGATAAAGATGTGCAAAATGCCTTAAAATAAGTAGCTGCCATGGTAAGCCCAATTAGCCTTCCTACGTGGCACGTTCTCTTGTCTTTCTCATTTTGAAGTGTCTAAGAGAAACTAGCCACTCCATCATGTCATATTTATTCATACCCCAGGGTAACAGGAAGCCCAGGATTATTAAATAAAACATTATTTTACATGTAGATCAAATTTAAAAAGTTGAAATGTACTGAAGAATAAAATTTGGGATTTTTTCTGAATAATAAAATGTATTTATTTTAAGGCTTTTTGCACGTCTACCAGAGGTGCCAGTAAGTGTGGAGAACTGCAGCATGCATTTATTAAAAGGTCCTAGCACTTTTTTAGATTTTCAAAATAAAACACAAATTATAGGTTATTTCTGCAACTTGATCATTTAATAAGCATTTTTTTTTACTTCTAATTCTGACCAAATGTCTAATTTTTTCTTAGATTTTGGTATTTCTGGGGAGGCGTGTTCTTTTCTTTCATAAAACGGGGCCGTTCCGAGGCTAGGAAGCAACACATAAAGTTTTTTTTTTTTGGAAAATATAAATTGTATATGTAATATATTTGCAGCATCAAAAAAATGCATATTTAATTTATGCGAAAAAAAATACATGTACTGATTTTTTTAAGTTAGTTTATCTTATTGTTTTTTAAATAATAAAAAAAAATACAAAAAGAAAACTTTTAATATATTACGAGCATTGAAAAATTTGCATATTTATTATATGCAAAATAAAAAAGGAGATGATTTGGCATTTCAGAAGAGGTGACGTTTCGTGGCGTAAAACTGCTGTCGCATGAATTGGGTGCTTCAGAATTTAAAAATTATTCTTTTCTACATTTCTAACTTTTATTTCTTGGCAACAAATTAAAAAAAAAAGTTTAAAAAAAAGAAAAGAAAAATAGATGACCAATTATCATGCAGCAGCAGTGTTTGTTGTATTTATTGATTGCTTGTAGAAAGTGTGTAAATATTGAAGAAGCATTCCAGGAGAAAAAGCACCACTAATTTCAGTTTGATTGAACACTATAAAGAAATCTGTAGATTTCATCACCACTATCTATAACACAATGGCGTTCTGAAAACCCCAAACAAGTCATTTTATTCCAAAAGCTGTGTATAACGCATTTCACTTCATCACGGGTTTCCTCCTTTCTTTTCTTCCGTCTAGTTCATTGATTTTGTCTCCATTTTGTCATCGGAAATGAACAGAAACGCATTATGTGACTGCAGCCAGATCCACTCTCTGTCTCTTTCTCTTTCTCTCTCTTATTTGTCTGGGACCAAATATCAAATGTACATAATTAATAACAACTTCCAGCATAGTTGTTGTAAATAGTGGGCCTTGTTTTTGTACTGTCATAATCCCAGATTTTAGCCTGTGGAACGTCCTGTGGGGAAGAAAACAAAAGGGGGTGAGGGGCATCAAAATAAAAGAAATTATGATTTAGGGCTTGGGGGGCGGGGTCCATTTGTAATTAACTGAGATGACACGGCAACTACACACAGTTTGATTAGTCTAAAAACTCCAGGAGGCGATTGATTATTGCAAAGTTACCTGACTGTCCTGAGAAAGCAGTCAGGAGCCTCTAGGGGGCGCCAGGCTGTTTGAAATGTGTTTGGATGTGTTGTTGTCTCTGTTTGTTGTATAGCGTCCTGCATGTTCCTCCACATATATATACATATATATATCTATGTTATCGTAGTGTAGTCAGTAGAGTAGAAATGAGCAAAATATTAAAAATCTGCATCAGCAACTCTGTGCCTGTGGACTTCATTCCTCTCTGTGTCTAACGCAAAAGAATGGAGAGAGATTCATCCATAATTTGTTTTCCATCCATTTACCCATCCATCATCCATCCATCCATTTATCCATCCATGATGTCTACTTACCATCCATCCAATCATTCATCCATCTATCCATTGAGCCATCCATCCAATCATTCATCCATCCATTCATTGATTGATCCATCCATCCAGTCTTTTTCTGGTCTCTGTCCTCTGTGGAGTCTCTAGCTGAAGTGTTTCAGTATGATGTGTTTCCGGAGCTCCTCCGCCTCGCTGTCCCGGTCCTCCAGCGTCTGCTCAGGGCCCTTGGGCTGCTCCAGTGGCTCTGTCCTCTCCAGAGTCCAGGCGTCCAGGCCGGAATGCAGGGAGGCGTTGTGCAGAACGCAGCAGGCCAGGAGGATGGACGAGCTCCTCTCAGGAGAATACTGCTCATGATGGAGAGAAACCTTTTATGTCATTTTGCTAACACAGGAACATAGAGGCTTTATTAAAATCCTACCTGCAGGTTCCCTTTGATGCCGTCTAAACATCTGAATCTGGTCTGAATGGCCCTGAAAGTTCTGTCCACTATCTCATGCGTCACGGTGTGGGCCAGGTTATACTGAAACTCTGCAGCTGTTCCTGGGCTCTCCACTGGTGTCATCAGCCACTTCTTCAAAGGATAACGTCCATCGCCTTTCAAAGAGCAGACCCGCATTACCGTCGGACTGAACGTCTGAACGTCAAACGTGCGACTGCTCCTGAGAGCGCGCCTCACCCAGCAGCCAGCCCTCCTCGTTGTCCTGCAGCTGTTTGGAAATGGCTGACCTCTGCAGAATCTTGGTGTCCTGCAGGCCGCCGGGCCACGTTTCAGCGCTGAGTAAAAGCCCCCGGGCGTTACAGACCAGCTGGCAGGCTATAGAGTGAAAGCCCTTCTTGTTCACGTAAGAGGAGGCGTCGCTGTTCGGGGCTTTGATGGCCACCTGTTGAGGAAGGGTCAAGACAAATGTCCTCCTACTTTATTCTGAATTTTGCATTGAGTGAAAACCTAGCTTCTTTCGCAATTATCTTTTTATGTTTTACCCTTCTTACTGAGGGTGTCAGTTTCGCTGTTTTCATCATCTGTTATCAAAATTTCAAGAAATAAAGGCTTGAAATATTTCACTCTCTGTGTAGTGAATCTATATAATATGCGAGTTTCAATTTCTGAAATGAAAAATAGAACAAAAATTTTATTTTTTCATACTGTAATTTTTTTGATGCGTCTGTATATTGAGGATAACTAAATATAGCTTAACTGAATATAGAGAATAACTGAGGTAGCTGAATAGAAAAGGCAAATCACATTTAAACCGTTCTAAAACTTGCTCTCCTGCTGCTTTAGATTTATTCCCTACTTTGTGCTCATCTTTTCCATATGACACAATTTTCCAGGCATTGCTAAAAGAAAAGTGAAGGTGAGAGTTTTTTGTTTTGATCTAACCTGAACACAGTCGAGAACGCCCAGGACTGCTGGAAATCCTGCCACCCTCTGAAACTCCTGGAAGGAGTACTCTCTGTTGGAAGGGTCTCTGTTTGAACAGCATGTATTACTTTAAGATTTCCCATAAAGGTGGTGAGCATTAAATCAAAGTGTAACATATGTACTTATTGAAAGTGATGAACTGTGGAGCTTTTTCCACCAGAGCTTTAGTCACATTGGTCACACATCTGGACATGGACGCCTGGCTGATCCCTATTATATCCCCCATGGACGTCTGGAATGAGCCAGATGTATAGAAGCCCAACGCTGCCAACACCTGAACCTCAGGACTGATTGCTCTGGATCTCAGGGTTCTCCTGGAAAGAGTCTGCCGAATGGAAATTACGAGAGGTGGCGCAACATGGAAATGCAAACATCACTTCTTTTTAAGACGGAAAGCAATAATTATCAAGTGCGCACCTCTCTGAGTAATTCCACCAGATACAAGATGAAGTCTCTTGGAAACCCAAAGTTTGAGAGGAGAACGCTGTTTGAAACGGTGTCCAGGTCAAAGCGCTCCAGAGTCTTATGGCCTCGTCCGTGCAGAAGAAGATCGCAGTCTAAGATGGCTATGGGGATGGCCATGCTGAGGGAACAGAAGAAGAAGAAGCACCATGCAGAAAATCTTAATTTTATGCCAAGTGAAATATTTTTGTGAAACATTGATGAGTCATTTTCAGTTTTCCTGCAGAAGAAATGAGCTTTAAGCGTTTGTGTTGCCATGCACTAACAGGTTACAAGGAAAGACAAAAAAAACAAAACCCCAACAATAAGTAAAATGAAAAGAAAAATGTATTTTTATAAATGAAATAAAAATGTCAAAAGGACAACATATGACACAGATAAGGCCAAAACATAACTTTTTTGGGCAAAATGCAAAAAGCTGTGTGAGGCAGTAAAGTAACACCGCACTGGTATCTTCGTCACACTGACCACAATGAAACACGGTGGTGGTAGCAGCATGCTGTGGGGCTGCTTTTCTTCAGCAGACACAGGGAAGCGGAGATCTTTTGTTGAAGGGTGGAAATTACTTGAGACTGGACAGGAGGTCCACCTTCCAGCACAACAATGAAGCTAAACATGGTTTAAATCAAAGCATATACACGTTTTAAAATGTCCTAGTTAAAGTACAAACCTAAATTCTGATAAAAATCTGTGACAAAACTTGAAAGTTGATGTTCATAGAGGTTTTCCATTCAAACTGACAGAGCTTGATCTATTTCGAAAAGAAGAAAGAGTCAAACATTGGGTCTCTAAACATAAAAAGCTGGTTAAGACATAACTCAAAACACTTGCAAACTGAACACAAGGCATAATTTTTCTTCTACATTACAACTATGCACTACTTTGTCTGGCCTATCACAAAAAATCCCAATAAAATCAAGCGAGGCTTCTGGCTCTAATGTGACAAAATGTGAAGTTCAAAGAGTATGAATCCTTTTACAGGTACTGTGTCTGGGTTAGCTACTTCTCTTCAGGATGCTCCATTAAGGCTTTGTCATGATTCTACATTGCTCAAAACGCTTTAAATGTATGCATTACGCATATGCATTCATTTTGGTACAATACAGCATGAACATCGTGATATGTGCTTTTTAAACAGGCAAAGAAAAGCTATGTTAAGCATAAAGAGGCACATAAACACAAGTGCTAACCCAATTTTCTATCTAGTTTTTAGCTAGCTTCGTTCCACTGGGTCTAATCTCAGCTCAGTATGGTCCGCCTAACAACTCTGCAGACTCGGTGAAACTATGTGACTTCAAACCAACCTCTAAGCCTTTTCAATAACTTTAAAAAACATAGTTTACCTTCAGATAAGCTATTATCTGGCAACCAAAATAAGCCAAAGGAAACTTCGTTTGCGGTATCCAATCGCAGATTCGACACAGCAAATTTAGTATTTATATATATAAATATTTTGTAGTTCACGAAAGGTGTCCTCAGAGTGATGCATAGTGTAATTGTATGTTTCAGCTGTTCAAGTGAATAAATATTATAGAAGAAGGACGTAGCGAAAGTGCGAGTTGGAGATCGCTGCTACATAAACACGTCGACATGGAGAAGATAAACAGAAAAGTGGCACAGCAGCTGCTGACGTTATGTGTGTCCGAAAATGGCCTATGAATGTTTATAGAAAATACTAATTCTGTTAAGTGTTTAAGCTCATGTCTATTATACTGAACGACCATCGATAAGGAAACGGCTAATGTAAGTTTTAGTGTTTTATAAAGTCTTCGTTATTCAGCCAGTCGGCTAGCATTAGCAACATGCTAACGCTGGTGTAGCAGTGACTCACTGTTCTGTCAGAAAAACAAGCAGTAATTATTCCAGAAATCCTCCTGTTATGTTTTCGCTTTTCATACAACGGTCGCTGTAGATGATAAAATGTTTCAGTCAGTCTTTGTACTATGAATGACCTCCATATTTAATCAGGTTAATTTCTAATAAGCGTGGAGGCCCCATTTGTTTTCCAGAACTAGTGATTGTGTAAGGTTTAAAAGCTGCCTTTGTTGACAACGGATGTCGCTGTTATGTCAAACATTTTCTCTCTACATTCATTTCCTTTAGAAACACAATAAATTAGTACGCAGCAAAATCAGGTTTAAGTCAAAATTGTTTATGTAGGTCAAACTTTGCTTTGGTTTGTGGATTTTAAGTAGTTCAAAATTTTTAGATGCTTTTTACGGCAAAAAGCTAAGTTTTGCACCTAATTTAGTTATTCTGATAATTCTTGTTAAGCATGATGAGCATAGAACAGATAGTGCAAAATCCAAAAATGTACATTTGGTTTTGCATTTAATTATTTGTGCATCATCTTTTGTGTATTAAAAATGTAATATATTTGTAATAATTACACGATTTGCTGTTTTACTGTGAACATTCTATTAATTTAGATTGGAATATTTTATGCTTTTATTTTTGCAACACTTTTGTGTGTGTTTCTTACTTTTCTATGTTTTCGCCTTAACATTGCTCTTATTTGACACTTAAAAGATAAACATTGCTTTATGACTTACTTTGCACATTATTTTTACGTATTTCACATTCTTTTACATTTATATGTATATATATACATATATTTTTTTTTTTAAATGAATGATTTAGAAAAATTTCCTAATAGATTGTGTCTCCTGTGATCCGCAGGGTCGTGACAACATGGACGGTGACCTGAGTCCACAGGATAAGAAAGACTTGGACAAGTTCATCAAGTTTTTTGCCTTAAAGGTCAGAGGGCAGCCTAAGGCTTGCGTTTATGTTGTATCTAAAGGCTTTTTCACTTGATCCAAAAGTTTTCCAGATTTTTGTTATTATCCATTTAGACCTCCACATCCCTGTTTTCAGCAACTTTCCCCCGATTCATTCCCACACCACTGTTTGTTTTTATCTGTAGACTGTTCAGGTGATCGTTCAAGCTCGTCTGGGGGAGAAGATCTGCACTCGCTCGTCTTCGTCACCCACTGGCTCAGACTGGGTAAAACTAAAGCTCCGTTTAAATGTTTTTTTAATCATTTTATATCTCTACCTTGTTGGTCTTCTGATGTGAAGCATTTTGTCCCCCTGTTCCACATTCTGTATAGTTTAATTTGGCCATCAAAGACATCCCAGAGGTCACTCATGAGGCCAAGAAGGCGCTGGCCGGCCAACTTCCAGGCATCGGCCGATCCATGTGTGTGGAGATCTCCCTAAAGACCTCAGAGGTAGAACTCATAAAGTCACTTTAGTGTTAGCTCCTCATAACCAAGAAGAGTTTTTGTTGCTAAGTTGATCTTTTTTGTCTCCATCTTCATTGCTTAGGGAGACTCCATGGAGTTAGAGACTTGGTGCCTGGAGATGAATGAGAAGTAAGCAGCGTTCAGAATCAGCTTAGCTACCGTTTCACGTTTAACCTGTGTGATTTCTGGCTCTCCTGCAGGTGCGATAAGGACATTAAAGTGTCGTACACTGTCTATAACCGGCTGTCTGTCCTCCTAAAATCTCTGCTGGCCATCACCAGAGTGACTCCCGCCTATAAGCTGTCCAGAAAGCAGGGCCACGACTACGTCATATTATACAGGTGTCCTGATCAGCGCTGACGCCGATCTCTTGAATTCAGCCACATAAAACTAAGATATCCATCTCAATGCTGTCTCTTGTGTAGGATCTACTTTGGGGAAGTCCAGCTGGGTGGATTAGGAGAAGGTAACTTTAGTTCTGGTCTGGGTGGCATCTGTTTAATGTGTGATTGTCCTTGGTCAATCAATTTGTCCGTCCGTCCATCTATTTTTTGTGCATCCGTCAATAACTATGTACTATTACTACTTATGGATTCATCCGTCCCTTTATTTTTTTTCATTCATTTGTCTATCCATCTATCTTTTTCTTCTTAGTCCACCCATCCCTTTGTCCTTCATCAATTAATCCATCTGAAAATATCAAATTGCTTAAGTTCTAGATTATTTTTCTTTTTTTTTTAATCAAGGTTTCCAAACGGTGCGCGTCGGTGTTGTCGGCACCCCGGTCGGCACGGTAACACTGTCATGTGCCTACCGCACCAACCTGGCGTTCATGTCCAGCAGGTAACCAGCACATTCCCACTGCAGCTCAGTCTGTCCTTCCTTCCGTCAGCTCAACAGGCTAACAATGGTCTGGATTTCCTCTGCAGGCAGTTTGAACGGTCGGCTCCCATCATGGGGATCATCGTGGATCACTTTGTGGACGCGCCCTGCGGCAATCAGCGTCCAATCACAATGGGGCAGCCCTGCAACTTCAGGTAGACCTTCACGGTTACTTTTTTTTAGTCATCCTCTAGCTTCCTGTGCTTCAACGAAACCACTTCCTGTCTATGCATTTTCAGAGCCCCAGATGAGGACGACGGCAGAGCATTTGCTGGAGTTCAGGACTCTCAGGAGGTCTGCACCACCTCCTTCTCCACCTCCCCTCCCTCTCAGGTGAGCCCACACTCCTCTCTCTCTCTGTCTGTCAATTCTCACTCCTGATTATCATTTCACTTTCTTCTCTCGTCCGTTTTCTTTAACTTTTGTTGTTCATGTGGACTCAGTGTGTCTGCACTCTGAGTCCGTCCCCTTCCAAACTGTCCAAGCCCCTCCCACTGGACAGTCTCCAGCTCCCATTGGCTCCAGGACTTGTCACTCACAATGTGAGTCTCCAGTGGTGTTTGATGGTGTGTTTTTGTGTGAGAAGCGCTGAAGCTCATCCGCCAGACTTCACCTCTCTAGTTTTGTGTTCATCACAACCTTCTCCATCACTTGACCTCTGGAATCCTTGCAGCTAGCTTCTAGCAGAGTTTGCATCCCTGTAGCTTCAGTTTGTTGTGGTTCGCTGTTACTTGTAGAAACGTAGTTAACTCATAATGCTTGACACACACCTTCTCACATCCCTTCAGCACCAACAGGAACCTTAGTGTTTGCTACTTAGTTATTATTTCCTGTTTTGTTTTTTTTTGTCTCTGCAGCTCTATGCTTCCAGGTTCTCCTACCAGCCTGCACCTACAGGCGGAGCTGCTGAGTTCAACGTAATCCAGGTACGTAGACGTATTCATGGACAAACTGATGTTTACTCAGGGAAATAATAAAGTTAAAGAGGTATGAAAGCTTAAGCCAGGAGTTTTTCAAAATCCTTGAGTCATAAGTATTAAGATTAAAAGAAATTTTGTGGGGTTTACTTGAACAGATTTATTCTCAGTTATTAAAACAGGGTTTGGGTGACTTTCTTTTGAAACTTTTGCTATATTTAGTCAAGTTTAATAAATTAGACAAAGCCTGACGTGGGTGCAGTAATATAGATTTTTCAGTAGAAGTCTCTGGATAGACGAGGCCCTATTTATTATAAGAGATTGGTTGTAAAAAGATTTATATTTTGTGTTGTAATCAACACTTTCTATTCTCAGAAAATCACATCAGATATCATTTTACCCTTTTTACAAATAAGCATCAATGGGTCAAATTTTGGAAACCCCAAACTTAAGCGGAAACTCTCATTCTAGGTCACAAAAAGAGAACCCCAGGGATCAGTACTCGAGTCCCTCAGCTTCTGTTCAGTGACGTTCTCTCTTCCAGGTTAAAGAAGGCGGGAACGTTCTGGTTCCGGCTCAGCCTCAGCCTCAGCCTCAGCCTCCTCATGGAGCGGATGTCCATCTGACGGTAGAAAACGCTCCAAACACACCGAGCAGCAGGTAAGTTCTTCACACAAGCATCTTCAGTTTAATTTGGAAAATATCGATAAGGAAACTCTTACGGCGTTGTCTAACAGTGGCGATGAAGACGGCCTGCTGCAGAGTGGTGAGGGAAGAAGGGAGGATGGGAGGAGGAGCGTCTCTCCCTCCGACCCAGTGGAGTCACTCAGCGCGTTCACAAGGAAGGTTGGGGCTTTTGTGAATAAACCCAACACTCAGGTAATTAATGTGTCTCCTCTCACCATCCTCTCCATGAAAGTTGGCAAAAATAAGTTTTTTTGTTTCTGTGTGCCTGTGTAGATAACAGCTGCCAGTCTGGACCTCCCATTCGCTGCATTTGCTCCTCGTGGCCTGGACTCTGAGGAGAACGATCCCATGGTGATTTTATCTGGTTTTTAAACGTACCTCAGCGCCTTTAGTCTCATGTGTCCTGCTTCTGGAAGGTGACCGTGTGTTTTTTTTTGCGTTCAGGTGCGTCCTCCGGACTCTCCTCCCTCTCAGTCGCCCCTGCAGGCCAGCCTTCACTCTCAGGGCTCGGACGGATCGGGACCGCAGGACGACTTCGTCATGGTCGACTTTGTGAGTGGTTTCTGACTTCAAAACTATCAGCGTAAAACACACAAACCACTGAGAGAGTGACCAGTTTTAAATAAATATGTTTTTTGTCATTTATTCTGTACTACAGATGTAACATTAAAGGACGAAGATGCTAATCATGGTCTTGATTTTTTCTTTTTAAAATTAATTTTTTTTCATCTGTACCTGTGTGCAGCGTCCAGCTTTCTCTAAAGACGACCTTTTGCCAATGGATCTGGGCACTTTCTATCGAGAGTTTCAGAACCCTCCACAGCTGGCCAGCCTCTCGCTGCACACCAGCTCCCAGTCGATGGCTGACGACCTGGTAAACGCGTCCTCTCCCCTTTTGTTTTGTCCGATGGCGTATTGGGGACATTGTAGATTGTAAGGAAAAAACAAAAGAGAAAAAAAAGTTTATTTCTACCAAAAAACTGGACATTTTCTAGAAAAGAAAACTTGGAAATTTGAGTTTGAAAATAAAAATAAATTAAAAAAAAAACACTGAAATTTTTTCATTAATCTCAGAAATTAAACGAAAGAAAAAAAATCAGAAAATTTGAGTGTGAAGTCAACAATTTTCTAGTAAAATTCCCAAATTTTGAGAGGAATCTAATTTTCTAGAAACAAACGTTGAAAATTTCTAGAAGAAAACACAAATTTTGAGATCCCAAGAATTTTTTTGAAAAGTCAAAAATTTGACTTTTGAAACTCAGTTCTTTTTTTTTTTTATAGAAAATCTCAGATTAGTCTCAAAATGTTTTGGGTTTTTTTAAGCAAACTTCACTTTTGAAGCTCAAAAAATTCCACCTTTCTTTTTCTCGAAAATTTCAGAGATAAACCTCTTTCTTCTTACTACAACCGCCCTAATACGGCATCATAATTTTGCTCTACATTTTTAGTTAAAGAACATTAAACAAAGGACTGATGTGAACTGGTTCGTTTGCAGGACTCTCTGCCAGAGAAACTGCGCGTGTACGAGAAGAACATTGACGAATTTGACGCGTTTGTGGACATGCTTCAGTAGGACGAATGAAGGAAAAGTCAACCTGCGACTAAAAGCTGAATTAATCAGAAGAAGGGGGGAGGTCTCTCTGTGTGTCGTGTGAGAATTACTCAGAATACATCATGTTTAAAGCTGTTTGTGTCTGAAAACTTCTTACCTGTTCACTTATAGTCTGCTTCACTGTAAATACTGTAATATCTGGTGACACTTGCTCACTTACCATTGCTGTCTGGTGGCTGCGATCAAACTGACAGCTTTAATTTATGTGTTGCATAATTCTGCTCTTGTAGTCAAACGATCATGGGGCAGCCATGCAAATCCACAGACAGGTTCTGCTAGTAATGCCCTCATTATAAATCCTTTCTCCCTTTCTCTTAACCTGTAAATGTAAAAAAAAACACACAAAAAACACAACAGATTTTTAACACGTCTAAGAAGGGTATTTTTTTTCACAACCCTGCAGAGCATTGTCTCACTGTGTTTTTCTTAGAAATGAAAAGACTCATTCGTTGTGCAAAGCTTGGCGTTCCCAGCTGGTCTGGGGATTTAAACGACCACTGTGAATTGCACCAGATGATCCCAGACATATTTAACAGTGAAGAAGCTGCAGTTTCTCTGTGAGCAGAGCCCACATGTCAGACTGCAGCCGGAAAGCTCAACCCGTTGACTCAGAAATGGAAATAAACACTCAACATAACAGGTACCCTCGAAACAGCTCAAACATAACCTCCCTGAAGCTCTGATTGACCCCAGGCTGGTTGCGTTGGGACTAAATTAAGAACCGTTCCAACACATTCATGTATATTGTGTGAAATATGTAAAAAGGATAAGGAATTCCCCACTATCCACAGCATTCATGGTCGAGTTGGTCGAAAGCTTTAATTTAAAGCATTCTGTTGAAGTAGATGTCCTAATAAAGCATGGCTGCTCCGTCTACTGTGCGTCTTTTCTTCGGTTTTCGCTCGAAATAAACTCAAATCCTTTTCTAATTAAAGAGTGGATGATTACTACACAGGGGTAAAGTTACCATTTCATACCAGACAAACAAAATTGCATTAACATTTTTGAAATAACTTGACTCCCGTAGTAAACGTAGCATGTTTTTTTAAATCTATGCATACAAATTAAAAAGGTTACATAAAATCTCTGGAAACTGTATTCAGGCAGCAGGATCAGAATTGTTACAGGATCATTTTACATAGTAAATACTGTGAAACTAGTGTTTTTGAGGTTAAAATGTGTAAATTTAAGCTACATGACCAATAAAATACTTGTTTCCTTCCACCTAACTTTCCAGCAAGAGAATTTTATTTCTTATGGACAGTGAAAGTTTTTTTTGTTAGTTTTTTTCAAATATTCTTAGCCTGTTATTTTTATTTTTAGGTTAAATATATTCACAATGAAACGGAATTACATAAAACTGAAATAGAAAATACTATTTGGTTGGAGGTGCTGAGTCTCCTCCAGAATGAGCTATAGCACCACCTAGCGTCGGTGCTACGTATAGCGTGCTAGCTTAGCTTTAAAACATCTTTAACGCTGATGTTTTAATTAGCTTCACAGTGTTTAAACAAAACGCTGAACCCCCTTGTTGAGAAAGTGATGGAAAGATGACCCAGTTCTTTCGCCAGGTGTCTAAGAAATAGGCTAATTGACCTTCAGCTAATGCTCACACCGCAGGTAAAGCTAGCAACAAAACGGTAGCTGAAAAGTTAACTTACTCAACTGGTAGATGGCTTCTAAGTGTAGTGAGAACAAAATATCTTCTGAAAGATTCCTTGACCAAAAAAAAAGCCAAACTATGACATATCCAATTATCACAAATTTTGAAGTCAAGTAATCTTCGCTTTACTTCCACTCCTTTCTACTTCAGGTTCATTTTGACGTGTCTGACATGATGCATTCAAGGGACAATTAAAAAATAAGTTTTTAAAAGAGTAAGAGAATACAGTTAATTTTGTTTTGAAACAATACTTTAACATTTTAATTGAAATCTGTAAGCGTTTTATCCCCGCTATGTAAATTATTTTGCTTAGCTTAGGGTAACCCTCAAATATCAACGCCCACTGTTTGGCCAATCCCATTTCTATTTTTATTAGTATTAGTAAAATTCAAAAATGTCGATTTCAGGCACTCATCAGCTCAAGGTTCCAACATATCAGTAAAAATGCTAGACTGACTTCATTCCTAGGCCAATTTTAATATAAAAACTAAAGCTCACCATGCATTTACGGCAGAAATGCTTACTTTTAAGCACCAAAGATTAAATGAAAGGCACCAGAAAAACATGAAATACAATTTAGAGTGGAAAAATATAAATAAACCAAATAAATGAGACATTGAACATACAGAAGAATGGATAACTTGTTGGCAATTGAATATTCTGGAATAAAAGCTTTCAGTACTTATTTAAACCTGAAAAATGTTGAAATACAGTGCCTCTTTTTGTAAAAACAAATCATGGTTGCCTGTGTTTAAAAAACAACAACCTTATATTAATAATATGCACTATTTTTTGCAGAGTATGTGCACACTAAGACTTTAAATAAAACAATCTCAGAAGTCCTCAATATAATTTTATTGGTAGTTTCCATTTCACATCTGCAGGACTGCAAAGGGTCAAAACCAGAAGGTCAGGAGTTAAGGTCGCACTCTTTTTACAGTCAACTTGCTTCGAGGCGTCAACCAACTACAGAACGAGTCTCTGAAGAACCACCCCCGTCTTTCGTCTGCTACCCGAAGGGTCCGAGAACAGTTCAATTAAGGAAAACCGCTTCCCAGACGTCAAATGATGCAAATAACCTAACCATTTGTATTTTCTTGAGCTAGCCACTTAACATGCCGGTTTCAAATACATCTGGTCAACCATGGGAGACGGAGGCCATTCCTCCACCTTTCAGGCGACTGAACACGGAACGAGAAAAAGAAATACAAAAAGAAATTTCACAGGACACAGGCAGTGGTTGCCCAGTGTGCATTTCCACCTCTTTGAGCAGCTCAGTCCAGAATAATGTCCTGCCACCCTCGTGTCTGCAGTCCAATGAGTTGGGTGACTTTGAGACCCCCCTGGGTGGAGAAGCAAGACAAGTTGGGGAATGGCTGGAAAAGAAGGATCCAGATAAGAGACGGGGCAACAGCTTAACTTTTATTCTCACTTCCTTGAGTAGAGGAAGAAAGTCTTTAAGGTTGGTGGCCAATGTCCTCCCATCGCAAAGATCTAACCTGCTCCCCCCCACCAGTTAGCTGAGCTTCGGTTTTTTTATGTTAGTCAGGCGAAGGTGAAGATGAGGGTGAATCTGGCATCCATACACTACAGAGCAGAAGGGAGGTCGGGGAGTGTATGGAAGAGATCCAGGAGCTCTACGTTTCTTCATGGGCATTTTGGAGAACGGAAAGGAAGATGACAGGGCGACAGGTCCAGCTTCAGGCAGTGTTCAGGAGGTCCTGGATGGCTTTCTGCTGCGTCTCGTTCAGGGTGGAAACGCACTGCGTCCATAATCCTGCAGATACCTGGAGAGGGAAAAAAATCAAACAACTTCAGATGACATTTAAGCTCCCCGTTAGACGTGAACCGCACAAACATTTAGGAACGTAGGGCCGGGCAATATTACAAGAATGAAACTAGAAATTTTAAATGATATGAGAGAATGAAGTTTTAAGCTGTAATAATAGAACGTAAGATGAAAAATAAAAATTGAAGTTATACATTGGTATCGAGTTTACAGATGAGGAAATACTTCATCTTTTAACGCACCAGCATTAAAATATTTTTAGTAACAGAACCTTGAAACAATTGTGCCAACAACTGAGCATTTCAAAGAACCAGCCACACAACTAAGCTAGTTAACCTTACATGAACCTTTTTTATTAAATTGATTATCTTGTAATTTTACAACAATCTTCTGGTAAAAGTGCATCTTTATTAGTATGATGACTATATTCTTGTAATTAAACAATTTTTGTAGCCTGGATTTAATGCTACATTGCACCACTCATGGAAAGGATAATGAAAGCTACTTTTTGAAAATATTTTTGTCATTTCCAATTAGTTTTCTTTTTTTTTTCCAGAAAGGAAAGCAAAAAAACCCTCAGATATCATAGGAACATTGCTCTTCCTTACCTGTACTTGACGGATGACGTTTGCGAGCCGTTTGGTGCAGGCATCTTCAGTTTTAACAGATTCATTTGCGACGCCATCGGCTATGATGAGGAAAATTTTAGGGAGGTTGGAGTTTTCTGGCCCGAGGACAATTGGGTTGTTGCTGTGAAGAGAAGTCCATAGGTTGACCCGATAACCTCAAACAGTCCAAATTTTTCCAAACCCAAGTTTTCTAGCCTTTTTCTTTTAGGCCGTTTTAAAAGGTAAACATGTGGAAAATGGACCTAGACGTGGATGGATGATGGACAACAGGCCTACCTTTCAATGAGGTCGCACAGGAAGTCAAACGTGTGAACGGCCTCTTCCTTGTCTTCTTTGAGCGGCAGCCAGCTAAGCCAATGGGGAAGAACCTCGTTGGCGTTCACACACTCCGGTCGGAACCTCATGAGCTTCCCGACCGCCGAGATACAGTTCTCTGTGGCGTTTACGTTCTCCTTTGACCGAGAATCAGCCGCCTGGATGACGGCGACCAGCAGGGGGAGGGCCTCTGCAACAACAAGCCGAACATTAAACTAAAAGCTGTAGAGGCAGCAACAAGTCGAGATCTGCTGGCATCTCCTTACCTGTGCAGAAAGGACGATAGCTGTCGCCGCCATACTGAGCCATGACACCGACGCCATAAGCAGCGGCCTGCCGAACCTCGGCGCTCGTGTCGCAAAGCGACTGAAGCATCGGCCGCAGGAAATACTCTGCGTACTTGAAAGAGGAGGGGCTGCAGTGTTCGATCACATCGTCAAAGATGCACAGACCCCACTGCCTGTCGGCCCATGGCCTGTTGGGACACTAAAGTGATGCAAAACGTGTCAGAGCCAATCAGCTGAGGTCTAGATCATTTAACGCTCAACAGAAACAACAAAGGACTCACTATTAGCTGGACGATGAGCTGCAGCAGCTGCTCGAACCAAGGCAAGATCTTCTCCTTGTAGCTGCTGAACACAGAGTGCAGGACGTCCGACACTTTGGTCAGGATATACACATCGTTCTCATCCTGAAAATCAAGTCGAAAAATAAACAGTTCAGAAAGAAAATCTTTTACACTTTCTCACAAATAAAAAAAACAATTATAAATGTTATATTAACCTCATCCTGTAGGGTTTCCTCCACCTGCTCATCGTAGTCTTCATCTTGTCTTTTGGCTGTGAAGCAAAAACATTTTCACATCACATACGGATACGGCGTCCGGAGCGCAAGCTACACTTTAAAAACAGGAGACTGTATCTGGTTGGTTCAGCCTCACCTTGCCTGAGCTCCTGGTTTTTAAAGTGCTCTTCCAGTTTCCCTTTAAGGATGCCACCCAGCTCCTCAAAATGCTCATTGTTCAAACAGCCGTCTCCCATCAGCTCAACACACTGAACAGACAAAATACCCATCAAAACAACACACAAACATCTCTGCATATTTGATCTTATAGAACTTTCCCCTAAAGTTAGTTGTGTTTATTTCCACTTCAAGGCAAAAGGAGGAATTAGTATGCGATTAAAAATAGGAATACCCATCCAAAAGAATTACTCTGTTTTATAGCAGTTTAGGGCTTAAAAAGCCAAAATTTGTGGAAATGTGTAACTGGAAGGATTTCTAACAGCAGTTTATCTGGCAATGAGAGAAGAGAAATTCCAGCTGTAAAATATACAAAAGCAGTGATTTTCCAGAATAAAAACAATAAGCGAGTATCACTTTAAAACTGGGGTCGGAACTTTAATGTGTAAAAATGGTAATGCAATTCATCACAAACTTAGGTTTTACACATTTTTGTCTGGAACCTTTGTACTGTTTCCAAATGTCACTTGTGCATCAAATCTAGGGGCGTGCCAGAAATGGATAACAAAGCAACTCTTGGTTAATTTTGGTTTAAAAAAAAACATATTTGTGGGATGCTGGAAAAGGTGGTTAAAATTTTTTTTCTCCAAAACCTGAAACCTTGCACCAATCAACGGCTGAAAAATCTTTAAAAAAAAATTTTTTTTTAAATCGATTAAAGAGAAATATATTTGACGTTGCTAAATTACTGGATAATTTAGCAGCAAAAAGCTGTAACCATCCAGGTTGGTAAAGCCTGACTTGTTTCTTTGATGCATGTCAGTGGAACAGAGGCATTGGGACTCACCTTGGCAAAAGAATGCATGATTTCAGAAAGGACGTCCGAGTCGGGCTCCGTGCCGATGGCCTTGATGAGCGCGTCGCACATGAAGTGCCACATCTGGGTGAGGTACTCTGGTCCCCGAACCCGGGCGCACTCCAGCAGCAGTGGCATGGACTCGGCCGCAGCCACTCTCACACGTTATACGGTTAAAGAAAAATAAAATCGTCCATTTTTATGTTCTCAACATTTCTGATCTCATTTTAGTCCGATTTTTGAAGCAAAGACATATTTACTATTAATTTAGTTGATAATATAAACAAAAATGGAGCCACGAAATCAAGTTTTCCAAGTCTAGTCATCTAATAAAAAAACAAGAAACAACATTACTTGAAATTTTAAAGGTCAAAAAAGGATATCATCGTGAAAGTAAAACTTCAGCAGAGGAACCATGAGCTTCACCACCTGCTCTGTGTACTCCACAAAACCCTCCTTCAGCTCTTTGGCATAACACACCTAGAAGAAGAAGAAGAAGCTTATTAGCAGAACTGAAAACTAGAAACCATCAAGCTGATCAAAACAACAATTTCTCATCATGCATGAATCATAAATAGTTTTCTGCTCACCAGCATCTGGCAGGCAGTGGCCTTCTCCTCCAGGCCAGCTGTCTTTATTCCAAAACTCTGCTGGTCTCCCAGGTTCACAAACTCCCATCCCTCCTCCTCAGATATGTTCTCCATGTCCTGAGCTACAGTGAACGTATCATCAGTTATGCCTCTTCATTTTGGAAATGAAATATAAAAGTAGAACTCGTCTCCAAAGGGAACAAACAAAATTTTTTTGGGTTGCTTACTGTCGAGGAGAGCCACTTCGGGTTTGATGGAGGCGGTTTTCATTAAGGGCCCCATCACCACAGGAAGATACTGCTGAAACTCCTTCCCCAGGATCTTGCACATCCTGGCCCAGGCTGATATCATGTAGGAAATCTAAAGCACATACAGATTATGTCAGAATGGCTTAAAAATAAAAACGCCAAACATTAATCACTGAACTATCCCACCTGAGGATCGTCGTCTTCGAGGTCGTTAAAGTCCGTCTGGGTTTTAAGGAGCAGCTGCATCACTGCAGAGGCGTCCGGCATGAACTAGCAAAGCACAAATGAACGGGATTGTCTGAAGCTGTATGGAAAGCAGTTTGATCACACATTCAGGCCCCGAAACATACCTTCTCCTTGCCAACAGCCAGACCGATCAGACTGATGCACTCTATCGTCTTCCCCCGCAGCAGCCGCAGCTCTTTCTGCACGCCGTTCTCCACGATGTGCTTGAGCGAGGGCATGAAGAGATCATAGTACGGCACAAACTTCTCCTCGGCCGTGTCGGCCACCGAGGCGATGGACGTCACCACCTGCTCCAGGACCAGCTTAGTTCCTTTCTGGATCAGCTGGCAACGCAAAGAGTAAAAACGTTAAGACTTCAAACAGTTTGAACAGTCCTCACTAAGTGGGGCTGTTTACTACCTCCTGCAGCTTGGCCACCATGATGACATGAAGGTGCTGCACCAGGCTGTCCAGGTACGGAATCAGCAGAGATTTGGGGCAGTCTTCTGTGAAGTTGATGAGCGCAGCAGCTGCGTGCGCCTGGACCCGCGGGTTACTCTGATCCTCCATCGTCTGCAGCAGAGCCGAGATAACCTGCCACGAGTTACAGTTGTTAAAATTCACTTTTTATTCCTCCGGGAACAAACATTTGCAGAAGTTAATCATCTTCCCAGATACCTTATCGTGGAACTTCTTTTGAAAGGTTGGAGCGAAGTCTGTGGCCATCTGTCCAATGGCGTTGCAGGCAGCGTAGCGGACTCTTGGGTGCTGACAATGGGGAAAAGACGACAAACTCAACAGGAAGCAAGGTGGTTGATGGAGACTAACTTTTAATTGGGCAAGATTTTTCAGACCAATTGAAATGGAAAATTTTAAGTTACAAGTATTTATCTCTGCAAAAGACAATACGCTTACGCTTTTGAAGAGTGATGCAAATATAATTCTTGTCAAGATTTCAAAACTGAAAACTAGAACAATGTTTTGATAAGGCATTTCAACAAAATTAAAACATTGTGTGCTTTGTTTACTGTAGGTGAAACAAAAAAAAAACTAAACAAAAGAAATCTCATTTGTGGCCGGTTTTTGCCTGCAAGCCAAAACGTTTGGTTTTGTGTATAGTTTGTACAGAGTTCAAACTACTACATTTTTAAAAAATCCTTTAGCATTTAATTTTTCATATTTTAAAAAATATGAGCAGGTTTGACTCTAGATTTGTCTTGAGTCTCTTGCCAAAAACAAAGTGTGCAGCAAAGTTTTTCGCTTTAAGAAAATCACAGTTTGCAGTCAGAACAAATTAAACCACCAATAAATATTACCACCATTTAAAAATTAAATGGACCATAGTTGAGACAATATTTGTCCTACATTATAGTGGGAAACCCACAATTTAACCCCTAAAAGAAGCACCTTTAACTTAACATCAATCTGCACATGGCAAATGTATGGAGACTTGAATGCAGCTGTTTCTTACTGGATCGGAGCAGAACAGGAGGACGAAGCTGACTATCTCTTGAAGAATGGCCTCCATCTGCTGGTGGCAACCTTCTCCGATAGCAGACAGAGCCATCAACCCAGCGTGACGGTACTTCCAGTCAGCTGTCGACAGATGGAGATAAATAAAACTTAAGGCCAAGACTAAGATGTCAAATTTAAAAAATAAATCTATATTGAGTAGGTTTACTTACGGTTCTGCAGCATCTGCATGATGTGCTGTTTGATCATGGGCAAAATGATCTTCCCTCCCAAACCGCAGGCAATTCTGTCGAGGGCGCTCTCCCCAGCCACAGCGTTGCTGATGAGCAACAACAAATGGTCAGAAATGAGCCATTTACAGTTCCTGCACAGCAGGTGGCGCTGCAGCCTACCTGTCAAAGTCATCATCCTCTAGTTCGTCAGCCATGGCCCACTCATCGTCGTCTTCGAGATCCACCATCATGGTCAGCATCTGGGGAACTGAGATTAAAGGATTTTAGAAACAAGAAAATAAGACCAGTGCAACAACAACAAAAAAAACTGAAATTCTTACAAAGTGTTTTTGTCTAGTATCTTGGTATACAAAAATAACTTTCAAGTAGCTTTTGAGCAAGAAGATTATTATTTTAAGTCATTAATTCCTTGACATTGATTAAAAGGTTCTACTTCAACTGACATTTTACTTCAAACAAAACATTTCCTCCCTGCATTAATAATATTGCAGGGAGGAAATAATATTTTAAATAAAATAATCTGCATCAATATTAAGGAATGATTGGCTTAAAATAATCAATTACTTGTTGAAAAGTTAATTGCAAGTTAGTTTTTTCTTATTCCAAGTGTACAAAGATATTTCCACTAGAAACTAGACAAAAAAAAAAAAAAAACTGCTTCTGGACGATGAGCCGCATCCTCACCGCTCTGCGCTACGATAGCCGTGTGTTTCCTCAGCATGGCCGCCGCCGTCTCCGATAGCGTGACGATGACCTCCAAGGACAGCTGCCTCTGCATGTTGGTCAGGTTTGCGTCAGCACACAGCTGAGAGAACAGGACAACGGGTTAAGCAAACGGATCGAGGTCTGATGTGGTTTCTGGTCAGGGCGACCAAATTGAACGCACCTTCAGGCAGAGCTGCAGCGTCGCCTCCAGGTTGGGTCTCAGGTACTTGGGGGCCGTATCTGCGATCTCCACCAAAGACTTCAGCACAGAGTCGTCTCCTTGGTAACATGACTCATTCACTGCCTGACCATAAAAAAAAGAGAGATTCTAGTTTGAGCTTCATGCTATCAGGAAAATATTTAATAGTGAGACCACTGCATTGATGCAGCTGCAATTTTGACACGTTTTGTCTGGTGGCAGCATTTTAGTTTGTTCTGTTTGCTCTTTTTAATTTTTTTTTGCAGATTTTAGCTCAGTTTTTTTGGTTGAGGCGTTTAATGTTACAATTATTATTATATTATTAGGATGCTGTGCAGCTGGAATGATTTTTTTTTTTGCCCTTTACTTTTGTAGATGCACAGCCATGGCAACAAGGCGTTTTTACAACTGGGAGCAGTTGATGAACTATGGGCATGAACCTGAACTATGACCCCAAAATAAAAATATAAAAAGTCTTCTGTCAGAGGCCTCTTCAGATTAGTTGGAAGACTGACTGCAGGGTTCCCACAAATTCAAGCACTTTTCAAGGCAAGTTTTTTAAAGGTTTTACAGCACCAAACTTTGGCAATAAAAATACAAATGAACTGAAGAAAACAGCTTCAACTCACTATTTTCTGGTATCCATTATTAATATCTTGTTATCATATTCTACAGCAGGGACAACAAAACAATCTTGAAATAATTTTTAGCAAAGTTCTCTGCCAATTAGCAAATCTTTTTAATTTTATAATTGTTTTAACTAACCTAAAACGAGAGAAATTTGGTCTGGTTCAACTTCAGTGAGAAAAAATGTATCTTCTTATTCATCTTAAAATATCTGGTGACAACTGTAAATGTTCAGATTTCACTTTATTATAAAACTGTGCAGTTTGAATATTGACCACTTTCAAGGATTTCATACAGAAATCAAACAGTTTACAAACCTTGAAAACACCTTATTGAAAGTTAAGCATTTTCAAGGATACTAGCAGACCTATGAAAAAGTTTGCAATAAGAAATATTGTGCTGCTCTAAAATTAAGGAAAAAAATGCATCAACATGGAGTGTAGAATACTACCTGCAGGATTCCAGGCAACAAGTCGGCAAAATGCTTCAGCAGAGCTGTGTTGCTTTCGTTGGACAGAACAAACGATGCCGCTGCCCGAGCTGCCAGGGTGCGAATCTGGAGGCACAGAACAAAAACCCTCATGTTCTCTCTTGTTGGTCAAACTGTAAGGGCAGCAGACATGTTGCTGGATTTTTACATGCGAGTTTGCTTGGTCCTGCATGCACTGAACAAGCATGCGCTTGATAACTTCCAGGTAGTGCTGCTGCTGGTTGCCGAAGATTCCTGGGAAGTTCCTAAAGCACAGGGAAGAGCGTCAGACACCGGGACGTCCTACTAGACGGACGGGCAGGCGAAGGCAGCTGGAGCTCACCAGAATATGTGAAGGGCGGCTTCTCGCAGGCCAATGTCATCAGAATTCACGGAGTCAAAGAGGAACTTGAGTACTTCTGGCCACTGGTTATTCCCATCATCATCTAGAGTTGAAAATTACCAAGAGACACAGTAAGAAGATAAAATATTTGATCAACAGACCACTGAGATGTACGACAAACTGGCTTGTGGAGTAAAATTTAAAAAGGTGTTGAAACGTCTGACTGTACCAATGAGGTTGCGGCAGAGCTCAGCTGCGATGTCGCAGACCTTCTTGCGAATGTTTGGCGACGCCTCCTGCTGGATGCTGGACAGAAGCTCCGTCTTGATGGCCGTCTGCATCGCCAGCGTCAAACCTGGATAGATTTCCTCAAAGGAGGACGACAGCAGCCGCCGCAGCAGCACCGCCGCCATTTGCCTGACCTGAAGAGAGAAAAACAAAGCTCAACCTAAAAAAACCAAACAAAAACTCCACCCAAAAACCAACACTTGTAAATTCATTTAGAACACAGCTGGAATGAATACATTCAACATAAAACGTCAAGGTTGAGAGAAGCTCCAGCATCTTAAAAAGCAGAGTCACTTCCCCCAGCACTTCGCTGCCTGCTCCCGTTTCTAAAAAATCTAAAAATATCAGCCTTGAGGTAAAGGAAAAGGGAGGAAGCATGAAGGGCCGAGCAGCTGGTGGAGTCACAGTCAACTTAACCAAATGGTAACACGATGAGTCATGAGGCGGCATCGCTGTCAGGCTGTGGTGAGGTCCCACATGTGACAACTGGATTCTTTAGATGCCCTTAGTGCTCCCCGAACACTTTAATAACCAAGTTTGATTGTAGACAGCAGCGGTTTGTCCTCACTGCTGCAGACTGAAACAACTCGACATATTTGGATTTGATGTACAAACCTCCTCTGCAGCTGATGCATCTCTGATGGCCTGCAGCAGGAATGTGATTTTGTTCTGGCCTGGGATATTGTCATAAGTTTCCTGCGAAGAAAAAGAAGAAAGTGCACAATATAAACTGTCAGACATATTTCACTGTCGGAAATATGCCCGACAATGATAAGTCGGACATATTTCCTTTGAACTCTTTGGGGAAAGAAAAATCCAGTTTCTTTCATTGCTTGGATGCCAGACGAAAGCTTCATCAATCACTGGTGTTTTGAAACAATGTTTAAAAAACAAAAAAAATACAAGCTGTTTAACAGGAAAAATGCAGACATGAAATTACTTTGATAACCAAATTCCACTTGACCGTATTTATTCATAATATAATCAACTGTAGGCCTCTTTTGCTCAATTTCTCCCTCAAGTTAGTAGAGCTCTGTTCTCTTTTGTACTTAAGGGATGGAACAATATTCTAAATATTTATAAGTCAGATCCTGAACTTTAAGAGCCATTTATATGATTAGATTTTGTATTTAGATCATGTTTAGCTTGAACTTCAAGCAGTTAGCCTGATTAAAAACAAATGTGAATTGCAGGCACACTGGAGGCTCTTTGGGGATGCAGTGGTACCTTGAATGAGTGCTTTAAAGATGCAGTTAAGATATGGGTGGAGTTTAAGGTAAATTCAATCAACTTTATCTGATAAAAAAAAACAAAAACACAAAAACAAGATTAACTTCTAGATGCAGCAGAGTGAATATGTTTGCATTGCAAACAGGGAGAGGCACCAGTGTGACGACACTTTTGTGTTGAAATCAGATTCCTTACTAAGCAGATGGAATTTCAAAAGCAATGTTTTTGAAGTGAGCATCCATCACAGCGCGCATAAACAATGGACAACGGCAGTAAAAAACACATGATTTTTGGTTGCCAGACAAGTTAGAGTGTTACAAGATACCAAAGAGTTTTCATGTTAAACTCTTTTAATGTCTGCATCCTTGAAGAAGTGCAGTCGACATTCAATGAGCTGCACAATGCCCGTCACTTCTCTTTGTTACAATTAAGCCTCTCACAATCAATTTTGCTGGACGATTAAGTGTCCCGGTAATTACTGCGATTGTTCTGTGACCATTTTCAAGTAATACAATGATAAAAATGGCATGATAAAGGTCGCCCTCTCAAAGACTAATTAAATTCTGTACAGAAGAAAATAAACATGACAATCAAAAACAATCAATCCCATTAAAAAGTATTGAAAAAGTTAATTATTGAGCTCAAGTTAAATTTATTATGCGATTGATTAGTTTCTTATTGCAGCAGCCTTAGTTACAAGTAGGACAAATTTGGTTTTCTGTTAACATTCTTGCAGACTTTTTCACATTTTCCATGAATGGTTAATTTGGGTTACAAATCTTTTCTTTGAACAACTCAACATTTCTGTACCATTATATTTTGAATTTTTTATTATAGAGATTCGTTTGTCTGGAGTAAAGGTCAAAATATCACACCAACTAAACTTTTGCATATCCTCTTTGAAAAAAATGAAAAAGGCTTCATTCAGCAAACATGCTTAAATAAAAAATGAAAGGCACATTAAAAATAATTCAATTCCCATTCACCTACAGGATTAAAACCTAAATATTAAGTAGTTAGTTTACATCTATTAAAATATGTTTTAGTGTTTTAACATCTGGATCAATTCCCCATTATGGTGTGCAGGACAGAACGGGGAAGTTTCCATCCGGGATGAATACCAATGAGCTTAGTATTGCGACAGGCTGGCTGTGCTTTATAAAGGAAAGCGCTGACTCCCAGTGACGGGGGAGGGTGATAAGATTCAACTACCTCATCCAAAAGTCGGCTATCAGGGAGGGAAACATAACAATGCTTTGCCGCGGTAAAGAGGTTCATGGTGATGGCCTGTGTGTGGGGGGAGAAAGGGAACAGGCCAGCTTAGTCACAGGCACAGCAAAATCCTCAGTCAAACTAATCTACCGGGTCTGGGTAGAAACACACTGACTTCATGAGTAGCATTGCAATGAAGTGAAAAGCGAGGATACGTCCTGAAACTTAAAGTTCTTAGCTAAAAACACCAAAGGCCGTTTACTTAATTATTGCCAGCATATGTCACCCTTTGAATAATCTGACTATTATCACGGCATTCATGTGTGGGTTTGTGGTGTATCATGATAAACCTATTTTAACCTATGGGGTCACACCAAGCTTTAATATCCATGTTCAGCTTGTAAATAGTGTGCTTGGAGCTAACCGAAGCTAGCAGAAGCGATGTGGTAGCCGCTTAGCTCCACGCTACTTCCTGTCAGCTGGAGATTTGAGATTAGGACGTAAGAAACGGGCTCCTTTCGCTTTCTACCTGCGCTCCTTAGCGCCACTAAGAAACACGGACGCGTTCCCAGCACAGCATAAAATATCTAGTATGCTGTGCCAGACATGTTTAGGTCCACATTAACTACGCAACACGGTAGTAGTTAGCCATTAGCTGGCCGTTGCTCGGGTTCACATCACACGTGGGCTACTGAGTCTGCCGCGAGAGCTCTCTGCGCGCGGCCAAGCTCAACGGCTATCGGCAGCTAGCTTGTTTTCTACACTCTTCCAGAAGGAAAATCGTGTCTCGTCTTACCTCTGACTGTTTCCTGACATTGTTGTCAGCGTTCATAAGGTTCCCCAGCAAGAGGTAGAACTGCTGCTGTTCCGCCATTGCGGTTAGATCCAAAAAAGACCAGCCGGGTGGAGAAGCGGCGAAATGAACCCGGCAGACTCAGCTTTGGCCGCACAATTTAGAGACCGCACCATTGGCTGGCTTTAGCAACTCTACGCACCGGCTATTGGACCACGGACTTAGCAGCGGGCGCTCGCTATTGGCCAATAGGGACTCTATGTCCTTATTGGCTGATGCGACACAGAAACGTGAATATATTGTTTGCATTGGCTACCAGTGAACTGTCAAAGCGCGGGAGTTTATTACGTCAATGCTAAGAGAATAAAAACATGAATGTAATGGTGTTAATATAATAACTTGGTTATTTGTCTCCAGGACTCCAATAGACACATAGAAATCACAACAAAATAGTAGAATCTGTTATTTCAATTAAAAAAAAAAATCATTTTTCAACCTTAAAGAAAATTAAAAGTTATCTAACTCATATCATCAAATTATTTTCAGTCATTGTAGGCAAGAAGGACTTCAGGGACTTCAGGTAGAGGTCAGTCTTTCAGCACATCTGAAGAGGCCTCTGACTGAAGATTGTTGCTGTAAGACCGTCTCAAGACTAATAATACCAATAATACATTTTATTGTTGGGTGCTTTGCTAAAACCCAAGGCCACCTTACGAAGAACAAATAAACAAATTATCAACAAAAACTGTTGATTTTAAAAAGCAAATCAGGAAACAAGATTTAACAACAGTTCAAATCTATGTGTAAAGTGAAAATTTAATTTTGAACAGGTGTGTTTTGAATACAGGAAGATAATCTACAATCCTAATGACTGGAGGAAGTGACAATTTTCTTAATGGTCTTATGTAACATTGTAATGTTGTGAGAAACTCAATTTTGGGTTAGATAACATTCTATATTTAATTTTATCTGTAGGGTTTTTGGAGATGATGTTATATATTTTTATCCACTAGATGGTAGCAAATCATGCTTCAATTATGCCACTTACCTGCAATTGTTTTTCAAAACCGATTGCCTGGTCCAAGAAAAAACAAACAACTTATAAACTCCCTTCTTTGCTAAACATTCCAATAGATCTTAAATTTCTTAGTTTGTTTAGGTGTCTAGGATATTTCTGATTTTGAAAACCACATGTGTAAAGCTTAACAGTATTTAACATTATCTACTGTCACTATGAGCATTTTAATCATCTCTAACAAGAGAAAGGTGAAACATATCAAAAGGTCTGTCTATAAAATGTGTTATTTAATAATTCAGCCTCACTCTACAGCACCCTCTAGTGGCAGAGTCTAAAATCCACTGTCAGGGTTGCAGAGAGCAGACAGGTTAAATTATCAGTCATTTTGTCAGTCTGAAATATAAACCTTGCAGTATTTTATCTGAATTTTTAATCAATTAAACAAAATCTGAAAAGTGTGGTGTGCATTTTTATTTCGCATCATGAGTCAATCCTTTGTATCTTCCACAACAAATATAGACGTGAAGCATCTGTAAAGATCCATTTTCAAGACATGCAACAGATTCTTAATCTGATTCAGATCTGGGCTTTGACTAGAACATTCTAGATCTAAAGTATCCACTGCACCTCTGACTGGATCGAGTTTTGATCCCTGCTGAAGAAAAGCATCGCCACAGCATGATGCTGCAACTGCTGTGGTTCATCATAGAAAATGGTGTATAATTATGCCACGTAAAACTCAATGATTCTAAAAACAAGAACCAGGTGAGCAGGTTTGAATTTATTGTGTTGTTTCTCTAATCTTTTCGAGCTAAAAGTATAAATATTGCCTCAGATATGAACATAGAATCCTGCAAGTATTTGCTTGACAGTTGGTAAATAAATCAATAAAAGTTGAAATTAATCCATTCATGAATGGGGTTTATTTAACCTCCTGTTGAGTCCTGCCTCGGTGTTTGCAGAAGCACAGCTGGACGCTGGCATCACACCGAGCTGAGGTGAAAAAACGGAAGCCTGAAGTTGTTTTTTGTAATTCACAGGAAGCTGAGTGTTTAGCTTTTCTAGGTCACTAAGGCCAAAACAAATAGGGGGTGCTTGACCTTTATTTGTTTAAGTAAACATGTTGAAACTTTTTCTTGTAAGTCTTGTAGGAAACAAGAGTTTTGATGTCAGCATGTGAACATAGAAATGAGTGTTTGGGAAGCAGCAGATATGATTAAAGAAATTCTCAGCACGTTGAATCTGCATTCACCCCTTAAAAGGACAGAAAATCTGGAGCGCCTGTAAAATGACCAGGAAAGATTCTGGAGTGGCCTAGTAAAAGTAAGAACGTTAAGAAGTTGTGGAATGAGGTTAAACAGATTGTTTGAAAATGTGTTTAATGATTTAAACATGTAAGTGTGTCAAGTCTCAATGTGTATCACTGTTCATGACGTATTTTCACATAAATATAATCTAATGATGTGAAGACAAAATGTATGACTGCTTTCTCTGCAGCCTCTGAAACCTTTTAAGGGTTAATAGGCAGCGAGTGGAACTGCATGAGATCCCAACCAAAGTCAAAAAATAGCTCAAACTACCTGCTCTCGAAAACCACAGTTGCCCCATTTTGCATGTTTATTTCCAAACCAGGAGAAGAGCAACATATAAAATCTAAAGATATACTGGCAGATGCAGAGCAGATGTTTTGTTTTGACGACTTCACGTAAAGGTTTTGGCTTGCTTCTCGTAACATTCTCCAGAATTTCATGTAGTTTTTATTTATGATTCACTGTGCATATTGTTGTGCTGGTGGAAACCCCCTGAATGTGTGAAAGATTGTGGGTGTGTGACTCTTGCTAGCTGGGTTTTAACAGCTCCCGCGGAAAGGTGGACCTCAGTGGCCGTCAGGTTTTCAAAGATCAACACAACCAGTCTTCAGCGCGAAGTAAGCTGCATGTTTGAAGTATTAAAAGTCAATATTTCTCTGTGACACACAGATCTGCTTCACAGTGCGGCTCTATGTACAGCACAAGGCGTCCATTGAAAGCTGGGAAGTGAGGGGGGCTGACGTGGGGGGTTACGGGTTGTTGGGTTGCCACTTCATGCCTCCAGTGCTCCCGATCATAGATTAATGAGGCTGTGTAAGATCGATGGGCTTTTTCCATACAACAATGAATATTTTAGTATTTTAATGTGTCTTTTACATTGTATAAAGAAGGGTTAAATGAAAAAATCTGTAGTGTGTCAATATTTTGTATCCGATTAATCGTCAGAATAATCGACAGGTTAATTGATGACTTGTTCCAGCCCTATGGTCTCAAAAACCAGCTAGAGGTTTTGTGCTTTTCAGATGGATGGCTTCCAGTTTCACTGAGGTATAAATGTGATGCAGAGGACCATTTTCCTTCGCAGCTTTTCAACATAGGAAAGAGATAAGAACATGTCAAATAAGGCAGATGTGAGTTGCTCCTTAAAAGTCAGGAAACAGCTAAAATCAATTGAATGTGTCCCTATTTATAGTCCCAGCAATAATTTAACAAACTACGGCTATAGCTACACAGCTCAGTCATCATGGATTTTGCTGTGGAACGTGACTCCATATTATTTGTTTAAAATTAGCCTTGCAGATCTTTTTGTAGAAAATGTGGCTTGGGAAGATAGGACCGAGGTTGCTTTACACGCAGTAGCGTGTAAAGTAGCTACACTTAGTAGCTACTTTACTTCATTGGTGCGTGTAGCACCAATGAAAATTCATTTTCATTGGTGCTGATTGGTTGTATTCTAAAGAGCAAAGGTAAGGAAGACATTTGCAGTAGTGTTAAGACGGTTTCCATTGTGCGTATTAATGCATATTAAGGTATGTTTGGTGTTTGAACTATTAAAATATGCAGTTACAAGTGTTTTTAGAGAAGGTCTCAAGTATTCATGTATTTCATCTATTCTTGGACAACTGTGGTTGCCCATGATTACTTTCACTCGCTTAAGTGAAAAACTGTCGGGTTCATTTAAGTCCAGTGAGAAGTTTTGGTCAAAGCATGACTTTCGCTCAGCTCTCACCATGCTTGTAATCCTTTAGCCTCTGTGGTGACAGGCGCGCCGTAGAAACATAGGAGGTCATCCTGAAGTTTACACAGAAACGAGCCATTCATCCTCAAAGGTGGAGGAGTGGGGATGGGGATGACTCTGGTGTGGCGAGGCTGAGGCTGAGAGAGATGGATGTCCACCCTGTGAAAGCGGAGGATGAGGCCAGGAAGTCTTATTTGTCTTTCATGCTCTACTGCGCACATGTTGAGCCAAACGAGCCTGCCACATGATTTATTGCTGTCATTAATTTCTGAATTGTAGGTCACCGCTGTTCCCCTTATCAGATTGACAGCCAATTTTGCAGCCAGGCCCGACTGATGTCTCAGACAAAGTGTCATATTTTCTGCTTGTTGACACAGGTTGATGAATATGTCAGCGTAAAGATGCAGTATTGCAAATCTAGCATGCAGTGCCCTGCAAAAGTTGTCATATCCCTCGAACTGCTAAGTTTTGACATGCTACATGTAATTTTAATCCTAATTTACATTTTGGATTCCTAAAGCTTGGTTTCTAATCTTTGGAACATCACTGTCCAATGCAACGCTCCAAAGAACCGCATTATGTCAAAGAGGTGACAGTTCTCTGGCAGTAATTAGGTGGAATTGGGTTCCTTATGGTTTTTGCATAGGCTTGAGTTACTTAGGTAAATATTTCGAATGTGCAACAAAGCAAAAGAAGCCTCCAGGAATGAGAGAATGTGTATCGAGACTTCTCATGGTGACATTGGAAAGATGGATCTGTCATAATAAATCTCATGTTCAATTTGTCAATAAGTTATATTGGCTTCAGACTGGTGGATACAGAGAGTGGCTTTCAGGCGTACCAACTGTCAACAATGGCGTCTTTTTGAAGCTAACCAATTATGGCAGTAAAAATCTCTGAACATTAATGTTTCACTTTAATTTTTATTAGCTTTTAATGTAAAATGAGTGGATAGGGATAGGTACCTAATCCATTTGGAAATAGATGAAATCCACAATGGCTAAATATTTGAATTGTTCAAACACTAAATTTACCTTGACATGAGTCAATGCGAACAGTTATCACTAAAGCCGAAGCTAACATGTACAGTCTTCCTTATCTCCACTCTTGGTTCAGCCAATTGGCGCTAAGGAAAATAAATAGAGCTTCTGCATTGGCTCTTTTGCAAATGCCAACAATAGTGGATCAGATAGCATTGAGGCAAGGTATTTCAGCTTCTTAACCTGCATTTTCTTTGAAATATCTTAGATGTGCTCAACCCACAACTTTGCAAATTATTTGGAGTAAATCTTTTGGGTGAAAAGCATAGTTGTTGCAGATGAAAGGTCAAATCTCAGGTGTGCACTGCACAAGAAAGCCAACTCAGAAATGAAAGCAGAAATTCAGCTTCTTGAGTACAGAGTGTGGTATTTAGAATAAGAAAATAAATATGTTGTTCTGAAAACTAAAGCCTGAAGCAGAGACATTTTACTCCAGCAGGAGGCAGCGGCTGCAGAGATTGTACATCTATAGATTAATTATCTTGATAAGTTCATGGAATCAGACATAATCAGTCTCCATTCATTCTTTCTCTAAACTATAATGGCATTTAGAAAACAATGCACACAATGATCTTATGTATGGATACATGTATGGATATGGAAAGTATGGATTTACATGAGAATCCGTTTTCTGCAAATCTCATGAATTTAGTTCTTTTTTTAACACAAAATCTTCAACTAAATCTAAACCTGGTTGCTCAGTTTTTGGAGGAACTTTGCAGTTTGCTGAGCACAAACAGAAATGCCCAGTCCTCCCAGTTGCCCCCTTCATCTCTCTCCCACACATACACACACACTGCTACCTTCCTCCACCTCCCCGCTCCCTCTCTGGTCAGCGTGCGGCTGTGTGTCGATGTGTACCAAGTTTCCCCTCGTGGTTTTCATACCTCTCTCTTTCCCTCCTGCCATGTGAGGCACCGGGATCTGCACCGCTTATCTTTTTTTCTGCAGACTCTGGATGTAACGATGAGCAAGTAAGTAAGGATTTTTTTTTATTGTTATTTTTTTATTATAAATATGCAGTGTCTAAGCAGGCACGTGGTCCATGAGAAACTGGCTGTTCAAATGCTGTGTTTTTCTGTCCGTTCATGTAATTCTCCTTGTTGTGCATGACCGCATTTCCTGCAAGCTCTTTGCCTTCAACTTATCGGTGTCTCCATGTGCTGCGTTCAGCACGGATACCTGTTTGTTAAGACATCAGGTGATGTGTGGTGGATGTTTTTGTTAATTATTTTCCTCCTCATAGGCAGTTAAATGAAACAGGTATTCAAAGTAGGTATTTATCTATTAACCAGCCATGACCAGGTACGCTCTACAAGATTTTAGCAGAGGATAAAAAAAAAGACATTTCAGAGAGGCCTGGGGTTATAAGGTATTGTTGTTTTAAAGAAAACACTATGTAATTCAACATAGTGCATTCAATTGCAATGACCTCACTGCACAAGACTCCACTTCTGAAGAAAAAGGTTGCTAAACTTGTTTAATGTTTGCTGCAAAACGCCTGGACAGATCAATAAAATACCAGTAGAATAGACTCTGGTCAGATGAGGCCAAAATTAATTTCTATGGACATCTTTAAATGTTTACTTTACTTGGATATAACAGAAAATCTACTGAAACATCTGAACATCATAGTGCTGAGAAGGATAAAATCACCAAACTAAACACAACTCTTCATTCTGGGGTTGGGAAGCAGCCCTGCACCTGTTTGCTTTCCTGTGGTCCTCCTGAATGGACAAAGTTTGCTCAGTTGTCATGTCTCATCATGTGACCCAAACACTGGTCATGTGAGGTGGCTTTGAATGGATTATTCTGTCTTTTTTTGTGGCGCTCCTCAATGTTGTCGGTCCCTGCTCTGTGTTTGGCGACGACAGTCCGGTATGTGAAGCAGTTGTGATTACAAACTAGTGAGGTGTTTGGTCAGGATACATTTGAGCAACTCCAGCTGGTGATACTGTTACAAGATAGTTTAATTTTTCAAAAAAAGACAGAAAATGCATCTTTGTTGATGACTTATGTCTAGATTAACCCTCTTCTTCAACATTACTTCAGTATAGATTATTCATATATCCCCAATTTAAAAAAATAACTGCCATCTCAAGGTTGAGATGAAATGTACCCCAGTGCAATCCAATGATATTATGAGAATCAGATCCAATTACATAAAGCTCAGTTGAATCCAAATTATTAAAAAATTCAGTCCAATCCAGCTGATCACTTAAATGTCAACTAGTACACAGTTATCCACGGAAACCACTGACTCTGCAGCATCCTGAGCAAGTATGTGACAACAGTGGAGAGAAAATTGTTCCTTTAAACAAAAAAGAAACCAACAGGAGAACCCGATTCTGTGTAACCAGCCACCTGCTGCAACCAGAAGGAATGGAAGGAGCCACGTAAAAAGGAATAGTAAAAAACCAGATCAAGAATACTTTCTTAGAATACACAGAAGTAAAATTCTTACAATGAAGAATTATTTTGAAACAAGTTTCTGCACAAATATGTGAATTTTGTTGACAAACACCTGTTAAAATAGACTAATTTCATGCTCTAAAGTGACTGAACATAAATAATTCTGCCAAAATCCCTCTACAGTGATATGAAATATGCATTGCTGATTATTGCAAAGTTACTGCAAAGACTCTGAACTTTTTTTTCTAAAACAAGTTGTTTTAAGATATTCTGGGAGTCATGCACGAGACTTATAGAGATTTTCCCCAAGATGTATTCCCACAAAGTTGTGAAACACTTCTTCAACCGTCCTGGCTGGACCGTTTCTTCCAGAAAAGCAAAAGGAAAGGAGTTTACTGATAAGGCAGCAGGAGCAGAGATGAGATGATCCGTGCAGCTGTGCGCCTCTTTAGGATTCCTCCTCTCTACCTCCTCTTGCCGGGGCCAAACCGCCATCATTAGGTTTGGCACACAACCCGAGCATCCATTGTTGGGGCAGCCATGGCACGTTAGTGTGTCTTTTTAACTGTGGCTAAACTCAGTCTATTCACTTGTAAAAGAGAGCAGCCATTGGCAGAAAGTTGGCAGGTTGCACAGAGAGGCCATTCACCCCACTAGGAAGGAGCTGAGAACACTGCCTCGGAAATGGTCCTCTCTGAATATTTTGATGGAGAGACTTCGGGTGCCCTCTCAATATCCATTTGCTCTAAGTCGAAAATCTCCACAAAACGACTCCAGTGGTGATCAATACTACTGCTGGTCACGGTTGAGGGGTTGCTTGCTTTGAAAGAATTTCAGGAATCTGCTTTTAGGGTTTCGTGTGAATCTTTTTTCAGATTAAGGAGGAATCTGGAGTAGGAATCCCAGGTTTTCTGGTAGTAAGGAGGAGTGGGTTGATTCACTGTTTCCTTTCAAGATATCTGGACTGAGTCCAAGTACTCGGTTGGTTTCAACAAGAGTCTGATATACGAGGGTCAGATGCGGGACCCCCAGCTTTTATTTTCAATGCTTGCAAGGAACAAATTACAGGGCAGCTGAATGAACAAATAATTACTTGTAATTAATTTCCCTGTCATACATCCCCACAATGAAAAGCATTTGGATTTGATTGAAGCACGCCTCAGCGTGTTCTCCCTGCGTCTCAGCAGGCTCGTTTTCTAGACCCTGCGATTGTCCGTTTGAAAATTGCTCCATCTTTTGTGGACATCATGCGACATGTATGATTATCTTTAATGGCGGTTCTGCAAGAAATGAGGGAAGCGGCCTAATTCATCCTGAGGAAGAAAAAAAAGAAGAATAGCGCCGACTTTGCATCAGTAGGTGCTTGTTTGATGTATTGAAGCTTGTCATCTAGTCACAAAAGAGGTTCATCCATGCCTTACTCTCCCCGCCTTCATTCATAATCAAGCAGAATCAAGCAGTGGGCTGAAAGTATTCAAGTGAGACGCACTGAGGGAGGGCCATCCTTTTGGCTTATGAGAAGAGTGAAATGTTCTCCGCTACAGTTTCTTCTGAAGACAAAGGCAAGGGTACTTGATAGAAAGTTCTTGTGAGTAAATGAGACTGAGACTCCAAAACACGAGTCGCTCCGGATCAATATGAACACTCAATTCACACCTCTGGCTTACCATTTTGCTCCTTGCCACTTCCATCAAATCATTTCATACTTGCATCAAATAATGGACCCCCCAACGTAAGAAAACCCCAAATAAAAAAAAAACATACACTAAGCAACCACCTTCTGGTGCATGGTATCTAATGGAGTCACACAGCCAAGTTTCCGTACAGTAAACTATGAGAAAGATATAGAAAATTGCTTTAAATTGTTGGTTGTTGATGTGAAATTTCCCCCCATCTGGTGAGAATTGGCAATATACAAAAAAAAAAAAATCTATACAAATTCACCAAAGTCAGTCTGTCTTTGCTTTGATGCAAAGGGAAATGATTACACAAGCCATTTACAATAACACCAAATTTTCATGGCCAGACAAATTTTAATTACTGATGTAACAGAATAGGTTATGAGCATAAAGGGATGGACAGTATTATTTCCCGGTATTTCCACAGCTGGGAGACTTATTTAGTAAACTTCAAAAGTACAAGTCCTTTTGAAGCCCGGAGGTCTGGAGATGTGAGCTTCTTTGTGATTTATCAGACTCTAGAGTGACTCTGTGTTATTGCTCAGCAAAACCAGGTTTACATTGCACACACACATCCTCCCAGATCAATGCTTTTTTGCAAATTAAAGTTAAAATATTGATCCAAGTATTTAATTTACAAAGTAAAGACATCAACCTCTACGGTTGAAGAAAGGGTTTAATCTTTTCTCCAAAGAGAAATGAGTATTTAAAGAACTTATCCAAATGATGTGGCAGTAACAAATGTTAGGGTGAAGTACAAGAACAAAGGGATTGCCCATATATAGGCATTGGGTTTAAAGAGGAAGCAAGCAGAGGTGTTTCTGGTGTAGGAAACTGTTAACATCAGAGGAGATGATGGACAACAGGCCTCAGCCTAATGACCTGCGGTCCACATTAGTTTTGGTCAACAGTATGTATTTCACAATCCAGTTAAGCTTGTTCTCAGTGTAAAGTTCTACCACTGTCGATTGTTTTGGTCTGGTGAGCATTGATTTTATCAAAGCAGTGAGTGCTAACATTACTGCTTAATCTGGGTTTTGCTCTGTGTGACTGAGTTTTAATCTCTCCCCGTGGAAATCCAGGTATTTAAGAAGCGAGATTAGTCCCGACTGAGTAAAACAGCAGGCATACAGAGCTGTATTAGATGCCGAAACATAGAGCTGTCTTTCACTAGTGTTATTTACTATACCTTACAGCAACTGGTTCCTCAATTAAGACCTTGGCATGGTTTCTTGTATGAGGAGGTCACATGTTTTACTTTGAGGTCCTGTGGGATTTTTTTCCCTCCTCAATGCAAACACAAAACAAGTCACATGAATTGAAGAGTCTGTATTTCTAATCTCCACACAAGCTGGTATGGCTTTGTGGTGTTTTTCCAGCACGGGCAGCATCATAAATAAATCCTCTGACGGGCCGGTGGGTTTTGGAAACAGTGCTGAGCCTGAATTTCTCCTGCCGTACTTCCTATTTCGCCTCGATTCTGGTTGCATAGTCAATCCAAAATAGCTCAAGGCTGATTCAGGTCTGGCAGCAAAATGTGTTTTTTGCTCCAAACACAGTCTGATCAGCTGGGCCATGTCGGGTGGACCGTCATGGCACCAACTTTTGACAGTGATATAACTGTTCTGTTTTACACTGTGTATTATTGTAATTTTGTTTTTTTGCAATTGTGACCAATCCAATGGAGGAAGCTCATGTTAGCAACATGTGAATCAGATTTTCTTTACCTCATAATCCATACTTCATAACCACAAACGACTGAACACAGATTGACCATACAATCGAAAACTTTGCCTTGTGGCTGAGTTTGGAGTAATGTCCACATTACTCAGGATGAGCCCTCAATCCATTTATTGACATAAAGATATTTCAATTCCTTGAGGATGAGATTTGTCCTCCATGAGTCTTTTAAAAGGACTGTGCAGAGAGATTGTAGTTTACAACATCAACAAAACTCCACTTTTCCCACGGCACAAGAATTTTTACCTAACTTCATTTAATGAAAAAGCACAAATGTGCTTGAAATAACTGCTGTCTCATGTTAGCAATGGGTTTCTGCAAAGATATGTGTGTAACTATCATCGCTTTGTTTCAAAATAGCCTAAAAGTTGCTGGTAGACATATTAGCATTACGAACAGGTTTCCAGATCACCAAGAACTTCAAAGTGTGAGAGTGATTGTTGGAGTCAAGAAGGGTTCTGGACAACCAAGAGGCTCCAGCCGCTGTTGTCCAAGACAGACATCAAATGCAGAGTTTCTGCAAGAATGGATAGCAGAAGTCTCATGTAATTTTAATTTATGGTTTCCTTACCTTGATTTGGTTCATTCGTCATGTCTTTCTTTTCTTGTGCTCTTTGTTCCCTTTCTTTTGCACCTTGTGTCCCTCTGTCTTTCCTTTTCATGTCATTGTTTAATTCCTTCCTTTATCCTTTCTGTCCTTCTTTCCTTAACATCCTTCCTTGAATCATTTCTTTCTGTATTTTTTGTTCAGTCCTTCCCTGTGCATGTCTTTTCTTTCTGGTTCGTAAAAAAGTCCTTAGTCACTTCCCCCTTCCTCCATTTCTTTCCTTTCTTGTGTCCTTCATTTCCTCTTTCATTCAATCCTTCCTTATTTCAGTTTTTTCCAAACTCCAAATTCAAAGCCTCGTTCTAAAATGGATACCAAAACTTCTACAGCTTTGAGTCCTCAAAAGTCTGTGATTTTTACATGAAAAATGTGTCGACCGTCATTTACTTTCACTAGACACAGACTGATTGTTCGTATGAGTATGTTTCTGTGCAGCCCTGGAGAATCGGTATGACACATGCATTGTTCCCAAACAGACAAATCCCAGAACATCAGGCCTCTCTGTTGCTGGGCCGTGCACCGTCTCATTTGCAAAGCCGCAGCACAAAAGTGAGGCCAGCGGTGGAAGCTGCGTTTCCCTCCCCACTTCATTGAGCAACAATGTAAAAACCAGCAGGTTCAAAAGCCTCTGCCTCCACACACACGCAGTTCTCGCAGCGAGCAACAGACGGACAGATCTTCACTGCCTTCATTCCCATGGCTGGTGGCCAACTAAAGATGAAAACTGACAGCATGCTGCAAGCCATTTCAGCTGTTTTCATATCACACACATCACCACAAATTTAGGTACAGGTTTAAAAAGTCTTTGGTGATCAGGCAGACACAAATACGACAACAAAATGCTACTCTTGTTAAAAAAGACAAACTTCATAGTTTGGAAATATTCCCTGTAGATTGTAGGTCATTCACTGCATGTAGAGTCATGTGTCACTCTTTTAAAGATTGTGCTGTTGCAAAACAATAGTTTGCAACAAGCTGTGAGAGTTGCCGTCTCTGTAAAATAAATGGCATTCTGATGGTTCAATAACGGGGAACGTAACCCAACTGATTCCAGTGTCTGGTGAAGTTATTCGTATCGCTTGAACTTTTTCACGTTTCGCCGTCTTCCAATCACAAACTTCAGTGCATATTGTTGGGATTTTATGCAATCTAAAGTAGTGCATAGCTGCGAAGTGGAAAGAAAAGGATACATAGTTTTCAAAATTCTTTATAATACAAATATGAAAAGTGTGGTGTGAATTTACATTCAAGCTAAAACAACTTTCATTGTGAGTGTTTTATCTGGTGGGTCTACCAGTTTCGATTGATATTTTGCAAATTCGTCTTCAAAATGTAGCTCAAGAATTATCCTTGGACTTTAACTAGGCCAGTTCAATACGCTGAACCATTATAATATACTTCTGGTCTCAATGTTTAGGGTGTTTGGTGTGCTTGTTTGGTCTCTCATGTTTTCCTCTGTGACTGGTCTTAGCTTAATTTGTCTTCCGTCATCCATCCATCCATCCATCTTCTTCCGCTTATCCGAGGTCGGGTCGCGGGGGTAGCAGCTTCAGAAGGGAGGCCCAGACTTCCCTCTCCCCGGCCACTTCTTCCAGCTCTTCCGGGGGAATCCCGAGGCGTTCCCAGGCCAGCCGAGAGACATAGTCTCTCCAGCGTGTCCTGGGTCTTCCCCGGGGCCTCCTCCCGGTGGGACGTGCCCGGAACACCTCACCAGGGAGGCGTCCAGGAGGCATCCTGACCAGATGCCCGAGCCTCAACTGGCTCCTCTGGATGTGAAGGAGCAGCGGCTCTACTCTGAGTCCCTCCCGGATGACTGAGCTTCTCACCCTATCTCTAAGGGAGAGCCCAGCCACCCTACGGAGAAAACCCATTTCGGCCGCTTGTATCCGCGATCTCGTTCTTTCGGTCATCTTCCGTCATGTCAAATTTAAATTCAAATTGAAACAGTACTTTACTGGTCCCAAAGGGAAATTAAATGTTAACTCAAATTAATTCAAACTTCTTCAAAGTTATTATTCCTGTTTTCTAACTTTAAAATCAATCAATTTTAATTCGATATTTAATTGTCAGACGTTTTGTTCTGGTGTCAATTGTTTTTTGTTGCATTTTCTCAGATTTAATTATGTGTAAATGTTTCAGCTTTATTTGTGTTTTACGTGTGAAATGATGCAATTTAAAGCCATTACAATTTCTGTTTGTTGAAGATGTGCATTTTTTTTCAGAAATTTCTATCATGTCTACATATGTACACAGTTGCACATTTGTTATGATTTCCTTGGATAAACTTCTGCATCCTAAACTATTCTTCCAGAAGCACACAAGCAAACATCCACATAAAATACTCCGCCTTGTTGGTTTACTGCAGCTTTAAAACTTCTGAAGCTGTTTGTCGGCTCCCAACAGGCACGGCTGATACAAACCAGTCCCCTTGTGAACCTTAAGTCATCATCAGTGAGCAGATTTGATGTGCATAAATGGATTTTGATAAGAGTTCATGCCCCCCGTTTGGCTGTGAGCCCAGACGAATCTCTCAGAGGAGGCCCTCAGTCAGAAATGGCACCTTCGGTTTTTAGAGGTGGCTTTAAAGAGATTGGCGGTTCTGGCCCTTTTGAGGTGAATTGGCCATGACTGTGTCCCGCTGACAGTGAGAGGCCGGACTGTCGGAGCAGACAAACAGAGGCAGCATGGGGACTCAAGGCTGATTTAGATGAATGCCGAATGGAGCAGAAAAAAACCTGTGTTGCTGCTACATGATAGATGTTTTTTATATTATTTTACCATCTACATTTTACAAAAGAGTTTTAATTCTTCATTTTTGTCTTCGGCAGGTGATTCTTGCGGACCTGAATTGGGACTGAATGTGGTTGTAACTATGGTAACGACAGGGTGGAGGGTATGGGCCCTCTCCCCTTGTGGACTCATGCTGGTCATTGGTTGGTCTGTGAGTTTGTCCCAGCGCCAGAACGTCAGTCTTGCAGACTGCAGCAGGAAGGAGCATCCCGTTGTCTCCTATCAAGGTAAGTTCTTCCTTTTTACTCATTAAAAGTCCTCAAGCTTAGATTAGCTGACAAAATGCATTGTGCGCTTTTCTGCAAGGCTTTTTGATGCATTGATGTATTACAGCAGCACAATCTGAAAGTCTCACACCGTGTTGGCACTGCGGAGGTCAAAGTCCGAGGACTTAGAAGAAGTCTGTGTCTGGAAAACAAATGACTTTTCTGTCTGAGCTGCAGGATTAGTGTTGTGAATGTGAGCGTGTGCTTGGACTCCGCATTTGGTTGCTTCGCAGCCAAGTTCACTAAAGCATTATGCGATCAACTCTCTTGAAAACTGGAAACTATCAGAGCTGGGCCACAACTTTGCCTGATGGACACGATCTCATAAAAAGCTTTCACAGAAATCAAGAGCTGCATTTAATAAATGATAATAAGGGGCTGTTTGTATTTTTGGAATAAAGTGAAACTGAGAATCAAATTGGATAATATTTCAATATTTTATTTATTTACATAATACATAATAAACTAATTCATTTAGATTGCAGTTGTCAGTGGTGTCCGAAATAACTTTTTCTCTAGTTTCTTTTTCTACCCGTTTCAAATGTGAGATGTGTGCATTCCTTTCAGTGCAGTAGCAGTAATCTGCTCTGAAACACACACCAGATATTTTTGAATGCAGAAAGTTCATGTAATAGGTTAAAATGACTAAAACACTGTTTTATTTTGTGCTCTTGTGAACCCTTAAGAGATTCTTCAAAACCACAATGTTTTTTTTCTCTACTGAAAAAGAAAATCTCCCGAAACCCCTTTCAAATTTTTATATTTTGATACATTTCTTTTTTACTTAAACATGTTAGTCTTTAAAAACTATTTACGTCTGAGATATGTCTTCCAATTTCCAGATTTGAGGACGAGGATGTTTGAGTTCTCCTTTCCAGGAGTGAAGGATTTCTCCCAGCTGGCCATGGACATGAGCAGAAACCAGCTCATTGTAGGGGCAAGGTCAGTACAACCATTACACAGCTTCCCCACTGTTTACAATCTGTTTTCTAATCAGAAGTTTTATTTTCCAGAAACTTCCTCTTCCGGCTGAGTTTAAGCAACACCTCCCTCATACAGGTAAGCAGGAAGTGCAGAATAATTCCTCTGTTTTAACCTTTTAGGTTTTATTCCGTGCGACATACCAAATATAGAAATCTCTGGGTTAAGATGAGGATCTATATTAGGGCTGAAAAGATTATAGATTATAGAAACTCATAGAAAATCTGAGAAAGAAATTCCAACATGGATTTTTTTTTGTACATGAATGCACTCTTAAAATTTAAAAAAGCCTCGAATTAAGGCTTGCCTGCTCTATTGTCCACCCCTCATTCATAGTCTTGCAATTGAATGTTTAAAATCTAAACTGCAAAAACTGCTCCATACATTGCAACCAGTACTTATAATATAAATACTCAAAATTCATACATATTTTATTTTTTTTACTCAGGCAACAGAATGGTCTCCTGATGAAGACACAAAGCGCTCGTGTCAAAGCAAGGGGAAATCTGAGGTGATATGTTACAAAATCTGGCCGAGTCGATCACTTTCACTCAAGCAAACTCAAACACTACAAACTTTTCACTCTTCAATGACATGCAGGACGAATGTCAAAACTACATCCGGGTTTTGCTTATCAATGGGAGAATGCTCTTCACATGTGGAACAAATGCTTTCACACCCGTCTGCGTATCTAGGCAGGTTGGTACTCATGGCCTTTTCTGAACAGTTTCCTATATTTCATTTCTAGATTGTTTTGTTTGTATATTTATAGAAATGTTTATTCCGTTCTGTTAGATTTCCAACATCAGTCAAATTTTGGACACAGTGAACGGTGTCGCACGCTGTCCCTATGACCCCCGTCACAACTCCACTGCCATGGTGACGCAGAGGGGGGAACTGTACGCCGCCACGGTGATCGATTTCTCCGGACGCGACCCGGTCATCTACAGAAGCCTGGGGAACATGCCGCCTCTTCGGACTGCCCAGTACAACTCCAAGTGGCTCAATGGTTAGAACAGAACCACACCTGTTTAGATGTTTCCCAGTTGACAATACTCTCTTTCTAACTACTAATATATGACTCTTGAAAGTGCCCTAAGTAATGTCCAAATTAGCTTACCATGTTCATTTGCCAACTTTGACAAAATTTGTTTGATTTTTCACCAGAGCCTCATTTCGTGTCTGCCTACGAAATCGGCCGGTTTGCCTACTTCTTCCTGAGAGAGACTGCCGTGGAAAACGACTGTGGGAAGATGGTGTTCTCTCGGGTGGCGCGGGTCTGTAAGAACGATGTCGGGGGACGTTTCTTGTTGGAAGACACCTGGACCACCTTCATGAAGGCTCGCCTGAACTGCTCACGCTCAGGTGAAATCCCCTTCTACTTCAACGAGCTGCAGAGCACGTTCCACTTGCCGGAGCAAGACATCATTTATGGCATCTTTACCACAAATGTGTGAGGATTATTCATTTTTTGACATGTTTTACTTTGAGTCTGTGAATTTTGGATTCACATCTTGACTCTTTTCCTTCTCTTTCTTGTCAAGCTGCTCAGATAAAACCATAATTAACACTTCCCTGTTTCCTTTAGAAACAGCATATCAGCTTCGGCTGTTTGTGCCTTCAATCTGAGCTCCATCACTTTGACTTTCAATGGACCCTTTCGCTTCCAGGAGAACCCCCGCACTGCCTGGCTCTCTACTCCAAACCCTATTCCCAATTTCCAGGTATAATCCCCAAAGCAAAGATAATCTATTTCATGTTGAATCCAAACGACAGCTGTTTGCTTCGCCCTCCTCATTTCTACAAAACCAATTATTTCCCATAAGCAATTTTAGGAATTCCTGTCATTTTATCCACATGTTAATACCTGAATCCTCATAAATAAGTTTCTGACTAAAAAGCAGCACTCAGCTCGTGAAAAAACAAAACAAAACTATATTAGTTGTGATAAGCACGGGGTTACAAGGATGAAACTGCTGAATTTTTTTGGTGTACAGTTAAAGAAAACAGTGAGTGTTTCTCAAAGTGATAAATTCAACCAGTCACAGAAAACAACCAATCACAACTAGATAGCTTCTACATACAAAGCCTCAGCTATGAGCAACTAAAACAATGGTCAATGGTCAGACAAACAGCTTTACCGTTGCTGGTATTTCATAAGTGTTGAAATTGTTGAAGCAGTAAACCATAAAAGTAAAATATTTCAGCAAAAAATAGAAATGTAACAATTTCCCAAATCTTAAAATACAGATAGTAACATCATCTTTTACAGAAGAGAAAAAAGCATCTCTTTGGTCTTTAGTTTTACACAAACCTTTGCAGAAATGTTTGTTGTGAATTCATGATGAACTCTTGTATTTACAAGTACAGCTTAAAAATGTTCATATTCTGAAAATGTCCAATATCCATTCCAGAAAGTGAAGACCAAATATTATATAGACTCATTACACATGGAGTGAAATATTTTAAGTTATTATTTTTGTAGCACAAAAGTAAAAACTTAATCTTACCAATGGTAAGGTTGAGTGGAAGGAGAAAGTGTTCTTTGACCTGTTTGCATACTATTGGTCTTCAGTGCGGCACACTGGAGGAAGACGGCCCCGGTGGGAACCTAACAGAGCGTAGTCTTCAGGATGCACAGCGGCTCTTCCTCATGAGCGACGTCGTCCAGCCAATTACCACTGACCCCTTTCTTACCCAGGACAATGTCCGCTTCTCCAAGCTGGTGGTGGACATCGTGCAAGGCCAGAGCGCTCTCTACCACGTCATGTACATTGGCACAGGTGACAAAGGGAGATTTATTCCTCAGTAAAATAAATGTGATAATTCTCTAGCTACGTTTCTCACTTTAAATTTCATGTGGCCTGATCCAATCAGAGTATGGCAGCATCCTGAAGGCTCTGGCCACAACCAACAAAAGCCTTCATGGTTGCTACCTTGAAGAGCTCCGGATCCTCCCAGAGGGGCAAAGGGGAACAATAAAGAGTCTGAAAATCCTGCAGAAGGACAGGTCGCTGTTCGTGGGACTCGATGACAGACTGGTGAAGATCCCGTTGGAACGCTGTTCAAGTTATCAAACCGAACGGTACGAAGCTGAGCACCTGCCTTCTAAATGAGACTCTGCATTACCAGGTTGTAGAGTACCTTGGAAAAGTGGAAAAGTGTTACCAGCTGAAGACATCTGTAAACTGACTGACAATAACATTTCAATTAGATTTGGGGCTAGACCACCTTCATCAACATGCTTTGAGCTAAACAAATCCATCGTAGGACTATCTGCATTGTGTAACGGTGTACTGAGATATCCATTTACACCAGAATTTAATCGCTTAAGTTCTCAGATTTAAAGAGAATGTTTGTGCAAACCACAAAACAAAGATGAGGCTTCTGTCTGCATTAGGAGCTGTTTGGAGGCTCGGGATCCTTACTGCGGATGGGATCTGGAGCAGAAACTATGCACCACCATTGAGGGAAGCTCTAACATGAACCATTGGATCCAAAACATCACCGAATGCCCAGTAAGAACAAGTTCTAGATATTATAGTAACCCAGTACATTCCTGGATGATAGCGACTAAAACTCATGTGACTCCCTTGGAGGTGAGGAACTTGACACAGGATGGTGGGTTTGGTCCCTGGGCAATGTGGCAGCCTTGTAACCATGACGATGGCGAGGGCACTTTCAGCAGCTGCAAGTGTCGGTCCCGCTCGTGTGATGGACCGGTGGCCAGATGTGGAGGGGTTGAATGCAAAGGTCCAACCATCCAAGTGGCGAACTGCTCCAGGTAAAGGTGATTTTCATGAAGATCTTCAGGATTTCAACACTAATCTCTAAATATCCATTAAAACAACTTCAGGATTAAAAAAAAATTGATCACAAGATCAACTCCAATAAATCCGAAAATGCTTACATTATCCCAATCTTCACCTAGAAACGGTGGCTGGACTCCCTGGTCCTCTTGGGGTCAGTGTAGCAGCAGCTGCGGCATTGGATTTGAGGTGAGGCAGCGGTCCTGCAACAACCCCTCGCCTCGCCACGGGGGTCGAATATGTGTCGGCCAGGGTCGGGAGGAGAGGTGAGGAACACGCCCTGCTGCGGCTGCTACAAATGTGTCAGCACTGACAGTGAAGAAACCGCTCGTTTTTGTGATTTTTTTTTTTTTTGCAGGCTGTGCAATGAGAAAAAGCTGTGTCCCCTGCCTGTGTTGTGGACAGCCTGGGGTCCCTGGGCTCATTGCAGCGCTGAATGCGGTGGAGGGGTCCAGTCCAGGACTAGATCCTGTGAGAATGGGAACACCTGCCCTGGATGTGCAATGGTACAGGCGTGCTTTGAATAAAATCAGATGTTTGTGGGAAGAAATCTGTAGAAAATACAGATTACTTAAAAAATCTTTTGAAAAAATGCTGTTTCTTTTATGTTAGCTTTGTGTAGGGAGTGTGAAGTGTAACTAAATACTTTTGAGATTCCTTTATACTGATTTCCAGGAGTATAAAGTCTGCAACCTGGAGAGCTGCCCTGAGGTGCGCCGCAACACCCCCTGGACACCCTGGATGCCGGTCAACGTCAGCCACGAAGGGTCCCGCCAGGAGCAGAGATTCAGGTACACCTGCCGGGCGCCACTTCATGACCTCCAGCAGCTCCAGCTGGGCAAGAAGAAGCTGGAGACCCGCTTCTGCCCAAACGACGGCTCCGGAGCTTGCCAGACTGACAGTGAGTACTGGACACGACAGCAAATCGATGCTGATGAAGCTGTAAAACACATTTGGTACTGACTGTGAGCTCATGGCCTTTATGTCCCTTAATGATGGCGTATCCAGATGCCAGTTTACTTGTTGGGGTTGTTTCTATCCGACACTTGGACACTTTTTGTGGAAAAACCTGGATTTTCCAGGTCTGGAAAAGTATAGAAAAAAACAATTATGGAGACATATTTGTATATCGAGACTTTTCCCTTTTCCAAGGGAATCTTTGGAAAATGATTCCCTTTTCCTTTATTTCCTTCTCTTTGTTCATTTTTACATTGCTTCCTCAGTTTTTCTTCTTACTTTGGCTGCAGTAAAGAAGTGAATTCAAATTTGAAACCCTGAACGCTTCAGATTCATATGTAAATAATTTGTGATTGTGGGTGCCTGTTCGTGCTTTCAGTTTGACCCATATCGCGCCTCATTAATTAATGTTTCATAACACTGTCTGCTGACTCTGCCAGGGAAAATACTGGCCCTTTATTTGAACTCATGGACCACTTGGATTCTCTGAACTCGTATGACGTTTGGACGCTGCTCATAACAAGAATTGAACTTGTTTTTTTGCATTTAGAGCTTAGGAATTCAATTGACTGTAAGTAAAAGTACTTTCCCCGGATTTGTAGCTCTGGTTGAAGAGCTGGTGCGGACTAGTGGCAGAACTACGTCCCAGCCCCAAGGTGCCCGATGGGGACCATGGGAAACGTGGTCCAGCTGCTCCCAGCAGTGTTCCAGAGGTTTTCGGACCAGAAAACGTAGCTGCTCCACGTCAGAAGGAAGGACCAACCTGGCGGCTTGTGCTGGATCTCCAGTGGAGTATCAGGACTGTAACGCTCACCCCTGCCCAGGTAACACCGCAGTTCAGTCACTGTTCACTAGTTTGCCATAGTGAGCAGAGTAATCATGATGAATCAATTATTGAAATAATATTTAGTAATTTCTTTTTTTAGTAATTTATTAATTGTTAACTGGACCATTAAAAAGGTCATTTGCTGAAAAAAACATTCTCAGCAGTAATTAAGCCATTTAAGATAAAAAACATTTTTGTCTATAAATCTGTTTTAGCCAAAATGCCTCAAGTTCAAATTCACTAAAGGAATGCTATATTATTGAATTTTAGGCAATAAAATGTTTACTTTCTTATTTAACAACAGAAAGTGTTTTTAATATTATATGAAAAAAGGAAAAGTGGTTGAATGAGAAATTTGCAGAGTTTTCTTGATCCGATTCGATGGAATATTCGATTCCTAAAACGATCGTTAGCTGCAGCCCCACTTCTTCATATGCATGCTTTGCAGTGAGTGGAGCCTGGTCATGCTGGTCTGCCTGGACCCAGTGTTCCTCCAGCTGTGGAGGCGGCCACTATCAGCGAACTCGGACGTGCAGCAGCCCGGCCCCTGCAAACGGAGGGGACATCTGCATTGGCCTGCATACAGAGGAGGCCCTCTGTAACATACACCCCTGTGAAGGTATCCACTGCATATGCAATGCAAAAGATGTACCTCAATGATCCTGCAGCCGGAATTCAAGAAGAACGCGGTTCGACAACATTTAAATCAAAGAGGTTGAAAACAAATGCACACGACTCTTTTCAGATAAGATACACTGAAGTTTGTTTTTACATGACAGAATGTGAAGAGGATAAAGGGATAAGAGTCAACTGAAAGGCTGTGAATGCTTTAAAAAACTTTTGCAAATTCATTTCTTTCAAATCGATTAAGTTCTTCAGTGAAACTGCACATATATTATTTAAAATTCATCTTTATTGCCAGATCAAATAAAAGCAAGTAATTTATCATCTATGTTTTGTCAGTTTATGATTTCTTAAATTATTTACACACTAGTTCTTCCCTATGAATACCTACATTTATCTTTTCATTCAATTAAAACTGGAACTGCCTTTGAGGAATTAATATGACCTTAAATAACCTAAGGTTTTTCACATTTTTCAACATGTCATCAAAGGATATAAAAACGGTGCTTGAATGAACATTGCTGGGAAATTCACCACAAACAGATCAATATTTGCAGTGAGAAGGAAAATAATTTGGGTGTGTGAGCCTGGACAAACACACAGAGGGGAAAAACAGGTCTAGCACTGTATTTTGTGCAAAAAAGGGATTTTTAAAAATTGTTTCTTTACACTGCTCTGCAGGCTGGGGTGAATGGACGGACTGGGGCGAGTGCGACGACGAGGGTGTGCAGCATCGCAGCCGACGCTGTCGGGAGGAGCAGGAGGCTGAGGCCAGCCTCTGCCAGGGAAACCTCACTCAGTCCAGGCCATGTCAGCCGCATGAGGTACCAGGTACGCAGGCATTTCTACCAGTACACTGCTTTAGAAAGATGCCAAATTTCTGCAGAGACCCAATCAATGTGACCAGTGTTCTTCCTTTAACTCTGTCTGTTTTCAGTGATTTTACCCGGGCAGGAGAACCAGAGCTGTGGAAGTAAGTCGGTTGTTACATTAGAAAAATGTATGTTGGGGAAAAATAAGCAGCGAACATATTTTTCTCAGGTCATGTATTTCTAAATATATTTGACATATAATTTGAACCAGATGTCTGTAAAAAAATAATTTAAAAAAAAATAAATTCTGTGATACAATGAAATGAGACAGGAAATAAAAATTTAACAGGCCTACTGAGATTTCTTCAATACTTAGTAGAAAAGTTGCTTTCTGTATGGAGAAACTAACTGCATGAATTGCTCAGATTTTTCTAGTAAAGTATCTTAGACTCCTTGGTCAGAAATCATGCAGTCATGGTAGTTTTAAGGTGAAATTGTGTTATTTGTACTTCTGGATTATGGCCACAAACGATGCTGACAGGAAAACGTAGACGTTTCGAAGTTATGTCCAGAGAGACTTGTTTGCTTTTGCCCACCATAAGTTACTTATTATGCTATTCCCTGAAAACAGTGGCTGTATCGCTATTTAAATACAAATAGATTTAATTCATTTTCTTAGCCTTCTAGATATTTTGGCAACTTCTTTGCTTCCATGTCTTCAGTACTTACTTCTTATGTCATTCCACATTTTTACACGTCCTAATTTATATATTATCTAAATAGCTTTGAAACGAGACATGAGATTTCACCCACACTGGGCTACACTTTTTATTTCCAGATTTCACATTGTTCCAGTTGGTGGCAGTGGGCCTAGCCAGCTTCTTTGCTGCAGCTCTCCTCTCAGGGTTGGCGTACTCATACTGCCACCACCTGAACCGGCCGTCGGCAGAGTCCGCCGTTATCCACCCCAGCACACCCAACCACCTGACGTACAACAAGCAGGGCAATGTCGCGCCAAAGAACGAGAAGTACATACCCATGGAGTTCAAGGTGGGCCCGCTGCTGTGTTGTGATTAGCACTTCCCTCACTTACAGATTTGTTCTGCTTTGGAGCTTTTGTCACTTTTTGTCAAATTAAGAAAAATCGCCTTAGTGAATGGAAAAAGTAGTTTTTGAACAATAATAAAAGCTGTCCAAACCAACCAACATTTGCCATCACGTGTTTGTTACAACTTGCAGTGAGTCTTACATCAATGGATGATGCTTAGCCCACTATTTGTTGCAGAATTATAATTTAGCTACATTAGAGCATTTTTAAACATATCAAAGATCATCTTATCAATTGGATTTAGGTCCTGGCTTTGACTGGTAACTCAAGCAAACTTGGGATTGCTTCAGGAATTTTCCGTCGATTTCGCACACAAAGCCCTAAAAGGGTCTGACAAATGTCCATTACTGTTCTTGAATTTCTTTAGATTCAGTTTTAATGTGTTCATGTCGTAGATCCTTTAGCCTACTTCATGGTGTCAAAGTGTTTCTACTCAAGTGATTTCTCTAACCTGCAGGTAATCAGGTAAGCGTGTGGTTGGTTAAATTGAACCAAAGTGGCTACTTACAGTTAATTCACGATTCAACAAGGAGGAGAAAATATTTCCACATCAGGCCAGACTGAGTTATGTAGCTTTCCTGAGATTACCCTTTTAATATTACAATTGAAACATTCAATTGTGACTAAAAAGCAAGAACACAAATCTATGAGAGGGCACACAACTTTTCACATCACTGTATACTATATATTAATTTAGAGAAAGTTTTTTAAATGCTCTCTTTATGCTGCAGACGCTAAACAAGAACAACCTCCATGTGAACGACGATACGTGCAACCACTTCTCCTCCCCGATGGCGTCCAGCAACATGTTCACCGCCACCTACTACCCTCCCTGTGTGAGCAAGTACGACTTCCACCCCGACTCGCCCTGCAGGTCCTACATGCACAGCTGAGAGGAGCCGTTTCTATGCCAACATAACCGGAAAACCTTCCTGAAAGTTAAAAACATTTTTCTGGCCATTGGAATTTTTTTATTCAAGGTGCAGTTTCTCCCCAGTCACCAGAAATATTCTAATTAAGGACAAATATCCAAACAGTTTTCAGAAAAATCTACTATTATGAATTATAAAGAACAACATTGAAAATAAATGTTATTTATTTCAGAAATTCAATTCAAAAAGTGGATATCTTGAGGCACTACAGGCACGATAATATTTCTTTCTTTTAAATTTGATAATACTAGATGTAAAGAATATCCAAAAGTTTCGGAAAACTTGATTGTTACGTTAGACCAATAAAAATAATTATTTCATAAGGATATGAAATAATTCCTATGAAACAAGGGAAATCTGGCTGCCTATTCACTATATATTTCACCACATATTATTGGAAAGTTGAGTGGAAGGAAAACGTTCAACTAAAAAAAAAGGCATAATAAATGGCAGTCATGAGAACATTGTGAGTTCTATCAAAGCAGTCTGGGCTTCCTGGACACCTCAGCAGCCTAAATTGCACTGATGTAGTAATTCATGCAAAAGGAGCCCTGACCAAATAGTATGTGGGAATACTTCTCAGTTGGGTGACATTTTTGTATTTAAAAAAACAAAACAAAAAAACCCCATCTTAAATACTCTTCAATAGAATTTTTTTTTTGGTTTTTCATCAGCTGTAAACCACAGTCATCACAAATAACAGAAATCTACTCTCAAAAACATTCAGCGCATAATAAGTCTATATAAAATATGACTTTCACTTTTTGAATGGAATTCCTGAAGCAAAGGTTTTGATATCCAAATTCATAGAGATCCACCCATAGAAAGAAGAAGAAGAAGAAGAAGAAGAAGACCTTCCTCTGGTCTCAGACACCAAGTCAATCATAAACAAAGAGCTGCCTTTGGTCAGGTTGACCCATGAGCCACCCAGAGGTCATTGCCAGAGGCTCAGGGGAATCAAAACAAAAATGCTCTAGCCTTGAACTCCACAAGCCGGATGTGTTGTTTTATGAACTCTCTGAAAACTAAAAATGGCTTCTGACGTTCTGCACTGATGTTCTGTCGGAGTGAGAGAGCGGTTTCAACTCTCCACACAAGGGGATTGACTACATCTTAATAGGAACCATCAGGATTTCTTACACCCTGCTGAGCCACAGACTCTCTGAATGGATTTCTGCTTTGACGTGCAGATCTGTGGCTCACTTGCTTTAATTTTTGTGTCAAAACTGCAATGAAAAGAAGACGAAATAGAAAACTTAAATGTTGTTTTTATCAGCAGAATGTATAAATTATCTCCCAGGTGTTCAGTGGTTGAATATTCGGGGAAGTGAACATAAAATTCAATCAAGTTATATCTGAGGTATTTCCAGTCCTGGTCAGAAGTTTACATACTTCTTTGATTCAAGGTTTTAAAAATGGATTTGACATGTCCTTCCAGAATACAGGGGTTATACAACAAACATCCTGAGTAAGGTTTGAATTTATTGTGCTTTTAATCCACAGAGAATCCAACTTACACGCTAAAAGCAAAAGCAGTAGTGGTTTGTCTGCAGCTTGTTCAAGAAGACCAAATGTTAATGGTAAAATCTATAGCAAATTGAAAAGATTTTAAATACTGTTGCAGTTGCAGGTTTTATACTTATTTACGAAACAACGGGTCAAATAAATCTGCATAAACCCCAAGTTATTGACATTTATTACAGTAAATGTACATATAAACTTCTGAATGATACTGTACTGTATATAGAATATTTATTTGGTTAAGGACGTTTCCCCATCTGTGGTTCCGAGCAATATCTCTGATGATAAAGCAAAATTTAGACACATTCAAGATTTTTTTTTTGTTTTTTTAATATGAATCACACGTTTTCTTAAATTACAAACAATTCACCTTTTGTTTCTCAAACTGAGTAGATACAAATCAATAATATAATCAAGTCATAAATAAAAAAGCAATCAAGTTAATCTGTTGTGCGTAAATATTGTTTTTATGTACTGCCTCTTAATACATTTTTGGGCATAATGTTCAAACATTTGAAGCTATTTCTTAGAGATCATTCATTGTTCGATTAATGAGAAACAACCACAAACATATGTTAATTTAAACAAAAGTTTTACATCCTTTCGATACAGTGTTCTGAAAAAGTATTTGCCGCATTCAGATTTTCTCTTTTCTTGCTTTTTCAGTGAAACTTGCTTTAATGCTTCATTTTGTTGTTGTTTTTAGACAATAAAAACATTTTCAAGTCCTTAGTTAGCAAATTAAAAAAATTATTTGCTAACTATACTGACCACTCAATTGCTGCAAAATGCTTAAACTTTATATCAAACAGAATATAATAGAAAAATTCTTTAATTTCCCATAAAAGTGAAATTGAGGCGTGCCACCATCAAATTAAAGGTAAATAGACCCATGCACATTCAGACTAAGGTTAAAAAAATTAAATGTAAATATAAAAACCAGAGATGGTACAGTAAGGCCAAAATTACAGCATAAGAAAAGTAATACAGTAGAGCTACTACAAATAGCATTCTAGGTTTAATTAGAAAGATGCAAAATATGATCCTTGGTATGTTGAGAATATGCATCAACAGGCATTAGTAGCAGATTTGCCACAAAAGGTTAAAGTGCTGGAAGGTTTAAAGTATAAACAGAAGACATTTGAAAGGAGGTAAAAATGGTTTCAGTGCAATGTGCCTTACTCAAGGTTGTAACATTCTGTATTATTATCATATAATTTTCATAAAGTATGAATTTATCCTAGGATTTCTGCGTTAGCACTCATTAAGCAAAGACGTCATTAATAACACCAGAGATATTCTGGACTGAACATTTCCACACTTTTAGCTGAAATTACACATTTTTCTCTGTATCTGGTGCCAAATGACAATGTTTCTTTGACAGATATCTTTTCCGAATATGTTAGAAATTACATCATATTGTAAAATAGCAAAAAACATAGTACAATTGAGTTGGTGACAAATTCTGTTCACTTCTTGCTGACGTAGCAAAACCCCTACATGTACTATACCTGCCCTTAACTGAATTTTTTTTTAATTTTTGTGTCCTTTATCTAAATCAAAATGAGAAAAAGAAATTGTGTTTGTTTTGTTTATTTCTGTGCCATGTTTATATTACTGTGTATGTCTGAATCAGAAATCTGACTATAATGAGACACCCTCTCAGAGATAGAGCCATGCAAAGGTTTTCACCCTGTAGTCACTAAAAATCTCCTTAAGCTGCCAGTTAAGGTAAAGCACCATATCTCTATCGTGTTAGGCATAAATACCATACATACATGGTACACTTTAAAGTTTTTTATGTATAAAAACATTGGAAACCACATATATCCTTTTCACTTCCCAAGTGAACACTACTTTGTATCGGTCTATTGTGTAAACTGGAGTTTGTGGTTACAACCTCATAAATGTGAAAAAGGTTCAAGAGGAGTGAATACTTTTGCAAGTGTTGAGAAAAGAAGCAGAAAACACCCAATTTGGATAGAGAACTGTTGAACACTTAATTCAGTATCGTCCTCACACTTTGCTCAAAGAGCCCTAAAAGTAATTTTCTTGCCCTAAAAAAAACTTGCTTGATGTGAATTTGACTGAACACTGCCTTTTTTGGACACTGTAAACTTTTGGTACTCTATATTTTTGTATTATGTATACTGTGAAAAAAAAATCCAGGTGAATAAATGAATTATGATGCCAGTATTTTGTATTATTTGTGCGATACAGAAAACTGTCATATCTCTTAGACAGACAGGTGTTATTTTGTGTGCTCCCCCCTTCTAATGCCACCCTGGGCAACTGTCAATAATGGCCCATTTCAAAAACATGGGCCATAGCGTTATACCGCAATAACGCCATGAGGCTTTTAAAACAGCTATATCATTGGTATCACCACATAAAACTGGGAAATATTTCCAAATTTTGATTTTCTTAACAGCTCTGAGAGACATAATTTGTGCAGAGTAAAGTATAAACGATGATCTTAGTCATAATATGTAAAAGTAAAATGGAACGAACACAGTTTTAAGAGTGCGTACTGGTTTTAAAAGCAGCATATTGTCTAGAGAGTGACCCTTATAGGTCAGCTCAAGGTCACTTTAATCTGAATCATAAAATCCAGCGGACCAGCTTAGGCAGGCAGGAGAGCAAATAGTCTCCAGAGGGGAAAGGTGAAAAGTAAGAAATGTGTGGATGAACATAAAAGAAACAAACTACTCAAATTTAGTGATCTGTCTTCCTTCTTTTCCATTAGATGATGTCTTAAATATTTAATGCTACATGTAAGAGACGAGAAATGCAGGTAGACATGGAGCTTTAGTTTGTTAGGCTTTTTTTTTGTCTAGTGCTGCATATTGACTGTGTTGCTACGCTTTCCAGAAGCAGGTAAGAAGTGCTGAAGTGATGAATTATAAAAGTAGACAGAACTAGTTGAGTGGTTCCTCTTGAAGTCTTTATCCAAACATGAGGAACGTGAACATACACACAATGGACGCCTTAAATGAGAATGCTTTCTGCAGAAGATGATTGGGAAATAGTTTGAATTAGTGGGATGACTGTTTAAGTCAGATGAAAAAACACCAACAAGATGTTGTCCAGGAAATACTGTGGAGGCCAAAGAGAAAATTGCTTCATCATGATCCCTTAAAAATCTCTTTAAAGGAAAAATCATATCTCTAGACTTTGTATATTTCTCAAAAATGTTTTCAGTTCCCACTGGAACTGAAAACAAAAGTTTTAGAGTTGTGAAAGCTTTGAAAGCGGAAAAAAAAACATGGGGAAATTCTTGTCAAAAGTCTTCATGGTCACTACACCCATTTTAATCCTGTTTATATTTCACTGACAGTTCAGCCATTTAATCACAATGGTACCAACCAGTTCCTGCCTAAAGACCTACACTTGGTAGGCTCAGACTTTACCAGACAACATGGTTAAATGAACTCCTCCTTGGTCTGGACATTACTTCAACTGAACTTTTAGATCATTTCAATAACTCCATGGATATCACTAGTCAGATTATGCCACATTTTTTGTACAGTTACACCACTGACTATCCCTTCCTCCCCAAACAATTCCCACATAACGGCTTCAAACAGACAGCTCTGCAGTGTTTTTAGCTCACAGTCCACCAAGCAGCGACACACTACTGTCTGACCATTTAAAATGCCTGCAAATCCACCAGCTTGCCCAAACAGACTAAAGTATGTACACCTATTAATTTCTATATTTAAGTTTCTTACTGGAGAAGGGAGTGTAAAAGATGGCTTCTTTTATTGTTTGTTTGCAATAGCATGAAAATCTTTGCTTACTTAATCATTCCTAAACTTACGGTAACACAAACCTAACAATTCAACAGTTTCAATACAAAACAAGTTTCCATCCATCATTATTTTTGCCAGCAACAAATTAGGTCAGTAAGACCTAATTATTGGTCTAAGTTGCTCTTTCTGACCTGCTCCAGAAAGAGCAACTTAATCCTTCCAGTTTTAAGTCCCAAAATCCACCACACACATTAGTTAGATTAGTCTGATCAAAGCAAGACTGGACATGTGCTGACATAAGTCTGAGAGATAAATTGGCTCCTTTTCACTTGTTCAGTGGATGATATGAAGTGCCCAGCCGCTAACATAACACGTGTTGCCTCTGGGACGCTGTACATCACATGCTTCACCGGTACAAGCCAAAAATAAAGTTTGCACTTAGTTTTGTTATCTGTGCCACTGGACCAGCATGTTTACATCTTTGGGTCTTCCTAAATGGATTCGTGCAGTGTTGAGTAACAGGGGGGTTTCTATGTGGTCCTTCATGAAAACAGAGGTAGCTATTTAAAGCAAAGTGAAAATACAGCTTGAAACCTGTGATATGTGACTGCAGTTTTGTTCAGGTGAGTGTATGCAGCAAGGTACTTTACTAAAAAAGCAACTGGAGATAAGTGCCACTCAAAAATTTAGACGTTTGAGTAATGGAAGAGCTTCCTGCTGGACTTTCTAAAGTTTTAAGGTCTCGTTTCAAACAGATTGTTAAAGATTAAGTCCCAACTTTAACCAACTTTTTCTTAAAACATAAAGCCTACAACACTGTCCTCACACCGTCATCCTGAAAGATGAAAATGACATAATACATCTGTCAATATATATTTTGTCCACTCATCTACTACCCAGATTGCAGAGATCACAAGTTCAAGAGGAAAGCACAAACATCCCTCTCCCGGTGTACGAAGGAGTTCAAAAGGGAAATGGTCCCAGTTGAGAGTTCTGGGTCCACCCGAGAGTCTCCTCAAAATCTAAATGCACCAACAATGCTACTGTTCACGTACAATACGTTATTAAAGTACTTATAACATCTAGCTCAAGTGTTGTTTCTGTGGAGTAAAGAAGTTTGTTGACAAACATGAAGCATTTTCAAAATGCAAACAGCCTCTTAATGTGCAGTGGTGAAGATCTGCAAAATTAAGCACAAGCCAGTGATAATCACTCCCATCAAAAAACAGACCTTTTCAGTTCTAAAACAGATGTGTTCACTTTAACTAAACAATGCCTAAAGTTTCAATATATTTTTTGTTTCCTGGATAGAATAAACAAGCAGCCAAAAATGGAGCTTTGCTGAAAGTTAGCCTTGTTTATGTTAGCATCTGAGCTACCTGTAAGTAATTAAAAACCTGCAACACCCAAGTGTTCTGTGTAAACGGGATACTGGTAACGTTCGTTTCCACTTTTGTGTACTAACACTGCTAGCACACAAAGTAAATTGTACTGAAAGTATTGTAACAGGAACAAAACACTTAATTAATCTCAACTGTTGGTAACTAAATTGTTACATGTTTTAAAACATAAATAATGCATGTGTAAATTGAGTATTACAAAAACAATTTTCTGTTCTTGTGACTTATGTACAGGGCTGTATTGGCGTACCTTGCCTGGCTTGTCTTTGTTGGGGATCTTGCCAGTGATCACCTGGGGATTGGCTCCTTGGACTCACCACCTGACAGGGGAGATTTTGAGTTCAGATGCCATAAAAAACAAGTCATATTATAATGACCTGACTCTACAGACATAGAGAGCAGTATTATTTGTAATTATATATTTGCTTTAAATCCTCCAAAAAGAATGAGCAATTGATAACTGAACAATGGATGATGCTACAATTGCGACAATTACCCATGCTAATAACCAGGACCGCAACTAACAATTATTAGGATTTAAAGCATGGTTGAAATTTATCAGTGCATAAAGCATGACACATGCCAATCTGTCTGCTAAGAAGACATGTTATTTCTTCTGTAAAATTATCACCCTGCACACACTGAGTATACAGCGCATTTCTGCAGCTGCATTTATTTTGGTAATACTGCCATCTGCTGGACAAAACCAGAAACAACACTCCCTCAGTCAAGGGATGACTGTAGCAAGCTATTAACGTTGAAAAACATCAACAAAGCATACAAAAAAATATGCATTACAAGGGAAGGATCGTTTTATCAATATTTTCTGAACAGTGACAATTCCTTACTTTGATCAACATATAAATCATTGAAATGCATGCAATTATTGGTTGCAAAAAATGGGAACAAAAACATCCTGATTTTGTGTTTTTGTCACTACTTTAAGATTTGACCTGTAACCTGTGTCAATAAACTGAATTTTATGATTTGGCTCACCAAAATTGGATAGCAGACTAAAAATTGGTGCCTGGAGTGATTAGTCTCAATTTCAGCAGCAACAGTGAGAGTGCAGGGTCAAAATTTGGGCATAAACATGAAAGCAAAAATGTATACTGCTTTGTAGCAACAGCTCAGGCTGCTGGTGCCTTTTAATTAAACTTATCAGAAACATTAAGAACTAACAACACATTTATCTGCTAAACTAGTCCTGTCACAAAGCTAAGATAATCTCAAACTGGTTCCTTGAGCATGACAATGAATCCACTGTTCAATGGTATCCACAGTCCACATTTCTCAATCAAACATTTCCCGGTTATACCTCAAAAAGTGGCCAGTAACCACGACTTTTACATCTTTTATGCACTTTACGGGATCCCATTTTGACAAAAGAAACAGGTCAAATCATAATGGTGGTTACCAAAAAGCTCCTTTCAAGCAGAAAATATCTTCCTTTGAGAAGCAAATCAGTTATTTGGAGCGTCCCACTGTGCGCCCCTCGTCCCCTCCTCCCCTCGTGTTGCTGTAGTGGACCCGTCCAGTGTGGAGCGCAGCTGGCTCTGAGCGCCTGTCTGCCGGCGGACAGTGGAGGAAGCAGCGGCCGTGGAGCGTTCATGTTCTGCCACGCAGAGTGAAGCTGGAGCACGCAGCCAGGAACCCGCCTCCCCTGCGCTGGGCTGGGCCGGAGCAGCCCGCTCTCTGGACCGATGTTCTGGCCGAAATGTCCCGACACATCTACATCCGGAACAAAATAGGAGAGGGCATCCAAGCGCCCATCTTTCAGGTGGGTTTTAAGTTTTATGTTTTTGTAGAAATAGGGTTTTCAGATTCAAAGTAGGGCCAGGAGTCATCTTAAATTAGACCTTATTTGATGAAAACTATTTTTAACATTAACATAATTCATTCCAACTTTGACAGTGTTGCTGATACTATGTTTGCATCTCCATGGATGTTTACACCTAATAATATTAATTTATAACTGATAATTATATTCACAACATTCAATCGATGGCTTAAAAGATAGTATTTCAATATATTTTTTAACTTAAATGAGTCTCACATCCAAACTTTATTTCAAAGTATTCGGTTGAACAACTATTGATTAGTTTATTAAACATATTTTTCGGCGCAGAACTACTGTAGAGAAAACTGAATCTTGACTTTGTTTATACATGTATCAGTCTTCTTTCACATATTGTTTCTCTATTTTTTAAATATATTTAAATGCATAGCTTATGCAGCAGAAACTCCTCAACAGCATCTTACTTATGCGTATATCTAAAATTAGTAGATTCTTGCTGTCAAAGTGAAAGAAATGCCTCATTCCTTGCTAGATAACTGTTTTCTCTTTGGGGTAATATGCACATATTAATAGAAACATACTGTATTACCAGACTTCATTCTTCACTTTGTTTTACTTGGGGGGCCAAAGAAAGATGTTGACCCAGATTAGTGGCCCCGTTTCACAGATACAGGGAAGTAGGCTCAGACTTTTTAAAGGGGACATTGTCACTAACTCTGGAGAATTAAAGAGAAATGGGACAAATCACAGGCAGATAATTAAGTTTGTCCCCCTGAGATCAACTCTGCTGGTATATTTAGATCATTTAGGAGGTAAAGAAAGACATTCAAAGGTAAAGACATTAATAAGTTGGATGAAGTCTTATTTGCTTGGGGGTTTTATATGCATCACAACTATTTTGCTTGTGTATTTGACTTAGTTAGAAAACAGCACCATGAAGTAATCTATCTGGATATTTATTAGCACCGCATCTCCAGATGTGGTGAGAAAACCTCTGGATTCAGGTTACGATTTGGTTTTTTCATTCAGGTAAACCGAGGGACTTATTCCAGGAGAAGCCGGCTCAAGAGGTCTGATGGAAGCACCACATCCACGAGCTTCATCCTCAGACAGGTACTGAACCACAAGGGAATCCTGGGAAGTAAATCTGTCATACCGTTTCCTTGCCTTTTGCTGCACAAAGGCACAGTTGGTAGCATTGTTGTCTTGCAGTAAGAAGGTCCTTGGTTTAAAGATAGGGTCTTTCTGCATGGAGTTTGCATGTTCTCTGGGTGCTCCGGCTTCCTCCCACAGTCCAAAACTATGACTGTTATGTTACTTGGTCTTTCTAAATTGCCCCTAGGTGTGTGTATGCATGGTTGCCTCTCATGTGTATCTCTGTGTTGCCCTGGGATGGACTGGCAACCTGTCCAAGATGTACCATGCCTACTACCCATTGGCGCTGGAGGTAGGCAGCATCTCCCCCGAGGGTATAGACAATGGATATGGATGTTACGCTAGAGGAAGTAAGGGAGTGTGTATCATTTTTGATGCAGGCCCAGCTTGAATAGTGTATGTATATTTGGATCAAGCGTGTCCAACTGTTCGGTATCTAGGTGAGTGGTTTTTCCATATTTACGAAGTCCCTCGGTGTCTGGGAATTAAATGGCAATTCTCAATGAGTGCCCCCAGGTGGACAGGTCATTAGCCAGATCTCTAAGAAAAAAGATTTCACTTTCAGTTTCATGCATCTCACATCCTGAGGTGAGCAAATGTTCATTAGAATGAGCATTTATATTGTTTGATGGGATTATGTAATATTATTGGGTCAAAGATGCAATTTTTGCAACATGCATGCTCTTGATCACTCAAAGACGACGCAGGTTTGTTGCTTCAGGCATAAACCTTTATAGGCTAGATGTCTATTAACGAAGTCGGGAAGAATATGCTTAAATTCAGATCTCAGCATTTTCCCTCGCCTTATATCGTCTGTCAGGTGATGTTTCTTAACTTTGCATTTCGAAGCAAACAGCTAAACTATGTTCCATCAGCACAAAAGACAAATACCTGTAATCTCTTCCTCAGTTTGAAGATTTCCCTGGGGTGGCAGCTGTGTTGGTCATAATGTTGGGTCTTTCAACATAAAGAACATGTGGTGATTATATTGTGTATGGTACAGTGTTATATAAATATACCCACTGAAAAGCAATGCATATAAGCAATAGTGCGATGGGTGTATTCATTTAACTAGCTTCAACACACTTGAACAATGGCTTTGAATATGCTTTGATTTTCATGAAAATGTTTGCTTTGCTCCCTTTGTGGCAAACAGGACTTCTAGTGGCTTTCATAATGTTTCATCACCATTCTTCCTTAATAGGCAGATTATTGGATTGTATGAGAGAGAGTTTCTGTCCACAGAATCTTTCATCTAAACTGCAATTCAAGTGACAGGTGTTTTTGGGAGAGTATCACAGAAAATGTGAGGGTGTACACACAAGAAGAAAAAAAAAAACGCCGTGAACTCAGTCAACTTCATATAGGAAGAAACAATGCGAATGTAGTGCTCCAAAAACATCCTAAAATTCGCAGAGTAATCATTTTGATTGTTGATTTTAAAAAAGAGAACCTTTTTGGACGGTTTGTGTCTGGAGTCAAACATCCAAAGTCAAACAGAAGGAGGTCGATGAGCTGGTCCACAGATCAGAAATACCTGGAATTTAACCCATTCTAGACTGCTGTCCAGATGGTTAACTTTCAGAAAACACCCCCCACACGCCCTCACTCCTTTCCCTCACTATCCATAACTTGCCATTACTGATACAACCCTGCATCATTGTCTGAAAGTACTGATAGAGAAGCAGTTTGTGACCTCAAGCTCAAGAGAAACGGCTCTGCAGCAGGACGATGAGTCAAGGGACACCAAATGGACAAAAAAAGCTAAATGAAAGACTAGGAGAGGCCTGGTCAAAAGCCTGGATTGAAATCCGATTAAGATGTTGTGGCATAGTGGAAAACTGTTCAATGAATTCGAATTAAAACAAACCTGCAAAGAGTGGGCCGAATTTCCTCCACAGTGATGTTCAAATTTATTGCCTGTTATCACAAAAGCTTGATTAGATTTGTTAGTGCACACCTAGTTATTAGGCTAAAGGATATTTACTGTTTCACACAGGGTATGGCTGGTTTGAATAGTTTTTAATCCCTTATTAATTAAATCAACATTTGAAAGCTGTCTTTTGTTTGATGATATCAAACATTGAAATGTAGCTAAAAAGCAAAATGAAATAGGAAGAAATACTTTTTATGCCACTGTGTATAGAATTCTGATTTTTGAACAGATTTGGTATAAATAAGGTAAAATAAGAACAAGAGGATGCTGCTCCCTCTCCCCAAATCCGTCTACCTTACTGCACTGAAGAAAAAAAAAAAAGTGCTCATCCAGGCTGAGTGGACAACCATCCAGCCAATCGGCTCCTTGCATTCTGATTCTGTCATCAGGCTTGGATATTGAGGAAGGATTCACAGCCCCTCTGCTGCTGCCTCTGCTGCTCTCTCTGCCTCTGTGTGTAGGTTTTGTACGTACGGACGCTTGATAGAGATGAAATGCCAGGATCGGGCTTCCTCCAGGGATACCGTCTCCATCCTGTAATGTGAGGCAGTCAGCAGCGCGAGGAGACCGGGGAGAAGCTGCATCCGTCTTAGAGAGGTGCCTCCAAAGGACCAGGCGTGATCCAACAGGAGGGGATATTTATTTTTTAATTAGTCTCTGCTGTAGAGAAAAGGAATTGTCGTCATCCCCCCCTCCCCAACCATCTTTTTTTTTTCCTCCGGTGCCCCCTCCTTTTTCCTCCGCCTCCACTCACATTTTTCCCCCCTCATTTTTCTAGAGGAGCTCGTTAGAATATCAAACCTCCATGTATGACAATTTGTACCTGCATGGATTTGAAGACTCGGAGGCGGTGAGTGTAAATCTGCTTATGTGTTCTCCTGCTGTTTGCTTATTGATGGCACACATACACACGTAAGAGGCCTTTGATGGGTTAGCCAGTGTACTGTGATCCTGGGCTATGCTTGGCTGGAAGGGGGTTGGGTGGGTGTGTAAAGGAGGGGAGGGGGATGCATATTAGGCAGATGGCTAGATGATTTCTGCATATATCCTTATTTATTGGTTGAGTATGTGGCTGCAATCTGACTGTAAAGCGAAGGAAACCAGGAGGAGTCACCACATTTCCCCATGCAAGAGAAGAACCGTGCTTTGCTTCTCAGAGGAGAACCGAAAGATGCAAATGACCCCCTCGCCATCCCCGTCAAGGGCCGTCACTGAGACGACAAATCGTGTGTCACATTCCTGCATCCGTCACTTTCCTGAAGAGTATTTCTCATCCGGCCGAGCTGCTGCGCCGTGTTCTGGCTCTGACGAGTCTTGCAGAAACATGCATCGTGATGTCATTAAGTGGACTCTGATGCTGATGAGTCACATGCCGAAGCTACTCCATTGGATAATAGCTTGGATGCTACAGTGCTCCCTCAGCTCTTCTGTGTGCATTCCTTGGCACTAAAGAGTAATGCCACAAGAACCTCAATTGAGAAGGGTGAACAAATATCAGTAGGGGTCTTCACGTTTTGACACACTGGATCCACAAACTTGAAAGCATTTCTTTAACATATAATGAGCTCAATCAATGCAAAGTAGCAAGTAAAAATACGTCACACATTTGTTTTCATCCCTTTTTGCTCGTATACATTAAAATACAATCCAATTGAACTTCTTTTGATGATCGACAAATTAGTGAATATGTGTTAAATTTCACCTTCCATTAACTCAAGTCTTCATGGAAGAATGTGAAGACGAAAGCCATAAGAAGTCCATTTTGCCAGCAAACATGTGAGCAAAGGTGCTATGATAAAATGAGATCAAAACTGAACTTTTACCAAAAACAATTTATGATTTATGTAGCTAAATATAGGGCTTACTAAACGTTTACCCTCTAGTAAGAGAGCAACAAACCCTTTGCCCAGTAAGGTATAAAATCATATAGAAAGAGCTGCAATAGAATAGGTTAGATCAAAGTAATTCACATGTCTGAATGGTGTACTTATAGTCCAGACCAATTTGACAAGACTTGACAATTGACATTCAAAAAATGTTTTTTTTTTATCCAATCTGATGATCTTGAAGTGTATTATAAAGAGGAGAGGGCAAAAATATTGACTTAAATATGCAAAGCTGATAGAGACATACCTGTAATTGCACTGACTAAGATTTACTTTTCAGATTATTTAATTTACCTACAAATTAAAATAGGTTCTACTACATATTCTATCACTCAAAATCCCAATAAAAAAAAGAGATAGGTTTGCGACTGTAAAAGCACTGTCTTTATTTAAGATAACCAAAACTGTAAAGACACAAATGGACAGTGCTGAGTTATAACGTCCTATTTAACAGAACTGAAACCAAAAAAAGCCAGCGGAAACATTTCAGCCCCTCATTTCGTTTAGTTGGGTTTTTGGGGGGGGAAATCCTCCACATGCCCAGAAACTTTCTGAGACAGGATGCTTGCAATCCAGAGAAGCAGTGTGCTGAAGTCAGGTTTTCCTCTACTGCTTGCTAGCCTAAAAAAAAAAAACTGCTTAGCTGTGATGACTAACTTGATTGATCATCTCGAGACTAATGGTCCTCCTTAATTGAATCATCATTAGTGGCTGATTGTTTAGATTAAAACAGCAGAAGGAAGCACTTGATCCAGTCGTGTACCAGCATTAAAACGGGGCAATAAAGAGGTTCTGACTGGGATGCAGAATGAAGGGACTGCAAGCTTGCATCCCTCAAGAAATTACCTGACTGTGTGTGAGACACTACAAGACAAACTGAACGGAGTTCAGCAAGATTCACTCTTACTGACGGGATCTGCAGTTGTATTTTCTGTTACAGCAACTGCATACAGTGTGATGAAAAAGCAGAGTTATTTTCTTTTCTTATATTTTTTCCTACAAAATTCAGCTTCCAAATGAAGATTTTATCTCTTAAAAGGAAAAGTTTTCCAAACGCCAGAGAACAAAAGTGAGAACTCCTGCATGACACTCACGCAGGAGGTCACAAAAGGAACAACACTCAAATCTTTGCAGGCCTTTCTTGCCTTACTGTCAAAGTTTGTGATTCAACAGTAGAAGTAGCTAAAACCACAGCTGACCAAAAAGAACATCAAGTCCTTTGACATATTTGTCACAGAACATACAGATGATGATCAAGACTGTCGGGAAATATTCTGTGTGAAGTTACGTCAGGTCTTAAGGCTGCTTTGCTGCTTTCAGATCTGAAAAACGAACATATAAATTTTGCTCTCTGGAAAAATTTCTAGAGTATAATCAGTTTGCGACATTGACCTCATTTGCGTTACATGTCAGGACAATTTTCAGCACACTAGCAGCCTCAAAAACAAGACCATTTAAAGGCTTTGAAATGGACTTTCATCTGACTAAAACCCTGCACTGTGGCTAAATTAAAGCAATTCTGCAAAGAAGAGTGGGTTGAAATTCCTCCACAGTGGAGTAAAAGGACTCATTCCCAGTTATCACAAATGCATGAAGGCGTGGCACAACCTCTTAGAACTTTTTCAGTATGTCAGTCACTGGTAAAATCATTTTGAATCCGTTTTAAAAATGGTAACTTCAGATTTTATGTAACTAAACCAAATTAGACTGTAAACTTGGCAATCTGCAAACCTCAAAACCTCCATTAATGATCTTATTGATGTGCCTTATGTAAAACTGAGTAAATTCTTGGCCCTTGGTGCCTTTGTTATATAGATGTTGGCTCTTTTGCTTGTGGATACGTTTTGTCCAACAAGAAAGACCACTTATCTTAGCAACTTTCTTTTATAAATCGGCAAGACAGGTGATGATGTATTTAAAGAATTTTATGCTTTTGTGCTTTTTTATGCTCATCGGTCTTAAAAAACTCTAGTCATCTCTAATTTTAGCTTCCTTGCTTCATAGTTTGATCTGATACCAAAGGCTGGGTAAGAAATTAATTTTAGGTTTTGTAAACGTCTCAACAATGTTAAGAAATATGTGCATCTCTAAGATATCTAAAATATGTCTAATAGTTTCACTAACTTGTGCAATTTCTGTTTGTAGGGCTCAGCTGATTCGTATACTAGCAGACCATCAGACTCAGATGTATCTCTGGAGGAGGAGCGTGAGGTGCAGGCCCAGGTCCAGAGCCAGAGCCCCAGCCAGAGCCAAGGACCGGGACAGAGCCGTCAGGAGAGGGAGCAGCAGGCTGCCGTTCAACTGGAGAGGGCCAAGGTTGTGACCCTCAAACAAAAATCGCTGATATTCAGAAGATATGCTTTATTTTGTTATTGTTCCAGATCATTTATGGAAAAATTTTAATCCAGTATAAAGAAATTCAAACATACAGCAATGCCACTAAACAGCGAAGCACTGGGCAGAGGGTACTTTCAACTGGAAAAATACAAACAAATCATTGGCTACATCTAGAAAAGAGTCAGCTAAACAGAGAGTCAGAACTGGGTCAGGATTACTTTCCATGGGAAAGTTCAACAGAAACCACAAGGTTATTGGAAGGATAGCTCCATCAATGACTCCATCTAAAGCTGAAACAGCTAAACACAAAAACTCTGAGCTAAGACTACTCTCTATGCGAGAGAAAAACAGAAAGAAAACACAAAGGTGTTAGCAGCAATAGATCCATGCAAGAAGAGGTCTTTATGACAATAGGCTTCTATGAATGACTGTTCAAGAAAAACCCAGTTAAGCAGTGAACAACAAGGCCAGGACAACTTTTTATGGTAAAGTACCCAAACTTGATGGTAGCAACAGCTCCCCCAGAGTCTCCAACCAGTTGTTTAGATGTATAAAACTGAATAGATTTCAATTGAATCTAGTTGTGCCTTTGTCCTCCAGGGTAAACCTGTGGCGTTTGCTGTAAGGACCAATGTCAGCTACTGTGGCGCACTGGATGAGGATGTTCCAGTACCGGCAACAGCCATCTCCTTTGATGCCAAGGACTTCCTCCACATAAAAGAGGCACGTCTGTAAATTCCAACACCAGAAGTATCCTGACATCATTCTAAACTTCTGTCATACAGATTATCTCTAATAGATTTTGAAAAGGTGTTGTTCACGAGTTGCTCTGCTGTGTTCAGAAGTTCAACAATGACTGGTGGATCGGGCGCTTGGTAAAAGAGGGCTGTGAGATCGGCTTCATTCCCAGCCCTCTGAAGCTCGAGAACATCCGGCTCCAGCAGGAGCAAAAGAGAGGACGAGTCCAAGGGTAGGCAACAGAAAACACACACTCGCTCTCTAACAATGCCACAAAAGGTCACACAAAAGAAAAATCTAAATGTGATAGGAGCTTTGTTGCTCTTAAAGGAAAAGCTCCTTAGGTTAAAACATTTGCAGGGAAAAAATACATTGCTATAATTTAAAATCAGTTTCTTTGTTTAGATTAGGAGGGGAAAAAAATCACAAATGGCAAGATAACATTACATAAAATGTTTAGCAATTAACTAAAAAATCTCAGAATTTGATTTTCATTTATCCAGATCTCTAAAACACAAAACAGAAATAAATCCTCTTTATGAGGCATTTTATATTTCCTGAACTATAATGTAAAACAATTATATTTACATTCAACATATTCTATTGTATTTAAGAATAGTCTTCATGAAATATAAATCCATTTTATTTTTATTTGTTTGTAAAATCTGTTATATTTAAATTTTACATTTTTTCATTTCTCCTTGGTTTGAGTTTAATTATTTTTCCTGGATGGTTTTGGGAACAGTGCCGGTCAAACAATGCATGGGGCCCTGAGCAGAAATTGATTTGGGGCCACACTTTGAGTTAAGCACATCACCATCTATAAACATTACACTGACAAAGTAACATAAATGAATGCATAGACTAGTTAAATGTATTTAGGTTTTGCTATATGTGATTTTATTTTTTTTTACATTATGTTAAACAGGAAGAAAAAAACATTAGCGTATTTAGCTCTGGATGCTTTTGGTTTCTGCTCTCCATAGCGCTCCTGAACAGATTGAGTTCAACATACAAATTTAGGATAATTTCAAATGAATTTTTTTTCAACCAGTAATCACCTTCGTTCGTCAGCGCCTGTCTGTTCAAGTGATCCTCAATCTTGGCCTGACTGCGACTCACCCTTGTGCGTTGTTTCTTCTATTCATGGCTTTGTTCCAATTAGCTGTACTTAGCACTCCTATCACCACTTTCCATTTCCATGTGTGCATAATTGCTCTTGAATGTTCTGTCATCTGCAGTTAATGCAATAACTCACTCACATTCTCTAGCCGTGCAGGTCGGGGTAATAGTAATCTTAGTGGAATGGAGTGCTTCAGCGTCTTGCTTAAAAGGGAGGCAGATAGTGATGGACACAAATACTTATAAGCACGTCTCACGTTAAAGTTAAACAGGAGAAAAAAGTGTTTTGCATTATTTTCAAAATTAGTCTTCTTTTGATAGGGTATTGCTTTAAACTTTACTAGAAATAAGTTTAAAGTTTTGCAATTATGCAAAATGCTCTAAAGTAGTTAAAGCTACAGTAGATAATTTCTCTATAAACAATATGTTTGTTCCTGTTGCTTTTTTTGAGTTTCTGCTGCTACTGTTATATTTGTTAAGGTTTGATTGACATGTTTGCTGAGTAAGATGGTCAATCTGATGTGGTGTTTGCTGACTCAGATGTATGAAGATTCATATCTGTAAAATTTGGTTGAGCAAAATATTAATAATCCAGGGGATTGCTTGGTGTTGTAGAACCAGCAGAATTGGGGTCTTCAGTCTTTCAGATTTCTGAGTTCATTTTATGTTGGTAGCCTTAATTATTTAATCACCTACTGGTTTGTTTTAGTTTGAATCAGATTCAGAGTTAGCTGTGGACAGATTAATTATTAAATACTGGACATTTTGCAAGTTACTGAACAGACCTTTCACTTTTAGATAAGCTAAAGTATAGGTTAGCTATATTTCTTTATGCCCTAAACAAGTCACTTATCATTTAGCAACTTGTAGATGTTAACTTTCAAATGATCATCTAAATAATGGCATAAATCTTTTTATTTATTTTTTTTGCCAAAATATGATTTAGGCAAAAAAATGAGTCACGGTTGGCAAAAAAATGACTTAGGCCATTATTTTAGGAAGGTGATGATTTCAAAGTTAACATCTCTACAAGTTGATACATGACAAGTGACTTGATTAGGCATGAAACAATATAGCTCAGAAATATTTTTTTCCAGTGCTTCAGATAGATAAGATATTAATAATTACCTCCAGCAGAAAGCAATGAGAATGTCTGTTTTGCATTGAACTCATTTAAATTCCTTGTTAATTGAAATAACAAGTGTACAATGTTTGCTTGAGTTAACTAAAACTCTTGACAAATTCAAAATGTAGGTAGTTTTTAAGTAGGTTTCTTGGGTTATAAAAAAAAACAGCTTTAAGATGATTAATTGAACACCAATATACATTCTCAATTCTTTTGAGATAAAAAAATTAGTAATTTCTTTTTTTTTTTTACATTAATGCCACCATGTTTTTCTGTCTTTTTTTTTTATCCCTTCTTGTGTTTTTCAGTAAGTCTGGAGGAAACTCCTCTTCCAGTGTGGAGGATGAGGTCTCAGCCTCTATCCGACCACTCATATCCTCAGCAGGTGAGAACATCGGACAGGGGGAGAGAAGGGTGTTAATAACCCACCTGCGAGCTTACAGCCAAACACCCTGAACCTCAAAAATCATAGATAGCATACGAATCTAAAGCCTTCCCATGTCTCCACATAAAGCTTAAGGCTACTGCATAGAGTCGCTGGTACATTATCCCATGATCCTCCTCTTCCTCCAGTTGAGGACTGCAGGCGCTCTGAGACTGGGGCTAACCAACGACAAGACTATGACCCCCCCCTCTGAACTGCACTTTGTGAATATAACCTTAGGACTGTAGATATACTTCTTGTTTTATTTTATACATTGTAGACATTATTGACATGTTTAATTTTTTATGAACTGTTACAACTACCAGCTGATGTGAGGCATGTTTAAATGTTTCTAAGACGTTGCTGCAGCTGATTGTCTCCTCCTTGTCTTCTCTCCCCTCCCGCAGGAAAGCAGAAACAGAAAGTGGTAAGTTGGTGGCTGCAAACTCATCCATTCACCATTCCTCGACTTTTGCCGGCATCATAGTAACGTGACAGGCGCTGGTAGCACTGACGGCAAGCTCACACTGAGCAATATAGCGACGCATACCGAGCCAAATCATCACAATTATCAATACAGCACCAGATTCAGTTACTGATGACTCTGGTAAAATGGCAAAAATGCATAATAAGCCTTAAAATATATTTAGTTGAATGTTTAAACTAATTGTTCATCTTAAATTATAGTTTTTGATTTACTTATACTTTAAATGTTGATTTAAGGACATAAGAAACTTGTACTATATTGAGTACTCTACTTTTTATCTTGATTAGAATGTCTCAGAATATTTGAATAGTAAATTATAAGTAAAGACGAGAGAACATGACATTCAATTAACCTTCACATTTTAGTATATAATGATAAGAATTTAGAGAGAGATTTATTTATTTATTAAAGGGGTGGAGGGAAACACTCCAAACAACATAAATTTCTCCCAAAAGCTAATACCTGGTGCCAATATATCTGCTTCTGCAAGATAGAGATTAAAATCAGTGTGTCTAAATCACCATGGGAATTCTGGCCCACTTTTCCTTGCAGAATTATAATAATTCAGCTCATTCATGACGTAAAAGGAACAGTTATATTTTCACATTTAGCCCTGCAGATTTGTGTAACTTTTCTCCCTTATTGTCTTTATTAAGGTTTGCTTGATGATCCAAAAATGTTCAGGGGTCAAATATAATATTTGTGCTTCGGATCAATAAATATCTAATACGCATTTATTTTCACCTATAAGTGGATCAGCTTCAGCTTGTTTTACAGGCAAATTACTTCATTTGCTTCGTGCGCCAGCATGGCCTCATATTTCCCACTTTTATGTGTGACTGTTCCTTGGCTTCGTCTGATTAGAACCATCTGCTGTGTGAATCTTCTGTGGAGTTATTCTGGGCTGCTTTCAGTGTTTGTGACGAATCTGCTGCTGCCACTCTGTGTTGACAGACGGAGCACATACCCCCGTATGATGTGGTGCCCTCCATGAGGCCCGTGGTGCTGGTGGGACCCTCGCTCAAAGGTTACGAGGTAAGCTGGATCTCCTTATGGCAGGATCTAAAATTGGAATTTTGTACTTTGCAACTCCTCACTTCTGCCACCAAATACAAGCGAAAATTAACGCTGATCTGGCCGTTTTCAATGTGCCTTCACCGGCATTAGAGTGCAGGAAAGGAGATAAGGCCTTGCAGGTCTTTCCCTCAATCCCTAAAAATAGCTTTCCGCTGGTCAAGATAATTACAAGTGTGTTATTGGCCGTGTAATGAACTGATTGGAGCCTGACTAATGAGGAAAACAGGAGGTCAAATAAAAATATGTTGAGTAACTGGACTGATTTGGATTTGATGTTAGTTCATGTTGCTATATGAGCTAAACATCTACACAGCTCCACTGCACTGTCCTCCTGCCTATGTAAAGTTGAGGTTTATCTCAACAACCCTAAAACAAGAAAAAAATGTAATGGCAAACTAAAATTGTCTCAAATTTCTATGTAGAAGTTCCTGATGGTTCTGGTGACCTGACCTCAGGTCTTTGATGTGATGTCAGTGTATGACTGCAAACTTATACAGTGCAGTGCAAAAAATATTATTGTTCTTTTTTTCCACACATAAAAATTTGTGTGGAGTCCTTTTTATTTTTTAGCTCCCTTTGCTGCTGTGCATCAGCTTGCCTTCAGGAGTTGCCTGACTTGGACATAATCCTCTCTGTTGCAGGTGACAGACATGATGCAGAAAGCCCTATTTGACTTCCTCAAGCACAGATTTGATGGCAGGTGAGAAAAAGATATAAGAATAATTTGGAATAGCTGCATGTCCCCACCACTTTGAAGAGAAAATTTAAAAAAATTTAAAAATGGATGCAAAACATCTGCAAAATCCAAAAGACATCTCAGTTTTGAAATTGAACATACAGTATTTATATTGAAAATAAAATGAAAATGTTTGGTGAAGTCTTTTCTGCACTGCTAAAGTTTTGCTTTCTTCAACAACAACAAAAAGGAATCAGATTAGAGCGATTCAGGCAGAAATTTGTAAATACAGTGAAGTTCCAATGCTGGGCCACTAGGGGGTGATAAACCGGTAATGTTTGGTCCAAAAATGGACAAATGGACAGAGAGCTGCACAAAATACTGAATTGGAATTGGACTACATGGGTGCAATATCAGGTTGGATATTGTTTTTGAAGTGCCATGCATACAAATACTGATACTTTGAGTGTGATGCTAAAGCTCCAAATAGCAGCGAAGTTGTTTTGAAATGAAAGAAAGGAAAATCTTTCTTAATAGTAGCTGATATTGGGTGCTGGGCGCAGGGGCAAAGCACGATCCATGTATCGAGGCCTTAGTCCTCTTGGCGGTGGTCGCAGGTTCAATTCCCGGCCTGGTGACATTTGCCACATGTCTTCCCCCTCTCTCACTACCCTGTTTCCTATCGAACTACTTTCAAATAAAGGTCACTAGAGCCAACAAAACCTACATATATAAAAAAATAAAACAGTAACTGATATTGAAATATTCTGCACAAGTGTCACCGTTGCATGTTTTTACCATGGGAAAATTGGAAGTCACTGTTCAGTCACAATCTAAGATAAAGGGTGCTTAAAAAGCTTCACTACCATCTGCTTTCAGATAAAAGGTGCCAAAACATTAGAAGATATGTGCCAACATCCATATCTCTCCCCTTTTTTTAGGATAACTATAACACGAGTAACTGCAGACATCTCATTGGCCAAAAGGTCCGTTCTGAACAACCCCAGTAAACGAGCCATTATTGAAAGATCCAACACTCGTTCCAGCTTAGGTAAGATTTTCTCTGGCTATTAATACAAGTAGAACATCTTAATAAGCACAAGAAAACTAAATGATGGTTTACACTTGAGAAAACGCTGCCAAATGAGAAATGTTTGTCTACAGCTGAGGTGCAAAGTGAGATTGAAAGAATCTTTGAGTTGGCGCGCTCCCTTCAGTTGGTTGTCTTGGACGCTGACACCATTAACCACCCGGCCCAGCTCCTCAAGACTTCACTGGCGCCCATCATTGTCCATGTCAAAGTCTCCTCACCAAAGGTAAAGTGAGACTAGAATACAGTCTGGAAAGTAAAATTGTTTTGCCTATAATTTAAAAAGTAATGGCTTAATCCAAAGGAAGAGACACAGGTAAACGGAAACACTGGGTCAGAAGTACTTTCTATAGAAAAGGAAAAACCAGAGTTACTCACTGCACTCGCTACATTTGGAAAGAAAAAGTCAAAGTTTTGAGCCAGGAGTGCTTTCTATGGACAACAAAGAGTACATCAAGTCAATGGCAGGCTTTACTCTGCCAATATTTGCATCCAGGATAGAAATGCAGTTAAAGACCAGCAGTGGGTACTTAAATTAGATCTCTGAAAACTTGTATTTGTTTCCTTATTCGTCATGGATTAGATTCTGCATTCTTCTTATTCAAGGACCTCTTTCACTGTTCCCTCATCCAGGTTCTTCAGAGGTTAGTGAAGTCCAGAGGGAAGTCACAGAGCAAACACCTAAATGTCCAGCTTGTGGCAGCAGAAAAACTGTCTCAGTGTCCACCGGTAAGCATCCAGCCTTTGACTTTAAAAGGTCCCTTTTCATATGTCTAAATCAAGCAATGGGAAAACAGTCATGAAATATTAGACGCAAGTATGGATTGTATGAGATCTTCTTAAATGACACCTGATTGCAAGTTTATCTTGAAAAAAAGGGTCTGCACATTTTCCTCTACTGCCATCTGTTACCGACAGGAAATGTTTGACATCATCCTGGATGAAAACCAGCTGGAGGACGCCTGTGAACACCTTGCTGAATACCTTGAGGCCTACTGGAAAGCAACTCATACCTCGATGGCAACACCTCTAAACCCTCTGATGGGACGGAACCTGGGGCCCACTACTCTCACCCCTTATTCCACCAGCATCTCTGGTCTGCAGGTAAATCCAGTGCATTTGAGGTGAAACACCATTGGATTGTATCCACAGTACAATTGAATGTCCTCTTGTGGGGATTTTTGATTCTCAGAAAAGGAAACTCTTTGTGCCTTGAGCTTCTGTTGTACATATATTATCTACATTGGCTCTGCAATACTGTCTAGTCTTTTCTTTTTGGTGGCTCATCTGTCTCTTTGGTACATTCATGTGATCATCAGAGCCAAAGAATGCGACAAAGCAACCACACAGGAGACCATTCCACCGCAAATGAGCGGCGCAACCTGATGACATCGGACGAAAATTACCACAATGAGCGAGCGCATAAGGGACGCAACCGCATGTCTTCAGGCTCGCAGCACAGCCGAGAGCAGCAGGACCCCTACCAGGACTACCAGGACCCCTATCAGGACGCCTACAAGCCCCATCGCAATCGAAGTTCACCGGGCAGCTACAGCCATGACTCCAGGCAGCGGCTCTGAGCCCACTTCTGCTGCCACCAGGACCCTACAGACCCAGGTTCCGCTGAAAATAAATCCTGCAATAGAGCCTAGATGGTCCCCAAATTGTACCTTTTTTTTTCTTTTCTGGCCTGCCTGGCAATTTTTCTCTTAGAATACTGACCAGGTATTTGTTTTTAATCAAACTGTCAATCAAAAGCATGAAGAAGTCAGAAGATTCTGATTGCCAACAATAATTAACACTAAAATTACTTTCATTTATCTTTGGAGGATCTTCTTGGATTGTACTAACACAATGCTCAGCAGATGTGCAGCACGGATTGTGCTTGTTGCGTCTGTCAACAAGCTAGTTTTGGATACTGGTCAGATGGTGATATAAAGGCATTGTGTACCTGGAGTATCACATCAAACTGGAGGGACGTCCACTGCACATAAACTGCTGACTGAAAGGCTGCTGCCCCTAACCTGGGCCATGTATAAATCCTCTCACCATTTAGCTTATTGCATGCCAATAGTTGGTCAACCTCCGCATCCACTTAGCTAATATTTTGTACCTAGCATTCTGGATAAGGTTTAGGTCCAATTTTCTACATCATCCGGTTGTGGATCAGCAGTTAATGGTGGAGATTGTGGTCTGGTGTGCAGATAGCTATGAAAACTGGTGCTTCACATTCCCTATCCCCATATCCCTCAACATTTCTTTGCTATTTGCAAGTCACTTTGAGCAAGGCCAGCTTTTCTGTAGCATAGCTTTAGCATCTCATTAAGGTGAAGACCCTCACGGTCAGAGACGGACAAGATGCTGAAGGTGTTGGGATCAGATCTGAGCTACGCTTTGGAGCTTCTACTCTGAACAGGTAGCACAAAGGAAGCACTATCTCTGTGTGTCTAGGATAGTACGTAAATTGCAATATTAAGATGCTACGTGATATGTTTTTAGTGTTGTTTGTAAAAGGGTGAGACCCTCTGAAGCAAGTCAGGATGTTTGTTTGGTTTTATTTCCCTTAATCTTTTACAATTACAGTATCATCAGCATATATGGAGATTTTTTGTGGCTATTTTTCACTTAACCACACACCTATCAGTTTGTCCCTATTATTCTTTCTTGAAATGGGGTTAAAATAACCATATCAGGATCAGTGGCATTACATTGCATTTATTTCACTTTTGTAGCTGGCATGACAACATGACTGCAGAGCATGCTCCCTACAGATGTACAATAAGAACCCCAATGTACTCAACCCGATATTTTTTTTTTTAACTATGGAGCTTCTCTGACTGGAAAAAAAGGGGAAAAAAAGTAAAGAACAATTAAAAATACAGACCCAAACTGCAGAACAGGTGAAAACCTTTAACAAGATGTATGAGGTTATTGTCCCAGCTGATAAAAATGGCATACTGGACAAATATATGTGGATGTTGCATGATGTAAAACTGGAGCCACTGCAATCATAGTTTTGTCTTTTCAGCCATGTCAGAAAATTCACAAAGGCATCACATGCAGTCTGAGTTTACTGAACCCCCATATGGTGCTTTGTATAAATACAGAGAGCTGCTGCTGTTTCTGATTATGTTCAGTATCCTGTTTTTCCCCATTTGTCCTACAGATCATTTGCCTATAAGAATAATTATATGGAAATTATTTATTCAAATGACCGCTCGAGGAGGTTTATGAATTTTCACAGAAATGTGTCAAATTAACACTTCCTTGGTTATTCTCCTTAATGAAGGGATGTGCTCACATTTTTGAACTTCTCTTTTCATTATAATTGACTTTTTTTGTCTGATGTCTATACGGAGTGATTTCTAAATGAAGATCTCATTTGATAATCACAAACTTCACTTAAAGAGAAAAAGATCAGTTGCATTTAAGGACGGCACCTTCATGATTTTAGATGAGGATTTTGGACTGCACAGCTCAGAAGGTTGTCCAAACTAAACCACGGTTGACTGTAGTCTGGTGTTGCATGCAATATGGATGTAGTAGAACTGCCCGATTATGAAAAAAAGAACACAAAAATCCTGATTATTTAACATGATTACTTATTGAGTTTGGATTTATTGCACTTGAACAACATTCTGCAAAGCAGAATGTGGCAAAAATTATTTTAACATATGTGTACAAAGTACAACGTTTAAATTAAAATATGAATCAGATTAATTGCACATTCTTTAGACTTTATTTGAGCTTTTGTACTTTTTACTTTGTCTTTATTTCTTCTGACAAATGTCTGCATGCAGCTGGTTGAAGAAATGTACTAGTGTGGCAGAATATATATTTTTTGTGCACATATTACAGATGTCAAGCATGCACCTGTAAAGAATATTTGAGTTCAAAAATTCATCTATTCCAACTCAACATTCATTGAAATTAATGAGCCCAAGAGGACCAATGACAACATGCTCCAGCAACAAAAGAGTAAAGCTCAAGAAATATTTTTTTAAACCCTATTTTAAAGCAAATTAGCTGTTGCTAAGCAGCTCAAAAGAATCAAAGCCCAGACATTCTCCTCATCTTCCTGCATTTAGTGGATCTGAGTTGGAGAAGCAGCGGCACAAAATATAGGCTAACGTGTTCAAGTTATTAAAGGGGAAGTTAAAAAGACACAAAGTTAAAATGATCAGAAGCAGTTAATGTCTTAACTAGCAGATGGCGCACCACCAATTATCTTCCTGTGTGAAACATATGCAAAGATGGAACGTGTAAAAGACATGACATGCAGGAAATGGCAGTCACAGAGTTGTTATGGTGTTTTCTATCTTCCCATATATAATTAACACGTCACATAAAACTTAATCTGAAAGGCTGTGGAATTCAGTGTTCTTCAGCATCATTAATAGGTCCGCAACATTTCCTTTTAGTCATATCTAAAAGAACATTTCTTGATGATTTGACTTTATATTTTTCAGGTTTTTTCAAAACACTAATAAATGTAGAAGTAATTGCAATTTTGGTCAGAATAAACATTATTAATCATGTTAGTTAAGAAGTTTTAAATAACAATGTGGCGGATTAAATCGTTTAAGCAACATTATTTTAAAACGTTATAATGTACGAGGCGTACTTTAACGCACCACGAGGTTATCGCTTGAAAACTGCTGGGTATTAATGCACATGACTAACATAGACACCACACCTTTTAAATTAAGAACAAGTCAAACTCACCAGTGCTGTCCTACTGTCCAAAGACCACCGTCACCGAGCTCTCTGCTTGCTGTGGGACATCAGTCTTCCGTGTTTTCTTAAAAACTGTTAACCCGGAAAAACGTTTTAATACACGGAGGAATCAGAAATACCTCCAAAAATAGGTTGAGGTGTTGTAGAATAGTCTGTCACGACAATTACCTGGAAATGTTTCCCAAAGGGGCAAGTAAACAACAGAGTCGGTGGAGAACAAAACAGCAGCAATGATGGTAAATACAGCATCGTCTGCAGCGTGTAAGACGGATCCTGTTACCAGAGTCAGAGGCTCCAGTCACGGAGTCGCTAATTGGAAGCAGCGCAAGCAGTCGGCAGATGTGGAACTTTGTATTTATCACTTCGCAAACAGTTCATGGTCAGACCCGGTCCTCGAAAACTTCAGGGTCCTGATTTTTTATTATTATTTTTGTTCCGTTTGTAGCTAAAACCTAATTACCAAAAATAAATGAATAAATACAAATGATAAACTAGCAGTCAGCTGTGTGAGAAAGAAGCGCCGCGCGACTGAGTGAACCTTGACACAGGTCACGTGTCCTGTCTTTCTCTCTCCTGTGTTTTCCACGTAAAATGCTCAGGAGTAGTCTTTGGTCTTCGCCCTGGACTTATACTAAAGAAAGATGTTAATTTATATCGTATAAAAAATTAACTTTGCTTTTAAAATGTTAAAAGTCCCTCGCTTCAGAAGTTTCGAGGTATGGCCAATGGGTCACTGAAGTAGCAGTGTAGGAGCTCTTTTATCCTCTAGGTGGCGGCAGAGGGAAGATGTGGTTAATGTACCACGACATCGTTATTGAGTCACTGCAGCAGAAACTGTGGAGTTACATTTGTTTCACAATTATTCAATCAAAAAAAAAAAAAAAAACCTGTCAATTAAAAAAATAAAAATAAAATTGTGATAACATTTTTTTGGAACTATATAAACTTTTATTTGCGCTTCTCAAACTTTTGCTTGTGAATCTAGGTTTTTGTTTGCGAATCAAAGTTTTGCTTTGGTGTTAAATTTGTTTCACAATGTAAGACGATGTAAGACGTTTTTCCTGATTGTTAGCACTGAGTAAAGTGAATGACTCTGACTCCCTGCTATCGCAGAACTCTGTCCCGAACTGCTTCGCTCCGGTGACAGGACACAGAAAGTGAATGGTAAGTATTCTTCACAAAATTACACCTTAACAACCACTAACGAGTCAGGCAGTCTTTGGTCCCTTAAATTATTTTCTGATCAAATAATTAGAAAATTAAATGTGTTATGTGAACAGCAGGAGTTGTAGTGAGTTATGTGTGTGTAGAAATTTAATATACAGATGAATTCAAGTAGAAGGAAATGCAGATAATGTAAATTGTGTGGCAGTTCCTGTTTGTGTCCACTAGATGGCAGAGGTCAGCAGTTAGCTGGTTTCCTGTTCCTGATTGGCTAATGAAGATTTTGTTGCTCTTTAATGTTATTTCCTAACTCTTCTGTCTCTTTTAATCTTAAATTAATGTTTTCTTTGTAAGTATGAATTAGAAGCAGATCCACAGAGCGTCATCAGTCATTCTGTTCACTAATAATTACTCAAGTGCAGGTGTAAAACAGGTGCATAAATAGAAATATATTTTCTTACAAATAAATTCATGACTTTAAAATTGATTTAAGTAAAAATGACAAAAGTGAAATGAGAAATATGAGAATCAGGGTACAGAAAAACAAAACATATAAGAATTTCATAAAAACATTGGACATTGAAATGAGCCCAGGATAAATATCCGTGTTAATTTATGTAACCGGGTCCCCACTTAAATCGCTGCTGTCCAGCTGGAAACGAACCAACTACTGCGCTCCAGCCTGTCTACGGCTACAACCGCATTTTGAGCGGCGGGTTTATGCCCTCTGGTGGCTGCAAGTGGTAATTACAGCCAATAATAAAGCTGGTAAAATTATAAATACGCTTCCTGCGAGTTCCTTCAAAATAATACACCGGAAATAGGAAATATAACTATTTGCTTTAATTACTGCCTGAATACCGTTTTAACTTGTTTCTTTTGACTCAAATGGTTAGTTAAAGTGCCTCAAATATCTTTGTATTAACAGGATGTTTTTGTTCAGACTAAATAAACCCTAATCTTGATTCCTGGCGATTATTTTTACAACAAATAAATGTACATAATGTCTCTAAGAGCTGCTATTTGTTGTGTACATGTGCCAAAATGAGACTAAAATCCACGTGAGTCAACGACGAGGTTCAGTATACAAAGTTTCAGTAATGTGCAATACAAAACAGCATGCTGTTTTAAAAATTAGGAACTTCGTGTACTGTACAACCGCAAACTGTGTACATCGCCTCATGATGTGGCTTCTCCAAGACACCCTTTTCCATGCAGCTTCATCTGGACATGAGGGAATTTTGTGGTGTTACTTTGCTTTTTTCTGTGAAAAATGAAAACTTCAGCTGCTAATGCGGTATTGCATGCATAACGTACCATTGTAATTATTAAAAAAAAGAAAAAGAAGAAGGAAAATACCTGAGATCCACGTATTCCATTCAAAACAAGTGATTTAAAACATTTGGCTTTCTTTTTTCCAAAATAAAGGAGTTATTCTGCAGTTGTATTCACTGTTGTTTTCTTTTACTGTAATTAGTGGAAATTAATAATAATAATAATAATCATAATGGTAATAACAATAATAATAGTAATAAACACAGAAGAGGGATGCTTCTGGATAAATAGCCTGTTTAATGTTAATAGCATATTTTCAGGGAATGGGCGTTTGTATGGTTGTTTGGTTGCCCTCTAGTGGACAAAGGCCTCTATTGCTTCCACATCTAGTTGTTGCATCCTTTAATAGTTAATAATTATCTAAATTAGGTTAAGTAAAGGCTTGAAATTTGAGCTTAATTGAATAAGTTGAATTAACTGCTGTATTTAAAAATTTGAGATGCACCTCCTGCGGTCTTTGTAGCCTCTGACCCAGCAGCTGCGCCCCCTAGAGGATGTCCAGAGAATGCAAGAACTTCCTCCTCATTGGGCTTGCGTAATGTTTTTTGTGATCTACACTGAGGCAAAAATAAAAGAGTAAAATAGTTTATTTTATCAGTAAAGATAAACAGAAGGCACACATACAGTATCTGAGGGTAAAGGTCACACCAGCGTCAGGATCTATAGTAAAATATATGAGGAACATCTTCTGCCTGAAGGATTCAGAGAGTTCTTCCTCCTTGGAGAGCTGATGCAACATATTTGCAAGCAAATACAGCCTTTTGCAAAAATATATCCATATATAATTATACACTTTTTTTTTCTCTACACACTGAAGCAAACAAATTATACAAAAATGCAGAAACCTATCTCGGTACATTAAGTGGTGAGGCGTTTCGAAGAAAAAAAAAACTTGCCTTTCATAAGCATGAGTGGCAGTCGTACAGAATCCAAAAAAATAGAAGCAATACTTTCATCATAAGCCGTTATAGGAAATACATACAAGTCCATATAATGCTAAAAATATTAGCTTTAAAACCCAAGGGGAAAAAAATGTACACAAAAAGACATTTTCAACATAGATGTTTCAGGATTATACGGTCCAGAAAATACAAGAGCGTCCCTTTCGAGCAGTCTGGGTAATATGCTTACTAAATTAACAAAAGGAGTGCCATGGCTTCAAGGTTCTTGTTTTTGGCTGCCAAACGGGTCCCAGAGTTTACAAATTTGAGAACAAAAGCGGTGGCCATGCTACAAAATTGCCACCATCGAAAAAAAAGACGGACTGAGAAACCGACGAAAAAGAAAAAGCTGCAACTGAAACACTAAGAAAAAGTTGATGACAAGGTTTGCGAGGGACAAAACAACTGCATATCTGTGCTTAAGTGCAGATGCCACTTTAGAAGAAAATGCTACAGACATTAGCCGTAGAGTTACAGCTTCAATTATGTAATCAAGAGAAATTGCTGAAAGAACGTTCTTTCCCAGAATCTGACCTTACTTGTTCAGATTCCTTAGCAGCAGTGGCGGCTTTTGATATGAAAAATGTGGCTTACCATCCAGGGTGTCAATCTATTAGGGGGAGGCAACAGCAACAAAAATAAAATTAAGTCCACTGTGCCCTCAACCAACTTAGTGCTGCGACAGTTAGAGAAGAGTAAAAAAAAACACACAAAAAAAAACTGCTGACGTTTGAGATTGAGACAAGTGTGAAAACCGCAGTACATACAAAGTTTAACTGAAAAGTGAAATACTGATAACATTATTTAAAATGATTTCTGAAAGTCAAGTAATATTCTATTTGAGAACAAAAAAAAACAATGACAATGAATGCATGCATGCTGGCCCACTGAGTAATCAAGAAACGCCACTGAATATTTGTTTATGGGGCAAAACTTGCAATTCTTTTGTATAAAATTAAAACCATATCTTTAAACGTTGGGACATCTTCTAGTCAGCGTTTTCCTCTTCAATGTTAAGATTTCTTGCAGTTATTTTCTGCATAACGTAAAGCAACGTGTAACAATTAAAAAACGACCGACTTTTCCTCTAAAAACGAAACCTTTCCCATGCCGGCTCAAACACTTATCCTTGAAATGCCTTTAAACACAGACATCTGAATGGGAACTAAAGTTTGTTTTCTTCGCTGAAGAAGCAGGTTTAACAGTCTCAGTGACTCCGATTTCCAGCTTTTCTGGTTGCATTGAAATTTTTAAAAAACAAAACTTCTTGTCAAGACAAAAAAATAAATAAATTCTTATCTGAAATGTTGCTCAGTAATTTTACGCGTCGCCTCGTTTTGTAAAATACAGTAACAAACTGCTCGTCATCAGGAACCTGAGCTGTCAGACGGCAGAAGACGGGATGATTAAGGACTTGCTAAACGCCGAGCCAAAAATAATCAATACATGCAGCGTGTTTGGTCTTATTAATAGCAGGTAGCTTTTGTAGCTGCTATTTTTAAATAAATGTTTGCTTTGCTTTTTTTTTTTTTTTACCCCCTTTGTTTTTTTTACCTTCTGCAATCCATATTTCCTGGAGCTGGATCAGATCCTGAAAAAGCTCTGAAAGACAAACACGGAGTAAATTTACAGGTGAACTGCTGCGTTTGGAAACGTCAACACCAGACAGAGTAAACCAAGCTGATATACCTTCTGTGTCCTGAGCCAGCTCTGTGTCCAAGAACCTCCTCCGCCTGTCGCCGAGACTCCTCTCCTCCTCTGTGTGGCATTTCTGCAGCCGGCAGCGGCAGAAACAAATCAGATTGCAACGCACACACCAATAAATAACGGGACATAAAATTGGCAGGTTAAAAACTCACACTCTCGGGAACCATAAAGGGAACCTGCTGATCATAAAAGCCGTCCATGTTGCAGCGGTGTTCACCCTGGAGGGCAGGACAAGCGGGAGCTGTTAGATAAACACTTCAATGCATCAGATCTGCGGCTGTTTCCACCTGATTTAACCCTCCATTCACACAACAATCATCCCCTTAAAGTGACTCAATTGGTTTATGTTGTTCTGACCTCTGCGACCAGACAGTAGGGCTTAGCTGTGGCTCTAGTAGCCTCATTGCAAACAAAAGCTGTGTGACGTCATGAGTTATGAGCACGAGAGAGAGCAGGAAAACATGATGTGTTTCGGTTTTGTTCACAATGGCCTTGAAGTGCTCACTGTCAATGGGCAAAATCATATCCAGACAGCACATGAGGCGTTTTCCCTTTCCTTTAGGAAAGGACTTGGGTGTAAACTTTGACTAGGCCATTTGAACACATGAATATTGTTCTTCATGGTACAGTTTCTCCCCAATAAACAGAACAGTTGCATTAACACTGAAATGGAAGTACCCACATGATCGCCATTAACTAACAAGACGACTTCTGAAGGGAGAACAAACGCACACCACACTTTTCAGATTGGTTCTTATTCACAGTGCGCCTCGCTACCACCTGCAAACACACGGCCATGTTCTTATTAGGACTCTCTTCTCGCGCGTAAATAAAAAAAAAAAGCTCACATCGACATAATAGCGATGGGGATGAGGACAGACGGGGGTTGCACTGGATGGAGACCACCACACAAAGCCCCATCATTGTTGCTGTCCTTTTAAATTCCTCCTGAATCCTCAGACTGCAAATACAAATAAATGTGCAAATCTTCCCTTTGAAAGCCTAGGGCTATTTCCATAGAGTTGAGTCATGATCTTTGCGTTGCTTGATTCAGCAGGCTGGTTGTGCAGAGCAGAACCCATTACACACTCACTGAAATTGTTCAAATAATACAAAATTGTCCGCAGGAAAAGAAAAAGAAATAGCAGCAAGACTGGATACGAATTGCTTATCTTAATTGCTCAACGAGGCAGCGAAAGCGGCCCACGTAGCCCACCTGCCGAATAAAAAGCTGTAGGCTGGTGTGCCGGATGAGGCCGACAGTCTAATCTGTGACACACATGTCTAATGATGACATCAGAAATGGATGTGGAGCGCTGTTGGGAGCCAGATTTACCCTTTGCTTTGACATTTCACGAGCTCAAAGCCTGGAGAAAGAAAAAAAAAAAGGACTATAGGCAAAACTTGACATACTGCAACATAAAGTGGAGGACAAAGCAGAAAAGTATTAGGAAAAGAAACAATACTGCATCTGTGTTTGATTTAAAAAGTAATTTAAAAAAGAAAAACTGTGATTTTGGGGACGTCCGATTCAGAATTTCAGGACTGGCCCTATGACCAAGCCAAAAATTACCATGGTAACTTTGGAGGAGCTGAAAATATTACAGCTCAGGAGGGAGAATAGGCACAACTAGTCATGGTCTCATCTCTAATCCACGGTGGGGGCAGCATCATGCTGTGGGGATGCCTTTCTTCAAGAGGAACAGGAATTCCACCAAAGTTGATCAAATGAATGGATCCCCTCACTCTCTGACAGGCCTGCTATGGAGATGAGGGTCTTGGTGATCAGCCCTCTCCTGGCTGTCCACCGGAAGGACGAACCGGGAAGAATCCTGTTCGTGACGCCAAATTGTGGAGCGAGAAAAATTAACAAAGTCCAAACCTTGTTAAAGAGAAAGAACAAAACACAGCTTTATTTTACATCTGCACAGATGGAGAACTCAGAAGAGATCTAACTAGACAAAGGAATCACCTCTCTACATATACTGTATACCGTCCTTCTCCCGCAGACAGAGTGTCACCAACAACATTCCCAAGGAGCTAATCAGATTAATACACACACAGAGAAAAATGCAACTTTCAGTTAAAAATGGGTTTCAGACAGAATATTCTGTGCCTAATAATAATCTCTCCGCCGTCGGTCTGGTCTTGTCCCTCCTCAAGGTATGACAACTATTTACTTATCGCCTGTTGCTAAGCTTCTGACACACTGAGGCAAACTGTGAAGGCTAAAAAGAGAAACAATGACTCTGTAAGACTGAGTGAGACATAATAAACTAATTAAACATTGTAAGATTAATATTAAATAAACTTCTAATAAAAGTAAACACACTGTAAATAATAATTTTATTCCACAAGACTTTTATAAAATAGCCAAAGCTGCACCAAGTTTCTGCTCAGCAACACAATAAACCACTAATAATAGTTTCTGCTTGTTCTAATCCTCAGCGCTCACGTAGCAGAGCTCACTTCATTTAAGCCTCCTGCCTCTGACTCCCCAGAGGATCCATCACTCTGCGTCTCTGAGGTCTGAGTCCGGGTCCAGAAAATTATCTTTACACCCGTCTGGCCCCCCGGCACTGCAGAACAGGACATTACCTGTCCAGATCGCTACCAAAACATTGACAAAAAAACAGAAATATAAAATACAGCGGACCTAATTCAAACCTAATTCAACATTTATAAAGAATCCTATGTCCTTTTTACGTGCACCCCTTCAAATAAAGTCTTACCAAACTTACTTCCTTGCAACCACATTGTTTTAAATAATATCACACCCTGGTTCACTTACACCTGCTTAGTTGTTTATGCTGTGGATTAATTTCACATTGTAAATAAAACATCAGCAAAACAAGAAGTGAACACTCACCTGATCCAGACGCTGCTCTTCTTCTTCTTCTTCTTTTTTGGCGGTTGGCAAGCAACTTATTGATGTGCATTACCGCCATGAACTGGAATGGAGTGTGGATCGGGATGCTACATATATTTCCCCCCAACCCCCCCAAAAAAGAAAAATAAAAGAAACCTTATATGCTTTCTATCAATTTCGTTTTCTTAAGATAATTTATTAAATAACAAAAAATATACAGACTCTGCTCTGCTGCTGCATGGAGTCTGAACCGGTTCTGATCCAAACCTGACTAGAGCTGACACACCTGAGGCTCCGCCCCCTGACCCAGCTGAGGCTCCGCCTCCTTCCAGGTGACAATTAACACCTTTATTTTCATGTTTTCCTTTGTATGAGTTGAGCTGTAAAACTTTAGGTCAGATTTGAACTTTTTCAGGTTTTTCTCAGTTTTCTGCTCATTTCCAACCAACATTTTATAGACCCTTTTCACATGACGTCACACAACTTCCGTTTTGGCTCGAAGCTGTGTATCCTTAGTTCCGGTGTACATAGTAAGTAATGATAAAGTTGTCTATTTCATATATATATATATATATATATATATATATATATATATATATATATATATATATATATATATATAAATATATATATATATATATATATATATATATATATAGAGAGAGAGAGAGAGAGAGAGAGAGAGAGAGAGAGAGAGAGAGAGAGAGAGAGAGAGAGAGAGAGAGAGAGAGAGATGTATAAATCTGACAGCATATGTTGATCAGACAGATCACCGGAGCATGGAGTTTACACAGTCTCTAAAACATTTGCCTAAAATAAGATTTGAAGATATATCACGATTTGCAAACCAGTTCTCTCTGACAAAAAAATCTAAATTAGACAAAGGCTACAAATTCTTCACCGAACAATACCTGTTTGACTATGAAGGTAGGTATTTTTGTTTTGCGTAACCGTTAGCTTAGCATTAGTGAATTTTGTTAGCTAGCTAACTACGTGACATAACTGTTCCTTAACCAGAACTTTTTACTGTTTTTGAACTATAACGTTTTAGGCTCTAATCTTGATCAGATTATTAAATTATAGACTGGAGTTGCCACTCATCCCATAAAATAGGGATTTGTTTGTTATAAGCAGAGATGTCCGGTGCCGCCGCTGCTTTGTAATGCCTTTAATCGGACCACTTTTTCGGTAACGAATAATCTAACGAGTTCGTATTTCAAATCCAGTAATCAGATTAAAGTTATTTATCCAAATCATTGCACATTAATATTTTCTTGTGTATTTATTTTTATTCCTTCTTTGCGTCTTTGGGAGAGACTCTGTGACAGTTAGCAGTGACAGAAACATGAACAGTGCATGGAGATGCGCATTTTGTTGCTGGAAAAACAGAAATATCGTCAAGCCCAACTGTTATTTGTGGCTTTTGTCTTGTTTTTATTTTCCATTAATACAGAAAATGAACCTCTAAACGTTACAGCGCTGACAGAGAGTATATTTTTCCTAAATGTGGCTAAAGCTGCTGCTAGGTGGTTTACTCTCCGATCGGAGGCTGTTTATTTTATACACAGATAGAGAATGGTGAATTTACAATGATTAGTAACAGCTATCTAACACTTAAAGCTGTTATTATTAAACTTACCTTTTATTATATCCTTAAGATTATGAGAATGCGGGAAGTTTTCAGCTTGGTTCCCAAGGCAAAATCACACCGGAAGTAAAGATACCCAGTTTTGAGTTATGGCGGCCATTGTCTGACGTCACTGTGAAAAGGGTCTATTGCAGGAAATCATTTCAGGAAGGAACCAGAAGATTCAGGAGTCTGGGAGATGAGACTGTAACCGACCTGAACACTGAGGCCCCAGAGCGCCCCCTGCAGGATCTGCTGCACCATTAACCAGACAGAAATGGCAGTTTTATACAAGTTATTATTCTAATTCAATAGCTGATTTAATTCATCGAGTTTTGATTGAAAAGATTGATTCTCATCTGTTTTATTAAAAAAACATCTTCAGTCTGAATACTGCAAAAATAAACTGCTGGCTAAATTAGTAGCTTAAAGCTGAAATCAACTTGAGATGTTTCTGCTTTTACTAATTTAAGCTGTGAAACTAAATGTGAAAACTTATAATACAGCAAAAACGGCATGGAGGATTAAAATGAAGGTTTAGTTATTATATGTGTACACAGTCAGCTGCATAAAAAATACACAAAGATTTTTTAAAAAAACTTTATTTGGTCGTTAAACATCCAGCAACCCACATTGCATTAGAAGAATTATGAAAATCAAACATGAACCAATCAGCACATTATCCCAGTGATTCTCTGAGGTTTGAATAAATCAGTAAAATCACAGTAAAGAGCCTGAAGTTCTCTAGAAAACTCAAAACATGAAATATGGAGTTAAAAAAGTAAAAACCAAAACAAACAGAGAAATTAAAGCTGAGAATCAATGATGACGTAAAACTTCAAGATTTAGTTTTTACAATGAACATAAAATATATAAAATCTTTTTTTTTTCCAGGTTCCACATGTTCCTGAAAACTGCTCTAAGATCAGAGTTTCTGTAGGACATCCAGTTCTAAACTGGTTAAACTGGTTTCTGTGATGGAAGCTGAAGTTTCTCTGCAGTTTCCAGTAAAGCATCTTTTTATCTGTGGAGCTTTGAGGAACATTTTCATGTCAGCAGAAGGAAGAAGCAGCAGAGAAAAGAGGTTTGAAGTGTCTTTCATGGCTTCAAAGCTGAACTGAAAATGATTCCCATGTTTCCATTCTCAGACCATTTCTGGTTCCAGGATGAAAATGAATCAGAGAGAAAAAAGATCAACTTTCCAGTTGAGACCATTCTCTACTTTACTGAGATCATCAGTCGAACAAGTCAGAATCATCGAACCTGCAGAGAGAAGAAGGAAGGAGAGAGCAGATCAGTGAGTGTTTCCAGCCTCTCTCCAGCAGCAGTCAGTGACGCAGCACATCCACTAGATGGTTTCCAGGCTGCAGTCAGACTGATCTCAGAGCTGTGACCAAGATGAACCCGATCAGTTGTTTCCTGTTGAACTGAGAGAACAAACAGATCTGAGATCAGATCTGCTGCTGCCACAGTTTGATGGATGAGGACCACTGTCTCTAGACATGTTGGACGGCTGGACGCTGGAGTCCAGCTGGACTTCCTGGAGACATGGACACAGCAACAACACTCATCTTCACACCAACACAAACGCAGGAACACAGCAAGCTGCTGCTCCTCTGATTGGCTGATTGCTGTCTCTGTGTCCAATCAGGAAGCCTGAACCATTCTCCTCCCACTGAGAAGCTGCAGCTTTACTGGGAACACTGGATCTTTGCTTTGATGCTAACTGGGTTTAGTTCAATATGCTGACAGGAGATGGACTCAATAGAAACATTTACTTACTTTAAAGTCTTTACAGGATTCTTCAGCTGCTGAACATCTGAATCCTTCAAGTTGTTTTCTCTCAGGTCCAGTTCTGTCAGACGGGTCGGGTTGGACTTCAGAGCTGAGACCAAATAATCACAGCTGATCTTTGACAAACTGCAGTCAAACAATCTGAATAAAGAATAAAAGATGTGAGCTGAAGCCAACAGGATGCAGGTTAACCAGTCCAACAGAACCAGTTAAAGATTCTCATGAATATTAATGCCAACAAGCTGCTGCTTCAATAAAGACCTGCTGACTTCAGAACCAGAACCAGAACCTGGTACTGGGCCATGTGGTGTTGGAGGATTTTAGTCAGTAAAATCATTCCAGGTTCTGATCAAAGTGTTGAAGCATCAATCATTGATTATTGATTTGTTCCTGTCAGATTCCAGGAATTCACTTTTCTAGACTGGGTTGAATGACCTTTGACCTGCTTCACATGAGGGGGGTTTCTACACACTGGGGGTCCGAATGCTGTCCTGTTCTGACCTCAGGTCAGCAGGTCCAACTCAGTTACACAGAGGGACTAAATTAAACTCTGGATCCAAGTCCAGGAACAAACTCAGAAAATATTTATTAGAACAGAAGAAATTAATTTGATTTATGATCAATTATATATAATTCTCCTCCATGGGCTGCCACCTTATCGTGGTGGAGGGGTTTGAGTGTCCCAATGATCCTAGGAGCTATGCTGTCTGGGGCTTCATGCCCCTGGTAGGGTCACCCAAGGCAGACAGGTCCTAGGTGAGGGACCAGACAAAGAGCAGCCCGAAGACCCCAATGATGAAGGAAAACCTTGGACTTGGTGTTCCCTCGCCCGGACGCGGGTCACCGGGGCCCCACTCTGGAGCCAGGCCTGGAGGGGGGGCACGATGGCGAGCGTCTGGTGGCCGGGCTTTTACCCATGGAGCCCGGCCGGGCTCAGCCCGAAGAGGAAACATGGGCCCCCCCTCCCATGTGCCCACCACCCGTGGGATGGGCCAAAGGGGTCGGGTGCAGTGTGGGATGGGTGGCAGCAGAGGAAGGGGACCCTGGCGGTCCGATCCTCGGTTGCAGAAACTGGCTCTTGGGACGTGGAATGTCACCTCTCTGGTGGGGAAGGAGCCAGAGCTAGTGCGTGAGGTCGAGAGGTTCCGGCTAGAAATAGTCGGTCTCACCTCGACGCACGGCTCTGGTTCTGGAACCAGTCTCCTTGAGAGGGGCTGGACATACTTCCACTCTGGAGTTGCCCAAGGTGAGAGGCGTCGGGCAGGAGTGGGCATACTTGTTGCTCCCCATCTCGGCGCCTGTACGTTGGGGTTTACCCCGGTGAACTAGAGGGTAGCATCCCTCCGCCTACGGGTGGGGGGACGGGTTCTGACTGTCGTTTGTGCTTACGGGCCGAACGACAGTTCAGATTACCCACCCTTTTTGGAGTCCTTAGAGGGGGTACTGGAGAGTGCTCCTCCTGGGGACTCCCTTGTTCTACTGGGGGACTTCAACGCTCACGTGGGCAATGACAGTGAGACCTGGAGGGGCGTGGTTGGGAGGAACGGCCCGCCCGACCTGAACTCGAGCGGTGTTCTGTTGCTGGACTTCTGTGCTCGCCATGGATTGTCCATAACGAACACCATGTTCAAGCATAAGGGTGTCCATATGTGCACTTGGCACCAGGACACCCTAGGCCACAGTTCGATGATCGACTTTGTCATCGTTTCATCGGATCTGCGGCCGTATGTCTTGGACACTCGGGTGAAAAGAGGTGCGGAGCTGTCCACTGACCACTACCTGGTGGTGAGTTGGCTCCGGTGGTGGGGGCGAAAGCCGGTCAGACCTGGCAGGCCCAAAAGTGTTGTGAGGGTCTGCTGGGAACGTCTGGCGGAATCCCCTGTGAGACGGAGCTTTAACTCCCATCTCCGGCAAAACTTCGAACACGTGCCGGGGGAGGTGGGGGACATGGAGTCTGAGTGGACCATGTTCCGTGCCTCCATTGTCGAGGCGGCCGATCGGAGCTGTGGCCGCAAGGTTGTCGGTGCCTGTCGCGGCGGCAACCCTCGAACCCGCTGGTGGACACCGTCGGTGAGGGATGCCGTCAGGCTGAAGAAAGAGTTCTATCGGGCCTTTTTGGCCTGTGGGACTCCGGAAGCAGCTGATGGGTACCGGCGGGCGAAGCGGCATGCGGCTCGGGCGGTTGCTGAGGCAAAAACTCGGGCGTGGGAGGAATTTGGAGAGGCCATGGAGAAAGACTTCCGTACGGCTTCGAGGCGATTCTGGTCCACCATCCGGCGTCTCAGGGGGGGGAAGCGGTGCAGCACCAACACTGTTTATAGTGGGGATGGTGTGCTGCTGACCTCTACTCGGGACGTTGTGGGCCGGTGGGCAGAGTACTTCGAAGACCTCCTCAATCCCACCAACATGCCTTCCACTGAGGAAGCGGAGCCTGGGGACTCTGGGTTGGGCTCTCCAATCTCTGGGGGCGAGGTCGCCGAGGTGGTTAAAAAGCTCCTCGGTGGCAAGGCCCCGGGGGTGGATGAGATCCGCCCGGAGTTCCTTAAGGCTCTGGATGTTGTAGGGTTGTGTTGGTTGACGCGACTCTGCAATATCGCATGGACATCGGGGGCAGTTCCCCTGGATTGGCAGACTGGGGTGGTGGTCCCCCTGTTCAAAAAGGGGGACTGGAGGGTGTGCTCCAATTATAGAGGGGTCACACTCTTAAGCCTCCCTGGCAAGGTCTATTCAGGGGTCCTGGAGAGGAGGGTCCGTCGGATAGTCGAACCTCGGATTCAGGAAGAGCAGTGTGGTTTTCGTCCTGGTCGTGGAACACTGGACCAGTTCTACACCCTCGGCAGGATCCTGGAGGGTGCATGGGAGTTCGCCCAACCAGTCTACATGTGTTTTGTGGACTTGGAGAAGGCGTTCGACCGTGTCCCTCGGGGAGCCCTGTGGGGGGTTCTCCGGGAGTATGGGGTACCGGGCCCTTTGATGCGGGCTGTCAGGTCCCTGTATGACCGGTGTCAGAGTCTGGTCCGCATTGCCGGCAGTAAGTCGGGCTCGTTTCCGGTGAGAGTTGGACTCCGCCAGGGCTGCCCTTTGTCACCGATTCTGTTCATCACTTTCATGGACAGAATTTCTAGGCGCAGCCAAGGTGTTGAGGGGATCCGATTTGGTGGCCTTAGGATCTCATCTCTGCTTTTCGCAGACGATGTGGTCCTTTTGGCTTCATCAGATCGTGATCTGCAGCTCTCGCTGGAGCGGTTCGCAGCCGAGTGTGAAGCGGCCGGGATGAGGATCAGTGCCTCCAAATCCGAGGCCATGGTCTTGAGCCGGAAAAGGGTAGAGTGCCTTCTCCGGGTCAGGGGGGGTGTCCTGCCCCAAGTGGAGGAGTTTAAGTATCTCGGGATCTTGTTCACGAATGGGGGAAGAAGAGAGCGGGAGATCGACAGGCGGATTGGCGCAGCGTCTGCTGTCAAGCGGGCGCTGTACCGGTCCGTCGTGGTGAAGAGAGAGCTGAGCCAAAAAGCGAAGCTCTCGATTTACCGGTCGATCTACGTTCCCACCCTCATCTATGGTCATGAGCTTTGGGTCATGACCGAAAGAACGAGATCGCGGATACAAGCGGCAGAAATGGGTTTTCTCCGTAGGGTGTCTGGGCTCTCCCTTAGAGACAGGGTGAGAAGCTCAGTCATCCGGGAGGGACTCAGAGTAGAGCCGCTGCTCCTTCACATCCAGAGGAGCTGAGGCTCGGGCATCTGGTCAGGATGCCTCCTGGACGCCTCCCTGGTGAGGTGTTCCCGGCACGTCCCACCGGGAGGAGGCCCCGGAGAAGACCCAGGACACGCTGGAGGGACTATGTCTCTCGGCTGGCCTGGGAACGCCTCGGGATTCCCCCGGAAGAGCTAGAAGAAGTGGCCAGGGAGAGGGAAGTCTGGGCCTCCCTTCTGAAGCTGCTACCCCCGCGACCCGACCTCGGATAAGCGGAAGAAGATAGATGGATGGATACATATAATTATTCACAGAAATATCAATAATTATATAATTACATACATCAATGTCTCCAGTCTGCAGCCTTCAGTCTGTAGAAAACCACAGAGCTTTTTCACTCCAGAATCTCCCAGGTTGGTTCCGCTCAGGTCCAGTTCTGTCAGATGGGTCGGGTTGGACTTCAGAGCTGAGAACAGAGAAGTCCAGCTGGTCTCTGACAAACTGCAGTAATTCAATCTGAATAAAGAATAAAAGATGTGAGCTGAAGCCAACAGGATGCAGGTTAAAACTGAAACATGAACAAATAAATAATAAAAATGTAGAAAATTAATTTCCCTGAATGTAAAAGAAACATGATGAACTGATTCTAACATCTGATCCAGTCAAACTGGTTTAAAGAGTCCAAACCAGCAGAACCAGAACATTTGATCAAAAAGAAACTCAAAGTTTTCTATCAGCCTGGATGAGTTGAGCTATTTCTGCTGGTTCCTGATCATCAGCTGGAGACCCGACTTGGTAACTGGATCAGAACCACTCAGTTTGTTCATTAATGGCCTTGGGTTCTTATTAAAGCTGCTGAAAGCCAATGGAGGCCATTATTTCCTAAGGAGACGTGACCTGATGAAGCATCATCACAGAGACGAGGCTCCAACCGACTGACAGCTGTCAGACTGAAGAGGACGGTTCCTCTCTGACCCGGCCCAACAGAACCACAGCTTCAGGACAAAGCTGAGGAACCTGCTGCTGCTGCAAACCTCACTTTCATTCATTTCATCTAGATTTGCTTTTCTACAATCAGTCATTTCTTAGATTTGGTCATTAATGATGATTTGAACTTGTCAGTGTTTGTGGCTCGACTCTGGAGGAACAACATTTCATTCTGGATGTAAAGATGAGAATCAGAAATGAGAAATAAAACAATCTGAATCTTTACCAAACCAAACTGAAACATCTCCATCATTAATTTACATCATTTGAATTATTTTACTCATTTTGTTCATCAGTAAAAAACATTTTAAAGTAAAAAACTGAAAAACAAAGTTCAATAATCTCAAAGTCTGAAATAAGAAAAAAATAATATATAAGGTAAAAAGTTAGAGATTATATTCTGACATTTAAACAGGTTGTTATGAAATAAAATATATTAGAAAAAAAAGCATTAATTAAACTAATGTTTAAAGTATAAATGAATGATTTTATTGTATAAATAAAGAAAACAAACCTCAGAATCTTCACTTTACTGACTGAACTCTCCAGGATCTCAACCAGAGGCTTCAGATCAGAGTCTCCACCTACATGTATGTTGATCTGATTTATTTCCAGTTCAGTCAGATCTGGGTTGGACTTCAGAGCCGAGGCCAAAACTTCACATTCAGCATTTTGGATCAAACAGTCACCAAGTCTGTGATTAGAGAAGAAATAAATTCAGTTCTAATGAAATCAATCTGGATCATAAACAGACTAAAATGAAGCAGCTGATGAAGGAAACTACTGGAGATGATGGAGAGGAGGAGGAACTGCTCACAGCTCGGACTTGGACTAGATCGTTTGGCTCAGAGGAACAAAGGTTTGGATGTCAGAAGAAATTGTTGCTAAACTCTTAAAGAGCTGAAGACCAAAACAGAGCGTTTGGGTCCAGCAGCATTTTTCATGGTGAAGCAGTGAAAGTTCTCCAGTAACTAGAAGAGGCTGGGATGTCTAAAGAGTTGAAGCTCATGTCTCTCCAGGTCTTCATGGCTAACAGCTTCAACAAAAGCTGCAGATGAAGAGTTGATGAGGAAAATGGTTCCAGCTCTGGAAGCAGAGTTCTCAGAGCTTTGGGAGGATCTGACAGAAACTAGGACTTTTTCTGGAGCCAGACAACAATCACCACATTTTGCTCTCATTTACAAACTCAGAGGAAACTAGTGGGAGGAGGAAAAGTTGGTTCACCAAGTTTCTAACTGGTTTCCATGACAACAGCAGTAATTATTGGGGTTATTTTAAAGTGTCCATCAAATCTAAACAGTGATTTTATAAAAAAAGACAAAGATCCTAAAAGGAGTAGCGGCTCAATGAGTGAAGAGGAGTTTAAAGTGTAAAAGTCTCTCTGGCTGATTGGATCTTTCAGACAAAATAGATTTTTTTCTAGATTTCAGGGTTTTTTATGCATTTAAACATGAAAACTGATAAAAAGATAAATATTTTTAAAATGATCAAAATGTCTAAAACCAAAAGCTGCAGCTGTCCTGGATGAGCTGAATGTTTAGATGGTTGAATGGCTGAAATAGTCCAGAGGATGAAGGAAGAAGTTAAAGACCAAAAACATCCAGAAGCAACTTGAAGAAGAAGAAGAAACAGGAGGACAATAGAGCTGAATCAGCATTCACACAATGAAAACATCTGGACTCACCGAGCCTTTCTGCAGTTCCTCACAGCTGGAAGCAGTCTCAGTCGTTCATAATCTGATGTGTTGTACTTCTCCAGGTCCAACTCATCCAGAACCTCTGACATCTGCAGCATGAAGGCCAGAGCTGAACAGTCAGTCACTGAGAGATACGTCCCTGAATCCAGCAGCCGTTGGATCTCCTGATAAAATGAGACGTCGTTCATCTCCACCAGACAGTAGAAGATGTTGATGCTTCTGTCAGTAGAGATTCTATCATTGGTCATTGTATCTTGGAAAGGAGAGATATCATCAGTGTTCATCTCCTTCAGGTTGGTGATGATTCTCTGGATGGTTTCTGGACTGTTCTCTGTCTGACCCAGCAGATCTTCTAAGAGTCTCTGGTTGGACTCCACAGTGAGACCATGAAGGAAGCGGACAAACAGGTCCAGGTGGCCATTTTCACTGCTGAGGGATTTCTCCATGACTTCCTTCATGAACTCATCTAGAGATGTTTCTCTGTATTTTTCTCCCAGAAACGTCTTGATCACCTCTGACTTCCTGCTGGTGAAACAGTGGAGCATGTAGACTGCAGCCAGAAACTCCTGGATGCTCAGATGAACAAAGGAGTAGACGGAGATGTCGCACGTCCCTCTCTCTCTTTTAAACATTTCAGTGAACACTCCTGAGAACAACGCAGCATCTTTGATGTTGATGCCGCACTTTTTGAGCTCTTTGTCATAGAAGATCAGGTTTCCCTCCAGCAGCTGCTCAAAAGCCAGTTTTCCTAGAGACTCAATCAGCTTCTTGTTCTCTGGACTCCAGATTGATCTTGTCTTTTTTCCTCCATCATACTTTTCCTTCTTGATTGCGAAGTTAACCTCCAGGAATGCTATGTACATCTCAGTCAGAGTCTTTGGCAGTTTTTCTCCCTCTCTGGTCTTCATCACATCCTCCAGAACTTTAGCAGTGATCCAGCAGAAAACTGGGATGTGACACATGATGTGGAGACTTTTTGATTTCTGGACGTGGGAGATGATCCTGCTGGCCTTCTCTTCATCATCTCTGAATCTCTTCCTGAAGTACTCCTCCTTCTGGGGGTCAGTGAACCCTCTGACCTCTGTTGCCATGCTGACACACTCAACAGGGATCTGATTGGCTGCTGCAGGTCGTGTGGTTATCCAGAGGAGAGCAGAGGGAAGCAGTTTCCTCCTGATGAGGTTTGTCACCAGAACATCCACTGAGCTGGACTCTGTAACATCAGTCAGGATCGGATTGTTCTTGAAATCCAGAGTAAATCGACTTTCATCCAGACCATCAAAGATGAACAGAACCTGGAACGTTTCAAAGCTGCTGATTTCTTTGGTTTTAGAAAATAATTTATGAATCAGTCCTAATAAACTGAACTTTTCTTCTTTCAACATATTCAGTTCTCTGAAAGTGAATGGAAATATGAAATCAATGTTCTGGTTGGTTTTGCCTTCAGCCCAGTCCAGAGTGAACTTCTGTGTTAACAGTGTTTTCCCAATGCCAGCCACTCCCATGGTCATCACTGTTCTGATTGGTTGATCTCTTCCAGGTGGGACTTTAAAGATGTCTTCTCTTCTGATTGTTGTTTCTTGTTTCCTGGATGCTGTTTCAATGTGTCTGACCTCATGTTTCTGGTTGACCTCTCTAGTTAACCCCTCTGTGATGTGGAGCTCTGTGTAGATCTGGTTCAGAACGGTTTGATTTCCAGGTTCAGCGACGCCTTCAGAGAGACTCTGGAACTTCTTCAGAGACGCTTTATGGTCACTCTGACACCGAATATCAAAATCTGAAGAAAGAGACAAAGACAGGAGAGGAGACACTTCAGCTGAACATAAGGAAAACAATAATTTTTTGATATTCTCAGAGACAATTTGTGCATCAGCTTTAATGGATGAGAAAAAAGTAAATCAATAAATAAAAAACCCAAATTTTATAAAAACTCTGCATGGTAAGAATAACAAAAGTCACGACTTAAAGTTAAAGTTGCTGCTGTTGATTCATTGGGATGTAAAGTTTTATCTTTCAAATCTATTTCAGCTCTCAGTGTTTGAAAAATATTAACACCATTAAAAAGCAACAGAAAACACCTTTCTCTAAACAAGTTTAAAATATAGAAAATCTATATGGAAATTGAAAAATATTCAAGAAATATGGACTTTAAACAAACTTCTATATCTTCCTGAGACAATATCTGTATATTTTCATCTTATTTCAAGTTTACTGAGATATTTGCAGTCAAAACTACACAAAATACTTGGAATGAGAGTTGCAAAAATAGACATTAATTTAATAAACAACTGCATAGACCCATGTATCAAATTGTCCTCTTTGATGGCCTCTGAGGCCACTGCTGTTTTATCACAAAATTATGGCCAAATCAAACTAGTTCTGATGGAAACAACGTCCAGCAGAGGGAACAGCTCCTGTTAGTTTAGGTTTTATTGAGGTCTGAGTTGTGGTTCACCATCTAACTTCTCATTCATGGAATCAAACTCAGGAAACAGTTTGGATTTTACAGAGCTGAAGTTGGCTTCAGATTGAGCTTCCCATTCAGGAAATGGGTAAAGGGCCTTTACCCATTAGGGCCACCTACTGGTTGAGCATTTTCAATCTGCTTGAGTTTAAAAGCTGAAATACTTGCACTCTTAAAATATGGGCTACATTATTCTACACTAATAGCAGAAAACTTTAAACTATAGATTGTGATTAGTGAACATTTGGCCATAAATCCAGGTAAAAACCAGGATCTGGCAGACAGGGGACAAGTTACTAGTTATCTCTCTGAGTTTTTAACTCTTCACTATAGCATGTAGTTATTGTTTCTAGTAATCTTTCTCCAGTTCACCTCTTGTGATTTCTGTGCCTCCATGGTCTAAGGATGCCTTGTTGGTCCCCAGATTCTCCTCCACTCCTCTGTTGTCTGCTGCAGCTCTGCTGTCCTCACATTCATCTGCCTGATTGTCTCCAAAACCATTTGGATCTCACAAACTATTCACTTCCTGAAGAAGCTTCTCTGTAACATAACTCCTTACTATATTCTACATTTACCATCATCTGCCAGGCTGAACCTCAACCACACCTTGAACCAGGGAGCTTTTCAGAGACTTCAGTGACCTCTGAGGTTACTCAAAGTCACTTTCTAATGGGCAGAAAATGATTTAAACTCTGTAACAGAGTTTAAATCACTTTCTGCTTAGTGAAATCCACCATGTCCTCCCTTTTCATAGAGAGACATGGTGACCGTGGTCCAGATACATTAAAAGGGTTGAAATCAAACCTGTATTGAAGCTTCACAAATCAAAGCTTTAATGCAGCTTCGTTTAGGAAACAAAAAACTACAAACTTATTTTTAGATATTCTGGCCTGAATAATCTACACCATGATTGAAGTCTACATATTTTAGTTTTTGAAGTAGATCACATTAAAGATGCTCAAGGTAGAAAGAAATTACGTAGAATTGTCCTTTAGTCATTTCCCAAATTAGAAACTCCAATTTTCCAGCAGAACCTTAAAGGCCTGGTGTAATAACCAATAAAAGTAGAACAAAAATCATTTTCAGCAAGGTCAGATTAACCATATTGGCAGCTGGGCAATTTGCTGACCTATAACTTTTGCCACCTCTTTTTTTTTACCCCTCCATGGGGTCTTTTGTGGTTTCTAGTGTCCCTTATGTGATAGAAGGCTGACAGGAAACAGGGAAGAAGAAAGGGGAAGACATGCGGCAAATGTTGTCGGGTCCGGGAGTCGAACCCACAATAGCCGCGTCGAGGACTCAAGGCCTCCAAATACGGGTCGCGCTAACCAGTACGCCACCACGGCACACCCCCACCTCTCTTTTATTGTTTTATTATACACTTTATTTCTGTTATGCTAAACGTCACATTAACATCAACCAAAACCCGATTGCTGCTCTCCTTAGCCATCCTCTCTGTTATTTCATTCCCCTTAACCTCATAATGTGCTGAAACACAAATAAAATTATCTGTAAGAATCATCAAATTGATTCTATGAAGTGTTTGTTTTATTTACAGCTGATGACATGTTATGCTGCAACCTGACCCTTCAGAGTAAGAGTCTTCACTTATAATTTTAAAAATGAACAAAATAAAAAGTTAAATTTGTACATTTATCTTGAGGCCATTTTTTTGAACAGGCTCAAATTAAATGAGGACTTTATTAAGCCCAGTTACCTGGACATAAGTTCCAGTTACACCAGCTGGAAAAACACAGATTCAGTTGAAACAACTGACCACAAAAAGACTTTTAAACCTTGAATTTCCAAATCTCAACTAAAGACGTGGATCTGGTTCCACAGAGACGATAGAAGGAAGCTCTGATTGGAGGAGTTCAGTCTCACCTGGAGCACAGCTGCTCTGATTGGCTGTCAGCCGTCCAGATCCTGTTCTGGGTCGTTTCCCACACTGGGGGCAGCTGGTACAGACCGGATCCATCAGAACATTCTGACCCAAAGCACAGCAGGATGGATGCTCCACCTCACCAAAGCTGCTCCTGTGAAGACATTTCTTCATCACTGAAATATTTCACTAGCAACAGGCTGGAGCTGAAGATGTTCATAAAGGTCCACAAAAAACAAGGGACCAGAAACTGGGTCAGAACAGAACCTCAGAACATTGATGATTTCTGGTTTTAAGTACTTCATTGAATTATATTTGGTATCATGACTGATGCCAGTGTTCCCAGTCTGGAAGATGCTGGGTTTCACTGCTTCAGTGGGATTACAGACAATCTGAATTGTTGCTCTTCACAAGCTTGGTTGTTTTTGTTTCCATGCAACATTTTAATCCATATTAATTCATTCAGACTTTCATTCAAACTCTACTGATTTACTGACCAACATCCTTCATGTCCAACTTTAAATTAATAAGTAAGAAAATTAAGTTACTGTTTATTGAAACACTGAAGATCAACCAGTTAATATCATTTATTTTATATCTCTATAGATTCACATGAATCAGTTAGAAAATGGTTTCTTACTTTCTGTCTGATGGTCCAGGTTCATTACTGAACACTGGAGGATGACCTTTGGACCGGTCACTCCTCATAGATGGACTGATGGGTCCTGGAGGTTCTGCTCTGTCCTGATCTTCCATCTTCTGGCCTTTTGGAGAGAGAAACCAGAACCAGTCAGACCAGTGATCCGGTTCCAGTAACTGTCCTGTGAAGCAGAAAGCTGGTTCCCATCATGTGTTCAGAGGATCAGAGTGAATCATTTGAATGAATGAGTGAACATTTCCTATGAACTAGTGAACTTATTTAGCTCCCAGTGGACTTGAATGCATCATGACTCTATTGTAGCTCTGTATGGAGGGAGTCAGTGAGCAGAAGGTTCTGAGGGAGCAGCAGCTCAGGTCGGGTCCACAGCTCTCCTCCAGACAGAACCGGGTCCAGCTGAGGTACCAGCTGGACCCACTGCAAGGAATCATGGGTAAACAGCTGCCTCAATAGGGGGATGAAGCCCCCAAACACTCAGCGAGGCCTGAAACATATTTAGTCTATTGATCTGATTGAACTTCAAAATAAAGAGACACATTAATGCAACTCTTTTAGTTAGAAACTAGTTTGTTACAACTGATCTAAAATGTTTGTGAAATTATTTATTTTATTATTATTGCTCCATTTAAAAGTTTTGTTATTTTTAGGGTTGAACCGACTGCAGTTTTCTGGCTGATCGATTCCGATTTTGCAGATACTGATTGCTAAACACAGCAACCTTTCAGGTAAGAGTCAGTCTGGATCTGGATGCATATTTCCAGCAGAGCTTTGAGAGACAAAGAGTTTCTTCCTGCTGAAAGGAGCAACAAGAGGAAAACCTGGAAAAAGATCAAACTCAGTGAGGAGGAAGAGAGGAAATCTGTGGACGGCTTAAAGCCGGTTCTGATCCACAGACAAGAGAAACATCAGTTTCTGCTGAACCCCAGACTGATGAGGGACGGAGTGATGTGATTCACTTCCTGCTGATTTCAACAAGCAGAGAAACTAGTTTACAATGTTTTAGTTCTGCTTTTTAGGTTAAAACACCAGAGAGAGTCGCTGCAGCAAGAACTGATGGACTGTAAAAGTTACATTAAGTTCTCAATTTATTTAGATTAAATCTGAAAAGTTCATTATTGCTCCACACAAACAGATCAGCTTTAGATGCTGCTGTCATGGTAGATCATAGCTGATCATTCACCAGGTTAACTGCGCAGTAACTGAGCTGTGTGTTTATAGTGTGTTCAATATTTCTCTTTTTGTTCCTTATAGTCGCATAATGTAACCTCACTTAGCATCACTTTATAAGCAGCAACGTCTCACAATAAAGTTTTTCATTTGATCTAATTCCTTTCTAGATCAGGCCTTCAATAAAGTAAACAGAGCGCTGCTGCGGGGACCAGGCCCTATGAGAGCCGAGCGACCCAGGCCGAGGTGACTGAGGCCCCGGGAAGCCTCGGTGGGTTCATCGGTTAGAAAGGCTCCAGAGAGCCGAGAGACACGGAGGGACCCGGAGCGGCAACACTTACCTCTAGTAACAAGTCAGCAAGTTATTTCCATCCTGCAGCTCAAAATGGAGGCTGATCTGAAGGAGACCAAAGTTGGTTTCAATTTCTATTTTCACAGGAAGTCACGTAACTTGTGTTTTCCTCTAGAGCCAAAGTTTGATTCATCTGAATAAACATTAATAGTTCAGTTAGATTTAACAGAGTGAAAAAACTAGAGTGAAGATGGAAAAGCTTCAGTATTTCTGTTTTGCTGTTAGTGAAGCAGATCTGAAGCTGAGCAGCTTTTTTCAAGGATTCAGCAGAAAACCAGCAGAACAAACTGCAGTTTAACAGGCGTTTGATGGAGGATTATGAGCGCTCACTGCCCTCTGGTGGTGAACTATCGCAACTACAAATATTCCTCTTCATATTAATTACAGTTTATTTGATCTCATTTTCACTTTTATCAGGCCAAATCAAATCAGCTTACATTAATGTTAAATAAGAGTCACTGCAGGGTTAGTACATGGAAAATAAAACTTATTCTATAAAAATCCTCCAAAAACGATTCACTGTGGGAAATTTTGAGACTCAAGGAATGAAAAAATATAAATAATAAAAATATGTTTGAAATAAAATTCATTCACCTGCGATAGGAGCATCAAGCAGGATTAAAGCGGCTAATAGAGAAAAATTAAATATAAAAAGTTAATAAAGTTTAAATTATTAGTACTTAATATTACTTCGTTAATTGCAGTCTTTTGTAGAACTGAATTAATCTGTAAATAAATGTATTACACATACAATATTATGCTGCTGCTGTTAATGTCATTTAAATACTTTTATCTGTTTTTAAAGACTGTCTACAGAAATAAGAAAAGATCCGCCGTCAGATCGTCCACCATACCTACAGAGACGATACGGGTCAGAACCTCCTGAGGTTTGATCCCACAATAAGAAACTGGAATCGACTCCACCTGCTGCCAGCGGCGCCTCGGGTCCGACTACGACCAAACCGACTTGGTGGTCCTTACAGAACTGAGCCAGGATGCTGTGGTTGCTCACCGACACCTCTGCAGAAATGCAACAGAAAGCTACAGATGCTCACCTCTGTTTTTCAATTCTGTCAAGTGACTTCAGCTAAAATACATCCTATGTTGAGCAGTTAGCAGGTCCAACAGCCCCTCAGGTACCAGAGTTGCTGATCTTGCCGTAGCTGGCGGCTCCTGCGTTTCCGGGAGCCACCAGAACCTGCTGGACCCGGGGCGACTGGGCCAGCTTCCAGGCCAGAGCGTGTTCCCGTCCCCCGCCTCCTACCACCAGAACCCGCTCCGCCATCGCAACTGGAACCACAAGAGACTCGACTTGAAGGAGGATTTTCTCTCACCGTGCGAAGCCACCGTGCAATTATGCAAGCGCTGACCTTTAGCAGGAAGAGCCGTGACCTTTTCCAGGGGATGGAGGTCCGATGAAATCGTAGAGATCAAACCAATGAGCTGGAAGAAAAACGAAACTGGACTTTTAACACAATCGGCATTGATGTGGAGCCCCAGATTACTGCAGAAACAGAGTAAAGATAAACGGGCCAATCTCTGGGAGAACACAGAGTCCAGTGTTGGACCCTGGCTGAACATGTTCAACTCTGATTGGAGTCACTGGGCTCATGTGACCTCCTGAAACCAACTGATAGAAAAGTACATCTAATAAGCTGGGAGCAGATTTAAAATGCCGCTAGAAAATAATGAAGGTTTTATTTGCATCCATCACTGTTAAGCGTTTCTCTTCTGTAAAAAAAGAGGTAATTTAACGCTAGTTTTGGACAAAAAGTTTTGGCTCTTTCCTCTTTTCTCTCCCGAGTCCTTGGAGAGTGGCGGCGCGCTGCTAAAACGAAACAACAACAAAGCGTGTTGACATCACAGATCACAGAGTTTAATCTCATACAAAGCAATCAACAACAAAGCTGCAGAGGAACAGAGATATGCACCTTTCTCATCAAAATAAAGACACACAAGGGGAAGACAGACAGACACAAAACAAAGACAAACAAAAAGCAAAGACGTCTTTGGAGAGAGAGCCAATGCAAAAAGCAAAAAAGTGGCAACTCTCTGGATTTTTTCTCCTAACACGAAATCATATAGTAAAGAGGCGTTTCTCTATTTAATTTATGCATTCTAGGCGTTCCCCTTGTTGACCAACTGGAAGCTCCCAGAGAAACTTGGAACTCCCCTCAATCTACGCAAAGATCAAAAGGACCATCTGCCTTCTACCTAAACAAAAGAGCGGATAGCTGGCCCTGACCCCCCGTGGCTCCCTCGGTCATTCTGAGTACAGAACGACCTGAGATAAGACCTCACAGATACCTGAGAAATCTAAAATCTCTGTCTCCCAAGGAAAATGCAAATTTTATGGCTTCGCCTGTGGCCTGGCCTCACAGTGGGGGTCCCATTGAGAGATCTCCCTTAATCAGCATTTGGTTCCTGTGTCTCTGAATGCTTACCCATCTGGTTTAATTTTAAACGCTTAACACAACCTTGTTCAAAATAAGAGTGTTCCATATACCTTTTAAGATTAACTGTATTAAGCATTAAAAATAATCATATTTCCTTAACACTTCTAAATATTGTTGACTTTAAAGTGAATCTAGCAGCAAAAAGACGTCGACATGCACAACATTTACCAACCTCTGTTGGTATGAACCAAGAATTACTCGCAGCCCGTTTCGCCTGCTGTGCTTTCCCCGCTCTCCGTGGGTGGACTGACCCTCCGTGGAAGCTGCGGGGACACATGTGACGTCACGCAACTAAACATTAACACACACACACACACACACTGCGTGGAGTCACAGTGAGAAAAACATGCAAAGTTTGCACACAAACTAAATTACTAACGAAAAAAAGAGAGAGAACAGAGAAGCTAAAACCGTCGACACGTGTGGAGTCTTACCTTCACCAAATGATGGGAGGAACACTTTTTGGATTCCACTACTTCCTTTGGGAGAGAAAGCGCAAAGCATCACGGGAGACGTAGTTCGTTTACCGCTAAACTCTAAAATAAATAGTTAACATTTACCTTTAATACACTTTTTAAAGCAATAATGAAGCTTCAATCATCGTTAGAGCTAAAATAGGATTTTAACTATTTCACTACCATAGATGTGGTTAAAATCTATGGCCAGCAAACAGCAAAGGTTAGAAGTTTATCAGATTTAAGAGTTACTACTAACAACATTACTTCTTGAAGTTTCTTAGGAGACCACTCAGATGTTGCTCTGATGAAAACCACCCGTGGGATGAAAGTGCAGAAAACCTTCTGGTCGTTGGATTCGCCACTGAGCAGCTGTGCTGGTTCAAACACTTTAAGCATCTGGAAGCACCTTAGGCTCCTCCCCCTTTCAGGTGACAACAAACACCTTTATTTTCATGTTTTCCTTTGTATCAACAGTGAGTTGAGCTGTAAAACTTTAGGTCAGATTTGAACTTTTTCAGGTTTTTCTCAGTTTTCTGCTCATTTCCAGCCAACATTTTATTGCAGGAAATCATTTCAGGAAGGAACCAGAAGATTCAGGAGTCTGGGAGATGTGACTGTAACCGACCTGAACACTGAAGCCCCAGAGCGCCCCCTGCAGGATCTGCTGCACCATCACCGTTTCCAGCAGCAAATCAATCATCTGTTGGTCCAGACAGAAAAGCTGAAGCTGCCAGTGAAGCAGATCTGAAGCTGAGCAGCAGAAACCCAGAAGAACTGGAAGCATCAGCAGGAGATGAACTGGACCTCTAGGATCACTGATGCTGCAGCTGAGGAAGAGGAGGATGATGAAGGTGAAGCTGCCATCCTCACACTTCCTGTTTATCAACCCAAGAAAGCAGAAAACCTGCAGAAAATCAGCTGAAGAAGAACCACGAGGAGCTGGAGGCGTCCTGCGCCCTCTAGTGGCTGATTGAACTACTGCACTGGGAGAACTGGACCTTGACGCTACTGCAGCTCAGCGGCTGGTTTCTCTCTGAATGGACCAATTAGAACAGGGGTGTCAAGATCCAGTCCTCGAGGGCCGCTGTCCTGCAACTTTTAGATGTGCCTCTGCTGCACCACACCTGAATGGAATAATTAGGTCATTAGCAAGGCTCTGGAGAGCTGATCTACACAAGGAGGAGGTAATTAAGCCATTTCATTCCAGTGTTTTGTACCTGTGGCACATTTAAAAACTGCAGGACACCGGCCCTTGAGGACTGGAGTTTGACACCCCTGAATTAGAACCAAAGAGGATTCAGCTCTGAGACAACTATTTATAACTACATACGGTACTTACACATATGTACAACATTTTAGTGTTTCTAAACACTTAGAGTTTAGAAAACATAAAAAACTATCAGCAGTTTTCAGAGGAACGTTTAAAAACATTAAAAGTTAACCTTTGAAATGAAACCATATAATTGTTTACTGAAATATTTCTTCATTGCTCCTGTAACAATGAAACTTAATAAATCTGTTGTGTTTTTATTAGACCTTTATATCAGTGTTTTCAGAGTCCAGGTGTCATTTATTAGAGAAACTCAACATCTGCTTTATTATAAATACATTTTCTTTCTAGTTTTCCTTTTTTCCTTTTAAAAAAATGAAACCCACCTAAATTTAAAAAAAAATTAAAACAGTGATATCTAACATATTATGTCTTGACTGTCTGGTTGTTGATTCTCAGTTTTCTAAAGTAGGTTTGATTCATTTTTCATCAGGATGTTTTAAGAGGTTATGAAGAGCTTTAAAAACCCAACCTACTGCAGAGATGAGATATTATCCCACTTTCTCAGTCAGGAGAACATCTGATTGGCTGGTCAGTGTCCTGCTGGTTCTCTCTTATCTCTACCTGCTGTAGAAATGAACTGATTCATCTAATTCATCTAGGAGGGGTGGAAGTGTGTCATTAAAGAGAGAAATAGGAAAAAATGCATCATATATGGTATATTTATGATGTAATAGTTAACAATACAGGGTTTATAATTACTGCCTGATATGAAAATGCATATTTCACCAAATACTAAATAATAAATAACAGCACTTCAAATTGGACCCATATGGTCTGGATAACAATCGGGCCCCAGATGGTATTTACCACAGATTAAGAAACTGACTGTGGGTTTAATGTAGAACAACTCAAATGACAAAAGTCAGGTAGATTCTGGGTCCAAGTGATGCTTTTATGGGCTATTTGTTATTGTAAATGATGACGTCATTAGCTGACATCAACAAGATGAGGCTGCTGCAGGTTTGTTGCACCTTCTGTGTTTTTTTTAAACTTGTTTATGTTCCGAGTTTTTTTCTCATTTCATTTTCAAATTAGGACAGAAAAATCCTCACTTCTATAAGTGAGCCTGGTGCTGGAAATTGGACACGATTCGCTTTTAAATATGCGAATTGTACTCAGAAGCATCAACTCAGCTTCTGAGTGATTTATTTAAAAACAGTGCAGTTTTATCTGTCTGGTGTCTAATGCAGCACTCTGTGTCAAAGATTTTCCTCCTGTTTATTTTCTCTTGTCTGTCATTTAGTGTCTGATATTGTTTATCTCTTTGGATCAATAAAGATCCAATTCAAACTGGGCTCCATTTAGAGCAGGGGTGTCAAACTCCAGTCCTCAAGGGCCGCTGTCCTGCAACGTTTAGATGTGCCTCTGCAGCACCACCTGAATAGAATAATTAGGTCATTAGCAAGGCTCTGGAGAACTGGTCTACACAAGGAGGAGGTAATTAAGCCATTTCATTTCAGTGGTTTGTACCTGTGGCACATCTAAAAACTGCAGGACACCGGCCCTTGAGGACTGGAGTTTGACACCTGTGATTTAGAGGCTTCATGGAGTTTTGATCTGAACTGGATTCAACTGGAAAGTTGATCTTTTTTCTCTCTCAAGTAATTGCGTATCGCTGTTTGAGTTTGAGTCGAGGGAGTGGCCCTGGGTCTCTCCCAATATATATTAAGTGATTTAAAACATTTGGCTTTCTTTTTTCCAAAATAAAGGAGTTGTTCTGCAGTTGTATTCACTGTTGTTTTCTTTTACTGTGATTAGTGGAAATTAATAATAAATAATAACACAGAAGAGGGATGCTTCTGGATAAATAGCCTGTTTAATGTTAAAAGCATATTTTCAGGGAATGGGCGTTTGTATGGTTGTTTGGTTGCCCTCTAGTGGACAAAGGCCTCTATTGCTTCCACATCTAGTTGTTGCATCCTTTAATAGTTAATAATTATCTAAATTAGGTTAACTAAAGGCTTGAAATTTGAGCTTAATTGAATAAGTTGAATTAACTGCTGAATTAAAAATTTGAGATGCACCTCCTGCGGTCTTTGTAGCCTCTGACCCAGCAGCTGCGCCCCCTAGAGGATGTCCAGAGAATGCAAGAACTTCCTCCTCATTGGGCTTGCGTAATGTTTTTTGTGATCTACACTGAGGCAAAAATAAAAGAGTAAAATAGTTTATTTTATCAGTAAAGATAAACAGAAGGCACACATACAGTATCTGAGGGTAAAGGTCACACCAGCGTCAGGATCTATAGTAAAATATATGAGGAACATCTTCTGCCTGAAGGATTCAGAGAGTTCTTCCTCCTTGGAGAGCTGATGCAACATATTTGCAAGCAAATACAGCCTTTTGCAAAAATATATCCATATATAATTATACACTTTTTTTTTCTCTACACACTGAAGCAAACAAATTATACAAAAATGCAGAAACCTATCTCGGTACATTAAGTGGTGAGGCGTTTCGAAGAAAAAAAAAACATGCCTTTCATAAGCATAAGAGTGGCAGTCGTACAGAATCCAAAAAAATAGAAGCAATACTTTCATCATAAGCCGTTATAGGAAATACATACAAGTCCATATAATGCTAAAAATGTTAGCTTTAAAACCCAAGGGGAAAAAAATGTACACAAAAAGACATTTTCAACATAGATGTTTCAGGATTATACGGTCCAGAAAATACAAGAGCGTCCCTTTCGAGCAGTCTGGGTAATATGCTTACTAAATTAACAAAAGGAGTGCCATGGCTTCAAGGTTCTTGTTTTTGGCTGCCAAACGGGTCCCAGAGTTTACAAATTTGAGAACAAAAGCGGTGGCCATGCTACAAAATTGCCACCATCGAAAAAAAAGACGGACTGAGAAGCCGACGAAAAAGAAAAAGCTGCAACTGAAACACTAAGAAAAAGTTGATGACAAGGTTTGCGAGGGACAAAACAACTGCATATCTGTGCTTAAGTGCAGATGCCACTTTAGAAGAAAATGCTACAGACATTAGCCGTAGAGTTACAGCTTCAATTATGTAATCAAGAGAAATTGCTGAAAGAACGTTCTTTCCCAGAATCTGACCTTACTTGTTCCGATTCCTTAGCAGCAGTGGCGGCTTTTGATATGAAAAATGTGGCTTACCATCCAGGGTGTCAATCTATTAGGGGGAGGCAACAGCAACAAAAAGTAAAATTAAGTCCACTGTGCCCTCAACCACCTTAGTGCTGCAACAGTTAGAGAAGAGTAAAAAAAAACACACACAAAAAACTGCTGACGTTTGAGACAAGCGTGAAAACCGCAGTACATACAAAGTTTAACTGAAAAGTGAAATACTGATGACATTATTTAAAATGATTTCTGAAAGTCAAGTAATATTCTATTTGAGAACAAAAAAAAACACAATGACAATGAATGCATGCATGCTGGCCCACTGAGTAATCAAGAAACGCCACTGAATATTTGCTTATGGGGCAAAACTTGCAATTCTTTTGTATAAAATTAAAACCATATCTTTAAACGTTGGGACATCTTCTAGTCAGCGTTTTCCTCTTCAATGTTAAGATTTCTTGCAGTTATTTTGTGCATACGTAAAACAACGTGTAACAATTAGAAAACGACCGACTTTTCCTCTAAAAACGAAACCTTTCCCATGCCGGCTCAAACAGTTATCCTTGAAGTGCCTTTAAACACAGACATCTGAATGGGAACTAAAGTTTGTTTTCTTCTCTGAAGAAGCAGGTTTAACAGTCTCAGTGACTCCGATTTCCAGCTTTTCTGGTTGCATTGAAATTTTTAAAAAACAAAACTTCTTGTCAAGACAAAAAAATAATAATTTCTTATCTGAAATGTTGCTCAGTAATTTTACGCTTCGCCTCGTTTTGTAAAATACAGTAATATTGTGTTTTTTTCCCCCTTCCAGATGCTAGTACGGGTAGCTGTCGGGGAAAGCCAGTCCCTGGACGCACTGCTCCCCTCCGTCCATTAGGTACGGACCCTCCTCCTCGTAGCTGGGCAGGGGGAAGCCGTCCTCCTCGCTGGGAGGCAAGATGGCATCCAGGTCGGCTTTCAAACTCGGCCTGTGGTTTTCTGGGAATGCCATGGAGAACAACGCGTCGGGGTTGCACACGAATTTGTAGACGTACCTTTCCCCGGCAACCTGCGGGAGGAAATAAAAGTATTTAAAGAAACTCTTTAAAGACAAGAGAATCGTGTGAAACTGTGTAGATGAGAAAGATGACTCGCCTTTACCTTCTGCATGATGCCTTTTTCGTAGTAGTACCGCAGCGAGCGGCTCAGCTTGTCGTAATTCATGGCTGGCCGATTTTTCTGGATGCCCCAAAGGCGAGCCACCTGAAAAAAAAGAAACAAAAAAGACAATAAAATGATTAAAATCAAAGAATTATTCTTACAAATGGTTTAAAGCTGATAGTTTTAAGACTAAAAGCGCCACCTCTTCTGGATCGATCAGCTTGAACTCCATGTTGCGTCCTGTCCACACGATCAGGTGTCTGTTTGCCGGATTGTCCAGCAGCGTGAGCAAGAACTGCCAGAGCTGCAGGGAGCCGCGGCGCTGGTACGGCAAACCTTCCTGCTTCACTTTCCCTGGTTTCAAGAGACAAACACTGAGCTCACGCGTCTCGCTTCGGCCACCAAAACAATCAGATTCCACTCATTTCTAATGACTGAGAATAACATTTTAAAAAAGAAAAGAGGATTTTAAGCAGTGTGGAGGTAAACTACCTTCCAATCTTTCTGGTACGACACAGGTGTCATCAAAGTACCGAAGAGGCTCTCTGTCAGAACCAAATCCTGTGGGGAAAGAAAAATATACAAAATTGAGTTAGAGCTACACATCTAATGGCATATGTATGTCATTATAATATTTATAAATATGTCTGTGTGTGTGTGTGTGTCATAATTTAAAAGAAATATTTATTCAATAAAAGTTAAGAAAAGTGTCGATAGTTGAGAATCGACAAAACAATTATGTTTTTTAGAAATATATTAATATATTATCTTTCAGTTTCATTTAACTAACCGTTTATTTTTGAAATTTTGGATATTATTAATGTCTTAAATTGTGGCATATAAATGGTCAAATGGGCCACAACTCAATAGATAAATAGAAAAGAAGTAAACATTTAATATGAAAGCAAGTCAACAGAACTTAACTTTATTAATTCATAATTATTTTACTGTTTTCTTTAGCTGCAAATTTCATAGTCCTCTGCAACATTAAGTCCCAAAACGTCACACTGTCCAATTAAGAAGTTCTAAAATAATTACAAATACAGAATTATTTAAGTTATTAGTTGAAACTTGGATTCAATCCTCCATCTGTCCTAAATTAGGGAACTTTTCGATTCTCCGTGTTTACTTATTAAATTGTGGCAGTTTGGACTCCCATAAGGCAGAGAATAGCAAACCATTAACTAGAACTCACCAGCAATGTTTTTCTGAAATAGAACTGGAGACTTTCCAAATGTCGACTGGCAGGTTTGAACCTCTGAAAAAAAGAGACAAGTGAGAGATCCAATAAAGCTTCTGGCACAAATTATTTAGCCCAAAGGTTATTATGCATATTACAAAAACAGACAACAAAAAAAAAAAGAACTTTGAACATACCAGGTTCAAAGCTGTAGTCTCTTGGCTCTTGCTTGATTTTGACGTGGTTGAAGTTGGCTTGGGGCGGGGCCAGACTTGGACCAGCCGGTCCCGGGTCAGGATAGCGCGGGTCCACCAGCTCCTGCTTGAAACCTCGGGGAGGGAGGGGGACGACGGGTTCCGACAGGTGGCGCTGGTACAGAGGCCGGCCGTCGCAACTGGAGGGGTGGTACGGCGGGTTCGGGGTTTTCTCTGGAGGCAGGAAGGGCAGGCAGGGATCAGACAGCTGCCGGTGGAACCTGGGAGGACCAGAGGAAGGTTTGAGTCGTCCGTGGAAATGCACGCAAAACAAAAGCAAACACTCAGGTAAAAATCAGAGCTCACCTTTGGTCTGTGTTGAAAGCCGCCGCCGAGCAGCCGATGGGGGTGTGCCGCAGCGCAAACTGCTGGTTTTGGTTGGCCTGTGGGACGTTTTGGCGGTGGAAGGGGTTGGAGGTTGGAGCTCGGCTGCTCATTTGAGGTGGGGATGGCTGCAGCTGCCTCCGTAAGGGTGGAGGTCCCGCGGGGTGGATGGAGCTACACTGTGTTGCAGGTGCATTGGCTGGACCCGGTTTGTTTTCACAGGCACTAAGGGAGACAATGACATAAATAGTGTAGCTTATTCAATCTAAAAACACACAAATAATAATAACAACAATAGTTGTTACAGTCACTCAACACGCCAACTGCAATCCAAAAAGTCAAAAAGATTTCATAAAGTGTTGTGGTTTACAATCCTCATGGCTTTTTTTATTTTGCAAAAATATAAATAGGTTGGAGGTTGGCTCTATAGTCATTTCCCAAAATCTCTTCACCATATGACAAGTATGGTAGTAAGATAACATAAAAATGTATAAAAAGTGAACAAAGGAATCCAGTTAAAACCTTTATCTGGTACCTGTAACTGTAAAGGCACATATCAGTCTGGGGGGTCCCACAGGGGGACAAATCTTTGGATGGACTGGGCTCCCGCTTCACTTTGCTGACAGGCGGTCCATGAAGCATCACTACAAACAGACATTACAAAACATTTTTCAGTATATTTGAAGTTTTATGCTCCCACAACAAAAAAACGTCCAAGGATAAGATTTTCCATTCCTCATGATTTCTCTGACTCCTGAGGTATTTTCTCAGATTCAGCAGAGCCCTTTCCCCTCGCTCCCTTTCGCTCCCCTGTGTGTTTTTCTATCCGAGCTCAACTTTCCCGGAAGGAGCCGTCAGATTGCCATCAGCATGTTGCCGTGACGCCAACAGGCCACAAACATTTCCATGTGCGACACGCTCGCAGGCGGCTTTATGGCCTCACCCTGGAGTTGTTCTGTCACGGGAGCCGCCATTAAATCGGCAATAAGTACACGCACTACGTGTGTGGGAGCGGCAACTAATGTACCTATTTTGATTCACGACAAAATTTAGACACACCGGCCCCGGATGTCATCTTATAACCCCCTCATTTCCTGTTCTTGTGACTACTAGCATTGATTTGGCAAAGCTCCAGCACATTTGTGTGTCTCTGGGCAATGTGGCGCAATCTTTGCTTGTAAACACAGCAGTATACGGTGGTATGATATCGGAAAACAGATGCGGAAAGGTCGACTGGGTTCATCTATATCACAATGGAATATTGAATGTGTTGGGAGCAGTGATGGCTTTCAAGGCCAACAGCTGCTAGGAGGAAGGACCTCTGATTATGGTTGTTTGTGCACGTAGGAGGCAACAATCTGTCACTGAAGGAGCTCTCCAATTTAGTAACAGCTTTACACAAAGTATAGAGGTGTTCTGTTCATATTTATGTTGTGCTGCGTTTCTTTTAGTGTGATTAAAATCACAATATTTTTATACAGATCTCTAAAAAAAAACCTTTATGGTTTCTTTACACCTTTTGCTGCAGTTTGTAAACTGGTGTGACATTGCTGGATCGGTTTCTATTTGTCTTATTTCACAAAAGGATCAAATATATAGAAGGCAATATGTGCCAACATTCGGTGAATGTATGACGGTCTACAAGTGATCGTTTCATTAGGAATATGCAGCTCTAAAACTGGAAAAATTTAAATGATTAATATGGAGCTCTGAAAAAGTATGGAGCGCTAAAATTGCTCCAATTCATTGTCAAAATACGGGGGAGTAAAAGTGCCAAAATTCAGCCAAATCAATATAAAAGTAATTAGATGTGTATAAAGGTAATGCACAATGCAATGAAATACTGAATAATTTAAAGAACACAATTTACATTTATGCTTTCTGTTATTTTCTACAATCCAATGTTCAGATTCTACAAAAATTTTTATTGTTTTTTGGTGGGATTTGGGAGAATCTCAGTACATTTACATCAAATACCTGTATAACAATAGTCATAGCATAAGAAAAATTTGAAGAATAATGCATTAAGAGGCAGCAGAAGTTTTTGTACACGATCAAATCTTCAACTGTAATTAAATGTAGTTTTGGGTTTGTGGTTTGAATCGGTTTTAGTTTACATTTCACTTGACCTAAAAAGGGACCAACAACAAATGAACGGAAATCGGGAGTATTCAGTTTTCATATAGAGCAAATCGTAATTTAATTTAATTATGTTTGACATTTTACTTTTTCTCATGGGTCCTGCAGAACAAAACAGTTAAATGCGGCGTACACGTATGACATTTAAGAACGTACATGTTTAATATTGATTTAATGGTTTATTTATTACATTGCGGCTGCTGTGGCACAACCTAATTTTCTCCTCCGCACTACTTGTAGTCCAAGACCCAGGGTAAAAATAAATAAAACAAACTCATTATCTGGAAAGCAGTTTATTTTCCTCAAGTGAGTGGGCAGGACTGTTTGCTCAGACTATTTCCAGCCCTTCACACGTCTTCATTTGCAATTTGCAACAACAGAATAGGATTAAATACACAGCTGCCACCACGCAGGGAACAAAATGGCTCCATTATTTGGCTCTCGTAGTTCATAAACAAAAATCTAGCTCTGTTATGTAAGCAAATATGATTCGCACATAAGATTCTCAACCAAAATAAACGTTTGCATAATAAATCACTGTCGTTTTTATGAAATGCTTCTTGTGTAACTGTGGGTGACATCTATAAATACGAGAGGAGAAGTAGTTACTCACAGTTATTGGACTGGAAATCTGGGACAAACTGCTCGTCATCAGGAACCTGAGCTGTCAGACGGCAGAAGACGGGATGATTAAGGACTTGCTAAACGCCGAGCCAAAAATAATCAATACATGCAGCGTGTTTGGTCTTATTAATAGCAGGTAGCTTTTGTAGCTGCTATTTTTAAATAAATGTTTGCTTTGCTTTTTTTTTTTTTTTTTTTACCCCCTTTGTTTTTTTTTACCTTCTGCAATCCATATTTCCTGGAGCTGGATCAGATCCTGAAAAAGCTCTGAAAGACAAACACGGAGTAAATTTACAGGTGAACTGCTGCGTTTGGAAACGTCAACACCAGACAGAGTAAACCAAGCTGATATACCTTCTGTGTCCTGAGCCAGCTCTGTGTCCAAGAACCTCCTCCGCCTGTCGCCGAGACTCCTCTCCTCCTCTGTGTGGCATTTCTGCAACCGGCAGCGGCAGAAACAAATCAAGATTGCAACGCACACACCAATAAATAACGGGACATAAAATTGGCAGGTTAAAAACTCACACTCTCGGGCACCATAAAGGGAACCTGCTGATCATAAAAGCCGTCCATGTTGCAGCGGTGTTCACCCTGGAGGGCAGGACAAGCGGGAGCTGTTAGATAAACACTTCAATGCATCAGATCTGCGGCTGTTTCCACCTGATTTAACCCTCCATTCACACAACAATCATCCCCTTAAAGTGACTCAATTGGTTTATGTTGTTCTGACCTCTGCGACCAGACAGTAGGGCTTAGCTGTGGCTCTAGTAGCCTCATTGCAAACAAAAGCTGTGTGACGTCATGAGTTATGAGCACGAGAGAGAGCAGGAAAACATGATGTATTTCGGTTTTGTTCACAATGGCCTTGAAGTGCTCACTGTCAATGGGCAAAATCATATCCAGACAGCACATGAGGCATTTTCCCTTTCCTTTAGGAAAGGACTTAGGTGTAAACTTTGACTAGGCCATTTGAACACATGAATATTGTTCTTCGTGGAACAGTTTCTCTCAAATAAACAGAACAGTTGCATTAACACTGAAATGGAAGTACCCACATGATAGCGATTAACTAACAAGACGACTTCTGAAGGGAGAACAAACACACACCACACTTTTCAGATTGGTCCTTATTTATCCTTCCCTTCCACTTCAAAATGTAAGCCTTAGGAAGCCGAGAGTGGATGTTTACCGCATTATACTTTTCCCCCATAGTTTGTTCGAGATAAGGAGTTAATTTCCAAATGGTTTTCTCAAGATGACGAGTTATCCTCAGTTTATAAGGAAAATGTCCACCTCGGCTTCGGTTTAACCTCACATTCGGCTAGTTTTATCACCCAAAATCCCAATACAATACAATAAAGTTTCAAGGAACTGACCTACGGATAGCAAAAACAGATCATTTGTGATTGACAACTTGTTTTACAACTACGTAAACAGAATGTATTTAAGTTTTGCGACATAGTTGTAAGAAAACCAACCAAAGCAAAATGTACTAAGCTAGAGAGCCGAACGTAAAATTGGACAAATTGTGAATGGAGTTTGGCGCTGACCGCTGTGGGACCTCCTTGTTTTTCTCAATGAAGTGAAACTTGATCTTCAGCAGGAGGAGGGGGTGGAGGAGAAGAAAAGGGGGGGGGGGGGGCAGCTCACCATTGAGAAATTTACCAGCGAGAACGGAAAAAATATTCACAAAGCTAACAAAACGAATAATAATAATAATAAAAAAGAACCGTCAATGCAAACAGAAACAGGGCTCTGCGGGGCCGACAAATGCGCGGAAATGGGCGCATGTTGGCTTTGATTGCTAGAAAATGGCGTTCGCCTCTTTAACCAGTATCTGCTCCCTTCACAGCCAGCAACAAACCGCGACACTGCGGTTCGCCTGGATAGACGGAGAAAAAAACAAAACAAGCACGTTTCGACCAACTTTTATATACACACCAATAAGATAATGCAAAACATACCTGGGTGGTGAAGTTATTGTTGGGAGAGTGATTTAAAATAAGTGGTCGCAGTTTCTTTCCCCCTACATCGCCTGCAGCTCCACGAATAAACACTCGGCTGTGGATTTTTCTCAATGAAGAGCTCTCAGATTAGCGAAGCAGAGTACAGCCCTCCCATTGGCTGAAGAGGGAGTCAATCGAAAATTGAGCCAATCACTTTCAACATAGCTCCGACGTCCGTGCGTTCTGTTTTTTTTTATGAATGACTGCGTTTCATTCATGAATTCACAGCGTTCTTAAACGGCCAGAGCCACCAATTAGATTAATAAAAATTTAATCAACGTATATTAACATCTTTCGACTGAATATGTATCTTCATATAACACAATGGAACAACAACGCAACACTGTAATTTAGTACAACTCAAGTTATAATTTTATACATTTAAACAAGATTTCCACAGCGGGGTTTCAGAAAAATTTTTTAAAGTGCAAATTGAAAATAACTCCCAGTTCTGCTTTGTGTGTATTCAAGTCGATGACATCACAAGGAAACACAAATACTGTGCTCATTGGCTGGCATTTGTAAACACTGTGGTTAGTAGTAGTATCTAGTTTTTACTCAAGTTGCATTTGAGCTGCAAGGGGCTTTACCTTATACGTGACTCTGTTTCCAATTACTGCTTCAAGCCAGGTTTGATACTGATGTGGATATTGAAGCCATGGAAATACTTACATGATTTTCCTCTGGCTGTCGAACTCATACTGCTTTAGCTTACCACTGTACAGCTGACGAGGGGAACAACAGTATTCTGGTGACTCTGCTGTTCAGAGAACTGGGAAAGTTGCGTTGTGCCTTATTACATGTCAGAGTTAGATGTGGTAATATATTGAACTACTGTGATTTAAAACCTACAAAAAAGTTGTGCAAATTCCAGATTTTCACAGGTTGTTTCATGTACTTCATATGAAGAAGCAACTCGGGGTAATAATCCATAGCTTAACACTTTATAATATGTATTCCTGTATTGCAGAAGGGTTTTTATGCCACGTGAGATGCAGAATTTCTCCCCCTTTAGTTTTGCTTTGATCTGTTTCCAGTTCATTTCCATAAGCTACAGCAAAATCAGCCAAGGCTTCATGTGATTATTTGGGAAAAAAAATCTCATACAGCACCCTCCACCCCTCCCCTCCATGACTGATGGCTCTGCACAATAGAGAGAACAAACCCACTGTAGTTAGGGGGGATTTTAATCCAGATATGCACATAAGAAGATTAAAGGTCAGCTGCAGCTATGATGCAGCACAATCCAATGTTCCTTTTGTGGCTTTTGCGATGCCAGAAAATCCTCAGTTCCTGCCACTGATCAAAGAAGAACTGAGAGAGAACCAACTGGTTACAGCCAAGGGCAAACACAATTTTTGCACTTTTAACCTCTCTGTAAGTCCACCCCGGATAACAATTTATTCATCTTTACACTTTGAATCTTTACACCTTGTATTCAGATTGTTTAATGAGGAATAGAGGAGGTTCTTACTGGGATTTTAGTAGCTGAAAATCCCATTGGTGGTCAAAGAAACTCCCAGTGTCTGATGACCTGAGTGGACTTTTCCCCTCGTTTTTTTCTCGGTAGAGCTGCTCTGATCGTTTGCACTCCTCTCAAAAAAAACAAAAAAAAAAACAAAAAATGCCCGGTCAGCGTCGGGAGATGGCAGAAACGGATCTGCGTGTGATAAAAGTCCCAGTTCGAACAGCAGCTGAGCTCAGCAGCTCTGTTACTGATTTGCAACGCCTCCTGTTTATTCGGCCGCCACACGTCGACTCCTGTGCGCGACGCCACATGGGCCCGTTTCATTCTTCCGTTCTGGCAGATCAACAAGCATGATATAAAACAACATATCCTGTCACAGGAAATTGCACTGTCGTCTCACAGCTGATTATCAAGCATATCTGCAGATTGTGATGCAAACATGACCTTTTTCTCCTTATTGTTGGACGTCTAAATCATTACTTGTTTTGTTTACAAATTAAGTAAAGGGGAAAAAGGGCAAAGATATTGATTTGATATTTGATTGGATTAACATAGATAGTGTCTTCTAGATAGTGGAAACTAAATAACAGTGACCCTAGTGAACAGCTGTACATCAGATAAGCTACCTCCCAATGGACAAAGCTCACCATGACTACATCAAAGAAAAAATGTTGTAAACGATTGAGAAATGGGCATAATGAAACTCATGAAATAAAAAAGGTTGATGGATAAAAACGTTTTATCTCTATATTTATGCATCTCCATCGTTAAAAATGATTTGTTTATGTCAATGTTCAGTTTCTTTTAATCTGTTTCTCTCTTTCCTTCCTTCCTGTTTAGGGTGGCGATACACTTTAATTTTAATTCGATCAGAGCTCATGCCAGTCAAGTGAAGCAGACGAGTGTTGGCGCTACAACAAAATAGATACACACCTAAACCCATATCTGCTGTAGTGCACACAAACCCGTCAGATTTGACCTTTCACCTTCTTGCCTTTCTGCAGGTCACTCAATTAGAGTTACCACACAAGTGGTGCTGTGGTATCTCTAGAAAACATTCATGTTTTTAAGACTTTCAAATGGAAAAAAAAAAATAAAAAAATCATATTCTGTTGCAGTTTGTCTATATTTTATTAGTATGAAGGTTTAGAAGTGAAAGATAAGAGAAGGGAATCACAAAGCTGAAGAGGAAGTTTATAAGTCCACGACACGTCGAATGGAGCCGACCGCCGGATGGAGGGCCCCCCACTCCGAATGGCGCCTGTATTCACCTTTTTCCAGCAGGTACTGCCGTCCCTTGTAGCTTGGATTCTCGTAGAAGATCCAGAGCCCGTCTTGGACGTGAGCTGAGTGGACTTCGTGCTGGCGCCAGCGGTCCTGCAGGTCAGAGAGGTCTTCGTTGAACTCCATCATCTGGCCGCTGAAGTCCGGACGTTCATAGATGCGGATCCTGCACGTGCTGGGTGGCTTGGATGGTGAACAATCAAGAAATCAGTTAAAATAAGAACTTTTATTCTGTTATGTATTAGAAACCAGAACCTTTTTCCCAAAACATCTGCCAGGACTTACATGTCTGATGAGGCGACAGGAACGGATGGTGTCACTGAAGCCATTCCAGCTCTGGAAGATGGGGTACTCCCCTTTAAACAGTACATACTGGTAGCCCATATACTGGGGTCTCTCATAGATGACCCAGGTCCCACCATCCACTCGAATGGAGTTGCAGCGGCTGAAGTGGGAGCTGAGCTCAGGACAGTCGCTGCTGCATTCAAAGGAACGGCCCTGGAAGTTCTTGTCCTCGTAGAAGAAAATCTAAAAGAGGAGGTCTCAGTTAGAGATACCTAACTAACTTATGCATCCACAACAATGGCCGCCAGTACCAGTACCAAAGTGCAAGCAAACACTAATTAAAGAGCATTAAAGATTTTACCCAACAAGTCAAGATAAGTTTAAATTTCCTTATACTTTCTCTACCACCAACCTTTTAGTATGATGTAGCATTGCATTTACATGTCTGTTTCTGTGACGACTGAACAAAATGTGTTCATTAAAATTCTGCCTCTGAATGAACTTTGATCTTAGAACAGATTATAATGTCGCCCTCCAGTGGTAAAATAGGAGAATCACCAGATTTAGACAAGAATATGTTATGAAATCAAAAATGCCACTTCGAATGCGATTACACCTTTACCTGGGTTTCCCCTGTGTGGGACAATAAAGAATATTTCTGTTCTATTCTACTTGATACATTGAAAACAGTGAAACACTTGGTATTTGTTTTGTTACACAATTTAAAACTGAATTAATTCCTCAGACACATAAAATATTACTCTACATTTTCTGACTACTTTAATGAAATAATTAAAATATTAAATAATCAACTAATTTTAAAATAATTAAAAATCTAAATTGTATTTTAACTTTGTATTTTATAGATTTCTAAACTAAAATAATTGTATTATATATACGGTATATATGGTCGAACCAAATATTTTTAGAAAAATTTGATGTTATTCTCTTTCATTTGGTTTTCCAATTATTAATTACAACATTATGAAACAGCTCATTCCTTATGAATAAACTGAGATAATCTATTGCTATATTACTGTAGAGATTATCCTGAAACTGTTTCAGAGAAACATGATGCATATTAACTTTTTTTTAGAAAGTCAAAAAGAAAAAAAGAATTACAATAACAATTTTGTGCGAAAATATTGTTTTCTTCATTAAATTCAACAGTTTTTCTGAGCTTTTTCTTCTTAACACAGATGCACTGATACCAGAATCAGCAAAAGCATGTTGGTTTAAACTTTAAAGCAACTAGACTAGTAAACTGATCACCATGGTGGAGAATATTTAGTAAAAAACAAGCTCTTTAATGTAGCAGAAAAGTCCCTGTACTCACCTTCCCTGTGCGCTCCATGATTAGGCGACGTTATGGTCCTCCAAAGCAGATCAAATGAAAGTCCCCCCAGAATTCACACTGCATCACCGATCCACCACCTTTATATAAAGGCTGATGAAATGCAAAACCAGCACAATTGCTGTCATTCAAATGAGCTCTCGATTAATGCAGCAGCTGATTTGGCAATTGTTTCCTGACATGTTTTGTTGATGCTGATATTTCGCTCAAAAGATATCAACTCCGTACATCCATACTATTAAACAGACATAGTGTTGTGAAAATGATTGGATTTAAAATCTTTGGGCTCTTTTGTCACTATTAAATACTTCACATCAATAGAACCTGTCTGACAGCATGGAGTAGATCCCAAAAAGCAACAAATCACAAACTTCCATCAATCTGGAAATCATTTCGGAACCCTTTCGGAGGCTTTTGGACTCCAACAAAACAAAGTAAAATACAACATCCACAAATTGTGGAGCTGGACTTAATCCAAAGGCACATCACAGAAGAACACAAAGAGACATCTGTAAAGATCTGTGGACTTCATTTGTCTTAGTTGAGGTCAGAGATCATAATTTAACTTCAAGAAAGGCATAGGTCAAAAACAGCCTCCAGTACTCTGGTTTTAGAAGCTGCAGTATCTCTACATCTGAAGTGAAAACCAATACAGCATTTAAAAAAACCCCGAAGATAACGCCTTGTGTCAAACCTGGTGGTGGTAGTGTGATGGTCTGGGGTGCTTTCACTTCTTATGAACAAATAATGCTTGTAGCTGACAGAACCATCAATTATGCCAAATCCACTTCTGAATGGTTAAAAATAAATTCATACATAAAATAAAATTAAAAAAAATTATATTTTGGATTTGTCTAGTCAAAGTCTGGACCTAAATATGATTGAGATGTAGTAGCTAACACTCAAAAATTCTTTATTGTGATTAAATTAAAAATAATTGTGCAAAGAAAAGTGGGACAAAATTCCTCCTCAGTGATGGCAAAGACTCAGACTCTCAAAAATATATAACTACCTTTTTTGCTAAACTAGAAGTTTATAAATGTATTTTATTCTTGTTGGCTGATATATGTTATAAACTACAACAGTTTGAAACCACTGATAACAAAAAACATCACATTTTCATCCTGATTTTATTCCCCAGATGTATACAGAGCAGTTTAGAACTTAGTTCTTCACCCTGCGCACTGAGCCCACATTGGGCTGCCTGCCTCCCCACTCCGAGTACCGCCTGTACTCGCCCTTCTCCAGCAGGTACTGGCGCCCCCTGTAGTTGGGGTGTTCGTAGAAGATCCAGGCCCCCTCGAACACTTTGCAGGACTGGACGTCTCTGGTCTGCCAGCGCTCATGGAAGGTGGGCATGTTGTCCGAAAGCTCCACAGACTCGCCCTCAAAGTTTGGCTTCTCCCAAATCTTCATCCGCCACATATTTCCCACCTTGGAGTGTCAAGAAAGAAAATACACTCTGAAAACATGCCGAAGAAGTGGTTAATTTGTGTTGTTTGTGATAGAAAAACCACTTACATGTCTAACGACACGGCAAGACCTGACTGCATCATTGATACCCAGCCAGTACTGGTAGTCTGGATACTCTCCTGGACTCAGCACATACTGGTGGCCCATGTAGTTGGGTTTCTCGTAGACCACCCAGAACCCGCCCAGGACTTTGATGGAGTTGCAGCGGCTGACGTACGTGTGCAGATCGCTGAAGTCGTTGCTGCTTTCATGATATCGACCCTGAAAGTTTCTATCCTCGTAGAAGATGATCTGAAACACAAACACCAGGTTAAGTCGGTGACTCTAACATGTGTATATATTAAATGATCACATTACCTTTTCCATAGTTAATTTCAATAAGTTTGGTGTGGTGAATAAAATATTACACCTGCCACCTCCGGTATGCTCTTTATACAGAGCAAGAACAATAAAGCCAAGCACATGGTTTGCTTTGTGCAAAGTGGATTTTTCAATCAGCGATTCAAAAATTGATCCAGGCGGATCACATTGTTCTGAAGCAGTGACTCCTGTTTCCCTGAACAAAGAGGCCCAAAGCCGCTGGATGCAGCAGAGAGTGCTGACAAAAACAAGGGCACTGCAGGACATTTGGGTTGTAGTGAAGCGCCTAGAGCTGAGTCAGTGACCCAGCAGGAAGGTAGGAAAGCACCAGAGGCTGTGCAGACCCTGGACTGCACCATCTATTTCATAAACGTTTTACATTCAATATGTCTGACCGTTGACTTCTACTTGGAAACAGAAAATAATATGTCTAAAGTTTTATTGAATTGCTAAGAAAGTAGTTCTTGCTAGTGAAGTGAAGACTTTCCAATAGATCCCAAATCAGATCTAGGTCTGGCTGTATGTTTAGGGTTGTCCTCGTACCAGAAGGAGAACCTTTACCTCAGTCTTAAACCTTTTGCAACTTTTTCCAGAATTGCCTTGGAGGAACACATCCATGTAGCATAATATTGCCACCACTATGTTTCACCCTAGCATTCAGTGTCATGTGTGTGGTCAGTTATACACCATACAGCATTTTGCATAGAAGCCAAAAACCTCAATTTCATCTAAGCAGACATTACTCGTTACTGAACTCAGCTGTACAAGCCATAGCTCACATTTTCCTTACAAGTGTGGCATCACTGAAGGAGAAGTAAACGGGAATTTCAGCGGTGTAAGAATTATTACCAAGAAGAATGCCTACAACAAAAAAATATTCAAGCAAACCCAAATTGTCTTATGTTTGTGCCAAATTTTCTTTCCCCACCTTTAACATTTGGATACATCCCCTACTTCCTGCACGTACATGTGACTTCAGCCATTTCACAGCACAATCAAGTAAGTATGTTACCTTTAATTTCATAAAAATGCTACATATATCAAGCATAACATAAAATAAATTTTACTTAGCAATTTAATCCTTGACGTTGGACCTCTGTCTTTCAGACACTCCACCTTCAGCACATAATCATAACAATGCTGTTGTGATTATGCCATCTATAATCGCCCTTAGGAGTTCATATGGTAAGTTCAGCAGTTCTACCTAGTGTTTGCTGATTTCTGCTGCTGCTAGTGTGGAGGAGCAGAGTGGAAAGTTCCAGGACTGTAGGATGTCCTGGAAGACTTTATTACATCTGGAAGGTGCTGATGCGTCAGTTTATCGTAGACATGGACATAGAGGGTAAAGTCAAGAAAGGTGCTGCTCCAAAATGAATACTATCAAGTTTGACTGAAATTAGCAGTGCATTGGTTTGTAGAAAATTGATGACAACCTAGACAATCAATCATACCAACATCAGAACTGGTTTTGGGATAAATGTAACTGGGAAAACAGACTTTGACCCAAAGTCCTTTTGAACATTTTTGGACTATATCCTTAAATGCCAGGTACATTCAAATATTCATGACTTTCATGCAAATGATGAGCGTATACACTTTTGACCAGAACTCTAATAAACTCTAATGAAGACACAAGTCAGGCTTTGCTTTAATTTTATTGGTTGTGCAGGCATTTAGAAGAAGCTTCCATCACTTAAAACTCTGTGATCCTGCGGAAGGAGCCGATACCAGGAGACGATGCCCCCCAGTCGATGTGCTGCCGGTATTCTCCCCTCTCCAGAAGGTACTGATGCCCCCTGTAGTTGGGGAGGTCGTACAACACCCAGGCGCCATCTGTCACCACACAGGAGTAGGCCTCGCGCATCTTGTAGGTATCGTACGCCGAGGTGATGTCGTCAGAGCAGTCCACCACCTGCCCTCCGAAATCTGGTCTCTCATAGAGCCTCAGCTTCCAGGAACTGCCGTAAATCTAAAAACAAACATAAGGGAGAGGGTCATTGCCAGGATAATCTTAAATTCAACTAAGACAGGTGTTTCCTGAAGCCTTTGCATCCAAACTCTCACGTTCTTCACAGCACGGCAGGATTTGACGCTGTCGCTGAAGGCCATCCACTGCTGGCTGTCAGCGTACTCCCCGGGGCTGAGGATGTACTGGAAACCTTTGTAGCTGGGCCTTTCGTAGATCACCCACACGCCGCTCTCCACCCGGATGGAGTTGCAGCGGCTGAAATGCGTGTGCAGGTCGGCGCAGTCACTGCTGCAGTTGTAGCAGCGGCCCTGGAATTTCTTCTCCTCAAAAAACGTGATCTGCAAGGGGAAAGCATGAGTATATTTTTTCTGTGTAGCTTTTTAAACACTTTACCCCAGTGGAAGATCTTACCTTCCCCATTTGGCTGCAATGTAAACCTGATTCTTTGCTGCAGGCCCATCAAAGTATTTATCCATAAAGAAAATGTGCAGAGCGTGGCAAGTCTTTGATACCCAAATGAGCTGGATTTGCATATCAGCAGAAACAGCTTGGTGTCATTTGATTTGCCTTTGTTCCAGCTTCATGATGAGCCTCTATTAAACACATCCTGGAACAATAGAGGATCATCTGCAAACAGCATGGATGACAGAAAATAATCATATTCTTTCACATCTAACTGCATCTGAATCTGTATTTTAGGAATCTTACATAAATTTGCTATTGTTTTTTTATTTCAACAGTGAGGTTTTTTGCAGTTTTGTTGTGGGCATAGTCAGTGGAATGTCCTGGAAAGGGGATATGTGAATTATATAACCTGAACAGTACACTATGAAAATTAAATAATGTCTGGGTGTTTTTTTTATTACAGTTTTTAGAGCCTTGATATTATTTTACTGGTTCCCCCCCCCCACACTATTAAAAAATTGTAGCTATTATAAGTCCAGAATACTGATTTGATTCTGATAGAGTTTCTATGGAGCTAAAGATTAGGGTGATGGCAAAGAGGCTTTCCAATTTCAAACACTTGGAGATCATTGACAAAGGAAATCACCCAAATACCAGTGGAAAAATGCTAAAATGTGGTCAGTGTAAAAAGGACTTATTTGCAATAGTGACAATATTTGTCCTTAATTATTTAGAAAATAAAATGTCCCCCCTTTATTATGTCCTGTTATATTTAGAGTGATGCCTGTTTCATTTTCCAGTGGAAGTTAATTTTGATTCTAGCTGTGTATGACTAGTTTGATTGAAGAGCGATAAATAAGTTAAAAACAATATATGCAAAATGTAGTTCAATGTGACGGTTTTTGCAGTTTGATTTGAAGACAGAAATATGTCAAAAATACATTTTGCACCATAACCTCCTCAGGTTGGGATGAGGGATTCTTGCAACATCAGTGACTCAATTCATACAGCTGGGAGAGATAACTGTTTGCAATATATGAACAACTGCGCAGAACAGTTTGGCAACATGGTCCACACACAGATATCTAAAGCGCACATTTGAATAAAACGTTCTGTACAGAAGGTGTTTAACTGCATTCAAGCAATTAAATTGTGTTACCCAGCATTTAGTTCCTCATTCGTTCTGTTCCTTGTGTTCATTTTTGAGACTGATTTGCTGAGAGAATCCATTAAAAACAGAGAACTCCAGTCTATTCAGAGATTGATCTCTTCGTGGATATTTCTCTGGAACGTGACTACCAATTTTTTACGGAAACCTTGCCAGTTCATGGATCGCCTTATAAAGCATTTGTAAAATATATTTTAAAAAAATACAGTTGGGAAGCTAAAATATGTAAGCCAAATAGGAGCAATGCCACTTGACATGCTATTGGCTGTTTTTTGCAAAGCAGCCAGTCCAGGAGCACCATTGATTTTCCTTTGCACTGATTGGTTGTTTCCCCACGGTCAGAATTTAGGATGACCATAGCTGTAGATCTTATGCCAAGACGGTTTTGCTGTGCATATTAATGCATAGTATGATATATTCAACGCTTGACCTATTAAAATTTGTAATTTAAGGCGTTATTAGTTGTTGTACCGTATCAACATTTTAAATGTAATTGTTCTGCTAATGGGAACTTTTAGAAATATGAAGGGTTTGTCCAAACCTTGTGCTTTAATTTCAAAACTGTCCAAACCTTGTGCTTTATTTTCAAAAAGTTCCCATAAATGCACTAGAAATGGCAGAAACACGTCCTTTCCCATCTAGTTTAGGTCAGAATAAAGCACAGGTACAAACACATCTGGATTTCAGCTTGCTTTATTCTGGTTTTACCAGCTACATTCCAGAGCTAACAGGCGTCCATGATGCGCCTGATGGAGCTGAACCTCGTGGAGCCGCTCAACCCCATCTCCCTCAGGTTCCTGTACTCTCCTGGTCTCAGGTACAGCATCTTGCCCCTGTAGTTGGGCTGCTCAAACATCAGCCAGTGGCCCTCCATGACGTTGCAGGACTGGCACTCGGAAATACGGAAGCGGTCCATCATGTTCTCACAGTCGTCCACCAGCTCGTGCATCTGGCCTGCGAAGTTCTCCCTCTCATAGATCTTCAGTCGGAAGGGTCCTCGTTGCTGTGGAGGGAGAAATTACACTGAAATCAAACAGCCGTTTGTGGTGAGAAGGTGAGTGAGACTTAAACGACAACATTGACCTGTTGACGGGGAAGTCCTCCACTTACCATAGGGATCATACGGCAGGATCGGATGCAGTCACTTGCGCTTATTCCCATCAGCCGCTGGTTATCGGGGTATTCGCCCCTCCTCACCAGCATCTGGAGGCCCATGAAGTTGGGTTTCTCGTAGACCATGAAGAGGCCACTCTCCACCCTGCAGGAGTTACACCTGCTCAGGTAGGAGGTGAGCTCCGGGCAGTCGCTGCTGGTCTCATAGGAGCGACCCTGGAAGTTCCTGTCCTCATAGAATATAATCTACAAAAAAAAAAAAGCACAGGAGAAATTATCAGCTAGTAGTTGATCTTCAATCTGAGTCATTTTGCGTCTGATGTTTGGGAAATTTCACTTACCCTCCCCATGGTCATGATAATTGTGAGCTAATTGTGAGATTCAGTGCACCAACATCGGCCCTTTCCCTTTTTATACATTGCACAGCCGTAGCATTTCCACATGGCTTGTGCTGAAAGCTTTGAGTCATCACTCTATATTGTGGCACAGAGCTGCACTAAAGGGTAGCAGACTTTAGCGTACATCAGAATCTGCAATAATCCATTTATTCTCAGCTAAATATTGGGTTTCATGCCTGCTTCCAGCAACTCCTACAACTTAATTCATCTCTTTATCCAAAGAAATACTGATGAGTAATGAATCTGGAAAAAGACTAAAACTACAACAAGATCTTGTCAACTGAAGAGTAGGAAAGTGTTGGCTTTTTGTCATAAAAAACTGAAAATAAATATGACATTTTTGTGACCTCGCGTAACCTTTCACAGCTACAGTTAACATAGAATAATAACTATTGAGGTGTAGCGTAAAAAGAAATCAATGCAAGGCCACGTGAACCTAATGATGAGTCATGATGTTTCAAACAAAGGTGAACTAGGTGGTCTGAAGCTGATGGTGGATATAAAAGCAACGCCGGTTGGCATCATTTGGAAAAACGAAAACCGTCACCATGGGCAGGGTAATATCCGACTTGTCCTCCGTTTACATGTCAAAAAAAAAAAAATCCTGCAAAAGAAAAAACTCAGGGTTCTGATTGGCTTTAACATGTATGAGAAAATTGGTCCGAACACTTAATCATCCTTGGCACAAGCAGCGGTGTCTCACCCTTTCTCCTGTGTCCTTGCTGCAGATCATTTTCTATGAGGAGAGGAGCTTCCAGGGCCGTTCCTATGACTGCAGCAGTGACTGCTCCGACATCCACATGCACCTGAATCGCTGCAACTCCTGCAGGGTCGAGAGCGGGTGCTTCGTAGGGTACGACCGCCCCAATTTTATGGGTAACCAGATCTTCCTGAGGAGGGGAGAGTACCCTGACTTTCAGTACATGGGAAACATGATGGGCATGATGGGTATGGCCATGATGGACACCATCCGCTCCTGTCGTATCATTCCCATGGTATGATATTTGTATTATCTCTTTAAGGAGGAGATTTGAATTGGCGAGCCAGCAAAGAAAGAAAAGAATAAATCTTTCGTTTTCCTTTAATAGCACCGGGGACAGTTCAGGATGAGGATCTACGAAAGAGAGAACTTCGGCGGTCAGATGCATGAGCTTATGGATGACTGCGAGTCTCTCCAAGATCGGTTTTACATGTCTGACTGCCAGTCCTGCAACGTCATGGATGGCCACTGGCTGATGTTTGAGCAGACCAACTTCAGAGGCAGGATGATGTACGTGAGGCCAGGAGAGTACAGGAACCTCCGTGAACTGGGAATGAGCAACATCATGAGAATCAGCTCCATCAGACGCGTTATGGATGTGTGTTAACTGTGATCGAAACTATCAAAGAAAATAATAAACATTTTTTTGAAGTATCTTTGTTGCATCTTTTCTGTACTTGACAAGCAGGGATTAAAGACTCTGTTCTCTTTAAATTGGAATTACATCAGTTCATATTAAAAATATGTTGGAGACAAAACTATGTGAGCATCCCAGCATCACCTTACTGTGCAATTAGAAATGAAACGGTGACAATGTACAAACCATGCCACCAATGTTATGTTGCACATGTGCACCATTGCTACAGAATCAACGAAACTGCGACTCAAAAATGGCAGGAATGACCCTGTAATATTGTTACTTAATCTCATTTCACACTATGCAGACGCTTTAGTCAACTTGGCATGCAGGATGTTTAAAAATCAAAAGTGAAACTGACAGCATGACCTACTTTATTACTATTCCTCTTGGGGGAAGCAGTAGAGCAACAATTATGAACTCCTAGATTGGTAATTGAACCTTAAATATGAAAAAAGAGTAAATAAATAAAATGGGACAGTGATGGGGTGAAAAAAGTTACTTACCTTGTCCCGAGTTGAACTCTGTGAATTCCACACATTTGATCCCAATATATGTGCAGTTTTCCGAACCGGAGCACATCACAAGTGACACAAGTAGATCAAAGATGTGACAGATGTCACTTCCACAAAATTAATTTTGTTTAGAGCCACATGTTTTCAACATGCTGGCATATGTGGCAAGAAAGAAAACAATGTGACAGTGGCTTAAGAGTGATACCGACTAATTGCACTTTTGCATATTTTGGCAGAATACATCAAAAAGGTAAAAAAAAAAGCAAAAGATGCACGTTAGCCAAAGTACAACTTGGCGAGATGAAAATGTATCTGTTTATGTCAAAATTGACACAAATGAGTATCTTTGAACTCATCAATTTTTTTACTGAATGATTTATCTCTAAATATCAATTATTTTGCTAACTACAGAGAAGTAGTAAGCGACCTGTTGATTATCTTGGGTGACGCTTGAGGTATCCAGACCCATTCCAGAATATAGAGTTGCGCATCACTTTACCATGATTACATTTGACTGTTTGATATCATTTTTTCTAAAATTTAAAATGATTTTAACTGTAGATTTGTTGAGACGTGCATCTTAACCTATAGAATATTTGACAAAAACTCTTGGAGAACATTGAGATTGTTTTTTGGCAAATGTGATGTGGGTTGCTTGAGTTGGTATTGGTCTGCCATAATTTGCTATTTTTGTCCAGACTCCCTTCCTTTCTGTCGAATTATGAGCTCTGATTCGGATCAGATTGGATTAGATAACGGTTTTATCCTTAATAAATTAAATTATTTGAAAAAAGCTTTTGCATTTACTCAGGTTATCTTTTATTCTCCAACAAACATAACCCGCCGCCAATCCTTCAATGAAAAATGCTAACATGCAATAATTTCACTTTGCAATGTCATCATAACATTTGCCTCCATACATTTTAATCAGGAAGGCTGCAGCGTTCACAGCTTTGATGTGCCGTATAGTGGGGATTTCCATGATGAGCTGACTCAGGTATTTTGTACAATCGAGGGGCAGATTCTTTTGATGTCACATGATGCATAAAAGGCAGCGCGCCAGAGAGAAAAACAACAGAAATCATGAGCGGAAAGGTAATGGAGGGTGCAAACTATCTAGACTGCTCCACACACTCCCAAAAAGTTAATAGTTTTATGCACAGTACTTTAAATCAATGGTGAGTGTTTGGGGTGACCAAAAAAGCTCTAAAACTATGTCTTTCTTATCAGATTATTTTCTTTGAGGAGAGGAACTTCCAGGGCCGCTCGTACGAGTGCGTCGGTGACTGCTCGGAAATCACGTCTCACCTGAGACGATGCAGCTCCTGCAGGGTGGAGAGTGGGATATTCATGGTCTATGAGCAACCCAACTTCAGGGGCCAACAGTACCTCCTGACCAAAGGGGACTATCCTGAGTATCAGGATACGATTGGGTTCAATGACTGCATTCAGTCTTGCCGAATCGTCCCTGTGGTAATAATCACTATTGTATCAAACAATGAGAGATGATGACTGCCTGAAATGTAAAAATAGTGCTTTGCTAATTAAAGTTGCTTGTTTTCTGCCCTGCTCAGCACACTGGACTCTTCAAGATGCGAATCTACGAGAAAACAAATTTCGAAGGCCAAATGCATGAGCTGACTGATGACTGCGACTCCATCCAGGACAGCTACAACATGTCGGACCTGCAGTCATGCAACGTGGTGGACGGCTACTGGCTGATGTTCGAGCTGCCTGAATTTGAGGGCAAGATGCTGTATCTGAAGCCAGGGGAGTACAAGAACCTCAGAGAAATCAGCAACGGCGTCAGATTCAGCTCAATCAGACGCATCACAGAGTCCTAACTCTCATGGTTTCTCTTCAGCCGACGAGTTTAATGATGACCAGTGGAAGGCAGAAAGGGGGAACCTCATCTTTGATCCTGAATCTGTGATTTTGTGCCTTTTGTTAATTGTTTGCTTTTAATTCCAATCTCACTGTATAATTTACCTCTTAATTTGTGATACGCAAAATAAATGAACTGGTTTCAAACTGGTGAACTAATGTGTTGGATGCACTGTTTTTGTAGAACTGGCAAGCAAACATGCAAGTATGTCCAGTGCATGACATATTCATATAATCAGTGCTTTTGGATGAAAAACAGTGGGACAGGGACAGAGTCAGGTGTGTCCTCCATGGAAAGTCAACATTATGTTGAGCTCGTAAGCTATAAATACATTCTAACTCACAATATACTCCCTCAATGTTATTAAAGTTGTGGATCTCACCTGTCTCACATAAACTCTCATGTGCAGAAAGGGAACTGTGCAATGATTATCTACCAAAATGGATGCATTATTATCTGCCAGTCATGCTCACTTTGGTGGTTATAGTGCATCAATTAGTCCTTCCAGAGTTAGTTATGGGATTCAACAAGGTTTTTAAATGGGAACCCCTCTATTTTTATGCTACATATTCCTCCTGCGCAATATAATTAGGAAAAATGATATTGATTTTCAATTCTACACAGATGATACCCTGTTTCACATGTTCATCAGATGTAAAGAAACCATCAAAATGCAATGATTGTAGTCAAGTTAGCAGATATAAATGCTTAACTGATGAAAAACATTCTTCTCTTGGACAAAAACGAGACAGAAGTTCTCATTACTGTTCCTAAAAATATCAAGAATTCTCTGGCTCTATGGGGTTCCATTAGTGACACTTTGGATAAGATTACATTGACTCTTGTTCAACCGTAAAATACAGTTTTGACCAGAAAATATACTCTAACATGATAACCTGCTCTCTCAAGTATTCAACTTTCCCCTCCATGATTTTTCAAAAACAGAAAGGATGCTGTCTCTGAGTGATGTTAAGAAACTAGTCTATCTTGATAACTGTATTGCCGTCCTAGTTGATCAATAAAACTCCTGCTGCTGGTCCAGCTGAAAAAATACTTTTTGGTTTTTCAAGAAGACTTCACAATTTTACCCATATTGGCCTTTCTTCATTGATAAATTGATATCTTGGAGTTAATTAGGTGATAAAGTCCAATAAAGTCCCAAAACCTGATCATTCTCTATCACAAGTCTCATACGTCACACGTGTCAAACTCCAGTCCTCTAGGGCCGGTGTCCTGCAGTTTTTAGATGTGCAACAGGTACAAAACACTGGAATGAAATGGCTCATTACCTCCCCTTTGTGTAGATCAGTTCTCCCAGCCTTGCTAATGACCTAATTATTCTATTCAGGTGTGGTGCAGCAGAGGCACATCTAAAAGTTGCAGGACAGCGGCCCTTCAGGACTGGAGTTTGACACCCCTGTATACGTTCTGCTCCTATAACAAAGATTTACTTGATGTTCTCAGGAATTTTTGGAAGCTGGAGCTTGCAGGCTAGAAAAAAGCAAAATGCATATTTTGGTGACCCACCTACATATACTTTGTTGTCCATATTGGACTGGCCTGCCAGGTTTTGTTGAGAACTTATAAGCAAAACAGCAAACAGATTTTGGATACAGATAATTTACATGGATAGACTTACTTTTCCTTCTTCCTCTGCAAGTTTACTTCAGTTTTAGTTTAGACAGCACAGCATAAGTCAAAATGTTGAGGTGTTTAGATTTATACCTTTTATTTGGCTGTGGAATAGGATTTGATATTATAAAAATATAAATTTTGCACAAAAAATGCAGCACATGCTGTAGTTATGTGTAGGATTTGACCATTTTCAAGTATCTGGGTAATACTGAAACGTTACAACTCTGATGTGGCCCCTGCTGCTCTGTATTAAATCTGTCTCATGCAGACTGTATTGAAAATTACTTTTCTAGAGCTCAGCCCCAAAGAGAGAATCACAATATGGGGGATTTCAATCAAACAAAAGCAAGAACCAAAACCCTGGAGGCTATCCAAAAACAAGCTGTTGACACGCTGACACCAAAGTGAATCACAATCTGTGAATTGTTTACTGTTATAAAAGCCAATGGAGGACGTCTGCTGCACAGCACCATGGCAGGTGTGGAAGTGCTCCCACAAATTTAGAGTTGTGATAAAAATAACGCTTCTGAAATGTTAAAATACATCCGATGAATATACAGCAGATCTAACAAAGGCTAGAAACAGTATGGGTGTTAACTGTATCCTCTAGAAAGAGAGGCCCTAAAACATGAGCAGAATTAAACATGCTTGCAAAATGTTGGTAAAAGAAACGTTCACAATAAAAAAGTGGGATTTTTAAAATTTGTGCTTTTATTTGCATCAGTCCAGTTCAACCCATGCATATGCTTGGAAGATCGCTCCAAGTTCCACGAGCGCTCATTCGTCAAACAAATGCAGGTGGCAGCTGCACCTCAAAGCAAACAGCTGAAATGCATTGTGGGGTACAGTGTTTAAAAAAGCTGACAGGTCCGATCATTGTTATGAATCACAATGCTGCAGGTCATCTGTGGGTTATAAATGCAGCCGGGAGCCCACAGCTGCTGCTACAGTGTGACCAAAATTAGCCAACACAATGGTGAAGGTAAGGCTCCTCGTGTTGTTTGTTGTATTTTTTTTATGTTTCTGTAAATTACTTTACCAAAATCAGAAAAGTGGAGGCAAATCTTTTCCATTTGTGCTTAACTTGATCCAACGCTTCCTGCATTCCTGACAGATCATTTTCTACGAGGATAGAAACTTTCAGGGCCGCTCCTATGAGTGCAGCAGCGAGTGCTCGGACCTGCACTCCCGCTTCAGCCGCTGCAACTCCATCAAGGTGGACAGTGGAGCTTGGATGGTCTACGAGAAAAACAACTACATGGGCTACCAGTACTTTCTGACAAAGGGCGACTATCCAGACTACCAGCGCTGGATGGGATTCAACGACTGTGTTCGATCCTGCCGCTTGATTACCATAGTAAGACCCCTCAAGGTACAATCCAAATTTCACAGCAGAAGCAACTGATAAGTGCAATCTTTCCTGCAGCACAAAGGGTCTCATAAGATGACGATCTACGAGCGCCCAGACTTTGGACGGACCATGATGGAGCTGACTGATGACTGCCCTTCTCTGTATGAGCGCTTCCATTTTAACGATGTGCACTCCTGCAACGTGACGGAAGGCAACTGGCTCTTCTATGAGCATCCTCACTACAGGGGGCGCCAGTTCCTGCTGCTCCAGGGTCAGTACAGGAGGTTTCATGAGTGGGGAAGCTTGAGCCCCAGGGTGGGATCAGTCAGGCGTATCACAATGTGAAAGACAGGATGTGCAAAATGTTGTGTATGTAAGATACTACAAATAAAGTCAATTAAACCATTCAAATGCTTTCTGATTACATGAAGAGACTCCCCAAGGATGACATTTGGGTACAATGACCTTTACACACAGTTTAAGCCAAGCATGTTTATTAGGAACAGATGGAAGAACGAGGATCTTAGTTAAAGTCGGTGATTCGCCTGAGAGAGCCGATCCTTGGGCTGGCACCACCCCAGTCGCTGTATCTGCGGTACTCGCCGGGTCTCAGGTAGTAGGTCCTCCCCCTGTAGTTGGGTTGGTCATACAGCAGCCAGTGGCCGTCGACCACATTGCACGAGTTAATGTCGGACATCCGTAGACGGTCCTGGACGTTGGGACAGTCGTCGCTGATCTCCTGCATCTGGCCGCCCATGTCCGGACGCTCGTACAGCCTGATCTTGTAGGAGCCACGGTGCTGCAAGGGGAGCATTTATGAGTTTTTGCAGGTTACAGGGGTAGATCTTAAGCCTTTCTTCCATTTATTTCTTACCATGGGGATCATGCGGCAAGAGCGGATGCAGTCATTGATGCCAATCAAGCGCTGGTTGTCGGAGTACTCCCCCCTGCGCAGGAAGTACTGGTGGCCCAGGTAGTTGGGCCTGTCGTATACCATGAAGCAGCCACTCTCCACTCGGATGGAGTTGCACCGGTTGAAGTAAGGGTGCAGGTCAGCACAGTCGCTCATGCACTCATGATGGCGACCCTGGAAATTCCTGTCCTCGTAGAATATGATCTGCAAAAGTCGTATTTCTCTAAGTATATATAAATAAACCAAAGAAAATTATCTTTTTTTTTTAGCAACATGTAATAAACTTACCTTTCCCATTGCTGTATTAGTGGAGGCCAGACTGATGCTCAATAGATGCTCTCTGCGCCGTTGTCCTTTTATATAAAGTAGCCATGTGATGGCACAGCATAAAGTATTGTCATCCAAATTGGTTTTTACAACACAAATCTGGTTATGTATAGCGATGAACAGCGGCGCGATGATGGCTTATTGTTGTTCACTTTCCACATGTTCATCACTATTGATAGACGGTTATCCGAAGGCCACCACTCCCAGTATCAGCAGAATAAAAAACACCACAGTGATTTGCATTCTTGTTTTTCCAATAGTTTCACACTTGCACAGATCCTAAAATCCACATACATAAAGAACAACAAATAGGAGGTTTTGGCCTTTTCGGGAAGATGGATTGCTCTAATTAGGTTAAGGATACAACTCTACAGTTTATTGCCTTTAAAAAAAAGTTTATGGAAAGTTTAACCCCACTGATTGTCAACCAAGTCCAATTAACCCATGTTAATAAGAGATGCATAATGTCTCTGACATCACAGTGTCAATGTTGGGGGCTTCCTATTTGTGAAGGAGTGCTTGGCAGATTATTATATTTCAAGTGTGATGCTTTCACACGCTGCAAATCAATCATATATTTAGACTCTAACTGCCTTTAATGTCCAATAGTGATGAATTTTTTAATGACTGAGATGCTGAAGCTCAAAAGGAGTGTTGGGGATATTGTTCATTGGTAAAGAAAGAAAAGTCAGGAAAGGGTGGGTTAATCATCATCGAGTTTCAGCAGTGGTACCACACGTTCACACTTTTGTAGTGTTTTGTCTCTGCTGAATAAAATGAAGTCTAAAGGTGCTAATCCCTCAGCTATCCTTTTAGAGCACAAAAACAATTGGGGGAACCCTCACTCTGGATTAAAACCAAAATGTTCAGAAAGCAGATTAAGAGGAATGGTTGAAATAGCATTTAGCAAAAGTAAAATCACGTCCAACATTTGGATTAGCATGTTTGGGTGTCTGTTGCAGACACTTGGTGCAACACTTAAGTGTTAACGATCCATTGCTGTATTTCTTTAGATTTTTGCGTGGCAAGTTAGAGCAGATGGTCCATGTACAGATGTTATAGTCCTTGACACAATTACATGGACATAAGTAAATGTCCATGCAAGTAAATATTCTGAATAGCTGACTGGAATAAAATGTGTCCATGTAAAGGCCCTAACCAAAATATTCTGATCGGATTCAGCTTGATTGGAATGAAACTGTAATCTGAATGACAAGGACGGTTTATGCCGATTGATAGGCAAGTAAACACTTGTTCTAGTCATATGATGATTGTGGACATGACTGTAGCCTATGTGGCATTTTTCCACCTTCAGTGGGCAGGTGATATGGTGGGAAGCAAAACTGGTCTGCTGGAGATGCAGCCTTTTAATTAGAAACATTGAGAGCTGAAAACGTGTCAACCGAAAGGTGTAGTAAGTAACGTTTTTGTATAAAGCAGCGTAAAAGATTCCCAGAAAAAACCCCAGCTGTTTTAGAAACCTCGATCTGGTGTCACGAGACTTGGTCTTTTTGTTATTGTAATTTGCAGGCAGGTGTTTTTGCCGTCGTGCCAAGGTCTTTTATCCATTCATTCAGATAAAACCCTGATTCATCAGGGCCAGTGGTCCTACTGGCAGCCTACCGACCCTGCTATCACACGCTCAAACACCTCCCCTCTAATGTTTAGAGCGTTTCATTGCAATTGATCCGCGTATTCAGTCTAGATTGCCAAGTCACAGAACACGCCTGGACTTCATGGAACATAAAGCAAAAATGTTTATTTGCATTGAAAACTACAAACACATTGAACCACAACAATGTTACAACAACTTGTCTGATAATATAAGGCATTACAAAGCAGCGTACTTAGATCTCAAATATACGCTGTACATCACCTTTACAATATTAAAACTATATATTTATCAACTGGATTGTTGTTTAGGAGGTTTACAATGTGCTTTGGGTCTAAATAGAAAACACTGGGTTTCACCCATAAAGCATATAGGAAAGTACAATAAGATACAAAGCAATGCAATGAAAGCAATTAGCACACACTAGTCGCAGTACCCACTAATCATACCTGAAGTGGATGTAAAGTTAAATTCTCTCAATACAGGAATTTTTTTGTTGAGTCCTCTAAGAAGAAGTGACTTTTTACTGTATTTTGAACTTCAAAATAAGGGGAAAAAAATTTAAAATGTTAAAAAGTCTGAAAGTAAAAAAAATTAAATAAAAAATACAAGGGGAAAAACAAGGCACATTTACAGAAGCGCCTCCTCTGTTTTTAACAATGCTAAAACTATTGTGACAAAGAAATGAAGCTTCAATCAGTTCCTAAAACGACCTGTCTGCATGCTGAGCTCTGATCCGCTCCAAACATGGAATTTCTTATTTCTCTTTTAAAATGTGTCGGCCAGGATTTCTTCACAGGACAAATCCAGGTGGCTCCACGTGTGAGAAACAAAACCCACGCCAAGCTGCTCAGTGGAAAAGCACTGAGCAGTTCCTGTGTGCTTCAAAGCAGTTCTCAGCACAATTCGTCCACACTGAAACGTTAAAGCACACAATGTGGGAGCAACTGTAGTACTTTTGTGGACAAACTGTGCAACAACAACTTTCTAAATATCTACTTCAATATGCATCAGTGGCACATGGTACAGAGTAAGCCTGTTGCCTTTATGACTCGAGTCAATAATCGACATCTGTCAAAGGGGAATGTGCAATAAAAGAGGCAGATGGAAGCAGTGCCTTCAACAGGGTTCCTACATATTCTAGGACAACTTTCTATCATTTTCAAGGCTCTAATTAGTTATCAGTACATGATGGATGGATGGATGTGTAGTCAGACTGATACATGGATAGATAATTGAACAAACTAACAGGTAGATAGATGGGTGGATGGTGAAATGAGCAGACTAACAAATAGTTGGAGGAAGGCACAACGGATATTTTTTGGACAAAGTGATGGGAGAAATGGGATGAACAAATCTATCACTTCTTTGTCCCTCTTTATTTCAAAGCTATCAGACAAGCCAAAATGGTTGATTGGAGCAACTTTTTTTTTTCCTCAGAAATCCAGATATTTATAATCTAGCAATTGGGACTGGTAGTTCTAGTTCTGGAAAACAGTTCCATCAAATTCTTTTTAAGACTATGTAGGAACCCTGTTTAAAAAACCAGTATGTGACCCAGTCCCTGGAAGGGTCGACGCTGATAAAACGCCTTAATATTACAGCTCCGAGACCCTGAAACACAACCACTACACGGCGAAACGCCAACGGTGAAGCATTCACCCTCTATATTCAGGCACCGATCCAAGAGAAAAAATTAACTGTGGATTTTAACGTAGATGTTTCCGCACTGACGCGAAACAGAAAGGCACCATGATGACATACTGCCGCAGCAGCTTTTTTTCACGTAAAAGATCATTAGATCTGTCCTCCAGTAACATGAATTGTGTAAATGTGACATTGAAGATAGCTGCGCTGTTCGCAAAAATCAGTAGAGAACCTATTTTGAAACCCCTGCCGGTTCTCAAAGCCTTGTTGTGAACAATGTCCTTCAGTGCAAAGATGTTAAAACTGTAACCCTAAAGTGTAAATTAAAAGCAAGCATTGCAGAGTTTCACTGTGTTGCTGTGGAGCAGATATGAGCGTGTGCTAATTCGTGGAGAAGTAGTAGGAACTGTCGGCGGAGAGTGTGGCACGTTCTGCTTGGGAAGACGTCGCCTGGTTAGCCTACACGAGGGGCGTGGAAGGGAAACGCGGCGGCGTCCGGCAACTCTGTGGGTTCGGGCAGATGGTAGTAGTCCTTGGGGTGCGTGTAGCGGCGGTGCCTCGGCTTCAGATGGACACGCGGACGGGGGAACAGCTGACTCTATGGAGGGAAAAACCAGAAAATGCCTCAGTGAAGGCGAACACCATCAAGTTCCCGGGGACGGACGTTAAATCCACCAACTGTAGGGTTAGATTTGATTACGTTTATGCCCACAAAGTGACTGATTCACTGGTACCCTTGGGAAAGACGACACAAATTCATTTTCTACTGCAGGCACCTTATGTCACACTGAAACATTTATCAAAATCCAACTAGGGCTACAAATTATTTTAGTAAGCGATTAATCAATTATTTTGATAATTAACTGATTAATCAGATAAAAAAATTGTCATGTTTTGCAGACTTTTCATTTAAAGTATTTTTATGCTATATTAGAAATACACTGAAAGATGCATTTCTTTTATAGCCTATTTTAGGCTATAACATTATTTCTAAAAAAAAAATTCAACATGTGAAAAGCTCAGCCCTTTCTTCTTGACTTCTCAGCACAGTGTAGGGCTAATTTGTTGACTATGTTCTGGATTAATTAATATTTGGATAAACTACGCCACTTCAGGAGTTTTGGGTAAATATATTTACAGACAAAGATATATGTTGTCTTAGATGCAAAAACTGTATATATTTTTCGTTCAGTTTTGGTTTAGTGTGTTGTTTCTTCAGCAAACAGCCTTTTCTGAGTCCGTAAACTCCAATTAATGATTAATCGATGGCTAAATTAGTTGACAATTATTTTAAAAATTGATTCAATGTGATCAATTCGATTAATCGTCCCAGCCCTAAAGCTAACCATTTGAGATATCTAGTGGGGAGAATTTTACCTCTCTGGGGTCATGCTGCAGAGCAATCGGCGTCATTCCTGAGTAAAAATGTGGAGCAGTCGACTCTAAAAACTGCAAACAAGAGGCAAGCATTGGTGCTATAACATCTTAAATCAGACATTTCACAAACTGAATCTACATTAACCGATTATAATCTTGTCATTTGTTTTGTTAATCTTAGGTACCTCTGGGGTATTGCCTTCCATGGCGGGCCCAGGAGGCAGGTAGGAGCTTCCATCCAGGGGCTGGTAAGGATATTCTGGCTGCTGTGAGTACATCGCTGCACTGAAAGGGGTCGGCACCTGGACTCAAACACGACAGGGTTGATCAGTGGGGAAATTCACCTAAACAGCCGAACGATGATTTGTTTCACAAACCTGAGCGATGTTCCATTGATACTGGTTTGCGATGTCCTGTAAAAAGCCAGAAAATATAAAATAGCTACTATCTTGATGAATTAATTGACTCTAAAGGCAAAAGTGCTATAGCTACCTGGTAGTGAGGATACACAGGTGGCTGCTGGGGGTGAACAGGCTGATGGGACTGAGGAAGCATCAGCTGAGGGTGAGGCTGCAAGAAACCAACTCCCATGAACTTCTCCACACTTTATGCAGCGTTCGGCGGGATTTTAAGTGAAGTGGTCGGATTCCTTACCGACCAGTGGTGAGCCAAAGGGTTCATACTGGGGCAGTGAAAGTAGGCCACGCCCTTATGGTAGGTGTATGGATGTCCCGTGGATGTGGTCAGATAAAACGTCCCGCAGGACATCTGAGGGTCAAGGTTGGCCATGCGGGCGTTCTTAGCTGAGAACAAAAACACAACAACAACAAAAAAAAAGAGAAAAAAAAAAGAGAAAGAAAGACAGTCCATCTAAACGGAAAGTTTTAAAAGAAAGTCAGCTGGCTGAAACTCAGCTTACCTTTTCCTGAAGAGTGGTTCTTTTTAACGGCCTGGCCAATGCAGAGCTTCTTCTCTTTAAAGCAGATTTCAGTCGCCTTTTGATGAAGACAACGCGATTAAACCCGGACGGATGAGACGGATGCAGATGCATCGTGGCACTTACGTTACTGAGGATTCCCAATACGTCGTCTTGGTTTTCAAATGTAACAAACCCATATCTGTTCAGAGAAACAGGAGGCAGACAAAAGATTTATGAAGCATGCTTAAAATGGTAGGGAGTAGAGAGAAAAGAAAAAGAAAGGACAGAAGGAAGGAAGTGACCTTTTTGAGATTCCTGAGCGGTCTATTATTATCTTCACATCTTTCACTGCACCGTATTGCGAGAAGATCTGATGCAGGTCGCCTTCGTTGACCTCAAAACAAACAGACACATTTCTTTTTACCGGACTGGACTGATCTCTGTCCCACAGTGGTGCGCGTTAAAGAAATCTCACCCTGTGGTCGATTCCCCCGACGAAAATCCGGTTGGGAATGATGGTGCCAGGAATGGGAGGGTGGTGAGTAAGGCTCTCCAGAGGGTTCTCTTGATTTAAGACATCTGAAGATGAAGAGCTGCTGTCATTAAGCGACGAAGGGCAGGATGTGAGCTTTAAAAAGCAAAGCAATGTTAGAGAAGCAACAGAATCCCAAAATGCAGCGTCGTGCTCAATAAATTTCACAAAATAAACAGTGAGGAGAAAAAGAAAATGGGAGAACCTGCAGATCTCAACTACTTAGAAGAGCATTTTTAAATAAACTTTTTACACTTTGCGATTAAATCAACAGCTTTAATCATATTCATCCTTTGATGCAAGAATAAAATTGTTATTCTAAACAACACTGGAGTTAACATCTGATTTGAAGCTGAGGCAATTTCACAATTTGTTAGACATAAATCTAAATTAATCCATTACTAGTAGTTCTAGTGTCATTAGTTAATAAGAGTCATTGTGGAAAGTCCAAAGACTCACATGCGGCTCCGGAGCCAGAGGTTGGAGAACCCTGCTCTATTTCTATTAACAATTATTTAAAAGACAGTTGGTTGTTTTATTATTTTAATAAAAACAAAATGTTTATTTGAATTTTTTTTTAACTTAAAAAAGTTTTTCTGGTATTAAGATTGTAGCATTTTGGATGGTTTTGGGATAATTATGTGCATCTTAATTCAGCGTTTTTAAAAAATTTCAATGCGTTTGGGGAGCTTTGGAGCCACCTGAATTGAGGCCATGCTTGACAAACCACAATACTTAGACATGTCAGACATATATTGAATTATTTAAAGGATCTTACTCTATTTTATGAAAGTTCAACAATAGGCTAGGGTGCGGATCCCGTAAAAAACTGTGAAATAGCCCTTTTTTGGCATTTGAAAGCTACGAATCAGATGCTAACTTCACACAAACTAGATTACGAACCATTTTCCACTGCAATTTTACCACAAAAATACATTTTACATTTTGCCAGCTGCGAACAGGACCGTTCTTAAGCATAAATTCATTATCTTTATAATACATTTTCCATTTCCTCCGTTTAATTTGCACCGTCGCACCCTAGCTTGACCAAGACTGTACTTCAAAAGCCTACAATTTATTTAACTTGGTGAAAAATTGACCCAACTATGTCTTGTAATGTAATGTTATGGCGATACCGTACTGACAGCAAAGTTAAAACAGAAGAAAGTCCCTGCTGAAAATATTCAACGTCAAAAACGTTAGAACTGTTAGCATCGCCGGCTAGCGGAACGGCTAGCAACGCCGTAAAGACAGTTTTACTCACCGTGTTTTGATTCTCTACCTCCATAGCCACATTCATCCGAATAATTTTTGCCTCTTAAAGATGTATTCGGACTATAATCCGAGTTTAAACATGGCCCGCAAAAGTTGTGCAGCTCTGCTTGTTAAGTCGCCTCCAACGGTGTGAGTCAGCCGGAGACCCCCGAGCAAACCTCAGTCGGGCAGTGATCGTGGAACTTTAAGGTAACCATGGAGACGAAACTTTATTATTATCATCGGCAAAGTCGTTGTTAACGTTTCCTGAAAACGCAAAACTGCAGACTCCGTGTTGAAAGTAACATTAAGAAAGTTCAAGAGGTTCTCGTAAATGTTCTAGATAATATTTAAAGAACCTCGAAGGAACCTTCCAAGAAGTTGGTTTTCTACAGTATAGTGAAATGTGTAGGGAACATTTGTAGAGTATTTTCTTTTAATTTTCAACACAAAATAACTAACCTTCAGAGAAAAGTTTCCTAAAGGTCTATATTAAGATTATATTGCAAAAGTTACGGTTAAACTCCAGTTTAGCCGAACCTTTAGGGGTTATCCGAAGATAATTTGGCGCTCTACCAGCTTGACTGGAGTCTAAGATACTTGTACGCATGATATGCACAACGTCATCACATTTTAGTCCAGATGATGGGGTGGAAATGTAAGTAGTCTAAACAGCTAAAAATAAATATTATGCCACAATTCTGAAAATAAAATAATAATAAAAAAGACAAAATAAACGGCATGTTTTCAAACGTAATGCAGTTCTTCATTAGTCCCACACGGGGGCGGCATTTCCACAATAATTTAAACTTAGTTTCCTTGTTTTTTTTTCCAATAAATATCGGATCCTCTGTCCTTTAGAAAAGATCTAATAATGATTATAGTTGTGTTTTATAAAAGTAATGGTTTAACAAACGTTTTCTGATCTTGAAATAATCATCCTGGATGTCATAAACTTGCCAGTGATTTCGGACGCCTCCACCTTTCCCTTCTCCTCCCTCAGCCACAACAAAGTGACTGTACAAAGACATCAAAGTGTCTCCATCTGAAAGGAAATTACATTATTTTACTGAGTAGGAGCAGTAATTAATTAACCACAAACAGAAGAAACACATTCCTTCCCATAAACCTGCACGTGTTATGTCTTTGTTTCTTCTTTTATTGAGTTTGGAACATTTTCCAGTGTTACAGTAGCATTTCCCACCACTGCCGCCCTCGTCTGACTAATTTGGGCCCCACCTCTGCTTGTCAGTCATCTCCAGTTTTTTTTTTTTTCCCCTAATGCACAGTGAATGTGTCGGAGCAAAAACGAGAAGGGTGTGTTTGATAATTGCATCCATTCACGTCCTTTTTTGTCTTTCTCGAGGATCACGAGGTTGAAGTGCTGCTCGCACGCTGATCGGTGCAGAAAACGAAGAGGTCAGCAATCAGCTCAGATGTTCGTGTCCCTTCGAGAAAATGTCCTATTCGCCTCGGTTGGTCAGTCAGTCAGACAGTCATGGAGACAGAGGTTGATGAAAAATGAACCATAACAGAAGGGTTCAACTCCAGCTCTGTAATTAGTCTACAAATCTCTGATTTCCCCTCCTTCATCTACAGGCTATTTATAGCCGCCGCATTCCTTATGGAGAATGAAATGATCTCTTTGAGACAGTACAATGCCAGAAATAACAGGTTTGGACAAACATTTGCTGAGGCGTGGTGGGCCTGGCTGACCATTGCTGAGTTCCACTGTGGTTTCAGTCTACTGTTTTTTTCCCCCTCATCCATTTATTCATCTGTTATTCCAAACGGCAGTGGGTTTGCTGGAGGAGGTGCAGGGGGCCGGTGGCGAGTAATGTTATGGTTCAACAAAGGAGCTCGACTGAAATGGCTTTGGAGCGCGGCGCGTGCCTTACATGGTAGGCGGGAAATAAAATGGCTCACCTTCGAGCCAACTCTCAGGTAGCTGCAAGGCCCCGACGTCGCTCTGTGTGCGTCTTCTTCTTCTTCTTTTGTTTGTTTCGTTTTGTTTGTGTTACAATAGATATGTGGCTTTGAGTGTGCACGCGTGCTATCGCGCTCCAATCGCTGTGCGCGCGCATCTCTGCATGCCTGTGTGTTTAGACTATAAAGGAAAGGAGGGATTTACTGTCAACAGAGTTTGTTGTCAAATTTAGTGCGTCGGACGTAAACAAGGTCCACAAGTTACGTGTTTCGGAACCAACATGTCCTCATGGGGAAACAAATAAATGGGAAGCGGCGAGTTAATGTTTAATTACTCACATCTCGTGGTAACACTTTGCAGGTTTATATCTGCACGTTTGCTTCGACTTTCAGTGATAAACGTCACAGCAGCCATAAATGCGTGTCACCTGTCGTCTGGAAGGCTTCTTTGGTCTTATCTTAAAGAATTCATCAAAAAGGATCAGCTGTCTTCTCGCTATAAATTTGGAAAAGCTTGTGGGATGTAACAGGCATAAATTCAAACATCTCAAAGTTCAGGTTAGCTTGCACTGAGTGATGGCCACTCTGTAAACCAAAACCTAATTATAAAATCAACATTTTGTATCAGAATCAGCTTTTCCCCCCCCTCTAGATACGTGGTCATAAACTAGGAATTTGTCTTTAAAATTTGAATATACTCAAAAGGATAAAATATACGCAAAAAATACAATTTTTTCCCTTCTTTTTAGTAAATATGTTGATATACCGTGTTTATGCAAAAGGAGGAAGACAAAGTGCATCGTATCGATTTGCATTCTTCTGTGGTTGTCCCGCTGAAACCAAAGTACTTTGATATTTTCTTTTCTTTATGCCAGGAAATGGAAATATAATGGTGTTTTTAATTTTACACACCCCTAAATTCAGTAATTTCTTTTAAAATTCCGTAACTCATGTATATGGTGTGTTACACCAAGTAAAGATAGATTATGCACAGGTTGAATAAGCTGGAGTAAATTATAGTTTACTTAGGGTCTAAAGTTTAATTCTTACTTATTTCAACACTGAAATATGCAAAAGGTTCATAATGACATCATTAAGGAAATGTTAATGAAAAAACACATTAAGATTCAATCAATATTTTTTTTAAAGACACCAAAATATCAGTGCGTCTCAACAACAACTTTTATCAATGAGCCTTGTCAATCATAAAGGTATATCAGGTCTCGCATACCAAATTCTGAACAATTTGAAGCTCAAACAAGTGTTAAAGCAAAAAAAAAAATTCATAATAGACTTTATAATCAGTCCATAAAGTGCCCTAAATACACATGTTTTCCTGACACTGAATCGCATTAGCACAAGGAGAACGTCCCTTTTATGGCTTTCTCCAGTGGTTGTTTGTTCTTTTGTGAAAATGCCTCACCACAATGGTGTTGCATTCCACAGCAACACCCGATGATTTCTCTAAATGTAGACATATTATTTAGGGTTTTATATGCCGGGGCCCCGGCTATAGTTAGTGGGTGTGCACACACTGACCTATAATAAAGTAAACATAGTCAACTGAGTTCTGGCCGGTGAATTCTCAGCAAAGACACGGTTTTGTATTCTTACTCTTAATGCCTTTATTGGAGGTAAAACTTGTTCTGATTTAGGGAAGAAAAATATTAATTTAAGTTTTAGGGGGAAAAAACCCCCAAACAAAACTGCAATCTCTCTAACCCTGGTTGATAGGGGATTTACTGTAGAAGGGACTGGAAGCGATGAGAAAGTGAAAGTTTTATGTTCAAAATGATATATTCCTTAAAATATAAGGAAATTATATTTGATAACGAAGGATGGTTCTGTTCTGGAGACCATTCTGAACCTTCTGGAGATCATTATGCAAAGGATTCTCCATAAAAGAAAGAACATTACGGACAACTCAGAAGCCATTGACCAAAGCGAGCCATAAGATGTCCTTTTTGCTATTTCTCACATATGGAAGAAGGTTCCCTCTTCATCAGATGAATTAACGGTAGAGGTTTGGTGGTGGCAGCATGGTGCTATGGGGACGTGATTTGCTCAGCAGGGACGGGGAAGAGGGCTGCAGCTGAACGTAGAACAATCCTGGAAAAAAAGCTGACGGAGGCTGCAAGTCTTGAGACTCAAACCCCTGACAGTCCAATAGACAAGAAAGTTTGCACTTAATATCTTCAAATTGCAGTCATACTTTTGCAGGGCATTGTCTGTCGTCTATTGCAATCTCAACACTGCAGACTTTATCCTTTTTTTGTGCTTGTAAAAAGACAAAAACTTGAGTTTGTATATGAGCAAAGTAATACTCAAGCCAGTATTTCATTTTTGTTGTTTGCTTATTTATCTCAGTGTTAAACTCTGGCCCACAAAGATCCATCTAGGATCAAATCAGACAATTGCCAATTGCAGCTGCGCTTATTTACCAGCTTCTGCTCCATGTTTCGTTTTAAATAAAACATGGTTCATCGGGGAGTGTGACAAAGACAGAGGGGATGACAAGTTGAGTCATTCCGCAGTCTTTTGGATGCGGGCTCATGAATTATTCGGCAGGAAGGTAACACTAATTTTGCATTAGATTCACGGCCCAGTGCACCTGCAGATTTTCAACCCCGACACACACACACACACACACACACACACACACACACACACGCACGCACGCACACACACACACACACACACACACACACACACACCCATGCACACGCCGGTCTGCCTCTCCTGACACCCCGTTGTTTTGTGTATGGTGAATGTAGGTCAGGAATGCGTGCGTTAGCGCGCTTGTGTGTATTTACTGTAAGGAATGCAGCAGACACACATTGTTCCACGAGAATCCCCCCGACACATCTCCCAATATAAACCCGCACAAACACACTGCAGCGGTAGGTCAGTTTAATATTTCATTTGGCTGATGGACGGCTACCACTGCTCCGTGAGCTAAACATCATTACGACACACTAAGTGACTTAACTCTAATTAGAGCTGAAAATCACATTAAATCTGCTCTGTGATACAGAAAGCAGCATTTTGATTCCCGCTACCAATGCATATATATATATATATATATATATATATATATATATATATATATATATATATATATATATATATATATGTGGATATATGGGTTTAATTGATAAACGCTGAGAGCGTAAACATGTTTGAGTAACACATGTTTAGACTTTGATCGGACTTGTTTTTGGTATACATTAAAATATGTTATTTTTGGTTTGTAGCTTGGCTTTCTTTTTGTCTTAAAGGCTGTCTACTTGAAAAATTTCAAATTTTAGTTTAATGTGACTTAAAATTGCTTTAAATGCTAAAGGACTAAACTTTTTTTTTTATTTCCCCCCCCTTTCTCACACAGCAGTTTTACTTTACACTGCATTAGCTTTGGATGATGTTCATTTAGTGACATTGTAGCTCTGATTTCTTGGGGGAAAAAGACATTAATATTTTTATTTCATTTGCAGCATTTCTGGGGAAAAACATTTTGTCATTATACAAACCAATGTAAGATACAAGTAGACATAATTTCTTATATATATATTTTTAACAATTTTTAAGATGCTGAGAAAGGCAAAAGACAAAAAATTAAGCACGGATTCTTGGAAATATAAATAATAAATGTGTATTTACAGAGATTTACATCGTCACTAACTTCCCTTCCCCCTGTTTGCCTGCACAGTACCGTGCTTCACCTGTGGTGGGAGTCAGAGATGTCCTTGTTTTCTCCTCCCTCCGTCTCTTCGCCCCTCGCTGTGTTCAAGCTGAACAGATGCCAGTGCTGGGTAAAGTCTTCTCCAGAGGGACTGCCAGCAGCATATTGGTTTATAATTAATGAAATTAGGGCTGCTGTCTGTTGAGGAGGCTTCGGTCCCAGCGTAGGACAGGCTGCTGCTGCCTACCAGGAAGAGAGGCAACTTTAGAGAGAGAAACTTGGATTTCACACATGTTAATCCACGGGACGAACATTGGAAAACTGGGCTTTAGTCTCCATGTGGTAGAATTCTGGTCTTTCTCTGTGTTTTCTTTGCAAATCTGCAGACTAGTTGTCATGTTTAATCTTTTGGAGAAAAGTTTCATCACACTACCTGTATTTGCAGCCTGCTTTTGATTGACTTTGATATCAAGAGTGTTAAATGCCAACTATAGGCCCCACAATGACATTTTAGGGTTTTTAGAGACTTCACTGAGCATGTCAGTCTGTGCTGGGCGGTAAGATTTACTTTAAATCTCTTCAAAACCCTTTTCCAGACCCATAAGCCACTACAGTCTTCTTTCTCGAGGTTTCAATTATGTTTCAAATTGATGTTAAAAAAAGGGGTAACCAATCATCAAAAATTGTTCATCTGACCAGAAATTGCATGTAAAAGAGTTGTCGACCTGACTATAACCACCATCGATTAGATTGCCATGCTATCCACATCAAATACGGATGCTTGAATAAACGATTTGGTTCATTTTGGGTGAAATATTTAACCGTTTTACGTACATTAAATGGCGTTTAATCAGCAGAGTTTGCATATTGTGAAAGCAGCGTTATAAACAGACATGAATGTGAAAGACGCCTGGGAAAATCTGAAGAGTTTTGAAGCATTTTCACTGTTATTAATTTTACACTTTAGTTTTAATTATCAAACAGGTCAGATGGACTCTCTTGATACCACCTTAAAGCATCCACTTACTTCGTAATGCACGATTTGGTTTTTTTTATACAGGGGGTTCCTGTTTACACAAAAGGGTGACGCATAACCCCGTGTGAGGTGACTGTGTGAAATAAATATTCCCATAAAACACACACAGACACACACCCACACACACCCCTAATCAGGACCCACTAACCTTGTTTTGTTCACGTTAAGGCTCTTTTCCTAATTGAGTTAAAGCTGCTCAATAAAACCCTCCTGCTGTGTCCTGATGGAGTCGAACCGTCGGTTCTCCTGAACCCGAATAATGCAGCTTCAGCTTTATGTGAACTGAGAGTTTGGATTCTTTGTATTTCCGCAGTTCCTTTGTTTGCGTTTGAGGCTTTCTTTTTGCCAATCTTTGTTTGTCTTCTGATATTTTTGCAGTTTTTCAACTTTTAAGGTGCGACAAGATGCTGTAAACTGACAGGTGAACTGACTGACATCGCTAACAGGCACCCTGATTGCCAACAGGGTGCAGCTGCGAGGGAAGGGCAGACAGGCAGACTGAGGGAAAGTTAAAAATGAAAACTGGCAGCTGATCTGCACTTCAATGAAGTGGCAAATAAGGGAAAAGGAGCAATCAAACAAAATCCAATACGCAAAAAGAACACATACCATTATTTATTAGAAACATGGATGAATTATTAAATGTAAATCACAGTTGTAATCTCAGTGCTACTTTTGGTCCTGCAGAGACTCTGTGTTTTACTTTATTTAGTCGATTTATTTCAGTCTACAGCATCAGAGTGAGACATTATTACCATTTCTGTTTAACCTGCAGAAAATGAAGACTTCATCCTTCTCCAAAAGACTGATTCCAGACCTCCTATACTCCTCTCCTCTGGACTTTGGGCATCCAGTCGGTAGTGCATCTTGTTTGTCTCAAAACTCCACTGTTATGACATTTGTGCTCCATCATATTACAAACAGGCAGAGTGGGTGCTGGCAATGCCAAACCACTAATGGTTGTAATTGTTAGCAGTTGTTTAGGCTGCTTGGGCTAAACACTATCCGTGTATTTCTATGAACATGCTCCTAAGTATATCTTTGTGTTCGCTCTCATTTACAGAGACGTAAAACTCCTTTCTGCGAGGTTTTAACTTTTAAAACGAGTTTTTTGTAGCTCACTTTTTGCATATTTACATATTTAAGATCAGTCAGACTTTAATCTAAGGCAAAAAAGAAAACAATCAGAGAAACATAAAAAACGGTTTATGAATGATGTTTACATTTATAAAAAAAAAAAAAAAATCCAATCCAAACAAATCTGGTTCTGTGTGAAAATATAATCTCGAATCAACCGTGATTTAACAACAGAATCTGTCTGACGACATGAAGTAGACGAAGAAATCTCAAAAAGAAACGCATCAAATTAACACATCTGACCTCTATCAGTCTAGAAATCCACTTCTAAGACTTCAGGACCCCCCATTGAGAGCCATTACTCTCCAATGGCATAAACATAAAACAATTGTGAACCCTCCTGCCTATTAAAAAAAAGACTCCACTGGAGCATCCATGACTCACAAAACAACTCAGAATAACATGTGAAGCTCTGCAGATGTCACTGGCCTCAGATCATGATTCAACAATAACAAAAGGAGACTGAGGAAAGATTTCCTCCATGGGACAGTTCCTCGGCAAAAACCACTCCTGTTTCTGAAGGAAGCTGCTTCAGAAACAGTCAAACACGGTGGTGGTAGTGTGATGGTGTTGCGCTTCTTCGCTCCTTTAGGACCTGGGCAACCTTCTGTTGCAGGATGAGACCATGACTTCTGCTCTTTGGGCAGAAAATCCTGAAGGAAAACATCCAGCCATCAGTTTGTGACATTAAGCTGAGGCACATTTAGGGCATCCAAAGGCAGAGTTGGGTAGAAAAGTTACATTTACTTCAGTAACTTTTTGAAAAAAACAAAACAAAATTACTTTTATACTTCTACGAGTAGCTTTACCATGTCATTCTTTATGCTACTGCTACTTGAGTAAGGTTTCTGGATACTCTACCCACTGTGAATAACTTCTTAAGGAAGAACAAACATGTTTTAAGCAAAAATGCACGCAAATGTTCATATTACTCAAGTTACATTAAAGTTTGTATAATGATCTGAAACATTTAAATGCAATACCAGGAGGAATCTATTATTTGAAGAAATAAAAATAGGGTAAAAATTAGATAGAGTGTGAAAAAAGGCCATTCTTGAGAGACATTTAACCAAAAAGGTAAAAGTTTGGTCAATTCATGTGCATCGTATTACAATACAAAGTGGGAATGACATCAGCATGTATCTAGGAAATTCTTGCTGCCATGAAGAAAGGTCAGTTTAAGTTTTTGTTTGAGAATATTGGACGGGTTCAGGTGCAGGAAACCGGGCAGCTGAAGGAAATAAACAGAACTTTATAAACAATCCCTAATATGCTGCACATGCAGGAAGTCCAGGTAATGCAAAACAGAGTTCTGTGTGATAAACAGAAAAACATAATGCAACCTGTAGGCTTTAGGCAAGGATACGAAACATGGCGTAAAATCTGCAAACCCAAAAAGAGGAGCAAAGTTATCAAAATCAAATCAGACAAAAATAGAGAAACCATTCAGAAGCCGAAAGTTGTCTGAGGAAAATCTATGTTCTAATATTTTCCCCTGACTGGATTTTCTTCACTTTTCCAGAATCGATGCTTGAGGAGGAAACAAACAAACAAACAAAAAAATAAGGATGCATTTTTCCGCTTTTAAGCAGAAAGAGCAGCACACACACGGAGAGAACGGGGGGGGGGGGACGGACGTACAAGTTTTCCTGGAAGCTACTCTCCTCAAGTGCATCGAAATAAACTTCAAACACTCTCGGCTGCTTGTGGTGTTCGGTGTGAGGGAAGACATGCAGTAAAGCATGCTAATCTGTCGGCCCGTGTGGCGCTGTGGGGTAACAGCCGGTGCCAATCCAACCCAGTAACGGTCCAGCAGGCCGCAGTGGGAGCCAGCGGAGGAGGAGAAGGAGGGGAGGAGCGTGAAATCCCAAACACCTGGTAGCTCTTTCTGTACAAGAATCCGCAGCTGGTGCCGGGAGCCCGCAACCATTTGCCCAGCTGTGGTTCTTCGACGACTAGACTGGTTTACAATGAGGCAACATCAGTACTTACTCCGTCTGAGTTTGTTTAGAGGACAACAAAAAGAAAGAAAGAAAAAATCAGCTGAGGTCCAATCAGTGTCAATAACTTATGTGAAACTGAACGAATACATGTAACACAACTAGCTTTTTTTTGACTTCATGCGTTGAGAGAAATCATGTCAAGTCATCAGCTGCAATGGTTTCTAAGTCAGCTAAGTTGGCAGCTAGGAGTGTCTGTAAACTTGGCCATTTGCAATTTGCCACAAATATCAAAGATCAAATATCAAGGTGGAAGATGATGCTGAGCTTTTTGCCCTGTGTGCAAAAAGGTGCCATTTTACGTTAAGTGTTTCTCTACTGCAGGGAAGATAATGACTACTCATAACTCAACCGACTGACTCTGATGACATAGGTCTTCCAGAGCTCTTAAAAACGTCTCTCCTAAAGTCCTTTAAACTCCACAATAATCAGCTTTCAAGATAAGTTCATTTAGCAATAAATATTTGGCTGATGACAAAGAATTTTGCTTCTGCACCCGTTTCCTGTTTTCCAACCAATTGTGACAATAGTATTAATCAGCAGTCGTATAAAGCAGTTTTTCATCCTTTCCTGTACTTTTTTTTTGGAATGTATTGGAGTTAAAAGGGAATTTTGCTGCTTAGAAACCACAATAGACGAACCACTTCTGAAGATTACCATCAACACCCTTTAAGATTTAAAGGAGACAGTTACTGAAGAAGAAAAAAGACACTTCGTAGAGCTTGTGGACATATATTTGGATGTCTGAGCTTAAAAATGAGAAACCCCCCCGGCCCTTCATAACCATGTCATTTTGTTTTTCTGTCCTTCCAGGATGGAAAGCATTTCTGTGACTGAGCATACATTTGTTCCTCAATGTAGAGCAAAATAGGGAATTTTATTTCATTCCAGCTTTTTAACCTCAAATCTTGACATTTTCCTGACCTCTTGGGGGTAATTTCAAACTTTTGTCCCTTCCTTTTCTTATTTTAACCTACTTTAGACAAAATGAGTTAATACTGACAGGTAATTTACAACACCCTTAGCGCTAATGAACTCCAAAATCTTGAAAATCTTTAATTTGAATATATCTAATCAATATAGGGGGAGTCACTGATTTTCCAGAATCACTGTGCTAAAATTAATATCGGTCCTGTTGGTGTAAACTGTTTGTATAACGAATCCTTGTATGGAGCTAAATTGGGGGCATAATGTTTGCTCAAAAGGAAAAAAAAAAATTAAACAGAAAAATGATCTTGAATCTGAAAAGTAGTTTTGACAATTTTTTAAGTTTCAAAATTGTATTTTTCCCAATTTCAAATTTTTATTTTCAGCTTCAATTTATTTTTTAGTTTCCAAATAATTTTTCAGTTAAAATTTTTTGTTCAGTTTCACTTTTATTATTATTATTTTTTTTACTTTTGAACTAACTTTATGGGCCCAATTTAGCTCCATACTTCTGGTATTCATGGGTGTTATGAACAACAACTAACCAAATAAAGTAACACTAAAGCCCTCTTTAAAAACACAGCATATACACCGTGTTCCAAATTATTATGTAAGTGATATTTTCTCAGATTTTCTTAACTGGTCAATGCACCAGCACAATTCTTGCATCCATTGAACTTGTAAGTTTGTGGAAAGTTTCTGCTTGAATTTCTCTGCAGGATGTCAGAAAACCTTCCTAGAGCTGCTGGTTTGATATGAACTGCATCCCACCCTCAGATCTTCTGCTTGAGGAAACTCCAAAGGTTCTCAATAGGGTTGAGGTCAGAGGTCAGAGGAGGATGGTGACCACACCATGAGTTTCTCCCCTTTTATGCCCATAGCAGCCAATGACACAGTGGTATTCCTTGCAGCATTCATTGTGATGCAGGAAGATGATTTTGCTACTGAAGGTTCGGCTCTTCTTTTTGAACCATGAAAGAAAGTGATCAGTCAGAAAGTCCATGTACTTTGCTGAGGTCATTTTCACACCTTCATGGACTCTGAAGGGTTCGACCAATGATTCTCTCCCCATGATTTCGGCCCAAAGCATGACTCCACCACCTCCTTGCTGATGTCACAGCCGTGTTGGGACGTGGTGGCCATCCACCACCAATCCACTACTGCGTCCATCTGGACCATCCAGGGTTGCACAGCAGTCATCAGTGAACAAGTCTGTTTAAAAATTAATCTTCATGTACGGCTGGCCCCACTGCCACCGTTTCTGCTTGTGAGCTCTGGTTAGGGGCCCAACAGCAGGTTCATGGACCACAAGCCTCTGGAGGATCCTCCACCTTGAGGTTCCAGAGGCACCAGCAGCTTCAAATAACTGTTTGCTGCTTTGTAAAGGCATTTTAACAGCTGCTCTCTTAATCTGATGAATTTGTCAAACAGAAACCTTCCTCATTTTGCCTTTATCTGTACAAACCCATCTTTGTTCTGAATCAGCCACAAATCTCTTCACAGAACGATGATAACGCTTCAGTTTTCGTTAAATATCTAATGTTTTCATACCTTGTCATACGGCACTACACTGTATGATGACTTTCACACCAGCCAAAAAGTATTTCAAATAGCATTTTGTCCACATATTTCAGCTTACCAAGGTGCATTTGCTTTCAAATATTTCAGAAACGATGCACAAAAAAAAAAAAAAAAAATCAGCAAATTTTCCACAAATAATTCGGAGTCGCATTTCACAGGAAAATTCTCAGTCAGCCTTGTTTAACATTAAATGTATCATTAGCTCTGATTGTCCTAAACACGCGCGTCTCACTTGGGCGCCATGTTCTCTCGCGCCTTTAAAATTTCGGAGCGCGACAAAAAGAAACGACAGGCTGAGTCGTGTTATTTTTATTTATTTCGTTTTTATTTCTGTCCCATCTGATCGAATTGAAAAAATCCATGAGAAAATAATAATAAAAAAGTCCTCACAACGATCTGTTTAAAAGTCATTGTCAAGATTACAGGCACAGGATTAAGCAACAGCTATAAAAGATTTATTCATCTTTGTGCTTTCCTTTTATGCTCACATTTTTCCCCAGGCGTGTCAATAAATGAGGTGATGCATTTCCTCACCAAACCATCCAGTAGAAACCTTCTCAGGGAACTTAAATCAATATTAGGTGGCTTTAACACGTTAAATATTGTCTTAGCTGCAGCAAACAAAATCATTTTTTAATGAAAACTTGTTGATTAGTTTCAGAGAAAACCAAGACATAACCAAGAATGAGTCCATTTGTTGCACATAAATGAGGAGCTAGCTCCATAATTTGACATAAAATCCATTTGGTGGCAAGTTTTTGTGCTTTCCACAAATGTAGCCTTTTATTACTCGAAATGGGACATTAAATTATCCGATTCCAGACTGTTAGAAGCTAAAGCCGTATTAATTTGGAATTTTCTTTTTCATTTTCCCCTTAAAGGGATTTGCTTTGAGTGTCTTTTTGTGGGTGTAAAAATGTTACTGGCTCAAAGTAACGCTATTTAGTGGCGCACATCAAAACCCGCCGCTCTGCCAATAATGCGGCATAGCTGCTATAATTAAATGTTTGTTTTTCAAGGAGATGTGATGTGGTTGTTTGCTGACTCGTTTCATCTTCGGTTGTTTTCTGGGTGTGTTTTACCATCTGTGTGTGTGTGTGTGTGTGTCAAAGTTGTCAGGGCTTTGTGTTGCCATGTTCGGCCGATGGCAGAGAGAACAAGTCGGTGCTGTTAATCCTCACTTTGGCTCCAAACGCATCTCTAAAATTTCCTGAAAAAGTCATTGCCCCTTTCCAAATTTGTTCTTTTTCTGCTGAAACCTTTCAGGTCAAACAAACAAACAAACAATAATAATACTACACTGTCTCAGCTGTTTATCAATTTCTTTAGCTCAGGGAAAGATGTGTTGCCATTTGAAAACTTTAAGCTCAAGTGATTTTGTTTCCATTCTGTGGGTCTGGGATTAATCAGGACTCATAAAACTGAACAAAACACATTTTGGTTATCAGCTAATTCATGACTTAAGAAAGAAGTATGGAGGGTGGTGAGGGTTCAGAGAACGACCATAAAATCGGATAAAATCGATGCACCTCTGCATCGATTTTATCAGACATAGATGCACACACACTCACATGCATCTTTTTGGACTGCGACACAAAGATTTTCACAACTCATTACCATTCACACACCAGACATGTCTGGTAAACCATTGTTTTTAAACCTAATTCAACAACTGAACTTGTTCTACTTGGTTGTTTTTCAGAACATTCAATCCGGGAAGTGCTTTTATTTTGAAGAACCTACATAATTTTCTAAACCAACAGCGAGAGACTTAGGTCATTGAGTCATTATTGGACCCTAAACAGAATTTATTCTGCACAATTTTAAACAACACTGATATGAAGTTCATTAAAACAAATGACTGCATCTGCATCATAACATTTCCGTCTCATATTTTGCAACGTTTCCTTTGTTTTCGTTTCGAGTCTTATTCAAGGAGTTTCTTGAGCTTTGCTGGGCTTCAGCGGCCGCAACCACGTCTGTTACGGTCGTGCATCACAGTAAATGTCGCAAATGTGCCACAATCCAGTGGGAATAATCCCTAAAGGCGCGTCATCCAGAGCCGCGTGGACGTTTTTAATAAGAGTTGTCGCAGAGAAATCTCGAGTAAAAGCCGAAAAACAACAGCTCGCCGAGCTGTTTCCTCTCGACTTGCCGTACCTGCTCACTGTGTTCAGTCCACGCGAGAGTAACTCAGAAAACCTCCACAAACATCACGCGCGAGCACTCCGAGCCATGTGTTGCGTTCAATGGTGTGTAAAGTGCTGCCACTGCGAGTATTAGCCTGTTTATCAGAGTGTATATTAACGTCTGCAGTGCAGGAGCTGAGGAAACTGTGTGTGTGCGTGTGTGTGTGTGTGTGTTAGTGTGTGTGTGAACACTTTAGCAGGGGATCACAGGTGTGGCTGCGAGCTCCACGGAGAGCCTCCTTTCCCATATAACCTGAACACCCCCCAACTGGGGCATCCTGGGTGATATCAGCCCATGGAGCACCTGCGTCCCTGTCCCACAGCTTGCTCTCTCTCTCACACACACACACCTCTAATGGCCATGTATCAGCTCGCCATACGGCTCTAATAGCCAGCTGTGTGAGCAGGAAAGCGGTGGAGCGTACCGGCACTCACTGATGAGTTAACTGATCTCAGATTAGTTTTCATCACACTAAAAAACAGCCGATGAACACAAGGAAAAAGCGACATGAGAGCACAAATACTTCACGCAACGTTTACACGACACGGAGCTCATGGACTTTTACCCTTTAAAACTCCCCATTTGCTGTTCTCATTTCCTTTCCACATGATTTTCCTTTTTTTTTTTTTTAAGTATAAAACACATTTGTATTTTAAATCCAATATCGCTGGAAGTCTGTGTATAAAAGTTGAAGTGGTATGAGGGCTTTAGCTAATCTATTGTTCCTTAATCTGCTCTGAAGAGACAGCTACAGATTACAGAGGACCTCACACGCCAACCTCCTGGCTCTCCAGCACCAGTGTGAAGAAGTAAAGCAGCATGTTCAAATTGTTAGCAGGTGTTCTGGCAAGTCAAGAAGACAAGAAGCTGCACACAGTTAGCAGGACTCATAAATTAATCCCTTCCTAATGATTCCCAGATCCGATAATTCAGCACAGACATCCACAAAGCTGAAGATTTACTCCTGTTGTGAATCACAGGTATGATAGAGAGATAAAGTAGAAGTTGAATTAATCTCACTTGCTGGTCATAGTAGAACCTTTAAATAAATAAAATAAAATAAAAAGAAGAAGTGGAACCTTTTGATATTCAGTTTTATGCAAAAAAACAAACAAAAGGTTATGGGAGATTAAACATGGCTGAAAAATCCACCCAATGGCAGCGAACACTAGTGTATGTTTGGTTTGTGTGTGGTCAGAGACCACACATTATTCAGATTTACTAGTCATTTTACAGTTTGTGAGCCTTAAGTTATGGTTTGTAACGAGATCAAGAGCAGAATGAACATTTATATGCAGAACTATTATTTTTTTTAAAAAACATTTCAACGATCAGATACTCAAATTCTGTTGAGGAAAAAAGTTCAAATTGTGGGTTCTACATGAAAATTTAATATTCAGTTTAAACCATTTGGCTTTTTAATGGTGAAATTTAATTGAAAAAAGGAAACCAAACCATGTCTTAGAGTGACGTTGTGAAACTATTTTATTATCAACAGAGGCTTATGTGACAGTTTCACATACAGACCAGTCAATGAAGAGTCTCTGTACAATAAAGGAACATCTCAGTGGATATCATCGTTGAAAAATAGAGTTTTGCACTCTAAAAATTAACATATTTCAAGGGTTTTTTTCTTTGTTTGTTAATTTTGATGATTATGGTTTGCAACTGATGAAAACCCAATATTCAGTTCTTTGAAAAACATGACCAATCAGAAAAAAATTAGAATACATAAAGAATCCTTGCCTACCTGCCAAATAGCCAAAAAACAGATTCGATCTTCTTCTGCAGCTTACCCTGAGAGCTGTACCCGAAGCTATTAATGGAAAGTTGAGTGGAAGGAAAAAAATCACTTCATTCTTTCCTGTGTAAACTACTCACAGTGTGGATAAGCACAGGATGGTTGACTTTTTATGGCTCTCTTTACAGCACCAAAATAAAGAAGATAAAGAAAAAAAGGACCAATATATGGCGTACCATCTTTGCTATGCCGCAGTTGTTCATGCAAAAGTGGTCCTGACCGAGAACTGCATGGACGCCCTGGTCAGTATGTTTATATTTCTGTATTTAAATCATTTAGCAGTTTTATGCAGAACTCACATTTTGGGTTTTCACTCACTTTCAACCACTCAAAATGAAATGAAATAAATGCTTAAAATATAAATCAAACCCTGTGTGTGAAGATTCTAGAATGAGCAACTTTTTCAATTAAATTACTGAAATAAATTAACTGAGGATATCGAGATGCACCTTTACAAAGGTCATGGGTTAGGGAATGATTCAAATTATATATATATATATATATATATATATATATATATAAATAAATCAGCTGAAGTTTGGGCAGAGGTTTTTCCCTGCTTACTGATACAAAACGTTAAACTGAAACATTGTTAGATTTTCTAGTCCAACATAACCTGAGTAAGTGGTAGAAATGATGTGAAATCATGCATATAATGTATATGCATGATTTTATATGAATCTATAAATTACTGGATTAAAAATGGGTGGTGACAGAAACTGAATTGTTGGAAATGCAAAATAAATGGTAGAAAGGATTTACTTTGGCTGGTTTAGCAGCAGTTTAGACGACTGTAGGAGCAAATTGGCTGAGAACAATGGCATTTCATATTTAGATATTTAACTAAAACATCAAAGTTAATTAATCAATGCCTTCCATAAGAGTTTTCTCGTAGTTCAATTACATTTTTGATGATTTTCAATCAACTTGGGGTAAAGAAAAAAGTGAAAATCCTCTGCAGGCCACGTCCAACCTCAAAGGTCCTCACACTACCTTCAGGTCATGTTTCAATCAGTCCTTGGATAAATATTTGTCCACAGTTGTTCAGATATTAACGAGCTCTGATCAGCAGCTCTGGTAAAGATGATAGTGATGATGATGGTGATGATGATGATGGGTGGTTCTTCACAGGCTCTGGGGGTTTGATGGCATCCTTCGCTGCTGTTATCTCTGCTGTTCAGCAGAGTGGGGGCTGTCCACGCTGCTGTAGGGAGACAGAGAGGAAGTTGGCGGTCCTGAGGTTTTCTCATCGTCTACCTCTTCCTTCTCCGCCTCCATCTCCGCCTCGCCGTCGTTCACGTCCCGCTCTGTTCTGAACATCTCCACTGAACCCCTGCCGTCCTCGCTGAGCTCCTCAGAAGGAGACAGGGCCTCCTCCTCTCTGCTCTCGGTGGCGCAGGCGCCTCCTTCGCTGGGGCTGGAGCTCTCCTGGTCGTCCTCTCGGGTCTGGCTGTGATGTTTCACGTTGTAGCGCTGGTTCTGGAAGAACTTGACAATGGTGTGTTTGGGAAGGTCTAGCTGGGCTGACAAGGTGTGAATGGCCTCCTGGTCCGGGTAGAGTCCCACGTCGCCGATGAAGCTCTGCAGGATCCCCAAGGCCTCCAGGGAGATCTTTGTCCGAGATCTGGACTTCTTCGCTCCGCCTCCCAGGCCGGGACTCAAACCTCGCTGCGGCATGTCCTCCGGACCCTGCAACGATGGCATCAGGGCGACGGGCTGAGGCTCTTCATGGACTGGCGAAGGAGTGGTTAAAGGAGGAAGAGGATGTCTGTGGAAAGGCTGAAGAAGAGAGAAATGAGGACAAGGTGTGAAAGAAACTAACAATTTTTGGATAAAAAGTTTTCGCGTTCGGAGGAGGAACCAAGATAAATCGAAATGGATTTACTTTACAAAACTGAAACACTTTACGGGTTACATGATCAACGACTTAATGTCACTACCAGCAAAAACAATGAAGACAGGAAGTAGTACGAGGATTTTTTATTTTTTTTTCCAGACAACATGCAGCTGGTTCCACCAGAACTCTCACAGCATGGCACAGTTCATAAATGTTGTGTCATTTGAATGTGTACATTTGGCTTTTCTGTAAACCCTGAAACCACCATATTGAAATTCAAGCATTTCAGAATCTCAAACAACTTTATGAACCCAGCTCCTCAGTGTGCAGTCAGGTCCTCCAGAGTCCTGCTCATAACCCGACCATTTGACTCAGGTGTGTTGAAGCAGAGACTCATGTCGAAGTTGAAGGACACCAGCCCCTGAGGACTGGAGTTTGGAGACCCCTGATCTAAACGCTTACCTTGCAGCTCTGATTGTACGTTTAGGGAAAGTGAACTGCCTTGGTTTTCAAGATGCTGCTTGCTGATGTTCAGATTAAATTACACAGAGGTGGACTCGATTTACTGAAGATGTTATCTGGTCCATTGGAGGAAACCTCAATAATATCAAAATTTGCTGTTGCAACTCTGACTCCTGATACATCTCTTTCCAGTTGTTCTCGTGGAATCTTTTTAAAGATTTATCCAGTGACGCTTAATAAGCTCAAAATTTTCCTCCGCTACCGAATGAGCAGCTCGACTTGTCTGCCTCTGCTGAGTCAAAGGAAACAAAAACAAGAGGAAGTGTGATTGACCAGCCTCCATCAACCTCTGACATGCACACTAAGCTCCCAAATTCACAAACAGGCAGACTACTACAGCCTATTAACAGGGTGGGGTGGCCAGCACACCCAAACACAGGAATCCAACACCATAAATCTGTGGTCCATCAAAATTAAAGGACCTAAATAAAGATAATGGCAATTCCTTTTTTCTCAGCTTCAATAATTACAGGCTGTGTTCTGAATAATATTGAGGTTAGAGCCAGACTGGAGAGCGTTTTGGTTTCGGGGAGAGGGTGGGATGGAGGAGTGTTTAGCAGGAAATGTGTGGGCCGGTCATTTACCACTTCTATTTTCAATGAGTTATGGGACAAACATGACAGAGAGGAGGGTGGCAGAGAGAAGCAGGTGGTGGGATCAGGCAGATATGTTTTCTGTGCAGAACCGGTTGATTTTACAGTGAAGCTATTTTTATTTTTTTAAAGTTTGCACAACAGAAAGCATTTTCGAGCTTGAATTAGTCAAATTGAATCCCGTTTACCTGCTGATCTGGGATGTGCAGGACGGTGTGGAGTCTGTCGCTGTGCTGCTGCCTGGACTCCTCCTCGTAGACCTGGTCTCTGTCGACCTGCGGTAAGGCCAGGAACCGTCGGATGGTGCACAGGTTCTCCCACAGAGTGCGGTTCTCAGGGCTCGGACTCTCCTTCCACCTGAGCAGCTCACATAGCCAACCCTAGAACAAACAGAAAGAGGAGAATTTATTCATTTAACCTTGAAATATCTAGAGGGGGAAAAAAATAAATAAATCAGAGCTCGCTTTCTGAGCTTTTCCAGACACCAAAAAACATCAACTTGTTGCCAAAAACCAGCGGGGATGATTTTGGGAGATCCACAGCCCAAACACGTGCAAAATGTGAATTTCGCATAATAGGTTCTCTTCTAAATCTGACCCTTTTTGGGATCCGTACACACAGGATGGTCATAATTCTCGACAAAGCGCTTTGCTGGCTTTATGCTCATGTATTAATTTGGACAGATTTTTGTCAATGCAGCCACAGAAACAGAAGCAATTTCATGACAGCTTAATATTACAAAACCAAATAAAATTGTTGCTTGCCAAGTTTTTCTGTAAAGCATCTAAAAAAGCAGCTCCTCTGAGTTTATGGGCTTTTTCACACTTTAATAAATCAGAGGTTAGTGTCAAGCTGCCAAAAACAAAGCGAAAAAAATGCTTGACTTTCAGAAAATGAACTGAAAAGTGTAAAAATAAAATTCATAACATGTCAAGATGACTCTTGGATAAAAAAAAACAAACCTGAAGCTTTTGGAAAGCGTGAGCATTAAAGGAAAAGTTTTTCAACTATGTTTGCGCTTCTTCATATTTCACTTCTGAACTTTCAAATATTAAAACAAAACCTGACTGCAAATTGAGACAAAAATAATTTTCTCTTTTAGTTTTTAATTGGTCAATTTACTATTTTGCAGAATCGAGAGATGAAATAGTTATAAAAAACAAAAACATTTTGTTTCTAAGCTCCTCTGAGCGACTAATACTGTTTTCTCCAACTAACCAGAATAAATACAAACATTAGAGAAGGCAAGAAGAGCACAATTAAAGGGAATAATGGATGCATTTTTTGTTGTCATTAAATACATTTTTTAAATGCATGTTTGTGAGCGTTTATTTATGAAGAACACGTAAAGATTTGTAGTTGGATCGAAGTGCTATGGAGCCAAATATCCCTAAAACACAATGACATAAAATGGATAAAAGTAATTTTAAAGAAATCAAAGCACAGCTAAAGTTTACTGCCAATATGTAAATGTGATTGAAAAAAAGATGTTTGGGTTTTATCAAATGAGCTGAACAAGCTGGATTTTCAATGACTTTCTTCAGGTTAAACGAGGAATACATTTTTCCATTTTTCCAGCTTAAATAAGGACAAGGACTCTCCAAAATCAGCAGCCATAAGACGATCTCCTTGGACTTCAGGTGTTTGGAACGTCCAATCAGCAGTAGCTTAGTAAGCAGTGAGTTCCTATTGGCAACAGTTCTGATAACAAGTAGCTCTGATATTATCAGATTTACTGAGGAACATGTTATTCCGAGGTTGTGAGTCAGAGCAGATGCCTAAACATGATGGACGCGAGTCACCTGAAGTCTCCATCAACAGATCGAAGGCACAGAAACAGAAAGAAGTGGATAAAACATTTAACTCCAAAAGAATGTTATGTTTTATGTCCAGTGGATTCTACGGTAGTGAGACTTCCATCAGACTCACAATGCCTCACAGTTAGGAAGATATTCTTTTTTTGAATACTGTAGCTTTGCCAGATAGGTTGTGTTTTTGGGCATCTAAATGTTCACACCAAACACGTTTTGAGCGTCAGGCGTGTCTGGTTTACATTCAAAGTCTGTGAGGAGGAGCGTGGAGGGCCCTTTGCGGTTCTTTTCCAGCGTCTAGTGGGGCGTGATTTGAACTGTATGGAGTGTGTTGAGCATTTAACATGTCGAGCGCGTCAGACGCAGAAAAGCCGTTATCACACCCATAAGCTTCTTCCTGAAGACCTCAGACACATTTTTGAATATTATAATGTTCATTCTCACTTCAGTTAGGAGAACTTAGAGACTAAGTTAGAATGAATGTACAGGTGTTCCAATTAATTCCTTATGAGAAAAAGTCTTAAATTGTATATGCCATTTTATATTCTGTATTTCTTCGCGACATGAGGTAATTTCAGTTCAGCAACTTGTGGTCCATGTTAGCTCGTTAGCACCCTCCCAACACCTTAGAAGATAACAGCAAATGTTATTCCCAAGGTAAAGGTTGGAAGAGAAGCAGAATCCGAGTCGAGTGTTGAGAATGTGCAAAGATCGCTTATCTCTGACCCAGAATCTGCCACCAGCTGTTTAACAAGCAGCTTTCATCCTATGAATTAATGCTACTAAACCAATCATCCATCTGTGTCTTGCTTCTTTTACAGCCTCATCCTTCAACTCTTGGGCATTTTTTTTTTCTTTTAGATTCTTTCTGCAGCTATGAAAATATGTCTGTTCTGCACAGAGAATCAGCGGAGATTTGTTATTTTCACTCTGAACTCTCCTGATGTTGTCTCCATCTCCAGTGCAAGACTGCGCTTTGATCTTGATCGCCCGCATTGTTTATCGGAGGATGCAGTCATGATGGTATGCCACAGCGGGTAATCAGATACCCCACACACCCACACACACACCTCATCAGCTCCTTCAAACATGATCAACTCAGCTAGTGTTTCTATGTGTCTGTGTATAGGATTGTATAACAGGAGTTTAATGTGTGTAAACATGTTCAAGTTGAATCAGAGAAGCAGGTTTTTAAGCTTTGAATATTTTTGGGTTCATGTTTTGTTGTTTTTTTTTTTTTTATCTGGAGAGTCTGTGGCAGCAGGAAATCATTCATACAGGTTTAGACTTGAGTTTTTGTAGATAGTCTGGTGTTTGTGCATGTTTGGATTATCACAGTAACATCAAGGGGCGTGGAGGCGTTTTTTTTTTTTTGTTGAAACTGACCTGACTCTTATTAGCAGCGACCTTAGCGAACAGAGCCTGGGAGACCTTCGCCCGCTTCATCTCCTGCTGGATCTCCTCGTAGATCCCCGACGTGATGTTGGCGAGCGAGTCGAGCTTCAGCTGCAGCTCTGGACCGGAGATGGTGCATTTAGTCTAGGAAGAAGAAAATGTAAACATGGTTCAAAAAAAGAGCCACGTAAAGAGAGTCTTACTCTTTTAAATTATTCATATTTTGTCAAATTTGTATGGTTTTTTTTAAACATAAAAATCTAAGAATCACACTGTATTGTTTATTTGTATTTAAACTTCAAGTAAAGTGCTTTGCGTTGCTGAAGTTCCAGCTGCTAGGGTTTGGGTCGGGTCTCTACCAGCTTGGCACATCTTGAAAATGAATTATTTGGCCAATTTTTCTTTCGCAAACTTTCAAGCTCAGTCAGATTGGATGGAAATCGTCTGTGAACATCAATTTTTATATCTGGTCGCAAAATAATTCAGGTCTGTACTTTGACCAGGCCGTTCTAAATTTGTTCATTGAAAAAAACAAAAAAAACAAATCAAATCTAAAAAAGTTACAAGTAGCTCTTCAGCAAAAATATAGGAAAATATTGTTTTAAGTCAATATTGATGAAAAAAATAGTAACATTTGAAATAATTTGCCATTGGAAAAAAATAACATCTTAACTTATAATATTTGAAAAAAAATATCATCTTCTACTGGTTGATTATTTCACTTATAACTAGTACCTTTTCATCAATATTAAGGAATTTACTTACAACAAGCTCTTATTTTTTGCTGTAAAATAACTTGTAAGTTAAGACCAAGTTAGTTTTGGTCTAACTTACATGTAGACCAAAAACTACCAAGTTAGTTTTGAAATAAGACAAAACTAACTTACAAGTTATTCAATATTTAAAAATATAAAAATTAGCTGTTGCAATGTAATATATGTGACATGTGTTGAGCTAACATAACTTTAGCTAGAATAAGAAAAATCCTTCAAAGAGTTTAGTGTGTGTGTGTACCTGTGTGTGTCTGATTGTGCTGCTGCTGCTGCAGCTGCTGCTGCTGGAGATGTGGGTGGTGGCGTGGTTGGTGCTGGTGCTCCGCTCTCTCTCCTCCTGGTAGATGCGGTCTCGCTCGGCCTCTGGCAGGTTGAGGAAGTTTTGCATCGCCTTGAGGTTGACGAGCAGAGACTGCGAAGCCGAGCGAGGGTCCTCCTCCTTCCGAAGGATCTCCGACAGCAACCCCTGCAGGAGATCCAGCTTCACTTTACGAAGTTCTCTTCTTTGCAACAGCGCTAAATCTGGAACAGCAACTCTTACCTGCGTGCGGTTGAAAGCAACGCGGGCAAACACGGCTTGAGAAACGCTCGCTCTTTTCAGTTCATTCCTGACTTGCTGATAGATGTCAGAGGAGACTTCAGCGCCCGAGCAGCTCAGGCCGGGGTCTGCAGCGACCCCGGACACCTTACAGGTCCGCGAGATGGGCGGGTGATTGAGGAACTGCTGGTTGACTCCCTGAGGGTGCTGGTGGGCGAGCAGGCGGCTGACTGCCAGCTGCTGGTTGATGAGGTGAGCCATGGCGAGCTGCTGGCGAACGAGCTGCGGGGAGAGCTGGGGGGACAGCAGTCCGCCGTGACCGAGCAGGGTGGAGGCCTGCGGACGGAGTGGGGGTCTAGGGTGGTTCGGGCCGGCAGGATGAGGCAGACTGTGAGGCTGAGGGGGGGAGTGAGCGTCACCCAGGGTGCTTTTGATGGGAAGGGCTCCTGGAGCCCCCAACGTGGCCAAATGGCCGGGAGACGGCAGCAGAGGTGGAGGACGGTGGTTGAGGATACTCAGGTCCAAATCTCTCTCTACTGTACCAACACACAGTAAAAAAAATAAATAAATAAATCAAATAAAAAACTCACACTCTCTCCCAAAAAAGGGGAAAAAACAGTTGAACTTGTGAATACTGAATATGGACGAAGTAGGCACAAATACCTTTTATGTCCGACTTTTCCAGTGAGGACCACATCTTTTCATTGTATTCACCTGGGGTGACATGACATAACAGCAAGTCTTTAAATAAAATCCACAACAATTGCTCTCCACCAGATTGCTTGATTTTCCAAATTGTAGAAGCTGAGAAACATGCAATGAACCCGATTTAAAAAACGTCCCATTCTACAGATGTTTTTTCAAACACTTACACCTTTTCATACAGTTTTACAAGTGCATGAAAAGATACAACAGTTCAATTCCTTTTTTAATGAGAAATATTTTATTGCCTAAAATGCAAAAATGTAGTAAATCTGAACTAAAGCTAAACCTACACATTAGCCAAAATTTTGTTTACAGACAAAGGTATTTTTATTTTAAATGAGAAATGTACATATTGTTTGTACAGTTTTGAATTTTTCTTTTTTCCCCCCCATAAGAAGGCATTTTGAGTCTGTATACTGTAGTTAACAATTAATAGATAACTAAACTAATTTAGTTCATTTCATCGATTCATCACGATTAAACACGTCGGGTCTACTTAAAATTAAAATGAAACTACCATGTTGTATGGATGTTGCCTTTATATTTTAAATGGTCATTTTCTGTATTTATAGTCACATTTTCTATTATTTGGCAACTTAAAAACTTGATACATCTTGGTAGGGCATCAGATTTTCTCTTTACGTGCGCGACTCTTGGTGTATGCTGGTTTAGAGAGACTGCGTGTGTGTGTGTGTTTTGGGGGGAGGGAGGTACTGCTGTTTTCCATTAGGAGTTAAGAGCATTTAGTTTTGTCATGTGTATTAAGGGTGACGTTAATGTGAACCATGTGTGACAGTTCCTTCCTAACGAGAGCCGTCGCTGACGGACGTCTCATGCAGCACAGTCGGCATGTAAAGGCCGAGGTAAATATTCATATGCATACAGGGGGCGGACAGGGGAGTGTGAAAACATCAGGAAAATGAAGGCACTTGGGTAGGTGAGTTATTAACTTAAGACATGACAAGCAGTAAGTGTCGGTTTTAGAGTGTCTGAGTGTCTTTAGGAGGTTTCATTAAGTAAAAAAAGCTGTATAAACACTGCTGGTGGCTGAGGTGCAGGGGAGGCAGACTGTCAAAGTTTCTAACGTGACGGCAGGGAGACAACTTTTGAGGGAACAAACGCCACAAATGAGAGAATAAACATATTTACAAAAAACACAAAAGAAACCAGTGCCAAGACAAAGGATTAATCTGGTGTGGAGTTGTTTGGCGTAAATGTCTGAAGCCATTTTGTGAATTTGGATTTAGAGCACTTTGTAATCATTTAAGTAGAAGTTCGTCTATCTTTGTGAGTCGTTTAAGGAATGTCATTATCATCAAAGATAGTGACTCTGCCGATCAAGATAGTATACAGGCATGCTGAAGATGACTTGCTGGAATGCAGAATGAGGTGGAAAATGGATTCTGAATGTTTGTCAATGGAAGACGGGGTGGTCTGAGCATTTCAACGCTGATGATTTACTGGGATTTTCACATTCAGCCATTTTCCTGCTTTCCTGAGAATGGACTCAAAAATGACAAAGTACTCAGTTTGGGGCGGCGGTGTGGAGAACAACATGTTGTTGATGTCAGAGCACAACACATGTGGCTGTCAAGAAGATCAGGAGGTAAAAGGTCAAGAAAAGTCCTCAAAATGTGATATTATGGTTCAGACTTTTTACTAAAACTTTTGTATAGACCAATATATCTATACCAAACGTATACAGAATCACCTTGCTTAAATTCATAGCTGTATTAAAAAAATAAAAATAAAAAATTGTAAACTCACCCAATTGGAAAATTTTTTTTTTTTTTAGAAGGGATTTCAATTCTTACAATCGGTTGTGTGCTACAAGAAGTCATTTGCAACATCGGGTAACCATAAACAATTTAGTTTTACTGAAACTGATTAAATATAAAGGAACAATTTTCTCTTGTGACGGCTTTAAGTAAAAAAAAAAAAACAGAAGAAAAAACCTAACATCTTACAACTGTAATTTATTCAGGAATTCAAATGGCATTAAGCACTGCAGCTAATTACTAACTGATCTGGTAAATCTTTGCATGCTGTCGACTGTGACAGATACCAAACATTTCCAACATCGTTGTGTTGTGATGAAAAATGGGGATTTGCCTCACAGGGAGCAGAAACCTCAGAGGCTAACGTGGTGCATTAGAGCTCAAAGGGAACCTGCTTCTGACATTCATCTGCCTTCTGAAAGTGATGAAGTTTATTTTATTAACCGTTTAAAATTAGAGTATGGGTTTAAAGTTACCTTTAAAGCGTTTGTATCTCTTGTACCAGCGCCCAAACTCGTGGCATTTGGAGGTGGAGACAGTTGCGTAGTAGGAACTGTTCACAATCGCTGAGATCATACTCTTAGGGGAAAAACAAACAAACAGGAAAACACATTAGCCTGAGCTCATTGGTTACTGAAGCTAAAGGAAGGCCTGACTACAGTGCTTTGTGTTCAAATAATTTGAACCAGTCTGTCAAATTGCATCCAGAAATGTCAAGGTCTGAAGCTGAGACAAGCAAACAAAAAGTAGATCATAACTGAGGTTTTACAAATAAAAACATGAAGTGTGCGGTATGCATTTCCATTCAACCTTTCAAAATCTGACACCCTTGAATAAAATGCTGTTGACAAAACAAACTTACAAATACATTTTCAGCAAGCTACAGGAGTTTGTTTTAAGTAAATCATTTCTTAATATTGACTTGACTTTATTTCAAGTGTACAAGCTTTGAATATTTTACAGTCTTGCTCTTTCCATCACCTGAAATGGAAACATTATGGCACTAATGTGGAGCTCTGACTAAACTGAGAGACCAGACAAGAAGAGCACAAACATTGCAAAACATTCAACACCTCCTGCAGGACAACTACACACACTGGTTTAGATCAGATTATATTCATCTGTTAGAATGGACCAGTCAAAGTTTTAAGCCAGGGGTGTCCAAAGTGCATCCCAGAGGGCCATTTGTGGCAACACAAAGTATTTGTCTTTTTACGAGTAGGCTTTTTGCCTCGTCTTTAATTTCATAGTAAATAGGACCACATCTATCCAGAGACTTTTACTCAAAAAAGAAAAAGACTTTGATGCACCCAAATCTGCGTTTAATTAGTTTAACTTTGTTTGAAAACAATTGCTGTATTTAACAAAGAGCAACCAAAACCCTGTTATTTCTGAGAATAGACTGTTCCTGTTTTTGTTTCCTTAAAAAAAAAAAAAAAAAAAAAAAATGGAGCCCTTCAAAAAAATTCGCAAACAGGATATTTTTCTTCCAATAAGGTAAACATCTAAAGCCCTTTGAGTTTCGGTTCTACCTGATGTAGTACACATCCATTTCCCACCAAAAAAACTGGCAAATGAAATAGCTTGTTGATGAGAGTATAATTCAAAGTATATTCAAAGATGTTCTCCATCCAGTCTGACTGAGTTTGATCAATTTTGCACAGAGTGATGAAACCTTTCAGTCTCTCGGTCTGCAAACCTGATGGAGTCATATCTTAAAAGTGCTGTCTCAGCAGGGCAGAATATGAATTAAACTCTTGGAACATTTTGTTTCCTCTTTACAACCAAGCAACAATTGTTTGCACTTCTGTCACGCGAAATCGCTGCAAACAATCAAGTTTGCGGTTGTGACGGGACAAAACGTGAATACATTTTCACAAAAGCGAATCTATTTTACAGTTCTTTAGAGGATGTCACTCTGCAGTGCTCCAAAACTCATCTTTGACACCACTTCACCTGCGTATTTGTGCTGGGAGTGACGGTATTTTGAGACTCGGTGCTGATTTATTAACACTTACTGCCCTCCCTTCCTAATATAACCTGTGGTCACCTCCGCAGAGCAGGGGATGCACAAACTCAACATGGGAAATGCTGAAGATGAAAACTCACATGAGTCAGGCTGCGAATGTACACCACCCACACGCTTCCCCTAATCACTAATTACATCATGACTAAGTCTTGTGTATAAATCACAAGTCGAAATGACACACTGGAGGCTAATGACTACAGGGTGTGTGTGAGCAGCAGGATAATTGAGGTGTGCGTGCTTGCATCCTTTCCCATGGGATGGTATCGATATTTTGCGCGTGTGACTGAGTCAGATTACATACTGCACTAAGTGTGTGGTGAACTGATGATGAAACATGTGTTTAGAGAAAATACTTGGCTATCTCTGCTTGCACATTTGTGTGAATCGAAACCTAACTCCACCGCCTCGGAATGCGATATCCGAACGGATTGTTTTTGTTTCTTACACCTGTCTAGAGTGTAGTGTGGTCTTGCAGCAGATACCTGGGACAGGGGACTCTCCTTAGCCACAGTGCTCTGGTTGGTTTCTCTGAGGAGCTCTTTGAGAGCGTTTCTCACTGTGGCGTGGGTCCACTGCTCTGACGGCAGATCCTCCAGCCGAGAAAAGCTGCAATATAAATATTCATTTGGAGCTGACGCGTAAAAAATATTTCACTTCACACAGTTCTTAAATTAGTAAAAAAAGGTTGGAGACTTAATTGGTGAACCACAAAATAGGGCTCAGGATATTTGTGTTGCAGCAATTGGGAGAGATCTTGGTCCTAAAGTCAACCTTTTATTTGTAAAACCAAGAATTTAGACAAGTACCACAATCACAATAATGATTGAGTTAATCTTCTTTTCGGTCAAGTTTTAAAAGTTACGGCAAACCGTCTCACCTCTTCTAATATGTTTAGGAATTAAACATACACTCAGCATGAGGTTTTAAATGATTTATTTCAACTTTGCCTATTCTAGTTTGGTATAAGTCAAATATAAAATTATTTTTAAGATTTGAGAGGATTTTTAAAAAAAAATTATTTTCTCCAATCCAAACAAGGTGGAAATTCAACATTATGGCATATATCTATTGATAAGCTGCACTAATATTTTGTTGGTTTGAAGTTTCAGAGAAACTACACACTGTACAGTCAACAACAAGCTTCTGCTAGATTTCTGTTTGATTTTTAAAGGGCTAAGTGCCAGGGAAACTTAGCCTAGTGATCCGCATGTCGTTGATGTGTTTCAGTCATGTAAACTTTGCTACATTTTCCACCCCGGTCGTTCCTGACCTTTAAATTAACTCCTTTCGTTTTGGGACAATTTAGGTTGGTAGTGTTGAGGCACCATCATTCCCCCTGCTAGCTGAAGTTGAAACTTTGACCCAGTTTCCCTGCAGTGAGCTGACCTGTGCAAGAGAATCCGCAGCGTAACCATGTGGTAAACATCCAGCAACATGTCCGCCACTGTTGCTTCTGGAGCGTCCGTCAGGTAATGGATGGGCATCGGCTTCCATCGTCCTACTTTAATAATGCCTGCAAGAAAACACAAACAGAGCTCAAGTGTAAAAAATCTCCTTTAGTCGGAATGTGCTTGTCCTGGCCTTGGAGCGTCGCCCAAACGCTCACCTAGCCTCAGACCGACCCTCGACTGGAAGCACAAATGTAAACACACCTAATCACATTAGGATCTCCAGAAATCAAACACAGGCTGTGTAGCCTTGGATGGCCTTGTTTGCGTGTGCATGGACGCTTCTTTTAATTGCAAGGAGGAAAAGAGAAACAAAAATACTGTCTATTTGGACTCTAGTTGATTAATCAGAGGAGAAATATGAAATCAGTGCAAAGATCAAGGAGTGAATCAAACCTGGAATGTGAGCAGGTTTCATCTATCTGCACCATATCTGCTTCTCATTACTGGCAATGAGAAGCACCTGGAAAATAATGCTTCCAGTCCGGTCTGTCTTTCTGCAGGCAAGGTGCAGCAACAGGTAGGGGAAGGGCAGTGTTGGATTATGCTACGCTCAAATCGAAGGGTGTGCAATATGGATTTATTATGATTTTATCACGATATTTTGTGGTATAATTGCGAGACCAATAAAAGTGACAAGAATGATTTAAGACTTTTTTTTTTGGTAATTGTATGAACAAATACTGCCTGACACAGCAAACAAATACTGCTCTTTAAAAATAAACATTTGTAATACTCTTCTTTAGGACAAGTCACATAAAATGCAATTCATCACCAAACTGCACTTAATAAATATATTTTTTGATTTGATATTTTTTGATACTTTCTCTGAAAAAAAAAGAAGTAATAAAACAAACAATCCTGACAATACGGATAGTTTTAGTTTTTTAGAGAATTTTTTGCATCATTTCAGAAAAATCTTGAAATTCCAAAACTTTCTTAGTAAAAGTCTTGAAAATCATCAGAGCTTTATGATTAAACATTTCAGAAGTTTTGAAAAACTTTAAAAACCCCGTCTGGCACTGAAAAAGACAATGAAAAAAAATACACACACAAAAAACAGAGTTAAAAGGTTACATGTAATCAAATTAAGTTTGTCAAAATTTTCTCATTCTTTAACATGACAACTTAATATTTACTTGGACAAACTTTACTTGATTACTTGTAGCAATTTTTTTTTTTTTTTAAAGCTGAATCACTTGCTTTATTTTTCCCCACTGCAGTGACTCAGCTTGTTTCAGGTAACACTAAGTTCACATTTTGTCAACTTATCCTATTTTGACTGCTTGGCATTTGAAGCAAGCCAGAAGAAAATGTGCAACTGCAGGACAATTCGGGATTTTACTGAATCGTATTTAACAGACTGATGTAAGAAAGTTATAAACCTTTGTACTGTTAATCTTATGTAAAGACTCCTCAGGTAGTTTGGTTTTCTCTTGGAGCTGCTCATTCAGCGGCTCACTGAGCCTCCAGTGGGAATGTTGGCCACTTTACATAAAACTTCAGGACAAATAGTTTCCTCTGTGGTCATTACTCATTAGAAATAAGGGTCTAAAGTGAGATTTATTTTGGTTTTATTACCTTTATTTGTCACCTCAGCTTATACAAAAACCAGAAGCGACTATTAACCCCCTGGCCCCCCAAGAAAAGAAACGGCTTTTTTTGTGCAACTACAGGAAAATCCCAGTGAGAATCTGTTAGGAGTTTAAAAATAATCATCCAGTCAGAACCCTGCAAGATGCAATTCAATCACGGAAGAAAATAGAAGAGACTCTGTATAATTTTGGTTGCAACCACACTGGGGGAAAAAATGCAAGACTCCAGCCAAAAATTATTTATTTGAAAAGAAAAGGCTTATTTTTCAGAACAAAACCTAGCTATTTAGGAGAGGTGAAGGACAGGGGGAGGAGGGGACGGGTCGCAGGGCGTTGGCCACTTGGTCAGAGTGGCCTGTGTTTACGGGACACCAGGAATGTCAAACTGCTCTATTTTATGTGTGTGTGCCCTGTGCACATGTCTGTAGGCTTTTCCTTATCACAAATTGAACACCATCGTCTTCTAGGTTGGATCTCAGACTGATTGGGGGAGAAAAAAAAGAAGAAAAAAAGAGTGGCGTTTGTCTGATATAAACTTATTGTTGGGGTTTGCCATTATGATGCCGAGTGGGCAGACCGGACTGAATCGCAGGAGGAGATAAGGAAAGAGAAAGCAGACAGGTTTTATCTATAAAATACCTTTCCTGCATGTTTCATGTCATCTGATAAAGCCAGCACATCTGGGAAACAGTCGCACTTTAACTCAGCCGCTTCCGTTAATAATTACTCATCAGCAACAACACAGTGGTAGGAAAAACTGTTTTCCTTTCAAGTGGATAAACTGAGCAGACGGCCACTTAATGTCTGGCATGTTGGTGGTAAAACTTCATATGCTGCCAAAGTACAGGCAGCTAAAAACGGTAGGGCCAAACCTATAGGGAAGAAAAGCTGTAGTTTTTAAAATAAAGCACTCCAGCTACACTTAATTTAAGTAAGGATGACTAAAAACATCAGTAAAGATTTTATTTTTCATTATTTGTTACTTTGTAAAACCCAGAAACGACCTGCAATGGAGTTTACTTAAACTTTGGGGTTGCTTTGTTAAAAATTTTTAAAAAAATTAAAAACTCATAACATTTTATTGGAACAGGTGCAAAAAAGGGTCCTAATGACTAGCTTTAGTACATCCGTTAGTACAAGCTATAAAAAAAATACAAAAATTAAGATTATTTATATCTTCCATCGACTTACCTCGAGCCTGCGCTGCCGAGTTGTGCGAGTATCCCAGGGCAACGAGTGCCGTTTCCACCAGCTGCGTAAAGAGCACGTCTTTACGGACCAGCACGAACTCGGCGTGACGGTCGCTGCGGCTGTCGCAGTCGCCGGCTGCGTCTGCGTGCTCCACCACGCAGTAGATGGGGATCATCAAACCTGCCGTGAAAAGAGGCGTACACACCTTTCACAAATGGGACATTAACACGTTTTGAGAAAATGCAAAATATTGCATTTTCTCTCACATTCCAAGTCTTTAATTCAAACATTTAAAGAGCTAAACGTGAGATTCCAGGGACACAAATCAACCTGAATTTCTCCTTTGTGGGACAATAAAGGTTGTTTCTATTCTAGTGTTTATAGCAGACTTGGAAAAAGTTGAGATAAAACACATTGTGCTGCCCCAAATCCTCAGATTTGATCACGTTACATGCAAAGATTTCAGTTTTATGTGGCAGATTCATAGATAAAAAAATAAAATAAAATTTCCAACAAAGAAAAATCTGAAACGTTCATATCCATAATACCAGAAAGCCACACCAAAAGAAGTTCAAGCCAGAATAGATCAAATTTAAGCTTTTTTTGCCAGACAAAACGATGAGGGGTTGGAAAACCAACACTGTACATCACCCTGAACACATCATCTCTACAGTGAAACATGGTAGTGGCAGCATCATGCTTTTTATGGACATTTTCTTATTCTGTAATTTAGCCACGACTATACTTTATGATTTTTACTTTTGTGAATCTAGATCCTTCTGTCATTTTACTGCTGACTCACCTGAATTCACCCATTGAGGGACAATAAAGGTTATTTCAATTCTGTGAAATTCCTATGAAGCTGGTCAGAGAAGATGGGTTGACCTTTAAACAGGACAAACAAAACTAAACCCACAACCAGAGGTAGAATGGAGCGGGTTAGAGCAAAGCATCTTCGTGAGCATGAATGGCCTAGTCAAATCCAGACCTAAATCCAGTGATTTTAGATTTAAATACTGATGCTCTGCATCATCTTGAGCCATGTTTGAGCAAAGAAACAGCTGACAATGTTGAAATATCTAAAGTAGGGCTATAAAATAGTTGCATTTTTAAAATTGATCACAACCTTCACCAGTATCGCATCTTTTCCTAACCTAATCCAGCAGAATATGTAGAGGAAGAGGCTCTGGCTCACTTATTCTTTGCAATACATAGAAAACTGATTATTTTAAGTTCATTTGTTAAAAGTATTTCTCCGGAAGTCATCATTAATGTCGCCCTTTCTGTGTTTGTGTGGTCTGCTCAGTACAGTCCATGTTTCTGGAGGAAGCCAGCTTGGTGGTCTTTTTGTACAACCGGGGAGACGACTGTGTGAATGCATTTCGTCGTAACGTTGCACAACTGCATTTATGCTTCAACCACATATTAAAACCCACATGGGATAAAACTCGCTTCCAGAACCACTATTAAAGCACTTCATCCAGGACTCAGGAGCTGCGCCACAACTCCAGCGGTACAACCGGTTTCAGCGGGTTGGGCCGGACTTGTGTTTTCTCTTATACTTTTTTTTGGGCAGGCACTCAGAGCGCCGAAGAGCTGTGCAGCAGTTCACACCCATCCAGTCCACCAGTCTGTCCCACAGGAGCTGTTAATTAGCAAGCTATCAATCCTTCTCCTGACGAGAACGGGACACATCAGCCGGAGCCAAAGCCGCAGCAGCACCAGGCACGCCATCGGCCAATAACCAGACCGCTCCGTGGAAGGGCGGAGGGAGGCGGCGGCACAACGCGTCCATGTGTGAACAGATAGTTTGTGTGATGATGCATGATGATGTTCTCTAGATTAGGGCGTTATGTGTGTATTCTGGTCAATTTGCTGCCCTGGCAAATAAAAAAAAAGTGCTTTTTTTCTGTATATGTGACTTTTACATCATCCCTTTTACCTGACAGAGTCAGAAATAAGAGTTAATGAAATTCAGCTCAAACATTTCCAGCATTTAATTTTACTTTTGTTTCAAACTTTGCTCAAAAACATGAGTTTCTTTTCTCTGACAGCACTAAATATGAAACCTTTTCAGATTTAACCAGTGAAACTTGTTTCCTTTATAACTTTTTAAAAGGAAATACACAGTCACGTCTTTATAAACTTTTCTAATTTGGACTTAGTGTGGCAAATGCAGACGTAGTTCTCCAGTCATTTTTCCAGTCCTCATGCAAAACAGGCCTCTCACGGTAACAAACTTTGCTGGACAATAAATTGTTTCAGAAATTATTACAATAAAATAATATTATTTTGAGATCATTTTTTAACAATTATGATAGTATTAATGGTCTATTAATACAATATACCCTCTCAAAGATCAAAACAACTTTAGTTTCTAAAGAACATTTTAAAAAAAACCTAAAACAACAATAATGAGGTTTTAGAATTGCAATAAACAATACTATTTGAGACTATTTTTAGCTAATATTATATGAATGGCTTATTAATGCAGGTATAAAGATAAAAAACCCTTTAATTTATAAAAAGAACAAAAAAAATCCCACTGGGACTGGAAAACATTTTAAATATTCAAAATAAAAGCAACTGAAACTAAGTAAACTCGATTATAAAGTTTCAGTAACCAAAATTGCATTAAAAAAATAAAAATAAATCAGTTTAGATGGGAAAACAAGCAAAAGTGGCATTCAGTTCAAACTAACTGGGTCATACTGGGGGTCAAATATTTGAAGCGTTTCTCAAAACGATTTTCATCGATATTAAAAGGTGAGCATCTGTTGAATATTGCACTCATGTTAATTTATCATGTGATTCATTGATTTATTGCTAATGCTCAAGTACATGAGAATTTCACATCTAAAAAAAAAATCTATATATTTAGATGTTCGCCCAGGTCTCTGTGTGGAATCCTTGACACCTTACCTCCTAACGGTCTCAGCGGTGTGCCGCCGTTCTGCTGGATCTGCGGGTTAGCCGGGCTGCCGTTCACCTCCAGGCGGCTCATCTTGCACTGCGGGGGTCCGCTGCAGGCCGGGCTCTCGGGTTTTGCCCCCCTCTCCTCCGGGCTGGCTCGGTCAGGAAGGTCCGGGCTCTCCGGCCCCCCTCCTGCTCCTCCGCACTGCTCCATCCCAAGATAACCTTCGAGAGGAGCGCCCAGCACGGTGTAGGACGCTGGTGGAGAAAGGGGAAGATCTACAGTCGTAACTCGAGAAAGGGCCCGATAATTACAGCCATTGTATGAGGAACAGTCTTAAAACTTAAACACCAGCGTGATTTAATAGCATATGCAGAACCGTCACTTCTGACATGAGACTGCTCGTACGTTTACTCACAGAGGATATATAATCTTACTCTGCGTTTTTTCTTTTTTTAGTCAATACAACCAACCAATATCTTAGTTATTTACAGAAAAAGGAGGCATGGAAGGCCACAGCAGACTAAATACAGAACTGTTTATTATCCTCTGTTTAGACACAGGAGTACACAACAGGCTACCATGAAAGACGTGAAGGCGTTTAAGGCGTGGACGGAACATTATAACAATGCACTGTAGTTACAAATAAATACAACTGAGCTCAAGGAGTCATTTTAAGTCTCTGTATTTGATCTTCACATTTCTAGAAGGATTTCTTTAGCTACAGCTGCACACAGTAACGCCAAAGTCCAAGTTCCTAATCCTGCTGATAGAAATCAAATCCATAAAGCTGTTTTTTTTTGTTTTTTTTTAACCAGGAAGCATTTGTGTACGAATTTTTAATGCAATAATCTTTGTTGAAAGTATCAGTTTGAAATCTAAGACCTGAGTTCAACAAATATTTCCCCCCTCCATTGTTTCTAAACAACTACTCACCAAAACACGCCTTTGCTTTTCTTTACTTTCTAGAAAACTCAAATTGTTGGACTCGATTTAAACTTTTTCCTGCAAAAGTACGAAATACAAGATACTTTAAAAAGTGGGTTTATAACTTATGATCATCTGGAACAATTAATAAGCTCTAAATCTGACTTCAGAACCTGAAACTAACGCTGTTTTATGCTCTGACCGACTTAATTTCTGTTAAAAGAAACATTAAACAATGATGTTTAAATCAGATGCAGAAGCGGCTAAATGAGCCGCATTTGCAAAATGAGTTATAAATCGCCTTTAGCAAAGCTAACAGTTTGAGATCTCCCAAAAGATTATTTAAAGATGTAATTAAATGGCATATAAAGCTGTATGAAATGAAATTTTAGTGTAGCTTGTTGCAACTCCGTGTAATGTGAACTTCGGCCAACATTTACTGTTATTCATTTATTGCAGAGAGACAAAAGACCCAATTTTTGTAAAGTTTTAACTACAAAACGGCTGTATTTCTGCAACCTGTAGTGTTTTTTAGATGCCAAAGAGGCCAGACGTTTTGCCCTTCCCACACTTGTTGCTGCACACTGCCAGATAGCTGGCTGAAAAGAAAGGGGATACTACCCATTCTGGTCACTTGAAAGAACTTAAACATTTGGGGTTGCAGTTGTCATGCAGTGATGGAGAAACTTAAGGAACGCAACCCATCGTTCATTGTTACAAAGCAACTTTAAAACTACAGTTGGCATCCGACTGCTGGCTAGCTGACAAACCAAGAAGCCCAACTAACCAGCTAATAACAGTTTGTTAAACTTGCGTTACTCTATAAAGAGCACAAAAGCAAAACAAATTCTGCCCAAATTTACCAAAATATGACTACATTTAGTGGTGCTTATCGTTTCTTCTGTTTTTGTAGCAACAAAAGATACATGTCATAGGTAATCTGGATGTAAATATAATTTGTGCAATAACAGGAACAATTCTAGATCAGATCTTCTTTTGCTGAACCTGATTTAAGACCGTGACAGTCTTATACCTGAATTGTCTAGAATTGACAGAAGTCAGATCTTCTAAATTTCTTTAACAATCAAAGTCATAAAAAAACAAAACAAAAAGAAACAAAGAGCCAACAGCAAACTAAACGCTTATTTCCTCTTTTTTTGTGTGTGTTGTTTTGCTTCCACAATGACAGCAGTTTTGAGTCTGTCCAAACTCTCACAAAGTTAATCCGAGCCAGACTCGGCAGGAGTCGCTGAAGAGAGGACAAGAGAGTCAATCCACAATCATCACGTTGAAATAAATGCATTTAAAGCTCTCTGTTCTGAGTCAAACACATTTTTTGATTCACTGCTCCTAAATGCCTAAATACAATCAAATGACCAATTTTACAGTTGAGTTTTACACTTTAGTTGCACATTGTAGTCAAGTGTGTGGCCAATGTTTCCTTCCAAAATGTCCTCCCTCTTATGTTTCTCCACAACAGATGTTGCATCACTGAGAGGCCGATCTCCTCCCATCAGAGTCCCTCTGGGTGCAGCTGTCCATCCCACGCTGCCTTTTCTAATTCACCCATCAATCCTTTATCTTGATTTAATGACCCCTTCCACCAAAACCTAAAAAAACCCCATCTAAAATCTTCTCCAGTCAACTCATCTCCCCTGCTCCCCTTTTTTTCTCAGTAAATCCCCTCAAATATGCATTTTAGTACCGCGCAGGAAAGGTTTGATGCAACTCAGACGTACAAAGTGCTCCCTCAGCTTGAGTTTCATCTGCTTCTAATAAACACGTTTTTGGAATATTTGGGGTAATGGATTATAATCGCACCCCCCCTCCTGCCCCTCCACTTCTCCCCTGCTTCATATTTCCTCCTCTAACGAGAGCAATTATCAAGCCATTAATGAGGGAGACATAAAATGTGGGAACAGAAAAAAAAAAAAAAAAGGATGGTTGTGGTGTTTGAAGAACACACAAGGAAAGCTATTGCATGAGGAATAAATATGCAACTTGAATTAAAAAGAGCGTCGTAAAAAATTTTAAGAGGTCAAAAAAGAAAAATAGCCTTCTTCTTTGGAAATGTCTCACACAATGATAGAAGTACTGCTCAATAAGAAGGTATGGAATCCATCAATGACACGCATTAGAACAATACAGACATTTTTGCCACTCATAATGTTTTTCTGGGTGAAAATGTTATGGAAATTTAAAAAAGAAAATGCTGTAAGCTTGAGTCATTCGTGACCCAAAAACATGCAGAGCAAGGCGAACCACGAGAGCCTATATCAAAACGGGCAAAATGAAAAGAAACACTAAAGGACCACTTCACATCTTATTTTCTTAAATTTTCAACTTAATTACTATCTATTTAAATGTTAAATGAATAAACACTCACAATGAAAGCCTTGATTTAAGTTTTGGGCGGCCTAAAACGCATTTAAAACCCACTTCAAGCAACATATTAGGTGGGTGTACAGCTTAAGGGACCACACACTCCCAGCACAGACTGTGTTCACTTTACTAGCACACATGGAGGACAAATGTCATGCACTCGGTAGCCACTGATTGACAAAGCGCACATGAAAGTTGATTTATTAAGACAGGGGTCTAATGTAAAGGGTGTGTAGCAGAGGCTTAAGGGTCTTTCTGGGGGTCTGGGTCTGATGAAATCTCTCCTGAGTTCATATGATTTAAAGGGGATTTTATTGGACAGCAGGTTAATTAAACCTGGGAGGAAAGTTTTCAGAGAATTCAAACAAACAAGTTGGTAAAATAGCCAAGTATTTCTAATCAAAACAAGCAGTGGCTCCAAGTTGGATTTCATTTCTAGAATTGGAATCAATTATTAGATGAGCCTAATTGGCCTAGAAAATTTATATTGCTCTCCTGTGGATCAATTATAATCACACACCCCAAGCATATATCTACTTTAAATAAAAATAATATCAATATGCTGACTGAATCCATGTGAATTTATGAAACAGAGAATAGGATATAGCCTATATGGGTAAACAAATATCAAAGCATTTCAAAATTCAACATTTCTCCCCCTAATAAGCTACTTTAACTCATTTGAAATGACCAAATTCTTATATTTTACTTATATAGTTTATACTCATATTCTTATTTCAAATGTTCACAGTTCATCTTTTTGTGTTCAAGCAAAAAAAAAAAAAAAAATTCATTTTTGGGTGATTCAACCGTGAACGTTTCAAACCAAAGCTATAAAAGCATCTTTACCTTTAAATGTTAGCCTTTTGACATTTTATTTTATATACGTTTAAGAATTGTAAGCAATTTCGATAAGCTTAATAAGTCTCATTGTTACTTAACCTTGAAAAATTAATCAAAACAAATCTAGCAGTTTTTCCTTAAATACCAAATTACCTTGAAATAATCTGTATTTATAGAGAAAAAGTCACTGATAACAGCTAATTTGAGTCAAATTAATATGTTTTACTACGCTTCCTAAATCTTCATGTCCTTGTAAAAAATTCGGCATACATAAATGCTCATTATCACTCACTGTATGGTCGTCGTCAGTCGTTAAATTTCAACTGGAGAGGCAACGCCAAATAAAATCAGAGCTCGGTGTGCTACAAAAACACACAGCTGCGGCTAATAAAATCAGGCTAATAATGGCTCCGTTTGATCCAGGTGTCCCAAGTGGAGCACAAAAATTACAATGTAATCCTAATGTGAGAGGGAAAAACAACAAAACGGCTAATTATTCATGCTCAGGCGAATGCTTAATCGGACATATTAATAATTTTATTAGCTGCAGCTGCGTTTAACCAATTGTAGGATTAAAAGGGGAAGCGGTTAGTGGGTAAGTGATTGTTGACATTAAAAACTGAAACATTCAGGTTTCTAGACGTTGAATTGGACATGTTTAAGTAAATTTGAGTAAAAACAATTTATCTTGTAAAAAAATATTCTTCACTTGAGTCAAGTTTTGGACAAAATGTTATTTATTGCCATACTGGCCCATTTTTTGTTGTTGTTGTTGCTTTAAAACTAGGACTATTTAGGTTTTGAACTATTGCCCCCCATCCCTCCTTGCCTCTCTGTTTTATGCTAAACTTACAATTGCTGCATTTATTTTCAGAATAAACGCAGCAACTATCTTTAATATTTTCTTAAATTTTGAAACTGTGTCGCCCAGAAGCAGACAGTAGGTATTGTATAGTAACCAACCATTTAAGTGTTAATAAGAATAACTGTTTAAATAAAAACTGATGACAAAAATACAATATATTTTTTTGCTGTTTTGAAATGTAGAACATTTTAAAAAAAACATGATGCATTTGCCTGTAGTTAGCCAAATTATAACAAATGTCAAAACACCTGACAGGTTCAATTCATTTGCAGTTACATAGAAAGAAACAGAATATTGCCATACAGTGTATAAGTGGAACAATTCTTATTTTGCAGGCTTTTCTAGAAGTTCACATAAGATCTTCATAAAAACAAACAAGCAAATTTCTCAATTCCACGCCTGATAGAAAAGTTTCCAGCAAACACTCACTCACTTTTTAGGAAGTCACTGTGCACGCCGGGCGACAAACTCCATCCATTGGTGAAAACGAGTGAATCCAGCCTGGAAAAAATATGAATTCCCCAACGTTTCCCCCTTTTTTCTTGACAGAACGCAGAGCAGGAGATGCACAGAGGAGGAGTGACAAGGGCAGACTGCTGCTGCCGACGCGGTAAGGAGATGTAAAATGACACATGTAGAGAAGGAAGGGAGGGAGGGAGCAAGAGGAGGGAAGGAGATCCTGAGGCAAAACAACATGTATGAACAACTGCATCTTTTTTCCTTCCAAACAACAACGACAAAAAAACACATTCTTTTAAGTCAAAAACAACAACAAAAAAACACCAAGTAAATGTTTAGCTTGAGATCTTGTAGGCTGGGATGGAATTTGAAGCGCTTCTTAATTATTTCAAACCATCAATGAGTAATGTGATGGCAGATTTAGAAAAGCTTATTAATGTCCCAGATGCTGTGATGGCAGGAGGAGGGGGGGGGGGGGGGGGGGGGGGGGGGATATGATGGAAGGTGATTAATATGTGAACGTCACACCTTGATACTGTATAATTAGAAGTGGGTGCATCTGACTGAACATCTATTATTTTCAAGAAAATACTGAAGTTCTGACCATTTTTTAGAAGTTTTATCTCGGCTTCACATCACTCTCAGGCGGAGTACTTTGTCCCCTCTGCTGGTGAAAAGGGAAACTATAAAACATACTTTAATTTCCTTGACACCACTTTTTTGGATACAAGCTGGAATGTTCATATTCCTGTTCCCTTAATGCAACATTTCCCACAATCCTTTGTGCAGTCAGTGCCTCTTTTAATTTCTGACGCCTTTTTGTAATGTTTTCTTTTGCATTCATTAACATATGCCTATATGTACAAATGAAAAAAAAACAACTAGAATATCGTTAAAAAAAAATTTCTCACTCATTTTGGAAAGCGAAGATGAAGATGACTTCAAAGCAACCTTAGCTTTCCGAACGCCTCGGCAGAACCACAAGCTCCATGCCACGCCGCATTGATGCAGTGATTCCTTCATAAGGAGCCCCAACCAAGTACAGAATGAATATATTTTTTAGAAACCTGATATTTCTGCTTAAAATATCCCTTTTATTGCTCTTGTGCAATATTTCCATACTTAAATTTTTGAATTTTCATTCTCTTTGAGCCATAATAATCAACGTTACAAGTGATAAAGGCTTGAAATATTTCGCTTTCTGAAATGAGGGACAAAATTTTTTTTAAACTTTTTCCACAATATAATTTTTTTTTTAGGTGTACCAATAAATCAGCTGAAATGGCTTCAATTTAGTTTATTTATGTGGCTCCATTTCATCTAACTACATAGAATCTGAATAATTTGACTACACATTATAATACAGTCAGATAGAGTTAGTTAGTTACAAACCCAAAGTTAACTGTAGTAGTTCTGTAAATGGCTTTATTTAGGAAAAAGACACAGTAGTGCTGAGTCAGGAGGATTTTCCTTTGGAAAGGGACAACGTTCAGAGAATACGGCTATAATGACAGTAATGGTCCTGTCAATGGCATTCCCTGTAATAGAAACAAATATATACAGTAAAGCGCATGACCTTGATTTCTTTTATAAAGGGCTAGTATTTAGTTTTATGATCTATTTTAGTAGGTCAATTTTAATTGCTTCATGAGTTGTCATTAGTCTTTCTGCATATTGTGTGTTTTTTTTAGGGGAATGACTTCACAGGATCCATGTTGTTACTCATTTGCAGGAACTATGTGGCAGCTGGCCCAGCATGACTGGGAACAGAGGGGGGAAAAAAATAACATGACTGGTCAGAGGTTAAAATGCCTCAGCGAATAAATCATCGAAAACATATATCCTTTTCTTTTCAAGGAGGGCAACAAAAATTAGGCCATCCTGATCGGGATTTCCCAAATATGCGCGGTCTGTTCATCGCTGGCTCGTCCAAATCACAGGCCTGCTGCTAACCAACAGCGTGGTCAGCAGTTTTTGATTTATTTAAGATGGAGGAATCGTCACCTATCATTACCACTCAGCCCGTCTGCCTCCTCCTCTGTGGTTTTCGTCGCTGCCAACACTCCACCTGTGCAGCATCATCTTAAACGTGTTTGACATTCCACCGCAAGTCACTCAGCATCATGTAGGCTTAGCAGTGGCTTCCCAAGGCTTGAATGAAAGCATGCCAGGGTCTTAACCTGCTTCAGCAGAGAGTCATGTTGTTCATCATCAGGCACTCCTGATTGTGTTTATGTTACCTAACTTACACAGTGTGTATGAACTTAGGAGCAAGCACTTAAAACAATCAGAAAAGTCAACTTCCAGTACTAATTTGCTCATTTTTATATCTTTATAACTGTAATGCTCCTCTACAAAATTGACATTAAAACATTAAAAGTCAAGTAATAACAAATTTTGACTTTTTCTTTTATTTTTTGTGTGTGCTCTACTGGCAGCACACTAAGGACACGTGGGTCTGGTTGCATTATGGTGTCAGAGTAAATCATTTTGGCTATTCCTCCAGTTGACTTAGCTCACATGTTGTTGAAGCAATTTTTAAGTAAAAAATGCATTAGAGATAAGGAAATAGCATTGTATATACAGAGGAGGGAATTGTTGTGTACCTAAATTTTCAAAGTTGGTCCTGATACTAAGAAAAATACTTGATAATCAATAGCATTTTCAATATCATAGGGTTATTTTCCAAAAACAAAAATGCAATGCTAGAAAAATATAATCAATAGGGCTGCAAAATAATGTTATTATCTTAATTAGTGCCAGAGGTGGGAGGCAAGTCAGCAACCATATAGATAAAAAGAAAATTATGAAACAAATTTATATTTGTATTTATTGTATTACGGTTAAAAATAGGCATATAGGGTTAATATCTCAGATGGAAGTATGCATCTTGATTACAGTAGTACAATTAATTGGAAAATAGCTTCGTTTTTTTTTTGGCTGAAGACGTTGAAGAAACTTTCTGCAGTGCTGTATGTAGCTGATGAATGGAACGTTTGGTGGAAGGAAAAACTATGGGACAAAAGCGTACAGTGGCAACAGGGATGGCAGATTAGAAGTATCTTACTTGAGGTTAAGGTGAAAAAGGCTCAGACGATTGCTCTTTTCAGATTTCATTTCACCTAAAAGATGTACAGTATGTCCCAGAGCCCGGATAAACACTGGACAGGTGCAGGGTCCAAGTTGGATGGGGACCGGTGTGAAGTTTTCATAATCAGTGGTGATGGATCAGTGCATTGATCCACTGCAGTTTATCATTCCATTCATACAGAAGCAAATACACACAGACTGTGCCATATTATTATTTAAATAACTACGGGAAAAACAACAAGACACAAAAAACTAAATGTGCAATAAAATCCATCTGTTATAACCTCAAATATTTTTTTTGACTCAAAAATAGAGACATTTCCTGTTTGCTGATACAGCTCTAACAAAAATAGTTAGAATTTCTTCCCTAACAAATGTTCATCCAGCAGGAAACCTAAGCAGGACCCCAGACTGCAGTAGCGTTAAGTGGCCACCATAGATGGTAGAAATAGAAATGCTGCCTCTCTGTGGTGACTCCGTGGTAACGACGTTGAACCAATGAGAGTGCTGCGTTTCCATACTTGGATTCATAACATGCCAAAACTGTACCTTCTGATTTTTTTTTATTAAAAATGTCATCATATTCTTATATTTCCAGAACAAACTTTATTAAGTTTAAAACAGAAATTATATAAATATGTGTTGCAGCATATTTTGATTGGTAAAAGTGGGTTGTTTCCCATTGATATGATTGTGTTCCACTTACCTGACATAATTTAAAGCAGTCCAACTGTTATTTTGTTCCGCTCTTTTTTTTTAATGTAAGCATAAATTTAAACAGGAAAATCATTGTTAGAGGCGTCTGTTGATGTTACGGTTTAGTCAGACAGCTGACAGGTTGATTTTTTTTTCCTTCCCACTGCATGAGAAAGACAACAGAGAACCTCTTTTTGTTTGAAATTGTGCAAAATCATCAAAGAGTGTGAGGTTTCCAGTGGTTGAACTTCTTTTTTTTTTTTTTTGTGGAGTAATTCCTCATCTTCTCTCCGGGGCGGGGGGAACAGGAGCAGCAGTGGAACCATGGAGTCATATTTTGGATCCGGTTCCCATGACAAAGCACTTGTCTCAATTACAGAGGGCTCAGATGGCATAAAAGAGGCCAAAATGAGACTTTACATAAACACATGCGAATATACATCAAAGGAGACCACAAACAACAATCCTTGTGTGACCCTGCATCTAAAAAAAAACAAAAAAACACTTCAGTTTGAAGGATTAAATATCTGATTAGAATACGGCAGTATTTCAATGCATAGTTGTGTAAGTGTGTAACACTTAACATTCAAATCTTGATATTTGCCTCTTAAGTCCTGCAAGTCCTTACCAGATTAATGAGTTTTTATTTGAAAACTTTATTTTCTTTTGGCTAAGCCACTGGCACGTCGAGAATATACATCATTTTGGTAGTTCGAATTAAATTAAGACAAAACAAAAGTCTAGTGTGACTCAATTTGTCATGGGAATAAGGAACAAAATAGTTTTTTTTCCTATTCAGTGTATTTAAACTGCTGGTTTCAACTTTTTTGAAGCCTTTTATCGCTTCAACCATCTGGGGATTTTTAAAACGATAACAACAAAAAAAATCTAAACTCAAACTTAAGCACCTAATTCTGGTTTTAAATGCAGTTCACATTATATTCTTCTTGCTGCAAGGCAACAGTGTTACCAACTGAGCCACCAGACAGTCGTAGTTACACCACTCTGGACGAAAATAGTTAAAATAAATCATTAAAAGCCCAAAGTTAACAAAGAGGAGCATCTGTAAAGTTAATAATTCAAACCTGTGGATTTACTTTCTCCAATTCCCAGAATTCCCTTAATTTGTTTCTAAAATCACTGAAGTGCCAAACCCATGAAGTAAAACTGCTTAGCATGTTTATTATCAGATTTCATACAGAGTGCTCATGAGAACAGCTTAAAAACATCATATTTACACTGTAACATGGCAAACTTCAGGCAGACTGTTCAACATGCAGTAAGTCGTGTCGCCTCCGTCGGTTCAGATCTGATTTAAAGTCCCGTCACACTGACGGCCGTCCCTCATCGACGAAGCTGAGCTGCACATCATGCAGGTTCAGTATGGGCATCTGGGAGTTTGTTGTTGCCATGCTGGAGGTTTGGAAAAAGGGCTGGATGTGTGAGTGGGATGCTGCTGGGAGGGTCAGGGTCTGCAGCTTGGTGCCTGGTTCTGATAAATCTACCAGGAGGGGAGCAGTGACCAATGGGAGGGAGGGGATAGAGGTCGAAAGGCAGGGGTGCGACACAGCGGCGTGCTCATGAGGGGAGCTGTTGAGCGAAGGGGGAGCTGAGCGATGAGAGAGCGGGGGAGCGGGGTGGATCTGCTGGGAGGTAGGGGGAGGGGAGATGGTTAGGGAGCAACGGAGGGGATCAAACTGCCCCTGAAACTCGGCTCCCATGTCCAGCTGGGGTGAGTGGAGGTCAGCTTCGTTTCGTCTGTCCGGCGGATCCGCTGGAGCCTGTTGGGTTAAAACTGTGGGGCCTGGCGAGCAGCAGCGAGGGGACACGCTGGGGGGCGGAGTCACAGTGCAGGGCATCAGCAGCGTGGACGAGTTGTGGAAGAGAGGCTTTAGGAGGCGGGTCATTTCCTGCAGCTCCTGACTCACAGCTGTTACCTGGCGGGAAAGGATGCACATCTGGGGAAAGAGATGAGAGATGGAGGAAAAACACTGCAAGTTGTTGAGCATTTGTGCAAATCACTGGGCAATTAATGAGGTCAGACAGCAACCGTATGATGTTTTATTAGGATTTCTTTCCAATTTACATGGCAAAAAACACAAAATATTACCAAATATTTGGTGTAGTTTCTAGTAAAAATACCTTTGTACGCTTGAAATAAGACAATAAATTAATACAGCATGTTGTATTTACTCAGATTATCTTAGTCTGATTTTATAATGAGTCTGACATCTGAAACATTTAATGGACCTCTATCACATATTCATCCCCCAGGAAAACACAAACCTGCTCATTAAAAGTTCCTGGACACTTGAATGAACTAAAAATACATAAAGTAAATAACATCTATGCTTCTTTCTGTAAAAATGTATTAAGAAAATTTACTATTCGCATTTTTAGATGGGGGAGCAAATTTACCTCATGTTTTAGCTTTTCAATAGTCTCCATGGTGTCTCCTCCGTCCTGGGCTCCTGGGTACACATAACAGTGCGTTAAAACAGGAAGCTGTTAAACGTAGATCGACTTATTTGTTGCTTTTTGTGGTAATTTTTGTACAAACTGTCACCTGGGGTGGCTAAATCAGGGCTGGGGAGAAAACTCTGCGTCGCACTGGGAGAAAAGTCAAACCTCTGAGCCGAGCTGGTGTGGTTTTCAGTCTCAATCCCATCCACAAACCTGAAGATTCACAGCAAAAAAAGATCTGGAGTCATCTCAATCAGTGAGCGAGAATCTAGCTTGATTTAAATAACTATGATGCAGTAAGAAAGACGTTCCACATGGGGGCAGCAGATCATTTAAAACAACGGCACACACTGCATTTGACTAGAATCGAAATGTACCTTATTAACGCAAAAAAAGACCCTTAGTCTCCACAGCAGACAAAAAACAAAACACTAATTAGATTTAGCACCAGACTTGATAGAGAGTAGAGGGTCGTCATTAGTGCTGTAGAGATGCTGTAATAATAAACCAATCCCACAGAGTTCTATTAAAGTTCTAATTAGAGATATAATTGAGGCACAGCCAGAGACTATCAGCAAACATTTCAATTAAAATTTTTACTCTCGACTTGATTCATGATTTAATCCACTGCCTCTCCTCATGGCGGACTCAAAACAGCTTCTCCTCAGGGCTGCGAAAGCGACGTCCGTCCCTCTGGGAGCAGGAATAGCCTCAGTCAATTTATGCTAATGAGACAGTTTGCAGAAAAAAGGTGGCAGTGCTAATGGTAGCGCTGTTATTGTCTGTGCAGGAATTTCCAACCAAAACATGGTTGCAAAACATGAGTGATTTCTGATAAGCAGCATTCATAGTTGTGCCGAAAATTATTTAATCCCCTACACAGAATTAATCTAAAAAGTAGGCGTTTTGCAAATAAGGTGCAGTTTCAGAAGCAATAAATGGTTTTATTGGCCACATCATCGGTTTTTGGGTTAAACACCTGAAATACCTGGACTGCTCATAGGAACATTTTGTTGCATGTTAAATATCTGGTGATATAATTCTCTAAAACATTCAGAGAGGAGGTCACAAACTGGATAAAGTCACTGAATCTTCCTAGAAATATAGTAGGAAGCATTTCTTGCTAAGAACAGTAGTTACAACTGGATTTGGCAGAGAGAGGAAGTTAACTTCCACCTGCAGATTTTTCAGGAATCACTTGGTTACAAACTCCTGACTGACTGTTAAAGACTTGTATCAAGATCTGAACATACACAGGACAGGACATACCTAAGCTTGAAGGATTTCATGCTTGAACTCCAAGCCGTACAACACCGTTGACCCAAAAAGCACAAGAAAACTCGCCTCCAATTTGCTTACAACTACATCAATAAACCAAAAAGGTTTTGAGATCGGAATAAAAACTGAAGCTTGTCAGTTTTAAGATGAAGCTTATGCTGAAAAGAACATTGTGTCCATTTGGAGGCATGGTGGTGGCTCAGTGATGATGGGTCTACTCTGGTTCCACTGATGCTAGAAACCATTCAGCCTTCCAAATGAAGTTGATAAGCTAATGAAGATACTTCTTGTCTGTGATGTGGCTGAAACTGATGGTGGAGGTGCAAAAACCTCAAATTTTTAATAACTTCCCACTCACCTTAATCACCTGGGTGGGTTTGCTTCAACTTAGTTTCCTCTACCAGAGGACTGTGAGTTTGAGGATTTTGCTCTTTCTTAGCTGTTCCTTGGACTCTGGTCTAATGGTTAGACCATAGTCTTACCATTAGACATGGATTCCTTATATGTACAAAGTTTTCCAGATGACATCCAGGTCGTGGCCAGAAAAGTATATTGCACGGACGATACCTGTGGTATCGTTCCTGCATCCTGATGTGGTCTGAGAGAGCGGTGCTAGTTTGGAGTCCAGGTTACAGTAAACAAAAAGCCACTGAGACATTGTAGCCTTGCAACCTGCCTCTATTTTTTTAAATCTCAGTGCCAGAGACTTCCTGCACCTGCCTAAAAATACATCATTACAAGGAGAGCTTTTCTGAGACGTTGTCCAGCTGTCAAAAGATGGAAGGTCAGAGGTCGTGCTCAGCGACAGCAGATGATGGACTGTTGGAGAGAAGCAGCACACACCTGCATGACAATTACCAGCCAGACTTCCATATATCTACAGACCTGAAGAGTGTGTCTGAGTGGCCTAGATTCACAATCCGTCTTCTGGGGTTTATGAATGGGTTTACTTCCATGCTAGACAGAGATGCGACTGTAAAACAGTAAGATATATGCAAAGGTACCCATTCTTTGCATTTTTAAAACATACAATGAAAACATTCGTTAAAGAATTTCTATAGGACTGAATCCTACTAACCCAGATCAATGCCGGGGTGAAGTTCAACAGAGATGGAAGTTAACTGGCTCCTTACCGAGGGCTGAGGTCCGGCTGCAGGCAGCTGAAGCTCACCACGGGGATCTGCAGGCTGGAGGGTCGAGCCGGCTCGCTTATCGGCCTGAAAGGTCGCGGTGGCAGCAGCGGGGAACGCAGCGGGGAGCGCAGAGGAGAGCGCAGACCTCGGCCCAACCTCCCCAAGGAAGAGATCTTAGGCAGAGGAGAGTGTTCCCCCTCAGACCCGGACCCCTCTTCATCCTCCTTGATGGAGGGGAGTTTCTTCACAAGGCCTCCGTTGCTCTCATAGTCTGCCTGGATGGAGAAAATCACAAATTGGAGAGACATTCTTGACCTCTGTTCTAAAACTGATTCTCATATTCTTAACAACTTACAAGCTAACAGCTGCTGTTCGACAACCTCTTTTACTGACACTTATGATAAAACAAGAGTAATGACCAACTATAATAAAAAGACATCCAAAAACACTGCATGTAATACATATAATACAATGTTTAATTGTGTCCCTTACTTAGAAGATAAACCTTTTGGTACCGTTGCCTCTACTGCATTATTTCCACGAGTGCTATTTTGTGGTCTGGCCAATTCAGAAGAGCATATCCACCACCGGTTGGACTTTTACTGAACAGACCAGCTTAAACCCAAATACTTAACTTTTGTGACAACTTTGGTGCCCTTGTTGTTGCTGTTTTCTTGTGTAGATAGAGCTACAACAAGATGTATTGCAGTTATTACATTTGTTTACTCTTTGCTTGCCCTTTTCATAGAAAGTACTCATGCTACGAAGAAGTGTGGGGAAGAGACACCAGCTGCAAGTTTTTTAAAAACTCTGCCAGATCGGAGACAACATTGAACTGTAAGTTTTTCTGAGTTTAAACTAAACATTTTGGGTTCTTTGTCCTAGTTGAGATTACCAAGTTTCAAGTATTATTCACCTTGGCCATGTTGTGTGAATTGCTACTTTCTCTCACACATTTAAGAAATATGCATAATTTCTCTTATTATAATCACTTACAAAAACCTGCATGCTAAATGTTCCTATAATGTTGCACATACTCAGCGGTCTCTTTATTGGGTGCACATAGTGTTATGTTTTTTTATTCATTATTTGTTCCTTAACAGTAATGATCTCAAATTTTTGAAACCTCTCATGCCTCTGACTACGGTTGCTGTCATTTCCCTTTTTGGTCAGGAGGGGGTGCAGCTGAGTCACTAAAAGTAAAAGTGAAAGGGAACGAACGCCATTCACAAGAGCCGCATTAGTGCTGATGTCCATTCAGCTTAACAGAGAGCACTGCAAAGAAGCATCTCCATTCAAAATCAAGCAGGCATGGAAATCGTCTGAGTTCTTAAGATGAAAAATGTGAAGGGCCTCGTTTAGTTTGTAAATCCCAACAAGTTGCATTAAAGCAGACCTGCAGTCAGTGTTGCTACATGCATGCATGCTATTTTTGGGGGGGGATTCTGCACATTTTCTCTCAAAGCTGATTAAAACACAGATTTCATTCTTCCCTTCACTCTTTATCCATCTCCCTCTGTCACCCGTCTCACACCCTCTGTTTGCCGTCTTCTCCATCCAGTTCTTGGCTCACATGCCCGACTGGTATTTATAGATCACAGAGGTTTAATTTTAGCAGAGGTTTGCCTGTGGAGGAGCAGTGGAGGGGTGAGTGGGGCGGAGTGAGTGGAGAAGGGACTGTTTAGAATCAAGTGTCTGTTTATGTGAGAGCAGCACGTGCCGCCTCAAAAAGCAGCGTGCCAACACAATAATGCGTGTTTTCAGATGTAAACGCGTGCATTCTGCGAGGGTAATCATGCATGGTGACATGCAGGCACCATGCATGCTTTTTGCGAGCTGAAATATGGCCAGGAGCAGTTTCGGATTCCACACTGAGGATGAACTTTCCGTCTTTGTGCAAGGACAAATCTGCCGGGCTTCGCTATGAAGGTTTATGAAACTGTAATGTGGGATTCTCTGCACAGTCACATCGTGGCCGCTGCAGTGGCATGAGGTTAATAATTTAATCTCAAGGTGAAGCATGGCTTGAGGTAAGGGTAAGGGGTGAGGTTAAGCCTTCAGGAGAAGAGTCTAATAGATCTAGACGCGGTGAAGACACGGCTGTGACTCTGTGTGGTGGCACGTGAATGCAAATATCAGCGAGTTTCTTCCTCTTTTCCTCCCCTGCCACTTCCCTTCATTCCTGATGTTCTATCGTCTTGTCTCCATCTGGTTGGTGCTCTATTTTTATCCAGTTAGGGATGACCCTGTCCCTCCCCCACCCATCTGACGGCGCTATTTTTAGTCTCTCACCGCGGTCGATTGAGGATGCGCCACTGAATTCCCTGCACGTGCATAGATATGTTGCATGTAATATGCTTACTCCTATGCAGGCAATTTCCCCTTTTTCTAATTTTTTTTTTTACCCAGATTTGCAGAAGTTCATCACTGTTTTCAACATAGTCATATTTGCTCTTTATCAAATGAGACGCTGTGCAGTCGCAATTTTGTTGTAATACTTTAAATAAATCACAAAACAAAGATTTTTAATGCAGCCGGGCTTCATATAGCACAGCCTGAATGAAATTAGAGGACTGACAGGACTCTCTAGCAGACATGAAGCTGAAGTCAGGAGATCAGCTCAGCTGGCATAAAGACGGGCAATGAGTGGAAGGAGCATCAGGGCAGAAAAGAGTTGGGTGAATAACCTCCACCTGGCTGCTGGTTGTGGCTCCAGCTTGGTTTGCACGCTTCTAAGTTCATGTTCTCGGTTTATATTCATTAAAATTGTGGTCACAATGTTTATTATTTATATTATTGCCACACATAAAGGTGTATCTAAAATTTGCTTTATTTTGTTAAAGTCCTGTAAGTATGTGTCTCAGGTATGATGTGTCATTGCTTGTATTGCTTAACCTTCTTGGGGTGAAAGTTCAATACTTTGCACACAGTCTATTAACATCCCCCAAATGGACAAAGAATCGTTTGCTATTTTAATCAGAAAAAAGCAAGGTTAGCCCCTATAAGCATTTAGCATGCAGAAAACTTCATACTTCAGGTTTCTTGTATTGGATCCTTGCTTTCTGAACGTTGCTTTGTTCTGGCTGGCAGTGTTTCAGAATAAGAGCTGCTCCCGTTGATGTGCAGTTTTTTTTTTTCTTTTTAATTAAAGCCATCTCCTGCTCTCCACCTGCTTACCTCCTGGCTGAGGGCCGAAATTTGGCTCCACAACACCAAACCTGCAGTTGCACCTGTGAGATTCTGATTTCTGAAATTAAACAGCGTCGTCTGTAAACAAAATAAAACCATTTGAAAAATGTGCTTCTTATTTTAAGTGATGTTAAAATAGTAGCTGCCAATACCTTACATAACATTTCTGTAAGTTTATGCATTGTACTGTATAACTTTCTTTTTCAGTGAATCGTTTTCAGCAGTTTGGAAGTGGTTATCCACCTTCTTCTACCGCAGATTTTCCTTCCGCTCAACTTCCCATTAACATCTCTAGACCCAGCACTCTGTCAGCCTCTGTAATATCAAAGTCTGTGTGCCAGGAATCCATATCAAATTAGTTTCACCGAAGCAAAATCACTTCTTAGTGATATTTCCATTTATTGAGAATGTACCTGCACTTCTGAGGTGAAAAAATAAACCTCAGAACATGCTGCGGTGATATTTTAATTCTTAAGCTAAGGGTGCACATTTCCCTCTTTCTTCTTTCTTGATGCTTCCCTGGAATCACTGCTCTAATTAACATGTTTACTCACAGAGAAAATGTGACCTAGCTGTTTCCAACAGAAGCTATTCATTCATGTGTGGACTACAGCTGAGATCCGACGCTAGATTCCCAGCATCTGAATCCGCAGCTCGTGTCTGTCATCTGTTGGCGGCCTCTCAAGCAGAAACCGTGGATTCCTCTGCTCACCCCCCACACACACAGACCAGATGGCTAATCCTTCTCAACTGCAAAGGCATTGTGTAAAGAAAAAAAATTAAAATTGGAGGAAGAGGAGTTTGTAGATTAGAGAAGTCTAAGATAGAGAGGGTGCTGTGAGCGGTCATGCAGGAGGCAGAAAAATAAACCCTGATCAAACATCTCCAGTTGGGCAAAAGTGGGAGCCGGATGTTAGATGTAAAGAGTGGAGAGCCGTGAATTGCCACTAGTAGTTAGAAAATCAGTTTCTCTTTCACAAATAAAACGTGGAACACCTTCCCTGGCCAACCAAAATTACTCCAGGGAGCGCATCAGCATTTGATCCAGGAGGTCACAGATGAACCCTGAACCCTGCAGACCTCACTCGACCCCTGACTAAAGACATATAAGCTATAAATTTGCGACCTTAATCTAAAGCACACTTGGATTATGCAAAAATGAAGGTTTTGGAGCACCTTTAAAAATGTTTGGACTCTTCCACTGAAGAAGGCACATTAAACTGCCACTCGTGTGTATTTTCTGAATTTGTGCTCTACTTTCATCCCTCTGTACCTTACATATTTACGCTTTAGGTCTGTACTCAGTGATCGCTTGACAAAGAAGTCAGATTCCTCATTTGTGAACCCAATATGGCCAGTAAAGCAGATCCTAATTGTGAAATCCATTTGGGACAATTAGCATGACCTTAAATAAGCTGTTCATGCTTGAAAATTGTCCTTATTTAATTTACTCAACTTAAACATTTAAGTGTGACACCAAAAAAAAAGAAAAGAAAAAACAGGAGAAATCTGTGAAGGTGCAAATCATTTCCCACAGTCCTGCATGTGATTTAAGGCGCAATCAACAATCAGCTAACAAAAAAAAAACAAAACAAAAAAAATCATTAAGAGTAATTTGGATCACTGTAATTTAGCTGGTGAAAACACTGCATTTGCTGATTAAAATGAAAGGAGGCTGTTAAAAGCTCTTGATAGCAGCAGGTGGATAAGCGATACCCAGAAAGAGCAAATGAAATGGTAACCGGAAAGTCGGTTGTCTTCGCAGTTCCAGACAAACCTCCTGACGTTTCAGCATCTGAGGAGAACACAAGAGAGCATGCCGAACGAGGAGAAAGCTGCTCAGCAGAGGTGGAACATGCTGAGGGGATTTTGTGCTCCGTTTGGCTGAGGATGGCTTTCCTCCTGCGTTTCTTAGGAGACGAGTGCAAGTTTAAGCTTGAGGACTCTGCGTTTCGTCAAGTCAAGTTTATTTGTGTAGAACATTTCAGCAGCAAGGCGGTGCAAAGTGCTTTCCATAATCAGAACATCACAGTCACCCATTATGAAACAAGCAACAGACATTACATTTTGTCAGATGTGTTAGGGCCCCTTGAGGTTCTCCACGTTCTAAAGACCACAAACGTCAATGTACTTTATTGGGACTCTTCTCATTCTGGTTCTATTTGTTGAAAATTATTAATGTGTAATGTTGAAGAGAAAGGAAACATGTTTTTCAATCTTTTTACAAACAAAAAACTTTTTTTTTTGTTTCTGCTAGTCTTTTGAGGGAATGTCTCCACCAGCTCTATAAAATAGCGGCAAACTCAGTAAGCTTGGCTCTTGCGACAAATTGTGAATTGGATTTAGATCTGGACTTTGACTGGGCCGTTCCAGTACATATGCTTTTATCCAAACCATTCCATTCATCTTACACTGAGGTGTAAGATGAACCTACACCTCAGTCTCAGGTTTTCTTCCATGTTTGCCCATCAACTTAACCAGTTCTTCTTTCTATGCTGAATGCTATCCCCACAGCATGATGCTGCCTGCACCGTGTTTCGCCACAGAGCACTTTCCATTTAGGCCAAAAAGGTTGCTTTTGGTCTCATCAGTCCAGAGAACCTTTTCATCTGTTTTTCTTCAAGCTTGTGACAAAGCACTTCTTTTTGCTTGCCACTCTTCATTGTTCCAGCGAAAACGTGAAGCGTCAGACTGAGAGTCGGCCAGAAAGTAGCAGCAGCTTTGAGAGAGTCTTTGAAACTTTCATTCAAAACTTAAGAAGGATTACGGGAAGGTCTCCCCTATTGGAAGCAAGATGTAGTGATATAAGTAATGGCTTGTGCACAGAACAGTCCTGCACACTGTGTGGTATGTTGTGATTCATTTTTCAATCTCTAACCCAGCGATTTGACCTCAAGCCTTTCTAGGAGCCAAAGTCGTCCTTATCTCGAACCTTACCTCAACCTAAAACTTCTCATTTCGGAGTTTAATTAGAAACGCGGCCCTTGTTTGTTGACATCAGTGGATTCATATTTTTACTTAAGAGCTCAGTGACTATTGCCTCCCTTGTGCTGCACCCCTAACCAATCAAAATGCTGGAAATCACCTCAACCGGGTAAAACGCAGAGCAGTCCTAACTCACCATGAACCACACATGCATACAAGTCATCGAAAACTTGCTATATTTTTAAAAATCTTTTAAAATATGTCTTGATACTGCCGTCCTTGCCAACAAAACCAACATTTTTATTTATTTATTTATTTTTTTGCTGACAGCGACTTGCGGCTGTACCTCGGTGCTGTGTCCCTCTCGCAGGTTGTACGTCAGGTCGTGCTGGATCTCGGTGATGAACTTTTGGGCGTAGTCGGGGTAGAGGCAGAGCACCTCGCGGAGCCCTTTGAGGCTGATGTACTGCAGGTCGCAGTAGGTGAGGGCCTTCACGCAGGCGTTGGTCTTAATCACCTCCTCCTGGGTGAGGCAGTCGGAGCCGATCAGGTCACCCCGACCTTAGAGGGAGAGACACAGGTACTTGAAGGCGAGCATGAAAGAAAAAACTGTCTGAGAAAATCTTTTCTTTTTTCCCAGTGAAGTTGTGTCTCGTAACATGGATTCTAACACTCGGTGTGTTGTGGTTTTTAAAGCACGCATGGCATGGAAGGATCGGTATTAAGAATACAACAATGATACAAATAAATATTGAATTATTAATACCTTCTAAAGTTTTTCTCCGTTTGCCACCTTAAAGCCACAAATTTTAATGCATATTCTCTGAATCTTGTAAAGAGGAAGGATCATTACAGCACTGAACAGAATAAATGCCATATCATACGTGGACAACCTGAAATACGAGCAAATCTGTATGCGCAATAATTTGGTTCTGTAAGTGTTCACATCCTTGAACTAATATCACGCCGAATAACTTTTTGATTCAGTTTTGGCATTTGCCGCTCTTTCTCCAGAGTCTGTCAGAATCCCACATTTTCACTTGGAAGTATTTGCACACTTTGCTGTTAGAAAGGATGTGCAAGTCCTTAGATTATGAGACCATCCTTTCTCCAGATATTTTAATTCTCCCTTAACTTCCCCTCTCTTAAAGATTGGTGTTCAACTGTGAAGATGAAAAAAAAAATCAAATCTCTCTTCATCTTCCTTGCACACACCAGAGGCTTTTAGGTAAAAAAAAAAACCTGATTGGTGCTGTTGAGTTGTATTTGCAGGGGTTAGGAACAAGAACCAAAATAACTAAAATACGCAAACACTTTAGAAACCTTGTGTCAAAGTCTTGTCATGATTCCATGATGGCCAAATTTGTTCAAAACACATCTAGTGGCTGTTCTGTTGTAAGTATTCATGTTTGTTCAGTATTGTTCTCTGACAAACCTGAGATAACATTTCAAACAACTTTTTACTCATTAGGTGACTTCCAAGAGACGTGCCAGGTTTCTATTTGTACAAAACTTTCAAAGCCACGACTGATTGTGTTCTCTCTTCTGTGCGGAGCGAAGCGTTGGAAAGCAAAGTGGCCCAGTGTTACTCGTTGTTGCTTCTGCCTCCTTGCTTTGCGCACCGTTTCCACCTGCGCCGCAAAGCCGAAGTGGCACTGCCAAAGCCGCTCAGTGCTCACGTGGTTATGTAAGGGAGAACAACAACAAGGAAGAAGAATAGCACATGCATTTCCTAATTCTCCTTTTGCACAGGAGAGAGTGTCGTGTGTGTGTGTGTGTGTGTGTTTGTGTTTCTGGGAAAGCACACGAGGAGGAGGGAGCAGAAAGAGCTCAGTGCTGTTTTAATATCCACATGCCGGCGCACGAGCATCAAACTAATGAGCACGGCGTCTATCCTCTGTGGGCAGCGCTCATTTTATTATTTACAGCAGTTAGGCCTTTGGTTTAAAAAGCTGCGTTGGTAATTTTTGGTCGGCGCTTTGTATGAGGCTGAACTGTTTCCAGGACTGTTTGGGATTCTGTTTGTGCTTCTGTATTCTGTTTTATCCTTGTTCTGTGGACGGGAAGGAGTGTCAGCGTTCACGTTGCGGGACATGACCCTGGAGAGGCTCTTTTATCTGGAGGAGTAATACTGACACACGTCTGAGGCTTTTCAACAAAGGGGGAAGTGTTTAGCTTTTTTTCCACTCATTATTTTCTTTGGTTATGATTTTTTTTTGTCTTTTTTTTATCCTATTGAATTACAGGTTGCACTTGTGCTACCAGTTTCTTCACTTTTAGCTTTTTTTGGTCAGAAAACAAATTTTTAAGATTGAACTTCAAAAAGCATTCTTCAAATGATGATTCCATCTTTTAGGAAAAACAGCTATACTAACCAACCTGACCCTGTGTGAACATACAAGTGCCCCTCTGGTTTATCCACAAACTGGGATTGTTTTTTTTTTTTTTTTTATTAAAACAGCACTTGTCTTACAACATGAAGAAGGCAAAAAAAAAGCTCTCAGAAAGCAAAACTCTGAGTTTGAGTCTGAAACTCAGAGATGAAAAACAAAAGCCCGATTCACTTTTACCAAAAACCAAGATGTGCCCATTTTTGTTTCAGGGGCCGTTGAAACAAAAATGGTACTTTAAGTTTGGCATTAAGCTAGCAAAGAGCATCATGCCCACTGTCAAACATGGTGGTGGCAGTGTGGTGATGTGGAGCTGCTTTGCTGCTTTAGGATTGATAATACTTTTTGCTCTCTAGCAGAAAATCCTGAAGGAGATTTGCAATGCTAAAGCAACTCTGTTGTTTTTCAGTTCAGACTTTTACTGGCCTTTTACAAAAGCTTCAGTTTAGGCTCTTTTTTTCTACTGTACTCGTCGTTAAACACTATGGAATATAATCCAATGTGCCTACATTAAAACAATTCTGCAAAGAAGAGACAAATAACATTCTTCCAGCGATGGAAAGGACTCATTGTCGTTTATGTCAAGCAGCTGAGATAAATGGCAAAGAATCACAACAACATCATCAATTGTTGTGAAGAAGGGCAGCGCCATTGATGTTTAGGTTCAAGATTTCAGACTCTGGTTTGGATTTTTCTGTTCACTCAGCATTTTTGAGCATGACAAAGAAAGCAAAAACTGCAGAAATCTGTTTGGACCGGAGCTGGATTTGCAAACGGGAATTTATTGTCCGGCGTTGATCCCTGGTACCAACATTTTGGGTTTAACTGGTGTCGGAAAGTGAGTTTAAATTTCACATTCATGCAGTTTAAAGTTTATCAGGACCTCAGGGCTCTGCTAACCATCTCAGTGAAACTCCATATTCCACTTGATGGGGCGTGAATTGTTTTTCCAGAGGGGCAGCTTAATACCAACATTACCACAGCTTTGTGAATACTGAGCCTGTGCTTGATTAGGTTCTGACTCTCTGCAAAACATTGAATGATCAATGACTTCATAAGTGCTGAATGGCTTCTTTTTCCTCGTAGGTCCTTTTTACAGGTTGCAATAATCATTCAGAAACGTTTGTCAGAACAGAGTTCATAGTAATTTTTATCATAATTGGACTCTTCTTCTTCTTCTCGATGATGATGCAGCATTCGCTACATTTTCTTAAGCCAAACTCCAACGTGTCAGTTTTTGAGTCACCTTCCTACCGGAATCTAGGAGGGCTTCTTTGGTTTGGACTCCTCAACAAAAAAGACCTTCAAGATTCAGGTGGAAAAATGGCTCTGATTAGCGTCGAACGCCTGGTATGCACCGAATCTGATGAGCTTACCGATGATAGATGAAGCAGAACATAAAATCCTGGAACTAACATGGATGTAAGCTTTTGATGACGGTCACTGTAACACGGTTTCATTTACCCAGAATGGCCAGAACGGTGTTATCCTTCAGAACCTCCATAGATCCTGAGCAGACGAAGTATATCGCCTGGAGAGCGTCGCCCTGGCGGATGAGAAACTCTCCTGGAGCACAAAAGGAGGTCTTGATGATGAGCGATAGGGACCGGAGACAGCCCCTGCTGGCTGACTCAAACAGCGGCAGCTGCAGCAGCTCTTTATTCAAGTGCATGGCTATGTCAGCTCTCAGCTCGTCCGGGAAGTCCTTCAGCAGCTGGGGAGAAATTCAGGAGAAAATCGTCACTACATGGGCTACGCCCAAGTCTTTACGTTGGTTTAAGAGACGTCTTCTCTTTCTGCTTCGTTCTCTGACCATTACTGTGTGGGAGGGGGGAAGTAACTGGCAAAATTGAACCTTTCACCTTCCCACATAATCACAACCGATACATGCATCTAGCAAACAGCTACGCAGCGTCTCCGCAAATTTACAGCAAATGCTTCAACTCATAAAACTGATTTTTATATCAAATTAAGATAACCTGAGTAAAACTAAATGCCTTTTTAAAAATAATTTCTACTTAAATACTACCAGACCTACACTAGCACCTGTTTGATAACAGGTAATAGGCAAAAGATCTCCTGAATCTGCAGAAATCGGTTGATTTGGATAGAAAAATCATAATTTAAATCAGTTCATCGTTGATTTATATTAAAATTAGTTTGATGATCTGCCAAATTTACATGTCACATGAAGAAAAGAAAAATAAATCTGTAAGGAGACAGATACTTTTTCAGAGCACTGAAAGTAAAATCGAATCTATGGAACGCAAGTTATTCCTTCTTCTTACTACACAGTCTGCTTACCATCATCTTAACGTTTAAAAAAAAAAGGATTATCTAGATTTGAATTCATGGAAAGGCCCAACCAAGTCTGAACTTTATGTCTGTTCATTAATCTGTTAAATTAAGAATCACTCCAGCATGATGGGAGCCAAAACACAACCCAAATCCTCCCTGTCCACTGAAAGGAGGCCTCAGATCAAATTAATCCTACTGCTACATGCAAAGTCAATCCAAATGAAAACGTTTTACGCTTTATGACACATTTCAAAGAATTGAAGTGATTGTTGGACATTTGACCTTTCAAAAACCAAACATTTACAAACAGCTTCTCCTCTTAATAGTATTTATATTTGCTGAATGCCACATAATGAGAGACATAACATGTCAGAGTCGTTTCTGAATGTCTCGACGTTTGCGTACGGTACCTCGGCATTTGGTGTCTGAAGGTGAACAGTTCCATGTCTGGCTCATGCAGTTGAGCCCTCCTACCTCGCTGACGTCGATGCCGTTGTTGACGGACCAGGTTGTCTGGAAGCACTCCATCATGCGCTGCTCCAAGGCCTTCGGTAGCCGATGCACACGGATGAAGTCCTTCAGGTCCTTGGTGCGGGTGTGGTAGAGGGAGCGACGCGAGTACATCCTCTGAATGATGGCCGTCACATTTCCGAAAACCACAGCATGCATTAAGGCTACGGAGGAGACAGCAGAAGGGATAGACGGGCTTTATACGGGCTCTTCTCTTGTTGTTTTTCGTATTTTGTTTATATTCTCCTGCCGAAACCTCCAGGAGAGGAGTATTTCAAAGATTTTATAAGGCAATTCCCTTTCTGTCATCATACTTAGCGGTATGTTCAGAAAACGGCATGCGTTTGCATTTGTGATGATAGGCTGTTTCTTGGTTTTCCTCTCAAACATCCAGTTGACATATAATCTACATAAAACACCAGCAGAAGGAGCAGAAAAACTTTGGTGGTTGATATGAAGGTTTGGTAATGCCAGTGAGCTTTGGAGCGGTTGTTGTTGTTGTTTTTTTAACCTAACTTAAAAGGAAAATCTGCCAAATGTATACATTTTTTAACAGATTAACCATCAGATTATGAAGATAATCCTCAGTACAGTTGTTGAGGTTTAGCTCACCTCCGATCAGCATGGTGCAAATCGAGAAGATCTTCTCGGAGTCGGTGTTGGCCGAGACGTTGCCGAAGCCCACGCTGGTGAGACTGCTCAGAGCGAAGTACAGCGATGTCACGTAGGAGCTCCTGACAGACGGCCCGCCGCTCAGCATCATCCCCGAGCCGTTCAACATCCTCAGTCTGGTCCTGGTGCCGTTCCACTGGCTCGGGCCCGCCGCCCCCGTCACATTCAGCGCCTCCAGCCCCGAAGCGTTCCAGTGACTGGAGTTGGCGGCTGTCACTGCACCGTGAGGGGAATCCGAAATGCCCAGCAGGGAGGTGAGAGGAGTCAGGAAGTATGGCGTTCCCAGACGTTTGGCCAGTTCATGGAGCCAGCCTGGTGGGAGAAGAGGGACCGTCCAGAAGAGGTCGCTAGCTTAATGAGAATACATAGGTGACCTTTTCTTTAAGGTTTTGCAGTGAAAACAATGTTTGGAGCGCAGCAGGAACTTTGTCATGTTTGTGAATTCAGATAGACAGTAATGGCTCTCTAACATTTCAGGAGATGTCAGGATGCATTTATTTTTGTGCGCAGATTAGATTGGTCACCTTTTCCTTTCAGTGAAGATGCAACATTTTTATTTGTTGTTTGGAAGGAAACATTGATAGAAATGAAAAAAATTAGTTAGGTAGATACATACAGTAAGTAAATAACTTCCTAATACCGAAATGGTAAAAAGTTTGCAGCGTAAGCAAGCTCAGTTGATGGAATAGAGTCACTGACTTTGCTGCAATCCCTTCTTTTGGTGTGGAAACAAATAAGAGCTTTACGGCCTTTTCTATACCAAAACTCAAAGATTTCTTCCTCAAGACTTAACAGTTACTTGCCAACTACTTTCTTGGAACTTTCTGGCTCTTAACCCAGAACTTAGCAGATACTTTCAGAAAGCCCTTAGGTACCTTCCAAGACTTACCATGCAAGTTCCTGAAACTATTATTTTCAGTGAAGTTCTGAAAAGGAACATTTAAGAGCCAGGAAAGGATTTGGTGTCATCCAAGAAAGTTTGGGGAAAGTACAAGGTAAGATCCAGAATGCATCTGTTTGAGTAAAGCTGCTGGAAAGTTCCGATAAAGTCAGCAAGTCCAATTAAAGTTTCAGTAAAGTTCCTGGTAAGCTGCAAATTATCTGGAACGTTACAGGAAAGTAACTAGTAAGTTCTATTAAAGTGTTTGCTAAGATTTGGTAAGTATCTGGTATGTTTCAGGAAGTACTTGGTAAGTTTTGGGAGAATTACTTTGGAGGTTTTAGGAAAATAAGCAGTAAATTCTAGTTTTTGATTGTAGTACTGGCACCTCATGGTCCAGACTGAGATACGAATTTGCTTACCTACATTATTTCTTTCAACCAAAACAATATCCTTTTCAGTGTAATGATTTATAGTGTGTAAATATATTTTCCACATTTCCTCAAGCGATGGAGATTATTATTATTATTATTATTATTATTATTATTATTATTATTATTATTATTATTATTATTATTATTTTGTCTTGCCTTTAAATTAAGAGCTTATCTTGTCTTTAGATGGTTATAGTGCAGTGTGCTATGTTTTTAAAAAGATTTGCTCACTTTCATCATAATATGAAAGCAGCTGAGGGTTACAGATGAAGGATTCTGAATTTGTGATTGTATTTTGTGACATTTTAAAAGCCATGCATCCACATACTCATTAACCCTGAGTGTAGGAGCACTGCTCTGCCCATCGGAAGCAGTTTTATCTTGCTCAATTACACACCCTCTGATTAATGGCTGACCCTCTTCACCATCTGCGCTGCAGCCCACCCCCAGTTTATGGTCATATTTGCATCCAAGGAGAGACCTTTCCATTTGTTTATGACCAGTCGCAACCTTTTTTTTTATCACAGTTTTCTGATTTAAATCCCCAGAGCAGTACAGCCACTAGCTTCACTTACGCCTTTATCGTGTTGTTGTTTAGCACTGGTGAGCGCAGTGGGAGGGGGAACGGATCTCCAGAATTAGAAGTGTTTTCTCAGGAAGAGAACAGGCAAACACCTAGTGCCTGGATGCTCTGCCGGAAAGTAATTCACATGCTACAAACTATGAAGGACCATCTTACGTCTGGTGATACATGAGCTTTCTGGGAAGGTTCAGCAATTGAGTTTCTAAATGCCAGAGACAGCCACTGAAATATGTACGTCAGTACTTTTGACTTTTCACTGAGCCTCAAGGAAAAAACCTCAGACTTTGAACAACAGAAGAAGAAGACAAGAGTTCAGCTAAGATGATGGTTGATCATCAGGATGAATGATGAGGGGCTTACTATGTTAGATGTACTATGATGGAAAGACATCCATCCATCCATCCATCCATCCAAGCAGACTGATAGACCAACCTATGTCCCAGGAGGCGGGGTTATTGGTCTCAATCTCGCTGCGCCCGATGAAGTACCAGACACAGGCCATCCAGTGTGCCAGGAGGGCGAATGTGGACATGAGCAGCGTGAGGACCACGGCGCTGTACTGGGAGTAACGATCCAGCTTCTGCAGGAGGCGAAGAAGCCGAAGGAGACGCACCGTCTTCAGCAGGTGGACCCCAAAGTTCTGGGAAAAGGTTGAAGTCCAATAAAATGAAACAAGTAAGAAGAATTGGATATTAGGAAGTGATTAGTTATTCTGACATGGAGTACACTGTTTTGAGTGACTTTAATCAGCCTGCAGTCAGAAAACTTTAGTAATTTGAATCACTCCTGTTTTTAATGACACTTAAGCATTCAGAAATGCCGTACAGACGTACAATAGATTAAATAAGCATCTGATCAGAGATTAGTGATGGATAAATATGTTTATACTGAAACTGGGACCCTGTTGCGGTTATCATAGATCGGATTTTCCTGCAGCATCATGTTTTTTTTTTGAGTAGCAACAGGTGGTCAGAAAACTAAATCTGCCTGCGCTGCAGCTGAGGCTGAGCGGTGGATCTCTGCAGCTATTCCAGAGCTACCATGGGCCTCTTGGCTGCTTTTTTGATTTTCATTGGCGAAATGCACTACGTTGTGTCGGTTTATCGCATAAATCCTAGATAAAATACAGTCAAGTTCCATTGCTGTGACTCAACACAATGTGGAAGAGTTGCAGGGTTATAAATTTATTGTATATTCTCTGATGTGTAATAATTTCATTGCCATTTATTTTGTAGAGATCTAAAAGATCTAGTGATGCTCCCCACAGTTCAGTTGGCATTTTCAACAGCTTGCATCCGCTTGGCATCATTTATTTAATCTGGTTCCTTTAAACTGTAATTTATCCTCAGCCTCCTCATTTATCAGCCTAATCGCCAGCTAACTAATGAGGAGTTACACAATGAAGCTTGAAGTCTTTGGTTTTTTTCTGCCTTGAAGGAACAGTAAAACACATTTTGAAAGGGCTGGAATTCAGGGAAATATTGTTGTCCACATTCTAATTGCGCGCACTTGATATAATTTTGTTGCCATGGTGTTAGCCGAACGTTTGAAGCCTTATTTAAAGTCTACTTAAGTCAATGCCTGTAGAGAGACTAACAGCAGGGGGAGGCTACCAGGTAAACTCGAATGACGTCTGCGCACTTAAACGCGGGGAAGTGAAGGAGTGACCTTTTGTGTTTCCTACAAGAGAGGTCTGTCGGCTTACGGACGTCTTTGAATGCGTCAGACTCACCACACTGATGTTGAAGGCGTACAGAAGGTCAAAGGGCAACGCTGCAATCAGATCCACAAACAGCCAGGAGGTGACGTAATGAATGCAAATGGAGCGGGCGTCGTACACGACCTGCCCCGATGTGCTAACGTAGGTCGTTCTGAAATTTAGGACAATATCTGCAACGTAAACACAGTGTATGAACAGAGAGGCAGCGACAATTACTTACTTCTGCGGCACAAAATATTGGGACGTACGCTTATTTTTAAAACTTATTATTTTACCATATGGGGAATGTTCAGCAAAAACTAGTAGCTTAGCTTAATAAAACGAGGAGGATTGCAAAAAAAATAAAAAATTCTAAAATTTCCAAACCAAAACCGATCAAATCTAACACCACCAGAAGTAAAAAAGAGCTGCCAGATAACCTAAATTTAAATTTACACAAACTTCCTGCAGCGGCTTTAGAAAAGAAGCCATTTAAACTCAAATATAGCCAACAGGCGCTTTACAGACACCATTTATACAACTTCCTGTGGCAAACAGTAAAATGGTGCCAGTGTATGTAGTGTGGTAAGGCTGTGAACAGTTAAATCAGCAGCACATTATAGATGTACGGTGCTGTAATTACACTCTCACGCACTTCTTCTGTCTTTGAAATTTTGCGTCTTAGATGAACAAAGCTTTTATGTCATACAAAAATAACTGAACTAATTCAGCTTTCATTTTTTATTTATTTATTTTTTGTTATTTTAGTCCCAAGAAACTCAAAAAACATGGAAGATTTCATTGCTTTATGTGTAAGACAAGTTATCAGTGAGTACTGAGTATTTCTCCTTCCCAAACAGAAGTTATCTCTTCATACACCTGGTCAGGTACCACAAATTTCACTCTCAGGTTGACCCAGATTGCAAATATGAAAAAATAAAACTCAGGGCAAACTGTGTTCACCCAGACCTGGAGTTTGTTACGGATGGGATGTGAGCTTGACCTGGTTCGTGAAATCGTTCAGGGAAATAAATCACTCAGACAGTTAACGGCAAATTGTGACAGAGGGAGCTGTTTCAAGGGCTGAGAGTAACGGATAACATATGCTGCAGTAACTGTACAGCACTTCAACGAATCCGATTACATGGCACACCTCAGTTTTGCCATGTTGGGAAGGAAATAATAAGATGTAGGTGGAGTACGATCCATCATAAAAAGATAACCAAGGATGAAAGATCAGTAATGCTTCTGCCAAAGTAAAACAATTGAATAAATAAATGCATATGAGACATAGAAATCTTACCGATGATGAAAAGTATCTCCACCAAGATGTCGCTGACACTCGGAGGGTTTCTGGCCGCCGAGGCGCCGTCTTCCCGTATCTCTACAGCGGTGAAGCAAACGTTGTAGGGAACAGTGACGGCTACGTAGAAGGTGGCCAGAAGGATGAGCCAGTCCCAGCCGGCCTTGAACGCACCGTAGTGAAGGAGGATGAAGCGGGACTTTTGGACGTCGGCCACCTTATACTCTGGGATTGGGTTGGCATTGGCTCCGAGAACACTCTTCAAACAGAGAAGCACGTGTAACCAAAAACACACCCTAGAGACCATAAAAAGTTGGAAGGCTCAAAACAAATACTTGTTCTAACGGGTCACCGCTTCAATTTCTACCACCCATCCACCTGGATTACAACAGCGCTTGGTAAAAGATGTTCAAACACAGTATGTCTCACATTGTTGATTTTCAGTTTGCTCTTGGTTTTGTCCTGTTTCTGGAGATGACCAGAGAGATGGTAGAGGACGGCACGACTGCGCCGGCGCTCCATGTTGCACCCCGGGGGCCGATTGACCTGATGGACCTCCAATCCCTTTTCCTCATCTGAAAAAAATCCACAAAAAAGTCCAACAAGCCAAGTTATTCATTGTTCAGTATTCACGTAAAACCACAGAACAATTTGCAAATACTGAACCAGGAATTGTACATGATACATTATTAAATCTTATTAAGTCTTGTCTCCCTTGACTTCCATATAAATACTTTAAAAAATGAATATATAAAAAATATTACGGTTTTAAATAGCACCCCCAAAGCTTTCATTGGTCTCAGTTTCTGCATTTGCAGGCCTTAGCTTGTCTTTCAGTGTTGCATTTATCAGTTGCTTCTTCTGACTGCATTACAAAGGCAGGAAGCAGCTCTGTGGAAACGCAAAGCTATCTTCTTACAACCCTCTGCTGCTGTTGCAGGGATTAATTACTATGGTTGTCAAAGAGCCGAGCAGCATCTTGCAGGAATGCGCAACTGTTGACTGCGGAGGGAAGGACTGGGGAATCCGGAGCGTTGATAAAAGTTTTCCTGGCCTTTCCTCACAGGGAAAGGCCAGATTTTCTCGCAAACAAGCCGTATCAAATCAATCGCATCCTCAGAACAATCCCATTCCTTCCGGAAGTATATATTTGCAAAGATTTTGGGTGAGGGAGAAAAGCTTACAGAAAGAAATGTTACATTTTCAGAAGTTTGTATTTGAAGGTAAGTATTTGATGGTGGTGCACGTTCATAATTTAGGTCTCTTTTGACCATCTTCATTCAGTTCTAATCCCCAGAAAAAAAAGATGCCAACTGAACTTTTCCTACAATTCCTGTGTTTGCAAATGAAATACCACAGAATATTTTTTTTTATTGCACAGTGTCCACATTTTAATGTATTTAGCATATTGGCCTGGTGCAAAGTGGTGCACAAATTTCACCACTTTGGCATGTTTATTCACCAAAATGGGAGGAAGTCCTGAGCAGAAAGGAGGATTCATGACCAAAGAACCCAATATATTTCTGAAAAAAATTTGTTTCACCTCTTACCAAACTCCCTTCTTAATAAAAGCTCAGCTGCAGTCCCTCCACTGAATCATTTCATGTGAATTACAGTGGAATTGGATTTTTTTTTTCTTTTTCTCATTTTCTCGCTCACCGGTGTCAGAATCATTGCTCTGGTCCAGGTCCTTATTTTCTGTGATGTCCTTGTGCGAGACCAGGAAGAGAACCACCTCGCTCTTCTCATTCTTGATGGGAACTATGTCCAGCAGACACCAGAACTTGGAGCCTTTTGTTGAAGAAGTGCAAACATGAACATCATTTTTGCAGTGATATATACTGTATATATACAAATATACAGTACATAATAGTGTGAGTGTGACAGCGCCTTCCCCTTACCGCTCTTCTTGTACAGAACAATCTCAGTCTTGAACTCCCGCCGTTCGTCCAGAGCCTTTTGCATCTGTGAGGTGATTCGGTCGCTGGTTTCGCCGCCGTACAGGAAGTGGCACATGCAGCTCTTCTGCATCAGCTCGCCGCGGGCGAAGCCGGTCAGCTCGCAGAAGCCATCGGAGCAGTAGACGATGGGGAAGACGGACTGGACTTGAGCGTTTCCCAGAACAAAGTTACTGTCTGGGTAGACGGAAGAAAACGAAAAACCACACAGGGAAGGAAAAGACAGTTAGTGGTACCACAGGGTTAATTTTTTTGTTATTGTTGCTTTTGTCTTTTCACACTTAGTTGCTTTAAATCACTCAAATTTCTTTTGTCAGACAATGGTAAGCTAGGTAAAACCAATTTTTTTTTTGGACAGATGAGTCACAAACCTACTGATACAATCAAAACCAAACTGACAACATAAAGTCGACTGACAGAACAAATTCAAGAAGAGATGACAAAAAAAATATTATTAACAGGTCTGCAGGTCGTCTGTCATCTGTTCTTGAACTTGTTCTGTCTCAGCTAAGGTCAGAGTTCAACAATAAGGAAGATAGACTATGTGGAAGTGGCATCCTAAGGAGAGCTCCAATGTTCATTTACCAAAAGATTTCAATGATCTTCAAGGCTTTTGGGAGAATTATTTTTCTGTATTGATGAGACAACAATTGATGTGCAGTGAAACCGTGTAAATGTGATGAAGAGCAAAAACAATAGCATCATGTAATACTGTGTTTACATGACAGCGCTGAAATGCGTAATTTTCAGAAGAAACATCTGGATTTTCCTTCCCGCTGTTCATAAACAAAGCCCGCCGGATGAATGTGGGGCAATTGTGAAGCGCCTCTTTAAAGATGAATTGCGCTACTCGCCCCGTCATTTTCACGCTTTTCATGATTTATGAAGTCGAGAGGTCTTGACCTACAATTTCCCCAGGATTTCATGCTAATTCACAGAAGGCAACATTTATGCAAAAACGTCTTCTATTGCATTTGGGTCTAAGCTCTGGAAAGCAATTCATCCCACTTTGAAGGCGAGTCTTTGATGAGAATTTAGCAAGCCTCCTGATTTTCAATGAACTCCACATTACTACCATACTCTCTTGTTTCTCTTCTTATCCATTTTAGTTCACGTCACCTCTGCTCTACCACCTCTATTCCTTCTACAAGGCTTTATTTTAGAGAAGTGTTGCTGCAAAAATCCGAAAATATATTGCTCTGGGCTACAAAGATAACCTGTAGCTATGGGGCAAAGGCGGTTATTAAAAGTAATCTGTGCATGTCATCAGCCTGCAGCCATCATAGCATTACCAGTGTTCTCAAGGTCGGAATTTGGAAATTGTTCTTTGAAGAAAATACTTTTTTGTGCTCCATCGTATTATTTAATCTTTATAACTTAAATTTAACATTTTGCAATTCAGTTTTCATCCACACATTTATTCCCACACTAGCAGAGAGATTTTCTCACCGAGATCCTTCATTCAGATTTTATTTATGGATATTTTCATACAGACGAAGGGCTTTCCTGAGGCTAAAAATAGACATTTAATTCTAAAATACACAACAAAATGAACAAAGTCCACACACAGATAAACAAATATTGGTCATTGATTTCTGCCGAGTCTGAAAATACAGTACCACTCAGAAGTCCATAAATTCTTCTAGAAATATGGACAGTTTTGACATAATTTCTACATTTTGAACTCAATCACTTTCAGCAGACTTTTTTTAGTTTGGAAAAGAGTCAGAGCAAAAACAACAATATTTTTAAAGCTTTCCGCTGGCACTGATTGCGAATCAAAACGATTTTGTGCTTTTGAACAACTATAAAGTTATCAGGCAGCGATAAAAGCCGCAGTTTTGACGAGCGACTTGACAGCCTGAGGTATTGGAACAATCTGGACTGAGGACATAATGAAATGTAAAGAAGTGAAGCCGACGAATCATTCGTTTTCAACGGAGATAATTAAAGTCCCAACGTAAATGAATCCGGAGGACGGGAGCGCTCGCTTTGAAGAATGCGAGCAATAAAAAGTCAGGCGGAACAGGCAGGAGCATAAATGATGGGAGCGAGAAGACGAGCGGACAGAGCAGAGATCAGCAGAGACGATGAACAGCGGATAATGGTGTTTTATGATTTGTATATGAACAAAGAACGTTAATCCAAACATGAGTCTGACAAACAGCCTCTCAGTGCTGAAGGAAGCACATGTGCAAGGGGGACGTTTTGTGGCTTGTATATGAGAATTGCTCATTACAACATAGTTGACTTGTAAGTGATACGCTTCTAAAGATTTTATCTGTGATTTTTTTAGTTATGAAAAAGCAAATAATGTGTAATCCTAGAGTTTAAAGTAAATGGTATTATTTCTACAGGAGCTGATCATGGGTTGTATGGTAAACGGTTTTCTTTTGAACAAAAACAGAGGCTGAATGCAGTGCAGTGCACACAAACATGTCAGATTTGACCTTTCACCTACTTTAACAACTTTTTTTTAACCATTATAATAATTCTTTACCTTCAGTTTTTATTTGGTCTGGGTTCATCTGTGACAATGAGTTATCCACCTTGTGTCCTGGGTGTTGTTAACACAAGTATTGCAACAAGTGTGGCCCCTGCTGAGGGTTTACAGCAGGGGCCACACTGCTGTAATGCAGGCGTTGATTTACAAAAAAAAAAAAATACAGGTCTTGATCCATCCATTTGTTGAATTTCCAAACCTCTCTTACCTTAAAAAACATTAAATACTGGATCTTAGATTTGTCAAATATTTTATAAAATTTGTCCAGGCAGGATTTTGAAAGCATCATCCACGCCTTTATTACCTCACACCTTGATTATTGTATTCTGTATTTCATGTCTTCTTTTAGATCCTTTTTGAAATCTCATCATTTTTTCCCTACAGTTCCACACAGCATGACTTGCTTGCACCTAACACTGTTTCATGTCTGTTTTTGACTTCATCTGCTATTTTTACGTTCTCTCGTTATTTACCTCTCTTTGATCAAACATTTGTTGTTTTTAAACGTGCTTGGCGAATAAGTCGGATCGGATCTTTAGCCTCGAGGAAAAACGGATCTGAAGCAGATGAAACGGTGACTGCTAGCATCCTCTCCTCAAAACCCCACTTAAAAACGACCTGACTTGTCCCTGTTAGATTCACCCGGTTAAACTTTCATTTTAATAATTTTCTGTGTGCGCTATTAATCTCTTTCCCAGCTCCTACCTACTGCTCAGGTCTTGCAAATATAATACAGGTCTCCAAGCAGTAGATCTTGGCACAGAACGCAAAGTGCAGTGAGTCAGACGGATTTATGCCGACAACAGCGACGGCGTTGTCGTCTCCTTGAGCGTGTCATTTCCACCAGGTGTCCTAAATAGACGGGGAAAGGCTGTAATATTGTCTGATTGTTCAAGAGGCTGTGTGTTGAAGCAGGGGGCGGAGGCTCACTGTGACTCTGAGCCATAAGTATGACGCCGCCAGAGACTTTAAAGAGTGTGAGAAAGTATAATAGGATTGGATGAATCACTTTGCAGAGAAAAAAAAAACAAGTCTTGTGCTCTTGGGATGATTAACTGGCAGAAAAGATGAACATTGTATTGTTTAGGGAAAGTAACCCAGTCGTTGCTTGAATTGTGGCTTAATGATTGTTTTTTTTTAATTCTTGAGAATATGTCAACCAAATTATTACTGTTTCATGTCATAGTTCAGCCAGGCAAAAAAAGAGCATTTTAAGAGATTATTCAGATTTTTTTTTTTTTTACAGTGAGCTTCTCTTGAGAGATTATGGGTAGTAAATGTCTTACCTGTAGCAGATAACTCCAAGATATCCACGTTAAAGATGTTAAAGTCTTAAAATTAGCTTCTGTTGTTTTCTCTAAAGAGCAATATTTTTCCAGGTTCAAATGTTGATATTTGACCTGTGATTTTATTAAAAAGAAGAATAAAATTCTGTCATCATAGGGGTATTAAAATAAATGAGGCTAAATGCAAATAAAAGCCACACTTTTCAGATTTTTACATGAAAACCATTCTAAAACAATGAATCTTTTCTTTCACATTTCACAAATGCACACTCCTATGTGTTGATCTGCCATGTGAAATCCTACAAATATAAATTACATTTTTATTTTAACTCCTGCTGAAATAAATGCAAGAACACACACTAGTACTAACTCAGATCTTTGCATTTAAATATTTTAAATTGTTTTCCACTCATTGATCCATTTGTTTTGTTTTGGGTTTTTTTGTAAGAAAAAATCTGGTCACACTGTTGGTGCTCCATTACTTCCCTCCTGGCTTTTGGTTCTGATCATTTCTTCTTTCATTCAGCGCCTGCTCTCTCCCCAGACGCCAGGCAGGCCCGTCCCATCCCCACTGCAATCCGGGCGTAATAACAACGAGATGAACTCCAAACCCCCGTCACGCTCAGCCGCTGAGCTCCGGGAACCCCGATAAACCCTGGTGCTTACACTGTGGCTGTGGCAGCCAGGCTCGCGGCCGACCCAATACACCACCGCAATCGATGCAAAGAACTGAACAGTTTGAGTTTGGAGGTGGGAACATCGCGATTCAGCATATGATGCCACACGTAATCAAAAAAAATGAGAAAAAAAATCTATCCAGTTCAGTAAGCGAAACTCAAATATGATCCATTACGCACAGTTTCTTTAGATGATAATTTGAATAACATAAATTCACTTTCTCAATATGTTCTAGTTACATAACACCAATAAAAATATAGAAATGTTCAGGCCACCCGCGAGAAGGTCTGTGCTAAAATAAGCTGGCTGTTCACAAGCATATGAATGGAAGATCAAGTGGAAGGAAAACGTGTGGAAGAAACAGTTGCAAAAATTTATGATTTGTGGGAGACCTACAAGGAATGGACCGACAGCTAAGCATGCCGGTGGCAGTGTGATGGTTTGTGACGTTCAGTTGAAGCCCAGTGGGTTATGTAACAGAACAATGATGTGCAGGTTCACCTCTAAACAGCCTGAAACACTCCCAAGTGAGACGTGATTTACAAGGATTCTATAAAGTAGAGTGGGCCAAAATTCCTCCACAGTGATTATCACAATAGCTTGAGAGCAACTGTTTCACTTCCTTTATTAGATTTTTAAAATAAGATTCCTTTTCGATGATGAAGTTTCCCTAGCTTTCCAAAGCAATTGCAAAACAATCCTCTTGATTCTACCAACGCTAACAGGAAATATGTTGTGTTAGCATTCATCCTCACCGCTCTGTCTCTAATGTGCAACCTACATAGCGACGTAAAACTGTGCGTTCGCCTTGTTGGGTTGCCCTGGGTTGCATCATGCACATTGGAAGAGATTTCAATCGTGATTTTTTTTTTTTTTTTGCTGTTATCTCAAACATGCACAGCGTACGGAAATCTTTGCACATCAGCTACTACGCCGTGTTTAAAAGAGATAGCAGCGGTCGCTCAGCATGGCATAGTTTGGAACTGATACTGCGGTTCAGCTGCACTGGGTACGTTAGAGTCTGAATTAGAGATCCTAAATACCAAACATGAGTGCTGATTTCCTTGTTAACAGATCAGGTTGTTAGTTATTTGATCCATGGTGCACCTGTTCCTAACCAACGCTCCAGGAGAATAAGATTAATTTCCCTTCGGGATCAATAAAGTACTTTTAAATTTAATTTGATATTCAGCTTGATGTAAAGACCATCTTGGTGGTCACTTGATTATACTTTTCCATGACATTAAACAAAGGAATAAAGTTGGATCATAGTTTAACCAGTATTTCAAGAAATTGCAAGTTGTTCGCATAAAATCCAGTTGGTGTTCCCTGGCTAGACTTTTTTTTGTGTGTGTTATCCCAAATCTGTTGTGTCCCATTTTTCAGATGATGGTAAAATAGTTGAAGCATCTTCAAAATCCTAATAATTTTAATCTTTTGAAATAACATATTTTCACCATTTTGGTGAATTACAATCAGACGCAGCTTGTGTCAGAGAGCTTTTAAATTTCTCCATAGGTTGCTGGTGTGTTAGGTCTCCAAACCACTCCCCGCTGTTATTTCTCAGGACTTCCTCCTCCTTACTGGATACATTTTAGTTTCTACAAAACAAAAAATTATCTTGGAGATTTTCCTCTCACTACTTTAGCCTTGGCTGTCATTTTAGTTTTGCTTTGATCCCCAAGTTCAGCATTTCCAAAGGTATCATCCCCACGCTTCCGCAAATTAAGCTGCTTTCTTGACTTCTTTGTGCCTTTTCTTTTCTTTTTTTAAAATACTTTTTCAAAACATATCTCAACACAACTACAAAGGAAAATGACGATATAGTCTTTTGAAGTATTGCTATCTGCGCTCATCGTCCAGGTTTCTAACTTTTTCAACCCTCATTCGTATCACACGGTACAGATTTGATCTGTTTTTGTGTTTTTTTTATCCAAACGCAAAGTCAAACTGACACTTTGAATGACATCGTTTGCATTTTTATCCCGCCTGCATTTGCATCTAAAATATGTAAATCTACATGTTCTCTGGATGCAGATCAAACAAACTTTAGGGATGGTGAAAGTCACAGCGACAAACTCGTATTGTCAAAGTTGGACTTCACCACTTCAGGACTTCATCTCTTAGGTAACCAGCACACCAACCTCTCAATGCAGAGTGAAGCCTTTTTCTGATTAAACACTTCAAAATGAGAGAGCTGAGAAGCACATTATGGAGGAATCCAAATGAATCAGAGGAGGCAAGAGCCAAATTATCAGCAGTCTTCTCTTCGGGCTCTTGGGAGTAAAAAATAAGCCTCACTTATCTACCTGCAGAAAACACCTGCAGTCTGTCCAGAGGGACGATTTCATCCCTCGGGGTGATGCGGGGGTTAGCCCGGATAACGGCTTCAGTCGGTTTTTGCTTGCAGCTGACTGCAGATGTGCGGCTCAAGCCACATCTATGTCACCAGGAATTGAGGAGGAAAGAAGACGGATTGTGATGATCCAGATATGAATTTGATTGAATGAACTGAACTGAATTAGGAAGACTTGTTGGTTTAAATTCCCAAACTGGACTGTAGAACTCTTTTTGAGAGTTTTTTAAAGATATTTTGACACAATTTACTAAATAAAGCTTTTAAAATTGCTCAGGTTGCAAAATGTATGAAACCATTAATATATCTAACAATGAGCACAGAAGACGTATGTTGTAAATTAATAATTGACAAAACTATTTAACTATGCTCAATGCTGAATAAGCGGGTAGTGATTATTGATTAGCTTCTAAGACAGATAGAAAACAGAATTCTCCCAGATATCCCCGATTATCAATATTTGACTGATTATTCCATTTTATGAAAGCAAAAATATGACTGTGGCAAACACCAGCAATGTTTATCTTGTATATAAATTTATAAATATACATTTCCTTTAGTTTGGATCTCCATTTCAGAACGGAGCACCTCCGTGCTTGTTGGCATGCGCCTTCAGGACCTCGTTACGTAAGACGCTTAAACTGAAACAATGACGGTTTGCATATTGATTGACAGGAGTCTCTTTACACTAAATGTGGGGTTAATACTCAGAGGGATGAGCTGGGATTTGCAGCGAGAGCAAACCAGGTGAATAGTATTTGGATGAGAGATGTTTGGCAGTGTTCATGAATGACCCCTCATTGTGTTGATTCAAATCTGCTCTGTCGCTCCGATGATTGTTATTTTTGGAGCCAGGAATTTCCAAGTCTTTGGCGAGACTAGGAAATTTAGCTCTGCGGATGTTCTGACCGAGAGGAATCGGTGGAAGATTTAAGTCTGCAGATGTGCGAAGCTGGCAGGAAACTCACAGCCAAGGCTTGCGGCCGACTCTGCGGCGAAGGCTGACTGAAAGTCGATAAAAACCGGAGTCAAAAGCGACTCAGGACATCGCCAGATCGGACAGGAAATGATTAAATCTTTGAAAAATGACACACTACGACAACAGAAGTGGGAACAAGCTGCTAATCGGAGCCTGACAGTCAATTTCAGTTTCCCACACCCCCTACCTGTCCTGCCCTGACAACCAACCGACTGCCTGGCTGGCATGTTTGGATGTGGATTAAAAGCGGCGCTGTGTGGAAGCATGACGGACAGTTGTCACGTTCAAACATTTCAGCATACGCCTTAGAATAAATTACAAATCTGCATTAATTACCACTATAGATTGAAAGGACGGTAGTACATTATGCAGGAGCTGAATGTATTCTCACCACAGATGCTGTCAGGAGACCACACATTTGCATAGTAAAAGTGATGACCTGGTTTTTCCACTGAATTGAGTTTTTGTTGGGTGGGGGGAACCAAACTTGCTCTCAATTTTAAAAGGTAAGACTTTGACAGAGTGGCAGTGGCCAGGCTGCAAAGCCTCAAACGTGTTCTGGTTTGTCTTCTGATTCTGAAACCTCCGTTTCTATGGATTGTGTTGGATCTTATACCTTAGGTTTGTGGTGTACTGACTTTAATATGACTATCGTTGGATGTAATTTGCATTTGATGAGATAGACCAACACAAAGAAGTGCGTAATTGTGACGAAGCTGGAAAAGGATACGCAATTATTAGCATTCCGAGTATACAGTGAATGCACCTTGACCTTTTCTTTTTGTGCATTTCTATTAACTTTGTGGCCAGCATCAATTTCTCAATTGCATTTAGATCCAGACTTTGATTGGACCATTCTAAATGCTTCGACCTAAGCAGTTCCATAAGTTATGGTTGTTTTTCTGCTGGCCATCATGATGCTACCGCCACCGTGTTTCACCATGTGACAGTTTTTCCTCGTTAATCTAACAGCACTTTCATTTTGCTGTCTTGTTCCCCCTCCATGGCTTGTCTTACGGCTTTTAAATTACACACATTTAGACTTTAATTATTAATTAGGTTATCGCCTTTGTTGGCGAAGAGAGTGTGCACTGACAAGGAATTATAATATGTATGAACACTGTTTATTTAAATAAAGATAAGTTGGAATAGTTGGTTGCACTGGGTTCTCTCTAGAGGTATACATGCCACACTTTACAGATTTTTATTTGCCAAAACAGCCTTCTTCACTACTTTATGTTGGTTTATCACATGCAATTGCTATAAATTGAGTTGATGTTGGTAGTTTAAATGTTGAAAAATATATGATTACTACTCTCCATTCTATATTTTTTAATCTTTTGTGAAAATCCTTGTAGATTAGACGGGTCACTTAGCACTGTCCATTTTTAAAAAAAAATTCACAACTTCTTTGCTGCATGCATAAGTAGGAATCTCTCTGTCTTCATCTTAGCAACCAGACCTACACAAGTTTACATCTTTGGATTAATTCACCATGATTTATTTCCCAAATCAGCAAGTTATTTTTTTCCCCCGGAGTTTCATATTTCTACAATAAACAAATCTGGCCAAGAGCAGAAATAAAAGAAGTCCCTAAAGTGATTAAAAAAAAAGGTGGTTTCGCACTGAAATACAGAGATTGGTGCACTCACGGGTCCCATCGAACCGAGTGGCGATGGTGTCCAGGAAGGTGTTCTGAGGCGCAATCAGACCCCGCATCACCGGCATCCGGGAGCGCGTCGAGCCGCGTCTTTCCCTGCGCTCCGAGCCATGGCTCTCCGCGGCGGTGGTCACGAAGCCCGGCAGGAACCTGGAGGAGTTCCCCGGCGCTCCTCCCAAGCCCTGGAGGAGGGCGCCGAGCCGAGACAGCGGGGACTCCACGGCCCGTGGTTGTTTCCGCCGAGCACCGCGCGGGTGATCCCGGCTCGCAGAGGCGGAGAGATGGAGCCGCTAGAGGCAGGCAAAGGGGGGCGAGGACGGAGGGGATGGAGGGATGGAGGGACCGCGGCGAGGATGGTCACATTTACGCACGGATGTGCTGCAATCCCAGCCCTCTCACCTTTCTGCCTCTCTCTTCCTCTCCTCCTTTTCAGCTCAAACACTTTCTTCACTCCACACATTCGCCCTCCTCAGCATGCTGACTGAAAAAGCTTTTCCTTTCTCCTTTTTTTCCCTCCCTCCTCCCCCATATTTGAAATTCAGTCTTTCCTCACCTCCCATTCTTTAATCTCCTGGTGAATGCTGATGAAAGTTTCATTATTATTATTATTATTATTATTATTATTATTATTATTATTATTATTATTATTATTATTATTATTATTATTATTATTAATAAATTACCATCTCAGTCTGTCGCGTTTCACACTTGAAGCTGCTAAATTTGTCACCTCCAGAACGAAATGAGCAACTCAGTCAGGATTTGGCATATTAAAAAGATTAATCAAGATTAAATTAATTTTGCAATTAACAACTGAAATATGCGTTATGTATTAATGTTAATTTTTCATGTAGGTGTTTTTTGAGTCACTTCAAGGAGAACTTCCAGCTTAGGTATCATGATATGGAGATGTTTCCATATTATGCTGTTTGACCTATGATCTCAGGGATTATGGATTATGAACCCATGAAATCATGTAGGACGGGTGAGAGGAAACAGGTGATCTGAATAAGAATATACAGCATATCAGGAAAAGAAAAGCTGCAAACAAGTGAGGATGTATGGGGTTGAAATGAGGTCAGGTTTGACGTCCTCTGTAACATTTATTTTGATAAAAGTAAAACTTTTAGCATCAGCGGGCGCTCACAGATTATAAAATTTAAGAGGCTAATTTATTCACACACCTGATAAATTATCTTAACATAAACTCATCATTCACTGCAGGACAACAATCAATAACATGGAATATTTTAGCATTATATTGCAATTTTTTAGACGCGGAGGATGGATTCCCACTGCGGAATTTCACAAAATACGAACTTTTTAAAAGCGCACCAGAGAAATAAATTCAATACTTCTGTTTTACGTTTATCCAGGTTGACCAGCTGGTGTTTTGATGTCGATTCTGAAGCTTTCCATTTGCTTTCCAAGTGCGCCTCAGCGTGAAAGCATTCGATTTTCGTTCCTGCTTCTTCCCTCTGCAGTTGACTCGGATGATGACGGTTGAGGCAGCACAGCATGGACCCACCTGGTAAGGTTGGGTTCATTGTATAGCATAATATATAGAGTTTCTGCCAGGCGACCAGTTTTTGAGCAGCAGTAGCAGATAAGACAGCCATTCTGCAGGAAACATCAGGACTTCTCGTGTTAATTGCAGACACCAACCAGATTTCTATAAGTGTTTTATTGCGACTTGACTCGAAATGGCTGCAAAAAGACCTTTGATGATAAACTTTGCCAATTCCAATATGCCGCTTGATGCTCTTCGCAAACTACTTCCATGTGGTTTATTGTTGCCAGATTTTCCTGAAAACCATTCAGAGTTGCCGCTCAACGTTTTCCTGCTGCACAACAGAATCCAAATAAACCGCTCCGAAGGAAGACTTTAATTAAGTACTTAATTAAAGAAGGAAAAATTCAAGTAGGACACAAACTGACACATTGAAACAGACCGTGATTAGTTGGTTTATGCCTCATGTGATGTCGTCAGAAGGTTGATTTGGGAGGGCAGATCTTGTCTTGATTGAGTAAAGAAAAAGTAACTTCAGTTCATCCGTACCAATTGTGTTTAAATTTGTATTTAAATTTTGCTCATCTTCAAATGAAATGAGACGTTTGGTAACCAGCCTTTTATGACATCAATTCTTCACTTTGACAATAAACTGTATTTAATGTACACATTTTTAACTAAGCAGAGGTAGTGAGGATCCAAATTATATATTTCTTTGCGTATGGATTTTATTTTGAGCAAGAGACAGCATCTTCTTTTGGTTTCAGCTGACAAGATCCCTTCTAGTCAGCTGGTCCTACATTTCTCTCACCTACAAAAAAAAGAAAGAAAATAAACGTGGAAGTTTACAGCATGATTATCATATTTATTTTAAGTTTCAGTGACTATACCATAAAACTGCCCGTGGCTGTTTTGGACTGACCAGAACCTTCATCCATTTTTGTAAGAAAAACTCATGTGGGAATCCCTGCTTGACTTAGAATGTCTCTTATATAACAAAAGCATCACTTTGTCATCACTTCGGAGTGTCTGGAACATCAAGGCTCTAAGGTTTTCACACCTGCTGCACTTTAGCTACTTCAGGATTCCCAAATGTCTCTAGGAGAAGAAACCAGTCTAAGTGAACTTCTGTTCCAATCACTTTCAAAGGCAAAAAGCGAGTTATGTTTGATGTCACTGACTGCTTTTCTCATTACATGCTGAGATATAGACACATCGACTCATGTTGTGCTGTGAACAAGTATTATCTGTCTTGTAGTAATTTTCCACCACACAGATTTCTTCTTTTTTGCGCTTTTGTCACACTTGAATGTTCAAAAGAACTTTAATGTCCAATGTACAGTCATGTCATGTCACAAAGTCAGGTCTTCAAACACGGAAGATGCTAAATTGAACGCTCTACACCTGCTACAGACTTGCAGCGGCTGTAAGAATTAAGAAAAAGCAGGCGCACAGGATCAAGGAGGTCTTGCGGGTCAGAGGTGACTTCCTCATGAAGGACAGGCCTCTCAAATGGGGGATAGAAGACGGAGACTGGGCTTGGGGTCGTGGGTGAGGTGGTGAGAAGATGCAGTGGTGAGGAAAATTGGCTGCTGGTAGGTTAAAATAAAAATAGATTTGCTCAACAGATTCTCATCACTCGTTATTTTGCTCCTCTTCATGGCATCTGCAGCCCATAAGTTGTATTGGCAAGGATGTACTGCCACCTGCAGGAAATAACGTACAATTGAAACTAATGTAGAGGTGGAGAGCTCAATGTATGGCAAGCTATTTGAATATTTATTCCGTAATCACTACCAAAAGTGATGTCTAATATCTCACTACATTTAATTAACAGGAACAAACAAGTGGAAGATTGTTTTGTGATAGTTATGTATTTGGGTTAAAAAGCCGAACATGTACGCTGTTCTACCCAAATTCTGTCAACTACAAGCATAATGTCAACTTAAAAACGATTAGCTATGCAATATACATTGTGTATATTGCTTAGCAATATACACAATAGCAAATCTGAATAAAGTATGTTTGAGGTTGTCTGTGTGTAAACATATAAAAAAACGTTTAAGGGTTATTACAACTTTTGCAGAGAGCATATTAAAATCCAAAGTAAAAAGATGATGTATATTCAAAAGTAAAAAGGTGAAAATATAAAGTTGAACAACAGTCTGCAGTTCAACAGTAACTTTCACCTTTTTTTCTATTTGAAAAATAAAAAATAAAAATAAAAACGTATCTCTTTTTGTAGTTGAAACTTTCTACCAGTAGAGGTCAGTGTAGGATTGATCGATGCTGCAGTGCACTATTTTTGGCATATTGAGCCTACTCATATTTTATTCTCATTAATATTTATGTGATTATTCTGCATTAAGGTTTTATCCTCAAATAATTTGGCCTGGTTAAACCATTTTCTCCACATTTAAAAAAAATCCCTTGTACTCACAATTAAATTACTTTTATTTTACTTCAATTAGACAAAATATAATTTTCATCTGGTTTTCCAAAAGGAGATTTATATATTTTATATTTATTTTATGTTTGTTTATTATATTTATTTTTACTTTATATATTATATATTTGGCAAATTGACAAAGACAATAATACCCAATTTTCAAACTTATTCTGTTGGCATTTTATTGCATTCTCAAACTTGTGTTCAGCTCATTCATGGCTCAATAAAAGGCCAATAAAAACATTGACACGCTTACTTTGGACACTTTTAATTTACAGATTTATCAAAACTTTTATCTATTTGTTTCTCTTTTCTTTTGACAAAATATGTTTTCTTCTTGAAACAATGTACCTATTTAATTTTTTATTGTTTTTAGCTTTAATAATTTTGTATTTTAGCCCATAAACAAAGTGAGAAATATACAATATTTTTCAAAATACTTTGTGTTAGGGATTTGTTGGTATTATCATTTTATTCTTACTTTAGTTCACATTAAGTCTATAGATCTTTGTGATTTTCTGTTTAAAGTGTTCTCTTCTTTAAATGACCTGGAGGTCACTACTGTCTGTTCAACTTTACGAGAAATAGATAACACTGAGTTTCTCAGCCCTTTTGCAAGAACACCCCCTAATTTAGTAAATACCTGTGAACAGTCGTATTTTGTTTTCTTGACAGTATTGACCGAGATTTGAACCGGGCTCAGACCTTTGATCAGATATCACATCTGGACCTGGGTTGTTAGATGTTTGGGTTAGAAGTTTTACGACCTCTGTTGTTTTTACGGACTGCCCCTTTGCCTGTCCTTCTCTGACAATAAAACAGGAGCCGTTGTAAGGGAAGCCCAGAACGCTTTGTGAAACCGATCGGAGGAGAAGTTTGACAAAGCCTTCCCTTTTGCAAAAGCTCCACTTAAAATTCATATACGTTGTCTGTGGTTCTTTCTTTTAATTAGGTTCGAAAGGAAAATACCTATCACTTTGTTTTGATGTAAGTCATCTGGCCTTGAGCGCGCGCTATTGGACCAGCATCTGGCGCGCGTCCGCCTCCTCCTCATCACTCCAGCCGCTCGCGCCCGCTGAGGATGCGTGCGTCGGAGCGTCCTCGCGCCGCTCTCCCCGTCCCGAGCTCGTTTCCTCCTCTCTGAAGCAGAAAGATTATCTCCGCAGACGCGACAACAATGGGAGGACTGGACGCGTGTGGCGGCTCCCGCTCCATCTTACTATAATTCACACCGTCGCACTTGGCTTTATTCCCGGCGAAAATGGCGACGGGGGCAGGCTGGCAGCCTCCGTACAACACCTCGACTAGCAACAGCAAATACACCCAGTCTCCAACAGGGTCCGGCATGTTTTACGACGGGAGCTTAACGCTGGAATACACCCCAGACCTGCACCTGAAGATGAGCAAGAAGATAGCCCAGCTAACAAAGGTGTGTGCGTGGAAGTGAATGGATGACGTAGGGTGTAGTGGTTAAGTCATTTAGAGCAGGTGGGGATGTAGATGGAGTAGTACTGGTGTGGGATGCAATGCTATTTGTAAACACGGTCTTCTACAGTTATGAAGCTATGTAAACATCCTAACTCTGCAACATGCATCAGTTTTAAAAGCATATTTCCATGTTTCTGCATTAAGCTTCACCAATAAGATTTAGATTTTAATTGGTGTCTATTTGTTAATTTTGAAATTGGTGCAACACAATGTAGGAGTAAACCTAAATTTGTGCACATCATAGTTTACTCTAATCACATTCCATATAGTCAATAAGCCATAGATGCAAATATTTCTCGTGACTTCAGCTGCTGCCATATCCCTGCTTAACCTGTGTGTGGTTCTCCTCCAAAGCCAGGAGGACCGATCTGAATTATGTAATCTATGGAGGGGTTGCAGGGGCTCGGCTGAGCTGCTTCTTTGTTGTCTACACCTGAAAACCGTTGGAGGATGCAGAGATAGTATGAGATTCAAGGTGGCAGCTCCGTTTAGAGCTTCGGGGCTTCTGGTGTGATGGCGTTGCACCAAGAGAGGCAAGAGCAGGAGTACAAAGCGGGAGATTTACATAACAGTTACGGTGATATTATAAACCCGAAGCGGGCTTGGGGATGACGATCTAGGATTAGTGTTTGGGTAGCGGCACAAAAAATGAAAATTGACACTTGTGTGATGATGTTGGGACTAAAATCTTTCCTTGTCTGGATGTTTTCCACGTGTTTCCAAACAATTAAAAGGAAGTTCAACTTGGAAAACCCTCCAATTGATTAAAATGTTTAATAATAAACTTCTCAAGTTGCTTCATTTTTAGTAAAAGAACTGACAGATTTACTGCTGTTCTTTGTAGAATTGTTTTAAGTTAGTCACATTCCATGGTTTTTGGGCTTGAGTGTTCTACTTGATCACACGCCACAGCAGATTTAAGTTTGGGTTTTGACTAGGCCACTTTAAAAAACATTTTGTTGGACTTGTTGTGTTTTGAATTAGGTGAGCTTAAGATCACCAACTGATTGTTAGATGGTCCTCTTCAGATTTTTTTCTTTTTTTTTGAAATTACAACAAATTATTCAGATCCTGAAGCAGGAATGTCATCACACGACCATGTGAACTACTTTCCATGTATTGGGATGTTTTATTTCTGTTTTACACTCACGTTTCCCAGTGTGAGTTGGATTATTCTTGGTAGGGGATCCCCAGTTATAGACTGAAAACTCAGTGAAGGTTTCTTCAGCTTTTGTCCACATCTTTCAACTTCATATCTAGGCTTTGCTCACTTCAGTGGCTGGCTTGCAGCTGTGGATTCCACTGGAGCAGCAAAGCGGGACATGCTGCAGGTTTTAAAATACGGGACAACAGAAAGCAACATTTTGGAGAAATTCCTGATTCGCTGTGTAATGCATTTCAGTCTGAAAGTGTTTTTGGTGTCACAGGTTTGCTGTATGTAGCTAAAGATTTCCATGATCTGGTGCATGAAAACATTGGACCAACAGGCATCTCCCCCTGAGAAACGGGCTTTCATTAATCCTTTAATTACTGAATATGATGTTAATCCTCTGAAAACAATGAGAGCACAGACGTAGAGTTGCATTAGAGGCACATGCTGCAGTTGTTCTTCTCCTCAATATTTGTGGCCTTTCTCTCGAGCTCAATCAATAGCCGCTGACTGTGGCCTCAGAAGCCTCCCTCCTCGGTGAGCTGTTGTCATTTTCCTTATTCAGCCTCATCCATCCTGCGCAGAGCAGCTCTGTACTTGACATCTAGATCCTGATAAAAGTAGCACGACGCTAAATCCAATTTATTATCAACGCATTGGATGAGAGTATGCTATTGGCTGCTTTTTTCTGCTTTTAGTGAGAGGCCTAGTTGATTTTTAGGGTCATAATCTATTAAAAAACACTCTGAAGCCTTCCCATTGAGAGATTTCTATCACAAAGCTATCTATTTTGATCTGTTTTTCTCTAAAGGTTAGATGACTATTTAAAAAAAAAAAAATCTGAAAACAGATGTCAGTTTTAGTATAATTTTATTACTTATCCGATTTAAACATTTCACTTAGTGCTTATTTTTAAATTCCTCTTGCATCGGAGGACAAATTTCATTTTATAGCAGTAGCGACAATTGTAGCTCTTTGAATTGAAAAGATTGCTGAGCCTTGGCTTACCACATTACCAATGTGTCAGTCAAGACCAGATGGGGATGAAAATGCAAAATCTCAGTACTCCTTCTGCCATTTTCTGTCATTTCTTGGGGATTTTTCTACTAAAATATATACAAAGAAACCACGAGGCACCAGGTCCAAGCTGGTCTTTGAACGCTTTGAGTCGTATTGTTTGAAAAATGTTTGAGCTCTTTTTGTTTTAAGCCTCTGATGACACGTTTCCTGTCGAAACTCCAGCTAAAATGGAGAAACAAGATTCCTGATTTATGTTTATGAGAGAGATTTGAAAAAACTCACTGGCATTGCCTTCAGAAACCTAATACCATGACCTTTCTTCTTCTTCTCCTCCTTCTTTGTTCTACGGAGAATTTCTTTCAGAACATAATTGTTTTCATTCTTTTGTGCTTTTTTTCCCCTCAATTACATTTAACGACAAATTGAAAGTTTGCTCCAAAAAATGAAGTCCAGACCACGAATCCAAATCGTTTTCTATATCCACGTTGAACTCTTCCGCTACATCGACATGCTGCAGTACGTCAGAGCTCAGGATAACGAGTTCAGTCAACAGCGGAGTTTAGGATACCAGGGGATGTTTGACGGCTTTGCCAAATGATTATTTGTTGAGCGGCGTTTATCAGGACTATATTTCACTCTCTAACAGGATTTAATTGCACTTGAATTGAGAGATTGCGGGAGAATATTTATGCAAAGCCAGCTTTAGCCCAAAAACCACTGCAAGGTGCCTCCATTCCTCTGAGATGGTGAAACAAAGTAGAAAGAGAGGCTGGAGAGAGAGAGAGAGAAATAAAGAACAAAAAGAGGGAGAGATAAAAGGATGAAAGCACAGGGAGAGTGAGGAGCCGGAGATGAAAGCAGCAGGCACGCCAGCGTCATTAAAATAATCATGTATAATTGAAGGAACATTTCCATGGGTGACTCAAAGCTCGGAATCTGAGCTCAGAGTCAAGGAGAGGAGAAAATCCACCTTCAGTTCCTCTACTGAGCCGATCCACGATTCACCACTGGAGAAGAACATTCGAGCAGGAAATCCACATCAGCAGAAATCTGTCTGCTCTGGATGTTGAGAGTATATGAGTTAAAGTTTATAGGCTGTTGATTGGCTGCTTTCTGTCTTTTTAAGACTGTAGAGGTAAAGATGTTTTCTTTGAATCTCTTGGTTCTGACTCAGATGCCCATAAGAAAGAGAGACTGGGTGGGTTTTTTAAAATCATTTTCCGTTTTTGTTTTATGTTGTCATAGAGATACATCCCCACTACCTTCTGTTTATTTTTTTTTCATGGAGATGTGGTTTAAATTGTATTCATGGCTGTTAACTATAAAACACAAAGAAGGACAAATGCACTGTTTTTCAATTCGAGTTAATTTGTTCCTGTTTATACATCTGTTATGTCCTTTATGCATTACAGCTAATTTTTTCTGTTAAACTCCAATAAATGCTGCAGATTGTATGCCAGGGTTTTCCCCAGTGTCATTCATCCACTGGCCGCTGGATGACTGACTGCTAGTATACATTTGCAGACTAATGGTGGAAGGTTTTAGTTTTGAATGGAAATCTGATCGTCTAATTGGTGCATCTTGGCTAAACGTCAGAGTTAGAGCCATCAAAATATCCGGAGGAAGTGACAAGTGAGAAAAATGTTGATTTAAAAAAAAAAAGTATATTGATAACAGTAATATGGAGGCCAGATTTTGAGCTCAAACTTGTTGCAAACCCGGGTTCAAAACAATCACATCAGTGGCTTTGCTTTTCACTCCCTGTTGTCTTTCCATCTATGATTTCATTAGGATTTTTTTAAACAGATTTAAAATATTAATAAATACTATCAGACCCTCCATTCCCTCTGGAGTAAACTCTGTGAGAAATGTTAAAAACTAGGACACCGCTCTGTCTATTTGCAAGTCCTCAAACTCCTTAAATGACAAGGAAAAAATTAATGGTCATAAAGTAGATGCCTAAAGGTAACAATATGCATTTATAACCTACAGCAATGTAGCGTTACAGGTTGAAAGATGGCGCCTGTCTGGTGTCAGCATGTTGTTTTCATTCATTACAGACTTCAGTTCTGGATGGAAAACTTGTGAACATTTCTTCAAAAGCGATTACACGTCGAAGTATTGATGTATTGCGTCGTCTCAGAAAGCTTTTACGAAACTGCCACTGCTGCATCGATTTAAAAGTGGCGTTAAATGTCAGAAAGTCATTCATCTTTCTTCTCTAGAGGACATCACAAGCCTGTCTAATGCATGTTGTACAGTATGTTTAAGTGAAAACCCTTTTTAACTTCACCTGTTACTGGAGCAAATTTTGGACCGTCTGGTTCTGACAGGTCCGCGTTTCAGCTGACCGTGACCGAACATTAGCTGCTCTCCGGGGGCTTCAATTTGCTGGAGCTTAAGGGTTTTAAAGCTTCTGCATATCATTTACCTCCAGCACTCATAAAAACCTGCTTATATTCCTGAGAGCGAGCGCAAGCATGACTGACAAGATGTTATTCACTTAAGCCTGTGCGTGGAGAGTGCAGCAGGAAAAGGAGGGGATATCCTGTATCCATATTGGAGCTTGTGCCGGGGACGAATTTCTCCTCATGTTTAGTCATGTCATCATGGTGACTTGATTGAGTCATGTTAATCTGATTGGTTGTGAAACGTCCACATCTTTTCCAAAAGGATGGAGTGAAAAATGTTGGGTTTTATTTTGCATCACTTAGTGAGGCAAAGCTTTGTCTGCCTACAGTCTGGAACATGTTTGCCTCTTTCACTGATGTTATTGGTATTGATTTTTGCACAGTTGATCTTCTTTTTTTCCCTCCCCCGTCCTTCTCCGTACAACTATCGATCCTATATTGAAGCTGTTAATAAGAGTTTTTGTTCCCATCTCCATGCTGTCATCTCCTTCTGCCTCTAGGTAATTTATGCGCTCAACACCAAGAACGACGAACACGAGGAGGAAATCGAGTCTCTGAAAGAAGCCCACGAGGATGAGGTAAACTTTCCAGCCTCCTCTCTGTGTGTGTATTATTTTCCAGAACTGTAACTTTCTAACATTGAATTACTCAAAGAAAAGTTGAATCATTTGGAGCCACTTTATGAATAAAAGATATATGGAGAGCAAGAGTTTGTCTGTACCTGCTGGGACTCATTTTAATTCGACTTTTGAGAAACAAAAGTTGATTTTACTTATTTGTCAGCGGCGCAGACGGCTTGTGGTAGAGAAGTGAATATTTAATTTATGAACAGCAGCTTTGCTTGACGTTACTGTAACGTGTTGTAATCAGCATCTTGAGGTGGATGGATTATCACTAACAAAGATTGAACAATATTTGTGTTTGTAGAGGAAGTCTTAGCTTTTTGAATGCTGGATTTATATTTTTGTTGGATATATGACAGCAAATTATTGGACAATAACGGAAACCTTCAGATTTACTTAGCGTTTCTGGGTTGCATTAAATATATTAACATGTGATTTCAAAAACTTTAGCATTAGGATCTTGACATCTTAAAATCGTGAGTTTTTCAATCAGTTATCACAAGAAAAGAAGTTTGAGAGCTATCTTACAGATACTGATATAAAGAAATTAATCTAAATATAACAAGCAAATTAATTATTTCCTACTTAAATATATAAACTTCTTGTTCTTGAGATATAATCTTGGGATATTGAGTCTGTAATTAAAATATGAGGTAAAAAAAATTTATTTTGTCTGGAAGCCAGAACCTTCGTACCACAATTCCTTAAAGTTATTGTCACCAACATCTGCTATTATCTGGAAAAGATCATACCGACAGTGAAGACAGTGAAACATGGTGGTGGCAGCATCATGCTGCTTCAGTTTTTTTTAGTTTATTTTCAGATGGAAGTAATTTATCTTAGATTCAATCACAAGCTGTTCCAGATACTAGCCAGTTCTGACAGAGCATACATGCAGTTCAGCTCATATTGCCTCAGGCATTTTGTTTAAATGTCACCTACTACAACACTATAGCTGCAGTAACATCTTCCTCTATATGACTGTTCACTCATAAATCTCATTTTATCAGTGTAGAGAGTCCAGAATCAACCCTAAGCCAATAAAATGTAACGTACAGGCGACTGTCTGTAGTGGTTTGCCTCAAACATTTCAGGTTTATTAAAGGAGCGTAGAAGCAAAGGCTTTTTAAGAGTTGTTTAAATGTTCATTTTTATTAGGATTTACTCCCAAGAGAAGCTTCAAGTTCACCAAACTTATATGTTTTCAAGAAGAGGCTTTTCTCTCCTGCAAACATTTCATTAAGGCGACAAGTCCTGCGTGTTGCTTCTTTAATTATATTTATTTCTTATTGCCCAATTTTTAGTTTTTATTTTTAGTTGTGCCAGCTATGTCAAAACAAATTCCGTTTGCTTTTTGCTCAGGTCCAACACATAGTGACAGAAACCAGAGACAAGATCATGCAGTACAAGAGCAAAATGGCGGACGAAGCGGACCTGAGGCGGCGGCTGGCCAGTCTGGAGGAATCTGTGGAACTGCACGACCACATGAAGAGACAGGTCGCAGAATGCCGCCGGCGTCTATGGCTTTGCATACATAAAACTTCACGTGTGGGTCCTGCCTGATCTCTTTTTTTTAATTTTCATTGCCAGGCCTTGGCAGAGTTCGAGATGTACAGGCAGAGGATGGAGGACTCGCAGCTCTGCACCGAGGCCCAGCATACCCAGAGAGTGGTTTCCATGAGCAGAGAGGTACGGCCTTTTAAAGAAGATTCAAGGACGCAGTGAAACCTTGAGGCTGCAGAGTACAAAAATTGATTTGTGCCACGCTACTCATGCTTAAAAATCATAGCAATGCTAAAATTGAGTAATTACACAAGTGCATTCCAGCAGCAGCGCAATTTGAATTGGCAAAAATAAAAAAGAAAATGCACAAATTGTACAAAGATGAGCTGCTATTGCACACAGTGAAAAACTCTTTACTTTGCAGAAATAGCACCACTAACTTTCATTGGCTCTGCTGGTAAAGATGTGTAAACAAACTGACATGAAAGTCCAGGAGGACCTGGTACGAAACCAGTGATAATTATAAACTTGAATGTCATTGATTTAAAAAGGAAAAAGTCCTAAAATATTGATTCATTACACACAATATGACACATTTATTTCTCTTATTTTGGTGTTTATGGCTTACAGGTAATAAAAAACCCAAATTCACACATCCAGGAAATTAGAATAATGACTAAAAACCGCTTTAAAAGAAGGATTTGTAATTGACAAATGTTATGTTTTGGCCCTATCAAGTCAAGATAACTTCAAATATTTACTAATAATCAGGGAGAATGTTAAAAAAAAATAAGTCATGCTGTTCCACACTTTACTTCCTGTATTTTCGAAAGTCCTAATGAGCCATTATGTAACCCTTAGTGGAATATTTTAACTACTTAAGAGCCAAAAGTCAGTAAAGAAACATAAGCGCCCCAGAAAACAAGCTTGGCATATCAGAGGCAGCTTTGATCTCTCCCTTTGCTGCTTGATTCCTCCTTTTTTTTATTATTATTATTTATTTGACTCCTAAAACTGAATTGCCGCTTTGAGCAAATTTGTGTAATTTTCAGAGTGTTTGTTTACACGATACTTCAGGCAGGAAGTGGAAGTTTGTTTTGGATTAATTTACTCCAGCAACTTAAAAAAAAAGAAATTAGTTGAGAGTGATGACTGGTTGTGAAAATTGCGCAAAAGTGGGTGAGAATCAAAAGCAAGAAATATCACATCATATCATATATCATATCACGGCACCTGCAAAACAATCATATTGTTTGATTTGATGACAGTTGGACTAAATGGATAATTTAACTGTATTCGGTGCAGCTGAGTAGGCTCAGTTCACTGTCACTGTGTTGGCAGCAGTGTTCGTCTTGTACCCCATCAGAACCTCATGAACCGGAACCAGCCTGCTCAGGTCACAAAGCATTACATCACACGTTATATTTTTACATGTTTTTCATTTAGACCTTGAAGGCAGCAGATAGGGCCGCTGAGCAGCTTTCAAAATGTAACTATAGTGTCACACCGCTTGAACTTTCCCTCTTTTTCCACAACTTTGAAGAGTTTTTTTGTAGAATTTCATGTTTTTTCCTCTTTAGAAAAGTATTTATATTCCCACACTATATTCCCTATTCAATTGTCTAAATGTTGTGTCCTTTCTTTCATCCTTCCCTTCTTGATTGTTTGGTTATGTCCTTCCTTTTGTTCATTCATTTTTGTGTCTTTATTTAGTTCCTTTGTCGTCTTTCTGTCCATGTCTGCTACCGTTTCTCTCTTCCTACCTCTGTTCCATCTGTCCGTTTTTTTTTTCTTTCAACCTTTCATTCCTTTTTTCCTGCTTCTTTTCCTTCCTTCCTTTCGTCCTTCTTAAAGAAACTTAAAGATAAGCTGGATGTTGTTTTTTGGGTTCTTCCTTCCTTCCTTCTTTGTGCCCTACCTCCCTTCAACCTGTCATTTCTCTCCTTCCCTGTGACCCTCTGTGCCCCTTTTCTTGTATCCTTTCTTCCTTTCTGTTTCTTTCTTTTCTGTTCTTACTTCTGTTCCTTCCTTTTTGTATTTTGAAATCACTATAAAGGACTAAAACTGGATTTTGGACATGAAAAATGTGCTAAATCTATATAGTATTCAAAGTCAATACTTCGTAGAACCATCTTTTGCTGCAATCTTTTGTACGCTATCAGCTTTGCACATCTGGAGATTGAAAGTTTTTGACTAATACTTAGTCAGATTGGATGAACTATGAACATCTACTTTCCAGTTTTTCCACTGATGCTTTGACTTTTTGGTTTTTACTTTGACTAGGTCATTCAAGCGCATAAATATGCTCTGATCTAAACTATTTCATTGTATCTCTGGCTATATGTTTATGGTTGTCGTTCAGCTTGTCAATACTGACAAAAGTCTCTGTCTCCGCTGAAGAAAGCATTAGCATAGTGATTTTAATCTGTGGAAATTGTGGAAAAGCTCGAGCGCTGTGAACACTGAAGACCCTGCATGCACTCATGGCACACAGAGGGCTTTAACCTTCTTATTTCTCTTGGTCGTCAGTGAAAGTCCAAACAGAATAGATCATGTTTCGTGGTTTCAATAGGTGGAAGAGATGCGTCGCGATTTTGAGGAGAAGCTTCGGGTGTTCAGCCAGGCTCAGGCCCAGTTTGAGGCAGATAAGCGGCGAGCGCTGGACGAGCTGAGGGCCACCCACCGACACGAGGTGGAGGAGCTCCGCAACAACCAGCAGAACCACACCGCCACCTCTGCCGAGGACCAGGAGAAACTGGCCGAGCTGCATAGACAAGAGGTGGGCCACGACTATGAGACACAGGGAGCTATGTGTGCAGTTAAGGAGCCACATTCTTGATTGGCTTGGCTTACTCCGAAGATCCTACCCTTAGTAATTTAGCTGGAATTGCTGTTTTTGAGGATTTTTTTCTTTTGTTTTTTAATGAAAACTGAAAAAAACAACAGCTTTACTGGTGCTGTTGTTGGTTTACGAGCATAATTTAAACTAAAACTGGTTGTAATTTTGATCATAGACCTTTCGTTTTTACGCATGTCATTCCATTTTTTTTTTATCTCGCCTCGTTTTATCATATGCCTTAAAAAGCATTAGGCGGAAATAAAACAGTGGGCAAGACCTCAAATGTTTTCTGGTTTAGTTGCAGCAAATCTCCGATTGCATTCTGGCAGCCTGGAGCTACTGGCACGCTGGAGTACAACAAACAGATTTTCTTTTCACTTCTCCCACTCCGTGTGTAGGTGGAGGCTTTGATGGAGAGGGTGGAGGAGCTGACGAAGGATAAGGTCCGTCTGGTGGAGGAGTACGAGGCCAAGCTGGCCAAGGCTCAGGAGTATTACGAGCGTGAGCTGGAGGCCATGAGGCGGACACACCAGCTGACCACAGAGAACCTGCTGGCTTGGAAAAGGACGGAGGTGACGGGGCAAAACTAAAACAAAAAACAAAATAAAACAACTGATTCTTCTTCTTTTGCTGTGTGTAATAAGTCTCTGCTCCCGTTTAGGTGGAGCTGCGGAAGGAGTTCCAGGCTCAGGAGGCGGCGCTGCAGCGGTCGCTGTCCAAGCTGAGGAGCGAGCTGCAGAAAGCTCAGGAGGAGGCCCGGGAGAACCGGGACAAAACCAACAGGCTGCAGACATCTCTGGCCAATGCAGAGGGAACCATTAAGGTGCGTCAAAGTGAACAAGTCATATTTATTCTGACTAACCAGACATGTGCAGCTCCTTTTGCTAAACAGGTTATGGGCTTTGTGAAATTGTGGCAAAAAAGCTATTTTGAAAGCTACAACAGGCCAGTTTGTAGTTTAGAGCGAGCCATGCAGAAAAAATTGTTAAAAAAGAGGCAGTGGTTTGTCTTGTGTTGTGGAAAAAATAATGCTTTTTTGTTTTTGCAAGTGTTAATGTCCTTAAGTTGTGAAGCACCGGATTTGTTTTTGTGAAGATTTCCTTTTTATGTATTAGAGCAACCTAGTCAAATCGCCGGCTTAAATCCAACTGAGGATCTTTGGCAAACTCCACAAAGAAGACTGAACAAAAAAGGGAGAGAAAAAGGAAACTCAGTTTTCAAAAAAATTGAAATCCATGTTTTATTTTATTATGCACAATTTATGTTGACAAATTTGTTGCCAGAGACAAAATGGATTGATTTTCAGCAGCTAAAACATCTGGGCCAATCAAAATAAAAACATGTATGAATGAAACACCAAGTATAGCAACAGTAAATAATAGCAACAATAAAACTTAGTGAAATAGATTGAATTTGGTTGTTTTAGTGTGAAAACTGCTAAAAGCTTTAAGAAGTATAAATACTTTTACAGACATGGTATAGACACTCAGATCTGTTTGCAATATCATGAGTATTTTCCTTTTTGGGCTCAATTAGGTTGTCATGTCACATCAAAAATGCATAAAATTGTGCAAGAATCCCCCTTTATCTGGTTACACTCTGGTGAAAGTGGGTTAAATTGAATGAAAAACCACTGCTGAGAACAAAGGCAGAAGTAAAAGCCTCGGGGTGGAATCTGTTTCCGAGCAGGAGGAAAGGTAATGTAGTGTGCTCTGACAGAGCTGCAGGCTCGTGTGCATAGGAGAGGCTCGAACGGTAGCATCACGAGTGTGTGTGTGTGTCGGGGTGTGTGTGTGTGCGTTGCAGAACCTGCACAAGCAGCTGGAAGAAGCCATCCAGGATGGAGAAATTTGGGTGATGCAGCTGAAGGACACCGAGTATGAACTGGAGAGCAGCAGGGAACGGGTGCAGCAGCAGGCCACAGAAATCCTCCACAAAGCCAGTAAGACGTAACTCTGAAGTAGATTTCTGAGTCTGGACTGCTCATGAAATTTTGTCCAAGATGAGTACTGGCGTTTAAAAGCTGGAGACAAATCACACACAGAAAGCATCGGTACACTTATTATGGTTTTAACATTTTAATCTAGAGAAGAGTTTAAAAAAGGGAGGCTGAATCTGAAAGAGCATTTCTAACTCGTGTAACCAGTCTGCTTATGTTAAAAGGAAGCACATAAAGAATTAAAAAATTATAAATAAAAGCATTCATTATGTTATGAGGTTGCAGTGATTATGGTTCATCTGATGTTTTATATGTTTGTAGTTCATATTCTGTCTTGATCTGAACTTCTGCATAGGGAAGAATTTACTGTACAATCGACAGTGTTTGCAGATTTTTTTGTGCAACGTAACTTGAGATTTTTTGTGTTCAATTCGCAGAGCATTTTAGAAATATTTGCTAATTGATTTATCATAATGTAAATTTACTTTGAAACTGTTACAGTGGTTAAGTTTAAGGTATATTTGGTAGATCTGTCTGTTTATATCCATTCTGGGTTTTTTTTTTCAGGTTCCTCATTTAAAGCTTGACATCATGAATAAATGGTTAAGTTTGAATTAATACTTTAAATACTTTAGTTACGCCATATAATCCTACACAGTTCTGCTGAGATGACTAAACAGCAGCTCTAGACACATTATTCGCTTTTAGTTTCCCATAAGCACAGAGCTGATCTGTATCCACGGCAACCCATTAGCTTAGATCAAACAAACCTGGCATTACATGTTGGAATGCATTTGAAAAGGTATTAAAGTTAGAGATGCACCATCTAATATCTGCATCGGTTCCAATATTGAGAAAAATTCTAGATCTGGTATCTGTGGCAATTTGCCATATATATAACGTATATACGTTTGCTTTTCTACTCCTAATTGCACTGACTGAATAAATGAAAGTTGTTTTTACATATTTGACCAAGCTTGTGAAGCTATCTGTGTGTTTAATTGTGCTGTACTGGTGCAGAGTTACCAGATAAAGTTGTAATTCAGTACATTCATCTCTGGGTTTAAAAAAAGGAAAAAGTCAATTCAGTTGTTTTTCTGTATCAAATCGGTATTGGCCGATACTGATCATCCGGTATTGGTATCGGTATCAGAAGTAAGAAAAAGTGCATCAGTGCATCCCTAATTAAAATAAATGTTAGAGTTGAAAAATATCTGGTTTTATTGCATAAGACACACAAACTAGAGGGGGGAATAAAGATGCTGTTCAAACCACAGAGCTAATTATGATTACTTGCAATTTAGAAGTATAATTTGGGAGCGTAAGTATGAGGTAACAGATCCCAAACCAGATATCTGAAGGGCGCCACAGGAGAACTGAAATGATTTGTTATGGTCTGGTGTCTGATTCTGGTTTTTGACTCTGATGTTTCCAGGTCAGATTGGTTCCTTGCAGGCCACCCAGATGGCCCATGAGGCGACCATCAGGAACCTGGACCAGGAGCAGAGTCGCCTCAAGGAGAAGATCGGACGGCTGGAGGAGGAGAGGGAGGCCCTGCTGAACCAGAGCCAGGCCGCCAGCGACCAGCACAAGCAGCAGGTGCTCAAACTGGAGCAGGTACGAGCTTTCCCCGTCCGCCGCCGCCACCACCGCGAGAGAGAGAGATGGAGAAAACTGAACATTCAAATGGATAACTCCTTTCTCCATGCATCAGTCTCTTCGGGAGGAGCATCAGGGCTATGAGAAGGAGCTCTGCAGGCTGAGGGCTCACTACGAGGAGGAGACACTGCGCTTTAAAGAGGCTCAGGTCCGAGTGCTGGAGGAGCTGGAGGAGAAGCACCGGACGCTGAGGGAGGAGGCCCAGCAGGAGAAGGAGGACGAGAAGAAACTCCTTGTTACGGTGAGGCTGATATAGGGGTGGGCAGCACAGATTTAGAATTTTATCACAATATTTTGTGGTACTATTGTGAAAACAAAAAAATAATTTTAAATGCTATTTATGACTTCTTTTTTTAGTGTCTGTATGGCTTGACTGCATAGCACAGCTTTTATAACACCAAAACAACAAATGTTGCTCTAGAAAAACATTCCCATCTGAAATATCTTTCTTCATTTAATTTAATCGTATATTCCTATTCACTGATACTTTTGTGGAACAAACAATGGAAATAATAGTAAAAATAACATAATACTATCAGTTTTTATTATTCAAAATTAATTGAAATGTATTGAGACACAAAAAATCTGAATTCATATGACTTTCACTTTCCAAATTTTAGCGCATTTTACTGGTTATATGATTGAACAACACAGAGTACATGGGAATTTTTAGTGGCCAAATCAAATTCTTGTTTGTAACAGAATGTGAAAAGTGTATTTAGCTTGTTTATCATGCAGCAAAACCCAAAAGACTTGCAGCTATAATTGCATTTAAACGCAACACTCTACAAAGTATGAATTCAGGCGGGGAAGAAATGCAAATGCATGCAAAAATATGAAAACCATTCATTATTTTTCTCCCACTTCACATCTGCGCTCTGCTTTGTGTTGGTCCATCACAGAAAATCCAAATCCGGAGTTTGTTTTTTTGTAACCTTCGAAAAAATGAGAAAGTTTAAAGTGGTGTGAATTTGAATGTGATTTAAAACAATAAGTCATGTTGCGCAGCTGTTTCATTTTCCCCTCACATCGTCCTGATCTGTTCCAGGAACTGAGCAAAACCATCAGCTGGCTGCAAACATCTAATTAGGTCAACATTAAGGCTAAAGCTTGAAAAACCACATCAGCCTCCGTTTGTTTCCCGCTGCGTCTTTCACCCTGTCATCAGTTCCCTCGTCCTTCCCTCTCTATGTCTCTCCCCCGCCCTTTGCATTCTTCCTCCTTTGTGTCTCACAGTTTTAAGTGGCTGTGTGAGAGGAATACAAATGTCCTCTCTGCTGGAGGAGCGGGAAGAACTACTGATCACATTATGCAGGTTAAATTAATTTAACCTGGACCATTTACCGTGACAGTGTCTTTTTTTTTCTACCAGCACTGAAACAGCGGTGCTGCTTTTTCTTCCTTGCCGTTTAATCTGATCTCTTATAAAGAAGACAAGATCACTCTCAGCTGTTGTCGGTCCGCTTTTGTACTCTTATTGCATTTCATGTTTCTCTCTGAATACACAATATATATTTACTAGAATGTTTTACGAATACATTGAGGTGAATTAAGTTTGTTTACAACAGAGAGCAACAAAATTGAATTTGTTCATTTTTGTTTGTCCTTTTTTATGATCAACTCCGATTCTAAAAACAATCCAGATCCAAGAAGACGTTTTGGTGTTTGTTTTGTAAGTGGAGATCAAATTTAAATTGGGTTAGGATAAATCACAGTGCGAGAAGCTGTAGATTTTTTACTCTCTGTGCCATTTCATTTACTGTAAACAGTGTTTCTTTCTCATTAATCTACTGGAATCAGGGACATAAAATGTGCCAAGCTTTGTAAAAGTATTTTAACATAACATTTTCTCCAAGCTGAGCTGTGGATTTTTGCTGCTCCTCCAAAGTTACCAAACAAGATGTTAGTGGCTAAAAATCGGACAGCAGCTCTTGAATAAAGAGCCATATTGTGGCTGTGAATTAACCAAACACTTGTTGAGTTTCAAGTGCTTTTCATCCTGTCTCTGCCACATTTCCCCCCTCTACATCCCATCTCTGAGCTCCTCACAATTTGAATTTATTTTTGATTTTCTCTTACTCATTGCATTTTCTGCTCCAGTTCTGACCAGCATTGTTATTTCTCTGATGCCCACCCCATTGCTCCAAACAACCGTCATCTGAATTTCTTACAATAGGGAGGCAAACAAGCACTTTTTAGCACCACCTTTAACTCTGCAAGTCCATCTCTGCAGCATGTCGTTTGTCTCTAAAGTCCTTGTAAGCTAATGCGTTGGATGGAAATGAAGTTGAAATTCTTCCTCTGCATTTAGCTCATTTGCTACATGTGTTTTTCTTACCTCTTATGCTCCCAGTGTATTACAGCCACCTAATTTTTATTTAAATGCCTGTATCCATTTTAAAACGAAATGGAAAAGCGGATTGAGATTTAACTCTGGTTTTCTAAAATATGGTGATAAATGGACATTAAGCTTCTGCAGCCGCCGTCACACAGAGCAGGACTTAGCCATGTTGAAAATTTGAGAGCTACGCTTTGAAGCAAGGCCTGTGCAAGGACACCAATGCATTTCAATGAGTTAGTCCATTGTCAAAATGACACAATAAGCCACAAAGAGCATGTAGCTGAGGTGAAACTTGCTAAGGGGCAAGTATTTCGACATGCACCCTCAAATATATACACATGAATATACATGAGCTTAAGACAAGAGCCTCTGTTGTCACTTGTGGTAAAGATTTCTGCTCAGCTCCCATCTGGCCTGCATGAAATGAGCTCTTGCTTTGCGGTTTGTCCACATTACAGACAGGAATACTCCTGCGGTCACACCTTCGCGATTCAGAGTGTTAGCTGTTTTTGTAAATTACTCGCCGAATCAATATTTATCCAGCTGAGGCTGCAGACTTTCAGGGATTTAAGATTGCACAATAAAACACCCAGATGGAAACGGCTGTTTTGCGGTTTCTCCGTCTAGTTGGAAAAAAAAAAGTCAAGGTGGATCTAAGGCAGCAGTTTGCAGTCGATTTTTATGCATAATGTCACATCTGCTTCAATGAATCCATACAAGAAAACACATTAAGGAAGAGCAAATACAGCAGAAATGACATGAATAACATGAGCGGGATAAGGGGTTTTACACGCGCTCATAAATATTTAACGACACCAATTCAGCTTAATTAATAGTATCCGAAAGGAAAGAGGAAAAACCCGCTTCTGCAAAGCCCCTGTTGCACATAAATGCTTTGTGTGTTTTTATAAAGTAGCACATATGGTTGAATTATCAGGAATAAATAAGAAACAGTGAGAAGTGGACATGAGGAGGAGATTTTCATGAGAGAAATTCCGAGTGGCCCAGAAAAGGATTTGATGCTTCGGCTTGAAGGATTAAACCGAGTTGTCGCTTCCACCAGACGGCCGTTGAAAGTGTAAATGGCAAGTCATGTGTCTCCTCTGTATCCAGTAAGGCTCTGCTTCACCGAACGGCTGCCAGGCCGCTACACTACGTCACAAATGGGATTTAGAGTAGGGGCGGCTTATTAAATTTGCTGGTGTTTTTTTTCAGTGTAGATTTTATTTTTAGTTTATTGAAGGGTAAACGGGCCACCAAGCCTTCACCGTCTGTGCAGGCAGCTGATAAATTGTATCAGGATGATGAATGAAACGCTCCTTTCAGGGGCGATTCATTTAAATCTCACTGCTTCTTCTTGTTTTTTCCTGTTCTGTCCAGAAAATGAGTCAGGAGTTTGAGATTAAACGTCTGTCCTTAGAGGAGCAGAGAGATCGCCTTCAGCAGCAACTGGACAACTTGAAAGAGGAGCTCACGGCCAAACTCAACATGGCCAATCAGGAGGTGGGAAATGATTCCTACGCGTCCGATACTTTCCCAGTGACAATGCGGTAACCTCTTGGCCGGTGCCTCCTCAGGTGTCCCACCTGCAGGAGATCGTGAGGGAGGGGGAACAGAACCTGAATTCGGCCCAGACGCAGATAAACTGCCTGAAGGAAACCCAGGAGAAGCTGCGGATAGAGCTGGACGCAACCAGAGGCCGCGTGCGAGAGACAAGCAACCTGCTCACTGACCTACAGGTGAGCGTCGGCGTCACAGTTCTCTGGACGTTCCTGATTTTCATGGTTTTTACTCACTTTTGGTATTCTCATGTATATGTACATCAGAACATTTTATTTTTATGTCATGCATAACTGCAAAGTAACATTTAAATTCAAATTTTAATATCAGAAGTGGGTAAAGTTCCCCAAAATTATACTTGAGTAAGAGTAAAAAAGGAGTCATCCAAGAAATTACACATGTAAGAGTAAAAAAAGTATTGGGTAAAAAGGCTGCTCAAGCTGATCAAAACATTAGTCATTTAATATTTAAAAATTACAGACACAGAAAGACCAAAATATAAAATAAATAAATAAATTTATTTGTACATCCATTTGCAATTACCACTAGGTAAATCAAAGGCTTTGCATGAGATAAAATGTATAAAACACAAGAAATAAAAGAGCATAAAACAAAAGAAAAACAAAGTCATGCTCCATAGTATTAAAAGCCATTTTGAACATAAATGTCTTGAGTCTTGATCTGAAGAGGCCCAGGTCAGAGGTCAGGCTTATTTCAGCTGGGAGTTAGTAGGTACTTAAAAGACCAAAATGAAAATAATTCATATCTATAACGTAATTACACAATAACAAAATTAGGCAAAATAAGAATTTTTTCTCATCAGTTTCTTTCAATATAAAACTTATGACACTTTAGCAAAACTGCAGATATGTCTGGTGATTTTTTTTAAACAGCCTTGGTTTTTTTTTTCATTTACTGAACTTACAGAGGAAAAGCATAATGAAACTTTACTCAAGTAAGAGTAGCAATACTTTATAACTAAATTCCTAAAGTAAAAGTAAAAAGAACAGCGTAATAAGAATATTCCTAAAGTATCTTTTTAAAATGTAACTAGTTCTAACTCTGTTTAGTATGATTCTGTTGTTCTTTGCACACGTATGTAAAACGTGTTTCTCTATTGTATCAATATTTGGACCTACAAGTTCAGGATAATCAATAATATGTAAATAATATGTTTTTCTTCAACAGCAGAAAAAGAAATATATTGTTATATCAAAGTGCCACACTTGGATATCTGTGATTTGGAGTTCATAGAAGGAGAAACCCACTGGAACAATCCTGTAAATGGGATTTTCCACTAAGAAAATCTGAGAAATCTCTCCAATCCTGACCTCTAAAGTCTCCCATGGCTGTATCTTTCTCACATAAAACATCAGCACAGATTCTTCCACTAAAAACAGAATTAAGCTTTTGTGAATCTCAAACTGTGTTTTGTAGAATCGCTGCTAAATTTGTAATTTAAATATGTTCCAGATCTGGATAAGTACATAAAATAATAATAATAGTGTGCAAAAAGACTTGTGTAATTTCTTCTTTCTTTCATTTTCATTCCTTCCTACTTCTTTTATTTCCTTGCATCACTTCATCCTGTTTCCTTTCTTTCCTCCCATTGTTTCTTTTCCTTCTTTCCTTCTCTCTTCCCTTCTTCTTTCCTTTCACACCAAATCCCTCCTTCAGATTTGAAAGCAATAGAAGCAGACTAATAAAATATTTGTAGCACCAGTTATTTGCCTATACCTCTTTCTTACATCTATAATTATATTTAGATGCATAATTGTTGGCAAACTTAGTAATATTTTGTAAAATATTAGAAAAGTTTTGGTCTGCTGCTAAAATGACTCTGATGATGAGAAACATTTAATAAAGTGGACATTCTGTGCAAGTTGCACAAGGCAGAATTATTAATATCAAAGTTCACTGTTGTATTAATTATTTGTGTAGTTTTATCAAGTTTAATCCAACAAATGTAAACCAGGACATGCACCTTGTAACTCTTGAGAAGCGCCGCCGCTTCCTTGAACGTCTCCTTCACCCCTCTCCCGCTGATTTGATTCAAACGTCGCTTCGCAGACGTTCAGTGAGTTTGCAGATTATGGGTAGGGGAAGTTTCTCGGTTCTCAGATGCAAAAAAGAGGGGACTGAAAAGTGGGGAACCGGGAGGACTGAAACACATTTGGAAAGCAGAACCGGAGGAAATGAAGGAAACACGTGCTGCGCTGAAGTCCAGCTGTGGGATAATGATGATGAAGCTATTATGAGTTGAGTGGCCGCGTGTCTGAAAGGAACTCTGTCGGTGCGAGCCCTGTGAGCATATATTTAGTGGGGAACGTGCTGTTTACAGAGGACAGACTGTATATTTTAATGCTAATTCTGACCATCGATACCATAGTGCGTTTTTGCTCCATTATAATAATTTTCCTGCTGCTTGAATGAAAAAGTAAATTAGGGAGATGTGGATTGGAGAGATGAAATGAGAAGCAATAATTAGCTGAAATTGCAGTGGTCTGTTTTTCTGTCTTCATAGTGCCTGTGTCTATATAAAGGAAGGGATTTGGCAGAGCTGAACGCAGGATTTTACCTTTTATTCGTTTTTTAGCTCATTGCATTTTAGACAAAAGCACAAAATCGACTGGGGCCAGATTAACTTTAAAATTAGAACATGCTTTTGTTTTGTGGGGACTAAAGCTGGTTGGTTCTGTAGGATGAACTGAAAAATCATTTATTTTTAAATTTGAACCCTCTTGGTCCAAAAGCAACTAAAGTGATTGGCTTGGATGCTGACAGTAGCTGCGTTTTCATTACAAATGTACACAAAACTTTGAAATATTTAAAAAAAAAACGCAATTTTGCAATTATGTTGTTTCCATTAAGTAAGAAATGCAATTAAAATCCCACATGAATAAGTTCGTTCACGCGATAAGTCATTAAAAAAACATCATCCTCCAACTACTTCCTGTTGTCGTCTTCATTGTTTGCGCCGATGACAACTTCCGGTTGTTGATCACGTGACTTGTGTGATGTGAAAAAAGTGTTTCAGCTTTAACAAATAAACCAATTTCGATGTGGCTAAAAATACACACCTCATTCTTGTTCCAAAACTTTTTATTGATAAACGAGAGTCTTTTCGAAAGTGCCGTGTTTTTATCAGGAGAATGTATTTCGGAAAAGTCCAATTGTGCATCTGCATAAGTCAATGAAAACGCAAGTAGTGACGTCAAAAAGAAAGAGATAAAGCCGAACATATCGGACGTGGTCCAGAGTGCGACTGCAGCTAGCGATTATTTTAGTAATGGATTATACTATTGATTGTTCAGAGGATTAATCAGATGTAAACAATTTTCACCTTCTGCAGATTTTTTATGTTTTTTAATACAATATTAGAAATACAGTAAGAACTCCATATAAATAATTTCATTCCTTGCAAAATCATAGAATTCCTTAAGTGTAGCAAAAGATGCATCTGCAGAACTTATTCACAGAGAAACGAGGGATTTTTTTATCTTAAATGCAAAATGTACATATACATATATTTGTGCGGTTTTGGCTTAATTACTGCTCCGATGGTGTTGTCAGAGCAGTAATTAAGCTAACGACCTTCTCAAGTAAGAAATGGGTGGGGAAAGAATTGAACACATGCATAATTGCAGCAGTGGTTTAGTGATGACTCCTTCTAATCGGGAGATAAATGCAAACACACAAACTCTGGAGTGAGAACAGCTTTTCTGGAAAATAAAATGACTATGCATTATTAATTGCTGCAGTAACTCTCCAAATGATTCCAATCACGATAAAGAGCTAGTTTAACTTAAAACAGCTGAGCTCGTGGAAAAGAGGAAAAAAACAACACGCACACAGAGATGACGTCAGCATGTCTCCATAACGGACTCTCTCCAAGCATATAATGCATCTATGCAGAAAGAATCATTTTCAAGCCTCTCTGCTATAGGTTTCTTGTTTTTATGCCTTTTCCTTTATCCTAAAAGTGAAATTTAGATGCATTAAAATGTCATCCCGTCATAATTAGTTCTCCGAAGCAGCAGAGTTTGGATTTACCCACTCAAGCAGCGCTTCCCCTCGCAGCTAAAAATAAGAGCATTTAAAGGTTTATAATGAGCTCATCAGCACATAAGCTCTGAATCCTCTTCAGCTGCTGGAAATGACTGACCTGATGAAGTTTGCATCAAAACCAGCACTATGAAAATGGATGTGGAGGTTCAGGTGGCGTGCGTCGCCCGGCAGAATTTTATTTTATTTTTTTTAAAAGCTGCTTCTGCTTAATTCAGAAAAGAAAGATACAAGAATGCAGCTGAATTTCCCCCGTTTGTGTTCATAGGAGGAGATTGAGACCCAGAAGCAGCAGCATGATGCCAGGGTGATGGCCATCCGCACGGAGGAGAAACAGAAGATTGACAAGATGGCAGATGACTTGGATCAGAAGTGGAGAGATGCTCTGCGGTGAGGAGGAAACGAATCCCATCTCATCCCTGTCAGCCTGTCGGTCTCAGCTGTCTCGTTTTGATTTTTCTATTTGTTTTCTAATTCGTGTCTGTCGCTCTTCACCCTCCTGCTACGGTCATCCTTATTATCAGAGGGAGACAGCTTCTTGCCCAAGAACGGACGGCTACTAATGAGACGGAATAAAAACAAACTCCTAATTTTCCAGACTGATGAAATATTTGCAGATCGCCTTATGCCAGCTGGAGAATAAACACACACGCACAGAATATTAACACAGACGCATCTCAATAATTTTCTTCAGCGGATAAAGCTTTTTTTTATTACGAGAATAAAGTCAAAATTAATACATTATTTTTGCATTATACGAGTAACACTACTACAACTTGTAATAGTATAAGTCGTAGTATTACGAGAAAAAAGTTTACTTCATTCTCATATGACTTTATTCCCCATATTATGACTTTATTTTCATATAATTATGACTTTATTCTCATAGAACTTGATTCTGGTATTTTAACTTCGTTCTTGTAATATTATGACTATTATTGTACAAGTACATTCTCACTATTCTATGAGTTTATTCTCATGACATGGCGTTATTCTTGTCATTTCATGACTTTATTCTCGTAATTTTATGTTTTTTGTTTCTTTTTTCCCTTAGTTTGGCACTAATATTACGTCATAAATGTACAGTATCGCTAAAAACCTAATTTGTTTCAGTAATTCAATTGAAACTGTGAAACTAATAAAAAAAACTTGTTAAATATTTTAGACTTTATTTCTGAAAAACAGAATTTAATCTCTCCAAAAGTTAAAAAAGTCACTTAAGACCAACAGGCAGGGATTTTTAATACAGGAATGTTATTGTATGTAATGTATCCAAGGATACTAATGGAAAGTCCAGTGGAAGAAAAATCTGTATTTTGAGCTACAAGTCACAATCATCAAAATTAGCTAAAATAAATGTCACTCTGTGTGTAATGTTTCTATATGAAATATTTCCACGCCATTCTCCAGGGAGGAAGTGCGTTTGTTGAAGGAGGAGCTGAGCGAGGAGTACGAAGCCGACAAACAGGCGGCTCTCAGTCGGCTTTCCCAACAGAAGGAGCTGGAGCTGATGGCGTCACGAGAAGCCTGGCAGAGGAAAGTGGAAGATCTGCTGGAGCAGGTAAAACATGGTGGCACTAAACTCACTCAGGCTTAATGAAATGTTATAAAGTCTAAGGTCGTGACCCCTACTCTTCTGCATTTTTGCCTCTAAATTCCCAAAAGAATCCCAAATGGAAAATATCTCTGCAGGAAACGATAAAAGTGAAACAATGAGCAAGTTGATTTGAGGAAACATTAGAAACAAACCAACTCTCTCTATCGCTCCAATTTCATTTTCTCAGAACACGAAGAAAACCTCAAATGATTGCAATTTAAATCTGGACCAAAATAAAATAAAAGCCAGACGTTTGACACTGAGCTCTGGTTTCCCTGAAAAAGTGGGCAGTGAATTATTCCACACTGAATAAAGTACGAAAGCCTAAACAAGCTAACAGGTTTTAAAAAAGAAATTAGCTTCATATGAACCACAAAAATTGGATTTTGTTTCTGCAGCAAAAAATGATTATAAGGAACAAATGTAGACAGAGTGAAGGGCTGCTGGAAATAGAAAGCTAAATTTGGACCAGATGGGAGTGGGAGGACAGATTTCTTGATCTTTTCTTTGGTTTTTCTGAACAAAGCGATAACCTTTGACCCCTCTGCCTCGTTGGGAGCGTCTGTGAGTGACGGCGCCACTTGATGTCGCGGTCTGTTGACAGGCTGAGGCAGAATGGCCTGTCAGAGGAGACAGACATGCAACCAATCTCACATTCACAGGCTTCCCGTTCTGCTAGTGACTTTATTAACTCCAGTTTTGTCATTTACATCCAGCGACTGTCAAAGCAGCAATAAATTAGTGAGAAAAATGAGGGATTTAATTTGTTGTTTCAAGTTCACTCTTCTTCGCTCACAGCGTTGTATAAAACCTTGTTTTTATAACTTTTTCTTTGCCAAAGCAACATGTTTTAGCTCTGTGAGGATATGCATATGCATGCTGCATGTTATCCTAAAGAAGACCTGGAGTGGGTGTGTGTGTGTGTGTGTGTTTGAAACTGTTAGTGTATTCGTTTTCTCGAATCCCTGCAGCTACTGTTTTGCTTTCTTATTAGAATTTAAAATTAGCAGAGGAAGGACGGTTGGAGGTGTTGGGGTCGTTTTTTTCAGAGGGACGACTATTTCCTCCTCTGACTGGCGTCACTGTTCCTGGGACGCACGCTGCCTCTGGGTAATTCAGAACTCCACTGAGTCACAGCGGAGACTTGAAAGAGGCACGTCTGGATTTTACCACAATGCTGCCTGCCACCAGATAAACATTTGACGAGCACGATTTCAACTCTTGTTAAAGAGCAATCGAACACTTGAGGGCAATTGTTTTATTTTGCAGAAAGCCATACAAAAGATTGCTTTTATTTAGTTTTTTTGGACAATTTCAGTATATTGCAGAAAAATTCCATCTTAGGATATAGATCATTTGCAAAACACACACATTTCTTTCCATTTGTCATTTTGTTTTTGGTCGAGGATTTCTGTAAATTTGAACTTAAAAGCCTACTTCAGACAAACTCGATGTTGCTTTTTGCATTGAGCATTTACTATAAAAACGCTAAATAATTTAATTATCGTTTTATAAATGGAAACTGAAAGATGTTTGTCCTGTCTGAAGGATATCGTGTTCTCCTCCTGATGATTTCTGTTGCCAACTTTTGGTCCTTTTGGCATTTTTGTGTATGAATAAAATATATTTTGCAGATCAAATAGGAGTAAAAGAAATATAAACTTTCATGTCAAAGATTGGAAAATGACTTGAAGAAATAGACCCTTTTTTATCTATAATCTATATAGAAATAAAATTTCATTTCTGGTGAATGAAAAATGGTTGCAGGGCTTTAAATGATTTTCTCACTCTGAAAACAAGATTAGATTAGACCATAAAAATGATGTTTAAGTTAGTTTCATTAATATTCAGTTCATTAAACATAAACCTTTCTATCTGTGCCATTCAGTGTACTTTGACTATTTAGCTTCGGTTGAGAGTTTTCTTGCTTGATTTAATCGTTACTAAACAGATTTTGGTGTTGCTTGTTGTAAAATCAATTATTGATGACATTAATTACTCATCGCGTTTACATCTCGGATTCTGTGAAGCTACAGTCGATCTGGTTGTTGTGTTTGCGGCCCGCGTAGCAGCTGGCCTCTGCTCTGCGCTCTGCTCGTCAGCCAGAAACGAGACGCTCCGACTCGACGCCGAGTTGAGGGAAACGTGCTCATCCGTTGCGTTGCGTTGACAGTTGTTGACAGCCGCGCACAAAGCTGCCTTCTTGCTTTCAAGCCTCCATTCATGCACGGATCAAACAAGAAAGCCGCCGGAGAGATGTCGTTTGCTTTCACCGAGCCAGGTGGGAGATTTCTGCTGCTTATCCACGAAGATTTCCAAAGTACGTTTTAAATCCAGATGTAAACACCGCTCATGTCTACTCGAGCATTAATTAAACACCACGAGAGAGAGAGAGAGAAATGCTCGACTTCTGTCTTGCAGCTTTCCTCTTAGCTGCAAACAAATTGTACAATGCACTTTCAGACTGGATATAAATATTGTATCGTGTGGTGGGTGCAGTGATCTTAACTGTATTGACCTAGTTGCAGCTCCGCAGAAACACCAGCAGAACTCAGAGAGTCCTTTAAGGCAAAAATAACCTCATGACGACATGAGCTGGTGGCTCTTATTTGTTAAATCAGGCTCCCGTCTTCACATGATCTACATTTGAGGATTTATCTCTCTGCGCTATTGATTCCGTTCACTAATTAATTGTTCCAGGAGTTAATTAGCCGTGCTTTTACATCAGTGATGCCCACGTGTGGCAGGCTGAACTCGCAACCCCGACTTCCTTTTATGCTGTTCATTTCACCAACGGTTTCCATGGAGACTCCATAACATGATGAGTCAGGTTGATGTTTACATCCAGCATGAATAAATCACATTCGTTTTGGGCTTTGATGCAGCAATAGTACCATTGCTTATGTATATTACAACCTTTGACTCTAGGGATTTTTAAAAGCAAGGGATTGCTGTACAAGTTTGAATTTGTTGGGAGATTTCTCTGACACACACTGGGTCAAAAGTTTACATGCTATTAATAGTTGTTTAGGATATTTAGCCTAAGCCAGATTTAGGTTAAATCTGGTTTCAAGTGTTGCCTTGGAGCTTGAAAGGTAGGTGTTTGAATCTTAACCAAGGTGGATTTGCATATTTTCTTCTTATTTCAAAGCCATATTCCCCTTTCCCATTGTCTAAATATTCCTTCCTTGCTTTCTTCCTAACCTATGTCCCTTTACTTTCTACGTTGCTTCCTTCTTTTCTTCCATCCTTCTTTCCTTCTGCCATCTCAGCTATGTGTGTTTCAGTGTTAAAAGAAGTTATTTAGAGAACATGAAAGTCTTCCAGTGTTGCAGGCATGGCTGGATGTGCCATGATTATCTATAATGACATCTTTTTCATTAAGATATTTTAATTACCAGAGTCTCACCCCAGGCTGCAGCTTGGGTGTGTGTGTGGGTGTTTGTGCTCTAGAGTGTGTTTAATTATAAACCAGAAGCTCGGAGGTTGCCGAACATATTTGCTTTATTCTCCCTGTGAATTCGAATGACTTTTTGTAAGGCGAGCAGGTCAGCTGGCTGCTCGTCTTTAAATCTCCAGCCAGTGAAGAAGCTCACAAACGTCTTCTCAATCCTAATTTCCCCCATCCTCTCATTTTAAATCCATCTTACCTTACAGCCTCTGCTCTTGTACTTCTACACCGATAAATCCTGCCGGGGATTTAATATCTGGCGGCTGAGGAAACAGAGCCGACTCTCTCAGAAACTCTTGCCAGTCAGAGCTGCTAGCATCTCGTCAAACCAAGCTGTTTGTGCACAAAAAACCCCACTTGGCTTGTTATTCAGGTAACTGCGCTAACGCTGCTCCTCCGACTGGCTGTTAGAGCAATATGAAGAGCAGTCAAATCCCAGCTTTTAGCTCTAATCTATGCGTCTATCAACATCAGTGTCAGAAATCTGGACTATCTCTGATGAGGATTATCAGGTGCGGGAGTGAATCACGAAAATGTTGATCATTTAAAGGAACTGCTCTACATTTTCTAAAAATCAGGCCTTTTTCTGCACGAAAGAAGTTCAGAGTTAGCATATTTGCTCCATATATTAGAGGTATTTCCTGTCTATAATTTCTGTAAATTCTATTTCAGGCATTAAATATGTTTTGTGTTCCTTTTTTTGTGCAGATATCGCTCCTGAAACAGTCCCTGGAGCTCCAGCTGTCACAGTCTCAGTCCGCTCTCCAGCAGCTGCAGTCTCAATTCAACCAGGAGAGGGAGCTGCTGAGCCAACAGCTTAAAGGTTTGTCTGAAAACCGTCTCTTAGTTTCAAGATTATTTATTTACCTTTGTAAGTTAAGCGAAACACTAAACGCGCTCAAACTTTCATCCCACATATCAGCTGGAGTCATTTTTGCAGAAAAACAGAAAGAAATTTGAAAAATAAAGCATCCATCAAAGTTTAAAATGCAAAATAATGTTTTGCAAATATTTTCATTTCCCTTGATTACATGTTACGAGCAACAAGTTCAACATTTGGTGTGATTCTTATGTGATCAAAGAAGTGGAAAGAAAATCACAATTTTTAAAAAATGTTGAAAATATTATCTGAAAAGTGTGGTATACAAATTACAAATTCAAATATCACATAAATAAGTTTTATGTTGGTCTATCACATAAAGCCCTCATATCGAAGTTTATGGTTATGATGTAGTGAAATATAAAATGTCCCCATCACGTTAAATCTTCGTCCTTTCGGCCGTGTTGCTTTGTGACGCTAACTGCTGACAGAAACCGAAACGTTTCCCGTTTTCCATCTGCAGAGATGCAGAGGGAACATCAGAGGAGGGAGCATCGGTTGCAGGAGGCCCACTGCTGCGCCCTCAGCACCATGGAGGAGGCCCGACAGCACCAGATCAGAGTACGACGCTCCCACACACACACAGAGATACCTTTAGACCACATTTCACACAAATAAGCTCTTGCTGCCCTTCGCAGCAGCTGCTGCACCTCTTCTATCTGTAATCAGCAAAAATCAGGAGAAGGTAAATCCCATTTATGAGAGTAAGAAAAAAAAGATTAGCTGGCATCCAGCTTAATTGGTTGCCTCAAGAGGCCTCCAGTGAATGATATCAACCCGAAGTAATTTCCTTCTGAGAGGAAATTAAAACCTCTTTCTGTCTGGAGGGTGTAATCGTCGCTGCTGCTTTTGCAATTTTTTTTACTTTTTTTTTCCCAGTTTAGTGTTAAAGTGTCATGATTGTGTTTGTGTGGAGCAGCTATGGGAAACAGCTTCAGTAGGAGATGCTGTGCAAACAGCTACAGGCTGAATAAGGGAGACGCTTCCCCGTGCTTTAGTGTTTTTTAATGAAATGAAGACAAATATTCATGTTGCATTTGGCAACCCTCAATGGAGAATCACCAGTTGGCTATTTATTGGTGCCCAAATCCTAAAAATGAATGTTACTGAGGTATTTTTAAAAATATATTTTACCTGAAGTATAAATGTGACATGCCTACTTTGGAGTACAGTGTAGGATGTGTCATGCTGTGGGCCTGTTCGTCTCCCAAGAACCCTAGAAACAAGGTCACAGCGAACATGTAAGGAGATTTTAAATAAAAATCTGCCAGTAAACTGAACATTAGGAGTAACTGGGTATTTTTGGAGAATAAAATAACATAAAAACAGCAGATAAGGATGTGCCAGCTGTCTGTTTTATAGTTTAGTTTGTCCTTGTAGAGACTGTGTAAAAGCAAATGCTCATTTATGTAAATGGGTTATGAAATTGATCTTATTTGAGCTGCGGCTTCATCTCTGTGAGTCACAATTACAAAGAGGAGACTCAACTTTGATTTTCGACCTTGGCGTTTCTTCTCTGCCCTCTGCAGGCCCTGGAGGAGCGTCTGAAGCAGGAGCAGAGGGAGGAGGTCCATGCTCTGAAGGAGGCCCACAGGAGAACCCTGGAAATCCTCAGGCAGCAGTCGGAGCAGGAGCTGCAGACGCTCAGATTTGAACTGGAGGACGAGGGGAAAGCGAAGCTGGGTAAAAAGAGCACTTCCCTTTTAAAACTTCACTTTTGGCTTTGATTAGTTTTTGTCTCACCACGATGATAGTGTTTATATTCAGGACTGTTTTAATCCACTGAACTGTTTCCGCTTCGACTCAGGATGTTTCTGTATGTGCTCGGATTATATCACCTGTGATTGGTTTGAAGTTTTCACCTGCTGTGTGCTCAGATATTATCAAAGAATCCACCTTATTTTCCTTTTCCTCAACTACAGCTGAAGAGGAGCACAGCCAGACTGTGGCACAGTGGAAAAGTTAAAAATATATATACATTTTAGTGACTTGATTTGCTTTTATTACTCTCCTGATTGGAATAGTGCATGTGTGTTGGGATGGAAGGTGTGGAAATCACTATGTTCTGTATGTAGGAGTCTTTAGTCAGCTTTAATTCTGATTAAAGACTGTTTTTCATTAATTCTGCAGCTCCGAAGCAGAATGGTTTGTCTTGTAGATTATTTAATCAACAGGGAGCAGAGTTATTTATTTATTTTTTGTTTTAGGTGTTGATTTTACCTGCAAGTTGTGGTTTGATCTCTTAAAACAGCTGCTTTTCATCACACTTAGATCATTTGATCCTTGACTTTATCTCTGTTTACATCTGTCTGGCAGCATCTCTCCGAGCAGAACTGAACCACCTCCACGCCACGGCCATCGAGCACCTGAAGCAGATCCACCTCAAGGAAAACAGCGCAGCTAAGAGGGAACTGGAGAAGGCGATGGAGCACAGCCACCAGCAGGTAACCGTGAACATTTCTGTTCGGACCTCCCGGATTCGTCCGGAAGTGGTCGTTTGACAGAATCGATCTGCTTGTTTTACTTTTCAGGAGCAAGAACTCCTGGTTCGCATCTCCAACCTGCAGGCCGAGCTGTGTTCCCGTAGCAACCGCATCACCGATCTGGACCACGAAATCCACTCTCTTAACGAGACCATCGACACTCTGACCAGAGAGCTGGAGATAAAGGGCAAAGAGGTGCTGCGAGTTCGCAGTGATGCCAACCATCAGATAAGGTAGAAACTCCTGCAGGTCGCCTGGCAGTCGCCATCATATGTTTGGTTAAAAAGTGCATCGTCGTGTTAGCCGAGGAGTGACTCAACACTAACTGACCTAGTTTGTAAAACAGAAATCCGAACACAAATCATAGGGGAGTAATTATCTGAAGAACACAGCATCCAGAGATGCTTTGAAACTGCAGGTCTTAATTACAGCAGGAAAAGAAGTAAATGAACGATGGGTTTCTCATCTTTTTTTTTATGAAGCTTCAACTTCAAAACATGTTCCTTCTGTTTGCACAGAAAGCATATAAAACCCAAACGTGCCCTCATTAAAATTAAAAGTTTTTGTGTGGAAAAACTGGGAATAATTTCAGAACTTGTTCCGGCTTTAATTCCATACAAACGCTGTGAAAAACAACCAAATCGGATGGAAAAATCTAAATTTTCTACTTAACGTTTATCGAAGCAACATAAAATTAAACCCCAGTTTTGAGTCTTTCTTTGTACCCACCTGTCTTCAATTAAAGAGAATCTGCTCTGTCGAAAACAAAGTTTAGATGTCCTTGTAGTGTTTTTTTTTTCTTTTTACCGTGGCTAGACACAACAAAAATACTCATGTTTGGCTGAGGAGCAAGGACGAACAGAATAACTCCAGATTTTCAACAGAGATTGAACGATTGATGGAATCCTTGAAAAAGAAAAACAAAAGTTAGTATCCAGCCGAAAATCTCCTGAAGTGATTCCAGCAATCTGTCTAAAGCTGCAGGCTGACATTAAAACACGACACAGGTTAAATCGAGTATGAGAGGCAAGAGATAAATATATATAATACAGTCGTTATCCATCTTTAAGCACTAAATGGTGCTTGTTTGATATCATAAATACTCTTTTAATGATTTTTTTTTAGCGCATGTTGTGCAGCTGGCTGCTGCTCTGAAAGCACAAATTATTTAAAGACTTTTCAGACACTAATGGTCAAGCAATGCTCAGCAGTCTGTGTTATTAACCTGCCTTCAGTAATTCAGCCTCTTCTGCCATATGTGACTACGCCATTTATTTTTTTATTTTTTTGCTCAAATTGCAGACAGGCAAATTAATACCCTGACACAGTAGCCATGGTTACCACTTCTTTTAAGCTCAGAGGGACTAAATTCGCTCCAGCTCCTTTACCTTCCAGCCAAATTCAGTTTGCAGCTGCACATCTGCTGTCGCCCAGTAAGATTAAATAAAACGTGGTAATTGTTCCCCAGCTGGAGTTTAGTTAAATTAGATCGACCAAAATATCATAACGGTGGATAAATCCCTATTATGAAGTGTAAACTTTGCTCGAGAAAATCTGTGCCTTATTTCTGGGGCTAACGCTGAACCATATCCGCCTCCGCCACAGAGCACATGAACAGGACCTCATAAAGAGGCACGAGAGGGATCTGGATGAGCTGAAAGTGGTTCATCACAGAGAGGTTCAGATTATGCTGGCTGACTTCAACAAGGCCCAGGAGGTTCTCAAAGACAAGATTTCTGCTCTGCAAATCCTGTAAGTCACAATAGCTCTCCTCCATCATGGCGGTTACCTGTCTGTTCAGAGCTGGTTTTTATTTAGAGGCGAAGTTTGTTGTATTTAAATGTTTCTTTTTTTTTTTTTTTTTTTTGGCTTGTGTGTTTCCTTCGTGCGCAGGTTGGAGGGTACAGAGGAGAAGTTGAGAAACAGAGAAAGCCGACCGGAAGATCTGCATCTCATCGCAGAGCTCAGAGAGATGGTGACAGAAAGAGAAGCTCTGGTCAAGAAACTCGTCGTGAGTAGACATTGTAGCAGTCTGGAAAAGTTCTGAATGCGCTTTTTATCATTTTCCAAGTCTGAACATAACAGAAACAAAGTTAGGGTTTGCTGGCTATAAAAAATTAAAAGATGAACATCTGAATGACAAAGAAAACCGAGTCCTTTGTGCATGTATTTATAGTTAAATGTCATCTTTTCAGCTTCATTTCAGTTGGGTTTAAACTTGCTGCTCATGATACTTGTGATAAGTATGTACAAATATTCTTTATAGCTAGTAGACCTAACAAACCGGCACCATACAGAGGGTTTTAAAAGTACTCTACTTGGCAGTAATGGTAGTAATTTTTGAAGGAGTTAAGACTAATTGATGGTGGTAAGAGTTTGGATGCTTTGTAACATCAAACCTGTTGCTTCAGGATGACAAGAAGTTCTACCAGCTGGAGTTGGTGAACAGAGAGACGGGCTTCAACAAGGTCTTCAATTCCAGTGCCAACGTTGGTGTCATCAATCCTCTTATCAAGGTGAGCGCTCTCTTCACGTTCCCCTCGTAGGAAATCAGATAAACTACAGTCGCTAGGAAATATGGAAAAGTATGGAGTTGGTGTTCTCCAAGTCAGGATAGTCGAGGAAAATTTGAAATTAATTAGGAAAAGATTTACTTGATATTATTATTCTGAGCATAGTTATTGCACTTTGGTAAATAGAAATTGCTAAAAAAAAAAAAGTGGAGGATTGTTATACTAATTTTGCATAAGAGATATTAAGGAAAGTGAGTGTGTCTATACAGGCAGTGATTCCATTTTATCACAACTTTACTCCTCTTGTCTGATGGAACAAGCCTTGTTGTTTTAATAACAGATTATGTTGTAAAAGCAGTTTGTGTGCTTCACTTTCTTTTCTCTTCATAACATTCAAGCCCAGCATTCCGTCTCATTATGTCAATAAACCATTTGTCTCACTGCGATGTAAAAAGACGAAACCATAATAAATAATCTCAAAACTTTTTCCACAAAAACATGACTTTTATCTTGTAAAATACAAATCAGCTAAAGGGAATCTTACAAAAATGTGCATTAAACAAACCGTATAAATTACATTTTCCTCTCAAAACGTAATTCTTTTATTGATTTCGATACCTGCTAGTGGAGCAACAGGTCTAACTCTGCCTCTTTTATCACATTGAAAGCACATTAAGCTGTGCTAAGTTTAACAGAAAGTGTTTTGTGCTTTAAAAGCATTAATTCTTGCATCAATACCTGTAAGTAGCCAACTGCCTTATTAAAACCAAACTGCATGTCTTTCTTTGTCTTTTGCAGTTTAAAAGACTTAAAAATGTCAGGAAATGTTAAAAGTTTTGTCTAATTTCTTTTCATTTAACTTGTTTTTTTTTTTACATATTTGTGACAAAATATTTACAGAATACCTACAAATGACTTATTTTCAACAACATAATACAGAAGCGCAAAAATAAAGCATTCCTTTATATTGTACTTAGATTCTATCTGCCAACTTTTCATTATGTTCTCCTTTAAATTGTCCAGATTTGTAGTGAATTACTGATGTTCAACACTTTGCAATTTCAACTGTCTGTCAGAGGTGCACAATGTAAAACACACAGAAACACATGGTTATAATCTCTGCAGCTCAGGCTTTGGCACCTTTTGATGGCAAATAAAAAACACTCACCGGAAGATTTTTCACCATAAAACTTAAAAAAGGGGAAAACATCCACATTTCTCCGCTTTGTGTGCTTAGTTTATTTAGCAGTCCTCCCAGGATCCCTTCCATCATCCAGAACCATGGCTGTCATTATGAAACATAGCATAAATTCCCACCATTGATCCGCACGGAACAAGAGGAGCCAGAATCATAGTTCATCTCCATTGATTAAGCTACTGTATTATATTGAAATCGATCGCCGCGAAATCAGGAGACGGCCTGAACGTTCGTCTGCTGCTCTGATAGAAAAACGAAACACTCATTTCTTGTTTTTGTGCTTTTGATACCCGCATGTCGTCTCCACTGCGAAGCACAAATTGACGTCGTTTTGCTTCGAATCCCGCAGCCTTTGCGACGCCCGCTCGCATCCTTCCATCAAGCCTGTCGTGAGGTCTGATATCGGCTTACAGAGCTGCTCGTCACCCTTTCATGTGTTTGCACACAGCTGTCACAGCCGATGCCGCCGAGAGACAATAACGCTTGATTTCGAGTCACAGCATCAGCTCATCATCTCCTCGTTTTCTGTCCTCCCCGTCCTGTGGGCTGCTGGTGTTGAATAACATGCATTCTGCTTTTTCTCAACTACACCCCCACCTCCAAAATGTAATAGAAAATTTCAGAATTTCTGATGAAGCTATGAGAGCTTTCTTTGCTGCAGCAAGGAAACGAGAAGATTTTAACCTGATTTATGCGAATCAAGCAGCGTCTTTGTAAGTTGTTTGCCGTTTTCCAAATGTGAAAGTTGAGAGTAAGTGCAGTTGAGGTGCTGCATGTAAGCCCCAGCAAGCAAAAGATCACAACCAGGCCCAGTAGGTTAAGTTTTAGGTGTGTTTGTCAGGTTTTCTCTTTGCCATCCTAGCTACGTCGCCGCTGGTAACACCGATTCCCTGCCTCTGACCCACTTTTATCCCACAGACTATCAATGTGAGTGGTGTTGAAGCTGGTTCTTTGTATTTTGTGCTGAATTTGGAGTGAAGGAGTTGCATATGAAGCTTGGATTTCAGTCTTTGCTTTATTATTTCTCTCTATTTTAATCAGTTTTTGCCCTTCTTCACATTTTGTGATGTTATAACCAGAATCGTCCATGTATTTGTTTCTGTTGGGATGGCCGTTTTTAAAAAATAATCTGCAAACTGTACAGCCACATGTTGGTTGGGTTACATTTTACATCAAGTTTCACTGATGCAGCAAATTATTCTTTATGTAAATCCATAACCAACCCACCTCCTCACGATACTGCTATGATGCATTAGGCGATTAATTCACCCCCTTCGTACTGCTTCTTACCATTAATGTTGAGCTCATCACAGATGGCAGGAGGTAAAAACCTTGTGCTGCCTCTTTCGATTACACAAAGTTAATGAGATGAGGAGGAACTGGATTCATTTTGTAAGAAGCGAAGCTGAAACGGAGCAGATGTTGGAGGGTTTTGCGTCACCTTAGAGGAATCTACGGTAACGGCAGGAAAGAGGGTCCTCTCAAACTCCTCCTGCTTCAGCTCGGACTAGAAACAGCTGGGCTCTGCATCATCACAGTTGTCATAGCGTCATCCTCATCGACATGGGAACATGAGGGTCAAATGTGAAACTGGACAGCATCAGTAATCTAGAGCTGCTCTGTCAAATCTGAATTGTGACGACAAAAGTTTGCAGCATTTGCAACCAGTTTTAGCGGGTTGTAGGGTTTATAAGCCGTCTGGAAAAGTGCAGGTTCCAAACTGAATGTTGGACACAGTAGAAACGCCTGCTGTAGATTCATATTTATATATATATTGTGTTCAAGCCTTAAACCTAGACAAAAATAGTTTGTTATGGAATTTTGACTTGAAAAATGAGGAGAAACTCTGAATCTAAGATGGTCTTCCTGTGATACATAAGGCATTAGATGCTGAATTATTGTATTAGTCAACTGTATTTTTTTTTTAGGTTGACAAATTTTTTTCTCTGCGACAATTTAACTCTGCTTTTTTTTCCTCCAGAGTTTGACATTCATTCACAGTTTGGTGCCATTTTTGTTTCCATGTTACACATGCGACAAGTCTTCATGTGCTTTTGTATGGAAATGGGGAAGAACAAGATCGTAATTTTGCACAAACCTTTTTATCGCCCATGAATTTTAGAGAATCTGATCAAAGCAAGGAGGAACAGAGCTGTGAGTTTGCCTGAGGCTTTAGAAAGCATTAGAAGAGCAGATAAATTTTCCATTTACTGAGACGATTCGCCTCATGAGAGCGGAGGTTGTGTTTAAATCAGAAATGTTTTGCTGTCAAGTCCAATTAAACCAGCATTTAACCCAAATCAGCTAGCTAGTCAGCATTCATGTGTCGCCTCTCTGTGTGTCTGTAGTCAAAAACAGGCAGCCAATCAGATCAGCGCCTCACCAGCTTCCCTAGCCATTCAGCTCTCCGATTCGTCAGCCCTCCCACCATGAGCCACGAAGGCCAGGAGGAGGGGAGGTGGGAGGAGGGAGAGGTAGGACCAGGAGGCCGCTTTGCGCTTCCTCACTCCCCCCTCCAGAGGTCCCTCCCAAGACATAAGAAAGCCCTGCCACTGTTCAGCCCTCTTCCTCCTCCTTCTTCTTCTCCTCTACCTCAGCATCCTCTTCCTCATCCCCCACACCATCCCATGCCAAGCCTCGCTCCTCCTCATGCTCCTCAGGATCCCCTCGCGCAGCATCAGGGCCTGCAGAGCTGTGGGAGGTGAGAAATGATGTGAGTTCCCGCCGCCGCTGCAACTCTCCACTTTGGTTTTCACTGCAAACAGATCATGTGTTCACGTCCGCCACCTCCACCACCCGCATCTCTGACATCACTGGTCTCGTTTAGTTCTGTCTTCAGTGCCCAAACTCTCACTGAGCAGCTTACAGGTTTACTGAACACACAGTCGCTTTACAGAAGCTTCATTCCTCCTGAGACTTTTCTCATTTATTTACGTTGCAAGCTGAAGTTGTTATGGATTATTCTGAGGTTTTATGTGATAAAGCAACAGAGTGGAGCAATGAAGTGAAAGTCATCATCAATCCGTCTATCATTCATCCATCCACCCATCATCCAACCATCCGTCATCCATCTATCCATGCAACAAATTATAGCACAGTCTAGCATCCATCCTTTCATCAACCAACTACCTGTTTGTCATCCATCCATTCATTCATCCTCCCTCCATATTCATCTGTCCTCCACTGTTGGCTTGTCACATAAAATCATACTAAGCCTATTAAGGATTAGTTTATTACAAGAAAAAAAGTGAAGTCCCAGAAGACATGAATAAAGTTAACACATTGACCACTTTTTGTGCAAGTTTAAATGTCCCAACCGGCACCAGTTGCATCGTTCAATCTTCAACTGTCAGGTTTCAGTATCATCAGTCAGCATGCTCGTTAAGTTTTAAGACAAAGTGCCAGCTATAAGTAGTCCTTTATGATCACGCTGAGCGTTAAAGAGTGTATCGAATCTAAAGCCAGGCGGGATTGAAATTGGAATTTTAATTTGGGCCTGGAGCCATCACGGAGCCCGGCTCCGATCGACTCATTTCACACAGCGCTGCAGTCTTTTGCAGCCAGACTTCATTAGATCAGGGTCAATACACAAAAATAATGAATACATAATCCCCTATTTTGATCCGCTGTGTCTGAACATCCCGTTTTTTTTTTTTCTCCCAGCCTCCCCATTTTGACACCACGGACAGTTTTGCCTCTCATCCTTAACTTTCATCTCCATCTGCTGCTGGTTGCAAATAAATAAAAGAGAAGATAGGTGGGAAACTCGAAACTTTGCAAGTTCAAATCAGTCTCAGTGGGACCTGAAAGGGAGAAAACTGCACTGCGGCAGCTTAGGAGTTGGAAAACTTGAAAGAAAGAGAAGGGGGTGAAGAAAAAAGAAAAGAGCAGCAGCTGCTGCCTCTGTCTTCAGTGGACACAAAGCAAACAGATGAAGGAGCGCTGCTTGCTACTGCTGATTAGAAATCACTGGAAGGTTTTGCCGTCGGGGGAATAGACTGCAGCTGACTCAAAGAGTCAGTGTGAAACCTGAGGATTTGTTTATGGGCCATTTTTAGCCATCTTAAGCCCTCCGTGGATCCTGCATCACTGTATTCTGTCACCGGTTCAGTCCGCAATTACAACACACGAGCCAATCACCGTTACTTTCTGCCGTCTCTGTCTTTCTTTCCCTCCCCTTCTTCTTAAGAGCTGTTATGTCTCTTTATTTCCCCGCAGCCTTCCTGAAGCCGGCGTTCCCACGCCAACCGACTCGAGAGGGATCGAGGCAGAAAAAGTCAAAGAATATGTCCCAAAAGAGGAAGACTTGTACTCGCTGTACTTCTCTTTCTGACTGGCAAAAAAAACAAAAAAAAAACACCCCAGTTCTGTCAAAAAATTTAAATAAAGTAATGGGACAGGGAGCTAAAGTGTGACGGTGAATCAAACGGTGCGATTCGAGTCGCTTGATGGGTTGAGATAACAGACATCCGGTCCTCATACGAGCATTTCATGTTTCCAGTCTGACTTTTTTTTACCTTTGGGCTTCCGTACATGATGAGCATGAAGAGGAGCAGTGCCTCATCATTATTAAAAGATTGTGAATTTAACAATAAGGTGTCTGTTGAAACCAGATTATTATCTTCACTTTATTTAAAAGTACACTTTTTTATCTTGCATAAAATTAGAATAAACTTTTAGCTGTTTCGGGTAAATTAGAATAAAAAAAACACATTTTTCATTTATTGAATGCCAGAAATGGTGAGTTTTAAAATTTTGTTCACACATTCGACCCCAAAACACACTGATCTCTGGGACACAGAAGCCGTCTCCTTCCTGAACAGTGTAACATTGAAACGATTAAAACTTATGAACACTTGTTGGATTAAAGTCTAGGAATTCAGCCAACCACCCCATACTATTGATTTTATTGATCTGAAGAAAATGCTGCTCTCTTACTGGTGAATTTCTTCTTGAAACTCTCATTTTAAGAGCATGAACTCTCCAGTGTAAGATTACCTGAACGGTACAAGTTTTACTGATTAACTGAAACTGATCCATAATCCCTGGAATGTGTTAAATCGGCTTTACACTATAGTGTGTGATGGATTCCCATACCATGATGCCTAAATCACCATGTTACCCACTGTACTGTGGTTTGAGGTCTTTGAACAAACCATTGGCAGCTGCTAGCCACAAAAAGTAAAATCTTACCTTCATCTGCTCACGAAAGTCCAGGTGATTTTTTTTTTTTTTTGGCAATTGTCATTTCAACAATAGATTCTTTGATCATCCTGGAGCTGATTATTGATTTTGTCTTTGTCACTTAATCGATTGGTAAACTGACAAAACAATTTTCTGTTGGTGTTTTTTTTTTCCATTTGAAAGCATTTCAGATGACGTTCAGAGCGTTTTGTCAGGAACCACCCATTTTATTCAACACGTACAGCGTTTGTTGCCTTCATCCTTAAGTCTTTTTAAGGATTTTTAAAAGAAATGATTGAACAAAATCAGCTGCTTTTACCTCATGACTGAGTCTGTTGGTTTTCTATCACTCTACTACACCTAGTAAACTATTTTCCATGCGATTGATCTGTTTTGTTTCTTTAACTCGGATCTGTCTGCCTGCTTGCTCATGTGTGTATTTCTGACTTCATCATTCACGTTGGTTCTGGTTGTGCTTTTTGGCCTCTGCAGTAAAAACTACACCAGCAAACAAACAACAAAGTAAGAGCCTCACATCAGCTCGCTGTCCCAGTGCTTTGACTGTGTACATACAGTACATGTGTGAAGGTCATTTTCAAACGTCGGAGCTAACCGAGGGGCGCTTGGTTTACGCTTTCAGTCGTCCATAACAGTCTCAGGAGGAGAAACGCGCAGACGAGCTGAACCAAGCGTCCCATGTATTTTTATTATTCCCACTATTTATAACGTATGAACACTGTTTTTCTTGTGGTCTGTTTGTTGCGCCACAGGACCAGAGACGTAAAGAGGAAGAGTTCTGCCTTTTTTTTTCCTTCTTTTTTTGTTATTTAACGCCAAGGAGGGTTTAGTCCAAGTTTAAAGACAAGCATCAACGTTTGGTGTCCAGGTCTGAACTCCTCTGCTGCATGTCTCTGGCTGTGCGGACAGACCACAGAGCATGTGAAAACAGACACACACATGCTGCTCTCATTCACTTGAACTACTCATATCTTCTCGGTGTACTGTCCCATTTTTCTTTCTTATTTTTATTTTTTTTACAAACTCAAAGGTTTACATCAGGGGTGTCAAACTCCAGTCCTCGAGGGCCGCTGTCCTGCAACTTTTAGATGTGCCTCTGCTGCACCACACCTGAATGGAATAATTAGGTCATTAGCAAGGCTCTGGAGAACTGATCTACACAAGGAGGAGGCAATTAAGTCATTTCATTCCAGTGTTTTGTACCTGTGGCACATCTAAAAACTGCAGGACACCGGCCCTTGAGGACTGGAGTTTGACACCCCTGGTTTACATAGTCATCGTGCTGGGCTCCATTCAGAAATCTGTGCAGTTTTTCCAAGCTGCATGCTCTTCTTCAACCCAAAAGAGGCTTGGTTTGTCCTCAGAAAGAGTTTGAAACGTTTCAGTTCAGTCCGATGTCTTCCTTTATAGAGCAAGTAGACGCCGCAGGAAGTCAGAAATCAGAAAATCTGCTGATTTAAACGTTGTCTGATTAGACTCTTATTTTGATGTTTCATTAAATGATTTAGCACCCTCCATGTTTTTTGGCGCTCCTATTCTTAATAATTACTACAACCATCTGAAAGTAGCATAGCACTCGGAAAAACCAAATCATGTCTTAGTTTCTTAGCGTTAAATAGATTTTCAATTTAAACAGTTTTGAATTTTCCCCACTCAATAAGTGCATCTCATGGTTTTTCTACTTTTTTGAAGTCTTAAAGTGTTTACACATCTTTACTGGAGGTGCCAATAAAAAAACCCAAAAAAACGGAGGGTGCTGTCTAAATTTTCCCGAGCCTAATTCAACACTTCCTGAAACCCTTTAAACATCACAGAGGACCCAGAAATCTGTCCTGTATGTCATGAATGAAGCATCCAGTCTCTGAAGTTGTGCTGAATGTGCTAACCTGGTTAAATTGTAAATACTTCTATGTAAAAACGAAGGAATAATGGAGAGTTCAGAGGATCTTAATGGTATTGAGGTCCAGATATACTGAACCACAGCTGGTTCATTGCTCCATGCACACTGTGAAGTTTAGATTAATTTAATGACTATATAAAATATGGGCATTTTATCTTGGATATCTGCACTGTAATGTGCAGAAGTTCTTAATTTTTTTGCGTAATATATTATCTCAACAGTTTTTGCTTTTAATTTTCCTCCTGAAGCTCCTATTATGAATGGTTAAAGGACCATTGGGATTTTTGTAACGCGTTTTCAAACCGTTATATTTGATGTTTTAAGATGTTGTTTATTTAATTGTGTTTTTTACTCTGTTATTTATTTATTGTTTCAAACGTTTACAGAACTGAAATTAATACGATTGTTTAACTGAACTGGAAGTGGTCTGAAGTTAACATGAAACTCATAATTGCATATCTGTCATGCCCTTTTTGAAGTAAACACATTGCAGTTATAACAATATTTATATTTATATCACTTCTGTTGTATGTTATGGAACAATAAAACACTGATTGTGAGAAATTAACTAGTTTGGGCTGTCATTTTCAGCTATAACTCCTTCCTGTAGGAATTATCAAACACTTTTTATTCATGGAAATGTTACAACCCTGGAGAAAAAGATTCTTGACACTACAAACGACGACTACGGTTTATTTTCAAGGTAAAGACTTTAATTTTCTTACAACTCAGTAGTTTTTTAAGGACATCCTCCACCATAATGACATAATGAAGAAATTGGGGATATTTTTATGATTTTGTCACATTTTTAAAGTTTAGTCAGAGCAGTAGATGATTTATGACATTTCAAAACGAAACCTGCAGCATCCTTCAATTTAACGTTTTGCCACTAGATGGCGCCTATTAGCTTTACATTTTTCACTGTGGCATAGTTTTGTCCTGATTGTTGTAAGAAGCCTTTTATGGCATAAACATAACGGACTTAGTTGAAACCTTTTATGGATGTTTTGTGGAAGACGTTAAAAACAAAACAATGATTTTTGTTTCTCTATGACTTTCTTAAATTCTGCTTCCTAAACGCATCTTAAAAAGATGCGTTTTTCAGGAATAGCGTTTTAAATTGGAAATTTACAACCAGCTGTTCGCTGCTGCGCCTCCACTCCACTCCACTCCAAGTATTTGCCTTTGGGTGGCGCCAAAGTCAGATTGTTTTTCCTCCAATAGTTCATTATTTATATTCCCCCAAAGATGTTATATCATGGCAGCAAGTACTTGTGAATGTTTACATTTTTATTTTCAAGTCAGTCTCTGCAACAGATCTTGTCAAACAGTGAGATTAATGACTGTTGGGATGAAACTGATGATTTATAGCATATTTCTCATCATTTCTCAAGTTGTTATTATTTTAGCAAATGTTTGGTAAATCTTTTCTTGTTATCCACATTGCTGTTTGTTTTATGTGACAAGAACTGATATCTTTTAGTTTCCATCAGACTAGGAAAAAATTACCTTCAGCTGCTCTACTCTTCTTTTTCTATTTTGAGAATCCTCAACCTTTCACCGCTTTAGCCGTGCTTTGGACCTTCTTCATCTTATATGTCGCTTGTGTACATTTTATCGCCACCTTTCGGACGCTGCTGTATTAGCATTTTTTGATTAAAATCCCAGAGACTGTAGATGAAGATTTCCTCAAGAGGTCCTGTCAGTTGTTTGTATTTATTAGTTGTATTAGCTTTAGCAGCCATAATTAATGTGTAGCTCAAATTTTCCAGATATTTATTTTTCAAAAGAAATTTAAGTATTAACATCCCAGTTCCTTAAATGAATTAATCATTAGTTTCTGAGGGCAAACAATAAAAATGAGACTTTAGCTCTTAGCTGAACAGTGCAATTCTTTATTTTCAGTTTTAATTGTCGACTGTCAGCTATTAATTGAGATTTTTGTTTGTCCACTAGGTGGTGCTGCTTTTCATACTTTTAACGCATGCAGCAAAATTCATCACATTTTTACTGTTTTCTGCAGAGGTAGGTTGGCACGGAGAATGAGTGTGTGTCACTGCTGATGTTGCATAGTTTTGTATTGCTGTTTTTTTAATATAAGAATGTTTAACATATTTGTAATGTTGGTTATTTTCAAGAAGACCCTACAGGAAACGCATCAAACCCAATGACTGACCGTCATCAGAACTCATCGAAATGTGTTTCATGGAAGGTCTGTCAGTATTTATTTACTCTATTCCAATGAAAATGTGGAGTTAAGTAAACATCATTATATTTTGGGGTTCAAACCCCCAAAATATCATTAATATTTGAAACTGAAGTAGTTTTAAAACACCGACGTGTTTAGGGTGGGGGGGAAAAATCAATTCATAATCCTTTTACAATAGCTTTTAGGAAATGCAGTAGCGGACATCTTGAGGGTTGAAAATCTGTGCAGATTGTCTCTCAGTCAGAGCAGACGGAGAGAGAAATGTTCATGCAACAGGAAGCAAACCTCAGAGATGCATGAATGTTTTCCACTTCATGTGCATCGTGTTTAATGTTGCTTATACACAGTGGTCAGAAAATGCAGTGCATACACACAAACAGGATCAAAGATGATAAAACGGAATAAGAGAAGCAGAGATATAATTACTTATTTTTTTAAAAATCTGATATTTCTCCGAAATCCCCCCTTTTTTTCAGCCGCTGAGCTCTGCCAGGCTCTGCATCTGTTCCTTTCTGCTCTCAGCTGCTCAGCAGGACAATGATGTAGATGAGCAGCAGGCAGATGAGGATGAGTGTGAAGTTGACAAAGAGCTCCTGCAGGTTCCTCTTGGCCTGGGGGTTCACCTCGATCTGAGATGCTCGACGGATGGCCGACTTGGTCATGTGCTGGACGCGCTCCATGAGGGCGGCGGACCTGCGGGTCAGTGGGGGTCGGTGAGCTGGGGCGGTTCCGTCCGGCTGTTGAAGCTGGAAGCGGTAAACTCTCTTGTCCGCTCTTTACGTCGTCTGTTATCTGTTTCAAAAAAGAGAGAGAGGGGGAAAATGTTAGTCTCTGGTTCACAATATAGACACGCAATTTGACATTTAGATAATCCATTCATCCATTTTCTAACACCCTGGTCCCTATGGGTATCGGGAGGGATGCTGGTGTCTATCTCCAGCTAACGTTCCGGGTGAGAGGCGGGTACACCCTGGACAGGTCGCCAGTCTGTTGCAGACATTTAGATAATAGATTTGCTTATTGGAAAAACGGCAATTTCGAAAAAATATTTTTTTTCCTAAGAATTTTTGGCAATGAAGTGGGGTTTTTTGGGGGGGAGACGGGGAGCATATTAAAATTGGTTTATTTTCCAAAACTGCAGTGGAAACACTTTTTTTTACACAACAGAAGTCACATGATCAACAACCGGATGTTACCACTGGCGTAAACCAGGAAGAAGAAAACAGGAAGTAGTGGGACGATGAAGGTTTTGCAAGTTTTTTCATGACTTATTGTGAGTACAAACTTACATGTAATTCTAATTACGTTACTTACTTAATAGAAAGACTGCAATTGCAAAACCTTTTTTTTCTTTTTTGACATTAGCGAGAAAACTGACAAAGTTTCCCTCACATTTTGTAATGCAAACATAGCTATGCTCACTTTGCTTCCTTTTCATTGCAGCCTCTCCAGGTTGAGATACGTGACCCCCGTGTCCTTCGGCGCAGGGTGTGACGATAACAGAGCTGCAGCCGAGGCCTGGTGAAGTGCTAATCTCTGCTCTGTCTGTATAAATGTCAAGACCACAGAGCGCTGGAGCCATTGTTGCAAGCAGGCATGTAAAAGGGACAAAGTGCCCGGTGATAGAGCCGTGCTCTACTGCGATTCTGTCGTCTGAACTGGGACTTTCCTGGGATCAGCGCTGTCAGGTCACTGTGGTTCCAGTGGTTCCTGCTAACCACTTGTAGGGTAGCATTGAGAAATTTCTATTTATAACTAGAAAAATAGTTATAAAATGGTGGATTTAATTTGCACTACACCCCCTGAGGAACTAAACGCTTGTCCGTACAGGTTTAACGATTTGCATCTGACTTGATTTTTGCCACAACTATAACTAAGTGGTGATAAGAACCGACTTTTCAGTTCCCCTCCACAAGATTTCAACACATCCTTTTCATGCTTTCACTTTTCTTTCTTCCTTCCTCGCCTAATCTGCCTTCAAGTCACTTGTTAATACTTAAGACCTTCATCCGCATCATCACCTCATGAAATGAGGCAAAGTTCAAGAGAAGTCCGTCTTCCGTAGGAAGACTGAGCAAAAATGGGCGCCATTTTTGCTCAGTCTCTTGAGTGTTGAATCGTGACCTTTGACCTTAAGCTTAGGAATGCCTTTGTAACTCCTTCCAGACTGTTGAACATGACATTTTCTCACCTTTTCTGAAATGTTCTGAAACCTTTTACCCTACTTCATGTTGTCAGGCAGGCTCTATTTAAGAAAGTTCTTGATTCCATAGACCTGGATGTGACCAAAAGGTTTATTTATTCAGTTATTTTAAGGATTAACAAAATGGTGGTCACTGAAATGCTTCAGGCCAACATTTGAATTTGACAAAAGGCAAAAACATGTATTTAATCCCTTTTAAGCATCATATTTGCACTTTAAAGACCTCTTTTTTATTTTAATTTTAGATAAATGTTATCGTGAAAGCACGCCTCTGCAGAGTTACGCTGAAACATTTTCATGCCGCTCTGATCTGGAGCACCCTGAAGTCTCCTAGATGCCAGTCATTCCTCCGCTGTGACTTTTATCTGCGTGTGTGTCAGCACATGCGGCTGTTGTGTTGAGCTTCACACACGCACGCCCCCACACGCCCACACACACAGGTACAAATCCTGAAAGCATTGCTGCGCTTAACCTACAAAACATTTAGTGTGTTTGGTTTGATGCGTTTGTTGGCAGGAACTTTTACGCATCAACCTGACCGACGCGTCGGGGGTATGTAGGTTAGACAGATGCTCGTACTTTCTGATGCCGACCTAATATTCGAACTGGGGCAGCAGCAGGTTTGAAGCCAGCTGTCAGGATGTCATTCTGCACACCCGAAAATTTCAAGAAACCAAATGTTCATCAAACGGATTGTTCTGTCTAAGACGACTTCAGAGAAAAAGGTCGTCCAAATCAACCCCATTGAAAAATGTGCCACTCCTGTTAAGTCATAAATAAAGTAGGATTGATGACATTTTTTGGTTCAGTATGAACCAGCCACATATATCTAATTACTGCCAGACTAGTTGAAATTCAAGAAGAGATGATTTATGAGTCTGGTAAAAGAGTCACAAATTAAATTTGGGACTCCAATGAACCTCAGTAGCTGCATTCCCATTGACGATAAAATTGCGCAAATTGGAATTATGAAAATAAGTTTGCTTAATGTGAAAACCTCCTGTTTTTGATAAAAAGTTTTATTTTTGGCTGTATTGAAATTAGTGTAATTTGAAAAAACTGCAAAGGAAACACTTTTTGCATCACACAAGCCATGTGATCAACAACAGGATGTTACCACTGGCGGAAAAGGCAAAAAAGACGACAGGAAGTGGTAGGAGGTTGATGGCACTGCATGTTTTTTAAAGACTTACCACATGAACAAACTTATTCATGTGTGATTTTAATTGTGTTCTTATTTAATTGCAAAAAAATTATTTCTTTTATTCTACATGAGCGAAACATCAACAAAGTTTTACGCACATTTGTAACGGAAACACAGCTGGTGAGAACCATTTTCTACAAATGGAGAACGCATGCGTCAGTGGGGAAGCTTCTCAGTGGTGGATGACCTTCCAGAATTACTCCAAGAGGGTACCGACGACTCTAAGCAACATCTACACCCCTTCAAGCCTCAGATAAGGTCAGAGGTCACCTCAACAAGAAGATAGAGAGACAAAGGACCTCCATGGAGGAGTTAGAAGAACGTCATTTTGCCCACATTTACCAGAAAACGTCGTGGTGATCTCCTAGACTTTCAGGATAATTTTCTTTGGACTGATGAGATAAAGGTGAAGGTTTTCTGAAGTCATGAAAAGAACATCATGAAAACCACCAGCAAGGTCTGGGGCTGCTTTGCAGTTTCATTAGAAAACCCTGAAGCAGAATGTCCAACCATCAGCTTGTGACCTTAAGCTCAAGTACGAAGGAGTTACGCAGAAGGACGATGAGTCAAAGCAAACCAGCGAGTCCAATTTTGAATGGCACAGATAGAGTTTTCAGTGACCCAGTCAAAGTCCAGACTTTAATTCGATTGAGAGTTAAACAGCTTTTGCAACTGTAGAGTGAGCCAAAGCTGTTCCACCGTGTTTAATTTCTATTAGCAGTTCAAAGTTTAGGAAGGTGAACACTTTTCCACAGCTGTGTAATAATCGTCTTCACTCATTTTTCTATATTTAGCTGTGAAAACATTTAATCTTGCAATCAAAATCAAAAGGTGGTCATTGTTGTGGAAGAGACGAGCTTCCCACACAAATCAAAACCAAGTGCTCGTTCTTCAGCTTCCAACAGAACCGTGCAGTGAAATCTAATATGATTTCCTTTCCTTAAGAATGTACAGTAGAGATTAGATTTAGCTGATTTGGCTCCTCGTCGCTCCGAAATAAGATCATGTGCTCATTTTGGGAGTCCAGGGAGCGAGTGTTTATCCCTCTGGGAGGTTCAGTCCAGTTTCCATCCCCCTGCTGCTCCTCTTCTGTTTACTCTACGTGAACACGGACACTTTTACAATTCGTCTCGACATCGCAGCGTTAAACCTCGCCTCCTTTTTCTTTTCTTTATTTACCCGCCAGATCAAATCTAACGTCGTGCTGTTCCTCGTTTTCCTGCTCGTCCCCCGGTTAAATCCGAAGACGTCTCCTAACTTCCCGAAATCGAAGGGAGGTAAAAGTTTGTAGAGGATGCTGAGTCTTACCTTGCGGAGATGAGAGCGGAGCTGGTTGGAGCTGGAGACAGTAATGTCAGATATGCAGCGCTCCGCAAGGCTGGAAACACTGAGGAGGAGACAGGAGGAGCAGAAAGAGAGAGAAAGAGAAAGAGGGAGGGACAGAAGGAGGGAGGGAGGACATCCCGGAGAGGATTTTAAGAGAGCCAGGATACCAAATTTGTATTTGCTGAACTGAACATGCTGGACTGAGGCGCCACTGCTCAGTTTAGCTGAATTGGAACAGAGAAGAAGCTGGAATCAAACCCACTTCTTTACCCACTGACTCCACAGTCACCCCTAGTTTTTATTTGTGAAAACTTTTGGCAATTGTTGTTAAACCAGGAATAATTATTCTTTCGTTTTGTGTTTTTCACCCATAACGAGAACCACTAAAGAAAAAAAGACCACTGGTGGTATTTCTGTTGTAGCGACATTTGCAGTCATCCTGCACTTTAATTTATGATCTACTCCACTACGACAAACCAGAAACAAAACTTTACACACATATTAATGTGTGTAAAGGTGGGATCACTTTTAGGAGTATCTTTTACTACAGTTTGCATTTTATTTTTACTTGGGTAATTTATTTTTATGAAGTGTATCACTACTTGTGAGTCAAATTTTCACTCTACCCAGTGAAGTGAGTAACTTCACTGGGTGAAGAATAGACTTGTTAAAACTAAAACTTCACCAGAAACAAACACCTGCATGTGCTAGATAATCTGACTCAAAACAATCTTTATTTTGCCTGATTTCCTTTTGTACTTATTCGTATGAATTACTTTCATTTTGATATTTAAAACATCAAAATGTCCACATAACTTTATACTTTCAGTCCACCTGCAGTAATTGTTAAATATATAAGTCGCCGTTTAAACTACTGTTGTTTCTTGATAGTCTTTTTAAAAAAACGTCGTTTTTCTGTCTCATATGTTAATCTGATTTGCGCTTCAGAGCCGTCAAAGCTAAAAGTTGGATAAAAAATATATATATATAGATATATTCTCATCTTGACCCGAGTTTCCTCCTCGTGTCCGCCCGGTAACAAATGGGTCACTGTGTTTGTTTAAAGCGTCCGCTCCATGTGAGCCGGGCAGCGGCGCTGACGCATCGCAGAGATCCCTGACAACCTGGCGCGCAGTCAGAGATCGCAGCTGGACCCTTCTCTATTGTCTTCATCCTCCTGGCACCCTCCCCCCACCGACACGCACGGTAACGCAACAGCTGATGACACGTCTAAATATAAAACTGGACCGATGACCGCACCGATAAACAGCCCGGGTTTTTTTTTTTTTTTTGTGGTGGATCCTCTGGGACAGCGGCATTGTTGAGGCACCGAGGCCAGATTCGCGGTCGGCTTAACGCGCAGACCTTTCTCGCGCTTGGATCCAAACGCACATGTTCTGCACGTGCGTCGACGCGCGTGGAGTCCTGGACAACGTCGCTGGGGGAAAGAAAAAAACAAAGTAAAACTGGAGAGAGAGAGTAGAAAAAGTCCGGAAGAAGTAAAAATAACCCGGACGACTCATCCCAGCTGCCTCTTAAGGAAGACCGTCAGTCACGTAAAGCGCAGTCGGATTATTGCAGATAATCGCTCACTTCTACCTGTCACACTGATACAGTGATGGGGCAGGGGGAGTATTTACACCCTTAATAGATTTCTCGTGGCATTTTCACTTTAAGTCTAATTGTACTGGCAGTTACTTGAGTAAATACTAAATGCAGTTTTGAGAAGATCGTTTTTTAAAAAAGCAACAAAAACGAACCACGCCTACCTAGTTTGAAATCAAAAGCAAAACCCCAAAATATTGTGGCGGCAGTGTCATGATGTGGGACTGCTTCGATGCTCTGGGATGTTGACAGCTTTCCATATTTGGTGCAACCACGATTTCTGGCCTGTTATCTAGTTGGAAAAAAACAAACAAACTCGAATTCATATTTCTCAATTTAAAGATTAGAATTGACAGAGAAGATTAGAGTTTTTTTTCACATATATTTTATTGTGTCGCCAGATGGGTCAGGAGGTAAAACTTTTGCTTTTCTTAGTTGAAGTGACAGGACAGTGGTTAGTGATGGACCCACGGTGAAGATAGTTTAGAGGAACTTCCTCCAATCCAGGAACAGAGGAGGTGTGAACAGTCCAGTTTTAAAACAAACAGCAGTAAAAGGTTCAAACGAAAAATAATTACACCCCCGTCTCCCCCTGACGCTGTGTCAGGTTCCTTCTAGGTGATAATAAACACAAACCAAAAGTCTACAAGTATCTCTGGGTTTCCCTTTTAAATCATCTTGCTCTTCCTGTTCCCTGTGACCTTGTGAAGACATTTATTTTCATAGCGAAAAAATAATTACACAAAGTCTTACCAGGAGGAAAATAGTCCCTTCACTTTTTTTTGTATTTCTTTCCTTCTCTTTTCTTTTCTCCTCTTTTTTTCAGTCCTCTTTTTTTCATGTAAGGCTGCAGCTCCGCTCTGCAGCCTTACATGGTGAAATACCACACAGCTCAGAGCTGGGCTGAAAACAAAGAGGAAAAAGGCAGAAAACTGCAGTCGGCTCAAGAAAACAGACAGCGGCGATAAGGGCCTAGTCAAAGACTGATCACCACTGATCAAAGTGCAGCTTACATAATGAAAACTAGAGAGGGTCTTACTCTAATTTTTTTTTCTAACTCAGGAAATTGTGCTGGATGTTTGCAGAACTCACAGGAGCGTTCTGCCTGTTTTCTCTTATGTTTAGTTTGGATGTTCATGCGATTTGGACATTCACAAAAAATTTCTGCTTCTTCTGCTGACGCCAGCTTTGCGGTGTTTCTGACTTGCGCTGGGCTTCTAATAACATGCCGACAATTTGTCGCTATAATCACACTCAGCTGACTCTTGAATGCAATTTCACGAAGATTGAGTTATGGGAAGACTGAATTTCAAAACTCGTGGATTTTTGAAGACACTTTAAGTTGAGACAAAGACGTTTTATTAAACACGGCGGCACAGTCGAGTCTAAACAGCTTTTAGGGATTTCGAAGCTTTTAGATGGCAGTTTCCAAAAAAATCACATCCTAATATTTCCAACGTCAACAGCATATACATAAATACTCTGCATCTATTGTTGCAGAACTGCAGCTGTGCTTCAGAGCTCATAGATGGAGAGGTAATGTCAGCAAGAGGCTCATCGAGATTAATGATGCCAGATCTAAGAGATGAACTGTTGCGTCAGAGCACAACACACAAAAGTGTTGATAGAGAAGTCTTTTGCTTGAATTTGAGTATATTTAGTTACTCTTGTTTCCCATGGAACCGATTTTTTGGGGTTTAATGAGTTCTTGAAATATGTCACTTTGTGTGTAATTAATCTTTATCATGTGAATATCATTTTTCAGTGACAACCTGATTTAGGTGCAACAGCTTTCTGAAAACAGTGAAGTACACGTGCATTTTACGGTTTGTAATTTAATGCTCTGCTGCCTGTCGAAACATATCGTTGGATCAACATTTGACAACAATTTGACCACATATGTTCAACCCAAGACTCACAAACCAAACTAGCCACTGTTTGATCTTAGCTGAAATGTGACTAAAATTAAACATCACTACGAATGCAAAAGAAAATTGACTTTAAATAGTTTTACCGATGCACAACAAAAGCTAAAAGTAGCCACTGCATTCTGTGTCTGCAGCACCATTCCAGCACACTCCCACCTGTGTGTTTGGACCGTGCAACAACACTGCAAAAAGCCACTGCTGCTCAAGGTCCAAAATAAAAGCCCACAAAGCCCCGGCACCTGATCTGTGTGGTCCCGTCGCTAAAATACTCACCCAAATCCAGGGCCTCCAAAGGACGGCATTCCCCAGTGATGCTCGTCTACAATCAGTCAAATTCACAATGCCCCCGTACCCGGGGGTCCCTAAAAATAATAACACTAAGCCGGTTCTTAGGCACACACTGTGTTCCTCCAAAAATGGAAATCCAGACGCACTGAAAGTATTCAAACTAACCTAAGATAATTTGACAGTGCTCCTCATTGTTCCTGTACGAGAAACAGGACCTGAATGGGGTTACCTCAGGTTTTATGTGCTAAGAAGTTGTAACCACACAATGAAACATTGTATGGTTATTTAAACTGAACCTAAAAATGTGAATAGTCACACTTAAGGCATGTTTCGGTAAGCAACAACTAAACAGGGTGAGATTAACTTAGAAAACTTTTTTTCCCCCTTTAATAAATGGCATTTTGAAAACTGTATTTTGTATGTACACAGGTTATTTTTGTCTGATAAGGACATTTATTTGATGATCCGAAACATTTAAGGGATTAAAAACACACATAAAAGAATCAATCCATAGTCTACACTCAAATGCTCTTTTCTCTAAAGTTAACTTAGCTAATAAAGCAGAGTATTATTAAGCAGAGTGCCAACAAATCTGTAGCTTTGTTCCTCCAGTGAAGTCAGGGAGGATTACAGGAAGCATGCTGCACACAGCCCAGGAGACTAACAATGTAACTAGCTGCTCTTATCGGTGGCCTTCAGTGGGCATTCTTTCCACTGATACAGTATTGTCATCACATCAGACCTATTAAAAGACTCCCTATCCTCAACAGCCGCTTTAAAACACAACAAGGCAGACTGGATAATACCAAGTACCTGTGAAAAGACACTCTCATTCTGGAGTTACTTTGGGTTTAGAAATCGTTACTTCACATACGGACTCGCTTTGGAACAGCAGACATGAAGGTAACCTTCATGGTAGGATTATGATGGTATGTTAGTGTTGGTAAACCAATCTGCATATCTTGCAAACACACTCTTTCAAAATGCCAGCTTAAAATTCACCAAGATCGTTCAATATTGAACCGCCTATAACATTCCAATAAACTGTAAAGACGCTGGTTTCAGTAGACGGTATGTAATCTATATAGTATAATCTATTCACCATTATGTTTCCTCTCCTCAAATGCATTGAAATCTGAATGGAAATCTGAAATCTAGACCACATAAACAGCTAGAACTGCTGCACCACATTTTTTGTCCAAAATACCACCAAGACATCCACTGTTTTCAGATCTCCCCAGTGGGACTCTCCAGCTTACTCTGGAGGATCCCAGCGCGTTCCCAGGCCAGAAGCGACATATAAAGTTTGACCAGTGAGTTAAAGGTCTGCCTCGGGGTCTTCTCCCATAGGGACATTCCCAGAAAACCTCCAAAAGAAGACATGTTTTGGCCATGACCCATAGCTCAAGACCGTATGAGGTATGGCGAGGGAACGTAGACCAATAAATCAAGACAATCGACTCTTTGCTCGGCTTGTTCTTCAGTTTCACAGACTGAGCCCAAACTGTCTCCAACTCTACTCAACCACCACTCAACAACAAGACACTTGGACTCTCCATCTTGAGGTAGAGACTAACCCAAATAGAGAAGCCCTCCTTACTGCAATCTAACACCGTGGCCTCAGACTTACACCAATCAGGCTACACTAGAGGTGCAGAGCATTAGGAATGTCACTGTTGAGTCTTGCTTCCTACTACTCACTCGCCACTCTCGTTCTTCCATCCTCATCCTTGTCTGATGAATGCCACACCACTCTCCCCGAACTTCCTCTGTCACTGAGATCTTCATCAGGTGACAGTTCATCCAACAGGCCAGATACGTTACTGGAAAGCCGCCATGCCTGAAGGTAAGTGTGAGACTCTGGCGCAGGCAACAATAACAGATGCACAGCATGAATGGAAAGAGGAGTTTATTTGTTAATAGGACTTGAACGGTCCAAAGAGCGAGAAGCTGAACGAAGGAGTAAGTGAGTTCACTAAGATAGAGTTCAGCAGAGAGGTGAGGATGTTAACTGGTTGGTTGTTTTCCTGTTTTAGGTCCTAGCCAGTGGTGATGGTGGTGAACTTTGGACGATGGACTGGCAGAGGAGGAGCTTAATGGTGAATACTGAGCGGTGAGAAAAGCGAACATCTTACCGCTATCCTTTATTTTGATTCCTATAAATGAGTGGTGCCCAAAGTGGGTCCTCGAGGGCCGGGGTCCTGCATGTTTTAGTCCCTTGTTTAATGCACCTGGATCAAATGATGGCTCATTAGAAGACCTAAGAAGAACATTGACATGTTGAAAAGGTTGTTACTACCACCCAGGAGAGAACTAGAACATGCAGGATGCCGGCCCTCGAGGACCCACTTTGGGCACCCCTGCTGTAAATTATAAATTATCAGTTTGCTGTGAACATGTGAAAACAAAGTCAAATTTCTTGTTTGTGAACACAGTTTTGACCTTTAAAGATTATGTTTTCTCTCTTGTCTGATGAATGCCAGAACCTATCATCTTTCGTTTCCCAATAGATTACTGGCTACATTATTAATAGCTATGAGGATGTTGCTGGTTACAAGTTCTCTTTCTTCTGACTTTGCTTTGCTAACCCTGACTCCTGCATCCTGAGAATAAGTAACAAAAGGAGCAGATATGAATGTATCCATTGTCTTCATGGGTCTCCAGTTCGACACAGGACATGAAGACGTATCTTTAGTCTCCGTCTTTGATATTTCTCTCCTTTTTGAACTTTACTTATTCCTCCTCTTAATGTTCTGACTGTAACTTTTTTTTAAAGAAACCTTTGTTAATGAAGAACCTTTCTGTTCATCACAGCTGATGCGAGACTGCGAGCGACGCGGTTTGACGTAACACACATCAAATATCTGATTTATTGTTGTTATTCAGAGCTGTGTGATTAGATTAACAGTTTTTTAAGAGCTCTGGTTGGCTGCTCACAGCAAGACAGAGGAGCACGATTGGACGATTGGTTTGTCTGAAGGGTTTGCGGGGAGTCTTTGACTTATGTTCGGACGAGTTGGACTGGACCAGTGGAAAAATATCTGATCTATTTATAAAGGCCCATTTAACTGAAATGGGTCATCTGTGGCCTGCACAAGAACACAGTCCGCATGTCGACCTCCATGACGAATACGTTTGTTGACATAATGTCACAGATTGTCCCAAAGATGTTCCTTTATGCTTTTATTTTCACATCCATTATTCCTATAGTCTGCTTGGACCTTTTTCTTGAACTTTTTCCATATTTTGGCTCATTGCAACCACAAACCCCCACATATTTTAATGGGACTTTAGCAGGTGGTTTGTGTTTCACTGTGATGTCGAACAAAAACAACTTCTTGTTTTCAAATGTGAAAGCAAACACCTGAAAAGTGTGGCACGCAGTTGTATTCCACCCCATTCACACCCTTTAATCAAATCCAAAGCAACCAGTTTCCTTCACCAGTCACTTTATTTACTTTATACCCAGTTTGCAGTTTTCAAGAAACCATATAAGGGACACAGCAAATATGCAAATGTTAAATTTTATAATCTGAAGTACTTGTTGTAAAGCAAAGCTACTTTTACTTTATTCATAATCTGATGTTAAGATGCTCTCAGGTAGGAGATATTTTGCTTTTTTCTGCTTTAATATTATTGTAAAGTTAATAATTCAGTAGTTTCACAGACATGAAGAGGAGTTGATGTTTTTAAATAACACAGGCCGGTAAATAAAAGTGGGTTCATGTCGTCGCTTTAAGTGTTTTTTCACATTAAACTTTCTAACTATAGTGAGAGAAAATGAAGTAGCGCTCCACAACACCGAGAAACCAACACACTGACGCAAAGTGCCGACCCAAAGCAGTCAGTGGGTCGTTGACTTTCACAGGCTGTTAAAAGTCTGATTTAAGCGCACCTGAAATTAAACGCGGAGCCTTACAGGATGTTTCACAGAAAACTTTGATGGATTTTTTATTTTGATTTTTTTTTTCTTGCTGCCACACACAGTCACCACTTCAGAGCAAGTTTCTGCTCTGTGCTACACTTAATTTCTAATCCGGATTATTGTTTTGAACGTCTTAACTGCATGCAGAGGTGGTAAAACAGCGCCACCCTGAGGAGAACAATATGAACTGTGTTGGTGTTTAAGGTGAAGTCAACTTTTTGCTGCTTTTTTTGGTTTTCTGTTAAATGTATCTTTATGTTAAGTTATAATATGATGTGTCATTTACTGTGAGAACCTCACCATGGTTCTCTCACTCTTATGATCACACTTTACTCAGAACAAAATGGTGCAATGACAGTCTAACACTAATATGCATGAGTCAAAGTAGTAGTATGTATTTTTGCACATTTAATATTTGACAAAATAGCAACAAAATAATCATATTTGTCAATGGTTATTAATGGGTGGCTTCATTTTGCTTGAAGAAGATGCGCTCTCTCAAATTTCATCCAAAAATAACAATGACTCCATTTTTCTTAGAATCATCGTTTAGAAACTTGGAAGAGTTTCAGCAAACAAAAGGGTTGGTCAATTCACGAATTAACAGCAATGAGTTAAAAAAACGAAGCAAAAAAGAAAGAAAAAAGATTGAAGGAGGGTAGCACAGCCTTTTGTCAGCAGACGTTTCCAGGACGGTCCAAATTTGGACTTCCTTTGTGAAATCGCACCATTTACATCGAACAGAATAGAAATGGAAATGTTCTTAATGTCCCTCAATGGGGGAATAAATAAATCTAATGGATTTGAATCAAGCTAAACAGAGACGTTATTGTCCGTCATGCATAATGAGGCTGGAAAAGAAAAAAGAAAAAAGAGGAAAAACAAAGAGAAAATGAAAGGTTTTATGAGTTAAATGTGTAACCAAGACGACGGGAAACCAGGAAACACAAGCCTCTGAAACCACAAGGAGAATCCTACTTCATCAAAACAATTGAACTCGTGTGAAACTGAAGCTCATGAAGAACCGAAACATTAAAAAAAAAAACTAACATTTTATGTAGAAACGAACATGTACTTATTATTATTGGATACTTATTATCCTCTCAAAACATCTTAGTTGACTTCCAACAGCAACTTGTTGCGCTTCAGCTCAAACCCTGTGTCGCACTAAAGGCACAACAAATTACTTTATTATTTTTTTTTTTTTTTACTTTAACTCATAAAAAGGTTGAAAATCATGCGTCCATCAGCTCAGCCCCACTTTCTGTTGGATCGTCACTTAAAACCTCGAGAAAACACGTCGACGTTTGCGGCGGCAATGTGGCAAAATGCGCGAACTTCGAAAGGAAAGCCACGCAAGGCCGTGTGTTTTTATTTTTAGTTTTATGGGGTTTGTTTTTTACAGATCAACACAGATAGGAAAAACAGGCTTCACATCTGATGGCCTGGTTTAAGCCGTGAAACCACAAGCAGATCATTTCTAGCTGGGTCTTGCAAGGGTGTGAAAAGTCTCCCTTCACAATGGGACACAACAAGTCACAGTTTGCAACCACTCCAACTATGAGATATAAGGCGGGTAAAGTCCCTGTAATTAAATTTTTATCTGAATATTGTATTTTTTTTAGACTTTATTGTACATTTTGGTCAACTTTAATAAATTCTAGTATTAAAATAAATCTTGCTTTGCTCTGCTTCATTTTAAGGTCTAAAACGTTCATGTTGATGCCTAATAAAATATGCTTGTTGATGATGTTTTCCTCTTTAAGACACCAGAGGAAGTGTGCACTGTAAAAAAGAGAGAGAGAGAGAGAGAGAGACAAGAAACGAGCATCACAGCACGCAGCACGCGTAAAGCGGCAAGACAGGAAATAACCTCAATGTTGGAAAGTTCTGCTCAAAGCGATGAGGAGGATGAAGACGATGGCCTCCCTGCTGAGCGTCTGTGTGTTTCTGCTCTGCTGCTCCGCCGCCGCCGTCGCCTCCCCAGGTATGAAATGTTGGACTTTGTAATGAGAATTGAAAGAAGCGGATCAGATGATGTGCGATTGCGTTTTTATTTGTCTAACTTCACGTTTTTATCTGCAGATCTTTGCTCTGACGCGCCTCCAAAGCAGGACCTATTTTTCAAATTCGGCTCAGCGAACAGAACTGAACTGTAGCTTTTAAACAAGGAATCGTTGAATATAGGCAACATTTTACAGAAAAACAAAAACTCTGATTTTTTTTTTTCTTTTATTTGAACAATTGTTTAATCAAACGCTTTCAGTTCACAAACCTGAATAGGACGTTTCCTGTGAGTTGATGTGGTCTCCAGGTGTTGAGATCAAAAGAGTTATTATTTTTTCTTCTCAATTTATTTCAAGACTGTCATAATTCTGATGGTTTTACGTGTATATTTAAGCTTTCATGTGAATTTTGATCCCTGGCAGTGCAACAGACTCATCTTTTTCTTAAATAAAAAAAAATCAAAAGTTTTTTGTGGGGGAAATAAATGAAAACATGATCAATAATTTCACATTTTTTTCCTCCTTTACTGTCTTTCATATTTTACTGAGACGCACACAAATCAGATAGGATGCAAATTTGAAACCAGAACTGTGCGGCGACGTCAATGCATAAGATTCCACCCCCATATGAGAACTTTAGACTTTTAACTCAGAGCATTTGAATCTTCCTCAGGCGAAGACCGGCTTTTGTTGAATCTCACATATCTCTTTTCGTCTTCAGCGTGAACTTTTTACAATTTCATCCACTTTGGAAAACAGGAACAATTCAAAGGCCTTCTGTAAATAAGAGTGTTATGCCCGTGTGAAAATGCTCTGAGTTTGAGCGTAGGCGGAGAACATTGCAGATGTGAAAGAGTCAAAGTCGATTGCAGAAAGTTTGCGTTGGTCTTTAAATGTCATTTCTAACACATTTCTCTTTACACTATAATTCTTACTTTGCTGAGTTCACACTCGATGCCAGGAATGTAACATTTTGGTGTTGAACTAAACACAGAACTGATGTTTCTGATCACATTAAAGAAACGATTTCCTGTTATTGAGTTTTAACTGTGTCACATCAGCTGCTTGGATGTGATTTCTACTAGAGTCAATGAAGGGGAGGACAGTTGGATCATATCAGCATTTTGTTTTCCGGAGCTGGTCGACTGTGATGTGATTGAAACCTGTTTTTACTTTCGTTGCTCTTTCTGGCTTAAAGGTTGCAGCCATTTTGTTGCAACAAGCTAAAGCGTCACTGTTTCTCTGATATAAACTGAAGTCTACTGATGAACTGACTGCTGTTTCTCTGATCCAAAGGTTGTGACCAGTTTGCTGCAGTGGGTGGAAACTTCAATGTTCCTCTGGGATACAAACTGGGATCTACTGAGAATCTGAGGTGGAAGTTTAAGGGCAACCTAATATTTTATAAAAGACCAGACAAATTAATTAGTGGTAAAAATGAAGATATTAATGATAATGGATCCCTCAAACTGACAAATCTGAAGAAGGACCAAGCAGGACTTTACACCAGTGAGGTTTTTAATAGCAATGGAAAAGAACTGGCCTCAAAGAGCACAAATTTATGTGTACTGGGTAGGTACAAAATTGGTTGCATATTCCTCAGTGAGTCATCCATAACCTCTATTGCTCTTTTTCATTGTCTAGCTATTAAAGGACTGTAACTTCTCGTCGGCTCATGTTACTCTGGTTCCTGAAGCTGTCAGACTGTATTATTTTTACGAGGTCACTGTTATTAATGTCTCGTGTTCGAACCCACACAGACCCCGTGAAGAAGCCCACATTAAATGTAGCCTGTCTGGCCTCACAGGTCGTCTTTACCTGCAGTCATGATCCGGTAAGGACAAATATTTTGGTCTATTATTTATCCAAAAAAAACCAAAATGGAGTTCTTTCAGGTCTTTTTTTTTACATAACCTTAGAGAGCTTTAATAATCCAATCAGATATTAATAGAAAATAACTATCCACAATGCAGTAACTAGAACATCTTGAGGCATTTTTGCAATTTCATGTTTGCAAGGGACGAGAAAAATGAACTAATAGATTAAAATACAAATAACATATTTTCCTGATTGTTATTCTTCATGACTTTCCAATTTTATATATTTATATATACATTTTTTTACATTTTCATTATTCTTTTTATCAGCAACCTGATGGTACAAAACAATATGACGCCATACATTACAAATGGCTCCAGGATGGCAAAATGATCAGCAATGCAACAGAAATCTCTATGACAAGAAAAGTTGCAGAAACTAAAAACCTGCTCATTTCCTGTGAAGTTGGCAACAAAGTCAGTTCTGAAACAAGTGACTCTTTGACTCACACCTGCATTGGTAAGAACATCACAGCCAGTCGTCGCTGCTACATCTATGAGAAACTAGTAACACGTTATTTTGAAATAAATTAAACATGAATTAATCTTGATCCATCAAAGCTAATTTGATTTCCCTATTCGTTGTTGTGAAATGAAGTTAATAAAGAACTACAGAGGTTTTGACATGCAGAACATCAGAAGCTCGCTGTATTGATTGTCATAATTTTATTTTTTTTATCAATCTAAAATGTTTTTTAATCTAATTACATTAGAACCTGTGAAAAAGCCTGAAATAAATGCATCATGTAAAGATTCAGAGGTCGTCTTTACCTGCCTTGCAGCTCAGGTGAGATTTTATTTTACTTCATTTTTTTGCTAATAGCAACCTTGGGGTCTTCTTGTGTAACTTTAGAAGCTTTTGTTCGGCCTCAAATTCTCAGGAATCATCTGTGATGTAAATTAACATTTTCCAATACTGAAGAGCAACCCCACGGACGCAGAAATCTGCTTTTACATTCTGAAGTTGTTTCTTCTCATTTAATTCCAGTTGCCGTTATCCTGAAATGTTTTCTTCTGTTTTCCCTGAACCTAACCCGACTCCTGATGGTCTCTTAACCGCGTTTCGACCTCGTCCTCCTGCAGCAGCCCGACGACGCGCAGTACAAGTGGCTCCAGGACGGCGACGTCGTCGTCAACGAAACAAAAATGTCTCTGACCATAAACTCTGCGGAAAGCAAAAACATGAATTTCTCCTGCCAAGTTTACAACCAGGCCAGTTCTGAAAAAAGTGTCTCTTTCAGTCATCGCTGTGTTGTCTCTAGTAAGTATATACAGCATCTATTACACTATAAATGTAGAATGTGGCTCAGCTAATAGCTTTTTCTACATCTATAAATTGGAATAGTCACAATAATAAACCATATGTTATATTAAAATAAAGTGTGTGTCTAATTTTATGCTGTGATTTTTTATTTAAGCTTTCCTGGGCCTCCCAGAGGAGATCTTTGGAGTTAGCATCTGGATCGTTATTGCTGGTGGAGCAGGTCTGTTTCACCGAAACACACTCAAATGAACCTCAGCAGAAGAAAATCTGTATAAAACATATATTTTTATACATGCCTCTCTGATTATTTTGTGTATGTGTGTGTGTTTTCATCCTTTTTAGGTCTTTTAATTCTGATCATCATCATCATCATTTTGTGTTGTGTTCAGTGTAAGAAGAAAAGAGGGAAGAACGGTAAAGTGTTTAGTCCACTTCTATTTTAGTTGTTTGAATTAAAAGTTAAAACTCTCTCAATTAATGCAGATTTCTTAAAATCAGCTTAAGCTCATTTGATTAATCCACCATCATCCACTGCTTCCCATTAATTTCTGACATTAAATCTCTGGAGTACCCCAAGGCTTGCTGCTCGGCCCACTTTTATTGTTTGCTCTCAGTAATTGCAAAATTAAACAAAAAAATATAAAATTTTGCATTTTTGTTCAGACTTTTGACAGGAAATTTTACAATGTAACAATTTCAACCATTAGGTCTTTTTCTTTTTAAAACTATGGCTAATTGGTATTTCAAAAAGGTTACAATAAGTTGAACCAACAACAAATCAAAAGCCTGTTTAGTCTTAAGACTAAAAATAAAGTTAATAATATAAAAATGCATAAAGTTTGTGGGAGTTCAATCACAGTAAAACATATTAGAAAATAAAATATAGGTTTAAATTCATGAAACCAAATGTTGCAAGTACATATTTGCCTCACTGAATGGTTATTCTTGAAAATCCTGGCTAACCATTATGTCTACCTTCTGGTTTGATCAATAAAAGTTGATCAAATCATTAATATTCATTGTGTCAGAGCTAGAAAATAAAAACTCTGCTCTACTTCACACTTAAGTTTTAATTTTTACATATCCTTCCTCTGTGACCGCTGATTAACGTCTGCTGCTGTTTTCTGAACAGATGAGGCGGAGCTTGAGTACCGAGCAGGACAGTCTTCATCGCCAGCCTATTGCACTCATTGATCACCCTCCTCTTCATCACCATCATCACCTGCAGCAGCTGGGCGGAGCCTCTGCTGAAGCTGCAGCTCTTTACAAACATTTCCCTAATATTTTATGGAGTTGCTTTTTATTTTGTATGACTTGAGTCGAACACTTCCTGTAGTTTGCTGAACGTTTGACCCATTTCTCCTGACAGAGCTGGTGAAACACTCACTAATTCAAAGATAACTTTTCTTATTTTTCTGGCATTTAGCGAAGTGGAAAGTTTTTTTTTTTACGACATATATGTTAATATCTGGGTTCAAACTATGCATATGTTTATATATACTGTATATTCTGTGAGGACCCCAGCTTCTTTAGCAGACAGAGTCCTAACATTTTTGTGTTATGAATATTTTTAATTCATTGAAGGCTGTGTTATAAGATTCTGTGGATTCTCTTTTACCATTTTTAGCTGCAAGCTTTGATCATCAAACTTAATGTGAATAATCACGTTGTGTGTATGTCCCTCCATGTAAAATACTCCGTTTTTATTCTTAATTATTCAAACTAGTTTCACAACGATGACGAATTGAGGTCTCTGTGTTGTTGTCTTGTGTCGCAATAAATAAAACCAAAAGTAAACTTGCAATTCCTTTAAATGTTGTTGAAAATCCTACAACTGATTGCATTTAATAAACATATGACAGTGCTGCCATTTTGATAGGAGCAGCTAGAGAGCAGCAACGTCTGCCTCAGTTAAGAAAATGTTTTGAAAGTTCAGAAATATTGAGAAACAGAGAGCCAGTGCTGACTAGGAGGTTTAGGTTCTGGATAAATAACATGATTTTCCATGAAAAGCAGAAGCAGAACTCTGGAGAGTTGCTACTGAAATGGAGAAAAAAAATGTTGTTTGCAGTGTTTTTTCTGACCAATCTGATATTTTACATAACAGGATTATCAGAGATCCTTCCTCCCTGCAGCTGACGATACTGTAACCATCACCACTCCTGTAAAACTCTGTAAGTTGTTTACATCTTTGACATTATTAGCAGGTTTATATATATATATATATATATATATATATATATATATATATATATATATATATATATATATATATATGATGTATATATCATCTCGGAAATAGCCTGGTTACTTTTGCACCAATTTCTTTGTCACTTGCACATTTCAGATGATCAGTTTTCAGGCATGAAAACCACAAAACTTTTCACCTGAGAACATTTCTGCTTTTTTTTCCGATGTTTATTTGACAATTAAATTGGTTTTTCTTTTCCAAAACCTTAATCGAGCAGAAACCTCTAAGTTGTTGACGAGGAGGATTATTGAAATGTTTTTTTTGTTTGTTTGTTTTAATCTTTTGCACCAAGGGAAGAATTTATGTCAACCCACAGGAAGTAGTTAGAAACATGTAATGGAAATAGACCTAAGGTCGTGTTTTGAAGTGTTACCAGCTTTTCCAGCAAGTTCTGAGTGCAGATTGAATGTAGTTGCAAATAAACAGACTTACTTTTCTGGCAATTTTATTTTGTTGAGAAGTTGATCTCATTATTTACGCTGTTGGACTGTAAGTTTTGTGCTGCTCTGTGTGTTCTTACTGCATCAAATTGTGGCTTTGAGTTCCACTTCCGCTCAAAATCAAGAGCTCGTGGATATTAATGGTTGCAACAGGAAATGTTCTTGATGATGGCAAGTTGTTCTTTTCAGTGAGGAAGATGGCATCGGACTCTGTGCTGTGTGTGTTTCTGCTCTGCTGCTCCGCCGTCGCCTCCCAAGGTACCGATTTGATTGTTGATTCTATATGTTGCATGACTTTGTGTTTTTGTGTTTGTTATGATGTAAAGCACTTTGAAATGCTGAAAAAGTGCTATACAAATAAAATTTGATTGATTGGTTGATTGATTAGTGGTAGACTGTTAGGTGAGGCGCCATCTATAAAATGTCCATCTTCTCTTAACCCTGCTCTTCTTCTGCTGTTTTATTTTTCTTTGTGATCCAAAGATTGTGACCAGTTTGTTGCAGTGGGTGGAAACTTCAATGTTCCTCTAGCTAGGATACCAACTAAAACCTACTGACAGTCTGAAGTGGAAGCTAAATGGCAGCATAATATTTTATAAAAGACCAGAAAGGCTAATTGTTGAGAAAGAAAGTGACGTTAATGCAGACGGATCCCTTAGACTGATAAACCTGAAGGAGAACCAAGCAGGACTTTATACCTCTGATGTTTTAGATGAAAATGGAAAAGTTCTGGTCCTGAAAAGCACAAAACTATGTCTACTGGGTAGGTACAACATGTGTTCCAGTTTCAGCTGTGAGTTTTTCTCACATTCTGAAACGGATCAAATGTAGTCTGAAAACAAACTGAATTTTTCTTTTAAAACGGGCGAGCTTGAATGTATGTTAATGGGATGCACATCCAGTCATTTAAAAAAAAATAAAATAAAAAAGCTCAAGCATCGTCTCTTTCCAGCTTAGTAAACTGTGAGGTGATTGTTGTCTGTTGTCCATAAAGTCTCCATCTTCTCTGAACCCTGCTCTTCTTCTGCTTCCTCTTCTTTCTCATCCAAAGGTTGTGACTTGTACGCTGCAACGGGTCGAAGCATCAATGTTCGTCTGGGATACAAACTGAAATCTGACGATTCTCTGAAGTGGAAGTTTAAAGACCAAACAATATTTCATAAAAAATCGTCATATATAATTGCCGGTAAACCTTCTGACATTGATGAAGAGGGATCCCTCAAACTGACTAATCTGAAGAAGGACCAAGAAGGAGTTTACGCCCCTGAGGTTTCGAATAGCAATGGAAAAGCACAGAAAACGATGACAACACACTTATGTATACGAGGTAAGTACAAAATATTGCATGTGTTTTTTTATAGTTCGCCAAACATTACTGTTCATATTGAAAGCCCCTCATGGATCTTCTTTTTAATTTCCTCGTTGAAGATGTCAAAATATTACCAATTAAGTTGATGTCAGCTTATGAAACTGTGAGTTTATTGTTTTAATCCACTGGAGGAGCTTAAACATGTGCAGAAATTCAGCAGATAATATCTTTCATATTCCCTCAGTGACGTCTGGTATCCTTTGTTCTCAGATCCTGTGAAGAAGCCTAAAGTAAATGCAACCTGTCAGGATGGAAACGTGAGGTTTCACTGCTTTCTTGGTCAAGTAAGTATTTATTGTCACATCTTTTTAACCAAAATACCATAAGAGTCATAATTAGTTTGTTAAACCAGTTATTTCCGTCTCATGTGGCCCTGTCAAAGTAAAAGTCACAGTAAATCATTGCGATGTGATACAGTTTGGCCCTACCGAGGTTGAGGTAATTGGTCCTGAACAGTTTGTAGTAACCATAGCACAATGGGCGCCATAATTTGTTTCTAAACAGTCTTTATTTTTCTTGTCCCTATTTCTATTTACTTTAGCAACCTACGGACGCAAAGTATGAATGGCTTCTGAACGGAACCAAGATGGAGGAAAGTAATTTGAGTTTTGAGATAAAAGCGGCAGAAAATGAAGCTCACCAGTTTGTTTGTAAAGTCTTCAACGAAGCCAGTTCTGAAACCAGTGAGCCTGTTGCTAATAATTGCGCTAAAATAGGTCAGTATTTATGTTGTGGTCATCATGGCTAAAAGCTGCACAACATGCTTCAGCTAGTAACTGCTGTCTAAAACAGGATGGAATAGCAATGAGTAAAGTTAATTGTTTTTGGCTATTTATTGTTTTTTAAAGGTTTCCCAGATGAACAGTGTGGAAAATTTTTCTGGGTTTTTAATGGATATAGAGTTGGTATGTTTTTAAATTGACATAAATACATGAAATACACTAAAATGTCCATAAATCTTGAACATTTTTAATAACAGTCGTGCTATAATGTTTCTAGTTTTTGTTCTTCTGCTGACCATCACCGCTACTGTTTGCTGTGTCTGGGCTAAAAGGAAAAGGAAGACGCGACTGAAGGGTAATGTGTTATTTCATTTTATTGATCAGTTGTTCAGAATAAGAACTTTGCAGATTAAAGAACAGCTGCAATTATATTTAAGATCTACAAAGAAATAAATTACAATCAGAACGAGTGTTTGTCCTCTGACTTCCTGTCAGGTTTAAAATAATGTCTTCACTGAGGCTACTTCACAAATAACTAGCTAAATATTTGGCTTTGAGTCCTAATTTCTGCCTGTCTTTAATCACTGAACAGACGATGTTGAGCTCCCTTTGCAGCGGACCGATCCCGAGCAGCCATTATCATCGCCATCTTCCTCCTCTTCCTAACCATCCTCCTCCTCATCACCACCAGCCATGAGCCAAACAATATTTCTGTACGCTCAGCCGGTGCTGGACAAAGATCTGTACATTAGTGAAAGCCTTTCTCCTTTTCGTAGAGGCAAGTTAAGACTCTCAGACAAATAATTTTGTCCTTGTGGGATTGAAACGAGCAATGAAATGTAATGAATGATAATAAAAGTAAATAAAAATACTTGGTGTCACATAAATGTAGACCTGGGGGCCTTTTGTGTCACTTCCTTTCAAAACTAGCAATTTCACTGACAATAGAGATGTGAGCTGTTGCAGGAAATGAGCTCAACGAGGGAAAGTTCTTCTTTTTGGTCAAATGTGACGGTGAAGACCAAGACAATGGCGTCGCTCTCTGTCGTCGCTGTGTGTTTGCTCTGCTGCGCCGCTGTCGCCTCGCAAGGTACCAGTCTGCTATTAAAATCACTTTTTAATGTTGCTGCAGGTTGATTTTAAGGAGATGTGGCTTTTCTAGAGTCACACAACCTCTGTGTTCTGCATTCCTCATCTCCAGCTGCACATATTTGTTCAAATTTAATGTCAACAGGATTTCATTCAGCTGTTGAAAACGGGAAGCTCTAGAAAACGGTCCGACTCAGTTGACCTCCTGGAAGTTTCTGGGAAGTTAAACTCATGGAAAGCGGTGAATCAGAAGGACGCGTATCCAAATCTACGGGCAAATTGTTTATTTATTTTCATAATTCAGATGGCCTGTGGGTATTTTTACATTTATTTTGTCATGACAAAACCAGGAACAAGTTTTGCCGGTGGGTGTTTTGAGTTACTTATAGATTCTAAAATAATGTCAAACACATAGCAGTAAATAATAATAATAATATTAATGTTAATATTAGTGAGCAAACAGGCTTCAAAGTTTGTCTTTTTACCCAGTGAACTAACAGGGGAGTGTTTTTTTTGTTTTGTTTTGCTTTTTTTTTTTTACCATTTTCTTTGTTTCTGCCATGGTGACTTGTTCCATTTACTACCACATTGACTTTTACATGCTTTATTAAACTTTATTGCTGGACTTTGAGATGATTGTCTGCCATCTAGTGTCCATTTTCAAACAATCCTTCTCTTCTTTAGCTTTTTTTTTTTCTTTCTCTTTTTCTGATCCAAAGGTTGTGACCAGTTTGCTGCAGTGGGTGGAAACTTCAATGTTCCTCTAGGATACCAACTAAAACCTACCGATACTCTGAAGTGGAAGCTAAATGGCAACATAATATTTTATAAAAGATCAGTAAGGCTAGTTGTTGGGAAAAATGCTGATATTAATGATGATGGATCCCTCAAACTGACAAATCTGAAGCTGGACCAAGCAGGACTTTACACCTTTGAGGTTTTTGATCAAAATGGAAGACCTCAGACCACAAGGAACACAAATTTATGTGTGCTGGGTAGGTACAACAATATTTCTACACAGCTTCCTGAACATCTATTCACATTTGAAATCTTGCGCTTGATTTATTCTTATTTTTTCTCTATTTCCTCACTGTTGTTGTCCAAATGGTAAATATTAAGTTCTCTGAAAACGTTAAAACTGTGACGTCAAGCTGTCGATCCACCATTAGATCTTAAACACGTGCAGAATATCAGCATATTTCCTTAATATCATCATGTATTTGATCTAATTGAACTTTCTCAGATCCTGTGAAGAAACCTGAAGTCAAAGCAACATGTCAGGATGAAAATGTGATCTTTCATTGTGTTTCCGGGGCGGTAAGAACTTGGTTTTACATCTTTTTAACTAATAACCACAAGACAGTTCCTAGAACGACTAGTCACATTCTTTATTCCTAAACATTTCAAGTACCTTGCTGTTTAGCTGTACTTAAAATCAGCGTCTCACATGGCCGTGTGGAAGTAAAGACCACAGGAAATTATTTAAATGCCAGACAAACATGTCATCGACTGATTTTCACCCTGGTTTCCGTTATGAGCAGCGTTTTCATTTCCCTGCAGCAGCCTGCTGATGCCGAGCTCGAGTGGCTTCAGGACGGTGAGGAGGCGAAGGGAAACAGACGGTCGTTTGAAACGAGAGCAGAGGAAACCAAAGGAGCCCAATTTGTTTGCAAAGTGTCCAACAAAGTCAGTTCTGAAAGCAGTGAGCCTGTCGTTCATATCTGTGCAAAGACGGGTAGGTTTGTCGTTTTCACCATGGCTAATAGCTGCTGTTTGACAATGTGTAGCTAATAATACCTAAAATAAGATGGAATAAGCATAAGTTCCCCTCAAATTGTGTGGCTCGAGGTAAAAATTGAAAAGTTTTTCACATGTATTGTTTTTAAAGGATATCCAGATGGAATAAATATCTGGATTTTAACTGGTGCCAGAGTGGGTATGTTTGTAGATTTCTATTAAGTTTTAGTTTATTCTGATATGTTTCAGAATAAACTATACTGTATATATATATACATACGTCATATATATTTTTGGTAGTACAATCTCTTAGTGTTTTTTTCCCCGTCATTTTTCCAGGTTTCATTGTTGTGCTGACCGTCCTTGTCTCCGTTTGTTTTGTCCGAGTTGAAAAGAAGATGACGATGGGACTGAAGGGTGATGTGTTTTTTTGTTGGGTTTTTTTTTCTCATTTTTAAAAAATCGGTTGTTGAAAGTAAGAACTTCCTGGAAAATATATTAGAGACCTGTTTAAATACCACTATCGACAGTTCTCCGTAAATGACCAGATCAAAACTTTTGGGGCACCTCAAGGCTCGATGTTGGGCCTACTTCTATTTCTACTTTTATGTTCGAACCTGCATTGATTAATCTGGCCATTGCCTTCGTATGCTTTTACTCTCAATTCAAATCGCATGTCACAGATCAGTCTGGGCTTTCTTCCATTGACTTGGATTCCCTTCAGTAGAATTTTGACCGGGCCTATCAGCAAACAGAACAAGTAGTTGACAATGATGTCAATTTTCTGCACTGTTTTAGAAAAAAAAAGGTCAAATTGTTTAGCTAACGTAAATTATGCAGCCAAGGAGCAAACTGAATATGTTTTTTTTATTTATTATTATGTAGAACGCGTTGCTGTTTGCTCAGTTTTATTCAGCTTTGCATCCTAATTTTTGTCTCGTTTTTCATCTCTCAGCTGATGGGGAGGAGCTTCCTATGCAGCGGATCGATACAGAGCAACACAGTCATCATCCTAATTTTTCTTCTCTTCAACCTCACCACCTCCAGTCATGAGCCAATTTTTGTATTTCTTTTTACATACATATTTTTTTCCTGTCTTTGATTTGACGAATAAAATTTCTGCAAAACTCAAAACAGACTTTGTGTCGCCAGCCGTCTTAAGTTTTTTTTTACCCCTCCATGGGGTGTTTTGTGGGCTCTAGTGTCCCTTATATGACAGTAGGCTGACAGGAAACGGGGAAGGAGAGGGGGGAAGACATGCGGCAAATGTCGTCGGGTCCGGGAGTCGAACCCGCGACGGCCGCGTCAAGGACTCAAGGCCTCTAAATGTGGGTCTCGCTAACCGCTACGCCACCACGGCACGCCCCGAGCCGTCTTATGTTTTAGCAACTACAATTCTGAAACATTAAATCTCATTGAAGTTTGTGATCTTGACTGATTTGAAAACCTTTTCTAGAGTTTTAACCAGGCATTTTTGTCACTTTGATTGTAGAAAAATAAAATATGCTTCTGTGAATTGTTTATTCTTTAGTGAAGATGCTATGTGGATGCTTTGAGAGTAAATGTAACAATAAAGTAATATTTCAATTGATTTTTTTGGGGACGATTTTATGATGTAAAGCACTTCGAACTTCCTTGTTGCTGAAATCTGCTGCACACATAAACTTGACTGACTGATAGATTGAAAACAACAAATATAAAAAAGGTAAATAAAAATAAAAAAGGGCCCCAGTTCCCTACAGACTAGTCCTGGTTAATTGTGAACCTTCTGCTTCTTCCCCTGTTTAATCTAGTGAAAGCAGTCAGGGTGTACTTACTTTCCAACCTGAACTGTTTCCCTTTCTTGCCTCATCTTGGTTGACTACATAGGGACAATGTAAAATCTGTTGAGTTTTACACTTTTGACACGAGATCAAACACAGGAAAGACCATAATATTTTTATATTAATAGCAGGTTAGTTTACAACCGTGCAATGCATTAACATGTGACGCGTTTTTTCCGAACCGCCCTTGAAGCAACTTGATGACTAATTAACGCCAATATATCGTCAAGTTTATTAATAAGAACAGGCTACTAATTTTGTCAACCATGTTCAAAAGTGGGTAGTACTGGTTACATTTACTTGAGTAAAAGTAGTTTTACTGCACTGCACTTTTTTGTTGCACTTGAGTAACTATTTATACTCTCACTTGATCGATTTTTTAAAGAAATTGACTTTATACATGTCACTGTTTATATCCTTATTGTGAGCTTCGTATCAATAAACGTGGCTATTTTATTTGAACGGCTACATAAAGGTTTGTTTATGGTTTTAATACCAGAGTAAAAAGGTTGAAATGCTTTACTGGGAGGTTTGGCAAGTAACTTTCAACCTGCAAGATAAAAAATAATCTACTGTATCTTAACTGTGTGGCCATAAATAAGGAAGTTTCTTAAAAAAAAAATGTTGATGCCAATCTTAGTTCTGAGAGCTCAGAACACCAAAGGAGCTTTAATAGCTTTAAATAAGATCTTGAGGTCAGCAACACCTACAGGCCTCTTTCTGAGCTGCTTTTTTTTTTGATGGTCGCAGCTCAAATGATCTCATTATAGTAGGGAAATAATTATATTTAGTCAACGACACGCGCCTCCTCTGTTGTTCTGAAAATGACATTTTCTACTCGCCCGCCGCCTTTGTTCTCGCTGCGTTGCAAGTAGACCGGCGGGGGCCTCTTGGATCACTTCCTTTCAAAACCAAGAGCTCTGCGCGCTCGACGTGAGCGATACGAGCCGCTGTGACAGGAAATAACCTCGATGATGGAAAGTTCTTCTTTTCAGCCAAGTGTGAGGAGGACGACGATGAAGATGGCATCGGTTTCTGTCGTCTCGGCGTTTCTGCTCTGCTGCTCCGCCGTCGCCTCCCAAGGTACTGAACTAATAAAGAAATCAGTTTTCACTGTTGGAAGGGGAGGATTTAGCATTTGCTTTGAGGATAATGTTTAATTCCAGCAGTTTGTGGAATTCTAGATCTTTAACCTCTTTGGTTTTCATGCTTCCTGAAGCAGATATTTGCTCTTTTTCGTGTCTAAAACACAGATGGATTCACTTGTCATGTTTTCCTCTGGTTTTGTTTAGGTTTTCAAGGAAAAAGATGAAACTTTTATACAAAATTTACTGCCTTGGAATGATAGTAAACTCATTTCTCAAAGAAAAACTTTTATCCCTCAATTGATGCTGGTCGATTAAATGATTTCTATTCTGATTTCTTTCACAATTGAGCTTTTATTGAACAATGTTGTATCTTTAGAGGCTGGAGAAGAAAACATAGAAATCCAAATTTGTTTGTTTTCCCATTTCTGTTCTTCCCTCTGCTTTTTTTTTGGTTTTGATTTGGGTTTTTTTTTATATATATATACTGTATATAAAAATCAGTTGGCTTGGAGTTAAAAGTGAAAACATTGCGAGAATCAGAGTTAGGGGAAGAGAGCGATAGCCGACAGAAAAGGTTCCTGCTGGTGGTGGCGTCGGTCTGAAATGAGGTTACAGCGGACAAACAGGAAGACGTGCAAAAGCAGAAATGTTGAGGTGATCCTGCAGAATTATGGTTTATAATATACCAATTATGTGCAAACATTAAAGAGTTCAGGTTTAAAGTAAAAGTTAAAAAAACTCTAAATATAACAGATCTTATAAAACCACAATTTTAACATTATTTGTGATCCATTTTGGGTTCAACTAGGGTTGAACAATGTGTTAAACTGCAGAAAGAGCAATATTTCTTTCAATATGATATTTAATGCATGCAAATTTTGCATTGCATTAATATGTTTTTATAGATTGGAAAGATTTTTAATTTTTTTCTCTTTTGAACTCGAGGCTCAAAACTTCACATGTCTTCGGTGGTCGAGACGCTAACAGTCGCAAAGTGAGATGAAGGCCAAGAGTCCGGAAATGTGGCAAACTCAGAACAGCATCACAGGAGAGACTTCCTGGTGTTTGTTTGCTAAATTAAAGCAAATAAAAATAAAAATAAAAAGATTTTATAATTCAGTGTTGATCAAATCTATCAGTTTAATCTACAGTTGAAACCAGATATTTAAGTCCACCTGATAAAACGACACAAACACATTTTTTCCTCATTGCTCGACGTTTCGGTCAGCGTCAGGAACGACTGTCTTTTGAATGTTTCGGACTTCCTGCCACGAGTTTCTCCCAGTAGTTTGTTGGAGTTCTGGCTCATTCATCGTGACAGAACTGCTGGAGTCCATTTTGTAGGCCTCTTCACCCCGCCCACACACACACACACACACACACCTTCAGATCTTCACACAACCTCTCCATTAGACTCAGATCATGGCTTCATGGTGGCCACACCAAAACATTTATTTTGTTGACCTTTAGCCACTTTTAGCCGTTTTGGCTGTAAATTGAGGTTTATCGTCCATTTGTAAATCCAAACCGTGGCTAAGATTTTACTTGTTGTTGTCTTTTCATTTTGTTTCCATATTTCTACATAATTTTCTTTCCCCATGATGTCATCTGTTTTATAAAGTGCATCAGTTCCTCCTGCTGCTGCTGCTGCTGCTGCTGCCACCCCCATAGTTCTCACTTTGTTTCCTGACATTTAGAAAACAGAAATAATTTTCATGATTGTGTCTCAGCAAAAAACAAGAGAAATTTGGTCTGATTCAACGTCAGTGAGGGGAGTGGAAGTTTGTGTGTATTTGTATTCAGAGTTCCTAAGTATCTACTGAGTAACGTGACGTGTTTCACGGAGAAAAGTGGGCTGGATCTTCTAGCTGAGCTGTTGCTCCTCTAAAGGTCATGGATTTCATAACTTTGCTTCTTCTCACTCTGGTTTGAAACTGAAACAAAGCGTCCGGCGTCCACCGTCTTCTGGAGCTCAGTTGGAGGTTTCCCTCCAGGTTCTGTTTAGCTGCCGTCTCGTCTTGGTGCTACGAGGAAAAGAAGTTCTCCTTTCCTCGGGACGTCACGTCGTGTTCAGATTTCTCTTATTTCTCACACTTTAAATAGCTGGAAGGATTCAGAGATTGTGAGATCTGAGGTTAGAAGCACGACTGTTTTGGTTACAGCTGGGGAGGGTTGTGGTTTTTAATGAAATATCCAGAGATCAGTTGGTCAGAGGTTCCTGCTGCTTTGCACAATTTAGCTTTAATTTTTATTCTTCTGGTCTAACAAGTCATAAGGACAGCTTGCCGCAAGGAGGAACCGTGATCTTATTTTATGCAGCTTCTTATAATCATACCGAGAGATTTTATACGAAACGGTGACTCAGGAAATGGTTTATTCACTGCGGGTTAAACTTCACAGAGATCGAAACTCGTTCAAAGTCATTATATAATTGCGTACCATCTCTGTTCTTTACAACTTTTTTCACGACTGAAAAAAAAAGTTTCCATCCACCAGAGGAACTTTATTTTTAATATTAAGCCAGCAAAATGACGCCGCAGCGGGCAGGATCCAGCTGCCCAACAGCGAAGGGAGTTCAGGCTCGACTTTAAAGTCAGAGAACCGTGTGGGAGTGTGTGCCACTCAGTTTCTGTGGTCAGGGCCGAGAAAACAGGATGCAACACTCACCTCATCCAACAGCGACGTGACGCTGAAACAAAAGATTCAACGCAGAAAGCTGCAGAGTTTCACTTTGACTCGAGGGCTTTGAATCCCAGGTAAACATCAAATGAAGGTAGTGCAAGAAATATTGGTGGAGCTCCATCTTCTGCATACTGTGCATCAGTAAAGTATTCACACCTCCAGAACCTTTTTTTGTTTAAATCGGGAAAGCTTGAATGTATGTTAACGGGATGCACATCCAGTCATTTAAAAAATAAAAATAAAAAAGCTCAAGCAACGTCTCTTTCCAGCTTAGTAAACTGTGAGGTGATTGTTGTCTGTTGTCCATAAAGTCTCCATCTTCTCTGAACCCTGCTCTTCTTCTGCTTCCTTTTCTTTCTCATCCAAAGGTTGTGACTTGTACGCTGCAACGGGTCGAAGCATCAATGTTCGTCTGGGATACAAACTGAAATCTGACGATTCTCTGAAGTGGAAGTTTAAAGACCAAACAATATTTCATAAAAAATCGTCACATATAATTGCCGGTAAAACTTCTGACATTGATGAAGATGGATCCCTCAAACTGACTAATCTGAAGAAGGACCAAGAAGGAGTTTACACCCCTGAGGTTCACAATAACAATGGAAAAGCACAGAAAACGGTGACAACACACTTATGTATACGAGGTAAGTACAAAATATTGCATGTGTTTTTTATAGTTCGCCAAACATTACTGTTCATATTTGAAAGCCCCTCATGGATCTTCTTTTTAATTTCCTCGTTGAAGATGTCAAAATATTAACAATTAAGTTGATGTCCGCTTATGAAACTGTGAGTTTATTGTTTTGATCCACTGGAGGAGCTTAAACGTGTGCAGAAATTCAGCAGATAATATCTTTTATATTTAATATATCTTTCATATTCCCTCAGTGACGTCTGGTATTCTTTATTCTCAGATCCTGTGAAGAAGCCTGCAGTGGAAGCAAAATGTGATGATAAAAACGTGATCTTTCAATGCATTCCTGATAAGGTAAGTTCTCGTTTTGCCTCTTTATAAAAACCCAAAAAGACTAAATGCTGACTCTGATGTTTTTCTAAAGTTCTTATTCACATGTATTCCTCCAGTTTTTCAATCATAAATGATCTGATAAACCAGATCTTTCCTTCTCATATGACCCTGTCAAAGTGAAAGCAGCAGAATATCATTACGATATGATACATTTTGATCCTTTGAGATTTGCGTTAACATGTAAAAAGAAATAATTTTAGATTGTTCTGAACAGTCCCACTCTATTTGTCTTCTGTTTTTCTTGAACTTTCCAATCAGACTTTGATTCTCATTTCTCTTCAGGCATCCAAGCATGTTATCAAAAAGTACGAATGGCTTCGGAACAATGTCCAGACGAAGACAACGGTTCTGACTTTTAAGTTGACAGCCGCAGAAACTAAAAACATCAAATTTGCTTGCAACATTTCCAATGAAGTCAGTTTTGAAATCAGCGAGCCTGTCACTCATAATTGTGCTAAAATAGGTAAGTATGTTTTGGTGACCATGGCTTAAAGCTCAATGTGCTCCAGCTAATAACTGCTACCTAAAACAAAGTGAAGTACAGATTTTTCTCACTACAAGTTGTGTAGATTAGAAGTGCTCAGTAGTAAATAATGTCTATAGAAAACATGTATGCTAATCATCAGAAAAACATACATATTTTTCCTTCTTTGTTTTTGAAGGTATCCCAGGTCTCCCAGAAGAAGTGTTAGGAATAAATATCTGGGTTTTTGTAGGTGGAGGAGGAGGTACGTTTTCACATTCCTTTGACATAAGGACATGTTTTTGACCATTTACTGCACTACATTGTAGAGATGCTGCACCTCATGTGAAGATATGTACAAGCTGAATTCATATTCATTTAATTACTTATTAAATAATTACATTGTTTTCGTCGAAGCAGGATAATGCTACGCTGAGAAATACTAAAATATATAGTCTTTAAATGCAAAATCTCATCAATTCGTACAGGAGGAAAATCTTTTTTTTTTTTTTTCTTGCTTTGTTTGTTCGTTGAACCATTTCTGTGTTGAAAAATGTAGCATGACTGAAAGGGAACATGTAGATAATTCATGCTACAAGTGATTTTGTTGAATGTTTTTCTACAGTTATTCTTGACTGAAACAACCTAACCGAATTGTTTGACGTTTTCAATCTTACACCACTGACCAAATTTCTTATCATCTTCATCAGGTATCGTTATATTGCTGATCATCACTGTCATTCTTTGCTGCGTCCGAACTAAGCGGACAAGGAAACTACGCCTGAAGGGTAATGTACTTAACACAATTGACTCAAAAGATTAGCATTCTTATCATTAAAGGTTGATGGAAGCAGCTGTAACTAACCCATAATGACCTGAAAAACACCAACACACACACAACTCTTCTTGGGTTATGTGATTAAATCTTCTGGAGAACCCCAAGGCCCACTGTCCGGGCCAAATATTTTACCGTCAAATTCTTTGTGCTATTTGTAAAACATGAACATGTTTCTTTTGCTTACAACAAATCCAGTTTTACACAAAATAACTAAAATATTTGAGTTTTGTTTATTGACTTACAGCAATATAATCAGCCAGTACAGTGAAAGCTAACTTTTCATATTTGATTGGGAGACAAAAAAAGTTGCATGAATATGAAAAAGTCAAACAAGTTTCCTGACCATCGAAACTATGGCCCAGTTAATTTTATGCATAAATTTGATTTCTTTTTTTTTTATCATTATTATTAGTAAGTCTCATTGAGATTCTTCTGTATATATTCTTTGAACAGATGAGGAGGAGCTCCGTTTGGAGTGGACCAACACCAGTCACCATCCCAATCATCCGCCTCTTCCTAACCATCCTCCTCCTCATCATCCCAACCGTCACCATCATCAGCAGCACCAGCACCAGCACCACCACCAGCAGCAGCAGCAGCAGCAGCAGCAGCAGCAGCAAGAGCAGCAACAGGCACCGGGCAACACCGGCCCTCGACAGAGCCGCACCAAGCAAAACCGCCAACCTCGAGCCCGAGCCCCTGAACCCAACAGCCAACCTCAGCCCAGCCCCCGAAGAACCGGGCAGGTAGGAGCCGCTTGGTTCCCTCAGGGCTCTAGTTGACTGGATTGTTAAGATTCAGTTTTTACTGGACATTGCAAACAGAAAATATTTCAGTGCTCGATCTGAGCTTGTGTGTCTTCAACTTGTGTATTTTTTTTTGGTCTGACCTTTTGGTTTTCACTTCCTTTAGGCACAGAAACCTGCCAGTGACGCCGATGACGAGCAGCCTCCTCCTCTTCCTCAGCCCAGGAAGAAAGGAAACAAACCTCAACTAGATTAAAAATCATCTGAGATAAAGTTAGACACAGAAGTTTTATTCCTCCTGATTTTCTGGGCTGCTCCACTTTAATGTTTATTTTTTTGTGTGTGTGTGTGTGTGTAGGTGTGTGTGGGTGTGTGTTTGTGTGCGTGTGTGTGTGGGTGGTGGGTGTGTGTGTGTGTTCAAACTAAAAAAACTTCAGCCCGTGCAGATTAACAAACTACAACCTGCGATATCGTTGAAAAGCTTTAACGCTGAACTCAAACTAAACATGTTCAAACTCTTTCTGACTTCTGTTAAAATGTCACTTTTGATATTTTCTATAGATGATAAATCAAGTTGAGTATCAAGTTTCCCATATATTGATGGGAACTTCCGGTCAGCTGGCTGAAAGACAGCCAGCTGTTCCTCGACAAACTTTACTGTTTCACTTCAAGGCACTTATGAAATAAGAGTTAAATACTTATCTAGTTAGTTTTTAATTATTCAGCAATTTCCTACAGTTAGTGCTGTTTTCATACAACAGCTAGCATGTAAAGCAATGACTCATCGAGACTAAAAATGTCCTTTCAATGTGTGGTTACTAAGACCACACATTGCCAAGCATCAGTATTCTCTCATTAATGAGAAAATACCGAGATAGATGCACCGAAAGACAAACTTAAATCTCTGAGCCTTCGATTTCAGAACTTGATCTGAAATTGATCAAATTCAGTCTTGAATTTGAAAACAAGCCCAGTTTGGATTGATCTGACTGAAAAATAACGCTGATGGGATTTTCTTTTTACATAATTAAAATCTGTGTGGCTGATCATGTCGTTTTTGTTTGTTTTGTTTAAATGTTTCAAAGCCAGGAGAATCTCATGCCGGCCTATATCTATGTATATTTTTAACTTTTTTTATTTTCTAAGCGAAAATGAAAACAGAACTTGCTAGGCACAGATTGAAGTGGGAGATGTATTCTGTGGACACATGTTTCAGTTGCTGCATCAAACTATTTGAGAGTTTCTTTGTATGTGTGTAAAAAAAAAAGAAATGTTGTCATGTAACTAATGAATTCTGTTTACTTTAAGACAAACTCCTCTCAGTCCAAAAAATACTAACACGGAGCGCATCGTGTGTTTAATTTGCAAATGGTGGTCAACAGTAGAGATAGGCGGCTAAAATCACTCAATGGTATGTGAAAATTTGGAAGTGTCAACTTTTAAAAAAACAAAAAAAACAAAACCCTTTATCATTTTTTCTCTTTTTTTTTTTACCATATATTCTAGGAAAGCAAATGTTGCATTTGAAAACTTGCGATGCGTTTCTTGTTTCGAGGAAATTGTTCTGGGATGCCTGGAGGATCCAGGTTATTGGTGCGCTTCCATTTAGCCAACTATCTAACTTTAGTTTAACTTTGTCTTTGTCTGCTTCTGTTTTCTATTTAAATGTCGCTTGTGGTGCACATTAAGGTACGTTAAGGTTGTTCCGAATTTTCCCAAGTGATTATCTGATGATAAAGGCAAGTGACCTTTCTTGTATTTTTGTTATATACAAAAAACAAAAGGATCTCAACCTCCATTATTTATCTTTATTGTCTTTGTTCCATCATTGCAATGCTGTAATGTTTTGTTCTATTTGTAATTTTAAAAGTACAAAAATAAATAAAAAAATATGTAGCATGGTAGCAACTGCGATTTGACCTTTATTCAGACCGACATTTTCACCTTTGCAAGCGGCTTCATTTTTCACATTGAGTGTGCAACCCGGTGATGTCTGCATCTTTCACCATATCCTGTGCATTTTTGCTGAAAATGTGTTTGTGGTTTGCTGCTCTGTGTGCGCCGAGCGCAAGATCGCTATCGTGCTTTTGTGTCGACGTGGAGATGCTTTCTTGCAGTGGGAGCAATCGTTTTGACCGCCATTCATATTGTGGGTTGTGTTTTTTTTTTTCTTTTCCCCCCTCATTAGTCTTTGCATTCTGATTACCGGTGAGACTCAACGGGATCTGGTCACTTGGAAGGAGTTAGTCACATTTTGTGCGTCGGGCTAAAATGCTGCAACACCCTGCATCTCAACACCCACACTCAAACAATGTTTAATCGTGTTCACACTTTTCAACAAAAAAAAAAAAAAACAGAAATAGCATCTTAAAAGGCTGCGGTATCCACAGTTTGCATGTCGCTATAGAGAAACAATTAAGTGTGTCTGCCCCCAAAAAGATCAATGCAATTGTTTTCTATAAGTTAGCCACTGTTTCTTTGACATTTCTCAACCTTTTTGAAGATAATTTAGATGTTTCTACGCTTATCTAAAGATAAGATAAGGTTCTGTGCTGGAGGACGGTGGTTTTCTTTGTTTTAAAAACATCATTTGAATACCTAACCGCCGTTAGCTGTGAATAGAGTGTCATCTGCGTAAAACAGTTTCTCATGGTCAAAACCTTAGTTTGTTTTTTTTTTTAACTTACATTTTGCAAAATAAATTCAAAGTATTTACGTTCCAGTTTGGTTTTACATATTTTTAAAATCATTTCTACAGCCGTGGTAGCATACATTTTTCATGCAGCCAGAGTTTTATTCATGCTGGAGGATATTTGATTGTTTCATTCAGTTTGATGTTTGTGTGTAAATTTGTAGCTACAAACAGATGCATAAACGGAATATCATCCTCATGACATGGCAGATCAGATCATGTTATGTTTTAATCACTAGGGGAAGGCCCGAGGGCCAAAGCATAACTTTTTATGCTTATCTAAAAGGAAATGTTGCTACTTCTCCTGGAGGACGATGACTGTGAAGAAAATATTTAGTCGGCAAAGAAAAGTCCAAAAGTGAAACCATAAGCTGGAGTCTGGGATCTGCAGAAAGAGGAACCTTTCAGAACGAAGGTTTTATGCTGAACCATTTCTTGTTGTTGATACATTTCCATCTAGGAAGCAACATGGAGCTTGATGGGAGCTCTCCCTCCCTCTGGTGGCTGTTTTTCTGAACTGTAGCAACACAAGAAAAGAAACACTCAACTTGAGGTTAGAAGAAAGTAACAAAAACGTATTAGGGAGCAAAACCTTTCTACAAAACATCAGGGATCTTCTAATAATAGCTTTTTTTTCATCCTGTAAAGTCTACACACACACACACACACACTTGTACTGTCAGCATGTAAGACAGGAGCACAAATCATGCATCTTCCTAATCATCCACATAAAAACAAACAGCATTAGGAATCACATTTTATATTACAGTTTGGATTTTCTGACAAACATTAAGTGCAAAGTGAGTGTGAGAAGTTTCAGATGGTGAAAAGCCACACACTCTCAAGTCTTTTTCTTTTTTTTTTTTCTACTTCCTCTGCGGACTCGGGTTGAAACCAAAGGTGTCGAGAGGTGAGACTGGTCTGCTGCTTCCCGTGCAAAAAAACATTTTTATCACAATCCAAAACAGCAACACTTGTGTACAAGTTTAATAAATTAGGAGCAGAGTCAGAGAGTGTTGGATGAAGGGTTGGGTGAAGAAATATTTTCTGAATAAACTTTTCAAACTAGAATCTTTGTACGTGTGCAATTTCGTTTTTACCAGAACATTTTTGATGCAGATTATGACACAGGGACATTTTTATATTTGGAAAATGAACTTTTTCAAACTTTTTAGTAACTTTAAATAGACTGACTCCCATTGTAGATAACTAGAATTTCTTGGAAATAATCTATTGTTTTATGCACTAATCTACATGTAATTTAGCTTCTTTATTATATAAATTATCCTACTCAGCTTCACAATTCTCTGAATTTTAGTATACCATTGCTAATAACTGCTGTTCTTACTTTCCGTTTCTAGATTTTTGTCTTTGTGTGAATCCACTTGCTTTGACTTGTCTCTCACTTTGTTGTTGGTACACCTGAATTTCCCTGCTGAGGGACAACAAAGTTTATTATATTTTAGTCATTTTTGTACTTTTAGGGTGAGAAAAGAAAAACTGTCTCTCAAGTGGTTTTAAGAGAACAATGTCAGTTTTGGAGTCACACAAACAAAATCATCCTCTGAGTGGAAGGCTAACTTCTATCCACATAGCGGACAGATCTGGACCAGATCTGGAATCAGGACGGCACTGCTGGCATGGCAACTGCGTCTTACTTTATTTGTGCCAATTTCCTGGTTTATGTCTCGCTTTTTCTCTCTCTTCTTTCCTCGCCATTAATTGCAAACAAGATTTACTCATTTGCAAAAAAATAAAATAAAAAAGTTTTTGTAAATGAAGTTTTTAACCTTCATTGATAAACGAATTTATTCCAGCCCACGTTGATGCATTTCAGCAATAATTCAGGAACATGGCCACTCATTATCCTGGAGGACTCACTCCCTCTGGTGGCCGTACTTTTGAACTGCACAGACGCGATACAAATAAAAATAAATAAATAAATAAACAGCGGTTAAAAAAGTAAATAAAAATAGCTAGGAAGCAACTTTGGTTGGTTGACAGAAAAAAATGGTCTCACTTGGTTGCACTAAAAAAAATCTTATTGTGTTGTCCAAAATCACTGAATCATAAATAAACAGCGTATATAAACACATCGTGGACATCAATTTGGTCATAATTTCAGATTTTCTTTCTTTTGCAAGTATTGTAATAAATATCCAGGTTTTTATGCGTTATAAAAGCAGAATGTAGCGCACAAGTTTCGATTTGTTTGGTGCAGGCCGAGGTGGTTTGAACATTTTCTGAGGATATTGGCAGATTAGTCAAATAAAGAGAAAAATGACGCCGCAGTGTTGCGCAACTTGTTCATAGCCAGAAGATGGCGATCTAACGTCATATCACAGGCGTATCAGAGGCGCTATCTTATGAATGAAATGCTCAGCTTTGCATCACATTCATTTATATCTTTTTTTAATATGTCCTATTCAAAGTATGTGCATAAGATAAATCAGATTGCGTCGAAAGCCGGAGAATGCTCTAACCTGCTGTGTTGCAGCAGATGCTAAAATGCAGGGACTGGATTCACACACACGTCATGGATAGGATAAGCAACCTTTGACCCTAAGGTTGCAACCCTAAACTCCTCCTCCTCCTCCTCTGCCCGCAGAGAGGCTGAGTGAGGCATGAACTTTGACCCGTGTAGCGGCTCTGGGTAAATTCCCAGCATGGGCCTAACCACAGGACTGGAACTGACAACAGGAGTGCGTCATCACTGGAGAAAAGGGGGGCGGCCATTAGAGAGAGAATGAAACATGACAGCTTGACTTGCACAACAGCCGTCATCTTGGAATCTCCTTACATTAGGATGACAAGCGTGTGTTTTCCAGAGAGTGAGCTGCAGGACACACACCATCATACTGCCTCCACCAAAAACTGTCAATTATAGTGTACTAATGTGTTTTTGTGACAATTGTGGCTCCATTGAAGAGGGAAACAAACTGGATTTCCAATGGTAGAATATTTATTGCCAAGACATGTTGCTGACACTAAGCAATAAGTAATATTTTCAACTAAAAGTAGCATTACTACAACATATTCTTACTCAAGTAAAAGTAATAAGCAGCCGCCCCAAGAAATTACTCAAGTAAGATTACAAAAGTAATTGGTCAAAATTCCACTCAAGTACTAACTGATGAAATTGCCAATCATTTCATATTTGAAAATTACGTCATCAGATGGACCAAAATGACAATAATTAGGGTAAGTAACAAAACTAACAATTAGCCAAAAGAAAACGTTTCTAAATCAGTTCCTTTCAATAAAAAATAAAAACTTCTGACATTTGAACAAAAACTGTAGATGTACGTTTTTGTCGGGTGAGTTTTTGGTTAAGACATGTTTGTTTTTCATTCAGTGGTGAGACCAGCGATACTTCATAATAAAATTACTCAAGTAAAACTAAAAAGTACAGTGTAATATATTTTTTAAAAGCTCTTAAAAGTAAATTTTTAAATGTAAATGAAACTAGTTACAACCCAACTTTGTCGTAATGAGTAATAATATGTCATGAAAAGTGTCAGTAGCTCCACCTGGGACCTCCCTGCTTCCTCCTTGCTCACCTAACTTCCGGCCTGCCTCTTCCTCACTCTCTCCGCGTCCCTCCTTCCCAATCAGCCTTAGTCAGTCTGTGGATGTGTCCGCGTCGCTCCCACGCTATTAAAAGCAGCTCAGTCATGTCAGCGTGTGGAGAATCGTGGGAACGCTCTCGCCGGGTCTTCATTTCTTTGGATTAGGATACGCCGGGTGTGCGCTCGTTTTCTGGGCTTTTTTTTTGCGGCTTCGCTCGGGGTGTGTGCGGAGCGCAGCGGACAGACCGCCAAGAGTTTCATTAGGGTTTGACCCTCCATCTACGGGAGGGCTGTTTTTTCTTGTCCCAGCACAGGACAAAGGACGTGGGGAAATTAAGGACTAAAGGGGGACAGCAGAGTAGGAGAGTGGTGACCATGGAAGCCGGTTTCCTTGCACTCGCCTTTGGTCTTTTACTAATCGGTAAGACACCTCTTTATTTGCTTGATTGTTAATGACTGATTAACTCCTATGGCTCGTACCAGACTTGAAGCCATACGGAATCCCCTTTGGAAATATGCGAATTTAACTCTTTTGTTATTTCGCATGCTCATGAGTTAGTACTTAAGTTATTCAAAACAAAATCGCCATTGATACAGTTCATCAGACGATTCGGCATACACTAGAAGTGTAATAATGTCTTTATTTGAATGCATTTTAAACTTAAACCACTGTTACCTGGTGGTAGCGGCGGGTAAGCGCTTCAAATTTTGAAGGAAAAGAATCAGCGACTGCAACTAAATAACAGTGAAATTGGGCATGGTTTATTGTTGTTTGTTGTTTTTCTTTTACCCGAACTGATTATGAGAACCACAACGCAAAATGTAAGGCGATTAGTTTTAGTTTATACTAACCATTATGCAAATAGAGGGAAATAATCTAAAAATGCAATTTTCCCAAATGGCATTTGGTGCATGAGAAATGAGCACCTAAGTCTTCAATTCATGACTGACAAACATGTAATATTACAGTGGAACCACTTTCTTTTGTTTTTGAACACATCTACCAGTTAAAGAAACATAATATGAATCTAATAAGGAAGAAATATCGATTATATCTCCAATAAAATTTCTGCATTTTAAGGTTTTAAAAGCGTTTCTTGTTATCAGATGCTGGAGACCTTTTTGGATTTTAAAGGGAGAAGTTGACTACAACTAACGTTGAGTTAAAAGTCCACATTTTCAGTGTTCTTGTATTTAATGACACAAAGTTGGAAAAAATTGAATAAAAACACTTAAACTGAAGTAAAATGATAACATAAATAACTGGGAAATGAGCTGAATTCTTTAAGTTATCTATTCTTACTAAAGAAAAATAAAACAATAACCCATTTTTAGTGGTTTTGGGTGCATCACTTGTATATTTTAGATGTGAGAACATCTAACGCATACAAGTGAATTTTATCATGGAGGTGTCAGTAAGGGCATACTAAGTAAATGTGAGAAAGTAATGTCCATGTTGTGCTTTGCTTATCCTAAGTCAGGTGATAAACTCATCAGCTGCTGAAATTACAGAGTCATCAGCAAAACATGAGAGTAGAGCAGATTCTGCAGAGAGGAGGAGTTAATCTACAGGCAGAAATTGGGGAAATATCTCTAAGCAAAGTAAGATTATCGCCTCACACTTACTTAAACTGCCCTTCTACACATCCTGTTTCTTTACCGTCTGCAGTGAGACGTTATAGTTGTTGTATTTTCCCTGCTTTTGGTTATTTTCTCAGGCTAACCTTTCATTAGCCTGTCGGACTGCGTTTCCCTCGAGACCAATTTGTCCAGAGTGAGGGGACAGGGCCCCATTAGCCAGCCTTTAGTCAAAGCGAGCTGGCCTCTGTGATGAACGGCAACGTTTGTTTCTGTTTCGCCAACGCCGCCTCTGTCACCTCGGTTACAGTCCAGCCGCTGAGCCGGTTTTACCCTGCAGGAGACAAGAGCGGGGACTTGTTCCCTGGCCTACCTGAGGGCTGAAGTCACCATACGCTGATGGACGTTACAGTGGGCTTCTCCGACGTGAACGCACGTGAGAGCGGGGGAGAGTTGGCTTAAATTAGTTCAGGGAAAGACGATCAGATGTCGCTGGCCGGCTTGCGGTTTTGCATTTCTGTACTTATCCATGCGCCGGATCTCACAGGACCCACAACTGTGATCTTTAGCTTCTAAGCTAAAGTTTAATAATGCTCACAGCATTTGTATTTTTTCCTTTTTATTTGCGTGTTCTGGGTCTGGGCGCATTAGTTCCTGTTTTGTGGCTGCCAAAATATCACACATACAGTCAGATTCACATGAGAAAGAAGAAGAAGAAGCAGTCTGTTGGTCAGACTTCTGCTTTAATGTCCCTGCCAGACTGTATAATTTCTCTCCTGGAATAAACCGAGTGCATCAGCACAGCTTTTTAGTCATTCATGGCCTGAATCCAGCCTCTAACAAACTGATTTTGATGATCCCGTTATGTTTTCTCACATTTCCCTCCAGAATCAGCATACAGAAATACTAATATTGATCAAGTTTTCAGGTGATATGTGTGCAGAAACCAGTAGGGATCAGGTTTTTCTTCGAGCTGCAGGAATCTATACAGTGCATGTTTTCAAAAGCTGGTTTTTCTAAAATGGTTGGTTTGATTTTACAACCGTATTTTATGTTTATTTAATGACCCCGGGGTCAGGCCGGCGGCGCCGTTCGCAGTAAGAACCGCTGAAGTAGAGCGAGCACTTTTTGTCAGAGTTGGAAAGTGAGCTCAATGAAAATAGGAGATTCACTCTGTGTAGCCGTTTGAGCTAAAATCAGAAATATGAACCAAATTTGGACCCATTGAATGTGAACTCAAATTATATACATATATATAAAAATCAATCATTGACTTCATCTTTAGCTTTCAGCTCAAATCGGATTGGAAAATTCAAATTTGAATTGATAATAGAGGAATTGTGTGGGTAAAACATGCGGCTGCCAGTCTGGCTTATCAGGCCTTGGTTTGCTTCTAACTGAACAAACAGTTCAGTTACAAACAGTCCTCCATGAAGGACACGGCTGCTCTGTTTGCTTCTGTCGCTACTGTTGAAAATTTGCCTCAACTTTTTATATTTTAAAAAGTGAGGGGGGGGGAAACCCACTAAAAAACATTTGAGCTGTGATTGTTCAACATCACAGCCCACGCTGGATTTGCTTCCTTCGCCGTGTGAATCACGCTGTGGGCATGCTAAACGTTCAGCAGCTAAAGAGTTAAAGATGAATCCGGCTATGGGGCACCTCCAGCATGCACCGGGTTTCTTATTTTACAACATCTTGACTCCTTGGAAGCAGAAGAAGCCCACACTCTGCAGGCTCACAGAAATACCAGCTGGCTCCCTTCCATGAGCTCCAATAGAGACGAACTCCTCAGTTTCACCGAGAGGCCTCTTTATGTGGGCATCTTTAAACCAAAACCGATTTAGTTCCCAGCTTTAGACCCAACGAGGACAATCAGATGGCAGCAACTCTGTACATTTAGCATCTAGACAAGGTGAAGCTTTTTAAAGCATCCTACTGTGTTTTTTTTTCCCAGTAGAAAAATGGTTAAAGTTGACTTTAAGTTTGAAAATATGATTTAAGTAATGTGTGGAACAGTAAAGATGGCGCCCGGTTTGAGAAAAGCAGCAAAAGTTCAAATAAAGGTTTTTAAAGAGCGTCAGAAAGCCTGGAGATGTATCCACCTCAAAAAGCCACCTCAAAAAATTACATCAAAGTGTTGCTTCTTAGGAAGAAACTGGAACAAAATGAGGGATGACTCAGCGTAATGCGTCAGAATCCGCGCACAGAAAGTTAAAAAGTGCAGCCCATGCTCCACTGGCTTTTGCATCATGTCATTATGAACGTCCCTGGTCCGTGTTTCCCTCAGGCCACAACAAGCCCAGCCTGTGTCGAGCTTCGGTATCTGTTGTACGTGTCGAAACAGAGTTACAGTGCGAAAACATCACCCGCCTCCCTGTGAAGTACAAAACTCCACCTGTGAGCCGCTCAGGGAGCCACAGGCTGACTTTACTGCCTGTTTTCTCCGCATTTTGTTTGTAGCTTGGAACGAACAAAACGCCTTACAGAGCCCCGCATAAATATCCACACACCTACTTTTAATTTTTAACGTGGATAATATGGGTGTTGAGTGCCAAACAAGTCTCTGTTGTGCATTAAAGGGTTAATCCGTGGTGTTTTGTCCATCCTTCCAGGTGGATGCTCGGCCCGTGTGGTGACGGTGTCTCCTGGTCCGTTAATCAGGGTGGAAGGTCAGCCGGTCTCCATCAGGTGTGACGTCAACGACTATGAAGGACCTAGTGAGCAGGTAATGTTTGGCGTTTATGCTAATTGTTGTTTTTGCTCTGTTAAAAATGATTAACCACAGTGATGATGGAAGATTGTTTGACTACATGAAGAAGCAAAATCAGAAAATGGCGGTTCACCGACTGAACGTCAGTGTTGTCCTCCTCTGCCCTGCAGGATTTCGATTGGGAGATGTCCAGGGACATAACCGGGCCAAAGACTCGAATCATCTCCACCTTCGAACCCGGCTTCTCGGACCCTTTGTTCAGCAGGCGTGTCGCGTCCGGTGACGTCTCGGTGGTGCGTCTCCAGGACAACGAGGTGGAGCTAAAGATCGGCGAGGTGAAGCTGACGGACGCCGGTTTCTACCTCTGCCGAACGCCGAGTACCGACACGATCACCAGCGGCAACTACAACGCTCAGGTCCAGCTCAGGGGTAAGAAGGGAAGAAATCTGAGTGAAGGCAACATTTTTCCAATAAACTCTGTCCAAGCATCCCCACATCATGCTGCCGCCACCACCGTGTTTCACAGTAGGGTTTTTCACAGTACTGGTTTTCTGCCACACATAGTTGTGTTGGTTCATTTAGCAGCTTTCTCCGTTCCTCACTATAACTATCTATTTATATCCTCCTGCACACACTCTGTGTGAACGCTGGTTTTAGACAATTACTGGCATGCACACACACATTGAGCACACACTCTGGTGGTGGAGAGCAGATGTCAGGTGGGAGTATTTGGCTTGTGTCGAATTAGAACCAGGGAGATGGAGATTTGGAGAGGATCTAAATGACATTGTACGACTGAAAACGTTGGACCAAGCTGTGTCATTCAGGGTTTATTTTTCCAATTAATTTTCTAATTCTGTGTTAGCTAATCATTGTAGCATTTTGGCAACTTAAAAGCACGCAGGTTCAGCTCAGTAAGTTGCAAACACTTTAGATCCATTGCAAGGATTAGAGGTAAGAGTGCTAAATGTTGTCAAAGTTAGCAAAAACCCCTGAACGAAACATTAGCTCGGTTATTAGTGGATTAGCAGAAATATGGCCACTGTTGGCCATAACGTTGTTGAGTCTGGTGATAAGTCTAACAAATGTTTGTGCTATGTTGCTAGTGCTGCTTTGCATTGCAAAATATTTAGTTTGTGGCTCGATCATTTTGAAGTGATTAACAAAAGTTTAAGAGTAGGTCAAGAAAGACCAGTCAGGCCCTCTCACATCACCTGCACAAAGGTTCAACTCAATAAATTTCAACAGCATCAGAGATTTGCTGGGATTACCGCTAGGTGTGCTAAATGTTTTGAAAGTTAGCAAAAATGCTAAACTCTTAATCAAAACATTAGCTTGTCTATTAGCGGGTTAGCTGAAGTGTGACCACCGCTTGTTTCACAGTAACCTTGTTGAGTCTGATGACAAATCTAGCAAACGTTTATGCTACGTTGCTACGCTGGTGCTGCTTTGCATTGCAAAACATTTATTTTGTGACGCCGTCATTTTGAAATTATTAATAAAAGTGTAAGGGGAGGTCAAGAAAGGTCAGCCAGGCCCTCTCACATTACCCAAGTCAAACTAAATACATACAGTCAGTGCTGTGTTTGTGCTGCTAGCATTTTTCTGGGGTTTCCTTAATCGCAAAGTTATTACTTTATAAAGCCTGTGAATGCAGTTTGATACATCTTGGACTCCAAGCTAGGCTTTAGCCAAGACTTACAGTGCTGCACTTTTTGTCTGGTTGTGCTCGTGAGCAAAGGTGCCACTGAGATAAAAGTGAAACTTTGAGCTGAAACATAACAGCAACTTTGGAAAATACCAAACATGAAACTAAAATCACTAGAGAGAAGGTTCATGTTTAATACAGAACAAGTCGTTTAATTAGAGAAACTGAACTAAAAACAAATCTACCGCAATTTGTTTGCATTCATTGTAAAGAGGAAGTATTAAGCCAGCAGACCACAGCAACAACCTGTTCTGCAACAATTTACCCTCCTGGAAAAGTACTTTACTTTCTTTTTTTTTATCTGATGAATGACATATGCGACTCAAACTCGATAGGATCTCAGCCTGCCTGATCCCAGAGATCTACTGAGACTCTCTTCCTCATCTGATGGCAAAACGTTGAAAACACAATCGGCATTGATTTGCACATGAACGCCTCGGCGGATTCTGATTCGAGATAAACTGTGGCGAGCTGGCCTGAAGCTTAGACCATTAACGAAGTTGACCGTGCCGTCTCCACATATTTTCAGCTGATTCCCCTTGGTTTTAATTGGCTTTCCGTTTCATAATTAAGAACAAGCTTTCTGTTTGGTAGCCCAGGCCCTGAAAACCGAACCCTCTCCCAGCTCAGTACATTTATTTCCTTTAAAAAAGCAAAAAAAAAACCCGTCTTGCGTGGGAGGAGAAAGACGGGATCTTTCTCGCTCGGAAGCCTACATTTTAAGAGATGAAGTGACGGAGAGCGTAATCAGACAGCAGGTTAGTTATCTCCATAATGCACCATCATGTTCAGCTGCTCTCTGCTTCCCAGCACAGCTCCCCAGACACCTTGTTAAATTTAGACCTGAATTGCCAAGGCGGCCGTGTTTGCATGCGAGCGAGCTCGTCGTGTGCATGCTAAGCATATGTATTAGCATTCGCAGTGATTTACACGCATGTATCTGCTCGCTTACTTTCAAGTCACAATGAGTTAGATTTCCACCGGTCGAGAGCTGAACAGGAACACGCGCGGCGTTCTCGTTGCTACGCCGAGGATGTTTGGTTATGTAAGAACAAGGGAAGTTTGCTGAGCCTTTTAGGCTCATTTTAATAGGCAGAACAAAACGCAATTATTTGCACCTTCCTTGTTATGTGCAGTAAACACTCGGCTCAGTGCAGCAGGTTTCAAAGAGCTCCCCAAACATCAAAATGGATCCATCTTACTCTTATTATTATTATTATTATTATCTTTTAATAACTAACTTGAGGATCTTTGACGACTGGATTAAGTCTCCAGGTCGAAGCACGCTGGACGTTTTGGTGTCAAATTTAGAAAATGAATTTCCTGTTGCTACTTAGAGGGTGCCACAAAGAAAATCTGCTTTTTTTTCTTCCTTTTTTTATTTTGTTTGTTAAGCCTCATATTTTGTCTTACTCACTCAGAAACTACAATCTCTTCCAACACCTGATTGGTCTATCCTTTAGGGACTCAGGTATTGGCTTGGTTCCATTGACTCCTTTTTTTTTCTTGACTTCCTAGAGTTTGTTGAAGTCAGATAATCCTAAAATACTAATTACAGAATTGTAAAAAAAAGGCGAGCTTGACATACTGGTATTTCAAAATAATAAGATTACGGAGAGATTATCAGGAAAAACTAGGAGAGTTTTTCTGATTTAATGAAGCTGTTATGTCTGCTTCCTACTAGACAGCATTGTTTTCTCAAGTTGATGAAGTAACATGAGAAAACAAGTTATTTCTCAGTTTCTGATGCTAAAGTAAACTCTTGGTTAATATCTTGACAAGCTGATATAACGAAGCTGCAAGGAAGATGAAAATGAACTTCAGATCTTGGGAAAATTAAACAGGAATCCCAGTAAATTAAATGGAAAATAAGATTTTCTCAAGCTAATAACATAAAAAATACCTTTTATTATCTGATATTTTCAGATGTTGTATGTTTTTATTGATCACTTTAGTTTAATAGATCTACATAAAGCTGTGTTTTCATTTGGTGATGTGAGTTGGACTAAAAAAAAAAAAAAATAATTGTTGTTTTTTGCATCCAAAGCAAAGTCTGTCTTATGGGATGTAAATGTGCCATCCGTGTAATTCCAACAATGCACAACTATGTTCTTCTTATTCTGGGCCATCTGCCTCTTGTTGGCCACATTTTCAACATGACTAGAATCGCTTTCCAAACTGGACAAATTTAGAGACGAAGCTCATGAACACTGGGAGCTGCTGGGACTTTGATGGGGCTAAAATAATGAGCTTCATTCTCCAGTGGAGGAGGTTCGGATTTACAATTTATATATGTCGATAACATGCATTACATGGTTGTTGTTCACTGTAGAATGCTGTGCTTTTGTCACAAGATGTTTGAATAGCTCAGATCATGAGACAAAAAAAACCTCCTGCTGTAATAAAACTAAAATGAACGGCTTATTCATGATTTTGTTCATAACTACCTACGATACTGTCAGATAAGGTGGTGGCAGTATCATGCTGTGGGAATCAGAAAAACCCGATGGACTAAAAACCAGAGTTTTTGAAGGTTTCCATTGAAATGTGCATGTTACAGTTTCTGTGGACCCACTTTATTCAAAATTTGATGTCAAAAATCAGACCTATAAGATTGATGTTGTGCTTCAACCGCCAAATTCGGGCATCATGCAACACAGAAACTCTATCATAAAGTGAATATTTATATAAGGATTTATCCATTGAGGACAATTGGAAACTTGCAGTGATTTGGAGACTTGGCAAACGGGAATTCTTTCCAGACATTTAAAAGCGCTTGTTGGTAAGCCACGTCTGCCGTTGATTTACCTGGGTGGAGAATGGCCGCTTGTGGTGAAACTGTAAATTACAAGTTGTTGCAACTCTCACAATAATCATCCATATCAAGGAGCCATTCAGTGATTTTATTTTTTTTCTTGCGAGGGCTTGCTTTTAACACATAATCACTTTGTATTGTACTTGCGAGGGTTCAACTGTGACCTACAAATCTTTCTTTTATTAATTTCTTTATCTACAAATCTTTCAACAGTAAGGTATTTAGTAACATACTGTTTGGTCTTTTTAAAAATGAAGCTTAGAGGCAAGCGAGGTTGTACATTGTTGCATCTTCAGACGACATCTGCAGTCAAATGTTCTCCTTCATGTGGTTCAGATAGAAAGAAAATGTCATTCTGTTTCTAGCTAATTTTCAATAAAAGAGAAAAGAGTTTTATCAACTTTATGCTCACAAACAACACCCACAGTCACCTCAATGGTCTGGCTATAGCCTCTGCTCAAACTTGACATGAATCATATAGCTCTTCACCAATAACTGCTAAAACAGTATTTGACATAATTCAATTAAAACATTCATAATGTGTTCATTGCTCTAAAATATATTTCCTCTTAAAACCTGGAAAAATTTTAAAGCAGAAAAAAAAATGTTAAATGTTAATCTTAAAATGTTGAAACGGAAAACTCTGAAAGACGATTGTGATCAAATGAGTGATTTAAAACGAGTGACTCATCCCTTTGCTTTTGTGCTTGTGACACATTGTGTTAAAAGTCTAAACATGTTGGTGGAGCTAATGAAGCAGAGCCCGTGTGCAGACAGGCAAACCCTACTGTGAGGTTGCCATTCGGCATTATTAACCCCCCGTATCCCCGCCGATCACATTCCGATCCTCAAAGCATCCGTCTGTTCCCTCACTTTTCCCCATTGTGAAACGATGAGATGTGGATTCAACTGAAAACGGTCATAAAGGGGGAAAAAAAAGACACCCTCGGTTTTTATTTTAGACTTCTCAAAGTGAGTCATGTGGTTGGTTTCAGCGGTGTCACAGGCCACTTTGTCAGGACCTGCTCGGACGCCGCCCGATCGTCGCGTTTAGCTGCGAATTCAAAACAAAACAAGTCCAGCATAAAAGAGCTGAGCTGTTGTGTGAAAGTGAAAGGGAGAGTTTATTAGGTTACCTGAACACTCCCTGGGTGTGTTTCATGCTACACATGCAATCAGACAGTTTACTGCCTTCTCCTGTAACCGTTTCCTTACTTTGTTTCTGCTTTTAGCGGTGGCCCTGGTCATATTACCGCGAGTAGATTTACCAGCAAAGCTTGGATTATTTCTTAATTTATTTCTTATAAGGTGTGTGAATTGTGTCTGGTTAAACGGAAAGCTGTTTAGTGATGTAGAAATGTCTAAAGGTCATCATAGTTTATGAATTCATTGCTCCGCCTTGTTAATGTCTCACCAACGGCTGAGACACTGAGTCATTACCCTTCAGTTTAACTTGGTATCACTACTTGAATTATTTACCAAAGAAATCTTCCTGCTACTTTTGGTGCAATTTATTTCTTCTGTGTATTGGATCGCACCGAGACTTATTCAAAAAATAAAAGTCGAGAGACGCACAGAAATTGTAAATGTCTTGCATTTTCCTTTTCTTTTTTTTTTTTTGATGCTAATGACTTAAAATAGCATTTCTAGAGTTCTGTAAGTGCACAGTGTCAACATATCAGTAGAAAAAGCCCTCACTAAAAACAAAAGACATGTTCTTATAAATGTAGTTGCAGAAGAAACTTGAGTATCAACCCGAGTGGTTGGGGAATTGGATCATTAGATCGCTCAGTTGGGATAATTTGTCAACAAGATGGGAAAACTGAATGTTATGGTCAACAAACAAAATAGGTTGATAAAAACCCTGAACAAAACAGTCACATGAAACATGGTGATGGCAGCATCAAGCTTGAGGAAGATGGATGGAGCTAAATAACCATGGAGGGTGTCCTGTTTGGTTGTACATGGTTCTAAAATGAATGTTCAATGTCTTTTATCTGGTTAGCGTTTTACTCATTCATTCATAAAGTCCTGTCTTTCTGTTTTTTCCCCCATTAGTTATCCCCAACACCCTCAAGGTGACCCCCCAGACGCCGCCCCCGGTCGTCCAAGAGGGACTCGACCTCACGCTTTCCTGCAACGCCACGCGAGAACTGACCTTCCCTTCCCTGACCTACCTGTCCATCGCCTGGTTGGTGAAAACCGGCGGCGGCTCTGAGGAAATCCTCACGTTTGGCCCCCAGGGAGACGTCGTCACGGGTCCGAGGTTCACTCGCCGCTACCTCGACGGGGACCTCCGGCTGGCTCCCGGCAGGAACGGCGCGTTCGAGCTGGTGATTTCCAGGGTCACCGCGTCCGACGAAGGGACGTACGCGTGCACGGGGTCTGAATGGACACGTGAAAGCGGAGGGAAGTGGACGAAGATTGTGGAAAGCTCCAAAGAGATGGGGGCCGTTTCCGTCACTCCTACAAGTAAGAAAAACTACCCCGAGTTTGTGTTTTTAAGTCTCTTCTTTTTACCAGTAAACTACCAAGTATGGAGTCTGAAATGGTTCCTTGTTAAAGAGTGAGCTTAGCAGCTGCCTCCTAATCACTGCTTCAGGCTTTAGGCTACATTAGACACAATTTGTGTTAGAATCTCATTCTCAAATGTTGGCAGTCAGACTGCATTGTGGGTAATGTAAGCAGCAGGCTTCAACAAATGGGAAGAATGTGTGAAAAGAAAAGATGCGTGCGACTGCACAACAGATTTTAGAGCACTGTGTTCAGATAAATGCTGCTAGTATCATCAGTTTGCTCTTTTATGACCATTTTTATGTGGACAATTTAGATGAATTCATTTTATCTGTGTGGAAATTCTTGGATTTTTTTTACACCCAAAGCTTGTGTTCAAAACTGTCACATTTCTTTTGTCATGCTACAAGTTTCAATGTATTTTATTGAGCTTTTTGTGAGAGAGAGCAACATAAAGCAGTGCGTGATTGTGAGATCGACGGTTTGACAATCTGTCAGCAGCTCGTAGTTGTGCGGAAATCCGAGAAATTAGAACACGGATGGAACCAAACACATGTCAGCCATGATGGAAAACCTGCTGGGGGGGCAGAGGGTGCCTGGAGGATAGTGCAGAGGTGCACCGTCCATCAGCGAGAACTGTTGTAAACATACAGCCAGAGCTGGATGCTAAAAACAAATCAAAGCTCCACTTTTCATACTTTATTAAAGAAATCTTTGTAAAATTTCCTTCAAAGTTATGCTCCACTTTCTCTTAGTCTATTATAAAATCTCAAAAACGTGCAATGTAGTTTGTGGATTTAAGAAGATTTGGAAAAGTAGAGTATTTTTACAAGGCCCTGTGTTTATTATCCCTAAAAATGAAAAAAAAAAAAAAAAGGTTCCTCAGAAGCATGGAGAACTCTGTAAGCGTTGTTTGTCCAAAGCAGTAAATCCAGTAACCGTATCTTTGTTGTTGACTCTGGTGTCTGCTGCTCAGCCCAGAACTACATCTTACAATCTGCTGGGATTGTAAAATGCTGGCGTTAACACAAGGTTTCCTCAAATTGTTTCTCTGGGAGGTGAAAGACGAGTGTTGAAGGAACACAAAGAAAGGGAGAGTTAATTTGTAACTTGCTTGAATGGCGTGTAGAATCAATCTGTGTCGAATGGCACTTCATCAAAAAAAAAAAAAGAAAAAGAGTGACTCATTGCGTCCGTTGCTCATAAGCCCAATTGCCTTGTGGAGGAAATCAATTCCTGCCGGTTTGTGCCTTGATGCTCTGCGCTTTATTGCACTCCCTGGGCTCCGTTTGTCCTTCGCCTCAAATCTGAATACCTTTTAGTTCTGTTGCTTAAAACGGATCAAAGCTGGTTGGCAGCCCGCCTTCAAAGGATGTCTTTAAATGAAAACTCTGCAGAGCGTGTCATCAAGACATCTCGGCAACAGATCGTTTTCAGATCCGGGCTGTTCGTTTTGGGGTCGCCACGCGAAGGAACGGCTCCTTGTGCCGACGAGTCGGAAGACAAGAAGTGTGAGAAGAGCGAGGGACGTGGGAGAGTTCCCAGCCCGATGTGTGGCTCTCTTTGTTTTAGAGAGATCCTCTTCACCGAACCTCTCTCTGCTCTCCATCTTGCTCTCTCCCAGGAGGTTCATGACCCTAAAACTGCCCTCTTTCTGCCTTATCCTGTCTACACAGAGGCCCTGCTAGACACAGTCATTCACTGAAGTTGCTGTGGAGACCATATCTTCCATCTCTCTAGGTTACCATATATCCTCTTAAGTGCTGGAGAGCACCCAATGGTTTCTAATGAAACCAAACATGAACAGCACAACCAGGTCTAGGACTCGAGTCATTGTGGCCCAGTCGCTTCGTATTGACTTACTGGCTTTGGTAAAGAGGATGAGAAAAGTCAAACAGAGTCTGCTTTGTCCCTTTTGTCCTCCTCCAGACACCACACAGAGACTCCTTCCCGTTTTACTTGCGTTGACGTTGCTACTAGAGATAATATTCACACCGCTGATCCTATTGATGGTGTAAAGATACACAGGAAAGACTGACGTTTTTAATATACCGGCCCTTTTCTTTTTTTTTTTCTTAATCATCGGATGGGACTGTAAATGTCATCTGAAGCATCTCTGCTGAAAGAACGCAATGGGAACGAGAGAGTCTGCCTTTCACCCTTCAGTTCCCAGTTTGAGATGTTGCTCTATTTTTAAAGCCGTATCAGAGATTAAGTTTTGTTATTTATTTTCTGTATAGTTTCTGTCAAACACTTATGATCAAAATGACTCCTAGAATTAAACAGAATTTTCTACTGTTCCACCATTTGGACACCCTCTAAATGAAATTAGTGTTATGCTAGCCACTTAGCTAGCTTACTAGCTACAGCCTCAGCTACCATAACAGAGAGCCTCCTGAAGTTATACTTACTTTCGGATAAGGATTATATTTATAAACTTCTCTACCATTTGTTCAAAACCTGGTCCAACTAAAATGTGAATTCAGAACTCGTTCAGCTGGACCCACAGTTACCATAATGCTAGCTTTCATGTTTGAGCCAAGCTATTGTAATGTTTGTGTTTGTAGCATTTCATTGGAATCAGAAATGTTTCCAAATCTTCCCTTTTCATTGTGAAGTTAGCATGTTGTTTTTCACCTGATATGCAAAAAAATAATAATGATCAGTTTTGTGCAACTTTAATCTGGATCCTGTGCTTTTCTTCTGTCCTAAGATCGTTCCCTCAATGTGAAAGCTTCATCTTCGCCTTCCTCGCAATCCTCCACTTCACTGCTGCTGTCTCCCGGCAACACGCTGACCCTCCTCTGCCGCGTCTCCGCCGACAACCTGCGCGCCCTCTCCCTGGAGGTGACCTGGCTGGCCGACGATCGCGAAATCATCACCGTGAACCACAGCGGCGTGGTGAGCGCCAGCGCGGTCTCGAAAGGAGGCGAGGCGAGCCTGGAGAAGACCGGAGACGGCGACTACAGGTTGGCGGTCAGGGGCGTGAGCGGCAGGGACGGCGGGATCTATACCTGCCGGGTTCAAGCCTTTATCGAGGAAGGACGCATCACAGGAGGAGGATCAGGGCGGTGGCACAAGGTGGCGGAGAAGACCTCCAACCCCGTGACTGTGAAGGTCTCCGAAATCAGTAAGTAAATCCACAGCATGTTTTCACCGCTGTGATAAGATGACTGAATGACGAGCTTTGTTTTAGCTATTTAGAGACTTGTGTACACTATATAAAAAGATACAAGATCAATTCAGACTTGGAATGAGCCAAAATTCCAGCACAGAAGGATACTTCAAATGTTTGATGGAGTTTAAATGCATTTACAGTGACTTTTAGAACTTTAATAAAGTCTAATAAAATATTTAAAATACCCATCTCTATTATTCTGGCGGTTACATAATTTTGGTAATCCCTAAGGTCCTAAAACAGGAAAGGTTTACTCCTATTTAATGCCAGAAAGAGGGAGGAAAAAAGTGGTACATATCTTTTTATACAGTGCAAGTCATCTGCTTTCAGTCGTATGTGCTGCTACATCTTGTTTCTGAAACAAGGAACGAATGCAATCCCAACATCGTACTTTTCAGGAAGTGCTCTTACGCAGTATCTCACCCCGAAATGCTGTTAGAAATGATGATAAAATTTTGTTTATTAATGTATTCTGGAAGTGTTCCTCTCGTCTGAGTCCTGAAGCTAGATGAATATTTAATAAGCTGCACAGCTTGATATTTTTCTTTTTTGAGAGGGGGTTAAATTAGAGCAACAGAGGTGATTGCTTTATGGTGTTGCCGTGGAAGTCGCTGCGCTTTAATTGCTGGTCAGCATCGAGACTCAAGATCAGTTGTAAGATTACCGCTCTGTTTACTTTCCGTTTACTTGTAAACCAACCAGAGTACAGTGACTCCGTATTGTTTTGCGTGCGGACGTGCCGCAGAGCTGCGTGCGACTGTAGAATCTCAAGGGGAAACGCTCTAATCCTCCAGTCACCCCGTTGACTCCCGCTGCGAGGACGATTGATTAGTCATGGCTTTCCTGCTGTCTGCTACCTCTGGGTGAGCCGTTGCTGTGTGCGGCGGCGCGCCCGCGCTCTGATGCTCTGATCCTGCCTTCGAGAACGGCGATGTCAAACACGGTCGACGCAGCAATCAATTACCAGCATGGTGGGTGGTCCCACTGTCTGTGGCGGTTTCACGTTTCAGTTTTCATTCCTTCTGTTTGGATCCTAACGTTGTACTGATTCTTTTTTGTTTCCCCCCCTCTCCTTACACCAAGAAATGGCTTTCTGGCAAGGTTATGCACGGGGGCAATTAGTTAGTGGAATTAGCTTTATTATCCCCGGCTAAATATGCAAAATAAGAGAAACAAGATCATCATTCAAACTTAATTTCAAGGTTGTTTTGTAATTGGACTTTTAAACAATCATCGGGAGAAGAGGAACTCCGTGTATAAATAGACTTTTGAGGAGTTTTAATAGAAGCACGGCTCGCAGACTTAGCTTTAGCTGTTAGCTAGCCGGTTTGGAATAAATTGCGGAAAAAATCATAGTCAACTCTGAGTCAACTTGTCACGAGGCATCCAGCCGTAGTCTTCAATCAGAAGCTTCTTGAGATTTTCTGCAACACTGACTTCTACCAGAGATCTTTTAATTTAATTTTCTTTTGGGTTATATAAAGTTTTATTTTTTATTGAATTGACTGCGAAGCACCGAACGTCTGTGGCTGCAAAACAAGCCCACATCATCACCCCTCCACCACCGTGCTTGACAGTAGGTAAGTGGTGTATGCCCGAACAAATGCTGTGTTAATTTCGACATTATAACCAAATGTTATTCATTTGGTTTTATGATCTCTTAATTGTGAACAGTAAAGTAAAGTTCTGCAATACTGAAACTAAAGTATCAGCAAAAAATGACTGTTTATTTTATCCAGGCTGTTTAGCCGGTATGAGTAGAAATTAACGTTTTGATGCAAAAGCGAATTCATAAATATCAAAACAGCTGCTCCTGCATTCCTGACAAATTCCCAGTCCCCTCATCTAAAAGAAATAAATTGACTTTAATGAAGAAACGTTCCTCACCATAATCACTCCTTTCAGCTCGGCTGCCTCGCTGCATGGGACTGGTTTGGGGAATTCTCGCCGGCTAGGCGTTAGCTTTCACTTTATCGTTGGGAAGTGGAATTAGTCTTTTTGGTCTCCGTCTCATTTGGGTGAAGCGCCTGGCCTGGAGAGAATAAAACTATATTTATGGAGTCCGGTTTGTTTTTGTTGTGCTTCTTGGCTGCAGTATTGTCAGATCAGATCAAAACGCCTCATATTTTCCCTCAGTGGGATTTTGGGTGAATCGGTTGCCAGATATCGCCGACATCAAAAGGGAACCGGGAAATTTATACTTCATGGACACTCAGGCAACATGTCATTGAGCAGTGAATCTGTGCACGTTAGGTTAGTGGTGTTCATGCTGGTTTTTTTTGCTTTACTGATTATTGATTATCATCATTAAGTCTGGATGTTCAAAGCACTTTTTACTACAATCCAAAGTAACTACTTGAGCTGCAGAAGCTCAAGCGATCTTCTTCTGCTTCAGTGGACATTGTCCGACCATGACCCTGTTTCCAATTCAATGGTTTTCTTTCATTGGTCCTTTTTTTTTTTTTTTGGTAAAATTGGATTGCTGCAGGCTGGGAAAATCTAACAAGAGCTCCCAGACGTGTTGACCCGGTCGTCCATCCATCATCACGTTTTGCATATTTTAACAATTGTATTAGTTGGCCCTTTGTTTCTGTTTCCAACGTTATCATTAATACAGTCAAAATCAATGGCTAATCAGTTTTGTTGTTTGTTCTTAGTTTATTTTCCCTCTATAATAAAAGTTTCATGTTGTGCCTGGTGTAGTTTTAATCAATTTGTAAAAAAAACATCTATTTGTATCTAACAAGAGCAAATCTTCCCTGCAATAAAATATTTACTAACACCCTGAGAAACATCTTTGTTCGTCGATAAAAATGGCAGAATAAAAGCCTCGTAAAGTTCACAAAGTTGGATAAGTGAAACAAACTCAAAGCTTCAGCTTGAGACAATTTGTGAAAAATACTCACAGCTCCTTATATTTTGTTTTACAAAACCCAGTTTTAATCATAAAATCTCAGGTTTGGTGAAGTAACTTGAAGTATCTTTACAGTAAGCGTCTCGATTTTACGGCATGTATTCAACTTCTGCTTTTCCAGTGGACGAATGCTGGATTTGGACATTTGAGCAACAATTTGACAAACACGACACGAATTTCCCTTAAACTCTTGCAGGATATTTACACAAATATTTTGCCACAGACATTCAGAATACCAGTAGAGCCCTTTGAAAGGATGTATTTTCTTCAAAACGCCTGAAAAAGTAAGGAAAAACGCAAAACAACAATACAGACAACTCTGATTGGCTACCTTTTGTGATGTCGCCAGAGGAATGTGTGAATGGAAGCTTACTTTCAGATTAAATGACGATTTAATACAAAAATAGCCACACAAAATAAAAACTGAACATGAGACTCTGTTCTGTGGGTGATGACCTGTATCTTAAGTAAGTTTGGTTGAAATTTTTTTATTTTTATTTTTTTTACAGCAAACACTTGACTGGTAGCTTTAACACCATTCAGTGTGAAAGCCATGTTGGTTGCATTTTCTTCTTTTAGAGTAATTGAAGAAACGCCGGCGGCTGACATGTTCAATCATTAAACACAAACATTTTATTAAAACCACCCTGTCTCTGTGGACGAAGCTGTGCCTGCGTGTGTGTGCAGGGGTGTGTGTGTGTATGTGTGTGTGCCGGCTCCACCACATCCTGTGCTGTATGTCAGCGGGAGCCATTAGTTAAAATAACAGCATCCTCTTCTCCGTATCCAGAAGATCCCTACAGCCTTCAGGTTCCGTGTTACATTTCGAAATACCAGCCGGGCTTTCCGGGTGCAGCCGCCATCCAAAGTCGGTTCGCATGAGGGCAAAGCCGACATATCAAACGGCACCATCACAGTCATTTGTGCTCAATCTCGCTGTTAATGCACAGCTGCATGCATGAGTTTGTCCACGGGGTTTAAGTAGTTTGGTTCCTGCAGAGTAAATGCCACATACACTGCCTTCTGTATGCCCCACATAATGAGGGTAACCTCTTACGTTTTAGCCTGAGGGCGCGCATTCCTTCATACTTCACCCCAAACACACACACACACCAATGAATCACCACTTCTTATTGACCAAATGTTGTGTATTAGATGAAACTCTCTGCGTGTCCACCAGTCACTTCCTGTTCTGCTGATCCGAAGCCTGAAAAGTTTCTTCCCCTTTATGTTCCCATAACGATTGACTCAGGGCACGGCCTTCCAGGGAGCGCAGGAAGACTTGGAGAACTAGTTTAGGAGGTCCCCTTTGGCAGAAACACACACATGCGTGCGCAAATCCTCGGTTGTGCCTCCCGCAGCAAAGCGTGTTGTGTCAGCTGGAGTTATTCTCATGTCACTTAAGAAAGGGCAGCTTAAAGTTTTCATATGGACGTTTTTTTGTTGTTGTTTTTTTCAATGAATGTACAGTGTCTTGCAAAAATGTTTGGACCGATTTAAACTTTTTGTCCAGCTTCAATGTATTTTTTTTTTTTTTTTTTTGGGAAGTAGTGCAAGCAAAAAGCGGCACGATGTGCATCAAGGTTGGTTGGATCACACAAGGGATTTAGATGTTTAAACCGGAATGGTGCATCGTGCCAAAAGCACCGAGTTGGCACATTTTATACGCACCACTTTGCTTAGCCATCGCTGTTCCAAGAGCAGAGACGCAGCATAGTTTGGTTAACCGATTTCAACGAGTCTTTGAAATGTATCAGACTTCCAGGTGGGAAATTTGTACAGATGAAAAACTGTTTTTTTTATGTCTGAAAGTAGAAAAATTTGCTTCAGAAACATTTTTCCCCCAGATGCTTTTATCTTTTTAGTTCATTCTCCTTTTAAATTATATTTTCTAAGTCTTTTTTTTTTTTTTCTTCATTGAGCAAAAACAACTTAGCGAGTGTCTGATGGTAAAGACATTTCCCCCTTCCGCTGGCATGCGTTTGCATTCATCTTCCTTTACTTTCTCCCCCCCTTCTGAATAAAATCCATCCTAATTAGCAACTAGTTCATCTTTGTAGTTTAATCTGTGGAATTTAATAACAAGAACTGCAAAGTACCGCAGCTGCCTGCACACGCTGCACTCGTGTTTGTTCAGTGTCTCCTGCGGTGAAGCCAACAACTTGCAGTCGGACTGGTGTGTTTGTGTTGGCGCACAGCTGTGCAGGAGGTCAAAGTTCAACCAGGAAGTTGAATGTTGAATGTTTTTTTTTTTGCAGACTCTTCTTTTGTTTCCTCTTGTTTTTGGTTGAATAATTTTCTCTAATCCTTGCAGTGTTAGCTAAGGAGTTAGTCTTTTTCCTGCCCACGTTCCGGCTCGTTTGACACGCGTTTCTAAACAGACAGGTTGCCCGCATGCTTGCAGCGTTTCGCTTTCCGACATTGGCGGTTGAAAGGAATTTGATCGCAGGTCGTGTTAGAGAAACGCTTTCTGCTCTTCTTCTCTTCACGTGAAAGCTTTCACTGCGTGCGGTGATGCAGCTCATCCAGCTGTTGCATTATCGTCACAGTGATGTTTATTGGAAGATGAGCGTGAGCGGGTTCGGCTTCTTGGGACAACAACTTGCATCGGATTAACAAATATGTCAAAATTCAAAAAGCGCTCGGAGGAAATTCTGAGTTGAAATAACTCCGCTGGCTTTATTGGAGGGTGGTTCAGCCCCTGTTTGAGGTCATAACCCCCTTCTTCTCTGTCGGAAGAGCTACCAATGAAGAAGAGAGTCGGTGTCCACCGGCTGATATTATTAGGTGAAATATTACAATAAAAGAAAATGGAAAGCTGTTTTTGCTAGTAAGCTGACCTCATTTGTCTTTTCACCTCTTATGGTAATAAATTTAAATTTAAATATTTTAGAAACAGTGACAGAAACGAGTCTTTTCTTCCTCAAGATTCAAAGACTTGGAACAGATTTTAGCAGATAACTGTCTCGTATCATAGTGCTTGTCGATGTATTATGAATTAATTTTAGAAATGATCTGATCAGGCCTTTCTGATCTCCTGTTTAGTAAATCTGCTAACTGAGTTTTCTTTAAGACCTTGGTGGGAAATCTTGAATTATTTATGCTGGGAGTAGAGGGGATGTCACACTGTGTGAGAGGAAGGAGCGTCTATTATTGAAACACAAACTGTAATTTTGAAGGTGGCATTGTAAGCGTTTCATTTGGCATTTTTTTATTGATACTACATACTACTGGCAAAGTTAAACAAGTAAAATAAATGTCTATTGTTACGGGGATAAAGGATAAACTGTATCACACAGATATAAACTAAACAAGTTTATATCTGTGTGATACAATGCAATATTAGAGCATAATATGCAATTTGGAACAAGGACAAATAAAAACGTGTGATCAAATAAAAAGTCTAAAATGGTATATTTTCATAAAAATGTTAGTACTGTAATGTCTGTTAAATGGCTCCATGGTGTCACTGTGCTATAAATAATGCAGGGAAAAAAAACAATGTTGTCTTTTTCTCAAATTAGTCTCTTTGTAACATTAAACTATCATTTTGGTCACATTTTATGCAGATGACACTGTTGACAATAAAAGGAGTTTAATCCAGCTGATTCTCGAAGTTGATGGCTAAACGCCTTTTAGCTGAGTATGAGTTTAACTTTATTTCACTCAGGATTAGCTGTGGAAAACACTTAAGATGCTTCCCGCAGTTTCCTGGACTCGGTGGAAATTTATCCTTCAAAGTTCAAGCAGCTGAATCCCGACTTCTCTCTCGGCTGCAGGCCTGCGGTTTTTGAAATCTTAGCTTTCACCCGGTTTGGCGCCCGTCTGTCCTCCTGAAACACCTTCACTCTTCCGCGGCCGTTTGTCCGTGTGAAATGAATATTTGATAGATTTCCACATTCTTCCCGTCGCGTCATACAGCTGTCTCTACGAGTCAGGAGTGAAACGTATCAAACGTTCGAGCTTTAGAGCATATGCGATTTAACATTTCAGTTGATTTCAAAGTGGCGAGTGATCAATATTTAATTTTTTTGAAATGTCAAGTGAAATGTAAGCCCACAGATCTCGGCAGGGTTGGATGTCTGTGTTTTGCGTGGCTTGCATTCATCTCTTCGACGAGGGTCAGCAGGTTCTTTCCTGTTCGTCCTTGGTGGCCCGCTGCGTCTTAACAGACAACAGGAACGACTCAAGCGGCTTTTTTCCCCAATATCCGTTACTACGTCACACACACACACACGCCCGCACACGGCAGTGAAACCGGATCGTCTCTTGTGCCTTTTCCTCGGTTTGGGCGAGTGCGCTCCTCTGCTCTTTCTTCAACAGTTGAGTGGTCAAATCCCAGCCCAGCTCAACAACGAGAGCCAACGCGACGCTTACGGGTTCCCTCGCCGTCTCCTTTGTGATGATAGGAGTGTTGCTACGATGGCAGGCGGCCCACCTGTAATCGAGCCGAAGCAGGGAAGAAAAGGCAATCAGATTCCGGTAAAAGTCCAGGGCCACGCCTCCTGAACAAACATTCAAACCCGACTAATCTGAGAATACGAACACATGGGCGTGGGTCGATTTTTGTTTTTTGGTTGTTTTTTTCGTTCTAAACTTACTAAAAATCTCCGTCATATTCTTCTTGTTGAATCTGTTTATTGAGAAGTTGAGCGAAATCCGTAAAACGTTTGGTCTTTAGCTCCTTTAAGCCGACAGTCAGCTGTGTGTGCCAGCCGCTTATCCAACGGAGGAGGGAAAAACATATTGTTCCTTTAAAAATCAAATCCTGTTTCAAAAACCAAATGATCACCACAAGCAAGGTAATTACAGGGTCTGCTGTTGAAACAGATGGCCTCCGCCAGGCAGAAAGATTACCTGGCTTAGAGAGACCACAACTGTCAAAACATGAGATTTTGTTTCTGTTATTGGTGACACAAGAGCAGGAGATTATGAAATGTTGATCTGTAGGGTGTCTACAGTCTGGAAAAGTGTGAACAGGATTCCAATCTTCCAGACCTGGAAACGTTTGGGAAAACAAATGTGGAAAAATATTTGATTTTCTAGATTTGCCATTTCATGGCCACACATCGTTGATTGGCTCCATTTCATATCCAGAAGCCAAACAGTTTTGTACCCATATGTATTTGTCTCTCTACTTCAGCATTTTATTGAAATTGCGAAGATAAATTATCACAAAAAATGTCCAGATCTCTTCATTTAAACTGATCTCACATTATTTTAGGAGAAATTTGTGGTCGTTTTGTTGCCCAGTTGGAACAGTGGACTCAGATGAGATATTACCTCTGAATTAATCCAGAATAACTCTGATTTTCCAGTTGCAGATCCTCGTTTCATCCCTGGTAGACTGAGCAGATTCCAGATTCTCCTCTGATTGATGGATGACGCAAAGCAGTCAGTAGCAGATGGCTTGTTTTAGGACTTGTTCCAAAATAATAATAAAAAGAAACGAAAGTGAAAATGCTGAAGCGATCAAATGACCCGCAGCTTTCATACGCTTAATGTAAACACGGAGGTAAACCATTATGATTGATGGTTTTCTCTCACAAGGACCTTTTTATAGTGTTGAAATATGGAGTTCTACAGAAAATCGATCATCTCATTAAAGGTCTCTAATCTTTCTCTCATTGTTTATACAATGTTCAGTTGGTTCTAAAAGGCTTAAAGGGTACAAAGAGTGTCCGCTATGCTGTTATACCACCAGCAGCCTGAACCGCTGGTACAAAGCAGGACAGTTGCATGGTTTCAAGTCGTTTATTCCCAGAACTGACCTCTACAGCTGAAACTGAGCCTTACCGGACCAGGCCATGGTCTCCCAATCTCTTACGGTTCCGTTTCAATGGTCCAGAGTGAATCATAGCTTCAGCTTCCTTTTTTTTTTTTCTTTTTTTTTTTGCTACTCTACAGAATGTCCTACCGAGCCGTGCGTCTTGCAGGCGTGGTCAGTTTGTTCAGTTGAAGCTGGAGATAAATGGGCATTATGTGCAAATCCTCGCACTGAGCATCCAAACCTGACAACGCGAGACTCAACATCCGTCGCAAGGCCGTGCAGCTTACCTAAATAAGGCAAGGCTTCGGCGCGTGTGAGAGGGGCGCGTGGCTAATTGGCAGAGAAGCTTCACACATTCTCATTGATCAAAGTGTGTGTGTTTCAGAGCAGATGGTGACAGTGCATGAGTCAGTGTGTGTGTGTGTGTGACGTCCAACTGACATCACCCGCACCGCTAGCTGTGCCAAACTCACACTGGTGCACCTGTATTTATAGCTTTGATCTGTGTGTGTTTACTGACTTGTACCTGATGTGGTAAAGCTGGTTTATGTCAAGCCCCCCCTTCTTCCGCTAAAGTGTGGGTGTACTGTATATACATACACACCGTGTGTTTCAGTGGAGATCATGGTGTGTGTTTCTTGCTCATTGACGTGTAAAGCTGCAATCTGGATGTCTGGCTGTGAGGACCTGCCTCACCGCCCACACACACTCACTATTAACGCTGCGATACACACCTCTTCTCGCGCAGTTAACTGTGTTACTTCAGGTCTATTTATGGTCCTCTGGCTCAGACAGCCGGCTCTACTTTATCCTGACACCAACTAAATAAAAAAAACCACACAGGAATCATTTTGCATTCATAGGCTGATGTTGAACTGCTGTAAAATGACAAAACGCTGGCGTGTCGGACAGAGGGGGAAGATCTGCCGCTCTGGGTGAAGCAGGGGAACTCTGGTTGTTATCAGGTTGGAGTGTCATCCTATCAGGTTCCTTGCTTCAATTAAATTTCAGCCTGGTTGGCAACAGGACCATAAAACACACTCCACATAGTCCTGAGAGTTGGAGAGAAAAATGGATCTTTCTGAAGCACAACTTGCAACTAAATAAAATTGCTGTACATCGTGAAAAGTAGGGAAAAAGCATCAGCAAATTTGTGTTTGGCCAATAATTTCTTTAACATAGCAATGCATTTTGGCAGTTTGTGAAGGAAAATGTGTTTTGCTGGTTGAACAGCCAAGCAGAACGTACAGAGTAGAGGTGAGGGATGGCACATCGCTCACTGGACAAGTGAGTCTTGTCATCATTGGAGGTAAAGATTGTAGGGAAAACAATCTGGCAGTACTGCATTTGTTGATTGACGTCATTGGCTACGCGAAGGCGATACTTGCGGAACAGCACGTGCATCGTCAACTGGACGGGGCGACCAGCAACGAGCAAATATGTCAGGAGAATTCAGAGAAACTGGCTGCCCAAGGGCGCACGCGCAAAACGAAATCATCGGCGCACCGACCACTGCTTTAGCATGCGCACGACTCGCCCACGTAGATGCTGCATAGCAAAGAACACGCTGCTCATGAAGACACACTCAACTTGACTAGAACCAGTCATTAACCTTCTAGAGCGAGACTCGACACTAGAAAAGGGGGCGACATTGGCTGAGTTGTAACAAACGGTGCTTAAAGAGTGGGATCTCGTCTCACAGCAGTGTGTGACCAACCTAAGGACTTAGATGTCAGGCTTTTGTGACTGTGTGTGGTTCTCCTATGCACTGTCAAGACCTCTGTTAAACTGATAGGTCATGTTTCTTCTCCTGTTATGGCGTATCTATGCCTTTTTACGTGCAAGCATAATGTGACGGAGCTCATTTTTTCCTTCCTCACTCTTTTCTCCACAGAGCCGAACTTCACGCTGACCCTGGAAGCTGCCACGAAGCCCCAGAAGACAGGCGAGCCCATAGAGCTCTCCTGTGACGTGACCAACATCTTCCAGCTACCACCAGGGGGCAGACTGGGTGTCAGATGGGAGCACATCGGTCTTCCTGGTACTGCACAGTAATTACCCTTTTCCTTTTAAGCTGAAAACTCTGTTCTATGTTCACTTACTGATTCTATCCAATCACTAATAGAAAAGGGGGCAAACGCTCCGTCCCCAAAGCTCATTGGCTCCTTGGACGCCTACGGCAACCTGGAGTCGAATTCGGCGTACAAAGACAGGCTGGACAGTGGAGTGTTGGGTCTGAGCAGAGCCCGACCCAACACGTTCAAACTGCGGTTTCTCCGCACACAGGTAAGAAGATAATCACCACAACCAGAGGATCTGACAACGTGGCACTAAATTCAACCCTGTTAAAACAACGTTTTATCCCTTTGCAGAAGATCGACATGGGCCAGTATGTGTGCTCCGTCTCTGCCTGGAGCGTTAGCAGCCAGGGGGAGATGGTGCAGGCCGTCGAGTACAAAAGCTCGCCGCTGACCGTACGGTGGGACACCAAGAGTAAGCCAGATTCAGAACGCCGCCTCACGTCCACTTTTAGGACCGTTTTAATTGATTTAAACGAACAAAATCCTTCTGGGATCTCAAACTGAGACGTCGAGGCTGTTCTTTTGTTTAACTTAATGGCTGCAGATTAAATCCCGGGCACTTCTGGTTCAAAGAGAGTTTTGACGTCTGCAGCTTAGAGAAGCCTTGAGTGCTTTAGACGAAATGATTGAAGTACCAAGCTAACACCAGTGAAAAGTAGCATTTTCAGCTTTTGCTCTGACTTTATAGCTGCAGTTTCCGGACTTCACAGAGAAATCCCACAAAAGACAACTTGTTGTCTCAGCTCTTCACCCACAATGCACGCACACATTTACTTCCTGTCCGCCGAGAACTTTCTGACCTCGGCTTATCTAATCGGGCCATGATGTCATCACATTTCGAAGGCTGCCTGCGTCGGTGCCAGTTTTAGAAAATAAAAGGCAAGGTTCCTCTGTAGTCTGTAAAAGCCTGGAATTTTATTTCAGAATTTTCCAGGCCTGGAGAAGTTTGGAAAATGGAAGTATGGGTGCAAAAAGTATTTTGAGACTTTTTTTTATCATCACATCACTTCCTTGAACACTTGGGTCTTTGCTTCCTTCCTCTTCTTCCTCAACCATCTTTCTTTTCCTTCCATCTGTCTGTCTTACTTTATGTCCTCCTTCATTCCTTCCTAACTTCCTTCCCTACTTTGTGCCCTTTCTCTCTATCCTTCCATGTAACCTACCTCACTTACTTCATGTTCTTTCATCTCTCCCTTAAATTTTTGTTTCCTTATTTCCTTCTTCCTTCTGTCTGTCTATCCTTTCTTCCATTTTGTTCCTTGATGCGATCTTGTTAATTTCTCCCCTCCTCCTTTGTATCCTCTCTGCCTTTTGGTCCTTTATTTCATTTGTATACTTGCTCATTTCCTTGTATCCTTTCCTTTCTTCCTTGTATTTTTCCTTCCTATCTTGTCCATCCACTGTACCTTCCTGCCTTCTTTCCTTTATTACTTCCTTGTATCCATCCTTCCTTGCATTACTTGTCTTTCCTTCCAGTATCCTTTCTCCATTCCTTCTGTGTATTCTTTTTTCCTAACTCACATCCTCCTATCCTTCCTTCCTTAGCCTTCCTACTATAGAAATATCCTCCATGATTTTATGATGAACTGGAATATTAAAGTATTAAAATCTCAGTCAACTTAAGTTTTTTCAAACCCAGGAAACGTTGTGCTGTGACCTCTTCTAAAGTTGATTTAAGGTCTGCTTGCGATTTTTAGCCCCCACTCTCAACGTCGCGGCCAAAACCATTCGTCAGGTCTCTGTGGGCGGGGCTACCTTTGAGATGAGCTGCTCCGCCGTCACCGAGAACATCGGGGACTGGATCGGCTTCGCCGTGTACATCCAATCACAGGACGGCATAAAAGGCGGCGTCAAAACCATCATGTCCCTCAGCCCCGACAACGTGGTGCAGATCACCGACCCAGCTAGGAGGTACACACACTGTCCCTCATCTTAAACAACACACTCCGACGTTTGATTCTAAAGTTGTCCTTCGACCTGCTCCCAAAGCGACAACCTGGTTCTTTCCAAAACCGGCTCGGGAGAGTTCCGCTTCCGCCTGGAGGGCGTCCAGGTGTCCGACACAGGTTACTACTGGTGCAACGTCACAGCTTTCACCAAACAGCAGCCCGATCAGTCCTGGACCACCGCCGCCACGTCGGAGTCCAACAAAGTCAACATCTTCATTAAAGAAGACGGTACGTCCACACGTGTCTTCTTCTTTTTTTTTCTTTTTTTTACTTAGTTTATCTGTTCATCTCGTAGCCTTCTAAGGTCATGGAAAAGTAGATTTATTTCAAAATATTAGTTCAAAACCTTTAAATTCTCGATAAAGTCGACATAGACTGAGATGGTTCAAGCATTTATTGCTGTTAATTTAGAGGATAAACACAAACTAAGTTTTACAGACTAATACATAAGACCAGTTCAGGCTGGATCCTTGCATAGTTTTTGGAAAGTTTAGTGGAAGAAAAAACTGTGCTAGCAAAAATCTGCAGGAACATCTTGGATTTTTGTGATGCATGAATTCTGAAGCCAAATCCGATATCAAGAAAAGCCAGACTTGACGTGCTGCTGTTATTTATCCAATATTGGAGACTTTATTGTAATTTATGAAGCAGAATTTGCTTTAAGATGTTTAAAGGAGATTCACATTTCATTTTAAAGCAGATAAAACACAAGAACAGGACCGCCATCTGCTCACTGGCACGTTAGAAACCGACTCCTGCTCTCTGACCTGCTCGTGTTTTAAAATTAAGTATCGCTTATATGGCTTCCCAGCAGGAGCTCTGTAAGAGAGCCATCTCATTTAATAAAAATCCAACAGAATCTATCATTTCAAAACAAACAAAATCCTTTCCTCTTTGCATCCGCATTCATTAATTATTCAAAGCCATTTTGCAGCCTTTCAGTGATTTATTTGCTTTCATAAAAGTCCTCAGATCATTAGTGAGTGAACTAAAGTCTTGCAGTAAGTGAAAGAAAGATGGAAGCAGCTCCTTTTTTCTGCTTCCTAGCACATTACAAACACATCCTCCATCCACTCACGTGTAAAATGAAGTCCCTAATAATGTGCAAAAAAGCACACACACACCCACACACACCTAGAGCTCTTTGACGCCCACCACTGCCACTGGCCTACTTATTGTCTTTTGATCTGACTGGGAAGTTGGAAACTAAAAGAGGAAACTGGATGGGAGGTGATGGAGTGGACGAGGAGAAAAAAAGAAGAAAGGTTTGTTGGTGTGAAAGTAATCCGAGTACAAGAGAACGTAGAAAGGAAGCTGGAAGGGTAGATAAAAATTGGAAATGTTTGCGGTAAAGCAAGTAAACAAAGAAAATGGAAATAAGTTGAAATTTTAAGGTAAGATATTAAAATGAATCGATTTTAAGTTCTATTTGTGAGCCAATAAGATGCAAGAAACAGAGTTTGCACATTCACGTGCATAAACGTGTTTAGCGTAGGCTTCACTTATAAAGGTCTTTGCGTATTAAATGTAATCACATTCAAAGGACCCTCAAGTCCAGTGCTTACGTCTGCTTTTGTCTCAACAGGTGCAAAAAAAAAAGTCTGAACAGAAAGCTCAGAGTTCTGACAGAATCTAGACGTTCCTCCGAACAAGGAGATCTTAATATTTGTGTGAAATATATATTTTAAATAAGATTTTGAAATCAAAGAATGGGTCCACATGTGAAATTCCCTCATGTCAATATAGAAATCTAGAGATTTCATGCAATTTTCTAGTCACAGACAGCGCTGGTCTGTCAGAATGCTACTCTATTTGCTCCAAACGTTTAAATTACACTTTTGGTGTTCCTTGTGTCAATTACCTTATGTAATTCATCAAAAAGGTAAATATCTAAAGAATAAAAGAGCTGCATTAACCCTCATGGTCATGGCCAATGCTGTGTTGAACTTTGTTCACAAAATGTGCCATTATTATGCAGATGTGTGATTTTCTGTATATTTTTCTAGATGACTTTAAAACAGACTCGTGCTCCCGGTCAGAACTCTGCTTTGGAGCAGTTTGTGTCCCATATTTGTTCCTACACATCGAATGCCACATTTTTGAATTATCTTTGCGATATTTGTAGGAGGCAAAGACGCTTATAGGCTGTGGGAGTGGAGCGGCGACGTACGAGACACGTGGAAAACCAGATGATAAACCCAGGACTGCGTTTCGGTCTCTCTCTGGGGGAAGCGGGAGCCTTCAGCTCCACGTACATCTCACACTTTTTGTCCCTGCTCATCCATCCTGCCCCGTCTCCTCTCTCTCTCTCTCTCTCTGGGACGTCTTCAAAGCGAAGCCCTTTGGCCAATCAGCCGGCTGCGAAGATCTGCACCGCCGCTTTCGTTTCGTTTTTCTTTTTTCCGTCTCCGCTCGCTTAAATGTGTGTGGAATCTTTCAAGTGTGTGTCCAAGTGGAATATTTTAAGTTGACCCCCTCCATCCTCCTGCTAGCCCACAAACACACCCACATAAACGGTGTGCCAGCGTCAATGTGAGCTGGCGGAGAGCCCCCATATGCTCGCCTGAGGGGATGGAAGCTCAGCTCTGTGCGAGCGTCTTCCACTCCTTCCTCCAGCCGTATCCTCAACGTTTCCGAGGTGTTGTCCTGTTTCTGAGTGTATGGAAATGTAAAACCTCGCTCACACATTTCCCGTCAAGTATTTCAGCTCGAATGCGATCTGGCAGAACCGCAAATGTGGTGCGGCTGCAGAGGAAAGACTGGATTGGTACAAAAGTGTCTTTTATTTTCTGGTTTTTATGCATTCAAAATGAACCTTTGTGTGTTTTTCACTTTGCATTTTAATGTGACGTTGCTACATTTGCAAAAAAAAAGAAAGAAAATGTAGCAAGTAAGGATTTAAGATGTGTTCCCTGCTTTCGGATTCCAACTCCTTTACTCTCTTTGTAAATGTCCCCTGAGAACACCAGTGAGACCAAGGAACACAGCGGGAAGATCAGAGAGAAAGCTTTGGAGATGATTTAAAGCAACATGTTGTAAGTTTTAAAACAAGATCCCCCAGCATTTGGACGTGACGCAGCACTCTGTTAAACATAGCGTCTGAAACCAGTAAGCCAGGCTCTGCTTCTGCCGGAGGTTCCTTCCTGTTAAAAGGTCGGTTTTCCGCTGCACCTCCATTACAGCCGTGCATGAGACTTTGTCGAAATTCAGCAGAGTTACGCAGTTGCAGTGTTTCCATTAAATAAGAAATGCAATTGAAACCACACATGGGTAAGTTTGTACGTCATAAGTCATCTTAGCTCCAGAACCTTTTCTTTTTTTTTTTTTTAAATCTAACAACCTGTTTTTTACATTCTAAATTGCCGTGTTTTTCTTAGCACATTTGTTGTCGCAATTTGAGTTTGCGTAGTTTTATGGTAAATGGAAACGCAGCTGGTGTGAATGTTTATCCTACAGAAGTGACTCTATGTGATCTGTTCATTGAAAAACTAAACCAATGGACTGCACTGTTTTACAAGTGTGACTGAATTGGAATCTGTTCCTAATTGAACTAAATTAACAATATATTTTTATATATAAGTTTAATCGTTGTGCCTTCAAAATTTTTTTGTGAATTTGCTTCATAGACAAACCAAATTTAATCCAGTTTGCTGCAAGCAAACCAGAGCTTATTGGAAAACTGATTGAACTAAATACAGGAAGAAAACCTGTTTTAGGCTGCATAAAGACTTGGGATTGAGATCATTTTCCTTTTAAAATCCCAATAAAATTATTTACATTTGTTATTGCAATGTGACAAGATGTGAGAAAGTAGAATTTTCCAGCTCTCTGGATCCGATTTCGTAATTTAGAAACATTTTTACTCTTTAGAGCACCTTGTTGATGCCCTGAAAGCACATCTAGCGGGTCAGGAGCTCCTCTTAGGCCGTTTTACAACACTTGTAAATGAACTGGGTCTCATGAATTTACACATTAGAATCAGACTTTCTGTGACAGACGACTGGACTGGAGTTCACTAGTCTTATCAATGCCATTCTGCTTTTCCTTTCACTTAATGTTTTCAGTTGAAATTCACATTTTTCTATACATTATGTATCTTTTTATAATGAGTTCCTGTTTTTAAATGTGAAATTTTAACAGTGTAAATGTTTGAGAACTACTCAAAAGTTGCACCAATGACCCAATCAAACATGCTACAATATGCAGACGCTCTGTCTGCGCTAGCGAAGGATCACTCCCATCAACGGGCTGCGCGGTTCTTTAAACTTTCATCTCAAGATGGTTGCCCTTTGTTTCAGATGCAGTCATCAACGACTCGCATTCATAGACGGGACGGGACTTGTTTGTTGCCACAAAAAGCATTTTTTAGCAAGATACGAAATAGCAGCTTTTAGGGAAGGAAAGAACAAAATGTACCAGATTCGTCCCCCAGCCTTCTCCCTCTGACTTAAAAAAAATAAAAATCTGATGACACGTGAGGTCCCACGAATCCAGCAGAAAAGGGCTGAACAAACAGAAATATGAGCTTTTCACAACATTACAGGCTTTTATTTTTTGTTTTTGTTTTAAAGCACCGAAGGTCAGCGCTGCTTTTAACACATTTCACCGTACGACTGGGCGGACTCGGCTGCACTTTCTTTCGCTCCTTCCACTGGGAGTATCCACTTGAAGCGCTCAGCATGCGAAAAGAAAAATGCATTGAATAATTTACATTTAAAACATGAGTGAAATTTAGACCAAACCCAGCAAACAGCTGAGAATCTGCAGGTTTTTGCAACGTTTAGAGCATCTGACTGAGTGTGTTGGTTCAGAATGTTTTTTGGGGGGGGTTCCTCTCTAAATAACAGAGCAATCAACCCCCTTTTCCCTTTTTTAAGAGTGTGTTTACTCTCTGAAATGTGCTGATTCCCCTCGAGGGGCAACGTGGGTTTAAAAAATTCAGTTGAATTGAGTCTTTTTGATCACTTCCTCTGATGTGCGGAGGCCGTTGTTAAATGTTAAGCTGACTGGAAACGATGCGCTTGGTGTTTGCAGGGCTGACGTTCTCCGTCAAAATCCACTCCGACGCCAGCAGCGTTTATCCGTGGGAAATGGCCAAGATGGAGTGCTCTGTCGGCGTCTCCGGATCCTTGCCAAAAAGTGGTAGGTGCGAACTCTCAGACAGGTAGAACACACTTTACTGCTCCTCATTAACCAAAAAACAACCACCACCCCTCACAAAAAAATGTAAAAAACTGGATTTTCATCTTGTTTTGTAAGCTTTTTTTTTTTTCCACGTCTTCTGCTACAAAAACACAGAACCATTTCCACTCATTACCTCTGAGCTCTTCACCTGCCAGCCTGTCGGCAGCTGTGTTCGTAACAATGATGGTACACAAGCAGTTGGTTCTGCTCAGAATGTGTTAGTGGCTGGAAAAGCAGGTTTATTACTGTGCTGAAGTGCCGTCGTTTGTTGGTCTCTCTGCAGATTGCTGGTAAATTCTACTACTTCCTGTTGAAGTGAAACCAAATACATTCAATACTTTCTTGTTCTGAGTACATTTAAAGGCAAATAAATATGGGAAAAATGTAATTCCTGACTAGAAGTCTAGAAGTCATCCGTCTGTCCATGTTATCCTGTTTCTGCATTTGTTGATCATCCATTCATCATTTTGACCAGACACTTATTCATCTGCCCATTTATTCATCTGTAAATCATTTTCACTAAGAGTCTACATAGAGATCATCCATCCATCTGTTGGTCGATCAATATCGACCAACTTGCTTCCATCGACCAATCGATGGAAGGATTTGCTTCCATCGATTTGCTGATCAACTGTCTGTCCATCCCCTTAAAATCAGACACCTGCAAAAATATCTGCCATAAATTCATAGACAACAAAAATGCGAGAGCATTTTAACATGACAAAGTGTTGTGACTGTGCAACTGGTCATTTAGCAATGTGGAACCAAAACCTTTATCTTCCTTTACAGTGACTGCTTACTGGTGATTCTAATAAGCCATTTAATCATAATCACAATGACGACACACACAACTTCATCAACCACTGGGGCTTTTTTTTAGATCCAATATTTCTTGTAACAGACGACAGATGTTTAATGTTCTTAAGTCAAGCAATGTGTCCAAAAGTAAACTCCAAAGGTTTATCATTTTATCAGTGTGACATCAAATTATAGCCATAAAGGATTATTTGTACGGCAATGTTATTATTAATTATTGATAAGCGTTGGAGGCTCTATATGCAAAAAGGATGTACTGCAGGAAGTGAACAGTCAGATACCTAAAAATTCACATCGGAGTTGAAATGTACTGGGGCTTTCAGAGTTTGGAAACCATCTGAGATGCAGCCTTCTGTTTAACCTTTAAAGTATCTCCTCTTCCTCTTCCCCATCTCTTCTTCCTCATATGGCATCATGCTGAACTCCCAACTGCCTGCTGCCCATCTGTCACCGTCCCTCTCCACTTCCTCCTCCTCCTCCTACCTTTAGCCGAAGAGTCGCTTTTTATGTTTTCGTGTGTTTTCTTTATTACGGATGCTGCCTCCATATGTATACGCAAACACGATTTGCTGCACCTGTGGACCTCTGCTGAGTGAACGCAGGGGCTGTTCTTTTGCCTGTACATAAAAACATGTTTCCTCGCAGCAGGAGAGACCTGCAGGGGTTAGCGGGTTGCTGCCTTCAAAGTGTGCACTCGCAGACAGCTGCGGCGTGGAAGGGAAACAGGCTTGTCGCTGTGACACGCGTGTGTTTAGCGTACGAAGGAAAAGGAGGCCTTTTTTGTTTTGCAGTAAGTTATGCTAAAGTTGGGCTAAAGTTAGACCTGTACTGAGACGTGACATTTTAACCCGAGGGCTTTTATTTTACAAGCGCTCAACTGGAAACTACACATTTCCCCCCGCCAGACATACACGGTGAAAAATGTATTGTTTTACGAGGACCTGCTTACTAGAGGTGTAGTGATGCCTCCAACTCTCTAGAAAGAATGATTCATAAGATCGAGACGAGATTTTAGTAACATTTTTGACAGAAACTTGTAATACTCTCGCTTTGTTTTTTAAGATTAAAGGTTTCACAAACTGTTGTAAAATTAGTCCACAATATAAAGTGATCTTACAGCCAAAAACAAAAGTCTCCGAATTGCCCCTTTTTGTAATTTGCCAATAGGATTAAAGGCTGCATACATAAGAACATGAGTTAAAGTCAGTGTTAGATGTAAGCATATTTTGCTCAGGTTTAAAGTGACAGACTCCTGCGTCCTAGGTGCACAATTGAGCATTATTACAGATCCTTTACAAAATACAAAATGTTGTGGCAGCTGTTTTACTCTCACTAGTGCTCATATATGTAAATCAGGGTGGAATCAAACACCAGAATATGGATATAATCATTTATATTCTCCTTGTTCATTCATGCTCTTTGCATTTTTCTTTTATGTTCAATGATTTTATGTCTTAGCCGTGCTTTTGACTTGCCCTATTAATGAATAATGAAAGAATGCTTAATTCATCCAGATAATCTGCTTGTTCAATTAGAAAAATCGCTCTTCTTTTTATATCGTTAAGGATCTTTAACAGCTGTGGCTCTCCAGCGTTCTTTCATTTGTTTCACATTCATACCGTCTCAGTATGTTGGTCAAAGAGCTTAATTCTGTGGCTGTCGCAGCTTCGTTTGTGTTCGGTTTAATCCACGGAGATTATTTTTGATGTCAAATAAACAGTGTGGATGGTTTTACTTTGTGAAACCGCCTTGTTTGCTAATGATGGAAAAATGCCCTGCACTGTTCTAACCTGTCATCATTTTACAACTAAGAAGCAACAAACATTACAGCTGGTAGTTATTAGCAGTTATAATTAGAAAATGCAGGTTTCTGAGAGATTTGAATGGGGAAACATTTCGAGGTTTACTGATGGCAGTTCAGAGCTGAGACCGAACAATGAAAATGGTGTCATCGTAGTTTACCCAACAGAGCAAATCCAGATCTAAGTTACCCTACTTTCCCCCAGCTGAATAAATTTAGTTCATTTTAATCTTTGATGGGTACCAAATAAATTAGGAAACACTCCAGGAAAACACAGCCTTGTGCTTTTGTTTGTAAAGCTGACTACTAAGATAAACAACTTTTTCATACTTTGACTGTATGAAACATGAGCTAAAGTCAGTGTTAGATGTAGGCATATTTTGCTCAGATTTAAAGTGACAGACTCCTGCGTCCTAGGTGCACAAATGAGCATTATTACAGATCCTTTACAAAATACAAAATGTTGTGGCAACTGTTTTACTCTCACTAGTGCTTATATATGTAAATCAGGGTGGAATCAAACACCAGAAAATGGATATAATCATTTATGTTCTCCTTGTTCATTCATGCTCTTTGCATTTTTCTTTTATGTTCAATGATTTTATGTCTTAGCCGTGCTTTTGACTTGGCTTATTAAAAAATTAATGCTTAATTCATCCAGATAGTGGATGAATTAATATCTGGATGAATCTACAAACTTCATTGCATTTGATTTGGTAAGTAGCGCCTAGTTGTAAAGGAAAGATGGCAAATACAATGGATCCTTTATTTGTGGGGGTTGGAGACCACAACCGCCCTCGATTGAAGTTAGTTTGTCAATGCATCCCCAGAATCGCTTACAGTTGCCTATTGTAATGCTTCAAACACTAAATATACCTTAATATTCATTGTTTAAACCGTCATGGCATTAGCGCAGAAGCTAACATCTACAGTCCTCCTTTTCTCCACTCTCTGAGGTTCAGCCAATGAATGAAATGAAAAATGAATGTCGCTTCTGCCTACAGCCAGTAGTGTGTTAAGTAACATCACGCCTTCGTATTTCAGCTTCCTGAACTTGATTTTCTTTTGAATATTTTACCAAAGAAAATCCTCAAATAGAGCAATTTTTGACAAATAAGGAAAAGTCCATGACCAGGGGATTTTGCGTTTGGACGAAGTTCTTTAAAACTTAAAATTAGGAAAACCTGCAGTGCGTTGATATGCACCTTTTTCCTTGTCCTTTTTAGTGTTTTATCACTAAATGAAATATTTTGCGGCCCTTTTCCTTCATAAGTCGCCTAATTTGTAAAAAATAGTACGGCGAAGCAGCTAAAACGCTCATGGAAAGTTAGAGAATCTGTTTATAGGACAAATATTAATGGTGACCTTTGTGGAAGAGTGGAGATCGAAAGACATCAGAAGTCACATTTGTAGTAAAGCGAGGATGGATGGAGGAAAACCTGTTGGAAGTTGTTGGACTGGTTTTAGATCAAAATATGTTAAATGAGTTGGAATGGCCCAGGCCTAAAGCTAACGGTTTAAGAAGTTCAGTCTGTTAAATCTGCAGAGGTGGTTTTACGAAATGACTCAAGAGGGATTAATAAAGCTGTTGGTCCATCACAGAAAATCCCAATAAAGAGCAGGCGGCAGTATCTCAGGTGGATTACTGCATACAGAGAAAGCAAATCACAGATGGTTTCCTGTGAGTCATTCGGTCATGTGGCCAATGAGGAAACTCAAATAAACTAATGTTAACAAAGGAGAGGCATTTATGTTTATAAAGCTTAAACAAGCATCGTCATCATATGCTAACACACTTCCTGTTGACGGGCGTGGCACCACGTTGTGCCTTTGTTCCTGGAAGAACTTGTTTTTGAGTATTACGAGTCGGTTTACTTCCAGTTGGACTTGGACTTTGGAAGTCATTGTTCGAGCGCATCACAAGCTCCAGCAAAGGTTGAGCAACAGTGACAAAGTGAATAGCCGAGCAGAGAACATTCCTCTTCCCTCCTGTCGGAGCTTGTCTTTACAAGCTTATCTGGAAAACGAATAAAATATCTCCTGTGATTCGTGGTCATGGTTTTGAGACGGCTCTTTGTTATAAAACTGATAAACGTCTTATAAGGAAATGGATTGCTCTGCGTGGCACACAGAAGGTCATTTCCTGATATGCTTTTGAAAGAAGTTCCTTAGGGTAATTACAAGATTTCAGAATGACTGAAATGTCCTTAACCTGCTGGATTGGTAACATTCAAAGCTCCTGCCCCTTGAGGTTCTCCTTTACTTTACTCTGATGCTGAACTTGACAGATTTACCTTTTTTTTTCTTGTTGTTGGACATTTGGTTGGACTTCAGAGCCTTTTAGGTCTTTGAAAAGGCAAAATGTTCAAAGCTAATCGCATTACCAACCACTTCTTCTTCCTTTCTTCATATTTAGTGTGTAGGTGCAGTAGAGGAGCAATATTTGGGAAAAAATAAAAGCAGTTGTTGTACCCAAGTGCTCCAAAGAAGTTAAGACTTTACACCATTGTATTCATCATGCAACGTCATACACTTTCTTTTTTATTAAAAGAACATAGAGAATGGAAAATATTAGAATTTCCAGATATTATCCCGTACCCCAATGCCTAAAGTTTACATCCCTCTAACTATTAATTCATTATCTTTTCATTTTTCACTTGTCCTTCCAATAATCCACTTGATGACTGTTCCCTCAAGCGCCTGTGTGTCTCCGTCATTCTGTCCGATGACTGTCCTTCCGGTCATACGTCAACCAGCTAATCTTCCATTTGTCTGTCTGTCCTTCACTCCATCCCTATTGGTCCCCCAGTTTGTCAAGGACTAAATTGACGGCTGAAGCTGATTTCAGTAGTTCCCCTTTTGCCATTTTCGAATTAGTAAATCTAAATAGACTATAGTTGCGGGTGTTTGCATCCATCCCAAACACGATTAAACAGTTTTTAAAAAAATACAAATTGCCATAGATGTAAATTCTCCAGCGTTCTTTTATAGAAAATGTTGTTCTGAACCATCCTAACAGCATGGTTAGGAGAAATCGCCTTTTTTTCTAAGCCTCCAGTTTATTATTATGGTGTAAATCCCTCTGGGAGCCTTTTTAGACTTAAAACTTGTTAATTTCCTCTTAGCACCTCCACAGAAAGATGCCCCCACACGGCAGCTGGTGCTTTTCTTGAATCCTGTGTTGTGTGGGTGCCTGAAAGAAGGTCAGACATGATTATTAGCTTTTACTTGCGTTCAATGCTTCCACGGCCTTCTGTCTGGAATAGTCTCCACATAGAGCCAAACAAATGTGGACAAATGTGTCAGACCTGCTCATTAACTGAGGATTTGATATTCGTTCTTCTCCTTGTTTGAAAATTACACCTCACCTTTGTGCTAATTTGCTTATATTTAGAGAGTTTTTTTTTGTTTTTTTTTAATGCTAATAACCAACAAAGATGGCCTCTGTAAATACAAAAATTATTTGATTTATTTAAAGGGGCAGTATTATGTGTTTTCCAGTTATATGCCAGGATGTCCAGAAGATCCACAGAGTATTTTTTTTACAAAAAGTCTTGGGAATCATAATGATTTATTTTGGAATCCCAAATGGAGGCCATTTTTGCCCACTCCTTTTTTTTTTTTTTTTTTTTTTTTTTAACTTAAGCATTTTTTTTTATACAGTATTAGAAATGCATTAAAATGTGCAAGTAAACAAATCAATTCCTTTGTAAAATGAGAAAATGCAACAACATTTCTTGATTGTTTATAACAAAGTTTGCATCAGCTGCTAAAGAAAACAAAACTTTCAAACATCAACGTGTGGAAAGCCCGGTCTTTTCTGCTCGACTTGACATCAATACAGTGTAGCGACGATCTGGTGATTATTTTTGGGGGATTAGATGATTATTAATCGGTTATTAATAACTTATCCTATTCTCTTTCTTTGAACAACTTCGATGCCTTTTTACAAAAGTCAAATCTTTTACTATTTGGTGTTTACTCCGCTTGTCAGCTTTTCGTTTTGATGATCTGCAACCTTTAAGTGGGACAAATGTCCTTAATGGCGTATATAAACGGAAAGCCGTTTTACGTTTCTTCCTTCTGCTTGTTTTTTCCTTTGAGTTTCTCAGCGTGCAGCCACACGCCGACCCGGCGTTCATTACAGACTGGAATGAATGGCATGTTATTGCAGCCTCAGAAGCATGTCAAACGCTGCGCACTTGAAATCAGTAGTTGGAAGGGGGGGGGGGATGACGACATCACCGTTGGAGATGGTTTTTTTGGGTTTTTTTCTGCATTCTGAAGCACTGACTCTGTGACAGTTTTTTTCCCTCTCTCTCTCTTTTCCCTCACTCTGAAATTCTTTTGTAAAAAATAACAGTATACCACCCTGTTCCTCCTGGGGGAAAAAATACAGCTTTGTTGCTTGCTGGGTCTCAGACACAGACTTAATGTTGTTTTCTCTTTGCCTACAAAGAAAGCAGCCGCCATGATCAAGCATCGACGTCGCCTCGTAGTCGGGACTCGAAAACGAGACATTTTTTTTTCCATTTATATAAGAGCATAAAATGTGCAGATTATGGTGTGGACGAGTCAAAGCAGGCTGAAAACCTGCAGGTATTCTTCCAAGAAACGAAGGGGGAGTAGTTTTTTGGAGAGAACTGCTGGTGAAATCTAGAATCTCGGTTCCCAGCATTCAGCCACGTTGGCTCAGCATCCAACACTGTTTGAGCGTCTGCCAAAAGTCTCCCGTAAAGCCATTTTAATTTGAAACAATGAAAGTATTGTTTGTTTGTTGTTTTTTTTTATTCCTATTTTTAAGTGCACTTGTAACCCAGTTCCAGAAAAAAAGAAATCATTTTAAATCTAGATTTTGATCTGAACACTTTTTCTTTCCAACTACAGCTAAAATGTTAGACTTGATTTAGCAGATTTATTGGTTCTAATATAGTTGAAGTTCTGTTTCGCCCTTTTTAGAATCCTCCTAAGTTGCAAAATCAATAATGATACAAATAAATGAGTATTTCTGCTGTTTTCCGGTTGAATTAACTACCAACTTTGACTCCACGCCAACTTTCTTAGTAAATTTGTAACCCTAAATAAGTAAATATAGAGATGAACAAGTGAAAAACCTAAAAAGTTGAAGGTCGACGCGATGCAATAGATACACCGGTGCCTCCTCTCTTAGCTCCACATTCAGTCTCTCCAAATTACCCAGCTTTCTTTGCAAGGCCGCCAGGCAGCCGTTAATTAGCCAATCTCACGCTCCGTTAGCCGGCCGGGGAGACAGAACGAGGTAGAGGAAGAATAGATTGCGAGTTGGAGAGAAGGTTGGGGTAAGTTGGAGGAAAGGAGAAGGGACCAAGTGAGAGCATTAAAGGGAATGAGGGTGAAAGAGAGTGAAAAGAGGAGGCGGGGGGGAGCGGGAATTGAAGAGAGGCTGAAGAACAGTGCGCAGTTTCCTAACGGGGAGACATGAGAAACGAGGGGAGAGGAGTGGGTCTGAAGTGGTGAGGGAAGAGAGGGTTGAAGTGGTGAGAACGGATGGCGGAAAATGATTCTCACTCCATTAGCGGATCCCACTGAACCAAGAACAGCTGGGGATCAAAAACAGGACCTGAATTAATTCAGGAACTGTCGGTTCACGTTACACTTTGTAGCTTTAATATTTGCTCACACTCTGCCGTGAAGTTCCACCGGTACGCTTTAATTGGGGAAAGAGCGTGCTGATGGGCTGTTAATAAAAGTTTTGTCAACAAATCTTTATTAAGATGGTTCAAATGAGAGGAAAGAAACTTTGGAAACATTCTTCAAAAGATGGTGAAGATTCTCGCAGTTAATTAGACGCATTTGCAACATAATAATCATAAAAAAGCATTTTATTCTAAGCTATTGTTGGATGATTCAAACCAAATTTACTGTTAAATAGCTGAGAATAAAAATACTTTCTAGAAACTTTGGCGCAAATTTAACACGTCATCAAGCAAACTTTGATTTAGACACTTTTTAAAATTAAATTAGCTTTTATTTATTTTTACTTTTGTTTACGTATTGCTTGTTTTATGACACTTAAAAAAAATTCATGACATTTTTAAAAATATGTTGTTTTTTTATGTATGTATTGTAGTAACTAATGCCTGAATGTATAGCTTGCTGGAAAATATTACAAAATACCTGTATGAATTTAAATTTGCATTTTATCTGTGAAGATGCAGTTTAATCCACTTGGGTTAGCATCAGTCTGCTTAAACTGTAGTCATTTTCAAAACCTTTAGTGCTAAACCATCTATATTTATAACTGACTAAATAAAAGAAGCATTTTAATGTCGATCACCAGCTCAAATTTCCATTTTTATGTCCAGGACTTCTCGACTCTCATGCAGTTTGGACTAATTTAATCTAGTTTTAAGGCCGCAAGTGAGAAAGACATTGAAATTAAAAAGTTGACCATTTTTGCCTTTCATTTTATGGAAAGTGGTCAGATTAATGGAGTTTACGCCACGTTCGTTTTGCCTCAGAAGTCAAACATGAGGATTACAAAGTAAACTAACATAAGTAATTGGCTGAGTTAGTAAAATAGTTTTGTTGCTCATTGCTATTGATGATTACATAATATAGTTGGAACACATATTTTTGTACAAAAATAAAATAAAAAATCCTCATGGTCTTGGATTAAATTAGCCTAAACATTATCTGTTTTAGAATTGTATGTAAAGTAAGATTGCAATTTGCAATTTGGAAAGTCAGTGATGTCATGGCTTTGTTCGGCTTTGATTGGTTAATTCAAAGCACTTGAAAAAAATCAACTCAAAACTCATTGGTCACAATGAAGTAAGTCCTGCTCCAGCATAAGCTGAAAGGCCGCTCTGTTAAGAAGAACACGTTACTCCAATAGTAATTTAGTATTCAAAAATTATTTGGTCGTCACGGCTTCTTTGAACATCTCTTGTTTGTTTTTCGTAAAAGCAAAAGACGGCAAACGTCAAATGGCTCTGCATACGTTTTCAGAGAAGAAAAACAAAAGCACACACACACAACAACAAAAAAAGTCGGCACACATCTGCCAGCAACCGACCTTAAAGAGGAACGCAGATGAAGGGTATAAAAGCTGCAAACCGAGAGCGAGAAGAGACGAGTGGTGACAATGAAGCGCAAATTGAAAACGCAGAGCCGTTAGCGGAGGGGGGACGAGGGGGGGACGGCAAAGCACCACAATCATTTTCACTCCATTAGCCGTTTGAGTTAAACAGAAGTGGGAGACGACGACGACGACGCGGCTCGTTCATTTAAAAGGCCGGTTTGGGCGGCGGCAGGAAAGGGAAGACTGTGGTTTTTAAACGAAGCGCTCAAAGCAGAAAGGTGACCCGTTGTGGCAGCAGACAGGAGTATTAAATCTCACCTGTTTATGGAGAGTCGCTGTGGGAAATACGGGAGGATGTTCCATCACCTCAAAGAGAGGATTCTTACAAAACTCAACGCATTTTGTTGTGTCGTAGCGTTCGTTATTTCAAAATCCCAAATGTAAAACTTTGAGACGGCGATTTACTGGCCTTTTGAGTTCGAAACAAAGTGTTCATGTCTGTTAGGGTCGAAGTTCATGATTCAAAAGTGAAGAGGGAAAGAGGACAAAAATGGAGGTCAAAGGCCAAAACCACTGAAAACTTTTTAAAAACCAGCTTTAACTTTTCACACAGCTTGTTATCTCTATACATGTTTGACATTTAATCCATAAAATGATTTGAAACGTCTTCAAATTTGGTGAGGGGGCAATCACCTGTTCACAGATCTGTATTTAAATTATTTATTTTCTTTCATATTAACTAAATAACATATTTAAAGTGTTTGTGGACATGATATCTTTTCCTTTATTACTCGTTTCTGTCCTGAATAATGGAATAATGGAAACCCTTGCCCCGCTAATGAGACCATTTGAAGAGAAAACGATTCGAAAATCACGTTTTTCAAACGCTCGTCAGCATTTCGTGGGAGGGGGGAATCTGAAAAAACGTAGGTCTTTGCCTTCGTGAGCGAAGCGTTTTGTTGAAAGGGCTGGCGGATGCAAAATATCCCAAAATATGAAGCGAAGCCTGCCTTCGTTTGCTGGTGCTTCTCATTAAGCATGCTGCGAGTAACGAGGGAAACTCACTTTCCCAGAGGCTTTGTTTCTCTGAAGCTAAATGGTGTTTTTATAGTGTTTAGTATTCTACTCTTCCAGCACTGTCCTGCTTTATGGAGCGGAGAACACACACACACACACACCCACACACCCCTACTCGTGTGTTCATTAGAAGCAGTAGTCGTAATTGACATTCTTTTGTGCTGGTGTGTCAGGCAGTTTTCAACTCCTCGGACCCTCCTCGAGGGATTAATCCAAAGAAATCCAATCAGACCGTCTTCATTTACACCGACGGCCATTTTAGTTTTATTAGCCAGGTTTTTCTATTAGAGACTCACTGTGGAGAGCACTCCCCTCCCCAACCCTCCCTTCCCTTTTCTTCCTGCTTAATGAAGCTGCTGCACCAGTTAAACTCGGGCTGGAACAACTGGGGCCGTTTCAACAAATCCAAAACCTACGCTCAAAGCCCTCGGAGGTTACACAAGCGGCGCGAGAAAGCCAGCGGTCCGGAGCCGCGTCTCGGTTTGTTTTCTCGCAAATCTCGACATGAGGGGAAGATCACAGCTCGTGGACCAAATCTCTCACCCTTTTTCTTTTATTTTTTTATCTATGTTGCACCGAGTTGCGCACATGAAAGGTGACGGAGGCAGTTTTGTGAAGACTGAGAAATGAGAGCTTCAGGGAGATGTTCAAACACTGCTTGACGATCCGGCACGCGTTCCTGTTTTTTCTGCGCATGCTACCGCCTTTTATGTTGACATGTAACATGTCAGACTGCGGAGCAGCTATTACTCGATACGGCTGGATTCCTGTTGCAAAACTCCCAAGTACACGGCTGCTAAAGCTTAAACGTTTGTGCAAACGCACACGCCAATAATTTCAGGCTTCTTGCTGCATTTTGCTCCGAGATGTTGCGTTCGCTGTTGATTTATTGCTGCGTATTAAAACCAAATAATCTCCCACCACCCCCCGTCCCCTTCTCACTGTAAGCTCTTCTCAATCCCCCTCCCCTCACTCTCGGCTCGCTTTGCCGGTAAGAACAAAGAAAGTTACGGGCGGACTCGGCGAGAAGGCAGCGGCTTTCTAATAATAGCCTCAACGTTGGTGTCGTCACCGACACGAGCAACTGGAGTTCACACGTCAGTCCTGAGGAATTATGCAAAATGTGTCTTTGATCATTGGAGGCTAAAGTGGGAAACTAACCTTGTTAGTATAAGGAAAACACTTCCTGCTCTTAGCTGAGCAGCTAAATGATGTAATTAGGAGAAAGTGTGGCCATTATTTCCCATAGAAACCACCAGAGGTGATATAACGCTGAAAACTGACTGGCAAAAGTTTGTGGGACCTAAATGGGCAGCAAAAGGTCTTGTTAAAGTTCAAGTTTTCTTTTTTTTTTTTTTTTAATTAGATTAAAAGTTTACTTATAGTGGTCATGGTGGATCAAATTATGTAATTTGGTGTTAAGGATTGATTTGAACCTTAAAAACCAGAATATAACTTTTCCTTTGGCAGAACTCTTAAAGGTTCGTCAACCATTAAACTCTCTGGCCACCTTGGTAGGTAAACCTGTACGGTTTCTTGTTAAAACATGAAAATAAGTCAACTGCATGTCAGCGACTGTGTATTTCAGCATCTAGGCACGATGAAGTCCAAACCTGGGGGTTAAAATGTAGAAGAAAAAAAAAGATATTTAAGTGATTTTGAATGTGGATTGTGTTGCCAGATGGGCTGGTCTGAAGATTTCAGAAACTGTTGATGTGCTGTAATTTTCTCACACACGTATCTCTTTGGTTTACATCGAAAAAGAGTTGGTTAGTAGAACTTTTGTAGACAAAAAGTCTTCGTTTTACGTCTGTGGAGAACAAGGAGACTGATTCAAGGTCAGAGGAAGGAAAGGGAAGTTTAATTAGCCCTCGTTTCAACCAAAGTCTGTAGAAGGAAGTCCCTGACCCAACAACATGTTGAACACACCCGTTTCTTTTCTTTAGACCTTTTTTCAAAGAACTAAAGTTGTTCTGAAGGAAAATGGGCCCCAACCTGGGAAGGTCTCGCCTAACAAAGTGGATGTCGAGTGTATCTTTTTAAAACATTATGTGACAGACAAAAGTGAATTTTGGTCTAGGTTATGAGGTTTTTATATCGCCTTCAATTGGGCCAAGAATTGACATCTTCTCTTATTTCAACCCAAACTAGAATTTCCGGACAGATTTATTTATTTTTTACCATAAAATATGACCACCAGTTGGATTCATACCTAAAACATATACTTTAGTCGATGATTGTTAGAACAAAAGATGAAGTTTGGATAAAGCGCTGTCGTCTCCATTGTTCTTCACCGCGTTTCATAAAGTAGGTCGCTACATTTTTATATAACTGTCCTCTTCAAGTGTAGCTTTGAGGAACTTGATGGTGTGAGAGCTCTTCGTTTGCTCTGGTCAGCGCGTCTGGAGGGTTGTGTGTGTGTGTGTGTGTGTGTGTGTGTGTGTGTGTGTGTGTGTGTGTTGGTCAGTTGACCTCCTTCACCTTCCCTCTTAGTGTCGCTTCCTGTTTTCTCCTCTTTGGTTGGACGGAGCGCTCGGCCACCGGCCTCTGAGGAGGAAAACTCTGCCCCCTCCCCGCGCTGTCCCAACGCATCTCCATCACCACTTTCATCACTGTAACCAGCGAATTAGTCTGGTGTTAACAACTTCTGCTAAGTTTTTGTTGGATTCCTCATGCAGGAGCTGTAATATGACGTTTCGGTTTGATGTTTGTTTAAGGAAAATATTATAGCGTCTCCTTTTGGCTCAGTTGGACAGAAAGTTTAGACTTTAACAACAACCAAAGACTTTTTTTTTAAATATGAATTTTTCCGTTCACCCACCTGTCCATCCTTTGGTAATTGGTCCAAACGTCAGAATTTCTGTTTATGAGCCCAGCTTTCATCCATTCTTAAAAATGATGGTGACATTTTGTTTTTATCTGGAATTTATAGTTTGGAAAAATTGTGGAATTTGGGTTGTGAAAATGTCTGATTTTTTTTTTTTTCTGGCTCCCGTCACATTTTCTTTCCAACTCCTTACAGTAGAACTCCGTTTAAATTTAATAAAGACGAAATCTCCCCAATTTTCCTGCAAATCCCCAGTATTCCAAGTCATTTCCATTGAATCTTAAAACAGAACCTGAACTTTTTTTTTTTTATGTTTTTCCTGACTTAATAAAAAAAGTTTCGGTTTTCGCCATCAGAAGGTTGCCTCGTGACCCACCCGTCGTCCTGTGGGTTGATTTGATCCGCCTTCGGTTCTGATCGGGCCTCCTGCTGTGATCCATCTGCCGTGTCCTCATGCATTCTCCTTCCTCCGATCTGACCGAGTTTGCATCGAGTTCCCACTTCCTTTTTTCCCCATTTCCACTCGCTTCCTATCAGACTGAAGATGCTAATCCCGTGTGACCTTTCCTATCCGGAGGTCGTCACCCAGGCGATCGGCAGATTAAGGAACATTTTCTGTCTGAGTAGATTAGCTCCTAATGGTATTTGTTTGAACTTTTTACAACTTTAAATTTGCTTTTCTGAATGGCACTATATATATATATATGTTTTTTAAATGCTGTAGTTCCATTTCTAGGTATTGAAGGAACTTTTTTTTTTCCCGTCCTCCTGGATAAAGTGCGGTCTTGCTGGGAGACCCTTTGCTCCCGGGGTCTGCTGCCAGACGCGGAAACAAATCGGCGGTTATTGCAGCTGCTGCTACTCCTGATTTTTAATGATGTCGCTCTTGAATATTAAAACCATTATGGAAGCGAGAAGGGCGAGGAGAGAGGAGGGAAAAAAAAAAAATTGCGATGTGATTTATTATTCTGCTCTGGGTGAGTCCCCTGCTCTCCTCCGTCTCTCTCTTCATTACATTCTGTCCGTCCGTTCTTCCATCGTTCTTCCTCCCCCTCGTTTCTTCATCTCTGTCGTCTTTCGTAATTGTTTTTCATTATCGGTTTTTTGGTCTGTTTTTCTTGGATTGTTGTTGGCAAATGTTCCTTTTTATTATTTTTTTCTCTCTCTCTGTCTCTCTCTCTGTCTCTCTCTCGGTTTTGCCTATTTGTCACCCCAATGACAGAGGATGACTCAGGCTCCGTGGGGTTTTTATTCTGTATGTGTGTGTGTAGGAGGCGCTGTGCTAATAGTCCCTCTCTCCCTGACAGACTAATGAGTAGTTTGGGCTCCCGTCTATCTCGCGCTCTCCGTTTCCCTTCCTACCTCTGGCTCTTGGAAATGATGAGCTCACTCGCACCCGCTTTCCAAAGACTGCACCTAATATGACGAATTCTTTCAAACTCGTGTCTCTTTTTTTTATTATTATTATTCTCTCTCTCTCTGTTGTCATGGCTGTCACTGTCTTTGTGAAGCTCATCCATCTCTGTCTTCTGTGTAGTGAAAGGAACAGCTGGTTAACGTGGTCATTTGAGTGAAAATGCAGCAACTCAGAGCTGCTTACAGGAGACAGAGAGAGGAGTAGAAGACCTTTCTGCAAATGTTTAAGTCACATGGGGTTGTTTATAATGCTGGAAAATTAAGAAGAACAAATAAAATTGTTAAAATAGCGCATTTGAAGGACTGTTCTACCTTTAATTTGACATAAATGCTGTACAACTAGACTGAAAAACACATTTGATTGAGCTACATGTGTCCAGTCTTGCAAAATGTTTTTAACTTATCTGAAGAAGTTTTACATTCCCAAAAATATACTTAAATTTATATTAAAAAAATACAAATATGTAAGTATTTGTGGACTTTTTTTGTAGAGAATATCTAATATATTATAAAAATTGAGCTTGGGAAAATAAAATACAAAGGCACAATGCTACTTGACGTGCTATTGGACGACATTTGCACAGCAGCCAATCCAGGCGCGCCAACCATTTTCCTTGGTGCTGATTGGCTGAACACTAAATAACTGAAATAACAAAGACTGTAGATGTTCGTTTTTGTGGCTGCACCGAAATGGTTTCCGATGTAGTTATTGTAGCATATTAAAGTATATTTAGTGATTAAGTTTTTAGAAGTATTTGTGGGTGGCTTTCATCTCCAAACCCCGCGAATATCGTATATCTTCTGTCACTTTTCCTGTCAATTTGTAAAAAATAATAATAATTTTAGAATTCACCTTCAACATTCAGTCTGTTTTATGGCTGGAGATGTTGTCAACCTGTCGCTGGTTTTCTAGCAGCTTAACACCAAGCCCAAAGGAAAAACAGAAACTGAATATCGGAGCGGCTCTTCTCGTCGCTAACTGCTTTTATTTTCTGCGTTTCCTCCGCAGAGGAGCTGGCGTACGAGGTCAGGTGGTTTTTCACCCGGCTGCGCGGCGAGCAGACCACGAGTCCGGTGGTCGGCATGGACCGCTTCGGCGTCGTGACCAAGTCCAACCGCAACTCGTCCAGCGACGTCTCCATAGAGCGCAAGGACGCCAACACCTACGCGCTCAACATTTTCAGAACTCAGGACAGGTGAGAGTCGATCCTTGCCCCCTTTTATTTGGCTCTAATATTTTCTGCTTCGTCGTGATTATCATGCCTTGAGTCTCCGCTGTGGTGTTTAACAGAGTTTTCTGTGCTTTTCCAGTGACAGCGGTGAGTACCACTGCATGGTGACTCCGTGGTACAAGTCGGCCTCATCAGGACTATGGACTCAGTATAAAGATTATACCTCTGGCAAAGTCTTCCTCTCCGTCAAATTTGCAGGTGAAGAAATGTTTAAAAAAATCACCCAGACTTACAAAATAAGCTGTGTGACATAAAATCTCCTCCAGAACCTGGATTATTCTGTCATAACCAATTGTTCTCTCTCCTTTTTTGCAGTATGGGACTCCTTAAAGCTACCTCTCCTATACGGTGCATCAGCCTCTCTGGGTAATATTGCAACTAAATATCGAAAGTGATTCATTGATATTAAGTTGTTGTTTTTGGGGGTTTTTTGTCTTTCACATCAGTTAAATCCAAAAGTGCTGCACACCTTCTGTAAATAACACAATTAAGATTTATGACAATATTTTAGTTTCTAAATAATATTTCCAGCAGTTCTAACTCAAACATGTTCACTTCGTTTGGTTTTAAGAGTCGAGAAAACGAGCAAAAAAGGGAATTTAAAGAGGCAGCAAAAGTATTTTTGTTTGAAGCTGATTCCTTTTGAAAAATGTTAAAACTTTAAAAACAATCATTGTCAAGCAGCAAAATGCATATCCTAGCTACACATGGTATACACATTTCTAGCACAAATGCTAACAATGTGTATATATATCATTTTTTTCTTATTTTACCTTTATCACTCCCTTATTTTATTTTATCGCCACGTTTTCAAGCTCATCATCCAAATTCACTTCACCCATATCTTCCCAGACTTTTTAATACTTTACTTAATGTTTTTTCAACTGCGTCGATGCCAACCCAATTCAGATCCGATCGGCTGATTCTGCAGTGTAAATAAACCGTCATAATGATTCAGTGTTAGCTGGCCGGCGGCAGCCTGAAGAGAATGTAAACGCTGAAAAATGCAACAGGGCTGCCGCTGGTGCTCACGTCTTAAACCGACTCATCTTCACTTGGCATAAGCTCTAGTTTTAGCTTTTATTTTTTGTCTCCAGGTGTGGGCGTCTTCTCTCTGCTCCTGGGTCTGATTTGCGCCCGGTGCTGCTGCCGCAACACGGCGCACACTCCCCGCTCGCGCAGCAAGCTGATGGACCTCGAGATGGACTGACAAACACTTTCCCCTGCGCCCGCGCACTGCAGCGCCCACAAGAAGCACCACGCGCAAAACAGACACACTCCCGTCGACGACTTCTGGGACACGCACCTGTTTGCCGCCGACGGGCGCTGGGAGTGAGTCCGTCGTTTCGGGAGCCTGACCGACCGATCACAGTGCTTATATTTTTGAAATAAAATGAAATCTAATAAAGGTGCTTTTTGTGGGGGGAACTTCTCGGCTCTGCAGTGGAGGCGCAGGGGATTTTCACGCTCGCTCGATGGAGAAATAGCCTTTCAGACTTCTGCTTCGTTTTTGAATACGTTTTTGTTTTCCCAATAGGATTTCTATCCGTTTTGAGAAACTCTGACAAAGCCGGAGCTTCTGAGATGTCACTGCCCGCTGTGACTAGAGGACCTCTACACAGATCTGCTGCCTGTCTAACCACTAGGAATAACAACAACAAAAAAAAGAAGCGCTCAGGCTGGATTACTTTCTTTTTCACTGCTTTTTTTTTTCAGATGCCAAGGCTAATCGCAAAAAGAAAAGTACAACCTTTTCTTTTTATTTATTTGTTTTTAATTGCGGGTGAACAGCGAAAAAGTCCGAAGCTGGATTAATCGAACCTGGATTTGTCCGATTTTTTTTTTTTCTTCATCTTGAAGCCCGAGCCTTCCTTCTGCCATAGAGGAGTTTGTGGAGTAAACATGAAAATAAAAAATGTGCTTCATGTTTCCAAATGAGAGGCGTTGCACTACCATCCCAGAGTGATCCTATTTTAACAAAAAAGGAAAATAACTAACTTTATTGTCAGGACTTTCTTTTTTTCTTTTCTTCGTCATCTTTTGAAAATTGAGAGATTTTAAAGTGACATTAAAGAGACATTTTTAAGCTTTACAAAAAGATATGCAGTCGGTGTGTTTGTGTGTGAGATATACTGTACACAGTGCCAATATTTGTGGAGTGTGCTTAGTTCAGATTACCGGACCGACACTTGAACAGTCGCTACTGGCGGCAGCGGAAAACACTCCTCTTTTATAAGTATTCAGAAATGTATCCAGATGTTATTTTTGCCTGAGTCTTGTGTGTGTTTTGTACAGTGTGTGAGTGCTGTGCGACAAAGGGTTGCATGTACTGTTTAGTAACAGTATGATGTTTGTCATGAGCAACATAAATCTTTCTCCTTCCCCCACTAAAAGCCTGCTGCTTTCGAATTTTAAAAACTGGCTGCTGAAAATGCTAGCCAGCGTGAGCACATGATGCTAATTCATTATGATACAAGAAACTCAGTTGCTTTTTTTTTTATTATTTGCATTAACCATAGTTCATAATTTTGCGTGTCCATGAGTCTCACATGTTTTAATTTTTTTAAATATTTTTTTAAAAATGTGCTTAGCTTGGATTTGTTTAGCATAAAGACGAAAAGCAGGGAGACGGCTAAATTTGCTTGCTAACATAAATCATATGGACAACCTATTTTTGTTAAGTGACTATAAAACAGCTTTTGGCCACTATATGAACCCCAATTTTTATCATTTTGGTAACGCATATGAAACTGTGAAAGTTTTGCTTTCCAAAACTATAACTTTTTACCTCAACTAGTAGTTAGCCTAATGAAATTATGCTAGGTTCTATCCCACATCGAGCTGGATTTTATGCAACTTTTAAGAAGGTCTATGGTTCAACTCAAACTAGGCTTTATCGCTGTTTAAGCTAGGCTTCATCTTACTTCAAGCTGTTGCCTGTGGGTCTGTCAAAATTCAGGGGCTACATTTGAAGGTTGATTATGTCACAACAATATCCAAATTCAGAGGCCTCTCCAAATGGGCCCCACAAAAAAGTTTTTTTTCTGCAGAGTTGAAGGACAGATACCACTTCAGGCTGTGTATCAGGATGGGTTGTTTCCCACTTCAAGCTAGGCTATAACCTGCTTCAAGCTAGGCTATAACCTGCGTCAAGCTAGGCTATAACCTGCTTCAAGCTAGGCTATAACCTGCGTCAAGCTAGGCTATAACCTGCTTCAAGCTAGGCTATAACCTGTTTCAAGATTGGCTATAACCTGCTTCAAGATGGGCTATAACCTGCGTCAAGCTAGGCTATAACCTGCTTCAGGCTAGGCTATAACCTGCTTCAGGCTAGGCTATAACCTGTTTCAAGATTGGCTATAACCTGCTTCAAGCTAGGCTATAACCTGCGTCAAGCTAGGCTATAACCTGCTTCAAGCTAGGCTATAACCTGCTTCAAGCTAGGCTATAACCTGTTTCAAGATTGGCTATAACCTGCTTCAAGATGGGCTATAACCTGCTTCAGGCTAGGCTATAACCTGCTTCAGGCTAGGCTATAACCTGCTTCAAGCTAGGCTATAACCTGCTTCAAGCTAGGCTATAACCTGCTTCAGGCTAGGCTATAACCTGCTTCAGGCTAGGCTATAACCTGCTTCAAGCTAGGCTATAACCTGCTTCAAGCTAGGCTATAACCTGTTTCAAGATTGGCTATAACCTGCTTCAAGATGGGCTATAACCTGCTTCAGGCTAGGCTATAACCTGCTTCAGGCTAGGCTATAACCTGCTTCAAGCTAGGCTATAACCTGCTTCAAGCTAGGCTATAACCTGCTTCAGGCTAGGCTATAACCTGCTTCAGGCTAGGCTATAACCTGCTTCAGGCTAGGCTATAACCTGCTTCAAGATTGGCTATAACCTGCTTCAAGCTAGGCTATAACCTGCTTCAGGCTAGGCTATAACCTGCTTCAAGCTAGGCTATAACCTGCTTCAAGCTGGGCTATAACCTGCTTCAAGCTAGGCTATAACCTGCTTCATGATGGGCTATAACCTGCTTCAAGATGGGCTATAACCTGCTTCAGGCTAGGCTATAACCTACTTCAAGCTAGGCTATAACCTGCTTCAAGCTAGGCTGTATCCTACTCCAAGCTAGGATGTGTAAGGCTATGTTATGTCCTGTCCAAAATATCCTGTTATATACAATATATACAAAATATACATCTGTCCAAAATCGCATACATATATTCAGTTTTGTTAAATTCTTCACTGATGGTTGTTAGCTGAAATGCTAGCCAGAAAACATTTGGAAAATGTAACCTCTAATATTTCCTTAAATTATTTCATATGTTTAGCTTCTTCTCATGGTTTGCTCTATACCAAGCTAGCCGTGTCATTGATATTTATGTTGCAGATTTTCTTTCAGATAAAAATTTTAAAAGTAGAATCATAAAATTTGGCATAATTTCAAAAGATTATTCATGTAGTATAAAACCTAAGAAATGTCTGCATTAAATTCATCATTTTTGACGTGGACTTGGTGTAAGGTTGTGCTGAACATCCATAAACCCTAACAATAATTTGTAAGGAAAGCAAATTATGCTTAATTATAGCTAAATATCTAATGTAATAGCTTAAGATTAATTAGGATGTGTTTACTTGGAGAAACAACCAAATATAACATATTGCTGTTAATTTTACAAGTCTGTCAAAATACAAATTGGCACTGGAAGTAAAACGTATAAAGAAATTGACTTAATGACAGAATTAGGCAGCAAATTTCAACTTTTAATAAACTAATAAGTAGAGAAGTTAGCTTAGTCGTGGGGGAAAAAAACCACACCCAAAATGTCTTAGTAATATTTAGTAAATTTGTGAAAGGATTTTTTTTTTTGTATTTTCCAAATTTACATAAAATGATTAAACGTATAGAATAAATTCATTACCTTGAACTGTTCAGTGCAAATTTTACTTGAATAACTGCAAGGTTTCTGTGAGGTCTGGAAGCCTTTTTACTTTCTGTTTTCTCGAGAAAATTGGAAGCATAAACTTTAAAGGCTAGTTGAGTTGGCGTGGAGTGGTTCCTTTCTCTGAATGTTTCTTTTTGTGCTTAATTTTATGAGAGAAGAGCAGATAAGGGGCAAAAATGTATTCGCAAGTTGGTTGAATCAGTTTATGCAACAAAACCTGATGAGTCTGTTTCTGTTTTTGTTTGCTTGTTTTTTTTCATTAGCAATTGAATGAACTTGTGGGGATTGGCACATCATGTTGAGTGGTGTGTGTGAACACACTCTCACAGCTCCAGCAACAACATAAAGTGACAGAGTTTCAGTCCAGACCCACCAGGAGGCAACCAGCCTCTTCCTGAACTAAGAGGAAACTGTTCATGTATAAAAAGATGTTTTTAAAGTGAATTTTAATCAAATATTTAAGAGCAATAATCAGGTTACAGCTCAGAACGATGCACTCTCAGTCAGAGCTGTAACACTCCAAAATGAGGAGATGATTACTTTATTTACCTGTTGTCTGTTAGATTAAGAACTTTTTTTGTTCTTCTGAGACAAGACGTTTTACTCCGACCACAACTCTGTAGGAATATTCTGTCAGACGTTGTCGTTTGTAGGGCCGAATTTGACCCGGATCCAAAACCCAGGAGCAGAACGTCGATTTTTGGAAAACCAAACGGAGCCTGGATAATCAGTTCCCAACACGTCCTCCGCTTGGGAATGAGAGTTGGGAGGAATGCTGGACACAGTTGGCGTTTTGGCCTGATTGATGGTGACTTTTCTTTCCAGGAAGGTGTGTGTTCCTCTTTCTGCTGTCTGGGGTTTTCAGGATCAGTTTTGCGATCCTCAGCAAGCGGCTGTATAAAAATAATACTAATAATAATAATAATGCTTCGTGCCAAATGTTCCCAACTTAACACCATGGGAAGTAGCATTGATGCACACTGCCGAACTTGTCCCAGGAAGGCTTCCATATTGTCTTTTTTTTTTTTTTTTTGGTTTGTTTTTATAGCAGTTAATATAATAAATCATGATGATTTTTTTTTAAATAAATAGATTTGTGATATGTACTCTTCTTGATGCTTTTTCTTGTCTCTGCTTTTTAAAATGCACAGTTAACATCAAATGTTTACATAGACGTCATAAAAAAAAAACATTTTTTCCGTTTGGTGGCATTAAATCAGACTAAACTCCCTGATTCAGGTCAGTTTTATTACAATTTTGCAGGACTGGATGTCTTCTGTCTTGCCACCTGTTGTCATAATCCCTAAATTGTCTTTAAAAAATGTTTTAAGAAGCATAATTTAATACATAGATTTAACATTATAGATGTTTTGGCAGCATTCCTTATCCACTTTGTTTTTGGATTCGTCAGCGTCTTGTCTTCAACATCACAAGGACTTGTCGTTTTAACAGATCTGTACAGTTCGTATCCACTGCAGCTGCTCCGACACCGTCGGCTGACTGCACTGGGTTCGTTTAAAAAAAAAAAGAGGGCAAATGTTTACACATTCCTTTGCTGTGCTGGCACCGGATGAAAGTTTACTCAGAAGTTGTTTCTGGGTTTCCATGGGAGTCGTTTTCGGGCCGGATTGAGTGACTGGGTTTGCTTTGGTTGTCTTGCAGAGATCCACTCCTGTTTGCCTCCTCCTGTCTAACCCAGTAGGTTCTTTTCTCTCTCTATAAAAGTGTGGTCATATTAGCGCTGTTGCTTAAATGTTGGGCTTTCTTTGGAGAAACCAGACTGTTCTACATGACTCGGATGAAAAGTTGAATCTGAAAATGTGATGTAATCGGTGCCACCAGGGCCGGCACAAGCCTTTTAGCGGCCCTAATCAGATTTTTATTTCGGGGGGGGGTCCCCATACCAACAGATGAACACCAGACGCTTCTTCATTCCGATACTACTCTTAAGTGTGTAACACGCCTACTACCATTAGCGTCATTTGTAATTAACTTGCATCGTACCGCTGTTATGATAGCTGTTCATTTTTGTAGCAAACCAAAAAATATGATTTGGATTTTGAAATTCAGAGTGCTACTTAAGTGTGCCATATAATTTGTAACCATCTCAAAGTAACAGCTGATAAATGCTGAATTTAACAAGTTTAATATTTTCTATTTCTCCATTGTATTTGTGCAGCAACTATAAAAATAATATAGAAATTGTTTTCTCACATGCAATGGCACTTAGTTTGTAATTAAGGATGCTTTTTTTTAAATAAATTAATATATTTATAGTAAATATTTATTTACATATATATGGAGAGATTTTTTTCCGAATTTTTGCTCTTGGGAGCCCCCTGGAGGTATGGAGGTCCTAAGCAGCTGCTTAACATGCATATATTTCAGTCGGCAATTGGTATTACTAAAAAAAAAAACATGTAGAATACACACTTTCACTATGCTCTTTTGGTTCTGAGCATCAGCTGGAAGGACCAGTTTTACTCAAATTTTCAGAGCAGAGTGGACCGGAACCAGCATGTGCAATGTTTTCTACCTGTTCTTTCAGAGCGAGCGCCCTGAGTGATTGGACTACGCCACTGTTTTGAACACGCACGCCTCTTTTTTTTTTTTATCAGTTCATCTCTGCAGCTTCTCCCCCCTCTTGATGTAAATGCAGATGAGCTTCCTGACTTTTAATTTTTGCACCTCTTTAACAATCTCTCCATCCACCTCTCTCTTTTTTTCCACCCACTCCTCTCATCTTCAGCCCATGTTGAGCTAACGGGGATGAAAAGATCCACTTTTGATTGGCTGCTGGCTTTTTCTAACATGCACTTGTTCTCTCTCAGGGTCCGTTTGACCCACTTTCCTGTCCCTGCCTGTGCGTGTTCATGGGCCATTTGTTAATGCGGCCTTGTCACAACCGAACGCGTTATCTGCTTTAATTGAATCCGAGACGAGCGCGATCAGAATATAAGCAACCGTCACGGAAGAGAGATCTCCGTTTTTCGCCGCCGATTTGGGGGCGTTTCCACCACCACCACCTCCCGCCCGTCACTTCTGCTTCATCTGGAGGGATGCTCCACATGCAAAACAGGGAGGGGGGGGGGGGGAAATAAATCAGAAGGGAAAAATTTAAAAATTTAGCAGCACATGGAAGCGAGTAAGCAGCCCGTTCTCCCCAGAGCCCACCACAGGCGACGCGTCTTCTGGTTTTCATTGTAATCGGCGCTGATGTCAACAGCATCTCCGGCTCCACACTGCAACACACACACACACACACACACACCGCTGCCTGTAAAACCTCTAAACACGCTGTTAGCATCTCAGATGGGGGAAATGAATAACTAACTGGAGTCGGGGTGTTTGTGCCAAACGTCTGGAAAATCCACGTCGAAACGGAAACGCTCAATTTCTCCACCTTTCCGTCGTCTGAAGCCGTCGGCGTGACTTCTGCTGAAACATGTTTTTGTTGGTTTCATTTCTGACATTTTTTTTTGGAACACTTTCGAGCTACTGCTAATAATTTATGGATTATTTTAATCTTTTTCTTCTTTTTTTTTTTTTTTTTTTGCTCCATAGACACTCAATGTCTCTACTTATTCCTTGACGGGTTTGGTGACGCCCTGTTTTTAGCCGCCTCTCTTTACAAAACTGAACTGTCGATGGACTGGTTGCCGCCAGCAGCAATGTGTCCTTTTTGTCTTTTGATAGAAACAATTCCTGGCCCAACAGTTGTCTCTTTTTTCTTTTTCTTTTTTTTGCTATTTCTACCATCAACTTTGTAGAAAATATAGAAAGTACACATGGCCCAACTTTCTGTAATTGGCTGTAATAATTCTTTTTATCTATATCCCGATAATATGGAAAATAATGTGATTTAAAACACGTACAGGACAAAAAGAATCTCGTTTAACTTAAGAGAGCTTAACAAAAGTGAGTTTCAAACTGAGGTTTTCGTGTATTTTTAGACTCACCCTCTATTAAATGTGGGTCACTGTGTTTGAAAAAAGAAACTTTATCTACATGAGACGACGTTTGAGTGTGTGAAAAATCAGTGTGTCCGGCTTTCCTCGACCAATTCCCAGAGCAACTAATCGCCAACAATCACATCCCGGCGCGCTCCACAAAGATCTGCAGGTCAAAGGTCGCTGCGTGAACACTCGTCGGTGACTTAAGCAGGAAATGAAAGCCAGATAGGAAACTCTAATGCACTTTCTGACCTTCTTGAGTTTCAAACTAACGCAGAAATTGTGTTTTAGGAGGAGCCAGAATGGAAAGTGATGCTCTTAACGACAAATACATGCATAAAAAGTTATTATAAGACAATGTGAACAATTACGTGAAGATTGAATGAAGTTTCTCTGCTTCATTCAACGTAGTAACGTTAGTTTTAGAGATTTTATCTATTTCTATAGATGTAGATTTAGAGGACAGAGATACAAATTCTGTATATTCTGAAGCTAAATGTTTGCTCTTTATTTTGGGGTACCGGAGTATATGGGGTACCGGCGGTGGATGCAATTTATTTTTTTGAAAGAAGCTAAACAGGAAAAACAGTTAAAACTTTGCTCCCACTTTGCAACTTTTCACTATTTTTTTTTTCTTGAGCTTTGTGGCTGTGGTGAGACAAATATTTAAATGAATAAGCATGTAGACAAACTTGAGTAAGACACTGCGTTTGTCAAACGAGGAAGGTTCCTCGACTAAAATCTATTCTTAGTGTTATCGGAATGCTAGTAAAAGTAAGCCTATTTTAAGTAACGTGAGTAAAAGTAAAGAAATTTTGAGATTAATCTCGTAATTTTTCTAAAAAGAACCGAGCTCCAAAAGTCAAAGAATTGTTAGGAAAAACAAACTTTTTTAATGTTTTTTTTATTTGAGATCTCAAAATTTCTATCCAGCTATTCAGACTCTGAAACTTCGACGTTTTGGGGTTTTTTTCTAGAACATTTCTGAGAACAATCTCACAAGTCTTTCCCTGCAAATTTCCGACTTTTCAAGCTCACAAATATCCACGTTTTCTCTCTCTCTTAAAAATTCCTGCGATAAATCTCAACATTTCTCCGTTTTTCTGTGGAAATGTTCTCCTCCCTTGTTCCCCCATATCTACAATGGCTCCAACAAGCCGTTTTAGTCTCCTGCCTGGATGTTCTGCTTTAAACTCAAGCAGCGAAATTGCCTGCGTGTCGTCAGACGTGTGAATTATTGAGAGCAATAAACGTTCCCTCCTCTTGGGGTTGCACGCGTCGGGGCCTCTGCCGCCAATGTTTGTGAGTCTAAAGTGTCGTGGAGGAACCGGAAGGAAGGAGGGAGGCGTAGAAAATGTCTCTTTTTTTTTAATTGTGGAAGCGGCAGCAGCCTCTTATTGGACAGGGAGAGCTGAGAGAGTGTTAGCTGACCCCTCAGAGTACATATTAATGCGTGTGTGTGTGTGTGTGTGCGCAGGAATGCAGCGGCGACCGCTCTTATCTCCATTGGCCTCACCATGGAAACTACGTCAACACACAACTTCATAGAGCTGGGGGGAGACAAATCCTGTATGAACCAATAGGTGTGTGTGTGTGTGTGTGTGTGTGTGTGTGTGTGTGTGTGTGTGTGTGTGTGTGTGTGTGTGTGTGTGTGTGAGAGATGTATTATTAGTTGGGAGATATTTGACCTCACCTCTCCACAGATCTCTCTCTGGTGCATTTCACCGACTGGCCGACTGAGATATGAACTTCAGCGCAGTTTAAATCATTTCTAGTCACTTTTATGCTCTGTAGACTCTCGCTCAGTCAATTCATTAAACATTAAAATACGCTTTAAGGATCTGACACTCTCGCAGACGGATGGAAGAGTAAGAAGAAACAAAAAGGGGGACAGGGCCAAGATTTCCCGCTTACACGATACAGGGCTGTGAAAAATGTTCTGTTTCCGCTTTCACACGTTTAATATAAAAAAAAAAATAACCAGTGAATCAAACATGCAGTTTTGGTTCAGTGATTGTATTTATTAACTTTTATTAAGAACAAGATATCTAAACTAGCTATGCTAAAAAAGTAGTCATCCTACATAGCTAAATAATCCTCTCTGATAAACCTTTATAGATTTCTCTAGACACGTAAAGGTCTGATTACAACCAGACTTTCAGAATCAAGAAATCACTTAGCTAGAACCTGCCTGGCAACATGAAGTAGGCTAGAAGGTTTGAAAAAGCAACACTTCTTAACCTGATCTACATTCGAGAACTACTGAGAAACATACTGAGAAATATTTATCATTCTGGGAAGGCTTAAAAAGACATTTCTACGCCTTTAGGAACCTAGAGAAGCACACTTGGAAGCATTGTTCACTAAAGGAGAAACAGTAGTGAACCCTCCAGAATTAAAAACAAAATGGCCGGCCGAGGAAAACTACTCCAGGAGGTCAAATAATAACCAAAAACTTTGCACGCCTCACTTTGTCTTCATTAACATCAGAATTAATGATCGAACAATAAGTAAGAGACAAAAATGGCGTCCAAATTCCCACCTTATATTTAACCAAAACCGTCTTCGTGATCCCCAAGATATTTTGTGGACTGATGAGACAAAATTGGATCTTTTTGGACGGCTTGTCTGAAGGTGCCATTTCAGAAAACGGATATCATATCTAGAGTCAAACAAGTCGGCAGTAGTGTGATTATTTTGGGGCCGAATGACGACCCAGATGACCTCTACGTCTTGCTCTCTATCAAAACACCCTAAAAGGAGAAAGTGGGACTGAGTTATTGATGACCAGATAGAAATCCTCCAAAGCAGACACACCAGTCCTCCAACGCTGCGCCTCTACAGCGTGGCACTGCTGCGTCTCTCCGCCAGCCACTACATCCTCTCATGTATACACAAATAAAGCGGCGTCATCGCTCTCCGCCTCCGTCTGTGGCGCTCGGCCAGGGAGACGCTCACTGAAAGACGAGCCAGCACCAACTGCAAACACTGCCTCGCATCACAGGCTTGTGGTAAACTAAAACTCAGAGATGGCCGATAGGCGTGAGCACGACGGAGGAAGTAATGGCCGATTCGGAATCTGTGGTCAGAAAAGGGCTGCTGGTTCAAGAGAACTCGGATCTAAATGGACCAAAAATGTCCTCTACATGCTCTGAAGGACTCGTGAATCATTTGACTCTGCGACAAGCAGACAAAATGTAACTACTTTAATGTTGCCTATCTTTGGTTGTCGTGATTCATCTTGAGTTTTACAAAGAATCTCTCGGCCAGTTCGTAGTTCCGTATTTGCAGATTTTTCTCTGTAGAACTTGACCCAAAACAGAGAAGAGCAAATCTAAAACGCTTGAGAGAAAAATGCAGTTTGGGAAGGTGAAATACCTGGACGAAATGCTACTTGACGCGCTATTGGCTGGTGTTGCAAAAGCAGCCAATCCATAAGATCCATTCACTTTGCTTGTCCGTGATTGGCTGATCCGCCCTGCGATAAGGAAGTCTGTAAATGTTAGCTAGCTTCTGCGGTTGTGCTAAGACAGTTTCCACTGTGTATATCATTGAATATTAATTTATATCTTGTGTTTGAACTATTAAAATAGGCAGTTGTAAGAGTTTTTTGAGCCAATCTTAAGTACTCAGATTTCAGCTGTTCTTGGGCAGCTCTGGTCCCCAGGCCCCATGAATACCTGGGATACGCTGCACATTTCAAAAGTTGGGGGAAACCTCAACTTTCTGAACCTGGCTTGGAGTAAAACTGGCAAATTTAAAAACAGCTCAGGATAGTGAGAAACGACGCGGAGTCTGTGCGGGTCGAAGCTCCATCAATCTCTGCATTTCGTGGTAATCTAAACACTGGAAGTGGAGCGGGGCGGGGGCGGCGGGAAAACATGTCACACTTCAAACACCGTTACCAGCCCGTAGAGACTGCACCTCATTACACACACGGCTCGCACTTTAAATTACGCAATGTAAATAGAAATTGCCAGCACGCGGATTCCACTGGGTCAAAGTTCCCCGTGTCTTATTTTAGCAATCTTTAAAACCTTTGGTGAATTTTAGGATTTTGCTGGCCGTCCCTCTGTAGCCACGGCACATATTACCAATTTATTAGTGTTATTAACCACAGCCTGTTTGTAATGGTTGGCCTAAAATCGTAACAGCAATTCAGGAGACCTTAACCCTCTATGGCATGGCGTTGCCCTCAGGCAACAAACCACATAGCTGTACCTCACATTGCTCCTTTATTTTATTTTTTGGGGGGCATGATTTTTGACATATTTTTGTCCAAAAAATAGTTCTTTTATGAATATAGTTTTTGTTTGATTTGTATTTCATTTCTCATAATCAGTGTAGACAATCTTGGTGTTCTAGACCAATGTTACCCTGAGGCAACAAACCCAAATCTGGTTCCAGGAGGTGTCAGAGTCCGATTTTATGATTGACATGTAATTAGGGACCACCAAGCTCCCAAAGAATGCAGGAAAATATTTCTTCCCCACAAAAATAAAAAGTCATGCCATAGAGGGTTAAGTATTTTTGAAATTATCAAAGAGGAATAAATCCCATTTGGCTTTTGCATAGCTTTTTAAGGAGAATAAATGATTTAACTAATTACATGTATGGGCAAATGCATAGACTGGAAGCCTACAACACTCCTCGGCTACAGGGTGGACCCCTGGGAACCGGGGTTCGGTACCACAGCCGTGGGTAGTTGTGGTCCTGTGGGGGTGTTTGAGACCCCTTCTAAAAACGGCTGTTTTTACAAATGTAAACATGAATTATACCTAAGCATGCATTAATACACAAATTGAAAGCCATTTTAGCTCAACTGCAGAAGCTAATATCTACAGTCTCCTTTATCGGGGCTCCAGCCAATCAGCGCCAAGGAAAATAAATGGTGCTCCAGGATTGGCAGCTTTGCAAACGCCAGCCAATTAGGATTAGGAATAGATTTCAACTTCCGAAGCTGTAGTTTCTTTCAAATATTTTACATAATCTCTGCTAAAATAAAAATCTGTGGAAAGACTAATTTTCTGTGGGTCGTGTTCCATAAAACAATCTGCGAGTAGATGAATCCACAAATATGGATTTGTGGCTTTCACAGATTTCTGTAAACAGAAAGAGATTACTTTATTGGTAAAGTGACGTAACAACCGAACGCTCTGGCAGCACAGTTTATGCCGCAGCAGTTTAGAATTCGCAGACCATCCAAACAACTTCTGGGGTTGTTTGTGAGCATAAAGGTGATCAGGAAAAATATCTTACACAGCTGGGGACTGGGGTTGTGCGCATCAGAGAAATACTGCTAGTCAGAACTGGAATTGAAATTGCAACGTCAACCTCAATGATGGTAGAATTTTAGGAGGGGGGGTTGTTGTTGTTTTCAAATATAGCTTTTTATCCTAACCATTATTTCCCTTCTACGGTAAATTTACAGGCAAAGTCGGCTCATCAAGAAACGCTTTTATAATCTCTCTGCACAGGAAGCCGGTTTATTAGATCTCCGAGCTTCTGCTCTCAGACACCGTTTCTCCTGCTTCCCGTTGATTAAGTCAACATATAAATCTTTATTTTATGAACTGAGACTCAAGCTGGAGACTTTATTATTATTACTTTTCCATGTCTGCAGTTAATGTGCTGGCAGCTCTATTACTCCTGACTAGTCTCGTGTTTGTAGCAATTTTCATGATATGAATTATTTATTCACTGACTCAAACCTCTATATACGACTAAAGCACATTTCGTCCAGGTATTTCAGAATTCTGATGTAACTTTGACTTTCATTCTGCGAATTTCAAGAGGAATTGAAAATCTATGCAACTGTACAAATGACTCTCTTTAATAGATACATACAGTGTGTTGTTGTTGTTGTTTTAAGCAGGGTTACTTAAAATGGAACTTGTGAAGGTTTTCGGGCGTAACAGTGTGTTGTAATAAAACTTTATCTCTGAATTAATGAGCCCTTGAAAATACTTAGACATTTAAGCACATTATTTACACACACGCTTCCCACATTCCTTAATCCGCTCCAGTGTGCACAACACAGATCATTGTGCATGAATTATATGATGTTATATGACTGCTTTCATCATTGCCATAAGAGCTAAATGATGTGGTTAGATTTAGGAACTACCACGGCATCTCGTAGGTGGACATAGGCAACGATCCTAAGCAAAAGGTTCTCAACATGCCACCTGTGCGCCAGAAAAAGGGAAGCAAAAAGTCATAATGTAGCTTGAAATATTGTAAATAGTAAAAGGCAACAGCAATGTGCAACTAGCCAATAAGCTCATGGAAATTAGGCAGCAAAACGTCAAGACAGTCCGATTCTGGAAATACTCTAGCATAGAAGTATTTCCAGAAAGATGCTCGATAATCTGACCAAAGAGAACCCAAGTTTTCCCAGAAAATACTTTGTAGGTTAAAGAACAATTAACTATAACTTCCAGTATACCAAAAGTTATTTTGTAAGATTCCCTGTAAGTGTTTGGGAAAGTAATCTGTAAACTTACAGGAAGTAACCTGTGATTTTTTATTTTCCAAAAGGAAATTCAGTAAGACCGACCTTAATGTTCTGAGAAAGTGCCTGAATTTTAGGGATACAACTTGTAATTTCACAAAAAATAAATAAATAAAATACACAAAAGCTTCAAACCCAGAGAAAGTAATCTTATAAGAATCGAGTACCTGGTTACAAATCACAGCATGAACACAGGACAGATCCCAAATGCACTGTGGCATTTCTGTGAAGTAAATCACAAGTTTCCAGAAGCTTATCAAGACGTAAACATGCGTGATCTGGGAAAGTAAGCTTTAAGTGCCAGAAGATACATGCATCGCCCAGTTCACCAAACGATTTTTAACCAAGAACAAACTCCTCTCCATTTATAGTCCGTTAATAAATTGTAAGGCGGTGAATATTTTTGGCTTTTACATTCCAGCAAAAGAGCCAAGCCAATGAGAGAGGACACAAACGTTTCTGGATTCCCAGAACCCAATTTATTTTAAGGTGGCCTTGAACTGTGTTTCTGAGTGGAAAATATCTGAGAACTACTTGCAACGGAAAATCGATGAGGATATTTTGGAAGCGACTCTCACGCTCCGTCTTCCTACAAAGCGGTTGGTTAAGGTCGATACTGTTATAGATCAAGAAGAAAAAAAACAACAAAAACTCAAGGTTTCAATTTAAAACCCTGAAGATGATCATTGAGGATTCTCAAATTCTCCTCAAACAAAGCTAAAAGCGAGGTGGAATCTAAAGCGGAGGCGTTTTCCATTTGATCAGTTTCAGAAGAGACATCAGACAGCAGCTCACTGATGTTGCGTTTTAGTCACACAGCTTCTTAAGAAGAGCAAGTCTTCCAGCAGAAATGAGTTCAGATGCATAATATAACAAATCCTGCATTTTTAAAGGGGGGAAAAAAATAAACCTTTTTTGCTTAAAGGTTCAAACTTTCAAACCAAAATGTTGTTGAACCTTTTGATTCGATTTCAGCTGTGAGTTTGCACCTCTCTTCAGCTGTAGTGCATCTGATGAGAATAGTGGGGGAGAAATCAGCTGAGTTTTATCATCTGTTAACTGCCAATTTTGACCCCAAAGCTTTGGCTGTCTTCTAGAAAGCTACAGAATACAAAAAAATAAAAGGTTTTCCAGCTCTTTTACTTGTTATTCTCTCCTTATGCAGAAACAGTTTCACTGGCATGCATTTACGCCCCATTTCTTTTTTTACTGATGTTTGCTTTATGTTCCATTTTCTGCTAAATGATCCACTGCGGCGTCTCTCTGACAGATTCCACGGTTCGGGTCTCCCACACATCCGAGTAAAAGGCGAACTGAGCCCGGGGGCGCCGGAAACTCCCGAGCTCCTTTCAAATTCAAACCGTGCCACCTGAACAGCTCCCTGTTCTCCTGGGACGTCTCCTCCTCCGCCGCGGCGCCGCGCGTCCTCTAGCTATGTTCGAAATAAATAAGTGAGCGGAACGGCGCCTGCGCCTGTGCCTGCGCCTGCGCCTGCGCCTGCGCCTGCGCCTGCGCCTGCGCCTGCGCCTGCGCCTGCGCCTGCGCCTGCGCCTGCTCCAACCTGTCGCAGCATCCCTCCGCTGTGTCAGGTCTGACGCCTTGTGATTACGGAGGGCGAGGACGACGGAATCCAGTTTGGGACGCCAATTCCCAGTCAGAACGGCTCCCGCAGATTGCGCGGACATAAAGGTGAGTCTCCCTGTGGTTTATTTCACAAACTGCTCTCTGTTCACATCCGAGCAGATGTCTTCCTAACCCTCATTGGACCAAACTGTGAGTATCCAACCAGGAAGCCCCTCCTCTCCTCTCCCGTCCCCCCCAGTGAAACCAGTCTCGGCTCCCTCACAGCTGGAGGTCCGCAACTCCTCAACAACTTGCCTCCATGACCGGAGGACCTGTTCTAAACATAACTTCAGCGATGAGACGGAGGATGTTTTTCCTCAGCGCTCTGCTCTCTGCAGCTGCAGCGTTTTGCCGGTAATGAATCATTAAGGCTCTGAATGTGGAGTTTAAAACGTCCAAGGAGTGTGAATCACTGAGACGTTTTCCTGCAGGTGCCGCACTTAAAGGTTTCCCGAGAAGAAAAGCCTACACCAAAAAATAAAAAATAAAATAAAATACACCAACATCCATTCTGAACCCCAGTTAAGGTACATATAGTGTAAAGGCGGCTGACTTTCCTCAGTTTGACTGTAGTTATTCAGTAATTAGTGCCTCAGCTGGTGGTGGAAACAATATGTTTATTATGAAGTTACATTCCAAATGCAAAGCACTGTTGGTATTTATTATTCTTACTAAAACTAAACATTTAACTATGATGTAAAGATCTGTGGCAGTCATATATCTATTTTAATGATGTCAGTTCTTGCGTTAAAGTGTGAAAAAAATCACACTTTTCACATTTGAGCTTTAACTGCTTCTGAAAACAGCCCAGGCTCTTTGTTGGTAATAAGTTAACGGGTTTTGTTGTTGTTGTTGTTGTTTGGAAAACGAGCCATTTCCAAAACCTCCAAAATGTAACGTCACAAATCAGCACCTAGCAACCCAAGTGGAGCTCCAGCAGCTTTTGGTGTCGCAGCTCTCTGTGCTGTACAATGGCTGCTGGAAAAGACGAGTGTTTTGTTGTTCAGGAACCACTTTCTGCATCCTTGGTGGTTGTGCAGGGGGCCCCACTTCTGCTTTTCCAAGGCGTACAGTTGTAAAATTGCATATTTGTTTTTTGTCATTTTCACGTGCGAGTGTATACATTGAGCTGCGGGGGGCGTGGCCAGCAGCAGCTAACATGGATTTAAAGTGACAGGAGGCCCTAAAAATAACTCTAACTATAGGCAGAACTGAGCAAACTAAAATGTCATTATCTAGGAAGGATTTTAACCTGTTCAAGGAAGCATAATAGGTTTCAAATACATCAATTACTAATAATTTTGTCTATTCATACTGACCTAAAACAAGAGAAATTTCATCTGATTTAACTTCACACAGTGAGGATATGACTGTAGGTAGCAAAAGTTTATTCTCTTGGGTTATTGCTGATATTTTTCCATTTTGGCATCGTGTCAACGTACAACTTCCATGCACCAGACCCGCAGACTGCCGAATCCCCTGGTTTTTATCAACGCTTGCAGACGACAAACTGATTAATACGGTGCTTTAGTAGAAAAAGCTCGTCGACATGCTTAACTTGTATCTCTGATGCATTTATACTGTGCCTCAAAGAGCATAAATATTCGCAGCGCGCCGAGGTTATTTGAGTCCACGCGCATTCACTGTCACTGAGGTCAGCTTGCTCGCATACAGCAGCTGACTGCCCTTCGTCACTCAGATTGTCCAGATGACTGCGAGGACCCAGGAATGACTGGATTAACCCCACAGAGAGACCAGACAGAGGCCGGGTGGAGGGTTAGCGAGTCCTCCTCCAGTCTTCCTTTTACTCTTTCGTTGATCGTTGCCACTTTTTGTGCACCACAGAATCCACTCTTAGCCTCGCAGGTTGCAGGATGTCGTCTGCTTTCAGTTTCTTGGTACATTTTAATTTGGAAAAACAACCTTTTTTTTCTTGAAATGTTCTCCTTTTTTTCTGTCTTTTTAAAAACTACAAACCGCAGCCTCCCTTTGATTTCCCCTTAGATTCGAAAATGATTTGTTGAATATTTTATTTCTATGTTTCATTATCTCTATTAATTTTCCTCCTGAGTGCCCTTTATCTTCCAAATAGTTAGGCTAATTAAAATAAAAAACAGGCAGATGTTCGCTTCTACCCGACGCAGGCAGGAGGGACCGGAGGAGTGCCTGCTGCGTTGAAACTATATTGATTCAGAACAGGAATTAGATTTTTATTTTATTACTTTACAGATAATCTTATTTCTAATAAAAACGCTGCAGGGTGGGAAAGTTTAGGCCTTTCCCAGTTTCTTTCAGGATTTTCTAGCAACGTCTGCATAGCTTTAAAACTAACAAATGGTTAGTTTTATCTCTGCCTCCTTTAGCTAGGACATTGTGACCGGATCCTCAAAATACTTTTTTCACCTCCAGTCCAAGTCTTCAGTCTTAACCAAAGATGGCTGTGGGATGTCCTTATCTTCTCTTTCTAAGTACTCAATACATTTTCCAGGACTTTCTCGATATCAACTTAAATTCCCACACCAGTTTTTGTTTCTGCCACCAAACAAACGGGCCAACAATTCAACTCTTTAGTGTTTCAGATGCTCCCAGAACCTGATCTAATACCTCCATCCTTAGATCAGCTGCTTGCCACACTGCTGGAGTCGCTAATAGGTCCTCTGGTTGTTGCCATGACCGCCAATGATCATCAGGTCACAACTCTTGGCATCAACCCCTTCCACCACATCCAGCTCACTTCCATATGAGAATCACTCTTCAACAGAAAGTCTGATTCTTGCACTGTGTCATTATACATACGAAACCAAACCCATTCAGATAATATGGAATATTTCTGAATAGTGGTTCATATGCGAGGTTACAGAAGAAAACAAAAAAACCGACAAGAATAAAGGAAGGATTTGATTTATACTCCCGCATCCATCTGTCAAGTTCTGTCTTTGCTCTTGGAGAAAATGCTGCGCTGGCATTCGGTTGTCAGCATATTTGCGCGAGTGTGTTGAAGTCGGGGTGTGTGTGTGATATAGGATCGAATGCTCCCCAGACGATAAGATGCCTATATTTAAAATAACCGAGAGAAACTGTGGGGAAAGGACAATGAAGGTGTTTCAGAAACAGAAGAAAGCGGAAGACGTTAGACCGAAGCTTCCTGTCGCTCTGTTTGCTTTCCTTCTCTGCGAGTTTTCAGATACAGGAACACATATATATATATTTATATATATAAAAGAAAGACTTTAATGTCTTTGCAGATGTGGTTGTTCAAAGGGAAAGCATCCATACTTGCCATGGACAAAATTTCCATGGCTCAACCCTCTGGGGTGGCTGCTCTATGTGATGCCTGCAGGCAGGGCAGTCAATCAAATCCACTTTGTCTATGAAGTCACCCTGCTGTAGGTCGCGCAGATTGACGTCCTGAAACGTCCTGCCGAAATAACCACAGGATCCTGGAGAAGAAAATAACTGACCTCCACTTAAGCCATGAACCCGAACCTCAATTTACAAAAGACCAAATCAAGTTTTCCAGCGAAGGAAAACGGCGTTGCTGTGCAGGAGTGACCAGCGGCTTTCTCCTCGCGTCGTACAGTTTCAGGTTACGTTGCGCATGGAATAGGCGACTCTGCTGAGTGACAATGTTTTGCCAAGATTCTTCGATGTCCACGTGGGTTTATGGATGGCTGTGGTGTGGAGGGTTCGTCATGAAGTGCTGCCCTGGAGAGAAACTGAAAGGTCAAGGTCATTCAATAATCCTTCGTGCCTTCTGCGCTTAGATTTCCTCACTCTACCTGAGATCCTGTCCACACTGACGCAGTCTGCAGCCTGTCTGCATCAAGCAAGCGGCTATTTTTATTTTTCTTTCTTGACATGTGTCTTGCTTAGACCTCTCTATGTCAGCACTTGAAGGATAGCTGTTAAATGTGGGTCTCTGTTGAGATTTTGCTTTTCCCACAAAGGGAAGAAAAGTTTGAACGTCTTATTTCTGTGGATGCTCATTTTCTGTCTCAGTATTTTCTGACTCGCACTTTTGCTTCAGACTGTGAGAGAGTCCCACAGTGCCTCAGTCTGTCAGAGGTTTATTTGCTGAGGTCACAAAGCCGCGAGTGTGTGTTTCAGCAGCTTCTCTGTCAAACACACCACACCAAAATACCCTTACTGTCTCCTCGGTACAGTCCACTTCACGCTTTCTCACACATTTTACCATGGCAACAATGCCATCATTCATGCAGTAGTACTGACATAGGATTATAAAGATTTTTTACGACTTATTTCACTGTTAGCAGCGATGACAATCAATGGCACCGCCCACTGAAGAAAGAGCTAATTTAGAAGGAGAGAGTCTGGAATAGTTCCTATGGGAAAAGCAGCTGAGATAAAACACAGAAAGTCCAACTTTTACACTGAACCTTTTCTTTTTTACTCCTAACTTTAACCCCACCAAAATATCCCTTTAACATCAGTAATGACATTTAGAAAGTAGCAATGCTGTTCTAGAGAAACAGGGAAATCTTAAACATCAACACGCAAGGACAATAAGGGCATTAGTGAAAAATGGATCCCAAAAACAACCCTTGATGGTTTAAGTGAGACACATTTTGTTTTTAAAAGCAAAAGCATGGTTACAAGCATGAGACACGGTGGTGGAGGTGTCATGTTTTAAGAATGTTTCCTGTAACATTCTCAAGTAGCAGTACTTTGGGTCAGTGATGAAAATAACAATGGGTTCATCCTTCAGCATTTTGTCACAATCTATCTTTCATATGCTATCTAATGAACAGGATATTGCTGGATGTAGCATAAAATAAAATAGCCTGCATGCATACCATTTCTCAATCTAAGGTTAAAATGTCAATTGTTGTATTATGTGACATCCTAAACGGTGTACAACCTCATTCTAAACCAGAGACTGTAGGCGCTTCCACATTTCTTCCTGTTTTTCCCAAATTTAATCAGGTTTTTCAGTAACCCCGGGGAAATCTTCCTGCTCACGCTCACATTTACACACATACACACTCTCTCCTTGACGACGATAAACATGTTGGGAGTGATATTTTTTGTTTCCTTTTCCGTCTGCCTTTGATTCCCTTTGCCATCTGCTGTCGCCAGCAACTCCTCAAGCCACAGCTCCGTTCGGAAGAATGGTGCTTCTGGTCTTCTCTCTCAAGAAATCTCTCCTGCCCCTGCCCCCTCAGGTAGGAAATTTACCATTTTTTACCATCAACTCCTTATCTTCCTGTTATTCCTTTAACGATAATATGGTGTCTTATTAATCTGAAGTCCACGGCTATCAGCTCAGAGTATAAACGGAGTTGTGTTTAGCTGTTTGTGTCTGTCAATCATCCCAGCCGAAGCATTGAGGACTTGCGGCGTTGCTGAAGGATGCAACTGTTTTTAATGTGATGCGTTGTTTTTGTTTTTGTTTTTCTCAGCAGGGAAGGCCGTCTCTGCACATTTGATTGACACTGCCACTTCCTTAAATTTCATTTCGGTGCTTTTACAGCAACAACAAAAAAAAATATGTCCATGAATTTTTGATGGGTGAAGAAAAAAAAATAAGCATTGCCTCTCTTTTTTCAGGCGTTTGACAAGATGTTCAAAGCCTGTAGTGAAATAATTAAAAAAACACACACACACACACATCTAGATGGGCTTATAGTTTCCAGTCAGTCCACAAGTCCAAGGTTCAGTCATTTTCAAACTGTAGTTTTGTTGAAATAATCGACCTTAAAGAGTCCAAATTATCTTAAAAATAAGCCCCACATACAATAATATTCTAAATAATTTCTCTTCATTTAACATGGGATTATCACCATCTACAGGCCAAGTTGTGAAACGGCAATAATCTACTGTACATTGAGATTACTAGATGAAGTGATCAAGGACATATAGGGAAGAGAAATGTTAATTCGCAAACAATATTTGCTTTTACAAACCTGTTGACTAATATTATTTTGGAGTTTTTGAGCAGGTAATATTGTTAGGCCAGTACCACCAACAAAATTAAAAGAAAAACGGCGACACAGCGCCTCCTGGTGGTCAAATGTGAACATAAATTATTGGTGGCCAATAATCTTATTTCATCAAAATGCTTTAATGTAGGCTAATGTAATTGTGGGCTTAAAAATTAGATCTTTAATGGTTTTTAATGGGGCACAACATTGTAATATTTTATTTTAGGCTAATCCGAGGACTAATTTGGAGATATATGATATACAAAACAGCCAAAATGCCTTGAAAGAAGAATGAAAAATATATAACAGCAAAAGAAAATCTCTCTGATCTCTAGATTTTGCAAAGGAAAAGTATCTTACAGAAAGGCCTGGGTTAGCCGGTCAGTGAATTTATAATCAAGTGTTTGTATTTTTAATTTATATGGAGCATTATGTCTGTCTATCACATTATGGACAGGATGTAAATTGTAAACCACTTACGAAGCTGCGGACAACTAATCTCGACAAATATGTAAAAACAAAATGTAACACTAGAGGGCGCATTAGTTCTTGCCCAGGTGTGGGATGCGAAATCACATCTTTAATATTGACTTAAAACTGTAAGTAGCGACTCAATTTATGTACATTTAACCAATGTTTCAGTGTCTACAATTATTTATGTCACTACATCAACTTTTGTTTTAGTGGTTTAAATCACCCGTGAACATTTTACTTATAGAGGACAACAGGTGACGGATGTATTGTTGTTCAGGAAGCAGTTTAAAAGCAGCTGCGGTGATTTTTAGTAGGCTGAAGGTCATGAGGGGTTTCCCGTTTGCGTTCACTCTCCTGACCACAGAAATAAATGAGAGCTTTCTCGGGTTTTGCAGCGTCGTGGGTCTCCTCCCACCCCATCCTCACGGCCTACTCAGGTGACGATGCTGCTGCTGTGGGCGGAGCTCTGTCTCCTATAACCTGAGGGACCCGGTAGTTCCCTGCGCAGAGGGGCTCCAACCACTCCACCTGTGAACTATGTGTTAAAAGAAACTAAGGTAAGTCTCATATATATGTTGCATTCAGCCGGTGAGTTCCCTCTTGGTCTCCTAGAAGAGTTTCAGAATGCATTGAGATAATTCTTACATTTCTGTGACATATGCACCTATTCTCTTGTAAGTTACAAGAGACAAAATAGCCACTTTTAATCAGAACCGTGAGTTGGTAGATGTTAATGAAACTTCAAGCTGGAAGAACCCAACATGGACCATTTTCATTGATTATAATATGCAGAAGCAGTGCGTTTTGTCATAAAAATACTCCAAAGTTTTTTTAGTTTGTTCAAACTCATAAGAAGTCCCAACAATATTTATTCTATTTTTATGTTTATTTTTTGTGATAGTTTTGTTTCGTTTTAGAATTATGCCATCATCCCCATCTTTGTTGCGTCCTTCCTTGATATCTTAACTTTTTGTTTTACGTAGTACAGCTTTAGAGAACGACAATAAATCAGTCAAATCTCAATCTCCACCTGTTGTTTGTGTTGTGTAAAGTTGGTACGAGCAGTGTAGCACAGCTAGCTATACAAGAAGTTAGAACAGAATTTTGACATTTAAATTACTTCAAAATTCCCTCTTGTTGACATAGCAAAATAAAGCTGACACTGCTGACCTGAGTTTTTCTAAGTGTTTCAATTACAAACAACTGCTTATTTTTAGAAACGTGTCGCACCTTTTTATTTCAAGACTTTTGCAGTTAAAGTCTTCCGAACATTGCTTTGAGCTTCGCTGCAGCGTGGAAATCAAACACTCATTCTCACTCACGGCCATCTGAGAACTGTCGACAGTAGCCACTGAAAACCTTCACAGCTGAGTAAACGCTCAGGTGTTGCTGTAATTAGAGCCCACGTTTGCAAATGCGGAAACTTATTCCTGGAAAATTCACTCGGAAATTTTCCAGAACTGCGGAAAATTTCTGAATGTGCACTTTCATTTCAGTGCATATTCCTGCCCAGTTAACTCGATTTTCTACAAATTATCTCTTATGGAGAGTATGTCCACCTTGTAGCATTTCCTGCAGCAGGATGCCATTTACAAACCTGAGGTTGTTTCCCGTCGACTTTGCGCTTCTAAAGCTCCAGACCTAAATAAACAATTTTTTTTTTAGCCTGTAAATTCAAGAAGTATCACTTAGAGTTGAGGTAATTCGCTAAGGTAAACCCTTTAACATTTTTGTACTAAGATACCAAAATGTCACTAGATAACACACAGCAATTCATTCATGCTTGGTTTTAGTTCTGTTGAAGTTAGATTTGCGTTGAGACTGCAGCTTGTGCCCATCTGCAGGAAAACCAGATGCTAATAATCTGGTGTAATCTTATTTGACAAACCACAGGGTTTTCACTTTCAGTTGACTTCTTTTGATCTTTCTTCCACGGCTCTTTCAAACAGCAGAGCAGCAACTCCAACGTGTTCATATTATGATTTCAAAGAGTCACACTTTTGTGTAATCAACTATTTGTGGTCCTCTGGGCTTTTGGCTTTGGCGTTTCAGTTTGTAGAGTAAAGTAAAAAAATTAACAGCTATAATGTGGTTTATTTAACTACATATTTTTGATGTGGGTGTTTTCAAAGTCATATTGAAGTATGACTTTCAATAGATTACCAGTAACTTTTTTAGTTACTGGTAATCTATCTTAGTTACTTTCCAAATCAAGTAATGAGTAATTAACTAAGTTACTTTTTCAAAGTAACTATGCCAACACAGAGCCTTCCTGGCTGGTCGCTGCATGCTGTGCGGTTTATTTTAGCATAAGCTGCACGATGCGATGCCACTGGTAGTAAGATGAGTGAGAAACCAGTCGAAGTTCAAAGAAAAGCCTATTGAGCTATTGATTCAGACCACTTTATAGGATTAGAGTGAAATGTTTGGTGCAATGCTTAGGTCTACGCAATCCTACTAAACACTATTCAATCGTGTTTGTATTTTTCTTGCAGGATGTGAACTTTCTCCTGATTTGATGAAACCATCCACCAACCTTTCTGTGAGCTGATAAATGTTAAGCCACGCCGACTTTCCAAAGCGAGCCATTAACTACTAAAGCTCAGAAGTTAATTGCAAAATCAGATTCTTACATGTGATTCGGGAAATTATATCTTAGGTCATTGTTTCTGTAAATGCAGATCAAAACTTTGTCTGATTGGCTCAAAAGATAGGTCATCTAAGCGATCTAAGAAGTCTTCAACCATGGCTACAAATGCCACCATGGAAGCAGCAGACATTGTTGTCATCGTAATTTACTTCATCCTGGTGCTGGGGATCGGCTTCGCGGCAATGCGAAAATCCAACCGAGACACTGTGAGCGGCTACTTCCTGGCTGGTCGCTCCATGAACTGGTTCGCCGTGGGAGCGTCTCTCTTCGTCAGCAACATTGGAACTGAGCATTTCATTGGACTCGCCGGGTCAGGGGCCGCTAGCGGGTTTAGCGTGGCTGCGTGGGAATTCAACGCTCTACTGCTGCTTCAGTTACTGGGTTGGGTGTTCATCCCTGTGTACATTCACTGTCAAGTCTACACCATGCCAGAGTACCTGTGCAAGCGTTTCGGAGGGAAGCGCCTGAAAGTGTATTTTGCGGCTTTGACTCTGGTGCTTTACATCTTCACCAAGTTGTCTGTGGACCTCTATTCGGGTGCCTTGTTCATCCAGGAATCCTTAGGGTGGAACCTTTATGTTTCCATCATCGTCCTCATCGTCATGACAGCTGCGCTGACAGTCACTGGAGGTCTGGTCGCTGTCATCTACACAGACACAGTCCAAGCAATTATGATGATCGTCGGAGCGCTCTGTCTGACAGGCATCGGCTTCGCCAAAGTCGGAGGCCTTGAAGGTTTTGCTTCTGTCACTTTTTCCACAGAGTTATACTTTTTTTTTCTTTTTTTAAATCAATTTACAGCTAAAGTGATGGATGCTAATGCTTGGCTTCTTTTGTCCGTTTTAGGGCTAAAAGAAAAGTACATGCAGGCCAGTCCAAACATCACTGCCATTCTTCTGTCTTCACCTAATCTGACATATTCTGAATCCTGTAAGCATCATCTCCACCCAAAAGCAAATGCTCTGAAAATCCTGAGAGGCCCAAAAGATCCAGATCTGCCCTGGCCTGGTTTCTTGCTGGGTCAGACGCCTGCCTCAATCTGGTACTTTTTCTCTCTTACATTTAATTCCTATTCCACAAACTTCTCAAAAACAGTCTAACTTTAAATCACAATCCAACCCCAATGAGCAACTGAAGCAGAATTAAGCATCGCCTGTAGTTTCTGCCTTATAACTCATTACACTGAGCCAGCGTAAAAAAAACAACTAATCCAAGTCTTAATTTGTTAATGAGACCTAAAATGCAGATGATATCTGGAGATTATGTTTAAATGATTTTATTTATACTGGCACTCTATGAAAGCCAGAGTGTATAAAAAAGAAAACTGTGTTTGTTTGCCATGTTTTGTGATTTATTTTACCAGTGATTTCTTGTGTTAAACCAGAGTCAGTGCTTGCTTGATTTGACTTCTAGTTTACCAAAAAATGGATGATTTGTTTGCTTTTTCAAATGTTGCTTCCCTATTAAACAACTTCAAAACATGCATTCCAGGTACTGGTGTGCAGATCAGGTGATCGTACAACGAGTTCTGGCCGCAAAGAACATTGTTCATGCCAAAGGGTCAACCATCATGGCAGGTTTCCTCAAAACTCTCCCCATGTTTGTCATGGTCATGCCAGGTAGAGACATCTTATTGCATTTTGATGAACTAAATCCCAACTGCTTGAATCATCCATAACCTCCTGTGTGTGTTTATCTAAATTCCAGGGATGATTTCCAGGGTCTTATTTACTGACCAGTTGGCGTGCATCGGCCCAGACCACTGCATGCAGGTGTGCGGTTCTGCCGCCGGCTGCAGCAACGTGGCGTACCCTCGCCTCGTCATGTCGGTGATGCCTGTCGGACTTCGCGGCTTGATGATGGCGGCCATGATTGCTGCTTTGATGAGCGACTTGGACTCTATCTTCAACTCTGCGAGCACCATATTCACGCTGGACATTTACAAAATGCTGCGAAAGGACACGTCGCCCAAGGAGCTGGTGATAACCGGCAGGCTTTTTGTCATCCTTATGGTGGCCCTCAGTATCGCTTGGGTGCCGGTTGTCATCGAAATGCAAGGGGGACAGATGTTTTATTATATCCAAGAGGTGTCTGATTATTTAACGCCCCCTGTGGCAGCGCTATTCCTGCTCGGTGTTCTGTGGCAGCGCTGCAACGAGACCGGTGCCTTCTGGGGTGGAGTGGTAGGCTCTGCTCTTGGCGCTCTGCGGTTACTCTTAGCCGTAGTTTACAGAGAACCGTACTGCGGCCAGCCGGATGAGCGGCCGTCCTTCATCAAACAAATCCATTTCATGTATGTGGCGGCCATCTTGTTTTGGGTTTCAGCTATAACGACTATCGTCGTGAGTCTCTGCACGCCTCCGCCGGAAAAACAGCTAATCAGAACTACCACTCTGTGGGGGTTAAGGCAGAGAATGAAGTTTAACACACTAGCAATAGATCAAGGTGAAGAAAACCTTAACAAAACAAACGTGACTGAAAATGGAGGTGGTGTTGTTGGTGAAGAAACGCTCCATAGCCACCAAACGAAGCTTAGGAGCACTGATGGTAGAGATGAAAACACTCAATCGGCCAATGGGAACATAATCCCAGCCCGGTCATCACTACAGAATGACTCGTATAATCTGATAGCTGAGCCTATGCTGGAGGGCGAGGGAGATGGGAGAGAAGTGAAGGATGTGGAAGAGGGGAAGGAGTGCCGTTTGGGGGAAGGAGGAGACTCTGCGAAAGTTTGTGGGGGTATTTGTGGCCGCCGGAAGAAATCTTCGCAGAGTCGGGTCATTACAGCTCAGGAGCAGGAGAGGATTGTAAATAAGCTTCTTTATGAACCTCCCAGAACCAGAATCATACTAAACACAGCACTGGTATTGATTTGTGTGATTGGGATCTTTCTTTATTTGTATTTCTCCTTATAGACAGCAAAAATTCTCTTAAAACGAGGTACTGCTCCTAAATTTATTCCTTATCTCCCTGAATTTACTGTAATTTTATGACACCATGTTGTGGCATATAGTGCACTTACCCCACTTCAGATATTAATACTTCCAAGTCATACACAAAACTTTTTAAAATGCTTCTCTATCATGATATTGACTATAGTTGGTTGCTGTACATCTTGGAGTGCTGGCAGCCGGCCTGACACCACCAGCACTTTATATTTTGTCACATGCGTCTAACAACAGTAATGTGCGTTGCTCTTACAGATCACAGCTAAAGCAAATCATCTATTTTTAAAGATTTTCTGTACACATTGTAAAAGCAATTTCATTCAGGTACTGTGTAATTTTCTAAGAACAAATGTAAAATCTGATGATCCTTAAGGTATTTACTTTAAAACCTACACTGATGGATGCAAGTGTGATTGTCTTGATCGCAAAACATCATTGTGAGCTGTAACCCAGACGAGTAGTTTTTATTAAAATTTCTATTGCTCGCAACTTTTGACATATTTTCCAGAATGTCCAACACAATAAAAATAAGACTGAAATTAACACTATTGAGTGTACAGGCTCTGAAATTTAACATTTTTGTTTATTTTGAACATAAGTACTTTGACTGGGTTCAGTGAATCAGAGGAAATGGAAAATATTGAAGGTTTTTGATCCGATGTTCTGACAGAGACTGATTAAATGGCATCGATGTGAACACACTGTTGGCATGCACGGACTTATTTGGGTACTCTAATCCTTGACCACACTTTTGGTTTTACTTTTGACCTTCCTACTTTTCAAGATTTTCTTAATTTCCATCTAAAATAAAAAAAACCCCACAAAAAACCACAAAACAACCACGAACCATTGATGTCAGAGAAACCCTTGTGACATCAATTAAACACCACCAGCCAATCACAGGACACCTTCCTGCACCAGTGGAAACTTACAGATTTGAAATGGAAAGTTACTTGTCGACGTTTACACAACAAGACCCATTTGCTGAAAATTGTACAGCTCAGCAACAACAAGCCAACTCAAAGTACTTTACATGATGAAATGGAAACAACAAACAAGCAAAAACATTACATTGCAATGGCACCTCCAAAGAAATCTCACCAGCAGTTGTACCTTCTTGAATAATTGAGCTTTTCATTATTTCACTGTCAATATGATTGTTGACCAGCTTTTTTAAAGGTTCTTGTATTTAAAAAAACCTCATCCTAGATTATGTGTGTTCTCGTCTGTGAGAATAAGATGCGCATGAGCACATACTCTTAGTGTTTGTGGTTTAAAACCAACAGGTTGCTGGGAAGTAACATGGCTATTTTTATTTATTTCAACCACTTCCTGGAACAAACTGGGTCTGGTTGACCCATAAAAGGCGTGAAGTGTAAATGTAACGTTTAAAATGCAGCACCTGTTTTGGGAACAATAGTGACGTGCGCTGCTTTATGAATGTGTGCCAGTAAATCCCCAATTCATATTACATTAAAAAAAACTGAAGAACTTTCCCATCAGTCCATCTGAGGGTTGATTTTTGGTGACCTCTGGAAAAGTAACACATCTGAACATTTGCTTTACAGGTGCTGCTTAGGAAATTGCTAATCTAATGTGTGTATTTACATTTATAAAAGATCAACCAAGTTGGGTTGGAGGCCATCGTCTGGCCCATTTAGTTCTGTTGTTATTAGAACCCATCAAGGCAGACCACTGAGTTACACTTTTACACGTCAAACCCATGCAGTTTATTTCCTGTCTCCATGATTCTGAGAAAATACTTTTTTTTTTGCAGACAATTTGATTTCATGCAGTGAGTAGCAAAACCTGAAACATGGTGAGTTTCAGTTTTTAAAATATATGTATGTATATATATATATATATATATATATATATATATATATATATATATATATATATATATATATATATATATTATTTTTTTTTTCCTGGAAGTGAGGTGCAGCAATCGAGAAGCTTCAATAGGAAGTAAGATAGTGTGATTGATAAGCACTAAGATCTCATAAGTAACAATCTGACTCAATTTTCAAGACACTATGACTTGTATTAATTTGCAAACCTTTTAGAAGACTTAGAGCATAAAAGGGTACATATTAAATAGAGGAAAGGGTCTCAGTGTTAAATTGAGGCACAAAATGTTACTCTTTTATTCCTAAAATTAGGTCTTGGAGAATGCCAATAATATGCTGCAAAAAAAAAAAAAAAAAAAAAAAAAAAAAAAAAAGCTACGTCACAAATTCAAAACCAAAACAAGGTCGGTTCATCAAGATTTAGTGTAGCCTATCACACCAAATCCTTAAATGACAACTTCTAATGTGTATTTTAAAGGGCAAATATCAATATATCTGTCTATCTCTTGACTACTGGAGAAGTTAATGAAAACACAAAAATTTAATCATGAATTCATCATTCCATATATACATATACATACACCGATTTGATTGGGTTCAATTTTTACAAATTCCCTAATCAAGATCTCATTTTAAGTTGTTAATATCGCGAGACAAACCCTTTAAAATCTCGCGATTTCTATTGAAAAAAAAATAACGTTTTGGATGGGTTGTCAAGTTGGCTGCATTTAGAGATAAACAAGAAGTATAGAAGCCGGATACTTTTAAACAAAGCAAAGATATTTAAGTAAATCGTAGCTAATGCCATTACTATGTTAATTGTATAATTAACTGACTAATTTACATAATTTGCTTTTTTTCACAATAGATCTATTTTTTACATTTACCTCCTTTTATTTTGAAAGTACCGGATGTGTATGTACGTTTTAAGGCTGCTCGCTTGACCGTCCGCGGACTGCTTCTCTGCCTCAGCTGAAGAACAAATCGACGCAGCTGGGTTTGCATCAAGTATCAACCCTTGACGCCTAAATAGAGGAATTTACCATCACTTCAAATTCAACAGCATCATTTTTGCAGCGTTAAATAGAAACAGTAACCAAATGAAATAAGTGTCAACTAGCCGTAACCACAGAAACAGGCTAGAGGCAAAGAAGCCAAAACAAAACATCAAAACCCGGCAAACAAAGAGGTCCTTTTTTCAACGCCAACATTTTTCCTCCATATTCAATAGTTATGAGTCATGTGGCCGTCGAAAATGCCCACGGTCTAGAGCAGCAGGTAAGCCGTGTCAGTTTGGTGTGTCAGAAGTGGTTCTTGGAAAGTGGGACAGCAGCGAGGATAAACATTAGCTTGCCGGCTAGCCTGGTACCGTTAGCGAGATGCTATCGTGCTAGCTAGCTCGGGGTGCGTTTGAATCTTTCACCCGCAAGAGACTCCGCTCAGACACTTAACCGCAACTCTGAATTTATATATGCTGTGTCTTTATATTGTATAAAACCAACAATAAAAATGAATGTAGTATTTCAGGTTTAATCAGTGAGGAAAAATGTTTGTTTTTGCGAAGCCAAGCATCTCTCCAACCCCATCAGCGTCTCCGTGTTGAACATATTCAACGCACCCTTTCAACTATTACGTTCACTGCGTTTTGCCTTGCAGCTTAATACAGTGATAAAACGGAGGTACGAGAAAATACAGCTAAAGTGAGCCTTGCAAATAAACTATACGGGCTTTTACACCCGAAACGCTGGTTTCTAAAACTATAACCAGTGTGATGGTGTTGATGGTATTTACCCGTTCAGTAAATTTCTTCTGCGTCATCAAAAACGTAGCTGTCTGGTCAGGCAGTTTGGATAGCAACAGAAAAGTACTGCATGTACTTAAATGATATTTTGATTATAAAAAGCCCTCGAAATGTTTTTTTGTAACAAATATACACATTTTCAGCATTTGTAAGGATGCAAAATATGCAAAAAGCTGCATTGGGAACAATTTGTTCAGTGTGCCATCCCCGTCTCAAATGAAGCAAATGAATAGATAAACCTCTTTCATCCTGCAGCAGCAATGAGATGGATGCAGTTTTTTCAGTCTATTTTAAAATATTCCCTTTTTTTTAAGTTGAATGAACTGTGTGAAATAAGTTAATTTAGAGCGAGTTTGCAAAATAATTGGTTACAATAAGTTTAATTTAAGGTAAATGCTATACTTGTATATTTTCCATATTTTGAATGTGATGGAATTAACAAACGTAAACACTGAAATTAGTAAGAAAATGCATAACTATAATGTGCATAAGTGCAAAGCATGTTTTTTGCTCAAAATCTGAGTATTATAATAGTGAACACCAATATGCAGTGTACAAACCGTCTCTGAATAAATTTCTCCCATTGTTTTCTACTTTCAGTTTGTACAAACTTTCATATCCACATTTTGATGAGTTTTGGAGACCAATAGTTACAAAATTGGTCTCCTTTCACATATAGTTAGACTTAATCATAATTAAATGTATTATATTCTTGAAGCCTTTATTGCACTGTTTCATATGATTTTCTGATCCTGTACAAGCCAGTTCATTGTCACCAAATCTGAGTAATGAAATAAAAGTAGTTAAATAATAGTGTTTTTGTTCGTGTAACCCGCTCATGTGTTTCTGTTCTGGTTCTCCAGCTTGCTGTCCTAGACTTGAGTGCTCCAGATGGACAAGTCGGAGGTACTAGCAGTAAGACGTAGACATGTTTTTGTTGCCGTTCTCTGCTTTTTATTTCACCTTGGGTAAAAACGAACAGTGAAACAAACTCAAACTCAAAAGTTGACGTTAATCTCAGCTTAATTTTAGTAGGTGCTGTATTTGGAAAACAAATGTATACTTTATAGTTCAGGATTTACTCAGGGTAAATAATAAGCAGATTAAGCACATTTAAAGTAACATTTTTGATTTTATAAGGACTGTTTTTTGTAATGGCTCCAAGTGAAGTTTAAAAGCCTACTAGAATAGCCAAGTATTATTTGGTGTTACTCCTATTTAATGAGTTTAAATCAGGTGCTTAATTTGGAACAGACCCGTTTCCTGTTTGTAAAGATGTACACGTCTATCATAGTTTAATTGTTTATTCCACCCTAAAAGACTTATGTTGTACAGGTTACATGGATGGAAGTTCAGAACTGATTCACAATGGTCTTTTTTTACATTACAAACCTGGCCAGCTAGCAGGGTGTAAAGTCTTTCCTTGTCCACCAAAAGTAACAGCATGTGGTCGTAAACGATGCTTTGTGATTGTGTTTCTCCAGGGCGATACGTTCCTCCACATTTACGGAACAAAGACGCATCCAAGAACGGTGAGAAAAGCAGGATTTACGCAGGAGTGTGTTGCCCTCACGTTTTGTCAGCGACGGTTGTCACATTAGTATGAATTAACCTTTTTAGTAGGCGTCTCAGTTTATTTTAGCCGTTGATTTGTAGGTTTTTGTGCAAAACTGCAGGAAATCTTTGTGGTTGTTGAAATGTTTTTTGTGTTACTGACCATAAGCGCAATATAAAAACCAACTTGTCGTGTGCAGTGGGAAATGCTTTTGCTGCTGGACGACCGGGCGGGTACACCATAGCGCCTGCAGCGAACTGTGAGTAACTCTGAATGTTAACCTCATCACAAATGTGTTGTAGCAAACGTAAGCTGCAGGCCAAGTGAAATTATCTTTAGATTCACCCGATGATGCAGAACTTGCAGAAAATCTCATATTTTCTTCTATCAATTTACTTAATCTGTATCTAACTTGTCGAAAAACTAAAAATAATTTCAACTTGAAAATTTTTTTGATGAGTGTTCTCTCTGTTTATAATCCTGCTGATGCAATATTTGTTACAATATTCCTTGATTTACCTCCCCTCAGACGGTTGGGACGCAGGGCGCAACAACTTTGTCAACGGCTACCATGACAACCGCATGAGCGGCAACTCGTTCAACCGTGGCCCGCCACGCATGGAGCGTGGGCGAGGCGGTGTTGCGGGAGGCGGTTACCGTGGCAACAGGGGTGGAGCGTTCAATCCCATTAACCCCGCGCAACCCATAAGCTTCGGTGGGTTTGACACCAGCTGTGACGCAGAAATCGGCGTTTTTAATGCGTAGAGTTAAACGTTTCCATGGGAACTTCTCCTAATTGTTTTTGTTTTATGTCTCTTATTAGATGCCAGTGGCTGGAACACGGCCAAAGACGCCTATAGCAGCTTTGGCAACAACCGAGGAAAGTCTGCGTTCTTCAACGACAGAGGCAACGCCAGCAGAGGAAGGTAGGCAACGCACATGCTTTAGGACACACACCGTTGGATCAGAAAACCCAATAGAGTCAACTTTCCAATTTGTTCCCGGTGCTCAGGTTCGATCACGGTGGATTCGGTGGTGGCGGAGGAGGAAACAGCCGCTGGGTGGAGGAGTCCAGGGACGATGGCGACTGGTCCAAGCCGCTGCCGCGTAACGAACGGCTGGAACAGTGAGTCTGAAGAAACAACTACACTTCCTGTGGGAGAGGAGGTGTTCCTGGCTTCTTGTGGCAACGACCAGTTGCTGAGCTGAGTTATATCAGCTCAGCTGTAGAAAGGTTTAAAGGTATGTGAATATTTTTCTGAGACCAGTCTGGCCCCGTCTCTGCAGTGAGCTGTTCTCCGGCAGCAACACCGGGATCAACTTTGAGAAATACGACGACATTCCCGTTGAGGCTACAGGACAAAACAGCCCTCATCACATCGAGAGTGTACGCCGCCGCCGCTCACATCAAATCAGACGTTCACCAGGACCCTTCCACATCTGGACGTGTGTAAATATCTCGTTTCCTCTTTTAATAGTTCCAAGATGTCGACATGGGTGAGATTATCATGGGCAACATTGCTCTGAGCCGCTACACCAGACCAACTCCTGTGCAGAAATACGCCATTCCTATCGTGAAATCCAAGAGAGACCTCATGGCCTGCGCACAGACGGGTAACAACACAAAAGAGGACATAGATCTGCTCTAGATTGAGAACCCAAACTGTGATATTGCATAAATTTGACCTTGTGTTGTCAGGATCTGGAAAGACGGCTGCATTCCTGCTTCCAATTCTCAGCCAGATCTACACAGATGGACCAGGAGAAGCTCTGAATGCAGCCAAAGCCTCAGGGCAGGTCAGAAAAGCTAGTTCCCACACATTAGAATGAAAACTCGCTGAGCTTTGAATGTAAAACCATAGTGACGAGCCTTCCTGTTCAGTTGGACCACAGAAACCTTGTCATACTTTTTGTAACCGCTGGAGAAAGTCCCCCTGCTTCTCCCTCTGCCCACACTGCTGAACAATGCTCCTCTTTTTTGGAAAGTAAAAACTCCTGCTGTATTTAAGATGAAACCTTGATAGTTCCATCTATCACTGAGTGATTTAAAAACTGCAAATCAGCATGGCTACCATCAATAGACCGTAAAATATAGCCTAAATAAGGAAGAAAGCAATGTTAAAAAATTTAAACGCAATTAATCACTTTTTAGGTTTTTGCATGCAAAAGTTCCAGGGTGGACTCTGTATTTGTATGTTACAAAATGACTTTTATCCCTCAAAATTAGAGCGGGGTTTATATTTTTGCCTCTTGCTGATTAAATCATATTTGCAAAAACTGAATAAATAAAAAAATAAATAACAAAAGACATTATGTAGCAAATATTTAAGCCCTATGTGACGTTCCCGTTCTGTGATGTTTGTTTTAGGAAAATGGAAAGTATGGCCGGCGTAAGCAGTACCCCATTGCCCTGGTACTGGCCCCAACCAGAGAACTGGCGCTGCAGATCTATGACGAAGCCAGGAAGGCACGTAAACATTATGCTCACAAATTACAGCGAGGCAAGAGGTAGAAAATGAAGAAAGACTTACGCTTTGCATTGCAGTTTTCATACCGCTCCAGAGTGCGTCCCTGTGTGGTGTACGGCGGGGCAGACATTGGCCAGCAGATTAGAGACCTGGAGAGAGGCTGCCACCTGCTGGTAGCAACTCCTGGTAGACTGGTGGACATGATGGAGAGAGGCAAGATTGGACTGGACTACTGCAAGTAAGACGTGACCCGACGGAAGAAGTGGAAGATGAAAGACGTTCTGGATGCTTCCCTTGCTCAAACTTGTTTTTTTTCCTTTAGCTACTTGGTGCTAGATGAGGCAGACCGCATGCTGGACATGGGCTTTGAACCACAGATAAGACGCATCGTGGAGCAGGACACCATGCCGCACAAAGGCATCAGACAAACCTTGATGTTCAGCGCTACGTTTCCTAAAGAGATCCAGGTGTGTTTGTTGCGACTCCAGTTCCCAGCTCTCCTGCCAGCTCCTGAACGGCTGCCAGAGCGGAGTTTGTTTCGGGACAGGAAACTGGCAAGACGTTAAGTTCCTTTTAAAAAGTAGCCTGAGGAAATAATGCTTTTTGCTTCCCCTGCAGATCCTGGCGAGGGATTTTCTGGAGGATTACATCTTCCTGGCAGTGGGCAGAGTGGGTTCCACCTCGGAGAACATCACACAGAAGGTGGTGTGGGTTGAAGAGAGCGATAAGAGATCTTTCCTCTTGGATCTTCTCAGTGCTACAGGTTAGAAATCTTTATTAGGATGGGAAGTTTTGCATGAGGATGTAAGAGTAAACACAGTAGGATTTTCTAATTTCTCTAAATATTCAGAAACCATTTTTGAACTGATCGCATTACCTGCCTAAATGTAGCGTTCTGCCTTTTCTAGCACACATAAACAAACTGTGCTGTATGTCTTTTTGCAGTCGTGCCGTATTTATCCCATCTCACTCCATTGCATTGTTGCACGTCTTGTCTTAGCAAGCCAGCACGACTTTTACCGTCAACACTGTTTTACACGTGTTTTCCCTTCGTAACATCTCCAATAATAAAAACATGCAGTCATAAGTGGCTAAGATAAAATTCAGACAAAGATGTTGGTTTTGTTGCGGTAGGGGAGAAAATGTGTTTTCTTTGACTAATTTAGTGCAGTTGAGGCATTAACGCTGACTCGGATTAGGAATAGTTATAAAACTTTGATGTGGTTTTATCCCAAGTCATCCCCAACGAAGTACAGGACAATACTGGAGACAACGTAGAGAAACCTGGTAAGATCTACACTTAAGACGTTTCTACATCTATCATTTCATGTTTTGCATAAGTTTCCTTGACCTCCATTATATATGTTTTTGTGGATGGAGAATCGTTTCTTCATTTAATTTCGGCTTTGTGTACCATCTCATGTGCTGAAGTACACAAGCCAGTTTTCCTTTTTTAAAGATGTTGCATCTTTATGCACTGTGTGTTTCTGTGGTACCTTCATGTCAGACCTGTAGCCTTGATGGAGAGAATCTGGTCATGATGATGGTTCCTTGCTGCTGAGTGGGGGTCATTTTAGGCAAACAAGTGATTTTTAGTGGAGAAAACCTTCAGCACTTTGGACCAAGTCTTGCCATCAATGGCTTTAATAGTTCCTGCATGAAAACTCCCACATTATTTTGATCTGCACATCTTTTTGTTGTTTTTGTTTATAAAAAAAGCATTAAATGTTTAATGTGATGCTCAATATTACTCAGTAAGCCTGTATGTATCACACCACAGACTGGGAGACCCTCAGCTGGCAGGGCTCCGAAAAACATAGAATTCAGTGTTTTCCACGTTTAGAAAGAATTACGGGGAACAAGGGCATAATGTGACATCTTTGTGTTTCCAAATGTTAATCTGCGTTCTCTTATCTAAAAGATGAAACTAGATGTCCATTAACAATTCTTTTGTCCATTCTGTGTTGTCCCGTGGTCCTTCATGCATCCGTTTATCTTTTCAATCATAAGCCAGTCTCTGGTCTTCTGCCCAATCGTTTGTCCACCATTTGGTCTTCATCCATTCTTTGATCCATCAGGTATCCGTCTGGTGGTTTTTAGCAGGTTTCATATCTAAAGCCTGACCACTGTAGTCAATCTGAAATGAATTCAGTGGACTTTCAAACCGGTGCAATATAAAATGGGCTAAAGTATCCTGGAGACTCTCGTAGAGGACAGAACCTTGACATGAAACTTGTTGGACCTCTGTCATTAGCGGTGTGATGCATTTAACTGATCCAAATTTCACTTGTTACCTTTGAGCTCAAGTATTTCACAGCAACATATTTTCACATCACCGCCAGATGCTTTTGTTTCATGGCCATAAAATGAATTTTGGCACACAGTTCTGAAACTCAAGGTCTGTGTTATGTTGCATCAGACTGTAAGTTCTGTTTAGTTAAGCTTAATCTCTCCCGACACCTTAAGTTCAATTCTAGTTTTTAACTCGTTTGTTTTTGTCTTTGCTGACCAGGTAAGGACTCTCTGACCCTCGTCTTTGTGGAGACCAAGAAAGGAGCCGACGCCTTGGAAGACTTCCTGTACCGGGAGGGCTACGCCTGCACCAGTATCCATGGCGACCGCTCCCAGAGAGACCGCGAGGAGGCACTGAACCAGTTCAGATCGGGAAAGTGCCCCATCCTTGTCGCCACGGCGGTCAGTAAAACCACAAAACCTGCTTTCAAAGAGTGAGAGCGCACTGCAGGTTTATAATCTAAATATTCTCGTGTTGGCCAGGTTGCAGCTCGAGGTCTGGACATCTCCAACGTGAAACATGTTATTAACTTCGACCTGCCAAGCGACATAGAGGAGTACGTCCATCGCATCGGACGTACGGGGCGAGTCGGAAACCTGGGTCAGTGAGCGGCTCTGAAAACCGACTCGCTGCAGCTCCCGCTAACAAACGACACATTCTGATGAATCTGCGCGCTGTCTGGTCTCCGCAGGGCTGGCCACGTCATTCTTCAACGACAAAAACGGGAACATCACAAAGGACCTGCTGGATATCCTGGTAGAGGCTAAACAGGAGGTTCCGTCATGGCTGGAGAGCCTGGCCTATGAACACCAGCACAAGAGTAGCAACAGGGGGCGCTCTAAGAGGTGCGGAACAGCTACTGTCCTGGCATCATTTCATTTTGTAATAAAATCGTCCGAAAATTGTGCTGAATTCCACGTCGTCGACAGGTTCTCTGGTGGTTTCGGAGCTCGGGATTACCGCCAGACGGCTGCCGGGGGCAGCGCCGGAGGGTTCGGGGGCCGGGGAGGACGCAACCAGCAGGGACATGGAGGAAACCGTGGCTTCGGAGGAGGTAGAGAATGTTGCGGCATTTATACTGCGATTAAACGACACACAGGTGAATAAGGTGTTTGTTCACATCAACAGGTGGTTTTGGCAACTTCTACACAAGCGACGGCTACGGAGGCAATTACTCCCACTCTCAAGTGGATTGGTGGGGAAACTAGGTGTCTCCATTCCATCTCTACTCATCTTTCTTTCCTCCTTTGACTCCTTTTCCATCATTTCTCCCCAACCATGTCATCCACATCCCGTCCGTCTCATCACCTCTAGTATTCCCTGGAACCTCCATGCATGTTATTAAACTATTTATACTCATTTATATATCCCCTCCTTCTAGTCCCAGTCAGTCATGTCTTTTATTAGCTTTAGATTCTCTCGTGCTTTCCATCTTCATTTTGTTTCCTTTACGTTCTTGATCTTTCCTGGTAAAGTTGGCCACTTTTATAAAGGATTCTTGAATTTTATTTTGTTACTTCCTAACAAAGTTCGAGTTGTTCTCAAAGCCCCTCATATAGGATGATTTACGGACATCTATAGGTAGGGCAACATTCGTTTCTTTTTTTTTTTTGTGACCTTTTGATTTGAGTTTTAGCTTCATGTTTACCAGTCAGGCAGGCTCCCTGTGAAACTTTGTATTTAAGCGCATGGCCATGTTGTAAATCACCGGCCAAAGATTTTGTAAAACGCGGAGCTGGGCGAGACGGCAAGGCAAAATGTCCGACATAGGAACTTTATGTGTTCTCCTTCATTTCTAACCTGGAGTTTTTCACTTTTTAAAGCAGCGATATTTGAGTTACTGATGTCTGCCGAAGAAAACGACAAACTGAACCCACCTATAACCCCCTAACCAGTGAAATGTCAGTTTTGCCCACTAGAAGGCGCTTGTTAAAACTTGATTTCTTCAACTCCAACCAACAATGTAGAGAATCTTTTTGTTTCTGTACTGTGCCTTTAAGAATTTAAACTCTATGTATGTTGCTTTTCTCACTATAATACCTAACTGGCTGCAAGTATAGTTTTTAAAGGTTACTGTATTTAATGTCATGTGTGGGTTTAAACGCGCACTTCTTCATTCCCGTTTGGACGGAGACAAACTAGGCTTGAACTAAATCAAACCTTGGCAAAAAAACACAAAAAAAACCAACACAAAACGAAAACTAAAACGGACGTAACGAGGAAAGCCGAAACTCCTCATGTCCTCTTAGAGGTAGAAAAAAAAAAATCACCAAATGAGCTGTTTTTCCCTGACGCTTATAACCTCTGTAGAGACATTTGAACTTTTTCTCGGCTTGGTTGTAGGTTTTGTTGTATTTTTTTGGGGGGGAGGGAGGATACTCGTTTTTTTTTTACTTGCGTCAAATCCAAAGCTCAAACTCGAGCTGGCAGCTTGGTTTCCCACAGCCTTTGTCACTAATTGTCGGCCTCCACTCCTCTGGCGTCATTAACCGTTAGTAAAAGCTGATCCGAGGGTTTCTTGGTTAAAACAAGATTGTAACACCCAAAATCGATAGTTTTTCTTTATCCGACTCTTGGTGCCGGCAATGCTTTTGGGAAACCGAATCTGCTTCCAACTCAAACCTCAGTCTTAGTTCTTCAAATCTTCCTGAAACTCTCAAAAGTAAGTTAAAGGAAAAATAAAAAAACATGCTCACTCTATCCTGGAGAGTTAAACAGAAAGCCTTCTCTTCAATAAATCTTTCCAGTTTTTTATTTTATTTTTAAATTATTAATTTGTTCGGTCCTTCAAATCTGTTGAAGTAAAGCGTTAGAATTTCTTTTCTTTCTTTTTTTTTACTGTAGTGACAACTGGGGCTTCCAGACGATAAAATGCTGCATTTCCAGAGCACATTATAGCCACGGAGAGAGTAGATACCTTCTTCACTTTTTGTCCTAAGTAAGCTACTTGATTTTTTCCCCCCACCATCTTGCAGAGGTACCACCTGGTTAAAAACATCCTCACCTTGTTTTTGAGGCTCTTTTTCTTTTTCAATTTAAGTGTCCTCTAAACCTTAACCCTGCTTTAACTGGCAAAGTCAAAGCAGTCTGAACCAGAGCTGCTAAAATGTGCTGGTGGAAAAGCGGCATCCCCGGGGAAGTCCTGCTTGGCTCTGTCGCAGAAGGAAATCTCAAGGAGAAAGCCGACTCTGCACCGACATTATCTGCACTTTGTTTACTTGATTTAAAAAAAAAAAAACACACATGTAAATAGTTGCAAACTTAAAGCAAAACCAGAGGGATTTCCACAGAAAATGTGACGGATTAGAGGCGTGTAAAACTCGATCACTCAACATGGTCCAGACTTTGACTGGAAAGCTTTGTTCAGAGCTGCGGTGGGTGGAGATGAGTAACGTTTCCAGCAGTGTAATTCGTTAATTTGGGCTCCTAACTTCCTAAATTGCCCACTGCTTCTGACAAAGCCGGACCAAGACAATAAAACATATGCAAGTGTTGTTGTTTTTTTGGTCAAGGAGTTAAGAATGCAGAGCAGACTGCTCTAAATCTAAAGCAGGCTTTAGTGATAAATACCAGGCATGTTTTATTTTAATTTGACTTTTCTTCAGTTTCTTTTAAACATGTAATTCTTTAGCTCCAGTTCCCTCACATCTGCTCTGCCGGGATGTAATGGAAGCTAGTTGGCTTTATCACAATAATCGAAGAGTTTTCCACTGAGAATAGAGGACAGCCGTTACAGGATGCAATGTCGCACTCCACCCTGTCTTATTAGTTGCTCTTTACATCCACTTATTAAATAAAACAAAAAACAAATTTAAGTTGCATTCTCGGCTTCATTTGTCCAAAATAAATGGACCTTAATGAAGTCTGATTAAATTAAGAGCGCCAACACTTGGTATGCTCGGATGTTTTTAGCCTATCAGGGTTTTGTTTTTCTTGCAGCAATGGTTGATAGTCTCCATATTAAACTTCTTCAGCAAATAACCAGCACCGAGATAGAATCTGTAAAGGTACAATAAGTTGCTAATGACAATCAAGTTTAAAATTCCCGCGTGAACAGAACTCTTTTCCGTTGCATGTTCAGTCATTTAGCCGCCATCTCGACATGCAGAGGTTTTGTCATGCAGCTGCCCGACTTCAACCCGTGTCTTCCACAATGATGAAATTCCCAGAACTGAACCACTATTGAGCTGTTGGAAATGTCCTCCACTACCAACCTCGAACTTTGACCTTGCTGTGAGCGGTGTTACTGTTGATATATTTACTGTCGGAGTAGGGATACTGTTGGTGTTTGTTACTTGAATCCAAAGCGGCTGCTGCATCCAAGCAGACGTTCTTTAAATTTCTGTGTTATTTGTTCTACTTGGATCACGTTCCTTGATTGAGTACAGTGCACGGTCTAGAAGCTGCTGTGCCTTCTACTGACCACTAGGGGGCAATGAAGGAATAAGCACTTTGTTGGCAGCTGCATGTTTTGATATACTAATTTTATTTTAAATTGTAAACAGTGGAAGTTAAATGTTTAGCGATTTGTTTATAGGCCACTCCTGTCCAATAGAAGTCGGATATGCAATGCAAAATGCGTCTCATGAGCAAAATTCACTGTTAGTTGCATTTGCCAAATAAATCAAGCTAGAGCAATGCTTCACTACCACTGTGCCCTGAATCTCAAACCTTAATATTGCTTGGCACTCAAATTTCTACCAAAGTGAAATAAAGTTCTGTTGCTTGCTCAGATTATGTACTTAGATTCCTTGATTTTTAGTTTCAAACTTTTTTTTTATTATTATTATTTTTGCTACGTTTAAATAAAACTGTTGGCATGCTGCGTGCTAACATCCAATTTCCAAAATGTGCATAGTGCCTTGTAATGACTGAATTACTGACTCACACATTGGTTAGGGCTGGGTATGTTTTCAGTTGGATATGATGTCCAAACTATTGCTCTCTCGATATGAAACTGTAGGTGTGTAAATGTTATATCTCTCCATGTGAATGTCAGATTGACTACCTCAAGGTACGATCGCAACAACCAGAAGGGCATTTAGAGAGCTTGCCATCTTCAAAGCTGGTGGGCCTCATTTAATGCCTTTTTGTACAAAAAAAAAGAAGAAATAAATTAGTTTATCCTTGTGTCGCCACTTTACAAAGTTCAACGAATTTCAGTACTGGTAGGTTTTGCACTCGCGCTACCATAAAGCAGCCATTTGGCACAAGCTTTTTCAGACGCAAATCAGGCACAAATTAATTCTGGTGCTGCTCAAGCGCGTGAAATTATTTCGTGCCATTAATGTTCCATCTCGAACAGATTCTTGGCTTTCTAGCCACATTTCTTCAGAAACTTTGGTCATTCTTTATAGTCCCAATTGGAGTCGTACAAGGCCGACTCTTAGTGGCTCGCTAACATTTACGGCACTACTACCAACACATCTAGCACTTTAAAAGATTTAAACGCCTGCAAATCCTGTGTTGTATTGCTTGCTAATTTGAAACTGCTAACATGCTAACTGCAGTTATTGCAACATGTACAAGTATTGTGAGTTTACACTTGATCTGTACCTATGCAGAATCCATTGTAGGCATTTATTCTCCCCCCCACACACACCCTGTTACTGAGTGTGCATGTAAGATATGAACATAGCTAATTTATCCAGATCATTTCAAGAACACTCTGTTCTTTTTTTTGTGTGTGTGTGTGTGTGTGACTAAAACCCTTCTCATTTCCAAATCCAGCACTTTAATTTTTTTATTGTCGTTTCTAAAACCCATTGATGCCTTATATTAGTGGTGAATACCCAGCCCTAAAGGAGCAGATGGCTGTTTGTTCCTGATGCGCTCATCATTTACGCTGATGACTCTGTGCTCTCTAAGTTATTCGCAGGAGTGCTTTTTTTTTTTAAAGACATGAAGAACAATTAATGGTGCTATGCTCCCATTGCTGCGGCCTGTAGGCCTCCCTGTTGTAAAATGACTTTAAATCAACAGTTTTGCAGAAAATACTGTTTGGTTAAGGCTTGTTTGTGTTGAGTCTTATGTAGCACACGTCCTTCACGCCTCCGAGAAGTTTTCCGACTGAAGGTATCCGTCGTGTAGCACAGCCAGGCGAAGTTTGCCCACAGTTTAATGTGGTTTGTGTTTGTTGTAAGGAAAGGTCCTTCCAGATAGGAAACCGTTTTTTGCTTTTAACTTTTTATTTTCTTTGGGGGATTTTTTTTGTTTGTTTTTCTTGGGACCAGGTGGAGCTCTAGTCAACAGCAACTGTAGGATTCAACTGTTTTGCCGCGTTCCTGAGTCTACTTTCGCTGCTAGTTTGTGTAATTTATCAAGCATTTTTGGGGCGATATGTTTATTTTTGTAAGTCTAAATACATAAAGCTGATGTTTTACAAAGTGACTTGACCAAAAGACAGTAAACAAAAACACTGGCACTTGAATGTTGAATGTCGTTGGTATGAGTGGAGACAAAAAAAAAAAGAAATCTCTATTTTTCTGGGGTAGTGTGAGCTTTTTAATGTAAAAAAATAAAATAAAAATGCAATGAGTGGGGGTTTCACACTCATGTCACTGTAACAGGAAGTGCTGGTTTGTGCTTTCTTTTGGAGAGTGCCAAAATCACTCTGGTTTATTATTTCCATACTTAAGACGGGAACCTGTGAGGCGTTCAGGTCCCTCCGAAGAAATCCCTTTACTTTTTCCTTCAGGATCGCCCTAAAACCAAATTTATTACCATCACCGTCTGTTAATATTAAAAGTCTTGGCCAGAGCCTGTTTATTATAATCACAAAAATTCTAAACACAAAATATCCTCCATTGTTAATGAAATATAGTCAAAATTGCTCCAAGAACTGCGTCTAAGTGAAGCACTGGTCGTCGTGTTGCACGTTACCGTGACATATGAAGTGAAACACCCCGCACAGGTTACCTTAAGTCATATTTATGATCCATAAACCTGTTTGTGCGACAGGCTCCGTCGCTAATATCAGCATAAAACGATCTCCGATTGGCAAACGGATTTGAATAAGTTCCAAATATGCCAAGGTTTGGATTAAAAAAAATAATAAAATGTTATGATTAAAGACCATTTTGTAAAAAAAAAAGAAAAGAAAAAAGTAACATGCAGTACAAAAAAAAAAAAAGTATCCAGATTCTCGTCAAGTCAGTTTTACTTTTTAGTGACTTTTTTTTAAAACTATTATTATTATTTTGGAATCGTAACTCCCCTTCTCCCTCTTCTTGTTAACACCCTCGTTGTGAATGTTTGGCAAGTGGCCGTCTTTAAAGTCTCCATCACGCAGAATTGACTGTGGTTATATTGCTACGTTGTTGTGATTTGCATATTTTCAGGCAACAAGTGCATTGATGCTGTCACAGGAGAGTTTCTGGCCAGTCAGGAAAAAAATTTTTACTTTTTTTTTTTTTTTAAAAAACAACCTTTTTTTGGTTCTGGTTTGTTTTTTTTTTTTGAGCAAACTAATTGCACAAAAACAACTTTGTGACTTTCTCTGTTAAAAAAAAAAATAAAAAAAAAATACACAAACAAAAAACTGCAATCTAAATAATAATAATAAAAAAGTGGAGGTATGTTTCTGAATGACTGTTGTTTTAGCGGGTGTATTTAAAAGACTTTGGGAGTCCAGTGCCGTCTTCATCACTGATTGGCCAGACCGCTCGACGTGATGTAGCAGAAGCACCAGCCTGGTAGTTAGTATTTGCTTTATGTATTAGTTTAGCAAGTGTGCACGAAGAGCACTGCACGAAAAAAAAAAAAAAACAAACAAAAAAAAATCTGTGCAACTATTCCGATTTTACCACAATTAAAGGTTTGGATTTGCAGATGTGATCAGTGTCTGGGTTGGTTTCTTCCTGCCATATCACCGTTAAAACACCCTGATAAGCAGAAGAAGAGGAAAAATGCTCGTCTTAAATTGAGCAAAAATAATTTATTACAAAAACTTGAGGCGTTGATTTACAGGCGGCAACTTATTGTCGTCTGGCACATTCAAAACATAACATAATTTTGTTCCTGAGCTGAATAATCAGCCATAGCTGTGTTACAAATCTCATGGAGAGGGAAACGGGTCTTCCTGTCAGTCGAGCTGCAGGACAAACTACGCCTGGTCATGTGTTTGAGGCTTTTTCAGGCTCCTTTCTGATTCGCTGGTCCTTATTGACGTCCAACCAGAAGTCTGGGTTGTCTTGGTACCACTTCACTGAAAGACAAGCGCACAGAAAACAGGACGGGTAAGTAAGCAATGACAGAAGAGAATCCATATTTTAAGGTTCCTACACGGTTTGGGAAAGTCTACATATGTACTGACATGGAATAACTTCCACACTATCTTCCATATTTCATTGCCAAAATGTATCATCCCTTGTTTTTGTTTTTTTTTTAGTCTGTGGTTGTCAATATGTCCATCCAGCCTTGAATATAGAAAACAATGGACTTCAGTCATGAAAACTTTGTAGGAACTCTGATCATTTCACACTGGGTGGATTATTGAACCTGTTTGTCTGATGCCTTCAGCCCAGGACGTCTCTGCTCTCCAGCCCAGCCGCTGCAGCTTCTCACTCCTGATTGGGTAACGAAGGTCGACCTGCGGCCTATTGGATCAGGAAAGAAAATGCATTAGCTGGAAATGTTTTTGAAAGTATTAAGTGCACTGTATTGTGTGAAATTTGCTCTGGCTATTTCCTGAAAGTAGGGGGGAAAAAAAACTTTCTATTAACATAATTTCCTAACCTGCTGGAGACGAACTCAATCCAGTCATTCACTTCGGATTCAGCCACGTTCTTTACCTGGAGGAAGCAGAAACCGTTTCAATTCTGAAACTGACTGATGCGTCACAGTTTCACGAGACCCACCATCCTAACTAGTTCCCTCGCCAGCTGCACGATGGGAATCTCGACGCTTGTTCCCATGTTGTAGACGTCGCCCACCGTCCCTTTCTCCAGAACCAGCAGGAAGGCCTGGACGGCGTCGCTGACGAACAGGAAGTGGCGGGACATGGCCAGGGTTCCCTGAATGGTGCTGCAGCAGGAAGAACGCGTCATTTGGCTTGTATCGTGAGGTACGCTTGGTAAGTTTGACAACACCTACCATTTGTTGTTGTTCTGCAACAAGGTGAGAAACCTGGGAATCACCTGAAACATTTGGAAAAAAATTAAATACTCTGACTGCCTTAATTCCTTGAAATAGTTGTAGATTAACTCTACCTTCTCTGTGAACTGCCTAGGTCCGTAGATGTTGTTGCTCCTGGTGATGATAATTGGAAACTGGAAAAACAAAGTGACGTTATTAATCTTGATAATATTAAAAAAAATTAAATGACAAACTCCAAACCTGATACTTGTCCCAGTAGGACCTGACCAGATACTCAGCAGCTGCTTTAGTAGCAGCGTACGGGTTGGTCGGCCTCAGCGGACAGTCCTCGTCAAATGCCTGAAAGGAAAAACAAAACGCAATCTAATATGGAGTCCGACCTGGTGGAAAATAAAAATGAAAACCTCACTGACCTCATCCAGGCTGGTTCCATACACTTCGTCCGTGCTGACGTAGACAAAGCGCTGCGGCTGGTGTCGAGCCCGATGGGCGGCATCCAGTAGAACCCTGGTTCCGTCGACGTTGACCCGCTGGAAAACGGAGGGGATCTCGAACGAAGACTCTGGGGGGGGAAAAAAGGAGCGTATAAAGAACTGGACTGAACCTGCTTATGAAGTGAAATCTGAACGGAGGCTGCTCACCAACATGAGTTTTAGCTGCCAGGTGAAAGATGACATCAATGTTTTCAGTGATGAAGATATGATTCACCAACTGTGGGTTACACACGTCTCCCTGTGCAGCATGCAGACACAAAATGCAGGATATTTATTTTATTTCATATGCAATTAAAAAAAAAAAAGGCAAATTTGTACCTGAATGAAAGTGTAATTGTCTCTGTTTTCAAGCCCTTCCAGACTCCTGGGACTGCAGCAGTAATCCAACTGCAAAATTAGACATAAATTATTTCAGCAATTCTTTTGCAAAAGGATTAATAAACAATAAAACATGGTCACATCGAAAGTGCCTCAAAATTATATTTTTTCCAGATCAGAAACGCAAATCTTGTCTTTTTTTTTTTTTTACCCACTCAACCACAAACTAAATACGCAACTCTTTAATGAAACCAATTTAATTTTTTTAAGGCAAGGAACGTTTAAAAAAAACAAAACAATGGGTTTTGTAAATTTGTCTAATGTAAAAGAAAGGCATGCGGTTTCCATATTTTTAGAGAGGGTTTGAATATTAGTGTAGAAAATTAAATTTTCTACACTAATTGTATAATTAGTGTAGAAATTCTACTAAATTGTACAATATTTCACATTAAGAAGCCACGGATTCCATCATCAGTTGTTGGCAAGAATTATTTATCCACCTCACTTGCTTTTGCTTCACTTCTTTAAATATCTCTGGCAGGCAGACAGATGTTGGAGTAGGGGATATAACCCTTGACATTTATGATTATTCCTTCTTCCCATCCTCTCCAATCAGGTAAAATCGGAATCTGTGCTACTTGAAATACTGCTCCCAGATGTTTCTCCATCCAATATTAACTTCATTTGTGTTACAAATAAAAATGGGCAAAAACTGAGCAAACCGTCTGTTCATTTTCTGTCACAAAAAGCCCATTGAAGCACATTTTGTGGTCGTGACAAATGTGGGACAGTCGCGGTGTATGTATTCTTGCAGACTTACAATATCCAAGTTAATAATCCTCCATTCTGGGTAACTGGCGACCAGCGAACATACCAGATGAGAGCCACTGCAAATATCGAAATTAGAGAACCAATTGAAATTCAGAACATCGCAATGTCCTGCTCTTGATATTTGCACGTCACATGCGTTATAACAGAAAACTGAAGCAAAGGGTTCCTCATATATTTCAGCTTTTATCATAGTTTTAATATTAACCTACATGAATCCAGACCCTCCTGTCACCAAAACCGTCCTTTTGAAGTTCATCCTCTGCTCTTCCTTCAGCTGTCATTTCTATTTTAGCCATAAAAACATCTTTTTTTGACGGACAATACAGAAGTTCTTCATTTTCTTCCGTACAGTAGAGGAGTTGTGCCCTGCACGACAGTTGTAAACCCGTTAACGGCAGTGTTGACACGTTGAAATTAGGCGGTGCGTTTCCGCGTTGGACACTGCTCTCCGCAATTTGATTGGGTAAAGTGTATGACGTAAGATGACTCCCACGGTCTGGTTGGGTAAATCCTGAGTCAATCGAACTGTCAGCAGTGAACGGGATGAAAGTCAAGGCATTTCAAGCGAGATAAAATGTTTGATGATCCGGTATTCTTTTCAAAGTAAGTCTCAGTGGCTCCGGGTGTTAAAATAGTTTTTTGTGTAAGAATAATGAGATGTACTGTAGGTGCTATATAATACATTCGATACATTTTTTCAGCCGCTTGGCATCCATCTTTGTAGCTTCCAATATGAAGCCTGACTTTTACAGAAATAATTACAGTAAATTTTAAGTGAATTGGCAAAAAAAATTAAGTGGATTTGAGTCAACAAAATTATCCAATTCGGTTTAATTATGAAATGTGTGAAAGGTTTAACGTCGTCATTGGACAAAATTATTATTTTTCACCGTCCGCAGTCTATTTCCGGTTTAGTACTTGCTAACCGCGGTTAGCTCGACGCCGCTGGTTTACTTCTGGCTTCGTGGCTCATTGAACTGATTAGCCCGACGTTTTATTTTCTCTTCATCGTTTCACCGCAAAAGTGGGGAAAAAATGTGGCGTTTATCAGCGACCCTCGTCGTCGCGCTGCTGCTCAGCCTGAAGGCTTCGGGGAAATCTGTGAGGGGGGTCTTCAGGAGCGAAGAGGCGAGGCAGGAAAATGGCCAGTTCATCACCAAATTCATGTACCAAGGTAACGGTGCTGATGTGCAGCTGTGGCCGCTAACGTGTCACTCCAGCACGGGCACAAGCTGCTCATCCTCTGCGGGGACTCTCGTCGGTTCTGGATGAAATTCATTGCTTCCGTTCGGTTTTAATACCTTATTATCCACATAAAAGGGTGTAACCAACTGACTAATTATTAACTTGGACTAGTAATGTCTGCAGTGATTATCATCACCTTCGGACATCTCTTAATCCTCCTGGGGCCCTGGACATATCATTCAATAGTTTTGGTTTTATGTTTGCTGTTTTAGTAGAAGTTCTATATTCTGTTATTTACATCTCTATGTTATCTATTGTTTTCTGCTAGGTGAAGATATGGAGGGAAAAAAAATAGTTGAGGAATAGAAAGGAAACTTTTAAATTGTGTTGTAAAATTTCAGAAAATTAATGAGAATTTATCATCTTTGAAGACTGAAAGTAATAAAGATTATAGATCAATTCAGTTTTTAAATAACCTTTTTTGTGTGTCAGTAAGATTGAAATGGAACACAATCTCATTCTTAATAGTTTATTTCATATTAACGTAGTATTTAGTCTCACCTTGTCTTTATTTCTTTAACTTAATAAACTGCCCAACTAATTTGATTGATGCTGATGTAGTCATTCCTTTATTGAAATCTTGTTTTATCTATCTTAATCTGTAATAAAATATTACTAATGTTAAAATACACTTTAAAAAAAGTAGAAAGTGTCTGATATTTTCTTGATTTATTTAATATTAGCAGGTGATGGCGGGCTGCTGGTGTGTCGGCTGGACAACCCATCCCTGGGAACAGAGAAGGAGGCCAGGCTGCTGCTGTACCAGGACATGGACTCAGACCTGGACAACCTGAGCTGCTCCCAGCGACTCAGCAGAGCCCAGTTCACCAGTAAGTGTTCTAGTTTATTACTACGAAGAGGTCAAGAGGCCATTGACTGACTTTTCTCCCCACCACCTGCTTCAGTTTCCCTCAGCCAAGACGAACACAACCAGACTATCCCTCGTCAGTCTTCGCCCACAGCCTGGCAGGTGCTGTACGCCGACAGATACACGTGCGAGGTAACTGGGAATGTTGCGTGTTTCCACGGACATAAAATTCAAATACAACCGTTGGGATGAGGAAATATTCCCGTTGTTTGTTTTCTTGTCAGGAAAGCTCAGTAACGCCGTCGTTCGCTGACCTCGGCTTCACTCTCCTGCTGTTCAACCCCGACTCTGCTGGGAACCCGCTGGATCACTTCAGCGCAGAGGAAGCAGGTCAGACGACTCTGACACACGATGTCGATTTAGGAGGACGGCCATGTTTTTAGTTGTTCCAAACTCTTCCTGGGGTTTCATTTTTAACCGTACACAAATGTGTTTTCTCAGGGCTGCACAGTTTCTACTTCCTCCTACTGCTCGCCTACTTCATCGCCTGCTGCATCTACTTCCAGCCTCTGTATCAGGCGCTGAAGAAAGGGGGCCCCATGCACACGGTCCTCAAGGTGCTGACCATGGCCCTGGCTCTGCAAGGCTGCTCTGCCCTCTGCAACTACATCCACCTGGCCAGGTAGCCTCCATCCTACAGTCCTATAGAAGTGTCCACCATCAAGTCAGTATATTAAGAGTTTTACGTTCAGAAATGAGCGATTACAAAATATTCAATTCTTTCACGATATTCTATCTTATGTGTTTGATTGCTGTAATGCACACAAATGTTTATCCACTCATTATTGACGCCAGAATGTCAATACAATGTCAGTTTTTTTGCTTTTGAACATTCTCCTGTTTTCTGTGGAGAAACAAAAACAATCAGAACTAAGCTTCAAATATGAATGGCTTTGAACCGAGCTTTATTCTTTAAGTTGAACTAATAATGAATAATCTGGTGTCCGGCAGGTATTCCAGAGACGGTACTGGGATCCCCCTGATGGGCAGCCTGGCAGAGTGTATGTTGCGCTCCGCGCCTCACCTTAACTCTACTCACACATCAATTAAACAACGCCACCTTTAGTCACGTCTTCTTTGCGCTTCTGTGTGTGTTGCCGTGCAGTCTGGGACATGGTGTCTCAGGTGTCCATGCTGTACATGCTGCTGAGCCTGTGTATGGGCTGGACTCTGAGTCGAGGCAGGAAGCCGCAGTCCAGACCGCTGCAGTGGGAGCGCTCCCCGGCGTCCACGGCCGTCGCTGTCGGCGGCGTGGTCACACAGGTACCAGCTTTTGTTTTTATGTGGCCAGAGTTTCTTACTAGAGAAGCTTCTCGATGTTCTGGTGGGGATTGGTGTTGTCCACAAAGAAGTTGATATCGGCAGTCATGACTGGCAGAGAGCAATCCGATGCGTAGCCTTACACATTGACCCGATCTGTGGTTCCCAGGGGGTCCTGCTGCTGTGGGAGCAGTACTCTGAGTCAGAGAGCGAACACCACAGTTATCACGCCCAACGAAGCCTAGCAGGTCTCCTCCTCCTGGCTCTGAGAGTGGCGCTGTCCCTCCTGCTGGCCTCCGTCCTCTACCAGATCGTCTCCACAGAGAGGAGCACCCTGAAGAGAGACTTCTACCTCTGCTTTGCTAAGGTGACGACTCTGAGCTCCACCAGCAGCCTCTGAGCCTGACAGCCACCTGACCTCCAGGTTGTCTTCTCTCCACAGGGCTGCTTCCTGTGGTTCCTTTGTCACCCCGTCCTCGTCCTCATGTCTGTGGTCTTCAACGACCACCAGAGGGAAAAGGTGCGAGGCCACAACTCCAGAATTTGACTGTCCGTTACCTGAAATCTTCATTACCTCTGTCACTACCTTTTGTTCTGTAGGTCATCACCATCGGCGTGATCCTCTGTCAGTCCATCTCCATGGTGATCCTCTACCAGCTCTTCCTGTCCCGCTCGCTCTACTGGGAGGTGTCCTCCCTGTCCTCCGTGTCTTTGCCGCTCACCATGTCCAGAACGAACCACAGGGGGCGCCTATGAGCACAGATACCGAGGTTACGGTGAGAACTGAAGCGTCTCTGTCAGACGCAGCAGGAGATGTCCCCCTGCACCGTCCTCTGTCCCACGTTAGAGCTACCACTGAGCCGTGGACAGAGGACAGTACTTACTGCAACATACTACCTCTGACTTCTAACTGGAGCCTCTGGGATGCAAAATGCATGGCCAAGCATGCATCAGCTGGCGAGGTAGACGTCGGCAGAAAACCATGATGAAGAACTTGAGAGAGCGCAAAATCACAAGCAATCACAATTAGATTGTTTTTAAAGGCTTTACCTGCAAATCGCTGAGTCAGCCACGATTGGGGCAGTCTGCATGTAGATAGGCTTCCCTGCAACAGTTTTCATTCCCCTTTTACCACAAGCTTGAGCTTATTTTATTAGCATTTTATGTGATAGACCAACATGAATTAAAGTGGAAGGACAAAAACATGATGTTCAGGGGTCAGATTCAGTTTCCCAATAAGCAAAACTTCAATTCTGGTCTCTCCTGAGGCCTTCGCAGAACATCTGGATTTATTCTGAAATGTAATTACAAATTAATGGATGCTGTTTACTAATTGCTAGTAAAGACAGTGGATTGTATTCCAGGGTATCATCAGGGTTAACTAAGGGAGATGAAAACAAATGTACGCCACTTCTATGTTGGTGTGCAATAAATTTTTAGGTGTTTTTTATTGCGTTCTAGCTAAACTCCTCTTTTTCCTAATGAAATCCTAGTAAAATGTGGTTCTAGTGTGAGTATTCAAGAGGAAAAAGAAATCTCCAATACTGACGTTTTTCCTCTCAAAATTCAGACTTGTAGCGTAAAATTCTAACTTAAATCATAGAATGTCAGAAGTCTGACTTTTTTTTCTTGATTTTTTTCCAGAATTCTGTCATTAATGTGAGAATTTTTTATTATTTTTTTTTATTCTACACTGAATCTCAGAATTCTAACTTTTTTCTCTCAGGATTCTGATGTCAGAACTATTTTTGTCTCAGCAAGATTAGAGACTTTGAGAGAAATTAAAGCAGCATGAGTCTTTGCATAGCCAAAGTGATTTTTATGTTATGATTATTTCTGTCACAAAAGCTGTACTGTTATGTAACTGTCAACATAAATGTATGAGCTGACAGCATGTGAGATGCAAACCATTGAAACGACATTAACTCTGTAGCTGCAGCGAACTGCATGACTCTGAATGGGCAGAAATGGTGAGTTTTCTAAAAAAAAATCATTTTTACAAGAACTCCACTGTGTAAATACATTCCTGTGATTTTTTGTTTACTTCTGTCACCGGGCTAAATCTGACTTACGTTAAGTGTCAAAACAAAACAGAGGATGGTGGGATCATATAATTTGAAAAACAAACATGCAGAACAGGTGCCAAGAAAGAAACTGACCTATTTATTTATCTGTTTGTTTATTTTTTTAAGTGATTTTAAAAAAGAAAAGAAAAAAAAAAGGCAGCATCCAACACCACTACTTCTCATTTTGTTTGGTCAGAGGCGATATTTAAAAATATACTTGAATGTAAAGCCTTTGTCAGCTGTTATAAATGCGCAAAATGATATCAACTCATATTGCTTTGCACTGAAACAGTGCATGTGTCAAACGTTGCGTTATGTTTTATATTGCAGCACAGAGACAATCTAATATTTAGTGGGTTATGTAATTATTCAAACTTGAATGTCCATAATTTATGTCACTTGTGGAAATAAAACGAGCAAACATGGCAACTGTAACGGGTTCACTGGAATTGGTTCATTTAAAAAATTGAAAACTGTAAACATTTTTCTATTAATATGGTCGTGGAGACCACATGGTGAGGAGCTGCAGAGACTCTGCTCAGGTGGGATCCTGCATGCTGTTACGAGACACAAGTCACTATTTTTGCTTTTCGAAAAGCATCCAATTTAATATATTTTCTTATTCCGTACATTTGTCTTAAATAGTTACCATAAGCATCGATTTAATGCAACATTGCAAGATTTTTGGTGGCCATTCTTACCCAAACTAAAGATTAACAACAGTTTTGTGTATATTTGTATAGAGGAAATAACTTTTGTAATTACTTGTTTTAGAAAAAAAAAAAAATCTAATACAAATCCATCATGGCTCAAAGTAAAGTGAGTTTAAAGGATTTGTAAAATCATTTTTATTTGACATTTTATCGACTTTGTTAGGAACTTTCTTGTGTCTGAATAGAAGTTGATTGGATCATGAAAATAACTGTTTGAGTTTTGTAAGATATTCGCTGACATAACACTTAATAAACGTAAACATGCGGCAAGTAGTTTTTTGGGTTTTTTTTAACCTTTGTCAAACAGCAGAGGGCGCTGCTGCATTCATATTTACTCAATGGGTGTAATTCATATTCCTTTATTTAATCAGGTAAACCCCGTTGAGATCTAGATCTCATTTTCAAGAGGGACCTGAGCAAAAAATGTGCAATACATAGCAACCTGGTTACAAGATAAAAACAATTAATACATATGCACAAGTATAAAACAATAAAAACAATGACACTGTTTCATAGAATCTTGTTGCCTATCTTTAATTTTTTTTTAATGTCTCTTCTCTACCGGAAAACAAGCCATTTAAAGGTGGGATGTTCTCACAATCTGTGAAAAATGAAAATGAATAAAAACCAGAAAATCCTGGGAGTTTGTCTTTGAATGTGAAGATTCGACATGAAGATGACAGAAAAAGAGCTACAGAAAATAAAACAATTGGAATCTGTATTGCTTTAAATGAACCCTTAGCTTTTTCTTTACCTTGAATATGTTTATCTGTGTTTGTTTTTTCTTGAGGCAGAACAAATGAGGCATAACTCTGTCGTTATACAGTGTGTCTGCGAATAAAGTTTAAAAAAAAACAACATCCGCCCCCCTCTCCCTCCCCCTCACCCAACAGACTTCTTGTGGCTTTGACGCAAAGCTGTGATGTCACTCATCCTGTCTGTGACATCACAGCCGCCTGTCTTTGTATTCCCAGGTTCCACAGAGAAATTCATTTGCGGTCTTCAATCTCAAACAAAACTGAACAATGGCGCGACGAAATGCATTGATGGAGAACGTGGAAAGTTTGGAGAAGAGCTGCTGGAAGATAACAAAAGACAACAAGAAGCTTCAGAAAACTGTTGAAGATCTGAGGCTGAAGATTGAGAGACTGAATGCCAGGAAAAAAGATACCTGGCAGGTAGAAAATGAAAGGCTGATCAACAAAAATGATTATTTTAAAAAACAATTCAGCACTTTGACTAGTGAATTGGACGAGGCTAAAGCGACAGTTGAACAACTGCAATCAGAAAACAAAGCCTTGTCAACTCATAATAGGAAGATACAATGGGGAACAATGGTCGATAAAAGAAACTTTAACAAATCAATGAAAGAGAAATCACAACAGTTGTACTGGATTGGCAAGGTGAACGAAGAGCTCACTCAAGAAATTGCTGGACTTAAATTGAAGATGGACAGACTTAAAGCCAGGGAAGAAAATTTAAAGGCTGACGAAGAAAAGATGGACAACACAGAGACTCAGACCCCGGATGAAGAAGCTAAAGAAGAGAAATCAAATATATTTCAGATAATTGGGAGAACTTTCATCAAAATGTATCAATCAGGGACTTTGAGGTATTGGGTGCCACCCTGGATATTTTAATTTCGAAATAAGATTAAATAACGACCACAAAAGCAGGGCTAGACTCAGATGAAGCTTGAGAGCAGAGGCAGAAATCTGCGGCTTCCAGAGGGAGGAACGGACATCAGAAGACCGTGACCACCGCAGGCTCCTAGGAGTCTCACAGATCCTTTCCAGGACTGTGTCTCCGACCCGCCTGCTGGAAACTATCCGTCGGACAGTCGAACCTCGGATCCAGGAAGAGCAGTGTGGTTTTCGTCCTGGTCGTGGAACACTGGACCAGCTCTACACCCTGCAGGGTCCTGGAGGGTGCACGGGAGTTCGCCCAACCAGTCTACATGTGTTTTGTGGACTTGGAGAAGGCGTTCGACCGTGTCCCTCGGGGAGCCCTGTGGGGGGTTCTCCGGGAGTATTGGGTACCGGGCCCTTTGATACGGGCTGTCAGGTCCCTGTATGACCGGTGTCAGAGTCTGGTCCGCATTGCCGGCAGTAAGTCGGGCTCGTTTCCGGTGAGAGTTGGACTCCGCCAGGGCTGAGCTTTGTCACCGATTCTGTTCATCACTTTCATGGACAGAATTTCTAGGCGCAGCCAAGGTGTTGAGGGGATCCGATTTGGTGGCCTTAGGATCTCATCTCTGTTTTTTGCGGACGATGTGATCCTTTTGGCTTCATCAGGCCGTGATCTGCAGCTCTCGCTGGAGCGGTTCGCAGCCGAGTGTGAAGCGGCCGGGATGAGGATCAGTGCCTCCAAATCCGAGGCCATTTTTTTGAGCCGGAAAAGGGTAGAGTACCTTCTCCGGGTCAGGGGGTTTGTCCTGCCCCAAGTGGAGGAGTTCAAGTATTTCGGGATCTTGTTCACGAATGGGGGAAGAAGGGAGCGGGAGGTCGACAGGCGGATTGGCGCAGCGTCTGCAGTCAAGCGGGCGCTGTACCGGTCCGTCGTGGTGAAGAGAGAGCTGAGCCAAAAAGCGAAGCTCTCGATTTACCGGTCGATCTACGTTCCCACCCTCATCTATGGTCATGAGCTTTGGGTCGTGACCGAAAGAACGAGATCGCGGATACAAGCGGCCGAAATGGGTTTTCTCCGTAGGGTGTCTGGGCTCTCCCTTAGAGATAGGGTGAGAAGCTCAGTCATCCGGGAGGGACTCAGAGTAGAGCCGCTGCTCCTTCACATCCAGAGGAGCCAGTTGAGGCTCGGGCATCTGGTCAGGATGCCTCCTGGACGCCTCCCTGGTGAGGTGCTCCCGGCACGTCCCACCGGGAGGAGGCCCCGGGGAAGACCCAGGACACGCTGGAGGGACTATGTCTCTCAGCTGGCCTGGGAACGCCTCGGGATTCCCCCGGAGGAGCTGGAAGAAGTGGCCGGGGAGAGGGAAGTCTGGGCCTCCCTTCTGAAGCTGCTACCCCCGCGACCCGACCCTGGATAAGCGGAAGAAGATGGATGGATGGATAAATTGCTCCTTCGAAGCCGGAGTCCGATACGCCTGCTGGAAACCAGCTGCTGACGGGACGTCCGTGAAGGGGGGACAAGTGAGTAGCGTTTAAATTAAAAAGTGAGCGAACGATTGAGGGTCTTTGGGGTGTAAAACCCCATGAATCCTAGGCACTGATAGGTAACAGAAGGACGGCGGAGTCCGCGTAAACTGAAAAACCCGTAATACCAAGTGTGTGTGTGAGTGTGAGAATACTTGGAGGAATTTAAATACCACTAGGTATTTGTCCTCATACCAAACGGCAGGAGTGCAAACGGTGAACCTCTGGTGGATGCATGTAGGCAAGAATTTCCCACCTGAAAAGGTTGAAGAGAGAATTACCACAACAGGGGATTGATCACCGTCCTGCTAAGAATTTATCCAGTCTTTTAGAGTCCACCCTATGTGTTTTTAAGACTGGAACGAAATTGAGTAAATTGCTCAAAATGGGAAAAGGGAATAGCAAATTATCACCGAAAGATAAACTCCAGTGTAAGGACTGGAAGTTTATGGAAAGACAAAACCCTAACTCAGTAAAGAATTTAAATAAATTGATAGAAAAATATAACTTTCAGGGCCAATTAAACACTCAAAAGAACTGACTGAGTTATAGGATGAAGTACGACAGAAAACAAAAATTAAATCAAAAAAAATATGAGTAGTGAAGGAATGGGCGAGTTAGAAAAATGGATGGAGGAGCTAAAAGAGAGAAGAAGGCAATCAGAAAAGTTAGGATAAAACAGGAGAGCAAGAAGAGTGAAGCAGATCAGGCAGCAGAGCAGGGAGGAGCTCAGGTAGGAGTTATAAGAAAAAAGCAATGTCAAATTTATTTATATAGCACTTTAAAAACAGGCATAAAACTGCACCAAAGAGCTGCACAAGAATGACAATAACACAAATGAATAAAAACAGAGTATCAAAACACTAGTTCAATTAAATGCCAAGGAATAAAAATGAGTTTTAAGAAGCGATTTAAAATGATCCAGGCTGTGGGCAGATCTAATTTGGAAAAGTAGATTGTTCCATAGAAGAGGAGCAACAACAGAAAAAGCCCCATCTCCTTTCCTCTTAAGCAACCAAATACAGAAAGAAAATAAAAAGAAGATTTTGAAGATACAGAGTGTAGATAAATAAATAAATGATTTAGTAAACAAAATGAAAAATAATGAATTATCTAAAAGCTGGAAAGAAAAGTAGGTGAGAGGAAGTTCATGCAAGGAGGGAGTGAGGATTGTTTTGTGGTCTGTCTGACAGTAGAGAAGTCATGATCATCGCATAAGGCAAGATTTTGATGTAGTTTTAGTTTTCTAAATTCAGAGAACAGTTTTCTCTTTAGAGTGGCTTGTTTAAGTAAGCAAATGATTTATGAGGAATGAAATAATATGGGACGTTTTAAACGATTCACAACTGCAAAGAAAATAATAATTTGGTGTTGTGATGCCTTGAGTGGACATCCAGAGAGGTTGACCAGCAAGTGTTAAGGTGCCAACCTGAACATTATCCAGCTGAATACCTCAATTTAGGCTTTGATGAGAGGGAGGGATAGGGGGGGTGTTATCTTTACTTTTCCTACACACACTCGCACACATAATGCAACGTGATTGGATTTGGGGAGAAGGGCGTGATTAATTTGCCATATAAAGAAACCTGGAATGGAGTAGTGGAACGGAGTGGCAATGTAATCACAATGCACTGTAAGCTATGTAATGTGTTTTGAGGCAGTTGACCAAAATCCCGGACGATTTTTAGGTCTGAAAAGTAGGACATGTCCGGGAAAAAGAGGACGTCTGGTCACCCTACCATCGAGGTAACGTCTTATGAAATGGTTATAATCCTCCTGTTTCAGTAACTTGGTCACTAGGCACTACTGTATTGTGAAATCTTGACCATAAATGAACTTTGTTTGGCATTGTTTCAGTTCCATACGTGGTGTATTTAGCTGAGGCCTAATGTTGACTGTAGCAGGCTACCTAGACTCCTCTGTTCAAGGGGGGACAGAAGCCATAGCGATAGCAATTTAGACTAAATTTAACGAATATAGGAAAGGCATGCAAGTTCAAAACCAGGTTTACAGAGATGCCAATAAGCTGCATTTCCCTCCCAATTCTTTTTTTCTTTTGCATAATGACCAGTTGTGTGCACCAGCTACTGACTGTAGCATTGACTGATTCACTGATTTGTGAAGTAGAGTAATCGTAACAGCTCTTTTTCTTCATGTTGGCCGCATTTTCTGCACTATTTATTTTTCTCATTTTCAGCACTGACCTTACTTGAAGGGAAAACTTGAGGCTTACAAAAACTTTGTATTTTCTGTCCTGGAGGGTTTACTAAGAAGCTGGTTCAGTTGTAAAGCAGGTTAAGTTAACCTTGTGCTATAGGTAAAGCACCTAATGTTCTTAACTAAATGATGCCTGCAGGTATATCTATTAGCAGGTTTAATTTTGCCTGCACTTGGTTGGGTACATTATTTTAAGTGTATTTGACAAGTTTACCAAAATATAAAAAATGTCATTCAAACTGCATTTGCCTTGTTTTACTTTTTACTTGTACTTTTCATTACATTACTTGAGTACATCCATTTTTACAGTAATTTCCATACTTAAGTACAAGAAGTTTCAGATACTTTAAGACTTTTACTCAAGTAACATTTCAGTCAGTGACTTCGACTTTTACCAAAGTCATATTTTGGAGAGGTACTTGTACTTTTACTTGACTCTGAGATTTCAGTACTTTATACAACACTGCTCATTCATCCTGCCCTGCATTTCCTTTCAGATGATCTGTCTATAATTTTTTTGACTAGCACTTCTGCATTATAACTGAATGGATTTGGATAGTAGGCCAGGCATTTGATAATATGAATTATCAAACTCCTCACAGATTCTTCAAGATATGTTATTGGATCATTTAGTGTTTTTATTACAGCAACACATTTTAAAACAAGTGAGACGTTTTACTGCAAATGAACGTCCATGTCTGAAACGTTGCTATAAAAAAAAAAAAAAGCTAGATTTGTGCTCTTTTTTTTTTTTTTTTTAGATATTTTTGTCTTTTCAAAACTGTTTTTATTTTTAACAACTCTTTCACCTCCATTTTGAAGGTTTTTATATGTCAAACCAAAAAACACCTTGACAATTTGTAGGAGTAAAACGTTTAAAAAGCAGTTATATCAGATTGTAAGCAATAAGTTTATTTGAATTGAGACAGCTACAAGAAACAAGCCAAAGCCAAAACATAAGATGGTAATGGGTAATAAGGCTCAAAAGAAAAAGGCTCTCTGGAAGTTCAGACATAGTTACATGTAGGGAAACGGATGACAATGTAAACAGAAGTAGCTTAAGACTCTATCAGGATAAACATGAGCTTCAAATTTTTATATATGCCAGGAATTATCTGATGTGTCGCTTTTAAGCAAGTCTTACAACACTTACATATTTCACAACTTGACCATTTGCACATTGAAGCTTAACTTGACTTGCTCCATGTGCATTACCTTCATAAACACAACCGTTCGCTCTCATTTTGCGTGTACAGTCAACAACTGGAAATCTGGCAAGAGCTTCGTTCACATTTTGACAGGCGGCATTGACAGCATCGAGAGTAGCCACAATGAAGGTTTCAGTATGTTGGCATCCCCCCCCGTTATTAACTTCTGCTGCCATTACAGCATTGCATTGCTGTTTGGTCATGGCATTGATGCGTCTTAATCCTTCGCAGAGGTTGACAGCAGAGAGCAGCATCAGCAGGAAGCCGGCAACCTGGATCTTCATGACTACTGGTGGAGAGAGAGAGAAAAACGAAGGTGGTCAACATTTACCTGTTAAAAATGGCTAACAATGAAATTTGTCAAGGATTAAATGGAAAAAATCCCAATAAAGTCACATACCGGATGTTATTTTTCCCTTTCAACTGACTCTGTCGGTAGACTTGGATGTCTGAAGCACGGACTGCTGAAGATCTTCAGTGATGGAAAGTCTCTGCAGCTGCAGAACTTACTGATCTGGGCTTGTTATATAGGATCCAGGTGAGAGGGAGAGACCAGTTAATCTAATTTGAATAAAGATAAACCCATATCTGAACAGAAATCAGTAAAAAAAATCAAGCGTATTTTAAGATGGAAATGTGGGTTATGCAAAACCTTTAAGGTCGGGGAAATTCCCAGAAAGGTTCTTTTATTGTTGTTGCACACAGGGAGCCAGAATCATCTCTTTAACTGGAGCTATTCTTCACCAAATGAGGTCAGAAATCCTCACTGAAGGTTCAGTTATAATTTATTCCACAATTGCAGGTAAAAATATGAAAAAGAAGCTCTTGGGGTAGGGGTTAGGATTGGGGTTAGGGTTCTTACTGTAGTGTCAGGTCAATTAAAGTAGCATCATTTTAAAGTTGTAAATCTGAGAAAAGGGGAAAAAAATCAACAGTTAGTTGCTGCCACTTTTTTTTTATTATTATTTGAAGAAACAAATTGTTTTAAGTGTTTGCTCTTAATGGATAACTTCATAAAATGTCACATCATGTTCCAACAATAGCAAGAATAATTTTTTTGATTGATGTTTGTGTTGGCAAAGTAAGAAAATTAAGTTTTAGTACGTTGTGGCAATGGAAATTTAAAGAGCATTTCCTTTGCATTTAAGAAAAGCTGAAGTAGGAGTGCAGGAGGGAAACCGTTTCACAAATTCATTCAAATATAATTTGCTTTATCTTGAAAATTGCAGATCTGCTCTGAATGAAGGAGGATTCTGAACTTGTCAGCAGATCCACTTGAAACCAGATATTTGCATTTATTGTATGAAAAGACATTCGGCATTTTCATTTTATGTTGGTTAGGATTATTTAAAATGATACTCATTTGAAAAACGCTAGAAATTGAGAAATCTTCATCAGATTATCAGGTTTTTGTTTTCATGTCTTCAGATGGATGATGGGATGAAAGATGAGAATCAATTTCATGATTCCAAAACTGATGAGTAGCTAATAAGATTTGAAGACTGAACACTCAAATTGAGTTGCTAGAAACAACAAAGTTTAAATTTTTGTTTTCTGAAACACTATTTTTAGTAGCATGTAATTCATGAACATCAACATAAGCACAACACAACTCTATATGAATCATTATAATGACTTTATTCTGTTTACACTTTGAGGAAAAGACATATTTGGTGGAGGTTTTTATACGCCAAAAAAATGAAAGACGTCAAAAGGTGTATATGTCTTTAATTTTAAAAAGTTGCTCAGAAAAGATTAGCATCTTGTTTTAAAGCACTTTCCTCACCATGAGGTTTACTTGTGATATCCTGCGTAGTGCACAGGTCAACCATCTTGGCAACTCGCAGCAATCACTCTGTCATTCAGACATTTTCCTCTTGTATTCATCAGGACGGCAACGGCCCGGAGCTTCTTGGTTTCCTGTCCAGGGATATGAACATGCTGAAAGCAATTCCTCCTCATTGTCAGTGTGTCCGCTGACTGATTTATGAGACTAACATTTTAGACTCATTCTAATTAATTGAGCATGACTTTACCTAGGCTTCTATATTCCCAAATTTATATTTTAAATAGCTTGCAGATGCCAAGATCAGGATGTTCCTGGATGATGCAGATTTTCAGGGTTGTTTTTTTTTTTTTTTGGATGATATGCAACACATAGGAGAAAAATATTCAGTGTTTTAATTAGAAATGTTGAATTCAACATGAATATTAAAAAGAACATTCCACTGTGTGCTGATTTTTTTTTAAGTTTAGTTGGACCAGCAAGGTTAAAAACCGCACTAGAACGCCCCCTGGTGGATATTTTGTTATGTTGTTATGGTGACGCTAAAAAAGAAAATAGATCCAAGATGGTGGAAAGCAACACCGAACAGTTTATGGCAATAAGCTGATTATTATCTTTATACGTTGTGTTTCAGACAAGATTTGTTCGTAAGTATTGGTTCATTGTGAAAATAATAATTGTCTTTTTGCTTTATGTAATTGTGGTGTAAATAATTGTCATTTATGAAAATGCTTTTTTATTTTAGCTCGCAGCAAGGATGGCTAATTTGCAATGTTTGTTTGCTAATACTAAGCCTTGTATGTTACAGTTCACGATGGCCAAAGTGATGGCAGTGGTCAGAGGCCACTCTTCAATAAAACAAGTAAAAAAGGAAGAAGTTTGGTTATTTTTAGCGTCGTTGTCTGGCTGTGTAGCTGCTGATAAATTAAAAATCAGGGTGAGAAAATCCCAGTAAACATCGATTTAATGCAACATTGCACACTTGTAATGTTACACTACTTTATATAAATATAAAACGGTGTGTTTTATAACAAAAAAAAATGTCCAAACCTAAATGAAAACATTTATGCGACGGAAAAGACAATAAATGAATCTTCGTCGCGAACAGGATTCGAACCTGTGCGGGGAAACCGCATTGGATTTGGAGTCCAACTCCTTAATCTGTCGCCAAAAATGGGGCAAAAGAGACAATTAGAGGTTGGGGGAGGAAAAGAGGAAAAATCTGAAGCTTCTACTCAAGTACATGTTTCAGCAGCATTCATGTCATTTTAGTAATAATACCTGTTTCATGCTCCACAAAGCATTTTTTTTTTACACTAATTTCAAGTTCAATATAGCATAACATCCAAAGTACTGTTTATTCTGAATTATTGAATTACTATACTGTTGATAGTATCACTTTTGAGAGGGCCAACAAAATTATAGAACACACAAATAAATGATCATTGACATTTCTTCCCTCTTACACAACTACATTCGCAGAGGGCTAACAATATACCTCCACATGTATAAAGCAACGCCTAAAGCCATAAACTCAGCAGATCCAAGTGCAAACCAAAATGATAAAGGGAGTGTCAAATTCTTCCATTCATTTTCTTTTCTCTGTATTAGTTTTTTGCAGTGTTTATTATTAATCTATTATTAATCTGGTCAGGTCGCCAGTCTGTCGCAGAGACAGACAGGAAAACAACCATGCACACACACACACACACACACACACACTCATACCTAGGGAGAATTTGGAGAGACCAATTAATCAGTGTTTATATCAACAAAGCTTAATAACATGTAATTTTTCTGTAGCTAAACACAGAATATCTGGGATTTAGTTTGATACCAAATTTCAGAAATATAAAGAAACAGAGATTTCACTGAAAGTTCAGTTTCTATAGCTACAAGGTGATTTAGCGTCATGAAAAACTGAGGTCACAAAAAATTACATTTATCGAAAAAAGGTTGAACAGTTGTTTGTAATATAACATGTGCTATTATGTAATAAAGAGGGATAAAGACCACTGCAGTTATTAACTAAGCCCTCATAACATGGCAGCTGTCCTGTTGAAATTTACAAACAATTCTGGGCTTTAAAACAAAAGTGATGGCATGATATTAAAAGATGAAAACTACAAAGAAAATCTTTCAAACAGTCACTGCTTCCCAAGAGACAAAACCGTCTGTCCAGAGGCTGGACAGTATCGTTTCCCCTTAATCTGTGTGTGGCCAGTGCTTTTGTTTTTTGATCGACCACAAACTGGACACTGACAGTAGTAGTCCTGCTTCCATTGGCGCTTTTTGGGAGGCTCCCCTCTTGCCAGGCGTTCCTGGTCTAATAATTCTCAGTTCTGGGAAAGAGGTGTCACAGCCACGGATACCTTCAGAGGAAAATTCACACCTTGGAGAAGATTGTCCCTGTCTGTTCTCTTCCGCCGCTCATGTAACCTGAAAGATAATACAACATAAGCTGCTCTGCACCCGCAATGATTCCCTTTCAACTTCTTCGAGACTTAGTGGTTGTCGTCGAGGTGTCTTTGAGGTGTCTAATCTTGCTATTTCTTAATGAGTTAATTAATAAAATACAAAAATGAAATAAAATAAGATAAAAAAATATTTGAACAAAAGTCTAGAAAAAGACTAAATCAGAACTAACCCAACACATCTACCATGAGAGGCACAACTCTTTAAAATATTATTATTATTATTATTATTAGTAGTAGTAGTAGTAAAAGGAGAAGTACAGTAGTACTCAATACTACTGTATTAATTTAGACAGTAAAGAATGTATGTGACAGAAAAGGACTTAGTGGTGAGATGAGTTTACCTCTCTGGTAAACGAATGCTTAGCAATTCCGAGTTTTATTATTGGCTAAATGTCATATTCATCGTTGCAAATTCACTGAAGGAAAACCATGTTTTACTGCTTTTTTCAATGGAATTGAGTATTATATCAGATCTAACAATAAATTGGGTGTTTAAACGTTTGAAATACGCAATGCTTTAAATGTAGTATTTGAAACCTAAACCCCCTAGTTTTTTCTTTTTATTTGCTTATCTGTACTATTCTTTTCTGAGACATGTAAATATATTCAGTCAACGTTGTCCTATGTAAATGGTACGTCTACAAATAAAGTTGAGAACAAAACTAACAGCGGGGGGAGCAACTATCGAGCGGATGGAGTTCCTACCCGGACGTTTATTCTAGTTACACACTGAAACATGGCGGCCAACATAGAACAAATTTTCCAGGATTTTATTCTAAACAAGATTCGAGAGATAGAGGAGCAGAAGGACGACAAAAGGTTTGTCGTCAGTCGTGTTTAGCTTGTGTTTCTGCTGACGGACTGTTGCTAACGATAGCCCTGCGCTCTGAATGTCGCCGAATCATGTGGTTCTGAATGTTGTGAACTAACCATGCATTGCATGCAGGCTTCGGGAAGGGCAGGGGATGAAAGTCTTCATACAGATGGAAACTGTTTTTTTTAAAAAAATATTTATAAAGATCATCTGTTTGATGTGTAAAGATTATTTTAACCACGGTGGAGATTAAAGGCCAAACGGCAGCACTGTCAGAAAGATCAACGCTAAACATTTTTTTTCCCTCTGCTTCCTCATGGATCTTTTCGATGCTGCCCTCGGGTTTTTTTTTTAAAAAATAATCAGACGGTAACATGTGATGTTCTGATCCGTTTCCCGGCAGCGAGGCAACAGGCGCGGACTGTGAAGAGAAAGTTAGTGATGCGGCAAAGAGAAGTCCTCCGAGAGCCCAGCATCAGGACCCCAGCAAGTCCCAGAAGAAGCAGAAGAAGCACAAAAAGCACAAGAGCAAGAAGAAGAGGAAGAACCATGAGAAGGACAGCAGTTCTGAGTCAGGAGCCGACATGGAGGGACAAGAGCCGAGGTAACAGGTTGATCTGAAAGAGCATCTATAGTCATGTTATCATATTAACAATATCCTTCAATAATTGCTTTTACTTTGTTCAGCAGTTGAATTAGATATTAATCAGTTAATCGTTTTCTTCTATTTCGTTATTGTTCCAAAATGTCAATAACTGAAACAATTTTTAAAAATCAGTTTAAATTACTTTCAGTTATTTAATTCTTTATCCCTGTGAACCTATCTAATTTATCTCACAATTTCTAATCATTTTTACCCCAGGACAAACCTAAACTCACTCTTTAAATGAAAGAAAAATATTGTATTGTGTAGACTAGAAGCTAACATGTTCGCAGTAATAATAGATCTTAACTGAAATTTAAAGCAGCCGAGATTCAGTCCGTCTTAAAATGAAATGACAAATATTATCTTTGACTGTATGTCCCTGAATGCACTTTACCTAAAGGTCATGCTACCATTTTGATACCAGAATGACTCCCTGTTGCTTTAAGGGGATGTTTAAATGTTTACTTAATTTCACAACAGACAGTAAGAAGAAATAAAGCGCCACGTGGATTAAAACAATATGTAAAAACATGCTAAGTAAGTGTTTATTGTGCAGATCATTAATCTGAGTTGCTCCTGTTTTCTTCATAGAGTAGCACAAATATAAAATGCTAATGTTAGCTGATTCATTAGTCAGGCTATCTGCTAATTTAGCAGAGCTTAAAAAGTCTGAAATTTCTAATAGAAAACTTTTTACAGTTTTGAAACCATGGTGACACATGACCTGGCTGAAACAAGTCATAGACATAATCAAGTCAGAAGAGAGGGAGAACTCGTGAAAGTTACAAATGGATGTAACACAGATGCTTAAGATGGCGAATTCTGAGACTTCACACTCTGCTGTTTTTGGTTGTCGTCCGTGTTTTCATTGGGAACTTGCCTGTCTTTTGTCTTTTCCTCGTAGAAAAGAGACACCAGCTCCAGAGATGAAGGAACAAGGTGAGTCGGCCAGAGTAAAAATGTTCACCTTTTACATGTGCTTTGTGTTTTATGAGGGCCAGCCTTTGAAGTTTTTGCTCCATATTTATCAGGAGTGAGAGAGGGGATGGGATTTATATGAATATGTCTTACAGGCATGGAGACTAAAAGGTCATATTTATTGGGAAAAATGCTACTTTGACCTTTTTTATACTTTTATAGTGAGTGGGGAAAACGTCACATGTGGCGCTTTACAAACTCCTAATCCATATGCGATATTATATGTTGGTTGTTGGGAGTGAGGCTACCATCGCAGTCTTACAGGGGCTTTAATTTTCTGCAGGGTTTACCCCAGAAAACTCCGGTTTACCCCCGGAGCTCGGGGCACTAAGGCAGTAATCCAGCTGACCGGCATGCTTCTGAGTTAAAAAATGTTTAAAGTTGACAGGAAATTTGAAAATACCACTTGATAGTTATGCATTATTGCAAGACTGCAGTGTCTTAAACATGTCTCCTGAATGGTCCAGGTGACAAGAAGTCCAGCTCCAACAGAGAGCACTCGTCGGGAAAGAAGAAGAAGAGAAAGAAGAAGAAGAGGAGGAGAAGTGGAGAGAACACGTCCGATTCGGACTCGGAAGTCACATCGAAGCAGAAGCTCAATAAATGTTTGCGACCTCGACAGGAACAGCTGCCAGATATCATCCCCAAACAGGTAACAGCAATTCATGGTAGAGTAAAAAGAGGTTGCTTTGTTTTATATGGATTATTAGTCTCATCAAATGTATCATTTACCTTCTACTTACTATCTTAAGTTAAAATATTGACATTTTGATACCTGGTTATATGGAGTTGATGGTGAGCCTGTTATTTTTCCCACTGGTCCGTTTCCATGACGAATGAAGTAAAGAAACAAAAACAATTCAAACAGGGAATGTGACAGAAACAATCCCAGAAATGTGTTTACCTCAACACTTGCTGTTGAAACACTTTGTCGCCATCTGGTGGTCAGAGTTCCACCCAAAAATGCCTGATTTCACTAAATTGCACAAGAACCTTCATTTATATCTGTAATATATTCAAATCAAGAATCTACAATTAATCCAGCTGCTGTTTGACAGCATTTATTTATCTTAAATAAATAAGATCAGCATTTCCAGAAGTAAAAATCATCTTTATTCATTTAATGCTTGAAATTCTTCAAATTCCTAACAAGTAGTGGATAAGCTGGACCGATGCTGGTCCTTCTCTCCCAAACTGTCTCTGTGTTGACATCACATATACACGTATCAGGTTTTTGTTTAGTTGTTTTTTTTTTGTTGCTGCTTTTCACTCTAAAACAGGACAGCTCCAATAAAGGGAATGGAAATGAAAAGAGAGCTGGGAGCAGGAGCCCGTGTCCGCCATCACATTCCAATTCTGAGTCCCATTCCTCCCCGGCGAAGAGCAACCCCGCCTCATCGCTGCGTCTCCACTGCCAAAGATCACAGGCTCAATCACCGTCTCCTTCACAGTGCCACCAAAGCGAAAGCAGGTATTACAAACGATATGATAAATGCCCGCCCCTGGAGGGAGTTCTAGATGCATTCAATAAAAAAAACTCTTCAGTTTTTTCAGTCTATGTCCTTTTTATCAAGGACAAATCGGCCTAATTAAATCACTAATGCAGGGGTCTGCAACCTGTCTAATCCAAAGTGACATTTTAACCCTCAGGCCAACTACATGAACATCAGTTTTACTCAAAATGAATAAGAACCAATGAAGGAGATGAAGAGTCACAGGTTGGAGAGTCCTGCTGAAAACTCCTGCTTTACTGGGATTTGGGCCTCTGGCTTTGAAACTCCTTTTATATCGGCTGTGAAAAAGTAGCGCTTTGTTTTGTTGACTCTGTTTGTTATAGAATAGATTAGGAACAATCTAAAAAGGGGTGATTGTTGTCGCATAAGATAAGTCCAAGGTTATATCATAGAGGGTAGCCCTGAGCAAAAAGAAGGCAGATTGAAATAAAAAATGAGTGGACGCAGAGAATGACGCAGTCTGCCAGACTGTTGTGGGAGAGTCCTGAAAATGTCCTTCAGGAAGAGAATGGGGGAATCCTATTATTATTTTTCTCTCATTATTTTGATAACTTGCTTTTCAGTTCAGGTCCTCTGCTGTTGGCACACCAGGTCTATTAGACCCTGTTCACACTGAATAGAATTTCAAGTGAATTACTTTCTCCACCAACCAGAGTTGGTAGCTAAAATCACCTGAGTTAAGGAAGAATCATCCTGCTGTCCCATAATTCTCTTCTGGATGTTTCATCTGGTTCTACTTTAGTGTTCCTCATCTGTCTGTGGCGTACCACGTACATCTGCTGTAGAAGGTTCTGGTTGGATCTATTTTTTTTCCAGGCAATTTGTGGTATTCCATCAGGAAAGGTTGACGGAAACTGCAAAATTCGATATCATTTCTTCAAAGTTTGTACGCTGGCTTGAGCTGGTTTTTAGCTTTTCTGAAAAAAAGATTTCATATGGGGAGAGGACTTAGCAAAGTTTCTCATTCGCTGGTGGGTTGTTGTCTTACCAGAGGCACAAACTCTGAAAGTTTCAAAGTCCAAACCTCAAGTACAGCAGGGAATACTCTCCATTTTCCTGAGATGTATGCTCCACTTCCTGTTTGTTACAGCCATCTGTGGCATCAACATCCGATTAATGTCGGGCGAAATGCAACATTTTCCCAGCTGATATTCGTCAGTCCAACAGATAACGACGTGCAATACTTTTGTACATCTGGAGAAATCCCTAAATGGAGAAATTAGTTCACAGAAAGTACAAGTTTGCCTATTTAGAATCATTTTGGCTTTAAATTGGACAAAAGCAGTAAACCACAAGAAGTGACCGGAGCAGTTTCAGCAAAGAACAAAAACATAGCAAAGTTGCATGAGTGTTACATGTTCACCATCCAGTTGATTACACTGTACAGTCACCAGGTGCTGCAGCTCTGAAAAAGCTTTTCACCGTCATAAATACTGTTAAATATAACGGTCTCAGCCCACTCTAGCGGTAAATATCTCTCTAAGGAAAACGCATGAAGAAGTTTCCCATTGATGTCACAATTGGCATTGAAATATACGTAAAGCCCATAAACACAGCTTCAAAACTCATCTTCTGGGCTGCTGGTTACTTCATGTATTTTTCCATGGATTCCGTCACTTGGCTTCAATCAAGTGCTGTCATTACAGTAATGAAGACAGGCCAGAACTTTTTTTTTTTTAATTGTTTGACATGTTTCTTAAATGAAACAAATGATGTTGTGGTGCGGTCGATTGCAGCCCGTCTGAGACGACAGGACGTTTGTGTGAGTCCGTGCTCAGTGCCCAGTGTCCTTCAGAAAGGCCCCAGTCGCCGGTGCAGAACCTCAGTTCTGCACAGAGACCCCTGCTGGCAGAAGAAAGAGCTGAACCAAAAGCAGCAGAGCCAGCGGAGAATCGAGACAAAACGGAAAAACAAGGTAAGCTCACGTAAAGCCAACAAATCCACATAAGCACCTCGGCACAGTTCTGACTCACAGGCTGAGCTCTCACATGTTGTCGCCTTTAATTAGCTCAATTAAAGTAAGTTAAATTATTGAAAAGTATGCTTAATATTTGCATTTCAAAAGTTACTTGTAATCATTGGGAGGCTTCTTACAATGTATTGAACATCATAACATGCTAATAAGTACATGACAGCACATGCTTTTTAGAAAATAATAAATGGAGGATGAATGGCAAAGAACAAACTACTACTGTTCGAATGAAAGTGTTCAAAAATAATGAGAATTAAGAATAAATAGTTCTGCTTCAGACCTTGTATGAGACTGTTTCAATTTTGAATTGATGTTAAAATAGTTTTGTTAACTGAATGCTGCTTTCTTGAAATTGAATTGTTTTAATTAATAAATGGACGCAGGGTCTTTGGTTAAGCTTCAAGAAAGCGGTAGATCACACACACATGCACACACACAGAGACACACCCTGGTTTATGCCACACTGTCTCAAAGCACCAGTTGGATTTTCAGCTTGATTAGAATTTGTTTGTTGGTCTTCCTAAAACTTTAGGTTCTGGTTCATCTGCCCACAAGCCGCCCACACCCTCTGCGCCCGAACAAGCCCCGAAGTCCACCGCCCCTCAGCAGAAAGCTTCAGAAAAGCCCAGGTCTCATGACAAGTCACCAGCCAGGAGGAAAAGAAAGCAGTCCCGGTCCCCAGACAGAGACAGAGACAAGAAGTCATCAAAGAAGAGAAAAAGATCCAACTCCCACAGCAGGAGCCACAGGAGAAGGTCCAGATCCAGGAGCCGCTCAGTGAGGAAGAGGTCACGCTCCAGGTAGCGTTACGCTTTCGTTCTGTAACGTCCAACATGCGGTTACCAGCATCAGAACCGATGTCGTCGTTTGTGTTTTGTTGGTTTCTTCGCTGCGTAGGTCGGCCCACCGGCGCTCCCGGAGGTCCCGCTCACGGTCTGCTTCGCGCAACCGTAGGAGGCTGACCTACAGCCAGAGGGACCGCTGGAAACGCGAGCCGAGCCACTCCCCCGTCCTCATCCTGCGCAAAAAAAGATCGCCCACAAGAAAGGACCGGAGCAGGAGTGCCAGCCCAAAACGCATCAGCGAACTGGGTCAGATACGCTAAACCAGCATTCCTCAGTCAAAGCTACCATTTGCCACTATGAGTTTTTGAATAAATTGGGGTTAATTATTCCTGTTTCTGTGTTTCCTCAGATAAGGAGCAGTTGTTGGAAATAGCCAAGGCCAATGCTGCTGCCATGTGTGTGAAGGCTGGGATGCCCGTCCCTGCCAGCCTTAGGACGACCGCGCTTCCTCTGGCCCTACCAAACATGGCCATGAACGCAGCGATGGCTAGCATGACTGCTGGTAAAATCTGGACATCATTTCTTAATTATGTCACATTCTGGGATGTTGGTTAGATTATTTTAAGCCCAGTTCACACTGCACAGTTTTTTGCCCCGACTTTGCCCCGACTGAATGGGTAGAATAGTGCTTTGCACCAATTTGATGGTTGAATAACCAACACAACAGAATTAAAAACAATAAATGTGGTGTTGCTCTACTAACTTAAATGAACAATGCGAACCCTATTTTCTCGGCTCTCTTTCGAACCTTTTTTAATTTTTGTAACTTTGTCTCCCTTGTAGCGTCTGTGACTGCAGCTCTGTCTAACATGGGGACTCTGTCTTCGCTGCTCCCACCGCACTCCGTCGGTAACAAGCCGTCTATCCTCGGCATCCAGTCCAACTCGGCCGCTCTGGAGGAAGTGAAAAAGAAAGTGGCGAAGCAGGCCAACAGCATTAGCATTAAGGAGTTTACTGATGTAAGACCCCAGTGTGTGTGTGTGTGTGTGTGTGTGTGTTTTCAGGACTAAACAAAGCACTTAAAACAGTAAGCAGTCATCAGCATGCTCTCAGTTTGGAGGATTTGTTCCATCGATGTCAGGTATTCTCTAAAACATGGCCGAAATGTTGAGGCGATATATGAAAGCTAAGGCGAAGAAGCAGAAATACTTTTACTGCCATAAGTTTACTAGAAAAAGCACAAATATGCATATTTTAAAGTTTGTTTCATCTTATTTGCAAAAATGCAACTGAAGAAGCATAAATCCTGTTTGTATGTTTATAAATCCCCCTCAAAAACCAATACAATTAAATACAGTACTTATCTAATATTTTGTTAGTGAAAATTAAGGATGTCCAATATACATTAGCCAAATGTATGATGAATTTAAAAGTAATGCATTATCAATAAATGCTCAAATATACTTGGATTGTAACTATGCTCGTTTGATAAAAACTACAGTTTTTCATAGCAGTAAGAATCGTGTTTTCTTTCTAAGTACTGAACTTCATGATAACCGACTTGAACGTGAAAGGAGGCATGAATTGATTGGTAGAGGATTTCTTTTTGTAGTTATTCTTTCCATGCAGAGTCTATGCTATTACTAAAGGACAGAGAGAAACAACAGACTTTGAAGACCAGACGTGTATTTAGTTTGGAATGTGTCAGGAATTGTTAAAAAACGGAAAATGTCACCTTGTCTTACTTCTGACTGTATACATCTGCACTCTCCCACTTGAAACCACATAGTAGGTAACAAGTCAAGACCTACAGCCTTATTATTACATTATATCTGTTAAGTCATTTCATTGTTCTCTGTGTTTTTATAGAAATGCAAGATGATTGCAGACAGCACTGGAGAGCTGCCGGTGGCACTACCTCATGTTTCCGATGAAGAAGACGACGGCAAACTCTTTGGAGGATCAACCATTCGAGAGCAAAAAGTCATCAACTTCAACATTAATGTAATTTTTTGTGTCTTTTCTAAACTGAGAAATGGACACTGAAGAGGCAAAATGGGCAGATATAAAGCTGTAGTTGGTGTGATTTGACAGCCGCTTTTTATTAAAAGATGTATTAAAGCTCTTTAAAATGCAGAAAAGGCAGATTTTAATTAGTTAATTTGCCAAAAATATTGTGTTTAATCCCCTTTAAAATAGGAAAAAATAAGCTGTATTGAATCTGGCAGCCGATTGATTACTTTAAATGCAACATGTAGTGCATAAGTGGAGTTGAAAAATTACTAGTCAGCATTTACATGGATTGTTTTAAGAAAAATAAAAATGGGCATTTATTGCAATTATTTATTTATTTTTTTCCAACTTTCAGAACACAACAGTTCGTCCAACATCGCGTAGTGATGCAGAAATGGCCAAGGAGTTTCCTGTGTCTTCAGGGTCACAGCATCGTAAGAAGGTCAGGATTCGTCTGTACAACCAATTAGGAGAAGCAAAGGATTCTCATCTGTTTCTAACACATATTAATGCTTCCTCCTGTTCACAATGCTACCATGTAGGAGGGAGAAGGAGTGGTTGCCTATGGAGAGTGGGTTCCAGTTGAGAAAACAGCTGACAAATCTACGTCTACGGGCAAGAAGTCTGTGTCAACCGCTCCCTCGGCGACGTCCACCTCGCTGTCGGGCGAGGCGGCGTCAGATTCAGGGTTACCCGACGTCATCGAGCAGCAGGTAGCACCTGTACCCGACAGCGACAGTGTTTTCCCTGAAGTACGGCAGCAGGTAAGACATAAACTCTCTATAGGGATTGTTGGTGTCTAATAAAGTCACTTCAATTCTGTCCTGGTTGGACTTTCACGTTTTGGTATTTTAGGATGCCCACCTCTGTGCAGTATCATTAAAATGTTTTGTTTTCTGTTATGACCCATATCAGTTCCTGCTTGAACACTTAGAGCTCCCAAAGCAGCAGCTGGAACGATCTGAGCTTATTGTAGAAACTCACACCGTCCTATAAATTTAATTACAATTCATTCCGGGAAGGTAAAGCAACATTTCCCATAAACAAAGCGCTATAGTTTAAATCCCAGTATATTGTGCCATGTGGGGACATAAACTGAGAACCATGGCGCCCATAAAATATGAAATATTTTAGCATTGTGGCTATTTGAGCCTTCGTATTGAAAAATAAAAAACTGCAGCAATATGCCTGTTGACTGTTGTTGGTGTTTTACTGCTTTACGTACATGTTTATTAAAAGGGTTTATAGAAATGTTCCACTCTGCAAACAAAAGCATGTAGAAGTCTGGCACGTTTATCTAGACGGCAGTTCATTTCTGAACCAGAAGGTGGTGCTGGACTCGTTTTAGCCAGTTCAGAAGCGCCTGGCTGCTGACACCAACACTGACGTTAGGTGGAGACATGCAAACAATTTACAAGGTCTGTCATGTTATTTAAGAGCCTCCATATAGATAACGTAACATTTGAACATAAAACAGAAGCAGCTATTCTCTGTGTTAGATTTATTTGAACTAAAATGGATTCAAAGCCGACCTGTCCAGGATGAATTGCGCCTGTTGCCCAGTGAATGCTGGGGACCAGCCTCCTTTGTGAAGCTTCAGGGATGAGAGGGAATAGATGGATGATTGATTTAGTTTCATCAGAACCTCAGTACATTTGCAAAGTCTAATCTAGATTTGTTTTGCTGCATATGGAGTAAAGTCTTCTTCCTCTGAATGGCATTTCAGCCAATGTTACAACAGGACTTAGTGACTCTCTCTTAACTTGTGTGTGAGTAGGGTATTGTTACAGTTTGTATCTGGGGTTGATTTGGACATTTTGTACCTTCCTAAAGAGGATGATGGCTGGTAGAGTTCCACATTATATAAAATCCCATTCGTCATTGCAATAAAATGAAATACAAAAGAAACCTGCAGGACCCTAAGCATCCTTTTTCTGAGACGGTTACACAACAGAGCCTCTTCAGTCGCTCCAGGTGATCATTCCTACCCACGGCCATAAGCATCAACTCAAATTCTTTGAAGAACCGTGGATAAGATGAGTTACTATTTATTTTGGATTAATAAAGTGTTCTTCAACTGAATTGACAAAACAATGACGCGTGTCTCTTCTTAATGTGTAGATGTGAAGTTTTAGAGAATTTGTGGAGGAGTTACAGATTAGGGTGTTGGCACGGAGGCCTTTCACCTGTGGAAAATGCAAAAAAGCTTCTGGCTTGATCACTTTAATGCAATGAATGACTTCTTCATCGACACTAAAGGCATCCTGATGGGCGCCACGGAGGTCACCGTTACCCAACCCAGCCGCGCTGATCAGAGCTCTGAGCAGGAAGCAGCTGTTTCTGCAGAATAACAAGACGCCGTCTTCTGCTTGGTGGGCACAAGCAGAGAGAGACATCTGTAATGAGATCGGCTGTCAGCGCTGGCAGAGATCACACATCACTGCCAGCGCCTTTGGGCTGTCAATACAAGCGAAATGAGAAATAACAAGACACTTGGCCTCTGAGTATTTACAGTTTGCTGTCGCTGTTCAATTTGCAGTGCTCTTGCGGTGTTTCACGTGGATGAAGGTATTTTGTAGGCTGGCAGGGATGTTATTCTGAGACGGAACAAGCGGCAAAACCTCCGTCAGGAGCATCAGAAGGGAAACGCCAAACTCAGGCTGTTTTGAGCTGGAAATCTTGGAGAAAGCTTCTGAGTGTAAAAGAGCAGATGCATGTTCTTGATGTAGTGAAAGTGTCATAAAATAAAAAAATAGTTGCCCAAACAGTGTTTGCAACAGATGCTACAGAACATTTATACACTGGCTGTGTTTATAAACTCCCCGATCAGAATGAGCTAAGGATCTCTCGCATGGTTCTGTAAGTTTCATTCTGTTGCTCCAGAGAACTAGAACTGCATTTTGCAATAGTTTTCATAGACTAAGAAGAATAAAAAAATAAAGTAGAAGTGAGTATGAACTGTAGCAGAGTGCATTTTGGGTTCATTGAGCCTAAGAAGCTCTGAAAAAAAACATTTTATGAACTTTTACACATTTATATTAGAACTGCAGCTAACAATTATTAGAGTAGTCAATCATTCTATCAGTTATTCGTATAAAACATGATCACACGTTGCAGATTTTTTTTATTGATCTTCTTCAGCCCTTCTTATACAATATTAGAAATACATTAAAAGATGCAAATAACAAATAAAACAGTTCCCCTTTTAAATAAGAAAATAAAAATGTTCTTGCCTAAAATGCCATAACAGAATTTCTCTAGGGAACGCTTGATCAAAACGATGCACATGGAGCTAAAATAAAATAAAATAAAAGTTATTTCACTTGTATGCTGCGGAAGATAATTAATGAAAGCTTTAACTGCAAACAAGAATAAAGTGGGTTTGACCTGACGCCATAGAAACCTGACTGCTGTTATGTTGTACTGTGTGCCGTTGCACTCCAGATAAATTCATTTCAAACATGCATTTTATTATTCTGATATATTCCTCAGCACTTTCCAGCTAACTCCAGTCAGACATATTTGTATATTAAACACCCAGCTCTCCTTTGCCTCCCATCTGGAACGTCTCTGGCAGATATCAGAACTGCAGCTCCCGTGTGGAAAACGGCAAAGATTTAAGTAAAGCCTTAAGTTTTGAAGCAGCAGCTGGAAGAGACGAGTCCTTGTAGATGAGCAGTGACGCATGCAGAAACGTCCAAACCGATATAGTGGTAGTTTTCTTCCATCACTTCAAATTGCCTTTTTTTTCTTCTTCTTCTTCTCTCCCCTCAGAATGTGGATATCACCCAGGCAGTGACGGAGAGAATCAAAGCTCAGAGGCGATTGGCTGAGAACCCCTATGACGTCAGTGCCATTTGTATGCTCAGCCGCGCTCAAGAGCAGGTAGAATACGTCTCACTCAGGATTCTTAAGGAAATGTTGATTTCTCAAATAGTTATAATGAAAATTGAATGGCTGGCTTTTAAGGCAATGCTTGTTTTTTTTTAACAGGTGGATGCGTGGGCTCAGTCCAGCAACGTTCCTGGTCTCTTTACTGGTTCTACTGGAGCCCAGGTTCTCAGCTCAGAGGAGCTGTCTACCAGCGGACCACAAGCATGGCTAAAGAAGGTAAGGGTTACTTAGCCACTCATTTAACGTCAAATCCTACGGTGAGACACATGAACGACGTCGAGGGCAGATGTTTTTCACCATCGGTCTTCAGTGGTTCAAACGTGGAAATCCTCGTTGAAGTTTTGGACCATTAAGCAGAGGGTTTGCATTTCTTCAGGAAAAACAGCAACTCCCCAACACTGTCAAATCTCAATCAAGCTACACTTTTAACATGGAAATGGTTTTAGGAAGCACACAAATATATTTTAGTGATTAGTTATGTAAAAGAACAACAACCAAAAAAGCAGTCATGGACCTGGCAACTACTTTAAAAGGAGTGGAGAACAAATATTAGCCGATTAGCTGATTAAATGTTAATACCAACATGTACCAGTGTCTTTAAGTCTAAGTTCCAGAGATCATGTTCGTTCTGAACGAAGGAACTTCGAACGAAAGGTTTGGAGTGTAAACTGAAAGAAGAGGACATTTGGGTCTCAAAAAGTTTTAAAATTTTCTTTGTTCACAGTAATCAGAGAGAGCATGAAAGGGTGGCATTTCCCAAAGGTCACAAATTGGGAATTGAACCCCAAACTACTTGCCTCAGAGTAAAATGAAACGAAACTCTGCAGGAACTTTTCAAAATCAAGATGATAAACCCAAAGGTATTTGGAAGAAAAACATGGTGCGTTCAGGCGCAGGTTGAGTTGAGGCAGTTTTTCTCAGTCTGTGAATCAGGATTAGATAACTCACAAAAGTGGGCCCACTGTGATATTGTCAGGTGCCCATCAACCCCACCAGGGGAATTTAGGAAAGCGTGCAATGTCACGTTTAATACCCTGTTAAGAAAAAAGAAAAATGCAGTGTTTCTTAAAGGAAACTGAAAAGAAATCGTTCAGTACAAAAGCTTCAGTTTGTTACCAACCCTGAGAAAACACAGTTTTCTATGTCATGTTTGTATTAAGGGGTCTGAGCTGGTGTTTGTCAAAAGTTCAGGACTTTTAACGAATGCTGCATTGTTTCTGGTTTCCGTCCATCTTTATTCTCAGCGGCTGACCAGCAGGCTCACACAAACTGCTGTAGTCGCAGAGTAACCCAGCTGTCACTGACAAATTAGACACTGTGGTGTGCAAGTTTATGACAGAGGTGACGTCTCACCTTTTTCCTCTTGCAAAAACACACTTACTGACCTTAACCCGACGCTGAAACTGACGGCGGCAGCTCACCCGTTTAATGAGATGGGATCAGTTTTCACCAGTCAATGGTAGGGCTGCCAGCTCAATCCTAGACCACTTCTCTCTGTATGCTGACTCCTGCGATCCAGTCAAACTGTGAGGCTAACACTGTGTTGTGTAATCCTGTGTGATCTTCTGGGTTTGTCCTGTAGGGGAGGACAGAAGGACGTGAACAAGTTATTAATGGCAAAGGAAAAAGATTGATTTGAAGGATTTAACTTGGTGTATGCCAAAAACTAATATATGTTGTTAAAAATCTGATCGCCAAATTTCTTTCCATTTGCTAGAAAACTTGGATTTACAAATGCAAATAATTTTTTGTAATTCTAATGAAGCTTAAACAGAAATAATTTGGCCTGATTTAACTTCAAAACGGTGAAAAAGAAATTATATGTGTCTTTTTATTCAGCGTATTTAAATGTCTTTTTTCAAATGTAAATTATAGAGTTGATCTCAATTTCTCCGGCCACTTTCTTTGTGCAGATATTTTAAACCACATATAATATCTGATGTTTGATAAAGCAGCACAGCTCTAGGAAGGTGGTAAAATCACTGACATCGATGAGACCTGTGTCTGAAATCCTTCAACAAAATCAAAATCAACAGCGAAATTAAAAAAGAGGGAGAAAAATTAATTGCTTTCAAAATTTCTAACCCCCACAATAACATGCTTTCATATCTTACCTTCAAAACCAGTCCTAAACATTCGCTCCCCCAAGGTGAAACTTTGCAAAGTCCTCCTCAGCTGTTAGCACTGCAGGTCTGTGGTTGCATGTCTTGCTAAGGGCTGTTAGACACCAAGCTGACATGTGTCTGTCAGGAGCCTCAGTGCATGTCTGTCCCTGTTGACTCTGGATGGTTACAGTCTGTTCTGTCAAACCCACCAGTAGTTTAGATCCGATTTAACTGTGTCAGGTTTGGGTCTGTCAGTCTGAAGCAGACTGGTTGGTTCTTTAGCATATTGAATAAACTACATAACATAACCAATTAAAACTAAAACTGAATCACTTCCCCTTCCTGACATAAACTAAAAAAGGTTAGTGGTGTGACCCGTTCCAGGGCTATATTGGGTCTATGCTGAGTTGTGCTGATGCAGAGTGGTTTTCTCTCTCCTGGGTGTAGGACCAGTTCCTCAGGGCGGCTCCGGTGTCGGGCGGCGTTGGGGAGTTCCTCATGAGGAAGATGGGCTGGAGAACGGGCGAGGGCTTAGGGAGGAACCGCGAGGGGACGGTGGAACCAATCGTCATCGACTTCAAGGTGGACAGAAAAGGTGCGAATTTTTCTTTTTTGGGGTTATTTAGTACAAATCATTTATTTTATAGAAAATTCTTACCCGTTTTTGGTCATTGAAATTATTATACAGGCATTTAAAGGGTTAATTCTTGGTTCTGTACTGTATAATAACTCCCCACATGCAAACGCTGGGTTTCCTGTTAAATCTCCTGCTTCTCTCTGCCGCTCCATCAGCCCCTTCCACATCCCACTGATGGACTCTTTAGGGAGATTTTCAGACAGTTGATCATAATAAATGCGGCAGCAGTGCTAATGGAGTTCCTGTGCTCACTGATTTTTATCTTCCAGGTCTTGTTGCTGAGGGAGAAAAGCCACAGAAGCAAACAGGAGGACTTGTTGTAACCAAGGACCTAATGGGTAACACATTCACTGCATTATGTCCGACTGTTTGCTCTTGCTGAAAAGATTCACATATGGAAAAATAAGTTTGCGTGTCAGATATATTGATTGATTCTTGATTTGTGTCTCTAAAGCACTTAGGCTTAGACTTGTCTTATTCAAAGCGCCATGGCAGCGCAGTGATTCCAGATGAGGCTGCCCTCCATTAACACACACTTTAGTTTGTTTTATTCATTTACAATTAAACATGAACATGTCCCATGTTGATGTAAATAGACAGTTTTGAAAAAATAGGAGCAGTTGGAAGAAAAAAAAAATCCCCTTATCCCTAAAGTTGATTTGTAATAATCAGCCATCCTTATAGATACCATATCTCTACACACACATTTTTTTTTATATCTTTCTAATGATACAGTACTCTACTGAGTCAATTTACTTCATTATACCTGGTTAGAATATTATATTTTATTACTTTCTAAAGTAAAAATTGATATACTCTGGTTATTTTAGAAAGATTTGTTCCATAAACAGAAATACAGTGTTCCATTTGTTTAGTTCGGACTTGTTTTTATTTTTATTTTTATTTTGAAATCACTGATCCTCTCAAATTATACGTTTTGATTAACCTTTATTTTACCAGGATAAAAACACATTTAGTCCTGGCCAAGAAGCAGCAACAAATACGACACAGACAAATAATCAGTTAAATGAAAATATCATCTTTATCAATCATATTATACATTTAAAATAATTAAATTAATTATATTTTTGAAGGGCACTTTTGTTTATAGGGACTTCATAATCCATGTTCAATGCTTCATGCTGTGTGTGGTTTTTATTTCCATTTTATTTATTGTTTTTGGTTGCTGTATTTTATTTTGGATGTTTACGATAACTTCCAATTCCAGCCTGGAATCTACTGATTCCACTTTGAGATGGAGAACTTGCATTTATTACTTGAATATATTTACTTGAAGGTGATATGAAAACAACAATGTTATTGTTTATCACAATAATTACTGGGGCAATTTACCTGAAGGTTCCACGTTCATCTGTTTACCTTAAGGTTTCTTCCTGTTTCTTCTGAGATGCAGTGGGATTGATTCACTGAATCTGTGATTCAGCCCCAGAACAAAAGCTAAAAAATCTTGTAAAGATAAAGAAGTCGTGTTCTGACATGACCTGAAAGGCCACACAGAGATTCTCCATGCGTCTGCATACATAAAATAAGTCAGCAAATCTTGAAATTAGCTTTAGATGTATCTGTTTGCTTGTTCATGCTCTCATTATCAAAGGTGCTGTCAGTGTGGCCTAGGATGGGAGCGGTTCAAAGAACTCCCATCAAAACCCGATATTCTTGAAGGCACGACTCGGCTTCTGACGGAAAATGTCTTTTGATTAAACTTGTGAAAACGGTCGCCATCCTTTCCTTCTCATTTCCTTCACGCTGGTTTTATTTGTGCGCAGGGAAGCACCCGGTTTCCGCTCTCATTGAGCTGTGCAACAAGAAGCGGATCACGCAGCCAGAATTCGTCATGGTTCACCACAGCGGACCGGACCACCGCAAGAGTTTCCTTTTCAAGGTTGGTAAACAGACCCGTTCAATAAATGTGAATATTATTGAAAAGCTGATTTATTATAGGAACTTTTTCACTATGTTATATAGATTAATTACACAGATGGCCTTTATTTCTGTTAATTATGATGATTTTCCACTTTACGTTTAAAAGTAGATTATTACATTCGACCAATGTACTGTACGTCCTTAAAGAGCAGTATTGTGTAAAGGCAACATTTTGAGATTTACATCATGTTAAGATGTTATTCCCTCATTAAAAACATATCTTTAGTGTTGCTTTGATTCTTTCATGCATGTTTGAGAAATCCTATAATGTCCCCTGTCAACCATTCAGCTGTGAAAAACGTCCAGGTTGACCTAGCAGTTTCTAAGCTTCCGGGCTTCTGCCTCACAGAGTTTCTACTCCCCCACTCAGCTCCTTCAGACTAGCCTGCAGCAATTAGCAAACACCTGGTGGAGCTGTACATCAGCTGATCACATTATATGAGCTACTTCTCAGTGTAACGCTGGTGAACACGTTAAAGGATTAATAGAGGAGCCGTGTTTGACTTCCTGAAAGCTGAGTTTCATAAAGAGGAGGAGCTTTTAAAGAGAGAGAGGCCCAATTTCTTCCAACCATCCATTTTCTGTACACCCTTGTCCCTAGTGGGGTCGGGAGGGGTACTGGTGCCTATCTCCGGCGAACTTTTTGGGTGAGAGTCTGTCGCAGGGCAACACAGAGACAGGACAAACAACCATGCACACACTCACACCTAGGGAGCATTTAGAGAGACCAATTTACCTTCTTGCTGCAAGGCAACAGTGCTGCCAACTGCGCCACTGTGCAGCCCTTTCCCAATTTATTTTAATATCAAATTTCTTTTAAGTTATATTTAATGTATACAGCCTTTTTATAACAACCGAAGATGACATACTTAGTTCATTGTGCTACAAAATTTCACTGTGCCTGGAAAATACATTGCACTGCCCCTTCAAGCAAAAAATACTTTTGTAATTTCAATTTGCACACTTTTATGATTCATGGAAATGCAGCTAGTGGCATCCATTTTCTCATACATTTTTGGAATAAATCTAGAATTCTGTGTTTGCACCTTCCTGACCTTCTTGTTTCCACGGTCTGTAATCAAAAGCATAAGTCAACTGAATCCACAGCTCCTGTGTTATTAAAGCCATCCGTATGCCGTGTTGCTGCAGGTCACTGTGAACGGGGTGGACTATCAGCCGCAGACCGCCAGTCCCAATAAGAAACACGCCAAGGCCATGGCAGCCACCGTCGCCCTGCAGGCTCTCGGAGAGGTACGGCCTCGTCTTCTCTTCCGCCTGGGTCTAAATAACAGAATGCACTTGTTGTTGTTGTAGCTCTACGTCCCAATTAGAGAGCCTTTAAACAGCTGCTGTTATTTTCTCGTGGCCTTTAGCTTGTTAAAAAAAAAAAAAAAAACGCCTCGGCTTTTCTCTCTCATCAGTCGTTTGCTGTGTAGGCGGGCGTATCAGATCAGCTGAGATCATTTCAGATTCAACTGAGTACATTTATCGTGTTTAGATCGACCACAGATACACAGTCTTACATTAATCCATTATGTTAAGGCCTAGACATTTTTTAGGAAGACTATAGACATCACAGCTGTCCAGCACAATCATCAACACCCTCCACAAGCATCTGCTTTAGGATATTACTGTGGAAAGTTCAGCTGAAGGAAAACATATTGTAGAACTGCAGGACTGAAGACTATGAAGCAAAGAATTTGGTGTTTATTTAAGGCATTAACACAAGTAGTATTTTTCCCTTTGATGAAAAAGTTGTTCTGATTGTGTCAGGAGATGCAGGAGGTCCTTCCTGCCCACAACATCACCATCCATAGCAATTCTTTGAAGATACTTCAAAGAATATGAGTTCTGCTAACATTTAATTTCCCTTTGGGATAAACAGTGTATTTTTAATCTAATTGAATGAAGCGAAAATGGGCCTAGACGATGGTGGTGAATATTTCTGAAAATAAAATAAAAATCATATATGTAAATATACGCGCAGCTAAAATTGCGGCGTTGCAGAATTGTTGCTCTTTCTTTTGCATCTTCTAAAGGCGTGCTTCATTTTTATTGAGTTTATTCTGACATTCTTTCCTGGGATGTAGAGTTCTTGCAGGTCATTAAACAAAAATATTGGAAAAATTCTCCTAGGAAACAAGTGGAAGTAGATTTTGAGTTGGTTTTATACTTTGATGAAAGGACAGAGTCTGGCTTCATATGCCAGCTTATAGATCAGCCATATGGAATCACTAATGCTTCCATTATCACCGATCCATTAGTTATCAGCCATGCTGTACCCATTAGTGCATTAGTGAGCTGTCATAAGAGATGAAATAGTTTGACCTTTTCATTATAAAGATTGAATGAAAGTAAACGTCTACCTGGTGAAATCAGGCTAGAATCACATTTTCTAATACCTGGTATTTATTTATCAAGACGTTTTGAACGTTCTGAAATGAGTGACATTCAACCTCAGAGCAAGAAAAGCAGTCATTGTATTTTAAACAGATTGATGTCGGAACTTTTGATTCTTTTCTGTTGTGGATTAGCTGCTGGATTTGGAACGATGGCCTCACAGAATTTTGGGAAACGTTGGCATCTCATGGTCGACTGCAGGGCAGTTGGGAATCTGTCCCACCACTGTACCTCATAGTGGCATTTCTACCGTGGTTCTTTGGTTCTTCTTACCAAAGAACATTGTTCCAGAAGTCTTGTCTTCGTGATTGGAAGACGTCCAAACTACAAACAGAACCTCTTGTGGTTTTTCCATAGCTACCAGATTTGTTTAAAGTTTGACTAAAAATTGCTTTTCAACAGATTCTTCAACCTGAACTTTGACTAGCGCGCTGCGTTTGTCATAAAATAGATAACTTAAACACATTTTAAAATTTATTTTTGAACATTTTGAATCGATTCAACATTTCCCAGTACTACGAATTGCGAATCTCTACGGAATCGATTTTTTTCCCCCTCCACTTCTACTCTCTATATTCTCTATATTGAGCCCCTGGAGTGTAAAAGAAGAAAAACAAGAGATGGGACAGTTGCTACTGTCGGCAGATTGACCCTACTGACCCTCATTGAGGTTAACATGTCAGGTGGAAGATTGTTTCCTTTTAAAATGCTCCTTTTTATTTTAGCTCACAGCCTGAAGAGGAAAGCCTGGCTAGCAAAGAAAGATCCTGACCCATATGGTTGGAGCCATTATTTCCATCTGGCCCTCGGGGGGTGTGGATGTAGCTTTGGAGTATTTTAACATGGGGAATGGAGGGTGTTGCATGTTCCAGGGGTCAGTCAGTCCATCGACGCATTACAGGCAGTGGAGATGCTGTTTACTTTAAGTGTAGTTTTGATTTAAAAAAAAAAAAAAAAAAAAACTTAAGAAGCTTCGAGTTTGTGCGACGTCCGTCGGCGGAGATGTGCTGACACACATCAGTAAAGAGCATCAGCCTCAGAGGCAGCAGCAGTTTACTGAAGGTCGTATTTGGAAGTATTTTATAAGGTCGCTTCCTGATATCCAATATTCCAGACGTTTGGCTGCTCTTAGATAAAATTTAGTGCAGCTATCCAAGGTTTCGCAAAGGTTAGCATTAGTGTCTCATGGTGTACAAAACTGATCTTTTTTTTTTTAAGCAAAGTACAAACCAGAGATGAGATTTTTCAGTCGCACCTTTTGTAGATGAAATATGAAAATGATCAGATCTTAAATATAGTTTTGTTTGTCTAATGTTTTAAAAAAAAATTTGTAATAAACTCTATTTCCATTTTTTTTTTGCTCCTTATTGAAAGACCAGCTGACTTTTAAGAAATATAAGGTAATCAGTCACGTCCATCTTCCCAGCTGTTATAGCTGTAGACCCATAAAGGAACCTAATTTTGTGTGAAATTCAACTATAAGCAAGAACATCTTCAAATGATGTTTTAATGTTGGGTTTAAAATAATGTCTGTTAAGCTTTCGGATGACTTTGCATTAATAGTTTCAAGTTATCTACATGTACATCCATGAGAGACTAAATCTAAATTTAAAAAATCGGAGATATTTTTGTAGCCTCTCATTAGATTGTGATGGATAGACGGCTGCCCCCACACAGCGAACTTTCCAATCAGCTTCCTTAAATCACTGCTGCTGCTGCTGCCGACCCGGCAGATGGCGGCGAAGGAAATTCTTTCAACCGCAAACGTCTTGAAGATTCGTAGCGTCTTGCTGGAAACACGGCGAGGTAGAAGTGAGAGCAACCTTCAGCGCTGCTGTAAGCCTCTTTGCAAACTCCTAATTATTCACACATTTGTATGCAAAGCTATTCACAATAAATTCTGTTTGACTGGAGTCTCCTCGTAAAACTCCTGTGCCACAAACAATCAGATGTGATGGGAACAGTGGTTGTCATGCCAATAACGGCAAATGTTTTTGCTCGGTGTTGATTATGGGAACGTGGCCTGTTGTTCTTCCGAACAGGTTCATCTCCACAGATTAGAACAGCATAAAAAGGTTCATTTATTTTAGTAATTCAATTAAAAAAGTTCAGCTCATTAAAGCAATTCATTCCCCAGAGTGATATATGAAATATGGCAAGTTTTCAGAATATTAAAATATTACATGAGGCCAATAAAACAGGTTTGCTGGCAGAGTGAAAGGCTGTAGAGTTAACTTGGGTGTGGGGGAAAACCTCAAACATTGAGGACCGGCTTTGGACACCACTGCAAGATGTTACTTTGGCGATCCTTCCACTCAACTTTCCACTTGTATGCTAGGCTACAGTAACGGTAACTGTAGCCAACTTGTGGAGGTTATTATTAGCTAAGTTTGCATTTTGAATGTGCACAACACTTCAATATTCTGCTAATGCTGAAAAAAATAACATTTCGCAATAAGCTTGTTCACGTTATTTAAAAAAAAAAACATGCTGCACCATCATCCTCCTACCACTTCCTGTCGTACTCTTTTTCCTTCTTAGTAACATTCAGTTGTTGATCACGACTCATGGGATGCGGAAAAAGTTTTTCCCTTGCAGTTCTGCGAAATACACCAATTTTGATAAAGCGGAAAAACCACCTCAAACTTTTTCTTTCTTTTTTTAAACGTGGCGTGTTTCCGTTCAGCAAACTTAGTTTCATAGTTCCAGTTTATGTAATTTTATGCTCAATGGAAGCGCAGCTACTGACAGCTGGGAAGTTGTAATGTCAGCAGTCTTCCTTATGATTCTAGGCCAGCGGGTCATGTTGTACCGAGCCCAGGGGGGGGGGCATAAGTGTAAATTTCCACCAGAAAACTCAGAAATGTTTAGATAAATCTCAGAAATGTAATAAAAACAACAAGGAAATTTCTGAGTACATAACAGGAACACCAGACTGCTAACGCTACCCAGTGTCGTGTTAAAACGCATCAGATGTGTGAGTGAACATCTTGTTTTGAGATGTGTTCCTGTGTTTTGTTGTGTTGTCTGGCAGGTTCCTGCAGACGGACCTGGACTCTACACCGGCCCCGTCTTCACTGCTGCCTCCACCGGCCCTCTGTTCTCCACGTAGACATTCACACATCGCTTTTATTTCCCCACTGCAAACATTTCAGCCTTGTGACAGTCAGTCAGGAAGGTACAGGATGTATTCCAGCCAAAACAGCTTCCTGCTTTTGTTCAGGACGCCTCACTGTCACGGCAGACCCCGGTGCGCAACATGGAACCGAGCCAGTCAGTAAATCCACTTGTGGTGTTTCTTTCTGGTACCTAAATATTCTCCTCTTCACTGTTGTAGCTGGTAGATAGTGAGATCTCAGCTGCCATCTGGGTGGTTTTAAACCCCTTTTAACATGCTCGGACGTATTACACAGAGATTGTATAAAGTATGCATGGCTGTACCTTTGTAAGTTATGTAAATATGTATAGTGAGTGTAATGTATAGCATCTGTTTTAATCTTTTATTAGTTGAAACTAAGTAAAGACTTCTTGCAGTAAATGGCAGGCCTTGGTTCTGTTTGTCCTCTTGTTGTAGTTTTCCTTCTGACTAAATGTTTCACACGAGGCTGTTCAAGTTGGAATAAAGCCTTCCAACATATGCAAACTGAAATAAAGATTCTATTTATGTAACACGGTTAAATAGCCTACAATGCCTGGGTTTTTTTTTTTTTTTTTTAAGTGTTTTCGCTGGAAATGTCTCACAGCTTTGTTAGTTGTTAAAGTCTGAAAAACGATCAGAGGTTCAGGTGGCACGAGAGGAGCGCACACTTTTCACCCTACTCAGGTAAATGAGGTCTTAAAAGGAAACTGTGGAAAATAATGTAAGGAGGTTTGTTTAGTTCCACCTTAATTTAATATTAAAGACAATTTGGACTTAAATGACCCTTTTCCACTAGTGACTAGCAGTTTGGCTTTACTCTACATGCTTACCTGCTGCTTTGACTGTGAGACTCGTTTCAAACAATTAAATCTTCATTGTTGATCTTTTGTAATTTAAGTAAATAATCTTTCAACTGCATTTTTTTTTCCTCTTTTGTGTGTTTTTTTTATTTCTTTTACTGATTTGACAAGGACATTTGATGTTTTAGTGTCTTGGGAGTGCAGTGCTTGTTGGGGCATTCTTGGATTTCTAATTGGCTCTGATCCCTTATATTTACCTACATGCAGAATTTTAGTCTTGCAACAGCATTAAATCTGTTTCTGCTGTGCAAGACTGATATATCTTTACTTATCAGACTACAAATAATAGTGGAAACTTCCAGAAGGTGAGAAAATGGGAGGCGGAGGGGTGAATTGTTTTTATTTAAGAAGAATGTTATTGTGAGCGATCATCTCAAAGTATTCCCAGATGTCAGAGATTTTCCTCTTGCTGGCTGCATGTTATCCTAAACCAGCAGCTGTCTGTAGGTCACATCCTGTAAACAAAATAGGCTAAAGAGATAATTGGATTTGTTTTTTTTTTATAGAACCCGTGTCAATTAGGGCAGACAGTCTCCAGAAATATAGGCAACATATTTATCCATATTGCTGGAGACTGTATGTCACAATAAACTATACATGTTGTAGGATGACAAAAATATGTCTGTTTGCCAAAAGCCAGAATAATGAGGGTTTTATTTTGTTTAAAATTCAGACGTGAGCGAATTCAGAACCAATAACTTTATTGGTTTCCATACCAACAAAGTTATTATTCACACCCCTGACAGACAGAAGGGGCCAGAAGTCTGGGATTGGTGGAATGCCTGGGAAGATGTTTCTAGTCTTTACAATCAGCCGAGCTGTTGCTAGCTGGTCGTTTAGGAGGAGTGAGCTTAGACTGAAAGCTTTTACCAGTCGCAGTTATACACTTTGATTCTGTGTACATTTGGATTGATTTGATATAAAATAAGTGCTTTTGACATTTGTTCTTAATTCGTTTACAAAAGAAATAACTGAATTGAATTGAATTTATTCTCAATCTATAACTTCCTGTTTGTCTTTAGGTGTTTCCAGTTAATATTCTTTCCCAATGACACCAGCACCAGCACCAGTCCCTCCTTCAGTATCAACATGATGCTTCCACTTCCACACTTCTAATGACAGTATGGAACTATTTCCTTAGTTTATGCACAGATGAGTTTATATATATATATATATATATATATATATATATATATATATATATATATATATATATATATATATATATATATATATATATATATATATATATATATACAAGTTCACCTTTTTATTAACAGATATCAAAATATTGCCAAACATGGAAAAAATTTAGTCTATCGCAAAAAAAAAAAAAAAGGCGCTCAAATAAACTGCAACTACACTCGCAATGAAATCCTAAAACAAGAAAATGTGACGCGAAAACGGCGGCGGCTTTGCTACAATTCCTGAATCAGTCACGCGGGCCCGAGTGCAGACGTCACCACCACCACCTGCTCAATCAACACAAGCCTTGGCACGCGCTTAAAAAAAAACCAAACAAATAAAATAAAAACATCCTCCTGGATTACTCGACACGCCTTTCGACGCTTCGACACAGAAGACGCGTCGCTGATTTTAAGCACCTGGCTGAAGGTAAAAGTTAGTTTATCATATTTATGACGTCTGGGAAGGCGCACGTGGGGCAATGTGGTTAATGGACAAGGCTTTAAAAGTTTAAGAGTGTTTTATTGAGTATTCTCAGGTTGCCATGCCGAAAACTGCTTGAATTAATTCATGTGAGGAGAGACAGTTGGTATTTAGGTCCGTGTGTTTTGAATTTGTTTAGCATGAACCTAAAGTGACTCAACAGGGAGCATTTGTTAATGTGTAAGATCAAAAGTAGTTTGATGCTTCTGTTTTATTTTTCTTTGTAGCATTAATATTGAACTATTAATAGTTTCCACAATTAATAGTGGAAACTATTAATAGGCTAATATAGGTCATATTAACGTATTAATAATTCCCACTATTAATAGGTTAATAGTGGAAACTATTAAAATGAAGAGAAAAAAATGCCCCAATGAACTGTCACTAGTTACCGAGCAGAGATGAGAGGTGATTAAACATCCCTTCTAATTCTTGCAAGAATCAGAACAGGAAGCAGACATGCTCAATGTCTGACCTGCTCTACTTATATTTTTGGTTTTTTCATAAAGTTTCTCACAGGGAGTCTGGAAACCAGCATTTCTTTCTCAGCATTTTGGTGTTGACAACTTTGAAACTTTGAAAGTGGAGAATCGCTCCATTACTATCTAAACCCTAAAACCCGCCCGAGGTTCCAGTCGGGTGAAAAATATAATAAGCCTCTCATGAATGTAACTGTTGCTTTGCACCAGGTTATGCAAAGTATTCAAATAAATTATTCTCTACAATGCCAGCATCAAACCGCTGTTTAGATCATTCAGGAAACTTGTTCCATATGGGATAGACTATGATAAAGAAAATCAACAATAATACAAATGAAATAAAATAAAAATAAATTAGTAGCAGGATATATAAATACAAATCTAAGAGTTAAGATTAATAATCAACCCAAGAGGAGCTGTTGTAACATTAGCATTAGCAAATGAGAATTAAAAAATAACTACATTTTGCATCAAATAAATGGATAGTTGGATTGTGAATGCATATCTTCCTTTACCCTGATGTGTTCCAGTGGGGTGAAAAATACAATAAGCCTCACATGAATGTAGCTGGCTGCAAAAGGAAGTTAATTTTTCCCCTGGCTATGCAAAATATGGAAAAAGATCTTTTTTAAAATTCCACTAGTGTTCAACACAAATTTGCTTGGAAGGCATATTGATTACACAAATGTTATGAACCATCATTGCAACTGGCCATTATTCAGCCAATGATGCTGCACTGGTTCTGTTCTGGGACCTGAGATGGAACTTCTGGTGTAAAATGGTCTGTGGTGTAATTATCTGTGGTAACGCTTGAATTCCTTGAATTGTGTTGAAGTTATTGAGTCATTGGTTTAATCCAAATTGGTTTAAATGCAGATTAGTTTTAGATGTTCATGTCCAAATGTGACACTTATCACTGTGTTCTTAGTTCTTGTTTGTTTAGCATTGTAAAGCAACATGTCTGTGACAGGACTTATCCCTCAAGCTGCCTTCAGATATAAACAGTCCATCTGTGCAATCCTGCAGTGAACAGTTTCTTTTAGTTAAATATGAGGCTCATGGGTACAGGCTGTGCAGGGACAAAACCTTAAAGGATGCTGATTCTAACCTCAACATTTTCTCTTTTCTGACTCCTGAGACGCTCGCAGCAGGGATCCCAGATCTGGCCGACTGCAGCCATTGCTGTGATCTCGTCAGCGGGAGAAAAGAATTGATCTGTTTCCTCACAGAGCTCACAGTAATCATTTCAGACTCTCTGAGGAAGGAACTTTGCCAACTGATCAGGGTAAACCAGGGGTGCCCAAAGTCGGTCCTCGAGGGCCGGCATGTTTTAGTTCTCTCCCTGGTGGCGCCAACAATGTTTTCAGCATGTCGATGTTCTTAGGCCTTCCAACGAGCCATCATTGGATCCAGGTGCGTTAAACCAGGGAGAGAACTAAAACATGCAGGGCCTTGAGGACCGACTTTGGGACCCCTGGGGTACACCAACTCTGTTCTGGAGGTACCAAGACTAAGGAAACCTGTAGTAAAAACGTACCGCCCAAAGCCATTCAAATTAAAACCTACAAACTGTGGAGTTCTGAAGTCTTTAACAGGTTTTCTTCCAGGATCATCCTGAGTTTAGCTCCATCCATCTTCCTATCAATGCTAATGAGTTGTCCTGTCCTTGCTGATGAAAAACATGCCCACAGCATCACACTGGGGACGGCAGTGCTGTGTTATTTTTACCTTCAGTGGTTTGCATGTAAGAAAATTAGATTCCATTTGGGGCCTGATCTGATCTGATTATTTTTGTTCTATCCACAGTATAAAATAACCTCTGTGTCCCAGCTGTATCATACACTACTTTAATCTGTCACATCATCTCCCAGTAAAATGCACGATGCTTCGTGGGCGTGTGGCTGTGGAAAAGTTTGAGCGGTATGGATTGTTGTTTTGCGATTCTCAAAAAGAAGCAGACAGAGAGGATTTAATGAAGAGAACAGCTTGGAGGGTCGCAGAAAGGCGACATTTTTACAGATCATAACCCAAATCTCACAATATATTTATGTGGGAAAACTCTTCAGAATTTTACACTGTACCACTTTTTGATTGGACAGTTACAAACAGTCATGTGTTTGTTGTACAACCCAGCAATCATCTGACAAAAGCAAAGAGATGCATTGTGTTGTTTGACTTTTATAGATGAGAATCAATAAAAATGTGAATCAGGGTGAATTTATTACATCTACCCTGCGTAATTTTAGTTCAGTCTACAACTTCTTTTTGTTTTTTATGGATATAATTGCAAATCCAGGGAGTAGTTAAAATTAAATTGCACACAGTATACTTAAGAAGGAATTAATTGAGAATAAATCAGCAGACTCTCTGTATATACAGGCTATAAGCCTCAACATGGCCGCCCCAGTTCTATGAGGAAGACTGGGAGAGAATTTCAGCAAACTATTTTCAGATGCTTACCCTGAAAATCAACTTAAAGGCCAAATCTACCAACTGTCTGAATTTGAAAACGTAGAAGAATCTGTCTGGCACAGAGTATCAATTTTGATCATTCTGACTATCGTAACGTAAAACAGGAAAATCTAGTCTGACTAAATGTCAGGCATCGAGGGAAGAGGCTTGTATCCTTTTGAGTAGGTCTGCATGCGATACATTTTCATCCATATAATATGCCGTTCTTCCTGTTTCTTTTCATCATTCATCCTGAAATGATGCGAGTCAAATAACCAAAACAAAATAAAAACAATGTTGCGCTGGTAAGGAAACGTCCGAATGTGCTTTAAGAAACTCTGACGCGTTGATGGTCTGTCATTCAAAAGGCTGAAAATGCATCTGACAGAACACATTATGTTGCAGTCATGCTGGCTGGTTAATTTGAGTGGGAGTTGAGACATCAAAACAAATTTAATTCATACGCAAGATGCCGTGTCATACTTTGGCTGAAATCCTGTTACTTACAGAAAAGCTTTAGTCTGTTTAAGAAATGTTCCTGCCTGTAACTTAATAAAATAAATTCATAGCTGAATGTTTCTGGAAGTTTTATAATTGGATTAGTTCTGTAATTGGACCAAAAGAAGGAAATAGGACACCTTCTAAGCATTTTTTCAAAAGGTTACAAGTTTAGTGAAACAAACCTTTTTTTTTTTTTTATTTTATTTTATACAGATGTCACTTCAATAAAACTCTGAAAGCTATTGGAGCAAAAAGGAATGGATTTAATTAGGATGTTCGGCGAAGCATTCAAAGGCAACACTGCAAGACGACCGATTTCCAGGATTTAGTCACTGCTTCAAATTAAAGGTGAGGGAAAAAAGCAAACAAAGCTGCAAAAGATTGAAAAATGTCCTCCAGCAAATGTAAAACACTATTCAATCCCACGAGACATTGTAAAAGGCACTTTATATTTTGCAACTAATAGACATAACTAATGCAGTCAGTGGTCAAATATCTGCTGCTCATTCCCATATTTTAATTAAAATTCCTCCTATTTAAAATGTTACTGGGAAGGTCAGTCAGTGAACAGTTTTCACACATGAGGACAAACAAAGTGCTGCACAGAAAAAGAAGTAAATTAAAAAAGTAACACAGTAAAGGATTAAAATGGAATTAAATAGCTCCACTACTTCAACATAGGACAAGTAAATCATGTTTTTTTTTTTAGGCCTTACAGTGGAAGCGATGACATTTTTAAAAAGTCATATTTTTCAGCCAGTGCAAAGATAATAACATATTGTTTTTATTGCTTTGTTGCATTAAGTATTTATATGTTAATATTGTTAATTTACAAATAATGCATCCAATTGATACACGTTTTGGTGTGATGTAAATTAGAGACATTAGGCTTAATTGGATGTAATGGTTCCAAACAAACTTTATAGTACCAAGTAGGAAGACTATTTGATTTACTGATTAACCAGGTCTTTAAAGTGAACTGCAACATTTGTTCTTGCCTCATTGCTGCGTATCAAAATTATGGCTTAATAATGCAAAACCACAAGCTAGAGTTGTCCACACTCTAATCACTGAAAATGGTGGAATAAGAATCAAAAGGGAAAGTTGGTGAATTATCCACCTTTGTTGTGTCAAAGTGTTATTTTATTCCACTGTAACTGTGACGATACAGAGAACCAAACCACCCAAAAACTGTCCCCATCTGTTCAGAGATCTTTATTTATGGCTGATGGAGTGCATCATAAACGATACAGTTGGTACTTTTTATTTCTGTTTTGAACCAAAATAAAGCCATCTTAGGTATGTCAAAATATACTGGGGCAAACTGTGGCGGCAGGTTTACGTTCATTTTAAGATGGTGGAAGGTGAACAAAGCTGGATTCTTTTTGTGATTGTTCAATTTTAAGTCTACATCCACAACTTCTCCTTTGTGTCTGATACTCTGTAGTTCTTATGTCTAGCTTTAATATTTTTGAGACTAAAAACCACAACTTTTGTCTACTTTTCAGCGTTAATCTGGAGGAATAACATGCTGGAGTTAAGTGAGTACGGGACTAAGAAAGAAATATAACGATGTGTACCATTAGCATAGAGCTGGTAAGAGATGTCACAAGACTCTAATCTGAGCTATGTGTAAAGAATATTTCAATTCACTTTGCCCAGTTGTCACTTTTCCAGTTTCACTGTATCAAATTCAGCACTTGAGATCCATTGATACCAAGTTAGTAATCACTAACTTGCTGTTAGTTCACATATCAATTAAAACGTCTATCTCTATATTGTGGAGTCGTTGAAAACCCAAGTAGAAATTCCTGGAAAGAACTTGTATGGGGGGAAAAATAAATCTTTCAACTATAATTTTTTAACAAATTTCAATTGGACATTTGAACAGAAATGCCAGATCCCATGTAATATGCATCTCTGTTGAACTATAAAAGGACATTGTTCGCTATAAAAGGTGAAGGACGACTACTTCACAATGCGAAGGCATGAGATTCCTTTGTGTCCGTTAAATGGACGTCAATAGTAGGAAATGGAACGCGCGCGCGTGTGTGTGTGTGTGTGTGTGTGTGTGTGTGTGTGTGTGTGTTTTTGCACCAACAAGCTTACATAAGAAACTCTACTCCAACCATTATGGGTTGAAGTGGACTGATTTTGGCTCAGCCATTATACTCTTATACAACCTACTGCAGGGAGAAGAGTCTGAGTGTGTGCCTGAGTATTTCTGCACACTCACGTTACTCATGCCCTTCTCTGGCATTCGACTCATTTCTACAATTTTGCCACCAGATGGTTAAGTCACCTCGTTTTCACAAGACTTTCTGGATTTTTATTGTTTGCAAGTGTGAACGCAGAATGACTGTGACAGCAGATGCTCTGAAATTTCACACAAACAGAGCGGTACACCTGTCGCCTCCGATTCAACGGCTCCTGTTCCTCTGAAGATGAGTTGTTGTTTTTTTGCATTAGAATGACAACATGAGCAGAGCTGTGAGAAAACCTGAGCAGATTTGTTTTTTTGTTTTTTTCACATTGAAATTTCAACTGATAAAGCACATTTTAAAATCATATTATTTAGTTTTTGAAAAATTGCAAATTAAGTGGATGATTATAGAAAATTTAGCTCAATTTCACCAGTAGACACACCCAGGTCTGAATACCAGGTCACTCTGTCTGACATAAATCTAAAGCCCCAATCTAAAGAACTTTAAAATCAGATTAGAAACAAAACCAATCGATCTGCAAAGTGTAACAAAACTTTTTCTAAGGCGGTGGGAAGATTTTTTAAAGTGGCTCGTTTTTCAGACACCAAAAAAACCCTAGACTTATTGCCAAACAAACAGATGTTTGGTTTTAGGGCTTGGACTGTTTCTAGAAGCAGTAGAGACACAAACAGAATTGCAAAAAGGTAATTTTGCATAATAGATCTTCTTTAAAAACATTGTTTGATCCTTGACCTGTTTACACGCACACAAAAAACCGCAATTGTCCCCCAATAGATTTCTTCTGTTTTGATTTTTTTTTCCTTTTATATCACACTTGCTTGATTTTGTAATGTCCAGATTCTAAAGCAGCAAAGTTTTGTCCAAGTCCATCACACTGCCACCACCATGTTGAACTTGCGGTATGTTCTTTTTCTGAAATACTTTTTTCCATTGGCTGTAACAGCAAAACTGAAGAAAAACCTGTAATGGACATTTGTTACAGCATATTGCATAAGAAGAAACTACAAGATTTTTTTTGCCAAGTTTATATTCAGAACAATAAAAGTAGACGAAAGAAGAATGTACCAAGACTTTCACAAGCAGAACCAAGCTTAGCTCTTAAGGTCAGCATTTCATTGGCCCGTGTTTAGTGGGTTGGTTTCCCTGAATTGGAGATTTATAATGGAGATGGTTTGATCTCGTATCGCCATAAATTGCACCTTGGGAATATTCAGAGGAGCGCTGTCTATGGCCCTCAGAGTTCAAGTGGAAGCTCACCTTGTCAATAGGACTGATTTATTCAGGGCATGGCCATTTAAAGCTTTCAACCAAGCAGCAAGATCTCAAAATCAATATGAAACCTAAAAGGAAACCAGTGCAGACAGGCAAGCACAGGGGTGATGTTTTTGTGCCTTTTAGTCTCTGTAATTACTCGAGCTCCAGTGTTCTGAACCTACTGGAGACAAAGGCTTACTGTAAGTTTCATTACAGTAATCAATGTAAGAGCAAACTGGAAACAAATTGGGGTTTTTTTTTGTAGGTTTTTCTTTTGACCGACAAGACGTGTTGTCTGCAGAGAAACTGTGATGGTCACCATCATTTTTGGATTCACTGACCATACAGAAGAGGGTAAACAATGAGAGGTCCTTGGAGTCCGCCTTGGGGAGCACCACAACTGAGCAAGTCACTGAAGACGCACAGTTGCTGAGAAAAAATGCAAGACGCTGTCAATATGTTAGACTCTATAAAGTCAGTAGGTTTAATCAGAGTGGAAGATGTTTGAAAAAGAAAGAGCTACTCTAAAAAAAAAAAAAAGTCAACGGTTTGCTGCTCTAAGGTGTTTATCACAATGCTTGAAAAAATACTAATCAGCATTAATATTGAAGGAATAAAATCCTAAAATTGGAATAAGCTTAGTCTGAAAATGAAAACTTGTAAGGAGCGTATTAAAAGTGACACAAGGCTGAAACCAAAGTTCCACGTTTTCCACTGAACAACAGAATCCCGGTTAATATCATCTGAGATCAAGTTCAAGAATCAATTTTGTAGATTTGTTTTTTTTTTTTTGCTTTGACAGAGGGGTTTTTTTGCCAAGAAAAGATTGATTTGTAAAAGTCAAAAGGGTAAAACATTCAAGCGGTGAATACTTTTCACTGTAAATCTCAAATCTTTTTGCTCATAAAGTCGAATATTTGCTCCTGGTTTTCTCATGACTGACTCTCTGTTTACCAGCTCTGACTGCTCAGGTTTCTGTTTTTCTCTTTTGTCTCCACAGAAAATTCTCTGTGCTTCATGTATTTCTATGTTCTGCTAGTTTTTTCTGAATTGGTCCTTCAGAAACACTTCAGTTTTAAGTTTCTTTGGAGTGATTAATAAACACTTGTAGCTTCTGTCTGGGTTGGTGCTCTTTTCCATAGAATGCAACTGAATGGTGTGATGGCATCTTATAAGAGAAGCACAATAAGAAAAAAACACAGGAGAGATGAGGAGACAAGAAAAAAAATGATATTTTATGATAAATGGATAGAAGCAAAAATGAGATAAACTTAAAGGTGCTTTTTATGTCCAATGAGTGGAATAAAATAATAATAAAAAAGATTTTTCTCCTTTACATATTGTGGTTACTTTACAAAAAAGGCACATTGATTCAAACTGAATGAAATCCATACATTTCTGGCTGTATTAGGGCCTCTGTGAATAGAAAAAATGGAGTAAATCTCGTAGAAGATCCTGAGAAAAGTCAAAAATTTGCTCCAAAAACGCAGAAATTTTGAGATTAAGCTCATATATATATATATATATATATATATATATATTAGAAAAAACATTTACATTTTCAGTTTCAAAAGTGGAAAATGTTTGACTTTTTTTAAACTTAGAAATTTCCCATTTTTTTTTTCTACAAAATTTCTGAGATTAATCTCAAAATTGTCTGAGTTTCTTGGTGGAAATTTGTTCTTATTCACACCGTCATATATAATCTCCCAGGTTTTAGAAAAAAGCACCTCTTCCTTATCTAAAAATGTTTGCTTCACTTTTAAAGTGACAAAAGCGCACTCCAGCTTTCCTCCCCCCCAACCTCAGGGTTTCGCCTGCGTTTGCCTGACAGGAGATTGAATTTGATTGCCAGAGGGGTGAGAGAAAATGAAAATCTGCTTGTGATTTGGTAGAAAACCGCGTTCCAGTCGTAAATGCTGGGTAAAAACAATCCGGGAGGATGGATGGATGGATGATTCCCCGGAGTTTGTGGATGAATGTCGGGAAGATTTAGGAAAGCGTCTGTATAAATGAGAGTTCTAATATCCAAACAGTGAGTCATGAAGGATTGGCTGAAGAAAATGACATCATAAGTCTCTCTCTCTATCTCTCTGCTGCTTCTTCCAGAGAGCGCTGCGCGGTGAGGAGCGCAGCGGAGCGGTGCGCCCGGATGGCATGGAGCTCAAATCACCGCGATCCTAATTAGATGTTAACAAAGACTCGGACTGAAACCAAATCAAGCTCCAGGAAGGAGGGGGGGAAAAAAAGTCCAAACATCGATTCTGATTCCAGTGGAGGGTCGAGGCGGCAGGAGCCTGAGCGGGAAAAACTTGGCTTTCGCTCTTTTGCCATGAAACATGATTAATGAAAGCAGTGAAGTTGGAGGCTTTCAGCCTCACTGGAGCTTCGGCGGTGAGTACAAAACCTTTTCTTATTCGGCTTAACAAGCAGAGGGAGGAGCTGGTGGAAATAAGCGACGGGTTTCAAGTTTTAAAACCTGAAAGTGTGAGAATCGGTCAGGTGCGCTCCGGCTGTGCTGGAATGACCCGCTGCACACAGAGACGAATCTCATCATAACGGCATCCCAGCAAAAACAGATTTAGCATTTATTTATTTTTGTTCGATGCAAAACAAATCTAACAATGGAGTATGTAACTGGAAATGAATCACATTTCTAGCATGAATAAGTATGGAAAAAGTGCTTAATAGAGAAGGTGTGTATTTGTACATATCTAGTTATCTAAAGGTTTGTTTTCTTCTTCACTCTCTCCTGTTCTTCATCCTTTCTGTTCTTCCATCCTACATCTCAGTTTGCAAATTTGCAGTTTGTTTGTTTATTACAGTATTGATCACTTATTTAAAGCTGAATCAGTCAATAAATAAATTCATTTTGACCTTTACATCGGGCAGACACTGAAATCTGAGTCTGGAATCTTTACATGGTAGATTTGTGTGAACTCTGCCATCAGTTCATCCCGATTACATGGAAATTTACTAAAATCGTTGGAATTTTAGTACATTGAAGATATGACATGTTGTTATTTGATTTTTCTTGGAAAAGATTAAAATCTAAACAGTGCTGTTATTCTTTTATTTTATTTTTTTTATTGTTTCCAGGCATAGTATGTAAAATCTGTTCTTCATGGGGGCTGGGACCATGATGCATACAAATGCAGCAAAAACGTTGAACCAAAGCAGAAAAACATGATTTATTTTATTTATCTTTTTCTGTTACCAGTTTGTTTCTTGTTTTTTTTAAATGTTGCTTTTCTAATTTTTCCCTCCTTGCTTTAGCATGAGAACCCAGGGCTTAAAACAGGGTTGAATTTGACCCTCCTTTGTTTAACTAGTAAAAATCCACAATCTAAAACCAGACTCGGAGTAAAAATCGGTTTGAGCCCAACGAGCTGCTCTCAGATCTGTCTGTTGACATGGTTCAGCAGAAATCGCAGGGCGTGTGGCATATGATGCTAGTATGTGAAGAGGAATTTAGTGGGATAAGAGGAGAGGAATGGTAGGATGGTGTTCCATCCTGGAGCGTGTTGACGGTCAGAGCTGCAGAATGTTGAAATGGCCCAGCGGATCGTTGTGGCTTCTTTGTTCGCTTGTCACCCATCTCTAATCCGCCTGTTCTGCAGCCTGCTCCTTGGATCGTGTTGGTGGAAAGTCGATTTGTATTCATGTTGGAGGCTGAGACTTTTTGTTCGATTAATAATAGGATTTAGATAGGATTTTGGATGTGTCCAAAAGAACAAAAGTTTCTGTTTGTAAAATTTTTATGCCGTTTGAAGCTATCTGAAAGTTTCCTTTAAACTCAAATTCAAAAGGCGTTTTTTCATCTTTCACCTTCTGCAAAGAATGGAGAGGTCTGTAATTTTCATCAACGATGAAAGCATATGATTTTTAAATCATTAATCAGCATTTTTTCTTTCATGACATAACCAATTTGAGATGATTTAAAAAATATAACCTAATATTTGGTACAGAAACTTTTTTTGTTTTACAATCCCAGAGGTTTGTCTCTGCAGTTCTTGACCAGGTTTGCACACACTGCAGGGTTTCGGTCCACTCCTGCATACAGATCTCCTCCAGATCTTTCAGGTTTTGGGGCTGTCGCTAGGCAACACGGAGCTTCAGCTCCCTCCAGAGATTTTCTATTGGGTTCAGGTGTTGGAGACGGCCCAGGCTCCTCCAGGACCACGGTGCAGCCACCCTGCCCCGGTTACAGAGAAGCATCCCTCAGCATTATGTTTCTACTCCCATGCTTCACGGTTGGCATGATGCTCTAGGGATTCCTCTCATCCTTCCTTTTCCTCCAAACACGGCGAGTAGCGTTCATACCACAAAGCTCTATGATGTTCTCGTCTGACCTCATGACCTTTACCCCAGGATCACCCAGATCATCACCAGACAGACTGCTGCATCCTGAGTTATCATAGACCTTTCCTTATTCTAGAACCATCATAAACGTCTTGTTTACATTCCTATTGGTTTCTACACTGGTTTTCTCATTTTAAATAACTTTTATGCTGTTGTTTGCACATTTTTATTGTCATTTATTGCAAATAAATGTTTTGGAGGCATAAACACACGTGCACATTTTGTGTATTGTTTGAAATGATCCTGCAGTTTGCTGTGCAGTCCACTAGGGGCGGGCATATGGAGGTAGTTTAATCACGGTATTTTGTGGCGCTATATTGATAACATTAAAACTATTAATTTTTTAGGCATCTGTATGACTATTACTGTGCTTCATAAAAATCAAAGCCTCGCCAAACACCAAATACTTATAGCCTTCCATTTGTAATGTGTAAAAAAGTGATTTGGGTAACCAACACACACACACACACACACACACACACACACACACACACACAATAGCTGCATTTAATCACATTTTCAAATGTATTGATATTTATTGATGCTTTCACTGAAAAAACAGGCTCGTTTGGTCATTTGTGGCTCCCACACTCCCATTATCTGAGCTCTCTTTTTTTCCCCACACATTTTTCAACCTTTACAACTGTTTTAATCCGTTGTTAGCATGTCTTAACATGTTTTTTTCTGAGCCGCCTTTAAACACAACCTGAGCGTTGGGATGCCAGTGCCAGTTTTACGCCCAGGGCAGCGACAGAGACCTGATGCTGAGCAGACCTGCATGCCTGTGTGTGTTAGAGTCATGGCAGCAGGCCAGCAAAAATAAAATTAGCGCAGTTTTTTTCCCAAACAAGTTGAGTAATGCTGTTGGAAGCAGATAATGTTGTACATGTCAGTATGCTAAGCTTGTCAACAAGAATAAGCTAATAAATTTATCTGCAGTTGAAGCCAGATATTTACATACACTGAAGTTAATCTGACCAAACATCTCATGTTTTAGTTTCGAGAGAATCACCAAAATGTTTTCTATTTGCTTATTGAGAATATATTTTAGAGATTTAACATAATCCACATAACGTTTCTTCAGCAGAGGCCTCGTGCTGACATGATGCATCACTCAAAGCATTATGGGATTAATAGTTCTTAAACCAGCCTCCTGTAGTTCAGTCTTTTATAGCAAGATGCCCAATATTGAAAGATTTGGAACCGTAACTATGTAGTGTGTTACTATGGTAACCTTTGAGACTGTGGTCCTACCTCAGTTCAGATCATTGACCAGATCCTTCTGTGCAGTTCTGGTTTGAACCTTGACCTTTCTCATGATCACTGGTCCTCCACAAGGTCTGAACGTGCATGGAAATCATAAATCGCGTGATTTTCTGAATCCTCCTTTTAGATTCTGTCTTCCACAGCTGAGGTCTACGATGAAAATTATTGACCTTTATTCTCTGAAAGTGGAGAAACTTGGAAAAGTTACCAAATACTTATGTTCCCTAATGTATTTATATTATAAATCAAAAACATATTGTAGAATTTAAGGTGTAAACGTCAAAACAAGGCGTAGTTGGTATCCACAGAGCTGTGTGGTGGTTTGGGTGTTTTTGTCCTCATCCGTCTCTCCAGGGTGTGACCGGCAGGTGCAGGCCCCGCAGCTGCGGCTCGTTAAGGCTCATCATGAGGCCCTTAGAGAGGACTGGGGACCCTGAGGCAGACTCCAGATCGATCTCAAATCATTTAACTAGTCTGCAGAGACCAGCGGAGCTCTCTGGACAATTTAATTAATCATCCATCCATACTGACAACCGAATTAGAGAACGAGCCGAGGGAAAACACTCGCTCCGTTTTTCCAAAACTGCCAAATTTCCAGTTTGGTGTCGAGTTCAATTCCCCTCCACTCCAGCAGGGGGCTCCAGAGCCAACCCTGTCACCTATGCTAGATCTTGTGGTGGCATATCTTCTGTTCTTTTCACCCATAAGTTCATGCCTGCTGGTAAGTAAGTGGCTACATGAGGAAAGGGTTTAATTTGGTAAAATTTGAATGAAAAAAAAATTATAAAATAAATATCTATCTGAACATCTATCTTTAATATACCAAATACTTTAGGATCAGCTCAGAATTTGAACTTTAAAAAAAAAAGAAGCAATCATTATTCTAATGAGGATGAAAACTAAATTGTAAGTTGCATATTTGCTTGGTGTCGGTTTTCTTGTATTGCCAAGGCCACTTTTTAAAATTGTGTGATGCTAAGAACTTCTTCGAAAGGACAAATACAAAATGTTTCTAAAAACAACACTTCATGGGAACAAGACCGAAAACCTAAAAGTCAATTTAAACCTAACCGTCATTTTAATGTAATTTTAATGAATGAAAGAAGCCTGTGTGGGTAAGACAGCAGCCTGGCCTCCATCTTTCTTAACCAAACCCTGAACAGTTTTTTATCCCCATCTCCATCCCAGATGGGGATAAGTTGTAGACACAAGTATAGAAAGACTGACAGCTCTGCAGTTCTGAACATCTGCTGGTTCATTAATGTGTATCTGAACTGTTTCTACCATATGGTGAAACAGTGGGCTGACTTTAAGATTTTCATTGCTCTCTTTCTGGTGCAGTTTATCTAAGCTGTATTTATTGCTTAGTTGACAGATGCTTTGACATCTATAACAATTGGCCGCTGATTTTGTAGCCGCTGCTCGTCTCCACTGAGAACCTGCAGATAACTGATCGAACAGATGAAGGTGGAGAGTTCAGGTGGCTGGAGACTGGGAACCAAGAGAGAAGCAAACCTGGACTGAAAGTCCATAATTCCCCTTCCTGATGTCTTGACTTACTTATTTTTATTTTTGCAGCGATGTCACAGGAGAAGGAGTGTTTGAGGTTTTGATTTCATTGCTGTAAATCAAATGGAAGCATACGAAGCTGTGACATCATCATAGACTTAAAAACTTAAGCTTATATAACTTAAGTGGAAAAAGTAGATAAAAGAAAATAAAAAACTGAAAATGTTCCGTCTGTCATTATTTTTGGCATGTAGCAAATCCAACTAATTTTAGAAATCCTGATCGAAAACTGGATTATTTAAACAAATTTATAGGAAGATAATTCCTTTATATGGTGAATGTAAACATCTGATTTCAACAGTTGTATTGTTAATTTACAAACCAAGCTAGTAATTTTCAACCTTGTGCGCGTAGGAACCATGGGCTCCCGTTAGGCAGGTTCTCATATTTTCTCTGTTGATATTAAAAATCCTCTCCTCCTCCAGAGCGTACATGATGCCATGTACCCTCCTGTTTTTTTCAGCATCCCATTGTTGCCTCGCTGTAACAGCTCTGATTCCTCAGCGGGAGTTAATCATAACACTGCCCCCACAGGCTTATAGAGTAGGCTCTTGGCATGATGGGGGCATCGCTTCATCTGCCGCTATTCTTTCTCTGATGCTCCCATCACTCTGCAGTTCGGTGAATCTGCACTCATCAGACCACATGACCCGTTTCCATTGTTCCAGTGTTTCACCATGAGGTCCTTGGAGTTAGTTTTCTGTAAGGCTACACTGTGACTTTACTTCTATTTTATTTATTTATATTTATTTTGTATGGAAATCTCCTTATTATAACTAGTAAGTGAAGTAGTGAAAAAGTATTTTCTCTTGTACAAGTTTCCTCTTTTCTTTAAAAAACGTCAAGGTTCCAGACTAATAAATAAAAGGAACTAGAGTACTCACACAATGCTGATTTCAAATGATTTAACTTTTTGTGATATGAAAAGTTAGCTGGTCCTTTTTGAAAATATAAGTGCCCCCTAGTTAAAAAAATGGAAAAATGCAACTGACTTCATTTTTCCTGATGAGTTCAAGTTTGATGGTAATAAACAGGATTACCTCAGTAGAATAAAAAAAATCACTTCCATAAAGCTAAAGCTACTGGGACCCATTTAGATGCTATCCCATGTGTGGCCATCAAATTCTTTTGCTATTTGAACGAAATGACAGCTGTAAACTTTTCCCTGAAGTGTTGCCTTCTTGAGATATTTTAAAATAAGTTGTGTATTTAGGATAAATCATCATAATGTCCATATATCCATTTTTTTTTTTTTTACATTTGAGGAAATGGCCTTTGCCATCAATAATTCATGTTTGATGCTGCATTATGAGGAACTTCTCAGTCTGACTTCAATCTAGGAAAAGTCTAGAATTGTCCCCCCCCCCCAAAAAAAATAAATCATTGAAGAAACGTTTGCATTTAAATAAAAGAAACCAAAAACGAAATAAATCTGCCATTTATCTCAGAAAAAAATAAGAATTAATTTTTAGTTCCCTCCTCCTACCATAATTAGAACAATAGTTCAGTCCAAAGTGTGGGAGAGCCACTGAAGTGAGGAGCTAGCTGTTAGCTGTAGCTCTGCATCACCAATAAAAACCCTTCCAATAAGTAAAATACTTACAGCAAAAGACATGTAAACATTTTATTTACTTTCACTGCTCAGTGGGTAGAAACGCATTAACAAGAAAAATCAGACTGCAGTTTATTTCATTACTTTGACTGAATATTAATAAGCTGACTTATTAGCAAAACTGCTACACTGCTTTCATAGACTTACGCTGTTTTGTTAAAGGTAGCAAAACATCTCATTCATATTTAACTCTTTAACTTTTAGTTAAATTAGAAGAGTTTGAGCCTGAGTCAGTCCCACCGACAGATATAAAGAATGTCTGCCTTTATATATAATGCCAATGATATAGTAGGATCCGATTAAATTCTTGATTAATATGGGTTGTTTCTATGTTGTTGTTCGGTGTTTTAAGATCTTGTTCAGTGTGCCCTTTTTTAACTTTGAGCCCCTGCCCCTCCAAAGGTCTCTGCACGGCCCTGCCTAAGTGAGTTTTAAAATTGAGATTTTTTTTTTGGATTTTGGAGTAATTACTACTTCCTCTCCAAGTGAACGTTTCAGATTTCTTGTCACTTCAGCCTGCAACTTAAGTTCATTTGGTTTAGTTTGAGAGCTGATAAGATTTTCTCACTTAGACACCTGAATCATCCACAGGTCTGGTTCCTGTTCAGGTACAATTACCAGATGCCTAAAAATCCCACATTCATTTATTCACAGGTTCGGTTCCCCAGAGATTCAACTCAATTCAATGTGTTGATGTAGTGCCAATTCACAACCAATGTCTGCTCAAGGCACTTTACAAAAAAAAGAAGTTATTTCAATCATTGATACATTTGAATTGATCCCCGTTAATTATTCAAAGTAGTTTAAAAAGTTTCTGAGGAAACCTTGACTCAGTGACTTGCAGTATTTATTCCTGCTGGACGAGCATGTTGCGACAATCACTTGCATTGTCATTGATTTTACAGCAATGCCTCATACTGAGCATTTATGAGACGACAGTGGAGAGGAAAATGAAAAACTCCCCTCTAACAGGAAGAAACCTCCAGCAGAACCAGAACCAGGCTCAGTACAAGCAGCCGCCTGCCACGAGAATCTTAAACTCTATTCTGGATTTAACAAGGAGTCAATGAAGTGAAGCTAGGGCAGAAAAAATAGGATCTATCGTTTTAATTTTCATTAAAATTGTATCTATAACAGGACCGGTGTAGTCCAATCCCCACTGGAAACGAGTTTTACTTGCTTGCTTTGATTATATTCCTCATAGAACCTCATGTTCATGCAACACCCATCATAAAAACCTTAAGGGTCACAGTGAAAAGGTTTCTCCATATCCATACATGTAGACCAGTTGAACGATGATCCGCTCAACATCCCCAAAGCCACGCTGCTCCTTCTGGGTCTGAGGCTTGACAGCTGGAGTCAGTCAGTTTCTTCAGCGCGCTCAGTCTTCACATCATTTGAGACGAATATCAGCACACAAGGCGTCTCCCATCTTTAAAACTGCTGTCACTCATCTATCTGTGTCTGTCTATCATGTAGAACATTGTCTGTCAAAGTGTCCAAAAACATAATGTGGAAGTGTGCAGAGATATCAGTGTGTTTTAGGATCTATCAGATTCCTGGTGGCAGTGCAAACAGCAGGTGTTTGTTTCATGGATACTAATTGGATGGGTTTGGGAATCTGATGTGTCTTGGGTTTTCTGTTTAAATTTTCAGGTGGTTTTCAGTAGTGAAATCCAAAACAGAAATCATTTCTAACACCTGTCCACAATCTCAGTCTCATCTTTTTTACTTTTCTTTCTCAATGTAAATCTGTTTAATCTGTTGACTGAAGCATACAGAAATACAAGTACAGGCACCATTTACTATCAAATAGTGATTCCAAATTTCAAACTTAGCTACATTTCATGGTTCTCCACCATCTTTGGTTTTTCCCTCAGGGTCATTGGGCAACCAGTCAGCTGACCTGTTCTCCAACATCTCCTGTAATGAGTCGACCAACGGTTCCACATCCTGCTCTCTTCCCGACGACAACGCGAGGCCTGGAAGTTCGTATAAAACCGTGGAGATGTTTTTTATTGCTTTGGTGACTGGATCTCTGAGCTTTGTGACTGTGACTGGAAACATATTAGTCATGCTGTCCATCAAAGTGAACCGCCACTTGCAGACTGTCAATAACTATTTTTTATTTTCCCTGGCCTGTGCTGACCTGATCATCGGAGTTTTCAGCATGAACTTGTACACAGTCTACATCATTGTTGGCTCCTGGCCCCTGGGACCGGTCGTCTGCGATCTGTGGCTAGCTTTAGATTACGTCGTCTCGAACGCTTCTGTGATGAACTTATTGATCATCAGCTTCGATCGCTACTTCTGCGTGACCAAACCCCTGACGTATCCCACCAGAAGGACAACCAAGATGGCGGGACTAATGATCGCTGCAGCGTGGATCCTGTCGTTCATCTTGTGGGCTCCAGCCATCTTGTTCTGGCAGTTCATTGTCGGGGAGCGAACAGTGCCAGCAGGAGAATGCTACATTCAGGTACATATTATAGGTCAAGTGCGACTGTCAATGTCCCACGTTACTAAGAGGAAAAGTCAGCATTTTTAAAGTTAGGTTTTATGACTGGTTAGTTTCCAGGAAGTTATTGGAATAAATAACTCACTTCGTGTCTTCATTTGTATAAATACAAATTAGTTTCACACACATGATGATGCCAATGATTTTTATGAAAGGAGATAAATGAAAGTCTTGTCTTCCACTTTCTTAAATTTAAATCTCTGGAAGGGAAACCATGGAACACCTTTTCCCAGTTCACCCTAAACCAGGACTTAACAAAGATGAGGAAAAACCATAAACCAGAAAAAGTAACTGCTGACATTCAGTCAACGGCATCGAGCCAATGCCAGAGATAAAAAGGATGGATTTCTTTACTTGAAGATACAGTGAGTGACAGAGTCTGGGTGAATCAAAAAAGAAAAAAGAAGGAAGTATGACCATGACTATTTAAAATTTTGATGTTCATGGTTTGGATCTGGAGATGTTCCACAGGGACATTGTTGCCTGCCAAGAGTCTTATTGAGAACAAACCACCAAGCTTCCTCCTTACAGAGCAGCCCTCCCCAGGATCTCCCCCACTCAGCTCCTTCAGACTAGCCAGCAGCAATTAGCAAACACCGGAGCTCATTATAGGAGCTACTGTACTTCTCAGTGAAACCATGGTAACATGTTATTAGAGTTAGTAGAGGAGCCATGTTGTGATGACTTCCTGAAGATGGAGTGTCAGAAAGAGCAGGAGTTTTTAAAGAGACAGAGACCCCATTTCAAGGCATTACATTACAAAGTCAAATTTGTTTGAAGTCATATTTGATATATATAGAATTTTTTTATAAGAACCGAAGGTAACAACTTTTATGTGATTGTGATGTAAAAAGGCCCTATGTGTCTGGAAAATACACAATACTGTACCTTGAAGTCATTTTCTCTTGGAGTCTGAAAATTATAATCTCACAATATTTTAATCTTGATCTGCTAAAAATGAGTTTCTGTCATCTCAAAAGCAATTCAGTCTCAAAAAGGTCATGTGGTTTAAAATTAAAAGTTAATATAGCAGATCAAGCAGACGTTCTCTCAATTTGTACTATTGACTCTGGCAGGAGAAGCTTCTCAGGTTTTAATCTGCTCAATGTTTCACATGGAAGGTCATTAGAAGAGGTCCACTCTGTACTACGGTCCTTATGTAAACAACAGCTGGTTTGCATACATAACAGTATAATGCAAATATGATATCAGGTTAAAAGATCATTAAACTACTTTTGCATTTCTCCCTCTCCTTTACCTGTGTTCATACAGGCCATTAGGTTTACCCTCTGAGAGCAACTGATGTGATTTCGAAATAATTGGACACTAACTAAGTTATCTACTGCTGCTCAGTGGAACCCAGTTTAAAGAATATTTAAACTGGGTTCATTAAATACATTCTCTATGTTTTAAAGATGTTAAGAATTCTACTTTGTTCCAAGTCATTAAATCACATGAAAGGCCTTTTGAAAAATGATTTCATTGTATTTCAGTAGGATTTGTGTTTGAACATTGACTAGGCCACTCCAAAAGCTTCATCTTTAGCGAATCTGAGGTACTCCCCGGCAAATTTACTGGTGTGCATTAAGCAATTATGTTCATGTTTCATAATAAATGAAACAATTGAAGTCTGCATTTCGTATTATCTTTGTCTCATATTTATTTTTTTATAGCATAGTGAGTGCTAATGAGCACAGTGAGGTGAAACCTAAATGTGGTGGTAATGTTTCTATGGCTTCTGGCTTTCATCTTCAGTATTCAGTCTCAGCTACGAGAAAATGATGGAACCAAAAACATTTTTTAACTTCAATCAAACTAAAGAAAAGCAATCTTGCCAGTGAAGATGAATTATTTTTGGCTTTGCAACAACATTTCCTAATATTGGCATCACAATGTGATATAAATCCTGAAAATATCCAACAAATCTGTTCCCATTCTGCTGGTGTCGGTATGTGCCAACGTTGACTGCAGCACTAGTTACATTCACAAGAAATCATTTATTTTATGTGGCAGATGAATTCTGGGGGGAAAAATATGACTAGTTAGTAGATAGTGGATTTTAGTAACCTAAAGATGCAGATAAGGACTTTGAGGAAGATATGCAATGGAAAAAAAAACATATTTATTAACTATGACCATGATTTTGCAACAGCTTGGCAGTATTTTCTTAGCAAGAAGGTCCCAGGTTTGAATCCCAGCCAGTCGTTCTGCATGAAAACAGCCTGAAAACTCTACATTTCAAGTGGGAATATATGATGGAAACCCAAAAGCCAATTTGAAACGAAAGTTACTACCGTAACTACGGTTCTATGAATCCCGGATGACCGCCAGAGGCGGTGCTTCAAGCACTGAATGATCATTCTTGCGCATGCGCAGGTCGAGTACTAATGACAACAAAGTCACCTGTGACCTGCCGGGGACCCACGTGACTCTATATAGTCACGTGGCACCCGGCAATCAATCCCTCAATCTTCTCGCGAAAGCAGAGATTCCGAGGGACCAAGCACTCTGGCGGTCATCCGGGATTCATAGAACCGTAGTTACGGTAGTAACTTTCGTTCTATTTCATCCCTACTGACCGCCAGAGGCGGTGCTTCAAGCACTGGATGACTCATATCAACAAGGTCACGAGGAATCAGCAACAAGGAACAGCGACTACACCACCCACCTAATGTGATGTAGAGGCATGCTGCTCCAAAATTCCTTGAAGCGGATGGGGCGCAGCCACATTCACCCTGTAGAACCGAGTAAAGGTACTAGGTGATTTCCAGGAGGCCGCACGGCATATAACATCCAATGGCACCCCAGTCATGGCAGCAAACGACGTCGACATGCCCCGTGTAGAGTGGCACTTCACTCCCGCCGGCCGTGGCCGGTCCTGCAAGGCATAAGCCTTGGAGATCAAATCCACAACCCAGTGTGCAAGTCGCTGCTTGGAAAGTGCCTGCCCTTTCCGTGAGCCAGCGTAGCAAACAAAAAGGCTATTAGTCTTTCGGAAGGATGCCGTGGCATCGATATACGTCTCAAGGGCACGAACAGGACACAGTGGTTCAGAGGGGCTCCCGGTGTCAAGCCGAGCAAGATGGAGCGGCTGGGTACTGCCAGCCGCCAGTGATACCTTAGGAATAAATGCAACGTCAGACCACAGTGTAACACCCGAGCCATCAGGAGTCCACCGGCAGCAGGGCTCGGCTATCGAGAGAGCCTGTAATTCCCCCACACGTTTAGCAGAAACCATAGCTAAAAGGAACGCCGTCTTTAGTGAGAGCCATTTGAGGTCTGCCGATGCCAGGGGCTCAAATGGGAGGGACCGAAGAGCCTCAAGCACAAGAGAAAGGTCCCAGGCCGGTGCCACAGGGCGGTTGGGTGGGTGCAAACGCCGAGCACCCCTTAAAAACAGTACAACCTCTTTGTCTCGGCCCACAGAAAAACCATTCAGCCCAACATGCCAACAGGAAATGGCAGCCACATACACCTTTAAGGTAGATGGAGACCGTCCTTGATCCAGCAATGCCTGCAGGAAGGTCAGGATGTCCGAAACTGAACACTGCACCGGGTCCTGCCCCCTATCACGGCACCAGGTCGCAAAGACCGTCCACTTGTTAGCATAGACAGCTCGCGTGGACGGTGCCCATGCATTAGCCATCGTATGCCCTATGGACCCAGGGTATCTTGAGAAGGTGGACCCCGGCCCTGCAGGGGCCAAATCCAGAGCTGGAGCCGGTCCGGTTCGGGGTGCAAAATCTGACCCCCCACCTGGGAAAGAAGATCTCTCCTGGAGGGGAGACGCATTGGCGAGCCGGAGCTGAGCTCGCACAGTAGAGGAAACCAAGTCCTCGCTGGCCAGTAGGGGGCCACCAGCAGAACCCTGTGCCCCTCCTGACGCACCCTGAGGAGAGTCTGAAAAAGGAGGCCGAATGGCGGAAAGGCATAAAGGAGGGCCCGGGGCCAGTCGTGTGCCAGGGCATCGCGGCCCAGAGGGCTGGTGTTGTCCAATGAGAACCAAAGGGGACAGTGAAATGCGTCCCTTGAGGCAAAGAGGTCCACGGCCGCCCTGCCAAAGACCGTCCAGATGCGCTCCACTACCTCTTGGTGAAGCTTCCACTCCCCTGGAAGCGGCTTCCGACGGGATAGAAAATCTGCTGGCACATTCTCCGGCCCTGGTATGTAGGCTGCTCTGAGGCTGGCTATGCATGGAGCTGCCCAGGTCAGAAGCCGTCGAGTCAAGCACAACAGTTTCCTTGACCTGGTTCCCCCCTGGTGGTTGATGTGAAAAACCACTGTGGTGTTGTCTGACCTCACCAGCACATGCTTCCCCTGCAAGCCTGGAAGAAAGCTCTGAAGAGCCAGAAAGACAGCCTGTAACTCTAGGACATTGATGTGTTCCCTGCTCAGCCGCCGGGACCATGTCCCCTGTGCCATTTGACCCCGCCAAGTCGCACCCCAGCCCGTGGAGGATGCATCCGTAAACACAACTTCCCGACGACACGGGAGGGAACCGAGCGGGACCCCTGTGGTCATAAACAACCTCACCCTCCATTGGGACAGAGACTGAAGACACTGAGGCCCCACCCGAAGTCTGCGGAGACGATGAGTGTACCGTGCGGGATCCAGATTCAAGCTGTTCAACCACATCTGGAGGGGCCACAATGACAGCAGCCCCAAGGGCACTACGGCAGACGCAGCTGTGAGCATGCCCAAAAGTCGAAGATACCGCACAAGAGGCGGTGCCATGCCGCGCCCGAATTCCGGGAGCATGCTCAATATACTGTCCACCCGCTGGGGTGACGGGCAAGCAGCCATTGAGATGGAATCCATGGCAATGCCCAGGAAGACAGTCTCCTGTGAGGGAGTCAGAGTGCTTTTCTCCATGTTCACCTGCAAGCCCAAGCATCCCACATGATGGAGCACTAACCGAGTATCCCGAACCGCCTGGTCCTGTGTCGCGGCACAAATGAGCCAGTCGTCCAGATATGGGAGGATCCTCAATCCTTGTGCCTGCAGAGGAGAGAGGGCCGCCGCAACACATCGGGTGAACACCCTGGGAGACAGTGAAAGTCCGAACGGGAGGACCCTGAACTGGAAATGCCTCCCCTGAAAAGCAAAACGAAGAAACCGCCAATGGGGCGGAGCGATTGGGATGTGAAAATAAGCATCCCTGAGATCTACGGAAGTGAACCAATCGCCTGGGGAAATCGCCTGCCACACTTCCTTGGTGGTCAGCATATGAAAGGGCATGACCTTCAAGTACACATTCAGGCCTCTGAGGTCCAAGACTGGACGCAGGCCCCCGGTCTTCTTCGGAACCAGAAAATACATGGAATAAAAGCCCCCTGGATCCAGCAGGGGGTCCACAGGCACTATAGCACCCTTGGCCAGCAAGGTGCAGATTTCTTGGTTCAGTGCCTGTGCCTTCACCGGGTCGCAGATCGCAGTCATCCTGACCCGGCCAGGGATAGGTGGCCGGCGGCGGAATTGAAGACGGTACCCCCGGGACAGGGTGGACAACACCCACAAGTCCGGGGTGTGGGCAGCCCAGAAGCTGAGCTGACCCGGGGAAAAATAACCGACCGCCGGCCCTAAGGCATCATCTGCGGGCCCCCCGGCCCTTCGAAGGCCCGGGAGGACGTCGGCCAGACTGCGCGGCTCGAAAGGGATGAAAGGACCTCGTCCCAGCTTGGTCTCGAGCCCTGTTTCTCCGATCTGGAGCAGGTCTCTGGACCGATCTCTGACCTGGTACCAGCCCCTGGGGCTCAGTGGAAGAAGGAGAAGGCCCTGAGGACCTCCGTGAAGGACCCGCAGCCGCCCAGGTGCTGACTGGCTGGCGATCACGTCTGTGAAGCCCTGCCAGCTGTTGCCTCGTTCTAGAAGCCTGAGCTGTACGGTCCAAGGCGTCCAGTGCCGCAGAACCAAAAAGTTCCCCCGGAACCACAGGCAGGGCCCGGAGGGTCCTCCTACAAGGCTCAGTAAGTGGTGACTGCGCCAACCAGACTTGGCGGCGAGCGTGAACCAGTGTGGATAGTGTGCGTCCAAGTTCCCTCGACATAAGAGCAAAGGCCTGCAGAGATGCATCAACCAGGCCTTGCGTGGCATGATCCAGTGGAACAGATTCCAAGGAGGAAGACAGGGCCAGCATAAGATGGGATAGAGAGTTCCCAATCCGGCCCATGCGGGCCCCAGAGTCATAGGCCTTGCAGAGAAGGTCATCGGTAATACGGCACTGAGGACGCGGACAACGGGCATTGGACCGCAAAGCCTCATCAGGTGGGATAATAAGAGAGGCAATGCCCGGTTCCACCGCTGGCATCTGCCCCAAGCCAACCTTGGGGGCCTCCAGCATAGCTGCCAGGACCCTGCCATCCGTCGTCAGACGCGAAAGCGCCTTGGTGTCTGACCAGCAAGCATGGAGTTCCCGCACGTACTCCGCCGAGGGAGGAACCATAAAGGCAGTCTCTGACCTACTGCGCTTAAAGAAGGCGCTGGAAGCCGTAGGCTGGGCCTGAGGAACACTAATCTGTAAACGGGCAAGAGCCGTTCTAATAGCAGATGTCACAGATTCCGCCGTATCCTCCTGGGAGGCAATGGAGTCCGACCCAGAGGCCCCGGAGCCCAGCTCCGGCAGGTCCTCACAGAAATGGGTGCCAGAGGCCGCCACAGAAACAGCATCATCGGCGTTGACTGACATTTCATCCTGCTCGGAAGGGAGAGCCGGGCCGCGATCATCAGCAGTCTGAAAGGACTGGAGGAGGGCTTTCATTTGGGCCAGTTCAGTAGTGAGATGATCCACTCTCGTGGACAACCGCCCTGCATCGGTCCGTCTGGCTCGTTTTGTCGGTACCGAAGGTGCAGCCACAGTAGACCGTTTGCACATCGCTTTCCCCATCGGCAAATGAGTACGCGGCGCAGCGCCCGCCCAGTCGGTAGGCTGCTCCAGCGCAGCCAACCGATCCAGTCTGACTGACCGGGGCATGACGCAACAGTTGGGGCAAGCGTTATCTGACAGCGCCTCCCGGAGATGTTCCACACCGAGGCAGGAGGGACACAAGTCATGTCCGTCGTCGGGCTGAAGTGGAGCCAGACAGGACGAGCAGCATAAATTATCCAGCATCATACCGCTGAAAGGCGTGATTAGCCTGCCACCAACAGAAGTCAACACGAGCAGAAAACGCTACCGGCGACTCCGTTGCAGAAAACCCCCCGTAGAGGTTCCAAACTCAGCATGAGCAGAACGCCACTAGCAAATCGATAATCAACCAAAGATGAACTCAGCACGAGCAGAGACGCCACTGGTGAGTCAGATAAACAACAGCAAAGTAAAATGGACTCAGCCCGAGCAGAAAACGCTACTGGGGAGTGTAGATAAACAACTGTAGAAGAACTCAACGCGAGCAGAAACGCTACTGGTGAGTGTAGATAAACAACTGTAGAAGAACTCAACGCGAGCAGAAAACGCTACTGGGGAGTGTAGATAAACAACTGTAGAAGAACTCAACGCGAGCAGAAACGCTACTGGTGAGTGTAGATAAACAAACTGAAAACTCAGCGCGAGCAGAAACGCTACTGTGAGACAAAAGAGCCACAAAAGAGGCAAATCAAAGCGAACAGTAAACTACTGCTGAGAAAAGAACAAAAACTTACCAGTCACCGCGGATCTGGTAAGGTGAAAGCAGCTTGTGCAGCCCCTGGAGGGCGAGACTTACCCGCAGCTCCGACCAAACCCGGTCACGGGGCTACCAGCAACAAGCAGCTAGGAAATTAGTGGTATACACAGAAGCAACCGGCTTCACACGACCACACACCTGTCCTCAACACACCTGCGCGCGAGAAGAACAAAAGGGATTGATTGCCGGGTGCCACGTGACTATATAGAGTCACGTGGGTCCCCGGCAGGTCACAGGTGACTTTGTTGTCATTAGTACTCGACCTGCGCATGCGCAAGAATGATCATTCAGTGCTTGAAGCACCGCCTCTGGCGGTCAGTAGGGATGAAATAGAACAAATAATATCTGGTGAATTATTGGAAGAGTGTTTTTTTGTTTGTTTGTTTGTTTGTTCGTTTTTATTTCCACCCTTTCAAGAATCCAGTTTCAAAATTGGTGGAAAACTTAATATAAATGCAACCAGAGCTGAGTTTGTGAGAATATCCTTTTAGTTTGACCAAAAATAGTCTCTGTATAGTTTGTATTAGTCGGTCTCAATATTAATCTAGTACGTGTCAAGTAAATACAAAATGCTTTTTATTGGACTTTAAATTGCCGCCTGTGTATCTAACTCTTACATATCTTAATTACCTCTGAGTGTGAACAGATGCATTTTTTCTTTTCTCTGTTTCCTCTTCCAGTTCCTTTCTAACCCCGCAGTGACCTTTGGGACGGCTATAGCGGCCTTCTATCTGCCCGTCGTTATTATGACAGTCTTGTACATCAACATCTCCTTGGCTTCCAGGAGCAGAGTCTCCAAACACAAACCTGAGAAGAAAGAGAAGAAGGGGATCAAGTAAGATTGATCAGTGAATTAAACATCAAACTTCTTTGAAATACCTTCTGGACATAACAGGGATTTTTTGTTTTTCTTTCTCAAATTCAACCTAGCTTAAAAAAAAATACCAGAGGTTTGCATGCCCTGTATATAATGATGCAGTCATTTTCTTCACTCTGACATTAAATCTGGTTAAACTTTTCAGTATGGCTCTGATTAGATCATGTCATGAATTAACTCATCAAACCTTTATCCACCTGAAAGATCATCCCAAACTGATTGACATAATGAGTCTAAATTTAAAGAAAGTCACAAAGATTTAAAAAAAATATATATATTCTGACATTTAGAAAATTGATACAGTTTAATAAAACAGGAAAACTTCAGAATGTTTTAATATCAGGAAGCAGGACACAACAGGAGTTACTGTTTGAGATTATTGTAAAACAGTTTTGTCAACGTCCAAAAACATTCTCTAGAGTCTTAAACGTATTTTCTAGTTGAATATAATAACTGTCCATTTCCTCAGACCTCCCAACCTGCTAAAGAGTCACATGATAAAGCAGAACAACAACAACGACACCAGCCCTCAAGTCAGTCCTCGCTCCACTCCCAAGGCCAGCCTGGACTCCACCACCACCGCCCTGGATGGAGTAAAGAACGGCCAGGTGGAGGAACAGAAACCTTCCCAAGCCGGAGCCCTGGGGCACCCCAGTCCCAGACTGGCACAGGTACTGACTTATTATTCTAAACCTTATTACACATTAGAAAGTTTAGTTGTTGGAAAAATTAAGCTCTAAGCTTCAATATGACGGTCTTTGCGTCCATTTTGATTAAACTTGCAGGATGTTTATCTCTTGTGTTGTTGCCAATAGTGAAAGAAATCTGGGATTTAAGCTGATCAGCATTATCACATGATCTGTGGGGAATATGGCCTTAAATCATAAATAAATAAATGTAGTCTTAGAGATATTTCCACATTTATTCATAGCCCTCCGGTAACTGTGGAGCTGAACACCGTCCGTTCCCTCAGAACGCCCTGGGGTGGAAAGCTCAGGGCCTCAGCCTGAAAACCAGAGTCATTTCCTCTTTAAACTTTCTGAATCCTCTCATGTTCCCTTTCTCCTTCTGTTGCTTTCTGTCTAGATGTTTGAAAATGAGAAGAAACTCTAAATACATCTTTGAACACTGGTGATGTTAGACTTATTTTATTATCATTGCACAAAGACACAACAGTGAATTTAGCAATGAAATTTAAAGCTACTTAAAGATTTAAATCTATAGAGTCATGCACTTATTAGAGCCACAGTTTAAAGGACAGTGTTACTTTGAGTGATGGTGTTGCTGAGGAAGAAGAAAAAGATAAAGATGATGATAGAGGGAACTGTTAAGACAAAGAGAGAGAGAAGGTGAAACAGATTAAAAACCGAGAAACCACACCCCAGTAAAACTGAGACAGATCTCCATAGCAACACTGAAAACCTCATTGTTTCTTTTTTGTGCAGGCAGAGCGTTGCGTGCCTATATGATTGTCAGTGCTGTTGTTTTGTTCTGAAGGATGATTGCCCCCGGCCTACATGTTCACCTTTACCTTCTGTTTCAGCTCCAGCAGCAGCTGCACGGCAGCATGGAGCGTTTATGCTAAACTACAGTTGGGTTCAAAATAATAGCGCGTCTATAAAAAGTGAGCAATGTTCAAAATCCTGGTGATAGCTTTTATTTTGGTAAATGTCCTGGGAACAGAGAACATTCTTCTCTACATCACAAACGTACGCAGATTTTATCTCATGTATTATCAGCTGCAAATAACTATTTGGCGGGTTGTGAATAAGACTGTCATGACGCTAAAGTCTTCATGAATATTTATGACTGTTGTCATAAAGTGTCATTCGCTAAATCATGACACTTTTAATACAAAGTTGACATTATTCAAAATGTCTTTATGACAACTTGTCATTAACCAAGAAATCATGATCTGACAGAAATTAGTTAGAAAAGTATTACTGATTAAACTTAAAAAAATGATGTAGCTTTGTGTTATTAAAGCTAAAGTTTAATCAGTAATACTTTACAAAAAGTGGCAATGAAAGATGATATGTTTTTGCTCAAATGAGCCTGAAGTATAATAAAAAGTACCTGACAGCACTGACTGTGACGAACCCTTGATGTCTGTGGTATTGGTTTTTTACCATGGAGGGAATCCATCTAATCATCAACTCTTGATGTAGCCTTTCTGTGTGTCTGGGCTCATTAGTGTGTTCTGTTTTAGTGAAGGTTTCCGCTCTGGATGTTCGCTCTACCTCTTTGATGGATCTGTTTCAGTCCTTTCCAGTCAAAGAATGGCTCCTTTCACTTTCACTGATGTCAGTTCACAGACTAAAGTCAGAATGCAGATTCCACATACAGAATCTCCCGCAATCCTCCTACCTGCTCTACTAATCAGAAGATCTAACGAGAATTTCTCACAGCTCTCCATGAAGCAGTTTCTAAATTCATAGCCATCTGCAGAACGCTGCAGTCCTCTAACCTCTACTTGCAGCTTTGGAGTGCCCTCAAATTAAAGCAGAGAGACTGTATTTTGAGCCTGCATTTATTGCATAACTGAGTGGCATTAGAGTTTGTGCCTTTTTCTTTCTCGCAGGAGGAGAAGGAGAGCTCCAACGACTCGTCCACAGCTTTTATCCCTCCAACAGAACCAAAGGCCAACAGCGAGGCGACGTCTGAGGTTTGTGTCCAAAACGTGGATAATATTGTTGTTAGTGGTCAGAAAGGGAAGCGCATGGTCAGTAACTCGTGTAGGCTCGGTTGTGTGGTAAGAGAATATTCCTCGCATCATTAAACTTGGACTGTTGATATAACCATAGAGATCCTTTCATGTTGTTTACAACGCACTCTGGGAGCCGGTGTGTTTTCTGCTGCTGTAAACCTCCTGCTTTAAGGTTCAACGTCTCTGTTCAGAAGTGGTGGTCTGCGTACTGTGGCTTGCTAAATTATCAATGCTTTTCCTTGAACTTTTCCGTATTTTGGTGCATTGCATTCACAAATATAAATCTATTTCTCTGGAATTTAATGTGAAAGACCAACACAAAGCGGTATGCAATTGTGAAGTAGAAAGAAAATTCAACATGACTCCAAATTTTTTTTTTAATAAGTTAAAAATCTGAAAAATGCGGTGTGCAAAAGTAGTCAGCCCCCTTTTTTCTGAGTGCAAATGCAGCAGCTCTGTGACTGTTGATTACTGGTATATGTGTATATACAGTATATAACTATGGCTGAAAAACGTATAGTGATGTACATAAGCATTTCAAAAAGTCGAAGCATCTAATTCTGAAGATGACTTATTCTATTTGGACTAATTCCTACATGATTCTTAAAACCCAGGCAATTCAGCCGTTAGAGATTTAAAAACTCAGTTGTAATAAAATCTTGTGGTTTGGTGATGGCTTGGTGTCAAACTTAAAATGGACACAATGACAAGCAGGAGAATTATACAATGACACAAACAGGGAAGCAAATGGCAGCTCTGTTTGAGTGATGTATGCAAATATTTTCAGATGAATGCAACATTATGCAGAAAAGCAAAAAAAAAAACAAGATGGAACTTTCAGAGTCTGAATTTGCATGTAAGGACAGTACTGTAGGTTTGACATAAAACAATCTGACGCCGGTCTGGACGTTTTCCTTCAGATGCTGACTGACCTGCTCTGTGTGTTTGACACGCAGCACCACGTCTGGATTATTTTTAGCTACATACGACCGTTTCATATCGTCATCTGACGTCTCCTCACTTTTTCTCGACAAAACACTTTTAGGATTTGTGCTTAAAATTTTGCCGGCCTTGTCTTTTGCCTCCTTGCTCCTTCGCACCTTTTCAGTTATAACTATGTATCAGAGCAAATAGGATGATATTTGAAGCTCTGAAATGGTTTTAGTGACATTTAACTTTTCATTGCCATTGCTTCTTTAGATCAGAATGTTTCAAAATAATCTTTTTTGTTCTCCTTGGAGCATCTTTGCCTCTTTTTCTAACCTGTTCCAGGTGTTCAAGCTGCTCTTCACACATCCTCAAACCGTTTTCCCCGCTGAGTTTATTCTTAGCACTCAGGCTGAGTTTTTTTTTTTTTTAAACCAGTTTTAACTATGAAACTCTTTGCCAAAGCAACTGTTGAAACAGTTGTCTTGCCTGAAGCCCTGCCCATGTATTTAGATAAAGAAATTCCCAGTGCTCTGTATTTTACACATCAGTGGAGGGGGGGAAAAAATCCACTTTTAATACGTTCAAACCCCACATCATTGATTAATGTTCCCATTAGGTCTATTCACACACAGAGAGAGATGCTCACAAGACTCTGCAGACAATTTGGCTCGGCTCTTTCCCCCAGATGCTGTTGACATGAGCTGTTCAGGGCGGGAGATCTTCTGCTGGAGACGAGCTCTCACAGCGGGAAGCTCCAGGGAAAAGACATGGGGGAGCATCTTTCCATGAGGCATGACGCTGGGACCGCAGTGTTTTCTCTACACACGGCTACCTGATGGCTGGTTTCCGTGGATACTCGTATCACATGCAGCCGTGTTTCACGTCTGCGGATAGGAGGAGAATTGCAGTGGCTCTTATCGGCACACAAATGTGCTGGTTCATATTTGCTTATCTTTCAGACATTTTACAGACACAAGTAGGCTCTGGAAATCTTACAGAGCTTCCAAAGAACAGCAGTGTGTGTAAAAAAAAATAAAATAAAATAAAAAGGCCAGACATGTATGGCCTGTTTGGTTTTTGTGATCTGACTTTGCAACCAAGACACATTTTAGGAAACATGGGAATTACGTTGAATTCACACCAGCCTTGTTCTTTAATCAAACTCTGAGCAATAAAAAAAAAAAACATTGGCCTCGATTTGGTTGAAGTGAACTCTGCTGCGGTTTGAATGCACATGTGGTCGCCAAACAGCCTTAGTCAGTCTTGCAGAAATAGTTTTATTGAATCAATGCCATAAACTTTCAAAAAAAAATTCAGAAAACAGAAATATTAGAGACTGGGAAAATGTTCATTCATAGGCAGAAGGTGCAAAGAAATTAACATATTACTACCACTACAGTACTACTACTACTAATAATAATAATGATAAGGCTAGAACCTCATCTTACAACCTTTCTTTAATTATTGAAAAATAGAAACAAAATCAGTATAAAGCAGTACATTCTATCCATCTATTAACTATATATTAACATCTATTTAACCTATCTCCAGAGGTCAACAGGTGAGAGGCGGGTTACACCCTGGAGACGCTGCCAGCCCATCACAACACAGAGGACAAACAGACATGCACACACACATTCATACCCAAGGGTAATTTTAAGAGACCAATTAACCCAACAGTCAGAGTCCCTGCAGAGAACATGGAAGGTCCCAGCAGAAAGAACCAGGACTGGGATTTGAACCCAGAACCTCCCGGCTTCTTTAGAAAACGAAGACAATGATCAGAAAAAGATGAGCTACATGACAATGAATGGAAATATGTTGCTAACTCTTCTGAATATTCGATGAACAGCACTGGAAAATATTTTTAATTAAAGTTTGTCTTGGATTAAATAAGAACACAGTTGAAACCAGTTTCTTTTACACACTGTAACTGTACACACACATTTCAACGTCTGAGACGGATTCTGTTTTAGTGAAGATTATCAAAAGTGTTTCCATTTTAAATATGCCTGAAGAATTAAAGAGAATTAATTTTCTATTTTCTTTGTTCATCTTGATCAGTTTCCATACAGATCTGTAGTAATTGGAGGAATTACCTCATGAACATGTGTGACCTGGAGCGTCTGTACACACGTCCCTTTCCTCCTGACATAACTGGAAATTAGGACCAAAACTTCAATTTTATTTTATCATCATGCTACAGATTTTATTTTTTTTTAAACTGACAAGATATTTCCTTCTGCAAATTTCCAAATAACTTTTTGTGAATTTTGGCGTAAAGGCTTCTTCCTTGCTGAGCTCATAACATACAGAAATCATTTCACTTTGGATAATAAGACAATCTAATGACACAGTTGTGTCTTGTTTTATTCCTGAGGTTGATAGATTTTACACCAAACTCATCTGTGAGACACATATTGGCATAAAACTGTGTGTAGTTCTGCTTCAGTTTTTCACAACGATCCTGCTGGATTAAGACTTTGCAGTTCTGGTCTCACTCTTGTTTGCTCAGCTCCACTTTAAATTATCAGGACGGATGGAAGGTTTATTCAACACAGGTGTTTGCAAACATGAAGTTCTTCAAAAATCGGACCTCAATCACGTGCTTCTCTCCTCAACCTTCACATAAACCTTCTCCTCAATGTAACCTCTCAAGGAGAAGGCCGGCTAGGATGCAGTCAGTGAAGCACAAGAACGTAACATCAGCCGTAACCCAATACATCATGGAGAACATCCATCTGAATTGGGGCAACATTAGCTTTTCCTCTCCAATTGAAAACACAAAAAGTGTGAATTTTTCCTCCTTTATCTACACAGCAATAATATTTTAACCAAACGAACATTAGCATGACATTTGCCTTAATTTCTGCGGTTACCTAACTTCTTGTTGGTGCATTTCCAGCAACAAAAATGTTAATTTTCTTTTAAAACTGCATTTAGCTAAGTATAATGGATGCGTGTGCCCGAGTGTGTTTCCGGGTTAAAAAAAAAAATAAAAAAGTCGCTGGATGCTTGTGGCAGGACTTTCTACGAAACAAAAATAAAATAAATAGGCAATAAAAGATTTTGTTTGTTTGTTTTGCATGTAACATTTTCCATTTAAGAAGACATAAACTGCTGGGAGGACAATAAGATCCGCTGCTGTGCCGTGTCCAGTAGAGTTCATTCAAATTCAATTAAATAAGCAATCTTAAAATGTTGAGCCTCTCTCAGCAGACATTCAACGGATGCAGCAAATCAGTATAAAATGCGTCTTAGTTTATGTTCTTGATTTAAAGTCCCAACTAGATGCTTTTATATTCAATTAAATTCTTCTGTACTTACTGTCTCATTTTTGGTAGCTCAGTGTTACTGACTTGCTGTAGAGCATTAACTTTCACCTGAACCCTTTAAGGTCTCACAGGAACTGAGTTGCTGTGAGACCTTACTGCTAATTACCTGTTTGCTGCTGAAGAGGAGCTTCTGTGCCTCATAGAAATGTTTAAAGTTAAGAAGAACTGCACTTTAGCAGGAAGAAACCTCCAGTAGACCCTGGTCCAGTGTGAGCGGCCATCTTATTAGCTACTCTAACTGCACACTTTATGAAAAAAGAAAAGTTTTAACCCTATTAAAAGAGAAATCACGGTGAGATTTAATAAAACTCTTTGCTTTTGATTGCAGGCGGCTGCAAATCCCAATCCAGTTGTCACGACAACATCCAACTCTGCCCTTACCAAGATGAACCCATCGTCAAGGTGGTCCAAGATAAAGATAGTCACGAAGCAGGCGGGCGACGAATGCATCACAGCAATAGAGATCGTCCCGCCGGTGGAGGGAGCGGAGAGGCGCTCCATCCCAATCAGCCGCCCCAGAACCGTGGCAAGAAAGTTTGCCAGCATCGCGAGAAGCCAAGTGAAGAGGAAAAGACAGATGGCTGCCAGAGAAAAGAAAGTGAGTGTTTAAGCATGTGGTGAAAACTGGATAGTGTTGCAGCAACATATTTCCATGTACTGTATCCAAAAGACACATTTTTTTTACTATCTGATTTTAAAACAAACTAAACTTTTACCGTTTTAGGTCATCTGATTTACCAAACTTATTCACATACATCCTCTAGGCTCCACCCACTAAAGTTCAGAGTGAGCAGGACTTTCCTGCTCACTCTGAAGCAAACTATTGCAAATGTGAGCAAAATTTGTCAATATTAACACTAATGTCGAACGATTACATTTTCGCAATTGTGGCGTTTCCGTTAAATAAGACACGCAATTTAAATGACGTGTGAATAAGTTTGTCCACGTGTTAAAAAACATGCGGTGTCATGATCCTCCAACTACTTCCTGTTGTCTTCTTTGTGGTTTGACTCATAAGATGCGGGAAAAAAATTTACATTGCATTTTTCCCAAATAAACCAAAGAACCACCTAATCCTAGCATCACAAGTAATTTTACTGAAAAACATCTTTGTTTCAGAACTGGCATGTCTACGGGTGGGGATTACAGATCCATTTACCCTCAAACTTTAACTTTCTGGTTGATGTCTGTAGGCTCTAATTTCCACAGATTGTTTTTTTTTCTTCTTAATATCAGTTTTTAATTATAAAATTTTGATTTTTTTCTATCTTATTTCATTTTAAATATGACAACAGTCAGAAGGGCTCAGAACCTACATTTTTGTTTCTTCAGGACATGTTTCCAAAGCTCTTGTTTCCAAGTAGATTCCTGAACTGTAATCTGGCTGAATGTTTGGTTTGGAGTAATGGCTTCTTCTTCTTCTTCTTCTCTGAGCCTATGGTGGGACACGACTGGTTTCACTGGAGATGATGAGTATCTTTACAAAGTCTTTAGCTATTGTTCTGGGCATTTTGAATATATTTGACCCCCATTGTTCTCACCATAAAGGAGCTCTTTTTTTTTCCAAATATTGGCTATTAAATACACACTTTCACACTTACATGGCAACACAACTACGGTAACTGTTCTTGGTTTCTGTCTTCTGCCTCTTGACCTTTTTCATCTTTCATTTGACCCGGCAGAATGTGTTGGTGGATTTTCTGAGGATGTTTCATGACTGTGGCTTAACAGGAATTGTGAAATTGAACTGACTGTGGCGAGTCATTTTACTATAAAGTGTGTGAAAGCCACTTTTTTTTCCTGCAGTGAGAAAATAGCTACTGGGAAAACGCAGAATAATACCCAGTTATTTGTGTTATTCAATTAGAGCACCTTGCCGTTGCAGCTCCACAGGGACATTATGTTTGAGTGAAGCAGTGGGCCGTGTAAACACATGTGGACAAATCTTGTTATGATCAAATGTGGTTTATCCAAATGATAAGCACTCTGAAGGTTTATTTATTCAGGAGTGAAATTTTCCTGCATAAATGCTGTTAGTAAACAGCAAAACATAGAGCTGCATCAACAGCAGCCTGTTAGCTTTTGTGGCCTGTTAGATTTTTCTTCCATCATTTCAATCTGCTTTTTGTATTTACTCAGGTTATCTTTGGTTACTCAGGATGATCCAAATCATTCTGGTTTGACAAAGAAAGATTGTGTGGCTTGTAATGCTGCAACAAGTCAGACACAATGTCAGATACTGTATGTGTCATTGTTAACCCATAAAAGCATCACTTGAGTCTCAGCCCAGACAAATAAACACCAGACTGGAAGAAATGTCAATAGAATGAGCTGACATTTGATCCCAAATGTTGCTAAGCTAAACTGAAGTTATTCAGCAGCAGAAATCTACTTTCCCAGCGTCCTCAGCTCCTCGCCTTTAAAAGCACTCGGCCAAACTGGGTGTGAATGAGGCAACAGCTATGATGTTCTGCAGTATGTCCAGATCTGGCCCCTACCATCTGTGTTGATGCCGTTACCAGCAAAAGTTGTCTCATATTTCAGGAGAAGGTGGGTAGTCAGCAGAGTGGCTCAGATGTCGCCTCACAACAACAAGGCTTTTACTTTCTCTCTGTGAATAAGATTTCTTCTGATTCTGGTTAACTACTGTGATGAATAATTATGCAGCTGATGTGTCTCTCTCTCTGTTGACCCTGTGAAGGAATAGTGACCTTGGTTTGCCTTATGGCTCCAGCCCCTTGCAGCCCCGAACCCAATTAGTTCTTCTTTTATGCTACAGTACATATAATGATGCAACTGAAGAAAATAATTTATCTATTTGAATACAAATGTATAAAGCATTCAATATCTTCAGGATGTTGCAATTCATGGCATTTTAATTGTAAAAATGCTACAAAATAAATAGCTTGCAATTTTTTTTTCTTGACTAATAAACAACTCAGTATAAATGTCTTTAAAAGTCTTTCATCATAAACAGATAGTTTTATCTTAACACTTTAAAATCAGTTGGATGTTTGTATTTCTACACTCTGTGGGCTATCAGTGTATTATTAAAGTGAACATTTTCTGTCTAATGTAACAGTGCTGTTTGGACACTTAACAACTAGCAGACAAGAAAAATATTAAACTTTCCTACCACTTTAAAGCGACTTAAAAGTAGTAAACATCCCAGTAGATGTAAGCTAACACTACGTGTTTTGATGTTAGCTTTACAGAAAGCTCAATGATGATGTTGGTCTGAGATTCCCAGTCAGAAAGTGCTTTCAATGTTTGGAGGTCTGAATCACACAACACTTTTCTCTACAGTTTTTCTTACTCTCAGTATCAAGGACTTATTTTTGGAAAAGAGATTTCTGCCCTCTTCCTGTGACGAATATTATGGATTTGAATGTTGCAGTGTAAAAATGTAAACATACACTTGAAAGCATTCGTGCTTCTATGATGATATTAACAGTCCAGCGTTGACTCAAGACTACACATATTTTTTTGTTTTTATTTAGAGTACATTGATATGTTTTCAATCTTTAGGTTATTACATGAAACACTTTTAAATATTAACAATTATAGTTTACTTGTCAATTGGTTCAAATGTATTTTTCCAAACATCAGGTGCCTCTCTGTTCCTGTGAAGCACAATTGTGAATGTTTCCTATAAAAGAAAGGTTCCTAAGTGGTAGGTTTGTGGCTCCTTTCAGTTTACAGTTATGTTATTGGTTCCTCTTGGTTTTCACTCTCTTTCCAAATTAGTGCAAGGAATGCATTGTGGTGATGTGACTGACCAGGACAGGATTTGCTGGCACATGGCGCCGTGCTGAGTTAGGGCTGTGCATGAATGATCAGGAACTCTGTTAGCTGTATTTGAATCACGGGGTAGAAGGAAGAAGGAGCTCACGACTACATAGAGCAATTTCTTCATGATTTTATCAACAAAAGAGCATCTGTGGCTGCATCATTGTTGTTATCATACAGCGGATCCACCATGCTCTGATTGCACTGCTGACGCTTTCTTAGAAGGTCTAGCATGAATATATGCATTACTGGACTATATTGCTTTTCCAATCCCCACTTCATATAGCTTTTGCCACTGGTAGTATTGGGTTGTTTTGCTCATTCAACGTGTGCACAAAAGAAACAGCCTCAATCTCCATCACAAAAAGAGAGGGTGAAGCACACACCTAATCCTACATGCCTGTGTTTCACTACAGCACTGCCCTTGAAGTACAATAAATCCATTTTCTCATAAATGTTGGAGTCTTAGATTTTGTAGTTGAGTTGAAGTTAGTTCTTTCTAAGCTTTCTTGAGTTTCATGAACTATATTCACTCAATAGTTGGTTGGAGATCCATTGACATGAAATACTTCATGACATGGAGGGAAGACGAGAGAAAAGACTTTGGACCACCGATCCGGTCCAAACCTTTGTCTCCTCAGGTGTCATGATCTGTGTTTTTCTGTGTATTTATTTCGAGTTTCTGTGTCCTTGAGTCTCTTCGTTGTCCTGTTCTCCCCTCGATTACTCCCAGGTGTTTCTCATTCCCTGATTGCCCTCCTGTGTATTTAGTGTCACCTGTGTGTCTGTGTCTTTGTCGGGTCCTCGTCTCATTTGGCTTGGTTGTATGTGTCGTCTCCGTCAGCTGTCCATTCGTTTCCTCCAGTTGCTATAGGCGTCGAGCCCTGGATTCTGCTCAGCCGTGCCGCCTGGTTGTTGGACTATTGTTGGACTTGTTTTCTTCATTAAACCTTCATTTCTCATTTATGCCTGGGTCTACTGCGTCTGCCTCACCACCTACACCGCACCACTACATGACATCAGGTCAGATTAGCAGCTTCTGATGTTGTCTCTGGTTCAGGATTTACCTGAAGGAGCGTGATGGTTACTGTCCATGTCCTGGATATGTGCAGTTGCTCTTGATGGCTCAGCCATAGTCCAAGCCTTTGGTACTTCCTTTCCACTGAAGGTGCTTTGCTTCAATACCTTATCCCTTATCCCTGTTCTCCCAGACTTTTCCCCTTTCATTTTATTTCCACCAATATGTTCGCTTTCAAGGATTTTTTTTTTTATTGCTCTTGTAATAGAAAATTTTGTTTATAGCCTTTGATGGAACTGATGATACTTATTATTACCATTTATTTACTGATTATATCTGCTGTGTTTTTGTATTTCTGCAAGATGTGGTTAAAGAAGTTTCCAGGTAATGTTAGATGTTTCTGCAGCTGTGATAGTATGAGAGACATGAAGACATGTTGGGTAAAATGCTTAACCTGGCAGTTGTCTTAAAGGAGTGCAGTTTGTGCCCTTGTTTGACCCTGAACCCATCTGACAAAGAAGAATTAGAAGTTTCTCCTGAAATCCTTATCGGCTCTCTTTCCTGCCATAAAATCATACCCTCCAAGAGGTTATGTCCACCACGCTACACAGAGTCTCATGTCACCTGAACCTACCATGTTCAGGTCTTGGACAGGTTGGCATGACAACAAGCCTCTGTCTATTGTTGCTTCACTTATGAAGTCCCCAGCTACTAGATGTAAAAGCTTCTTTCAAAGTAAATTCTTGCATAAATCTACAGAGTTATGTTTAAACAAGAGCATCTCTTCTGGCTGCTTCACTTTGTTTTTTATTTTGACTCTTTGCTGGTGTTTTCGGCCATGCTCTCTCAAAAATCACTTTCTTCCCATCAGACTGTTATTTCAGGCATTTAGATGCAACTACAGTTGTGGGACAAATGATGCCTCTGTGCAACAGGCTCTAACGCAGCATTTAAAGCTAGAATTCAAAACAGTTTACTGGTTCATCCTTTGAAACAGATGTCTTTTTTGCACTTGAATAATTCATACCTTTCTGTTGAAAGTAAATGCCTTTGAAAATGCTTGGTTTGAATGCAAGGGCGTAATGGCATTCGCTGCTTTTATTCACATAACACTGAATCATGTCCTAAAGCTATAATAGCTGCAGTTCACACAGACAGTTGAAACCAGAGATTTACATTCACTGTGCAAAAAGACTTTTTCTCCCTCTTTCTTATATTAAGATACCTGAATAATAAAAGAGTGAATATTTTTAGAATTTTTTCTTCTTCTTTAAATTCCAAGTTTCACCTGCTTTTAAACTGTATGATTTTGGTCAAATGTTTGGGTTTCCTTCAGCAATAGTTTGTTGGAATGACAGACACACCTTTCCAGCTCCGCCCTCTGAGGCTGAGGTCACGACCTTGTGATGGACACTCCAAAACCGTTTGGAGCCGTCAGCCATCAGACCACAGGATAGATCTACAAAACTCAACGTTCTTGTCCATGAGTGCATTTCCAAACTGTAATCCGTGTCTTTTGGAGATGGCTTCTTCCTCCCTGAGCGACCTTTCAGCCCATGTTTGTACAGCAGCTTGTTCATGAGGTTTTCAGCATTGAGTCACACGTTTCAGACCAAAACCTCTTCACATCTGGGACAGAGAACACGTCTCCTTTTTGATGTGTATGATAACTGGACATTCTTGTACAAAATTGTTCAAACAAGTGAGCCTTGTTGGAGGCCAGAAACTTTTGCCTCAGTTTTCTTCAGCCTTCCTGACACTCTACTTCTTTGCATTTTGTGTGTTGACACACAGCGTCAGTGGTGTGTTTGTGGTGTTGCAGTGAAACACATCCACATGCATCTCAAATGTTTTGTCTCACCTCTTCATCGTTAGCTAACAAATCCGTTGCATTATCTGGATTTGTCAAAAGGCACTGTAATCAGATTCTAACTGCATCGGGTCCGTTTAGATAAAAGCAAACAGACAAAATGTCCCCTCTGTGTCTTTTTAAAGATCTTTCATTTGGAACTGCTTGTACCTTTACTCTGTTTTGCTAAGTCCAATCTTCTGCTCTCTCTCTTTTCTTTCTCATTCTCTGCAGGTAACCAAGACCATCTTTGCCATCCTCCTGGCTTTCATCATTACATGGACACCGTATAATGTCATGGTGCTGATATCCACCTTCTGTCAGTCCTGTGTCCCTGACACCGTGTGGGCGATTGGCTACTGGCTATGTTATGTCAACTCCACCATCAACCCAGCTTGTTACGCACTGTGCAATGCCACATTCAAGAAGACTTTCAAAAACCTGCTGCTGTGCCAGTATAAAAATATAGGTACGAGATGAGATGAAAGAAGAAGATAAAGGGTGGGATGGGAGGGGAGGGAGAAGGAGGGGAGATGTAAGCCACGTCAAAGGAGGAACAGAGGAAACACTATAAAGGTGAGTGACAAGAAGACTGGATAAATAGAAGCATAAGTGTGTGAAATTTAACGAGTTCTGGCATATGGCGGGGGATATGCATCTATTTATTCTGCAAGTTAAAGCAAACAGGCGAGAGAGCTCCCCAGCTTCCCTTTACATGGATCCACAGAGTGGAAAAGCTCCTGCAGCCGTAAGACAAAGTGAATGTGGTCTGGGAAGGAAGGAACAACTGTAAAGTGTGGAGACCATGAATGGAAATAAAAGCTTGTGGAGACAAAACTAAAACAGAGCACTCACTCGGCGGCGGCAGTGGCGTTGCTCAGATTTGAGTGTTTTCGTGTATATTCGGATCAGCTGAGGACAGCTTGGAGATTCTGTCATTTTCCCCCATGATGAATTATTCCCCAGCAGAAATCCCCGCAAAGTCATGAGTTCAAGTTCTGATGTGATGCGGACTCTATTATATCAAAGCACCGAGGGCAGTTGTGTGGGTAATTGGCCACTGGCTGAGTTGTGACAGTTCAACTATCGACCCAGACGGGTAAAAGTTGGTCCAGAATCATTAAAAAGTTCTTCTTGTTCCTGCAGTGGATCTGAAATCAGCTGTTTGTACAGAAAGGAAACAAGAGACGGATTAAAATAAGGGAGAATAGGTCGCTGCGTTTCCATTGACCACATAATTGCGCAATTTGACATTTCAAAAATAAATTTGCTTAATAGAAACATGCCAATTTAAAAAACAAATTTGTTTTCTGATTTTAAAAAAAAAGCGATTTAGCACTAGGATGATTTTCAGCAGTATTGAAATTGATTTATCTTGCAAATAGGAGGATCATGATGCAGCATCACATGAACAAACGTAACGTGTGATTTTTTTATTGTATGCACGGCAATTGTGAAATTGTCTTTACTTTGACATTAAATTTAATCCCTAATGGAAACTCAGCTAGAGGCTTCCACTCCGAAAATAAGTTTCAGATTTAACATCTATTGAGACATAGCTGAAGTATCCATAGCGAGTTTCAACAGAGTCTGGTCAGGTCAAAGATTTTCCATTAAGTAACGTTTTAGCCGTAACATAAAGGAATTTCTCTGGTCTGCTCACAACAAAGTCAGCGTAAGCTCCATGTTCCGAATGTGACCCGTTGGACGGATGAGGATGTTAAGAGAAGAAAAGAAAAGGTGTTTCAGGAAGTCCCAGAGTACGCTGGAGATGAGGCCATCAGTGACCGAACCTGGGGCAGAAAAGGAAGGCAGCTCTGCCTTAGAATCATATCCTGATCATGGTTAGGGAGAGGACATTCTGATGTTTAATATTTCTTCAGTTATGGATGATATATTCATTTAAATCCACCTGATTTATTCATTAGCACCAATATGTTAATGATTTCTAAATGTCTCTCCTGCTAATATTATTGTTTTTAGCTGTATTAGCCCCTTTGAGTAATATATTGAAATTAGACATAAAAATAGAATTTCAAGTGCTTAACATTTGTTTAAAAAAATCCATTTTTAATATTTAGTTTTGAGATTTATTTTAAATATCTCAGTAATTACATGTTTTCAAACCTCCAGTTAAAGTAATTAGATTTCTTCTGTCATCAGAAGAACTACAATGTTCAGAGCAGCTTATTTTAGTCCTACCGAATAAGATTAAGTTAAGGGAGGGATTATATTTATAATTCAAATTGCCACAACACATATATCTTTATATTTGAAGATCTCAAAGAATAAACAAAATAACTTGTGGGCTTTCATCGGCTGCCGCATCTTAAAACAAGGTTGAGATTTGTTGTAGCAGAAGCATCTGAACCAAGCATTACTTATTCATTGCTTACTTTTTCCTTAAATTAAACTTCAGTGCTAATCCAGTCACTGGACGTTAGACAATTTGAAGTTTGTGATGCGTTTATTTCATTAGTAAAAACCCAAAACAACATAGCTGTGTTCAGCATTGTGGATCTCCTCTTGTGCTGTAAAAAAAACATTTTCCTCTTACATATTGCATTAGTTTTTGCTTTTCCTATCAGATCTTTAAAGCCCCTTAACTGCCACCTTCAAAACATTTACATGTTAGTCAATGTTAGTCAACTTCAATGTCCTCGTGACAGTTAAAGGGTTAAACTGATATAAATATTAGAGTTAAAGGAAATATGGCTTACTCTGCTTTGTTGGTATTTGTGTGCAACCAAAGTGGAATGTTAGCAAACGTAAACTTGTCTGAGGTCATGCCACATCATCTCAGTTGGACTTAAATCTGGTCTTTGACTAGGCCAGTTGAAATCTGTCAGTAGTTTTGTTTGTTTTTTTCAGTTTTTGTCTGTTTTGAAAGGTGAAAAACTTTCAATTGTTTAAAAATCAGCTCTCAAAAATGGCTTTTTGTATTCCAAAAACATCAAAACTCATTTGATGGGCTGAGACCTTCAAATGTCAACAACAACCAAAAAAGCTCAACAAAACAGATTCAATCTTTAATCCTTTTTAGAGCGCTATGGATGGAGTTCTGCTTGACTTCTTCTCCTCTCTACCCTCTCAGACTGGATCATTATTATGAGATTGAGCTTGGTAGAAGTTCTCTCCACTATAAAGCTTAAAAGCTCAATTGATGAGTTTGACAGTGATGCTGTTCAGGCTTAGCATTAAAGCAGATGGCTGCAGTCGCCGTCTGTCTTAGAAACAAAGAGGAATTCTTCTCCCAGGAGAGAAGAGGAAGGAACGGTTCCAGCTGCTAGAGATTCATTGATGTATCTCTCTGCTGCCACCCTCACAGGGCGAGCGAACCAGCTTATATAACTTGCCAGTGGGGAGGGCAGCGACTTTAAGTAGCAAGGGTGAGGTGGCTGAAGTCGCTCTGTTTATTGAAAATAGATCAGGATAAGCGGCGGATTTGAAAGGAAGTCAGTGGGGGAGTGATGACTACGCAGGGAGGAAGATTTGCAGGCAGGTGGATTAGAGGAAAGTTGCTGCTTCTTAAAATCCTACCAGCTAACAAGCCATGATGATTATAGAGCTTCAAAATGATATTTTTCAGAATAAGAGGAGGGCTGAGGTGAAAGGTGGAAGAAACCCTGAAGGAGCGTGGAAACGGGTTGTTTCTGTTTTGGGTCGAATCCTGAATCCTGTTTCCTGTTTCCTCATTTCCTCATGATTCTCAGAAGAAACGTCTTTCAGCTGCTAATCATACAAAAACACTTTGCAAATATTCACATTTTAATGAGAAAATCATCACTTTGATGCCTACTGTTAGGTTTTTGGCATATTATATCTGGAACTGACATTTGATCTATTGTCAATGATGGACTAAAAAAAATCTTCTGAATTTAAAACATTAGTGAAATCTGTAGCTCTTACAGAATGTGTATTTCGTAATTGTTACCGATGTGATTTTCTCACATCGGTAACAAAATGTAGGGCTCTAATAATTAAATGTAACAAAACATCATTAAGACCATATTATGTAATAACCAGCACAAAATTAAATGAAGTCATAAAACGCATTTTGAATCGTTTTGCCCTGAACAACATAAGTTAGTACCGACGGTTCTTTCTATGATTCTGAAAAGACAACTACGAGCAAAAGTTTGGCATTTATTGACAAATCCTTAAATAACATGATCGTTATTAGAAGAATAATGACCAGGATGAAAAGAAACCGTTTATAATTGTTTATTGCATATATTATTACATTATAATTAATTGCCACAAAATGTAACATTTTGCAAGAGAAGGTATTGCAAAATATGCTCAAAAATTTTATTACATGTTCTGTCGGTTATTATATAATGCTGTGTTATCAAGGCTGTTTGTTTAACAAACTGTTAAATTGCCAATATGTAATTTTTCTTCAAACCTCAATCTTCCAATCCAAAAGCTGACACCACGCAATTATTCATAGCAGAGTAAAGTGTTGGAGGATTGTGCAAGTTTTTTTTATTGGCCAAATCTTCTGCTGCTCACATGTTCATCACAAATCAGGGTTTAAAAATGGTAAAAGTAATAATCAATCACAAATATCAAAGTAGTTTCAGGCGTGGCGTCATCTTGTAGCGGCAACCGTTGTTGCCATGCTTACATTCACTCTTCTTATGATCAAAAGATGAATGAAGGGATACAATTTTCTTTAAAGACACTTGACAGAACATATGTTCAAAATATTTTATTTATATTTGTTCATTTAAATATTTTTACTGACTTCCTCTTGTAGAGGTTTGTGACTGACATTTATACCTCCAGCGTTACAGGCAGGAAGTAAAGAGCTCTGGTCATGTGACCTTTCACACTAGATGCATGAAATTGATATTGCTTAGAGTTGACACATTATTATTTTATTTTAAAACTTCAATTGGCTGCCAAACATCAAAACAATTGTTCTAGAGCTTCCAGAAGTTAGAAAAAATGTCTGGCAACAATTGTTGCTAATTAAATGGGTTAATTAAGGGATTTGGATAGTCCTAGGAAATGGGAATCAGGACAATTGTCCAAGATCATTTTAATAAATTCTTTAAAACTTTTATTTGTATTATATCTGTTGCTTTGGCAAAAAAAAACAGGAACCAAATATCTGTTAAACTTGGCTTTTCTTCTCAGTCATTCATTCAGATTTTTGAGATGAGCTAAGTAGTCAAAAGAAGATCCCAATTAAAGATCCCAATTAAACAGCTCTGGGCTGCTGATGTGAGAATGTTGGGACATCTGACTGAGGGAAGCTCAACGAGATCCAACAGAAGAACTGGCTCTGAGGGAGCATGAATGAGTCAAGGAGCCGCTTTCTCAGATCACTTCAGTTACCTTAATTAATTCAGACTGATGCATCCTGGCAAGAAAGCAAATTAGCTCATCGCTTTGTCCCAGGAGCCAATCGTCGCCAGAAATGGGTCTGTGATTAGCTCCGGTTCTGGTCACCATGTCGGAATCCGGCGTGACCGGATGTCACTCAGGACGCCTTCATCAGAGTCAGAACCGAGGAGCTGCGCTCAACAGATTCCTTTTGTAATTTAAATAGCGATGAAGTGAAGGCAGGAGACTTGATTTCCCTAATATGGCTGAATCACAAGGAGCTGAGTCGGCTGCTTTCACTTTAATCCTTTATAAACCCGTCAGTGCAGCAGAGCAAACAGGCGAATGTGAGGAGAATCCAACAGCACACACAAACTCGTTTTCTCACACAATCCCAGGATTTGTCTTCTAGTTCGCTCAGGCCTCAGCTCTGCTGCAGATCTCATGTGGCAGTTCAGCGAAGATATGACAGGAGTAAATTTACCTCAGAAGAAGACGAGCAACAGCTGTTTTTTTTGGTTTTCAGATCAACAAACAGATTTTAACATTGGATCGAGATGTCATGTCATGCATTAAAGGGACAACTTCATATCTGATGTAAGGGATATTTAAATCAGGCTTGTTTCTGGTGAGAGTTGGACTCTGCCAAGGTTGCCCTTAGTAACCGGTCCTCTTCATAGAGCTTCTAGGTGCAGCTAACGTGTTGAGGGGATTCGCTTTGGTTGTGTCAGGATTGGGTCTGTGCTGTTTGCAGATGATGTGGTTCTGTTGGCTTCATCAGATTGTGACCTCCACGTGGTTAAGAAAGCTGGTGAGCTATTCCAGTTGTTTCTAGGATGGGCTGGGAATGCCAAAGGATTCCCCAGGATGAGCTGCTCCAGGTTGGAGGGAAGTCTTCTGTCTGCTTCACACGGCGAGATTTAAAACCCCAGAGATCACACACGCCATGATTTAAACAAAAAAAATCATAGTTGCAACAGATTTTGTTGCAGTTTGTGTTGTCCAGCCGCATGGGAGGAGCAACACACGAAAACACAAAGTGATTTCACTCAGCAGCATTCAGATGGGAAATCAGGCCAAACCTCTCGAGAAACCAAACATGAATTCGGAGTAAACAAACTTTAAGGTAAAAAAAAATTGGCATGAAATCTTGCCATGTGAACGAGGCTCTGGACCCGATCCTGGATTAAGTGTAAAGTGATGGCTTAATGGTTCTCCTTTAAGAAATGGAATCTATGTCTAATATTACATTTATTTCATGATCTGAAACATTTTCAGCTGACAGCAATCCAGATTAAATCTATGAGCATATAACATATTGTTATAGCGTCCTTGCTTTTTGTGCTGTTTTTCCTATTAATATTTCTAAGGCGCTCTACCAAGAAGGTACAGACAGCTGAGATCAGATCTGTTCTAATTATTCAATGACCCAATGCAAGCCGCTTTGCAGTCTGACTGCTTAACTATAGCAGACACACCAACACATTCAGGTCCATTTCACTGAGACGGTGCTGCACTAAGCAGAGCAGCAAACCAGCAGTTTATCTTCAGTCGTGCTGCTCTGCTGCTGATGCTTATAGCTGCTTTTCTTTTTGACTCCACTGCTGAGCCCAGACTGAGAAACTCTCCATCTTGACACACTTTAATTTATTGAGTAACACACGATCCGTTTTGGTATATACCATCCAGCTCAGGTTGTATTTTTAAAGTTTTCTTTTAGCCTCAAACATTTTTTGTTGTTGTTCAGAATTACCTGACATTTAGTTCGATCGTTCTACACCAGAATTTGGGATTTTCCCACATATTAGTCTCTGCAAATTCTCCGAAGTTATGGAGGCAAATCCATGCTAAAAGAGGCAAAGTTTAAAACGCTAATAATCATTTTTGAAATGCTATGAAATTCAGTAGATTTCTGTAAAAACAATACATTGAATCCACGCCTATTGACTTTAGGAATTTTTTTTTCTCAATAAATCTCTTTAGCATAGTTGAAGAACAGGAAAAGACTGAGGATGCTGTAGAACAACAAAAATAAATAAAATTCAATTTTACAAAAATACAAATATAGAATTTTTCCACCTGTCACCATGTCTGTGGTTCCATTCCTGACTTCCCTGCATGTCGAGGCGCTTGTGTTTGCTCAAAAACGTCTAATTTCAGTTCATTCACCATCAAAGAAGAAAGCTGATGCAAGGAAATGACAGAGGCAGAAGGAGAGGGGAATTAGAGAAATGTAATGATGAGGTTGAGAAGGAAAAGTAGGGCATGAATCAATGAGGCAGAACAGGAATCCTTTATTTAGTTCTAGTTAGCTTGAGAGGGAGACACAATAAAACTGAAAATCACACCAACAGGCTATTAGTACAACATTTACTTTGTGTGGGCCACCAGTTGCATGTGGAGTTCATCGGTTCTTATTCTCATAAGGAACCAGAAAGAATTTTTTATTTTTTGCCTCAGTCCCAAATCCAGGCATTTTTTCTGCGAAGTGAAAGCTTTATTCAAACCCTCCTGCAGCTCAGCAGTCGACTCGTTCATATTTCCAAGTAGCTAACCTCAGCTTTACCTTTCTCTGGACTCCATCCCTGCTTCCATCACTGGAGAAAAACAGCTGAGACCTGCAGAAAACCACGACTTCCTGTTCGTTCATCGTGTCGCCGCTTTATTCACTGATGGCGTTGAAAAGACAAACCTTTTCATTGGACCATTCAGCCAGAAGCATGTAGGACACTGAAATGTTTCAGATCGTCCCGTTTTAATATCTAACAAAGATAAGCTGAGAAAATACAATCAACCAAACAATATTTCTATAAACATAAACATATGTCCACATGTGATGAATATACTAAGATCGAAAAGACTGAACACGTCCTGATAACTGTTAGCCGCAAACTGAGAAAACTTCCCAGGAATTACCGGCCTATCGGTATTGATGATCCATTCAGGAGGTTCCAAAATAACAAAAATCACATTCAGTGTTTATAATTCAGCAATAAGAAGGAGACAAAACAATAGTTATTTGAGTATTCCTAGACTGATAAACCAGAAGTTCAAATTACAAGATGGTCTGGACCTGTAATTAGTGAATACGTTGCATCGTTCTCTCTAGCTAGCAGTAAATCCTGAAGGACTGGACACTCCTGCATGACCTTCAACTCAACCAGAAAGTTAACAAACGTTTCAGAGAAGATTGTTGCCTAAACAGAAGATGATCAGATTTCTGAACACGGTGTGCTAATTGCCTGATTGACTTTTTAAATCAATCAAAGTACTGACTGTGCATACTGATGTAATAATCTGTGCTTTTGTGACCTTCAGCTATTTTAATTATATTCTATGAAACTCTCCAGCGAACCCAAATTAGAACCAATTAGAAAAGTGAACCAAAATGTCTTCATAGCTGTCACGAACACAAACACTTCAAAACACCAGCATTAAGGTTTAGGGAGCTGCTTCTTCTTTCCATAATACTTTTAATGAAGAAACTCATAATTTGACCACTGCAGTTTGTATTTGTCAGGTTATTTCTGTCTATTGAATACTTCCTCCGCCTTTAAGAGAATCAAAACTCCTCTAGCTTTTTTCCCCGTTTTAGCTTTTTCTTCCTCTGGGGAAAAAACGCTGCATTTGATGAGCAGCGTAATGATGATGCAAAGCATAGGAAACCAAAGGCTCCGCTGTGGTGCTGTCTTCTACTTCTTCATTTCTTGTTTCGGGAAGTCAGTCACACTGAGTTAGCATAGGATTAACAAGCTAGGTTTCAGTGCTACTTACCCTGTGCTTCTCCAGGAAGATTCGCTGTTCAGAGAGACATGGATAATAAAAGGTCCTGAAGTATTTCTATTCATTTTTATTCCGATAAGTGATATCTGGCATTGCAGGTGACAGGAACACCATTTTCACAAAAAGACCCAGACAGGAATCCCTGAAACGAGTTGTTGTTTATAGCCTGGAATCCAGTTTCACAGCTGGATATATCTGAGGGTCGACTGGATGTGTCTGAACGGATAATTATTTAAGTTCTCCGGTTTATGTGTGGTTCAAATATGGAAATTTCAAAAGTAGCAACAGTGGTGAACTTGGAAAAGAGAGGGATGTTGAGTTGCTGAAAGCAGCACTAAGTGAACACTTGGTCCTTGTTGATGTGGGTTATTGAAGGTGGAAATGCGAAGAATCATAAAGATGTGAGGGATTTAGAAGAAAGCCCGTGGCGACGGCCTACTTAAAGCGCTTCGAGGAAGGAAAACAGGAGAAATGAAGACAGGGATCATTGATGCTTGTGGGGAGTGAAGTAATATTAGATCCAATATAACAAAGCTTGTCTTACTGAAATAAGCTTTTGCTGGAAAAAAAATTAGAACACCCTGTGGAAACATATTTGTAATTCATAACATGAATTCGAACAAAACTGAATACTCAAAAGATATTTTAAAAGATAACATAAAATATTTAGTAAAATACCATTAAAACAATCTAAGAAAATATGAGATCATCTTTTAAAATGTTCCAGATTATCACCTTGAGACATAACAAAGCATCATGGTTTCGAAGACATATCATATTGAAAATAATGTATTTTAATTTAGATGCTCTCTTTATGCTTTCTTTAAAAAGTAAATCAACAGGTTACACATTCTGGAGTAAGACTGTAACATTCAACTACAGCAAGGCTTTTTCCAGCATGCTTTGCTTTTACACCATATTGGTGCAAAGTTATGCAAAAACAGGAAATAAATGGTTTGATGTGCATTGTATTGGGAACACTGGCAGATTTAATATGTCAGCGTTGGGTTAAAGAAACCCGCACCCAGATGGAGACTCATGAATTTTTCCTGATCCCCTGTCATAATGTTGCTGCTCTCAGGAACAAGTCCCTCTGTAGAATCCTCGTTCCCACTTCATTCACTCCGTTTCCATATTAATAACACACAATTTTAGAAAACTGGGCTGCAACAGAAACGACTCGCGACATTCAGCAGACACGCGGCACCAGCTTTTTGTTGCCTTTGTGAGGAATCTGTGCCAGATTTTACAGAAATATGTAACAGAACGATTGTTTTCTCAACAACACAAATTGGTTTTTCAGTATTCTAGATACGGGCTCATTTTTAAATGACACGTCGCGAATGGTGCAACGAAGAATTGAGGATGAACGTTTCATTGGCCTAGTCAAAGTTTGGACAAAATTCTGCAGAAAAACTCGTCGATGGCAGGTGTGGTGACAGAGCGACCACACCACATTGTTTGGATAAATGAGATCATCTTTTGAGAACTGGTAATCTTTATCTCACACTAAAATGTGTTGGAGGATCTGAAATAATTAAGTTAGATTAGAAATCTGTGGTGCACATCATCAGGACGCTTAATCCAACTTTGCTTTCTTACATTACGGAATCGCAACCTTTCTGGGACTAGACAAAACATATCGCTAACACCACAGCCTTTTCCTGCGACTCCTATGGCCAGAGGTTTTAGCCAGTCTGTCACATTTAGAGAGAGGAAAGAAAGCAAAGAAGCCTTTACCGCCAGCACTTTACACCAGAGCCTTTTCTCTGTCTAACGGACACATTGATGGCGAATCCTGTTAGTGATGGACAGCTGAGTGGCAGGTAGATGGTGCAGAGTCAGTGAAATAAAGACAGCGTTAGAAGAGAAGGCGAATTATTAGCATCCACCTTTAATAATATTTAGACTTCATTACGATTCACGTGTTTTTATTGTGTATTATTTCTATACTGCCACCTTAAAATAGGAAAAGTTGATCATTTATAATGTTTAATGGAAAAAGTATTAGATTATCTATAGTTTCTGCAGAGAAGGAAAGAGGCTAAAAATGGTTCATTTCTGAGACAGCGCTGAACTTTGCTCTTGCTTTTGGATTTTCCTGTATCTTGTTCGCTGTCCAGAATTCCTCTGGGAACAAACTTCTTCCCCTCAGAGTCTGACTGTGTGGTTCAGCCTGTACACAACGGACAGTTTTCATAGTTTTCACTTGCCTAGCAATGCTAATGAGGTGCAGGACGTTCTAATCGAAGCTCACCTGTGTCATTGACCCAAAATACACTCAAAAATATGGAAGTAAGCACACTTCCTGTCGACTTAAAGAAGAATAGCTCTTTTAAGTAATACAGGATCATTTCTATTTTAAAAAGGGCTAGGAATGTTATGCTAGTTAGTTTTTGTCCTCAAAATCCAAGGAAAGTTAAACAGCAGTCAGATAGTTTTTACTCTTTGACCCTATAAAGATTGAGAAGGTTTTAGTAACATTTAGTTCTTTCATCTAAGGTGATATCTTTGTATTTTATTTATGTGTGTTAGCTTGTGGTATTCTGAGATAATCAGATTATTTCACTCTTTTTAACACACATCTGGCTCCCTCTCGCATCTCAAGTCCCATTTTAACACGGGATTCTTTTACAGACAAACAAATCCCAACCTTTCAGAACCTCAATCCTTCTTTGTCCCTTTTTTAAGTAGCTGATAATGACGCTTCTTTGAGATTCAGAGTGCTAAATCACATCATCTCTTTTCTGGTTAATCTCCTCCTGGTTTCCTTTCAGCTTGGCATTGTCAGCCCGTGATGTATTCTCTGCATTTCGATAAAGCTAAATGTTGCCAATAAGTGATTAGTCAGAAATACTTGAGATGAACCGTGTTAAGCCTAATTTAGAGACAAAGGTTCACCTGTTCATGTCTAATTACAATGACACACAGAAAAAGCAACAATGTTCTTTCATTTCTCCTCCAGTCTAATCAAATCTTCACATTGACTATTTGAAGGATTAATGTCCAGAATAACAGTTTTACCCTCAGGGAGAAAAAAAAACAGAATGTCCCGGATCTTCAAAGAAATACCTGATCAACTTTCAGAGGCGTGTAAAAAAAAAAAAAAGAAAGGATAATCATTTATTTTAAGTTTTTAGGGGTGTGGGAGTTTCATCACTTGTGCTATCAGTCCCTATTTTGGCATTAATTCTTGATTCACATTGATTATTACTTTTTTTATGCATAGATTTGCTTAAATATTAACTTTGTCACTGGGATATTGTTACACACTATAATTTCTCCTATTGTTAATATTTTGGATATTTGAGCTTCTATCGGAAAATTTGTTCAAATGAGTCAAGTATCTAAATGTACTGAGAAGAAGAGGCCATTAATCTAAAAGTAACATAAAAATACAGATTACAGTGTGGAAATGTATTCAGGGACGAAGAGCTTAATTTTTGGAGACGTGCTGTTGTCACGGTGACCATATTTGCAGAAGAAAGGAAAAGCTTGGAAGACTAAAAACACCTTTTGGTGGTGGTAGCATCATGCTGAGTTTATTTTGCCAGAGAACGGAGTGGTGCATTTCACAAAGTCTCTTGAAACATAATCTAGGAAGTTAAATCTTGGGCACAAATTCGTCACCTATTGAGACTTCATTTCCAAACTTCGCAACGAATTTGTCTAAAACGTGAGAATCCTAGATTTCTGAAGTAAATTAATGCGAATGGTAGTCTGCAGAGTTTTGGGAAAAGTGAAACTAGAGTTCACTGAGGGCAATTGAGGGCAAACATGAGTCGCTGCAGCCAAATAAACAGGCTCCCGTTTCTTACCCGTTCTGGAGTTAGAAAAGAAAAACATCCCTAACGGAAAGGTCAGTCCATTTTTCTGAATTTAATTAAATTCAGGTGTATTTATCTGGCATCACTTGATATGGAAAATCAGCAGTGAGCGATATTCCGGGAGCAGATTCAAGTCAGAAGCGGTTGTGTAAATGCAGCCTCACTCATTTCACACAAATCAATTCTAAATATACGCCAATTATAATCCAGCCGAACTTTTAACAGGCTTTTGTGTTTGTGAAGACAGTCAGTAAATTGCATTTGATTTGCACAGGCAAGATAAACCAATAAATACTGTAAAAAGTGTTTATGGAACAACGCTTGACGAAAAAGGAAAAAATAGTGATGTGAATTTATGTCTATATGTTATATTTTATTTGTATTTTTTCCACTGAAGTCAGAAGAAATGTCTATGAAGCACCTCTGAGACCTAACAAACCGGCACAGCTGAGGGATTTAAAACAATTTAAAACAATTAAAAATCAGACAGATAGATGGTGACATTTTTACTCTACATTATGAGCATTAAACCTCCTGTTTCTCTCTTTCTTTCCCTGAGTTCACCCGTTTATCGTTGTAGCGAAGCAGCTCTCTGTATGTTTTCTGATGTGACCAGTTGGTGACCATACAGTAGATTGGTCATATTCAACATATTTCCTAAATTTCAGAAAATGTTAACATGTCAAATCCTTTAACTAAATACGACTAATGTCAGGCTTCCTGTTCAAAACGAAATATTTTTGGAAGATGTTCTTCCTGTGGTGAAAGCTGGAATCATGTGTCTTAGTCAGAGAGAGTCGGTGTTTCAGCCAGAGGCCAATAATCATCCAAACTACTGCCCAGCAGCAGAGAGCCTCTGTCTCTGGTAATTAGATGGTGCCTCACAATGACTGGTTTTAAACACACTGCTGGGACAGAGCATTGGTTTGACCGCTGTCAGCTAATGACAGGTATTTGCCTTCCACTGAGACAGATCCACAAAAAAAAAAAAAACAACTTTTAAAAGCTTTTGAGAAGTGTAATAAAAAAAATATACTGTTAATTTTTTATAATGCTAAGGATGGAATTATGTACAATTATCTACAAATGCAGACAGGAGACTGGCTTAAGACACACTGTTGGATTTTCATGTGTATATTTCTTGTGCATGACTGTAAATACTCAACACAAGGTGAACATTTTCAGGGTTTTGCATCGCTTACTAAGTTATTCCAAAGAGAAGAGACTTGTGTTCTTATAAAATATATATAAAAAATTATTTACCTCTATGTACGGAGCATGGAGTTTCTAGTAATCTAAGGAAATGTCAATTCTAGTCCTTTTCTGTCCCAATAACAGTAAAAGTGACTTCAGATTATCGTCAAACATGTTAAAGACCAAACGAGGGTTTTAGGTGTCAAATAGGCAGGATGTGTAACATATATATACTGTATATATATATAAATATATACACTGAAGAAAAATTCCACTCAAATATTTTGTCCTATAAATGTTTTATGTATGATGGTAAATATGTGCTTTGAATTATATTTGCAGCTTGGCCACATTTGTGTTCTTGTACAAGATGCAGCCAGAATGACTGTAAAAAGGGTAAATCAACATAAAACATTTAACTTGTTTTTTATTTTTATTATTATTATTATTATTATTATTGTGTTTTTTGTAACCAAACTGTAAAACAGCAAACATCTGTTTAAGTCTTCATACCTTCAATATATTACTTAACATCATTGGGGAGAAGATTAAAAAATGCTAAGCTAACCGTTTGTTGAATTTGGGTCAAAACCAAAACAGATTCCCACCAGGTTAAACAGAACTAAGTTGAAACATTGGTGACGTGTTTATTACTGAGAACTTATGCTTTCTCATTTACTTAACTCATTGAATTAAAACAACTCTTTTTTTTCATAATTTTTAAATGGCATTAATTTAAAAAAATTGGTCAAACGCACCAATTTTAGCCCTCTGGAAAGTGATGGTAGCTTATTTAATATTAAAAAATGTAGCATGTACAGCCAGCAGCAAATTGCAAAAACCCATAAATACTTGAGACCCTCTCTGAAGACTCTTACAAATATCCCTTTTAATAGTTCAAACACCAAATATACCTTAATATTCATTTAATATGCACTTTGGAAACCGTTATGTCTGTACAACAGAAGCTAAGATCTACAGTTTTCCTCCTGGAGCTCAGCCAATCAATCAGCCAATCAGTGCCAAGGAAAATGAACGGCATTTCTGGATTGGCTGCTTTGTAAAAGCCGACTAGCATTTCAGCTACAGGTTTGGCTGGTTGAATGCAGCCGTCTACAGAAGTTACCTGATTAAGATTGAGACTGTTTTGACCTGTATGTTCTGCTGAGATTTGCTTTACAAAGTAGGTTTAAAAAAAAAAAAAAAAATCACCAAACTGTTTACTAAAAAAATGCATCTTGGCCTAAAATACATTCAAATGTCCTGATAACCATCGAGTGCAGGCGGCATCGCGTTGCAGAGTGTGTGCATGTCTCTGTGTGTTGTTTTTTTCTTCTTTCTTTTGAAACAATTTTTCTTTCCCCCGCCAGCAGTGTGTGACGTTTTGCCAAACACAACCAAAACCGTTTGGAGGATCAGTTTTAGTCTCCAGGCTTATTCATAATTATTCTACTATTTCACTTTTAAACTGGCAGTCACTTTGCTGCTATCACACAAAACTCATCCATCTTAAATACTTCCAGGATTTTAGTCACGCAAGCAAAAAAAAAAAAAGAATAATAGTAATAAAAGACACCCCATAAAAGTTGCAGTCATTTTCTTTTCACATTGTGGTTGATTTACCCTTACAAACAGTCAGACTCATTGTACTCAGGTCTTTCACTTTGGTTTGGATTTTAGTGGTGGTTTTCTGGGGAAACCCCTGATGTGAAGTGTTTTGTCTGTGTAATATCTTATGGCTGTTTGTATATTCTCTTAGTACTTTCAATTTACAAAGTGCTCAAATAAACAAATAAATCATTTTCAAAGACACAAGAAGCAGCTGGGGTTCCTTCTTCATGAAATTTTCAAAACATGAACATGTGAAACTGATGCAAATCAGCTTGATGTAAAAAAAAAAAAAAGTTCTGCAGCTGTCACACTGATGGGGGGGGGGGGGGGGGGAAATGACACGACAAGACTGTATTGTGATGAACGCGTGAGAGCTAATGAATGATGATGCTAGTGCCAACTCCATCATATTCTAATGGTCCCATGTTAGATGTTACATCCTCTTCACTTCAGGTTCGCAACAGTTACTGCAGTTCGTGTTTTAAACTTATTTAAATCAGTTTGGTATCATCTGAAATAGCCTGAATGGGGACGAGACCGAGTGAGGTGGAGGAGCGCCACTCTCTGAGGTCAGTGTAAGCTTCTTCTACATCAACCGGACTCAGTTGAGGTAGGCTCAAGATCAAGATGGCTCCTCTGCGACTTTCTTTGGTGTTTTCCGAGTACATAGCTCTGGAAACAACAGAGCAGGTGGGATTCAGAGGTGTGGACTCAAGTTATGGGATTTAGAATCGAGTCGCAACTTTAATCACTTTAATCTCAACTTGAACTTTGACACAGATGACTCGCGGCTTCACTTTGACTTGAACAGAATCGACGTCAAACAGAATGTGGGCTTCACACCTGCTGTTCGCTCTCCTCCGCCTCTGCTGCTTACCTGCTCTCTCCTGGGTCCTACGATGACGGCGCTAAAGCTGAGTTCTCTTCCAGCACTATCAAAAGAGGACTGTTTAAGATTTGAAAAATAAAATTCAAGTTCACCCATCATGCAGGAGCAGAAGGTTGGCAGCAGAACGCCCTAGAATGCACTTACGGAAAGATTTAAACTGCGGATGGCAGCGGGTTCAGAACCGATCCTGTACTGAGGGTCTGAACACAGTGATGCAAGTGTTGCCAGTTTCCATGTTGACATCATGGATGCCATGAATGTGTTGGGTGATGGACTCAGAACATAATACTTACAGACAGAGAGGCATTGCCTCTCCGCTCTGGTATGCTCTCCATTAGTACTTTTTACAGTTTCATCACAAACCACATTTAAAGTCAGAACCAGTCTGTTCAGATTTGTCTAGACTTCGACTACTTTTCATTTGTGTAGTTTTGTCCAGTAGTTTTCTAGTATTTTTATATCTTGATTTTTTTATTATTATTTTAGTTTAATGATGACATTACTTTTATGTGTTGTTCATATTGTTTCTGTAAGTAAAATGAATTTATTATAATTAACAATGGACGTGTAGCAACGTTGTAATGTAATTTTGTAGGTTTAGTTACATTGCTATGCTACAAACTGATTTTCATTCATTACATCTTAGGATTTATTTTTCCATATCTAAACTTCTAGGAGAAACATTGTCTGTTGTTCTTATTATTCATCAATAAAGGGACAAATATATGCTTAACATTATCTTAACTAAGTTTCTTTTGGAGCCTGACAAATACATCCAAGCAGCACATCTATGATGTAATATTGTAAGAGAAGGTTTGTGATGTTGTATTTGGTTAACATGGAAATTATTTGATTTTTATTTTTGTATAGGAAACTGGGTATTTTTTTAAAATTAGGGATCAGTTTGATCACTATTTGTTTACTGGATCTTTGATTTGTTTTGGTTCATCTTTCCCGTAAAATGCACCATCAGCAATACTTGCACATTTTTAAAGTTTACTTGCTGGTTGTTCTGATGGAAAAAAACAAAACAAAAACACTTTTAAATATAATTTATACATCAAAATAAGTAGTACTCTGATCAAATTACGAAACTGTTCAAATTACTGAGAGTATTTCCAGACTTGTAGCTTGCAGAACTATAACTTCCCTCTGGGACAGAAATGTCCTGGAATTCCCAAGAAGAAGATGGAGGATGTTACCGTGGAGACAACGGGAGGATGCCTGGCCTTCCCTCCTGAAAACCCACACACACCCATCCTCTATGTCTGGACCCGTTTGACTGTTAGATGCTCCTGCAGCTGCCTGATCACGAATAAGTTTATTCTAGACACCTGACCCAGGTTTACAGATGCAAATGTTGGATCATTAAAAGATGTTTTCTCAACAAACTGTCCATCATTCCAAGCATAAACAAACCTCTTTTTTTTTATTTCATCCGAACAGACTACTTTAGTTTCAATGTGACAAAATTCAATATAAGGATCCCTGAGTTTGATGATGTGAAAGATGAATAATTCTTATAATTAATTCCTGTGTTTCCCATTTGTTACACGTGTAATGATCTGTCAATACATTTCTGTTTTCTGTTATCTATTTAAGCGAGCTCTAAGTCTGGAAAACAGAGATAGCCCCTCTTGCTGGCACTAAAATGCCAACGTCACGCGGTAGTCATGGCAACACGCACGGAAACTACACACATAATTTATTCCAGTGCAGGATTCCAATGAAATGGAGCACAGGGATCAGAACGCGAGAGCTGACCTAGATAGGGAGGAGCTGGTTGTCAAAAATAAGAACAAAGGTAACGAAGCAGACGGACAAAAGCCAAGGCATCTGGTTTGATTCGGTTAGTTAAGTTAGTTAAGATTAACCAAAACCTTTAAACCACATAGATCTCACACATGATCAAGTGTGTGACCAGATGATGGGACAAACTCCGAGTAGGTACAGCTTGCTGGACGGGTGGAAGGAGAAAGTTGATTCTTTGGAAAGTTGGTTTGATGGTCTAGTTCAAACCTGCCGTTGTCTGATCAGAGGAATAACGAAATGACCAGAAACACTCAGAGTTCAGGCGAAGTGAGTTAGCTTTTACCCTTTTCGTAATTTCGTCCAGACGCACATTTCAGACATCTTAAAGAGTTCAAAGCTTTTTCAAAGTCGAACATTTAAAAGTTACATTTAAAACATTTAAACGTCTGCATAAAAGTTATTAGTTGCACCAAAACCAAGTCCATATGACTTCCTGGTTAAACGTTTTATTCCATTTCATTGGGACATTGCAAATGAAATAAACAAAGTAGATGTTCTACACTGCAAAAACGCAAAATGATATAAAGTAATTTTGATCTGGTTATAGTCAAAATTTTAAAAACACTTGAAATTAACTTGCAAGTAAGTTTTCAGCAAGAAACGGGAGCTTGTTTTAAGTTGATGATTCTTGGATGTTGATGGAAAAAGTATTTGTTCCAGTGTCAGATTATTGCACTCATAACAAGTCAATAGTGCATGTGACCCCACTGGACTGCACACAAAGTACATCAATTGACCCCTTCTCTTGTTGAAAATCAAAATATTTGTTTGTTAAATGCATTAATGTGTCCGGATTTTTAAAAAAATCACAGTTGTTACCTGTTATTTTTACTCTGCTAAAATGTAAAACTGTTTAACTTGTGTTGTTTCTTTGTACAAAATACAAAAATGTATGTTTTTCCACAACAAAATAAAACATCATTTTGAACTTTTTGTTTTGAAAATCTACACTGGGTTTTTGGTTTGACATTATACAACATCATGCTGGAACAAAAATAGAATAGTGCTGCATTTTGCTGATTTCACACAATTCACCACCAATTCCCCCTCTGAAAACCTCGAACTGAAGGTTTTCGAGTGGTCTAGTCAAAATCTAAACTTGAATCCAATATATGTGCTTTGGCATAATCTTAAACTGGACTATTCATACTTAAAACTCTCCTAATGTGGATGAATTAAAACAAAACTCGTTACGTGTGTCCAAAATGCTCGATGAAAGTTGTTGGCAGTACAACCAAAGTAGTTGCCCTCCAAGGTACAAGTTATAATTATTTCTTCACATTCTTGCTAGGTTGGTTTGGGTTTCTTTTTTTCATGTGCAGGTTGTGTTTACTCCAGTTATCTTTAATGTGTTCATGGCCTGACCCATGACCGGTGTGAGCCCTGAGAACTTTTATGGAACCCCACGGCTGCTGATCTGCAGCGGAAGACGGAATCATCACCAAAGCTGATCAAGCAGGCGGAATATGAAAGATGATTTATGTTGATTTTAGCGGGTGTGTTTACCGTCATCCAACCTGCACGGCTGTTTGAGAGGCTGCTGGAGTTGCAGGTGGATGCTTCCTCGGATCCCAGAGTGGCTGTCGGTCTGACAGACACATCACTGCTGGTGCAGCTGAAGAGCTGTGTGTGTGTCTGAGGGTGGTCAGCAGCACAGGGGGGGAGGAGTGGACTCTGACAGTTCTTCTTCACCCACTGCACCTCAGACTTCCAGATTAACTGGGAGCGCTGTCAGCTGCAGGAATCCTCAGCAGGCCGGCCCGTTGTGGGCTGTGTCAGCGGCGGACAGCCGGCGGACAGCAGCGGCCCGCTCTGTGGTTCTTGTGTCGGAACGGTCCTGACGTCTGAACGGGAGGAGGACAAAGGAACATGTTTGTGGATTTAGCAGCAATGAGAGAAAAACGTTTTTTTCCACCCTGATAACAAAATGAAGGACGGAGCAGAAATAAAACGCTGGCGGACCAGAACCAGGCTGATCGCTTTCACTAAACTACTTTCAGAATTTGCTGCCTTGGAAAAGTAATCACATGTTAAAGGGGCAGTAAAATGTAAAATCAACTTCTATGAGCTTTACATCATGTTATAATGTTATTCCCGCATCAAAAGCACACCTGGTGTGTTGCACTTTGAACAGAGGAGCCATGAAGTGATGACAGAGTTTCAGGAGGCCCAATTTCAAAGTGCAAAGTCATATTTGATATATACAGCATAGTTACTTAACTTGATTATGCTATAAAATGATTCTATGTTGCTGACCCTTTAATATTTTTGTCACATTTCAACCACAAACTTCAATGCCTTCCACTGGAATGTGAAAATATGACAATGTCCTGCAAATGTCTGTTTTATCTCTATCATTTATGGGTATTTAGTCCAGGGTTTCCCCCTGATTCAGCTGATTGCAGTTCAACAAACGCCTGTTAGTCAGTCGTCAATTGAAATCAGCTGGACTGAAGCAAGGAACTAATTTCACAACAGCATAAAGGATCTGTCTGTGTTTATGTGAATGGATAAACGAGAACATAAACAGATCATTAATGAAACTAAAATGGAGCTGCTACTCTACGGTTCTGCAGCTGTGCTGTTATAAAAGCTGTTAAATATGGTTTTCAATAGTAATAATAATAATAATAACATGGCAGTATAATGTATGTTGTAAATAACAGTGATTGAGAGTGTTGCTACAGAGACGCCCAGTAAAAACAAAGATGTGACTCATTAAATGAGTTGGAAGAGAAAATAAAAGAACTCAAAAGTTTTTCTTCTTTCTTCTTCTGACTGTGACTCAGAGACAAAGACAGACATGAAAACATTGTGAGAAGTTTGGAAAAGAAATTAAGGAGAACAAAGGAAACTTCATCCTCTTTTCAGCTTCTCTCATGTTCAGAAGGTGAAAAGCAAGTCTGAAAAAAAAAAAAAAAGAATCTGGATCCAGGACCAAAAAAAAATAAATAAAAAATCAATTCCAGATCCGATGAGCGTAGAGCCGTAACGACTGCAATGATTAACCTCGTTCATTTTCATGAACAAAAAAAGTTTCTGGCTTCCCAATTTTACGAGCTATGAGTTTATACGAGGCTGAATTATTGTTTTCAGAATCATAAACGGTTCACTGATTCTGCAGATTCAACAAGTTTCAATCTTGGAAAATTACGATTTTTAATTCAAAATAATCTAAACTGGTTTGACTGAAGCATGTTTTCATGGCTAATGGAGCATACTCCTGATTTTTTTTACAATTTTTATAAAATGTTGAAATTTTCTCTTTTTTTGTATGTATATTTTAATAATCTGTAAATGTAAATATAAATATTGAGCTTTTGCTTAAACCTTTTCAAGAACATGCGCTCTTATATTCTAAACGTTCAGAGTTTGTATATTTAACAAGTCTCGCCCAATACAATGTCCAAATAAAATGGAATGATTGTTGTCATAAAACGTCATTTATGAAATTTGACAAATAAAAAACATTTAATAAATCTACTGCGTCGGAGGAATAAGGCTGCGATAACGACGACTTTAAAAAGTCGCATCTCACGATGGCGACACAAACGAGTAAAGTAAAGTAAGTTGTTGCTTTCTAGCATAAAAGGTTTTACTGACACAACTACTTAAACTCTAGCAGAACAGCATAACATGATCATAAATTGTAATGTGCATTTTATTTTTCTGCAAACGCAGAATGAACCTTGAGAACGGACGCCATGTGAGCCGGAGTTTCTTCCGCTGATGGGGAAAAAAAATCAATAAAGGTTTGGAAAGAAAATCAGCTGAAAAACAAAATTAAATATCTTTTTTTTTTTTTCCTTTTCTGGAGTATCATGTCAACCAAAACTGCTTTTTATTTGTAGGTGATATTTTTTAGAACCTGGTCTGATGGAGCCTCCTTTCTGCTCTTCCTTCCTTTCCACCTCGTCTTCCTCTTCCGGTCCCTGATCACCTTTGACCTCCACACCATCATTAACTCTTTGTCGTTTCCCCCCTCATCATGTCTGCGGTTCCTCTGTCTTGCTACCTTGACCCTCCCCAGCTGTTCGGGGAGAAAATCTCACTTCAAGCTTCCCAGGATCTCTGTTAGAGTCAACAGGGATTCTGTTTGAAGCCGCCGGCAGCTCGGCTCCATGCATTACAGATCAAAAGACATTTCTCAAATAAGGCTAAAGGTTTCACGTTCGTTTCTCTTTATTAGGTCAATAAGTTGAGGTTGGTTTTTTTTTATGACACAGTTAGGTTTAAAAAATATTCAGACCCGTGGCAGATTTCAATTTAAAGTTATGTTTATTTAACACTGGAGTTTATTAGTGGAAATGATGCAGACTTCTCCCCCAAAAGCAAATACTGGAAAAAAACATTAATAAAACTTTTATCTACATTTTAACAAAAAAATATGGCATAACAAAATTTGCTTATATCACCTGCTGATATGTTTATTTTTTAATTTTTTTTCCTTCTTCTTTTCTTTTTTTCTTCATGTCAATAGGGGGAAATAATGTCAATGAAATTCCAAATCTTCAGAAATGGCAAATATTTTCCCATAGTAGCCATTTTATAATCATAATTGTCTTTAATCATAAGGGTTAGGCTTAGCGGACCAAAAACAGTGGCATTTGTTCCAGTTTCAGCCGAGGTACGATGGTTGGACGTTTCTCAATCCTGAAAGGTCAAATAAACCAAATCCTTCCAGCAACCTGTTGCCCCCTTTGCTGCACCAAGATCGACTGAAGGGAACAGGAAGAAAAGCTCTGAAGAAGAAACTGAGAGCATCTTCTTCTGCATGACACGTAAACAGAAATGGAGCGGCGTCAGAGTTGAGCGGTTTCAGGATATCTCCACAGGCAAAATTTCTCCATGTCTCTCATTAGCTCTACGGACTCAGCCGTTTGGTTTTGGTTGTATTTATCCAGCATGCAGTGCTCTGTAGATCATTTCCTGCTTTTGGAGCGGACTCCGGTCTGGTCGGCATTCACATGCCTTCAAACCGTACCAGAGTTCACTTTCAACCAAACCGGAACGCGGTTTTCATGTGGACCAGAGTTCGCTTTTTTAGTCCGCATCAGAGTTCAGTTGTGCATTCACATCTCCTCAAAGAAACCAGCCCGAACAGGACTGGTGTCACTGGAAAGGACACCAGTCTTTCCCAGTGACACCACTGCCTCGTCGGCGTCACTGACTTCCTGCGTTTGTCTCTTTTTGCTGCAGGTTTCATGTTTGTCTGTTTTGTTTCCTACAGTATATTATTGTGATTACTAATAAATGAAAGATTTTCCTTTCACATTTACTATTGCTGGATTTGAGGCTGGAATCATAAGCTCTATATTTTTCATGGTGAGAATTTTGATGCATAAATGGGATGTAGTACTTGCCACCCGGTGCGTTTATGCCTGACCTTCTAAATGTTGCTCTTTGACGTGTGAAAATAGTTTCACCTGCAGCTCCCAACCGGCGCCGGCGCCACACTGTCAAACACAGAACAACAACCTGTTCCTCTGTGTAATTATCTTTGTGCGAAGAAGCATAAAGATAATTGGGACAGTGATATCTGTGGGCACCAGCTTAACTTGGCGACTGCTGCACACATCTCGTTTCTGCCTCGTTTTCTCATTCTTAGTCTATCGCCTCTTCCAATCTGCTGTAGATAAGAAAGACTTTAAAGATTTTCCATGACTTCTCTTTATCTCGTCAGCATTTAGAGTCATGTACTAGACTACACTCCTGTTCCCGTTGCTACTTTTGAAATGCTCTCACTGGCGTTAAATGAGAAACGTAGTGACTTCAACGTGCGTACGGAACGCTCAAAGGCAAGAGGGAAAATTCTTTTCTTTTTCTAAGTCTTACAAAAGTTTCTTTCTTTCGTGACTTTAATCAGCAGCTCCAGGTTCAGAAACTGAACGTGCGGAATAAAAGATTATTGTAGCTCAATCTGTTATTACACTGAAGGCCTTTTCAGCCGTTCTTAATCAGAAGAATGAACGCATCTGCAAGAAAATTACAATTTCAGAGATAATCACATGAAGAAAGGTCTGATGTTTTGGCTGTGTGGGTTTGGAAAGGACTGGGTTGGTTTGTTGGCTGTGTCAAACGTCAACATTAGTTAGCAAAGCCGATTTAAATCTGCTCTGGCCTGAAAGTTGTGTTGGTGAAAACAGTGAAGTTTCAAAGAGTTGGACTCCGCTGGGCAGACGCTCAGAGGCAAATCTATTCAAACTCGCTGGAGAATCTCAAGTAAAACTAAGTTAACTCTGTGTCTGTTTACTTCAAACTCTTCTGATCAAAGCATTGCACGGCAACAGAGAAGAGATGACATACTTTAAAAAGTATAAGGCAAACAGCGGTGTGGCTTATGCTGCCTGGTTAAGAGATACACAGAAACCAGCAGCATTTCAGTACAGCGTGTTAAAAAGAAGCAAAGCATGCAGAAAAACTCAATGAACACAATGAGAGAGGGAATCTTTTGACAAAGCTGTTTTTCTTTTGTTTATGTGATTCCAATCTGTTCTATTGTGACTTTCTCTCTCTGTACGTGTGTGTGTGTGTGTGCGTGTGTGTGTCCGAGCAAGCAGAGTATCGATTAATGCCCTGAGGTGAACTTGTGCTCATTGTGTCGAAAATTCAGAGCAAGCTGCAAAAAAAAAAAAAATGTAAAAAAGTGTCAAGGTTGTAGAAGACAAACATACAAGCAGACCAAGAAAGATATCAATGAATGGGCTGAAGTGGATTCCATATTCAGTAGCAATACTGAATATTTTTTATTAAAAAATTTTTATTAAAAAAAAAAAACGGACAGAAAAATGTAACCTTTACGTTGGATTTTGAATCTTTTAAAAAAAGTACTCAAAAGAAAAACAACTATTGTTTCTGCCTGACCTGTTGACTTTAGTAAATTCAACACGTTCTCATGTAGATTCTGTGTCAGGATCTGTGTTTTCTGTGTTCATTTAGAGTTTTTTGTGTCCTTAAGTCTCTTCGTTGTCCTGTCCTCCCCTTGATTGTTCCCAGGTGTGTCTCGTCTCTGTGATTACCCTCCCGTGTATTTAACTCCACCTGTGTTCTTTGTTCCTCGTCGGGTCCTCGTCAATGTTTAGTCTCCTCGTGTTCAGTTTGTGTTACTCCTGCTCGTTGTTTGGACTAAGTTATTTTCATTAAAAACATCATAATTCATCATTCCTGGGTCCGCTGCCTCTGCCTCACTACTTCACCACCCGAACCCCATGACAGTAGGACCCGACCAGACCGAAAGGTGAGGCTGCTATTATGGACCCAGCTGGAGTGCGGAGGCGGAGATCCGGCAGGGAGGACAGGGCGCTGGCTGACGCTCTCGCCGAGCTGCAGCGGGAGCTTTTCCGAGGGACAAGACTGGTGTTGGCGCCCCCCGGATTCGGCCCGCGTCGGTTCCTCCGTCCGGGTAGTCAGCGACGTGAGCCGCCGGTGGAGCCGGCCCCTCGTCGCTTTCCGGAAACACCACCTCCGCTGCCTGCCCGGAGACAGCGACGTGAGCCGCCGGTGGAGCCGGCCCCTCGTCGCTTTCCGGAAACACCACCTCCGCTGCCTGCCCGGAGACAGCGACGTGAGCCGCCGGTGGAGCCGGCCCTTCGTCGCTTTCCGGAAACACCTCCTCCACGGTCAGCCCGGAGACAGCGACGTGAGCCGCCGGCGGACCCGGCCCCTCGTCGCTTTCCGGAGCCGCCACCTCCACGGTCAGCCCGGAGACAGCGACGTGAGCCGCCGGTGGACCCGGCCCCTCGTCGCCTTCCGGAGCTGTCACCCCCGCGGCCGGTTCCAAGGCTTCGCTGCGGCTCGCCCCCGCGGCCGGTTCCAAGGCTTCGCTGCGGCTCGCCCCCGCGGCCGGTTCCAAGGCTTCGCTGCGGCTCGCCTCCGCGGCCGGTTCCAAGGCTTCGCTGCGGCTCGCCTCCGCGGCCGGTTCCAAGGCTTCGCTGCGGCTCGCCTCCGCGGCCGGTTCCAAGGCTTCGCTGCGGCTCGCCTCCGCGGCCGGTTCCAAGGCTTCGCTCCGGCGCACCCGAGGCCGAGTCAGCCGGCGTTCCAGCCGGCGCACCCGAGGCCGAGTCAGCCGGCGTTCCAGCCGGCGCACCCGAGGCCGAATCAGCCGGCGTTCCAGCCGGCGCACCCGAGGCCGAATCAGCCGGCGTTCCAGCCGGCGCACCCGAGGCCGAGTCAGCCGGCGTTCCAGCCGGCGTTCCTTCCGAGACTCCCAGTGTTCCTTCCGAGACTCCCAGTGTTCCTTCCGAGACCCAGACCCCCAGCGCTCCGACTCAGACTCCCTGTGTTCCTCCAGAGACTCCCTGTGTTCCTACCGAGACCCAGACCCTCTACGTTCCTTCCGAGACCCCGACTCCCGAGACCCTCTACGTTCCCTCCGAGACCCCGACTCCCGAGACCCTCTGCGTTCCTCCTGAGACCCTGACCTTCTGCGTTCCTCCTGAGACCCTGACCTTCTGCGTTCCTCCTGAGACCCTGACCTTCTGCGTTCCTCCTGAGACCCTGACTTCCTGCGTTCCTCCTGAGACCCTGACTTCCTGCGTTCCTCCTGAGACCCTGACCTCCTGCGTTCCTCCTGAGACCCTGACCTCCTGCGTTCCTCCTGAGACCCTGACCTCCTGCGTTCCTCCTGAGACCCTGACCCCCTGCGTTCCACCCGAGACCGAGACCCCCTGCGTTCCACCCGAGACCGAGACCCCCTGCGTTCCACCCGAGACCGAGACCCCCTGCGTTCCACCCGAGACCGAGACCCCCTGCGTTCCACCCGAGACCGAGACCCCCTGCGTTCCACCCGAGACCGAGACCCCCTGCGTTCCACCCGAGACCGAGACCCCCTGCGTTCCACCCGAGACCGAGACCCCCTGCGTTCCACCCGAGACCGAGACCCCCTGCGTTCCACCCGAGACCGAGACTCCCTGCGTTCCACCCGAGACCGAGACCCCCAGCGTTCCGACCGAGACCCCCTGTGCTCCACCAGAGACCCTGCCTCGGGGGGCTCGTCGTCGCCGTCTGTGGGCGGCCCCCGGGACTCATCGCCACCTCCAGCGCCGCGGACGGCCGCCGGACCGCCTCCGTGGTTCCCGCCTCCAGCGCCGCGGACGGCCGCCGGACCGCCTCCGTGGTTCCCGCCTCCAGCGCCGCGGACGGCCGCCGGACCGCCTCCGTGGTTCCCGCCTCCGGGGTTCCCGTCTCCGTGGTTCCCGCCTCCAGCGCCGCGGACGGCCGCCGGACCGCCTCCGTGGTTCCCGCCTCCAGCGCCGCGGACGGCCGCCGGACCGCCTCCGTGGTTCCCGCCTCCAGCGCCGCGGACGGCCGCCGGACCGCCTCCGTGGTTCCCGCCTCCGTGATTCCCGCCTCCAGCGCCGCGGACGGCCGCCGGACCGCCTCTGTGGTTCCCGCCTCCAGCGCCGCGGACGACCACCGGACCACCTCCGTGGTTCCCGCCGCCGCGGACGACCACCGGACCACCTCCGTGGTTCCCGCCTCCTTTGCCTCCGCCCACCCTGTGGGTAGTTTTTTGTTTGTTTATGGACTCTTGGCCCTTCTTGTGTTTCCGCCCACGATGGTGGGTAGTTTTTTGTTTTTCTGGACTCTGGCCCCCCGTCCAGCGCCCCTCCGCCCACCCTTGTTGTGTTTTTGTTTTTTCTGGACTCTGGCCCCCCATCCGGCGCCCCTCCGCCCACCCTTGTTGTGGTTTTTTTTTTTTTTGGGCGTCTGGTAGCCGCCCTTGAGGGGGGGGTACTGTCAGGATCTGTGTTTTCTGTGTTCATTTAGAGTTTTTTGTGTCCTTAAGTCTCTTCGTTGTCCTGTCCTCCCCTTGATTGTTCCCAGGTGTGTCTCGTCTCTGTGATTACCCTCCCGTGTATTTAACTCCACCTGTGTTCTTTGTTCCTCGTCGGGTCCTCGTCAATGTTTAGTCTCCTCGTGTTCAGTTTGTGTTACTCCTGCTCGTTGTTTGGACTAAGTTATTTTCATTAAAAACATCATAATTCATCATTCCTGGGTCCGCTGCCTCTGCCTCACTACTTCACCACCCGAACCCCATGACATTCTGAGGCGTTTAATACAGTTTGTGACAAATATAAATTGTCCTGCTGCAAAACGTCCGACCGCCTCAATCTGAGACAGAGTAAGACGGAGGATCCACATGGATGCAGAGGCTGAAACAATCTGGGACTTAAGGATGGGACTTAAGCTAGTTACCTTCCAGTAGGATGTTTGTACATTTAATTAATATTCACGCATGTTTGCCATTTGTAAATACTGTCTGTTGATGGTTAGACAGCAAAAAGAAACTGCATTGGGATTCAGAACATTGAAGTTTCTGGTCGTGGCGTTCGGACCCTCCACACGGAGGCTTGGTTGATCCCAGAAGTTTTCTCTGCTCCTCTCACCCCCCATTGGTGATGAAGCCTGGGTGATCTGAGGCGCTGTTGTCATAACAATAACTGGGTTATGAGATCATTCAAATCATATAGGCTCGTCATGGTTTTATTCACAGGGTGTAGAGAAGTTCTGTATTGACTTACACTGAAACACCAGCACGTCCCGTCTGGTGGCAACATCAATAGGATAATGATCTAGCATGCAGATCATTATCCATTGTTCACAATGATTGGCTCCCATTGTCTCTGTGTCTGTGTTGGTAGAAGCTGATGACGTTCTACCAAGTTCCTGCTTCCCTTCTCAACACCAGGCCTCATGTGTTGTGTGATTGGACGAGGCTGTCTGCAGAACGTTGCGCCACCTTCTCTGTAACTGATTGAAGTAAGAGGGGTGTCCGCAGGTTGTTCTGTGAAACTTGTGCGATGTGTGTGAATATGAACACCCTGCAGCGTGACCACACGTCAGCTGTTTGGCTTCGGATGAACTACAGGAGGGAAGCTGGAAACTTCCCCCCCGGAAAACCTGCCGATCCTTCCTGGATCCATCACCGTCCAGGACTGTTTTCAGGTGCTGGAATGATATGAGCTATGACAACAAATTTAACTGAATTTGAAGCAACCTGAAAGAAAACTGTAATGTTGCTTAACTTTATCTCCATTGTGTGAGCTTCATTCTAAGCTCTGATGGATTCTCTCCTCTCTCGGCTGAATGTTGGCGGCAGCCTCAACGTGCCGGCGGAGCTGGACGCTTCGCAAGTGCGTTGAGTCCGTTTAGCGTGGAGGAAACATTCTGCGGAGTGAATTCTTGCGGTGAGCGTTGCAGCCGTACATACACCGCCTGTGTTTTCCTCTGAGACCCCGGGACAAGTCGTCGGGGCCAATCTGTACCTTGCATCACCTCCAACACTGAAGGCAGAAATCTGACACTTTAGCAGAGACATTCTGCAACCCAAGTTCCAAAAAGTGAAATGTGGTCTGCTTTCCGCAAGCGTGCAAGTGTTAATTGGGACAACATGAACTGTCATGGCAACATGGCAATTGTCACACACCCTCTGTGGGATAATTGATATAAGACTGTACGTGGTGAGTTGTCTTCGCCTCTAATTTGCCTATCTGTGCCCCCCTTCCCTCTCTCTCTCTCTCTCTCTCTTGCTGTCTGTCTCTCCTCCTGCATCCTCCTTCCTCTCTTACTGTATCTAGGTCATTGCTGAGCCTAACCAGTTAAGAGCTTTCTCTACACAGATGAAACCTCTGTGGAACACAAAACAAGATGCATGTTTGAAACCACACGTGTGTAAACACACACACACCCTCACGCACACGCCTACAAACACAAAGGCAAAGACACAGAGAAGCCCCCACAATGGTACGGGGGGCTTTTTTTCTTCTTTTTTTTCCAAAGCAGTGATTTCGCCGAGCTGCAATTACCACAGCTACCCCACAGAGCTGCTAAGCCAATGCAGCTCATATATTACAGCTCGAAAAGAAAAGGGTTATAATGATGTCTGTGCACAGCGTTCTGCTCTCCGTCATGTTTATTTGGATAACTGTTATTATGTATTCTGTTCTAATGGAGACACATCTATAGGTTCGACAACAAACAACTCAAAAAGAAATGTTAGTTCCTACATTTTTTTTAATGAAAGCTCTGTAACAACTTACTTAGACCTGCTGGTTTCCCATTATTGCCTCTATGAGTCACACTAATTCTGATCGGCCCATTAGAGTCACATATTCCCCAACTCCCTAATTACACGCCTCGGCTAAATGTAAACACAGACAGGAGCGGAGCGTAATGGTCATTTTGGCTAACTAGATAGGGGCAATTTACTCATTGTTTCAGTTTGTACAAACAGAGCGAAGTAGCGCTGCGGCTTTTCATAAGCACGTGGGAACGTTTGGAGATTATGCGAGCGGGAGACCTCGCGCGAACAACGCAGAGCTTGAAAGGGCGACGACGAAACCGCGTTCGCTCAACAATGGAGGACGTGGAGAAAACGCCGCAGCGTTTATGGAGAACGGGAGAAACAAAGTTATCGTTCTCTGGCCAACAGCTGGCTGTTTTTGTATCACGAAAACAAAGCGAAGCGCTCCAGGGGGAGGGGTGCGATTCGGACCAAACTTGGCCCACACGCGGACCCACAATGGGTTTTGGTGCCCGCCATTAATGAGCTGCTTTTTCCAAACAATGAATGTTCGTGGGTATTTATTGTAGTTATTGTTTTGATTTTCTTTTTCTTTTTTTTATATGGAAACTGCTTACAGATGTGATGTTTCTACAAAAACCAGACCGTTTTCAAAAGTTCTCAAATTAGTCGAAACTTTCACTAGGAGTTGTTATTGTGTATTTAAATCTGGAGATTTTATTCAATGAAAATGACGTGTTTTAGAAAACAAAAATAGTAGAATAAAGCCAGTTGACCATTATGGAAAGTCTGACGTCTACAGAAAGAAAAAATGCTAAGATGGATTTATCACCTGGCACTTTCACTTTAGTCCGACTTATTGGTTAAGCGGGACATGATGACGTCTCCACTCCAGGAAATGCATTCCACCAAAGACCCGAGTACAGAGATGAAGATGGAACATGTCAGAGAGAGGAACAATTTCATTAACTCGTAACCATTAGCATGATCAATATCCTGTACAATTCGGCTGAAAAAAGTCTGGAAGAGGGAGAAATATAAAAAGTAAAAGCATCCAATAACTTAGCTGCATCAGTTTGAACACAAAAACACATTTTTATTCACCATTGGGTCTCAGTTACGTTGACTCTAATTGCAGAATCGTCATATTATAGATGAGGCATATTGCCATAGAATGGGAGTAACGATAAGCAAAACAAATCTGAAGAGAGGCTATGGAGAGAAATGGAGTGAAACAGAAGGAGCCAGTGGAGAACAATGTGACTGGAGGAAGGAAGCAGAAGAGCTAATTACAGGTGAGCAGAGGCAGCGGGGGAAGGAAACTCTGACCTGAAGAAACAAATCCAAATCACAAACAATGAGTCAATGAACGGACCCAAGGGATTAACCACAATATAAGAAACTAAATAATAAAGGAATGAAACTACAATCTACATCTAGAGATCAGTAAGATCTTCTGCTCCATCATCACATCGGCTGCTGACCAAATCACACGCTCCATAATCACTCCCTGCAACCTGCAAACCTTTCTGGCATCTTTTGTCTCTTTTTCATGGGCGACAGTTTCACAAAGCTGAGGATGTGTTCATCTGTAGCTGCAGAGATGGAAAAGTGTCAATCGAGCCAATTGTCATAGCACACATTTGGTGTGCAAAGCTGCCAAAACGGCATTCAGAGTTGATAACACTGAAACATATGGACCGACGAGGAAGATTAGCACAATACAGCGGCTGCGATTTTCAGAGAGGAAGACAAAAACCTCCATAGATCTATTAAATATGAAGTTTTGGACCTCCATGCAGCTTCTTATTTTCTTATTTTGAGCAAAAACGAGAAAACCAATCTACAGCACGTTTACGTCAATTTTCTGAATTGTGCATTAAGTTCCTCATACAACTTAAAGTGAGATATAATAATTATATTATAGTTAGATTTATAGTTTCAAATAATTTTGCATCCAAAGAGCAGAATTTGAGTTAATGTTTTAAAAGTTTTCTGCTATATATGACTTCCATAGGTCATAAATAACGTGAGGTATGGATGTACATATTAATTACTCTCAGCCTAAAGATACAGTCAAAGATAAAATAGAATGATTTTGACCCAAGTATATTTATGTGTTAGAATGGCCTAGTCAAAGTCCAAAGGGGAATCTGTAGAGAGACTTGAAAGTTGACATTTTCTGTTCAATATTCAAATGTTGAGCTATTTTGAAAGAAAAACGGACAAATATTTCAATTTGTAGTTACACACAACTAAAAATTGCAAAAGCAATGAAAGGTGATTTTTCTTAGTAATGACAGAATTTCAATATTCCCCTTCATAATTATTCACTATTCTATGTTCATCTATCACAAATTAAATAAAAACAAAGAACTGAAGTGTGTGGCTGTAATTCTAGGTCAGCGATCCTGGGCCAGTATTGCCAATATCGATACCAATACTTTAATTGTTTAATTTTGATATATAATTTGTCTTCTGTCTTTTTTTTTTTTAGTGTTTTTTCCTTTGAATTATTTTTGTTAAAATCTTGGACTGAATTTGAACAAAGCTTATAGGTGTCTAGAAAACACGACAATAACATATTAACACGATAAACAGGAAATAGAAAAACAAAACAAATTTTTGCGGCGTGCATTTTCCGAGAGTAAATTCAGTGTAATAAATTATCATTTGAGAGCAAATCAAAGAAAAATCTTTTTTTTTTTTTTATGTAATTTGAGAAACAAGAATCCAAAAAATAAAATAAAAACCCACGAGAAAATCTGAAACTAAAGAGTTGATCTCACCACACTAGTATCGCTTCGATTTCATCTTCTCATATAAACCTTGTTCTGTTGCTGTGGCAGAATGAATTGCTCTGTAATTTAATGTCAAACTTTATTTTAAGATATTTTGAAAGCCATCCTGTTGTAATGTGCACAAGGACAGAAGGCTGCAAACATTAAGCTGCACACCAGAGTAAATAACATACCTGTGGGTCCATTTTCTGTAATGAGGCTCCTGCTTCACCCACCAGTGACAGATGGTCCTGTGACACAAGGATGCAGTTAGATGAAGAACCATTCCCCACTGGTGGTCCACAGTGCAGAGAAAGAAGAAAAGAGAGGGCAGGGGAGATAGATTCTATTCTTTGTCCTTTGGGAGCCAATCACAATTCATGCTTCTGGGTGTTTGGGTTCCTATACTTTCTTACATTCTTTTAATTTGGATACTAAGCCACAACTCACTGGAACAGCATCTTCAACACAAAGAAAACTACAGCAGATGCTAAGAAACACAGAGAAGTGACAAAACAAATTGAGTTTTATTTCACATGCTATATCAAACACGTTTCAATAAAACGTATCAGCTAAAGAAATACAAAATAAGTATTTAAATAATGATTAGGGGGGAAATCTATAAATTGCCTGGAACTTCACTGGCGACACCCAGGTCTGATTAGAAATGGAAAAAACTTCTAATCAGTAAGTTTTTCTTTCGTTCATTCGTTCAAGAAAGAAAAACTTACGAGATGATTAAAAGCCATTTCTAAGACCAGACAACCATAATGACTGTGTTTCCATTACAAAATACTTTGTCGATATTTAAATAATGTTGAAATAACACAAATAACACCGTTGATGTGTTTCCATTAAATGATAGACGCAATTCAAATCACACAATGCAATAAGAACTTTGCCACCCCATCATCCACCAACTGCTTCCTGTTGTCTTCTTCATGATTTGTGCCAGTGGCAACATCCAGTCGTTGATCACGTGGCTCGTGTGATATGAAAAAAGTTGCAATAAGCCAATTTCAATGCAGCCAAAAAAAAAAAAGATTTTTTAATAAAAATCTCTTTTTTGGCATGTTTGCATTAAGTACATTTATTTTTCAAAAGTCAAATTGTGTCATTATGTGGTCTAGTGACATTTGTTATCCACATGGAGAAACGATGGATCAGCGGAGAGTCTGAACCACCAAAATGACTCCAAGAGATCATCGATGGCTCATCCAGGAAGTCCCAGAACAACAAATGAGTAAATCTGCAAATCTTAAGTATGATATTTATGCTAAAAATAAAAAATAAAAACTCCAATGTAACATGACTGAAGTTATTCTGCCAAGAACAGTAGACCAAATTATTATTGTAAAATAGCTCACTTGTTGTTACTCACCATATCGATCACGGACTATAACTTGACATCACGTTGTAGCAGAAGTAAGAAATACTGCCACCTGCAGGTGTGAGGTAGCGTCACGTCAATGTTTTTTTGACGATTTTTGCAGAATTATTTTTAAAAAAACAACTCACAATTATGCATTAGGATTAAAAAAATATGTTGATTTTTCATAAAATCCCATGAAATCTTTGAAAAAACTGATAGGACTTAAAAAAGAATGAATAAAAAAATAAAACAGAAAATAAAATTAGCAGCAGAGCAATTCAAGAGTCAAGTTGTTGCTTTGCCTCCTGTATAGAAAAATAATTATTTAATTTTTTTTCTCTTTTTTTTTTTCAAAGATAATGACAATAAGTGGGAATGTGTGTTGAAATGTGATCAGTAATAGCTGAAACAGATATTTAAACAGATTTACTGTTTAAATATCTGGGAAAACCCATGGAAGTGGCTCATCATGTCATTTGTTATTGAGCGAAACGACTGACTATAAGTTCAGATATGAGATGAATGAATATTAGGTTGACCTCATTACTTTCTCGCTGCCTCTCCTTCCGAATAGCTGAGTGCTAATCCAGTTATGCTGGGCTTAATGGGAGTGTGTGCATGTGTGTGTTAGAGCGAGATAGAGAGACGAAGAGAGAGAGAGAGAGACAGACAGAAGAGAAAGTAGACTTCAAAAACCTCTAAGAGCTTTTGTGGCTTTAAGACAAATAAAAGCAACACACACAGACACACACACACACCACAAAGCGTAACACACACACACTCTGGATGCTGGAATTAAATGAATTTTGCCCGGGGAAGGAATTACATAAACCCGAGAAAATGAGAGGCAGGCTTTCGACATCAGAGGACAAAGACAAGAGAGAAGACAGACTGTAAGCCTAACACACAAACATGCGCGTCACTTGCTCCGTCGAACTCTTCAGTTTGATGCAGTCACTCTGCGTGACCCTTCTGGGAGCTGCTGCATGTGTGGATGGAAACAGAAAGGATGTATGCTGGATCGCAAGCAAAGCCGGATACATATGAATCTGTTTTTATTAAGACGTGACGGCAAGCATTTCTAATGAAAACTTTTTCTTTTACATTATTTTAAAAACTATTGAGGTGACAGATCATAATTATAAGAAGCCATTACATGAAAAGGAACACAAAAATTCAAAAATCATTCAAGAGCTAAACCTTATTTCCTTTTTATGTTATGTCCAGTTTCCAATAAAACTAAAGTTGAACTTTGACAATAGTGAATATTGTAACATTTGGAGGGAAAAGGCTTGAGAAAAGCATCTCAACTGTAAAGTGCGGGAGTGGCAGCATCATGATGTGTGAGCATTTTGCTGGTGCGCTTCACGACATAGACGACATCATTAGGAAAGAAAAATGTGTAGAAATTATGAAACGCAACATCTTAAAGCACCAGTAAAGTTAATTTGTATAACAAAACTGTTTCTAAGTGCCATCATGTAGTTATCAATTGAGAAAAAAGCAATAAGAATTACATTTTCTAAAACCCCATCATCAAAATGATCAGGTATCAATGGAATCGATCAACCATCAAATACATCAAAAATATCGATTAATGAGTCGGTTATTATGAATCAAAGGCAGAGCTAAACAAGCGGACTTGACTTAACTGAACTCAGTGTTTCTGCAGCTTTGCAGTTTTCTGGGAGCTTGTTCCAGAAAACCTTGTAAAAGTAAAACCTTGGATATAAATGGGTTTTCCAAATGGACAACAAGCAGAACATTCACAGGCTGAGCTGGGAGGCGTGTGTGACCAAGGAGGAATAGAAGCTGACCCACTTCCACTGGTACTGTCCACTGGAACGCTTGGAAACATTTGGAAGTGGTAGTTGAAATGTTTTGTATCAACCATAGCTGCTCTGAAATATTAACATGAAAACATGAACATCGTCTTTGGTCTGGAAAAAAAAAAATCCTCCTGGCTGAAGAAAAAACAAAATTTTGTAGAGCATTCCAATTAAACATTAATTGCATGTGGCCTACGGACAATGTCACAGAAACTGACTTCAAATAGCATCCTTCCTCTGCTCAAAACGAGCCTCCAGGTCATTCCCTCACAACTAAAAAATTCACCAGCAACCTTTTAGAGGCGGATAGAAGTGTCCTCGGGGAAGCTGAGAGGTAGCGTGTGTTTTATTTACTAGCCAACATCATCGTCCGTTTTCTGTCTTGTTTCCCAGAAGGTGAAACAGAAGACAGTCATCATGAAGACAGGACGACTGTCTGTTCTCCTTCTTAGTGGAGAAAATGTTTTTTGTTTTTTTTTATCATCTCTGCTGATGTTAGGGTAATTTCCTCCAGGACAATGCCACATCACAGCTGAGCTAAACATTGTCTTTGGACATGGATCAGTGGAAAATGACCGTGGATAGAATCCCCAAAGACAGAAATGTCTCAGCAACTGGTGTTTCTTCCAACCTTTGAATATATATTTGTCTTTCCTTCATTATTTTCAGCTGATTTCGGAGGCCAACGTCAACATCTGGGCGGCAAGCAATAGTTTCCAAAGATTGGACCAGAGCAGATAAGTACTTCTAAAAAGTCAAGACAGAATTTCAAAGAACACAATCCGCTTGATTTTGGGGACGATTTGTGTGGCGCATGCTAGGATGGGAGGCTTGTCTTTGGAGTAGGATGTTCAGTAGCTTCTTGAAAACAGATAGGGACACCCTTCTTCTAGCAGCACTCGGCAGGTTGTTCCTGAGTGTGCTGGAGAACAATCCCTTGACAAACAAAGTGACACACGAGCTCTGCAAGAACATCAAACAGACGAAAACTGATTTGTGTGGGCGAAACTAAACTTTTTAACCCAACATGCAGAACATTATGTTGGACAGAAGTCTTGCTACATCTGGTTGTCCCAATACAATTTTATGACTTCAGATACAATACCGATACAAGCATTGAGTATTGGCCAATACTCCTATTGGTTACAGCGCTAATCATACTGTTGTTACGTATTTTGTATCATGGAATGTTAGAAAGCATTCGATCAAGTTATATTAGTCAGAGAACAATAGGTATGAGAACGACTGATGCAGTTATTATGAAACAATGCATACTTCTTTTTTGGCTGATATCGGACAGATTTTCGATATTAGTATCGGATTGGGATGCTGACACTTAACTCGTCTTATTGTGATCTGAAAGTTTCAAATTTCATACTAAGAAAAACAGCTAAATCCACCCCCAAAAGACCAACAACTGTAACTACAACTAATTGCTGACTTAGTCCAATGTAAATAAGAATCCCTTCAAATTTTTATTTACATGTGAAAATTTTTGGGAAATTGATAGTAAAAGTGTAAGTGAAAAGGCAATATTTTTATGCAAAGGAAGTGGATTGATGATTACTGTAAATTAGCCCCACTCCACATGTGATCTGGAATGGTTTGTGAATGGTGAAGCAGATAGAAACAAAACCAGCATGAAGCCTGGACATGGCAGTGGTTTTTTTTTTTTGTTGGTTTTTTTTTTTCTCATATATTTCCCAAAAGAAATGTGCAGACATTCTTTAATCTCAAATCAAAGACCTTACCTGTTGCGGCAGGAGAAAACCTGTTTCATCTCTAAGCCGCGGCGGGGAGGGGAGAGAAACTATCAGGTCAAAACTTTCAAAAAATAAAAACTAAAAAAGTGTTTTGTGTGTAGGAGTCTCTCGGTGTTTGTCAGGGAGACAGAGGGATGGAGAGAAACAGAGGAGAGAAGGTAATTACAGTGGGAGGAATAACGCTCACCTCTGGACTTGCGTGGGCTGTTGGCTTTACGGTTTTCTGTGTGAGAGCCTGTGTGTCTGTCTAAGTACAGTAGATTTGTGTGACTGGAGTGCTATGACAGGCATTACATTTCTCTCTCCAATCCGCTGTTTTCCTGTGTTTTTCCTAAACCCATCTCTGCCTCGCTCGGCCCCTGCCTCTCAGTCTCATCTCCTCCTCATCCTCCCACTCAGTGCACTTAGTATTACAAATCATCCCGCCAACACGCGTGCACACACATGTGGATGTGTGTGTGTGTGTGTGCACCTTTAGAGCCAGGGGCCATGCACGCACAAATACACACACACACACACACACACATATATTGCCAAAGGGAAGTGTTAGGATCAGTAGGTTGCGTTGTTCTGCTAATACTCTGATTCCACCTGTTACTTTATTTATTCCCTTTTTTATACTGTATGCAAATCTTTTTATACATATTTTACCTTTTGAATCCACCTCTCCAGTTCCATCTCTTGGTATTTTTTTGGGTTTCTATGGTTTCCTTCACTGAAGCGATGCTTTCTGGTATATTTACATAGATGAATTCGAACTTACTCAATAAACCGGTGGCTCAAGAATCTTCCGCACAAAAGGATAAAACATGACTTTCAACTTGTAACAACAGCTTAAGATTAAATTATTGTTTGTTTGTTTGCTTCTCTAACATTTCTTTTGCTACTATCAAACAAGGAATTGATTTCAATTGAATTTACACATCCGGCTTCATAATGAAAAACGTCATTACATGAAAAGCATTGAAATAGGAACAAAGAAATAAAACGGCAAAATATAAAAATATTCTGCCATTGTTTCTTGTAAAGGACGATCATCTTAAACTGACAGCATGCGCGTTGCTGATTTTTAAACTGGCAGATCTATGGGCACCACGCTGTTCTGGCAGTATTTGAAGATCGATTAAGTCCACATCCAAATTCAAAGGCGGACGAAGAGGGAGGTAGAAGAGAATAGTTTTAAATTTAAGTTCAAACCTCGTGGCGAAGTGATGATGTTGTTAGAGTTTTGTCATTTGTATGTTTTTAATGTAATTTTTGCCTAAAATATAATTAATAAATTAATTAAAGAGGGTTATAAGGAAGAAAAATGATTCACGCAAGATTTTGAGCTTGATTTTTTACCAGCTTAGTCTTGCTACGGTTGCTAGGGGACAAGAAATACGCCGAGGTAAGAGTGGGAATAGATCTGAGAGCAAGACTGATGCTCACTTCTGGTCTCTGCAAACGGCCCATGAATTTGGACAGCGATACCCTGCATGCCTTAATTTCCCTCAATTTCTTTATGCACATTCTGAAATATCGCATTAGTAAAGGGTGATGAAAATGGCAAAATCCAAAATTACTTCCTCAGTTTTGCAACAACAACAAAAAATGTTTTTATACCAGCTTCAGTTGGTTTTTGGTTTTTCAAAAACAGAATTGCATCCATGTGTAGCGTCAACATCTGAGGAAATTAGGCTTTGTGTGGCCCGGTTGTTTCACATCGATCCAGATGGAAACACATCCAGTTAACATTTTCAGGGTTTTTTTTAATTTTTTGCAACATTTTTAAAGTTCACTTAAAATTCTCATGACCATTCGATGGAAACATAGCTATTGTCCATAACAGATCTACCGCTAGACCCAAGAGCACAGCCCCTGTTTGCCAATTTCTAAAAAAGTTGGCAAACATAAATAGCAACCATCTATGTGGATTTCATTGGACATAATAGAATAAACTATGCCTAACCCATTAATTAGCTGTAGCCTAGCTAGCAATAGCTTAGGAGTGGAATCATTAAAAACATATTGGTTTGTATTTTGTATCTCAAGAAAACAGTTTGTTTTGTCTTTTCAAAACATTTTGTCACATTTGGCACATACAGGAAGTCACCTTTGAGGGTGAGAGCAGAACTTAGCCGCTTTTCCTCAAGGCGCTGAAGTGAAGTGGAGGTAGACAGAGAAGCTACAAATGTTACACATGATTACTCACACACTGACGTGAGTCTTTGCATGGGTGAGTGATCTGTGAGTTTACGTGCGCACATCTTGTGAAACAACAGCAGCGCTCGCTCACAGCCTTGGAGGCAAAGAGATTACACAAAGCAGAACACTGACGCTCCCTCGTAAATGCCGCTGCTGTGTGCGGACCCCTGCACGCTTACGGAGTCATAAACTTTAGATTTAATTCGGTTTATTCCGTTCATGACCAATGACTCCCCAACACTTCACAATACACAGAATATATGCTGTCAAAACAATCCTACAGACAGAATAAAAGTTGACAGCATGCAATCCGATTTTATCCTACTTCCCAAAAATGCAGCCAAGTTCAGTTTGCCATTCACTTTCCAGATAAAAGTTTTCGGTAACACTTTCTTTTGACGAGATGTGAGTAAGACTGACACGACACGGTCATACATATGGCATAACATCTGTCATGAAACAGGAAGGACGTCTATGACTGTTGTTATGAAGTGTCATTTATTAAGTAATGACATCATTTACCAAATGATAACCGTGATAACCGTGTCATGTCAGTCTTATGCACGCCCCGACACATAAAGTGCTACCAAGTTTTACGTTTTCTATCTGAGGAAACCCAGCAAATTGCATCACTCCTCCTGATTCAGCCTGTAGTGACAAGGACATAGTGCAATTCAATTTTGCAGCAATCCCTCATACTGACTTTGCATACGACAACAATGGATGAAGCAGCAGTAGATCCATTAGTGAGAAACACACCGACACATGTAAGCTCTGGGCAAGTAGTAAAACATACAGGAATAGCTCCTTCAGTTGTTTTTGTCTCTGGGACAGACATGGGACAGACAGGGTTAAGACAGAGTCAAGTGCATCATCTTAAGACTGAGAATGGAAAATTGTAGGCAGTGGTAAGACAGAGCAGAAAGTCAGATGTAGCATCTATTAGGAAAAGAACTGAAAGAACCTAAAGTTAATAGTGGACATGACAGCAGAAAAGGAATAACTGGACTTCACAGAGTCTGACCTGTTCCCAGTGTGAGTTTGACTCTACCAGGGCTGCCAATTGTCTCCAAACCTATTTGAGGAGTTCATGAACAAAGATTTCAAGATGCTACCATAAAGAAGAGGCTATCTTGGTTAGGAACCTGAGGATCTAATTTTTGCTTTTCACAGATGATGCCATTCTGTTGGGTTCTTCAGTTGGCTGCTGAGTGTGAAAAGTCTGGGACGAGAGTCGACTCCTCAAAGTCTAAGGCCATAGTTATCAACCGGAAAAAAGGTGGACTGCCCCCTCTGGGTTAGGGTTCAGTCTCTGGCTCAAGCAGTATCCTGGTGTCTTGTTCTCAAGTGATGCTAGGATGGAAACAGAGATGGACATACTTACTGCGGCTTCATCTGCCGTAACAAAAGTGCTGCTCTGGTCTGTAGTGGTGAAGAAAGGCCAGGGCCAACAAGCAAAGCTCTCGATTTACCGGTCCCTTTATGTTATGACCTTTCTGATGGTCATAACCAGATGGAATATATCTGGGTTCCCAATGGGAATACATTGGGAACTCCTTTGCTTGAGCTGGAGGATGTTGCTAGGGAGATAGATGTCTAGGTTTACGTCTATGACCTTTTGCCCCCTCAATCCAGACGTAATACTAGTCTAAAAGACAGATCCCACCTACAGAGAATCACTGTAGCATCTCCAGAGTTATGGTGGGTAAAAGACGTCTCCTCCCACTCCAGATGGTTTTTGTAAGTCTTCTTCTTTCTCACTGAACCATCCGGCAGCTTTTCTAAAAGGTCCCTGTAGGTGAGAATTTAATCTGTGGGAGCATGTCTGTGTAAATACTGTTAAGAGGATTGCATGCGGGGTGGGGTAAGTAAAAAAAAAAGAGTGGTATCCACACAACCATAAATTATATCATAGTAGCACTATTGAGAAGGGAAAAGGACTGGAATTTTGCAGATAGAAAATGCCTTCCAGTGACACCTACACATTATGTGTTTCTACTCCTACAAAAACAAACAGAACTGTGACAAAAGGTCAGCTCTCTCTCTAACGGTTCTGCGATTCAACGTAAATCAGCTGCATGCAGATCTGGAAGCTGCAAAAAAGGTGACGAAAAAGCAACAGCGGAGAAAAAACAGGTGTAATACTGTCATTTACATTTTGTCTGCTCAATACGTTACCTAGAATAGATCTTTTTCATTAGAAACAATCAGGGGAACATGGGTAATTGTATTCACTGTGTGTGTCATGGATTGTGTCACAAACAGGACTGAGGAGTCAACCTGCTGCATGAAACTGAATTTAATTGCAGAACTGAACACACACAAGGAGAGAAGGACTTACCAGGACACGTAACTGTAGAAACCAGAGGTGATCAATGGAAACCAGTGAGCTTATAAAGAGAGGAGAGAGAGGAAATGGGAACCAGGTGAGTCTAATCAGGGGAGTATTGAAGAGCTTAGGGAAAACAAACTGGAAGACTGAGGAAAGACTAATAAACACAGATAATACATGTGGAACTAAAACCCAAACACTAACATATGGAAAACTAAATGTAAAGGGAAGAATGCTACAAATAGCTCAAACCCCAATGACAATAATGAACAACAAAATAAGCTGGTAAGCCCTTTCTGACATAATCCAGCCTAGAAATGAACAGAATGATTACAATGTGAAACCCAAACAGCCACAGTTCACAGCAGCTTAAAATGACAATCTTTTCCAATTTGAAGTCGACGAATATATTTTCTATTGCTAAATGCCCAAATAAGGAGGGTTTCCTTATCATCTTCAAATTCAAGTTTTCTTACAGTAAGATATTAAAAACAACTTGTTAAAGTGAAGAAGATGATGTCATGGCATTTCTTCATCTCCAGTGAAGCTACATTTAAGGATTTTATCACAATGACATTTGGAAGAGATGTGAAGGCCGATGACATCATCCCACAGTGGTGGCAGCATCATGTTGTGGGAGCGTTATGAAGCAAGAGGGACTGGTGTGCTTCACAAAACAAGCAAAGGTGATATTGACGTCATCACTACGCATAAAAGCTGCATCATAATTCTCTCAGAACATTATTTTAAAAACAAATATGGTGGATAAACCATATTTGCAACCCTTTTCCTTTTTGTCGAGCAAATGCTTCAGATTTAACTGACGTCTCACCGTCAGAGATCATTTCGGAGTCATGTTTATGTTTTTATATTTTTGCTGGTCTCACAAGCCAAACGTCACGTTCTCGGGAAGTGAGATCCGCTCATGAACACATTTATGCACAACGCTGCTCAGATTAAATGGCTGGATTTTATTTAGGGGTGCCACAGTAAAAAGAGTTGACTACAAATGCACGACAAGTTTTTCAGAGGGCTGTTTCTGGAAAATTGTAGAAACATTGTCTTGTTTCCCTCTCTCTCTCTCTCTCTCTCTCCCCTTTTGCACTTTGTATTTGTCTGTCACATAAAATCCCAGAATAATAATCAGACATTTGTGTCTGTAACCCGACAAAATAGGGAAAAGTTGAAACGCATTCATTATGGAGAACCTGCTCTCTGCGCACCGTCTTACTCTCCTGATATTAATGTGAAAGAAGCAACATTTAATGAGACAAAATGGTGAAAGTTACCTGCAAATGAAGAAGAAAAAAAAACTTCTCCGATGTCTGGAACTTTATTGAATTCTTTTATTGTAAAGACGTACCTTTGATGTCAGCTCGGGGTTTGTTTACCTGCTGTTTGTGACGCCGCAGGTGTGATTAATTAGGTCAGGCACGTCTGAAGTACACCTATCCACTTTCATCATTAGAATGAACATCGCCTGCTGGGATCTTTTCTGTTCTTCTATAATAATCTAATAATAATTAACAATTATCTGTCACCATGATCAAAGTGCTTGTATCTTTGCAGACGGTGCTTGGCGTTGTTCGGTTCAGTTAGAAGGAAGTTAGGCTAAAGCCTGCAAAGGGCTTTAATCTGACCGGAATATGTTACTATGGATTCACGCATGTGGCCATCAGCAGACGTGATGGCCGTCATGGATGCACCCAGCACTGACTGGAATGTAATGTCTGCGAAAGATAAGCAGCAGCTACGTTTTCACCAGAGAACACAGACTGTCCATCTCCTACTGTAGTCAACAAGTACGGTGGGGTGAGACCCAGAAGAAAACAGTGGCAGAAACCCGGCGTCTGGTTTCTGGAACAAGTTCTGTGAGCTTCTCACATTTAAGAATGAAAGGTTATATCTACAATATGCAGACGACCCTTTCTTAATAACTGAAAGGAAGTCTCAAGGATGACACCTAACTGCTGGCCGTATGGGGCGCAGTCTCAACATGGTATTTCAGGAAACTCCTGTTCACTCCTGATTTATTACCCAGGGTTCCTCAGTGCTGGTGAGCACTGCTGAGGAAGCAGTGGCTCTGGTTTAAGGGCGTTTTCCAGAAGCTGCATTTATCCGCACAAACAGTAGATATTTCATCATGTGCGCTGTGCAAGATTAATGCTAGACTGTGCAAACGAGCAGAGCCCCATTGTGACTCCGAGACTTTATCCAGCCTGAATTCTTTCAGATCATCAAACAAATGCTAATATCACAGAATACTGCAATTAAAAAAAATCAAGTTTTTATTACTATTATTATGTGTCTTTTATTGAGGGAAAAACATTTCCAAACAAACCTGGCCCTTTGTGAAAAAGCCCCCAAAATGTAACACTGTAACTGCCTCTATGGTAGCAATGGTCATCAAGTGTATTGAGACTGAGGCAAAGCAAGAGTGGGTTGAGTTGATTTTTCTTAATAAAGTGTTCTGTTTAAAAAAGTATGTGTCTTTTCCAGCAGGAAGTGTAGCCATGCTAATCATTAGCCTCTTCAAAGCTAACACCAGTTTACCTTTGCTAATGAACAGCAAATCCAGTGGGTTACCAGCCTAGCCATGCTAGTCACTAGCCTCTCTGATGCTAACGAAAGTGAGCAACCTCCTTCTTATTGGTCCCCCTGAGTTTTTGTTATTGGCCTATCGTTAATCAGACCAGTGGTAGCACCACTGACAGATTTATCTGCAAGACTAAAATATCAGTCGATCTCTTATTGTCTGTTTAGCTGAGTAACAACTGCTGAACCCTATACAGTAGACAAAGTTAAAATAGGTAGCATAAAGCCTGTAGTACATTACAGAGGCCGATGCTGACTGACATAAATTGCATTTATGTTTTTTCATTCATTTGCATTCATGTACAGTATCTTACTACCAAATCATTACAATGAAGTAAAACATTCATTAAAAAATAAAAACTGACAAGCCATACATACTGAGAGCTTCACTTACAAACACTGCTGTCTGCACTGGCAGCTCGAGAGGATTTTGTTTTTATTAAACCTGTCAAATGACATCATGCTGATTTGTATTTTAAGTATTCAGAGTTTCATAAAGAGTTTAATGAAGTGCCAAATTCAAAGGATTGCTTGACATGAATCAGTGTGGAGAAGATAATTACTTTAATTAAAGTCAGAAAGACAGAATGTGCGAACATTAGCCTTGAGATAATACAGTACCCTTTATACATAGTCACTGTTAAGATGTGCAGGAAATTAGTCTCATATTGATTGGCTGTTCAGAGTCCCTGGGAACCTTTGGTTTGTAATCGTTGACTTCCTGTTGGCCTGGGGTATTAACATAATACCCCAAATACCCCAGGACAGAAAGTCAAAACGGCAACGGAGAGCAGCGTCTTGCTATCAACAAGTCTCCACAACAACCACTAAACTGAAACTTTCCTGTCCTGCAGTCATAAGCTCAAATATGTAGAGTTTGTCAAACTCTTCTGGAACTTCAACTAGAGTTGTGTCCTTTGGTCAAATGTGACCAAGATTGAGTTTTTCAGCAACAAACACTGGATAGGAAAACATGGCTGCTGCTATTTATGGAGAACGTCTGATGGGTTAGGCGTGTTTCTCTTCCAACGCTCGTGGAAACCTTCATGGAGGTCAGCAAGTCTTTACTGGTAATGGAAAACCTGTGAGGTGAACTTGGTCAAACTAGGTTATTACTTTGATGATGATGACTCCAAACATTTTGTGGTTTCGATCACAAACATTTACTCTCATTAAATGTTTTGACATTTCTCCGTCGTAGACTATTTTACCGCAAGAAAAGATCAACTTAACTTACTTTAGCCATGAGTCATTTGGATCATTGTGTTGTTTGGGGTTTTTTTTAGCCTTTTGAAGTCTTTTAGTTTATTTTGTTATACTTTGGCTTGTAAATTATTTACGGCTTGTTCTCTCTGTTTTCTGTATTAAAGACTGCACTCACATACGGCTCTGCTGAATCTACATGTGAGGCTGAAACCAGGTTTTGAAGTCCGTTTTAGTAACCAAGGCGAAATGCTGCAGTAAGGGCTGATAACGCTTCATTCTGGACGTTAAAGTCCAGTAAATTCAGGCTCTTTAGAAGTAAACTGATTCTCACCTCAAAGAAAATTCACTTTGTCAGATAAATGTCTGTTTTGTGTTTTCTCCACGGACTGCCGATTCTGATGTAATCCTTTTCCTGTTTAAACTGTGTTATACATCTTTCACGCTGTGTAACAAGGACTTGTTTGTACGCTAGTGAACCCCACACATACATCAGAATTGATCTTTCATCTACAAATCATGCTCTTCTCCAAGTCCCTACAAAATATTCTTGTTGGATTAGAGATTTGTCACAGTAACTTCCTCTGCCATGATGATTTCTGTAAGCTCATCCCCAATGTGTTTTACTCACAAACGCTTCGTACATAAAAACCCAACATTCATTGAGGTTAAGGAGCATAACTTACTCTGGAAGCCATCTTGCCATTACTGTAACAACTAACATTTACAGTTTTCCTTATCTGCAGCCAATCAGCTCCAAGGTAAACAACAGCCAATAGTGTTTCAAGTAGGGTTTTTTTTTTAGCTTCCCCAGCTGCATTTTCTTTCAAATATTTTAGATAATCTCATTGTTAAAAAAAAAAAAAATCACTGCACCTCTGCACCACATTGTTTTGGAAAGCTGTTTTCCATTGTTTAACCGGTGAGAGTAAAGGAAGATCACTGGACTGTCCATTCCACAATCCAGTGCATTCCTCTCCTTGTTGTTTCTTTATTCCAGTTCAGGCCACCTGCCAATCGCCCCCATGGGATTAAATGGCCCAAAACAACACTTATCCCTACTGTTGGTGCTGGAAATCACCTCAAAGCCTTGGATGAGCCGTCCTCTGACTTTTCCCTCCCACTTCCTGCTCCGCTGCGTCTCCGCTTGTCCACCTCCACTCGCAACCCGACCTGGACTCTGCTGAGGAAACCCGAGACTGCTTGATCAGTTTCCTATCTGGCCTTCACCAGCACGGCTTCAGACTCAGACAAAATCAGGATATACATCGCCTCCTTGTCAGAATTAAAAAAGCACATTTCATCGTTTACTTTATCGTATGCGTCAAACGTAAAAACAACACACTGATTTATGGCAAAGGATCACTAGCCGCATTTCAAATGTGGGCAAAACTTTGTCAATATTCTGCTAACTCAATTGTGGTTTTTCCATTAAATATGAAACGCAATTAAAATAACATGTAAATATCTTTGTTCACATGATAAGTCATTAAAAAATATGCAGTGCCATTATCCTCCTAACACATCCTCTTGCTTTCTTCATCATGTCCATCACCAATTTAGAAAAAACATCTTTTTCTAAATTGGTGTGTTTCCATTAAACACATTTATGTTCGTAAATATAGTGTATATAGTCAATGGAAATGCAGACACATAAGTAGAATCTGACAACATTAAGTAGGCTAAATGTTTTTAAAAAGCAACCTTCTTTCTTTAAAGAAATTTAACAACCAATAAGAAACAAACTCATCAACATCTACCAGTCCGGAAAACCTTACAAAGCCATTTCCAGAGAAATACAGAGAGACCTAATATCCACACATGGGGAAAATATAGAACAGGAGAATCTTTTGGCCAATAAAACTATTTCAAGACAACGTCAACTCGTCCAGATCAACATCTAAAGCAACCTGGGCAAGACTTACTTTAGTTAAGAGTTCATGATTCAACAACAGAAACAGACAAAAGTTTTAGAAAGTGGCCTAATTAAAGGAAGGATTTTAATCTGATTAGGATATGACGTAAAGATAGCCATGAATGGACGACTGACTGAATTAAAACTGTCAGTTACTTTTCACTGCATGGTTGCTTTACAGAGCTTTCTTTCTCTTGCTAAACAAAATCGCTATTTGAAAACCACATTTTGTATTTATGCAGCTCATATGTCTCTGATATTAAACGTCATTTGATGACCTGAAACCTTCATGTGTACACAAACTCTTCCGAAGTATTTTTGTGTAGATTTCTAGTACACTTGAAATAGACAGAATGGTTTTGTGGACATGACTCAGTGCGTTGTAATGGCGCTTGTAGGAGTATCGCTAGCGTTAGCAGCCAACAGGCGACGTCCATACTAGTTATGTATATCAAAGGAGAAATTTTAAAACCGTCAAAAATCTGACGCAGCTCCATTTTTGTTCACATTTTGTGAAGAAGGAAGATTCCTTCAGTTTCTCAGTTCTTGGTGCAGCGCCGCCATAGACGACTGGGGGAACCGGTTTTTCAGCTGGTTTGGGTCGTGGTGCATTGTGGATGCGAACCACAGCAGCTTCATGTAACAAATGTTAAAATTTTGTTCCCCAATGGAACTGAGTCTACCGGACTATCAGGTGTGAAAACACCCTAACATGCAAATAATTTATGGAACTCCAATAAATATAACCTAAAACTCCAAGAAAAGAACAAAACCAGAACCCAATCCTGAGGGCCAGAACACCATTTTTATACAGCATGTTCCAGTATGAACATAGGACCTGCAGACTTGTTGCCAATGGAAACATGCTTCACACTGTAGGCGTTGCAGTCAGTTCCAGTCCTGTGTTGTGTGTGACGTTTTACAGAGGAACTAAAGAGAAAACCGTCACAGTGATTACTCTGAATTGTTAGCATGAAACAGGATTGATGTAAATAGTGTGCGATCAGGGCTGTTTTGGCATCTTCAGTGCAAGACCTGGCAACCTACTTCAATTTAGCATTACACAGGAGAGACGGACTGTAAGCAGTCAACTTCCAATCGATGTGACAGGAGAGCAGCCCAAAGAAAGTTACTTTTCTTCTCTTTAGAACTTCCTACCTTTCATCCGAGTTGTGACAGAAAGGCTGGCTGAAGTAAACACCTCTCCTACACTCCTCTCTGTTTGTTCCCGGCTCTTATCTAACCCCGCTGTCAGATTGAGCAGCAGCAGTGAGCTGAGTAAAGAGCCTGCGGGCTCATGCAGAAAAGCTACAGTACAAACAGTCAACTTATCTGACTAACTGTTCCTCACTCCTTCACCTCAATGAAGCAATGCCTGGAAATAGAAGAAATGCCTTGAATCTCCGAAAGGACGGGTGTTTGTTACAGGGAATGTGTGACAAATGTTCGACAAATGAATGAATCCCTAACACATTCATTTATTTGCATTGACTAAATCCCAGAACAATTAACAGAAAGTTGCTTAAAACAGAAGTTTGCATCAGTTTTCTCCTTTTCAAACCAGTAACAAGCAAATGATTTTCCTTCTACAAGTTTCCTGCAGTAGTTTGCTGGAGTTTTGGCCCATTCCTCCTGACCGACCCAAGGTACTGGTTTGATAGGTCTCCCCTCTCACACATCTTTTCACTTCTGACCACTAGTTTTCTCTAGGACTTTGTGACAGCTGCTTCGAAAGCACAAGCTAGCTTATTGATGACCAACAGTGTATCAAGTGGCATTGTTCCCAGGCTGCTTCAGCTTCTCAAGTTGCATTTTATTTTGAATATTTTAGATATAACAAATCTGTGAATGGAATCTTCCAGAATGAGCCAGAGAGGAGGCCAATCTCAGACTGACGGAAGATAATGAGCTAATGGGTTGATGGGTTGTAATGAAAATGCTTCCCCCAGCTGCTGATGAAAACCCATTTTACACAAAGTTCTCAAACCTCAGTTGGAATTCTTGAGCAACAGTTTTCAGAGAAATGTTTCAGGTCAAACATGAGGCACGTTTTACTCTCTAGAGGAACCAGGGAACATCTCCTGGAAATCCTCCAACAGAGCGCTCGGGTCAGGAGTCACTGTGATCCGGTGGGTAAAAGGTCAGCGGCTGACTTAGCTTCATGTTTAAGTGAAACCAGTGCTACAATGAGAGAAATTCTGCTTTCTGCAGCTTTTAATCAGTCTTATACATTAACATAGGGGAGCTGTAGAAGTAATGTACTGGTTAATGTGAAGCTTCGCCCTGAGGCTGTGGCGTGTGAACATCAATGTGCTTTGCTGCTGTCACAGAACAAATTAATTCCTAATAACAATGCGGCACAGTGCTAACAATCCAGCATATAGCCCATAATTAGAAATGAGCTATTTTCCTCATATGCAGCTCCAAACTACACCAGAGAGCATCCTCAGTCACCAGAGAGCAGGAGATCAAACAGCCAAACAAGCATTCATCATTGTGGTTGCTATGCAACACAAACAACCCATGAGCTGTCTTCTTAGTTTCACTGATCTGAGCTCTAATAACATTAGAATAGTAAAAAATTTACTGTCAGTGGCTCTCCGCTCGCTGCCGAAGAGGAACATGAAAAGCTAATTGTGAATTAGTATGCTGCTGACGCTTCATAATAAAAACGAATTATATAATCATAGCGAAAAGATTAATAAACCAAACCACCAAACAGCAGCAAGACACAAACATCTTCACACCCAGTGAACTTCTCCGCATTTGGTTCCAAACGCAAACTTCCGCTGGATGTTTTGTTTTTTACATGAAACACAGCAACGCAACGTAGAACATTTATTTAATCTAAAGTGCAAGAAAAAATGAAACTTGGAAAACCATCTTTTCACAGAGGGCGTCTTCGCTCTCAGTCAGCTGAAAGCGAGGACATCCATATACACAGCTAAATGCTAAAAAAAATGAATCTGTTCTTTGATCTGGACTTTGACTAGGCCATTCTGACACATGAATCTGCTCTGATCTAAGCCATAGAGTTATTGTCCTGCTCAAAGGTGAACTTCCACTTTCAAGTCAAGTCTTCTGGAGCCTCTAACAGGTTTTCATCCAGGATTGTTCTGAGTTTGGTTCATCCACAGGCTCCAAACTCTCAACATGGAGAAATGATTGCTTGCTGGTGACATGGACTTTGTTGAGGTTTTAAACAATTGGGTTGATAATTTTTTGGCTGTGACATACAGTATGTAATGTACCAGATCAATTATGAAGAAAGCTGCACTATGAAGCTTACAAGAAATTGCATGACACAGCTCTTTCCTACAAAAAGGTGGTAGCTAACACCTGGCTTGCTTGTCAAAAGAAGATCCTGGATTCAAAAACCTGAAAAAAATTATCACTGGTGTTCACAACGTATACATTTTGAAATTGGTTTGTTTCACACGTCATCTGACATTTAGAGAAATGGTCATTTTACTATTTACAAGGCGCTGTGGCTTAGTTGGTCAAATCGCCTGCCTAGTAAACAGGAGATCCTGGGTTCAAATCCTAGCAGTGCCTTTGATTAAGTGTTCTCCTGTAATGGTGGATGTATGCAAAAACTCCTCAGGAAAGGTTAAGATCAAGGACATAAAGCTGCTAGTTTTGGATTTCTACCCATTGGTAAGTTTTGGTTTGACTTTGGCAGTTTCTAACACAAAGTTGGCAGATAGACAAGGACGTGTCTCTGAGAAGGTCATAACACTTCCCTCCTACCTCGAATATTCTGGCTTCCAAATACATTTGCATGTGGAGTAGAGGCACAATGTCTTTGCCAGCAATAAAGAGAGTTAGCATAATCCACCCGGCTGCGTCTGTGATTGATGCTCTCCTGCCAGTTTAACTAGACGTCCATGTCTTAGTAGGTCAAAAGAAACACGTTGGTCAAATTGAAAGATTCCATTAAGCCTGAATCTACCAGCAGTAGGAACAATTTGGGGCTTAACTGTCCTTCCCTTCACCATATTGTTTGCATAACGACACAAAAACAAAGTATGAAAAAGTTTGATTCATATCAGCACTGGGCAGCTCACACATCCACATAAACGCTCTCATAAATTGTCTCACATAAGAGCAGGTGTCGGTTGTTTAGGTCTGTAATAGAGCAGCTAAAACAGAACTAACAAGCTGGAAGCTGCTCACCTCTACCTACAGTGGCCCAGTTGGACACACTTCTGTCAATAAATTGATTCTCCCTCCACGCATGCATACCAGGACAATGGCAGCTGTCCAATTAAACCGCCTGGTTGAGCTGTAACTATTGCTGTAACTATATCTCAACTTAACTGTGCATGGACACACTGTGACACCATGAAGAACAACTCCAAATGGTGTGTTAGTGTTCGCATAGCAGAGGGCACTCATTTTACACACACACACACACACACACACACACACACACACACACACACACACACACACACACACACACACACACACACACACACACACCCAGAATGCTGTCACATGATTTATATAGTCTATGAATAAGTATTGACCCTCTACAGATTACATCTGTATTTCCTTTCAGAACACCAAATAAACTTCCATAACAGGTAAAAATAGCATGAATAAATACAACATGAAGTTTTCAGAAACTTATTTTTCTGTACTTGCTTGATCATCCTTCATTTTTGTTTTCCTTGACCTTGCTTGCTTTAAGTCACAATCTTTCTTTGAGACGTGAGATATTTGAGGAGTGTATCGCACACACACATTTCAAGTGATCTGCAGCACTTTAATCGAATTAAGATCAGGATTTTGACTTTTTTAGGCCAGACTAACCCTGCCTGGATGGATTTTCATTACAAATATGTGCAAAACGTGTCGGTAAAAAAACACAATTTCACAGCTGTGGTGTTTCCATTAAATAAGAAGAGTAATTAAAATCACATGTGAAGAAGTTTGTTCACACGGTGTCATTAAAAAAACATGACGTGTCACGATCCTTCAACTACTTCCTGTCGTCTTCTTCTTTGTGGTTTGTGCCAGTGGCAACATCCAGTTTTTGATCATGTGACTCATGTGATGTGAAATAAAGTGTTTCCATTGCAATTCAGAGAAGCAAACCAATTTTTATGTGGCCAAGCAAAACAAAAATCACTTCATCCCAGTGACAAACGTTTTATTGAAAAATGTGTTTTTCCGTAATCGGCATGTTTCCATTAAGCAAATTTGTTTTCAAAATGTCAAATTAAAGGGGCGTGCCGTGGTGGCGTAGTGGTTAGCGTGACCCATATTTGGAGGCCTTGAGTCCTCGACGCGGCCGTCGCGGGTTCGACTCCCGGACCCGACGACATTTGCCGCATGTCTTCCCCCCTCTCCTTCCCTGTTTCCTGTCAGCCCACTGTCATAGAAGGGACACTAGAGCCCACAAAAAGACCCCCTGGAGGGGTAAAAAAAAATTTTCTAAAAATGTCAAATTACATAATTATGTGGTAAATGGAAAAGTTTCTATAGTTAATCATCGCCAAGACTTCAGTCATTAGCCCACACCCAATCTATTTCAGCCTATTCACACAACTAACTACCAACATGCACAGTCTCTACAGAAAGAACCCAACCGGGGATTCAAACCCAGGACCGTTTTGCTGCAAGGCAACATTGCTACCAACTGCTCGACCATGCAAACTGTCTTTTAATTAATTGGATTAATTGCTTAGAGATATTAAGAAGACGCTGCAGGGTGCCCTGCTGCTGCTTGTTCCTCCTCAGTTTGCTTCCCTTTGTTGTACGAAGCGTTTCCCTGCTTCTGTCCTCGTTGCTGTGGGGTTTCCTGCAGCATTTTCCTCTTCTGTGACTGGGCTTCATTCTGCTGCTCAGCCGAGGCCGTTTAAAAGTTTTCTATGGGAACGGGACCTATTTTAAGTTGTGCGCACGGTGAATTATTGAGTATTAATTTTATTTGTTTCTCGGTCAATTGATTTCTTAAAAGTAAAATTATTGGCCTCCCTTATTGAGTTCTTCTGTGTTTTTTTTTGTTACACTTGTTACCTGAGTAAATAGTAAATCCTTTTCTTAAACAAATGATTAATTTATCTATGTAAAATGTTACATTTCTACATGATTCTGATTGGGAACACCCCTCTTACTGTGTGGAAGTCACAAGGCACCACTGATCTAATAAGATGTCAAATATTAAGTAAACCTAACCATGTAGTCTAAAGGTAGATAATCAGCACATGTTTGTTATGCTGCATTGATGTTGAAATAATGATTTCATTATCCAAAACCAACCAACAAGCCCCTGTTGATCAAATATGACTAAACGTTGAATTCTCGTTCTAAATTATTCTTTGGACCACTTTCACTATGCGACAACATTAAGTAGGCTAAAAAGATCTCAAAAAGCAACACATCATGACGAAAAGAAATTCAGGAATGCATGAGAAACAAAGTCAGTTGCAAAAGGCAACAACGTTGGGATTTCAGCAAACTAACGTGGGAGGCAAAATCCAGAAACAGAGAAAACATGAAACGGTCGTGAACCTAATCTGGTGGACAGAAATGAGTCCCAGGGCAGATTGAGTCTTCCTGGACGTCACAAAAGACCAAGCATTTATGACCCCGAAAGGTTAGTTTGAATAAGAAGTTATTGGTAATAGTTTTTGTTTGACTTTAACTGTCAAACAAATTTCATACCAAGTGAGCTTGTTGCAGCCCTTTAGAAATTGTCTCCTGGTGTGAGTTACAGAGCTTTATCAGCTGATATGGAAGATATGGAGACCACAGGAACATACAATTTCTGTTGGCACTTCATGGCCTTCTAAAAGTTGTTAAAATTGATCAATTGTATGCAAAAATGAGCTAAAAAATGAGTGTATGAAATATAAGCATCTGTTTAAACTGTTGCCCTATAGGTTATGGTTTCTCTAGTGAGTGTTAGTATAAATAAGTTTTGTCTGCAGGTGTCAGAGAGACTTCTACCAGAACCCGCCCATAGGAATATTTCGATATCCGCTTACACACCGCTGCTCAGGCAGGATTCAGAACCATGAAACACTGATTAAAAATGTAGTCATCTAAGGCTGGAAAGTCTTTCTAATAACTAATGTTGATGTTCTGTAGGACGAACAATAAAGAACAAAATAATTAGGGAAGCAATCAAACCTAGAACCTAAGAAAGACGGAGTTACTAGTGGTTACTTGTGAAACAGAAGTAAAATCACATTAAAGTCACGAAAGATTTTAATAGTAGTGGCTGCAAGATGGCTGCATTTGATTGTATACCCTTTAATGCAACACGTTGCATCATTTAAAGCCAATTTTAAGGCTTTTAAACTGAGACTTGATGGGAACAAGAACAATGTTTAGCACCTTCAGAGCAAAAAAAAACAAAACTCCACCTGTAGTTCAATAAAAAATTTACAAAAAAACATTATGTTCTGTCTGTCATGATGTGTGGTGAGGAGAACGCTGAGGACCCAGGTTGGGATGAAGAAGTGAAGCTTTAATGGTGAAAATGCAAGTCCAGAAAGTCCAAAACCAGGCAGCACAGCTGAGCGGGAGGCTAAGGCTCAACACTGGTAGCGACTGGAACACGAACGGGCAACAAGACAAAAACTACAGACAGGTACGAACGATAGACAGTTTAGACAGATAAGACACTTTAGGACAAGGACCCGATGAGGAACAAGGTGGGATTAAATACACAGAGGGTAATCATGGAACGAGACACACCTGGGAACAATCAAGGGGTAGACAGGACAACCCGGAGACTCAAAAGACACAGAAATCCAAAATAAACACTCAGAAAAACTCAAATCCTTACACTGTCTCAGAAAACAACCCTAATTCCTGAAGTAGTCTGCAGTGGAAACAAACTTCGTCCTTTTTGTGTTGACATATTCTTTAAGTCTCATTTAAAACATGTTTTTAATATATCAGAAACTACAAATGTCCTGTTGCAAAGTGATGCAGAGAAGTGAGTCCATCCAGGCTTTTTCTAACCTGGACAGGATGTTAAACAGAATATCTGTCCTTTGTATTTCTTGATTTTTTTTTTTTTTTTGGTTGCTTTGATATAACAAATGATTAGTCACCTGTTATGTAAGCGGAGTGACCACATACTAGTAAACCATAGATGAGATAAGAGGCCGATTTTTAGTTGCATTAATAATCTCTCAGATCACATATCTTATGTAATTTTGCCAGGAATGGTGCCGTTATGAAAGATCAATCCAAGTCTGGATCAGATAGTTCGTGTTTTTCTGCGTTCAGGGCAGAACTCAGGCAGAATCGACGCTCTATGCGCCAAGGGTAGGGAACATTTTTATCATTTCCCAAAGGCAGTGCAGACAGAGAAGTTGACAGTGCTTGACTGTTTTGCATAATGAAAGAAAAACAAAAACTTGTACTCCCCAATCGCAGGAACAAAGGATGGGGTCGAACCCCTGCGGTTACATAAACATGTTGGAATTATTCTGCAAAGAGAGGAAAAACAAACACGGATCCAGTGCATGATGTTTATCTGTTTCATACCATAATCAACCATAAACCAATTTTATTGACGAGGGTATGAAAATATCATATACAGTAGAGACAGAAAGAGCTCTAATAATAGCTATACACATAAGAATATACTCATAAACATACCATTGAAGCTACTTTAATGCTACTAGCGCCACCTTGTGTACAGTCTTTGTACTTCCATGCCTTAAGAGACTGATTGTGCTGTTATAGATCATCCGAGTTCAGCTCATCACAGCAGGTGGAGCAGGTGGAGCATTCCCTCTAATTATTCCTGAACCATCCCTAATAAAAGCTCAACTTACTGATGTGTGGATGTGGAAAGAGAAGCTTTCCACCAGATGTGGATCCTGGGATGAAGCGGACTCTCCAGCCTCTTGACCCTGCAGACATTCTTTTATCTAGTTTCTAGAATCCCCTTTCTCTTTACAAATAATCTCCAAATCCTGAAGGTTTTGATTTGGTTGCTTGGCAACCTAAAGTTTCAGCTCCTTTTACAGATTTTCCACAGGTGCAGGTTCTCCTTATTGAACTCACCTTTGTACTCTTGGGTAAATCTACTGGGTCAAGTTCCATTCAAGGCAATTCAGCTCAATTCAATATATATGTAATTGTCTTCTAATTGTTTTTGCAGATGTCGAAGGTTGTGAAGAATCTCCTGTAGCAGTCTGTATTAAGACAAATCTGAAGAACCCTCTGACAGAAAATCATGACGTTAATCCACAAAGCTCCAGACTGTAGACTTCAGACTGGTATGTTATTTCTTCGTTTTTTTGGGAATTATGGAGCCATCAGCGGTCTCTTTCATACCGACCACCTCGTGAACTGTCTTGCCGTCTCTTCCAGTCTTTTACAGGTCAACAATCTAGTTCCAGATGGAGACCTTTAAATGGAAGAGGGTAGTTCTGGTAAACTACAACCTAAATGTGCTCTGTAGGATTGGAAGTTTGTGACTGTGGAAATCATTGGAGTACACTGAACTTGTTGAAGCAGGCAAACTTTCTCCACTCGTTTATTGTCTAATGTTTGAATAAGCAGTAACCTAAATTTCCTGTTCTTAGCTGACAGCTCTGGCACCTGGTGTTGTTTCCTCCTGCTGTAGCAGATCTGTTCATGGACGATACTTTACATATCTCAGTTGCAACAAGTGGTTCTTTGAGCCACTGCTAACGTTTTTCCAAGTCAAACTACTAACTTCAACAAGGCATTTTTGGCCAAACAACTACTACTTACTGAGTTTTCTCCCCTCTATTCCCTATACACATGAATAATGGTGGCACATGAAAATTCCAGTATATCAGCAGTTTCTGAAATAACCAGGATAACAACTAATAACTCTTCAAAAGTTGCTTAAATCTTCTTTCTTCCCCATTCTAGTGCTTGGTGTGACCATGATCATTTAACAATAGTCAAGCAATAATTGACTGATGATGAAATGAACATCATTACATTGTAAATAAACTGTGTGCCATTTCATCTGAATCTGTTTGAACTGAAGATATCAGAACTGGACGCTCAACAACTTTTATTTGCTGCAACTTCAGCAAATAAGGTGGACTGGGAAAAATGGAGGGTTTATTTTTTTTCATCAAGGTTCTCAGATCCCTCCTGCCTTACTTTTGTCTTCTTCTGTGTTTGCCTCAATGAACATCTAAAAAAGAAAATCTTTGAATATTACAAATGCCATTCTGGTAGGCTTTCCACACCCGTTGGCTAAAACGGGCTTTTGGAGCTGGGGCAGGACAGAGCACACAGGCATTGTCTGGCCCATTGATAAAAAGGGAGAATGCTGACTGTGCTGAACTGCAGTCAGTCTAACTACATCCACACCCAGTGTGTAGCTGCTAAAAACCCTGAACCCAAACAGACTGCCCAAGCTGCCCCTGGGCCAGGCAGCCTTTTGCAGCCTGGCCCAGTTGCTCTTGGCCTGTGGCTGCATGGTGCCACTAAGCCCCCCGTGTTGGCTAGCCAAAGCCCAGAGGGATTACACTAATAGAATACAACGGGAAACCAGTGATGGTGAAACAAGAGGCTTGTGAAAATCCCCAAACATCTTCGAACACACTACAGCTGAGAGCATGAACATTCATAGCACTTGTGGCCTTGATTCTGTTATTTGTTCTGTTTGCACTGTTGCACTAAAATAACATCTTAAAATGTCCAAGACAGTTGTGAAGTAATAATACTAAATACCTGTTCGGGTACAGGAAAGGGAGCCAAAACAACTCTCCCATTTCAGTAAAAACCACCATCCATTTTGGGGGTTCCCTTTGTGTCAGACATGTTGCCTGTAACAAATTTGGGCCTAATTTTTATTTTTGCAGACCTACAAAAACCTGTCTTGGATCATTCAGTGTAGTCTACAGGCCTCGAAGATCAAAAGTTATGAAAAGGTTTTTTTTGCCATGTGAACATGTGCCATGCCACAAAATCTGACGTCTCACTATCAAACAGGATTGTGTCATAACTTCCACATACAAGGGTGGATCTGTACCAAACATGCATCTGTCATCACAGAACTCCCTGTGCATTTTTATTACCACCTCTTAAAGCTAAAAGACATTCTGCTTCCCGTTCACTATGACTGTCTCTGTTAGTGGTTATTGCTCCATTGATCCTGGGAATCATTGTACCTAAAGCTGGTTGACGTCCAGCCAGGCTGCAAAACAATCCAGCAGCATTATGTCACTGACTGGCTGAACAGATAGATGTGTGTATCTGTTTCATGCAGGTAAAGTTGCTCTGCGTGACTGTAGGCCAGATTCCTGGCCTTTTTGTTCCTCACGTAGAATTCTTCCATCTACCCATGGTTTGTTTTGGCAGCCATGTGAGTCTGGTGTGTTTAGAGGGCATTGGGTCGCTCCAGGGTATGGTAGTAATGGTGCGTCCCCCCACCCCCCACACACACACACACAAGCCCCTTCTGTCACCTCTGATTCTGCTGACAGGGTCCAACCCACCATGAGATAATGCCATTCCAGAGGGATTGTTGTTAAAGCCCGTCTTTCTGGTCCTCAGGTATATAAAGAGGTGTCAGCTGTGGAGCAGGGGACGAAGCACCGTGGAAACATTCTTCACTCACAGATTTTTATTGTCTGCTTTATTCTCCTATTCCTGCAATTTCTGTCCTACTGGACTCTGAGTTCTGCAGGTGAACCTGCCAACCTGAGCCAAACCAAGCAAACATAGACCAAACCGCCTCCAACCACAATGGATATTGCCATCCAGCACCCCTGGTTCAGACGTGCCCTGGGCTCCATCTACCCCACCCGACTCTTTGACCAGTTTTTCGGAGAGGGAATGTTTGACTATGACCTTTTCCCCTTCGCTGCCTCCACGATCAGCCCCTATTACAGACACTCACTTTTCCGCAACCTTCTGGATTCCTCCAATTCTGGGATCTCTGAGGTAAATACAGTTAAGACCGTGACAGTTGAGAACAGATTAACATTCCTTAAGCTCTTCATATTCCTCTTAATGTTAGCTGGAGTGAAATGGATCTTCTGCTGTGTTGTTGTTAAAACGCACAAGGTCTTTCCACAGTGCTGACTGAACCTCTCTATCCATGTGTGTTTCTTCAGGTGAGGTCTGACAAGGACAAGTTTACAGTCTACCTGGACGTCAAGCACTTCTCCCCCGATGAGCTGAGCGTGAAGGTCACTGATGACTACCTGGAGATCCAGGGCAAGCATGGAGAAAGACAGGTGATGCTCTTGATTTTTCTCCAATCAGGGGGCTGGGGGAAGGAGAACACAAGGAAAGGACAGATAAAGAAAGAGGGAGCGGAGGTAAGAACGGCACAAGGGGGTAGAAGGATACAAGTAGGGATAGAAGAAAAGATGCAAGGAAAAGAGGAATGAAGAGGGAACATAAAAAAGAAAGGAAAGAAAGAAAGTTCACTATGGGGTCAGTCATTGAGGAAGAAAGAACACAAGATAGGAAGAAAAGAACAATGTAATGAAGAACAGATAAATATACAAGGAGGAAAGGAAAGAAAGAAGCGTCACTGAAACCCAGCAACAGAAAATTAAGTCTGAAATTTCAATCATTTTTCCAAACTTAGGTGGAGCTGGAAAATACTTCAATCTAGTCGCATTGTTTTCCAGACTGCCTCCTGGATCTGTTCTGTGGGCTGGTTCTCTAAATGTTCAGAGTACCACTAAATGTGAAAACTCATTAGTTGCAAGAAAACTCATTAGTTTTCTCGCATCTTAGAATGTAATCTCGTGTTTTAAAGCAATGGCAACATGTGATATACTGTGTCTTATGTTCTAAGATATTTTCTAGTAAAAGCTAAAGCTATAAAAAAATATATATATCCCCAGCTCTTGGGAATACAGCCAATCAGCGCAAAGGAAAATAAATGACGCTCCTCAATTGGCTAACAGCAGCCGGTAGTATGTCAAGTAGCATTGCCCCGAGGTATTTTAGTTTCCCAAACTACATTTTCTTTCAAATATTTTAGATATGCTTCAGGAAAAAAAAAAATCTGCCAATGGACAATTTTTCCACAAATAATTTGGTATTAAGTTCCGCAGAAAAAAATCAATAAATAGGTGACTCAGACTGGGTCCACTGTACTGGATAGTCCAAATCAGTTCAGTTTACTTCTTTGGTACCAACACCCAAAAAAATCATCTCAAAACCCTTTACAGAAAAACAAATAGACCAACCACATGTCAGTCAGAACAACCGTCTTCACTTTGTGTTCAATAACAGAATCCAAAGTGATTTGAACTAAAAAAAAGACCTCCAGCCGAATCAGATGAAGTCTCAAGAAGCTAATTAGATTCTATACAGTCTAATACTGTTCAGTATGGTGTAAAAACACCATTTCATCTAACTGGAAAACATGTTTGAGCTCCACTTTGACTTAAAACCATCAACCATAACCAGATTTCATAAACATTTTGGGCATAAGACACCTTGTGGAGAAGCCTATATATAACTTATGTTCAAATCTTTAAGAAGTCACTAACTCTGTAAGAAATTGATTGGATCTCAAACTTTTGAGATTGAGCAATGGCAAAGTTTGGTCCTAATACTTCTTCTCAAAACATAAATTTGTAATCCTCAACCCATAGCTTATGGCACCAACCGCTTTGTTTTTCAGGACGACCATGGTTACATCTCTCGCGAGTTTCATCGCCGGTACCGCCTGCCCACTTCTGTTGACCAATCAGCCATCACCTGCGCCCTGTCAACTGATGGTCTGCTGACGCTGACTGGTCCAAAGCTATCTGGAGGAAGCGAATCTGGTCGTGGTGAGCGTAGCATCCCCGTCACCCGTGATGACAAACCCAATGCTGCTCCATCCTCATAGAGGAAAATCGGTTCAGTTCCCCAAGAATCTGCTGGTCTGGGATGGACAACCAGAGATTTCTTCTTCTTCTACCCTTCCCTAAGAGGATACTCTTGTTCTTCTTCCTTCATTTTCTCTAGTTCCTCTATAGCTTCCTCATCCAGAACTACAGTATCATTGTTTTTAAGTATAACATAGATCAGCCCTTAGGGGTTGCTAAGTAAGGTGCTCGATACCCTTCCTTCTTTTGTCCTACCCTGTAATGTAGTGTAGACCTTGTTCAGTGAATATCTGCTAATAACATATAATAAAGCTGTAATATTAACAAATTGCAACCAGTCTATTGATTTATTCGCAAAGATTCAGCTGAACTTGGGATGACTAAGTGGTCTGTAATCAAATGTTTTTTCATGGTAAAGCAGGTAAGTACAATTCCAACATCCTTCTAACATCTGGTCCTTTCCTGGTTTGGTAAGTTTTTTGATTTATAACAAGACATCATGCAGGACACTCCTCATTCACCAGCTTCTAGAACCACCTTCTTTATTAGGAAACGCTTTCTATTAGACTTGACAAGTCCTTTCAATCATCGCAGAGGAATTTTGGTCCAGTCTTTACAAGGTTGCAACAGTTTCTGTCATTGCAGTATCGATGTAGTCCATAGTCACCACCTCAAAAGACTGCTTGGATACGATGTTTAGCGAAACATATCTCAGACCTACAGTAGTTGAGTTTCACTTTAACATGATGGTTCTTCATGTTGTGGACGATCCTACCACCATGTGGTGTAAATATTGATTGTTTTCTAATCTTTTACATTATTAGTTAGTCAGGTGGACAGCTGTAAAGCTGGCAAACCCTGATCCATGCCAGGTTGTGACTACCTGCCCAACTGTAACTACTTCAACATCAGTGGGCTGGAGCCGACATATGGAGTTGGCGAAAATGCATTTAAGTCCTGGCCTTAAGTGTTCTGCTAAAGATGACAAAAGATACTTTAACGATATGGTGTTTGTAGTTCATAAATGACAGCAGGTGTCAGAAAAAGGTGGCAATCCTAGATTTACGACTAACAAATTTGAAACTCGCTCTGCATGCAAGAAGTTGGGTTTTTTTTAAACATCTGTGTACAGTTCCTTTTAACGTCATCGGTGACCAGTTTTAACATCTCAAATATTCAAAAATCCAAAGAACAACCATTCAAAATAAATCCAGGTTAAAAACTTTCTCATCATTTCTGATGCCTAAACACCAGTTAAAATTAACATTATAACTTATATTTTTCTATGTTGTATTGGTGCAAGGATATGTAGGTGTACAATGGATGGATGAGTACTGGGATGTGTACCTCCTCCTTGCAGGTGGCTGAACAGCAGAACACCAACAGAAACACAATTCTCTGAGGAGTGTAACCATCATCTTTATGGTTAATAAACCAATTAAACATACCATGAATATTAATGAAGAACAGTTTAACAGTGTAGCAATAGAAGTATAAAATCAATCAATTCAGACCCCGTCAGGTCAGCTCAAATCTAACTGAAAGACAGCAATGGGTGACGCCAAGCAAACTGAAGATGCAGAATCCAGCGTTCACACTTCTGGGTTTATTTAACCAGACCTGGAAAACACACACGGCTTTGTAAACACACGGAGAAGAGCCAAATGTTTAACAGATTTCCATCTTTAAGGCAGGGTTGTGTACCTCGGAGGGCCTGCAGGTCCTCCAGGGTTTGCTGAGCTGTGGCCTTCAGGCTGGGCTGCAGGCTGGAGGTGAGCCGGCCAACCCGAGCCTGGAGCTCCGGATCCAGCAACGAGGAGCCGAGAAGCAGCACAACATCCTCCTCCAGCAACACGGACTGGAGGAGGCGCAGGCAGTGGAGACACACCTCCCAGTGCTCATCTGACAAGGGGCCAATCAGAGGGCAGGATTCTAAACTACAGCAGTCCATTACTACAGAATGTCAGAATGATCGACCCTACCGTCCAACAGCGTCCAGATGAGTGGAATGAGATCTTTATTCTCAATGATGAACTTCAGTCCTTTAATGCTGATGCTCACATTATACAAAGCCATCAGCATCAACCTGCAGCAGAACACCAGCCGAGTCCAGGAGTGTCCTAGTTAAGGTGGTTCTGATAACAGCTAAAGTTGGGTACCTACACTTTCAGTTTGGGGAAGACGGCAGGCCTCATCAGCTGCAGCAGCTTCATTAGCGTGTCCAGCAGGACGTGTCCTGAGCTGGACAGGAAGTCCCGCCCAGATGTTACTGCTGCTATATCTAATAGGAGGAAAAACAGTAGTTGTTTAACATTCAGTCAAACTAAATATATATATATATTCCAACATATTGGACTCACTTGTGATTGTCCCAACCAGAGCCAACACAAACTGGTGCTCCTGAGAGTTGTGGTCCCCGGGTTGAGTTTTTATCTCGTCGTCCATGGACTTGACGAAACTCTCCAGAGTCTGAGCAGCAACGGTCAGGAAGGAGGGGAGCTTTCCCTTCGCCATGGAAATGCAAAAAATGTAGAAACGGAAACATTAGATGGCAAAATCTGACATCTGAAGTAAAGTATTACATTTTAGCTGAATCTGAATGTGCAGTGTGTTATGAGACAAAGACATCAAGCAGCGGTGGTTGTCATGGGGATGACCGCACAGAGACGGACTCACATCAGTCAGCCAGATAGCCACCGTCTCCTCCCTGGACGAGCCGCTCCACAGGAGGCTGCAGGCTGCGGATCCCAGGGTGGAGCAGAAGTCGGCCTGCTGCTGCAGCTCCACTCCGCTCTGCCACAGCTGCTCACGCAACAGTAACTTCTCCTGCACACACACAGAAATACACGCAGGAACTAAAAGCACGGATGCTTGTCTTTAAAATTTTCCACATTTTGATTTTGCTTTATGTTTTTTTGGGTTGTTATGTGACGGAGCAACACAAAGGCGGAACAATAAAGTACTGCTGAAATGAAGCCAAATGCAGTTTGCCACCAGTCCAGTTGGGGGCGCAGGAGCCATATGGAAGTAGGTGAAGGAGGTTTTAGTTAGCAATGAAGTTGATGTGGAGATGAATGGAGCTAAATCCAGGACAAGCCTACATGACATACATTTGATTATTTTCCTTCTCTCTGTGACTATCCTTCAAATAAATTCCTCCCAAACCTCCCCCCACCCTTACCACCCCTGGTCTGACACGTCCCTGCTCTCACCTCTCTTTCTTTCTGACATTCAGAGTGCGCTGCCTCCAGCCGGGACTGAAGATGTGAGCAGTCCTGTCTCAGCTGATTCTGTTCCTGCTCCAGGTGTTCCTTCTCTAAACACAAAGCCACATTTACTGACCTCCTCTAAGTGACACAGTCCCAAGAAAACAAGCTCTTTCTTTCCATATGCAGTGGCTCTGATGTGACAAGCTTATGCAAATTTGGATAAGCAGCGTCAAACAACAGAGCATCTCTTGAAAAATGACAGTGTTTTCCCCTGATTTATGTTACTTCTAAGGCTTCTTCTTCTCTCAGTGGTGTTTCTACTCATGTTGGTACATAGATGACTTTGATTGTGGATACTGACTTCTCACACACTTCTTACCAAAAACCATTCATATCTGGGAAGAGGACCAGATATGAACAGAAGGCCTGATTGGTTTTGGTCTTAAGGTGTCGCCATACTTTAACTCACGTTTTGTGAAATAACAAGGTAGGGTAACACCACCTGAGCTTTCCCTTAACTTCTCTTTTTCCCAAAAGTTTTTCTTGAAGCATCATAAAGTGTGTTGGAACTTTGGTCATGGTAGCATACTTGTCTCTGCTCTCCGGGCTTTGTGAAGCATTTCAGTCAGATCACCATTCACAACTCGGGGCAGGAACTCCCTCAGCTGCATGACTTCTGTCGTTAATTTCTCCAAATCCCTCTTCCGCACTCTCACAAACGCATCCTGAAGAAAAAAGCGGAGAGAAATGCTCAGTACAAGCAACACTAAAGCAGAAAAAGTACAACCTGATTGGTCTAACTCGAGTTTTAATAGTTTACCTTAGCCTTGTGATTGTGATCCACGGATTTCCCGCCATATAAAGACATCTTCAGCTCTGGTGATTACAGAAGACAGAGTTCTCCTATATTGTTAATATTTTTTTCCAATACAATAATCAAGTCTAAATAGCCAATCTGCCCATTCACTGGGCTAACTAGATGTAGCAGTAACATTCAAGTTAGCTAGCTAACAGTTTTGTTAACCAGATAGTAAGAAATATTGAAGTGAGAAAACAGAGAAAGTACTTGAGTTAATAAGCCCGACCTCACTCATTATTTCAAAGATAATCATATAATAATAATAATATTTGCCAACATATGAAAGAAAGTGCGGCTGACACCTCAGTGACGTTCCTAATCGATTATTTGCCAGGGTTGTCCGAGCCGGACCAAATACAGCCAGAAAACTCCAGTCCGGGTCTTTGGATTCTCCGCACGTTCACAGAGGCTTATGATGCATTCAGTGTGTCTCGGATATGGAAGCTTTTTGAATTGAAATAATTTCCGTCCTTTTCCTCTTCGACGTACAAAGTAGATTTAAGTTGTAGTGTTTCTTTTCTGTTCATTACAAATATGCCTTCGAAAGTTGTGTAGGTTGCTCAACGTAAGTTGCAGCAATGCTCAAAAGTATTTTACTTCTTAAAATATATATTTTTTTAAAAATTAAAAATTGTTAAATATGCAAGACTTTTTTTGAAATTTTTTTAACTGGTGGATAGGAAACTGTTCAAATCCATAAATTAGGCATCCCCCTCTTTCAATAACGTTTATTTTGATTTTAATTCAGGTACTGGAAATCCCGAGTTTCCGGCTCCAATTGAAAGCAGCATTATCCCCTTTTTCTTTTGTGTTTCAAAATCTCCGCTGAGACCAGAAGTGACCCAGAGGAACTCTGTAATCCACGCGGCGTGAACAATTTATCTTATGTCGGTGGGAGTGGGAGCCGAGTTGTCTCGCGATGAGGGCTTTTTTAACCAGTTTCCCATCCACCGCGCGTGCCGGGATGGAGATCTTATGGCTTTGATGTCATTGTTGGAGCAGCTGTCAAACCAGGCTCATCTGACCGCTGAGGACTCCTGCTATGGATGGACTCCCATTCACTGGGCTGCTCACTATGGACAGGTAGGGTTTTGATTTGCCGAAGTTATTTTTTTCTGCATTAGAAAATATAAAAAAAAGAATGCCTCTTATTATTAGAAATATTCAGTTTAATTTCAGCCCCAGCGTCTGTAACTGTGAGTTTAACCGCGGCTGGAACAGCAACATAAGCCGTCTGTACAGACTTAAACGTGTTTGTTTTATTGAGCGTCTGCTGTGTTGGTTGCTTCTCAATAAAGTTTTGTTGTGTGAAAGAAAAAAACAAAAGCCTAAGCGGCGCCGCGCTCTCATTGGTCCCCGCTGAGCCAATCACTGCTTTGGCGCGAAGCCGAAAACCGGAAATGCTGTTTTTTTATTTCAAATACAACCGGATAAATAAGAATCTGATTTTTAAAAAAGCACTTTTATTTAATAATTCAATTTAAGACATTAGACATAATCCATTGGGTTCTCTTTGCATTTTTTAAAATGTCTATTTCTAAACTTTTTTTGGGGGGCAATAGAACAAAACATTAATAAAAACACAAACATGACGACCTTTTCACATTTACTATGCTTCCTAAATAATATATCTTACATACTTCTTCCTAACTAACGACACACTTTAATTTTAATAAATTGCTACACCTGCTTTTAACAGCAGAACATATAAAGCCATGAACACGGTCGAAAACAACCAACAGTGAAATGTGAGGATTTAAAAGTAAAAAAAAAAAAAAAAAAAAGAACCGGAAAAACTGGGGTTTGAAACAAATTCTGTAAGTGAGAAATGCTTAATTACAAGAATTTTAATTTTGTTTAGTTTTACAAAATAACATAATAAAAACTTATTTTTAATGCTTTCTCAATTTTAACTATTTCCAAACTTATTACCTATTCAGTTTTCTAAATGAAGAATTCTTCTTTGTCTTTCCTTCATCGTGACGTTCCTCTCTCCCTACTTAATTAAATGCACCAAAAATTAGTGCAAACACAAAATCCCTAACCTCTGGGTTGTCGTGTATTTACACTGTAAATGTTGCTTTGACAAGATAAAGAGGTTGAACACAACAACAGAACCTCCAGGCGTCCCACATTAAGACTAAACCTTAAACCAGGAGGTGCCGTCCAGAATGCAGCTTTTTAGGATTCCTACATGTCACTGTCTGATGCTGTGTTCGACCAGCTGGAGTGCGTGGTGCACCTGGTGCAGATGGGGTGCGAGGTGAACACAGTGACGAGCCGCTTCAACCAGACGCCGACTCACACCGCCGCGTTCGGAGGGCACCCTCACTGTGTGGTGTGGCTCACGCAGGCCGGCGCCGACATCAACAGACAGGTGCGTCTGTGGAACGCCGGTGCGGCTGTCCTGTGACCAGCCGGTGTTTGAGCCACATCCTCTGTTCTCAGGACTGCGTCGGTGAGGCTCCCATTCACAAGGCGGCTCGCTCCGGAAGCTTGGAGTGTGTTCAGGTCCTGTTGATAGCCGGAGCAGAACCACAGTGAGTAATCGGGGTCAACAGTTTCTGGAAGATCTTGGGTTAACAGGTGCGTTGTTCCAGATCTGAAGACCAACATAATGTAAACTGAAGACCAGGGCTCAGGGCATATTTGTAAATGTTTATATGTAAGCAACAAGGGGGGGAACAAGGGCAGGAAGACAGTGGTGAGGTGTGCGGTTGGAGTAACAGATTGGGTTTCATGGAAACGCTTATGCTCTGGAGACTCGATGATTCTCATTTTAAAAGAAAGTAAAGGATTAAGAAGTCTTGGAAACTGAGGCCGGAAAATGTTGGAATTCTACCGTTAATTCCCGAGTTCTCCTTCCTGTTCAGCTTAAGGAACGCCAGCGGACAGACGGCAGCTGACCTTGCCCAAGCTCACGGATTTCATGACTGCTTCTGCATCATCTCCAACGCCCAGACACAGCTGGTCCAGCTCAGTGTGCTCCGAGACTGCGCCCCCTGTGGGCAGGGACAGCACTGCAGGAAGAGGCAGCAGACCCAAAAGGAGACCCATCACATGAAGAAGGCCCGGAGAGCGGAGGGTAAGAAATGTGAAAAAAAACAACAACCATGAATATAAGAACCATTCAGTGCAGAAGTGTGTGTTGGAACTGTTGCAGTGTTGGTGCAGAGCAGCGTTGGTGACGAGGTGGAGACCATGAGCATGGAGCCGAGCTCAGGTGAGAATCGAACCAGCTCAGATCCACCAGCCAACGACGGGAGATTTCTTTTCAAACATTACACCTGAACTCTTCCGGAATTTGCTTTTGCTGTATTTTCTCCACACACAGACGCAAACACCAAAGCGTTCCTCGGCGCACATCAGCCCACCCCTCCCTCTGAGGACACACTACCAGAAGAACGACGCCACTCTCTGCCCGGTCCAGCCGAAATGTGCGGCTCGCTGCACCTGGCCGGCAGCTCTGGCTCCAACCGGCCGGAACACTGGCGGCTGACAGGAGCCGACTGCGGGGACTCGCTGCTCTACGGACACTACCACGGCTTCGGAGACACGGCCGAAGACCTGAGCGACAGCGGCTGCAGGCAGCCTCTGACCAGCACCGTCCACCTCTACCACGGCTCGTAAATGAAGCTGCCGAGACGCCGTTGGGCTCAGAGTCACAGCAGCAAGACTTCAGGAACTTTGGTGCTGAATAGAGTTCAGGAGGTCAAACACACGAGTCAGAAACTGAAACATCTTCACCGTCCTGAAGTCTTAATTGTTCTTGTTTGGTTTCCCCCAATGTTTCAGACTTAAGAATGGTCCTAAGATTCAGTTTGGTCTACTTTTAACGGACAATTTGGCAAATAAGTCTGTGGAGAGATGTGAAACACTCTAAAGAATGTCCCCATACTACGGGTCCAGTCAGGAGAATGGTACCAGAACAAACGTGATTTTCACGTTTAAAGCCACTTTGCTAACTGTACTGCACGGAACGGACACACCGTGACCCAGCCACGCTCCGAGACGCTCCATCCGAGTCAAGTTGAACCTTCTTCAAAACAAACTAAATTGGTGTCAAACATTTGTGCAGCTAGATTTTTCGCTCTGCTGCGAACATTTTTACGTTTCCAGAGGTCAGACAAGGTCAACGAGCCCCTCCAATATTTATGATATCAAACTAATTTGAAGTCAAACTGTGCTACTTTGTGCTGCTAAAAGTTTCCTCCACAAATGTTTATTTGGGTAATGTGGAGGGGGGGGCCAGTCGAACCTTTGACCTCTTAAACTTTCATCAATATCTTCAAAATAAAAGCATTTGCTTGCTTGATTTGAAGGAGGTGGGGGACCAACTTCACTCAGGGAGACGCTCTACTTGGGCCTGGAAAACTATGGAATTGGGAGTTCAGTATTTTTCAGATCTTGAAGTATGGAGAAGGAAAATGAGCATGTAAAAATATTTTTTTCCAGACATTATTCTCCTTCATGCTGTCTGTACATTGTCTCTTTTCTTCCCTGTGTCCTACTTTACTTTTTACATTATTATTCATTTTTTATCTTTTCTCTCTGTACTTGTCCATAATTTGTGCCTTCATTCCTTCAGTTTCCTCCTGATGTCCTTCAGTTCCATCGCCCTTACTTCCTTACATCTTCTCTCGTTACTTTTTTTTGTTCCTCCCCTTCTTTCCTTTGTGATTTATCCCTCTATTGGAACTTTGTCTCCACTTTTCTTTGGTTCTGTATTTAGTTGGGGTTTTTTTAGATACATTTAAGGAGCTTGGAAAATAATCTGAAGAGCTGGGAGCTCTTGGAAAGCACGGAACATCGACATGAGCAACTTGCAAGTTGCCAGGTTGGTTGCGGTAGCTCCTGTAAAACTGACGGTTCCCACCAGCCACCTCGTGTGGTGTATTCACGTTTACACCGCCGCTGCTTTTGCACTATGAGGGGTGGCCAGATGAGCCCCCCCTCTGTCCATCACCAAGAGGATCTGCTGCACTGAAACTAAACTGAAAGCCTCGATGTACCAAAGGGAACGTTTTGTACCGTGCTGCGATTCTGTCTCCAGGGACTTAATCCAAACCTATTTATGTTTTATGGAAGGGGAACCTTGTGCTAAAAGGACAAGCCATGTCAGCTGTGCTGCCACAACTGCCTTAAACCAGCAACATTGCTATTCAGAGCTAGTTTTCTATTTTGTCCTGCTCTTTCCTAATAAAACCGGTTTTACACATAGCGACATATTCTGAGTTTTTGCTGTGATTAAGAAATCTGCTCTTTCCTTGATGTAAAGCTGAGCTCAGAGGTTTTAAGAATAAAAAGGAGGAAAGATACTTTATTTGAATCCTTACATATATTAAAAAAAAAAAAAAAAAAAGGTCAAACACTGAGCTGTAGAAACCTGGAGGCCGACGGGTCACTTCCTCAGATCCAGCTGAATGGTTTTCTGCAGGTTGGCTATGCTGGCGTCCAGAGCTGCCAGGCCATCTCTGAACGCCGCCTCATCTCTGGTGTTAAAGGTCGACTCCGACTTCATGCTCCAGTTGGACCACACAGACGCCGCCTCGCACGGCGGGACGTCCTCAGAGAAGGCTAGGTTGGGGTGATGATGATGATGATCCTGGTGATGAGGTAACGTCTCAACACATTGCTCTCTTTGATTTGATCCGTCGCCTTTCGAGTTTTCTTCTCGTTCTGCAGCAACGCGCAGACTCTCGGTGTGTGTGGGCTCCCCCTGGTTAAGGGAGATCAGGAACTCCTTGATGCGGTCAGTCGATACCACTACTTGATTTTGTTGGCCAAAATACTGCTTGGTGACGGACAATGAGTTCTGGACATCCATGGGTTTTGATGAATAGTGACTCTGAAGGAGCCTGAAACAGACAGGAAGCAGCAAGATCAGATAACTTAGAGAAACATTAGATTTTAAAGGAAATATCATTACAGACTGAAGAATATTTGGTAAAGCAGAACTCCCCCAGGTGGACTCTTTAAGAACTACACCCAGGCCTACCTTCTAAGATGTTTAATTTCCTTCAGTCTTAGCTGAGCGACTGATGCTAGCTCAATCTTCTCTCGCTCGCTCTCCAGCAGCCGGTTTCTAGCCGCCTCCAACTCTGCAGACACGCACATGTTGCTTGACCAAAAGAAGTCAACTTGTTCCCTCCGTACCACTTCAGGAATTAGTAAAAACATTTTAAACCACCAGATTTAAACTAAATACTTATTTTGCAATGCAATAAAAAAAAAATCATATTTTATATTTAACAGTAGAAAAAAAAAAATTTTCCCAGCTCTCACTCTTTTCTCACACCTCACCACTGTCTCACTGCCTTTCAACACGCTTCACATTCTTCCTACCGCTGCAGGGAGTTGCTATGGATACAATCTCAGTCTGTCTGAACCTGTCTTAATGAGGGCCTTTTCTGCCTCGGTGTCCCTCAGCCGGCTCTGTGTGTCCTGCAGAGCTTTCCGTAGCTCTGTGAGGTCATCCTGGAGTTGCTGAAGGCTGGACTGGGCAGAGATGACTTCCTGTTGGAGGCTCGGTTCTGTGGGGAGAACAGGATGCTGCGGTGACAACTTCCTTCAGGCTGGGTCACATGGTGTCATGATTCAAATCGTCAAACGCCAACATCAGACACAGAGGTTGAGTAAATATGCAATTCAACTCCCAATAATTTCATCTTTCAAAAACATCTGCTGCTGTTTAGCAAAGAACAACTGGCAAAACTTCACCTTCTGAAGAAAGTAGTATCTGGCCTTTCTGTGGCTCCTCCACCTTCTCATGCCGATTCTTCACACTGAAACACACACACACAATTCAGGGCAGAGGTGTGTCTGAAGCCATGGGTGAGTAGAGCATGAAGGGAAACAATAGCGTACCTGCAGAGCTCAGGGTTCCGAGTGTCTGAAACACAGACGGTCTGCTCCAAACGGCCAAGCAGCCACTCTGCTACATTGCCAACACACACACACGTATATCAGGAGCTGAAGACATAAAGCTAAAGGAGCAGTAAGAGGTTCCATTTGGGCACCTTGTCCAGGAATCAGAGCCCGGACTTCTTCCAGCAGAGAGCGGAGCATCTCCTCCCTGCAGCAGCTCTCCCTCGGGATGCAGCCGGCTGCACCATCAGCACCTCCCACAGGACCACACTCCTCCTTCCCATCGCACACTGCAGACGCAGAGCGGGAATGGTTCCAATGGTCCCGCAGCGCTGCACTGGACCGCAGCGGAGGCGGGACGGAGGCGGACTGGCGCGCAGATGTCTGACAGCCCGCAGACAGAGACTGAACAGACTGGGTTGGTTTCTGAGGAGGATGAAGCTTCACTCCGGAGTGCGGAGCCGGAGGGGTGAAGCTGTGGGCGGCTGCTGGCTGGCGCCGTTCTGACCTCTGAGTATCTGAGGGTGGAGAGGCAAAACAAACATTAGGGGATTAGGAAGCAGAGGTATGCAGGTGTAGTTTAATAAGTAATAATAATTTTTAAAATGAATTTGATTTTGGGAATTTATGTCAAAACAAAATTTATCTCAACTTCGTAAAAATACCTTTTGTTTTATGTTTTTGGCCAAAAACTATAAAACATTAATATTTACATTAACTTTATTTGATCAGGGGGGAAAAATGGACGATTCAGGAACCCGGTCCTGCCATTAAAATTTAATTACTTCCTTAAATCAGAATGTTTGAAATCCATCCCTCTGTGTGAATCTAGAAATTATATGGAGTTTCATATTTTTTACATTGAACCACTGGAATAAATATACGTGCGGATGATGTTTAAACCCCGACAATTCTGCAGCCAACTTGGATTCAGTGAGCTACGCTGGACCTGTAAGGACTTCAACACTCACCAGCTGATTTTATGGCCGGTTTCCTTTCGCTCGCCTTCCCCTGGGAGGTGGATCCTCTTGATTTGACTGTGCCACCCTTTACAATTCTTAACAGAGTTGGAGTGGCTTCCACACAAAAAGAGAGAAAGAGAGAGAGAACACAGCTAAGTACAGGAAAAAGAACCTATTCCAAAATGCAGAAGATGGTAGGGACTTGCAGCTTTCATAAAAGCTGTTTCTCCAGGGTTCTGACTCAGTGGGTCTAAATACAGAAGCATGCCACACTTTTCAGATTTTTCCTACGTAACAAAATGTTGGTATTTCTGTTTCTACTAGGTTTATCCTAGTAGAAACCTAAACTCTCAACAAAAAAACAACCACGCATGTTGGAGGGCACCGTTTCATTCAAACTGGGTTAAAATCAGAAACTGGACTCTAAACACACCAAGTACCTGCCTTCGCTGGGAATTTCTTTCCAGGCTTTTTCCCTTGGAAACTGGAGGATCTTGGCTTGCTCGTTTCTTTCTTCGGGGTTCTCTGAAGACCTGCTGATGCTTGAACACACAACACAGCATTTTGGATATATTTTCTTAGATTATTCTGCAGGAGGATCCTTCGACGGAAAGCTGTGAAAGGATTTCACTGAAAACACGTTAGAAACCTAATTAACAGACTGACTGCTATAAAAAAGGGGCTGATATTACAATTTATGTCTTCTTCTGTTGACCTTTAATGAAAGCATCAACATTGTCCATAAACACGGCTTCGGACGCAGGAGAATGGCGGGGGAAAAAAGCAGCTTTGTGAGTCTAAATGAATACAATTCTGCACAGAAAAGTGAGCCAAAAAGAATGATGGCTTCTTCCTGTCTGAGCGGCCCTTCAGTCCACGTCAGGAAACGCCACAGATCTGAGGCCATGCAGTTCTTCAACTCAAACAGCCACAAACCTAAGATAAATGTCACAGTTTTGAGTCCAGGTATGAAGGAAAGCCACCTGACCTGCTTCATCTGCCACAAGAATGCCACTGAGCAAGGCAGCACACTTGTCCAGGCCCCTGTGTAGAGTGGTGACCTGAGGGCAGAACAAAGACTTACTAATCAATCAAGAGGCTATTCCAAATTAATTATTTTCATTCTGGTCAGGGCTTCATGGTGCTTAGAGAATGGGTTTTATAGACTCTAACAGAATGAAATCTGGGCATAACTGTCATTGTTATGGGCCTGGAGACTAAAATCCCTGGATGATTCTTACCTGGTCCTCTGAGTCTGTGGAGTAGAGAGAGTAGTCAGGCTGAGGTTGGAGTGGAGGTCCTCCATCAGGAGGCGCTCTGATCTCACAAAACAAAGACAGCATAACAAAATATTCTTTTAAAATCTATTCTGAACTTTCAAACTCACCGACTCACTGTAACTTTTCCTGTCAGTCTTCCCGATGTCACCACCTGGCGGTTATAAAGAGAAAAAACACACCTAGGTCAGATATAAGCCCGTCTTTATCCGATGTTTCAGACTAACAGCTCATATAGTGATTAAACCCCTTCGGCTATCCGGAAGTCATACTTTGTCTCGCGTTTTTCCACTCATGGTTTCCCCACAGTCCGTCTCTAAAGGCAGCAGATGGACCTAGACGTGGACATGTCTCTAAGCTAGCCAGATGGGAAAGAACTTTCAAACAAATCACTTCCGCTGGAAGCGCGACCTCTAACTGACCAATGGCGTTATGCTGCGTTGAGGCTTTACTCGGAAATTTAGAATTCCAGGTCGGAAAAATGAATTGAAGATGAAATTCCGACTCGGAAAGTCGGAGGTTCTTCAACTCTAATTTTAAAACCCAATACGACGCTCAAGTCGAGAAACGTCTGTATATAATGCATGGAATGCCGCACTTATAACTAAGAATGCTTCTTAGGTGCCGCGAACGCATCATTGTAAATGACTCCGCCCACACCACAATAGATCTTGAAGGGATTTTTGTGTTATTCATCCCAGGTCGACAGGGTGGGTCTGTTTAGGAGACAGAAGGCAAACACGATGACACTGAAATAGTCTGGAGACCAAGCAACTGTGTAATAGAACAGCATACAAGAGCCATTATAGATAGAAAAATTGATAAAATTTCCACCAAAAAAAAAAACAGCAGAAATCTTGAGATTAATCTCAATGTTTTCTAGCAAAAACCTCGGAAATGTCTGAACTCGAAAACTCGGAACATTTTTTTAACTTTTGAAACTCAGAAATAATCCTGGTTTAAAAAAAAAAAAAAAAAAATGTTTATTCTCAAAATTATAGCTTTTTGGTGGAAATTTGCCAAATTTATTTCTGTCTATAACAGCTCTAACACTCTGTAGTAGTTTGAAGACTTCAATTGTAAATAAAAGAAAGACTAATTTCTTAATTGAGGTCTGAAGATATGGAATCTACAAATACCTCAGTGGCACAGCCACAGCTTTGGGGACCGCTGTGGAGTCTTCAAAATATGAAGATTAGAGAACCCTCAGCATCCTCTTCACAAGACTGTTTTAACAGTTCTTCAGTCAGATGCTTCTTCAGATCGCTGAAATACAGACTGCTGCAGGGCATCCTTCAGCATCGACTCTTTAAACAAACTTGTATGAGTCGAATACCTTTTGGTATTAATAAAGTCTTATTGAATTGATGGAATATAGTCTGGAAACATTCCAAAGTTACCCAACTCTGGAAAGTTCTACACATATAAGGAACCCAGAAAAAGGAATAAATGGGTTAACAAAGTCATTCTTTTTTTGTTTTTGTTTCAAACAACGTTTTTCCTTTAAAGTAATTTTATTGGAGTTCATTTAAACATGCATTCTTCAGGGAGTCGTTTACATTCTGTGCTGCTGACCATGAGGATGAGCTCCACTCTTACTGCTCGTTTGTCCCTGCATCACCTGGACCTCTGCTGATCACGTCACTTTGGATCTCCACACTGACTACATTACTGAACTGTTGCTTTGAACATTGATTGATGGGAAAACTGAGTGTGGCAGAGCAGCTGTACTGCAACTGGAAAGCTGAGCTTTTACCTCTAACTTGCCTCGTGTGTTTGACTTTCAGTAATAGGAAAAATTCAGGCTGCTCACTATTTATTGCTCATTTCAGGAGTGCCAATGCTCAAAAGAAATAAAAACACTAAGTTTGATCAGCAGACTGACCGTTTTAATTTATCGAAAATTGAAATCAAAACTGCACAATATCACCAAGTAAAAAAAAAGCTGCATGCAAGCCCGGGGTTCTACATTCAACATTCACAAGCTGAGCTTCCCCAGGATTCATTTAACAAACACTGAAACAACAAGTGAACCAAAGAACCAAATCAACAGTCTGGGATCTGGAGAAGCGTCACTCCCATTCCTCGTCATCAGCTGCAGCCTGAGCTGCAGCCTGGCTCTTCCCGCTGCTCTCCTGGAAGGAGCCCGTCTGCAGACACACAACACAGCAAACGTGTTAGAAGAGCAGAAAATCAGACATGGCTCAGAGTCAGAGTGGAAGTAATTACCTTTCTGGAATCCGTGGAGCCGAATGTTTTCCTGGGGTTGAAGCCGGCGCCGTGGCTGCTGAAGGCAGACTCCTCCAACCATGGCGGCACTTCCTGCTGCGCCTGTCAGGAGAGAAAAACACAGGCTGTTATCACAAGCTGAGAGCCAATCAGAGCTCAGAGTCTCACCTTGGACAGAACCGTGACCAGGGAGCGGGCCAACCCCCCGTCAACCTCTGGGTCAAAGAATGACACGGCTCTCCCAACGTTCCCACAGCGCCCAGTTCTCCCAATACGATGGACGTATTCGTCGATGTCCTTTGGGAGGTCAAAGTTCACCACATGCTGAACATCTGGAATGTCCAGACCACGGGCAGCTACGGAGGTGGCCACCAGAACAGGACATTTCCCAGAGCGGAAATCTGTCAGAGCCAGCTCCCGTTCCCTCTGCTCTCGGTCACTACCAGACACACACAGTTACCGTGGGCAACAAAAACAACAACAACAGGAGGAGATGGAGGAGTGAGGTACCCATGGATGCTGGTGGTTGGAACTTTCTCCTGGCACAGGAACACAGCGATGAAGTCTGCTTGTCTCTTGGTCTCCACAAACACCATGGTACGCTCCGTTCCTGCACACAGAGGTCAAAGGTCATCAACCCTCAGCCTCTCACTGGTGTAGCAGCATCTCATTATCTGCTCCACCAGTTGACACAGTAAGTGATCATGTTTAATTCTTCATTATGTGCTCCGCCCATTTTGTTCCATGGGCACAAAAATTATATAGCAACTTCAATCATTCTCTTAAATATCTCCAGATATTCATGGATTAATAGTTGTTTTTAACAAATACCAATATGATCTTCAGTCTTCACTATAAATAATAATATTTCAGAATTTGTATCATCATTAACTGCCAGGATTAGCAGCTAAAATCAGCTCCTTTATTGGAAAACCACAACATGAAGAGTTTTTAGTTTCAGGGCCAAAAGGGGAAAAATTCTGATCAATTTTTACATTTTATTCAAAGTTAATAAACAGTTGGTTTAAACACTTGATTCAGGTGTTGGACATGGGGCACAGCTAAAGATGCTGCAAAAAGCATTTTTAAGATTTGGAGAGAGAAAAGATTTTATGTAATTTTTTCCCCAATTTATGTAAATGGACAACTTGGCCAAATTTTGCCTAATTTGCATAAACAGTTAAAGTCCTGCACAGATAGAAAGTAAACAGAGTTCCCAGCCACCAGTGTACCTGTGGTTTTGAGGATATCAAGCAGCTGCTCTCTCTTGGAGAACTTGGTGACTTGTACAAACTTCTGTTCCACGTCGCTGCAGGCTCCGCCCACAATGCCCACAGCCAGGAACAGATAATCCAGCTTTAGGAAGTCGCCAGCCATCCTGTTTAAGGAGCAGAACCATGAATGAGGCGGGGCCATGAAGGTGAAGCTGGAAGACTATGTGTTCAGCAGACCGACCTCTGGATGTCTTCAGGGTAGGTGGCGCTAAACATTAGAGTCTGACGATTCTCCTTGGACGGCATCCCAGGGGAGCCAACCAGGCGCCGCATGTCTGGCTCAAAGCCCATGTCCAACATCCGGTCGGCCTCGTCCAGCACCAGGTACCGCACCTTACTCAGTCCCACCTGGCACACACCCACTTAGTTCCTCTCTGCTTTACCCAGAGGAGTAGAAGTGTTCCTGTCCTCACCTTTCCTCTCCCAATCATGTCCAGCAGACGTCCAGGAGTTCCACACACCACGTTACATCCTTTCAGGATTTCCCTGATCTGGTGTCCAGTGCTGACTCCTCCATAGACCACAACAGGTCGGACACACGTCCTGAAACACCAGGAGGAAGAGTTCAGCTCCTGCCTGGTCCTCCAGCCAGCCAGGCTGGCAGGTTTCTAACCCTCACACCTACCCATAAGCAAACTTCCTAGCCTCCAGGTAGATCTGGTTGATGAGTTCTCTGGTTGGAGCGACTATGACGGCTTCGGGTTCTTGTGTCTCACTGAAGCGACTGGCCGCCACGCCGTCCGTCATGAGCTGCTGCAGGATGGGCAGCAGGAAAGCAGCCTACAGGACAGGAAGGAACGCTTAGTTTAAGATTTTACACACTGGTTGGATCATATCCAAAAGTACAACATTTTTATTATTCAACAGAATTCCTATCTTTAAGATCTCACCGTCTTCCCAGAGCCGGTCTGTGCGCAGGCCATGAGGTCTCTGCCTGCAGAGATGATGGGGATGCCATGCTTCTGCACCGGGGTCGGCTTCACGTAGCCAGACTTACTGATGTTTTTCCTCAGGGACTCACACAGGGCCGCCTCGTCAAAGGTCTGAGGGACGGACGGAGTCAGTGTGGCTGCAGTCCTCCATCAGACACACAGCTGAGGGACTCACCATGATGGCCCTGGGGGGGTTGGTGCCGCTGATGTCCACCAAGATGTCGTCGTACTTGTCAAAGTTGATTCCACTCTTATAATGGGAGAAGATGGAGTCTTCGTCTTCAGGGAGCGTTGGAGGAACGTATGTGACTCTCGGTTCTGCGGGTCAGAACAGAGACACCAGGTTCTAGGCGGCAGAACATGCTGTGTTTATCTAAGAGCCCAGACGATCACTTACTGTCACTATCAGGGTCGTCCTTGACTGAACCTTTGTCTTCTCCTGCAGCACACAGAACAGCCATTACAGATTCACACTCACACACATCAGTTCATTCTCTCGTCCTGCAGCCTCAAACCTGGATTGAAGGTCTCTTCGTCTTTTCCACGGTAACCTGCAACGACAGACACAGTGAGCTCTTGCTGACAGAAAACTCCTCTCAAGACAAAGGTCTGGGCGGCCAACCTCCACCAAATCCTCCTCTTCCTCCCTGCTCAGCATCTTCAACACACAAGCAGTGATTAGTCAACAGCAACACCTGTGTGTGCAGAAAACTGTGCATCTACTGGTACCTTGTCTGAATCCTCCTCTTCCTCCCCGACCTCCTCTTCCTCGCCCTCTGAACCCTACCAATCAGAACATTCAGCCAATCAGGAGCTCTTAGAGCAGCAGAAGGAAAACCTTCATGGTCATTCCTACCATTCTCATGAGCTCCATCACCATCCTCTGCAAATCAGAGACCAAAAGTCTTAGAGGCTGATCAACTCCCAGGAAACAAAACCAAAATAAAGATTTACAAACATTACCAGAGAGACTGTCTGAGTTCATCCTGTTGAATCCTCGGCCACGCCCTGATAATAGGACAGGTAAAGTCAACAGAGCAGCTCAAAGTCAGCCAAGGCTTTTCTTGTAGATAGCTGGAGAATAATATACTTAAAATACTTGTGTAGCTGAATCTTTATCTGACTGTCCTGGAGTTAGATTGAATATTAATGGAACTGGTCTGCTGTGATCTAGTGCCAAACATAAACAGATTTCTTTTTTCCTCATGTGGACAAAGGAAGGTCTAGTCTGGTTCAAGTCTCACCTCGACCTCCTCTCCCACTGAAACCATGTCTTTCCCCGTCTTCGTTAGATTCCCTGCTGTCTCCGTCTGCGGCAACAACAAACCTGAAGATTTAGAACACTAGAGAGTTCAACAATCACTTCTACCCAGACTGACCCCTGATACTGCAGCAGGTCGTTTAAAAATGCAGCAGAACCTTTCATATGGATACAAGAACCTTGCTTGGAGCAGATGTTTTCAACATCTTGGTTGGTTGAGGAAAAAAAAAATCTAGATGGCCACCACAGTCATAAAAGAAAACTTATTTTTGCACTAAATTTGACAATATTTATCACAATGGAATAAAACATTCCATTGTGATAAATGCTGTTAAGGCATACATAGGTGGGCCCATATGAATCATATTTACTGACATGTTTTTATTTCTTAAGATGGTTGTCATGAAAAACTAATTTTTGCACTAAAGTTTTAAATTAGATAGAGATGAATGTGTCTGCTTGTGATATAGAAGTCCTACATAGTCTGGATCTAGGGATTCTCTTTTCTGGAGAAAAGAGTTCAAAATGGTCACCATATGACCTCATAAACTCTTAGGCTTGTATCCAAACAAGAAAATTTTCTTACAAAAATATGCTGCACTATAAAGACAGACAACCACCTGTCTCCCCCTGCACTGGACTTCACCAGTATTGAAAATGGATGGATCACTGTATCAAATTTTCTGTTGAAAACCATTAAACTGAATTAACGGGAACCTGCGCTGGAGTTCCAAAATCCTCCTCTGCCTCTCCCTTTGCCCCCTCGACCTAGAGAAAAACATCAACTCAGTCTCTGTGACTTTAAACTCTGTGATGGAAAAAAGATCAGAAAGTGCTTACGGCACTTCCTTACCTCGTCCAAATTCACCATGTTCACTTTTCCATGAGTCTCTTCCTGCCGCTTAAGACAAAAAAACAGTTTAAAGATTAGTTGTTGTTTCTTTTAACTTAGCTACATCCTCCATTTAAATATGACGCAATAAAATGTAGTTAATGAAAAACCAGCAGGAGACATTTGAAACTTTACCATCATTAGAGGAATAGCTGGCTGCTGTAAATGTAGTTGCTTTATTTTCCTGTAAAAAAAAAAAAAAAGAAATAAAGAGTTAAATCGCATGCTGACAGTTGGAAAACACTAGCAACGAACTTATTGGTCAATTAGGAGAGAAGTAGCTCACCTCTTCTTCCCACTCGTCCATATTTATGGAGATCTTTTTAAAAAAGAAAAAAATTACAATTTAATTTTTTTCCCCTCTCCATGACTTCAGGATTTTAATGTATTACCAGTAACTTAACAGAATCATGGTTTAAAAATCTTTAACCCCTTTAGGAAGCAGATTATTTGTACTAGATGTTGGAAGGCAAACCACAATATAGAAATATGTCTACAGCTAGAACTTTCTCTTGCATCCCTTAAAAAAGGTACAATAAACTACGGGAATGCCCAACTCAATGGAAATAAATATTTTTTTCCAACACTCTTCGGTATAATTCACATGAAAGCACAATTGAAAACGTATAAAATTTAATTCCATACTTTCCCAGACGGTGTTAAAAACCCTGGCTCAATAGCCCGTTAACATTTGAACGCTAACTTCGACGTCAATGCCTCGAAAACCCGGCAAACACCGCGATAACTGCTACTAAGCTAATGTTTCAACGACGGGCTGGTTATGAATAATTGAGAAATGAAGCCTACAATGCGGTCTCCCGCTAATTATGTCACTCTAACACAACTGCAGCACATGTCAGTGTCGTCCTTATGCGAAGCCACGACCGCCATGTTGCTCCAAACTTCAAGGCAGCAGCTTGGCGCTGGTGCTCCGCCGCCATATTTGTTACAGCTTCCACATGTTCCCAGACACGAAAACTCGCTGAAGCCCGTTTCTAGCCAAGCATATTAAATTTTGACGCAATTTTGTCATAATAATCAGCAATATAGAAACGATTAACATTTCAAGTTATATCGGCGTGATAATAACATTGCACTTTCAACAGAGCTCTTTATAAAAATGAGTTAACTTTAACCTAAAAGATTAAATAGACTCAAACGTTATTTTATTTCATTGTTTTAATCTTTCTTCGTAGGAAGTGGGAATAAAAAGCAGTAAAAACAATAAACTAGCTAACGTTACCTTTAGCTTCTCGGGTGGAAATCTGTTCTTGTGACTGTCTCCGTCTGCTGTCCAATCACGTTTGCGACGTAGAGCTCACGAGCCAGGGTAGATGACACGGGTGGTTGCCAGGCCCGCTTTTTTCCCGCTTTACTGGAGCATGTTGAGAATACGCTAAAACAACCTTCTTTTACGTAATTATTCCGTTTTCATTTATCATGCTAGCTTATTTCAATCGCTTGAGCAAAAACAGTCAAATGCGGAAATTATATTATGAGTTTCTACATCAAAGAGAATAAATGTGAAAAATAATTAAAGCAGCTTTGCAGACATTTGAATGCGAATGTTTTCTTGGGACATGCTGATTTTCATTTAAACGTGTTAAGTTCCAGCATCATGTGATTGATCGATTAAATTCACAACAAATAAAATATACTGGAATTCTAATAGTCTGTGAAAATCTGACAGTTTGAAAGCGATCCCGCAGTAAAAAAGGATCTTGGTGTGTCAAGTCAAGTCAAAGTTTATTTACATAGCACATTTACAGCAGCAAACACAACATCACAAGCTCATAACCCTTTACTTTTTCTCTCTTGTGATTAATGTCTGTGGCTTTGCTATTATGATGACCAAATGATTGCTCTTAATTACATGCCGTTAAAAATATCCAGCGCCTTCTCCAGATTTGGGAGTCTCAGAGGTCTACATAAAACCCCTTGGATTCCATGCTTCGTGTTTGACCTCTGACCTGCTCTGTCAACAGTGGAACTTTATATAGACAGGCGTGTGCCTTTCCAAATCAAGACCAATCACCTGAATTGACCGCTGATGGACTCCATTTAAGTTGCAGAAACAACTTAAACTTAAAAGTTGTTTCTACAACTTAGAGGTGAGTTTCCGTTTTTAATAAATTTCGAAAACACTAACAATCTTAATTTCTACATTGTCATAATGGGTTATTGGTGCGTTGAATTTTGAGTAAAGAGATTTTTTTTTTTTATAGTTTTGAATTAGGCTGTAACATAAAATGTGGAAAAAGTGAAGCACTGTGAATAGTTAGCGGATGCACGGTTTGTTCTTGCCCAAACATATACCCTGGTGGAAATTTAGACCATATTTTCTAACAGAACTGGTCGGACTGCATCAGGCTTTTAGGCCACACACTCCATTACAGCACTTATCACTAATGCTCTCTGGGCCTGAGATGACATATTTTGTCTCATCATCTGCAGCTAGAAATACGTTTTAACTTGTTTTACTTTTGTGTAACTAGGTGTGTTGCATTTCTGCTCAGGTCCCTCTTGAAAATGAGATCTATATCTCAGTGGGGTTTTACCTGGCTTAAAAACAAAAGGAGAATTTTGGTTATTCTAATTAAAGTTTGGTTTAACTTTAATTAGAATAATTTAAAAAAAAAATCCACAAAAAAAATCCTCAGACAGCGAGAAAAAAAATGTGTGTCGTTTTATTCGCTATATGTAAATTTCTGGTTTTCAAGTACATTTCATATGACTTAAGATTTGATTCCTGAATAAATGAACTTCTTGATAATATTTCTTTTATTAAGAAATTATAGCACTGTGAGGTTGAGTCCAGTCCCTGGAGTTGTGATCCAGGCCAGCAGGTCTTGAAGCTGCCGCGCGGAGCATTGTGGGATACTGGCTAACGGGTGAAGTCAACATGGCTGCGGCTCTCAAGCAAAGGATAGAACCTGCAGGAAGAAGGCCGTAAATGAAGCCCGGTACACACACAGCTCTACCGCCTCTTTAGTGGGCTTAAAACCGCCGCGTTCGCCGACTTCTACGCCGCCTGCGGAAGGCCGAGACACTCCCAAACAGCAGCAGATAACAAACAAGTGAGGATAAAGTCTCGTATGAATTCCGACGAGAAGGAGGACTGTGAGTGTGCGACACCACAGGCCGAGACCAGCCCCGCCAGAGGAGCTGCTAGGTGAGGAAGCCGAGAGGAGGGAGCCGGGGCTGCCGGGGAGGAGCGAACCGATCAATAGCTAGCCTGCCAGCTAGTTAGCTGTTGCTGCTAGTTGCTGTGTGGCTGCAGACCATCTGCAGCTGCTGTTCTCCCCCAGCTTTGGTTGTTGGATAAGAAATATGTATTGTAAAGTTATTCGCTTTAGGAATTCTGCACACAATGCAGCTGGAGCGAGGAAGCCTTGATAGGTTTGCTATCTTAGCCTGCTGGGTCAGCGTCAGAGAGAATCTGTCCGTGACATTTGTCTGACTGACTTCTCTGACAATGGCTGCGAGATTTTCTACAACACAGCAGTTACCACGTATTAATCGTGGCACTACGGTGATATATCAGCAAAAATGTGCTGCTGTACACACAATTCAGTAGGCGACAAGACCAAGTGTGGTTCCTCTTTTTTCTTAGGAGGTTTACATTGTGGCTCTGCATCAGAACAGCTCAGATGAGTCAGTCAAGTCTTGACTTTGAATCTTTGTTTTCTCCTTTTAATTAGAGAACAAGAGGAGCCTGACATAGAAAACCCAGAAGCAAGCCGAATGTAAGTAAAATATCTGTAGTTACGCATTTTCATTCATTCCATTTCCATTCCTCCATTCAGAAACACCAATTTCAGGACATGGTTGCTCACCGAAGACCTAATATGTCACCTGAACCTGACATAACACCTGAAGCTCAGGTGTTATGTCAGGTTTTTGTGATGTTAAAAAAGAGACCAGACACCTCTGCAGCATGATGCTGCCACCACCTTACTTCACAGTTGGGACTGTGTGTTGAGGCTTGAAAGCTTCCCCCCTTTTTCCTCTAGATGTAAGGAAGGTCATTAAAACCAAACACTTCAGTTATAGTTTTATCAGACCCTAGGACATTACTAAAAAAAAAAAATAATCAAACTGTCCTTTTGGTTTTGGGTCAGAACTTGATGGTTTGGTATTATCTGTAGAAATGTTACTGATAGGCTTTAGGCATCCTGTCTGACCATTTTCTGTCTGGTCTTGTTTTAACAGTTACAATAGGGTAAATATTTGACACACCACTGATTTTTCAAGCTTTTCCTCTTCCAAAGAATGAAGAAGTCTGTAAAATTCATCATAGGGACACCTGAACTGTGAAACAAAATGTAAAAAAACATATCCAGACAATCCCATTGTATGATTTTTAATTATTAATTAGTATGTTATTGTCTGAAATTAGTACTTGATCTCCTAGCAACCAGCAAGAATTCATTCTCTCACAGAACTGTTAGTTCATCTTTACAAAGCCCTCCTATCCTTCGCTCATTACTTGTATTAAGTACACCAGTGTGAACTGGTTAACTGTACTAAAGACAACAATCCACACACTCAGTATCTTTCTATCACCGCCACTACAAAAAAGTTTCGGTCTCAGGTTTTTTTATTTATTTATTTTTTTTACTTTAAGCCCTTCATGGCTGGGTCTTCCAACCTTCCACTTATTGCATTCAAAAAATGCCAATCAAATATATCAAGATCATATTATTTATACTTCTCTCTCAAGTTTGGTCTGGAGCCTTGAAAATAACCTCTACTATCGTCATCCTCCTCATTGGTTTGTGCTCATTGGTCCGTTTCTGTCTTCTGAACACAGGAAGCGTGCCGCTGCCAAACATCTAATAGAGCGCTATTACCACCAGTTAACGGAGGGCTGTGGGAATGAGTCTTGCTCCAACTCCTGGTGTGCCTCATCAGCGGGATTCAGCCGCATGGACAACAACGCGGCGGCAGTCAAAGCTCTCGAGCTCTACAAGGTCAACGCCAAACTATGTGACCCACACCCTTCGAAGAAAGGCACGGCGTCCACGTACCCGGAGAGCAGCGCTCACAGCAACTCGGCCTGCAGTAACAGGAAGCTGAACCATAAAGATGTCCACGCTGTTAGAGACAATTTCAAAGGTGGGTCCATTCAAGACATACGGAACGTTTGCTAAGATGGCGTTTTGCCTTTTCTCTTCATGAAACATTTGTCTCTGTACGCAGATATAAATTACCTGACAGAGGAGAAGGTGTACGAGATCTTGGGCATCTGTGGAGAGAAGGAGGATTACTCTCCTCTGATCCGGGTAATAGGTCGGGTATTCTCCAGCGCCGAAGGCCTGGTGCAGAGCTTCCGGAGATCCAAACCTCACACAAAGGAGGAGCTAAAGTCCCTCCAAGAAAAAGACGAGGACAAGGATGAAGATGAAAAGGAGGCGGCTGCGTGCTCTGCCACAGCCATGGAGGAAGACTCCCCCACCTCCTCATCGTCACGGCTCGGCGAATGCTCCTCAGGAGAAAACGACGTCCAGAAGTTGGCCCCGGATGAGGTTTCGGTGGACATCGAAGCCGTGCGGCGGGTGTATGAGCGCCTGCTCTCCAACGAGAAGATAGAGGCCGCTTTCTTGAATGCACTCGTCTACCTCTCACCTAATGTCGAGTGTGACCTGACATACCACAATGTGTATTCAAGAGACCCCAACTATCTGAACCTGTTCGTTATAGTGATGGAGAACAACAACCTGCACAGTCCAGAATACCTGGAGATCGCTCTGCCGCAATTCTGCAAAGCCATGAGCAAACTCCCCCTGGCCGCCCAGGCCAAGCTGACTCGCCTGTGGTCCCACTACAGCGCCGAACAGATCCGCCGGATGATGGAAACCTTCCAGCAGCTCATCACCTTCAAGGTGATCAGCAACGAGTTCAGCAGCCGCAACCTGGTCAACGACGACGATGCGGTCGTGGCGGCCACCAAGTGCTTGAAGATTGTTTACTATGCAAACGTGCTCGGAGGCGACCTGGACACGGAGAACAACGAAGACGAGGACGAGGAGCCCATCCCAGAGTCCAGCGAGCTCACCTTGCAGGAGTTGCTGGGCGAGGAACGGCGGAACAAAAAAGGCCCTCGAGTGGACCCTCTGGAGACAGAGCTGGGAGTCCGCACCAACGACTGCAGGCGGCCGCTCATTCCCTTTGAGGAGTTTGTGAACGAGCCTTTGAACGAAGTGCTGGAAATGGACAAAGACTACACTTTCTTTAAGGTGGAGACAGAAAACAAGTTCTCCTTCATGACCTGCCCCTTCGTCCTGAACGCCGTCACCAAGAACCTGGGCCTGTACTACGACAACCGCATCCGCATGTACAGCGAGCGGAGGATCACGGTGCTCTACAGCCTGGTGCAGGGCCAGCAGCTCAACCCCTACCTGAGGCTCAAAGTGCGCCGAGATCACATCATTGATGACGCTCTGGTCAGGGTACGTGTGGACAATGCCGACGTTTGCTGGCTCCCGCAATCGATGAGGTGTAGTCATACCAGGTTGTTTTTGTTGTTCTTGCAGCTGGAAATGATAGCAATGGAGAATCCTGCCGACCTGAAGAAGCAACTGTATGTGGAGTTCGAAGGCGAACAAGGCGTTGATGAAGGAGGAGTGTCCAAAGAGTTCTTCCAGCTGGTAGTGGAGGAGATCTTCAATCCTGATATTGGTAAGAAATCCCAACAAGTGCTCAACGTGTCACCCACATGCTACCCTGACTGTATGAACGGACTTGGACTAATTCCACAGGATTCTTCTCGCTCAAAAGAGGATGCTTCTCTTCCACGGTCATGGTTCTGTTTTTTTCTTCATTCAGGCATGTTCACGTACGATGAACACACCAGGCTGTTCTGGTTCAACTCGTCGTCGTTTGAAAACGAAGGCCAGTACACGCTGATCGGCATCGTCCTCGGCCTGGCCATCTATAACAACTGCATCCTGGACGTGCACTTTCCCATGGTCGTCTACAGGAAGCTGATGGGCAAGAAAGGAACCTTCAGGGACTTGGCTGATGCTAATCCGGTGAGCTTCACTTCAGGATCGGTTCAAGCAGCAGTCGATGAGTTGAAGGTTTTTGCTGACATTCAGTTGTGTTTTGAAAGGTTTTGTACCAGAGTTTGAAGGAGCTGGTGGAGTACGAGGGCAATGTGGAGGAGGACATGATGATCACCTTCCAGATCTCCCAGACGGACCCGTTTGGTAACAGACTCATGTACGATTTGAGGGAAAATGGGGACAAGATTCCAGTGACGAATGAAAACCGAAAGGTGAGCCAAACTGATGCCACCCTTCTTCTTCACTGCAACACTTTCTGCCATCTGCTGATGACGTGTGTTTCCACAGGACTTTGTAGCTCTGTATTCTGAATATATTTTAAACAAAAGCGTTGAGAAACAGTTCAAAGCGTTCAGGAGAGGCTTCCACATGGTCACCAACGAGTCGCCGCTAAAGTACCTGTTCAGACCAGAGGAGATCGAGCTCCTGATCTGCGGCAGCAGGGTGAGATCCGGAAACATCCGTCAGGAATCTGGAGTTTTGGTTGTGTCTGGGAACCTGGGTTTGAGTTCCTCTCTCTCTCATTCAGAACCTGGATTTTCAAGCTCTTGAGGAAACAACAGAGTACGACGGCGGTTATAACAAAGACTCTCGAATTATTAAGTAAGAAAGCAACTTTTTTCTCTAGGTCTGCATTATTATTGTGTGTTAAAGATGTGGTCTGTCTGTTATATATACTTTCTTCCTTGTGTCTGTACTTCCCTTCCTTTTGTGCTTGCTTCCTTCACTTTTCCTTCTTTTCACCATAACCCAATTTGTTCCCCGTCTTTCCTTTTTTCACTGTTCTTTTCTTAACTTTTCCTTTCCTTTAATTTTTTTCTTTCCTTCCTTCCCTTTTTTCTTTTTCTGTACCTTCCTTCTTGCTTTTTTATTTGCTTTTTTTCCATTCCCCTTTTCCTTCCTCATTCGCTCTTTTTCCTCCCTTGCTTTCTTCCTTCCTCTCTTACTCCCTCCTTCCTCTTCTGATGTAAACCTAGAGGTTTAGTGACTATAAGCTGGAGATTCTGTAGTTTTTCCACTACATTTGGTTAAGAGAACTTAAACCATAAACATGCAGAATGTGATAAGAAACAGCAGGTGAAGAGTTTTTCCTCCAGCGGTTGACTCCATGCTGTGATGACAGCTTCTGTTCTGACTGTGGGATTTGTCTCCTGCAGGGAATTCTGGGAGACGTTGCATTCTTTCAGCGAGGAGCAGAAGCGCCTCTTCCTGCAGTTCACCACCGGTACTGACAGAGCGCCTGTGGGCGGGCTCGGCAAGCTGAAGATGATCATAGCCAAGAACGGCCCAGACACAGACAGGTGAGGTGTCACCACGACAACCGTCCTGCTCCAATAGGCCACCGGTCAGTCACACAAGGTTCCCCAGGTCAGAAGGAGAGCTTCCTGTCTCGCTGAGTCAGAATGTGAGGCTGACTGAGCCTCACATTCTCAGTCAGCCTTAAGAAAATATTCTGCTAAATTACCATTAAAACAAAGTTAGGGCTTGTAAATTCATTAACAGGCAAATTCAAACACACACAAAAATAATTGCATAAACGACTCAAAGGCACATGCTTCCTAAAGAAAAGTATCCTTTAATGTCCCACAGTGAGGAGGTTCAGTTTAACCAGCTGCTAGTTAGAGGTAGTAAACTCATTTAAAAAAATATATAGGAACAGAGACTGTAGAGTAAGGGGTAAATTTATGAAAATAATACTGTCCAGTTATTAACATTATTTAACATAGACACTTAAACTGTTAACAGTTTTGTCAAAATGACATTTTTAAATGATATATCTTTCTAAACAAGGGCTGAATTGTTTCCTACTCATTGCATTTAATTATATTTTTGCTCTTTACTACAAAGAACCCTACAAAAATGTTGCCATTGTTTTGAAAATGGTGTCAAATATTTTTCTTAGGATCAGTATTGAGCTTCAAATATTACTGTCGTAACACCACCAGTAGGAGGCGCATTTGCCTAGTAAACTCTTATTTTTCTGTCCTTCCTTTATTCTTCTTTAGTTTTTCGTTTTCCCTGAACTTCCTGTCATCTTGTTTTCCTGTCTGCAGGTTACCAACATCCCACACCTGCTTTAACGTGCTGCTGCTGCCAGAATACAGCAACATGGACAAGCTGAGAGAGAGACTGCTGAAAGCCATCACCTATGCCAAAGGGTTTGGCATGCTCTGAGCCCCCACTACTAACAGACTCCTTCTCTGAAAGCCCATGAACCCCCGCCCCGCCCCGTCCCGCCCCCTGCTTTATCAGACACAATCCAAACGGCGACAGAACACGGACCAGGAGGAGAACGAGAGGACAAACGGTTCCAGCTGAGCACTCTAGTAGTTTTGCTGCTGTGCCTGCATCATCTTCCATCAGTCAGTGTAAGCACAGAGGCCTCCTGAACTTCCCACTCCCACATCCACAGTATGTGAATGTGTCGCAGCCTCCTTTTGGGTTTTCCATGTACAGAGAGGATAGTTTTCCTTATTTATTTTTACGTTTCAGTGGGTTATCTCATGGCTGCCTGTTAGCTTCCCTAATCTGGGGAAAGGGGGATAGAGTCCAGTCAATGTTAAGATAACCTGGTCTAACAGATGATTGAAGGTTCCCCACTAAAGCTTCACTGACCATTCCACTCTACTGTTGCTTAAACACAATTCAGATCAAGGTAAGCATTGGGAAATTTACTGTCCTTTGGTCCAAAATGGCACATCATCTAAATTAAAGTTCAAGTTTGTTTCTGGGCATTTGTTCTTGCTCTGGGTGGGGGTTTGGTGGGAAGGGGTTACACCACAGGTTAGAATCAAATCTTTATCAGATCAGAGCTGTGTAAAGTGCACTTAGACATTTTCAGAATGTTTTTTTTTTTTTTGTTTCTTTCTTGGCCACAGGTCACCATGATTGTTTGGAGATTTTCATTTCCTTGTCTTCCTGTGTTGACAATTCCAAATAAACACAGTGTTTATATATATATGAGTGCAGTAGAAACTGCAGCGCCATATTGTGCAACATCTACACATGTAGACTAAAGAGGATGTTCTCCATGTGCCAACCTACCAGGGAAACCAGATATTTACAAATGCTGTGTATAAAACACAACCTGCTTTAGCTTTTTTGTGACGATGAATCAAGCTAAACAACCTGTTTAGGCTGGTTGGGATCACAAAAAAGATTTTTGTTTGGTTAATATCAGAGTAGGGAAACGTTCTTCAAATGTGCAAGTTTTCTTCCGTTGCCTCGGGATTTGGTATAATTGTCCTTTAAGCTCAAGTCAGATGAAGGTTTTGTTCCATTAACTTCTCATAGCAGTTAGCTCCTCATAACTGGTTTAGTAGAGCTCCATTACCCACCTTTTCAGCTCTGATCACTCATTTTCTGAGGTCAGGATGTTATGGACACTACAAAACACAGACTGTAATTTCATCAGTTTTAGCTTCTTCAAAAATGACATTTTGGGGAATTTCATTTTTTTGGGACAGCCCCAAAAATGAGTCCCTTTGGGAGCGTCGTTACAAACCGTAATCTGGCTTTACGCTTTGGTTTTTCAGTTGAGGCTTCTTCATTGCTGAGCAGCGTTTCAGGCCATCTTGATGCAGGACTCGTTTCAGTTTTAGCTGTTGTTCTGGTGTCGAGTCACACATTTCACACCAGAACCCGTTCATCTGTGGGAAACGGAACCCGTCGTCTTCCACTGTGACATGTCGAGACACTCCCATGCTGTTTGTAGTTGCATGTAACAGTTTTAGCAGCTGTGTGGTACCTACAGGTATCTCAAACATGAACCAGACTTGTTTAGGTTCACAGTTTTCATTTCTTGGCTGAGTTCTTTAATTTGCGACGACGTCACACAAGGAATCAGTTTGAGATCTTGCGTTAAAATACATCAGAAGCTTCATCTGCACTATACCCCAAATAGCTTAAAGATACAGGAATCTTAGTGTATGTAAATAATAAACATCTTATATTTAGCAAATAGAAATAATTTAGGTAATCCTGATGGCCCTACAACAGCTTTGTCTGCTTTAACGTCAGACAGGAAATGAAAAGGTTGGATGTTTCAAGCTGTGGTGTATGTAAATATCTGGTTCCGTCTCAATACATTTGCTAACCGTTTGTCAGGTAAAAACTCCCGTTTGTTTCATCCACATTTGGTTTTAACGTTGAACACTTAGGAGGCTCGCACTGCAGCAGCTTATCTGGAACCTTCTGCACAGACAGAGTCAAGAAGCTACCAATAGATCTCAACAGTTTGGCTTCTCTGGTCTTTAGTGCTTGGACTGTAGTCGGCGGTGGGACGGCTCAACGCCATCCTTGCTCCTTGCTATGGGACACAAGCACCACCATGAGTAGAAGAACCCTACTAAAGGTTTGCTGACCTGTCAGAAAAATCCACAAGTCACTTAGTCTCAGGCAAAGCTCCATGGTGACTTTCCTAGCAGTTCATCTGGGCAAGGTGTTCCGATTGTATTTGGATCTCTCTGATGTATGCTGTGAGAAATGCATCATCTAAACAAACTATATGAGCCACTTCCTTATGAACCATTAAAGAAATTACTATGAATGTAAATGTCATTTTGTTTGCATACAGACCAGGCAGAAACAATAAAAGGAACTACAAAAAAGATCTTGTTATATTTTACCAATTAGTAAGAGGACCTGACAACCATCGTGTATCATAACCGTACAAATGCCCATCATTTTGTCGTCAAACATTGTCCATCTTTACTTTTCCAGTTCTTCAGTTTTAAAAGGTGTTCTCTAATTCATACATAAACCCACTAACATGGTCCCCAGCAGGTTCTGCCTCATAACATGTCTGGAGCTGTTTCCAGGAATCTGGACCATTTTATTTTGGCAGTATTGGTGGAGCACCAAAAATAGTTTTTCAGGACCTGGATTTGAAGATTAGTCCATAAAATTTGAGATTTGCACTCTGGGAAGACATTTCCAGAGTCTTAATGTTAGTCTGCATATTCTTTCCAAAACCAACCTGAAATTACTCATGCCACTAGTAAATTTCAATTCCAGATGATTTTAACTCCAAGGAGTTTGTCTCTAAATCTGATAGGTAAGGGATAATTTTGAGCTAATTGCATGGATCTTGCATAAAGCTGAGCAATGTTGACCTTCAATATTTCAGTAACATTGTGCATCCTCACAAATTGATGCCTCTGCCGGCAACATATGGGTACTCAGTGTGTCCTGAGATATGAATGCGTGACCTGGACTCTTCTAAACAGACATCGGGTCTCATCTCATTGTAAGACATTTGGATTTTCAATGTGGAACCCTGTTTTTGGTTGGTGCGCTCTGTTCTGGTGGTTTCACTGTAGGTTATGGCAGTGGAGTTCCAGAAACTTCATCCCTTGGTTGTTCCTGGGATGATCCCACACAGTCTCCATTTATACTCCAAAGAACATCAGCAAAATATGATGGCTACTTTAATCTGATGGCCTTAATTAAAACCCCACTAGGTGGCAGTATCAAGTAAGAATTAAAAAGTCACATTAAGGCCACTACAACTGAGTAGTATAGAGTTACACATTCATTATGGATTCATCTCTTCATTGTATCTGAATCTCTTGTTCTCTTCTGACCATTTTAGGTAGAAAATCATCATGTTCTTATTGTCATCATTACAGTTTTTTTGTTTAAACTTTGAAGTCATAACAGGTTGGGTGATATTTAGCATGGTTCTGTTAGCATTGCTTTTGTGTTCAGTGCCTGTAGACCTCACCAGGCTCATCCTTATGAGCCCAACTGGAAAGACACAATGGAGAACTTTAAAGGCAGCCTTTTTTATTTTAGTATATTTTGTATGGGGATAGTGAGTAGAAACACTGTCCAACTGTTTCATTTAGTGAGTATAAAAGCTCTACAGTGCCAAAGACGACAAGCCTTCGCTATCTCTTTGTAGACTAATTTCCCAGCAAACATCACTCATCATCTCTGAGGCTTTTGACCTCATTTGACAAGTTAGCGAGCCGCTGATTGAGTTTACGCTGAGAGGATTCATATTGATTTGTGAGCTTTCGAAGTTTGATCGTCATGACGTCCACACTGCCTTCAATCCGGTTGACTTTATCCTCCAAATCCTTGGCATCAACAGCAGCTACCAGCGACTCATCTATGAGATTATCCTTCATCAAAATGGCCCTTCCCTTGTCCTCCAGAGCATATTTAGCATCAGGATATTCAATGAGAGCCTCCATTAGATCATCTTTGGATAGTGCAAACAAATCTGAGTAGCCAACACTTCGGATGTTGGCGGTTCTCCGGTTTCCTGCTTTGCTGCCCTTTATTCCAAGGATGCTGATTTCTCCAAAATATGCCCCATCACTGAGGACAACAAATTGCGTCACCCCATCATCTGCCACAACGGCTAGCTTTCCTTCTTTGATTATGTACATTTCCCTGCCAATGTCCCCTTTTTTACAGATGTAGTCACCAGGGCTGAAGACCTGAGGTTGAAGCTTCAGAACCAACTCCACAAGTAAACCTGCTTCACAGTCTTGAAAGATACGCACTTTTCTCAGAGTCTCCAGGTGGACGTTGATGGCTATCTCAGCCTTAAGCTTGTCAGGCAGATTCTTTAGTACCAGTTTCTCGTCACAGGACTTCCCCTCTGTCCACAAGTAGTCAAACCACTTCACCACCCTTGCCTCCAGATCTTTCGTGACCTTCCGAAATTGCATGTACTGCTTGATTGAGTCAATCTTGGCCTGAAACTCCACGCGCGCAGCATTCATGTTGGAAATCATGGCACCAACATTGCCTACAATTGTTGCAAAGATCAAAACCCCAGTGAGAAAGTCGGCTACAACAAAAAAGTACTCTATGTCCCTGACTGGAGGTGGGGTCTCTCCAATGGTTGTCAAGGTAAGGGTGGACCAGTAAAAACAGTAGATGTACTGTCTGGTCAGACGAGCATAGTCAGGATTGCTTATGTTAGGATATACCCATGTGTCTGTACCAAAACCAAGAGTCTTGGAGACAGCAAAGTAGAGACAAGCGTTCCAGTGAATGATGATGATAATGTAAAGTACCAGATTTGCAATTCGAAAGATGTTTGGAAAGTTAGTTCGAGTTTCCGTCCGGTCAAAGAACTCAAAGAGTCGAGCTGACCTAAAGAGACGGTTGAACCTCCACTCTGGGTTGTTGATTCCAATATAAAGAAACACAAAGTCAGTAGGAACGATGGACATCATATCTAACTTAAACTGCAGGGTCTTTGTGTACTTTTCTTTTAGCACCTTTTCATCCTTCACAAGCAGTCCTTGCTCCAAGAAACCTGTTGGAACATTGCAAGCTTTAGGAAGTGAACCGTCTGTGACAAAAGCTGAAAGAAATAACTCTGCCTTTGCTTACCAGTCCTGGCTCTCACAAAGGTGTCTACATAGTAGATAGCATCTGATATGTAGTCCAAAGCCATCCACAGTGTTGAGTTAGCATTTTGGAGTTCGTTAAAACATGCCCTACATGGAGGCAAAGTCGTCAAGAAAAAGTCGACAGTAGTGAATGAAAATAAAGTGATACATGAAATGGATTTAGAAAGTTACGGAAACCCAAACCTTGCCACAAGAAACATCAGGTTGTAGAAGACCGGCACCGAGACTGTGCACAGCCAGTTGTAGTACGTATCGGTAGCAGGGTCCATGATCCACACCTCCTTCCTGGTTGATAGGCCACGGTGAGTAGACAACAGCTTCATTAGTGAGGACAGTGTACTATTCATTACCACAACCACAGAGCTTGACTTTATAACAAAATTATGACAAATAGAGCATCAGTAGACATACGGTAAATGTCTTTAACTTCCCATGAGGACGTCGGTGTACCACTCAAATTCAAGAAACTGATTAAGGTACTTACGGTGGCTCTTTTTTATCATCCTTTTTGTCATCTTTCTTTTCATCCTTCTTTGCGTCCTTCTTATCATCTTTCTTCTCATCCTTTTTCTCATCCTTCTTTTCCTCCTTCTTTTCATCCTTTTTCCTAAAAAAACAATTTTTTAAAAAGCCAGATTAGGGGAACGTGTCAGTAAGGAATATCACAGATCAATAGACTGGTGGTTCTGAATACAAATCAGGCACAACATTATGACCAGTAAAGTGAATACTTTTTGTTGTTACAGTGACACATGTGCATATTTCACATGATTCATCTCATCAATTCAAAATATGAAACGGATATGTTATATAGATCAATTGCACACAGAGCCAATGAAAAGCCACGTTTTAGTTTATGATATGTATTTCATAAGAACACATCCACACCATGTGCACTTTAAAAAAAACAAATGTTTAGTGTCTATTGACAACAAAATCTCCTTCTTGACTTCAGCTGGTTTGCAGTGCCCGTCTCTGCTGTAGAATCATGAACATTTGAGGCCTGCAGAGCTTTTTATGTTGTTCTACGTTCTTCTCCAACCTCCTACATGAAGTCCTGATGAGCTCTTAGGGCAGTGGTTCCCAAAGTGTGGGGCGCTGCAGGGGGGCACGGGAAGCAGTATGGATAAATAAAATAAAAAAACAGTTACACAAACGTGTTTCACTGTAAAGATGGTTTGCAGTGTGTTTTGTTGCGACCTGAAGTGTGAAATGAACTTCAGTGGAGTTTGAAAACAAAATATGTGTATAGGTTTATGTCTGGTTGAACAATGTGTGTGCCCAACTGATTTTCTTTTTTGGGGGTGAATTTTTATTGTAATCCATATGGGGCCCAGAAAATCTTTGAGAACCACTGCCTGAAGGTAACTTTGGTGGACTGGACACTAACCATTGATCGGGCCGTTAACAATTACTTTTTTTTTATGACAGTATCGCTCATTGGAAGGTTCGCCACAGTTTCATGTTTCCCATCGTATATTCCTGGAGTACCAAAGTCCAGAAAGTACCAAAGTCCTAAAAATGGCTTTTCAACACTTCATACACACACAGTTATTGACGACTGTGTCTGATTTGTTTTTGAATTTCTTTAGATTGGGGCTTCATGCGATGCGTTTTGAGATCTTTTTCCCGGCTTCATGATTCCAGACTTACCATGCGTACTAAACTGAACAACAGATTTTCTAGAATTTGGAAAGGGAAAATGTTTTTTTAAAAAAAACAAGTCTACCTTAGAAACTCTTGGTGCATCCGTAAAACCAAGAACTGAAAGCAGATGTAGTCTTATTCATTGTCCTGAACTTTGGGCTGTGGACGTGTTCATGGTCAACTCCACAACCCGTCACTGTTATGCAGACTTTCTGATTCAAGGTTTGAAATGAAGCATTGGCAGAAGGACAGTATAACCATCTGCTGACTTCAACTGGGCTTTATGCTCTTCACAGCCTACTTTTTCTTTTCAATAATATTAACTCTCAAACAATCAATCCAAGTCCATGTTTATGAGCAACAGTATTGTAAGCCTACCGGCTGCCCTGCACAGTTTTTTAGAAACTTTTGCACAGTTTCAATTTACGTGCTACCAGGATTGTTTGTGTTCATGCTGTGGCACTTCAAAACCAGGAGTGACAGGTCAGTCACCCCTTAAGTACCTGCACTCTGATTGGTAGGAGATTGAATCCACCTGGTTCTCATCACTCCATCAGAGAAGAAAGATGCAGTAGAGGGGTTTGGCAGAGGGGAGTGGCTTGCTGGCAGTTTGTCAGAACAGTATGAAGTAAAAGGTTTTATACAGAGGCGTTTATGTCAGCTCATCTGACATAAATTTATGAGACAATTTGTGACTTACCCATCGTTGTTGTTGGAGTTGTTTGTATTTTGCGCAGCTAGGGACCACCGTTTCTCCCTGCAACAGGAACAAATGGAGAAGTTCATTCATTTTGATAAAGTCCCCCAGCAGACAGAGAGAGAAGCATCAGGCTAGATGCTAAGCTAGATATGAGGAACTGCGTGGTTATCCACAGCTCACCGATCTGTCCTCTGGTTGCTGAGGCCGGACTCTCCAGGACCAACGCTGCTCCTTCCAAAGCGCGTCATGTTTGAAAGCCTTTGAGAAGCGAACCAAAAAAATGATTTGCTGGTTAGAAAAATAGCGAGTCTCGCCTGAGACTGTCAAACAAGCCTCCCGAAAGTAGTCGTCTTTATCTGCAGGTTAAGAAAGCTGTGGCGCTTTTTAAAGCGTGAGTTCTTGTTTCTTGTCTTGTTGCAAGTTGGGATAAAATAAAATATGCAATGTTGTGGGATTGGGTCTCTCAGTGACTACAGTGATTGGCTGTACTGCCAATATAAGGAAGACTGTGGATGTTAGTGCCAAGACATCTTCCTCTGTATTAATGCATATTCATGTATATTTGGTGTTTGAACTATTAAAATGGCAATTATAAGCATTTTTAGAGGTGGTCTCAAGGATTTGCAGATTTTAGCACCCAACAGCTTCAGATCAACTTTGAGGACTCATTATAGAAACGTATACATATTTTTTCATAAATGACACTAACAGAAATTGCAATATCTAAGTACAATAGAGTATCTCATCATTTGCTACAGACACACAAACATATTTTTTTGGCACACATGGAACCCCATAATCCACTGTTTAGTGAGGCTTTATCTGCTCTCACCTGGACAGAAGTCCTGTTCCTACTGCCTGCTGCTGGGGCTCCATCCTGTAACACAGGACAGTCAGTCTGGCACACAGGTGCTACGACAACACATGACAGAAATATTAATCATGAGTCAATGCCTCATAGTAAACATGCTTTTCCAAAAATAGGCACCAAAATCTCTGGCTTGACTGGTTACTTTTGCTATTTTAGGAAATAATAATGGTACTTCTGACTCGTGCCACAGACAACTGAGATAGTACCTGGTGTAAGTGTACTGATAATGTAACCCTCAGAAGTATAGTTACTTTGTTAATCCTACTTAGGTTGAAAGGTTTTGTCTGATTTAATGTCCGAGAGAAAAACAAAGATTCAGTGTCATGTATATAGGGAGTCTGTTTGTTTTAAAGATCATCAGTGTTACGCAGGTCCAGCAGGACTGCAGACCGACGCCGTGATCATCCAGCGTTTTTATCGTTAATTCAGGCACAAACTTCAGCTCTTACATTAGAAACCATTTATCTCCTGTCTGCAAACTGAACGAGCGGACGACGTGTCTGAATTATAAATAAAGCCAGAATTGGTTTGTGTTTTTCACATTAGCTCATTAAGCCTCTCCAGTGCGAGTTCGCTGAAATCCTTTTCTCCCAGATTACAGAAACTAAAATTAGATTTCCAGACCAACGTGACTCGCTAAGCCTCGGACTCGAGCAGTTTTCTTCACTTGAACCACCTCAGCAGTTGAAATTTACCTGAGTGTAAATGATGACGATGATGAGAAAGATGATGACGAAGAAGATGATGATGATGATGATGAGGAGCGTCTGTGTTCAGGGTGAGCTCTGATTAAACTCCATCCTGCTGTTTCACACCCAACAGAGCAACACTCTCCTCCAGAAAATAACACGTCACCAGGGAGGAAGCGCAGCTCAGTGAACGAAGTCGTCTCCTCGCTCTGCGGAGTTCGTCCTCTGCTTGTGGAGGCAATCCTTATCGTAGTGACACCTCCCAGCAGGAGGTGAGAAGAGGAGGAGGAGGAAGGGAGCGAGACATTTCTCCTCCCTCAGCTGCGAACCTCGCCCAGGTCGTTGAATCCTGACGGACTGATGGATCTTAAACATCGTTTTAGAGTCATTGACTCTCTTTCTCAGTCAGAAGACATCAGTTCAGTGACACCACTAATCTCTGAGCATTAAAATGATTCTGTGATGTAAAAAAATAAAAAATAAAAATGAGCCCATGACCAGTAGTGGCTTTTGATTTGGGCCATAAAGGCAGCTGCCCAGGGCGGCAGCACAAATGGGGCGCAGAATTTTCTTTTCTAATTTACTAGCTCAGCTTCTAACAAGCTGGAAAAGTTTTCTATTGCTTTCGTGCACGTTGAGATGAAACTTGGCTTGGAATCTGTTTGTATGATTGAAATGTATGTATATATATATTTTTAGTAAAGTGCCTTGAGGTGACACGTGCCACTATATCTATTTGGAGCCAAATGTTTACATATGTTAAAAAAAAAAAATTAAAAACAGACACACACACCTCTTTTTCTCACTGAAGTTAAATCAAACCAAACTCCTCGCTTTAGGTCAGTTAGAATCAGAAAAATTATTTCTATTAGCTAGATGCTACAAAAAGTGACGGAAAAAATATAGCAGAGATTTATTTATTAACGTCTTTAAAGTCAGAGGTTTACATACAGAATGCTTACTATCTCTTTAAACAGTGAAGGAAAACCCAAATGATGATGTCATGGCTTTGGACCCTCCTGATAGGTTAATGGAAAAGGCCAGTACTTGAACAGGAATGCATTTCAATTTCACCCTGCATTACTTTTAGCCGTTGCACTATGTCCTCATTCAGCTATGAATCACATAGCAAACTGCTATTTATGTTTACTGATAGTATTTTTAAAGCACTAACTGCAACACTAACAGGACTTTATGCAGTCTGAGCTCCTTCCTTATTTCTATCCCCTCCAGTCTGAGCAAATCCTCTTAGAGTGGAGAGCTAAAGCAAAACATCACGACTCCACCTGCAGCTCAAAGAGGAGTGGGACAATCCTGGTATCCTCAGCTGATCTAAAATGATCGCCTCCTGTTTCCCTTTGCCTGCCTGGCTATCAGCTGAGGGGGTCAACACCAGGACAACAAGGACAATGGGAGAACAGGGTTGCTGTCTCAGATTCTAGGCGTTTCCTGTTGCCTTCTTCCAGTTCACTCCCACTTCAGTTTCCTTCAAAAGCAAATGGACAGAGCATCACTTTTCCCACGTTTCGTTATGTCGCGGTCTCTTTCCAAATTGTGCCAAATCAATCTCTTCTACAAAATTCTCAAATCACTGAAATGATAAAGGGTTTCCTGTCGAAACAGGAAACAAGAAAAGCTGCGGGATGGTTTTCTTTTCAGTGGGTTGGAGTACTGCAACGCTGTCTAAAATGCTGCTGCCAGAGTCCTGACAGGCCGTGTACATTCAGGCAGTTCGTTTTTAAATTAAACCCCCCAGCATTTTCATTTTTCTTTTTAAACCAAAATGAAAAATTGGGCAACGAACCGGTTTGTTAGCAAATTTGGTTATTTCTTGTCTCAAATGATAAAACGAACTTACTGAAAGTAAACAGACCGTAGACGGAGCCCTGAGCAACACCAGGGAAACAGAATGACCTGTGGGTTTTGATGTAACAGTTGAAAAAAACCCCCCAAAATATAAAAAAAAATCAACCATCCATTTATTCAGAATTATGATGAGTACGTATCACAGTTGTTTTCATATTTCTGTCTCAGGGATTCGTTCCAGTTGGTCTCCGGGGTGATTAATTTTCTGAGACTCCCACCCAGAGCTCATCATCTCCCACATGTGCATTAATACCAGCCGGGTGGGTGGGCTCGGCTGTGTGAACTAAACCCCTTGGCTGCTCCTGTACGTCAGTGAAAACTTCAGTAGGACGGGAAAAGCTGATCAAACAGGGAAGTCACAATTAATTCCCAGGCCTGCTGATGTGCTAACGAACTGCTGACAGTGTTGTGCCTCGCCAATTAACTCCATTACAGCCTGAGCTCTGTCAGCGTCGCCATGGGAACGTTTTGTCCCCATCAAACACCTGATGGCTAGAAGATGTTCCAGCGTTACTGAGAGGCCAGTGAAGGATCCAGGCGATTATAGGAGCAACATCACCGACTGACAGACCAGTAGTAAACAGAAATGAAGCCACTCAGTAGTGGCCTAATCAAAGGCTGAATTGCATTAATATGTCATGGATAACCTCAACCTGACATTCATGCAGGGAATGTATCCAATGTGATGCAGGTTGAAACATTCTGAACAAAAAAAGAGAAGAAGAAAAAAAAAGTCCTCCATCGTGTTGGAAAATTTAACAGCATAGTGCCACCTGGTGGCAGGCAGAGGAAGCAGGCAGCGGCTTCCAGCAGATTCGGGAGGCGGCTGCTGGTTGGTCATAACAGCAGAAAGATCTACTGGTTGTCATGAAGGGGTTGAAGACATTCAGTTGGAGACCGGGTCGTTTAATTTGGAGAAACCAGCTCTAATATGAAGCCGTCAAAAAATTATATTGTTGGATTTTTTTTTTTAGCTGCTATTTTTCATATTTGGTCATTAGTTTGCCCGGCTGTCTGGTCCATGGTTCTGTATGAACTGACAAAATCCCAGGAAACTGCTCCAGCCAGAAACCCGCCAGTGTGACCTCTGTGCGGTGAAGGTCGGCGCTCCACCGCGTCGCAGTGGACAGCGGATCCTCACACCCAGAAACCCAAACAGCTTCCTTCATCGCCACCCACTGCAAAGGAAGAACTGCTACACTTCCAAGATTGGTCTTAAGATCTTAAGATCATTGAGCTAATAGCAGTGGAAATTAACCCCTGCCTGGGGGCAGAGAGGCAGGAAGAATGCGATGCATTAAGCAAGCTGCTGGCTCTGCAGGCTTTGGGCTCGGGGTAAGGTGAAACCCTGAAACAACATCCCTGGTGTTAGCTGGCCTGCAGCAGCTCCCTCCTATAATTACAGAGACATGCATCTGCAACTGAATCCCACAGCCTCCACCTGCCTGCACAGCCAAAGCAGAATGACTTTCACAGTTACAGAAATCCTTGAGTCACTTGAGACCCCACGATCCCCCTCCCTCTCAGGTCTATTAGGTTCATTCATTCATGTGTGAGGAGGATCAAATCCTCTGCAGAGGGAGAAAACAGGCCCAACGTGTCTTCAAGAGATTCTTTTCAAAGCATTTTGATCGTCATATTTCATCATTGTTCTTAAACAACTGAGAAGAGGCCGAAATTCTCTCTTCTACTGCCTGACGTCAGCTACAAAGTGGCTTAGGAGACCCAAAGTCAGACAGTTTAAAGGGAAATTTCCCCACTATTCTGGCATTTAGGGAAAAAAAGGTCAAAATAATAAGATTGGTCACCCAAATGACACAAAACAGAAAATATTTAGTCAGATTTAGTCTCAGACCTTGTGATAATGTCTTTTTCGTAAAGTTTTGTTGATCGTCTTGAAACAATCATCTCCTTCCCCACAAGCAGTTTGGGTTCACATTGAAGAACTCCAAATATTACTGAAACGATAAAGGAATTATTAGATTAAGGAAACGTTAGACCCCAAAACACAGGTTTTTAGGTCTTACAAGAATTTCCAGTTACAGTTCGCTTATTTCCCCCGAAATGAGCACCAGCAGCAGGTCCAGCAAAGACAACGCTCTCTCTCTTTAAATAGAAACCATTCCACATCCCTTTGGGTGTCCATTCTAGTGGACAACCCAACAACAAATACTCGATTCCTTTAAAGAGCTTGTTAAGCCTTTCCAGGAACAGGAAGTCCTCCCCCTTCCCTTTTGCAATAACAACGATTCTTTGTCTTATGAATATTATGTTTCACTAGAATACACTTGACTGTTTCTTTCCAAGACAACCTAATTAAAGGGGCCAGTTCTGTGACTAGCAGTGTGTTCTCTAGTTTTAACCATTTCTTACCGTCAACTCTTCACCTTTATTTTAACATAGAAAGTACTCCTGGATCATCATTTCTGTGTTTTTTGTGTATGCTTCCTCTTAAACCCAGTCAGGTGAGCCAAGATGGCTGCCAACAACAAGACCAGTTCTGGTTTTGCTGGAGGTTTCTTCCTGCAACAGGCGAGTTTTCCCCATCTAATGTCGCCACATTTATGTTCAGCATCAGAGATTCCTTTAGAAGTTAGCGTCTTGATGCAGCTGACCGGGTTTCCTCAGGACACTTCCTAGATGGAACGATAAATTTAACCGTTGCTATAGAGTTCGGATTGAACGTCTGTACATTTCTACATCAAAATTGGCCTGTTTTGTTCTTAAAGAACTTGGGAGAAACTGAATTGAATTGCGAGTTTACCCCGGCTGCTCAGTAGGAAACAGTGTCAAATGAAGTGAACCTGTTCAATGGGCGAACAGCAAAGCTCTATCTGTACATGGAAGACTTTGACAGACATCAAATGAAACACAGGACAAAGGTTCACTATACTTTATTTGTCTCCATTTCTGATGAAATAAAGGTGGGTGAACTGATGAAAGGCTTGCTAAACATCAGGTTGAGCATTTAACATCAACATGAGATCCTATGGAGTATTTCGGGTACCAGCATTGGGCAGAGTTAGTTAGCGTTTTCTGAAATGAATGGAGTTCGATACGCCTGCTACTAGTTTAGTTTACTTCCAACTACATCCATAACCAGAAGTTAACCGTTGAAAGGTTGCAAGGCAAGACATGGACTTTAGCACTTAACATGATGACCTTCTTAGAAAGGAGTACAGCATTCCTTCTCCAACTCACTTTGGTATTGCCTTTATACATTTAAAAGATTCTGCAAGGAAACAAAAATGTACATCTGCATAAATATAAAAATGTTCCCACCATGTTTAAATGACTCGCACATTCAGAGTTACGCCACGATGCTGTTTGAAATCCAGCAGAACAAAAAAATCAAAAAAAGAAACAAGAAATGTTAAAAACAAGTCAGCACCATTGCCCCGACAGCAGGCTAAAGTGTCTAACAGCCTGGACACGCAAGTCTACATTCAAGGCAAATAAACAAAAAAAAAAAAAGGTTTGAACCCCAGCAGTAAAACCCACAAGAGGAAAAATAGATTAAAGCATCTCATGATCAGAGATAAAAGACACAAAGGGGAAGAGGCTCCCTGGACCGCAGCTTTCCTTACATAGATCAGAAGAGTGAACCGCCCGTTTGAAATCATGGCGTTAATAAAAGTGTGCTTTAGTTTCAGGCACACCAAGAGCTGCTCCAGATGCATAGAGGGAAGGTGCATTTTAGAGGGACCAGATTCACCAAGTCCTGCTCTCTCCAAAACCACCACAAGGGAACAATATGTAGAGGGGACAGACTGGATGAATTACACTCTTCAGTGACGTCCCATGGCTTGTGGGAAACTCATTTACATTGGAATAACTAGACGCTTATTGGCCCTACTGCTAATTTCTTCTCTAAATTTAAGTCTAAAGGCTAGAAAGAGGTGCAGAAGCTAGTAATGAAGGCTGATTACCACAACGCCCCAACAAGCATTTCCTTTCATCAGTTTAAGACTAGTGAGGGTCGACCCATCCCTTCGCATGTGCGGTACCGTTTAAAGGGACGTGTGGGGAGAGATGGAGGGTGCTATATTCCGGACGGTCATGAGTCAACCTGGATCTTGATGTCAAAGCGTCCCTGGTAGCGGTCCTTCTCGTTGTAGTAGAGGTTTTCTCCAAACACTTTGCACTCGATGCGCAGTTCAGTGTTCCGGGTCAGGTTGGTGAACTGCAGCGCCACCAGTGGCTGGAGGTATTGGGGATGATGGCGCTTGCCGTAGTAGGGGTAATACTGCAGAGGGAAGCCCTCGCCTATTCCGTAATATTTGATCTCCCCGATTTTATCAGCATCCTCCTCCCTCTAGGATGTGGGGAAAAAAGAAATGCATTGATTTGGAGGAAAAAAGGAGGGAAAAGGGTGTTTATAAGAAAGAAAGAAAGAAAGAAAGAAAGAAGTTAAAAAGGATTTGATACCTTGTTAGTGCAGTAGAGAGGGATGATGTTGGCCTGGACTTTGGGCTTTGCCTCTTCAGGAATGCTGTCATTGTTGCTGGGAGGCTAAAAAAGACAAATCATAGACGTCTTAACGTGAAAGAAGCAAAGACGGCAGGACAGAAGGGGGAGTGGTTGGACATGTGGGAAAAAGTTACAATTAAGAAAGAACTTGAACAATACAAGAAGGAAAGATAAAGGAAGAAAGGAAGGATGAAAAGAAAAAAGGTAGGAGATAAAAGGAAAATGGCAGCAAATATAAGGTAGAAAGGAAATGACTAAGGAAGATATAAAGGACCCAGAAGGAAATGTGGAAGTAGGACATAAAACATAGAAGTAGTGAGAGCAGAAGTACCCTGGGACGAAAGTTGACGATCCGGTTGAGCTTCACAATCAGGCATGGCTTGCCGTCCTTGAAGCCAAAATCATTGTCTTCAATGCCGGAGCAAGGACCCAGCAGAGTCTTGGGGAACCTGCAAGCCTTAACGCCACCCATGTCGCTCTCCAAGTCACCTCTATGCTTGTAGTCTGCGGGTTGTTCTGAAAGGGCCAGTGGAAGGGGACAGTTGGACATAGAAGCGGTTTTATTTTTCTGCCCGCTTCTCGAACATCCCTTCAAAGAATAAAAGGAAGCCTACCACCGCAGTCCTCAAACAACATGTTGTTGGTCTGAATGTTGTCATCGTAAAGTTTCATGAAGTCCCTCATAGCTTTGACGTAACGCAGGTAGGTCTCCGACTCCCTCACGTTGAAGAACACCTCAGCTTTGTCAACACGTGGGGTGTGTGAAAGGCCTGCAGGGGGCACCAAAGAAGCAGAGTTATTACTGACAGCAGCTTCCCACACGCTGCTGCCGGAACCTTCAAACCTGCCCGAAACTAAACAAAATGCCGTCAGATAAGCAAACACCCCATACAACTTCAACACTCTTTGTTGCAGAAGTTGTTGCAGCTGGAGGGGAACTCTTTGAGAATCTGTACTCTCTAAGAAAATAGACTATAGATTGGAGTTACACCTGCTGGTCAGTAGGTGGCAGTGTGTTCTGTCAAATGAAGTGGCTGAAAGGAACATCTATGAAAACCAACACATAGTGTTTAGTGCCAGGTTTTAAGTGATGGACGTGAACAGCTCAATGTCTGAAGTGAAGAAGAAGTGAGCTGCCAACTTCAGCAGATAACAGGAAGCCGAAAAGAGCAGTTCAGTTTTCAACATTTTCTGCCATGCAACATTGTGGATATAGAAATCTGAGCTAAAGCAATTAGCACTAACTGTGCTAAGTGCTAATGTAGGACACGAAAAGACAGCTTACAAATTGATTCAAATCTTTTTCCACGTCTATGAAGGCCTGAAACAATACCAGTCTCAATTCCCAGACTCTGTAGGAACCCATCAAAAACTCGATCACCCCAAATCTCAACACAAAGAGGAATACTTTCTCTTTGAACAGCAGCTGACTGCCACTTGGCCTCCGACTGGCCCAGTTGCCCTCAGGTGTGCCCAACCTGCTTTGGCAACCTCACTGCAGAGAGTGGCCTCTGGGGAGGCTTCGATGGGACGAGGGTTACCAAACGAAACAACATGCAACAATGCTGATTACGGTCAGAAGGAGCTCAGGTCAATAAATGCTAGACAGACAGAGGCTTCATTGGGATCCTCACTTCCCCAGATTAACACTAGTTTCCTCAAAAGATTATTTTCGCCATGCATTATTTTCCCAGAACTTTTCATGTCAGCAGGATTAATAAAAGCTACGTCGTCCGATCCAGCGAGTAAGCTCCGCATCGATATAAAATTACAAAAACTCAGTCGGAAATGGAGCAAACTGATCCTCCCATAAGGCTATAATTTTACATGACTCAGCAAAACATCCCAGGCACCATTTTCTTACAGCTTGGGCAGAACATGGGTGGCCGACTCTTACCAGGGGGCGCAACTCTGTCCTGCCAGGTGGGCTTGTTCTCACTCAAGGTCATCAACATGGCCTGGATGGTGCCAACGAAGATCCCCGCCAGGATGCCGAAGAAGATGACATAGAAGAGCGCAACTTTGACTGCGGGAGAGAAAAAGATGGAGCTCAGGGTCACTTTTCAGGGAGCAACACAAGAGGAGCGTGATCCCTCACCAACACATCTGTTCTGCAGAGGAAAGCGCTCTGAAAATACCCTGACGAGGCATTCTGAGCTTCCTTTACTCTATGAAGGGACATGCGCTTGGGAACATGAGGAACTGGGGGGGAGAAAAGTTGCGAAAAGAGAAATAAAGGCGCATGTGGCAAGTCGACTGATAACTCTCCTACTGGATGATGCAGAGTGACATCACTGCAGCACTTTCATGTTCTGCAGGAGAACATGAAGCTGTGGCAAGCCAGCCATCAGCAGCCTCAAGCTCTTTTTGCTGCATGAAGGGAAGGTCATCAGGTCACGGTGGAACATTACTTCCAACAGTGACCGGCAGACGTGTGCTTTCTGATCTTGGCTGTTTTTGCATAAATTTTTTTTGCCAGTACTAGTGCTGAAAACTGCAGTTAAAACTTAAAGCTAACGAGAGCATCTCATAATATATGGGGGAAACTTCTCATTTATGTGCAGCACGACACAAATGGGACCAAAGACCTTCAATCCACAGCACTGCGCATGTCGGGTTTCTCTCCTGCATCAGCACTTTCAGGTGTCCTCAGAAGGACAAATGACCCCTCCCCTCCCAGAGGATGGAAGCGGGATGCAAATGATGCGGACCCCAGCTGAGGCTCATGCACTCCCCGCTCCCAGTCATGTTAGCCAGGTGTTCCCGTTGTGACATTAAGAAGCGGCTAGCGCATGCGCAGTGGCGGCGATAGGGGAAAGGAGCGCAGAAAGGTCGCAGGGAGGTAGTTCGGTTGTGTCCCGGTGACACCCGATCAGGGGGAGGACGCCGATAGAGATCCATAAACCGACTACTCGCTTCGGTTCCGTCCAGGCCCCCCGTCACCTTGAGTCACCTTGGACTGTTGAATGCAGTTTTAACCCTTAGGCATCTCATTCCAGGGGGAGTATTAAAAACGTAAAAGTTGACGTTTCCCTAACAACCAACACGCTCGGTGCCGGCGCTCCCCGCCTGTACAATAAGGAGGAACAAGCGTGTCTTAACCAACAAGACACGCTTGTCTTGTTGGTTATAATAAAAAATAATATATAATAAAAATATTATTTTTTATTATATATTATAATATATAATATATATTATAACATAATATATTATATTATATATAATATAATATATATATATATATTTTTTTTTATAATAAAAATAAAAACATTTGGAGCTAGCGGAAATAACTCGTGCACGTGAACAGGGGAGCGTCGCAGCGGATCAAACAGGTGGCGGCACGTCGCGGCACGCGCTCGCATTCAGCCTGATGATGGGAGAAGAGAAACGCGGCCATTCAGCACCAATACTCACACCAGCTTCCCCCGGTTCGCCCCAGCAGCTCCCCCTTCTCTGAATTCCACAGGAACTCCTTCCAGCCGCCGTCATCTTTATTGGAGGGCATTTTGCCTGCGTTTCTTTTCCTCTGTCGCTCGTTCCCCGGCGGACTCCCTCCGTCTGCCACCCAGCCTCAGAGTAGTGGATAGAGGTGCCAAAGTTGCCGCTGGACTCCCATATATAAACCCCACGCTTTCTTGACTCCGCCCGAAAACTCCGGACAACTTTACCTAGTGGTGCTTACTGAGCGCCGGGGGGCCAATTACGGAGCGGAGACGCAGTGCGTCGATCTGACGTCAGGACCATGGACAAAAACCATTATAGAAGTATACATTAATAACAATTAAAAAAAAAGAAGAATATAGACATATATGCTTGGTGACAAAAAGTGACAGTATAGCGTGTTAGACCTTACATTAAACTTTAAACTTTAGATATAAAGCATCTCTACTTTGTAGAGTAAGAGATCTTCCTGTTCAGGTTCAATCAATTCTGTTATGAGGCACACACAAAGCCAGATTACAGTCCTCAAACCTACAATTGCGTGTGACGGTGGTTCCTCTAAAACAATAATTACTGAGCAAACAATGTGTTCACCTGATCCCCATCATGAAGTGAAAAGTAGTTTGTTTTTTTTCCAGCTTGTTCTTGTGTTCTTGCTCACCTTTTTATTTTCCATCTGTTTAACATGGTGGGTGTCCATAGCTGTGCCTGTATGCAAACCTTCTAATCAGAAGGTACTACCTTCCAACCACAGGTATAATAATAACAACCAAAATACTGTCATCTATAGTGAAAGCTTAAAATGAACTACATATTCTGGGTTAAATTTGAGAGCAACTTAAGTTGTCATGGTTAGAGAACCGTGGCGTGCCCACTACTCATTAACATGCCCACATGTTAATGGCACAAGCCTGGGTAATTCTGTCAGTTTTACACTCTTGCCAGGTGTGTGGGTTATCAAAGTTCGCTCATACAGTGCAGAACTGCTCAGCAGCGTGTGGCCATGTGGGTGTCTTACACTGCTGCGTTTGTTTGGTTGTAAACATGCGTGCGTAAGAGTGAATGGATTTCACACATGGTGGTTTTACCTTTAAATATCAGCTCAAGGACAAGGGAAGTCAAATCTCTAATGTCTTTCTTACAGCATGACTTTGAAAGAACTAAAATCCCGCATTCCACTTTATTATTATTATTTTATTTTTTTTTGCCAAATTTGAAATTTGAGAAATATTTGCTGAATTCGAAAGTTATTCCTGTATAAAATAAAAGCTCGTGAAAAGGTCACTTTGATTCTCTTATCTCTCCTTTCCATCTCTCCGCCAGGAAGTCAAAACTGAAACTTTGCAAACATTTTCACAAGACGGACTAGATTTACTAAATGCCACAATAATGAAAAAGAGATTTTTTTTGAATGACTTTTTAGAATACTGAAATATTTACTCACTAAAGCTGCGTGTAACGTGCACGCCGTTTACACTTTCAGATAACAGTGTGAACAGCAGGTTCCACCTTCATCTGTTCAAACTAATGAAGTTAGACTTGGGTCTACCTTCTGATTGAAGTTAGACCCAAGGATGAACCAGACGGGTGAAGATCCACAACTCTGTCCCAAGTCATTTAAACGACAGTCTAACTGTATGTGAAGTTCTGGCTTCCACAGTATATGTAAACATCTTATTAAATTGTGCTTGGTGGACGTCCCATGATGGGATGGAGATGCTTCCTCACTCTCCTGTCTATAACAGGCCGTTATTACTGTCATTATCTCTGTGTTTAGTCTTTCTTCTTTCCCGCAGCAGGGATCCTTTGGCCTGACGTTCTCCGATCTGTTTTCTTCTCTCTGGCATACTTTCACTCCCCAAACATGTTGAGGTGGTTACATTCGGAGTCTGGCTCTGCAGGAGGTCTCCTCCAGTAAAGTACCGTTCTTCCTCCTAAATGTTGCTCTCCGATTGGATTGGATTGAGCCGTGGACTAAGGTGACACTACAATTAGTTGATTGTGAATATGATGTCTTTCTGGGTCCTGTCCGTGTGACTCCCAGGTGTAAAATATGGAAAATTATTTTTGCCTTTACACAATCAACTTTTTATTAATTGCTTTGGAACTGATCCTACTACTACGAAGATAAACATGTCTAAAATGAGCTAGCGTTTTAGCTGTACTTTCCGCCATTTGTTGTTGTTGACAGAAGAAAAGGTCAGATAATTCCTGGGAACCGTGCAGATCCAAACTGGACCATAATTTGCGCTGCTCCAATCCTCGTCTCCCGTGTTTGATAAGAAGCTGTCACGTGACGGAACCGACTGCCAACCCAGGCTGGCGATGTCCTTATAATGATACAGCCCGGTGTCTGACAGGCACTACGCCCTGTTACAACCGCCAACTATTGTCAGTTTGTATACACTATAAACACTTGTGGTGTGGAATGATGTGAGGAGCGGGGGGAGAATCAAGGTGAAAGGGACTCATCCTGTTTTGGGCCTTACCCCCAGTTTCATGTGGAGATGTCGCCCCAAGGAAGATAGTTTATGCATAACATAACAAACATCCTACCTGAACTTGGTTACTTTTTTTTTTTTTTTTCCAGGAAACAACTCAAAACTGGTTATGAAAGGCGAAGGTGAAAATAATTCAGATTTAAGTTGATGAAGACGGTCCAGGAGCAATTTTTTTTAGTCTTGAGTTGTTTCAGTTTAATGTTAGTCAACCCTCGCTCTGTCTTTAAAAGATCTTCCAAAGTTGATTGTCCCTCACTGTATCACCAAATAAGTTACAAAGTATCTTAAGGACGACAAAGTCAGTGTTTTGGAGTGGCCATCATAAAGGTCTGATCTGTGAAAATCAGTGATTGGTGCATAAAAAAAAAAAAAAGGTGTGTGTGAGAGCAAGGAGGCCTAGAAACAAGAAAACAAAAAGTTCCAGCAGTTCTGCCAGAACAAATGGGACAATCGACAACAGCAATTAAAGGTAATTCTAGCAAACACAGAGGGAATGGGTTGGAAACTTCTGTTCTTATTCTGCCAATTAGCAATCAGAAACAATGGAGGAAGTCTGACTGATCTAAAACAGGAAAAGTTTCGTCTGATTGGTTACGTCTCTTATTAATACCGCCGCGTACGTTACCTTTGGGCAGGGATAAGTCACGAAGACGTCTTTGTTACATTTCATATGTGCCCTAAAACTCCTCCACAGAAGCTCTCTCTGTAAGAAACCATTTTCAGATATTAGTCAGGATGTTGTGGGTCTGTGCTGCTTACATATCAACAATCCTTCACTGACAAGAGTCAACTACAAATTCACCTTAACAGGCCTTAAAGTTAAATACTACTACATACTTGATTACGACTCAATGTGAAACCAACACTAAGTAGTGCATAACTGCGGAGTAAAAGGCAATAATTCTCGGTTTTTAGCATTTTTTGTTTGTTTTTACAAGAAATTTCTAAAAGGTGGAGTGTGTGTTAGTGTTTAATAGTTTTATTGTCACTGTAATCACTCCCTGTTTCTGTGTTGCGGTTTTAGTGAAGTGACCGTCTGTTTAGGGTTAGGACTCCATCCTATTAGCAGCAGGATGCCCAGGACTCAGGTCAGCACATTTTAAAGGAAACTGTTAAAATGAAATGCTAAGTCCAGAGTTTGTAGGAAGATCGTTTCCCCAAAAGTCAGAGTGATTGTGTTGCTAAAAGTAGCTGGAGACATTCAGAGCGTCTGACCTTGACTATTCACTGACGAACCTGAATATGTCCTATGCAGCTGTTTACAGATTAAACACTCAGATGAAAATCGTGTTTTTCCTATAGGATATCTCTCTGCAAGTGTTCTTCACGAAGTCTTCTAACTAAACTTTTTTTATATCGTAGGTTTTCTAAGTCAAGCTGCTTTACCTAGTGTTGTTTTTTGATTTGGTAACAATAAAATAGTATTGGAATGAGAAAAATATTTAGATTTTCTACTCTGGTTGTGACATGTTTGCTCTGTTTCAAGCCTCTTCATGAACGTTCCTGTGAACGTGCAGGCCCTCGCTCTCGATGTTCTGGTGAAGGGTTGGTTCCGGCGGCTCCGGTTCTCTCCTGCAGCCCAGAGACACGAATGACAAAAATCGGCTGACAAACGTTTTTCTGGAGTTGTGAACGTGGCGGTGAGAGCGGCGAGGGGTGACATCTGCATTGAGGTGTTCTGTTTACCTGAGCTGGTGACATCACCTGCGGTCTGGACAGGTAACACGTGACAACGTCGACAACTGACAGCTACCAGCCGCCAACGCACAGATATAAACATCCGGCTGGATTCGTGGAAACCCACTGGCTCTGTGGAGGCAAACAGGTTCAGATTGGTGTCATTACTGGTTTCAGCTGTTCCACTATCGCTCAGCTCACTGGTCTACATTCTCTCACTTCAGTCACTTGATGTCTTAACTTGGAATTTTATAAACGTTTTTTCTTTCTGTTTCCATGCAACTTTAGACATTTGGCTAACCTGGCTGACCTGGAGAGCTCTCTGGTTTGGGGAAAAGACCAAACGGGTTTTTTGGTTCAGCAGACACAGGAACCAGTATCTGCCCATAATCACAGATGTTGTGTTTTCATCTGACATAAGCAAACTTCCTGTCCACAATGTCGGAGGACGCACAAACCCTACAGCTGCGGTACGGGGACACAGATCTCCTCCCACTGTAGAGTCCAGAAATGGATTAAAAACAGGGAGTCAGATCAACACCACATTAATATTAGATTGTGTCATGGTGGTTATAGCTTGAAAGTCAAGCACTGCCACTCAGACACAGAAATCTAAAAGAAACACACAGAAAAACTCAAATCCTTACAAGTTTTAAATAATTTCTCCACCGTTTAAGCTTATTGATGAGTTATCAATAATGCAGGGCAGTTGTGATCGCCTTAATCTGTAACTCAGGACATAAACCCGCTAAAATATTTCAACTTTACTTATTAAAATCTCCTTTAAAAAGGCTTTGATAGCATCATGTGAAATATCACTATTTCTATTGCAACCAGCATATCTGGCCCATAGAAGGACAGAAAATAGAAGCGCATATAATGAAAATTTAAAACGTTGTTTCTGAAAAAATCTTAAGTTAATGTGTTGTGAAGACAAAAAAAAGTATCTGCATTTATTTGCACAGTTCATGCCAGTGTTCTAAATCCTAACCAATGTCTTAGTGAGTACAAAGTTGTTGCTATTTTGGAACAGTGCAGGGCTCTGTATGTCCTTCAGCTGCAAAACAAACCCACATCAGTAGCTTCTCGCCACCATACATTAGTTAGTATAAATGTTTCCACTGTGTGTGGTTTTTGCAAAAAATCAAGATGGTTAAGTCTGACGTGAAACAAAACAAAAGTTATTCTAAAAAGAAACTGTTTCGCAAGCGGATCGCTGCTCTCATTAAAACAGTCCAGAGCAGAAAAATGTCTAACTTTTATGTTCATCAAACAACTTACTGGCAAAATGTAGCATTTAGCTAACGTTTAGCTAATCAGAAAAGTACAATATTACAGTAGACCAATTAAAAACATCTATTAAAATCTGAATCACAGCATTAATGTTACGTGAAATGAAGGTTATCAGCCTAGACTGCTGTTACAGTGTTAAAGAATGTTGCTTGTGGAGGGTTTTCTATCACACTTTTTCCTTCCACTCAACTTTCCACGAGCAATTTAGAGGTGAAAGCTATGAACTGCAGTTGTTTGCGTTCGTAAACACTTTGACGTGTTTTACAGATTGCAGCCATGTGGATATTTCTCCTGGTGGAACGCTGATATCCAGCCCTTCTGGGCAAACATGAGGTCATGATGCAGTAAAGGTAGCAACTAGATATGGTGGCTAACATTTCACTTGTACTCCGCTGCTGTACTTCCATTATGCTCATAGAAGCAGGGAGACTGGAATGTAGGAATTCTCACCAATTAAACGATAGAAAAGCATAAAGTGAGTTTATGATGCTCAGGTAGTTTAAAACTCTGATGCCATGCTAACGTTCTGGCATATTAAACAGGACTGAGGGCAAGCAGAGTGTTTATTGTTAATGGCTCGTGTCCCAGTGTAATATACACTCTCCCTATTAAACTTTCATTGTTTTTCCTTGTGCCGTTGTGTCTCAGAGATCCGGACCACAACATGAGAAAATCCGACTGCTCAGGGTTCTGGTTCTATACGGGCAACTCTTGAAAAGTTTTGCTCTGGACACAAAATAATCCACACATCGCTCAAAGGTAGCTACTGCTCACCATAGTGCAAAGTTGACCACATATGTTTCCAATGAACATATGTGGAAATCATACAGGGAGTCAGACAATTGTGATAGTGGCACAAACATCAACATGTCTGTTGCTCAGCAACAGATAGGCAGTCACGCAATTAACATTTTACAGTAAAGAACTGCTTTTCACTGAGTCCATATTCCACAGTAATGATGCCCCATGATCTGCAGAAGATGAATGTATTGATAACTTTAAAGTACTATGATCAGATCATTTGTCTGAATATCTGTGAATTCATAACTTCTGAAAAATGAAGCACAGGCCCGGGGCAGCATTCAATAAAAAAAAACAAAAAAACAATCCAGTTATGAATTCTATAAGCCAAAGGAAAGTTTGGTCATTCAGAGATTTGTATGTAACAATATGAATTTTAAATTTGATAGGAAATTTAAAGCCGCAGTATGTAACTTATATATATATATATATATAAAAATGTATATATACTGTATTTACATATTTGTTGAAGCTGTCACCATGTGGTGACAGCTTGGCAAGAGACTGATAATCAAGAAAGAAAATCAAACTCCTCTGCCTTCCTCCAGTCGTAACTAGAAACAACAAATCAGAGCCAGGAGGCGGGTCTTAGTGCTGTAAATCACCCTCCATGGGTTGCTGCTCAGGCTAGTTAGCATGGTCACCAATACTAAACATGTCAATATACTAAACATGGCTAATAAGTAAGCTAATAACTTATTTTAGGTAAAAGGCTAATGCTAACCTGAGAGAAAAAGATAAAGCAGGCTAATATTATTGCACCGCCTCCCATGTGTAACAGTGATTGGGTTAAATCAGTTCTATAATGTCCAAAACACAAGTAGTTCTAAAGGTCAGCTCGGTCCTCCTCTGAGAGTTCCGCCATGTTGTAGTTCTAACCTTCAGTCTTTGTAGTTCTAAAGAGAAGCTTTGCTCTCTGACGACTGTCAGCCGGCTGTCATGTCAGGGAGAGACAGAACTCTATCTGTTTGAAGCAGTCACTTTTTCCTGCAAAAAGCAGTCTGAACAACTCCTTCCCATTCAGGAACCATAAGTCAGTCACTGCCCTCTCCATGCATTGCTATGGGCAGAACCCAATGAAAAAGAATCACCAGTTTACAGCTTCTGGTTGAGACGGCCGCTGTCCTAACCTTGACTTTCTCCCGTTGTTGGGAGTGTGCTGGGACTCTGTGTCTTGCAGCTAGCGCGGTGTGATGCCAGAGCCCCGAGGCAGACCAGGTCTGGTACAGGAGCTGTGTGGTCTGGTATTACTGCCTGCTGAAAGGCAGAACGAGAACTGATCCCAGGCTGAGACACAATGGAAACACTGTGAGTCTGTGTCGAGCCAAGACGTCCTCTAAGAACAAGGTGAAAGCAACACCTGAGGACAGCCACTCTGTAAGATAGGCTTAATTTTCTGATCATACCAATCACCTAAAGCACTTTATCCTAAATCTTTATTAGTTCTCGCTTCCAGGGATTTTTGTGATTAATTTTGAGTTTAAAAAGCACCAAAAGCAGAGTTAGAATTAACCCCAGGGTTCTGTTTGAGGGTGTTCCCTGAACTTTCACATATTTCCTATAGAGGTATAGGCCGTTCCAGACTGAAGCAAGGTTGCTAATTTCATGTTGACCTCTTTCTTTTTCACATCCTCTACATACTAGTGGCTTTTGTTTTGGCCAATTTACAGCCTTTCGCTAAATCTGCTTCTGTTTCACAACCAGTTGAGTGTTTTGAAAATGGGAAAGCTTTTTGAGGTGCGGTGCAACCCCCAGCTATATTCCAATTCTTCAAATTACTAATTGAACATTTGCCTATTCGTGGATATTTTTGGTGGAACATATCCAAAATATTCCAAAGAAAATGCAGCTTGGGAAGCTGAAATACCTTGGCCCAATCCCAGTTGCTGGCATTTGGAAAGCAGCCAACCCAGGACTGCCATTCATTTTCCTTGCCGCTGATTGGCTGTATCCAGAAGAGCGGAGGTACTCAAGACAGTGAATCCTAGCTTAGAAGTGCCCAGATTGTTTCCATATAATGCATATTAAAGTATATTTGGTGTTTGAACAATTAAAATAGGCAGTAGTTAGTATGAGGAGGAGGGAGAGTATCAAATATTTGTAGATTTTAGCTATTGGTTGTTGGTTAACTCCCTCAAATACCGGAGGTCCACTGTAATCACCCTCTGAATTCTTTTTTTAATACTTAATGTACTTGCACTAGTCTTCTAAAGACGATGGTGTCAAACTTTTTAATCAGCTGTTTGACATTTAATATGGTTTTTAATAAAATGTCCACCCTAGTTTTTGTGTCTCTTGATCCCGTTTCTGCTTTCTGAAGCATAAAATGTCTTATTTGGACGTTAGGTTGCAATTTTACACTCAAGCGCCATTCAACAGAAATACAGAGTACTTAGCACTGTGGGGTAAGGTGCCCTGCCAAAAGGCACATTAGCATATTGTCAAGAAAATCCGAGCTCATCCCACTTCCCCATGCTGGAGATTTTAGTTTAACAGTAATAATAAATAAAGTTATCTTTAAAATGAATCACTCAAGTGACATCTAGGCCCAGCAGTAGACTGAAGTGTCAATAAAATAAATCTGGTTGTGTGTGTTGTTTTTGTCTCATGCAAACTTTGCTTTAATTCTACTTTTTTCTATCTAATCATAAGAAATCATAGTCAGTCAGAGAGTCATTAAACAGGAAAAGCAGGTTTCCTGGAAAAAGAGGAAGTAAGTTTCCAGCCTGCAGATTTATAAAAATAGCTGAGACTATTCTTTATTTTAAAGCATGAAAGTTTGAATGAAATCTAAACATTTTGAGTAATTTGATAAGATTCAAAGTAAAATACTTATATTAATATTGGTTTACTTGTAATAATATTTACACGTACATTTGTGGGAACACTTATAAGAAAAACAAGTAACTGTAACTTTGGTATTAAATAATTAGAATCATGGATTATTCTTGGTTTCTTTTCAGAAAAACATCTGTAATAACTCACATTAAGATTATAATAAGAGTAATTAATAAGTTATGGTTATAAAATTATAAATGAATGCTAAATCAGAGAAGCTAAAGAAAATAAATGTGATATAAATGTGATTTTGACATTAAACTTGAAATGGTGTAAAAAGGTGTAACTGCAATTAAACATCACTGATATGTTGGAGGTAGATGGTAGGTGAAAGGTGAAAGGCAAGAGACATAGGAGGTTGAGCAACCCTGAGACATTAGCACAGACATCAGGATATAATGTCTGTAAGACAGTGATGGATATGAGATCATCTGTCTAAGCAGACAGCCAATGCTAACGCACCAAAAGGGTGGATAAACCCTATAAAAGGTGGGTGCAAAAGAGGAATCTTTGGTTGGATCCTCCGGGCAGCTTCGAGCCAAGATCGAGATGGACAAAGAACTCTGCAGCTGAAGAAGAGCCGGGGCCACAGAGCCGAAGACTGTCCTGCTCATGGAGACCAACCCGTCAGCCCTGCAACCTGTGGCTTCGAATCGCACTTCTCTCATCGGCTGGGTTCAGACCCCAAAGACAAAGATGAAGACAAAGGCAAAGACAAAGAAGAAGAACTGGTGCCTTTTTTCCTGCCAGCACCAAGTCCTGTGTGACCTCACCATCCATGCGGAGAAGAAGCTCATCAGACCTACAGAGATTCCTGCCTTCGCCGATCAACATCTTCCTCCTGCTGCAGCACCTTCTTCATCATCAGGCCAGGTCTGGGGTTCGAAACGTCAAACTCCGTCCGTCTCTCTCAAAGGTTCCCTTTTTTAGTTCTCAGTGTCAGCAGTAGGGAAAGATAGACTAGATGATTGATTTTACTTATTTGATTATTTCTGCTACTGAATTAAGCTGTACTGACCCTTGCAAAAATGCCTTACTAATAAAATATTTAGCATAAAGAAAATCTAAAAGATGTTGTGGACATTCAGTTAATGAGTCACCTTAAAGTTCTTTGATGGTTGTAAAATAGCTGTGATGTTTGATTCTGGAGAGGAAAAAGTGGAAAATGTTTTTAGGTTGCCAGTAGCCCAAATGTAAAAAACATCATCCTTGGGACTCGCTGAGTCACTAAAACCTACCTGGTTCAATAACAAATGCAAGTTGTAAAATAGAGAACGAGCGACCGTTAACAGGTGTGCTCTGTGAAACTAGTTGGCTGTAGGCTGCTCAGTCTGGCTAATTCACAGGGGGAAGAAGGGTGGGACACCTGGATGTAGGCCGTCAAAAATCAGGTGAATCGTTTCTCGAAACCAGCTTAAACAGAGTTTACTTCAGTTCTGGACAGGGTAAATCCCGGCAGATTTAGAAAACTCAATTAACCCGTTAGAAGGAGAGCTGGTAGCACATCTCCCCTCTCAGAAGAGGAAGTACGAGAGTGAGAGAGTAGAGAAAGGAGGGGGGGGGGGGTGTTGCGCAACAACAGTATATTCGTGGAGAAAGATAGAGAACCCACAACTTTGTGACTTTTTTTGTTTTCCTTTTTTATATCCTAACCCACCGGTGCCTCCATAACGGTGGTCCATTTAGCTATCAAGGGCCCCTACCTCGAGACCACCCATACCGGCTAGGCAAAGATAGAGAGGTGTGGTGATCTGATCAGAAGTGTCACTAATTACTAAGAAACCTTATTCATGATCAACTACCTTGTAGTTAAGAATCATACCCTTCTACGATTCACGTCGTAGTCGTAACACTACATCCTGCCAAGTCCGATCCTTCTCCTCACTGTACACAAATATGGAGGCCAGACAAACTACTCCTCCTTAAGAAATACTGTGAAGGTCATGCTGACGGGAAGAGTCATCTTTTCACCTGGACCAAAGCTACCTCACCTTGTCAGAGGAATTGAAACAGGCAAACCACAAGGCAAGCACCAAACACACAGTCCTATAAAGCCTTTCAGGCTCGTGCATGTTTTGTTCTTTATTGTGCTCAGGTTGTAACCTCCCAGTCTCTTTCAGACCAGAAAGGAATATTAATATGTTCCATAAAGCGCCTTATCTCTAATGCTTCTGAAAACACGGCCTCCGAGCTGCAGATTAATGGCTCGATAGAGATCTGAGAAAGGAAAGTCAAGGAGACACTCATGCCTGCTACGGATGACTGAATCTTCTCTTCAGGACGTCAAGATGGTGGCTTGCAGAATGCCACGCAGACGGAGGTTTGTTTGGCTTCTCTGATTGTTTCGGTGAAATATGTTCCCAGGAATTGGCTAACTGATCTAATCAGCTGTTCTGCTCTAAACATACCCTCCGCAAAAGGGAGTGTAGGCTTTGTTCAGCGCCGGAGTCACCTTGTCCCTGCAGAACATTCCGCCACTTCCTGCCCAAGCCCTCCCTTTTACTCTCACTTCTTGCTTGCACCTCCACCTGTGCTCGGCTGCGTCAGACTCATTTCCCGGGTGGATGCTGAACATATACTATGAAAGGAAATGAGTACCTCGACCTCCTTCTGCACCCACTGATCACCTGGGAGTTGAACCTGGAGGAGAGGACTGCAGCGTCCTTCAAGGGCTCACCTTTGACTTCAGGGCTCTGTCAGTCTTAAATAGTTGCATGTGTAAAGTAAAAAAAAGGATAATTCGGATGAATTAATAAGAAAATGATTTGTTTTCTGAATAAGATGAATTATCTGCAGAGACACAAGCCCTCCTCCACATTATCATTGAGCAGGGATCTCATGTGCTGAAGGTCTCTTTACCAGCACTAACCCTGTTTTCAGTAACAACAGAACATTTCCATGTACCAGACACTGTGTACCTGCACACACGCAAAGAGAAAGAGAGGGAGGCAGAGAGTCAAATTGCAGTGGATGCTGTGTGCCCTCCAGATGTCACCAGTGACGGAAAAGTACCGTCACAAAACGCCGGAGCTCTGCTCGGTTCTGCAGGAGAAGGGATTAAATGATTAAACCCCCCCGGGTCGATCTGCTCACCTTGCTTTTTTTGTTCTAACGTTCTCTCAGTTCAAAAAAAAAAAAAAAAAGAGAGAGAGAGAGGAGGAAAATAAATGCTGACTGCGGTGTTCTTCCAGCAGCTGCTGTGTGAGCATGGAATGAGTTCACTGCGCTAAGTATAGCGATGATGTTTCAGGATGCGCACACAACGTCTGATCTGCATCAGGATAGTTTGAATATACGCAGTGGAAAGTCGGTGATGGAGATTTTAAGGGATTCTGGGATTGATTTAAGAAGTTATTGCTCGTCGCTGTAAAAGTTACTCAGAATCTGCTGATGTCTTCACCTCCGCTAAGGATTTGCTTATTGTTCCCCAAGTGAACTCCTGGTCTGTCCGGACTTTCTGCCTTTCGCCATAATAATGTAGTGAGGTCACTTCACAACCACTGATGATGCAGTCAGGGCATTACAGCTCTGACTGCACTCCCCTGTCCACGCTACTGCAGTACCGTGAGACTGCCATCTAGTGGTTGAAAAACGGCACCTCTTCTTTCCTGGGAGCTAGAAGTTTGGGATTTTTCATTATATTGTTTTATTTCGTTGTGACTTCTTGTTTGTCTAATTCAGTTAATTTTAATTAGTGTTGAGTTTGTTTGCTAGTTTTAATTAGTTAAATATTTCTTTTAGTTAGCATAAGGAGGAGTACAGTAATTTGCCGATATCTGATGTAAACTGCTTGTGAGTGCGAGGGCTGTGTGTGTGTGTGTGTGTGGGGGGAATCAATATCACATAAGTTATAAAGACGAATGAACAGATTCATAAATACAAAAACGAAGGATATTATATCTATAATTTTAGTATGTTTTAGTTTCATAAATGTACGATAGTCCAGTTAATGGTAGTTTCCTCCCTCTAATTGTCAGTTTTATTTATTTAATTTAGCAAAAATGTTTTCTTAATTTCAGGTTTTGTTATTTTGTTGGGTTTTTGGCAAGTTTGACCAGCCAAATAACTCTGACCACTGGTGTAATCTGTGCTTTGAACCCAGAACAGCATGGAAAGCTCTGCAGGGAATCACTGCCTCAGATAATGTCAGAGGTCATGATTCAAGAGAGACTGGGGGGAAAACGGCCTGTCCGTGGGACAGTTCCAGGACCAGAACCACTGCTGACCCAAAATGTCACAAAGGCCCATCTCATATTCACCAAAAGACATCTTGACGATCCTCAAGATGTTTGAAGGAAATATTCTGTGTACTGATGAGAAAAAACTGGAGCGATTGGGTCCTGTTACACCTGGAGCAAAACTAACCTGAGTCTGAGAAAGCGCATCATCCCTGCGGTCATATACGGTGATGGTGGAGTGATAGTTTGGTAGTCTGGGTGTAACCATGAATTCTCCTCTCTGGGAGAAAATCCTGAAGAAGAATATCCAGCCATCAGCTGGGCTGTGCAGCAGAAGAAAGTTTCAAAGGCCACACGAAAGTTCTCCTGTGAATAGAAGAACCAAAGTGAAGGTTTCAGATTGGTCCAGTCAAAGTGCAGAGTTAAATCTAACTGCTGCAGGAACCCTTGGTGGCGAATTCAGCATATAGCGTGGGCTGGAAAATACTCATCTGTAAGAGAACAAAAATGAAGCATATATTTGTGCATTAAAATGTTAAAGAGAGAAAACATCTGGAAATAGATTCTCTATAATGCCAAAGTCAACCTACTTTCACATCCCACCCTGAAAACATTTGGTTGAATATTTTGTTGACCTTTAAGCATCAACTCTTCTGGAAGTGTGTTCCATAAGGTTCAGGAAGGCAAATGGGATCATTTGTGAGGTCAGACACTGATGTTGGATGAGTCACTCATTTATTCCAAAGGTCTTCTATTGGATGAAGGTCAGGACTTAAATTCTTCTGCTTTGAAATAAAGATTACATGAGTAAATGTTTTAGTGTGAATAAATAAAGAAATTTGTGAACAAAACCAAAATCCAAAGTTTCTTTTCACCATTCATTTATTGGTCGTTTACATACATGGATCATACAACATCATATTATACATCATATATTATACGTATATAGCACTGTGAAGATCCACAGTGCTATGTATGAAAAGTAAAAGGATGGAAAACCACAGTTAAGAAAATAGAATCACAGAGTTATCAACAAGTTCGCCTGGAGGTCAAAGTTCAAACCTACACCTCCTCCCACAGCTGTGACGTTTACTGTCAAATACAATTACAGTACAAAGATCCGGAGATGAATGGGTCTGCAACCGATCACAGAATCGAGGAGGAAGAGCGGTACGGAGAATCCATGCACGCAAAAGCTGCCTTCATGAAATCCCCACTGAACAGAACAGCATCTATTTTTCAGACATTTCTGATGAATAATTAATCCTCTTCAATCCTCATTATAGAAACGTAAACATGATGGCCTTGAACCTCTACATGGTACAGCTTCCATCAAAACGTAGTGCGTAACCCTCTCAGCAGCTGCAGTTTCTGTACGTAGATAAATGAAGTTCTCCATTCTGAAATCTTTTTTTTTTTTTTTTTTTTACAGCCAAGCTGTGTTCAACAAACCACCAGAGCTTTTCGCTGCTACCATCTCCATGGAAACCATAAGCTCTGCTGAATGCAGCTCTGGTCATTTTAATCTATGGCCGCACTGTCACTTAAGATGGGTAAAGAGGAAAATCACTTGGCAAAACACAAATAAGGCACAAGCACACAAACAGAATTTATTTCAATAAATTCTAAAAAAAAAAAACAACTTGTTCCGACTTGGTTTTCTTCTTGTTTTGTAGTAATTTTTTGCGGTTTTCAAAAGTCTATACGCCCTGGTGAAATTCAGAGACCGGTATAAATGATTTCTCCACCTTTCACGAGACTTTACTTCTGTTTAGAAATCAGTCAAAAGGGCAATAAGGACATAAAACAGATGAAGAATGGAACTTTAGCCAGGGTGTGTGGACTTTTGAGGAACACAGCACTTTTAAAAGACGTTTCACATCACAGATCAAATAAGAACAAATCCAAAAATCACCATGCTGGAGTTACAACGTGGTCACCTGATTACACACACCTAACAAATCCATTGAATTAATGACTTCTACACACAGTCACACACACACGCTCCACAACACGAGCATGTCGGTCACCATGGCACCGGTGGAACGGCTGCTGCTTTTTCTTTTAGCTCCAGTCGAGCAGAACATTTCCCATCTTTTGGCGTTTTTCAAACATTTTAGGTAACATAGCAACGTCACATCACAAATATTCAAAGGTTGCAGATTATTTTGGTGACATATTCATGACGGGCGATCGGTTCTGTACGGACTGTTGGTTAGAATGTATGAAGATTTCACTTTGACACTGAATACTTTGGATGAGCTGCATAATAAACGGATAATAAAAGCTTCAGAGTCCAACACGATGTAAAACAATAAAGCCTCAGGTCATAAATAATAATAAAAACCAAAAAAAATTGGAGCAACATGTTGGCAGGTATTGTAGGCGCTTCTGCTTCACACCGCTTAAGTGTTAAGAAATATTAAGTCTTTTAACAGCCATGATACGTCCGACAACATTTAAACCGTGAGTGGAAGTGCTTGATTTTGCTCTAATAAAAGCTAATCTGCAAATAGTCAGAAGACTAAAATTTTAATTGAAGTTACGGACATGGTGAACAGAAGCCCAAAGGAGAGAGGGGGTACCACGCTGGACCCAACTTGAAAGACAATATAGGCTTGAAACTAGAAGGTAAAGTTATGAAGAAAATTGTGTTTTGGTGGAAATTTAATCAGGTCAAACATGGTAGGCCAAAAAATAATAATAATTTAAAAAAGACCAGCCAGGATTCTGGACCTCAACGCTCAACTGCAGGCAAGGAGCCGCTGTCTTGAAGGAAGAGGGCAATCCACTAAGGCATATGTGGAGATTTAAAACCGTATGCACTTAGTTAAAAAACAAAAACAACAAAAGAAACATTGTACAACTTGGATGAACTCCATTGGTGGCACAGCATGAAACGAGTTATAAGGCAACCCAAACACATGGAATAAAAACACTAACGACGTACATCCGTACAGCATCATGTAATTAACGTGCTGAATATGCTACATGAGGAAAAACGTGTAGAAAGTATTGCTTACAGTAGGACTGAAGGTGATCCTCTGTGGCAGCTGGAATGAGAAGCAGTTACTGTCATGTACCTAAAAAAAAAAAACAAAAAAAAAAACGTGCTTCTATTAGTAATAAAAGTCTAAAAAGAAAGGTCGACACCATCCAATCATGTCTGGTCTTTAGGGGGCGATGAGGGTGAGCTGTACTTTCCCTACTCACAACCTGAAGTTTACCAACTTGGCGCTGGAAGACTATAAAAACCAAGACAGTATTACCAACCAAAAAAGATCACTTAAGCCAACTGTATAAGGAAATATGACAGTAACGCGGGACTAACTGGTGTATTGCTATGGAAACAAAACATCTCTAGTACATGAAGACGATAATAAATTTGCGTCCCACTAGGAAACAGGAAGTTTCTCCACCACCTAATACTGCTGACTGAAGTGGTCACCGAGCCACAGAACGACATGATGTCAGGCTGGGAAGAAGGTCTAGAAATCCAAGGGTAGAATTAGTTAAATGTTTTTGGTCTAGTCCACACTCTACTCCAGCAGCCGGGTTTGGTATCTGCAAGAAATGACACCGAAGCCACCCGACCGCTTCCTTTGACCACAGCACTCCGAAGATTGTCGACACAATTTCAGTACCGAGTTCACAATTATTTAGGTAAACCTGAGTCCGTCGCGGACGCACAAACTTCCACCTCCGTTCTGACGGTCTCTCCTGACTTCAGCTAAGAAATCACTCTCCTACAGGACATTTGGTCATCCTTGTGAGGCAGTTTTTTTTGGCACCAATCAAGAACGGGGAGCAAGAAGAGGGACATTACCTTAGAGAGAGCAAATAAATGCATGGTTTTTGTTCCATATTTTTGTTACCAAGATAATTCTTTGCAGTCTCACTCATTCATGCCTGACTCACATGGACACAGGAATGCAGCCTACAGGCGGAGTAATCAACAGGACAATGCTAGTGGACGAGTTGGAGAGAAGAAACAACATGCGATTGGTCCACGGTTTGTGGTGTTGGTACAGGAGGTCCTTCCCAATTGGTGGCGCTCATGTTTAAATGCTGCAGAGAAGGGAGGTCTCCATGGCAACACAGGCTGCATGGAAGACCTCAAGAAGAAGAAGGGGGAGAGGGAATTAGGTGAAAACCAGATGCTGCTGGTCCAGCAGGGTTCTGGTGAAGTTGTTGATTGGCCCAATAGCACTGAGCGACATGGCATTGTCCCGCCCCCACAGCAGGTTTGGGCCAAACACCACAGCCAGGTTGCTGTTGGTCATCTTATTCACTTCACTGTTGGCTGACACCTGGAAAAAGAAACGCACGTTAGTGGGAGCTGGTGGACTGAAGTGGAACTGTTCTCAGAGTGTGTTGTTGTACCCGAGCCAGGAATGTGATGAGGTACCGCAGTGAGGCGTAGTTCTCCTCTGGAAGAGACTCCACCAAAGTTTTCATTACTTCTGCCTGATTATCACTGGATACAGCTGAACAAACCAAAGAAACCATCAAACTCATTGGAAGTATCCAGCAAATCTGTCTATTCCTTAAACATTACAACTGGTTGCTGCAACCCTTTGGGAGGAAAGAGTAAAGAGCAAAATTAGTAAGAAAAGCTGGATTTTGAGCCGTTTCCACAAAAAGCAACAAAGTCCTGAAAACATTTTAGACTGAAAATAAGCTTCTGGGATTCCTTTCTAGTCTGTCGCCCTCCAGAGAATAAGGGATTAGATTGATTTATCCTCATTCTAACAACAAGTCTTGAACTTACATGTGAAATTGACAATGTCATTGTAGAGCTGGTAGGTCAGCAGAGGCTCAGGAAGCTCTCGAAGAAACGTCTTTAGTATGACAGCGGCCAGGTGAACGTCCTCCATGTCTCTGAAGTTCACTGTGGCTCCTAAATCACAGTCAGAAGACGACAATCAATACAAATTCTCAACATTAAAAAGTGATCTACAACATTATAACTACAGCCGCAGATTACCGTTTGTCAGTAGATCTTGGTTCAATCAAAGTTTTCTGGCAAATTTCTGATCTCTGATTTTTGTAATGCTCAGATGTCCAGATACCAGTTTTAGCCGATTCTGATTTCTGTTTAAGAACTATAAAATAACTGAATATTAGAAACAAATTCTTGGATGTTTGAACTTGTCTTTAGAATCTTTTATCAGGGTTTAACACAGCCATTTTGGAATAGCTTAACCCCAAAAGGTGTGGATTTATTCATGCGTTTCCAACCAGTTGGCCCCTAATCAGAGCTAAAAATCAGCTGATTTCTCAGTTCACTCCAGCTTTAAAAGACATGGCTGAGGAGTGGGGTGGTTCACTTAAAGTTGGCCACCAAGACCTGCCACTCGTACCAGAGTTGTACTTGAGTTGGACCTCCTTCACCAGAGTCACATTGGCGGACCGCCTGAAGATCCCCTCAATATCCAAACCTGACAGGAACAGAGCAGAGAACAGGAAGCAAAGGTTTTCAATGTCTGTTTTACAGACCAACAACCATCGGCTGCCTGTTCAGACAGCAGCATTGTCTGTTCCACCACATGAGACACACAGCACTCCATTTCTTGCGTTACCTTGTTCTGACAGGAAGCTAATCGTGTCTCTCATCACTACAGGAACTAGATGATTATCTGGATCCTTCTGTCTCAGCCTAGAACACAAAACAAAAAAAGTCAGCCATGAGCAAAATCAAAAAACATTCATCTGCAGACAGAAAAAGCAGAGATTCTGCGTTGTGAACTTACATGACTAGTGAAACTCCAAACAGCTGCTCGGGCAGTGGGGGGCTATGAGGAGGAGACATGGAGGGCAGCGAGCTGGGCTTCAGAGATGCTCTCAGTTTGTTGTCATACCTGATCCAGATCAGACGTAAACACGCTCAGTTTGGGATGAAGAACCAGATTCAAATGTCTGCAGAGGGTTCTAATGCCAGTCAGTTCTTACTCTCTGACACGGGTTGGGATGACCAGCTGGTCACACTTGACCACGTCCTCCAGCTCACTCAGGTAGCTCACGTAGTTAATCTTCCTGCCAAACTTAAAACTACAACCAGGACAGAGAGAGACACCATCACAAAATATTCACTCACTGGTCAACGCATGGAAAGTGATTCATATACAGAGCAGAGCTGCATTAAACTGTCTGGATAAGTGTGGAAACCTTTAAGCTAAAATTCATTGCGGCTTTTAGCCTCCCAATTTTTAGTAAGACCAAGCACTGGCTTATATACTTTGAATTCAAAACACTAGAACAAGGCGCATCATAGCAACAAAGCTTCTCACCAGCAGAGGGCAGTACACAAATTTTCTCTAAAATATTGACCATATGACAACTTGGTGATATCATTTATCATTTTACAAATTTCTACGTTCTCATCCCTTTGGTTATCACGCTATTTTTCTTCTTAAGTCCCAGTTTTAAATCTTTCCCTACAAATCCAACCTGATGACTGGTTTGAAGAGGATCAGCAGAGTCTTGATGAACATGGTGGGATGGACGATGTACAGAGCCTTGATGTTCTTCTTATACCTGAAAACACAACCAGCAGATTTAAACTCAGCATTCTGTCTCAGTAGGTGGACCTGACTTTATTTGTCACCAAGTCTTTCTCACTTTTTACTGAGGAACTTGTTTCTAAACACACAGTCATAAAGAGAACCAGGGTTAGCAGGATGCAACCAAAGGATTGTCTCAGTTTGTTGTTGGGGTTTTATTGTTTAGATTTAGGAGCTCTGGATCTACAGATGGGCTTCTCAGTACATTAGATTCATTTCAATATATAAAATATGACAGCTCACCATCAAATAATGGCAGATAGATTTGTAATTACAAATCTTTTCCATCTTCTTTATTTTCTCCATGCTTATAAAGGCCTGAAAAACCCTGAACTCAAACTGAAGGCTGTTCCAGAATGTTGGAGCCCGACTAGATGTTTTCTGGTGATGGTGTGTAAGAACTTCCTGTGAACCTCTGCAGGGATTCCTTTAAGCCAGTGAACCTACTTCCGGTCGAACTCCTTGTATGCTTCTCGAAGCCAGCCGAATGAAGGCTTGTTTTCACTGGTCAGCCCATGATGGAAGTAGATCAGTGTGTAGTCGCTCTCTACGTACTGATCCAGAGTGGCTTTAAGGTACCTGGAGGTGAGAAACCACTTCGGCATCAATCAGGGAGACAATCAATAGAATTTTATTCAGTAGGGATCTGATTCAGCCATCTTAGTTTCAAGGGTAAAATGAAACCAGTAATATTCAGTGAAGACTGGACAGAAAAACCAAACCAATCAGATCTGTCTCAGCCAATGATGTCCACACTGGACATAGAAATAGATGGATGGACAGATGGATGCAATTCTTAGACAATTTGATGTGGAAAGTATAGAGATACGTTTCCAGACCTTGAAACACTTGAATTAAATTCCAGACTGAAACATTTCTGGTAAGTTTCAACCTGGTAGTAAAAATGGACGCATCATTAAACGGCGTTGATGTGCAGGGTTACTTACATCAGCAGCTTCTGATGGTCGAGCTGATGCTGCGGCGGCAACCTGCAGGCGCTGAACACTATCACCTTCCTGCCAAAGTTGTCATCGCCTACACACCCAGATCAAACAGCATCAATATTACACACACTTTACTGTAGCAGAAACAAACAAGCAGAAGTTTAATATTAAAGAGCCTACCTGCAACCTCAATGATCTGATGCCTGGCTATGTCGTAGAACGGATGGTCCCAGGGCAGGTGGGGAGAGCCGGGGTCGAAGCCCTGGGAATTCTCCGTCTCTGAAACACATGGAGCCACACGTTAATACAGCTGAGAGATAAAACACCACCAGAGGAGAAAAACCTGGACGTCTGTCTCACCTGATTTGCTAAGTGAGGACTCATCAGGCGGCCACTGCTGGTCCTCTAGGGTGGAGAGCTTCAGCTGTCCTAACTGTGCAGTTGCAGCGTCGTCACCCAGATCTACCAGCAGCTCAGAAGACATCCCACACACAGGATGGGACAGCGATGTCTGGGAAACCTTCACACAGTCTGGAAGACACAGAGATGCCTCAGATCCGTAGCAACATGCTAAGGATCTGAATGCCCTTCAGCTGATGATGATAGTATCAGACTCATGGGATTACAACACAAAATAAACATTAGTTTTTGTTTAGCACTTTTGCTAAGTTTGAGAAAAAAAACTTCGCTTCCCGAGTTCATTTTTCAGCATAAATACTAACGCGCCAATTTACTTGGTTGTTTTGTAAACTTCCCGTTGAATAAAGTTTGACATCTGTGTTCAAGTTTTAACGCAGCAGGTCCATTAATTTTCTTCTTTTTTTTTATCCCCCAGTAACTTTACTTCAACCAGGAAACATACAGAAACAAAAAATATAACAAAACACAGAAAGTAGAGAACAAAACAAACATAAATACAATGTCTACAGGCATTGTATAGCACATAAATTATGTCAAAATTAAATTGGTGTTCTAGGGTTTAAGTTGTTCAAAGCAAATATAGTGTGAATTGAAGTTGGCAATTTAGCGCTAGCTTAACTAATATTTATGAGTAGCACAATAGCTTTCACTAAATATAGTGACATATAGTGCGTTAGCATTAGCAAAACTAATGTTTATAATTAGCTTCTGCTAAATATCAGTACTGTATAGCACTTTAGTGCTAGCTGAACCAAAACTTATGATTCATGTCATCGCTTCTGTTTCCGCTAAACACTGTGACAAAGTAGCACTTTACTGTTAGTGGTGTTTATGATTAGCACATTAGCATAAGCTTCTGTTAAATAGTGACGATATAGCACATTAGTGCTAGCCAAACTAATCTTTATGATTAGCACTTTAGTATAAACCTCCATTAAATATAGCACTTTATTGTCAGCATACCCAACCTTTTAGTCAGCGATGCACACCAATGGTCAAGTTAGGGAAAACATACATTTTATAAAATGACAAAACACGAAAAATGAGGAATAGATAATATTCTGCCCAATAACCATAGAAGAAATTCTATGCTATGCTAGCAGATTTTAGTGACTCAAATGCTCACTGAAAGTGATGGGAAAACTTGAAAAGTGTGGGGGGAGAAGAGTGAGGAAAACATAACATGTCACTAACATGACATGATCACTTTGTCCAAAAACAAGGTGAAAATTGTTTATTGTTGTCAACTTTTTAGGCTAAAACTTCATTTGATGAATAGTATGGTCACTGCTGAGGCTCAGTCCATGACTGTGTCCTGGTAGAGAACCCACAGCAGGAGACAGGAAGTACGTATCAGCTGCGTTCACAAAAAATCTGCTAATGAGGCTGATTTTCAGTTCCTTCGCTGTAGTTACTGGGAAACAACGACAGAATTATATTAATATTAGTTTCTCTCAAGCGGTCGCTGTTTATCCTGCTGAAAACTGGGCTTTGTTGCATAACAGCTGGATTATTCATAATCAAAGAGGAAGCAGAATACCCAGCATATGGAACAGATGCTGGGAGAGAAACTGAACACTGCAGACAATGTCGCGGAAAGAAGGAGCAGCAGATCCGAATCGACGGAGCAGGATGTTCTAACATTCCGATGCTCCCATGTCTATGGGCGTGGCACCCACTCAGGCCTGGATGCAGAGAGATTGCAAAGTCATCAAAGGCACCTTAAGATCCATCTGCAAAAGCATCAGACATGCCATCTCCTGGGTGATGCCAGTAGCCCAGACTAAGTTTGGCAACATTGACGGTGGGGGGGACGTTCGAAACATCTGCTAATACGTCCAGATTCAGCTGTCCAAGCAAGTTCAATCTGAATAGAGATGGAAAGAAGACATTAAAAAGCCTGATACCCCACAGCTATTTCTGGCTACAGTTCAGAAGAAAGCTCTGTCCAATCAGCAACAGGATGAACACCTTTAACTTTCATGGAAGCTGAACAAGGAGAACCTGAACCCGACGGTGCAGCATAGAGGTGGCTGTGTCATGGTGGTCAGGATGACCACAATCCTAGAATCTGTCATCTATGTGATGGGGCTTCTTCTCTATCCTTGAGTCGCATTATGGAAAATACATTAACTGTAAACTTCATAGTTGGGTGTAACGCATCATAATTAGCTTGTTGGTTATTGACAAAGTGTGCATTAATGCTTTATTGCGTTGCATTTGTGTGGCGAATGGAGACAAGGCTGGAAATACCATCAGGTGTCGATAGTGGTCGGTGAAACGCCAGGAACGGCAGAATTCCGACCGCTGGGCCAGGATTGACACAGATCCAGCCGTTGGAACATGGCTGAACAACTGCACTGTGCTGTGCTTCCTCCTCTCTGACGGCCACAGCATGCAGCCAGAGAAGAGCCTGGAGCTGCTCCAGCTACCGCCAGTGAACCTGAAACTGCTGCATGCTGGATCTGCATCCAAATAATGGGAGCATCTCCCGCCTTCTTCCCTCAGATTAGCTCTGTCCCCGCGCCGCACTCTCATCTCCCAACCCCCACATGTTCTTCCTTTATTCTCGCACATACATACACACACACTGCTGTTTGATGTTATGCTGGCTGACAGCATGTTGCTTTAAATAAACATTGCTAGAAACCAACAGCCAGTCAGCTGATTGCTGCTGACTAAACACACTCACCCACACAGTGAAACGCAGCTGTTTGCACACATTCTGCTCCTGAGTGAAGAACGGAGAAACCGTAAAGGCTGACGAGGTCTTGGAGGTTGAGTGACGCCGATGGCAGCAGGTTCCTCTTTTCGTTGCGAGCGTGCTCACACATCGGGTCGCTGCAGGGGCTGCGAGCGCATTCCCACATGACTCAGCTGTGCAGTTTGTGTTCAGAGGTGAAACAGGTGAGGTCCAGCTGGTTCAGGTGGGCCAGAACCATTTCATCTCTTTGTTACTTATCAGGTTGCTACACACTTTACTCTTTCTGGTCAGAACTTCACACACGGAGGCAGCAGTGTTATTAAAAGAGGTGGAGTTTTAGCTGGTGCCATCATAAAAAGCCTTAGAAACCCTGGGATGGATGGAGGAATGTTACTGGCTCAAAGAAAAATTTGAGTTGTTTCCACCCATCGTTAAATCTGGTTGTCCAGGAGGCATCCTGACCAGATACCCGAGCCTCAACTGGCTCCTCTCGAAGTGAAGGAGCAGCGGCTCTACTCCGAGTCCCTCCCGGATGACCGAGCTTCTCACCCTTAAGAGTGAGACCCCCCTGTAATTGGAGCACACCTTCCGGTCCCCCTTTTTGAACAGGGGGACCACCATCCCAGTCTACCAATCCAGGGGAACTGCCCCCGATGTCCATGCAATGTTGCAGAGTCGCGTCAGCCAACACAACCCTGCAACTTCCAAAGCCTTAAGAAACTCCAGGCGAATCTCACCCACCCCCGTTCGGAATAGTCAAAAATTCTGACACCCTAGATAAACTGGAAATTGTACTTTGACATTTTTCCCTTTTTTTTTTTTTACACAATTGTTTCCATAAGAGCGTCAATATCTTCAAAACTATAATTAAATGCAAATATTGTGTTCTGTTAAGCAGTACAACTGCAGTACTTAATGGTAATGGTCATTTTTATATTAGGGGCAGCATTTATGTCTGCTGGGCTCTATGACACAGAGTCACGTTAGCGTTGTTTGGAGGTATTTTGCCTGTGAGGCAAAAGAACAGGATGTCATGCAAGCTGTGCTACAGATCCGTGGCTCAAGGTCGAGTCGCTCTACAAACTCGGTCAAGCATCTTACAAACACACAGTCTAATGTTTAAGAGGAATTTAGAAAGTTCATAGTTCCGTTTCTACAGCAAAGTGTTAAACATTCTAGGCAGAAATTTTTGCAACTTCCTCACAGCTGCTAATTATTCCTCTGTTCTGTAGCAAACTAATCGGAGGAGGCTAAAAATAAATCAAGTAATAGTAACCTAAGAAAACATTAATAATGTTCATTGATGTTAGGATTTTTATCTTGAAACTGAAACTGGGAAGCTGTCCAGATCTAATCAGAAACCATGGCAACCTACTCTGCTGTCTGACAATCAGAGAAAATGTAATGAGTAACTCATACGGACATGAGCTACGGCTGTTATATTGTTGGGAACCTAGGTTCCAACTAACTGTTCAACAACTGAATCCACACTTCCTCATGACTATCAACACTTCTACAGGTTTTTATTACACAGATCAGTTTTTGTTTCGACCCAAATGGCAGCCACATCTCCCATTGCGGTTTTGCACTGCGGTGTATCCCACCTATTCGCTGATTTCTCCAAATAATTTTTCTCAAACGTATTTGGGAAAAATGAGCCTTTTCTGAAATACCGGTACCTAGTCGCAATGCTACCTGATACAAGATCGGCTGGCATCTGCAAAGCAGCCAATTTCAGAAGCGCCATTAATTGTCTTTGGCCCAAGAATGGAGACGAGGAAGACTGTAGATAGTAGCATCTAAAGCAATTTATAATGTGCATAAGGTCTATTTCGACAGGCAGGTATAAGTCCTTGGTGAGGGGTGTTTTGAGAACCCCCTCTGTCTTTATTTTACCACCAGTACCAGACATAGCATTGAGTCTTTGTCAACCCATAACTTTGGGCTACAAGCAAGAAAAGACTATCTAATTCTTGACTTGATAGAGTGCACTGACCAGACTATAAGGAACACGAACATTCTGACAGGCCGGAATAGGAAAGCACGATCTGTGGTTGACCAAGCCATCAGTCGTCTGCAACACAAAAGAAGAGCAGGGTCCAGACAGAAAGAACTGGTCTAGAAATGGAAGAAGAACCTCAGTTCTGGTCCAAGAATAACCGGAAGGAGAGGAACGAGATGGTGATGACAGACGTGATGAGGATGGAGGAAGAAAGCCACTAGGTCAAGAATTTATATCATAGAACACTGGACAACCTTGGAGGGAGCAGACCTCTGGAAGGTCAACAAAATCCAAGAGCCACAACAACCAAAGGTCACAATGGAAGTTATGTCAGCATAAGATAACTTCCATTGTGGCGTTTTGCTGTTGCGTTGCAGCTTTTGTTGATAGCTTGAGATTTTTTGCTGTCGAGTCGTGGTTCTTGTTGCTGCATCTTCTGCTGTTCCACTGAGACCTTTATTGTTCCATTGTGGATTTTGCTGTTGACAAAACTTTTGCGTTTTGTCAACCGTTCTAGGACGATGTAAACTTTCACTTTTACACAATGCAAGTGGTGTTGCAAAACCTTTAAACAATTATGGGGTGTTATTGATCCATCTCTACTTTGACCACTGCTGAGTGGTTATAGATCTAGAGGTATCTATAGGTAACCAAAAACAACCTAAAAAGGGTACATTAAAATATCATCCGGAAGTTCCTTTGTACAGAAAGCATTCAGATAAAACTGCAGCACGACTGAGTAGATCAGCGCCAACACATCAGCCATCAAGAGCAGCTGGGCTGTAAAAATGCTAAGTTAGCCACATTAGCTACGAAGCTACAAAGCCAGTATTAGATAATTGACCTTTGTGTCATAAACCCTGTTTTCACACACTGGACGAAATTCAAGGCTAAAGTCACTAGAATGAGTGTAAATACGTCCAGTGTGGCTAAACCTCATCACAACAAACCAACATGTAGAAGAAAAAAAATAAACAGCCTGCACACAGATACAGGAAGCAGCGGCAGCCGCAAAGCTTGATGAAATATTTCGGATTCAACTTCATTCGGTTTTAATAAAGCGGTTTCTACCGTCAAAGAAGACATAAATTATGATTATTTACCGCGTTATCTCTCGGACGGTCCCTCTGGATTCAGCCGACACGGTCTGAGCTGCCTGACGTCGTCGTTCCTGTCACACACACGACTCTGCGTAAACCGCTCATCCGGTTCGTTTCAAAGTACAGGCAGGAAGTCGTCGTTCCGTCAAGCTGTACCTGTCAAAATAAAATAACTTAATAACAGAGAACTCGCCCCCTTCCAAATTCAAGGACAAGTGCGCCCTCTACTGTTTATTCACACCCGTTAAAAATGTAAGCATTCATTCATATTCCAACAACAAAACTTAATGTATTTTTATAGAATTTTATGAGACACGCTGGTCTGTCTCATAAAATAAATAATCGAAAGAATCAGCAGTTTACCTATTTTTAACAAATAAATGTTAGGCACAGCCACTCCTGAATATCAGTATTCAAGTCTTGCCACAGATTCTCATTTAGATTTTTGTTAGACCATTTATCACGTAAATATATGTGATCCAAATCATCTCATTGTATCTGTTGTATCTGGATGCCTTTTGTAACGCTACAGTCAAAATTCACCACAATGGGGTGCTGTGGTGGCAGGGGGGTTAAACACAACCCACAAATAGAGGCCTTAGTCCTGCCGCTGGTTCAATTCCCAACCTGGTGACCTTTGCCACATGCCTTCCCCCTTCTCTCATTACCCACTTTCCTGTCAGTTCACTATTAAATAAAGCCAATGAAATCTTTAAAATAAAAATTCACCACAATTAATCGGGGTATCTAAAAGTAATATTTTCACCATATTGTAATTCATTTATACAGTTTCAAAGTAAATATTTAATTAACAAGATGCATATTTAGTTTAGAAACTACATACCTCACTGCCACTTAGTTTCAAACTATTTAGGTAGAAGATTATACATTAGCGTAAAACACTAAATAAAGTTAGCACGTTTGTGTTTAGCATGTTAGCAAAACTTTTCTTTTTTTTTAAACTTAGTTGTTTGTCGCTACATTTAGCTTGCTAGATAAATATTTGAAAAGTTGACATTTATAAATGAAAGAATTGCACAGTGAACATATGACAGCTATAATATGAAAGGTGACTCTCCATTTTATTCTCTGTTATTGCTAAAACTTTGACTGGGTCACTTTACAAACACCTCAAATATGAATTTAATTTAGCTATAAAGAGGGTGAATGCAATGCACGCCACACTTTTCAGAGTTACATTTGCTTTAACTTTATAATGTTACGCTACTGTATGCTGATTTACGATTTAAAATCCTTATAGATCATAGATTCTCTGCGTATAATGTGACTAAATATAGTAGAGAACACTTTTGCAACTCGCTGTAATGTTTTAACACCTTCATATTTTAAGCCGTGAAAGCCGGTTACGGAAACTCCTACAGGACAATCTTGTTGGGCGGAAGTGCTCAGGCAGGTACGCTAGTTCCCGGATGTGATGCGGATCAAGGTTAGGTCTCAGAGAACCGGTTCAGGATCAGCGACAGAAGCGCTCTGACACGCCGGGAAGGGGCGTCCTTCAGCACGGCCCGACCTCCACAGCGATCAGACCGCATCCGGAGCTCTCGGGGCGCCGAGAGGGTCATGTCCACACCCGGGTTCAGTGGGAGTGGGAGGCTGCGGAGCAGCGGGCTCGCACCGTGGCTCAAAGCCACCTTCTCGGTTCTGGGCTCGGCTGTTGCGATGCTTGCTGTGGGTGCCTTCTGCGCTCTCACCTATCCCATCCTGAGAGGTAGACACGGCTCCAAAGCTCTCTGAGTTAGGGTTTGGTCTCCAGCTGTTACGTTCTCACGCTGACCTCTGACCTGAATGTTTCAGACCTGCGGGCGGAGAGGCTGAGAGGCGAGAATGGGACTGAAGAGACGATCCTGGGTGAGTATCCCAGGGTTCCTTTCTACGCATTTTTCCCCATTAAAGGCCATCAAGACTTTATGTTCTAATTATATAAAATAAAGTTTGTTATAGAAACATGAAGCTCATATAATAGTTATAATTTTGTATAAATTCCACAAGGCCAACAGCACATTTTCACACAAAACATTTTCACAGAATGAAAATGTTTTGACATAAGTCAAAATTACATATAAACCTCTCTGGCCCTGTCAGATAGATATTAACGTCTTTGTTTGTCAATTAAGATACTCAGAAATACAGAAATACTTAAGATACTCAGAAAGAGTATCTTAATTGACCGAAAAATTAAGATACTCCGAAAAATGCACCGAAAAATAAATTCCTTTTACTAGGGATGCATGATATTATCGGGACGGTATCGGTGTCGGCCAATATTAGCTGTAAAATTTAATGTCGGACATCAGCCATTCCATCAAAATAACTCACCGATATAAAAGGCGCTGATTTTATATGACAAACCAGTGACAACGATGCCTGCAGCATGAAATTTGCACCGTTTGAGTGTTGTCATTGTCTTACAGAGCAAATGTAAATGTGACATTAAACATAATACAAGCTGAACTTGTTCCATCATTTCCAGCAACCTATTTAGCATTTGGTAGCAGGCTAAATTGACAAAGACGATATTTTAATTCCACAGTAGAGAAAACCATATAGTTTCAGTAAGAAGGCACAGGAAGAAAGTAGTGGTATTGGTTAGCGGCCAAATGAGTTTTCGGCACATCGGATATTGACCAAAAGTCCAATGTCGTGCATCTCTACCTTATAATCAATCTATGTGTCTGATAATTTGCACTTGCACCGAATAATCTTGTACCAAGAGGCTCACACATTCTGATTTCCCCTCCTAACACACCCTGGTACAAGTAACTGAAATCCTCATAAATCCCCATAACACCAATTACACTGACCTGTCGATTTCGCTGACCTGTCGATTTCAATTTTTGCCGATGGTGATTTTTCTGTCTGAAAAGTCGCTAAACATGGGCGTCAAAATGAATAAGCCAGCGACCAGAAACCAGTGACCAGTCACGTGTGTGTTCCAGGTTTCTGGAGCATCCTGATAATCTCAACTGTTGCTGGATGCATCTCCTGTATCTTCTCGTGGACTCTCACTCAGCTGGACTCGCACCAGCCTGGCATGGCCTTCCCCAGCCTCCTCTCTCTGCTTGATTTCAGGTACTGCAGAGTTGAAGCTGCACATGTGTTCAGCTTTACTTACTGGGTGACATTTATCGTGTCTGTTTGCTGCAGAGACCCTTCCAGCCACGGATTCAATGTGACCTCTGGACTAGCCGTTCTGAATGGCGTCCTGGCCACGCTGACTCTCATCTGGAGCCTCTCCTGAGGCTTCGTTCTCAGCTGCACAGAGACCTGAAGACAATTCACTCTGTATGAGACTTTTGGACTTTTTATTTATATTTCTGTATGACAAGATAAGGGATCGAGCATTAGAGCCTTGGGAACATGGGCGAACCTGGAAATTCTACAGTTGCAATTTGGAATATTGTACTTTTTTTTACCATTTATTGCTGTACTCACATTCAATTCTCTCTATTTTTATGAGTATAAAGAAACATTCAAGTCATTTTGTTTGTCTTATGTTTCCCTTGGTTCTTTTTTATTGAGGTGAACCGTTGCTTCGTTTTCTCACCGATCACCGATCTTTAAAAAAGTTGACCTACAGTTTTTGATTTTTTGGCCGATGCCAATGTTGTTTTTCTGACAAAGTCGTTACATTATCAAGAGCAGGGTGGCTGACACACCACTGGTGGGCTGGCCTGTCAGTCAGTCCTCTCATGACAGAACAAAAGAGGATTGGCCAATCGCCGATGACCCAGAATTAAGGAAATCGGTGTGAGCTCCTCCTAGTTTTTACTGTGTAATCTTGTAGTTTCACTGATCAAGTTATTCGAATATCAGAATTAGGGCAGTTTTGTGGTTCAGAGGGTTAAATATTTCTTTTCCTGCTCTTTTCTTTCAATAAACAGATCATTGAACAGCTGGTAAGTTGCTGTGAAAAAGTATTTCACGTGTACTTGCAGGTTCTTTGTGGTTTTCTTTTAATTTGACAAAGTTTGTTTCAAATCAAACAAGAATATGGTTCTTTTAGTAATTTTGTAACCTTTTCCAGATGGATAGATGTCATTTAATTTGTTCTTGAGTTTCTTTATTATACCAGGCTCTTCGTCGCCCTGCCCAGTCCCATTAGTGTTGAGGCACGGGAGTGGCAGAGTCATGCTTGCCGGGGGGGCGGCATGTTTTAACAGACGTGGCTGGATTGAGGGTAAACCGAACAAAACAAAGATGGAGAATCAATGCCTGAAAACCATTTTTGTGTTTATTGTTAAGCTTGTCATAAAATATCAGGAAAAAGACTGATTGCACACACACACACACACACCTGTTCAGATAACAAATGAAACACAATAACCACATGTATAAAAAGAATTTATTCAATATATATGACATATTACAAAATGACATTTTTACATTGTATAAAAAGCATTTGGTTGTCTTTTGCATATATTAAAATAATTGCCCTACAGCATATAGAGAGCGAATTTCATGTTAACAGTGACGTTTGTTCGACAAGTTTGCAAGAGCCTGAAACATTTAATTCAAAGCATCAAAAGATTACAGAAGAAAAATAAATAGGCATGGAAATAAATTATAAGGCAAACACTGCAACTCAATTAGACGTCTCTAAATCTAGAGACTAGTGATTAAAGGAGTAGTGTCTAGTTGTACATTCATATGTCAGACGAGACAACAGAAACTACAGTCTCCGTAATTAAGCTGGTACAGCAAGGAATTCTGGGATATGCATTATATTCTCTGATTATATCAAAATTCATTTGGTCGTTTTGCTTAATCGCATACGAACTCCTGGCAACAGTGAAACAAAATTTTTTATATGTTTTTGTCTATAAGAACTTTTTTATGTTGCCTCTTCATAAACTGGAGCCGTTTTTGTTTGACAGACATGAATGTTTCAGATCAGGGGTGCACCGATAATTCGCCTGGCCATAGAACTGGCCTCGATTTCCTCAATTTTAAGATCGCGTTGGGCCGATATTTGCGTGACAAAGTAAGTAAAGGTTTGAAAATCAGCTACTGTCCCATGAGGGAGGAGACAGACACGCCCACCAGGTCACGTCTACACGCGCTTTGTTAGCGATAATCGCTCCACTGCTGGCAATTTAACAGCTTTGATGCTACGCAGGCTTTTTAAAGATCGGCGATCGGCAATCGGTACACCCCTATTTCAGATTAAACTATCTTCAGGTTCACAGATAATCTGAATAAAAAGATAAAGCAGACTTTAAATGAGGATTTTAGTTATTAAAAAGAAGAATGGTATGAACTAACCCGAGTCTGTAGAACAAATAATCATCTCTAATCATGACGACTGGTTGTTCAACTCTTTACTGCTGGAATTTTGGGTCAATCTGAATTTAGCTGCATTAATGGCCTTCACACGTGAATTGTTTATGGAGATAAGACATGGCTTAGAAAACTTTCCCAAAAATGTGTTTTTGTTTTCATAAAGTATTTATGACATAAGGTGAGAGGGTGAATACTTTTCACATGTTAGGTTGGATCATTCCCCCCTAAAATGGAATCATTTGAAAGCTGGCATTATTTTTCTTCAGATTATGTTTGTCTAATTATCTGAAATATTTACCTGTGACAAAAGAAGCAAAGCAGAAACACAATTACTTCTACTTACTGCACATTTATCTTCACTTATGTATTTTAAAGCAGCTTTTCAGTGCAATTTGTCATCAACTAAACAAAAACGAAAAGCAGCTAAAATTTCTAAGGTACTTAAACAACAAATGACAAAGGAGCAGGGGATCATTTCAAGTTTCACAATGTAGTGTTCAGTGCAAACCTGCCAACATTAATTGTGCTTCTCAGTACCACTACTTCCAACATGGAAGCATACATACATCTTTGTTAATTAGTGCATTACAGTCTACGGATTCACAGAAAGAGAAAAAAAAACACATTTACAGTCATATGAAGTCATTCTGGCTGGTAAACGGTAGAACACTTAATATGGTACTGTAGCTGATTTGGTTTCTATTACAGCCCAAAAAACACTAGATAATATTTTCCTGTCAATTTGTGCTAAACCTAATTTATCTAAAATATGAATTTGGAACAGTACGAAGCATTAGATCAGACAGTATTTTTTTTATATAATAAATGTAACCTAGGACAGTTGATATCTACCATCTATGGTAATCTAATCTATAGCTATAATATACTCAGTGCATTTTATGCACACTTTACTCCCAACGACTGCATTATGAATAGGAATAAAATAAGGTTCTGATGATGCGTTTCTACAACATGCTGTAATTCAAGTAATTTCACCATTTAGAACTGAGACTCCTGAGATGCTCCTGATCAATAAGCAATGGTGACAATTTTTAGACTCTCATAATCTCAGTAATAAGCCTGCAGTCACACTGACTGCTTTGACTTATCCCATATGCCAGTGCAACACACTTTTTTAAAATCTTTTTTGGCTGGTCATTTTTTTGGGGGCTTGTCTGGGATTCCAACATCTGAGATGGTCATTCTGTAACTAAAGGATATTTTCCAAACTCCCAAGGAAATGTGAAATATTCCATATTATATAGTCCACATAATCACCAATATGTGCCCCTTGTTAAATTGTACCTGCTGAGACAAAATGTAAACAGTTATATAAAAATATTTCGCAAATAGTGAACTGACTCCCAAGTACCACCTTAAAAATGGCATGTTTCTCTTCCTTAACCATGTTTATGACAAACCTGTGCATCATCAATAGGGTCAAAGTTAAAAAAATAAAAATATGTAAACATACTAGTTATTTATAAATATGATAATGTGACAAGGATGAATCATAAAAAAAACATTAAATATTTTGTTTTTAACCGTTTGAGTGGATAGACGTGAAGAAAAGGCCCTCATTAATAAAAGCTGTTCAGATACGAGTTGGTCACCTGATAATTAGGTGAAAATCCAGCATGTTTTAGAGACATCATCTGAATCTTGTTTTGGCCATCCCATCCATTCCTCCATCTGTGACAGTAGACGTCACAAAGTCGCTATAAACTCTGCCGAGAGCTGCAGAAGCTAAATAACTATTGGTCGCTGTTCATTATGTCACCATATGCGTCACCCGGCTGAGTTAAGCAGTTTTATAAACTCCCAGAGTGATCAGGAAATTAACCGACTTTAACCAGTTCCAGGCACTAGCGCCCCCGGGAGGCAGAAAGCTGGAACAGTTTCTAAAAGCTGTGGAAAACGAAGGGAAGTGGAATGTAATAAAAAGCTTTGAGCAATAATGTTGAATTAAATAAAATCCTAAGAGAGATGAGCACATTTTAATGTGCATTCTAATGACTATTGTTAAAAAAATGGTTTGTTTACAGGTTTGATTTTCCATCCTTGTTTCCATTAAGGCATTGATGAATATCTCACATTTAGAAATTAAGATAGAGTGCAAAATCAAACCTCCTCTAACTGTATTTTAATAGTTTAAACACCAAATGTTGGTATTGCATCCCACTGAAAATCTGCAAATATTGAATCAGTAATAAGTGGGAGTCCACTGTAAGGCCAAAAAACCTGACCAATATATAAAAAAATCTTAATATAGTTGCTTTTATTTCTATTGAAAACAAACCCACTGACTTCTGTGGTTAAATTTCAGGTCTGCGTCACTCAGACCTGAAATTACTGGGCTCAGAAGAAAACTTGGATCATTAATACTTTGGTGGAACAAGAAGTTCAGGTCCAGCCCACTTCAGCATATGAGGACATCATGAAAAGTGCACCATTCAGTTTGTTCCGAGAAAGTGATTCAATGTTCTTTCAAAGCATTTAGGTGAATCATTCACTGTGTCACGGCACCGTTTGGAGGAGGGCTGGACTCTCCGTTCACTTCCTGCATGGTCCGCCTGGAGGAGAAGACTCTGTAGAGGCCGGCCAGGAGGAAGACCACCGAGATGACTGCGAAGTAGCCTCCGTAGATGAAAAACTGAGGGAGCGAGACCAAACAGGCGGCCGTCAAACGCAATCCTGGCCTCAGCAAAGCTTTCGCCACATCACCAAACAGCCGACACGTTACCTGAGTGACGACATCAAGGCCGAGTCCGGCTGAGTCCACCACGACCACGGTGATCAGAGTCCCGAGCAGCAGGGCTCCGAACGTGTTGACTCCAAACACCAGAGCGTATCTCTGCATGCTGAGGCTGGCCGCTATCTGGTACCTGGAGGTCAGGGAGCAACGCTGAAACGAAGCACAGCACTGTACTGTACTCCTCCTCATCTACATCGACACGCTGCAGAAGAAGCTGCAGGTGCTTCATGTTGAAACGGCAGAAAGCTTCAGATGGAGCAACAGACTACTTGCTGCAATCTGGATTCACCGAGACACACTTCTCCTTTCTGCCTTCCCCCTTTTCTTTCTAAAGGTACCAAAGAATCGCTCAAAATCAGATTCTGACGCTTCCTCCTCACACTGCGGCGTTCCACGCCATGGTAGACTCACGTTGCCACAGTGATGAGAAGCATGTAGATGGTCCTGAAGATGACGTAGGAGCCGTAGCTCACCCAGATGTTCTTCGGCAGGGTCATGATGAAAACGCAGGCGGCCATGAGGAGGGAGAGGACCCACAGGAGCAGTTCTCCCCAGTGGGTCCAGTCCACTGGGAGGCAGCCCACCAGCAGAGCAGCCAGAGCGCCTGCAGGACACGACACGGCTCAGACATCTGGACTCGGAATAACTAGGGATGAAGAAATCACTTTTTTTCTGAATGTGATTTTGTTGTAATGCCGTAGAAAAGTATTTACTCCCCTTTAGACGGCTGTGATTAAAAAAAGAAAGTGGTTGTCAAGGGGATCAAGTTAACCCTGTTTGATTAAAACAGTCCGGGTTACTTTTGGTAGTTTTCATTAGAAGTAAATGAAGTGCTTTAGAATTTATTCAGAAAAAATATTTTAGGGGAACTAATCGCACTAAGCATTTTCAAAGTTAGCAAAAACGCTAAATGAAAAGCTAGCTCTTCTATTAGCGCATCAGCAGATTAGCGGAAGTGTGCTCACAGCTGGAATACTGATAACATCTCACATTTCTGCAGCTCATTCATTTTGAGGATTGACAGCAATTTAGCTAATGTTAGCCTTGCTAAGGTGCTAGGCTTGTTTCCAATTTGTACCTTTACAAGTTAAGGAAGTTTTGAGAATCTTAAACTGTTTAACCTTAACTGTGAAAGAATGTCTGTCCAGTGAAGAATCATCAAAGTGTGGCTTGACTGGTCAAAATCCTTCCATGTTGAACAGCAGTTAGCTGCTAACAATTTGTTGAGGGATTGTTGCACTGTTTAGTAATCACTTCTTGTCTATTTCTTTTATTGTCAAGCCAAAATGGGAACATTAAAGTGTTGTTATTGGGTCCTTGAAACAGCTTTCAATAACCAGCATGTTAAAAAAAAAATCTAATAGTACTTTCTGTCTTACGTCAAAATAAAAGTCTACTTCCAGAATCTGTGAGTTAGATTGGACTGACTTGTCAAGTCTTGACATTTGAGAAACACCGGTCTGGAAATTCAGAAATGAAAGCAGAAGACGTACCGAGCAGCGTGGACAGCGTCTCTACGTAGCCGTTGTAGATTTCGTGGTGTTGGGATGAATAGAACGTCTCCCACAGAGCCTGAGCGTAGTTGATGATCTGGAAGTAGCCACATGTGGCCAGGGCCCACCACAACGACCATGCCAGCAGGGGGCGACACCTGTAGCACTGCAGGAAGTCATGGAAAAGCATCCTTAACACCTGCACAAGCCCACTGCTGCCACCTGCTGCTTCAGATGACCTGGATATCTGAAAGAGGAAGAGTTCCCTTCTTTACACGACACACAAACTTTCAATAAGTTGTCAGGACGTGCAGATTTCTCACCATGGGCGTTCTGCTTTCTGAATCCTCTGCCTTATCAGGGCTGCAGCCAGCTGCAGGTTCCTCGACTACTCCTGGACTCATGTGGAAAAACAAACTCCTCTTGGGCATGGGGAGGAACCAGGGGGAGACGAAGGCCACGGCGGCTGACGCCAGCGTGATGATAATGAGGTGCACCAGCTCCGCTTTGGCCAGCGACAGCAGGAGCTGACCGAGGAGCGACCCGGCGGCCGAGCCGAACAGAGTGACGCTGCGGCAGTAACCGGTCACCCTCTGGTAGAGCTCTGGCTCCACCACGCTGTAGATGTAGGAGTAGTAGGCCACCTCCGACGCTGTGGCCAACCCAAAGAAAAACTCCAACAGTTGCATGGCCAGCATGCCCTGGGCCTTCCAGAGCATGGCGTAGGTCAGTACCAGGCTGCAGGCCTGCAGCACCAACACCGGTTTGTAGCAGAGGTAGTCTGTAGCCAGGAAGACCGGGAGCAACAGGGCGAGGTAGGAATATGTCCATACGGGATAGATTTCATTGACAACCTGCAGAAAACACAAGAAATAGATTTTTACATTAGTAGAATTATAAAAAGAAAAGAAGAAAAAAAAAACAGTTTCCCCCAGAAAACCTGCTAAGTCCAGTATTAGTGGGTTAGCGTTAATTTTACACCAGATGTAGCAAGACGCATCTGGTCTTGCTACATCTGAAGCTAAAACTTCAGATGAAACTGAAGCTACATTTCTTGGAAATGTAGCTTCAGTTTCATTGGACTTTTCCCAGAAGTCTTAGGGGTCATCAAGATGTTTTTTTTAGTAAATGTGAGATGGGTCTTTCTGTTCTTGTGGGTCAGTAGGGGTTCTGGCCTTAGAATGCTCCCATGGAGGCTCATTTTTACCTTCATGGGAGGCAGTCTTTCCTTCTGATTGCTTAAACATGACCCTTGACCTCAACTGAGGCAGTGAGCAGAGCTTTAGATGTCCTCTGGGTGACTCATCGATGAGCTCTTGGAGTAAGAAGAGGATTTATGCCTCACACGAGGAGATTTCTCAGTTAAAAGATCCAATTTTGAAAATGTTTGCATATGTGAAAAGACGAGTATGAGCGAACGAGTGAGAAAAACAGCGTGTCTTTTTAATTGGTGTATGTAAACCTCTGGTTCCAAATGTATTCCTTCAAGTTTCATTATAAAATTTGTGACAATACAAAATGTACAAATATTTTTAATCCTAAATTGAATATAGAACTTAAAAACATGCACATCATTAATCTTTATGGGATATTTGCATTTCATGCTAAGTGGATTGTTGCACCTTAGAGGGTTGCTAGTTTATTTTATGCTAACTGCACTAATCTCTAATATAAGGATGCTAATAGAAATTAGAAATCAACTCCATATTTATATTTTAGAATTTGTTTTTCACAGTGTGGCTTCGCCTCTGCTTTCGATATAATTAATTCCTACAAAACTAAAAAAAAAAAAAAGCTGTTAATTTAGTTAATGAAAATGAATTTTTATACCAGTTTAAATCAATATAGCAAGGTCAAATTATTAGCCTCCTGAAAAGAAAATCACACAAAACTTGCAATATTTACAAAGAAATGACTAGAATGAAAACTGTTCACATTTTATTGCTTCCAAAAGACCAAAGACAAAATCTCCAAAGATTGATAGGTATGTTTAATTGATGTGCCAATTTGTCAAAAATTTAAAATCCATCAAAAATGAATTACAACTGATTACAATTTCGACGTTGCAGTCAGCAACAATTACACCTTTTATTCTGCCTCCAAACTTCAGTTAAATGCACAGCAAAAACTTGGTTTCTAATACTGGACTTTGTGGAACACCAAAAGATTTTCCCAAGACTACGGTTTGGCATTATTGTTCAGTACCGAAACCTCTTCTGAATAAATTCTGTGTCTAAAGTTTTAAAGCATCTATATCAGTTTTATTCGGTTTTTAGCTGTTTAAGTCAGACCTTGCGAATCAAAAACCAGCAGCAGGACGTGAAGTAGAGCTCTGAACCAATCAACATCTGTGTTAGTAGGACACTCAAAAACTGTTCCATGTTTCGCCACGGCACAGGAAATGGCAACAATTTTATAGTACCGACTGCATTAGATATAGAACAGTCATATGCTTCTGCCTTGTTTTCTATTAGCTACTACTTCTCTTCCATTCCTGACGCAAACATAGCATGATGCGGCTACATGATCAAAAGTAGAACAATGTCATGCTGACAGATTTGTTGCTGGTCCACATTACGACCTGATGAAGGTCATTATTTAAAGGATTAACAAGAAATCTGACATTTTTGGAGAGATTATCCCAATCTGAATGGAGTGTGTCTGAGCCTCCTGCTGCAAACAGCACGACTTTAACAGAGAAGTGCTGCTCACAGGCTCACACCGGACCTGCTGGTTTGACACAATCGCCTTCCAAACTCCGGCTTATTAATCACAACAGCGACTAAAACTGTTTTCGTTTAGCAATGCACAAAAATAACATTTTTTAGCAAAGCAGCAAAACTAAAACCTGACACACTTTTAGTGTGTAAATGGATCAACCAGCAACCTTTTCTAGCTGCGGCTTAAAAGAGTCAAGCAAGTTTAGGGACGTATGTTTTATTGTGAATGAAGTGAGTGTAAAATTTCAATGAATGCCAAAAAAATCCACTTCATTCCAAGTGTTTCTGAAGCCAAAAAAAAGTGAATGAATTATAAGATTTTACCAATTTAATTTGATATATTTAAACATCAGGCTTTCCCCGTGTATTATAAGCCTGGCGGGCCACCAGGCTTTCCTTGTGCCCCCACCATTGCTTATCTTTTAAAGTCTTTTTAAAATCTTTGCCTTTTTTAAGACTGTATAGTTTGTGTTCAGGTCTTAATCTTCCAATTTTTTAATCGCACATAGTTGTCAAGTGATATTTTCAAATTTCATGTAAACATTAAACATTTATTAACTCAAAAACGTGACGGGCAGCTGGATGAATGACTGCCCTAACTTACTAACCCACCGGGCTTAGTGAGTTTTCTGGGGGATACCTTGAACATCAAAGCACATGTTTCCTTTTTCTTTATCCAGTCACTCGTGTATTTGAGGGTAGAAAAAAGTAGATTTTTTTTCCCTGTTTTGATTTATTTAACGGACAGGAAAATTAAAAACAAAATAAAGCCCAAATTTTGCTTCTTGTTTTACAATTTGACCTGATGGTCAGAGCTGATCAAAGTTAAACTGTCTAATTGACTGTAACACTGATACACAGTTGTGTTTAAATCTCTTACAATGAACAGAGTAACACAACATAATGAAACTCAACAACTGAAGGAACATGTGGACGTAGAAAAAGTGATTTCCAAAGAGCCATACATTCCTGCTCTGCAAGCCAGTAACACGTCTGGTCAGCTGGATGGACTGACCTCGATGCTAAAGACCACATGAATCAGCATGCAGATATTTGTACATTATATTTTCATGTATTAAAGGAGTAAACTGTGCTAAACGGAATTCTTGGTTCCCTTTCATGATTCACACCCAAAAAAAAAAAACAAAAAAAAAATCAGTTAAATCCAAAATTATGACAGATCTAAAATCGTATAAGTCATTTATCAGAAGGGACACAACTCTATATGACAGACTGAATGAACTGCTCTCAGGTTTGATCCGTCTGCTCTCTGGATTACAGGGAGCTGTGCGTCTCTGGAAGCAGAATATAAAAAGTTAAGAACTGGATCCGAACCTCTGCGTTTACACAGCACACAGCAGGTCGGGTTCGTCTGGGAAACGTCAATTCGGTGCAGCGCAGCACGTGGGCTCTTAAAAACACAACAGGAAGTCCTTGACAACTATAACTTCATTAACCCGGAGAAGCTGCAAGGGAGCCGCGAACAAGCGGGACCGATTCTCCTTTATTTAGAAGGTCCAGAACCAGTCGGGTCCAAACGCGTGCGGAAACAATCTGGAGAGTGATGCAAGAGGAGCTGTGACCCACAGCAGGGCCACCTCACCTGGGTCTCCGTCAGGTTCTTGTCCGGTCCCATCAGGTAAGCGGTGAGGAAAGGTTCCGACGGCCGCAGGCTGGAGAAGAAGCCGTACACACACAGCAGGACCGTGGGATACACCGCGGACATCGTGGACCAGTTCGTTTCGACCTCCAGCGCTTCTGCTTCTACGGTTTCTCTCGTTTTTTTCTCTCAATAATCTGGTTCGAGTAAATTACCGCCCCCAGCTGTTCCGAAGAGGAACTGCAGCTAAAGGAGTCGCTCTTCCTGAGCTAGAATGAAAATAAACTGATCCGTTTTAAAGGGTTCGTTTTAGAAAAACAGTTCCTTTATATAATTTTTTATTTTGTCACAAATCACAAACTTCCACATATTTTATTGGGATTTTATATAATGTTGTCTGTTCACAGCAAAATCTTCAAATATGAGCGTCAGACCTCAAATCAACTCAATACTTTTTATGATTAGTGGTGGGATTTGATTTTAAAAAATGAATCCAGTCAATGACAGAGCCTGTAATTAATGAATCAAATTTTAATCAAAACAATATATTGACAAAATAATGTTACAAAAACTCATCAGTTTTCTTCTCCTTTACCCCAAGAAAACATTTGTTTAAAAATCATCTATTCCACTCACACAAAAAAAAAGATATTAATTTTCCTAGAATGATTTTCTGCGAAAGAAATTGAAAATAAATATCGATTCCTGTGCGTTTCGTGGCTGAGATTTTGAGACAACACACCTATTTTTTCCAATTGCGACTTCATGAATGTTTTTAGAACGATTTTCAAAAGATATCTATTCCATCTTTAAGTTTTAATATAAGAAAATTTGGTCTTCTAACAGGGGATGAAGAGATAAATTATGATATATTTAATGCTCTGGCTAAGTTTTATTCACAAATACTGCTTTGTAAAAAATCACCACCATTTTTCAAGTGAAAAGATTTTATTTAAGAGTGTGGAAAGTTGGAACATCACAAAAGCCCAATCTTTATACCAATATGTTAATATCAATTTAAGATTTGAAATTTGTCTCGCATTTGTGACATTTTGTTTTACTTTCCTCACAGTTAGTTTGTGACTGTATTCTTTTTTATTTCTTCTTTTTTCGGCTCAGTTTATCATAACCTTTTTTTTTATTACTAATGTGTGCCTTGTCATGTTATTTTCTTTTAATTTTCAATAAAGACTGGAAAGAAACAGCTAAACATTACCATAAATCCATGCCATCACTCAAAACGTTGATGCTGTGGATGTTGCTTGTGCATCACATTTATCGGCGTACCAGAAACACGAAAAGACAAACGGTTCCCTTCTGTACTTTTGTATGTTAAAAATTTTGTAGATTAATTGCGTTAAAATTTTTAACGTTAAAATTAACGTAAGTAATTCCTCAAAACTAACGTCTCAAAGTTCCAGCCCTCGTTATGATGAATAGCCGACAATCTGGGAGCAGGTGATCGATATCGCAAATAACCAAACAACGGGGAAATCCGAACAATTCATATCAGGGAATAGTCCAACTAATTTATTCAAGGGATTAAAGCGGCACTTCAGAATAAAAGTGTTCCAAGATTAAGCCATGTTCTACTTAATAATGAGGCCTTACTCCAGTATGAAAGACTGTCAGATATTCGTGGATATCAAACCAGAATTGAAGGCGGTTCAAACATTCACAAGCACACCACAAAAGGATTTATTCAGCTGGACTTCATTTATTTTTTTAGAACCTGACTCGTACATCTAAAGCAGTGAGGAATGATTAGTTTAAAGTTGTCAGAACGCAAGCGGTACAGTAGAACAGCTGATGGAAACCATCAAAAGCATCTGGACAGGATTGTGCAGATGCTGACTTTCATCACATCGGGTTCTCACCGAAAGCAAGCAAATTATACAATAAATGAGTCACCACGTGGCTTAATACACCTATATCCACAGAGCATCAAAGTAACATAAACCGGTTGTATAGATGTGTTGAGACCAAGCGGACCAGAGATACTGGTAGCTGAAGCACTTCTACGCAGTTGGAACTACATTGTAAAGTGTCTTGTGTAGTCATATTCTATCGTGGGAATGACAGCCTGGACAAACTTTAGGAAAATCAGAAGATACCTGGAAGTCTTAGTAAAGGACAACAGTTGTAGGATGGAAGGACAAGAACACAGAAACAAGCAAACTGAACTAACCAAAGGGAATATACAGCCGTTTGGTTTGGATCAAGCAACTTGGTATCACATGGTGTAAGACTAAAGGATACATATGCACTCCCAGCTCTCCACCGCCTTCAGCCACCGTCTCGATGATCTTTTTCATCACTTCAGCATGTCTGAAAAAACAGAGGTCATACCAGTGAGGTTCTTATCGACGAGTCTGAGACGACGACACAACAAAAGTATCCCAACCTTGGAGACAAATGGAAACATTTTGGGAGTTCTTGTGGTGCAGACTGTGTAGGAACCGGTCCCAAGTGAATTCCTCACCTGCATGGATGAACAGAGCACATGGCGGGTGGAGGCAGGTGGGGGTGGTTATCAATGGTGACCGTCTTCTTCACATGGTCCTGGCTGATGTCCTCGTACATCTGCTCCACAGTCAGCGGCTGCCTGTCCTGGGAAACAAAGCGCTTGCCGTCGGTTTGCATTTTGTCCGTACAAACATTCATTTGTTGATGTTTGATAAGAAAAAGCAGCCTCAAAGTACTGAACAAAACGTTTTGATGATAAAGAAGAAAATGGGGCAATTAAACAGTTGTTTGCAATTTGTAGGTTCAATCATTTTCACTTTATGTTGTAGAGTTGAATAGAGTTAGCATAACCGCACCAGAAGTAGAGTTGTCTACTTAAGCTAAACAGGCTAATCATGTGACTAGAACAATTAGCCTGTGCCTTTGTTTGCCCTATAGCAAACAAACCTACAGCTACAAAGCGTTGTACATAAAAAAATAACAAAAGAGGTAGTAAATTTCCACCAAAAACACAAACATTTTTAGTTTCATTTTGTAGAAAAAATGGAAAATTTGACGTTTGAAATGTCAAACATTTTCAAGAGATTAGTTTCAAAATTTCGGAGAATTTTTAACAGATGTTTACTCTATTTTCCAACCTATACTGGCCCTAATACAAAAAGATCCATGTGTTCCGTTGGGTAAATATTTAGATGAAATAGCAGTTTTACGGTGTGACCTTTCTACAGTTTGCACACCTGCCTGGAAACAAATCTAGACACAACTCTGCACACCTTGAGCGTTCAACTACATACTTCATCATATCCAAAGAGCCAGAGTCGAGGTGTCTGGTAGTATTTGTCGTAGGTGATGTAGAGGTCGTAGGTTCTGGTTTGGAGGATGGCGTCCTCACTGCCGGGTTCTACTTTGGGTTTGGTTTCCACCATCTTGCTGGTGTCCAGCGTGGCCTGGAAGCAGGAGACAGATGGCCGTTAGCCAGACGGATTCCCCTCCGCCGACACCAGGAAACCCTCTGAATGTACCTCGTCCGTTTCCAACAAGCCGCTCTCCTCGTATTCTGGAAAAAAGTTCAAGAAGGCATCGTCACAGCGGCAGCAGGCACTGAGATCTGACAACGCACTCAGACATCGGTACCTTCCATATCCGCTGCTTCTCCGTCTTCATCCTCCTCTTCGTCGCCGTCGCAACACAGTGCAGACGTGGCGTTCATGTTCTTGTCCTGGAAGTATTCAGAGTTCTGACTGCGTACTTTAACCATCCAGAAGGACGAAGAAAAGCACTTTGATCTTAAATCAGAGTGTTTAAGATCAAAGCAACAAAGTTTAGCATGAGGAATGCAACAAAGCTGATTGGTTCCTTGCATCACAGGTAGAGATGATCATCCTGGCCAGCAATGTTGTTCCACTGTTCAGACAGAAGAGGAAGCTGAAGAACAGCCTGCGTAATCTTATCTCAGCAAGTTTTGACATTTTTGTCCCGTGAAAATCAGAAATGTGACAGAAACAAACTCCAAATATCCCATGACTGGGATACTTGGCCATCTGGATGGACTCTTGTTGCCATAGTGTTATTTAGAACTTATACATTCTGAAAAGTGTGGCACGCATTTATAATATCCCCCCCCCTTAGTAACCAACAGTCCCACAGCATGTTCTTGCCAACACCATGTCCAAGCCTCAACTCTCCTGTAACCTCTAGCAGTTTTTTCCCCCAGGAATTAGTTCCATCCATTTTCTCCACCTGAAGAAAAGCATCCCCGCAGCATGATGCTGCCACCACCATGTTCCACTCTGGTGATGCATAGTGGCCGCTTTCCACCACGTATCTGTTATGTTAGTTCTGATTTGTTCATTTCTTATTGTGGCGTGTTTTAACAAATACTTCTTCTGGTTTTGGATGCTTTTGCAGTTAAAACGTTTTTCTTTTCTGACATTTATTAGGATGGGTAACCATAGCAACACATTTTTCAAGTTAGTTTCTTATTTTTTCCTAACAGTGAGCTGCTAATTTACATCCCAAAAGTTCAAATAATACTTGAACTAAAACTCCAGAGAAGTTAAAAAGGAGCAGAACCAAACAGGAAGTTCAAACCATCTCATCTCTTCTACTGATCATAATGGACAAGGAGGCGGAGAAGCAAAACCAGAGGAGGTGGAAAAGGGTTTTATTATGATAATAGTGCATCTACTACCTTAATAAAACATTTAGAGTGTTAGAAGTTGGTTATAATGAGACCAAATGTGCAAAGAAACAGCAGAAATCCTGAAGTCAGCTCAAAAAACACGCTTGCTTCTGTCATTCTAAGAAACACGGAATAAAGCAGCTGACCTTACTGTTGTCCAGAGAAATCTCTCGTACTGCATCTGTGACGCCTAACACACCTGCTGGGACACACACATATGTCAGCCTTCATCATACATCAGTCAGTGTGGAGAAGAAACCACACAGACAGAATTGGAGGCTGGGATTCCCGGTGATTAGGTCCGATCAGCCGCATGCTGGTCAGAACCGGCTCTGTAAGACTGAGCGTCTCCTACCCGAGTTGTGGTAGGTGTCCACCCAGCCGCCGTCTCCATCATCCTCCTCTATGATGGCTTCCAGCTCATCTGAATACTCCATCTGTTTGCAGCGCTTGTAGCATGGAACTGGAAGAGGCAGAGAAGAAGAAGAAGAGCAGGAAACAGACGTTAAGAGCAGAAATCTGAGCAAACTGATTCATCTGGAGTTTAACGCAAAGAGGGAAAAAATTCAGAAAACTTAAACAACAACCAATAAAGATCTCTTTAAACCGTCAGCAGAAAGCGAGGGCTGGACTGACAGCAATGTTCCTGTCCGGTATTCCATGTCAAAATTCCACTTTTCCACAGTTCTCAGTCCTTTACATTCATTTTAAAACATAAAGTATGGGTTCAATGGATGGATGGGATAATGGAAGGAAGAAACAACAAGGAACTACAAATAAATTAAGTGTGAAACAAGAAATGAAGGACAAGAAGAAGATTTAAATTAATCTCCGGATGGGAATGCAGCTTCCAGAACAAATGGATCAGAACTAAAGTGTGGACTGGACCTGGACTTACCATTCCGGGTCAACAGAAACTGTTTGTCCTGTGGCAAATATGGCTTCACCTTTGCTTCTTCCCCAGAGGCCCTAAACAGAGACATTCATTCATATAAGGGAAGGTTACATCAGGAAACCATGGCAACAAGAGTTCATCCAGATGGCCAAAAATCTTTATTAGAAAACAACATTTTACAGTGACCCTGATATTTACTCAACCTTCAGTTTCACTTCCTGTCATTTCAGCTGCCTCTCCTCCTGGATGTGAGCAACATCCTGGTTGGCATGGTTACTCGTCAAATCAGATTTTATAAACATAGATATTAATCAAACACAGTGGGTTTTTTTTTGTCACACTTAAATAAGTCAGATAAAACTAAATATCAAAGATTAGCAACTATTTTCAAAAATAATTGTATTTAATAGCAGAAACCGTTCTAATTTTATACAAAATTAGAAGTTTATCACTTACTCAATCGTGAATTAACTGTACTTAACTAAATCTGTTGGTTCAGTTTCAATATCCAGATTTATTACTGCCTGAATGTTAAATCAGAACCTATCTGACAACCCGAAGTAGGCAGAAAACATAATAATGCCTGCAGACAAACAGCGCTTTAACACTAACAGTGAATGCATTACAAATCTTAAACAGGCTGTTTATTATGGACATTTTAACATAAGATACTAGGAAGACTGGTTTATGAAAAAAAAAAATCATTATTTGTAAACTACTGTTTATTTTGATCTAGATTGATATTTTTGGAACATCACAGTGTGACCAAAATGAAGCAAAAACAAAAGAAATCTATAATGAGGGAAGTATTTTGAATTAAACCTGAGGTTTCTGGATCACTATCTGGCTGCCAACAGATAAACCCCAACCTCATTTCTAGTCCAGTTCATGACTTTATCACTGCAAACAGTTGACTGTAACCTCTGACCCCACTGTATCTGGGAGCTTGATAAGACCAATCAAGAGCCAGATGTGGCCACTCACCACTTCCATGTGGGACAGTGATGAACCAGGTGATCTCCAGCTGCTACAAACTAAAACAAGACACACAAACACAGTCCTGAGTTAGCTTGTCCTCATTATGATGCTCAGATTGAAAGTGTTCTCTCACCTCCTCTGGGGTGATGACTCCAGTCTCTTTGAACTTAGATTCCTACGAGGAACAACCCATAGCTGTGTGTTAGGAACCAGAAATACACAAAACTACAATATTTCAGATTCCCTAGAGCTTCAGAGGAAACTGAGTCTGAGTGAAGCAACGACAGACGCAACTCTGTTTACTTCTAAGGTTCCCCACTCCTGGATGAGCCACCACCTTAGCTAGCTTCTCCCTGGAAGTTTACCTTTAACACGGGCGTGAGGAACTCGGCCACTCCCAGCGCGGTTCCCTTCACCGTGTTTATGACGTTCTGCATCTTGGACCAGAGCTTCAGCAGCAATACGAGCTTGTTCGGAACCCCTTCCTCTAAAGTCCACCCTTATTTTCACATCGCTACTCAGGCAGGCGGCCAAGAAGAATGATCACATGACACGAGACTGACACTTCCGGGTCCAAGTTATCGCGATGCACAGGCAGCGGCGGAACCGATGCTGTCCGCCACATTGTGTGTGGCAAATAAACTTTGAGAAACCGCTTGGATATTATTATTATTATTATTATTATTATTATTATTATTATTATTATTATTATTATTATTATTATTATTATTATTATTATTATTAGTTTGGTTTTTTAATTAAACAAACTAAAAAACGTCTAGTTGACGCAATTTGATGACATTTTTTTATTATATTCTAGTAATGGTGATTAATACGACAAAAAAAAAAAAAAAAACAATAAATGCGAATAAAAAACGAACCGAACAGCCAACATAAAACAATTAATGCTCGACATCTGTTCTAATGTGATTCACGTGTAATGATTATGCTGTAATGTGACTTTATGTTAATTTTGGCGTAATGGGCAAAATTAACAGAAATATGCCACAAAACCTCTGTTGACTGGAAATGTTCTCCCAATTCAAACCATTTATTAGTTTTATGTCGTGTTATTATCTTTTTGAGAAATATCAGGGGGGAAAAAAGTCAGCTGAATGCTGAATGAAAATAAATGTACAGGCAAATGTGACAGGAGTAGTTCTGGGATTAACTGTGCCGAGAAATTATATTACATATTTATTTAATTTTTTTTCTCCACTTGTTTACTATGCAGAGTACACGGAACCAGAACCAAATAAACCTGGTTCAGCTCTTTCTTTAACAGAAATGCAACTCACAACATTGCGGCAGTTCTGACATACAATCTTTCCGGGACGAATTTTTTTCCTCAACATTCATTATGACAACACACTCATTTTGAACACATTAAATAGGAGAGTACATGAAGGGGGGAAAATAAAAATAATAAATAATTACGACGTCATTACGTCTCAAATATTCAAATTAGCCGTAGACGTCACTGAGCCGGAAGCCTATGTGTTAGCATGATTTAGTTTCAAATCACTTTCAGTATTATTACGCTAATAGCAGATATAGAGATGGGGTGTGCGGCATGTTGAGTATTACAGCTGGGACGCTGAATGGCGTAGCTGCTGCTCCAGAAGCTAACGGAAGCTAACAGCTAACAGCGGTTGCTCAGAGGTGCACTGTGACTGAATGAGCTGAACCATGATCCGGAGTGGAAAGGCCCTCTGCAGGGCCCTCACCTCCAGCTGCTGTGTCCCTGTCAGACACAGTGTTTCGGGAAAGGCGTGGATCACTCCTAAAGGCTTTGACACGGGAATAAAGACCTTCAACAGCTTGACCAAACAGAAAGAAGCTCTGATCCTGGCAAGAGAAGGAACAGCCACCTGGTAGGGAACACACACACATGACTCTCACTCTGACTTTACCTGCTTTTATGAGCCACAAAGCTTGTTTTCATATCACAGGTACAGCTGTGGACCTACAGTGTATGACCATGCTCACCTGGGCCATGCATGGTAAACATGTCAACACTGATCTATTCCAGGACTGAATGAGTGGACTTCAACCCTCTGCTTCCTCCCAGTTCTTATGTCAGGTTTGACATCCTGCAGAGGATCCTGACCAGGGTGTTTGGCGTCACCGTGATCCACGCCATGGTCATCACTGACGTCGACGACAAGATCATCAGAAGAAGTTGGGAGGTTTGGATCGCGTTCATGTGTCCAACGCAGGGAGACTGCAGAGCGGTTGTTTAGTGTTTCCTTCTCGTGACAGGAAAATGTCTCTCCAGATGTCATTTCCAGAATGTATGAGGAGGAATTCAAGAGGGATATGCTGTCGTTAAAGGTACATTACAAACTATAATCACGTCTGCTCAGAAGAGAGGATGATTGTTATGTTGTGAAAAAAGATAATAAAGTTTGACTTCTGCTTGTCTTGCAGGTGGTTCCCCCTGCCGTGTATCTAAGAGTCACGGAGAACGTGCATCATATCGTTGCATTTATTGAAGGGATCATCAGAAATGGGCACGCTTATGCCACAAAGGAAGGTGAGCACGAATCATTTCTGCTTTTCTAAAACAACGCCTGCGTTTTCCCTGTGTCTGAGTCTGCTTCTTTTGTTGCAGGCGACGTATATTTTGACGTGCAGTCCATCGGTGACCGCTATGGGAAGTTTGTTGGCGCTGTTAGCCCTCATGGACAGTCTGGTAGGCATTGAGAAGATGAATATTATGCTTTTCCACATTTTTTGAGTTCAACGTATGAGAACTGCTTATGGCAACATATTGGAGCTGCTCTCTTGGGTCAGTTCTGATTTATTAGTTTATTCACTTCCTCTGGTTGTGGTTGCTGTGCAGCTGGAAGTATTACAGGCTGAGCTAAACCAAATGGTTATGTATTATTTAGTCAATTTCTGCTTCCAACTCTATCCTTTAAATCATAAATGGCAATTATTTTGTAATTTAGGGTTAAATTCCAAGTGGCCAGCTGTTTTTTTTTTCTAATTCTAGAATATATAACATATATAACATACTGATAAATGTTTTTTTTCCTCCAGGTAGCTCAAACAAACGAGACTCCAGGGATTTTGCTCTGTGGAAGCGCTCTAAAGCTCAGGAGCCACACTGGGAATCTCCGTGGGGCCGAGGACGACCCGGCTGGCATATCGAGTGCTCCACTGTTGCCAGGTTAGATTTACCACACGCTGTTTTCCACTGTCCAGACCTGCCAATAAACTGTATCACAGTGCAGCAAATGAACTTCGTCACTGCTGCACTGAAGATTTTTCAAATTTAATCTGACAGAAGCTATGTTACATAACCATGTACATGTAGATATTTGGTTTAGCCATCATCTCCTTTATTAATGAATATACTTTCCTTATTCAAAGTGTTTCTGAAGGAATTAATCGTGTGTAGCTGATTGACTGTCATATATAAGGTTGTAGGTTCGACTCCAGCTTCCTCCTGCCACATGTCGATGTGCCTCTGGGCAAGGCACTTAACCCCAAAATGCCTACCGATCTGCGTATCGGTGTATAAATGTGTGTGTGTTTGTGAGTGCGACTGGGTGAATGTGACTCTAGTGTAAAGTGCTTTGAGTGGTCAAAATGACTGGAAAAGCGCTATATAAGTTCAGTCCATTTACCATATGATTTCACTAAAAATCCATCTAATTCTAATTGACCCGTACAATGAAATGTTTTGTCTGATTTCATGTCAGACAGAGAGAAATAAAGTCTTTTTAAACAGTGCATGTAGATATTTGGTTTCAACTGGACACTTGAGACTTCGTCTGTTTGAAACTGCGGAATTAAAAATCCCTCACACTGGATTAAAGTGTGAAAAGTGAGTTGAGTTCATTTTTCATGTTATTGCGGGGCGACAGCAGTTACCGGCGCAAATTTTTATAACAGATATCTCATTGCGCTGCTGCTTTCAGCCACATGTTTGGGAATCAGCTGGATATTCACTCTGGAGGAATCGACCTGGCCTTCCCTCACCATGAGAACGAGATCGCTCAGAGCGAAGCCTTTCATCAGTGTGGACAGTGGGCCAACTACTTCCTTCATTCAGGTGAATCCTTTACATTTTCTAAAGCCTTTTTGGACTTTGTCACTTGAGGCAAATATGAGGACTCTTCTTTAACTTAAGGACGTATGTCCCTCTTAGAAATGATACATTTTGACACATTTTATCAAGATATCTCAATACTTCTTGGGTGTTTGAGTGTGAAATATCCATGTGTAGCATGTGTGTAAAGCTCAAGCGACACAGCAGTTGGAGTGAAAGTGTTTCATCAGCAAAGCAGCAGGGAGGGAATATAAAAATGTTTCAAATTCTTTTGGGAGTGACCAGAAATTCTTGTTTCCATCTGAGCGATTTCTTTTTTCTTTCTTTCTCAGAGTTGTTTTTACCTTGCTGATGTCCACGGAAAACTTCACATGTACAAACTGTTTAGCGTACTGAGGAAAAGATGACTGGGCAAATCATAAAATGTTTGACCCAGCTCCTATAACTTTGTATCAGTACACAATACTGACGTCTGGATGTTTTTCGACACATCTTTAGACAAATTTAGTGGCATCCACAAAATACACCAGTGTTTTATGGCTTAACGAGGTCCAATAAACCAGATGTAAAGTACAGAGTGATGTGCTGTGCACAACAAAATTAGTCATAAACTGCAAAGAGCCAAAAAAAAACATCAAATCTAATCAGGAATGTGCAACAAACATTGTCTGCATGAGAAATGTACATAAGATTAAAACACGGAGCCAGAAATGGAAACAAACATTATTTTTACAATGAAAGTCTATTTCAACTTTCTGCTTTAAGAAAAAAAGTTAAACATGTTGAAAGGCAATTATCAAAAAAAAATACCTAAATATTTATAGGACGATAATCTCTTGATAAAAGTTCTGTATTTCAGATAATACCATTATTATCTGAAATACAGAAGTTAATTAGCAAAACATTTAGATTAATAATAATCAATTTCAATGTAGGCTGCAGGAGCCTACATTGAAATTTTACACCAACTGTGTGAAATATGGCGCTGTCTGCATGTGGGTGGACTTCAGCTGTAGACACCTTCTTCTTTTGGGGGAAAAAAAAAAAAATGGAACAGGGCCTAAAATGAAGCCCTGGTGAACTCCTTTTGAAATCCGATTTGTAAAAGTCTTTTCAGGTCTTTGAATTCTGTGTTACTTTTACACCTGACGCAATCATGTTAATATTCCCCTACTTGCCCACAGCAACAGCCAGTGTCCAGCGTCCAGTAACAATATGGTTGATGTGAATGTAACACTGTCTCTTTAAGACGTGTCTGACTGACTGGTTGCTCTTATTCTTTTAGGTCATTTACACCATAAAGGCAGTCCAGAGAAAATGTCTAAATCTCTGAAGAACTATATCACTATCAAGGTAACGATATTATAGATTATTACAATTCAAGCTAAGCTGGAAACCCTTAAACTCCAGCTTCTTTGTGGACTCAATACAGAGATTTTTTAGTTGTTTTTTTTTTTTTTGTTCTTTACTCTTGTTTCACATTAGCGAATCTCATATTTGGAATTTCGACCTCAACCGGAAACATTTCATTTAATTAGAAAAACAAAAAAAGCCCGATAAACAGCAGCAGATTATCTTGTGCTTTTCATGTTTAAAGTAAATCTTTTTTTTTTCTTCCGTCAGGATTTTCTACAGTCTCACACTGCTGACGAGTTTAGGATGTTTTGTCTGTCGACCAAATATAGATCTGGTGGGTAAACCTGGAAAACAAATTGCTGTAGAATCTCTCTTTCTGCTGTTAGTTGAACTGATGCAATCGGTGAAGTTTCACTGGAACTACATCATATCTACTTCCTCTGTATAAAAAACAAAACCCTCTGTTTCTCTTTCTGACATCTAGTAAAATCAGACTAAACGTTTCCTGTTTTAGGTCAGTTTGGATGAACTAAATTATTTCTATGTGCTAAATTCCAGAATAATTTCACTCCAGAATAATAGACATTTAAATCCCCGATTCATGTTGAGAGATTTTTGTTAATTTGACTTTGTTGTCTTTAAACCTCTTTGTAACGTATTTGATGGGATGCCGAGGAATATTGTCTGTTTGGAAGACCCATTTTTTCTCGGCTAGAGCAAGTTGGAATACTGACGCTAGCTATCGAATGTTTCAGCATGTCTCTAACATTTAAAGTCTTTGTCCCTAAGGACAAACTTTACAAACTTTAATCTGGGGTTTTATGTCTGTGTTCCAGTAATGGCTTCTTATGATTGGCCTTTTATGTTAGTACAGGACTGGTTTCACCGTGAAGAGTGCCACTCTCATCTTTTTAACTTTAAGGCTTAGCCGTCCAGGTACCAAAGATAATTCTCTAAAATCCCTTCCCGTGTGTTTTATAAGGTATGCGAACATCTGGTGTTAACAGTAGGTGTGCCCCAGCATTCTTCTCTCTGAACTTTGACAGTGACAGATCAGAGCGTGACGTTGTCCTGCTGTCTCCACAGCCATAGATTACAGTGACGGCAGCATGTCGGAGGCCCGCACCTCTCTGGAAACCATCCGCACCTTTATTAGTGCCGCTCGGGCCTACATGAAGGGCCACCTCCACTGTCCGCCTACGCAGGAGGATCTTCTCTGGCAGAGGTATCGAGATCTTGTTTGGTTCTTCCAGAATTTGCGTTTTTCTCCCATTTCATTCTCTGCGCCTCATTGTTTCGTCAGACTGACTGAAGCTAAATCCAACATCCTGACAGCGCTAGCCGATGACTTTGACACACCCAGAGCCGTCGGTGCACTGATGAAGTTGGTTTATCACGGAAATTGCCAGCTGCGGCCCGTTTCTACGGTAACGCAGGGTCTCTGATTCGGCTATTTGGGGTGGCGGCCTTGTGGTGAGAAGTGTGTGTGTGTGTGTTTATGTTCAGGCCGAGGGAGGCGTTCGGAGCCCAGCGGTGTTCGGAGCCATGGTGACCTACGTCAGAGATGTGCTGGACGCGTTCGGGATCGACCTGCTGCACAGTCGGGTCAGGACCTGCATGTGGAGCAGCTGGTGGTCTGACCCCAGATTTCCTCTTTACTCTCCATTTTCATTTTTGTGCGAAGGAGGCCGACGTGATGAGCAGCGGCGGAAATCTGCAGGCTGTGGTGGAGCAGTTGACTCGTTTCAGAAGCGAGGTCCGAGCGTTCGCTCTGACCCGTCAGGACCCTCAGGATAAGAAATCTGACTTGTGCCCAGACAGAATCCCGCTCCTGAAATCCTGCGACACCCTCAGGAAGGACCTGGCCCCGTTAGGAGTGGTGATAAAGGTAAGCTTCGTCTCAATCTGGTGTATACAGAATCTGGCAGTAGCTACAATCTGTGAATACCTGAGACCCGCTCTAAAATCATAATTATTCACACACCAAATGAGTAATTTGGTGTATGCATTAATACACAGTGGTAATTCGCTAATAGCAAAGCTAATTTCTCCAACCTTTGCTAACTTTAAAGACATTTGGTGCACTTAGCTCCTCATAAACACTTTCTTCTGGATGAATCCTAAAAGGCTAATTAAATTGGCTGTTTTGTAAACCTTCAGTTGATTATGACTTCTTGAAGTAGACATTTATATTAATGCTCTTGTTTTGAAGTGAGTGAAGATTATTTACGTAGCAGTTCCGTTTTCTTTCCTTGCTTTGTTTATTTCCCCCCCAATAACTTTATTTCAATCTTACGAGAACAAAACATAGACAATAAACAAGATTTAAACATAAATACATTATGAAGAATTAGCTTGGTGCTCGAGGGTCGTTATCTTTTAAGGTCAGATATAATTTGAATTTAGTTAGTGGTTTAGTATTAACTTCCGCTTGATGTAGCGTGTTAGCAGAACTGATGTTTGATGAGCGCTTTAGGATTAGTGCAGCTAACTTTTTAAGGTGGCAGTGCTCACTCTGAAGTTTACAACTACAGTTTATCTAATCTCCACTGTTGGCATACAGCCAATCATCAGCAAGTAAAATGAATGGTGCTCATGGATTGGCTGCTTTGCAAACACCAGCCAATAGCATGTCAAGAAGCAACAAGCTGGGACACTTCAGATTCCAAGCCAAATATTTCAAATATTCTTTATACGCTCTTAAAAAAAAAAAAAAAAAGTGAATAATTTAGAGTTTAACAGAAAAATTCACCAGAGGCTGGTCTGACGTGTTCTCTGCGTTTCCAGGACAGAGGAGCGACGTCCACCTGGGAGATAAAGCCGACTCAGAGTGGACAGAGAAGCCACGAACCGGACCAGCAAACATGACTGATTTCAGAACTTTTTCTGTTTTTGCCTAGAAGTAATCAGATGGACTTAAAGGTTTATCGTCACTGGTTTTGAGCCTTGGCTCAAGATTCTGACCAAACTGGTCACAAAATGTAAAACTGCTAACTGTTGTACTGATTCTCAGCAGTTGATAAATATGGCCCCATTTCTTCTAGAGCCGCATTTGAATGTTCTCAGAACTGATAGATCACTGTCCGTATTATATAAAGTGCTGTACGATTGGGTGTGTAAACTATTAGCAGAGGAAGCAAAAACTGAGCCACTAGGTGAATATTTTCTTTTTTTTTAATGCAATGTTTCCAGTGATACCAACATGCTTTAGGAAGATATTTCTTGCAGACTCTACACTGGAGCTTGAAATCAAAAGATGGTTCCAGAATAATAATAATTTAAAAAAAAACATATTCTGGGAAATATTTTATATTCCAGAACATTCTGAGATCTCATGTCACAATTCAGCAGACGTTAAATAAAAGAAAACATGTTGTTTTTATTCCTTTTCAAAGTAAAAAGTGTGATCAGAGTGAAGCTGTAGCCTCAGGCCTTATGACGTTATGCGCTCCAGTCTCGGTAGTTGTGCAGAGCTCCCCCTGCTGCCCGTCAGACGGAGCTGCAGCTCTCGGGCATCAGGTTGATGAGGGAGTTGCTGGCCTGTGCCAGCTCAGTGATGGAGACTCTGCCTCTCTGTCTGATGAACTGAGCCACCGAGTCCAGCTCCTCTGGAGTGATGAAGATGAACTTCCCTCTGTCGTCGATCACGCCTGCAGCAACACGGACAGCGACTTTAAACGTTGGAGATGTGCTGTGGTCGGATGAGGAAACTCCTCAGACTGAAATCCAGCAGGAACGGACAGAGCCGTGAACTGACCTGTGAGCGTGCCTTCAGCTAACAGGTCCTGCAGCCTGGTGATCGCATCCTGTGTTCTCATCCCAAAATGAGACGCCAGGTCTTCGAGGAGAACCACTTTAGACATCTGCAGACACAGTTATCTCAGAAACCGTAGCAGAGTGTAATATGTAAGCAGAGGCTCAGGCTCACCTGGATGTATTCTATGAAGTCCTGCAGCAGGCTGCGGGACTGAGAACACAAAAAAGTGGAACAGGTTTAAAACCATCGCTTTGGGAAACAGGACAGCGATGTGGCGGACATCTGACCTGGTCCTCTGACAGCTGCTCCTGCTCTCCCTGGTCCTCGACGATGAATGAGGCTTTGAGCTTCAAGTACTCCTCCTCCTCTCGCCGCTCCTGCTCCTCTTTAGCGCGCCGCTCGTCCTCCTCCTGCGGAACACATCGGCTCAGGCTCTCAGCTCCTCGTGACGCAGCAGGACTCGGCAGCAGAGGAACCAACCTGTTTCTGCTCCAGCTTCCGTTCCCTCTCCTCCTCCTGACGTTTCTCCTCCTCTCGGAGCTCCTGCATCCTCTTCCTCTCCTCCCGCTCCTCCATCTCTGCCTAACATAACGGGAAAAAAAAAAATCAAACTGAAATGATGAAATCACCTTTTAATCTGCACGTCCAGCATCCAGAATTTCTCGTCACCTCTCTTTGGGCTTTCTTGGCCTGTTTCTCCTCCAACTTCTTTTGCTTCTTAGCTCCGATTTTTGCTGCTGGCTGGGCAGCCTGCAGCTCGGCCTCCCCATCTTCCACAGGCTCCTCTTCTGAAATCCACAGGAACTTTGTTACACACTCAATAGTACTCACCAAACGGTCTGTTTCATGTCAAAGTTTAAGCTGAGGTTTGCACCAAACAAACAGAAAGCTGCGGGAGTTTACCCTCCTCTGGTCTCTGAGGCCGCCTGTTGGCCACTACAGCGGCCAGGTTCCTCCTCCTGCGGGGCATCCCGGCTCCCCGCTCCTCCGGGGCCCGCAATGGGGCCGCCGCTGCCCGGACAACATCCCTCCTCTGCTCCTGATCAGCTGAAAACAACCAACACATCCGGTTCCAGCTCAGATTGTACACATTATGGCAACAATGACTGATAACATAGGTTTATATTATAAGAATTGCGTCTGTTTTCATGCACATGTACACAGAAAAGCTATATAAAACAAAACTGATATCTCAAAGATTGCGTTTATATGGACCTCTTGGGCCTCCATAGTTTCGAAAGCTGTAAGCTGACGTAGCCTGACAGCAAACAGTAAAACCAGCAGCTTTCATCCCCGCAGCCTTTATAGGTGTCTATATTTACAGCAAACGGAGCTCCGGATCATAAAAGCTCTCGTCTAAAAGTTGAGAACATCTTAAAAGCTAACGTAGCTCCTTAGCATTAGCCTCAAGCTAACCTACCGTCCTGTGTTTTCCTCTGCACCTTCAGCGCGAACACAATGAGGACGAGAAGGACCGCAGCAGCTAGAATATACAGCACTATGTCCATGGTTTAATAAATACTGGCTCTGTATAAATAACTATTCACCTCATTACTACCGAGAATGCGACGTTTCACCTGGACTACTACTACTTTTTCTTTGGTCTTAGGCGACTGAATAACGGCGAAGTGGAGCGTTTCCGCCACCTGCTGGTACTTCAGATATGCGCAGTGGGGTGGAGCGCACACTGCGGTTAAATCAACATTACAGTAATAGGAAATAAAAGTTGAAACTGAAGGACTAAAAACTACTTTTTTTTCCAAATGTGTAATTAGATTATGTAATCAGTTACTCTTAGATGTCAGAATGTATCACATACTAGAAGAACTCTGTTATAAATGTCTGCGATATTTTTTTTCTTTGTAAAATTGCCTGGAGTCCATCTCATACCACAGACAGTGTAACACGTTCCAGTGCAAAAAAGTTCCAGTCTGACAGAACTCATAAGTGACAGAAACACGAGTTAACATTTGTAAATTTTAATTAAACTTATTGACGTCATTGAATCAATTCCACTTTAGTCCTTTTTATTAAACAATGCAAATTCCGTTTATTATTGAAACAGTGTTTGTTCAAAGAAAACCCGCAGATTGCATAATGTTAACTTTAATGTCTATCATTCAGGAACTTGCTTTGCTTGCAGGTTCAGAAGATTTGTTCATAGCTTTTTATTGCTTTAAGCCATACTTTTAACATGTAGAAAAAATGTTAGCATTTGCGTTGAATGTAATTTGGAAAGTTCACATTAATACTGACTTTTGCTCCTCGTTATTGCTGCACATCCATTCTTAAGGTTACTCCCTGCTCTTGAAACCTTTGGCGATTGCTGTTTTAAAACAGACCAGTTCTCGCTGCTATTTTTCAATTCAGTAGATGTTTTTCTCAGCATGAAAGATATGTCAGTGGTCTACACAAATAAATATTAAAAAAACAGTGGTGCAATGGTGCTTTCTTTTACAACAATGCAGCTAAGTCTAGATGATGATGATGTCATAGCTTCTGAAGTATCAGGTGGTTTAATTCACAAACATTCAGATAAATAAATAGACACACCTTTAACGCCATAGACACATTTTATTGAAACTCTCTGTCATAACAGTGTCATGCTAAACATTCAGAACAGTGCAGGACACTAGCCTGAACTGAAAGGTCACTGAGAGAGGAAGAGGTCATGACCCCAGCACACAAAAAGCTAGACGTACTCTGCAGATGCAGGTTTTTTTGGAGACGTGGTCAAAACTGTGTTTGCTCATAACGACCTTGTTACATTTAGAGGACACAGAGGGAAGCTCGCAAGCCTGGACTTTACAAAACCGATTCCATTATGAGGGAAGAAATTCTGATGCGACTCGTTTCGTCTTTTCTAAAGACGATACTCGGACTGTGTGCTGGGAAAATATGCTAGCCTTTTATTAGGAGCAATGGCAGTATGAAAATTTATGATTTAAGTGCTGGTAGATCAGTGAGTGATTAGTGAGTGAATAAAAACTCATAAAACAATCTTTCAGTTCCTATGCTTTGTAATAAAGTTCAGATTGTTGCAGGCATCAACAGTATCATTTCCACATTCAAAGGTTTTGCGTAAAGCAGGAATTTTTATAGCAATCCTAGTAGGTTCCATTTTTTCCAATATTACACCATCATAACTTGTGATAAGCCTGCTAGTTCCTCTTTTCTAACTCACTTAGTTGCAGTCAGAATTGACCAATCAGCAGGCAGAGTTGGTTTAAAGGGGGGCGACAAGAAAGCAACCTCCAGTCTGAGGATCTGAGCACAGAGACCACTAACTCCTACACCCAGGTAAGAGACTCAAACTTTCTATTTCTGCTTTTTAACAATCTCCATCCATTTATAAAAATCGACTGCATGTTTTTCTATCGTCAGTTTAAACTATGTTGATTTGTTGACATATTTGTTCTACGGCAGAGAATCTGTACTGCTTCAATTTTGTAAATTATTTGACATATTTCAGCATTAAAACACAATTTCTTTTCTAATTTCATACATTTGCTTGATTTCACTTTCCAGTTTTGTGACATCTGACAATTCTCAACTTTAAACAAAAAAAAAGCTAATTGAATGACAAAAAGTTTCCTACCTTTCTGTTTGCCCCTTTTCTATTTAGTAGTCTTTAGTGATAAACAAAAGTGTTTACATTTTCACATTATAAAAAACACAAAAAGAAATATTTTGTGTGTTTTTTTGGACTTAGATTTGAATAGAATAGAATAAAGTCAAGAGCTTTTCCATTTGAATGAATGTAAATTCCTTGATAGCAACGACAGATTGATCTGTTACAGTACAGTCAACTTTACTTGTTATATTTTTGTCGCTCAGTCATGAATTATTCAAGGAAATATCACACAAAATGTGGATAATTTATCACCGATTCAGTTTATTAAATTACAGAAACCTGACATATGGCCTGTGTGGCCTAAAAATCCACCCCTGCTTCCAAACGTTTCCATCCCAAAGCTGGGGGTAAATTAAAGGTGCTGGTGCTCATATGTGGTGAGGAAGAATAGGTTTTCTGGAACCTGACTGATTTTGTTTATTACAGATAAAATGAGGCGTGCAGTGGGTGTTTTCTTCTTCCTGCTGACTCTCTGTCAAGGTGAGGACGCAAACACAATCCGTGTCCGGAAGCTTTAATCACCTGAAAACTCTCGGACCTCCCTAACAACGGACAGCTTATAAAAATGTGACATTACTGAGACGATATTTATTGCTAATTCGTTTCCATATTTACTGTTATTCCCCAGGAGAGTCCTTGGTGTGCAACTACTGTTACTCGTCCAGCAGTTCACTCTGCCAGCCCACCGGCACTCAGACGTGCTCAGGAAGCCAGAATGCATGTGGCGCTGTCATCCTAACAGGCGCCATCAGTGAGTACTCAAGAAGACCGGCGCAATTAGTGTGAACGTTAATTCCGATCACCAGAACATAAGCTGGTTTATTTCGTCTCTTAAAATGCAGAACGTTGTCGTTTCTAACGTGCTGCTGCTCAGACGTGTTCTGTCTTTGGCTTTCTGACTTCAGGCAGCTCCTTTCGCCAGTGTATGAACATGGCCGTGTGCCAGGGCTTCATCAGCACACCTGGAGCGTTTGCCTCCTGCTGCAGCACCAACCTCTGCAACTGAGCCTCGTCACAGCAACCTGAAAGCCACCGGGTTTCTACACAGGCTTCATATTACTTGCTGCATTCAAATCAGAAACCACTCCATTTCATTCAAGCAGCTCGGCTAACTGGCGCCAACTTTAAATCAGCGAATCAGTATGGATAGTTGGCACTGGATTCCCCTCTGATTTATTTCCAAAGACAAACAAATAATAAACATGCATTTGATCACACTCGTTTCTCATTTATACCTTTACATTGTTAAGTTGATTCCTTCACCAGCATTAGTTCTTCAGTTGCAGTGGATGAGGACAAGTGACTGTAGACAGCAGTTCTGAACAAAAGTGGTTTGTGGGGTTTTGCTTCTTCTTCTTCTTTCATGTAATTCCACTTACTGACCGATCGCATTCTATCGTACACGAGGCAGGCGCACCTGGTTGACGCGACTGTATAATCAGACAGAGTGGAAGCAAAAGCAGGCATTTGTGACGGACGACAAGAACACATTTCAATCTGAGCACCGGCACAGAAGAGACTTCTCGACCCACCAGAAGAGAAGTGCCTCGACTGCAAAATTGTTGTGGCTAGAATGTTTGTCTTCATGCAGTTTCACTTGTGTTTTGCTCTCACCACCAGCTTTCACTTGTTATCTGGAACGGACAGTTTTTCAGATCGACGTTCCTTGGTTCGCTGTCCTTATTCTCTTTGTCCTCCATGTTTTTAATGCTGCTACTCTTGCCATTGTAGATAATAGAGGAACATTAATGTGAGATGAGTAGCCACATCACACACACATGTATTTATGTTACACTGCACAATACTCACTAATGTGTCCTACTGATCTTAAGGCGAAAAGGTAAGCAATGGCGTTAATAGGGTTCAGTGTTAAGTTCCTCATAGTCTTGAGTTACAACTTGTACAGAAACTAATTAGAAAGAGTAACAATATATTGTCTAGTTAAGCTCTGCTGTCTTTGACTTGTGGTTGCTGACATGGATTAGACAAGTGTCAGGTTTTTGACAAGCAAGTCCATCTCAAGTGTAAAATCGCCAACAGTGAATTCCAAGTCAAGTCTGAAGTTTTTGAGAGACAAGTCTGAGTCAGCTCAAGTTTTTAGAAGGCATGTCCTGATCTCTGACGGGCAAGTCCAAGTCTCTGATGTGTGTTTCTCATCCAGTCGGCCTCCAACGTGGCATTTCTGCAGGTTGGGACTTCAAACCCTGGACTGTTTGTCAATCAATATCCTAGGATTTATAGGATTTTTTTGTAGACTGTAACTAGTAAGATCGTACAGATGTTGAATAGAAGACTGGAGCCTTCAGGTACACGCCACATGTGATTTTTCTTTGCTTCGTTTTTAATTGTACAATTACAGAATGACCAAAAAAAAATAGTTCCGGTCTGTTCAATAATATCTGAACCAGTTTAGCACCGTATCAAACAATCCAGTGCACTTTAAAATCTGCCAGTCAGGATGTTAGGAGCGGCTGTCAATGAGATCCAGTAAAACCAAGACAGAATTATTTCACACATGTATGTTGTTCCAAAACCTTCCCAGATGTATTTTCGCCGCTGTGGTTTAAATAGAAACCTGAATTAAAAGCATTAAGAGATTGTGTTTTTAATCCAAAATAGTTTCAATTCTTTGCTCTTTTGTCAAACGCATCTTTTTAGGGGTCTGAAATATAAAATAAATATACATTTTACATTCTCCTACGTGTGGAAACTTGTGGCCCGCCCTGTAAAACAGAGCTCCAGTCTTTTCTACATCTTCCACTTTTTTCCGTTTTAATTAAATAATTATTTACTGCTGAAATGAAAGCAATCATTTATTTGTGTTTATTTGTTCTTGATGGAAGTGGACCCAAAAAAAAAACAAAACCAAAGTGAGCCATGATTGCTGTTTGCTGGTGGGTCGGCCACAAGTTCGTGTTTCTGTGTAATCTGCTCCGTTTAGACGGAGGGCTGCTGGGTTTACACAGGTAAACATTAGAGAAAATATATTCTAAATTCTTTTAGCCACTGCTCCAGAATGAGCCTTTAGCAAACAGTGGACAGGCGAATCCGTCATGTTGTTTGCTATGCATCAATCCTTTATACTAGTCATGCATGTGGCAAGAGTTTCTGAAACTGAACTTGCTATTTTTCCTGTTTCTCCTTTCTAACATTACAGCTGTAATAAATGTGCAAATATACTGATATGCTCACCGCTTTACTCGGTCAGACTTTTCCTTCTCACACACCAGACAGACAGTGATGCGTTCTGTCGCCGATGCACGGGGCAGGTTTGGAAAAAGTGACACATTTCATCAGTGTTGCAATTTTCGTTGTGTGGCACACACCTCTCCCCACTGTGATCACAGAAAGCCCTCCAGCATCCAGACCCTGACAGTGCCCCCCCCCCCTCTGTAGCACCACCCTTCGCTGGAAGCTTCCTGTTCGGCTTTCGGATGCTCAGATCTGCTCGCTTCTCCTCGGAGCAGGAAGGAAGATGCCGAGGCTGAGCAGAGGCACCTGGATGAGCTCGGTTCTGCGGATCGCTGTGCTCTGTGGCAGCGGTGTGTGTGCTGGAGAACGGCACGCTGATACCGATGACGGGGATTCTGGGTCAGAAAGTGTTTTCAGGGCAAGGTGTGTGTCCCGCTGCCTGAGCCTGCACAGCGTGGCTGCACCCCGTACTCCCCTGCAGGTAAGGACAGGACACTTTGCTTTAGTCAGCAGATTAATTATGAGGTGTGTATTCTAATAGCTTTATAGAAACTCGTCATTCTGGCGATATTTGAAAAAAATAAGTGACAAAAATTTGAAATTGAAAATAAATTGCTCATATTTAAAGTGAAATTACTGCAATCTTTCAGACTCTACCAATAAATAAAAGAAGTGACACTGCAATGGTTTCATCCAAATTAAGCTCTAAATCTTGCAGCACAAATCTAAATATCTAAATCATCTCAAACACGTTCAACCCTGTGAATTTTAGGACGGTGTTCCGTCCAGTGGTTCTGTTGCTGCATCTCAACATGTTCCTGTTTCATATTATAGCTGCAGCTGCAGAGCTGCCAGGTCAGGAGCAGGTCAGGAGCCGGTTCTGAAGCTCGGATCTGTTAGTCCTGACAGAGTGAGAGAAGGAGAGCGGTTCCCTTCGGCCCTGAAGCCCAGCAGGACATCGTTTGACTCGGCTCTCTGTCGCTTTACGCTCTATTTACTTATTGATATGCTTTGCCGGTGTTTTATGCGCTCTCATTCCGGTGCTGTTAGTGCACTGACAGCGTGTAACCCAATAGCATTGAACGTTTTGTTGATTTACTAAATGTTCGAGTTTTGAAATGACGGGAATTTATCACATTTTTTATCTTCAGATTTGAGCTCTGACTTTGTTCCAACATAGCACCAACTAGGAGCTGGACCAACATATTAAAAATCATAAAATGTGCAATAAAAGACAACCAATGAATCTGTCACAGGGATTAGATTTTTGTAGGTTGTGCTTTAGTTACAGCTTGACCGTTTGGAGCAGAGAGAATCGAAGAGAACAGCTCTGATCCAGCGTTCTTCCCGTAAATAAAGAAATACTTTACTTTGTCCTGAAAAGACAAAGTAAAGTAGACCTCGTCCAATTCTTTATTCAGTATTCACAGGTATTTCTGCTGTTAGTGGATTTGTTCAATGATCATATATCTAAATGCAGCTCAGGAGGTTGAGGTAAGTAACCACAATGCTGCCTATTGGCTGACTTTTGCTAATCAACCAATTCAAACTGTCATAAAAAGCTGCAAGGATTATTTGACCATAACTTTAGGATGTGCTGTGGGAACCCAGTAATTTTAGAACCTTAAGGTGTAACTTTCAGTGGGTGTTTAGGTGCAAAAATATACATATTTTTTCTCTCTTTTGCAGCGTGTAGACAAATCAACATGCCACTAAAAGCAGTGACAGACTGATTTCACTGCACTCTGATCTCTATATTTAAAAGAGACCTGTTCCAACATCATATAAAATCATACAAGTTACAAACAAAGCAACAGTACAAGTGCATATTAAGGTGAAAGCTAAGAGTCAATGTTTGAAGTGTACCAATAGCAACCACAAAGCACTTTATCTGTCCAACATGTTAGCTACTGATCTCCTAGTGAATTCTAATACTAAATGATCTACATTTCACAGTAATGAAATTTTCCTCCATGCATTTAATTAAGAATTTACAAATGCAATACGTTGCATTTTCTAAGCAAAGAGTTTTGGCCACCTGTGATTCTCAACCTGTGGCTCATATAATTCACAATTAAGGAGACAGAGTTCACACCGTTAATGATCAGACATGAAGACCAGGCAATTCTGCATCGATGTTGATCAGAGAAATTGCCAAAATGTCCAAAACATTTGTACTTCCCCACAAATTTCATGTTGTACTTTTTACATTTCAAGTGGCCGAAATGTTCACGTTATTGTCAGACGTTACGTTATCAACTGTTATCATCTTGCTTCCTAAGTGAAATCTGCTTCATGGTGGAAAAACTGAACTTGCTGTTTTACAGCAATGAGCCTCAGTTTCCACCAGACTTCTTTGAGAACAGAAAAAAACCCATCAGCGTTTAGTCGTTTTTAGACAACATGAAACAATAGCCCCCGACAACAGAGCTATTCTGAATTCATAAACTGTAATTCCTCTCATTTCCCAGGAGTTGGGACTGTGAAAAGGTGAAATGACATTTTCACCCGTATGTGCACAAAGACCCAACTTTTTGTCTTTGTCCTCCATCTTGTTCTCCTCAGGGTAACGGATCGCTGGGTTGGTGCCGTAGTAACAAACCCTGCTCACTGGTAGGAAACAAGCACATTACATTTTTAATGTTTTCTGCAGCTCGTGTCATAGACGCTACAAAAATTGGATCCGGTTCTGATAATGAGTCACCTTCCTTGCGAGAAAAGAATGTAAAGAATAAATTAAGGTTTTTAAAAAAAATAGCTTTAACAGCGTATTACTTTCTACAGAAAACACATACAAAACCTCCAGGGCGTTCCTCACATTTCTTTACCGTATCACAGTGTTCTCTCTTGTCTTATTTCAGCGTAGTGAGATGATATAAGGAGGAAATGAAGCAGAAAACAAAAACGGGAATGTCATTTTGTATTTAGTTGACATGCTGCAGGGAGATCAGTGAGGAGGAATTGGAGATGGCAAGGGTTGCAAAGCGGCTACCGGGCTGCCGTTAGTTTAGTTCCTTTATATTTCTATTTTTGCCCTTCAGGGTTTTAAAAAAATGGACTCTGAGAATATTGTGTCATTACAGACTTGATATGTAAACTTCCATTGGTGAACTGGCATCTGAGAATAGAAGTGAAGGAAAATGTTCCGTAGTAAAAACTTAACATGTAGCAACTTTTGCAATGCCTGAGTGCAACCCCGAGAGCTGGGCCCCTCCAATTAAAACTCATAACCCGATTCATAAGAGTGGTATTTGTATTTTTAAGACAGTTCAGCAAAAAAAAAAAAAAAAAAAAAAAAGATTGAAAAATATGCAGATTGCTTCTGCAACTTTAAAGTGACTCGCTCTCATGTCCTTGTGATGTTTCATTGCCACTGGTTCTCATTACAGCATGAAATTAAATCATAGTGTCCATGCTGCTGCAGAAACAGCCAGAGAAAAGAGCTTTGTTATTTTCCCCAGTCTAAGAAATTTAGAGTAACTTTAACGGCCAGTTAGGAGAACCAAACCGATGTCCTATGAGGCAACTAAAGTATTTACCACAAAAATAGGATTGTCATTGTGTTCACAGTGCCTGGAGCCATGCATGCATGACTGGAAGGTGAAGAAGAGAAGCAACTGCAGAGAACTTTGTGAGGTGAGCTGCTACATACAATCCATCTCTTCTATGAGGAGCTAAAAGGTTTGTTAGAGAGTCGCGTGAACCACAAACACAGGTCAGGAACAACATAACAAGCTTTGAGCATTTCCCAGAGTTCTGTTTAATCCGCCATCAGAACCCGGAGAGAGGACGGACCAGCTGCAGGTTTTATTTCCTTCGATTTTAGTTTTGATAAATAAACTTCATTTTCTCCTTTGAGGTGTTGACGTTTGTGAAACATTGTCAGTCTTTATGTGGATTTTTTCTTTTGCAGCAACTATTCTATGAAATACAAAAAAAAATAAAAACAAAATTACGTTTAGCTTCAAGCAAAAGTAATTAACTCAGTAGTTAAAATATTCAGCTAACGAATTATTTAGTATTTGTGGCAAAATGATACATGCATATAATTTCATAGTGATTATAAAATATCGAATTCTGTCGTTTGTTTTAATGTGTTATTGTCAAAAATGATTTTAACCAATTAATAAACTTGAATTGTGCAGCAGGTATTTCAGAGGATGCAGTGGGAGTGCGTGGCCAGTTGCCACTTCCTCCACTCAGTCCTGGCAGCGAAGCAGGGCCGCTGTCCGCCACCAGAGGGAGCCAGTGGGTTCGCAGCTGCGTGCATCGAAAGTTGTGACCATGACAAGGAATGCTCTCTGCAGAAGAAGTGCTGCTTCAATGGTTGTGGACACACCTGCCAGCCTCCCACAGACCTATACAAGGGTACTCTTTAAAAAAAATGAAATAAAAAATAAATAAATAAATAAAAATTATATGCCTGAAATGTTAACGGCAAAACTTTGTAAGCTTCTGATAGGTTAATTCACAATATTTTAGCTGATTTAAAATGTGGATGCATTTTAAGACAACACCTCTCTGCTTCTTGTTTGTGACATCATGTGGAAATTTTGAAGCAACATCAGCCAGGAAATTAAATTTTGGACACTGGTCATCCAAGTGGACAAATCCCCCCTGCATACCAAATTATCTACAAAGTGGCTTAATTATCTGAAACTTTGTCGGTTTGATATCGATCTACATCTTATCAGGCTTGAGTCAGTGCTGCAGTTTTCTTGAAAATAGCACGACAAAGCAGTTTATAATACAAAGATGGCAGCTAGTTACAAACATGTATCTAAGAAGATTGAAACACCTGACTAGTACCTGGAACATCCTGGCTTCAGAAACCCGCAGTGTCTCATGACTGTTAGAAGTAAAATTAGGAGTAATTTTACCATTGGCGCTGTTAATTTTGACATTTTTTTAAATAAAAAAAGTCAACATTTTTCAGTGACCGTAACAAAGTCCTGATCTCAGCCCCAGATAACATCAGAGGTCAGAGCTGAAAGGTGCAAAGCTGCTGCGTCCACCTGTTCTGTCAGGAGGAACGGGCCAAAATTCATACCAATTATTGTGAGAAGCTTGTTGAAGGACTTGACCCAAGTCGGAAATTAATAAAAAGAAAAAAAAATGTTGTGTGGATTTTTATGCGATGGGGCGATGTCCATGAAGTTCATCACTTTAGAAAATAAATCATGTTTAACATCTCCAGATGAATAAAAACCCTCGAATTTGTTTGACAACCCCCCACATTTTTGTCTTTATTAACAATTTGCTGTAAATGTTTCATCCAGGCGTTCCTCTGAAACCAAAGAAGGACCTGAGCTTTGAGGAATCTCCCCCTGGGCGCCTGACCGTCGGCTGGTCGTCCCGTTTGAACGTCTCTGCGGAGCCAGTGGTCTACATTCTGCAGAGGAGGTGGAACGTTGGCGTCCGGCCCAGTGAGGACACCGCCACCCCCTGGGAGGAAGAGACTCAGGTCGGCTCTCTGACACCGACAGGAACGAGTTTCAAACAATCTGTTGCCACGACAACTTTACATTTTAAGGCTTTGGATTTTGATCTGTTTCGAACTGTTAGTAAGAGCTTGAGTTTAAATTGTATTTTCTGCTGTTTCTCGTCTCGTTCCACTCCAGACCACAGAGTTGGGGGCGAGTCTGTCTGACAGCCGGCCTGGTCGTTGGTACCAGTTCAGATTGGCGGCTGTAAACCTCCGTGGGACCAGAGGTTTCACCACTCCAAGCGAACACATCCGCTCTAGCAGAGGTCACACTGTAAATCTGTCGCTCCTGACATCTTGCATGCCAGCTGAAGTGTGTGGTGTGGTCCATTAAGTCAATGCATTGTGTGAAAACAAGAACCCCGTTCAATCTCAGACCCCTCCGCTCCGCCGGCCCCGTCTGAGCTGAGAGTTGCCGGCATGAACTTTGGCCCCGGCAGACTAGTGAGAGCGAGGGTCGTCTGGGACGTTCCGACAGACCTGGATGTTCCCGTCCACCACTACAAGGTCAGCTGGAGCTGGACAGCAGCTGGACACTTGTCCATGACCAAGAGGAGGAAGACAGTCAGAGAGGTAAGAGCCGTGAAATGATTGAAAGATTTGTAAATGTGCAACAATATTACACAAATAGATTGTTTGTTCTAATCGTGTCTAGCTTATTTTATTACTTATTTATAATGTGTAATTATGTTGGACGAAGTGTTATGTTCTCTGAATGAAAATATATCATAGAACTGGAAAATAAATGTAAAGGTCAAAGAATCATATCAAATTCTTAAACTGACTGGCTAATAACTATGGGAACGAACGATTATTCCTCAAAATTTCAGATTTTGTTTCCAGGCACGTTTTGCTTCAGCCAAATTACTTACATGCTTCTACAAGTTTGCTTGTCTGTGTGCCTGAAGAACCAGGTGGAGCTGAGCAGCATGAGGTCCGACAGGAAGTACAGCGTGGAGGTCCAAGGTGTGTCCCAGTGGGGACAAACAGAGCTCAAGGGTCCTCCAGCTGTCCTCCATTTCATCACCCAGAAGAGTAAGTCTCCGGACAAAAAAAAAGACAAAACAGATTGAAGTGTCATTTTAAAGTATCAGCAGCAGAACTTTGAATCAACAAGCTGATCATATTGGACTAAACAAAGCTTTCCACAACTTTTTTTTCCCCCAGTAAATTTACAACTTTTGGTAATATTCCATCTTTATTCTAATAATACTATAACTTTTCTCATGATTAAAAAAAAAAAAAAAAAATCTTACTCTGGCCCTATAATTCCGTTGAAATGTCCGTGTGTGATGTTCGCCAAACGTTCCCCGTTTGATCCGCTCCCCCAGCTGAGCCGCCAGAGTTCATCCGCATGAAGGTCGTTAACCTGACGGCGTCGTTTCGAGCTCACCGTGACAACGTGTCGGCCATCTTTAGCTGGGATTTGGCCACGACTCTTTCCAACCAGCAGCTGCTTGGTTACCAGGCGACATGGACGGAGGTTGCTTCGCCCAGACGCCACAGCAGCAGGAAGTTACCTCACAGCCTGATCTCTCAGTCTCAGATCTTACCTCCGGTCAGTAAACTTACTTCGGCTGCACAAAGATGATCTCTTAATGACTCATTATGTGATTTGTGAAGAGGATGCCCATAAACTATCACTAAGGGTATCAGTGCAAAAAGAACCGAATTCAAAATGTACACCACCAGCTTCATGAAGATGCGCTTCTTATCATAAAACCCTAATCTTTTTTTGTTGTTGTTGTCATCATAAATCCTTTTGCTTGTAAACGTTTAACGGTTGTTCATTTTTGACGCCTGCCTTCCTGTTTCAGGACGGTAACGTTCTGATTGTATCAGGCTTGCAGCCCGCCAGCGTGTACCGCCTGGAGGTTCGGGTCATCTCAGCCGAGGGCGAAGGCCCTGCAACCAGCCGCACCTTTCAGACTCCTGGGCACCAGAGCATCCCAAAGCAAAGTGAGAGCTCACACTGACCGTCTGGACACACTTTGAAACGTTCCTCAGTCTGCTTCTTCCTTTCTTTATTGTAAACTTTCTCCACTTATGACAGTTTATTTTTGTCAGTGTTCATTTAATGGACTTTATATTAGATATGTTTATATTTAGTTACTGTTTCAAACTCTCATTCTGAAAATGTCCTCAGTCAGGATTCCGGCTCGGGAACGATCGCCGCACTAGTCCAAGTCACTGCCAGTCTCCGAGTCCCAGCCTGCACGGCCTCAACCCCCTAACGTAGCAACAACGAAGACCTGACTGAGGGAAGAAGGAGGATTTCAGGATCCGGCCGAATCAACTGTCGAGCACGGTGGTCAGTATTTCAAAGTTTCGCGGGGTTTAACCTTTCAGCTCAAAATCCTCTTCGTATTTATGGGACTCCACAGCCAACCGGTTCCTTACATTTACACAACGAGATGAGGAACAAAGTCTGAAAAATCAAATATGTAACCTTTTTCGTATTCTTACCCAAAACCTGCAAAGTTTTAAACAGAAATGTCAGACTTCTGAAAAATGCGTTCATTATTTATTTATGTATTTATTTATTGCACTCAATACTTGGTGGGATCTTCTTTTGCACAAATTGCTGCATGACTTCAGCCGAGCACGGAGCAGATCAGCCTGCGATGCCACTGAGGTGTTCTGGTTGAGTTTTTGCCTTTTTGTTCTCCCCGTAATCAAGAAATAAAAACTTGCAAAAAATATATATCGAGAATAATGAATCTGTGTTTCTTTCATAGATCCATTGCTCAAAAATATTAAACTTCTACACAATATTTGAATTTGTGTCCAGAATGTGATCTTGGAGCGAACGTTTAATAAATAATCCAGGAGCCACGATGTGTATTTATGTACAATCATTGCGTTTTCTAAAGCATAAATACAGCAAAGAGGATTTTGACAACAGAAGAAATGAAATGGATACATAAAACAGGAAGACGAACACAAAATATGAAATGACCTTAAATGTGTGAAAACGCAGCAAAGCTGGGTGATTATGCCAGACTGGTGATAAAACAGATTTTTGTTTCTGACGTAACTGTTCTGTAGTGTTTCTTAGTTAGAATGTATGAATATTAGACACCACCAGTGACTCAGCGGTCTCCATAGTAACCAGACAGAAAACCATCAGGATGTGATGCAGCTGATTGGAGCTGTCACACCTGCAGCAACGGATTGATGCTAAAAATGTCAATTTAAAGCAAATTCTGGTTCTGACATGTGGATGAAGAAGGTCCAACCTCAAACTAGCTTCAGTAGCCGGTGCGCGTGTCTGTGTGTGCATGCTGGTACGTTTTCATAAATTGTGTTTTTGGAGCAAATGTCCCCCCTGTTGTAAAATCCAGGAAGCCATCTGTAGATCGTGCGTCGCTCCGACACCGTATGAAAAGTCTGTTCGTGTTGTTTGCAAATATCTCAAAGGTTTTTGAACATATATAAGTCGTTCTGACTCCTGGAAACATGTAGCCTGGGTGAAAATGCTGCTTTTCCATCAGAAGTCAATTTTATGCACCGATATGAATCTGTTTTATATGTGTTTTAAAAAAAATAAATTAATTAAAACTGTTTAAATACAGTAGTCATGTGTTGCTTTTCTTCAGTTGGAGAAGGAAAAAAATTCTGAATAATGTTTACAGCAAAACTTATTTCACTCAACAGTACACATTTCATAGAGAACCTTTAGGTTTATATTCTATAGATCTGGAGGTCAAATTCATTTCCGTTTTGGCCCAAATCAAGATGATGAATGCTCTTAAAGGGCCGGTATGAATTGATAAAACCAGTTCACAAACTGTCTTCAAATTAAATAATATTGAACTTCTTCTCAGTCCCTCCAGGATTTCGAGTTTCTGGTACTCATTTGGAAATATTTGCAATTTTGCCTTCGGTGATAAATGCAACTTTTCATCACTCGCTGTATAGGTCATGGACTATGGCAGCTGTTTTAGTACTGAATGTGGTGGTACAGAAATACACACGTTTCTACACAAATAGTTTCCAGGTGCGAAGTTCCGGTTGGGCAAAGTGGGCGTGGCTTAAAGGAAGCTGCAGCTCTCAATCGGACACGCCCTTCTGCCGGTAACCTCGGCTCCTGTGGTTTTTTTCTTTCTTGGCTGCTTTCCTTTTTACAGGGGAGAGGGTTTGTAAAAGTATGTTAAAATAGAACTTAATAAATTGCTTTGTGAATCGCTGTCCCATCTCAGATGTCATAGCTACCTGCATATTTGAACCTTTAAAAAGAGGGGAATGTTCCCAGAGTGGCGTCGTTGTTGAGCTACTTATTTCTTTGGGTCCAAAGCTGAAGTTGCATAATGCTTCTGAGTTCCATCTAGTGTTGCCACACAAGTGGAGGATTTTGACATTTTTGCATTGGTGCAAGAAAGTCCAGCGATTAAAATAAAAAAACAAAACAAAGTATTTATTTATTTTTTTCTTTGAATTTCCAAAATGATTTTCAAGAAACTGGAGGGACTGATTAGTATAATTTGGTAGTAAATGGACAAATTTCATTGATTTAACATAATTAAGCACACTTAGTGTTTAATCGAGAATCTAGAGGGTCACATATAAAGGTATGGCGGGCTGGATTTGGCCCACGGGCCTCAAGTTTGGCATGTGCTTTAGAGGATCCTACAGTATGTGTCTTTTATTTCACGGTGAGAACAATATTCCACAATGCCTCATTTTTTAAAATCCTGCGGAAAACGTCATGCATTAAGCAGTTGTCTCGTTCTTTAACGAAGAGGGTGTCGGTGAAAATGTGTGATTAAAAACGCAGAGAACATGCAAAGTCTTTTTTTTTTTTATTCCTGATTCAGTGGCGTACACAGCTGCTCAGGAGGTCCGAGTCATCGAACCGAGAAAGAACGGGTTCACAAAATCCTAAGGTTTGCATGAGCTCAAGTCATTCCTGCTTTTAAATAAGACCGGCTCAACATTCCCGGCAAATTGTGGCGACGGGAGGATAAAACAGCCGTTTGCGTCCTGTTTTCAGCAAATCACGCTGATGAATATTAATGCAGACATGAACACCTCCTGCAGACAGCGAGAACTTGATCACTCATCCTCTGCATCACAGTGAGGAGGACGGTGACGCGACGGCTCCTCTTGGCGACCTCTGACCTCCGGCCTCGATTTCAGCGCCGTCATGGCCGTCTGAACCAGCCGCAGTCGGGTCTCTCTGAGTGAACGCCTCAGTTTGGCTCGTCTGTTCTGGAACCAGATCTGATAAGAAATGATCTCGTAACTCGTCTTTAGCCTCACCTTTGTTATCCCACACTTTTAACTCTTGTATGTCTTTAAGTAGCAACGTGAGCTTGAAAAGCATCTACTTGGCTATTTCTAAGTCTCCGTGCATCTACAAAAGACAGCTGTTAAAAAGACATCAGCTGTCTTTTTAACAGCTGGTGGAATTTTTAAGGAAACTGTCAGAACCTGGATTCGGTCCTCGTCCAGGTCCAGCCTCCCCGCCAGCTGCTCCCTCAGCTGGATCCCTGGATAGCAGTCGACTCGGAACGCCGTCTCCAGAGCGTTCACCTGACGGGAGCAGAATCAAAGCTAAGTTTGTAAAAAGAAAAAAAAAAAAAAAAAGCTGCTTGGTCAGATCCAGGCGAAATGGACGACAGAAAACCTGGCTGCTGCTGAAGGCTGTGCGCGGCCGTCGCCCAGTGTACCAGCTTAGCTTGGGTCCGGTTCGGTTCTGCGGCGGAGCTCGGTGACAAATGGTTTGTTCACAGCAGAAACCGTTCTCTCTGTTCCCCCTCTCTGCTTCAAATTCTGAGGAGATTTGGAAAAAAATGATTTGATATAAAAATAAAAGATAACTGGACATGAATCCATTTCATCTCAATCTGTATTTAGCTCTCATGAAGGTGACCGTCAACTCTGACCAGCCTGCCTGTTCCTGGACCCTCACAGCATGATGCTGCCACCACCTTACACTTGTTTCACTTTGGGAAGGTTGCCTGACTGGTGGTAAGTTCTCTTCCATATAAAGAGTTTTATTTCTACTTCAATCTCATCCCACTAAAAGACACTTCTTCCAAGCTCCAGCACAGCCTTCCAGACATTTTACAGAGTTTCTACACGCGATTGATAGAGAAGATGTCGATATGAAATTCCACGTTTTCCACATTCAGATATTAAGAATCTTCTTTGGTTACAAATTTCTCTCTGAATTTATGGCGGATATTTTGAGAGTGACAATGCTTTCGATCTATAACCTGGGTAACGCAAAAGAAATCAGGCGAGTTGATGGATGGATTAATGGCAGATGAATTGGAAACATTTTTGAAAATAGCAACATTTATAATTTGATTTGACTTTCAGACTGAAAAGAACAATCAGCAGTTAAAAATGCACATATATATATATTTTATTTCACTTTCATAAGAAATCGCAATAAAATAAACTGGTTTGTGGATTTGTTTAAAAGAGAAAAATTCTTTTAATAAGGGTTGTTAATTATTTAGCAGGTCAATCTGTAAACCAAAGACTTTTACAAAAATTGGCAAAATAAAATAGAGATTAAGATGCAGTGTGCCTATGCCAGCCTCACCAAACAAACCAACATAAATGTGTGTCGTGTGAAATAATATTGTTAGGGCAAAAGTAAAGAAATGATCGTACAATTTGATCAAACTTTCAAACAGAGCGCATTAGTCCTGAGGGTGAGTTCATAAAGACAACACTCCTCACCTGTCCAGGGTCGGTGTAGTCTCAGACTCTTCCCAGGGTTTTCCTGATCCGAATCCAGAATCCGATCGATGTAAAATGCCGAGTGGCGTTCTTCCTCCGAGGGAGTCACAGCGCCTTCCATTATGCCTGTGACAGAGAGCCGAGGCATTTCTTTCATTTCAAGGACACGCAAATAGTCCTGAAAGGTCAGAAATGTGCCATTAATGATCCCGGTGTCAGTGGAAATCCTTCACACTGCCTTGGTGGTCCATGGAAAACTGACAAGAAAGGATGAGTGCTGGTTTTAAAGGGAGGGGAGGATTTAAACTGGCCTCCAATTAGAAGTAAGAAGTGGTTTTCCATGTGAATAAGATTCCCTGATGCTCCATGCATCCGCTAATCTCAGCTGATGCAACGTGTGCTGCCGGCATCTTCACTCCAACATTCAGCTTTTCTTCATTAATATGAATGAAATGAACAAGTCAGATTTAATGGGCTTCTGTGTTTCACATATGAGACGCTTATGTAAAACTGTCACCATGCAACAGTGCATCTCTTTTCTTCTAAATTACCAAAGTAGAAAATGAGTTTAGCGTTGAGCCGCCGTTGTAGGACTGAGGCGAAGTTGAAGCTCATAATAATCACAATGATGGTGGCAGGAATAACAACCCGGCGAGACCCGGTAATGCTATTAGCCTGATCTGAATGTGTTGTGATGCAGATGAAGCTCGTTCAGTGTGAATGCAGTCTGAAGCAGCCGGGAGGAAAAACCTTTTCAGAACTGGATTAGCTCCCACTAAAGGCCTACAGCGGCTTTTAACCAACAGCACACTTATTTATTTATCCTTCAGCGGGAGGCGGCGGGCTCCGGGTCAATTTGTACTCCCATTTCATCCTCACACGATGCCGTTTTCTCTTTTCCTACTTTCGATTTATAGCCATCAACACACTGTTTAGGTACATTGGTTGAACAGTAGGCATGTCGATCCTTATTTCTACTTATTTTTGCTTTCATCGCCATTTGAGTCTGTTGACTCTCATAGAATCTGACAGACGATGGATGGCGGGTGTTGATCGCTTTAGTCCCATTTTGTACCTTTTGTCGTTTTTGGAAATAAAATGGTATATTTTGTTTCAGTTCATATCTGCTAAAGGAGCGCTGCGTTTCTACTTTAACAATCAGCAATTTACTGGTGTTCCGCCTGGCCTACTTTTATTTTTAACCGACTGGGATTCAAACTCACAACTTTCTGGCTGCAGCGCAACAGTGCCACAAACTGCGACGCCACATAGCAATAGTAATTCATTGATTATTTCAGGGTTCTTTTTGTTTTTGTTTCTGTTTTCACCCTGATTTTTGATACTCTCACTGTGATACATGCTCTAGTTATAGGAGTTGCCATCCTGAAACGTTTGTGTGGGCCCCATCTAAAACACAAATAAAATGTGGGGATATTCTGCCATTTTGTTGAGTTGTGTTGCAGGACAGTAGTTCTGGAGGGCTAGAACAGACAACCCAGACCTTTCTGCTCTTTCTGTTCCCCTCTGTCACATTGCAATCGCCGCTTCAGGGTACTTCCTGAACCAGTTTGACCTATTGTGCCATCAGTTTCTGATGTTAACTCCATAATTAGGGTTAGAGTTGCTGCAGAGCAACTCTTTCTCTGACACTGCAATGGGGTTCAGTCATTCTGTTCTGAAAGACGCCATCTTGTTTTTCAAAGGTCCCTCCAATGATCTGAAGCTGAAACTCCTGCAACCAGTGAAACTCTGGTGAACCTGAATGTCTGCGCTCCGTCGGGCTGCCTGTTGTCTGTCCTTGTTTCCTGTTTTCTCCGAGAACAAAGAGCCAACAGACACTGTGGAAAACGAGCGGCGTGCCTGGTGACGCTGCAGCGGGTTGAAGGGGGTGGAGGGGGCACTTCAAATGCCTTTCAGTCAGAGATGTACCATCCGGTCTGCTGCCTGCAGGCCACCTCACAGCCACACTGTTGTTTGCATTCAACCAATCACTGTGTCCTCTCTGACTGGTTTGGGGAGCAGCTCACACTTTCTGTCACTCTGGACGGCGGCGTTCCTTTTCCAGAGGGACTGATGTCTTCCTGACACCTGGCAGCTGAGGCCGTCATGGACTGGAGTGTCGGGACGGTGGAGCTGCTGGGGGTTCTGCTCTCAGCAGGGGGCTGGCTTTGCTCTCTGTGCACAACTATGATGCCGTTCTGGCTGACACTCTCCACAGACCTGCTCCCCACTGAGAGTTTGGAGGTGGGACTGTGGAAGACCTGCGTTATCCAGGACTTGGGCCTGCAGGAATGTCGACCGTACAACAGCCTGCTGGGTCTGCCGCCAGACATCAAGCTGGCCCGGATTCTGATGTGTGCCGCTCTGGGTTTTGGCCTCATGGGCTCGGTGCTGGCCGTCCTGGGCCTGAACCTGATCAACAGCTGCTGTCGCAAGATGGACGACCGAAGCTTCAAGAAGGTCCTGAAGACGGCAGGTGGGACGTTGAGCCTGGCAGCTGGAATCCTGGTCCTGGTTCCAGTCTCCTACATAGCTCACCTGACTGTGGTGCGATTCTTTGACGAGTCGGTGCCGGATGTGGTTCCTCGCTGGGAGTTCGGCGATTCTCTGTTCTGCGGCTGGACAGCTGGAGTTCTGCACCTGGTGGCGGGAACGCTGCTGCTGATTTCTTCTTTGTATCTGCAGGAGCAGAACCGGAATCTACCTGTCCACATCCCACTGGTCCCGGTGTCGCAGAGACATCGGTCGGTCAGAATCAGTGCTGAGTACATCTAGAGCACCAATCAGGAGAAAGCGTCTGCTTGCACATTGTTGGAAATCTGACTTGACGTGACGATTTGAAACGTTATTTGTGGAAAATCCCCAAGATTCTTTCCGTGCGTACGAAGATGTCTGTAGTTTGTTGGTGCCAAAGAAACAAAAAGCTGCTATTTCCTGTTTCCTCTCGTTTAACAACCTCCAGCATTCTCTCTCTATCTGTAGACACGGTTGTCAATTTAATCAAGACACAAGGAAGCTTTCAGCTTCATTTTGATCTTGGAAAACATCAGTGACTGCAGATCAGTGCTGGGAGGTTTGACTGAAAAGAATAAATTCATAGAGGTGAAAAATCACTGTATAGATCAGCATGGTTAACAGCAGGCATTACTACTTACAACCAATATATACAGTATATATAACCCATGCAGTGTAATGTAATTGTTACACCACCAGAGGGCTATAAGTCACCATCAATAGAGTCCAGTTCCTTCATAGTTACATATAATCTTACTTACCTTACAGCCTAACTAATAATTTTGCTTATAATAGGTTTATTTGCGTTTGTCTATTTATATTCTGTTCTGAAGTCAAAGTTAAATGTTTAACTGTCACTAGATTAAAGATCACAAACTGGCCTGAAATGTTTCTGGAACTGTTTGCAGTCTCACCTTCAACTTAAAAGAGTTCAGCAAAATTTTGTTTGAACAAATTTGGTGCTTTTTCAGTCAGACTGTTTCACTCTGATTCTTTAGAGGTTGTTATTGCAATCCCATTGCCGCATGTCTCCAAACTGAAAAATCATTAAAAAAAAAACAAAAACAGCCATACTTCACAGGTGGGAGAGTATTGCCAGATGGTTCCACTTTAGTTTCAGGGCACATCTCCAAAGCTGAAGATCTTTGCAAACTGCAATGTTGCTTTATCTTTTTCTTTTTTGGAACTTCGCAAATAAAAGTTTATTTGATTTCACTGACAAAAATCATATTTCAGTAAACAATTATTATCTTGAAGTATTATTTCTGTGGTCACAGACATTGATATGATGGGCCGGATTGAGCTGCGGACCTTGAGTTTGACATATGCGGATTAGCGTAAGAGGAATAATGCATTTCAGAGAATTTTGTTTGATGTGTTGTTTTTTTTTTCCAGCTCAAAAAGAAAAAAACAACCCTAAACAAAATCTTAGACACAGGAACTGAGTAATTAGCGAATCCTGCTGGCGGATAGCAATCAGATTGTAAAACAAGCTACAAGATGCAAAAATAATCAGGAGCTGGAGACAAATCAGACTTTTTTGACTCTATTGAAAAGTACACTTAAAACTTGTTTAGATGATACAATTATAGCCACGCTTGGAAAAAACAAAATCATGAAAGAATTATTTGCTTCCAAATACGGCAGTGTAGTGCTAATGGCGTTCTTGATGTATTTCATGCAGAATGTCGGGAAAGCTGCTCCACATGGCGAACCTGGCTCCAGAAAGGGAATCCAAAGTGACGTGTACATTTACAAATATCGATTTCGATCGGGGGAATATGCAACATGAGCTGACGGAACTGTATTTCTTTGTTTGATGTGTTCAAACATGTTCGTAGAAAATCTTTTTTTTCTTTTGCCAACATCCTTAGAGAACTTCATGAGAAGCTGCAGGACGATTTCTGTTCTGAACTTAGAACAAGGCTGCATGGTGAGCCGTTTTCAGCAACTGGACATCCAACAGAACCGGAGCTGTTCTGCAGGAAGAACAGAGGAAAAACCCTCCAAACACGACCTACCAGCCTCAGAGCTGCTTCAGAAAGTGTTTCCAGTGCTCACCAAAGGAGATACTGGAGCGGATGAAATTTTGCGTTGATTAAATTTTAGGTTTTACAATCAGGAAGAAGGAAATTACAGAGCCTTCTAGGGGACATGCAGAGTTTTGTTTTCTTTTGCGTTCCCTCGCAATAATTTACTGATTAGTTCATGTGGCATAATTGAATACCGTAAGCCTCTTATGGCAGCCAATGTACTTTCTGATATTATATAAGGTCTTCATAAGGGTTTTCCACGTGCTAATATCTCGTTATGAAATATCTGAAGTTTTTTTTTCTTTAGGATAGAAAGGAGCCACAAACCTGTGACATAAACAGAAACTTTCCATAAGCAGGAAAGAAGAAAAAAATACATCCAAACTATTTGGACTTTTTCTGAGTTATTATCACGAGGTAATAAGTCATCTGATAGTTTTGATTGTGTCTCTTTAGTGTTGGTACTCTGAATGGCTTAAAGGGATGTTTTCATGTGCAGTTTCGTCTCAGCCTTACACAAACAGACATAAACTTATAGTGAATAAATCGATTTTCAGTAAGTTGTACCAAGGAGAGAAGACTAAACACTGAGGCTATTTAAATGTGCATAAATTTGAAATTGATATTTGTGACTGTATACAAAACAGCTCAGCAAATGTTGCAGTAAGCATATTGTGAGGTAACACAAAAGTATTGCGAGGGAACGCAAAAGAAACAAATTTTCCCATGTTCCATAGAGGGAAATAAAACCATCTGAGCTAAAATCACACAAAAAATAAAATAAAAAAATCATATTCGAACTGTAGAAACCATCATACTTATTGAGTTGTTTGCAGCAGAAGATAGAAAAACCAGAACCACCCAAACATCTCCAGAAAACATCTAAGATGGCATCAGAATGAGGCAAACATGCAGCCTGAAAAATGTTGAATTGAGCTTTACTTCATATTTCTGTTACAGGGTGAAAACACCACCAGTGAGAACAAGACTGACTTTCCGGTCGACTCAAGTTCAGATCAAAAAAACTCCACGAAGCCAAAATGGAGTTGAGTTTAATTTTAATCTTCATTTATCCGTAGAGAAAAAAATATATATATCAGACAAAAAGTCAAAATCTTTCAACTCAAAGTTCTTCATCGTGACAATGTTTCTTTAAACTCAAACTGCTGCAGCTTCAGCCACTCAGGATCATCAGGACACAGCTCAGCTCCTCCTTCACTAAGATCTCGCCCTGCAGAAAGGAGAAGGGTGAAGATCAGTGAGTGTTTCCAGCTTCTCTCGCTGCGTTACCGACTCTTCCAGGAGTCGGTAACGCATCACATCCTGTAAAAACAGCAGCAAGGATTTCAGTTCTGTTCAGAGCTGCTTTCAGCTCTCATGTTAAAGTGTCGGAGCGAACGCACTGAACCCCAAGCTCACACATCTACACACTTTTAGAGGTCTGCTTCCTCTGACATCAGCTCTGATGCGCCCACAGTTTGTTTCTAGACATGTTGGACGGCTGGCAGCTTTGTTTCCTGATCAACAATCATTTCCCCCCTCAACACAAACACAGGAAACACAACAAGCTTCTGGATCACTTGGTAATCTAGCCAAGACCGTCCTCCTCCCACTGAGAAGCTGCAGCTTTACTGATAACACTGGAACTTCCCCCTGCTTCTCACAGGGTATAATTAAAGCACTGCTGACAGCAGCTGGACTCACTTGCAGAATCTACTCACCTCACAGTCCTTACAAGAGCCTTCAGCTGCTGAATAGCCGAGTCCTTCAGGCCGTTTCCTCGTAGGTCCAGGTAAATCAGACGAGAGGGGTTGGACTTCAGAGCTGCGACCAGATAATCAACGCTGGTCTCTGACAAACCGCACCACACCAAGCTAAATAAAGAGTAAAAGATGTGAGCTGGAGCCAACGGCATGCATGTTAAAACGGTCCAACAGAACCAGTTGAAGAACTCTCACTGATATAAATGACAACATGCAGCCGCTTCAATAAAGACCAGCTGACTTCAGCTCTTAAACTCTGTCAGCTCCATCAACACAAGCTCAGCTTCTGCTGCTAAATTATTTCAGTTTCACAGAAATCAAACAGGTCAGGAGGTATTTTGGAGGAAAAATGAACAGAACTAAGCTTGTACCTCAGACTCTGTATTTTGCAGTCAGTGGTCTGAAGAAAACCACACATCTCCTTTACTCCACCGTCTTTCAGGTCTTTGTTGCTGCTCAGTCCCAGTTTTGTCAGATGGGAGGGGTTGGACTTCAGCGCCGAGGCCAGACAAGCGCAGCTGGTTTCTGTCAAGCTGCAGTCGGTCAATCTGAATGAAGAATGAAACGTGTGAGCTGAAGCCAACAGGATTCAGATTAAACCAGTACAACTGAACCAGATAAAGAGATCTGCTTAATATTGACAACATGCTGCTGCTTCAATAAAGACCTGCTGACTTCTTCTCTGTCAGTTCCATCCACTATGAGTACTTTAATCGGTGAGATCATTCCAGATTCTTAAAAAAGCGCTGAAGCATCAATCAGCGATTTATATATTTGTTCAAGTCAGACAGATTCCAGGAGCTGAAATGGACTTTTTCTAAACTGTGGTGAGTTTTTCTACCAAATTATGTCAAACTGTTTACAAAAAAGATATGAAGCAACTAATCTTGTACCCCAATCTCTTTATTTTGCAGGAAGGGGTTCGTAGAAAACCACAGATCTCCTTCGTTCCGGCAACTTCCAGGTCGTTTCCACTCAGGTCCAGTTCTGTCAGATGGAAAGGGTTGGCCTCCAAAGCCAAGGCCAGAGAAGCACAACTGATCTCTGACGAACTACACTCCTCCAATCTGAATAAAGAATAAAACATGTGAGCTACGGCCAAAAGGATGCAGTTTAAAGTTGAAGTATGAACAAATAAATAGCACGATATAAAACATTAATATCTGATTTGCCCCGCAAGGTGGAGCGCGAAATTGACTGTTTCCCACAAATACCAAGTGTGTGTAATCTGTGGCAAAAGCCTTGCTATGGAGCAGCGGTTCAACAAAAGTAACAGTGACCTTTCCCAGAATTTTCCAGCAGGAAGCAACTTCAACAAAGATAAATAAAATAAAATAAAATCAACAGAGGCATCATTTAAAGTGGCACAAAGCCTGACCAACCAGAAATATCATTACAGTTTTGGTGGGATCATGAAAGATGGACCTTCAACAATTTGGTGTTGACACTCTTCTATAGCAGAAGTCCGCAATCCTTACAATTTGTTCCTCAAGTGAAGCCAAATAAAGCTTGTTTGGAGCCCCAGATCTTCCATGACCTTTTGGAAAAAGTACAGCTGATCATTTCTGAGAAATACCAATAGAAGGTAATGTGTGTTGTCATTTGTAAAGAACCACCATTTACTATTTTTAAGTTTCAAGATAAAGGTTTTAAGTCGCAACAAATGTCTGGTGGAGCTCATCGTGGCAGCATAGCCGTCATACAGTATGTGTATGTATGTATGTATGACGAAGGTGCAATATCTGGTTGTGCACATGGACACAAAAACTAATGAATGGCTGGGCAAAGTGAGAGTTCGCCTATTAAATTGACTAAAGATGAAAACATAAACTAAAAACTGGAGTTTGGACCCCTAGCAGCGTGACGACAAGATCCCTCCCCCATCGCCCTTCTGCAGGGCAAAAAGCTGCAAGGACCACCATTGATTTTAGATGTCAAGTCATCAATATAACACATTAAATCTCAAATAATATGTAAAAGAAAAAGGGATGCAGTGCTTTGCTCCTAATTGTCAACACTATGACAACTAGTCTTTCATTTAGTTAACAAAACTGTTCTACCACAGCAGTGTGGCTACGGAAGGCGTCCTAATTGTCTATTTTCCCTCTACCACTTTAAGATGGAGGCGCAAAGCATCGATACAAGTGTCACATCAGAAATAGTAGCATAGTTTCTTACATCAGCTTTTGTACTTTGCAGCAGGTGCTCCGCAGAAAATCGCAGAGGTCCTTTATGCCAGCATCTTTCAGGATGTTGTTGCTCAGAGCCAGTTCTGTCAGGTGGGAGGGGTTGGACTTCAGAGCCGAGGCCAGAGAAGCCCAGCTGAGCTCCGTCAAGCTGCAGTTGCTCAATCTGAATAAAAAAATAAAATAAAACGTGGTGCAGGTTCAAACTGAAATGTAAACAAATAAAATTGTGCAAAATGAATTTGACTCAATGTAAAATTTGAAAAAATAAAACTGGAATCTAATATTTTGTCCAATAAAACTGTTCAAACATAAGAGTTTATATTATTATGATGATATTAGAATATTTCAGTCTGGGCTGAAATGGTTTTATGCTGAAAGTAAAGTTAACTTTAATAACCAAAGTGTTACATTAGACCTGTTATGTAATCTGATTACAGTTCGAACTGTAATCTGATATAAGTATTTATTCAGGCTTTCACCAAGCTAAGTTGTAAGAGCTAAATGAAATGCAAGACACACCAGAAACATTCAAGATAACATTATAACAAAGAAACCTTTTATTGCTATCAATTTAGTAATGAACGATTCAAGTTCAATGAATAATAAAAAAAATAATAATTATCTCAGTATTAAAACAGACAATCAAAAGTTACAGTGCAAAAGCCTTCAGAAATGATATTCTGACATTTGGGAGAAAATGTTGTTTTTAAAGAACACAGAATAAAATCAAAAATAGGTTTCAAAGAATCATTAAATCATTTTAATTAACAGAGAAAACAAACCTGAGAATCTCCACTTTACTGACTGGACTCTCCAGGATCTCACACAGATGCCGCATTCCAGCGTCTTTAAGTCCGTCAATCTCGCGTATCTCTAGTTCAGTCAGGTGGGAGGGATTGGAATTCAGAGCCGCGACCACAACTTCGCACTCCGTCTCTGAGAGACTGCAGGCAACAAGTCTGTGATTAGAGAAAAAAATGAAATGATTTCTCATTAAATCAGACTAACAAAGATATAACAGGGATGACAACATCTGATAAACATTTGATCTTCGCATCAATTCACTGAGTATCTCTGCAATTCATGATTAAAGTTATTGTTCTGCTCCCGATTCTACAGTAGAGAATCTACAGATTCTGCACAAAGATCCATTTAACATTTAACCACAGCTCAGGCTTTATGCTCTAAGAACAACACTGAAGGTTTGGGTCATGCTTTTAGTCCTGGTTATGCTTCGGGTTCTAATCGTGGTTCAGGTTAAAACAGCTTATGCTTCATGTTCTCAGAACACCGAATGTTTTAGCAGAAGTCCTCTTTCCTACAAAACTCCCAGTTTCTTCATGCTGAGCTCTGCCTACACGGGCGGTCTTCGTCAAGATGACTTTAAAACATGGAGGAACAGATTAAATCAATGAAGCTAATATTCCAAAGGTTGGCGTGATGGTTGATTATCAAAAACCAACCAAGGAGCAAAACATATTTTCTATTCCTCCATTTTCTACATAAACTTCAGCATCTTTAGGATCAAGACTCCAATAGCCAATGGGTGACTCTGGAAACCGGGATAATTAATCTGTGCAATAAATGTTTTTATTTGCAAATTAAAATAATCTCACACTAACAATAATACATTTAGATGTCCATGTTAGGATCTGGTGAATGCATCTCCAACTGGATTAACCCCTCCAACATCCATATAAGCTCCTGACACTTAGCAGTCAGCAACCTCTCCTTCCTAAGGCAATCAGGACCCTCAGTCAGATGTTGAAGATTTTCTATCAGTCTGTGACGGAACGGTTTCAGCTTTCTCTGCGGCATCTGATGGAGCTGCAGCAATCCGAGCCTCAAAATATCTGGAGCACCCGGTGAAGAGAATGACTGGGCCGATTGAAAGAAACTACTAGTGACGATAGAACGAAGAAGAAACTGCTCAAGATAAAAAATAGGAGCTAGTTTTCAAAGAGTCTCCTCAGCAGTGTTTGGTCACATTACAAAAAAAAATCCACATTTGAAAACCAGAGGCGAAAACCTATTCAGCCATCAAGGCAGGTGGTAAATTAAGACATCAGGATAAGTACTCTGCACTCAATAAGCTGCAAAGCTTTGATTTTATTAGCCTAACTGTAAATAGTTAGAATAATATATTCTTCTTTCTTTCTGCAGGCAACATGCCCAATACAGTGTTTGATTATGTAGTGTGATGTTGACTGATCATTCCTCTATAGAGTGATTTCATAAAAACAATTAAAAAACAATGTAAAAGGTGAATAATGGAGTAGAGCCCCAGTGAGTGAAGAGATGTTCAAAATGTGTCTATGATTGATTGGAGCTTTCATAGAAAACAGAGATCAAGCTTTCTAAATACCAAAAGCTGTAGTAGTGTTGTCCTAACTAAGCATAACATTCAGATGTTTCAATGACTGAAATAGACCAAAGTATGACTAAAGTAGCTAAAAGTCAAAAAAACGCCCAGAAGCAACTTGAAGAATGAAGAAAAAACCGGAGAACAACAATGCTGAATCAGCATTCACACAATGAAGACATCTGGACTCACCGAGCCTTTCTGCAATTCCTCACAGCTGGAACCAGTCTCAGTCGTCCCTTCTCTGATGTGTTGTACTTTTCCAGGTCCAACTCATCCAGAACTTCGTCTGACATTTGCAGCATGTAGGATAGAGCAGAGCACTGGACCACTGAGAGCTCCTTCCCTGAATTCAGGAGCTGCTGAATCTCCAGATAAAATGAGAGGTCATTCATCTCCATCAGACAGTGGAAGATGTTGATGCTTCTGTCAGGAGATATATCATCGGTGTTCATCTCCTTCAGGTTCTTGATGACTATCTGGATGGTTTCTGGACTGCTCTCTGTCTGACCCAGCAGGCCTCCTAAGAGTCTCTGGTTGGACTCCACAGAGAGGCCATGAAGGAAGCGAACAAACAGGTCCAAGTGACCATTTTTACTGCCGAGGGATTTCATTACGACTTTTTTCATGAACTCATCCAGAGACGTTTCACTGTATTTTTGTCCCAGGAATATCTCCATCACTTCTATGTTCCTGCTGGTGAAACAGTGGAACATGTAGACTGCAGCCAGAAACTCCTGAATGCTCAGATGAACAAAGCAGTAGACTGATTTCTCGAGGATCACACTCTCTTTTTTGAAGATCTCTGTACAAACTCCTGAGTACACCAAGGCCTCTGTGACATCCAGACCACATTGCTCCAGGTCTTCTTCATAGAACATGATGTTTCCTTTCTCTAGCTGTTCAAATGCCAGCCTTCCCAGCTTCAAAAGAACTTCCTTTTCAGCCTCCATCAGCTCATGTGGACTTGGGTCATGTCCTTTATGGTACTTGCTCTTCTTCCTCTTTGTCTGGACCAGCAGGAAGTGTGAGTACATGTCAGTCATGGTCTTGGGCAGCTCTCCTCTCTGTTCTGTGCTCAACATGTCCTTCAGAACCGTAGCAGTGATCCGGCAGAACACTGGGATTACACACATAATGTAGAGGCTCTTGGAGGTCTTTATATGGGAGATGATTCTGCTGGACAGCTGTTCATCGCTGAACCTCTTCCTGAAGTACTCCTCCTTCTGGGCATCGGTGAAGCCTCGTACTTCTGTTACCCTGGAAACGCATGAAGGAGGGATGTGATTTGCCACTACAGGCCTGGAAGTTATCCAGATGAGAGCCGAGGGAAGCAGGTTTCCCTTGATGAGGTTTATCAGCAGAACATTGACTGGTGACTTCTGTGTGACGTCAGAAACCAACTGACTGTCGTTGAAGTCCAGCGAAAGTCTGCTTTCGTCCAGGCCATCGAAGATGAAGAGAGTTTTCCAGCTGGCCAACTTTTCTGCTGGGAGCTTCTGGAGTTTTGGATGGAAAACGTGGAGCAGCGTGAGAAGACTGTGCTGCACATCTTTGATCAGGTTCAGCTCCCTGAATGAAAGCAGAACCACCATATTGACATCTTGGTTCTCCAAGCCCTCTACCCAGTCCAGAGTGAACTTCTGCACTGAGAAAGTTTTTCCAACCCCAGCGACACCGATGGTCAGAACCACTCTGATGGCTCCATGTTGGCCAGGTAAAGCTTTAAAGATGTCATGGCACTTGATTGGAACGTCATGGCGCTTCTGGCTCTTGGAAACTGCCTCCAGCTGCATCACCTCATGTTGGGTATTAACCTCTTCACTCTGCCCCTCTGTGATATAGACTTCAATGTAGATGCTGTTGAGGGGGGTTTTACTTCCCATTTCATCACTTCCGTCAGTCACATATTTACATCTCTTCCTCAGACTCATCTTATGTTTGTTTAAAACCTGCAAACCAACATTTGCTGAAACAAAAAAGAAAAGGGAACTGATGTAAAAAAATAAAAAATAAAAAAAGCAGACAAAAAAAAATAAAACATGATTTTGTATGATTAAGTTGGAACAAATCCACTTTGAACATTAGGGGATGTTATCATTTTCTGTTGCCGTATTCTAGATTTGAGCCACTGTTGGAGTAGTTCTGTTACTTCATTCAGATTTTTCTTTTTTAAAACGTTCATCCCTTAACATTTTATTTTTTATTTTTATCATTCATAACCACAGCAACAAATTGGCTTACAACAGGGAGCAGCTGGTCAAAATTGCAAAAGCTGCAATAATATCACAACTGAAGCCACAAATGTAAGAGAAGTTGAAAAGGAGCTCATGGTTGCAGAGCAGGAGCAAAGAAGAGAGAGAAACCATCTCTTCCATCCAGGGCTGTAACGATTCCTTGAATAATTTGAGTACCTTGATTATTAAAATTCCCCAAAGAAAATTACCTACCTTGAGGCTTCGTTAAGCTATGTTTTAGCACACCGTGTTCCGGCCAGGTGATTATGCTTCTGTAGTGGAAAAATTAAAGTAAGGTCACACCTGCTAGTTGTATTGCTATATGTTTATTCTAAGTTCCAGTATACTCCCACCAAGTTAAACTATTTTGGTTACATGTTCAAGGTTGGACGTTGTTTTTCAAAGCTGCATGGGAACCAGTCTGTTTCCCATGCTTAGGATCCTTCATCCCTTTGTATAAAACTCATGTGTTGTCTCTGCCTGGCAGAGCTTTTCATCCAGACCCGCTTCATTACTGATTGTCCTACAAGCTTCTCTGTATTGTGCACAAGATATGAATAAACCTGATTTGAGTGACGGACTTGGAAATAGTATTTTTTTTCCACGACAGTTTCACAACGCTCTTACTTCCTCCTATGAGTTGTTGATGGAAGGCAAGTGACACCAGCATAACGTCCATTTTTTCAAGTTCAGTTCGGAGGCATTTCATCGATTGATGATAATGTCTGGGTTTTGTTGGAAATATTAGTTTAATTATGCTCGCTTTAATAATGTTCGACTGTAGAGCATGTTAAAACATTAGACGGATCATGGTTGCTTTGAGTAGGCCTCAATTTAGGATAGATTCATGATTTAATCAATACATAACTTTAAGGAGTAGAAAATGTTTTTTAGATATAATGATCACAATTTGATTAAAATTAGCCCATGTAGTGTAGCTTTTATAGTAGATCACATTCTTAAGAGTGTATAAGTCATATATTCCTCTGAAAAATCTCTTAGTTCATTACAGCCAAAGAAGTAGAAAACTAATCAGAAAATATTGAGTGTAACAGATGTTTTAGAATTTAAATTGACCATGTTTGCTTTATAAATGTTTGAAGATAGTATATGAAACGTCCACTAATTTTTATAATCAGAACCTGCTGTTTGATGCACTGGGTTAGGAGGAGGTCAGGAGAGCTATGTGCGGTGCAGGAACCAGTTTGAGGCAGTTTGAAAGGATGACAAACATGGATAGCTGACAAACGTCGGTCCTGCATTCTTGAGTAAAATGTTTCCATATGAAATGAACACATCTATTGTTCATGCCCTGGAGAAGTGCATTCCCATGCAGTGCATGGGAATGCACCAATGATAATGTTTTCCTGAGACATGGCTGCAGGATTATATCCCCGACTGGTTCAACAGACACGGCAGAAGGAAGCTCTGATAACGGATGTTTAGTCTCACCTGGTGCACAGATGCTCTGATTGGCTTTCAGGGGTCCAGCTCCTACTTTGGGTTGTTTCCAACACTGGGGGCAGGAGAAGGGTCCTGATGGAGCAGACTGGTCCCAGTAAGGCCCAATGCACTGTCTGCAGAACCAGTGTCCGCAGCTGGTGGAGACTGGATCCATCGGAACCTTTCGACACAAAGCACAGCAGGACGGCTGCTCCTCCACAGCAGTGCTGCTCCTCTTCCTCCTTCTGTGAAGACATTTTTTCATCAGTGAAATAGTTCACCAACAACATGGTGGAACTGTCCTACTGAAGCTGAAGATGTTCATAAAGGTTCACCACAAACAAAGGGCCAGAATCTGGGTCAGAGCAGAACCTCACAACTTTGATGATGTCTGGTTTGAAAGCATTTCATTGTATTATCTTTGGTGTCATGATTGATCTTTTTGGCGTCTTTTTCCATCTGAAATCTCTTCTGGGACAATAATCCTTTCTCTGTCTGAATCAGAGCAGAAGACTGATTCAAATCTAACTCCAGTGTCGAAAGCTGGATCCTTCTTTAATGGCGGAACGCAAATCAACAGGACTTAGCCGCAGTTTGCATTTATCCAAGCACTTTATGAAGCGATTATTTGAACATGTTGGTAGCAGTAACAACTTCTTTAAAGTTCACATCTTATTTGTTGTTTAAAGTTGGATCGACTGAATCTCATTTCATGATGATCTTTTGGACTTTGGTTCTGTTTTCATTTTGTGGTTTTTAACCAACTACACTGTCTTGATATATGATTTGCAGTTGGAGTCTTCAGTTGCAGTCCGTCTTTATTGTGCCCAGTGTCTGCTTTTTTTTTAAAAAAGCGGTCTGGTTCATTTCACGGACTTGGTTCTAATTTCGATCTGGTTCTGCTCGTCTCGCCTCTTTCTGGGTTCCTGTGTTACCGACATCAAGTTCTATTCAGCCCATCTGATTTGTCTGCATACAAGCAAAAAATTATGTTAAAAGTCGGCTTTTCTCTACCTCATCGCATTAAAAATCCAACAGTTTGGACTATTTAAATAACTACTCTAACAGTCTATTATTATTGATGTTTGTCTTCTTTATTGGTGAATTTACAGAAGAGATTTGAGTTTAGAATTGGTACCGATGACCACAAAGTTGACCCAAATGAGCCAATCTCAATCATTTAATAAATAAAACTATAAATAACATTTTATTCAGGTGTTGCACTGTTATTTAAAACATTTAAAGGCATTCTTAGCATTAATGGCTGAGATTTTACAGCAATTTGACCCACAATATGAGGGTGGATAGAGAAGCGGAAGATACGCAGGTAATACAGCTGCTGAGATCGTATTTCTTTGAAATAATCTACGAAGCACTTCTGTAGTATCCACTACAAATACTAAAAAGCCCAGGATGTGCTGTGTTTCCATTAAATAAGAAAATTAAATAACGCATGAATAAGCTTGTTCATGTCACAAGTCTTTGAAAAACGTATTTCAGTGCGGCTCAAAAACCACCTCGTCCTAGTGCAGAAACTTCTTTTTTTCAAAATTTTCTTGTTCCTGTCAGGCTGATTTATTTTCAGAATTTCAGTTTGTGCAATTTTATGGTTATTGGAATCGCAGCAATAGTCACATTGATGACATCCGATCTGAGTTAAAATGTAGTTTTGCATCAGAGCAAGACGTCAAAGTAAAGCTGATGTTCAGAAGACAGATGACCACAAAGTTGACCCAAATTAGTCAATCTCAATCATTTGCAGAGGAATAGTTTATCAGAAAAGGATGAAAATGTCCAACTTCACAGGGGGAAAAAAAAACTAAAAATCAGAGGCAAGGTGACATTTAGGTCTATTTTAAGTTGGAAGTAAATCTGAGTTCATGGATAGTAAAAGAAGAGACACCACTGAGCAGCAGACTGAGCAGGTATTGCATGGGTTTTGGTTTGAGAGCAACATGGTAAAGCGCTGTAGTGACTGCACCTGCAGCATCAATGTATTCAAAAAGACAAGCTGTAGTGACGGCTGTTTCTCCAGCCCAGTTCAACTGATGAAAGGAACCATTCTGACGAGTCACGATACACTAACTCTCCATCTAGTTTCACATATGAACTGCTGGATTTATCAAGCTGGAAGTAGAGAACATGACACTGAAGATGTCATCTGGTTGATGCTGACTAGATAAACAGACCAGTTAATACTAGATATATCTATGTGGAATGACAGGAATCAGTTAGAAACTGGTTTTCTTACTTTGGGTCTGAGGGCACAGGCGCATTACTGAATAGTGGAGGACTGTCTCTGGACCGGTCACTCCTCGCAGACTGACAGCTGGATCCTGGAGGTTCTGCTCTGTCCTTTGGATCCCAATCCTCCATCTTCAGGACGTCAGTCAGTCTGTAACAGAAACCAATACCAGTCAACGTCCGGCTTTGAATTGTTCACTCCTTCACTCACTTTGACAGAGAACTGCTGGATTTATCAAGCTGGAAGTAGAGAACATGACACTGAAGATGTCATCTGGTTGATGCTGACTAGATAAACAGACCAGTTAATACTAGATATATCTATGTGGAATGACAGGAATCAGTTAGAAACTGGTTTTCTTACTTTGTGCCTGAGGGCACAGGCTTATTACTGAATAGTGGAGGTCTGTCTTTGGACCGGTCACTCCTCGCAGACTGACAGCTGGATCCTGGAGGTTCTGCTCTGTCCTTTGGATCCCGATCCTCCATCTTCAGGACGTCAGTCAGTCTGTAAGAGAAACCAATACCAGTCAACATCCGGCTTTGAATTGTTCACTCCTTCACTCACTTTGACAGGGACCATATACAGTACAGTGTTGATAATATATGAAAAGATGTTTGATTCAGACTTCAGCTTTTGGATCTAATTTGCAGTCACTCAGACACAGGACGACTTGTAGAGCATTATACATGACGACATACAACTTTGCAATTCCTAGTGGATTTAAAATGCTCTCAATAAAGAAGAATGTGGTTCATCATTTGATTAAGTGACACTATTTAGTGGAGCCAAAACAACTATCAATTACGAAATTTGCAACTTTATTTTCACCGACCTCAAGCAGAAGGGCAAAGAGTGGGGGTCCCAAAACAACTTTGAGCTTTGTTAAAGCTAAGTGAAGGTGGAGATTTACCATTTCTTCTGCAATAATATCCTTCCTTTAAATAAGGTATAAAGAAACACGAGAGTAATGAAATGACCAGCCACATTCTGACCATCCCACAACAATTTCTGATTAACCCCCAATGTCTGAGAGAAGTCTTGCACTTTCTTCTTATTTCAATAATCAGATAAACTTGTTTGCAGCTGTTTGTTCCTCTTGAGGTAAAATCAAATCCTGCAGAGCTTTAAAAGTTAAATTAAATTCTTATTCTATATTATAACAGTTCGTTATTGCACACGCCACACAAACAGATCACTTGCAGCTGACTTGCAGCAGTCATGGTTGATCACACAAGATGTGAAGTAAGGAAGTCGTGTGCTTCTGGCACTTTATTCAATATTTTTTCTCGTTACTAAAGATAGATCAATAAAACAGCCTCATTTTACAGCCCTCTATAAGCAGCAACGTTTCACAATAAAGTCTTAAATTTCTGATTAACCATTTAATTTTACGTACGATTAAGAACTTTGCTGATCAGCCCCTTAAAAATAAAACAGGCCACGGTCAGCGGGACTCCCAGCCCACCCTATCAGAGAAGGGCATTTCAGGCCGAGGTGGTCGTCCATGTTTGTCATTTTAGAAGAAACTAAGATAGTCATTAGAGACACGGAGGACAACGGAGCGGTAACACTTACCTCGACTCTGCTGGGTATTTCTTCGTCTTTTACGGCGGTTGGCAAGCAAAGTATTGATGCAAGTATCCCTCGCTGTAGCAAACATAAAGGGGCGGGGACGGACCACTGTCAGTCTCATACCTTATTTGGAAATGGGACAATTGCTCTCCGGAAGTGAAGGGGGCGCTATTTCCTATATTATTCGCGGTCTCCCGTTTTTATTTTCTTTTAAAGTCTGTCATATATCTTCACCTTTAGGAAGGATTTTCACTCTCGGTATGTTTTTGAACTTCTCTCTCTTATTTACTTCAGCGCAGCTCACAGTTTTTAACAAATTCTGTAGCTTTCTGTGTACTTCTAAATCTGCATCTTGGTCGCATCTTTTCGGTCCTGCTACTGCCTCTAGTGGCGTGAGGGTGGTGACACAACTCAACTATTTTCATTATTAAATCAGAATACCACAAAGTCTTTATTATTTATTATTAATTCTGGCGTTACTGGGACAGGAAACGATAAATTCCCTCACAAAAGAACATACCTTTATATTTTCTTAAGGAAGTAAAGCTAATTAAATGGCATAAACAAGATTTGAAAGTGATTCTAGTTTCACTTGATGGCCAACCTGTTGAAACTGTGGCAAATTTTAAATTCCGTGTGTCATTCCTGGACAGTCAGCTCAACTTTGCTGAAAACACTGGCTATATCTTTAAGAACTGTTCTGAGAGACTCTACCTTTTAAGATGACCCAGTGATCTTGGGTTTACCCAAATTGAGGTTGTGTACAACCTCTAGTTAGGTATAGGTTGTTGAGTTAAAATGTTAAAACTTGACATTCTAACTTGAATTTTAACTCAACTCAAGTTAAAACAACATTTTAACTCAAGTTTAAACTTTTCATCTCCTCAGCTGGTTTGGTCACATGAGCTACAAACTAACAGACAATCTTTTAAGAGATAACTGTTTGCTGAAAGAACATGGAAGATAGCTCGATTCGATTCCCCGACGGGGAACTTGCTTTGTTTCTTGGATGACGTTTTCCACTGCGGTACTGTAATAATTGTATGATGGTTTAAATGTAGCTTTGTGGAAATTGATGAAAAGCCAAAAATAGGTGAACCAGCAGTCAACAAGTCCTCATTAGTATAGTGGTAAGTATCCCCGCTTGTCACGCGGGAGACCAGGGTTCGAATCCCTGATGGGGAGGTTGTTTCATCTTGACCAATGTTTTCTACCACAATCCAGTCATAATCGTAATACAGTTTAAATGTAGCTACTGTGGAAATTGATGAAAAGCCAAAAATAGGTGAACCAGCAGTCAACAAGTCCTCATTAGTATAGTGGTAAGTATCCCCGCTTGTCACGCGGGAGACCAGGGTTCGAATCCCTGATGGGGAGGTTGTTTCATCTTGACCAATGTTTTCTACCACAATCCAGTCATAATCGTAATACAGTTTAAATGTAGCTACTGTGGAAATTGATGAAAAGCCAAAAATAGGTGGGGCCAAAAGTCAACAAGTACTCGTTAGTATAGTGGAAAGTATCCCCGCTTGTCACGCGGGAGACCGGGGTTCGATTCCCCGATGGGGAGCTTTCTTTGTTTCTTGGATGACGTTTTCCACTGTAATAACTGTATTATGGTTTAAATGTAGCTGTTGTGGAAATTGATGAAAAGCCAAAAATAGGTGGGGCCAAAAGACAACAAGTCCTCGTTAGTATAGTGGTAAGTATCCCCGCTTGTCACGCGGGAGACCGGGGTTCGATTCCCCGACGGGGAGCTTTCTTTGTTTCTTGGATGACGTTTTCCACTGTGGTACTGTAATAATTATATGATGGTTTAAATGTAAACTTTGTATAAATTGATGAATAGCCAAAAATAGGTGGGGCCAAAAGACAACAAGTCCTCGTTAGTATAGTGGTAAGTATCCCCGCTTGTCACGCGGGAGACCGGGGTTCGATTCCCCGACGGGGAGGTTGTTTGATCTTGGCCAATGTTTTCTACCACAGTCCAGTCATTTAAACGTAACATCTGTGAAATTGATGAATTGTCAAAAATAGGTGGGGCCAGCAGTCAACAAGTCCTCGTTAGTATAGTGGTAAGTACCCTCGCTTGTCACGTAGGAGACCAGGGTTCTATTCCCCGACGGGGAGCTTGCTTTGTTTCTTGGATGACGTTTTCCACTGCGGTACTGTAATAATTGTATGATGTTTTAAATGTAGCTGTTGTGGAAATTGATGAAAAGCCAAAAATAGGTGGGGCCAAAAGACGTCAAGTCCTCGTTAGTATAGTGGTAAGTATCCCTGCTTGTCACGCAGGAGACCGGGGTTCGATTCCCCGACCGGGATGTTGTTTGATCTTGGCCAATGTTTTCTACCACAATCCAGTCATAATCGTAATACAGTTTAAACGTACCTTCTGTGGAAATTGATGAAAAGACAAGAATAGGTTTAGGAAGAGCAACAACAAGTCCTCGTTAGTATAGAGGTAAGTAGTCACGCGGGAGACCGGGGTTCGATTCCCCGACCGGGATGTTGTTTGATCTTGGCCAATGTTTTCTACCACAATCCAGTCATAATCGTAATACAGTTTAAACGTACCTTCTGTGGAAATTGATGAAAAGACAAGAATAGGTTTAGGAAGAGCAACAACAAGTCCTCGTTAGTATAGAGGTAAGTAGTCACGCGGGAGACCGGGGTTCGATTCCCCAACGGGGAGGTTGTTTGATCTTGGCCAATGTTTTCTACCACAGTCCAGTCATTATCCTATCACAGTTTAAAAGTAACTTCTGTGGAAATTGATGAAATGTCAAAAATAGGTGGGGCCAAAAGACAACAAGTCCTCGTTAGTATAGTGGTAAGTATCCCCGCTTGTCACGTGGGAGACCAGGGTTCGATTCCCTGACGGGGAGGTTGTTTGATCTTGACCAATGTTTTCTACCACAATCCAGTCATAATCGTAATACAGTTTAAATGTCGCTACTGTGGAAATTGATGAAAAGCCAAAAATAGGTGGGGCCAAAAGTCAACAAGTCCTCCTTAGCATAGTGGTAAGAATCCCCGCTTGTCACATGGGAGACCAGGGTTCGATTCCCCGACGGGGAGGTTGTTTGATCTTGGCCAATGTTTTCTACCACAGTCCAGTCATTATCCTATCACAGTTTAAAATTAACTTCTGTGGAAATTGATGAAATGTCAAAAATAGGTTTAGGCAGAGCAACAACAAGTCCTCGTTAGTATAGTGGTAAGTATCCCCGCTTGTCACGCGGGAGACCGGGGTTCGATTCCCCGACGGGGAGGTTGTTTGATCTTGGCCAATGTTTTCTACCACAGTCCAGTCATTATCCTATCACGATTTTAACGTAACTTCTGTGGAAATTGATGAAATGTCAACAATAGGTGAACCAGCAGTCAGCAAGTCCTCGTTAGTAAAGTGGTAAGTATCCCCGCTTGTCACGCGGGAGACCGTGGTTCGATTCCCCGACTGGGAGCTTGCTTTGTTTCTTGGATGATGCTTTCCACTGTGCTACTGTAATAACTGTATGTTTTTTTAAATGTAGCTTTGTGGAAATTGATGAAAAGCCAAAAATAGGTGGGGCCAAAAGTCAACAAGTCCTCGTTAGTATAGTGGTAAGTATCCCCGCTTGTCACATGGGAGACCAGGGTTTGATTCCCTGACGGGGAGGTTGTTTCATCTTGACCAATGTTTTCTACCACAATCCAGTAATAATCACAATACAGTTTAAAGGTAACTTCTGTGGAAATTGATGAAAAGCCAAAAATAGCTGTAGGCAGTGCAACAACAAGTCCTCGTTAGTATAGTGGTAAGAATCCCCGCTTGTCACGCGCGAGACCGGGGTTCGATTCCCCGACGGGGGGCTTTCTTTGTTTCTTGGATGATGTTTTCCACTGTGGTACTGTAATAATTATATGGTGGTTTAAATGTAAACTTTGTATAAATTGATGAATAGCCAAAAATAGGTGGGGCCAAAAGACAACAAGTCCTCGTTAGTATAGTGGTAAGTATCCCCGCTTGTCACGCGGGAGACCGGGGTTCGATTCCCCGACGGGGAGGTTGTTTGATCTTGGCCAATGTTTTCTACCACAGTCCAGTCATTTAAACGTAACATCTGTGAAATTGATGAATTGTCAAAAATAGGTGGGGCCAGCAGTCAACAAGTCCTCGTTAGTATAGTGGTAAGTACCCTCGCTTGTCACGTAGGAGACCAGGGTTCTATTCCCCGACGGGGAGCTTGCTTTGTTTCTTGGATGACGTTTTCCACTGCGGTACTGTAATAATTGTATGATGTTTTAAATGTAGCTGTTGTGGAAATTGATGAAAAGCCAAAAATAGGTGGGGCCAAAAGACGTCAAGTCCTCGTTAGTATAGTGGTAAGTATCCCTGCTTGTCACGCAGGAGACCGGGGTTCGATTCCCCGACCGGGATGTTGTTTGATCTTGGCCAATGTTTTCTACCACAATCCAGTCATAATCGTAATACAGTTTAAACGTACCTTCTGTGGAAATTGATGAAAAGACAAGAATAGGTTTAGGAAGAGCAACAACAAGTCCTCGTTAGTATAGAGGTAAGTAGTCACGCGGGAGACCGGGGTTCGATTCCCCGACCGGGATGTTGTTTGATCTTGGCCAATGTTTTCTACCACAATCCAGTCATAATCGTAATACAGTTTAAACGTACCTTCTGTGGAAATTGATGAAAAGACAAGAATAGGTTTAGGAAGAGCAACAACAAGTCCTCGTTAGTATAGAGGTAAGTAGTCACGCGGGAGACCGGGGTTCGATTCCCCGACCGGGATGTTGTTTGATCTTGGCCAATGTTTTCTACCACAATCCAGTCATAATCGTAATACAGTTTAAACGTACCTTCTGTGGAAATTGATGAAAAGACAAGAATAGGTTTAGGAAGAGCAACAACAAGTCCTCGTTAGTATAGAGGTAAGTAGTCACGCGGGAGACCGGGGTTCGATTCCCCAACGGGGAGGTTGTTTGATCTTGGCCAATGTTTTCTACCACAGTCCAGTCATTATCCTATCACAGTTTAAAAGTAACTTCTGTGGAAATTGATGAAATGTCAAAAATAGGTGGGGCCAAAAGACAACAAGTCCTCGTTAGTATAGTGGTAAGTATCCCCGCTTGTCACGTGGGAGACCAGGGTTCGATTCCCTGACGGGGAGGTTGTTTGATCTTGACCAATGTTTTCTACCACAATCCAGTCATAATCGTAATACAGTTTAAATGTCGCTACTGTGGAAATTGATGAAAAGCCAAAAATAGGTGGGGCCAAAAGTCAACAAGTCCTCCTTAGCATAGTGGTAAGAATCCCCGCTTGTCACATGGGAGACCAGGGTTCGATTCCCCGACGGGGAGGTTGTTTGATCTTGGCCAATGTTTTCTACCACAGTCCAGTCATTATCCTATCACAGTTTAAAATTAACTTCTGTGGAAATTGATGAAATGTCAAAAATAGGTTTAGGCAGAGCAACAACAAGTCCTCGTTAGTATAGTGGTAAGTATCCCCGCTTGTCACGCGGGAGACCGGGGTTCGATTCCCCGACGGGGAGGTTGTTTGATCTTGGCCAATGTTTTCTACCACAGTCCAGTCATTATCCTATCACGATTTTAACGTAACTTCTGTGGAAATTGATGAAATGTCAACAATAGGTGAACCAGCAGTCAGCAAGTCCTCGTTAGTAAAGTGGTAAGTATCCCCGCTTGTCACGCGGGAGACCGTGGTTCGATTCCCCGACTGGGAGCTTGCTTTGTTTCTTGGATGATGCTTTCCACTGTGCTACTGTAATAACTGTATGTTTTTTTAAATGTAGCTTTGTGGAAATTGATGAAAAGCCAAAAATAGGTGGGGCCAAAAGTCAACAAGTCCTCGTTAGTATAGTGGTAAGTATCCCCGCTTGTCACATGGGAGACCAGGGTTTGATTCCCTGACGGGGAGGTTGTTTCATCTTGACCAATGTTTTCTACCACAATCCAGTAATAATCACAATACAGTTTAAAGGTAACTTCTGTGGAAATTGATGAAAAGCCAAAAATAGCTGTAGGCAGTGCAACAACAAGTCCTCGTTAGTATAGTGGTAAGAATCCCCGCTTGTCACGCGCGAGACCGGGGTTCGATTCCCCGACGGGGGGCTTTCTTTGTTTCTTGGATGATGTTTTCCACTGTGGTACTGTAATAATTATATGGTGGTTTAAATGTAAACTTTGTATAAATTGATGAATAGCCAAAAATAGGTGGGGCCAAAAGACAACAAGTCCTCGTTAGTATAGTGGTAAGTATCCCCGCTTGTCACGCGGGAGACCGGGGTTCGATTCCCCGACGGGGAGGTTGTTTGATCTTGGCCAATGTTTTCTACGACAGTCCAGTCATAATCGTAATACAGTTTAAATGTAGCTACTGTGGAAATTGATGAAAAGCCAAAAATAGGTTTAGGCAGAGCAACAACAAGTCCTCGTTAGTATAGTGGAAAGTATCCCCGCTTGTCACGCGGGAGACCGGTGTTCGATTCCCCGACGGGGAGGTTGTTTGATCTTGGCCAATGTTTTCTACCACCATCCAGTCATTATCCTATCACAGTTTAAAAGTAACTTCTGTGGAAATTGATGAAATGTCAAAAATAGGTTTAGGCAGAGCAGCAACAAGTCCTCGTTAGTATAGTCGTAATTATCCCCGCTTGTCACGCGGTAGACCAGGGTTCGATTCCCTGACGGGGAGGTTGTTTGATCTTGACCAGTGTTTTCTACCACAATCCAGTCATAATCGTAATACAGTTTAAATGTAGCTACTGTGGAAATTGACGAAAAGCCAAAAATAGGTTTAGGCAGAGCAACAACAAGTCCTCGTTAGTATAGTGGAAAGTATCCCCGCTTGTCACGCGGGAGACCAGGGTTCGATTCCCTGACGGTGTGGTTGCTTTGTTTCTTGGATGATGTGTTCCACTGTGGTACTGTAATAACTGTATGATGGTTTAAATGTAGCTTTTGTGGAAATTGATGAAAAGCCAAAAATAGGTGGGGCCAAAAGACAACAAGTCCTCGTTAGTATAGTGGTTAATATCCCCGCTTGTCAAGCGGGAGACCGGGGTTCGATTCCCCGACGGGGAGGTTGTTTGATCTTGGCCAATGTTTTCTACCACCATCCAGTCATTATCCTATCACAGTTTAAAAGTAACTTCTGTGGAAATTGATGAAATGTCAAAAATAGGTTTAGGCAGAGCAGCAACAAGTCCTCGTTAGTATAGTGGTAAGTATCCCCGCTTGTCACGCGGGAGACCGGGGTTCGATTCCCCGACGGAGAGGTTGTTTGATCTTGGCCAATGTTTTCTACCACCATCCAGTCATTATCCTATCACATTTTAAAAGTAACTTCTGTGGAAATTGATGAAATGTCAAAAATAGGTTTAGGCAGAGCAGCAACAAGTCCTCGTTAGTATAGTGGTAAGTATCCCCGCTTGTCACGCGGGAGACCGGGGTTCGATTCCCCGACGGGGAGCTTGCTTTGTTTCTTGGATGACGTTTTCCACTGTGGTACTGTAATAATTATATGATGGTTTAAATGTAAACTTTGTATAAATTGATGAATAGCCAAAAATAGGTTTGGCCAAAAGCCAACAAGTCCTCGTTAGTATAGTGGTAAGTATCCCCGCTTGTCACGCGGGAGACCAGGGTTCGATTCCCCGATGGGGAGCTTGCTTTGTTTCTTGGATGACGTTTTCCACTGTGGTACTGTAATAATTGTATGATGTTTCAAATGTAGCTGTTGTGGAAATTGATGAAAAGCCAAAAATAGGTGGGGCCAAAAGACAACAAGTCCTCATTAATATAGTGGTAAGAATCCCTGCTTGTCACGCAGGAGACCGGGGTTTGATTCCCCGACCGCGATGTTGTTAGATCTTGGCCAATGTTTTCTACCACAATCCAGTCATAATCGTAATACACTTTAAACGTACCTTCTGTGGAAATTGATGAAAAGACAAAAATAGGTTTAGGAAGAGCAACAACAAGTCCTCGTTAGTATAGTGGTAAGTATCCCCGCTTGTCACGCGGGAGACTGGGGTTCGATTCCCCGACGGGGAGGTTGTTTGATCTTGGCCAATGTTTTCTACCACAGTCCAGTCATTTAAACGTAACTTCTGTGGAAATTGATGAAATGTCAAAAATAGGTGAACCAGCAGTCAACAAGTCCTCGTTAGTATAGTGGTAAGTATCCCCGCTTGTCACGCGGGAGACCGGGGTTCGATTCCCCGACGGGGAGGTTGTTTGATCTTGGCCAATGTTTTCTACCACCATCCAGTCATTATCCTATCACAGTTTAAAAGTAACTTCTGTGGAAATTGATGAAATGTCAAAAATAGGTTTAGGCAGAGCAGCAACAAGTCCTCGTTAGTATAGTGGTAAGTATCCCCGCTTGTCACGCGGTAGACCGGGGTTCGATTCCCTGACGGGGAGGTTGTTTGATCTTGGCCAGTGTTTTCTACCACAATCCAGTCATAATCGTAATACAGTTTATATGTAGCTACTGTGGAAATTGATGAAAAGCCAAAAATAGGTTTAGGCAGAGCAACAACAAGTCCTCGTTAGTATAGTGGAAAGTATCCCCGCTTGTCACGCGGGAGACCGGTGTTCGATTCCCTGATGGGAAGCTTGCTTTGTTTCTTGGATGACGTTTTCCACTGTGGTACTGTAATAATTGTATCATTGTTTAAATGTACCTTTTGTGGAAATTGATGAAAAGCCAAAAATAGGTGGGGCCAAAAGACAACAAGTCCTCGTTAGTATAGTGGTAAGTATCCCCGCTTGTCACGCGGGAGACCGGGGTTCGATTCCCCGACGGGGAGGTTGTTTGATCTTGGCCAATGTTTTCTACCACAGTCCAGTCATTATGCTATCACGGTGTTAACGTAACTTCTGTGGAAATTGATGAAATGTCAAAAATATGTGAACCAGCAGTCAACAAGTCCTCGTTAGTATAGTGGTAAGTATCCCCGCTTGTCACGCGGGAGACCAGGGTTCGATTCCCTGACGGGGAGGTTGTTTCATCTTGACCAGTGTTTTCTACCACAGTCCAGTCATTTAAACGTAACTTCTGTGAAATTGATGAAATATCAAAAATAGGTGGGGCCAGCAGTCAACAAGTCCTCGTTAGTATAGTAGTAAGTACCCTCGCTTGTCACGTAGGAGACCAGGGTTCGATTCCCTGACGGGCAGTTTGTTTCATCTTGACCAATGTTTTCTACCACAATTCAGTCATAATCGTAATACACTTTAAACATAACTTCTGTGGAAATTGATGAAAAGACAAAAATAGGTTTAGGCAGCACAACAACAAGTCCTCGTTAGTATAGTGGCAAGTACCCCCCCTTGTCATGCAGGAGAGCGGGGTTCGATTCCCTGACGGGGAGGTTGTTTGATCTTGGCCAATGTTTCTACCACAGTCCAGTCATTATCCTATCACATTTTAAACATAACTTCTGTGGAAATTGATGAAAAGCCAAAAATAGGTTTAGGCAGAGCAACAACAAGTCCTCGTTAGTATAGTGGTAAGTATCCCCGCTTGTCACGCGGGAGACCGGGGTTCGATTCCCCGACGGGGAGCTTGCTTTGTTTCTTGGATGACGTTTTCCACTGTGGTACTGTAATAATTATTTGATGGTTTAAATGTAAACTTTGTATAAATTGATGAATAGCCAAAAATAGGTGGGGCCAAAAGCCAACAAGTCCTCGTTAGTATAGTGGTAAGTATCCCCGCTTGTCACGCGGGAGACCGGGGTTCGATTCCCCGACGGGGAGGTTTTTTGATCTTGGCCAATGTTTTCTACCACAGTCCAGTCATTTAAACGTAACTTCTGTGAAATTGATGAGTTGTCAAAAATATGTGGGGCCAGCAGTCAACAAGTCCTCGTTAGTATAGTGGTAAGTACCCTCGCTTGTCACGTAGGAGACCAGGGTTCGATTCCCCGATGGGGAGCTTGCTTTGTTTCTTGGATGACGTTTTCCACTGTGGTACTGTAATAATTGTATGATGTTTTAAATGTAGCTGTTGTGGAAATTGATGAAAAGCCAAAAATAGGTGGGGCCAAAAGACAACAAGTCCTCATTAGTATAGTGGTAAGAATCCCTGCTTGTCACGCAGGAGACCGGGGTTTGATTCCCCGACCGCAATGTTGTTAGATCTTGGCCAATGTTTTCTACCACAGTCCAGTCATTTAAACGTAACTTCTGTGGAAATTGATGAAATGTCAAAAATAGGTGAACCAGCAGTCAACAAGTCCTCGTTAGTATAGTGGTAAGTATCCCCGCTTGTCACGCGGGAGACCGGGGTTCGATTCCCCGACGGGGAGGTTGTTTGATCTTGGCCAATGTTTTCTACCACAGTCCAGTCATTATCCTATCACAGTTTAAAAGTAACTTCTGTGGAAATTGATGAAATGTCAAAAATAGGTTTAGGCAGAGCAGCAACAAGTCCTCGTTAGTATAGTGGTAAGTATCCCCGCTTGTCACGCGGTAGACCAGGGTTCGATTCCCTGACGGAGAGGTTGTTTGATCTTGGCCAGTGTTTTCTACCACAATCCAGTCATAATCGTAATACAGTTTAAATGTAGCTACTGTGGAAATTGATGAAAAGACAAAAATAGGTTTAGGAAGAGCAACAACAAGTCCTCGTTAGTATAGTGGTAAGTATCCCCGCTTGTCACGCAGGAGACTGGGGTTCGATTCCCCGACAGGGAGGTTGTTTGATCTTGGCCAATGTTTTCTACCACAGTCCAGTCATTTAAACGTAACTTCTGTGGAAATTGATGAAATGTCAAAAATAGGTGAACCAGCAGTCAACAAGTCCTCGTTAGTATAGTGGTAAGTATCCCCGCTTGTCACGCGGGAGACCGGGGTTCGATTCCCCGACGGGGAGGTTGTTTGATCTTGGCCAATGTTTTCTACCACAGTCCAGTCATTATCCTATCACAGTTTAAAAGTAACTTCTGTGGAAATTGATGAAATGTCAAAAATAGGTTTAGGCAGAGCAGCAACAAGTCCTCGTTAGTATAGTGGTAAGTATCTCCGCTTGTCACGCGGTAGACCAGGGTTCGATTCCCTGACGGGGAGGTTGTTTGATCTTGGCCAGTGTTTTCTACCACAATCCAGTCATAATCGTAATACAGTTTAAATGTAGCTACTGTGGAAATTGATGAAAAGCCAAAAATAGGTTTAGGCAGAGCACCAACAAGTCCTCGTTAGTATAGTGGTAAGTATCCCCGCTTGTCACGCGGGAGACCGGGGTTCGATTCCCCGACGGGGAGCTTGCTTTGTTTCTTGGATGACGTTTTCCACTGTGGTACTGTAATAATTATATTATGGTTTAAATGTAAACTTTGTATAAATTGATGAATAGCCAAAAATAGGTGGGGCAAAAAGCCAACAAGTCCTCGTTAGTATAGTGGTAAGTATCCCCGCTTGTCACGCGGGAGACCGGGGTTCGATTCCCCGACGGGGAGGTTGTTTGATCTTGGCCAATGTTTTCTACCACAGTCCAGTCATTATCCTATCACAGTTTAAAAGTAACTTCTGTGGAAATTGATGAAATGTCAAAAATAGGTTTAGGCAGAGCAGCAACAAGTCCTCGTTAGTATAGTGGTAAGTATCTCCGCTTGTCACGCGGTAGACCAGGGTTCGATTCCCTGACGGGGAGGTTGTTTGATCTTGGCCAGTGTTTTCTACCACAATCCAGTCATAATCGTAATACAGTTTAAATGTAGCTACTGTGGAAATTGATGAAAAGCCAAAAATAGGTTTAGGCAGAGCACCAACAAGTCCTCGTTAGTATAGTGGTAAGTATCCCCGCTTGTCACGCGGGAGACCGGGGTTCGATTCCCCGACGGGGAGCTTGCTTTGTTTCTTGGATGACGTTTTCCACTGTGGTACTGTAATAATTATATTATGGTTTAAATGTAAACTTTGTATAAATTGATGAATAGCCAAAAATAGGTGGGGCCAAAAGCCAACAAGTCCTCGTTAGTATAGTGGTAAGTATCCCCGCTTGTCACGCGGGAGACCGGGGTTCGATTCCCCGACGGGGAGGTTGTTTGATCTTGGCCAATGTTTTCTACCACAGTCCAGTCATTTAAACGTAACTTCTGTGAAATTGATGAGTTGTCAAAAATATGTGGGGCCAGCAGTCAACAAGTCCTCGTTAGTATAGTGGTAAGTACCCTCGTTTGTCACGTAGGAGACCAGGGTTCGATTCCCCGATGGGGAGCTTGCTTTGTTTCTTGGATGACGTTTTCCACTGTGGTACTGTAATAATTGCATGATGTTTTAAATGTAGCTGTTGTGGAAATTGATGAAAAGCCAAAAATAGGTGGGGCCAAAAGACAACAAGTCCTCGTTAGTATAGTGGTAAGAATCCCCGCTTGTCGCGCGGGAGACCGGGGTTCGATTCCCCGACCGCAATGTTGTTAGATCTTGGCCAATGTTTTCTACCACAGTCCAGTCATTTAAACGTAACTTCTGTGGAAATTGATGAAATGTCAAAAATAGGTGAACCAGCAGTCAACAAGTCCTCGTTAGTATAGTGGTAAGTATCCCCGCTTGTCACGCGGGAGACCGGGGTTCGATTCCCCGACGGGGAGGTTGTTTGATCTTGGCCAATGTTTTCTACCACAGTCCAGTCATTATCCTATCACAGTTTAAAAGTAACTTCTGTGGAAATTGATGAAATGTCAAAAATAGGTTTAGGCAGAGCAGCAACAAGTCCTCGTTAGTATAGTGGTAAGTATCCCCGCTTGTCACGCGGTAGACCAGGGTTCGATTCCCTGACGGAGAGGTTGTTTGATCTTGGCCAGTGTTTTCTACCACAATCCAGTCATAATCGTAATACAGTTTAAATGTAGCTACTGTGGAAATTGATGAAAAGACAAAAATAGGTTTAGGAAGAGCAACAACAAGTCCTCGTTAGTATAGTGGTAAGTATCCCCGCTTGTCACGCAGGAGACTGGGGTTCGATTCCCCGACAGGGAGGTTGTTTGATCTTGGCCAATGTTTTCTACCACAGTCCAGTCATTTAAACGTAACTTCTGTGGAAATTGATGAAATGTCAAAAATAGGTGAACCAGCAGTCAACAAGTCCTCGTTAGTATAGTGGTAAGTATCCCCGCTTGTCACGCGGGAGACCGGGGTTCGATTCCCCGACGGGGAGGTTGTTTGATCTTGGCCAATGTTTTCTACCACAGTCCAGTCATTATCCTATCACAGTTTAAAAGTAACTTCTGTGGAAATTGATGAAATGTCAAAAATAGGTTTAGGCAGAGCAGCAACAAGTCCTCGTTAGTATAGTGGTAAGTATCCCCGCTTGTCACGCGGTAGACCAGGGTTCGATTCCCTGACGGAGAGGTTGTTTGATCTTGGCCAGTGTTTTCTACCACAATCCAGTCATAATCGTAATACAGTTTAAATGTAGCTACTGTGGAAATTGATGAAAAGCCAAAAATAGGTTTAGGCAGAGCACCAACAAGTCCTCGTTAGTATAGTGGTAAGTATCCCCGCTTGTCACGCGGGAGACCGGGGTTCGATTCCCCGACGGGGAGCTTGCTTTGTTTCTTGGATGACGTTTTCCACTGTGGTACTGTAATAATTATATTATGGTTTAAATGTAAACTTTGTATAAATTGATGAATAGCCAAAAATAGGTGGGGCCAAAAGCCAACAAGTCCTCGTTAGTATAGTGGTAAGTATCCCCGCTTGTCACGCGGGAGACCGGGGTTCGATTCCCCGACGGGGAGGTTGTTTGATCTTGGCCAATGTTTTCTACCACAGTCCAGTCATTTAAACGTAACTTCTGTGAAATTGATGAGTTGTCAAAAATATGTGGGGCCAGCAGTCAACAAGTCCTCGTTAGTATAGTGGTAAGTACCCTCGTTTGTCACGTAGGAGACCAGGGTTCGATTCCCCGATGGGGAGCTTGCTTTGTTTCTTGGATGACGTTTTCCACTGTGGTACTGTAATAATTGCATGATGTTTTAAATGTAGCTGTTGTGGAAATTGATGAAAAGCCAAAAATAGGTGGGGCCAAAAGACAACAAGTCCTCGTTAGTATAGTGGTAAGTATCCCCGCTTGTCACGTGGGAGACCGGGGTTGGATTCCCCGACGGGGAAGTTGTTTGATCTTGGCCAATGTTTTCTACCACAGTCCAGTCATTATCCTATCACAGTTTAAAAGTAACTTCTGTGGAAATTGATGAAAAGCCAAAAATAGGTGGGGCCAAAAGTCAAGAAATTCTCGTTAGTATAGTGGTAAGTATCCCTGCTTGTCACGTGGGAGACCAGGGTTCGATTCCCTGACGGGGAGGTTGTTTCATCTTGACCAATGTTTTCTACCACAATCCAGTCATAATCATAATACAGTTTAAAGGTAACTTCTGTGGAAATTGATGAAAAGCCAAAAATAGCTTTAGGCAGAGCAACAAGTCCTCGTTAGTATAGTGGTAAGTATCCCCGCTTGTCACGCGGGAGACCGGGGTTCGTTTCCCCGACGGGGAGCTTGCTTTGTTTCTTGGATGACGTTTTCCACTGTGGTACTGTAATAATTATATGATGGTTTAAATGTAAACTTTGTATAATTTGATGAATAGCCAAAAATAGGTGGGGCCAAAAGCCATCAAGTCCTCGTTAGTATAGTGGTAAGTATCCCCGCTTGTCACGCGTGAGACCGGGGTTCGATTCCCCGACGGGGAGGTTGTTTGATCTTGGCCAATGTTTTCTACCACAGTCCAGTCATTTAAACGTAACTTCTGTGAAATTGATGAGTTGTCAAAAATATGTGGGGCCAGCAGTCAACAAGTCCTCGTTAGTATAGTGGTAAGTACCCTCGCTTGTCACGTAGGAGACCAGGGTTCGATTCCCCGATGGGGAGCTTGCTTTGTTTCTTGGATGACGTTTTCCACTGTGGTACTGTAATAATTGTATGATTTTTAAATGTAGCTGTTGTGGAAATTGATGAAAAGCCAAAAATAGGTGGGGCCAAAAGACAACAAGTCCTCATTAGTATAGTGGTAAGAATCCCTGCTTGTCACGCAGGAGACCGGGTTTCGATTCCCCGACCGCGATGTTGTTTGATCTTGGCCAATGTTTTCTACCACAATCCAGTCATAATCGTAATACACTTTAAACGTACCTTCTGTGGAAATTGATGAAAAGACAAGAATAGGTTTAGGAAGAGCAACAACAAGTCCTCGTTAGTATAGTGGTAAGTATCCCCGCTTGTCACGCGGGAGACTGGGGTTCGATTCCCCGACAGGGAGGTTGTTTGATCTTGGCCAATGTCTTCTACCACAGTCCAGTCATTTAAACGTAACTTCTGTGGAAATTGATGAAATGTCAAAAATAGGTGAACCAGCAGTCAACAAGTCCTCGTTAGTATAGTGGTAAGTATCCCCGCTTGTCAAGCGGGAGACCGGGGTTCGATTCCCCGACGGGGAGGTTGTTTGATCTTGGCCAATGTTTTCTACCACAGTCCAGTCATTATCCTATCATGGTGTTAACGTAACTTCTGTGGAAATTGATGAAATGTCAAAAATAGGTGAACCGGCAGTCAACAAGTCCTCGTTAGTATAGTGGTAAGTATCCCCGCTTGTCACGCGGGAGACCAGGGTTCGATTCCCTGAAGGGGAGGTTGTTTCATCTTGGCCAGTGTTTTCAACCACAGTCCAATCATTTAAACGTAACTTCTGTGAAATTGATGAAATATCAAAAATAGGTGGGGCTAGCAGTCAACAAGTCCTCGTTAGTAAAGTGGTAAGTACCCTCGCTTGTCACGTAGGAGACCAGGGTTCGATTCCCCGATGGGGAGCTTGCTTTGTTTCTTGGATGACGTTTTCCACTGTGGTACTGTAATAATTGTATGATGTTTTAAATGTAGCTGTTGTGGAAATTGATGAAAAGCCAAAAATAGGTGGGGCCAAAAGACAACAAGTCCTCATTAGTATAGTGGTAAGAATCCCTGCTTGTCACGCAGGAGACCGGGGTTCGATTCCCCGACCGCGATGTTGTTATATCTTGGCCAATGTTTTCTACCACAATCCAGTCATAATCGTAATACAGTTTAAACGTACCTTCTGTGGAAATTGATGAAAAGACAAAAATAGGTTTAGGAAGAGCAACAACAAGTCCTCGTTAGTATAGTGGTAAGTATCCCCGCTTGTCACGCGGGACACTGGGGTTCGATTCCCCGACAGGGAGGTTGTTTGATCTTGGCCAATGTTTTCTACCACAGTCCAGTCATTTAAACGTAACTTCTGTGGAAATTGATGAAATGTCAAAAATAGGTGAACCAGCAGTCAACAAGTCCTCGTTAGTATAGTGGTAAGTATCCCCGCTTGTCACGCGGGAGACTGGGGTTCGATTCCCTGACGGGGAGGTTGTTTGATCTTGGCCAATGTTTTCTACCACCATCCAGTCATTATCCTATCACAGTTTAAAAGTAACTTCTGTGGAAATTGATGAAATGTCAAAAATAGGTTTAGGCAGAGCAGCAACAAGTCCTCGTTAGTATAGTGGTAAGTATCCCCGCTTGTCACGAGGTAGACCAGGGTTCGATTCCCTGACGGGGAGGTTGTTTGATCTTGGCCAGTGTTTTCTACCACAATCCAGTCATAATCGTAATACAGTTTAAATGCAGCTACTGTGGAAATTGATGAAAAGCCAAAAATAGGTTTAGGCAGAGCAACAACAAGTCCTCGTTAGTATAGTGGAAAGTATCCCCGCTTGTCACGCGGGAGACCGGTGTTCGATTCCCTGATGGGGAGCTTGCTTTGTTTATTGGATGACGTTTTCCACTGTGGTACTGTAATAATTGTATCATTGTTTAAATGTACCTTTTGTGGAAATTGATGAAAAGCCAAAAATAGGTGGGGCCAAAAGACAACAAGTCCTCGTTAGTATAGTGGTAAGTATCCCCGCTTGTCACGCGGGAGACCAGGGTTCGATTCCCTGACGGGGAGGTTGTTTCATCTTGACCAGTGTTTTCTACCACAGTCCAGTCATTTAAACGTAACTTCTGTGAAATTGATGAAATATCAAAAATAGGTGGGGCCAGCAGTCAGCAAGTCCTCGTTAGTATAATGGTAAGTACCCTCGCTTGTCACGTAGGAGACCAGGGTTCGATTCCCCGATGGGGAGCTTGCTTTGTTTCTTGGATGACGTTTTCCACTGTGGTACTGTAATAATTGTATGATGTTTTAAATGTAGCTGTTGTGGAAATTGATGAAAAGCCAAAAATAGGTGGGGCCAAAAGACAACAAGTCCTCATTAGTATAGTGGTAAGAATCCCTGCTTGTCACGCAGGAGACCGGGGTTCGATTCCCCGACCGCGATGTTGTTATATCTTGGCCAATGTTTTCTACCACAATCCAGTCATAATCGTAATACACTTTAAACGTACCTTCTGTGGAAATTGATGAAAAGACAAAAATAGGTTTAGGAAGAGCTACAACAAGTCCTCGTTAGTATAGTGTTAAGTATCCCCGCTTGTCACGCGGGAGACTGGGGTTCGATTCCCCGACAGGGAGGTTGTTTGATCTTGGCCAATGTTTTCTACCACAGTCCAGTCATTTCAACGTAACTTCTGTGGAAATTGATGAAATGTCAAAAATAGGTGAACCAGCAGTCAACAAGTCCTCGTTAGTATAGTGGTAAGTATCCCCGCTTGTCACGCGGGAGACCGGGGTTCGATTCCCCGACGGGGAGGTTGTTTGATCTTGGCCAATGTTTTCTACCACCATCCAGTCATTATCCTATCACAGTTTAAAAGTAACTTCTGTGGAAATTGATGAAATGTCAAAAATAGGTTTAGGCAGAGCAGCAACAAGTTCTCGTTAGTATAGTGGTAAGTATCCCCGCTTGTCACGCGGTAGACCAGGGTTCGATTCCCTGACGGGGAGGTTGTTTGATCTTGGCCAGTGTTTTCTACCACAATCCAGTCATAATCGTAATACAGTTTAAATGTAGCTACTGTGGAAATTGATGAAAAGCCAAAAATAGGTTTAGGCAGAGCAACAACAAGTCCTCGTTAGTATAGTGGAAAGTATCCCCGCTTGTCACGCGGGAGACCGGTGTTCGATTCCCTGATGGGGAGCTTGCTTTGTTTCTTGGATGACGTTTTCCACTGTGGTACTGTAATAATTGTATCATTGTTTAAATGTACCTTTTGTGGAAATTGATGAAAAGCCAAAAATAGGTGGGGCCAAAAGACAACAAGTCCTTGTTAGTATAGTGGTAAGTATCCCCGCTTGTCACGCGGGAGACCGGGGTTCGATTCCCCGACGGGGAGGTTGTTTGATCTTGGCCAATGTTTTCTACCACAGTCCAGTCATTATCCTATCACGTTGTTAACGTAACTTCTGTGGAAATTGATGAAATGTCAAAAATAGGTGAACCAGCAGTCAACAAGTCCTCGTTAGTATAGTGGTAAGTATCCCCGCTTGTCACGCGGGAGACCAGGGTTCGATTCCCTGACGGGGAGGTTGTTTGATCTTGGCCAGAGTTTTCTACCACAGTCCAGTCATTTAAACGTAACTTCTGTGAAATTGATGAAATATCAAAAATAGGTGGGGCCAGCAGTCAGCAAGTCCTCGTTAGTATAATGGTAAGTACCCTCGCTTGTCACGTAGGAGACCAGGGTTCGATTCCCCGATGGGGAGCTTGCTTTGTTTCTTGGATGACGTTTTCCACTGTGGTACTGTAATAATTGTATGATGTTTTAAATGTAGCTGTTGTGGAAATTGATGAAAAGCCAAAAATAGGTGGGGTCAAAAGACAACAAGTCCTCATTAGTATAGTGGTAAGAATCCCTGCTTGTCACGCAGGAGACCGGGGTTCGATTCCCCGACCGCGATGTTGTTATATCTTGGCCAATGTTTTCTACCACAATCCAGTCATAATCGTAATACACTTTAAACGTACCTTCTGTGGAAATTGATGAAAAGACAAAAATAGGTTTAGGAAGAGCAACAACAAGTCCTCGTTAGTATAGTGTTAAGTATCCCCGCTTGTCACGCGGGAGACTGGGGTTCGATTCCCCGACAGGGAGGTTGTTTGATCTTGGCCAATGTTTTCTACCACAGTCCAGTCATTTCAACGTAACTTCTGTGGAAATTGATGAAATGTCAAAAATAGGTGAACCAGCAGTCAACAAGTCCTCGTTAGTATAGTGGTAAGTATCCCCGCTTGTCACGCGGGAGACCGGGGTTCGATTCCCCGACGGGGAGGTTGTTTGATCTTGGCCAATGTTTTCTACCACCATCCAGTCATTATCCTATCACAGTTTAAAAGTAACTTCTGTGGAAATTGATGAAATGTCAAAAATAGGTTTAGGCAGAGCAGCAACAAGTTCTCGTTAGTATAGTGGTAAGTATCCCCGCTTGTCACGCGGTAGACCAGGGTTCGATTCCCTGACGGGGAGGTTGTTTGATCTTGGCCAGTGTTTTCTACCACAATCCAGTCATAATCGTAATACAGTTTAAATGTAGCTACTGTGGAAATTGATGAAAAGCCAAAAATAGGTTTAGGCAGAGCAACAACAAGTCCTCGTTAGTATAGTGGAAAGTATCCCCGCTTGTCACGCGGGAGACCGGTGTTCGATTCCCTGATGGGGAGCTTGCTTTGTTTCTTGGATGACGTTTTCCACTGTGGTACTGTAATAATTGTATCATTGTTTAAATGTACCTTTTGTGGAAATTGATGAAAAGCCAAAAATAGGTGGGGCCAAAAGACAACAAGTCCTTGTTAGTATAGTGGTAAGTATCCCCGCTTGTCACGCGGGAGACCGGGGTTCGATTCCCCGACGGGGAGGTTGTTTGATCTTGGCCAATGTTTTCTACCACAGTCCAGTCATTATCCTATCACGTTGTTAACGTAACTTCTGTGGAAATTGATGAAATGTCAAAAATAGGTGAACCAGCAGTCAACAAGTCCTCGTTAGTATAGTGGTAAGTATCCCCGCTTGTCACGCGGGAGACCAGGGTTCGATTCCCTGACGGGGAGGTTGTTTGATCTTGGCCAGTGTTTTCTACCACAGTCCAGTCATTTAAACGTAACTTCTGTGAAATTGATGAAATATCAAAAATAGGTGGGGCCAGCAGTCAGCAAGTCCTCGTTAGTATAATGGTAAGTACCCTCGCTTGTCACGTAGGAGACCAGGGTTCGATTCCCCGATGGGGAGCTTGCTTTGTTTCTTGGATGACGTTTTCCACTGTGGTACTGTAATAATTGTATGATGTTTTAAATGTAGCTGTTGTGGAAATTGATGAAAAGCCAAAAATAGGTGGGGTCAAAAGACAACAAGTCCTCATTAGTATAGTGGTAAGAATCCCTGCTTGTCACGCAGGAGACCGGGGTTCGATTCCCCGACCGCGATGTTGTTATATCTTGGCCAATGTTTTCTACCACAATCCAGTCATAATCGTAATACACTTTAAACGTACCTTCTGTGGAAATTGATGAAAAGACAAAAATAGGTTTAGGAAGAGCAACAACAAGTCCTCGTTAGTATAGTGTTAAGTATCCCCGCTTGTCACGCGGGAGACTGGGGTTCGATTCCCCGACAGGGAGGTTGTTTGATCTTGGCCAATGTTTTCTACCACAGTCCAGTCATTTCAACGTAACTTCTGTGGAAATTGATGAAATGTCAAAAATAGGTGAACCAGCAGTCAACAAGTCCTCGTTAGTATAGTGGTAAGTATCCCCGCTTGTCACGCGGGAGACCGGGGTTCGATTCCCCGACGGGGAGGTTGTTTGATCTTGGCCAATGTTTTCTACCACCATCCAGTCATTATCCTATCACAGTTTAAAAGTAACTTCTGTGGAAATTGATGAAATGTCAAAAATAGGTTTAGGCAGAGCAGCAACAAGTTCTCGTTAGTATAGTGGTAAGTATCCCCGCTTGTCACGCGGTAGACCAGGGTTCGATTCCCTGACGGGGAGGTTGCTTTGTTTATTGGATGACGTTTTCCACTGTGGTACTGTAATAATTGTATCATTGTTTAAATGTACCTTTTGTGGAAATTGATGAAAAGCCAAAAATAGGTGGGGCCAAAAGACAACAAGTCCTCGTTAGTATAGTGGTAAGTATCCCCGCTTGTCACGCGGGAGACCGGGGTTCGATTCCCCGACGGGGAGGTTGTTTGATCTTGGCCAATGTTTTCTACCACAGTCCAGTCATTATCCTATCACGGTGTTAACGTAACTTCTGTGGAAATTGATGAAATGTCAAAAATAGGTGAACCAGCAGTCAACAAGTCCTCGTTAGTATAGTGGTAAGTATCCCCGCTTGTCACGCGGGAGACCAGGGTTCGATTCCCTGACGGGGAGGTTGTTTCATCTTGACCAGTGTTTTCTACCACAGTCCAGTCATTTAAACGTAACTTCTGTGAAATTGATGAAATATCAAAAATAGGTGGGGCCAGCAGTCAGCAAGTCCTCGTTAGTATAATGGTAAGTACCCTCGCTTGTCACGTAGGAGACCAGGGTTCGATTCCCCGATGGGGAGCTTGCTTTGTTTCTTGGATGACGTTTTCCACTGTGGTACTGTAATAATTGTATGATGTTTTAAATGTAGCTGTTGTGGAAATTGATGAAAAGCCAAAAATAGGTGGGGCCAAAAGACAACAAGTCCTCATTAGTATAGTGGTAAGAATCCCTGCTTGTCACGCAGGAGACCGGGGTTCGATTCCCCGACCGCGATGTTGTTATATCTTGGCCAATGTTTTCTACCACAATCCAGTCATAATCGTAATACACTTTAAACGTACCTTCTGTGGAAATTGATGAAAAGACAAAAATAGGTTTAGGAAGAGCAACAACAAGTCCTCGTTAGTATAGTGTTAAGTATCCCCGCTTGTCACGCGGGAGACTGGGGTTCGATTCCCCGACAGGGAGGTTGTTTGATCTTGGCCAATGTTTTCTACCACAGTCCAGTCATTTAAACGTAACTTCTGTGGAAATTGATGAAATGTCAAAAATAGGTGAACCAGCAGTCAACAAGTCCTCGTTAGTATAGTGGTAAGTATCCCCGCTTGTCACGCGGGAGACCGGGGTTCGATTCCCCGACGGGGAGGTTGTTTGATCTTGGCCAATGTTTTCTACCACCATCCAGTCATTATCCTATCACAGTTTAAAAGTAACTTCTGTGGAAATTGATGAAATGTCAAAAATAGGTTTAGGCAGAGCAGCAACAAGTTCTCGTTAGTATAGTGGTAAGTATCCCCGCTTGTCACGCGGTAGACCAGGGTTCGATTCCCTGACGGGGAGGTTGTTTGATCTTGGCCAGTGTTTTCTACCACAATCCAGTCATAATCGTAATACAGTTTAAATGTAGCTACTGTGGAAATTGATGAAAAGCCAAAAATAGGTTTAGGCAGAGCAACAACAAGTCCTCGTTAGTATAGTGGAAAGTATCCCCGCTTGTCACGCGGGAGACCGGTGTTCGATTCCCTGATGGGGAGCTTGCTTTGTTTCTTGGATGACGTTTTCCACTGTGGTACTGTAATAATTGTATCATTGTTTAAATGTACCTTTTGTGGAAATTGATGAAAAGCCAAAAATAGGTGGGGCCAAAAGACAACAAGTCCTTGTTAGTATAGTGGTAAGTATCCCCGCTTGTCACGCGGGAGACCGGGGTTCGATTCCCCGACGGGGAGGTTGTTTGATCTTGGCCAATGTTTTCTACCACAGTCCAGTCATTATCCTATCACGTTGTTAACGTAACTTCTGTGGAAATTGATGAAATGTCAAAAATAGGTGAACCAGCAGTCAACAAGTCCTCGTTAGTATAGTGGTAAGTATCCCCGCTTGTCACGCGGGAGACCAGGGTTCGATTCCCTGACGGGGAGGTTGTTTGATCTTGGCCAGTGTTTTCTACCACAGTCCAGTCATTTAAACGTAACTTCTGTGAAATTGATGAAATATCAAAAATAGGTGGGGCCAGCAGTCAGCAAGTCCTCGTTAGTATAATGGTAAGTACCCTCGCTTGTCACGTAGGAGACCAGGGTTCGATTCCCCGATGGGGAGCTTGCTTTGTTTCTTGGATGACGTTTTCCACTGTGGTACTGTAATAATTGTATGATGTTTTAAATGTAGCTGTTGTGGAAATTGATGAAAAGCCAAAAATAGGTGGGGCCAAAAGACAACAAGTCCTCATTAGTATAGTGGTAAGAATCCCTGCTTGTCACGCAGGAGACCGGGGTTCGATTCCCCGACCGCGATGTTGTTATATCTTGGCCAATGTTTTCTACCACAATCCAGTCATAATCGTAATACACTTTAAACGTACCTTCTGTGGAAATTGATGAAAAGACAAAAATAGGTTTAGGAAGAGCAACAACAAGTCCTCGTTAGTATAGTGTTAAGTATCCCCGCTTGTCACGCGGGAGACTGGGGTTCGATTCCCCGACAGGGAGGTTGTTTGATCTTGGCCAATGTTTTCTACCACAGTCCAGTCATTTAAACGTAACTTCTGTGGAAATTGATGAAATGTCAAAAATAGGTGAACCAGCAGTCAACAAGTCCTCGTTAGTATAGTGGTAAGTATCCCCGCTTGTCACGCGGGAGACCGGGGTTCGATTCCCCGACGGGGAGGTTGTTTGATCTTTGCCAATGTTTTCTACCACCATCCAGTCATTATCCTATCACAGTTTAAAAGTAACTTCTGTGGAAATTGATGAAATGTCAAAAATAGGTTTAGGCAGAGCAGCAACAAGTTCTCGTTAGTATAGTGGTAAGTATCCCCGCTTGTCACGCGGTAGACCAGGGTTCGATTCCCTGACGGGGAGGTTGCTTTGTTTATTGGATGACGTTTTCCACTGTGGTACTGTAATAATTGTATCATTGTTTAAATGTACCTTTTGTGGAAATTGATGAAAAGCCAAAAATAGGTGGGGCCAAAAGACAACAAGTCCTCGTTAGTATAGTGGTAAGTATCCCCGCTTGTCACGCGGGAGACCGGGGTTCGATTCCCCGACGGGGAGGTTGTTTGATCTTGGCCAATGTTTTCTACCACAGTCCAGTCATTATCCTATCACGGTGTTAACGTAACTTCTGTGGAAATTGATGAAATGTCAAAAATAGGTGAACCAGCAGTCAACAAGTCCTCGTTAGTATAGTGGTAAGTATCCCCGCTTGTCACGCGGGAGACCAGGGTTCGATTCCCTGACGGGGAGGTTGTTTCATCTTGACCAGTGTTTTCTACCACAGTCCAGTCATTTAAACGTAACTTCTGTGAAATTGATGAAATATCAAAAATAGGTGGGGCCAGCAGTCAGCAAGTCCTCGTTAGTATAATGGTAAGTACCCTCGCTTGTCACGTAGGAGACCAGGGTTCGATTCCCCGATGGGGAGCTTGCTTTGTTTCTTGGATGACGTTTTCCACTGTGGTACTGTAATAATTGTATGATGTTTTAAATGTAGCTGTTGTGGAAATTGATGAAAAGCCAAAAATAGGTGGGGCCAAAAGACAACAAGTCCTCATTAGTATAGTGGTAAGAATCCCTGCTTGTCACGCAGGAGACCGGGGTTCGATTCCCCGACCGCGATGTTGTTATATCTTGGCCAATGTTTTCTACCACAATCCAGTCATAATCGTAATACACTTTAAACGTACCTTCTGTGGAAATTGATGAAAAGACAAAAATAGGTTTAGGAAGAGCAACAACAAGTCCTCGTTAGTATAGTGTTAAGTATCCCCGCTTGTCACGCGGGAGACTGGGGTTCGATTCCCCGACAGGGAGGTTGTTTGATCTTGGCCAATGTTTTCTACCACAGTCCAGTCATTTAAACGTAACTTCTGTGGAAATTGATGAAATGTCAAAAATAGGTGAACCAGCAGTCAACAAGTCCTCGTTAGTATAGTGGTAAGTATCCCCGCTTGTCACGCGGGAGACCGGGGTTCGATTCCCCGACGGGGAGGTTGTTTGATCTTGGCCAATGTTTTCTACCACCATCCAGTCATTATCCTATCACAGTTTAAAAGTAACTTCTGTGGAAATTGATGAAATGTCAAAAATAGGTTTAGGCAGAGCAGCAACAAGTTCTCGTTAGTATAGTGGTAAGTATCCCCGCTTGTCACGCGGTAGACCAGGGTTCGATTCCCTGACGGGGAGGTTGTTTGATCTTGGCCAGTGTTTTCTACCACAATCCAGTCATAATCGTAATACAGTTTAAATGTAGCTACTGTGGAAATTGATGAAAAGCCAAAAATAGGTTTAGGCAGAGCAACAACAAGTCCTCGTTAGTATAGTGGAAAGTATCCCCGCTTGTCACGCGGGAGACCGGTGTTCGATTCCCTGATGGGGAGCTTGCTTTGTTTCTTGGATGACGTTTTCCACTGTGGTACTGTAATAATTGTATCATTGTTTAAATGTACCTTTTGTGGAAATTGATGAAAAGCCAAAAATAGGTGGGGCCAAAAGACAACAAGTCCTTGTTAGTATAGTGGTAAGTATCCCCGCTTGTCACGCGGGAGACCGGGGTTCGATTCCCCGACGGGGAGGTTGTTTGATCTTGGCCAATGTTTTCTACCACAGTCCAGTCATTATCCTATCACGTTGTTAACGTAACTTCTGTGGAAATTGATGAAATGTCAAAAATAGGTGAACCAGCAGTCAACAAGTCCTCGTTAGTATAGTGGTAAGTATCCCCGCTTGTCACGCGGGAGACCAGGGTTCGATTCCCTGACGGGGAGGTTGTTTGATCTTGGCCAGTGTTTTCTACCACAGTCCAGTCATTTAAACGTAACTTCTGTGAAATTGATGAAATATCAAAAATAGGTGGGGCCAGCAGTCAGCAAGTCCTCGTTAGTATAATGGTAAGTACCCTCGCTTGTCACGTAGGAGACCAGGGTTCGATTCCCCGATGGGGAGCTTGCTTTGTTTCTTGGATGACGTTTTCCACTGTGGTACTGTAATAATTGTATGATGTTTTAAATGTAGCTGTTGTGGAAATTGATGAAAAGCCAAAAATAGGTGGGGCCAAAAGACAACAAGTCCTCATTAGTATAGTGGTAAGAATCCCTGCTTGTCACGCAGGAGACCGGGGTTCGATTCCCCGACCGCGATGTTGTTATATCTTGGCCAATGTTTTCTACCACAATCCAGTCATAATCGTAATACACTTTAAACGTACCTTCTGTGGAAATTGATGAAAAGACAAAAATAGGTTTAGGAAGAGCAACAACAAGTCCTCGTTAGTATAGTGTTAAGTATCCCCGCTTGTCACGCGGGAGACTGGGGTTCGATTCCCCGACAGGGAGGTTGTTTGATCTTGGCCAATGTTTTCTACCACAGTCCAGTCATTTAAACGTAACTTCTGTGGAAATTGATGAAATGTCAAAAATAGGTGAACCAGCAGTCAACAAGTCCTCGTTAGTATAGTGGTAAGTATCCCCGCTTGTCACGCGGGAGACCGGGGTTCGATTCCCCGACGGGGAGGTTGTTTGATCTTTGCCAATGTTTTCTACCACCATCCAGTCATTATCCTATCACAGTTTAAAAGTAACTTCTGTGGAAATTGATGAAATGTCAAAAATAGGTTTAGGCAGAGCAGCAACAAGTTCTCGTTAGTATAGTGGTAAGTATCCCCGCTTGTCACGCGGTAGACCAGGGTTCGATTCCCTGACGGGGAGGTTGTTTGATCTTGGCCAGTGTTTTCTACCACAATCCAGTCATAATCGTAATACAGTTTAAATGTAGCTACTGTGGAAATTGATGAAAAGCCAAAAATAGGTTTAGGCAGAGCAACAACAAGTCCTCGTTAGTATAGTGGAAAGTATCCCCGCTTGTCACGCGGGAGACCGGTGTTCGATTCCCTGATGGGGAGCTTGCTTTGTTTATTGGATGACGTTTTCCACTGTGGTACTGTAATAATTGTATCATTGTTTAAATGTACCTTTTGTGGAAATTGATGAAAAGCCAAAAATAGGTGGGGCCAAAAGACAACAAGTCCTCGTTAGTATAGTGGTAAGTATCGCCGCTTGTCACGCGGGAGACCGGGGTTCGATTCCCCGACGGGGAGGTTGTTTGATCTTGGCCAATGTTTTCTACCACAGTCCAGTCATTATCCTATCACGGTGTTAACGTAACTTCTGTGGAAATTGATGAAATGTCAAAAATAGGTGAACCAGCAGTCAACAAGTCCTCGTTAGTATAGTGGTAAGTATCCCCGCTTGTCACGCGGGAGTCCGGGGTTCGATTCCCCGACGGGGAGGTTGTTTGATCTTGGCCAATGTTTTCTACCACCATCCAGTCATTATCCTATCACAGTTTAAAAGTAACTTCTGTGGAAATTGATGAAATGTCAAAAATAGGTTTAGACAGAGCAGCAACAAGTCCTCGTTAGTATAGTGGTAAGTATCCCCGCTTGTCACGCGGTAGACCAGGGTTCGATTCCCTGACGGGGAGGTTGTTTGATCTTGGCCAGTGTTTTCTACCACAATCCAGTCATAATCGTAATACAGTTTAAATGTAGCTACTGTGGAAATTGATGAAAAGCCAAAAATAGGTTTAGGCAGAGCAACAACAAGTCCTCGTTAGTATGGTGGAAAGTATCCCCGCTTGTCACGCGGGAGACCGGTGTTCGATTCCCTGATGGGGAGCTTGCTTTGTTTCTTGGATGACGTTTTCCACTGTGGTACTGTAATAATTGTATCATTGTTTAAATGTACCTTTTGTGGAAATTGATGAAAAGCCAAAAATAGGTGGGGCCAAAAGACAACAAGTCCTCGTTAGTATAGTGGTAAGTATCCCCGCTTGTCACGCGGGAGACCAGGGTTCGATTCCCTGACGGGGAGGTTGTTTCATCTTGACCAGTGTTTTCTACCACAGTCCAGTCATTTAAACGTAACTTCTGTGAAATTGATGAAATATCAAAAATAGGTGGGGCCAGCAGTCAACAAGTCCTCGTTAGTATAGTAGTAAGTACCCTCGCTTGTCACGTAGGAGACCAGGGTTCGATTCCCTGACGGGGAGTTTGTTTCATCTTGACCAATGTTTTCTACCACAATTCAGTCATAATCGTAATACACTTTAAACATAACTTCTGTGTAAATTGATGAAAAGACAAAAATAGGTTTAGGCAGCACAACAACAAGTCCTCGTTAGTATAGTGGCAAGTACCCCCCCTTGTCATGCAGGAGAGCGGGGTTCGATTCCCTGACGGGGAGGTTGTTTGATCTTGGCCAATGTTTCTACCACAGTCCAGTCATTATCCTATCACATTTTAAACATAACTTCTGTGGAAATTGATTAAATGTCTAAAATAGGTGGAGCCAGCAGTCAACAGGTCCTCGTTAGTATAGTGGTAAGTATCCCCGCTTGTCACGCGGGAGACCGGGGTTCGATTCCCTGACGGGGAGCTTGCTTTGTTTCTTGGATGACGTTTTCCACTGTGGTACTGTAATAATTATATGATGGTTTAAATGTAAACTTTGTATAAATTGATGAATAGCCAAAAATAGGTGGGTCCAAAAGCCAACAAGTCCTCGTTAGTACAGTGGTAAGTATCCCCGCTTGTCACGCGGGAGACCGGGGTTCGATTCCCCGACGGGGAGGTTGTTTGATCTTGGCCAATGTTTTCTACCACCATCCAGTCATTATCCTATCACAGTTTAAAAGTAACTTCTGTGGAAATTGATGAAATGTCAAAAATAGGTTTAGGCAGAGCAGCAACAAGTCCTCGTTAGTATAGTGGTAAGTATCCCCGCTTGTCACCCGGTAGACCAGGGTTCGATTCCCCGACGGGGAGGTTGTTTGATCTTGGCCAGTGTTTTCTACCACAATCCAGTCATAATCGTAATACAGTTTAAATGTAGCTACTGTGGAAATTGATGAAAAGCCAAAAATAGGTTTAGGCAGAGCAACAACAAGTCCTCGTTAGTATGGTGGAAAGTATCCCCGCTTGTCACGCGGGAGACCGGTGTTCGATTCCCTGATGGGGAGCTTGCTTTGTTTCTTGGATAACGTTTTCCACTGTGGTACTGTAATAATTGTATCATTGTTTAAATGTACCTTTTGTGGAAATTGATGAAAAGCCAAAAATAGGTGGGGCCAAAAGACAACAAGTCCTCGTTAGTATAGTGGTAAGTATCCCCGCTTGTCACGCGGGAGACTGGGATTCGATTCCCCGACGGGGAGGTTGTTTGATCTTGGCCAATGTTTTCTACCACAGTCCAGTCATTTAAACGTAACTTCTGTGGAAATTGATGAAATGTCAAAAATAGGTGAACCAGCAGTCAACAAGTCCTCGTTAGTATAGTGGTAAGTATCCCCGCTTGTCACGCGGGAGTCCGGGGTTCGATTCCCCGACGGGGAGGTTGTTTGATCTTGGCCAATGTTTTCTACCACCATCCAGTCATTATCCTATCACAGTTTAAAAGTAACTTCTGTGGAAATTGATGAAATGTCAAAAATAGGTTTAGGCAGAGCAGCAACAAGTCCTCGTTAGTATAGTGGTAAGTATCCCCGCTTGTCACGCGGTAGACCAGGGTTCGATTCCCTGACGGGGAGGTTGTTTGATCTTGGCCAGTGTTTTCTACCACAATCCAGTCATAATCGTAATACAGTTTAAATGTAGCTACTGTGGAAATTGATGAAAAGCCAAAAATAGGTTTAGGCAGAGCAACAACAAGTCCTCGTTAGTATGGTGGAAAGTATCCCCGCTTGTCACGCGGGAGACCGGTGTTCGATTCCCTGATGGGGAGCTTGCTTTGTTTCTTGGATGACGTTTTCCACTGTGGTACTGTAATAATTGTATCATTGTTTAAATGTACCTTTTGTGGAAATTGATGAAAAGCCAAAAATAGGTGGGGCCAAAAGACAACAAGTCCTCGTTAGTATAGTGGTAAGTATCCCCGCTTGTCACGCGCGAGACCAGGGTTCGATTCCCTGACGGGGAGGTTGTTTCATCTTGACCAGTGTTTTCTACCACAGTCCAGTCATTTAAACGTAACTTCTGTGAAATTGATGAAATATCAAAAATAGGTGGGGCCAGCAGTCAACAAGTCCTCTTTAGTATAGTAGTAAATCCAGTCATAATCATAATACAGTTTAAAGGTAACTTCTGTGGAAATTGATGAAAAGCCAAAAATAGCTTTAGGCAGAGCAACAACAAGTCCTCGTTAGTATAGTGGTAAGTATCCCCGCTTGTCACGCGGGAGACCGGGGTTCGATTCCCCGACGGGGAGCTTGCTTTGTTTCTTGGATGACGTTTTCCACTGTGGTACTGTAATAATTATATGATGGTTTAAATGTAAACTTTGTATAAAATGATGAATAGCCAAAAATAGGTGGGGCCAAAAGCCAACAAGTCCTCGTTAGTATAGTGGTAAGTATCCCCGCTTGTCACGCGGGAGACCGGGGTTCGATTCCCCGACGGGGAGGTTGTTTGATCTTGGCCAATGTTTTCTACCACAGTCCAGTCATTTAAACGTAACTTCTGTGAAATTGATGAGTTGTCAAAAATATGTGGGGCCAGCAGTCAACAAGTCCTCGTTAGTATAGTGGTAAGTACCCTCGCTTGTCACGTAGGAGACCAGGGTTCGATTCCCTGACGGGGAGGTTGTTTGATCTTGGCCAGTGTTTTCTACCACCATCCAGTCATTACCCTATCACAGTTTAAAAGTAACTTCTGTGGAAATTGATGAAATGTCAAAAATAGGTTTAGGCAGAGCAGCAACAAGTCCTCGTTAGTATAGTGGTAAGTATCCCCGCTTGTCACGCGGTAGACCAGGGTTCGATTCCCTGACGGGGAGGTTGTTTGATCTTGGCCAGTGTTTTCTACCACAATCCAGTCATAATCGTAATACAGTTTAAATGTAGCTACTGTGGAAATTGATGAAAAGCCAAAAATAGGTTTAGGCAGAGCAACAACAAGTCCTCGTTAGTATAGTGGAAAGTATCCCCGCTTGTCACGCGGGAGACCGGTGTTCGATTCCCTGATGGGGAGCTTGCTTTGTTTCTTGGATGACGTTTTCCACTGTGGTACTGTAATAATTGTATCATTGTTTAAATGTACCTTTTGTGGAAATTGATGAAAAGCCAAAAATAGGTGGGGCCAAAAGACAACAAGTCCTCGTTAGTATAGTGGTAAGTATCCCCGCTTGTCACGCGGGAGACCGGGGTTCGATTCCCCGACGGGGAGGTTGTTTGATCTTGGCCAATGTTTCTACCACAGTCCAGTCATTATCCTATCACATTTTAAACATAACTTCTGTGGAAATTGATTAAATGTCTAAAATAGGTGGAGCCAGCAGTCAACAAGTCCTCGTTAGTATAGTGGTAAGTATCTCCGCTTGTCACGCGGGAGACCGGGGTTCGATTTCCTGACGGGGAGCTTGCTTTGTTCCTTGGATGACGTTTTCCACTGCGGTACTGTAATAATTGTATCAATGTTTAAACGTAACTTCTGTGGAAATTGATGAAACACCAATAATAGGTCATGCCAACAGCCAACAAGTCCTCGTTAGTATAGTGGCAAGTATCCACGCTTGTCACGTGGTAGACTAGGGTTCGATTCCCCGACTGGAAGCTTGTTTTTTCTTGGCCAATGTTTTCTTCCAAAGTCCAGTAATAATCGTATGATATTGTAAACATAACTTCCGTGGAAATTGATGAAACGCTAAAAATAGGTCGGGCCAAAAGACAACAAGTCCTCGTTAGTATAGTGGTAAGTATCGCCGCTTGTTATGCAGGAGACCGGGGTTCGATTCCCTGACGGGGACCTGGCTTTGTTTCTTGGTGACGTTTTCCACTGCGGTACTGTAATAATCGGATGATAGTTTAAATGTAGCTTCTGTGGAAATTGATGAAAAGCCAAAAATAGGTGGGGCCAGAAGACAACAAGTCCTCGATAGAATAGTGGTAAGTATCCCCGCTTGTCACACTGGAGACAGGTGTTTGATTTCCCGACGGCGAGCTTATTTCGTTCCTTGTTTTATCTTGGCCAATGTTTTCTACCACAGTCCAGTAAAAATCGTATGATACTGTAAACGTAACCATGTCATGCCACAGATCCAGACATACCATCTCTGTTTTCATCCAAATCCTTTGCTGGTGAGAGCAGTGCCATTGTTTCACATCTCGGTCGTAGCTGGGGAGCAGTGGAGCAGCTTGCTGGTCGCCAAAAGCAGCTGGAGGATGTCCTGCTGAGGCTGCAGAGAATGATGAAGGTGGAGCAGGTGCAGTGCAGTGTGTGAAGCTGCAGGTGATGCAGAGGAACTTGAGGATGCTGCAGGGGTTCCTGAGATGTAAATTGTACAATGTAGGTAAGCATAATTAAACAAAAATGTATCAATGATGATTATCTGTTTTAGGAGCCCTGTGAGCCCTGTGATCATGACAGGGCTCCTGCACCCTGTGATACCTGTGCCATTGAATAAACTTTATGCTTTATTATTATAAAACAATAAACACTTGCTAGGGATATTGAGATGGACAGTCAGTAAACAGCTTCTCTATTCATCTGATGTAGAAGTGTACTTTGAAAGCAAGCCTTTTCAAACAAAATCGCTTATGATTTTAAATAAATTAACTAATAAACTAAATAGTAATAAAATACACAGGTTTCTTTAGCTATAGCTTGATAGATTTTTAAAAACTTTTAACATCTTACCTCGTTAACGATGGGATTTTAATGTCTGCTAAAGTATCTAACTCGTTCCAAAACTTCGGCAGTTTAAAATAATAATAATAATAATAACAATAGTCGATCGGCGATTAAAGTGTTTGGGGATTTTTCCGACGCTACTACAGTCACTTAGTACGGAGCCTTAGGGGACATGGGGAATTCTTTTCTTTTGCGTTCCCTCGCAATACTGTACTGGTCAGTTATGCAGCATAACTGAACACTGCAAGCCTTTCTTATGGTGGGCGCCGTACTTTATGCTTTAATATAAGGTTATGTGAGGTTTTTCCATAAATGTTAATATCTTTTTGTGAAATATCTGAAGTTTTATGTCTTTCTTTAGGATAGAAAGGCACCACAAACCTACGATATAAACAGAAACCTTCCGTAAGTAGGAAAGAAATAAAAATACACTATAATTTGGACTATTTCTGAGTTATTATTATGGGTAATAAATCATCTGACAGTTTTGATTGTGTCTCTGTTGTGTTCATATCTGAGTGGTTTAAAGAGCTGCTTTCAGTTCCATCTTAGCCTTAACAGACATAAACATGGAGTAAAAAATAAATCGATTTTCAATCAGTGTTTTGCACCAAACAGTTTTTATTATTAACAAGTTTTTATTATTAAAAACACGACAAACTAATGATGGTAAAGGGCCGCACTGGGTTATCTCGGGGAATCTCATCTGTCCGTGTATCAATCAACTCCAAACCATTTCTTTGTTCTGTCACAATTATCCATTTATTCCATTTTGATGATCAGGCTCCAAACTTTGCAAGGACTGACGGCCCCGCTCACCGCTTCCTAATACACACAAAGCCAGCAGGTCAGTATCCTTCCCATTCATACCTGGTGACGTTACTCCCACGTTGACACACCTAAGTGTCAAAGCCTCCTGCTCCTGTCATATCAATAATTACTTATTTCATTCATATGGCTCTTACAGAGCCTCAGTGAAAACTTGTTTATTATTATTAACTGTTTGGTGCAAAACACTTATCGAAAATCGATTTTTTTTTACTGCATGTTTATATCAGTTAAGGCTAAGATGGAGCGGCACTGAAAGCAGCTCTTTAAACCATTCAGACTACGACCACAACAGAGACAAAATCAGGACTTCTCACTATTGGTGGCTAAATGAAGTGTCATTGAAGGCAATGAATGAGATATTCTTCATTCATGGCTCTCTAGTGACATCTGGTGCCTCACTGAAACTGACAGCCTTGTTACTCAAGGTTGTGGGTGAGGGTTGTCATTCTGAGGACGAAGGAAGCCACAAAAGGAGATGGATGCCATGGCTCAGTGCCAAGTTGTGCAGTACACCACATGCCTTAATGATTTTGCATTGCCTTCCTCAGATATGATAATACACTGCTAAACATACATGGGAGTGAGCGGTATTAAAGTGTGCCTCTTCTATACTCTGATCGTTTGGGGTTGGAAGTGAACAACTATGGGGGAGGAGGGTAACCCACTTTCCCCTGCAGGTTATAGCGGAAGAGTACATCCGTACTTAGAATTTCCAAAAATAAGTTAGTCATTCACTCATAAAGAAGCCAGCCATCATATATAGCGTCTGCCTGCAGTCTGTTCCCTACACTGCTTTGCACTAGGATGAAGAAGTCATGTGTTGCCTAGCTTGCCACTATATTTATCAGATATGTTGGTGTCAGAAGCATTTCTGTTGTGGGAGGGATACATCAGCTGTGACAAGAATGACAAACGTACAACTCACAACACGCATGCAGCTTTTCTCTCCCTTCTGTGCGGCTGACTGTGACTTTGGTCTACTACTGTTCTCGTTTTAACGGCAGTGTATGGAGTATTTTATTTTTGAAAAAGATCAACTTCCACTTCTGTTCAACTTCCTTGCAGCAAAGACGTTTTACACAAGACTAAAGTTTAATTATCTCTATTGCAATTACTTCAATTCAAGCACTAGCACTAGAACTAGAACTGCTAAACCAGACAGTTAGGCTTTTTTTTCTACAATTGCTAAAATTTCCCACCTCACCATCTTCATCACCAGTTTCATCCTTAGTTTGTGTGAAGATCTGCACATTCTCCCCTTAAGTTTGATTTTTTAAAGAGCACAACTTTTGCACAGAAAATGACATATGGCAGTTTCAGTTCCTGTTTTGTCCTGCCACATTTTAAAACGAGACCCCTGATCTTTGAACCTACATTCTTAATCAGACAATGTCCAAACCATCAGTACTATTCATCATCATGTGTACGCCAAGTTTTCAGCTAAAAGCTCTTTGGAGCTAACATATTATGCTCTGTCAAACGTTTATCCTTGGTATTTTTAAAAGAAATAGGTTATGGATTACCATTCTTTATTGTTTGCGTTTTGGGTTGTTTTTCTCTTCCTCATTAACTCATAGGGCAGATTTCAGCTCAAGAGACACATTAAAATTTTTTTTATCTGGAATAGCCAAGCAATGGACTGATGAAGAGTAGGGAAAAGAACAATTCAATGAGAAACTGCCAAACTGTACAGTAAAAATAGTATTATAGTTTGTCTATATCACAGTTAAAAGAACAACAAAATAATCTAAAACATATATAACAGTAAGGAATATTACAAGTCAACCCTGCTTATCAGATTTTGTAGTTCACAAGCACTATGAATTTCTTGTTAAATATTTTAGTCGTAACAAGCTGACATTCCTAATTTATTATTATTAATGTGTTTAAGATGTATGCAATCAGCAATTATATATGTGTATATAAATCATCTGCCTAATTCATCATTGCTGTTTATAGTAGCATTTCTAAACACTGGGTTCCCAGGGAGAAAAAATAAATACAACCCAGAGCTTCATGCCCCCTTTTAGTGTTAGGTAAATTTTTTTAACGTATTTTTATTAGCTTTTAGGGTTGAAATGGGATGTATTTTCCCATTTGTAATTGAGGAAAATGCTTATATCTTGTGGAAATGTGGCCAAATGGTAAATTTGATTAAGTTATTTAGGGAAAAAAATGCTGAAACAATGGTTTATAATAAAAAAAACTCGATCCAGTTTTGGGACCTGAACGCTCCACGCGCATGCGCATGGGCAATGTTTGCGGTCCTACAGTTGCTGCTGCTTCTAGAGCTCACCGGCAATGATACAGCAAACACGGACGGACGCTGAAAGCGGCGCTGACATGGACTCACCCAGCAATTTCTACCACTACAAAGACGGATATTGCCCAGACTCCATGTTCTGCTAACTGGAAACGGCTTGTGTGACCGACTCGGGATTATTTTTCTTTCCATTTTGACGAGACTAGTCGGCTCCCGGAGGAAGGGAATAGATGCGAAGGTTTTCCTGCGACACACGCCAGGCTAACAGACTCCGCTCTCAAAGGACAACTAAAAATATGAAATATTATTATTTTGAATTTGCTTAGTTGTCTCATGTATATCAGTTAAATGTTTGAATATAGGAGCTAAACGGAGATACAAAGTTCAGGAGGCGCTAATGGCTGCTAGCTAGCTGCAGCTAGCTACAAGTCGTGCTTTTTTATTTTAGTTGCAGCATTTAAAGAGTGGTTTTAATTTAAAATGATGGATCGATGCGTGTTTTGACAGGAGGAAGTGGATATTCACCGCAGAGCTTATTTCTGAACGTCTTCCTAAATTTGTATTTTATTGTAGAGGACGCAAATCATATGACTTGTCACACAAGGCTGTTTAGTATCGCCTGACAACCCCTCTACTTCATTGGCCTCACTGCAAACATGCACCACCAGGACTACACCGGGGACCCCCCGGGGACTGCTACCCGCAAAGCCGCTTTCCACTACCGGAGAGGCAGCAGCAGCGCGTCCGGCGGATCTCCCTCCTCTTCTGTCGGAGGTAACCTCGCTGAGGAGAGCCCGAGCCCGGCGCAGGCTGGATCCTCCTCCCCGGCTCTCCAAGCGCTGGGAGCTCAGGTGAAGAAGAAGAGCGGCTTCCAGATAACCAGCGTCACCTCTGCCCAGATCAACGTCAGTGGGAACAACAGTCTGGCGGATGACACGGAGAGCTATGATGACATGGACGAGTCCCACACGGAGGACCTGTCCTCCTCTGAGATGCTGGATGTGTCCGCATCCAGGCCTGCAGACACGGGAGTCCCGGAGAGGAGCTCCTCAGATGAGACCTTGAACAGTCTCCATGGGGTGGACACTCCCGGACTGGTGTCCCCTAATGAACCTCTGCAGCTGCACCACGTGGCTCAGGGGTCCTCCTTGTTGAATGGGTCTGTTCATCATCAATACTACCCCCAGCAGGCCCACCATCACCAGTCTGACCCAGCGTTAACAACTCTTCCCGTCGCACCAGTAGCCAGCTCCAGTCCAGCTATGGTCCAGAGGCCGTTGGTGCAGGAAAACCCCAAACCTGCTGGACCTGCAGCTCCTGCTACGAATGTCCAAAACATTGTGAAACCTTCTAACGTTTCTGCTGCTGGTTCTGACAACACCGCTGCAAGCGGGCAGGTGGCCCAGCCCAGCCACAGCCAGGCAGCCCCTGGCTCTCGTTTCAGGGTCGTCAAACTGGACACGAATTTGGAGCCCTTCCGCAAAGGAAGATGGACGTGCACAGAGTATTACGAAAAGGAGGTCGCTCACCCAGCGCCGCCTGAGGCAGCCAGAGCCATAGATGTGGCCATAGAGGCCGAGGCGGGAAACGCCGGGGCGAGTCCGGCTGTTCCCGCCCCGCTGCAGCCGTACCACGCTCCCACCCAGGACTTCACCAGTCCACAGGTGGTGACGCAGCCCACTGCCCAGAGCTACATTTCCTCCAAAGAGGTTGCCGGGACGACGTACATGCAGAAACCTGCAGCTGCGTCTCTGCCTCCTCCTGTAACACCCCAGCCGTTACCCTACGCCGTGGATCCACAACCCCAGGGAGGTTACCCCACATCCCAGCTCCACACAGGAGTGGTTGCACCCCCAGGAGGGGTCAGACAGCCTGACTTCATCCAGCCAACCGCTCCCTTTCAGACGCAAGTTCAGCCACCGCTTCCACATGTGAATACTGGGATCTCTGCTCCAGTTCCAGGGATCCCACTGCAGCATCCCGTCAGCATCACTCCAATTCTGGGCCAGGTTTCCGCGCCAACCCCCGCAGCTTTTGCTTCTCTTCAACCTCAACCCCACCCTCTGCCAAAAACACAACTCCAGCACCCGGTGGCCCTCCAAGGCAACCCCTACAAGCCACTGACCGCCCTGCAAGCCGACCTGCAGCCGCTGCTCACCCTCGGGGCGAACCTCGCCCATGTTCCTGGAGGAGGAAGCTTGGCCAAAAACACAGACCTGGAGTACGCCCAGAAGCTCTTGATCCAGCACCAGGGTCTATTGGGTCTGCCCAGGCTGGGGGTCGCTGAGGGAGCCGCCGAGGGCCAGATGGGCATGTCGGTGGAAGCCAGAGCTTTCCTGGCTGCTGCAGGCTTCAGGAGCCAGCATGCAGAGGGAGAGGACGACAGGTGAGAGAACAGTTTTGTTTTTAATCACACATTGGGCTTATTTTGCATTTAACCCAGTGTCATTTGCCTGCAGTTTTCTGTTCAGGGTCAGAGCGCTGGCCTGGTCAGACTCCCCCATCTGTCGCAGCTTTCTCTCAGAGCCACTGTTTGCGTCTCTTTCAGGTTCAAGCTGTTCCACCGCAGGGAAATAGTGGGTCTTTGTGTTTATTTCCATATATTCCTGCCGGCTCTTAAAGAGTTATGTAGGGTGAGGGAAATCTGTGAGAACGCAGGACCGCTCTAACCGGATTGGTTCCCTGGAGAAAAGCTGTCAGAGACGCCACAAGTTGTTTCTCTGCTTGTAAACCTCCTGCGTCCGGTCGAACAGGAGATTCATGTCTGATCTTTGCACTCTTTAGCTTTGCAAAGATAAAGCGTGCAACTGAAGGCTTAAAGTTGATTGAATGTGCTGCAGAGAGACCATGTTTGCATATGGACAAGCGTTTGTCATCAGTTTGTGGACATGAATCAGCCACTGTCCTGCAGCAGACGGTCTCAGTCTGACTGTTTGCTTTGTTTATGGTCATATTGTCTTACTGTTGTTCAGTGCTTCATTTCCATCCTCTTCTTACAGAAACAATTCCACCCGTGCATGAACACAGTCTTGTATTTTCTCGTGTTGCGTCCACAAGCGTTAATATATTTTATTTGGATTTTTATATGAAAGAAATGAGTACAAATTTGCTATGTATTTATGTTCTGCTTCTGGAAAACGAGCTCAGAACCAGTTTTTACTGAAATTGCAGCTGCAAGTCTTTTGGGATGTGTTTTATTGCAGCATTAAATGCAAAAAGAAGGTTGTCAAGTTACAAGGAAACAATATATTAAAGTTGTTTTATTGCTGTTAAACAAAACCTTGTTCAGATGGAAAGATTTCATTTGCAGTTGCTGCTTTGCTTTCTTAGCACCGTGTGTCACAGGCTGGACTATTCGGGGGGGATGTGTCAGTTTTCTTCCACAAGTGGCATTTTGCATGAGATCAACAAGTTTAGCTCTGGTCTCAAGGCACCGTAAACTGATCCTTAAATATACAAAGACTTTTTAAATAGACGAGCACACTTAAAATGAGCAAAACTCCCAAAGTACAGCTATAAAATAACATAGCTTTACTAATAAACAATCTTGTTCCCCTGAGATTTGATCCATTTGTAAAATATCAATTAGTGATTTAATGATCAATGCGAGTGAGAGAAAATTACTAAATGGTGTTACTTGTGCTAGATTTCAATAAAAAAAAAAATGTTGCTACTTGTTTTAATTGAAATAACCTTTAGTGGGCTCACTTCTGCTACTGCGCTAATAACGAAGCACATTTTTTATTTAGCGCTTTTACTGAAAATGTGTAGCTTATGCTCTGCTTCAGTATTTCATGGTACAGATTGGAGTTGATGAAATGTAACTCCCCAACACCTGCTGCACTCATACAGCCTCAGGCCATGGCATTTTCCCACCACGATGCTTGACTGTAGGCATCGCACACTTATCTTTGTACTCCTCACCTGATAGCTGCCACACATGCTTGAGACCATCTGAACCAAAAACACTCATCTTGGTCTCGTCAGACCATAGGACCTGGATCCAGTAATCCATGTCCTTTGTTGACATGTCATCAGCAAACTGTTTTCAGGCTTTCTTGTGTGCAGACTTCAGAAGAGGCTGAAGTCTGGGGTGACAGCCATGCAGACCGATCTGATGTAGTGTGCGGCGTATGGTCCGAGCACCGACAGGCTGACCCTCCACGTCTTTAATCTCTGCAGCAATGCTGACAGCACTCCTGCAGCTATCTTTCAAAGACAGCATTTGGATGTTTTCTCATCCAAAGAAGCACGTGCACTGAGCTTCTTTAGATGACCAACGCAAGATCTGTTCTGAGTGGACCCCCCTCTTTTAGAAAGCTGAATGATCTTGGCCACTGTGCTGCAGCTCAGTTTCAGGGTGTTAGCAATCCTCTTGTAGCCTTGGCCTTCTTCATGTAGCACAACAATTCGACTTTTAAGATCCTCAGAGAGTTCTTTGCCATGAGGTGCCATGTTGGAACTTTCAGTGACAAGTGTGAGAGCTGTACTAAAAATTTAACACACCTACTCCCTATGCACACCTTAGACCTAGTAACACTAATTAGTCACATGACATTTTGGAGGGAATTGAGCAAATTGACAAGCAGTGCTCAATTTGGACATTTAGGGGTGTAGTCTCTTAGAGGTGTACTCACTTTTGTTTCCGGTGGTTTAGACATTAATGGCTGTATATAGTTATTTTGAGGGAAGAATAAATTTACACTGTTATGCAAGCTGCACACAGAGAACTTTTTATTGTGTTAAAGTGTCATTTTGCCAGTATTGTCCCATGAAAAGAAATACTTAAATATCTTCAGAAATGTGAAGGGGTGCACTCACTTTTGTGATCCACTGTAATTATGATTTTCAACACGGTTTTAGATTTAAGTTGAGTATTTCTACCATTTTACATTTGTGTATATTTATATTATTATTTTAGTGATGTAATAAATATGTAATTGATTTATTTGAATTAAATTTCAACTATCACATATAGATATTGATTTAATTAAATTGCATGATGGATTCAAAGTTTTGAAATTGATTTCTGACATAGAGCGGTCCAGAAAAATGCCAGCACACAGAAATGTGCTTTAATTATTGATTGGTTTTAATTACTCCATTTCCATCCACAAGAAATTGCAATGCAATTTCTGTCTTTCAAATTCAAATTACCTGTACTTGGGATGAGAATCAGAAATGCTTCTTAAAATAATAGTTAAAAAAAAAGACTGTAATCGGTTGAAGAATTATTTTTCAAGCATTGAACCAGCAGTGTCCTTCCTGCAGGATCTGGCCCGTACAATACAACCTGCTTTCAGTAAGTTATTAAAAAGACAGTGGTATTAATTAGTGCTTTCAGTTGGCAGTTGTGCTTCCCTGGGCAGTAAAGCAGCGGTATCTTTTCATGTCTGGGTGTGTTACTCCGGGGTAGATGTTTGGTGCACAGGAACAGTTTGGGTCACATCAAAAGTGCTTCTTGCAAAGAAGAAATCTCATCGGTTCTTTGGACAGCCTGCTTTGTAGAAACTAGTTGGAAACCTAAATCAAAAGGCAGCATTGTGCAGATCTTCAGCTAACGCCCTTAATTGGCAGTTGCTAGCATAAACTTCCATCTTGGCTTGCGGTGTTTCCAGGATTATTTTAACAAAGGGGTGGTTTGTTAGAAAAGCAGCAGTACCACAACTTCATTGTTGGGTGTATTGCGATTTATGGGTCGTATTTACACATATGACTTCACCCTTTTGGGGCTGTAAAAGCTGCAGCTTCAGTTTACTGTTATTTTATGCCAAAAGGCTCTTGTTAAAGCAGCATTTCTTCCAAAGATTGCCCCTTTTTTGCTTTTTCTTTAATGAGGAATGTTGGAAGTCGTTATGAATCTGAACCCGAAGATGTTAGACTCTCCACATTGTGCCTTCTGATTGTTCACTGCTGGTCGGATTTGGCTATCGTTAAATAACATTAAATAATCTCTTTCTGGGTTTGCAGAGACCCTGATCCTGCAAGTACACACGGCTCATTCTTAAGATGATGATTTATCATAAACAGACAATGGCCCTGAGGTTGTGTGGTTACTGACTCATGATTTACGCGTTGCTAACACAGACACGCCTGAATTTTTTATTTGATTTTTTTTTTCTGGCTTGATTTCCAGATCTGACAGCTGATTTTTTATTTTTTTTTAAACGTGCCTCTCTTCATAAGCCAGGAGTTTAGCGGCTTAAGTTGATAATACCAACACTAAAGAGGCAAACACTTAGTGAATCCTTTTTTTTATTGCCTCTCATGTTCTTGCTGTCTCACAGCAATGAGTCAAATTGTTGAGTTATCTCTTAAACAGATTTGACACGTTTATTCTGCCTGACACAAACTCTCCGACCTCTCCAGCTGTCATAGCTGTGTTTCCCCCACTAGATGGCAGCAGGCGCTCATAAATCTTCCCCCTGGGTGACAGCTGTTTAATGTGCTTTGAAATCACTGACCTTAAACAAGCCCTGTGGCAAAGTAGAAACGTCCTCTTTGCACGCAATCTGTGAATGACAAAGCAGCGAGGGAATGGAACGTTCTCCGTGAGGAAGACGAAGCCGCTGCTTACAGTGGACTGTGGGACGTTGATTCTCCCACCTAGTTAAAGATTTGACAAGGTTGTTGCATGGTGTTCTGATCTTTCATCACTGCAGGTTAACATCCTCCAATTAAAACTGTGCGCTTTGCTCTTCCAGCCACAGCCCAGCTTCAGCAGCTTCTGGCTGCAGAGGACGCTTTGAGCGAAGCCGATAGCCAAGTAGCCGTGCGTCACGTTCGCTTGCCTTGTGCTCTCGTGCAGCGATGCGTATTTTTGCAGTTTCACAGTCGCGTCTCTGGAGTTTCATCTCCAAACAAACCAAAAGACTGGACACTGTTTATCTGTACGGACCAGATTTGCTGCATTAGCATATTTTAAGATATACATCTTAAAATATGTATATTTTTTTCATTTAATTGTCTTTACTTAATATATTTTGAGAAATGCATTTCCCTCATTATTCATTTTGGAGCAGATATTTGGAATTCTAATGTTTATTTTATGCGACAAAAAAAAAAAAACACCACAGCGTTTTGTTAACCCTCTCCTGTATAACATCCAAATAATTCTCACTTTGAAACTGCTTCTTGAGAATTGAAATATTCTTGTTGTATAATGAAAGTAAGTTACATTAGTGTCACATAGTATATAGATAAACTGAAATCAAAAGGGGTTTTCAAAACCCGCCCCCCCCAAGAAACAGTGAACGTTTTTATTGTTTTGTCGTTGTAATTTCCAGACTGGTAAAACGCTCAGTTGTTTCACTGGGGAGACTATGACTTTAACGAGGAATGTTGTAGAGTCTTTATTACTTTACTCCTATGACCCACAGTTTAAAGGTGCAACTTAAACACATTTTAAAATAATTTTTTTTTTAGCATTTTGAATCGATTCAGAATTCCCAGGATTAAAAATATTGATTCACTAAAAAAAATCGGGTTTTTTTCCCGCCACCTCTACTTGAAATCCCCTGTAAAAAAAAAAAATCTTCTAGTTGCCCAAGTTCATGCAGTAGACCCCTCCTTTTCACGGTTCAGTATTTGTTAGAGTTTCTGCAGAATATGATTCCCAAGTTATTTACAGAATATCTGCCAATCGCATATTTTTGCACTGGTGAGTATATCCAAAATATTTGAAAGAAGCCACAGCTCGAGAAGCAGCCAAATAAATGGCATCAGCGCCATTTATTTTTGATTTGTTGTAACCTCTAAGGGCAGAGATAAGGAAACTGTAGATGTTAGCTTTTGTGGCAGTGCTACGACAGTTTCCACTGATGTATGTTTTGTGTTTGAACTATTAAAATAGGCAGTTATGGGTTTTTAGAGGAGGTCTAAAGTATTAGAGTAACAGAATTTAGCTTTTCTTGTGTGTGTGTGGTTTCGAATAAGGTCCTCTGTGGTTCAAACATCAAATATGCCTTAAAATGCACAGTCTTGGTTAGCACTACCTACCGGGATACAACCAATCAGTGCCAAGGAAAAGAAAAGCCAGCCAATTGCACATCAAGTTGCATTGCATCAAGGTATTTCAGATTCCCAAGCTGCACTTTTTTTTTTTTTTTTTGCTTGTTTTTGCATTTCGAATATTTTAAATATTCAAAATTTTTAATTTCCAGCCCATAACTTTCCAAGAAAAAGCTGCATGTCTGTTTTGCAAACAAACTAAATCAACATGACCGGATGGATGGGGCCACTGCCTCATTTTTTGAACTTTTATTAGAGTGTTTGAACTCGCAGAAGCCACATAATGGGAAAAATTTTCCAGTTGTGAAACCACAGCTTCTTAACGCTGTTGTTTAAAAAGGCTGTTGTACAGTTTGGCCTGCCAGGAATAACGTGGATATCTGGAAAAGTAACTGAAGCTGGTTGTGAGAGTCAGATCGCCACATGAAGCGGCACGCTGCAGAGAGCCTCAAGCAAAGTTCCTCCACCTCCGCTGTGAACATTCTCACTGTTTAGACTGGCAGCTTTTCTGGCTCTGCTTTCATTGAAACCCCCCGAAAGCTTCATGTGACTGCGAGTGACGTCTCGTGTTATCAGGCTGTTGTGTAATACTTGCTTGTAAAATATTCATTTTAAAGCAGGAGCAAATTTAGGCTCCTTTTAAATGTCAAGTATAGATTGGATTTGGAGGTTAGCTGGGTATTCTGCGGGGTTTAGTTCCATCTGTTTCTCCATGGTGTATGAGATTCTTTAATATTTGGAGCCGCGTCGTTCTGTGCCTTCTCCTTTCACGGTTCATATGCTCCAGAAGCTGGTTATGTAAGGCATTGCGTGCATGGCGGAGCGTTTTACTCGCGCTCCAAAGAGCTTCGGCCCTCAAGGCCGGTGATGATGTGAGACCTGGCCGGGTTTTAGGGCGTTCCTTCCTCTTTGTTTTGTCTGTGTCTGAGCAAAAATCAAGGGGAATTATCCTCCACCACAAGCAGGCATGAAGCTGTCTAACCCAACGTCGGCTCTCTGCCGCACTCTGGAACCAGAGCCAGAAAATGATCAAATAATTACACCTCCGCAAACATGGAATTTTGAACCTTCTAACTCCCCAAATTCAGACAGTAAAAAAAAAAAAAAAATTCCTGCGTGTGTAATCGCCGTTGATTCCCTGCCACAGTTCGAGGCCTAAACCGGATTATTCCGGCCTACACACATTAAGTGATGCAAAAAGCACACAAACAGGATGCACAGGCCCGTGCAGACATGGACAAGCCCGTGCCTCCTGACTGCTAAAGAAGAAGTGATGTGGAGGGAAACCGGCGAATCACATCACTGCGTGCAAACTGATGGAAAGAAAAAAAGGATGTGAGTAAAACAAAACACAGAATATACATTTAGGGGGGAAAAAAGCAGTCTTGGAGGTTTTCTGTAAACATTGGTGTCTACTTCTCAATTTTCCCTCCTTGTTTTAAAAGGAAACATATTTTTAACTCCGTTTTGTTTCCCTTTGTTTCTTCACTCCACATTATCTCGATCCTAAATGCTGCTTCACTTCCATCCTTATGTAAGCCCGTCTGGGTGTAGCAGAAAGGTTCTCCAGCACAATGTTTCCCTACACAATTTGTGTAGGTTTTCCTGAGTGTTTAAAAGCAAAACACTGAACAGAGATTCTTTAAAAACTACTGATGCCGATTTTAAATGATTGCAGTGTTTAATTTTAGAACTATAACTTAACAGCTTTCATCATATTTGTTCAGGCTTTTTAGTTCTGAGCAAGTATTAGCAGTCTGTGTGTGTTCTGTAAGTTTCCAGAAGACTGCCAACATATCCTTTATTTGAAAACCACGAATACTTGACATAGCCTCTAAAACTCATAACAAGCTACTTTAAAAGTTCAAACACCAAATATACATCAATAAACACACTCAAAACCGCCTTAGCTCTGCTACAGAAGCTAACATCCACCGTCTGCCATATCTCTGCTTTTGGGACCACAGCCAATCAGTGCCCAGGACAATGAGCAGTCTTCTTGGATTGGCTACTTTGGAAGCGCCAAACATCAAGTAGAATTGCGCAAAGGTGTTTCAGCTTCCCAAATATGTTAGATACGCTCGGCAAAAAAAATTTGGTGAACAGGCAAATTTTCCCCAAATATTTTAGATGCGCTCCATTGAAAAATCAGAGAAAAATAGATTTTGGTCGGTAGTCATAAATTGTTTTTAAATTGTTTTTAAATTTAAAGTCAATTTTAAATGATTGGCTCTGTTTTTTCTTTCTCTTATTTTAAGCAAATGCAAGAAATGTCCAGGAATAATGTTGCTATTAAATTTTACGCTAGGAAACCAATGTTTTAGTCTTTTAAAATGTAAAAATGTTAACTTTATCATTTTGTTTACCCCAACCCCCAAAATAACTCCTAAAAGGGTGCAAAATCATCTGTTTGCCACCACTTGTTATCTTACAGAGTCCAGGGTTTTTATGCAATATGCTGTAATAATTTGCTCATGTAATATATGGGTCACTCTGAACAAAACCAAGTGTGCCGCATGTGAAGTTATGACGCATAGCGTTCCGTCATCATTGAGCAAACCGTCTCTGTTCAGCGATTGGCTGAAAGCAAACAGAGCGAAGGCTTCCCCTCCTTTTTTACTTTAGTGAGCATGTGCAAACTGACCCCAGACCTGCTAGTACAATGTGTACAGACATGTTGGTTTCAGCCAGGTTGACTAAATGCGACCTGACAGTAACATTCAATATGAACACTTGGAGCGCCTGTTGTGGGCGTTTACAGTGAAGAAAAGAATACGTAACCTTCACTTAATGAGGTTAATTGTCAACACTGGCCCCTTTTAGTAGTTGGGCGCCTCTCGCTTGCCACCATTTTGTTGCACCCTGAGCTAGGTCGCCATCTTTGGATGCTGCTCAGCTCACCGACAACAGGAGGACCTACGGAACTCCTGATGGGGAATCTATGAATCTGTTGGAGGTCTTTTAGTGTGTGGAGGATGCTGGGGACATTAAAGTTTGTTTCAGCGGGTGGAGGCATTCTTCTGAGGCAGCCAGCGGGCTAATGGGCGACGTAGTCAACAGTGGAACATCCTATTGGGCGGATCTGTCTAATCTCTGCTGACAGTTTATGTAACAGCAGGAAGAAAGCTGACATCACTGCCTAGGTCTCCTCTCTGCTCACCCAATCATCTTACAGTCTACATATGTCCAGACTCACACAAACATGAGCTCCCCCTGTACACACACACACACACACACACACACACACACACACACACACACACTTACTCCTCTTTCTCTCTTCCTCATCCATCCTGGGTTCTATTGTTGCTCAGGCTCCCCAATGTGAAGCTCCTTCAGCTTTCAGGGGGAGCCAGGGGTGAGGGGCCGAAGGGCGCAGCGGTGGTACTGCGGTCGGTTTTGGTGGTGAGTTGGTGGTGGGAGGTGCTTAGGTCCTGTGTTGTGATTTCGTGAGCATCAATGAGAGAGAAGGGGCCGGCGGTGGCAGCAGGAACAGCAGCGCAGGGCCAGGACGCCCGGGCCCTTAAGCTGCTCTTCTGGGAGCTTGAGAAGCATCTGAAGAGGTAACCATGGCGGTTTTTATTACGCTGCTGGAATCTAAGCAGAAACGTTTGTATTAAAGTTCCCTGCAGCCCTTTGATGCAACGCCCGCCTGCGTCTGCAACAAGAGATGCACATCCATCCGCTCTGCATGATCCAGGCCTGGAGGGCTGCCTTCCAGCACACTCGGTTCTTGTTTCTGCACATGTTCCGCATGTTTTCTTTGAGTGTGTGAAATTTGCGATTGAAATGATTTTTCTGCAAGTTCAGTTGCACCAATTAATCACAACTGTCATAGATAAGAATTGAGTTCTGCAAACGATTCATTTATCTCTAAGCACACTCTAAAAAGTCCCAAACTTCATGTGCATGTTAACATGAACCCCATATTCCTACACATTCTTTTTATTCCGTATTTTACCTCCATCCACAGTAGAATAAAACATAGCTGCTTCTTTTAGAGGAATGCAGCGGACGTTTTTAGTTCCTTTGGACATCGCAAACCCTCTTTGAGGTTAGCTAAATAAATCTTATATCTCATCTCAACAGGGAACATCAAATCATTCCTTTTTATTTTCAAACCATCTCTATGGAAGTACAGTGGCTTCAAAAAGTATTCACTTCTTTAGATTGTGTCATATTAAAACCACAAACTTTAGTTGACTTTTATTGGAATTTTAAGGAAACCTCATGGTTATTTCACCAAATGTTGATTTCTGAAGTCTTCCAGAGTTAAAACAACAGTATTGCTGCTTTTAAATGAATGTGAACTTGTTTTCTTTGCATTATTTGAGGTCTGAAAGCGCTGCATCTTTTTCGTTATTTTGACCATTTCTCATTTTCTACAAGTAACAAATTTTTGCTTGGAATATCAGAGACATGTTGTCAGTAGTTAATAGAATAAAAGAATAACGTTCATTTTACTCAGACACATTCTTATAAAGAGTAAAATCAGAGAACTGATGATTTTGCAGTGGTATCTCAATTTTTTCCAGAGTTGTATGGTGACTATTGTTAACTGTGAAGTGACTCGTCAGTCAGTCCTCTCTTACTGCAGAGCAAAAGGAGACAGTGGCTGATAAGGCAGATAAGATCGGCTTCTTGTGTAAGAATTGGCAGATCGCCCATAATTAAGGAAATCGAGCTGATTTATTGGTTTCCGTATGCTGTTTTCTATGTTCTGCAACTGATTGTAAAACAAGAAGGGTTTTAATATGTCACTTTTTTCACGATCGTGACTTCTAAGTTGTGTTCTAGAATATAAAGTCCTCCTAAAAAACACCTTCAGGTTTATGAAAAGTGTTATCCTATAGCTTTAGACTGATTTCATGAGACTCAACCCTCATCACTCAATCACGTGGCTTCGATTTTTCTTGCAGTATAAATGTGCACAGTATGCAAAGACCGAGGAGTATGAATGTATGCTTGGGAAGTAGCCCGTCTATATCTGGCTGGGTTTTGTAGCCGTGTCGTGGTAAAGTCATAAAGCAGACAGTCTTCGAAGGTTTGGCCTCTACCTGAATGGTTACGGACAGATTAAACTCAACAAGGTGCTTTAATCAGGAGCAGGTGGTTGAAGTGAGCTCGGACGTGAATCAAAGTTTACGAAATGCATGAATGACCAGTTGCTAAGATGCCCACTCTGCCTGAATGTTGACGTGTGTTTGTGGTGAGGGGTGAAAAAAAGGGGCGGGACGGTTTCAGTTTGACTCTTCGTTTCAACTCCAGCTGCGCACACAAAACGCGCTTCCTCTTTGTGTGCTGTTTGGCTCGTTTCCATAGGAACGCCAACAATCCACGCCTTAACGTGGTCAAGCTGTCGACTCTCAACTCGGAGACATTCGTCTGACATGTCTACTGTTTTAAATCTCTTCAAGTGATAAACATTTTTGAGACTTTGGACCAGTAAGCAGCAGTCCAGTTCTGGTTTTCAGTCCAGGTGTGGGACTCCATCCACTCTTTGAGAAACTCCCCCACCTCCTTAAACCGATTTAGCCTGACAAGCCTCCGTAAGCTGCAGTTATAAGATCATTTTATGCAAATAATTTGGAGTTACCTTCTACAGAAAAAATCTGAATACTGAACCACAAATAAGTAATATGCAAATTTTTCAGTATTTTTCCTGCCAGTTTCATGTTGAAGGCCTGAGCACTATACAGAAATCTGCCTTGATATTAAGACATTTGATTTATTCTTTTAAAAGAGAATTTAGAGTCTGTTTAACGGAGTCCAGAAGCCAAAAATGTGTAGAAACTCTGTTAAATAAGATGAAAGTCTGTGTAATCCCAGCTCTTTGTTGTTAAAACTTACTGCCAGCAGGGGGAGACATCGCTACACCTGCGGACGTTGTAGTACAAACTTTTTTTTTGTATTTGGGGATAAAACCAGTAGATAAGACTGAGAGAAGAACAAAGCCAATATGAAGGAGACATAATGTGTCCAGTTTTTGCTTTAGTGATTCAGCAGCTTGTTTTTCTCTGTAAAGCAGGTGGAGAGATGGCACATATATTATTACAATGAGCAACTTCTTCCCCAGGCCGACACGTGGGAGTGTCTGTGTTGCACATATATTATGTTAATTAGCTCCCCCCCTCTCATCCAATCACGAAGCTGCATGCGTTGTTTTGCCGCATGAATTACCCGGAGAGGGAGCCGAGCTGAGAGCGGCAGCAACCCGTCGCTTCAGTCTTTTGTGTGCTCTGTCCCGGCTGCAGCTGAGCCAGCCGCCCCGGAGGTGCGACGCTGGGGGGCTGAAATAAGAAATAATGCGCCTTTTTTCTACTTTTCTACCGCTGGACTCCCGGTTCTTCCTGCCGCCCTGCCGCCTCCGGGGCTTTTAAATGGGTGGGATAGCATGAATTCCCAATGCTACACGGTGGCGATGGACCTTGGTGTTTGTCAGCTGAGGAATTTCTCTATCTCGTTTCTGTCCTCTGTGCTTGGAAAGGAAAGTGCTACAGTCACAGTTGATAATAGGTAATGTCTGTCGCACTGGCTCTGCTGCATTAATATGCTTGTTATGGATCAGATTTCTGAAATGAATGACTTCTTTTTGCCCAACCCCATTGAAATAAATTCACTCATAGAAGCAGAGATTTTATTTTAAAAAGTAGCAGCCAATCAGGACTCTGCTTGCTAAGATCAGACTCAGTTCTTCCCGCAGTGCTCAGCCGCCGTTGCATCATTCTCGTTTGCTCTCTGTTTCTCTCGCAGCTCCTCAGGGGCGAGTGTGGTGGCCATCGACAACAAGATCGAGCAGGCGATGGTAAGCTGGCCGTTCTGTCTGCATGAGTGTTATATAACCCCGTCCAGTGATGCAGGGAGATGCTGCCACTGGATTCTGGCCTGTTTACGGTTCAGTGAGCTGGTTTTCTTTTGGGGGGCTTCTGTGCTTTTAATATCTTCAGCTTGTTTCTGCACCTGCCTGGACTTTTCCTGGTTTGGAGCTCAGTGTGGGCCAGGCTGGAGACTCCCTCCTGTTTCTCACGCACAGCCCTGCTCTCCTCCAGTGTTGCCAGGCAAGCCGCAGCCTCCCCTCCATGCTGTATAAATAACTCGGCAGCCAGTTGGCTCCTCCCAACCCGATGCAGGAACATTTTGTTCCGCGGCTGAGGAGGAGGCAGGAGGGGTGGGGGTCCACAGAGGAGAGGATGCTGAGATTATTCAAAAAAATCCCGCTGCTACTTAGGTCATCATGACAATAATCTGGAACGCTGTTTTATTTTGTTTTAATCTTCATAAAACACATTGATAATATCATAGTTCTGTGATCTGCAGGAACTAAATAAGGTCAATTATGATGATCAAATGATGTAGTCAGCCAGTAAATCTCCTTTATTTTGATTTTAAAACTTAACTTAACTTAGCAATAATATGAACATATTATTCGTACCGCTAATATTTCTTCACATGTTTATCCCATTTTAACTACAAGGGGCAGAATTATCAAGTAGAAGAAAAAACTCATCCTGATTTTCAAACTTTTTAACCAAATAGAATTCTGAAAAGTGCGGTGTGCATGTGTATTAAAGTTGTAGTTAGAGAAATAAAATTAGATTCTTAAAGAATCAGGACTTTAACCCCTTAGATGTCATCTCCAAAATATTTACATGTTATCTAATGGGTCACTGCTGTCCTCATGACAGTTAAGGGGTTTTGACCGGATCGCTCTAGCCTATGAATATGCTTCAGGATCTAAGCCAGAAATGTTCTACACGAGGATGGTGAGATTTCTGATTAATAATGAAAAATTTAAGCGTGCACTGATAAATCAAACCCAATGCTCTTCATGACCAGGGATCAGCCGATACTTGCATATGAATCCATCGAATCCATCCGTTGTCTACCTCTGCAAATGTCTAGAAATTAAATTGTCCTCCACTTTTCTGCTGTGAGAGGTGTGACCAACAGAACGGCCCACCATGTCATGCGTGCGTATTTGTAGTTAGCAATAGTCAACATCTCGCACAAAAGAAAAATCAGTTTAGGCCAAAATCAGAATTGGCAGGCCAGGATTTTTAAAGACTGGCCAGAAAGCTGCAATCGGTGCACCCTGAGAAATCCTTTTTTATAAAATTCAATGTTACGTTTTTAAATACACATTAACCTTAATCCAACTTATAACAAATGGCTAGAATCAGGCTTAAAATAATTTATTTCAGTCAGAAATACCACATGAGAGATTCTGTTGTGTTAAAAGTTCTGCATTTTATGCAGAACAATACAAATTGTTCATGGCAGGGGCTTTAATGTGAAATAATGAGGATGTGTAATTTGTATGAAAGGCTGAGTAATAAAGCAAAGGGGCTGATTTCTGAGGCACACCTGGACGCCACTTTGTGTTTGTTTCCTACACACCTGTCAAAAGTGTCTGACTGAAGCGTGTTTGCATCTCCGTCAGGACTTGGTGAAGAGCCACTTGATGTACGCCGTCCGCGAGGAGGTGGAGGTGCTGAAGGAGCAGATCAAAGAGCTGATGGAGCGCAACACGCAGCTGGAGCAGGAGAACAACCTGCTGAAGACGCTGGCCAGCCCCGAGCAGATGGCTCAGTTCCAGGCCCAGGTCCAGACGGGCGGATCCCCAACCGGTGCTGCCCAGGCTCTGCCCCCATCCGGACCCACGCAGGTCCTCCCCTCCGCACAGAACTCCGGCACATCAGGATAACACAGAAGGCCCACACTGGAAAGAACCCCGCCCCACCTCTCCCAGGATGAAGGACAGGGGTGATGGAAGACAGAAGCTGAGGAGGAGGAGGAGGAAGGCTGACTTACTGTGAACGGACATTAGCATTAAAAGACTGACCCTGAGGTCATTTGGAGGCTTCACCTGAAAACTCTTTTGTTGCACATTTAATTTAACTAAAAAACTCTAGAGTTGTGCCACAGTGGGTGAGTATGTGTGTGTGTGTGTGTGTGTGTGCGCGTCCCCGCTTCGTCTTTTACGGCCTGCTTCAGACAATCGTCTTTGTCGTCCCGGTGATAAACGAGGGGAGGACACAGCGTGAACATTAGCCACCCAACCTGAGCCATCTGTGCTTCACTCAGACAACCTGGAGGACTGCGAGCGGAGGAACATGGAATGAGGCCGCTTTTATTTCAACATGGACAGATTATACAGATGTGCTTTTTCTTTGTGGTTTTTTTTTTTGTTTTGCTCTTGCTGATGTAATTAATGTTAAAATAAATAACAGGTGAATAAATAGGACAAGACTGTTCGTAGGTAACTTTGTACAGACTAAATATTTCCAGTTCAACTCTGCCAAGTGCCTGGTTTCTAACCATAGATACATATATAGAGGCTTTTCTATGTTTCATGTTTGTGTATATATATCTATCTATGGTTTCACCAGGTTTTAAACTATCTGTGATGTCTGAACTCAGGGTGGGAATAGAAGAGGATTTTTTTGTTTTTTACCTCCACACTAAGATGCTGTCTCTTCTGCAGTGACACGTGAACCTCTCCTCTCTGCTGTTGCATCAAACTCACTCGCTCAAATGATCTGGACTCTCTCACCATTTGATTTTGGGGACATGTGTAGTTGTTGGTTGTTTTTTTTGTTTGTTTTTCTTTAAATAATTGTTTTCCCTTCTTTTTGTACAGCCAAGTGTGTAAGTTGCTCGTCGTGCGACTGGAGCGCTGAACACAATAATGTGACACTTGTCGCGAGGAAAGGAAAAAAAAAATGCGCCGGCAGAATTATGTCCGTGAGTTGTGCATGTTCCTTCAAGTCCATCACAAATGTGACATTTCGATTGCACTAGACAGTTGCACCTCAAATAAAAAAGTATGAAAAAATGGACTGCTTGTTCTCTTTAAACTAAAAAGATTTTACAACTATGTTTTTACCAATGCGATTGCCTTCAATCCTCTTCAGAACCGCTGTAATACAGACTGCTAGAGGAGGTTCTTGCCGCCCATAACCATCAGCATCTTCAACAACTCTGAAAAAGATTGAATTATGCCTGCAAAAAATGTAACTATGTAGCTTTAAAGCTGGAATTTAGGGGCCACTAGAGTGATTCGTGCTGCTATAAGGTGCCAAAAATGACTTTGCATTGCTGTACCTGAATCTTACAATTAAACAACACGTTTGATCGTTGAACACATGATTCATTAAGTCACATTCTACGTGTTTTTTCCAGGACAGATTAGAAAACAGAGTTCTTCATTGAATTCAAGAACGTGTCCGATGCTGTGACGACACCACAGCAGCAGATATTCTATTTCAAGGCCGAATCGTAACCTGAAGGTACAGCAGCTGGGATAATTTTAGAAACTCTTCTAGGTTAGACGTCTCTAAGTGCTTGGCTATGTTGAGGTCATTGCAACTCACTTTAAGGAGTCCAAATGCTCCAACCATTGGGACGTCATTTACTTCCTGTGATTTCTTTGCCCTACTGCCAGTCTGAACTCCTCCCACGGGCCAGCCCTGATCCTGGATCCTGACCCCACGGCGGCCGGCTGGGTGGCCCGAGGGAGGATCAGACGCCGCTCCTGCTCCCGTGTCCAGATGGCACTTTCACAAATCTCATTTCATTGACAAAAGGTGTTTTCCTCAAGCGGCCTGGTTTGGGGACAGGATGTTCTCAGAAGCAGGGGGATCATGCATGGATTAACTGGATCTATTTGTGTCGTTGGCGACGTTCGGAGGCAGCGCCGCGCTATCTACATTGAGCAGAGATATCAATCTGTTCTTTGGAAGTTAAATAAATTCTGCTCCTTTGTGTATTTTCATACCAGTTTTTCCAGACACGTAAAGACCCCAGTGCCCCAAAACTGACCCTAAAAATCCTCTTTACGGCCGCATGAGGGGACCTCCCATCGTGTTGCTGATGTATTCCTTATTGTTGAGAAAGCAGGCAACCTGCTGGTTAAATCCTGAATTTCCAGACTGTCAATAAGCAGGCGTCCAACTGTGGGAGGCTCCACATGGGGATTAGCTCATCCTGAGCCTAAGCCTGGAGGAGTCACTTTGTGTTTACACCCAGGAGTCTCCAGGAGGCAAAAATCCCAAATTTACAAACATTTAAAAACAGATTTCGTGACGGGAATCAAGGAAGCAGACAAAGATCTTAAAGCACCACATAATACTCATTTCCAGAGCTTGTAAATCTGAGCTTCAGCCCTTTTGGGTTTACAGTTTAATTTAATGTCCCAATTCCAATAAAAGAACCGCTTTAATACCTTCTGCACCAATCTGATCAAATTATTCACCACAGGAGTCTTTTTTCCTGCTCCACATGCAAAACCACATGCAGTTAATAAGGGTTCCCTCCTCTGAGTCCCAAGTCAGTCACCACCGCCGCTGCAGAGTGAGTCATCTGACGCTGCACCAGGGAACCCTAACCCTAACCCTACTCTGTGTGAGAGTGCGGACATTCCTGAAGTAGGTTCTGCTGCCACGGTTACAGTTGCCGTCGCTCTGTGTGGGTCATGCGGGGGTTTGTTTGGGGAAAACAGCAGTGGGGCGGTCCGACGGGTTGGTCTGAAACTAAAACTAACTCCACAATGTTCTCAAGCTTTCAGACGCCACGAACAATGGTTATACAATTAATATTACATTATTTAACAAGGTAGTGTTTGGCACGTCCAAAAGGTATAAGAGAAATCAATTAGTAGAGTTTTCTGAAAATGTATTTCATAGGCAGCCGTTCGCACCTCCCTCCAACTCATCCACTTCTTTTGCGCAATGAGGCGACAGTCCCTTGACCTCCTCCGACCAAACGACCAGCAAAGTTCACGCATATGAAATTTCAAGCTTGTACATGTAGACATGCGACATAAGAAAGTCGAAAACCTTTCGACTTTAGTCGATTGTGCTGCCGTCACGTCTCGTGTTGGGTTCACCCAGGATGGCAGAAAACGTTTTTGCCTTGTGCAGCCGTTTTGTCGGTGTCGGCGTGTCGAGCCCTTCACCCTGAAACTAAACTCCTCATGCACCAACCACTCCTCCCTCCACAGACCCGGACCTTCCACTTTAGATCTCTGAAGGATTCGGCTGATGTCAAGGAGTCCATGAACTCCCAACATCTCACTTGATTTTCCATATTACCTGAAGCCAAAAAAAAAAAAGATGGTGGGACTATTCATTTACCAACATGCATTTGTGTCCAAAACCATTTACCATTTGACTGCATCTATTGTATTTTGTGGTTTTAATGTGACAAAATGTTACTTTTGTTCAAATGTAACATTGATGCCAATCATATTGAAGCCTCTCTAAGTGACTAATGCCACACAGTTTTAGGAGGTTGGTTTTCTGGGTCTTCAGTCTGTCCCTGTTCTACTTGATCAAAGTCACATTTCTCAGAGTCACGTGTCCCTCCGCCGGGCCAGAGATCTTCTGAAGTTTCAAAACAAACCGCAGACAGAAGCACATCTAGAGCAGCACGTAGCTCACACCCCTTTGGGGTGAGAGGTCAAGGGGGCTGGTGGGATTATGGCGCATTAAATCCTCCACTTGTCCCTTTTCCTCCCCTCAGCACCGTCCTCGCTTCTTGAAACTGTTCTTGACATCCTGAAAACACTCCTCACCACTTCAGCAAAGTAGCTGCTGTAATGGTTTTCACTCGGTGCAGCTTAAACGTCGGTATGGTGGAACTGGTTCTGCATTTTTCCATCCATGCCACTGTGAGGAAGGCGGCTGCATTCCTTTGCCCAGAGTGAAACTCGGTGTCACCTTCGCAGCACTTCATTCCTTCTCGCCGAAAATGATTTGTTTGTGTTGACTGGCAGACTGCAACCTGCAACCAGACATGGGAACACCACTGAACTGAGATGACAAAGGCAGATAGCAACAAAGTTCTGCTTGCCTAAACTTGCCTACCCTAATTAAGAGCATTGTTTACAGTCAACCTGCTGTGATCAATGAACATTGTCATTTGGAGAAAATGTGGAATAGTAGCTGTAGAGGACCAGAGTCATTCATCCATTCATTGTCTTTAGCCGCTTGGTCGTGTCTCTATCAGCCGTTGGATGGCAGACAGAGATACTCTTAGAGTACTCAGCTGATCTCACAGTCATGTTTGTAGGAAAACCCAGACAGAAACTGCAAATGCACAGGGAGAACATGTGAACTCCTTGCAGAAAGACTTCAAACCAACACGACAGAACAATTACAACGTGCCTGCTAGCAACACATTGCTGAAAATCCATTTTTCTGAGATGTGTGGTCCATGCTAGGTTTGCAGCCTCTATTTCCTGTTTCTTACAGCCAAACGTGGCATCAATACGAGACGAATTGATGCTTCACGCAGCCTGGTTGATTCGCTTCAAACTTGTAGATCACCGCAGAACCACAAAATTGACAATTGGGGCGAGTTAAAAATGTCTTCTCTCTATTTCACCAGCAGGAAGAACCTTCCAGACCGCTGAAGCCTGATTTCCACTGTTTGAAAACACTATGAGCGGCGGCAGCCTGTTCCGCCCGAGTGCTGAAAAGCAGCAAGCAGAGGAACCGGCATGGCCGCCGCCACGCCAGGCTCTGCGCGGACACATTCAGTCGCCACTCAACAAGGAGAAGTGTTGACCCTGTGCGGTTGTGACCTCACACCATAACAGACTCACTGTCACCCAGTCAGTGTGTCTGCTGAATATAGAGGGGGGGGAAAAAATGGAACGAGTGCATTGTTTGTGTCTGAAAATTATTCAGATTTTTCAGGTGGACTATTTCCCCTTCATGCAAATTGAGTGTGACAGGCACGCCGGAGCAGGTGTTCACCAAACGCTGAGGCTTTTTCCATGCTAACCTGAGGAGCTGAATGCTGTCTGGTTTGACGTCTGACAATCTGGGTAGAGATTTTGGCAGGAATGCACGAAACTCCTCACAGGAACCCGTAAGTCCAACTCTCTGCTTGCAGACACAGTTGCAAGCACCTGAGGTCAGGTTTTATCGCTGCGCTGCTTCCTGTTTGCTTCCTGTTTTTTTAGACAGGAAAAGAAGCCTTGTCTTTCTTTCTTCCTCTTGTCGTCCTTCCAGTCTTTCAGGATTTTTTAAAACTAGCAAAAGCAACTTCTCCCAGGTCTTTGTTGCCTCCTTCAGCCTGTGTGTCACACAATCAAAGGCAAATCAGGAGGTTTTTTTTTTTAGCTCATACACCTCAAGCCAAAAAAATTGTTGCAAAAGCATCAAATGTCCATTATTATTTCTTAAAACCAGGCGTTCATGTTAAACGTTATCTGTCAAGGGATATTAATGCAAATACTTCACACACAGTAACAACAATAACAACATATTTTCAGACAAATATTTGTCAGCAGACACAATATCTTTCACTGGTGTGCATGCGAGTCATGCTGCATGTATTCGCCATGGTAGCAATGCATATTGTGTGTTTGTGTGTAACACTCTGTATTTCTGTGTGTGTTGTGGAGCTACACCTCCAGCATGAGGAACGGACCGCCATCAAAAATCTCCAAATTGTAATTTTTTTGAGAGCTTAGATTTTACGATGGAGTACAGTTTGCCCCCAGTTTAAACCAGTTCAAACTGAAAGTCTTAAACTTTAAGATAGATAGATAGATAGATAGATAGATAGATAGATAGATAGATAGATAGATAGATAGATAGATAGATAGATAGATAGATAGATAGATAGATAGATAGATAGATAGATAGATAGATAGATAGATAGATAGATAGATAGATAGATAGATAGATAGATAATTATTTAATACTCAGTGAGTTTTCTAATATGCTTAATATTTTTAAAGACTATTATTCTTTTTTTGCAAGTTTTTTTTTTTTTTTTTTTTAGATCATTTTGTGAAAGTTATTGACATAAACACTTCTACTCCAATTACAACTCAGAATGCCCCATAACAGGTCAAACAACAAGAGGGCAGAGAATACTTTTTGCAAGCGGCAGCTCAAATAGTTTCTCATCATTAGCTTAGTCTGCAGTGATCTTTCATACCGTCTCAATGATGTGCATTGTTTGTCTGCGTTTGCGACCTGCAGCACGATCTGAAACCGCCTCCAGTCTGAGTCATGCCAGTTGCGTCCTCAGCATGATCCTAGCAAAGGTCTTCTTTAACTGGACGCTTGGAAATGAGGCAGATAAGTGTTTAAAACACGGGTGCATGTCAGAGGTGAAATGCACGCAGCCGGACAAAAACGAAGTGCCCACACGAGACCCACACAACAAACTAAAGGCGGCAAATACAAAAAAAAAAAAAAAAAAAAAAAGCAGAGGAAGGGTCAGGAAGTCACGAAACAGCAGCGTGTGGGCAGGGCGCATGAAAAACAGCAGGGATTCGTGTTTCGAACAACAATCCCGAGCAAGTCTGTCATTTTTACAGCCTGACACATCGAAGCGAACCTGCCATTCGCTGGCTCAGCAAACAGAAAAGAAAAGGTGACAGTGAAGCTCGTGATGTGGCATTGTGGGCTGAGTTGGTGTGAGAGAGTGAAGATGGAGTCCTGACACGACGCAGTGTCAAGCAAATACTTCAAGTCACTTTCTTTTAGTACTATATTAACACCCCTTGAACTCTCAAGGGGAAACGTATATAATAAAGGGACATTTGCATAAATATTCTCCTTCTTAATAATAAAGCAGAATTTGAAGACGAGACACTGAACCCAAGATGAGGCACATTAAGATCAACTCTGTCTTTTTTCATTTGGCGCTCCGTTGAAAACGTTCCCAGTCGTTCCTCTTGTTCTCCTGACAGCGATCGGTCTGAACTGCAGTCGCCATTTGTTGCTTTTGTTGCTCTTCCAATAAAACAGTTTCATTGGGTTTGACCAATACTTCCCAAATAGTGAGAACCGGGACTTAAAGGGATACCGTTAGTTATAAAAGTAGACCTCATTTGGGAAATATTTATCTTACATGTAAGAGCAACGCAGTAACAACACTGTAGGTTATTTAGTATTTTACCGTTTTTAATCAAATGTTTTCACAGGAACGTCGCCGTGTTGTTCACGCTGCAGTGTACTGTAAATTAGGATTGATATAGCTGATCATGGCCCAGATTCCCTTCCAGATGTTGAACTAGAATTTTGTGAAGGTTAATACGTTTTTGCACACAGATAAAAACGGATCTGGTCTGATTTCATTAGCAGTTTTATTTCTGTATTTTTGTCAACTTCGCTTCCTATTTTCTTTGGTAGAGTCGGTGAAGAGCCTGTTGTGACTAGTAGATTTGGTAAGATTGGTTTTATGTTGATCATTTATTCTGACGCCACAGGCCTGTTTCGCCTTGCAGATGTTTTCCACTTACACACATCATCCTGGACGTAGGTCAAAACTAGAACTTCATCAGACGCTCATCAGACACACATGCCTGAGGGATTTGTGACTTGCTTCTCCACATGCAGGAGTGGGAAAGCCTACAGGGTTTGTTTGTGCTCTTTTTCATCAGGGAGGAAAAACTGACTAAAAGATTACTTTGCTTTTTGCACTGTGCAAAAGTTTTACGGGTTTTTTTTTTTTCATGTTTTCCGTCCGAGCAGCCAGAGCTCGTTTATATCTTCCAGAGCCGTCTCCATCAAGGCGGATCTCCGGACTTTCTGAAGCTCTTTGTTTTGCTTTCGTGCCCCGTGGGCAGGCATTACCGCACAGTGATAAAATCTGCAGCTGTTGGGGGGGGGGGAATAAATAGGAAACAGTTTGTGCAGCTTTCCCATCTGGTCTTACTAAAAAGAGGAGGAGACACTCAAGCTCCAGTCTGTTCCAACTAGTTCTTCCCTCTCGACTCCATTCATAATTTACTGCCCCGGTGTTTCGGTAAGTTTACAGAGAGAAGGCAAGCAAAGACGAGCCTCCTTCTCTCCTGCTTGTTTTCATCATCCAGCACAGAGCCCTCTCCCCCCCACCACCCCTGGTTGTCTGGTTGCCCTACTTTCTCGCTGTGGAGAGGCAATAATCAGCCTCCTCATCTCTGTTGCTGCAGATTTTTTATGGCCATGCCTGCAACGCCTGCAATCTAAACCATCTGCACCTCACAGCGTGCCGTTTATTGAAGAGGCTGTTTATTTACGAGAGGTGCGCCGGTATTTTTTGGCCCATATTTTGAATTCAATAACCTGGTATCGAAATGCGGAACAGCGGGCCTTCGAACACTTTGTGATATTTTGGACAGGACATGTTGTTAAGCATCTGCATCGGGCCTGTGAAATCAACAAGAAAATCTAGGTCAACATGCTCCTTTTTATGAAATACTGAAACTAAAATACAAGACCATGCACATGCTGCGAGACGTAACTAGTCCTTTTTTTCCCCCAATAACATTGTTACAATCTAATAATTACTAAACTACAGGCCCACAGCACCACAACTCCTCCACTGTACTTAACATTGGGCAGAAGGTGCTTTTTGTAGTCTTCATTCCTTAGTCGTTCGTTTCCAGCCATGCCTATTCCTCTTTAATCAAAATCCAGCTTGTTTGCCTAGAGAGTCTGGTGCGGTTGGGGAGGTGTGAATGTGCAATCGAACCTAAAGGGCAAACTCCGGTTCGCCTGCGAACCTCGGTCTGGGTTTTGGTCGAAGTGAACTCTGCTTTGGTTTGAACGGATATGTGAACGCCAAGCGGAGCGAAGGCAGCTCCAAGCGCATTAACCGTACTATCATACAGAGTATTCTGGGTAAATACAACCAAAACAAATGCATGAGTCCAGCACTAGTGGGAGAAATGACTTGTGGTCTTTAGCCAAAGATACAAAAGAGAAATCCTACAACCGCTAAAATCTGACGACGACTCTCCAGTTTTGTTTACATTTGATGAGGAAATGTAAATAATGTCTTCTTCGGAGAGCTAGACACTTGTTCATGAAGCAACTTTGGACCCATTTACACTTTGAAAACCAGGGATTGTTCCGTTTCATAATTCCGTGTGCATTGTCCTGTTAAGAGCGAAACAAATAATTGCTTCACCGTTATCTATTGGTGCAGATAGAATCCGTAGCTAAAGATAAACAATTCGTTCTCATAATTGAAATAAATGTTCAGTATTGTTTTTACCCCCCAGATGTTTAGTTTTGTGGTTATTTCATATTCCCGTGAAAACTGTGATGATGAGGATCCTTGTGTAGAGAATTAGCCGAGCTTTCTGACTCCGATTCTGATTGACCTGTAACGGATTCTAACTTTTGAACATATTTGATTTTGCTGAAGTGGAACTCAGTGCCCTTATGACTAAAGTTGTTTTCTGTGACGCAGATTTGTCTGTGCAGCCGACTATTTGCATTTCTTTGTTCTTAACGTTTGAAATAAATGATTGTTCCCCCTTAAAAACTTGTCGGTGCGGTCATTCGTGTCAGGCTCCTTCAGAAACCTAGACATTAAAATTAAATGATCCCATTTAATTAGGAAAACCAGTAAAGTTGCTACAATTAGATTCCTAGTAAATGTTGTTTTGTCTGAGCAGTTAGATGAGAAATTGGACTTTTGAGAAAAGAGACTTTAGAGTTAAATGTCAATTTAAAAGTACATGAAGATGTAATGCTGATGCTGAAACCGTTTGACTCATTTGGGTGGCACCGACTAAAAGCCTGGAGAAACACATTTGGAGAATATATAATAACATTTACATCCTGAAAATGATTTATGATCCCTGACACAACATGAGCTCATCTTTAATCTGAATATGCAGCCCAACATTTGATTTTACGAAGCAAGACGGAAGCGCTCAGCTCTTGCCGGTAAAGGAGATTGTGTTTGCGCAACTCAGGTGGAGCAGGGTGCAGCTCCGTCACGTGCTGAACGTCAAGGGCTTCCTTTATTACACCTGGAAAACTGCATATCCACGTCACAGCTTCAACACTTTCATCCCACATTCCTGAAACTCAGCCATAGCCAGCATGTCTTGTCCGTGCAAATACAAACACTGCTCAGACGGCAGCGCCTGAGCCACGCCCCGGAGTACGCCTCAATCCGGTTTCTCTGTAATTCCGATCCGGAGAACACAGCTCAGCTCCTAGGAACAGACAATCTTCACCCGCTGGGCTCGTTTAAATGTTTAGCCACCTGCTAATTGTTCGTTCTTAACATCTGACCCCAGAGCACCAACGTGTGCATAGAGAATGTTTAAAGTTGACCCACACCAGTGTTCTAATGCTGTTTAGTCCAACAAGGTCCATTGGGAGCAATTAGACGCCTGCAGAGGTCACAGAGGTTTCTCTTTTTCATTTCTCCACCCTGGTAAACATCGTGTCACCCCACACTTCCCAGCACTCGCCAGTCAGGATTACTGCTTCCTGAACCAGGACCTTCCTTTTCCAAACAAAGTATGGCGAATAAACTCTTCGCTCCCTGGTGGTAAAGCCACACCGACACTGACTGTCCGGTGGTTTCCCTGGACGTTTTTCAAAGCTTTAAAGCCACAATCGAGCAGTTCAGGTCAGAGGGGAAACGCAGGTTTATGCGGAAATTGAGATATTCAGCTGAAACAATCCATTTTTTTTTCCTAGAAGAGAAAACAGACGCCGTGTTACATTCATCTGGTGCTTGTTCACAACAGCTCAGGAGAGGATAAGGCCACCAGTTACCAGGTGGCTGTCTGGACAAACCATTCAGGAAAACATGTCGTCCTTCAAACTAAATACTATGAACCAAAGTTACTGCCTGAATAAAGCATTTTCATTTTTCATTTAAAATGATCCCTCACTACATTTTTTTTTGTCTACAACAGTAAAATAATTCCAAAGCGCCTTCCAGGTCAGAAGCTTGTCATTTTTTTGTAGACTGCATGGTTGTTTATGTGTTTATTAAAATTCTCCAACTGAACTCAATGATTTCTCGGGGTTGGAGGCACCAAGGGTAAACCCCACCACCACCTTATAGCTTTAAAGTTATGCCAAAAATTATTTTCCTAAAACTTCTGTTACAGCAATATTACAACACCTGTTCATGGAGGTGGAAGATGATATGAAGGAAAGCACAGTTCCCGATAGTGCCTGTCCTTTTCCAGGAGGGAGGTCGCAGGGTTTTGTGGGTTTCTTTTTGAAATAAAACCTGGTTAAAAAAAAAACAAAAAAAAAAAAAAACTGAATTCCGAGAAGAACCATCGACATACCATAAGGAGTAAAAACCAGTCTGAACAAGCAATGCGTCGTTTGCTTGCAGTGACAAAAATGGATAAAATATCTGTGATGTCAAAAAGACTGAAAACTCTTGTGACGCTTATCTGTGGTCGTGTTTTAAGTTTTTACTTCCAGGTAATGTTTCTGTTTACCAACACGCCAGAAGACCGAAGTCAAAGATTACATTTACCCTGAAGACAAAGTCGAAAGCCAAACTGGAATCCTTCAATGGGAAAAGCTAATTAAAAACACCCTCCTACTGTTTTCCTGAATTGTTATCAGCAGGAAAGTGCTTCACCTCACAGATTCAAAGAATTTATTACTAGAAGAACAGACCTGGAGGCGTGTGCTTTGCTTTTACTCAGCTTCACTTTAACAAGCACAGGGCAGCTAGCCAGAGTGTTTCCACACAGCTAGAAAAGTACCACACACACACACACGCACACACACACACACACACACACCCACACACACCCCTAATCATACACATTCCCACACAGGATGTTTTGTTTGTTTTAAACGGGATTATTTTTAACGATGGGTGCCCCGGCCAACTCAACACTAAAACGGTGTTTCAGGGAACCCTACATGTTTTGTGTTTTGTATTGCTGCGGACAATGAACGCGCCTCTGCTGTGAAAATTCTGACCCCACGATTTCAGGTGTGTCCGACGCAAACGTTTTTTTCACCGGCTCAGGCCCGGGCCTCCGCTCGGATCCAGCGTTTCGGGAGACCAGAAAGGACCATTTTTTTGAAACCGGATCACAGAGCGGGATCAATTTCCAAAACGCTGGTTTCGTGATTCATGTCTTTTTTTAAAATGATGATACTGGTCCTCGTGCCGTCTCTCTATCCTGTATGTGCCAAATATGGCGCATTGGTTGTTTTTTTGTGTGTGTTGTTCTGTTGCAGTGTTTCAGCACCTCTGAGTGTCCTGGCCTGCCTAAAACATTTAGGCTTTGCTGGGCTCAAACAAAGTTCACACAAATCAAAATGCCTTATGACAAATGTGTCATGGGAGTGGGATTATGTAAATGGGAGTCAAGGAACTCCCTGCTCCTCATCGCATGGGAACATTTACCATCTCCCTTATTTTTCGTCACCACGTTCATTTAATTTGTGTCAACGAGGAAGTAAAAATAGTCCTTCGCGGTTCGCGCGTGGACAAACGAGACTGTGGGCGGAAGCGTGCAGGCATGTGGTTGGACTATTTAGAGAGAACAAACCGAATTCACTTGCAGTTTGTTTCTATTCATGCTAGAAGGTTGTAGGTAGTCTAAGAGGAGGCCCATGGCAGAGCGGTGTCCAGGGACTGTCAGGCCGGCCGTTGACAGGAGCTCAGCCAGGGTCTGGTACTATAAACACAACCGAATACCAGCTGGCAGAATACCACTTCAATTTAAATGATTCAAACTATCGTCCATTTTTAAGACCTCCTTGTGCTTTTACCTTCCTGGTTGTCATTAGACGTTGCTTCAATATGTCAACGTAATGTCCTTTCCTCATGATGCCACTTATTTTGCGAAGTGCAAGAAATATCACTGACACGTGATGCTGTTATGTTGCTTTTTGTAGAAATGACTTCTTCACCTCTGAGTGGCCTTTCGGCTCGTGTTCGGCTCCCCTTCCTGTTTCATCCGCTCTTTTCAGAAGCTCTTCTCGTCTTTGCTCCGGGGTTATAGGTCACAAATAAGTTTGAAATATTTTGGTTAGAGTACACTGCTAGATTGTCTTTAAATAGCTGGCTTAAAGGTGAAATCATAAAAGAAAAGGAAAACAAAAAAGACAACAACTCAAAAATGCTAAAGGAACAATAGAATAGCAAGTTGATTTATTAATAAGTTCATTTATTTTTAAAGACAACCTTAATAAAATGAATCAATTTTTAAATACTTTTAAATGCTATATACTTAATCATTTTATTTTATTTTTTTAACTTAAACAGAAACGCTAACTTGCATTTTTAAATGTTTACTTAAATGCTATTTTTAAAATGCCAACCCAAATGCCAAATTGTACTAGCTCATTTTGTTTTTAATGCATCCTAATACGCCCAAGTCACTTGCATTTAAATGCAAACCTAAATTTCAAATGCTTAACTTGTTTTGAAGTCTAATTTAAATACCAACTTCTTTTTAAAGAACTTATTTCTTAAGCCTCACTGAAATACAAAATGCTAAGTTGTACCAAATGCTAGCTCACTGTTTTTAGGTCCAACAGTTTAGCTAAACAAGTTGTTTTTGAAAGTTAACTAAAGTGCTGCAGCTATGCCAAACTTAGCTAGCTACATGCAAACTTGGTTATTAGATTTCAACCTAAATGCTACCTGCCAGCAATTTTGCTTTGTTTTTGTTTCTAATTGAAACTCAAATGCCAAACACTTTTAAAAACTGCTATCTAAATGGTAAGATAACTTTGACTCCTCGACTCCTGACTTGTTTTAAAATGTTTGTTTCCTCCACTTTTTAAAAAAAATAGGACATTTTAGCACTTGTAAAAGCTTTTCAACATGACATCTCTGTCCATTTTTGACGAAACGTTTAATTTTCTCTCTTCAGTCTGCATGGTGTGGACTCGGTTCTTAAAAATGCTGAGCAATCGTTGCATTGCTGTGCCAAAGAAGTCCTACCCTGGACCGTGGGACGGAGGAACTGCCACTTCGCAGCCGTCAAGCCACTTAGTGGAGCAGAAGCTGGAAGAGGAGCTGGAACGGTGTGTTCCAAAACAAACTTCACTGCCTCGTCAGCTACAGTGGACACGTGGCTTTTGTTGTGCCTCAAACTCTGTTCTGCAGGGACTGATTTTCTGCCATCGCTCGAGCCGAAATCCCATCTCACGCTCTGCTCGCGTCGACACCAATACACACAGGAGATGAACGTGTCTTTATTCAATAAATTCTCAGTGGATTAGCGGTTGGATTCGGCAAAGCTCAAATCGAGGCCATTAGCGGTTTGCATAAACACAGAACATGACAAAACGCATCAGAAGCCGCAGCTAGAGATTTACTGGAGGGCGCTGCCCCCACCTGTTCAACACGAGGAACAAAAAATCTAACCGTTCTATAAGTAGCAAGTATCTTAAATGCCTAAATGTGTCCTCCAGCAGAACAAATAACCCAGATTAGACAAACATAATGTTGTACTTTAAACATCTTCAACCTTGTGAAGAATGCTGCTGCCCCTTGAACTCAGCCAGCTGCTTCTGCAGGTGGAAAATTTCATCCAAAGTCTGCCTGAAAAAAACGAGACGGTTTGATTATCTTTAACGTTTTGTTTCACGTAAAGAGGAAATAGATGACTTTGGGGCGATGGCTTTACCTGTGTACGGCCTGGACCCTGCTGAGCTGGCAGCGCAGCCGCTTGGCGATGGCTTCATAGCGCCTGGTTTGGATCTGAAGGAGAGAAAATCATCAGTGAAACGTTTTCATTTCGGGGGATAATTCAATCCTCTGCTGTACCTCGATATCTCTCTTTAGCTTTGCATGAATCTCAAACTCTTTCTTCAGTTGTTCCCTTCCTTCGGCGATGGCTGTCTTCCACTCAGAGATCTCTCTCTTCAGGGCATCGATTTCCTCCTGGACAGAAGAACATTTACAAAAACCAACTACTTTTAAAATCGTTTTGTGTATGTTTTGCACCTTAGCCGTTTGCAGGGTTATCCCGTTTGGGTTTTGAAGATCCTCCTGGAGCTGTTCCTTCTCCTGCCTCAGCTTCAAGACCAGCATCCGGTTCTCCGTCAGCTCCCTGTGGGCCTCCGTCTGGCTCGCAGCCTGCAGGACGGCGTCTTTGTGGCCTTTCATCTTGTTCCTGTACGCGCTGAATTTTTCCAGAGCGGACCGGGCGGACTCCTCCTCGTCCTGCAAGAGCACGTTCAGCTTTACGTTCTCCTTGTTGATGCCGGCACAGCGGTCCTGCAGCAGCGCTCTCTGCTTCTCCAGATGCTCCATCTCTCCGTCCAGCAGGCGGATTTCTCTCCACCTGGACCTCAGCCGGCGCTCCACATGTGGAATTTCCTTTTCAACGGCATCCAGAGCTGCCTTCAATAGAAATGCACTGAATCATAACAGCACGATATGACAGACACTGCAGAACTGCAGTGGCTCGCAAAAGTATTCATACCCGTCCAAAAGTCGCCTGTGAGCAAAGTTTCATCAGACAAATGGTGAAGTTGTACCTGCAGGGATTTCAGAGTTTTCTGTTTCTCTCTCAGGGTCTCGGTCTGGGTGTGGCTGCGCTGACTGACATCCTCCACTGCCTTGGTTAGTGAAAACCCACAGGATTCCTGGGAGCCTGAACACGTCACCATAAATAAAACACCTCAAATCGCGTGTTAAGCCAACTTTCTTTTTTCTGTTCCAGCTGGACTAGAAATGAAAACACTTCATGCGTGAATACTTTTCATATATATATTTTCCGGTCGAGGTGAAATATGATGTGTGCAATATAGCCAGAGTTTGAGTTTGTACCACAAATTTGAACTGAAATGTAATTGTTTCCGTATTGCCCGTTAGTCGTGAAGCTAATATGCTAGTCGGCTAAGAAATATTAGGCTAATATTTAAACCTGCTTGGTAAAAAAAAATATATTTGTTAACATTCCAATATTTACTTCAGCATTTTTGCAATATTATTTCCTAACCTTTGTTATCCGGGAATTCCGACATTTTGTTGCGAACACGGAACCCTACAACGCTTTCTGACTTATTTATCACAACTTTATGTAACCGATGAAAACAAAGAGACTGATTAGGAGGACACAGATAAGCGCCTACTATAACCCAAAGATAAAACTACATTTCCCAGAAGTTTTTATTGCTAGAATTCCGGCTACTTCCGGTGTGTGCTTGCGTCATCAGCGCGCGCCGGAAGCAACATTTTCTTCCTCACCGGGGCTCCTAAAAATGAGCTGAAATGTTTCCCCCTCGCTGGTTCGGACTGTGCTGTCGCCGCAGCCGTGTACTTTCACGCCGTGGGTTTCCGTGGGGGGCCCCGAAGGGCCACAGCAGGCTAAGATATGCGAACTTTACAGAGGTGCAGCTCGGAGGCACCAATGCGGTCCCAAAACGCCTTTCGCATTGCGATGCAGGGGATTTGTACAACAACAACTCAGTTCAGAGGTACCTGCAGAAACTGATGGAGCAACACAGAGACGTCAGCCGGAAGCTACGACACGATCACCTCTGTGATTCAGACAGGAAAGCGCTGCTGAAGACGCACACAGAGCTGCTGCCTGTTGCTGGTCTGTTTGGGAGCATCGAGCAAGCCCAGAAAGACTTGGAGGAAGTCCTTTCGCTTCTGCGCAGTGAGTAGTGACTGAAACCTTTCGTATTCCTAAACGTAGGGGTGGGATATTCGTGTCTTTGGTTCATTTTGAACTTGTGCATACTCAGCCGGTACTGAGGATGGAGATCCAAACCTGATCCAGCTGCTCAGAGAGGAGGAGGCGCAGATCTGCAGCAACATTCTGACCTTGAGAAAACACGTGAGTCCCGTGCAAACATCTACAGAGCTTTAATGTCAAGGTCAGTGTTTATTTTTTATTTTTTTTTGCATTCAACACATTAATATCAGTAGGAGCTGTAAAAAAACAGGAAACAAACCTGTGGTTCCAAGCTAAAACACCGTTACCAGCATAATACCTGATGCTGACTGGTTTCAGGTATGTCTGTCCACCATTAGCCAACCAGTGGAAGGTATATTGTGCTTTCTAAAGATGGAACCCAAAGCCAACATTTAATGATTAGATAGTAGCTCAGAATGGATCCTTGCGGTACGCCAGTAAGGGGCACAGAGGCATCGAGCAGAAGAAACATCAGTTGAAACTCAGATATGATGTAAAACTGTACGATTTGACCCCAACCAGCTCTTCCTGTTGTCATACTTAAAACTGTATTTCCGCTCCAGTTAATCAAAGCTCTTGTGCCCGTTGACCCTCTCGACCCAAGCGACGTTGTGCTGGAGATTGTCTCGGGACGAACAACAGGAGGTAGGAAAGAAAACAGGCCTATTTTCCTTGGCTTTCGAGCATCAAATTCTGGTTCCTTCATTTCATTTTCCACGTTTTCTTTGGCAGCAACAAGATCCATCACTGCTTTAATATTGAAAAATCCACGAATGAAAATGAAAATCGGTTAACCTTTGGTTCTCAAACGATGATTCTTGACTCCGTTTCAGGTGACGTCTGCCAGCAGTTCACCAGGGAAATGTTTGACATGTACCGAGGCTTTGCTTGTTACAAGAACTGGGACTTTGAGGTTCTGAACTACTCGCCTGCAGAGTACGGTAAGGTTACCCAACCGAAAGAGTTTAATAATAGCACCAGTGATACCAATTAGATTTTTGTTTGCATTTCAGTAAAAAAAAAAAAAACAATCCTAAAGTTGTGTGGCCAACATTGCTTAACTAGGCTTGAAAATGGACTAAATGCAACAGTCTCTCTTCCGATTGGGTTTGATTGATCATAGTCAATCTTTACTGTGCTCAGATACACAGAGCAATGACAGTTGGCTGTCTTTAGGTGGACTGCACCATGCGGCAGTCAGGATAGCCGGGGATAATGTGTACATGCACCTGAAACATGAAGGAGGAACACACCGGGTTCAGAGGATCCCTGAGGTGGGCCTCTCATCCAGGATGCAGCGGATCCACACTGGAACTATGTCGGTCATCATCCTGCCGCAGCCAGTGGAGGTACACCCCAAACGTTTACCTCGCTTCTCTCTCTCTCTGACGCTAACCTCAAACTCTCTCTGTAGCTGGACGTCCACATTGACCCAAAGGATCTGCGGATCGACACGTTCAGATCACGGGGCCCTGGCGGCCAGAGTGTCAACACGACGGACAGCGCCGTGCGGATAGTTCACCTTCCTACAGGTCCGGTCTGCCAGAGGTCTTCCTGAAGTTACTGAGGAGCCGTTCCAGCTATAAACATGTCAGTCCCAACAGGAATGGCGTCCGAGTGCCAGCAGACGCGCTCGCAGCTGCAGAACAGAGACACGGCCATGCGCATGTTGAGGGCCAAACTCTACCAGAGCGTGATGGGCAAGGAGACCGAGCAAAGGCACACGGCGCGAAAGCAGCAGGTCAGGACACCGTTGAGAATCTGAATGACCAGACAAAAGTTCTCCAGAGAGAACATCACCCTAAGGAAGATGTTCTTTGGACCGATGAGACTAAAACAGAATTATTTGGACACCAGAACATTTTTGGCAGGAATCAAATACAGCATTCCAGAAAAACAAGAAACAAACACCAAAAACTCCTAATTACATTAATAAGTCCCTCCAGTCTTTCAACAAATCTGCAAAACTCACTCAAAATTTACAGATTCCCCCTTTTTTTTTTTTTTTTGACTTTTACTGCAAATTTTTCTCAAAATTGGCCAAAAACATTGAGTTTAGATGACTGCTGCCTCAGCCTTACTTGACGTCACGTTATACTCTGGGATCGACATGGCGATTGATAAAAAGTCACATTTAACCTCATACATTAGCACAAATATCATAAAAAGTTCTTAAAATACCTCTAAATGGCGCCAGAAAATCTGTGATTTTGGTTGCTAAAAAAAAAAAACACCAAAACAATCGCAAAATCCTGAATGGACTCATCATTGTGAAAAGATGTTAAATATGATTTCATTTTAAGAAACACTAACTGCATGCTGAAAACAAACAGCTATTTGTTGATATTTTGACATTTGCGTTAGTTTTATCAATACATCCTGGGACAAGCGGCCCTTTAGATTTTTGATGTGGCCCAAAATGAAAATGAGTTCGACACCCCTGCTCTAAAAGTTTGAAGGAGTCTCTCTGTCGGTTCTTTAAAATTTGAAGGTGCACGTACATTTCGTTTGTTGGAGTGGAAGAAAGATTCCACTGTGCTACCTGAATAAAATACCGGGAAGTTCCAGGCCTAGTCAAAGCTCAGCTTTTCTCTGTTATCAAGGTGGGCACACGCAGCCAGGCAGAGAGGATTCGCACCTACAACTTCAGCCAGGATCGAGTCACCGACCACCGGACAGGATACACCACCAGAGACATTAAGGTCAGATAAGAAGCAAATGTTAATATCTACCTATGTCTGCCTGTAAAATTGATTTGATCACAAGAAATGTTAACTTAGGGTAAAGTTCGCACTACTTGATGATGACTGAGTGTAGAGCAGGTTTCAGTTTGTGTTTCTGACCAGCAGTCAGAAAAAGGTGAACTTGTGACTCGTGTCCAGCTAAACCTCTCATGCATTTGGTTTTCAGGAGTTCATGAGAGGAGGGGAGGAGCTGGAGGAGCTGATCTCAGACCTGCTGGAGCATTCAGAGCAGGAGGCTCTGCTGGAGGCGGTAGAGATCGGCAGCTTTGTGACCGGACAGCCTGCAGACTGACGGACGGATGGACAGACAAGTAGGGCAGCTGGACTGATGAATGAAAAAGTAGACAATGAAAAAGGAAGTAAGGGTGCACCGATACATTGATGTCTTCGTTTAATAAGTCACCCCATTGTTGCTGACTCAGAAACTATTTATACAAAAAAAAAAAAATCTGCATTGACGAAAATCAGAATTGGCAGGTCAGACTTCTTAAAGATGGATGATCGGCCAGAAAACTGCAATCAGTGAACCTTTACAAACGGACGAGCGGATGGACAGAAGATGACCGGAAAGGTGGAGGACGCAACTTTTACACTACCAGATTCCACCCTTTATGCTTATCCCTCCATGCTTATCCCAAACCGGAAAACTGGTCAATGAAATTCCAGACCGAGTGGGAACTTCTCTCCATCACATCTGGAACCAGGCCCGCCACATCGGGACGCACGTCTCCATGCTGCTGCATATGTTTTTTTTGTTTTTTTTGGTATTAAAGCTGAACCGTCTGCCTTTCTGGTTATTTGCCAGTCAGGGTGTGGTGAAAACACCTATCAGCTCTACACACACACACACTCCCCACGTCACACCCTGTGTGTCTGTGCCAAGAGGCCAACAGCCCTGCTGGGCCTGGAGTGGGTTACATTGCCTTCTAATTGCTGGAAAATGATCATGTTGGATTGTCTCCATGTAATAAGATCCCAAACTATAGGAACGTTTCACTAACCTCTCTTCAAAATCACGACTTCAGTGCATAAGAAATACATTACGTTTTTAATCTGGCCAAATCCTGCTTATCATACATTCGGAAAAATAAAAAAACCTCCTAAAAAAAGTTCATATCAATCCATTGACATGTTCCTAGAAACTTTTACTTCCAGGAAAGTCTCCATCTGAAAGCTTCTGCTGGAATCAGTCGTCGTCGTCTCTCTGCCGGAGGCTCCTGTTCTTCCCGTTTTGGGTCTTGTTCCTCCGGAATGAGGCGGGTCCGCCCTCCTCTCCCAGAGAGGTGATGACACGTTCCTTGAACTTGGGTTTCGGTTCCGGCGGGAGTTCTGCCGGAGTGCTGGCCGCGCTCTCCTCCGTCTGGGGCAGCTGTAAATCCACTTTAGCACTGGGAAGCAGACAGGAAAACACCAGCTGATTACCTGTGGCCCACTTCATTCCATGTGTCGGGTTGGGGGTACTTACAATGGATCCTGTTTCTGCTGGACCCGTTCCCAGGCTCCGTACGGATTGGCTGCTCTGGGCCTTTTTACTGGAGTTCTTCCCACTGTCACCACCTGTGCTACTGTCTCTGGTTTGGGTCCTGACCTCTGCGCCGCTTCCTCTGGTTTTGTCTCTTTCTTTTCCTCTTCCAGAGCGTCTCCTGCCTCTTTATCCTCGCCTTCTTCTTCCGAGGGTTCAGCCTCTGTTTTTCTCTTCTAAAAACAAGAATTAAACTCACAGGTCTCGCTTTTCAAAATTCGCCCGAGCGTCGCCTTTATTTAATCTCACCCTGAAGTTGATTTTGGGGATTTTGGGCTCCGGATCCACTTCTCCCACCGTCTGCAGCTCCGGTGCCGACCCGTCGGACTCGGAGCGCTCCTCCCCTGCAGGCGCCGTCTCCGGCTGGGAACCCAGTTCCTCACCTGCATTCTCCTCTTTCTCTTGCTGGGTCTCTGGTTCCTCACTGGAAGGAAAGTCCGCCGGCTTCTCCCAGCTGGACTCTTAAGAGGAGACGAACAAAACCGACCCGGTTGACCTCTGGATCAAAGTTATAATAGTTAACTAAAACTAATGAAACAAGGAAAACTGTAATGGAGAAAACTTCTTGTAAAATGAAATGAATAAAAATGGCAATTAATGGGGGGAAAAACTATAACTGGAACTATATTTGGTGTTTATAAAACTAAAACATACTGAAATTATAGTACTCCATACTCCTGTCTGCACTTAGTCCACAAAACAGTGACAGCCAAAGTTTGGAGAAAACACCAGAGTCAGCTGGTTGTTCAACAACAATTGAATACGTTTCTTAAAAATGACCCAATCGACGTATTCATAATAATCACAATACAATACTATGACCTTTTTGAATTCTGCACCTAAAATGAACAAAAGTATGAAAAACAAAAGCCACTACTATAACTAACAAAAATTAAATATCAAACTTATGACTAATGGAAGCTAGCAAAACGGAGCGGGCTTAGGCAGGGACCCCCTCACCTCCTGTGTTTGTGTTGTAGAAGTACGTGTAGCCATCCGGACTCACAGCCTCCATCCAGGGAGAACCCGAGGAACTCTGAGGGGAAACAGGACCAGAACGTAGAGCTCAACGGGAAGCAGAATGTAAAGCTGCACAGGAACAAGAGCTTGAGGACAGAATTTACCTCAGACTGCTGGGACTGAGCAGAAGCTGAACTTCCTCCCTGGAAACCTTCGGGTTTTTCCCACTGAGACACTGCAGAACAGGAGAAATAAGCCGGAAATGGTTCGGGGTTCCGGCAGGAGGTTCTGTTGCATCAACCTGCCTCACCTCCTGTCACGGTGTTGTAGTAGTAGGTCTGTCCCTCATCGCTCTGGCCTTCCACCCAAACCTGCATCTCACTCGGTCCCTCTCTGGACTTCCTGCTCGCCTTCCATCCCTTCTTCTTCGTCTTCTTCTGCTGCTGCTGCTGCTGCTTTTTGGGCTGACTTCCCACCAGAGGTACAGGCTGATATTGAGAGGCTGCTCGAACTGGAGAACTCGATCCTGCAAAACACACTCAATTGAAATCCAAATAAAAAGCAAAAACACTTTTAATAACATGTTGCTGAATTACCATCTGATCCCCGTTGCATCCTCTTCAGATCTTCCTCGTACGCCTTGAGCGCTGCCTCCTCCATCGCTGCAAACTCCTTGGACATCCGCTCCTCCTTCTTTGCCTTTTCAACACTCTTTTTCTTAATCTGCACAGTGAAGGGCGGAGACAGATGAGCGGCTGCTGCTGGTCGGCCAATAGCAGGACAGTGTGGAAGTGTGGAGCTTATCTCTACTGCCAGTCCTGAGAATGATGCCAAATGAGGCACTTTCTCTCTGGCTGATCATCTGTAATGTTTATTTATGTTTATCCAAGTTCTAAACAGCAATATAGAAACAACATATTTTCTTCATTCACTATGCATCCATGGCAATATCCTGTATTTTCTTGCCGTCTCTTTCCAGTCAGTAAAATGTATTCCTGGCTCGATGCTTCAGTTTAAGTTGGTTCAAAACTACTTTATCAATTCAAAATGAAAATGATTTCATTTTCATTAAATAATAATTGCTTTGCTCAAGTAGAGTCCAAACTGGATTCTGTATAACAACACAAGCTGAGTATGTTTGTGAACTGATACTAGATATTATAGTATTAAGACAGGAAAATATTTTCGGTTTAAACTTTTATAACACGAGTAAAGCAACTACTATTTGTTTTTACCCCAAATGTATTTGTGCTCAATGTGTGTTAACTGGTTATTTGTCCCATAAATGAATATAAAATCAACATTTTTACCTCTGAAATTTTAGCAGCCACATTTTCTTTGTGATTCTTCCCTCTTTCATGGAACTCGATGCTCTGCAAGACAAACATTGGAAGTAGAAGCATCAAAGATTAGATCAAACATTAGAAGTAGCAGCATTACCTCCATAAAGGGATAACGATGTATGTTTCTGTAATACTCACAGGCTTGTTGTCAGCAATCCAGCACTTGCAGTACTGACAGAATTTCCTCGGCTGTGACTTCCAATAATCCGCCCTGGAAAAGGCACAAAGTTCTTGAATTAAAGAAGTGAAACACGCTGTCGTTTAGCTTTAGCCTTCGTTGCTAACGTAAAACACAACGCTGAATATTTAACCGGCCTGACGTCACAAATGCATACAGGTAGAAACCCGTGAGAGTTTTTTTTCCATTACGTACATTTCAGTTCTGCGTGGTCTAAGTAAGAAGAAACTGGTCAAAACGAGCTGAATATGAATACAACTGCCTTCCACATTTCAACAACCACAACACTGTCCTTTAGTGATTGCGTCATCATGCGTCGTCAAACCAAAAAAGCGTCCAAGTAAGAAAATAATGTATAAAGTTTAAATAATCATTTAAGGCTGACTAAACACAAAAAGTACGTACAAAAAGGAAGTAAGTGCTTCTAATAGCATAAGTAGGTTTTTAACATTTGACTCGTTTGTTTGACATCAGGTAACATTACCAATAAGGTGCTTCCCCCTGGTGGAGCATACGAAAACAACTACTCGTTTACCCTGGTAGTGTACTTGAAAATACTGTGAAAAACGACATATGGTGTCGTTAGACATGTTTTTTAATGATAGGCATTAATGTATATGAATCCCATATGGTCTAGCGGCTAGGATTCCTGGTTTTCACCCAGGCGGCCCGGGTTCGACTCCCGGTATGGGAAGACTAGCTTTTTACAGAATGGCTGCCTTTTTCAGCAACATTCTTAAGGATGCACTTTCGTGCATATGTACATATTGCAGTTTGAGGCATTACTGTCATGTCCTTGCTTTCGAAGTCAAAAACATGACTTTTATTCTGTGCGTCTCTTTGGTTTTATTCTTGCATATCTCTCCATGTCCTCTCCGTACTCCTCCTGGCTGTAATTAGTTGATTTTGACTGAGAGTGGCGCATTTCTTTAGCTGGCAACAGCAGCAGGAGAAGATGGAGGAGCTTATTTTTTCACAGGTTATCTGTCTCATAATATACTTTCATGACATGGAGGCAGATTTATATGTAAAAACCTTTTTCTTTACAAAGCTACATATGCCAAGATATGAATTGGCATATAATGGTACCATACCATGTTCAGGATGATATTGGAAGCATATCCAATGCTTCCAATAATGGACCATCCTCCTCATGAGACTGTCTTGCGAAAACAGAGTGTCTTCAGTCAGAGGCTTTTTCAGATTCGCTGTAATACAGACGACTACAGAAGACTTTCCTTCCATCAGCCATCTCTACCTATAATAACTGGTTGAAGAATCTTAACTAATACGAGTTACAACATTTAATCTCCCTTTGATAACAATAAAGTATTCTACATAGCTTAAATTTCACATTGTGAACTGAAATAACTGAACAACTGAAAAAAACGCACTACGATCAAATGTAATTGTCATACACAATGAAAACATTTTCTCTGTTTTAATGATACTGCTAAAAAAAAAAAACCTCACAAAATATAAAAGAAAGCGAAATAAAAAAAAAATCTTTCAGTTTATTTCTGTGAAAAGGCTTGCGTGCCCTTTTTAAAAAAAATTATTATTATTATTTTTTTTATTGCAAATAAAGAACATATCTGAACAATATAGAACATTGCTTGCGTGCACTTTTTTTTTTTTTTTTTTTTTTCCTTTTTGTAAACGACGCCATGGTTACGTCTGTTTTGAGAGCCACCGAAAACCGCCACGTCATCAGACCGCGTCAGTCCGCGCGCTGGCACGCCCCGTCTTCAGGCTGCAACAACTGTGCCGCGCCGGTGCTGGTAATCGGGTTCTCAGCTCCCGGGACGGCCCAAGAACAGCTCCATGGTGGCGTCCTCGCACCGGATAAACATGGACCCGCTGGTTGGTGCCATCGACCAGGGAACGAGCTCCACTCGGTTTCTGGTAAGACGGACAGACTGAGGAAACCGTTGGAGTTGCTTTGAATGTGTCACAGCTGGCCGTGCCCTTGAGCGATCTAATAGCTGTCACTCTGACTTAAGGATGTGTGTTAAAAAGAAAATGAACGTTGGGGAGCTTATTCTCCTATATGGTTTGATTCAGAAAGCTGTCTGATACAATAGTAACCTGTTCTAAGGCCATTGGAGGAACACATGTTACTATTATATATATATTTTTTTTATATCGCCCGTAAATGAACAAAAACCCAGTGTGGTGGCCACAGTGATTTACATTGTAAGTATATAAGGTCTGGATGTTGTGCAGCTGGATTGTTTTTTTTTTTCTAACACGTTTTATACGTCGCTCATTTGTTATGATGCATAACCATAGCAACAAGGGGGTTTACAACAAGGAGCAGCTGATTGACATTGTTAAAAGCTTGATTAATACCAGAAATGAAGCCAGAAATCCCAAAGGAGTGGAGAAGGAGACATCCTGGATGCAAAGAGAGGAGCAAGTTCAAATAATCTTCCATCAATCCTAAATTTGATGGAAGTCAAATTTAGGATTGATGGACGCAAATTTGTCATTGTGCTTTTTGTACAATGACAACAAAGGAATTCTGATTCTAATCGGCAACTTGTGATCATTAGCTAACAAGCTGGATGAATTCCAAGCTCTGGTGCAGAGGATGCAGTAGAAAGTGTTTTACTGAGACATGGCTGCAGGATCATGTCCCAGACTCCAACGTCTCTCTGCTGGGCTTCCTGAGACTTTTCCCTCTTCCTGAGCAGAGGGAAAAGAAAAAAGAGGTGGAGCAGCAGTGCTGGTCATCCAGGACACGTTACTGCTGTCGCCTCCGCTGTCCTGACATGGAACTCCTGGCAGTTTTCCTTCATATTATTTACCAACATAATTCACCAGTGTTATTTTGGCAACTGCTTATTCAGATGTTGCTGACAGTGCAGTCGTGAGTTTTGTTGTTGCTAAGACACAGACAGAGCATCCCAGTCCATTTGTGGCAATATCTGGTGATTTTAGTTAGGGCTGCACCAATTGCGGTTTTCTGGCCCGATTGCCGATTACCAAACTGTAAAAAGGCTGACCTGCCGATCCCGATTTTGGCCGATTCCAATTTTGTTTTGGTCTGAAATATTTCTAAATGTAACAAAAAAAAGTTGCTGAGTGGGGTGACTATTATTAACTGCAAATGTACAGACATGACCTGGTGGCAGGTCTCTCTGTCAAACCTCTCACTGCAGAGCAGGGCAGGACAGAGGTTGATTTTTAGACCTTTCCTGAGGCAGATAAGATCAACGAAGAAGATCAGCTTCACTTGCAAGTATCGGCCGATCACTGATCTAAAGAAATTAAGTAAATCAGTACATTGCTAGGGAGTATACATAAGCACGATGATTCTAAGCGTAGAGCTACAGTACAATATTTGTATTACTTCCATTTTTAGAAATTTACACACACGATGTACTTTTTAAATTATGCCTTTGGGATTCTTTTGATTACGCTTTAATATAGAAGGTTTTATTTAACAATATTAGAATTGTGATTTATTTTTGTGTTAATAGAGTTAACTTGTTGGTAAAGCATTTTTTTTTTTTTTTTACTAAAACAACTATTTAGTATCCACAGTTATGGAAACGTAATCCAAGGTCTGTTAGACTAATATTCTGTTTTAAGTTTGGACATCATTAAGAATTCAAACTTTAGAAAAAGACTAAAGATAAATGTCATGTTAGTAAAGTGATTTAAGTTTTTTACGTAGTTTGGTTCTCGTGTAAAAGTATAAAAAAAGAGCTGTCAGTTGAGTTGCTTTAATTTTATTTTCAGGTGTGGTTTGTCATTTGGGGCCAAGTTTTTTTTTTTTTTGTTTCTTTTTATGTTGTCTTATTAAAATGACTCATCATTTCCACCTGTTTTTTTTTTTAAAACACACCCGTAGAGTATTTACCTCTAACTGCAGGTTTTGACATTGTTGGCTTGTAACGAGGTTTTCCTTCGGATCGGATTTTGCAGCTGCGACGTTTGAGCGACGAATGAGCCGCACCACGAAATACAGATTTCACTTTTGCTCAGTGACACTCAGACACAGGCCGTGTGGTTTCTGTTGTTTTTGCGAATGCCAGTCATTTAAGCGCTATTTAATACTTTCCTTTTGGGAATAAAATGATCTTTCATAGCAGGGCACATAAAAGCAAGCTATAAATTGCAGCATCGTTTTTTGTTGTTGTTCTTCTCCATTTTCCAGGTGTTCAACTCAAGAACAGCAGCGCTGCTCAGCCATCATCAAGTGGAAATCAAACAGCTCTTTCCTAAGGAAGGGTAAGGCCGGCCTCTCACCTGCTGCCTGATGTTGCCTCGTCCCACTAATGTGTCCCTGTAATCGTCCTTCTTGTCCAGATGGGTGGAGGAAGATCCCAAAGAAATCCTGCAGTCGGTGTACGAGTGCATAGAGCGCGCATGTGAAAAACTCACATCGGTCAACATCGACGTGTCAAACATTAAAGGTACAACAATTTATGCCACGACCGAGTGTTAGCACCAGGCTAAGAGAAAAGAAAGACTTTTGACTATAAAGTCGTGCGGCAATAATCACATTCTCTGAATAATAATAACAGGATACAGTTGAGATAATACTGTAATAAATATTACCAGTCAGAATAAAGCTGTAGTATTAGATGTAGTAATTTTATGAGAACTCCTCCACAAAAGATGATAATCAAAACGAAAATGAGCGACGTTGTTGTGCTCTGGTGTTTTACAAATAAGGAAATGCTTAACTTGACCTGTTAAAAGATTATCATAAGCAGGTATAATATTTATTCATATCTCCAGTGCTCAGATTGCCAAATCAATTGTGCTTGACTTTTTCCTCACATGCGTGATTGTCGGCCATTGTTGTGTTTAATGTGCTGCAGCTGTTGGAGTGACCAACCAGAGAGAGACCACGGTGGTATGGGACAAGCTGACCGGGGAGCCCCTCTACAACGCCATCGGTACCGATCTCTATGGCAACCGTTTGTTTAATATGCCGTCGTACTGCGTTCGGAAGAGGGCAAAAGTCATGTTTGGGAGATACAGCGGCGGCATAATCACCCCATTGAGGGTTGCGGGTTCTATTCCAGGAATTTATGTAAGGAATGCGTATAATGTGTTTCCATGGGAAGACTTCGAGAGAAATTCTTAAACATTATTCAGCTAGACGTCACTAGTAGGATACAAAATTTATGCTAACAATTTGCAGCTAAATGTAGCTCCAAGTGTAGCTAAGAGCAACGAATTGCTCAGATTTTGTTTTGTGTTCCTGTTTAGTATGGCTGGACCTGCGAACTCAGTCAACGGTTGAGCATCTTATAGAAAATACTTCAGGGAGAGATAAGAACCACTTGCGAGTAAGACTGAGACCCGACTTCTTTCCCTGATTCATTGTTTTTATTTATTTTGGTGTACATCTAATGGGGATTTTGTGTTGCCGCAGCATAAAACGGGCCTCCCGCTCAGCACCTACTTCAGCGCCGTGAAGCTTCGCTGGCTGTTGGACAACGTGGAGGCGGTCCAGCAGGCCGTGGCTTCTCGCCGCGCCATGTTCGGCACCATAGACTCCTGGCTCATTTGGGTCCTCACAGATTTCCTGCCTCACCCCTTTTGTCGAGATCGGTGGAAGTTGTAAATGAACGGATGAAGCAATGTTGAAAGTTTCCAAATGTCTTCCTAACAGTGTCTGACGGGGGGGAAATCAGACGGAATCCATTGCACAGATGTGACCAACGCCAGCAGAACCATGCTGTTTAATATTCACACAATGGCCTGGGACCCAGAACTTTGCAAGTATGGCTCCTGGACTCGATTTTGTTTTCATTTTTATTTTATCATGTTGAAATATGATTCATTTTGTGTACATTTATGGTTTCAATACATGAGCAAAACCGCCGACGCGGCTCTTACCAACTGGGTTTGTACTTTCTCAAGTTCCGACTATTGGACAGTCGTGCACCATTTTTGGTGGGATGTAATTCTGTATTAAACTTATGATGACATTCAATTAACATACAAGATTACAAAATATTAAATTATAAAGGTTTTAGGAATTTATTCTTTACAAATCTTAATCTTGAGAAACATTGAGCTCAGTTGCATGTAGTTGTTTTGATGTGAGATTAATGTAAGATGCATCCCTAAAATAAATACCGTAGCGCCATTAGCTGCTAGTGTAAGAAGAAACCTGAGTGGATTCATGAAGACAAGCCAACATTAATATAGTAAAAAGATCTAAAGAGTCCAAAAAAATGTACAAGAAAAGATGTGATTGTTACAATCGACATTGTAACAATGCAGGAAGGGATAAGAAAAAAAAAAGCGGGATAAAAACATTTAATGAGGGTTCATTCACTTTCATCCAACTCCAGTCCGGTTGTCTAGAAAGTCCGTTTCGTTTCGGGGAGGTGTGAATGCGAGCTCTGATCCGAACAAAAAAAAAAATGAAACTCTGGTCTGCTCGGTTGAGGAGCGGTTCGAGTGAGGCAAGCGGACCGGAGACCGCTCCAAAAGTAGGAAACGGACTACACCGCAGGGCATTCTGGGTAAATACAACCAAAACCAAAAAATGCACGTGACAGAAATGCTCCAACCACTAAAATCTGGCGCCCAAACACCCAAATGGGCAGACAAGATGGTTTCGGAAGTGATCGGACCTCAGTTCTGAAATCTACTTTAAAAGGCTTCTGGAAAAGACTACACAAGGTGGCAGCATAATTGTAAAAACGATTATTTTTACCCTAATCCTAATCCTACAGAGATTAAAATGGAGGACTTCCAGGGCACAGAATGTTCTCCTGCTTATTTCTTCCCTTGGTTTACTTTTTTTATTTTTTTTTATAGATATTTTGGTGTTCCTATGCACATCTTGCCTAAAGTGAGGAGCTCATCAGAAATATACGGCCTGCTGGTAAGACGCAGACTGTTTCTTTGTGCAGTTCAATCCTAAAAAAACGATCCTGCTCATTTGATTGATTCTGAAGTGAAACGATGTATAACAAAGGTTTTATCTTTTTGTTTTCTGTAAGAAATGTGTTTCCAGGTTGTTTTGAAGGTTGACTGATAAATTCTTTTAGGCATTTTTTTTTTGTGTGTGTGCAATTATCTCTCTTTTCTCACTGTTAGAAAATAAGTTCTTGCTGGGTAAGTGATAACTCGTCCTCACTCTTTTACTCACCATGTGACCCATTTGGCTTTTCCCCGTCAGCGGCAAATAAATCCACCATTCCAAAACTCCAAATGTGGAGGAAAGGTCCGCACCTTCACAGACGCTACGGAAAAAAGATTTAGTGTTGCCAAACGATATTTCATTTTTCAAAGATCAAAGTCGGTTTTGTCAGCTTGATTTCAGTGTGATTTAATGAACATATTTAAAAATATTGATTTGATTGTACAGAGTTTAAGTCTGCGCCGATGCTGTATTTTGTTGTCCGAGTATCTCAATCGAATTAGCAAAAATTACAAATTATTAACAGAAATATTTGAGTATTTTTTATAAATGTTTTAGATACAAAATATCTTAAAAATGTAAGATTAATTGAAGTATTAGATATTAGACGAATTATATCATTTAATTATATGTAAACATTGGTTTAATATTTGACTGGAAAACTTAAACACGTAAGACATAAAAGTCAGATTTTGCTGAAAGTAACCATTTTTTCCCCCCTTAAATCTTTAGGTAACTAAATTTAATAAAAATAAGGATAAACATTCTTTCGTCTTGATGATTCTGTATTTGTTAAAACAAGTCTCTTACTATGAGACCGACCCTGGATCTATTTTAGCTGTTGGGGATGTTTTGGATGGTGGCTGTCGCTGTTGGCTGCTCTGCTGGTTGTCCTTCACACTCCACTCCTTCATCTCTTTACAGTTTTCCTTTCACATCGTATTTCCTCCATAAACGTCTAACCCTAATTTGCATGTGGGGGGTGAAGACTTTATTTCCCGAAGATTCACCCGTCTATCTGCTGGTAGAAGTCGGCTGCTTTCCTGTTATTTGACTTTGTTTAGTCAAATAACAAGTGATTTATTTTCCTACGCCTGTGTTACCTGAGCTTGTCTATTCATCATGTTTAGACTTGTTTTCACCTTTCATTTTGTCAAGTTATAACATTGTTTAAGATGTGTTAACTTTTTTTTTTTTTTTTCCCCCCATTTCATTTTAATGAAAGTTGAACTGTTAAAACTCGTAAGTTAGTAAGACCAGAACCAAATGCTGGATTTGAGTTGAAATTTGAATTCGGACGCAGTTTCAATCTGTGCACATTTTAAATTCTCCTCGGAAATTAAATTGAGATTCAACTTGGAATGAATAAAAATTTTGATAACAAATAAAAAGCCGGATTTGAATCTTGTGGATTTGATTTTTCCGTGACAGAAAGCCGGGGTCCTGTCAGGTATTCCCATCTCAGGGGTAAGTCTGTCATTTTTTAAATTCTAAATATTCATGCATACCTTACATTTATTTAAACTCTAACGTTTCTTTTGAACCAGTGTCTTGGTGACCAGTCGGCTGCTCTCGTCGGTCAGATGTGTTTTCAAGATGGAAGTGTCAAAAACACGTACGAGCTTTCTTAAGCCCTGCTGGGTTTTTCCGATAAATCATTTTTGCTTTAAACGAACGACCATCCTGTCTTTAGAAATCCAGCAACACTTTACCTCTGTTATTCCTGCAGGTACGGAACTGGATGTTTTCTCCTGCGAAACACTGGAACGAAGGTCATTTAGTTTTTATTTCAAACAGACAAACAAACAAAAATAAAATAATAAAAGTGCATAAACTGCAGTGGTGCGTGTCGACTTGCAGCCTGTCATGTCTAACAACGGTCTGCTGACGACGGTCGCTTACAAAATGGGCCGGGACAAACCCGCCTATTACGCTCTGGAGGTACAGTAACGTTTCTGAACTATTATCATGTTTGACTTCATGTAGTTCATTTTTATCCTACTGGTCTACTGTGCCTCTTTGGCTCTTCATAGATTTACCTGAGATGATTTTAAGTCTAACATAAAATAATGCAATAACATGCATGTTTTATTTTTCTTCTCATTGTGTCCTGAGCTATGTGCTGTTTTTTTTATATATATATTGTTTTTCATAAATATCAACATCCCACAGAAGAAAGAAGATGCCTCCATCCTATTTTTTTTCAAACATTTTTTAGTCAGGGCTGAGCGTTTGTCGCGTTGTTTATTATTTTATTGTGACAAAAATGTTCATTTATTGCCACAATAAATTCCAATAATGTTTCTTTTGACCATTTTCTCCGCAGTTTTTTTTTTTCCATTTAGAGTATTGGTAAATATGAATAAATGTGGAAAAGTGATCAAATGCAGCTTAGTGACAGAAATCCCACTTATTAATGTGACTGGGGTCAGAAAGAAGCATATTAAATATTAGAATCACACAGGCATACGCAAAGTTACCAAAAAAGGAGTAATAAGTCGTTATTGTCATTTTTATCATTATCACAATAGTACCACAATATATCGTGATAGCACAACATAAATTTATCTATTTCAAAAACTAAAAATAGCAATAAAACTGTGGTTCTTTTGAAATATGAAACATTTCCTGCAGTAGATATTCATCACAAATTAGCAAGTTGTCTTTTTTTTTTTTTTCCCTAAACATTTGCTGTTCTGCATGAGTTTATTTTTAGCTGGACTGGAGGTAAAATGGCTCCTGCTCCAGAGTCAGAAGTGACATGCGGTGTTTGGATCATTTCTTTTCTTCACAAAATCAGCTTTTTTTTTTTATTTATTTATTTTTTTGCCAAGTTGAACCTATTCGAGTCACGAACTCGTCACTGAGCCTTCCTGCTTGTTGTTTCCTGTCGTCTTGTTGCCCAGGGATCCGTGGCCATCGCTGGAGCCGTGGTCCGTTGGCTGCAGGACAACCTGGGAATCATCAGCTCATCCGATGAGCTCGGTACGTCCTCCGTCAATCAGCTGCAACTTTTTTTTTTAACATTGTCGATTCGCTTTAGATATATATATATATTTTTGCTTAATGTTTCCTGATTTAATTTCCTCATATCTGCAGAGTCGTTGGCCAGATCGGTCGGCACCTCCTACGGTTGTTATTTTGTCCCCGCGTTTTCTGGGCTCTACGCTCCGTACTGGGAGCCCAGCGCCAGAGGGTACGAGCAACAACTTGTTCACGGCGCAGCGTGATAAAGCAGCATTATTGTGACGTCAGATGTTTTCTCCACAGGATCATTTGTGGGTTGACTCAGTTTACCAACAAGAGGCACTTATCTTTTGCTGCACTGGAAGCCGTCTGCTTCCAAACGCGAGAGGTAAAGCTCAGCTCGGGAAAATCTTCTCAGAAAGTTGGGGGGGAAACCAGTAATTAGAGCAATTATTTGTGTGTGGATGCAGATCCTGGACGCCATGAATCAGGACAGCGGCATCCCTCTGACTCAGCTGCAGGTTGACGGAGGAATGACAAATAACAGGCTGCTGATGCAACTGCAGGCCGACATTCTCTGCATCCCTGTCGGTGAGGGAAACTCAGGAGGAAAATGGCAGCAGGTTGTGGAAACATTATCAGCACAGAATACCGAGGGATTGTGAATTCATCCCCACTGAGTCGATACTTTGTGGAAGCAGCTTTAGCTGCTATTGCATATCTGGCCGCCGTTTAGATGATCATTGGACAAAATAAAAATCTGCTTTCTTCAAATGTATGTTTATACTAACTGGAAACCATCTTAACTTAAAGACTGTGATCATATTTATTAGAACAAAAAACGTATTCAGACCGTCTAGTAGATTGCAGTTTTCTGGCCGATCATCAGTCCTTAAAAAGCCTGATTTGCTGATTCCGATTTTGGCCGATGGCGATTTAAAAAAATTTATATTTATCTAAAATACTTCTGCACCATGAAGTACAAAAAACTCAACTGGAACGACTCGGACCGGTTCTAAAAATCATGAAACAACGCTGGATGGACTCTGGACCGACCTGGTTCTGTTATGTAAAATGCTAAAGTTAAGGGTGTGATATGAAAAAGTCAAATAGTCTTTTAACTATAAATCCATTTATGAAAGATTTTTTTTAGATTTTTCTTTTGCAGGAAACAGAAACGAGAAACAATCTGGAAAATCAAAAGTTTTCAAATATGTATTTGCTGAATTTATTAACCTGTTGGAAAACATTTGTACATGCATTGTTTTCCATAGAGAGATCTTCTTAGTTAGTAATGAATTAACAGTAATGCTGTTAGCAATTGACATTTTCCAACTCTCCAAAATGGGCAAAACAAGAAAATGTGATTTAAAAAAAATTGTTTTTTTTTTTGTATATGTTTTTTCCTGTTTGATAGACTGTGATGGTGTGGTGATTGTGTGAATGTAAATGCTCCAACCTTGTGGTGTTGCCCGCAGTGAAGCCGTACATGCCGGAGACCACGGCTCTGGGGGCGGCCATGGCGGCGGGCGCGGCCGAGGGCGTGAGGGTGTGGAGCCTGGAGCCGGAGGACCTGAGCGCCGTCATGTCAGAGAAGTTCGACCCTCAGATCAAACTGGAAGGTAAAAGCAAAACAACAAACCATCAGATAAATCCCACATCCGTGTGGCTGAACGCGGTCGGGTTGATGCAGCTGTGATTGTGGCGTGCAGAGAGCGAGTTTCGCTACGCGAGGTGGAAAAAAGCCGTGAAGAGATCCATGAACTGGGAGACCACACAGACCGAGAGCCGTGAGTACAAACGTTTGTATGTTTTCAGCCACTAATTCGTGTAGCTTTTATGATATGAAGCAATTAACCAAACGATGTTCCAGTGTTTCCACTTGCCACACCAAACTTCCCTCCCTGTATTTCCAAGTAATCTGCTTAGATCATCGTTTCCAGATCTGGTCACGCTGGTTGGAGACGGCTCCCTGCTCCAACACGCGTCAGTTACTTATATGCTTCTGCATAAGCTGAAGATAAGCTGTTGAGCTCATTTATTCCTTCATTCCAGCTGTCAAAAACATGCAGGAGGGTTTGTGTAGGCTGTAGGGGCTGAAGCTAACCGCTCTGCTAATTTGAGCCAATATGTGTTTATTAGCCAACAGAAAAGCACATAGTTGACTCATGAAACATTTCACCACCAATCTGGGCTCACTTCTTAGAGAGTCACTTCCCAATGTTTCCGTTTTGGCCTCAGATCAAAACCATCACCTGAAACCAGGCAGGAGCGGCTCCGACCTCAACTCTGTTAAAATCAGCGGATCCCTTTAAAGACCTGCTTTTGGTCTTTAGTTCTTCTTTTGAGGAAGAATGGAAGTCGTTCCTGTTCAACTCTACCACCCCGGGGAACAAACCGCTCCAGTCAACGATGAATCAGGACGTAAATATGCGTTTGCAGCTGCAACCGTTGACTCATATCCTCCCTATTCTCTCTGTTCACTTGCAGGGGCGAGTATCTTCAGCAGTATCCCGCTGGGATTCTACATCATTGGCAGCATGCTGATGTTGGTTGGGGCAAAATACCTCGCAGGTCAGTCAATCTGTTGGAATTTGCACCTTGGAGACAAAGATAATAATACAAATGTAACTTTTAATTTTAACTTTTGAATTAAATCTTATGTTTAGTTAAACATAGAATAGAATTGTCACTTCATTTACTATTACTTAAAATTTCTTTAAAAAAAACAAACAACTAAAGCATTAAAAAAAAAAAGCCATTTATTTTGACAAAGTAAAAATTGTCACTTGCGTTTTTTTAAACAAATAATTTCAATGTTGGGGGGGAAAAAAAGAAAATATCTGTTTGGTGTAAAAAAAAAAAAAAGAACAGAACAGTTCTGAACAAAGTCTTTGTGACTGTCTTCAGTCAGAGGGTTATTCAGAATCGTTGCAATACCGACTGCTACAGAAAGAAGCTTAAATAATATGAGTTTCCCTTTTGGATCGATGGTATTTATAAATTAAATGGAAGAATTATTTTACTTTGGGTTATTTATTTTTTTTTTTTGTTTAAAAGAAAAAAGGCACAAGTACAAATTTCTCTGTTAAAAAAACAACTTTTAAAAATCTCGACATGACCAACCTGATGATAAACATCAGCTCGAAAGCAGGAAGTTGTCTCAGTTTCAGTTAAAATCACCTGTTCTGTGTTTCACTGCCAGCCAAGCGTTACAGTCACGCTTTAACCCGGTTATTAAGGATTAATTTGGAAAAAGATGTCAATCATTTGTCGACATCTCCTTTTTTTTCTTTTTCTTTTTCCATCTAAGATCATGTTTAACCACCTAGCAACGCCCACTGAAGCAAAGCCAACTGTGTTCAAGCTGAAACATGATCCCCTGTTGACTCTGAAACCTGTTCTGTCGTTTCTCAACCTGATCGCAGGTCGCCTGTAGTCCCAGAGGAGGCGCTCGACAGAAACCAACGCCCGGCCACCGCTCCTCCTCCTTCCTGCACTTTTTGCTCCCAAGCCATTCCAGGAGAATAAAGAATCCAGACAGCTCTGAGCAGAAAACAATTTTTTATTCTACTTTGTATATCTGTAGCAGATTTAGACCATATCGGCATGAAGAAGACTAACTTAGCTAGGTTTTTCTTTTTTACGGTGTAGATATGAATTTTAGACTTATTTATTGTGGAAACTAACTCAAACTAATGTTATGGGGTCTAATTTGGATTTCCGCGTCACCGTTCGCCTGCACGTTTTGTGTTTTGCTGTTCTGGAAGCTCACTAGTGAGTTTTTCCTTTCGAGCGCTTTAAGTAATTCTTTAGTCTGGTACGGGCAGCGTGTCGACACGTTTAAATGGAGGCGGCAAAAGGGAAGGAAGAGTTTTGAGAAACTGGAGGCTTTTAGTAGACACGAAGCTCCGTGTACGGCAAGAAAAAAAAAATGAAGTGAAACTCGTATTAACTCCAAAGCGCCGTCAACTAAAATCTCGCAGCCGAAGTGCTTCACACGTCTGAAACCTTGGAAGTGAAAATATTCAGATCAGACGCTGTGAAAACGTGCAATATGCAAACCCTGCCCACACATCTGAACTGCAGAGCAGCAGGATCGTGTGAGGAGATGTTGATTTATTCAGTCATTTGAATGAAAACCTACGCTTGAGGAAATATTTTTACTGTAAAAAAAAAAAAAAAACCTGGACTCCATGCTGACCGACTTCCTTTCTCTTTGGTTCAGGTTTGAGGAGTTGAACTTGTCAGTATCCCATCGCCCATCCTGCTCATCATGTGTACAGATCTGTGACTATACTGTATGAAGGGCCAGTGCTTCTGCTTGGTGCCAGAACAAAGGGGTGTGTGTGTGTGTGTTTAAATAATGTCAATTTTCTCTGTAATTTATTAAAACTGTGAAGTCCTTTTGAATTATGAGTCTGTGGTGTTTTGTGGCGATATTAGAAACTGAAAGTGTTTTTTTTTTGTGTGTGTGTGTTTGACAAACAAATTCACCTTTCTTTTCTTGCTGTAGTAAAAAACATAAATGAAACCCCTTTTCTCATTTTTGGGCCCCACTGCTTTTAGGGGAAAAGAGGAGCAAACATGCCGTTCAGATACGACACATGATCTCCACACACTGGTCGACTTATCCACATCTGCAGCCGGTATTGAACATTCAAAAATGGGGAAGGCAAGAAGACACCAGTTTAAATATGACGGGTGTGTTCATATTCATAAGCTACTTGACCAAACTTACATCTGTCACAGTTGGTAGAAACAGTAAAATGTCAACTGCTGTTCAAAATAGGAAAGACTTGGAACGGATGCCACATCTTTGCTGATCTGTATATGGTAGACCCGTTAGAATACAGCCTCCTAAAAATGGCTAACATCCATTCTCTAAAATGCTCATAATTTTAATAGTTCAAACACCAAATCTACTTTATTTTGTTTTAATACAAACGTTTGAAACAATCGTAGTCCTATCACTAACTGTGGGTGAATTGATCCTAAATATCTGTAAAAAAAATAAATAATGATTCGATATTGGCATCGGATCGACACTAGTGTGGCAGAGGTTTTTATTTTCATTTTGTATTGTAATTTCTCAACTCCGAAAAAGATTTTGTCTTCACTCTTTCAAATGTATATATTTTATTGCTCTTTATTTAGGAAAAAAAAAAATCCACACATTGGTGTTTCAGTTTATCATGTTAAGTATTTATTTTTTAGACATGGGTACATTCGTCAGAAATCTGCCACTACGTTTTAACAAAATAATTTAAAGGGAACAATATGATGGACTTGATAATATATCAAGCATAAATCATTAAAGATTTATATCAGCAACACTGGCCTTGTACGGTATTTACTTGGCATTCGATTAATGACGAAATATGCAGTATCGAAAACCGGTAAACACAATATTTCTCAAAGTTGACCTATACCAAAAGTAAGGGAAATTAGGGAGGTAAACGAGAAATCTGTACAAAATTGCAATGTTTATTTCTCTTCAAATTATATTTTCAACCGTTCAAAAAAAAAAAAAAAAAATCCAAACATCTTAAAAACCAGAGTTTGGTTGTTCAAGTCCAGGTGAGCTCCTCCTGCAGGTGGGAGGGGAGAAATCCCGGCTGCAGGCGGAGCGGCTGGCTGGGAGGAGGAGTTCGTCCCAACAGCTCAATAAAACTTTTCCCTTCTCACACTTTGTCATGTTTGAACCAGTTGGCTGTTTGTGCCGCGCACTGTTGATTCAGAGGGAGATTGGAGCCGTACAGGTAAGGTTCGCCGCCCTGCCTTTTGCAAGCGAATACACAGCAAGGATTAAATTAGTTTAGAAACAATTTTCTTGAGGAAAAACCCTTTAGCCATGAAGTAATTTCATCTGTGTGCAAACAATTCAGCCTTTTTGCATATGAAATTATCTTGAGCTTCTCTTTTGACTATCAGGAAACACTTGGAACAGTTTTTTATTGGAGTTTCATTTAAGTTCATAAGTATTGCTTTGCCTTATGTAAATACACTTTCATGGATCTGCATTTACAGTTTACTTCACAAAATTCATCTTGCTTTAAATGCGTGACTGAGCTACTTGATCCTCCTGCCAACCAGGAAGTTGGCCCAGGTGTGTGTGTGTGTGTGTGTGTGTGTGCCAGGGGTTGTGTGACAGTTGTTCCTCTTTTTTTTTTTATCCTTAACATTCAGGCTTGTTGTTGCCTTCCAGGTGTGGAACCAGTGGGAACCAAGAGGCTCTTCTTGTTCTGACGGCATCAATAAAACCGTCAGCATGTTGGATCACGGAGGAAGTGATTTGATGGCAGGTCAGGTTCTGTCAGCCGCCTTCAAATTCACTGAAGGTGCGTTCTTAGAAGCTCAAACAGGAACTTCATGATAATATAAGATGTACAGTTAAGAGGCGTATGGTTTTTTTTAATGCCTTCTATTGTTATTTTTAAAGCTGATGTGAGTGTTTCAAATTAGAAGACCATAAAAGTGCTGTTTCCCTGAGGTAGATAACAAAATGAGGCCATGGGTGAAACTGCAGTTCAAGGAAGACGGATGAGGAATTATCTTTATAAGTTTCTTTCTGACACGAAAAAAAAAAAGAAATCAAACAGCCATGTTAACAATATTAGTCGAAACTGAATGTGTAACACTGCAAACAAGTCTGAACCGTTAGCTTATTTGGCTAAACCTTCAGCTAAAAATCTTGCAGAGCATCCCACTAAAGATTTTTATTTCATTTATTTTATTTTGTCATGCTTTTCCCTTCTCCACACTCTTGCAGATTCATATTTAAAGATAATACTTTATGCTTTATAAATGTTCCTCTAACAATCAAACATTTTCTTAATGATATTTATATTTTTGCAGGTAAATTGTTTTGCCTCATGCTTAAGGTGGTTTATGTGTTTTTTCTTTATACCAAATTCCCGAACTTGAAAGTCCTTACATAGCAAATAGCATACTGCTATAGGTTTTTGCCTAATTCCCCCAACAACAGAGGTGTCCAAAATACATTCATGGCCCCAGGGCTGATTTTGGCCCCCCAGGCAGGGTTGGAAATTAGCACCCGCCACTGGCCAAATGCGGGTAAAAGTATGAAGTGGCGTGTAAATTGGAGCAACGCACTCGCCACTGTGGCAGGTTGACAATTTGAACAGGAAAAAAAAAAAAAAAAAGAAGCTGCATTCAGTTTGAACTTCTGTCTAGGCCCAGTCTAGGAGTGGCTGACTGGACTACAGACTGATGCACCTACTGTATATGGGACGGACCTAGGCTGTCATAATTTAACAAAAAAATATATCCAATATAATTTCGGCAGCCCATTGGTTGATTTCATTGACGGACATTGGGCTTATCCAATCAAATCCCTCAGTCCTCCTTGGCCCGCCCCTCCCCACCGAAGTTATAAATAGAGCCATTTCAGCTAACCGTGATAATCATTCGAGACATAATGAGTCTCCACTATTAATTAGCAAACCCATTAATTCATAAAAAGAAGATTGGACCTTGGTTAAAGGCTGTATAATATGAGGAGAACCAAAGGCCAGTAACCTCTGCTTTACATGAGTAAAATATTCCTGGTACCAACTGAAACAACGACGACAAATAAAAAGTCGAGTGAGTGACGTCTGTCAATGTGACAAATGGGAGCATTTTAAAGGCAAAGCAAAACTTAGGACCTATAAATGGCTGTCATGTTGAATTATAACAATACGAATCCTAATTCCTCGAGCTTCAGCCACTAAGAATGTAGAATAATAGTGATCCAAGTATAGAACCTTGGGGAACACAACAATAGAGTGGGTCAGAGGCAGAATTAGTAGAAAGGAAGCGTGCTGATAATTATGAATGGTTAAGAAGTTGTTGTGTAATTTCATTTCTATATAGAAAACAAAAAGAGTAGATGTTTTGTTTCTGAAAAGAATCTCTATTTTTCTGATATTGTCTTATTCGGCTTATGGTGGAAAATGGTGTTAAACAAAAGGTTAAAATAAAATGAGAGCATCTTCATTCTTGCAACCCTATTTATTATTTTCCAGGTGGCTTTATGTTTGATGCTAAACCACAAGCATCCCTGCAGCATCTGCATAGGAAGACCACCGTAAAGGAGCTGCTAATGATGAGACGCCAGGTGAGTTGCATGACTTCATTATGCAGCTGTCTAATCTTACTTTAGCTATAAGGAAACATTGAAGTTGCTAATGTATGAGGAAGAACAGCTGAAGGAACTAGGAACAGAGTACAAATTATCCAGATACGTTATGCAGATTGAAAGGGTGTGTTTCTGACTGCATGCTTTCTATTTCCACAGGAGTTTATGACAACTTAGGTCTGGTTTTCTTTTCTTTCAGAAATGGAACTCGGAGCAGAAATGGAACTCGGAGCCTAAATTAAAGTCTCCCAAATACGAGCCTATCGCCGCGGACAGGAGTCCCCAAACGGCGACCTCTCCGACGTCCCTCCACCTGAGCTCCACCGCCTGCTTCTTCCCGGCTCTCCCGGAGAACGCCGTCATGGGGCTGCAGGAAGTGCCGCAGCCTGTGCAGCCTCCCGCTCAGGAACACGACGTCCCAGCCTCTGGAGGGAAGATGACTCTGTTTCACTGGCAGATACAACAAGAGGCCAAGAAGGCTGAGGGCCTGTCTCCAGAGCAGGTCTGCATGCAGGACTCGGACGGCGACACGTAAGTATAAATTGGCACCCAAACGAATTAATAATCCAATCTTTTGGTTTGTGCTTAAGATTATTGTAGAATGTGTTAAATATGTTGTTGTGGTTCAATTAAAATTGCACTTATGCTTGATGGTTAGTTGTTGAATCAGGAAATGCTTTTTATAATAGCATTCTTCGGCTGCCATAATTCATATGGCAGCAGGAACAACAACATGGATCTAGTCCAAGTCCTTATCAACCTGTCACTTATAAGGGCACAGTGCTTTAAGCTTGTCTCCAGACACGCCTAAAACAAATCAAACCAGAAAGAACAACAGACGGACAGACAGCATCAGTGGGCCTTGACGGCTACCTTGGGGAACGCCACGCCTAACTTCCGTGTGGCTGGGGGCCGTCCCTTCAAATGTTACAGATTCTTTCATTGAAGCAGGCAAAATGGCGTTGCTGCAAAAAAACCATCAAACTGAAGGACGTTTTCAGATGAAATCCAAGGTTGATTTAAGTGAAGCGGAGAAGACACATTTTTGAGTCTACTATCAGAGATGAAAGTCTATCATCCCATGTCCTTTCGATAAACTCTCAACTTGTTTCCGTTGCAGGTTTCTTCACATCGCGGTGGCTCAGGGCAAGCGAGCCCTCTCTTACGTACTCGCTGCGAAAATGGCTAGGTACGGCTCCCTGGACGTGAAGGAACACAACGGGCAGGTACGGCTGCCGTTCGCCACGTCATTTATTCACGTTCGCGTCAAAACGACGCAGGAATAATGCTGCGCTTTCGGTGCTCAGACGGCCCTCCAGATCGCGGTGGCCACCAATCAACACCTGATCATTTCCGACCTTCTGAGTCACGGAGCACAGGTCAACATCAGGGATCTGTGGGGGCGCTCGCCTCTGCATGTGTGCGCCGAGAAAGGCCACTACCTCAGCCTCCAGGTAAAAACGGTTCTTCTTTAGCAATCCATTGAATAAACCGATAATTGCATTGCTTTTTTCTTTTAAAGAAACATAGACGTTTGGCTAATTCCACTTGTTAAAATGTACCAGACGTAAACGTGGATATTTTGATAATCAGAAGGAATTTGCTCCACCTACATCTGCAATTTTGTTTCGGCCTGACTGGGACGGAGGGGAACCTTTGTGCGAAAGTGGAGCCCATGGCTGTGGGACCGAATAAATCAGGAAATAAGAGCACAATAAACAGAGACCTGCTTGTTTTTTTTTGGCTGCTGTCTCATCATGCAAATCTGAGCCGTTTACCTCTGATGACACCTGAACGCTGCATGAGCTATTGCCATGACAGCGGGGCTGGGGGAATATGTAAAAATAACTGTTTTGGTGGATGTCTCTTCATGAAACTTTATTTTTTTCCCCCTCAACCTAAATGACAAAAAGCTTTATTAGTACTGTAAATTGGACAGAAGAAAACCTTAGCTGAAGGTTTTACAGTGTACGCATGGTTGAGCTAGTTAGATAAACATTCAGTTCAGGTGGTGACACGATATTGCAGGTCAAAGTTCATGTAAACGGGCGTAACAGTCCAAGTTGATGAACTCTGGATTGAAACGCATTTTTAGGAACCTTAACACTGAACATTCAGTCTTATATTGAATTCAGCAGGGGGGAAAAAATATCGGTTGAACAAATACAAATCCCAAAACTAATTATTTAATCCGTTTAAAAAGAAGAGAAATGACAAGTTATCAAAATCAACAAAAAATGACTCACAACTTCAACAGACAGAAATGGGCCTCTGTCCCTTTGTATTTGTATCCCAAAGTAATCAGCCAACGATTATAATTAAAACTGTAAATATTAATGAAGAGTGAGAGGGATTCATCTTTTGTTTTCCTGGAGTTCAATCAGATTTCCAGATGAGGGGCTGGAACGTGTTCGGGACACTTCCGTCCGCAGATGACTGGGCTATGACCTACATTAGGTCATCTGCCGTCAGATCTGCTTGTGCAACACCTGACTTAGATCTGCATGCAACTGCTGACAAGCCGCTTACGAGGAAACCCTCGGCTTGAGTGGAAAATGCAAAACCGTCCACAGCAGCTCTGTGACGTCGAGACGAACTCTTAAGTTAATTTCTAACTGAACTCTGTGAATAAAAGACCTTTGAGTGCTGACATGGAAAAAAAAAAAAAAATCCTAATAAACTTCCTGTCCACAGAGCATCTGTAAAAGCCTGGCAGGGCGCGGCCCACCGGTCGATGTTGAAATGTTTAACTACGACGGTAAGAATATTAATCTATTGTATCTTTTCTTTTGAGGTTTTCAGAAATATGACTGAATCTGTCGTGTCTTGAAGGTTTAACTCCGCTCCACGCCGCAGTTTTGTCTCACAACGCCGTCGTCAAGGAAGTGAGGCACCTGGAAAACCCTTGTCCGTTCATGATCTCAGAGCTGGCGCACAGGAGGCGCAGGTATGTGGAGTGCGTCAGGACGTTAATGCACATGGGCGCCTCCTACGGGACAAAAGTAAGTATTGCAGATGCTGGCTGGGTTTTTTTTTTTTTTTTTTTTTTGGTCAGGCCTAAATTTTAATGTCTAAAGATAACCTGGAGGTAACGACTGCTGATGAGTCATGAGAAATCTGTTGACTCTTTGTGTTGTGTACTTGTTTTGAAATTGAAGGGCTCTGAGCTGCTTAAAGCAAATCTTCGCTGGGACTTTGACTTGCAACCCATTTACTCTTTCTTTTAAGTGATTCAATCTACTTTCTTTATGCCTGAAGGATCTGAAAAGTGGGAGGACTTGCCTTCACATGGCCGCCGAGGAGGCAAATATTGAGCTGCTTCACCTTTTCCTTGAACAGCCAATGTCTCTTGCTGCTGTAAACGTAAAGGTGCGCATCAAATGAAGGAATATAAAATTCTACAAATACCCCTCATAAAATGATGTATTTTCTTCGCGTTCCCTGGTGAAAAATGTTCTTCTCTGTGTCAGACGTTCAGCGGAAACACGGCCCTGCACATCGTCAGCTCTCTGCAAAACTACAGAAATCAGGCGGAGGCCGTGAAGCTGCTGATGAGGAAGGGCGCCGACCCCGGGATGAGGAATTTGGAGAACGAGCTGCCGTGTCAGCTGGTGCCCGAAGGATCCGTTGGTGAAAAGGTAAAACGCCTGAAAGGAAGCCCAAATCTTTCACTTTTCAGTGACACAACGCAAACACTATCACAATCAAAGAAACTCTATTCCGTCTTATTATTTTTGTAGAAATATCTTGTGTGTGCTAAGGGCTGATCAAAAAAAGAACCCTTTCAGTGATAAATGTGTGGCTTTATCTTAGTAAATGATCCTGTAATTGTCCTGTCCTCTTCGTGACTGAGACAGTAACTCGCCCGTTTGTTCTCTCGTGTTTTGCAGGTCCGGCAGATCCTGAAAGGGAAGTACGGTCAGGTTTAAGTAAAACTCCAGAATACTGTCAGTCAGACAGTCAGCTTTATCATATTGGAAATTTGCCCAGAAAAGGCAGATGATTGTTGTTTCAGTGAAACACTCCCATGCGTTCGTTACTATGTAATGTGTAGATATTTTTGTTGGGGTCTGTGCTATGAAGTGGGTCAGCTAAAGTTAATTTATGGGTGTCCAAGCGTTGGCTCCACTTACGGCGGTGAAACTTCTGCTGGAAATCGAAACCAGGATCCCTTTGTCATATTTGGCTCTTAGCAACAGTTACACATTTTATTAGATTGAATTCTTTGCTCTAGAGCCCAAACGTTAATCTTTTATTTTTATCAGAGGTGCACCGATTTATCGGTGACGATTTCCTTAATTTTGGGACGTTGGTGATCGGCCGATTTTTACATATGAAGCTGATCTTATCTACAGATCTTATCCAGCTTGGCAAAGGTCTAAGAATAGACAAATACAAGACAAATAGTGGGTGGGGCAATTAATAAATGGCATTTTTGCCCCAAAGCCATTTCATACCTACAGCAGGTCCTACTGAAGTTTTTTTGGGGATTACGATTTGTTAGATTATGATCTAATTGTTAATCCCACTTTGTAGAACAGACCCTTTTTTTTTTTAAACACTTTGTTTGGATTTTGCAGAGAACTAAAGCTAAGCTAATAAGCATTTATAAAGTTGTAATAAGTAGTAGCAGAATAAATGTCAAAAATAAGGGAATAAAGTCATATTAGAAGAATTAAGCAACTTTGAGAACTCTTCCATAAAGAATCAAAATAAATTAGTGTTGAGCTACTGAAGTTATTCTTTTGAATTGGTTTTACAAATAAGGAACTACTTCATATTTTAACAAATCAACATCAAATGAATCAATTGTTCCCCTTTCAGAGAAAGAACTAGACTTGTCAAACTGGTCCAGTCAGATCTTGACGACTTTAATGAAGCTTTTTTCTTAAAGACTTTTTTCCTCACTATATGACTTTATTCTCATAATTTAAAATAGAAAAATAGATCTTAGTTTGGCCCTAATGCATAGGATTAGTATAGGATTTTGGTGGTGGGGAGTTCAATGTGATTTATTGTTTATAGGCTTGTGATGTTGGTGGAGGTGTCATTTTAATATAAACTTTAGAATATTACCTGTACTTAACGTTTACGGTTTTTGGTCAAATTTGAATCAAGTCACTGGATGTGGGAAATATGGTGGTTTTTATTTTGCATTGAATAAGTACTGATTTTCTATGGCTGCAAGGTGATGTAAAATGCAAATAAAACATTTTTTTAAACTGTTAAACCTTTTTTTCCCCCCTGTGTTTCCATCCAGTTTTACCCCAAATAACAAGGCTCAACCAAAAACACTTGTTCTCAGTCTTTTAACATTGAAATGACATACAAACTCATTCAGGGAGGGGAGAGCAGTAATCACAAACTGTCCCAATGATTTTTTTTTTTTTTATAAGCATAATTAAATCATCACTGTCAAAAAATAAATATAGAAAATGATGCCGAACAAGAGCATCTCAAAGTGTCCTCAGCCAGCAGAGCTGAAGTCATTTCTTCTTCTTGTCCTGTGTGGCGGTGAACCACTGGTCCAGCAGCTGCTTGCTGTAGTAGATCTGCCAGGCGTGCACCTGCACGGCAATGACGATGACGAGGTACATCACGGACACGGCCGAGAAGCCGAAGATGAAGCGGTACGCCTTGCCGTGCCGGTACAGCTGCTGAGCCACGGGGAACATCTCCATGCCGCCGTAGATGAGCGGCGCCACGCAGAAGAGCCCGGCGCTGATCATGGAGACCACCAGGTAGCTGATGTTGTTGCGCGGCAACGCCAGGAAGCTGAAGACGGTGGGGACTATGCTCAGAAGGTAGGGGTACTCCCACTGATACGGAGAGGCGACTACCTTGTGAGACACCAGACTCAGCTGGCTTACAGTCACCTGGACACATCAGAACACAGTGAGACTCCGCCTGCTGGGAAATAAGGCATCCTCTAATGTTTGCCCTCACCTGAGCAGCCATCAGCACCCAGATCAGCACATGGACAATGTTCAGTTTACGGATTTCAGACTTCAAGGCAACACTGAATCAAAAAAAGACAAATACAATGCTTGGAACAAACCAAGTTAACCGTATAATAAATGAGATGGGGGAGTTGAAGAGACTGCCCTGACCTCATCTGGTAGTGGGAAGCAACTCGCTCCCTGTGCTGGAAGTCGCTGCCATCGGTACCTGACGCCCGGGGACCCGCTCGAGAAGCCATGGTAGATCTGCAGGTAAAACAGGAAGTTAACGCCCAACTAAACAAACCTGTGAGCTCCTGCCTTGAGCAATTTCTGGGAAATAACGTTTGAACAAAATGAGATTTATTCAAATAAACTCGCCTGCAAAAAGTGGACTAAATCTGTGGAAGTCAAAACAAATTAAAACGAAGCTTCCAGCAGCAAAGTGAGCCTGTATTTAATAAGAGTTATTATTTTTTTTAGGCAAAAAGTAGCCCGTAGGATTTGGAAAAATTAAATAAATCAAGTAAAAATAGGACACATCAATCACAACGTATGGATTTGTCCTTTTATTTCTGAGCAATGAGGAGAAAATACACTTAAGAAACCACTTCGCATAATATTTTCCAATTCTCACTTCAAATGTGTCGCAAACCCAGGCTTTTAACCTTTTGCTATTTTAATTTACGTAGATAGCTGCAAGCTACGGCAGCGTTAGCCGAGCAGCTGCTTCATTCACTTTTCGGTGTTAGCATGCTAAGTTACCATGTGTATCTTTTCGACTTTGTTCCTGAAACATTAAGTTTAACATCCTCAAAAATGTTTGTTTTTTTTAAAAGCGCTTCATTCCAACTTTTCTCATCGACATTATTGTAACGCCAGTTCGAAATAAAGCGTCAGTGAAAGGAACGACAGTCTTGAAGCTACCGAAACTTTAGCTAGGCGTTAGCCACTACCGGTCAAACACCTGCCACGTTTTAGCGCATATGTATGTCTACGCATGTATATTCAAAGTCTATAATTACTGGCTCTTACCTTGTTGTGCCTTGGTGTTTATATAAAGCATATATGAGTTTCAGACTTAACAGTTAAGGTGCAGCTAACTGACCGCAAGGTTGCATGGGATGTATGTACCCTTGCGTAGGGTGCTAAGTGCGCACCCTACGCCCTACTGTGAAAAGTGTGGATTCAGTCAAGTGCACATAAAGGTTCGAGTGCGCAGGTTTACAAGCAGCAAAAACGTGAGAATTGGGACAGTACGTGCCTGTGTCGTCACTTCGACGTCCAACACGACTGGTCACTATTTTTGGCGTTTGTGCTGCTAAAAAAGTACAACTAGAACAGAACAAATTATTTTAAATGTACAGTAAAGGTATTTTTTTTGTTGCTTTGCTCGCCGTCATTGTTGGAGAAATGTGGCTGTTCAAAGGTGTTTTGTTGAATACAGTAAATTATATGTAACACGTGGGATTCTTTCAACTTTTGAAAACGGATTTTATTCTATTTTTTTGCGACAGACAGCTCAATGAACTTTGCCATATTTCCAAGATGGCAAAAAAAAAAAAAAAAACACACATTAAAATGTGCAAATAATCAATTTAACAGTCTGCCATTTGACTAATTAGAGACAGATTTTTTTTACTCATAAAACCATCTCTTTTATGCAGCTAAAAGTTAATTTGGTATAAAGTGGAGCTCTCTCTCTCTCTCTCTCTATATATATATATATATATATATATATATATATATATATATATAGGTAAATAATGACACTTTTAATGCAAAGTTGCTTTAAAAGTCCATTAAAAGTGCCAACTTTGCATTAAAGTGTCATTATTTACAAAATAATGCAAAGTTGGGACTTTTAAATTGATGTTTACTGGGCTTTTCTCGCCCTGATTTTCAATTTTTCAGCAGCTACACAGCCAGACAACGACGCTAAAAAAAACCAAACTTCTTCCTTTTTTACTTGTTTTATTGAAGAGTGGCCTCTGACCACTGCCATCACTTTGGCCATCGTGAACTGTAACATACAAGGCTTAGTATTAGCAAACAAACATTGCAAATTAGCCATCCTTGCTGCGAGCTAAAATAAAAAAGCATTTTCATAAATGACAATTATTTACACCACAATTACATAAAGCAAAAAGACAATTATTGTTTTCACAATGAACCAATACTTACGAACAAATCTTGTCTGAAACACAACGTATAAAGATAATAATCAGCTTATTGCCATAAACTGTTCGGTGTTGCTTTCCACCATCTTGGATCTATTTTCTTTTTTAGCGTCACCATAACAACATAACAAAATATCCACTAGGGGGCGTTCTAGTGCGGTTTTTAACCTTGCTGGTCCAACTAAACTTAAAAAAAAATCAGCACACAGTGGAATGTTCTTTTTAATATTCATGTTGAATTCAACATTTCTAATTAAAACACTGAATATTTTTCTACTATGTGTTGCATATCATCCAAAAAAAAAAAAAAACAACCCTGAAAATCTGCATCATCCAAGAACATCCTGATCTTGGCATCTGCAAGCTATTTAAAATATAAATTTGGGAATATAGAAGCCTAGGTAAAGTCATGCTCAATTAATTAGAATGAGTCTAAAATGTTAGTCTCATAAATCAGTCAGCGGACACACTGACAATGAGGAGGAATTGCTTTCAGCATGTTCATATCCCTGGACAGGAAACCAAGAAGCTCCGATGATCATGACTTCTCTACTGTCAGACAGACCACAAAACAATCCTCACTCCCTCCTTGCATGAACTTCCTCTCACCTACTTTTCTTTCCAGCTTTTAGATAATTCATTATTTTTCATTTTGTTTACTAAATCATTCATTTATTTATCTATACTCTGTATCTTCAAAATCTCCTTTTTATTTTCTTTCTGTATTTGGTTGCTTAAGAGGAAAGGAGATGGGGCTTTTTCTGTTGTTGCTCCTCTTCTATGGAACAATCTACTTTTCCAAATCAGATCTGCCCACAGCCTGGATCGTTTTAAATCGCTTCTTAAAACTCATTTTTATTCCTTGGCATTTAATTGAACTAGTGTTTTGATACTCTGTTTTTATTCATTCGTGTTATTGTCATTCTTGTGCAGCACTTTGGTGCAGTTTTATGCCTGTTTTTAAAGTGCTATATAAATAAATTTGACGTTGCTTTTTTCTTATAACTCCTACCTGAGCTCCTCCCTGCTCTGCTGCCTGATCTGCTTCACTCTTCTTGCTCTCCTGTTTTATCCCAACTTTTCTGATTGCCTTCTTCTCTCTTTTTAGCTCCTCCATCCATTTTTCTAACTCGCCCATTCCTTCACTACTCATATTTTTTTTGATTTGATTTTTGTTTTCTGTCGTACTTCATCTTATAACTCAGTCAGTTCTTTTGAGTGTTTAATTGGCCCTGAAAGTTATATTTTTCTATCAATTTATTTAAATTCTTTACTGAGTTAGGGTTTTGTCTTTCCATAAACTTCCAGTCCTTACACTGGAGTTTATCTTTCGGTGATAATTTGCTATTCCCTTTTCCCATTTTGAGCAAATTAGTCAATTTCGTTCCAGTCTTAAAAACACATAGGGTGGACTCTAAAAGACTGGATAAATTCTTAGCAGGACGGTGATCAATCCCCTGTTGTGGTAATTCTCTCTTCAACCTTTTCAGGTGGGAAATTCTTGCCTACATGCATCCACCAGAGGTTCACCGTTTGCACTCCTGCCGTTTGGTATGAGGACAAATACCTAGTGGTATTTAAATTCCTCCAAGTATTCTCACACTCACACACACACTTGGTATTACGGGTTTTTCAGTTTACGCGGACTCCGCCGTCCTTCTGTTACCTATCAGTGCCTAGGATTCATGGGGTTTTACACCCCAAAGACCCTCAATCGTTCGCTCACTTTTTAATTTAAACGCTACTCACTTGTCCCCCCTTCACGGACGTCCCGTCAGCAGCTGGTTTCCAGCAGGCGTATCGGACTCCGGCTTCGAAGGAGCAATTTATCCATCCATCCATCTTCTTCCGCTTATCCAGGGTCGGGTCGCGGGGGTAGCAGCTTCAGAAGGGAGGCCCAGACTTCCCTCTCCCCGGCCACTTCTTCCAGCTCCTCCGGGGGAATCCCGAGGCGTTCCCAGGCCAGCTGAGAGACATAGTCCCTCCAGCGTGTCCTGGGTCTTCCCCGGGGCCTCCTCCCGGTGGGACGTGCCGGGAGCACCTCACCAGGGAGGCGTCCAGGAGGCATCCTGACCAGATGCCCGAGCCTCAACTGGCTCCTCTGGATGTGAAGGAGCAGCGGCTCTACTCTGAGTCCCTCCCGGATGACTGAGCTTCTCACCCTGTCTCTAAGGGAGAGCCCAGCCACCCTACGGAGAAAACCCATTTCGGCCGCTTGTATCCGCGATCTCGTTCTTTCGGTCACGACCCAAAGCTCATGACCATAGATGAGGGTGGGAACGTAGATCGACCGGTAAATCGAGAGCTTCGCTTTTTGGCTCAGCTCTCTCTTCACCACGACGGACCGGTACAGCGCCCGCTTGACGGCAGACGCTGCGCCAATCCGCCTGTCGATCTCCCGCTCCCTTCTTCCCCCATTCGTGAACAAGATCCCGAAATACTTGAACTCCTCCACTTGGGGCAGGACAAACCCCCTGACCCGGAGAAGGCACTCTACCCTTTTCCGGCTCAAAAAAAATGGCCTCGGATTTGGAGGCACTGATCCTCATCCCGGCCGCTTCACACTCGGCTGCGAACCGCTCCAGTGAGAGCTGCAGATCACGGCCTGATGAAGCCAAAAGGACCACATCGTCCGCAAAAAGCAGAGATGAGATCCTAAGGCCACCAAATCGGATCCCCTCAACACCTTGGCTGCGCCTAGAAATTCTGTCCATGAAAATGATGAACAGAATCGGTGACAAAGCTCAGCCCTGGCGGAGTCCAACTCTCACCGGAAACGAGCCCGACTTACTGCCGGTGTTATGCCCAAAAATGCATGCCTGCCGAGAATTGCATCCCCTGTCGCGGGAGCGCGCATCTTTCTAAACTCTCGCATTTTAATGAGGAAACGGACTGAAATATGACCGAAGACGAAACTTTTAAAGATATTCGTAACAATATCACGTTTCTTAAACATGTCAGCCTTAAAACGATGGGTTTTATATCGCAGATTAATTGAAATAAATACGGTTTTTACACATTTATTGAGACAAATGAGTCGAACGTTTTTCAGTCCGTGTCTGAAGAAAATGCTCTCCGCATTTGGTTTGAAATTTCCCGATTTTTCTTTTAACATCATATTAGCTTAAAGTATTACAAAACAGAGGCCCATTATGTAGAACATTTTGTATCATGCTTAACTGTCTAGCATATTAATGTAGAGGGGATGCATTTTAATGACTGAGCCTGCCAATATTTGTATCCCCTGTCTATTGTTGATATGAAACGTAAAGCAGTTGCACAGAGAATAAGTGTCATTACGTAGAAAAGGTGAAGTCCCTCTTAACTCTTCATTTTTTCAAGTTAGCAGAGGGATGCATTTTCTGGCATAGCAAATTATTACCTTGCCAATATGTGTAGGCCTTATATATTTTCCACAAATATAATTCTACTGATACAAAATGTATACCAGCAGTTCATAAAACAAGTGTGATTGTATAGAAAAAGTAATTTCACTCTTGACTCTTTATTTCTCCATGTAAGCAGGGGATGCATGTACAGCAAAGCCTATTATTAGCCTGCCAAAATATGCATGGCCTCTCCATGTTCTTCAAATATTATCCTATCGATATAAAACCCATACCAGTAATTCATAGAACATCTCTGATTATGTAGAAAAGGTGAAATCCCTCTTTAATTCTTTATTTATCCAAGTTAGCAGGGGATGCATTTTTTGGCAATATGGATGTCGAGCCTGCCAAAATATGCATGCCCTATCTATTTTTCTCAAATATAATCCTATTGATATGAAACTTATACCAGTAGCTCATAGAACATGTGTGATTATGTAGAAAAAGTTATTCCACTTTTAACATTTTATTTCTCCATTTTAGAAGGGGATGCATTTTACAGCAAAGCCTATTATTAGCCTGCCAAAATATGCATGCCCTACCTATTTTCCTCAAATGTTATCCTATTGCTATGAAATTCATACCAGCTGTTCATACAACTACTCTGATTATGTAGAAAAAGTTATTTCACTCTAAACTCTTTATTTATCCAAGTTAGCAGGGGATGCATTTTTTGGCAATATGGATGTCGAGCCTGCCAAAATATGCATGCCCTACCTATTTTCCTCAAATTTTATCCTATTGCTATGAAATTCATACCAGCTGTTCATACAACTACTCTGATTATGTAGAAAAAGTTATTTCACTCTAAACTCTTTATTTATCCAAGTTAGCAGGGGATGCATTTTTTGGCAATATGGATGTCGAGCCTGCCAAAATATGCATGCCCTACCTATTTTCCTCAAATGTTATCCTATTGCTATGAAATTCATACCAGCTGTTCATACAACTACTCTGATTATGTAGAAAAAGTTATTTCACTCTAAACTCTTTATTTACCCAAGTTAGCAGGGGATGCATTTTTTGGCAATATGGATGTCGAGCCTGCCAAAATATGCATGCCCTACCTATTTTCCTCAAATGTTATCCTATTGCTATGAAATTCATACCAGCTGTTCATACAACTACTCTGATTATGTAGAAAAAGTTATTTCACTCTAAACTCTTTATTTATCCAAGTTAGCAGGGGATGCATTTTTTGGCAATATGGATGTCGAGCCTGCCAAAATATGCATGCCCTACCTATTTTCCTCAAATTTTATCCTATTGCTATGAAATTCATACCAGCTGTTCATACAACTACTCTGATTATGTAGAAAAAGTTATTTCACTCTAAACTCTTTATTTCTCCATTTTAGAAGGGGATGCATTTTACGGCAAAGCCTATTATCAGCCTGCCAAAATATGCATGCCCCCTCTATTTTTCTCAAATATAATCCTATTGATATGAAACTTATACCAGTAGGTCATAGAACATGTGTGATTATGTAGAAAAAGTTATTCCACTCTTAACTCTTTATTTCTCCATTTTAGCAGGGGATGCATTTTACGGCAGAGCCTATTATTAGCCTGCCAAAATATGCATGCCCCCTCTATTTTTCCTCAAATGTTATCCTATTGATATGAAACTTATACCAGCAGTTCATAGAACAAGTGTGATTATGTAGAAAAAGTTATTCCACTCTTAACTCTTTATTTCTCCATTTTAGAAGGGGATGCATTTTACGGCAAAGCCTATAATCAGCCTGCCAAAATATGCATGCCCCCTCTATTTTTCTCAAATATAATCCTATTGATATGAAACGTATACCAGTAGGTCATAGAACATGTGTGATTATGTAGAAAAAGTTATTCCACTCTTAACTCTTTATTTCTCCATTTTAGCAGGGGATGCATTTTTTGGCAGAGCCTATTATTAGCCTGCCAAAATATGCATGCCCCCTCTATTTTTCTCAAATATTATCCTACTGATATGAAACTTATACCAGTAGGTCATAGAACAAGTGTGATTATGTAGAAAAAGTTATTCCACTCTTAACTCTTTATTTCTCCATTTTAGAAGGGGATGCATTTTACGGCAAAGCCTATTATCAGCCTGCCAAAATATGCATGCCCCCTCTATTTTTCTCAAATATAATCCTATTGATATGAAACGTATACCAGTAGGTCATAGAACATGTGTGATTATGTAGAAAAAGTTATTCCACTCTTAACTCTTTATTTCTCCATTTTAGCAGGGGATGCATTTTTTGGCAGAGCCTATTATTAGCCTGCCAAAATATGCATGCCCCCTCTATTTTTCTCAAATATTATCCTACTGATATGAAACTTATACCAGTAGGTCATAGAACAAGTGTGATTATGTAGAAAAAGTTATTCCACTCTTAACTCTTTATTTCTCTATTTTAGCAGGGGATGCATTTTACGGCAGAGCCTATTATTAGCCTGCCAAAATATGCATGCCCCCTCTATTTTTCTCAAATATAATCCTACTGATATGAAACGTATACCAGTAGGTCATAGAACATGTGTGATTATGTAGAAAAAGTTATTTCACTCTAAACTCTTTATTTCTCCATTTTAGCAGGGGATGCATTTTACGGCAGAGCCTATTATTAGCCTGCCAAAATATGCATGTCCCCTCTATTTTTCCTCAAATGTAATCCTATTGATATGAAACTCATACCAGTAGCTAAGAGGATAAGTGTAATTATGTAGAAAAGGTAAAATCCCTCTTGACTCTTTATTTTTTCAAGCTAGGAGGGGGATGCATTTTTTGGCAATATCGAATTTGAGCCTGCCGATATTTGCATGCCATACCTATTTTCCCCAAATATCATCCTATTGATATAAAACTCATACCAGCAGTTAAGGGAACAAATGTGATTATGTAGAAAATGTTATTTCTTTATTATCGCTATTGCAAGGATACTGAAGGAAATAAATCTGACAATGCATCTTTGCTAAATGTAAAGCATGCACAAACCATTCTTATTTTGGTTTAACATAAAAATTAAATCACTTTGTTTTCATTAATTTCAACAAAAGAATATTCATAACAAAAATCTTTGGAAAACCAATTAAGTCAACAAAAATTATGTCACATGTTTAAACTGAAAATCCACTGAACTGCAGTCATTAAAGATTTAGATTGGTACAAACATAAAATCTATAAACACATTGCACAGCAGTAGTCTGTTTCGGTTTGTGGGACCTTAATGCAGCCTTGGTGGTACCACCAGTTGCATCTGTCACATGTGATCTGTAAATAAATAATACAAAATGGTCAAATAACAACATAAAGAATGTTTTCTTTTAGCTCCTTATCTGTTTACTGAAGGTGATTTTGGGTTTTGTCAACATAAAGCTTCTTCTTAATTATCAATATATGATTGGTAGAACTTTATTTGAGGAGATGACAGCATGTTCCTGACATGTATGGAGATAAAAAAATTCTAGGACCACAAGCAACTGTGTTTAATGTTTTACGACTGTACTTAAAAAAAAAAAAAACTTAAGCTACTTCCCACTTACCTGCCTTGGGTGTTTATTTATTTTATTATGATTTATTTTTGTATATCTACATACTTTGCAACTATTTTAAGGATGGTATATGGTTTGCTTGAATTGATTTTTCACTGCATTACATTGTTGTCTTACCCACATGTGATCTTCTGTGTCCTCACTGTCACAGTGTCTGCAGAGTCTGTAGAGTCTCCACTGACTCTACAGAAAAACAAACCGCATCTTTAAATCAATGTTATAAAACAATCTTAATGGTATTTTTTGCGTTTTTTTTTTCTTTTAAATAATTCCATTTGTTAGTGTTCTTTTGAAAGTGGAACAATAATCCTCTGTGTAGATCTCAGTTGTCTAATCATCCCTTTTTGATAATGTCTGGTCTCATAAACAAATACAAGTAATAGAAACTGTACATCATATTGGCATATTGTCTGTCTATTTATGAATTGAAACACACATGTATTTAAGGTATTTCTGGGATTTATGGTAAAAGAAAGCATCACTTAGTGTTTACTTTTTTATAATTTTCTCCAACTTAAGCCACTGAAGGTATAAAAATGGCATTCAGAAAATTTTAATATGTCTACATATATATGTGTGTACATCTTGTGAAATTTGTCATTTTGTAAATGTTAATTTTATGAAAACACAGTAATGAATATAATGGTTCACATAATACATCTCATTCCAGTTTTGTACTTTCACAAACTGCAAGTCCTTTTTGTTTATTAAGTTACATTAAAGCTACTCAAGAAAAGTGTACGTAATTGTATCCTAGAACAATTTTAAGTTTGTTGATTATGTTTTTTGCCTCAACAGTTATTGGGCTGTGTTATGTGTAATTTATTTATTAGAGATCAAGGCCAGGTGTATTGAAATGTTCTTCACTAATTGAATTTGACATAAACACTGACCTGATTGTACTTCACACATCTGCAAAGTTCAATATTTTAATATTTCTAATTAGATAAAATAGCTGACCTAACACAATTTTTTTGTGCGTGCATGATTTTACACACAACATAGTATCCCACCCACATAGGAACTGAATAAAAAACATGTCAAAAGACACCTGATTCTGAGAGAAGTGTGGAAGAAATGTTGAGTCGCATGGTATTAACAGCTTCTGCTGTTGATGAAAAGTTCTGGTCCTTGTTTTCCAGTATGCACTCTGCAAACTGTAAAGGCAAATATATTTTTTTGAAAAAAGAAAGAAGAGTAACAGCGGACTCATTACAAAGACAAAATATTTGTCAAAGTATTAGATTGTCATATAGAGGTCATGACATTTATGAATAATTAGACATTTTTGCTATACTTATTTCAGACTCTTTCCATTGTCATTAAAATAAATCAACCATGTAATAAAGCAATATAATTCATAAACTACATTATATTTCAGGCAGAAATGCACAGTTTAAGTTGTTAAGCCAAAGCTGTTCATCATCTTAAAAGTTCTACTCCTACAAAATAGCATTAGATTAATGGCAATGTGATTATTAGAAAACCACTTTCATATTAATCTTTTTTTCACAACATCAAAAACGTAAACAAGCATGTATACCAATATATTGATATATAATTCTATCTATCTTCAGACATAGATAGATATACATGTATGTGGAAAGAGACAGAACAGTACACATAAAGGTTATATAAATTGATTTGTAAACAGGCAATGTTCTACATTACATAAGAAATATAAGTAATCATAGTCAAGTATATACAGTACAGACCAAAAGTTTGGACACACAGTTGTGTCCAAACTTTTGGTCTGTACTGTATATATATATATATATATATATATATATATATATACTGTATATAAAAACATAAAACCACGGCTGCCCAAATCACGGCAGAATTAAATGTGCACCTCAACTCCCCTGTTTCCACCAAAACTGTCCGTCGGGAGCACCACAGGGTCAATATACACGGCCGGGCTGCTATAGCCAAACCTTTGGTCACTCGTGCCAATGCCAAACGTCGGTTTCAATGGTGCGAGAAACGCAAATCTTGGGCTGTGGACAATATGAAACATGTATTGTTCTCTGATGAGTCCACCTTTACTGTTTTCCCCACATCCGGGAGAGTTACAGTGTGGAGAAGCCCCAAAGAAGAGTACCACCCAGACTGTTGCATGCCCAGAGTGAAGCATGGGGGTGGCTCAGTGATGGTTTGGGCTGCCATATCATGGCATTCCCTTGGCTCCATACTTGTGCTAGATGGGCGCGTCACTGCCAAGGACTACCGAACCATTCTGGAGGACCATGTGCATCCATGTATATATACATATATATATATATATATTTAAACAGCACTTACTTTAAGGGCAAACACACCACATGAAACCACACCTTCCTGGATGGCATGTTATACTGTTTCACATTTCCACATTGACACTTTCATCCCTTTGCTTCTCATAAATGTCCTTGTTGAGAGGATAAAATGTTAAATTAACATTCTAGTTATCCAATTATGACATTTTTTATTATAATAAACAATAATTGTTCTTGTTTTTCTCACCTTGTTACTTCCAAGCACCTCTTCACATCTTTTTGGGACTCTCCAAGTGAGTTAAGGAAACCTTTTGTTATGAATATTCTTTTGTTGAAATTAATGAAAACAAAGTGATTTAATTTTTATGTTAAACCAAAATAAGAATGGTTTGTGCATGCTTTACATTTAGCAAAGATGCATTGTCAGATTTGTTTCCTTCAGTATCCTTGCAATAGCGATAATAAAGAAATAACATTTTCTACATAATCACATTTGTTCCCTTAACTGCTGGTATGAGTTTTATATCAATAGGATGATATTTGGGGAAAATAGGTATGGCATGCAAATATCGGCAGGCTCAAATTCGATATTGCCAAAAAATGCATCCCCCTCCTAGCTTGAAAAAATAAAGAGTCAAGAGGGATTTTACCTTTTCTACATAATTACACTTATCCTCTTAGCTACTGGTATGAGTTTCATATCAATAGGATTACATTTGAGGAAAAATAGAGGGGACATGCATATTTTGGCAGGCTAATAATAGGCTCTGCCGTAAAATGCATCCCCTGCTAAAATGGAGAAATAAAGAGTTTAGAGTGAAATAACTTTTTCTACATAATCACACATGTTCTATGACCTACTGGTATACGTTTCATATCAGTAGGATTATATTTGAGAAAAATAGAGGGGGCATGCATATTTTGGCAGGCTAATAATAGGCTCTGCCGTAAAATGCATCCCCTGCTAAAATAGAGAAATAAAGAGTTAAGAGTGGAATAACTTTTTCTACATAATCACACTTGTTCTATGACCTACTGGTATAAGTTTCATATCAGTAGGATAATATTTGAGAAAAATAGAGGGGGCATGCATATTTTGGCAGGCTAATAATAGGCTCTGCCAAAAAATGCATCCCCTGCTAAAATGGAGAAATAAAGAGTTAAGAGTGGAATAACTTTTTCTACATAATCACACATGTTCTATGACCTACTGGTATACGTTTCATATCAATAGGATTATATTTGAGAAAAATAGAGGGGGCATGCATATTTTGGCAGGCTGATAATAGGCTTTGCCGTAAAATGCATCCCCTTCTAAAATGGAGAAATAAAGAGTTAAGAGTGGAATAACTTTTTCTACATAATCACACTTGTTCTATGACCTACTGGTATAAGTTTCATATCAGTAGGATAATATTTGAGAAAAATAGAGGGGGCATGCATATTTTGGCAGGCTAATAATAGGCTCTGCCAAAAAATGCATCCCCTGCTAAAATGGAGAAATAAAGAGTTAAGAGTGGAATAACTTTTTCTACATAATCACACATGTTCTATGACCTACTGGTATACGTTTCATATCAATAGGATTATATTTGAGAAAAATAGAGGGGGCATGCATATTTTGGCAGGCTGATTATAGGCTTTGCCGTAAAATGCATCCCCTTCTAAAATGGAGAAATAAAGAGTTAAGAGTGGAATTACTTTTTCTACATAATCACACTTGTTCTATGAACTGCTGGTATAAGTTTCATATCAATAGGATAACATTTGAGGAAAAATAGAGGGGGCATGCATATTTTGGCAGGCTAATAATAGGCTCTGCCGTAAAATGCATCCCCTGCTAAAATGGAGAAATAAAGAGTTAAGAGTGGAATAACTTTTTCTACATAATCACACATGTTCTATGACCTACTGGTATAAGTTTCATATCAATAGGATTATATTTGAGAAAAATAGAGGGGGCATGCATATTTTGGCAGGCTGATAATAGGCTTTGCCGTAAAATGCATCCCCTTCTAAAATGGAGAAATAAAGAGTTTAGAGTGAAATAACTTTTTCTACATAATCAGAGTAGTTGTATGAACAGCTGGTATGAATTTCATAGCAATAGGATAAAATTTGAGGAAAATAGGTAGGGCATGCATATTTTGGCAGGCTCGACATCCATATTGCCAAAAAATGCATCCCCTGCTAACTTGGATAAATAAAGAGTTTAGAGTGAAATAACTTTTTCTACATAATCAGAGTAGTTGTATGAACAGCTGGTATGAATTTCATAGCAATAGGATAACATTTGAGGAAAATAGGTAGGGCATGCATATTTTGGCAGGCTCGACATCCATATTGCCAAAAAATGCATCCCCTGCTAACTTGGGTAAATAAAGAGTTTAGAGTGAAATAACTTTTTCTACATAATCAGAGTAGTTGTATGAACAGCTGGTATGAATTTCATAGCAATAGGATAACATTTGAGGAAAATAGGTAGGGCATGCATATTTTGGCAGGCTCGACATCCATATTGCCAAAAAATGCATCCCCTGCTAACTTGGATAAATAAAGAGTTTAGAGTGAAATAACTTTTTCTACATAATCAGAGTAGTTGTATGAACAGCTGGTATGAATTTCATAGCAATAGGATAAAATTTGAGGAAAATAGGTAGGGCATGCATATTTTGGCAGGCTCGACATCCATATTGCCAAAAAATGCATCCCCTGCTAACTTGGATAAATAAAGAGTTTAGAGTGAAATAACTTTTTCTACATAATCAGAGTAGTTGTATGAACAGCTGGTATGAATTTCATAGCAATAGGATAACATTTGAGGAAAATAGGTAGGGCATGCATATTTTGGCAGGCTAATAATAGGCTTTGCTGTAAAATGCATCCCCTTCTAAAATGGAGAAATAAAATGTTAAAAGTGGAATAACTTTTTCTACATAATCACACATGTTCTATGAGCTACTGGTATAAGTTTCATATCAATAGGATTATATTTGAGAAAAATAGATAGGGCATGCATATTTTGGCAGGCTCGACATCCATATTGCCAAAAAATGCATCCCCTGCTAACTTGGATAAATAAAGAATTAAAGAGGGATTTCACCTTTTCTACATAATCAGAGATGTTCTATGAATTACTGGTATGGGTTTTATATCGATAGGATAATATTTGAAGAACATGGAGAGGCCATGCATATTTTGGCAGGCTAATAATAGGCTTTGCTGTACATGCATCCCCTGCTTACATGGAGAAATAAAGAGTCAAGAGTGAAATTACTTTTTCTATACAATCACACTTGTTTTATGAACTGCTGGTATACATTTTGTATCAGTAGAATTATATTTGTGGAAAATATATAAGGCCTACACATATTGGCAAGGTAATAATTTGCTATGCCAGAAAATGCATCCCTCTGCTAACTTGAAAAAATGAAGAGTTAAGAGGGACTTCACCTTTTCTACGTAATGACACTTATTCTCTGTGCAACTGCTTTACGTTTCATATCAACAATAGACAGGGGATACAAATATTGGCAGGCTCAGTCATTAAAATGCATCCCCTCTACATTAATATGCTAGACAGTTAAGCATGATACAAAATGTTCTACATAATGGGCCTCTGTTTTGTAATACTTTAAGCTAATATGATGTTAAAAGAAAAATCGGGAAATTTCAAACCAAATGCGGAGAGCATTTTCTTCAGACACGGACTGAAAAACGTTCGACTCATTTGTCTCAATAAATGTGTAAAAACCGTATTTATTTCAATTAATCTGCGATATAAAACCCATCGTTTTAAGGCTGACATGTTTAAGAAACGTGATATTGTTACGAATATCTTTAAAAGTTTCGTCTTCGGTCCGTTTCCTCATTAAAATGCGAGTGTTTAGAAAGATGCGCGCTCCCGCGACAGGGGATGCAATTCTCGGCAGGCATGCATTTTTGGGCATAACACCGGCAATGCGGACCAGACTCTGACACCGGTCATACAGGGACCTGACAGCCCGTATCAAAGGGCCCGGTACCCCATACTCCCGGAGAACCCCCCACAGGGCTCCCCGAGGGACACGGTCGAACACCTTCTCCAAGTCCACAAAACACATGTAGACTAGTTGGGCGAACTCCCGTGCACCCTCCAGGACCCTGCAGGGTGTAGAGCTGGTCCAGTGTTCCACGACCAGGACGAAAACCACACTGCTCTTCCTGGATCCGAGGTTCGACTGTCCGACGGATAGTTTCCAGCAGGCGGGTCGGAGACACAGTCCTGGAAAGGATCTGTGAGACTCCTAGGAGCCTGCGGTGGTCACGGTCTTCTGATGTCCGTTCCTCCCTCTGGAAGCCGCAGATTTCTGCCTCTGCTCTCAAGCTTCATCTGAGTCTAGCCCTGCTTTTGTGGTCGCTATTTAATCTTATTTCTAAATTAAAATATCCAGGGTGGCACCCAATACCTCAAAGTCCCTGATTGATACATTTTGATGAACGTTCTCCCAATTATCTGAAATATATTTGATTTCTCTTCTTTAGCTTCTTCATCCGGGGTCTGAGTCTCTGTTTTGTCCATCTTTTCTTCGTCAGCCTTTAAATTTTCTTCCCTGGCTTTAAGTTTGTCCATCTTCAATTTAAGTCCAGCAATTTCTTGAGTGAGCTCTTCGTTCACCTTGCCAATCCAGTACAACTGTTGTGATTTCTCTTTCATTGATTTGTTAAAGTTTCTTTTATCGACCATTGTTCCCCATTGTATCTTCCTATTATGAGTTGACAAGGCTTTGTTTTCTGATTGCAGTTGTTCAACTGTCGCTTTAGCCTCGTCCAATTCACTAGTCAAAGTGCTGAATTGTTTTTTAAAATAATCATTTTTGTTGATCAGCCTTTCATTTTCTACCTGCCAGGTATCTTTTTTCTTGGCATTCAGTCTCTCAATCTTCAACCTCAGATCTTCAACAGTTTTCTGAAGCTTCTTGTTGTCTTTTGTTATCTTCCAGCAGCTCTTCTCCAAACTTTCCACGTACTCCAGCAATACATTTCGTCGCGCCATCGTTCAGTTTTGTTTGAGATTGAAGACCGCAAATGAATTTCTCTGTGGAACCTGGGAATACAAAGACAGGCGGCTGTGATGTCACAGACAGGATGAGTGACATCACAGCTTCACGTCAAAGCCACAAGAAGTCTGTTGGGTGAGGGGGAGCGAGAGGGGGGCGGATGTTGTTTTTTTTTTTAACTTTATTCGCAGACACACTGTATAACGACAGAGTTATGCCTCATTTGTTCTGCCTCAAGAAAAAACAAACACAGATAAACATATTCAAGATAAAGAAAAAGCTAAGGGTTCATTTAAAGCAATACAGATTCCAATTGTTTTATTTTCTGTAGCTCTTTTTCTGTCATCTTCATGTCGAATCTTCACATTCAAAGACAAACTCCCAGGATTTTCTGGTTTTTATTCATTTTCATTTTTCACAGATTGTGAGAACATCCCACCTTTAAATGGCTTGTTTTCCGGTAGAGAAGAGACATTAAAAAAAATTAAAGATAGGCAACAAGATTCTATGAAACAGTGTCATTGTTTTTATTGTTTTATACTTGTGCATATGTATTAATTGTTTTTATCTTGTAACCAGGTTGCTATGTATTGCAATTATTTTGCTCAGGTCCCTCTTGAAAATGAGATCTAGATCTCAACGGGGTTTACCTGATTAAATAAAGGAATATGAATTACACCCATTGAGTAAATATGAAGGCAGCAGCGCCCTCTGCTGTTTGACAAAGGTTAAAAAACCCCCCCAAAAAACTACTTGCCGCATGTTTACGTTTATTAAGTGTTATGTCTGACTTAATACAGTAGTATTGAGTACTACTGTACTTCTCCTCCTCCTTTTACTACTACTACTACTAATAATAATATATTTTAAAGAGTTGTGCCTCTCATGGTAGATGTGTTGGGTTAGTTCTGATTTAGTCTTTTTCTAGACTTTTGTTCAAATATTTTTTTATCTTATTTTATTTCATTTTTGTATTTTATTAATTAACTCATTAAGAAATAGCAAGATTAGACACCTCAAAGACACCTCGACTACAACCACTAAGTCTCGAAGGAGTTGAAAGGGAATCATTGCGGGTGCAGAGCAGCTTATGTTGTATTATCTTTCAGGTTACATGAGCGGCAGAAGAGAACAGACAGGGACAATCTTCTCCAAGGTGTGAATTTTCCTCTGAAGGTATCCGTGGCTGTGACACCTCTTTCCCAGAACTGAGAATTATTAGACCAGGAACGCCTGGCAAGAGGGGAGCTTCCCAAAAAGCACCAATGGAAGCAGGACTACCACTGTCAGTGCCCAGTTTGTGGTCGATCAAAAAACAAAAGCACTGGCCACACACAGATTAAGGGGAAACGATACTGTCCAGCCTCTGGACAGACTGTTTTGTCTCTTGGGAAGCAGTGACTGTTTGAAAGATTTTCTTTGTAGTTTTCATCTTTTAATATCATGCCATCACTTTTGTTTTAAAGCCCAGAATTGTTTGTAAATTTCAACAGGACAGCTGCCATGTTATGAGGGCTTAGTTAATAACTGCAGTGGTCTTTATCCCTCTTTATTACATAATAGCACATGTTATATTACAAACAACTGTTCAACCTTTTTTCGATAAATGTAATTTTTTGTGACCTCAGTTTTTCATGACGCTAAATCACCTTGTAGCTATAGAAACTGAACTTTCAGTCAAATCACTCTGTTTCTTTATATTGCTGAAATTTGGTATCAAACTAAATCTGAGATATTCTGTTTAGCTACAGAAAAATTACATGTTATTAAGCTTTGTTGATATACACACTGATTAATTGGTCTCTCCAAATTCTCCCTAGGTATGAGTGTGTGTGTGTGTGTGTGTGCATGGTTGTTTTCCTGTCTGTCTCTGCGACAGACTGGCGACCTGACCAGATTAATAATAGATTAATAATAAACACTGCAAAAAACTAATACAGAGAAAAGAAAATTAATGGAAGAATTTGACACTCCCTTTATCATTTTGGTTTGCATTTGGATCTGCTGAGTTTTTGGCTTTAGGCGTTGCTTTATACATGTCGAGGTATATTGTTAGCCCTCTGCGAATGTAGGTGTGTAAGAGTGAAGAAATGTCAATAATCATTTATTTGTGTGTTCTATAATTTTGTTGGCCCTCTCAAAAGTGATACTATCAACAGTATAGTAATTCAATAATTCAGAATTAACAGTAATTTGGATGTTATCCTATACTGAACTTGAAATTAGTGTAAAAAAAAAAAATGCTTCGTGGAGCATGAAACAGGTATTATTACTAAAATGACATGAATGCTGCTGAAACATGTACTTGAGTAGAAGCTTCAGATTTTTCCTCTTTTCTTCCCCCAACCTCTAATTGTCTCTTTTGCCCCATTTTTGGCCGAGAGGTTAAGGCGTTGGACTCCAAATCCAATTTTGGACCTGTGCGGTTTCCCCGCACAGGTTCGAATCCTGTTCGCGACGAAGATTCATTTATTGTCTTTTCCGTCGCATAAATGTTTTCATTTAGGTTTGGATTATTCTGGGGTAACACATTTTTTTGTTAGAAAACACACCGTTTGAAATTTATATAAAGTAGTGTAACATTACAAGTGTGCAATGTTGCATTAATGGACTTTTAATCAAACTTTTACTGCAACTTCACATTAAAAGTGTCATTATTTACCGAATGACACTTCATGACACCTGTTAGTATGTTCCTAACATGACATGTTATGTCATGTTCATGACAGTAACATGTCAGTCTTATGCAGGCCCCGTCAAATAAAGTGTTCCACATTTTACAAGAGTACACTGCCAATATACTATCACAGAGTTGTACAAATTGTCAACGCGTTCAAAGTTTACAGACAACATGCTTATGAAACCTAGCACAATAAAACAATAGGTACACTTTAGAGGAAGTGGGAAAAGAAATTTCACCAAGGACAGAGTATTGTTTTAATACAATGTCACAGAACTCCAGATGAACTGACATGTCTCCTTCCTAAGAACAGTGAGGATCAACAACAGAACGTTCCCATTCACTGCACTTTACAGGAACCTACAAAAAAGAACAATAGAGCAATTAAACAGAGAACGCACTTGTATTTTAAAGAGTACAGAAAAACGGCAAAGAAAAAAAATCATCAAAACTGATGATGATTGGGACCGGATCAAACTTTTAAAAAAATTTTTATTACTAATGTGTGCCTTGTCATACTATTTTCAATTAAGACTGGAAAACAAAACCCAAAAAACGTCGCCATAAGTCCGCCTTTTAAATCAAAACGTCACATTCACCAAGGAATTGTGGGTAACACACTTCGCCGAAGTCCCTAAAAATGCGCACTTCGCGTAAGGGCGGAAGTAGTACCCATTGTGGGCGGAGCGAAGGGCGGATGAGGAGAGCCTATGACTGGTTCCTTTCTCAGTTTATTCGATTAGTTTCTATTTCCCGAGCTCTACGTAACAGTTCTTCTCACTCTGTAATATAGATGTATCTGATGCTCAGCATAAGAAGGTCAAGTGTTTGTTATTTTGGTTACATAAAAAATGAGCTTTGTGAAAAACTGCTGCATGTTTTTTTATGCAGAGAAAGTGCGGTGACCGTCGTTCCGCGAGGAGAAACAGTGACATCTAGTGGAAGTCTGCAATGATGGCAGCTGAGTGATTCTCTGAATTCAGTACATTTTTGGGACTCAGGTTACTTAAAAATGTGTTTCTGAACACTGCACCTATTGAAGGACTCTTTGAACCTCCAAGAAAATGTGTCTCGCCACCTGATGCGTGAAATCCCACACATTGTGAAAAATTTCTTTGTTGCTTTAAATTCAACCCCGTGACGGGACAATTTCATTCCTCTATGGTTCCCAAAATGTGGGGCGCGCCCCTTGGGATGGGCAGTACTATTGCAGGGGGGTGCGGGAAGCAGTATGGATGAAACCCCCCCCCCAAAAAAAACTGTTACACAAAAGTGTAACACAAAAGTGATGTGATGCCCACATCAGCCAGGGCATGGAGCAACATATGATATGATGAAAACAAGAAATTAATATGTGTTTCAAAGACCATTCTTTACTTTTCCCCAAACAACAATAAATATCATTTGCGTGCGTAACGGTGTTGTGTTGAAAGGTTGAGCTTGACGATGACGATCTTTGGATAAAAAAAATAATCAAATATAGGTAAGAAACTACATTAACATTTACATCTCTTTACAGTGTGAGGAGGAAGAGACTTAAGTGATGTCACTTCCAGGGTGCTGAGGAAATTGGACTGAACCATTATTTATAAAAAGGAGGGATTGGTATGCCGTTACGGGGTGGAACAAAACTGGTATTTTATATGTATTTTTATAATGGTACAAATAACTAGCAGATACTGGCTATTTTTATTTGTTTCATATTCATTGAAAAGTTAACATTGGTCAGTGGGGACATGCTCATTTGGCTGATCTCTACGCTTCAAAACATACGTTTTTAAAATATATTTGCATGTTATGTTACCAAGGCACGTGGATATTTTTCTATTTCTTGATTTTCTCAAAAATGTGGTTCGCATTATATGAAAATCTTCGGGATCGAACCTGTGAGACCCAAAAAAAGCACCGAATTCAGAGAACGACCCAGCTGTCGAACTGACCGCTCTGTCAAACACAGTGAAAGTAAACTGGACAAAATATAAACCTGGAGTTAAACCTCTTTCAAAGTGAATGAAAAACCACGCAGAGGAGCTATGCAAGTATTCGTTTTAATTATTCATTTTTTATTTGAAAACAGCGAAAAATCAAGCAGAATAAAACAGAAGTTCAAATTCTAATTCAGTTCTATTTAAAAATACTCCTCATATTTGAAATTTAAATTTAAATTAAAGGTTGCTGTAACTCATATCAACTAAGTATCTTCAAAGACTCATTTTGGATGATGGGATCTTCAGTAGCAGTCAATCTTGCACGAAGTTGACGAGCCCTCTGACTTAAGACTGTTGCTGTATGACTTTCTCATGACTGTCATGATATGCTAACAGCTCAATTTTCGGGCACTGGTGATGGTATACCACAGTAACATGTTCTCGATGACACCATGACACTACGGCAAGCACTGCTAATCCACATCATTTTCTTTTAACGCTCATTTTCAGATCTCTTGTCTGGTTGCACGGTACGAAAGCTGGGCAAAGAGATACTGGAGTCGTAAATTCTGTCCAAACATGCACCATCTTGGGAATACTGAACTAAAACGCAAGTATTCCATTTGAGGAATACTTATGTATTGGGAATAGTTTATACACTTGAAGTCTACAAAGAGAATAAATCCGAACTAACATAGCGGAGCAACTCCAACACGCTTCCACCACGAGTGGGACAATTCTAGAGCGAAACAAAAGCTTTATTCTTCCGCTGACACGGTTTAGAGGAAAACAAGAAAATTCACATGTTTTGGAAGCACTTTAAGTATACAGAAATATACAAAAGAATTTGATTCCGCATCATTTGAAGGCAGGAAGAAAAACTGGCAGGTTTTGCTTTAAAAATGTATCTTTGAATAGATTTATTTATTTTTTTTTGTTTGGCCTTACACATCGTTTCTGTCGAGTTTTTTGAAGTAAATACATATTTTTTCCCACTCAACAAATAAAGCAAATTCAAGTAATCAGTAGTAGTTGGAAAAAAAAAAAAATAAATTAAAGAAACTTTATAATCATCATTATGATGACAAGAAAAACAGAGCGCAATAACACGTAGGAAAATTGGTCAATTTGTGGATGTAGATGCAGTTTGATGTCTTTATATAATACTGAACCAAACTAATATTTTACCAGCCTCATGTGCCAAGTAATATACAAAACATACAGAAATGATAAACAACGGAAAATACATATGTCGACAGTATAATTGTGAATAAATGAATGGCTTTATGTTCTTAATGTGCACAGAATACAGTAAAATGAATAAAGCAATGCTAACCAGTTATTTAGGTGAACAGGTTTGCAGCAAATTATGTGCATATGGCAACTAATAACTCAGGGTAGCATGTTGCTATCACGTCTTGCTTTAAATATGTAAAAGTGAAACCAATGTTAGTTGCACCAAAATATATTGACCCTTTGTAAATATGTCACCTGATCACACTGAGGCACCGTGATGGACGTCGGAAGTGAGAGACTAGGAAATTGAAGGGAGTGACTGAAATTGTTTCCCAAGCTGTTTTGCCAGTACAAGTACAACTTCTACTTGTTCAAGTCGAGCTAATTTGTCTGTGGACGTAACAGGCCTGGTTGGGGCTTCTAGACAGAGGTATTTATAAAAGTTGGAAAGAGCTAGCACTTAGAAACCGACCCATACTTTCTCCCTCCTGACATGCTTGCTGATTCGATCAAATCACCATCTTTGCCTGAATTCACGCCACAATATTTATACCATTACGTCATTAACAGCACTTTCCTTCCACCAGAGCAGACTTAAGGGCAATCAGATGTCTAGATGGTTACCAATATTTTTTGTACAGGCTACATGATGGTGGGGCATTTTTTGGATAGTTACTAATTATTACACATGCATTGTCTAATATTTCATTGCATCTTACTAGACTTACTTACTTATGAAGTTTACAAATGTTAAGTTTGCTAACCTTGAAAAAACTGTTTGCTACAGACCCGCAAATGCACAGAGGGCTGCCAGTCCTTACAATTGACGTCATTGTCCATTGTTGTCTTCTTTCCGCTTCAAAAGGTATACAATAAAATAAGTTTGGTCTGTATCCATGTCTGTTTATGCAGCCAACAATGTAGTACCCTATGACCTTTTCTACTCTAGGCAACTGACACCCGGAAGCACTGAGTTTTTCCTACGTATATTCCCTAATCTTGGCCTACAAACACTGAGTCTTGCTTACTTTTCCCTTTCAATGTATGACAATGGCCTCTACTTATTACATCAAGTACAGTAAGTATCCAGAAAATGTGGAATGGACATACTGACCAGCATAAAGTCCTGCTGCCTGGTCTGATGGAAGCTCTACATGAACAGTGTCTCCTTTTCTCAACGGGAGTACAGCGCTTCCTGAAGCCTGATCAAGCAAACCCTTTTTGTACTCGTCGTAAGTGTACATTACTGACTCACTGTTCTTCATCAGCGCCACCCAAACGTTGCCTCCCTTGCAGTGGACGTGGTAAGCAAAATAATAGATTCCTGGTACACTACATGTAAAAATACCATTTTGTGGATTGTAGTCCTGATTTTCGTTGTGGAGAAGTTTGTCAAATGTGATTGGTGAACCTACTAGAGGGAATGGATTGGTCAGTTTTGCGGTGAATGCAGGAATCTGCTGCTTGGTTCCTCTAATCTCGACTCCATTGCCTGGCTTTTTGTAAACTTGTCCATTGTAGGGGCCTGTGTGAGGGAGGAATTGAATAATGTCAGGAGATTCAGCAGGTATTCCTGGAGGGCCGGGAGGACCTGGAGGGCCGGGTTGTCCAGTAAGTCCAGGAGGACCACTGGGACCAGGGTTTCCTTGAGGACCAATTTGACCAGGGGTTCCTGGGGCCCCATTACCAGGATAACCAGGGTTACCTGTTGGTCCTGTTTCACCTTTTTGTCCTGAATGACCAGGAGGTCCAATTGGTCCCCCTGGTCCTGTAAGTCCAGGGATCCCCTGTGGACCTGGTTGGCCCTTGTTTCCAGACTCTCCTCCCTCTCCTCTTGGTCCTTGTAATCCTGCAGCACCAGGGGCACCAGGTAAACCTCTAGCCCCAGCTTCTCCTTTTGGCCCTATTGGCCCTTGGAATCCTCTTTGTCCAGGTTGTCCACCCTCTCCTGGCCTACCTGGCTGTCCTGAAAGACCAGGAGGTCCAGTTTCACCTTTCATTCCAGGATTTCCTCTAGGGCCAAATGTGCCATCTTCTCCCTTCTGTCCTGGGAAGCCAATACTACCAGGAGGCCCAGTGGGCCCTGGTGCCCCGGGTATTCCTGTCAAACCAGTTAGACCAATAATTCCAGGTTGACCTACTTGACCTTTGTCACCTCTTGGGCCTGGTTGTCCTGGAAGACCAGCATGTCCCTTGTGACCCTTAGGCCCTGGAAATCCTGTTTTACCATAACCTGGCAAGCCTGGTGGTCCAATTAAACCAGGAGGCCCTAGTTCACCTTTTCCTCCAGAGAACCCTGGTAACCCTCTAACACCATCTTTTCCTGGTTTTCCTATTCCTGGTACGCCTGGAAGTCCTGGTTGCCCTCTTTGACCTGGTGCTCCTACAAGCCCTGCTTCTCCAGGAGGACCTGGTTTTCCTGGAAATCCTGGTTGTCCAGGTACACCATTCAGACCAGGTTTGCCATTACCAGGGAGGCCCACTTGTCCAGGTGGACCAGGTGTCCCACCTGGTCCATTCACACCTGGTAAACCAGGCAGACCAAGCCCTTTATCGCCTTTTAGACCTGGAGGACCAGGAAATCCAGGTGGACCATTTTGTCCAGGTTCTCCTGGTTGCCCTGGCAGTCCTGGTAACCCCTGGCCTCCTGATTTTGAAATTCCAGGGAGTCCAGTGGGACCTGGGAGTCCTGGAGGCCCAGGAATTCCTGTTGGCCCCTGACCACCAATTGGTCCAAGATCCCCTTTGGCTCCTGGTAATCCAAGGCCTCCAGGTTTTCCAGGTAATCCGGGCATTCCAGGTTTTCCATTTCCCCTGTATCCCTGAGAACCCGGGGGACCTGGCTTTCCTGGTGATCCAGGAATCCCCTCTCCTGGAAGCCCAGGGGGGCCTTGTGGACCTGGTGGGCCCACTGGTCCAGGGGGGCCTTCAATGCCTTGAGGTCCGTCTGTGAAACCTTTCCCACCAGGAACAGGAAGAGGACCTTTAGATCCCCTTGGGAAGGTTTGTCCTGTGAAGAAGTGAAAACAGACATACATGATCATGATGTAATGATCGAATAAATAAATGAATGACTACAATATATTTTATTAAATATTAGTAGACCACCACAATTTGTGTCATTATTTGGAATATGGTAATTTCTTGATTTTAATGTGAATTAACTTTTAAAAATAAACCCAAAATCAAGCAAATAGCCATGAGATGTGTGTGTGTGGTGTGTACACACTACCAATACACCAATTGAAAAATGGATGGATGAATAAATAACTGATGTCCCAATACCAAACCTTGTGGAACACCACACGCTACTTTACTAAGATTCTGTCTAGTATATTGTTAAAAAAGGATAAAGCTTCCCTGTCAATGGAGTCATTTCTGTTTATTTAGTGTAAAACATCACCTTTGCCTTTTGTCAATGGCCTCATTTTTCCAATTTGCAAAGGCAACGGCAGTTGTGGAGCGTCTTTTCCATGCTGGGACAGCGACGGGATCCCTTTGCTGAAAGGTGAATGTGGCATCTCGTTCCCCAGGAACTGCTGCTGAGGGAAGTCATCGCTGTACTGCGGGATGGGCTGAGGCTGCTGCTGAGGCGGCTGCTTTGGTCCGTAATATGCTCCCCCATGAGCTGTGTTCATTACATACGGCTGGAGTAGAAAGACAACATGGCAGAAGAAATGGAGAGGAACAGCCATCATTTTCTGTGGAGAAAGAGGAAAAAAGGACAGGTCTTTTTTTTTCTTCAAATAAAAACAAATTCTATTTTGCACAAAAATTTGTTGTAACACGTAGCAGGTGCTATTAGCACCACAAGGGTCAAACAAAAAGAAAGGATGTGAATTCCCCTTTTTGCTCGTGTACCTGGAGGATTTAGACAATGCATACACACATAAAATAATCTAATTAATGCTGTGAATTGGTGAACATGATCTTTAATCATTTTAACATGGTTGCGCTTGAGGAATCCGCGAAGTGATGCCAAGAGTGCTCTGTGAGATAAACATGAATGCATGTTTTCTCTCCGGCTTTAGCGTTTATTTAGAATGAAGCTGAGCTATGGAGATCAAAGAATGTGGATTGCTGCTCTAATTTTAGTAAGATTTGCTTACATATCCGCGAAGCAAGTATTTAAAATACACAATCACCATAATAGAGAAAAAGTAACCAGCACTGAGGATGACAGGTTCCTGTGCAAGATCCTCTTCATGGACACTTCTGAATAATAGATGGATGAGGGCTTTATTTTTTTGTGATTGTACATGTTTAGCAAATATTATGAAGTCCGTTCTGATAGAAAGTACATCTTATTTCCCTTATTATTTTCGTCACAGACATTTATATGATTGGTAAAATTTGAAGGCACTCACAAAAAACGCCCACCTTGCCCTTCCCCTCAGGAGCATTTGAGGATGTTAGCAGAATTTATTAAAGTAAATTTTTTTTTCTAATAATATTATGTTGCATATTGGCAGCAGTAGGTTCGGAGGACTAATCCTGTCAAAAGTTGGAATAACGGTAGAAATAAATAAATGCCTCAATTAAGTTTTTAATGTGCCAGTTTTTGCATCCAAGAAATAAATAAAAAAATTTATTTGACCAACTTATTTGATAATATATTGTCATATAGATTAATATTTCAACATAATCAACATTAACATTATCACTATGATTAAATTTTCCATTTTGTCTTATTAAATTTTTTTTTTTATTTTCATATTTTGTATGTACTTCATTTAAAAAAAAAAATTATTATACTTTTGTCCTATGGACATGGAACTGATGTGAGCTTAGGAACGATGTGGTTAGAGCTGATGTCCTATTTGATCATGTGAGAAGAGTTTGTAAATGTTGCTATTGTTAATCATGTCACTCACTCCTGAACGCAAACTCACATTAAAATGACTCGACCAGTCGGGCGACACGGTTAGAAATGTCAGATTAACTGACAAAAACATGCCAGCTCTTATAGATAAACGTGTTCACACATATCACACGGATGTAAAGCATATATTTGACCCACAAAACACCTTGCTGGGTCACAAAAGTGACTATGCAACTTAATATCACAGTTAATGATGTTTTTCATGTTGCCAAAAAGCGCACAGTTGCATGAAATATCTAGCCAAGCGTCCTTTTCAAACCAGAGAGTGATCCGTAAGCTCTGAGCTTTTAAATTCAAGAGGATGTTACACAATGAGACACTTAACTGATCACAGCTGTAGTCCAAAGCTCTTGGACTCAAACAAGCTGTCTTTATCTCCTGTGGGTGACTGGTGAACACGTTTCGTGAGGCAACAGGGCAACAATCAGCACACACTAGTCTTTATGATCTACAGGCAATATGCATAAAAAAAAACCACACAAGAACAAACCAATACAAGTATCTTAAACACAGGTTGGTAAGCAGTTTCTGTTTAAGGAGCACAAATCTATTGTCATGTTGAAGAAACCAGATTGAGTTGGGTGGATGGGGGCAAACAGGAAGTCTTCAAAATCTGAAATATTAGCATAAAAGCCAAACTATATTACGGAAGAACATTACTGTCGTTCAAGTGCAACTTACGTTAAACATTAGGGTCGTTTCACAGGCTTGAACTAAAAATACACTCAAGTTAACCTTCCTTTGGCACCTTTCTACACCTTTTATCTCTCTCTACTTCTTCAGACTACCTTCTCTAGTTTTCCTTCACTTCTGGGAGCAGCGCAGCACACAGCAGCCAGAGTCGCAGGCAGGCAGGACCTGCCGGTGTTCATTCGGAAGGTGTGGTGGCTTTTATTTTTCTATGACGATTGATTACACGTAGAGGAAGCCCTGAGTAGTCAGGTAAGATGGGGTGAAATAACAGGGTTCAACTGGCGCTAAGGGGCTCAACATACTCCAAGAATATAGCATATAATTGGACTGTCTTAGCAGATATGAAAAACGCAAGTTGTTCTGTTTGGTGATGATCTTTTTCAGCTGAGCAACAATAACATATATCCCACTGATATGAGTTAAGTTTTAGTTGGCTAGAGTTTGATAATAATTACCTATAATAAAAGTGGCTGGATTAGAGAAAGTCCGTATCACCAATCATCTTTTGGTTCCCAGACAGAGTAAAGAGCAGCAATCCATGTGTTTCCACCACAGAATGGAACTCTGATAAGCATCAAATTATCAAACTATTACATGTCAGCGCTTGATTATGCAGGATGGAAAATAATGGAAACATCTTAATCATACAGCTGAACTTTATCTCTGGTTTGCATCACACAGAGAGTGGCTATATTTTTAAACATTTCCACCACTCCTTAAATCTGACGCTTCATTAGTAATTTAGGAACCCTGTTTTTTTATAGTTGGTCTTACACAATCTCAGTTGACATCAACCTTCAATGAGTACATAGCTTATTTGCACATAAGGTAGGTAGATATTTCAATAAAACTAATGCCCGGACCTAGAAATGTAAACAATAAGGTTATCGCTGTCTTTTCTGTATCATGGATATTGAGGACATTTGTGTTTGGTCAATGGTTTTTATTGCAGTGGTGGAATTGTTCCAACTGTTTTACAATATATTGGCAATATTTTCCCAGATAAAAATGTGTTTTTTGGGTATATTTTTTGCTTTATAAAGTCAATTTACAAGCAGAATTTGCTGATTTTGTGCCAGATATTGCGTTTCAAAACAACCAAGAAATGCAACTAAACTGACACAAAATAATCACTCTGCTTGTTATTTGGTTAGCAAACTTATTTCATACTGTGTCAGTCAGTTTCCAATAGAATGACATAGCTAAGAAAGCAATAGGAAACATCTGTTAGATGGGAAATGCATTACAGACCCAGAGATTTTAGCATGACAGGACAGGACAGGACTGTCAGGATCAAGGCTGGAGCTTGTTGGGAACCGGGATTTTTTGGTTTTCTTTGTGGGTTTTTTTTCTGTTCGCCTGCTGCTTCATCCTTCATCCACCAGATGGTGTTAGAGGCTTCACACCTGGAGGGGCGTACCCGCTGATTCTGCCAGTGCATCTGTGATTCTTCATCCAATCATCCTGGAGCTTAAGAGGAGCAGACTGCCAGCACCTCGTCACCTGAGTGTTTGCCAGTAATGGTACTCTGAGCCTGTCCAGCTCTTTGTGATTTCCCCAAGAAGTACTTCTAGTAATCGACTCGTGTTGCCTCTCTCTCAGGTGCTTCCCTGTGAAGCCCTAGTCCTGGCTTTTTGGATTATCTCCTTCGTGACGCCGTGGATAGTTACCCACTGGTTGCCCGAGCTCCATCTTCGCCCCTGCAGACTAACCTTAAACCGCTCCTGGGTTTCCCAGCTGGCAGTCGGATTGCTCCTCTGTCTTCCTCCATGCCTGAACTTACCTGTCCGCCCTCCACCGCAGCCTCCACGTCATCAACCCAGAACTTACTCAGCCGAGACCTCTCTCCGGAACCTGGAAAATCTCAAAGACACCCACAAAGAGACCAAAACCACAAACCCGCAGTTTCCCGTCTTCCCGTTGGAAGTTATCTTCACCTCAAATAAGATCGGTCCAATTTCTCTCAAAGTTCCCTTTTCAGAAAACCTCAAACTCATCATCTCCCTTTGCTGCTCTTCAGTGTGCAGACGATCCCGTGTGCCTACCCCAAGGACCAGACCCACTCATTCAACCTTTTCATATCGTTTAAAAGAACTTTATTTATCTGATTTCCTGTTCTCCTGGTGTTCTGCATGTGGGTTAGGAAACTGGAACCCATCATGACAGAGCTAATCCTTCAGTCTTCAGCTTCCAAGCACATCTCCACAAAGTTAGTGGATAGCTGTTACTATTCCTTGTCTATTTTTGTGGACTTACCTGCTACGCCAATATAAACTACATGGAATGATGTCCTTTCCATTTCCTCAGTATCAGGGTCATTTACAACTATTCAACGATACAGACCCATCCTCTCCTTGGTATAAAACCCATTTAGAGCTATTACTCTGGGGTGAGCTCACTGTGTTGTGCACAATAAGCCTGATTAAGTGATTTCATCTTACAGCCAATACATTTTTTCCACAACATGACATACAGGAATGTGTGTCAAGCACTCAGGGCCGTGCAGAGACCTTTGGAGGGGCCGGAGCTCAAAGTTAAAAAAGGGCACACTGAACAAGATCTTAAAACACCGAACAACAACAACAAAGCAACAACCCATATTAATCAAGAATTTAATCGGATCCTACTATATCATTGGCATCATGTGGGGACAATGCAAAGCAAATATAATCTATATTTTCCCCCAACAGGTATAAAGTTACTGTTTCTGCTGCTGACAGTCCTGGAGGGCTGAGCTGATCTGAGACTGTAGCTGTTAAACAGACCAGAGGAGAGAAGGTCAAAGGTTATGAAGTTATGAAATAAGCAGATTTGCTGCCATTTTACTAATTAAGCCCTAATAATATCTATTTTACCTCTACGACAACTTGGCCGCAGACTGATTTATAGATTTCTTTCTGTTTATATACTTTGAAGAAGTTCCCTATGAACTATGGCTTCTTTGATCAAATTCCATTGTGGTGTTTTGTCCCTATGAACGTAGGCAGTAACTTCCTTAGATCTAAAGCTTAACATGTTTCAGCTACTTGTTTTCCCTCCACTCAACCTTCCATTTATACATTTCAGCGCAGCACTCTGAAGAGCCAGCTTAGTACCTTCTCCTTTCTATGGCAGTCATGAGAGACCATGACTGTGTGACATCATAATCATTTTCAGTCAAACCTTTTTTTTTTTTTTTTTACACTTAACTTTATATTCAAATGCTGGAGAGTCAGGGTGTCAATGATTGTCTGCTGGATGTGACTGTGTAGAACACACCTTTTCCAGTTGAAAAATATTATTATTATTATTGTTGTTCATCCCCTGCTGTATCCTATTTTCTGAGAAAAGCGATTTTATTTTTCAATATCTGTAAGGCACTTTCATCATACTAAACAGAAATATGCATTTGAAAAACATCACTGTGTAAAAAAGACAAAACCTTTGTGTCCAACTACTGTGACGTTCTAATATGATATGATATTGAACTTGCAGCAGAGGGCGTCAAAGTCCATTTTAGAATTGTTTTATTTATTTCTAACAGGCAGAAAGACAATAGTAAAAAATACTCAAGTATTCCAACAAATAAGGCCAGATTTGTGCTATTATTTCCACAATCCACAGCCACGTTCATCACAAGCGGCTTCTCTTTTCTCCCTTTTCTCTCTTCATAGTTGGCTACAAAGTGGTTCCATCGCTTGAAATTCAACGTCGATTTCCTCTCGTTCAACTTTCGTTCACGTCTGTACTCAGTTTCTTTGCATTAAGAAAGCCGAGCCTCCTGGACCAGATATTCAGCTCAAGAGTTTAAAAAGTAAAAGTCAGTAAGAAAGCAGAAAGGAAAACCAGACAGTTTCTCTATCTGTTCATCAGTCTCCCTTGCAGTTTCTCTTTTTCTCTTGGAGCGCTAAGAACCACAAGTCACCAAACGTCTAGCCACGATTTTCACCCCAGGCTCTCTCCCCTCCTCCAAAAAAAAAAACTTAAATCATTTGGAAAAAAGGTTTTCCTGTTAGCCCTTGAATTTAGTCAAAACAGAGTATCTAATGTCTGTGGATAGCAAGTTAATAGCAGCTTAGAGTTTTGCACACTCCGGTTTGAACATTAGAGTTTATTTCTCATGACATGTTCCACTTTCTCACACAGCAGGAAGGAAACGGCATCCCAGGCGCGTCTGCATTTCTGAGCCTTCAGTTTGACCATCAGATTTTTTTTTTTTGCAGGGTGGGTTTTTTGCCACATTCCTCATTTTTTCAGCTATTTTTCAAATTTGCAATGACTCATAAGTGGGGGGGGGGGGGGGGGTGAGAAAAAAAAACCCTCCAAGTGAATGAATATTTTTGCAAGCAATGAAAGTGTTTTGGCCAATAACCAGATCTTATAATGTTTCCCAAAACCACAGACTCCGCTGGGGAATTTGGAGCTTTTAAACTGCAGAAATATATTTCCTGAACTGTGTGAATACGAGTCAAAACAGCTAATGCCTCAAGGTGGACTAAATGTGGAGCTCATGAAATTTGCTTGCTGGTCCACACTGGTTTTATGAAAAACATCAGCAGAAATAGCCCCAGTTTGTAAAGACAGAGTTTCTTTGAATTTCTTTTGAGTATAGTGAAAGATATCATGATAGACAAAGGAGGTCTAAAGGTGATCTACTGTGGAATACCTGAAACTGCCTCTAAAAACCTTTATAACTATTGGAATTGTTCAAACGCCAAAGATACTTTAGGCTGCAGTAATATGCTCAGTAGAAGCAATCGTAACACTAACACTGGCACAGGAGCTTCTTTGTTGCCGATCTTTGGGGAAACAGCCAATCGACACCAAGGAAAGTAAAAGGCGTACCTGGTTTTAAAGTGGTCAGCCAATAGCGTGTCAAGTAGGTATTTCATCTTTGTAGGCTGGAGATTTTGAATATCTTAAATTAAAAAAACGACAAAAAAAATCGTTTTTTTGTCGTTTTTCACGCCACAGAAGCTTCTTGAAACTGTTTTGCAGAATAAGCTGATAAAACAGACCACAACATTTTTGCATGGAAATCTAAATAAATCAATGTTAAAACTGTTATTATATTAGTTTAGCAGTGTCGAGATTAATTCTTGCTTTTACATTTTAAGCAAGAGCAATTAGCTCAGTGTGGTTATAAAGTCAGTAAAAAGTCAGTGTAAATATATACTATGGTATAAGTCACAGGTGTCAAACTCCAGTCCTGGAGGGCCGGTGCCCTGCAACTTTTAGATGTGTCTCTGCTGAACCACACCTGAATAGAATAATTAGGTCATTAGCAAGGCTCTGGAAAACGTATCTACACAAGAAGGAGGTAATTAAGCCATTTCATTCCAGTGTTTTGTAGCTGTGGCACATCTAAAAACTGGAGGACAGTGGCCCTTGAGGACTGGAGTTTGACACCCCTGGTATAAGTCATTATACTACGAGAATTTCATGCCTACAAAACACTCAACACATCAGTAAGCACAGACTTAGATTGTTTTCGCTTGACAACAATCTCTATTTGGCTTTTTGCAACTTTGTGATGAAGTGACACTGATGTTGTGTTCCTACAACGGTCCAACTATTAAGAGTTTTTATCCAGCAAGGCCTGATCGGTATTTTCTCCAACCATTTGGTGACAATACGAGGACCTACTTCTACTCAACTTTTTTTTTTTAAAACAAAACATCTGGCTATGGTTATCTAAATTGAGGGGAAAAAAATGTGGGAAAAAAATTATCTTTGCGTCTTTGTTTCTCGTTTGGGGAGGCGTTTGTTGCATGAATCACATCTTTTCCAATGTAATCGTAACCAAACCACGAACACCCCAAAAAGATTTCCCACATTTTAATCTGAAATCACAAACAGAGGACATCAACAATCCAGCCTGACGGTGTGAGTGAAGCTCTCCAGACCAGCAGTAATGGGCGTCTGATTGGTGACACCTGTATGAGTTGGATTCCCTCAGGTGGATTGGTGGGTTTTGGGCGCCGCTTGGGATTTTTGTGTGCAGGGTCTGCACAGCAGGACGTTCCAACAAACACTAGTTGCCTTGTGGAGGGATGTATTACAGTGTGATCAAAACCCAACAGCAACATGTTGGTTAATCCAAAAGGTTAGCAACACTGAGCTAAACCTAAAGAACATAGCCATGGTGCTGCTCTGGGTAGAAAACAGCAGATAGAGAGCTTTATCAGACTGACTTCAGAATATGAATATGAAAATATTGTTGGATACACAAGCTTTTCCACGTCATGACCCCTCATGACCCCTAGCATCCAGGCAGGGACCCCCTTTGTTATCCCAAAGACAATGCTACAAAACATAAAAGATCAACGTCGAGAACGTTTTTTCCTCACTCTTTTTCACTATTCAATAATAATTACATTCATTTGTCATGAATGCTGCATCATACCTTCTGATTTTAGTCAGCTAGGAGTTCTTAAGGTTTCCATAGCAGAACTTTGGTCTTTTTCTTGTCAGAGACGTTTCCATTCCGTTTATCAAGCTGCTATGCTAGGTTGAGGAGTGAAGTAAGCCTGACTGGCAGCCAATCGATAAAATGAGCAATGAGAAATAATGTTTGAACTATTTTAACTTATATTTTATAACAGTGACTGAAAAACAAACTGGATTTTATGATATAAATAAAATCCATCCGTTTTCTTGACATCCTTCTCCCTAGTGGGTGTTGGAACGGGCGTTGGTGCCTAGCTCCAGCGAACATTTCGGGCGAGAGGTGGGGCTGTCGCAGGGCGATGCATAAAATAATGAATAAATAAAATTTATTGGATACTTTTTAAATTTAGCTTTTTTGCCCCTCATCTTCCCTCAAGCTTTCTGAGGGCCTGCTAGGCATTTTGGAGGCATTTTCGGTTTTCAGTAGAGCTGATAAAGGGCAACAGAGTGAAGGACGACACATGAACAATAAGTAAGCACAACAGGTCTGATGCTTCTGATGCTAGAGGCATAGCAACCAATGGTGGGATGTCTAATGGTATGTTGAGCGTTGGGAATGGTAACTGCTGACCATGCACAGTTGAAATACTGCCCTAAAGTTTGAAGTTTAAAAAAAAATAGACGGTTTGTTGAGTGTGTGGCAAAAATCCCCAAAAAAGCAGAATAAAGTCTATTGAGGTTTTCTTCAAAGTAATTTTAAAATCTCATGTCGTTCTCCATATTGTTTTTCATCTCATCTCAATTTTTTCTCTTTCTGCAAGTTTAGATATTTTTAGAGTGTTTAAGTGAGCATCATGGCGAAAGCAGTAATGCAATGCTTGTGAAAGTAAACCCATTGGGTCTCACCTTGACACTCGCGTAGAAACTCTCAGTGACACGCTGCCGGACATGATATGTTAGAAAAATAAAAACATAATAATAAGAATAATAACAGTAAACAACTACACAGAGCCTGTCAGCTAGGAGCCCGTACTGAGGCCCCACACAAACTCCATCACACCAGCTGGGCAGCCTCACAGGTTCCCCTAACCCCGCCAGAGACCCAAATGCCGACCCCGTTTCAAAATTTCAAAAATATATATTCAAATCTACGTCTTGAGCACAGTAACTGCACTAATAGCAGTAGGTTTGCTCATTTATAAAATGAAAAGAAATAGTTTTTCCTAATCCCGTCATACAGCTTTTCATCTGCATCCGGTGGTTGTTCTCTGACTATTTGGACTCGCATGTAAGACTTTTTAGTCCTACTGAGCGGCAGCGTTTAATAAGAAGCTGGAAAGCTGGGGCTTGTGTGATGCCAGGACTCGGGCTGCAGACGACGGAATGCAACCACCTTCAGGCAGTCTGATGCGCCGCAGAAACGCACAGGGCCTGTGGCCATGCTTTAACCGATTCCTTCACCGATCTAAAAGGAAACTGGACAAACGTCCTTCAAGTTCCCCGCAAAATCAAATGTTTCCTCTTGATAATAGGGTCTTTCCACTTCCTAGATGGATTCTAAGAATCAAGTTGGTAGGCCGTTGTGAAAAGACTTTTCATTCACAATTCCAAATGGCACAAAAACAACACTGAGTATCATCAAGAGCACAAAGTTAACCCGGTGACACATGGTGGCGGCAGCATGTAGAGAGGTTACATTTCTTGAGATAGAACATGGAATTTATGTAAGGACATTAACAGATTAAAGTCCGTGTTGACCCGAAACCTTTAGGTGTCTGGTAGAGAGCTGGAGATGAAAAGGGGTTTTATTTTTTCACAGATTCGCGCTCTGTTCCAAAAAGGAAACAGAGCGATGTAAAAGGATTGAGTTTAGTGCTCTGGAACAAATGTTCTTCACTTAGTCTAAAAACCCCCCCCCAAAAAACAAGGATGAAAGCATCTTAAGAAACACAATGTTGTTACTGGAGTAGAAGAAAAACTCGTTATTTGTGAATCCTAAAAATCAAGTTGCTTGGCAGCTACAAGATCTCCAACGGTTTATGAAATATAAGAGTTTTTTTCCTTTAATATGATAATTTTTGGCTTGGTGAAGACCTGAAAGAACATTTCTTACAATCTTATGACAAATCCAGAGCTTTTATGTTCCATTAAAAAGCAGTTAAGAAACTAATAACACCATACAGTCTGTGAAGCTCATTATAGGAAAGCATGTTCTTCTGCTGGAACCAAATCGAGTCAAAGAAATGCCTTACTATCCATAAGAGTGTAAAGCCCAAAACCGCCTGATGTTTTAACAGCGAAGGGAAAAGAAGCAGAACTCAGGCTGGATTTTTTAAAATTCCACAAATCCTGTTTTACCATCTAAAAGCAAAAAGAATTTCGCTCACAACTTCAATTGTTTTCCTCCAGTCTGCCTTGAAAATCAAATTCCTCTTAACGCCGCTAAAAAACCAGAAACCAGTCGACATTTTTCCAGCAGTGCTGCTGACAGATGTGCGAAGCAAAGATCCCAAAATGTTAAGCTACTCCATTAACTTGTGCCGAATCCTGTCAAGTTGCTGCACAGCACATTTATTTTAACAAGCACAATCCAGAGTTATTCTTCCCAGGTGGATCTCCTGGACTTTCATTCCTTTTTCTCTCTGCATGAAGGAATATGTCATGTATGATATGCAAAAGCCTCCACAACAAAGCGTTTCCTCCTTAGTCGGCTCTGTGTGATTTAATGTGTGATCTTTGATTTCAGAACTGCTTTTTAGTCATGAAAAATCTAAAAAAAACAACAACTTTGTTTTCTAGGAATCAAACGTCCCACTGACAGCATCCACAATGCACAATCCCATCCATGAGTGGAAGTGGCGACAGATGACCTACCTTTAACTGTGGCTGCAGCAGCGGAGCTGGGAGTACTGTAGAGCTCCGAGGAGTTCGCTTTCCAGCAGCTCGGGTGAAATCTCTGGCTTTTATCTCCAGGTGGGTGGAGCAGAACACGCAGCGAGACGAGAAGCGCTGGATCTGTACATGCAAGGGTAAAAAGTAAGGGGAAAACAAGAGAAAACCACCAGTGGAACATTATGTTTGCAGCAGTAGAGGCTGAGCAAAGGAGAGTGAGGAGAAGGGGGGGGGGGGAAATGGGAAAAAGAAAAAAAAAAGAAAAGGGAAACCCAACCAGCTGCACCAACTATATATCACGGTGAGGAGGAAGATATTCGTTTGACTTGGACCTCTGTGTGCATTCTTCACATGCAGGAAGATTTAAAGGCAGGGTTCGACTTTGGTTAGCCAGCGTTTGCTGAGGTCAAATTCAAGCTGGGAAGGGAGGCTTTTGTGGCTGCTGCAGTACATCCACGAGACTTCATAAAACTAGCCCACTCTATCAGGAACACCTCAGCTGGGTCAAATTAAAAATTTTCTAAAAAAAAAACATATGAGACCACCAGTTACAGTTTAGATTAGTCCTTGCTTTTAGCATCTGTATGCTAATAGAATATGTGTAGATGCCAGGCTATGTACCACAGCCTAGAATAATGAATAGAGTAAATCTATGAATCTTTGAGACTCCTAAAAATGCTTATAAAATATAAAACAGTTCTCTTTATTTCCGGTCCTGGGAGTACAGCCAATCAGCTTCAAAGACAATAAATGGCGGTTCTGTATTGGCTGGTGGGATGTTGTACACTGTATATATTTTAAACTATAATTTCACACATACAAATATAACACAAATGCAACCTGAAGTAGATAGCACAATAGATGCCGATTTAGCTGAAGCTAATTTATGGCAGCAGGGTAGGTGTTTTTAAGTTTACAGAATATTAGAATCGCAGTCTAGAATTGACATTTCATAATATTTACAGCTATGTTTATGCTAGAAGAATATGTTGGCACTTCAAAATAGCTGCGTGTGATACTATTCTATGTGTTTGTGTGAATTGTTATTTTGGATCTTCTTCTTTTAAAAGCTGTCGAAAACAAATGTGCTTTGGAAATTAAAGGGAATCTTTAAAACTAAGCTAGGATCCACTTCTTCACTCTTTCTATGAAAATCAAAAAGCACAAACAAAGCAGCCAGGGGTTCAAATGAATGCACTTCTAATAACTAATAAATCTAGGAAGCAGGATTTATTGGAGTGGAAAGAAAAAAGAACGAACGAAAACAATAAAGCACGGTGGTGAAGGTTGATGATGTGGGCTCTTGTTGCACCCACAGAATCATCCAGTCTACGAATGTTTGTTAAAAGCAACTATTTGTAAGGAAAATGTTGTCTTTTTAAAAAAAAAAATAGAATAAACTGTATGTATGAACTACATTCAAATTAGTCTGTAGATGAACTGTCAGTTTTTGAATAAATAAAGAAACTGAATCATAATGTAACTTAAGAAAATCTGAAGTTTCTTTAGATTTCATCCAAATTCTTCTCTCTGCATCAAAGCAACAAGCAGAGGCAGGGGACCGAACGTTTACACTACCAACAGCTGGTTCACATTTACAAAATAATTCCTCGTTCTTTTGATTGGGTTGCTATTTTTGGTTCCGCCAGGCGTTCTCATGCGGGAGCTGCTTTCAGAGAAAACACGTTGGGTTTTTTTTTTCCTCCTGGCTGATTTCATGGGCTTCAAACATTTGGCTTCACGGCGCAAAACCTTGCACTCAAAAGTCATTTCTAAGCAAATAATCCAAAACTTTACCCCGTATTCAGGCATAGCAGATAGAAAGCGGCATTTAGAGTTAGTTTTGCTTAAAATGCCGCAAAAAATAATTTCGAAATGACCTCTGCTGCTATTACGTTGAATTTAATTCTGTTTTCCCAGCAGGAAACAAGTAGTGAGCTGCTTGGAAATACTGACCTCATACCAGTCCACATCCTGAATCCCTGTTCATATAAGTCTACTATTTACATTTTAGGGCCAAAAAAAACTTCAGATATTCCTTTAAATCCATGTTTCATGTTGTACCGTCAACTTTTTTTGTGTTGTTAGTTAGATTAGGATCTTTGGCACTATCTAACAATTTAGAGCCTGTATGCTTACGGAAAGAAACCAGCAAATGGGCGGGTTTCCTAAGAATAATGTAGAGTCACAAAGCAGGCGTATTTCTCTGTTGCTAAATTGCTGTTTTCGAAAGCTAAGGTAGGTCTGACGAACAGAAAAGAATTTACAACTGCTTCTTGAAGTCGTGCATGGTGCGTGTGCAGTACCTGTCGAATAAAAGAGGTTTGCCACCAATGTAGGTCCAGACTGGAGTTCCATGATGTCATTACATGAAACAATGCAAACAAAGTATCAGCTACAGCTGTGGAGCATGTGATGAGGTCGAACTGCGATTATTATGTTCCCGGTCAAAACACACGTCGGTAAATGTCCTACAACAGTCATCGCCGTCTATAAAACGTCCTTCCAGGGACAGAGCTGTTGTTTGTTTTTGCAACCAATTGCTGCTGCAGTGATGAGCCGCTTTCTCTCCTGGCCACTCTGGAGTTTTTCCCTGTCTGGCTGCTAATCCTCTCGTCTTGCAGGCTGCTTTAAGTTTTGGGTTACAAGTTGAATGTTCCTGTCAGAGTTGTGGCGGCCAGTTTGGCAGAGTAACCATAAAAGGAGTGGGCGATGCATTTTCTTCTGGCCATCATTAAAGTCGGCGAGTGTGTGAGAGGCACATGGATGTAACGCAGGCTAACACTGAAAGTCGTTTTTGCAAAAACAAGTCAGATCAGAAAAGGTCGTTTATGTAGCTAGGCAGATCACGTCTAAAAGACGCGATGGTAGTTTAGTTCACATCAATTAAAAAATGTTAAAAAATTGCCATTTACTAATTTGAGATTTTTTGTGCTGTTTTCTGTTACTGCTGCTGCTAAGAATAATAATCACCAAGTAAAATGAGAACACACATTTTTTTGTTTAATTCCCATTCATCAAAAGCCACTCAGCAGGGAAATAATACATGTTCTATCTTCCCACCAACGTTTCAATATGCCAACTCTCTGGGAAATTATTAGCCAAATGGACTAAAATCAACCATTGCAAAGATTTTTAAGCTGAGCCTAAGCCGACTTCATTTGTCTCAGAACACATTGGGCTGTTTTCACTGGCTCGCTGTAGGTGGGTTATGTGGTGCCATATCACAGAACCGTGTTGCCAAAGGGCCTTTATAGCAGCTCCTTTCACTCTAAGTTCTGGATTACAAGACGAGAGAGCTTTCTCACAAACACCAGACCTGTTCTTGCGAAGAGGTGGGTAACTCAGAAAGATCCATATTATTATTTGCTTCTACAGTAGGCAAGCCGGTCAACCCAGCAGGCCTTGAAGGACAGCTTATGAAAACACGATAGGGGTAAAGCCACTTTGGTTTGGGGCTCCGTTAAGAGTACTTATTAATCGTTTTGCCTTCACGTGTTTTCCTTTAGTGATGTCAGACCAATTACTGAGCAAAACCAAGGCACGCCAGTTCCGTGTGATATCACAGGAAAAGGGTCGTTAGGGCGCTAACCACCTTCACCGACATTTCCTGTGGTGATCGAGTCTGCACTGCAAGCAGAAACAGCGGGCGCAGACCGCCTCTTCCACATAAGAGCCCTTTTCTTTCTCTGCCCGTGCCCACTGCGTTGTTAATATGTCAAGATGTGGAATGTGGACGCATAACGGTGTGTAGGGCGGCCATCCTGTGGGTCCTTTTTCTGCCTGAATGTTTTTTCAAGCATGATGCAATAGTCTAGCTTCAGCAGACCAGGAATTATTGCCCGTTTTGCACCATTTTGCTGTTTGTCACAGTCGGGAACAGATTTCATTCAGACCGCCGTGCATTCCAGCTTTATATAATGGAACTCTTTTGGATATGATTTTTAAAAAAATTTTTTTATGTAAACTGACACAAGATGTGTTGGTATTAACTTGCACTGCTCTATCCATTCCATTGAGGTCATTTATCTGAATGAACTGCAAGTACCCATTTGGGGGATGGATAATTGTTTGTAATGGCAACAAAAAAATACATTACCTTCCAGCCACAGTATGTTCTTAGTTATAAGTATATAAAAAAAACCCTCAATAGTCTTTTGGCCTTTCTGTTTCTGGTAGACATGGATGAAATCTTGTTAGCCTGGAATGCCTTTTACTCCCTTGCATTAGGGAAATATGATCCTGCACAGCCAATGTGGTATATTTGCACCACAGTGCAAAAATATTAGTATTGCATAAAGAGCTTGCCCAACTGTCAATGAACTTGTATGCCAGTTTTGAGTGGCACAGACAAAAATAAGCAAATGTACCTCCGGTAGAGCAATACCCTGCACTGCTGTTCAGGATGTGCCTAAGCTCAGCAGTTCTTGTCTTTTGTAAAAATAATTTCTCAAAGTCCTTGGAATCAAATGGCTGAGAAGTATATATAAAGAACAAAGCAAATAAGTTCTTCTGTAGTTTATTTAATCGTTTTGTAGTAAAAAAAAACAAACAAACAAGCCTGTAATTTTAAAGGTAAAAGTAAAGCTGATTATGCAGTATATAAAACCTTCAGACAGAACATTGTATTGTCATAATTTATTTCATTCGATATTAATGTTACGTGATGTTTGGAAAAAATTATTTAAAGTATGTGTTCGGATGCAAGTCTGTAACAAGTGGTCTCACAATCCATTGCTCAATGGACGGCAGCAACTTTTAGACAACTATGCAAGCTAGTAAGGTACTTTAACAATTCAATTCATGTGTGTAGGACAATGAATACTTCTAAAACGATAGTAGGCCTTAAGGACTGCAGTTGCCCTTCTCTGATGAGCAAGCAATTTGTTTATGGATTCAACTGTCCATGTCTAAGTCATGCACTGTTGCAGAAGTGTAAGGGGGTATAGCTCAGTGGTAGAGCATTTGACTGCAGATCAAGAGGTCTCTGGTTCAACTCCGGATGCCCCCTGGGTTGGGTCACTGGGTTGTTGGTTTGGTCTGGGTGAAGATGGTCTTTAACAACAACGGATCAAATATTGATTCCCTAACACCACCCTGGGCAGTATGGGTAAAACGCACCTCATGTGCTCAGCTGGAGGCATTTAAAGTTTTAAACAAATTGATAAACAGGGAATTAGATCACATGTAATATATGCTGAGAATAAGTTCTGTGTGAAAATGATAGGGAATGTAAAGTTCATGGACAGTGAGGGGGTATAGCTCAGTGGTAGAGCATTTGACTGCAGATCAAGAGGTCTCTGGTTCAATTCCAGATGCTCCCTGATTTCTCTTTAGGATCTTGTTGGATCTGGAAGAAACCTGCATGTGAGAACAATAGTCTATAAAATCAGAGATACACAAAAGCCATCTTGGGCAACAAGGATCTGTATGCCAAATATACATCATGTGCTCAACTGCTGGCCTTTCAGATTTTAACCCCATTGATGAACAGGTAACTAAATTGTTTTCATCTACATGCTGAGAATAAGTTTTGTGTGAAAATGATAGGGAATGTATAGTTCATGGACAGTGAGGGGGTATAGCTCAGTGGTAGAGCATTTGACTGCAGATCAAGAGGTCTCTGGTTCAACTCCAGATGCTCCCTGCTTTCTCATTAGGGTGTTGCTTGATCTGGAAGCAACCTACCTGTGAGAACAATGGTATATCAAACAAAGATACACAAAAGCCATCTTAGCCAACAAGGATCTGTATGCCAAATATACATCATGTGCTCAACTGCAGGGCTTTCAAATTTTAACCCCATTGATGAACAGGTAACTAAATTGTTTTCATCTACATGCTGAGAATAAGTTTTGTGTGAAAATGATAGGGAATGTAAATTTCATGGACAGTGAGGGGGTATAGCTCAGTGGTAGAGCATTTGACTGCAGATCAAGAGGTCTCTGGTTCAACTCCGGATGCCCCCTGTGTTGGGTCAATGGGTTGTTGGTTTGGTCTGGGTGAAGATCGTCTTCACAGCGGATCAAATATTGATTCCCTAACACCATCCTGGGCAGTATGGGTATAACACACCTCATGTGTTCAGAGTTATAAACATATTGATGAACAGGGACTTAAATCATTTGTAATATGTAAATGTTGAGAGTGAGTTCTGTGTGAAGGGGTATAGCTCAGTGGTAGAGCATTTGACTGCAGATTAAGAGGTCTCTGGTTCAACTCCGGATGCTGACTGGTTTTACATTAGGATCTTGTTGGATCTGGAAGCAACCTACCTGTGAGAACAATAGCCTATAAAAACAAAAGCCATCTTGGGCAACAAGGATCCATAAATGAAATATACATCATGTGCTCAACTGCGAGGCTTTTAAATTTTAATCCAAATGACTAACAGGCAACTAAATCGTTTGAAAATGCTAAGGAATGTAAATTTCATTGACAGTGAGGGGGTATAGCTCAGTGGTAGAGCATTTGACTGCAGATCAAGAGGTCTCTGGTTCAACTCCGGATGCCCCCTGTGTTGGGTTGTTGGTTTGGTCTGGGTGATGATGGTCTTTGACAACAACAGCAGATCAAATATTGATTCCCAAACACCCTCCTGGGCAGTATGGGTAAAACACACCTCATGTGCTCAGCTGGAGGCATTTAAAGTTTTCAACAAATTGATAAACAGGGAATTAGATTGCATGTAATAATATATATGCTGAGAATAAGTTCTGTGAAAATGATAGGGAATGTAAATTTCATGGACAGTGAGGGGGTATAGCTCAGTGGTAGAGCATTTGACTGCAGATCAAGAGGTCTCTGGTTCAACTCCAGATGCTCCCTGCTTTCTCATTAGGGTGTTGCTTGATCTGGAAGCAACCTACCTGTGAGAACAATGGTATATCAAACAAAGATACACAAAAGCCATCTTAGCCAACAAGGATCTGTATGCCAAATATACATCATGTGCTCAACTGCAGGGCTTTCAAATTTTAACCCCATTGATGAACAGGTAACTAAATTGTTTTCATCTACATGCTGAGAATAAGTTTTGTGTGAAAATGATAGGGAATGTATAGTTCATGCACAGTGAGGGGGTATAGCTCAGTGGTAGAGCATTTGACTGCAGATCAAGAGGTCTCTGGTTCAACTCCGGATGCCCCCTGTGTTGGGTCAATGGGTTGTTGGTTTGGTCTGGGTGAAGATCGTCTTCACAGCGGATCAAATATTGATTCCCTAACACCATCCTGGGCAGTATGGGTATAACACACCTCATGTGTTCAGAGTTATAAACATATTGATGAACAGGGACTTAAATCATTTGTAATATGTAAATGTTGAGAGTGAGTTCTGTGTGAAGGGGTATAGCTCAGTGGTAGAGCATTTGACTGCAGATTAAGAGGTCTCTGGTTCAACTCTGGATGCTGACTGGTTTTACATTAGGATCTTGTTGGATCTGGAAGCAACCTACCTGTGAGAACAATAGCCTATAAAAACAAAAGCCATCTTGGGCAACAAGGATCCATAAATGAAATATACATCATGTGCTCAACTGCGAGGCTTTTAAATTTTAATCCAAATGACTAACAGGCAACTAAATCGTTTGAAAATGCTAAGGAATGTAAATTTCATTGACAGTGAGGGGGTATAGCTCAGTGGTAGAGCATTTGACTGCAGATCAAGAGGTCTCTGGTTCAACTCCGGATGCCCCCTGTGTTGGGTTGTTGGTTTGGTCTGGGTGATGATGGTCTTTGACAACAACAGCAGATCAAATATTGATTCCCAAACACCCTCCTGGGCAGTATGGGTAAAACACACCTCATGTGCTCAGCTGGAGGCATTTAAAGTTTTCAACAAATTGATAAACAGGGAATTAGATTGCATGTAATAATATATATGCTGAGAATAAGTTCTGTGAAAATGATAGGGAATGTAAATTTCATGGACAGTGAGGGGGTATAGCTCAGTGGTAGAGCATTTGACTGCAGATCAAGAGGTCTCTCGTTCAATTCCAGATGCTCCCTGATTTCTCTTTAGGATCTTGTTGGATCTGGAAGAAACCTGCATGTGAGAACAATAGTCTATAAAATCAGAGAAACACAAAAGCCATCTTGGGCAACAAGGATCCATAAGCCAAATATACATCATGTGCTCAACTGCAGGGCTTTCGAAATTTAACCCCATTGATCAACAGGCAACTAAATTGTTTTCATCTACATGCTGAGAATAAGTTTTGTGTGAAAATGATAGGGAATGTAAATTTCATGGACAGTGAGGGGGTATAGCTCAGTGGTAGAGCATTTGACTGCAGATCAAGAGGTCTCTGGTTCAACTCCAGATGCTCCCTGCTTTCTCATTAGGGTGTTGCTTGATCTGGAAGCAACCTACCTGTGAGAACAATGGTATATCAAACAAAGATACACAAAAGCCATCTTAGCCAACAAGGATCTGTATGCCAAATATACATCATGTGCTCAACTGCAGGGCTTTCAAATTTTAACCCCATTGATGAACAGGTAACTAAATTGTTTTCATCTACATGCTGAGAATAAGTTTTGTGTGAAAATGATAGGGAATGTATAGTTCATGCACAGTGAGGGGGTATAGCTCAGTGGTAGAGCATTTGACTGCAGATCAAGAGGTCTCTGGTTCAACTCCATATGCTCCCTGCTTTCTCATTAGGGTGTTGCTTGATCTGGAAGCAACCTACCTGTGAGAACAATGGTATATCAAACAAAGATACACAAAAGCCATCTTAGCCAACAAGGATCTGTATGCCAAATATACATCATGTGCTCAACTGCAGGGCTTTCAAATTTTAACCCCATTGATGAACAGGTAACTAAATTGTTTTCATCTACATGCTGAGAATAAGTTTTGTGTGAAAATGATAGGGAATGTATAGTTCATGCACAGTGAGGGGGTATAGCTCAGTGGTAGAGCATTTGACTGCAGATCAAGAGGTCTCTGGTTCAACTCCGGATGCCCCCTGTGTTGGGTCAATGGGTTGTTGGTTTGGTCTGGGTGAAGATCGTCTTCACAGCGGATCAAATATTGATTCCCTAACACCATCCTGGGCAGTATGGGTATAACACACCTCATGTGTTCAGAGTTATAAACATATTGATGAACAGGGACTTAAATCATTTGTAATATGTAAATGTTGAGAGTGAGTTCTGTGTGAAGGGGTATAGCTCAGTGGTAGAGCATTTGACTGCAGATTAAGAGGTCTCTGGTTCAACTCCGGATGCTGACTGGTTTTACATTAGGATCTTGTTGGATCTGGAAGCAACCTACCTGTGAGAACAATAGCCTATAAAAACAAAAGCCATCTTGGGCAACAAGGATCCATAAATGAAATATACATCATGTGCTCAACTGCGAGGCTTTTAAATTTTAATCCAAATGACTAACAGGCAACTAAATCGTTTGAAAATGCTAAGGAATGTAAATTTCATTGACAGTGAGGGGGTATAGCTCAGTGGTAGAGCATTTGACTGCAGATCAAGAGGTCTCTGGTTCAACTCCGGATGCCCCCTGTGTTGGGTTGTTGGTTTGGTCTGGGTGATGATGGTCTTTGACAACAACAGCAGATCAAATATTGATTCCCAAACACCCTCCTGGGCAGTATGGGTAAAACACACCTCATGTGCTCAGCTGGAGGCATTTAAAGTTTTCAACAAATTGATAAACAGGGAATTAGATTGCATGTAATAATATATATGCTGAGAATAAGTTCTGTGAAAATGATAGGGAATGTAAATTTCATGGACAGTGAGGGGGTATAGCTCAGTGGTAGAGCATTTGACTGCAGATCAAGAGGTCTCTGGTTCAACTCCGGATGCCCCCTGTGTTGGGTTGTTGGTTTGGTCTGGGAGATGATGGTCTTTGACAACAACAGCAGATCAAATATTGATTCCCAAACACCCTCCTGGGCAGTATGGGTAAAACACACCTCATGTGCTCAGCTGGAGGCATTTAAAGTTTTCAACAAATTGATAAACAGGGAATTAGATTGCATGTAATAATATATATGCTGAGAATAAGTTCTGTGAAAATGATAGGGAATGTAAATTTCATGGACAGTGAGGGGGTATAGCTCAGTGGTAGAGCATTTGACTGCAGATCAAGAGGTCTCTGGTTCAATTCCAGATGCTCCCTGATTTCTCTTTAGGATCTTGTTGGATCTGGAAGAAACCTGCATGTGAGAACAATAGTCTATAAAATCAGAGAAACACAAAAGCCATCTTGGGCAACAAGGATCCATAAGCCAAATATACATCATGTGCTCAACTGCAGGGCTTTCGAAATTTAACCCCATTGATCAACAGGCAACTAAATTGTTTTCATCTACATGCTGAGAATAAGTTTTGTGTGAAAATGATAGGGAATGTAAATTTCATGGACAGTGAGGGGGTATAGCTCAGTGGTAGAGCATTTGACTGCAGATCAAGAGGTCTCTGGTTCAACTCCATATGCTCCCTGCTTTCTCATTAGGGTGTTGCTTGATCTGGAAGCAACCTACCTGTGAGAACAATGGTATATCAAACAAAGATACACAAAAGCCATCTTAGCCAACAAGGATCTGTATGCCAAATATACATCATGTGCTCAACTGCAGGGCTTTCAAATTTTAACCCCATTGATGAACAGGTAACTAAATTGTTTTCATCTACATGCTGAGAATAAGTTTTGTGTGAAAATGATAGGGAATGTATAGTTCATGCACAGTGAGGGGGTATAGCTCAGTGGTAGAGCATTTGACTGCAGATCAAGAGGTCTCTGGTTCAACTCCGGATGCCCCCTGTGTTGGGTCAATGGGTTGTTGGTTTGGTCTGGGTGAAGATCGTCTTCACAGCGGATCAAATATTGATTCCCTAACACCATCCTGGGCAGTATGGGTATAACACACCTCATGTTTTCAGAGTTATAAACATATTGATGAACAGGGACTTAAATCATTTGTAATATGTAAATGTTGAGAGTGAGTTCTGTGTGAAGGGGTATAGCTCAGTGGTAGAGCATTTGACTGCAGATTAAGAGGTCTCTGGTTCAACTCTGGATGCTGACTGGTTTTACATTAGGATCTTGTTGGATCTGGAAGCAACCTACCTGTGAGAACAATAGCCTATAAAAACAAAAGCCATCTTGGGCAACAAGGATCCATAAATGAAATATACATCATGTGCTCAACTGCGAGGCTTTTAAATTTTAATCCAAATGACTAACAGGCAACTAAATCGTTTGAAAATGCTAAGGAATGTAAATTTCATTGACAGTGAGGGGGTATAGCTCAGTGGTAGAGCATTTGACTGCAGATCAAGAGGTCTCTGGTTCAACTCCGGATGCCCCCTGTGTTGGGTTGTTGGTTTGGTCTGGGAGATGATGGTCTTTGACAACAACAGCAGATCAAATATTGATTCCCAAACACCCTCCTGGGCAGTATGGGTAAAACACACCTCATGTGCTCAGCTGGAGGCATTTAAAGTTTTCAACAAATTGATAAACAGGGAATTAGATTGCATGTAATAATATATATGCTGAGAATAAGTTCTGTGAAAATGATAGGGAATGTAAATTTCATGGACAGTGAGGGGGTATAGCTCAGTGGTAGAGCATTTGACTGCAGATCAAGAGGTCTCTCGTTCAATTCCAGATGCTCCCTGATTTCTCTTTAGGATCTTGTTGGATCTGGAAGAAACCTGCATGTGAGAACAATAGTCTATAAAATCAGAGAAACACAAAAGCCATCTTGGGCAACAAGGATCCATAAGCCAAATATACATCATGTGCTCAACTGCAGGGCTTTCGAAATTTAACCCCATTGATCAACAGGCAACTAAATTGTTTTCATCTACATGCTGAGAATAAGTTTTGTGTGAAAATGATAGGGAATGTAAATTTCATGGACAGTGAGGGGGTATAGCTCAGTGGTAGAGCATTTGACTGCAGATCAAGAGGTCTCTGGTTCAACTCCAGATGCTCCCTGCTTTCTCATTAGGGTGTTGCTTGATCTGGAAGCAACCTACCTGTGAGAACAATGGTATATCAAACAAAGATACACAAAAGCCATCTTAGCCAACAAGGATCTGTATGCCAAATATACATCATGTGCTCAACTGCAGGGCTTTCAAATTTTAACCCCATTGATGAACAGGTAACTAAATTGTTTTCATCTACATGCTGAGAATAAGTTTTGTGTGAAAATGATAGGGAATGTATAGTTCATGCACAGTGAGGGGGTATAGCTCAGTGGTAGAGCATTTGACTGCAGATCAAGAGGTCTCTGGTTCAACTCCATATGCTCCCTGCTTTCTCATTAGGGTGTTGCTTGATCTGGAAGCAACCTACCTGTGAGAACAATGGTATATCAAACAAAGATACACAAAAGCCATCTTAGCCAACAAGGATCTGTATGCCAAATATACATCATGTGCTCAACTGCAGGGCTTTCAAATTTTAACCCCATTGATGAACAGGTAACTAAATTGTTTTCATCTACATGCTGAGAATAAGTTTTGTGTGAAAATGATAGGGAATGTATAGTTCATGCACAGTGAGGGGGTATAGCTCAGTGGTAGAGCATTTGACTGCAGATCAAGAGGTCTCTGGTTCAACTCCGGATGCCCCCTGTGTTGGGTCAATGGGTTGTTGGTTTGGTCTGGGTGAAGATCGTCTTCACAGCGGATCAAATATTGATTCCCTAACACCATCCTGGGCAGTATGGGTATAACACACCTCATGTGTTCAGAGTTATAAACATATTGATGAACAGGGACTTAAATCATTTGTAATATGTAAATGTTGAGAGTGAGTTCTGTGTGAAGGGGTATAGCTCAGTGGTAGAGCATTTGACTGCAGATTAAGAGGTCTCTGGTTCAACTCCGGATGCTGACTGGTTTTACATTAGGATCTTGTTGGATCTGGAAGCAACCTACCTGTGAGAACAATAGCCTATAAAAACAAAAGCCATCTTGGGCAACAAGGATCCATAAATGAAATATACATCATGTGCTCAACTGCGAGGCTTTTAAATTTTAATCCAAATGACTAACAGGCAACTAAATCGTTTGAAAATGCTAAGGAATGTAAATTTCATTGACAGTGAGGGGGTATAGCTCAGTGGTAGAGCATTTGACTGCAGATCAAGAGGTCTCTGGTTCAACTCCGGATGCCCCCTGTGTTGGGTTGTTGGTTTGGTCTGGGTGATGATGGTCTTTGACAACAACAGCAGATCAAATATTGATTCCCAAACACCCTCCTGGGCAGTATGGGTAAAACACACCTCATGTGCTCAGCTGGAGGCATTTAAAGTTTTCAACAAATTGATAAACAGGGAATTAGATTGCATGTAATAATATATATGCTGAGAATAAGTTCTGTGAAAATGATAGGGAATGTAAATTTCATGGACAGTGAGGGGGTATAGCTCAGTGGTAGAGCATTTGACTGCAGATCAAGAGGTCTCTGGTTCAACTCCGGATGCCCCCTGTGTTGGGTTGTTGGTTTGGTCTGGGAGATGATGGTCTTTGACAACAACAGCAGATCAAATATTGATTCCCAAACACCCTCCTGGGCAGTATGGGTAAAACACACCTCATGTGCTCAGCTGGAGGCATTTAAAGTTTTCAACAAATTGATAAACAGGGAATTAGATTGCATGTAATAATATATATGCTGAGAATAAGTTCTGTGAAAATGATAGGGAATGTAAATTTCATGGACAGTGAGGGGGTATAGCTCAGTGGTAGAGCATTTGACTGCAGATCAAGAGGTCTCTCGTTCAATTCCAGATGCTCCCTGATTTCTCTTTAGGATCTTGTTGGATCTGGAAGAAACCTGCATGTGAGAACAATAGTCTATAAAATCAGAGAAACACAAAAGCCATCTTGGGCAACAAGGATCCATAAGCCAAATATACATCATGTGCTCAACTGCAGGGCTTTCGAAATTTAACCCCATTGATCAACAGGCAACTAAATTGTTTTCATCTACATGCTGAGAATAAGTTTTGTGTGAAAATGATAGGGAATGTAAATTTCATGGACAGTGAGGGGGTATAGCTCAGTGGTAGAGCATTTGACTGCAGATCAAGAGGTCTCTGGTTCAACTCCAGATGCTCCCTGCTTTCTCATTAGGGTGTTGCTTGATCTGGAAGCAACCTACCTGTGAGAACAATGGTATATCAAACAAAGATACACAAAAGCCATCTTAGCCAACAAGGATCTGTATGCCAAATATACATCATGTGCTCAACTGCAGGGCTTTCAAATTTTAACCCCATTGATGAACAGGTAACTAAATTGTTTTCATCTACATGCTGAGAATAAGTTTTGTGTGAAAATGATAGGGAATGTATAGTTCATGCACAGTGAGGGGGTATAGCTCAGTGGTAGAGCATTTGACTGCAGATCAAGAGGTCTCTGGTTCAACTCCATATGCTCCCTGCTTTCTCATTAGGGTGTTGCTTGATCTGGAAGCAACCTACCTGTGAGAACAATGGTATATCAAACAAAGATACACAAAAGCCATCTTAGCCAACAAGGATCTGTATGCCAAATATACATCATGTGCTCAACTGCAGGGCTTTCAAATTTTAACCCCATTGATGAACAGGTAACTAAATTGTTTTCATCTACATGCTGAGAATAAGTTTTGTGTGAAAATGATAGGGAATGTATAGTTCATGCACAGTGAGGGGGTATAGCTCAGTGGTAGAGCATTTGACTGCAGATCAAGAGGTCTCTGGTTCAACTCCGGATGCCCCCTGTGTTGGGTCAATGGGTTGTTGGTTTGGTCTGGGTGAAGATCGTCTTCACAGCGGATCAAATATTGATTCCCTAACACCATCCTGGGCAGTATGGGTATAACACACCTCATGTGTTCAGAGTTATAAACATATTGATGAACAGGGACTTAAATCATTTGTAATATGTAAATGTTGAGAGTGAGTTCTGTGTGAAGGGGTATAGCTCAGTGGTAGAGCATTTGACTGCAGATTAAGAGGTCTCTGGTTCAACTCCGGATGCTGACTGGTTTTACATTAGGATCTTGTTGGATCTGGAAGCAACCTACCTGTGAGAACAATAGCCTATAAAAACAAAAGCCATCTTGGGCAACAAGGATCCATAAATGAAATATACATCATGTGCTCAACTGCGAGGCTTTTAAATTTTAATCCAAATGACTAACAGGCAACTAAATCGTTTGAAAATGCTAAGGAATGTAAATTTCATTGACAGTGAGGGGGTATAGCTCAGTGGTAGAGCATTTGACTGCAGATCAAGAGGTCTCTGGTTCAACTCCGGATGCCCCCTGTGTTGGGTTGTTGGTTTGGTCTGGGTGATGATGGTCTTTGACAACAACAGCAGATCAAATATTGATTCCCAAACACCCTCCTGGGCAGTATGGGTAAAACACACCTCATGTGCTCAGCTGGAGGCATTTAAAGTTTTCAACAAATTGATAAACAGGGAATTAGATTGCATGTAATAATATATATGCTGAGAATAAGTTCTGTGAAAATGATAGGGAATGTAAATTTCATGGACAGTGAGGGGGTATAGCTCAGTGGTAGAGCATTTGACTGCAGATCAAGAGGTCTCTGGTTCAACTCCGGATGCCCCCTGTGTTGGGTTGTTGGTTTGGTCTGGGAGATGATGGTCTTTGACAACAACAGCAGATCAAATATTGATTCCCAAACACCCTCCTGGGCAGTATGGGTAAAACACACCTCATGTGCTCAGCTGGAGGCATTTAAAGTTTTCAACAAATTGATAAACAGGGAATTAGATTGCATGTAATAATATATATGCTGAGAATAAGTTCTGTGAAAATGATAGGGAATGTAAATTTCATGGACAGTGAGGGGGTATAGCTCAGTGGTAGAGCATTTGACTGCAGATCAAGAGGTCTCTGGTTCAATTCCAGATGCTCCCTGATTTCTCTTTAGGATCTTGTTGGATCTGGAAGAAACCTGCATGTGAGAACAATAGTCTATAAAATCAGAGAAACACAAAAGCCATCTTGGGCAACAAGGATCCATAAGCCAAATATACATCATGTGCTCAACTGCAGGGCTTTCGAAATTTAACCCCATTGATCAACAGGCAACTAAATTGTTTTCATCTACATGCTGAGAATAAGTTTTGTGTGAAAATGATAGGGAATGTAAATTTCATGGACAGTGAGGGGGTATAGCTCAGTGGTAGAGCATTTGACTGCAGATCAAGAGGTCTCTGGTTCAACTCCATATGCTCCCTGCTTTCTCATTAGGGTGTTGCTTGATCTGGAAGCAACCTACCTGTGAGAACAATGGTATATCAAACAAAGATACACAAAAGCCATCTTAGCCAACAAGGATCTGTATGCCAAATATACATCATGTGCTCAACTGCAGGGCTTTCAAATTTTAACCCCATTGATGAACAGGTAACTAAATTGTTTTCATCTACATGCTGAGAATAAGTTTTGTGTGAAAATGATAGGGAATGTATAGTTCATGCACAGTGAGGGGGTATAGCTCAGTGGTAGAGCATTTGACTGCAGATCAAGAGGTCTCTGGTTCAACTCCGGATGCCCCCTGTGTTGGGTCAATGGGTTGTTGGTTTGGTCTGGGTGAAGATCGTCTTCACAGCGGATCAAATATTGATTCCCTAACACCATCCTGGGCAGTATGGGTATAACACACCTCATGTTTTCAGAGTTATAAACATATTGATGAACAGGGACTTAAATCATTTGTAATATGTAAATGTTGAGAGTGAGTTCTGTGTGAAGGGGTATAGCTCAGTGGTAGAGCATTTGACTGCAGATTAAGAGGTCTCTGGTTCAACTCTGGATGCTGACTGGTTTTACATTAGGATCTTGTTGGATCTGGAAGCAACCTACCTGTGAGAACAATAGCCTATAAAAACAAAAGCCATCTTGGGCAACAAGGATCCATAAATGAAATATACATCATGTGCTCAACTGCGAGGCTTTTAAATTTTAATCCAAATGACTAACAGGCAACTAAATCGTTTGAAAATGCTAAGGAATGTAAATTTCATTGACAGTGAGGGGGTATAGCTCAGTGGTAGAGCATTTGACTGCAGATCAAGAGGTCTCTGGTTCAACTCCGGATGCCCCCTGTGTTGGGTTGTTGGTTTGGTCTGGGAGATGATGGTCTTTGACAACAACAGCAGATCAAATATTGATTCCCAAACACCCTCCTGGGCAGTATGGGTAAAACACACCTCATGTGCTCAGCTGGAGGCATTTAAAGTTTTCAACAAATTGATAAACAGGGAATTAGATTGCATGTAATAATATATATGCTGAGAATAAGTTCTGTGAAAATGATAGGGAATGTAAATTTCATGGACAGTGAGGGGGTATAGCTCAGTGGTAGAGCATTTGACTGCAGATCAAGAGGTCTCTCGTTCAATTCCAGATGCTCCCTGATTTCTCTTTAGGATCTTGTTGGATCTGGAAGAAACCTGCATGTGAGAACAATAGTCTAGAAAATCAGAGAAACACAAAAGCCATCTTGGGCAACAAGGATCCATAAGCCAAATATACATCATGTGCTCAACTGCAGGGCTTTCGAAATTTAACCCCATTGATCAACAGGCAACTAAATTGTTTTCATCTACATGCTGAGAATAAGTTTTGTGTGAAAATGATAGGGAATGTAAATTTCATGGACAGTGAGGGGGTATAGCTCAGTGGTAGAGCATTTGACTGCAGATCAAGAGGTCTCTGGTTCAACTCCAGATGCTCCCTGCTTTCTCATTAGGGTGTTGCTTGATCTGGAAGCAACCTACCTGTGAGAACAATGGTATATCAAACAAAGATACACAAAAGCCATCTTAGCCAACAAGGATCTGTATGCCAAATATACATCATGTGCTCAACTGCAGGGCTTTCAAATTTTAACCCCATTGATGAACAGGTAACTAAATTGTTTTCATCTACATGCTGAGAATAAGTTTTGTGTGAAAATGATAGGGAATGTATAGTTCATGCACAGTGAGGGGGTATAGCTCAGTGGTAGAGCATTTGACTGCAGATCAAGAGGTCTCTGGTTCAACTCCATATGCTCCCTGCTTTCTCATTAGGGTGTTGCTTGATCTGGAAGCAACCTACCTGTGAGAACAATGGTATATCAAACAAAGATACACAAAAGCCATCTTAGCCAACAAGGATCTGTATGCCAAATATACATCATGTGCTCAACTGCAGGGCTTTCAAATTTTAACCCCATTGATGAACAGGTAACTAAATTGTTTTCATCTACATGCTGAGAATAAGTTTTGTGTGAAAATGATAGGGAATGTATAGTTCATGCACAGTGAGGGGGTATAGCTCAGTGGTAGAGCATTTGACTGCAGATCAAGAGGTCTCTGGTTCAACTCCGGATGCCCCCTGTGTTGGGTCAATGGGTTGTTGGTTTGGTCTGGGTGAAGATCGTCTTCACAGCGGATCAAATATTGATTCCCTAACACCATCCTGGGCAGTATGGGTATAACACACCTCATGTGTTCAGAGTTATAAACATATTGATGAACAGGGACTTAAATCATTTGTAATATGTAAATGTTGAGAGTGAGTTCTGTGTGAAGGGGTATAGCTCAGTGGTAGAGCATTTGACTGCAGATTAAGAGGTCTCTGGTTCAACTCCGGATGCTGACTGGTTTTACATTAGGATCTTGTTGGATCTGGAAGCAACCTACCTGTGAGAACAATAGCCTATAAAAACAAAAGCCATCTTGGGCAACAAGGATCCATAAATGAAATATACATCATGTGCTCAACTGCGAGGCTTTTAAATTTTAATCCAAATGACTAACAGGCAACTAAATCGTTTGAAAATGCTAAGGAATGTAAATTTCATTGACAGTGAGGGGGTATAGCTCAGTGGTAGAGCATTTGACTGCAGATCAAGAGGTCTCTGGTTCAACTCCGGATGCCCCCTGTGTTGGGTTGTTGGTTTGGTCTGGGTGATGATGGTCTTTGACAACAACAGCAGATCAAATATTGATTCCCAAACACCCTCCTGGGCAGTATGGGTAAAACACACCTCATGTGCTCAGCTGGAGGCATTTAAAGTTTTCAACAAATTGATAAACAGGGAATTAGATTGCATGTAATAATATATATGCTGAGAATAAGTTCTGTGAAAATGATAGGGAATGTAAATTTCATGGACAGTGAGGGGGTATAGCTCAGTGGTAGAGCATTTGACTGCAGATCAAGAGGTCTCTGGTTCAACTCCGGATGCCCCCTGTGTTGGGTTGTTGGTTTGGTCTGGGAGATGATGGTCTTTGACAACAACAGCAGATCAAATATTGATTCCCAAACACCCTCCTGGGCAGTATGGGTAAAACACACCTCATGTGCTCAGCTGGAGGCATTTAAAGTTTTCAACAAATTGATAAACAGGGAATTAGATTGCATGTAATAATATATATGCTGAGAATAAGTTCTGTGAAAATGATAGGGAATGTAAATTTCATGGACAGTGAGGGGGTATAGCTCAGTGGTAGAGCATTTGACTGCAGATCAAGAGGTCTCTGGTTCAATTCCAGATGCTCCCTGATTTCTCTTTAGGATCTTGTTGGATCTGGAAGAAACCTGCATGTGAGAACAATAGTCTATAAAATCAGAGAAACACAAAAGCCATCTTGGGCAACAAGGATCCATAAGCCAAATATACATCATGTGCTCAACTGCAGGGCTTTCGAAATTTAACCCCATTGATCAACAGGCAACTAAATTGTTTTCATCTACATGCTGAGAATAAGTTTTGTGTGAAAATGATAGGGAATGTAAATTTCATGGACAGTGAGGGGGTATAGCTCAGTGGTAGAGCATTTGACTGCAGATCAAGAGGTCTCTGGTTCAACTCCATATGCTCCCTGCTTTCTCATTAGGGTGTTGCTTGATCTGGAAGCAACCTACCTGTGAGAACAATGGTATATCAAACAAAGATACACAAAAGCCATCTTAGCCAACAAGGATCTGTATGCCAAATATACATCATGTGCTCAACTGCAGGGCTTTCAAATTTTAACCCCATTGATGAACAGGTAACTAAATTGTTTTCATCTACATGCTGAGAATAAGTTTTTGTGAAAATGATAGGGAATGTATAGTTCATGCACAGTGAGGGGGTATAGCTCAGTGGTAGAGCATTTGACTGCAGATCAAGAGGTCTCTGGTTCAACTCCGGATGCCCCCTGTGTTGGGTCAATGGGTTGTTGGTTTGGTCTGGGTGAAGATCGTCTTCACAGCGGATCAAATATTGATTCCCTAACACCATCCTGGGCAGTATGGGTATAACACACCTCATGTTTTCAGAGTTATAAACATATTGATGAACAGGGACTTAAATCATTTGTAATATGTAAATGTTGAGAGTGAGTTCTGTGTGAAGGGGTATAGCTCAGTGGTAGAGCATTTGACTGCAGATTAAGAGGTCTCTGGTTCAACTCTGGATGCTGACTGGTTTTACATTAGGATCTTGTTGGATCTGGAAGCAACCTACCTGTGAGAACAATAGCCTATAAAAACAAAAGCCATCTTGGGCAACAAGGATCCATAAATGAAATATACATCATGTGCTCAACTGCGAGGCTTTTAAATTTTAATCCAAATGACTAACAGGCAACTAAATCGTTTGAAAATGCTAAGGAATGTAAATTTCATTGACAGTGAGGGGGTATAGCTCAGTGGTAGAGCATTTGACTGCAGATCAAGAGGTCTCTGGTTCAACTCCGGATGCCCCCTGTGTTGGGTTGTTGGTTTGGTCTGGGAGATGATGGTCTTTGACAACAACAGCAGATCAAATATTGATTCCCAAACACCCTCCTGGGCAGTATGGGTAAAACACACCTCATGTGCTCAGCTGGAGGCATTTAAAGTTTTCAACAAATTGATAAACAGGGAATTAGATTGCATGTAATAATATATATGCTGAGAATAAGTTCTGTGAAAATGATAGGGAATGTAAATTTCATGGACAGTGAGGGGGTATAGCTCAGTGGTAGAGCATTTGACTGCAGATCAAGAGGTCTCTCGTTCAATTCCAGATGCTCCCTGATTTCTCTTTAGGATCTTGTTGGATCTGGAAGAAACCTGCATGTGAGAACAATAGTCTATAAAATCAGAGAAACACAAAAGCCATCTTGGGCAACAAGGATCCATAAGCCAAATATACATCATGTGCTCAACTGCAGGGCTTTCGAAATTTAACCCCATTGATCAACAGGCAACTAAATTGTTTTCATCTACATGCTGAGAATAAGTTTTGTGTGAAAATGATAGGGAATGTAAATTTCATGGACAGTGAGGGGGTATAGCTCAGTGGTAGAGCATTTGACTGCAGATCAAGAGGTCTCTGGTTCAACTCCGGATGCCCCCTGTGTTGGGTCAATGGGTTGTTGGTTTGGTCTGGGTGAAGATCGTCTTCACAGCGGATCAAATATTGATTCCCTAACACCATCCTGGGCAGTATGGGTATAACACACCTCATGTGTTCAGAGTTATAAACATATTGATGAACAGGGACTTAAATCATTTGTAATATGTAAATGTTGAGAGTGAGTTCTGTGTGAAGGGGTATAGCTCAGTGGTAGAGCATTTGACTGCAGATTAAGAGGTCTCTGGTTCAACTCCGGATGCTGACTGGTTTTACATTAGGATCTTGTTGGATCTGGAAGCAACCTACCTGTGAGAACAATAGCCTATAAAAACAAAAGCCATCTTGGGCAACAAGGATCCATAAATGAAATATACATCATGTGCTCAACTGCGAGGCTTTTAAATTTTAATCCAAATGACTAACAGGCAACTAAATCGTTTGAAAATGCTAAGGAATGTAAATTTCATTGACAGTGAGGGGGTATAGCTCAGTGGTAGAGCATTTGACTGCAGATCAAGAGGTCTCTGGTTCAACTCCGGATGCCCCCTGTGTTGGGTTGTTGGTTTGGTCTGGGAGATGATGGTCTTTGACAACAACAGCAGATCAAATATTGATTCCCAAACACCCTCCTGGGCAGTATGGGTAAAACACACCTCATGTGCTCAGCTGGAGGCATTTAAAGTTTTCAACAAATTGATAAACAGGGAATTAGATTGCATGTAATAATATATATGCTGAGAATAAGTTCTGTGAAAATGATAGGGAATGTAAATTTCATGGACAGTGAGGGGGTATAGCTCAGTGGTAGAGCATTTGACTGCAGATCAAGAGGTCTCTGGTTCAATTCCAGATGCTCCCTGATTTCTCTTTAGGATCTTGTTGGATCTGGAAGAAACCTGCATGTGAGAACAATAGTCTATAAAATCAGAGAAACACAAAAGCCATCTTGGGCAACAAGGATCCATAAGCCAAATATACATCATGTGCTCAACTGCAGGGCTTTCGAAATTTAACCCCATTGATCAACAGGCAACTAAATTGTTTTTATCTACATGCTGAGAATAAGTTTTGTGTGAAAATGATAGGGAATGTAAATTTCATGGACAGTGAGGGGGTATAGCTCAGTGGTAGAGCATTTGACTGCAGATCAAGAGGTCTCTGGTTCAATTCCAGATGCTCCCTGATTTCTCTTTAGGATCTTGTTGGATCTGGAAGAAACCTGCATGTGAGAACAATAGTCTATAAAATCAGAGAAACACAAAAGCCATCTTAGCCAACAAGGATCCGTATGCCAAATATACATCATGTGCGCAACTGTACACTCTCAAGTTTTGAACACATTGACCCACTGGGCAACTAAATCGTTTTCATCTACAGGCTGAGACTAAGTTCTGTGTGAAAATGCTAAGGCATGTAACATTCATGCAACGTGAGGGGGTATAGCTCAGTGGTAGAGCATTTGACTGCAGATCAAGAGGTCTTTGGTTCAACTCCGGATGCCCCCTGCTTTTTAGGATCATGTTTGATCTGTAAGCAACCTTTCTGTGAGAACAATAGTCTATACAGTGGCCTCAAACTCCAGTGCTGCAACTTTTACATGTGCCTCTGCTGCACCACACCTGAATAGAATAATTAGGTCAGTAGCAAGGCTCGGAGAACTGATCTACACAAGGAGGAGGCAATTAATCCATTTCATTCCAGTGTTTTGTACCTGTGGGACATCTAAGAACTGCAGGACTGCGGCCCTCGAGGACTGGAGTTTGAGACCCCTGCTCTATAAAAACAAAGAAACAATAAAGCAATCTTGGGCAACAAGGATCCATAAGCCAAATATACATCATGTGCTCAACTGCAGGGCTTTCAAATTTTAACCCCATTGATGAACAGGTAACTAAATTGTTTTCATCTACATTCTGAGAATAAGTTCTGTGTGAAAATGATAGGGAATGTAAAGTTCATGGACAGTGAGGGGGTATAGCTCAGTGGTAGAGCATTTGACTGCAGATCAAGAGGTCTCTGGTTCAACTCCGGATGCCCCCTGTGTTGGGTCACTGGGTTGTTGGTTTGGTCTGGGTGAAGATGGTCTTTGACAACAACAGCGGATCAAATATTGATTCCCTAACACAATCCTGGGCAGTATGGGTATAACACACCTCATGTGCTCAGAGTTTCAACCATATTGATGAACAGGGAATTAAATCATTTGTAATATGTACATGTTGAGACTGAGTTCTGTGTGAAGGGGTATAGCTCAGTGGTAGAGCATTTGACTGCAGATCAAGAGGTCTCCGGTTAAACTCCAGACGCCCTCTGGTTTATCAATATGAAGATTTTCAATCTGGATAAAATTGACCATTGACAACAGATGGTGACCCTATGCTAATGCTATCCTGTGCAATATGTCTTTGTGTGCTCAGCTGTAGGCCTTTGAATTTCTAAACCCATTGATGAACAGGCACCTAAATCATCCTTTTGTATGTGCTGAAACTAAGTTCTGTCCAAAGATTCTAAGGAATATAAAAGTAGCACAATGTAAGAGGTTTAGCTAAGTGATGGAGCATTTGACTGTAGATCAAGAGGTTTCTGGTTCATCTACTGATGTCCACTGGTTTCGCAATAGCAAGATACACTGCCTGGCCAAAAAAAAAGTCGCCACCTGGATTTAACTAAGCAAATAGGTACAAGCCTCCTATTGGATAAGTACTGCATAGGCGATTATCTTTCAGCTGGCAACAAGTTATTTAACCCCAGCTGATGCAATGAGTAACTCCTCATTTCTTAAACAACCATGGCAAAAGACACATCCTGTGGTCGTGGAAAAGACATTAGTCTGTTTAAGAAGGGTCAAATCATTGGCATGCATCAAGCAGAGAAAACATCTAAGGAGATTGCAGAAACTACTAGAATTGGGTTAAGAACTGTCCAACGCATCATTAAAAACTGGAAGGATGGTGGGGAACCATCGTCTTCCAGGAAGAAATGTGGTCGGAAAAAAATCCTGAATGATCGTGATCGGCGATTACTTAAACGTTTGGTCAAATCAAATCGAAGAAAAACAACAGCAGAACTCAGGAGTATGTTTAATTGTGAACACAAAAGCATTTCCACACGCACAATGCGAAGGGAACTCAAGGGGTTGGGATTGAACAGCTGTGTAGCCGTAAGAAAACCTCTAATCAGTAAGGCTAACCAGAAAAAAAGGCTTCAGTTTGCTAGGGAGCATAAAGATTGGACTCTGGAGGAATGGAAGAGGGTCATGTGGTCTGATGAGTCCAGATTTACCCTGTTCCAGAGTGATGGGCGCATCAGGGTAAGAAGAGAGGCAGGTGAAGTGATGCACCCATCATGCCTAGTGCCTACTGTACAAGCCTGTGGGGGCAGTGCGATGATCTGGGGTTGCTGCAGTTGGTCAGGTCTAGGTTCAGCAACATTGTGTGCCCAAAGAATGAGGTCAGCTGACTACCTGAATATACTGGATGACCAGGTTATTCCATCAATGGATTTTGTCTTCCCAAATGGATCGGGCATATTCCAAGATGACAATGCCAGGATTCATGGGGCTCACATTGTGAAAGAGTGTTTCAGGGAGCATGAGACATCTTTTTCACACATGGATTGGCCACCACAGAGTCCAGACCTTAACCCCATTGAGAATCTTTGGGATGTGCTGGAGAAGGCTTTGCACGGTGGTCAGACTCTCCCATCATCAATACAGGATCTTGGTGAAAGATTAATGCAACACTGGATGGAAATAAATCTTGTGACACTGCAGAAGCTTATTGAAACAATACCACAACGAATGCGGGCTGTAATCAAAGCTAAAGGCGGTCCAACAAAATATTAGAGAGTGCGACCATTTTTTGGTGGCGACTTTTTTTTTGGCCAGGCAGTGTATTTGATGTGGTCTTAGTAAAGCTGTCTACTAAATAATGCCTGTCTGGGTTAAGGATCTTAGTCGTCTACCAGTGTTAACTGGTACAACTATCATCTTTTCAAGCAATTCAGAGTCGCTCTTAGTTACTCTTTGCTTTTGAGAAAAGATTGCTTTTTTGAGGCATTAACTCTGTAGAAGTCTTAATTTTTACCTGATTGCTAACTCTTAGTTGTGATATATGTAGTGTGCCAGTTGGATGATCTGAAAAGTACCAAAACTTGCCTGTTCAATAAACAACCATCCCCCGTCTATGAGGAGAAGTGTTGAGCCAAACAAGACTTCTGTTAATGCTATCTCAATACTTTCTAGCATGACCAAAATAGTCACGGAAAATTGTCATCATTCATAGCTTGTGTCTTTTTTTCTCTGATTAGCCCAGTTGAAATTCTTTTTGTCAGATCTGGTGACCTTTATTCGACAGGCCAACAGGAAAGTATGTTTGAGAGAAATGGAAGATATGCACTAAAGTCCATTGGGCCAGGACTCAAACCTGACAGCCGCATCAAGGACTAAAGCCTCCATAGATGGGTCACACTTTACTCTTCCACCATGGCTGGCCTGGTTGAAACCCAACTCAGTGGAAGAAAGTCCAGTCAGAGAAGTGAAGAGAAATCAGAATCGAACAGAAGTGCATAGGAAGGCAGCAGGCTTTTAATATATAAAATGTCTGAACTTCCAAATCTGATCTCAGATCACCCTGGAGAAAGTAGGAAGAGCTATTTTTGAAAACACAGGGAAGGTTTTCCCAAAGTCTAAATCAATAGATGCACCATGTTGTATTTTTCTTCCTGTATTTCCACAAAACCACTGTCTGAGCCCAATTTCACATTTGACGTAAACTACTGTTTACTCTTTTCGCTTTTCCTCAGCGTCTAAGTTCTCAGCTCATACATGCTGCCAGAATATTCAGCTTGCTCTCAACATAACTGCAATCATAAAAAAATAATAAACACATAAATCTGAATGCCACAGGTTGCCAGGGCCTGAAAAGGTAACAGCAACATTTTCTACAAATCAGTTCTGGCAAAATACATGTGCCCTTATTATTTTTTGTCAGGGTTGACCTTGTAAGTGCTAGGTCGCTTATCTACAACAACGTGATCAGGGCTTTTCATGATCAAACACTTCAGCACTCCTGTTCTTTGAAAGAGTTCATAAATAAGGAATTTCTGAACATATTAGTGGAGCAAATACACCGTTGACTTTGGACTTAACAGTAAAAATCTCCCACCCAGGGAACTGAAGAAATACTAGCTGTACAATTGTTAAAACTGTTATTCCTACTCTGACCCAAAATAATAAAAAAAAAGGTTGTGCCTCGCTGAGTTTTGTGTAAATGTACAGACATGTTGGCTCTTTATATGCAGTCTGAAACCCTTCAGCCTCATGTTCTGCCTTTTCTTTCCTGGGATCCTCCTAATTTCAGTGAAAATGGGTTCAGTTTGGTCCAAAGAGAGAAAAAAAAGCAGCTCTGCGATGCTGTAATCAATGCAACTAAATGTGTGAAACACTATATGTTAAAAAAAAAGAAAGAAAAAGCCTTTCTCTGCAGCCTTTGAACCATCCAGACAAATTAACATATTTACACACATGACTGATAGATTCTTGTTCTTCCACCAAGTCATGTAGGTCTCAACAGTGGGTGGTGATATGTTACCACCACGTCCTTTATGGGACATATACTTTATTTTGACTATTAATAGAACCAAACCACAGGTATTTTGGCCCCATCCTCTGAACGACTCCTTCAACATTTTTTAACATTCTTTCAAGTATTTTTGAGAAGTGATAAAAAACAGAAACAGGACTTCGTTTGAATTTGACAGTAAAACGCTGAACAGCTCCCTGCATGTGTGTCAAGTGGAGCCACAAAGAGCTGTTTCACGTCTACACGTGAGCCTGTAAACAGGCTCATTTGTGCAATTTGCGTGCAACAGAAGGAGAAAGCCGAGCCCAGATTCTGCTGATTGCAGAGTTAATGAAACCCACACTCAGACGTGACGCAAAGGCGGCCTCTCGCGCCAGCCACCGGGCGCAACGCTGAACACCAACGCGCAAGTTTCTTGACAATTGAGAAAAACGTGTTCATTGACATCTGTTTAGGTCCAAAAACAGCAATCTGAAGGCAGCCAGAAGTAGGAAAAGCTGAAAAAGACATTCCTCTTAGAAGCAGAGTCAACTAACAGCGGCTTCCTTCAGTTGTACTGGCGCAGACAATTTGGCTTAGATATGAATGATTGAAATTTTTTTTTTTTTTTTTTTTTTTTGTAACCCCTCCAGGGGGTCTTTTTGTGGGCTCTAGTGTCCCTTTTCATGAAGTAGGCTGACAGGAAAGGGGGAGGGAGAGGGGGGAAGACATGCGGTAAATGTCGCCGGGTCCGGGAGTCGAACCCGCGACAGCCGCGTCGAGGACTTGAGGCCTCCAAATGTGGGTCGCGCTAACCCCTACGCCACCACGGCACGCCCGATTGAAAATTTTCTTGGCACAAAAAATTTTGTACAGGATTTAAAGAGTCTGCTGCATCAAATTAACGAATAAACAACCATATTAAACATAGAATATACCTGGCTTTCATCCGAATGTAACTTCAGTTTATCTGAAAAGAAGCAGAATTATGTAGGTTTTTTTTTCTTGCAAATCGTGTTTATATTCACATTTCACCTCTAATATCCACTCAGATGTTTACTGATCTGAACTGGGCAACCTCCAGTAGGGTGTCGTGTAGATTCTAGTCACATTCTCAAATGACCCATCTCACATCAGGCTGACCTCAGCGGTGCATGTTACCCCCCCCAAAAAAAACATTCAGAGGAAAAGAACCGGGCCAGTCAAAGCAGTGACAGAGTAATGAGAAGACTGAAGCCAGGCCAGAAAAGGAAAGAAACGGATAGTTTTTGTCTTCACACACGGCCTGCACTTCCTGAGCAGCGTGGTTCTGTCTGCACCCCGTTTGTCCAGGTTTGATCCACTTTTTCAGAAGCCAGAATACCAAGTTGTCAGAAACTCAGGCCAAAAGAATAAAGAAACTGCTTTGACTTGGGGAACTGTGAGGGTTCCAGAGCTCACACACACTTTCCTGCTTCACTCTGTCGTGTTTATGTTGGTCTGAAATTGTTTACTATGCAAAGTCTTTAATTTGGAGCATCTCTATGAAACAGACAGCTCCATTTAGGAAATGATACCAATGATCAGCAGAGGAAAATACAGCAAATCTTGGTTAACTGTCAAAACGTTTTGCAAGCGTCGACAAATTTGACTTCGCTTGTCAAGTGCGCGTGCTCTTATTTTGAAAGGATAAAGACTGTTTACACAGCAGTTCCATTTCCTCTCCCATCTGTAGCTCTCTTTAAGAAACTGAGCAAATTGCAAGCATGCAAGAAACCAGCAAATTAGGTGTGAAGTAACCAAGTCCATGCTCAACTCGACTGCCACCATTTTTCGAAATTCAAAACAAAACCAGCTAAAAGGTAAACAGCTGCTATGGCTTTGCGTAAAACAGTACATGTAGGTTTGTGAGAGGTCTTAACATTTACATCCAGAAGGACAAGAAAATGATTAAATCCAAGAATTTTTCCCCCCTCCATGTTTACAGTCGAGGCAGAGAAGTTGGGAACCACATTAGAGGCTCCGTTCCAAACCCAGTTTGGAATTTCATTACAAGTGGCATCAAACACGGTCGAGGGATTCACACTTTGCCTCCACGCTGAGACTTGGAGCCACTTACAGCGTTCCCTGCCCGGCTACAGCAGAGCTGGCGCGGTTTCTCATGCATGCGTCGCAGGTTTCGTCTCCTCGAGTCTCGTTCTCACTTACTTGGGTTTTCTTTGGCGGTCGGAGAGAGCACACCATCCTGCTTCAGACTTCCAAGCAAAACAGAACAGAAACTTCACAAGGGAGACGGCTGATTGAGGAAAGCACAGATAGACTGAAACTAAATAACTTGGTCACACGGATATTTGTTGACCGTCTGGTGACCAATTGGAGACATGTTTGTCCTCCAGAAACAGTCATAAAATGACGATGTTCACTTTCAATAGGTTAAATGAACGCTGTCAAACAGGATATGCTGCACCAAACCTCTTCAGACAATGAAGCATCCTGATAGAATAAATGAAAATCACGCCATCTTTTATCCTTTTTCAACTAAATAGATGACAGATTGAGACCGTGTACCTCTAGCCAGTGTGACATTAATGTAATGTGTTAACAGACTCATGCTACAGATTCCAGAAAGTCTTTCAGAGCTTTTATTTAGACTTTAGCAGAGTTAAGGGGACAAAGATATGTTGGAAAAACACAAAATAACAAAAATAAAACCCAAGAAATAGGCTAGAGATGCAAGAAATCATACAATTAAATTCTTGGCCAAGGAAGATATGAGCCGGTTTGACAGATCCACACCACCCAGCGATTGCATCACTTCCTTTCTACGCCAAGGACATCAACCTTAGATTATATCCTAGAAGAAGCACTGCTAGCAGACAAAGTCAATTCAGATTTGTGAGGCTGCTAACAGGTGAATCCACTTCAACAACTTCATTTTTTTAATATTCCTGTCCCAATCAAAGTTGCACACAAATTGAAAATTAAAATTGAAGTCACTCCACCACAGAATACAGACAACACCGAGTTAGCAGAGGGCTTTTGGCAAGCTAATCAGAAGTAGCAAACTTGATTCCTAACGATACTGGAGAACAAAAACAAGTAAAAAGCTATCTAATAATAATAATTTAAAAAAAAACTCAATATGCATATATAAAAAAAGTTCACTCTCCTCCCAATAAAGAGGTAATGCAGCATCCAATTCAAACAACTGGTCTAGCTTTAGCTTCTGTTAGCGATGCGTTTGGATCGTCTCAGTCCAGCCACAGGATGCTGGGATTTCAGTGGCGCCGTCTGTTCCCTTCTCTCTCTTCCCTTTACCAGCTTCACTGGGTCTCCTTTCCCTGCTCCAGATTTCTGATGTGACACTTCTGGTACCGACTGAACCAGTTTGACACTCTTCTCATTGTTGGCGGATTTTGGTCTCGATTTACATGCGATTTCATTAACGCGCGATTTAACAGCCTTCCTTTGGTGCTGCTGATGTCTTCCTTCACCACTCGCAGCTTGTGGCTTTTCAGGATCCTCCTTCAGGTCTTCACCTTTGTTTGTCTACAGAAGAAAATGCAGAATAAGCATTTTACAGCAATACAACTCAACTGAGAAACAAGTAATGTAAGAGCACTAACTTCCTGCAGGAGGAGGTCTGATTTCAGATCAGTCAATTCTCTCATCAGCTCCCGAATCTTCAGCTGAAAGTCACAATGGTTTACTACAGCAGCTTAATGGAAAAGTTTTCTGCAGAATCAGGTTACAAGCAAAACAATTACTTTAAGCCTTTTATATTTTTTTTTACCTCAGCTCCCATCATTCAATAAAACCCTCAGTTTAAATCAGATTGAATTTATATTCAGTTTTTCTTAACATGTTGCTGTCCTCTAGATGAATATCGGGTGTACAAGTCATGTAAATTTCAATGCAGAGTCCAGCATCAATTTTGCACAAACAGACGTCCAACAGTCATACCACTGAGGGAGGTTCTGCGTCTCAGGATCAACATGTCCGTAATCTTAATTTCGCTATGAGATCTGCTAGGTAAAAATACAACGGCCACTCATCGTTTTAATCTGTACAAGTGTACGAGTACCTTAGAGGTACGCTATAGTCAATGCTAACCATGTCAACCTCTACTACTGGCAGGTATTCTTGGGAGCAACAACTCAGTTAAAAGGCATTTCTTACCTCCTCATTGGCTACTTGCATTTCAAGATGGCCTCTCTCTTCAGCTTCTTTCTTGCACCTTAAACATTACCAGGTCATTTTCAACACGAGTCTCATTGTAAACATTTAAAGAGACATTTTGTTGAAGGCATTACGTTTCTGCAGCGGTTGCCTCCATCATTGCAATCATCTTCTTTTTTTGGTCAGTTAATCTTTGGATTTCTTCCATTTTGATGGCATCCAGAAGTGACTTTGTATCCAGCTGTGTGAAGTCAGAAGGTGAGGTCTCTCTCAGGACCAGTTTGGCCCAGTTGGCCAGATCGTCACTCGACGGGATCTGAAGGGGAAAACATGGGAATTTGTTCTTCAACGTGGACAAGGACTGGTTATGTTAGAGCTCCAACTTGTCCCTCTTGACGCTTACATTCTAGTTATGGCAAAGTAGATGCATTTTAAAAGTTAGTGCCACATTTGAAATGTGTTAAATGCCTAATTTTTGGACATTTCAGCAACATTCTTATAGAATCTGTTGCACACTGTAATCCGGAAAACCTTACCAGGCTGAGGGTGACCTGCGTCGTCGCCCTAGACACAAGTGCAAGCTCCAACATCTTCCCATCCATTTTCAGCAGGGCCTGAATCTCTGCCAATTCTTCCTGTGGACAGTTTCACTCTTCAAGAGAGGACAGTTCGCCTGTAACAGACTTCTGCCAGAGACCAAAACTACCTGAAGCTTTTTTACATGTTCATCCTCCGCCTTTTTCTTGATGAAGTTTAGGTCATCAGGAGTGAGATGATACCCCTTCATGCCCTTCAGCATGGTATAAGGGTTCTCTAAATTCAAACACAAAGAGGCAGTGGTGAGGAGACAGGTCACCTTAATGTCATTTATTCCAAGAGGCACGTCCAAGAGTCAAGTTACCCATTTTAAGACTGCTACAACCAAGCACCTCAACAGCTCCACCTGCCTGTGAAAAGAGAAGATTTGAATGAGTCATGACTGGTGAAGTCATGACTGTAGTGTAGAGCAAGCAATGCACCTCTGCGTTGCTGTTTGGCATCACAGGTTCCACATCCTCAAAATCCAAATGTCTCTCTACACTCGTCAGAGGAGGAGTGCGGGGCAGCTGACGACCTGATGGGATGTGATTTGCACCGCACGGCACAACTTCAAAGAGTGACTCTTCCATTTCTTTTCTGCTTTTGGGGAGGAACAAAAACAACACCACCACCCAACTCAAGCTCCAAGACTTTGGATAAATGCAGCGACATAAACCAAAGGTAAAACGTCACATTTCAAACTTACTGGTTCCTCTAGTTGCTTACCGATAACTTCCACGAGCCACCATAAATGGCAGCATGACTGACTTTTTGTCAGTCAGCTATCGCCTCATGATTGCTTTCAGCTGATTCAGAGCGGCCTGCTGTTCTCTTTTTGACCACCAGATGGAGGCAGAGCACAGAAAAACCTTTCGAGAATGAGCCAGGAACAGTACTGTGATTGAAAGTGTGTATTTTACAAAGGTAAAACTGCATACACCATCATCCATTGAGGTCTTCTCCTGTATAAAGCCTAGAGACAGACGGCCCTTTATATGACCATATGTTGATTTGAACATCATTAAAATCCGTCACACTCTCAGGATTGTTTAACCGTTGTTCTTACAATATTGAAAATGGATTTTTAGACAAGACCTTTTAGGTTTTATGCAGGAAAACACATAAAATTGTATGTCAAATTTGAATCTTTTGTCGCATATAAAATATGACAGTCATTTAAATGTATTTCTTTAAATGATCTCAGAATAAATCAGTAATATAATTTCGTGAGCAACACATTTTACTTTTCTCCTTGACTACACAATCGGTAAATGCATCAAATACATTGTTTTCTTACACATCATTTGTTTTGTGCATGTGCAAAATGTACACACAAAAAAAATCAATCAGCAATGTCTGTCGGAAGTTTGTATTTGTCAGAAATGTCGATTGTGATTTGTTTTAATTGGATATAGTACCTGAAATTGGGGTGGATCTAAATTGGATATTTGGGAATAAGTCTGATATCTTTACTGGTTTTGATCAACTCATTCTTCAAATTGTGTTATGAGATTCTTGGTTCAAGTTGGGTTAATAAATAACGTTTTTTTTTTTTTTTGGTAGTATGCTCTTGCATAGAATAAATTGCTTACACATGGCTTCCGAATTCGTGGGGAATTAGAAAATTTTAGGATTGGTTGATGTTACTAAATTTGTTTTTTGATTCTAAATTCCTGAGTTGTTTGGTTTTTGTTTTCTTTTAAAATAAGAAAACACAGGGGGAGATAGAACATAACTGATAACTTATATCAGTTATGTATAGAAGAATAATAAGAACTAAGTAAGAAAAACTTGACAATGTCCTCTATCCATCTTCTATGTACTGTATTTATTTATTCTTCATTTCTATCTTTATCTGTCTCCCTCCCTCTTTCAGATTTTTGTCAGCTGAATCTTTCTCTCTAATTATCAGGTTTGTTTCCTTGCCAAGCTCAGATAGTCAGGGTGTGCATTTCCCCTCTAACAGCCAAACCTAGTCAAAACGTTTATTCAATGGCGACTGGATTTAGCTGTATGTCAGGGCAGGACACACTCGAGCTAATTTGTACACTTGGCCCTTCGCTGTATGAATAGGAGAGTTCCTCCCGCCGCTGGTAGCTGGTGGCAAAAGCTGGTTCTCTTATTTTAACTCCGCATTGAGTGCGAGCGAGCAGAGCAGTCGCATTACTTTTCTGTGACTTTCGCTGCTTTCTTGCTCTTTCAATCGTTCTGTTGCGTTTTCCCTGTCACGGAAACCAGTTTCAAAGCATCACTGACTTTTAGCACCGTAAACACAGCGACAGGTTCTGTTCCGTGTCCAATATGAAGTTAAAAAAAGCAACAACCCGTTAGCTCGGATAGTTTCTTCATCACTTCTCAATCACGCTCTTCTTTTTCGTTCCTTCCTGCGCTCCGCTGATGTCCATTCTGTTGTCCGCCGTCGTGAGAAATCAATCCCTGATGCTCTGCCTGGTTCATAGTACAAGCCTGGCAGCCCGCCATGCTTTATTAGCCCCCCTGCCAGGCTAAGTGTCGCTTGTTTATGTTTTTAGGAAAATAATAGTAATAAAAAAAATCGCTTTCACTTAATTAATTAATTTATTTATTTATTTTAAGCCGGATTGCAAGCGTCTCTGTTGCTCTGAGTATTTCTCTAGCAGAACAGATTTATTCCTAAAGGATAGGTTTATAGTTTAAGCATTTAAAGCCGCTGCTTTACCTCACTTTACCTCAGCAGGATTGCGCGCCTCCTTTCACTCAAACTGCAGACAGGCTGACCTGTATAGATATTTACATCAACTTACTGAGGAATTATGTTTCTTTGGAAAACTCAATGTAAGAGTTTAAACCCCGCCCCAATAGCTCTGGTTGCGCAGCTCTATGTGAACCTCAGGAATAACGTGTAGTCCCGAATTCAGAGGTGCGCGTTGAGGGAGTGCTGAGATTTATCTTAGTGAACAAACAGAGCTCAAACTCAGAGACTAAACTCAGAGCGTCAGATTGTTGCTGTGGTAACAAAACAATCCAACTAGGGCTGGAGCGATTCCTCGAATGGTTCGAGTACCTTGATTATTAAAATTCCTCAAGAAAAATTTACCTGCCTTGAAGCTTCATTAATTTATGTTTTATTATTTAGTGCACCGTCTTCCAGCCGGGATATTATTTGCGTTGCGCGGAGCTCTCGCTTCCGCCTCTGAGTTGCTGACGAAAGCTAAGTGTTAGCAGCATAACGTCCGATTTTCAAGTTCGGCCCGTGGGGATTTCATTGATTGATGATAATTCACGGGTTTTCATCGCTTTTGGTGGACCAGTAGGCATCTTTAAAATGACTGGCGCGATGCCTGGAGTACGGCAGCCTTTCTCCTGCTGGTTCAGAGCAAACGGCAGGAAGAGCGCTGAAGGAGTTTTTATACAGGTGGGCGGATAGACTGAACACGGCGGGCGGCTGAGTAGTTGATGCTTGTAGTGTAACTGTAACTTTATGGACGTTCTCACGTTGGTCCCCTGGTCTACCGGTCCCCGGACTTGTGTTAGTTTGTCCCCTGGTCCATTTCCTCCTCTCCTCTCCCATCTTGCGTTTCTTCTCTCGCCTGTTTCCCTCCCCACCACCACCTCCACCACTCCAAGCCCCCCAACTCATTTCCCGTACTCTCAAACCCAAAGCTGGACAGGTACGGGGCAAGGTGAGAGTTCATCTATTAAACTCACTGAAGATGAACACATAAACTAAAAGCTGGAGTATCGACATTTTTTTATAAGCGTATTTGTGAGCCTGCCTCTTTATTAGTAAATTGGATATAATTACAGATCTTTGTATAACTTTTCTTCAGGTTAACTTAGAAAGTGAGCTATTATTGTTACAGCTTAGTTTTCAAAACTACAAAAAAAGTAACCGTTAGGGATGGTCAAATTTTTTTTTTTATCCAATTACTCGATTAATCGTAAGAATAATCAATGGATTACTTGATTACTAAAATATTACAACAGCCAACTATGAATACTGTTCTTTGAAGTTTTACAAAGTAAACTTGCCAGCTCCTTTAGCACCATCGATAATCTCAATAATTGATATTCATTTTAATTATATTTTTTGATTCGTTGCTTTTAAGACTAGTCGTGGGTTTAGATAGCGTTTCACTGGCGTTTCCCAGTAACATGTAATTACCTTGTAATATTTTAACATTTCCTGCCTACTTAACATCTTTTAATACAAAAACACGGTGGACCGCCTCGCCAACCCGACCACCGGGCTGAGCAGGTTTTCTGGGGGAAACCCCTGAAAACCAAACAATTCACCTACAGCAACTTAAACACTGTAAAACCAAATTAGCTTTACGTTCTTCACAGTGAGGCGTTTTGTTTCCATTTAAGCTGAGTAAGCGGCCTGAGAAAATATCTCCCTTTTGCTTTAACTCCCGAAGACAGACAGACAAGCAGGTGTTCAGCCCCAATGCGAGCCGGCTGCACTAACGCCCGGCTATCTTTAAACCGCCCCGCCGTCCCTCATGTTCGCTGGAGCTCCAGGAACTCTGGAGGAGAGTGCTGAGTCGTAAATACCTCTGTTTTTAAATTGCGCGCTCCCAGCATGCTGACAAGGGTCAGGGAGTGTATGTGGTGGGACAGACCGCTGCTTGTGCCGCTCTGGCAGAGTGGAGTGGAAAACATTTACATGGTTTTTGACGTGACAGCTTGCAAATCGTACCGCAATCAAAGCTAATTAACAATTTCATTTTCTCAGCTTCTTGACGCAGATCATTTTGTCTGATGTAGAAAATCTTTCACACATTTCGGCCTTTTTGATGTGCAAGCTCCTTTTCCCACATATTAATCCTTTTTCGCGACTGTCGTCAAAAAGGATCGACGATAGTTTTATCTGATTAAAGTTCCAGGTAAAATCCTAGCATTCAGCTGTGAAGATGTGGTTATCCCAAAATTACATTTTTACTGCAGTAAACTGGGAGCCTTTGGGAATTATTTTTTCTTCCACAATTATTATTACTCTCAACTGAACATAGTGGCAAAAATAAACTTCCATCTTGCTTGTGTGGCTGCAGATATGATCAAGTTGATTTTTTTTTTTTTTTACTGCAGGCATTTACCAAGCCTCGTTTGAATGGCACGTTTTCTTAGAAGAGGTCATTAAATACTAATTAAAGGGCCGCCACCATTTTCCCCATTTCAAAGAAAGTGGAGTTTGGCACAACTCGGATTTGTATGAATCTGCATTTCCATCGACCGCATAATTGCTCAATTTGACATTTCAAAAATTAATTTGCTTAATAAAAAATATGCACATTTAAAAAAAAACTTGTTTTTTGCGAAAAGGTTTTGCTGCTGGGATGAGGTGGTTTTTCAAAATTTTTTTATTTCATAAAACTGCAATGGAAACACGTTTGTTGCATCGCAGCCGCATGATCAACAACCGGTTGTTGCCACAGGCAGAAACCACGAAGAAGAAAAAGACAGGAAGTACTTGGAGGATTGTGGTGTGTCGTGCTTCTGTCGACTTACCGTGTGAACAAACTTATTCACGTTTAAATTTGAACTGTTTTACTTAATTAATGCAAATACTGCAATTGCAAAATTGTAATTTCTCTGCCTTTGAAAGGGTGACTTCATATGAAAGTTTGCTGATTCTTAAGTCCGTCCCTGTGGCGGACAGAGGCCGGCAGGCTGCCATTTCTCTTTCTGAAATGCCTCTTGTGTTCTCCTGTGCCAGGGAAAGTGTCCTGAAAAGGGCATTTCCAGCTGCTCGGACACGTAAAGCGTTGGCCGTGCGGAGCAGACGGGTCGTAAAGGGATTGGACAGAACAGCAGGGACAGGTGCTGCCGCCCCCTGATCCCATCACAACCGGCCCATTTGTGCTGCTGTGCACAAATTTTTGTGGAGAAATTTTCAATGTAGACATCTAAAATCAAACGCATGAACATGAAGGGAAGCTTCTCACTTTTTTTTTTTTCTTCACTCTCCATGTTTTAAAGCTTCGAAACATTTCACAAGGCAGTGGATTCGATTTTAAAGCTTTAATTTTTTAAGACGAGGTGAGTGATGAGGAAAATATTGAGTTTTTATGAAACACCCTCCACTGCCCCAAGTTTAGCTTACGCGTGTCGTGACCTGTAAATCTGGCAGCAGATTTAAATGATGATGACATGTTGATTTCTGGCCGCAGGTTTATTTATAATCTCGCAGCACACGCCGTTAAAAATAGACTTTAGTGCTTGAAACCGGAGGCGACCCAAAACTCGCCGATGGGATAAAAGCGAAACCTCAAATCTCATTATGCAATTTTTCTTTCTTTTTAAAGTTTGTTTTTAAATTCCTATTGGAGCAATTTTCCCATTTGTGAAGAGTGTCGCGCTGCTGTGAGTCAGTCGGACGACGTTTCCATGGTTACTTTCCGTTTTGACATAATGTTGCGTTTCCTGTCAATTCAGAATAAATGTGGGCGTGTCCTCATTTGTTGCTTAGAAGATTCGAAATTGCAATTTTTAAATTTGATTTTGCAAAGAAATTGAAATGGTCTTCCCTTTTATTTAAGAATTGAATTTCTTAATTTTCTTTTTAAAAAATGACATCAAATATCCATACTTTCAAATATGAACGTTGTAGGTTTTCATCAGGTGCCCATCTTTTTTTACATGACTGTATAAATGATATTAGCCATAACAATGTTTAGTTCATAAAAGATTGACTAAACTCCACTAGAATCAGCGTGAAGTTAGCCCAATATAGAACAGCTGGCCGAGCTGAAAGTGATTATTAAGTTCACATCCTGTCAGATCTGGACACCAGCTGGAAATTTACCAGAGTATTTCTCTCTCTCGTTTCTTTTTTTCCACCATTTCTATTTTTAAATGACACATTGGTCAAACTGTGCTGTTGGCAGAAACTAGGCCGTTCCTGCTTTAGCTGCTTCACTAAAGCACAGCTAGCTGTATCAGGAATTTAGAAAAGTAGCAGTTTATTAGCGTTTTTTTTCTTTTATCTTTTTTTTTGTAAAACATGTTGAAACATAATTTTTAGACTTTCACAAAGTAGACCTGCTTCAGCCTCCCTGTGTTCAGACGGGTGTCTTTCAGACGGATCCATTTGAGAAGTTGTTGCTCCCAGTGACTGTGTTCCATTTTTGTTTTCACATCCAGTAGAAAGTTCACCTGGTTTAGATTCTCCTTGGTTAGTTGAAGGACATTTGCCCCATTTAAACTGTTGAAGCTCAAAGTCAAGTTCATTTGTACAGCACATGTCCGACAATTTGTTTTACAAGCTAAAATGCAGTTAAAATAAATTAAAAAGCATTGAAATCATGCATGAATAATACACAAACAACACATTATGACAATAACAAACAAGCTAATGACTGTTTAAGCAAAGACTTTTGGTCACAATGAGCTGGAGGTTTAAAATGTCCCAGTGTGTGTGCAGATCTAATATGCATTTCAGCTGGAGCTCAGAAGGAGATAGAATATTTAGCGGCTTAAGGGCAAAAAAGTCAACTTTTTTTATCCTTTAAATTATAGGAAGCCAGAATAGAAAGAAGGTGAAGAAAGAAGAAAGTGTGCTAACTTCTTCCTTCTAGGCTCTAGGAGGAAGAAACTTGTATACGACGTATACAAATTTGTCATCTGCAATGAGTAAAACAAGGTTAAAATTTGTCCACTTTTTTTTCCAAAGATATATAAAAGACCAGACATGAATGTGTGAATACTGAAAGAACTTTAATATTTAATACGCCGCTCCGGTTCTTCATTGCTGCATCGCCATCGCTGTTCGTTTCCAACACTTTCATCCTTGAATCAATCACGATATTTAATACCAAACTCCAAACATGGGAGCTTCTGGTATTTTTTATTTTTTACTCCACAGAATCGCTGAGTTCCGTTTCTTGGTGACAAAACGGTGATTTCTTTCAAGACCTCTGGGGAAAAAAATCCCTTTGTTCCAGAAGACCATATGTAAGCCCCGATGTGACAGACAAACCTTCCATGTTCAGGTATAGAAGAGGCTGCAGTGACGTAAACACACACCTGAATAAACGGGCCAAACTAAAGAGTCGTTTGAAGGTCACAGAAAGTCAGAACCTGTTTGCTTTCTCTGGAGGAACATGATAAAAATACAATCTGTGGCTCAACAACGGCTGTAATTTTGTTACGACTCAGGTGTCAGCAGGCTTTGACTGGACCACGGCCTTTTTCTTGATAAAATGACGCTTGTACCTTTATTTGGTGGCCATATGGCAAGTGCTTGGGAGGGGAAGGGCAGCCGCGTCTGAAGGTGCCAAAGGGGAGGGTGGTTTAAATTTAACCGCAACAAGGCAGATATCTGCAAGACAGCCCACCCCCCCCACCCCTCTGGTTGCCTCTCCCTCCTCTCCTCTCCCACAAACACATAGCCAGACGGCAGCCGCAGCAGCACACACGCAGCATCCTGTTAACCTGGACTGGAAGTAGAGGATAACGGAGGACAAGGCGCTGAGGAGGCGTGAGCTGCAGGCTGCAGGGAGGCACTGCAGAGGCGCCGCGGCTTGGCGGTGAGAGGTAAGGCTGGAGGGAGCCGGCTGCTGCACCGGTCGAGACGGACGCACGGCCGCGTGACGACAAGCACGGGAAGTGAGCTGCAGCTTTTTACTCAGCAGGGAATCGGTCTGTGGTTCTGCAGGTTCTTGAAGTTGACGGATTGTGAGCGGGATGCGACGCCGACGTGGCAGCTTCTCTGTGCCGTTCTTGCTAATTGGACAGATTCAGATTAGACTCGTGAGGAGGAGGAGGAGGAGGAGGAGGAGGAGGAGGAGGAGGAGGAGGAGGAGGAGGAGGAGATGGTCGCCTCTCGACTTAACCTAATGGGATTGAATTGACTCTGATTAGTTGGAGAGAATATTTTGAAATTTTGATTTCCACTTTGCTGCCTCTCTGCTGGAGAGCAGAATTGAGCGAGTAAAGGAGAACATGATGATGGGAGGCTGCTGGCTGCAGTCGGGGAGTTTCCAAACGGCAGCAGACAGCAACCGGGAGCAGCGAGGGCGCCGGCAGAGGGAGGTCAGGTTACCGTTCAGCACTCGCAGCTCAGTTTGGAAACACTCTAAGGCCGCTGGACAGAGGTCAAATGTCAGGCCAAGGGAGTATTTTTCAGCACAGATCACAGATCTGTTATTTATTTCTCAACAAAACTCTCTTTTCCCCAGAAACTGTTTAAAAAAAAACAAACAGAAGGAGCGCTAGATCATGGCTGTATCATGCTGTGGGAATGTTTAACGTATGAAATCTGCAGTTCCTTGAAATTCACTCAAAAACATTTCTAGCTGTATATTTTAAAAGTTCAAACACCACATGTATCTTAACTTATGGCATGGAAATAAATAAGGAGCAGTATCTTTTTTTAAAAAAAAAAAAAACCTACAAAACTCGTTAAAATGAGAACGCTGTTGTTGTTTTTTTTTTAATTTTTGTTAAAATATAACTTTTTTCTGATACATTTTGGATGAATGTTTTAAATCCAAACTATATACTCTTAGATGAGAAAGATGTTGACAGTGAAACAGAAACACCTCTTGGGATTTTCAGATGTTTTCTAGAAGAAACGGGGTGAGAAGAATTATAACAAACTCCTTTATGACTTTAACACGACCGTAATCGGTCAGTGGAACCTATTTTTACATGTCATTTAAATGGGAAGCTTTATTACAAAGGTGAGATATAAAACTTATCTTGTTAAAGTGAGAAAGCTTCTTGTTTTCACAAGTTTTGCGTCTCGTCTTAACGAGGAGGTCTTCTGGTTTTCTTGATTCACACATTTTCACCACAGTTTCTCTATAAAATCTTTGATTATATTGTTTTAGTTCTTGCATAACAGCATTAAAGACTGAGTTTAAATTTTTTTAAAAATCGAATTCACTGTTTAAGTCGAATAGGATTTGGTGAGGGTTTTAGTTGGTGACAGGAAGTGACAAGTTAATCTGTCTGATAGCTGAATGGAGCCTCCTGCTGCTACGCTAACACGACTCTGAGGTGTCTGTTTAGCAGATTGACCAGCAAACAGCTTGACGTTGGGATACGTTAAAGCTTAGCGAATATGTCATGGATTTTCAATAGAACAGAATAAGGACATGGGGTCTAATTTTATAGAGCCGTGCAAAACTTAAAAAAAAAAAAAAATCATTTGTAACTTTAAAACCAGAGAGAAGGAAACCGTAACTGAAAGAAACCACGAGGAGTCCCAATGCCCTTTCACAAAAGTGATGGTAGCATGTGCACAAAATTCTAATGGTGGTGGCAGTGTCATGCTGTGGGGACTCTTTGCTTGAGTGTTTACCATGAGCTGCTTGTGTCTTTGGTTAGACGGATAAGAACAGTTTGTTACTGGATTCATCGTCGAAGCTTTACCTAGCTCAGGTTTAACTTTTGTTTGGATCGCATTTGCACTTTTCTCCCTACTCCGAGCCTGATTTACATCATTTCACAAGTACCAGCATTTATGTGACTCTCTAGAAGATTCAATCTTGGATGGGAAACAAACAGCAATTCCCCGAGTCGGCAGGAATAAAAACCAGATTCCACTGCAGTCGTTCAATCAATCAAAATCTATCGAATTTTATTTGTATAGCACATTTCAGCAGCAAGGCATTTCAAAGTGCTTTACATCATTACAAACACAGAAACACAAAGCAACATAGAATCAACAATCAAAACACGACATTAAGTCAGGTTCCATCAATAAATTTGTAATTGATTACATTTCAAATACAATCCTAAACAGGTGGGTTTTTAGTTGAGATTTAAAGGAAGTCAGTGTTTCAGCTGTTTTACAGTTTTCTGGGAGTTTGTTTCAAATTTGTGGTGCATAGATGCTGAAAGCTGCTTCTCCTCGTTTGGTTCTGGTTCTGGGGATGCAGAGCAGAACCAGAACCAGAAGACCTGAGAGGTTCTGGAAGGTTGATACAACAACAGCAGATCTTTAATGTATTGTGGTGCTAAGCCGTTCAGTGATTTATAAACTAACAACAGTATTTTAAAGTCTATTCTTTGAGCTACAGGGAGCCAGTGGAGGGACTTTAAAACTGGTGTTATGTGCTCTACCTTCCTGGTTTTAGTGAGAACGCCAGCAGCAGCATTCTGGATCAGCTGCAGCTATTTGATTGATTTGTTGGACAAACCTGTGAAGACCAATAATCAATACGACTGAAGATAAACGCATGGATGAGTTTCTCTAGATCTGGCTGAGACATTAGTCATTTAATCCTGGGAATGTTCTTCAGGTGATAGAAGGCCGACTTTGTGACTGTCTTTATGTGGCTCTGGAGGTTCAGGTCAGAGTCCATCACTACTCCCAGGTTTCATTCAGTTTAATCATAAATCATGTTTTGTCTGAAACATATCTCAGTGTCCATGAATGATATTCATGTAAACAAATTGATTTTTGGAAATGAATGGATGGATGATGGATGGTTGGTCAGTTGGTTAAAATTTAAAAGCAGAATATTTTCCCTTTAGATTAGCAGTGTGATAGTAGCTGCAGGATCATCAATAACTCCTTCCAAATTTTTATGAAAATCTTTTTTTTTTACACACAAGCGGATTATTTTGCTGTTCATCATTGAGAAATGACTTCTGATTCCAAGTCCAAAGAGAAGAAAGAAAAAGAAAAAAAACTGGTAAAAGATCCTTTAATATTTATATTTACACATGCTAATGGAGCTTTTTCATCTTTAAGACAAGTAAACTGAATTAATTCCAGTTAATTAGACAAGGGATGAGTTCCACTTCCTCCAATCGCTGCCTTGTCAATAAGACAAATTCATCATTCTTGCAAAAAACAGATAAAAAGGCTTCCATAAATCATATTTTAGTTTATAACACATTATAAATGAAGATCAGGCGTTTCCACGGTGAACCTTCCCTACCTTGTGTGCTGTCAGGAGACTGACAGATTGAGGCCAGTGGGTCAGAGGTCATTAACACGAACCTCCTGACACCCTGAGCTCCACCAGGTGGCGGACGGATTAGACGACCCGACTCAGAAGGCTTTACTGCTGCTCCATTCAGTCATGGAGTGGAGATGAACTCTGTCAGCAGACAAACTTCTCTTTGTTGTCTCTTTAGAACTGGGAGGAACCCCGACAGTCGGGTCAAGCATGAGGGGGAACACAGTTGGGCCTTCAGGTCCAGAGATCCTGTTTCCCTCAGAGAACTGCAAGCCACTCAGGGAAAACGTTTCTATATATACAGAGAGAAACAGCGGTGTTGTTTCGACTTTAGACTGACTCTATTTCTCACAGCTCGGCCTTCTGCTGTCAAGCGAATATCAGCTTCACCAGCAGGCGGCCGCTAAAGATCAGGCGCAGTATGCTTTCGTGGAAGCCGCTCCTATGAGGGAAGGTGAGGACAGGAAAACGTCAAAGGCAGACCGATTTGGATGGCGTGTGACTCGTCTAACTTTTCCAGTGTTAAGACGATGGTATCGTTTTAAGATGGCTGAAAAGTAATCAGTAGAAACTCCAGCTGCGACAGACAGAAATATTCCCGCTAGTCTGCCTTACGCTATTCCAGTCGATTGTGAAGAGTAGGGATGTAACTGTGCAAAAAATGTAAAACCCTTTGCTTATACTAGAAAAAATACTCCAAATTCTATACCTTTCTTGGTATTTGCCTTCTTGTAGTCATCAGCCGGTCCTGAATCAGTCTTTGTGGGGTTTTGCTTAAAGTCACTCCACAGCACTTTCTATTTCCTGATTCTGACAGTACTTATAGGGTTTACTGCCACGTTTTGATTCATTGTTTGATTCATTTGATTCACATTCGGCCACTTTCAGTGTTTTGCATCCAGTAGAGTTCATGGTAGATTTTATGATGGCTGTCTCAATCTGCCTATCTGTGTTCCACTAAACCAGCTGATTCCATCAACTCTTTACCTTTTCATAGAAAGTTCTCCTGAATCAGTGTGTCAGTGTGTTCAGCATTAGAGGTGAGCGTCGGATGTGATCATGAAAAACTTCTCTCATCATCTCTGTTGATGGCAAACAATGATGGAGGCATTTCTGTCTCATTTACTGTAAAAATAAGGTTTGATGTCACTGGAAGCCATTTCAACGCAGAGAGTCAATTGCTGAATTTGCTATTTTATGTAAATGGATAATACTTTAGTACATTTTTATGAATGCAGCCCACAGACTGAGCTCTGCTTCTGCCTCAGAACGTCGGTCAGAAGCTAAATATGAAAAATGGTTTTCCGACTTTACAACTGTTGTTGCCAAGACACATTTTGACGACAAAAGAAATGATTGAAAATACACACTTTCCAACTTTCTCTACTGTTAACATGGGTGCAGTATCCAACATGGCCACAAGATGGTGTAAATTTACTCATCGAACCGCAACTGGTCAGATTTGAAACCTGCCACAAAGGATGAAAAACTTTCCAGTTCGCCAAAAACCCATCATTGATCATGTCTTTGTGAATCTTAATATTTACGTTTTGTTTTTAGGAAAGCAGGATTTGATTAATTGTGAAAGATTTTTGACTGTATCCAGTAATTATCCAAGTACAGTTAAATATGTCTGTTAGTGTAGATGATCCGGATACAGTAGCGCACTGGTTGCAGATGTAAAAACTGAAAACTTTGTGTTAGTCCACCTTGTAAAGTCCCAATTAAATTCATTAAATCATGTCACAGAATATAGTCATTTTCCAATTACTATTTTTCCATTGTTAGGAGCTGGTCAGTTGTGTCCCTCTCATACAGACTGAGACTTCATGGTCCTCTGTTACAAACCATTTCTTTAATGGGTGAATTTAGCGCAGATTTAACTAAATTGCTATTTTTGCAGATTTATATAAACTTAGATAAAATCCAAATGATAATTCTAGTGTTTTAAGTGTGTACAGTTTCACCCTACAGGTCTCTTTTGTTTTTACACTTGCATGATGTACGTATATTATGGTTTTTTTTTAAACATTAACGTTAAACATAATCTGAGCAGATACGAAAAATGTAGTTTTTATATGGTGACTCCATTTATTACCCTAACCAGCGTATGTGAAATTGTTGTTGCAGATCACTAATCTCTTACTGAATGTCTTTAGATGGGGCATACGTATTTACTTCTTGAGATATTTGTTTCCAGACTGGTTCTATTCAAGTCATTTTTTCTATTATTCTTCATGTCGGACACTAAACAGAAACAAGAAAACGTCACAAAAACATAGATCAAAGATAAATATGTAAATGGAGCAAATACTTTTTCCCAACTCTTAATGTCGGCTTATTATGAAAGATGTTTTTTACATATTTATTTTTGTTCCAGGTTCTGCTTCTGATTACAATGAGCTATCGCAGCAGTGTTGCTCTTTAGTTTGCGTTTTATGCTAGTTTACCCCTGATGTGTTGTTCTTTTTATAATAGAACACGCTAACCTGGTCACCAGTTCCTTTTAACATTTAAAAATACACACGCTGTACATTACTGTCAAATTTTCAGTTCACAACATTATGTAATCACTGATTAGCGAGCTAAATAAGCGTCCTAGGAAAGCATAGCTAGCGGGCCTAGCTTATTTTCTGAAAATGCACTGCATAAACAAAGCCTTGAAAGAGTTCTCTGCCATGCCAGAGCCGATGCTCCTATTTCTGAGATGTTTTCCCGCCCAGTTGTGAAATTCGTAGCATGATTGTATAAAGTAGACAGATGGTGGCAGGATTCTAAATACGCGCCAGGAAGAAACAATGAAGCTATCTGCTTGGAGCGTAACCGTGCAATTGTTGTCTGTCTTTGTGTTTGCCGTTGCTATAGGTGTTGACCCAGCTGAGATGAGAGGGCTTAGCGTGGCTCTGGGAGTCTGCATGGCTTGACAGGGTCAATTATCAGGCTATTTTCTGATGACCCGCTGACATTTTCCCTCGCACCTCTTATTTAGCAGAAGTGAAGCATGTGGAGAGCAGACAAGGACAGTACCGAAAAGGACAGCGCTGAGAAATGTCACTGTCACCCCGGAACTACGACAGATAATTTACCAACTCCAGCCTAGAAGGATTTAGAAAATCTCTTCATTCGGCGTGACTTGTAAAGAGAGGGATTGCGCTTGGCCTGCAGGGTCGGTGTGTATGTTGCATGTCAGGCTGAGAGGAAAATGCATCCGACAGGGTGAGGAAGGGCGCACTGCTTCATCTGCCAGGAAGACTCATAACCACAGCAGTGCTTCTTTATGGGTCTAAACTGTAAGGAATGAGCTGAATTTTGCAATATATAAAAAGTCTTCTTTTCACTTTGCTTCTGAGTCACTCTCAGATGTTAAAAGAACTGCTGTTGCCTTAAAACAGAAAAGCACTGATACTTTAATGGTGAAGAAACCGACAATCCTAGCAGACTTCAGCACAGCAGCTGAGTAATAATCATTTTGCAAAATGCAAAAAAAATCCAACGAATTGTATATTTTTGGTCTTATGCTACCAGAGCACTGATGTCCCGTATTATTTACAGTGGACCAACAGTGGTCAATATTCTCAGATTAACTTATCCAGGGGTTGTCTGTAGAACGTCACCCATTCACCAATTTGTTCATAAAGCAAATGTAAAATGTTTGGCAGAAAATGCAGCTTTGGAAACAGAAATATGTAGTCGCAATGCTACTCGCATTGCTGGTGTTTGCAAAGCAGCTCATCTAGGAGGGCCAATCATTTCCCCTGCTGCCGATTAGCAGATGAAGAAGACTGTAGATGTTAGCTTCCACTGTTGTGCCAGGACTGGTTCCATATTAAGTCATATTTGGTGTTTGAACTCTTAAGATAGGTAGTGATAAGAGTTTACCCTGCCGAGTACTGGGGGTCCCCTGTAGAGCTTGTTGTTGTGCTTTGGTCATGATCTGTCTGTACTGACAAGCAGGAAAGTTGAGACACAAATTGGAAAAGATTAATCTGAATGTGCCTTAATGTTGGCGTCTCTCACCAACCTTGATCTCAAAATCATTGCATGATTCAAAAACAGTTGAGTTATGTAACAGTAACTGCATAATTCAACTGTTAATTAAGTCTCATGAAATCAAGGACGCAGATCTGTACTGTAATTTAGCATGCTCCTTTAACATAGGAATTTGTGAATTTGCTCGTGAACTGAATAATAAGGAGGACATGGATGTCAAAAGTGAACCTTTAATGATTTTTCTTGCTTTGCTTTGGTATAAAAATAGTTTTGCATTTAAAGAAAAATAACTTCTAAAGCTTATTTCATCCCATTAAGGTGATATAAGTGAATCATTGCAAGTCCGTATGGCTGAACAGTTTTTTTTTAGGTGCTAATGTAACAGGCTAATTCAGTGTCTTTTTTAATCATTTTACACTGAATGACTGAATGAGTGGAACTCAGTTTTCATTTAGCACTTTTTGCTAACTTTGAAAATGCCAATCACGCTTAGCTTTGCATGAATTACCTTTTTTAGGGAAAATTCGAAAGTGCTATTTTACTCAGGCGTTTTATAAACTTTTGAACAACATCCGTCGAAGTTTTAGTGAGATTTTTTCGAGTAGAAAATGTTTGTATACATGCTCAGATTTTGGAAGTCGATCTACTCAGCAGGTCCGTTTCCTCTCCTCCCATTCTCTCCCTGTTTTCAAGAAACTTTATTGAACAAATGACAAATACACAAGAAACAAATAAATAAGACGTAGAGACAAATATAATGTGGGTGCAAATCGAACATGTCAAAAAAAATTCACATATATGAATTGTTTTGAGAGCCTCCTTGTGACACAGTGAATATCAACATGGCTGAATTTAGCGTTTAGTATTAGCTTCCGCAAAATACCATATTGATGTAGCAATTTAGCGTTAGTGGAACTAATGCTATGATTAGTATTTTAGGGTGAGCGTGGCTATCTTTTTAGTTAGCTGTGTTCAAATGTGGCAAAATTTAAGGAGGAATTCAACAAAAACATCTTGACATTTTGAGCAAGTATATTTAATAAAAGTGTATACTGTTGTTACAAAGTCGGCCTTCTATCACCTGAAGAACATTTCCAGGATTAAAGGACTAATGTCTCAGCCAGATCTAGAGAAACTCATCCATGCGTTCATCTTCAGTCATATTGATTATTGGTCTTCACAGGTTTGTCCAACAAATCAATCAAACAGCTGCAGCTGATCCAGAATGCTGCTGCTGGCGTTCTGACTAAAACCAGGAAGATAGAGCACATAACACCAGTTTTAAAGTCCCTCCACTGGCTCCCTGTAGCTCAAAGAATAGACTTTAAAATACTGTTGCTAGTTTATAAATCACTGAACGGCTCAGCACCACAATACATTAAAGATCTGCTGTTGTTGTATCAACCTTCCAGAACCTCTCAGGTCTTCTGGTTCTGGTTCTGCTCTGCATCCCCAGAACCAGAACCAAACGAGGAGAAGCAGCTTTCAGCATCTATGCACCACAAATTTGGAACAAACTTCCAGAAAACTGTAAAACAGCTGAAACACTGACTTCCTTTAAATCTCGACTAAAAAACCCACCTGTTTAGGATTGTATTTGAAATGTAATCAATTACAAATTTACTGATGGAACTTGACTTAATGTCATGTTTTGATTATTGATTCTATGTTGCTTTGTGTTTCTGTGTTTGTAACGATGTAAAGCACTTTGAAATGCCTTGCTGCTGAAATGTGCTATACAAATAAAATTAGATTTGAATTTGATTTGTTGTATAGAATAAAATCCCAGGGCAGATGAAAATGAGTTTTACGGCATAGCAAACTTTCTGATGTTGTTCTCCCTGTGAACAACATGAACATGGATGGGAAGATGTTGAGAACTGGAAGGAAATGGAATCTTGGCAACCACAGGCCAAAACTGGCCGAAACACGGTACAGTGTGATCCAGCCTCCTCCCAACTTTCTGCTCTGCAGGTATTGGATACCCTTTAATTTTAGCCAGGGGGGCTTGTACGCTGCAGCAGAGTCTGCATCACAGGCAAAGAGGAGCTAACACAGCGGTAGTGAGGAATATTACTGGGTTTATTTCTGCTTCATTTATCACTTGATATAATTGCCACTGCAGACCAAAGAGGTGTTTTGCTTTGTTTAAGACCTTGTGGAGCTGCCTCTGCTAATGATCATTAGCACATGGAAACAGTGAAGGAGCGCAGCCGCAGAGAGCCTAACAGCAAGTCATCTACATTAAAACATCAAAACTTGCAATTTATTACATGAGATGCACATCTATGCTTACTGTAGCGTGGGAGTCTACAGTGCAATTTTTCATTTGAAGTCAGATTACTGATTAGGGAACGATGTCTGCAGCCATTTTCTCACCTCTGCACGGCCACATTTGGAGTGGAGCTCTGCCAAACATGCCTATCCGCATTCCAACAAATCACTGCGAAGGACCAGAGATCATTGACATCTCTACATAAATAAAGCAGCAGATTACTTATCAGCTCTAAAAACAAAATGACAATGAATTCTCTACTTAACAACCTGTGTTTTTTACTCGAGATACTTCGAATTCTCTTCTTGGGTCGGCATGCAGACCAGCTGACTGAAGGTCTGACTCTGTAATCCTCAGTCATAACACGAGATGGATTGACGGGTTGCATGAATGAATCCATGCATGCCAATGTGAACTTTCCTCCTGTTCCTACTTGTTAATTTAACTGCATCTCAGACATTTAAACTAACATCCAACTTGAATTCCTCCACGTCTGGAAGAGTGGTCCTCTGTATCATCAAGGAACTCGAGTAGAGTGAAAGTGTCCAGCAAGTGTTAGGACCATCTGTTTGCCACCAGTGCAGAGCTCGCTCCTCATCTTCCCACAGAGCCATCAGAGTTTCTTATAGACTTATGGATGACGGTCCTCTGGTGTGTGCAGCCTGTGTGTGCAGCTTATCTCTTCTTTCCTTCACACTGCACATGCGAGCGGCAACACATCCTGTCGCGTGGAACTATGACGCTCAGAGTGAATGGCGACGTTTGCGTGTGCGGCAGAAAATGACCTCGGTGGGGTGAAGCGCGTCAAAACGCATCAACACAACGAATCTAAGATGACATTTAAAAAGAAAACAAGCACTTGACAGAGTTTGGCTCTATCGAGGATCACGGCAGGAGAAGAGGACCAGAAAGTATCATTTAAGCCTAAACCGAAAAATTAACAGCCATTCGGTAAAGATCGCTGATCGGCAGAGATCGGCCTCATGGAGGATCGGTATCGGCAGCAAAAACCTGATCGGAGCATCCCTAATGTATAGCGCTTCTTTGTTTGTTCCGACAGAAAACATGTTTTATCTAATGTATCATTAAAGGTGATTTCTAAAGAACTCTGGGCATAAAGTAGATAAATTACTGAATGAGGGCGAATTGAACTTGAAAAATCCACTGCTACAAACCAAATTGTGCTGCCATCTGCTGGCGGATCACAGTGGGGATATTTACGAAGAACCTGTGACGGGAGGAAACCTTTCTGGGTCTCCATCCTGCAGCTTAATTACTTTGCTTAATATTCAGGAAAAGCAGCAATGGATAAAATCCTTTAAAAACTTATTTTGATTAATTTCTTTAAATCTATTTTGAGTTTTATTGATATTTCAGATAAATTTGCACAATATTTACAGATGAGCATAATCTACACTGTACGTCTCGCACTGAGCGGGAGCAGAGGGACTAACGATGTCAGGCGGGGGGCTGAGCCGTCCTCTTTCCTGGTGGCCTGTGTCACTGTGTAGTGACCAACCATTTCAGCTATTCGCACCTCGCTGCCATCGGATCCGGCTGGAGCTGCTCTGTCATGCTGAGCACATGAGGCCAGAGAGGGAGGAAGGCGGATCTGACTTTAGAGCTGGACAGGGATCTGGCTGCTTTTGAAAACGTTGCTTTATCAAGGGAAACTTTGAAAGTTGCACGGCGGTCAGCTCGGTCGGCCTGAACAAAAGTGCCTAGATTTATTAATATCAAATAAATTTTGCCTTATGTGACACTTTAAGCCGTTTATGAAATGTATTTTTTCATCCGCTTAGTAAAATCAGTCATAATCCACTCTTTTTTTGATAAGGTTTGTACCTTAACCAGGGCCGGATTGAGGACGAGGTGGGTCTCTGGGCTGGAGCTCCATGTTATAATTTTCAAGTACTTCATAAAAATCCCAAAATATGAATAGAACTCACCTGATGTGTGTCTAGTTTTATATAAAGCACAATGTTACTAAAACACAATTTCATAAATAATAACAAAAAATTAAGTACAAACCGCCGCTGTAAGCCTGTTGTGACCTGGGCGATAAGATGTACTCAAATCTAGCAAAATTTAGAGGACAAGGTGTTTTTTAATCTTTTTCCAACATTCAATACATTTTGTAAGGAAGGCAGTTTGTGTTTGGCTCATTACTCCTGTGTCTTAGCATCATGTCTGATACTTTTGTAAAGTCTATTTCAGCTTAAAAGGGACATTTGTAAGGAAAATGCATTAGTGGGGTGAGAAAACGTCCAGACTCCAGAAGATTACAAACTGATTGCTGGACGTCGTCCCTCATGGCTGCATCAGTTCCAGTGCAGGATTGAACGCCACGATGCTGGACCGAGCTTTCGATGGTGGTTGTAGAAAATCCTTTGTCGCTTTCTCCAAAAAGCTCCATTTTGGTCGATGCAGTCTGAAGAATATTAGTACAGAGAGATAACAGAGAACAAAGCAGACCTTCTGGGGTCTGAAGTCCATCACAGTCTGGGATCTCTTCAGACAGTAGTGCAGATTTCACTGGATTTGTTTAGACTCTAAACGAATCCAGTGAAACCTCTAAACTTTGGAGGTTTCCGTCCGGTCTTGTTCTCATCAATCAACACTTCAACCAAAGAAATTGCCTCCGGCACGCTAACGGATTTGTGGTTCCATTTGTCACTTTTAAATGTTTCAGGTCAAACTGATTTGAATATGCACCAAAGATAATTGGCTAAACACAAAAAGCAGTTTTAAAACGCTGACTATATTTAATACAGGAGAAAGCTATCCAAAGCAACCTGGTCTGATGAAAAAAAAAAAACAAAATTCCTGAACAAACTGATTAATCATATTTTTTATTAGAAAACCTGAAAACCACAAATACTCCAAATCCATCTGAAAACATGTATAATAAAATATTTCAGCAGTTCTAACAACAAATATACATTTATATACAGTAATAAGCATTAATATCAACAGTGTAAAGAGTCTTTGCGCTATCACAGAAGCTAACATCTAGTTATCTTTATCTCTGGTCTCACTGTACTGCCAATCAGAGACAAGGAAAATAGATGGCTCTGGATTAGCATTACTGCTAGGTATTTCAGCTAGCTAGGTATTTCAGCTTCCCAAGATGCTCCATCAAAAAAAAAATCTAAAACTGACACCAGAGGCTGTGGTTGAGCTAGAGGACGTCATTCCAACTCACCATCATGGTTCCTATCCTGTTTCAGAGAGAGTGAAACAGAACCAGAATCCATAATTCGACAATGACCCAAAATTGACTAGTAACTCCACCAGCCGATAGCAGAAACGTCTCTCACTAAACTTCATCCAGTGAGTAATTAAGAAATAAGGTTTTCCCTCAGATAAAAAAATAATAAAACGACACATTTTTGTTTCACACTTTTGGTTTGATGAATAACACAATTTAAAAAATGTTCTCTATGAAAACTCTGATCAGTGTTGAAGTGCTGAATACTTAATAAAGTGTAGTGGCTTGTATCCTTGCTGGAGCTACAGAGTTCTACTTTAATGGCGACGTGGCGCCCCCTGGTGAGAGGAAAAGGCTCTCCTGCTGTTTATTTCCATTACTCCACTGGAGGTGACGAGAGGTCTGAACTGAAAGCAGATGACTCGGACTGCATCTGCCGAAAGCTGCACAGATGGTCCCAGTCAGCGTTATCTCCCATCATCTGCCTCTCTCCAGTCGGTGGACCTCTTGATGTTTTACATGCTGATTTATATCCACCACATTCAGATTTCTTTGTCTTTCTTTTCTTTTATTTCTCCATCCTGGAGCTAAACAGAAATGCTCCAGTGTGACTTCATCTCATAGGTGCTGTTATGTCCTGCAACATGCAGCTTCCTGCGCATTAGCAGGAACATGTGAATCCGGACAGGAGTTCCGGCCTCTCCTGTTGCTTTACGGCCCCTGCTGCACTACTGCTTGCAGGAAACATCTTTGGCCGATTTATGGCACTTTGTTCACCCTCCAGCCCAGGGATCTGATCGCTATCCGTTGCTAGGGCAACCAGAAGTCTGTTTGTCAACATTTGACTGGTTTTAAAAAAAAATTTTATGGCTCGACGGCACAACCCTCTCCGGCACCGGGTGCTGCTCTGAACAGTCACTGCTGGACGCTCTGCAGATCATTTCTACACTATACAATGAATGAGACGTTGAAAACGCCAATTGTTTTCCCACAGTATTCATCCAACACTGTCACTATGTGTATTTGTTTCAGCTTCACATTTTGCACTGCAGCAATTTACACAGTATGCAAGTTTTGCAGAGTTGCACCAACAAGATAGAATATCACAGTAAATAGATTGATTCCACACAGAGTGACAACCTTCAGGTCTTTATTTCTGTTTATTTTGATGATTGTGACTCCCAGAAATTGAAAATTCACAATTTAGTTCCTCTAAAATGTCTCAAACAAAGAAGCTGGCTGTTCACCAATGTGCTAATAGTGGAGTTAATTTTTTTGCTTAGGGATTTTGCTAACTTTGAAAATGTTCTGTGCACTTAAATTCCCCTGAACGATTTTTTCCCCCAGATAAAACTCTAAAGTACTTATTTACGTGACTGTGTTGTAAACTTTAAGTTGAATAAAGTTCCACATCTGCGCTGAATTTTTGGTTATTGACTATTAAGAATTTTTAAGGTAGCTAAATGTTCACATTCATGCGCTTATTTTGAAGTGGCTGAAAACTCAGTTTCCTCTCTTAATATTCTCTTGCCGTCTATTAAGAGCAGATGCATTCTGAATTAAAATGAGCAGTTTAGCATTAGCTTCAGTTAAATACCATGTTGGTGTGGCGCTTTAGCGTTAGCAGAACTGTAGTTTATGATTACTACTTTAGGGTGAGCACAGCAAACTAACTTTAGTTGTGACCGCCGCTAGTGGTGGGAAAACGTGCAAAAGGAAATGGGAAAGCTGCAGTTTTAAAAAAGGCTAAGCAATTTCAAGAATTTGTGCGAGATTCACCAGGCGTTGACTGTCTCTGAAGTCAGTGATTGAACAACTATTATGCTGTTTAGACATTTCTCTGTTGTCTTCTGAACTGGAGACAATAAGAGAAAAGACTTTACTGGGCAATGGACTGTTAAGAAAAAGGAAACACCAAAAGGAGGGTAGACCCCTAACCCTATCAGGCATTGCTTAGTAAGGTGGCTGTTGTTAACAATGTGGGCTTCCTTAAGAACTCAGATAATTCTCTTTATGTCCTTTTGAACTGAGTTCCTGAGGGACATGAGGTAATTGATGATACTCCAAATTATTGAAATGATCCAGTTTATATCTAGTACTAACAAATCTTGCAATAAATTATTCAAACTTTCATTTATGCCTTTGTTAAATTTCAGGCAGGAGGTTTGTTGTCTTAACTGTGCAGACAATCTAATACCTTCTTAAGGTTAGACAACTATAGACAGAAGTCCTCCCAAAGACCGGAGAGGTTCGCTGTCCATCCCAAACATTTCCCATTATTTAAGGATCTCCGCTTTCGGCAGCTGACAACAAAGAAGATAGCTTTACTAGTAGAGATCCACTGATTCAGATCTTCAGCTTCGGCAGTCTTGCCTCTGCGATGTTGAGTCTGAAGGTAAAATTCCAATATCTTCTTGTGGACAAAGATGCATATTTTCCTTGTGGTTTGTTGTAGACTCTCCAGAAAACCAAATTACCAGTGACAGCGACCAACCATTGAAGAACAAGTGTGAAGAACTGCCTGTTGTACCAACTTGAAAGAAACATTGGCACGGCAAACTGAGGACAGAGAAAACGTCTTGAATGTTTGCTCTCATTCAAGCTATGGCAAATCTCTTGAAGTGTAGAGCATGGAACGTCTTTGTAGACAGCTTTCAGCATCCAGTGGCAGTGTGGCACCCAGAACACTGATTGGTTGGGAGGGCAACCTCCTTATAGAGTCCCCAAACAGGATCCAAACTCAGAGCCAGGAGGAAAAGCTGTGATTGGTCGTCTCTGGCTTCATGACCTCTGTTGGCTCCAGTTGCACCTGTGGTTTAATCACCACTGACACTAAAATGAATGAATCCGTCTCCTGCTCTCCCTCTCTAAGCGCGTTGCCTTGCGTTCATGAGAACACATGATCCAGGCCTGTGAATATTGATGTGTGTGGAGGAAAATAAAAATGCTGCAGCGTTTTGTTCCCCTCCGGAAATGTCTGGGGAGCGACTTTTTGATTAATGGATTTCAGACTGACTGAATGCATGCACTGGAGATCAGGTGGATAGAAAAAGACTGGAAGCTGGACAGAAAACGGTAGAACCTGTAAACATTTATCAGCCTAAAAAGCTGAAGTGCAGGGATCTTTGGAGCCTGATTAATGAGGACTGTAAAGTCCAAAAGCTTGGCTTTGGAAATGCTTCAACTGGATCCAATGGAACTTCTGTAAGGTGGGGAAACTTTAAAGAATCCATTCCAGCCACCTAAAAGCACTTTGTACTCATCTGCAGACTGAAACACCAAAGTCACCTCTTGAAATTATAAGTGCCGATTTAGTCGGCACTTTGTGTACAAAGCTGCAGAATCCCAGACGATCCTCCTGAGGATAAAATGCGTCTTGCCCTCCCCTCTCTTCCCGTTCCCCGACTCTCTCTTTGATCTGCGTCTCTCTTCTCCTCAATCATATCAACAGCAGCATGATGTCAGACCGCAGGAATTTGCTCCAATTTGAGTTGCGTCTGTGCAAATGTGGATGTGCACACGCACCAATGCTTTTTCTTTGCATCTGTGCATGCGGAGAGGAACGAGTGGCACACCTTTTAGGAACGGCGGCGAGCGGGCTCAGATCTGGTGTAGCTGCAGTAAATCTAACGTGGGTCAGTCTCAGGTGCCGTCTGGGAGAGGCTGCTCTGTGAGCGATGGGGCGGAGTGGTGCAGATTTAGGTTGCGAGTCCCCGCAGTCACAGAAAATCTCCCAAACAACAACCTTAAGTGCTTGTTGAAGAGCTCAGACGTGTGGTAAAAACACTCAACGGACATTCAATTCAGACTTTATGAGGGTTTTACGAGTCAATTTCTGGCTGGCAGACCGGCGCTGTGTAAAAACCATTTGAAGGAATGAGCTGTTTGACCTGGTACCATGGTGGTCTCTGCCAGATGAGTCCAAAACGCCAAACGTTTCCAGTAACAGCTTTCGCTTTTGGCTCTGGACGCTGTCTGGATGTTGCATGTGAGGACGAGGTTACGAAAGGAGGGAAGCGAGGTGGTGGTTCTAGTGAACAGATAGCAAAGCAAATGGCAGGACTTTGCTTTAAATAGAAACACAGTGGACCTCTGGCAATTGCTATGATAAACATAATAATATTACGACGATAAATGTGTTAAAAAGAATATAGAAAAGAAAAATCGGTCTCAAATAAAGTGAAGCTACGGAAGTTTTGCAAGTAGCGTTCATCAGTTTCTCTCCAGTATGTTAATATTAATATTATCACTGGTACCAGTTGTAATATTCTTCATCAATTCCTTATGTGACATAGAGACAAAAAAAATAGACATATATTCAGGTTTTTATGAAGAATGTGTATGAGTCATCTCATTTAAAATATTTATTTACACATAAGCATCATGAATGAACTTTATTATTATGGATTTAATGGTGTGTATTAGTCCAGGGTTCAGTTCTGCTAGAAAGCTTTCATTGTCACAGTCTCACATTTTCCAAATGGAACCTCTGATATACATTAACATGATATAATTCATAGTGAGGTGGACAAATATGTTATTCCAAAAGTCCTTTTTATCCTCGCACGCCTCCTGTGAAGTTTAAACTGGTTCCGTATCTTTCTCGTTGTAAAGGCTCCTTGTTGCTGTGATGATATCTTTGTGGTTTCTAAGACTTGCTTTAGTTCTGCTTTTATTATTTATTATTCAAAGTAGGAATTTTGCCAATTGCTTAAAATTAAAATGTCCTTTTTTTTTTAGTATTTCCAAAGCTGAATTTAAATATACGTCTAAAATGTTATACAAACATACAGCGGTTTCCTTTTTTTTTCACAATTATTGTTATTATTATTATTATTTTTTATGGGTAACAGCTGTAACTCAATGAGGTGTTAAGATGTATTTAACTTGAAAACGATTTAAGTAACTTTCAAAATTTTATTGTAACCAATACTGGACACCGCTAATTAAAACATTAGCTGCACATACAAAATAAATATCATATTGGGAAAAGAAAGTTATAAAAATGTGATTTATGCACCTTGCTTAATGTAATTATAATCCCCTAGGCTTCTCTTCATTTGTGTAAATGTTTAACTGTTTTGTATTAATTATATTTCTTTAAAAACAGTTTGGAAATAAGAGGCAAAAAAATGATCTAACTTTATTTATATGAAACAGGGGAAGTATTTACGCTAAATGTTTCCATAGTTGGCAAAAAAAAACCCACTAACGTGCTAATAAAAAAATTGCTATTACCGCATTAGCATATTAGGAAATTAGTGGAAGTGTGCTCACCACTGATAGTAAGGGTGTAGCAGTTTCACTCTTATAACAGCAATTCATTTTTCATCTCTTTTACATAACCAAAAGTAGAAAATGGAAATTGGATTTTTTTGTGTGTGTGTTTGACAGGATATAAATTTATTATTCAATTTTTGACGTCTGTCATCCGTTTTGTAATTGTTTGGTTGGACTAAATAAGACGAGCAAAAAAAAAAAGAAGACACCTCATTTAGTGGCCGCATTAATGACAGTTATGATCATAATAGTGCACAAAGACTGGCATGGAGATGGCATTGGCAGCGGATCAGTTGTGCTCCAAAGAAAGCTGTAGGGAAAGCAAAGAAAGACGGTGATGTTGTGTTGTACGTGTGTCTGGACGTGGAGCTGGAGGACGTGTAGTAGGTCAGAGTGACTGACTATCCTTAACAAAAGGTAAAAAAGTGTCCTGGTACCCAATTTCAAGAAGGAGGATGGTGGAAAAAATACAGGGATAAAGACGATGAGTTATGCCAGAAAGAAACAAGGTAAAAACTCACTGAATTGAGGTAAAGATGATGGAGGATGGAGCCATTTCAACTGATCCTGAGAAATTAGTGGCGACCTCTGACCGGAGTATGGTAGCTCAGAAAGGGTTTGCAGTAAGTGTAAGTGGATGTGGAGAAATCGGACGCATGGAAGCCAAGAGAAGAAGCGAAGAAAGTATTCTGCGAGGAAGTCGTGAGTGGCAGGCGAAAATGAGGCAGAGCAGTGAGAAGGCAGTGAGGTGTGATGTACAGTATCTGGACCACTGTGACCACATTCTTGTTTCAAATGCACAGATGGACACGTGAGGTCAGCTAGGTGCTGCCATTGTGCTATGTTTCGCAGACAACATTGTGCTTAGTGGGAATAAAGGTGAACTCTTACTACTACAATTAGTTATTGATCAGGAGCAGTTAAAAGAAATACAAGACAGTGACGTAAACAATCTGAACAAATTAAATACAAACTAGTAGTACCTAAATCTTTCCTTAACTACATGTCTGCATATAGTCAGTCTTCTTTTTTGGTACAGAAACTCTTGATTTCGTCTAAATCTTCCGGTTGGGTAACAAACGTCTGCTCTCAGTGGTATGCGCTTCCGGCAGGACGTGTGGTTTCCAGAAAGAAAAAATGAAAATGATCACTTAAAGCTGTCATTAGAGTGTATTTTAACACAAGCCACAATGTTTTTCTAAAGTTAACATGCAGCTTTTATGGCTCGACTTTAAAATGAGTAGTTTGTAAAAAAGAAAAAAAGCAGCGCGTCAACAAAACGACGTTCTGAAGACGAGTCCTTTTCAAACGTCAGCAGCCGGTGCAGGTCCTGAACCCTTTCGCTCTGATTGTGCAACTCCCATCATCCGTTCTTATTAATCCTGTCTTTGTGTTTGCTCATGACTTTGCTTTGACAGGTTCTTTTCGGAATTCTGTTTTCATAACCTGAGCAGCCAGGTTCTGTTGCATAAGATCAGACAACCTGTTCTCCATAACGTCACCTTTTGGCACAGACTCCTCCCTCTTGATAAAACACCGTCAGAGTTTATTCAGGGTGCTCCCAAATTGGTTGGAAAGGGGGATTAGTGAGAGTAGAAAGCACGGTTAAGTCACCTTTGGACAGTTTTATACAAGTCACACACTAACTCATGCTGTTATTGTAAAGACTTAAGCAGATGGAAACCATGATAAATAATTATTACAGGTAGAAACAAGATATCTGTGTAATGAAGTGACTTCATCTTGTATACATGTTTAATATGATTTGTGATGATTTCCTCAGGGATTGTCATTGAGAGAGACGGAGGTTCGATCTCTGATAAATCTTACATTTCTATTCATAAACGGTAGAGATGTGAAGCCTTCAGATGAGAGAGTTTTAATGGGCTGGGAGTTTTGACGTGACGCCGTCTGTCAATCAATCCAGTGGACTTGTCAGCAACTGACGGTCACAGTTTGTCACAAAATCAAATTTCTTTACCTGGAGGAACTGAATCTCCGACATAGTGTCGGGTTTATCGTCCCAAATGCGGTCGTGGAGATTTGGTGAAAAGTATTTGGGGAAAAAAATAGTTAAACGTCGTCAAAGAGGGACCTGCACTTGGAGCATTTATTCCATTTCCGAAAACGAAACGGAGTCTGGAAAAATGTAAAAGATGGATAAATACCTGGGGTTGACTTCATGGACACCTGAATACAGCAGCGATTGATGATATAACTCGTGTCGTCATTACATCTCTGGTTAAATCAAAGCTCAATGGATATTGTTGGGTCCGAAACAATAACTGAGCTGTGGCTACAAATGGGTAGTTTCTCTGTAAAGCAGTAACTTTTCAGGCAAGTGGTGTAAAAATTCACACACAGCCAGACATGGAGGAAGGAGCCATAGCAGAAAACATGACTTTTCACATGTCTGGAAGATAAAAATAATAATAATAATAATAACAATGATGAAATGGATGACAATTCTTTGGATGACAGGTTCCACAAAATATGTCTGAGTGAGACAGATTAGTGTCATGATTTGAGTTTTTCTGTGTGTTTATTTTACGTTTCTGTGTCTCCGTGTTGTCTTGTCTTCCCCTTGATTGTTCCCAGGTGTGTCCCGTTCCTCCTGTGTCTTTAATGTCACCTCTGTTTCTGTGTCTTTGTCGGGTCCTTGTCGAATTTGTCTAACCTGTCGCGCTGCCCTGCTGTCCATCCGCGTACCAGTCGCTACCAGCGTTGAGCCTTAGCCCTCCACTCAGCTGTGCTGCCTGCCTGGGGTTTTTTGGATTGTTGGACTTTGCATTTTGTTCTGTATCGATATTAAAATCGCCATTTCACTTCCTAAACCCGGGTCCTCTGCGTCAGCCTCACCGCTCACGCCGCACTTCTCGACAATTAGTGCAGGACCTCTGAAACATGCAATAAAAACAAAATGATGGAACATAAAATATTCTGTCCTGCAGTTAGATAACAAAAAATAAAAAAATAAATACAAAATTTCAACAGAGAGCAGAAAAACATCAAGTAATCAAAGGGAAATTGAAGATAAAGCAAATGTAAAGAATCCCATCTTTAAAATTCCTTCATGTGCTTGTATATAATTCGTTAATTTATTTGCCTATTCCTCAGACTGTTTGACATTAAAACCTATTTCTCTGAATAACTTTACGGACCAGATCTACGACTCTTCCTTACATTCTTGTTGGCTGATGAGGCAAAAATGCCTCAACTGATACCTCAGCTTACCTTCTTTACCTTCACCGTGTTTGTTTGTCGGAGGTGACGATGAGCTTCCTGAGCTTTCTTGTCTTTCTGATTTTGAAGAGGCTTCTGGACTCACACATGAAACAGGAAGCCTTTGAGTACAGATGGTAGCTAAGTAACCGTGATTTCAGGATTAATATTCACTCACTCATAACTCTGAAGCATGCGTAAACACAAACACGTATTGTTTTCTGTCTCGTCGTGAAGAGGAAGTTCTGGCAGGAAGCTGTAAACAGGATCTGCTTGAACCCCGTCAGAGCTTTCTCACTTCATAATTATTTAGATTTAGACTCTGTCGGTGTGAAATTGCTAACAGATGATACAATTTCATAAAACGTAACAGAAATCTGGTTGGATCCAATCACAGAGCAATCAACTCAACTCGGCCTGATCGGAATTAACAACTGATCTGCTTCTTTCACATTAGAGAAAACAATGTTCCGGATGAAAATATCTGTAATGACTTTATGTTATGTTAATGTTGGTAATTTAGTACTGTGAGTGTAATTTAGACATCTACTTTATTCAGGTCTTCAAAGGGAAAGTTTCTGAGAGGGATCAGAGCATGTTGATACTGACAAAGTGAAACAAGAGGCCTTCAAATTGGGATATAAATCATCAGAGTTGGACGGCGTTTTCCACTTCAATCAGATTTCCTCCAAGTTTCCCTTAAAAGTAATAATAACAATCGCAAAAAATGAAAAATAAAAAAATCAGAACCGTGACGCAGCAGAAATACGGCGCTGAGCTCCAAAGTCATTTATTCAAGATCCCGCCACAGCAGCGCGGGGCCGAGCTGAAGAGATCCCCATGTCCCCTCAAGTGAACCTTTTTATGAGCTATGCGGTGCATTTCGGATCCATCTGGGAGATTTTACAGATATGCGATACTGAAACATGCAGGAATCCCAGCGGGCCTAAATCACACATCTGTGACCCCCCCCACCCGATTTGTTGCAGGGTTTTAATCTGCACACTCTCGCTCGAAACAACCAAAGGTATCTTTGTGTTAGGGCAAACATCTGCTTGTTTTGTTGCATCAGTGGCGTGTCTAACATGTCATGGATGACTCCGATGACTCCCACGACGAACTGTACGCCGTCCTCAGACTTACAAGCACACACACCTACACACGCCCTCTCTGAGGAGTTCTGTGCTTTGCCTGTAGCCCAGATCTCTTGAGTAATCCAAAGCGGAGCTTGTCTTGGACGGGAGGCAATTACCTCAGCCCTGAATCATGTGGCGCCTCGCCGAGAGTGTGCACAATGCAATCAGCCAGCCATCTTTCTTCCTCATAAACTGTCAGAGGGCCTCACACACACACACACACACACGCACACACACACACACACACACACCCAGGCTGGACGCTGGGCGTCCGCGTCTCCAACGCGCCGCCGAGTTAAAACTGCCGCTGCAACCTTTTTTTTTTTTCCTGGTTTGTTCCCATTATTGCTTTTGATTTCTTTCCTCAAACAACTAAACATTGGGGGAAAAAACGCAGACAAAAAGCAAAGATGGTAAACTGCAGATGTGACTTTGTTTTGATCTTTATTGCATGCCAGTCTTGTTCTGTACTGCCTCATAGACGACGGTGATGATGATGATGATGATGATGATGTAATGGTTTCAAGGAGATTATTTCATGCAGCGAACGCGTCTCAGCCTGCCTGTGTTTCGCTCTCTCTGCTGGATGTGTTTACCTCAGCTCAGTGTGAACCTCGAGTCGGTAATAAACGACTTGGCAAAGCAGCTGGTAGTTTCTTTTCCCTGTGAGAGCAGAGCTCACGGTGTTTATCTGCTTGCCTCGGACCCATTCATCTCGGCGAGTTGTTCCTGCACTCTCCAAGCAGAAACGCATTTTTATTTATAGCCCATAAAACTTCTACGCCGATGTTTAGCGACCGCACTTTGAATCCCACCCACAACCTGAGGTCTTAAGCACTTTTTTGAACATTTCTTGTTTTAGTTGCACCACATTTTCATAATGATACTAAGACTCGTGTTGGAATTTCAGTAGCATCAGTCTTGCAGCGAGCATGAAGAGGCCTCTGACTGAAGGTTGTTGCTGTCTGTCAGCTCAACAACCAGACAGCAGAAACCATCTCCCACAGTGACAAGTTTTGGAGGTTAAGATTGCGACGATAAGCTTTACTGGATGACAAATTGTCCCAGAAATGATTGGAATAAATGTAAATTTTGTCATTTTGAGACCATTTCCAACTAATGTAATAAGAATGGCGTACTATATATCAAAGATCAAAAGAAAAGCCTTTCATTTCTAAAGAATATTTAACGCTAGCGCTGGAGAACACCTTAAATGTATTTGAATTTCAATGTTGTGTTCATCAACAGGTGGAAGAAGATGCGTTCCCGTAGCAACAGCCTAGAAGACGTAGCAAAGGTCGAGAAGCAGCAGAACATGGACCCGCGCAAGCGATCCGCAGAGGGAGACGAGCCCCCGGGCAGAGCGGAACGCCGCGGTAGGCGCCGAGAGCCGCCTGACAACACTGGGACCATCGAACGGAACAACAAGATGGCTAAAAGCGGCGCCGGCGGCAGCAGCGCTGGTGGAAGACCCAACGGCAGCAGCAGCAGCGCTGCGAGGGCCGGCCGACGGGAGAAGGGCAGGGACCTCTCCCGGGACGACCTGGTGTTTCTCCTGAGTTTGCTGGAAGGAGAGCTACAGGTGATTTCAAATGCACAGGCACAGCTGCCAATTCATATCAAGCCGAGCATCTTGCAGACATGGCACTGACCCCAGTCGGACAGAAGGGTCAAGCATCCGGGCTTAGTGGGCTTAGTGGGTGGTGGTCAAGGATAGCCAGTGTTAATGGACAGCTAACAGCTGAACCCACTTCTTGTCATTCCAGCATCAGATCCAGGAATCCCCTGGCAGGTTTCAGGAGACATGAAGAGTCTATTAATGAGGTTGAATAAGCTGGAACCGATTCATTCATTACTGTAGAGGTAATGTACCTGGGAGAACTAACGGGCCCCAAAAGTAGGGTGTGGAAGTTTGTGGTCAAAACTTCAAATTTATTTATGTTATTTATTAATAAAGTTGCTTTAACAGCCTGATATTTTGATCATCTACAGTTAGATTAGATCCACAGTTCTGGTCAGATGTTTTCAGGAGTCCTACAACCCCTGCTGATGTTTCTTGATCAGTAAGTTCCACCTGAACCGAACACTTTCTGCAGCCTCCAACGAGCTGCTGGCATCATTCTGCTGGGATGTTTGGCTTTTTTTTTTCTCTCAAATTTAAGAGTTTGCTTAAATTTGTTGGCATTTTTGGCACAAACCTGGTTTTTGAGCCTCACTCCACCAAGAACTACTGAAGGAAACGACACAAAAACTTCAGAAGAAGACACTGAGCATAAACGTCCTTCTTCAGCAAATGGATACAAAAATTGAGTAGTGTTGGATTTTAGGATTTCTTTTTTGTCTTCGGCAAAAAAAACGACAAAAAAAGCAAACCATGGCGGACCAGAGGTGGCTTTTGTTTCTTTCCGAGTTTATTTAACACATTCACACCTCCTCAAACAAACCAGACTGTCTAGACAAACAAACTGGATTTGGATTAAGGTGAACAAAACAGGGCTGGTGTGAATGCATCCTTAATATGCATTAATACACACATTAGAAACTATTTTAGCATTACCTCAGAAGCTAGCGCCTTCCTCACCTCTAATCTTAGGGATACTGCCAATCAGCAGTAAGGGAAATGAATGATTGGCTGTTTTGCAACAACAGCTAATAGTGTTTTAAGTCGCATTGCGCTGTGGTATTTCAGCTACTAAAGCTGCATTTTCTTTTGAATATCTTGGATATGTTCTACAAAAATCTGACATATTTTCCATGAATAACTTGGTGTTACATTTCACAGAAAAACCTGCAAACAGATCAATATGAGGGTTCACAGCACATCCATAACGTCCGCTGAAAATATGCTATATATACTTTGTGTAACCCATTAAACTATCATTATAGTTATGTGTCCAACTTTATGTAGGCCTCATGTTGATATTCTACATATGAACTTCTAATAGGGATTACGTCTCCTGTTGCTGGATGTGGATTCTCATGATGTGGATGTGAAGTTTCATCCCGTAAAGCATAGTTTGGTCTGACCGCAATCACTCTCTGCTCCATCACAGGCCAGGGATGAGGTGATCACGGTCCTAAAGGCAGAGAAAATCGACTTGGCGCTGCTGGAAGCCAAGTATGGGTTTGTCACACCGCAGAAAGTCCTACAGGCCCTGCAGAGAGACGCCATCCAGGGAAAGTCGGACGTCTTCCAGGAAGACATCTACGAGAAACCCATGGCAGAGGTAATGGCAGTTTACAGTCCAGAATCTCAACCAATGTGGCAATAATGGCTGCCAAATGACTGCCATATGGTTGGAGAGGCAGACGTTCCCAGATGTTCTCTGTTAACCCAACACAGCTCGATAAGCTGGTGGAGAAGCAGCGGGAGACCCACCGGCGGATGCTGGAGCAGCTGCTGATGGTGGAGCAGGCCCACAAGCAGGCTCTGTACAAGCTGGAGGACGAGAAGAGGAACCACGGAGAGTTCATGAGGAAGAGCGACGAGTTCACCAACCTGCTGGAGCAGGAGCGCGAGAGGTCAGCGGGGGAACTGGTTTGCAGTGTTTCCAAAGGCGGTTGCATGTGAAGAGCTGTGTATGAAAATCGTCCTGATTCATGCAACACGTTTAGTATCCAGCGGAAGCCACTGTTACAGTGGAAGCATGTTGCAGCATCATTATGACCATCTCGGCGGTTTCAGCATTCATAGTGACAGCACGGTCTGTTTCCTGTGGAGGCTTGAGATGAAACCATCTTTTAAGTGGACATATGCTTTTAAATTCTCCCTTTTCATATGTAAATCATTCACTTACGGTCTGTATAAAGTAGAGGTGCAGTGCTTTAGTCTGGATTTCTCATTATTGTACCTCCGCAGACGCTCGTTCGGCTGTGTTCTGAGGCGTTTTAAAGCAACTGGTTTCGTTGCCGTCTTTTTAAATGTGGATGAGATATTTCACGCCCCGCCCTCCTCCAGGTCACAGAGTGTTCCACTCCACCACATTCGGCCATTTTTGTAGTTTGATAGCAGCAATATGATTATCTACCAGCAAGAAAACTGTTTATTCCAGAGTTTATGAAAGATGTCAACAATGGAAGATTTGTCCGTCCATCCTTCCATGTTGGAGCCAAAGTCTGACCCAGAGCAGGAAAGACGACCAACCTGCAGAACTATGCATTCACATGAATAGCATCACAATGATGCTGTTACTTTATTTACACCTTCACCATCAATACCAGCTATGTAAGGAGTCCTGTGCATTAACGCACTCTAAAACTGAACATTTTCACTTGTCTACTTGCATAACTGAGCTATCGCTACAAAATCGCAGCGAGGACAAAAGAAGTGGCAGATTCACAGAACTGATGAGCCTGAAGTCATGGCCCTGTTTAGCAGCTCCGCAGAAAAATGTGGTGACGTCATAAATGCAAGAGAGAAAAATGAACAGTCTGAAAAATAGAACCCAAAATTTCGTAACCAGGTTGCTGTGTATTGCAGACTTCTGCCCAGGTCCCTCTTGAAGATGAGATCTAGATCTTAATGGGGTTTACCTGGTTAAATAAAGGAAATTTTTAAAAAAAGAACTTAGTTGTCTACGCAGCACTGGGAGAGAATAAAAAAAATTACATTTTTTGCACTCCTAGACACTCAAAGTACACAAAAAATGTATTTAAGGGCTAAAAAAGTGGATTTTGTGTGACATGTCCCCTTTAACACGTCGTTAGTCATCCACTAAGAGTTGCTGAGATTCCTCTGACTCTAGAACCGTCGCAATCTAATGAGCTGGTGGATTCTCCCATTAAATCAATGTATTCTTTTTGGAAAACCGAGGGAAATTCCCTCTTTAAAAGTCATTACTGCTCATTCCCATGACCAGGAGCAGGTCCTTCACCTTTTATTGAAGAAATCTGAAGCCGACCGAGAGTTGTTCCTGGACACGAGCCAGTCTGTCAGGGTGGACGAGTTTTTGACAGATAATTTAGGGTTTGAAGCTTAAATACACAACTAGGTTTTTACATTCACAGCTCTGTTTTATAGTGGCACTGTGAATATTTCAGAAGCAGAGTGAATTACCAGACTTGTTGGAAAGCTAAACCCGGCATGTCAGCGCCGGCGAGGCTCAGGCAGCAGCAGCGGCTCAGGGCGAAGGACACTTGAAGATGAAATTGTTGTTCCTGTGGTTTTACAATGTGCTATGACGCAACTCTCCAAACTAACAGGGATGATACGGCTACAGTGTTGATCGCGCTGCTTCATAATCCATAATCCACTCTTTGTGATCTCAACCATAACCTATAACTTCTGTGTCTGATGAGAACCAATAAACGCGACGGTGAACATGATTCATCTGGAGCGAAAAATGATATTTATATTAAGTTTAGATTACTGGAAAGTCAAAAGATCTTCTCTCTTTTTTTTTTTTACTTTCAAGTTTATTTGAGAAAATAAACTAAATATAATTCCGCCATTTCTGACTAAGATGTAGAGGCGAACCAGGGAGGATCCCTGAGGTCCACCACCTTAAAATGCTGAAAATGTTCTGCTTCTGTTTACGTTTGTTTCAAAGTAAGCAGAGCAAAGAGGCGCCATGCTGAGAGCAGGATTTAACGCTTACTTTGTTAACCTGCTGGAAGGAATCACTACTGTTCACTTTGCTTTGGATCATTTATATATTATGACTCTTTTTCTTTCTCCAACTGACCGACCTCTTCAGAGGAACCGCTAAAAAGCTTGTAAACTCTCAGCAGCAGAAACAAGGGGGGGCGGGGGGGGGGTTCTCCTCCGATTAACTGTGGATGAAGCGGGAGTCCACGAGCGATGAGCTCACCGCCAGCCGGGTTCTGCAGGAGCAGCAGGGGTGTGAGAGCAGAGCGGCGTCCTAACCATCAGCAGATGTTAGCTCAAACATGACTTCAGCTCACAGATATACACGCAGGCCTTCGGATCGCCTTTGTTCTTTCCAGCAGAGGGCAGGGAGCACATTTTACGACCATGTGCTCCCTCTGGGGAAAAAAAAAACAACCCAAACTGCTATCTTTGCACGACGCTTCCAGATGACCCAAACCGGAAGCAAACATGAAAACCCCAAACTCCTGTCATGTTCAATATACGGTCAGTGAAATACATGTGGCGTCCTTGTGCTTGAAGACAGTCACATCTGATGTTATTGTAACCGAAGACGGATCAAATCTACAACGTTAGCAGCTTCAGGGATTTCATGCCAAAGTTTAACAAAGGTTTCATTTAGGATGTTTCCCACCTGATTAGTCCAGGAGGTTCGGTTTGATTGGAGACCAAAACTGCAACATTCATTTAGCTGCTGCGGTTCTCTTAGGTAAACCAAGCAAGCCTTTGAAAAACCTGTTTACACACTCGCCTGTGGGGGGCGCTGCATCAAGAACCAATGAAGGAAATGACTCAAAACCTCTGAAGAAGACATTGAGCGCAACTTCCTTCTTCACCAAATGTAAACCAAAGTAGAGTGGTGTCAGATTTTAGCGGTTGGAGGATTTCTCTTCTGTCTTTGACAAAAAAAAAAACCCACAAAACCCTCTAGCTCTAGACTTACGAGTGTTTTGGTTGTGTTCACCCATAATGCCCTGCATTTTAGCCCTCTTCCTGCTTTACACTTAGCATTGACATACTGTATATATTCAAACCCCTCAGAGTTCACTTCAACCAAACCCAGACCCAGATTTATACGCGTTTGCAGAGTTTGCTCTTTGGTCCATATCAGAGTTTGATTACACGTTCAGACCTCTCCAAACGAACCTTTCTAACAAACAGACTGGAGTTTGATTAAAGTGTAAATATAACCAAAATAAGTGCTAATCTAGCGTTAGCCTTAGAAATGTCTCGTGGTCCTTAGCCAAAGACAAAAGAGGAATCCTCCAATCGTTACAATTTAACGCCACTATTTTAGTTTACATCTTATGAAGAAGGAAGTTGTGTTCAGTGTCTTCTTGGGAGGTTTTTATGTTGTTTCCTTCTGTGGTCCCTTGGTGTAGCGCCCCCACAAGCGAGGAGGGGAACAGGTTTCTCAAATGGCTTGGATCGTTTGAAGTGCAGCAGCTGGAAATGGAGCAAATGTTACCATTTTTGTCCTCAATCAAACTGAGTCCGCCAGGACTATCAGGTGGGAAAACAAAACTCCTGGTTTTCCAAAGCTGTCCTTTCATCTACCAGAGTATGATTAAAAATACCACATATCTAGCACTGCAAATACTTTTTCAAGGCACACTGAGTTGGCAAATAATTTAAGACATGGAAAAAAAAAATCTGTGTTTTATTAGGTTTTTTAAAATGCTTGATCTTCTTGACCTTTACACATTACGACAGTTGAAACGAGAAAGACTTGCTGGTGAAATTCTCAAAACCGAGACTTTGTGAAGTTTCACACGGTGCAGCTGGCTTTTATGAGGCATAAATAAAGATAACAAGTGCGCTGACGTCATTTATTACCACATTAATTGATTATTAACATTACTGAGGGCTCCTTTAATGCATACAAAACCACAGTAGCTGCATGCAAGGAAACACAATGCTCTGCTCCGTCTGTATCATTTACAGGCCTGGCAGCATAGGTTCATGCCATCTGGTTGACTTAATGTGCAGTCAGCCTTACGTCATGCCTGCAGAGCAGATTGAGAGAATTGCTTGACTATGCTCTCATCTTCATCGTTGTCACAGAGACGCTTATTATCCAGGCCTACCTTCCAATTTGGAGTCTTTTTTTTTTACAAGCTGGGTTTTTCTTCTACACCGATGATTGGCGTTCATGCCCGTGCAGGTCTGTCTCAGAGGTAGGTGGCTGAGCTCTGCACGGAGCAGGAAGAGAAAAAGAAGTTGTAGGAGGTCGTGCCAAGCCGAAACAGGACCTAGTAGGATTGTCTGGTTTGATCTCCACCCTGAAACCAGCCGGGTGAGGACACCAGTCCACCTCGTCCCAGTAAAGCCTCCCAACAGAAACGCTCCAGCAAAAAAAGAAAAAATCTCTCGACATGCAGCGTCTCAAACGTTTCTACCCAAGATTTGGCTCAGCCTTCAAAATGACGGACATGAGTGAAAGGTGTCTGTTACAGATTGTATCAAACAGACATTTCCTTTTACGGGAGGGAAAGTCGTTCCTCGGGCTATGAGTGACGTTTCTTACATATTTGCTGTCTGACGCCGTGAAGATCCACTTGTGAGGGCTGATGTTGAAGTCAGTGGTCGCACAGATATGGCACATTCAACAACAGCCATAAAACACACACACACACACACACACACACACACGCCGCCTTGTCTGCATGATTTCCTCATATCCAGCAGGTTTCCTACGCTGCGCTGGAAGAAGTGTGGTGTTTGGTTTTCGGTTTTCCAGACTGAGAAACTATAGGATCCAGAATTTAGAATCAGAATTTCTTTTGTTGTCCTTGTGCACGAAAGAAAGCGCAATGAAATTTAAAAAACAGCAACTCGATAATACTAACTAATATATCTCAATAAAAAAATATAGCAGAAACACACGGATGTTATGGAGAAATAAATAAATAAATGAACGATGTGTTCAGGGCAACAACAGCTCTTGGGTAGAAACTATTTTTAAGTATGTTTGTTCTTGACTTTTTTGCCCTGAAACATAATAAATCAATCAATTGATCAATTCTTCTGTAACCCAAAAGATTTTTCAAAGTGCATTTCTAAACGGACTTGTTGCTACCGGCTGAGTACAGAAGAGTTTAACTGCCAGAGTTTGGAAGTAAATTCAGGAGCCGTATCTGTAACCGTATCGGTTAGAGATGTCGGGTATTATGTCTCGTGAAAAACGAGAAACGTTTCTCCGTTTTAACGCAGGGCCGTGCAGAGACCTTTGGAGGGGCAGGGGCTCAAAGTTAAAAAAGGGGCACATTGAACACGATCTTAAAACACCGAACAACAACAACATAGCAACAACCCATATTAATCAAGAATTTAATCGGATCCTACTATATCACTGGCATCATGTTGGGACAATGCAAAGCAAATATAATCTATATTTTCCACAACAGGTATAAAGTTGCTGTTTCTGCTGCTGACAGTCCTGGAGGGCTGATCTGATCTGAGACTGTCGCTGTTAAACAGACCAGAGGAGAGAAGGTCAAAGGTCATGATGTTATGAAATAAGCAGATTTGCTGCCATTTTACTAATGAAGCCCTAATAATATCTATTTAACCTCTGCAGACTGATTTATAGATTAAAAAAAAACTCAAAGGGGTTAACTATATATAATTTTCTGATGTTAAACCTCTGAGATCTAGAATCTTATGACTGGAATATCAAGGCAAAGAAAACTCAGTAGCTGCTGGTAGGGGCCATTCAGGGCCCTCCAGACATTCAGGGGCCCCTAGAAATGGTTTAATTGTAACACAGACCATAGATCTAAACCTGAAGCATCATCTATAGAGAATGACAATGTTATTACATTTTATTTCATGCATTCAGCTGAGAAAAATAATGGTATGTTTAGGATTTAATTAGGACGTTTACTTTGTAAAAGTTTAAAGAATCGTCTTGATAGTTTGATTGTTGTGTTACCATGGCTACAATATGGCGTCATCTTTTGTGTTTGAATTTGATTTGTTCACAAGTACATCACAGCAAACAACCAATAATCAGTGATTGATTTTAAACTGACCAATAAACCTGGTCTCCCTCTCACAGATTCGCCTTATCTATATTTAAACATGATAGTGATGCTGAGGTTCTTAGTAGGATGGGTTTCACGGGGTGGGGGGTTCTGTCTAAGGCCCCATATTACCTTGGGCCGGCCCTGCATGAACAGCCGCATCTCTGGAATCTACCTGGAATCAACCTGGAATCTACCTGGAATCCCTTTTTATTTGTGGCATGTTTGGCTTTATGCTGCGGTTCTAATTATTGCGGCAGTATTTTCACTGATTATTATCGATGAATTTCTAAACAGACAGCTCAACACGTCCCATAAAAACACCAGCACCAGTGCAGGCATGCTCAGTGACGATGTCTGGATGGAAACGGGAGAAGAGCTGCAAGTCCTGAGGGAGAACAGAAACCAGAAATTTCAGGAATAGAAACAGAAATAACAAATGGAAGGAATGCCAGTAAACATCAGCAAGCTGAGAAAAGAAACATCTTCCAAGACTGGTAAAAATGAATCACAATGTCATTTCAGATTGACCAAAGCGGACTCCACGGCCTGCGGAGGTTCCTCCTCGTTGCTGCAAACGACGGCATGAATGGAACAAAAATAGACGAGGCGTGGTTCTGATTTGCAGTTGTGACTGAATCTGTTTCCTACTAGTTTCTCCACGTGAACATGCCGCCGCTGGTCGCTGCATGCGAGTCCTGCTGACCTGATTCGGGCCTATCGGCCAACGAGCTGATTTCCCCTCAAACCTCGGCGACCCCAGTCTCATTTGTCCGAACGCTAGACAAACCGTCCTCCTTCCTTTCACTTCACCCCAAATATTTTCAGTTGTGCAATTGATCTCGTTTGTAGCGCTGACGCTCTTTAAAGCTGCTAATTAATGAGATAAATCTAATTTTTTTCAGCTTCAGTTTTTATACTGCAACCAAGCACAACTTGTAAAATCAAAAAACACAATTTTAGTGCTTTTTCTTTTGTTTTCCTGAAAGAGATTAAAAAAAAAAACATGTCTGGCAACAGACCAAGTAGGTGTGAAACCAGCTGAAAAAGTAAAAAAAAATAAAATAAAATAAAAAGTACAGCCTCTGTGTTCGGTTAAACATAGTCAAAACGTTATTGAACAGCTTGTGTAAAGCGGAGGGCTAATTAGAGCCAGGGATTCGTCATTGCATGCCGTAATGTGATTACCTCTCTCCGACAGAATGCAGCGATAAGACCTCACCGACCGCACGGCTTCTACTTCTGCTCGTACTTTTCCAACCGTTTTTAGACTCGCTGGAAGAAATGGGAGCAACAAAACCGAAACGCGCAGCCAGGGGAGAATTTAAGGATTTTTTTTTTAGTAAATATGTGAATATGAACGTTTTCCAGTGAGGTTTGGCTTTTTATGTGCTGATGTTTTTCATGTTAGATCAACATGACTTTCAACTGGGTTTTTTTTTTTGTGCTAAATTAAAGCTAGAAATGTGGCATGCATCGGTTCTCTCCCTCTTTATTCTGACATACTCAAATAAAATCCAGTGTCAGGGGTTGACATGTTGACATGTTGCCTCTGATCCTTTGTTTGGAAACCCTTTGGGTTTTCAATACTTTTCTAAGGGGACGTGTAGGAAGACAGGAACATGTGCAGAACCAGCTCTGACTCTGGCTTATGTAAATTCAACCAGTCGGGTTGGAACAGACAGAACTTCAGCAGAAAACTGTCCACTTCTTTTACCCTCAGACAGCAGCAGGCTCAGAAGGAAGTTGGCTCCTCAGTGGGAATTGTTCCGCATTTTTATAATAAAGTGTCAGGCGTCTGTTTAGTACACAATTTTTATCTCATTTGACGTCATTCTAAGATATAGAACTGAGACCTGAAGGTTAGGACATGCCTCTTCCAGCTGTGATCGGGCCTTTGTTTGGGCCACGTACCACCTGATGGAGATGAATCAGGCGACTCGCGTCTTATTAATCAAAACCGATGTTCAGAGTTCTCAAAGTTTTAACACTGCAGAGACCACACATCTTCAGCTCTTCCGGCTTTCCGCAACATTTAGGAGAAGTCCCTGTAGGATCAGCGAGTCGGCTGATATAGGATGAGAACTCTTCTTTCTAAAGATGTTGTGTCATTTTGATGCCAGGACTCTGTGCTGCATCACAGCACAGAGTCCTGTAAGGTCAGTAAGGTTCTTCCACACCAGCCAGATCTTTGTGTGATGGTGCGCGGCCATCTTGGAACAGGAAGTGGCCATCCACAATCAGTTCTCACAAGGTTGGGGGGAATTGAACTGTCAAAACTGTGTTGAAATTGCTGCACCATTAAGGATATGGAACTAAAGGAAAGAATTCAGATGGGACGGAGTGAGATTATGGGAATTTTTGGATTTTGGTCTGGACTTTAAGACATGTTGTGTTCATAAACTCTTTAAGGTCCTTGTCATGGTGGATGGTGTTCCTTGATCCAAGTCTCAAGAGCTCCTGCGGCCTCTAACCAGTTTTCTTTTTAAGTACGTAGACTAAAATGCAACACTCTGACGTTTGTGGTCGTACTATGACAAAATCTGTAAAACCTCCAAACCCCATGATTCCCTCCTATTTAATCAATTTTCAAAACAAAACAAAAAAAAAAAGCGGAGAAGTACGAAGGTTGTCTGCCTTGTAAAAACATAAGATTTCTGCATCAACTGGACTTAAAATTGCCTTTGTAACCGTTTTTATGAGCAGGTGCATTTTTCCTTTAGAAGGGTCAAACCTGACAGTGAAGACGTCAGAGCTTGTGTGTGAGGCTGAACTAAGTGGACTGGGTTGTGTTTCAACCAAACAGCAGCAGCTTTAAGAACACCTGAGTGGTCAAACTAAACAGAGCTTGATAAACGCTTATGGGAACTAGGAATCTGCAGGAGTGATGTATGAGCTAATCTTTTATTTGTGAAGGGAAATGGTGCCAGGGGTGGAGAGACGGGAGGAGGAGGAGGGGCGGTCAAGCAAGCGAGGAAAAAAATGCATCTAATGGAGACTTTGCAGGACGTATCTCTGCTTGCTGTGAACTGTGAAAGGCCTCTGCCAGAGCTGTAGACAAATGAAGGGGATACTCAAACTGCAAAAGAGAAAATCTAAGGAATGAGACACAAACTGTGGAGGATCCCTCTACCCGCCTGCCGCAGCTCTGATTTACTCTCACATTTGCTCTGGTTGGACACCAGCTTGAATTATTGCTCGGCAAAACAGGGGCAAAGGGAAGTCGTCCTGTCAGGCTGGAAGGAAGCGACGGCATGAAACTCGTATTTATGTGCTGATGGCTGGCAGCTGCTGCTCCTGAACAATGGGTCGGGGCCCGGCGCTCCCGGCCAAGTCAGAGGCCAGATAGTGAGTAAAATATGGAGGGAGAAAAGAGCTGGCTTGCCTCTGCTTGCTCATGTGTCGTTAGGCCTGTCACAATAACAAATTTTGCTGAGCGATTAATTGTCTCTCCAAAATCTTTGCGATAAACGATAATATTGTTTGAAGAGCATGTTAAACTGATGTAATGGTAATGACACGACAATGAAAGCACTTCCTGCCAAAAATGAATACATTTTATTTTCAAAAGAACACAACACTGGAACTGGTCAACAAAATAAACCAAACAAACAAAATAAAATGGACTCTCAGTCTCCGTGTTACGGCCCTCGGCCTTATGAGCTGGTGTGCAGGTGCTTTTGCTTTCTGCCTTTGTGCTCCTCCCCCTTTGCAGGTGTTGCTGATCCGTTGATTTGGAGCACAGAGTATTTGAACCTGACTGTCTCAGAGTCAGGCTGGATGGTCGTGAGCCAGAAAAAACAATGGTGCGTTCACACCAAATGCGTAACGCGCATCAAAAACGTTTCCGACGCTTCAATTTTGACGCGTGTGCACTTTGAATGCAAACGCTTGACATTTTGCTCTTCACCTAGTGTTTTGCACTAGGTTCGGCTTACATTCAAAGTCTGTGTGGAGTCACGTTGAGGGAGTGTCAGATGCGTCACAATTACTCTAGCCGGTGCCGGCCTACTTGATGCGTCAAATCCTCCAAACCCTTCAAATCGCGCTGCGCTAGACGCTGGAAACGTGCCGCAATGGGCCCCCGACGTCCTTCCACATAGACTTTCAACTTAAACCAGATGCGCGAAAGGTGTTTGGTGTGAACTCACCATTAGAGTCTTGTCCCAACTGGAGGAGTTTAAGTATTTCAGAATATGAGGGGGAAAAAATGGAGCGAGAGGTGGATTGGTGTGGCATCTGAACTGCAGTGATGTGGGGGCTCTAATGGCTGTCATGGATCTCTCACCCTCACCTATGGTCACAAGCTCTGAGTACTGATCAAAAGAAGAGGACAAAAAGAGTTTCCTCCCAGGGTAGCTGGGATCACCCTTATTGTCAGGGTGAGAAATTTGGTCAGAGTACAGCTGCTGTTCCTTTATCAAGAAGAGCCAGATGTGGTTGCTCAGGTTGGGATTCCTCCTTGTGAGGGGTTCCAGGTACGTCCCACTGGACACCCAGGATACCCAGAGGAAGACCCGGGACACGCGTTAGGGATTATATTGTCGGCTGAAATGGGAACGCCCCGGGATTCCCCCGAGGAGCTGGCCCAGGTGGCTGGGAGAGACAAGCCTGGGCGTCCCAGCTCAGGCTGCTGCCTCTGTGACCCGGGTCCAGATTAGCAGGAGATAATGGATGGCTGTACTCATGCAGAGGCAGAAAGGATTTGCATTATTCTAAGTCTCGAGAGCTTGCAAAGAATGGCCTTTATGTGGGATTGTCCAAATCCATTCAGTAAACAAGTTAAGTCATTTTTCCGAACGTTCAAGTCAAGTTCTAAGTTTCCAATGACTGGAACAAATTGCAAACATCTAGTTAATCTGGAATCCAGCATTGCTTTGGTCAGGGGTTCAGGCCTGTACCGCTGGTCCTCAGGCTTAATTCAGTATCCGTTAAAAAAATGACTAAAGTAAAATGTTAATCCAATTAAGATTATCATTAGACCTTTCTGTTCAAAGAAAAATAAAATGAACATATTTAGACATTTAACCATGTAGGCTCACCTGAGGAAGACTCAAGGTTAAGAAGTTCATGGTTGTAGAAACAGACACAGAACCAGAAACCAGATGAACCAGCTAGTTAAACTGAGTTTATCTCCAAAGCATCAAATGTCAAACTTCTCCATTTAATTTGGTTGAAATACAACAAACTAAAATAATGTGGAAGGTTCAGGTAGCTTTCTAAGGACTCCATACCATTCCTGTTGAGTTCATTGACACAATAACCTCAAACAATGGATTTGTTTCAGTCAGATGTTTTTCAGAACCATTGAATAGATTTGATTAAATTCCTAAAATTTCTCAGCTTGCCGATTTGAGCTGCTTATTAGGAAAGATTCAGCTTACTTCATGAGAAAACTGGAACTACTAATGGTTTCAAAAGACAGGAGACATTTAATGTACATAATTTGTCATATAAAAGCATTAAATTAGTCGGGTTGGCAGATATTACTGGTGCAGAAAGACTTTTAAGAAACGTTTGTTGAGCTTAAGAAGGCCCTGCTGAGACTTAGGCGGGCGAGTGTCAAGTTGTGGCAGGGAAATCCAAAATTTAAGGCTTTGGTGGGGATTGGCGAAGAACAATAGAAAGCTGCCAGGGAGACCACCCTATCTCAGTTCATCCCAGGCTTTGACAAGAAAACCAAGAAACCAGGAAATAGGAGCCAAAGGTGGGTTTTAAATTCTCCTCTCGCAGAGCTGACGCAAGGTGCCGGCAATGATTGATGAGAACACTTTCCTGTAAGGTTATGAGACTGGAGGAGAGCCATCAGGGAGCCGGTGCTGTGCTGGGATACAAAGATGAACATTGTCTATTCGCGTCAAACTTCTGTCCTCAATAGGAGAGATTGTTTTCCAATGTGTCTCAAGACAATCAATGAGAGCAGAGGGTCTGTGAGGAATGCATTGAGAAATGTCTTTTATAAAGACCGTGCAACAGCACAGGATACAAAAGAAAAACTCAATAAGATGTCTGAGTTAAGAGAGGACCGCAACCGGCTTCTAGAATCAGAGACGAAGGAGTGAATATGGGCTCCGCAGCTGGAACGCTTTCAGGTTCGATCAGGTTTCCAATCACTACCTCAATTTGCTTTAGCAGGATTTTATGTGACAGGATTTTTTTAAGAGGAGACTAATAGAGGCTTGTGTTAAAGTATGGGGGAGACTGCCCTGAAGTAAAGACTCCTTTTATACTGCAATATATGCAATATCGGGAATAGCTTGTCCTGGAATTTGTAAAAAAAAATTCAACAGGGAATCCATCTGGACCGGGAGCTTTATTGCTTTGCATGCTTTTCGTGGCAGCCACAATCTCTTCCATGGTTAGAGGCAAGTCAAGTTCCTTTAGCAACATTTTCGGTTTATCACAGGGAACTTGAGACTGTCAAGAAACTGATTCATTTCAGTGGAATCAGCTGGGGATTCGGATTTAAATAACAGGGAGTAAAATGACTGAAAAACCGAATTAATAGCAGTGGGATCCCGATGCAAAGCGCCTGACAAGTCCGTTATCTGGGGGATCATATGCGAAGCTGCCGGACGGCGAAGCTAATGAGCGAGAAGTCGGCTAGCATTATCACCATGTTCACAATAAGTGAAGCTTGATGGTAGGAGAAGTCGCTCTGCATCATTGGTGGTGATGAGATCAAATTCAGTCGGTAAATCAACCCGTTGTTTAAGTAAACTTGGTGAGGGGGAAATAACAATTTGTTAATCCAGATTAGTAGTATTAGCGCTAAGTTCTAACAGTTTTGCTTTACGCGTCTTATTCAAAAGGGCGGAGTATGAATGAGTATGGATGCTAAAAGCATTCCTCGTAAGAATGCTTTGAGTGACTCCCAAAGTAAAGAATATGAAATTGCATCGCTCTCATTCTGATGTATTGCAATAAAATCATCAATTTGAGCTGCTGTCAGGATCTGTGTTTTCCTGGGTGTTTAGAGTTTTTCTGTGTCCCTGAGTCTTCGTGTTGTCCTGTCTTCCCCTTGATTGTTTCCCAGGTGTGTCTCGTTTCTGTGATTACCCTCCCGTGTATTTAATGTCACCTGTGTCTCAGCGTCTCTGTCGGGTCCTTGTCAATGTGTTCTTGTCCATGCGTGTAGCCTGTTGCTACCAGTGCTGAGCCCTAGCCTTCCGCTCAACTGTGCTGCCAGGTTTTTTGGACTTTTGGAATTTATTTGAGCCTATTTTCATCATTAAACCTCCATCATTCATCTCATCTGGGTCTGCTGCGTTTCCCTCACCGCTTCCACCACCACAGCTCTTGACAGCTGCGATAAATATGTAAAACCTTTCATCTGAAAGAAGTAAAGGGTTGAATCTCAATGTTGAAAAGCAAACTTAATATCTAATGAAAACGGGGCATGATCAGAAATGACAATAGGGTAATAATTAACAGAACATTTGGAATTAGCTTAAAGTCGACAAAAAATGTAATCTATACATGAGAAGGACCGATGCAAGTGGGAAAAGAAGGACAATTTCTTGCTTTGGGGATTGTAAAATCTCTAGGGTTGCATGGGTTTCCTGTAAAAACACCAGCTTTAAGACATTTCAAATGTGCAAAAATCCTCGATCTCTTAATTGGGCTGCCCATACCTTTATGGTATATCCCACAAAAGCCCCCGTTTGTGGGATATTCACATTATTATCATTAGTAGATAGTAGGTTCCAAGTCTACTGCAGTAGAAGAAGGGAAAGAAGAAAGCTGGTGCACTGCTCCCCCACCACCACAAAAAAAGGGAGCAAAAAGAAAAAAGTAGAAAAACAACCACCCCCCGCATCGGGACCCCATCCCCAAATGATGAAGAACCCAGTGCAGACTCCACAAGGAGTCGGATCCCTAGAATGGATGCTGAAGGTTTTTAGCAATGTAGTAGCAGAAAAGCTGCAATTTGAGCTCCTGCAAACTCAGCAACATTCAACACTACTGTATGGCACATCTGGTTGAGTCCAAAAAACTACAAAATGTTAATTAAGTTGAGTCGGGTGATAGTAGCGGCGGGAAAAACACACCGAAAAGGGATAGAAAACTATCAAAAATGTGCCTAAAATAACAATTATTTCTAGTTGTTGCGGGAGCTCAGCCAGACACGTCCTACCCCGTCATTCGCTCCACCGGAAGACGACTAGGTACAAAGTTTTGTCAGTGTACAACAAACTTTAAATGTTTGAAAAACAAATATGAAAGAATGCAGTTAAGAAAACAACAATCAACTGCAGAAATAGAAAAAAGAAACGTACACAAATAGTTTACTTCCAGAGCCAACTGCACTGAAACATCAAACCACCATCAGTCCTCATCATCATCTCTATAACAGCTAAACCCCACAACCCTGAAGTGCTCTTTGGATTCCCTCCAGATGCAATCCATCTGTTTTGTTCAGTCACTAAGGTGAGACCAGTCACGTCGGTGAAGACGGTGACATCACCCTGATCATGGCTGCCATCCAGCATCCAGCCTCCTTCTCATTATTAACCAAGCAGATCCCTGACAGTAAAGCATCCCTGCAGAACACATCATCAAACCTCAAAGTGTGTTGTGGTATGACGAGTCTGAAAGTGCAGAGGCCCGACAACACTCCCCTTCCCTCTGCCTTCCTGAGAGGTTTCAGGTTTTACGGTCAGGAATGACATAAGGTCACAGCTAAAGCTGCTTTTAAAGTTAGGAAATGTGACTGTTTTAAACCAGGCTGCAAAATAAAAAAGTGCTCTGCAGAAGACCAAGAATCAAAGTCTTGGAAGTTGTAAACTTGGGTTTAGTTGTTATGAACAGCATCATCCCATTGAGTTCCACTAGAGGGGTGGATTTAGTTCTGGACTCTGGGTAAGGGTCTTCAGTGTTCTACAGAAACCTGAATAGTCGTCCATCCAGCGTATCCTTCCTGGTTCTCTTCATCCTGCTGTTAGAAGTTCTGAGAAGTGTACCTTTGCTTGACAATTAGCTGAATCTTTCCTAAAAGGTTTGTGGATCTTGAGCACTGTGTGGTTTTCACCTTGGCTCTCTGTGTTGGTGGCATTTCTCACTAGTCTCTTTCTCGTTGATGAACTCTACTGAGGTCTGCAGTGCTTTAGTTGTTCTTTTAAATTGTCTGACCTGTTGGATAAATTTCCATTGTACTTTTGGAGTAACTTTGGTAGGAAGGCCACTCCTGGTGATTGAACAGCAAATGTTTTCCTGTTTAGCAAATCGGTTGCGGTTTAAAATCTATACGATATTTTCACACCTGACAGTCCGGTAGACTCTGTTCAATTGGGAACCAAAGTTGCAACATTTCCAGCTACTGAGCTTCCCTTTCTTACGGCATTGTGTCAGACGAACCAAACGACCTGTTTCCCCTTTCGCCTGTGGGGGCGCTGCACCCAGAACCACTGGAGAAAATAGTACAAAAACCTCTGAAGAAGACACTGAGCGCAACTTAACATAGAATAATGTCAGACTTTGGTAGTTGTAGAATTTCTCTTTTGCCCAAGAGTCATTTCTAATGCTCGCACTAAACTCGTCCCTTTGTTTTGGTTGTATTTACCCAGAACACCCTGGGGCATAGTCTCCTACTTTTTTAGCGGCCTCCAGTAGAGACCGCTCCAAAAGAAGCGGTCTCTACTTAGCATTCACATATGCATTCAAACCGCATCAAAGTTCATTTTAACTGATTGATGTCGATAACCTTTTTCCCCATAAAAATTGATTTCACCTTTGGACAACAGCTTATTTGTATTTATTTATTCATTTGATCTTTGGCAAATATGTAAGTGTAACATAATGGCAAAAACAGAAGGAATCTTTTGCATTATTTCCCTTGATCAATTACAAGTAGGAAGAATGAATGGTGGGTCTCACCCTTTGTTTCATTAAGTTAGTCTTATTAGGCTTTCCACAAGATGGGCACACCCAGATATACCCTGACATTACCGAAATTACCCCAATGGAGCACATCCACGGCCACAGCGTGTGCACAAATAGTTGGTTGCTGCTAGAACAGCTATAATTGGCTATAATTGTTATGTACAATGATAGCATTTAGACTGACATTCAGATTTTTGTTTTCCAGACTCGCAGATATAGACAAGTGGTTTAAGTCCGCTCCCAAATCAGACAATTCACTTCACTAAACATAATACTGTTGCAGCCCAACCGTACATCTTTTCACCGTAAGTCAGAGACAATCGGAGGCAAATTTCCAAGTGCTCGTTATCACCGAGGACAACAGGAAGAAGTCGGTTTTCCAGGATCCCAAACCGTCGCCCAGCCTTCTTCTCGTCATCCTAAAAAGCAGAATGATGTCAGTGTCACACAGACAGCCAACTCCTGAGTCACACCCTATACATGCTCAACGACTATCATCTGCATTCCTGCTGGACGCTGGAGGTGTGGGCCGAGAGGACGGACCGGGCGGGAGGCTGAGAGAGAAGCAACACGACCCGCACGGCATGTAGAGGTTGTGGCTGCTCACATGTCACCTTACTGAGAGGGTCACCGCAACGCCATAATGGACGCATCATTAAAGGGTGACATTGCCTCTTCTCCCAGACATTTTAGTTAACAGGAAACAGGCACTCTGTGGGAATATTTTTGTAAAAATGGTGACACACAACACATTCTAATGTCTTCATTCATTTGAATTTTCCTCAGCAGATGAGTTGTGTCTTGTTTCTAATCGTCATCATCCCACAAATCTGAGGCGCCGTTCCAGGGAAGAACCGTGACTGGATTTTCTGAGGTGCTGTTCATACTTTGGCTGCCGGACAAACCTCATGAGAGCCTCCAGATAAATGACTAATGAGGACATCTGGAGATGTTGGTGGGAGGTGTGTCGTCCGGCGAGGAAACAGAGGGAACGGTGAACGAGCACAGGCCGAGCAGAGACTGGAAGCTTTAGGAGGAGGAGATTTTTGAGGTTCCAGCAGGACAACAATCCCAAACACACATCAGAACCGGTTTCCCTTAACTTTAACCCTGTAGAAAAATTGTAGATCGTTGTTAAAAGCTGAGTTGGAATCAGGAAACCAAGCAGTTTATGATGCAAAAAGTGCGTAAAAATTATAATACTATTGAAAGCTATAAAAAGCATGAGAATGAACTGAATATTGTTGGGTGTACATGTTCAAACACTGGTGAATTATTTTGTATGCGGATTAAAACTCACACGTCTAAAATGCTGAAGCATAATGAGGCGGGAAACGGGATTTTAAAAGTTTCCTTGAAACTTGGCGGTTTGCGCTCTCAGTCTAAATTTGAGCTTCCTTCAGCTGCGTCTCTATGACAACAGCAGTGTGATGAATGTGTTTCACAGAGGACTTTTGGATTCCCCCCTCCACCCCCCACTCCTTTAAGAAAGGACGAACAGATTGTGAATCTCATTTCCTGTGTTTAGAGATGCTTCATGTCTGATGAGTTTCCTCAGCTCAGCAGGCCTTTGCATTGGCCCAGCCGTCCTCCTGACGGGAGCAGGACTTTAAACGAGAGCTGCTCATGTTCTCCTACAAAAGTGAGCAAGCATTTACTTTACGCCAGCTGAGTTTGGAATAAATGGCTGCTGTGGTTCCAGAGTCATGTCTCCAGGTCAGCCTCTCTCCTCAAACAGCCTGTTAGGTCTGAGCTGTGATGCGGAACCCAAACATTAACGGATTAGGCAGATCGGGGCTGCACTCAGTAAAGTGGCACCTTCCCTCGGCACATTAATAACTCTCTGGTTCAGAGGCAGCTGTTCCTGGGTTGACTTACAGCAAGCAGTACAGGTGGAAGTAAATGGTAAGAAGAATCCCAGGATTTTGATCCAACTCAGCGAGTTCGGCTCCTTGAGATGAGACTAGATAGCGGCTCTTATTCGTCTCTGCAGGCCGTTCGAGATCAACGCTGATCCGCCATGAAACCATCAAAGAGGCTGATCTGCCCGGCTCACCTGACGGCTGCACAGATTAAAGAACACGCAGCGAACGGCTTCGCCTCGTTTGTTCCTGCCGGCTTAATGAGAGATCTGTTGTCTTTCGTGGGAAGTTTTCTCTGTTTGGTTCTGCTGGTTGCGTCCAACCCGTCTACACAAACAGCATCCGCCTTTACATCAAAGATGGCTAACAGTTATCAGCTGAACCAACCGAGGGACAAACTTCTCTCTTCACCTCCCTCTGCCTACAGTCGCCATCTTTTGTCAGTCTGTAAATTACAGTCTCTGTCCGTCTTGCCGGTAATCTCACATCTCTCAATGTTTGGATGACGCGTCTTCACGGCTATGCACTTTGGGACTATTTGTTCAAAGGAAGCAAAGTCGAGGAAAAAAGAAAGTGTATTGTACAAGCCAATAAATATTTTCTTTTTCTCGGTTTAAAGGGAATGTACAGTCAATTTTTACAAACTCTTCTTTTCGATTCAGACTTGAGGCTCATGTTTACGTTCATTTCCATGATCAAAATTGAGAAATATCTCAGAAGGTGCAAAAGAATGAAAACTATCACAAGAACAGATTCAAAAGCTGCCAAAGACTAAACCTTAATGTTAAGAATCCATGTCTAACTCCGTGTTGATTTGGTCAAACCAGGAGAAAAGTTGTCCTGCAGTCCTGGCAAATTATGCTAGCAAAGAAAAAAGTGCTAGCTTCATTTCAGGATTTGATGGACTTTGGTATTGCCAAGTTAAAATACACTGTAGAACTTTGAGCATCATTCACTCAGTGCATGTTTGACTTGTGTATAATCTTGACCCGGTGTGACTGACACAAAGTCCAAACTGTGCACCTAGTTCTTACTTTTAGGTTTCGTATCCTGGATAGCGAACAAAGAAGTTCATTTAGAACACTGAATTAATTTTGAGAGATGTTATGATGAAAGCTGCATGGAGGACTTCAAAAGTAATAGAAATTATGAAAACCACAACAGTACTGTAGGTTACCGAGGAGGAATTTGCCTTCCCTGGATATGCCTCTACAGTAATTTAGACTCTGCAAGTTACCATCACAACGGGTCTACAGCCAGAGCATGGCCATAAAATCCAATCTTGGCCATAAAAGGCCAACAAACGTCCTCGTGAGATTTTCTAAGCTGGCAATCAAAATCATGAGCCACTTTAATGGAAGAACACACGCTGAGGCCCAGGCTGAGATCAGAAACTACAGACGAGTGGCAGTGTAGGAAATCTGGGAAGCAAAAAGGAGGGGGGGAAAGCATTTGATGACAAGAGTTTAAACAAATTACAAATACAAGAACATGGAGACAAAGTCAGGGGCAGATGAAGGAGAGCGGAGAATTCCTCCCTCTTCCTCCTCGTCTTCTGACAAGGAGGAAGAGACACGTGGAGCCGATTACAAGACGATGATGTCATACACATGCATGTCAGGTAACCAGGCCCTGGGCTGTGTATCACACCTGTGTGTGTGCGTGTGTCAGAGAAAGCACTGAACAAGACCAGACATCGTCCGGGACGAAGCCGGGAGAGAGATCCCAGTCAGAGGGAGACGATGGTGGGACCTTCAGACAGACCAGCGTTCATCTGAGACGGACAGATAGGAGACAATAACAGCCTTCCATCGGGTTTACACATGAATGATTTATCAGACCACTGCTTTAGTCAGTGTACACGCACACACAGGATTTAAACGTTCAACTCAATTATGTTAATAAATCAAAGAGATTGAACAACAAGTCTAAACAACAGCCTTTGTCATATGCAGCTTGTGTGACATTAGCTCAAAATTACACTTTTTTATAGAAGCCAACTTAAGGCTGACATTCTTGGCTCTTTCTCCAAGAATGGAGAACATCTATTGCAAAATTCTTTCCATTTTCTTCCTTTCCATTTTGATTTTTGATGCATAGAACTCATAGAAGCGCGCTAATAAAAAAAAAAAAAACATTATTTAGCATATATTGTCACTTTTCTAAAATAATGGCCGCAGTCTTTTCAAAAAAATGATTTATTTATTCATGCCCAATACATGTTTTGGAAAAATGTTTTTTTTTTGTTTTTTTTTTTTGTTTTTCAAAAAACACTTTTTAGGAAAAAAAAAAAAAAAAGACTGTGGCCATTATTTTAGGAAGTTGATGAACTAACTCCGCCGTAATCCGACATTGCTGATAGATGATTCGAATTAATCTGTTTTTTGTTTTTTTCTAGCACATTCTACAGATGTGTTTGGAAACTCTTACCCACTTGTTTAGTTAAACCCCAGGTGGCCACGCTGTTTTTTCACCGTTTGTCTTGACAATGACAGTGGACAGAACTGTAAAAAAAAAAGAATTTGCATCCTCAGAGATTTTCTTTTTTTGGAAACGCTGAAAATAACCCCGCCAAAAAAGACTTTCCAAACCAAACTGGTCCTATGTGGAAAACCTTTTCGCTCAATTAACTCCAAGATAGCAAAGAAGATAACTGGTGACGGGTTCAACTGCTGTGGAGGATTTTTTTTTTCCCCCCCAACTCTTCACGACAGAGAAAATTCGGTAACACTTTTATTTGAAGGAGGGATGAGGGGGCATTAGACTGACATTATACTGTCATAAACGTGACATAACAATGGACATGAACATGAAGGAGCATTCATGAATGTTTACGACTGTTGCCGTGAAATGTCATTCGGTAAATAACGGCACTATTAATGCAAATTTGCACTAAAAGTTGCATTAAAAGTCCATTGAAAGTGTCAAATTTGCATTATTTGGTTAATAATGACCTTTTCAATGCAAGTTTATATAAAAACTCTACTAAAAGTGTCAACGTTGCATTAAAAGTGTCATTACTTACCGAATGACACTTCAGTCATAAGCACTCCTTCATTTTAATAACATGTCATGTTTATGACAGAGTCGTCTCAGTCTTATGCACACCCCTTCAAATAATGTGTTACCGAAAATTCCAACGTGTCGAAATGATTTTTGAGCTCAAATCTCTCAAAGGTCGGACTTTCACTACACCATTACAGACTTCAGCTGTTCGAACATAGAGATGTAACAAGATCCAGAGAGATGAGATGTTTTGAAATTAAAACATCAGCATCTTTCGGACGGAGTTGTGACAGGAAATGCCTCGATTGCATCACCGCTTTAACAGCCAAAGGCGAAATGTCTACATCGCAATCACAGCAATAGCAACTGGCAATCGCAACTTTGGACGAATTGCCCACTTGACTTGTTTTTGTCGTTTGGAGACACGTTAGGTCATACCAAGAGTTTGTTGGAGACAAAAGTTTTGTTATTTGCAAAGCGGAGCCCAAACCTCCACATTATTCTGCACAGAGTCAGAGCAAGAGTCATTCCTTAGTGGTTACACAATACCTCTTCATCTCCCTACTATTTGTCATCTGGCAGAGGCTTGTCACAGCAAACATGTTCATGTGGCCTGCTCCCATGTTTGATCCCCGACATCTGTTTCAAGTGTGCATTACTCAGAGCCCTCGATACGTCCAGGTCCCGAAATAGAATCCAACTTTGGATGACCAAACTGTTTGTTCCAAGAGCAAACATTGTGCTGCAGAGGAATGGGAACAAACACCGGAGTTTAGAGTTGGAGCCTCATCGACGGGGTTGACGGATTGCCGGGCTCCAAACATGGCACAACACTCTTGTTTGAGGTGACTGACATCAAGCGTTGGGTTACACAAGTGTTGCACAAGCAGTTTCATAAATGCAGAGGAGAGATTGAAGGAACGCTTTGTTTAATATCAACATTAATAGGCAGGAGGGCTGAGAACCAGGACAGGGTGTTAGGCTGGACTGGTTATGCTTCTTTCTCAGTCCCTAGAAACCAGTATTAAATATAGGACAGCTGTCATATATAGAATAATAAATAGTCTGCCTCATCTGTCTGTTTTTTTTTTTTTAAATGTCTTAAAGAACAAGTCTCCATCTCCAAACCAAACCCAACTCCATGTGTTTGCATAGGCAGCTCTGGGAAGTTCCTGCTATCTTTGGCGCGGTCTTGTTCTCGCTGCCTATGAAAACGCTTTCCACACTGCCTCATTCATTGTCCTCCAGTAACCGTCTCCTCCAATTGGTTCCAAGCGGCGTGATTAATTCCCATTTCTTACATAAGCCAGCAGGTCACACCAGTTCAGCTTCAGTTAGTTTCTGAAGCGAATCGGGAGCGATACTCAGGAAGAGACCGCGTGAAATTTAGCAGTTTCGACTTTAAGGATCATCTTTGACACAGTTGGCATTAAACCCGAATGACTGTCATTATCTCCCTATTGTCTCCTCTCATTATGGTGTGCTTGATGTTTGACTGCCATCGGAAGGAATTAATGATTGAAGAAGACCGTCATTGAGTCATCTCTGGTGATGGTCTAGCCCTGCTGAGCTGTGGTGTGGGGGCTTCACTTTAATTCCCGTATCCATAATGCTTTTTGCTTTACATAACAGCCTTACCCTGTCATTTTAGATAAATCCCAGGACTCTCTATTTCCATCAGCTTGCCTGGCAAGACTCGTAACGTTTAGCAACAATGACCTCAGCCATTGTGAAGCCGTGACATACTCTGCTCAGCGGTTTGGAGGCAGGAAGACTTTTCGGCCTCGTTTTTCCAAGTTCAACATTCGGCCTAAAGAGCGCCGAGAGAGAACGCCGTCTTTTTACAAACTGTTCAGTGGGAGGGAACAACCGGTGACCATTCGTTAATATCACTGCACACCAAAGCGTTAGCTGCTGCTGTTTCAACTGGCGGTTTTTCAAGAACAACTTGCTCGTTTGTTTCATGCACCATCGGGTCCCGTTGTTGGATGAAATGGGCCCATTTTTCACCCGACAATAGACACTGACAGAGGAACCACCTCCCTGACAGACACAAGACCTGCCTGTTATATGACAAAAGGTGACTCACGGTAGGAAGAGTCCTCCAAATGTGGATTTAGTCAGCTATTCGGACAGAGTTCGCTGAAAGCGTTCTGAAGGATTAACAATGTGGCGCTGATGCAGCCGGCTTAAGGTACGACTATGAATTGGCAGGGAACTCCACTGTTTTGTTTGTGAGCTTATTCCCTAAAATCCACATTAGTACATCACATTAGTACAGTCAATACAACGAAGCAATCACTATAAAATATTTTATAGAACAGCTGTGTATTAAATATGATACTCGAGGGTTTATGGGTTGAATGTGTTTTTAATCCAAACCATGGCATTTTTAACGCATACATTTTGTATTTTTTTTCAATAGAGAAAATATGACTGTTTAAACCCATCATATTGATGTCAATCAAACCCATTTTTGGTAATGCTTTTAATTGTTACTTATTGGTTTTATTATTATTGGAGCCTTGTCCTGTGTTGAAGGACAATACAGTTTGTCATGTATCAATTATGATTATAGAAATTAACCTAGTCAGTGGAAAGTGGTGATAAAAGTGTGTCAAGTGTTTCCATGATATTATCTTTTACTCCAGATAATTATATAACCTAATGTATCAATTAAGATACAAAGAGCAAACAGGTGGTGTTTGTACATTTCTTTCTTCTTAAAAGTTTCACACTTTGTTAGCCGTTTGTGTTCATTTACTGATAAAGAAACCAATGGTGGGACAGGAGTATGACAGAAATCATAACCATTAATAAGGTAAAAAAAAAAAAAAAATGAACATGGTTGTAATTTATAGCCCAAAAAAGTGGAGTATTTCATATGAAAGGGTGGAAAATCATTTGCATCATATGGCGTATGTGATATTAAAATATCTGTAAATCACCAAGTTTAACTGAATTTGACCTTCTGACTCCTGACGTATGACTGAGCTCTTCAGATGGATGTGTACTGCTTTTCTCTTTGGCTGGTCGTTTTTGCGTGGCGATCAGGCTGACCCGCGCAGAAATCCTGATTCCACATCGCTGTCATCACCGACCGCAAAATGCAGACGAGCTGGTGTACAGCATCAAGATCCCCCATGAACCTAATCAGTAAAACTCTTTAAAGCTCACATATGAGAACTCCACTTTCGTCCAAGGCTTTTCTTAACTTTACAAAATGATTCTTGTGATTTCCTCTCTCTTTTGGCCCCATAAATGTCTGGATTTGACGGGAGCCAGAAGGAAACACTGAAACCCAAACTCTCTCCTCTCTTCACACGTCACAGCTCACCTCCTCGGCTAAACGCTCAAACGCCGCTCTCAGCGGCAAGCACTCCTCCCTTCTTGAGAGCTTCCTGCAATGCAAAGTCCCATATAAGGGCATGCTGATGATGTAATGGTCCGCGGGCAGGGAGCACATATTGTTTGGTCTAACTGTAGGAATGCCCACATTGCAGCTGCTCAGAGTGAGAGCCGTAGACGGAGCTGAGGGGTCTTTACGGCGAGATAATAAAGTCATAGCAGTAAAGCTGGGAGAGCAGGTAGGCACAATGGATGCTGTCATTTATATTCAAGATTAAAAATGAACTATTCTAAACAAGCTGATAATCAGGAGTTAGTTCCCTTCCTGTTGATGTGCTTGTAGTTTTGTGTTATTTCAGGAGAAAGTCTTTTTTTTGTTGTTGTTATAGTTTTTTTGGGTGTAAATATGGATATCAGGAGGATGTTTATGTGCGGTTTGACTTCATATTTTAACTAAATGTGGAATGGTAAAGTCATGGCTGTGCATTTTACAAATTGGCAGCATTTCTATGATGGCAGAAATCAAACAAAAAGCTTTCGGAGAAGCACAGAAAGAAACTTTAAAAAAAAAAACAACTGAATTTTGCTTTAAATACCTCATCGTATCAGAGATCTGTTGATCCAAGCAGATGTGTGTTTGGCGTGGTTTGTGTTCAGCCGCTGATCAGGCTGAAAACGTTCAAAACTGGAGTCACAGAAGTGAAGTTGAAAACGTCAAAATGAGAGGAAAAAGATTTTGTATTGAAACCTTTTTAAACTCCCTTTAAAACATTTTCTTTTAATGTCTATCCAGATGAAAAATAATGCTGCATTGTTTTTGTTTCCTCAACATATTTTTGACCAAACTTATTTTAAAAAGGCATATAAAAGCATGCCTTTTTAAATGCATAAAGTAATATTTAGTGAGCGTATTTTAAATGAAAGTTTGAGGTTTTTAACCAGAAGTTTGACATTTAAATTCACTTTGAGAAAATTCATGCTTTATATGGAAGTTTTCATAAAAAAAAAATTGAATAGGGACATTTGCTTGGTTTTTGCCTTCTTTTTAATTTGTACCATGACAGACATTTGAGGTTATGTAATTGTAAAAACTAAAACTTTTAAGCAGATATATTTTTGTGGGGGTTTTATCACATTTTTTTTTTCAGTTTTAAAACTACATCACATTTATTCCAATGCATTTCGTATTTTTATGGAAAAGACAAAAATATTTCAGAAATACTTAGACAATACAAAAACCACACATTTGATGTCACTGCTCTAATTCACGTCAATTTTATTTACTAATTGCAGTCGTTTTTGGAGGAATTTTGCACAAAACTAATTTAATAGTTCTTTACAGTTGACTTTATGTTTATTTGGTATTTTTGACAAACGCATTTTGTGTTTGTGTGTCAGTGAAAACTTTCCTCCATTTAATGAAAAGTAGGACATAATTCCTACATTTTGATTGCCCTCTGGAGGCTGACCCTGCATGTGCTCGGCCTTTAAACGCAGCCGCTGCACGGCATCAATCATTAGCCGTTCTCTATAACCGAGACACAGCTGAACATATATAACCTAAGCAGCTGTGGCGAGGGCCGGACATGCGGCGCACGCTGTGCCGCTCGGGGCGACGGGCTGAGCCACAGTTTCCAGCCTCAGACGTCCTGTAGAGAGGAAGCCTGCTGGTGAGAACTGCTCCCGCCTGGATGCTCCTTCCCCTCTCTAATAGGATTTAATGTTTGCTAAGCTCACGTTTAGGGGGGGTGGGAAGGGAAAACCTGATATTTTCAACAAAGCCAGAAACAATCCGGTGCAGCCCGCAAACTCGTCAAATCGCTCCGTGCAAATAATTTTTCCATGACACATTTAAGACTTAGGGTGGTGGTCATAGATTCCTTCAAGGGAGCTGGAGCGGCCTGCAGTGTGGGTGGTAAAGGCATGATGCTATGCTATGTATTCCTCCATGCTAACATGCTTTCAATATGAGAGGAACTCTGCTTAAAATCCAGATCTGCTGCTCGGTGCGCGTTCTGGTCCAGAGGTCAGCGACCTTGCCAATCTAGAGAGCCAAAAAAAAAAAAAAAAAAAGTCTGGAGCTCCAAAACCTACAGATGCTTGTAAATAGCTTCTTTATATAAAATATGTTTTATGGTTCAATTTAAGAACCAAATATTTATCTAAGAAAACATTCTTCTTTATCAGCGGAAGGTGTGATGTTTAAAAATGAGAGAGAAAGCGGCTGAACAAACAAAAGTATTCCAGGTATCATCTATCTGCTTCTGCTGCAGAGATGACTAGTTTAGATATTACTGGCAAACACATAGAAAACCTGCTAACATTGTCATGTCGGCTTCAGAGTTGTTGCACTGTTGCCTAGTAGCAAGGAGGTCCTGGGTTCAAATCCCAGCCTGGAGTTGGCAAGTTCTCTGGGAACTTTGGTTTCCTCTGACAGGTCAAAAACACGACTGTTGGGTTAACTGAGCTCTCTCCTCAGGTGTGTGTGTGTGAGTGTGTGTGTTTATCTCTACAATGGATTGGCAGAAAAAAAAAAAAAAACATTCCTGGTGTCATTCTGCTGGAAAACCAAGCTGGACCTTTTCAATCTAAAAATGCCGTGGCGCTTTAAACCTGTTAAAAGCCGCCGTGGACGGCATGAAGGGCAACAAGTGGTTTGGTTTCTGACGTCCCCTCTGCATGGTGGTGGTCCACTCACCGCACATGTACAGATCACATCATCTGTTAGCCACTTCATGTCTGCACTCGGTGGAAAAAAAAAACAACCAAACAACACATCACAATGTTTTAACCAAAACATGCTGTTTTATGTCGAAGCTCTACTCCAGTGAAGGACTAACAGAAATTTGCTCTTCATTAATGGCCAAAATAGGATGATATGATGTTCACTAGATCAGGATCTCGCTCTAAATTTAGACTTTGTTTTTTGGAAAACAAGCAATCAGCAGAGAATTTTGTCCTCCTTTATTGCAAAACGCATCCCTCCTTCTATTTCAGCCGATGACATCACCCAAAAACCAGCAGGAACTGAGATAAGGCTTTGAGTAAACAATGATTACAGATGGGTTTACCCGAGAGATGTGTTTGTTTTAAACGTCTCCATAGCAATAGTGCGTCTCCATGCACACAACCTGTTTCAAAAGCAGCATTTTTTTTTTTTTTTTTTAGCACATTTGCCCCTGAATGAGACGGCTGCAGTTTCCCCTTTGATTTATGACCCATGAAGAAGTTTAACAGCCGCCATGATGGTGACAAAGTCAGAAAAAAACATCCTGGAAACTGGGAAATTCATCTCAAATTCAAATAACATTTTAAAAGTCAGATTTAGCTAATTTATTATTTAGCTAATAAATGCTAAAAATACCTGTATTTTTATTTTTTGCCATGTAAATGTATGAAACTATCATTTGCCGTTTAAACCCGGATGTAAGAGGAAATGGATAAAGTACAACAACAACAAAAAAACACACACATTGAAGGATTTAAAAAGAAAACAAAACAAGTTTTTAAATTTCTACATATTTTTTCTTTGTCGTATTTGATTTGTTTGATATGTTTGGAGTTTTGTCAACCAAGTAGATCGAGGCTGTATGCATTCATATATACAGTATTAAGCCACAAAAAAAAAAAAAAAACCTGCTTTTGTGCCAATCCATAAAGTAGTGCCTAAAATCCCAGGACTAACTCATTTTATTTTCACCAGATTTTCTATAAAATATATCATCATTTTTTTTTGACACTCATTTTAAAAAAGTTCGACATTTTGTTACGTTTCATGTCAATGAAGAATCTGTTGCAGAAGGCGACTGCAGCCGTTTTTAAACAAGTTTTTGAACAGCACAAGGTTTTTGAAGAAAGTGCTCACTTTGATGCATTTGGCATAATTGGGTTGAAAAACACCAAAACATCACAGTATTGGAAAAAAAATGAAGCTCGGAAGAGTAAAAGTATTTTTAAATGGCCACAGAATAAACTTGAACCCCACACTGGCTACGCAAATGAGCTCCGTTTTGGCAGTAAACATTACAATATAATATTTTACTGGCCGCGTTGTAATATCCAGTTCTTATTTCCCCGTTTGGCAGCCGTCAATGAGAGACATGACACTGCACCCACGGCCCTGACATCATATATCACCCAGCTTCTCTGAGGAGGTTTCTATTTAAACTGTGGAGCAGGGGGAATTCCTTTAATTGCAAAAGTAGAAGAAGAAAAAAAAAAGAAAGAGAGAAGAAACGGGTAGGGCAGGCGGTGGCGGTAAAGGGTGGGGGGGCCGGTGCAAGAGGAACCCCTCAATTATGGGATTGTTTCATGCCAGAGGGCTGTCTGTGTGGAAATGCCTGGCAGCTGCTTCCCCCTGAGGGATCAATGGGCTCAGCGGCAGACGCCCTGACCGGCTTACACGTCGCGCTGCATCATGTGGAACGCGCAGAGCTCTTAACACAGAACCATCTGGTCAAATTAGCCATTAAAAACGACAAATTCTCTCCCCGAAGAGCTGAAATCGGTTAACCTATACCTTGGTGAGCTAAAGTGTCAAAATAAACTTGCTGGTGTCGCGTTTTCAACACTACACTCCGTGCTGGAGAATGTCTGATGTTCACACCGAGCCTCGCTGCCCTTGCGCTGCTGCAGTCGTGGAAAGAACTACGCCCTGTGATTTAGCAGCTCCATCAGCAGGAACTGCTAGTCGTCACTTTACGGCTTTATCACGTCCTCAATATTGCCTCAGTTCCATGGGGTTTGCATAGGTTGCGCCATAGAGTATGGACTTTGACTGGGGCATTGCAGGTTCTTGATTTTTATTCTGCTGGGATCATTGTCCTGTTGGTGGTTGTTGGATTCATTCAGCTGTGTTGTTGGTAACCTACTTTTTTCAGCCATTTCAATGGCTTGCTGTGGTTTTTTTTTTTTTTTCATAAATTTGGCATTGAACATGCTGGCTGACGCCCGGAAATTCTGAGATGGAGCTATTTGTTTTATTACTTTGAACATTTGAGGTTAACATTCTTCAATGTTAACTCCTAGGAAGATTAAAAACGGTCCTAAATGTTTAAAATGGAAAAATCTCTAACTTGAGAATGATGAATTTCCACTTTATCCCCTAAAAAACTTCATATCTGGTATTTATTTGAGGAATACTCCTGCTTTTCACGTTGAACATGATCAGGATAATCCAGTACATTTCCTGACTTCTACTATTTCCTTCAAATTTAATGGAAAAAGCAAAAAAAATTAGCTGTTTTTATCATGGCAGCACATCTTGAGCTGCTCAAACATCCACCCAACAGTTGAAAACGCCGCTTTTCTGTTTTCATATGAGATGTAGTTGGCAACAAGGGAGAAAATAATAACCACACAAAACCCATGACCGCCAAACTTCTGCTGTTTTAATGTGTTAAATTTTCTGTGACATAAAGACTTTACTCCTCCACAGCCATGATGAGAAAATAACGGTGTTTGTGTATCAGTTATCAGAAATGCGGCCCAAATTGTAGATAGAATTTACCAACATTATACTGATAGATTCTGTCAACTTGACATTTGGGTCCAGTTGATATCTATTTGCAGGTATTTTGTCCATACTCAAATGTCAAGTTGATAAATTGCATCTATAAATATAGCTATTGATTTCCATCTAAGTGCAGTAAAACATGTATAGGCTATAAATCAGTTTCTTTAAATCAAATGTTTTCTGTTTTCACAGGTTGAAGCTGTTAATTGATCAGGAAAAGGCATACCAAGAACGAAAAGACCAAGAAAACAACAAGAAGGCAGAAAGCCTAAAGGAAGAGCTGACTAAACTCAAGTCTTTCGCGTTGATGGTTGTGGATGAACAGCAGCGTCTCACTGAGCAGCTAAATCAGAAAACAGTCAAGGTCCAAGATCTCAGCGCCGGATTCTCTCAAGCTCAGGAAGAGCTGAGCTCGGCTAATGCTCGTCTGCAGGAAGAGGAGCAGAAAGTCTTTCGCTTAGAGGCTGAGCTGCGTGAGCAGGCCAGTCGACACCATCAAGATCAGGAAGCCATGACTGCCAAACTGACCAGCGAGGACGCCCAAAACAGACATCTGCGCCAGAAGTTGTCGGCACTCAGCCGGCAGCTGGATGAGCTGGGGGAGACCAATAAGACCCTGAGAAGAGCCGAGGAGGAACTGCAGGAGATGAGGGACAAAATTAGCCGAGGCGAGTGTGGAAACTTGAGCCTCATGTCGGAGCTTGAAGAGTTACAAAAAAGAGTGCTTGAGATGGAGGGGAAGGACGAGGAGCTGATCAGGATGGAGGACCAGTGCAGAGACCTCAACAACAAACTGGAGAAAGAGACCAAACAGAGCCGGTGCTTGAAAGCCGAAGTTGATCAACTGAACCACAGGATTACAGACTTGGAAAAACTGGAGGATGCTTTCAGTAAAAGCAAACAAGAATGCAGCTCACTCAAAAGTAACTTGGAGAAGGAGAGGACAGTGTCAAAGGTTCTGAGCAGTGAGCTGGAAGCTTTGAAAGTCAGAGTCAAAGAACTGGAGGCCGCTGAAGGCAAGGTGGTCAAGACGGAGCAGACCCTGAAGGAAGATCTGACCAAGTTAAAGACTCTGACGGTTATGCTGGTGGATGAGAGGAAAGCGATGGCCGAGAAGCTGAAACAGATGGAGAACAAGGTGCAAAGCAGCGCAGGCAAGCTTCAGGCTGAGCAGAACAAAGTTACATCAGTCACAGAGAAGCTGATAGAGGAGAGCAAGAAGGCATTGAGGTCAAAGGCAGAGCTGGAGGAGAAAATGTGCTTTGCAACAAAAGAGAGGGATGACTTGAAGGCCAAGCTAAGAACCGAGGAAGAGAGGAATAAAGATCTGGAATCTAAAGTCAATATGATGAAGAAACGGTTGCAGTCACTTGAGACAATTGAGAGGGAGTACCTGAGAAGCAAAGCGAAAGAAGAGCAACTCAAGACACCTCTGGCAAATCGTTTCCAGCAAGAAGACAACAAAGTCAAAGATTTGACGCAGGAGGTTGAACATCTGAGACGTAAACTAAAGGATATGAAAGTGGCAGAGGAAGACTCATTAAAAACGCCAGAATATGAAACACTGGAGAAAAAGTTTGTCAATGAACAAGAAAGAGCCAAAGCCTTGATGGAGGAGCTGGAAGTATCCAGAAAAGAGCTTACAATGTACCAACTGAATGAAAAGAAGGAGTGTAACCAAGAGCATGTCCTTTATAAACGCTTGAAGGAAGAGGAAGCAAAGTCTAGTCATCTGTCCAGAGAGGTGACGGCTCTGAAGGAGAAAATTCATGAATACATGGGAACAGAGGAGTCTATCTGCCGAATGAAAACTGACCACTCCACTCTGCAGAGAAAACTGACCCAGCAGGAGGTGAGAAACAAAGAACTCGCCCGAGAAATGGAGACGCTAACTCGAGAGCTGGAGAGATACCGACGCTTCAGCAAAAGTCTTCGCCCAGGCATGAATGGAAGGCGGTTTTCAGACCTTCATGTGTCGACCAAGGAGGTTCAGACCGAGCCACTTGACTTCATGTCTGCTGACAGCAAGACTATGGTTCCGCTGGAAAGAGCGGTGGTCAACGGTAAGCTGTATGACGAAAGCGAGGCTGATGATGGCACAAATTATAGCAACGAACTGCAGCTCACCAAATATAGCCCGTCACTTATGAACAATGTCAACAATCTCAACAACAACCTGAGGCGAGCAAGAGGCCCATTCCTCAAAACCAAAGACGCTGCCCATCAGGTGAACGGCAAAATGCAACCACGCCATAACGGCAACCACGTCCAGACTGGAGATGTGGTGTTGACCCACTGTCCTGGGCAGCCGCTGCATATAAAAGTCACTCCTGACCACGGACACAACACGGCAACACTAGAGATAACCAGTCCCAACACAGAAACCCTTCAGTCATTCACCAGCACCGCCGTCATACCCACAAGTGGAGGACCCCCCAAGCAGAGAATTACAATCATTCAGAATGCCTCGATTTCCCCTACCACAAAATCCATTTCTCCGACAACTAAATCTAAGTGTTCCTCCATCTCAGATGAACCGTGCTCCCCAGATAGGGCCCTATCACCTTCCACTATGACTACTTACTCCAGAGCCATGACCCCGGACTCATGTGGTTCTGTAACACCAGACCGAGCTATGTCGCCGATACAAATTGTCTCAGTGACAACAGGAGCGCAGGATCACTCCCTCCCCGCAGAGCCTGTGGAAGTCGTTGGTGGGCACGCCGTCTTCCGTGTCACCCCGGAAAGGCAAAGCAGCTGGCAGGTGCAGAGGTCCAACAGCTCGGGGTCAAACGTCATCACCACGGAGAATAACAAAATCCACATCCACTTAGGAAGTCCGTTCATTCAGGCCGTCAGCGCCCCTTCACAAGTCCCTGGACTCCAGGAGCAAAAGACTCAGATTATTGCAAACTGCAGCACTCCCGCTGCCAAAGGCAGCAGTAAAATCACGAGCAGCATCATGATTAAGCCCACATCTACCCCAATCCAAAGACCGTCACAGATTACAGTAAGTAATGCCTATGAGTGACCTCACAGTTCCCAAAACTCGCCATCCCATCCTTAGTTCTGAGTTCTATCATCTTTAGTGCTAACTAGACTTAGAACCTTGTCTGTTTCCCTTCATACATAAGTTTGAACAGAATGTTGGATGTTTTATTTTTGGTTTGTTTTGTAGTGTGCAATAAAATGATTACATTTTTTTTTTTTTTTTTAAATAACCGCCTGCATGAAAAGATAAGTACGATCTGCTTTGACACCAGGTTCTAACTCATGTGCACTTACTGTATTGTACTCAGTGGTCCATTCGCCATGTAGTCTGATTCACACTGATGTATCATGCCAGTTTTTATTCATCATATTTCACAAACTACATTATGTCTGAGCTGTTTGATTGTTTTGTTCTTTTTCTTTCTGTTTGGATAATTAAAGTGTGCAAAACAAAAAAAAAAAAGATTTTGTTTCAGTTTGTCATCCATGCTTGCTGATTTGATTTATCCAATAAAACCAGCATGCTTTGAATTCAATTAAAGATTAAAGCGGAAGGTAATTGTCTGCAGATTTCATTCTACTCGTTTTTGCTGCATGTTGACAGGGTTACGGCCCCATGTGGTCAGTTAAAAACCTCTTTCACAGATACAGATAGACAAACTCTCTTGGACGCTCACGTGTTTGCTTGCCTGACCTAAAATCATAGGCTGATGTCATAGTTTCTTAATGCATCCAGCGCCCAGAAACCCAGTGAGTGAAAATGAAAAGCAGGGCGATGTTAACTTGGAATTCCTTCGGAATGGAAAGTCGGTTTTAAACCTTTAGACCTTAACATGGTGCAACCATAAAGCTGCTGGTGGAGGGGAAACCATTGCTTGGCCCAAAAATAGCTCTGGACTTACATGTGTTCCTGAAGCACAGGCACATGAGAACTATTACTAAATTTAGTATGTTTTTAATTCTGTATTTTTACTTCTGTTTTTGTGATTTTTATTTTATTTAAAAAAAATTTGCAATCAAAATAACTGATTTTCATGGTGCCACTTAAGAAATATTTGCAAGGAATATTGAGAGATGTGTGAAAAAATATGGGGCTGAACAGTTGTGCGGTTGGCAGAGCTGTTGCCTTGCGGCAAGAAGGTCCTGGGTTCGATTCTTGGACCGGGGTCTTTCTGCATGGAGTTTGCATGTTCTCCCTGTGGATGCGTGGGTTCTCTCTTGGTACTCCGGCTTCCTCCCACAGTCCAAAGACATGCCTGTCAGGTTAATTGGGCTCTCTAAATGCTCTCGAGGTGTGAGTGTGTGTGTGTGTGCATGGTTGTTTGCCTCTGTGTTGCCCTGCAACAGACTGGTGACCTGTCCTGGGCGAACCCCGCCTCTCGCCTGGAACATTAGCTGGAGATAGGCACCAGCACCTCCCGACCCCACTAGGGACAAGGGTGTAAGAAAATGGATGGATGGATGGATGGATGGTGTGAAAAATAATTTCTCCCACTTTCATGGAGAACAGGGGAAAACAGCTTTTGCAGATCTTTTCTTTTCTATGGCCTTTCTATGGAATTCTGTTCGATTGGAGTCTGTTTAGTTCTCCTTCTGGGATTTTAACCCACTGAAGTAGATTTTATTGGCAGACTTTTAACCAGACAATCAGAAGAAACAAAGTCATATCAGTGGGAAAATCTGCATAAGGGTGAATATTACCAGAAAAAAGCCATAAAATTACTAGAAAAGTTGTTTAATGAGAAAAAAGCTTCAAAGGAGTTAAGAAGAACTGATGCGACCAGTTTGTTCGAAATGGGCAAAATTGTTTCAAAGTCCTGCTTCTGATGTTAATTTAACGCTGATGTACGAAAAGATGAAATATTTCTTTATTTGTAAAACCAAAGTATAACTTGACAACTTGCTCAACATTCCTCATTTGGGTTTGTGATTATTTTTCACAGAGACGTTATAACCTTTCTTCTTTATTTTCCTAATATCCCAGTTTTATTCTCATATTAATCCTCCTTTAATCTCAAATTATTACAACTTTTTTCTCCAATTTTAACAACTCTGTTCTGGATATTATGAAATTATTGTTACTTTATTCTCATGTTGTTACAACTTTGTTCCGGTCATATTCTGGTCATATGACTTTATGCTCAAAATATAACAACTCATTCTCAAATTATTACAACTTTACTCTTGAATTATTACAATTTTGTCCTGTGACACTATGATTTCATGTCATATGATTTTATTTTCATAATGCTATGACTTCATTCTGGTCTTTTTTTTCTTCGTAGCCTGGCTCTAATACTCAGTCACGCATTTTCAAACTTCTCTAAGCCAGAGAACAAACCTGAACGCAGCAGAACTCCATGAGGAGGCCAATATTTTTCACAGCGCCGCTAAGGCTGTAAAAGATCCCAAACATGCATCACTGTTGGAAAGACGTGTGAAGTAAATTCCAGCTCCAACACAACACACACACACACCGGTCACAAGATGATGAAATAAAACATTAAACTAAATGAGTGAGAGGAGGCACAGCTGTGGAAACCAGACCCAACGTCTGTCTGGGTGCGATGAAACCTCTCCGGGTCCAAACAAGATGCTATTCATTAGAGAACCACTTGATAAACCACCAGCAGCTGAGCCGTCCGTCTGCGACCTCAATTACCCCCCTGACTCACTCACCACTTATCTGATTCATAAACCGAGCTCATCGGGTTCAGCCGGAGGAAGATAAAAGTGTGCAGAGAGCCATAAATGTGACTTCCTGGAAGGCCGTTGCTCTAGAGGAACTCGCCGCGATGCTGCGTGTTATTAATAAAAATACCTCAAACATTCTGAGAGCAAAAAAAAAAAAAAACATAATAATGCGGCATAGAGACTGCAAGACGAGCACCAAACAGAGCTTGTGTTTGGTTGCTACAGCAGCAGCAGAGGAAACACTTAAGCTGCACTGAGACACCAGAGAACAGAACCTCTCTCGCTCTCTCTGTTTTCGGTGAAAACTCAGCAATGTCACGAATCCAAGATCCAAGAAACCAAGTGGCTCCTTGGTTCCTCTGGCCCATTAAGCAACACTTACGTACCTGACATTTTCCTCAATATCTAAGCATTTCCGAGGCGGTTTTTGGCAATTCCTCTGACTTTCACGGCACGTATGAGCGAACATGAGCTTCTGATTTGAGGATGTGTGATGAAACCGCTGAAAATGTCTCAGAGCAAACAGACAACACGCGCCCCTCTCCCCCGCTCGGACGTATAGACACACAGGCATTCAGGTTTCTTAGAATTCTGCACCATGATTGAGTCCGGAGCGTTGTGTACACGAGTGAAACATTTCCAGAGAACTGAGAAGAGGAAAAGGAAGAGGCTGCTATAAAGTGTTTAAGAAGGAAGTTGTGTTTTGTGCCACTTACATTCCCCTGGCAACCGTTAAAATGACTGCCAGCCACTGCTTTCTTAAAGTTATCCAGAGTTATTCTGTAGCATAAACCAACTTGTTTGCATAGAACTCCTCATGAATTAGCCAGGATCAAATAAATGCAAAAAGTCGTGCATTGGCTGTTTATGGCTGAGCGTGCAAAGCCGTGTAAGTGTGCAAATATCTAATCAGGGTTACTGCAAGCAGGATAGCCTCTAACCGGTCATTTCACCAACAAAACATAATAATAATAAAGACTTTCATGTTTCTAAGTGTAAATACAATACCTTACTATCAAATGTACATACAAAATACCACTTATTCAGTGACTGTGAGTCTGAAAAGGAGTATGATGAAGTTTAACTTATACACTGCCTGGCCAAAAAAAAAGTCGCCACCTGGATTTAACTAAGCAAATAGGTACAAGCCTCCTATTGGATAGGTACTGCATAGGCGATTATCTTTCAGCTGGCAACAAGTTATTTAACCCCAGCTGATGCAATGAGTAACTCCTCATTTCTTAAACAACCATGGCAAAAGACACATCCTGTGGTCGTGGAAAAGACATTAGTCTGTTTAAGAAGGGTCAAATCATTGGCATGCATCAAGCAGAGAAAACATCTAAGGAGATTGCAGAAACTACTAGAATTGGGTTAAGAACTGTCCAACGCATCATTAAAAACTGGAAGGATGGTGGGGAACCATCGTCTTCCAGGAAGAAATGTGGTCGGAAAAAAATCCTGAATGATCGTGATCGGCGATTACTTAAACGTTTGGTCAAATCAAATCGAAGAAAAACAACAGCAGAACTCAGGAGTATGTTTAATTGTGATCGCAAAAGCATTTCCACACGCACAATGCGAAGGGAACTCAAGGGGTTGGGATTGAACAGCTGTGTAGCCGTAAGAAAACCTCTAATCAGTAAGGCTAACCAGAAAAAAAGGCTTCAGTTTGCTAGGGAGCATAAAGATTGGATGTGGGTTTACATACACACACCTGCACGCAATTGCCCAAGTCATCCACAGTGCTGTAATTCCCAGTCAAACTCATCACCCCTGTTCATCCTTATACTTTTGAATATTAACCATGTTGAGTCTTTTCTTAAAATATCTCTCATGCTTGGACTTTGCTTCAGCTCTTTAGTGAGTTTATCCCAGATCTTCACTCCAAAGACAGAAATGTCATTGTTGTTCGAACATTCAAAGTTCTGAAGTTGAGGTTTTCTCTATAGTCATATCCCCCCCCCCCCCCCCACTCTATCGGTAAATAATTTTTGAATATTTTCTGGTAATAGTTTGTTTCTAACTTTATACATAAACGGTGCAGTCTGACACTCTACCAAATCTGGGAGTTTCAGGAAATAAGAATCTATAAATACGTTGTTGGTATGACAATAAAAATCAACCTTGTGAACTATTCGAATGGCTCTTTTCTGTAATGTGCATAATGGTTGAGGTGAAGTTTTGTAAGCGTTGCCCCAAACTTCCACACGGTAACTTAGATATGGCAAAATAAGTGAACAGTAAAGAATATGAAGGGCAGAGGAGTTTAGAAATTTTCTAGCATTAGAGAGAACCGCAATACTTCTAGCTATTTTAGATTGAACATATTTAATGAGGTTTCCAACAGATCTTATTATGAATCAATACTCCCAAAAATCAAATTTCAGTCCACAGTCACATTATCAAGTATTACTTGTAAATCGCTACGCCTTTTACAATTCCCGAATAACATAAACTCGGTTTCACCTAAACAATAATTTGTGAATATCAAACCACTTTTTCAATTTACATCACTCTAAATTCATTTCTACCAAAAGCTGCCGTAAATGTTCACCTGTACAACATTTTTTTCTGCAAATAAAACAAAATGGGGTGTTGTGGAAACCTCCTCCTTGTGTAGATCAGTTCTCCAGAGCCTTAATGACCCAATTATTCTATTCAGGTGGTGCAGCAGAGGCACATCTAAACGTTGCAGGGCAGTGGAACCTCCAGGACTGGAGTTTGACACCTGTGGATTAAAGGGTTCTTTGGAAATGGACTCTTCCTCCCATTAGGACTTGTATCTGCTACAAAAATTTATTTCAGCTGCAGGTCTGATTATTATTATTGCCCATTCTGCTTTGGAGAATAAATCAAGTTCAGATAGACTGAATGTGTTCTCTTTTTTTTTTTAGGAAGTTTGTTCATCATCATTGTTTGGTGGAGACATTGAATGTTTGTACAATTATTCCCTCTGCTTTAGGATGCTGTAAAGCTGGGAGGATTTTTTTTATGTTTGCATAGTTATGATGCATAACCATGGCAACAGGGTGTTGTCTTTACAATTGGGAGTAGTTAAGGAACAGCCCAGAAGCTTAAACAATAGCCGAATATAGAGCAGAAAGAGGAGGAGGAAGTTCAAACCGTCTCTCCCATCGATTGTAAAGGGCAAGGATCACATCCCCTACTCCAACATCTTTCTGCCCGACTTTCTAACCATACGACCAGAAAGAAATTTAAAGAGGGGTGGCAAAAGCAACCGCAAGTCCTGGTGGACCAAGTTTGTACCATTCTTGACTTCATCTCTTCCATCCATCTTAGCAAACACGAAGCTTCTCCCCTACTCCAACATCTCTATGCTCAACTTTACAACCTTCACTCCAGTCTCAACTCTTCTTTATCCTCTAACATGTTTCCCCCCCCCCCGAGCTCCATTTGTCAACTCTAACAAGCATCCACAGTCCTACTGTTTATTCCCTTAGCACGATACTGCCACTGCTGTGTTTCACCTTAGACATGGTGTGTTCAGGAAGTGTTCACATGCAATTCTGGTCTCTTGTTGAAAAACGACCTTCTTCTACATTTTGTTACATCCTCAACATTACTTATTCAAAACTTAACCCTTTGTGATCATCCATGACCAAACCTCTCAGTTGGTCACACTGGCTTTAATTTAGGTGTACAAGTTTGTGCTCTGAACATTAAAAATAGATATAAAAGATAATGAAAATTAAGTTTTACTTTTCTTCCACATCACTATTATGCACTATGTGTGTCGGCCCGTCACACATTATGCTTCATTGAATGAGCAATCATTCAGAAAGTGTGATCAGGTTTAATAAACTAAGAAGTAGTTTGCTTCCATCTAGTGCAGGGGTGTCAAGCTCATTTTCACTTTGAGTCATATCAAAAATCTGAATTTCTTAAAAGGCTCGGTTATGCCAATATCTGCTGGTAAAAGCCATTAAACTGTCAAAATATTAATAAATAGCTGTTCCTCCAGGAGTTTGTGATTGTTTTTGTGTTTTTTGGCAATGTGATGCTAATTTAGAAATATTTGTAAGGAATTTAGATGATATTTGAGCTAATATTATATATGATATTTAATATATGATATTTGATTGCTCAAATATGACATATTTGAGCTATTAAATACATGATATTTTAGTATGGCTGAGGCAGCAGTCACTTAAACTCAATGTTTTTACCTATTTTGAGAAACATTCGCAGTAAAATCAGAAAAAATGTGGGGATCTATTGATTTTGTGTGAATTTTGAGGATTTGTAAAAAACTGGAGGGACTTGATGTAATTTGGAGCCTAGAGGGCCACATAAAAAGCTATGGCGGGCCAGATTTGGCCCTCGGGCCTTTAGTTTGACACATGTGATCAAGTGGTTTGTGTAGGTACTGTGGCACAATTTAGAAAACTACTGTAAAATGTAATAACTTAGAATCTTTGTTTTGATGAGTCATTTGAAAATTGACAACCTTTAAGCAGGCATTAAGCATACTTTTTATTAAAGCTACATTTCTGTATTAAAAATGTTCCAATGTCTTCATTTGAAATTGCTTTAGTTGTAAGTGGAAAATTATCCCAATTAACAGAAATAAAGGTTTTCAAACATCAAACTGTGTGTAGTAACAGTATTAATGTATATAATGGGTTTCACTTAGTGATAGTTTCTGAAACAATAAATTGTAATTTTCTAACTTTTTGAACGGGTCTTAGAGTTTAGCCTGACATTTTAGAGTATGCCGCCATTTTTTGGTTCAAAAAGTACCGCGCTAAATTGTCGCCGTTTCTCCGTCAGATACCTCTCGAAGCATTCCGACGTCCGGGACCGACCCGGATCCCCAAACCAAAGGGGTTCGGCTCCCAGAAAAGCGCCAACAGCCCGGCGATAAACCCGGGGCCGCCGCCGCCGAGGCCGGCTGCCGGAATCGGGAGAGAGCCGGCCTCGCGCGCGAAGAACAGCCCGAACCTGCTGAACCGGAACCTGTGACGTCACTGACCCACGTAGCTGTCGTGCTGAATTAATAGTGACTTAATTAACAGCGACTACATGCAGCCGTTCACTGTCTGTGTCCTATTCTATTGGCTCGTCCAGTGACACACTAACTACTGAAAATGATCTGCTGCAACCGAATCACTCATCTGAATATGTCCATGCGAACAATGACATGAAAATATTAGATTGAAAGGCGTGATATATGTATTTGTTAAATGAAAAATTGTATGTGTATTTTTATGTGTCTTTGTTGTGAGATGCAGATAAAGAAGATGGATATGGGACGCAGAAAAACAGTGACAATAATGTACAGAAGTGATGAGTTTGAATGCAGCTCCTTCATTAAAATATGACGTGTGTGTTATTTTTCCATTACAATAAAAACCTTTTATACTTTGATGCGTGGACGGTTTACTGCCTGCACCTCAATATGTGGAAAAACACATTTTATTGAAATTAAAAGTCAAACATGGATGAATACTGGTCGTTTAAGATAGATCGTCGCTCTGTTTGTAAGTATAATGTCAGGCTGTTTGATAAAAATGACAACAATAATTCATTTGGAAATATTTACGGAATCATTTATTGTTGAGAAGAAAATATGGAATCACTGAACACTGCTAAGAAAATAATGGAAGAAAGAAATATCGAGGCACAAATGTGGGATTCTTTTTAATTAAAATGCTCATTATTGGGTAAAAATATGTCATCACTCAATATTTTGGAAAAATGTGAAATCATTTATTGAAAACATGTGGAGTTGTTTATTGTTGAGAAATAATAGAATGTTAACAAAAAAATGAATCACTTAATGTTGTAGAAAGAACTGATTCTATAATTTAATGAGAATTGTTATTTTTTTTTTAAATCATTATTGAGGGAAAATATAGAGTAACACAATGTAGTGGGAAAAATATGGAGTCATTTGATGTTGAGGGAAAAAGTAGTGATGTGTCATACATCAGGATAAACATCAGTATCAGCCGATGTTTGTCATCTAACATATCGGTCTGATAATAAATCTGGGCTGAGATTAATAACACTATATTTATGGTGTTTGTGTTTCCAGAGGTACCAAAAACCATATTTGGTCATATGGTATTTTGTTAGGTCAGGTGACCTTGGTGATGATTGCAGAACATGATTATGGTTCAGAGAAGCAATGTAGGCAGTGTTGGCTGGTGAATATCATTAAAGATGATCATCTTCTGCTAAAACATAAAACCAACCAAACACCCTCCAAGAGAAGTGATTTCATATTATTTGAATAATTGTCTCGATCTATAGGAAGGAATGGGAACATTTTCATTAAATGTGTACAGAGGAGCCCCATATTGGGGGAGTCGGATGCTACGCTGCAGATATCTCGCCTTAAATTCATTGATGTTCTGTCAGGGAGGAGCTTATAGCCGAACGCAGAGCAGACAGGAAGTTGTCCCTCTCCTCTTCCTGTTCTGTCGCACAAACCCACGAACAGCGCGGCCCGTCCAGGACGAAGGCGTGGCGCACATCTGCAGTGGAGGACACACACCTGCATGTCACTGTGGTGCTCAAACTGAAGCAAACTGGCTCCTGTAGCTGCTTTTTAGACTCACAGCGCGTGTGTAGGACTTCTCTGACATCCAGACTGCTGAGAGCCACAGAGACCCAGAACGTGTGTGTGCTCCGGTGAGTCATGGTGAAGGGTATATGCTGCAACCTTCTCCGGGTCAAAACTAAAGCATCGCTAAACAGGAAGAGTCCCACGTCGCATACGTGCTCAAAGGCCCTGATTGTGCAACAAACCAGAATGGCTTACTTTACAAACCGCACATACAAACAGACAGTCAGCTGGAGTCGTCACCTCAGTGAGTCCGGAATCTGTTCGTCTGGACTCCTGAGCATCATGGCATCCTGGGTTATTATCAGCTGTCGGTTTCCTTCGGCGAGGCTCTGCGCGTGAATATATAACAAGAAGCAGTAGTTAAAGTGTGACTTCAATATGTTTTTTTAAAAGAACAATGGAGAGTCCTCTGACCGGACAGCCCCGGATCAGTTCCTGCGTCTCCTCCAGCCTCCTGTCTGCCTCAGAGTTTCTCTCCAACTGGAAAACACACAAATCATTTCCATATTTAGCTGGAACCTGCGGGAGCCGCTGTGTGGACCCCAGCTCCGTTACCTCCTGGATGAAGTCTCTGAACTGGAGCACTGCGTTGAGGGCGGAGCGGAGGTCTGGGTGGTCCGGGTGACCGGGTCGAGTGTGTGAGGTCAGAGCTTGAAGCAGAGTAACATACTCCTGGATTCGCCACACGGGACACAGCAGCAGCTCCTGCAGGCTTCACACACAGATACACTGAGGACAGCAAATCATTTGAATATTTAAATGACGAAATCTAAATGGATTCCCCTTTTCTGATGATGTCTTTAATGTTAGAGTCGTGTCTGCTCTCTTCAGAAAAGCCCAAATTCAAAAATAAAGTGTTGTTGAATTTTAATTTGTTTTCTGGAAGTCCACCATCATCTCTGTTTTCTTGAGCAGGTTTAGCTCCAGGTGGTTCTGACCGAACCAGTGGACCACCCTACAGACTCATCATCGCAATGGATCAGACTGATAACAGTCGTCTGACCCACTAACACCACTGGGGAGCGCTGGCGACTGGACTGTTTTCTCATTCTCTGCTGCCACCAAGTGTCCCTGCGGGGATGGTGCGTTCAGGGTGACGTGTGATGTCAGCTTTCCTTCACACAGTTTCTTGTTCCGTGGGCCACAAAGTTCAAATATGATCTAATGTAATTCGGACTCCTTCCTCTATAATGCCCCCTGCAGGGTGGGTGGCAAACTACAAACGGGACAACGTAAGGTTTTCACCGACGTTGGCTTTCTTTTGATTTGGAGAGCATCAGACTAATTGAAACCGTTGGTATGACAAATTAATTTTTATGGGTAGTTTAGTGTGGATTGTGCTGATTACAAATAGCACATTGATGTAACATGACGGCCTGTGTGCACATTTATGAAATTTGCTGCCATTACACAAACTTATGCTAGTATTATTGATGAAAAAAACCCAACAAACTCCTGTTATTTATCCTAAAAGCAGCATGTCTTACCTCAGCATGTGTGTTGGCAGAGTTCTGTCTGCTCTCTTCAGAAAAGCCCGGAATGCAGGTTTAGCCTCCCTGCACTAAAACACACACGTTTGACACGACTAGGTGAAGAGTGGAGCCTTTTCTCACGTTTAAGAAGACAATACTGACCCTACCTTATCTATGGTGTGGATGGTGGTGATGTAATTGTTAAGGTAGTTAGTGTAGACGTTCAATTTGGAGCAGAATTTTACAAACACATCTCCAACACACTGCTCTGCTCCCCAGTGCTGCAGCCTGGCCTGCAAATCAGCCTGAAACACACTAAAACACACACTTATCCAACATCTGACTCCAGCAGTATGACACCAATCCAGCTGATGTTTACCCGTTCTGGTGCAGTATCAGTGCAACAGAGCCGAAGATGATCTGGATGTCGACGTAGCTGAGGATCGCTCTGTTGGAATTCAGCGCCGCCATGAGAGGCTCCTGGTACACCTCCACACAGTCATGCAGAAAACAGAAAGCAAATATTTATTGACGCAGATTAGTATGAAATGCAAACAAGAACAGGTTCATCAGTAAGAAAAAGAAATTCCATAATAATATAAATAGATGAAAGCATGTAAAAAATATAAATCGGGGGGGAAAAATGAGCAAATCAAAATAAAACTAAGAAATCACTAATCAACAACTCGATAAAAAGAATAGAAAAGTAACACAACACATAAAATAACAAAATAAATGGATATATATTTAATATTCATGTCAAAGCCAAAACTACACAGAAAAATATAGAAATAAAAATACGGTAAGTACAAAAATAACTAAACAATGACTGAATAAATAAAAAAATAAAACATAAGTGAACCAAATTGCAAATTCTGTAATCAATTTATGAATTAATAAACAGCAATAATAATTCTGTAAGTAAATTAAAATATTAGATACTAAATTTTGAATGAAATCAAACAAGGAAAAAGGAACAAAACTGTAAAATTCTTGTCAAATATATTTATGAAGAAGAAAAAAACAGAAACAGTGAAGATGTGAATATTTTCTGTTACCAAACTTTTTCTCATTTCTAAGTTTCAAGCTTTGGATCAGAAGCAAACAATCTTGGCTTCGTCTTAATGATCTGACCTGATCTACTTCCAGTCTCTGAACCGAATCATTGTTTGTTGTTAACGTTTCCTGGTGTTCTACCTTCAGCACAGCCCTCATTCTTCCCAGATAAAGGCGCTCGCTGTGGAGCAGCTCTCTTCCAACTGAACATCTCCAATCGAAAGTTGCCTAAAGAAAGAAACGATAAGACATGGTTTATATTTGTTGTTCAGTCGTATCAAAACAGAACGGCGTAAGAAGGGAAACACCTGTGCTATCCCTGGTGGTGGGCCTGGACATGATGAACCACCTGCTGCTTGGCTCCTCTCTCCGTCCTCTTTGCTCCACTTCATCAGGAAGCTGGACAGGAACTCCACCGGTCGGCTCTGAAGCAGTGAGGACAGATAAAGATTCAAGTTTACACCTTGTCTTTTCTCCTCCCTTCCTGTCTTACAGCAGTTCTCACTTCGTTCTGTCTGCTGAGAGCTGTAAGTCCTTCTGTCAGAGCTTCACTGAGTTCCCCACACGCACCAAGGGTATCGAGGGAAATGTTCTCCCACAGGAAGAGTCCTAGAAATGAACCAGACATGAGTTTTAAAGCTTAATCAAGGTAAAGCCGTGTCCTGATTGAGTTCAGCACTGACCCAGAGCTCTGCCTCTGGCTTGAAGACTAGCCTGTTGAAGCTGCAGCTCCAGGGACTTCCTCAGCCGGACCAGAACCTCCTCCATCCATCGGGCCTGTCTACACCAGCCCAACAGCACGCTGTCAGCCACGTAGCATAGAGCTGGAGCTGCTGGGTCCTGGTCGCCACCAGACCACTCGCTTAGGACTGCAGTCAACCAAAAATGCATCAACAACTGCAAGAAACTACAAGCAGAACTCGTCTTTAGGAGCAACTCACTGTTCTGGAAACTTCCTGTGGCAAAGCCCAACGGAGCGCGAACTTCCAGACCAGTCAGATCGGAGAGATTCCACATCAGAGCGAGTCCCGGCACTGTGACAAGTCCAACCGCGAGCTTACATCTTAGAATTACTTCAATTAAATGTTTGAAAATTCAAACAGAAGTTGTACCAGACGCAGCCAGCGGGCAGAAAATATCAATCCCGCCTCCCTCCTGACCAGGTGCCACCAAGGCACACAGTTTTTCCCAGAATTCCTGGTGATCTGGGGATGATAACGTCCTCTCAGACAGAACACTGCCTAAAAGATACGGAAATCAGACAAAAGTACTAAGAAATACCACTCAAAACACAACTCATTCTTTGTTAGCAGCTAGAAAGAAACGCACACACCTATGGTTCCTAGGAAAGTAAGTCTGCACCGGATAGAGATGAGGTAAATGAGTGACATAATTTTGCAATATATGTTTATTGACTCATTATAAGCAACTCCACAGTGATCAGCTCCACAGTGGGGCTGAAACTGATGGTGGTGGTGCAGAAACCTCTCATTGAGAAACCTCTCAGAATTTCAGCGACTTTGAGGAAACAAATAATGGTAAGCAGGCAAAAAGCATGACAAGCACCTAATCTGTCTACTAGCAAAAGTTTCTGGATGTTTTGAGGTTCTATTTACAACCAAATTAAGATGGAAGCAAAAAGTGTCATTATTGGAAAAAATGAATACTGTAGGTTGCAACCAATGTAATTAATTCTGCCTCAACCAGGAGGGCTGGCAGTGTATGTTTGTCTCATTCTTAGTTCATCTCTCATCAGCTTCCTTCAATCGTAATGGGTGAGCATCACATCCCCTAATCCAACGTCATTCTGTCTGGCTTTCTAACCGGGCAGAGGAGTGGCAGAAGCAAAGGAGGTGGATTAGCAGTGCTTGCAAACAGATGCTGGCGTCATCCTAACATATTCCTGTCAGACAGCCAGAGTCTTCAGTCAGTGGGCTCTTCAGGTGTGTTGCAAAACTGACTGCTACCGGAGATCCTTCCACAGCATCACCTTTCACAACACCTCCATCAAGATACTGATGTTTTCTCTTCCACAGTGAGGCTGAAACTGGTGTGAAAGAAGGTGTGGAAACGTCTTAATGGTGATATGAAACTCACTACAGTGTCACGGAGATGATTGGATGACAAAAAAGTCAGCCGGGAAAAGGAACTAGAATGGCTTTTAAATGGGTTGGCCTTAACCGTCTTTGAGTAAGGCCTTGATAATTAATGCTGAATAAAATCAAGCAAAGAATAAGCACCTGCAATTCCTTTGCTCTGGGTATTCTACCAATGCAAGACAAAATGTTTAGTTCTTCTTCCAGCTGGAAGAACTGTACATATGATCAGCTGATTTTTAATGAAGTCTCACCATTGACCAGATGAACCTCCTCTGTCCCTCCTGGAACCAAAAGGCCGAGCCTTTGCACTCGCTGCCCCGAAGCAGCTCTCTCCGTCTGGTTGAAGAGAGCCGAGAGAGTCCATCTATGGTCATACAGAACCACGGCCACTCTGGCCTTCACACCACTGAGCACCACCTGAGATCAGGAGATGGAGGGAGGCAAAGGGCAACATCTTCTCAAACCTGCACTCCAATGGAAACCGGAGCGTTTATTTTTTTTTTTTTACCTCATAAGCTGGAATTTTGTTGGAGATGAGCAGCAAGATGGCAGCAGAGTCTGTGTGGGGGAGAGAAGCCGGCACCGTCTTAGCCTTGGACAACCTTTTACAGCAAAAGAACAACATAGAAAACGGAATCAGTTCATAACCTTTCAGCATGTGATCCATTTTCATAGTTTAATGCCAAAAGGATTACGCTGGTGTAGATGATAATCCTAACCCTGTTTCAGTAGAAGCCAGAACTGAGGAGACTTTTGGCTGAGATGCAAAATGTCTTCAAGAAACAACAGAAGTCAGGTTCACGTCTACTTCACTACTTGGGATTGAAGCTGAAGAGTTCTGAAATTGTAGGATGTTGTATTTCATTGAAACTTCATCACCTGCTGACTTCATCCAGGTGTTGTCCTCTGTGTGGACTGAGACTGGCGGTTGGAGACTCAACTGCCTTCATCGGCGAGGAGAGAGAAGGCCAAGACCTAACCATCAACTCTGAGCTGGACAGGACGGTCTGTGACCTTTCACCTCCAGATCTGTCAGACTTTGGGTTAGAACCCCATGGTCTCCTGCTAATCAAGGCCAGTCCTGTTAGATATCACAGACCCAAGCCGTTAGAAGAGCTGATGAGAGGTGAGACGTTTACAGGTCAAGACAAAACTCAGTTTGACAAGTAATTTTATGTTTGACAGGACCGAAAAACAAAATGATTCATATAATAAAGTTGTTGCGATCTACTGTATGTACTAAATTTGTCTCATCCTGCCACCTATGCACCTGTGTTCACATTACACCCACTTGACTCACTCTTTTCCTCCTTAAGGGCCTCTTTGAGTTTCTGCCTAATCCTCCTCTCTCTGCTCCTCTCCCCTTCCTCCTCCTTCACCCCCAGGCGTGGCTGGTAGAGGGTCCCATATATCTCGGCTGCTTCCTGAGGAGATAGCCGGTCCAGGGTGGAGACGCACGAGACGTAGTGGTTCCTCCAGGCTCCAAACTCCTTGTCTCTTGGAGAGTAGGGAAGGAACCAACCTCTCTTGATACACCGGCCGGCCCAGAGACAGTCCTGATAGGAGACAGGAGGGAAAGTATGTTACCCATTCGCTAAACATGCACAACAGGCACATTGAAACTTTGTTTCATGTGCAACAATATGCAACAACATTTGCTGCATTCATGTGCAACAACAGAATGGATGTTGCACATGCGGGGATGGACTGATGGATGGTTTGGTATCAAAGTCTAGAAAGGGTTTAAGACTTTCCGTTTAATTTCAAATGTCTTGTGAAACACTTCAATCCTGGAATCCAGTCCAGGTGTGTTACTCACCTGTTCTGCCAGGACCCTCCAGTGCCAACTGACCTGGGCGGCACCACAGAGCTCCCGCGGGGACAGGAAGGACATGATGTAGAGGGATAGACACCGAGGCAGCACAGCCGTGAAGTCCAGCCGGGTTACAGGAACCGTGTCATTGAGCAGGTTTCTGCAGTGCCTGGGTTCAGCAACGTGCAACAACAGCACCAGACTGCAGGCGCAGGGTAGGACTTTAGAATAACTTGAATGAAGTGTTGGAAAGAACCTTACTTAAGCTGCGCCTTGGTGCAGCGACCCAGCAGAGCCTGCAGGAGGCGCTTCCTCTGGGAGTCCGTCCACAGATCAAACCAGTGCAACAGAAGCTTCACACGCTCCTCAAACAGCTCAGATCAAACAGGAAGCAGACAGAACAGGAGGACATCCAATCACTGCCAAGCACTCCTACAAGGGGAATCTGGACTTTGACTGCACCGTTTGTTGTATGGAATGAGACTCTGAGCTCAGCATCCATGGTTTGTGAGGTGAAATGTGAGCTGTTTTAATCTCATAACAATGTTTATAGAACTGGCTATTTTAAGCAAGAGTTTGTAATGACACTTTGATGCATGCTATGAGGTATAAGACAAATCATAATATACAACCATTTATGCTTTACTGAAATAAAAATCTTGGACAAAAGATTCTTGCTTTCACAAAATGTAAAAAATTTACTTTCGATTTTTTTCCGTGTTTTTTGTTTTTTGTGTGTCCTGTGACACATTAATTATCACCCAGTTATGATTACACCTTCATATTCAGCATAATTCGAGCTAGACGGTGGAGCATATTTTTCATTTTTACACCAGGCAAGAATCCAAAATTTTACTCAATTCCATTGTTTTACATAATCGCAACCGTTCCAATTTTCATGCAAAAGAATATAAGTCAATATAATAATTTAGTCAGATTCAAATTCAAATGCATCCCTTCCAGTTTGACACATACATCCAAGCTTAGTTTAAAATGCTAACCGTCAGTAAGGAAACCAAGTTGATTTCATTAAGCCATTGCAGCAATGTCCAATTTGAGCAATGGCTTTGTCCAGGAAACAGACAAGGACTAGATTTTACTGTGCACACACAGACCCTGACCAAGCTCTGCACTAGTGGCAACCAACTCTCCTTTTGTTGAAACCTCATCCACAGTCATGACAAATGCTTGGCTTTTTTTTTTTTTAAGCTTTCTTCAAATTAATCAATCCCCTCTCTTGGTACTGTTAGCCATTTTATGAAAAAAAAAAAAAAAAAAAATTCAGTCATAACAACAGACCCAGAATGTTGACTTTTAGAAAGTAGTTGGTTTTCATTGAACAAATTATAACTTTGTGGTTCAGAAATTGGTTTTATGAAACCAGTTTCTTGCTTCTGTATTTTGTAGTCATTCCTTTGTTTGAAACAATGAGAGGAAATGAAAGGACTACCTGCAGGTTGCTCTGCTTATTGCCCTGCGGGGTCCAGCTGCTGAAGCGGGTCTCTCTCACCAGTTTGGGGCCCGGCTGCGGCTCACGGTCTGGACTGCTCACCGAGTGAGGAGCGCCTGTGAGGTCCATCACCCCAAAGCTGTTTCCTCCAGGCCTACTGAAGCCGAGTGGATCCGTTTCAGATGGGCTGCTGTGTGCAGGGAGTAACCATGGAGACGTGTCAACAAAGGATGAGGGCATTCCTTTACACAGCCCATCCCATCCTGAGCCTTAATAACAAACAGTATCTCTTGTAAAACTGGCTCAGGAGGCTAAAGCAGCAAACATTCAAACTTTAAAGGGAACTTAAACTGATTACTAAAAAAGGTCACTTTTATTTCAAGTTGTTGGTTTCCTGCACAATTTTCAGCATATTTCACAATGTTTTAATAAGACTCCGAGGTCGAGTCCTTTCTGCAATCTCGTTAACTTATTCAGACTGGTTTTGATGTATGGGATGATTTACATGACTTTCCAACCAAATTTCATTGTGTTTGAACTATTAAAACAGGCAGTTGTAAGCATTTTAACTGGGGTCACAAATATTCCCCAAGATATGGTTCCTAACCCCTCCGAATACCAGGGGGTCCCAGTAGGGTCCCACCTGCTAAGCAAGGTGGTGGAAGAATCATGTTGAGTGTTTATTTAGCTACAAGTGAAACTGGTATTTTCCTTAAATTTGAAACAAAAGACGTTTTCTTCAGTACTACAATCAAAGGTTTTAAACACTGTTGAGGGTTCCACCAGGTGAGCAATCCCAAACACACACCAAGAGCATTTTTGGAATAAATGTTTTTCTTGATTAACTTTACCAATTCTAAAAGAATAATTACGAAAAAAATCTTGCCGGTGCAGTTTGTCTGAGATTTGATTAAGGACATTTTAAAAGTTGATATGCTAACTGCTGAGGTATAATAATCTACTCTTCTTAAAGGGTTCCATGCTGATTAGCGATTTAAAAAGTACTCTGCTTTATTTAAAACTGAAATCCTTCTTAGTCATTTTGATTGTAGGCCAAGTAGTTTCCAACTAATGTTATGTTCCGTTGTCACACCCAAAGATGGCTTGTGTAAGAAGTACTGAGACATTGAAATGTTTACATCTGCATTTTACGGTCTGTAAATACAAACTTGTGCACATAATTCTTGTCCTTAAAAATTACTGTAATAGAACAAACATTCTACCCCAGAAAAAGTATTTAGTCAAACGCACCAAATTATTATGACATTCAACATGATAATGTAAGTTACTTTCTGAGCAGCGCTGAACAGGGAATGAAATACACACACACACAAAAAAATTCACCCATTATTTTTAAAAGATCTTTATTACAACTGACTATGAGAAAAAAAATACTTTCTTACTGTAAATGAGAGAAATACACCCAAAAGAGTCAAACACGTGACATTTATGAAATCAACAAAAATATAAAATCAAGCAAAAGGCTAAGTGTGAAAACACCCCCATCTGGTGGTTAAAATTAGACATAAAAAAAAAATCTCATCCAGTCAGTTAAACACTGTTAACTAATAAGGCAAGTATGATTAAATCAAAAAGAAAAAATCATAAGGTATGGCTGTGATGTTAGCATTTGGATTTGTGATTATTCTTCCAGCATCAAACTGACCCGACAGAAACAATGTGCTGGGCATTTCGCATGGTCCATTCAAACTCTGAAGGGCTGCTCACTGAATTTTAGTTGAGCTATTTTTATATACCATCTTTGTTGTTAAATCTGATAACAGTTTTCTGTTATCAATGAAAAATAAGAATCTGGTGGGTTATAAACCTATGCTGCTTTCAGAAATGACAGGACGCAGCAAATATAATATGTAAAATATAATGAACCTGGAGATCTTTGACCTTAGATCTCCAGGTCTTACAAGTATTATACAATAAATAGAAAACATAAGTACCTTATCTTTAATATAAGAGACACAGCACTGTTAAATCCATCTTGATTAGCAACTGATGGGTGCAGTGAAGTCAATCTGAAAATACATTCAACCTCAGGTAAAGTTCCTCCAACTCCGCCTTGTTAGATTGCCTACACGTGGTTTCAGGAGAGGTAATGTGGAAAGAGGAGGATGAAAAATGAAAGTCACACGGTGGCCATCCTCGGGATTTCTTGACTGTCCGCTAGATTCAGCTTCTGGCTGGAGGGGCGGGGTTAAGTAAAGGAACAGGTTCTCAAACACTTCCCGTCTTCCCTTCACGCTGCTCAGACCAGACATTAACGCAAGCTAACGGATTCAGATGAAACTAGAGTTAGCATAATTCTATGTTGGCGCTTAAGCCACAAGTACCCACTAGAAATATGGTAAGTAGAATGTTTAGACATTTGTCTATGCAGTGGACCGCCACCTATTCATGTTTCAGTATTCACAGTCGTCTACAAGTTTTGAACAACTTTTAAAATGTTGCAAAACGAAAATGCGAGTTAGGCGAGAGAATCAAACAAGTTAAGTGAAACAGAATTTGACCAGATGGTGACGTTACGTATGGCTGCAATAAACAGGTAGTAGAGGTTTCTAACTAACATGGACAACACATCTTGGGACAATGGAGAGAAGTTTTCAGCAATGTGTTGCTCTTGGGCAACTTGTCATTGCTATGTCTTGTTAACTAGTTCTGGTCGTAACGAGCCCTGTCAAATTAAAATCCTTTAAAAGGCAAGAAGAAAAACAACTTATCTGAAAGTTTTTCGTGTCAAAAGGATACATGGAAGAACTGAGCTCCTCGAGCTGTGGAGACAAAGAGCATTATTGATTTTACATAATAGATATTGTGAAACAAAAATATTTGCACTTGCTGATGAATAAGTAACTAAATTTGAACGGCACAGCTATCCATTACCATCCAGAGTAATTTGAGAGCTTCATCAGTAATAATTCAGGAGCTGAACACCTCTGTGCACCACTGCTCTAAGGTTTGGAATCAAGTTGAAATATCATTATTTTACACTGAAAAAAGCTATAAATTAGGAGAAAATATGTGGGGGGGGGCGACAAGCCTGGTGGCCCGTCAGGCTTATAATACACCGTGGGAAACCCTGGATGAATAACCGTGGCAACAGGGTGGTTTACAACAGGGAGCAGCTGATCAACTCTAACCATCCTCTTCATGAAAAAACGGGTGTCTTCAGTCAGAGGCCTCTTCAAATTCGCTGTGACACAGATGCTACAGGAAATTTTTCCTGGTCACACCTCACCATCTGCAATAACTAATTAAGTGAATTACAACATTTAATTTCTCTTTGGGATTAATAAATTATATCTGAATTTGAATTGAACGTATGCCTTCCTCTGAAACGCTGTGTAGGACTGTAAGAAATGGCAAAGATTCTTGCAGTTTCCTTGGTACACCAAACTTTTAAGCAGTAACTTTTTAGAGATATTTATAAGAGTAAAATTAGATCCATTGAATTTGAGCTGTTTAATATGCAAACTGAAAAGAACTTCAAATAATGCACCTAATAAAGCATTAGGTGCTTTATTAAAAAGTAAGCAGTCTTACATTAAAAAGTAGCTTGTCCATATTGGTGTCAGAGGCCGTTTTCCGCTGATCCTCGGGCATTTCCTCTACCTCAGCATAAAGGTCAAAGTGCAAGCGTGCCAGCTTCTCCTGCATCTCTCTGATGTGTTCCATCTGATCAATGGAGCACTCATTGCCTGAGACACGACGGGACCATAGCAGAATATTATAATATTTGTATCAAATCCTGCAAAGTGCTGCCACTGTGAGCTTACCAAAGGCCTGTAGTTTTCCTGAGTGGAAGTCGTCGAGCAGACTGAGCAGACCTTTCTCCATCTCCTGAACATCTGAGACATCTGTCAGAAAAGAGTGCTGGATGACGGGTGCTGCCTGGCCCTGGCTCTTATTCCCTCCTACAGCCTGTGGATATCTTGCCTTACTATCTCTCACTCCCCTGCAAAACATTACATCAATAATAACAAAACATACATCGACGTTAACGTTGATTTTTTTTTTATTATTATTATTATTTCTGAGAATTCATCTATGGAAGACGACCTCCTGTTCCTATTTCTTTGGCTGGAGATGCTCCCCGTGTTGTGGTTGTTGCCGACATTCCTTCCCCTGGAGGAGGAGCTGTTCTTCCGGGATAAGCCTCCGGTCTGAGCGCCTGGGTTGGTGGCGCTCCGGCTGCTCTTGCGCTTTAGCTTCCGATCCTCCATAGCTTCATAATACTTTCTCTCTTACCAGCTGCTGCTAACACCGACAGCCAGCAGCAACCAGTTAGCTGAGCTAAACCAACAGATAATAGGTTAGCTTAGCATGTAGCTGCTCTGTTAGTTCCAAATTTACATGGGGTTACACTTAAGCTGCAGCTTAAAAACTCACGCCGAATAACACTACCAGACACAAAAACAACAATAAAATAACGAATATAAAAGCAGGAGTGACACTATATACGGAGGGTTAAAAGAATGGCCAAATATTTCAACATTTCACACTTACCTCGCAAGCTATTGTAGCTCACAGCTGCAACTTGTGAAAACTTCCTGTTTGGATGCTGCGAACGTGATCGAGCTGCGTTCCAATTCGTTCAGGGTGATTCTTTGCGTAAATCCACAATCTGTTTTAGTGCACACCATGTGCTCTGAAAATGAAGGCGTTAAATTTTGATATTACTGACTCAAAAAGTATATTTACAACACTTGGAATACTTATACACTTGTAAAGGACGTTTGTCTCCTACGATGAAAAGGGTCCAGCACGACGACGTTGAATGCTGCCCAATAATCAAGTCCATTACGAAACTGATTATATATCCCCAAGTCAAATTTGATATGTATATTCTGGGACAATACAAGTAATTACTATATATGTTATTCTTCATACCTCTGACAACATTTTTAATTGTTCTGAATGTATCCTTGTTTGTATAACTAATTTTGAAATAAACTTAATGAGCCCCAAAACAGAACTAGAAAGTGTGCATTTCCTGTGAAAATGCAAGTGTGAATGCTGAATGCTCAATCCTGAATGCTTTTGGTGAAAATGGCTGTAGCGTTTGAAGCCAACTGCTGAAGATTTGCAGAAAGGAAAGAAATAGTCCATGTGTGAAAAACCCACGTAAAAGCCAAAATTAGCTAAAAAGCTAAAACTAGCTAAAATACTAATGATAGCAAGTAGGCTACCACTAGCATGCTGGGTAACAGTAATATATTCCATAAAATGTAAAAATAAATAAATAATGTAAACCCTAAAATTTTAAAAGCACAGAAACGTTCCCCTATTCCTTCTGATAAAAACGGTGGGTGAATGAAATCCATACATTTTACGGTTTCTGAGATATTGTAGAAGTCGGCAGAAAAGACGAAAATATAATTTCAGTCTTCTTTTATTCTCAATGGACCTTACCAAGCTCCGCCCACAACCGACCCACGTGACCGCAAGTCTCACAAACAAAGCCTCGCGTTGCGTTGTTTCTATGTAAACGTGACTCGATTAGTGCGTCGTTTCTACCGGATTTTCACAATATATCAGCTACGACAATGGAAAGAGGAACTAACAAGTTCATGTCATTGTCTGGGAGGAGGTTACTGGTTTCTCAGTCACAAGCTGGTTGCAAACCTGAGGCCAGCAGGTGTCAGTCAGTTATGGTAGATCTGAACTTTGACCTCAATATGAGAAGCTACAGACTGATAGGAGGAACCAAAGAGCTCTGTAAAGGTAAAGGAAAATCTTCTGAAGCTGGGATATAATTCATTTAATTTCACATAATTATCGCGGTAGAAGCCATTTGTTTGTTAAAATTTTATGAAATATTTCTTCTATTTGATGTTTGTTGTGAATGACGTAAACTCACAAACGAACGAGGTCATTAGTCCAACGTTTAGAAACTACAGCGGCTGTAATGCGCCACAGCAAAGGTAAACAAAGGTAAAATAACCTGAACAGGTGATCAACTCAAAACCACTCCTACCTTTTTACTCTCTCTCTCTTTTTGTAGTTTAAGCACACCTGTTACCGTGGCAACCGCCGAGCAAAGATTACGTTAAAAACATAACATTCAGTCCGTTACGATATCAAGTTTCCAGGCTTGATGTCAGATACTATACACATTGCATATTGATCTGTTTAGCTAACGTAAGACTGTGTAGCAGACAGGCTTCAAGGTGTAGAAGTTGTATCAGTTCTGCCATTATGCTGTACTTAGCTAACGGGAAGCTAAGTGTGTTTGTGAGACGGCCACGCACGTGACCACGTAGAATGGGCATCAGCCAATGAAAAGCGGCCCCTGTGGTAAGGTCCATGTCCTTCCAATCCAAACCATAAATAAAATGAAGTACAACCGTTGGTGTCATATTACCTCACCTCCTCCCCTTCACAATAAAGGTATACATTCGGGTGTGAAATATATAAATTGTTTATATATACGCTTATATAACAGTCCACTCCTTTTATATATATATATATAAGGAGTGGACTGTTTGCTCAGTGGTTCAAAGTCCTATTTTAATGTGAAATTAAAAAATGCTTTATATTTGGAGATGAAGTTCCAGATCTACTGAAATATCACATTTCAGTTACATTCTGATTAACCGAGAAGCTCTCGTGATATATATATATATATATATATATATATATATATATATATATATATATATATATATATATATATATATATATATAAGGAGTGGACTGTTTGCTCAGTGGTTCAAAGTCCTATTTTAATGTGAAATTAAAAAATGCTTTATATTTGGAGATGAAGTTCCAGATCTACTGAAATATCACATTTCAGTTACATTCTGATTAACCGAGAAGCTCTCGTGATATAATTTTAATCTCCTTTTCAATATCGTGGACAGCAAAACTTGAGAAATTTAACAGGAATCCACTTTTTTATAGAATGTGTAGTAATTCTAATAATAGACTGCAGTGGTGTTCAGACACTACTAGAGGGCGCCATACGAACATAAAATAGAGATTCCTAACTCCTCCTTTATGTACTTTAATAACTAAGAGATAACTACAACTGAAAAACTTAATTAAGTAATCAAAGTAAAAGTGCACAAAAAAAAAATACAAAGTAGCAAATAACTTAAAAAAAAAGCAGATTCCAAAGCACTGATTAAGCTGCAATAAACATCTGGAACCTTTTCACATTGTGTTACGCTACGACAAACTCCACCTTTCAAAGTGACTCGTTTAGAAATAGAGAGAAATAGATTGACTCCATCATAGAACCAGTTGTAGTGCGGAGCTCCAAATCTGGACCTGGTTCATCTGACCAGGAGAGAAAAGTTCAGGATTCCAACAGGAGCATAAACGCCGTATTTATTCTCAGAGTACATTACACCTCTATGCCTCACAGAAGTCATGAGCTTTGCTTAGACTCACCCATTCCACGAACATTGTTCCAGAACTCTTTGTGTACGTTTTCTCTGGGAAACCTTGCCAAGTTTCACCAGTAGTTCTCCTCCATTTGCCAAACATTTCCCGCAGTTTTAGGCTCATTTTAATGTATTTTATGACCTCTTGATAAAACTCATGATGATAGATTTAACCGTTGTGTTCACTGTCACTTCTACAGTCAGGAGCGTCCCTGACTTCTAAGTATCTGTGGTTTGAACCGAGCAAACCTTGGAAATGAAAGTTGAGGGTTTTATAAACACACATTTAAATTTTAGTACATTTTCAAACATTTTAAAAAGTTTTTTTTCTTCATTTGTCTTAGTGCTAAAATGTGATTGAAGCCTCCATGTGTCCAAAGGCGAAGAGCAGTGGTGGCCAGACTTTTTGTACCTTTTTTCTTTTTTTTTATCTGTTCAATGATACACAAAAAATATGATTTACTGAAATCAACAGAATTGAAAATGTTTTTGGGTAGTTGCAGAAAATGTAGATACGAAAAGAACCTAACAAAATATCTTGCAAAAATTAGTATAAGAAGCCCACAGTTTCTACTTTTTTTAAATTGATATTTTTCTTCTTATTTGCGCTGCAGGGTTTGCTTTCGGTAAACGCAGGTAATAGTAGTCATTCTAGTAACTTCAAAATTTAGATGAACAAAAAACTTTGTTAAAATATTGGACCGATCTTGTCTTTTTAAGATCATTTTTATCTCTAAAAATGTAGCTCCAGAAGGTGAAGAAGTTTCCGTCTGCGTCAAACCAACTGTGCTTGCAGGTCAGATTTGTTCAAATCTAGAACGGAGTAAATTCTAGATTTACATGTGTCAAACTCAAGGGCCAATGTGGCCCTCTAGTCTCCAAATTACATCAATAAGTTCTTCCAGTTTGTCACATATTTGCAAAATTCACACAAAATAAACAAATCTCCACATTTTCTTCTGATTTTACTGCACATTTTCTCAAAATTGATCAGAAACATTGAGTTTAAGTGACTGCAGCTTTCCTTGATATTAAGTTATATATCAAGCTGCCGTATTACTTTATACGGCAAGTAAGAAAAAGTCACATTTAACGTCATACATTAGTGCAAATATCCTAAAAATCCCTTACAAACATTTCTACGTTGTCACCACAAACATCTGCAAAAGAAAATTCCACCAAAACAATTACAAAATCCTGGAGGAACAGCTATTTGTTGGCATTTGAACAATTTAGTGGGTTTTGTCAACACATTCTGGCACAACTGGCTTTTCAAGAACATTCAGGTTTTTGACGTGGCCCCAAAATGAAAATGAGTTTGACAATCCCTACCATGAAGGTCCCCGAGGTCGCACTTTTAGACACCCCTGCATTTTTAAGCAAAAATATAGAATTTATTGATTTATTTAATACATTTTGCACAAACATGACTTTAAAGGTCTGGGGAAAAAAAGGTAATTCCTTTTATATTTTTGCTAGCTGAATAGGATGGAGGTAGAGAATATGAAATTGACAGATTTTTGTGGGGGATGCAGAGGGGTTTAAATGTAAAAAATAATCCAAATATTTTATCATAAATATATATATTTTTTGTGAATTAAAAACAATGGCTTATTTACTGAAAAACACCTAAAAAGCTCCTAGATTTCCTGCTTAACAGTCGGATATCGGTGGTTTATTTCCCGCTGAGTGAGGTGAACCGGGATAAAATGTTACAGATGAAAACATTTAGACCGTCGCCTCCATACAGCCATTAACTTGCCGAAAACACACACACACACACACACACACACACACACACACACACACACACACACACACACACACACTTTTCTCTCGTCAGTAATTGCAGTGTAGGTGCTGTTTGGAGAGCCCGTTGCTGCTCCTGCTACTTCCAGTTAGTTCATTCGTTCCTCGTGTGCACGGCTGCTTTAATGATGCATTTGGATTGGAAGCAACGCGTTTAATTACACGCCTTGCCTTTCTGCCGCGCTCGTGTAGAACGACCTCTGCGTTTTTCCAACAGCCACGGAGTGAAAACACGGATCTTTGACGCGCAGTCTGCTTGTTTTCGCACAGGAAATCTGCAGGCTTCAAGAAAATGTCAAATCAGTCAGGAGTGAAAGCAGGGGAGCAGACTTGATGTGGCCTTCAGCTGCACGCAGAGGGAATTTTGCAGGATTTACATCTAAATTCAATGTTCTTCCATTCAAACATGAAAGTATATACTGTAATGATGTGAATAAATAGGGAGGTATTGGATTTGGTATTGGAGGTAATTGTATTTGTTTGAACCAGAAGCATGCACGGAGTGAAAAACACTTAAATGAAAGAATGTGACTAAATCTGATTGAAATTGGACATTTTTAAAGTGGGCAAGAGTAGCACTGAAGATCTATTTGCGTTAAAAATAATTTGAGTTGGGCATATCTGACCAAGTGTTTTATTAGTGCTCTGCTGTCAAGATATTCAAAATCCACAAAATGTGTTTCTGTTTTTTGTTCTGCATCGGCAAAAACATCTCAATACAGACAAATAAAAACTGTTCAGAAAGAGAAACTCAGCATAACTTACAGCTCTAGTAACACAAATAACACAAAACTCTTCAGATTACGTAAAACTTAGATATTTGTGCTAAGTTACTGTTTTTTTATTAGTTTGTTTTTACGTCATGTTGTTTTAAAAATGTCTCAAAGAATGCGATGAACATTGCCCAGCATGGCCCAGAAATTAATCTGCATTTTTAGAATTGATTTGAAGAATTTGGTTTCATACTTAGAAAGAGAAGCAAACACTAAAACATTCGATTATTACCAATTATTACAGCCCTCACTGTTTACCAAATATCAATTCACTTTATATTTGGTTTAATCTATTGGCTCATTTAAAAAAAATGTTCTAAATGAAATAAAATTGCGCCTAATTGTGTATCTCCTTATAATCCAGTACAAAAACGTTCTAATTATCCCAAAGGAAAAATGAAAGGCCATAACTCATGAAGAATCTTCTTCAGTCAGAAGAAGATTCTGACTGAAAACTGTTGCTAACTGTTGCTAACATCTCAACAACCAGGCAGCAGAGATGCTATTAAACAGCAACATGTCCTGCATGACATGTTTATCAGCTGTTAACAAGAACCACTGATCCAGCTCTTTTGTCGCTCCTCTTTAAATCTCTGTCTGGTGTCGGGGATATGATTCTCCCTCGTTTGAACTTCCTCCTTCCCTCTCCAGTTCTGCTCTGCCTCTTTTCAGTAACGAGCAAGAGTGTCACGAGAACTCGGGGATTTACCTAGAAAGTTTAAAAAGAATATTCCACAAATAGACAACATGTCCGATTGTTATATTTGTCAGGGACTGGGGCAGTCGAGGGATTCACTGAAATGGACTAAATTCATCAACAGGGGTTGGGGATGAGGATTTTTAAATTAGTCGTGAATAACTAACCTTTTTGTTCCGGGGGAGTAAATATGACGTGACGCACAGAGGCTGCATTCTTCAAAATGGGAATCAGAGGAAAACCGGGATGCTCCTTTTACGCCGCTGTGTGTTTGCTGGTTTTTGACTTGGTTAGTATTCCATAATCTGGAAGAGCAAAAACAAAACAGTAAGGGTTTGAAAAAGTAAAATAAAATATTTCATTCAAACTGTGTAGTCACTCCCTGGCCACATCCTTGGATCTCCCTTTCATTCCAGTCCCTGACTCCGGTCCCCCCTCCTCCCAGTGGCCGCTTCCCGTCCTCCCCTCGCCACTCTATAGAGGGTCCAATTGACATTTGGCTGTCCTCTGCCTCCAGGGGGTCCAGGAGATGCAGACGTTTTTGGCAGGCAGGCATAGTGAAGCCTAGGGGTCCTGACAGGGGACTCCTGGACTAAGAAGAGAAAAAATTTGAATAAAAAAAAGACTCCAGCAGTTGCTAACTCCGCAGTTAGAAACACTCATACTCTCTTAGGGGAACATCCATTAGGAAACACAGCTACACAAAGCTAACACAAACTCACTGTTAACGTCTAATTCTGTTCTTTTTAAAATGTTCAAAATGTGCAACTTGTACTATCAAATGTTTTATTGTTCATTGTTCTGTTATTTCGGAACAATAAAATAATAGAACCTAATCGTTAAAATGATCCAACTAAAAACATTTAAACAGATTTTTTTTAAAAAAAAGATGAAACTCAGCACAAAAAAAAAAGAAAAAAAGTTTAAAATGTTTAATTCCATTTGTAAAATGTTATGACAGGCAGATTTTCTGACCGTCTTGGCTGCTGCTCTGATTCTTATAATCTGAACCCAAAGCAGGTCCAGACCAAATAGCAAATCAACTTAGCGACTTTGTCTCTCATTTCTCTAACAACCTGTACCTAGAAATTATTGGGGGGGGGGGGAAACGACACCAACAAAAAAACAAAAAACAAAACATAATGAATAATATTAACTGCTACTTTTCAAACTTGCTGTGGCAGCTAGCTTGTATGTGAAGACGCTTCACATACAAGCTAGCAATGCTATGTGAACAAGACCAACAAATAGCGTTTCAGTTTCAGGTGGATTAGTACGGAGCCCTCGAGGGGACAAAAGTTTGGGCACACCTTCTCATTGAATTCAATGAGAAAGTGTGTCCAAACTTTTGGTTTGTACTGTATGTTAATATCTCGTTGTGGAATATCTGAAGTTTTATATATTTTTTCTTTAGTATAGGAATGCACCACACGCCTATGATTTAAACAGAAACTTTCCCTAAGTAGAAAAGAAGTAAAAAAATACATCTAAAACTATTTGGACTGAGTGACCCACGCGTCGGACAGGTGAGATTCCCCGAGTTAACCCAGTGCGGCCATCTCCATTACTTTGCCGTGTTTTATAATAATAAGACGTGTTTATCATTATTAACTCTTTGGTGGTGATTGAAAATCGATTTATTCACTGCATGTTTATATCTGTTAAGGCTGAGATGGAACTTCACATGAGAAGTGTGAGAAGTGCCCTTTAAACCATTCAGACTACTAGCACAATAGAGACACAATCAAAACTATCAGATGACTTATTACCCCGTGATAATAACTCTGAAATAGTCCTAATAGTTTGGATGCACTTTTTCTTTTCCTACAGTTTCTGTTTATATCACAGGTTTGTGGTGCCTTTCTATCCTAAAGAAAACTATATAAAACTTCAGATGTTTCACAACGAAATATTAACATACATGGGAAAACCTTACATAACCTTGTATTAAGGCAGAAAAGGCTAACAGTATTCAGTTGTGCCGCATGAACTGATCAGTATTGTTGCAAGAGAACGCAAAAGTTTTGCGTGGGAACGCAAAATAATTTATTTTTTTTTTACCCCATGTCCCCTCGAGGGCTCCCTATATTGGTTTTCATTTTCTCGCATTCTATTATTACCTGTAACACTTAGCTGTAGCTAAAATGCTAAAAAAAAAAAAAAAAAAAAGCAATTTTAGTAATAAAAAGCATGTTCTTTGACGCTGCACAAAGTCCCCATTCCTGTTGATTTACCCAAACATTTTAATAAAGCTGGCCCTAAAACATTCACGTCTATTTACAGTAGTTTCATTCAGATGGATAGCGTAGCGTCCTGCCTATCCCCTTTGAGGTCACTCTCCACTCTCTTCTGAGAGATAATACGCCGGTCATGGAGGCAGTGGTCGTGGCGCGGAGCCGCGGGGGGGAGAGAGAGAGAGAGATGGAGATGCGTGGCTAATTGCGGGGTGTCGTAGCACGTTGGAGTGGCACTGCCCACCGTTTTCGCCTCAACCGTAATTATCTGGCAGCCGCAGATGTTTCGCGCCATTGTCGAGCATAGATGGACGGAGAGGTGCATGGGGGAGGGGGGAGCAGAGAGTGAAAGACAGGCGGCTCTGCCAAGCAGCTGCAAACTTCTGCACACATGCAAAGAAACGGCAAACAGACCCTTTCCCCCCACCATTTATTCATCACCATTCTTTTATTCATCTCTTTCAATCCATTATCAAAGCAAGCCTTTTATATCTGCACCTTGAGTGTTGATAGCTGATAATAATTTGTGTGTGTGTGTGTGTGTGTGTAGGGTGCAGCCTCCCCACTGAGGCAGAACAAAGTAGCGTAATAACTCAGACACTGAGCTGACCCTCTCTGCTGCTCTCAAGTACACTTAATGGAGGTGTGTGTGTGTGTGTGAGTGTGTGCATCTTGTACATATCTCAGTCGGCTGTTTGAATATAACTGCATGCACACACCCAACTGTATGTTTGTGTGTGTGTGTTCAAATTACTGATCCCTCCAGGGGTGAATTGTTATGGATGCTGTTCTGTTCAAATTACAGTTATTTGTTTCCTTTAAAACAAGCTAATTGCCGCATAGCAGCTCGCGCTGCGTGCACGCGGATCGATGTGTACGTGGACTTGTTTGCTTCCTTGTTTATTGTTTGTTTGTGTCGCATTGCAGACCCCTCTAATTTCTTTAGCATGGACACATTTTCACTCTGGCGACAAAACTCATCCCGCCGCAGCTGCTGGGCTACAATTTGACTTTTTAGCCAACTCGTTTTCCCCCCCCACCCCCAACCAGGAAGTGCCGCCTCAAGTGCTAAAAATCGATCAATATTCTGCCTTTACTTAAACAACCAGAACGGAACAACAAACCTCTGAACAACTATTCCAACTTATCATTTATTACCAGCTTAGATTTTAGTAAGCAAAAGATTAGACAGTTATTAATCGACCGCCAGAAGAAGAAGTGTCTTTTTGGCCAACAAATTATCTACAGAACTGGCATTAGAGGTTTGTGATGGGAATGTTGTCATTAATTTGGCATGTTTAACTCCTATTGGGAAGATAGGTTCCACAGAAAAATGTGCAAGTAGGTAAATCCATGAGTTAGAATGGCGAGCCATGGCTAACACTCCAGTTTTAGCTTCGCCGGATAACAGGACATGTCTCCAAAAGTTGTTTGTCTTCCTGCTTGAATTAGTAAACTATCGTTTGTCTTTTTAAGATGCTTTTTGAGCATTGAGAGTAATGAGAGTTGCCTTGAAAATCGAAAGATTGACCAACATATTTGCTGCGTATTTGCTTGATGATTTTGATGATGGCATTTGACAAACGGTTCAATTAGTTAACAATTGTGTTATAATTGAGGATGTTTTTACGATGTAAAGCACTGTGAACCGCCTTGTTGCTATACAAATGAACTTAACTTGACTTAATGACTTTCCAGCTCATGTTGGTAAAAGGATTCGTCACTGATTGCAGAAACTCGTCTCCATACTTGCTCCAGTTATGACGAGCTTTGGGCCTTGCCCACTTTTAGTCTGATATTAGGGACAACAAATACATTTTTAGGATTTTGGGCTTTCATTCACACAAAAACTCTGTATTATATCACTAAAAACAATTATTTTCTCAAACTGACCAAAGTGGATATCTCAGAAAACTCCACATTTGTGTTTGCGTGCGTGTGAGAAAACAAAGTTTCAGAATGCCGCACATCAAGGTCAAATAATGCGCCAATGAAGGAACATACTTGCTTTGATACGATTCCCAATCAACATCGCCTTGTGTTTTATTAACTTTATATTCTGACACGTTATTTAAAAGTAGTTCGCACTATATACGAATGAAGCTATATGAAGCTATATGAAGCTCCTGGTGCCATGTTTAATTATTAACAGGAAGTTGTGGTTGTTTTTGATGGATTCTGATTGGCTGTCAAAGGTTTCAGTTTGGCGGGTTTGAGATGCTGGCGTATTTGTGCGGGTTCATGTGGATGAAAACCTTTCTGAACACAATTACGTGTACATGATATTATTTTGTATTGTGGCAGAGTTAGCTACAACTAAGATAAAATTACTAAGCACAAGTTGTTGACATATAGAAAATCTCTTGGGATATTAATGTAATTTATTCTACTTTATCAACAACACACTAAATCTCAAGATAATGGACGGATTGTTACCCCAAGATGTGTAAACTAGTCACATTCAGGCAGATGTAGTGTGTGTGTGGCACTTTATAGAAGAAAGAGTTACTTTTGGGTGGGTTAAGTGTGTGTGTGTCTGCTTCAGTCGGTGATAAGTGGGACATCTCAGGCTGTCAGGCGTCGTACTCTGCCAGGCAGGTGAGCCAGTGCCTCTTTCTCACATACTCTCAGTCAAACACAAATGCACGTTCTTCTGCCAGCTCCTTCACGTCTGCCTGTGCCAGGTACGTCCCATCTTTGTGTGTGAATAAAAAGCTCCGCAGATCTGACGAGGAAGAAAACACACACACACACCCACGCCGGCTCGTAGAGGCACACGCATTCTCACGGGGGATGAGAAGAGAAGGGATGAGCAGAGAAGAGGGGGAAGAAGAGGTGGCCTCTCATCCCTCAGTCCAATACTTCTCCTCCTTTCGTTTGGTTCCATTCATTCGTCAGTTCTTTCCGTTTTGTGGCGTTCCATGCGCTGCCGCTGTCCGTCCCTGCCCGCCACTCTTCTCCTGTCCTCTCTTTCTTTGCGCTCCATCCTTTTTCTCCCTCACGCACCGGCTCCCTTTCTTTCCGATCCATCCCCTTCTTTCTTTCTTCTCGCCTCGTTCCAGTTTTCAAGAGCTGTCTGCTCTGGTCACTGCTCAGGGAGTCCGCAGAGCTAAAGTAGGCTCAGAGTAGACGAACACGCACACGCGCGCGCGCAAACAGACAGAAATGAGCCTCTTTCTTTTACTCCAATTTCAATTGTGTCTTGTTTGCTACCTGCAAATGTCTCTACCTCCTCCAGATCCCAGAGCTTATCTGTGCACGCAGCCTAGAAAGCACTATGAGAACTGGTCGGACATCATACACATTCAAACACCAAGCATGCAGAGATAAGCCTCCCTGTTCCTATCTCAATCAGTTACTGAACGCAGTGTGCCAAGGAAAGTTCAGCACACAGAAGTTCAAACTAACCGAAGAGGAAGCGAACTGCGGTTTCCTACATCTGTAAAACTCGGTTAGAGACGTTGTTCGGGAATAACAGCTGCTAAGGAAATATTGCCATAAAAACGCCATGACCTCAAAGGGTTAGTTGAGATTTTTGTTATCAGTCATATATATTTTATTCATAATAGAAACTCCTGCATAATTTCGAGCTTTTAGTAGTTAAATAAGTCTGAAGTTTGGGATAGATAGCTGCTAGCAGCTATATGAAGTCTGCTTTAGCGATTTAAAACAGCTCAAAATGTTTATATCAGTTGCAACAATGTTCAGTCTACAATTTCAGCTAGAAGCTGTTGTATCCAGACAAACAATGTCCACGTTTATATGTGAAGCAAAAGCTCCCATTAATGTTCTATACACACTGAACATGCAGAAGTACTGATTAAAGTGGCAATATTATGTAAAATAGACTCTTTTTTTTTTAGCTTCACATCATGTTCTAATGTTTTCCGTCAGATTATTGCTCTGATTCTTCTTTGAGAAATCCTTGAATCTCCCATGGCAACCAGTCAGCTGTTCAAAACGCCTGGGTGGACCTAGCCCCGCCTTCGGATGCAGCTCCTCCTTGGTTCTGCCGTTTCCAAGCTCCCAAGCTTCTGCCTCACAGATCAAACCTCACTCAGCTCCTTAAGACTTGCCAGCAACAATTAAATACCCTGTAGAACTGCATATCTGGTGGGCTCATTATAGAAGCTATTTATCAGTGGTAAAAAGGTTGTTAAAGGGTCAATAGCGGGGCCATGTTGGGATGACTTCTTGAAGGCGGAGATTCAGAAAGAGCAGGAGTTTTTAAAGAGGCAGAGGCCTCTGTAATCTCGATTTAATGCAATTTCTTTTAAGTCATATTTGACATGAACAGCATTTTTGTAACAACTGAAGGTAACATAGTTACTTGATTGTGCTGTAAAATGTCATTATTTGCCTGGAAAATACATATTTTAAATAGTTAGTTCTGGTTTGAATATGATCAAATCAGCTGTACCCTCTACGAACATGTTTACCAGCATCCTCCTCGCTTTTGTCTCCATCATTTTCAGCATCCTCTCCATCACCTCCATCGTTGCATATTGATTCTGCTGTGGCTCTCCAGGTGTGTTGTGACCTTTCACATCAGCTGCTCGTTCTTAAAGACTTCAAGAGCTCGAGGATGATTGAAGTCTAATCTGTGACATCCTCTGAAGATGTGAGCATGCTGGGTGTTTGTATGTGGGAGTACGGGGTAGTTGCTTAGGACCTCCCATCGGTAAGGAACCAAAGGTCTTCAGGGTATTAGAACAGGAGATCAAGGAGTCACGCCACACACACATACACACTTGCGCAGAGATTTTGTGGTGTCTGGGCGACCTCTTGGGGAGTTCAGTGGCAAGGTGTGGTGAGAGTAGCTGTTTGAACCTGCAGATCTTAAAGACCACACACAAACATCGGAATACTAATGTTTGGGAACTGGTTTTTAATTCTTGAGGCGTCCGCAGCAACTGATCTTTCTTCTACTGAATCACTTGTACACATGTTAGAGAGGGGAAAGAAAGAAGAAGGAAAGGAGACAAAGAAAGACGATGAGAATGGTTGGATAATACAGTAGGAAGAGGAGGAGATGAAGGAGAAGAGAGGAGACTTTAATGTGCATGGGTCTTGTAAGGTCAGACAGGGACTGGGGAGGTGGGGGGAAAGGTTACAGCAAAGGTTACCATGATTTATTTAATCACTGATCCATCAGAAGCAAGTACACACTTTCCTTCTCACACATACACACGCCTTACTAACCAACACCCACAAAGTGGAACAGCTTAATCGTCTGTCAGGCTGAGAAAACGAAGGAGGAGAGAAGAAAGATGGTTCTGTATTCTGCCAGCTTCTCACCATTCGTGAGTTGGTATAGCTTTAATGAATAGCCAAACCAGTGTGTTGGCCGTGTTTCTGTTGAGTACTACAACTCAAGTAAGTAACAGGCAAAACAGTTGCAATGGGTGACACCCTGGCTCAATAGGTAACCAAATCAGCCCAGTTAATTGAGTTGGTCATGTTTCTGACAGTAAGCCAACCAGCCGATTGGAATGTTTCTCGTGAGTTCCACCTCTTCATTAGACCCACTCATCCACACTTTGAAACAGCATTGGCACTTTATGGATCCAGGCTAGTGGAGACCTTGGATTCCTGATTTGAGACTTGAGTCAATGATCTGGGTGGTGAAAGAACTGATCAGATCCAGTGAGTTGGTCAATGAAAAAAAAAAAAGAAAAAGGCACTTTACAGCAACATCCTTGGTTATAATGTAATGATCATCCCTGGCAAGTCTATGAACTCCTCAAGATAATACTTTCAGCACTGCTAGAGTGATGATGAAAGGCAGACGTCTGTTGGGAGTATGGCAAACATATCCAACAACTTGGATTGTTGGTTGAAATTCCAGCTGACGCTATTCTGTGTAGAGTTCAAATGTTTTCATTGGTTCACCAACTTCCCTCAATAGTCTAAAAACCCATGCCACACCTAATGTTGAGCCTCATGTGTAGCTCAACAGGTTAGAAATAAAGCTTTGCAGTTGGTTTATTTCTTGGAGTTCTGGACTTGGTTTATGCTAAACATGTCTTCTATTCTGGTGTCCAGATGATTCAGAGATTCAAAGAATATTGTTCCAGAAGTCCTGGTTCTTCAGGCATGTTTTAAAGAGCAGAGGCTTCATCCTTACACATCTTGAGAGCAAGCTAACCTATTCCAATCTCTTTCTGACTGTACGTTAGCATTGCGCAGTCTAGACTGGAAATGCGAGACGCGCCATTTAAAATGCAGCTTTTCATTTCCTTTATCAAAGTAATGCAAAAATGAATTTTAAATGTACTTTTCAACAACATTTGGATCTAGAATTAAAGGAAGCAGCAGACAGGTGAGTGGAGTCCTGGATTCCAAGGCATATGTGGAAATTGGAATTACAGCTCCTCGAAAAGAGCTGGATATTCGTTCCAAACAGCTGTTCAGATGACTGCCTTATTTTAAGATTTTAGCCTATTTTGTCCAGAAAATAATTACAGACTGGACTTTGTTGAGATTATTTTCTGAAAAAAAAAAACATTTCATCCCACACCACAAGCCCCTGTGGACGTGATGTGTTACTGACGCTGAACGGAGGACATGGGTGCCAAGGTGTCAGCTGGAATCCCCCACCAGGCTGCAGATCTGATTGGGAGCGGTCTGGAAAAATCCCAGGCCATTTCACTGTTTCCACACTTTGTTACGTCACAGCCTTATTCCAAAATGTGAAAAAAAGTGTGAATACTTCCAGGATGCACCATATGTCCAGGAAAGTTTTTGCCTGCAATTCCTGTTTTTGTTTTTCTGTACAGTAAAGATATTTTTAAAAAATTCCAACCAACAAAGTTAAATAAAAAAAAAAAACAACCCTGAATTGTTTCTGTATGCATTTATTCTGCATTGTCTTTAGAACTCCACGTTTGTCAGCCTTCCAGGGTATTTTTGGCTAAGCTTCCAAATTGTCTTTTAAACTCTACCTGCTTGTGACAGGAGCTCTGGGTTTCCTGGAACGCGTAAAGAGGCAAGGGAAGACTAAAGAGAATAGTAGAGTGGTGCCTTCCCCGTGCATGCGAACGGAGACTCATGAAAAATGGACAACTTTTGGGGTGGTTCATCTAATTAATGTTAACATAAAAACAAAATCTCTGCAGCTCCTGTCAAATCACTCGGCTCAGATCGTATCCAGACAAGACAGAGGGGTTGTGTGGATGGATGGAACGGATGATGGGGGGATTATAGCGAAGCACTCGTATTCCTGCCTTTTGTGGTGGAGAATGCCCTGAGGCAAGCTTAAACAGAGAGGAAAAGACCGACATAGGAAATGAGGGACGGGGGAAAAAAAAAAAAGATCTAAATTATTGACATTGCCTGCCCCCATCATCACCCCTCTCATCCCTACATGTGTCCCTCTTTCTGCTTCACTCTCATCAGCCTTGCTGGAGGCCCCACCAGCCCTTCACAGGTGCAGGGTGCGACCTTGGTGGCCGCCGTGTCGATGCTAACGAGCAAAAGACCAGCCGTATGGGTGAGACAGAGCGAGGAGAAGAGATTCAAAGAGGGAACGATCTAATCCTTGATTTGTCTCAGTGTCTTCTCGCCCCGCTCCTTTCTCTCTCTCTCAAACAAACCGTCTGGACTACATATGTGCTCCTTCACCCTTCTCTTGGCCAGGACCAAGGCCAGTGCCCCTGCCACCTAACCCAGGGCAAGGGCTGCATATGTTGGGAACGTGGGTACTGCAGAGAGGGTGGTAGAGGGGCTGGGTGGGCAGATGGCTGAGCCCTAAGGCCTCCACTGGTGTGGCCGGTGGTAAGAGTGTTCACGTGTTTGGAGGGTGGGTGTGTGTGAGTAGGAGGGAGGGGTGTCCGTCTGTGTGTGAGTTTATAGGTTTTCTGCTTGAAAGGATGGATGGAGGGGCACCAGTGCAGAAGGACTTCTTCTGGTGACAGAATATGAGGAGAAGACAGGGAGGTCAGGGACATTGCTGCAGACTGAGTCTACAGACGATTCACTTACAGCTTCAATCACTGATTTAATGCTACAAATTTCACTGAATTTAAGCTGTTATCCACTCTTACTGGTACTTTAAGAAAGCTGTTGGATTGCATTTATTCAGGGGCAAAAACCTCTACTTTAAAAATTAATTACCATTATATTTATCTGCAGTCCAGGTTTATACAACCCCTAAAGCCTGAGCATAAAGAGGTCTGTAGACTTAAGTCTTCTCTTTAGAACTTTTCCCAATAGTACCTCCTCAGCATGGCCCAACTCGACTCTACAGATTTCTCTTACAATTAACTACCAACTTTATCTTGTCATATGAGCAGCCCCAAAATCTGAAAAGCAACACAAAGTGATCTGTATGCGACACAAATACAAGGTGATGTAGAACGCACCTCTTTCCTTACAATATGCTCATTCACTGTTGTGAGTTTTTACAAATAACTGCTCAGATTCATGCACCAGAGTTGCTCTTGAGATAAAACCAGTGGCTCCACCTGATAGTCATCAGTCTTCTGACATCGCATCCTTAGCGTAACTTGGCACGCTGGGAACCCCAGCGTGCCAATTCTATAAAAAAGAGGATGGTATCGTGTAACCCTCATTACAGAGTAGACTCAAGTCCCACTGTGATGAGTCGGTGCTGGTACTACAGCATCATTTACCCCCCTCCCTTCCCTGGTCTCTCTATCTGGTTCGGTTTTAGCCAAGGGCTGCGTCTCTATTGGCAGTGTGTTTCTCGCTGTGTTGACATAAATATATTTCAAGTGCACAGGAGCTGTGGTTGACGCTCTTATGATGTCATTTTGTGTGTACCCTTGGGCGGGGAGTGTCTCCAAAATCTCTCTGTATATTCGCTTGTTGCCTTGTCCAGTTGATGCTTTATGTGCTCTTCTGTCACAATTGATAAAAAGGGTTTGGACCTCTAGGTTGGATCAGGGAATTATCAATTTGCGGTCTACGGTCTTGTCACAGATACAAAGATCTGTGAATTTGTCTCCTGTCAATGAAATTGCTAACAACCAATGCCTGGCTAGACCCAGCATTTGTCATCTCTAGCTAGGTGGTTCCAAAAAAGGATTCCAATTAGGATTCACGTAGGGTCTGCAGATTTAGACACATCTGGTCGGGGCTGACTGGGGAAGAACTGGTTCTGATTCTGAGTCACGCACATGGGGACTCAGAAGAGGGAGTCAGAAGAGGGAGAAGATGGAGAAGCAGGTCAGATCATACTCGGCTCATTAAATTTAGGTCTTGGGACTGAGAAGGCCTTCTGTGAATGTTGATTTTGTGTCTGTTGACTGTTTTCTTAGTTAGTTTGTTATTTTTTAAAGATTTTTTTCCACATATTCATCCCATGTTGTAAGTTGGACACTTCTTGAGTTTTTAGTCCCTTTCACAAATCACTCTAAGGCAGGATTAGAACACATTTTCTTCCCATCTCCCTGTGTTTTGTGAAAGAACAAAGGGGGTCTAAGTCAACCCATCGCCGTTACACACCTGACTCTCCAGACGAGGCAGTCTCAGTCCCGTATCGGCTGACTTGTACAAAGGCCAATCTACTTATTTTTTGCTGCACATCATAAAGATTCACAGAACCAGTTTCTCTGAAGTGTGCAGGGAAAAAGACCTCACTGGACTTCAGCTAAATATAGTTCCTCCAGCAGCGCTAACGCAGAAAATAACATAGAACTAAAAGGTTCTCACATCTGATGCAAGTTAGAGAGCCTTTTTCTACGGCTTTATGAAGGAACTGTTTCATGAAAGAGCATTTTGTTGCTTAAAATGTTTATCTTAGTCTAAACAAAGTAAATTGTTCCAGTGCGAGTTTCAGTAGAGTTTAGGAAACCCCACACAGCAGACGTCAATCCCAATCAACCGGTGCTTGGTAGGTTTCGGAGACTAAGTGACTCCAAGATGTAGTTCTCTAACGCCAAAGTTTGGATATATACTTTTCCAAAACAAATTGTTGCAACTTGCACAGTAGAGCGAATAAAAAGTCATGGATTAAAAAATTAAAAGTTCTTCAACTTAAAACTCTCTAAATAAAAAATAAAATAAAAACACCTGAAATGCTTTGGAATCCACTTCTCAAAGAAACAATTCATAATTATCCAGACACCATAGTGAGATGTTGACTAATTAAAACAAACACAGTGAAACAAAACAGTCTGCAGAAAAAAATCTCCCGCCTGGTAAAATAAACAGCCATCACGAATCAAAACCACTCCAGTTGTTTATTGCCAACATAGCAGCTCGTCAATTACAACCGCACCGCTATGGCAAATAATCAAGTTAATCATGTCTGCTCCTTGAGGCCGAATATTTCCTCCGTTGAATTTATTTTTTATTAATCAGAAGAAGTAAATTTAGCATCCTGTCACCACAGGTAGCTGTGGCATAAACTGTAATATTGTAATTAATATATTGAAGCATTTCAGGAGGGACAATGACGGGTTTGAATGGCGGTCTAATGAAATGGCACTGCAGCTTAAAGCACTACTTCATTCGCCTGTTTAGAATAAGTGTTTATCAAGCAAACAGTCTCAGTGGATTTGTGGCGTTGTAATTTGACAAACATATACGTGTGTGTCAGTGTGTGTGATTGCAGAAATTCCCTCAAAAACAACAAATCCACCAATTTTTTCCACACTATTGCACAATTGTGAGTTTATTGCAAATTTTTACGCCAACATTGCTAACATTGCATTTAAGCGAAGCTAACTCCCGCCTGCAGGTGGCAGTATTTCTTACTTCCACTCAGCCTTATTTGATGTCGAGATGTGAGTAAGAAAAATGAAGATCTTTAAAGTTCTTTAAAGATCAAAAATGTCTTTATGTATAATCTTCTTGGTGTTTTTTCCTCATCTTTTTTTTCTGTATCTAGATTTTGGTTTATTGATGAAAAATCTTTATAAAAATCTTTATAAATATTTCTTAAATAGCACCACAACATCCGTGAATTTGATTGCAAAAAACAAACAAACAAAAAGAACACATAACAAACCAAAAAAACAAAAGCAATGGTGAAATCCAGACAGATTTAGGGATTTGCTCATCATGATGGTCTACTAGCTAAAGGAATGACTTACGAAAGGGATTTTGAGGGAAAATGAGCAGGAGTGTTACTTTGAGCAACTTTCTCGGCATCAACCCTTCTCGGACCTTCTGAAAGTTTTTCGCTTCTTGAACAGAATCGATAGCAAAGTGACAAATGTCCTTGGCATTCCTTTGCCTTTCCCTCCCCCCCCCCAACATTAATTCATGCAGTTTGCCTCCGTCCAGCCATGTCTGACTGCGTATGTGTCAACCTGTGAGCATCCATGGCCTCTGGCACACTGACACCTCTCTGTCCTTTAAGGAGGAGATGGAAAGCATTCCCGATGCCCTTCATGTGCTGCAAGGAGACGGCAGGAGAAAAAGAGACAGACGGGACACAGAGGATATCGCTTTTGTCCTTCATCTGCCCCAACAATCCTCGCCTTCTGCTCCATTACGGATGAGCGTCGAGTCCCGAAGACGCTCGCAGGTATGACACAGCTGCCGCGCTCTAAATCACACCGACACACACACACACACACCTTGCAGGTATGGGCCGGTTGCCATGCTCTAGATAATGGACTGCTGAGGGTGAAGCTTGTTAGTCGGCCACAGCTGACACTCCAGACACACAAGAGGCAAAAGCCAAAGAACGGAGCAGAGAGCAACTAAGGATACAGAGAACGCTCTGTTTGATCCCTCAGTCTGAAACGCTTCATGACTCTTTTCCATTTGTTCTAATATTTTTCTCTCTGTAAGACAGATGGATTGGACCGCTGCTCCTGACGTCTCTATTAAAATTAGATTACTGGCTGTAAAACCTGAGCTTTGGCTCATCCAGGAACCAATTCATGATCATTTAACTCACATCTGTTTGTTAGCTTGGTATTTACGATGTACTTCGTGGGCTGAGAAATGTCCAAGCCGGCCTCGTCTCATCGGGAAAAGGTTCACCGAACAACGTTGTACGTCTGTTTCTGGTTCTCATTTCCTTTGCTCCCGTGGAGCAACGAATCTTCTCAACACGTCCGAACATAAAAAGGGACCAGCGGGACTTGGCAGTGGTCCCAGATTGTACATTTTTGGTCATGGCAGAGACGAGTGTTCAAATCAAAATTAAGTGGCAACAACAGACTTGAGACTCGTCCTACACTGGTGCTCTGTAGACTTGACTCTCATTCAGAGTCATGGACTAGGACTGGAGTCTCATGAAAATCATTATCTCATAGAAACAGGACCAAATTTAAACTGGGGACTGTCAGTCATTTGGGGATTATTATCTACACTGAGTGACCGTATTATAAATAAATGACTGGTTGTTATGGCAACATTACATGGAAGGGATGCAACGATTGGACCGATCACCTACCAAAAGTTGCTATGTTGGTACTAATGGGGTGACTATAGTTAACTTCACAGTCAGTTCTCTCTCAGGGGATCGGTGGCTGATTTTAAGACCTTCACAGAGATAGAGCAGATCTACTTCTCATGTATTAGCATTGTCTGATACAAAGATCTATTTTCTGAGACATGTCCTGTGGACTGATGAAACTGTTCAGTCATAATGTTCATCATTACAGTCAGAGGAAAAACAGGAATGCTTGTGCCATCCCAACTGTGAAGTACCCAACATCCACCCTAAGCATCCAGACAAACCGCTTACAGCGTGGCCTAAAGACAACTAAGTCAGTGCTTTGTTGTGGCCATCACAAAGCCCTGAGAAGTTGGGGGTAGATCTGAAAAGGTCTACCCACAACCTTCAGTAAACTATGGGGAGAAGCTTCTGGAAAGAAACCCAAAAGATGGTCTGCAGCATAGAGAACATTGCTCACAATCGTTTTCGTTAATTACACTTTACCATCCCAAAATTTTGACAAGTTTGCAGTGACAAAATACACACATCTAAAGACACACACACACACACGCCCACGCGCACATACACACACACACCCCACCGTCTCCCTGAAGGTCAATCCCTCTGAGAATGTCCGTTTGAAGTAAGGACCTCTGTAGCTAGCCGCTGGTGGCCTGAGTCAGTGTCAGGTGTGTGTGTGCGTGTGTGAACTTCAACATACATGTACTTATGGATCTGTGTATGCCTGCAGTATTACATTTAATCAAACAAATTAAAACGTTAGCTATAAATATATGTTAAATAAGAAAATGCAATGTTTCTATTACGGGTTACTAATTATTTAAGCGTGGGTGTGCGTGGGTGTGTGGGCGTGTGTGTGCGTGTGAAGGAAAGGCGGTGCTCCTGAGGCAGCAGTGTGTCCATTACCTCCTGGTAATGGATCCTGATGGCCGTGGGCAGGCCTCCATGGAGCAGGGGTCTGGATTTGTCTTTGTGACCCCATCCTGCTGCCCTAACCCTGGGAGGGGAAGCCCTGAGAGGCGGGGAGCCCTGTAGGGGGCCGGGGCACCATCAGCATGCATAACGCTCAACATAAACACACTGTTAGCCTTGTTAAGGGCAACGGAGGCCAGGAAGCTTCTCAGACAATCTGCTCGTCTTTTGGCTTCTTTTTAAAAAAAATAGAACTATTGAAAAACATACATGTTGCGGCATTTTTATACTCCAAGGAAAAGTTCCGTCTTGTCTTTAAAGTGTTGATAAATCAGATGAATGATGCACACATATTTATTAACACCACTGATTGAGTCTTTCCCAAGGCCGTTTTAAAATGATCTCTTCAATAAACATTAGGTTTTGTAGGATGGATTTCTTTTTGGAAGATTAAAAAAAAATGCTTTTAAATCCCAAACAGATCTTCCCCTTCTGGTAGAAAACTCACATTTTATGAGCAATAAAAAAAAAAAAAGACAAGAGAATTGTTCTTTCCTCTTTTTTCCCCTCTCCCTCCAAGTAGGTGAATGTCAGAAAGACGGGAGCGGTTCAGATAAACAGCGCTCTCAGGGGAGAGGTGACCTTTGAGATCACAGTCAGGGGGATGAAGAGAGGGAAGGAGAGGGAGAGGCCAAAAAAATAAATAAATAGGTTGAGTACAAAGAGTGCAAATCAAGAGAACAAAGGATGGAATACCAGGAAGACTATGAAAAAGGAACACAGATGAAATATTTGAATAAGAGAAGCCTCTTAAAACTTGTCTTGTTGGACTTTGACTGGTCCACTCTAGCATGGATATTCTTTGTAGCTCTGTTCCAGGTTTTCTTCTAGGGTTGTCCTTCATTCAGCTCACAACTCTCCTCGTGAAATAAAGCCATCTCTGCATCATGATACTGCCATCACCAGTACGTTGGCGTGTTCTACTGAATTTGTTGCCTTGTTTCCTTTTGTTCCAATTTGACCCTGGTAACAGTAATAGTATCCGGCCAATTCAGTTCATGAAACCAATTAGTGAAAAGACTGTGATTCAGAGAACACAATTCAATCCCATTGAGTCATTAGCTGTGTTTCCATTACATTTAAAATAGCGTGAATTGAAATTACAAATGGAAATACGTCGACTTTGAACAAACACATTCTTCGCTAAAACATTTTTGCGCTGGGATGAAGTGTTTTCTCATCCGTTTTGAAATATGTTGCAAAGCTGCAATGGAAACACTTTTTCCGCATCACATGAGTCACGTGACCAACAGCCAGATGTGACTACTGGTGAAAACCACGAAGAAGACGACAGGAAGTGGTTGGAGGATGAAGGAATATTGTTTGTTTTTTTCATACAATGTATGAAAAACCACCAGAGCTCCACCAAAGCTCTCACAGCATCACAGTTCATAAAACGTTGTGTGTCTTTCCAACATGTTGAATCCATAGATCTTCTGTAAAATGGCCGACTACAATTTCCCCAAAACGCCACATACATAGCCGCTCCCAGGCAGGTGGAGCTTGTCCCTCCAATACCTGAATAAGACGCCAACATCTTTGATTGGCTGATAGATGCTGAACGCCATTGATAAATTATGACTCTATATCAGTTAGCTGTTTACGTCCATTGGTGCCTTGATTTGTAATAACTGAACTAACGTATCCAGTGTGATTTCATTTAATTTCTTATTTATTTGAAACACCACAATTGGAAAGTTGTATCTTTTTGACATCAGCAGAACACAGTCAAAGATTTGCACATTTGTAATGGAAAGCCATTGACTCCGCCGATGCCTTCGCAGAACAGATCCATCCTGGGACTCAAGACGATGAATTGCAGTGAAATATGTTTGTGGTTTTCTGTAAAAAATAATAACAATTTCTCCATTATTAGAGAAATGAATTTTTTTTTCCTTCAGTAAGGAACACAGTAGGGACGAGTCTTAACTCATCAGCGGGGCTTTACCTAGTCTCCACAGGTTACTGCCAGTGGTCATAAGAGCGAATCTTCCTCAGCTGCTGAGTTAGTCGAGAGGAGAACTGACGTGACACATTCCCTCATTGAGCCCGATCCTTTCAGCTCTCCATTCCTCATTTCCTCCTCCTCTTAAACTTTTCTTTCCTCCTGCACCTCTGTTTCTATCCTCCTTTCAGTCTTCTGTTCGATCGCTCTCTCTCTCTCTCTGGGCTTTTTTTTTTTGTTGCTGCTTCTTCTCTCTCCCACCGTGGCGGGGTGACATCAGTAGCCCTAGGGAAGTGCTTCGCTGTGGGAAGGAGCCTTGGCTTTAAGTGGCTCTAAGTGGCTCTTGCTGTTTGTCTGTTTGGTTGTTTATTTTCTTCTTCGCTCACCCTGGGCAGGGAGGAGAAAGGGACACTTAGCGTTGGGGAGACCGCAGCGTGGCCAGGCGGGGAGATTGAATACCGCTTAGTAACCTGCAGAGTTCGCATGTGAGGCGGGCACAGAGAGACAAAGTGCAAGTTTATTATTGCAGTTTGTCATTTTATCATTAGAAATGGTCTAAAAGCGTCCGATGGCTAGTGAGCATTTTATTATTTGGCTGTAATTATGATGTGTGTGCGCGCGGGGTCGTGTGATCGTATCGACAGAGCCGAAAGGTCCAGGTATGACCTTCCAAGATGACATTATTTGCCATTGATTGCCTCCGGTTTCATTTTTTTTTTGTCTCACTGGGAGTACAGCGCCAACAATCGGCCCCTATTGTTCGGTTTTTTAAAGACAAACAGCCACACTGAGTCCATTCATAAAAAAAAAAAAAAAAAAAAAGGTAAAACAATCAGGCTCCGGTCAATGCTGCGGATCAGATCCGAAAGTCTCAGCTTGGCCAAGGATCAAAGCATCATATTTTAGAGTTATATTATTTAACATAATTAGGAATGTATAGATGTAGACAGCAAACTGATGCTGGAGGTGAACACACTGAAAACAAGATTGCAGTTAGTTATTCTATGTTCCTACATTTCCACTGACTGATTTCAGTACTTTTGAAATGAACCTAAAACCTTCTAAATCCTGACACGTTGTAGTTCTAGTAACGACTCCGGTGACCACCTCCATGTCCACATCAAGAAGCAATGTAGGAAACGTTGACCTGGCTACATATTAACCTAAGAAATCACTTTACTTTCTAAACTATCTCAAACTTTTTTGACTGGTTTAATGTCTGCTGTGATCTTAATGTCCAAATAGCAACGTAAAACAGGTTACCTGGGCACACATCGACTGAAACGACCCTGAACCTTCCATCGGATTGGATATTCACAATAGTTTTCTGACTCAGTCTTTTATCCCTCAAAAATCAAGATGAATCAGATTAACCGGGTGGACCGTAGCCCCAGAAAAAGCTATGCCAAGGAGTTATTAGCTTCAAACTAAACCTGAACCTTCCGCATACTGGGATGTTTGCAGATTATTGTTCGGTGGCTATTATTTTCCACCTGCACACTCACCATAAGAAATAAGGCAGAAACAAAACGTACACATTCAGAGTTTAACCTGAGAAAGAATCGGGGAAGCAGCAATAATATCATATATTTGTTACCATAACTAAAAACATATCAATCATTTCATGTATTTATTTCATTTATTGAATTAGTTTCAGAAAACCGGCTCCATAGTACAAGGTTGTGAGGCGATGGATGTATTTGGATCAGCTGCCCTGGTTGCTATGACGTCATCTGCTAGTTATTAGGGAGACGGACGGCACTATGCCAGGATTGCTGTCGTCACATTTAACATGAATTCAAAAAGCAGGATTCGTTTTAAGATTTTTATTGTTTTGTTTTGAAAGGAAATGGCTCAGCCACATCTGAACTGCAACAATTTCCACCGATTTACTCATTCATCAAGAAACATCAACGGAAACGTTAAAAAGCCAGGACACCCGTGACTCTTCACTCTGAGGTTCTTCTGGTGTCTCAATGAGATGGGGACGTTTTTCTTCAACTTGGCCCAGAAATTAAAAAGTCATCATGTGGACAAAGTCCTTGGTGGGTTTCCTGGCGTGTCGTGTTGCATGGTCTTTGTCTACATTCTCTCTGGCATACTTTATTTTGACCTTCATGTTTTTGTGCAAGAGCAGAGGATTCCGAGCTAACTACCTTCCGGGACGGTTAAACCCGTGCAGTACCAGCATCCTGCTGCGAGTTCTGTGATGGCATTCTTCCTTTAACATCCTGCGGCCTGCTTTCAGGGTAAAGTTCCTCGGTCAGTCAAGCCAGCGTAGTAGTTGTTGTTTTGAATACCCGCCACTCTTTGACTAGTTTCTGTACAGATTTCAAATTCTTTACCGGATTCAACAACTGGAATTGTTGTCCACATTGTTCGGACCGTGGTGTTCGTTCTCTCTGGAACAAACTGTGGTTTAATCAGGATGGACCTCCTTCAAAATGATATTCCTTTTTTTTTTTTTTTTTTCATCTCGTCTGCTCTGTTCATTAATCTGAATGAATTTAAATTTTCAGGATTACTGAAATTGGCACTAAATATCCATAAGTCAAAACAGGCCAGAATACATTTTTTTTTTTACATTTAAAAACGTCAAAACATAACCTCATTTTTAAAGTATTTGAAGAATGACTGCTGGCAAAGGCAAGCAGCAGACATATGATAATTGAAACTCCGTCCTTTCAGTTAGTTTCAGCGGAAAGTAACTTTTATTACCATGATTGCATGTTTTTCCAAGATGAAGGCAAACAGGGCTCTAATTTCTCTAAGTGCTATGTAAGCATGAGCAGCTAATTCATGCGCGATGCCAGACTGCGTGTGCTCATATGTTGTGTGCGTGTGTGTGTGTGTTTCCAAGGACTGTTGCGAGTGCATCTTACTGTGTAATGCGTGCAAGGCCAGGCAGATGTATGAAAGCCCTCCACCGCCTCCCCTCTGAACGGTCACCTCACCTCACACGTATCGGCGCTCGCTCGCCTCACAAATGAACACTTCCACATGATAATGAGGATTACCTGCATGGCCTCACTCTGCTCCTCTCGTCCCTCTGCAAACACACACCAAACACACGTTTGCTCGTCTGTCCTTGCGCTAGCCTCCCTCTGTCGGTCTTTCTTGTTTCGCTCGCTTTCAGAAACACACACACACACACACACACACACCTCCAGTGTCCTGACCGTCTCAACTTGAGCAGCAAATGAACACAATTAGCCACGGCTCCACAAACACACATCGGGGTATTGTTCTGCTCGCGCTCAGACCTTAATCTCCAGTGGGACCTTGTGAGGGGGTGTGTGTGTGTGTTAGTGTGTGAGGGCAGTCGAGGGGAAGCGTTGGCGAGCCCAGCTGACAGAAGGGGCTTCCAGCCCTATTTCTCCCCCCCTCAGAGGTTTCCACGACGATGATCAACTCCTCGCGCCTTAGTCCTCGCTGCGCTCGCCTCGCTACCCTCATGCACACACACACCAACCCTCTTTGAGCGTTTGGCTTGAACTCATTTCAAACACACTCCCGGCCCCTTCGGTCAGAGCCAGATGTTACAGGGCGAACAAAGGCACCGAGTCACAAGTTACTGTTGGCGACAGCAGGTTGGGCCCCAGGTCATTATTAGCACACACTCCTTCAGTTGACCGGCTCACTACGCAGCACATCCACCGAGCGCTCGCCGGTCCTTTACCCTTCAGCGGCCGCGCGTTCTGCCTGGATAATTGGAGAGCAGGTATCTGCCTGACAAGATTTCTTGCAAGAACAGCTACGCGACCGGCTGCCTAATTACCGCACTTTAAGGTGCCTCCAAATGCACTGGCTCCAGACCGGCAGCCTGCAGCATGTTGCGTGAACACGCTGCGGGCTGCCTTCAGCCTTCATTCAGTTTGGGGTAGTCGATGTCAGTGAGGGGTTTTCAAAGGAGACCTTGGGAAATGCAGAATTTGTGTTGGTTTCCTAAAGGAATGCTGTTGGGATGTTGGTGATCCAATCAATTCTGCTTTACTCGCAGAAAAAAATGAAAGATCCCAGCCTATCCAAGGCTTTAATTTCTAGATTTCTGTGCATTTTGTTTCTAAATGTGAATACAGAAGGTAACTATAGAATTATGACAACTCTGCCTCCCACCCAACAACCGCCAGAGATATTTACCAGATCCCTGGGCACCCTACAACGGTAAGCTGGTATAGACAAGGATGGATGGATGGATGGATGGATGGATTGCAGATATTTAAATGTGGAAAACTGATGAAACCACAAATTAAACACATTAGAGTGGATGGACAGATGAGTGATTGGTTGATTGGATGGACGTCTTTACAAAACCTAACACAAGTGATTAGGCTGATTTTAACAAGTCTTGAAATACAAATATTTTTCCTCGCTCTTTTGCATACTCATTTACAACCTCGATCAGATATAGTTCAATGTTTTCACACAATAGTTCAGATTTTAGCGACGGTAGGTGTTCTCTTTTGTGTTTGGTAACAAACCATGATCCATTTCTCCGGCTAGCACTGTTTGTTTAGGTTGTACATACCCAGAATTCCTTGTGCTACAGTCCGCATCCTGCTTTTGGAGGAAGCTGTTCACATATACATTAGCGTCACACCAGAGTTCACTTCAACCAAATCAAAATGGAAGGCCTCCGAAATTCCAAGCAAAAATTGAGTATTTATTTGCGGAAAATGAGAAATGGTCAAAACAACAAAAAAGATGCAGTGCTTTCAGACCTCAAATGATGCAAAGCAAACAAGTTCATATTGATTTAGAAACAAAAATGCTAGTGTTTTAATTCAGGAAGAGTTCAGAAATCAATATTTCTGAATAAGAATGAGGTTTTCCATGGGGTTCAGTGCAGTGGTCTTTATTTTTTTTCCAGCACTGTATATATAAAATGACAATAAAGGATACATAAAACAACTTAACTAATGCATGCTGCTCTAACTATGTGAGTTCTGTAAAATGTCTTTGACGATTATGGTATTTATCCTGTAAAATATTTGTGGTCGTATCTCTAATGTGGATCACAAACCAATCAGAGATTCTTAAAATCATTGGCAGAAATCAAATTAAAATGTCAAAAAAATATATATCTTGATTGAAATATAAATATTGCAAAAACTTACAATGTTCATTGGAGCTCCATAAATGGCAGCATGAGCGTTGCATGGCAATATAATGTGTCAACTTGAAAGGGTCATTATTCTGGGAGACAGAAGCTGAAGCGTTTTTCCAACCGCTGATTTCATGTATTGAGAGAAATCAAAATAAAGAAATATGAAACCAACAGAAAGCATCAACCCTTTGCACCTGCTTTGACTTCTCTCGTGGCACACACACACACACACACACACACACCGTCGGTGTGATCATGTTTCTCCCTCTAACCGTTCTGTAAAGTTTGCGACCGGCGGAGACCTTGCAGCATCTCCGAGCTGTTGGGGAAAGTGACGGAGAGCCGTGGCACGTCTGCCAGTCTGACTCCGCTGTGTTTACACTGACCTTCCCTTCAGTGGGACGTGCTGCTGGAGTGCCTCCGTAGCTATGACAACTGGACATTTTTTAGTGGCCACTCCAGCCCCTCTGTCTGCATATAATTAAGCGCGTTCAGATGTTAAGGCCTTCACACGCCAACAACACTTCAGAGCATCGGCAGGTTTTGACTATTATTTCATTGTTTATAGCTGCTGTCATCACTTATTTTGGCCGTCTTGCTTTATACACGTAGAACCGTAGTTCTTTACTGTACTAAAAATGCCGCCTTAACAGAAATTAGTTGGGATTTTTTTTTTTTTTTCTTTCTTGTCACGTTTAAATATTTCACACCTTTAAACAATTTTCAATTTAGACAAAGATGACCTGAGTAAATACAATGAGGATTTCATTCATTAACGGAGAAAACCGACGTGGTGCCTGCCACTCCCAACAACGGTCATCTGGCTTTCAACATAAATAGCAGAACAGGATTTTTTTTATTTTTTTTTTTTTGGATTGCTTTAGAGGAATTTTGGCCCACTCTTCATTGCTGAATTATTTAGATTCAGCAACACTGGAAAGTTTTCCTGTTTAAGGTCATGAGGAATTTGGGGTAACTGTGAACAAAGACTGAGGTTTTCAGACTTTGGTGTTTGAGGGAAAGTTGTAACTGGGAGAAAAGTTGCCTCTTTGTATTGACACGGGGGAGCGAGCTGGATTTTCTGGTCTTTATTTGTGAATTTTGCAAACAACAAATCCACGGAGCCCGTCTAGTGACAGGGCAAAAAAAACCAACTTGTGGACATGACTTGTTATAATGGAGTCAAAAACGTTGTGGTCAAATTTTTATTTGATTTTTTTTTCCTGTAAGAATCCATTTCTTTCCACTTCATAATGTTTCACTTTGTATAGGTCCATCATAAAAGAAACTCCATGAAAAACACAGACCTGTGTGGTTTTATCATGACAGAATTTGAAAAGTTAAGGAGCTGTAGATACTTTTCCAAGGTAACTTATGAAATATTTTGATGATATTTTTAGCTACAACAGAAAGCAACCAAATGAGCGCTTTGATTGATTCCGTTTCCTTTTTTTTTTTTAACCAAACAAATCGAAAATGCTCTCCCGGGACGAGGCCATCCTCCGTTCTCCTGCCGGTGACAATAGAAGCAAGCTGAACCCTGTGAATCAGAGCGGCGGCATTTGGAGCGAGGGCGTCGACGCGCCGCACTCAGACCCACACCTGCTGCTGCCTGCATGCAGCCAGAGTCCAGCTTCAAAGTGCACCAGATGCAGTTCGCTTGTCCGATTGTTCCAGAAAAGACGCCAGCATGGCGCCGGGCATGGCGTCGAGTCTTGTTGGAGCTGCAAATGTCTTCTTCCGTTTGAGCTCCTGGCTCTTGTGCCTTTTCTTATAGCCGCTCCGTTTTCTTTCACAAAGAATGCATTTTGTTAAAATTGTTGTTTTTTTTTTTTTTTTAAAGTGATCACCTTTAATTCCACCTGCGCCTGAATTCAAAGTCCAGTTGTCGCCTCCGCCCCCTCCATCCTCTTCCTGCGGCAGCGCTGCCAGCTTTGTTTTGGTAAATTGCTGCAGCCATTTGCATACATCTGTTCTGTTTATAAGTTCACATTGTTTTAATCTGGAAAATATGCTAATGCTTTTTGTGAGGTAGGTGTCTTGTATAAAGTGTGTGTGCTGTAATAATAGCAAAGGGTGAGGGTGACGAAGGTGAGGGAATGTGTCAAATTAGTCCTCGCTGCACCTTTTAGGTCAATTTACATTCGTTTCCATGCTGCTGCTGCTGCTGCTGCCAGCTCAAGTGTTGCTTCTTGACTAGCGCTAAAATGAGGTTTTGTTGGGGGAAGTGGACAGCAAATCTTGACCTGTTGATGTGATTAGCTGGGAGTGTTTCGAAATGTTCGTCTTAACTGGGGATTATGATGTATTAACCCCGGGAGACAACAGTTTTGACACCGGTTGTTTTGTTTAGGCAAAATATACCCAAAATAAAATACAAAAAAAAAAAATCCAATTTTGGTTCTTTTATATGGAAATAAATTGATGGAAATAATGTGACTTGTTGAGACATTCATTGTTGTGGGACTTTTTCACCTAAAGTAGCTTTTATTAGGATTTTCAGACGAATATAGTGAAACTATAAATATTTTACAGAGGGTTCACTATACGAAGATAAAGAAAATGTCCAGGTTTTGGACAAGCGTACCCCCCACTAGGTGGCAGTAGTTACATTTTAAGTAAGACCCTAAAAATGGACTCAGTCCTTTTAAGCACCAACAGGAAATAATTCAATTTGACTAATCGGAGTAAGTATGAAAAAGTTCCAGAATGTATTAACCATAGATAGTGGCCATTTTAACACAGTTAGCTGATATATTACTGTTTATTATTGTACATTAAAAAGTGAAAATACAATTTAAAAAAACCCAATCAGTTCACTTCTCATGTAGCCCGAGTTTAACATTTCGCTCGGTTAGCATATCTTCGTGGGTTTTTCCTCTGCGATGTGGAATAGCAGACTCGACTCACACTAAAGGGCATTGTCGCCACCTACTGTTAAGGCATAATAACGACAGTCTGCTGCCGAATGTGGTTAATTGCGTTGAAATTTGAAACACGTCAAAATCTACGTCATAAATGAATTTAAATTAGCGCGTTAACGTCCTGTCCCTAATACTTACACTGTTTAGAGGACTTGTAAACTCGTACCACTTTGTGTCCAGGTGTGTCTCTACAAAGTCTCCATTTCAAGGACTACAAATCATTTCCCGCAGCCCTACCATTTGAGAATGAAGTAAAGGTCAAAGAGTGAGAGACAAGAGGTGAACGGATTCAGCTTTCATTCAGTTGCCGGTTTCCATTTGCCTTTTCTATTCCACGCTGTAAAGTAACTCCTTTCTCTTGTTCTGCTCCCCTGCTTTCAATTAAATGCGTAGGCGTTTTATCCTATGATTAATGTCTTGGTTGTTTCAGTGGGTAGGCTCATTATCCATGCGCCCCGTTAGTAAAAGCCTTAACGATGCCTAACGAGACGTCTAATCAGACGGGTTTTTTAGCCACAAAGGGCTAATTGCAGCTGTTGCTTCTGTCCTCCGTGGAGGCTGAAAGAGGCAACGGGAGAACCTGTTTGGATTGTTGGCTAAAGTGCACACACTATTAAAAAAAAGGAAAAGGAACATCACAGGCGCACGCAGCATTTATTGGCTGTTAAGAGCGATGTTTTTGTTTCACAGAAGGGAGCCTCTCTGCAGCAGTTCGTCGGCGAAGAGCTGAAAAGGCCGGATGTGGGATCACACACACACACACACGCCGACACACACCTGACACAAATATACAGCTAACCAGGCTGTCACACAATGGACTGATGTGCACGTCTGTGTGTGTTATAAAGCGGGGCATGTATTCGGATCTCTTTGTTGATGTCCTCTCTGATTCTGTGCCAACATTACATCCATCTGTCTCCGTGACACACACACACACACACACACGCGTGCCGAAAGCTTGTTTGTTCTGGAAAAAGAGGAATTGCTCATGTTTGTTCTTCGCGTCATTGTTCCACTCTAGAACCAAATTCACCAGAAAAGCTAAAATACATACGTAACCATGGTTTCCTCCTCAGGTGGTTTGAACTGGACATAAGTACTACTCTAAATATGTTCAACTTTTTGTGTATGATGGACAAACATTTGGATTACAATGGTTTGTTACAAAGCCTTTAAGTTGCTCCATTCTCACTTTAAATGATAAACCATTCATCATCTTCCAGTTTGTTGTGGCTTCACATTAGCTCATAATCATAATTATATTATGAACAGTGGATCACGTTAGCTTGTTTCAACATATATCTCTTGCATTAACGGCTCATGAAAACTTAGAGGCAGTTTGCCTCAATCCTGACGAACTCTTGGAGTAATTTCAGTAGCCCAAAAGGTTTACTAGTGTTCCAGGTTGTAAACCATCTGTGACTGTTATTGTAATTTGCTAAACTCCCAATCCTAAAATGTCTTAATAGCGCCTTTTTAACTGATGTCTATTTCTTCTGACGTTCTTTAGATTGTGGGATGATCTAAAAGTGTTTTATTAAGATATTTTCAACTTACTTCGTGCTGTGAGAGGTTCCTATTTGATTGGTCCAGTAATCATAGGCGTATTTGGTGAGAAATTATCACAGTTAATTCGTGATTTAATAAGGAGGGAAAAAAAACATAATTTCTACACAGGACTGGGTCACATCTTTCCTTTACCAATTTTTTTTTGTTTGTTTATAACAAATTTTATCCTTATGTGACTTAAAAATATGCTCGATGACCTGAAAGATGCTGGTATGAAAAGAAAAAAGTTGTAATAGGTTCTTCACAGCACTGTGTAGATGATTATGTAGGTACAGTACTTGAAAGATGTGATGGCTTATTAAGTATTGGTTAATAAAAATCATAATTAGGAGACTGTTCAGATATAAATTTATATAAACCATTGAAAAATATTTCTTGGTTGAGCATCTATAATTTTCCTGCTTTAAAAAAATCTTAAAATAAATCATAATGTAAAGCCGTTGATGTAAATGTGTGTGTGTGTGTGTTTTTGTGGTTGTTTTACTAATTAGATAATGATCTAATTACGTTTAGCTCTTTTCCTGACGCATTCGGCCCTGTAAGGAACCTCAGCTTGGTTGCAGTTGCTGCATTTGACCAGCAGGTGGGGACATGTCCGGCCTGTTGTTTCTGGATGCCGTTTCAGGACAGCGCTGCTTTGGAGCAAATTTTATATTTCAATTAGTTAAAATTCGAGAAATAAAACAAATGTCTACTTCTTCATTGCAGCCTGAAAATAAGGGTTCAAAAATAAATTTAAAAAGTCATTTGTTGAAAAAAAACAAACAAACTCTGTCCACATCCTTGATATTAATGACTTCTCCACATATGAAGTAGAGTGAATCGCCCTCCTGAGGCCTGTTGGGGGCTATGCTGCCTGACGGCGTTTTATCCAATGGCATCTCTTTCTGCATGTGTGTGTGACTGCTCACTTGGTTCCTCCATTGTTCACTTCAGGGGGTGTGTGCGTGTGTGCTGACCTGATAATCTGTGTGCTTTATGGAGTACTGTTCACACACTGGTCTCCACTCTGATCCAAAACCCAAACACAGCAACCCTCCTCCCGCCTTTATCAGCCCCCGCACGCTGTCTCGCAGGTGGAATATCCCTCCATCCTGTGATTAATAACTCACACTTTCTCCCTTTACCCTCTTTGCTCTAAACTAAATGTAAAGGAGGGGGGGGGGGGGGGGGGGATGTAATCCTTTCAAATAAAATTTTGCCCAGCTTTGGTTTTATTGAGGTGAATTTTGAAATCTCAGCCAAAAACATTGGTGTTTTTTTTTTGGTTTGTTTTTAGACGCCATTAAAAGAACAGTTTCTGCGTCTGCTGCCTTTTCCCAGGGCCAGTCATGCTGATCGCACACCGAATCCCAAAGTCAAACACCCATTCTTTATCAGGAAACACACTCCCGCATAATCCCTGCATAACGGCACCTGTCCACACGTTTGTGTGCCCTCTCCTGTGCTAATAAGCGATGTGGAGCAGTGGACTAGCTGGCCAGCTCTGGTTTTAGCAGATGCATATTAGAAATGGAAAAAGCAAAATGTAGTTGAGACGTGTGAGGAGTACACAGATAAACATGGTGCCTGCAGTCAAACTAGCCTAAGAAAAATCTCTGTCTTTTTCTTTACATTAATTATTTATTTTTAATTCTTAGTTATAAAAGGATTATAAAATTACTTAAAAAGATTCCTCCGTATTTTTTTTGGCACCACAGGCACAAGCATGTAGTTATAAGCAGACAGTCCATATAGAAAGTTGGACGGTCCGTGTATTTTCAGGCAGTTCGTTTTTTCGTTTGAAATGAAAAATGAACAAACGAAAATAGACTCGGGTTTTTTTGTGTGTGTTTTTTTCCTCCCGCTTTTTATTTATTGAACCAAAATCGGAAATTGGAAAACAACTCGGCTCGTCATCCGATTTTCCCATGTGGCGCACAAAACGGAAATGGGGAAAAGAAACCGGATAACGGAACGCTCAATTTCGATTTTCATGATTTCACTTTTGACAAGCGGTCTGACCCGGAAGTCCTCTCTGTCCGGCTTACACAGGGACCGCATCACACAGACATTATACTGACTGCAGACAGACGATCTTATCATTTCACGCTATATACTGTAGTATTCTCTGCCAACCGCAAATCAATTTAAGTAATGCTCCTGTGAGAACCAAATAATACCGGACATCTGGTCACCAATAAAAAATGGTTGGCCTGAGTTTTTAAGTTTAGTTTTTTATTTTGAAAGGCTAGAGCACGGGGGCGTGGCTTTGCACACCATCCTGCAGCCATACCTGTTTTGTCTCCGGACCAGCAAGATGGCCTCCATTGCACTGCGCCACCAGCGGTGATAAATAGAGGTAAGTAAAACACTATTAATTTGTCACAAAAACTTGTTTAAAGATATTATTTTTTTTTTGGTTAGAAAGTAGTACTCTCAGCTTCATCTATGCACTTAGTTCATGCAATTTCTTTGAAATGTGCTCCGGAGTTTTCGGAGAAGCATAGCGGAGTGTGTGAAGATCGAAATTGAGCGCTCGTCGTCCGTTTTTTTTCCCATTTCAATTTTGTGTACTAAACGGGAAATCGGATAACGAGCCGAGCTGAGCCGTTATCCGATTTCCGGTTTTGGTTTAATAAACGAAAAACGAGTCTGTTTTTGCTTTTTCATTTTTCATTCCAAGCGAAAAATCAAACTGCCCGAAAATACACGGACCTTGTTCCCATAGATGGAGTGAGATGAAATACAAATTAAATCAACCAATTTGAAATTTGTATGAAAAACACACAAAGAAAATCTAAAAAGTGTTAGCTTCCTACCAGAGCTTTATAAAGTTCTGTAAAAGCTGCTGTCCTCAATAAATACAGTGAAAACTCAGAGGAATAAATGACGTCATGCTTTGTTAGATATCTGGAATGTATCTAAATTAAATCACGTGCTTTACATATTTTTCCACAGAGCATGCAAAAGTAAGCAACAATAATCATTAACAGAGTACATTAATCTTGTGCTACACTATGCTGTCTGAACTGATGAAAATCTACTCACGTCAGCATGGTGGATGCTTGAAAATCAAATGAAAAGTCCCACCTTTCTAATTTCATTCTAATTAGCTAAGGGATTTTAAACAGCATTAAAGTCTTTTTCCTAGTCAGTCAGAACATAGCAGTGTCATAATAGCTAAAGTGGGAGACAACTTAACACAACTTAAAAGTGAATTCCACACCCTTGATTTCAATACCAGTAAGACAGTCAGCTGCGAACATATCGAACGTCATGCATGTACTTCAAAGATCTGACATAACGTCCTGTCACAGAATTTCCTTTCTCTCCGCGTGTCGTGTTTTCAAGATAGAAAACAGCGTGACAGGAAGTCTGTTGGCTAACTCGAGTCAGCCATGTTTTTAGTACGTTTGTTCACACAGGTCAACAAAAGAATTCAACCAAAAAGACATTGAAGAATACATGAACTTGCTGGACATTATGCTAAATCATGACATCCCGTTTTCACTGAGGGTCTGGTCCCTTACTAATTGGCGGGCAACTCCCCCTTGTGGTCTGGAAGACTTCAATTTTGTGGCACAAGTTTGCAGAATTTTACAGTTGCTGTTGTTTTTGCTATTTGCGGTATTTTGTGATTGCAACATTTTCCTTTTGCATATTTTTGTTGTTGTTGTTGTCGTGGCGGCGTTTTACTTCCTGCATTTTTTTCGTTTTCAGAGTTTCCTGTTGTTTGTGTTTTGGAGTTTCCATCATTCGTGTGTTCCCGTTTCCTACGTGTTTGCACCTGTCCGCCGACGTTTCGTCGGCCATTGACATCACCCGACGAAACATCGCTAACTAAATCTGAGTGGAGAAAAAGTAATGTAGTCTTTTACACTTTTAAGGTCTGTGAGTTTGTTCACGCACGCAAGTCTAATTGTCACCATTAGAAGTAACAGGTCTGTTTCTATGTATATTTATGAGTTATTAATTTTGAATATTTTGAAGGATAGTTTTCAGGAGTGTTAAAAACGAATCCTTAATGATTAAGTGGGTCGCACCCAGGTTTCTGTGTTGATGTCAATTACGTCTTTAATTAGTGCATGTGTAATGTAAATACAATCTGTGTTGATTGCTGCTCTGCCTCCTGTCCCAAAGTAAAACAGATTTTCTCCCTCATTAGGCAGTCACTCCTTCAAGTCCCTCCATCCCTGAGGACCTGCCCCAGACGAGCCTAACTGTGTGTGTGCTTGTGGAAAAAAACAAAACAAAAACTGAAGCATATGTATCCATGTGCTAAGAAATGTTCTCCAAAAAGAATGTGGCGAGAAAAATATATTTTTTTAACATTTTGGGCATTTTTCTGCCTCAGAACACCGAGCTTCTTTTTCTGTGCCCCAGTCTGCTGACCTGCTTTGCTCGGTCGCATTGCTCTTTAGCTGCCCCTGTTGTTGAAGGTGTCATTACTTGTGCGTTTTGTCGTCCCTCACAGGGCCGCGCGGCTTGAACAACCGTTACTTGGTTTTCTGAAAATTGCCCCTCGTGCGAGCGCGAGCTGACGGCGTGCCCACTGGCACCATCTTCACAGGGAGCCCGGGTCCAGGTGAGTGTCCGCGTCATCAGGAAGGCATGCTCCACATAACATAGCTAATAATAGGAGTGCAAATACAACAAGACAGGGTGAAGTTTTTTTTTTGGGGGGGGGGGGGGTAAATGGCAGCAGATGCAAGAAAAAGTGAGGAGGAAAAAAAAAAAAAAAAAGAGTCAGAGGAATTGGGAGTGATGCCATGTGCTGCACACCTGAGCCCTGAGGAAAGGAGAGCGAGTGGAGGGCTACTGGGTGGGTGGAAAGAGGAGGAGGAATCAGTTCCACTACACGCTCATTACCACCAATTCATCTGGAAGACATCTCTGCACAGATCCACTCCTGGCTAACTGAAGCGGACTGGCCTTCAGTGCTGCTGTGTGACTGAGACGATCATTTGTTTTTTTGCGTACACACCAACGAAAGCAGCAGTACTGCTTTTACCGCCAAAAATAATCCAGCCATGACCAATACTTGTATAACTATTTCATTTTCTTATCTAATGTTCTTGTTTGTTGTCATGTTTTAGCTATAAAGAAAAAAAGTTCTTGGCAAGAAAATGTCACATTTTTTTAACGTGTAGTTGTTGATTTACCATAATGTCTTTTACACCGAATGCAGTAACATGATACTCTGTATCAAGAAACGTTTAATAGAGCTAGGAAAAATATCTGTACTTTGTAGCGATTTCTTTTTATGAAAAATATTATACACTTGTGGTTAAACGGGCAACTAGTTGAGATATTTAAAACTCTATCATTAAAAAAAAGCCAGCTGTTCCAACTGTTGGCATTTTTCTGAAACTGATTAGTCGGGCTAGCTTTAGTGAACATCCTCATTTTGATGCCTTGTTTTGTTTGCAAAAATTGTTTAATCCTAACAATAAGCAGATTAGCTTGTTGGACTTCTTTTGGTTACCAAAGACAAACAATAGTCAGTTGTTAAACTGTTGACTAACGAAACTAGCAAAGTAAGCTAGCAAGTAAACATCTCCAGTTTTAGCGAGCTATTTTTTTCTGTAAAGAAATCTTTGAGAATGAACATAATAAAGTATAGCAGCTTTCATGTAACGCTAATTTCCATTTCTACACCAAAGACCCTGTGATGTATTCCATTGGATCCACACCTCAGAACTTTATCACTACCTACAATCCATTAATACGGTTTCAAATTGCAAACTTTACGCAGTTGTATATTAGCCCTAAAAATCAAAAATGATGTTGTTTTCTAACTTTAAGTGAAATTCTTTGAATTTTCCATCTATCACCTCTCTTCGTGCTGTGAAGGTTGATCTAGTGTCTGAACACGAGCGCCTCAGGATTTAGATTTTTGTTTGTCTCCCATTGAAGTTCTCATATAAAACTGTTGGAAAAAGAAACTGAAGATGAAAGTCGGATATTTCTTTTGAATTAAACCGTGTCTTTATTTTGAGTTTAAGAACAGACTTGTGTTTTCGCTCGACTGGAGATGTAATTTATATGAAGGTTTCGTCAAAGTGCCAAGTTCCCTCGAAGCCTTGAGATTCATCACAAACCTCAATAGTTTGAATCGTTGCATTGTACTCTACCCTGCATTGTTGGCGAGTAAATATTGGCATATCCTCTTTTGTAGAGCCTCAATCCTTGGCATTTCAGCTCCTGACACTTTACATTATCACAAAAATATGTTACTATTGTTGATGGCCAGGGCTGATGCTGAGTTGAGGAAGAAGCCTTCAAGTACTTCACCCATTATGCAATAATTAATTCAGCTTATGAATTAGCTGCACTTGGAGAAATTTGTTTAAACAAATTCTTAACATTTTAAATAGTCAAAGTTCTTAATGCAAATGTTTTTGATCACACGGCGACTACACAATTGAAAATGTCCTTGAACCTTTTTCTTTTTATTCACACAGTGGATCCAACGTAGTCACCAGCAAGCAGCTAAATGCTCCAGTGCTTGAGACTCCCTCTGAATATTTAAATGTTCAAACACCAAATATGCATGGATATGCATTATTATGCACAGTGGAAGATGATGTTTACAGTCCTATACTTCTGTTGTGGAGGGTAGAGCCAATCATCACTAAGAAAGAAAAAAAAATAGCACTCCCGGATTGGCTGCTTTGCAAATAAAACTAATATTTGCAAAGCAAGTGTGTAGTCTAACTGCTTCAGCTTCCTGACTGCATTTTCTTACAAATGTCTTAGTTATGACCTTTTATTAAAAACATACCAATCGGTGGGTTTTCCATAACTAATCATAGTTCTGTTCCACTGAAAAACTCTGGGCGACAATAAACAGATTAATTCATTGGAATGCTCATTTATTAAACACAAAGAACTGATCTAACTAGTTTTTCTTTACATCTAGGCTAGGTTAAATACATTGCTGCTCAAACGGAGCACTTTGGCAGCCAGCTAGGTGTATTGCCATAATAAATATAAAACATTTTAAAAATGTACCAGTATATATCGACTTATAAAGCTCCGAAGCTGCTAAGACTTTTAGTGCTACGAAAACATGCTAAGTGTACTAGCATCTCAAGTTTGATCCATTTTTTCTGCAAGAGCATAAATTCAGAAAACAGATGAATGCTTTTGCAAAGTGGAACAAATAAGTAAAAGGTTGTAATAGAGCAAGAACACATAGATATAGGTACATTGGTATTTATGTGTGGAAATCATGCCCATGACATCATCACCCGCGTCTCACTTTTACACTCCAAACTGGGAAGTTCAAAACATGATTAACATGACTTTGTTGTATATTGTAGAACAGTAGAGGTGTTCAACTGGGAAGAAATTCAGGAGAAATATCTTGTTATAAGGAGAAAGTTTTGTGTTAAATAAGAAAGCCGCATTTTAACGCAGCCCTTCTCAAACTGTGGTCCCCGGATCACTGGTGGCCCGCGCGCGGCCCCTGACCATCCGCGAGCTACTGCATGTAAACGGCCGTTTATTTCCTGCGACTTGAGCTCAAAAGTGCGACGCTTCAGTTGGCTTATCGTTAAAATTCACGATGGAAAACCGGCTTGAACCGGGCCACTCAAAAGAAAAGCTGCAGGGACCAGTGGAACAAAAACAAGTCCAGGAAGCTGAGTCATAGCTGCTGAGAGCTGATGTGTCGTTCACTAGTGACTGGATTCGTTTGAACGGCTCTGTGCAGTGAGCAGTAGGACTCGACTCAGTAAGAACTGTTCTTTTGTTTTTTATGACTTTGCTTGGTAATAAATGATGCTGCTTTGCACATCAATAGCTATTGTTATTTGGATTGAATAAAAAATTATGAAAATAAATAATTAAGCACAATAGATACATACCATTGATAGAAATGGGTTAATTATTGTTATATTTAACGATTGCAGAAAATGATTTTTTTTTGTTTCTATTAAAGCAACTCGAGTCTAGTTTTCTTTAATTGTGCTTCTAAATCACAAATAGCCCTAAATGTTATTAGCACACACAAGACTTTGTTGTGAAGAACAATTTTTTTAAAATTATTTCCATGTGTTTGACGTCACTGGAAAGTTTAGACACTTTCAGAATGTGTAAATAAGTCAAAGTCCCCAAGTAGGCGTGTGCATTGCTTTGCTGTGGCCAGTCACACAGCACAACTCTTTTCATTAGGTTGAAAACAAGAGAAAACAACAAAATGTGAGTTAAGAGACTAATATTTTCAGTTCAGGTTGAATTATATATTAAGATGTGTTATCGTGGGAGTGATTTCAGGTTAGGTGGTGCGTGAGTGTTTGTTAAATGGGTTAACTGGTGCCTCAGCCTGAAAAAGTTTGAGGAACGCTGTTTTAACGAAATACATTTTTTTAAAATGTGAAAGTTTGAAGGTATAAAACTAGATACGTTTGTTGTTCCCCTCCACCCCCCACCTTCCTACTCTACTCTCTCACTCTCCACTTCCTCTTTAGTGACTCGGGCGAGTCCCAAGGATGTTGTTTTACATCTAGTTTTGGCTTTATCCAATTACTCAAAAATGTTTCGACTTTATTCTTTAAAACTTGTAGGCTTTGAAATAAAGGAGAGTCTCATCTATTTTTTATAAATCTGCAGGTTAGAAACTTCGTCTTACTTTCAGGAAACCTGCTCTTCCTGTTTCATGACTCTCTCTGACTATGTCTTATGATTAGATAGAAAAAAGTAGTAGAATTAAAGCAAAGTTTGCAGGAGACAAAAACAACACACACACACAACCAGATTGATTTTATTGATGTTTACGTCTACTTTTGGGCCTAGGTGTCACTTGTGTGAGTAATTTTAAAGGTAACTTTATTTATTGTTACTTTTAAACTAAAGTCTCCAGCATGGGGAAGTGGGATGATCTCGGGTTGCCTTGACACCCCCTCCTCGACGTCAGACCTTTCACATGCTGGGAGTCCGTCGCCCTCCTGCAGTTCGCCGTCCTCGTCCCCTGGAAAGAGAAGAGGTTCGTCTGGGATGTGAAGATGCAGATTCCTCATCCTCCGTTGTCACAAAGAGCTCAGTATAGTCATCTAAACTCCACTTCTCTTGACAAGTTTTACAAGTCAAAAGTTTCTTGTTACTTTCAACAGAACACTCAGAACGCTGACGTTATTGCGCCCTCTACTGCGCATGCGGGACACTTCGGGTCGTTTGCCCGTTCACACTGCAGAACACATACATGTCGCATTTATTTGGAAGTGTGAGCGTCCATGACACACACACACACACACACACACACAAAAAAAATCTGATTAGACAAAAAATTGGAATTGGGTCACTTCAAGCTGCAGTGTGAACGCAGCCTTAGATGCATGTGCACACAGATGCACATCCGTAGCAACGGAGAGGATAGGAGTGACCTTGGTCCAGCTGGGGGGCTTCAGCAGATGGAGGGAGGAGGCAGAGGGTTCTGGCACATCACTCTGGACCACATGCACGCTTACATTTACACTCCTGGACAAATGCTTTAGCTACTGTTGTGACATTGTTCGCATCTCAGCAAGCGCTGCACTTCGTTCAGACACAATCGGTCCGTTCAGCCAGGAAATCCAGGCAGCAACGATCCGAGTCTGGAATCCCAATGTCTCTTCATTTCATAAGTCGCATTTTAGGAAAACGGGCAATCTTCGCAACAGATGGAAGTTTGGACATCTGCTCGAGCCATTTTCTTGTTGTTGTTTTCCCCCTTTATTTCCTTTAACAGATGCACATCAAATCAAGAATAAAAGTTGCCAATGGAAAATTGTTTGGGTGACAGAAGAATTCATAAAAGGCCATTTGGTCCCGCTAATTTGCAACATTTATGTGGGACAATTTCTAAGGAGGCTGGGCGCGAGGGAGGGGAAATGTGTGACTACATATGTCCCTCCAGATTGGGACGGCGCATAAAAAAAAAAAAACAGCAGCTAGCAAGACTAGAAGGTAGTTCAGCGCAGCGGGAGGAGGCGGCGCGAAGAACAGGAAGGAGAGGAACATTTGTGAGGCTACGACTCTCTGGAAGGGGAAAACTACCGGCCCACCTGTCTGCCCGGCTGCCAGCTGCACCACACAAATGTGTGCACACATAAGTCTGACGATGCACACACACACGCACACACATGAACAACAACACACAAGAAGTATGAAGATGGAGAGCAGGAATGATTTTATTGCATTCGTAAACTTTATTCTTTTCAAAACGTTGACGTGTGGAATTGGCTAAAGATACGTTTCCTGATTCTAATGTAGAAAATGGAGCTTTTACAGTAAACACAGTAGACTTCATCAAGACGTTAAATACCACAGTCTTCGTCAAAGACTGCATGTTGAGAACGGGATATTTTTCTACCTGTTGCTCGTTGCTATCTCGTCCCCCCAGGTCCGTTGATGTCGTGTGTAAAAGTGAAACCGTCAAAGACAACAGTCACCGTTCAACTTCACAATCAAGCAGAATTTATTCAAACAGTCAAATGCATAAAATCACACCAACAGCTCAGTATGGTTATCGGATACCAAAGCCAGAAAGGAAACGGCTTAGAAAAAAATGCAAAATACAAAGACGCGTCTTCGGACACCACTGCATGTGGAAGGAAAAAAAGACACTTCCACCCCAGTGGTCTGACTAGCTGTGTTAACTCAATTACTTTTATATCAAGGCGAGTTTCTACTGTCTGATGCGTTCTGACGTACCGTTCAGAGGTGGTCCCCTGTGTGTGAGAACAGCCCGTAATGACGTGTTGCTGTTTGCACGCCAGAGACCATGCAGGTCAAGGGATGAATCTATCCGCTGTTTAAGCCATCCTTACCGCGTACTTGATGTGTTCATTTCATACGGAAACATTTTACTCTAGAAAGCAGGACTGAAGTTTTATCAGCTATCCATGTTTTTTTCATCCTTTCAAACTGGTTCCTGAACCAAACAGAGCTTTCCTGACCTCTCCTCTGATCTGGTGCATCAAACAGCAGATTTTGATTGCACACATTAGCATGTTTCATATAATATCTTCAAACTCGTATGAAACAAACATGAGCAATTTCAGTACTAAAACATCTATTACACTTAATATTTTCTGATTAGTTCTCTACTTCTTTGGTTTATGTTGGGAACTGGAGTCTTGGCCTTGTGGGGGGGATGTTCTGCTGTTTTTTTCCACCAGGAAGAGCCGGGAGGTTGCTGCCTGGAGGGCGTGTTCCCTGCACACCGGCATGTAATCGGTGTCATCTACTCGAGCAAAAGAGGAGTGGGCAACCAGTTCTCTGAGCGTTTGCCTGTAATGGTACTCTGAGCCATTACAGCTAAGCCATAAGCTTAGTCTTTGAGTTTTTTTCTCAGTGCTTTGCTCCTGACCTTACCTCTGACCTCCTTGCAGGATTTCCCTCGTGGCGCCTTGGCATTTACCCACAGTGTTGCTCGAGTCCCTCAGTTCTGTGACCTAAGACCACCTCTAGAAGATTCCTCTGGTTTGTTCATCCATAACTGGCAAATACCCGCTCCTCCGTCCACCATCAACCTCCAGTGACCTCCGTACTCCTCCAGTCATCTGTACCTGACCGGACACCTCCAACCCCCACAAGCTACCTAAGCTCCAGTGAACTAACTTCCCCTCCCTGGCAGAACATCCTCATCTCACCTAGTAAGCTAAAAATCAGTCGTCACACATTCTCTTTAGAGAACGTTAAAGTGAAAATGTTAAAATCCAATTCAGCATTTATTTAAAATAACTTAAATAACTTCAATAAAGTTTTGATCCATCTTATTCTGGGTGTTTATATATCTTTCCGTAACTTAAAAGCTTCAGAAAGTCCCAGGCAAGTATGTAGGAGTAGCTTCGTTAAAAACAATAAGAATGAAAACGTTCACAAATAATGAACGAGCTGTTTTTGAGATCAAAGATCACGCAGGGTAAGGAATTTGAAACGCTGGCTTCCATGGCAACACATCAAACCATGAAGCGATGACAGGAAGGCATTCAGGTAAAATAAATTTAATCCTTTGTGCTAGTTTAAACCGGTGAGCTTGTTTTAGCTGTTTGTAGTTTGTTCTTTAAAACATCGCAATTTCAGACAAGATTTGTTACTTTCTAAGGTTCAAAAATATTTGTGGCTAATGTCCTGTAGCGCTATTGCTAGCATGTCTGTCTGTGTTATGATAAATTGTAAATTACATATAAAATGAAGCTGGTAGCCTATAACTTGTATCTTTTTATAGCTATAGTTCAGATAATTATTCTTGTTTTCTGTTTTGTTAAATATTTCATTTCAGTCGTAAAGATATTAGCAGGATGTTTTAGATACGTCAGCGAAACTGAGTGTGGTATATCCTGACAGATTTTACGATACAGTCAGCATTTCAACATAAATACAAATATATTTTTTGCATTATTTTCCTCTACAGTGAGATGGAGGCGGGTTGAAGGACAGAAAATGAGGAGAGAGCGAGGATGATCGGAGGAAGGTAATTTCAGTTCAGTGAATGAAAAGTGCACAGTTCTCTTTGTGTTCCTTGTGTCGACCAATGAACAAGCACGCCTTGAAGACGGAGCGGATTAGATGCTCTCACCTTCAGATGCACGCTAAAACTAAAACACCATATTTATGGTGTTTTTTGCTGTTTTAAAGTTTAATGTTGGACGTTTTATCCTTTCTTCTGACGACGTCAGCGCGACAGAAAGCGTTTTGTAGGGTTTGCCGGTGCCGTGGACGGGTTAATTAGCAAACGCGACGCGTGTTCAGCCTCTGGCAGCCCCCCAGTCTCTTATCGTTGATGAAGATGGAGTTTTGATGCAGAGAGAAACCAGGAGCCTCTTCATTTGACTAGACGACAAAACAGAACCGGTGCTTTCAAAGCAAACGAATCAATGAGTTATCAAAGTAGTAGAGCGCCATGTCTTGGTAAAGTTTGAATGCTCTGGTTTGTGTAAACAGTAAATATGAAGAGTGAAAAAAGATGTGGAGATTCAAGTAAAATATGAGTATAAATAGAACCAGTTGTAGAATTTGTTGCTTGCTTAAAAATAAGCAAACAACAAATCTTTTTTTTTTTTCCACTGATGTAATATTTACATGTGTCTTGTTGAGTCTTTATGTCTCATTAGATGCGTTTCCTCTATGTTGCAAACACACACACATACACACGCCTGCACGTAGAATCTTGGTAGTGCTGCTAAAACACATTTAGCCTACATTTACCTGATTAGCTGTTTTTATTTGATATAATAATTACCATGTCTGTGTCTGCCGTACGGAGCGTAATGGTCTGTGTGTGTCTTCGGCGTGCGAGCGGGTGAGTGTGCAGTGATTATGTGAGCTATTAGCGGCTAAGTGGACCGGGGTCTGGCAGCGCGCCCAGCCTGTTCCCTCTGGAGGCAACAAAACCGTCTTAAGATGGGGAGAAGGAGCGGCGCTCTGTCAATGTTTGGTTTCAGCTCTGCCGACGGGTTTCACCACATGCGCTGGGATTTGCTTTTTTTTTTAATTATCATTATTTTGCTCAAACTAGTGCCAGTTTTAATAGTGTGTGCAGTGGAAATTAGTTTTAATGTTCAGAAGCTGTAAGCATTGCAGCAATAATACTATAAATACACATAAAGCCACTACATTTTGTGCATCCGGGCTGTACGGGGGCTCAGGAAGGCCGAAACAACTCCAGAGGTCAAAATAAGAAAAGGGTGGGACTGAAACTTAACAGTTAGGTCATAGATTAATTTTTTGTCCTCTGCAGATTCAACAAAGTAGAATAAGAATCAATTACTTTGTTCATTTGTCCGATGAGCAGGGATTGATCAGAACCTCTCAGTCCATCTAAAAGATTTGGGAGCCGTTGTGCCAGTTGCTCTGAACCATTTTGTTGCTTGTTTCTGAAGATTCTGTTTTTAACAATCTCTGATTGGCTGAACCTCCGCAAGCAGAGATAAGGAGCACTGGATGGTAGCTTTCTGCTGTGCTGCCAAGATGGCTTCCACTGCGTGTATTTGACAAGCGAGTAGCTTGTCAACCAATAAGGAATTTCCCCTTGGGGACCATCCATCCATCCATCCATCCATCCATCCATCCATCCATCCATCCATCCATCCATCCATCTTTGTATACCGCGTTGTCCCTAGTGGGGTTGGGATATGCCATTAGGGTTGTGGTCCCGGGCCCCTGTTGATAAAGCGGTCCACTGTAAATGTCTTGTTATGGAGTAGTGGTTAAGCTACAATGTAGCGATAGCACTGTAGCACACCTAGCAACGCAGCAAATAGAAAAGTAGGAATATTTTTTTCTGCGCTTAAACTAACAACTTCTTGGACACAAAGCTATTTAAAGCAACAATACAGAACAATTAAGAGCTCCAATTCAATTTTCAAGCTTCTGTACAAGCTAGCGTTAGCACTGCAGCACGGCTAGCACTGCATTAGAAACAAGATAGAAACGTTGCAGGACTTTTATGCAGCTAGAAACCGTTGATTAAAAGGTCAATTTTAAACTGCTTATGATAAACTGTTTTCTGTCATAAAAATGTGTGGAAATAATTACTGTAACGAGTTTATTTTTTTAGTTACATTTTTTTTTTTCCACCATCACAATAAAAGCGCTTTGGCTCATATGACATTTGGCGCCAGTCTACCTTTTATGATGTCACTGTTGCCGCGACATTTGGACAAAAATCCTCTTCTTCTATTACTTCAAGCACAACCAAAGTGAAGAATCAAAGATGAACCTCCAAACTTGGGCAGAACAACCCAAACATAGAAACTTCCAGAGATGCACCTGCTGGTTCTACACACGAAACACACACACACACACACCCACACACACGCACACACACACGGTTGTGAATACAGAGAAATGTCACCTTACTCCTGCAAGCTGTTAGCCAGCCACTTCCATGCCAAACCACACTGCCCCTCTGGAACATGGAGAGAGGAAAAGCTTGTGTGTGGGGATGTGTGTGTGGGGATGTGTGTGTGTGTGTGTGTGTGTGTGCGTGTGTGTGTGTGTTCTTTGGACAGCTCTTTAAAGTAGAGAATTGCCCGAGGCAGAGTAGGTTGAGCGGACGAAGACAGGCAGATAATGGAGGGGCATCCGTGTGCCAAGGACTGCACCTCAAAGTCACACACAAATTGGTACAAACAAGCACACACACTTGAGTCACACACTTCCCTGCCCTCACTATATACATTTCTGTCCTTCTGTGGTTTTTTTTTAATCATTTCTACATTTATCTGAAAGCTTTTCTAAGATGTCTCTCTCTCTCTCTCTTTCCATCTCCATCTGTCTGCCTCGTTTTTCTCTTTCCTGCTCTTTTTCTCTTGACTTTTACCCTTTGCTTCTGTTCTTTCCCTTCTTCTCTCCACTCATGTCATATCTCTCTTCAATTCCACGTATCTTGAATTAACTGCAGATAGCCTTAAGTACCCTGCGGTCCGCTGCAGATAGGCCCTTATTCCGTGATGGACAGATATACAGTAAGTGGGAGGGATGCCGTTTTGGAGGCCTTAATAGAGAGTTTTTTAGTGTTTTTGAGTTTTGAGGTGAACGGGTGGTCACAGCACTATCACTTTAAAAATAGATTTTAAAAGAAAGTTATTTCTCATAAAGATTTACAGTTTAATTTCTATTTATTTATAGCTTTGATCGTAGAAAATGACAAATCTTTGGCCTTAAACAAAATTATTATTCACCAAATCGGAAATAAAAAAGCTCTTTTTTTTGGTATTCTCTGCATAAATGTCCAGATTTTATCAAAGAGCCTGGAAACTGCAAAAGTAATTTTGCCAAAAATAAATAAATAAATCACTCAATATGTTTTAGGCACACACAAAAAATGGTTTTGGTTAAAAAAAATAAGTTATTATTTTAGGAAGGTGACGATGTGCGATTATACAGCAGCCAACTTTTCTTCGCCAAGAGAATATCCTGTTCAACAGACATTGCTGCTTTTTCCATGAAGGATTTTCTATGACACAGTGATCCCCATACCACAAGACAGAGCGTTTCCCATCCTTCAACTATGTCACAGCGATGAAGACAAAGTCTGTCCAAAGTCAACATCTTCAAATGCTATACCTTCTTTTTCCCTTCACACCTACGCCAAGATTCATAGTAAGGCTAACAGGAGAATTTTGGTTTTAAATACAGTTTTAAATGAAATCTGTCTGTACAAATATTGAAATCTTGAAGCGACTGTGTTGTCAGACTTATCGTATCGACTTTCCAGACCACTCCGGTCTTGTGTTTTTGCAGAAAGCAGAATTGCCGTATTTTTCGGACTATAAGCCGCTACTTTCCCCCCGCACTGGGCTATAAGCCGGTGAGGCTCTACTGTGGATTTTTCTTCAACCGCCAGCGGGCTCTTTAGCAGGAAGTGACTCTTTGGAAGTCAAAATTGGAATGCGCTGATTTTCATTTAGAACAGGCACATGCTAGCAGCAGGTACGACAGAGAAATGTTTTCAAACTCATCATGGAAACAACACTAAGAAGTTCATATTTTAAGTTGAAGGCTGCCGATCTGGCAGTAAGGATCGACAGCCCTCTGCTGCGTCCTTGTGGAAAACCGAGAGCAGTGGAGATAGCAGCGGCTTATCGCCCGGTGCGGCTCATACAGTATATGTACGTTTCCAGTTTGTTTGTTTTATTTTTTACTTTGTGGGTGCGGCTTATAGCGCTCTATAGTCCGTAAAATACGTAGTTTATGGTTAATCGCCTACTGGGTCCTGGAACAGCAAAGCAGCAACAGAACCTCACACCACCAGCAGCAGGTTTATTTCCCTGTAGGCGTGACATCCGTTTCTTGAATTGCTGTGTTACACAGGATGCAACAGGACACACCTTCCAAAAAGTTCAATCTGTGTTTTTGTTCAGCTCACCAGGGGTTTTGACCTTGGAGGCTGTGATTGCTCAGTGACACTTACAGTACCTTAACTGAGGCGGTTAACGTGCTTTAGATGTTCTTATGTGACATTTTTGGAGAGGCAATGATGCGATCTTGGAGCTGTTTTCGGAGGTCGTCCACTCCAGACTAGGTTCACCACTGTTTCAACGTTTCTCCATTAGTGGATAACATTTCTCATTGTGGTTGTTGACGTTTTAAAGCCTTAGAATTGACTTTGCAACCCTTTCCAGGACTGTTTATTATCTCTCTTTAAATTACTGTCGACCGGGATGTGATGTGTTGCTTTTAACCTGCTTCGTCCTGTTACACTGGTCCTATTTAAGGGATTTCTTGACTGCACTGTTGTGGCCAGTAGGATTTGGTCTCGGTAAAACCGGACCCCAAAAATGTGGTTAAAGTCAATTCAAGATTCAACAAGGAGGCAATTACTTTCTCACACAGACTGTTTTCATCATCTAAAAACTGCATTTACTTTGTATTTATTCAAGTTACCTTTTATGTTGCAATTTTAAAAGATTTAAAAAATGGGACATACATATTTTAGATTGCTTTAAAACAAAGTAAACCAGTAGCGATGCTTGGAACAGGTCAAGCCAACGCCTCGGGTAGAAGAGCGGTGAACGAAAATGTTTGATCAATAGTGTGTGTTTTCAAGGTACTGGGAACCTCCTTAGCATTACGTAGTCATACCTGGAGAGCTGCTGGACAGGCAGTTATCCTTCAGTGTCAGTGACTGATGCCTCTGCTGCTTTATTAGTAAACTCCTAAAAGAAATATATTTCTTCCCTCCTCATTCATAAATATGTTATACTGAATAGACAAGGAGGAGATGAGATCGGTGTACGGCTTAAAAGCATGAGACTAAATACAATCCTCATACTGCCGGTGTATGTGCTCGCAATCATGATGCATTCTGCACACAAGGTGAAGGGAAAAATCTATTTTTTTAAAGTGTGTATGAACACATAAAGTCCTTCACATGAATCATCTCCCTGTTTTATTCAGAATATCTCTCGACCTTGAACTCTCTGGAGGCAAAGGCAAAACTGTTGCTCCCCTGCACGTCGCCGGCCACTGTTCCCAGCATGCATCATTCAGCAGGACGCCGCTCATCGCCGAGTAGTGACAAGCGACTGCCTCGAGTCATATTAAAGAGTAACAACCAAGAGAAGCAACGTTTACCATGAAATGCAGATTCGGTTTCCCATCGTACAGCCATGAATTGAAGAGCTAGGTCGTTATTTTTGAAAAGGCTTCGAAAGGCTGCCTGGATCAATGACCGGATCAATGACTCCAAGCATGGGAGGAAGGTCACGTACAGGCAGAAAATAACCATCAACAAATACCATTTTGTTTTGTTCTCATCAATTCTAATAGTTTTTTTAAACTTGTGGTTTGACACCATGATCAAACCCTCTAATGTGTAGACTGTTTTCTCCAATGAGATGGATTGGCCTATCAGGAAAGTCCAGGGAACTCAGTGAAGACCTAAGGATGAGAATTGTACGCATGACTACATCAGAGAACAACCAGATTGTAGCATCTGCTCAAACTTCGCAGACATTTGCGTCTGCTCACACGGGTAGAACCGGAGAACGGTTTTATTATCAGAAGACATTAACAACACTATGCAAACTTTCATCTACAGCGGCTGCCATTTTGCCTTCAGTGGTGCTGAAATATTGCAAATCCCCAACTGTGCAACACCGAGATCTGAACAACCGCAGGATGGTCCAACAAATTCGTTGCCACAACTACACATTTGAACATGTTCTGGAAAGAATAAAGAAGGAAACGGTAAGCTTGCTAAATGTGCTTCCCAAGGCAACAACCTCTGCCTTATAGAAAATATTTGGGCTACACTTAACAGCTGAGTCCTTTCACACCTGATAGTCTCAGTATGATTGAGGACCAAACCTACGTTTGTTACATTTCTAGCTGATCCATGTCAAACAATCCAGACCCTTTGAGCAAGCCTCTCCTATGGGGGGCGCTGCAACACCAACCACTGAAGGAAATGACTCAAAAACCTCTGAAGAAGACACTGAACGCAACTTTCCTCTTCACAAATTGTAAACTTTGGTAAAAGACCAAGGAGCCATTTCTCCTGCTAGTTTACACGCGTGTTTGTTTTAGTTGTATTTACCCAGAATGCCCTGCGCTGTGGCTCACTTCCTGCTACTGGAATGGTCTTCAGTCCACTTGAACCGTACCTCCTGAAAAACGAGCCGGATGTTTTAAACATGGCTGATGAGAAAGCGCCTGATATTAACCGATTCTGCTGAGAAGCGTCATCTAATATCCAGCTAGAGTTTCGCCTGTTAATGGCTACAAAAAGCATGCAGTCAATGCACACGTAGCAAAGGGGCATCGAGTCAAATATCAAAGGAGGTTTATGTGTACATTCGAGTTATGTACAATTTTGATAATGACCATTTCACCTGGGAATAAAATGGTTCAAATAAATCACCGAAAGCCTTAAATATGACTTAAATGCTGATGATTACAGCCTCCCTGTTCCTGTCTATACATTTATATAACTCCCTCTCTTCTGAACATAAAGGCACAGACACAAATGAAGCAAACATCTCTTTATGAGTTTCTGCCGTCAGTCCTGTAATTTGCGTTTCCCCTCAGAGCCGGGAGAGACGCTGCGCTCGCCTCTGGCCCCCGTGGCTGCATCTGATGCTCTAAGTGTGCCGCCGCGAACACGCTCCCGTCTTTGTCTCCTCCAGAGGAGAGCGAGGTGCGCACATTAATGACTGTTTTACGGGCTCTAGCTATCCGAGTCTCTTTTATTCCCGTCGGCCATGACGGCCTAATATCTGCCTGTCAAACAACTTCCATTCACTCCCCTAACAGACTGGAGACTGATACTTAAGACACAAAAAAGCCCACACCTACGTATCCTCTCCTCGGTAGATTAGTGGGTGGTGAAGGAGCCACACTGGCCATTATCTGCTGCTCTTGCTCCAATCAATTACTATTCATTTATTCGAAAGGAGTGACCGTGTCCTGATCTGAAGAGGTGTTGGAGCGAGTGTGTGCGCCTTGCAGTTTATTCCAATCTTTTTAACAAAACTTTGAGTCTCCTCCTACCTCTGTCACTTTCTCCTCTGTGTTCACTTTATTTTTCCAGCTTGTTCCAGTTTCTACTTTTTTTTCTCCTCTAGTTTTCTCTGTCGACGTATTGTCGCCCCTCTTTTTTAGCCCTTGATCCTTTTTACATCCCACAGAAACGCACCGCTGGCACTTCTTGCCTTTTGTTTCTCTAAAATATATCATTGTCTTCCTAAAAATGTAGTTTTACAGCAAGGTTTACTAATGAGAAGGTTCAGTTTATCAAAATGTCAGTGGCCAGCATAACCAGCAACAGTACTGCTCCACTGGGACTGAATTCGTTTATTCTATCAGAGCAACAGAGCTGGAATTTCAGCTATATAGTTTCATGTATATTATTATTATTATTATTATTAAGGCTTTTCTCATAAAAATGCAATAACGCTGCATACCATCATCTACTCTAGACATCCATTAAGAGTCTCTGCTTCATAAAATACATGTAGAGTTTTTCTTTTGCAGAGTTTATGGTAGTTTTTCAGTGCTTTGTTATCCATTAAACCCTGTTTTATTACCTCTATTACTATAATGCAGCGAATAATTGAATAGTTTTTTACTGAAAACCACAAAAAATAAACTACAATGTTTATTCATCTAAATAGATCATAAAACACGCCAGTGACCTTTGAATCAATGGCAAGAAAGCAGGTGTAAACAACTGCCTTTTTAGCTTCCTGTCAGCACTAGCTGCGCTACAAGCTAATGCTAGCTCGCATGTTTGCTGGATGCTATTTATCATGGAGCTTTTCATATTTATGACATGTCAACAGGTTTTACACATCACTGCACATTAGGAAGCCGGATTCGATTGGCAGCCTTTGTCACTCCGTCGTTGGCGTTCTTTTATTCATAAGGCCATATTAGGACTTCTTCTATCGCATTTTGTTGCTCTATATAAACAGAAAGTTCTCCGGTGGATGCTCCCTTCATTGCGAGAATTTATTTTTATTTACTTTCTGAAATCCAAACTGAGCTTGGACAGAAATCTTGTCAGTTTTCTGCTCCATCTTCTTGGAACCAGTTGCAGAAAAACCTGAACACGAAAGTGTTGCTGTCTCTAAATATTTTTAAAGCTTTTCTTACTGTCTGTAAATGTTTCATAAGTGGGGAATTTTTTTTTATTTTTTATTTGTGACGTTGTTAGCTTTTTCTGTTCTTGCTGTGAATGTTCTGTACGGTGGCCGACAGGTGCAAATGCGCAGCAAAAGAGAAAACATGCAAACAAAAAAGAAGACACCCCCGAATGAAATGCAGCAAATAAAAAGAGAGACGCAAACACCCCCGAATGAAATGCAGCAAACAAAAAGTGTTGAAAACGGAAGTGCTCCAGACCACTAGGGGGAGTCAAAGAAAATAGTATTCATTTCTATGGGACCAGATGCAAGATTCAGAGAAAGAAATTTGAAAGAAAGTAAAGGTATCTCTCTGAATCTTGCATCTGGAAAGTGTGATTATTGTGAGAAGTCTGAAACAATAGAGCATGTTATTTTAGATTGTTGTAAGTATGAAGAAGAGAGAAGATGCATGCTGAGAGAGTGTGTAGGTATTAAAGAAAGGTTTAATTTAATAGAATTTTTGAGGAGAGATTTCGGGAGTAGACATATTCAAATAATTATTCGGTATCTTAAAAAAACAAAGCTATTTCATAGGATATGAGTAGAGCAAGTTGGGTGTGAATGTGTAAAGAATATCAAAGAGGGGTATATAAAGCTATAAGCAAGTTGGATAATATAAGCAGGTGTGTATGTGTGGGGGTATGTTTAATCAGGAGTTAATGGAGGGAAAAGGTAGAAAGTGAAAGTTTATAGACCATCTCGAACCACACTCCATACTGGTAAGTGGCGGTAATGCTACTGTAAGTTTGTTGCCAACCGCCAATAAATACCAAGAAGAAGAAGAAGAAGAATCTTGCATCTGGTCCCATAGAAATGAATACTATTTTCTTTGACTCCCCCTAGTGGTCTGGAGCACTTCCGTTTTCAACACTTTTTGTTTGCTGCATTTCATTCGGGGGTGTTTGCGTCTCTCTTTTTGTTTGCTGCATTTCATTCGGGGGTGTTTGCGTCTCTCTTTTTATTTGCTGCATTTCATTCGGGGGTGTTTGCGTCTCTCTTTTTGTTTGCTGCATTTCATTCGGGGGTGTCTTCTTTTTTGTTTGCATGTTTTCTCTTTTGCTGCGCATTTGCACCTGTCGGCCACCGTAGTTCTGTAACCTTTGAGCTGTTGCCAGTCGTGGCCAAGATTCTCCTGCATAAAAAGATTTCCATCTCAAAATTAAAAAAAAAATCATCTTTATTTGTTGTGAAATAAAGGTTACAAAAAAATGTAAAAATATTTGTCCTCTTCTTGCTTCCGGTGAAAGACTTTCTATGGATAAATATTTGATGCTACTTTTCTGCGCTCCTGTAGCATCTATCTGTGCTGCAGTGCTAGAGTCTGAGTAATTGCAGAAAAAAATTCTAGATAGACAAAAGCACAAAGCCTAACCCCCTGGAGTGTGTTCACGGGAATTTTGTAACATTCTTTAGAAGTACATTTGTGAGGTCAGACACTGATGTTGGCAATGTGTACTCCACATCTAACGATACCTGTAAAGACACAATCTTTAATGTAAGTAATCCCAGATTTCTGTCAATTAAACTATAATGTGAGCATTACAGAGGGGATCGAATCCTCACACAACTAGGCAGATTTTTAAAAAGTAGTTTCATCTGCCCTTTTTCTTTCCTTCTTGATAAAACACAATTTTACTAAAACGTTCAACCTCGCTTCATCTCCCTCGTTTGTGCTTTAACCGTCCGTTCTCCGTTTCTTCGAGGCTACATAAGACAGACTGCCCTCTTTTCCATTTCTCTCCCCCCCCCCACTCTCTCTTTTTTTTCCCACTCTCTGCCCCCTTTTCATTGTAAGAACCAACAAGTCTGTCAGACAGAAGGAGGTCAGACTTCTTATCTAAGCTTCATAATGGTCTTGAAAAGAGGAGAGGCACACATTGCAATAATTAGCAAGCCACTGGACAATAGACGGTGCATAATCAGTATGGAGATGTATGCTGTCCGCCCCGCTCCTCTAAACACTCACTGTATTTCTGTTTCCTTGGAGTATGTATTCATCTGAGGGGCTTTTCATTTTCTTTAGGTCTTCTGCTATATTGCATTTTTGTAACCCACCACTCTGCAGTGTTTCTTTTTATTTTCAATCACTTTCTGCCCTGATTTTGTTCTTTGGTTTCCAGATTTCATTATAATAACCTCATTTCACTTGGAAAGTGACAGGCACGCACAAAAGAGTCAGACAAAGCCATGGTTTTCTTCAGCATGCAGTAGGTTCAGAGTGATTCTTTATGTATTTGGATGGTGGAATATGTAGATCCGCAAGGTAAAGAGGCTGCGTGAGTGTTTCTTCCGTACTTACCGAGTCTGCCGCGGTGCAGGGTCGAGGGCAGCGCATCTACAAATCAGCTTCCAGACAGCCGCACCTACACTCTACTTGATGTTCAATGGTTTGGCTTTGCCGTTCCTTTTCATGCATATCCTCAAACTGCAGCACTGTGGCACTGAAAGTTTGTATCAGACAGAACATTAGGCGAATTATTCAAAACCGAGTGCCATGCCTTCTTAATATGCGATCAGTCTGCATAATGGTTGATGGTACGAGGCAGGGCATGCAGTGGAGTGGAAGGGAAATCATGGTGCACATGTCTCTGTCAGGCCTCTTTTATTCAATCAAGGCCCACAGGTTTCCTTGAACAGAGCTTAAGGAGATCCTACTGCTTTAATTGATCTTTTTATGTGGGCGTACAATCGTCCTTAAAATTATTCTAATATTGTCCTTTCCTTTCCCATTGTGTTTCTACTATTTATTTAATGCAGGCTGCATTAAATAGTCAGTCGGCCAAAACTGGAAAAAAAAAAAACTTTTTTTTTTTGATCACCTGATAACATTTGCGTTGAATGTTCGCTAGCTCAGCCAAGTCCGTCACGGATTTGTCGATAAGCCAGGTATCTGCGAGCTCCAAACAGCAGAAACCCTGTTATCATGCATAAATCCAGGGTGAATCCCGCCGGGTGTGACCCTGCAGGACGAGAGGGCTCTCCTGTGAACCAAGGGCAATGCTCTGTACGCACAGTGGTGGCAGCATATGCTGTGGGATTTTTGCTTAGCGGAGACAAGGGAAGCTAGTCGTTGTTTGTGGGAAGATGGGCGGAGCTAAACAAAGAGCGAGGTAGCCTGTTCGAAATCCAGCTAACACTAAATACTATATTCATGTGCTAGAATGCCCCAAAGTTCAGACATAAATGCTAAGTGGATTTTGCCAAGACTTGAACATTGATGTCATCCAACGTTAACGCTCAGAGTTACAAAGCTGGAGGTGAACCACATTGGCAGATAGATTGATGTTATTTTGCTCTAGTTTTTGGGTTTTGTGAGTAAATATTTTCATATCTGATGAACAGATGAATAGTCGGGGTCACAAATTATTTCCAAAGCCGAAGCTGAAAAGTTTGGGAACCATTTCTAAAGCCTCATTTGAACCACAGTCAAGTTCATTTCTTCTGAAACCGATCCTAAAGTATAGAAAGAAAAAAAGGCCCAAACTCCACGGCCAACTTAGTTTTTGCCTCGGAGCGGGAAAAAAATGCAAAAGTGACCTATTCAGGAACAAATAAGTACATTTCTGCATTTTCAAACAGGAATTTCAACCATAATGACATTTTTTGGGAGATTTGTCATTTCAAAGAGCTGGGAGTTATGAAATGTCAAGAGAGAAAATATGATTAGTGTGAAATAATTAAATAGAGAAGGTTACAATGCTTGAAAGATGCATCTGGGGGAATGTTTTCCCTTAAGAATAAAAACACAGTACAAAACTTGAAAAGAATCAAATGTGAATAAACAAAAATTGTAGGAAAAAAGACTTTGGTATCTTTAACTTTGAAGGCACACTGTGTTTGAAGAGAATCATTTTTCCTTCTCTTATAACATCAGACGCGGGTTTCATAAAAGAAGACCTCCATGATCGAAGGGCAATTAAGGAATTTGTAAAGAAACTTAAAAAAAAATAAATAAAAAATATGGAGCGCACTATTGAAAGTTGGATGTCTTCCTCTAATTGAAAGAGAAGGAATGATGAAAAAAAAAGGTTAATTAGTTTCTTTTCTGCTATTGGTGACCCTTTACAAGACAGCAGCAATTTGCATAAAGGCGCAGCTTTGTGTGTTTAGGACTGAACCAAGGTCAGCACCTTTCTGTTTGTCTAGCACTACATTTTTAAGGGCTATTCACCACTGACTATTGTAAGTTTCAAGTGAACTTGAAGTTTCCTTGAATACTTCCATTGGTGGAGATGCATAGCGTTCATACAGGAGCTTTATACGCGACAAATTAAGACTCCTATTCACTCTCTTTACATACATTCTGAATAGTGTACGGTTTGATTATTTCTTCTTTTTTTGCATATTTTTTTTTTCTAATTTGCATATGGGGTCATTAATTTTCTCATAGCCGAGGACCTAATGAGTGGACAGCTGAGAAGCCGAACAGGATGCAAATAATAACATTTGAGCCACAAAAGAGGTGGCAGCGGAGGAGGGGGGGGGTTCCCATTCACTGGGACAGGACTTGAGGTAAACATGCACAGTAATTATATATCACTGCTCTTTAATTATGACGCTACGCAGAGAGCAAATAAGAGGAAGGTAAAACAATGGGCAGGTACATCGAATTAAGTCGTACGAGTGAAACATTTGAAATAAAGACAAAACGAGGCAGCCGAAGCGTGGAGTCGGGCTTGGAGAGCCGAGGGGAAAGAAAAGAAGGACAACAGATTATGTGCAAACACAAACACGTGCTTGCTTGCTTTGCGCGCGCGCGCAGTCTCTCAAGTGTGTATCTTTGCGATTGTCATTAACCGCGTAACAAAGTCGTTCCTCGGTAAATGGCCCTTGTGAGAGATGAAAATCTTGAGTAAAAGACAAATGAATAGATTCAAGGCTGAGCTTTTTTAGGAATGTGAAGGGGTTTCTGCACGGAAGTGTTTGTGAAACTTGGAGGAAATAATGCGCCTGGTTCTCCAAACTGTGCAGAAACCTCAATTAAAGTTATTCCACTCATGGATTGAGTTCAGTAAGTTATGCCAGCTTTCCCTCACATTGCGCAGTAGACGACTACAGCATCTCTAGTTCAGTGGTTCTCTTATAATGGAAAGGTTGTACGTGCAATTCCAGCTACGGTCATATGTTGATATGCTCCTGGACAAGACACTTACCTCAAAGTTGCCTATTGATCTGTGTATTGCTTTGTGAGTGGGAGTGGGTGACTGTCGTGTAAAGCACTTTGAGTGGTCAGTATGACTGGAAGAGTTCAGTTTAGACACTTGTAAAAAATGCAACCATTAACAATTGATGATAGGTACATTGAAAGGACTGAACATGAAATCAACGTCTGTCAGTCAAGTTTTGGTACCTTCGAATAAAAGTGATTGCACACATTTATGTTTAGTGAGAGGAAACGTTTCCTCTCTTAGAAAAACATGAATGCCAGGCAAAAGTTCCCAAACAGAACATACACACCGACCAGTACTCCCAGTATCTATGGGGTTTAAGGGCCACTGCTGCCCTTAGAGCTAAAATCCATGAATACATGATACCTTATCCAAAACTGCTGAAAACAGTCAATTTTAATTGCTCATACACAAAATATAGATTGATATAATAACGTGCCTAATGGAAATTGTCTTAGCATTACCAGAGAAGCTAACACCTACATTCTTCCTTATCTCCCCTCTTTAGGGCACAGCCAATCAGCACCAAGGAAAATAAATGCAACCAACAGCTTGGCAGGTAGGTCCTAACTATTTATTTAACTAGAAACCACATTTTTGTTTGTATCTTTCCTTTGTTTTGGGGGGTTTTCAGGGTAAAAATATCTTCCAGAACCCAACCTGCTTTTGCATCCAACAACTTACTCGACTCAGAGTAGGATTAGGAGAAATAAAAATGTAAAGTGTAGGCACATAAGCGATTATATTTTCCAAACAAATACTCCTGGTCTTCAGTTAGTCCCTTAACCAACATCAGAAATGTAAGTGGCTGTCGTCCTCTATAGAATACAAAGACACTCGACACAGATGAATTCATTGAAGACAAAATTTGGATGGATTGAGAGACAAAGAGAGGGAGCTCTTCAGAATAGGAATGAGGGGTGTGAGGAGTGGGTATGGAGTGGACAGATGTGCCCTAATGTGTTTTGGCCCTGTTCTCTGTATGGACAACATAAGCACACACACACACACGCACACACACACACACACCAACAGTCCTGCTGTCTATGACTTCCTATTAAACAGAAAGATAAGGTGTTCTCCTATGTTCTGTTTTACTTTGAAGGTCCTTTTCCACTTTTTTGATAGTTATACCAAACACATTTTATTATATATTGAAAACAGCCATTCCCTGTTTACCTTCAAAGAACCCTAATGTGTCATCTAACCGTCCGGTGCATCCTCGGCTGCTGATTTCAGCCAATCAGACAATTAGAGAGCTGATTACCCATCTGTCTTTGTGATTGGCTGATGGATGTGTGTGTGTGGGGGTGAGGGGGGTGCACGCTCGCGTGTGTTTTCCGTGAAAAGGTTCTGACGAGCCCCCAAACACATCTAGCCAGTGACAATTTTCTTTTGTTACCCGCCACCGCTGACATTTTCCAAGAGACGCAGAGAGCTAATGCGCACCCGTGAACAACTTAATAACACTTGAACCAGTTTGCCAACTTGGAGAAATGATTTCATTCAATTAGATAATTCTACCCCCTCTTCCTCTCTCGCTCGCTCCCTTGTTCTCCGTAATGAGTCATTTGTGATATAATAGCCACATAATGGCTTGAAAGCGGGTTCGGCAGGGAAAAGACAGATGTAGTGTGAGTAAAAAGTGGAATGGTGAGGCAGAAGAGGCTCCGGAGTCGAGACATTCAAGCTGGTGTGTGGCCACTATGGTTAAAGGAGCCGTGTATATGCCGGCCTATAGGAAACACTGCACACACATGTGGCTTTTACTCCATTTGCTGTCCATTAACAGTGTATGGTGCTGAGCGATAGGAGAAGCGATAGCATCTTCTCTGATGGCATCTGTTATCGAAGTACACGCGTCCTTCAGGCGTCCATTGTGCTATCACTCCTCTCATCTCTCCTCTATCTCTCTTACCATCCTTCCCCCCTTGTCTCCTGGTTTCTCACCTTGCTTCTCCTTCGAATCCAAACTTCTTGCCTGCCATCCTTCCCTTCTGACGGCCTCATCCTTTATGCATCATTATTTTCTGTGGCCCACGTATGTTTCAATGGTTATCTTTTTCAACACTTGCGGTTGTAACAATACATGCAGCTTGCAACAACAGTTATGAAGAAAACGTAACTTCAATCTGAGCATGAGAATGGAGAGGAATGAGGATCTGGGTGCCACAAGGACCTGTGTCTGGATCTGCTCCCTCCTCAGCATATTCTGAGCTGATCATAGTCAATCTCCTACCACCAATATGCAGATGATATTCAGTTATATATTTCATTCAAGCTGTTTATGGGTTTAGACTCTTTCCACCATTGGATGGTATGAAGCTTTCTACAATTAAATGAAAAATAAAGCTGAAATCCTCATCTTTGCTCCAGACAAGTTTGCTCCTAAAATCTGAGATTTGTCTCGTCAACTCGCAAGATCCCACTAATATTCTGTTAGGAATCTTGGTGTTTTCTTTTTTGACTTACTCTTGGGTCTCTGGTTCGATCTTGGTTTTATCATCTCAGGAATACTGCTAAAGCGTCTCCCATACTTCATCCAAATCCAAACAGTCATCCTGTATCAGTAGAATCTGTATGTGTGAAGGTTGGTGTACTGATATCTTTTATTACAAAAGGCGTTGGACTTGGAAAAATGACTTGTGAAGATCTCTTAAGATGCCTTCAAGTTAACCAAGGAGAAATGATTATCTTTCCCAAATTAAGATATGACCATGATCTTACCTGAACAACTTTAAAAGGTGTTTTTTGTGTGTGTATTGAACATGAACATTTCCAGGAGAAAGCAAGGGAAAACAGACAGTGAAAGTACCTGGAAAAATGTCAATGCTTTACTTTTTCTTTCACTCAAGAATGCAGCAATGTACGTCATGTATAAAAGTTACCTTGAAGATCTGTGAACAGTTTCCGGATTGTTTCATAATTAAGTATTTCACTAAAACCTTGAGCTGGAGCTGCAGAGCTTCTGTTTCACTTAATTCCCCCCCCCCCACTTGTTGATGATAACCCTCTAAGTAAAGCAACCCCCAATGCCTTGAGAAAGCACAGGGCAACTCAAGGAATTAGCAACTGAACCGTATGCAACACACAGTCGATCTCTTCCCTACCCTGATCTGCTTTAATCAGCGCTAAAAGATGACGCACTGTGTTAAAGTTTCCAATCAGTTCCAGCCTTCTTCATCAAGTGGTCTCTTTGGGTAAATCTGAATTGGACAATCGCTTCCATCAAGGATTTCTGCTAAGTACAGCACTCTGGTGAGAGGCGGAGGGCGGTAGAAGACAGCTTCACTCTCTGCCTCTTGTCTCTCCTTATCTTTCTCACTTTCTTCCTCACCTTTGCTCACACCGACCCCCGCGCACACAAACGCATACATATACATGCTGCTTCTCCAGGAAGCAATCAAGTCCTTGTGGAGAGGTTGGAGCAGTTCGGATGAACGGCGCACTCTGAGTGGTTACTTGAGTCAGGAGGTCATGTCTTAGCTGCCACCCACTCCTTGCCCCTAATCATCCTTCATTACCGTATTTGCACACATCTCTCTGCTTGTCGAGGTTTGTGAGTTTTCTTCTGCATTTATGTGTTTTCTTGCTTTTTTTTCTCCCTTCTACTTGCACTTGTCTCCATAGAAATAGTTCCTATTTGCATATGAATGTGGTGGCTGCCAGCATGTGTTTTAGTGGAGCATCTTCAGAGAACCACCAGTGCCAAAGGGGTGATGGAGGAAATGAGAGGAGACAGAGACGGGGGAGATTAAGGAGGTGATGGGTGAGGTAGGTGATGGGAGGGAAGGAGTGGTTCAGGAGAGAAGCGTTGACATGAGGGAGACCCTGCAGAAGAAGTGTCATGAAGGAGGAACAGAGAAAGAGCTCTTGAGAGAAGAATTACTTAAATGTCTTCTCTCTCTGTGTCTTTGCAATTTGAATGAGTGTTGTTGATTTTGTATACAAAATGGAATACATTTTGTAACTCTAGTTTGTTTTAAGGGGTTATTCACACCAAATGAATGTATATATCCAAACAGATCAGTCGACTTTAGACCCGAGTCCAAATTTCATACCACAAACAAGCAAAGGTGGTATGATAATACAAAATCCTTGAACTCTACATGTAAACTGATTTCATCTGTTTTTAGGGTTCTTAAGGTAGTGATAAAGTTAGCCTACTCTAACCCCAATCACATGTTGGTCTAGCAGAAGAGGTTATCTTCTGGTGTCGCTCTTTTTAGTGGAAGAAAGCCACCTAAATCCAAACTCACAAAATCAAGGCTAGAAAGGGAATTTCAAATTAGGACCAATTCAGACAGTGAATTTTCTTTGTATTCAAATGTTGGCTCCCTCAACATGACCCATAAAATCTATATCCTAGCCAGGACAGACAGGAAGTCACTACAACAGTATTTGAAAATCACAGAAAAAAGGCAATTCAAACAAAAAAACTTTGTCAGAAATCACTTTAGGGAACTTCAGATCAAACATTGTGAACAAAAAAAAATGTTCTATTTATTCCAAAATCCTGAACTCAGACTATCAATTGACAGCAGTGAAGTAGAGAGTAACCTAGGTCCATGCCCTTGTCAAAAGATGTCAATGAACACCCTGAGAGACGAAGGACTGAGACAAATAGAAGGGAGAAGAGACAAAGTGATGATGGATGATGGCGGCGTTGAAAGAAAAAGACAGAGTGACTGATTGAAAGAGAGGCGGATGAGAAGAAAGCAGCAGGTGATGGGGCAAAGACAATGCCAGAGGGTCAGGTGTGAACCGTGTGGCAACTTACTGGTGGGGGAGACTGAGATTGTGTTGTAATACTTTGGACTGTGTCAAAGACAAGGCATTGTGTGGGTGTATTTTAGATCGAAGAAGGTGTTGAATTTGACGTGTCTATTTGCAGATGACAGAATACTCTTTCACATTCACAGCAGGAGACAGAAAAACGTCTTTCATCCGTCTCTTCTCCCTCCGTGCTCTTCGTCTTTCGCTCACTCATGTTCCTCCTCCTTTACACTGCAGGGGCCTCGTCTTTGACAAAGGCATAAAAAATGAAGTCAAGAGGAGGCACGGTCTCCAACTGGAAGAGCATCTTGCACAAAGGCAGGGGTTGGCCAGCTTGCTGAGAGATCTGTTTTTTTCCCCTTTCTGTTGGAAGGAAGGAGGTTGAAGGACAAGGTCTGAAGTACAAAGATTATGGAGTTGCACTGATGACCCAAAGAGTCAATTTGGCAAATTTCTTGAGGAAAGAAAACGTGCCTCTTCATTCTCTCAGCCAGTCCTCCACTATCTTTCCCTTGTGGCCATCTCCAAACAACCCTTAACCCGGAGGATCTCCAAGACACTTTCCACAAGCCAAGAGCTCCCGCTCTCATTCTGTCTTCCTGTCACTCGTACCTGGTTTATCCACCATGATCTTTCTCTGTCTGGGGGTCATTATCACATACTTAGTAGCATCCCAGGGGTTTGGGTGTATTTGCTCTTTAAGGACGTTCTTTTTACCATCAGTGTTTAAGACAAACAGCAATCAAACAACGCTTTTTCCCCCCTTACTTCAATCTCCTCCTGTACGGCTCTCCTCTCCTCTTTCCACAGGATTAAGTCCATTTGTTTGTTTTCCTGTCCTCTGCGACGTGTGCTCGTTCCCTCACCTTCCATGCCTTTCCTTCCTCTTTGCTTCTCAGCTGCTGGTGATGTTTTTTCTCCAAATCGCTGCTAGCACAGCAGCTTGAACTTTGACAGTGTGTGCTTGAAGAAGAAAACGTCACTTACGGGCTTTGTCTTCTGTCTTTGGGCTACAGATTTTAATAACACAAAGTAAATCCCAAATGGAACAAAGACGGATTTGGTCTTACATCCACTCGGACACTTAGTGAATTTAAAAATACCTTTGAGTGTCTCGAGCTTAGGATTGACTGCTGCTCTTAGTAATAATATAAAATGTGTTTGCTGGATGTAATTTATTGGTTTTAGAAAGAGCATTATTGGCAAAGTGTAATAAGGTCACTGCAGATCTGAGAGAGGACTGTGGATTTATAGCGGTCAGGAACGTCTCTTGGAGCAGATTTTGAGACAAGTTGAGCAATCATAGATAATGATGTCACACTGTGCAAGGAAAAAGTCTCAATCTGCCACTGTCTACTGAACTACAATAAAGACAAAATATAGCAATGTTTGCTAATCTTGTCCTGCAACCTGTCGGACCGATGTGGTTTCCTGGCTCTTCCTCCAACTTCAGTGAAATGGAGCAAATATTCAGAAGCCTTTAAGTGTCTCCTGTTTCTCATAATCCAAGACCTAACTTTACTTTGTCTGTTATATGTTCATTTTTTTTAAAAGGTGCAATAAAACAATAGCAATCTTAGATTAAATATTATGCTGAACTAAATCCTCAAGTTTATGAGGTGTATTCCACAATCAGAATCAACAACCGGACCTCGGTGTGAGTGTTGTTTGTGAGCACAAAGTTAATCAGATTTTTTAAAAATGCTTCGTTTCATTAACACTAATTAAAGCGGCATAATTTGCTCCTTTGCGTTTGAGCCAAGTAAGAAAACAATGTTTGGATGACGAGCGTTTTAACTTCTCATTTCATCCACCGCATTTGTACCATTTGACTTTTTAAGGAATGATGACAAGTTACTTTGAGAAAACTAGCTATATTTTTTTTCATTCCTCTTTGATTCCATAAACAAAATAATAGAGTTTAATTTGTTTGACAGATGTATACTGAGAATAATGTGTTGACAGCTACAGTACAATGTTGTAACTTAGTTTAACCCTCACCAGTCAGAAACTGACTGATTATGTGGAAACAATCTCTGCATGGCTCTCTAAAGAGTTCTGGTGACAGTTGTTTGGAGATATGGAAAGGGTGCACCATATATCCAACATTAATGCTAAACATTTTGTCAAACATAGTCATGGAGATTTTAAGAGTAATTGCAAATCCCTTTGTATCTAGTAAGCTGTCAAACTACCAGATACAAATAATCAATTTATTTTCACTTCCTTCTCATTTTTACATCTTTTTTGTATGAACTTAATTTTGAGCAAGTAGTTTTACTATGATCACTTCTGTCTTAGCTATACATTATTTTTGCCAAAGTGTGGCATTACAGCTGCCTTGCTCTAAGTTTTTTTTTTAATTATCATTATTATTATTGATGCCTTTCAAAATATTTGTATCTTTTCGACATGAAAACAAATATATATGTCATAACTTGCAAGTCTAAACCAGCTTGACAATACAGTTCCTAAATTAGGAATTTATAAAAACATGTACATTAAACTTTCGATGTATTTATCCAGTTTTGGATGCGTTTATCTCGAGTCTTTTGGCTAATCTTTACCAGGAGTGGCATTGAAGGGATTTGCAATACGAATCAAAGATTGCACTTTGAGGTTTTGGCTTTTTTTAAACAGGATCTTTGGCCCCCTTCGGATCAGCTGCCGAGTCAAATTAAAACAACCCAATTTCCAGGATTTTCCAGTCAACTCCTCCAGCAAAACGATAAGAAAGGAGCCCCTCCCCCTCTACTTTTTCTGTTTGACTCTCCGAGTCAGTTGGAAGGTATTATTCCGAAGAGAATAAAAAATGTGCCCACAAGTATTAATAGAAACCTTGAAGAATCAAGGTTGGAGATGCAAACTCTTTTCTTTTTCTTTTAACGGAATCCACCTTTTAAAACCGTCTTCGCTCGTGAAGTCCAAAAAAAAAAAAACGTGAGCCGGGGAATAAACTTCCACTCATGCTCTTCCATGCTTTCCTTCAAACGGCGAAGAGAGAGGCTGTCTTGGCTGCTATTGTGCTGCATAGACAGAGATGTGTCAGAAAACATGTGCTGACTAGAACACAATGTCTGTCTGTTGATATCCTCAAGAGGACAGAGGTGTAGACACCAGCTTCTGATCTCACCTCACGTATAAAACTACAGGTTTTTAAGGGAGAAACAACGGAAATTTTTGTTTTCCTCCGTTTACTCATCTGCTTGTCTCAGAATGATGAAAAATTGTCCCAGAGCACCAGCAGTGCATTTCAGTGTTTATGTACATTGGCACAGCTGTCAACTCAACACTTCCTGTATTCTTACTGCTGACCTGGAAGTATTTCTCACCGATGAAGTTTGAGGACTTTTCCTGTTTGCCGTTTCTTGCGAGGCTCAAAAACCTTCCACGTGTCTACGTACAAAAGGCTCTGAATGCATCTTTTGTCTGCAAATCCCTGGAGAGAGAGAGACGGGAAAAAGAAAACATGTCCAACATCATCGTCCTTATTCCAAAATATGGACGATGTTAACCCTCCCTTGATCGTCTGACCGCTTTTTAAAAACCCTTTAGGTTACACCTGTCTGAAGCACATCGGTCCACAAAGAAGATATTACTGAAACATCATCTCACTTCAAAGGGCTGTCTGCCTATGTCTTTAGCATTTGTGTGCTAATAAATAAAATAAAAAATCTATGATAAATGAATAATTAGATGGATGAATTAAACCTAAAGGTGGTGTTATGGTTGTGAACATGTGTTTGGTTCATCTCTTTAGGGAGTGAAATCTGTGCATCGGGGGCAGCAGTTGGGAGCGAAGAGGTTCACTCCAGAGGCCTGTTGGGCGACGAGGCCTGGGGCTTGCCTGAAGGCATGGCCGGTCTGGAGGAGCCCTTAGCTGGGCAGCAGCTAAATAAAAGATGGGAGGGAAGTGTCAGTCTGTGAGGCCAGGAGCGGATGGAGGGGCCCTCATTAGTTTCATCTGAAGGAAACAAACTGATGTTAGGTTTGACAGCAGAAAGACGAAAACCAAAGTCTCTTTTTGGGCCTTGATAAAAACAATATGCAACTTTATTACCTAAATGTGGTTATTGTTTCTGATTTAATCTTTGATTCTTGACGATCAGAGTTATTGCTCTTCCTCTTAGCAAACCCTCACGCCCTCTTGTCCAGATAAGCAAGAGGGTCTGCACCAAAATAACATCACAGGACTGTGTTGGTGCAGCCCCTCACGAACTCGAGGTCTGGGCTGGTCTCTGTTTGCGAAGTCCAAGAGGACCTTTGGTGTCAGACGGAGCGACCTACGTGCTCCGGCTATGATTATATGGGGGGGGGGGGTTGTTTATGTACGAGTGCTAGAGGCTGCTATAATAAACAAGTCATGTATTGAGAGTGTACAGTTTCTTTTTTAACCAACAAATTCACGGGCTTGTTGACATGGAACATACATAAAATGCAAGCAAAAGACGCATATCAATACAGCTAGAGACGCGATTGAGACACACACGTAGTTACAAGGATCAGTGTGAAGAAGGTCCATTGCGTTAGGATCGCTATCCTAGTGCCAGTGAACCTACTGAAATGGACTGTGTGGTCTCCGTTGGCGTAGTCCAGGAAGATCTTAAGACGGGTGTGTTGTCCATGTATGAGTGCTAGAGGCGCAACCTTCTTCTGTCTGGACGATGAAAATAATCTGCGGCTGTGATTATAGGGGAGGTGTGTTGTTTATGTACGACCGCCAGAGGCGCAACCTCCTGTGGTCCGATGGAGGAGTGTTTTTCTTTGGTGTTAAAAGGGACCTTTGTTATATTACTTGATGGAAACGAGTCCATTTCCAGCCAGGTGGACCCCGTATGGGATAAATGAGGGCAGAAAATACGGGTTCCAAAAGGGTTTGTTTTCAAGTGGGCCCTACATGGGCTTGCCCAGGTAGATTTTAACGGGGTTTGACTGGGTTTTCAGTGGAGCCCAGATGGTTGACTTACACGAGGGCGCTTTAAGGAATATTTATTTCCTTAACCTAGTTACATAGCGTTGCTGTTTCTTCAGTTGTTTCTTCTGTTATCTTGAGTGCAAGCGCGCTGCACGTACGAGCTGACGGTTGAGTTCAGTTCCTGTTTGCTCCCTTCTGCAACTGCAACTGCAAGGCAGGAACTGAAACACTCAGAACAATGGGAGAACAGCACAACAACTTCACACATCAAATACAGTGAGAATAAGAAAACTCCAAACATAAGATAAAATACACTAAATATTTCTAACAGGTACATGATACATGTTGTTTTTATTAAATCAATTGGTCATTGTTTCACAGACACAATGATACATATAATACAATTATATGATAGCATATGAGATAGCTTATATTTTTAATTTATACATGGACGAAAAGCCAATCCCTAACTTATGTATCAATTTAAGGTAGGCTTGTCATGATAAATTTTCCCAAACAATAAATTCCCAGAGGTTTCTGTCCCAAAATGTTTTTGAGACCATTTACAAATAATATAATAGTAAATAATGCAAGAGCACATTCTCAAAGATCGCTAAACTTTAAATTCTAATAAACAATTAGCACTGCAACAGGAAGACATTTTAAATATCCACCAAAAAAAACAACACAAAAACAAATAAAATTAGTTACGAAGTCTTTGCAAACAAATTTGTACTTCAGAAAAATGACTAGTTGAGACCTAAACGATAGACTGAATACTTGTCATGCAGCTGGAAGGGCAAAAACTCTCCCAGCTGGAAGGAAGTGAAAAATGGAGAATCTGTAGATTCACAGCTCTGCATTCTATGTTCAACCACATTATCTAGAAAACAGCTCAGAATGCTGAAAGATGGCGGTTCTGGTTGTTTGAAACTGGAACCAAGTCTAAATCTTGTGTTTCATGAGAGCTGAGGGAGAAAGGTCAAAAGAAAAAAAGCTTTATCTCAGCGAAAGAAGTGAAAAATTGAGAATCTGGATTCGCGGATTCTATGCTCAACCTTATCTGCTGTCTCACAGCTCAGAATAATGAGAAACAGTAGTTCACTAGCAAGGACCGTGCCACAAAGATGTAGATTTAAAGATTTATTGATGGTGGGATGAAGAGATGACGGGAGGAGGGGATGAATCAGATCTTAAGATCATGAATACGTCTAACTACTGGATGAATTTTTAACAGTCGATGAGCAAAACTTCAGCGCCGACGTCGAACTTTATTCAATTGAACGTTTACAAAACAGCCAAGTAAATCAGCACTTCATTATTTATCTGGGGGAAATGTTTCAGGGTACGCTAATGAATCTACATGTTTTCAAAGTTAGCAAAGATGCTAATGTACTAATCAAAAAAAGATTTGTTAGCGCATTAGCGGATTAGTGGAAGTGGATCCACCACTGAGCAGCTGCATATCTTGAAAGAAGTTTTCAGTTCTCATTCATTAATCGAAAGTTTTAATTTGAATATAGATCCTGAAACCTCACGTCAGTTAGCATGGTGCTATAAAACTAGTACATGCATTTATTCCTTAAGGCTGGAATACTGTAATAGTTTATTGTTATTTTTAGGAAGCTCACAAGATGCCAGCTATAAGCCTTCAACTGATCCAAACTGACTGGAGTGAAAGTTAAGAAAATAAATGATATTTCTCCTGTTTTATTTCAATCAGTTTTGTTTGGTTTGAGTTTATATTGTAATATTTACAGCAGATTAAAAACTCGTATAGTTAAATGTTAGGACGAGGAGAGAAGTCCAAAACTATTCATACCCCTGCAAATTGCCTTTAAGATTTTGTTTTGTTCAACCAAAAGTTTGCATCCCTCTGAAATTGTAAAAATAATGTAAAAGAAGCTTCAACATTTAATTTAACTCATGTTTAAAATTATTTATACCCCTCTAATGGAAAAAATCTTTATTTACATTAAAGCAATCTTTTTTGCGTGTTTCCATTGGTGTTTTATGACGTCTGGGAACATTAAAAATGCCCACTTTTAGGGCGGGTCTGGCGGCACAGCAGATCCAGCCTGCTTGGGTCGGATGTTTATTGTAATTTCTTTAACCAAGTGCAGGTAAAACATGAAAACGCCAAGGAGAAAATCAGAAATAAGCGCAGGGCGAACGGGCGAACCTGGAAAGTTTGAACGCTTTGGGAGGGAAATGGTGAAGGGCAGCAGCAGGAGACAGAAGACAGATCTGGTGCATGTCCTGTGTTAGTTATCTCAGTCTCTCAGTGTTAGCTGATAGAATTGAAGTGTTTAGTATATATGCTAATCATTCACACAGGCACAGGATTATCACTGAGCTCTGCCAAGAGTCGCCTCACTCCACCTAATCCCTCCATCCACTCCTCTGGTGACACCTAACTCCTCAACTTCCCACTTAACGCCTGTTTATCCTGCCGTTTTTTTGTTTTGTTTTTTCTCTCTCTCTTCATCCATATTCTGAGGTGAGAGAGGCGGTGGGTATTTGCTGTGCGGGCAGATCAAGTTCAAACTCAGGGGTTATCTGGCTAACCCAGAGTGGGCTCTGTGGAAAATGTTTCACTAAAGATTTCAGGGCAACGCACAGAAGCCACAAGCGTTTTTATTTCTTCTTTTGGTCTTCCTGAATGAGGACTGATGCCACAACTCCCATTTGTGGGAATGTTTCAGACGGGAGGGTTGGGTGCAGCGGCGTTGGCGGACACTGCCCCTTCCAACGCAGCAGCGGGGAGCTAAACGCTTAACAGGGCTGGACAAGCCAGCTTCTGGCTGTGTCCTGGACTGATCAGTGGCCGTGAGAGTGGAGGTCAGAGTTGAGGTCGTTGGAGGCAGGATGACGTTTTCTGGTAGTGGACAACAGCAGCTGGTATGTCCGGTAAAGGTCCAGTGTTATGATTCAGATAGGATCATCAGAAAACTATAACTCATGACAGCTACATACATCTTTATTTATTTAAAAATAAAGATGTATGTATGTATGTATATTTCATTCATGTGGAAAATTTTATTTTAGAAATGATGTGGTATGTTTTCTGTTTAGAAAATAGAAAATAATTTTTTTTATTCTGTTGAGGGATTTTATCCCCGCCCCCCTTTCTAGGATTTGGCATAAACCAGATACGTTTAGCTTGGATTTTAATGAAATAATTTTAAACAATTAAAATCATGCAGACTTCTTAGTTCCAACCAGAGGTGGGCGTATCCATCCAGAAATATTGATCATATCAATACTGAATTGGCAAGCAATAGCCGATACTGCCAGAGCCATCTTCAGTCCCAGAAAGCTGTGGTAAAAAAAAAAACCTTATGAACACAAATATGTATCACCACAATGTAGTCCTTCCTATTCACCGTTCAGTATTCACAAGTTCACCTCTTTGTGGATTTTTCCTCAGAACATAACTTCTAATCATCTATTAAAAATTTAGCCGAAATGTCCATTTCTTGTTAGATTTTTAGCAGTGGTCATAATGATATGTATTTTTGTGTGTGTTTCTAGTTCATTTAGTTCCTGTGTCGTCTTGTGCTTCTTCTGCACGATGACGTTTCCTCAGATGTCAGCAGCAGTGACTGTGAGCGACGTCTGAGCAATGCCGAAACACAAAAATCCCAAACCCCGACCCGTGAGCTTATTGCTGAATTGAGCATTCCTTTCTCCTGCTCTAGGAGTTTTGTTTCTCCTCGAGCCTCAGCTTTGTCTCACTTACTTACATTTTACTAAAATTTGTGCTGACACACCTTGAGCACATGGGCATCATGTGGCGACAACATAACCAAAAGAAAAATCACCGTTTACATGTAATCCTCAAAGTGACGAATAAGATTAGAGAAAAGAATAAAATCGCTGATTGACAATGACAACCGCCTTCAAATGTTGCTACATCACTAAGGATAGTCACAAAATAATACACTTTTGTTGATGTGTTAATTAAGCGTACTGCAGATGGAGGGATTGAAAAAACCAAAATAATCTAAAGGAAGTGGATCAAAGAAGGTTTTTCTTATTGATGTGATGAAAAGGTCAAAAGTTTAAGGGTTACTGGATAACAAGTCCGGGGGAAAAAAAGCCCTTTACCTGTGACAAAGAGGATTGGACAGACCCAACGTAAGGTACTGATACAGCAACCCTGAGATGGGCTCTCCAGAATCAGGGCTTAGAGACCATTTCCTTGTACTTTACAAGGGGAAAACCAAACGTCAGACATTAAAAAGTGGAATATTTTCTATGTGATGCAGTGCAGGAGGCTTTGTAAGAATCAGGAACGGTTTTTTTTCCATCAATGGAATTTTCAGGTAACATCAGTTCATGCTTCCTATGTGAAGAAGTCGGACAAAAGAACAGAATGATGCATTTCCTTTGGATCTTCCTTATTCCCCTTTATGCAAAATCATATAAAGCATTTGGGATAGATGATAGGAGAGGTTCACGATGATTCAGCATGCTGCAGCTCTTGACAAGCAGCTCACTTCCTTCCACCTCAGTGAGCAGCATCTCTACAGTTATCTCCCTCTGGTTTGGCATCTCTCTCCTCACCCTCCCTCTTCCTCCATCCTTCTGCCCACTGCCCCATTTCATGTCCCTTTCTCTCTCCCTTTCAGCCGAGCTGTGTCTCTCGCCCTCCTCGCGGTTAGCGGCAGACCACAGCGAGGTCGTGGTGTGAGGTCACCGGCGGTCTTCTTGTAGCATATGGATGCACTTCCTTCCAAGCAAACTCCGGCCAGATGAGACCACACACGAGCACCGACACTCACACACACGCTGAAAAAAATATTCTAAATATTCCAGGAAAACAGTTTGAATCGACACACTGTGAATTTCCCAGCGCGGGTTTTGTGGGATTAAAGGAAATCAGAAGCTATCTCGGCCTGCATCTCATCTTGCCTGTGACCCAGGGGATCACTTGGAGTAATCTTGGTGTTAAGAAACGCGCATCCCGCACTCGGCCTGTCGGTAATCCACGGAAGACAGCCAACGTGGCGTACACAGACACACTCCATTACACATGTGAGCAAACAAACGCGGAGTCTCCTAATCTGGCGTAAACCAGCTGACTTCTTAAGGCGCGCTAAGGCGCGGCGGACGCGCACAAGTTAAGTGGGGCTGAGTAATCGCTCGCAGGATTCAGTGTGAGGTCTTGGACGCGGGCATGTTGGAGCATATGCAGGAGTACGCACACACAGAGCTGGTAATCTTCCAGCCAGCTGAAGTGTAATCAAGAAGGAGACGGCCATATGTCTGAGGGTGCTGAGCTCTGCCCTCGCTCTTTTGCACCACTTCCTCTCCTGCTCCGCGTCTTTGCCGTACACCTCGCTCCCTCTCGTGCTCTTTATTCTCCGTCTGACTGACCCCCTCCTTAAATCACATTAAGTCTACTTGCAGATTGAAATTGAAATTGGAATAAAAGCTGAAGAAGGAAGGGTTTGATTTGCGTCTGGTCTTTCTGTTAATCCTTCCAGTTCGGAGCTGGCGTTTTAATGTCTGAACATTTCCTTTGATGCCCTCTGTTGAGGAGAGTTGGGTTTGTGTGTGTGTGTGTCTCTGTGTGTGTCCCTCGTCCCCTGTGTGGGGACAGCTGGTGTGGCCGGTGACCCTGGCTCTGAAAGGAAGCCCCGGCGCTCCTTCATGTCTCCAGCTCCGGTTCGGGGCCGTTTCAGTCCTCGGATTTGAAGATGTCGCGACGCATGCGCCTGTTTTTGTCAATCAACTTCTAAATGGTCTCTGACTGTAAAGATTTTGTCCCAATTCCATAAAAGCCAAGTGATTTTCCATGTCCTCCTTCTATCTATCCCTCAATCTGCTCTTCCATCTCAGTTTCTTATCAATTTTTCCCTCTAGTCTTTTAGCCTTTTCTTAATCCGCTCCCTCTGTCTGATGAAATGACCATATCTAATCCCTTGGGGAGCGTTGTAACTGTATTAAGACAGTAAATCCATGTCCTTACAACTGCTACAGATGTCTTTCTTTATTATCTGCTCTCTGTTTCTCTCTCTTTCTATCACTCGTTCTCTCCGTCTCCTTGCAACTTCCCTTTTAAATCTTCTAAATCTGCTCTTTTATAATCCTCTGCCTGCTTTCAACGTGCTGCATGTATAATCTCACGTTATGTTTTGGCAGATTTGATTTGGGCTTTGTCTTCTGTCTTTCCCCCCCCCCCACCCTTTAATTCTTTGAATTTATTTTTCTCCAGTCTTGCAAATGTTAATAACCAAGCGAGCAGTCGGTCTGTCCTGCTTTCAACCGGTTTCCGTGCTCGCCCACAGTATTAAAGCCGTCCTCATCAAAATGCTCAGTGACATCCAAACACATGGAAGAACCGTGGCGCTGGTTCTGATGGACCTCAGCTCAGCAAATGACCCAGTTGATCTTAAAGCAACAGGAGAGCTGTGTTGGACTGGTATAACACTTGACCTGCTTGAAGAACAGGGAGCTATTTGTTGTCTATGGGCAACTTTCCATTGGAACATGTGGGATGCCCCAAGGTTCCATCTTGGGGACCCTCTTATTTAACATCTGCATGTTCCCGCTAGTTAGAATTAGCTACCATAGCTGTGCAGATAAAGCTCTATATTACAATACTGTAAACCCAGCTATTCTATATATCTGTAGATACATAGAAGAAATCAATGCGTTGAAGTACCACGACTTTCTCCAGCAGAACAGAAGCAAAACTAAAGTAAGTACTTTTGACAGATAGCATTATATAGTAGTGTACTTTAAAGAAAGTACATAATAGTGACAAATTCTACAATCTGAGTTGCAGCTCTGTGAGAAAACAGTTGTTGACATTAGGGGTTGAACGACTTCATATTGTTTAAGGTCGACTACATCATGATAGTAGTCGAGTCGATGTCGACTGGTCGCGGTGACGTCACAGTGACGTAATCGCAAAACGCTTCACAACTACTTGGAGGCTTTGTCAGCTACATTCACGGCAAATATTCTCTTTGGTAAATTATTTACATTTTTATACAATTTGAGCTTTCTGACTAACTCATCTAGTTCACCTTCTTTCATTTCCTTGGGAAAATCTGTTTTGTCACGTGATTGCGACTAGTTGACTTGCGCAGAAAAAAAGTCATTGCAGAGAAAAGAATCGACTAGTCGACTAATTGGTGCAACCCCTAGTTGACGTAAAGTTGGACCCCTGGTATTTGCAGATTTTAGGGGCCACAACCACCAGAGAATAGCTAAAATCATTGAATACTTGACAACCACCTGAAAATGTTTGTAACTGACTATTTTAATTGGCCAAACACCAAATATACCTTAATGTGCATTAATACGCACAGGGCAGAAACTAACATCCACAGTCTTCCTTACCTATGTTTTTGGGGATACAGCCAATCAGCATCAAGGAGAATGAATGACTTTGCCAATACCGTGCATTAGCATTGCACCTACAGTACAGACCAAAAGTTTGGACGCACCTTTTAATTCAATGAGTTTCCTTTATTTTCATGACTATTGACGTTGTAGATTCACACTGAAGGCATCAAAACTATGAATAACACATGTGGAAATATGCACTAAACAAAAAAGTGTAAAACAACTGAAAATAGCCCTTATATTCTAGTTTCTTCAAAGTAGCAACCTTTAGCTGTGATCACTGCTTTGCACACACTCTGCATTTTCTTGATGAGCTTCAAGAGGTAAAATGGTTTTCACTTCATAGGTCAACCTGCCCTGTCAGGTTAATAAGTGGGATTTCTTGCCTTATAAATAGTCATGAAAATAAAGAAAACCCATTGAATTAGAAGGGTGTGTCCAAACTTTTGGTCTGCACTGTAGGTGTTCCACATTCCCAAGCTGAATTTTATATAGGCGCTATGAAACAATCTTTGAATAGACAAAATTTCCACTAATAAATCAGAGTAAACAGAATAATACACAGATTTGTAAAAACTGAACCATGAGTAGCCAGGGCTCCATTGCGCTGCAAGTGTCTCCAGGTTTTTAATCATTTGTCCCTTCCCTTCTCATGCACCATGAGAGTGAGCAAAATTGCACCAGCAACCCGTTGACACGAACACCTCCACCTGCAGGAGTTCACATTCCCCCTCCTTCCACCTCTGTGGAGGCAGCAGCTACGTCCAGGCGCGTCTTTTCTTCTTCATTACGCACCACTCCCTCATTGTGGTGGAAGCTCAGCATGTGTCGGTTTAGATCTGGAGGCTTTCCAGGTGTCGCTCCGTGCTTTTCTGCTCCTTTGACTCCAAGCACCGCTTCAACACGGGAGCCAAAGACGATATGGTGATACTGATATGGTGCAGCCAACAGAATGAGGCTGAAGAAAAACATTAAGGAAGACAACCAAACAATGTCTGGAGGAATTAGCCCTGGTTAATGAAAAGGAGACCAGTCACTGACATTTCAGAGGAACAATCACACCAGTCATGAGCAAGGATCATTAAAATAATCTGAAAAATGGCAAAAAAAAAAAAAAAAAGAGAAAACTCAACTACAATAAGTAAAATTATAAGTGTAAAAATAATGTAGAATGACCCCAATCTAAACAGAGGCTTCTGTAAAACTACAAATGGGTTAAAACTAATAGTGCGTTCAGACAGATGTTTTGCAGAGAATCAAGCTAATCGACGATAGAAAGTGAGCCCTGAGGTCAAAAGGTCATCCATTGAAACCAGCTTGGTTTCAGGAGCAGCACTCTTCTTTTCTGAAAGGCTCACCATGCTAATACAAGTAGAGCTGCATGACTTTCCTCCTTGACAATGAACAAATCTGGGTATATAAATGAAAATAACTTTAAAGCAAATGTTTTTCAAAAGTACCAGCCCTTCAAAATGAATCCAGCATGATTTGAATACATGCTGTAGATGCAGTGTGTTTTCAGGGTGAGCTCGCCTGGACTGCCAGGTCTGGCCATGTTGTCATGTTTCACATCCTCCACTTGTAGATGGTTTTCCGTACGAACCAACTTCATCTTTTTAGGAGAATCTTTAGATTGAAACTAAGTCATGAACTGTTCCGGTTTGTGTAGCTCTCAGACTGCTGGTTTGCTCACTTTTGCTTCAATAGTCAGGAGCACCAACCTGAAAGTCTGTGCTTTAAACCTCTTTCCCAAATGCTGAATAATCCCTCATGTGCTGCTGATATGTCGGTGTGTGTGTGTGTGTGTGTGTGTGTGTGTGTGTGCGTGTGTGTGTGTGTTTTTAGATTGTTGGAATAAATGCAGGCATGCTGATTTAGTTCTCACCAGAAATTATGTTGTTTTTTTTTCTATGTTGTTTGTTTGTATTGCATGTTTGTGTTGGTTTTGTCAGAATTCATATTAAAGCCCCGCCTGTTGACATTTCAGTTTTTGTGAAATTTTCTTTGACTGTAATTTATTTGTGAAAAAAATTGACTATCTGTTAGTAGAGCATATGTAAAATATTCAAAAGAAAATGCAGGTTGGGAGACTGAAAGACATAGACACAATGTTACCTGACGAAATTCATAATGATTTTAAACATCTGCCTCCGATTCCTGTTTTTGAAGTGTATAGGAGTACATTTACTTGTTAGGCCAGAATGTGCAGCGGAAACATTCCAGTTTCTGCAGCTGGACGAAGTGAAGCACTTTAGAGGAAGGTTCAAACTGTCACTCCTGCTTGTTTTGATGCCGCATGCTGTCATCGAGGCGTGTCCTTTCTCCATTTTTAATACGCTGGCACGTCAGCGCTTAATCACAGAGGAAACTCCTGGCGCGCTGCCAGTCTGTTTGTTACAAAAAGAAGAGAATTGTCGTTAGCCTTTTAGCAAAGAAATATTTCTTTAACGGGGCCGAAAATATGGTTTTGAACACACTGCCCTGGTGACTTCCTCAGCAAGGTCGGGTATAATAGGAGTTGACAGATATACCCTTCCTGATGTTTAACACAGTCAGAGGATGCGTGCCACGCCTAGACTGTATGGGGTGTGTGTGCAAATCTACACGTCTTGTGCACTTTGGAGGCTGTAAGTTAAACCTTGTGATTTCAGCACAGGAAGCGCGAGCGTTGTCTTAAAACCTGCAGACAGGTTGGCGGCCCCCAGGGGACAGCGGGGAACTGTTGTTCTACTATCTGGACAGTTCAGATCAAGTTCAGCGGACAGTGAACGCAGCAGAGCCAGGACCAATTAGATGTTAGATTACTCACGTCTAATTGGTCTAACATTTACGTTGTTGTTGGACAATGAAAATAATCTTTTATGGCGTTTCCTGAAGAGTAGACGTGGTCGTCACGGAGCTGGATCCAACGTACTGCTAAGTGTAGCAGTTTGAGCAAAACTAAACTTCCTGTCAGGTCAGACACCAGTCCAAGCAACTTTTACTTCATGGGTCAAAGGTCCGGGGCAGGTGTGGGATCAGGCCGCAGCTGCATCCGCGAGGACATGCGGGAAGAGTGAGGGCGGGTCTGGAAGTTTGCAGAGACCCGGAGCGTTTCGCAAGCAGAATTCCAACAGAACACGCGTCGCCTTTCAGGATTTTACTGAGGCGCTCTTCACTGGATTCATTCACTTTAATGTGAACATATTCTCTTAGAAGTCAGCAGGGAAGAGCGGAGGAATAGACATTTGTTTTATGCTTACCACACACACACACACACAGAGACAATTAATCATTGATTGGAACAATTTCATACACTCACAAACAGTGTCGGCTTGAAGTAAGAGGACAAAGCCTTGTGGCAAGGTCAGCACTCAGAAAGGGAGTGTGTGGGGGTGTGTGTGCGTTTGTTTGTAATACCTTGTGGGGACCATTTTCCTGACACATACTACGTTGTGGGGACCCACTGCTCCTTGTGGGGACCGTAGCCTGGTCCTCAACAAGGGGAAATGCTGTTTTTGGGTCAGGGGTCAGTGTGTGTGTGTGTGTGTGCATGGAGGGGTGTGTGCTGGTAAGAACAGTCGGGAACATCAGCAGACTACAGAGGCAGGTTATGTTCCTCACTTTCGTTTCTCCATCTGTGATTATGATCAGACGTGACCCCTGACCCCTGGGTAGAGTGTAACGCAAATCTGGACATGTTGGTGTTTAATATCAATTTTAACTCAAGAAACAGATTTCTTATGAGGGAAATAACCAGGACACCTCTTCATTATTATCATTATCATTATTATTATTATTATTATTATTATTATTATTATTATTATTATTATTATTATTATTATTATTATTCCCAAATAAAATGTCTTAAATCTCACATGTATGAATACCATTGCTGGGCATTTCAAAGCAGGTTTGTCTGTTTAAGCAGATATTCAGTGTTGTGCCTCTGGCTGCTGAAGTGAGAGGGAAGGAAGACTGCCATCATAGATCTGGTGAGGGTCCACTGTATGAGAAATAAAACCAGCGACTATGTATAATCACCGGAAACCAATAGAAATGTTCCCGTCCATCAGAAGGGACTTGAGGATTGTGTACGAAAAGAGAGGTGGGCTCTCTAACATGACAATGACCCAACATGTAGCAGTAAATCGACCGAACGCTGTCTGAGGATGAAGAAAGTCCAGAATAGAGTCAAGGCTCGATGATATTTAGGATGTTTTCACACCTTATAGTCTCGGACTATCAGCTCAATTTTCAGGACCAACATTGTAACATTTGTTCCATCTCCAGCTGCTGTGGTACTCATTATTTTAATGAGTAAAATAAGGCTCATTTCTGGACATTAATAATTTTTTCTGTGTTCTGATTTTTACATTCATGGATTGTCTGGGTGATGATATTTTTTTATTTTCCCCCTGTGTTTGCCAATGATCTATGTATGATGTGTTCATTTTGTGTTTCACATATAAGAAGCTTTAGGCACGTCATTAACGGCAGCCCATTGCGACGTGTGCTCTTCTCAGCAACATTAGAATCTCAGATGAATTTATTAGCTAAAATGTCGAACTGTGAAATTCAATTACAAACTATCTATTTTAAATCTAGTCTTCTGCATTGATGTTTCTATTTCTTAGCTGTAGCAGAAGAGAAAAATGAAATTATTGATTATTTTTAAAAGGCTGGTTTGATTTTTTTCTTAACATTTTTTTTGCTACACCATTTCAGGTGTATGGGGGGGGGGGGGGGGAATAAACCAGGAGCTAATCAAAGTATTTGTGCCTGAACCAAAAAAAAAAACTCCTGTTCACTTCAGGCCAGCTGCCTGACTGATGCCTCACAGCAGCGTCGGACACGGCACAGCTGTGGGCAAAGAGAAGTGAAGGGCGCTGCTAGCTCAAGGCAAACCCAGTAGGTAGCTAACGTATTATAAACAGCGTTAACGCACACAAGCTGCGGCTAACTTTAACACCAACTCCGCCTTTGTTGTTTCTTTACTTTTAACGATGCAATGGCTGCTTTAAAATCTTTAACAAGAATTTTAAATCTGGTCAGGCGGGTAGAAGGAGTACGAAAGTGAAATATGCAAACAAAACACACATTTAGATGATTCAACATGAAGATGCAGCTGTAATGTGGCCATTATGATCTTCATGTTTAGCCTGTTGAGTTATTGTGTCTAAGAAAGCCTGTTATGGTCAGACACAATAACAGCAACAATAATCAAATCTCCTATTAGCCTCCAACATTTCCCCTACTTTAATACCCCTAAATAAAATCTGTTGCATGTCATTGATTTTAGATTTTACACTTTCACACGTAGGTTCTACGTTATTCAGTCATGTTTAATCTTTAATCCTAATGAATCCGATCCAGTAGTTAGACATTAGAACCTCGATGGCTCTAAACTTTCTGCTCATAGATTCTGACAAGATGTCGTCATGTTTAGACAAGAATATCAGAAAAAAGAACAAAAAAAACTGCTTAGTCAGTCACTTGATCTGATCCAGCCTGGGTCCTCAACAAACCCCAAACATGGCTGCTGCCAGCTTTACCAATAAGTAGACGCTCTTCATTTTTTCTGTTACAAATGATAAGTTTTAGCTGCAAAAGTAGAAATTAATATAAATTTGGTGAAATTTGGAATTTTTTAATGTGTGCATACCTAATTTCAGACCTAAAATTAAAAACTACAAAATTAAAAAGGAATGAGCAAACATGAAGCTTAATAAGCAAATAAAGTCTTGGTTCATTCCGGAGAAAAGTCACGTTTAGTTATAAACATGGTAAAACCTACCCGAGTCCCCTTAAGATTCTTTCTAGAATCAGCTAACAGGGCATAATGGAGTCCTACTTGACAGATCAGCTGCTGACTATTTGTTTTGAAGAATATTTTCACGGGAGGCGAAGCGAAAAATAGCTTCAGCTTCTGAGAAGTTATTCAAATGAAGGACAAAGCCGTTTCGGAGGAGCATTGTTGTCGCTTGTGTTGGATCTGCTCTCTGCTGCTCCTGATGAGGCTGATAACTATGCTAATCCGAACAGCAGCGGCGCTGCGGCCTCCGTCGGTTCACCGTGTCACCGTCTCTCACGCGAACCCAGACACTCGGCAAAATGTCAGCGCCCACCTCGCACCGCCGTGTAGAAGAGAGATTGCTTGAGATAAAGGAGAGGTAGCCTCAAGTGCGTAAAGAGGCTCCCTCAAATATGCTCCAACACACACACACCGGGCTGAAATATTAATTAAAGTTCATTGCTTCAGTAATTAGCAGGGCAGTATAATACCAGTTAGTGACTTATTGCCCCCCGCAGGTTCAGCTCTGCATCGAACTTTAATTGAATGAGCGACATTAAAAACTTCAGGGGCCATTTGGCAAGGTTGACTAAACAGTCATAAACAATAAAGGATACACTTAAAGGCTTCCTCCTTCAGCTGAAGGAAATAAAAGTTAACCTCAGGAATGGAGGGAGACGTCTAATCAAATTTCAGAAGATCATCTACCGGTTTTCCTCAAGAAGATGCCATGAATGCCATCAGGTCTATTTTCTGTTGGAAGAGTACAATCAAAGGGTTGGCTGTGCTAAGCCTGATTGGTGGAACTTGTCGGGTGTTTGTAGGTTTAAGCCTGGATTATGCATCCGATTATTTGTACGTTAAAACCCAAGAACTGACAGAGGGTGAACTTCTTTATACCTTGACTCTATGTGTTTCTAAAGTGTGGAAGAGTGGAAGTCCATCTTCATAGCTTTAGCAAACCAGGTTCTGTTCCACTAGAATCATTTATCAATCCAGAGCTGTTCCATGGGTTGAGGACCAGAACCGTATGTCTTCTGGAAGTTTTTATCGTCTTTCCATCACTATTACTAAACCTGTACAGAGACGTTCAGTACATCAAGTTGAGTGAGGCTCTCAAAAGTTTGTAATTTGATCATAGAAATGATTCACAGACTCTATTTTATTGGATTTGAACAATTAATTTCACGAGTAAACACTACTTCTGGATCGTAGGAATGAAAAACTACATTACCTAGTTTTACAGTCAGCAGCAGCACCATCAGTGACTCGAGATCTAAAGAAACAGAAGAAATCACAGAGGCAACACAAATCAAATGCAGCACATTTATACACAAGCTTACATCAACATTGGCCCCATCTAAGACTTCATGCATGAAAGAAACACGGCTGAACCCAAAAGTTTCCATGGATGAAAAGAAAAAGGAACGGTAAGGTTAGAAGAGGACGCATGCTTTTATTGAGCAGCATCTCAGTCTGAGTGTGCAGGAAAGAATCGTAGCAGAGCTGCTGCGCCAGGAAGACTTTCAAAGGCAACGAAAATACAGAGGACAGAATATCAGCAATAACTCCACCAAAGGCTCCATCCAAGAAAGAGACACAGCTAAACACAGAAGTGCTGGGTAAATATTATTTCCTACTGGGGAAAATATATATCGAAAGAAAAAAGATTTTAAATATATATTTTTAATCAAATCAAATTTTTGTTTGTACACAATTAAAAACTATGTGTATACTTTAAAATTAAATCCTCTAAAACTGGATCAGCCTAAGGCTTTGTTTGTCTGGAAACTGTGTGTTTCTTCAGATTTCCACAGGAAGTCGGAAGCGACAAGAAAAACTGTAGTTGTCATTCCAGGCCACTATGTGGCACTGTGACCTGAGCATGTTGTCTTCCCCGCATGTCCTTTTGACCCTCAGTCCTCTTAAAACTGACAATGCTCCAGGTTGAACGGATGAAGTAGCTCACTTATCCTCGTTTCAAAAGGTTTGAAATTTTTAAAAAAAGAGAACACGCCGATGTGAGAGGCGCGTGAACAAGCGACTGGACCAACGCAACGAAAATATTCTGGTTTCACTGAGAAGCGGCTCCGCAAAAACAGGAAAACGGCAAGAGGGCGCTCCAGAACTTTATCCCATAATTCATATCCTGAATTAGTTTTTGAGAGGTTTGTTAAGAAACACAGTAGTTTAATATTAACACCATGGAGCCTGTGAGCGGCCATTACTGTCAAGTTTGCATTGTTTTCTGAACATTTTAAGTCTCAATGCTCTCCACTCTTTCTAGATTATTACGTTGTAATATTCAATGCATTTGTCTTGCAATAACATCCACCTCCACAATTATCAGTTTCATCATCAGTTTATTATCTAAGTCAGACCTTAAAATAAAAACACACAGACGCGTTCACACAGTGACATCCGCTGCCAACACAATGTTACAGCTGTGCCTTTGTGCTCCTTTAACCTTGAGGTCTGCAGGCGCCCAGCTGTGATAATCTCCCTTCATTACTGTTACAGGACACACACACAAACACGCCCCCGCCGCGCCAACACACTCTTTTGAGACAAGCATCAAGAAAAAGCCCCTGCGTTTAAACAACACACTGTTCAAACACCAGCACACATGTACACACGTAATAGGTGGAACATTTAAGATTTTTTTTTTTCTTCCTCGCAATTGACTTGAATCAGCATTAGTCTCATCAGATAGCTAAGCAGAATGTGTGTGTGTGTGTGTGTGTGTGTGTGTGTGTGTGTGTGTGTGTGTGTGTGTGTGTGTGTGTTATTGGCTGTCCTCTGCCTAACTGGCTAGACGGACACAGCCTCCAGGAATGTCAAACCTCCAACCTGCATTTTGATGTGGGCACCCGCAGTCAGCTGAACAACATTGCCCACCGCGGGTAACCCACTTTGAGCGCTTCAGTCTGAGTGGCAGGACTTGGACTTCATGGGAACCAGAAAGAATGGATGCATCTGAGGCCCATTTCAAACATTTTTTATTTTTTTTTTTCATGAGGCATTTTAATTGTTTTGTGCTAATTTTCCAAACGGTCTTAGATTTTATCAGGTGACACACTGCAGTGTGTGTGGGTGAGCGCTCTTTAAGTGCCAGTGACAGTGGCTTGGCAAGCGATCTGCACTGCCACTCAGTCACCCCGCTACTCTGCCTTTCTCTTTCATTTGTGCTTTTCCTTTCCTTTCATCCCTCCACTCCCTCTGTGACACAACCTGTGGTTTTTTGAGAAAGTTTTCAACGACTCGTTCTTTCATCTTTCCACGCGTGTGCGCCTGCATGTGTGTGTGCGTTTTGCCCGTATCACCTGCTCTGTCTCTGGACCGGTCTGTAGAAATCGTTTTTAAAAAAAACTGTCAGAACCAAAGTCAAATGAACGCTGGAAGTCATGAATAAAAGTCATGAATTAAAGACACGGTGGAGCGATAACTAATGAGTTTAGAATCAGAAACACCAAACCCTTTCAACTCAAATACACAAGCCGAAAGTTCCAAAAAGTTGATGAAATGCTACTTAAATTTTTGATTTAATGTAATTCTTCAGGCAAATTGAGACATTTTATGTTGAGCGAGCCCTGGACTGCTTTCATCAAAACAGTAAGAGTTCACCCTTTTGGGATTTATTCAGATTTATGTCAAACAATGAGAGCAAAAAGATTGTTTGACATATTTTACAAACATCTGGGCTCCACTGTAGCTAGTTACTTTATATAATACCTAGCTAGCAAGGAAAAGTAGCTAGCTAGCTGGTAAGTTTTGTCCACGCCTGTTTCATTAATTTGTTTTGGTAAATGATTTTGGTCAATCAAAACTCAAAAGTAATGAGTTTTGGTTAATTGTTGGTTAATTTCCAGAAAAACTGGAACAATATGTTAAATGGCAACAGTTTAAATGAAGTTGGTTACATAAGGAATACCTTATGTAAGGCTAATTGTCAAGGTTAGCTGTTTCTTCTTTTTACCAAAATCTGACTACTTTTCTTTCATCAAAAGTAGTGCCAGTTTAATTTATTGTGATTTATTCATACAGAAATATTATGCTTTTTTTAAAGTCTACATGTAAAAGCTGGATAGCTACTTTATATAGGTAGGAGAAGTACCTAGCTAGCTCGTTGTTTTTGCTGGGACCTGTTTCATTAGTTGTTGTTGTTTTTCTTACTGTTTCTGTTGGCTAAGTTAATAACTTCAATATACACACTTTGGTTAGATACAGGCGTGTCAACAGGAACCAAAGTCCTGAGCTTTAGCTGTACTGGCTTAGCAGCAAGTCAGATCTTACGAAAGATTGTCCAAAACAAAATACGAGTCAGTTTGTTTCTCAAGAAGACCACAGACGATAAAAAACAAACAAACCTGAAACAAAAATTAAACTGTGTATACACCAGTCTCAATCAGAAGCAAACATCTGTAAACGCAATTAAAAATTAATTTTCAATAGTTTACAATCTGCCCTGTGAGGTATATAGTCTGTCAAGAGACATTTTACTTCATGTGGTCTCTTTTCCACAGAAATCTGACTACTTGTCTTTCACCAAGTATTTGTACTTTTCTGTACAGTTTTAGGTACTTCTTGTCAGTGACCATTGTGGCGTTTTCAGACGGGTGCCAACATTTCTGTCCATATAAGTTGTTAACTTAGTCTACGAAAATGTAACTGCATCACATAGAAATAGACGTGCAGAATGATTACAGCAGGAATTCAACCATCAACCCCCTGCTGCGTCAGCTGTGGTTCCCTACACGTGAAGAGGCTCTTGACGGGACCTTGTCTTTTTGATACAGCTCCTCGTTTCGGATCAAACTCTCGGCATCTCGAAACATTTGGTTTGAAAGCAGAAGACGGTTTCAGAAGAGGATATGCACGTTTATATCGAGTCAATCCTTGTTCCAGACTAAATTCAAAAACAACATATTTTGATTATTATTTTTCTTAATCCACTTGACCCAAACCTTGGATTGTTTTTTTTTTTTTTTGTATGAGCAAGAAATAATTAAATGTGTCATTACGGCTTAATCGGCTTTTTGTAATGAAGTACCTACTGATAAAACGACTTCAATCAGAGGTTGCCCTTTGAATGACATATTATTTCTTTAAGACAGCTTTTTTGTTGTTGTTGTGTTTCCTGAATTATAGGCCTCCTATTCATGCAAAATGCTGAGGTACAAGGACTTGAAATGTGGTCAATGTCTGAAAGAAACCCCCTGAAAGCCCGATGTTTTTGGGGGTTTTTTTCCACAAAACTGCTTTAAAATAGAATTTTAAAGAAATAATTTGGCTCCTTGGAAGCAAAATAAAAAGAGATGAGGGTCTTTTGAATTGTCTGCGCGACACAAATGAACTAATTGAAAGTTGGTTTTTGAAGCAGTCTTACATCTCCTGCACAGACTCCGTCATTTTCGAAAGAAAAACGAGCCTGCTCGCAATTCATGGCTGGATAAAAAGAGCCCACATATTGAAAAAAAAAAAATAATAATTTCAGAAAAAGCATAAAAGACAAGGTAATGACCTAGACGGTGACAATTAGAAAAAAATCACGCGGGGTGGTGGGGGGGGGGAAGCAAGCAGAAAGAATTGTGAGCTCATAAGGACTCCTTTCTTGCTTTGGATTAAAGCAATTAAAAAATATATATTTCTTTCATTTCCAAGTTCAAGACAGAAACCTCTACCTTTGGAAAGTTTGAACTTTTTTTTACAGGAACCAATACCTCATTCTAAGCTTCCTCCGGAGATTTCATTGATATTTTAAGGACAAATTAATCTAAACAAAAAAAGAAAAAGAAAAAAAATTCAAGATGAGTGAAAAGAGCTAGTTCAATGTAGGCCTACTTAGACACAAAACGTCAATCTTTTCTCAATGCCCCCTTCCCCCCCCCGCATTGCATCCTTGGAAAGCTTTAATTTCCCCTCAAGTGGCTGCCTCCCATCTCCTGGAAAACTCTCCACAAGGTTTCCTCCCCTCCGAGAGGCTTCGTCTCTCTCCTGAGTTCAAGCATCTCGTCTCTTGGTGCCTCAAGGTCGCCATTTGTTCCCGCTCTTGAGGGTCTTGATTCAAACAAATAAGAAAAAGAAAAATTAATCTCGGGCGGAGCACGAAGTGTTAAGGTTGCGCGTGTGTGTGTGTGTGTGTGTGTGTGTTGTGGATGAATGCGGCCTGTGTGTGCACGCAGGCGTGTGTGTGTGTGTGTGTGTGTGTGTGTTTCCAACTGCGGTTGGTAGAGCAGGAGCTCAGCTGCTCCGGTCCTGCACCCAGCGGGACAAAGCGAGGGATGAAAGAGAAAGATAAAAAGATGAAGATGGAAAAAGTGAAAGACCGTTGTTATTTGTCTGGCTGTTTTGTGCATGTTTTATCTCTGTGGTAGCTTTCAGGCGGCAGACACCTCCGCCTTTCTGAGGAGATTTAAAATAAAGGAATATCTGGCATTCAGATGCATTCAGAACCGAAGAGTAATGAGAACAAGAGATATTTCATCCCTTTACTGCCGTCCATCCCCTGTTTTATCAACTGGGGATGGATCACATCTATTATTCACTCCATTTGGCTGCCAGCTTTACACCAAAATAAACCTCCAGCCATGCTGCCCCTCCACCCGTTCACAACGCTCACCTTTTATCAGCTGCATGCTTCAATAAATGCATTTCTTTTGTCCCCATCTATCCAGATTCGTCTTGTAAAAGCGGGGCGGCCTGAGCCGTTGATGATGACGGGTTGAAGTATAATTAACTCTGGGAGGTTACGTAGAATCAGAGAAAACAAATCCATAGCATTTACCAAAAGTGCAACAGGAAAATACCCGACTAAGGAACTTGGTACTGTTGGATTAGATGAAAAACCTCATAATTACAACAGAAATTAGATAAAGCAAGAAAGACACAGTGCAGCGTTCAAATGAAGATATTTATTAGGAAAATCCAAGCTTACATGACTCTGCTGTTTAAATATTTTTCATCTCTTAATTTACCCAGAATTTGATCCCTGGTGAAATATTTTGCCACTTACTCCTCTGTTGAACGTGTTTGCTCATAGAGTAGAACCTGTTTACAGCAACATCTACACAACATCACCTAAAGTACTACTGACTCAGATTCCACTGAGGCAGCATCCTTCCTAAATCAATAGGCTTTGTAGAAGACACAATAAGTTTGCGATAAATCATCAAATATTTCTGTGACCAACCAAGCAAAGGAAATTCCCAAAGCTTCGTGCAAGAGTGCTGCACTAGTGCAGAATGAAATCGCATTGTCCACCAAAACAACCTTGAAGGAAATCTTAAATGTTTACTTCAGATTTTTAAAATGGGGGGATTTGTGAAGACATCATTGGGTTCCGACTCTAAGCTAACAGTAGATTGTTGTTGCGCTGGGTTTTGTCCAGTTGGACATGATGTGTGTTCCCATGTAACGTTTACCTGTCAGTCTTTCTCTATTTCTAGTAAACCTTTGGACAACGTGTCAAACTGTCAACAGCAGCAGTACCAAAGGTGCTTGGAGTCCAAGTCCCTTCCTCAAAGTTATGTAAGACATGTTACCAACTGACTCTTGATCAACCGACCGGCAAAATCCATGGTAAAGCTGAAAGGAGTGGCTTCATAGAAGCAGCATTCAGCTTATGTGCATCACAAATCTGGAACAAACTCCCAGAAAACTGCAAAACAGCTGAAACACTGAGTTCCTTTGAAATTTAGACTAAAACCCCCACCTGTTTAGAGTTGCGTTTGAACCGCAATAAATGAAATGTTCACCAACATATTTGATGTGTATTGGTGATTTTGATTATGTCATTCATCAAAATGTAATATTTATCAGTTGTTGACTGCCTGGTGTTTTTGATGACTTTGTATTTTTTTGTTTTTATGATGAACAGCCTTGTTACTAAAATGTGATATCCAAGTAAACTTTGATGGATTGATAGCTTTCTAGCTTATAATCACTTTAAGGACTTATAATTTCTTTTTGACAAGCTCACAGTGATATATCTATAACAGCAATTGGAACTATTGTCAATGATAATTTCACAGAACTTCACTACAAACGTCTTTGACACAAAGCTGGTGTACAAAGATCACTTTTGCTTCCAAACTACTTAAATGGTTGAGAGCTTTACTTAAGGCGATCCATGGACGATTGATCTTAAAGAAAGTTTTTTCCAAATTGTGTTCATGTTAAAAATAAAAAGAGAAACGGTCGCTCCGGATTGCAGCTTTCAAATAACTTTTCAATCCTCAAGATTTCTTTTGTTTTCATTTGGACCACATTCACATTTCTCATTCCATTGCATTCTGAAGACGTTTGATAAAGTCTGACATTGAAGTTGAGGCAAGCGTAGGCGATGATTCAGTGACTCGATGTTCTCCGTTAAGTGTCGCCTCCAGATGGCCTGAAAGTGACACCGCACACACATGTAAGGTGCGCACATACATACAAATTGCTAACTCGCCCCTGAGGCTCGTTTTAACCGTGTGTCACGCAGGGATCAAAAGCATTGAGAAAACAGTAACCGTGAAATGCCAAAAAAAAAAAAAAAGGAGGGAGAGACGTAATTAATAAGGACGATCACTGAGTACACCCTGAAAGGACTGGAAGTTCAGACATCCAGACACTTAAACAGACCAAATGTTAAGCTGCGTCCTGTTTTCATTTCGCTGTCACAGCTTTACACGATGAGTTTGTTTACCGTCCAGAGGAAATCCCTCCGGCTTCACTGGAACGTCGGATGTTTCTCGTTTATTTCCAGAAAGTGGACGGATTCTCGAAACCGAGCTGGGGTTCCAACTAACACGAGACAAGATTGAACTCAAAATTCAGGGTTACTTGAGCTAATTAGAGGTGAGTGGATGCAGCGCGGGGAGGGAGAAGGTACAGACATTATTATTCTGTATCACAGTACATACTGATCTCAATTTGAGCTGGTTATGATGAAGAAAAACTGGACTTTTAACTACTTCCATTCACTGCTGCTTAGTTCCATATTATTGGTGGCCAAAGCGGGTAGAAATTAAAATGCTTGCAAGCCACAAAACCTTGACTTTTTTCAATGAAAATGAAAAAATTATTTAACTGTGGATTTGTTTTTCCTTTGACCGATCATTGCATCATCTTAAAATGTAAAGATGATGCAATGATCTCAACTTCCTGTGACGGCGTTGCCGAGTCTCTTGAATTTGAAATCTCTCCCCTCTGGCCACACTTTGGACACATCTGATTTGTATACATCACTGCCGCACGCGCTAATGTTTCGATGGCATAGTTCTTCACAGCAAATGGATTTCCAAACGTCTCGGTCAGACGCTGGTCAGAACTGGAGCAAAAACTGTATTTATCAGACCACGGCAGGAAGTTTAGCTTTCATTCGTCATCTCAGGTTTTGTCTGAGAGACAGATGACTTCTGTTTGTGTTTGGGATTGAAACTTTGTCTTACTGTGAATTAGTTTTAATATTCTAACGAATCAATCACCAGCAGGAGCTCCCTCTGTTCCTGTGCGTTCGGTAAGAACAAACTGAAGAAATGGGCCTTTCTTCACTGTGTGGGAGAACCGTTTCTCATTCGTAGGAGCGCTCTGACCTTTCTGAGCTGGAAAAGCCATATAAATACTAAATGACAGAGCTAATTGTTTCACCCCAGAGTCCATTCTGTCTCTCCCGTTCCTCTTTCTGCCGACCGGTCCCTTCCATCATTTCTTCTAATTTCTCTCAATTATCGTCTCCTTCTGCTCGCTCGCTCTCTCTCTCTCGTCGGGATGCGTTTGTGTGCGCGAGCGCACGCGTGTGTGTGTGGCTGACCTTCCTGAACTGTATGGCCATTTATGGAGATTAGATAAAGTTGCCTGACTCATTGGCATGCATTAAGCAGAGCACAACACTCATTTAGGCGCGCGCACACACAAACAGAGCGGCACAAGGAGACCATCTTAAATCAAGGATATAGGAGCAAATTAGAGGTAAAAGCTCACTTGGTTTTTCTTCTTTTGTGAGACATCATCTGTTTTTCAAAAAGCCATATTCCGCGTCCTTTTCCCTCCCTCTAATGGATTTTTGATTTTTCCCTAGCATGCAACACAATTAGCTCGTCTTTCTTTTTATTAATGACACATTTACTCTTTTCTTTTGCCTCGCGCTTGTTTATTCTTAGTCTAAATTGAGGACAGAAGAGGTCTTAACGTGCATTTTGTGCGACCATGTTTTGCATAGGCCATTTTGCTATTTTTGTTTTAGAAGTGTTTATGTAGAAAATCATAATAAAAAAATAAATAATAGAGAATCAAGGGGAAAATGGTTTTTAACCAACACATTTCTGATTTCTAACAACTTTGCCGGGCTGCGGCGTCGTTCTTATTCTCATGCTTTAACCATAAAAGCATTTAAAGTTACAGTCGCGTCAATAAATGAAGGTAATATAGGAAATGTTTGGTTCCTCATGCCATCCTTGATAAAAAATTTAAAAAAAATGCCTCTAAATAAATTCGTTATCTGTCTCATCAACACAATCCTACACAGGGAGTTTTAGACTTTAGATTTATTCCTTGGTGAAATGTTTCCAAATCAAAGCAATATTATTATTTGTTTTACAATCAAAAGAGCCATAATGAAAAATCAACATACATGAAATATTTCATGTTTTATGCTTCACTTCTCTTAAGCGGAGGAACATTTAATTATGATTCTAATGGAGTATAAATCCGTCCTATAGGGGCATTTTAAGATGGGAAAGACAACAGAACATGCGGTTCAACTACAGTAGATCTGTGTTGCCCAGGCAACCTGTCCAGGATGTTACCTCACCAAGCTTCTTCTCCGTTTGTGTATCACTTCATAAATTCTTTGAAATGCTTAAAACAACTTTTTTAGAGCAGAAAATACTCGTTGCTGTGACCCTCTACAGCCAAATCGGAGCAGAAATGATCCATCGGACAGAAAATTCACCTTTTTCCTCGTCAGTCTGAATCTGAAGCGTATTAAGTCTTCGTCTCTCACGTTAAAAGTTTTCATCGAGTTAATTGGAGGATTTTTAGTTAATTAAATTTTTATGGAAACCCACATATAGACAAAATAAATGATGTGTTGTTTATGGAAAAAAAAAATAATCTAATATCAACTAATTTGCTGAGCTTTGTACCAAGATTGGTTTTGCTTTCCATTTTATTTAGCTTCAGGTTTTAGTTCACTTTAGTTCAGCCCTTCATATTATTTGAGGTATTTAGTGTAATCAGAACTGTCTTATTGCTGTCCTTATTTTCAGTCCTTTATAGTGTTTCTAGGTTTATTCGTTAGGTTCTGTCCTTGTTTGTCTGAGTCCATGTCAAGCCTTCTTTAATAGAAGTTTAATTCTATTTTATCCTTCTAAGTTATTTCTTATTTCAGCCTCCCTGCAGTGTTTCTAGTAATGTTTATTTCTTAATTTCATCACCCAAGGTTCAGTTATTCTTCCATGTCCGAGTCTAAGTATGTATTCTAGCTAGGTTATTTCTTTAGTCCTTCTAGCTCCCCTCATGGTGTCACTAGTTCTTATTTTGTCTCTTTAGGTTCAGTTAGTCTTTCTGTAGTAATTCTAGTTAGGTTATTTCTTTGTTTAGATCTTCTAGTTTCTCTAGCTCTATGTTCTTTAGTTTCTATTGTTGTTAGATCAGCCTTGTTCCTATTTAGGTTCGGTTATGGTTTCCCTCATCTCTTTCTCTCCTAGTTCATCAGGTTTTCTTTACTCTTAGTGTCTTTTGTATTAGTATTTTTCAGTTCCCCGTTTCCTCCCTTTTGCGTTCCCAGCAGATCTCCTTAGTTTCCCAGTGCCACCTTCTCCTCAGCTCCTGTGTCAAATACTCACACCTGCAATCACTCCTCTTATCTAGCGAGGCCATTGTTCCATTTACTACCTCCCAGTATTTAAGCTCCTCTATCCCAGTCACAACTCGCCAGTTCGTCTCGGCACCCATGGTTTCCTCCCTGGATTACCTGAACAGCTGCTGTTATGTCATTGTTAAAATTATTCCGAATCTCCACTGTTTAAAGCTGATTTGGGGCGGCATCGCGCTGGTTTTGAGGCGTGACTGGAGTTACTGAGTTAAAAAGGGGCGTGTGCGTCGGCGCGCGGCGACGCAACCGGAGAGGGAGACGCGCACCGTCAGATCTGTGCAGCGGGAGATTTGACTTGATTGAATGTTTAAAACAAGTTTTTAAAAAAAAAACCAAAGAAAAGAGATAAAACAGCAATCAAAGTTCGGTCCCAGCGCCGCAGATCGTGCACCCAGGAAACGCCTCCCGGTGCGAGAGGAGGAAAGTCTCTCCCGGTGAGATCTGGACTTTACTTTTCTTTTGGGGATTTTTGGTGGTACCACTCTTTTTTTCTTAACTTTTTTTTGGGGGGGGTGGGTTACGTTTTGGATTTTTCATTTTGGTTTGGGACTTTGGATTAAAACGGAGAAATACGTCCAGGACTTTGTTTTGTTTTTTGAGCATATGGAACTCCTTTGCGGCCATTATTCTCTTTAAAAAAGAACGGGAAATTTTGGACATTTAATTATTTAGGGTGTTTGCTGATATAAACTGAGTGATTTAAAATCTAACCTATAATTATTTTTTGAGGGATTTTTGGTTTCTGATCTATTTATCAAAATAACTACTATTGTGGTTTTTTTTTTAAATAAATCATTGTTGCTAAAAATCAACAAATTTCATATTGAGTGGTTGGATATTTGTTTTCTTATCAAATGAAATGGTGTAACATATTTTTTTCACCTGATTCCTGTGACATCTACACAACCTTGTTCTTATTTGTCAAGTCAGATCGAATGTGAATGTATTACCGACATTTTTAAAAAGCACACACATCAATAGGCAATTTGGAGCGACAAAAATGATTAAGGAGTTAAAATTTAAAAAAAAAAAGTGGAAAAACTCTGAAGTGCTAAATTTAATGTTTCTTTTAAATCCAAGTAAAAACTGAATACAACAGGATAGGACAAACTTTATCCTCATAGCTGGTGTGCAAAGAGCAAAAACTTCCCACCTGCACTTCTGTGCATCATCTTTTGGATTTAATTAATATTTACTTTCACATGAACAAGTGTCTGCTGTCGTTTATCACATTAGAGAACCACGACTATTCAAAGAGCTTTACATGATAAAAACATAAGAGTGCATTGCAATGACTTAATGAAAAGTTTTTTAGAAAGTTGAAATAAATGTTCCAGTTAATGAAAAATAAAAGCAGCTCTTAACAAGTGGGCTTTAGTTTTGATTTAAAGGAACTCATTGTTTCGGCTGTTTTGCGGTTTTCCGGGAGTTTGTTCCAGATTTGTGCCGCATAGAAGCTGAATGTTCCACCTCCGTGTTTTCAGAACCAGAAGCTGCGGCTGACTGTATAACATTCCTCTTTAGATCTGTGTATCATCTGCATAATTATTGTTTGTTGTAATTTAATCTGACCTAATAATGACGGGGCCCCAACTTGGAACTTTGGAGAATGCTACATGTGATTTTAGTCAACTCCAATTAAAACTATGGACACAAAGAGGTTCCTGTCCTTTAAATAAGACTCAAATCAGTCAAGAACCCAACCAGAAGTTCTCCGGTCACTCCAGTGGTATACTACGGTCAATAATCCTGAGATCCAATAATACCAGTACCAAACCAAACTGAAAGACAATAAGGCAGGTGGTCATTGTTAAGAAGTTATTTCACTACTGAGACACAGCTATGTCGTGTGATGGCACTTTTTGGATTTTGAAGACTTTCTTTAGCATCTTGAGATCTGCTTTTAGGTTGACTTTGCTTAGACCAACATGTTTGTTGTAGTTTAACACTTGGAGATTCATTTCCGACAGGGGAATGGAAGATTTCTTTTAAGACTTCAAGTCCTCTTTAAGGGTTCATTCACACCAGCCCTGTTCAGTCCGCTTTAATCCAACACCAGTCTGTTTGCCTAGAAAGTTTGGTTTGTTTGAGGAGGTGTGAATGCTAATCGAACTCTGATGTGGACCGAAAAGCGAACTCTGGTCCAGCTACAAACCTCGGTCTTGGTACGGTTGAAGTGAACTCTGGTGTGGTTCGAATATGTGAAAGCCAAGCGGACCAGAGACCGCTCCAAAAGCAGGAAGTGGACCGCAGCGCAGGGCATTAGGGGTAAATACAACCAAAACAAACATGGTTCCTATTGAGAATTTCCTGCATAGCGCTTGCGGGAGCCATGGCTCTTCTGTGACCTCCTGGATGAGTCAGTGAGATTCTCTTGAAGTGATTTTGGTGGACCAGCTACTTTCTAGGAAGGTCCCATATTTTTGCATTCGTAGAGTTCTGTATGTGGTTTGGTGAAATTCTCAAAGCCTTACAACTATCCTCTTGTCAAATCTGTATTTACTTAGAAGTAATTAAACACACACCACTGTACACACTTACCTGCGCATACACATACTTCCTCCAAGGTGAAATCTTTTCATTAAAGAAGACAAACAAGATGAAAAACACACCGAGTTCAATGCATTCTGTATGTCTTTTATTAATAGAATTTAATTAACAACTATTGATAAGCTTTGGTTGTCTTAAGGACGTGTTTGTTTGCTATGGATATATGTGGGTGGGTGGTTGTCTGTGTATCTTAAGGACCTGCTCATTATGCAGTGATCTTCTTGATTTGTGAACCATGAAGAGGAAACACACACACACACTTGCAGAGTGTGAGCTACAAACAGAGCATGTTGACAGATTAGATGAGAGTTTTTAATCATTTTAATTAAGCCTAATTGTTATTTGTTGAATATGTGGCATTTATGAAGTTCACAAGGATATCCAAGCAGATGACTGAATACTAATTAAAGTAGCAGAAAGTGTGTTTAAGGCAAGAAACTGATAAGAAGCAGAGGAGAGTCGCATTTTAAGGCATTCATGAGAAAACGATGCACAATGACTGGCTTTGTGGGGACATTAAAATAATACACGCCCGTTCTGAAGATGCATCTTTACATTGTGAGTTTTGAAGAGGTTCAAGTAAGTTTGGTTGCAGGAAATGAAGCTGAGAGTCAAAGTGCAAAAAAAAAAATAAACCTAGTTCTGATTAGGAAAGCTTCACTGCCTCTTCACATGCAGCTTTCATGTTTTTGAGGGGTTTTTTTATGTTTAGCCTGGTTCAAGTCAGCAGACAGCAGCTGATTGAGATCCAGATCTGGGCTCTTACTAGGCCCAAAACTACTCGGTTGGATTTGGGCTAAAATATTAGTTCATAAGTCCATGACTTATGGAAAAAGCTTGTCCTGATATCAATACATTTATTTTATTGCAGTACTGCAGGCCTGCATGTTCATATATCTGTTGCAGTATTACCCAACACAGAAATATGAAAGAGAAGAAACAACTTCACGCTGACTAACTTCAAACTTTTATTCCAACTGCCATGTTTTCCAGCTTTATTCAGCATAAGTAGCGGTTACCTGGCTACAGTAATTAGCTGCTCTGCGCTAATACTCGCTAATTTTGCAGTACTGAATAACAAGACATTTGCATCTTCATCGCCATCATGCAAATCCAACTAGAAGCTGACAGTAAGGAGTTCTGCTGCCCAGTAACTTACCTGTAATTGTAGCTCTTAAAGAGACAGCGTCATGTTTTCTCGGATTCCAGCTATTGGGCTGCAACTCAAAACGCAAACTCCTCCAGTTCATCCCTGAACTGAAAAGTAGAACACCATGTAGTGTGCTAGCATTGCTACTTGCTCTTAATATGCTTAATTTGACACACTGACTGGGGTTTTATTAGGTGAAGATGTTAAGCAGAAGCAGCCATTGGCTTGATTTGTAGATCACATTTAATTGGTCGTTAATAAAAAGTTTACTTGAATACCTGACTTTTTGAAAGAGAAAGCAGCTGCAGACAACATACAATGTTAAATGTTGGACAAAAAAAAGAATATTAATAAATATATATATAATTGTAGTTTGATCTCTAAAATGTTCCACTGACATTTTTCTTGAAAACAGAAACCGACTACTGATAAATTTCAGCACTGCTTTAATTATCGGTAACATAATACATATTTAAAAGCACTTGGTCAGGAAGGCATGTTGGTCCATGTGGTATTTATAGATGAATTGAGGATTGAATACATTAGGAAGTACTGCGAAGAGTTGTGTGGTGAATCAGCAGGACTGGCTTGGAATTCAGAAGTTGAAATTAGCAAAAGCAAATGCTGTGAAGCATTTTGGTTGGAAAGACTATTTTAGGAACATTACGTCTCTACACACGCCTACTAGCTCCTGACAAAAGAAAACACCCAGGGCTGCCTTCCTTGATTCACTTGAGGATAAAATAACTCTCTCCACACACACACACACACACACTCGCTTCCTTGCACCTGAGTACACTCAAGCAAAAGGCCACAGCACCGTCTGTTCCTGCCACACACACACACACACACACCCACAGACTCGAGACACACTCTCACAGCAAACTGCCCTCTTACCTCATAATTACTGTCGTTTTCTGATTGTGTGCTGCATACACGCAGATTTTTTGAAAAATGGACAGAGACCTAAAAACATCCTGTGTGATGTTGTGAGTCAAAAGCTTAAACTGGTCCAGATCTGAAATATGATGATGTTTCATGTGACTTTCATGTCATTTTTCACATGGCTGTTTATTGTGTGTTTGTTGGTTAGTTTTTGCTCCTTGTGATTTTATTTTTTATTGTATGATACATCTCTGTCAACAAACAGCCCAAAATCCTAAATTACACAACCACACCTCATCACTATGTTTAACTCTCACAGATTGGTACTGACTCCTTTGGGCAGTTAGAATATATTTAAGTTAGTTTAGGACCAACATTTGTAATTCATTTTTAGATTTGGAATTGTTTAGATTACGTTGGTAATTGTTAGACCCTCCCATTAATTTGAGTAATTAAGAACACACTCGTCGCTTGGTGGCAAATGTCTGGTGTGTTCACGGGAGATTTTGTAAATGTTTTTTTTTTGTTTTTTTTTACCACTTTTTAGAGCTTGAAACATTAAATTAAGATTATTTTCGTTTTCAATTAAGTTGTAAGACCTTCTTTTGTCTCTATTTTTTGCAAGAAATGAAGCATATATATATTTTTTCAAAACAAAAAAGTCGGAAATCAAACCGCCTGTTGCCACCCACGGCCTTGGTTGGAATTTTTGGTTTTGGAAGATAGAAGGCCGCGACAGGTATGCCAACCATGTTTTTTTGATAAAGTTTCCTTTAAATAAGAAAGTCACAGGTGACCAACCTAGGCATGCTAGCCAATCCTAATGCTAGCCTATCGGTGCTAACAGCCAGCAGAAGAAGAAGGCAATCCAGTGAGTGACCAGCCTAGCCTCTAGAAAGCTAACACAAGTGAGCCTGTCGTTAATCAGATTGCGGATTAGCCTCCTGCGACAAGGAAGTGGCCACCTCTGGGTGTGCAGTAGTTGTAATTTTGCCGCTCAAACGGCACCATAAACACCATGAATTAGGATGAGAGACGAAGACTTCAGGAAGCTCAAAGCACCCAAGAAGCATTGCTGCAACAACGAAAAAACACACTTTTTCTACCAAGTACAGTATATTTAGCTACTATAGATTTGCTTGGATTTTTCAACTTCAACATTGAAGCTTTATTTTACAGCACATCTGCTTGACACGGTAATGGCTAATTCACCTTCGAGGGTCTGATTAAAAGGTTCTTGCTAGTATGCTAAATGTAAGAAAACAGGTGATATAATATCTATAAATGTTTATGATCTCTACCCCTACTTGTTGTTTTTTTCCATTTTTAGGAGGGTCAAAGCATTAATTCGGGGTACCAGACCGTTAATTCTGTGTTATTAATAGAAGAGCCGGAATCGATCATGGAGCAAGAAGAACATCATCTCGTAAATGGAGATAATTATCTTTGCGTCATAAAATCACACACACTTGAATCTGTGTCCAATCAAACACAGTTATGGCCATTTTTACTGCTGCTGCTGTTCATGTTGGACAGATGTGTGTGGTGATGGCATGGTGCGGGTGTTAGAAACAAACATTATAGATGATGCATATTCGAGTTAATCATCAGAAGAAGTCTTCAAGCTCAGTTTGCAGGCAAGCGGGTGAGGAGGTCCGCTCACCCGCTTGCACACATTTATCATATTTAGCGCCTTGTAAGGAGGCCTGGTGACCCGAAACAAACCGCAGACAGCTTGAAGATGGCGGGAGAGGATGATGAGGAGGAGACGGGACGAAGACACACCTGTTATTAGCTTTCCACCAGACGGCGGATGAGATGGCAGCTGAGACAGTTGGACTGGAGAAGGAGCGGCTGGACGGGAAAAGGGGGAAGACGGGAGATCCTTGGAGGGAAAGGAGGAGATTGTGGAGCATTAATAATGAACGGCGGGTCCTTGGAGACCGTGTTCACACATTAATAATGAATCGCATTCAGCTGGACGGCCAAACTAGCATCTCGGCACAACTGAAGGGGAGAAACGGCAGAAAATTCAACGTGATGCTTTAGGGTGAATTTGGTAAACTTTTTACTTTGTAAAAATATTCATATCACATTAAAACCTTAAACTTTAATGCATTTTGTTTGATAAAGGAAACCTTGGATGTGATTTTTTTTTTTTTTTTTTTTTTTTATCACCAGACTACAGATTTGTTTCACTGTGAAGCCACTTCACAAAATCCTGATAAATTATTCAAAACCTTTGGGTTGGGACGAAATGTGGAAAAGTTCAAGGGATTAGAAATACTTTTGAAAACTATAATATAGTAAAATATGCATTTAAACTAAAAATAAAATCAAAAAAACGGCAACTAAACAAAATGTTGTTCAACTTAAATAATGATGATTATGAATGACTTGCAGAGTGGGATTTAAAACGGGCTGTTTTCGTAGATTACCCTGCGGCGAAAGCAGATACGGCGAAATGATTCCTAAAACAGGCCAGGGGTGGATTTAGAAAAATTCCCCACCCCAAAAAAAACATGTTTCTGCTCACAGTAATTGAAACAAACGAACATGGAGAGTCTGGGTGGACTGCCAGCTCCATGTTTTACCCAGAGAAGGACGCCGAGACACAAGCACACATTAACTTCTCAATTACCTCATTTTCCCTCTTCGTCTCTAACATCTTCCCATCGCTATTTCACGCACACTCACTCCCTCATTCGACGTGTACACACACTCGCGCGCACGCCAATGAGCTGCTTGCCTAAAGCAAATGGGGCGGCCCTGATGTTGATTTGCTGCCATTTGCCAACAAAGACCTCAGCTTGTTGCCCCTTCATCCCTCTTTATCAGCCTCTTCTTCTTCCCCTCACTCTAGCTAGAATGGGTGTGCAGCGCCGAGACACACACAAATCGACAAAACGTGTGTATTGGGCATCGAGAATACACACACACACACTGTTCTGGGTGTATAATTACAGTGAGTGAAGCAGCACGGAGGAATAATTACATAGCCTGGTTCCTGTTGTTGTTTCCAACAGATAAACCAGTAAACAAACAAGATGGAGGGTGAGCGAGAGGTCAAGGGATCTCGTGTCTGTGCGCATTCCGTTTTACAAACGTTTGTTCGCCGCATCACCTGCGGCATCGCTGGCAGCATCGCTGGCGTAAAGGGTGCCCAAAGGTTTGTCATGCGAAAATTTCAGAGTTTTCCTGAGTCAACTTTCAACTCCAATTATTAAATATTTCATGTATGACGGGCATTTCCACAGTGGGCAGGTTTTAATTGTGGAGCCTGGACAAAACAGAACCAGGAAGGAAGGAATAAAAGGACAGAAGAGAATAAAGGACACATGGAGGAGGAAAAATAAGTATCGCACAAAGAAAGGAATTAGGGGAGAAGGATGGAAAGAAAGAAGGAAAGAACAAATGAAGGAAGGATAGAAGTAAACGGGAACAAACGACGTCAAGAAGAAGGGCGGCAACAGAAGGAAGAGAAGTATGAAGGAAGAAATGAAAGAGCCACAAAATAAAGGTTTGACACCGTGATTACAGCTCAATCAAGATTGATTGATTGATCAATTGGTTGATTGATTAGACATAAGAGAATAAAAGAAGCAAGACCACAGGAAAAGAAGAGACGTAACATGCAACGAAAAAGGGAGAAAGGAGACAAGGCAGCTGAAAACATCAAATCTTGATGCTAGCTTTGCAACACTGATGCTAGCTATCAAACGCTGATGTTAGCCATCAGTTGCTAATGCTAATGCTATCAAACCCTGCATGGCTGAATCCCCAAGAGTGGAGATAAGGAAGATGTTGAATGTGGCCTTGTCTGCGCCAACATGGCTTCCACTGTGAGTATTAAAGGATTCTAGATTTGCTCAATACAAATAGGCAGTTGTTAGGGTTTTTTTTTTTTTACCAGATTCCAGCAATTCGTTGGCATTTATCATAGGAAGTTAGAAGCATCAACAGACAAGTAGAAGTGAACATTTTATAGTTGTGGCTTCACTGGAAATTTATTGAGTTTCATTCAACAACATGCCGGGTTTCCACTTTATTTTGGGGATTTAGACATACTTTTTAATTACGATGCCATTTCCTCCTCTCTGCCAGCAGTTCCCACTTCCTCTGCTGTCTCCAAACTTCTTTAATGCGCTCGCAAACACAGAGTTTCCTAAAGCAGCCGGTGCCCAGGCAGTCACCTGCACTGAAGGGAAATGGAGTGTGAGGTTTTTACTGGTGCTGTGATTACGGGGTACGGCTCGGGAGGAAATGTGTGTTTAGTTTGTTTATGTGCCATCAGACAGCAGGTGGCGGAGTCAGCACAGCACCTCTCGACCCGCACCGGTTCGAGGGGTGTATCAAGGTGCAGGCGAGGGGTGGCGCCTGTAAAAATTTCCATCCAGACATCTCTAACAAGCACACGACAGATACGTGTGTATTTAGGTTCGACTCCGTCAATCCTGTTTTTCTGGTCGAATCGGATTCATCTGTGTGCGTGTGTGTGTATGTAGGATGGGGAGGCTTATCCCACTGTGTTAGATGGAGGAAAAAAAGCAAAGGGGAGGGACGTTCTCTGACATGTAGACAAAAAAAAACAAAAAACGGCCGACATGAAAAATGGAGGATAAGTGAGCGCGATGTGAGGAGGCTTTGTTCTAGTGGAGGGCCGGGTTCAGCGGCAGATGAAGAACCATCTCTTCCTGCAAAATCACAGCTTGGCGCAGGTCTCTGCCTTTCATTTGTTTGCTTTTTATCCTTGGTTCTAACTCCCAGTCTGATTATGGATGGTATTCTCTCTCTCTCTCTCTCTCCTGCTCTTTATCTTCTTTGGGTTTAATTCAAACTCACCTTCACTGTTTTTCAAATTATTTCCTTTTTTACTGAAGGAATTTGGGCCCACTTTCCTCCCCAGCATTGCAATGAGATTGCTCTTTAAGCGTCTCAACCAGGCTGAGGTTTTGCCTTTGACTACGTCATTGCAACACCTTGGTTCTTTTCTCACATAGCCATTGTCTGCTGTGCTTGGGGTCATCATCCTATTTAGAGTCCAGATCAGGTTGAGTTATGGTCATCTCAGTGACTGCAGTCCGTATCACTAGCCCTCCCCCACCGTACCTAACAGTTGGTATGAAGCATTGTGATGCTAAGCTGTTTTTCTCCAAACTTTGCTCTGTACTTACAGTCTAGCATCTCTGCTTTGGTCTCATCTGTTCACTGGACAATGTTCTCTGAGATTAAACTTTGCTTCCATTTCCTCTGTAAAAAAAGAAAAGTAGATGTAGTTTGGTCCAAACACACTTCCAATTGTCCTGTCATAAAACTTGCTTGTCCTCTAGAAATCCTCAGGTAAGAAAGACAGTAGATGTTAGCTTTAGTGCTAAGATAGTTAGCTATTAAAATATGCAGTTTATATGACTTTTCAGAGGGGGTCTCCAGTATTTTGGGATTCCAGTGGGCGGAGAACAAAAATACTCAGTACGTGAACCACACACTATATTGTAATGTTAGATTTGTAGAACACTTTAACAAATCAGATCAAAACAGTGAGTTAGACACTAGGGCAGCAGTGTTTCATCGATCTTATAGCAGATCCTTCTGTCATATTTACAGTCTGAAAATTCCAATGTGTATTTCAAAGCACAGTGGCTATAACACAAAAGATTACTATTATTTTTTTTTTTACAATAGCCATTCGAAGTGTGGAAAATAAGCCATCACTATTTGCAAAGTGTTATATAAAGTCTGAAAAATGTTGCTGGAGTTTTAATACTGCTTATAATAAATGAAGTAAATATGTTGCAATATAAAGTACAACATTTAAAACGTTGCAAACAGGAAAAGAATCTTTTGGTAAAACCAGGCGTAAGCAAACGGAGGTGTTACTTCGGTGTTACCACGACTGCTTGGCATCTGACACATATCACACATTTTGAAACTTCACATTATTATATATATTTATAGAAATTCAAACAATTTATGAATTCACCTTGAAGTTCTGAAACCATCTGAAACTAAAATATAAGTTTTGTCGGATCGACGGGCCACATTCATTTCTCCCTTGCATGTCATACTGCCGATGTTGCAGGTCATACAACAAATTTAATATCAGACAATCATAACCTAAAAATATACAAACAGTTTTCAAATGGTTTCATTCGTTGAGGGAAAAAGTGATCCAAATGTTCATTATGTGAAAAGCAGCCAATCTAGAGGCACCATTTCTTTTCCTTGGCACTGATTGGCACTGATTAAAGCAAGCTAAACAAGACTTAGGCACCTGGATCCTTCCTTAGGGAATGACAGGCTGCCCTCACATTCTTAAAACTCAAAATTCTGAACTTCTCCAGAAATATGAGAGATTAAAGATCATTTTGGAATTATCTGTTGATTGCAAATTCAGGTATATTTGGTGCTTGTGTAATTAACATGGGCAATTAAAAGTGGTTTTAGTTCAGTTCTTTCTCAGTGAAGCTAGTTCATTATGTTTACTTTTGTTTCTTATGTCTAGTTGTTATTTAACGTTGTATTCATTTCCAAGTTCCCATTGTGCACTCCTTCACTGTTTGTCTTTCTCTCTCTCTTCCTTCCTCACAAATTATTAATCTGATAAATGGTCCAATTAACTGTTGGCTTACTAGTTAACCACTAAATAAAATAAGTTTACTCAGTATTAAAGTGATGGGTTGAACCGGGACACAGAGCAATCTGTGGTCAGGGTGAAACAAACTCCCAGTTCTTTTATTCATGAATGTATTAATCGTGTGTGTGACTTATTTACGGAAAAGAAAAGTTAATAAAGCGGACGTTTAACCGCCCAGAGCTTATTCTAACGAACCAAAGGCTATAGCCGTAATGCCTCATGTAAACACGGCAACATCATTACTCTACAGTTTGATCCCTAAAGCGATGGCTACTTAAAACCTTGCTGAACTCCTGAACATGATTGTGTACAAAACGGTACGGGTCAATGAGCGGTTATTCAAAAATCAGCTTTCACTATGTTTGTTTTTGCTTTTTTTTTGCTCTTTGTTATTTGTGTTTGTGTTTTTTATTCGGCCTCTCGTCATCCCTCGTGCTTTTGTTGGCTCCGATTTGGGGTGCTGATGAAAGTATTTTGAGCAAACATGCTGATTTTTTTTGGGGGGGTGGGGGGGTTTCCATGGGGACCCAGGAAGCCTGACAATGTCAAAGAGGCTTCGGCCAACATCGTGCCGCCGCTCCCCTTCTTTCTGTTCATCCCGCTGAATCTCAGCTCATCTTTTTAACACTTTTCTCATTTCTTTACATTACACGTTGGCAGCTCGTTTGTTTTTCCTCATTCATACATTTGAGCAGCTCCATTTCTCCCCCCCCTCTGCTGTCCTCTTCCCTCTCACTTGCTCTTATTCAGCCGTCGCCCTTTGTCGTCGTCTGTGTGTGAAGAGCGGCGATAAATAAAGACAAACAGGGCGGATTTTGTTTGTGCGTTCTTTCGAGAGGAGGACGCCGGCTCTCTGATAGCATTGTTAGCCTCTCCACCTCTCCTCACTCCACTGCACAGGCTTTCTTCTCCCCCACCATCCCTCCATCCGCCCTGACCCGGAGCCAGTAAGGCAGCTTCGAGGCCAAGTTTGGGCCAGGACAGGGGCTCTGCCAGGGGGGTGTACAGGGGGGCATCGTTGCTGGAGGCTGAGGACGGGATCCAAGCCAAGCTCTGGACCCCAGACCCTGATCTGGCTGGCCAGCCTGCCCACAACAGGGCCTCGATGGCTGGACGCGGCGTCGGGGAGGCGGAGGGCTGGAGGTCTCAGCAGTGGCAATGGCAGCAGCTAGATTAAGACCTTTTCTCCTAGAGTCACCACAATGGACAAAAGTCTACATACACACACCCATACACACCGCCTCTATTCAGCTTCATCCATCAGAGACAGAGAAGAGTGAACGGGTCGACGCTTTACAAGACTGATTAAAAAACAGAACACACACCGAAGGAAAGAATAGCAAAAAAAAAAAGAAAAGTGGAGATGAATTATTTTTGTAGTGGAAAGAAAGGAAAAAAAGAAAACGATCATCAGGAGGAGGATTTACGACAATCCGCTTTTGCCCTTAAGTCGGTTGGGAAAAGCTGGGAAAGAGCCAAGTCTGAACAATAAGTCAACAAAGAAGTTAATGCAAACTACAGAAAACAGTAAATGTAGCATAATGTAGACTGCCAGCCATTGAATATATTGTTGGTTCTATGTTTCCGGGTAGAAGAGGCTGAACTGTTCGAGGCAGAATTTCTTTAGTGGACTGTTTCTGCCAGAAGTCTTACTTCTGACACTGATGTTGGACAAAGTGTTATGAAGTTGCTTTTTACACTTTAATGTAATATTTAGCTGGTGGGAGTTCCCTGGCAGCAGGTCTTCACATCCGAGACGATTGACATCATCCGAAAGGTTAAAGGTCAGACTGATGGACGTAGGTTAGAAAGAAAGAAAGAAAGCAGGCATATATCACAACTGATATCGTCAGTACAATATTTACCAATATTAATATCTAATATTGTGCAGCCCTATAACAGACTGACTTTTTTTTAAACCTCGGCAAATTGCTTTATGTATTAAACCAACATTATACCTCTCCACACACTTATTTCAGACCTTTATGGTTCCTTTTTGCTCTATTTCACAAGAATGCACTCCGTTGTTTCGTTCCATCACATAAAATCCCAATAAACCACATTCGTGTTTGTGGTTGTGAGATGAAAAAGTGTGAAAAGTTTCCATGGAACTGTAGAAAAGCTAGCAGTCAAGCTACATAGTAACACTCCTCTCCACAGCCCTGTGTAACATCACAATGAATGTTTGAAACTGTACAATATTTATTATATTCCGGTTCTTGTTGGTGCATGTCACAGTGATTAGGTAGGATGCTGCAAACCAGGACCGGTGCATAAAGAAGCGAAACCATTTTTGCTAATACGCACCACTATAAATCTTTAAATTCTTTCAAAAGTTTTTTTAAAAAGTTTATGTTTTTTTTGTAGCCTTTCAGTTCACTTTTGACCAATCCCGGTGAGAAACTTGTAGTCCAGCATTAAACCAAATGATTTTTAGGCTTTTAAACCTTATTTAGGTAACTTACAGTTTGTTTGTTTTTTTCCTCCCCACGATAATTTGCTGGAGTTTTCTCTATTTTTCAGCACATTGTGAGACTTTTTGGGACAAAAGAAGGCAAAGAAGAAAAGGAGTAGATGATGTGTCTGAAAGTTCACCAGTATAAATAAACCCATATTCATTTCTCTTTGTGTCTGCTAATGTCCGTGTCTCTGGTCACAGTGGAGCGCAGATACCTGGTAATGCCTGCAATAAGACCTTTTTACCACCTCTTACCTCTTCACCTGCACCCCGCTCTGCTTTTGTAGGCGACGCGTGCGTGCGTGCGCGAGTGTGCGCTTGCGTCAGAGCTCTCAGAGAGGACCCTGGGACCCTCCTCAACAGAGAGAGCTTTTAGCTCTTCCTCGCTAATGTCCTGAATAATGGCATCTTGATGGAGACGGAGTGCAGGGGAAAGAGGTAGAAGGGGGGACAGAGACGGAGAGAAAGACAGAACGAGAAAACCTGCGACCGCGTGTCTTTACCTGCCGAGCGGGACCGCCATTATTCCCTCTCTCAGCCCTTCTGGTTTCATTATTCCCTGTTTGTGTTTTGGTGTTTTTTTTTTTCCAGGATGATCATCCAGACATTTTGTAAGGAGTCCCTCCCTCCATCCATCCTTTTAGCAGCTGCAACTTTTCATAACAATGTGGCATTATGTGGAAGAAAAGCTTTCATGTGTTAGCAGCAAAAAGTTTCATCTAGGCGTAAATAAAAAAAAGTTCTAGTAACTCTTGATGTGAATGCCGGACAAAAAAACAGACAAAACAGGAAGTAGATGTGATACAACACGTGCGTGTCCCTCTTGAGTGTGCGGCTGAAACAGAAAAAGTGGAACTGGAATGAAACTACTCAAGACTTACGAGATAGACGCCGCTTCCCGTTTTTTTTTTTCCCCAACACACACACACACACACACACACACACACACACACACACACACACACACACACACACACGCACACACACACACACACAACGATGTCACACGAGCAGCTGCCGCTTTCCGTGTTCCAGGTTCGCGCTCATTTGCTTCAAATCTGCCGTTAGCAGCAGCAGCTAACTTTTTTTTTTTTGTTAAAACCTGAAAATAAGTGAATTAGAATTTTGGAGAAAAAAAAACAAACAAAAAAATCATACATTATCATAATTATACATTCAATTCTCACGGAAGGATCTATTTCAACGGTTTATGATTAATTATAACCCAATATGGAGTTTCAAAAGACTAAAATAAATAATTCAAAACGGAATTTTAATCCAGACTAGCACCTATCAACTGTGGGTGATCCACAAAACAATCTTTTGTAAAGCTCTGCATTTTAATGGAAAGTTTAGTGGAAGGAAGCAGTTTGAGAAACGAACTGCAGTATTGGGCTGGATGAACTGTCCCACACATTACGATACGACCTAAATTATTTTCTGGATTGTTCCAGAAACTGCTGCATCAACACAGCAACCAACCTATTTAGCTTATCCGTAATGTCAAGAGGAAGATGAGACACCAAGCAGACCTTCTAATTCACAATCCTCTTACGAAAGTGCAACTTTTTCTCCCGGCGTTTTTCCTTCCACCATACTTTCCGCCAATCTGCTTGGAAAACAAACAGCATCCTTGGCGATGACCTTTTCTGCCTCCTTTTCTCGCTTCCCTGAAATTTCTGTTTTAAAAAATTCAAATTTACTGTAAGCAAAAGCATCAGAATTAACAGCTTAGGGGGGAAAAAATGCAGTTTGAACTGAATTATGATAATAATAATAATATACTGTGTTGAGTGTTTGCCAGCTGAGACTGGAAGGTCGGTGCGTGTGGACAGTTTGGACAGTTTAGAAATTGTTTTCTCCGCGTTTTACAAATTGAAGCACACACACTCTCTCTCTCTCTCTTTCCTTATTTCTGTGTGTGTGTGTGTGTGTGTGTGTGTGTGTGTGTGTGTGTGTGTGTGTGTGTGTGTGTGTGTGTGTGTGTGTGTGTGTGTGTGTGTGTGTGTGTGTGTGTGACTGCCTCACACAACATTTTCCAGAACTGCTCATTAAAGTATTGGGTAATTACATATATTTTCAGCAGCAGATTTCTTAAAGATTTAAAGTTTGACAGAAGTCTGGGATTTATTTCTCCTTCGCTGTTCTCTAAATAAAACCCTGAAATCGAACTGCAGCTCTGATTTCTTTACTTTCTTTGAATTAAAAAAAAAAAAAAGAAGAAGCATATTTTTGCTTTCATTTTCACGAAACTGACTGTTTCCCCTCCTCTTTCCTAAAATAATTCCTTCCCTTTCGGCCTTACATGAAACCATTTCCGCCCTAAAAGGATGAATATCTATGATCTGCTCCCTCGGTTGCAGCCTAAATATCCGCGCATGTTTGAAGCTGCAGCATCCATGACGCCTCACTTATTATATACGAGTTATGACTGCAGAGTATTTAAGATAAAACAATCGCGGCCTCGACTGCAGCACGAGGTCCGTTTTTATGCTCGTTTAAAGGCTCCAAACGGCGCCGCAAATGTTCTGAACGGCGCAGAGACTCGCGGCGCTCAGGTCGCGCACGGAGCCGCTCCCGCGTTTAATGCTGCAAAAAATAAATGAATGAATAAAAATGTAAAATAATAATAATAAATAAAAAAAAAAAAAGTATTTTACATTTTCATTTAAATTCTTTTTGTGGTGGAAGCAGACGTTTGACGCGCAGGATGGGGGAGAACGCGATTTGTTTGAGTTGTTGTGGGGAAAATAACAACTAATTAATACTTTAAAAACTTTATAGAAATTCTTTAGTTTTGTTCCATTTTTGAATGAAGTCGGTTGAGAGTAAAAAAAAAAAAAAAAAAAAGAAAGAAAGAAAGAAAAGAAGTGACATGAAACCACAGAGATGGGCTCGCGCTGTCTTTCTAAGCTCTTGATGTTTACGTTTTTTTGCTGGAACGTCGCGCGCCTTTTCACGTTCAAAACCGTCCCCGACGGATCCGCGAGCTCCGACAGTGATGGCACGCGGAGGACCGAACGCGCTTTATTCCGGAGGGTTTATTTTTATTAAAGTAAAAATAAAAATAGTTGATTTTTTTGTTTGTTTGTTTGTTTGTTAGTAAAAAATTCAGGAAATTCCTGGCGATGATTTAAAAAAAAAAAAAAAAAAATCTTATTCATAAATTGACTTTTGTATTTTTTTTCCCCCCCAAAGTTGTTCCCTTTTGAAAAGAAAAAAAAAAAGAGAGAAGCTTTTTCTCATTTATCTTCGTTCATTTGAACTCCCAGAGTTCGTAAAATAAAATATCAAAATAAGAAAACAATAAATAGTTCAGTAAATTGAAACAAATGTAGAAAGTGCGAGTTGATATTTTAAAAATGGAGAATGGGGGGAAAAAAAAGCTGAAAAGAGCAGATTTATTCTTATTACTGTTATTATTTCTGGTGTTATAAAATAGCTTTTCATTAAAGCTGATTTATCTCTATAATTCACCATCAGTTTAAATAGCTAATAAGTGAATGAAACGAGAACGTCCCAGTTTACCCCTCATCCTCTCTCCACTCTGACTGCGCGCCTTCTTATAAATAAAATCCAGCGTCTCCCCCCCGCCGGTTCCTCGTCCTTATTGGTCAGACGGAGCCGTTACCTCACTCCGGGGCCGGTGACGCAGCGTCTTCGCGTATCCTTCTCTTTTTTTTTTCCACCCCCCTTCCTCCCCTTCCTTCTTGTTCCTTTGCGCGGAGAGTCTTCCAGTCCGCTCAGATAAAGAGACGCGGAGCCGGCGCAGGGGTGCGCTCGATAACTAAACACTTCCCATCCCGGGAGGAGAGCGGCGCGCAGGAACACACGCTCTCTCCATCTCCGAGCGTCTCCTTTACTCTCTCTCTTTTTATCTCTCTCTCTCTCTCTCTCTTCCCTTCTACCCCCCACCCCTCTGCGTCTCGCGCGTTCACACGCGCACTCCGCGCGCACACGCGTACGTCTCCACTTGGCCGAAGTAAATTACGGCATTGATCTGAAGGGCGAGTGTGGATCTGTCTCTTCTGTTCGCTCCTTTTGCTCGACGGAGGGATTCGGGGAGGCGCAGAGGAGAAGAAGTAAGTAGAAAAAGCTTTCGACCGGTCTGCTTCATCCACCGCAGCTCAACTTTACGCCTCAGATGTTTTAGTTTGCTCCGTTTTCAAACGTGAGCACAAAAAAAAACAACAAAAAAAACAGATCAAAGTTCACAGGCTGGCTCTGATCCGCTGTTTTCTCATATACACATTTTACCTTTTCCGTCTGTTTAGTCTTTTAGTTTGGATCACCAACAGAGCGGAGAGTTTCCCTCTCAGCTGGCTTCTAGATGAAGACAAAATGCAAAGAAATGTGTTTCTAGATGGAAATGTGCGTAGTGTGTCATTATGGTGAACTAATTGTTGTTTGGACCACGAGAAACGTTCCCCGGGTCTCCCGGTCTGCCGTGCGTAAAACTCCGGGTTCGGAGCGCGCATGGACCTGTACTTTAGATTTCAGGCTCTCATTCCATTTTAGGTAAAAATAAAAAAAATGTGTGGAGTTATAAAAAGTAAAGTTGCGGATTTCATTTTATTCTATTGTCAGATTTAAGTGTTGATAAAACCTTCAGATGCAGCTTCATTCTGCTCCTGCTCCTTACATGTCAAAATAGTCATTTCTTGCGTTCTTCCAGTTTCACTTCTCATTGTGTTTTTTTTTTCCTGCTCTTTACAATCAGAGTAAAACTCAAGTTTTGGTTTTGACACCAAAACCTCACTTGCGCTCCCCTCTCACATCTCCTTTTCAGTCAGTCTCACCTTTAAAGCTTCAAACTTGCATCTGTGTGGAGGAGAAAATGTGTCCAATGTTTCAAGTTTGAAGGAGATGCCTGCTGTTTTTTTTTTTTTTTTGTTTTGTTTTTTTTTTGTGTGTGTGATCTGCACTTTCCAATCAAGTGCAAAATGTCACTTTTAGATGAATCTCGGTTCAAATAATGCGATATGCGTTCGAATGCATTCGTTTTGTTCAAAAATAACACTTTATAGAAAATCTTTGAAGCATCCCAGTCCTGCAGAAGTGCATGCTTTGTTTTGTGAGTCATTTTCCTACAATGACTGACCGTGAAATCCTTTGCAAAACAGATGCAAACTGTGACAACGCTGCTTGTGTGCGTGTGTGTGTGTGTGTGTGTGTGTGTGTGTGTGTGTGTGTGTGTGTGTGTGTGTGGGTGTGTGAGATGGTAATAACCTGCTTCCACAACAGCTTCAAACTTTTCTCCCTGTTTTGAGAAAAAGGGGGAAAGAAACACTTTGTCATTTGATGAAGCTGAATATTGACAGATGAAACAGTGAGGGTTTCAAATGTAGATAAAAAGATGACTGCGGCTTATAAATGCTGCAATTGGAGAACTGAATCAGTTAAAAATGTATTACTTAGGCTTTAAGAAGTGGTGGAAGTTTCTGCCATGTCAGAGTCGAACAACATACGGTAGCCCTAACTGCCCAAAAAGGCAATAAAAAAATAAATAGCATGACTCAAGTTATCCAAATAGTTCCAGTCTTTTATCCCTCCTCTTGCACTTTTACTTCACATCTCAACACGAAATTTCAGTCTCAAATCGGTTAAATATATATGGAATAATATTTGGTATTTAATTTAATATCTCGGCTCATTTACAAGAAAGCTGATTGTCGTAAATGTTACTTTTTGCCTTGTTGTTTGGATCGTCTTCTTTTTCCTTTCTCTCCTCCCTCTTCATGTTGTCGCTTGCAGAAATTCAAAGTCAAATTCACCGTCAGCTAATCATTTTTTTCTAATTTCATAGTGGAAAAGGATTAACGGGCTGCGTTGTGAAATTCTGCTGGCTCACGTCACTTTGACCTTTCTCCTTTACTTTAAAAAAAGGTCCAACGTCCATCTATTGGGAGACAAACAGAAAGCTGGATTCACCTCTTTACCTCCAGAGTAAATTCTATCATAATAAAAGTTTTACTTAACTGATAAAGATGGACCTGTTGGACCTGATATAATGTGATTCTTTCACTTGCATTTGGAAATGAGTTACTTTGCAGAGGAGCAGTAAGAAAAAGCGTCTGTTTTTATTTTCGTGACTGGAGCAAAGCCTTAAAGCCTTATGTGTATAGAGCCAAGCTGATCAATATTTGGACATGTTCTCCTGTGGGACAAAAAACCTGGCCCCAATCCTGACTCCTCTTTAACAAACAGAATACAAAACCAGTGAGTCTCAAAGAAAGGAATCTTCAAGTAAATCAGAACACAATTGGGATGAAAACATTTCATTTCGTCTTCAGAGTGGGGAGAAATGGAACCTGTCGACTCCTCCCAGCTTCTTCCAAAATGCAGAAATCAAGGTTACCCCTTTACAGGAGGCAGCAGGAATGGGAAATTGTTTTTGTTTCTCCAAACAGGAGTTTGAGATATTTTAAAGAGTTTCTATCGGTGGTTCTGTTGGGTTATTTTCAATAAGAGCAACAAGTTCTTTCTTCACTGATAAAAGTGACTCACTTTTGTTCTTGTGAGTTTTTTCTGCTCTTTTATCTCTTTGATGCTAACTACAAATTCCAATTTGTCTTGATTCTGTTTCTTAATGACCAGGCCAACCCTCTCACTGTCCGTTCGACTGTGAGGCCCCGTGGACATGCCTGTTTAGCTGCCCTGCGTGATGCCTGATCATGACAGCACCACCCTCTTAACCAGACAAACCAAACGCAGACGTGTCGACATCGGGGTGAAAAGGACTGTGAGTAGCGCGATATTTCCCCGTGCCCGGGAGACCCTGCTCGAAGCCATGAACCAGTCGCACGGCCCTGATCAGGACGGAGATCTCTCCCTGGTGAGACACGGCCACGGGGCCGCCAACGGTGACGGAGAGAAGACGAACGTCCTCAGAAAGCTGCTGAAAAGGGCCAACTCTTATGAAGACGTCATGATGCCTTTTCCTGGGGCTACAATCATCTCCCACTTATTGAAGAACAACCTGGGGAAGAATGGAGGGAGTGACTCAGGCTTTCAGGTACGAGTTGATCTGCAGATCCTAGTGAGATAAAAAAAAAAAAGTCCTTAACTATGAAGTCTGAATTAAGCTGCTGTTCTTTATTGCAGGGTAGTGGAGCTCTGTCCAGTGGAGGTTCAGAGATTCAGGCCGAAGACGCCTGTAGTAACTCTTCGCGGGACAGTCCATCCGACTGTCTTTCCCCCGGTCCTCCTCTACCTCCTCCATCGTCCTCTAACTTTGGACGACCGTTGCCGCCCTCAAATCACATTTCTCACACCTCTTCTCAACCTTTATCCTCCTTTGACTTGGAACGACTGTCGGACGAGCATCTCCGTGCCAAGAGAGCCCGCGTGGAAAACATCATCCGCGGAATGAGTCACTCCCCATCGGTCCGTCCCAATGGCAGTGACCACAACCAGGAGGGCAATCGTGAGAATGAAAACGGCAGCAGCAACAGCAACGACCACAGAGGAGAGGACTGCAGTCATAACAGCAGCCGCCGCGGCGATTGTCCTTCCCTCCTCAGCTCTCCTGGTTCGCGAGGCGGTGTGGTTGGCATGGGCGAGGTTTACAGAGAGAATAAGAGGAAACAGCGTCTCCCACAGCAGCAACACAGTTTCACCCAGCTAGTTTGTTCCAGACAGGAGCAAAGACAGGAAGAGAGAAGGCAGCTCAAACTACAACTTGAAGACATGCAGGTAGCTATATCTTTTAGTATAGATCTCCACAATTGTCTACCAAATTGTTCTCTAGTAGAATTGTTATTCTTATAGCAGAATTTGAGGTAATAGACAGATCAGCCTATGTGTTCTTTGTTTTTTCTTTGTTCAGAAACAATTGCGCCAACTTCAAGAGAAGTTCTACCAAATCTATGACTCTGAGACAGAGGAAGAGGAAGAAAACATAGTGAATGGAGAGGTCAACCGAGCAGGGGACAGAGAGGAGGATGGCAACCTTTCAGAGGACAGTATCCGCTCTGACGGCCTGGAGGAGAGGCACAGAGACACAGGGCGGCATAACCATGATGATCTTTCTGAGTTGGACCCGGGACTTTTCCTGGACAGAGCCCGAGCCCTCCTCCGAGAGCAAGCCTTGATAGACGGAGAAATGGAGGAAGATGCTGACAGCCGAGAAGAGGAGGAAAGAAATGGTGAAAGGTTGATGAAGAGGAGAGTGGTAGCAGGAGGCGGCGGAGGAGGTGGCCGGCAGCTGGCCGAGACTCTAAAGCAGGAGCTGAACTGTGCCGTGTCACAGGTGGTTGACACCGTCGTCAAAGGCTTCTCTTCACCCAAACAGAACGCCGGTCACCATCATGGCTGCCACAGCAGTACGCCAGCTGCACCTTCTTCTTCCTCCAACTCATCCTCATCCTGTCCACCTCCTTTCGGGCCACTGCCCCCTCTTACCCCAGAGTCTCGCTTTGGGGTTGGTAATTTGGCACTCAGCTTGAATGGTGAAGGCAGTCCAACCCCTAACTATCATTCCTCCAACCAGAGGCTGCATTGCTTTGGGGATGTAATTGTCCCTAGCCCTCTAGATTCGTTTGGTGGTCTGAGTAGCAGGCTTAGTGGTGTGCCAACACCCAACGATCAAACAGAGGCTCTGCCGCTGGTAGTGCGCAAGAGTGGGAGTGCAGTAGAGACCCCCAATCCTTCTCTTCCTCCTCCTCCACCTCCTCATCATCCTTCCCTCCACCCATCTCCACTCACAGCTTCCCTCGGCTTTAGCCCTCCATCATTTCGCCACCCCTTTCCTCTCCCCCTCATGGGTTACCCTTTTGGGAATCCCCTAGGGTCACATGGGGCTGGAGGTGGCTACCCCTCAGGACCAAAAGACCACAGTCGGGTATCCCCCGACTCTATGGACATAACCCGGGAAACGGTCAGCCTCAGAACCAAAATGGCATCTCTCAGCGGGGCCCACCTGGGGCACCATCACCACAGGCAGAGCTCTCCAAGCCACCATGGACCAGAGGGCCTGTCACTGTCCCTCATCAAGTCAGAGTGTGGAGATCTGCAGGACATGGCTGACATATCTCCCTACTCAGGCAGCACTGTATCCTTACCACGTGTTACCTGAATATTGAAGGTAATGTCTAAAAACTGATATTTTAATCGAGGAATTTGGTTTGGATTAATCTAGAAATATTGTAACAATCTTTGAAACTAAATACTGGGAAGATTGGTCCAACTTCTCTTAGGTATGCTAAAACTAAGAGTTTCCCGGTAAATCACAATTGGGAGAAAATTTTAAACTAAATTTCGGCGAATAAAACATTTCATTTGAGCTTTTGAAACATGACATAAAAGACACGGCCAATACTAATTTGGAAGATAATCCACAAAATTGCTGCTATAATCCTAGATATTATTATTTTAGCTCTCTTGTCCACAAGAGTCACATTTTTTCATAATAGAGCGGCAGCAGGAGGCAAAGTGACAAAAAGTCTTTAATATCAATTAACCTGCATTAATTGATTCCTGCTCTGAGCCTCTTGTTTCCTCAGTGAGTGGGGAAGATGAAAAGGGCGCACCGGGTCTTGCAAGAAGGGGAAGATTAAACAGGTCGCACGCTGCTCTCTCAAGCCCTTTTAAGTCTGTGCAGCAGGTTGTGTTGCTTAAAGGTGGACGGAGAGGCTAGTTAGCTCCCTCTTGAACACCCCGACACACACACACACACACACACACTGTTTGCACTGTCTGAGACACTTGGGTGCTGTTAGGTTCTCTTTCATCACAAAGACTTTGTACATAAACGCTCAAAGCAAATCATATTTCACTTTGTCTGAGTGCATGTGTGTGAGGTAAGACTTTGTTCACAGGCGCTCAAAGCTAATCATATTTCAAAGAGCATGTCAGAGGAGCAGGCAAACATTTGGCTTCATTGACGGCGGCTTTCTAAATTTGTTGCATATCAGTGTTGTGGGCAACAATAAGGAGAAGTGTAATATCTAAAAGCTGCACAGTTTCCTCTTTATCGCTTTTAGCTCCCATCTCCTCCCTGCTACCGTTTTTGGAACCCAACCCACTCACTTTCATGCGTCGGCCCTTCATTTTTAGTTGCCTGGCAGTTGTGTGTGTTTAGCGCGCACGTAGGAACACACACCTCGCCTTTCATGGCGCGCGCACGTCGACAGGTGTTTGCAGGTAGCTGTTTATCTTTTCGTTCCTAACCTTTCATATGGAGAGGGCTTCTCCCGGCCATCTCACTTTGGCTCACACAGGAGAGCAAACAGGCGCGTGTGCACAGACGCGCACGTTTGAACAACAAAGTAAAGAGAAAAATAAGACTTTGAACTCGGCAAATGGGTACTCCTTGCAGCTGTGATGGGGATTCGATCACAGTGTCGCCTTCAAAGCTAATTTAGATGTTGCTTTCATTGAAAAACAAGAAATATTTGACACGGCTCTTGATCCTCTTGAGCCGTTTCATACCAGAATGCCCCCCTATTCATTGTTAAAGAAAAACAAATCTTTGAAATGGATTATTGCTTCAAAGACACTGACTGGGCTTTAAAACGATTTTCTTTCTGATAAAATTGCTCATCTTATCAAAAAACAAATTTACTTACAACATAAAGAATAGAACAGATTTTAAATAATGTATTTATAATAATTAGGAAAGCTCTGATTTTTAAATTAGCTACATTTGCAAATACTTTATGTTTTGTGCACGTAGCTTCAAGAAGACATAGCTATTAACTAGATATTGAATGTTTTTCCAATTTGAAACAAAGGGAAATCCTGAAATGATTTCATCATTCCTGTATGCCCAACGATACCGTGCTAATAGTGCCGTTTTTTTCCTGCGTTCTTTTTTTAAAACATTTCCTCAAATTCAAGACCACTAAATAAAACCAAGTGCTAAACAACTAGTGGCTGACCGAACATGTCAAATGAAGAGTAAGCTACAACTCTTTTGAATCAACCACTAGCTGGTATGCTAGTCCTAGCTAAAAATTCACTAGCTAGTGTGGAAATTTGAGGACATTTTTCTTTTTGAATCATTAACATGGAACTTATCGCAAACGTTTCGGCACATTGTGAGATTTTCCTGTTCTTGTCTTGTTAGACAAGTTTTTAAAAAGAAAAAAAAAAGAAATGTAAGTAGACAAATTCATACCCACACAATGTGGTGACATCTATCTAGCTATCTAGCTATCTAGCTAGCTAGCTAGCTAGCTAGATAGATAGATAGATAGATAGATAGATAGATAGATAGATAGATAGATAGATAGATAGATAGATAGATAGATAGATAGATTTATTTTGCTATCTATCTATCTAGATAGACATTTGGTGTAGTTTTTGAGATAAATCTTGTTTCCAAAGCGATGGCTATGTATGTGTCCATTAAATTTCCATCCTAGGTGAACACAATAAAAATCATCTCTTTTTGTACCTGAGAAAGTCACACATGAAACATCCAAAACTGCAAAATTTGAAATTGCATAAATTATCAGCCTTATAACTAATTAAGTTAAGTCATTACTGGTCTTTGCGGTTTCTTCGCTGCATTTTGCAGTGATCATCCTTCACCTGAAAGGCTGTCTCTTGCGGTGAACACACTCAGGTCTGTGTATCTTTAATCCTTTGTATTGAGCTGAGCAGATGTCCTCCATTCATTTATGAATTTATCCCTCCACCCTCCCTCTTTGCCTCTCAATCCAGCTCTTCCATTTACACACACAGCCCCTCCACACACACACACACACCTGGTAACAAGGTCAAGTTACCGCTGGTATGGTGAGCTCTGCACAACACGCACAGGCTCTTTGACAGATATGCATTAGGCTAAACACAAACCAATAGGAAGACAAGAGCAAATTGGGAGGAAGAGGAATGGAAGGAAAAAGAACATGTGCGTTGTTTATTCACCAACTCGCTTTAGCTACTATTACACAAAAAAAAAAAAAAAAACAATGCCTCATTTACTCTTTATTCATTACATTATCTCACACTTGTTTACGCCGAGTCTCATTTTGTTTGTTTGTGTCCCAAAAGAAAAAGAACACAGACATCAAAATCCTGGACAAAATGTACCGAATGAGCACATGGTGGCAGGTTGGTATGAATGTTAACAATGAGATTGGTGGGGGGTTTTTTGTCCCGTGCTCCATGCCTGATGAATCCAACGCTAAATGAATGATGGATCACGTTGAGACTCACTTCTGGTTTAACATGGCTGCTGCATCACGGCACTTTCCAGATGTTGCTTATTTATGGTTTGGAACATTGGCTGGGATATTTTTTTCGGGAATGGCAAATCTCTTAAAGATAAAAAGTACCAAATGATTATGTTTTCATATTTTATTCTGTCGTCAGATTTTTCCTTTCCCTGTTTTTTGGGGGTTTTTTCCACTAAATAGTTGATGCCACTCTTTTCCAGCTGTACATGTCCCTTGAGGATTTCTTTGTGTGTGTGTGTGTGTGTGTGTGTGTGTTTCTGTGTGCTAATTGACCTTGCAGGGGGCTCCATTGATTGCCTCATCTTCTCTGATAGATTATAGGCCTTTTAATGTGGTGGGGAAATGGCAGCATGGTGGGGCACAGCTGTTGCCACCACACACGCGCGCACACACACACGCACTAACACTGAACACACAAGCGCTCGCCGCCCCTCAATCCAAGGCCCTCACAATTATTATTTTGGTCGCCGAGTCTGTGGGATTTGATCAGAAGCCAGCAGGTGCTTGTGTTTGCTTTGGGTGTAAACTACTATATTCATCGCCACTTTGTTTATATGTTGCATTTAGCCCTAAGTGGGACCTAAAGTTAAAAAAGTTACATCTCCAGTACGTGGAAGTGTATATATTCTGGCGTCTGCATTCGCAAATTTATTCAAAGATTCAAAAACCTTTGATTCAAGTGTTCTTTTAGGAAACCCACATTCATCCAAAACTGACAAATCTCTTTACTTTGGCTACTTTGGCAATTTGTACCAACCACTCACCACCATGTTTTTATGTCATTCTTGATCATTAAGTAAACACACTGTTTGCTAAAAATGTATTTTCTTGTACATGCCAGACAGATTCTGTAGCAATAACTGCAAATAAAAGTTAGCATTTTTCAAGTGGGATAAAAATGTCACCTGCTAGCCGTAAACTAGCTTGATGTTTCCTGGATGGGGATTGAGGACGTGCATTTTGCATTTTGCAGCCACAGCACTGAGCTGCGTAATTTTTAACGCTGTTTCTTTCTGTCTTTCTTGCTTTGCTTTTGTCTGTCTGTCACCGTCTCGCTCCATCGCCGCTTAAGCTGCTCCATCAGTAACTATGCATTGCATCGAACTTTGATGTAATAATGATAGGCTATTTCCAAAAAGGAACTTTTATTTTCACCTCAATTTACTTCTTGATGGAAGTTGAAATTTGTCATTTTCCCTTTTTGACAGCAGAAGAAACACGCAGTTACTTTTCCTGACATTTTGACTTAAAAAAATGAAAAAGAAAACACAAAACACAAACAGAGTCTGTAAGTGATCAAAATATTTTGTGTATTTATAGCCTGAATTATTAAGTGTGTTCAACAACCATGAAAGAAATGACTTAAACTGAAGACAGGAGCTAATAGTTTGAGTATAGCTGGTTATGTGCTAACTTGTCTAAACTCAGTTTTCCTTGTTGAGGTGAGGAGCAAATTTCTGCTCAACTTCAACAGACATAAATAAATATTATCATTACCAATGCAGGAAATAATGTGCTTTTTTGTTTCTTTTTCCTTAAGATTCTGTAACTTCAGCACATTTTGGCACCTTAACATGTCGTGATTCAGATTCAGGAGGGCTTGTCTCCAAACCATCTGAAGAAAGCCAAGCTGATGTTCTTCTACACTCGCTACCCTTCCTCCAACATGCTCAAAATGTTCTTCTCTGACGTCAAGGTAAGACCCGTTTCTTTATTTTCAATCCTTCTTCCCCTTTGAAAAAGTCACTCTCGTTCTTTGGTGTCATTTTTTTTTTTTTTTTTTTAAATGTCTTGTTTGTCCTTTTATAGTGTCTTCATTTAGAGTCCCATTAAATAACATCTAATTAAAAGCGCTTTGGTAGAAATATTCATACCTTACAGACGTTTCTCATTTTGTCTTTACGACAAAATCACATCTTAATGGCAACTTAGTCTACTTTATAGAGCCTGCTGCATTTCCAGCTGAAAAATGTCATCTCTGTTTGAGATCTTATCTTTCAGATAAGATGGAGAGTGTCTGGAAATGCCTAGCCAAGGCATTCAAAACTATATGTGAATACTAGGGAATAAATAGTTAATTTGTTCAAAATTCTTTACATTTCAATTTAAAATCTTTTCTACATAGATTTTACAAATGTAAATGCAATTAATTGTATCTTTTGTTCCAGGTGGAACCTTTATATTTGCTTATTTCTGGTACAACAGTAAATCTGATGCACCAGCGGCATCCGCTCACAACAAAGCCGCTTCTCTTTGGCCCACTTTGCATCAACAAAGGGTTTTTGAATTGAAAATGTTACAAATAACTAATTACAGATCCTTCAAGAATTTGCTAAAAAAATTAATTGATCTAAAAGATTCTATTAAAGCTGCAGTTGTACTTTTAGGGAAGTGTTGGCTCTGTTTTTAGCTTCATCCAGTTTCGTTTAAACTTTAACGTGGGACGATGATTCTCCTGTAATAAAGCGCATCATTATACTGCCGCCATGTTTCGCCAAAACCTTTCGATTATACAGACACTAAATGAAACAGAAGAAGTTTAGCTCATGAAATCCAAATAAAATACGTTGAAGTTTGTGCTTGTAAAACTGAGAAATGTGCAAAAGTTGTAGTTCAGTTTCCAGGGTACTGTTATGCCGTTATAATTATTTCTAACTTTTTTGGGTAAAGTTCCATCATATGCAGCTGATTATTTCTTCACTCTGTATCTGAGTGTGTGGGGGGGTGTGTGTGCAGGCGTGGGGGTTCCTGTGTGAGTGTGAAAACTTGGAGCCCAGATGGGTGTTCCAATCTGGCATGTTTTTGTCACATAATTAGAGTTTCTGGCCTTAATCGGCCTGGGGTTAGTCAGCAGGGTGGGGGGGGGGATAACGCCCACTTTCCCTCTCACACACTCCCACACATACTGTAGAAAAGCTTCCCCTGACTCACACACACACCGTGACCTGAACCCTTTTGCCATTTTCGCTCAAACAACACGCAGACTACGTCAGCGCGTTTGCTCTCGTCAGCACAATTAAAGGCGAACGTGGAGGAGCTGTGGCCGGGCAGGAAACATGCTCCAGAGATTAGCCTGAGAAAAGGTAAAGGACCCCCAGGAAGTTTGTCACGGGAGGGAAAGAAGAAGAAGAAAGAAAAAAAACGACCAAAGCGTGTGCAAATGATTGCTTGTTTGGAGAAAATGACAGAGGGATTGTGGGGGAGGAGGGATGTGAGGTGTGTGTGGGGGGAATGAAAGGGATGACAACAAGCTATAAAACAAAAGCGCTGATTGTTTGGTGTTTACAGGCTGCTGCGGGTTTTGCAAAGGAGCATACGGCTCCTCGACAGATTCAGGACGCTCTATTCAAATGAGCAACCACTCTCTCTCTCTCTTTCACACACACTCACACACACACACACACACACACCAGCTGCTCTTTGGTGACCACTTCCTCGTGGGAGTGCCACATCCTCATTGGCTGCCATGGGACACCAGGTTGCCAAGCAAACTCAAGGTTGCTAAGCTGACCGACCGCAGGAGAGCGAGAACCTGACTGGTCATCAACCAGGAGTCCATTAAGTGATTAAAAAGCCGCTGAAAGGGGGAAATTAACAAATTGCAACTAAAGTGAAAAACATCAAAAAAAAATCCAGGCAGCATAGCTGGTCTGGTAAGAGTTCAATTAAAACAGTCAAAATTTACACAGTTATAAAATTTGTGAAAATAGGTTTCCTTCACACATGAAATTAAAGCCATGTTTGATGATTAAACTGCCAACAAATAAATGAAAAATGCACTAAAACGCTAAAAAAAAGTCTGTAAAAGTCAAAGACTTTTGCAGAGATATGAATCCATAATTTTAGATATGATTTTCACAAATTCACCTGAATTTTGTCACTGAGACTAACTCGCCTCTTTTTTTTTAGTCCGTTTTAGTTTGTTTTAAAACTCGGGTGCACACTAAATGACAACAAAATGGTTTTGAAATGCAGCAGGCTGAAACATAAATGGGAAATATGATTTTATTTTTAAATAAATCTAATCAGAACATCGAAAACAACTGCACACTCATACCAACACTTATATCATTCTTTAATCAGATTTTTTGATTATATTCTTAAATTTCCAAGTTAAGTTGAGTTTTGTTTTTAGTTCTGCCTTATCAAATGACGTCATTAGAACTATGAAGTTCATGCAGGTTTTGGGTTGTAGATTGTAGATGTTCACACGTCTACAACATTTCTTCATTGGTGTGTAAGGAACAATTTAACGTTTTTTTAAGAACTAAAACCAAAAATACATGCTTAAAAATGTCCCTAAATTTGAAGAAAAGGAAAAAAAATAAAAGTATACACAGCTATTTTTTCTGAATGTACAAAGAAAATACTAAATAAAAATGCAGGTTCTGGACATCTGCTTCTTTTGTGTCACAGTAAAGAAACGGACCACCAAGAAACTGTCTCTGTGGCAACTGGCTTCAGCGAATATATAGCGCCACCTGCAGGCACAAGTCTAAACAGTTTGTGTCCAGTATGTGTGGGGTCTGTAGAGCTGTTAGCTGCCCTTCTCCTGACCTTTGACCCGTGCCAGTCAAGGGTGGAGGGACAGTCGCTGCTGATGTTTGTTGCAATCTGGACCTGGTCCTGTTCTGTCGATGTGATGATAATTAAGAAAAGAAGACACACATTGTCATTGTTCAGGAAATAAAGTCTCTTTTCACTCATGCAAATCAGTGTTTATACTAAACTTCAGTTTTAATTGAGTCATAATCCCAGTTAATCCATTTTATTTATGAGACACCTTGCATCTATTACTCTGCTTAATGAAAAAAAACCCAAAAAAACGTAAATGGTGGATAATCCTATTTGTGACAAGTGGGGCTTTTCTTTTTGAGGCTTTATTGAAGACAGGAGATAGCAGTCTGTGTCCCGTTTAATTGTCCCACTGCATTCATTATCAGAACTCTGAAATCCGGGTCAGTGTCTCTTTCCCGTTCCCTTTCTCACCCTCACTCCGATTCTGACCGGCACCCCCTCCTTCCCAGGGAACAATAAGTAGCATGTGTTAGAAAGGTTCACTGTAAGGGAATTAGGCCCTGAATGGCTCCACTAATTGGACTTGAATGGACTTCGTCTATGGGAAACTGGTTCTTAAAGATGAGCCTCTTATGTACAATGACCTCCTCGCTGAGTGTGGGAAGTGGGTTGATCTGACGACTGTTTCGGGCGCAGATACGTAAGCGTACGGACACACACACACACACACACGCGTACAAAAGGAATCCCAGACCTCTTGCCTTCTGACCAGTCACAGTGTTAGTGCGAGACGCCGCGGTTTGCTGATGTCTCGCCTTGAGAGAGTCAGTGAGAGTAATTAAGACCTCGTTAACACTGGAGGAGGATTAATTAGACGCTTTCTGGCTCAGGGAGCTCCTTCGAAGTCCCACGCAGCTGAGTGTTTACACTCGCACTAAGTTACAGGCATGCGGCGAGCGTGAAGCTGTGACGCGTTTATCACTCCTGCCTCAAGAGGCTGAAGTGACATCTCAACATATTCGCCTCAGTGGGAATCAATTAGGAGTCCATGCCGCCGTTTAGCCGTCCTGTCAATTAGTTGCACAATAAGTTACACAGCCAATTTGGCAGTGCCAGGAGGAGAACATGAAGCAGCTCGTCCATACAGATTCAACTGTACCCAATAATGCCTCCCTGTAATAGTTTTCTTAAAAGACGCATACCCTTATCATTTGTGTGGTTGTCAAATTTACCTTTTTGGCCACAATGGCTATGAGTATCTTTGGAGGACTCAAGCAAACACACATTCATGAGAACTGGAAACATGGGGGGTGTCCGCACCTCTGATACATTTCCTTCTCCGATGTCTTCAGACTGCCTGATCAGTCCAAATGTTCAGTGCCACTCAAACCCCTCTGCCAGGCGGGTTTTTTGCAAAGACTAAAGTTCTCAGTTGGAAAAAGTTTGGGAGTCAGTCTTGCCTCAAACAGAGGGTTTAGGCTATCATGAGTAACAGCTGAACGAGTTGGATACAAGTGAGGTTAGTTTTGTCTGTTGGGTGTCTGGGCAGAGACAGAGATCAGTGTACCGGTTGAGGCATCTAATCAGAATCCCTGCTGGCACCTGCTTTGAGACCCTCAGGACCTGAACTTGATTCCACGAGGTCTGGAATCGTTCTTGGGAGTTCCCAGAATGACTTAGAACCTGTTGCTGGGGGTGAGAGATGTCTGGGTTCACCTGTTACCCACACAGCCAAATCTCACAGAAGGGAAACGGTGGATACCACAGCCTCAAGCAGTGGTCCACATAGGACTGGTTTTTCTGAGATTTTTGTTGACTGAGCAAATTCACTGTCTGTTAGAAAACAAACAAACAAAAATAACTTGCTGACCTATGGTGTTTTTAGTTGAAGTGGGCATATTCTTAAAGGATGCAAGTGTCTGCCCTTCTGTTGTGGCCCCGGGGCAAATGACAACACCCACTGTCAACAGGAGAAAACGGGGAGTCAGGCCTCCCTGACACCATCTCTGACACGCTCCCTTTACTGCCACTTCATCGTAAACATAAAATGGCATTCCTCAAACTCAGCAATTTGCCTGCTCACCACTTCCATTATCTTTCTTTCTTTTGTCTGTTTTTTTTTTTTGTTTTGTTTTGTTTTGTTGCTGATTGGGGCTGGGTGTGTTAGTGGGAGAGCAGTGGGTCAGTTCGTGGTGCATGTTTGAGCAGAAACTCAAACATGCACCACGAGTTACTCATTGCAGGAGGTCAAAACATTTGACTTCTGAATGGCTTTTAGTTTTGTATCTCAGGACAACGAACGTTTTCAGCTTTTCATGCTTTTATTTATGGAGAATCTTATTAGAGTCACAACAACATCTGATTTAATCTCGGAATTAATGAGATGTTTTGGAACCGGATTGTGCAAAAGACTTTTGATGTCGTCTTTTGTCTACAAAAATCCGACTATATTGTTTCTATCCATAAAATGTTGCAGAAATTTAGTTTATCATTGAGCAGATGAAATAGAAGAAGCGACAAAACGTTTATTTTAATTTGTGTAGTTTGTGCGCTCTAGTTTATGATGTTGCTGGAACTTTAACAGTGGACTTAAACCGTTCCCTTTTCTCCTCCAGCCTCCTCAGATCCTTCACCTCAAATATTTTATTTGGAGTGAACATCACTGCGCTTTTATTTATTTATTTTTGCTTAATTAATGTGAGGTTGTTGGGGTTTTTTTCACTCGCAAAATCAATGTACTCTAATTAAAGTCTTCTTTATTTTTTATTCCAGCGTGAGAAGATGCTGTAGAAGTAAAATAGATATATTTTAAGGGTTTTTTTAAATCCATCTTTACCAAGTCAGGTGTTGTTTCTAAACAACTTGTAGGCCAGAAAAAGTGCCCAACCTCACAAACACTTTCCCCTCCAGTTGCCCCCCCTGCAGTTATGCTCCATTATGTCACCCCCATGTGACCACCAGCGACAAAATATCTCTTTCCCTCATCTCATGCCCTTTTTTCCTACCATTCATCCCTCTGTCTGTTATTCGTCCCGGCCCCCCGCAGTCCCCCCCATCCCTCATCCCTGTGAGACAATGTCTTGTAACAATACAGAGCTTAATCTCCGTGTCAAAGCAGTTTTTCCCCCTCAGCGAACACACACACACACACACACACACACACACGCACCCGCCCACAAGCAAGCACACACATGTACTTTCACTGTTTGTTTTTCTACACATTTTGCTTCCCCTTAAGGAGAGCTGACAAGCTAAAATGTTGTCAAACTCCTGCCCAGGAGTTAACAGTTGGTGTGAGCTCATTTAAATGATCAGAACCAAATCTTGACAAAATCTTTATTTTTTTTTCTTCTAAAAAATTTTTTCCTGTTTTTATCTGAGCAGTGGAGACAGTGGCAGTCTGTGGCATTAAAGTCGTCGGTCGTCGCAGTATAGTCTGTGTTCCTCCGTGTCTCTTCGTGGTAACGCTTTGTTTGACGGGTTGTGAATAAGACGGTCATGACACCGTCATAAACATGACATAACACATGTCATGAACATGAGTAAAGTCTTCATGAATATTTATGACTGCTGTCATAAAGTGCCATTCGGTAAATCATGACACTTTTAATACAAAGTTGACATTATTCAAAATGTCTTCGTTATGACAACTTGACATTAACCAAGAAATCGTGATCTGACACAAATTTGTTCTAAAAGTATTACGGATTAAACTTTAGCTTTAATAACATAAAGCTACATCATTTTTAAAGCTTAATCCGCAATATAATACGTTTTATAACAAAGCATAATGTGAAAGCAAACCGCAGCAAACAGAAAATAAAGTCTGCTTTAGGTCCAGGCAAAACGAGCGGACCAAAAGACTTTCCTGGTGTGAACACACCTTTGCTCATCTTTGATATAATGGACCTTATTTCTGCACTTAGTGATTAGTCATGTGGGAACATGAAGAAACCAACATGGGTTGGTCTGCTGCAGCCTTTAGAGTACCGTTCGTTTGAACTAAAGGGCCAAACACAACTCCTGAAAGTCTGTCACAGGACCATGCAGGGTTAGGTTTTAGGACAAACTGACTGAGCTTACAGTCGAGTTTTTGGACTGTGGGAGGAAGTACCAGAGAGAAGCTACACATCCCAGGGGAGAACATGGACCTGCATTTGGATAGACTTCAGATCGGGATTTGATGTTGGTATAGAAGAAAAATGTTGTGGCCCATGAATCTGAGGAGACTTATATGAACATTTCAAAAAACAATAAACTCTGTTACTCTTCAGTAAGACACATGGAAGCCATTTGAGACAATTGCTAGTCCTCCCAGAAGAGGAGAGAACATCCTAGAAAATTCACCGAACCAGACAATAGACAATCGAGATATTGCAAAAAAAAAAAAAAAAAAAACATAGCTCCATCTTAAACTCTACAGGTCTCATTTAGTATGTTAAATGTTAAACTTAATGTTTCATGCTTACTGTTAGGCATGGTGGTGGCCATCATGCTTCAGGTTGGCTCACAGTTGCTGTGGTGGAGGTATGGTGCCGGTGTTTGGCTCTTGTTACATCTTTCCCATATTTAGACTCAGAAAAATATGTAAGTAAAATATTTAGTTACAGGTATGAGCTGGGGTTTTTTTTTTTGTTCATACTGCAAAGCAAGAAAGTTATTTGCATAGAAAATCCACGTTGCCAGACAAAAAGCAAATTCCCAAGTTCATGCATTGCCATAATCAATGCAAGCGGCTCGTTTGCATGACAGCAAACGAGGACAAAAGCAAACATCGGGTTATGACATGATACATGATACAGCAGAATACACTGGATAGTTTTAGTTAAATTTGGTCCATAGGCATAAGACAGCCTACGGCTGGTGAGTGAGGTCCTAATTTCCTTGATGTATTTGATTTAAACCGTACACATTTTTCTTTTATTTTTCATCTCCCAGTTCAATCGGTGCATCACCTCCCAGCTGATCAAGTGGTTTAGCAACTTTAGAGAGTTCTACTACATCCAGATGGAGAAGTTTGCCCGTCAGGCCATCAATGAGGGCGTAACTGCAGTCGAAGACCTGACCGTGAGCCGGGATGCAGAACTCTTCAGGGCCCTCAACATGCACTACAACAAGGCCAACGACTTTGAGGTAAGACTGGATGTCATGCGCTTTGGTTTGGTCAGGAGAACTGATGGAAAGAAACGGCCTAACAGTCTTTTCCTCTATGGATAGTTCTAGTTAGCAGGAGTTTAGTAAGTTGCACCTCAACCATGTGGTAAATAGTAAATGGCCTTTACTTGTATCTCATTTTATCTAGACTAGAGGATTCCAAAGTGCTTCATTCACATGGTCTGTCAGAAGGCTGCCATGCTCAGGCACCACCAGGCCTCCTGTCCTGGCCTGGTGGTGCCGGGACAGGACCTGGCCCCTGGTCCTGTCCCGGCCAGGGCACAAGGGCAAGGCAGCCGAGTTTCTTCCCCAAGGACACAATGACCGACACCATTACAGGACAAACTCCCACCATCATCATTCCTGTTACCATGACTTCCAGCATAATTCTGGCTGGATTTTTGAACGCTCTTCTTGGAGGATGTTTGAGTTCCAATAAACTGGTTGGTTTCCTAAGACAGACCCAGCTTTTAGGGAAGGTCCAAAGGCTTTGGTCTAATATTACCTCAACACCTTAACATTCTTAGATCTGAAATCCTCACCTTTACCCCTTTCACATAAGGGCGACAGATTTCTACTTCAACTCAAATGGGTTCTCTAGCACAACTATGATCGTAAACTACTGTTGGAATACATCTGGATTAGCCTCCGCTTGTCCTGACCCCTCCACAAATTGTAGGGCTGTGCTTAAAAGCCACATCCTTGACAAGAAGCTAACCAATTAAATGGACTCAACTAAGAAAGATGAAATATGCAATGAAGTTTGTGGTACAATTGACCCATCCTGGAGAAGTGTGGTCCAGTGAACCATAAAAGACCTGTAATTAATGACATCCATGTCCATTTATAGTTGAGGAATGTATAGACATGTTGGAAATGTATTTTCCAACATGTCTCCCAGTATCTCAAGTAGTTTCTTTAAATGAATTTGAACACATCTTGCTCAAAACGGCCCTCCACCAAGTCAACTGTTCCCCTCGCAATTCTGCTGAGGTGTGGATGTTGTAATAAAGTGTGTGGGTGTGTGTGTGTGTGTGTGTTCAATGAGGCAAAAGAGAACGGCGCTCTCGGCGCGGGTGTCCTTGTCAAAGCGATTTGCAGAAGTCACATCCCCCCCTCACTTCTTCCCAGCCAATATTGGTGTAAAGGGACCTGAGGGCCCTTAAACTACGCAACGTAACATCAGCAGCATTTAGACGTCCATTAGCGCACGCCTTCCCGCTGACACATACACTTGTCTTTTTTGCTCAGCAAGATGGGTGTTGAAGCTTAAATGCGACAAAGAGGAAGATATGCAGACAAATTAGACACACACACACACACACATCGGAGCATCCTGTGTATGGGAAGACAAATAGGAAACGCTTTGCATGCTAAGAGTCAGGTAGCATTTCACAGGTGTGTATCGAAAGGCATGACCAGGAAACAGACACACACATGCAAATTGCTACCTTTGTTTGTTTTGACTGGTCAGCACGAAGGTTATTTTTAGGGCTTAAAGGGAATAAGTTCAAACAGAGGTCATACTTTATGGTTAAAAAGTCCTGCTTGGAGATTCCTTTAAGAAAGCTTCAAAAACTCGTCTGTGTGGTGAATCCTCTGCAGACAGGGCCTCAGGTTTGACTCATAATAAATGCTAACTAAAGACTGACTGAAAGGTGGAAAAATCAATACAAATACTTGCAGCTAACAGCCTCATTTTCAGAGCTGCAACATATAATTGTAATCAGTGGATGCTGAGAAGGACATCAGGAAAAGGTTGTGCGCGTCCCATAAACTGAAGGTACATTTACTTTGCCTTCCTCGACTTTGTCGCCTTCACCTCCCGTCTTCCTCCCATCCGTTCACCTTTAGGGAACATTACTGGCTAGGGACCGTCTTCCCCTCTCCTTGCCTCTCTCCATTTCTCTCTCTCTCTCTCTCTCTCTCTCTCTCCCTCTCTGTCAAACTCAGAGGCGTGAAACTGGAACCACAGCCGATTCAGCAAGTCTCCCGATGTACACACACACACATAAGTCTTCTCCTTTTGCCAAATTTAGCATCATCTAACTTCCACCTTGGTTTGTCCCCCATCATGACTCCCTCTCCCCCTTCTTTTCTCCATCTTCCAGCTGAACATGCCCTCTAAGCACAATTCCCTCCTTTGGTTCAATTTTGTTTTGTTTTGTTTTTCCTTCTCTCATCAAGAATCTTAAATTGAGTTTTCTTCAAGTCACATTTTTGGGTCACCACTGATGTTCATTCTAATAGCTAATAAAGTGAAAGCATCCTTTCTTCTGCTTTTTCGGATGTACGGTTCGGTTTTTCTCGATTCATCTAATTGCAAACTCCAAGTCACTGAAAGCTTGTCTATTCACAGATGTTTTTCTTAGAGCATTGGCAAGAAAATGTAGTTTGGGAAGCTGAAATACCTAGAAGCAACACTACTTGAAAACCAGCCTGGAGCACCATTAATTTCTTTTAGCACTGCATTGATGTACCATCAAAAGTGAAGCTAAGATGTTAGCCCTTAGAATGCTAACATTAAATAGGCCGTTTAGGATATTTTTAGAGGCTTTACTTCAGCAACTTTAAACTCTAACTTTAATCCAGATTCCTCATCCGATCCCATCGGTTGAGTCCGGTCGCCCTGTGAAGGAAGCTCATTTTCAGCTGCACAGTCTTATTCTCTGCATCTTATGATCATAACTGGTCTGAATGTCGACTGTCGGTGAAACTCCATCGCCTGCTCCACTGAGAGCCAGACACCAACATCAGTGAATTCTAAGAAGCTTTTTCATATATATAAAAAAGATCTGGGATGTGTTAAAATGGCCCAGTCAAAGTCTGACTGAGAATCTAAGGTAAGACCTGAAAGAGGATGTTCACATCGTTTGTCACCAAGACAAAATTTTGAATTTCTTAATTTTGAACTTAAAGCATAGTTTGGAATAGATTTCTTTGGCATTTGCAGATTCCCGGTGCTCTTAGTTTTGGTATTTGATGTTTAAACCCTTAACTGGCCGCGAAAAAGGCAGAGTATTCTGCATTCGTCCCATGGACGGGATGCCGCCAGTTGAGGGGTTAACACTGATCAGAAATGCACTTTGGAACATTTCCGTCTTCAATTCAGATGATTTCTTAGCAGTTGTCCATGTTAGTCAGATAAAACTCTTCCCTTTGGAATTGATAGTTTGCGAAAACTGATTTGAAAACCAAGTCTGTCATGAACCCTTCTGGTTTCAGAGGAAGAACACTTCAGCGGACTCACTTGGACGGCGTTTTGAATTCTTAATTCAGAGAGAGTCTGTGTGCTTTCCAAAGTTGGCGTAAACAGACCCGAGTAATTATAGCAGCATCATTAATTACCACCTCTTCAGCCGCATTCTTTCTACTCTTCTTTTTTATTTACCTCTGTCTTTCCATCTCTCTTTCCTTGCTGCTCCTCCTCTTCGCCATTCTCTGCTAATTGCCGCTCTTCCCACTAAATTAATGAGGAAAAGTGGGAATTGTCTCATCTTGCCAGGACAATCAGGGAAAGGAGTTGGTATCTCGTTGTGCCAAGAGGAAAAGAAATGTTTCCTCTTTTGATTCTCTGTTTGGTGTTTCCTAGCAGATTGCCTAGCGGTGCACCGTCAACCCGGAGGGGTTAGGAACGCCAGATTCCCATATGCCGTAAACACGGGGCGCCCCAATCCAGGCCACGGTATTCCGCTATGTGTGCCGGGTCAGCAGGGACAATGAGGCGTTTTTATGAAGCCTTCTAGAGGACGTTCTCATCTTTCCAGTTCAAGGATCCTCGCTGGCTCTGTCAGCACCAAATGACGGCACAGCTGCGCCTCGCACACACACAAACACACCCCCGCATACGTCGGATACACAACGCCAGTTGTGTTCAATCTGAAAGTGCAGATATCCTCTCCCTCGAAGGCCGGGTGTGGTTGCAACCAAAATCTGCCCTTTGACTTTGAGTTGCACACACACACACACACACACACACACCTGGAGGCCACAGAGTGGTCACACACTCACATTTCAGAGCTATCTGCTTTCATAAGCTTTGCTCTTCATGAAAGGCTGAACTTCTCATGTCTTTCTCCACCGATTTAGAGTCTTTGTAATCCTTTTGTTGCTTCTTATTCGTCCAGTCACTTATCTTCTTCCCACTTCCTGTTCATGGACGCTCCCTGAAAAGCAGGCTAAAACTCCACCCAGAGGAATCGAGTCTGAAAGTGGGAGTTTTTGTGTCAAACGAACGGATACGCTCAACGATGAAACAGTGGGACCACACTGTTTAGTCTGTTCCATGCTCTTAAGTTTGTCCTTTTTCTCCCTCTGCGTCTGCTGTCCTTTCAGTCATAACCTACCCAGAAGGCATGGCTGCAAAAGTGTGTGCACACTTGAAGCAACGGATCAGCCCTTTAAAAGAAGGTGAACCTCGAAGCCCATAAAGATTTGTCCTGCTTCGTTTCAGTCTGCACCCTTCGTCTTCATTTTCTGATCCCAGTTTATGCCTTCGTTGATCCATTTTGAACGTCACGTTTCCACTCTTCGAAATGAATTGTGTGAAAGGAAGCGGCTCCAGTTTTAAAAATCAAAGCAACACGTTTAGGATTTAAACTTTGTTGCCAGGAAAAAACAACTGTGGGTCAAAATAGGTGACGCACAGTGGGACAATCAGTAACAAGTAACAAGTCGACAAAGCAGAAACTGAGGGAAAAAAAGATATAAACCACAAATTTCTGAGAAAAAATAAATACATTTTAAAAAATTATATATGTATATATATATAAATATGTTATACCTGAGCTTTTTCAGAGGAGGGGGAAACTCGCTGCTGATTAATTTATTGGCCATGTCTTCTTCGTGCAGAATATTTAAGATTGAAATGTCAAACCATGAAAAGGATTTTATAAAATCTCTAAATATGTCATTTTAGCTGAAAAATACTGCCAGGTTTACCAAAAGCTAATTATTTGTTATTAAGTCACATTAACAAATGACAACGAACTATTTGTTAGTTGTTAGGTTGAAGTAGTTGTCATTTGGTTAGCAGTTGTTTTTTTATGTAGTTGGGCAATTAAAGAATTGTTAGTAGTTAATTAAATATTCTGATATGTTGCTATTTACCAAGGTGTGTAGTTAGAGCTTTGTAATTTGTCTATTTGTTAGAAACAATAACATAGAAACTTAACATGTCTACGTACCTTTCAGCTTCATATCTGAATTGCATAAAAAAGTAATTAAAATGGTGTCATTTGCTACGTTTTGGAGCTGATTGTGAGTTTGGATGCACAAACATTTACTTCTAAGTACAGAAAAAACAACACTTGATTAGTAAAAGTTAAAGTCGGAGGACCTTTTAAACATTTAGTTACTAAAACAGCCTGATATTAGTAAGTGGACACTTTGAAGACGTTTGAAGAAATGTCCATATATTCCGACCTGTTTTCCAATAAACACCGGCCTATAATTCCCATCAATACCCCCTTGACTCTGCCGTCAGTCAATAAAGTGAAGAATGCTAAATGAGTGCTGTGTTTCCTCTCAGCTTGGGCATGCTGCGGACAATGCCACCTGTCAGTTTCTGTCACTATAACCATAGCTATCTGCTTGCAGCGTGTGTGTATTCCAGCTGAGAAGGCGACGGCATCATCTTTGTCACCGAGCCTGATTGGAGTCACGCGGGGGGAGTGCGCTGGTGTTGCGCTCGCAGTGATTCCCTTTTCCCTGCCCCAGCTGTCTCCTTAGCTTCAACAATAGGGCTGCTAACAAAGAGCCGGCCTTCAGCCTCCATCATGTGATGCTAGCGCTTCTGCAGCATCTCGGTCAGATGACCCGGCCCATTGTCCTCCACGGGTGACACACAGGAGCGCTCACAGAAGGAAGCAAAGAGGGCAAACCCAAGGAAGCGCGGCACGCGTCAATGGAGTCCCGCGGAGAGACACGGAGACGCACCAAGGTCGCCGAGGGGGGACAGACAGACAGAGACACAATCTGAGGACGCAGACCCTTCCTTCTGTCACATGCAGTCGGAACAAAGACAGTGTAGAGGGCCAGCCCTGGTGACAGTGAGATCAGTGACCGGCTGACGACACGTCAGCTGAGAAAGGAAACATATTGCTCGTGTCCTGGAGGAGCCGCTCGTTCTCTTCCTACAGATAAAATGTTTTCAAATCCATTTAAACAGCTGATCACTGTCACTCAGGTTTCCTCTCCTTTACTGTGGGACGGCTGCTGGCCGCCTGCTGCACGTGTGAAATAACAGATAGCTGTGGCCTCTCTTCTGGCCCGTACAGCATGTGGAGCTGATGATGTACGGGCCTTTATTCACTTTACAAGCATTCAGAATGGAATGTGTTGAAGGTTTCAGACTTTAAATGTCCTCTAGACTTCCTGAAAGAACAGGAAGGAAGGAAGAATGGAGAAGAAAAAAGGATGCAAGAAGAAGGATTTAAAGGAAAGAACCAGTCAGTGAAGGAAAGAAGGAAAGAAAAAAGGAAGGAACGAAGGAATTAAGGAGGAAAGGGAATGAAGGAAGTGTCAGCGAATAAAAAAAAAGTAAAAAAGGTAGACTGGATTTGGGAAAAGCATTAAGGAAGGAAAGAAAGAAACAAGAAAGGAAGGATTAAAAATTCAACAGTTTGAACAGATATTTGGGTTTTTCCAATTTCCTCCAAACCTGAATAATATTTCAGTCATATTCCATATGTTCTATCATTTTCCTGTATGTTGTGGTTTGTATAAACTAGTTCTATGGCCACAAAGAAATTAATTCAGAACACACTGATGAAAGAGATTCTTTGGGGTTTAGTGGGAAGCATATCGGAGTGGACGTCTCCAACCACATGCAGGCAAAAGTAAATGACAAAACTAAATGCTGGTTTGGATTTACTTGGTGTGACACTAGAAATTCCAGCTCGGAACGCGCTTCCTGGTTTCCTCCGCTTGTTTTTGTGTATTTTCCTGCCAGGTTGAGTGTGACTAAAGCCAGGTCTGATAGCAGCGAGAGCAGAAGAGAGATAGGGAGAGGAAAAAGGAAACAGATGCCTGAGTGTTGGCGCAAAATTGACACGTTCACTTTAGTCCCAAACACACACACCCACACACACACATCCAGCGTTTGACAGTCCACAAAGGGGCAGCACATGAAAGAGTTCCAGTATTGTCTCCGCGATGGAGAAATACTCAGCTGACCAACAGCAGAGCAGACCTCAAGGCCACAGAGCCAATGAATGAGGGAAGAGAAGGAAAGAACAGGCTGACGGCGCATCATCAAAAATGAAAACATGTGAGAAGATGCTAGAAACTGACAGGAAGTTATAGCTGATCCAAACATACAGAGCTTCCTGTTTAATGTCATGAAGAAGGAGAGAGAGGATGAGCGGAACGAGATCATGAATCAAGATGGAGGATTATCTCATGCAGTTTTGCTATGAATGTTTAATGTCGGAATTCCACACTTTTCAGAATCAATATCCAAAGCTGTTGATTCCTCTGACGCAAATTCGGCAGAATAAATACCAAAATTCAGCTAACGTGCTAATAGCAGAATAGCTCATTTTTTGGTTTGGTGTACTTGCTGTAGCGCTTTAGCTAATGCTAATGTTGGTGTTGCACTTTGACTTTACATCACTGTGCTGGTGTAGCGCTTTCATGTTAGCGTAATGTTTATGATTAATTGATTAACCCTAACCTGGTTAGTTAGCAGTCCACTAACGTTTTAGCTAGCAGTCCAAATACCAAACCTCACTAAGACAATTCAGGTAGATGTTTGCGTAAATGTGAGCACAATAAGAATACTAGGATGGAGAACAAAAAAAAAAAAAAAAAAGTGACAGGAACGTCTTCTCCAAACTATAGTGCCATTTTTTTTTTTTATCTCCGTTCTCGATTCTTTTGTTCACATCTCCTGAAATGAAACGCACTGAGTTTGTCTCAAGCAGACGGAACACCTCGGCTGTGAAAACGCACCAAGTCTCCGATTGTTGGTTTCTCTGTGACAAACAATTTCCACGACTCTGTGAACGTGAGCTTTGATAATGAAGTAACCTACTTATGAAGGACTATTCTTTATCCTAAAATATTTTTAGTCCAACCGTGGCCCTTTGTGCTTGTGACCTGCTTTGTCTGAAATAAATAAATAAATATATAAATCTCTCCTAAATCAGCGAAGCAGACGTCACTGTTGCCAAGTGCAACATTGTTCAGTTTCTGTTTTTTTTTTTCCCCCCCGTTTGCTTTGTGACTCTTCAGGTGGCGCTTTTTCACCCCACTGCCATTGTTACCATTCAGATGGACAACAGTTATTTCTGAAATTGCTTTTATAAATAAAATAAAATAAAATAAAAAACTGATTGGATGATAAAATTTCCAACATAAGGCTCATAAAGCACAAAACAGACGTCTCAGTGGGCTTCTTTGATGGGCAGCGATTTAAAGGCTCTTGTGTGTGTGCGTGTGTGTGTGTGTGTGTTTGTGTGAAGACAGAGTAATTGAGCCTCCCCTCATCCAATATTTACCCAGCAAACCAGAGCAATCATGCGAATTATGTTTACTGGAAACAAAGTGTCTTTCTTCCTCTTTACCTTCCTTTTTCCTCCCTACTTTCCCAATTCCTCCCTTCTTCTGTCTCTCTCCTGGCAACTGGACATTATATCAAGATCCTGGCCAGGAGTTAATCACACACACACCAACACACACACACCCACACCCACACATAGAGGGAAAACAGGCCCATCTGTATTGATGATGGCCTAATTTAGATCTCTTTATTGGACTGATTTACAACGGTTGGACAAATCTGGGCATCTGGAATCCAAATGAGGGTGTGTGTGCTTTTGTGTGGATATGTGCGTGTGTGTGTGTGTGTGTGTGTGTGTGTGTGTGCGTGTGTGTGTGTGTGTGTGCTGACACCCAACCTGGACACTCAATATCCTGCTTGCTTAACCTCATCCCTCCAGCTTGTGTTTCCCTCCGTCTCCGTGCGAGTCAGCGTTGTCCTTTCGGTCTTCTTGCTTCAGCACTTTGAAACGCATCGTCCTGTTGGGTCGGGAAAATGTCGACCAGACCGAGCTGCGGTCCAAACGCACCGACGGCGGCGGCGCAAGGTCGCCGCTGTTCGTCTACTGAACATCCACTTGGGTCGAAATAAAATGAAGGAGATCTAGAAAAATGCCCGTGAGGGAATGAAAGTGAACAAAAGACGCGGTTTGCCTGAAGCGCTGGAGGATGCTGAATGGTGTGGCAGGAGAGAAAGGTTGTCTCAAAGGCATCTTCAAGATCAAGCTCAGGTTTTGACTTTTATTTGTCCCAGTGGGCAGTTTCACGGCAACCATTAACAGCATCTCCCCTTTGGGGCTTTTTCCGTAAGCTGCCGCCTTTTACCGATTACAGGAGTATTTTTGTGGTACTTAATGGTCAAACTTTGTTTTCGTTTTTACCATTTTCTGGACATTTCTTGCATGGATGTTTTCAGCTCCAAATGATGGTTTTTGATTGGCTACAAAGGGAAGAGCTGCCACAGCTCCAAACTGTGTACGCTTATGGGTCCCATAAGATTGATCCCTTGGTTGGTTGACTACTTAGTGGACCTGGACTCTCAGTAGGCTTCTCCTATCAAAGCTGAATACAGCCAAACCAAGGGCTTGGCTAAGGATCCCATTTCTTCTCTGAGATGACCCGCATCCGGAATATGGGTTACTGGCATGGTGCCATTTTGTAGCCCATTAACAGCCTCCTATGGGGCCCCATGTTTTACCCACATAAAAATGGTTTTCTATGGCTTTCCTTTCATAGAAAACTAAAAAATTTTAACTGAAATCATTTGATAACTAGGATGAATTGGATGTTTTTGCCTCAACATAACATTTGTTGAAAATTGAATTGAGCTTTAATTTTAAAGAAATAAATAAAGCTTCAAAATCAATAATTTCTTTTAATATTAATTGAAATAGACCTTCCGTCATGCAGAGACAGTGAAAAGTTAAAAGCCTCAAGAATTGGACATTAGTGCACATAAAAGCAATTTAGATGTTCACTTTGAATTGAGAAACCAATTTGAAGTAGGTGATGTAAATCAGACCATCATCAGCAAAGAGGATTATTGGGATGAGCACTTTCAGCCAACGATTTGCAAAAGGAGGTGTTTGGTTTGGTTACACCATCATCATCGTCATTTGGATACAGTTTTATACCTCCCGTTCTTAATCAGGGACTTTAAATTCCTGTCTTGAGTATTTTGAAATATATTTCAAGAATTCTTTAGAAATGGACAATGCAGGAATATTATGGGTGCACTGATTCCAGTTTTCTGGCTTCAGTGCAGTTTTCTGCACTGAAGCCAGAAAATTCTCGATTGTTGAAAATTCTGACTTTGACTGGTACCATTTTTTGTTTGTTTTGTCTCAATAGTCACTAAATATAGTGACAAAGTTGCTAAATTGACAACTATTGTTAGCTATTGTTAGCCGCGTACATTCAGACGTGACCTGGTGGGTGGGTCTGCCAATCAGCCTTGTCTGACGGCAGAGCAGAAGAGGACAGTGACTGATTGTTAGACAAGATCAGTAGCAAAGATCCATACCAGCCAAAATTAAGGGGCTGATTTATCATTGAATCGAATACAATGCATTCAGTAGGGGTGACTGAATGCATTGTATCTTTTCAATTATTCTTGGATTACTTGGATGACTTTATAAAAGTTTAGCATAATAATCCAAAACCTCCAGCAGCTGAAAACTGAGTGTTTTCAGTGACAACCTTATAAAGATTATGAGGTTATCACTGCAAACACTTCCAGAGAACTCAAATCTAAAAAAAAAAAAAAACACTTCAAGGAGACAGCAAACCTCAAGCCAGCACTGTAGATATCATCTAAAAGTTGTGTCCAGAGCGTGTGTGTTGTGTGTTTGTACGGGAGCGTCTGCAGTGAGACAATGACAGAGAGCCTCATTGAAATAACAGTGGTCTCGGGGGGGGCAGCTAAAAAGAGAGGAAGGGTAGGTTGGGGTAGAGGGAGTATATGAGAGTCCAGGGAATCATTTAACTGGTGTGTGTGCGCGCGGAGTGATTCATCCGTTCTGGTGGCGACTAACCTTGGCATGTCCTGCCACGCGTGACGGGGTTACACTCCACTGTCCTCTACATGTGTGTGTAGGAGTTTGTCGGGTGTATAGGTCATTGTATTTAGTCTGGTAAAGTCAGCAGTGTGTGTGTGTGTGTGTGTGTGTGTGTGTGTGTGTGTGTGTGTGTGTGTGTGTGTGTGCATTAGTATGCAAAAAAAAATTTAAAAAGAGCAGCAGAAGAAAAAGGAAATCATGGTCAGGTTGTTTGGTGCCTTTGGATGATCTTGCCCTTGGGAGAGAACGACGTGTGTGTGCTATTGTCCTCCTGTAAAACACACTGTTAAAACACGCCAACACACCCCAGACAGATGTTCACCTGCCCGTGGCCGCTAGCTGCGCCTCATGGTGGTGGCTCCTTCTGCCTGTGTGTGCAGAAGAAGCTCTGGCAACGGCCACGACGACAGGCCCAGAAGGAAGTGTGTCTTAGGGAAGTTCTGAAGAAGAATAGTAGTGAACACACACACCTCTTCTGCCGGGCCGTTTTCAGTCACGGCCCAGCAGTCCGACTAAAAGCAAACAATCACAACGTTTTTAACTCTTAATTCTTTTGCTATGAATTTGCTTGTTTATTTATTCACATGTTGCCTTTCAGTGGACCCATCTGAGCAGCGATGGGAGGAGAGACGATTTTCACCGACGGACAGATTTTCTTCAGCCTGTCAGTCGCTCATCTCTTGAGGGCTGCTGCCATAACCTTCATACACTTTGTATGAAACCATCTATTCACAAAATACCAAGAAATGAAAGAAGACATTCGCACCACAACATTTCCTTTTATGCTCAAGTGTTTTGCAGGAAAACAGATCTCTACTTTGGGTCCCTGTGGGTTCTGGTTATTCCTGCGTATCCAAAGATTTGGACAGGTCCTCCCGGCTGGTTATGATTGATTTATAATAACACAAAAGTCTGTCAAGAAAAGCTTTCCTTTTTTTGTTTTGGAAACAACCAAACTTGATGTTGGACAGTCCTCACCTCATGCCTCGCAGGTTTACTTTAATGACATTGTAGCGGAGCAGAATAGAATAGAATTCAACTTTATTGTCATTGCACTGTCACAAGTACAAGCAACGAGATGTAGTTTGCATCTATCCAGAAGTGCTCTACGAGATATAAATATTTATTTACGGATGTACAAGACTATGTATGTATGGACCATAAGGGGTTATAGCAAAGAGATATAGATATTGTGTATAAATATAGATATGGGAGCTGAATGCACAGATTATACAGATTATACAAGAATGTTAGGGAACGGATTATATATGTATATAATATAATACAAGATAAATAATGGCAGATAAAATTTACAGGTTGTATAAAATTTACAGGTTGTAAAGCAGTTGGTCCTTCTGTCAAAAAAAAAATTTCACATATGAAAATCTGTTTTCTTGATTACAGTCACAGAGGCAAGTGATGTTACTTACAAGAAAACACATTTCCCATCTAATTAAACATCATCTTTAGCTTTGGCGTAGACTTTTTGGAAGCGGTTAGTATTCGAGATAAACGTTCGATTCAATTTCTTCTTCAATGCAAAAGTAAATGTTGCAGCTCGTTGTCAAAGTTTCTGCAGTGGAAACCACAAAACTGTGGATCGGTTTTGTGGAGCAAAGCTCCAAATAACTCATGAAAAACTTGCCTGTTGGTTTTTTTTTTTTTTTTTTTTAAACATGTCTAAAATATGCAAATATGGGCTCAGTGACACCAGAACTGGCATTTACTATTTTGTCATTGTCGAAATCTAAAATGTAACTTTCTCAAATTTTTTCAAGAATTGTCATCTGTGTCCACATGACACTGATAAAATGTGGAGGTGTGATTTTAAGATGTAAACCACAAACGGCTTCAGCGGTGTACATACTGTACTTCTTGCACCTTTTTCATTCTGCGTCTAACAGGTGTGACATTGCCTGCGTATTCACACACACACTCCTACGCTTTCTGCCAGGTTCCCGATCGATTCCTGGAGGTGGCCCAGGTGACGCTCCGGGAGTTCTTCAACGCCATTGTAGCCGGGAAGGACGCCGACCCATCGTGGAAGAAGGCCATCTACAAAGTGATCTGCAAACTGGACAGTGACGTTCCCGAGGTCTTCAAGTCCCCCAATTGTCTCCAGGAACTCCTCCATGACTGACTAGGACGAGCGAGGAAGCCGGGCTCGAGGAACAAACCGGCCAGGACCATCAGGAGACTGCAGAACTAAACGTAGAGCGCGGTTCTATTCGCAGGAGGTTCTGAAGACAACACTTAATCTCTATAAGATTTTATATGAAGAGTTGCTCCTCTTGAATGACAGGAAAAGGGCTCGAGCTCAACTTTAGATATTTATGTCTGGACTTTTAGAGATTAAAAGCAAAAACGTGAGCAACTGAGGATCCTCCTTGCACTTAAAGAAAAGGGTTCGTTTGAACTTCCTCCTCATCCTTAAAGAAAAGAAAAAGATAAAAAAGGATGATGGACAGGAGCGAACTAATAACAAAGATGATAATATATAAATATATATATAAAAATCTTCTTATTGTGGATGTTTTTGAGTTACAAGGATGATTTTGAAGAAAAAAAAAAAAGTGTCGTTTGTGTATTTTCTCCTCCTTTGTATATGTCCCCATCCGTGGTGCACACATAGGAAAGCACAGTAGCATCCTGACCACAGAACGCTGCTCATCTGTGTATGTTAGAGCATCAGAGTTCACCTGCAGACACGTAAATCTCAATAGTAATACTCCTGCCCAAAACTTTGTGTCAGTCCATCACATAAAATCGCATTAAAATAAAAGTTTTTTTCATGACCGAGCGTGACAAAACGTGGACTTCCAGGGGTGTGAATACTTTCTCATTACATTAGAGCACAGGTGTCGAACTCCAGTCCTTAATGGCCGCTGTCCTGCAGTTTTAAATGTGCCACAGGTACAAAACACTGGAATGAAGTGGCTTAATGACCTCCTCCTTGTGTAGATCAGTTCTCCAGAGTCTTAATGACCTAATTATTCTATTCAGGTGGTGCAGCAGAGGCACATCTAAAAGTTGCAGGACAGCGGCCTTTGAGGACTGGAGTCTGACACCCCTGCATTAGAGCGTCTGTTTTTAGAGATCACTAAAATAATTTATTTCTTGAACTTCAGTTGTGGGTTTGATTACTTTCTGATTTGTGAACCATTGCTAAATGTGGATGACCTTTATAAACGAGACAAGAGAAAGCCCAGCTGACTGTTTTGTCTAATATGATCAAAAACACATAATGCCGATGAGCACGAATGAGAAATCTTTGCATATCGATGCTACATGTATTTTTCCATTCGCATCCATTGACGTTTTTATTGCAATCAATTCAGCTTATTTTAAAAATCAGATTTGAAATATTTATGCGGCACAGCAGCAGACATTTGAAATAGAATACAACATTATGATAGACTTTTTAATATTACAGATATTTGTGTCTTCTATTTGAACTTGGAAGTCGACTTTAAGAGTTCTCCGTTTGAACAGAACCAGAACATCTTCGCAATTCACACGTTCCAATAAAAAAAAAAAAAGAAAAGCTGAGGCTGCAGGTATAAACTAAGTTTTTATTGATGCAAACCTATTCAAATAAAGTACAGAAAAACTTAAATCTTCATAATATGTAAAGTCTTCAGTATTTGTTTTCTATTTTTTTTTGCGTTTGCGGTGACATCCAGTGTCTGATTGAAAAGCCCTCATTTAATAAATTTGACTTAATAAAGTAAGAATTTCCAAGGATTTTCCCATATTCTCTTCTTGTTGCTAACAATTCTAAAAAATAGATATAAAAGGCAAAAAAAAATATGTATGTGTAATTTTAATATGTATTTATATTAAAAATATAAATAACAAATATCAAATATATATGCCTTTCTTTTAATAGTAACCCTTTAAATGTTTTGGATATTGAATGGTTTACGCATCTGTTTTACACACACACACACACAAAACATTATACTTTCATTATAGTTGAGCTGGTGCAAAATTTAAAAAAACTAATAAAACTGTTTTTGTGTTTTTAATTAAAAAATTACAAGAAGCTGCTGCCTAGGCAGCCCGACCTGAAGATTTTCGTCCTTGTGACAAAAGGTCAATGAGCAAGATGCTTGTTTAGCATTTTAGCGTTTTTGTTGGCTTGTAAAACGTTTAGCGCACTTAGCTCCCCCTAAATTCATTTTTCTGAATAAACTTGTTCAGCTGAATAAATTGCAGCTGAAATCAAAAACATGGAGTTGTTTTGAGAGCTTCGCCACATTCTCCCCGTGACGCATCAACGTGGCTGACGTTAGCACTTTAGCGTTAGCGCCCGCTAACTGCCATGTTGGCATAGCTCTTCGGCATTAGCTGAACAAACGTTTACTTTAGGGTAAGTGCAGCTAACTTTTGAGTTGCTGGTGTCCACAACTTCCAGTCTCTTACAAAAATCACCAACTCTAGACCAAAATCACAATCATCTTCTTGTGACAGATTACTGCCAATATGAAGTTTTGTTCAGTTGAATTCATCCATCAAACTAAGCCTGGTCACCATCAACAAGAACCTCATATCTATATCTATGTTTTTGAAAAATTATTTCACCATTTTTTTTATTCCAGCGTCTTCTGAACACACTGAAAGCTCTGATGGCCGTCCACTGGGATTTAACATCACGCTGCTAATGCAGTTAAACTAAAATCCTTGAATTGGTTTCAGTGTGTGGCATAAAACAAAACGAGAGAGCTGCTTTTGAATCCGTAACAGTTCTTTTAGTAGAAAGAACCGATAAAGAGATAACGCCACAAAAAGTCATCGAATTTGGTGTTTGGTTTCCGTTACCAATTGAAAACATTTATTCCCGCTTAAATTTCACCACATTTGTGAAGAAAATGTATTTGTGGACGTGGCCCAGGAACAACTACACAAAACTTCTCAATTATTTTAGTGACGTCCTGACCTCAACCCATCTGAACTCTCTTTTCAATATTCATCTATTAAAAAGCGCCATTTTTAAGAGACCAGCATAAAAACACCTGCTGAGGGGGATTTTCACTAAACTTTAGTAATAATTCAACACGCAGTGTTTTTTTTTTATTGGTTACGTTGCCTTTTTTAATGTGTGTACAAGCACCAAATAAGAAAATATCATTTATCTGTCAGAGTTGGTCCTTCAACAAGTTTTCTGTTGCTTTGATAGACTTCAAGTCAATGTGATAGTAGGCGCCCCCTTGTGTTGAGAATAGGAAGCATAGATAATTAAATGATTTGTTGGAAATGGATTTAACTCTGTGCTCTGATTGGTTGACAAAGTTGACAATATTTCCAACGTGTATTAATATTTCTGATCACTCTGATTTTGTCTATAACAAATAATTATCCCTCTTAATGTTCTTCTGATGGTGATGATTATTACCAGTGCAGATTTGGCCAGTGGTTTTAGTCATTGTTTCTCCATCACACTGCGACATGAAATAAATTATTCTTTGGAGAAAAAACCCCATCAGACTGGGCTGTTTGGAGTTCAACATGTGGACCGTTCATGCGCTCAGAAAGCGGCTTCGCCATCCGCCCAAGCCGTATCCCGGCAACGGAGTAACCACTCCCCCTCCGCCGGTGCCCTCTCTGGATTCTGCATGCGGACATGTGATCCCTTGTTGTTGTTGCTGATGAATTCAAAAGAGGAGCGCTGTGTGATTATTGTCAGCACAAAAGCCTGAAAAGCTGCTGACGCCTAGATTAGGCGGCACAAAGAGCGCAGTAGAGGCTAACACTCAGACACACACGGATGAGGCCTGGCTGCCCTCACCCCACTGCTCTCCTTCCTCCTTCTCGCTCCTCTTCAGGTCTGAATACTTTGTCTTCCTTTTTCTCCCAAAAGCAGCTAAAATACAGGAAGTCGTAAACTGATAGCATACGAAGGAGATTTTCTGAAACCATGAATGATAAAACGATATCAAAGGAAGAAAAGGCAAAAATCGACTTTTTTGAGCTTTACATCATGTTACAAAAACAGACCTGAACTGTTGCCTTGATTCTTGGTTAAGAAATCATTTGATATCCACGGCAACAATTCAGCTGTCCAAGACGCCTGGGTGGACCTATGAGAAACAACTCCTCCTCTGACCCTGAAGGTTCCGAGCTTCAGAGCTTATAACTCTCCATCTCAGCTCCTACAGACTAGCCAGCAGCAATTAGCAAATACCTGGTGGAACTGAGAATCTGAGGAGCTCATTATAGTAGTTATTTTTACAGAGCAATACTGGTAAAAAGCATTGTTAAAGGGTTAACAGAGAAGCCATGTTGCAATGACTTCCTGAAGACTTCCGGAGTTTAAAGAAGAGCAGGAGGTTTTAAAGAGACCCAATTTCAATGCATTAAATTACAACGTCAAATCTCTTTTAAGTCATATTTGATACATGTAGCATTTTTACAACAACTGAAGCTAACATAGCTACTTTATTGTGCTAAAATGACATTATGTGCCTGGAAAAGACATGATACTTCTCCTATAAAAACAGAAAGACAGAAAAGAACCCAAATGCTTTTAGTCTGGTTGATCGGTTTGATTAATTTTGACTAGTTTAAGGTTACAGAATATGTCAGGGTTAGTGACATGATGGACGGAGGACGGACGGACGGACGGACGGACGGATGGACGGACGGATGGATGGATCAACCCAGATGTCTGATCTTCGGAATAACAACAAAAAAATAACTCATCTGCTCTTAGTAAAACCAGAAAGGTTCACTACAAGGATGTGCTGTACTTTATCCATCACTGGCAATGTTTTTGATTAGAACAAGAGAGACTGAGCAGAAGGTGGGGGTTGCTCTATATGATCACACACACACACACACACACGCACGCACACACACACACACACACCGTCTGGCTGCGAAAACACATCTGAGCAATGCAACAATAAAACAGCTGTGTTTGTGTTGGCATGATGATTGTTTCAATCTCAATCAGCATGTCATCAACACAAACACACAGAGACGCAGCCTGGCTAATAACTGCCTTTATTATAGAATATCTCCCTCAGTCTAACAAATGATAACTGTCTTTTCTGCTATAGTAATTAATATAATTATAGATTCCTTTTTTTTTTTGGTTAATATTCGTTGCCTTAATGTCTTTAGTGGTTTCAGCTGCACTTTTCTTTGGACTGCACTGTACAAACTGTCCTCTGTTGACCAGAGCTGGACTCTTCTACACATTAGAGATGAAGTCTGGGTTTGTGACGGGAATAAGACCAAGCTAGCTAGAAAACAGTCTGACCAAATCAGAGGAATTGCCCACAAAACCCAGAATGACACTTTACTTCTACAATCTGCAGTGACCCCATCGCAGTCGCAAAATAATCCCCCATTCTACTTTCATCATACGTTTGTCTCTATCATCCTTATCAAAAGCTTAGATTATTTTTTCTGAAACAATGTCTTTAGTCTGCCTCTTGTTTTGGTAACTTTGTCTCTTCATCACATATGGACTGAAAGACACAGACAGGGAACGGCAGAGGAGAGCGGCATGCAGGGTAAGAGGATTGGATTGTACTTTTCATCAAAAGACAGCCAGCATTGTTTTGTTCAGCATAAATAGATCTAATAGATGACGAGAGGAACAACTTTTAAAAAGGCTGGAAATAAAATTATAACACCCTTATGGAAAATGATCTCTTATATGGGAGAAATTCAGCAGGATAAAGAACCAAAGATCGGTGAGTGGTGTTTGTTGGGAAATGAACATTTAAAAAGTATCTTATGAATCAAAATAAAATGTCTGTGATATATTGTACGAATCATCAGTGTCCGTAATAAACCAATTGAAATATGGGAGTTTAAGGGAGAGGTAATTCTCAGAGAACATTTCTGAAGGTCTTAAATTTAAAGAGATGCTTGCCCAAACCATTTTGAGACAGGAAAGATGAGCAAAAATAAACTAAAAAGCAAAAAGCTGTTTCTAGTAACAAGATTACCTCTCTTGTGATCCATTGTGGTTTCTTGCTTGTCCTTGCAGGGTCACCAGGAAGTTGGTGCCTTTGTCCAACAGCCAGAGTAGGCATGATACAACCTGGACACACACAGGACAAACACCATGGAAACACACACACACGGATAATTCAATGAACATAAAAGTCAAGTTGAGATTGTGGATGGAAGCTGGAGTACCAGAACAAGTGTCTACACAAACTGTTAGTCCGAGGACATTCCAAGACCCGCTACATGTTACAATGACTGGTGTAAAAAATCTTTAAACTTCTCCCAGAAATTGACCTCAGAACAACCAACACAATGCCAACATAATCTACAGCAACAATCTCTAGACTCTATTGTCTATCAATACTGTTTTAAAATCCTAGAAAATGTTACATCTCGTTTTATCTTTAACTGCCAGAGAAAAATTACACACGGGCATCTTTGTGTGTGCGTGTGTGTATTTTGGTTTTATTTTTCATGTTCAGTTAACCCAGTTCCCAGCTGACCAATCAGCCAGAGAGTGTTCAAAGAAAACGCTTAGCTTGTTAGTCCTCAGCTGCTATGTGGAGACACAAGCTGATTCTTACACCGTTACTCCTCTTTAGCACAAGCTATGAGAAATTGTCTTTGCATCATGCTTAGCTTACCTACAGTTAAAACCTGTAGCAAGGCAACTACCAGAAGGGGGTAGTAGAAGTAGCTTGGGTTCCAAAGCCGAAGTTGTGTTTGGACGGGAATACGACTATATAGCTCAACCACACAGCACAGCTAAAGATTTGTTCTCTTCAGAGGACTATCGTGATTCTGGTTTTCAGCATTGTGTCCATTTGCCCAAGGACACGATGACCGATACAGACAGAGCAGGGGTCTGACCCACTGGTTGCAAGACAAACTCCTACCACCATCGCCCCCTAGAACATTTCCTGCCTCCAAGCTCACACAGCTCCCAACCTTGACATACTGGCAAGGTTGGGCCATTTGGGAACGTTGGGTGACAAGGACTCATGTTGCTGTTTCAGGGTAACTATAGCGACCAGAAAATGGTCTAGTCTCCAAAATCAGGACAGGTTTCAGCATTTACTGCAGTCATCCTTCATCAGGAGCCTCAAATAATAATCTTATGCTCTCTTTTGATTTCAACCAATCATATTATGTAGCCAGAATGGAAATGTTGGTGCCTTCAAATGACTCAAAATGGAATCACTTACATTCATATTTTTTAAATTTAAAGCTCTATTTTTAGATAAGGGAATAAACCAAAATGCTAATCAGTGACTTAAATTTTGTTCCTCAATATAAAACAGAAGGAGAAACAGGGACAGGTTGATAGATCCTGTAGCTGGTTAATAAAATGTTAAGTGGAAAGGAGTTTATGCGTGCATATAGAGATGAGTGTTTTATAAATCTGTCGGCTGATGGAACCCCTGGCTTTCCTGAAAGGTCCTCATTGACGGACTTGATGCCTTTATTGGATACGCAGCGCGTGGCTCTCTCCACAGTTGGTATGTCCAGAAAAAAGCTGCAAGTGAGTCCGTCTATAATCATGTATTAATGTGCATGCACGGCCTCGTGTGTGGTCTGCGTGAGGCTGTATTGATCACCTCACCAGATGTGTCCTCTTGCTCTCTGCTTGGTAGAGTTTTACCATCGCAGGGCGTCCAGAAGCTGCTGTCAGGATGTCGAAGCTGAAGGGGGAAACATCTTTCAATTAGCAAAAAGTTTAAAAGCTTTGATTTCAGCTTTTCTCTCTTACACTGTGGCTATCAAACTTTGTGAAAACCTCTAAGATCAACATTTTGTCTTTGACTGTGTCTCTTTGGGCAAAAATCTAAAAAATGATTGTCCTCTAACAACCTGACAATCTTTGAAATAAATTGTACTGGTAGGCTATAAATGTATCTAGTTCTCGTTAAGTCTTGTTAAATGGCTGTTAAGTCGATGTAGCATGTTTCCATGGTTGTCTTTTATGTCTTTGTCTGAACTGGGAATTTAAGGTGTTCCCTGCCTCTTGCCTGTGGAATACTGGAAGTGTGATGCAATGAAATCAGACGAGGTTCATATGAAAAGTGAGGAAAGGAACTGAAGCCACGGCTCTGTTTTTCTGTGACAAATTCTTTTACTTGAACAATTCCGGATATGAACTGAATTTCTTTGGTAACTGAAAGAAAACATAGATAATTAAAAGAATTCATGTACTTGATTCTAGACTAGATTATAACGTGAGATTTCATGGACGTTTATCAGAGGAGTTTAATTAAGGCGTCTTCATCAACCTGGATGACAGGCTCCTATTTTGACACCCAGGACAGACGACAGCTTCCATGTTGGTCAGGTCATACGCGTCAGTCAAACATGTGTCCCTTCTGGTTTCCAGGAAAAAGGTTTAACGGTTTCTTGGTAGACAAATTAAGCCAATGACTCTTTCTTACATGCAAAGGAGTAATATGAGATTTGATCTGGAAATGTTAAGCATAACAAATAAATATGAACTTATTTATGGGTATTTTGGTCAGTTCTTAGGAAGCTTACGGAAGGCTGCACAGAGGATTGTGGGGACCAGACTTTCCTCCACCTCAGACCTCTACACAGCACGATGCAGGAGGAGGGACTCCACCCATCCTGCACACAGACTGTTCCAGCCTGAGGAGCATTGAAAGCAAGATGACCAGGCTGAGGAACAGTTTCTTCCCTTCAGCCGTCACACTCCTGAACTCAAGCTGCACCAAATACAGCTTCGTCCCTTATTTACACACAGACACATAACATTACATGTCACAATCTCAAATAATCCTTGAACTACGTCAGGTATTATAATAATACAAATCCGGGAAGAGTTGAGAAGGAGGTGTCATGGATGCAGCGCAGCACTAAAGAGCAGAAAGAGGAGGAGGATGTTCAAACCATGTCTTCCATCAATAATGAAGAGCAAGAGTCATATCCCCTACGCCGACATCTCTGCCCAGCATTCCGACTAAACGGCCAGACGGGTTTAAAGAGGAGCAACAAAAGCAAAGGAGCTGGATTAGCAGTAATTGCCAACAGCTGATGGCGTCATCTAGGACATGTCACTGTGGAATATCGTCTCTGCCATGACGGTTCCAAAACTGAGGTCTCTCCACATTAGTTACAAGACTGACTGCTACCAGAGATCCGTCCGTCTGTCGCCGTCCACAGTGACTCTTTGGAAACACTTGGATGATGTGAGTTAAGGCAACATTTAATTTCCCTTTGGGATCAATAAAGTATGTGTTGACATCCATTGACAACTGAATTTCAACTAAGAGGAATGCCTTTGAGAGGCATTGCATAGTTATGATGGATTCAAAGAAAGAGCTCCTCGTCCCTTCGACAGTAGGGTGCAGACACTGGCCATAAAGATTTGATGTAAGCCATTCAAGAATAAAGGCCTCAGTGACTTTGTCGTATCAAAGACACAGAGCCAGAGACACCAGTCGGTTTGGCGATCTCTGTGTGTGTGTTTGCCAGCAGAAAATTGCATTGAAGCACCAGTGAACATCTGGCCTGTGTGCCAATGATTGGTTAGGGAAGTTCCTCAGGATATAACACTTGAAAATGTCTTGGCATGTTCATGACAACAGCAGTGCATGTACGTGTGTGAGAACAGGGAGTTTATTTCCTGCGCGTGTGTGAGGGGGATTGAAATGTAACAGTGCATTTATGCTAATAGTGTTATGTTCCTGTGTGAGTGGTGATTGGGAAGAAAGTGGGTGTTAGTACTTTGGGGAGGGGGGGGATTGCGAGCAGGCAGCTGATTCTTCCCTTGATTACTATTTAGATTTCTGCTCTGCTTGGGTCTATCTCTCCATAATTGTTCCTCCTCTGGAAGTTTATTTTCTTTGCCTAATGGATTATAATGTTTTTTTCTTGGGTTCAACAAGAGGCCAGTTGAAGTCAGTGACATTCTTTCTTTCCAATTTGAGCTATCATTTGGCATGTTGGCATGGATGGATTAGCATCTACGTGCTGCAGTTGTGTCTTGGTACAGAGGAGGGGGCGCCGGCCCTCCCTGGCAACGACCGCCCAGTGGAAGTGGCGAGCGGCAGGCCGTGGAAGATGCGACAGGGTTGTTAAAAGTGTTGTTAAGAGAGCGGCTGGCAGCTGTTCCTGACAGGTTGGGGATGAATGGACAGATGGTGTTTGATTAGCGAACAGACCGCTGATGGAAGTAGATATGGTGGGACAAACGAGGGAGGGAGGGATGTTGCTTCAGTAAGGAGTGGATGGATGGATGGATTAGTAAGGAAAAAGAAAGTAGAGTATGCCACATATTTGGATAAAATTTGCCATTTTCCATCCATTCATCTGGTAAATAGTCTCGTTTACCATCATTCATCCATTTGTCTATCCATCATCATACAACCTTCTGTTGTACATTCCTTCCTTACAACCAGTCTTCACAGGTTTCATATCTAAAGCTTGAGACATGTAAGACGAATATTTGCTCTAGCTTCATAAAAACCTGTTGTATTTGTACAGCAGTTTGCTGTGTTGTCCATTTTTGTCACGCAAATAAATTTCCCCACAACAGAAAGCCTTTATAAAAGTCTTTATAAAGTCACTGGCTCTTTCTGTAAACAGATGGGCTAAAGCAAAAACCGCAGATTCATAAAGAACATTTTTTTTATCTTTTTGCTGTCCTGCAAGTTAGCTCATAGCATAACACAGAAAAAAAACACACCACAACAAACAGGGACCAATGATCAAGACATTGTTGATTCAGTGTCTTCAACACTTTTTGGGAATGTGAGTTCACCAAAGTGAAGCTGCTTACGAACTTGTCTGTGGGATTGTAAGTTTTAAGCCCCGTTTAGTTCCCTTTAACTGAACTCCAGTTGGTTTACGTGGAAAGTCCGGTTTGTTTGGGGAAAAGTGAATGCGTAACCAAACTCAGCGGGTCAAAAACAAATTATGGTCCGCCTATAAACCTAGGTCTTGCTGGGTTTGAGGTGAACTCTGGGGTGTGTTTTGAATTCAAGCGGACCAGACACCACAAAAGCAGGAAGCAGACTAATCTGCAAAGCATTCTGGGTAAACAAAACCAAAACAAGCCAGTGCTAGCGGGAGAAATGGCTCCTGGTCATTTACCAAAGACAAAAGAGAAACTCTTAATAATCACTAAAATCTGACCAAACTGCATTTTTGTTTACATTTTGTGCAGAAGGAAGTTGCCCTCAGTGTCTTCTTCAGAAGTTTCCGAGTCATTTCCTTCAGTGATTCCCGGTGCAGCGCCCCCACAGGTCAGGCAGGGATAAACAGGTTGCTCAGAGGGTTTGGTTCATCTGACAGAGCAGTGTGAAGCTTGAAATGAAGCAAATGTTGCAACTTTAGTCCCCAATTGAACCAAGTCTACTGGAATGTCAGCTATGAAAACACCAATCTGAGTCTAGAGTGAGTTCACCAAAGCAAGCTAAGCTGGTAAGCTAACTGATGATAAAAGGCTCCTTGCTGTTAAACTGTAACAAGAGCAACAACTCCTATTCTTGATGGGAAATGTTTATGCAACTGACTGGACATTTTTATATACGTGCATAACATTGAAGGTACACAATAATGACTTTTTAGGGAAAGAAACCAACATCCTGACGCAGAAATCACCGAACGCCGTGCCTGTGGGAAAGGGTGCGAGCAGCTGCTATCTAAACAGTAAATTGCCTTCGTTCATCTGGGTGCCATCTTAAAGGAGTGATGCAAATAAAACCTGCTGAGCAGGCTGATTAAATTCTGTTCAAAAAGCGAACAGTGATCACTGGAGACAGTGGTGATCAAATTAACTCTGCTTCAACCTGCTTCAGTAGTTAGTATTAAACATAACTATATGTATTGTTACAATATGTAAGCATGCAATACTGTCAATATTCCAGAGTGGATGGTGTGGTCTGAATAGTAATTGAGAGAATATGAAAAAAAATGTCAATCTAAGTTTTGGGTATGAAAATTTGTTATACTGAAATATGAGAAATCATATTGCAGCATAAAAATATTACAATCCTAAAAACTGTTGTTACCATCAGACATAAATTAAGACATTTTCTTCCCACCGTCTCCCACATTCCACAACACTCCTCCAGTCAGACTGGACTCCTCCCGTTTTCTGTTGTTCTGGACTATCAAATGTATTTCTATTTGCTAAATACCAAAAATGTCAGGATCTGTGTTTTTCTGTGTTTATTTAGAGTTTTCTGTGTCCTTAGTCTCTTCGTTGTCCTGTCCTCCCCTTGATTGTTCCCAGGTGTGTCTCGTTCTGTGATTACCCTCCCGTGTATTTAACCCCACCTGTGTCCCTTGTTCCTCGTCGGGTCCTCGTCAATGTTCATCATTGTTACGTCTATGTTTCGTCAGTGTTTCCTTGTGCCTGCTGCTTGTTGCTGGACTTATTTATAATTAAACATCATCATAATTCATCTAACCTGGGTCCGCTGCATCTGCCTCACCACCAACACCACCCGCACTTCTTGATAGAAGGACCCGACCAGACCGATCGGTGAGGCTGCTAACATGGACCCAGCATTCAGGAGGTTACCTCCTAAAGGGCAGAGCGGCCCGAGGCGGAGGTCCGGCAGGGAGGACAGGGAGCTGGCTGAAGCCCTCGCCGACCTGCAGCGGGAGCTATTCCGGGGGACAAGACTGGTGTTGGCACCCCCCGGATATGGCCCCCGTCGATACCTCCGTCCGGGAAGCCAGCGACCTGAGCCGCCGGTGGAGCCGGCCCCTCGTCGCTTTCCGGAGCCGCCACCTCCGCTGCCCGCTCGGAGACAGCGACGTGAGCCGCCGGCAGACCCGGTCCCTCGTCGCTTTCCGGAGCCGCCACCTCCACGGTCAGCCCGGAGACAGCGACGTGAGCCGCCGGTGGACCCGGCCCCTCGTCGCCTTCCGGAGCTGTCACCCCCGCAGCCGGTTCCAAGGCTTCGCTGCGGCTCGCCCCCGCGGCCGGTTCCAAGGCTTCGCTGCGGCTCGCCCCCGCGGCCGGTTCCAAGGCTTCGCTGCGGCTCGCCCCCGCGGCCGGTTCCAAGGCTTCGCTGCGGCTCGCCCCCGCGGCCGGTTCCAAGGCTTTGCTCCGGCGCACCCGAGGCCGAGTCAGCCGGCGTTCCTGCCGGCGCACCCGAGGCCGAGTCAGCCGGCGTTCCTGCCGGCGCACCCGAGGCCGAGTCAGCCGGCGTTCCAGCCGGCGCACCCGAGGCCGAATCAGCCGGCGTTCCAGCCGGCGCACCCGAGGCCGAATCAGCCGGCGTTCCAGCCGGCGCACCTGAGACCGAGACTCCCTGTGTTCCTACCGAGACTCCCTGCGTTCCTCCAGAGACCCTGACCTCCAGCGTTCCTCCAGAGACCCTGACCTCCAGCGTTCCTCCAGAGACCCTGACCTCCAGCGTTCCTCCAGAGACCCTGACCTCCAGCGTTCCTCCAGAGACCCTGACCTCCAGCGTTCCTCCAGAGACCCTGACCTCCAGCGTTCCTCCAGAGACCCTGACCTCCAGCGTTCCTCCAGAGACCCTGACCTCCAGCGTTCCTCCCGAGACCGAGACCCCCAGCGTTCCACCCGAGACCGAGACCCCCAGCGTTCCGACCGAGACCCCTTGTGCTCCGACCGAGACCCTGCCTCGGGGGGCTCGTCGTCGCCGTCTGTGGGCGGCCCCCGGGACTCATCGCCACCTCCAGCGCCGCGGACGGCCGCCGGACCGCCTCCGTGGTTCCCGCCTCCAGCGCCGCGGACGGCCGCCGGACCGCCTCCGTGGTTCCCGCCTCCGGGGTTCCCGTCTCCGTGGTTCCCGCCTCCAGCGCCGCGGACGGCCGCCGGACCGCCTCCGTGGTTCCCGCCTCCAGCGCCGCGGACGGCCGCCGGACCGCCTCCGTGGTTCCCGCCTCCGGGGTTCCCGTCTCCGTGGTTCCCGCCTCCAGCGCCGCGGACGGCCGCCGGACCGCCTCCGTGGTTCCCGCCTCCAGCGCCGCGGACGGCCGCCGGACCGCCTCCGTGGTTCCCGCCTCCAGCGCCGCGGACGGCCGCCGGACCGCCTCCGTGGTTCCCGCCTCCAGCGCCGCGGACGGCCGCCGGACCGCCTCCGTGGTTCCCGCCTCCGTGGTTCCCGCCTCCAGCGCCGCGGACGGCCGCCGGACCGCCTCTGTGGTTCCCGCCTCCAGCGCCGCGGACGACCACCGGACCACCTCCGTGGTTCCCGCCGCCGCGGACGACCACCGGACCACCTCCGTGGTTCCCGCCTCCTTTGCCTCCGCCCACCCTGTGGGTAGTTTTTTGTTTGTTTATGGACTCTTGGCCCTTCTTGTGTTTCCGCCCACGATGGTGGGTAGTTTTTTGTTTTTCTGGACTCTGGCCCCCCCGTCCAGCGCCCCTCCGCCCACCCTTGTTGTGTTTTTGTTTTTTCTGGACTCTGGCCCCCCATCCGGCGCCCCTCCGCCCACCCTTGTTGTGTTTTTTTTTTTTGGGCGTCTGGTAGCCGCCCTTGAGGGAGGGGTACTGTCAGGATCTGTGTTTTTCTGTGTTTATTTAGAGTTTTCTGTGTCCTTAGTCTCTTCGTTGTCCTGTCCTCCCCTTGATTGTTCCCAGGTGTGTCTCGTTCTGTGATTACCCTCCCGTGTATTTAACCCCACCTGTGTCCCTTGTTCCTCGTCGGGTCCTCGTCAATGTTCATCATTGTTACGTCTATGTTTCGTCAGTGTTTCCTTGTGCCTGCTGCTTGTTGCTGGACTTATTTATAATTAAACATCATCATAATTCATCTAACCTGGGTCCGCTGCATCTGCCTCACCACCAACACCACCCGCACTTCTTGATAAAAAATAACGACAGAGAACTGTTTTAGAGATGTTTTTAAACACATTAATGGCTGAGTGCCATTTACGTCTATTCTACTTTTTATAATCCTAAAATATAAACACAAGTGTATCTTCATTTACTTCTCTCTGAATCTCTTTTTTTTTTTTTGCATGTAGTAGATGTTTTTATCTTTGGTTATCCCAGGAAATGTTTAGTCTGATTTATTGTAAAACAGAGGGGGGGAAATGGTCAAATGTTTCTTTATACACAGCAAGTAAAAATCAAGTTTCATCCACAGAAGAAAAAAGTATTTTTCATAATAAATCTTTTACTCTGAACGATAAAAACTTTGTCATGAACTGGGTAGAGCAGCCTGGGATGTGAGCAAACTGAAAAGATGAACTGAAACTAGGAGCACATGGCAGGAATTACAAAAATCTTTCATAAATATAATCTGAGTTAGAGCATTTGGTGGCCCGGGCCTTAATCTCCCTAAAGACCACAAAGTCTTCCTCCACTAATCCGATTCTTTCTCATCCTCAGCTGCCTCGCCCCCCCGTCTGTTTTCAGAGTATATGGAACATTGTCATTCAGTTTATACAGACAGAAATTAAAGTAAAATGTTTGTTACTCACGTATAAAGATTTGGCCTCTTTGAGCCAGGAAAATATTCGGAATGTGTTTCTACAAACATAAACTCCAGTTCCAACCAGACAGTCACCGAAATTCTCTTCCTGATCATTAGGAATCCAGATTATTTGATGCTTTTTTTTTATTTTATTTTCCATGATCGTTTCGGACAATGCATTTTTATTTTGCCCAGGTTTTCTAGAGCTAATCCGAAGGCCGCATGAAGTTTGGAAGCCAGTAGCCATCGACTCTGCAGAAAGTAAGTGACCTCAGCGTCAGATGACCTCAGTCTGGCATCTTATGAAATCTACACTTTACTGCTGAGTTGGTGTCATTCCTAATGGTTTCCAGTCTCGGTTATATCCCAGCAGATGAGAAATATTTAGCCAGTTTCAAGGTTTCGGACAGGTGAGCTCATTCCTCGTTTCCAACCAGCCTTTGTTATGAGGAGGAAATGTACAACTCGATCCGTTCTCGACAAATGTTTGTCGAAGCCATCTACGTGCAGTTGAGTTATTTTACAGATTTTATAGGTTTGTGGCCATGAAAATTATTTTTAATTCAGTGGTGTCCAAAGATTTTCTATCTAGACGTTAAAAAAACTCAGGGGGCCAGAATTTCTTTTCCTCAAAAACCAAAATGGCTGAAGTGAGTGGTTTTGCTGGTCCCGTTCAGAGTAAGCAGGAGATTTTAAGGTGGCACACTGAGGCCACACTCAGTGATTGAACGCACCCCCACATCACCCTCATTAGACCACAGCTTCTCCTTGAGAACTAAATCAACTTACGATTTTTTTTTTAATTCCTCTTTTATATATTCTTTATGATTTTCTTTAATTCAAAGCGACAATCTGGACGTTGTAATCCATCACGGGTTTAACAATTTCCCCACGCGCTCCGCTGCCCCGCCCACAGCCAAATATTTGGAATGATTTAGGACTTTGGGTCTGACTGAATGGGGATGGAAAGACGGAGACGAGAAAAAGTGAGTGAAGGAATCACGGGAATTGAATAAAACTGGCACGAGAGAGAGAGAGAAAAGGAACACAAGGGCAAAGCTGCAGAGGGACACAATCAAAGAAGTCTTGTCCCGACAAGGAATAAAGCTGTAATATTCATAAATTGTGCACGCACCCCCCAAACCATTCCTCCCATCCATTCTGCCTTGATCGTATTAGAAAAATGAAAATGAAAATCTTTAGATTAGAAAGATTGGAAAAATTGAATTACGCCAGCCACACGGGGGCCCGAATGGATGAGTGAGAGCCAAATCTTCATCTCGGATGCAGCGGAGGAGGAGGAGGGGGAGGGGAGTGAGAATGATGAAAAATGAAATGTGGAATCTCTGGAAGAGCGACGGAGGAGGGGGCAGCCCACAGATAAAGGAGAGGATAAGAAGTCTGGGTCAACACCTGCACCAACCGGGGCGCTCAGCTTTCCCTTCAGTCTCCAATCCAGCAATCAGTTTAAGCCCTGAGCACTGGAACAGAGAGGAAGGCTGCAGGGCCGCTCATCTTAGGGGCAGGAAGACATGTGGAACGTTTCACATCCAACCTGTTCACATCCAACCTGTTCCTCACTGTATCCGTTAGACAGCTCCGCTTTCTGTGACCTTTGACCTTTACTCTTTGCGATCTGGTGGTGATCTGGACAGTCCTGATGCAACACCAGATTATTATACATTTAAAGTGGAAATAAATAAATAAATAGTACTGCGACAGACTGGTGACCTGTCCAGGGCGACCCCGCCTCTCGCCTAAAACGTTCGCTGGAGATAGGCACCAGCACCTCCCGACCCGACCCGACCCGACCCGACAAGGGTGAACAGAAAATGGATGGATGGATGGATAAATAAATAAACACTAACTAGAAAACTGTAATGGAATTTCTTTCTTATATTTTACAGAAATATAAAATACATTTTTTCTAATTGTTTTTTTTTATTATTTTACCTTAATTTTGAACATAAATTTTGTAAAAAAAAGTTTTTACTTTTTAATTTACATTATTTTAAATATAAATTTAAACTATTTTAAAAACCTAAACATGTTAGAAATTCACAGACTTTGGTTGCTGGAGGTCGGCCCCTACAAAGACAACCAAGAACAGATACATTAGGGAATATGTAGCACCCTCTAGTGGTCAGAGCTGAGTGCTGCAAGTTCGTCTGTTGGAGGAATATTTATTTTCTGAACAAATTAGAGTCAGCAGTTTAGCGGTTCAGAATTTGGATTTCAATTATTTCCATTTCAAATGTTTAAAATAAGACATTTTTATGATGAGATCTTACTTTTACAAAGGCTGAACATGAAGAATTTAGTTTTAATCATGACGGCTTCTGCGATAGCATAAAGAATAAAACCCATAACAAGGCGAAAAAATAAAGATAAATGACTCATCTGGCAGCTACGTTTGTATCCAAATAAGTAGTACATTACATAACAAATGGAGAGGTCTTTGATTCTCAGGTCAAGTTGATTTGTATAGCACACTTCAGCAACAATATATCATCATCAAAATATGATACACTAATCTGATACTAGCACCAAACATTACATTTTATCAAATGCCATCATCAAAATCAACATAAATCACCAAATGTATTGATCAATGTTCCAGTTTTCTGAACGTCTGTTCCAGATTTGTGGTGCATAGAACCTGAATGACTTGTTAGATCCCTCTGCTCAGTGCTTGAATGGCTTCATAGCACTAGCTGTGCATACTGTAGCTACGGTAATGATATAGTGACTAGATACTTTACATACCTTGTATGAACCCTGGAGAGTTCACCAAGCTCTTACAGATTGGATTCACGCTGCCCTATAAAACGTTCTTCTTGAAGTTACAGCATTGACTCCCACATCAAGCCTTAAGGCTTGATATGCACCATCTAAGAACCTCTATTCCCAGTATAAGTGTCAGAAAGTCACAGTACACAGTCTAACAAAACGATTAGACTTGCTTAAACTTGCACCTATAGTGCTGTTTTCTTTATGAACAAGAGGGTAAGCCAAAGGGGACACAAGAGGCAAATGGTATCTCAAATATGTTACTAAAACTACATCATGGTGGAAAGTATTAAACCCTGAACTGCAGGGTTCTTTTCAAGTCGTCGGTGCCATGAATACACAAACATCCATCGTCATGCATTCATAGTTCCAGACTAAGATTCATGTCAATAACTGCTTCCCAAGACATTCAATATACACATAATGTTATTTTGCCTTATTTAGTTCTGAATGGCTCCAAGTGATATTGCTCCTTTTCCACTTTCCTGACCTACAATGCCTGCAATACAACAGAAACATAAATTCTTTCACATTACAAACACAAACTGAGATTCTCATGTGTTAGGCCAACACACAGTACTGTCAAACAAAAATGTGAGAAGTTTGGTCTGCATCCATATTACGTTACCCCTTAATAAAGGGGCCTTAAAAGTCTCATAACCAAGAGAAGATTCCATCTTTTATGCATTTTAAAAACCCAGTTGTAATCCATTACGAATTTAACTATGGCGCTTGACTTAATGTGATGTTTTGATTGTTGATTCTATGTTGCATGACTTTGTGTTTTTGTGTTTGTTATGATGCAAAGCACTTTGAAATGCCTTGCTGCTCAAAATGTGCTATACAAATACATTTTTTGATGGATTTGATTGATTCACTGTGCAATTTACGTGTTTGTTTGTTTGTAGTTTCAGATACTGTCCACTAGATGTCCTCACAGGTTAATTATTCGACATAAAGACAAATATGCTTGCAGGATCAGTTACACCGTGTACATTTCTATATTTTGTACTTTTTAGAGTATTAGAACTATTTATTTATATTAGTATACATAAGTGATCGATTTAACAGCTTATGTAGCAGCAGAAAAACTGAGGAAACGATTCTCTATCCTCTTCATCTGCTACTACAGAGGAATAGATAAGAGAACCACCAGGGGGCGTCAGTAGTCTCTTCTCGCTCAGCTACATTTGCCAAGCAGATCAGTCTTGTTATTCACAATCAGCTGTGAGCGGATGGTGGAGTTATTTCTGGCTTCGATTATCAGAAAACATTAGGTTCACTTCACAATTCACGTTTGTTGAGTTAGTTTGTAGACGCAGTCTTCATACCTAGGTGCTGGATTTGATTTACCTGTGGATATGGAAGGGATTAAAACACCTGGACTTCATGATTTGGACGGGTAGGCTCATACTTTTGACAACATGATAAAGTTGTGAGGGTTTTGTCCCAAATTTCTTTCAAAACAATGCTTACATTTATTTAATTTTACAGACTTTCATTTCAGTAAAGCTTTCCTAAGCACCATGGCATTTCAGCCTGGCTGAGGTCTGAACTTTGATTGCGTCACTGCAGTGAGTTAATTATTTTTATTTTATAACCACTGTGTTGTAGATTTGGTGCTGTGTTTTGGGATCATTGCCTACTGATAGCCTGGTTTGGGCCAATTTTCAGCTGTCAGATGTCTACTCTTTAGCAAAATACCATGAGACATTTCCCCCACTGGCAGTCTCCCGTCCGTTTGACATTTCGATATGCATTTGAATAGCACAAGACTTGACTCCAACTGACCCGAGACCAAAGTTCGTAAGCAGACTAGAGTTTGCTATTTTGCGCCACATAAGAGTTTGATTACAAACTAGAGTTTGATTAAGGCTTACAGAGCTCGTGTAAATACACCCTTAGAAAAGTGCCATAGACCTCCAATTTGAGCATAACCCTAGTAAGGTTATGCTCAAATGTGTCTGAAATTTTGGACTGCAGTTTGTTCTGAAATGACTTCATAACTCTTCCCAGATTGATGGGTAACATTTGTTTCTCTGAGGTCACCGGAGACGCCTTCCCAACTTGGTGTTAACTTTTTCCATAACTTTATGCCTCAGACCATCAATCCAGCAAAACAAGTAAGCCAGTATTTGATTAACACCACTCGAGTGTGTCCTGTTCGATGGATTTCAACAAAAGGACCTCTCTTGACGCCGTGCATTACAGTTTGATTGATGAGTATTTAAACGACTGTTAAGTCTCCAGAGTGTGGAGAAGTGAATCCAGATAAATGGACTATTAGAAGCTGTACCATTTATTATCCCACAAAATAAATCACGCTTTGATTTTGCGCCGCACTGGATGTGTGTATGAGAATCCTGAATGGGAGACGGTAAAAGAGAAGTAGCCGAAACGTGATCAAATGATGATAATTCAGTTGCTATGAAAATTCATCATCTTCCTCATGCAAATTGTTTGACAATAATTCAACAAGTAATTACTATTATGAAGACGCAATAAAGGGATGTAACGAATGATCATTTTCTCTATGGATTAATGGATTAATCCATTGTCAAGTTTGGACGATGGTTCTCTGAAAACCATAGAACAGGTCAGAAACAGAACATCATAATTCATAACTGAATTAGAGTGGACAATTTTCATAGGACGCTGGTTCTCATGCTCCTTTTAATGAGCAACAAACCTTAGACTCTCTATACAAAAACTTGTTAAGGGAAGGTTGCTGAATTTCAAGCCATTTCGAAACAGATCCAACTCAACACTTATAGCGATAAGACCATCTAATAACCACGATTCCCTCCTGGTGAAAATGTCTTTCTAGATCTTTATTTGCTGCTTCTAAAACCAGAGACTTTTCTCCAGTTATGGAGTTCCCTCATCTATGTTCACTAAGTCTGATTTAGAGAGTGAGAGAAACAAAGTGAAGAGGAAGGCGACTGGGAATTTTAGAAGGATTGAGAGAGATTGCATAACAGGGTAGGCAGAAATTTGACCAATGACGTATGTTGTTTACACATACAGGCTTATTTAAAGCTTAACCGCAAAGAACCTGCAGTCACGTTAAAATTCAATCATATTTTTCTCCAGGTCATTATTTATTGTATCATTGTCATACAGGAAGAAAATAAAAATGACAAAAATTCTGCTTCCAGAAGCCTGATAATAATCGTCTGATTCTCTTGATCTGGTTTTATTTTATTTAGCTGAGCAGAAACAGAACTGAATTATTTTTGGATCTCAAGAGGAACAATCAAAAGTCAGCACACAGATTCAGTTATTACAGCTGGAACCCAGCACTGAACCTTTAGAGACACATAAAGATAATTAGAAAGTCAGCCTTCCATCACTTGGAGAACATTTCCAGGGTTAAAGAATTAATATTGCGGGAAAATCTAGAGAAACTTATCCTTGTGTTTGTCTTTAGTCTCTTTACATTGCCATTGTCGTGTTTATTGTACTATGTTTTGATCATGTAAAGCCCTTTAAACTACCTTGTATCTGATATGTGCTATACAAATAAACTTGGCTTAAAGTTAAAAGCTGAAATAAAGAAAAGCAACGTGAAACTGGAGAGTAGTAGGAGGAAACCCTCTTGTCCTCAAGACACCGAGACATCAATATCTGAAAGCACACATGACATTAACTGATGATGTCATAAAAAATAAAAACAAAGATGTTAAACCATCTGATATCTCATCAGTTGCCCCCCAAGCACCAAGTATGTGCACTGGACTGGAACCAACAGCTGCATCTGGTTTCCCTCACTGTGAAGCAAGTTATCCGACCCTCACATGAAGGAAGACAAGAGTGTAAAGAGGCAGCTGCAGAACGTCACACCACTCCAACACATTTCCACTGAAAGCAATACTACAAGGAATCAAGTCACTCACCAAAATGGCGGCTTAGTTTTCAATGACTAATGTTCTTCTAATCCCTTGTTAGAAAGGATTTTGTTTTAGACAAAAATATGTTGCACATATGGTTAAATTATTAAAAAATTGAACGTTAAAATGTTGTTTTTAATGCAGTAAAAGCAGGTAAGATTAAAAACCACACACCACAGACAATCAACTATCCTTCTTTATACACATGAACAAAATCCAAGTGAGAAGCAGGAAGTTCGAACTCAGCAGCCAGGCTAATAATTTGCCAATAAACTATCACAGATGAATATTCCCCCGGATTCTCTCTGAGCCAATCAGCAAACAGAAGGTCAAACGGTGAACGAAAGTCCAGTTCTTCAGGAAAAGTCCGCCATAGAAAACGGAGACCAACCCAATTCCTCCGCCCTCAATTATTGTGGCCATAAAATAAAAACAAGTGTGCAAAAATGAATATGCACAGATCAGGTAGCTGAACATGTCCTTTGCTAGCAAAACTTCGGAATGATACAGTCGCTCTTATCCAATCGGAGTATGGAACATTTCTTACATTACATGGGCCTTGGAGCAGGTGTGCTTGAGTCTGTAAGAACCAATTCTGAAGGCCCTGGGGAGATTATGCTGCCCCTGGCAACACATGGAAACTGAAATCCGATTGGACGACACATCAACAATCCAACCAGACATGTAGGGGAAGCAGTATAGGAAGAAGAGAACGGACTATTCAAAGTAAGTTAAAAACATTTAGTTGAACGAACATTGGAATGTAAGCTCTAGATACATGTTAGGGATTCTGATATCCTACCACTGGTGCATTAATGTATATAGACATATAAAACCATGCTGTCTGTCAGCAGCACGTTAAAAACAAAAACCTTGGCTTTGCTTCCTGTGAAGTTCCCACATATGCTGCTGTTCGTTGGGATATTTTCGAGCTGCAATGCAGCAACGTCCAGCAGTATTAGGAATCCAGCTGACTAAGCATTTGTTTCATTTAGCATTAGGTCAGAAATCCCGGCGTTCTCCGTGGCTCAGCAGTTGCCGCTGTGGGTTTCACTGCAGCCATAAAAGCAGACGGGCCGCGGCAGAGCGCCGATTTACGACTTCATCAATCTGCTTGGGCTAAAACATGGAGACACCGCCTGCAGCCAAGCAGATTTATCTTCTTTATATCGTTGCTTTCGAAGAACACCGCTAATTCTCCGTGTCTGGGCAGAGACGATGAGGGAAGAAGGAAACAAAAGACATTAAGTTTCTAGATATCTTGGTTTTAGAGAAAAGCAAAACCATGTTATTGAGTTAGAAGCGGCTCCTCTCCATGTCAGACATGAAGCTAAGATTCCTGTGTTTTCTCAGCAGAACCCATTTACAGCAGGACATCAGACCATCAGTAAATGGATTACATCAAAGCGCCCCAATGCACCAAACACACACACACACTGCAACAACAGAGTAATGGACAGCCTGGAAGTTTCCTGCTGATGAGGGACTTTTCTTCTTTTTCTGATCAGCCACTCCCCTTCTTCCTCCTCTGCGTTGCTAACATCCTCCTGGCTATAACCGCACAGACCCCACAACCCTCCTGTTAATGTAAAACACAACCTGCATCTGCAACGTTCTCGTCACAACAGCAAGGAATTGCCAGTGACACGTCTTTAAAGAAAAGCCAATCAAAAGCATTCCAGGTGAAATGTTTCGTGCAGATTAGCTCTGTTCCAGTCAATTTTTTTGTCAGGAGCCATCTTTTTTTTTTTTTTTCAGGAAGGAAATTATCATTTCAATGCACCACCATCAGTCTCCTCTCATGTGCAGAAGGATTGTTGTCTGTATTTATGGTAGATTAGATGAAAGCTACTCAGTTTAACATTTGTTGTTCTATTAGAGGCAACAAAATTAGGACTTGATCATTACGACTCCCGCTCTGCAGCGCGGTGCACCAGAGAGCGCAGCTCTTAAATGTCATCTTCCCACTTCCTGAAAGCGCCAAAGAAATGGCCCAAAGCCACTGAACAGGAGAGGACAGATGCTGCGATCGCTGGAGCTGCCAACACGGACGAGGAAAGTTCCAGAATCACAGCAGTAGTCGTGTTTCCATCAAAGTTTGAAATATCCCACCAGAAAAAGGTTGATGAAAATGACAAAATTGGGAATAATTTTAATTTCGACAAAAATTGGGGTTTTTTTTGCTAAGTTGGGGTGGTTTTTAGCTTTTCCAAGAAAGATTTCATGTCCTAAAGAGGAAATAGAAATGCCTTTGCCAAACAAGATCTAACAAAGCGAACTTTCCCAACCACTGGTTGGTCTGTTCCTGACCTTCAAGGACCATTGCAAATACGAAAGAAAAAAGGAGCAAATTTATGCCAAAAAACTCAGAAGGTTTTAGAGAAAAACTTTGAAATGTCTGAGTTTGAAGGAATCATCATTGAGTTCAATTATTCAAAACACATGAATCGTCCATCAGCGAACTTCTCTACAAGCAGTTCTTCCATCCATCCATTTTGTCCCTAATGGGGTTAGGAGGGTTTACAAGCAGTTCTTGTTTTTGTTTTATATTAAACTAATGATTCTTTCCAATAGAGTCAGTTATTCCCACAGGTGTGTATTTCTGCAACAGATTTCATTGTTTTGTTGTACAAAAGCAATGAAGTCCAGCACTTACGACATCAATCTCTTCTGATGCTAAAAATGAGCCAAAATTACTCTTAGTGTAAAACTCTTAGTGATGTTAAAAATGGGCAAAAATGACACATTGTAAATTAAATTGTTCAGAATTATCAAAAATACTGTCATTTTTGCTCATTTGTTACATCATATTCGCCAAAATTCGTCATTTTGGCCAATTTTTATAGCATACTGACTATTGTTTTCTAATTTGCCACGTCATAGGATACTATGTTCAAAATTTGAACATTTTGAACGTCAGTATAAAAGTCATTTTTGCAAATTTTGAAGGACATATCAATTTTCACATTTTGAACTATACGATACAAATACTATGAGTCATTTGGGCTGAATTTGAATGTCATATTATATATATACAAAACCATTTTTGCTGTTTTTTAACGCTGCGGCCAGTCATTTTGGCTCATTTTGAACGTCACAGTATACCGAGTCAATTTTGCTTGTCATACTCCTGCAAGCAACTTTTTTTTTTTCATTTTCTTGTCGAGTATCACTGCCTGCTTGTGCAGAGCACTACCTATTAGTCAGCGCATCCTTCTTTAGTGCCAATAAAATCTTCCTAATGGATCACCGCCTCGCAGCTCCAACTCCTGCAGAGTGCTTCCTCTCACTCTTGGTCTGCATCTGTGGGCCTCCTGGGAAATGTCCTCCACTGCAGGCAGACCAAGGAGGAGAGAAAAGACACACCCTGCAGCAGAGTGGGGAAGGGTCCTGGGTAGAGGCGGCGAGAAAGCGGACGATGTTGTAATCGCGCGCTGGTGCACGGATGAGAAAGCGACGTGCCAAAGACTCAGAGAAGCGGTCCGGAGGATGGCCGGTTTGAGAATCTGAAACTATATTTATGCAGATGTGACTGTTATGGCATTCAGGCCTCCTCAGTGTTTATTCACAGGTCTGAAAGCACAACCATATTAAACATTTCATGATAAGTGCCACTAATTACGCAAAGAGATCAGCTGACACAAACTGCAGTTTCTCCTCCCAGAAGCAGCTTTATTGACTGAAACTGTAACAATATATCAATCTACATTAAATAATTAACAATACTTTAAATTTGTGTAAAATGTAAATGCTTACCTATATTGCCTAACAGTTGTCTTCATTAAAATTTCGAATTTTAAACAACAACTCACGTCGCCTGGGCCAGTTAGCGAATTAAACTGAACTGAAATCGTATTATGACGCATTTCATGACATTGGCAGACATCGTATTGTCACCTCAGCAAAACAATACGTCATGCACCCTGAATAAAGCAGGCGATTACATCTCTACATTTTATTCCCTCTGTTTGAATTAAATGCTGAAGTCAATCTGCTGGGTTTGTGACGTCGAACATTGCAAAAAAATAAATAAATAAATCCAACGGGGCTCTCCGCTAAGGGTTTATTTATCTGGAGGGGAAGGCAGATTTGAACTAAATCTCTACAGCAGAAGCAAGATGGCGCCCTAACACTTGGCATCCGATAAATCTCACATCGTAGCGTGTGTGACATGCTACTTTCAAGATTTTATTAGCAACACTTCCAGTTCCTGTGACGTGTTCCAGGCTAAAGACGGCGACTAGCTGAGAAAACATGATGGAACAAGCACAGAGTTCAAAGCACAACAAAAACAAACATATGCTAGAAATTGATATCAGCTTATAAGTCATGAAAAGAAATATGTCTTTATTTGGAACACAAGCAACACGGCATGATCGACTGGAGCGTCAGCCGCTGGTAATTCATCAGAAAAAAAAATTCTCTTCATATAGATCGACGTCACATTCATAACTAAAGCCATCTATATGCATCCATACATACTGTACATAATACATGCGCAATTTACGAGAAATCCTTTTTTAAATTTTCCTTATTTATTATGTGTGCATGCATTAAGGCGGAAAATATGCCAATGTGGGCAACCATGTGTGAACATGAGTAAACGTGCGTGTGTGTTTGAATGTCTCAGCTGCAGCCTTCATTTTCCAATAGGTGTTTTTTTTATTTTTATGCATCTCTAATGTAGCCCACATGCATCCAGAGATCAGCTGAGCTGGGGGAGGGAAGGCCTCTTCCTGCAGCCGGAGGACAAGCAAACATCAGAGCACAGGACGTACAAAGTGCAGATCGGAACGGGTGGAAGGAGGCCTCGTTCAAACCCATCCGTGTCCGTTCAATCCGGCGTTTCGGTTTCAGGTTTCCAGCATGCGGCCGACGCCGAGTACACCTGGCGTTCCGTCACAAAGGATTTCTTCTTCCGCGCCGTCAAACAGCTCCTACTGATTAGAGCCGACGTGAGACTAAACCGACTCGTGGGGGTTTTATTCACAGCTGCTTGTCTTCTGCTAATTCGGGTCTCAGAATAAGCAGAGAAAGAGGACTGAGAAAGTTGCATTTATGCAACATTTTTTTTTTTTTTTTTTTATACACATTTGCTATAATTGTCACAGTATGATATGGCACCATCATCTGTGAATGTTGTACCCCACGCCCCTTTGGTTCCACAATCCAAAATCACTGATTGTGGATGACTTTATCCTTTTTCTTATCATACAAAGATCATGGGCTGTGCTTGCTTTCATATGATGGAGCTTGGATTGTGGAACCAATCAGTGTTTGTGGTGGCATGTTTATTATGGAATTTTTGATGGAATCAATATCCATTGATTGATTGATGGATGGATGGATGGATGGATGGATGGATGGATGGATGGATGGATGGATGGATGGATGGATGGATGGATGGAAGGATGGATGATGAGTAGGAGGACTTTTCCCATATAAACACTGCAAGGTGAATCTATTTTCCAGGGATTGTTATGGTTTCTGTCTCACTGCTTAATAACCACAAAGGAATTAATTTCCTTTATCTGTGTGAAGTTGCTCCAATGCTTTCCTGTGCGTAGCTGTTGTGGATGTGTGTGTGTTTGGTTTTTTTTCATTCATTTACCTAGGTGTGTTTGAAGCCTTCCCAAATTAAACCGGATCACAGAATCCGTCTCAGCCAATCAAGTTAACATATTCCACAGTCTTATTATTTTTAATAACAACCATGCCAATTTGTCAAGAAAACTGACTACAAGTCTTGCATCAATTCTCTTTTCGCTGCAAATTTTCAATCAGCCTCGTCTGACTGGTTTATGGCAACGCTGTGTTTCAATTATCAATAATTCAGTTGAAAGTTTTATGTAAAACTGACTCATTTCTCTTTGGCATATGTAGCCGTTTATGGTGAACAATGCAAAATGTCTACGGGAATGAAGTGGAGAGCCTATAATTTAAATTTAAGCTTATCCTTCTCAGCCTTTGGGAAATTTTTAAACGTAAATAGATTTTTTTGCCGTAAAATCCTAACCGCAACTTTTAAGAAACGACCATTTATTTTAATTTTCCACCAATTAAACCTCCTCTTCTCCTGTTTTCTCCTTCTCTGCATCGTCCTCCTCCTGATGCTCCTAATCTGCAACAATCCCTTGGTCCACCTCGCACATACCGCTCACTTTCATCTTAGTTTCATCGTCCTCCTTCTCTTTCCCAAGTGTCCCATTTTCCCCAGTCTCCCTGACCGTCTTCCACTCTTTTTTTGCTCCTCTGTAATCCCTCTCTTTCATCCCGTCTCTCCTCCTACGGATCACGCACCATCTATCCAGCTCTCCATCCGTTGCCATTGATAATTTATGAACCCGGCTCAGAGAGGAAAAAGATGCATCTGCTGCATGAAGAGAGCCCTCAGCCAGTGAGTGGGTTTCTGTTGGGCTGCAGTTGTAGGCAGCTTCAGACTAGCCACATAAGAGAAACATACAGTACATTAAGAGATAGAGCAAGATGTTCTATCACGCTGTTGCTAAGCGAGCAAGGTTTGGTTGAAAGTCCTGCACTGGAAAACCATAAATGTGCGTTGAAGGAAATCAAGGATTAAACTAAACGTGACGGGATAAAAAAAAACGGTAAAAGACCTTTGCCTTGACACATCAACAGCCTTTCCTTTTATTGAAATGCCCTTTCTTTTCAATAAAAGAAAAGGCTGTTGATGTGTATTATACCTTGATGTGTTTGATGAATTTAGTGACTTACTTGACAATCTGACTACACCCTATAACATCATTGAGATCAAAACAGCAAACACTGGCTATATTCTAAAGTATCTTCATTTTCTTCGAGTGAATTTTCAAAGCCAATTAAGTTCGGTTTTTAAGAGAAGGCACCGCCAATAATGCCATCGCCAATCAAGAAATTTGTGGACAAACGGCAGTCACAAACTGGCAGGAGCATTTCTATTGTTATGGGCTCGATGAACAACAGGTGAACGTTTCTGTCGCTGGGGCTGAAACCCAACGCGCGTGACGTCGACGGCAACGCAGCAATGACAAAAGTTGGAACATTTTTCTACTGTCTTTTCTCGCGTGTGCAAATCTGCTAGCTCGAAAAGTAACGCGCGTGAATTTCGCTGGTCACTTAGCTGGAGGAGGGCAAGGGATTGTCGCCTCAACATGCAAGTTCCATGGGAAATGAACGGAGAGGGAGCGAGGGCGCCGTATGTTAAGCCCTTTAAACATGAGTGGACAGACTATATAGCGCCTCCCTCTGTTGTTATGGATACCAAACAATACTGCTGCGGCATCAGCTGCGCCAGCATGATGATCTCAATTTGTCTGAAATGTCTGGAAACGATAACACCGGAGTATTGTATTATAAGTATTGTGATAAAAAAAAAGACTGAAAAATATCACTTTATTAAATCCAGGAGAACAAATGCCGTAATTGTGATCTTAGATCATCTCCAGTAGATATGATATTATGATATTATAGAGAACCTGTTTTCTGTTTTCCTCCTCAAAGTCGTTTGAAGCCTTCAAAATGTCAAAACAGAAAGTTGCGAAGAGGAAAGCAGATGAGTCCATCGCCACGTTTTAATGTCCCCACAAAGATACAAACGCAGGAAAATATCTGTATTTTTCCTCCTCTGTCACATGAATTTATTTTTGAAAATGCAAAATAGCTCAAATTTCCAAACTGATTCCTTTTTCCTTTTTTTTTTACTTTGATTCGAGGTTTCAGGAGAAAAGTTCTAAGTGAACATACAAGCTTTTACAGAAAAGACGTTTCATTTTGCTTTTTCAAACAGCTTCTTAGATTAAAGTTTTTAAAGAAGTTCTGACTAAGTTATTTTACTCACTCTAGGGTCAGTTGCCTCCTTCTATCATCCCCTAATATTCCTAATTGTCTTAATATTCTGACCAAGGATTTCCTCCTTAAGAGTCTTGGAACAAGATTCCAGAAATCAACCTTCCAACAGCTAAAGCTAATTTCCTTTATTATTAAAACTAGAAGGGATAAAAATTGGAAGTGAACCATCTGGGTCAGATTAGATCCAAGATGTGAAACCGAATATGAGCAGAATTATTTATGGTGTAATGTCTGAGGGAATGAAAACCTTAAAGATATCTTCATTTTTAGCTAAGGTTTGACTTCCAAAGATTCTGATTTACATTAACTATCAGCACAATAAAACCATTGAAAATGCTATAATTAATGGAGTGTATGATTAAGTTTCAAAGGAAAGGGAAAGGACAGTAACAGGTGAACTGATCTTGTTTTTTAGTAGGTTAACCGGAACATCCAGGTGTTTTACGCTGATCCATCTTGCAGATCCGGTGTCATGGTGCTTGGGGTTTTTTAAATAGTCTCAAAGCTTTGCAGAAGGTGGCACAGAAACTGAGACGGGTTTAACCCGAATGGGTCAAATCTGACCTTATTCCAAGTTAAACAATGTAATATTTTAATTTTTTTTTTTTTTTTGGAACAGCTAATTTGTCCAAATAAACGGGGTTGATTTTTTGGGCCATTCTAATCTATTTTTTCAAGGCTTATTTCACTACGAGTTTCCCATAACTACACTTTCCATATTTATTTTTCTCCAAAAAACGTCGTTCCTTTTGTCCACACAATGGCGACAGGTCTGCGAATCGCGGCTGGCGTGCGGCACGGCGTTTTCAGTTTGGATGGGAATCGTGGGCTGATCACAGAGAGAGATTTGGACTCCATCAGGGGCCAAGTCTTGAAAGCCAGTTCAGGCAGGCAGGATGTCAGGAGGAGCAGAGGGAGGCAGCAGGAGCGAGGCGGGGTGAGCTGTGACACAGCGCTGCGAGGCACAGCTCTGTCTGCTGGGATATCCGTGATGCCTCTGGGTTCCTGGTAAACACGCGGCCGGCGGCGAGGTGAGGCAGCTCCTATAAATAGCCTCTCCTTGTACTCGCTGCTCCCACACAATCGCACACACTCATGCATAAACGTACGCGGGCGACAGACGCACGCAAAGCGAGCCACTCAAACACGTGACGATCCAGGCTTTGACAGGGACACTCTCTTCTTTCTGCTCCCTCTTTTCCCCGCCTCTTTGTTTCCCGCTCCCTCCATCCTCCCCTCGGCAGCTCTACTCCTTCTCCTACTTATCATATGCTCTCTAACAGATGGCGGATATGATAATTACCAGGCGGACTAAACAGTAAGTGAACGTGCCCTCTCTGTGGCTGTGAGACATATGGGTTTTTTTTTTTTTTTACAATTCTGACGTTCTAACTACTGAGTTTGTGCATGTATGCACAGCTTGATGATGAAACTGTACATGCACTGACTCAATGAAACACCCAATCTCCAACAGTAAACCTGGTATTTTGTTTCCAGATCTCTTCTCTTCCCCTCTTTCTCTTGTGCTGCCCTCAGGCGCAACAATGTCCTACATTTTGTATACAACAGGAACCAATCAGGCCGTCTAAAATTCATCTAAAACCTTTAACTGTCTTAGATTCTTTTTTTTTTTTAAGTAAACTGGCTAATTACATCTTAAGTTTGGTCTTGGCAGGATTATTTAATTGTATATTCTACGCATTTGTTTTTCTCACAGGACTTTTTTGTCAGGCAAAAGGTTGAGTTGGTTCTATGACTCTCTGCTACAGATGACAACCATAATAACGCTCGTCAATCTTCGTTATCAAACAGTGTGTCTCCAGTTCATTTTTCAAATTAGTTAAAACGTTTTAATTTAAAAGTGGCCCAAAGAACCAAACCAAGCTGCGCCGCTCCTAGACTCCCTAGAATACAATAAATAGAAGTAGGACTAAAATCATTACATTTACAACTCATAACCCATTTTTACCTTTTTGTTGTTCCACTAAAGTTCGAAATATTGAAGTGTTTTTTATAGTAAATGCAAAGGAACTGAAAGTTGGGCTGCAGATGTTTCTGCAGCAGACGACAGGTGGCAAACATGCTGGAAATATCGATATATATATCAATAAATCTTTAACGTAATGCGTGTTGGTTATTTTAGTTTTATTTCAGTGCAGGCAGCACACTGGCAGCCATGACACTCTAGGAAATCCAGACCTGATATTTGACCTGCAGGATTTTCCAGTAATTTAAATCCAATCAGTTTTAAAATGTATTATAAACAAGTTCATTATAATAATATAATAAAGAAATGCGTTGGCATAATAACACCTGTTCTTTTTCCACTGTCTTCCCTTTTAGTCTGAGTCTCTTTGTGCTCTAATGGCTCCCACCTCCTCAGTCTTTTCCCCTAAAGCTACATGACGATTAATAAGGCCAGATTTCACAATTAAGCATTAGAAATTGTGCTATTTCTTGTGCGTCCAAATTTAATGAAGCTGTCACAGCGTGAAGCGAAACGATCCCAGGAGAGGAACGAAAAGAAAGGGTTTCTCTTAATTGCGTCTATAAGCACAATTGCACAGATTTAAGCTTAATCTGTGCTTAAAATTTAAGCACAGATTCAATTCTAGCTGTGGAGGAAAAGGTTTGACTCGAGATTCATTCAGATTTGAATGAATTCATCCTCCACCTCTCTCTGCAGCTTTATATATATATCTCCAAAGATTCTTCCTGTCATAATTATCCAGGTCTTTGCTCCCATCATATTAATCTCAAACACACGGCTAGGAGAAACTCCACGCCTGCGCTTTTGGGTCGTCTGGTTCCTCACGCCTGCCTTTTGATTTTAATATTACGCAATTCCAAGTGCACATATGCAAATATCGTACTTATTGAGGTAATCTGTTTAAAGCACTATATGCAAATTTTTAAAAAAAAGAATCATTAATATGCTAATTCAATACATGAGCAACAATTTAGATAATGACACAATGCACAATTAGCCTCTCTATTTGCAAACTGTGTCTACTAAGTAGCATCTTCTCTTTTAGCAAAAATGTACTAAAATCTTTACAAAACAATTGATTGTGATGTGCACATAATAGGCCGACGAAACGTTCAAATCCTAATTATAATTTAACGAACTGAGCTCCATCCGCTCAAATGAACAGTAATTGTTGTGTGAAAAGGGCAAAAAATAAATTTATTTTACACTCTATACGTTGCAGAAGACAACAGAGAACCAGTCAGTCAGTTTTGAGGACAGAATATTCACTTTGCCCATTTTATTTCTTAAAGGATTTTCATCAGAAACAGTTTGTAACAGATAATAAATCAAAACATGGAAGGCAATGCTACCATGAGACACTTCCCCCTGGTTATGATAGTGCGTATTAAAGAGCATTTGCTGTTTGAACTATTAAAATAGCCAGTTTGAAACATTTCAATCGCAAGTATTTGTGAGTTTTAGCTTTTCACAGCATCACATTATATAAGACTAAAAAAACATATTTAATTTTGAGTGAGTTTTGTCAGCTGCTGATTTTATAACCACAACAAAAAGGACATTAATAAATCGCAGGGTTTCAACAAGGTAGTGAGACATGGCCGACGTTCGAGACAATTGTTTGCAAACTTGCTAATTTCTCATTCCATGTTTTAAAAAAAAGTAACTGTAATCCTCGTGGTGTCAATTATTTTTTGTAGCTATTGCTTCAGATGTTTTCTCGTCTCCGTGCTAATGATGGTTTGATCTACTTTGGCTTTTTGGTTGGCATCAACAGGACATTACCTCTGACCCAAACGCCTGTCTTCTCAGGTACCTGGTGGCCGCTAATGTAGTTTACAATCTAATTCCAGGAATAGGGAGTATTTTTTTTTTTTTTGGTTTTTTGTTTCGTTTTCCCCAGAATCAAAACTCCAGAGGAGGCACAACAGCAGTAAATGTAACACTTTTTACAGAAGACACACAGAATTTGAGAAGTTATAATTGCACTAAAATGAATTAGGAAAGAAATGGTGATTAGAGGCCGTTGTGTTAGAGAATCTGTATTTTTCTGCTGTTGAATGGAACCCAATCCATTCTCAATCCATTTTTAAAAATGTCCCTAAATCTCACTTCACCTCCACAGCAAGATAAGTGTTTGCGCCTTCCAGGAACACACACCGAGCTGAAAACACACCACCTGATTATTAAAGGACCGTGACACCTCCAGATCTCGTTACGAATGTCAAAAGTTCTGGATCAGGCCTGTGAGGGTGCCTCTCAATCGCCCTGCTCTGTTCAGTTTTCTGCTTTTTACTCGAGTAAGCACAAACAAAGGCAGAAAAGGCTGCTCCTGGTCTCTGCCCGCCCGCCACCGAGCAGAACAGTTTGCTTCCTGAGCTGACATGCCAGCAGAGCTTGCCGGGCGTTTGGGCTCAGTAATTACAGCGGGGAACCCCCAGGGATTAGAGGAGAGGCAGCGCTTCCTGTTCAGCCTGAACCCAGTTACCCAGATAGAAATACACCGCCTAGAGTGACTTCTTTTTTTTTTTTTTCTTTTTTTTTTTACCATAATATATGTAATAAAAGGCACAGTAGGAAAAAAAGTTACTTTGCAATTCATTTAATGTTGAAGTATTTCGAGTAAATGATGAATAAAAACATGCAAAACTTTACAACTCTTCGAACTTTCACACTAGACAGGTTCTTTGGACATTTTCCCACATGCGAGAAAGATGTCTTTTAAGAACGTAAATTGGTTGGTTTGAATGAAGGGTTATAATAATTCAGAAAAGGCATGGGGGGAAGAAAAAAAAAGGCCACGGCCTTCCTGAATCCTGATTTTCCTCGTCAGGATTTTCTGCTCACCTGGGATTTGTTCCACTGAGCTCCACTCGTCAGTTTGAATTTCCTCTGTGCCAATCAGTGAGCAGGCGGAGGAGTTGGGAGCGACTGTGGGTTTTCTGAGCCGGTTCAGAGGAAGTGAACAAAGCCACTCTGTCCGCGTTAGCCACTCTTCCACATATTGAGTAATTAAAGTCGGAGGAAGAGGAAAGTTTGAGACATTTTGTCGCTGGCAAAGATGCAGTGGCTCGATACTTTACAGCTTCTACTTTTTCTTAAGTAGAAATCTTTTGATAACCAGGTTTAATATAATGTATTTAAAAAAAGAACATTATTTTTCGTTTTTTTGTAAAGTGCTTTGAGACATTTTTCTGTAATTTGGCGTTGCATAAATAAACCGAACTGAATTTCTGGTTCAGTTCAATAACAGAAAAACAACATTGTCGGTTTTCATTTTAAAACATGAAAGGAAGCAGTTTGATAGCTTCCTTCACAATCAAACCGCCGCATTCCATACATCCTGACCAAACATTGTTGATTGGGTAAAAATCAGATCCAATCATTTATAGCTTCAACTTAGCCAATTCTCCAGGAAGTGATCATTTCTCAGCAGACTCTGGACGAAGCACAGCATAGAAGCAGCAGCTGGGTTTACCAGCGTCGAGTCGCAATTAGCAGATTTTGTTTTTGCTAATGAGTTCAGAAACAAAAAAATTATCTTGCATGTTCCAAGTTGCAAGTGGTATTTGCGAAATTTGTCTGTACTGCTGTCGCACTGAACCCGCTGAAGAGTTCGGTTAGACGCCGTTTTCTTTCTGCTTTTCGACATTCGCTTTTTCGCTTCTTGGCCGTGGATGAGTTTTTTTTTCCACGGAAACCAGATGGAAAGTTTTGGAATGGAAGTTACCTATTGTCACAAAACAAAGTGGAGACGTAACTAAACTTGATTAGAGCTATACCAGCTGAAAAAAAAATAAAATCCCCTGCACTCCTTAAAGTAATCCAGTTAAATAAAATAAAAAAAGTGGTTAATTTATTTATCCAAACTAAAAGTTACGTTACAGATATTTTAATTATGGCTTTCATGAATGTTTTTAAAGAAAATAATGCTATTGTTTATAGAGAATCGATAGAGAACATGTTATTTCTATTAATCTAGTTTTTGGGGAGCGATCAGTCTAATCACTTTTGAATAGATTCAGAAAGTTATTTTAAAAAGATAATTCATTTGGAAACTGAATGATTATACCGGATCTAGTCACTTAGAATCAACTTTACAAATGTGCATTAATGTTTCTCGCTGATCTAGAATCAAATTCCTCATGATTTTGATATGATTCTATATAAACAATTCCTTGTCACAATGATCAACTTTGCCATTAGAAATGGTTTGAAAATTCATGAATTCATGAAGGTTTGGTCAAAGTGTAATATTTCTGCAAAAGCCTCAGATGCTTTTCAGCATTTTAATGATAGTTTTTATATAATATGATTTGTGTATCAAATGTACAAGTGGTTATTTTTGCTAATTTGCCAGAGTTGGAATCAGATTCTATTTGAATAAATATATAAATGCTTGTTAAAGTGATGAGAACCAATCAAAAAGCAGTCTTCCTTCATCCAGCGGATACATGAAGGTATTGAACCAAGTCGCTTTTTGATGGAAATGTAAATTATTAATATGTCAATGCAAGAAACAAAAACAAAAAAGGAGCATTTGATACGCTGCGTTCTCATTTGTGCACAGGCTCGCTTTGAGTTTCGTTCCTACGTTACAGCTCCGTGAATGTCCACTCCAATAATGGCTGCATTGTTTCGGCGCCACAAGCATCATGCTTGGCTCCCCCCACAAAACTGGACTGCCAGCTTCAGCCAACAGAAGGTTTGCGACTTTACTGCGCACAAATGTGTGTTTAAAAGAGAGGACAGAGTGTGCTGGGAGGGAGTCTGCTCGTTTGCGTCTGCTCATGTCTTCTGTCTGTTTGGATGAGAGGGGAAGAGAGAGAGAGAGTTTGGCGGAGGCAGTGGAAAATCTGCGAGCCAGGGACGGTGACGTTGCCGAGCAGAGAAGAACAAACTACTTCCTGAAAACCTATTCAAGAATGAACAGGAGTTCAGCCCTCCGTCTCTGTGGCCTTCGCCAGCTCTCTGCCTTTAATCCCGTTTTAGCTCTCGAAAACTCCTAAAAGCAAACGGTGTTAAATTATTAAAGTCTCCGCATTCCTTTAATGTAAATGAACTGCCGTGCAGCGGTTTTTACCTACTTTCGTGGTTCCTGCGGTGTAATTTCCTAAATAATGAAGCCATAAGCTTGACGCTCTCCGTCTTTCCCATTCGGTCCACTTGATGACGAAAACGACAAAAACCAAAAAAAAGGGACTGGATCCTCTTAATATAGTTGAATGGTTTACTTCAGAAATAATAATAAAAATGGTACAAAGGTTACCTTTCCACAAAAAATAAAGAGAAACGACTATTTAAAAGGTCGTTTTAGGTTAAGTGAGGTCAAAAAACTGTGTGGCTCCACTCCAACTGCCCAACAGACTCTGGTTAGCCACACCCTAAAATCCTTAATTCCAATTAGATATGCAAATTTTCAAGATTTTAGTGTAGTCAAATATAGTAAATTGCTATGCAATAGATCCAACTAGTTATCATTTTTATCCAAATAAACAAATTATAATAAGAAATATGAACATAACTTATCCTAAAGTCTGAACGAACAAAAACTGAATTTAGGCTTCTACATTAGGGTTTCACCAACACAAATGTAAGACTTTTTAAGATCTTTTTAAAACCAGTCTGAATGAGTTTTAAGATCTTTACCTCCAGAGACGTACAGACCCCAGTCGACAAATCTGAACTTACCAATGATAGAGGCCAAAAAGCTAACTAGCTAGTTAGGTAGCAAGGGTTTGTTTTCCTTGAGTTACCGGTAACCTTGAATCCCAGAATACAACGGAGATATCTGCATGAGACTCATACCACTGACTGACAGAAAAGTCGTAATGTAAAATATGTAATGTACCGGTTCGACGCTATGAAGCTTAGCGGGAAATTACCTACACTGTAAACAACCGTCTTCCATGGCGAAGAGAGAAGAGTCGAGCTGACCGAGCCAGCTGTTAATGTCAACTCAATATTTAGAGGCGCCATCACGGACCGAACGGCTTCATTCACTTCCAGTTGAGAGTCTTCTACATTTTCACGCAACACTTTTTTTTTTAAATCGGAACACCTGAACAACTCGTCCCTTTGCTTATTATTAGCGCATCGCCACATGGCCCCAAAATCTGACTTGTGGCAGTCGGTGTCTCATTAAATCTCAATAAAATGGCGTTGTCTTTCTCTTCAATCACAACCTCATCATCATCACTACGGTCAGAACGACCTTAACCTTCCCTTTCTGTAATGGTGGAGGACATGCCACAAATTGTTTGCATTGACCAATTGATAATATATATATATATTTAAATTCTTCCTTTAAATAAAATTGTTTTCATAAGGTATTAAATCTGATCTAAATGTACTGTCTATGCTGTGTAATTATTAGACTGTCTTATTCCTTGTGTCTTATTCATATGGCTGGAATATTCACTTCCTCTGGTTCACGACTGCATTTTTACGCTAAATAAAAAATAATGCCAGATCATTTAGTAATTTGCCTTGTCGTTTTTCAGCTCTCTTGTGTTCAGCTTTAGATGGAACATGGCGGCAGTGACATCCACCCAAGTCCTGGGATTTGAAGGAACGCTTTTGATGCTAAATATGTCACAATGTCTTGCTGGGAAAGGGATAAATTATTGATAGAAAGCTGGACTGTTTTTACCTCGTGGTCCGAGACATTTCGGTGTTAAATGATTGTATTTATAATGTGATTTAATTTAATGTAATTTATAATTTATAATGGCTAATCCATGCAGTAATGTATGACAAATGCATGACAAACATAAATAATGTCTTTTTTAAATGCCTCTTTTTTGTTTAGTCTAATATACTTGCTAATGTTAGCCACTTAAATTTGCATTCAAGCTAATATTAGCATTTTAACTATTCGAATTGCTCTGAGTCTCTTGGAGAACTGAGTTTGGACCTGCAGTTCCTGCATTCCCGTCTCTGGTGCTGGGAACAGGGAATATCTCGACACGGATGGGGTTTGCCGGAGAACTTTCTCCAGAACCTTCCCAAGCTCTTTGGAAATCTGACTCAAGAACTTGGACCTCTGAACGTTCAAGGTCAGTTTTTGTGTATTTCTTAACATAACTTTTGGGGGTTTTTTTATGTGGCTCTCCATCCAGAGCTGCAAAGTCTGAGGGGCAACAGAAAAAAAAACAAACAAAAAAAAAAAACACTGTCATTTGCACCCAGGGCAGATTTGTGTTTGTGTTGCTGGTAGTTAATGAGGCTGCGCATCAACTAAGAACTGTAAGAAAATGACTACACGCTTTTGCCGTGTTATGATGCTGATGTTAGCAATTAGTTAGCATCTGTAGAACTGCCACTGATAATCAGAGCTGTTGAATGAAATGGACACTGAGTGGAAAACTATTGGCTTTAGCTCTCATTCTGGCTTTCTCCAGCATGACAAACAGAGTGGTTATGCACATTAGCTACATCATAGTAATTTTCATTGGTATGTACCATGGAATGGTTAGTTGCAGGAAAACAGCTTTGGAAATCTAGAAGGAAAGAAAAATCAAAAATCCATTTACACAGGTTTGAATATATACATTCAAATATACATTTCTGAAAATTTTCAGCTTTTCCAAGGAGAACTCCGGGATGCAGCAGAAGCATCACACACACACTTTAATGTGATCCAGCTAACAGCTCTCCATTTGGTCCTATTGGGATTTCACACAGCACAACACACGCTATCCTTTTCTCTTTCACGTACGTTCCCCTCCCATACCGCTTTCTTCACCTTCATCAGTCCCAGTTCTAGCCTTTAAAACATACATTGGTGACTTAAAACAAATAGTTTTGAACAAGACGACTCCACAAAGGCATCACCTGGATTCAGAGTAAGATATCCAAGTTCAAATTCATTTAATTTCACGTCATGTTTTGGAGTTGAGAGCCACCTTCCTTTTGACAGAAGCAAGAAAATCATCTCGGCTCCAGCGGACTTCCAGAAAAACGCTTCACATTTTTTAAGGAGCATTTTTTTAAAGACGTTCATAAAAGCAATAACATAAGATTGTGATTCGCTGCTGTGTTTCGGCTCATGGATCTGTTCATGGTCAGCCAAAGTCTCATGACAGCAAAATAAGCCCAGATCTTCACTCATCGTTAGCAGCTACTAGAAGATGTTTGTGTTGTTGGGCCAGATTTCTCTACTTGGCTCTTGTCCCTCATGAATAAACATCGTTCCAGAATTCTTGACCGGGACCGGTCCAGTAGTAGTTTGGTACTGTTCAATCTCTCCACCAGAGTGCAACCGATGGTCACTGAAATGTGACTGGTTTATTTTTTTTCATAAAGTCTGTGATTATTTCCTTTGTTTTGCTCATGCTGTGTCGAAGATTGGTTGCTTTACTCACAAGTCCCACAACAGATTTGCCATCTGAGACAATCTAATTAGCTTTTTAAAAAATCCATACTGTCATATGTAGCAGAGCTGCAAAATATATTAAATCACAGTTGTCATCACCATATCAACATTAGATTATAATGACACACGACTGCTAGGATGCAGCAGGAAGATGCATTTCCAGTGTAAATAATATATCTGGCCCTGTGCTTCTTTTACATCCAACACATCTTTATCTCTTTCCCTCTTCCATTTTGTGCCCCAGAGTTTTCTCAGCTCCTGGTTATCAGATGTCAACACGATTCAAATGATAACATGGCGCCGCAGCATGTTTTCGTCCGAGAGTCTCGACCGGAGGTGAGGTACCTTGCCTCTGGTATTTAGCATATCACTTACACACACAAACAGCTGTTAAACACACAAAATGACAACCTATGCAGTGCCACTGAACCTAGCAGTAACCTATAACCAAAACATGGTTGCAATGAAAAAGTCCGGTCAACTAGACCAGAAGAAACGTTTGGCCCAGCGCTTTTCGTCCTCCTGCTCATTTTCCTCTCAGACAGAGGTCCATGTTGGAACAACCTGATTTAGAACAGCCCAGCCATCTATTTCTGGACAAATGTGCAATGTGATGCACAAAGAGCAACAGGAAAAGCTTTAGGATACATTTTCTGGCTCGTTGGGTTGTTTTAGAGACGGCCGGCAGCAGCCGTTTCAAGACTCGGCCTCCGGCTGAAGCGACAACGAGGCCAATGAACTCATAAAAAACGTCTTTGCAGTCGCTGTTCATTTGCTTCATGTCCACTTGTGCCACAGAGCATTATATACAAAGCAGATTATTTTTCCACCAACAAAGTAAATGTTGATTTTTTTTTTCTTTTTCCAAGAAACTACACTTTTAACATTTGAGAATATCTACGTTGTTTTCAGCCTCAGCTGATATGTACACAGAGTTTGCTTGCAGAACACTCATGATTCCTTCAGGTTTAAAGCTTTATAGCCAGGCTCATCTCATAATCTGCGTATGATAATATCAATGTACCACGTCTGCAGGACTTCCGTAATCTCCAAATTACTGGAACACGACAGAAAACAGAACCATAAACCAACCAGTAGCCCCTCTACGCCGGTTATAAGTATTAACATTTGATATTTTTACGTCCAGTTTGTTAAATCGTCTTAATGCGTGCCTTCATGTACAGATTCTCTCACCTTGTGGAAACATGGAAATTCTGTAAATGGATTCAATGCTGTTTTAATAAGTCATCATCCCCTATACCCATTCATGCTCAGGTTCCCAACAACAGCAGTTTCTTTCCCACAAAAAATGTAAAACATCTCAACAAACTAGGTACACAGAAGAGCACAACGCTCACATGTATAAACAACCAGGAGTGTTAATTAAACTAACTAATGCAAAGGTTCACGACTGAATTGCTTGGAGTTTAAATGAGCTAATCAACCAATCAACCTTCAGGGGAGCGCTTATTAATAATCGCAAAATAAATATCAAGCCTGAAAACCTGATATCGTAAAGGACTGAATGTTGTGTTTTCAACGCAATCTCTGCTCGGCTTGCGGGGCGCAGGCGGTTGCCACGGAAAAGGGTGCGCTTAAGAGACAAAGAGAGAGTAAAAAGGTACGATAGGTTTTGAATTGATCACCTGTTTGGGTTATTTTACCTTTGCTGTGGCGCGTTACAGCCGCCGTAGTTTCTAAACGTTCCATAAACGACAAAACTTGGATTAATTGCCTCGTTCGTCTGCGAGTAAATGTCATTCACAACAAACACCAAATGGGACAAATATATTTCATCAAGTGACAAACAAATGGCTTCTACCAAGATAATTATATGAAAATAAACAAATTGTCTATTACTTACAAAAAAATTTGTTTGGTGTTCTCTGGCATCTTGCTTTGAGCTCAGCGTCTGAGAGGCTTTTCCTCTTTCAAACATTTATTTTTGTCTCTTATTTAGTGGAAATATCGACGTTGATGAGATTTTCTCCGAAATGACAACCTTTATAGCTCCACTGTTGGAAACTGATGGATTTCCATATAAAATAAGTCAATAGAGCTTCAATTACAATTTTTATATATTTGTGTTATGAGGTAGAGCTCAGCCGGCTGGTGACAGAAAAAGTAGATCTTGGCCTCAAGAAGTTTGGGCACCACTGGTTTATAGAGTTAGCATAGCTAACATTTTAGTTAGCAGTGCCCACCACTGCTTTGTTTTGCATATGTTTTGTTTGAATTCAAGAATTTAATTGGCGATACTTTTTCAATTCCCACATTTTGACCAAACAAAAGCTTCCTGACAGCTGTCGGTTTTTATCCTGCTGCCTTTTTTTTTTGTGCCATCTTTTGTGACATCCGTCATCCCACACTGACCCTGTCTGACCAACACGAAATCCTCAGAGAGACCAAGAATGGGAGCAGAGTTAACTCTGCAAATCCAGCATGCTGATCCCTGGATATATACACACACACACACACACACACACAGCATCAGAGCTGTCACTGGGTCAGTCGGGAGACATGCAATATCTTGACAGAGCCAAAGTGTTCGCTGACACAGAAATCAACTGCAGAGACTCGCAGTCTGCCCTCATCCTGCTGTCACAGAAATCAGCTGTGTGTTTAATAAAACCTGGTTTTTGCCTCCTCATATTAGTAATTTTAATATATCTTTTAATATTAATATATACTGGTAAACTAATATTTTAATATAGCTGTGGGAGTTTGGGACCACAACTGCTAAAAAAAAAAAAAATAGCTAAGAGATTCAGACTTCCTCTAAAAAAATGTAAACTGTCATTTTAATGGGCTCTTCTACTACGGAGCCCCTTAGGGGACATGGGGAAGTTTTTTTCTTTTGCGTTCCCTCGCAATACTGTACTGGTCAGTTATGCAGCATAATTGAACACTGCAAACCTTTCTTACGGTGGGCGCCGTACTTTATGCTTTAATATAAGGTTATGTGAGGTTTTTCCATAAATGTTAATATCTTTTTGTGAAATATCTGAAGTTTTATATCTTTCTTTAGGATAGAAAGGCGCCACAAACCTACGATATAAACAGAAACCTTCCGTAAGTAGGAAAGAAATAAAAATACATTATAATTTGGACTATTTCTGAGTTATTATTATGGGTAATAAATCATCTGACAGTTTTGATTGTGTCTCTGTTGTGTTCATATCTGAGTGGTTTAAAGAGCTGCTTTCAGTTCCATCTTAGCCTTAACAGACATAAACATGCAGTAAAAAAAAAATCGATTTTCAATCAGTGTTTTGCACCAAACAGTTTTTATTATTAACAAGTTTTTATTATTAAAAACACGACAAACTAATGATGGTAAAGGGCCGCACTGGGTTAACTCGGGGAATCTCATCTGTCCGTGTATCAATCAACTCCAAACCATTTCTTTGTTCTGTCACAATTATTGATTTATTCCATTTTGATGATCAGGCTCCAAACTTTGCAAGGACTGACCGCCCCGCTCACCGCTTCCTAATACACACAAAGCCAGCAGGTCAGTATCCTTCCCATTCATACCTGGTGACGTTACTCCCACGTCGACACACCTAAGTGTCAAAGCCTCCTGCTCCTGTCATCTCAATAATTACTTATTTCATTCATATGGCTCTTACAGAGCCTCAGTGAAAACTTCTTTATTATTATTAACTGTTTGGTGCAAAACACTGATTGAAAATCGATTTATTTTTTTCCTGCATGTTTATAGGCATGCATAAGGTTAAAAACATTGTCCGTTAGAATGGATGAAAAATGTTTAGATACTTAAATAGCACATTTTTACAAGGAAAAATGTCAGAGAATATTGCCTACTAGCATAAGCTAAAGCTAATGTTAGCCACAAAGTTTAAAGAAAGTAAAACTCACCTTCGTATCTGTGTATAACCAGGCGAACATCTTAAAACCTTTCTCCAGCTTTCTTGTTGGGGCTTCGGATCGATGTACATCATTAGCTGTTACCTTGGACAAGCCCTGCAAACACCCAGTGGAAAGTGACATTTTTCAATAGATCGGAAACGATCGAGCCGCTTTTCCCCTAAAGCGGAAGCTGAGGTGCAAAGAGCCCATAGTTAAAACACCTGATCTACATTAAGCTAACAAAGAAGCTAACATCCACATACTTCCTGATCACAATCGCCAATCGAAGCCAAGGGATATTAATGGTGGTCCTGGACTGGCTGCTTGGCAAATGGCAGCCAATGGTGTGTCAGATAACATTACATATTGGTACTTCAGCTTTTCTTTTAGAATATTTTAGAGAAAAATTCAGCAAATTGGAGAATTGTCTGAAAATAATTTGGAGTTGCATTCCACAAAAAAATCGAATAGGAAGCAGTCCACTGCAGATGTTTAGAGGGATTGTTCCTAAATAAATTAATATTATTGTCAGATTTTTTTCCCCCCCGTTTTATAATATATAATCAGAATGACCTCTGACCCTTTATCGGACACTTTAAGTTGCAGCTTTTGAACAGACCCGAGAAGCAAAAAAAAAACGGAGCTCTATCCATTTCAGAGTTGAAGTTTGCAGCTTCTGCCAGCATCTTTCAGTGACCTAGTTTCTGGTGGCGTAAACACGCCCAAACACTTTGACTTCAACAGAGGCGAGCCGGCCTCCAATCGCTGCGTTGCTCATCATTCTGTTTGAAATGTGTCCCAGTTTCATCTACTTTCTGAAATCAGCCAGTCAGCAGTCAAAGACAACGCTCCTCTGGAATATACTGGATTTGCTAAATGTTATATCACTTGTCGTTATCAAGGAGGTAATTAGATGAGTCGCGTCTCGTCTTTTAAGAGCTTTTGACACTTAAAGACAAAAGATGGTTCCTCTTTGGTTGCAGCATCTCTGCAGTCTTTGATGCCTCTATTTTCACATCACGGTGCTGAGCTCCGTATTGAGCATGTGGAATCATTAGCGTGTTAGTCATGAAACTCAAAGCTCAAAGCTTTAATCAGACTTTTATCCAGGACCCAAAGGACCATGTTCATCGGAGAAAACCTTGGGAATTGGAAGCAAAACTATCAGGATTTTTAAAAAAAACAACATATTTTGAGTATTAGTGTTCCATGAAAAGTCTGGATGAGAGTCGGTGGAAATGATAAAGAGATGCATTGTAAAGTGTGTGATTTCATAGTTTTTTATTTCTAATTTCATGATGTGAAAAATAAAAATCTGAATTATTGAAAGGCTTCCTATGTCAAAATTTACATCAGAACTTCTATACCTTGTTCATTTTCATATTTTTGGGCAGTTGCAGGATCATGAGGCCGACAGACGTCCCAGATAGACAGACGTCTCTGGACAGTTTACTTCCTTTTCATTAGAAATGAACTGATATGAAAATTTTCCCATTGGGATTAATAAAGTGGTTTTGAATTAGAACTGAATTTGAAAACAAAAAAAAAACCAAAAAACTGCATGGAACAAGTGTAAATCTAAACTTTAGTGAAGTTTCACAAATCCCAAACATGGATTAAAAATATTTTTGCTATTAGAGTAGAATAATCTAGTCCAGGTTTAAAGCCTCTAGGTGTTGTGGTTTTGGAATTAAAGCAGTTCTAATATGAGCTAAATGCAAAAAAAAAAAAAAAAGGGTAAAAAATGGCATTTTATTGAAGTTTCACAAATCCGATAAAGGTTTCACAAATCCCAAACATGGTTTTAAATATTCTGCTATTAGAGCAGAATATTCCAGTCCAGGTTTGAAGAGGTTAGGTGTTGGTAGTTTTTAAACTAGAGTCGATTAAAGAGGCGGAAGGTAGTGGAAAAAATAGGTGGAATCGCCCTTTAGCCATTTCCCGAATCGGAAACCAACTTCAGCTTCGTATGTTTTACTTAATATATTCTTCCCAAAATACCTGTTCTTAAGCTAAAAATACTGCTAAAAGCTATATATCCCTGTATCTTTGAAACAATTCCCTTATATCTAATTTGCTTTTATTCTTGTTTTAATTTCTAATTACCACCTCTTTCATTAATATACTTTTTAAATTTTTTTTTTTTAAAGTGTACCGTTTATATTTATCCACAATAATTACAATCTGATCCATGTTCGATTTTAAAACTCCGGTAGGTTCTTCTTCTTGAATTTTATTGGCTTTTGTCAAGAAACGTCAATGTTGCATTACTGCCACCTACTGATATGGAGTGTAATCAAAATATCTTAATTTATACAAGAGTGATCATATTCTGGTAACCAACCTTGTTTTGAAAAAAGAAAAAACTAAACTGAGAATACTTCTGTAATTAACTTATTAAATTATTTTCTAAAGTCCTCCAACGTTAATCTCTTTTCTAGTTTAAGAAGTACCCGTTTCTTAGGAAACATAGCAGGCAAATCCTTGCAGCATTTCTTATTGCTTTAGCTATAAAGCGACGCATTCATAAATAAATATATTAAAAAAAGAACAGGAGGCATTTTTGGGACCTGACTCGAGTGCATTTTTATTGAACGTTCATAACTGTTAAAAACATGTATAAAATTGGTCCTGTTTCAGAAACAAGGCACGCATAGTCATGTCAATGTTCATGTCATTATTAGCATTATCATTTATCATCAACATTATTATCATCATCATCATCATCAGCATTTTTCATCTCAGTATTGATCTAATAGTAGTATCAAGCATTCCCTAATATAAAAACATGTTCCAATTTATTTGTCACAGAGGTTAAAATTTTTATTCCGAGCAGCAAGACAATATTCATGCAAAGACAGGAGGAGTGGAGGACAAGATGCGAGCGGACTGGACTGGTGGTGCCTCTAATAGTAGGTCTCTCGTTCCACCCAGCCTGGAGAAGACAGGAAACAGGAAGTTCGGGTTAGAAACCAAAGAAGGAATCAAGAAAAGCTGAAGAAATTGTTAGAGACTCGCCTCCTGGGCTGCGTCTGAGGATCAGTTTACGGATTTCATCGTAGATGAAGATGAGCAGGGAGTACGGGAAGGCGCAGAACCACCAGTTGGGTCTGGAAAAACACACAAACACACGGAATATATGAATGGGAAGCTGCAGCTCTGGGTGACAGCGTTGCTACACAACAATCCAGACTCGACCTGTTGGACCAGTCACTCATTCTGTTCAGAGCAACATTTGGAAATTCATTTATTCCATGGATTTCTACAGTGGGAACCTTGAAAAACATGGGGAAGGGTGGAAGGAAAAAGAAGAGGAAGGAATGAGAAAAAGGAGAAAAAGCAAAAAAGGAGAAAGGAAAGATGGAATAAGGATGAAATTTAAAAAAGGCTAGAAAAAAGGGGGGAGGAAGTAAGTAAGGTGAAAGGAAAATGGGGAGGGAAATGAGTAAGGGAGAAGAAAAGGAAAATAAAATGAAAAAAGGAAACAAAAAAAGGAGTTGAGGGGAGAAAAAAAAGGGGAAGAAAGACCAAAAAGAAGGAAGGAAGGAAAAAAGGAAGGAGAAAAAAAGAACGAAAGAAGGAATAGTAGGATAAATATTAGACTGGAATGTTCCAGACATGAAATATATTGCAGTCAGATTCCAGACTTTCTCGCTGTAGGAATCCTGGATGAACTCTAAATGGCTGAAAACACAAGTACTCACTTGAGAGGGTACATTCTGAGGGCGACGTCCATGCCTGGGCAGTAGGAGAGGAAGGCAGCGAGGGCGGTCTCCTCAAACAGGCCGAAGATCAGGATCTTGTTCCTGAAATGCAGAAACAGAAAGTCAGGACATCCTGACACGTGGTCCTGGCTCGGCTCTGGAATTACCCAGAGTTCACTGCTCTTCCTCACTTCATGCCCTGCTGGAACACAGAGTTCCTCCTGGTCTTGCAGATGATCAGGTCGGCCCACTGGACGATGACGATGCTGACGAAGAACGCCGTGTGGCAGGTGAACTCCACAATCTTCCTCTGCTCGTAGGTCTGGAACCAAAGCAGAGTCCAGATTTAAGAAAGACATGCAGCTGGACTGTCCCCCAGCTCGTCCCATCAGAGAGAAGCCACTGACCCACTGCTGTCCATAGCTGTCCTCCAGATCGTTGATGTACTTGTTGTCCCAGTTGACCCGGATGCCCACCAGGGTGGAGGGCAGGAAGCCGTTCTCAGCCAGGATCACGAAGTAGGTAAAGAACCCGGCCAGCGCCTGGATCATTCCTGCAGGGTCAGAGGTCACCACAAGCTGCTCAGACACTCTGTCCACTCGGCATCAACCATTCAGCCCACAAGCTTGTGAAATGGCTTCCAGAATCATAGAGATGTGAAACTTAAGGTAAATGTCACAAAATAAACGAATGTGCCATTAAATGTCTAATTCAATAATATACATTTTAAATGACCAAGTTGAAATAACCAATAACAATAATATGTTTTACTATAGCTGAAAGTGTCAGTCTACAAGTTCTTCTGGGCTTTATTTAAATGAACATTAGAAGCAGACTTCTGTATCAGTGCTGGTCTATTTCTGCTGCGTTCCTCTTCTTGTCATCTCAGCCCAGACAGATAAACTCTCCAGATAACTGCAGAAGACCAGCTCAGTGTCAGAAGCGTCCATTTACCGATTTGACCGTAGGCGATGCTGATGAGCCTCTCGTTCACCAGTTTGTCTGTTTTGGGGTTCCGGGGCTGTCTCTTCATGATGTCGCTCTCAGCTGCTTCATACGCCAGGGAGATGGCGGGAACCTGGAGGAAGTTACAGCAGTCAGGGCCACAGGCTGGAGCACGGGGCCATCAGAGGGCCCTCAGCAGGGCGGAGAGAAGGACGTTACCATGTCTGTTCCCAGGTCGATGCAGAGGATGGTGACGGTGCCCAGAGGCAGAGGGATGTTGGCGATGATGAAGAGGAGGAAAGGGGTGATCTCGGGGATGTTACTGGTCAGAGTGTAGGCGATGGATTTCTTCAGGTTGTCAAAGATCAGACGACCTGATGAAGAAGAGAAAACGCAGACTAAAGCCCTCTGCTAGCCTGGTGAAAGATTCAACTAAAGGACATGTTTTAACCTTCTTCCACTCCGGTGACGATGGAGGCAAAGTTGTCGTCCAGCAGGATCATGTCGGCCGCCTGCTTGGAGACGTCGGACCCGGCGATTCCCATGGCGACGCCGATGTCGGCTTTCTTCAGAGCTGGAGAGTCGTTGACGCCGTCGCCCGTCACCGCCACGATGGCTCCCTGCAGAGGAAGCAGAGTCCTGCAGTTTCAGAATAATTCAGCTGCGGCTGCTAAATAACCTGAGAGTTAGAAAAAAAAACCATGTTAACTGAACTGGAAGCTCATCAGATCAACAGAAACTAATTCATCTGTTAAAACAGGAAAATAAGCAACTCAAGCAGTAGTTATGTGCTCCAGACAATATTTTTTTTCTAATTAAATACAACTATCTTGGCCAGTAATAAATATTGCATACATTTCCCAACTGTTTTGGGGAAAAAAAACAAACAAACAAAAAAAAACACACCACATAACCAGCCAGACTCCAGCATGTCCAAGTCTACCTGTCTCTGGCAGCCCTCAACAATGATGAGCTTCTGCTGCGGGGAGGTCCTGGCAAAAACGATCTCCGTGTGGTACTTCAGGATGTCGTCCAGCTGCTCGGGGGCCAGATCCTTCAGGTCGCCTCCATGCACGACGCAAGCCTTGGCGTCCCTGGATGGGAACATTATCGCATCAGGTCGTTTATGATCCCATTTCAGGAAAGTTGACGCCAAATTTCAAACAAACTGGGACCAAGAAGACAGCCCTGAGGGTTTCCACAGATTTTGACTCTACATGCTAATTACATTTTCCCCAATAAAAGTACCTTGGATTAACTTCATTGATTGGAATATTCAAACGTGCAGCGATGTCCTCAACAGTCTCGTTGCCTTCAGAGATGATGCCGACACCTTTAGCGATGGCCTTGGCTGTGATTGGATGATCACCCGTTACCATGATTACCTGTAGGAAGGCAGTTTTGAATTATTATTTATATTCTGAACATGAAATGACTCCACTTGGTTTTAAAATGTTGCAGACCTTGATTCCTGCGCTCCTGCATTTGCCCACAGCGTCCGGCACGGCGGCCCGGGGCGGGTCGATCATAGACATGAGGCCGACGAAGCACAGGTTCTCGATGGGGAAGTTCACCTCGTCCGTGTCAAAAGCAAAGTCGTCCGGGAACTGCTCATCAGGCAGGTCGAAATGACAGAACCCGAGAACCCGTTCTCCTAGACCTCCCAGCTCCAGGTAGGCGTTCTGGAAAGCATCCTTCATCTCGTCGTCCAGAGGCTGCTCCTTGCCCTGGATCATGATGGTGGCGCAGCGGTCCAGAATCCTCTCTGGGGCTCCCTTCATGACCAACAGGTGCTTGGACTCTGCTTCGGCTCCAGAGTTCTTATGAATGGAGAGCTGATCGTGATAGAAGACAGATTGAGAACGTCACGTTTTTCCATGTTTTGTTTTTAAGCTCTGAAGGTTCTTGGAAGATTGTTTTTGTCGAGTTTTCTGATGTCACACCTGGTACTTGTTGGTGGAGTTGAACGGGATCTCGGCTATTTTGGGGGTTTTCTCCCTCATTTCCGCCACCGATCCACAGCAGAGCTCGATGCACTTCAGCAGAGCGGACTCCGAGGCGTCGCCCGCCACATCTCGCTTTTTAACAAAACAAAAAATCATCAGAAACATCAGTGACATGAAGTTTCAATCTTCCTACTTCCTTCCTATTTAATTAAACTAATCTACAGTGTATAACAAGTTTCAGGAAAAACATTTTTTTTTTTTTAGGTTTGTTGCAGTCATAATTACAGTCCTTGATAAAAAATACAGCGTTTACCCTCCATACATTACGTAACAGAGACTTAAAGAAAAACAATGAGCCGTGACAGACACCGGGGTAATTATAATGGCAGACAGACATTTACTTGTGATTATCTCACACACACAGACACACACACGCCCACATGTTACCGAGTATAAAAACAAGTTACAAAAAAAAGCAGACTCAAGAGAGATGGATATTTGTGTTTGTGCGATTAGGGGAGGAGTTCAGACACACAGGAAATTAAGTAGTAAACTTGTTTTTAACCACAAAGTTTAAACCTCTAGTTAAATTTAAAAAATAAATTCTCTGTTCAATGTCTGATTAAAATGCAAGACATAACTTGCATTTATGTCTTGGGTAACATAAATACCCTTATGTTATAAAATACACAAGGGTATTTTATTAGGAAGTCGTGTTTTATTTGTGGTTACCACGATGTACTTTCTGTTTAAAAATTCTACATTTCCAAGACAAAACTTTTCCCATTATCTGCTGGTAGGCAACGTCATAAAGTTAGCTCCACCAACTCTAAGCGCTTGTCCAATGTGGCATTGAGTGGAAGCTAATGCTAAAGCACTACACCAACACAGCATTTGGCAGAAGCTAATGCTATCGTGCAGATTTCAATTCAAATTACATCTGTTTTTGAAACACTACAATTCTCAAGCACCAATTTAATTTTGACACAATTTCCATTATGTTACATAATTTATGTTCTATAAGTAAGTGTTAACCCCTGCGGTTGTGTCAATGCTCTGCAGAAGTTCCTTTCCCTGCAGGACTTTTGGGCTTCACCTCTAAATCTACAGGACGAAATCTGAATCGAGACGGAACAGAAACCCACACTTTTCAGTCGTATTGACTGAACGCATCTTCAGTCAATACGACTGAAGATGCGTTCATCTTCAGTCGTATTGATTATTGCAACAGCGTCTTCACAGGTCTGTCCAACAAATCAATCAAACAGCTGCAGCTGATCCAGAATGCTGCTGCTCGCGTTCTCACTAAAACCAGGAAGATAGAGCACATAACACCAGTTTTAAAGTCCCTCCACTGGCTCCCTGTAGCTCAAAGAATAGACCTTAAAATACTGTTGCTAGTTTATAAATCACTGAACAGCTTAGCACCACAATACATTAAAGATCTGCTGTTGTTGTATCAACCTTCCAGAACCTCTCAGGTCTTCTGGTTCTGGTTCTGCTCTGCATCCCCAGAACCAGAACCAAACGAGGAGAAGCAGCTTTCAGCATCTATGCACCACAAATTTGGAACAAACTTCCAGAAAACTGTAAAACAGCTGAAACACTGACTTCTTTTAAATCTCAACTGAAAACACACCTGTTTAGAACTGTATTTGAAATGTAATCAATTACAAATTTATTGATGGAACTTGACTTAATGATTGATTCTATATTGCATTGTGTTTCTGTGTTTGATATGATGTAAAGCACTTTGAAATGCCTTGCTGCTGAAATGTGCTATACAAATAAAATTTGATTGATTGATTGATTTCACATCTGTGTGTAAAAAAAAAATCTATTTTTCTTCTACTTCAATGTTTAGAAGCAGACTGACTCCATGTTATTTTAACCCATTTGAATTTCAAAAACATTCATCAGTATACAAGGTCACTATTTACAGAGAATACAAGTCTTATCAAGTAGAAGAGGACTGTACCTTGAGGATGGGAACGTTGCTCTGCTCGGCCAGGAAGACGGCTCGGTTGCAGAGTCCGGCGATCCTGGCCAGAGACGCCCAGGTGGCCGAGCTCCGGTCAAACGAGGTGCCACTCTGGTTCTCGGTGGTGTCGGCTTCGTGGATCTGGTTGTCGAACCACATGTGGGCCACGGTCATCCTGTTCTGGGTCAGGGTGCCGGTCTTGTCGGAGCAGATGGTGGAGGTGGAGCCCAGAGTCTCCACAGCTTCCAGGTTCTTCACCAGGCAGTTCTTCTTGGCCATACGCTTGGCAGTCAGAGTCAGACACACCTGGGAACAAAAAGCAACTCTTTACTGAGAGAATATTCTGGACGATTGGCAGATAAGAGGACGGAGAGACTTGTAGACTCACAGTGACGGTAGCTAGGAGACCTTCTGGAACGTTGGCCACAATGATACCAATGAGGAAGATGACGGCCTCCAGCCAGGTATAGCCAAGGATGAGGGAGAGGATGAAGAAAGACACACCCAGGAAGACGGCCACGCCGGTGATGATGTGGATGAAGTGTTCGATCTCAATGGAGATGGGTGTGCGTCCCACCTCCAGTCCAGAGGCCAGCGTGGCGATCCGGCCCATGACAGTCCGGTCTCCGGTGCTGATCACAATGCCGCGAGCCGTTCCTGCAACCAGGGTTGCATCTTTGACTTAAGCTGACTGATAAAAGTTGGTGAAGTGCTTGGAACACTTCTGGCCTCGTACCTTCAACGCAGTTGGTGGAAAAGAAAGCGATGTTTCGGGTCTCCAGCGGGTTCTCATTGGAGAAGTCTGGAGTACGAGTTTGCGGCTCTGATTCGCCGGTCAGGGACGAATTGTCCACCTGAGCAACCAGAACACACATTTAGACTGAACAACAAGAAACAAAGACAAAGGGTTCACTTTCAGAGACAGAATCAACTTCCTGTTTGACCAAATCAGGAAGGACCCTAATCAGCGACCTTTAGAGTTACAATTTAGTCTGAAAAATATGGAATTTTATTTAAGCATTTGAAAAGTCTGGATATGTATGATCTTTTTTATCTTTTGTGTCATCCTTCCATCTCTCTTTTCTGAATACAAGCATCCTTCATGCATCCATTCTTCTCTTCACATCAAGCCATTGTTCCAGGTTCTACCTACAGAATTATCCGCTTCAAATTTGGACACTTTTGTAATTTTCCATTTAAAAGGGTTGACCAGGACTCAGAGCTCATGGAAGAGTGTGGAGTTTGGCCCAGAAGTGTTTGCTGGATGGACACACTAAAAGATGAAATCCTCTGGATGCTGCTTTACACACCAAGTCTCCAGCTGCTTCAAAGAGCAAAAATCAAAGCCAGACTCGATATTTCAAGCTCAACTTCAAAGTCACAGTTATTTCAAACCGACGTTTCTCTGCTTTGGAGTTATGAAGGTTCAGTAAAATGTTGCCTCTTAAGGGTTTTGAGAGAGAAAGAGAGAGGGAGCATCAACCTTGCAGCCGTGAGCAGAGATTATCCTGAGGTCAGCTGGGATCCGGTCGCCACCCTTCACCTCCACCAGATCCCCGACCACCACTTCCTCGGCGTTGATGCTTTTCTTCTCTCCGTCGCGGACCACCAGAGCTTGCTGCAAGACCACACGTTTTAGCTAGCACATCCCCAACATGAGCACATGGACGAATGCTATGCTAACAGAGACGCACCTGGGGGACCAGGTTCTTGAAGGAATCCATGATCTTTGAGCTCTTGGCCTCTTGGTAGTAGGAGAAGCAACCAGTGATGATGACAACAGCAGACAGCACAACCCCCAGGTACAGCTGCAGACAGACACAGCTGTTAGCTCTTAAGAGGGATCCTCCCAGGATTTGAAGGAGGTTTTCCTACGTTGTCGTTCGCGGGCTCCTCCTCCATGGCGGCCTGGATCCCGTAGGCCAGGAAGCAGAGGACGGCTCCGGTCCACAGCAGCATGGAGAAACCGCCAAACATCTACAGGAAGTCACAGGATTAGAGCCAATAAATGGATTCAACTCTAAAGTCTCTGACCAGGGGGATCTAGTTTCACCTGTTTGCAGAACTTGACCCACTCTGGGGTGGTGGGAGGGGGGGTGAGGGCGTTGGGTCCGTCCCGGGCCAGAATCTCAGCAGCTTTGGCTCCAGTCAGACCCTGGAAGGCAGCAGAGTCATGTCACACATGGCGGGAAACCCTCGACTCACGTTCTTAGTAAGTTTCATCATCACTCTTTACAACACAATGAAACATTGTTAGGTCCAGAGGGGACGGCAGGTGCTGCTGTCGCCTAGCAACACAGCGCGAACAGGAGAAACAGGGCTTCAGGGTTCATCTGCAGAAAGGGGAAGAATCTTGAAGGAAGAGGAGGCTAGGATGGGACAACATCAGGGCAAAAGGGCATGCTGAGCCTACAGAGACCCCAACTAGAGCCACAAATCAACTATTCTCCTTTATCTGCCCTCCAAGACCAGCAGCACAGCTAAGCCACGGGGCTTTCAGCAGCAAGACGTGGAAAAACTTCTACATGAACATGATGAACTGGGAAAAGGTCCGTGTTCTACAAGGAAAGGTCCATTCCCTTTGTCAATCAAACACTGAACAGCTTACATATTTGATTAGCTTCTACATAGAAATGCTAATTTTGATCAGATCCCAATATTTACCAATACTATACTATTCTATTCACCACTACTATTCATCAAAGTAGTGCATGGAACAAGGCCAGTGGGTCTGATTCACAACCCAGTAGACTTGGCACAAAAAATCATTAAATGTTTCTGGGTAGTAAAGGCTAATTGAAAAGTTAGCAGTGCTAACATTAAATTGCTAACAATAATCAGTAGGTCCACTGACACTAAACTGCTAATCATAAACATTTGTCCTGCTACAGCTAAAGCGCTACGCCAACACAGCATTTAGCAGAAGCTAATGCTAAATTGCAAATTTATGAAACTGTTGAGTTAAAAGAACAGGCTGCACTTTGTCTTTATCATCAGTAAGATTTAACAATGTGTGACCTTTTTAGAACTCAGTGCATCCTACCTCAACTAATCTCTTAAGTTTTCCTCTAAACTTTGGACATTCTTTGGTTTTAACCTTTCACTCTTAATACTTTTCAGAAAGAAAAGTTTTGGTTTCTTCTAACTTTTGTTGCAAACCTCAAATATTAAAAAGAAACACTTTATTATTTCAAAGCTATAAACATACAGAAGACGTTCAACCAAATGTTAGTTATCAAACTTAAAAAAACAAAAATAACAAAGAGCAGCAAACGGATATTAAGTCTTTCGCTAATCTCAGTGATGGGTGTCCATGTGTGGGACATTTGTCTCACTCACATGGCTAAGGTCTGTCCCATACTTGCGCTGGAGCTCATCCAGGTTCAGCTTGTGATCGTCCTGCAACGAGAGACAAAGTGTTCACGTCTGGGGTCCAATATGGCCGACGTCGGTGACATTTGCAGCCCGTTGGGGGCTGACCTTTCCATTCTCTAAGCACCTTTCAGACATACGCTGTGACAACATTTACTGGTTTAAAAGGACAGAAGGAGAGGGAACACCTTTCACATGCAGTCCACTAAGATGTGATTAAATATAATTGAAGTAGAAAAAATACATTAAATGTTAAACAGGCTTTTACAGTGTTATTTTCTCTGATCTCAAGAGAGAAAGTTAACAGGAACAGAAAAGCTAACAACATAAAGGAAGTGATGTGCAAACTGAAAAAAAAGCCTGAGCAATCAGAGGAAGGTGTCCTGCCGAGGCGGGACACTCACCATGTCCACTTCCTTCTTCAGCTCGTCCATATCCTTCTCCTTCTTCTTCCCTTTTCCTTTCTTCTTGCCGGCCTGCTCCGAGGTGGCGGCCAGCTCATACTGCTCTCGTCCTTCCTGGAGACACGGAAAAGAAAGATCAATCAGGTGGGGGTCATACCTGGTTCTGTCCAGGATGCGCATCACGGCATTGAGTACAAACAAGTGCAGCCACTACTGAGTGACCTGCAGCAGCAGAGATGGACTTCCGCCTCAGGTTTCAGCTGGGACTCTGGTGGGGCTTTGGAAACTCACAGGGTTTTACTAAATATTTGAAAAAATGTGATTATAGATATTGGTCTGAACAATCCTCAGCTGTTGTGAAATTTCCCCCGTCACGTCATCATTCTGTAATCTGTGGAGCTTTAAACTAAACCGTATCCCTTCAACGCTGAAAACTTCCGGCTGGTTTGCGACTATCTGAGCACTTGATGTCCACAATCAGCTGCAGCACAAAGCAACACTCTGCCTCTTGTCTGTCCCTGACTTCCCTGCTGTCTCCCTGTAGACGTCCTTCCTTATCACCCGCCGTCCCTGCAGCTGACAAAGCAACAAAGCCTCCAACACAGATCCTCCTTCCAAGCAGCTGTGAGGAAGAAAAAGAAACATTTTTAGTGAACTTTGCTTTGACGGCTTGAAACTGACCCCTGGCCTATTTAAAAGAACCTTTATTTCTCCAGCATGAGACGATTAGCTCGCTCTGTTTGTCTTAACACCTCCAGCCTATCTCTTACACGGCTGCAATAAGACCACTATGAGCTTAGAGTTGCTTTTAAGGCAGCAGCAGACGGTCGGCCGATACCTCACCTGCTTTAAGTACCACAACAATCTTTAGAGGTCTACACGCCTCGTGTTGTCGCATCTAAAACTGGAAAGCTGATGGAGTCGAGTTTTCTCCCGGTTTTAGCAACAAGGTGAGGAAATGATTGGGATATCAGCATCCAAATGGGAGGGGGCATCTCTAGAAATAAAGGCAATCATTTCAAATGAATGGTGAATAATAGTGGCTTCCATTAGAAGTGGACAAACGGCATCATTGAGGCAGTTTGTGGTCATGATCTGGTTTAAGTGGCTTATGGCTCAGAGTCACGTTGTACCCCTTGGTTGAACCCAACACTTCCCTCACTCCTGAGATCTTTATTATACAATCATCTAAGCAGCTGGTGGAAATGGATGCATGGTTAGCATTTGCGCTGGTCAGGTCCTACAGTTTTTTTTATAAAAAACAATAAAATAATCACCCAAAAATCAACAGATTCCTGCCTTTTTTTTAATACTAATGTATAATAGAATTTACTGCAAAATGTTCACAAAAATGCTCAAAACTATTTTGTTTAAGCTATGCTAACTCCCACCTGCAGGGGGCAGTGTTTCCTATTTCTACTACCCAACTGACTCAGCCCGAATTGAACTCAGCTACATCTATGACTGTTACAGCGAGGAACTAAAATCGGGTTTTTTAACTTCTTTGAAGAATAAAAATGTTTGTGTTCAATTACACTACAATCAGAATCTGGGATTTTGATTGCAAAAAAAACAAAACAAAAAAAAGTCGCAAAAACAATTGTGAAATCCTGGAGGGCAAGTCCACTGGAGTAGAAACCACAAGATTCGCTATAGATCTGGACTGGACTGAACTGTGATCGTTGATGTGGATTTACAAAAATATAAGACTGCAATATTATAACAGCTTGGGTCATAAATAATCTGCATTTTTATCTCTACTGTCCTTCTACAATACAAATAGCCCACCCGTCTCACTGAGCTTCCTAAATTCCATCACTAAGGTCACCATCTATTATAGATTATATTAATTGCATAAGGCTGAAAAAGATCATTTTCAAAGCAAAATCCAGACAGATTTCCAGACTTTTCAGCATTTTTACAATTCATCTTGTATCGTCTGAAAAGCAGTCCTGTGTTTTCATCCGTTGGTTCCACCATGCTGTAACAGGGTTCAGCTTCTACAGGTCTCGTACAGGACCAGTGTTTCCACCCGGACCAACTTAAATCAGCTCCGTTATGGAACAGAGTATTCTATTGCAGATTCAGTTTAGTTCGTAAAAATGACTAAATCCAGCAGATTTAGGGCTTTGTTTGGGATTTCAGACTAAATTCAGGAAGCAAACATCCGATTAATCTACGTTTAGTTTACAGACCAAAGGGAAGTGAAGTCGTTCTCATGTTAGTTTGAGTTTGAGAGTGAAACATCAGATACTGAGGAGGAAATGTTAAATCAACTAAGAAAATATAAGAAATTAGAAAAAAAAAATATCCCCATTTTATACTTTTTTTCATACTTCTGTTGACTTGGAGATGATAAAAGCAAATATACTTTTAATGACTGCATTGGGACCCTACATATTACAATACTGTCTCATGTATTGCCAACACCAAGAATTCTGATCCAAAAACACAATTCGTTACAAAATCCTGACCTCCGAGTTCTTGTCTAATCATCACCTTTTACCTTTGACTTCTGCAGTCGCATCAAACGTCTACGATGAATACCTGACAACAAGACAAGAGGCGGACTGCTAACCTCAGAGTTTGATGCTATAAAGATGGAGTGAAAACGCTCTAGAACTTTCTCTGTGAACCCGTCTCTATTGGTGTCGGGGTCTGGGTCCGAGCAGAGCCAGTGTAGCCAGAGGCTGATGGGAGCCAGAAGCAGCAGATGCTAACATTGATCAAGAGTTAAGGCTCATCAATAAATCAGCGGCTAACGGGGAGCTGAGGTGTGAGGCTAGTAGCGTGGGGACAGGGCTAGCGGAACGCCAGTGGACTGCTAATGAGGCAGCTGGGCTCCTGCAACCATGTTCTTCTCTAATACTTATTTGGGCGACAAAATGACCAAATATGGACATCCTGTCCTCGGCCCAGTCATGGAAAATGCTAACTAATATTGTTTTTCTAGGGCTTCAGATGACAGAGTTTCCCAGAGCGCCGTGTGTGATCCAAGCTCACTCACATATACACATACAAACACCCCGGCAGGCCAAGCTGGGAAAACACTGTGGCTTGGGACCGCTGTGTGCCCCTGGGGCCCATCAGTTGGGGCCAATCATCCACATGTTGACTGGACCAAACCTGACTCTTCACATTCAGATGATTCTACATCTGTTGCAGTGCTCTCTGGTTCACACCCTGCTGTCCACTTTAGGACCTTCTGTCCCTTAAAAGGTTTAATAATTCATATTTATGCCCAGATGGCTGATGGGAAAACTATGGACAAGCACAGTGATGGTGGACACACCAATAAGATGGATGGATATTTGATAAGGAATGGATGGACGGACAGATGGATATATAATCTTGTTAAAACTTGTATTATTTCTCAGTTATTTCTGAAATGCAATCAGTCCAGTCATGTTACTGATTAGCTCTGAAAACTTCAGTAAAATCTCTCAAACACATAAAGCAACAGTTTGGTTTTTCAAGCAGGCTGCAAAATCACAAAACCTTACCAAGTCATTTTACTCCAGTTTCTACTGCAAATATCTTAGTACACTTGAAATAAGATACAACTAACTTACAAATAACATTTCATCAGGATATAAGAGCTTGTTTTGAGTCAATTCTTTAATATTGACGTGTTTTTGAGTTACAAAATGTTCAAAGATGGCAGGAAATTTGAAAATATCACTTGATAATTATGTGTTATTCAAAGGTTGAAGATTAATACTTGAACACCAACTATAAAGTCTTAAAAAATGCAAACATTTAAAAAAAGACTTAAATAAACAAGAAATGCTTAGCTTATAATATACTAAGAGAACCCCTGTTGAGGAATTATTAACTTAAAGCCAGCTCCTATGTCTTGCTGAAATGTTATTTGTAAGCTAGTACAGTTGAAAAAAGGTCAAACAAAGATATTTGCACTAGAAAGTGGACCAAATATTCTTGGTAAGATTTTGTGTTTCTGCAGTGAAAAAGTCACCGTCCTCCAGCTTTCCCATAAGGAGGCAAGAGCTGGCTTTTGAACCAATCAGAGCCTCCGTCACTAAAACAGTTGTAAACAGTGAAAAGCGGCTGAGCTCCACATTCAACCAGCAGAAGCAGAAGCAGGCGTGCTTTCTGCTCAGCGGCCTCCATCATGGAAACATTGCATCATCACTCCTTAGATAAAGACCCACCAAACTACAGTCAGAATAAAACTCATATTTATGTTAACCAATCACCTTCCAGGAACCAAGACCACAGAAATCCCCTCAAATCCTGAGTGTAATGCAGACATGTACCATGTGAAGCAGTCCTAGTTACAGGGACAGTCCCTGTGAGTAAGATAAAAGGTGCATGTTGGTGTTGAAATGCATGAATACAAATTTAGACCAAAAGGTGCAAACAGCCAACAGCAGATTTTCCATAATCTTCACATCATAAACCATTTAAACATGGACCAATCACAGCTTAATTACACCGACTACACTACATAGGAAACACTTTTCCTCTAATTTCATAAACCTGCACAACCTGAAGTTGGTCTGTTACAATAAAGCACAGCAGCAGTCATGGTAGTAATGTGAAAAGATGAAAGTTGAATAATTTAGTAATGCACTATACACTGGAGACGTTTTTTTCCTCCACACACCAATTTATAACAGAACAATTTGTCTTATGTTTTTACAGGAATCTAATTTCTATTCTGAACTTCATTTTATTAGAAAAGAGAAAATTAAGCTAAAAATTCAGCTGTTGGAGCACAACAGAACAAGCTCTCTTCTGATTGGGTGGTTTTAGGAATGAAAACTGGGCCAAAGTTTGCATTTGGTTAATGTTGATCAAAAAAGGATTTTGAATTTAAAATGGATAAAAAAAAAAAAAAAATTAAATTACTACATTTTAAATAACTGGAACAAAGCCATATAAAAAAGGTCATCAGCAGTGATGTCAGTAACGCATTACTGACGTCGGACCACTTTTTTCAGTAACGAGTAATCTAACGCGTTGCCATTTCAAATACAGTAGTTAGACTACAGTAACTTATCGAAATCACTCTGCGTTACTGTTTTCTTCTGTAATTTAATTTTATTTCCTATACGCGTCTTGGGGAGTGGCCACCGTTTCCATGCGACAAACAAACGCCCTAAAATCCTGTTTATAGTTTTCCAGACAATACTGGAACACACAAAAACGCGCACAAATTATTTTATTTTTGTACTGTTTCAACCATCAAACAATCTTTCCTTCTTATAAGTGGAGATACATTGTTGACGTTACCATTTTAAAATAAGTTGCAATTAAGTTTTGGCAAAGATCAATGTAATTTTCACAGGTGGTGGAGGGTTGTTGTTAGCAGCTGCTGAAAGTAACTAAAAAAAGTTACTTTTAATGTAACTTAGTTTCTTTCCAAATCAAGTAATCAGTAGTCTAACTAACTTGCTTTTTCAAGGAGTAATCAGTAATCCAATTAAAGTTACTATTTAAAAGTAACTATGCCATCACTGGTCATCAGTAGAGTTTATTCTCTAAAACCTTCCAAAATGTACATACATTTTCTGCTTAAGCCCAGAATAATTTTGACACATATGTGTTGCCAAAACTTATGGAGCAACAGTTTCTTGCCTGTTTTTGTACAATCACCAGGTGGGAATAAAATTCAGACAAATGTACCCAATTCAATTTTTTTTGTCTGTTATTATAGTCCAATACAAATGTTTTCTTCATGCAGCGCTTCCATTGAAATAAGAGACAACATGGCCTCCTTAGGAGAGAGTCGAGGAAAAGTCAGGATGTTATGAGGACGTTGAGATGACAAGAAGATGAAAGGGAAAGAAAAAAGCATTTAAAAAGTGTTGTATCTTCTGGTGAAGCCTACTGTACACCCAACAATGGCTCTTTGTCTAGCTTCCACCGTCCTGCAGTTACAGCACAGGCACCGGGCTCAGAACCCAGTCCATGTGACCGTTGAGACCCCAGGCATGTGGGCCCGCTTCATCCAAACACCAACAAGCCATTTATTACTCGAGATCTGCCATTTCCAGCCACTCCGGTCTCATGATGCAGTTTGTGGAGATTACAGTCAGAAATCCTTCATAATAATGTTAACTTCTCCAATAACCGGGTCGTGTTGCAAAAAAAAAAAACTAAACGGCTTTGGACAGAAAGACAGGAACGATTCAGGTCTGGAAGATCAACCAGCTGAACGCCGAGAGTCAGAAGAAAGAATCTGCTTGGTGTTTTCAAAGCGCCTCACGTTTTCCAGGCAGGATTCCTGTTAGCGGGCCTTTCTGGTGCCAGGGTGTTCAGCCAGATACACAAGCTGCTCATTGAACTGTATCCCGCTCACTTCCAACACACACCAACTCTGGGACTTCACCCGGTTGCTACCAACAACAATTACCCCTCCTCTGTGGATACATGAATGGACAGAATTCTCCACCTCATCCTCTTCTTTCTTCCCAAGTCCACTCTCCCACATCTATCCCTCCATTATTCTCCCACTTCCTCCAACAAATCTTTCCTGTTCCAACTGTGAAAAAGGAGTGTGTTCATTTACACTGTTTAGAACTCTTTTCACGTCCTCTGCAACTTCCAATTTTCCCAGAGCGGAACTAAAGTGAATGAATGAATGAATGAATGAATGAATGAATGAATGAATGAATTGTTGGGAAACTAAACTCCTACAAATCGCCAAGAACCCAAACTCACTCTACCTTTATATGACTTGACTGTTCTACAAGTCTTTAAAAAGAAACTTTGTCACAATATTTGTCGAGTTTTCCATGTCAACTTGTCCTTTTCCATTCCAATTTTTAAATCTACTATTTCCAAGTTTTCCTCCAAGAGTTGAAAGCTTTGAATTTGACAACCAAATATCCAAAAACAGAAAGAGAAATGCAGACTAATCAAGTTCTTGACCTCAAAGTCTTAAACCGCCTCCTACATTTTCAGGACGTGTGGAGAGATCAATGGATGAATTTGGTCTTTGAAGAATGAACCATTGTCTCTTTGTATTGCTAAAAGTGTAGGTAGTGAAGGATTCATTCTGAGGGGGATTCCTGTTGAGGTTTTCTATAGAAATCCCAACGAGGCAAAGCAAAGAAGCAAAACAAGCTGTTTTCTAGAAAATCCAGAATGGGAAGACCATTAGGACTGCAAAAAAAGAATCTTCAAAACTTTGCTTGTGCTGAAAAACATGAGGTACTGAGAGTAAGCACTTTCCAAATAAACTTTAAAGTACGGATAGTCCTCCCGAACTGGGTTTCTTGTTGTGGGTTTCTAGGCAAAATCAGTCAGGTGAAAACATCCAGAAGAATAACCAGGGATGCACTAACAAATCAGCTCCTTAATTTCGGAAGATTATCAATTGTTCTATACTTAGGCATGAAATCAATCTTATCAACTAATCTCATCTACCCCCACAAAGGTCCTAACATAAGACATTCCGTCTTTTTGCTCTGCCATGAGAGAGGGCCGACTGACCTAGTCAACAGGTCACATCTGACCAAAAGGCCGGTCTGATTTTTTTTTTAATACATCGGTGATTGGCCGGAAAACTGCAATTGGTGCACCCCTAGGTATAACTGACTACTGGCCGTCTCGCCGATCCAAACTGAAAACACCGTACAAATTACCAAAAAAGGAGTTACAAAGTTAGATCGGTTGGAATATGAAGTTCTTAATGTAAACCAGCCACTTTGCTTTTAAGAACGAATGAACTTACAGAGACTCCTCCTGAGGCGGGAGTCCCGTTGAGATTTCCTTGACAACTCCAGTTAGAAAAAAAGAGGCAGACCAACTGGATGCCTACTCAATCTGGACCAAGATTTAGGAAGCTTTGATTGGAAGTACTGAAGAATGAATGGCTGAACGATGGTAGCTAGACTTGAAAGGGAAATTCAAGAGTCACCATTAGTGGGCAACCAATGTAATCTGGGAATATCATCAGCTCTGCCAAGAAGCTTGAAAGTTTTGATTGCTAGAATGTTTCCAGAAAGTCAGAGTGCTATCTACAAAACAAACAGATTGACGCAAGGAGGGACAGACTGGCAGTCACTGAAAGAGATTTCTGTTGAGGTTCCCTGGTCAAGTTCATCTTGGAAAAGGTCAAGAAGCAGATCTAGCAACAGCTAGGAATACAGTCAAAAACATCTGAACAGCTTTGATTTAGAGAAAGATGCATACACTTGTCGAAATACCCCATCTCCAAACCAATCTGGGAGATTTCTTGGTAAATTTATATGTGGAGAGGGTGCACAAGTGGATCTAAAGGTCAAATTTCCCAAAGAGGAGCCGAAAACATTGGCAGACTGAATTCACCTGGATGGATGACTGGATTTAACATAGTAATTCCTACACTCTAAATCTAAATGCAAGCACTCTGAATTTAAAAGTAAATTTCAAATACATTTTATATTTAAAAACCAAATTAAAGAAAGACAACATGTTAAAGGCATTTAAATTGGAAATATCTATAACAAACAGTTTTTTTCTACCTCTTCTAGTTGTCCTACTGGCATTACTGGAGTTAGACACTATAGCTGAGTAGGAGTTATGGTTAGCATCTCGTACTCTACGTCACTCTGCCATAACGGCTCAAGCATTTAGGAGCTGGATTTTATCACCTCTTGGATTCGTCATGGAACATTTTGAGCTTTTCATTCAGCAGAAGAGTAGAGGAAGAGGAAGCATGTAGTTCGGACATTCTGAAAGGAAATGTTCCACTGCTGAGCAACAGGCTTGTGGAAAAAAAAACAAGCTCAACAAAAGCAAAAACTTTCGACTCCGATTATGTGAGAAAAGGGGCAGAGATTAGGAAAAGGAGGAAGCGACGACTAGCGACGCAATAATCAGATGAATGAAAACGCAACAGTAAGGCAGCGGGAGCTACAGATGAAGGTGGGAGAAAAAGGAAAGAAGTACACTGTGTTCTGAAACAGACAAGGGGCAGTGTGCGACGAAATCCTGTTAATACACGATGACTGCCAAGCGGAAAGAATGTTAAATCCTTTAGAAAGGGGAAGGAAAACAGGTAGAGAGAGAACAAGAGGGGAAATGGACTGAAAACAAATAAATGTGAAGGTCTAGTCCGAAACCCCTTTGGCTGAGATTAGAGGTGGCCAGGGGGCTGACGGTCTGTCAGTTTACGCTGGGAAAAAAAACCCCAGAAAAATAAGCAGCTGAAGGGCTTTAATCTGGAACGTGTTGTTGTTCTAAAGTTCCCTTTCTCTGTTTATTTAGCAGATTGTTCTACTGTGGATTTATTTGTTCTCAGTCAACTCTGGAACTCAGAAACTACACACAAGGACATTTCTCATCAGCTTTCAAATGCACAAAAATACAACTTTATGAAGAAACCAAGGACATCTCTGCATAGTTTTCTAAATCCAGACTGAATCATGAAAAATACTACAGAGATCAGGGCCCTGTAAAAATAACACTATGTGGTTCAGAGTTCCCATATAGCCAAGATACCAGTTCCATTATCTTTAACTAGTCCGGAGCAGCTCAATCAACTTTCATAACAGGCTCCTAGAGCAAACATCTCAAAGTACAAGGCGCCATCAAAGAGCATCTCAATGAGCATAACTCTAGATTATAAAAGGAAATAAAATTAGAATCATGCCAAGCTTTTTGCTTTAGTTTATCAGGTTTTCCCACCTGATAGTCCACTAGACTTGGTTTTATTATGAACCAAAGTTGCAACATTTGTTCTATTTCCAGCTGCTGTGGTTCTCTTACACACCACACAAACCCTTTGAAAAAGCTTTTCTACCCCTTTCCTGTGGGGGCGCTGCACCAAGAACCACATGTAAACCTCAGAAGAAGTCACTGAGCGCTACTTCCTTTTTCTTAAAATGTAAACAAAAATAGAGTGGCATAACATTTTTGGGGTTGTAGGATTTGTCTTTTATCTTTATTAAAAGACCACGAGTCATTTCTCCCGCTTGTACTGGACTCTTGTGTTTGCTTTGGTTGTATTTACTCAGAATGCCCTGCGCTATAGTCCGCTTCCTGCTTTTGGAGCGGTCTCTGGTCCACTTGCCATTCACAAATGCATTCGAACAGCACCAGATTTCATCTAAACCGAACCAAGACCAAGGTTTGTAGGTGGACCAGAGTTCGCTTTTTTTGGTCTGCATTAGAGTACGATTAAAGATTCACACTTCCCCAAACAAATGAGACTTTCTAGGCAAGTGAGCTAAAGTTGGATTAGAACAGACTAAGCAAGGCTGATGGGAATGCAGGTTTGGAGTACGAGCATCAGTACTTTGTTTTGGTAGCTCAATCAGGTGACTGATTAGTACCAACGCATTTCCATCCTCCATAGCAGTCTTTTCCACTGAAGCCAAATCTAACCTTGTCTAAAGTGCGACTTTGAATTCCCAGGTTGGCTAAATTTAGCACATACTGTAGGAAAAACAACAAACTTCACAAAAAGAGTAGAACGGACTGAAAAATCCATGCGATTTAAGCTCATTTGAATTAAGTTGTGATGTATGAATTATTCAGTAAACCCCCTCCAAACCTCCCTTCCCTTACGACTGCTGAGCACTAGGTCTGCAGCTTGTGCCACCCTGCCCTCATTTTGTTTCAGATCTCATCAGCGATCCGCTTCACATCTTTCCAACTAAAAAACGCAGTTGATTAACCGAGACGTCCGGCTGGTTGGGTTTTAAAAAAAAGAAAATATTACGTTTAATCAGCATCTTGGGCGGGTTGAACTATCCGCCTTTTCCCCTTATACCCATCTGCAGTCAAGTTCCTCAACAGTGGCAATGCGGCAACTGGTGCCTTATGTCTCAACCCCCTCCACCCATCTGCTTCACACCTCCCTTTCTAGAGCCCCCTCCTAGCTCACTTGGTTTAGTGTTTTTATCGCCCAGTGTTGTGGGGAGGTTGAGGAAACTGCTAAAAAGGCAGCGAAGAGGGAAATCTCATATTTAAAACAAGGCAGAAGTCCGAAAAAACAAGGAGGTGGGGGTTGGGGCACATCGGGAGTCTCGTCATACATGTGCACCCAATAGCCCAGATCTCCTTAATTATAGCCAGACCAGTTCTGGCAACAAGACGACCACCTCGTTCACATTTGGCTGTATTTACCAGAGAAGAAAAGGAGGGGAAGCAGAGAAGAAGAAGAAGAAGAAGGGGTTGCTGTGGGGAAGAGGGTGGACGTTGGATGGGGGCAGGGCATGGCTTTGATCTCATTTGGGAGCAAGCAGCAGAAGCCAAAAAAACTCAGGACGAGAAAGCCTGAAGATGTAGCCCAGAACGAGGAATTCCGTCTTCACATCTCCCGCCAGACCGGCTGGATCCCGTCTCCCACCACCACCACCCGCTTCTCTGTCTCTTCATCCCCACTGGGGGGTAAATCTGAAATCCGCAGAATGGCAGGGTGTGGCGGCAAAGATCAGTTTCATCCTATGGGCGATTCAAGTTGATGGAAAACGGACAGGAGGCGGTTTTGATGTAGCAGGATGGTCACAGAACCCATCTAAAGGATGGAAATTACACCTAAAAACAAATTCAAGTTTAGGAGAAACACTAAACTGCTGGTGGGAAATCTCAGTAAAATAAAATTAAATAACGTTTTTATGACTGTTTTTTTCTCTCTATATGCTGTAAAGAATCAATACTATAGAAAAGCAGCCATATTCCGCCTCCTTACAAGGAGGGGACTCCAGACAAGCCTGACATAAAGCAGAACAGTCACACAAAAAAAGCTGCAACCGGAATACACAAACTAAATCACCTCAATGTTTCAGAGAAGCAAAACAAAAAAGAAAAAAAACTTCTTATGAGACTTCCTACATGTCAGGCATCATTTTCCAAGTTTGGCAGCCACTTGAAATAACATTTTTCGCCTGAAAGGAGAACTAAAAGTTCTGCCCTCCACGCTTTGACGCCCGTTATTTTCTCCATTCTAGCAGCTTTTATTTCCACTAAAGCGGGCAAACTTTGACAGCCAAAGGCGGCGGAGAACATCCCGTTATGTAACCCGACACCGAGCAGCAGTTTTCCGAAGGGACCCCATCTCTCTTCCTTTTCGGGAAAGCACGAAAACTTCTCAAACACCTCCAGCAGGCATCGCCTCAGACAGCCCCAAAATGTGCTCAGTTTGAGGGGCTTTCTGCTCAGCGAGGTTTAAAACAGCGGGCATTTTGACACGAAAGTGCGGCTTATCTCTCCGCACGTTGGTCTCCACCTCCTTTTCGACCAACATCGATTTGCAGACACTTGTTAGAATGTCGTCTAAACTTTTAAACAGCGAACGGAACAGGAAAAATATAAATATATTTATATATACTCACCCCTCTTCCCATGGTTGCAAAGATTAATTTTCCCCTCTTCAAGTAAAATTGGTCAAATTAAACTCTGCCTTAAAAAAATATATACAATAATAAAAAAAATCTATCAAAATAAAATTAACTCCTGGATGCGCTCGGTATTTATTTTTTTTATTAATATTTTTTTATTTTTTTATCTTCAGCACGTGTCACTCCTTCTGAGCGCACATCCGAGCTCGCGAACCGCCGCGGCAGAACCTCTTATAGCTGGTGTTCCTTCCTTTATGACGTCGACACCATTTGCCATGGTAACCCCCACGGAAAGAGGCGGGGCTTCCTCCATTTTTTTCATTTTTTCCCCCCCATTAAAACCATGCGCCACATACACATGGTACGCATAACATCATACCATGTGCTACTGCGAATTTCAGAAGAAAATACAGGTCCGGGGTTTTTCTTTCAATATTTGTCACACCTTGAGCGATATTCCAGTTATTTATTTTGTTCAAAGGGCTAATTCAAAGGTTGAATAAATACAAAATCTATAATAAAAAAAAAATTCAGTACAGAGAATTCAATATCAAAGAAGGCAAACTGACTTGGAATGTTATTTCAAGAGTTATTTCTATTTCATAGCTGAAATAGCATATTGTTCAGAGATCTGAATCCAAATATGTGCATGGAAAGTTGAGTGGAAGGAAAAACTGGGTTAGACAAAGCTGTTCAAAAGACGAGGGTAATCACAGACACGAGAAGAAGCAAATCCTGTCCAAGATTCAAGGGAAGGTCTGACCAAAAGGAGTAGAAGACTGTTCTACGGGTCCAAACTCTTCCTATGAGATTTTCTGTATTTGTGACAATTTATTTTTTACAGCGTTTTCAAGCAAAGAACAGAGAACAAAGTGATTTGAAGCCAAAGTGACTACATTAATTTGAAAAAAAGAGACCCTTTTACCATCTGATCACCTCAAATAACCCGTAGATTGCTTTTGGGTGTATGCATGTTTTGCTAATTAGTTGTAAAAAAAAAAAAAAACAACTAAAACCTTCAAACTGAAGTGTTTAGTTGATGTGTTTTAAAGTGACAATAAATCTTAAATTTAGACATGAGATGTAAATGGATGAGGAAAACAAAATTTGACTAGATTTTTCTTTAAATGTCACACTTTTTAATAATAAAAAAAAGGAAAGTATCATACTATCACATCCTCCGAACACCAACTTGTACTACAGTATTCATGACATCATTATATGGAAGACATTGTAGATAAATGACGAAAACTGCACCTTTAGTTACATTCTAAGACGGTCACAGAATGAGGTAGATGTCTAGGAACAAAATAACTGACAGATGTCTTGCTGGTGGCTTTGTTTTTATTATTTTACCCATAAAAAGTAAATGAAACCATTTTTATATATCCATATTTATACCAATGACTTTCATGACAAACATGTAAAGCAATGGCCTGCATTTCAATTTAATACGTAACTTTTGAAACATGCAAACGTTTTCAAAAAGTTTGATTTAGGTCTGTAGTTTTAAATAAGAAGGGTCAAGTAGTCAGCATGCACTACGGATGGAAACACTATTCATGTAATTTAATTTTTAAAAAAATAAATGGACCTAGCTTTGTGCATTGGTGCTCAGACATCTTGGAACAGGAAGTGGCCATCTCCAAACTGTTTACACAAAGATGGGAGCATGAACTTGCCCAAAAGTGTTGCACGAAAAACAGCGGCATTTCTTTAATAGTGAAGACATTCTAAATATTTTAAGCGTATCTAAGGAGGTTAAACATTCATTGTTGTTTTGCTTTGTTTTACGGAGCAGACAATGAGAGGGTTTTTTGCTAACCTTATTGGTCTGGTCATAAGATGTTGCAGAAACCCAAATTTCAAGTCTAATTCAAGTATTTTTTTGAATGCCAAAGCCTGTCTGAGTGTAGTTGCTGCATATACCCATCCTCTTAATGTGTGATCATCTCAAACTGTTTGCAGTAAATCTTGGCAATGTGGAGGAATGGGAAACAGAGAGAATTATGAATATGTAGCTGAAAGAGCTGTTATTATGGCGATAAGGACAGGAATCTCTGAGGAATTCTTCAGAGGCCATGCAGAAACAAAGCCACAAAGACATTTCTGAATGGCCAATGAATGCGACTGGTCTAAAGGTGGGTTACGGTTGCCGTTTCTCAAAGAGAACAACTGGTTGTCTTCTGCTGACAACAAAATGCGCTCAGGACTATATTTAAACTGGAATAGGTTTAAAAAAAACCTGCCAGGAAGACAGTACAGCCAACACACTGTCGCTATGCATCTACACCTCTCCCGGCCGAACAGCTGGGTGCGCAGACACCTCCTTCCCCCTGCTGCTTTGACAAGGTTGTCGTGTGCCGATAGCGGGCAACTAACTTCTGCAACCTCTCAGCCTCTAAATCCAGAGCGGGTAAGGCAGACTTAGCCTTGAAACGCAGAAGACGCACCACTCTGTGTTTCTTAGCCAGTAGGTAATATTGCTTTTTATAGGCTCCTAGTAGCTCTGGAGTCCCCTGAAAGTTTCCTTCTCTTTGTGTTCCTTTAACACAATGCAAATAGCTCTAGTCTACTCCCTGACCCGAGGACCATCTCTACAGTGGTTAAAGGATCCATGCTGAGGGGCCACATTGTTAATCAACTGGTTTGTTCTGTAGTACGGCACAGCAAGGCAGCAGCAATGCCCTTGTGGCTATTTGCATGTGTTCCAGGAGCTCTTAAACCCTTTGATTCCTCAGTACAAATGAGAGATTTAGGCTTTCATCCCCGGATCTGCTGTAAGCCTGAAACAAGACGCATTATTCTGTCACTTGTTGCGTTTTGCACGGCCAGCGGCGAACTTCTTGAACTCTATGGTTATTTTTTGAAATCGCCAAGGAAATCTTGCATCGTCATCCACTCCTGCCTGCTGCTTCTGACAAGTGACCTTCTTGTACAGGCCGAGCCCACTGCCACAGCGCTATTGTCTTCTGATGGGTAGACGGGCCACTCGGCATCAGCCTTTCTCGCATGTAATCAGGTAGCCTTGAAGAGCCTGACAAGATCAACCCAAGATAGACCAAACGAGCAAAGGAAGACTTCACTGCGTCTGTTTTCTGAGACGCCGACGCATGATTTCCTTGGTTCTGCGCAGAAAAAGCAAGAATAAAAACATAAAAACAGCAGGCGGGCCTGAAAGACAGATGGACACGCGGCAGAGATGCGACTGCATTGTGTGCACAGGCTCATCTGCATGCAGACGCAAGGAAACCTTTCTGTTTATGGGTAGTCAAGCATGTGCCGTAACTGTAGCTCACGTGTCGCCGGCGTTCTTCTATAAATGGCCCAGATTTTATTTAGATGCTCAAGAGAGGAGAGAGAGAGCGAACTCTCAAATAGGGTTGCGATGGCAACAAGCACGTTCGGTGGGGGGAGGGGAGGATTATGAGGAGCGGGGAGCGGTGGTGGTGGGGTGGAGGCATGATAATGTTGGCGTCTCTTTGCAATCGTTTCCCTTCAAAATGAGAGAAGATGAATCCAAGAGCCGCGTTTCGTGATTTCACTACGCATTGAGAAAATTAATTGAGGAAACTGGAGAAGCCAATAAATCTGCTGATCTTCCTGCTCCCACTTCTTCCCGTCCTCTTTATCACATCAACTTGCTTCCTTCACCATCCATCAACCTCATTCTCTCCCTTCCGTCTGTTTCCCTCCGCATCCCTCCATCCTTTTGTCTGCAGATTCCTCTTGCCCGTCTCGCAGCCGCTCGCTCGCCAGCGAGGGAGAGAAACCCGATTGGCTGCTGGGAGTCCTCCGTCTTCCGCAAATGGAGATCTGAACGGTTTCGAGGGATAATCATCGTAATGGCTCGAGTGTTTCCCCCTCGAGTATGTGTGAACAGTGAGGCCAGCCATCTGCTGGCAGGTTGGCACGACGATGGAGTACTATATGTGTAGGCGAAGAGGAGGAGAGGGGCATTCAGGATGAGCATGGTAAACACACAGGAGATAGCCAACAGCGGGCTCACTTCATTTTCACCCAGGGTCCTCTTTGCATTCGCGGTCAAATGAGCAATCCATTGCAAACACTATCGTGGCACACTGGCCCTTCAGATAATGGACACAAACAGGCACGCAGTCTCTGCCGACAGGCGGCGGAGGAGAAAGATAAATGGGCAGAAGAAAGTTCACTGTGAACACATTCATGAAAAGAATCTGTTCCAGACTCAAATATGCAAACTTTGAAACTTTTAAAAGACAAATGTGGACAGATGGATAAATGAATGGATTGATGGATGGAGCAAAAAAGACGAGTGTCTTCAGAGAGAATGTTAAGGACACGTTTTATTGGAACAACAAATAAATTAAGAGGCTCTTAATTTATCCATGCTTGGTTTTTCTCTTTGTGCTTGTTGGCTGTGGCATTTCAAACAAATATGTAACATGGCAGCAAATAAATGATGAAATATGAGTCTTCTTTTGCTTCTGGCCCGACTCAGTAGTATGTCTCCAGTTCCACCCAACCTACAAATAGAGTAAACACAATTAACTAAACGTTGTTTGGCCTTTACATCGTACAAGTTTTACAGTCAGAGGCTGACCAACAGGGCCGGTCTAAAATCCTGGATGTGGGATGTCAGTGAGTTAGAGAATAAAAAAAAACCTTACTAGGAAGAAAAATGTGTCCTAAATTAGAGGCAATGTAGTGAGAATTTTATGAGGAAGATATCCTTGAGGGACAGGAGACCCTGTGGCCTCTGTCACGATACAGCAAGTCAAATATTCATCATTATTTAGGAAGGACATGACTAGATGGGCTGACCCTATATAGGTACATAACGGAAAAGAGGAAGACATTTTTAGAGATTAGAATACAACCTAAGGTCACATTTTATCCTAATTTGTTCCTTAGGTTATAATGATTTGTGTGTATATGAGAGCAACAACTGTTCCATCATGTACAAAGATGCTTTAAAATAATATCAACTTCACATCGGTGTAACTTTTCCAGATCCAGTCATGCCGCAACGACAAATCTCAGGCCGATTCCTTTACAGTACGACTCGCACGCAAAATTACTGCATTCCAATTGAGAACAAGTGACTACTTAAAGGAACCCCAAGTTGTTAACCCAGTAACGCAAAGCTATTGGGACACAGGGCCAGAGGCGGTGTGAAGGGGCGGGATCAGGGGTGGACATAGTTGCATGGGTGGGGCTTGGGACCCGTTGACACCTGCTTGTATTTCTAGTTTCTTTTGACTTTTTGTGATAGATCCAAACAATAGAACCTATTAGATCCTATCCATGCTGAGGAAAAGCATGGACAGGAAGCTGGTCAGAGCTAAACGTCCTGCAGGACTAAACAGCCACAGCTGCAGCAGGAAGCTCCGTCGGCTGGACTTATTTTGATGTGCCGATGCGAGAGGCCAGCGGCGCTCAGCGATCAGAGCCGTGGGGCTCAGATGTAGCGCCTCCGTCAAACAAACAAAGGAAGCAGTAAAAGAAGCAGCTGAATCAGAACCAGGCCCCTGCATACAGTCCCTGCCGAGCCTTGTGGGTGGAAGAGGGCACCAACAATGGCCGGGTTGGAGGGTTCTACTCCCACAGGGGGGGCTGTCGCCATCTGCTGCAGTTTTACTTGTGTGTTTGCCATTATGGCTGCAATATTAGACACAACTAGAGCCAGGACTAGAAGGTAGCCAGTTTCTCCTCATGCTGAGTGTTTGTGAAGGTATGAAAACTAAAAGTCTTACCTCCTGGGCTGCGTCTGAGGATATATCTTCTAACTTCATCGTAGAGGAAGATGAGGAAGGAGTATGGGAAGGCACAGAACCACCAAGAAGGCCTGAGGTGTTAGACAGACGGCGAGAGAGAATTAAAACCAGAATGTGACAAAAACAAACAACACAGATCAGAGTTTGTTCCAGCAGAAAGATAAGAGGAAGGAAGAAAGATGCTAAATAATATGAAGGAGTCATGAGTTGCTGAGTCTGATGTGTTCTCCCTGCTTTCTGATTTTCCTCAAAGAATCTCATAGAACTAAAGCTCTTCATCCTGCCTCAGAAGTGGAAATTACTGGAGCCAAGACATAATAGCCACTATTCTTTATGGAACATATCAAAGAGAAAAAAAGCATAACTACTCTTAGTTAAAAGCCAGCCCCGGAAAACAAGCATCTGGAAGGGCTTTCAGAGTGGATTAGAGAATAAGAAAACCTCTGAAAGCAGAAATGAGCAGAAAAACAGCATTATTAGGGATTACACTTCATGACAAATTGCAATTAAGAAAAGGGAAATGGTTGAAGCCATAAAGACAGAAGAAGGCTTGATCGAAACAAAGTGTGGGTGTGTGTTTTTCTCACTTAAGAGGGTACATTCTGAGGGCCACATCCATGCCTGGACAGTATGACAGGAAAGCAGCCAGAGCTGTCTCCTCAAAGAGTCCGAAGATCAGGATGCGGTTCCTGTTGGGAGAAAAACGGCGTATCCAAAGGTTTTCTTCCATTTTTAAGTTTTAAAAGAATCAGTTTCTGGTCTTTGGTATGACCTGAGGACAGGGTGTCTCCTAGTGTATTATAGGCCTGGCGGCCCGCCATGCTTCACTAGCGCCACCGCCAGGCTAAGCCTTTCTTGTTTATGATTTTAGAAAAATAATAATATATATATATATTTTTTTTAAAGCCGGATTGCAAGCGTCTCTGTTGCTCTGAGCGTTTCACTGGCGGAGCGGATTTATTCCTAAAAGATATGTTTAGAGAAAATAGGTTTATAGTTTATGTATTTAAAGACGGACCAATCACACAGCGGTGTGATTGGTCCGTCTCATATCTGTGTTGCCGGTTGCTCGGAGCGTTAGCAGTTCACGAACCAGCGCTAACCTCATCATGCAGGTTCTTTCGCCCTCTCCTCGCAGTCACGCATCACGCTGATTTTATATTCTTATTTTTTTAGTATTATTTTTACATGATGCGTCAAACCATATGAAATGCTTTGTCGACTTAGCAAGTTTTCTGGGGGAAACCCTGTGAGGATAATTATGAAATGTCTGCAATATTCCATCGAAAGCTGGTACATACCTGATAATTAACTTTTAAATGCTACTTTTAAAATAAGAAATAAATTCAATCCAGTGGTGGGCACTGCTAACTTAGCTGCGCTAACCCTATGGCACTCTACCAGCATGGTATTTGGAGAAGCTAATGCTAAATCAGTAAACCAACACTGTAACTAGGGGAAGCTAATGCTAACGTGCTAAATTCAACCATATTGATGCGCACCCACTTCAAGGAGATTGAGAGGAAGCTCTCAAAACATTGTTTATCTGAAATTTTCCATGGATTTGTTTAATTAAAATCTCTGGTAGTTTGTCCATGTAATTGCTTAATCTTTTGTATACCTCATTTGTTTATTTGTGGTCTACTAGCCATTTGCAAAATACAGTAAATTAGGGCATTCGGGAAAAATTTACTTACGGTAAACTCAGCACACTTAACATTTTTAAATTTAGTAGAAGCTTTGCTATTAGCACATTAACTCATCAGTAGCAGTGTACCCATCAGTGCTGTAATCTCTGTTTTATACCAATACCAACACACCTTTATAACATCTACACAGTAAAGCAAACACCTAACATGTCATCTGTACAAGTTTTGTGTTCCCTTACAATGACTGCCAGTAAGTATTTATAGAGGTAAAACAACAAATGGCCAAGAATGAGACTTGGGGGATCCCTCAAGTAATACAGAAACAAAGCCTAAGCATGGTTTTAATAATGATTTAACAGCATCATTATTAAAATGAATTTCAGTGGCTTTAGTCTTAAGTAGATGCCAAATCTACGTACTTCATTCCTTGCTGCATAATAGAGTTCCTCCTGGTCTTACAGATGATCAAATCGGCCCACTGGACGATCACAATACTGGTGAAGAAAGCTGTGTGGCAGGTGAACTCAACGATCTTTCTTCTCTCGTATGTCTGGAGCACACAAATTAGGAACAAAATGAGTTGATGAATGTGAGCTCAGACCATGGCTGTTCAGACAGACATGATCAGGGAGACTGACCCACTGCTGTCCATAGCTGTCTTCCAGGTCATTTACAAATTTGTCATCCCAGAGGACTCTGATTCCAATCAGGTCCATGGGGAGGAAGCCATTTTCAGCCAAGATCACAAAGTATGTGAAGAACCCAGCTGTGGCCTGCATCATACCTAATGAGAAGAAAAATGGCTATTAAAATCACGCCTTGAGTAGATAAAGATTCACAAATATGTCAAGGTGATTCAGGTTATTACCGATTTGACCATAGGCCATGCTAATAAGCCTCTCGTTCACCAGTTTGTCTGTTTTGGGGTTCCGGGGCTGTCTCTTCATGATGTCGCTCTCAGCTGCTTCATAAGCCAGGGAGATGGCGGGAACCTGGAGGAGACAGAGAAACTTGTAGCTTCAAAAACAATCATCTTGATCTCATCAAACCTACAAAGTTCCTAAAGACTCACCATGTCTGTTCCCAGGTCGATGCAGAGGATGGTGACGGTGCCCAGAGGCAGAGGGATGTTGGCGATGATGAAGAGGAGGAAGGGTGAGATCTCAGGGATGTTACTGGTCAGAGTGTAGGCGATGGATTTCTTCAGGTTGTCAAAGATCAGACGGCCTGACCAACCAACATCCTGGTTAATATTCTCAGGCAGGCACAAGCAAAACGTAACTTTACATGTTTTCGCTCATCTTACCTTCTTCCACTCCGGTGACGATGGAGGCAAAGTTGTCGTCCAGCAGGATCATGTCGGCCGCCTGCTTGGACACGTCGGACCCGGCGATTCCCATGGCGACGCCGATGTCGGCTTTCTTCAGAGCTGGAGAGTCGTTGACGCCGTCACCCGTCACCGCCACAATGGCTCCCTGCAGAGGAAGCAGAGTCCCGTGGAAACACGGCCAAACATCCGCAATGATATCTCCGTCACCTCCGGCCCGCTGACACTCACCTGCCTCTGGCAACCCTCAACGATGATCAGCTTCTGCTGGGGTGACGTTCTGGCGAAGACGATTTCTGTGTGGTGCTTTAAGATCTCGTCGAGCTGGTCTGTCGTCAACTCTTTGAGCTCACCGCCGTGAACGACGCAAGCTTTGGCATCCCTGTTGGAGAAATCACAACCAGGTCTAGCTGATTTCTTGGATTTAAAACTCAAAGGTCAAAGATCTGTTGAACATTGGAAAAGTGCATTCACCCTTCACTGATGGTCTCTCAAGCTAAAGTTGCTGACAAAGTAGCAAAACAGCAAGCTCAGAGCCAAACTCAGATTTATTTGGCTTGGAGTGAATTAATTGTAAAAGCCTTTTTGGCTAAGCTCTTTGTGCGGCTTTGATAGCCAGCAGTGCTAAACTTGATGATTATTATTGCTGATTTTATTACTATTGCTACAAGTGGAGTATTGATTAATAAGAGGACTGACCTGGGGTTGACTTCTGAAATGGGAACGTTCAGGCGGGCGGCAATGTCCTCAACAGTCTCATTGCCTTCAGAGATGATACCAACGCCTTTAGCGATGGCCTTGGCTGTGATTGGATGGTCACCTGTCACCATGATTACCTGAAAGGAAGGAGATTGAAGGAAAAGTTGAAACTATAGCTCTTTTTCCAACCTAACTGAGTCAAAAAGGAGAACTTAAAGCACCTTGATTCCTGCACTCCTGCATTTGCCCACAGCGTCCGGCACCGCGGCACGTGGTGGGTCAATCATGGCCATGAGGCCGATGAAGCACAGGTTCTCAGTCGGGAAGTTCACTTCATCAGTGTCAAAAGCAAAGCCATCTGGGAACTGGTCGTCGGGCAGATGGAAGTGGCAGAAACCTGAAGGAAACAAAAACCGTCACATGAGCGCGCGGCTCTCTCCTCGTGTCGTTTCAACAGAATCGATCTTTACCGAGAACTCGCTCTCCTAGACCTCCCAGCTCCACGTAGGCGTTCTGAAAAGCGTCCCTCATCTCGTCATCCAGAGGCTGCTCCTTGCCCTGCAGCACGATGGTGGAGCAGCGGTCCAGAATCCTCTCTGGGGCTCCCTTCATCACCAGCAGGTGCTTGCTTTCTCCGGGAGTCGTGTTCTTGTGGATGGACAGCTGTTGGAGAAGAAAAAAGCTGAACCCAAGAGCCACCCGTGTTTTATGCAAAAGCCTATAAAATAAAATGTTCAGAAACAGGATGAGGACAATAAACAGATTGAACCACTAGGAGGTCAAAGTGAACTTCATAAACTTAAACTTTTACATATTCTCTTATGCAGTAATAAGAAGCAGTATATTTTATTTGGCTTATAGACCAACACAAAATAAGGAATGGTGGATAGGAAGGATGAAGGTGAAAGAGGTAGAACATTTAGACCTGATGGATGGTTTACCTGGTATTTGTTGGTTGAGTTGAATGGAATCTCAGCGACCTTGGGGTACTTCTCTCTCATGTCCTTAACAGAACCGCAGCACAGCTCAATACACTTGAGCAAGGCAGCTTCTGAGGCGTCACCAGCCACATCTCTCTGTGGGTTGAAGTACAAGAACAAGGCAAGAATGGTAAATTTGAAATACAGGGTGGGTCATAAGTGTTCATACATAGATGAATGTAAAATGTATATTCATTTTATATTTCAGACCCCTAAAAAGATGCGTTTGACAAAAGAGCAAAGAACTGAAATTATACTGATAGCTGGATCGGGAAGCAGTCGCCTGGTTGCACGAAACGTTAACAGAAAACACGGAACGAGCGTCACACACCACACTGTGGCGAAACTTATTTATTTGCACGTTTCAGAAAACTGGAAATGTTGCAGATCAACCACGAAGTGGTCCAAGGCGTGCAGCGATTACACAGAGTCCCACAAAAATAAAAACGGTTGTCCAATATAAAATGTGCATTTTTTTCTATGTATGGAAACTCATGGCCCACCCTATATATCACTGATAAAAGTAGAATATCCTCAGGCACACTGGTATTCCTGGACTTTAATAATATCAAGTGCTTCCAATGACAATCTGTTGTTAAGTCTGGCTGCTCTACCAGTTTGTTGGATCCTAGAAGCTCCTTGCCAAGTCATAACTCTGCCATGCTTTCCACATGGTCATACTATTTCTGGTAATGCAGAAAATGATAATTCAGCAAAAGCCACTCAGGTTAACAACCGAGACTCAAAGATGTCTACATGCTACACCAGCTCTTCACCTTGAGGATGGGAACGTTGCTCTGCTCGGCCAGGAAGACGGCTCGGTTGCAGAGTCCGGCGATCCTGGCCAGAGACGCCCAGGTGGCCGAGCTCCGGTCAAACGAGGTGCCACTCTGGTTCTCGGTGGTGTCGGCTTCGTGGATCTGGTTGTCGAACCACATGTGGGCCACGGTCATCCTGTTCTGGGTCAGGGTGCCGGTCTTGTCGGAGCAGATGGTGGAGGTGGAGCCCAGAGTCTCCACAGCTTCCAGGTTCTTCACCAGGCAGTTCTTCTTGGCCATACGCTTGGCAGTCAGAGTCAGACACACCTGGGAACAAAAAGCAACTCTTTACTGAGAGAATATTTTTGACGATTGGCAGATAAGAGGACGGAGAGACTTGTAGACTCACAGTGACGGTAGCTAGGAGACCTTCTGGAACGTTGGCCACAATGATACCAATGAGGAAGATGACGGCCTCCAGCCATCCATAGCCAAGGATGAGGGAGAGGATGAAGAAAGACACACCCAGGAAGACGGCCACGCCGGTGATGATGTGGATGAAGTGTTCGATCTCAATGGCAATGGGAGTTTTTCCTCCCTCCAGACTGGAAGCCAAGGTGGCAATGCGACCCATAACGGTTCGGTCTCCGGTGTTGATGACGATTCCTCTGGCAGTTCCTGAACATCAAGAAGGAACATTACAGTTTCAGAATGTTGTCCAGCTACTTTCCTCGAATGCCTCCAAACTTGACATCCCCCAAAATATCCCACCTACATCATAAATATGGTGTTACATTTCTAAGGGCATGAGTACCTTCAACACAGTTGGTGGAGAAGAAAGCAATGTTCCTGGTCTCCAGCGGGTTGTCGTTGGTGAAATCTGGGGATCGGGTCTGGGGTTCTGATTCACCAGTAAGTGAGGAGTTGTCCACCTGGAAAATAAAACAAGAATAAAGTTGCTTTTGCTATGCCATGTTATTGGGACAACTGAAAACTCCTGTGTTATAAAAGTAGCTCAGGTATTTCTGTATATATAGAGAGAGTTTATGAGCTTTTAATTGAAAATATAAGTCTCCTCACCTCCTTGGGGAATAAAAAAAGCATCACACAGAGTCCTAGTTCTTATAGCCACTGATCAAAATGGGAAATAGATATTCCACTGAAGTAGGGCAAATGCAGGTTGATCTTTGTGAATCAGGAAATGACAGCAAGAAAAAAGATACTTGCTCAAACTTGTCCATATCTACACTCCATGAAATTTTGAACCAGCTTTTTAGACTACTTTAAATAAAATATGGTTGACCCTACGACAAAACTGAAAAACTTTAATCAGACTGAAACCAAATAGAAAACCTGAGTTGAAACACTAGAGAGAAGCTGGTACGGTGGGAGCCCGTCCACAGAGACCTGGTCAATGATCCCACTCTGTATGCCTGAAACTTTTAATTAGTTCTAGAAGTTGAAGTGGTGTACATACACAAAGGTTGCCTATAATTGTTGTACCGGTAATCTACACGTAGATCGACGATACCGACCTTGCAGCCTTGAGCAGAGATGACCCTGAGATCAGCAGGGATCCTGTCTCCGCCCTTCACTTCCACCAAATCTCCGGCCACCACTTCCTCAGCATTGATGCTCTTCTTCTCCCCGTCACGGACAACCAGGGCTTGCTATGACATCGAAGAAAGGCTTGAAGTAAGACCCTGAGTAGCAACAAGCAGCCATATGGCAGGCCTGTGGGAGCAGGACGTCTCACCTGTGGGACCAGGTTCTTAAAGGACTCCATGATCTTGGAGCTCTTGGCTTCTTGGTAATAGGAGAAGCAACCAGTGATGATGACGACAGCAGACAGCACAATACCCAAATACAACTGTAGGAGGACAGACAGACAGGACTCTTCATTTAGTCTCTGGAGGAGCAGAAAATGACTGCCGAGGACAAGTAAGAGAAATCTTCTTACGTTATCGTTTGCCGGTTCATCTTCTGAAGCAGCCTGAATACCATAAGCGAGGAAGCAGAGGATCGCCCCAATCCACAGCAGCATGGAGAAACCACCAAACAGCTGGACGAGAGACCAAGACAACATTCAAACAACCATCTCTACCGCATGCAAACGCTAATCTAAAAATACATTTGCGTCCATTTAAATTGTGCCAAGCCTGTTGTTAGCTCTTACCTGCTTGCAGAACTTCACCCATTCGGGTGTGGTTGGGGGAGGTGTCAGGGCATTTGGACCATCTCGGGCTAGAATCTCTTTTGCTCTGGAGGCGGAAAGACCCTAAACAGACATAGCGTGAAATTAGCTTCTAAAGTCTCTCTGGCAGATTGATATAAAGTATTCTGTGAAAAAGATGGTGGATTTAGATTCAGGTTTGACGAAAGTCACATTCTGCCTTGTGAGGTTAAGAAGTCTAACCAGACATTTGTCTAAGCAGATACTGTCAACCCAGTCAATAAGGTCGGTGTTCCTGATGGATTGAGTCTTTGCTTTGAGGAAAACTCACACCGACCAAGTTTTAACAGATGATCAGGCATTTAGCCTCTGTGAAGTTGTATATTGCACAATGAAGACCATAAAAAGTCTTTTGAAAACAAAATGTAGGATTCCCCTTTTTCGTGCAATGCCACAATCCCACTGCACAACAGGCTTTGTCATTTGGGTTAATAGACACTTTGGTAAATCTTCTGCCCATGCACCACATTGCTACTCTGCAGGATAATTATATGAAAGTCTGCTTTCAAACGCGCAGACAAACACAAGCTCCACGCCGTGTTTGTCTGCGTGGAGCTTGTACTCTGGCCTTATCTACCTCTGTGAATCCTGATAAATCCTGCGCGTAGAGTGCTCACCCTTGATAGGTCCGTGCCGTATTTTCTGTGAAGTTCATCCAATGTCAGCTTGTGATCATCCTATGGAGGGAGAGGAAGAAAAAAAAAAAAACACAAAAAAGAGAAAATGAGATTGACAGACATTGCGTCAAACAGGCTGAAATCCCTGTCATTTTAAAAGCGCAGATATTATCTCCTCTGAGGATTAAAGAATGTGTTGACGTGGCCCCCAGGGAACACAAAGATGACAAAACCGAGTCGACCGTCTGATCCGGATTATGGATGCATGCGTGATTTTTAAGATTAGTCAAACATTTGAGTCAAAACTAGTGTGCAGAGGATTGGTGAACTTACAGTCAAACGTGAACTGCAAACAACCCAACAAAGCACTCAAATCAATTTGACTTATATCTAGCAACTCATCTTCCATTTTAAACCAACATGTGGGAAAAAAAAAGTTTCGTGTAGCTGTGGTTTCTCTAATTGAGAAGGCAAAAAGTGTTTCTGCAAATGAACAGCCAGAGAGGCTGACACATTCATGTGCCCACACTGAGTTTGTTTTTTTTCTTCTTTTGTTCAATAACGCCCACCACGGGTGGATGAAAAGAAATTCCTCTGGTGTAATTTGGATCAACTGCAATCATATCTGACTTCCATCGTTCGTCTCTGTTGTGCTGTGAAACAAAAACCGGGTTTTGTTGTCTTCATGAAACGCCCCGAGTTGAGATGCCCCCGCCGCTTTCTGTGGTGATAACAATGACATCATACATGTGTCAATGCCTTGCTGGAAGCTATGTGTTTTTAATACAATTTTTCACATAAATCAACATCCCACATAAGAAAATGTATTCATCTACTTTTTGCAAACGATTCATGCCTGTTTTTATTTCAAATCCCACAATGGAAATAAAATGGTCGTTCTTTACAAATGAGAGCACATTTCTTACAGTAGTTGTTTATCAAAATTATAAGTTGCCTTTTTAAAGAAAAAAAACAACTAATATCACACATGCAGCTCTAAGTTGTATATAAGTTGTATTTAGCTGGACTGGAGGCAACAAGCTCTGCACTAGCTGCTAATATGGCAATAATACACAAACTTCTGCAGAGAAAGTGAGCGGTGACCACTTTCTCTGTTGCACTCTCATTAACAATTAGCATTATGAAAGCAAGCGTGCCAAATGTGCCATGGATAACATGTCATCACATGCTCCAAAAGCAGAGCTGCTTTTTGTTCCCTTCTCAACGGGCCGGCTGAGGACATCTCTCGCCTCGCCTTTTTTCATGTTTCGGCCTCGTTTTGATGTTATTTGGTCGGCCGGGCCACAAGCTCTCAGATAAATCCTGCCTTGGAAATTCCTGCTGCTATTTAAATAAATGAAGCCACTCTATTTTTAGCGATCGGCCGTTTCTGCTCAGACTATGCCACATGTAGTCAAATCAAAGGCTGCATAGTGTTGCTATGGGAATAGCCTCTATTGTCTTTACTGGACTTTGATACCTCTAGTTAATTGTACGCCTGGGCAATAATCATTAACATGTCAGCTGGATGTGCTTCTCCAGAGACCCGTCTGTGTTTTTACTGCTGCTCCGCAAGCCGCCGTCGTTTAACCGCGGATCAGAGCCGAAGCGCCGGAATCACGAATACGTGACGATAAATCATTCTAAAGCGTTTATTTGGACAGAAAGAGTTTCTGCATCTCCAGGGGAACGTTAAAGCTGGGGCATGGCGTTAATTGCAGCGAATGATATGCTAGATTGGAAAGATCAGAGGAGATTGGCGATAGCGTTGCTATGACATTAAGATGTCCTTCAGCTTGCGGCAGGACTTTGAGATCTAGTTAAGATGTTCAAAGGACGATAACAATTAATATGTCACCAAGATGAGAGTTTTATTACCTTATAATTCAGAAAGATGCCTGCAGAAAGACACTGGGCAAGTATTAGTGTTGGACACTTCGTAAAATTGACTGAAATGACGACGCCTTCCCTTTAGATTTGATTTAAAATTAAAAAATGTCTAGTGTTCAAACGTAGTAGTCAAACGATCGAACCCAAAATGGCTTTTAAAATCTGAACACATTGAATACGTTAAGAGTCAAATAAAAACTTATTTTTGTGGACAACTTTTGACGTTTGAGTACATTTAGAAATGACAAACAATCTACTTCAATTAGTCGACTATTGATATCTAATACGTTTTGGTTTGATTAGTTGATTGAGAGCAAATTCTCATTCTCAACAATCTGTTCAGAAAGCATTAAAATATCATAAACCAGAATATCATCCAGTAGGAAACAGAAAAATATCATGGAACGGGAAAAAAATCATACTAACTAAACGTACTATAATACACGTAATATATCGAGGTATATTGACCATGAACTATGGTTTTCACTGAGATGATATTGATATGTGTGTACTGAGCTTCAGTGATTTTTGCAAATTGTTCCAAACACTGGGTGAAGCTAAATGAGACGCACTTCCCTGATGATGTACAAACTCTTGATCGTTGTGGTGATGAATTTATTAAATTCTGAGTATTGTTGGAAATCTTGAAGGTGTGTTGATAATTAAGCAAAAGAAGTGACACATATTGAGACAGAGCGAGGCCTCAGGTGACCGTAACCGTTTCTCCTTGTGGTCTGACCTTGTGAAGGACACGACAGTCGGGTCTTTTTGGGCGAAATGCCTCTAATTCGCAAAATAATTTCCCTCTGCCCTTTAAAGCGCCGTCGCTACACTTTCAAAACGTATCACGATTTTGTGAAACGAATCACTCTCTCCTAAACTTTGACTTCCTCTTTGACCTTGGTGAAAGGACTTGAGGGGGAGAAAAGCTGACACCAGCGGAAACTGGCCAGCCGTCCTCTGACCTATCCGCCCTTCTTGACCTTACTTTGTCCACGACTGGAAAGTAAGATCTTAAGCATGTGTTGGAGCCTGATTATAGCTGGAGACGCTTTAATAACATGTGGCTGCATGTGTAGGAGTGCAAGCAGCAATCTGTATGAAGCAGACAGACATCTCATGTGACTCTCCGTGAGGTTTGTGTCAGCCGTAACGGTTCATCCCTGCGACCGCTCGCTCCGACAGGCTCCGCCGGCGGAAAGGTCGGCGTGTACTCACCAGATCCACTTCTTTCTTCAGCTCGTCCATATCCTTCTTCTGCTTCCCCTTCTTGTGCTTCTTCTCACCGTGTTCTGACGTCGCGGCCGGCTTGTAGTCATCCTTCCCTTTCTGGATTGGAGAAAAGTGAGAGACACAAACAAGTCCCAGAATAAGACCGAGCACACTCCGGCTTGGTTTTTCACGAGGAAGCGCAGAAAGTATTCCTCTTTGCTGTGCAAACAAGCTTGTGCGTTAATCATTGACTTGCCACACACACACACACACACACACACACAAAAAAAGAAGCAGATTACAAAATGACCTCACAATCCAAAAGTTTTCTAACACACGCACCAGAGGAGAAGAGGAGGAAAAGTTGGAATACTCACTCCAAGCCCCATGATTGCAGAGTAGCTCTGAGAGCAGTCAATCCAATTCTCTTTTTCAAAACTTCCCCACTCCGCCTCTCTCCGTGTCCCACACCGCTACTCTCGGCCCTGCTGTCTTCCTCACTCCCAGAGCGGAGAAGATGGTCCGCTCGGCGTTAGCATACCTTTATATCTGCGGCTGGAGCCCTACCTGCCCTGTAGGGGGAGGAGTTTTGGGGGGGATGGGATGGCAAAACTCGACAGGTGAGTTGCAGAGAGAGGGCGGGGGAGTGGATCCAACTCAAACGTATGGGAGCAAAGAGGAGGGGTGAATATTTCTCAACTTCCCTGTTCTGTTCTCAATGCTTCCCTCTTTTTCCATGCTGCTCTTTTTCTGATTGAATCACACTTTTCATGAAGCTTCTTCACAGTTTTCCCCCCCACCCCCCACCCCACAGACAGGATACGCCACATTGACGGGGATTTGAAACCGGAGAAACTCAAAATGCAACAAAACCTGCTCTAACTCTGCTCCGCTTTGAGAAGTTCGCCTGGGTACAGAATGTACAGAATGTTCCGGTTGAGTGGAAAGTGGAGAGTGATGAGGAATGCAATGGTTCAAACTTTATTCTGGCATAAGAATCGAAATAAACGGTAGGAAGTTGATGCAGTGGATGTTAAATTAAGCATCTCTTAACCCCTGAAGCTTCTCAGCTGCAGTCCAGTTGGTGTGAACAGTGTCTTCCAGAATCCTAAGGCCAAATCAACAAAGCAAAAATACTCAAAAAAAAAAAGACTAAGAGGCTTTCTCCCAAAACACTGAAGATAGAAAAGAAACCTAGGTTCAGATAAACTGTTGCACACAGCAGAGATAACATGAGGAATGCAGAGGGAGTAATCCACAGAGCGGTTAGCTCTGCCTCTCTGAGGTCAGTGTGTCCTGTTGGGGAGAGGACACACACACACAGCCAAGAAAATCTCTCTCTGCTTGAGGATTTCTTTATTTTCATCATAAAAAGTGTATCATTTCAGCTGTCGGAGGCCTCGCCTTTTCGCTCCAAGCAATAAACCTCAAACGTTTAACGGAGCAGGTTTCGGTGCCCTTGAGCAGGTCAAAGGTCAGCCAGCTGCCAATCGGATTGGAGACGTTGCTTGCTTTGTGAACGCAACGCTTCAAATATGTATCCGATGCGCGCTCAAAAGTGAAGGCCGGATGTCGTCGCCCGTGCCCCAGCTGACACGGGCGACCTTGAAGGTACGCTCTCTTCCTGTTCGCTGGAACTGGCGAGGCCGGAGAGTTACCCTTGATGGCAGCGCGGCGGAGGACGCCGGAGTGTTTTGGAGTAAACTTCCGAACTGTTTGTACTCATTCAGCTATGCAGGGGGGGTAGGAGAGTAAGGAGGAGTCGGGGGAGGACGAGAAAATGCGGAGGGAGACGGAGTGGTTAAAGGAAATGTAGTGAAATGGACCGATGACGGGGAGGAACAACTGCAACAGAAGTGTGAAGGTAAAGACTGAGAGAGGACGTTAGCTTGATGTGCTTCTTATCCCTCTGACCAAAAGAATATTTCATATTTGGACACAAACATGTAAAACATTAAGTCTCACGATAGATTCTGAATTGGACGTAGGCGTGGACACTTCCTGGTTCGTTATAACCCATGTACAGTTGACTGCAATTTTTTCAACGGAATGCAACTCCAAATTATATGCACAAAAAAAAAAAAGTCACCTATTTGCAGATTATCTTTTGCAGAGGATATCTAAAATATCCCAAAGAAATGCAGCGCGGGAATCTCACATACCGAGGCACAATGCTACTTGACACGCTAAACATTTCCCTGGTGCAAACACTATTGCTGGCACCCTGTGCTTTGCAGCATAATGCTCAGAGTCCGCACAGCTCACCTAGCAGTTGTATAATTGTTAAAGAATTCCCGTTTACACTTTTGTTTGTCGGATTAATTCCAGAAAACGGTTGAAGTCTTTGGGAATTTGGCCTCCCACGCAGAGTCGGGAGCATTTTACGCAATCAATCAAACCAAAAGGGCAAATTATGATTGAGCCTAAGTGGCTCCCTCGGAGCTTTCACGCGGCTTACCAGGGTTTAAGTTCTATAATGAAGGTGGTATAGGTGCTTGTTTGACCCAAAACAGAGTTCTGCTGTATATAAACAACGTGGGAGCTGAGGACGTAAGACGTTGCCTTTGCAATGTCACAGCAGAAGCCGGAACAAGGAGTCACAGTAGTGTTGTTAGGGGAAACATTTACGCTAGCGACGTGGCGCTGACGTCACAAACGTGAACGATGGAACACCAGAACAGCAGCTGCGACAGAAACCTGTTCATCTCCAATGGACATTTGTCACATTTCACTGAAATGCTCCATGCCATTGTCTCCGAATGAGTCGATGCGTCCTTTCAAACCGCCGACGTCTGAAGTTTCCATCACATTTTAAACAAGTCCATAAAACGGGCACATTGTAAATGTTTCACCACCAGGTAGGCTGGACTTGTAGTCCTCTAACTGTCATGAACTTTGGACCCCAGAGTGACGCCTGAGGCATTTAAAACGTTTCATAATCAAACTGAAAGCTGCTGGAGACGAGTCGCAAAAGTCATCTTCTTTAAAGCCAATCTCTCAAAAACCGTAATGTAATTCCACGAGCAGCCTGATTCTGATAAGCTGTGTGGTAAACAAATGATAATAGAGAAGTTTATCTGTGTCGATTACTGCATTGGATGTTTGAAGATGCAAATATTATTAGCAGTTTGACAAATTATTAATTTGTCAAACTGCTTAGCCGTATTAATGGCTTATTAATGCTCAACATGGCACCTAATCGTCATGCTGGTCAACCGCTCGGTCACACACTGCTGCGGGAAGACATCCCATTCCTCAAACCAGCATGCGCCACAAATTTAATGATGACCAGCCGTTTTTCTCCAGTAAAGTGAGATGCCATCCCACACCATAATACTGCCACCACCAAAAGCTACCCGGCAGAGGTAGACAGGATTTCGCTAGCTTTTAATTAGCATGACCACATAGGGATTCACCTCACACATGTAGCACCATTTAAAAGGAAATAAACTTTATAACAGCACATCCTGTCATCCCGAGCAACTGAATTACTTTGCCAGATGGGCAGATGCCCAGGGTAGCATTAGAAAGAGGGCGAATAAGCAACAAAATAGAAAGTTCTCTATTGGTTTCCTGCATACAGAGTGGTGCCCGCTACTTACCCTTTAGAATAGGGAGACTATTTGGCGTGAATCTTTAGAACAGATGATTTTGGACAAACTATGAAAAAAGTCATAATCGTGATTTTTTTTTTTTCTCTGTATTGAATATTTTATGTGGGAGACATTGAACTTCTTGGAACTTCAATCAGTTTCACTGACATCAATAAAGCAAATAAGTAATTATGCATGAAAAATAGAGGCAAAGTGTCCTATGATAAACTGGCGTCCTGTCCAGGGTCTGAAATGTCCAGCTGGAGATGGGCACCAGCACCCTTCCTGACCCCAGTAGGGACAAGGGCGTACAGAAAATGGATGGATGGATGGAAATAGCGACAAAGAATCATCAATATAATGTAGGTGATCATTTAAATGACATCTATAAATGACCTGACATCTTTTAATGGATGTAAGAGAGATATTCCAATAATAACTTCACAGATCTTCACCTTACAAAAATCTACACCAACCCTTTCAATCTATAATCATTATTTACTTAACACTAAAAAATATATAGTGAAGCAGCTGTGATCACAACAAAAACACTGCATATGTTTTACTCTCCTAAGTCACAAAATGATTAATAAACAATGCATGTTAGCTTGACAATAACATGTCTTGCATCTAGATTGATCAAAAACGCCTGTTCCGTCACCTGACCTTTAATACAAACAAACAAAAGACCATGTACATACCAGTGATTGTGGAGATTTAGGCTGAACCTGACAGTGAAACTTGAGTTCACACTGTGACAATTTGCCTTGTAATGTTCTCCCTCCCCCTCCGGCTCGGGACGAGTCTGGGGGGGGGGGGAAAACAAAGAGCAACTGTTTGCTGATCAGCCGTCATGAGGTCTCAACTAAAACTGTGACAGGCTCACTATGAACAATCCTGAACAAAAATCCAGTCAGAGTATTTTTGCTTTGTTGATTTGGCCTTAGGATTCTGGAGGACACTGTTCACACCAACTGGACTGCAGCTGAGAAGCTTCAGGGGTTAAGAGATGCTTAATTTAACATCCACTGCATCAACTTCCTACCATTAATTTAGATTTTTATGCCAGAATAAATTTGAACCATTGCATTCCTCATCACTCTCCACTTTTCACTCCAATGGAACATTCTGTACCCAGGCAAACTCCTCAAAGCGGAGCACAGTTAGAGCAGGTTTTGTCGCCTTTTGAGTTTCCCCGGTTTCAAATCCCAGTAAATGTGGCGTATCCTGTCTGCTCCCGCTGTCCAGACGCGAGGACAGCAGCCGAAAAGGAGGGGGATCGGGAATACAAAACCTGTCCGAACTGAAGTGATGTGGGAGGTTTGGATTACACATCTTTGTGGCGTTTGTGCGGTGAGAGAAAAATGTCTTGCACGTCACAATTTCCCTGACAACAAACGGTGAGTAGCGCCGTCTGTTTGTGCTACTTGTGTCTGGTCACACCTCCAGCTCCCACACGCTGATCACACTAACGCTCCCTAATTACATCCTTCCACACATGCTGCTGAACGGGGGGATCCAGAAATGTCCTACAGCAAACTTCACAAGCCCGGCTGAAAAGGCGATTGTTGAATTCTTCAAAAAAAAAAAAAAAAAAAAAAGGAGGGAAATATTTCAGTAGTTACTTAGCTCATTTCAGCACTACTTGATCAGAAGCTGTTCTTTTACTGGAATAAAAGACCTAATCATTGGGAGGGAACATTTGTTGTACATCAAGTGAAAATTTGAAAAGTTTGTCTCTGCACTGCCTCATTTGGACATGACGGTATTTAAGAGTGTCGGATTATACCCAGAAAGATCAGATTCCCAGAACAGTTGGCAAGTTTAAATGTCTGGATTCCATGACATATTTTATTTATATAACATAAAATAAAGGCCAAACTCACGTCAGATTCATGAAAGGAAGGCTGAATGGACTGACAGACATGTCAGCGTGCTGCTATCACCTGCGTCAGGTTTTGTTGAAATTTAATGACGTTAAACCGTTTTCTTCCTGACTCGGACCTCTAAATACACCGATTCAGATTCTGGCTAATAGCATTTTTTTTTGGTCTGAAAAGTCTCTAAATGTAGCAACAAAGTCACTAAGTTGGTGGCTATTGTTTACCTCACAAATGCATTTAAATACGACTAAAAAAGGGCTCAAATGAACACATTTCTCATACTGATATCAAAAGCACATTTTTCTCGCATTCCACATCTTTGTTCTCTGTTTATCGTCTTAAAACCAGAAAACACTGATGAACAGAAATGAACTGCAGCAGCTGCACTGTTGAACCCAAAGTACTAATGAATCCCTCATCGCTCCACCAGGTTAGAGGATGCAGGACGGAGAAAAAGAAACAGAGAGAACCCTCCCTTCTATTTATAGGCGCAAACATTCGCCAGAAGCCCAGTTCTTACTAGGTCAGCATGAAATCAGTTTTTCACAGGGGGAAAAACTGCTTCATGTCAGGCAAATATTCCATAGCGAACCAGCCGAGGGATCAACGTGTAATCAAACCAGGCAACAAAAAGGGTGCTAAACCCTCCGACATGACAGAAATCCTCAACGGGTTTGGTGTCGACGCTTTCCGAACCCACGTTCCTGCTGGCTGGAGATGTTGGTGGCGAGTTAAATTGGATTTGGACTCTGGTTGGCTCCAACCCCGTGAGACGACGACACAGATCGAGTAATCTCTGCGGGATCTGCGTATCGCTCGCTCGGACCGCACGAACACGCGACGAGAGCCAACGCATCCCTCTAATCTGGCCCGGGATTAAGGCTGCAATTAGAGGAATGAGAAAGAGAGACGGAGGGAGGAAGAGATGGGTTCTCGCTCACCCAGTGGAAATGATTCCATTTGCCAATTTAAATACACGTCCATGCAGCGTTTTCTACTCCATTTTATTCATTCAGATTATGCTCATTCGGAAGCTGTTTGACAAAAGGTGGTCACATTGAGTTAAAGTGACTCTTCTTCCCAAATCCAACTCTGGATCTTAGAGGTGAAAATGTAGGATTTTCACCTAACCCCCTAGGTGAACCCCCTAACCTAACCCACTAACCCTAACCCATAGTATTTCTCGAGATTTAACAAAATGCTAGCATTTTGGCTTCAGAGCTGATCTCACGAGCTTCTGTTTAGTTTTTCGCAGTTTTACTCGCACAAAATATAAAACAATGAAGGAAAGACGGGAGGGAAGGGGGGGGGGGGGGGGGGGGGGGAGAGAAAGAGTCACTGCAGGCATTGCCAGCCAAGCCAGTCCAAACTCCAGGCAAAGGCAACAAAGAGCCACTGTCTCTGTTCACTCTTACTGAGGCAGCAGCAGCACACAGTGCAAAGTGTAAACCTCAATGTGAACTTCAAAGGAAAATTTACTGACATTAAAATGGCTTCCAACGGTACAAAGTTGCTTAAGGGTGTTCTGCCTTTTTAATTGTGAATTATTGACATATTTTATGTATTTTTCTCTAATAAAAAATCTATTTTTACTGCATTTTTGTGAAGAATAAACAGTAAATAAACATAAATAGTAGCCAAACGCCTTTTTCCTTTCACTGCCACTCAGCTAGAAGTCTGTGTATGCGTGTGCATACACACGCCTTCTGGGAGTCAGAAGGTCTGGAGGTCTCCAGGAGGTGACGTCTATCAACACCTATCAAACACGGCAATTCTGATAAGCTGAAGCTGGGACTTCACTTTGCATCACTCAGCACACAAATCGATATCCAGAGCCCAGGCTTCCAGCTTAAACAGCAGGCTTCTGTTCTGGTTCCGCATCGCAGCGAAACACGCCGCGCTCTGTTCACTGTGGCTTCAGCCACCAGAACAAAACTGCAAACCTAACTGAGGTTTCAAAGCCCGCGCGCCATTGAAAGAAAACCCACGCGTGAGGCGGAAGAAAACACCAACTTACAGATTTCACTGAGGCACGTTCGATTCAAGAGAAATATCTGGACTTTCAAACACTTTGGTGGAACAAAAAAGATCAGGAAGTGATAAGAAACCCCAACGTATCAATGAGTCATTTCCTCTGAGCAGTTTTTGCTCAGCAGGGCCCCCGCAGCTTTTCGTGTTAGTTAAGGGCTTTTCCGAGAAAGGATTTCAAAATAAAAGCTTTGCCTGCGGCTGCAAGTTAGGCGTTGTGTCCAGGCTTTGTTCGGTTCTCAGAAACAAGGGGGTCAGAAGGTCACTGCTGGGAAAAGAAAAAAAAAAGCTTCCAGTAGCTGGAAGTTGGAGTTATTAAAAAATGTGCTTGGAGGTAATGTTTTGATGTCTTCACGAGATAAAAGGGATGTAAAAACTCAACAGAGCAAAGTCATTTCACGAAACAATAACATAATAACGATGCATGTTCAGGAGAACATGCTGACAGTCTGGTTTGCGTTTTGCTTTTTGCATTTCTGCTGACGTGGTCCGGTCGTGTGGCGTGCTCCACAGCCACAAACTGAAACACGGAGGAGTTTGCGGAGGAGCACATGCACATGATGCATGATGGGGGACGTAGAAATCGCTGACCTCGGCGCTTCAGAACGGCTGTAAGATGCTATTCTATGGATGTTTGGTCATAAACCAAAAAACTGAAATGTTGACAAGTGAAGACGACTGCAGAGGTGAGGGACCGTTGCACTTTGTAAGCCAGATGATCATTTTATAGTTCGAAAGCATGCTTTTAGGATACTCATCAGATAGGATAGGAAAAAAGATGTCCGTCAGATTTCAGACCATTTTTTAAAAAACCCTCGTTTAACCCTCAGAGATTTTTTGACTTCTCTGATTTTAATTCATCTTTAAAGTACTTTAGTTTGCTTGTTTTTCATAAGTGGGAGATGGATGGGACTGAATCTAACAGCTAACAGGTGGGAAAGCGCAGGAGGCAGAAGTGGAGTCGACTTCTTACTTTTGTTTCTGCATCGACTGCCAGAGCATTTTCTCTTCAAATGTGCGTTAAAGATCTCCAACTCCCGTTTTTCACGTGACAGGACTAAATCGGATTTAACCCTGTCATTTAATCCAATTGCAGTAATTACTGAATTTACTGTAAACACCAATAAACTAACAATAAAGGAACACTGATCAGTGTTATTAGCAGAAACCTGTGATGTTATGTTCATAAAGTCTTCAGAATTGTATGGATTTGTTGAAAGAATGGTGTGTGTTTTGTTGCTGTCTATGAATATATTTAATTTAAAGTCTCCCCTGCAGCTCATTGTGTCCAGGCTGCACCTCCACTCCAAATCTTCTCCAGCCTCCTAACAGGTTTTCTTCCAGGATTTTCCTACTTCCTGTTGACTCCAACCAGCTTCCCTGTCTCTGCTGAAAAGCTGCAGACGCCCTCCAGCATGACGCGTTCAGGGTGACGTGCAGTTGTGGCTTCCCAATAGGCTCGTCTTTGGTCAGACGTGTCTCCCAGGAGAATTCCGTTCAAGTAGAGCGTTTTCCTTTGAAAACGTTTGGCAAAACCGTTTCACTGCAGAGTCCACTGCAGTCTGTGGTGACGGAGTGTGAAAAGTTTAAAGAGGACGGTGATTCTGGAACACCGGCTTGCTTCTTGGAACAATATCAAACACCAAAGGGAGAACCGCGGAGGCTGAGAACGCACAACTGTGAAACTCTTCTTTGAAAATGTATTTAAAACAGGAAAAGAAGAAAAAAAAAACACTCTTATTTGAACGTGGTGTTATGGAATGTTGCATGGTCGGCGTGAAATTAGCCATATTTAAAAATCCATAGAACAACACTGCAAATAGTTTTGTGGTGCCCTAAGAATAGCATTAAAATTTTCCCTTTAAAAGCCACTTTGTGAAACTTTGACTGGCTGTGTGCTCATCAGGATGCGTTAGCATGTTGCTGTCTCACCTTGGCGTTCGCCTGAGCTTCTCTACGCCAAGTTGACAAGCTGAGAGGAGTCGGGAGCAGAGGGAGAAAGTCAAATAAGGGGCATGAGGAAGTCCTGGAGGGAGGAGTTGGACAAACCGCGGAGGAGGAGACTCCTCACATGACGGTGGTGGCAAGTCTGTTTGTCCTTGGAAAGGACACCGGCGTCTCGACAAACACTTTCTTTGTCTCCATCTGCCTCTCTCCCTCCTTCACCCTCAACTTTCTACCTCTCCATGCTCACTTTTTCACCCTAGCAAAGCGTCACACACTCGCAAGCCACTATCCTACTCTGGAGTCCTTTGCACGTTTCTCCAAGAGTTCATTCACACACATGCTCCCACGCCTACAGCCACCGCCTCCTCCCCCTCGTCGCCACAGTTCTGCTCCAGCGCACACACAGACGGCCCCAGAATTCCTCCGTCGACTCCTCCCCCCGGCTCCCGTCAGGTCTCTCCTCTGGGGCCGTTACAACCTTCCCTCATGGAAAACTACCAGTGCACACAGCGCCGGCAAACACAACAAGGTTTGTGTTAACAGTGGAAGGCATGAGAACAGAGAACGAGAGAGGGTCTCTGATTATTTAAATTGATCTGCATTCGAAATCCAATTATTTTCTTTGTTAGTGGAATCCCTTGAGTCTCTATAAACAGTGATTAACATGATCAGTGAGCTGCGGTTAGCGTCCTGCCCTGCCTCAGGCCTAACCCGTGTTCGCACAGAGGTAAACATTACCACGGTTCCTCCTTGTCTGTGATCGGATCCGGCCTTTAGATGAAGGGTTTCAGTTCTTCCTAGAGTTACACCCCCCCTGTAGTCCAACTGCTCTCACTTTCTATGTTTGTGCTCGCTGAAACAAACCTCCTACTGACCCGAGCTCAATCATCCAGAAACGGACTCAAAGCCTTCCTGTTCTCCGTTGCTGACAGCACCTGTGTGCATAACTTTTCGTGCCGTTTGCTAAATCCACCATGTGTCCAGTGTTGGTTCGCCAGCCTTTTCCACACATGTGAACATGAGTGACATCCCATAGAGTGAAATGTTATGTAACCTAGCCACAGAAACGTTATTTATTGTTTGCTTTTTGAATATTTCACCCTCACATATTCATGAAGTTCTACCAACTGCACAGTGGGGCAGTTGGTAGAACTGTTGCCTTGCAGCAAGAAGGTCCTGGGTTCAATTCCCGGCACGGGGTCTTTCTGCGTGGAGTTTGCAAGTTCTCCCTGTGCATGCGTAGGTTCTCTCCGGGTACTCCGGCTTCCAGTCCAAAAACATGACTGTCTCCTTAGATTTGAGTGTGTGTGTGCACGGTTGTTATGTCTCTGTGTTTCCCTGTGACAGTCTGGTAACCTGTCCAGGGTGTGCCCTGTCAGAATGCACCACCAGTGGCCCATCTGTCTTAGCTGAAAGCTCCCACCTACAAACAGGAACTATTCAGATTCTGTTTGTTTTCCATTAACAAGGATTCAGCTCTTTGCTCATGGGGGCACGCACGTGTTTCGACGACGGAGCAATTCCACATCGTCACTCAACTGTACAACCTCACCGTCAGCAAATTAGGCCAGAAACGTGGTGGAAACGTCCCTGACTCAATGTAGTCCAGATCTCCTTCAGGTCAAAGAGACTGGCCGATTCTTTAATGATGTGCTACCAGCTATGCTTAGGTTTTCTTTTGCATCTGCTCTGGATGGATCTAGTGGTGGACTGTTTAAAACAGGAAGGTGAACTCCAGATGTGTAGACATGTGGTACTTTGAGCTCAACAATGCAGCTTAGTATGAGGATTACGCCGGAGGACGGCGTTTTCTGTGCATCATACATTCATGGTCCCAGCAAACTGTTTCAGCGTTGAGTTACGTAATCTCACATTTACAATGAGAAAGCTACACATCTGTCTCTGTCAGCTTAAAAGCACATTATTATATGATGAAGAAAAAACTCCAGCATGTTAGGGAACGTACAAGAGAACTGTTGCGTCTCTGTTTCAGGGCTCCATTTCTACTCCGGTGTTCTGATCAGGCATTGGTTCCTGCCGTTTGTTTCCACATGAAGAACTCTCGTTCTAGAAGAGGTTTGGTTCGCCGTACCTCCTAAATTTGGTGTTCAGTCGAGAACCGACACCTGTTTTTCCATCCATCTTTGCAACCAAGTGGAACACGGAAGAAGAGCATAATAGTCAGGCGGCAGACGCCCTGTGCTCCTGCGCCGCCCGTGTCCGCTGCCATGCTTGTTGATTGTTTGCCTTCAGTTTGACCAACCCATGGTGACGTCATGGTTTGCGCTGAAGAACCATCTAGTGCAGGACCGGAACCAGATTTGCCACTTGGGAACCTCGTTCTTCTGGTGGAAACACGCGACTTGTTCACTGGTTCAGTAACCAGAACGAGCTCCAGAGAACATTGATGGAAAAACCCAAAGAGAGAAAACCACCTTTGTTCCTGAAAAGGTTTGCAGCAGCTGAAATGCACCTTTTGCCTCAGACGAGCTCACAAAACCTTTGGCATTGATAGCAAGACGAGCAAACAAACCTTTTCCCAATAAAGCTAGATTCATCAGAATCTCTATCTCAATTGTAAAATGTTTATTTTACAAGGCGAATGTTACACAAACTGGACGACTTCGTTCACCTCCTCTGTCGCCATCGCCGAACTGCAACCACAGGCAGACTTCAAGCCTAAAACAGTGCAGAAACTCAAAACTCAATTTCATCGTTCGCAACTCCTCCTCCTCCTGTCTGCTGGATTGGCCAGGATGAAATGTATACTGAGAAATCGAGTTCAATGAGAGAAATCCCAGCTCAAGAACAGAAGGAAGAGAAGAATCTATTAGAATTGTGTATGCCATTTCCATTATGAATAACCCATTTAGAAATGGTAGATTCACCCATTTCAAAGAAAAACTGTCCAGTTCATCAAACTGCTTTGAATCGGCAAGAAACACTTCAGTGTCCCTTAATAAAAGGACACTAAAGCGTAAAGTAGTCCTTGAAGTATTCCCCATTTCAGACTTTTGTTGTGATGCACCAATGTACTTTATTTAGAGGAATATTAACAACTGATCTGATTTATTGGATCAGAAATCTCATTGGTTGCAATAATAAAACAGAAGAAATGTTTCACTAACAGCCAAGCATTTCTCCACAAATGTTGTTTTTTTTTCTCTTCCCCTGCAACACGGAACAGGTTTTCTAATATTTCTAATCACCGCTGTCCTAATTCTCTTCTTTTTTGCCACACAGGCACTAAAATATTTATAATAACCATTTATTCCGACACCTACAGGCTGAGCTCAGCTATAACAGCTTCTTGTAGAGCCACAAATGGCGGGAGATGTGATGGTGTCACATTCCACGCCGTCTGATGGAAGAGTTAAAGATGATGAGGATTTAAGCCGAAGGAGGCCCTCGGGCCCTTTTTAACAACCAAACTGTAGATGAATTTCTTGAGTGCACTGAAACAAACACACACCCCTACACGCCCACACACACACACACACAGGAATGGAATAGAAATAGGTTTGCTCTGGGATCCTCTCAGGGCCAAAATGGGGCTGGCTGCAGAGCAAAAATGATTCCAGATCCCCTCTGAGCTTCTGCCCAGGAAAAGAAGCTGAATTTAGATTTGGATTCTACTTACTGCTTTGCTGGGTCACGGTGCTGGACACACGTGTACACGCACACACAAAAGCCCGCACACACAAACTGAGAGAGACTGAGCGGCATGGATTTCTCTCTCTCTCTCTCTGTGGGGCCTGAGGGAGCGATCTTAGCCTCTTAATGATGACGGAGGCAAAGTGATGGATTTACCGTGGTGGGCCGGCCTTGATGGACACGCTCACCGCATGCAAACGCGCTCGGCAGAAACGGCCTGTTCAAATCAATACGTGTCTGTCTGACGCACCGACTACCTGCTCCTCTGCGTTTTGATACTTTTGTGATTCTGGAAAGAGAAGAAGTCCGTTGAAGAAGTGGGTCGGCTCCTTTGGCAGACCTCTTCATATTGCGGAGAACGGCGAACATGTCTGCAAAAGGCAAAAAGTTCATCCAACATGTGATGGCGTGTGTGTGTATGTGTGTGCGTGTGGGTGTGTGTGCGTGCGTGTGTGTGTGTGTTGGGGGAGGATTATGGCATCCTGACAATGATGAGATTGGAGACGCGGAGCTTCGAAATGAAAACGTGTTTTCAGAGTCGGTTCCTCCAAGTGGAACTTCCAGTTCATCAGTTTCCTGTTGCTTCAGTCCGTCTACACCTCCCACCTGCTGTCACTTTACAAAGTGACGTGTATTTATGAATCAAAGGAAATGGGACATGGTTTGAAAGATTTTTTTTTTTTTCTCTTCACATGTAGAAATCTGAAAAGTGTGGCCCATTTTCATCTGCAGCCTCTTTAATTCTGATACCCCAGTAGATCTGGCTTATTTTTTAAAACAACGACGATCTATGGACTGTCCCGTTAACGGATTCTCACTCCTGAGCTGTGAATGGCTGCAGCTCCTCCAGAGTTACCGTAAATCTCTTGGCTGCAAACGTTTTCTGTCGCTTTAAACATGCCGAGTCAGGGCGTGACAGCTATGTCCTCTACGTGGCTGCCACGGGTTCGAGTCTCGACCCATTGACCTTTGCCGCACGGCCTCCCCTTCGCTCACAACTCACTTCCTGTCGAGTTTCTGCCAAATGAAGGCCACTTAAAAAACAAGTCATGCCCAGTCAATGGGGAGTTGGTGCCCCCTGCTTGCTGCTGGTGCCGCTGGCTTTCAGATTCTCACGTTTTCTTCGGGAGTCTTGGGGTTAGAAGACGACAGGCCCCAGTAAAATTCAACAAATAGTTTTCAATGCGGCCTCCTAGGGGCAATAATGCGCTGGTTTATGCTCTGTGTCTCAAGAAAAGAAGAGGAAAGGAAAAAGGGATTGATCACCAGAACATTAAAGCAGTTTCTGAATCGCTCCATGCTCAGTGGTAATGTCTAAAATCCGTATTCTTCCTTCTCTTTGCTCTTCAGGGTACAGCCAATCAGTGACAAGAAAAATGAATGAACGGCGCTCTTTGCAAATGTCAGCCAATCGCGTGCCAGGTAGTTTTGCCTCTAGATATTTCGGCTTCTGAAGCTGCATTTGCTACCCAATGCTTTAAATATGCTTTATGGAAAAACCTACAAACAGGTAGATTTTCTGTGAATAATTTGGAGGTCAGCAGTTCAGCAGAAAATCTATGAATACTGAACCATGAATGGGCTGGGGGTTCAAAGTAGGTGTTGGTCCATCATCAAAATCCCAATAAAATGCATTACAGTTTGTGTAAACTTGGGGAACTGTGAATTTGTCTGAATGTTTTTCTTATTACTACTGGGAAAACAGCAACTGTTAATATAACCAACAAGACTGCAGCCAATTAATTTGTAATCGGTGATTATTTGTAAGTACAGAAGCCTGCGTGGATCAGAACCCTCCATGTAAGTCAGTGTCAGATTGTTCAGTTAAGAGAAACTGTTTCAACGTGAATCTCAGAACAGAACATTTAAGGGACGACGCTAAAAACAAATCATTACGGACCACTCTGGACAAATTGTCCTCGCTCTTTGGACACAGTGTGGGTTGAGTAAGATGTTTTCCCCCGTATTATTACCTCACTAAACTCAAAAAGTTAAAGAAAAAGATTTACTTTGTTACAGAAATTTGTAATAATTTTCAGGAGTTTTTTTGTTTTTTCTGCTAAAGGAGCTTTGTTAAATTCTTCTACTGCTGCTGGAGCTTCAAACTGTTTTAATCAATAGAAACGTTTTGTTTTTTTTATGAACTAGAAAATACATAATTGAATGATTAAACACATCACTTCATATACTATATGTTAAAATCAACTAGAATTACGTCAATACTTAATAATGGAAAGGAAGATAAATTTGTCCTTTTTCGACACTTTTCTTTCCCTTTTGCTCTACATTTATTTATTATCCATGGCTCCTAATATTTACCAGACCTTTTCAGCTAAGCTTGAAAATATTTCAGATTTTCTCCAAAAAGATTGGTGATTATCTTACACCAAATATTCTTCAGGAAGGATTAATACGCAAAGTGGAAACTGTCTTAGGTAAATTTTCCACAAATATTTTTTTAATTATGAATCTGCAAATAGGTGGGGGTCCACTTCATTCCTTCTTGTCCCCATTTTCTTTCATTTTTCTAATTTTTTTTGTGTCGTTCTTTTTTTCCGTCTTCATCTACACATCGAGGAAAAAAAAGGGGAAAGTTGTCATTTTTAAGTCTTCTAGCAAATTATTTTGCTTCGGTATTTATTTTCACCTTTCACCTCGACTATTTATTAAGTTTTTTTTTGTCTAATCTACATTTTCACCGTCTTTTCATTTCTTCTCTCACTTCCTTTACACATAAAGGAGAAAGTTGTCTTTACTGTCTGTTCAACAAAATGTTGAAATTATTTCTTTTACTTTTCCCACTTCCGCCCCTTTTCCCCTTTTCTTGCCATCTTCCTTTCCGTCTTTCACACATAGAATACAAAATGATCCCTTTAATTTATTTCTATTAATTTATCTACTGTGACAAAAATAATTTTCAGTTCGTCTCGCAAAAGACCAAAAGTTGTCTTCACAAAAAGAAAGAAAGAAAAAAACTGTTTTGTAAAAGAAAGAGAAAAAAAAGCAGTTTAATCATTCTGAAGATCTCTGGCTTTAAGCATCTGGAGTTTTAGTGTGAGATCTACATATTTTTAGTGGATTATAGGAATCTAAACTATCTATAATATCCTGTACATGACTAGAGAACTTTTGGTGCTCGTCTTCTCAGCCTTGAATAGAAGTAAAACGTGAATCTGGTGGATTACAGCCGGCTGCTGATTCACTAAAGCCTCTATTTCACTCAATCTGATCAAAGCGGGATTTACAGGACGACACTGTGAAAGCTCTGGGTTCTGGTTTCACTGCTGAAAGCAAAGCGACCGCTGTCGATAGTGAGTAATTCTGTCACATCTCATTAGTTCCTACTCAAAAGTGTCAGCTCCATGATGAAAAATGAGCATCTTGTGACATTCCCGCCTCCCGCCTGTCTTGCCTCTCACTCCTCTTGTGAATGAAGCCTCGTCGTAAACAGCCGCAGCGAGCTGCTGGCGTTTCTCCGCGGAGCTAGATTTAACGCCAGCTCTGGGGTCCAGAGGGAATCTGGTTTGTGGTCACTTACGCCCCCCCGACTAACCGTACAGAGCGTGGAAATGTTTCATCTTTCGCCTCATTCGCTCAGCCAGGTACATGTGCCCTGGATTCCCTGTTAGATAACAATTTATTGCCTCTGCCGACTTGCAGACATTTAGTTATCCGCGTGCGCAGTGAATCATGGAGCAGCCTCAGATTTAATGCGGTGCGCTCGTGAGAAGGTGCTATGCAACCATCTTGTAAGCTGGCAGAGGTCGTCTCCATCACTGAACCGTCTAATGTTACAGCATGGAGAATATCTTCTGTCAGGGAGGTGGGCTAGGTATAGATTTACTCTGATTTCAATAAAGAAAAAGAAAAAAAAATCTTTAAAAAAGTCATGACAAATACTGTAGTTTTATCAACTGAACTGAATGCATTCATTCATAAACATTTTATGTGATGAAAGTAAACACTTGCGTAATCAGACATTTTGCAGTAAACATTTAATGGAAACAGTCAAACCAGATGAAAGAGGAATTTCAAAGATTCTTGAGAAGAGGGACCGAACAGGTCCTATGAATAAAGCACAAAATTTGAATAAAATATGCACAAAATAATGTTTCAAATATCTGACTAAACTAACCTTGGCCATGTGAGCACAAGAATGTATGTTTTCTTGGTGTTTGCTGAATATTTTTTATTTTAAACTTTGTAGTATGGACGGAGTCTTTAAACTCCCTTGTCCTGGAGCAGAACGCAATACATTATAATGGTTTAAAACAAATAAAGGAATACTAAGATAATATATTATGACAATTAAGTACAACTATTCAAATAAATAATTCTAAAAGTATCAATAAATTGCATTAAAAATCTTTTTTATATATTTTCCAACTCAATTGAAATTTGTCCCAAGTTTTTGTCAACACCGCCAGACATAAAAAAAAGGAATGTAAAACAATCAGGCATTATTGGGGGGCATCAGAATTTCTGAGGACCCCATGATCTCTTCCTTCGCTAACAGGGCTAGCAGCTCTGGTTAGCTTATGTTATTCTTTAGTTTTTTCTTCTGTTTTATTCCTAAGTTGTTCGTCACAACCATGATGTGTCAACACCACAACTGACAACTTACAAAACTTTGATGAAGTTTTGTGAAATAAATGCTTAAATTTGGTAAAGATACCGTAAAGATTTCATGGACCTGATGAGCTACAATATGGCCTCCTTCAGAATAACATCATATAAATTGAGGTAGTTTGGCATTTTGTCAACTCCGTCAGAGTTTTTAACTGACAAGTGAGATTTGTCAACACTATCACTGAAAGAGTCACACAGTGTGTCAGTTAATTAATTTTAATGTATTTTACATAAATGTCATTACTTCACATGTATCAAGTATTTCGTTTTAGTTTGTCGCCACCTTCAGTTCTGTGTCAACTCTGTCAGATGGACTTTATGTTGTTTTTTTAAATAATATTTCTTTTGTTTCTTGAGAAGGATTTGTCTGTAAAACTGAGTCAAAATATCACTAATAGGGTCACTAAAAAAATTCTATTTATTTTTGTCAGATGGTGATGACAAAGTTCTGGGTCCCATTAAAAATGCTACTTTCAAAAAAAAATGCTGCAACGGGGAGCCTGCACCTTAGCATCTTTACATTTCCAAAACATTATTTGTCATATTCGTATACATAAGCTTGAGGAATCATTTTTAAAAAAAGATTTGGGAAAATTTAAACCCATTTTGTCCCACTTCTCAAGAATCACTGATGTGTGTTTTTCCTCAACATTAGCAAAATACTGAAAGGTTTGGAGCACATTTGCAGCGGAAATGCAGCTGATGACAGCATTAAAAAGAATTGGAGTCGCCACATCTCCTATCTGCAGGACGGGTTTTTGTCAGGCTGAGTCGTCATAAACCTGAAAACATTCAAACTCTGGCTACGTCTGCTGTTTCCTTCCCAGCGGAGACCTGCTGGAATCACAAAGTCCTGACGTAACAGGAGCAGGTCGTCTGGTTCTCAGCTCTGTTACCGTTCAGTGCCGCTGCTAACTGCTAACCGCCTGCCTGACCTTTGCGGAACGCACATGGATGAGCAGAAAGCGCGGCGTGAACCCAGCACAGGAAAAGCAGGTGTTGCTGTCTGTCCACGTTACATCGCACTTCGTGGTTAATGTAGGCTTAAGATATTTAATGGAGCTTAGCAAAAGTTCAAGCGGGAATTAGTATGTTGTTCAGCCGCACAAAGGCTTTAATTCTTTCCTGACATTCACTTCTCTAATCTCTGCATCCAGTTTTCAGTCCTCTAGGAAAGAACATGTTGGAGCAGTTACTGGACAGCACGCCTCAACACACACTTAAAAACAACGCGTGATGCTACAGCCGACAACAAGTGAAAAGAAAGAAATCAGCTTTCCCCGCCCCCACTAATGAAAACTGGTACAGTACATTTCTGCTAATGTACAGAATTTTACAAACACAAGGTGTATCATGCAGAGCTGAGTCCTGGCATGTTGCAGGAGGAAACACGCATGTTGTTGCCTGCTGCTGGTGGAGCAACCGATCGACATTTGGAGCTTTTTTTTTTCTTTTTCCCACCGAACCAGTTGCTAATTCAGAGTAAAAGAATGTGTTTACACGTCAGACGCTGAAGTGAAAGAGGAGAACCTGTCTTGTTGGATGTCTCCAGTTTTTTTTGTTGTTGTTGTTGTTGCTGCCGAAGGGCCAAACTTTCAGTTGGATTGCATCAGTGCCCTTCCTCCAAGTGTGCATGCGTTTTTCCCAAAAGCACTGCTAAGAGGAGTAATGATGGCATCTGCCCTGTCGGTGTGTGCGCCCAGCCGGAGGGGAGTCAGAGTTTCACACCCTCATTATCTCCAAACTGGAGCTGCAACTTACTGGAAAGTGGGCCAGAGTTGCTTTTTATGAACAACAACAAGAGGAGGGAAGGGAAGGAGAAGCATGACAAAAACACCAAGCGGAATGTTTTGCATTCTTTTCTCCAATTAGATTCTATAATAAGACAATGTTCTATTACTTTAATTACAGATGAAATAGAGAGGATTATTGGATATTTTTTGTCCAGTCAAAACAAAACGTTATATCGGTGCTGGTTCTTAGAGACTGGGCTTCAAACTTTCCTTTCTGAGAAAGCTTATATTTAGACTGGCTTATGTTATCCTCTGTACTTACAGGACAAAATTACTACCTTTCCTCTATTACTACATTCTCCTACTACTCTCCAATTATTCACTGTTACTTCAGCTTTTTACTTTATGTTCTCTGTTTTTTTTACTCTTCATAAAAACAATACCTGGAGTGTCCCGAGTAAGTCCAGCTAAACCCCAGCAGTAAACTACGTTGTGTGATTCGTTCCTGCTCAAAATTGTTTGTATTTTCCTCAAGTACACAAGTCAGCTAGCATGCTATTGTGAGCCAGCTAAGTTAGTATGATTAGCTCAAGAAATGAAAGCAGGCCACATCAGAATCTCATTAACCAATTAAACAGGCGGGTTTCTTTTAAGTTTAGGTGGTTTAAAATGTACTTCCTGGTTCCTTTTTGTTTCTAGAAAAAGATGACAGTTAAAGTATGCAGTGCTCTATTTGTGTAGCCATATTTAACATGTGCAGACCAACCAGTTCCCCGATGAAGAGTTATTAAAGGTAGTTCCAAAAAAATACAAAAAATAAAACCTTTAATCTTCTAGAAGGTGTGGTTAAACTTTCTTGAAGATTTGAATTAGTAATGAGTGAGTTTTTTGTTGTTTTGATGGGAAACGCTTGTAAAATAATTCCTACAACTGGATTTTTCCCACACTTGTTACAACCACACAATTTGATTGGAGCTTTATGTGCTTACACCAAAACAAAGTGGTGCAACATTGTGAAACGGGTGGGACGGGGGGGAATTTTCACACATGACAATTATGTGTGAAGTTTGTAACTGCAACATAAGAAAAATGTGAAAAAGCTCGAGGTGGAAGAATGTATGTGAATATTTCACACTGCCGTTCAGCAGAAAGAACCAGAGACGAAGGTTAAAGTGAAGCAGCAACAACTTCTCTGAACTTCCTCTGCCTTCGAAGCAGAAGGTGTCTGACAAGGGTTCATGTGGAGGACACGCGTGTGCACGCACTCACCAAACGGAAGCCATGGTTACTGTATCCCTGGCATCAGGAAGCAGGCTTTAAATAACCCTCCTGTATATCTGTGTGTCTGTCTATCAGCGGGGAGGTGAGCATCGACTTCCATGAATGTGAAATCTATCTGCCTGGAAGAGAAAAAAAAAAAAAAAGATGTGACTATCTGTCAATTACACACTTAACCCTTTTTTCACACACTCCTTAGATAACAAGACGCCAATTAGAAGGCCTGGGTTAATTAGGACTAAATTACGACACTCACACGGTGCAGCTGTATGTGAATTTAAAAGCAGGTGACTGACAGGATGAGGTCTAATAGTGGGGATCCAAGCGTACATTTATCACAACACAAATTCAATACGTATGCTTCAATTTCTATAACTATTACCTACATAAATGATGGACGATGAAGGGGCTGAACGGGAGCAGGAAACATCTCAGTGTGCAGCAGATGGGTCGCCAGCGGCGGCTGAATGACGTGACGGTTTCTACGGATCGCCTCACATCTGCCCCCTACGTCCCACATCGTGTGATCGCATGTCATTTGCCCCTGAAGCCCTTTTCATCAATGATGGGACTTCACTTTACAACAGATAGCACTGTGCTGCTTCACTTTCCCAATGAACGTGTCTTACTCATAAACACAGACTTATTTACAGGAACATGAAATGTGTTGCCATATATTGCCATAAGAAATAGTGGAAAGCTATAAAAAATATCGGTGCACAAAAATTGCGCAGGGCTCCCGCTGATGCAACCCTGAGGCCCACGTTTGAGAAATAAATTCCTGTGAAGTATGTTCGGATTTCGGTTGACAAATTTTTATAAATGACACCAAACAGGAGTCAATAGCAGAACAAGCTGTTTTGGCAGAGAGGATATTTTTTTTCCATGGGTGCAAACCAAAAATGGATTGTCCTAACAAATATGGCATTGATGAAACAAGAAAATAGTAGTACTGCTAAAGGAGAGGTAGGAATGACAAAACCAGAAGAGATAATTGCAGGTGAGTGGATGCAGCTGGGGAAGGGAGTAGGTAGAGGCAAACGGGGGGAATGACTAACAGCTGGGACGGGGAGCAGAATGGAGGCTGAGGTGAAAAACAATAATATAGAGAATGAAAGACACAAATTAGAGGTGCGCCAATCGATCGGCCAATTTCCGTGAAAAGTGTATGATCGGTGATCGCCGATCACTATCTCTTGTATCTCACTTCGCAGCCTGCCTGTGCAGCTAATCTACTCTTTCCTTCACATTGTGCTGCAACAAATCCTGTCGTGTGGAACTATAATGCTCAGAGTGAATGGGGACGTTTGGGTATTGCGGCGGATAATTACCTCAAGGGTAATTATCGCCCCGAGGTAATTATTCGTTGTGCTATATTCAACACAACGAATATAACATGACATTTATAAAACAAGCACTTGACAGAGTTTGGCTACATCGAGGCTCACTGCAGGAAAAAGAAGACGTCCGCAGCGGACAGGTAGCAGGTAAAGCAGCGCACAACTACCAACGCTCACCTGGAAGAGCATCACGATCAGAGAGCTAAACAAAAAACCCGAAAAATAATTTAAGTCTTCGAGCTGGCGGTGTAAGATCCTGGATTCTGCTCTTGCTGTTGGAACGCCACTACGCGTAACGTCTCACAGACTTAGTGCCGTTCAACCTCCACCCGGCAGTGAACTCTCGCACCAAACGTCTGCTTAAAACTGGAGCATGAAACTTAAAAATGCAAATATTTTGCATGTTTTATGTCTAAATTAGGTGAATTTATTGCCAAATAATTTTTCCATTTTGCCAGCACACATAGTGTCATTTATACCAAAAGCGAAAAATTAACAGCCAATCCAGGCTATCGGCAGCGATTGGCCCAGATTGGCCTCGTGGATGATCGGAATCAGAATTGGCAACCAAAAACCTGATCAGAGCATCCCTAACACAAATCCAAGAGACAAACAGTGAGAATATACAGATAAGAAAACAAACAGTAAAGAAATAGTCAAAAACAAAAATTAACTGAAGCCAAAACTCCAAACACCAAAGGATCATAACATTCTGCCGTTTTCTAGCCCAAAATGGACCCGAATTGGCAGATCATGATCAACTGAGACGAATACGTCACTGAGATCTAAAACGCTGAAACAGGCGTTTTAGATCCATCACTGTTAAGGTGAATATCGTTCAAAACTCTTAGTGATATAAAGTCAGTGCTGTGCTGTGGTCTAAAGCCTGGCAGCGAAGCAGTGCAGAGAATATTTTCATTATAAAGAGAATGTCGTTCATACCTTTAAGATGATCTTCACCAAAATATTAGATCAGCTCTGGGACTGTAAATACTTATAATGAATTCTTCTAGATTGGATGTGATGCCACAATCTGTTGTTTTTATCGTGATGTGAAGCATTAGTGTTATGCAGGTAGGCAACAAAGTTTGATCATTTGACCAGAGAGCCTTCATGTTTGCTGCGTACTTTACATGACATCAGCTTTATCCCACCACTCTAAGCAGACATAAAACTAATCCTATTTTAATATGCTTAAAAAGGTGTAAGAAGCCACAACACATCCTAAAAGCAGCAAGTCTGTCCATCTTCTCATCGGGGTTGCGTTTCTTCACATCTGCTTCTGATGATGAAAACTGCTGCAATATTAACCGACTCCACTTCTCACTCGCATTTTTAAGCCAAACGCAATATGAAGCAGACTTAAAGGCCAAACCCAGGATCAGGACTGTTATCAGCGTGAAGCAACAAACTATACAAATACAGGCCTGGATTTATACTCAAGACACGCATGAAATGTGGAGAGGTTCAGAGTACATGCCATCAACAAGAGCCAAATCTAGGAAAGCTAGCTTTAATGAAACGTTAGCTTAAAAAGTTGAGCCTACAAAAAAGTTTGATGACTACACATAGTATTGTAGTGGTGTGCAAGTACTCTATTCATTTCACAACACAAGACGATACACAAAGACATCTTGTGGCAAAATCTCTGAAACTGATGTTAGCTTTAGCATTACTAGCTGCTAACTGGTTAACTAGTTCCTGCTGGGGTTCCCCCCCGCTTAAAAAGCTTCCATTTTCTACAGAATACCCAAAATGTTGAGAAACAATTTCAAAGTGGGAGCTTCTATATTTGCTTTTTCATTTTTATTTTTAGTATTTGAGAGTTGTTCTCCAGATGGGCAACATGTTTGTTAGCTGATACAGCGCTGTGATGTAGACGTTCTCCCTCTGCAGAGATCTTTTATGAAACAGTCAAGGACTGTAAGGCAGCTAATTTGGGAATAGCAATCTGGTCCTGGAACAGCATTTGATATTACCTACTGTGGGCCCAGCCTTTTTTGTCTTTTTATTTCTATTACTGTACAAGAAAATGGCTATAGCTGTCCAGAATGTTAGCAGAATCAAAAACGAGCAAGTTTTACAGTATGACTTTTTCTACTAATGAAACTTTTGACCAGATTAGGAAACAAACGTCACAATTATGCTAACAGAGTAAAGAGTGCATAAACACAGCATAGAGATCCTGTATAAACAAAGCATGTTTTTTGACTTCCTTAGAGGATGCTTTACTGTTATTAGTCAACTGCTGAAAGGTCACATACAACGGAAATGTTGCAAAAGAAAAAAAAAAAAAATCTAAGTAATTCTGTCAACAACAAAAAAAAGACAAAATAATCTCCCTTTTTTCCCTATAAAGCAGTTATTTGAACATCACACAATCCAATTTAATCTTGGGGTGAGAGGGGGGAGTTGAATCTGAGCTAAGAATCACTTTTAAGAAAAAAACAACAACAACAACAAAAACACACAGTCCAGTGTACCCCACACACATCCAAACAGATGTTGTTTGTATTGAAAAAAAAGAAAGCCCTCCTCCTGTCTTTCCCAGAACCCATTGTTGATTCTCCCAGTGTGCTTGCAGGTTACATGTAGAAGGGGGGGAACTAAAATGTCAGAGATCGCTCCACAAAATGTATTTTGCTCTTTGGTCTCCTATCTCTGTAGTTTTTCATGTCCCCCGGGCCCTCTTCTCTTTGATTCCTGCCGTACGATCCCAGTTCTCTTTAATAGCGGGGCCCGGCAGTCCCTGAGTGTACGTGTAGCAGAACACGCCATTTCTGGTCTCGGGGGGGCTTTGTTCTAGGACCACAACGTTTTCACAGCTCATCAGGTCAGCAGGGGTGCTGTGAAGGATCTTAGTTCAGAAATGAAGCTCTGATTATCACCAGTTGTGAAAAGCTACATTAATGTTCTCAGCACAGATTTATTTTTGGCTTCTACATATTTATCCATAAATGGATTTCTCAAAATTGGCTGTGTAACATTTTAAGTTTACACAACAGAAAGATTTAAGTGTCTAGGCTGTGTAACGTTTTACTGGTACATGATGCCAGATCGTCCGCCCCCCCTTCAGTGATATCAAGGGTCAGAGTTATAAAGCTGAGAGGTCAAACACTCAAGTTTATTTTGTCTCTGGTACAGTGAATCAGCCATGGTGGATCTTTAGCGCCATCTAATGGAGGATATAGGAAAAGGGAAAAAGTCCAAACTCTTGTTGAGGTTTTTTTTGTTTTTTTTAAAAAATTTCAACCTTGCCAGATGGGCCAAAATGTCAACAGTGTCACAAGTTAAATTTTTTATTTGAGGAAAAATTGCAAAAGCTATTTCATTTTTACCTGCTCAACAATAAACTAGACATGCAATGTTTTAATTAAAAAAAAATAGATTTGATAAATGTAGATTTAATAAAAGACAATATTTTAATAAAAGACAATAAATAAAAGACAACATTTTAACTTTTTAGGTTGGTCATTTTTTTCCCAGATATTTTTGTGTTCTTTCAGTAACAAAAGCAGGACATGCCTCACTCTTGCTTCAGTCTGTAAAAGTAAAAGTCAGTCATGGTCAGTGGATGATTGTGATTCTATTTACTACTAAGTTAAATTAAAAGGGGAAAAAATGGCAAATGAAAGATGAACATTTACATTTTCCAATTCATAGAGATTTGAATTTGCCCGTGTTTCTTTTTTGAACGGCAAACCAACATGCCACAAAAATGTGACTTTTCTCAGTAAGCTAAATTTGTCTATTTCTTAAAGCGATATCCTACTGTAAAACTAAACGATGGGGTGCATTGTTTTGGGTCAGTTTTCTATTTTCTCGGTTTATTATTTTTTTTATGGGATATGAACCACGCTTGCTTTGAAAATTCTATCTATTTTGTAAGATTAATGGAACGGCGTACTCAAATATGCTTCTGAATATGTTTTTAGATGGATGAGCTTTTCTTAACTATGGAAATAAAATAAACCAATAATGTGCTGTTGTACGGAGCATTTTACATGCTAAGATTGTAACGTGTCTGTATCTGAAACTTGCACTTTAAAAATAAAACAAAAAAACCTGAAATTCTTTCAGAATCAACTACTTGTGCTGACGGGCCTAACTCCTGCACAAAACCATTAAACCGAACATTGAGTTCGGTTTAAACATTGAACGTTACATCATACAGTAAACTCTTTTAAAAAGGCAGAAAACTGGAATCCCTCAAAAGTTGGAAGTCACAAAATCCCAGTCTTCCACTCAACACAATCCACCACAACTCTGCAACACCTAGACACTTCATTTTCTTTAGTTTTAGCTACCAATGACAACACGTGATTAATAGCCATGACTTACGTGTCTCATTTTTAGCTGTTGTATGAATGGAATCCGGTTGACTGACAAGTCAGTCATGAATGCTACAGTCTATCAATCCCCTTCAGTTCTTCAAACTGAAACCTAACCCCAGGACAAAGCGCGATCTGTCGATGACGCGGTCATCACTCAGAGCAGCTGCCAGGACGACTGCAAACATGGGAATGACAGAGAAACCATAAATGGAGCTAGTATTGTATTGTAGTTCATCAAATGGCTGATCTAAACACCACAGATAAAACAGAACATAAAAAAAAACAAAACACTGAAAGTTTTTTTTTAAGACGACTAGATTAAGTGGATGTTTCCAGACGGAGTCGAAGTTATGTGACCTGTACTGAAGGTCGAAGATCTCAATGGACAGTTTGCTGTGCGTATCAGCAGCTTCGCTGTCTGAAACACTCGTGAAGCGATAGCCTAAAGAGCTATGGTTTGAGAATGCAGGCAGGAACTAATCAACACCAGGAACACAAACGGTAACTGGTTAAGTACCGTTTATCATGTGCGCATGATAAAGTATACATGCTCTCACCTGTGTTGCTGTTCCTCGCTGGATCCTTGCATAAACTTTTTGTTCTGCCCCATTGTGTTTCCAGTGTTCCTGGTTGTCCTGTTAGTCATCTGTGCTTTTGGTTAACCCATCATGTGACTATCAAGGTTCTTTTCCTTTTTAATCTGCCACTCGTCTTACAAAACACATGACCTGCTTCAGTTCAAGAATGATACAAAGTTGGCCTTTCCCCTGGACAAACAAGACAAAACAAATGTACCGGAAGAATTGAGGGAACTGAATTTGCATCTCTAGATCAATGTGATTTACATAAGGCTCCTTTGTTCATTTCTTTAAATGTCACCAGTTTAGTTTATTTTGGGGGGAAAACAACCAAATTCACAATAAATGTACTTTGCATTAAAAGAAAAAAGACAACAATTCTAATTTTAAATGCTTTCAATTTGACAGATGTTACAAGTTTAGAATTAAAACAAGCATTCATGCAGAGTCCTAAACATAGCAGTATTTAACATAATTTCTTCTTCATTGATTTCGAATTACTGCGTTTCTATAATTATTGTCACAAGGCGGGGTGTCCTTTCTCTTCCGATGTTTAGCTAAGGATATCTTCTGAACTGAGTGATCCAAAGCAGGGCTCTATCTTTAGTGGGCTGTTGTCTCTGAACGGAGAGCCTAACTTTATCTGACTCTGCGTCATGAAAGCTGTTTATTTTTAGGAAGGGGGCTTGCAAGTGGCAGCAGCTGCAAAAGCATTTAATGACCCTCTCCATTCTGGCCCTCCCTCTGTCACATTAGCTGTTGGACAATGATTGAATCAGAGCTGAGGCGTGCACGACAGAGACAAAAAAAGAGGCTTATTTTCCTTTATGCCACCTCCAACCTTACGCCAACGAAGACAGAAGCGAGCAGGAAATGACAACTGTGACTTTGACCCAACAAATGTGAGTGGAAGGTTTAGTTTCGTCTCTTATGCAGAAGCTAAAGTGACGTGAAGGTGTGCTGAGTGAGGACCGACGGCAAGCAAAAGCTTTCAACAGGAGGCAAACAGCAGAAAGCAGCTACTGGAGACAGGTACGTTTTGGATGTTCTTTCTCGGTTCAAAAAGAAACAGTTGAACTCTGGTCTGCCAATAAAAAGGTAACAAATATCATATCGCTGGCTGTAATCTTTGCAAGCGTTTCAGTCACACAAAAAAACCCCCACTGAAGCACTGCCCACCGGTGCTTTAGTGCAGGAGTGTCCAAAAGGCATCCTTGGGGCAATTTACAGCAATCTGAGCAATTTTGGGCAGCTTTGGATTACTATTCAAGAATGAACTAAATATCGTTTGCCTTACAGACACAAACAAAAACTCAAGACAGCATAAAGCGTCCAAATAAAGAGTAAAGATATGTATAAGGTCTCAGAAACCTTGGTCCATTTCAAATAAAATGATCTTACTGGACTAATATAACTTTGGACTGAACAGTTTTGAAATCCAACCTTTAATTTGAGCACATTTCTCCAATTAAGTTCTACATTGGGAAATAGTGATCTTTTGTACACTGCTATTTAAAAATTCACAACCTTCAACAATGCTTCACACAGACATGGGAATGTTCAAGCAGTCTGCCTTTATAGTCAAGAACCTTTTCAGGTCTGTGTAATGACCTAAGAAGCTCATTCTGGATGAGAAGCTCTTCTTATCCCAATGGATCAAAGTTTGTGGTTCCAGTTGAAATCCAGGCAAAGCAAACTGTTTGGCTAGTCAGGCCAGGGCTGAGTAACTGATTGTCATATAGATTATGTCATATTTAACACCTCTCAGCTACTGGAGAAAGGTAAGAACATCCAAAACTATCCGTCAAAACATCCCTGCACGTGGTGGAATTTGACACGTATCATCCAGAAAATGAACGTAATGTTTTCTGGTCTTTCCTATTTTGAAGAGGGCTTGAGTTTATTCCCCAGGGAAACATTATTACATAAAAAGCTCCTCCGATTAATTTAGAAAAGCAACTCAATCGTTTTAAAAATTCATGACATTAATTTGACGCATTTTTACCTTAAATCAAGCTATTACTTGTTTGTGTGAAAATGTTTGAAAACACTAAATAAATATACTCGCATTAAATGTTGGATATTTTTTCAGTGTGATGCTATTTCAATAAAACTAAAATTGCAAAAAGATGCATTGATATTTTCATTAGAAAGGAATGATACTGTTGAGTTATAACCTTGCAGTCAACACAGAAACCACCCAACAACTTAGAAAACAGAGACATGAACAACCCAACCCATCCAGCTGCTTTTAGTGATCGGTACCAATGAGTCAGCTGTGTTCTTGTTAGTCACTGCAGATGTGATCCCCACAGTTTTTAAAAAAAAAAAAGTTCTACCATGACACATGGTCTCATGCTTCTTATTTTGGAGTACTTTATAAATACACCGTCAATGAGCTACAGCACCAACTGCGGGAGAACCAAGGGCCGACTGCGTTTACACAAAGTCTAATCCACTAAAAAGTGATGCAACTCAAAATACTTAAGACAACTAGCTTCATTAGCTGCACTCAGCCTTTTGTAAACCGCTATGGGTATCTTTTATTCTTTGTGAAGCACATTTCTAAAAGGCTTTCCCTAGATTGGCGACGAAACTTTAATTATGCTCCATTCACAAAAGCAGATTTTCTACTAAAATGTGTGTTTTGTTTACCCAACAGCTTCTCACAGAAGATAAGGATATAATTTTTGGACAAAAACAAAGAAATTTGGACAAGACCTCTTTCATAACAGTTGACATTATCATGGATATTCTTGGAGGTGCACCTCGTGTTTTGGGCTATCCTCGCCCTATTGTGGCACAGTTTGGGGCAGATGCAACCCTAAGGTGCCAAATTGGTGGAGACCCTCATCCGGATGTCATCTGGGAACGTAAAAACATTAAAATTCTGTCTGAGGGGCGGTACAAGATCTCAGAGGAGGGAAAAGCATACTTGTTGACCATTACCGGAGTTACCCAACAAGATGCCGGTCAGTACATATGCAAGGCTAGAAACAGCGTAGGAGAAACCTACGCAGCAGCCTCTCTCAAAGTGGAAGGAGAGCTTCTCGACAATAATGGAGAATCGATACAATCAAACAGTAATGGCATAAAGGAAAATGGGGACTTTGGGGAAACCCTAAATGGCTACAACATGGTGCAGAAAGAGAAGGAAATGAATGGAGACTCCAAGTGGAGGAATCAAGCAAATGATCAACGGAAAGAGATTGATTTAACATCAAACGACAAACCAAGATTCCTGATCAAGCCTTTGTCCCTGCGTGTGGATCGTGGAGAGGATGCCGCCTTCTCATGTAAAATCTGGGGCACACCTTTGCCGGAGGTGACTTGGGAGAAAGATGGGAAGAAGCTCAATGATATCTTTGAGAACTCTCACTTCAGTGTGAGCATTCAAGACGGGGGCTGGTTTCAGCTCAAGATCTACAGAACGCGCATGCCGGACAAAGGCGTCTACACCTGCAAGGCCGTGAACTCCTATGGCGAGGCCTTGGCGGGAGCTGTCCTTCTTGTCGAGCCCATTCCAGAGCGAGAAGAGAGTAAAACGTCATCAATCAGTCATGTCGGCAGCCAGAGGTCACCCAAACAAAGAGGCGGGAGGTTCAGTTTGTCAAAGCTCGCCGAGGAGCCGCCCATCAACCCGTCCAAAGTCAAAAAGTTTGTAGTGACAGAGGGGAAGCATGCCAAGTTTCGGTGCTTTGTAACAGGCAAGCCCAAACCAGAGATCATCTGGAAGAAAGACGGCGTTCCTTTGGAACCCGACAGACGACACTTGGTATTTGAGGATCGGGAAGGCTACTACACGCTGAAGGTTCTCTACTGTAAAATGCAGGATACAGGGCTATATGTATGCGCCGCATCGAACACTCTGGGAAACACCCTGAGTGCTGTTCACCTGACTGTGAAAGGTAAGTAAAATATTTTTGGATTTATTCCAGGAAAGGAGGACAGTGTTGCATATTGTTACAACTTTGAGGAATTAAAAAAGAAATACACTGATTTAATTTGAAGTGGGTACCGTTTCCCTCATCTCAATGGATTTCAGACGTTATCTTATTTGAACCTAGGAAACGATCCATGATCCGAGAAAGTATACACAACCTAAAACAAGAATCACTGGAAAGATGGCAAAGCCATGCTCCATGCCCATTGGTCAAAAGAGAAAACGTAGCATACACCATGGACACAGTGATATTTTTAAAACATAAAACAATTAGATACATGAAAAAACACCTAGCATTACATCTGTAGGTAGGGAATTTAGCAGACAGATACTTACTAAGAGCACATTTAAGGAAACATGACCAATTCCTCAAACACTTAAAGCAGGGGAATCCAAAGTTTGGTTTGGTCATTTTGTATGGTCCCCAATTGGAGTTCAAGAATAGTCCAAATTTGAAACTTCACCAAATTAAATTTGTATTATTTTTTCAGAAAGAGGTCTTTAGAGAGAATAAAATGAATTAAACTAAATCGCACTGTAATGAAATCAAAACTAAAAACTATTAACTGGAGCAGTCAGGAATTGATCCGATATTACCAGTTTTAAATTAAAGTGGTTTATCTATATAATAAAAATTTGAACAAGGAATGCACCGATTCCAGTTTTCTGGTCAATAACCGATGTTTAATAAGCCCGACCTGCTGACTCCAATTTTTTTGTGTGAAAATATAAATGTAGTGACAAAGTGCCTAAGTTGAAACTATAGACAAGTTGCTTGTTACTGCTTGCATCTGGAAACTTTTCCCATGAATATAGGCATGGTGTATAAAGCCACAGGAAAGTCATTACATTGGTAAAAATTCTGATTTGCATTATTTAGATGTTTTTTTCCATTTTTATCCAGACTAGAAATATTATCAGTTTGCAACTTTTCCAAACTGTATGTGAAGCCATAATGTAAATTCTAAAATCAGAACAAACTACCTGCAACCTCCTTTGTGCCTCAGGGCCTGCAGTGCGGTTTAGACGGCCATTAAAAGACGTGGAGGTAAAGGAGAGGGATGTCGCTGTGCTGGAGTGTGAGGTGCCTGATGAGATGATCCCAGCTGCCTGGTACCTGGAGGACCAGAGATTGATGCCTAGCAGTAAGTATGGGATGGAACAGAAAGGGACCAGGCGAAGACTCACCATCCATAATGTTGGAATGGATGACGATGGGGTTTATCTTTGTGAGATGCCAGATGGAGCAAAGAGCATTGCCGAGCTAGCAGTAAAAGGTAGGACGCATGTAATGTTCATCATCTTATTCCCAATCTGTTTTTGGAATGAAATGAGCAAAGAAAGGACAATAAAACATTTTTGAACGTACAGGCACAATTGTTTGTAAACTACCTCGGAAACTGGAGGTGCTGGAAGGCGAGAACGCAGCGTTCTGCGTCGAGGTCGAGAATGATGAAATGGAGGTCCACTGGTTCAAAGATGGTCTGATGCTACACGAGACACACCAGACCATCCTCAAGGCTTTCGGCAAGACCCACATCCTGGTTTTTGTCAACGTGGCCTGTCATGACTCGGGGGTTGTGACGTTTGTTGCAGGAAGATCTAAAAGCTCATCACGACTCAAAGTCAAAGGTACGGTCTACACATGCAAAATTAGCTAGACCTGCTGTTGGAATGAACTTATGAAGAACTGAAGGAAAAATCAAGTAAATGTGGATCTTGACCTTAATTTGCATATTTATTTCATGAAGAAATATTCTGCCATTTGTGGTGAGGCACTAACTTAATCAGATTTACAGATATATGATTAACCATAACCTTGCATGTTATGGTTTACGTAAGGAAATTTTGTGCATGTGCACAAAGCTGGAGGGCAAGAAGACTATTCTTTTACATGTTATCCACAGCCGCGCTGTCGCCATAGCACAATTTCGTTAACTCAGTGAAACTTGGAAATATGGGTATTAATTTAGTGTTGTGCTCCACAGCAAAGGGAAAAACCAAAGTACAACTCAAAACCACTTCTATCTGTATAGCTACCTTTACTTATAAATTAAGTCCATGTCCCACTCATTCTGCACAAATATATCTGTTCATCCAAAGCCAAGTCTATCCCTTACCAGCTGCACTTCTGAGCAACTGAATGGGAAATTGCAAAAAATCAGCGATTTTGAAGAAAAACTAATCAAAATTATTTAAGCTAAATTAAAAATAAATACTTTATAGTACAAACCACAGGGTAGCCATATAAATTATTTTATCAGTGTATATTACTTTTCCATGATGACCGGTAAGGCTCTGCCTCAAGTGAGCGCACGTCACTGGTAAGTATCCAAAATAAAACGATGGATGCCGTTCCTGCTATACAGAACTTATTACTCTAGACAATTTACTGTTTTTCCTCTGTACTACAGCAACCAGACACAGCCCGCCAATCTGTCCTGCTGACGTCAAAATGGACATAGACCGACCCAACAGTGCTCTCTTCTCCTGGGTGCCTGCGCCCAACAGCCAGACTACCACCCGCTCCATGTTTGTCCTTGAGAGAGCGGAGATTGGTTCTCAGGAGTGGCAGAAATGCTTCACCTCAGAGACCGTCACTTCCGCTGAAGTTTCCGGTGACAGCGTTCCTTGTGAAGGCGACTACCGTTTTCGGGTGTGTTGCGTCAATAAGTACGGACGCAGTGGCCATGTGGAGTTCCCCAAAGTAGTCCATCTTGGTGAGCAGCATACCTAAAAGTATAACACATTTCAGTAAAAAAGAAAAAAAAAAGATTAATGCATAGCATTGCTGATATATTGTTACACTATTAGTTCCAGGGCCCAAGATTCATAAACATCTCCAAGGCTGTGAGGTGATGGAAGGCGAGGACGCTCAATTCTCCATCGAACTGTCCGCACCGATGGTTGGAACCTGGTTTCTGAACAGCTCCCAGCTGCAGCATGGTGGAAGATATTCAGTGCAGCTGAACCAAGCAAAGCACTCTTTGGTGATCCATGAAGCCGGAACGGCTGATGACACAGCAGAAATCACATTCATCGCCAATGGAGTGAGGGATTCAGCTGTGCTCAAGGTTAAACGTAGGTGTAAAAGGCTGTAATATTCATTCATCATGTTGGTTCCCAATTCACGTGTTCATTTCCCTGCAGCTGCTGTATTCAAGTTCGTCCCTCTGTCAGACCTGGAAAGCAGTAAGAGAGTGGAAACCGGTGACGCCATTGTGCTCTACTGTGAGGTCACCCATCCTTTCGCTAAGGTAACCTGGTTTAAAAATGGTGAGAAACTCCAAGTGAGCGATGGGCTAAACATCCAATCAGACGGGAAGATGAGAAGGATTGTGATACAGTCTGCTGAAGCATCCGACTCTGGAGTTTACACATGTCAAACATCAGGGGATGTCATCAAATTCAACGTGGACGTTGAAGGTTGTCTACTTTCTAGCAAATGTTTTTCAGGAAGTAAGTTGCCTTTTGTTGCACCAGTTGTAACAATCCATCCATTAATCTCATGTTGCTCAGGGCCTCCAGTAGAGTTCAGTCCAGCCTCTCAGGAAGAACTTCATAAGAACGGCATGGAATTAGATCCTGTGGTTCTGCTTTGCCACGTCTCCAGAGAAGACGCCGAAGCTGCTTGGTAGGACAATGAAAATGTAAACTCTTGCAATAAAATAGTCCCAGCTAGTGGTCTGTGTTGTGCATCATCAAGAAAATGTTGTTAAAATATTATCCAAACATACTGAGGAAAATATTTATGTACCCCCAAGAGTTTGGTTCATCTGTGGGTACAATTTCCAAGTGCCTGATAGTATCACATTCATCTGTTCAAACAATCACATAGAACGATAACCACCATGTACAGCTATCATATCATTCAAGAAGAAGGGAAGTTCTCTGTACAGTGAGATGTACAGTACGTGTTTTTTTGGGAACAACAGAATGAAGAAAAAAAACCTCATGAGATTCTGCCTGAAGCTGCCGATAAGAGTTCCATATGCTGAACGTCCGCTCTGCAAGGAAGCTGCCATTTCATCTGAACCGCCACAAAATGGCAGACTTTAGTTTGCAAATGCACTCAGGAAGTAATATTGTTATATCTGAAGACATGTTCTGTAGGTTGAGAAAATCAAAATCCCGTGTCTATTGGAACTATTGATGACAAAGGTTTTCCCAACTGTGACATATGGTGATGGTAGCATCATGTAGGGATATTTTACTGCAGGAGGGGCTGGTGCTTTTTTAAAAAAAAAAAATAGATGTCATCACGATAAAATTATTATGCTGAAATACTGAAGCAACATTTCAAACCAGGAAGCTAAAAACTTGGGTGAGAAAAAATATTATATATATATATATATGTATATAAGGGTATAATTTAGGGTACTGAGAACCTAACTGTTAAATATTAATTTACTGTTTGCATGTTTTTCATTTGTCCTTTTGACTGAATATCTGTTGTATCGTGCCTGTTTGCATGTTTTATGTCTAAATTAGGTGAATTTATTGCCAGATCATCCTCCAATTTTGCCAGATAACATAGTACCATTTATACCAAAGGCAAAAAATTAACAGCCAATCCAGGTGATCGGCCCTTAGAGGTGATCGGAATCAGCAGCAAAAAATCTGATCGGAGCATCCCTAGAGTAAGAGAGATAGCATATAAAATAATTTTGGAATCCAAAAACATTTCTAATTTAAACAATAGAGAAAAGATTCATTTGATTTTACTTCCAAAATCAAATGTTCCAAAAATAAGTTGTGTGTCTAGTAAAATCTGGCTTCATATGTCTTTCCCAGGTATAAAGATGGTTGTGAGATTCGGGCTAGTGACAACATTACCCTGCAGGTGGAGGGCACCATGAGGAGGCTAATCATCCGATCTGCAGAGGCTTCAGATGCTGGACTTTACACTTGCAAGTCTGGGAACAACAGCTTAGAATTTACAGTCAATGTCAGAGGTATGGCAACTTCTGTTGGTTTCCTTTGTATGAGATTAATTAGTTCACACCGATGAGAAAACTGAATTTCTGCGTTCGTCTATTTCAAAAACCCAGAACCCCCAGTGACAATTGTTGAACCTAAAGATGACATTGTGATGACATGTTACATATCAGAGGAGATCAACTTGCAGTGTGAGTTATCTCGGTCCAACGGGAAGGTCTGTTGGTTTAAGGATGGTCAGGAGGTGCAGGAAAGCGACAATATCCAGCTAAGATCAGAGGGACCTTACAGGAGGCTGACCATTCTCTGTGGCTCAGGAGCGGATAGTGGAGAGTATGTCTGTGAAACAGATGGAGACTCTATCTTCTTCCAGATAACTGTTACAGGTAAAACCGTGATTAATATATATTAAAGAGATTACAATAAAAAGGTCTGAGAAGTATATTTTAAATATCTCTTTCCCGTTTTAGAGCCTCCTGTAAGAATCATCTCTCATTGTGAACCCGAGGTGGAACTCACCCATGTTGCACCAGAGAGACTGGAACTCTGCTGTGAAGTGTCCCAGGCGGACGCTCCAGTTCGATGGTACAAAGATAGTTTAGAGGTAGAAGAGAGCCCCAACTTGATACTGGAAGTAGATGGGGCCCAACGACGGCTAGTTATACCTTTAACAACTGTCAGTGACACAGGAGAGTATATATGTGACACTGAAAATGACTCAGTTGCCTTTCTTGTTAATATCACAGGTAAGTATAAAGATACTTACTCCAAAGCAAGTACTACCTTGGAGGTAATCGTTTTTAACCTATTTTTACTATGTCACATTTATTTAGAGCCACCAGTGATGCTAAGTCGACCCAAAAACTTGCCAGACAAACTGGAAAGTTTTGCTGGTAAACCAATCGTTCTAGAGACTGAGGTGTCGCGTCTAACAGCAGATGTCAAGTGGCTACTCAATGGCAAAGAAATAGAGCAAAGTAGTAATATCGCAATCACAGAAGATGGGATCTTTCGTCGCTTGACCATCAACTCTCCCACTCCAAACGATTCTGGGAAATACACTTGTGACGCTACAGATGATAAAATTGATTTCCAGGTGAAAGTTTCAGGTGAGAAGCAAAAACTGACTGATATTTTATGACCCATGAAACTATTTTAGACCACTGTGTCTGTATTTCCACAGAGCCGCCTGTGAAGATCTTGAGAAAGTGCGAGATCAAGACAGATCTAAAGTTTCTAGTTTCAGATGACATTGTTCTTGAGTGCGAGATCTCTCAAGCTAATGGAAACGGCAAATGGTACAAGGATGGCTGTCAAGTTCAGGGTGATGAAAGGTTCTGTGAAGAGGAGGAAGGTGCATTCCGGTCGTTGGTAATCCTTAATGCAGAACTCAAAGATTCAGGGGAATATTTCCTAGATGTTGGGGATGACAGTATCAGTTTCTACGTTAAAGTAGAAGGTAAAATTCAAATAGCCGTTACCTATTTTTCCCTATTATTTGATAGCAAAAATCCACAATATAAAAACTCTTTTGCCCTTAGAGCCTCCTGTAAGCATTGTAGGAAACTCATGCGACCCTGATTACCAGGAATTGATGGAAGGTGATGACCTGATATTGGCCTGTGAGTTGTCCCGTGCTAATGCCCCAGTGCAGTGGTACTGTAATGACAGGCTTCTCACCAGCGATTCCCGTACCATCATTGAATGCTATGGAAGTCTGAGAAAACTTATTATTTCAAACATCCAGCCCTCGGATTCTGGAAAGTATGTGTGTGATGCGGTGAACGACAAGATGGTCAACATAATCCGTGTTCAAGGTAAAAACTGCAGATCATAGCTTATTAGGGTCTATGGGAATAGCAAAAATCTTTAAAAGTAACTGACTTTGTGTCGTCTTTCCCAAAAAAGAACCTCCGGTTACTTTTGTCAACAAGGAAGATGATGTGGTTGTGACAGGTTACGAAGCTGAGAGCGTGACTTTAATGAGCTATGTGTCCAAAGAAAGTGCAGTTGCACGCTGGCTTAAAGACTGGACACCAGTTGAAGGTGAACGGTTTCGAGAACTCATGGACGGCCATAAACGGAGTCTTACCATCCAACCTTTAAGGCGGTCTGATGCTGGTGAATACACCTGTGATGTCAACACTGACCAGATGCACTTCAGTCTACTAGTGAAAGGTAACAATCAACACTTTAAAAAAAAATATGAAGAGAACTTCAAGTGAACCAAAAATCCAAAACATATAAACTGTTTTTCATCATAGAAATGAGGATAAAATTTGTGCGACCACTCTATGACACCGTGGCTCATGCTGACGGCATGGTGACACTGCACTGTGAGGTGTGCAAACCAAAAGCAGATGTCCAATGGCTTAAGAATGGGATAGAAGTAGTTGGAAGCAGGAGATTCTCCATTCGAGCAGATGGTGTCGAGAGAAGCTTGACCATCCATCGTTTAACTCACGAGGACGCAGGGCAGTATGCCTGTGAATCCAGAGATGATCGGACCGCCGCAATGCTAAGAGTGGAGAGTAAGTATTCAATTTGTGTTTCTGACTTTTCCATGCGAGTTAGCAGCTTCATTCACTGCCTACTCTCTCTTCAGTGCCTCGAGTTGTTGAGTTTCTTACCGAACTTCACAACACAACTGTGCTAGAAGGAGAAGATGCCACCTTTAAATGTGTTGTTTCTCCTGAGGATGTTTCCTTGCTTTGGCTTATGGACAACGAACCAATGACTATAGGGGATCGCTTCCAAGCGAGTCGAAATGGATTGTGCCACACCTTGGTGATTAAAAAGTGCCAGATGATAGACTGTTCCAGGATCACAGCAGAAGCTGAAGGAAAAATGAGCAAGGCTAGTCTCAAAGTTCAGGGTAAGACTAAAGGAAACCCATGTAAAATGTTAAAAAAGGCTGAATGTGAGTTTCAGTTTTGTTTCTCCTCACAATGTTTTAGAAGCTCAAGTCATGTTCACCAAGAAAATGGAACCTGTGACAGCAGAGGAGTTTGAAGAGGCTACCCTAGAGACAGAAATCAGCCTGGAGACTGGTGAGGTTCAGTGGATGAGGCAAGGGGTGGTCATCCAGTCTGGTCCTCGTCATACCCTGGCCCAAAATGGCTGTAAAAGAAGCCTAACTATCCACAAGCTGAACCTGTCGGACCGAGGAACATACCGCTGTGAGACCCTGCATGATCGGACACAGGTCAAACTCAATGTAGAACGTAAGTAATTATTTTTGAGGTGTGGAAACCTAATTACCATTTGTCTTACCAACCTACTTAGCCTTTGGCTAAAATGTCTCCATAAATAAAAGACCCAGGTAGATTCTTAAGCACAAATTATACCTAAAGTGCAACCATAACTGTTAGACATCCAGCTGTTACTTATAGTTATCTATACCTGACTTAAACTAGTAATTCAATAAGAAGGAGCTAACCTTGGAAAAGTGGAAACAAAAGCCACAAAAGAAAAGTTTGTTGTAGGATTTTCCTCTCAAATAAAACGATTACAGTAACAGGATTTATTTATATTGATATTCACCGCACTTCTCTGGAAATGATGTCTCTTCACACATATTGTAGGTGTCTTTTTACAGCGTGTCACAGAGCAAAACGATACTAAGAATAGCTCAGCCAGACTTCCAAGTGTGAAAACACAGATGGAATATTATATCAGTGTGCACGGAGCAACACCATCAAAATAAACTCCTGCTGGAAGAGGCATTTTTGTAATCCCAACCATGTCTAAATTTAGACCCCTATTGTTCACTGTGACACACTAAGTGCATTTAAGATACAACACGTGTTTGCTATGCCAAAACGTTAGTTCAAATTCTCAATTTCAACGCTAAGTTATTATATTTCCTTGACATGATTCCACAAAACATTGTCCTTTCACTGCATCTCTGTATCGCTAATCCAGCCCGAAAGATCTCCATCTGTAAAGGCCTAACGGATCAAGAAACATTTGAACGAGAGACTGCCTCCTTTGAGGTGGAGCTCTCCCATATAGACGTGGAAGGGATTTGGCAGAAAGATGGCATCCGCGTAAAGCCAAACAACCAGTTTAGGGTGAGCATCAACGGGCTAGTCCATAGCCTTACCCTGACAAACTTAACTCTGGAGGACACAGGCACCATCGTCTTCTCGGCTGAAGGAGCGCGATCGACTGCAAGGCTCACAATTAAAGGTGAATACAAGCTAAAGAGGTCTGGGTTATTATTTTTAGTAGGTCACAACTGCAAAATAATTATTTGGAATTTCTACGGTTTGGTGCCGACAGGCTAATCAGATTATATTGATTGACAGAGACCCCTGTGGCCATCCTGAAACCACTGGTTGATGTTCGCGTGGAAGAAGAATTTCCGGTCACTCTTGAGTGTGAATTTTCCAGACAAAATGTCGAAGTCAGATGGTTTAAGGTAAAGAAAAGAAAATCATCAACAACTTGAATCGTTTATGTATGTAAATAATTTTTGTCTTTCCTCTGCAATTTAGAACGGAAATGAGCTGAAGCCAGGGAAGGACCATCGAATCTATTCCATGGGCCGAAAGCGGTTCTGCCAGATCCTTCAATGCTCCGTTGCTGACTCTGGTTCCTATACATGTGACACAGGCGAAATAAGCACCTTCTGCTCTTTGGAAGTTTACGGTATATTTAACTCCAACACTAGAAGCACTTCAACCTTATTCCTGAACATATTCTTCAATCATTTATAATCAAATGTCTCCATCTAGTGGTCATTCTTTTCAATTTCATCACTGCCCTCAGAGCACAAGTTGGAGATAGTACAGGATCTTGAGGACCTTTACATCCAGGAAGACCAGAATGCTGTGTTCATGTGCGAGCTCTCTCTGGAGGATGTGGCTGGGGAGTGGTACAAGAATGGCCACAAGATCAGACCCAGTAGCACCACAAAGATCCGCACAGAAGGTCAGAAATCAAACTACAATTTGACTTTTTCCGTTTTTCACCAGCTGAAATTAAAACGTGTCACCTTGCAGGGCCCAAACACTTCCTGCTGATATGCAACGTTAAAGCTGAGGATGCTGGAGATGTCCAATTTGTAGCAAGGGATGTCAAGTCAACAGCCTACCTTGAGGTAGAAGGTGAGTTTTTTCAATCAACGTCCTACTTCCTTCATGCCACCAACTTTATATTTTACCCATTAGAAATCTAAAAAAATTGCAATTTTCAGAGCTCCCAGTTTCCATTGTAAAACCACTGCGAGACAGAACAGCCCTGGAGACCCACCGAGTGATCCTTGAATGCACCGTTTCCTCCCCTCGCTGCAGTGCAACCTGGTACAAAGGCAAACAGGAACTACATCCTTCAGACAGGATGGAGATTATAACAGAAGACTGTTCCCATAAACTAGTAATCCACCAGGTTGCTGTGGAGGACGAGGGAACTTACAGTATTGAGGTTGGAGAACACACATCCAAAGCAAAACTGATGGTTGAAGGTAAGCTGGATGAAAAGCAAAATACATTTTTGGCAGGTTTTCTTCGCTAAAATTTCATCTGAATAATTTCTTTTTTTTTTCTGTAACATGCTTCACGCTTCTTCAGCCAAGGCTCTTGTGATGGTGACAGAACTTGAGAATGTCCAGGTGACAGAGCCGGAGTCAGCTTCTTTCCAGTGTGAAGTCTCCGTTGACATCAACAAACCTCCAGTTTGGACGTTAAATGGAGTGACCCTTCGATCGTGCCCTGCCGTCCGTCTGGAAGACCACGGGACAGTCCACAGACTCACTCTGAGGGACACAAGCGTGGACATGAGTGGGACGGTCAAGTTCACATTGGGCAAAGCCAAAAGCAGTGCCACGTTTACTGTGGTTGGAAAGTAGAAGGACTACAAAGTATCTCTTGAAAGCAAAACGCCAACAGGAATCAAACTAACCCTGCATAACTGGATGGCCCTCACTTACTCCATCTGTTTTTATCAAATGGTGAGAGGTTAAAGTGTCAAACTCCAGTCCTCAAGGGCCGGTGCCCTGCAACTTTTACATGTGCCTCTGCTGCACCACCTGAATAGAATAATTAAGTCATTAGCAAGGCTCCGGAGAACTGATCTACAGAAGGAGATAAGTTCCTTGTGTACTTATCCAGCCTAATTTCATTTCGCTGGAAAGAAATTAAGCCATTTCATTCCAGCGTTTTGTACCTGTGGCACATCTAAAATCTGCAGGCCCTCAAGGACTGGAGTTTGACGCCTGTGGAATAGACAGTTATGTTAGTAATTATATCATTTTTAGAATATGATATTTACATTTCAGTATTTTTAGTTGATTTTACAATAAATTATTACATTTCAATAAAAAAAAACAAGCTGAATAAAAGGTGCAACTCAATAAGTATCATTTTCTACCAGTGCCACTTTCGAACAGCACCAAAGTTCGAATGTAAATTCACAGTTGCTGTAAACCTACCGGTAATGTTGAAGCAGTTATTCTGTCTTTTTATGTCTATATTGTAAAAACTTTGACTGCCTGCTTTTCAAAAGGAACTGTTCAGACTACCGCTTACCAAAACATTAAGAGAACTGTCTTCTTTGGGAACTGTTTGGAACTCGAGTCTTTGCTTCCAACATGACGGCATACCAGTGCAAAAAAGCAATACCATAAGACATGGGTGATCAAATTCTGTAAGGAACGACTTTTGTGGTCGTACCACAACACATCTCAGAACACATTTGTGATGAATTTGAGCAAAACATCCAAGCCTGGCCATCCCATATCAGTGCCTGACCTCACCATTGTGCTTTTGGATAAATGGCCCAACACTCCCATTAATGCGTTCCCATAAAGCTTGTGAAGCCCTTCCAGAAGAGTTGGAGCTTTTATAGCCACACAGGGTAACCTGGGGCCATGTTAGTGGATTTGTACAAAAGATAGCATTAACATCCATTTCCATGCAAGAGCAACTGATCTAATAGTTTTGGATGATAACTAGTATGAATATGTAACTGTCCCACTGTGACTTGCTTGGTCTCTATTCAGTGCTTGATAATAGAAAGCTAATCATACTCTTATCATGTTCTGCATTAATTAGGATTTAATATCTGAATGTACAGTATTTCTAGTATTTTTGGAGGACTAACATGGAGTCCAAATGAAGCCTAATTTTTAATTTGGATTTTCAGATAACGGCTCAAGAAATAAGCATATATTTGAAAGAGCATTAAAAAATTGTTGCTTGTAGGGATACTGCTAAGAACACAGCTGAGAATTTAAACTTCCGGCCTTCGTGGGTTTTTTTTTTGGCATTTAACTCATTGAGCTGCTAAAACCAGACGTTTTAGGCGCTGAAATATTTAACAAAAAACACTTACTGGTTTCCAAGATCCTAGCCCTTGTACTACACTTTGCTTCCTGCAGAGGTTCTGGTTTTTTGTGCTCGTCTCTGCAAATGAAAAATGTGGTTTTTTGAGGTTTGAAATTTTACCCAATCGCTGACGTGACCCATGCACACGCGCCAATTCGGCGCCAAGAAGCTTACCAGCTGTAAACAAACATCATATCTGCAAAGAGAGCGACTGATAATGTCCATTCAGTATTTGGAAGCCGTGGCCAACACGGACTTGGAACAGCTTCGTTCACTTCCGCCGCTGCCATTGCTAAAAAATAACATTCTAATACGGCGCAGAAAATCAACGTCATCATTGCCGGCCACCTCCTCCTTCGAGTGGCCCTGTCGAAAAATCGACCGGAAACAATCCTAGTTGAGGGAAGAAAGCCCAGACTGCTGGAAGCCAGAGTTGAAATTTTTTTTTTTTGAGCAGAATTGCACCGAAAGTTAATGGTCAACCTTCCAAGATCCGTATCTGAAACAACACATCCCAATTTATATAACATATTCACTATATTACATTAGAAAACTATTTTTAGTAGTGGTTTGGCTTTCTGACCACTGCTTCTGTAACTCATATGTGAGTGTGTGTGTGTGTTATGTTACATAGCGTAGACATAGAAAAGTAGGGAATTCAGTTTCAAGATTGTCCAAAACGAAAAGAACTGCCATTTCTAAAACTACACCGATGAAACATTTGGCTCATTTTCCACAAAATTGCCTTTATTGGACATTTTAGCCATCATATTGTTTTTTGTTTGTATTGTGCCGAACGGTGCCACCCACAACTGTAGTTTTCACTCGTGTTTGGACAATGCAGACAATAAATCCCAACCTCTGGTTGATTTTCAGTATATATTTGTATTTAGAGATCGAAAGAGAAATTTCAAAATTTCAAAAATTTCAGGCTGGAAAGCTGTTTGTCAGAATTCCATTTTAAGAAACGCGTTTCTGTGATCCTCTGATCCTCTTGAACAGAAAATGCTTTACAAAGTAGGACTTGGACCATCTTGCAATGAGCATTTATGGAAGATAAAGAGAGAGAGAGAGAGAAAGATGGCAATATTACATACAGGCATACATTATTTGGCATGAGAAAACAAAAGTCAAAAATTAGGTTACATTTATTAAATCATGAGTACAGTAAAATGAATATTCCATATATATTAATGAAATTTGTTTGCTTTATTACTGTGCAAAACAACATATACATATCTATTAATGTGTAAGAAGTACAGTATCAGCAAATGGGCCCCATGGTGACGCAATACTCATAAAAGTAATCAGATGACTAAACGACTTCATGTTCCTATAAATACTTTGCCAATGAATTGAAAATGGCGTCATTTCTGAATCTAACACACGTGACAATGGCTTACACGGAAAACACATTTTAAAACAGTTACCCTGTTATGTGCCTAAAACAGTAAGGTACTATATTTTCAGTTATCTGTGGGCGGTTCTGATCCATATTCTACCAATATATGAGGTATCCAACCAAGTCTTGCATAGAAAAAAAAAGAGCTGATTGGAAAACACACTATAAATATTATATCAGATGACCACTCCTTGGTGAAATAAGAAGTAAAAATAGGTAAGTATTCAAAAACAAGCTAACTTGATTGAAAAGTTGTTTCTTTTTTTTGTGGGTTTTTTTTTCACATATAAAAATAATTCAATAGCTCTTAATCTCCCTGCCCCGTCCAAAGCCTGCTACCCCAGGCTCATGGTCTAACCCAACGTTTTCATTCATCAGTGTCAATACAGGCCATTGTCGTCGCAAACGTGGAACAGTGGATTGTTGGGAGACCGTGTTGCTCTTCGCCTCAACAGACCAGGAAACTGATCTCCAAGAAGCTGAGATTGGAAAAAAAAAAAAAAAAAAAGATGCACATTCCAGCCTTAAATCAGCTCTGCCTTGTCAGCAATTGTGTACACAGTGATTTCCTACACTTCCCACAATGCCTTTGTTGTTATTTTCTGTGATTACGTTTCAAATTCAAAGAATGTTAGAACATGGCTGCGCTACATTACAGAGTTAATATTACATCCATTTATGTCCAGGAGATGAAGAACTGCAGCCAAGTAACAGAACCAATAGTGTTGAACAGCTTCAAGGTGGATTTATCCCTTAAATCTGGACTGAATCAAACCATTTATTGCAACAGATGGCTTTACGCTCCCCAAACAAGCATCTTCTGACGACGTCGCAAACTTGCCTCCAGGCTACAAGTACCGCTTAGGCAAGTAAATATCTCAAGCCTACTGTTTCACTACAACAGAACTTTAAATATAGTCTGTTAAACCCAAGTTAAAAAGACGAAGAAGGAAAAAAAAAAGTTCACGATTTGTGCGTGGCTTTAAAGCAAGGAACAAATCCGACACAGTTGTGATGCACCATTAACAGTGACTGGTTTCCAGGGGTTGGGGTTTGGAAGACAGTTCTGGTCCTCTGAACTCAGCTGGTCATGGCGTTTCTTGACCCGACAACCAATGAGAGCTGCTCTTTCTCTGGTTCAATCAGAACAAATCTAGCCTGTTTAAAAGCATGAAGCGGTGGGGAATTACACGGTAAAGATATCAAATTTGGACTTTTATGCAATTTTCTAAACATTTGTGCACAAAAATCATCAGTTTGCACTATAGACCACACATCAAACAGTAAAGTGCCGTCCAATCACTTATGTTTGAATATTTTAAACTCTTACAGCTCTGACTGTAGCTAATTTGAATGAGATTATTTTATAACACTGCCTTGATGACTCCAAAGCAGCGCTACAAACGAGGGTCAAATGAACACTGGTCCAACGTGCTTAGAAGACGTGGACGAACTGCGTTGCTCGGATGGAACACGTGTGCTTTCATGTAAACCTTTCAAAAAAACTCCTTTCAAATCAGTTTAAAGGAGCGTCCCAGGGAGAAATCGGCGTCCAGTACCCAGGTGGAATCCGGAGGATTCGTGGCCTACACTGTGGAAATGTCATCAAACATTCATTCATCCTGTCTGTGTTTGACCAGAAGATGGCAGCGCCGGTCAGGAAGCTGGTTGTGTACTGGGAGGGTGAAGGCTCTGTCGGCTGTGAAGCAGCGTTGTGTTCTGGCGGGCAGTGATAGGTGGAGCTCCGGCCTCGCTGGTGTGTTCGGCTTTTCTTTTTTTTTTTTCTCTCTCTCTTTCTGTTTTGTTTCTACGGCGTTGAGGTGAAGGACCTTCAGCGCCGTTAGCTCGGAGTCCCTTGTTGCTTGAGGACTGTGTAGACGTTGTCCACTTTGCTCAGCCTCTCGAAGAACGGGATGAGGTCGAGCAGCTCGGTGTCGGACATGTCGTCGAACCAAGACGCAACGGGAACCTTTATAGAGAGAAGATGGAGAATATGTAACGTCGCTCAATGCAATGACTAATAACCAGCTGTCACAGGAAAACAGGATGAAATGTCCAGAAACAGCAAGGGCTGTGTGTGCACTCACTGCGTTGTCGGGATGGAAGATGTAGGAGGCGGGGGAGTTGTCCACAATAATGACTTTGTTGAGATCACGACCCAGACGACTCAGGTCCTTCACATAATTACCTCGGTGGAAAACGCACGACTCCCTAAAGAGGCGGCAGCGGAACGCGCCCCACTTGTCCAGGAGGTCAGAGACGGGGTCTGCGTACTGTCGGAAAGACGCGGTCAGATTTACGGGACCTGTTTAAGGACGCTTGGTTTGCGTTAGCATGAACCTGTGCCAGAGCAGCAGGCAATGATCTCAGAAAAGTGTCGTCGATAAAACTAAATATATAGCCGAGTAAGTTCTCCCACAATCAAATGTGTAGTTTAACACAACGTCAAAGTGGAAGTTGTTAATTGTCCAAAAAGGGAATTTTTACAACGCTAAGGCAGAAAGACATGAGCAAAGGTCGATGTTCGGCTATTCCCTCTCTCTTACTGCAAAGTGGAAAACATTTACAGCAGACGCTAATCTCTCCAGGAGAAAGGAATCATTTTCCAAGAGGTTTGCATAAACGAATGATTTTTCAAAACTGTAATGAAGAATGAGATGAAAATCCAAAGCAGAAATCGTAACAGATGAGCGTCACATCCCCTACTCCAACATCTCTAACCGTACAAGCAGACAGATTTAAAAAGGTGTGGCAAAAGCAAACGAGGAGAATTAGCAGTGTCATGCACGACATGTTAGTCTGGAATAGCTGGTAGCATGTCATGACGGACATATACTGACAGTCTTCAGTCAGAGGCCTCTTATTATGTATTGTAAGACTGACTGCTACAGGAGGTCCTTTTTCCCTGCATTTTTTTGTACATTACCTTATTATAGTCACAAGTTAACTCAAAATTCTGTGGAAAGAAAACTCAAAACATTGCAAACCACTTTGTATTTCTTCACAGATTAGAAATCCATCACTCTACACCATGTTGCATCACCTCTGCCTGCAAACGTTTAGAAATATTTCCTGTTCCTGCTTGACAACATTATTTCAAATGCTCAACCGCCTAACAGTGCCTCCTTTGACATGTTTTTATTTACTGCAAGAACTGTCAACGGTCAGGCTTTTCCACAACGGATTACCTTCTAATTTACTGAACAGAAATGACCAGATTATCCTCCACGCTGTGGCTGTTACCTTTGCTAAACTGGCAGTGAACAGGACACACTCGAAGAGCTCTCCCATCCTCTTCAGGAACTCGTCGACATGCGGCCGCTTCAGGACGTACACCTGGAAACACAGGAATCCTCAAATCGGCCTCATTTTTGCTCTGAAAGGCAACGCGTGTCTGCAGACTCCAGCCGACAGAGTCACATATGTCTGAATGCAAAACGCGGCTGAGGGCAGCATCAGACTTGCATCTGCAGCCGAATATCAAGGTAATGTGCATAGATGGCAGTCAGGCGGCGTATGCGAGCCGGTGAGGTTCTCCTGAAGGCGGCGGCGTTGGCGTCTGAGGCCGGCGTTCCTGAACCAAGTCATCCGGAACAGGCTGTGCTTGTCTGAACAAACCTATCCTGGATTACTTGAATCAGGCCCAGAGGCATGAGGCACGTCGTCCCGCTCCGTCAGCCACTTGAACTCAGGCGCCACCTGCAGACTCAGCCAATCAGAGACATGGGGAGACGACGGAGCGGCGTTACCTGGTGTACGGTTCCATCTATTTCCACGGGAATGATGAAATCTGCATTGTTCACAGGCTGGTCGAAAGAGACAGACAGGGAGACGTTAGTAATTAAAACATCCAGCGTCTCTGTAAAGACTACAGCGTTGCCTTTTGGAGAATGAAAAAAGACTTTGTATAAGTATTTGCACGGAACGCTGTCGATCTGGTTTTTAGGAACCAGCCGGTCAGTCGATGGGAATTCACCGACAATCAGGAACAGACTGAGTTAAACAGAGAGAAACTGAGCTGCTCTCTGGTTTCTTTAAGACATTTTCCTTACATATTAAAAAAAAACAAACATCCTTGACTTCAGTAAACTCGGTGGGTGAGCTGCCCTGGTCCTGGAGCTGCAGTGGAAGTCCCCATCATCACACTCCCACCACTGTGTTCCTACATGTTCTCCATGTCTACTTTTCCAGACTCACGTTTCCATTTTGTAGGCCATTTTGTGATATGACCAAAAAAGCAAATGGCAAACTTCACTGTGGTTATACAAACACTCTAAAATAGAAGACTGAATATGTCAAGAGATGGGCAGGAAGGAAGGAAGGAACAAAAAAAAAAGGGATAAACAAAGGAAGGAAGAAAAGAAGGAACAAATGAACAAAAATGAATGAATGAAAATCATAGAAAAAAGGACATGGGGAAGGAAAGAAGGACACATGGAAGGAGACAAATAAGGAAGAAAGAAAGGGGAAGAGACAGAAGTTTACAAAAGCAAATATTTTTCAATATTCCTATTCCAGTTATCCAGACATTAAAAACAGCACTTGAATCAAATTCCAGACTTTTCCAGACTAAGCAAGAGCGCTGCAGTTGACACGGTCCATTTCTGCTGACATGTTAGATTTAGTTTTCTCCCATAGTGGAATAGAGGTCTCACGTCCAACTTGTTTATTCAACTGAAGGCTTCCACCTGTCTGTTTCTAACCCTGCTGTCTGACCTTTGAACCTGGTCTGAGCTCAGCACCATCAGACCTTGGAGTGGATTTGCTGGGAGGTCTACTTCCGGGAAGACTGGCAAAGGTTAAATGCTTTCCACTGACTTGGGGTATTTTGGCATTACTACCATTCCCACATTGATGGACGGCAACAATTTCTTCCCCGGAGTCCTTGTTATTGTCGCGTTTTGGTTGTACCCATAATCCCCCTGCGACTCACCTTAAAAGAGCTGTGAACTAACGTCTCGTCCAGGTCTATCACCACACAGATCTTCCCGGCGTCTTTTGACTTGGCTGGAGGCAGCAGTGGCTTGACCTGGACAGAAACACACACATTGACCGCAAACCCGACACCATCCTCTCTGATTCAACCGAAGGAGGAAGTCAGCACACCTTGGAGACCGTCCCATTCTCCTCCACTAAGAGAGGGGCATTGTTGTTGACGGGCGGGGGTTCAGGCTGGTCCCGGCAGAGGCAGCAGAACAGGCCGGAGAACAGGCCTCTGCTTCGCGGCTTCTTAGATGACAGGGAGGGAGAAGAGCCTGCAGAAAAGACAGAAATTCACGCAGTCAGCGTTAACCTCCCGGACTGTACGAAGATGACCACATTGAAAAGGAATGAGGCGCAACTGCTTACTTTTAACCACTTTCTGCTTTAAAAAAAAAAAGTTTGACTCTTCCCTGATAATTTGTGGTGAACGTCATAAGTGAGGTATTGTCAGGCGAGCTGCGGATACTCGGGTATGACGAGGAAACCCAGAGACACGCCCACTATGAAGCCGACTGGAGGCTAAAATAAAACTTCCCCTCTGGTAACCTTTGTCCAACTGGAAGCAGAAACAAAGAAAAGCTGCCTTTTGTAGGCCTCAGGTCATGTTGACGCTCATCATGACTTCTTTGTTTGAGGCAACTTATTTTTGGCTGACAGTGATGCTAGTTGTTCCATTGTTAAATTGCTAGTTTTTTTTTAAATTTTAATAATTGTCTTCACAGACTTGGTAGTTGTGACAGAAATAAACACCTGCCTTGAGTTTCCACTGATTGATTCAGCTCTTACGCCAAGACCATGACTTAGACTTATGTAAAATCAAAATCTTTAGTCTTAAATATCAGCAATAAATTATTCATTAAGTGAAACTACATGCTTGATCTTTAATGGTGAATTTTGTCCACTGTTTCAACTATATGTCATAATTTCAAAAAATATATTCATTGGATTATTAACACAAACCCAGTTGTAAAACCTTGGTCTTCAGCCTACGTTTGTTTATCAGTTGATCTGACAAACCATTGGCCAAATGATCAGTGCCCATCTGACTAGCTTGTTAACTTCCTCCACTCGGAAGATTTCTTAGTTTTGTCCAAATTCAGGCACTGTACCATTCCCTAAATTTGGAAGGGGAGGGTACAGTCCTTTCTCTCAGACCCTGCGCACCAAGTCTCCTGCTTCATCCACCACTGGTACAACAACTCAAATCTTCTGTTTGGCCTGCAATAAGTCTTAGGATAAGGTGGACTATGACCGGTCCTTCACATCTGGGGAACAAGGGGAACACATTGGAAGGAGACTTTGAATTTAGACAGCCTTCGTCACACATCTGTTCAAAAGGATGTAGCCCCTGAATGGCTATTACGTTCCCAACAAGCTCCCAGTGAAGACATCTTGCTACAGTCAAGACAACCAATATCAATAATGTTTGGAACTCTATAATATAAAACACAGAAACCAGGTTCACCAGACACTTATGACCACCTCAGACCTACAGCCAATAGAAGACATATGGGATCTACGGAAGTCCCAGGAATCTGGACAATCTGGAGATGTTATACACGCCAATGTAGTTTCTTCTTCGTATCGCGTTAAAAGTGTGTGGGGTTAAAGTCTGACCTCCATCCCTCCCAAAGGAACATTTGAAGAGAATCAAGACTTCCAGTAGAAAGTTTGGAAGTCTTTAATTGAACTTATAGCTAATTTAAGCTGAAGTATTGTTGGTCTCAAGTCACAATCGCTTATCTTAGTTACAAAGTTTATTCCTCCTCCTGTCATCCCTGTAATTAAACACTTCTCCAGATTCTCTTCTTCCTCACACCAGACTTTGCTTCCATCTCTGTTCTCTCGTTCCATCCGGACGTGACCGCGTTACTAACACACAAACCTCTGTTGTGCTGCTCTCACGCCTCTTTCTTTCCCTCCTCCTCCCCCCTCCATTTGTGGATTCAAACCAACGGTGTGACCCCTCCACCGGCCTCCGCCGCGTGCAGGCCAAAACAGGAAGAGGAAACAGACGGGTATCACTGGGAGGAAGCCTCCTTGCCGGCGGGTTTTAAGAGGAGCGACGCTACTACTGTCCTATGATTTCAGAGTTTGTTTTTCTTGTCATGAACAGTTTCTTCCACGTTTCTGCAAATTCAGCTTCCTCTTTACCCCCAAACAGCAATTAAAGCTGTAATTTGCAACAGATAAAGCATCTAATGCTATAGGAAACACACAGAGGAAGACTTATGTTTTCTTATTTCACTCCTTCATATCCTCAGGATTTCAGCTTCACTCCCATGGCCTTATTTGCTCTCAGGAGTCTTAATTCACTTCAGTGTTCCAGCCGCCCCCCGCGCCATCACATGCCTTTCTGCAAGAAAAATGTCCAACTGGGTGCTGACTGCAAAACACAGAGCATGAATGAACTTACAAAGAAAAAAAAACGGGGCTCTGTGAAGATGACAAAGAGAGAGCGAAGCGGAACGTACTGGAGGCTTTTAACGAATAAGAAAGAGATGTGTCCCCCCTGACTGATGGGTAAACCTGAAGCAAAGGTTTTAGGTCAAGAAATTCAAGCGTCAGTGATATTGTTCTGCGTCTTCAAAAAAAACTGATTTCACCTGTGTGGGAAAAAAAAGTCTAGATAGAAAGAAAACAATTAAACTCAAATGCTAAGCTTAATTCTTTTAAAGTGAAACACAAACAGGAAGTCCATAGTCCATTGATTCTGAATAAATCAGCACTTTCTGTTTTCTCTTCCTGCTCGGCTTATCAGCTTGTTGCAAGTTGAGATGGCTGCGGACGGAAATAAACTCAACGCATATTTCCAGTGCAGCAGAGAGACACTCGCCGCCAGCTCTTCTGGCGGAACCAGAGGGACGCCCTTTAGAAAGACGGCTGCAGGAATGTGACGCAGCCAGATGAGACAGAATTCAGTTTTCGCCTCTTCACATCGTTTTGATCCGAGCCAGAGGAGCTCTGGTTCCGATTGGCTGACATTGTAAACACTGACGTCTAAAATCATACCTCGACTTACGAGTGAATGTTTTTATTATTGCTATTATTATTTTGAGCAAATAGTAATATTTAACACTGCTGGAACAGCAACTAATAATAATAATGATGACAGAGATATGAATAAATAAAATAATTATAGCTATCATTATTTCTACTGTTATTATTAAATGCTACAATAATGATAATGAACACTCTAATTACAACTAAAAGTTATTACTATAGACATTAACTAGAGAACAATAAACATAATTATTACTATACTTATTCATATTTTGTATTATTAATTGACATAATAATAGTAATAATAATAATAAGTACTAATAACTATTAGTATTATTAATTACTACAGCACCAACAACACTCAGTAAATATAATTACATCTATCAATTATTACTATCATGCAAGAACAACAAAATTACAATTATAATAATGCTGTTTTGTGTTGTTAATAATAACCATTTTGACATCCATATCACTCCCATGCTTGTACACACTTCCTATTGACTGTAAAACCATAAACTAGCAGCAAGGCCAGCACTGTTGCATAATCTGCTCACATGACATTCAACACTAACGCAGTCAGAAAAGTGCAGGATGGCTTTTTTTTTCTCCCTCCAGAAGAACATCTTAACAAATATACATAAGAGCATAAAGTTGTGGCGTAATGCAAGGTGTTGCATAATAGAGTTAAGTATCAAATTTAAGTCCAATACGCCACCCAGAAGCCCCTGTGTTTCGCCTTCAGCTCTTTTAATGAGCTCCAACCACTTCAAGAGGCCATGGAACACCAAAAGCCTTTATTTGCATCTATATTGCTCTAATTCTCCTAGTAAAAGTCTCCTAATTGTTATTTTTTTTTAAAAAAATTGTAGCATTTTACAATCTTAAAAGAATAAAATACAACTCATGTGGTTTTCGACAGAGATCAAAGAATCAAGTAAAAAAAAAATTACAAATTTGCTCTGGTTACAGAACAATAACTGGAGCTGCTGTTTGGAGCCAAGCTGAGACGGAGACAAGGAGACAAGGAGACAAGGAGACAAGGAGACATGGAGACATGGAGGCTGGAAGGATCCCAACAGCCAACCGGAGGATGCTTCGTAACAACATAGCACCGATATGAACATCTATATCTATATCTGAATATTGCTCTTAAGGTTTACCGGTATTATGAACATTTTGCTACACTTCCTGACATCGCCTACATGACTTCAGATAAAACCCAACACGCTGCATCACTGTCACATGACCAAACAAACACCGCATACAAACAAGGTGGAAAAATGTTTTATTAGCTACTTATCAGACCAAAACCGACGTGTTCAACAATGACAAACATCGATATGTTAGTGTCGATATATCCCGCATCCCTACTTAATAAATTACCTTTTTAAAAAAAAAATAATAATAATTAATAATAATAAATACAACCTAAATGCAGAGACCTGGACTTTGACTGGGCCGTTGCAACACTTTTTTTTTTCTCTCATCCAGCTTGCGCTCACAGATAATCTTCATATCTGATTCAAGGATACTTCAACACATCCGATAAACTAGCTGTGCTGCAGAATGCGCATCGCCTCCGTCACCGAGCCTCCCAGCTAAAAACAAATCTTTCCATCACAGCCGTTTTCATTTCCATTTACTCCGCGTTTCATTTCATTTCGGAGAATTTCACGTTCGGACTTTAACGTGAACTCGCAGAACCGTCCGTTCGACGAAGGTGCCCAGACAAAAGCCGATCAGCTGCTGCCTCCTCCAGCTAAACTCAGTAATTACATAGCAGCTCATTTTTATGCTTTTTTTAAATATTTTTTATAAAACTCATTGCCCTGTAAGAGCAGGCACATGGACTTTATTGTGGGGTAACTAACTAACAGTAGTGCATTAAACACAAACTCTGTTTTATGAAGTCAGTTATTGTGTTCTGGTGATTAAAATGCTCGGCTGGATTAAATAGTTCCCTCAGCCCGGCATAACTGAAGCCTGTCATCATTTCCCTGTAATAACCCACATCTCCCCCTCATGATGATTTTTTTTGAATATTTCTGCCTCTTCATGCTCAACTTCAGACATCAGATGCTTCAGCTGAGTTCATCTACTCTCCCAAAGTCAGCTGCTAAAAACGTCACTGAACATGCCTTTTAAAAATCAGCTTTGATCTCACAGAAAGTTTTATTTAAAAAAAAAAAAAAAAACCTAAAATAAAATAGACAACTATAAATTTATGGCAAATGTTTCTACAGTTGTGGAGAAAATGAGGATGATAAAAGGGAACAAACGAAGAAAAGTTTTTAATCTAGATATATAATATAATCTAGGTATATATAGTAATATAATAACTGCAGGTTTTAGCAATTTTTCTGCTCTTAATCAAATATTTGCTCTTTAATTCAACACAATGGCACTAAAAGCAACAGTTTTATTTTAGAAAACCCATTCTCCACAAATATCAACAAGGCAGAGAAGAAAATGTATCTCTCTGTGTTTTTATTTATTTTAAAACTAAAAGCACAAATCAAAGAGTGGCTCTTTGAAAAATGATGACACATTTCCTGTATAGCTATTTACCAAAAAGTTTTATTTTATTTCTCCAAACATGGTTTATGTCACTCGTCTGGGTAAAAAAATGTCTCTTTCAGATTTCAGGCTCAAATATCAACATGAAGCTTCATCCAGTGGCTGTAAGCCATAGAGCCAACATTCCCAACATGCACCAGGGCAAAGTTACATAACAGACTCAGCTGCTCCACATGTAGAAGAAACACACACACACGCACACACACACACACGCAAACACGCGCGCACACCCCCGCTAAGCATCTGCTCATGTTTCACCTGATCCTTTATTGCCAAAAGATGCTCTTCTTCTGTGGTGGAGGTCTGATCTGCTGCTGCAATGCCAGCAGATCTGGGACTGCCGCTGACTCCAGGATTATCCAGTAACCTGCACAGTTTCTTGTCCCAGATGGGAGTTAATGTTCAACTGGGACAACTGGAGCCATACAGTATGCCGTTTTGTTCTGTTGGGAGTTTATCTCATTGCTACTCATCCAGGCATGTTGAGTCTATGTGTCCCTGTTTGCCTGAAGATCCAAATTGGTACAATTTGAAAATGGAAACTCCCATTTTTTTTTCAGCCACTAAATACATAAAACCAGAGCAATTTCATTCAAATTTACAAATAAAAACAAAGTTCTCGTGTATAGACTGTACTCTCCACACACTTTCTGTTGCAATCCACACCATTGTGCCCTCCAACGCCGACACCAGGGCCCAAAACAAACGATGAGCTTGTGCGGTTATTCTTGATGAATGAGAAGTTTTATTCTGAAAATCAGAAGCGTCCGTGTCCCGTCTGACAAGTAGGATGATTTGTTCGGCGTGATCAATGAAGCGTGTGGCGTGGCTCAGTAGGAAATTTCTGCTTTATGGCTAGCAACATCAACATTTATAGTCAGTAACATCTGTGTTCCCAACCAGATTTCCTTACAGCATATTAAGAGTGAAATATAGAAACTTACTTTTAATCATCAGCTGTCAAAGTGGGAACAAAACATACCTCCAGCACGCAGAAACCGATACATGTTTGGTAAGCTCTTATAGACTTAACGTAAAGTCGCGTCCAAACATCCAGACCTACAGGTACAAAATGACAAGAGGGCTGTTTCATAAAAGTAGAATTACAAAATCCAGGATAAGAGATAAAGCCAGGCTTGACATGCCACCATCAGCTCATCCTGACTTCTATCAGTTTCACAAATACCAAACCAGATTCAGGAGGTGCAGCTACGTCGAGCCAAGCTAAAGTAATACAGATTTCTTCGACAGACCAATGAGATCGATCACAGATTCACTGATGCTACGCGCTATATAAACTGCGCACATCATAAGTCACCCCAAACAAACAGCATATTTCTATTGAGGATTATGAGGAATTGAAGAACTTTCTATACAAGAAAAGAACCCTGCTTAAACAGCAAACGATAGCAGATCAATTGAATACATAATTAGCCAAAAATGTACATTTCCAAACCATTTTTTTTACTAAAAATCGTCCTAATCATTTGTCATTTTCTCAAATAAACAACTTTAGCTTAATATGAACATTCATATTTATACGGAACAAACAAAAATTAAACGCAAGAACATTTTTGCAGTATCTAGGAAGTGTGTGAATAAAATATCTACTACAATGTGCAAATGACTACTAATAACTTACAACGTCCCTGCCTATATCGCCTTTAATTACTTTTACCTATAGTTAACTTCCCGATTGAGTTGTGATGCTTTTGTTTTGAAGGGACAATCTACTGTTAAACTGTTAGCGCAAAGGCAGCTTAACGGATAATTAGATCAAAATCATCTAATTATTAGCCCCCTTGATAGAGGCAAAAGCATATTTATGATTTCAATAAGTACAAGTATCAAAAGTATGCTAAAACTAATATGGATTTGTTTGATTACAATACATTTGTTTCTTTTCAGCCATTTCTCCAATCCTCCTAACACTGCAATGGTCTACTAAAGGCCTTTCTGTCAAACTAGAACAGTGGTCTTCAGAAACACAATCGAACAATAACATAATCCACATGGATCATTTTAAAATTGATAATGGTATTTTCTACCATCATAATGTTAAACTACTTGACTGGATACCAAAATTCATTTATAGTATTTTAATGCAGCGTGATTAAAAATGTAGAAGCAGACAGACTAGAAAACAGAATTTGGTAACTTAACTCATTGGTTTCTGATCGGTGTGATCGATGACTGAACAGATCAGGCTCCAGGCTTAACTAAACCTGGCTGTTGGCGCGGTCTGGAGCAGGCTAAATCGCCATGGTAACCTATGCATTACTGCTTTTGTAGACAGAGGTTTCACTCGGCCAGGATATCTGGAAAATCCCGGCTTAATCCGCCGCCCTGGTTTTTGAAAAAGTCATCAGCAAAGTCAAAAATTGCAAAAAATGACAAAACGCCCTGATGAACATTCACTGCTCAATATCAAAAAAATATCAAATCATGCAGGTTTGTTAAAGTCCATCAAATGAAATGGGATGTTCTACCAGACATTGTGACCAAGAGGTCTATTGAGATTGCCTTGCTGAACACACTGATACTCCACTGACAGATCATATTTAGTACGCTGCACCATTCTACTTATGAACAAAAGTTTCCATGTCCAAGTATGGCTAAAAAAAATTAATTATTGTGCGAAAAAGTACAATATTCACTCATTTCACAAAGTAAAAGTCATATTTATTACACATAGAGTGAAATATTTCAAGCCTTTATTTATTCCAACATTGATTAAGGCTTACAGATAATAAAAATGTTCAAATCAAAGGCCTCTTATTATTTTCTTAATATGCGATATCAAGAAAATATTTGCAAATTGGTCATCACTCCTCTGACTTTGCGTCATTATGGTTGGCCTTATGTTGGAAGCTCCAACAGCTTCACACTTCTTCAAGGTTTAGGAGTGTATATGATTTATGGTGATTGTTTAGGGAATATTTGTGAGGTCAGACACTAGTGTTGGACAAGAAACTACCCAACTCTACCTCGGCAAAGGTCTAAAAATCAACCACGGTTGCCTTCTGCTCTCCTGTGAGAGAGGTTTGACTGACAGACCGGCCCACCGGGTCATGTCTGCACAGTCAACAACTCAGTGACTTTCTCACTACATTTAACAACATTTCAGACAAAAGAATTGGTATCAGCCAAAATCGAAATTGGCAAGTAAGGCTTTTAAAAGACGGTAACCGGCCTAATTGACGATATGGGACTGATTGGAACACTTGAATTCAATACTTTGGATGGTTAATCCAATATTGATGGATTAGCCAAAATATTGGATAATCCAATATACCAATAATGGACAATAATGGATAACAGTGTACATAACAGTGTATGCACATGTTGTCCAGTCTAGTTCATACCCAGAAAAAGTCTGCTCATTATAGACAGTGCAGCAGGCTGGTCAGTTGGGGGAATATAAAAAAATAAAGAAAGGCTAGAAGTTAGCCGACATGCTAGCACCTGCATCATTTTATGACAGCATGCATATAGCGGCTCATCTGACAATACAATAAATATAATTAAGCAGAAAAGAATATCTATTATTTAAATATGTGGTTTATCTTATGTCTCCTGTCATGCTAATGACATTCACCTACAATTTGGTCATGAGAGTAAGGATACCATAAAGTTGACACTTAGTAACTACAGTCAGTCCTCACTTACTGATCATACACGATCTAAAGCTAGATTTGTTTTTCTAACAAATCACACCGAGCTTTTCCACAATGACACCCCCTATTCCAACAAACGTTTGTCAGATATTACACAACACATACTTATGAATCTGATATTTTAAGAGCTGTAAATAGTGCATTGTCTATGCTGATGTAGGCGATTTCTAGAGTGTTGGCCGAAGAGCCAAAACTCTAGAAATACAAAAGCTAAACTGAATCAAAGACCTACAGTAGATCCCCTTTAACCTGATTGATTAGACTAAAACAAAACTATTTGTTTCATGTTTTTTTTTTATATATATGTAAATACTTGAATTTTGTAACCCCTTCCACCACAAAAATATCCACAAGAGAAAACTGTATTTTCCACTCTTCTTCGTCTCAAGTCTGCATAGCTCACACATCGAAACTGATATTTATGGTTACTAATGGAAACCACACCAATCATTAACATAAGACCTTAAGATTATACATAAATAATAACTGCCCATCAAAAAAAAAAAAAAAAAAAAGCTGAATAATTTTTAATTACTTTTAAACATCTTCAATTTTAGCAGAAATGAAAAGAAAAATCTGGAATATTTTGTAGTTTCGCGACTGCAAAAATAAAATAAATTAGGGTATTTGCATGTTTAAGCAACAATATTAGGGCAATATTCTATAAAACTTTCACAAGTTTTTTTTTTTTATTAAACTGAATTTAATGGTGTTTCAGAATTGATCTGCAGTCTGAAGTAAGCATCTTTAATAGTGTGTAATTAACATTATATTTATTTAAAGTAATATGGTGTAATAATTACTTTTATTTGACTATTTTCCTTATTATTCATAATATTTTCAGCACTCTTACTTATTTTAATTGCATTTCTTTTGTAAAGAGAGTATTATACCGATGCAAAAAAAAAAAAAAATTTGACAGGTTGGGTTGATGTGTATGATCAAGCTGTGGGGACGTCACTTCCTTTATTATTTTTTTTTTATATATATATATATATCAGAGGCCAAAAGGCCGCAACGATCATCCCTGTCCGCACAACCACCAAACTTTCGCAGTCCGACTGCGCCAAGTTGTTTTCTGATTCCTTTTCAACGGGAAATGAGAGAAGTAGAGCCGCCTGTAATGAGCCGTAAGCAGATTACTGCAGTTTTTTTGGATGTTGAACTCTGACCACGCAACTGCAATAGAAAAAAAAAAAAAAAAAAAAAAACTTTTCCTGACATGACAGCAGGGGACAAAAATGAAGACACTCACCCCTCTCTGACGCGGCTTTACTTCCCTCGTCATCCCGGCTCACTTGGGTGATTATTGAGGACGGGTTGTCCATCACGTCCGAGTCCCGGACCTCACGCTTTAAACTTCGGGGCTGTTTCGCCGACTCCGGTGCCGCCGCTTGAACTGAACATGTACGAAAACAAAACTGAAAGGCGCCGGAAAAGTGGCGAAGCGGTCGCCTAAAGCGCGTCCATTAGCGCCGCCGGAGGGTCCGCTCGCTAAGCCGCTGACGTAGAAAGTTAGAAAGTTACCAAACATTTGTTTTCAAAGAGTTGGTAACTTTGATTCAATATGGTGCTCAACTCCGTTCGCAATTTCAAGATACAAACATGGAGGTTTCAAGGCGCCCCCTCGTTCACTTAAAGTGGCGCAGGAAGAGGGAGCCGCCGTCACCGACACTCCGCCTCGACGCGTCGACACATTTAGCCTCGGTCCCTTAAACCGAACGGGACAAAGTTGCTCCAAAAGTTACACCGTGTTCTTTTTAAGTTCAAAATACTCCACGCACCTTCATGATATGCCTGTGGTTTACCGTGTAAACTTGTTAAAAGTGCGCAGAATGCGCTCGGGACAGAAGGTTACGGTCAGAATGTGACGTAAAAAGTCGAAACTAAATGATAAGTATTCAAAGGCAGCTAATTTGTTCACTGTTCAGTTGTTACGAATAGTGTTTTTTTTTTTTTTTTGGATGTTTGGGTCGCTGTTTCATATTGGTTCTAAAAACAACCTCGAGAGCAAAACGTTTTAAAACTTTTTTTTTTTTTTTGTCCTTTGAAGTGGCAGCAGCTAAGAAACGCCCAGTTCGGGTCTCCTTGAAACTGCCTGCAGTAAGGGAGCGTCGCAAAAACGTTTCTTTGCCACCAACAAAAACAGTTTCCGTCATTTTTATAAATTCAAAAGAAATGTTTGCAAAACAATATAGATTTTTTTTTTATGTTTGAGCAAAATAACAATTTCTTCGTACCCTTTACGATTAAGAATTTTGTGGGGGAAAAAAACTTAACTGCGAAATAATAAAAAAAAAATATATATATATATACATACAGTACATGCACTAGCCACAATATCAGGTACACAGATATATAAAATAACAGTCCTCGGAGATTTTTAATCCATATTCTTCCATAATACTACTACACGGTTCCTCCAGAATTATTGGGTGCACATCTACAATGGGAATCATTGTCGACATAACGCCACAAAATTGCTCTTAAGTGCAACTCTTTAATGCAACTTGCAAGTGACATGATATAGCTGTTTACAAATGTTCGCACTTGTTCTTATTACTTAATTACCCTATGCATGCTTTTTTTTACATTTACTGAAGATTATTTTTTCAAAAAGACAAAAAAAAAAGAAAAAATACAAATGCTGTACAAAATCCAATCGACTGACCTTATGCATTTTTCTAAAAATAATAATCCAGTCCTGAGGGGCAAGGAGGAATAAAAACTTGTTTTTGGACAGGCACAAGAAGACACCCATGGCTGAGTTCATCGTGTATTCTCAAGTAGTCCAATTTGCCTCATTATCAATATCAACGGCATTCCAATTTCACCAGTACCTTTACACAATCCATTTACAAATCCATTTCATTACCATTAAATCCATTGCAGATTGCCATTATTGGTTGATGTTTAGTCGTTTGTTTGTTTTTTAAATATATTTTTTTGGCTGTATAGTGGCCTTTATTTGAAAGTGCTGACAGGAAAGTAGGTAGAGAGAGAGGGGGGAGACATGTGGCAAAGGTCATCAAGCCAGGAATCGAACCTGTGACGGCCGCATTGAGGACTAAGGCCTCCTTATGTGGGTTGTTCTTCACCCGTGGGCCACCATTGCACCTCTGAGGTTCAGTCTTCTGAATGAATTATGGACAGAGATGGTCATAAAAACCACTTAGGATTTTCTGAAAACTAGGATTAAGATTCATGGTGTTGGAGTCACGTATGCACACCTCCTTACAGCACCCAATGACAACAAAATGTAGAAAAATACCAAATGTGAGAATGAGTTGTATTCTTTGTTATTATGGTAAATGGACTGAATTTGTGTGGTGTGTTAGTAGCATAGCTAACCCTATGCTTCTGCATGTGAAAATGACTGCCGGATAACTATAAGGTCAGAGGAAAATAACCTTTAGATCATATTCCCTTGCCATTCAGGGCTTCCGTAGACCCCAAACCCATTTAGCAAAACACATAATGTTCTCAAATGTATGAATATTTTATTACATACCATCTCATAAAAACATTTTCATATTTTTCCACATATAAACACCACGATTGGGTACATTTACAAATCTTGAACCATCCAAAGTCATACAAAAGGACTGAGAGAGCAACATGAGGCATTCTAATGTCACAAGGACTCCATGTATATTGGCCTAAATGTGTGTATGGATGTAATTTTTTATTTATGTAATATCCAGACACTGCAACCAGCTGATGAAGACACACATTAAATATGAAAATCTTTGACGTTTATCCGAGGCACTGACTGGACGACCGAGATTTAAGCGACCAGATCAACTGACTTGTAATACTGACAAACTACGGCAACTTAACGTCACGTTACACTTTATAGAAAAGCTACTGTTCACAGCCGGATCACGATTTAGAGTTGATCACAGAGCAAGAAGCCGTACGACAGATCCCCCATAAACAGTTTCCCTTTAGACTCGACGTCAATCACAAGCGTCTTCCTTATTTCATTCTTTTTTTTTTTCTATTCCGCCTTATAGTTATATCGAAAAGTGACTCAAAGATGTGCACACACATGCAAATAAATTAACATTAAAAAAAAGTAAACATCTTTTAAAGAAGGGAAAAGCAATATTTTTGATGTCTTAAAATGAGACAAAATGCAGAATAAAGTTAGCAGCTTTAATAGTGGTACATTAGCATGACGATTACCGCCAAACTGCGTGACAAAAATGTGTTTTCAAGATAAAACTACTAAAGAAAGCATCTTGGTATCAACAGTGGTGGGCACCGCTAACTGAAAAGTTTGCTGCGCTAAACCTAAAGCCCTAATTAGTTCCGCTGATGCTGATGCACAACACCAACATTGTATTTAGTGGAAGCTAATGCTAAAGTACCAACTTAAGTTTTGGTTTAGCATTAGCAAGAGGCTACAACCCTCAAGAACCAGTTTAATTTTGACATAATTTCCATTTGTCTATAATTCAGTTACATTTTTTATCTTGTTCTGGGCTGCATATTATTTTGTTCCTGTATGTTTCCCGTTTGCTTTAAAGCTATTTGGTAAAAAAGAAAGTCAGGAGGGGAAACAGAACCGGTAGCAGATGTCAAACGTTTTTCAACTGAAAGTTTACACAACAACCGAATAAATTAGAGCTTTAGAATTGATTTGGAAATATTAAATTAGGGAAAGCTAAGTGCACTTTTCTGGGTTAGTAAATTGCTGAATGAAAAATTAGCTCCTCTGCTAGCACATTAGTGGAAGTGTGCCCACCACTGGATATCAAATGTAGGGCAAATTAAACTGCAATGTCAGAATTAACAAAACGACAAAGAGGCTAAAACCAAAAGTCTTCCTGTCCTTTTAATACAGTTTATAAGGAGTTTATGAGTTGAATGTATTCTCTGTGGTCTGCAGGTAGCACATGGACTCCCGTGTGGGTCCAACTGTCTGCCCGCGGTGCTTGGTATCAGCAGTGGTTCTGTTGGGGCGACTCCTGCCCAGTGTTCACTTGGGGCTGGGTAGGTGTGGCGCGGTGCCAGATGCTGGGCTGCGTGGCGAGCCCTGGTAGGTGCGCAGCAGCACCTTGTGCTTGGTGGCGCTCTCCGTGCGACAGCTCTGCTGCTCCACCAGGAACTCCTTGAGTCGGCTGGAGGTGAAGGTGAGCGTCTGCCTCCGGAGCTTCATCAGGTATGAGTCCTGCAGCCAGGCCTGGGTGAAGCAGTCCCGCGTGGTTGGACGAGCCCTGAAAGCACACAAATGCAATTTAGGATCTTTATGCCCATAAATCCTACTGTTTCTTTATCACATTGTGTTGGCTAAATGAGCAGTCACCATGGATAACTGCTCAACATCTTCTTGAGAAAAACTGAGGCACTTTGGGAAACATTTGGGTAGAGTTTGCTAGGGTCAAACTTGGCCATCAGGATTTTAGATTCAACTTGCCGAGGGTCCTTATCTTCAAAGGGCAGTCGACCACTAAGCCTGAGAGAAAATAACAAATAATATTAAAAGCTACAGTACAGAACATCATATCAAATTCAACCATTAACACTTTATACCATAAGTGAGGTTGTGTGAAGTACGTATGAGAAGTCAGTGTTAGAGGTAAACCTACAGAGGCAAACCAAGACTCTTCGCCATGTTTTAAAAATACTCAAAGTTTTTTTTACATCATGCAGCTTTTTGGTATTTGACTGTCAATTAATAAGTGCTTCTTTTATCAGCCAGAAAACAAATTCCACTTATTCAACCTAAATTACATGGGTGGATGAAAGAAATGAAATGAAATAACATGAGACTTATGCAGTGCTTTTCAGGACCCTCAAAAATGCTTTACAATGAAATGAGTCAATAACATTCACACACTGATAGTGGAAAGCCACTGGATAGCAGCTACAGCTGTACTGGGACAGTCTAAAAATGGATGAAATGGACACACAGACAGATGGATGAAAAGGTTGGATGGATAGATGGTCAGTCAAACTGATGGGCTGATGGATGATTTGAAAATCCCGAATTAAAAAATGTTCCACCTGTCCAGTAGATCATCTCCACAAACTGTTATTCCAATTCTCCCATATCAGGAATCCAGCCTGACCTTCCAAACGCAAATGATGACTTTAAGGATGCGATGAAACTTACATGATGTAGGCGACGACTCCAACGGTCCAAATGTCGGCAGGAGGACCGACGACTTCCCCTTTGACCATCTCGGGAGCTTAACAGGAGGAAGATGTTTGAGAATCAAACTGCGCTTTTGTTTTGAAGTGTGGAAGATGAGTTGTGACGTGGATCCTCACCCATGTATTCCAGGGTTCCTGCTCCTGTGCCCTGGGGTTCCAGGTTGAGGGGGTTGAAACTCTGAGCACTGCCAAAGTCTACAATCTTAACCACGTTAAGGCTGGTCACCAGGATGTTCTCAGGCTTTAGGTCTAGATGGAGGACTCTGCGGCTGTGGAGGTACTCCACCGCCTGGAGGATTTGAACCAGGTAGCCAACTACATCATCCTCCGAAAACCGAAACCTTAAAAAAAAGGAGCATTTCAACAGCTGCCTGAGCCCATAAACCTCAGCTTGATATTCTCCTTCCTACCTGTCAGTGAGGCTGAACAGCAGCTCTTTGCCAGTGCAGTACTCAGCCACCAACACCAGGTACCGTGGTGTGATGTAGGCCTCGTGGAGAGCCATGACCTTCTCATTATGAAGCGACTTTAGGATCTCGTACTCCTTCAGCACTTTCTGCTTGCTCTCCTGGCTATAGGGAATGATTTTGGCCATGTAGATCTTTCCGGTGGCGTTCTCCCTGCACTCACGGATCACCCCAAACCGACCTCTGGACACAGGAGACACAGCAGCTTCAGCTACAGGAGCTACAAATCTAATCTGATCAAAAGGTGGACCTCCTAAGATACCACTGGACATACTCTTTGACATACGCAAAGTTGTAACTCTTTGAGTCGTGTTGTAACTCAAAAACACAAATGTGTTGTAATTTCTATTTGACAAAAATAAAGTATTTTGAATTCTAAATAAAAAATAAGATTAAACATGGATTTTTGGAGGGTGTTTCATGGAGTATTCAAATTTTCCCCCTGACTACAGTTGGATGCAGTTGGATTCTCTCTAACCTGGCCTTCTCATCCAGGAAGGTGTATGGTTTCTGTGGAACTCCTTGTCTCAGAGCAGTAGAGGGCGTGTTGCGTTCAGATGGGGTGCTTCTGGTCGGGGTGTTGGCACCCTCTGCAATGGGGCTCAAGCTGGAGGCCTGGAGGACCGGTGGGGAAAAAGACACCGGGGCGGGAGCCACGTGTGCCGTGGCGGCAGTGGTGGGGACGTAGCTGGGTACGGATGCAACCAAAGGTTTGGTAGGGGTAGAGGGCAGGCTTACAAGAGGAGGCGGGGTTTGGGTCATAGGGGTCACCACGTTTATCGGACTCTGGGGCTTGAACAAGATGAAGGACGGAGAGGCTTTGACTGTGCTAGAGGAAGGCAGAGCGCTGCTTTGCTTTTCCTCTGGGGTTATGCTAGCAGGCGGTGATGGAGGACCTGTGGGAGGGTCAGAGGTCAGGGCAGACGGAGGAGGAGGAGAGGTTGAGATGGTGGAGATGACTTTGACATCTGGGTTAGGTTTCAGTGCTGGTTCAGGTGGAGTTGGGACTATTTTTACTACAGCGACTGCAGGTGAAGCTCCTCCGTCTGCACAACAGATACAAGACAGTCATCACTGGGAGACATTGGCCTCATATTATGGAAACTACATCTGCATTTAATATCTCAGTCTGTATCAGGAAGCTGTGATAAAACATGAGAGAAGATGGAGGATAACTTCATCATACTGTTTCTTCTTTGGTTGTTTATTATAACCTTTTGTCATGGTTATTACTCTAATTTGTCATTTCCACTTTCTGTATCATTCCTGTATCGATCCACATTAATAATAATATTATTGATTGTCTATATTAAGGTGTATACCCACCTGCTGAGTCCAGGCTGACCGGAGCAGAGCAGTTGCTGTGAGGACCTTGTCCTGCCTTGCTGACGCAGGAGACTCTGAACCTAATGGCCCCCCCTAGTGGCAGGTCAGTGACATTGTAGTAACAATCTGCTATCCCAGTGGCCACAGTTACCCAGTTAGAATCAGCTACAGGAAAACACAAGAGATTTATTTTTTAAAAACTTACAGTAATAAAGCAAGCTGCATGAGTTCAACAAAAGATTAATGAAGATCAAGCTTAGAGAACATCTTGTAGTTAACATTATGGCCACTAGGTGGGAGAGTTGGCATGCTTATCAAGTAAATAATTAGCTTAGCATCTGTCACAGTGTATTATTTCCTCTTAAGATGAAATGAAAGCAGCTTGACTTATATAAACAACCAATTTAGTAACATTTTAAACACAAATATGACTGTGAGGCCAAGACACTTTTAATAAACCTGTTTAAATACTTCTTCTTCTGCTCCAAATCCAGGGTTCATAAACATTCCAGACGTTTTAACACTCATTTCCAGACTTCTCATGTCTTTACATTTATGCACATTTTACAATATTAAATACTAAAGTTGGCATGAATTTATAGAAGCTACTTTTAGAATCATCAGGGCTTAAACATGGAAAACGTAAGGAAGATAGGATGGAAGGAAGACAGGTCACAAAAAGGAAGAAAAGAAGGATGGAAGGAAAGAATAAATTAAGGAAGAAAGGACACAAAAATAGAAAGGATGATACTAAGAAGTGAAAACGAGAACACAAACAGTGACAAAATGAAAGAAAACAACAGAATGAAGGAAAGACAAGAGGGAGAAAATAAAACAAAGAAGGAAAGAATGCAATGACTGACAGAAGGAAGGTAGGAAGGAAGGTGGGAAGGAAGGTGGGAAGGAAGAAAAGAAAGAATGAAAGAGGGAGGGGGGAAAGAAGGAAGGAGTAAAGGAAGGAAGAAAAGAAACAAAAATGAAATGCATCAAGAAACGTAGAAGAAAGGGAGGAGGAAACAAGGAAGAAGGAAGACAGGGAATAAGAAAAGAGAAAAATTGAATGAGACACAAAGACAAGGATGGAAGGAAACAAAACAAGAAGAAAGGAAGAATACAAGTCAAATGACATAAGGTTGGAGTGATACATAGAAGGGAGGACAAAAGACACAACTTAAATGGAAGGATGTAAGAACATGAGTAATGAAATAAGCAGAGAAGAAAGTACACAAGGATGATGGTAGGAGGTCAAAAAGAAGAAAAGAACATGAAGATAAAGAGACATTAGGAAGGAAACATGCCACTTGAAATATTTTAAAAATTAGAGGCTGAAACATTCCAGACTCTTCCATTCTGCCTAGCAACCATGAAGTATCTGTTTCTGTAACCAGCGCACTCCGGCGCTGATGCAGAGTGAAGACAGAAAGCTCTGCTAAACCATTATCCACTTGGAAGCCGACTCATTGGATCTCATTAAGACACTCTTTATGGATCGGCGAGCTCATTTCCCAACAGAATCCTTCATATTCAGAGCCTGTCAAAAACCACCAGCTCTGGGCCTGAAGTGATTCACTGTTGCTCCCTCTTTATGTTACTGACAGTGGCACACAAATAAAACAGGCATTTCATCCCAGACGCGGCGAGGATGTGTTCCGACTCGCTCACCTTCACTTCTCCGTTCCAGAGAGTAGCTGCAGGGAGATTTTGTGTCCGACGGCTTCCACAGCACCAGAGCCGTGTTGTTGTAAGTCTGAGCCACTTCAGGGGTTCCGGGTCGCTTTGGAACAGCTTGAGTGAAGAATGGGAGAAGTGATGGAGGGGGAAGAAACCCGACAAATCAGGCAAGTATTTATCAAAAAGGGCAATGAGCATTTCTTCATTTTTAGCAGCTTTTATGCTAGAGTGTTAAAAACATCCAATATTGGGGTGCTGTGGTGGAGCGGGGCCAGAGCACTTACGGCGGTGATCACAGGTTTGATTCTCGGCCTGGCAACATTTGCCGCATGTCTTCCCCCTCTATCACTACCCTTTTTTCCTGTTGAACTACTTTCAAATAAAGGCCACTAGAGCCAACAAAGCCTACAAACAAAGTCAAACAAGTAAAGTCCAATAGTGCCTTTTTCTGCAATTTCTAAATGAAACCTATTTTCTTTCTCCTGGCACACACTTAGTGAAAGCAGTCAACATTTAAGACAAGCGGTTTTACACCAATTACACTGATGAGTCATCAAAGGACAGACTATTCAGAGATAAGCCTTATAAATATAAGTCTACAGTTCAAAAGTACCGCAGTAATTACTATATTTCAGGAGCTAACGAGTTCTTTAACCTCGGCTGATGCCAATTTTATTTGTAGAGCACCATTTATGCATAATGTTCTTAACAGGAACATAAAAAAGATGAAGGATATTTAAGAATCACTATAAGGCAATCAATACTTGTGAGTCAAATATATATTTCAGAGTTGTTGGGAGGCAATAAAGAATGTAGCTAATCAGAGAGCTGCTTGTTTGGACTTTTCAGAACTAGGTGGAGGCAGCAACTAGTTTCTTCAGCTCTGGAACAGAGAATCTAAAGAAGAATCAGAATGCCATGCACATTAGAGTACCAATGCTGGTCAGAACAGGAACAGAAGTTAAACCACCTAGTGTAATATATGTTATCGAAATCATTAAGATGATTTCTTGCTTATCTGCCATGTTTTTCCACATAGTTGTAAAATTTCAGAGGTGTGCATGGACGCCATGAGGAGAGGTGTGGTTGCTGAAATGATGGAATTTTATCCTCCGCCACTGAGTAAATCAAGCTTTACTTGTTGTTGTCCTCTTCTTCTGCGGACATATTAATTATCTTATTTGCTTTACCCAGCACCAGTTAGAAAAAATCTGTGGAAAAAAACTTTATATAGCAGCCCAATTCCCCAATGAAATCATCCTTAAGTGGTTTTGTAGGATCAAAAAAGAAAAAAAGAAGTTATGATTACCATTAACTTATGGTAATCAGGCCAATAATAAATGAATAACAACAGTGTATTTTGATCAGACTGATTATTTTCCAGTCTTCAAACGTCACCATTATGTTTTAGTCTAATTTCCATGGTTTATTGTGTTGATATGAGTCACAGAAGATAATTTCAATCATCATCAATACAACAGCCAAAAAAGATTTGTTCTAATTAGGTGCTAAATATTGTAAAAGTAAAACTCCATTAGGTTAATCTTCCGTACAGCTAATCTGCTGCCGTTAATATTCTTGTCAGCTGTTAGCTTTCATACCAATCTCGGCGCAATTAAAATTCAATAATGCAAAATGTGTCATTAGGAAAATGACTGCATGTCTTTGAAATGTAAATGAGAGGGTTGCTCCTCTGTGAGGAAAGCTCAGCATGTTGTAATTTGCAAACCTGTGCATGCATTTTAGCATTTCCCAATCCCCAATCTAGTAGCGTATCCACACAATGTATTTCACTAGCTTTGGGGAAACAGAAACCACTTACAAGCTATAGAAAGCGTGCAGGAGGTGGTGACAGTAGCGATTGGGTTGGTAGCGACGCATTCGTACACCCCAGCGTCTCTGTGGCTGCACTTCTGAATGGTCAGAAGCTGCCTGCCGTCTGGGTGGTTCAGCAGCTTGATCCGGTTGTCCGTCACCTCTAACAGTTTCCGATCTGGAACGTGGGAAAACGGGAAAGAAATCAGTCTCACTGTTTGAATGGATTCCAGTTGTACAGATCGGTCTCTTCTGGAGTTAAGGTTACCCTTCATCCAGGTAATCTGTGGGGGTGGACTGCCAGCTGGAAGGCAACTCAGAGTCACAGCTTCCCACTCTAATAGGACATGGTCCTTCAGTTTGATGTGGAACACCGGAGCAAAATCAGAAGCAGAGCGGATGAACTGCTGGCTTTTTGTCAGACCTTCCTCTTTGGGTGCAGTTGAGGGTAAGTCAGATTGGGAGGGAGTTTTGTCTCTCCTGGTTCTGGATAAGCCCCACCGGTCCCACCGCGACCGTCTGTCACCCTCCGAGGCTTTATCGGAATGGATGCTGGAGTTGGACTCAATGGATTCCTTCGATGCAGCAGCACCGGTTTGTTTTGCCAGCTGATTTTCAGGGATACCCATTCCTTTGAGTCCACGACCTTCAGAGTGGGAATGACGGTGCCGAGCAAACAGAGGTGTGTTCCTACCCTCTCCGTCTACTTTCCTTTCTTCTGACTGACTGCGGATTTTTGAGGATATTCCCGCCACTTTGTTCTCAAACTTGTGACGTATTGTAAGAACAGGGGATTCTGAGACCTTGTTGAGATCCCTTTGCTCAAGGTCTTTCTGACTTCCTCCAGCCTCTTTAGCCTTTCTCTCTTCTGATTGGCTCCTAAATTTTGCAGAGATTCCCGCCACTTTGGACTCAAACTTTCGTCTCATGGCAGAAACCGAGGACTCCTCAGCTTTCCCAGATTGTTGCTCTTCAGACCGCTTCCTTGCTCCAGAAGCATCCAGATCCTTTGTGTCCAGAGACTTACTGCGACCAACAGCCCATGAAACCCTCTTACTTACAGCAGTTTCTTGTACATTTGGTTGCTTTTCCTCCTTTTTCTCAGTAGATGTCGACCTCTTTCCTTTCAATGAAAACCTCCCGATCAGACCAAGGCCTGTTTCCTGATCTACCTCTCTTAAGTCTTGGGCAGATTTAGATTTCTCTGGAATTCCCTTGGATGCTATTTCAAGTGGCGCCCCTCTCGGCCCTGGCCTGTAAATGTCCTCACCCCCTTCAACAGTCTTTCGGCTCAACACCGGGGATTTCTCCTCAGACTTGTTTCTGGTCAGTTTGCGGAGGCCACGGGTTAAGGATGACTCACGCTTCTTAAACTTGGCCTCAAAGACTTCCACTGAATCAATGTTTTTGATGTCTGTTCTGAGAACGGGTTGGCGAGGGATGATGGTAAGATCGGGGTTTGAAGACGAGGAAGGAGAACCAGCAGGTCTGTCTTCTGTTGCTACTTTGGCAAATACAGCTGGATGCTCAGGTAAGGAAGATATATCTGAGTCATTTGGCTTGTGTGCAGCAGCAAAGGATTTTGATTGGCCCTTGGTTGATTTTTCAGATAGTGTGGAAACTCTAACCTTTTCATTCATGCTGTTTTCTTTCTCTTTCTCTTCTATAACAATTTTAGGAGTAATAATAGATGTTTCAGAATCAGCTTTGGTCCTTTTCTCTGTTGCTTCATCTATATCTGAACCTTTCACATTGCAATTGTTTTGCTCTTGGTCCATTTTTTCTGTTGCTGGGAGAGCAAAGGAAGCTTTTTCTTTGGGTGAGTTTGCTTCAGACTCCAGTGTTGCTTGTTCAGTCAGCGCAGACATTGAAATTGCCTCCTGCAGTTTCTTCCCTTCTGTCTGAGCAGTGGAAGCAGATGGAATCTCTAAGGGGGCTCCAAACCTACGGTGTAGGGACATGGGCTCTGAATCCCCCTGTGAGAAGGAAACACTTTTACAAAAAACTTTGGTCTTTGGTGTGTCTTCTCCTGAGCTTTCAGAAGATGCTGCTTTGGTAAGTGTTGAGGGTCCTGCTCTGGATCTTCTCAAACTTCTCTCAAGAGACCCCGTCTGCCTTTCCTCATCTATGCCAAGGGTTTCAAACAGCGGCCCCCGTAGGCCACTCAATTTTTTATCAACACTTCCTCCCCTGAGCAGCCGTTGCCTCATTAGCTCTAATTTTAAGGTATAATCCTCCTGATTTAACTTTGTAGCCCCTGGGCTTGGGCTGCGATTGGGCAGTTCCATAGAAACAGCCTTTTTTAGGCTCTTCGTACCTGCCTCTGAGTCTTCATTTGCATTTCCTTCCTCTGGATCTACATGGAGAAGCAGAGCTGAATCAGCAGAGCTGCCTCTCCTCATGGTAGCCCTCCTGGCTCTTGTCTGTGCTTCATTAGACTCTATGCCTGATCCTTTCTTCAGGTCTTCTCGTTTAGCCTTTTCTGTTCTCTCCTCATTTTGAGTTTCCACTTCATCTGTAATATTTTTATTCCCCTTTGCCGCAGAACCATCTACATCCATATTTTCCTTCGTCCTTGTACTATTAACGTAGACAGTCGGCCATCTGACATCCTCGTCCCCTGGGATCTCATTAAGCGAGACCCTGGATCCAGAGAAAACCATGGACAGGGGCATCGGAATAAACGGAAGCTCGTCCACATCTGCGTCTGAATCGGACGAGGAAGAAGGAGGTGGGGAGCCTTCCTTCAAATGTCGAGCAACAGCGATTGAAACATGGCTGGAGGAGTCGTTGAGGAGCTCTGGGATGGACCTTAATGCCATTTTGGATTTATAGCTGATAAGGGAACGCTGGAAATAACCAACACAAAACATCTGGAATCATTACATCTGGTGTGGAAACAACAAGAAATCTATGTTTGGTCTTTGCTGTAGCAATGCTTCGTGGAAATAAATCTCATATACTACCAGACAGTTTATATCCCTTCAAATTTGTAAGAACAATGCATTTGTGGATGAAACAAACAACTTAGTGGAGACACTGAAGTATTCATGGCTTTATTGTGATTATTCTAGTAACTTCAATGAAGAGAAATGTTTCTTTTTAATGTCGATTCCACCTTGGAATTTCCCTATGTCCACATTATTGATTTACAAATGTAACAAGCGGACATTCGTCTTACCTGCCAGCGCCTTCTAGCAATAACCTGCTTTAGCATAGCTGTGCTGATGCTCTTATTTGTAGGTGACTGCAAGGCAAACAGGGGGATTGTAACTGAGTTTCAGGAAAGATATAAATAAATCTTAGAAAAGGAATTATTTTTAAAAATAATGGCTCACCTTGAACCATGGATGACGAAGGCACTCTATGGCATTTGGTCTCCTGAGGGAGGAATGATAAAGACAAAGATGATTTACACTGTGGTGCAATAAAAAATGGGCGTGGTTTTAGGTTTCACAAAAGATCTGATAAGTGTGGCATGCACATCTGCAGACCACCAGAGTCAACAGACTGTATCTTTTGGGACATACCTCTACAAACTGAGTCCCCAGCCATTGCAAAATGGATACAACACATTAAGATGTTGGTGAACAAGTATGTCCACAAATTCTCAAATTGATTCTGGCTTGGACTTTGACTTGGCCATTGCACTAGTTCAATCCAATCTATATAGCACCAACAGTTGGACTCTTTTTACTTGCTGACTTTTGAAGGCTATTGTTGGTACTGGATTTCATTTAGGAGTATTCAAATAAAGGAGGATGAATATAAATGAACACCACACTTTTAATATAAAATTATTAAAACCATGTATTATTTTACATGCAAATCAGAGGTATATATATGGAGGACCCTTGATATTTGTGGGGGTTATCAGCAACAGCCCCCACGAATAGCTAAAGTTTCACAAACAGTTCAAACCCCCGCCTCTAAACACGCTTCTAACTGCCTATTTTAATAGTTCAAACACTAAATATACCTTAAAATATTGTGGAAACAATCTCAGCACTACCACAGAATAAAAGCTAATATCTTCTCTGATTTGCTCTTGGAGGTACAGCCAGTCAGTGCAGAAGAAAATGACTGGCACTCCTGGATTGGTTGTTTTGCAAACACCAGTCAATAGCATGTCAGATAACATTATCTTTTGAATATATTAGATATGGTCTACAAAGAAATCTAGGCAAAATTTCCACGAATGACTTGGAGTTACCTTCCACCAAAAAATCTGCGATTAATATACTGTGAATTAACAGGGGTCCATTGTACCGGTATTATACAGTCTATTATACAAGGTATGCCTTTAAGGCATAGTAAAGGTTCAAATTCTATGATGGCTCTGATTACAGCTACAAGATGCTCACAGCCTGTCCACCACCAGAAGCTTGATGACGAATCCTTTGGCCTCTTTGCAGAGCTCTGAAAACATGCCCTCCTCGAACGCCACGTTGTAGTTCCTGATGTTCAGCGCGGTGGCTCTGTCATTCTCACCGGCAAACGGAGACACCCCAGTCAGACTAGAATCAGAAGACGTTTGGGATCTTTTATTCTGAATTTGTCATATTTCAGGACTAAACTGGAAGCTCCAGAACATACCAGAGATAAGTGATGACTCCGACAGGCCTGTGGAGAACAGGAAGCAGATTACAACATGCGAATCATGCTAACAGAGTGAGGAGTGATTTATCTAGATTCGGAGACAGCTGGCTTACCATATGTCTGTGGCCATGGAAACTGGAGTTTGGTTAATGATCTCTGGAGCAACGTACTCCGGTGTGCCGTATTTGCAGTAATAGTCCTCTGAAGTGTCCAATTTGATGGCATTCCCAAAGTCACATATGCGGATGAGGTCACTACCTGGACTGGCCATTAAAATATTTTCAGGCTAAAGAGGATTTAAATGCAGACATAGTATGATTAGATAGTGCTAACTAACTTATATATCTATACATTGTTTGTTGCTGTGGTTTCTTGGTTTTGTTTTCTCTCTTTCTACAGGTGTACAGGCAGACTTCTAAGGTGTTGACTTGTCTTCTCTCTACTCCCTCTACGCTTTTCTTATTCTTTCCTTTTAAGCCTTTCCCCACATTTATACATTTATTTTCTCCTTTTTTTCCCATTTCAACCCCTCCCCCCCAAGGAATATCTAATAAAGTTTTACATGCGTATCAATGATGAAAGCTGTAATGCTGCACTTCTGAAAGTAAATCTGTTGGACCTCACCTTGACCCTCAGACAATAGTACAACACTTCTGATGTACCTCTAACTCAATAAATAGCCTTTGGGATGCAATGATACCTTCACATCAAGGTGAGCTATATTTTTTTGGTGAAGATATCCAAGCCCCTCCAAAATCTGTTGGACACAGCTGCGAATCTGCAGGTTGGAAGATAAAAACGGATCATCTGTAAAGTCGTGTTACATAATATCCCTGCAGTGCATCAAGCAGAGGAGCACCAACCAGCTTCTCCATGACGGTCGATTTCCTGGCCATCCTGTCCAACATTTCTTCGTGACATCTTCAAACAACAGTTGAGGGAAAACCTGAGCCGAGAGTCGAGTTTGCGAGAGCTGAATTACAAATGAGCAACACTCCCACACATGCTATCTATTGCTAATTCCGCCCAGCAGCCATGAGTCAGAGAAGAGAAGCTGGGCTGCTTCATTCATGCCTCCAGGGAACTGCAGAGCGCATCAGAATCAATGGTTTCCAACCTTTACAGAATTATTTAAGCACTCTTTTATTTTGGAGGGAATCAAAAAAGATTCTGAAGCATCACTGTAGGTAAAATGGAAGATATCAATATGTTTTCTCCAAACGCAGCTCAACAGTAAGAGCTGCAAAGTCGTAATTAAAGGATACAATTCTGTGATGAGCACCACTATGTTCTTCTTCTCAAAAGCGTCATGACAGTAAAGGATGTGGTTGTTGTCCAGCTCAGAAAGCAGATCCATCTCCCTGAGGGCCAAAGCTTTCCTCTTTCCTCGGGCGGAGATGAATTTAGCCGCAAAATCCGCCTTTTCCGACTTCAGCGTCGCTCTCTTCACATAAGAGAAGGCCCCCCTGTTACAGAGGTGATACAATTAGAGACGGACGATGGAGGATGGAGTCGCTCAGAGCTGGCACCACTCTTACCCTCTTCTTTACAAGAAAAAAGCAATAACTTGGAAATTCATGGCTTGAAAACTATAGGAGCTTTTTAACTACTAATTGCTGTATAAGTTAGCAAGCTAAGATGCTACAGCCGCTGTGTAAAGCAGCAGAGTTCAGGCTAGCCCATAAAAACTGATAATAGATTCAGTTGGTATTTGTTCCATATTTTGCCTCAGTTTCCCACCACTGTTTACACTTCTTAAACTTCTCTCAAGACGACATATTGGTTGAACCGATACTAACTTGACATTTTCTTACTATTTGTGACTGAAGTAGAATTTAACGTTCAGTTTTTCTTGTTAAAAAAACTACTTTTTTTTTTACCTGTAAACACTGTCAACCTCCACATGTTCCTTTGCTTTCTCTAAGTTTGTCCTTTCAAATGTTTCAAAGTAAAAAAAAATCATTAAATATAACTGACAATGTTATTTTTACTAATAAGAAATAAATACATAATTTTAACAGCAGCTAAATGTTGTTTAAAAAGACAATTAAATAACGTATTAATTTTATAGCAATAGACTGCTACAAAATATAACTTCTCACCTGGAGGAGGAACCGCTTGCGGAGAACCGACCAATCAAAGGCTTTCGTAAGCAGAACAGCTGATTACATCACATCCTGAAAGCAATGAGGTCAATCCTAGTTGTTCCTACGTGATTTCTTGATTTTGGCAGCAATTAGGATTTAGAAAATACATGGAGGCAAAGAGAGAAGGCTTGCTGGATACGTGATGGTTGGTTGTAATTCTGGCCATATGGGCAGTTGCCCAGGGTGGCATTAGAAAGGGGGAATCAACAAATGCATCTTTTTTGCCAGTTGCATCTTGAAGATGATTTTTATTGATTTTTTTCCCAGCTGTCCTTAGGGAGTTGGAGCTTAATGCTGAGAACTCGGAAGGCATTTTATGAACTTTGTTCTGGATTGTAACGCATTTCACCTTGCTATGATATTTCAACTGTTTTTGTCAACAGAATTTGCTCATTCTAGCAATAGTTTTCCTCTTTTTCTATATACATTTAATTATTTGCTTCCTTTCAAGGAACATAAAGAATATCATGTTTTGTTTTGCATTTTATTTGTTGTAAGAAATTGTCTGAATTTGTTGCCATTGCTCCTTTTTTTGCTAGTTGAAAATCAGCTTTGGCCTGTTTCCCGTTTTCAAAGGCTTCACCAATCTCAGCAAACGGCCGTCTCCACCGAGACGAACCAAAACAAATCATCTGCCAGCTAATGCATTCACTCCACACAGGATGGTGAGTCATCTCCCTTTCTGTCTGCTGTTGTTAAGCAGGTTCAAACCCATCCCCTCTCCGACCATCATATGCAGCCCCCGCCCCCTTCAGGCCGACCCTGAGCGCTCACACAACTATTAATGTCAGTGCCCTCGCCATGTCTGAGGAGAGCTGTGCGCCTCCACACACACACAAGCACCCCCATGCACGCACACACACCTCCCTATCTCCTTGTGAACATCATAATAATCCGTCAAACGCCTCATCTTCCTCAGAATGGTCCCCTCGTCCTCCACTGGCTCGGCTGCCGCTTTTCGTTCTGCATGAAGCACAGACACAGGCATTTAATACAGTGTGTGTGTGCGTGTGTCAGAGCAGTGACAGATGGTTTCATATTATAGCTGCAGAACACCTTGTGGTTTCTCCCATATGGAGCAGATTTACAGAGCAATTTCCAACAACAACTAGCTGACACGGGTAGAATCTGCTGCAGCACAAAGACAGGCTCTCATCTAAGCTGTAAATCTCACACATACGCCGCTTCTCTGCGCTTCTAAATCATGCCGTTTGTTTTTCAAGCATGTTTCAACGTGGGACTTTGCACCTGTGTGAACCGTGAGCTCGGCCTTGCAGGACACGGAGCCAGCCACGTTCTTGGCGGTGCAGGTGTACACGCCTGAGTGTTCCTGCTTGGCGCTCAAGATGACCAGGGAGTATTCCGGGTCGTCATACACAAACGTGAAGTGGCTGCTCTCAGAGAGAAGGAGATCATCCTGCAGCAGAGCAACAAGGAAGATGAACTGGAGTTGGTGATGCCAAAGTTTATTGAAAGGTTTGGAAAAATATTACCTTAAACCACAGAATATCCGGATCTGGTTTCCCCTCCACTACCACAGCCAGACGTAACGTTCCCCCAACCTGCACATCAACGTCCTCCATGATAGATTCAAATTTAGGAAGAACTACGGAAGAAAACAAAGAGGTAAACAGCTGCGGTGCAGGATGCTTTCTGACTTCTTGATTAAATGCTGGAGGTAGCTGACCCGCCATGGCCAGCTGCAGTGTGCAGAGGTCGCTGCCAAACTGGTTGCTAGCGGTGACCACCATCTGGCCAATGTCAGAGGTCCTGACCCGCTGGATCCTCAGGGTGTGTTGATCGTCGTCTGGCATGCTCATCTCATACATTCCCAGTCTGTTAATCAATGCAACTCCCCTCCTGAAGGAAGCAGAGATGCTTTCTTAGCGCCTCTACTTTCTTCAGAGACGCTAAGAGATGCGAGCAAGGCTATTAGCTTGTTAGCATAAACTTTTCCCTCAGCGCTTTTGCTCATTTTTAAAGCGTTTAATGCACCAAACTTCTCTTGAATTTGTTCCATATACATTTTACAGCACTAACTTACTTGACTGTTTTGTATCCAGAAAATAAAGTTCAACATCTGCGTTGATTCTAGTTGAGACTGTAATTAGAACGTGTAAGTTATATCAAAATTAACCGAATCAAAAGTTTAAAATTAATTCCAGGGCAGATATTCTTTGAACTGAATTTAGCTAAACAGATTGTTTGTGTTGCGATTTAGCATTTGCAGAGCTAGCTCTTACGATTAGGGCTTTAGGATTAACGCAGCTAACATTTGAGTTAGCGGTACCCGCCACTGGTAGAAGTGATCATTTAAAAGAAAATTGATATGACTAGTTCACAATGTCACAGAAGCAAAATGTCTTGTGACATGTTAAAGCTGGGGTATGTAACTTTTATTAAAAATAGACATATTTAACATAAAACTGACAACTACCTCTGATTCGCTAACAACTCCATCTAGCCATCCATTTTCTTTACACCCTTCTCCGTAGTGAGGTCGGGAGGGGTTCTCTAATAACTCAACTATATTAAATACGTAACTTTTGATGTGACGTCATTAAAATAAACACGTTTATGTTATTAACCAACCTTTTCCAGGTCACTACTGCATGTACGTGGTTCAGCGTGACAGTGATGTTAGCAGGTTGGTTCTCCACCACAAACACAATGTCGGGTTTGTCCAGAATAACTGGCGCCTTCCTCAAATATGGCCCTGGAGAAGGAGAGGCCTGAGCAACATGTTCTATTTCTCCTCAGAGCTGATTGGACAGCAGCAGGCGCAGATGTAGTACCTTTGTCCAGCAGCTGGACCAGATCAGTGGAGGGGGATGGTTTGCTCAGAGTCTTCCCGGTCGATGTCAGGACCCTGAAGGCGTAACGGACTCCCTTGGATAAGGAGGTGACAGTGTGATTTGTCTCCTTCAGGTTAGATGCCGCAACAGACCACTGGATGGATCCCAGAGGCTGCTGCTGGACCATGAACAGCAACGAGCTGGCATCTGCAAGTACACGTGCTGTTTATGTACGTCATCTGGGTGACAGCCAAAGACAATGAGGTGCTTAAGATCCAGATATAGACATCAAACACATGCGGGCTATAATTGGAAATCTGAACATAGCTTAAATTTAAACCTAAACCTGTGGTAGTAAAATATTAATAGGCGTTCCTTCTTTGGATAAAACGGTTCTCAGAACTATGCTGAGTAAAGAACTTACCCAGTGAAGGGTCGAGCCTCTTCGGTCGCTTCCAGCTGAGGGTTATGGTTTTCCCTGTGATGGCCTCAATAACCGGAGGACCATCCGGAGGGTCAGGAACAATATCTGATTGAATTAAACAAAACGTCAGAAAAAAATCCTGAAAACTTTTCAAGCAGAACTTCAGAAATCTCCCTACCCGTAACGTAGAGGTGAGCGTAGCAGGCCGACTTGCCCACTTTGTTGGATATAACTGCCTTATAGACGCCCCCGTGAGCGTGGCAGGCGCCCCGGATGACCAGACTGTGGACATCCCTGTCTGGAGAACACATGCAAATTTCTTCCTTACTTCCTTCATGGAGGCCTTTGATTGGTTTGTGATCTGGTTGCCTGCTTACGCTGAGTCATTTTGCGCTCCTCGCTGCTCTCAATGCGTTTGCCGTTGTGGTACCAGGCGATGGTTGGGTAGGGCAGGCCAGACACTTTGCATTTCAGCACGGCTTCCTTCCCTTCGACTACTTCCACATCCGCCAGAGGCTTGACAAAATCTGGCATGGTTCTTCTTTCCAACTCGTTTTCCAGAACCTCAGGCTCCTCAGGGATGGATGGCATCTTCTCTAACTTGGCCCTGGAGAAAGATTGTAAATCACATGAATTCAGTACTTTAGTCTAAAACAAAAAAGTCGACATAACAATTTAGCTATTCACGTAATAGCTACAATGTATATTTAGAGGATTTTATGTGAGGTACTTTCTGATTGTGAAGAGGAAGAGGAAACGATACATGAAACCACATTTCTCTGCAGTTCTTCTGGATTTTATCTCTGCCCGATTCCCAAATTGAGAAACTTTACATTTTGCCCATTCCTCTCCGCAAAATAGTTCAAACTCAGTTGGATCGGATGGAGAGCGGCTTGCAACTGATTCTCAGGAGATGACTTTGACTATGCCATGCTAACCAAAAGTGCTAGTTTTGCTAACCTTAAAGCACTAGTCATACACATTAGCTCAGCTAATGCTAAAGCCTTATAACAACATGCTATTTAGCATAAGCTAATGCTAAAGCTATAAAATCAAACATGTTGATATCCACCACATCCCAAAGCAATTCATATATGTACATTTTTGCATGTAATATTTCATTAATTGTGCTGGCTGTTCATATAAATGTATTCTTCAAAAAGTTTTAAAATAGCCAAGTAAATTAACGTTTTAGAATTTATCCGGAAAATATTTATGTAAGAATGTGAAATGCTATCAAAGTTAGCGAAAACGCTAATGTGCTAAACAAAAGAATTAGCTCCGTTATTAGTGGATTAGTGGAAGTGTATCCACTGCTGCTTCGATTGAAACCACCCAACTATTGCTCCTGCACCCCATCTATTACAATTGCAAAATTCCAAAAAATGCATTGGAAATTGTGGAGTTGAATGTGTGTGTACAGTAGCGTAAGGCATTATATGGGAAAAACTTCTCTTACATGTGGGAGGAGATGGCAGCCCGTGATTCCTGCACATACAGCTCTGCAGTGCATTCGGACTTTCCGTAAACGTTCTGAGCGACTGCGGTGTAGAAACCCTCCGTGTCGCTGCTAACGTGGGAGATGACAAGTGAGTGACGACCTCCTTCTTGAAGGATGCGAATGTTATCATTCTCTTCCACTCGTGTCTCTGACAGAAGTTAGCAGTGAAACAAAACATTTAAAAAGCATTTTCTTTGATGAGAAGTTGGTGGGGGTTTTTTTTTTCTTTCTTTTTTTTTTTTTGTTTAGTGTTCAGGATTTCGAAATTTCAACACACACAACCAATCCGAAGCTCCTTACCAAAATGCCTCCATGTGACTCGCGGGGCAGGTGATCCGCTCACCTTACAGTCAAAGCGTGCGGTGCGTCCTTCGATGACCTCCAGGATGTCCAGTTTGCGAGTGAACAGAGGTTCTCTGGATGGAGCAACTCTCAGGTTTGCGTTTGAGGTCAGCTCCTCTGGAGGCAAACGTTGTTTTGGTAAATGTGTTTGTTTTTTCTAAAGGTACTTCTTTAAGTTCCTCTCTCCTCATCAGCATTTGGGATTTACCTTTGGCAGTGCTCAGTTTGCAGGTGTATGTCCCACTGTCATCCTCGTGCACTGAATTCAGCATTAGGCGGCACCTAAAAATGCCCCGGGAGGAGGGCGGGGGTGTTGGACCAATTGCAAAATTCAAAAAGCAGAGACAAAAGCAGGGAGAACACCAACCTGGTCTTTTTTTCCCCCTGTTAGCATGGCTACAGGGTTAGCTGTGCTTTGAAAAGGCTACAAGATTGGCTTTGTTGACCCATGGACGTATTTAATCCTCCATAGTGATAACCTTATGAGGACTTTGTACGCAAATATATTCATCAGTTTAATGGCACCATCCTGGCTCCAGTCACATAACCATCATCGTCATCATTAGAAGCAGCGTTAGAAACAACAGCAGGACCTTATCTGTGTTAAGATTGGGTTGTTGTGATTTGCTCCCTAAGTAATCAAAAATAACTTTTCTTCTTAAGAAACGCCTCAGTTTTGCTTTATATCAATACACATTTTAAAAGCCTTTTCTTGACCTTGACCTAAAGAAAAAGTGGTTTCTAGTTCTCTGATGAGACTAATAACAGCTTATAGCTCTATTGACCCATGAATTCTTTCAATTTCCCATATTTATAACGTTATAAGGTTTTTTATTTCAAAATGTTTATTTTAGGGACAAATTAATGACCCAGTTCTCACTGCCGGTCCAACACTATCAGAGCTATTAAAACAACACGAGACTATAATGTGAGTTTTGATCATTTTACTTCCCCAAGTTCCATTTCAATCTATTTTAAGTGGAAGGCTATGCAGCAACATTTAAAACCATTTCCTGATCAGCACACTTTGAAAGTGTCTTAAATAAACTGAATAAGATTGAGCTTTAAAAGATATTAGACATAAATAAACAAGTTTAAGCTCATCAGAGCACAGAAACAGCAGAGTCTGTTCTATGCTACTTTATTTCTAGCGTTTAACAAACATACAAAAGTCTCCACCAAATCCAAACTCACCGCTTTCCATCAAAATGCATCTTGCAGTTGAGCAGCGCTGGCTGGATGAGCTTTCCATCAGACAGCCAGTCAACCTCCACATCTGGTGGCCCAGTGATGTGGCACTCAAAGATGGCCGAATCCCCAGCCTTGACTGCTACGTCTTCAGCGGCTCTGGTGATTCTGAGCTCTATCGGAGCTGCTGCTGCTGCTCGTTCAAAAACAAACAAACAAACAAAAAAAAAAGCAGGTGGCAGTGGGAAGAAAACATCCACATAACCTAATCCTGATCAAAAAGTGCTTTATTACTCACCTTTGACTTCTACTCTGCACTCCACCTGCTTGGTTCCACGCTCACTGTGGAGCTTACAAACATACAGTCCTGCGTCTGACCTGTGAGCGGCGCTGATTCTCATTTCACAAGTGCCGTCTGCCGTCTCTCGCACAGCAAAGCGGCCCCCCGCCTTCACCGCCGCTCTGTCCTTCAGCCTGGATCAACGTAAAGCAGTTCTCACAATCATTTATGTGGAGGTGTTTTGAGGAGTGTGCATGTGTGGCCTTGTTTGGACAGAAGAAATCAAGCAGAAGTCTCACCATGACACCGTGGGTTTGGGATGCCCTCGGATTTTTGCTGCTATAACAACCTCTTGACCCTCGATCACTGCCTGGTCACAAGGGGACACCTTTAAATGATCAAACCATGGTTAACTGAACGGCTGCTCAGAACCACTCCATCCCAGAATTGAAGCACATAAATATAAAAGAACGCAGTTGGCAACACTGGGGAGCAGCGAGGATAAGCAGGTATAGATAATGATGCATGGTTATATGCACCATCAGATGAACCACAAGTCATTTATCACTCTAACCCTACACACTACTTTGGTTGTATTTACCCAGAATGCCCTGCGCTATACTTCACTTCCTGCTTTTCGAGAGGTCTCCGCTCATGCATTCACACCTCCCCGAATGAATCAGACTTTTCATTCGATTGAATCAGACTTTCTAGGCAAACAAACTGGAGTTGCATTAAACAGGACTAAACAGGACTTTTTAATCCAGTAAACACTCCTAGTGTGAACACACCAATAGTTCTTTTCAGTAGAACTAAGTTGCAGAGCCAATTCCTGAAAAAAAAAAAAAAATCACACCCATCACACCCTTCCCCAAACTTGACATGTGACACAATGCAGCCAGGAGAGCTCTGTTCTTCTGATGACTACCAAACCCAGACACACCAAATCCATTGAGAAAGCCAGACAGAGACATGATTCATCCCTCCAGAAACACATCTCCATTACTCTAGAGTCCAGAGATGTCCTCAACACCTCTGCATCTGATACTTGGAGTTGATGATGTAAGTCTGGGTTGCAGCTCCTTGGCCATGGGAGCCCTTTTTCCCAACTCTCTATGCTCTACATCCAACAACCAACTAAAAAGATTTGAGTTGATTTAGTTTTATGCAAATTCTTACCTGAAATGAGGGAGGTTCCCCGAAGGAGATGCCTTTATTCAAGGACGGTGAGTCTCCAGCCTCCATCTTCTCCTCCTGAGGACTAAGATATTCTTCATCCGACTGCACTGGACTGCTGACCATTACAGTTGAAGATGATTTCCCACGCTGCACATGACCGATTTCTGATAAATAAACATAATTGTCATATAGAGACATGGAAAATATAATGAAAACATTTAAAGAATTACTTTGGCTCTAATTCTACAGCAGACGGTTATGTCATTTTAACTGCTGAGTCTGTCATTGTTGAGGTGTAGAGACTTAAAGATGCGAACATGAACATCACACATAGGAAATGAGCCAAGCTGAACAGAAAATGAATAAATCCCTCAATCCCTGACCCAGTCGTTCCCTTATTCCCACCGTTTCCGCAGGAGGAAAACGTGTTTTCAAGCGCCTTCTATTTGGGGTTTTGCTGCTGTCAGAAATGATTCCCTGGAGACATCAACACATTCCATTTCAGTTTCGGCCTCGGTTGGTGCATATTGAGGAAAGAAGGGGAAGAAAGGATCGTGACAGCTGCGAAATAAGACTAAAACAGGACAATCTGCTGGCTCAAGCTAGACGAGAAACAAACTCAAACCTAAACCTGAAAGGAGATGGTTCTAGATGTGAAATACCCTCTGAATGCTGCAGTTGGGCATTCTGTTGAATTGTTGATATGACAAAGGAAAGAATAAAACTACCTACCTAGACTCGGATGTCTGAGAGGCGTCTGTGCATCAGGGACTAAATCCCACAAGTATTTATGTAAACCTGCCATCTCTTATACAACTATAACAATCCCTTTGCACATTCATCATCTGTTCTGTCCTTTATTTCCCAGCTCTGTCACATCCAAGTTACCTAACCCACTGAAGTCAGGGCAGAGTGGATAAAAATAGGATAACACTTCAAAAACGTTTTAGATCTCCTGCGATTCAAGATTTTCAATTTAGGTCTGGATTTTGACGAGACAAAAAAAATTAATATGACATCAAGCTAAGGTGATGCGCAACCCCCTCCTCCCCCACAAATAGTCAGTCTGCTCCATCACCACCAAGGCCTAAAGTGTGAAACCTGAGGTGGCGAAAACCTTCCCTGATCTCAGCGGCGATCTCACAGAGGGACATGACGTAGACGGCAATCACCCGAGAGAACAAGAGGCACCGGCTAAAAATACCCCCGCAAGCCAGGCTCCACTGGCCTAATATGGCAGCCGAGGCCTGGAGCTGCTGGCTCAGACACACGCTTCCATTTGTTGACTCTTCACAACATGAACACATTGTCTACCAACGGCACATTTACAGCAGAAATCCTGTCTTGAAAGGAATTTGTTTTGTTTAATTGTGACTCTGAATGCCAAGGCTGCCTTATAGCGTCTGAACAGCTTTGGTGTGTTCTTAGATTCAGAGCAGGAGGCGAGGTCAGGCTTCTTTTTTTTTTTTTTAAAGGCAGGATGTTTAGAGGGGGAGGAGTGCCACTTTACCTATTCCACTATTTTGGCCATGTCCGTCCCAAGAGATGAACATTCGTCCTTTTTCATCAACATTAAGTTCCACCAATTAGTTTCTTTGCGCCGTTTAGGACATTGGTGATATTTTGGTTAAAAAATACTTCAAACACACCTTTCTATTGCTTAAGTTCTGTGACTTAATGAACCAAACCGCATTATTGACACTTTGACCTCCTCAGACCTACAGTAGCGCAGGATTACTTTAGAGACTGTACCAATAACTTCACACCTCATGCAAGCTCTGATTTGCTGACCTGGAGTGGTTGGACTTCTCGTTTTTCTTTGGGACATTCTGGCGCTCTTTAAAACCCAGTTACATCATTATTTGATGTTGGAACATGTTGGGGCCACCACTAACTCTAACCAGCAGTGACAAGGTTGGCATTTAAAACTACACACATCCCAGATTTAAGCTGAAGTGGGTGAGAAGGTTTTGGTTTGGCAGTAGAAATCTGGCCTCTGCAGTCATGGGCCTGGTGTTGAATAGGTGGCCAACATTACCATTTCTGTACTGAAATACTCAGGGGACAATACGAATTAGATTTTTTTTTATTTTAAACACTTCCATTCTGGATTTGTATAAACACTAAACTGTCTCATTAAGACCTACCTTCCTCTGCAGACATTGTCTGGCCTTGCTTGTTTGTGCGTACTCGACCTTCCCTTCGTCCGGTTCGGTGTTTGCCTTTGTTGTCATCTGTTGGACCTTCCTCCTCCATGGGCTCGTCCTCCACCAGGATGTTGGGGATGGTGACTTTCAAAGCCAGAGAGACCCGTCCCACCTCAGCCCTCCTCTTCTTCAATAAGGGGCTAACCGCAGGAGGGAGCGCCGGCGAAGGCCGGTTGGATTTGGGCGGATGTTGGGACGACGGTTCCCCCGACGGCACAGGGGATGATCTCTTCCCAGTTGAGTTTGAGTATCCATGATGTGATTTGTTTTCCATCTTGGTGTCTGTGGTTGAATGTGTTCCCGCATCTCTGGAGGAGGATGAAGACTTGAAGGAAGTGGGAAGAAGTGTGTGTTTGTCATCTGCTGGTGAGCTCCGAAGACTTTCACTGGGCGGATGGAAAAAGAAACGGTTGCATAACACTTACTACTGTGAAGAACAATACCCATGACTGCAGCTTGAGACATTTCATAAAGAAAACATCTTCAAACATCTCGCAAAAGTGTACCATTCTATTAACCTTTCACATTTGATCAAGTTACAAACACAGGACACAATTGCCACCTCGCCGAAAGGTCTAAAATGTGAGGAAATCAAACGATTACATGTGGTGGAAAACTAAAACCCTGAACACATTGCTGCCACTGTGAAACAAGGTAATGAAACAAGGTGCTGGCAGTAACATCCTGTGGGGATTCATGTCTTCCTGGTTGAAGCTTCTTCAGACCACAAATATGCAGTCAGAGCTACAATAGAACGGTTTAGTCAGGGAAGCCCAAAGTCGGTCCTGGAGGGCCGGCATCCTGCACGTTTTAGTTCTCTCCCTGGTGGTACTAACAACCTTTTCAGCATGTCAGTGTTCTTCTTAGGCCTTCTAACGAGCGAATCATTGAAGCCAGGTGCGTTAAACCAGGGAGAGAACTAAAACATGCAGGATGCCGGCCCTCCAGGACCGGCTTTGGGCTTCCCTGGTTTAGATCAAAGCATATGTAGGAAAGGCCTAGACAAAGCCCAGACCTAAACCCAATATGGAGTCTTTGTCTGTCGGTCATAGTAAATAACCTCAAAATAAACTTATGTTTGTCACAAAAGAGGGTTTGAAGACTTTTGGTAGGGACAGTGTAATTAGACAAACACATAATAATTAAAACATCAAATCTGCTCCAACCTGTTTAGACTTTTCCTGGCTGCTGTTGCCAGTGGTTGTCCTGGCAACTGGTGAACTGCTTCCGTTTCCATGGCAACCAAGCTTTTCCCAAAGCTTTCTCGGGATGAGCCTCCGGCCGCCTGTGCCACATTGTCCCAACGAGGATTCTCCCTCCGGTGGCCTAGAGGTCCGGCGGGGAACGGTGCAGGAACCTGGGGTGTCCCATCCCGTTCCCCCTCCAGAGCCTGCTCCCTGGCCTCCAGCTTCCGCACCACATGCTGAGGAATGGGCTCTATTTTCCCCGAGTGGATCCTTTCCTTCTGCGACAGCTGCTCAGTGGAGTACGCCTTCTTCAGGCTGGATTTCCCCACAAGTTTCTTGATCCTCTGGAGCTCCTCGGCAAACTTGTTCTGGTAGCTCTGAACCCTCTGGGAGTAGGTGGTCTTGTCCTCCAGCGAGGAGGCCCGCTGCTGGAATGCTGCTCTCTTTTGAGCTACTCCCTGCAGGACATTCCCCTCCTCCTTGCTGGGGCCTCCTGTCTTCTTCCTGTCATCCGAGTCCACGGACGCCGCCCCTTCTGGCAGATCCACACTCCTTCTTCGCTCCTCAAAGGCCCGCACCTTGTCAAAGATCTTGGGTCCGGCGCGAGCCAGCTTCGGAGTCATGATAACGCTGCCACTGCCAGAAGTCTTAGATGCTTCGGGGTCTTCAGTTTTGTCTTTGTCAAGGTTTTTGATTAACGCTGGCTGGGTAGAGGATGGGAGGACATGAGAGGAGAACCCCCGGGATGCCTCAGGAGTTTTGTTCCTGCAGGAGTGAGGATTTGGGGGGAGACGAAGTTGTGGAGTTAGAGATCAAGCAGTTTTTACGGATTTGTTGGAGCAGAGACGATGCTGGTAAATGTCTGTTTGAGTATTTCAAGTCCCATTGTGTCTTATGTCGAGGTCAAAACACGGCAATGTGAGATTTTAAAAGAAGTAAACGATAGACCAGACTTCCTAAGTGTTTACAGTAATCCAGAAAGAAAAAGCGAAAAGCATAAACTCATCCAAAAAGCAAGAAAAACGTCTGAAATCATGCCGAGAAAGAGCCTGAGTCGTTGACTCGTGAAAACATTCATGCTAATATCAGCAAACCATGCATGTCACTGCAAACCCAGAGAGAATCCAAAAGTGAGCTGCTGCTCTAGAAAACATGCAAAATCACAGTTTTTAAAAAGCTCTAACCTGTTAGAAATGAGTCAAGTAGCACAAATGTTGCACAACATTTCCTCCCTAAAGGCTTGGATTAATATGTACAGCATGAGCAGAGATATAAGCTTCAAATGAGATGAAATCAAACCACAAATTAGACAAGTCAAAGGAAAGTGTGATCAGAACGAAATGAAGAGAATGAAATGAATGGAACAAATGGATCGATGGAGGATAGAATACTGTGCAAAGTGTCAATTTGGGATTTGAGGCCAGTCCTTTAGTGGAATCTTGGAAACAGAGAGCCATGTGCTATAAGGGCATGGAAAATGTTCTCCCTCTGTAGAGGCTGAACATGCTCCCATAGTAGTCGCTTCCGACAGAGACACTTTCCTCTGACCCCTGCACGGGCCGGGCCAGGTTAGCATGAGAAGCCCGGATTAGAGGTTCCACGCCCAGGTGACGGACGGGGGCCACACCCTCGGCGGGGCCCCTGCCGAAGGCTTGCCTTGCTGGGTTTGAGGGGTCCAAATGCGGTCCCGGCGGGCGGGAACCCAAAGCCCGGAGCTCCCGCTCCACCACGGGGTCGTAGGTGCCGGGGAGCGTGGCCCTGCGATCCGAAGCGTCCGGGTTATAGTCCATCATCCGTCCTCCTTCACCTGCAGTCAGAGAGCGAGAAACTAGATGAAAACTGAGGTCTGGGTTTAATTCAGATCAATATTATTGTTCCCAACATCAGATTCAAAATACAGAAATAGAAAATCAGGCCAATGGAATCATTAAGGCGGTTAAATCCATCCATTCCGTGTTGATCCTCGTTATAAATTGAAGAATTCATCCAAGAGATGAAAACAAACATCAGAAATAATAAAACGATAGTGGTTGCTCTGATTAAATTTCATATTTAGCTGTTTTGTTATGTTAGATATTCAGGATCAGAGTTGAAAATCTTAGTGTTATTTTTGAGGCCGACGGTTTTCGAGAATTACATGTTTTGTAATGTCCAAAACAGAAATCATTTTAATAAACTGAGTTGTGCTGCTGCACTGCAAAACTAACACACTAATTAGGGCCGGCTGCAGGACCGTAAGAAGAAAGTCTGCAGATACAGTCAATCGATTTATTTAAAAAAAAAACAAATGAAACTGGAAGGCCTTATGTAAAGATGGCCTCCCTGTCACAAATCAAGAGAGGATTGGCAGCTTGGTGATGAGCAACGGAGACAGAAATGCAATAGCAGCAAAAATATCAAACTGAACTGATTCAGACTCAGCCTGACCATTAGAGAGCGAAAAATATCAGCTTCACACACAACCAGAGGTTGAAAACCTCCAAATATTGTTTTCATTTATCAAGATTGTTACAAAAAAAAGTTTAAGATGTTGCATTGTTCAATAAGTTCTTACATAGTTCTAAACGGACATGTGGGTGGATGGAGCTTTTGACCGCTAGGACAAGGAGTGAATGAAATATAATTTTTTCTTCATATCAGCAAAACTCTGTTTGGCTTTTCTGCATGGAAAAACCTGCTTAAAATCTGCTTCTGGTTTAGTTCTCCTGTCAGATGAATCACACATCTTGGTTTTGTGCTTATAAGACAAAATACAACACAGGAGGGGGAAAAAAATCCTCCACTAGATTTGATCTTTTTTTAGCTTTCTTGTTGCTTGTCTCTAACAAAAAAAGGGGCACACAGGGAAAGAGGAGAAATATATTTAAGTTTGCCAATACCTCCAATCTATTCAGACATCCAATTTCCTGGATGGAAATGGAGTTTGTAGAGTTTTCACAAATTACTTAATAGTCTTCCTGAGAGTGTTTTCATCTTTGCAAGAGATTTTGTGGTGATTTACGCAAATTTAGGAACACCAGCACAGTGATGGTTTCAAATATCTGTTATCTAATTGCATTTTGCCTCATCACCATACTTTCCTTACACATGCGTACACAGTGCTGCTTCCTGTTGGAAACTGGGGCAGTGTGCCACACCACAGCATCACATCACATCACGAGGGATTAGTACATATCGGATTTCACCCGACAGACGTCAGCGGCAACCTCCATTAAATCTATCAATCCACAGTCAAGCATGATTTGGTACAAGTGTGCTTTTGGCTGCTCTTCTGACAGGGCAATAAATCCTCAGGAATGTGACTATAAAAAATTTTTCCCAGAGACGTTGCATTTGCAAAGACTGCAGTCTGGAGCGGCGTTTTGCGAACAGTGGCGGTTCGAAGCCAAATATGTGTGCAGCGCCGAGAGGAAGCTGAAACGTTGGATGTCTGATTTGAAAAGTGTTGGAAATGAACAAAAGTATCAGAGTGAGCTAAAAGCAACTAAATACCCGATGGTCCTTTCCGTCCGGCTTTGTCTTGGTGCCTCCCGGGCCCTTCCTTGGTTTCCATCTGAGGTTCAGTCGTTTCATCTTCTGTCGTCTCAGAGTCTGAAATCGTGTGACGAGAGCAAGAAAATTACACACAGGTAATAACTTAAAAACAAAAAGTAAAAATGGCAGCACTTGCTCCTTCAAAAGAATACTGAATGTACATGAAATGGATTCAAACCAAGTCGTGTAACGAGTCCATAAATAGATGTAAACATGAAGTGACGAGACGCAGAGATTACGCTTGAGATACACATGTTTTGCCTTCACATTTTATATATGGCTGCATATAAATGTGAAAAAGACTGGAATTTTATTAAATGTAAAGAAAAAACAAAGTTGAGAAGTAAAGCTCGGCATGAAATTATTACGATCTTTAAATTGATGGTAGAATAAAAGTTCTATCATCAAATTTTAAATAAACTGTTTAATGAAGGGCTACATCAAAGCAGCTAAAGTCACTTTTCAGGGTAGTAATGTTTAAAAGCCAACAGGATGGTAAACATAGTTTGAAAAAAATATTCAGTTTTTAACTGTGCCAACATTTTGGCAACACTAATAAAACATTTGAAAAAGTTAAATGCAGGCTAGCTGCTGGAGTGGCTTAATTAACTAGCTAAAAACATCTGTTTAGAATTTCACTTTACAAAAAAACCCTAAATAAATAACTAGAGCTATTCAACTAAATACAGTCAAATATCTGTAAATGTTCAGCTAAATACAGTTAACTATAGCTGCAGATATTCAGTTTCTCAATAATATATGCTAATACCTTAGCATTGTGAGGATGTTCAATTCTGTTGGTACAGGAAATATCTGACTGCAGATTCATTGAAACAGAAATAGTAACGACAAATAAACATACTAAAATCAATTTCCTCGACTTCCATTGCTGTGTTTTATTTTATTTCATACAAAATAAAAAAAAGTAGTACAAAGCTATTGATAAAATATTACACTACATAATAGAGTGGAACCAAGGTGTGAGTTTGTGGATGGACGATAATGCAGAGGGGAAATGACAGCGTGGCTCACGTTGAGTTTTCTTTAAAGATAAAACTGAAAACTTACAAAAAAAAAAGTTCACAGGGAATATAGGGAGCCACAGCAGAACAAAAACAGGAACAAAAAGCAAGCAGAGTACTGACAGGGAAGTAAACGGGACAGAACAGGATTCGACAGGCGGAAGCAGCCAGGCCAGGAGTGTGGGCAGGAGAAAAGCTTAAATACTAGCTAACAGTTAGCAAGTGCGAGAGGAGAGAGAGAGAAAGTGGAACAGGGGGCGAGAGAGACAAGGAATAACTAGACACAAGAAATAAACATAATAAACCAGAATCATTAAGAAAAATTGAACTAAGGTTAAACAGAAACCAAACTGATCTAATCAAAGACAGAGACAAAGTAAAACACCAAAACAGCCCAGGATCTGAAAAGCTCGACTAGCCAATCAGCTTCTTAGACTCCTAATGTTATTTTACAACAAAAAGCAAATAGAAAATAGCTATTTAACATTTCAACAATATGTGTTAATGTCTTTGCAGCAGAGTTGCAAAGTTAATTAATTGCTTTAGTCCCATAACATTGGGGAACCATACTAGTAAAGCAAGGTAGGCAAAAGTTAATGCGCGGATTTCAACTATTTGTTTATGGTATGTTGCAGGAATGTGGGCTAAAGTTTCAAAAGTTCACAATTTTTTTGATAGCATAAAACGCTGCAATTACAGTAATGCAAGTTGCGATAATTAGCCCATCTGTCGGTGCGGTAAACAGCTTATTGAAGACAACTGACTTCTACTGAAGTAACAAAGGAGCAAATCAATAAGCAAAAATGAATTCCTCTGGCATCCAATGGGATTTTCCATAAAACAGAATGGCAGATTATTGATAAATATTCATGGCAACAATATATGCTCATACTTTATCAGCAGTGATAATAAAGCTCTTTAAGTTCATGATATAAAGAAAACATACCATAATAGTAGGAAACCATGGTAATAAAAAAAACATTGTCCACAAGTTACAGGTTAGTCTGTCAGTACAATAAACAATTACCATTGCAGAGAGGCAATAGGGCAAAAATGATTACAACTATTACTGGCAATATTTTAGCTACATTCCGGCATTGTTTAAATTTTCAAAAAAAAAACAAAAAAAAGGAATTAGAATAACTTTGAAAACGCTTGTTTTAAGACCATAAGTCTGCAAAATTAGTCTGTCTTTGCTCCAACCATCCCGTGCCTACAGTAAAGAAATAAAAATGTATGAATTCAGACTAGGCAGAAAGAGAGAAGGTCTATAGAGATGGATGGATGGATGGATGGATGGATGGATGGATGGATGGATGGATGGATGGATGGATGGATGGGGGTGCAGCAGCAGACACATAGAGGCAGTAAGGTTTACCATAGCTTTGCTTTCGGCAGGAGCGGAAAACTTCGCTTCCATAGTGGCAGCAAGAGAGGGCAGACGGGAGAGCACCGTTACTATGGAAACCAGCATCTCTCTCACCCACACGACCAATCCTCTTCGTACCCATTAGAGTCTAAAAATCACCAGCCAAACTGCTGGGTGGCTGACAGATATGTTTACTGGTTAGAGAGTCTGCGGGAGAGGAGGAGGACGACAACCACAAAATGGGTTGCACCTCATTGCGCCTCGCATCAAGTCAAAAATCCTGATTAGATCATTGCACGACCACAAGAAAAGAACAATCACCATTAGAGAGTGTGCGCCTTTTGCGGCTCTGGGTATGTAGATCCACCCGTCTGAATGTCATGAAGTTAAACACATTGCAGAGAGAGCGCTGAATATACAAGGAAAGCGTAAAGCTTGGATTGGATTCTAAATGAGGTTTGGAGTTAAAGTATCTGCTTTTGGTTTGAGCCATCAGTTGCACAAACATTCCCAAATATTATGGCACAAATGAGAAGGGATAGATGTTTTCCACATGAGGATTGTGCTTTTTGCAAAGAGGCAGCAGTGCGATACAAAAATACCACTTTGTGGGGGTGGATGTACAATAACAAAGCCCACTTGTGTGCAGTTAAACAGCAAAACATACAAGTAGACTTAGGCAATAACAAGTTCCATATACCAAATAATAAGTGCTGGAGTAAATATCAGTGGAAACACATGCTGGTGAAGGCTAAACCGAGAAGAACGAAAGGCTACAGCGGTTCTCCAATAGAACAAAAGACAAATTAACAAGGAAAAAAAGAAAAAGAAACTGTAAGTGCTGAGAATAAGCTCATACTGACAACACACCATGGGTGAATCTGCCAAATGTCCGAGTGGAATGCCCAGTTCTCTGAAACAACACACAAAACCAGAATGTATTATTCAGCAAATTACTTAGAACAAAATATGTTCCCATTTACAGTTGTGGAAAAAAAGAAGAAACAATGAAATATTCAGTTATTTCTATTTTTATATAGCCACATATCATTTTTGACATCTATCTGCGGAAAATTTCCCCCAATCCTCACCGTCAGCTATGAGATGTTTGTACTTACAGGTAAGCTAGCACTGTAGCTTACAAGAGTAAGCTAGCATTATAGTTTACAAGTAAGCTAGCACTATAAGCCCTAAATATGAAAATGAGTGATTTAACATGAACACCGTGTTTTATCTTTGTTCGTCACTCTTACTTTAAAGAAACAAAAGAAGTATTTCTTGTTGTTGTTCGGTTGTGTTGACAGATTTAACTAAAAAAACAGATGTCTGGTCCCATTAGCTGGCAACAGCTTGTTACAGAATCCGCCACATTTAAATTGCTTCGTGTGGTAGCATAGTTTTTTACATTTGATAGAAAAACAAAACTGTGACAAATAAATTGTAAAGCAGAGTTAAAGTAACGCAAGTGGCTAGCTGTTAGCCACAAATGTCACTGAAATTGACATCTGCTTTGTAGCTTTTCTAAGCATTTATTTAAAGGACGTTTAACAGTCTTTAAAGTCTCTGGTCTGCGTTTGGTCATTATGTGTTCACAATTTCAGAATTCTACTCTGAACACATTTAGACATTTGTGAAAACTTTATAGTATTTTTAGGTGAACAGAAGAGGGAATCATTTTCAGCACGGTTTTGGTTCCTAGGACTACCTGAATTAGCTAGCACTAATAAGCTTCAATAAACAGACACGGCACTCCTGGACTAGATTACTATTTTTTCAAAAACACAGATAGAGATATGTGAAAGAATATTTGAGATAATTAAATACTTGGATTCTGAGCTTACTCAAAATATTACTGGTAATGCACCAAGTTGAAAAAATAAATGTTACCAATGCCAAAATGTTACCAGTATCACTAGTAATCATATTTTTTTCCCAACACAGTGCTTTTTATTTGATACCATTTATTTGACTTAAGTTAAAACTCTAGGAACTGCAACAACAGGAAAGGACGAATCTGATCACAGAGGTACACCAGATTGTATTTATTTTCATGTATGTGGTCTTACTGGTACAATTCTTTTGTCATTTTTTTGTACACTTTGTCCAAGCTCTGTTGTATTAGCAGCTTCAAATTCTAACCATTTGCAATGACAATATTTGACAGGTGACTGTAAAAAGGTCAGATGAGCCCCTATGAAGCAGACGCAGATACAGCCTCCAGGCTGTATCTGTTTTTTTTTTTAAAGAGCAGCCATGCTGATAAAGCAGCTGAAAAGATTTCTTTCTGGCCAGGCTGTCAATCAGCTCCACAGAGAGCTCCTCGGAATGACTCACTGCTTTTCAGTGGACAGAAAGCAAAAGTAGCAGAAGTGAAATGACTCACTTCGCACTTATCTCCCCCCCCACTCCAATCCCAATGATTGCTGCTTTTTGAGTCATTTCAAGTAATTTGATTAACTGCTGTTTGACACATCCTCCTATAAGCGTCTGTCTTTGTCACGGTTCCTTTTTGTTATGTTCCCAAAGGGATCATATCAGCAAAACCCCAGCCTCGGATTTGGTAGCATTTGTATTTTGGATTGTAGGGGAACAAACCAGATTCTGTTAAGCGGCGTAAGAGCGAGACAGCACATTTAGTCGTCGATAAAGAAGCAAAGCGAGCTTCAGCAGCATCCAGAGCCACCGCTTTTGCTCACTTCATCCTTGTGCATCGCTGGCCTGGTTCCCATGTCTCCACGGAGCGTAGCCTACTGACACACTTTTTTCATCTGCCCCAAATTTGTGAAACCCTGAGCAAATGAATTAGTTATTATTGTAACAGAAATCTCTGAGGACCGCTTATGTTTTCATGCTGGGAAAATATAAGCAGGAAATTTGGAATTAAGACCATGGAGACAGACTGTCCTTTTGAAGGGGACGGCGTAGTGTTAACTACCTTCACCTTGAATTTCAGTTCCTAAACTGAGATTATTCTGATCACAATATTTTTCCGCTGTATCGACGCGTGTGCTTTTCTTTTTCCCTTCAGAACCGTCTACATGTACTCCCAGAACTTTTCCAAAAATCAATCTTTCAATTCATATTTACTTTCATCTGTTTTCGATTAAAAGCACACATATAAGGAAAAAGGGTGTGGCGTGTCTTTTAAGAAATGTGCAAAAAACATCTACAAAACACAACATTGATTGATATTGCTCCAAAAGAATGAAGCAAACTCACCTGAAATCTTTTCTTGGACCAGATCTTCTTCATCTTCAAGTAGCGCCTCGTTTCAAGCAAAATCAGATTACCTGTGGCTCCGGTTCAACAAAAACAACCTTCCCTCAGAAATGGTAAGGAAATAAAAAGCTGTAGGGTGTGGTATGAGGGTCGGCAACGACCGAGATCAAGATTTGAGGAAGGGGGTATGAAATAAAGGAGGATGCGGCTGTGTGTTTGTGCGTGGGCGTGTTTCTGCTCTGATCTGGAGGCGAGGCGGGGAGAACGGCGGTGAGAGCAGAGATGCTGGCGTCTTTGTGTCCGAGTGTTTATCTGTGAGGAGCGTCTCTCTGTGACGTAGGGGGCTGCTTTCTCCATCGACCCCCACTTTCTGCCTGCTCTCCCTCGCTCGAGAGCGCACTTAAAACAAGACGGGGGGGTGGGCGAGGGGAGGCGGAAAGCAGAGCCTAGTGTGTGCATGGGTCTTCTCCTTGATTGCACTGACGTAAGAGGGGAAATGTGAGGAGGAAGAACGGAGAGATACAGAACACTGGGATTCACCGGAGCGTGGGGATGTGTTTTTGTGGGGTGGCAGGACGGAACGATGGGGATGAAGAGCAGAAATGGGAAAAGGGGATTACCAGAGAATCAAGAGGGGTAAACAGATTCCTTCTAAAAATGAGCAATCGCAGATTCAAAAGAACCCGCTTCACCAATTCCCTCCGAAATCCTCGTCTCCTCCGGGTTTGTTGTCCAGCAAAAAGCAGAAGTCATTAAATAAGTATCTACTATGTTTCCTCTCTGTTAAGTTTTAACTAGCGATAAGATCATGGTCTGAGGCAGCTGGAGGAGCAAGCAATTATTACAAGCAGGTTCCATCCCAAACTCCTGGTGGGTTGTTATGAAAAGCAGAACAATCTAGAACAATCTAGGGTTCACCTCAAATCAATATGGAGGAAAACTAGTACTGTGAATCATCCTGGACTCACAATCTCCACACTGAGACAAGACGATGGCAGAATAATACCAAAGGAGTGTTATTCAGATGTATTTGTACAACTTGAAAAAAAATAGCAAAGTCCTAAATCCAACTGAGAATCTTTAGGAGGACTTAAAGATTTGTATTCAGTACCTCTAGATGTGCCACACAGTAAGACACCAAACGAAAAAACATGGTCCAGTTTCACAGTGAGGCGCAACTATGAACCACTTTGTGTTGAATATAAAACAAAGTGGCAATAAAATAAAAGAGGTTTGTGAAAAGCAGGCTGCAGGATGCTAATCAAAGTCTGCAGAGTGTCATGAAGTGCGGTGGTGTGAATGGTGAGGCAGACGCAGCAGACCCAGGGTGAGATGGTTATGGTGATTTAATGATGAGAACGAGGTGCAAACAAATCCAAAAACAGTCCAAAATCCTGGCAGCACAGCAGAGCGGAAGGCAGAGGCTCAGCACTGGTAGCAACAGGACGTACGAGGACAAACGACAACACGCGACTGCTTAGACAAAGACCCGACAGAAACACAGGTGACACAAATACACAGGAGGTAATCAGGGAACGAGACACACCTGGGAACTAATCAAGGGGAGGCAGGACAACACAGAGACTCAGAAACAGAGGAAACTCAAAATTAATACACAGAAAAACTCAAACCATGACACAGAGGAGGGGGTATTAGAGTATTATTAGGAGTATTAGAAGGAAAGGGTGTGCAAACGTTTTTCTCAGGTGGAAAACAAATTGTTGTCGATAGCTTGATGTTAATGAGGAAAACAAGCTGAATTTGTATTACTTAATCATGTTCTAAGTATACAAATTCTGATCCATTGCCCAGCAAGAAAAAAACCTGATGATTTGGCCTTTTTTATTACACGAGCTTTCTCTAAAACTTGGGCTTTTGTAAGAAGAGCAGCATATGTGTTCCAAATGGTCATCATCCCACCGTGCTCTCCGTCTGTCAGCTCAGATCGTACGACTCCCTCCGTTTATCGGCTCAGAACGTCCGCCATTCACTGCTGACTTCACTTTGCTGAACAAAGTTGTTTTCCACCGTGATCAAGTGATTTCTGTTTCTGTTTATGGTCTTGTAAACACAGGATCAATGTGAGATTTACTCCCACCGTGAATCAAGAGCCGTTCTGCCGACCTGCATGTTTGCGCCAGTCATTAACTCCGTCCTGTCTGTTTCTTTTCCCTGGAAACAGATTTTTTATTTAAAGGACTCACCGAATCCTCCCTGCAGATGGAGCAAACTGCAGTCTCCAAATGTTATTTTAACCAACCTCCTCCTGCTCACCTCCGTCCTCCTCCATCCATCACCAGCCAGAGCCACTCACTCCGGCAGAAAGTCAAGCAATCAATACCGATGCTTTATGCGTGATATGGGATACACCCCCAAGTAGCAGTTCCAACGCCCCTGAATCAATAAGCCCATCATAACACAGGCATCGGCCAATAAAAGACTAATGTGTCGGAAAAGGGCAGATTCTGAGCCACAACAAGCCAGTTTTCACCAGTTTCTGACAATATATCATGGAGTGGCAGCCATTAAGAGAAAATAATTTGATTTCTGTGGTGCATGTCATTTATTATTCCCTGAATCTGAGAGCAGCCCTAAGCCTGCTGTTTGGAGGCAGAACCGGCCGGGAGACGAACCGAGCCTGAAAGCGGTCCGGACAGGTGCGGTCAGCAGCGTGCTACGCTTTCATTTGCTTAAAACAACAAGGAGGGCATAGACTTCACGGAAAGCCATCGATTTAGTGACGGGGGGGTTGCTTTGTGAGGAGCGACTGTGATGGATGCTTTCCAGGCACGCAGCTTTATCAGCAGCAGGCCTGCCATAATCTCTGCAACACAAAACACATTCTGTTGCTGTTACATCACCGCCTCTGAGCAGAAATGTGATTGGTCTGATGGAAGCAGGTGTTGTAAATTCAAGATGGCTTTTGGCTTTGATGGTGTTTTCCTTTACTCACCAATCATACAGAGTGACATAAATCATGTTCTAACAACTTTTTAATATATAACAGAAAGAAAAAATGCAAAACTCTCCTTTTTAATTAATCTGTAAGTCACAACTGAGTAATGTGGTAAGACTTTATTTGAAGGGGTGTTACATTAAAAGTCAATTAAGAGTCAACTTTGCATTAAAAGCGTCATTATTTACCGAATGTCATAAACATTCATGAAGACTCCTTCATGACAGGCGTTATGCCAGGTTTATGACAGTGTCACGTCATAAATATGCACACCCCTTCAAATAAAGTGTTGCCAGAAATGTTTTTATGATTTGATTAATAACAGGTTTACAGTGCAGTCGAGGGGTGAGGGATCAGGTGAAGAGCTGAATACCTGGGACTCCCTCTAAATACTTTCATGACTGCGTTTTTTTTGGTTTTTTTTAGATTAAACACTAAATATATCTAAATATAAGAGATATATTTGGATATATATAGAGCTAACGCTCTCACAGCCAGCGTTAGCGGTCTATTTCAGGTCCGACGTAGTACAACCCCTCCAGCTAGTTTCTACCACAGAAACTAGCATCCATGGTCTTCCTTATTTCCAGCCAATCAACGCTAAGTAAAATAAACGGTGCTCCTGGATTGGTAGCCTGAGAAATAACGTGTCAAATCGCATTTTGCTGAAGTATTTCAGCTTTTTCTGCTTTCTTTTGAATATATTAGAAATGTTCTCAAAGCTTAAAGCTGGGCTCTACTGTATCTGCGTAATATATTAATAGCTTAATTAAATCTTGTTTAATAACTGGTTTATTAAAGGGGAGCTTTTATGTATTTTCTAGGCACAGAGCCCCATTTTATAACACAACAAAGTAACTATGTTACCTTCAGTTATGAAAATGCTGAATATATCAAATATGACTTACTGTAGGAGAAATTTGACTTTGCATCAACCATGTCTGATGCCTTAAAATTGGGTTTCTGTCTCTTTAAGAACCTCCCAACCACTCAGCAGTTGTGCCGTTCGACGGGGTGTCTGCTCATTGCTGCTGCTGGTTTGGAGGAGTTTGGGGTAAATAAGTAAATTATTGATGCAGCCTTTTTATATTCAAAATAGGTAAATTATCCAAAAAGTATATTTGTTGCCTTCAATCAAGCGGACCCTTTTAGTGTATCTTATCTTACTGAAAACCCAACGCTGTTCTTCAGCTCAACGTAAAGTGAAAGCTAGCTTTGAACCTCAGAATGACAGAGGCTGCTGTTGACAGCGACAGTGCAACCCGATGCTACCACCTAATCCCGATCCAATCCCCCAGGATTCCTGCGGACGGCTATGTACCGCCAGAACGCAACACAAACACACCGTCTGCTTCAGATCTTACCTCAGCTGCCTCGCCTCAACTGCGAATCTTATTAGGCATGTTGCAGCCCTTAATCCACTTAATGTGTGCAGAATGTGAAATCATCTATTGGTCATTTCTATGCCCGTGTGTCAGAATCGAAGGTGACTTTGTAAGCAAGGCTGGTAGCAAATAAAAAAGAGCGGTAATAATTTCTAGCATCCTAAGAGAGATTCCATAAAATAAATGGGGTTTTTTTGGCAAGAAAATTCAAATAACTTGAAACTTTTCGTTTCATGTAACTGTAATTGAAGGGAAATACTCACATTCAAGCAAATGGTGTTTCCTGAATAAAATTTGGACAACAGATCAAGACTGAATTTCCAAGTTGTTTCCATTGCTCCAAAAGCTCACAAGTAAATAGATTTTCTAATAGTATCCAGTAACCAAAACTCTGAGGTAATATCTGACTGCTATCCCACTCACCTCTCTGTTTCTTGCTTCTTGGCCCACTCAAGCCTTCACCAGCGCTCCTCAAAGACCTCCGTGCGTCTAGCAGCTCCTTCCGCAACATGACTCATCTTTTTCTCACACAGGGCAAAACCTTCTGCCTCCTCCTTGCCACAATGACCATTATGTCCATTGGTGACTTCCTTTAAAAATGACTTCAAGGCCGTTTTTCCTTTAAGCTGTCCTCCATAACTTCCTTTCTTGCCCTCACCTGAAGTCCCATCTCTCACAGCCAGCGTTAGCGGTCTATTTCAGGTCCGACGTAGTACAGCCCCTCCAGCTGAACTCTTCCTCTGCACACCCCCACCCACACACAGATTAGACCCACAAACCGTGTGCTGTCCTCGTTAGCTGAAAGCTGAGAGAAATTAAGAGTGCCACAGAAGCCTTAAAGCAGTTCTTGAACAAATCTGTGATAGCTGGTTGAATTAAAACTAGCATTCACAATAATTCTGTCTGAAAAATGAGTTAAATGTAAATGAGCACCATCTGTTTGATGATCCAAATGACTATTTAATCAAAACGAAACAATTATAGCGAAGTTTGGGCCACTTTTTCTTATTTTGTTTTCTAACTGCGAGTGCTTACAGAGTAAATGAGTAATCCTAAAATGAAATATTCTATTTTCTAAGATTTCTATATTAACCAAAAATAACTGCGATCATATTTGTGCTAGTAAAAGCGTTACTGTGGCAGCAAGGTTTTCATACAGTTAGATTGTTTTATTGGGTAATGTGAATTTTCTAGATTTTTAATATTAAAAAACCAACAAAAAAGATGTTTTAAAATGAAGACGTGTCTTGATACATTGAGAAACACATGAGTGATAATTCGGTATATAGTTTAGATATTCATAAAGCCTCAAGCCAACTGTGAAGCATAGAGCTGGAAGAGTCACGGTTTAATTACAAGTGGCACATTCTTCACATCTCGAATGATTGGACAGCGACCAATCAAGTGGACTAACAAAACGAGATTACCGTGTGATCTTGAGGATTCACGGTAGAATTTGCGATGGCACATCAATCTACCGTTTCGTACGAGAAAGTAAAAGCTGAAGGACGGTTCAACATGGCCGTGAACCGGGTGATACCACAAAAAAACTGGCTGAAAATGAAGAAATGAAAAGTCCTGATCCCAGCCAGCGTACAGTTCTTGATCTCGTTGAGATGCTGTGGATCGCACAGCCAATAAACCCCTCAAACATCTACAGCTGAACGTGAGGAGAGGGGGAAGTTCCTCAGGCCGTTATCAGAGACGGCTACTAGAATAAAAAGTTGACGCACAGAAACCTACCGGCTTGTACGCATCAGAAACGAGCCCTCTCTGCCGCCCTTCAAGAATTCACACATCGTATTTTGAAATGGACAGAAAATAGATTCAAGAGTCGAGTTCAAGTCCAACGGTGAGTGAAAAGGCAAAAGCACGGTGGGGATTCTAACACACAGCGCAAACCAACATCACATGTACCCATTCCCATTTCTCAGCTTTCTTCTGTCGATTCCAAAATGTTTCAATTACATTTACTTGCAATTCTCTAAAAATATGTACTGTATATATTTTTCATTTTTACTTTAAATATGTATCTCCCATAGTCACAAAAGCAAAGTTCATGTCTACTTTAGATTGCAAATCATTGACTGTGATTCCCAAAGGATTACTTCAGAAATTCCTGAGTGAAATTTCCACTGTTCCAAATCCTATGCACCAGTTTTAAAATAGTAAATGGTTACGATTTATTATCAATATATGTAATATATGTGAAAGGAAGACAGGCGGAATTAAAGAAGGAAGGAATGACCGAGTGCAAAAAGAAGAAAGACTCTTTGGGATTTGTCAGAAGACAGCAGGAAGGACTCAAGAAGGGAGCAGAGATGGAAAGACAAGAACTCAAAAAAGGAAGAAAGGACATAAGGGAAGACAGTTGGAATGAATTGAGGAAGAAACAACACAAGGACAGAAGCAAAAACAGTAAGTATACCTTAAGGAACAAGGAAAGACAAAAACAGTGGACTTGAGAAACAAAGAAGGACTCAAAGACAGAAGGAAGGACTCAAGGATGAAAGAGGTGGACACAAGCAAGATTGGAAGGAAGTATAGACAATATGAAGGAAGCACACAAGGGCAGAAGGAAAGACAACATAGGAAGGATTTTGTGAAGTAGGAATGACTTCAATCATTCAAGGGTAGAAGGGGGATACAAGAAAAAAAAAAAGAACAGTAGGAAGAAGTGGAAAAAAGAAGGACACAAGAGAAGTCAGTAGGAGAGAATCAAGGAAGAAAGGAGGACACAAGGATAAAAGGGAAGACAGTAAGAAGAACTCAAGGAAGTCACAAGAACAGAAGGAAGAGCAGGAATGGCTTGAGGATTGAAGGACACGAGGAAATAGGAAGGGAATTAAGTAATGAAGAAAGGACTTGAGGGTGAAAAATAAACATCAGGATAGAAAGAGAAAGGTAAAGAGCAATAGAGGAAAGTATAAATCTTATGTCTAAATCTGGAAGATAGCATCCAGACTTTTCCAGTCTGACAGAGGATCTCTCATTCATCCTCAGACTGACTCGGTGAGTGATGCTCGGCTCTTCAAACCCGACCCCAGCAGATGCACTAACAAACATCACGCTCTCTTTTTCGTCACGCTGATAGTGACGGAGTGTGACGGCGGCTATAATTATGTCCCTCCGTGCCACCGGAGAAGCGGGGGACGGCGGCGGCCACACATATCACCACAGCACGAGCGTCGGGAGCTGCCACGGCACATACCAGTCTATAAATAACCACGGGCAGAAGGAGAAGAGGGAGAAGTACGAGGCGGGCAGGGGTTGGAACGAAAAGAAAACAGCTAAAACCTCGGAAATTGATTTAGCTGTCCCTCAGCTGTTAAATTAAAAGGCAGAGTTTTGTCCAAAATGCTCAGAGCAGCAAGTGAAAACGGACAGACTTAATAAACTGCCTTTGAGAAAACAGAACTCAGATTAAAGTTATATTAAATTAGGATTTCATTTAACAGACCAACACAATGTAGCAAAACACACTTTCATTGGCAAAACGCTGCATTTTATCCACATAGACAAACATGGTGCTGGCAGGCTCATGCCGTGATGCTTTTCTTCAGCATAAGGAACCTGGTTTGAGTTAATGAGAAGAAGGATGTGGATCGTATACGGTATTTCTGAAAGAAAACTTCATAAAATGGCCTAGTCAAAGTCCAGGCATAAAGCTAATTGTCAGGCTAAAGATTGCAAATCTCTGATTGTCAGAATTATCAAAATGCTTTGAGCATTCTGACTCTTATTGAGGTCTCTACAATTAAATACATTGAAGTTGTTGTTTGACAAAATGCGGAAAAAAAACACAAAAAAGCGTCTAAATACTTGACTGCATTTAAAAATGGCAGGTAAAGACAGAATGTAAGGGGTGATTGTTAGTACCAAATCCAAATGGAGATGTTGAGTGGTAGACCGGTTGGACCGTATGTGTCATATTAGGCATATTATGGAATCCATTTGCTGTATATAGAAATCAAAAATATAGTTAGTGGCCAAAGAGTTACAGCTGTGCAGGTAAAGGGAAGGAACAGCAACAACCGGCTAATCTGAACCATTTACCAGAGATGTTTGCATATGTAGAAGCTTAAAATCCACTCTTGAATTACCTTTTATTTTACCCAGGTCTGCTTTTAAGAACTGGGATTACGTTAAAAAAAAAAAGATCTTTATGGAATATTTGTTACTTAAGAATAAAAAGTGTTTACCTTCACCCAGGTCCATAACAGCCAACACTGCACTACAGCTTGCCTCTCCCAGGTCATTGGACGCCACGCAGGTGTACAGGCCAGCATTGTTGGTGCGGCAGTCCCGGATCCACAGTCCTCCTGAGTCCTGAGCTTCTGAGGGGGAGATCAGCTCATCGTTGTGGTACCATGTCATCGAAGGTTTAGGATGTCCTGACACCGACACCCTGAGACGGATGTCACAGCCTGTTCCCACTGCAGCTTTACGGAGCTTGCGGATGAAAACTGGAGCTGACGTTTCTTGAGATTCACCTTCATGATTCTGGAGATTTTGTGCGCCTTTGGTTTTGGCCTTCTTGGAAGGGATGGTGGAACAGGGACTCGACTGTGAGCGGGCTGCCATTTTGCTTCCCCTTGGAACTTCCTTCCAAACTATCCCACCTCTCTGGTTATTGACAGAGGCGTCAAAATGAGCTGCATTCATTAAACATCTCCTCTGAAAACTTCGCTGCTTTAGGCATCTGCTTGTCTTTACAGGTGTTCAACGTGGACCAGCACACCGGATGCTGCAACGACCAAAATACACATACACAGACTTTACTGTGTAATAAAGCAACATTACTTATCAACTGAGACTGGTTACTCACGCAGTCTAAATTCGTGAGCTTCCTTCTGAGTCCTGACAATCAAAACTCCTTACAAGTGAACTAAGGAAGTTTGTGTTTGGTAGATTTTTTTTTTTTGTCTGATTCAACTTTCTTAGTATCCTAGAAATAAGACAAACCCAATTATATTTTACTTTCTTTTTTTTTTTTAACTTACAATTTTTTATTTTATTTTCCTGATTCCATTAGGAAATATTTATTTTAGCCATCACGCTAACGTAGAGATTTTAGGTCATTTTAGCATGCAAGATGATTTTAGCATAATTTTTTAGCAAGGTTTGAATAACTAGCCAACTTGCTACTGTTGGCCAATATAGAAACATACCACAAAATGCTATTAGCAATGTAAATGTAATATGTAAATACTTAGCAGCAAGTTGCTATGGTGAGCCAACATGATAAAGTTAGATTAGCTAAGGTGGATATTTTTGCTGGGTTTTGCATATAAGACGCTTTTAGCTTGTACATGCAGTATTTAAATACAAGCCAACTTACTAGTGTTAGCCAACATGCTAATGTAAAAAGGTTAGATAATGTTGACCTTTTAGTAAGTGTTACCTATTTTTTTAAATGTGTTATTCTGTAGCTAGAAATAATAGCAGCAAGCAGCTTGTGTTAGCCCTTCTGACACTGGCAGCATCTTTTTAAACTTCTGCTTCTCTTAACACAGAATTTCGGGGAACAGACTTCAAAGAGAATTCACGTGAATTGTTTACACTAGCTTTAGCATATATGATGCTTTTAGCCTCGTACATTGAGTTATTAAATGATAGCGCACTTGGCAACATGCTAAGGTGAGCAGGTTAGCTAATGTTGACATTTTAGCTAACCAGTTGTGTTTTAATCTGGTAATAATATACGGTTGGAAATAACAGCAGCAAGCAAGTTGTGTTATCCGATTTGACATTAGACATTTACACTAGTTTTAGCATAAAGGATGCTTTTTGCCTTGTAGCTAACTTGCTACTGTTAGCCAACTTGGTTTTACAACAGTAGTAAACTCACAAACTAAGGAGGGAATTATGAAATAGTCTACAATGGAATACAGACCTCTGTACAGTAAGCTCATCTCATTGAACTTTTTATTTAATCTTCATTCAGCATTTTCCAAACATCCTCCAGGCTTTCAACACAGGATTTGGAGCTAACTGCAAATAGACATAGGCTGACTGGTGTCCAAGCTCCTGACAGGTGGATTTTCAACCTTTTAACCTTTAGCATAAACTTGTTTGGTCAGAGGAAACTGGAAACCCATTTAGTCTTTGCTGTGATAGTTTACGACAAACATATCTCGATTGAAGTAAAGTTATTTTATTTGCAGCCTTAGATTAACCATCATATATTATGTTTGTGTCAAAATGAAGAACATAAGGAAAACAACTGAACTGAACAACTATCAGCAAATCATAGGGACATGTTCAAAAGATAATGCCATTTTAGTTCTTTGCTCTGCTCATTCTACTAATATGGTAATCAAAAAGTAATCTTACCTTAGTTTTGCTACAAAGGCTGTAAGAAATTCCTTTGGACATCCCCACAAAGTCCAAGTTAGGGTAACAAGAGCCAAATATTTCAACTCAAAGCATTTGTCCTTCAGCAAGCCCAGACTTTAGGCGTAAGTCCACCCTAGATCATGAAGCATTAGCAGCCACTGCCATGGTCCCCTTCAGAAGCTTTAACCCTGCCGAAGAACTCCCAGAAAGGGAGGGAGGTCATTTCCCTAAATGTCAGTCTGCCCAGGCCTTCTGTTTTATGTTGTTCCACCTTTAAGTGCTTCTTGAAAGCGACACGTTTAATCTTTTTAGGCTTCCAGGTAGTTAAATGAGCTCATGTTAACCATCTCCCTCCAGTGTTACCGTTTCACCCTCACCAAGCTCCGTCAGGTTGGGGGCGACAGCTGCACATATAGGTCACATTTCTTGGACTGCCTTTTATGACCTATTCTCACACTCATACACACACCCCCACGCACGCGCACACACACTTCCAAGCCTTTTAGATAATACTATCAGGCAATGTACAGTACATGCGGGGTCTGGAGACAGTCAATGTGATGTGGGACAGTTGGAGTTTGTATAAAAAGAAAACCTAAGAATAAAGACAGGACTTTGGGATTCATCCTGTAGAACAATGATATAACTTAACTTAGGATTGTTTTTTCCCTCCTTGCCAATAATATTGTCATTTCTTGTTTGATACATAAGTTGACAACCCTTAATAATTTATAATACAGCCATTATTAGCAACTAGTTAGTACTGCAACTTTTCCCCGTTTCATTGCATTCTAACCACAAACTTCAGTTAATGTCATTTGAAACATATTTCAAGCAGTATTATTTTTTTAGTATTTGAATTATTATTAGTTATCTTGTTGGATTTTTTTTTTTTGTCATCATCAGATATTAAAATTAAGAAAAATCACACTTACCGGTAAGTGTCTATAGACAAAAACATCACACTATAACACAGTAATTGTGTTATAGGTATTTTTTCCCCCACTTTATACAGTTCGGTCTTTCAAAGCAACATCAGCATTAAAAATACATACAAATATTAAATTTGTTTAGGTGAGCTGAACCCTTTAAAGGTTTCTTAACATATCCTCACTACTTTTGTGAATAACAGAAAAAAAACACTAAGAAAATTTACAAAAACATGTGTGTGACGTGCACACACACACACACGCAGCTTTAATTAGGACAGGGGTGTCAAACTCCAGTCCTCGAGGGCCGCTGTCCTGCAACTTTTAGATGTGCCTCTGCTGCACCACACCTGAATGGAATAATTAGGTCATTAGCAAGGCTGTGGAGAACTGATCTACACAAGGAGGAGGAAATTAAGTCATTTCATTCCAGTGTTGTGTACCTGTGGCACATCTAAAAACTGCAGGACACCGGCCCTTGAGGACTGGAGTTTGACACCCCTGAATTAGCATTACACATTTATTGCAGTAGTAAAGAACCTTTACAGAAAAGTAAAAAGTGAGAAATATTGCACGCCCTGAACAGGAACAAATAGCACCATCTGGTGGGTAAACAGAAGAACTAATTGTCAAAATTTAATTTCAACATAAAGCAATGTGTTAAGTATGTTTCAACAAGTGCGGGTTAAAAATGGCCTTTCCGATAGTTTTCGATATTTCATTTCTTGAAAAGAAATATCCCCTGATTAGTTATGCTATGCTCAAAATCACCTGATAATAATTGATAACAATAATAAAACCAGAATGACATGATGTGTGTTTGGACTTTATAGGGGTTAGTAGTTTTTAGAGTACTACATGTTTTTTAATTTGGCAAAACCCATGTAGTTTTGTTGGGACTTAACCATAAATTACTGTAATTTTAGCCATTAGCATACCCACCCAGAGGCACTCCTAGCCTATTTGGTGCCCTGGGCGAACCACCTATCTGGCGCTCCCCATCCCCCCCAGGCAAATACTCTTCCTTAACACTTATTCATTTGCAATTATTTATCACACTGAATAAAACACATAACATAACTTCACAAACTTCTGCAAGTGTGGAGGAAGCCAATCACTTCCGCAGTTTAACCTGCCGACATGCCTGCCAGACAGTACACTGGGCAAATGACCCATCTCTACCACAGACTCCTTTTAACGTAAAAAACTGTTCATAAATCACAGTATGGTTATTTTTCTAGCATTCACACAGTTCAACTACATTTTGAAGGAACATTTCTGAGTGTTTGGTTGAACACTAACCTGTAAAAACACAGAAAAGGTGCAGCAGCAGTGAACACAGCCTGTAGCGTTCGTCATCAAGTTGCGTCTGGATATGATGGGCGGAACACATCACCTGTTGCAGTCTGGCGCTATACTCGTCCACAAACAAAGGTTCCGCAGGGACGCTGCTCACAATTGTCAGACCTTCCCGCCGAGCATATAAAATAAGGTGTAAAATCTATCAGAAATAATAGAAAATTGCCGCAATTTTGTTACACAAAACGAAGTAGGCTGCGGTTGTCACCTATATCAGTAACCACTAACTTAGGGCCACATAACTTTTCCCTTCTCTGATGGGGGGCCGGGGTCAGTTTGTAACAGAAAAAGGTACTAATTAAGAAAAACAATTTAATATGCTTCTAAATTAAACCTTAGCTCTAAAAATGTGCCATTACTGTATAATAGGCCCCTGTGGTTTTTATTCATTATTGCTGATTTGTGTTTAAAATCACAATGTCTTGCTTGTGCCGATTTGATATTAATGTATTAAAAGAAAATACATGACATGAGCTAGTTCACAGATTTTTGGTGGCCATTCTTGCCCAAACTAAAGATTAACAACAGTTTTGTGTATATTTGTATAGAGGAAATGACTTTTGTAATTACTTGTTTTAGAAAAAAAAATCTAATACAAATCCATCATGGCTCAAAGTAAAGTGAGTTTAAAGGATTTGTAAAATCATTTTTATTTGACATTTTATCGACTTTGTTAGGAACTTTCTTGTGTCTGAATAGAAGTTGATTGGATCATGAAAATAACTGTTTGAGTTTTGTAAGATATTCGATGACATAACACTTAATAAACGTAAACATGCGGCAGGTAGTTTTTTGTTTTTTTTAACCTTTGTCAAACAGCAGAGGGCGCTGCTGCATTCATATTTACTCAATGGGTGTAATTCATATTCCTTTATTTAATCAGGTAAACCCCGTTGAGATCTAGATCTCATTTTCAAGAGGGACCTGAGCAAAAAATGTGCAATACATAGCAACCTGGTTACAAGATAAAAACAATTAATACATATGCACAAGTATAAAACAATAAAAACAATGACACTGTTTCATAGAATCTTGTTGCCTATCTTTAATTTTTTTTAATGTCTCTTCTCTACCGGAAAACAAGCCATTTAAAGGTGGGATGTTCTCACAATCTGTGGAAAATAAAAATGAATAAAAACCAGAAAATCCTGGGAGTTTGTCTTTGAATGTGAAGATTCGACATGAAGATGACAGAAAAAGAGCTACAGAAAATAAAACAATTGGAATCTGTATTGCTTTAAATGAACCCTTAGCTTTTTCTTTACCTTGAATATGTTTATCTGTATTTGTTTTTTCTTGAGGCAGAACAAATGAGGCATAACTCTGTCGTTATACAGTGTGTCTGCGAATAAAGTTAAAAAAAAAACAACATCCGCCCCCCTCTCCCTCCCCCTCACCCAACAGACTTCTTGTGGCTTTGACGTGAAGCTGTGATGTCACTCATCCTGTCTGTGACATCACAGCCGCCTGTCTTTGTATTCCCAGGTTCCACAGAGAAATTCATTTGCGGTCTTCAATCTCAAACAAAACTGAACAATGGCGCGACGAAATGTATTGCTGGAGTACGTGGAAAGTTTGGAGAAGAGCTGCTGGAAGATAACAAAAGACAACAAGAAGCTTCAGAAAACTGTTGAAGATCTGAGGCTGAAGATTGAGAGACTGAATGCCAGGAAAAAAGATACCTGGCAGGTAGAAAATGAAAGGCTGATCAACAAAAATGATTATTTTAAAAAACAATTCAGCACTTTGACTAGTGAATTGGACGAGGCTAAAGCGACAGTTGAACAACTGCAATCAGAAAACAAAGCCTTGTCAACTCATAATAGGAAGATACAATGGGGAACAATGGTCGATAAAAGAAACTTTAACAAATCAATGAAAGAGAAATCACAACAGTTGTACTGGATTGGCAAGGTGAACGAAGAGCTCAATCAAGAAATTGCTGGACTTAAATTGAAGATGGACAAACTTAAAGCCAGGGAAGAAAATTTAAAGGCTGACGAAGAAAAGATGGACAAAACAGAGACTCAGACCCCGGATGAAGAAACTAAAGAAGAGAAATCAAATATATTTCAGATAATTGGGAGAACTTTCATCAAAATGTACCAATCAGGGACTTTGAGGTATTGGGTGCCACCCTGGATATTTTAATTTCGAAATAAGATTAAATAGCGACCACAAAAGCAGGGCTAGACTCAGATGAAGCTTGAGAGCAGAGGCAGAAATCTGCGGCTTCCAGAGGGAGGAACGGACATCAGAAGACCGTGACCACCGCAGGCTCCTAGGAGTCTCACAGATCTTTTCCAGGACTGTGTCTCCGACCCGCCTGCTGGAAACTATCCGTCGGACAGTCGAACCTCGGATTCAGGAAGAGCAGTGTGGTTTTCGTCCTGGTCGTGGAACACTGGACCAGCTCTACACCCTGCAGGGTCCTGGAGGGTGCACGGGAGTTCGCCCAACTAGTCTACATGTGTTTTGTGGACTTGGAGAAGGCGTTCGACCGTGTCCCTCGGGGAGCCCTGTGGGGGGTTCTCCGGGAGTATGGGGTACCGGGCCCTTTGATACGGGCTGTCAGGTCCCTGTATGACCGGTGTCAGAGTCTGGTCCGCATTGCCGGCAGTAAGTCGGGCTCGTTTCCGGTGAGAGTTGGACTCCGCCAGGGCTGAGCTTTGTCACCAATTCTGTTCATCATTTTCATGGACAGAATTTCTAGGCGCAGCCAAGGTGTTGAGGGGATCCGATTTGGTGGCCTTAGGATCTCATCTCTGCTTTTTGCGGACGATGTGATCCTTTTGGCTTCATCAGGCCGTGATCTGCAGCTCTCGCTGGAGCGGTTCGCAGCCGAGTGTGAAGCGGCCGGGATGAGGATCAGTGCCTCCAAATCCGAGGCCATTTTTTTGAGCCGGAAAAGGGTAGAGTGCCTTCTCCAGGTCAGGGGGGGTGTCCTGCCCCAAGTGGAGGAGTTCAAGTATTTCGGGATCTTGTTCACGAATGGGGGAAGAAGGGAGCGGGAGATCGACAGGCGGATTGGCGCAGCGTCTGCTGTCAAGCGGGCGCTGTACCGGTCCGTCGTGGTGAAGAGAGAGCTGAGCCAAAAAGCGAAGCTCTCGATTTACCGGTCGATCTACGTTCCCACCCTCATCTATGGTCATGAGCTTTGGGTCGTGACCGAAAGAACGAGATCACGGATACAAGCGGCCGAAATGGGTTTTCTCCGTAGGGTGGCTGGGCTCTCCCTTAGAGACAGGGTGAGAAGCTCAGTCATCCGGGAGGGACTCAGAGTAGAGCCGCTGCTCCTTCACATCCAGAGGAGCCAGTTGAGGCTCGGGCATCTGGTCAGGATGCCTCCTGGACGCCTCCCTGGTGAGGTGCTCCCGGCACGTCCCACCGGGAGGAGGCCCCGGAGAAGACCCAGGACACGCTGGAGGGACTATGTCTCTCAGCTGGCCTGGGAACGCCTCGGGATTCCCCCGGAGGAGCTGGAAGAAGTGGCCGGGGAGAGGGAAGTCTGGGCCTCCCTTCTGAAGCTGCTACCCCCGCGACCCGACCCTGGATAAGCGGAAGAAGATGGATGGATGGATAAATTGCTCCTTCGAAGCCGGAGTCCGATACGCCTGCTGGAAACCAGCTGCTGACGGGACGTCCGTGAAGGGGGGACAAGTGAGTAGCGTTTAAATTAAAAAGTGAGCGAACGATTGAGGGTCTTTGGGGTGTAAAACCCCATGAATCCTAGGCACTGATAGGTAACAGAAGGACGGCGGAGTCCGCATCAACTGAAAACCCCGTAATACCAAGTGTGTGTGTGAGTGTGAGAATACTTGGAGGAATTTAAATACCACTAGGTATTTGTCCTCATACCGGCAGGAGTGCAAACGGTGAACCTCTGGTGGATGCATGTAGGCAAGAATTTCCCACCTGAAAAGGTTGAAGAGAGAATTACCACAACAGGGGATTGATCACCGTCCTGCTAAGAATTTATCCAGTCTTTTAGAGTCCACCCTATGTGTTTTTAAGACTGGAACGAAATTGACTAATTTGCTCAAAATGGGAAAAGGGAATAGCAAATTATCACCGAAAGATAAACTCCAGTGTAAGGACTGGAAGTTTATGGAAAGACAAAACCCTAACTCAGTAAAGAATTTAAATAAATTGATAGAAAAATATAACTTTCAGGGCCAATTAAACACTCAAAAGAACTGACTGAGTTATAGGATGAAGTATGACAGAAAACAAAAATCAAATCAAAAAAATATGAGTAGTGAAGGAATGGGTGAGTTAGAAAAGTGGATGGAGGAGCTAAAAAGAGAGAAGAAGTCAATCAGAAAAGTTGGGATAAAACAGGAGAGCAAGAAGAGTGAAGCAGATCAGGCAGCAGAGCAGGGAGGAGCTCAGGTAGGAGTTATAAGAAAAAAGCAACGTCAAATTTATTTATATAGCACTTTAAAAACAGGCATAAAACTGCACCAAAGTGCTGCACAAGAATGACAATAACACGAATGAATAAAAACAGAGTATCAAAAAAAACAGAGCATTTAATTGACTAGTTCAATTAAATGCCAAGGAATAAAAATGAGTTTTAAGAAGCGATTTAAAACGATCCAGGCTGTGGGCAGATCTAATTTGGAAAAGTAGATTGTTCCATAGAAGAGGAGCAACAACAGAAAAAGCCCCATCTCCTTTCCTCTTAAGCAACCAAATACAGAAAGGAAATAAAAAGAAGATTTTGAAGATACAGAGTGTAGATAAATAAATAAATGATTTAGTAAACAAAATGAAAAATAATGAATTATCTAAAAGCTGGGAAGAAAAGTAGGTGAGAGGAAGTTCATGCAAGGAGGGAGTGAGGATTGTTTTGTGGTCTGTCTGACAGTAGAGAAGTCATGATCATCGCATAAGGCAAGATTTTGATGTAGTTTTAGTTTTCTGAATTCAGAGAACAGTTTTCTCTTTAGAGTGGCTTGTTTAAGTAAGCAAATGATTTATGAGGAATGAAATAATATGGGACGTTTTAAATGATTCACAACTGCAAAGAAAATAATAATTTGGTGTTGTGATGCCTTGAGTGGACATCCAGAGAGGTTGACCAGCAAGTGTTAAGGTGCCAACCTGAACATTATCCAGCTGAATACCTCAATTTAGGCTTTGATGAGAAGGGGAGGATAGGGGGGGTGTTATCTTTACTTTTCCTACACACACTCGCACACATAATGCAACGTGATTGGATTTGGGGAGAAGGGCGTGATTAATTTGCCATACAAAGGAACCTGGAATGGAGTAGTGGAACGGAGTGGCAATGTAATCACAATGCACTGTAAGCTATGTAATGTGTTTTGAGGCAGTTGACCAAAATCCCGGACGATTTTTAGGTCTGAAAAGTAGGACATGTCCGGGAAAAAGTGGACGTCTGGTCACCCTACCATCGAGGTAACGTCTTATGAAATGGTTATAATCCTCCTGTTTCAGTAACTATAGCTTGGTCACTAGACACTACTGTATTGTGAAATCTTGACCATAAATGAACTTTGTTTGGCATTGTTTCAGTTCCATACGTGGTGTATTTAGCTTAGGCCTAATGTTGACTGTAGCAGGCTACCTAGACTCCTCTGTTCAAGGGGGACAGAAGCCATAGCGATAGCAATTTAGACTAAATTTAACGAATATAGGAAAGGCATGCAAGTTCAAAACCAGGTTTACAGAGATGACAATAAGCTGCATTTCCCTCCCAATTCTTTTTTTCTTTTGCATAATGACCAGTTGTGTGCACCACTTACTGACTGTAGCATTGACTGATTCACTGATTTGTGAAGTAGAGTAATCGTAACAGATCTTTTTCTTCATGTTGGCCGCATTTTCTGTACTATTTATTTTTATACTTAAGTACAAGAAGTTTCAGATACTTTAAGACTTTAACTCAAGTAACATTTCAGTCAGTGACTTCGACTTTTACCAAAGTCATATTTTGGAGAGGTACTTGTACTTTTACTTGACTCTGAGATTTCAGTACTTTATACAACACTGCCACTAAGCATCCTTGTCATACACTTAGCTAAAGGGCTAAGAGAAAAAAAACTGTATTGAAAAGGCTATAAATATTCTTTCACTATGTAATATAACTATTATTTCAAAACTTCAAATGTGCATTACCTTCATTTGGTTCCCCAATGACATAGTTTGCGCTTTGTTCAAACGTCACGTAAAATAAAACACACACAAAAAAACACTCTCACAAAATTAAAACAAAACCATGTCACCTCATCAGGTAAAGAACGCTAATTTAGCATTAATCTAATATATATATATATATATATATATATATATATATATATATATATATATATATATATATATATATATATATATATATAATATTCCTGATCGGTGTGAAAGGTCAAGGAAGAGTATGAGACAGGGTGCAACTCCAAATATGACCACGAAGGTCGCTGTTCAGCAACATTACCTAATTCTCATATCAAAAAGGCATTTTACACCCAGCTTTTATTTTCAGCATTTCCATATATTTGAACTTTGTCTCAGATAGTTTTTGTAATTATCCTGCAAATTATGCTAAAATTGACGTTAAAACTTATAGTTCCACGTTCAAAAAAACTAAATATGTTCTATCAGCAGATTGCTTACTGAACCTGATTGCAAGAAATCTGAATTTCAAAAAGCTGATAATGAAATGAAAAGCCTTTGTACAATACCTACATAGGATCTCTTTTTTTTAAAACTTTTTAAAAATGATCAAATGTATGCTTAGAGCAATAATCTTACTAATATTATACAGTAAAAGGATGATGAAGACATCTAAAAAAAAATAACTCGGCTGAAAAGCAAACAGTGTAACCTCTCATCGCTCAAGGCCACTCTTTGCTATTGTTTAGTGAGAGAAAACTCCTGCCTGCACACAGATAGCAGCGGAGCCCAAACAGCGTGTGAACAGAGACGGTCTCAGATTCAACATGGTGTCCTGGTCTGTCCTCATTCTGGGGCCTCTCTGGATCCAAGGTCTGCTCCAGGTCTGCGGTACGGAGAAGCTGCCCAGAGGGGTGGTGGAGTCCTGGTTCAGGAAGCGGATTCTGGAAGGTTTGGGCCTGTTGGAGCCTCCGGTACTTGCTGCACAGAGAGCAAATCGGGATGGAGCAAAGCCAGAGACAAGGCAGTGGCAGGCGAGGGTCCCCGGGACTAGCAGAGTGGTCCGGGTCAGTCAGCAACCCAGCCCAGGTCAAGACAGATCTGAAGTGATTCTGTTTCCATGTCCAGGTGATAATTATTTATGTTCTATTAGAATGGATTTACCTGCTCAACATGTTGAGTTTAGTGTTAAGAAACAATACAAGTTTTAAGATACAGAAGAAAATAATGCATCAATACGTTAAATATGTGCTAACGTCAGCTTTTCTGTGATATCTTGGTAGTGCTTCATCAGATATAAATATTGGGTATAAATTAGTATCATTTGGTGTTTAGCGATCCGTTTTTCCTTTTCCCAGAAGGCTTTGAGCTTGTTCATGTGGGCAGCTGCATGTATCCAGCGGCTTTATGTACATTTCTATCAAGTCTCAACAGAAAAGCAGTTATATTCCCATGTTTGTAGATAGAATTAAACTTTCAGACAGGCCTGATTTGTATTTAGACCTGTTATGCCACACCAGGCCACCAGACGTCAGTAAAAGCCTGATATTTGATTTCTTCCCTCCGTTCCTCCAGCAGATGCCTCCTGGGTCCAGGCTGATGCAGAAGCGAGAGGAAACTGCAGCACTACACCGTCGTATCGCTTCCAGCCGTCCATTCCCTTCCAGGACACCGTAGTATTGTCAGCTCACTTCTGGTTCTACGCCGGCCCAGCAGTGAACGCCTCGCCGCTGTTCATGCTCACCTTGGCGCAGCGGCGACTCCAGGCGGCCCAGGCTCCCGCAGCGCTCAGCCCCGACGGCTGGACCACCTATGACCTGGACCAGAGCGTACTGGCTCCTATGGCTGAGGGCCCCTTTCTGCTTCAGCTCCAGAGCTCAGCAGGTCAGCACCACCTGACGAACCCAGATAAGACGCCTTTTCTCCACCTCCACGTTCAGCCCAGAGTGCCTGTGCGTTCCCCCAGAGCGGCCCCCGTCAACACTCCCTGGTCCCCCGCTGCCCTCCGCCTCCTCCAGCGGCCCTCCCATGAAGAGCTGCAGCTCGGGGACTGCCACAGGGAGCAGGTGGAGATCAGCTTCCAGGAGCTGGGCTGGGACAGCTGGATCGTTCACCCCAAGGTACTCACCTTCTTCTACTGCCGCGGGAACTGCTCGGCCCGGGGCCGCACGGCCGTCCTGCTGGGCATGGCGCAGTGCTGCGCGCCGGTTCCGGGGACCATGAGGTCCCTAAAGATCACCACTACGTCTGACGGCGGGTACTCGTTCAAATACGAGACCCTGCCCAACATCATGCCTGAGGAGTGTACCTGTTTCTGAACATGAGGGGAAGGACAGGCTGAATGGGGGTTTGTCTGGCCGGCCACTTTATAAGGGGAAAGTGGTTCTCAGTTTTTATGGGCGTCGACTAATAAAAAATGGTTATGCCATGTGTAGTTTTTTTTCCTCAATGTTGCATCCAACATATATGGTCCATTAAAAATAAAAAGTGGGTTATTGGTTTAGTAAACAGTTTTATTTCCTCTGTGTTTAAGCACATAAAACGATCCATGTCTCATTTAGAAGAGGAATCTATGCATAAAATCTTTCACACTCAACTACCTGGTTACTCAAAAATAAATTACGTCTTGCAAGATAACCTTTCAGTTTTATTTATATAAAAATACTTATGTATAGAAGAGGATTAGCTTTGAATAGAGAATCATTAAAGACTGGATGTTAAAGCATAGAGTTGCAGCCATTTAAAGTTTTGTCCATATGAACAGTCCAAATGGATCCATGAAGATAGCACCTGGTCAAACAAAACCTTTTTCCAAAAGCTCAATTTTTAAAAATCTAATTTATAAAACAAATAGATGAAGCTTCATACAGTACTTCATAACTCCATCCTAATTAGAGAACGTGTTTTGACTGCAAGGATGAACAATTTAGATTGAGATCTTCAGAGAACAAATTCTAGAATGAACTTTAAGAGATCAAAGTTAAATCTTAGCCTTCTAAAAACTATACTATTCCAACATGAATATTGATTCTATATATAAAAATGTAATATCAAAAGGCTAAAAAAAACTAATGTAAAATACGACTGCAATAATCCTCCCACAGACCAACATCATGGGCCATCTGAGGCCTTCAGAAAGGCCATCTGGTGTGTGGATTTGTTTTGATGATAACTGGACTGAATTGTTCTGAGGTCAGAAGCAGGCATTTAGGCAGATTCACAGCACGGTGATCCAGTTTGCATTTTTTCCTGCTTCCTTTCATCTGAGGATGAGGAGATTAGACATAGCTCAGGAGAAATCTCTGAAAATGAAACAGGATAGTGACAAGTTGTAAGTGTTAAAATTTTAAAGGGATAACTTTTGCCTTTTTCCATGGACAGTAATTTTGTCAGGCACATTTATAGCTTACATGATTTCAAAATGGTGATTTCTACTCAAGTTTGGTTGTGGATATTGACTACCTGATTCAAATAGAAGTAAATTGTGTTGCTTTCCTCCCATCTGCCCACTAGATGTCACTGTAGGGCATTATTTGCTTCATTTCAAATTAAAAACAGTCCAAAAAAAAAAATAAATAAATTGTTGGGAGAAGTTCACTTAACTACTTAACACAACAAGTGAGCTGGTCCACTTACTCATTTGGACGTTTATCCAGAGAGAAACGGACACTATGGGACCAGAGAATTGACTCAAATATATTTATTTACTCTGACAAAATAATCTCTACAGTTACAAAAACAAAACAAAAAAAATCTACAAAACTTGCAATAGGAAAAAAGTCAAAGTATAAATCATAGAAGGAGTACCATATTCAAAACTGGAATGTTGTTTCTTGCAAAAACGGGAAGTGATATCATACAGGAAGGATCAGTCTGCAGCCGAGGGTTATGAAGGTAACTATGAAGCTATGGAAAGGTTTGAAGTCTTAAAGCTACAGATCAGAAATCTATTGAACTGAACATGTTAAATGACTCCGGTCTATTCAGAGCTGTTTCGTCAGGATGACTGTTTGGCAGCTTTAAAGGAAAACATCCATCTTCTCTGAACACACTGGAGGAACTCTACATTCTACTTGTTAAGCTGAAAGCTGTTAAAATGAAATTGAAATTGTAGATGAAAAACATTTCCCATTAATTAAGGATTCAAGCATTGCCCAGGTATACATTTTGGTCAACTGGACTTTCAAACACATCTTATGTACCAGTTCTTGGTCAGGATGGGTTAAGAAAATCTTGCAAAGAGAAAAAAGATATGGCAGACTCCAATTGACAGCCTGAGGCTGTGCCGTTTAGGAATCCAAGAACAATAAGCCTCAACATTCAGTGGCAGTTTACGAGAGAAAAAAGAAAGCACAAACTATTGGCTCAGCCAGAGGAGTTTGGAACTTTAAAGTCTTAGCTGGATGAGGATTATTGCATGGCTACAAATAAACAGGATATGTGTAAAGATCAGGGCTTAACTGAAGGCACAGTCTAGGTTTGGCAAGCAGAAAAACTCCACATGTGGCAGGCTTTCAAGTTTACCGTCACACAGATTCTGTCAGCAGTTCCTTTGCTTTGCACTGACCACCAATACTGAAAGGCACAAATCTTTCATTCACACAAACACATTCACACACAAACGCACACTTAGGTCTCCCTCAGTGGTACGACTGCTTTCCTCGTGTGTGCTTCCCCCCTGTTCCAACATTTAAGGCCAGTAGGAATGGGAGGACAAGACATCTGAGGCAGGAAGCACGCTCAGGCATGTATTCCTGGGAGAAAGAACAAAAAACAGAAACAGTCAGCAACTAAGTTTCATCAAATCTGGACTCAGAGTTAGCTCTTCTAAGCTACATCCTCTGAATCAGTGTTCACTCTATCAATAGAAATTATGCACATAAAAATATCTTCCAATTATCCCGATACATTTGCCAATTGTGCTCAGTCTTAGAACTGATCTTGGTCCAACTCGTCCAGCTCAACATGTGATCATTACCTTTCTCGCTTGACTCTCCTTGCTTTTCTTGTGCGAAGTTGAGGCGGTTCTGCTCAGCAGCTGTCTGTACAGCTGTATTCACCTCCGGGCTGCTGCTGCGTGAGGGGCTTCCTTCATCCGCCTGGTATGCAAGATCCAGATGCTGCTGCGCCATCTTCAGATGCCTCCTCAGCCGCTCCAGTTCTCTGGATGATGGACCCTCGTCTCCAAAGCTCTCTCTGCCCGAGTCGCCCATTGGCAAGTCCCTCAGCTCTCCTTTTAGCTTCTCCTTCTTCATGGTGGCGTGGTATCCTGGCGGGGCCGTGGGTAAGGAGCGGGACGAGTTTGGACGTGGAGTGCGCCGGGAATTAAGAATGGCACGCCTGCGGAACGTGTCACGGATGCCACCGACGCCCAAATGGAGGATTTCCAGGACAGTGAGGAAAAGGCAGAGGAAGGACACGACGTACATCACCAGCAGGAAGATGGTTTTCTCAGTAGGTCGGGACACAAAGCAGTCCACTGTGTGTGGACATGGGGAGCGAGTGCAGATGTAGGAGGGGATCACCTCAAAGCCGTAGAGGAAGTACTGGCCAAAGAGGAATGCAATCTCAAAGGCAGAACGCCACAGCAACTGGCATACGTAGACTTTCATAAGTCCATCACGCAGAATCTGTCGTCGACCATCATGCTTTGTTTCTGCACCGTGACAGAAAAAAAGCAGAGAAATGGAATGAATTTATTTGATGCTTTTCTAGTTAACTCCAAGCATTTTACACTGGAGCCAACTTCAAACATTTGCAAAGATGTTGCCCAGGAGCACATTGACACCTCTGGCAGGAGGAAATCAAAATTGAGCCCACAACATTTGGATTGCAAGGCGACTATACCAGCCGAACCAGTTATCCAGAACCTTCCCTCCCATCAAGAAGGTATTCAGTCTCCTTAAATGCATTCTTGACTTGCCTTTTTCTTTTTTTTCTGGCTTGTCCGGTTCAATCTCCTCAGCAATCATCGGATCCTCCTCTCCGTTGTCCTCTGCTTCTTCATAGTCCCGCACCGCTCCACGGCTGACTATAGGCATCCTCTTCTTCTTGTTCCGAATGGGACGGTACTCTGTGTCATCCATGCGAGCGATTTTGTGCATGGCGAAGCCAAGGTACATGATAGTGGGAGTGGTGATCATTATCACCTGAAAGAAAAGGCACAGGTCAGAGGGGGAAAAAAAAAAGGAGTAAAACTCCTTTATATTTGACAGGCTACCTGAAAGATCCAGAATCTGACATGTGAGAGCGGAGCAAACGCGTCGTAGCATACGTTCTCACATCCAGGCTGTTGGGTGTTGCAAACAAATTTGCTCTGTTCATCATAGTAGATGGTTTCGCCACCAACGGCTGTCAGCACGATGCGGAAAATGATCAGTACCGTCAGCCAGATCTTCCCCACAAAGGTGGAGTGGTTTGAGATTTCATCCAGCAGACGTGTCAGGAAGCTCCAACTCATGGTGCCGAGGAAACCAGAGCACTAAGTCAGATCTGAGGGAGAAACAATGCTTTAATGTGAATATTCACGTCTTTCCTAACAAAACAAACTATGTTTAGCATGCTTTATGCAGGTTCTGCTTCCTTCTTTAGGTGTATAACATTGAAAGAGAGAACAGAGTATGAACCTGATGCAACATGCTTTCTGAAATTAATTCCTACTGTTCCTTCTGAAGTCAACCCTTTGTATCAAGACATCAAAATTTAACATGTCTAACAGATGTTCACTGATCTGATATACTTCCACTCAAAAAAAATGAGGGGAACTTACACCAAGGCTCTTGCAAAGTAAAAAGCATGTGATTGGTCTCCTTCCCCCCTCTCTTTACTACAATGATTGATTGCTAGGATTTCAACAGATCTGATGCCACTTGTCTACTTAGCAACAGAGCTGGATAAATTCTGAAAATTGCTTGCATTCAAATAAAACGAGAAATTCCAAGACAGAGTTAAGCAGCCAACCTTCATGTCCCAGATTTGTTGAGTACAAAGGAAGTGAGACCACTGACACCAGTGGCTTAATAAAGCAGTTTGGTAGCGTTGATGAAAGCAGCCTCTTGTAGAGAAACTGGCCATAAGACTCAAGTATCCTTTATCCCAGTATGTAGAGCTACCACTTCAGCAAATTTGTTGCCAATACTTAATTTCACATTAGGAGCAAGTATCTATGAATTGAAATAAGAGGAAAATTGTGTTATTGTAGTCCATTTGTAACACTTATTGAAATAAATAATTTCAGACCATTGGAACCACTGTTTATTTCTACTGCAATTCCACCAAGTGTTTAGTGGAGCTAAACACTTGTGGTTTCCGGCCATGAAAAACTTGCCACTTTTACTGGTAGGCTGGATGATGATCTGGAGCATCCCCCTTCAGTGGGAAACGCCATAATTCAAGGAACTCACTGCAGCAAGATCAAGACTAATTTTCCCAACATAATCTAAATATCGTGGGGAATGATTTCTGTCCTCTAAGAGGACAATGCCTATTCTCACGGAACTGGCTTCCAACAGAGAGTCTCATGACCAGCTTATAGCCCTGACCTCTCAACCCTATTAATATCATTTGGAGTTCAGCTTCAAAGTGTTGTTTCTTTAACTTTCTGGTTAAAGAATAAAATGGTGACCGCAGTTATGCAAGTCTGCATTTTTGTACGATTGGATAGTTGAAGTTTGAGTAAATAAGACGATGACAACCTTTCAGTTACATAATGAACTCCTCATCCTATCCATGCATTCTCTACCAAAATTTCACCCCTTATATTTTGAACAGCTCAGACTAAAGTATGAATTGTACAAAGAAAACAAGGAATTTTGTTTTAAAAGTTTAAAGCCATCCAATAGTTTCATTCTCAGAAGAAGAAAAAAACTTCTGCTAATTAGTATTGGGTTTTTAAGCATGACACGTGCCCTACGACACCAGTTACTTGGAATCAAAAGGGGTTCAACTGCAGTTGGTCAATAAATTTAGTCCCAATAATTTCAAGTTCTGACCAGACTCCAAATCTAAAACCAATTAGAAATATGTACATAGCTTTGATACATTAGTATCACCCTGTGCTCACCCTGGATTTATAGATTCTAAAACTTGGCTTCAGAAGGTTTCCAGATTGTTTTCAGTTTGAGAAACCCCTGAAATTTATAGGAGAGTTATTTTCACCCAGTTCTTTGGTTTTAAGTTGCTTTTCTAAATTACGCCTTGGGAAATCATTCTAATAAAATCCATTTGTCTCTACACATTTTTTAAAGATCCTTAACTGAGAAATCTGGCTTTGCTTTGCCAGCCTATAAAACTTAAATCTGAATATTTGGGGGTTTTAATCGTCTTGTTGGACAACAGAAGTACTTGGAAACAAATTGTTGTTTTCCCTCCCCATTTTCTAACACTTTATAGACCACATGAATAACAGAGCAAAGAATTTGTTCCCAACCATTACTCAGCTAGATTTATAAGCAATGCTATTACTCAAACACCCTTAATTGGGGTTATAAAATACCCCAAACAACATCAAACTTTGAGCTTTACACGTCTGAAGTTTTTTTTAGTTTTTTTCTTAAGAGAAATGTACACGGAGTGAACAACAATGTCTGATAAGAGATTAAGCCAAGTGCTTTGTTTTCCTCAAAGTTCTATAAAACTGAACATATTAATCTTTTCGGTTAGGGCATAAAAACTTCTGGTAGCAGTTTAGTAAACCCACAGTCTCACTACTAACTGGCATACAACGCTTAATCCCAAAAGAAATCCAAGAGCCCACCAGTAAACTGCAGCCAGGAGACCTGCTGTGGCTTTGGACGGCAGGAATTATTGTACTGAAGCAATGAACACACTCAGGAATTTATTTACCACCTCGCAGCCCTGTAATGATGTCATTAAATTACCCTAAACATGGCCAGGATCTACAACAGAACAGAGCTTGGACTTTCATACTTCACAGAAAGAGTGATTCCTGTTTAGTGGAAGACAACTTCTCAAACAAATGTTTGTACAATGTTCATTGAAAGTCTCTTCCCATGCAAGATGAATGGCACCAACATGGATGAAGATTTCCTTTCAGGAGAAGAAGAAAAAAAAAACATCCATGTTTCAATGAGTCACGACAAAAAAAGCAAAGCTACAATGGCTTCATTCGTCAAGTTCACCATGTAACAAACTCCCACCTTCAGATGATGAATTGACCAAACCGACTTGCCTGAACCTGAGGTGCCTGCTGGAAAAATCTGGAGCTTCCAGGAGACTAAAGCAATGAAAACAGTCTGTGGAAATTATGGCTTTTGAAACCCAGACCTACAAGCCTCCTACTTGCAGACACATCGTCTCATTAAGTCAAGCAAGCCCCGTAAATACCGGGTCTTGCTTGTTGGAACGTGCAAAGATGTTTGACCAAACAGCACCTTGATGACCTTGAAAGAAAATTTGGAGACGGAAACAAGCACAGCTGCACAGCACCATCTGCTTTGCTCCCCAGACTATATGATTATATCCTACATATGTAGCCGTCTTGTCCTAAAACTGTTCACAAAAAAAATAAAAATAAAAACATTCATGTGATTCATGCATTTAGCCTCAAATGACCTGATCTGACTCATTGTGAATGGCTGGGTTACTCACAGCTAGTAAGGAATAAAATTTAAAAGCCTTTCTGGCAGCAACCAAAGCAGCTCCTCTCCTTAAACCTCAGTTTAAGAAAAAACACCTCAGATATTAAGCCTATTTTTACTTGAATATGCCGACCAAAAGCATCTTTTCTTTTTCTAAAAGTTTTGAACAGCCCCAAAGCCTTTCACCACTAATGACCCATACAATTAGAGAGGGGAAGCATGCCACAAGCAAGAGCTAAAAGGTGACAAATGAGTGCCCAGAGGGTTCCACTTTATTTCTGTCATGCAAAAGACTCAAGAGAACCTGAAGAATTTCAACTTACTGGGCCTAAAAAAAAAAAAAAAAAAAAAAAAAGAGGAAGTTTGAGATGCAGATTACACAGACAAGGAGTTCTCTGATTTAGAGGAGAACATGCCAAAGGAACAAGCTAATGGTTGATGAAATGTCACATCAAGACTTCCAAAGAACAGAAGCTTCAGACAGGACAGGGGCTCAGTGACCTTCCCCACAAATCACCTCCAATAAAACACAAAAGGACACATGCCAAAGGCAGCGGTTTATAGGGGAACAAATGATTTGAGTTTAGATCTCTCTCAAAACCTCAAGACCAACTCAAAAATTCAGGATTACTCGACCTCATCAAAACAGTCCAAGAAGTCCAACACCGTGGGCATGAATATGTTCAGACTTAAGTTGATTTCAGCAACTCTGATGAGCCTGATGACTGACATCTACAATTAAACAGAACTTTTCACCTCAGTCCCCTCAAGCAAAGCAATTAGGAGCACTTGAACTCAACCGTCTGAGTTAGATTTCAACTTGCATCTGAAGAATCTTTGGATGTATAAAAATATTTGTTTAGACATCTCACACTTAACGTTTACCCTCCAAAAGTGCAAAAAGCGCCTTACCTCCAGAAGCACCAACAGCTCACCAGCCACCAATGTACAGGACTAAAAGTCTGGAGTAAATGCAAACGCCGCCACCTCCCACCAGCACAAACTAAACTTCTCACAGAGTGGCTCATTTGCCAGTGTAGGCAGTGATTTAATGGCTTTTCTGCTTCAGGAGTCTCTCAGCGCCAGGATATTGTGGGTATGCAAGAAGGGTGGGGGTAGACTGGAGAAATTTGGGCAAAAGATCTGGACAAAGCAAAAGGCGAGTTAACATTCCTGCTTAACCAAAACCAGAAAGCTTGAATTCTTAGGGTTCACAGAGCAGAGAGAGGACACTTGAAATCCCGTTCATGCAGTCTGAGCAGCAAACCTAAGAATCTATGGCCATCACGACTTCCCCCTGTGGCGTCAGCAGCCATAAGGTTTAAATCCACAAAACTCATCCTAAAGGCGGCTTTTGTAAGATCCTCGTGAACTGCTCTGTTTTAAAGACGCCACGATGAAAAATAGATGAAAAGCACAAAAGAGAGGAAAGAAAAAAGAAAGAAAGGAAAAAAAAAAGAGAAAACTTCCAAGAAGCATGAACACGCTTTGCTGAGTCAGACTTAGATGTTTTGGAAATTGTGGCATTCCAGGAGGAAAACAAAGTGCTGCCAAGCTTTAGTGGGAGAAAAAAAAAAAAAAAAGACAAAAAACACCGACTTAAAAGAGGAAAGTCAACCATAAGTACCAGGCTAGCTTAGGCCACTAGTTAGAAAAATAGCTGTTTTTTTCTTGGGGGGGGGGGGGGGGGGGGTTGTAATTATACACCCCAATTAGACACGCAGTCACCTAAGAAAAATATTCATTAAGGTTTTTCCATTGAGACTGGAAAACACTCACCTCTCTACGACACGCGCAGCTCCAGAACTCGCCACGCGGAAAAAAAAAAAAATATATATATATATAAATATAAAACCCCACTAAAAACTATCCAAACTGTGAAAAGTCAACTTTCTACACCTTAAAACGCCACATCGAGCTTCAACTCGAGGAAACTAAACAGTTTGTTGGTGCCAAACACTCACCGTGTGCGCCCCAGCTCCGCGCGACTTCTCTCCTCGCGCTTAATTGCCTCACCAGGTTTTTCTAATTAACGCTCGCTCGCGCGCGCTCTCTCTCTTTCTCTCTCTCTCTCATTGACGTCCGAACCAGCCTACGCTAAGAACCCATGCGGCCCGCGCTGACCCCATGTGTCGGGGTCCCGAACGAGAGGACAAAAAGGAGAGCTTTGATTCCTCGAGGCTCCTCGCTGCCCTCCTCCACCTAACTCGGCCCCATTCAAGAAGAAGGAGGCCCCTCCAGTGAAACCTGAGATCCCGCGACACCGACTACCGTCCTGCCCTCGTGACAAAAGGACCATGAGAATCCCATTACATGTTTCATAAGATGCAGTGCAAGTGTCGCCGCGTCATTTTAGGTCTCCACTCTGGGACACTGGAGGATTTGAACTGCAGGACAAACTTTGTTTTTTTTTTTTTTGTTTTTTTTTTTTTGCTCCCAAACCGCCACAAACACGCATTTAAGGCAATTTTATTCATTTAAATCTTTGAATGTTAATAATTAAACCACACATATTTGTTTATTATTATTATTATCATTAGAACATACGTGGAAAAGACCAAATAAATCAAAAATAAAAAGCTGAAAATAAACTGCAGTGTATTAATTATTTTTCAAAACGTTTGCCACAATGCCAATTTCAATAAATAGATTGTGTTTTAAAGCAACAGTTCATTTTAAACAGCCACTTTGTTTCTGTAGCAACTAGCTGCGTGATGCTAACTTAAAGATGGAAGATATTGATATGAAAAAGTAAATAAGAAATCAAAGCTATTTCGCCTGTATTATTTTTATTTAAAACTTCCTATGCTTTTTTTTTTAAAAAAAATATTAATTTTATATGTGACTGTCACCCAATAGCGTTTGACCTTTTCTGACTTCCAATAGCTGGTGCAGTGCTAATGCTAGCTTGTAAGTAAATAGACAAAAAGTTGGGATTTAGAGTTAGCTACCCACATGTTGCTACAGCACTACAGCTAATAAGACTTTTCATAGCATCACTGCTACAAACAGGCAGCTACATGACCTCATTGCTATATTTTTGGCTCTGTAAATGGAAAACAACCAGCAACTTTATATTCAGCTCATTACTGCTGAATCATTTTGTAAGGTGTCAATTTCATTTTTCTGTCCTGCAGCGTTTTGCCACGTTAGATTCCTTGCTGTTGCATTGATTTCACAAATATTTCTGTTTCATTTCGTTTGACAAGAAAATAATAGTCTTCAGCATATTGCTGATGTCTTGTTTTAGTTATTCATATCAAGTGTCTTTAAAAGAATACCACGTGTAATTTGTTGGTTTTATTAATATTCGGTTGTCACATTTAACTCGTTTTTCTTGATTTATTGTTCCTGCCCGTCTCGTTGTAAAAGTTTTATTTGTGGTGGTTTTATGTGTATTTGTTCCATTTCTTTTTTGGTTTTGGTAAATAAATGTTTTCAGTTCGAGTCTCTCTCATGTTTTTTTTTTTTAATTTTTTTTAATTCCTTTAATTTCATAGAAGTTTGGCCTGTTTATAACATCACTTTTAATTCTCGCTAACAATCCTTGGTTTCCCTTCGTGGTCATTTTTGTCACACTGTTTATTTGTTCTTTTCTTCAGGCTTGTGAGCTCAACAGTAATTGTCCAATGAAACCCTGCGCAGGCCGAGCAGGCTGCTCTTATGCGTTATTATTTTAAAAATGTCCGAATATATGCACTCAATTGCCATCATCGTGGATCCACAGGCTACAATAGCCCCCTCAATAAATCCAGGTTTTATGAAGGTTGTAATGTTCACTTTTGGATTTATGATTCAACTTTATAGCAACTATGGAGGCTGTTGAGTTGCTTTCCCGTGTTTAAAGAGTGAGAGTTGTGTATAATATTCAGTCTGACCTCCAGCTTTAATGGCCTGCACAAAATATTCAACAAACTGCAGCTTCCAAATTGCTCGGGGGGGGAGTTGACTCAAAGTGTAAATATCATAATCTTCAATAGTTCATTCAGGGTCTTGTGTGAGACGACGGTGATGGTGCAATACCGGCTGAGCAACGAAGTGTTGAGTTCAGGACCCTCCTGTTAAAGTTTTACAAATCAGAACTTTACAGCTCCTACATCCATCTCTATAGATTGTAATACAGGGCTGTGAAAAAGTACCAAGTTGGTGACTTTAAGCTCATGCAGGACAATGATCAATGAAGACATGAGCCCAGTCGAAGTCCAGACTTAAGTCCAGTCCTGTCACGTGAACTTTAACCTGCCAAATTGAACAGAATTCCTCCAGAGAAGCTTCAATCAAGGTCAGCCAGACCTTGATTCATAAGGTCTGTTTTGGTTCTATTAATAACCAAAGTCGTCATACAAGAATATTTTCCACAGAGAACAAGAGCTGTGTACTGTAACATTCGATCCGTCTGTATGTGGAGGAGCCGATGTTGTGCCCTGGACCGCAGCTTGGCAGCCCCACCGGTCTGACGGAGGACTGCGAGACTGCAGCTTTTACACGCGGAGGCCCCACCGTCCAACAATCTGGCTGATTCTGGCATTCGACAAAAACAACAGATTTCTCACTGTCATGCACGGCGCAGCTGTGGCGCTCCAGACTGAGAAAGAGAACCTGAAATGTTTGGAGGAGGGGGCGAGGAGTCAAACCAGGCCAGATGTCTGCACCGGGCCAAGCTGCCCTGCTTCCTGTCGGCCTATCAATCCGTCTGTGCTCTGATAAGTTCTGAGTGAAACATGAACTTATTCACCTGCGTCTCTTTTGTGTTTGCAGACCTTGGCTTTGGATCAGTAGTACGCTGGGAGCTATGGAAGAAGAAAAAAGGGGGGGAAATTGTGAGCCAACAGGCCCACAAATTGGTTGCGGGAGCTTGACAGGGTCGTGTGAGGCTCTGTAAGGGCTTCAAAATTCTTCCTTACACTCCTGCAGAGAGAATATTAGCTGCATCATTAAGGGCAGGACTGACTGATATGAGGTACTTTTGATTTTTGCCCACCCGCGCAGCATACGCGGCCTCTCCTCACGGCAAACACACGCTGCGGTAATGTTTTAGTATCGGCCCAGATTGCTTATTTCCTCCTAGAAACATAAAAGTGAACGACAAATTCGGAGCATGCAATCAGTCTGACTCATGGATTTTTCAATGCTGAGTTTTTAGGATCATTAATTCCACCAGAGCCAGCCAAATAAAAAAAAATGTTGTTTTTTTTTAAAAACATGCAGCATTTCCTCACTTGCACTTTGTTCCTGAGGCCCGGGAACGGTTATTTAGATGATCAAAAACAATAAAAAAAAAAAAAAAAAGCAGAAAACACAAAAGAAACACTTACCACATGGAGAAAGACAGTAAAACTGTGAAATGCATGGCTTAGTGTGGGCATGTGGGAGAAGTAAATGGTGCCAGATCAGAGCCATAAAGCAGAATTAATGATGTACAGTATGCTTCACCATTAACTTGGTTTTATGTGAGCTATTTTTTCTCTTTCAGGTAGGAAAATAACACATTTAGTCGGCTGCAATTTCCACTCTTCACACACCTTCTCGACAGAGAAGGAAAAGGATCATTGCTGTGTCCGATGTTTTTCACAACAGCTTGCACGATTAGGGAGGTGCTATAAATCAACTCGGACTGTTTAGTGATCGCAAGCTGATGTGATGCTTCTTTGAGTTCTCAGTCTACTTCTCCGTTGGTGTGTCGAACGGCGAGGCACAAGTACAAAGGCGCAAAGAGGAAATGCTATTTTGTCCAAAAAGAATTTGAAAAATATCCATCAAAAAGCAAATATCTCACAAACCTGGCAACAAGGGCCCAAAAGAAAACGTTGGCAAAGAGAAACCGAGGAAAATTGGGACAAACTAATCCCTTTAGTACAGTCATATTATGACAAAAAGTTGTACGAGAATAAACATAACATTTTGAGGTTTAGGCCATATTACCATGTGACATTACAAAAATGTTGCACGACAATGTAGGTATGACTATACAAGCATAAAGTCGCAATATTGCAAGATTAATGTATGACAATGAAGTCGTAACATAACAGGAATAAAATAATAATTTGACAATAAAATCATATCACCAGAAGTTGCAATTTTACGCACAACAACAACGATGTACAAGCATGCAGCCGAGAACAATGTCGTACCGACACGAGAATGAAGTTGTTGTACGAAGTCATAAAATGAGAATAGTCATAATTTGAGAATGAAGTCAACAATATTACCTGAACAAGGTAGTAATAGGAGAATGAAGTAGTAATTTTATGAGAAATTCTACGCGCAGCAATACAAAAATGAAATGAGGGACGTCCAGCATTTTGTGAAGTTATAATTCCATATCATTTTTTTTTTCCAACTATCATCAGAAGAAGGACTTTAAAACAATTGTGCGTCTATTTTGAAGACAAAACCACAAGGACTCACTGAGCTGGTGAACTATTAAAGCCTTTTTCTCATCACAGCGACGTTTTCTCTTAATTTTACAACTTTATTCCTGTAATAAAATAAAAAAAAAAAAAAAACTATTATTATGGCCCTAATACTCTGCAATAATTTTAAAAAATCTAGAAAAAAGACCTGAACAGAAAATGTCAAGCAAGGCAAACCAAAGGAATACCACAGAAGAAGAAATAAAAAGGCGGGGCTTCCGATCTTAAAATAACACGGTTAAAACAACGACAGAGTCTTAGAGGTGTATTCAGAACAATACAAGTAACAATATAAATAATCCAAAAAATATATTTTGTGTAATTATAACAAAAGAGCAATACAACCAGGTTACACTAAGACTAGTTAACAATGAACACAGGATAATTTATGCACAAAGCCTTAGCCTTCAGGAAGGAGACTAAGAAGAACATTAAATAAACTTTGGGAACTAATTCAAGCTTAAATATTGTACCTGCAACATAAATGTTAAAATCAGAACATCATAACACAAAAATGTTCCTAACTATTACAATCCAGAGCTCTCAGTAAGCAGCCTGTTGGTTTCCTCCATAACATAAACCCAATATTACGGAAATAAAGTTGACATTTTAAACGAAAGTGCTGGTGTGAAAGGAAACACTGCGAAACCCGGGAGAACATCTATGGTGCGAAAAGTGTTTTGAGTCTCCTGCACACGTCCACATCTGTGGGGGAAGAGCGGCGGCCTTCAACTGTGGACGACCTGTAGTCCTGCACGGAGACAGAAATCAACCTTGCTGCAAAACGAGCCGCTTGTTAATTGTGTGCATCAAACCTCCGGGAACATTGAGACCAGGTCGGTCGCGGGTAAGTAACGACCAGTCATTTGTGTGCTGCTGCTGCTGCTCACTGGTTTGTGGAGGGCCGGTGAGAGTGGGGGGCCAGGGGGGCCCTCGGCCACGTGGTTGGAACCGAAGGTGATCCTGGTCTTGTGAAACATGTGCGCGGCATCTGCTCAGCCTAGGAAATATTTACACCGACAAGACTGGGCAAATATGGCTTTCACACAGCTGAGCCTGGACTGAACTCGGTGAAAAGAAAAAAAAAAAAGCATTTGGTACTAAATGACCAAAGAGAACATCTTTGTTTGTGCTTAGAAACCAGGATCCGTTTCGTGGGTCCTTTATTTACTCGGCGTCTCCTCTGTAGGAGATTACCCAAAACTTTTAGGGCCTAGGGAAATTTTCTTTGTTTGTTTAGCAGAGGAAAGCAAAAAAAAAAAAATCACAAAACCATATTCACTCATACCCATTTGGTGGTGACGACGCGCCTGAAAAAAGATCCAGGAGTTGAACGACTTGAGCTTTCAGCAATAACCAGGTTTGAATGTCGCCTTCTCAAACAATAATTATTCCTGTTGTTCAACTGGTAGAAAATTTAAGAGGATTTTGAATGCATTCAGTTTTATTAACTTCCTATCCAGACCTAGAAGGCCTAGCGTCACATGCAAACTCGCTACATTCACACAGAAGACAAATGCAATCGAAGTCCAATTCATTTTTTGCCTGAAGTCGCCCGTATCAGACATTTTCATTACGATGTTTTCACCCAAAAACAATCCGATTTGTGCCACTTCCACATTTACCAAATAAAATACGCATCAGATTCCTTTCACAGCAGTCATGTCGCTTTTGTCCCGAGTTTTACATCATTGACATGCGATATGCGCTATAATTCTGATAATTGTGAAGAAAGTACGTCAGTGAAGCGCATCACATCGCAGTCTCACCACTTCTGGTCCAGACTACACACCCAAAGGGTCCAGTCAGTGTTCCGCAAAGTACCATTGCTGTTAGCTGTACTTTCTTTTTTCCTAAACTTCCTTCGCCTTATGATCACGTGGCAACACTGTCAAACTTTTAAAATCGATCCATAGACGACGGCATCTATTATCACTTGCTCTTCACCTCTGGGGTCGCTCAGGGGTCATAAATCGTTCACATCGAGACCTGCCGTCTTAGCAACGTAGTCTTCCTACCTCCAATTTGTCCCAAACCTTGGCGGAAACGCAACAAGTGAAGGCTGAATCAAATATGAGGAAAATGGCTAAATAAAAGTCCTTGTCTGCGTCTCTCCTCAATGTTTCTGTATCATCAACCAGGCAAAAGTAACTCCACCTTTACAAGTTGCATCAGGCGAAGACAAAAAATCCAGTTTGGAATTTGGCTTCCTTAATATCTTGAGACGCCGCAGCAAGCAGGAGCAGACATGCAAATAACGAAGAGTAAACCTATTAAAATGTAAAACATGTGATGATTTATCTGCGGTTGAAGGAGGATAAAAGGAACTTAATTTTGGAGAAATTTTGGCTTCGGGTATCTTTTTTTTTTTTTTCTTTTCCCTTTTTTCCAATCTCGCCATCATCAGCAGGATCCATCAATGAATAAAACGCGTCCGTTTTGTAAATTTGCAACAGGAAGTCGGCAGAATTGTTCAAGGCCACGCGACGACAGAAACAAAGACGACTTTTTCTTCTTTTTTTTTTTTTTATATCCAAGTAAACACATTGATGATCCATTTATACAAAAATAAAAGTGCATCGACAACATAAATTAAGTTAGATTCTTCCTGACGATCTATTTTATATAAACTCTTAATTCACACCTGTGGATTACATTTTAAACAGTACACAAGACCATTTATGCTTAGACCAACTATAAGACCCCAACTGGGGTCAAAGGTTTCCCTTGATGAGAGCCTTAGCCGTTCCTCGTGTTAAAGCCTTGCTGCCGTTCCCCCCAGTCGGAGGAACCTGCCCTACATTGGCGAAGCGCTGACAGGCGATCCAGAAAACACGACGTGCATTTAGGTGCATCGCCGAACGAGGACGTCTCATCTTCACAAAGAAACAAGGCACACTTCATTTCAGCTGTAGAAAAACCCACTGGGGATGTTGTTTGTTTTTTTTTCCCTGGAGGAAAAATTATGCAAGCAGAGCTTTTTTTTTTTTTTTTTTTTTTACAGGCTTGTGTACCACATGAATGAGTGCAATCATTTCCCAGCTCTTGGCTTGAAGCAACAAGCATAATGGGAGCAAAAACTTGAGTGCAGAGAAAACAAAAGATGCAGACTCGCTCGATAACCCGGCACAGGACTGAAGCCTAAAACTCCGGCTTTTGTTGTTTTGTTTGCTTGGATCCATTACGACGGCTCGTCTCGCAGACTCGTGTGCAGCTTGACTCCGAACATGGCCTCCCACTGCGCCCTGACCCAGGACAGCAGACCCTGGAGGAGCTCGGCGCTCTCCGTGCGCACGCACCACGTCTTCTCCTGCTTCACGGTCTGCAGAAAAACACGTGAGAACACAACACAGACTTTTGAGCTTTCAGAACATCCAGAACTCAAGAAAATTGCCAACCGAATCGGAAAGACGACCCAAAAAAAAAAAAAAAAGAGAGAAAGAATAGAGAGTTAAAGCGAGGACGCTCCTGCGACCTCGGTCGACCTTGCTCTTCATCGTTTCTCTCCGCTGAAGCGGAAGAGTCCGAGCGGCCGGCCGCCGTCTTCTCAGGACGGACTAACCTCGTCGTAAAGCTTGAAGTCCATCCTGAGCGGGTCCGAGGCCCACAGCAGAACCGAGCTCACGCAGCTGATGGGAAGCGTTTCCAGGACGGCGACGCTCCCGCTGCGCGCCCGGCTGTCCTCGGGCGCCGCCGAGACGCTTTTCCTCCATTGGTGATCTTCGTCCAGCAGGTAGAGGGTTTCTCTGGTGGCCAGCACAGTCTGAGGCAGCCACAGCTCCTCTACGGAAAACAGTTTTAAACAGAGTAGGAGTGGCGCGTTAATGTAATTGTGCATTTATGGTGGTACCCAGCATGAATGTTTGTTTTTCTTTTTTGTCAAGTCTGAATAGCGTTAAGCAAAGATTTTCCATTCCTGTACCTTTTGTTCAGTTGTTTTAACTGATTATTAAAAATAGATTTTTTTAAAAAAGACTTATTTTACTATCAGTCTTCATGTGAAATAGAAAAAAATGTGCTTACAGAATTTTGCACTAGATGCTACAAAACAAATATCAAAGTCAAATAAGGTTGTGAAGCGATTTCTATTTTTAGATTTTTGATGTCTGAATAAAGTCAAGAATACAAAAAAAAATTTGACATATTCTATTACCTAAAAATTAACTAAAGAGTTCTTTTTTTATTTTCTGAATATCAATTAAACAACTGAACAAAAGTGCACAGACCTTCCAGATTCAATATTTCATCGGTACGTCACGAAGCATTCATGTAGTCAGGTTTTATTACGTTTTAAATCCAGTTAAAAAAAACTTTCAAACAGATATTACTAACAATCACATTTTTATTTCACCTTAAAGTGCATTAAAGTCCATGGATGAACTTACAGATCTACGTTAGTGTGAGATTTAGCATTTGCTGCATTTAACGGAGAAAGGAAATGAGATTTTTCAGTATTTGAGCTGGAGGAAAGAGGAAATTGCGAATCTTTATAGCTAATAAATAAAGAATGTGTAAAATTGACTATTGAGGGTTTCTTTCTAATCAAAATGGCCAAATATCAATGGAAAAATATGAGAATTTACAATTTTCAATTCTAATAAATTGTGTTTTACTCTTATGTAGGAATTAGAGCATCTAGCCGGGCATATTTATTAACGTAAATGTGTAAATCTATCATTTTTTCCCTTCGGTTTGAGTTATTAATCTTACTGTAAAACCCAACCACCCTTCCGCTTGCTGTCATATTTTGAGCGTCAAGACGCAAAAGAAATTGTACGTTTGAATACCTGAACCTCTTAGAAGTAACAGTTACGGGTCAAATGACGTTAAGAGCTTCCTCTCGTAGCTTTAGCGTTGCATGTCAGAGCTGGGAAGAGGCGGGGGTAAGAGGCAGGTCGGGATGTGTTCAGGAGCCAGCTGAAATTCCTTGGACAGGCAGAGTGCGCCGGGCTGCCGTGCACCCTGCAGCCCTGACACATTTGGTCCCTAACCACATGCATGCAAATACAGTCATCTGTCAAGCCGCTGAGTCTAAACAGTATATTTCTGCCTCATTTATTGGCAAAGGTCAGCGGGGCTCGCTGACAGGCGGCTCACGTCAGCGGCTGGCCACAAATCACCTCCTGTTTTCCATATTTTTTGGCTCCGTCTGCAATAAGTTGGAGGGAAATAAAATAATGTATCCTTTCTTTGTTCGTGAGCCTCTTTATTGAGTCAATTTCAGGATTACGAAGGATCACCGCAGCGTCCACCCAGCTGGTCTTTTTTCCTCCGTGTTCCTTTGGGTTCCCACACATTTTTCATGACAACGTTCCACACGTTTCCACTCCCAGGTTTCCAGAGTTCTAATGAGTTTTGAGGCCGAGTTCAAAACGTGAAATAGAAAAGTTCACTCTGAGTTTATGGTAGGGATTTCTGCAGTGGGCAGGATTCAAATATGGAACCTGGGAAAACTGGAGACTGGAAGGAGGGAGAGAAGGAATGATGGAGGGATGAGAGGGGTGTGTTGGTGGGCAGCTGGATGGTTGGATGGATCCATCACACCCACACATTATCCATCCAACCATCCAACAAAACCATTCATCTATTATTCTACCAACCAACCATCCATTCGTCCATCCTGCATCCAACAAATCTTCCATCCATTCCAACCAACCAACCAACCAACCAACCAACCAACCAACCAACCAACCAACCAACCAACCATCCATCCTGCATCCAACAAATCTTCCATCCATTCTAACCAACCATCCATCCATCCATCCTGCATCCAACAAATCTTCCATCCATCCATCCTGCATCCAACAAATCTTCCATCCATCCATCCTGCATCCAACAAATCTTCCATCCATCCATCCTGCATCCAACAAATCTTCCATCCATTCCAACCAACCAACCAACCATCCATCCATCCTGCATCCAACAAATCTTCCATCCATTCTAACCAACCATCCATCCATCCTGCATCCAACAAATCTTCCATCCATTCCAACCAACCAACCAACCAACCATCCATCCTGCATCCAACAAATCTTCCATCCATTCCAACCAACCAACCAACCAACCATCCATCCTGCATCCAACAAATCTTCCATCCATTCCATCCATTCCATCCACCCACCCACCCCCATGTTTTTCAGTTTTTATACTTTGTCATTTGAAGTTCTATGAAGTTGTAGTACTATTTAAATGTATTTAAATGGATGCTAAATATAAAAGTATTAAAAACACACAAGCTTTAACATGTCGTCATGGTTTGTGACTTCACTGTAAGCCTGTACATTAAATTTTGCCTCCATTGGAGGAAATCAGCAATAAATGTCACAGTTTTATGTCAAATAATTGTTGCAACGTGGAAAAAGAACAGTTCAAATAAATCACTAAGAGCCCAAAATGCATATATGTATGCCTGTGATGGTTGAGGGTAAACCTACTGGCCAGAACTGTGTACTCGTCTGCAGTTAATTCAACGGGGTTTACCCAGAGGCAAACCTTGCATGTCGATGCACTTGACGTGCGTCCTGAAATCTCGCTGTTCCCATAACAAACCAACATCTTGCAAATGGGCCTCAGAAACAGAAGAAGTACAAAAAAAAAAAAGCCACTGATGAAAGCAGATTTCTCTGAGTGATAACAGAGGAGATATCTGGCAGAGCCAGAGCGCTTTGTCTGAAGATCGTTAAAGGTTTGAGGGGGGAGGAGGGGAGAGAAGTCACCTCGGCGGACAAAAGCCAGGATGTAGAAGAACTGCAGCTGTCCGTCCTCCACATCTGCCTGGATGTCTTCGCACACCAGCGGCCTGACAGATCAAAAGAAGTGCATCATAAATATTCAGACACGTCCCACAGATTCCTGTTCTAAGATGAGGAGCTGGCAGGTGCTGCTACGTCAGAAAGATGTCGGCACCAAAGCGGTGCGGCACGAATTCCGCATTAACTGCAGAACAGAGGGGATAATTGACATAATAACGGCTGACGGGACGTGTGTTGCGCAAACACTGGGAAGTGTGTTTTCAGACTGTGCTTTGCTGCCTCGGGTACACATGAAGGAGCCGCTTGGGTTGGGCTTATTTTTTATTTTTGTTTTTTCGCCTTTTGACGATTGAGCCGAGGAGCTAAAACCAGATGAGACGCTGAAAAAATGTCCGGCATCCGTGGTGTGTTTGTACGCGGACGCTCCAACGGGCTCCTCGGGACGCGGGGCTGGAATTCATCTGTCAGAAACTCTAGAGAGGTCAGGGGGCTGTTCAAATCAAATGAAATACCTTTCCGTCAAGCCTGCTTTGTGAGTATTCGCAATCTGTCAGCAGGAATAAAACCTTCGATTGTCACGAGATGTTGAACTTTTCTTCCCTGAAATCATACTTTTATGATTAAAAATCCTCCCCCCCCCCCCATCTCGGAAAAACAGGAACGGCAAAAAAAAGCTAGAGGGAAAAAACAAACCCATAATTAAAAGGTGTAAAAAAAATTATTGGTGGCGATTACAAACTACTCAGGGGGGGGGGAAGCAAATGCTGCACAATTTGCAAGGGGAGGCACATGTTACCAATTAAGATGTGGTTTACCAGCTAATTTAGTGAGCCTGTTTTACCAAACGAAGTCTGAGAAAAGCTGATTGTAATCAAATAAAGATGTGTCAGAAATGCGCAGCTTTGGAACTTCTCCCCTTAACCTTCATGGCTTGACCGCATACAAATGTGCGCAACACTGTTCACACCACATCTTTCAGCGTTGACACAAATAAAGAGTCGAGAGACGGCGGCGGGGCAGGCGGCGCTGGCAAACGCATACCAGAGGTGGTGCTGGGCGGACAGCCTGGTGGTGGAGATGGACTGCAGCCTGCTCTCAGATTTGTGGGCCATCTCACGGACCATTCCTGGAGGAAAGAACGAGAGAAAGTTGTTATGGTCCTGAAAAAAAATCCAGACTTTTCTTCAGACCTCAACTATTTTAACCAGTTCATGGAACGCTGAAGACGTTCCTCCTGGTCCTGTCCTGGGACGTCTTCTTGTCCCATTGAAGAAAAGCATCATGACAGTGACTTGGCTTATGGAAAACCACGAGCCAGACTTCATATTTCACTTGTTGCCACAACGGCTTTCTTCAGAGGACAGATTTATGGAGTGTTAGACTACTGGTGTCTTGACAGGACCAGTAGCTGTCAAGAAGTTCTCTGCCCAGACTAGCCGCCATTTCCTGTTGGACTATGGGAAGATATGGGAGTACCCAGAGAGAACGACAGCATGCTAAGTCCACGTAAGGGTTTGAGTTAGAACCTTCGTCTGACCCCACACCAAGATTCATATTCAGAACTTTCTCCCACGGAGCAACTTATGAACTTGTATCTGCAACATCTCCTGTTTAGATACACTTAAATTAATCTTAATTTAAGTGCAACACCCGATCTACCAATGCCTACACAGACCACCCATTCATCCCAACCAACCAACCTTCTCTATTAATCAAAATATGTTTCATCATAATGTTTTTTAGGCCGTCTATTCCTTTAAATCTCTTCCTTTACTGTTTGCATATTGTGCTTCAAGAACAACACGGCTTTGGTTCTGAGGATTTGACGTTTTGAGAAAAACAACGCGACAGTCATACACTCGAACATACAGTACGTCTCGCTATCGTGACATAACAAAGTTCTGTCTCAGAGATGTGCAGACATGTATATTTGCATTTCTGTGACATCGTTTTCTGTCCAGAATTCCAAAGAAATCCCAGATTTTCCTTTCCAACTCATTCGGCTGCCTGAACTCAGATGTCCGGATTTGGTAGCCTTCTGAAGCCAATCGGGTTTGTTGTTGTGCGATCAGCCACTATCTGGATATCATTTCATTTTCCATCCTCTGTAATGAACTGCAGCCCTAAATCAAACTTACATTCTTCTCTAAATATTGTGGAAAAGCGGAGTGTGTGCTTTTGTGTCCTCAATGGAGCATTCATCACTCAACCAAATATTCCAAAACAATTCCAAAACCAAAGAATGGAAGGCCTGAAGTATGAGATCTCCGAGGACGCATCTAGAAACCAAAAGATTTATTAAATAACCACAGGACATTTAAAGAAAATGCCCCACATTCCTTTTGGAAAACATCTAAAGGTTCATGGATTTGCCAGAAAAGTGAGCAGCTCAAACAAGAGATGTCACACACACCCGTCTACTAACTTTCACGAGACATTCGGGTTAAGGTGAGACATTTCAGCGCTGTTTACATTCACCAACCCGGCAAAAGGGAACAAGCCAAGAAAACTAAACCAGAGTGTGAAAGCAGATCAAGGAACATCATACCCCATCATTCACGGGGCGGAGGGAGCCCGCAGACAGAAGCGGCACTCCCGACTGACAGACCTTCTGCTATTGTAACTCCAACAAGAAAGCCAACTCCAGTTGCAGGTGTAGGGTTTCAGCTCCATTGAGTCCGTGGGTGGGAAAAAAAAATGCGGCGGTGAATAGGATCCGCTGGGTGACGCCGAGCAGGCGTCAAATGTCGGTGTGAGATTAAGGGTGACAACAATACGGGGTGGAGGAGGTATCAATGGACATGAAGGAGGAGCGACGGGGAGTGGGACGGTGGCAAAGTTTGGTCTGCTTTAATCTTCTGACGACAATCAGAAGGAAAGAATCATTTTTGTAGTAGAAAAGGACATTTAAAAAAAAATATATACATATATATATGTTTGTATACTCATAATGTGGTTAAGAAAGGCAGAGTTCATTCCCAGGACATTGACTCTTTTATTGGCTTGGATCTTTAAATTAAGGCTACAAGTGATTCTGGTAATGCTTGGTTTACCAAAAAGAAGGAAAACGCAAACAAGTGTTTGAGTAATAATGAACATGTGTGAACTGTTTCAAAAATCGTTCTCAGTGTAAGCATCTCAAGCTAGCAACAGCTGTTTTTTATTAAAAAAAAGAGTTAACATGTAGTTTTAAAAAAAGGCCAAAGACTGAACCAAATGAATAAAATCCAAATGAAGTTTTCATCTTTTTTTTAAAACTGAACAGTACACTACAGCATTTGTACTGTGAAATACGAATAACAGTACAATAAATGTTACTGCACTAGAAGAGAACCAATAGGACTGTACTGTCATTTGTTCTGTGCTGCAACAAATGCAGAAAGAAGAACCACCAGAATTGTGGTTTTAAAGTCCAGGAAGGAGATTAGATATACAAGTCATAAGAATATTCATCAGAATGTCAAAGACGGGAATTATTCATACATTCAAATAAATATGCTTTCCTTGCTGAATAAGCTATTTGGGTTTCTGCAAAATGCTATTTTAGTTAAGGCTTTCCTTATGAAGGCACCTATTCGAATTCCAAATAGGGGCCTTTCTTCAAAATATGTTTCTATTTTTTAATATTACTGTTTTATATTATAAAACAGTAATATAATACTGTTTTGTCAAACCATAACATTTTGTATAGTATTTAATTATGTCATGTGTACCATACAGTATCACTTTGCATCATATTGTTTGGAATAATATCGTATAACATTGCAACATACTGTAGTATACAACATTATACTAAACAGTATATTGATCATGCTGTCATAATGTATCATACAACATGATACTGTATTATACTGTACAACACTTATCAACTGTATTATACTGAAAAGTATTGTAGTATACACATACTGAATCACAGAATCGTGTTACTTTTGTATATTAGTATAATTTATCTTACTGTATTGTATTGTACCACAATAATATGTTGCATAATTATGTTGTGTAATACTATACCATACTGTACTATTATATCATATTATATTTTAGCATAATGTAGCATAGATGCTATATGTTCTATTTTGTATCACATATTTACATGTGTTTTTATGGTCTATTATAGTGTATAGTGTATGTACTCTTACATTTTTATGATTGTAAAAATGAAAAAAGGACAGAAGAAAGGAGAGCTGATCCAAACGAGGCAGCTGAAAATGTAAATTCAATATTTGGAAGCGTAGCAAATGGGGACTTCACTTCCTCCACAGCCTTTGCTAAAACTAAGGCGACTACAATTCTAAAACAGCGCAGAAAACCAACGTCATCATTCACAACGTCTCTTTCTGTTCAGTGATTGGCCAGGTCAAAATTAATGGGAGACAATCCGAGTCAATGGGAGAAAGACCAGACTGTGCTGGAAGAGATAACTTTTTTTCAAGAGGAATCTCACAGGGAAGGCAGTGGACAGGCTAAATATAATCATTTGTGGGTTTTTAAAGAAATAGAAACCAACCAGAAATGGTCACTGAGGCTGATTACTATCAGTCTCCTACCTCACGACATTATCTGGTAGCTGGTTTTACAGACGCAGTAATAAATCTGTCATCTACGAATGAACCTCCCCCCAAAAAACTCATCTAGTAAGATGTTTAACCCTACATCAAAGACTAGGACAGTGATTCCCAAAGATTGTTTTCTGGGCCTCCCTATGGATTACAATAAAATGCCCAAAAAAGAAAAAAAGAATCAACCGGGCACATACATCGTTCAACCAGACATAAACCTATACACACATTTTGTTTTCAAACTCCACTGAAGTTTATTTCACACTTCAGGTTGCAACAAAACACACTACAAACCATCTTTACAGAGAAACACTTTTTGTGTAACTGATTTTTTTTTTTAATACGTCCATACCGCTTCCCGCGCCCCCCTCCGCAATGGCACTGCGCCCGCCCAGGCGGCACGCCCCACACTTTGGGAACCACTGGAGTAGGACATGCAGATAAAGAGTGCGTAGAAAGTATTCCAGGTTCAGTAATTAGTTCTCCGACATGTATGAGTGGTTAATAACTCCAGCGACACTTCAGTCATAAACGAACCCCCTGTGATGGGCCCCAGAAACAGATGCTCCAAAGTAAGTTTTCACCCTGAACCAGCTATGGTAGCTTGGTAGGTTAGCTAAATAAAAATAAAAAAACACAAACTATATCAATAAAGTAAAGTTTTTTACCAAAAAAATTAAACTTGAAGAGTCTCCCACACTGCTGACATGACGCAGCGAGACACGATGGACTGACGAGAAGATTAAATAACATGTTCACGCAGACAGTTAGCGAGGTGCCATCCAAGACTGGGATCACGCATAAGCAAAGGCGACAGGCGGACAAAGTGTTTAGAAGCAAGCTGGCAACAACTGGAGTCTGGATGGGAGTCTGGCGAGCGTCACGCTGCACACTCCCTCGCTGCCTCCAGCATCAACACCAACACCCCTGATGGGTTTTCACACGAAAGCAAACACCACACCGCCACTCCGTACGTCAGCTGGCCTCCGAAAGCCCGTTTCTGATGGGACCAATCCATCAAATCTGGGAAGACAAACTCGACTGAAAAGCAATAAACTGTCCCAAATGAGAGAAAAATAAACGGTAATGAGCCGCTCTCTGGGCAGCAGCTCCCATGTGCCACGTGTTATCGCTCGGGTTTCAGCTGAAGCTGCGTCAGAGCTGCCAGCTCCAGAAAGACGGCCTGGTTGCGACCACATCCTTTCCGTCCTCTCTAGCCAGCGAGTCCACCGTCATTCCAGCTGTGGTTTCAAACTTTTGCCCGCTGATTTAGGCGACGGGACAGGGGGCTTGTTTTGGTTAAGCGTTGCTGTGCTTCCTCTGGCGAAATCTTTCACCAGCTGTATTTCGGGTCCGTTTGGCTGACAGAACAGAGAGCCGTCGCCGTAACGACAACTCGGCTATCTCAGAAACCAACATATAGCTGACGCTCGAACCGGAAACATCTGATTTTTTTTGTCAATCTCTTAGGGATTTTTTTTTTTTTTTAAACCAAGAATTCAACAAGAGCCTCTGCGGTCTTGTTGAAGGCAATCTGGAAGCATTTTCAGCCACAATGAAATACAAGAAACTAAATGAGCTGTTTATGGATTTAGACTCTCACAGCAGAGAGGGAGCTTACACAAAGAGGGAGGGGAAGAAAAGAAAAGTTAGTTTTGTTGGAAGTGGGAAGCAAAACTGGATAGGCTTGCAGACTTAATGTTACCTTCATTTAGGCCACGCTCTACCTCCTCAGTGACACTCATCACGTTCAGCCTGCTAGTAATCAGCCTCAGTGACAGAGACTTCTGGTCTCTGCTGGGGCAGAGAGGCAGCATATTAAAAAGCGTTCAAACAGACAGACAGACAGACAGACCCCTGCACAGAAAACAATGTTTTAAAGGCCAGAAACTGATAGCGTCAGCTGGTTTTAAAAAGCTACAGTCGGTGCTATTTCGGAGTTATAGCCTGATATAGAATCGAGTGAAAAATAAAAAACAACATTAATGTGAGCGGTGGGAGCCGCAAACTGAAAAGTTGCACTTATCCAAAAGTACTAATCATAAACATTAGTTGTGCAAACACTAAACCGCGATACCAACACGGTATTTAGTAGAAGGTAATGCTAAAGTGGAAAATACAACCATGTCGATGTCCACCTTGTGTCAGTGATTCATCGTGGCTACAATATAGTATGTTGCCTTCAACAGGGTTCAGGTTTGTTATTGCACTTCAGGAAGTGATCCTTTAGAGAAAACTGAACTGCTGTGTAAATCGTCTTCACCCACTTCAAAATAAGAGCCGGAACACAAACGACTAACTACTCGAAGAATTCATTAGTTCAAAGCTACGATACAGATGTTGAACTTCATTCAACTAAAGATTATAAAACAGCCAAGTGCGCTAAACATTTGCACAGCTAAAGTGCTAAGTGAAAAATTAGCGTGAAATAACAGATTAGCTGATTAGGAGAAGTATGTCCAACATTGATTAATAATAGAAATGAACAATAAACCTTAAGACGTTTTACAATGTTCCTCTAACTATTTCATTTCTGGTGAGGAATATATTTCAACAACCTCATATTTATCAATACTTAAAACGGCTTAAAGAGCCTAATAAAGTGACTGATGTTTACCTGGAATTCAATCACTTTTCAGGGTATTTATATAAAAAGATTAACATTCAGTTTTTCGAATAGTGTTTCATTAAAAAAGGTTTAATTAAAAAATTTTTTTCATCTGAATGTAAAAAGAGGTTGCCAAAAAATGTTGATTTTTTAAAATGTAATTAACTGGTTTTTGCATCTTTGGTATATTAAGTTTCAGAGTAATGTAATCATAATTATTAAAGAGTTGTTTTTTTTGCCCCCAAATGCATTTTACATTTTTTAGAAAGAATGTGTCAAATATATTTTGCAACTTTTTGTACTTTATACAGCAACTTATCAAGGAAAGCAATCAAGTTGGTAAAAATACTGTATAATATTGCATCAATATTATACAGGACATTATAATTTTCAGGTTGACCTGAAAGTGACCTCTAACCTGTGCAACTCAACTTAAGTTTACTGACTCCTATTTAACACAAGTTTTACATTTGCTGACAACTTTCTTCTTAGAAATGTTTTCCATTCTTGGACGGAATTTTATTTATTTATTTTTTTAACATTTAAGGTGAAAAAAGTTCTATAGTGAGCAAAGAACACTTTTGAAAACCACGGTATATTTGTGTTTTCCATGTTTGCTTCGTTCAGAAACAATCAGATGACTTTTCCATACAGTCCAGAGATTTCCTGTTTTGTTCCCAACCTTCACATTAATTTTCCATATTTCCACAGACATTCCAAGTCCGAGCCCTTCCCCCCTACTGTCTAATAAAACGTTTTCCTCCCTCTCCAGACAATCCAGTCTGGGCAGGATGTGCTCAGTCTGAGTGATGCCACTGCTGCAGTCTGCCGTCGGAGCAGGTTGGGTTCCCTAAGCGGGAACAAGCTGTTCTAACCGCTGACGGAAGCATTCCCTCCTAACCAGAACACAGGTTCTGGAATTAGCGTTTGGTTTTACCTGTTAGGAGGCCAAAGAAACGCTTGCAGCGCACGCTGTCCCTGACGAGGAGAGTATAGGCCACGCCTCCATCTGCAAACTCCATGTGGATGCTCTGGGAGCCCAGGCCCACCTCCAGGTAGCTGAGCTCCATGATTGGGTAGCTGTCCTTCTTCTGCAGCCAATCGGTGAGCGGACCTCTGCTGGGAGGAAACACCGCGCTTCAGAAAGGGCAAGAAACAAACCGACGAGCCGGTTAAAAAGCCTTATGTAATATCCGACACTTTAAGGTGTGAATTTGTTGTTAAAGAACACGGAAGGCTAATTCTGAGAAAATCCTGAAAAGGCATCAGATCAAGTGTTTAAATCTGAGGGATTCATTTCTTATTGTTATGATGCAGAAGAAAAGAAAAGACAGGAGAGGGAGAGACAGCTTTGAGATCAATGTGTTTTCAAGATGTGGCCCAGAAACCTGGCCAGACTGTGCTGTGTTCATCCTGAATGGAGGGTGGGAAGTAAACTGCAGTGTGGCGCCCCCTTTTGAAAGATTGGTCATTTTTGAATAGAGTTTGTCTTTATGAGACAAAATCATCTCTAAACGTGGACCCCTTATTCTCGCAGGGGTTCAGGTTAGCGACAAACTGTGAATATATGAGACCGCCTGTAAAAAATGTGCTTCTTTTCATTAGGGGTGCACCGATTGCACTTTTGTGGCCGATTGCCAATATTTGGAAAACCCAACTTGCCCATTTTGATTTTGGCCAAAACCTATTTGCTCATTTTCAGACATTTGCAGAAGTAGATAAGATCTACTTCTCATGTGAGAATCAACCGATCGCCGATTTCTCAATATTAAGGAAGTTGAGCCAATTCATCGATTGGCGAATTTATCGGTGCACCCATAAGTACAACAGTTCAAACAACAAATATACCTTAACATCCATTGAAACACCACATTGAAAAATTGTAGCGCTATTGCAGATCATTCAGTTTTCCTTATGCCTGCTCTTGGTGGGTCAGCCAAACAGCGCCAAGGGAAATAAATGATGTTCCTGGACTGGTTGGCAAAAAACAGCCAATACAGCATGTTGGGTACCATCGTTCCTCAACATTTCAGATTTGCGACCTACAATTTTTTTTTTTTTTCTGATACTGATATGTTCTATCAATAAATCCACAAACAAGTTGGAGTTACGATCCACAAAAAGTTAGAAATGAAAAACGTGAATTAATAAACTTCAACTTTGCTAATGACTACAAAAAAAAAAAAGTTTTCTCTGCAATTTACAAATCAAATATTTACCCAAATATTAGTGGGCATATCGAAAGTTTGACAACCTTTGCAACAGAGCTGAAAAATATGTGACTGTAATTCGTACTATGGTGGCACTGGTGTGTGTATAACCTGCTTTTTTTTCAACTAAGCAAAAATGTAAATAGTTTTTGCTTTTAGTCAAAGTAAAATGGGAGAATTGTTAAGCTTTTGCCTCAAGAGCCCCTAATGCCTCCAGTACTCTTACTGTTACAGAAGTATTGAGTGGAATAATATTTCTCATTATTCCACTGAATGTCTCTTGCAATATCTTAAACTATAAACTGATATTCTAAAGGTCAGAAAGTTCATTTTTGTTGACAGAGACCGTTTTATTTGGTGTATGTTTGCAGTGACTGAAGCTGTGACTACAAGAACTTGGACGGCAAATGGGAGAATTTGCCATCCAAGTGGCAAAAGGGGAGAGCGTGCCTGATTAGCAGATGGTTCTTGTTGTTGTCAAATAGCTTTATTTTGTGAGAAAAGTCTGAAAATCAAAGACATAAAAGCAATCTAATGAATAACAGCTACCAGCAAAGGCTTTGGGGCTTTTTGAAAATGTATTTGCATGTTTAGAAAGTATGAATACAAATACAGTGGACCCTGCCAATTCATGGTTGAGTTTCGCCTACTTGTGTTTTTGCATAGATCACATTTATGATATTTGAAAGAAAATGAAACACGGGAAGCTGTAATACCTACGCTACTTGAAATTGGCTGGCATTAGCAAAACAGCCAATCTAGGAGTGCCTCTCAATTTCCTCAAGCATGATTGGCTGTACCGTCAAGAGCAGAGATGAGAAACATTGTAAACGTTAGCTTCTGTGGTAGCACTAAGATGGTTTCTCCTGTGTGTATTGGTGCTTGAACTATTAAAATAGGCAGTTCTAAGCATATTTATGGATTTTAGCTACTGGTGGGTGGTCGTGGTTCCTAACACCCATGAATATGAGGTATGCCGTTGAAAAGTATGTTTTATTCCTAATGAAAGGTTTGACCTGATTCACAAAGCTCTATATTGACCTTATTTCCAGAGTTCTTTTGCTGAGGATCACTTTTTTCCCCCCAGTTTGTTTGAACATTTTCCATATTTGACATCATTCCTTTAATCCGGAACAATCTTCAAGTTTTCGCATGACGATCCCCTAAATGTCCACCGCATGACGCCACCACCGTGCTCTTCTGTGCGGGTGTTTTCAGTGTTTCTTATGGCTGTTTTTATCTGAAACGCAAATGTCCTTCAAAATCTTTGGCCTGCATTTGTTTTGTTTTTTTTAAATATGCTTTTGTGCCACCAACAGATTCTTTCGTTTCTGCAATTCTTTTGGTTTTAAGGAATGGTTCATACCAGCGAGAAGTTATTACTAGTTTCTCCTGATTTTTTTTAGGCACAAGTTTGGAATATTTTGTGCAGAACATAAATCTCCAAAACATAGATATTTGAATCAGCAGAACGAGCATAAAAATTCCCAGTGGGGTGAATATTTTGAATAACAGAGCTCTAATCATTTCATGTTTTAAAAAGAACAAAGCAGAAACTTTGCTTTACTTACTGCACGTCTGATGTCATTTCCAGAAAGTATAGCCGCTGGTTGGAAACAACCAACAGCGAGGGAACCTCCCCCGGTTCTCCATATTTTACAGCCGACATCTGTGGATCCAAAGAAATTAAAGAGGAACATGATGTTATTGGATATTTGAGGGGGAAAAAAGGCAATAAATGACAGCTGTTTTCTTGGGTGAATATTGTTTTTCTGATAGCATCATAATAAGGCTCATTGAGCCATAATTTCAACACTAAACTATTAACATCTGTATTTTCGGATGACACCACTTTCTCAGTGGGGGTGTAAAAAACAATTTCGTCCGTTTCCCCCCCAAACAACACAAACCGCAGTCGCTGTCAGAGGCTAGATCTGCTGATTTGTTCCTCGTCGCTTTAAAGAGGCTGTCTGACTGGCAGAACAAACCGCAGCTGAACTTTAGGAAATTGCCACCAGGCTTTATAACTGAACCTTTGAGCTATTTGAGAGATAATTAATAGGACTTTTCAAAGTCAGAGATGCCATATTTCTGCTTCAGATGTCTGGAAGTAGTTTGGTTTCTGTGGCGAGGGTTTAAAAATCTTTGAGACAATGTCTTACGACTCTTCTTTTTCATAAAAACGTCTTTTCAAAGAGGAAACCATCCCCCATCTGTGTGTTCTCCCACAGACCTTGAGAAAAGAGTGAAGCTCCTCTTCCTCTTCAAAGACCTCCACATCCAAGAAAAGCTTCAGCCGATGGTCCACAGACTCGTAGTCCTCAGACAACAGATCCAAGTCATCTGCAGACACGACAGGAGATAAGTAAATATCTGATCATGTTTTATTTTTATTTATTCCCAATAAACACATATTAGACTCATCAGTAGTGGGCACACTTCGGCAAATCTGCTAATCAGATCATTTTTCCACTTCGCACCTCTTGGCTTACCCTGAATTAAATTTTCCAGCTACATTTCAGAACATTAATTTACTTCTTTTTTTTTTTAAGTTTCAGTTGAATGACGTTTTACATCTGTGCAGTCTAAAGTTTAACATCTACTGAAGCCCTGTGTGTTTTCTTAAGACTTATTTGTTATCCTATCTTATTTCCAAGCGAACCTATACTGTGGTCAATCAGGCAAAATCAGCAATAGAGTTAGGAAAAGTCAACTGTAAACTGAAACCAAGACAGAAAAGTTTGTCCCAAGGAATCACTGCCTAAAATGCGACTGTACAGGACTGAGTATAATAAATTTAATAATAAATAATAATAAAAGTAATTAGAAAATTTCTGAAGAAATTTAAATGAGGCCTGCCAAAGTGTGCCTGTCGGTTGGCACACTTCGTGGGCGTTCTGATGCTACAAATTAGCATCAATGCTAAAGTAAGCTACAATGTACTGAATAGCATGTGGAGATTGACAAACATGTTGAGTAACATGGACTTATGCCATTCAGTATGTTGAAATTAGTGTACAAGTTAAAATGAGCCAAACTGCTAACATTAGCCAAAATGCTGTCAGTAGCATGTGGAGCATCACTCCATTCAGTGTACTAAGCATGGCTAATAAATAAGAAAAATAGCAAAAAGCTTCTTTTAGGGAAAAGGCTAATGCTAATGGGGGCAGTGAAATGCAAAGGTTTGTGCTAAGGTTAATTTACTGTCTTGTGCAGCAGGGCAGTGCAATAACCTGAGAGAATAAAGATAGTAAAGGCTAATATTAGTTAGCACTACCCTGAGAGGAATATTTAGGCTTTTCTTTTGAAATTCTGTTACAAAACTTAACGCAGTGTCACTGTTGCTCCCCGTGATTAAGCTCATAATTACAATCCTCTGTACTGAATAGCTCTCTGATAGCAGACAGTGTCCATAAACAAGTTTACTAAATATTGTACAATAACTGAAAAGAGAGATGTAACTTCTATCATGAATATAGATTAGCCAGAAACCCTCCAAATTACAATGAAATACTTCTACTTCTGGTGGGCGACGGAAGTAACACCCTTAATCGTTTCCCCAGTAAGCCTCCCAGGAATAAGGTTGATAGAATGTTCAATTCCAATGGCATCAATGACATCAGCAGTTATGACGTCACTCTATGATACCACAAAGGAGTCTCTCTCTTGAATGTAGCTCGCAGGCAGCGTTTTCTCAGACCTGTTCCACAGTTCTATCGCGACAGATCACTCTTCAGAGCAAGTTCGAAATTAATTGAAACAAGCGGGATATCGATTCCAGATATTACACGCCTTTCAGAGAAGCAAGAATTTACCAGAACATCGACATGAAGCAACAACAGATTGTTTGTGAACATGAAGCTTTTCCAGCTGAGCTTTCATGGGTCGACATGATGGACCTCAACATCCAAGTCGACTTCGACGAAGTCATTTCTTTTGAAGATGACAGCGACAGCCCCATTGAGCCGGAAGATGAATCAGCAGAGATTCAGGGGGAATCAGGTCCTTCTGGCAACTTTGAGAGTCCAACATCATTGGAAGTCAAGCAGGAAACCACTCCCTCTGCTGGCTTCGAGATCACCCCCTCAGTGGAAGTTGTGGGAGAAACAAGCCAACACGTCATCGATCTCACAAAGCAGGTAGACTATCTTAAAAAAGAGTTGCAGAGTAAGATTTTTGATCTTCATGAGGAAAGAGACCGAAGGATTGCATACCAGGCTGAAGTCAAATCACATCAGGAGGAGATTCAAAAACTGCAAAATATGGTAGTAAAAGAACATCACCTGCGAGTCAAACGTGAACAAGAAAGAAACATGCCAGAGATTAAAGATGTGTCAAATGTTTCTTGCTCTTCCAAAGTTACAGCCGACAAGAGCATCCATCAACAGCTGGATTATTTCAAGAGGGAGGCTGAAAAATATGCCTCCCGCAACAAAGGCCTGATAGAAGTCATGGTAGAAGAATACAGAGTGAGACTTAAATACGAGGAGCAGCTCAAAAGTCACACAGAGCAAGCTTCCAAATTCAAAGCACAGGAGGAAATGGTAACATCTCTGCATGGTCAGGTTGCAGACCTGAAGGTGAAGTTAAAACTTGCTCTGGAAAACAACCGTCCTAGAGTCTCCACCCAACCAGAGGTCCCCCTGCAGATAGAAGGCTCCCTACGAACAGAGGAGTCCAAGGAAAGACAGACCTCCAATCAATCAGTGAGGTCTAACGAAAGACAGACCTCCCATCAACCAGGGAGGTACGAGGAAAGACAGACCTCCAATCTATCAGGGAGGTCTAACGAAATACAGACCTCCAATCAACCAGGGAGGGACGAGGAAAGACAGACCTCCAATCTATCAGGGAGGTCTAACGAAAGACAGACCTCCAATCTATCAGGGAGGTCTAACGAAAGACAGACCTCCAATCAACCAGGGAGGGACGAGGAAAGACAGACCTCCAATCTATCAGTGAGGTATGAGGAAAGACAGACCTCCAATCTATCAGGGAGGTCTAACGAAAGACAGACCTCCCATCAACCAGGGAGGGACGAGGAAAGACAGACCTCCAATCTATCAGGGAGGTCTAACGAAAGACAGACCTCCAATCTATCAGGGAGGTACGAGGAAAGACAGACCTCCAGTCAACCAGGGGTCTCCATGCATAGCGTGGCTCGGCCTTTGCACCGACCCACACCCAGGTTGCAATCAGAGGAGTTCACGCAAAGCCAAACCTCCACACAAACATGGAGGTCCGAGGAAAGACAGACGTCCATGCGACCAACCTCCACTGGTTGCATGAAGGGGCTTCATGTTGGCGTTGGCGTGAAGGCCAGTCTATGCCCGGCTCGGCCTTTACGCCGACCCACCCCCAGGTGGCACTAACCTAGGTCACTATCCAAACCTAGGTTTTGCTAACACTCGGCATTAATTGCTTGATTAATTGATCTCTCTAAATTGTCCTAAGGTGTGAATGTGTGTGTGCAAGGATAAGTGTGTTAGATGATGGATGGATGAATATTTGTTAAAAGTGTCTGACAGTAGAATATGAAACAGAGAATCTGCGAAAATGCATCTAGCTCTGCTACTGTCCAGAAACAACCAATCAGAACCAAAAGGCAAACCTTTGGTTCTGATTGGTTTCTAATGTGTTGAATGTGTCTCAGCACATTCAACACATTAGACTACTAGTGACTGCAGCTACACAATTGGCAGAAAAACACCCTAATATTATATCATCATTGTTTATAATGATTTAGAAAACAAAATGCTGTACAGGTTTGTCAAAACTATTTCGACCCACATTAGAACTTTGCATTGATTTCCTTCATTTTAGTAGCTGTGATTTTGCCTAATCCACACATTTTCAATAACCCCAAACAATATTAGTCTATTCCTAACCCTAACCCTATCTAAAACTTAATTAGCATCTTACCTCTAAATGTTACCCCTGACCCAAAGCAATGAGTCCATCATATTAGGACCAGGTTTTGGTCCTAATATGATGGAACTAATGCAGTGTTTCTCAATTCTGGTCCTCAGGCCCCCCTTGCCCTGCATGTTTCAGGTGTTCCCCTTCTGCCACACACCTGGATTGAATCTGTGGGTGATTAACATGCTACTGCAGAAGAGGTCATGCTGTTCTGAAACAGAGACACACCTAAAACATGCAGAGCAGGGGGTTTAAGGACTGGAATTGAGAAGCACTGACCTAATGTGACACTGGACATATAATGGTACGTTCACACCAAATGCGTTTTGAACGTCAGGCGCAGCTCGTTTGCATTCAAAGTCTATGTGGAGGCGCGTCGAGGGCCGTTGCGTCGCGCTTCAAGCCTCTAGAGCGGCACAATTTGAACCGTTTGGAGCGTTTGACAAATCTAGCGCATCCAACGCTTCACATAGACTTTGAATATAAACCAGACTCGCCTGACGCTCAAATCGTGTTTGATGTTAATGCACCATTAAAATGTTCAGTTCTACTGGTAACAATGACATCAGCAGTGATGACATCACTCTTTGATGCAACAAATGAATCTCTCTTGAGTGTAGCACACAGGCTGTTTTTCAGACCTGTTCCTGTTTCAGAGTTATAAGTTATAAGTTATGAATCTTCTCCAGGAGTATTGTTAAAATGATTTGAAGGCACAGAATCAGCCCAGTACAGGTTCACATTCTCAGGTTAGAGAGACTCACCTGGTATAAAGTTAATTTTTCGGTACTGGAATCACACCGGAGATAAATTAGTTTAATCAAAGTATGTCATGAATATGTGTGTATGTACTCCATCTTAAGTCCAGATCATAGTAGCATTTTTGTTGCTTTTGCCACCATTTGATGATATGCATATAAGATATAACATAAACAGCACCATTCAGAGGTGCAGTGAGTTTATAGCAGTTGTTCCACCATGTCTGTAGTTCTGACGTTCTGCCATCACTGTGGTTCTAAAGAGCAGCTCAGAGAGGCAGACTAAATTCTGTCTAACCTCGCAAATGAGCATCTGAAAGAATGGATCTAAATATGGGCGCTCTCCTACAACAGAGCAATAGAAGACATTTTGATTTCTAAACCTTAGCTGAGGTAGCTACGATCGGCTTCACATGGAAGTATCGGCTGATCACTGATCTCCCAAAAATTAAGGAAATTGGGCCCAATTGATCAGTGCACCCTTAAGTCTAAATCTTGTTGAAAATCTTAGAAGAAGCTGTTCCAGCTGCACAGAATGTGTTGACACCATTTAAACCCCGCAGATTCATAACAGCCAATTCCATAGTGATACTGGTCAAAATGTGTTATTTCTATATCAAACTAGGCACAGTTTTAGTTTTCTATGATAAAGGTGAATTACTTTTGCTTCTTGCCAAAAGAAATAGAGCTTATAGTTTTATAATTATCTTCAATTTCCATCAAAAATACAAAAGAAATCCTGGAATTTTTGTTAAAAACTGCTGTCTGGTCTGTATTTTTTGCCAAACATAAACTAGAAGACTAATGACTGAGCAGACTTTTGCCTCTTTTTCTTCAATCCCTCAAATGATATCTTCCACTTATAGTTGAGGCAGAGATTTGTGGCAGCAGTTTAAGAGCACTTACTTACATATTTCATTTTTTGTGTGTGTGTGAAACTGTAGCCAGATTTTACTGCAGCAGACCGCCGCATTAGCCAGACGCATATAAATCGGCAACAGAAGTTATCCGAGCGGTGATGAATGAGTCCAGCTGATCAGAAATGACAGGGCAGGGACCCGCAGAGGCCAAAATAAGCCAGCAGTCTTTGACTCAAACAGCACAGAAAGGTCAGACTTTAAAGGTCTTTGAACCTGGAGAGGACTGTTCCTCTAAAGGTGGAGGAGCAAACCTGCGTGCGATAAAGAGCATGAAAAAGAAGAAAAAAATCAGGCTTTTCTGAGTCACGAAAAAAACAGTTCATTCAGGCTGCGGGATGAGTCGTCTTCAGAGTGACTCTGCGGCTTCACAAGGACAGATTATACGGTACTGCCTGTACTACAGCACTACAAATTAAAAACAAAAAAAAGATAAAGAAGCTATCATTAGGACTCCTCGGCTTTCATCCCCCCATCACTTTCAGTAATGACTCCAATCTGTCTTGTTGAGAATTTACCATGTGGTTCATCCCAGAAATGGCAGACAGATGTCAGGGAGTTCGACGCGGAGGAACCCTCTGAGGATTCCTATGCGGTCCCGCTTGCCGCCGGCGTCGTTTGGATCCGTAAAAAAAAAAGCTGAGGTGAGCAGGTAGGAGCCTGTCCTCCAGCGTTCAGGAGGAACAGCAGCGTTTGCCCCTCGCCCCCAATAAAAACCCCTGGCAGGAATTTGATCCACAAAGCAACAATTACCTGCTTTGTTTGTTTCTCCGAGCCTCAGAAATGTGGGGATTTTTACATCTGTGTCGTTCCTGATGGAAGCCGTTTGCTCGTCGAGACACTTCTTTGTCTGAAGTCTAATTGCCTTTCGTTTTGCGAGATAAGACGGACTGCTCCGGGAGTTTGGCACTTTGTCTTTATCGAGTTTAATTTGAAGCTTTAATTGCTTTTTTTTTTTTTTTTTATTGGGATAATTAAAGTTGGCAAAACTTACACGGCTTCCTTAACAGCTCTAACAGCGCTGAGGGCCGCAATAAAACAAACAACCGAACTACAGCTGGACATTCTGGTTCTCTAAATCCTCAAACAAACACCTAAATAACCATCATACTGCTGTTTCTTAAGAACAAATATAAAAATTGTAAAAAGAGTAATGCTGAAGAGCTGAATATGAAATCATGAAATGTTTAGGGAACAAAATAATTGAAGTTAAAAGAAAAAAAAAATCTGTGATCACGTAAGAAAAATAAATAAATGAAATCATTAAAAAAATATTGTTGAGGAAAACATGGAATCATTTAATATTGAAGAAAATATGAAGTCACGGAATTTTCAGGAAAAAAATATTCTGGAATCAGAAAATCAGAGTCATTGATTGAGGAGTATCTGGAATTGCTTAATATTGGGGGAAAAAAATGTTACAGAATCAGTTCATGTTGTGGAACAACATTAGGTATCACCTAAACTGAAAGGACAAAAAAAAAAGTTAATATTTAGAAGACATTGAGAAAATATTAGAGTTGCACCTATTGCAGTTCTCTTGCCGACACCAATTTTTATGTCTGAAGTTTTGATTAGTACAAATACTAAAGTTATTATGGATGTTTCAGAATAATCCTTATTCAACTGATGTTCAGAAAGTGAATAATGGGTTTCGAATTTTATAAAACTGTATTTTAAAAGTCAATTATGAGAGTTTTGAAAAAGAGTATAGAATGACGGGATAAAGAGAAAAGTTTTAGACACTTAATGTGGAAGAAACACAAATTATCTAAAACTAATAGGAATCAATGATGAAAATGAAAGATTATGGAATTACTGAGTTTAAAGGAAAAATATGAAAGTAAAACATTAAAAAAAAAGACATTATGTTTCAGGTCCGTCTGTTTATCAGGCAGAGATTATTCCTTAGAGAATTTGTTCCATTAGAGAGGAAAGGAATGCTACAACATACTAACTCGTGATTCCAGATGTTTCCAGATGTTTTCTCCAACATCAAAGTGATTCCATGTTTAACAGATGGAAAAAAAAAGCACCATAACTTCCTGCAAAAGAATGTCATTTTTGAAGCGAAATGGATAAAGCAGGGTTCCTTATCTGCACAGGGATTAAAAGGTGAAATCATTGCTAACCCTTTGGGATGGATGGAGGAGCAGGTTCGGCAGGAGGCCGGGCTTGCGGGGGCGTAGCGCCGCTGACGGAGTAGTGGTAGCTTCCTGCCAGCTCCTCCTTTCCCTGGCTGTCGGTGCGGTCCGGGGCGTCGCCGATGAAAAAGGAGGTACCCTGGGCCGTGACGAAGCTCTGCTCCGGCGAGGCGGCGGCGGACTGCAGGAGGAGGCTGCTGCCGACCTGCTGCACTTCATCAAGCTGCAGAAACAAAAACCGAGATCAGAGCAGGAACTGGAACAAGAGAGCAGCGTGTTAGAGAGGAGGACCTGCTCCGCACTGCCGCCGCTCTGTGGGAAAAAATCCAGAGGCTGTAGTTCATGTTCGAGCCGCGGCGAGCCGCTGATGGGCGTACTGCTGCAGGGCGCCGCCTGATGGGCCACCTGGACCACATGGTCACTACCACACTCTGGACAAACGCACACTGCTCCTGCACACACACAGCAGAGCAACCCGCTGGAGACATGGCAAACACGAAGAAAAACAACAGCAGCGCCCCACTGAGAAGTGGAACTGAAATGTATACTGAGCAACATTTCAGACAAAAAAATTGGTATCAGCCAAAATCGCAATTGGCAGGTCAGGCTTTTTAAAGATCAGTAATCGGCGATCGGCAAGAAAACTACAACCGGTGCACCCTTAGTTATTATCGTTCCGTTCAGTAGATTTGTTTGCAGTGTTTTTGCCCATTAGATTGAATAAAATATTATACAACAATAAGAATCCAGCTTTTGTAAGAGAAATATGAAATTCAGCCAGTAGAAGGCTTCTCATAAAAAAAACAGCTGTAGCAGGTGTTGTGGTGGTGCAGGGGTTAAGCACAGCCCTCATAAGGAGGCATTAGTCCTCGACACGGGCATCGCAGGTTTGATTCCTGGTCTGGCGAAGTTTGCTGCATGTCTTCCCTCTCTCACTTTACCTACTTTCCTGTCTTAGAACTTTCAAAAAAAGGCCTCAGCCCCCAGCTTGTGTCTCTTAGATGGAGTCACTAACAGAGCTGCTGTTGTTTTCACCTTTTCTCAGTACTTCCTGTGAGTACACCTGCTTGTTGCTTTATTTTTAATGAAGCTATCGTCATTAAGCATCAACATTCTCTTTCTTTACGTGTCTTTTTTTTCCCCGCTGCGATGCGGAGTGGCATTCTTCTCTCCAACGCTTTTTGTTTAGCGGAGCTGTGGCGCAGCCCGCCATGTGCTGACCTTGTCCTCGGCTTTATCTCTAGCTGGAACCACAAAGCCTGCTGAGCCCAACACGGTTTGAAAACCTGGCTGTTTCTGACAGATTTAGAGACGTTCAAGAGCAACAGTTGCCATGTCCAGATCCATGATGAACTTGGACGACAACTTGCTGATAAGTTTTTTCTCAGATCTAGCAACCTTTGATCAACTACTTTAATTTCTGGAAGACTTTTACGCCAGTTCAAATATAAGTCTCATGTTTTTTTGTTTTTTTTCTGTTTTGGCCTGACCTCAGGATAGGGACTGGCTATAGGTTGTCGTTTCAAACCAATGGCTCGAATTGTGCTCATTTATTGCTTCTTTTTCATACCACTTGTATCTGTGGAGCCTGACATGCCAAACTGCATATCAAGATTTAGAAATAAAGATACAAAAAGAAATTGGATTTGGCTAAAAGCGAAATGGGCTGGTCAGATCATACGATGCTAAAAGAATCATCACAGAACCGTTTTAAAAGAGAATTTGGGCCTAGTCAAAGTCCAGATTTTGCTCAGATCATGTGGTGTGACTTGACGTTCCAGAGCCGATCTCTACAACCCTCACCTGAAGTGCCATTGTTATAATCTGCCTCCGTTTGCTCCTCCCTGTTCCGTCCTTCCTCACCGTCCCGCAGCATCACTCCCACTCTACTCCCACCGTCCTCCTCTTCACCAGCTGCCAGGTGAGAGCTGAACTCTGACCTGCAGCGGAGGCACTGCAGGAGGGAGGAGGAAGGACCGGATTTAGAGTCCCGCCGCTGGTTCTCCTCCAGCACAGCGGACAGGATGTCGCTCAAAACCTGCAGGGGACATGATTCATCATGGTGGACTCGGGCCAAAACTCCAGCCTGTACATTGAAAACCTGCATGCTGGAGCGCAAGTCTTGAGCTGCTTTTAAGTTTTAAATGGCTCATATTTTCTCTTCTGGAACATGTGGTCATAAACACGAGTCAGAGAAACAAATCCAGATCACGTGAGTAAGGAGAGTTAACCTGTGCAGCCTGATGGGGGTCGTCATCTAGCAGGACGTAGGACCGCCTCCGTTTGGACTTGGCAATATAGTCGAAGTGAAGCTCCACAGCAGGAAACGGCTCCATGGCGTCCTGAGGAGGAGAAAGCAGAGCCATGTTGGGACCATGCCGGGTTGGAAAGACAACAGACGTTCGCAGAGTGTGGAGTGTGGTTGTTTCAGTTGAACATCCTGATTCATTGAATATTACACACAAATATTAACCATCAGGTCTTTCTAAAGGTGAGGGTTCTCTGAAGGGAGAGAGGGAGGAGAAAAGGAAGAAAGGAAGGGAGATAGAAAGAAAAGAAAAGAAAACAGGAAGGAATCAAGGAAGGAAGGAAACAAAGAAACTAGGAAGAATCAAGGAAAGAAAAAGTATAGAAGACCTATAGAAAGCAAGAAAAGACAAAAGAGGAAATAAAAAAACAAAATGAAAAGAAGGAAACCGACAGCTGGAACATAGCATCTGGTTATCAGGAAAGTGTGTAGAACCAAATGTTCTTCTGTTTTCTGTTTTCATATTTCTCCACATGTAGAAAGTAGTAATGATCTGGGATGACATTCCCAGATCATCCCAGACTTCTGACAGTTGTAGAACAGAGAGAGTTGAAGTGTTTTGTCATAATGGAGGAAACCAAAGCAACGTGCGGCACGGCGTTGGAGGGAAGCAGAGGTTCAGGATGGATTGGCAGAGTGGGACCGGTGGTGGGCTCACCTGTGGGGTCCAGATGGCCTGTGTGGTCTGGACCCGGGCCAGGCTGTCCAGCTCCAGCCGGGACATCTCCACGCCGCGCTGCGGGTCCACCTCCACCAGGACGCCGTGCTTCACCCGCAGAAACACTTCCATCCTCTTCCCCTGCTTACCTTCTCCGTCAGCCTCCTCTCCGGTGGGGAGGATGCCGACCAACAGGGGGCGACACAGGTCAACTGGAGAGACAATGGAAAGAACCAGACAGCGGTTGAATATTAAGACTTTCTGTCAAATTAGAATAAAGCTGGAAGCTGGAAGCTGTTCTCCAACATTGGGGAACCTGTACAGGCCACTGCTGGAAGAAGACTTTTACTCTCAAAAAGTACAAAGAAGTCGGAGACAAACCCCAGTGGAAAGTGGAAGAGATTCTGGATGAGTTTCTCTCCTTACCTCCGATTTCATCTTCTTCTTCTGGGTTGGTACCGCCACTCGACACCCTGGCAGACCTTTGGGAATCGGGGCTGGACTGGTGAGAGTCGGCCGCCTCCTGCTTCCCCACCGGGCCGTCCACGGTGCTGGCCTCCAGAGTGGAATCGGTTTGCTGGCCGCTCGGACTCAGCCACTGCAGCGTGGAGTCTGTCTCCAGATCGTTTGGCTCCGGGGACAGCAGTGGCGGCGGTGGGAGAACCTCTGGGACCTCTACAGCAGGCCCAGGATGGCTGGGTGTTATGGAGGTGCTGACGCCGTTGGTTAGAGTCTGAGGGATGTATGGGCTGCTGATGGTGGTGGGAGCCCCTCCATCTAGATGGTGCTGGTATCTCAGCCAGTCTTCCCCAAGCTGGTCTCTGAAGCTGGACATGCGTTCGATCTCCTGTTGGTGAGGCAGAATAATGTCTGGTGGAGAGACGTTGGAGAACAGTCAGTGTGTTAGATATTTCTCCAGTAGCTGCTGAAAAGGCAGTAGTTAACCAACCCTGTGCAGAGGAGAAGGGTCTGGGCTTGTGATCAGTATCACTTGGTTCTGATATGCTGGCTCTCCGAACTTTGACCTTACTCTGAAACACCAAACACAGTTTCAATCGCCGTTGGGTTTGTTTCTTTACAAAATGGCTCCTGGATTCACTCTTACTCTGGACTTCTTCTTCCTAAACCGGGACATCCCAACTTCGGCGGCGGTCAGGCTGTCACTCAAATCCCCCGCCCCACTTGACGGCTCCTGATTGCTGCATTCAGGTGGATCGCTGGTTGGAGCCACAGACGTCTGAACCTGGATGATCAGCTGACCTGCTTTGGGTAGAACCTGGAGAACAGAGAACCGTTGCTCATAAACACACTGAACTCTCACTCTCTTCTACACAATGCCTTCTGCTCCGTTCATTTGGACATATCTATTCTGTCTTGTCTCTGATGTCTTTCGTCCCACTGTTCTCCAGAGAAAACCTTCCAAATCTTTACACGCTCTGCCATGTTCGCTGAACTTTCAAGACAAATCACAATGTCATCTGAGAAACATGCAGTTCAACAGAACCTATGCATTTTTCCTATCAAACCTCCTAGAGTCCGTTTTGGCCAACGGTTAACTGTAAATGTTAAACTTCATGATGATTATATCCGATTTTTACAGATATTTCTTTCCATGATGAATGGATGACTGGAGAGACAATTGGATGGAAGGATGAACTGATCCTAGCCTGTCTCTGACACATGAAGACTGACTTCAGAGTCAGAATCCTTCCCTGGTCCCCGGGGGGAAGCTCACATGTTGCGGCTGCAGCCAAACACCCAGACTTACGGATAATTCAGAGGAGGACAGTGGGGTTCCATCCAGCCTCATCTAGAAACAGACACAAAAATGAGTTTTTATGATGGAGCAAAAAATAAAAACGGTTCGGTTTCAGGCAGCGTCTCACTCTGAGGCTGGCGGCCTTCGGGGACAGGTGTGGCACGGTGCAGGTGCGGTGGCTCTTCTGGAAGTACAGCGGGTTTCCCTCCAGGTTTAGCTGCAACAACACATCATCACATGATCCAACATGGGGCTGGATGAGGCTGTGGGGTTAAAAGTAGCGCCTTACGCTGGTGAGGCCGTGCAGCAGGGAGAGAGGGGCGAGTTGGGCGTGCTCCAGCAGCAGGTTGTAGGCCAGGTCTAAATGCTGGAGCGAGGACAACTGCTCCACACCTGCACGAAAACAGGGAACAGAAACAAAACTTAAGAGCTGAACACTGGTTCTGGTGGTTTATTTTTATTTCTCGTATGACATCACCGCCTTGAATGGGCTCTGTGACCTCATCAGCCAGCCTCTCAGTCTGGCCGGAGCCGCTTGAGTTTCAGGGCTAGATAAGAGACTCCACGAGTAATGCCAGCACTCTTTACCGTTAATGGTTTCCAGTTCGTTGTTCCTGAGGATGAGCGTGTGCAGCTTGGCCCTGGCGCTGGGCCCGAGTGTTGGCGCCCTCTGCAGGCAGTTGTATCCCAAGTTTAAGTGTTCCAATTCACTCAGAGGCTAAAAAAGACAAAAGAAAAAAACCTATATATTCGCTTCTAAAAAGCAATGGAGAAATGCTCAAATGAAAAAACATTCTACCTTTAGGAATTCTCCGCACTCTTGAATCTTGTTATGGCTCAGATCCAAGGATTTCAGGACGTTTAGTAAACTCTACGAGACAAAGCGGCAACAGTTGGAGTGTGACAGAGGATGCTGACTGTAGTAAGGGTTGAGACATGAGGGTGGCTTGCTCTCACTAGTGACTGGTCGAGGCAGACGATGGAGTTGTAGCTGAAGTTGAGGGTGTGGAGCTCCAGCCAGGTCAGCGCAGAGCTCAGGTCACCTCCACACAGAGAGAGCAGCTCCTGGGAAAAGGCAAAAACACACAGTTGGGGCGTGCTGTGGACCTCTCCTCACCCTTCTTTCCTGTCTGCCTACTGTCGCAAAAAATACGAGCCACTAGCGCCGCAAAAAGCTCTTCGGAGATGGAAAAAAAAAACAGACAGTTGCTATGGAGACGGACACGGGAAGCTGACAACCCAAACTACACGTACCTCCAGGGAGTTGAGGCTCTTTGAGCAGGTGAAGACCTCAAGCTGGGAATAAACTCCTCGGAGTCCCTCAAGGAGGTGCGCTGGGATTCTCTTCAGCTGGAGGAGAACAAGGAAAAAAAATACATCTACAACTTTAAAGAGTTCTACTTAAATTCTTAGGGTTTATACATCGGACTATAAATTAAATTGGGTCCGTTGCCTCCTACTATAAACAACAGTTTGCTGGAGTTCTGTTCCATTCCTCCTGACAGAACTGGTTCTAAAACATTAACTTTGTTGCCTTTAAGGTACTTTATAATTTATTTGGCTGTTTAATGAAAGTCACTGTAAGTCTGGAAGCTTTGATCTAACTTCAACAATTTCACATAATGTTCAATCCTCTTGCCATTTAATAAACTCTTCCAATTTTTACTTCATGTATCCACATAGTTTCTCCCTGAGTTACAAATTGCAATCTGGATATTTTGGTTTGCTTATTGTAGAAGCAGATTCATCCTCTCTGAGCGGTTTTTCAGGACATATAAGACTGACTTCGTAATGGATGGTATTTGTATTTGTTCTGGGGTTGATACTTGGAACCAAAACACATCTAGGGATAGAACAATATAAAGAAGATCTGTTATTGGGGTATTTTTGTTGCATATTGTGATGACGAGGTCTGTGATCGGGATACAGTAAACCCAAAGCGGCTAGGAACCATAGCAACCTGCGCATAGCTGAAATATGAGGATACTTGAGACCCACTCTAATATAAAAACTTATAACTGCCTATTTCGATAGTTTAAACACCAAATATACCTCAATATGCATTAATACACACAGTAGCTCATAGTTCTACCGCAGACGCTTTCGTGTATCTGCTTTCGGAGGTTCAGCCAATCGGCACCAAGGAAAAATAATGCTGCTCCTGCCAAAACCACAATCTTAAATATTTATGAACTACTAATTGAAAGTCTAAAATGATTTTAATATTCATATTAAGTGTGTGTAAACTTTGCACAAGAACTATGTGCAAGTGTAAAATTAAAGCTCAGATTTTACCTCTAAACACTTGAGCGACTTGAAAGGGAAGATTTTGACTGCTGACTCCAGCCTCACTCCAGGCAGACGGATGAGCTGCAAGAACACAAATATAAGGTGAGCAACAGGGTAATATTTACATCTTAATGTCAGACTTTTGCTCTAGTTGGACGATGGACATGTGCTGTTCAGTGCAGAGCAATAACTTGTTTGTTTTTTTTACAATGTGGGAGACAGAATTTAGACAAAAATTAAAAGAATCCATTTCTTCAACCACATGAGCAAGAGAAGAGGTGAATGTTTGCTTTACTTGCAGAAAAGAAAATGGAGAAAATATCTGCTCGTTTCTGTTCTTATACTTTCAATAAAGCAAACGCTTGAAATCGTCACATTTTAATGAACACCAGGGGGCAGCATAGCACTGACTCACCCATGTCTATTGATGGACTGTGCTTTGACCCAACCAGATGAAGTAAGATTAGTCAGGATTAACTCACTTCATTAGTTTAAAAGAGATAAAACACCTTTATCTGACAAATAGCTGCAAACAGTAATTTGCATACTATAAAAAAAAGAACATTTTCAACTGTAAAAAGTCAAACAAAATTCCCAAAATTTAATTTCAACCCTTAAATATCAATAAGCACCATTAATATGTAATTGGCCCACAGCATGACAGACTAGGGAGCTTTTCCTCATACTGATCCTTAAATTCACGCCAGCTGTAGTCAGTCTCATAAAAACTTGGTCCAGTCAAAGCCCAAGTTAAAGATAGAGTTTATGGAAGCTGGGTGGCCTCAGAGATGCTGTGCTTGTGCAGCAGGCTTCTTCACCTTGAGAGAGAGCGTCTTCTGCAACACATCGAACAGGAACTGCAGCTGCAATAGCGAGGACGTGTCGGCCGGATGGGAAGGAAGCGCCAGGAAGCCATGCTGCTGGCTCCTGGACAACAAATACTGCTCAAAGAGCCTGGTGAGCTGCTGCAGGGTGCAGGCGGGGAGGGTCAGCGTGCTGCTGCCGTCCAGGACTACGTCACCTGCAGAGGAAAAGTGATTCACATGAGGAACAGAGAGAGAGATCGTCACAACTTCACGACAAGCGTCGACTAAAGCGTAAAGAAATCGACAGTCGGCATCATCAATCTTCAGCTACCTCTGTAGCTGTAGGGTTCAGGATTGAAAGTGCACCCAGCCCGAGGGCTTCTATAGTTGCACTGGAGTCTCTTTCCTGAATGGAGCCATAGATGGCAGCTAGTTCTGTTAAGAACTTTGCATGTTCTCCTTGCTCTTCGTTGCTGTAGAAAGTACTCCTGACTCAGAGCTACTTAGTGTTTTTATTGTTGCTGTTAACAGTGTCTGCTCTGTTTTGCTCTTCAGTAGAAAGTAATCCTGATACTATAATAGCTGTTAAACGTTTCTTTTTTTTGTTTGTTCTTTTCCACAGAAAGGACCCCTTATCAAGTGTTGTGTTTAGCCTTGTCTCAACTCTCCTTGTTTTTTCCTCTCAGAAAGGACTACTGGTTCTTTGCTTTGCTTTTGTTTGTCTGCCCTTTTCTTGGGCGAAGCCATTGACTTGAGCTACTTTTGTTCCCAACTTTTGAATTCTTTCTCATAGAAAGTAAAAGGTTTCGACGTCCCTTTTAAACTGAGCTCGTCACTGCAGGAACGTTCTTACAACAGCTGCTTTTGATTGGACTCGCAGCCTGAACTGAGTCCATTTAAATAACTTGAGCTGAAGTGAAATTATTTCATCTCTGCTTTGTAAAAAAAAAATAATTTAATTGAATATTTGAACATACCATTATTGCGAAGAAGTGTGGCCAAGCTGTGCACAAGTGAGGACTGGCCCGAGGGAGCCACAGCCATCCTGTAAAAAATGTTAAAACAAGCATTTTAAATCAGGACTACAACTCCCAGACACGAGCAAAGCCTGTTGTTTGTTTCCATGTAACTGCTTAATGACGTTTTAGCGGTAAATATACATACTTCCAACGCTATCTCTCTCTTTTTTTTTTTTTATTGTAACCTTCAGTCTTCTATATTGAACAATTCATACTTCTTCAGAAGCTAGCACCATGTTAGCTCCGTTTATTTATTTTCTCCGGAAGACAAGCTAAAACAGCTCACCTGCGCAGTGACACCGGAAAAACGAAGAGCTAACATCCGGTTGTTACTTAGTATTGTGGACGCTAATTAATAATATTCCACGTAAACGCCGCACAAAGCCAGACCACAGTGGTTAATGCTCGGTTTCAGTGATCAGTGGTGTTGATATTTTTCTCCCTACATCACATGACGAGGAGGCAGACAGTTTCTACGGTGGCCCCGACGTATCAAAAGTCTCGCCATATATTTTCGTTTATTTACTAAATACCACGATTTTAAAAGTTTACGCCAGAATCTGGTGGTAGCTGGAAGTTGTTTTTTGGTGCCGGTTTCTGTGGCCAAGGCCAAAGCACATTTGCTCTGGATTATTATTTACAAATGATTTCAACTTTTGAATAAGATAAGTAGCAATTTGGAAAAACAAAGTACAGTACACAAAAATGTCTGTTTATTAGTGGTTTAATTAACTTCTTTATAATGTTGGACAATCTGAAACTACTGAGTCGACAAAACAGATTCTGCAATTTTGGCAAAGCATTATGGTTGCAATTGTTAAAAAAACAACAACATTTTTTTAAAACAGAAAAAAAGAGACTTCTTGACATTTCTTGTCATGATCACTTCTGATAATGATCTATTTCGTAGCGTCTATCCAGGAATAGTCTTAGACACGATGTAGTAATGTCAACGGAGAGCATGAAGCATGAAATGAATGTGTACACTCTTCTGAGTGATTTCAAAAATAATGGTGAATAAATGTGAATGTTTTCATGTCATAAATGAAAGTATATTCTTCCAGCGAATATGAAAAAAGGCTTTCCAAAATTGACCATTTGGGGGCGCTCTCTAGTGACGAACTTTCAACACAACTTGCTAATACAAATTCTTAAATTCAGTGGGTCTTTTTAAGCAGCAAGCCTACACACTTAATAATAATAATAATAATAATAATAATAATAATAATAATAATAATAATAATAATAATAATAATATATTTATTTACAATGCTCTTTTACGTCTTTATATGTCAGAGGGCAAAAATAAAAACAAAACAGGCAAATGCAATGGATAAAAATATTTAAATAAATGAGATTAAAACCAATACAAGAAACTGAACCAGCATCACAAGTCCTCCACGATATTTAACAATGGATATGCTCTCCTTTATCCACATATCTGTTTTTAGTCTTAGTCCTCATCCATCCAAAGAGCAAAGAAGCTCAATCAGTAGTCATATGCCAGGATTTAAATCTGAACAACCTAAGCCAATGATGACTGATTTAAGGGTTTCAAAAATGTAACATAAGGTCTTTTTTTTTACCAGAGGGATGTCATTAATTCTTGCTAAAACAATTATCCTAACAATTTACAACCATTCCTTGCCTCTTTCCCCCCTCATTGGACTGAAAAATTGAAATTTGGGTTCTCTACCATTTTCAGCATGGGTAATAGTAATTGGGGGAATAAAATCTGGAATTCGCCGCGTTTCAAACGTCTGCGCTCCAAATCTGCAGACTTACGCATCAAGCCAACTCATTAAGAGAGTTGTTTCCACAGGCCTTCGTTCACTTTTTATTGGCTGAAACGTAACAATGTGGTTTCATAACAGACACCTCACAGTGATCAACATCAGCGAGACAAAAAAAAAAAAAACAACAGCTAAATAAAGTTTTCTGCTCTGCACATGCATCCGTTGCTTGGCAGCAAACAAACACTTTGGGTATAATACACATGCGTTTCCATTTGGGACTTGTGAAGTGAACATTTCCATGTAAGGATTTATGCGCTGCAGTTTGGTAAACATTTCCATCCAGTGAGATGCAGCACAATGAAGTCACTCGAGGGACTCGGGTTTTGCCGATTCAGCTTGCAAGTGTGAAAACTTGCTTTGACAGCAACTTAGTCGCAAAACAGTCAGACAGTCCAGCTGCGTCTGTAACTTTGTTTTCATCATGTCCCACTAATCAAATAATATTCATAACCTTGACTCTGCCTACAAAACCCAACACGTATTCTTCGGCAGTCTCTGGCCACGAGTGTTTGTTGGAGCCAAGCTCGTTTGATAAGAACTAGCAATGTTTGCATTATATTTGACTTTATTGGCTCATATGCATCTTAAATCACGACAACGCTGCTATGTCCATGCAGCATAGCAAATCCATGTCAGCTTTTCTTGATAATAAAGTCCATTTTTGACCCTTGGAATGCCCGCTGAGAGGGCAAGGGCTAAAGAGAAAGTCAAAAAATAATTGCCATGGTTTGGATCGCACCCAGAGGAATTCAGCTGAGAGGATATTTTTGGCTGAGAAGTGTCAAAAGCAATTTATTTATGTCAAATAGCTGTTTTACCTTATAGCAAAGCATTCATTAGATGCTAATTAGTGTGTTGTTGGTGTAATAAGTGCTTATAAAGCACTTATTAAATAGTCATTTAGAAATACTCTTGTTTTAACTACAGTATGATTTTTTTAAAAAGTCATATAAACCTTCTAGTGGACGCCTGGTGTGCAAATGACAGGGACCAAAGCCTGGGTAAGCTGAAATCTGCTAATACTGCAGACCTCCCAGTACAAGGGGTTGCAATACCTATTTTAATAGTTCAAATACCAAATATGTCTGAATATGGATTAATACACACAATGGAAACCATAATAGACAGCGGTCCACTTTTAAAATAAAACGTATTTGATATTCAGACTAACCTGTACTGTTGCTGACCAAGTGAAAAAAATGCTAATTTAATACCTTCAACAAAAAAAAAAGTAAATACAACTGAAACCGAGTTTTAACATCTATTTCATATTTAAGCCAGCATTACTGTTGGAGTACAGCCAGCTGTTACAGAAAGCAGCCGGTTAAAGCTACTATAACTCATTTAAATTGTTCATAAATCCCTCCTGGTTTATCTTTCTCACACACAGAATAATTGTACCATTTCAATATGAACATTAATAAACACATTGATAAAGTATTAATGCTATTAAAGACAAAATGTTATGGCAGCACTGAATACCAGAGTCATTCTGTTCTCCCTGTTAGTATTTAGCAACTAGCTGACAACTTGCCATCAACTGAAGACGGATTAATATGGGAAAACAAGGAAGATACTCAGAGTTGTGGGTTTCTATGGCGACTCAGAAATTTTCTAAGAAGAGCGGGGAGAAAATCCCAGCCTGTTGTCAAAAACTCCAGCTTTTGACAACAGGCCCTGCGTGAATGCAAAGGTTATGTCGAAAAGATCTGTGGGTTTTTAAAAATTTTTTTTAGGTGTACTGTGAATTACAAGTTGTAAAAGAATATTTGACAATTGGAGTAACCTCGTTTTGACATCCTAACAAAGTGCAACCAGCCTTTTTTTTTTTTTGATTAAAATCAATTAAAAAAAATGCTAGATTTAATAATTTTCAAAAGTATTTTTTTGTCTTTAGTTCTGTCCTGTGGACTACATGTCAAATTATTAAAATCAACAGGAAAAGAAGCCCACTTTGCTAATATGTAAAAAGGGTAAACCATTAGCTACAGATGTTTAGCCTAGCATGACTTTAGCCAAGCTTAATTGAAGTTAAATGTAGCTATTAGTTTACTGCCACCTACTGTTTGAGCATATATATATTGCAAGGGTAATTTTTTTTTATTCTTAGATCTGGACATTGATTTTCTTCAAAAAAAGAAAAAAACATATCTACCAAAAAACATTCATCTTATGAAGATTCCTCCATCAGTGGCAACCCAATGTCTCCACACTCCAAGACTTAAGTACTAGGAGGGGAACGGGAAGAACGGTCGTTTGTCTAAACCTTACCATTGACGAGCATTAAAAAATGTTACAACTATTTGTGTCCATCGCACAAATGACACATTGTGATCTAGAAGACTGAAAATATCTTGCGTATAAAAAGCTGCCTTTATGAATGATGAGGAAGCCATGCTGTGAGTGTTCTCCATTCATCACCAATCCTCCGGTCTTCCTCTATCAATGAGGAGTTTATCCAGAGTTTGTGTTTGTTCAACAATTCCACTGGGAGGAATTTAAGTAAATGACCTTGGTGGGAATTACTCTGCACACACTGGCAGGCCCCCGCGACCTGTTGGGTCTAATTAGCCGGTGACCAACCTGGACACAAATCCTCACCCCCCCCCTGGCTCACACTTATAAAACAGCAGGCCTTCTCTCCTGCATCTTTTCCATCCACGGTTTCACAAAATGACATATGAGGTTCTAATAGCAAACAGCCCTCCAGGCATCCTCCTGACTCGCACCTTTTTCCCCTCTCCAAGCCCCCAAGGTGAGCTGCAGATGTGAGTTGGGCCAAATAACGTGAACTCAGGGTGCAGCCACGACACAAAATAATCAGCATTTATACCTGCGGTGTTAGGTTTCACATACCAGAGCTATTCCTGGGTCCCACGGATAAACACCTATTAGTATGCAGCACTGGACGGGGTTAACACGGGCTTGTTTTGTGGCCAGGCACGACACCTCGAGGCTTGGCCCCACCGATCGATAGGAAAAGTGACTGTGGACGTCCACAGTAGCATCAGTGTACAAAGGTGTGCGGAAGCTGGCAACTTTTAATTGAATGTGAATGGACATTTGAGCCTCCTTGGGTTCTTTCCACGCAGGGAATGCTCCAGACACCAGTCTTTTTGTTTAGTTTGTTAGTATGCTTATGCATTCTCAGCGCCGGCGCAGGCGGGCGGTGCTGATTGAAACAAACAGGCCGCGCCGTGCGAGCTGCACGGTTTAAGTTTCAGGCTGTCCCAGAGCAACTTTGCACCTCTCTTTTTTTTTTTTTAGTTTAAAATATGCAGGAAGGAATCCTAGGATATTTACAACAGTGGCAGAAAATTCATATCTTTCACCAAATGAAATGTCACTAGATACTTACTGTTATGTATAATATTTTTTTCTTCTTTTTTTTTTTAACAATTATTGTTAGTTTTACTCTAGTCCAGCTATTCATGGTGCAAAAATAGGAACTGAAAGAAAATGTGCAACTTTTTTACAAATAAAAACCTGAAATGTGCGGTGTGTTCATATGTAGAGAACACCGCTAACAGTTGACCAGATGAGACCGACACGGTAGAGGTAGCATCATTTAACCCACGAATCTGCGGCAAATAGAATTGAAAGAAAGTCATATTTACAGTTCCCCCCCCCAAGCTGCGTGGAAGTGGCAGCATCATGCTGTCGAAGCTGATGGGAAGATTGCTGGAGATGCTCAAGGCTTGATGATGGGAACACCAAAGCTGAAAGCTAGAGTGGTGTAAGTTATGTGATGCAATGGTCTAGTCAAAGTCAAGATCTTGAGGAGCAGGTAAAGATTTCAGTCCGCATATGTTTCGACTGGAACCTTAAACTGTTGACTCAGAGCAGATGAATGCTAAGGTATGCCACTCTTGAAAAGTCTGTGAATCATCCATCAGTTTCCTTCAACTGTAAAACTGGCCACCATTTCCTGTAGGTGCATCAGATGAATCCCCCTCACTGCAGTTCAAGTTCAAATAGTTTGCTCTAGTGGGAGTACTTTTTTAAAAAAAATAACTATATTAAACAAAATTTAAAAAAAACACAACACCATTTTATCCATCATCCCAACTATAAATAGACATGTTCCCTCTAATAACATCCCAAACTGATGCAGATCCCAAACCTGGGAACTTGTAGGACCCAGCAGCCCTCCCATTCACGGCTTCACCTGTTCGCATTCACATTTCTCGCCTCTTTTTTTTTTTTTTTTTTCCAGTCGGGATTGTCTCCGATCAGCCCCGACACCAGGACCAAAGCCCGCACGCCTCCAACCATGCTGTGGTTCACCGGCTGCAGCCTGCTGCTCCTCTCCGCGCCCTTCGCCGGCGCCTCCCTGTCCGAGATGGTGTTCCGCTGCCCGGGCTGCACCGCGGAGCGCCAGGCGCTCTGCCCGCAGCTCGCCGAGCCGTGCGCGGAGATGGTGCGGGAGCCGGGGTGCGGGTGCTGCCCCGTGTGCGCCCGGCAGGAGGGCGAGGCGTGCGGCGTCTACACCCCGAGGTGCTCCACCGGTCTGCGGTGCTACCCGACGCCCGACTCGGAGCTTCCCCTGGAGCAACTGGTGCAAGGCCAGGGCCAGTGTCGGCGCAAAGTGGACGCGGAGACGGTCACTTACAGCCCGGAGCAGCGGGAGCACAGCAGCGGTCAGTCAGTTCACTGAAAACCTCAATCAATTTTTAATGACACTGTCTAGACTGCAGCCTATAGACAGATTGCACTGCCATAAACCGTCCAATAATAAGGTACAGTGACCATGCTCGTGCCTGTTAGTGCATAATAACTCATAAATGTGCAACATTGTAAATAAAAACACGGTTTTATGACTAAAATGATGAATTAAGAACTGTTTTGGAGAGCTACTTCTATTTATTCTCATGCATTTTGTTTGTGGAACCATGTACCAGATGCTATTGTGTGTTGAGTTCACTTCAGCCAGTTCATCTCAGCTGTTCTCCAAAAACAGCTGGATCTCCAGCCTTCCCCCTCCCAACAACAGAGAACAAGTCGCCTGCTAAAGAAATAAAGAAAGGAAGAAAGCAACAAAAGAAAAAAAAAAAAAACTCTCTGAAGTTGTACTTGGATCGAAACAGAAAACATTGAAATATTGATGTTTCCACAGGGGAGAACAGGGAGGGGCCAGCAACAGGAATGCAGCAAGGCTTTTGCAAAGCTGGACCTTAAAGCTTTGGCGGGATGAAGCCGTTGACAGTGACTGCATTAATCTGTAGCTGCTGGTCTAAACCTGAAAAAACTACCTTGGAACACAATCACAGTTTTCTACCACAATACAAAAACACCAAAGTGTCATTTATTACAATTTTTGTGATAGCAAAACATTTACTTTGACGCACCGAAATAAAGAAACGTTTGGAACTACAGTTTGAACCCTTCAGTTTGGTTGTGAACGACAACCTGGCCTGCGATTATGGATAAAAAAAAAATAATATGTTGATAAGGAATCATTCTCAGATTTGTCAGTGGAATCTGACCCCAAATTAGTTGCAGAAAAAATATGCTAATTCACAGATGTTGTTTTGGTCCAGCATATCTAAAATATTTTGAAGAAAATGCAGCTCAGACAGCTAGCTGCAATGCTACTTGATGCTGGCCGGCGTTTGCAAAGCAGCCAATCCGAGAGCGGCGTTTATTTTTCTTGCTGCTGATTGGCTGAGAGAAGGAAGACCATAAATATTAGCTTCTGCTAATGTTCGCTTAATCTATACAATCCCCACCGCTTGAACGTTTTAGACATTTTGTAATGTAACTAAGAGAATTTTCAGTGCATCGCAGTTTATTCTAGACCAACACTAAATAAGGCAGGAAAGAAAAAAATATATATGATTAAAAATATTCAAATGAATGAGGCTAATTTAGTCTGATGCCACAAAATAAAATCCAGCTGCCTTAAGCAGCCAGTGTGGCGGTTTTTAGCTTCTGCCGCTCTGCCGCTCTACCAAAACACAGAACTCATCAAGCCGTAAGGGCAGGGAAAAATGCAGCACTGTCCCATAGAATGCACTTAAAATAATCTTCATATTCTCAGTTGTAGGATTAACTGCAGATGCGAATGCCATAAAAGCAACAGAAAACTATAATCAGTCATCTTCCCCTTCTAATGATCCCCAAACAGGAACAAATAAGTGGTTAGCGGATGTTTGGATCAACTGTGATACAGTGTAGTATTTTCCTTGAAGAAAGAAGTCAACGTACGAATTTATGAATTTCCCTGATCCTGGACTGATCATGCTCAAAATAAAAAAATAAAAAAAATAAGATCAAAGTGATAGATTCATCCATATATTTAGGCAACATGAGGAATTTCTGCAAAATATCATGCGTCCGCTTACCATGCTGCAAAATAAACATGCAAAGTTTTCAAATGACAGTTGTATTTATCAAGGGGGGGAAAAAAAGCTCCTGAAACTTAATAACTGGTTCTGTCGTTTGCAGGAACGGCCATCAAGCCTTTGCAATAATAAGTAATGAGTCTCTGGAGGAGCTTTACTGAATCGCTTCCTGGCAGAAATGTTTTATCCAGCCACACCGGGGGGATTTTTCAGCAGGGACAGCCTGTTTTAAAAAGGCTACTGCCGACCTTTCGTTTTTGATTTTATTGCCATCCAGAGGCTGCTCTGCTTTCCCAAACACGTCCCGTCTGGTGGCGTGGCACTCAAAATTGTTGCCAGAGAGTCAAGGTGAGGCCTATTAGATTTACTGTCACAAGCGGAGCGTTACAGCGTTCACCATGACTGATACATATGCAACTGTATTAGAAATTGCTTTGGGTTTGCTGCTTTGCTGAGATCTTTTAGCCTGCTTCGTGTTGTCAGACAGGTTCTATTTGGTTTCTACAAACTAAACCAAACAGAGAGCAACTACTTTTTCACCAAGTGAAAGCAAATACAGAGCACTATATTTAGAGTTCTAGGAAGTAAAGAACTTTGTGCTTCAAACTGAAGCAACTAAATAATTTATCTTTTCATTAATCCCTTTCACATAATAGGTTTTGTATCGACTTTATTTCTTTTAGCAGCCATAGATCATCGTTCTTCTTAGTCTTGTATTGATCCAAAGTTATTCCCTGTGAGTAATCTCTATTGCGTAATACGCGTTAGGAGAGGATGACGACCTTTAAAACAGAAGTTCCAGTTGATTCAATTGAAAATTGCTTATTGATCCCTAAAGGTACATGAGTGTCGTAACACATTTTCCAGGTTCTCTTAAAGAGCTGCTGTAGTGACGTGCCATCAATTTAATAAAGTCAACGGGACAAGAGGGAAAATGTCTAATCTTTTCTCCTGTTGTGCAGCACATCTGACACTTTAAAGGAGCCGCACCACTTGCCTCAATGCGGTGGGTTTTGATACCACGCTTGTCAGATTTTTGTGGATTTAGTATTGACTGTGCTTTGAGCTGTTACTCGATAAGGCATTTTACGACGTCCCACTGATTCATATGCATATCTGTGATCAATTAGAGATTACAGTTTAAAAGCTCATGTTCGCCACATCAGTCATTGTAAGAGTTGAAGGCCAGAGTTTCTGAGGTTTATATTTCTGTACCTCTTTGAATATTTCCCCACAGTTTTGCCAAAAAAAATAAATTAAAAAATACTAGGCCGTTTTTATATAGTGTCCATTTTGTTTGAATAAACTGCAGGATAGATTAGGCTCTTTACAAATGACTGTTCAGATTTATGGAAGGTCTTTATATTTAAGGTGAGGAAATAGATGTTTTCTTTTATGGCTTTGATACCTCAGTTTGCCTAAACCCATTTCGATAAAAAAAAAAAAAGTCTGTTTGTTATAACAAACATCCTTCTTTACAAAGAAAGACACGTCACACACCCGCTTTTTGCCTTTATACAAAAGATTGTTTGATATTAGGTTTCCAAGGAAATCCACATCCGAGTCGGGTTAGCTTTATCAGATCCAACTGTTGTTTTGACTAGACCTTTACCAAGACTTCAGAAGAGATTACATCAACTTAAAAAGACTGAAATACTCCATGGTCTTTGTTAGATGAATCACAAAAAAGGCTCAAAGCTCAAGTGTAGTTGATGTTGACTGCTGATGTCAGAGTTCATTTTCACCCAGCTGCTATTAGAGTCCGTTGGAGTTGATGGTAATGAGAAAGAAAAACACGATGTTTTGCTGTTATGGAGAGGGTTGTCATGGAGAAGGAAAACTGGAGGAACAAAAAAGGGGAGCTAAAAACAACCCGCGCCCGGAGCGACTGGTATCACATTCAGTGAGATGTGGCATTCCTGTGTACCTGCAGGGTGTCCAGACAGATCTGGCGGCCCTGAAATAGCAGCAGGATAATCCCCCCTGACCCATCCCCAAAAATCCCATCTAAAAACGGCTATTTGCTCCGTCTTCCCCCCCCCGAGGCGTCGACTCCGTGCCAGGAATCTCCTCGGTCCTATTGAGAACCAAAATAACTTCCCGCCGTCCGTTTTGCTTAATGGTTCCTTAAAACCGAATAAGCAGAGTCTGACATGAAGGGTCGGCCGACAACTTCGAAAATATTAGAATAGATTCCAAAACACTAATGATAATGATTTAGTTGTTGATGAGCTGATATGACCTACATGAGGAGACATTTCTAACATTAATCAATCAAGTTGATTTGAATAGCACATTTCAGCAGTAAGGCAGCGAGGTAACGCAACAAAACCACAAAATTACAGAGTTTTAAAGAAACATCGTACACTCAACAATTGAACAAACATAACCAAAATCAGGCACATCAAATATGTTGGTGAATATTTCATTTATTATGGTTCAAAAGCATCTCTAAACAGCTGGGTTTTTAGTCTTAATTTAAAGGAACTCAGTGTTTCAGCTGTTTTTCAGTTTCCTGGAAGTTCGTTCCAGATTTGTGGCGCATCGAAGCCGAACGCTGCTTCTCCACGTTTGGTTCTGGTTCTGACTACAGACCAGAGCCAGAAGACCTGAAAAGTTCGGAAGGCTGATATAACGGCAGCAGGACTTTAGTCTTTAATTCAGGGATTTCTAAACTGCCAACAGTATTTTAAAGTCTATTCTCTCAGTGAAGGATTTTAGAACTGGACCTCATGATTCCTGTTTTTAGTCAGGACTCCAGCCACAGCGTTCTGGATCAGCTGCAGCTGGAGGATTTTTTTTTTTTTTAAGGCGGAATTACTGTGAATTATTGTAGTAAAAAGAAGCATTTTTGATGTTTTTTTCTTTTTTGCTATATAACCAGCTTAGAGTTAGACAACAAAATTAAATAAATAGACTAGTCAACCCTTTGCTGAGTTATGCTACTTAGGAAGAGGACCTCTTTAAATAAGTAATTATTTTGTTTTTAAAGAAAAGTACAAATCTATTATTCGTTTTTTCATTAAAAAGATCACTTTTTCCCTATTTTTATTGAGAAAAGAGTTTTAAACATGTTTGTTTTAGAACATAATATTCCATTATGTTGAAAACAAAATGATTATTTAAATATCAGTTTCACCTGTTGGTTTCGTGTCATTTTTCATTTTGGAGACATTTTTTATTATTTTTACACACCTGCTGCGTATTTTGGACCAATTTCATTTGTTCAGTGTCGCCTGTTTGTTTCTTCATGTTGTAGAAATGCCATATAGTATTTTAATCCATGTGTACGAATAGTTATGACTTAGTTCCATGTTCTCTTTAGGGTTCTGCTTTAACACACAACTAAAATATTTCCCCTCCGTGTCTCAAACTAGCTTTGGCTTCAAATCTAACGTAAGCAATATTTGACATTTATTCGTGAACCATTTCGGTAATTATAGAGTTAAGAGGCTGCATTTAATCACATGCAGCGCAATCAGCTTTTCTATGCATATAAGTAGTTTACGAAAGTATAAAATCACATCCATAGAAAACGGAAAGGTACAATGCTAAAACGACTACTTGACACTCTGGCCAAGTCAGTTGGTGGATGGATGGAAACCAGCAAACATTAGAGAATCATCTAACTCCTGCTTTTAAGCACCTCTGAGGCGTTAAACGGGTCACGTGTCATTGCAAGGCACGGCTGCCTTGATATGTTGTGGTTTCAAACGTTTTACAAGGCCTATTGGCAGTTATTTCAAGAGACAGAAGCCCAGCAGAGTCCTAATATGTTTACCTCCAAGGCTTTTTGGCCCACAAACGTCGTCTAAAAGCAGGCTTTGGCACGCATCTATGTAGCTGCTTCCAAGACTGGGCTGAGCTACCTCTGCAGGCACCGCTAGATGAACTCTGGGGCAATTGTATAGGACATAATTTAGCGTAGGATTTGCAGCAAGCTCAAACACGCCAAAGCATGACCTGCCATCCACTTTTAACTCTCAACTGCAAAGGAAAAAGAGATCAAATCTTATAGAATATTTCAATATTTTTGTCGCGGTAGAGCTGCATTTGTTCCTTTTTAGTTGAAAATGTAAAAACAGTCAGACGGATCCAACCTAAACAGGGTGATTCGTTTTCAAATAAATTCAACCTTCATTTTATTGGTGGAAACCACAAAAGGGGAATGTTTTCAATATTTTTATGGCGGTTGGACTGCCTTGGACCTTTCTTGTACAGCTACTGCAGGTTCTATAAAAGACAATTTGTGATCTAGGAAAACTGTGAACAAAAAATTTGGATTCGGGTTTTATTCTCATCGCGTGCTCATAAGCTGGAGGAATTGTGACATTTTTAAAAATGAAGTATGAAGGTATACAAAGGTTTTTAGGCAGATTTTATTGAGAATGCTAGTTATTTGCTTCCTTAGAGATTTAATTTTTTACTTATTTTAGCAAATTAGCATTAGCAACGCTAAGACTAGTAAGCTGCTTATTTGCGACATCTAAATATTTCAGATCCAAGAGCAAATTCCAGTGTTAGACAAAGATAACCCAATTAAACAAAAAAAAATATTACAGAATTAGAATAGAATAGAATTAAACTTTATTGTCATTGCACATGTCACAAGTACAAAGCAACAAAAGGGAGTTTGCGTCCATTCAGAAGTGCTTACAAGAGAAAGAAAATATATATACATCTATACAGTATTACAAATGTACATTTAAGTATTTTTCATAAACAGGAGTAGATGATCTATACAGTATATACAATAGTGACTATAAATGAAATTACCATTTCATTTATTAGGGAAAATCCACATCAAGGTCTTATTGCTGCCAGACTTGAAGAGTGAAGTTGTCGCTTGCACTGGACCTGTTTGACAACATGAAGTTGCCTGAAAGATCTCAAAAAGCAAAACCTCATGACTTTATGTAAAGAAATTCAGTAACGCGTGCGAATCAAAGCAGTTGACATCTATCTGGAAACCGTTATAAAGACATTTCTGCAGTTTTTGCAGTTCCCCAGTGTTGATAATAGAGGGCCATTATCCACAAATGCAAAATACATGGAGCAGTGGTGGACCCTCCCAAAGCTGGCCCACTAAAATCACGATAAGAACTCATCAATAGCCCATCCCGGAGATCACGAAAGAATCCAGAATGACAACCAGAGCACTGCAAACCTCACTTGCCTAAGTCAGTCAAGGTCAATGTTTATGATTCAAGAAAAAGACTTGGGGTGAAGAAATGGGAGAGTTCTGAAGCCAGTCCCTCTGCTTTCAAAAAGAAGGCAAAGGACCTGGAAATCTAACTGATGGAGCCATGAACTCTCGACTCTAACAGACCATTCTGAAGCAAAATGTTCTGCAAACCATTTCTATGTTGTCATGGGCAGACGCAAAGACTTAGACACTGAATACCAATGTTCACATTGTCTAGAGAAAAAAGAAAGTCTGCCATTTGCTAAGTTGACCAGAATCTGGACAGTCAGACTGTGTCACCTCTGGCCTACGTGCCACCTGGGAATTCGACATGGATCAGATACAGAAAGGAAGTCTCTCCGGGCCTTTGTGTGAGGATTAAGTCAAGCAGTAGACTGGACAGTAGGCCTGCTGCTATGTTGACTCTGCTGATCCTCAGCCCACTGCTGTGAAGCAGCTTGTTCTGCAGAGGCCTTACGCCCCCTGAAAGTGGGGTCCTGACCCTCTGTGTTTGTGTGTCGTTTGCGTAGAATCACCCAGGATGATCGCTAGTTGCTGTTCGGCACCAAGCGTTCATGTGAGCCTGTCTGGGAAGTGCGCACTTGACTGAACGTCTCGGGTTTCCACAGAAAAGACGGGTCGAAGGTTGTGCACTTTGTGACTCTGAGGATTACATAAGCTAGCAAAACAAAAGGCGCCCCAGCTTGAGCGTGCTTTGTGTTTATCTGCTCGAAACGTGGATCTAGGCACATGTGCAAGTCAAGGCACACTTGGTTTCAATTGACCTTTGACCCCGCTTTTCTTCGTTTTGCAAGATGTCTTCAAAAAATCCCGGATGGAGCACAGTGAAGAGAACTCAAGTCCAGCAACTCCCGATCAATTTGATGGTGGACGGCGCCAGCACCTTGTTATTGCTTAGTTTGGAATTTTCTTTTTCCCATTACCACTTAGACGCTTTGTAATCCTAATCCCAAACCGGACATCACATTTACCTCTTGCAGGGCTCGGAGATTGGCTCCTCAGTCTACCGTTTCTGCTAAAACACACACTTGTTTTCATTCACTTTCCTCTAGTCTGCATGTTAGAACCTGACGCACATAGCTTTGAACGATCCACTTCATGGCCCGGCGTTTGACCTTCTCTACTGTCCCGGCTTTCCTCCCGCCTTTCGTTTGTGTGGCCAGGAAAACCCTGCGTAGGCGAAAGCGCATGCTCTCCTGCAAAGATTCAGCGAAAACAAAGTGGTGTCCTGGCACATTTATTTGCTTTTTGAAATATTATTCCTCGCAGCTAAAGTGAGCTGAAGTGGGTTATGTGAAGAATTCGTGTCAACTGGGATTTTTTTTTTTTTTTTCTTGATGAAATCAGCTGGTTTACGGAGACACTCCTCTTCCACTCCTTTTTCTGTGAACGCCAAAGTCTGCCTGGTCGTCAGGAACAACAAACTGGATCTGACCTGACGACCTTTAACTTAGTTTGCAACTTCTGCCTGAAAAGACAAAAGAAAAAAACAAAAAAACAACCACATCTGGAGAAGCTTGGAACAGATACAGTTCTACAGAATCACAAGAGATTAGTGAAAGATTGGCTAACGCCAACATTAGCATGCTAACGCTAACATCCACCGCTGATTACTATGAAAGGGGAGATGGCTTAATCAATTAAAATCAATTTATGATTATTTACTCTTCTTTGTATGCATAGGCATATTTTCATTGTAAGAGCTTATTTTTAGTTTTGCGTTTCAAACTAAAATTGTTACTTGTTTGAGCTCTAAAAGTAAGTACATCCTCATTGGCAGGTGCCATACCGTTCCACGCCACTACCTGCGTTTTCTGTAAAACATTCTTTTAATGTAATTAGAAAAGAGAGCAGAGTTTAGTTAGTTGAGCTGATGAAGCCCCCTAATGCTAACGCGATCATGCCAACACTAAGAAAACTAGTGCTAACGAAGGATGCTATTGCACTGAATTTCTGAATATTCCAACGCCAACACTTATTTTCTCTCCAAATATACTTTCATATTTATCAATAAAACAGTGGAATTTGTCTTATAGTACTGCAGAAGTTGATATCTACAGTCGTCCTTATTTCCGCTCTTGGGGGTTCAGTCAATCAGCCAATCAATTCAGTTTCCGGCACAGAAAATCCCACTTCTTTTCAGCTTACTGTCAACACTTTCTCATGCTTCTTTGTTACAGGTTGCCTCTAAACCCGGGGTTTATATTCAGAGCAGGAAAAAAAAAAAAAAAACAAGATTGTGATCTGATTTTCCCAGAGGAGTTCTTGCTTTGGAGATATGCAAGACATTTGCGTAAAGCAAATACAACGTCTTGTTTTCTCTGAGCTGAGAAACTGTTGAAACGCTGGAAGTGTAGCAGAGAGTGAGGCATAATTAGAATCATCAGATATTGCTACAAAGGCATTGGGGGTAGCTTAGCAACTGAACAGATGAGGATGGATTGTAAGCAGTAAACTTCTGAAATTGATGAAAGTTCAACCTTTCAGTAAAAAGGACATTTGCATCGGATTTAATGTCACACAGTGAGAAGAAAGGGTTATGCATCTCTTATTACAATGTATGCAAATGTTGAAAATTGTAGTAAAGATGGAAAAAAAACCACTCAGATTCAAAATGTGCTCGTGTTCTGATGTGTCGGGTCAAAGGTGAGGCTTTGGAGCTGCAGCCCGACCTGGACGCGAGCGAGATCCCGGCCGCCCGAAAGCCCAGTAAAGACGCCGCCTGGCTCGGACCCAAAGAGAGCGCCGTACGCCAGCACAGGCAGGAGATGAAGACAAAAATGAAGACCAACAAGGTGGAAGAGGTGAGACCTACTCGTCCGAAACAGGTGAGTGTCTGCTGAGGAGGATGACTCTGGGATGAGCTACGTTTGCCTTTCTGTCTGCAATATCAAAAAAAGAGATTGTTTCCAAGTGTTTCTGCTCTTGAACATTTCCTTTTACTGAAGTACTAGTAATCATTGGATCACAATTATTTAAGTAACTTGAAATGATAGATCATTTTGACATCATTTTTCATGTGTGTGTACATTTGCACCCAAAACCGTTGAAGCCTGGCAAAAAATTTAGGCTCACTGGCATAATATAGGATTATATAAGAGTACTCACTGTAAATAAACTTAGCACATAAAGTTAACAAATTAGTATCTGTTTATTTATATGTTTTTCTTTCAATAACACTTCTGGTTCGTAGGAAATGTGTTGATTTTGGTGTATTTGTGGATATGCACTATAGTTAAATAAAACTAATACTAGCATTTTGTCACAATTTAACAATAAATCTCACTTTTAATACTCCAGTGTCAAAATTCTTCATAAGAGCACACATTTACAAACGAGATGCGGCCTCAGGCACAGACGACGAGCCGATCACCGATTCTTTTATGGGTGTGCTTGAGATTGAGGTGACGTTCAAAGTTAGAAACATGCCTACGCCAAGAAAACCCGTCACAAGAGTTCAATAAAGCCAGCATACGCCCTCGAGGTTTCCAAATATACAGCTGGAAGCGCAGTTCACGAGTTTGAAGTTAAAGGAAACAGGCTGCGCCACCTGGTGGTCGAATGAGGAAGCTGCGGATGCAGCAACACGTGATTCATCTGGCTTTAGAAGCAATGAACTGGAAAATATTACAAAGCAGAAGATTGTGGGGGGAAAAAAAACTTGTTTTTCACTGATCCATGTAAAAAGGATCTTTTTGTATATGCTTTAACTTTTAGGACTCATATTGCATTCGTGCTAATTCGCCAGCATTTCATACAGACGACTTCCTTTTAATTTAAACGCAGCCATTTGCTGATTATAAAACGCAGCCTACCTGCTCTGGAATCAGCTCTTTAAATCTTCCACCCAGCTATGTTACATTTTTTTTTCAACCGTCACAAAGTAATTCAGAGGGCAAATCTCGAACAGAACAAGTCTTTGGCAGGGGAGCGGGAGGTAAAGCAGAGGTCTCTGGCGAGGTTTTATACGATTTCTGGCGAGAACTGAGGCTAATTTGCACAAACCAGGAAACCATTTAGCAATATCGTGTGGATGTGTGTTTAAGATGGGGTTTTATAGTCAAAAGTGTTCAGATTGCTTGGCAAACCTGAGCTGGTGTTGATGTGTCCTGGAATAAGCTTTGGTTTGAATGTGGATGGATTTATTTTAATGAGGTTTTCTACTTTAATTTTTTTTTAAAAAGTTGTTATTATTATTATTATTATTAAAAGTAAACCAGAATATACCGCAGAGGTTACTGAACATTTTGTTCTGAACATTTCATTCTGTAGGCACACCTTTCATAACCCCCCCCCCCCCCGACGCAGAAAGCTGGTTTCACCAACAAACCCGCACGCCTCTGTTTGGGCTTGAAACTCTTGCTTTGTTCTGTTCTTGTTTATCCCTAAGACTCAGTGTCAGCAGGAGCTCGACCAGGTCCTGGAGAGGATATCCAAGATGCCTTTCAGAGATAACCGAGGCCCTCTGGAGGACCTCTATGCACTGCACATCCCCAACTGTGACAAGAGGGGGCAGTATAACCCAAAACAGGTGACTAATGTTTTGGGTTGCACATATAAGAGGGGGCTGACAATAAAAAAAAAATTAAAAAAAACCTATGCGGATGGGATTCCCGATTTAAAGAAAACCCCAACAGAAATAAAAAAGATAATAAATAAAAATAATAAATATTATTAAATATTGTGTGTGTGTTTTATAGTAAAAAGAAAACTGGAGGTCCACTATTATGTTTCCTTAAACAAGCCAAGAAAGGTTGAACAAAAGAAAAGCAACAAGAATACCCTCCATGGATGCATTTCTGTTAGCATATGCGCAAATTAGCTGATGGTATGGATCATACCTCTGGAACGGATCACGGAGTGACGATGCTGAGCAACAATACAAAACACACAATAATGTACTTAAGCTACATTATCTGGACATTTGTGACGAAGATTAGAGACACAACCTTTCTTCAGTCAAAGTATTTTGGTAAATCTTGCCGTGTTTTGTTGGAACCCTTCCGAAACTGATTTGTGCAAACTACAACTTTCTTTGGCAATGTTGCAAGAATATTATTGTAAGCAATAATAAGATGAGGCAACACTGTTCTGTTCTGTGTGACTGGGGGGGGGGATCGATGGACAGCAGGATGTTTTTCTGTTCCAGCAGCCATTATGCAGCGGTGAATCCAGCAGAATAAACTAAATGAAGTGGGCAACCCGTCACTTGGGTTGCCAGGTGATGGGGTGGCCTTGGGGTTGCTAGGTAACAAAATTGTGACGCAACAATTTTTAGAGGTTTTTGAAACAGGCTGTTTGGCAGATTTACTTGGACTCTTGGACTCCTTCTAGGAAAAAAAAGTGAATTTTGTATAACAGTGGACATTTAGTAACTCATGATAATAATTGAAATGTGTAATTTTCTCATTTAAATTCATATTATTTTTAGAGAGTATTTCATATTTCTTTTTCCTGCTGCGGGCCGTCCAGTAGTTTAAAATTACACGATGTAACTAAATCCATGTTCTGTATTTTTACTGAATTGGATGATGACTTAAAATAATTTATTTCAAGAATGTAATTAAAAATGTGCATCGTTTAATTTCATAAATCTATATGCGTCACCTCTTGCATTCAATTGGGGACATAAAACAACTTTTTAGTATTTTAATTCGCTTGGTAATGCTAAAATGGGTTCAGATGAGATTTTCAAATAATATTAGGATATTCAGAAACTTTTTAGATATATATTGTATTTTCCCCCCCATTTATTTAACCTCCTAACTGTCACCTCAAAAACAATTTGTCATGTACGTCAATGGATTTGTGAGAACATGGTGTCGGCATGGCTTTTAACAGGTTCATTAAATGACTAATAATAATAGAGAAAGGCAAAAAACAACTGAATAAATAATTCTGTTTCAGTGCAAGATGTCGCTCCACGGTCAGCGGGGCGAGTGCTGGTGCGTGGACCCCCACACCGGCCAGCGCATCCTGTCAGCCCCGGCTGTGAGGGGCGACCCCAACTGCAGCCAGTACCTGAGCGAGCTGGAGCTGCCCGACGCCACCCAGATTTAACGTGGCCAAGAGTTCAAAAACAAACTAAACTGTAAAGTGCTTGGGAACAACCCGAGTAAGCTATAAGCTATATGTGTGTGTGTGTGTGTGTGTGTGTGTGTGTCTGCAGCCTGTTGATTGGCAAGTTGCATCTCAAATCTTAACTTCCTACAAAAAGGTTTGGATGATAGTCGCCAACTTGTTGCTGCGGACTACAGTAAATTTGCCACGTTCTTTTTTTTTGCGTGTGTTTTAGAGTCAGTGATTATGCTTTACTAACTGTAACAACGCTTCGTTGTCAGGGTTTTGTACTGTTTGAAAGAATGGAGAAGCATTCAGTGCGGTGAATGTTTTTAGGCGTCTTTCTGTGCTCTCGCTTGCAGACTATAGGCTTTTTTTTGGGTATGCCTCATTTGTGTTGCACAGTAAGTAGTAAGGAAATGATATGATAAAGTGCTAATGCAAAATAAAGTGGAAACCTGTTGAATCTGTAATTCTCTGCTGTTGAAGTTTGAAGAGTGAAAGAAAGTGCTTAAGTTTCTGGCTTGAAGTTGTTTGAAATTCGGCTCTACCCCCTTAGGGGTGATCCTGTAACACCCAGAAAAAGTCACCACTTTTCTTTTGGTTTTGTTTTTTTTTTTTTTGGCCTTTTCAGCGGAAACTGGACGCCACCCGCATGGAAAATTACATTTTTGTTGTCACGAAACACCAAACACCCGACTTGACATTTTGCCATCTAAATCCAGTTTCCCCACAGAAGGAGCAACGAGGCGTTTTTTTTTTTTTTTTTTAGTGAGTAAAAGAAGTTTATTAAATAGTGATTTAACTTTAAAAAAAGGAAGAAAAAAAAAGGAGTACATCAACTATAGGTGTGTTAAATATTCCATCAGAAAATTCACATTAATTTTTAGTTTCTGTGGTATTCATAAAGACATCGTTTTGCGTTTAAATGAATCAACGGCAAACTCTGATCAAATATCAGAGTTTGATCAGGAAAAAAAAAATAGGCTGATGTGCCACTGTCAGTTTTCTACACAGCTGAAACAATATTATACATTGCAATTTGAACAACAAAAGAAAGATCTTGAATAAAACTGGACCCACAGAACACAATCCTGTCCTTTGTCATTACATATTTAGCAGCACTCGACTGGAAGATCATAAAATTTGTCAGCAAATCACATCCACACATTAAAGTGATTTCCTTTTTTTAAATAATTATTATTTTCTTGTTTGGAAATTTTGCTCAGGCCGCCCTCATTCGACCACACAATGGCGCCGCATGCAAATCCAGATTCAAAGCAGTCTGGGGCAGAAGGCACTTCATTTACGTAAAAACTCTGCGACCTTGCTCTCTGTGGGATGAAGGACCCGGTGAACCCTGGGAGCGAGTCGCCTGCGGATTTGCATGTGGGGGCCCTCCACATGGACGGGGCCTTTGCATACAATTTGTGTGCGAGCTCTAATGGGAAATGCACTCTGAGCGAGCGTGCTTTTTGTTTTTTTGTTCCTAACGTTAAGAAGTACACACAAACACACTCGTGGGTCATGCAAACAATTCTGTACATACATTTAGAAACGGCGAATGCAGCTCTGAGAACTTGAAATAGAAAGAATTCTAAGTTTAACAGTACAGTGAGCTTTTTTTTTTTTTTTTATGACTGAGGTTTTGTCTGTTTTGCTTATTTCCAAAAAAAAAAAAAAAAAAAAACCTTTTCCCTGATTGTGGCACAGAGCATCTAGTGACCGCCTAAAGAGCAGAAGGTCCCAGAGTGTGTTAGAAATGATCCATCAGCTAAAATTTAGGAGAAATTGGGATTAGTGAAGGTTTAGTGGGAGTCTAAATATTGCTTTAACCAGCTACATTTTACCAAGATTGCTAAAAATATATATATATATATTATGATAACCTGGGAATCAAACTAGTGACCTATTGTGTAACAATCAAAGCCTTTTAACTCACTTTGCACGAATGCAACATAATAGCTCCAGAAAAAAGGTGTTTGCATCATATATAGTTGGACATTAATGTTCAAAATTACAAATATAAAACCAACTCTGTCTCTCGATCCCTGAGGGAGACAGTTGATACAGTCAGTGACGTAGCTACTCTATCATGGTATTGATGAGGCGAGCACACGGCTTCCCAATCCGTAGCTTCAAATCAAGCCCTACAGGACTTCTTCAGCTTCCCGTCACCAGCAAGTGTCATCTCTTATGACTATTTGCTCTTCTTTATTTTTTGGCGAGTTCTTATCTAAGAGTTATTAGTGACAGTAGTGATTCGTGCAGTACGACTGCCGTTGTTTTTCTTCTTTTCAAGCTCAGTCCTGGCCTCCCTGATGTCATGTGAGCGCGTCGACCTGTGCAGCTCACCACTCCAGTCGTAAAACGAACGGTTGTAGCGGTGTCCTTGGGTTTTTACCACCGAGTCGAACTGAACGACTGAACCGACTAATATTAGAATCACAACATTACAAGTGAAATTAGTCAAATAAATGTATCCAGACAATGGGCTAATGCAAACTACATTTTGCCTTGGTATGCAAATTCTTTCATTGATGCATGCCTTGAATTAAATATATATAAAAAAACATCTTAGCTAACAAATTATGGGTATGTTCAGAAGCACTGTTCCTATAATGGTTAATATCAAGAAGAGTTTAAGTGATAAGTTTGGTATCTTTTTAGGGAAACTAATATCTAACCACAGCTTGAACCACTCCAGAGAAGCCATATATATATATATATATATATATATATATATATATATATATATATATATATATATATATATATATATATAAACGGAAGTATGCATGTTTTATGTTTGAATGTTTTTCTGCCCTCGTTTAAAACTGGATTGTGTGACTCCCAAATATCCATCATATTGCACCTGGAAAAGCTGCTAATCATAACAAAACTCATTCAATTTCAGCAGATGTCTCCTACTTTCGGTGGCCACGCTCCCTTCTCAACAATATCAGGAAAATCAACTGAAAAATATTGATAGTTAGCCACATTTAGGATATGTGTTGTCACCTTTTCCATAATAATAATAATAATAATAATAAAAACTGCAACAGACTTTATAAATGGAAGAAAAACTCTCTATATATATTTCTCTTTGATATAAGATATAAAGTTTGCCTCCTCTCTACAACAGACAATGCAGTCCGTCACAATCAACAAAAAGTAAAAGTGTTTGTGCCATATTCTCCTGATTGTCAGTCATAAAGTGTGCTAGCTTGTTTGGCAGGGTTTAAGAAGAAGCTGGGCTCTGGAGGCGGTTTGCTCTCATTCGTTGCTGTTGTTGATACTGTCGAGATCCTTGCACTGCAGTTCTCCGTGGGCAGGGTTGCTACCTGGGATTTTTTTGCCAAAGCGGTCCACGCACCAGCAGACGCCCCGTTTCCGGCCGCGAGACGGCTTGCACTGCAAGACAAAAAAGGAGGTCCGGCTGGGTTGGTTGCACACTTTTGTGTCACTGAATGACATTGGGAGCATTAAGAGATGCCTCCAAACCTGCTTGCGCTTGAAGAATCCCTTCTTGTCACAGTTGGGTACGTACAAAGAAACGCTCAGGACCCGAGAAGGGCCATGAATGAGATTACCAAGTTCTCTTTTGCAAGGCCCCTGCACACAAAGAACGTTTTTTTTTTTAGGTTAAAACCAAACACTGCATTTAAATTCCTCAAAATCTGACTTTTGCAACTCAATTTGAACCGGGCCTTTCATTGAAAGTGGGCTGCTAAGGCCAATGTGCACTACTAATTATGCTACCCTTGTTTGTTTTAACCCTGAGTTCAAGTTTGCAACTACAGATAATATTTTGCATCGTCACACCACTTACAGATTCCGGCTCCGCCTTGTCGAGGCCGGACGGCGGGAGCTCTCGGTTGTTGCTTGATCCGGGCCTGGCTAAATACTTCTTACGGTCCTTGGCTAGCCTCATGGCGTGAATCTTCCGACTGCTGATGTGATCTCCATATAGGGGCACCTTGGTTTCTACTGGGTCTGTATCACATCACGGTGATATTGTGTTTGGAAAGAAAGACACACAAGAGACGGGGAGTCATTCATCAACTTAGAAGCTAAGCTTACAATGAAATCCATTGTCACTTTTAAAATATGTCACAGTCTGACACTGAAACAGAAGTTGCTTAAAAATTCCTGCTGTTGTAGTTTTGTGAACACAATACGAAATATAATATTAGCTAAAAGCGTCGCTTCAGTCTCGCTGACGGTTCATTTACTCAGAATTACTGGTATCGACAACGAAACGCGTTTTCTCCAAAAATGGCAGGTGTTTTGTCATGGGACTTCACGAAGATTAAAAGACCCATCACCAATTGTCCCCCAGAGGTGTAATATTAGTCATTAGCCAGGTCTTCAAAGCATTCTTTAGGTCATAAGACGACCTGAAGACGGATGAAAATCAAGAGCCCTGCGATCTGGAGCTGCACCTCTTCAGAAAGACTAAAATTAAAAAGCAAAACGTCACGCATGCGACCACGAGTCAGGAGGGTACCCATCTCGAAACGTCACAACACAAGGTGATGATTTCACTGCAGCAGCTAAATGCTTATTTAGCACAGTTAGTGGCTACAAGCTAGCTTCAGATTGAATGTGTTGACATAAGAGAGGACAGAGGCTACATTTATGGCAAGTCAGGCTGCCAGTCTGGAGTATATGTAGACCAGGGCTTTTAAAACTTTTATAGCAAGTGACCTAAATTAGACATTTAGTCTCAGACTGGCACCCAGGCCTGTGCAAACATACGATTACCCCTGTCATGTGGCAAACCACCAGAAGCAACCACAACCCATTTTTGGGTCCCACAACCCCCATAGAAACCTTTGCATACGTTGCCTCTTTCATCCCTCTTGCAAAATGTTGGGGTGTCGAACACAGACCTCAGCCCTCGCCCCATTCCCTTATTGTCCCCACCCTCTATTCAGGCGACCGCGGCTTCTTTGCCGACCACAGACGGCGTGGATGTGGCTTTCTGTCCCGGAGACTTTTTAAAAACTGACACATCACTTGATTTGCAGCCCTGGACATCAGCATTATCTGGGAACGGTGACCTAAGCTCTGGCTGGCCCACTTCCACTGCTGCGTCACGCTCTCGCTTCCGTTTCAATGTGGCAACCTCTGACGTTATCGCTAATCTACTAAGCCAACAGAGTGATGAAACAAGGCCACGGCCTCCTTGAATACAAGCCTCTTAAAACCTACCAAGCCCCCTCCACCAATGACAATGGCCGATGATGTCATTCATCCCGTTGCTGTGATGATTCCCATTTTTTCCTTCACTTGGGAAATTGCTGAGGCAGGTCATCAGCAATTTCCAATCAAGTCTTCACTTGCTAATCCTCACGCTGCTTTAATCTGACCTGTGCTGGCTGATCTGTCATTCTTCCCTCTCTTTTTGCGGTAAAACCTCCTTTTTCTGGCCATTTTTGACTTAGGTTTTTTAGTTTAACATCTGGAAAATAGGAAGGAACCCATCCAACTAAAAGACGCAACTAAATATTCATGTTTGAAGCAATAAAGGACAGCTGGTGTCTGATCTGAATTTCAAACATGCACTCTGGTACACGCATATGCTCTCTGGCTCAGTTTCTATTTCTCCTCAAGTGCCTCTAGTTTGAAGAAGTATTCCTCAGTCTTCATTTGGGTCCGGTTCAGTTTTTTTCTTTTTTTTCTTAGCAACAGTCCTGCACTGCAGCAGCTAATGGAAAGCTGGCTTACAGGCAGACAGGCAGACGGCGGATATGTAAACCCACGCTCAGCCTGCGTTCTGCTGAATCACTGCACAGCCTGATATGAAGAGGGGCGGAGGGACGGAGAAGGGTGGGATGGCAGAGGAAGAGGAGTAACAAAAGAGCGGTGAGAGGAAGGGAAGAAGGATTGTGTGGGAAAGGCAGCAAAGAGGAAAGAAAAACAAAAAAAAAGTCAACCTGTTGCTTTTGTTTAGGGACGGAATTCATTTTTAATCTGACGTTTATATGAAAACATTGTAGTGATTTTTATTTCACTCTAAAAACTCTTGTTTCTGTACCCTAAATTCTACCACACAGAAGTTGAATGAAGTCTATCAGGCTATTTATGTTCCCACTGTGCACTATGAAAATTATTTTTGGAGGTTGTTTAATATGAATGGGGTTTTTTTTTTTGTTTGTTTTTAAATCCAATCAAGAATATTACATTTTAGATTTTATGTGACATGTTGGTAACTAATTCTTCGCAAGCATCCTTATAATTGAAGATGGTGGTTTATAGTCAAAATGTTGAACATTAAGGCCAAAATGTTTTTTCAGGCATATTAAGAATGAAAACCTGAAAAAAAAGTTGATAGCTTAAGCTAGTTTAACGATGGTTTTAATGCTAATGTTTAACTTGCAATCAAGCTGGACTTATTTTGATAGCAAATCTTTGGTAAATATTTAGAGTAGCAAAAAACTGAAGATGTTGGTTTAATCAGCAATGAACAGAATGTCATGAAATATTGTTTTTGTTTATGCAGCCTGTTTTATGAATAAACTTACAACGGCTGCCTCAGAGTTAATAGGCTTCGCTTGTTACCAAGTTTGACTTTAGACCTTAGCATTGTTGCTAAACTGGTTCAAGCTCAATACAAACTTTTAAAAATCTATTCTGACCTGACAGCTAAAGTGAAGATGTGCCGTTTAAAGACTTACCCTGGAGCTAACGAGGTTTAGCCTGCTAGCGAGTTTGACAATAGCATTAGCCCTGTCCCAAAACTAGGTAAAGTTCAATAAAAAATGTATATATGTACTTTATAAAAGGTGGGAAATTAATATTTTTACTGACAACAGCAGCAAATATGTGCCATTTATTGGTGATTGCCTCAGGGCTAAGGGGCTCAGCTTGCTAGCGATGTCAATTTAACAATAGCTTCGTCTCTCGGCTAATTAATGTCGTACATAATAGAAATTCTTGCTCCAAACCAGCCGTTAGCATTTCTAAACCTTTAATAACTTGACATATGAATTAATAATGAAACCCGTACAAACGTTTTAGATGCAACTGCGGTTTCTAAATGAATTTAAATTGAACAAACGTTTCAGTGTTACAAAAATAAAAGAGTTAATCTTGTTTGAAGTTAATAGGGATTAAATGTTGGATTTGCAAAAATAATACCCTTGATTAAAACTGAGGTGATTTTATTGGCTATAATGTATTTTAATTGTTTTTTTTGTTGTTTTTACAGTGTAGAACCAGAATAAAATGTGCAGGAACAAAAACCATCAGCCAGAACAGAGAAGGGTGACGTGGGAACGGAAAGATAATAAGACGGGGGAAAAAAGAGAATGAAGAGGGACCGTTGCCAGACAGGCGAAAGAGGAGACGATGCTCTGATGGCGAGAGAACAAAAAAGTTGGGGTCAGATGTGAGGAAATCCACAGGTGGTGGGTGAGGAAAAGGTAGATGAAAGAGAGGACAGAGCTGAAAAGAAGGGAGCTGAGTAAAGTATGACTTTACAGCATGAAATGCTGCACCCATCACTCCCCTGCAGACACAATGACTCTGCCATTGAGAAAGAGCCGCCACCTGTAATCTGCTCCCTTGTTTTAAGGCGTCCATGTTGCCCAGGGCGAGGGCCACGGTCATGTAAACCTTCTGTTGTGCGGCTCGGAGCCCTATAAACTCCTTCAGACCAAGATGACGATCTGCACTCTTTGCCAGATTGTTGACAGAGTTCATGAGGTCGCATGAATAGAGACTTCTGGGTAATATGGCAGATGCCAGCCGTCCATCCCCAAATAGGACGTAATCGTGTTGTTAATTTAATTTCCCTGCAGTAATTCCTCTATTTATTTATTTTTTTTATGTTATACCGCAAAACGTGACTCGATGTCGCGTACCTTTGGGTGGATGCTGCAGCTTGTGCAGCTTCTCGTTGGCGCACACGCCCCGACCGTGCAGGAGCGCGTGCAGCGGCTTCTCCTCTCCGCTCTTCGGCAGGCAGCGGAGCCCGCGCGCGCACGGCCCCGTGTACACGCCGCACGCCTGGCCCTCCTCCAGGGCGCACGTCAGGCAGCAGCCGCAGCCGGGCTCCTTGACCAGCTGGCAGCCCACGGGCACCGGCGGGCACATGGACAGGGCCTTCGGGTCGCACGGCTCGCAGGGCACGTAGGACGCGCCGGCGACGCTCAGCAGAGGGACCGCCAGGAAGAGGACTCCCAGCAGCATCGTGCGCTTCTCCTCCTCTTATGAAGGAAAATTAAAAAAAAAAAAAAAACACAAAACTGCAGGCTGGTGGAGTGGAAGAATTTCAGCTGCGAGTTGCAGGGAATCCTTTGTGAATCCAGAGGGAAAGGTGCATCCACAGGTGCATCTGATGCGTAAAAACCAACAGTCAGTATGATTTTTTTTTTTTCAAAAAGCCTTCAAAACTATCCAGACAGCTTAGAGTGATGCTTAGCCAGCGCCGCTTCTCTCCTGAACTGAGGAGCCCACTGACTCCCTCTGCGGCTCTGCAGGTTGTTCCACCCGCACTGTGAGCAGAATGTATAATCTGCTGCGTTGCGCTTGCCTTTTCTTTCTTTTCCTTTCCTTTTTTTTTTTTTTTTTTTTTTAAAGAAACTGCCTCCGGCGAAGCCTATAAAGATGGGCTTGTCAAACAACGTTTTGGAGAGGGAGGAGGAGGCGCACTTGTCAACTCCGTGCGCTTGCGATGCTGATTTCTCAGCGGGGCGGGGGCTGGCACGCCTCCAGATCTGAAGTGATGTTCCTGAAGGCGACTTATCTGCGTTTCCAGGCACGTGCAGAGGAGGGGGGCGGGGGGAGGCTTGAGCCCCTGCCCCTTTTATCCTTGATGCCCCTAGTGCCCTTGGATTTTTTTTTTTCTTTTTCAAAAAAATTTGTTTTTTATTTTTTTTAATCTGTATGTCAGAATGCCTGCTGATGACGCCATATTGTAGCCATGGTAACACAACAATCAAACTATCAAGACGATTCTTTAAACTTTTACAAAGTAAACTTCCTAATTACATCCTAAATGTAAGATTTGTTTTTCTCAGCTGAATGCACTCCACTACTCCACTATTAGCGCATAAGCAGATTAGGGTTCCCACTACTGCATCTTACTGAAGGTGAACACTTGAAGTGAAACAGTCCCTCACCAAGATGGCCGCCTCAACTCCTCTAAGATACTTCGTTTATTGTAGCTCAATCTTCACAAGTCTTTGCTCTCAAAATACGCTGTTTGGAATTAGTCTTGATATCACCTGTGATGGTTTGCTCCAGTGGGCTACTATATGTAGCCATAAAAAAAAAAAAAACAGTCCTTACAGTTTGGGTAAAGGTTAACTCAGAGGAACACAAAATAATGCTCAGCGTCTTCCGGAGTTTGAGGGAGAGTTCCTGCCTGGGAAAACAAGAGCGCTTTATAATTCCCCTCAGATATCATTCGGTTCGCTGTTCTGCCAAAGTATTCCTGCTTTCAACGCCGAGACATTCCAGCTCGAACGATAACAAACCGACTCTCTGAAGATGTGCTCGGAGGTCCGGATCGGGCTCCCGGGCCTGCACTCGGACTGACCCGGTTTTATGACTTGGTGAGGTCCCAGCGAGATAAGTGCTGCGCTCTCATGAGAGAGCTCGTAATTCACTCGGTGTTTTGGCAGATATGAGGGGTTCAGATGATGAGCGTGTTTGTGTTGCGAACAAACAGTCTCTACGCGGACCAAAACACATTTCCTCAACTGTTGACCCAGGCCGTCTAGAACCTGTCCTTAACTCTGCTCCAGGGAATCATGATGTAATTGTGTTTGCTTACATTGTTCTACTCCCTGTACCACTGTGTTAAATTAACCTCGGTGTATAAATCCGAAGTCGGTGTTTGCAATTTCAATTAGCACTGAAACCGACCTTTCGAAGCCACCCCGACTAAAAGCTTTTATTTTATTCCTTTGTCGACTCAAGTTTCTCTTCCTCTTTCTTTCTCGCTTCCTCTTTGAAATTTTGTTGGCAAATTCTCTTCGGACCATTCAACTCTCGTTTGCCGTCGGCGTTGACCTTTACGCCGTTTCGGGTGTCGAGGGGCGTCACAGGGGACGAAGAAGAAGAAGAAGAAGAAGAAGAAGAAGAAGAAGAAAAAAAGCTTGGTGTTTAACACCTGATCGTTACGCCGCTCTCGTGTGCGTTCATTAAAAACGACACGAGATTCAGTCGTAACAAAACTTTAAAAGACCAAGAATAAGGTGAGGAAAGGCTCGTATAAAACAGGAATGTTTTTAAAGGCCGTCAGAAAGCCTGGGAACAAACCGATCGGGGAATTTTAATCTGGAACTCGGCTGCTGTGAGAATTCATGGTCTAAATGTTTTTAACTACATCCAGCAGAAGGGATGCAGCGAAGTACTGGAAGCTGCTCTAAGCAGGTGTGGAAGGTTTGGATTTCTGCCGCAGTCAAGCTTAAGATTTAATATGTGCATTCATGCTAGCTGCAGGCTTTGAAATGTTACCCAATATCTTCGCTTCCGAACACAAGCTGGATTTTAATCCAACGTTACCTGAGCTCAACCTTGGTTCAAGGATGATTTCTTCTTTTTTTTGTATAACCAGAGAAGGTAACTTTCGCTCTTTCTATCAAACTCACAGAGTGAAAGACCGGACCGGGTTCATACGTAGATATTTTCTCAATGCTTAGACGAAGGAAAAACTGTCTGGTCTTGTTTGTATAACTTGATTTTATTTGTCATGACCAAAACAAACTTCAGCAATATTTTTCAGTCATTATATTCAAATCCATGTGCCAAAAAGGACCTAATGTTTATTTCTATAGCAATATCTTAAAGCCATGGCTGGACTCTGTAATATTTGTGCATGATGAAATGTGTTAGCATGGTCGCTAAACCTGTAGAGATGGCAGTCCCATCTATTTTATTAAATCTTTGTCAATATTGGCTGAAACAGGTCTACATTTACATTTTTTACAGTTTCACAGTTAAAACAAGTTTACGTTTTAGCGAAATACATGCCAAATTTCTCCAAGATATTTCTGAACCATTTACTCATGGTTAATATTTATCTGTACCTAAAAATTGCTTACTGGGATTTTCTGGACGTATTCTCTTTTTATCAACCTGAGCTCCAGAATTTGGTCCGGATATCCTGATTTTTACAGCAATGAGCCGAGGCAACTTCACCTTAGTTAGAAAACAGAAAACCAAGCAATTTTTACGTTTAAATTAAATGAACCCATACTAAGGAAAATGAAAAAAAAATAGATATTCTGTGTGATGTGGAATGAAGCTGAAAAAATTGATATTGAAATCTTATGTAATACTACTGTTGTGAACACTGAACAGCAAATCAAAGATGCAATAATGCAAACTGGAAGCAGCCTTATATATGTTTTCTGAATTGTTTTAGCAATGAAAAGACCGACAGAGGGATTCACGTGTGACATTAAGGGACGCTAAGAAAATACTGAGGTTGCTTTTGCTCAAATCTTGTAGAAAACAACAACCTGACTTTTTACTTCTAGGTTGTTTGAGTTCAGCCTTTGTTAAATATTGTTTTTATTCATTCATAGTCCGGCATTTCACATGGTGACATGCAAACAGAGAAGGTAAACAGTGTGTATTTGCAGAGTGGGAAAAGTTAACCAAATAACTTTGTTGCTTTAACCAAACCAAACTCTCGAATGGTGCAACACCTGGGTCTTAAGGAACAAAGGCCTTGGATTATTACACCATCACTCTTTTCAACATAGCTAATACTGTCAAGGCCCACACTTGTCATGCTTGGAGTGATTGAGGACATCTTTTGCTTTCCTGAAAATTTCCAGAAGGGCTTTATATAAAAGGACAAAATTTCCCACTTACTCCGTTTGGAAAACCTCCAGAAGATTTCTCATCAACATGATCTATTACAGTCTGCTGTTTTCCTGGTGGATGTGCCAATACAGTGTGCGTGCCTTAGAGGGCGGCTGAGCTGGTAACAGCTGGAGACTCATCGCCTAGTTTGGACCTAAGCTACACAGACACCTGTAGAAATGGTAAGGCTTTCCTACATTACAATATGTGCTCGTTTTTGTCCATTCTTCTGTTCAGCTCCTTTTGTTTTCAGAAAATATGAGCAAGCTCAATGAAACACTGAGAGCTAGCTTAATGGCAGATAAACATGACATTAACTCAAATCTTAAGGCCCTTAGGGGCAAACCCAATAAAGTCCTATGTCTGTAGGGGGAACATCCAAATCAAGCTCTGAGTCTATTGCTCAAAGTGCAAGTCAGCAGTTGAATCTTCGAAGGTCAAGTCCAAGTCAGGTCAAACTTCTTTGAGGGCCAATTACAAGTTAAGCTTGGTTTCTTTAATGGGTCATCTCAAGTCAAATTTCCCATCCTTCCTGGAAAGGCAAGTCAAAGTCAAGTGGCGAGTGCAGGTACTGTATGTTCGTTTCTGAAGTCCAAGTCATGACTAGCCTTGAACTCAACTTGCCTGAAGTACAAGTCAATTCTTACAAATCTGAAGGGCAGGTCCAAGGGAAGTCCCAACTCTTCCATCCCAGGGAAGTAAACGTTCCAGTCCTTAAGGGGCCAGTCCAACATTCTCACATCGAGTAAATGCCATTGTCTGCCTGAAACACAGACTTGCCATAGTTTATGAAGTTTGATTATCAACCTCATTAACTTGTATGAACTCCCAGACTTTGAGTTTGCCTTAAGTAAGGCTTTAATCTTTTGTGACATTGGTTAATCAGGATTGAAAATAATCCTCAAAATTTTGTACCTAAGATTCACATTTCCACATTTCTTCAAAAACGAGGCAAAATACTTCCAAAAAAGGACAGGCCTTACCACATTTACTCAACAACTCCTCTCCTTAAGAGTAAGATTCGCCTTTACAACACTTGCTAAGTCATGTTTTAGTTGTTGTCTCTCGAAAGTCCCTCCAACACTGTAAAAAAAAAAAAAAAAAAAAGGGACATGAAAAGTTACCAGCATTACTGACATTGACAACTCAAGCAACTACCGGAAATACTCCAAGAACTTCTTTGATTATGGCCTCAACTCCCCCGGACTATTGAAGTAAACACCATAAACTGCGGAGAGTGTTAGAAGATTTACAGCCAGGAAATAAAGTGTGAATTAAAACACGCTTCCAGCAGCCAGGTGATGTCATGTTGCTGCTTCTTGCACGCTCCCCACCCTGCAGGGGCTGCGGGGGCTGGTTTCAGCTTCTGTGGCACTAGAAAAAATACATGGAATGTGTGTGATGGGCTGAGAGACGTGTGCGTACGTCAAGTTTGAAAAGTCAGTCAGCGTCTCAGGGTTTTAGGAAAAGTACAGGCCTCCAGGGAGAAATATCCTAATCTATAAAAAGCGCGTTTGTATCAAGTTTCAAAAACTCTTATGGGAAACTTTCTTCTCGGAGCTCTAATGCCAACAATAATCTTCAAGTCCTTAATCTCTCGGCCCTCTCGTCTTTGATTCCCTCCCTGTTCGCCGCCATTGTTCTATCTGCAGCGTGGCTTTCATTTCCTGACCTACTTTATTATCTGTCAAAAGACGCTAAAGCCGCTGTCGCAACTGCTCAGCGAGAGAAATGGAGCTTGAGTCGACTCGGACGGCGTCTGAGCGGCGCAGCTAATCAAAAGCAGAGAGGAGATGCAAGCTCAGCACAAAAATGCTCCGGTTGGACCGATACGATCTATGGGAAACGGCTCAGAAGTGTCGCATTTCTCCGATTTGCCTGGATGTTGGGCCAACGTGCTACATTACAAGTGAAGAGATGACGGGAAATGTAATCCAGACATGGAAATAGGCCTTGTGAAGAGAATATCTGAGGAGGTTAAGTTGTACGGTTCTGTCACGGGTTTACCAACCAGAACCATACATGTTCTATCTTGTTAGATTAGGACCTCCTGATTCAAAACTTGTACTTTCCAATGAAATGTGCAACTACATTGCAATTTTGAACCTATTTTGACTTCCAATATAACTCAAGTTCGAACAATTAACACCGTGATGCAAATGATTTTAAAATGTGAATTTGTTTCCTTCAGGAAACATTTCTGAGAACTCTTGCTCCGTCCGACTTCGAGGAATTGTAGCAGACCAGGATTCTAGGAATGTCTGGTTATTGGACACCAGAGATCATCGCACGTTCTGAGCGTCAATATTTCATAGATGTGAAGATGGGTTTTTTTCCCTCTTAGGGAAACATATTTTTGTTTTCATGTCACACATTTTTTTTTAATATGACCGCAATCAAAACAACATAAAACCTCTTGAGATGATGATTGTGTTGATTAAGAGAGAAACATCCTCCAAACCAACTATGTGAAAAACTGATAGTTGCTGTGGGAAATATGGGCAGTTGCCCAGAGCGGCATTACAAAGGGGGAGAATGCAGATTAAAAATACTTATCTAACTTTTTTTATATTGCTTTTATGTACTTCCAGCCAACAGAGAGTTGGGAAATGTACATGTGATATCATAACATCTATTGTATAACTTGTATTGTTTTAAAATAGACACACTGGGAATCTTAAGGGTTTGTTTAGGATCATCCCAGAACACTTCAGTCATTTCAACGGCAAAACTTTGACTAGACCACTTCAAAAACCTACCTTTAGTTGTTTTTTTTTTAGCCATTGGGAAGCGGACCTGAGCTGGCAGACATTACTGGTAGAGAGCAGACTCCATGGTTGTCCACAGTGGTAAGCACAGCTAACTAAAAGTTAGCTGCCCTAGCCCCTAACCCTAAACACGCTAGGATTAAGGCAAAAGGAGTTCTAAAGGCTAAGGGTTAGCATGAATCCACTAATGCTAAACGGTTATACCAACATGGTAATTAGTGGAAGCTAATGCACTAAAGCAATAAGTTCATGTTTCTGAATTGCCGTGTAAATTTTACACCAGACTTGACAATTACAGTATATTCGCTACTATATTTTTACTAAATCATAACGTATCAAAACAGCAGGAAAATAGCAAGTAAGTAGTAAATAAAGTACAGCCTCACTCTTAGGCTCTAAATGATGTAAGTCTAATGTCATTTAGAGGCTAGTAAAATGTCACTCCTGTGCCATTTTTCATTCCCGGTGAACTTTCCCACGTTTTGTTGGCAACCACAAACTCACATGCTCCATTTGATAAGAACAACACAAAGTGTGACCCAACTGCAAACCTGCCAGTCTCTGGCCGTGGAGCGAGGAGAGCAGGGACTCTGGAGGAGCTGCATAGATCCTCCACTCAGATGGGAGAATTTATAGACAGGACAAGTGCACAAATCTGGGTTTTGTGGAAGAACAGCAGAAAGAAAGCCACAGGAAGTCAATATGGAAATGTAGGACTTTCTTTTGCTCCGCGTTGCCAGTAGAGACGTACAATAGAAGACCTGCAGGTGGAACGGCATTGAAAGGTGCTTCTAAAAGGTATTGACTCAAGCACCGAAGATCAAACTGGATACAGATTCTCCACTTTTTATGTGTCAAATCTATCATCGGTGGATTTACAGTAAAAGCCCCAAGTATCCCCGACTCTTAATAAATGTGCATGGACTTGATTTTAGGCCTTTTGATGATTGATGAGCTCATGGCACAGTCAGAGCTTACTGTAAGCAGCAAGGACAAGCAAACTGATGAAAATGTGCTGATCCAGCAGGTTTTTGCCCTCCCCCAACATCAGACTCATTCATTTGGAGATAAAAATCAATTCCCAGAACGCAGTCGGAGTTAAGGGAGCACAGCCGGGACAGAGTTTCTGAGTAATCCAAGAATGTCGGTCTTGGTGACTGCGACTGAAACTTGTACATGTTAACTTTTCCTCACATGTAAGGGGAAAATCACCGAGGAAAAGGTGCGTTTGAGATTGTTGTCTTACAGTCCCAAATGTTGTTACAACCATAAACTTCAGAATATTTTACAGCGATTCTACGGGATGGAACAACACGTAGAATTCTGTAAGGGAAGTAAGGGATGGAAAACTTTTGCCAGTTTGACTCTTTATGGTAGCGTACCCTCTGCTAGCTAGCAGCTTGTTTTTAGTTAATAGCTGAAGTGGGTAAATCCCAGGAGCTCAGGTCCACCTGCAGAAGCCAAGGCTCTTTTAGGGGAAATTCCCAGAGGGAAAAAAGGATTTGATGGGTCATGACCACACCGCCAGATTTCTACTGTAGGTTCGGGAAGTGAAGTACCATGAAAGCAGATGAATGGCTGTACGGCATCAATGATGTTATTGTGTACAGGTTACAGTAAAGATAGGCAGCAAATCATTTGTCAGACAGAACTTCCCTCCACCAAAACTCCCCTGCTACTCGAAACCATCTGGCTGCGGTTGGTCTGATTCACCGAGTCGCTAAGATGACACTGCAACTTTTATTTCCACGACACAGGAACTGCAGTCACAAACACCAAATTGCACGTGGGGGTGATGCGTGTTTGGGAAATGCGAAGCCGCAAAGCGACAGGGAGCCTGGATTGGCAGAGAGGACTACAGAGGAAGATGAGGGTTGGAGAAACTGCAGCAAATGATGCATTTAATGAAGTGGGGGGAGAGTGGGAATGATGGGGGGGGGTTACAGGAAGCGGAACGTGACGGGCCGTGTTGGTTAGGATCTGTGTGGTCCTGACAAAACCCAGGAATACAAGGAAATTCCAGAATTTTCCAGACTTACATTCCTGAATTTCTCTGATTTTTTTTTTCATTATATTCACTTCATTTTATAATAAAATGAATATAAAAACTGACTATAAAATTAAATTACAATGAGTCTACACGTTATATATGAAACTGGGTAAACATAACAAAACAAAACCAAAAAAAACCCAGATTGACTGCCCTAACAGAGGGAAAGAAGGAAGGAGAGAAGGGCAGAAGGAGTAAGAGAAAGTGGGGAAAAAAAAGTACACAAGGAAGCAAGCGAAGAGGATGTTGACAGAATGAACAAAAGGAAAGAGACAATGAAGAATGAGGAAGGAATGAAGTAAAGACGGAAGGATGAAGGGACACAATGAGGCAGAAGGAGAGAAAGGAGGGCAAGGAAGGAAAGCTAGAAGAAAACAAAAAGGTCACAATGAAGGATAGTAGGACACAAGGAAAGGTGGGAGGAAGCAAAGGACAAAAGGAAAGAAAAGAAGGACATAAGGAAGGATAGAGAGACAAAGGGATTTTTAAAAGCTTAAATAAAAACAAAAAAAATCAAAAACAAGGTTGGAAAGAGAGAAGCACACAGTCAGGGAATGAAGAAAGGAAATATGAGAAAGAAATGGGAAAGGAAGAACGTAAGGACACAGGAAAGGAAGCATGGAAGGAAAGAGCCACAAGGAGGGGGGAAGGATGAGAAGACACAGCCCAGACAGTTGAATGGGGAATACAGTTTGAAAATAAAACTATTTTTCGCACTAATTTCTGAAAAGCTGGAAAACAAATAAATTTGAGACGTTTCCAGACTTTACAGGAAGGAGCCCTGATGTTGAACAAGCCGTGGCGTTCCGCTGCCATGGTGATTCTGTCATCTTTTTTATGCTTCTGTAGATCCAAAATATTAAAATAAGTAAAAAAAGAACCTCATGCGGCAATAGCTGAGTTTTTATGAGAAAGAATGACATCTCTCAGTCAGACAGATTTAGCTTCTAGTTGAAAGGAAGCCTGAACTTTCCTTTAGAGGGTTTACACCGACTCCCATCAGGAATTTAACTCCTGCATTTACAGGATCCCGAATCCAAAAACAATGTGGTCGCATTTCAACGTGCACAGTGATTATTGATAAATGTCGACTACAATCAATAAATAAAGGAGTAAATAAATAGAAATCAGGCTTTGCTTAAACTAGTCCCTAACTCCATTGTGGCTGCGCCGGAAAAACAGCAACAACAAAAAAAAACATTTCCAGGAAAACAAGAGGCCTGGCAGCGGAGACACCGTCATCACTCATGCGAGAGAGCGCTTTCTCAGAATCTGCGGTTTCTGCTCGTTTGAGGTCGGCATGCGGAACATCTCCCGAGGAACGACGGATGAATTTGGCACAGGGGAGGGGACGCTCTCCGAGGAACCGCTCTGATTTACAGCCGGGAGCCTCCGGGGCCCTCGTCCGGGGGCCCCGGACACGCCGAAGCTGAGGTTAAGCTGCTTCCCTTTTGTTTCGGGTCCAGCTGGAGCCGCAGCACAATGCAATAAGTGATGGTTAAGCTTCTGTAAAGGGTCTTTCCCAGAATAAGTCCCGCTGTGGTCTTTGGGGCCACTGTGACTCCAACAGACTAAACTAACGCCTTCGTTTGTATAACTTCAGCTGCGCAGTGCCAGAGACATGCTTCCTCTCATTTACTTCTTCTTCTTCAAAATTAAAATAATGATAATCCCCACTAATGGATCATAAATACACATCTGTAGATACAAAAATATCACTGCAGAGATTCACATTTTAAAACGGATCAAATAAGAATGTCTTAGAGTTTCTCGCCACCAGGCTGAAAGAAAAACGCTCATGTCGTCGTTCCTGCATGTTTTTCTCTTCCTGACAGTTTCTATAATTGACACCATGAGTGAAATGTCTGTTCCAAAGAATCTCTTCCTGTAGTGGAACCGTCTATTTTAGGGTGTCGAGGATGACATCTCATGGTGTTTAGTGCTTTAGCATTAGTGTCTGCTAAACAGCATGTCGGTTTAGTACATTAAAAGAACTAATGCTTATAGTAGTGCTTTAGGGATAGCACAGCTAACTGTTTAGTTTAGCCCACCTTTGGTAACCGGTGTAGAGAAAAAAAAAAAAAAAAAAACGTAACAGACAACCAGTTCTTTTTGTTGGCCAATGAAAATAACTGGAGTCATTCTTTACCCAAACTCCAATTTATTCTTCACCACAGACAAAGAGCTTCGCGTTTTCCTGCAGCGTAAACGCCACAGAAAGAGGAACATTATATTTTTACCTTTTGGGACATGTACACCCCGAGCATTAGGCAGGACACGTCGCAATCTAGTGGGCCTTAAGCTAATACTGTGGGTCAGCCAGCTCCTGTACACATGAAGTAATCGGAATGTGATACGAAAGTGTGTGTGTGTGTGTGTGTGTGTGTGTGTTTTGTTTCAGGTGTGCGACTAATTGTAACAGATGTTCTGAGAGTAGAGAGGAGACCTTGAACGTCCATCAGTGCTCTCTTTCTCTGCTCTAAGATTATATTAATACAAAGAAAAGTTGCATGAAATTCTATAAAACTTACAAAGTGCTATCCAGACAAAAAGCAAACAGTTTGAATACAAATAGATATTATGTGACATTCCATAAAACTTACAAAGTGCTGCACAAACTAAAACATGGATTTTTGTATACATCGATACCAAAAAGTGTTTTCTTTGTGTACTTGCTCTAAAGCAGGGATGTCAAACTCATTTCAATTTTGGGCCATAATGACATTATGAATGTCCTTAAAGGGCCGGTTATGGTAAAATGTGTTAAAACCCAGTAACAAACCTCTAAAACATGAATAAACAGCTAATAACTGAGTACTTCTTAAAGTTAAATCGTGATGAATATCACTTCACATTGATAGAATTTGGCAGAATGTGGAAGAAGATTATGACCACTGGAAAAAAAAAAAAAAAAGAGAAAAATTCTGGCTTTAATTTTCTGAGATCAAAAGTCAGAATCTTTGACTGTTTTCTCAGAATTTGGACTTTTTTTTTTCCAGAATTTTTCTCAAGATTTTGACAGTTTTGTTTGTTTTTTTTTTTTCTCTCGGAATTGATCTTTTCGTCAAAATTTTTACTTTCTCAGAATGTTTTTGTTTGTTTTCATCAACCATACAAACAACCATATCATGGGACCATTCAGTTTTGTTCTTGTCCAAATTAAACCTTTGTAACCCAAGTCAACATCATTTGCTGAAATCACGCTCACACACCTCTCTGTAACTTTTAATCAAGCAGTAAATATGTCACTTTTTGACACTTTTGAACGTTTGCCTTATAAGGAATGTGATGCTAAATGAGGGGTTTCATTTTGTTTATGCAGAGAACAGAATCTGCCCCAAAGTGAAATTATTTTTGCTGAAGATGCAAATAAAGCCGAGACTTTGCCCCGACTCATCATGGCAGACACACGCTTACCTCTAATATCTCCTAAAAACCCTTCAAGCTTTCCTTTTCATGTCTTCCAGCATCAATTATGTTCGCTCTCTTGTACGAACTTGTATAAACACCAGTTTCTTGTTTTGCATCCCGTCTTTAAGGCTTTATAAGATGCTGTGCCAGAATGGGATAGAAAAAGCGACGGTAGCACAAACTAAGGCATGTTTGCGTCACTTGTTGTCCTTGAAGAGGAGAAGCCAAGGGCAACACAACAAGCGGGCGAACGGAAAGGTTTCCACGAACGTTGCAGATTCCTATCAGAAATGCGGAGATCATCGCTTCTGCGGGGGTTTTTTTTTGGGAAGGGCGTCAAGATGCGGAGATTGTGCCCTGATGACATCCTTCCAAATGTGCAAAAATGACTCCAGTCACCTGACCGGAATGAAAACAAAACAAACGTGTTGCTCTCTTTGTACCTGTTCGATCCCCTACAGCCCAAAATATTGTTGCCCGGTTGCCCATCAACTTCAGTCAGATTGGATGGATGGTGTCGGTGGACTTGCCTCAGATTCTAAGTTGGAGCAATTTCAATGTTTACACTGATAATGTGATCATCAAGAAGGAATTTCCATAGCAACCACTGGCGGGCTGCATTTATTGAAACTTGATACTGAAAGACGTTCTCTCTCTCTCTCTCTCTCCTTCACGCCTGAAACAACAGAACGATCATTTTGTTCTTGCAGCTCGTTCCTGACATCATCATCTGGGCAGAAGGGTTTTTCTCGTGTGGGATCCAACAACTCCTTGTGCGACTGGTCAGAACTGCAAAGTGGGCGTGGTTAGTTCTCGGAAGCTCTAGATTTCTTGCGAGGCATCAAATGTCCTGGATGGAAGGAACTTTGTTCTTTGCAGTATTTGGCATTAGCTACGTGAGGAAGCATGAGCGCTACACGAGGCAAGGCAGTTTTACTTGTATGGTACATTCCAGCAATATGAAATTGCAGTGGGAGAATGGAGGAAATGGTCGGACCTAGTGCAAAAACATTAATTTGGTTGGTTGGTTGGTTGGTTGTTGTAAAGCAGCTATAGAAAGTTAAAATACTCACTTTGCTGATTAAGGTTTGGAGATTGACCTATAACGCTGCCATAGCAATTTGTCTGAAGTTAAATCGGACCAAGCTTAGTTTAGTGATCCACGTTTGGCAGAAATGTCAGCCTCCAGTTTTTTTGTTTCCTCTGTACATAACGCATTCAATATGGAAGTCAGGCGCCGAATCCAATTTATTCATTTATTATTTTTGAACAGCAACTCAACGTTGGGTCAAACACTATTAACAAGAAGTTCGCATTATTCTCTTCGACCAAAATTAACAAGCTGCTTGCGCGAGGCGCTACTGAATAAAGTCGTCTTTCTGCTTTCATAGAAGCTAACAAAACTAGATTTATGTCTACCTGTATATGTGTTTAAAAAGAAAGAAGTGCCGGTATTTCTCACGTTATTGTCTGATCAATATGGCGGGTAAAAAAAATTAAATAAATGTAAAAAATCAAATTAACAATTTGGGATGCACAGTGGCGCAGTTGGTAGCACTGTTGCCTTGCAGCAAGAAGGTCCTGGGTTCGATTCCTGGCCGGGGTCTTTCTACATGGAGTTTGCTTGTTCTCCCTGTGCATGCGTGGGTTCTCTCCGGGTACTCCGGCTTCCTCCCACAGTCCAAAAACATGACTGTCAGGTTAATTGGTCTCTCTAAATTCTCCCTAGGTGTGAGTGTGCATGGTTGTGTGTCCTGTGTGTCTCTGTGTTGCCCTGCGACAGACTGGCGACCTGTCCAGGGTGAACCCCGCCTCTCGCCCGGAACGTTAGCTGGAGATGGGCACCAGCACCTCCTGACCCCACTAGGGACGAAGGGTGAACAGAAAATGGATGGATGGAAATTAACATTTTTTATAAATGTCTAACCATATCCTTGTTATTTTTTTCCCCCCCGTCATCTTTTTTCTTCTGTATGTAAATTTGAGAAAAAAAAATGTAACACAAAATCAGGGGTGCTGTGGTAGTGCAGGGGTCAAGCACAACCCAAATAAGGAGGCCTTAGTCCTTGACGCGGTCGTCGCAGGTTCGAAACCCGACCTAGTGACCTTTGCCGCATGTCTTCCCTCTCTCTCATTACCTACTTTCCTGTCATAGCACTTTGAAATAAATGCCACTAGAGCCAAAAAAAATTGCAAGGTTCCTTATAAATATCTCTACAAAAATTGGTGATTTGGACTGCTACAAAAGTCACAACCACAGTCCCAAGACCAGGATTAGCATACGTATTAATCGTACAGTGTAGGAGACAAAATTTGTGAATATTTCAAGTACTCTTAAAAACAGAGTTACAGAGGTTACAATCAGCCTCTATCCTAAGGCGAACTGGAACCTTTCACAAAGCTGTCAGTGGCATGTCTTATTACCCACAGTAGTCCTGATTTAACACGCCACACGTTGGGTCTGAGCCACACTTCTTGACAGAGAGGAAGCTCTTCTAATCATACTCAGGAGTTGGCGGAAACGGCTGCAGCGTCCTGCATAAGGCGAGTGCTATACGGAGATGCTCGAACGTTTGCGGTTTTTGCTGTAGAGTCACGTTGAGTCAAACTTTAATCTTTTCCGTTTTTGTACATGTGAAAGCAATAGCCTTAAAGCTTTCCGGGATTACAGCTTTCGGCACTGTAATATCTCAGGGATTATGCTGCTTGTACTATTTTTGGGGCCAATTCGAGTGGTGCACTTGACTGTAGAGAGGATGTCGGATTATTCACCCTCTGACAATAGGAGTGGATTACAGAACGTACGGCAGCAGAACTCTTGTAGTCGTGTACGAAATGCTTTAGCGCACCGTTTAAATCAAAGATCAAACTCAAACTTTTCTGGACAGCTGAGTACAATTACAACCGCCACATCGATTTCTACCACTGCGCTCCGTTGTTCAGGGTGAACTTTGACTGAACAGAAGGAGTCGTGAACAACATCAATTTTCTTTTGTCGTTTGGCAACGGCAAAGACATTCACTCGTCGTTGGAAATGATTACAAATATCGATCAGTTAAAGTCAGAGCAGGAGGAATGTTGATGATGACGTTCAGCACGGCACCAAGTTTGCAGCTAACAAAAATAGCTTCCTTCACAGTTAAGCAAGCGCATTGCATACGCCACGGCTAAACGTTAGCGATCGCTTGAGATCATATCCAATCGTTTCAAATGCCAACAGGTCGTTTTTCCGACATCCAGGAGTCCAGACTCTCTGAACGGAGCAAAGCGTCGGACAGCGGGATGGTTTTCACCAGACTGGCTGGAGAAAAGAAAGAAATGAAAAGTCCAGGTTTTGGAGCAGCTTAGTCTTTGGACTAACATCCAAACCAGGTGCTGCTGCATGTCCTCCATTGTTGTGGAAAAACTAAAAAAAAATAAAAATTCTTGTATTATTGTCAGGCTTAATAGAAACAGTTGCTACATTTACTGTGTAAATGTTTTTTTTTTTAAATTTTATTTATTCTTTGCATACAACGTCTTCCTGACAAAATCCATCCAGCTGATTCCACTCGACCAGGCCGGTGAAGCAGAGTTTCCACTTGCCGTCTGCTCTCCAACCAGCTTCCTTCCTCCGGTGAGCGGTGGAGCGAGCTACAATTAATTACGAGGAAATATTATCCTTTTGCTGAAGGTTTGCACCAACGCCAGTATCCAAAGCAAACAGATGCTGCGTGTGCCTTGTGCAACTGTCTTGCCAAACACAGGCCCTCAGATCCCCTTAGAGAGCGGAAAGACGGGATGTTTGTTGTCATGCCTGGCACAGCGCCACCATTCACCATTTCGTTTTCACTTTTAGGCGGCTGAGCCAACTAAAACCTAGCGTGAAAAGACGGATTTTGTCGCGTTCTCCATTGTACTTTGCAATACTCGCAATCCCAGAGTTTCCCCGAGCAAACTTGTGCATGAGAAATACTTTCCAATGTGCTGCGCGACAGCAGATGGTTGAGTGGGAGGGTTGCAAGTATGAAAACACGCATAACGACATCTCGACCTGTCAAACAAAAAAAAAGCCTGGGAAGGGAAATGGAAACTGCAGCCACCAAGATAAAACATCAGCGCTCTCACTACAAAGGTACAAAATTCAGTTTTCTTTCATAAGACAATTTCAGGGTAAACATAACCACCGAGAAAACCAAAGCAAGACCAGACAACCGTGTTCGAATACTCTTTATTTGGAGTCACGATAACAAATACCAAGACAACTAATTCCATGTGAGTGAATTCAGTTTAGTCTGTTTCACTAAGCTGCAGGATTAGTAATAGTGAGCTGAAGGAGCTGCATCCTGCTGCCACTAAATGCAGAGACAAACCGACCAACACATGAAGGCCGTTTACAGAAGAGGACATTTTTGGGCTCCCTTGTGGCGAATGTCTACGGAAGCGTCTCGTCATCACAAGAAACTTTTATCGTCAAAACAAGTTTTCTATCGCTTTTTCGTTTCACAGAGCTGCGTTTTATTTTGTTCATCATCTCCTCGCTGTGACAAGATGCGAAACCCGTTAAAACGAGTTTCTCGCAACAAAGCAAGAGAAACTCTCGCTTTTAACAAGCCGAGTTTCGTATTTCATTAAACAAGAAATGTTCTTGCTACAAACGAGATAAAACGACGCTCCTCTGATGGATTACAGCTTGCTAAAAAGACTAAGGAGATGGGTGTGACGCTGCTTCTGCTCACCTGGTTGTTTGCAATTACGACCGTTCTGTTTGAAGAACAAATAGTTTGGTTTCAATTGGATATAAATCTCGTTTTCGCAAGTTTTTTTTTAAATGTCTCGTTAAACAAGATCCTGAATTTATTACCAATGTCAATGACTCACTATAGTGATTTTTGCTAAACATGTTCCCATTTAAAAAATGATTTTTGTTGCATTTTATGTAATACATTCTGGATAAAATGCCGCTTTTCGGTGGATTCATAATTGGTAATGCTATTTAAATAGAGATTGTTACAGTAAAACAAACAAAAAAAAAGTATAGAATATTTGAATAGTAGGAAAAGGTAAAAAAAAACAATTTATGTGTCATGTTGAAGTGGACCCACATGATGGTGACGGTTTAATGGTAAAAAAAAGAGCCAGGTGGACACAAAGACAAGGACACAACAGGGACAAACAGGAGTGAGTGAGAAAGAGTTGCATATGTAGATACTGGGGAGCCTAATTACTGAACAAGGACCAGATGGATGATTTGAAACGGTTTGCAGGTGTGAAGGGAGAGAGAGACACCGGCACAGCCGGGAGGTAGAGTACACAAAATGGGTAACTAGTTGAATCTAACATTAACAAAAAAAACTAGACATATGAAACATAATAAAACTAAAGTAAACACAGGACTGGACTCAGGTAAAACAGAAACATGGATGATCTAATTAAAGAAAAGACACTAGAAATACTAAACAAACCCCAAAACAATTCAAACAACCAAAGACCCTGACATTGTGTTGGTCTCTTTTTTTTTTGTACATATAAAAAAATAAAAAAGACGCCTTCTAATTTAACAGCGGCTGTGTAGACTTTTCATGTCCACCATTAAGCACTTCTCAGGCCAACTTTAAAGAGGGCCACCAGAATGTGTGTACCCATGCGCCGAGTGCAACGCTGTCATCAGCGTCTCCGTCGGCAGCCACTTTATCCAAACGCTTCTGGAGGAGACAAAAACAAGCATTCCCACCCAGCCGCCAGGGAGCTGCTGATGCGTTGAAGCCTGTGATTTTCACCCCTCGCCCCCCGGCCCCCCGCCTCACACGACGCTTACTGGACACCCTGAACATTCCTCGGAAATTATGACAAAACTTCAAATTGGTGCCAAATATTTTCTCTTAGAACAAATGTGTCCCTTAAGCAGCCAGAGTTTGGTTGTTTTTTTTCTTTCTCATGCTCTTTGTGTTGACCTCCTGTTTGTGCCGGCTCTTCCACGGGGAGATGTGTCAGGACTCCTGTATTTACACCGGATTTCTTTGCCGACAGACTATGTGCCATACGCGACTTTGCAGAATTGGCCTTAAGCAACTGCACGGCCGAGCTACAGCAGCTCAGTCTGGGCATCATCACTGGCTACAGCAGCGTGGAACGGAGCAGGGATAAAGAAGACGTGAACTTTCTCGTTTAAATCAGGAAGATATGAGCTAAACTTCACATCTCGAAAAAAATCGATGCTTTCAGACTCAACTGAGCCACCATTTGGTTCTATTAATATGCAGGTTCATGTTCATATTTCCATGTTCATCTATTCCCGGTTTTAAGACTTTTACTTTGATGCTTAATCCGTTGTGTGGATTTAGTTTTTTTTTTCCTTGACTATTTTGTATTTTTTTTTTTTTTTGATGTCTATCTTTAATAAATAACCAAAATACAGAAAGTCATGAAAAAAAACACAAAATCAGCAAAAGTGTTTTTGGTCCAGTTTATGGGGAAACATCGAAATACACTTGAAATAAGACAAAACAAACTTATAAGAAAACGTCCAGCGATACGGAGGCGTTTAGTTTAGTAAATATCTGTGAAACAGGTCACAGATATTTAGAAAATAACAACAGTGCAGGAAGAGGCAAAAAGCCCAATGGACTCACATAAAGCCTCCACCCAAATAGAGTAGAAAAAATATAATCCAAGAATTCAATCCGTCATCCGACATTTATGAAATGCAGCTCGTTTTAAATCAATAATTCCAAAACAGTGCACTGGCAGTGGAGGAATAAGATACTAATATTACCAAGATAACCCAATATTAAGGAATTATAGAGTTTAAGCAATTTCCTATATCTTCCTGAAAAGTTCTGAGTAAGTTTTGACTTATTTCAACTCTTTTAAGATATTTATACCAGAAACTAGACCAAAAATACTTGGTAGGATTTTGTGTTTTTGGATTGTGTCCACTTTTCCTCACAATGCTACGTTCACCTGCTATCCAATTTTGCGTTATTTCCTGTTATCTCAGCGTTCGACCTCAGCTGTTTCTACTCTCTTTGTAGAAGCTACGTCTGCTCTCCCTTTAAGTTGACATCTTCCTCCGACGTTTGGCTTTTCACTAGGATCCAACGGGTACAACTGTATTTTTCCTCCAGCAGCTTAAAAAAAAAAAAGTGCCTCTCTCTCTCTCACATCTTTCTGCTTATTATCTTTCACAGCTGGGAGCTACTGAATAAAACTCTTCCAGTGTCGACACCTGTAGGTGCAGTTGTTGGTTGAGTATTTCCCTCAAGGGGATGTCTTGACAGTTGCTGTTGAGAGAAAAGTTGAATTATGCTTTATATATATATATATATAACTCCTTTCCAAGCCTAGTTGGGGCGTGAGTGTGTTGATTTTTACAGACGCAAGCCTCTGTGAGTGTGTTTGCTTTTCATGCCACGGCAGGAGTTTGTATCGCTGACAGGGTTGATGACCAACGGCGCTGATTCATCTGGGACTTTGGCAGCTGCTGAAGTTGCTGGCTTGAAGATCTTTTGCCAGTTTTTTTTTTTTTTTTTTTAGCGGAAGCTTTTCCAAAAGAAAAGTGATTTTCCTTGAGTAATGCAACATGCTTGATGAATGAACCCTGTCTGTAAGTTCAGACCACAAATTGGGTATTAAACTGGAATTCTATGGCAACGTATTGGGGCCAAAATTAAGACAATTGAACGCCCAACATGGCTACGTCCTTGTAGCAGGAGGCTATTGACTCTGCCTTGAAGACATCGAAACAACCAATGAGCTCCTGTAAAACCTGCCAAATAACAGACAGCTGGTAGCCTAATATCACTTTTATACGGACTGTTAGCGTTCGGCAATCATAGATTTGATAAAGTTATTTACTTAAGTTATTAGACACTTAAAAGTCGACTGAAAGAATGACTTATCGTATTTGTACGTACATTTTTTGGGACATTCAGTTTTTAATTAGTTTCTCGTAATTTAATGTCATTAAATGTCATTCTGCTGGTGAATTCAATATTCAGCACTATGTTGCCTTAGAGAAACACCGTGCTCTTTACAAGCAGTTTAGTCCAATTTATGTGATAAACATTTAGAAGACCTTGCAATTAAAAGCATTGATATTTCCAAATTGGCCACTAGATGGCAGTTATTGTTCACGATGCCTCCTTTAAATCTGAATGAATTTTTAGCTTCCCCCCTCGTTTTCTATATCGATCATGTTTGTACCTTTTTCAGATTTGTGTTGTTTTAGTTGCGGATAAGGAACGAATCTGTTCAAGTAGGTGAAAAATGTAATTGGCAAAGGACAAAAAAAAAAAAAAAAAAATGTTTTAGGCTATATGTTTTTATGAGTAAAAATAGCATGCCCTTTGTTTCTCTCAAATGAAAAGATGTAGAGATTCTCATTCGTTTCGAAAACAACAGGCACAGCTCATGAAAAATCGGGGTAGCTGGTTTTAATGTCAAAAACCTTCCTTTAAAATCGGCAGAAACCGGAGGAGTATGGAAGCCCGTTTCTGCCACTCTGTAAAAAAAACGGGCTTCCATAGAGGAGGCCTGTTGGTGTGTGAAGACAAGACGGTTTGCATCATCTCTCCCCGGTGATTGCAACGAGAAGAGTTTGTTCCACCCTCGGATGAGATCGTCTCCATTTTTATTGCCGTTGGCAGAATCCGCAGGCTAAATAATGACCGTGTAATGGAATCTGGGCAGAATAAACGGAGAGCCTAAACGTGGTGGTCATATTCATTCATGGCGGTAATTATCTCTGCCTTTTTTTTTTTTTCAAGAAATCGACTCTGAAGCGCGTTTAGTCCGGGTTCATGTTCATGGTTCTGCTTCAAACGATAGTTTCTGTCCACTTCAATGTTAGAGCGAATAGGCGTTGGGAGGATTTTTATTTTTTTTATTTTTTTTTTTTTACAAATGATGTTGCGGAAAATTATTTAAAGGAGAAAAAGTGCCGCGTATACTTGCAGCAAGAATTTAATCTCTTAAAGGAAGTTCTTACAAGCGTCTGAAGAGGATTAAATTGTGGCTCAGACTGTAAAGAGGAAAGTATTTGCCCCCAGAGTGACTCAAATGTTTTACGTTTCTGACTATTTTTGTAAGCCAACACTAATCATAGATCAAACATGTCGCGTTTTCTTGTTCAGTTCTCATATTCGCAACGAAGCCGCACTTCTTTTCGTTAGCTAGCTGTGCTCACTTTATTGCTAACGTTCAGGCTAGCAACTTCTTCACTTCCTTGTTTGTTAAGAACAGCGCTGCCTACACACGAGAACTCGCTCTCACCGCCCCCCAGTGGACAACAGCAGTACAACACGCACATGAACAAAAGGCGACAGGATACTGAACTTGCAGCCAGACCTTTCAAAGTAAATTAGAAAACATGAACACAAAACTAAACAATATTTAGCTAATAATATCTAATAAAAACCCACTCTAAAAACTAAAACCAACTGAGTTTGATAAACAAAAAAGTCACAATGAAATAAAACTAAACAATAATAATAATTAAAAAAAATATTACAAGCCCAGTGCCTACCTTACCATTTACAAACACGAAAAAGAAAACTTAAGAGCACACATAGAAGACATGACAACATCTACCTGAATGCTGACCTGTTTCAGAGTGCTTTAAAATCCCTGAGTGGGGTGCTAGTCTGCTAGGTCTCCTGTGTAAAGAGAAACATTTTCAGATGTTTCTCCTTACTTCTTGTTCCTCACAAGACAAATGGTATAAAAACCTTCATCATACGAACTCACATTCAAGTTCGAGAGTTTGCTGTTGCTGTGGGTTTGAGGTCTGCAATGAAACCTGAACGTTTCCTCCCGGCTCCAAGTCTTCACTTGACTGGGAAGCCTCAGCGACTCTGCTCAGGCTCACAAACCTGGTCCTGCTGGATGTAGGGTCAGATCTGAATCTCTGCACGTCAAACTGAAAATGTGTCTGGACAAGCAGACTCGCGCACAAAAAAAAAAAAGCTGACGAGACTCCAATACACATTCACTGTTGTGGAGAGATTTCACACGAGCGTGAAGCTAAAGGGAGTCGGTGAGCTGTTGCGGGGACTGGGCGAGCCTCGCAGGGCCTGTTTTGGTTGGAGAGCAGCTGGCTCGTCTCGGGGCCGAGGAGTCGACGTCTTCTTCCTGACCGACATGTGGATGTGAAGCAAAAGCCGGGTGTAGGAGAAGCCCAGTTTCCACCCATAACAAACCTGACCCGGCTATGTTATCCTAAGGAAACCCTGAGGAGTTGTGAGTTGGTCAGAGAGCGGATGTGACAGGAGGTGGGAGTGTTTTTTTCAAACGGGCTAAATCAGGGCTTCTCCTGAGAAGATTATCTCTGGCTCAAACAGTTACATCACTAATTAACTGTTAATAGTTTCCTAAAAGACCTCTGTTTAACATCAGGAGTGCACAGACAAAAATCAGAATGCCAAGAATCTCTGAAGGTGTGAAAAAAGCATCAAGGTTCACAAGTGTTCAGCACCTTCTGTTCTGCTCTGAGAGATTACATCTGCGACTCCTATCTATTGAACAAATACGCAGTCAGGTCTCTTTGGGAAGTCGGCGACGGAGATGGAGCACAAACCTAAACAAGCAGGTTGATTTTCCATTTGATAAGCAGACGAAGGGAACATTTTTTCCCCCGTGTTTGAATATTTACAGTCCAGCGACATCTGAATGTTCAGGGGTCAGGTTTTTCCAAAACACAGGAGTCTGCTCTGTGTGGGAAGGTCATACCTGGGTGAGACCTCTGGCAGACTGTTCGGCTCCGATGAACCGTGACGGAGTCTGTCGCGGTTTATCGGGTGTTTTACGAAACAGGGAACAAATCTGACCTTGTGTATTGGATAAAAGTGCGTTCGCAAAGTTAGTGGATTCGTAGAGTGGAGGAAGGTAGATTTTAAAAAAATGCATTTCTAGATTTTTATGAAAACAGACAACTGCTCAATTAAGATGTTTTCAGTCTATCCTATCATGTTCACTTTGCTTTGTCCAGATAACCTGGACATAAATGATTGCTGCTTGGAGGCATGCGCTCTATTGAACTTTGAAACATTTGAATATTTTTACCCAATCTTTAACGAGGCTGTGACGGATGGAATGTGTGAAGGAGGCTACGCTATGAAGCTTACCGGAAGTCGGGTGTGTTGTAAACGATAAGAGAAGTGCTGAGCTGCCATGTTTGCCAGCAATAAAATGTCCTCTTGCTCTAACTTTAATTGTTGAAGATTTGGAAGCCACCATATTGGTCAAAACATAATATCCCTCTTAAGGCTCGATTCCAAAACCTCTTAATTAACATCCAGATGCCGCGCCTAGCTAAGGTTTCTGGTCGGACAACTCCAGTCGTCGAGGGCCTCCTAGCATGTTGCATCTTGAAGATGTCCAATTTCTTGGACGTTTATTTTGTAAGGTCTTCCAAATGCAGTGATAGGCTGAAGAGAAAATGCAATCATTAGCATCAGGTGTTAGAAGAAGTCACATATCTAACACCTGGGGGTGGACATTCCCATCATCTGGTACACAGTATCCCAACAAGTCTTGATACAGTGACCGCTGGAACCTCTGGTATGTGTAAAACGCCTCACAGAAATGGACATTTTAATTCAGTTGTATGTCATCCAACTAAAAATGTTGCCAAAACATTTTAGAACTTTAAAGTGAGACTTTTGAACACGTCTTTTGGCACAATCTCTCTAATCTTTAGATTACCCCACAGGTTGAGGTTTGGGGGCTGTGATGGCCTCGGAAGAACTTTTTTTTTTTTACCGTCTAGACAACATTCCCGTCTTTATTTGGGTATTTGTTTTGTAACTGTGTTCTCAATTTTCCAGCATCAGAATCAAATATGTATTTTAAGAATTGCCTTTCCCTCAAAGTCTCAATGATTCAGGAAGCTCCTGCATGTAGAGTCTAGTGGTTTTAATAATCCCAACATGATCTTTTTGCTACAGTTTTCAAGTAGAGGCATCTTTCATCCTCGTCACATTCAGTTATTTCAATCTTTGTGATTATTTCTTTGGCTGCAACTATGCAGTAGCTGAGGTGAACAGCTTGTCAAATCATTGTTTTCATCCCTCAAGTAGGTTTTTATGAGGAGTTATTGCTTTGCTTCACCAAACTACAGATTTGTACGTTTCCAAAACGAGGGAACCTGCCGGAAACGGAGAGTATAAATGACAGTCAAACGGAGTTGGCCGTTAAATTCACGGTCAACTCGAATCAACTGCGACCAGCTGCGACGCCTCCCTCCGTTCTGTCTGAAAGGCGGCGTGTTCTTTGTACGCCAGTGATCTCAGCCAGCGATTTCCTCCCTTCCAGCTCCTAATGGGACGCAGTGCAATGAGAGCGACGGCGCCCACGCCGTCCGTCAGAGGGGAAATGTGTCATGCATAGTTTGGAGTTTGAACACCGTCTGCAGCCATGAGAACGCGAACATTTTCGTCGTGTTTTACGTTTACGACCGCCTTCCCTCGTTTTCTCTGGGCTCTGGTTAAGTAAGGCGAGACTCGAGCTTTGAACCCAGGGGGAATTTCTGTTCAGTGGCTCTGAGGTTTGGATGGATTCAGAAATGTGTCTGTCCGTTATGACGCTGCTGCTCTGAATTTTGCTTTTTAGTTATTTGTAAAAAAAAATCCATTTGGAAAGTTGCTCAGTTTTCAATGTATTTGCCATTAACTTTACACAGCAATGTTTCCTATGACAGATTATTAGGGCCAGACTAGAATTTCTATTTTTAATTGCAAGTCATAATGTTATGGGAATAAAGTCAGAACATTGGCAGAAGAAAGTGGTAAAAGTCGTTGTAAGGAGAAACAGCTTTGATAATCTCATGGAGCTCTGAAGTGAACAGCTCAGTTCGTTTTGTTCTTCGAAACAGAACCGTTTCAAAGTCCTACTGATAAATATTTGATGATGTGTAAAGTTGTAAAATCAATACCAAAGTAGAACGTCACAAGATGTCTTTTTTGTGTAGTTCTTATAATATCACTCCATTCATCTATTGACTTTATGCTGGTGATATTATGACATTATTTTGATAAACGTCTCGGAATATTGCGACTTTGTTCTTGTGCATTTCTCACATAATACATAATACTACTATTTTATTCTTGCAATATGTCTTTATTCTTGTTCTAGTTTGCGGAGATTACTGTGTTCAAATCATTCTGAAGTCTGAATGTGCTGACTTCGCATATTAACTCCAGCGAGATCATTTCCGATATGAACCCGAGATGGAGAATCATCATATTTTGAGACTGGTTTCTGGGGTCAAACTGTGAAGCTTCTGAAATGCAGGGATTTCTTCTCTTAAATATATGTAAGACGCAAAAACAAATCAAGAATTACATGAATGAGCTAAACTAGCTCCTTCCCAGGAGGGAAAAGCTGATTTGATTACCAAAAATGAGCCAAAACCTCTTCTCGGTATCTGATTAGGCTTTTAGCGAGACACCGCCATTTTCACACTTTTGGCCGTTCAGGGCTTCCGTAGAGTAAAAGCTGGAATCAAAACACGGAGAGAAAAAAAAGAAGAAAAAAGTCACAAAGAAACAAAGAAAAGCACACAGATAGCTCCGATGTAACTGATCTGTATTGCTTTAATGTTTTTTTTTCTCCTTAGGAACAGCTTAGCCATGACAGTATAATGTAAATGACAAGAGCAACAAAATCTGAGACTCTTTTGTACATCCTCTGCAACACATTCATACAACAGACAAATGCCATCTGTACAAGAAGTCAAACAATCTTTTTTTTTTTTTTTTAATTACATATGGTAACTCTTGACTCAAAGCCAACAGATACGATGCAATTCAATATAAATATTCATTTAGGCAACATTTAATTATGGCATTTTTTTTTCTTCTTCTTCTTCCTTTCCAAAAATGGCTACAGACGGGAAGAAGCTCGTTAGTTCTCAAATCAAGCCCAGCGTCACCCCCTGCTCGCTTTCAATAAAGCGCCATTGTACATTCCGAACATCGCTAACGCTTCAAAAAAAATAAAAAAAGAAAGTGACACAAATGTGAACTAAAAGAATAAATAAGAATAAATAATCCGCTGACTCTCGAAAGAGACCTTTGGCAGTCGGACAAAGCTGCAGCTGTGGAGCTTTCAGCATCGCCATGACACGTCGAACTGTATTTACCTCCAGCACTGACACCCACACGAAATGTATGTCACTCCTCTCTATTGTGGACACAAGTGCTTTGTTTGTGCTCCTCCGATGCACAGCAGGCTTGCTTTTTCCTCAACAGGTGATGGAGGCAGACACACTTTTGGAGCGCTGAGACCTCCGTACAAACGAATGAAAACAACAGAAACATATTTGTGGCAGAGTGAGTAAACTGTACATCCCATAACATTTTGTGTGTGTCCTCTCCTGGTGAGAAAACTGAATTGAAGAAATTGGAAACAGAAAAGCGATTTGGTATAAAGAAAAAAAAGCGGCACGAAAAGACGCAAAGCGACAGAATCTTTGGCAAAACGATAAATGGAACCAGCGTGAGCGCATATTGCATTAAGGTTTGGCTTCTGAACTTCCTTTTTTTTTTTTTTTTTCTTGGAAAAAAACAACAAATATCTAAACTCTACGATGCATCTGCACGCGAGAAAACGCTCGCCGGTTTCTGTCCATGCAACTCTAGCTCATTCATGCCCCGCCTCTTTTCTGAGAGAAAGCAAAACGGAAAAGAAACAAAAATACAATGAGCCGAAAAAAGAAACGTACAAAGTAATGTACACCATATATTCAAACACATCTCAAAATCCTCAGACTTTGAAATCATTAGCCAAAATAAGTTTTATTTTTTTCCCAACCCATTTTGTCTTTATCGAGACTGTACAATATACAGTATGTATATATTAGTAATCATGAGGGAACAAAGCAATAAAAATAAATACTTTTTCTCTATGTCACCTTTCAAAGAAGTATATCTATGTACATTTATACCAGTATCAATTTTTTTATTAGCTTATTGTGAATGCATGTGGTCAGCAAGCAGGTATTGCGCACAGTGTGTTGTGTTTTTTTCCCCCCTCTGTCGTTCCAGAAGGTCGCTAAACATGAAATCTGACAACATTTAAAAGTGAAAAAAAAAACTCACTTTGAACTATACGGTTCTTACCAAAAGTAAATCTGGCTCAAACCAATGACAACTGAGTTGATGTGTGTTCAACGAGCAGGCGCTAAGCTAGTTTTTAACAATTCTTTTTGCTCTAACGTTTAAAAAAAAAAAAGAAAAGAAAAATAGTTTCAAACAAAAACATTAAATAAAATGTGTTTCTTTATGAAAAGTAATCTTGATATTTTGTAAGTTTTTTCTCTCTTTGTCCTAAAAAAGTGCCGAAATGAAATGACTGAAACACCGTAAAGTTACACAGCAAAAACAGAACAAGTTCTAATGAAGAACTATTTTGACTCAAAAACACAAAAAGAAAAAAAAAGACACTTTTTTTTACGTTATTAATGATTAAGCATGTATTCGGTATTTTTTTCTGTCTTTTGTTGAAAAAGGAAATCTTCGTGTCACACAGTGAAACAAATGAAAAGAGCCAAAATCCACTCTGCCGTTAAAACCTTCCAGGTTTTTTTTTTTTTTTGCAACGAACACAAATTTGGGTTCTGTACCGAAAACAAGCGAGCCTGTTCCGCGTTCTGCTGATGGGACAACTGAACCTGAACTGTGGTTGTCACTGGGAACGGCTTGAGGCTAAGATGAACCACCAACAACAACAACAAAAAAAAAACATTTAAAAAAAAAACCCCCCACAAAAAACGTTTGAGTAATTTCTCAAATCTGAGAAATTAGAATGACTTCAACACTGTTTTTTCTTATTTCCTAAAATGTGTGTTTGTTTGTTTCAAACCATTTTTGTGAATGGTGGAGCAAGTTCTCAATAAACGTGCAAAATACTTTTTTTTTTCACCTTTCTCCCTACATGGTAATGGAACAACATGACGGAAAACTAAACCCTAACTCTCTCTGGTTCTTATTAGGAAATATTTTCGATTATTGATGCAAGGAGGGTAAAAAAAAGCAATTTGTATGTCATTTTATCGCATTCAGAAAACCCGTGAACTAAAGCACATTGTGCGTTTTTACTTCTTTACCTAAAAGGAAACAAAATCTGCATGAAGTGATCTGCAAAAAAAAAAAAATTCTTAAAATGTTATCATATGAATACTGCACTGTGAAAGTCTAAGCATATGCTCAACATGCAGGCTGTGTGTAGTTTTTCTTTTAATTTTCATCCCAAAAAAAAAAGTGTGAGGGTCAGACTTTTTGAAACACCCAAAACTCTCCTGGGGAAAAAAAAAAAAAAAGAAAATCAGAATATTTGCTGAACTTTTTGTCAGCATCCTTTTTGCTTCAAATGTGAAACATGAAATTAATATTTATGAAAGGAGAAAAAGTCGAATTCCCTGATAATCAGTAAGACGTAACTACAAAGAAAGAACAGAAAATGAATCATTTCATTTAGGTTTTTTTTTTGGTTTCTTTTGTTCTATAAAGTACTAAAATGTCAAATTTTGCAGTGCGAATTAAAAAGAGAAACCCAAAACTGTACTGGGTTCATGTAGTTCAGCCTCGTTCTGTTCTCAGCAGACAAAAATGTGTACATTTTAAAAGCATTTTCCTCTCCCTTTGTCTCAAAAGGTCCTGAATAGTTCAAACATGGGAGGACTGTGTGAAAGAAAACAAAAATCAGAACTTCGGGCTTAAATGGACCAATAACAACAGGAAATAAATAACCGGAGTTTTGACACAAATGGAAAAGAACAGGACAACAACAAAAAAAATTTAATAAAAAATAAATATATAAACTTGCCATCATAATAGCTACTTCAATAATCTGTCAAATTTCCAGAACTCTGAAAAGACTAAAAAAAATGTCTATTTCATGCAGTTTTTGACAAGCGTAAGTAACTCTTGTCTAAATGTAGATATTTCTTTATCTTCTTCTTTTTTCTTTTTTTTTCAATTGTACACACATGGCAAAGAATGTTCTTAGTGATGGTAAACGGAGCTATGACGGAGGTGCATTTCGGGACAAAAACATGCATAAACAACAGTGCATAGGTCCAGGTCATTGGGCCGGTTCCCGGTGGCTTCCAGTGTGTTTTCTGTGGCAGCGTCTTACAAACACAACAGTTACTGCAGAGCAGGTGCTGATGGGAGAAGTCTGTAAGGAAGGGTAAGTGGCGCCATCTTGTGGACAGACTGTCTGCACATCTTTAGGCGGCTTGTTGATTTCAGGCTGGAGTTTATCCCAAAAAAATTTTTTTACTTTTTTTTTTTTAAAGGATTGGATGCTGAAAGAATGCGAGCGTGGTTGCACCGACACAAAATGACCCTAAAGGTTTTTTTTGTTTTTTTTTTAGTAGATGAGGTCTGCTATGCACAGTTTAGATCAGTTGTTTCACTGCAAAGCCCTTTCCAACACACAGCAGACCCATAAAATGACCTCTAAGTAGTTCACATTTACTTTTTTGTGGAAAGTAGAAGAACCGAGCTTAAAGATCAAGCTAACATGCATAACGTCTTCCACCTTTTTTTTTTTTTTTTCCTGAAGAATCAAAGTTCAAGAGAAACCGCATTTCTTTCATCTTGTCTTTGTTTTTCTTTTGTTTCACTTCATCTTTTAAAAAGAGAAAAAATATTAATGGCTTACTAGCTACATCATTCTTGCACTTGTATTGCAACTACCTTTGGTAAATCAATAAAAACGAACGTAAAAAAAAAAAAAAAAAATCCACAAGTTCTTACATGTCCTCGTCACTCAACGTTACAATGTCGCGTTCCTGTCGCGTGCTCAGCTCCACTCCACACGTCCGCCGGCTCCGCTCTGTGCCGACGCCTCCGGGTGGAGGCGGCTCTCGAGAAAGACACACCAGCAAGGCAGAGAGGGGAAAAAGAGAAGGCGAGAACAAAGAAAACAAACCCAAAAAAAAAAAAAAAAGGACAACGTTGAGTCCTTTTAAAAAAGACGCCAACGATGATGGCAGATTGCAACCCGGCCACTGCCGTTTGAAGTTTCAGGGTTTCACCGCTTCAGAGTCTTGGAGACAAAGCTGACGATGGCCGAGGCGGGCTGATCTGGGTCCAGCTCAGCAAACAGGTGGCTGACATTGTCCGTTGTGCTTCCTTGTTTCCTTGCAACGAACCCAAAAAGTCTGGAAGAGAAGAAACATCTTAGCTTAAACTCTAAAGTATAACAATAACACAGCTGTTGAAACGTGAACTTACTTTACTGATCCACCTCCTTCTTTTACCCATCTATTGAACAAAAATAGGAATTTTATATTGTGTTACAATTTGGTGGTCGTCAACATGCATGCTGCTAATGTTTGTGAAATAGAATTCTTACTTTCTGTCTTGGGGGTCCAAATCACAGTATGTAACTGTAGTGAGAGGATAATGTCGCCGGAAGAAAATTCTGTACCAAAAGACATAAATGACCTGTTACCAGAGACGCAAGGCCCACATATACTCAGGCGTTCTTCACTCCGCGGAGGTCGGCACGTACTCAAGGCAAACTCAAGTCGCAAGGACTGCTAGATTGCTAGAGGCTGAGAAGAAACGAGGCTGGGCGCCCAGCTGGCTCACAACACTTGCTGGTATCCACTCAGATTATGGGAAATGAACAAATTTTTCAGAAGAAATCTGTGCAAGCTGCAAAACTCGACTGTGAAATCCCAACCGTCCGTGGGCATTGTGCGCAGAGTCTGTGCGGCTCGCAGAGTATTTAAGGCACGCCTGAATATGCGGAAGCCTTTATGCTATTATTTATTAGATGTCGCTGTAGTATCCTTACTTTCTCTGGCTGTCAGTGAGGGTGATGCCCTGCATGGACACCTTGAAGTGGACAGTGGTGGCCGCTGGGAGTGGGTTGGTTGTCAGTGTCTGACTAATGGCCTTGGCAATGGCCTGAGGCCCCGTGAGTGACTCCATGTCCACGGAGTTGATGAAGAGAACATTACATGCTGTGAATAAACAAAATGGGAGCAGGTCAGTGTCAGTTGATGGAGGACGACTGGAAGAGCAGAATGTACTGGACGAGCCAATCATGCACATTCAACAGTCAAAGGTGAGTATTTTTTATGCCGTTTCCCAGTTATCTGGAACGCAACAATCCAAAGCGCTTCAAGAGAAAGCTATTGTACTTCTTGTTTCTCGAAGATCCTTCACATCTGATTCTTCAGTTCTCATCCTGAGTTTGGAATATCAGGCTTCTGAGATGTAGGCAGAATTATCGCATTAATAGGACTGTAAAGGTCACATTAGTCATTGACCCAATGACCAATGGGTCAATGAACCACTGACCCATTGTCAACCTGTTGTCAAACAGGCTATTTGACAATTGGGGACAATGTTTATCCCTGTTCTGAGGCAAATCTTAGAACAACTCGTTTTGCTGCGGGGTTTTTTTTAAAACCTGTTTGAGACATTTCATGCACGGCGTTCCATTGCAGCTCTTTCTGCCATTTTTGCAGCGACATGATTATCTACCGGCAGAGAAACTTTTTATTCCAAAGTTTATTAAAGATGTCAACAATGGATGGAAGACTTGTCCGTCCAACCTTACATGTTTGAGCCAGAGTCTGACCCAGAGCAGGAGAACGAAGACAACTAGCCTGCAAAACCAGGTCATGAAGTCATGACCTGGTTTAGCAGTAGGCCTACGGCAGCAAATGCAGTGACGTCATAGCCAACAAAACATTATAGTGAATAGAAAAAAATGAATAGTCTGCAAAATATAACCCATAGAGAACATACAGATATCTACACAGCACCACTAGAGAATGAATTTACATTCATTCAAGGGCTACAAAAGTGGATTTTCACATGATATGTCCCCTTTAACTGTCCTTTTAGTGTGAATTTCCATCACACAGGTTTTGCAGTTGAGCAGATCCCAGAGCGAACTGGGAAGATGTGAACTTGATCATAACCCGAAATAGGGACTATAAAAACTGTCTGGATGGGAACATGAAGTCCTTCAATAAACAACAAGTCAGTTGCTTTCTGTTTAGAAATTTGGGAGGATTTACACTCAGACATTCTTCTACTGTCACTCGCATGCATGTCTTGTCCATGCAATAGTAAATATCTTCAGGAATAATTTAAAGCCAACTCCATTACAGCATGTTCATAACTACAAAAACCGTGCAAAGCCAGTATTTACCATGGGCTTCCTCAGGAACCTTCTGAACTGTAAAACAAGGGTAACAACATTTAAGACAATGTTTCTAGAATATATTGTCTAATTTTACTCGACACATAAGTACCTTACGTACTTCACTTTCTGTAAAGTCTTCTTTGCCAAATAAAATAATAATAATAATAAAAACAGTTCCTAGGGACTTTGACCAGTGCTTGCTGTCTTGTTTGTTTGAAGGTTTGTTTCCAGAAAGTCTCCCAATGCAATGACTGGTTAAAAAAAGACTAGTACTATAAAAGAACTACATAATAAAGCTGCAGAATCCCTCAGAAATGCTAATAAAAACTAAATTTCTACTCTTAATGTCCATGGATCCTTACCAGCTCCCTGTTTGAGAAGCTCAACTGCTGGATCAGTAGGTGTAGCAAGTTCCAGCGCCTCTTCATTTGGATCTTTAGGTCGGGAGATTAAGTGGTTATTATCAGAAAACAAAGCCTAAGTACATCACAGAATGAAGGCAACAATCACTTCTTCAGTCTTCGAAAACGCATGAGGATCAGACAGCGTTAGGGTGTTCCTGACCTTTGGTGGGGATCATCAGCTTGCAGGGTAGAGCCAGAGGAGTCATTGCATGTTGGTACACCAGAGCAGAGAGACATCCTGCAAAAAAACACACACAAAAAAATCTTTGTGTGAAACTGGGCCGCCGGATTCAAGAACTCCCAACGCAGGCAAAAGGTCAGATACCCACCAAAATAGGGTTCATTGGGGCAACCTTTCAGGCGAACGCCTTTGGGGCTGGTCTCAATCAGGAAGTGCCTCACCAGCTCGTTGGTCATGTCGGCAGCTACCAAAGAATCACAATACATGACCTCATGCGAGTAAAACAGGACACAGACTTCATAAAAGGGCTGAATATGTCACTGAGTTTACCTTTTTTGCTTTGCTGGACAGTTGGTGGGGGGCAGGCCACCTTCATGGCCAGACCGTAGGCTCCACGGAAAGAGTGGCTGTCCCGAATGATGAATGCCCCCGGCTCCCTGTCCTTTAACAGACTAATGGCTGAAAAGAGGATGTAGGAAGTCAGAATACAAAGGAAAATACTGGATAAACACTGGTGTATACCACTAGATACAGCTGAGACAAGATATTCACATACACTGTAGAAAATGCCGTAATATAGTTTTTTTTCCACTATCCGACGTTAAATCACACTGAATTGTTAGCAGATTTTAAGGCCCTTATGGTCAATAAAATGATCTAAAAGGCAGAATGGTGAGAGAGATTTTATAAAGGCAGATTTTAACATCAAATTTAGAAGCTGACAAACATTTTGTTTGTCTTTCATGCATTTGGAGTAACGGCATCAGGCTTTCTGAGTGGCCTTTCAGCCCATGGACTTCCTTTTACTGCTGATAATGACACTTTCTCTATAGTTTCAGCTAGCATCTTAAGTTTTGGGATTCATATAGACATTTCGCACCAACCTGTCTCCTTCGTGAACCATGTGATGGTTGGATATTTCCAAGCTGTTTACACTTCCAACAGATGAGGTGCCACCTTCAGGCAACTGGAAATTGTATCCAAGGATCAACCAGTCTTACCAAAGTCCACGAATCTCTTATTGATTACTTTGGGTAATTTTTTATTTTATTTTCAAATAAGGCCATGAGACAATCATCTGGGCAAATTCTGGCATTTAGCAAATCAAAAATAATTTTAGTAATTCTAATCTAAACAGAAAAAGTTTGGAATCAAATTAAATGTCAGACAGTGGAAAAAAAGCCTTGTGTGTTTTTTTTTCCGCACAGTATTTGTAAATCTTTGGGTTTGGCTGTATTTAGAGCCCTCACCTTGTTCTCTGGAGATATCTGGCTTGTACCAGAACCTAGAAGTGTCCTGGACAAACTTAACATTCATCTTAATGTCTGGATAACCATCTGTTTAAAAGAAAACGAACAGGAAAGACGATTACTGTGTGCACAAGCCAGCTGCGAGCTAATACAACCCGTCCCGTGTCTCACCATAGATGGACTTGGAGACGTCTGGGAGGGTCTGTGTGCCGGAAAGGTTTGGCGTGCTGCCACCGCTGGCCGGCGTCAGGTTCCTGTTGTCTGTCCTCTCTGCGTCTCCGCTGGACATGTGTCTCTTCTCTGGGAGCTGTGGGGAGACGGGGAAGGCGGGGGTGGGAGACGGCTGGGCGCTCCCTTGACGAGAGGCAGCCCCCAGCTCATCGGGTGTGCTGCGGCCGCTCGACGCCGCGCGCCGCCCCATCAGTGGACTCGCGGGGACGGCGGCGGTTGCGGTTTTAGCGTTTCGACCTATCAGAGGGCTGGATGGGGGCTGGTGTCTGGTCAAGGAGGGGCTGGCTTGACCTAGGCGTCTTTGAAGGGCAGGGCTGGGAGGCGTGTTGGTGGCCACTGTGCGGTGGAGGGTGTTCGGGCTGCCGGGGACCATGTGGACACCCATGATGTTGACCTGCGAGCCCTCAGGGGACGCGGGTCTGTTGGCGTATGGGGAGGCGGGACTGTGGGGGGCGCTGTCTGAAGAACCAGTCCTCCTTCTGAAAAATAAAAACACATATACTGTATGTTTTCCTGAATATTCACATTTACAAAATTTTCCTACATACACTGCCTTCCAAACGTGTTAACACCCCTTGAAATTGTTTTTTTATTTTGCTACAACCCTCTTTATACAAATAAGTTATATTATTGGGATTTTATGTTTCTGACCAAAACAAAGTAGTGAATAATTATCGTACACATCCCTAGTTATCAGACAGTACAATATGCTCAATTGGTTTTTCCAATATATTAGACTTATGACAGTGTAGCACAAAAATTTTAGAAGCCTCACTTTTGACTATTATCGCTAATTTGCATCTTTAATGCAGTCAAGTTGAAGGAGAATGGTATTGGAGGCACTTTGTTGCCATCTAGAAGCCAGAATCTGTCTAGCGTTCAGGTTGTAGAACCAGGCTGTATCTGAAGAACTTTAACTATGCATCAGATCATACAAATCTGGCCCGTAGCTACAGTCCATCGGTCTAGTTATGGTCCATCTTGAAAATCTCCAGTAAAACAGCTTCAGTAAAATCTAAATGTCAGAAACTGGGCTAAATGTTGAAAATGTACATCATATCTGAATGTCTCTCTTTTGTTTTCTTTCATTATATTTCTAAATACAATCATTAAGTAACCCAACACGCCTACATGACAAATGGCAGTGGTGCCTAATAAAGCAAAAGCAAAAAAAATGAGTGTAATAACAATAGAATGAAAAGACAATGCATGGAAATTGGTTAAGCAATACTGACCTACTGAAAATGCTTAAGTTTACTAAACTGCGGGAGGTCAGAGTGGAAAAAACTCACCCGTCAGTGTTGTGGACAGGACTGCTGAAGGACAGAGGAACTGTGAATGGTTGTGGTCTCGGGTCCCCAGTGCTGCGATTATCTGAGAAGCACAGGAAGAACAAAAAAGGTGAACTCAAAAAGAAAACGTTTACTTGCAATAAAATACAGGGTCCTTAAAAAAAAATAAAAAAGGTTTGGAGAATGTGAAACTACAGTATTTCAAAGCAGAAGTGTCCCTACCTTGCTGTGCATTATTACAATCAGAGTCTGGCGGCAGTGCAAGTCAAAAAGGAAGAACAAAAAAAGAAGACAGGAGGTCAAAACAGGAAGGTAGAAGCATGTCCAGGGGTAGGTATGAATTTAAACAGCTTTTTCAGCATTTTCACATCAATGTGGAGGAATCTTGGAGTTTAAGTCAGTTAATTTGAGGGGTTTTCGAGTATGAAGGCAAAAATGTATTTCTTTGAGATCTTCAAGATTTTTTTTTATTTTTTGCAAATACGACAGTCACTTTTTGTTCCTTTTGATCTTCAGTGGTTTTGGGACTGTAACCCTCACACGGAGGTCCTAAATAAATCAAATCTGTTGCTATTTGAATGTACTTCAGTTATCTTGTGTCTGGAATCAACATTTGTTTGATGATCAGCTACAGAGAAGAAAACACTGACCTGATCCACCTTGTTGATGAGGTTTCAGTCCCAGAGCAGACAGAGGCGTCTTCGTCAAACCTGGAGTAGATCGAGCTAAAAAAAATTAAAAACTGATTCAAACCACTGTTACTGCAGCAAAAGGTTCTGTCTCTGCCCAACACGGGTTAAATGAAAAAACTAAATTAGCAACATTAATCCATTGAAATAAAGTTTGTTACACACCAGATACACACCCACATACGCACAAGAAGCATCAGATATATTTGAATAAATTCAGTAATTTACGCTGAGCTTTGGAGTTTTTCACAATAAATTCAGAACATTTTGCTTATTTCCCGCCCAAAAAGAAAGTCGACAACATTAAATGAGAGTGCGAAAATTCCTTGAATGCAGAATTTTAATGTTGGACATAAATTACAATTGCGAAAACTGGATTATGAGTCGTGGGGTTCAGGAAGGAAGCCACACCGTCCAAAGGACAATAGGGAGTGTGCAGGCTTGAGGGTGAAGGACTCTGGTGGTGCTGGAGTTACACCATGTGAATCTGGAAGTACTTCAGGAGAATTTTGTCGAAATTCTGGTGAATTCTGGAGAATCTTTAGGCACCTCAGTTGATCTTGTGTGAGATGCACAAGATTGTGCAGAGAAACTGCATTTTATTTGCTACTGACCTGAAGTTAATTTTATGAATAAATTTAATTGAGTTCTGCAATTCTCCGTCCATATTTATTGGTTTATATGTATGACGTAATGTGTAATGACACAAACGCGGCCTTGGTGTAATTGTTTGGATATTTTGACCTATGATCCAGGTTTAATTTGAACTCTAGGGTTTTTCATTGTTTATATTTTGCCACATGAAGGCATTTTAGTTGCATAAATGTTAATCTCATCTTATTTGCAACATACAATTTCATTAAACTTTGTCCTTTACGTAACCCAGCAACCAAGTGTAAATTTTTATGCATTGTCTTTTTAATTTATTTCATTTTTTAAAGAATAAATAAAGAGGAATCCATTGAAATCTAATTTAAAATCCTAATTGAAAGAGTCAAAAGAATTCTTACCACTGCTTTCAAAAGAGGAACTGTTGCCATGGCGACCAACCTCATCAGCCTCAAATGCTTCCCGGTAACTGTGCACAAGACCCTGAAGAAAAAAGTATTGTCAGACGGAACTTCTCAACAGTCATTATAATCTGAAAAAATACCAGTTGTATAGTGTGCTTAAAGTCCATTAATACACACAGTGGAAATCATTGTAGCGCTAACACAGATGCTAACTTCCAATGTCTTCCTTAAATCCACTCTTGGGGATACAGACAATTATTGCCAAAATAAACACACACAAAAAAATGTTCCTGCTGGTTTGGCTGCTTTGTAAACACCAGCTTCCCAAGTACTGAATTTACTTTTGATTATTTCCGATGTGGTCTACAAAAAAAGTTGCAAATAGGCAAATTTTCTGCAAATAACTTGGAGCTATGTTCCACAGAAAAATCTGCAAACACTAAACAGCAAATAGGCAGCAGTTTACTGTATGCTAGTTTGCCAAAAGTATTATGTCATCCCGTAAATCCAGGATTTACAATCACTTCCATGGCAATAGTAACTTTAGGAAATGTTATCCCTGCTACATACTCCAAAGTCAACTGTTTGTTGGTTTCAATTGGGAACGACGTCAACAACATCAACCACATGACGACAAAGGACGTGGGGCTCATGGAGTCTAGAGTCAATACCTAAAGATCTCCAAACTTCATGTGGCCTTCAGTTTAGCTCAAGAATGTGTAGACAGTATCGATCCCCAAACCTTACATCACCCAGTGCTAAAGAACGCTTCAGAGACAGTGGTGTATAACCGCCTCTGAAACGCAGGTGAGCAAATATTTTTTTGCAAAATAATATATATATATGTATATAAAAACTTTCTCTGTCCACATTGCATGAAGAGATTTACAGTTACAGTCTGCTCTGCTGGGCTTGACCCAAAGATCAGGTGTCTGACTGTACCTCTCTGGGTCTTCCACCTGGATTCAGAGCCAGGTTGTTGGCGAAGTCTGGCGAATGAGACGCCGAGACGTTATCATGACCGCACTGGTAGTGTCCCTCGCTCGTAGTCCGGCGCCTGCCTGTCTCCTGCGTCCCCTCTGGGGTCATTCCTCTGGAACGAACTCCTGAAACCCACCAAGATAGTCACTGCGGAACTGAGGATATGCTTTCTAGAAAAGCTTGTAGAACATTTTGCAACTTGCTAAGCCACAAGCGAACAATCCACACCTAACTCTGGTAGAGCCAAGCTCAAATTCTTGATTAGAATTTTATTGGGCAAAAAGAAGGGAGTCGAAAGTAAAACTACATGACTGGAGAAAATAAATAAGCGAGGCAGGAAAAATACATCAACTACATGAGAAAATTAAAAGTGAGGGAAAAATGGACAAACCAGAGAAGGAATAGGAGCGATGGCGGTCAGATTGTTGGGATGTCATGCTTTCACTGATGCCCCGAATACGAGCGTTGTACTCTGCTCCAGGGGAGGAAAATCAGGTGATGGAGGGGAAGCAGCAGGTGGAGGAAGAGGAGGGTGAGGAAGGTGCAGAGGAAGATGCAATGACAGCAAAAGGTTTTCCACGAAGATGGATTAAACAAAACAAGCAAAAAAAAAGGAAAGAAATCAAATATGGAAATAAGCTTGGAAACCCTTCCCCCACTAGGAGGCACCAGAGAGCTTATTTAAATAAAAGTGCATTCTGAATGCAGATAATGAATGGAAGCTCCTGCATGCTTGGCTATTCTTACTCTCCTTCCCATCTCTGCTGTCACCAGCTTTACTTTGTTTCAGCTGCAGAGCTAATTTTATGTGGCCAGGTCAGAACTGCGGTGCAGAACTCCACCGTGGATCTGTAATACAAACTGCTCACGTTCTGGTACACACAACGTGAGTCTTCTTTAAGTCTCGGTCAGCACTTTGGAAGCAGTCAGGAAACAGTTGTATCATTTTAGTGACATAATGGGGAGTCCTGCACTATTCCTACATCCTGTTTTAAGGATTATCAACCGTTTTTACAAGTAAACATAAAGAAAAACATCTTGCAACAGAGAAGCTCACACTAATACACTAAAACAACAATGGAAGTACTTTGTAAACACCTCAGGTAAATTCTAAGAAGGAAAGAGAAAAAAATGGAAGACTAAATCCTGATGTGTAAAATTATCCATATATACTTTCCATATATTTCATAGGAAAGTTCAGGCGTTTCAGTCATGTCAATCAAAAGCTAAAACAAAGTACACACAAAGTTGTGTGTTTTAAGTGCTTTTTTGTTCCCTAGGGTTTAGACTTAGTAAAAACCCATGTTTCAGTTCATTGAAATGAACACAGATCCACAAAGAATTCTGTAATAAGAAACCTTTTTTAATGGGTTTTATGGAATAATCAAAATCTTTTGGCTTTCCTTTAGTTGTATCATGTAAACACTGTAATCATAAAAATGAACAGAAATAAACACTTGAAATAAATCACTCCATTTGTAGTGAATTGATCATTTCAACAACTAACATAAAACCTGAATGCCTTACCAGCGATACGGTGAGCAACCAGGCCTTCCAAGTTCAGATTCTCCTCCTCTGCATCTTGCTCTCTTGGCAAGGGAGAAGAAGACATTTCCTTGGGTTGGGGTGTGAGGGTAGGAAGAGGAGAAGAAGAGGTGCTGTATCCTGGGTAAGGCGATGGCCCCTGTAGGTCTGGGGAGTGTGAAACTCTGCTTGCTGAGTTTATTAGTTTCTGGGGAGACTGCTGGTTGAGATTAGCAGAAGTATCAATGGGATATTGATGGGTTGCCTGGCGTGTGTGGAGGTAGGGCTCAGGGGTGTGTGTTGGGGTGGTGTTCTGGTATGGGTAACCAGTGTTGGACCTTTGGGGTGAATATGTTGGAGACTCCGTGACGGGACTCTGGTTTGGCACTGCTGGGACCCTCCCAGTTTGCCGCTGATGAGAGGTGCTGTTCATTGACCCCAAGTTGTTGTAGCCGTGGATGGCAGAATCCCCTTGGTAGGATGGCCTAGCCAGGGTCTGGGAGAATGGTATTTGGTATGAACTGAGGGTGTTATCTCCAGGTGGTGCACTGTGGGACTTAGACATGTGTGAGTTGATTGGATCTAGATCAAGCATTAGCATATTTAGTGCCTCTATGGACTGTTCAATGTCTCGCTGTGAGGCAGAGGTTGGGAAATGAGGGAGGCTGTGGGTTGACTGAGGAGGAGGCCCAAAGGGATCATCTGGAAGACTATGCTGGTGCCAATGGTTAAGACCTCTTTGAACTGCCTCTCGACTACTGGTACTCCTCTCAGGGGCCTTGGGCATCATTTTAGGGTTGGTTTCAGGGCTACTGGGTGGCTGAATCCCAATGGACTGTGAACGGTACATTCCTCCTCCATTTTGGTAGTTGTTGTACCCCACCTGCGATGATGGTGAATCTACGGACCTCTCCTGCATTGCTGTAGGAGTTCGCACTCCATGTACAGGCATTTCGTTCAGCTTTTCCCCAAGAACGTTTCGCTCAAGGTATGGCCCGTCGTTCTGGTCACCAACAGGTGTCTGTGATTGGTAGTAGAGGCTCGCTGGTGTTGCCTGACCCTCTAAAGATGAGAGTGTACCCAAGCTATCAACGCTGTTGCCCTCTTGACTATTAGGAAGCTCGTCGTCAAGGATATCAGTTTCACGCTCCTCTTTTGAGGGTTCCCTAAGAATCCTGGTATGGCCCCCGTTGACATGCACCTGCGCTGGAACCAGGTGTCGAACCCCTCCCCCTGGACTGGTAGATGTGGACAAGTAAGCCTGGCGCTGAGTCGGTGGCTCAAGGCCACTAAGAAGCTGGTCTAGTTCTCGTTTCTCCTGGGGGCTAAGTGTTGGGTGGGCTGTTGTTGAGTTGTTGTGTCCTGCAGCTGTGTGCAGGGAATGGCTGTGCTCATCAGTTCGATCAGTCTTGATTGATGCGGTAGAGTTTCCTGAGTCACTGCTCACAGAAAGGGTATGATCTACAGCAGGAAGGGAGGTGTGGCCTGCCACTGGAAGGGACTGCTCAGTCTTTTGGAGGTGATGGTTAGATTGCTGCAATGAGCCCTCTGTATTCGTCAAGGAGTTTTCAAGGACTGGAAGGCCATTAATGGTAACAACTCCCTCCAGGGAGTCTTTCTTTCGGACCCGGGCATAAAGACTTCCATCAAGTGGACCTTGAGTATGACCAACGTCTGAAAGAACAAAAAAGGAGAAAATCATATGTAAAGTAGAAGTCAAGGACAAGTACAACTTTATTTATGAAGTGGTACATTTGCTCTAACCAGAAGCATAGTGGCCACCCTTTTGCATCCAACTTTTGCAGTCCAAAGGTTCTGCATGTGTCCTCTCTACCAGCAACACAACCTCTTCAGCTCTATTAATAGCCAATTTGTAGTTCTGAAGCTCCTGTCATGTTGCGTCAGTACAGGCCCATAGGGGCCAACATGAACCAGCTAGGGTCCTGCCCTACAAATGGAAACATTTTAAACAGTGCCAGCTTGAATGCCTGGAGATGAACTAGGTGAGGAGAAGCAATCTTCCTCAGGTTGACATCTGGCTGCTAAAATATATTAGTCATGTCAAACTGGTTACAAACATTTTTGAGAACGTTTTACTTTCTGCTGCATTTGACTAGTTATTGGCTTGGGAATACAGACAGAGTACCAAAGATATTTTTGATCTAGGTTACACTTCCAAAAGGTAAAACTCAGTTTATCAGAAATTCCATATTAGTGAAGAACCATATTGATATAATTAAACACTAAACTAAAGTTGGCTTCAATAATACAGGTTGCATTTGCAAAGTGACAGAAAATATTAATGATACTGGCTCATATGTGGGGGACGTTCCCTGTGGGGCCAGATGGTGGATCGCTCGGACTGTAGCTATTTCAAAACCCATGTCAACAACAAGTTCTTGGATGCAGTAGCAACAAGAATAAGCGGCACGAGAGGAGGCTGTAAACACAGTTTGTCCCTGTGGTTGCTCTACATGTTGACACATTATGAAAGTATAAACGTAGGTTTAGATTACAATTTGTCTAGGAAGAGTTGGGTTTGGTCCACCACATAATGCACTAATTACAACCAGAACGAACACTCCTTCATTATAAAAAGCAGTACTTTTAGAATGTAAAAACAAAATCACAACAATGCTATGCCGTAGTAATAAACTCAACAGAAACTTCCTTCTTACCTGCACTAGGAGAATTTTTAGATCAATGTATAATCCAAGAATATTTTCTCATCTTGAGGCAGACTGTACATTAGTCGATCGTTCGGCTCAGACGAACAAGACTTTCTCCCTCCGTCCTGAGTCACAACCTAACATCGTCTAACATGTGCTCCACTGGAGTGAGGTAGAACTCTACCACTGAAGCTGCCAGGAGGGGTGAGCTGGCACTCGGATGATTTCTTACTGTTCCCGGCAGCTGGGGAGGGGACTCCACCACCGTAACCACATCCAGCATTACCCAGCTGTCCGGGAAGACATGCTGTTTTGGACAAACTGAGGTTCCTACGCCAATGCCATTGGGGGTTCCCTGTACCACGTGTCAATAAAATCCAACTCATTTAATGCTTGCCTTTTTCCTTTACATTTAAAATATTTTTCAAGGCTTAAAGGTTTGGTATTTTGTTTAATTTAGGTGTAGCTGTATTCTCCACTATGCAACCTCTTTGGCTATGTGTCCACCTTCTGACCTTTGACATGAGAGGCAGTGTCCTTGCTCTTGTTTATAGAAAATTATCTTTTAAAGCTCAGTGGCAAAAAAAAAAAAAAAAAGACTCAACTTAACTAGGGCTGAGCAAATCAAGTAACATAACAGTGCCATAAAAAATGTCACGACAGAACGAGAGCCGGGAATAGAAACTCTGTTGAGTAGAGCTGGTGCAATGAAGCCATAATTATTATTTTTGTATCATAGATGTATGTTTACAGTTCCGGAAAGACGGGTCAGAAGTTATCTTCTGGTTTGTCTGTTCTGCAAAAGTTTCTTTGTGGAAAACATGTATTGTCATTTTGGCTTAAAAGAGTGTTTCTCCATTTCAGTCACCAGGAACCACTGCCCTTCATATTTTTGATGTTTCCCTTCTGCCACTCAGCTGACTTGTATAAGTGGGTAATATAAAACACACACACATACATACATACATACAGTACATATATAAAGATATTTGACTTCACAAATTAATGGCACTACATCACAACATTGCTCCTCTTTCAAGCCTTTATCATCGTTCTTAGAAGTGGTTTGCATGATGTGTGGTTACCCCACTGGTTTCTGCATCTAGAATGGCTACCAGGGGAGATTAAAGGATCTCTTAAATAAAGGAACATTATAACATATTGTAAAGCTCAAAAAAAGACAATTTTACATAATACTGCCCTTTAAGCCCAGTCTTAATTTAAATTCTACACAAAATAGAAAAAAACCATAATAATGTCTATGTAGACTTTTGAGACTTAAGAGATCATTCATTGTTTTCATATCATGCATTTCTCTCTGAAAAATGGGAATTGGATGAATTGGAGGCTTATCTGGGATTTGACCTGGAAACCTGTCTCACCTTAAATTAACAAATATATTAGCAATACATGGAATCTGTTGATTTTAAGGCAATTACTGCTCTTGAAAATATATTAAATATTTCATAAACGTTACCGCATTTGGCATTTGTATAGAAAGTCAGGTGAAGACTAGTTATCTCCAATCTGAATACTGCAATGGGAATTAAAAGATTGTTCACTTTGTGAACAGCAACACATCATTGCTCCCACTTTTTTTTTAAATGTAATGTTAAAGCCAGATGGCACTACTGCCAGCCATTCTATGTAATGACCCTGATTATAAATGACAAAACAAACAGTGCTCTATTGGAATAGGACAAATACCTTTCCTCTGATGTCAGTAAATAACTGAAGCTCAGCTCAATTTAGATTGCTTGACTCACAGCACAAATAGCTAACAACTTGCTTCCTTTTCTAGAGAATGAGTGCAACGTCTAAAGCATCTTTGTGCTTCAGAGAACAGGGCTACATGTACCAGTGCCCATTTTAATACTTAAAACAATTCAGTCTGTTAAGTTAAAAAAAAGAAAAGAAAAATGTACTTATAGCTTTGTCAGTATCTCATTTTTATTAACATACACACCTGTGTGTGTTCTACATTCTTTCACGTGACAGGTGCAATAATTATATCTCACAGCATCACACACAAACCCTCCAAAGTACCTCCAAAAAAACAAGTGTTGTTTCCATCATCCATATTTACATATGCAGGATGGATATATATGCACACACACACACACACACATACTGTACATATAAAAAGATATACACATACATATGCACATATGCATATATATATAATAAAAGGAGTGCGTGTAACAATTATATAAAGTCAAAATGGGTCCATGTGGTAGATCTAAATCCCTATTAGGATATACAGGAGCAATAGTTGTTTCATTGGACATGGTGTTTGATTTCATGCATGCCTGCACGCTTATAAATGCATATGAACCCCCATATGCTCACGGGATATCTAAGAAAACCATTTGCCCTTTAAAGCTCACCAACACTTTTAAGTTGTGACTTTTTACAAGCTCAGCCAAATTACTTTTTAAGGCATCAATTGGACCAACAGAAAATCTGTAAACCATTAAACTTTGTAAGATCTTAAACTACTTTGTTATTTAAACTGAAGCTTTCCTTTTTTTTGGAATCACTTCATGATGCCGTAGTTACGCCAAATAGCCAGATACTTTTGTTGCCACATTGTTATTATTGGCTACTTGACCATGTAATATTTAGCCATGTGTTCTTTGGTTAAACAAAAAAAATGTATTGCTTTAATTTTAGTTTCATGTTGTAGCTAAAAAAAGAAATATATGTAATGATTTACAATGTCAATCATTACAAACAGTTTGTTAATCTGCATCTCTATTGACGTGCTTATTAGTTACATTGTATTTAGCCATGTGCTATCTAGCCTCTTTGGTTTATGACTAATAATATTTTTTTTCTTGTTAGCTCATATTTGTTCCAATACTGCTCTATAATTGTGTGCCATAATGTTAAAGAGAGTTTGGTGTCACATTATGCTTCGCTGTTATGATAGTTAACCACATGCTAATTAGCCTTGAGTGAGAAACACCTCTCCAATAAAAACATGACAAATGCTTTTCACTTTTTTTATATTGCTTGTTATCATCGGTACTTTTTAATTGTTCACTATAGTGATATAAAAAATAGCTTGATATTAGGCATTAATGACTGATAAAATGATTAACGCGCTAGTGAGTCACATTGTAATCAGTCAAGTGTTAACTAGCTTCTTTGGTTTAAGAGAAGAAATGTGGTTTTTCTCGTAATATTTCTCCATTTTTATCAATTATTGCTGCCATATCACTGGGTTTACTACAGTTCTGAGAAATATCCCAGTCAATTCCTGTAAACGTGATACATGAATCAATTTCAGTAACCTGAGCTAAAACTTTACCTTAAAAAAACAACAAAAAAAAAACACAAAATTGAACAAAAAAGCTACTAATAATCTCTTATGTTGGCACAGCCACAAAGAGACGATCCTGTGAAGGATGAGGTGACAGCAGTGAAAAAGGTGTCATGGCCGCCGTATCGGTGACTGGCACAAGGACAACTACTGCAGTTTTATATTTGCCTCTCAGCGTGTCTGTCCAGCTGTCACGGTATGCAGTGACGTGATGCAACTCCGTCTGAGTCCGTCTCCGAGTTCGCTTTCACGATGATGTCACCTATCTGTCCATCCGTCCGCCTGTCTGTCACCTAGTGGCTGTCATAAAAACCAATCCGTTGGACCGTCTGTCACTAACTGTGACTTCCAGCCACGCTGGACTCCCAGAAAATCATGAGACGCAATGAATTTTAGAGAAAGACGTGCACGAAACTTGTTGCATATGATAAAAGACTAAATGGAGCCAGGCGGGACCATGTGAGGGTATTTGGTCTGCATGTCTGCCCCTGTAGGTTCTGCTGTGCTCCCAACTGGAGTCATTTTTTACCCCCATGCATCTGTCCATCCATTCATCTGTCTTTCACTCACAAGGATCAGTCGCCTGTCAAAACACTGCATCTGCTTGCTGTCTACCTACATGTCCGATTCTCTGGGAGCTTTGAAGAACCAAATTTACCCCCAAGAGAAAAACTTCTACTGCCCTCTTTAGGTATTCAACACCTGGTAAAAATAGCTACAGGGAACACCAAATGTACCCTGAAGCTTCCTTCAGGTGGAAATCTGATTATCTGAACAAGACTTGCATTTTACAGGAAAAATGTTATATTTTTTCTGTAAGTAATTTTAATTAGGATAGAATTAATTAAGTACACATCATCAGAAGCAATTCAATTTATTGTTAAATGAAATTTTATTTGCAAATATAGTCAATACATGAACCTTATTTAAATGTCACTCATTATCATCTGTATGCAACTCATCTGGACGCTCATATCTGTGTCTATGTTTGGACATCATTTAACCCTTTCGCCTTCCTTCAACAAAGAACGCTGAAAAACGATTCTTGATGTGTACAAAGCTTTAAAATGATTTGATGTTTTCTTGTTTAAGTTTGCAGCAACCGGTTTTCACCAAATCACTGGTGCCACAATCATTAGGACCCCAGTTATTCTTCTAAATTACATAAATAAGAAATCAGATAAATATGCAACTGAAGTATTTGTTGTCTTTAATAATTTAAGATAATCACTTGTGCCAGATTTGTTCATATCTCTCCAAAATGGGAAAGACAGAAAGATTTGTGTTGATTCTGATTAGGCAAGTAGTTATTTCTTGACTGACTATACACATATCTACAGTTGGAGCAATATTTCAGATTTTTAATCTGAATACATATATTCATTCATGTATCTAAAACATATTTCAAATACATAAAAAAAAATTAAACTGCAACTGGAACCAAACGCTGGGTCTATGCGGATGCAAAGTAAAAACAATAATTTTTTTTTTTCAAGTTGTCTCCATCTGGATGTAAGACTGAGCTTTTTCTGCCACTTATACTCCAGACTGTTTTTGTTTGTGAGATACAGGATGAGAATATGGAAAAGCACCTCACAGTGGAGTACGGTGGCGGACCAGCGATGGTGTGGGTATCAAACTCTTTTTAAATAAAAATCTGGTGGCCGCTGCCAGGAAGCCAAAGACTTGATTTTAGGACTTTTTACCAGTTCTACCAGGCGGAACCAGAACATGTTGGAGGTTATGCATTATTTTTATTTAACAATAAGTTAAATGACGATAATAATAATAATAAGGTTTCTATAAGCAGGCTCTACTAAAACACATCCACATTTCTGTTGCTGAACAACTAGAACCAATTTAGGTGGACTGTAAGTCTTGTCAAACGAAAAAGGAAAAAATTGCTCCGTGGTTTCGATGAAAATCTCTTCCATTTTTCCACTTCAAACTGTTATGATTGCAGAAAATGGAAAATATACCAAATGTATCTATTAGATGCGACGTCCAACGCATTCCAACACGACTTCATGGGACAAAACGACAAGCAGAGCGGCAGCAGGGCAGCGCGGCGGGATGCAGACATGCAGTAATGAAAAGGAGGAAGTTGGCAGGACTTGTGGGGTTGATATGAACCTGCAGCTGGAACTCCCAATGCTGCCAGCAGGAGGTCCAGCTAGAAGCATTACGGACTCGGCTCGGATGGATAAACCCAACTTAATGAATAGACCTTTATTGACTAAATGCAGCCACATCATTTCCTTGCAACAGACTCAATCGCTCTGCAGTGCATCTCACATTTTTCACTCTTCTTTCCCAGACTCGGCTCCTCGTCGCTCTCCCTGTCCTGCAGCCCGAGGTCTCTGCACGCACCAATCAGCGCCTCTAATAGTTTTGGCGTACCCAAATTGCCGCCTGCTCATAAAATGTTCCACACTCAAATTGCTTGCTCCATGACTCATTTGGTACCGTGTGGGCGCCAAACACACAGGACGCAGCGTTGCCAAGGAAACATGATAAACAGACACGCAGGCTCCAGACTGAGCAGAAAGTTGAAATGCGGTATTTCTTTATAAAAAAAAAAATATTATCTAACTTTTCATTTTACATAATTTCATTGCACGTTTATGTAAGCAGCCAATTAGATTCCAAAATATGAGTTATGTTACACTTACCAGAAAGTCCTGCTGTCAGCGCCGCTACATGATTTCTTCCAACTTGTATTTATTGAAAAATATCCCCAAACTTCAACATCACAGAAAAAAAAAAAGTCCTCACTTACAACACAAAATTTTGGAATAGTGTTCTGTTTTCCCCTCGGGGCCTCACTGTCCCTCGTCCCTCTCTGTCTGTCTGTCTCTGTCTGTCTCTGGGCAGTTATTCCAGACATGTTTGAGGGCTCAGCCCCGGCCAAATATGGGCGGAGGGCAGTAAACAAGGAGGCACAGTCTGCCTGCAACGTCACTGATCTAGTGTACGTATTACACACACACACACACACACACACACACACACACACACACACACACACGCAAGTTTGTATCAGGACCTTGAATTGACATTCGTTCATTTCTGTAACTGCATTTACACGTAACCCTAACCATTGCCAGTACATTCCCTAACTTTAAGTTAAATATGATGCACATCATAAATCTAAATCTTACCTCCTACCCTAAAATCAGTACAGATCAGGATGGAGACCAAGGCCTAATCTTTTCTATCCTAATCCTTCTTAAACTTTCAGTATTTTTAACAACATTGAAAGTTGTTAGAAATATAAATAAAGAATAAAACTCAAAAGTACCCTTTAATGGCTACATTTACAAGGAAGAGCAAAGTCAAAGATAATGCTGTTTGGACAGAAGAGTCTAAGATGGAATTGTTCTGTCAAGTCAAGTTTGTTTTAGTGTATAACATTTCAGCAATGAGGCAGTTCAGAGTCCTTTGTGTGACAAAAACAGAACATAATTAACAAACAAAATTACATCACCGAGTCAAAATGAAGGAAATGAGAAAGTTGGAATGCAGACTAGAATTGTGGCAGCTCTAGACAGTTCCTTCAGCCTTGATTTAAAGGAAATCAGCGTTTCAGCTGTTTTCCGGACGTTTGTGGTTTATAGAAGCTGAATGCTGACTTTCCACGTTTGATTCTGGTTCTGGATGCAGAGCAGAACCAGAACCAGAACCAGAAGATTTGAGAGGTCTGAAAGGTTGATTTAACAACAGCAGATTTTTTATGCCGTTCAGTGATTTATAAACCAACAGATTTACATATTTTAAAGTCTGTTCTCTGAGCTGCAGTGGAAGGATTTTAGACCAGCCTTCTGCTCCTTCCAGAGGATGACCCAGTTTGTCTGTTTCGAAGCTGATTTGCTGGTGTTGGTAGTAAACAAGCTCCTCCGAGGTGCAAGCAGTGGCCTTCTGACCCCGCTGACCTCCAGGCTGGCAGCTGCTGCCAAACTACAGGACTGCCTATGAAGCGATGGAAACACACAAACTGCATCGCGTGCACACACACCCCAACAGGAAATCCCAGCAAAAGAGAAGTGATTAAATTTGTTAACTGGGAAACTGGGAAAGATCGTTTTCCATCACTGCCTTGGAATTGTTTAAAATCAGTCACTCTGGAAGATTATGATTCAAGTTATTTACCCTAATAAATAAAATAATATTTTTAAAACTGCCCTTTTGGATTTAGATTAGTTTGACGAGCTGAAACATTGAAATGTGACAAAAAGATATCTATAACCAGACAAAAACTCTGTGCGCTTTAGAAACCACTCTAACTCCTAGAGGTTAGTAATGCTAATGCTAATGCTAACATGAAAAAAAGGGATTTCTCCTCAAAATTCAGCAGCAGTTATAATGTAACCCTGGAAAGTCCATTGAGCTGAAACGCTATGCTCTCCAACCATGCAGACACGTTAAAGGGTTCCATTCATATAGAACCCCTCAGGGATGAAACGTACATTTAGCACCTGCACAAATAAAGAGGTCTGGATTCTGCAAGTGAAGCCTGATAGCTGTCCTCTGAGCGGCAGCTTGTAAAAATAGGCCTCTCTGTTCATTAGCCCAGCATAGCAGAGAAAAAAAATAAAAATCCAACTAGAGATATAACTAAACTGATGAAGAGTTTAGTTATTTCTGAGAACACTGCAGCCCCCTCTGCTGGGACCGAACTGGGAATGCTGGCAATTCCCATTGACCTTCTTTGCAACATAGCAGCAACCTCAACGGCTCCCCGGGGGGACGTGCATAAGAATGAAATGGCTCTTTAAAAGCTGCTGAAAACGAAACAAACAGCGCCTTCATAAAGAAGGGGAACGCGGTACAGGAAGGCTGGGAAAGGCTGCCAAGTCCTGCTCTACTGAGACTCACGAGTTCTCCTGTCTGAGCCGGTTTTTATGGCAGTAATCATGGAGCTCATCATCACTGAAAGGAGCCCAGGGACCGGGTGAGATCATCAGATGCTAAGAGATGGCAGGAAAGTCTTCCTTACATTGCATTATTCAGCTGAAATCTACGGAAGGCCATTTCTACCAACAATAAGAATAAAAAGTCGTGCTTTTAGCTGCCGTCACCGCGGCATGTTGTCTAGCAGCTTCGCAAATAAACTCGACTTCTGTAATATGGAGAGCATTTGTGGACATTGATTTCTCCATCTCTATCTCCATCCCATTTCGCCCAGCACATGATATTTTACATGCGAGACTGAAAACAAAATCAAACATAAGCATATTCAAGCATGGAAACCTTTTTAAATACGCTGGAGTTTAAAGTTTTCAAGGTGAAGAAATGGGTTGAACACTTTTTTATTCAACATATCAACTCTTTCAATGACAAACTGCTGCATCAAATACACAGCAGAGCGTTACAGCAGAGCCTTCCTCCCACTGTAGAACCATCAATAAGTATTTACATACCTGTAAATGCTTTTAAATAACATTTCTTCTGTCACTGCACATTTGTTTTCTGCACCTTTTTCATTTTTCATATATTGTCAATAGTCTGTTTTTAAATACTCAAAAGCAAAATATTTATATATGAAAAAAAAATCATTCTGCTCAGTTGCAGATCTCTTGTATTAGAGTAGGCCCTTTTTGAAGACTGCATGGCATTTATGTTACGATCATGTACAGCATATTATTAATTCTATTATTATTTCAAATCTTGTTTTTTTATACGTTTTTAACACTTTTTGATTTTTTTGTGTGACTCTACACAGCTTGATGCTGCTGCTGTTGCTGCTGCACCTCACCAAATGTGAGACAATGAAATATATTTCTGTTCTATTCTGTTGTATATCTGGTTGGCCACTAGAGGGCTCTGCTCATGAAGAACTTGCAGAACTCGAGAGCCACATGGAGCTTCAAGGTATATCATCAACTTTTTCCGCAACATATTTAGTTTCTATTTAAATTCTCAAACTCCCGACGGAAACATTAGCCGTGAGCTCAGCAGCTCGTTGGAGCTGGTCCTAGTAGGTGTTTCAGTTTACAACAGTCCCCCCTGTCTGGGGGGTTAGCTTGTTGCAGGGTGACTGACGGCCCCCTATTTCTGCAGTGGCTATTTAAAGAACTCAATGACAGGACAGAGGAGGACAAGTAGGGGGTGTGAAGCTTCACAGGCAACAAAAATCTGGAGCTGGCTTCTGTTGCTTCCTTTCTTCATGATCAGTTTTTGTTTTTTAGTTTTAATTTTAATAATAATCATTTGGTTTTAGGCTTAAGAACATATCTACACCCTTCATAGGGGGCTGAAGGAAGCTTTCAGGCCATATTCTGAATTGACAAACTTTTGGTTTCAAGTATTTGCTAAAATACATACATGATATGCTATCTTATGGAAACGAATAATTAACTTGGATTATAAAGCTGAGGACTTTCGGAGACAGAAAATGTCCACGTAAGGAGTGTGTGAGGACATACCGTTCTCTGTGTCCACTGCGTCCTCACTGGGATGGCTGAAGCTCTCGTATGAGTCCCAGCGGATCAGGGGGTCCTGGGTGTTGTAGTCCACAGAAACACTTGGCCCGTTCTCCAAGTGGTCCAGACCTAGCGTACAAAATTTTAAACAGTATTTTTAGTTCAATTATCTCCTGATGGGTAAACCGGGCATTCAAAGTGGTAAGAAAGTTGGAATACCTCTGATTTTTTCTGGTCCGTAGGAGAAAACAAACTCCACCTTCCCGTACTCTGGAAACCTTCCATCTGTACAAACACAAGGCAGAAGGGAGCATGAATTTTTGTCTAGAACTGCATGAAAGTTAGTAACGCTGGTGAGGTATGACAATAATTGATTCAGAACATGTTGGGACATAAAGAGCCAAACGCTTCTCAATCACCAGGAGGTGTCGTCAAATGTTCTGTGGGCATTTTAGGTCAGAGTTTAGTCAGACATGTTGGTAGCGATGCTCTGGTCTGGTCTGGTCTGCTGCTTCACGACCTGAACCTGTTGGCCTAATGGAGTGTCCTATTTAAAGGCGGATCTTAAATCTGTGATCAAAAAGTCCCCAATGTGGCTCAATATAGACAATTATTTAAATTAAAGTTGGCTAAATTTCCACCAAAGTGATATGAAACATTCACTAGCTATGTTTCCATCAAATAGACACACAAATTTTGAGCAAACTTTTGAAATGTCACAAAAAAATTCAAATTAGGTGTTCTCCATCTACTAGTTTGAAGTGAATCAGCCAGGCTATGAAAAGTGGAATTTCATCAGATGGTGATGATATGCATGGCTGTAATAAACAGGAAGTAGATGTGGGAGCACACAGGGCAGAAACATAAAGGAATCCTCCCGTTATTAACAACACGGGAAATAATTTGATTGTGAGATATAAAATGTGGCATGGCAGAAAATGACTGTTTTTCCTCTTCAGATAAATACACAATTAGAATTAAAGGTATAATAAGCATAAGCTATAATTACATAATCATTCTTTTTATCTGCAATTTTAGGATTTTTTTATTCGAAAGGACAGTATTTTGTTTTGGGGTTCCATTAAAATGCGAAAAATTTAAATCCTAATAAATCTTAAATGCAGCAGAAAAAAACGTGTTTTCATAAGATCCTTATTTTATTTTGTCCTAAAAACAATTAGCATTAAAATGTCCATGCTTTGCTAATGTTATCTTAATTCGAAGCTATTGTTCATTACAGACAATAATCACATCAATATATAGAAATGGCTTTCATAAATTCTCTATGTAAAATGTTATTAAAATTGCATATCTAAATTATTTTTATTGAAAATGCAAGATGAAATAATGTCAATACATTTGAGAAAGAATGTAAAAAATATATGTATTAATTTATTTCAAACAAAATTGGAAGACTTTTAATTTAAAATGTATCATACAGAAATTAATAGCATCGCATAATGAAAATTATGAAGCCAAATCAAATCAGTTATACTTTATGGAGCAATTAGCTTTTCAATAGTGAAGTTTGACCAGAAGAGGGCACTGTTGATTATGAAAGTCTAGGCAATCTATCTCCTGCAGTCAGACAAAATTAAGCCTTTGACTTTGATCTTTATGTCCAAGTGTCTTTTTTTAACATGCAACAAGAAATTATTTTATGACCCATGCGAATAATTTCACTATTAATAACAGATAATAACACCTTTGAAGGTCTCATCAAGCTCCGACTTCCCAAAAACGACCCCAAGGTCGTGGATGGCACAGGTGTGGAACTGGACCCTGAACACCACGTCTCTGGTCGGGTTCCTGTATCTCTTATGGTAACATTTCAGCTACAAAGAACAGAATATGAATTATTACAACATATGGAATATAACAATATAAGTATAAAAAGATTGCAGTCCTACCAGGATGTCTCCTTTCAGAAGCAGCCCAGGTTCTATAGTGATGCAGATACTGGTGTTGCTGTCTCCCTGCACATTGCTGCCAAAACCAAAGACAGTAAAGCTCTTTCAGTTGGGAATCACATCAAGGGTTAGTTTCTCTGCAGACTCAAAGCCAAACCACACTGAACTGGAAGAAAAGTTTCCATACTAGATTCCGGATGTGTAGACCGGCTGCATCGCCTGGTAGATCTTCAGGAACGGCCGGCATCCTGTCAAGAAACGGCAACGAGACGAATGAGACGCGGCGGCAAGCTGCGTCTCTCCTGCAGACCTTTGGCTGGGGAAACTCACCGCCTTTGGATTCAAAGTTGGGTATGCCGTGCATGATGACATGATGCAGGAAGAGTGGCTTGTTGTTGATCTTGATGTCTCCGGACAGGAGGCCGTTGAAGTACTGCACATACCTGCAGACATACCATGGGCATCCTCAGTCTGCCCCAAGGCTCCAATCAGCTCCCCTGTCTCCACTCAACAGTAGGTGGTAGTTTTAAATGGGGTCAGTTTTATAGGCAGCTGCCCAGGGCAACATTAAGAGACCAACTTTCTATATTCCAGTAAAATTGTGTAAATATATGCTCTAAGAAAAAAACAAAAGAAAAAAGCAAAATTGGTGTCAGAGGCCAAAACACAATTTTCAGATATTAACTATCTTCCTCCCAAATGTTAGGGTTCTTCCCCTTATCAGTTGGATTACCTTTTGTCATTTTAACCCGGTTTCAGTCTAAGTATGACGTTGCTTTATCCTTTTTAGGATCCGATGGAATAGATGGATGTGTATGGAGGTCTGCTAGGTGTCTGTTGAGTTAGTATAGTCTGGTTGTTAACGATGCTAATAATAATTTTATCATAGGTAACCTTGACCTCCAGGTCTCCAGGTACACACATCCTCCTTGTTCTCCTGTCAGTGACCAGATGTTTTGGTGTCTGGGAAGTTCAATTAGCCTGACCCCAGATGTCACGGAAGCACCAAGACGAAGAACGAAGGAGCTACAGCTGCAATATGATGGTTACTTAATGCTATGGTTCTCATCAGTGGTGGGTAGACTTCTGCTAATGCACTAATAGTGGCACTAATTTTTCCTGTAACGCTTTAGCATTTTTGCTAACTTTGAAAATGTTGAGAGCAATATGCTATGTCCTAACACATGCTGTGACATTGACGCAGGCAGGTTATCAACATGAATTTAGTGCTTTAGCATTAGCTTTAGCTTCCACCAAATACCATGTAGCACTCTTGGCATTAGTGGAACTAATAGTTATGATTAGTGCTTTAGGGTTAGCACAGCTAACTTTTTGTCTGGTTAATTGGTTCTCATTGTGGTTCCCTCTGAAAGAACCTTCTAACACTTTCCAGAGTGACAAATATCAAAAACTGAAACGTAATTCAAAGAAATATATGCAATTTCATTTGCATAGGTAACTTGATCATTATGCAATTCAAACAACATACTTTATGTATTTGAAAGAAATACACTCATTATTCATTTAATATAACTATACTTTAATAATACTAAATACATAAAAAATTCAAATAAATGGGCGTTATTTCGCTGATGAACATGAATCATGTAAGGTTTATTTAATAGGTTTGCATTAAAATGATCTAAAAAGTAAAAGGAAATTTGTCATGTAATAAAATTACATAAAACGTAAAAGTTAGGGTTCAATATTTCTGCATGTATTTCATATCATAATTCCTCAATTTACTCAAGTTATCTTGGTATGAAAACAACATTTTGTTGAGGATGAAAATCATTTAAATCTAAAAAAAAAAAAAGTGCTAAAAGTGGTGAAATATGTTTTTCTTGGTAGTGTACATTTTCTACAGTGAAACAACAACAAAAAATCAAACTGCCTTTCAGGATTTGGAGGATGTCTCATTCTGCTGATCGAAGTTTATGTTAACTCTTCAGTGGAATTAATAAAAAGTAGTTATAGAAAATAAAGGGAGTTAATAATTTACCTCCTCTGTGACGGCTGACCGACAGGAAGAGCTTTGTCCTCGTAGAATCGCCTCATGGCAAACCTGTCGAGGGCCTGGTCAGCACTGCATGGCATGAAGTCACACAGATGTTATTATTCTAGATTTAAATTCAAAATCGTCCCTTTTTTTCTACAAGGCAAGCAAAACTCTTTTCACAAGTTTATAAAAACACCCCACGGCTTTAAGTCCTCCTTTCTGGGGTCCATTTTATAGCATCTGGTTGTATTAAACATGGATGACATTTTTCCCTCACAATGCCAGGAAAATAAACTAGCTAGGACGGGCTGCTAAGCTAAAATATCCCATCGGTGTTTAATATTCAAGGCCTTCGTTTGATGGATTGTTACTCCTGTCCTCACGTCCCCCTAAAAAAAAGGGGGGGGTTTGAAAGATCAAAGTACTCAAATGACAGTTTCTCAAAAAGCGATAGCCTCAAATCCTCTACCGTAGCATTGTGAACTTTACACAGAAGCTTAGAAAGTAGCACAGGTGCAATGACAACATGTTGCGTACCTTGCAGATATGTTGCTGTAGTGCATATACGCAGCCACCACTACGCCTGTTCGACCTCGATTCCCCTGCAAAACCGCGGAACACACAAGAAGACTGAGTTAAAGTGAAGTTCATGTTGGAAATACTGAACAACTTCCTGAAAAGAAGGACTACAATTTTCATGATGTCACACCAGGCAGGAAGCAGTGTGTTTGAGGTGTTGACCTAAAGTACATCTACAGGTGTACCTCCATTTCTGTTTCAATTAGCCAATCAGAAGCTTTCGAAGCCATTTCCCAAATCGTTTAGTTATCTTAGAAAGCAATAAGATAACTCTTGACATCTAGCTAATGAAACTTTTTTTAAAGTGCAGCTGATCTAAAACAGAAGATTATTCAGATTTCAAAAATGGTTTAAAACAAATCATTTTTTAAATTAGTTATTTATTTGTGATAATTCATATTTTTCTAAATATTGTTTGAAGATTGTTCTCATTTAATGTCAAAGAAAGAAAAATGTCTAGAGGTCATGTAAGTTAAGCAAATAATTAGTTCTAATGGGATATGCAAGGCTCTATGTAATGACATAATAAATCCATAAAAATGTCTGAATTTATACATACAGTACTTTTTTATGGATAAAATATGTATTCGTAATTTCGATAAAATCGATACTTATACATTTTTTTTTAATGAATTTATTTTCTGGCTTCCTTGCGTTTTCACAGATCTTTCTACCTATTCTAACCCCTGAGTGTTTGGTCACCTTGTTGTGCAGCAGCACGACGTTGCGCTGGTCTCCGCTCAGCCACGTGTCCATGGCTTTGCACATGCTGCAGATCTTGTCCAGCGCCGGAGCGTGATGATCCGGCCAGCCGAACTCCAGAACCTGAGCCGGATCAACCAGAAATCATTCGGAAAGCACGAGCGCCGTTTTCACCTTTCACATTTCACTGTCACTCCTCTCGAAAGCGCGGCCTCTGCTTCCGCCAGACCGTGTTCGTACCTTGTGGTTTAGCTTGGTTAAGTCGTTCCGCTGCTCGCCCAGATTGAGCACCTGAGGTAAACGAGACAAGAACGACACATTAAAGCGGTTCAGCTCGACGGAGAACGGGTTCTGGGCCCGGACTGGTCTCACCAGGTAGTGTTCGCCGTGCTTGGACCGCAGCATGGTGGCCACCTCTTTGAGGTTGTTGGCGTAGCTGCGCTCATCGGCCGCGGCGGGGAAGGAGAGGGAGATGATCCTCTCGGTGATGTAGACCAGGTCCACCTCATAGCTCTCCTCCATGGCCTGAAGCACGCTGTGCGGCAGAGACACAGACACCTAATCTGAGTGTTTCACAGTTGCTGCGACATCTTTGGGGAAAATCCTCCATTCCTCTTGGGAACGGATGACAAACATCCACTTGATCAAATCTAAACTCCCACAGCTCGGCCATGTGCTTCCTGGAAAGGTTACGGTTTACATTCCAGTACTGACTGTTGACTCGACCTCTGCTGATAGCACGCAGCCTCTCGCACTGAGCAGAAATGCTTTAATGACCGATGGGCATGAGAAGAAACATCCAGGAGGCATTCTATCAAGACCACGGCGGTGGAAGATCCCTGCCTGTTTAGCCCCAAGTCCTGCTGAACCGCATAAACAACGCTTTTCCAGTTTTCACGGAGAGATGACCAGATTTTGCTGAAAATGTTTGGATACTTCAGAGACTTTCTAACAAAGGCTTTCAGAAAAGAAACAGACCCACAGCAGCACAGATCCTCCGCCATGCTTACCAGTTAGCATGTAGATGTCGCTCGTAGCTGTGCTGCAGTTGGTTATAAAATTGCGCAGATTTGAATTCCAAAAATAAATCTGCCAAATGGAAACACGTCATTTCCGACCTGTGGCGATTGGGATTTATCCACATTTTTTCTGATTAAAATCAGCTGGTGTTTTTGATGGATTTCGCAGTGTTTTCTGGGTGCGGGCCTCTTTGGACCATGTTGCGCAGCTCGGCTCCTCCAGAGCTCACAGCGTCACTCAGTTCATCAACAGTCGAGTTTGTCATTTGAACGAGTTGAACCTTTAGCTCTCGCCGACTTAATTACCGTGCTCTCAGGTATTTCCTATTGGTAGAGAAGGAAAAGCCGACTCTACAAATAGTCTTATGTCATATTTACACCACAGGGAGGATAAAGTGCAGCTAATTATTAAATGTTGAAGAATTGTCAGAAGCAGGCACTGGAATATGCTGGACAACGTGAATATAGAATATTTACCCTGACTGCTTTCTCCGAATCTCCACACTTTTGCAGGACCTCGTCGATCCCTAAGAGAAACAGAAGGACAGAAGAGAAAAGATTCATCTGCAAACGTCATGTTGTGTCACCGGGTGATTATATGTGCTAACAGCCTGCCACAGATTGGTAGAAAAGAGTCGATAAACAGTCAAACCTGGAACAAAGAAGCACAAAAACATGAAGTCTCGGAAATATTAAGCATTAAGTGTAAAGATGGAGGAAATTGTTTGAAAATAAATAAATAAAACATCCAGCTGAGAAAAAACGTGAAAAAATCCCTGAAATTTGAACAATTTAGAAAATGTGATTAACAATAATGATATCATAATTTATTTTTTAGATTAACACTCTATGCAAACAATGTACAAATGCCATTAACACAAGCTCATATATTCTAAGTGAACTACAGTAAATACAGAAAAAAACAGGCATCAGAAGCAAATACAGAAACATCAGTGCTGCATTGCTCACAATATAAAGAAAAAGAAATGGAACAAAATACAAGAGAAAAAAAATATGAGAAAAGCAGTATTTGCCACCTAATATTTCAAATAATCGAACATAACCTGAGAAAAATCAAAAATCACTTTTCACATGATTATTTCATTTATTACGAAAGATCAGCAACAAACCAGGAAAAACGTATGCAGCCCCTCACACCTCCTGATAACAATGAATAGTTTTAATTCAGTCACACTAGGTGCAGCCGCTTAATCTGATTTGAGTCCCGACTTTGACTAGGCCATTCCGCCATCTTCAAAAATTACAGCATCTGAAACGCCCATAACCGATTGAATGCATTAATTCAGCTCTGACAGTTAACAGCTGCATGGTGAACAGTCAGTTTCATCAGCCGTCTGACTGATGAAACTTTAATTTGGATTAAAAAAATGCTATCATCTTGAAATACTTTTATAAAACTTGGATGGAGTCACCATCCACCCATCCATCCATTCATCCATCCATCCATCCAACCAACCAATCAAATCTATCAATCTATTAATCCATCTATGTAAGCCACATGTGTCAAACTCCAGTATTTGTAAATTAGCTCCACAAATAAGTGGCTTTGATTGCCAAAATAAGAAAATTAAAAAAAAAAACAATCATAAAATCCTGGAGGAACTGATCAGTTTCAAAACATGTTCAATAGTATTTAATTCTAAACTTATCGAATGCAGACACAGCTATTAATTAATATTCTCGCAGTTGTTTTCTCAGTAGATTCTGGTGTAACTGGCCCTTTTCTGATCTTAATATGGGCCCAAATTGGAAAGGGGTGGGTCCTGGGAGCTGAGGGCCTCATGCATGCCAGAACTGCCACTGCGTCAGCCAGTCTTGATTAGTGATTATTTGATACATCATGCTGCATTTCGTCTCCTGCCTTCTCTGTTTTTGCTTTGCATTTATTTGAACTTTTCTTCCCTCCTTTGTTTTGCAGATATTCCCCATCCAACTCCATATTCCGTCTGAATTACGCCTCAGTGTGGAGAAACTGATTAAGAATGCTGAGAATGTGGGAGGAAAAACCAGCGACCCAATGTTTTCCCTGTCTGACGAGCTTCGTTTTGGTCGACGGCGTCTGGAATTAAGAGTCTGGTTCATCTGGCCTCAGCGGAGCCGCCACGGGTCACAACGGGCCGTTTCAGCACCAAACCACCATGGACACATCCTGCAGAAACGAACCCAACAAAACCTCCACCTTCTCCAGAGACGTACCAAAACCCCCCCCGAGGAACGATCTGATACTTTGAATGAAAAACCAAGCATATCTGGGAGGAAATATCAAAATGAATCTGAGCTTCTTTTTGAGAGAAAATGAAAGTCACCATTTGTACATTCCTGTTGCTGAGGATGCAAGAAAGAAGATAATTACCGAGTCTTATTATTATTATTATTATTCTGCAGAGTTTTGTGAGAGTTTCTATAAAAGCTGGTGAACAAAGGGAACCATCTGTGTTTATATTGCTGCTCTGAGTCATCGTTGATCTAATTATTCGGGTAACATCTGACACAAACGCTGACTCGTATAGAAACAAAAGGCAGAGAAAGCGAGGGCTGCGAGACATCAGTGCCACTTTCATGTCTGTTTGCTTTTTACTCTGGAGAAAAAAAAGGGAAGAAAATTGTGTTTTAACAAATGTTCCGGTTTTTCTTCCTTCTGCTTTAAATAAACAGTTTTTCTTCCACATTAGCAGCACTCCTCATGCAAACAAAGATCAGGAAAACACCTCGGATCACGTCGGATATGAGCATTTACTTAATATCTGGACAGATTTGAAAAGAGTTTTAAAAACTCAGTTTTAAAACTGCCTCTAAGGAAGACTTCCTGACCTAGGAAGACCTAGTCTAAGGAAGACTAATAAGTCTAAGGAAGACTTAGGTCAGACCAGAGGAACTGGATGGAAGGACAGATGCCAAACCATTCAAGCCATGTGTTCAAATAAACAAGTTTTGCATAATTCTTGTTCCACAGATCAGAGTTGCACTAACAGTAGCAGCATTAACGAATGAAAAGACTTACCGGTGTATCTACATGCTTTAGCGGCAGCTGTGGAGTGGGAGGCTGCAGGGACAGAGGAAGGGTCAGCAGGTCACCGACTTTATTTCACCACAAGGAACAAACAACATGTTCAGGTTAGAAAAGAAAAGAAGAAATTGGAATAAAAGATTCAAAAGGGCCATGTCTAGTCGCCGCACTTCTGCTTTGGTCATCCAATTCCTGGCTAATGTTAAAGACAAAGAACAGAAAACACAACTTTTCATGCTAAAAGCGGAGAAATTGGGAATCTGCTGGTCTTCCAGTCGCCGTTTGCTGAGCTTACATTTTTCACGGAAGAGAAGGAAAACTTCAATTTCAAGCTCATTAAAATGAAAATGAGCCAAGTCTTTGCGCCACGAAGCATAAATCCTTTTCTGCAACCCTTAGGAAACAGGAAAAAAAAAGAGAAATAAAATTGCTCTGGCTGAAGCTCATCTTCCTCCTCCTGCAGCTTAGTGTTAAAGTTCCTTCAGACACTTGGAACTAATGAGGATGTCTCTCTACAGAGAAGAGTTTCCCCCCCTCTATTGCCGCCCTGAGCATCTGCCCATATGACCAGTTTTAAAAGCCTCCACTCTTTCAAATATGAAGGTCTTTATTATAATCGGTGGACTAAATCTGTTTTCATCGTAGATGACTATCAACTGGTCTTTAAAGTTATTTATATCTAAGTTTTAATAGGAATGACAGACCCAAGTCTCTGGTGCTTTTTATTCATTTTTGTGTCCCTTATGTGTCAAAATCACAGATCATAATCATCCCAATATCTTCATCTCTGCCCACATCCCGACCACTTTGATCACCCCTGAAGCTGAACACACTTCTCGTGAACACACGCTCGTGCTCATAGACGCTGACCTTTGACCCATTCGAACTACAACTACAGGAAGTCCCTTCCTGGATTAGTGTAGAGGATTTCGAGGCCAGTAACTGTCTGAATGTTTCCTCAAAGATCTCAGGATAGGTGATGAACTCGTGCTGAGGCTTCGTACTCACCGGCTCACAGCTGGTCGCCGTCTGACATGATGTGGTGACCTGGAGACGAAAAGATAGCCGATGAGTGAGGAGAGCAGGCGGGTTAAAAACAAGTCACAGAAACAGCGAACAGTGAAAACATAAACTCAACACAACAGCACCAGTGGACATTTGTTTATTTCCCCAACATAAATCACATTCATTGACCTTAATTTCACTCTATAATCCTGCCCTGATTTTCCACGGCCCCCCATACAGCTCTGTGCCCTTTAGAGGGGGCTTCCAGCCTCAATTTAGAAGCTATTAATTTGAGAAAAACAAACAGGGCTAAAACAAAACCAGCTGCCTACAGATCTCTAAAACAAGCCTCCATATGTCAACTTTGTTGCTTCAATCTGTTCAGCACTAATTGTTAGGTCACTTTATGGCTTTAAATGTGTCAATTTTACTATGTTGGCTTGATTTTTTTTTTTATATGAACAAAAATGTTCTCTCTTTCTTTTTCCAGATCCAAATGGAAGCAGGTAACAATGTTTTGGATACAGAAAAAGCCTTTATTAACAGAGAATCTGTAGCTAACGTGAGTAACGTTAGCTACATAGTAAAAACATAGTCTGATCCCAAGACGACAACTCCTGTCTCAGAATTTAAAAGCAGAAAATGTTTGATTCATCCAGGCTTTCATTTCTTCAAGACATTGGGACTTATGGATTTGATAGAGTCGAGTACCATCAGCACAACTGTGGAAATAATCCCATGCCGTCTGGAAACATATACAGTAAAAAGAATTGGCCCGAGCACTGAACCCTGTGGTGCCCCACGATTATGGTTCTTGTCAAAACACGTTGCTGTCCGCCACAAAATTTGAGTCCAGCGGAAAGCGGGAGTGAGTTCAACTGGCAGGCAGGAAGCTCTTCCTGTCAGTGAAAGATTTATCTCAAACATGTTAAAAAAAACAAAGAAAAGCTGGAATGAAGGTGTTGGGTACATGGTACTCTACTGGTTGCTAGGTATAATATCATCTGTCTGTTAGTTTGTATGTAGGTACCTCACAAATAATATATAAAGCACACCCAACCCATGCAGTATCACACATGCAATACACAAAAACGGGGTTTTTGAGTGTGTTTCCGCTTCTACTATGTTCATTGTACAAGCTAGCACTAGCTAGCAAGCTAATTTGCTAGGGTGTTAAGGTAAGAGTTTAAAACTATTGTGCGACAAAATTAGGATTAGTTATGGCCTTTTTATTGATTTCTGTCATCTGAGAAATTATCTGGGAGATAATTCTAATAGTTAGTCATAACTTTAATACTGCTGATTAGTAGCCAACACCATAAGGTTAACAGTAAGTGATATGTAGCCAATATTTAAAGGACAGAGTATGTGAAAACTTAAAGCTTAAATACCAAAGATACAAACACATCTTTAAAGCAAAGCCTGTCTTGGTCCCCCTGGTCTGCATCTTTCTCCAACAGCTGCTCCTTTTGTGGTGTTTTCTTGTATGTTTTGCTCTTTTTTGCAACCACTGTCCTTTCTCTGCTGTTTTTTTTGCTGCACAGCATGTTTTCTGTAAACAGCAGTGTAGGCCTCCCAACAAATGAGACTAAATGACACACACACACACACACACGCCAACACCCTACTGTGTGAAGCCACAAGCCAGTTCCTGTTGCTAGGAAAAGTATCGCTTGTACCCTAATTTTACTGTCACCTCTACGTTAGCAGGGTGTTGATTTCCTGATGTTGCAAAGCAACATGACGCATCTTTTAATAGCAACCCGGCCATCACCGGCCCATTTAGATGTCAGAAAAGTTTTCTTACATTACCCACGGCAAGTAAGTGGCTCCTAATAGTCTGGATCTCCCCCTGTGCCTAAAATCACTGATTATAGAGCACAAACAAGTATTCTATGGCAACTTATAGCTACCATCTGATTGTATTTACTTAAGTGTGGACAGAAAAACACGTACAGGGGAAGTTCATAAGGGAAACAGAGTTAAGTGGGAGCCTATAACACCTGGTATCCCAACATGCTGTGAGCTGACGGCTATTTACAACCACAGGGATGAGAGCGCGCTATCAATGGATAGCAGGCACGGCCAGGAAGGAAGCTGCCGTAATTATTTGTTGTGGGAAAACAAAGAGCTCATTGACTTTGCAATCAAAGTTATCAACAGTACCAGTAGCTGGATAAGAAGCAATCACACCCATAGCATGCCGGCGTGCAACATTTAAGAGTCGGTCAACAAGTCGTCGCTGGTGTGCGGCTTGCTCTAAAGGAACAAATATCGGAAACAGTACGAGAAGGTGAAGAAGATAAAGAAGATAAAAGGGAACCAAGGAAAGAGTGGTACCTTTCTACAGATTTCTGCTACTTGACTAAACCTGGCTCTATCTGCAATCAAAGCAATGAGTACCTGGAGCTTTTCAGCCACAAACACTCCAGGGGGGTCTGACCTGAAACAACTGCTGGATGTGCAAAAGAGCAATTTATGTCCACTGCTGAGTATGGTGGATGATCTGTGATGCTGTGGGTCTGTCTCTACCTGAGGATGTAAGGCCTGGACTGCACAGAAAACCTTTGAAAGAAATCAAAGAGAAGAGAGCAAAAGAGGGTTCCCAAGACTCTGGACTATCCAGACAGACTGTGCAAAGGGGAAAGGTCAAAGGTTCAGCACTAAAATAATTTTATTCGAGACTTTCCCCCCCCACATCTTTACCAAATGTCCAAACAAGAGTGGAGGGAACTGTCGTGTGTTTCAAGGAGACTGCAGAAAGGTGCACCCATGTGAAACATGGCACCTAATGAGTGTGTGTGTGTTTTAACAGATTTGAACATATTCATAATTAATATCACTTCTAACAATACTGAACTGTTTAAGTAATATAAGTCTACAGGTGGGGACATATAAAAATGTGGCAGCGTGCTCTGTCCAGGTTGTCCAAGGAATTTCACTCTGAAAACCGGCGACAGGACATGTTTAACTTTCTAGGAAACCTTTGGTCTCTTCGTAAGATATGGCGGTCAGGCTACAGTTTGCTAGAGAGAAAGTAGACAAAGATCAGGACTGGAATAAAATTCCTTGGACAGATAAGAGTAAAGCTGAATGATCTGGGCACCATTACAGAGGTTAGGTTTGGTATAAAGCAACTACTACCTTCCAGGACAAGAACCATATCGTGCCTGTGAGGCATGGAGCTGAAAGTGTCATGGTTTGGGGATGATTTCCTTCAGCTTGACCTGGCTAACTAGAAACCACAATTATTTAGTGTGTCAGAGGTTGGTTAAGGGAGAAGAAAGGAAAAAGTCGCTTGCAACATGGCAAGCGACTAAAACATACATGGGAACCCCTCAAACCTCTGACAGCTGAAAGTGAGATGTTTCAGGCTGATGTCAGACACTGGTCAATGGGAACAGGAGCTTCTCATGAAGGGTATTTCAGCTGAAAACGATTGGACCTGTACGGTGTCTTATATGGGTTGTGAAGCTTAAGCTCTCAGTGAATCTTACTTTGATATTTTGAGCTAAAGATTTTCTAGAATTTTCTGTCTTGATGTGAACATCTTGTAATTAAGACAGCATTCTTTTCTGTCGAGATGTAAACATTTTTTTTTTACAAGTCATAGCCTGAGCAGACGGAACACTAAACTCTGTCACTTTAAGGACTGTGAGAACTTTCCATAATTACTTCCCAGCCAGTCAGGAGTGCATAGTGACTAGCAGACCACAAACAAGTCACAGAAACTTGAAAAGGGAGCTTATACTCTCACTGGGTCACAAGGGGCATCTGAGAAGGAATAGAACAAGAGGTCAAAGGAAAGACCCAAGGGGGGCTTCTGGAATCTTAGACTGGATAAGAGGCCCCATTAGGGGCCAAACAGAGGAGCGTTAAGGCCGGTCACTGTTCAACGCTAAAGGTCAAGTCTCTCAGGTGAGATTCTTTCTACTTTAACGCTTTTCATACAGAGGGTCAGGCTCACCAAGAGTTTAAATGATTTCAGAAAGGACAATCTGATCTGTGCGTTTCAGCAACATTTGTCTTCATTTGGGGTTTTCTAACTGATATTCTCTACCTAACATTTAGGTTTTAACTCCAAAGCTGTGGTGTTCCAAGACATTTCCTGCCCTCTTGACCTGCTAGCTCAACTGTTACTGTGATCTTAGCACATCAACATGACCCGAGCTGATGGGAGAAAGCATGCGTTTGCCACCGTGCATAAATCATCCCATGGGTTCCACTAAATAAGCCCGCCGTTGGTCCGACCGCACTAAGAATTCCTCAGGCGCTCCTTTCTGCCCACACAAGAGCTGCTACCACACTGATGGCGGCGAGCCCAAGGAAGAAAATGCTCCTCTTTCTAAACGCGGGGCCAAATAAGGACTGAAGCTCAAGCGGGTCCGCTGCGCAGGGATTTATACATTGACTGGGTTTCTGTTTTACTTGGGAGGTCTTTGCAAATTTGGCGGAGAGGGTGTTCTTTTCCATCTTGACACAATGTCAAACATGCAATACATGTTTGAGATATTGTTACAGAAAAAGGCAGTTTCAGTGATTGCTTATAGATTTGATTTTCCTCAATCTAGGAGCAAAATACTCAATTAATGCTGATAGAACCATCTCAGAAGAGAAAGTTTTAAAATTAGTGATTGCACTAACTACTTAATGTAATTTAAAGTCAAAAATATGAATTTTTGGTTTGTCTACTTGGTTGATATAACTAGTGTTCAGTGTCTGCTAACATTATGTAATGACTGGGCAATAAATACACTGGATGTTTGTATAAATGCATACATTTTCTCCATAATTGTCCATGTTTTAGATGATTGATCAGGAAATTTAGACCAGTGAGAAGTAAAATTGTGGGCATAAATGTCACCTGTTTTTTGTTTCAAGGCCTACATCATGATTCAAAAAACTAACCAAAGAATTGAACAGAAGCAGCAACCAGAGAATTCACCTGTTTGAGAATTTTTCTCCAGGAAGTGACTGCAAATTAGTCTATTCGTGAATACATTTGAAGAGCATATTTTCCTCTACCACTACAACCTTAGCCATAAACATGCCTATAGTCAACGCAAAGCTCACAACACTACTTTAAATCTGATTTGATCACACAAACACAACTCAGTCTGCTAAGACTAAATTATATAAAAATGAATTTAAAATGTTAGTTGTCAAAAATCTTCCTGGTATTTAAAACGTTCTACCAGAAACAAAAGGCCAAAACTCCAGGCACATGAAAAACTGGTAAAAGGTATGAATGACCATCGCTAATGGCCTTAATGAAGGCCATACATGGTGTGTCAACAGTCAGACAGATATAACAGCAAACTAAAAAAAAGTTTGTAAAAAAGTTTGTACATAAATAATAATATTAATTATTATGCATCGCATAATAATTATTATTAGGTTATTATTATACTATTCTTCTTATTATTATGATGATGATTATTATGTTATTATATTATTATTATTATTATTATTAGGTTGCCCCTAGTACTAGTTGCCCCCAGTTGTAAGGGCAACTAGAACAAGCCAAGTGAATCAGTGCTTTAGAATGTATCTGGAAAAGTTCAATAAGGGGAAGCTAACTGTGCTAAATGTTAGCAAAAACATAAAAGCACTAAATAAAAAATTTGCTCTGCCATTAGCACACTAGCGTGAGTTTGCCCACCAGTAGACAGTAGGCCCACTAACCAAAAAGAAACAAAAAAAAACAGTTTTACTTTTGTTAAAAACTATATTCATGTCATTTCTCACAAATCCTCACACATTTAGACATACCAGGTGCTGCAGAGGTGGTCCACTCATTAGTGTGGCCATGGTCTAACAATCTTTGGCCGCTTTCTTTCTATTCACATCAAAGTCGTCTGTTTCACAAATCCATTGTCAAACCCTTGGATGTCACCAGCAGGGATTTGTTTTTGAAATGAGAACTAAATGACTACCACATGGCTAACACTCCATAAGCAAGCATGGAAATTGGTGACAAGCAGCGTTCGCGTCTCCTCTAAACGGTTCAGACAAACCTCGCCACAACTTACAGGCAGTTATTGACGATGCGATTCATCGCAGCGAATTGCCTTGGTGGTGCAGCTATTATGAAGGCCGGCGAGCTCGGCACGAACACCGTTCCACCTCCAAACCGACATGCCATTGTTTGTTTTGAGAGCCGAGTGCGGCTTTCTGTAGTGGACATGCGAGGGGCCAAAAACTGCGGATCATGGAGAAGGCAGCTATTTGATCATCAAGTGAGAGCTGAGCAGGCTGTGGCTTGGCTGTTTTACCCCTGGTTACAGCTTAAATCACTAGATAGACGACAAAACACTCCAATAAACAGGGAAATGATGAATATCAGATGTGTGATTGTGGCTCACTTTGGATACAGGTTGAAAACCACCAAATCTTAACGGCTGCCTTGAAATTTCACGCAAGATGAACATGACTATGTATAATCATAGGACATTTGATCTGGGATTCAGTCATGGGAGACTTCTAGTATTTGGCACCAAGCTGACAAAAATCTACCTGATTCCCGTTTCCTTTGTGGGGAAATAAAAACGTCTGCAAATTTGTCAAACTTTTAACAGCCGGGCTTCTGTGGACCGGCGCATGTTTTGGTCATTACTGGAAGGCGCTGATCGGCATGTCCCGGACAGCCTATCAGTTCCGGTTTAATTAGGGACGACGGCAGGATGCCGTTTCTCGCCTGACCGCTAATTACACGGCAAAGGAAGGGGAAACGACTGCAAGCCAACATCAAAGCTGCAAAAAAAAACCTCAATAAAACAACAAGAGCTGAGAACCCGATGTGTACTTTTACGTTTGATCTGACCGCCTCAGGGAAAAATATACCAGAATATATTAAGTTACTGAAAAAAAAAACTCACTGTTCTTCACTTATTGACAGATGTGAATCAACGGTTAAGAATAAATGCTTATATAACAGTTTTTCAGCATATATTTTGCAAGCCAGAGGAGCTTGCAGTTTTAACCGAATTTTGTTAATGTTTCACTTTTTATGAAGCTAGTCAGTCTTTGCAGGGTACTGTTAAGACATTAATCTCTGGGAGAGTTAAAGTGAAGCAACAAATGCCCTTGAGATTTGGCACGTGAAAAAGTGCAGCATCAGGATGAGGTTAAGTAAAAAACATTGGCCAAAGACTTAGGATAGGATTAGTTACAACTGTTTCTCTCTCAACTTTTGGCCCTTTCAGTGAAATCAATCATATTTTATTGCCATGCCTTTATTAGATTGAGGTCAAAGGTGACCGACTGCCAGCATCCTCTCTCAAAAGAAGAGAAGCACGAGAAGAGATGTGAAGGAAAAGAGTGGGAATGAAATCCCTCCTCAGCAATGCTACAGCAGATTTTCCTGGGAGAAGGGAAAACACGTTTGTCTGCTGCGTTGACCAGTTGCTCCCAGTCTCTTGCCGACTCCGCTGCCACAAATCACCGCTTGTCAGGTCACGAAAGCCCCCCCTGTCCTCCCTCCAACAGCAACTCCTGTGAACTCGGCCTGCCTCGTTCCCATGGGAGAAACTTTCCCATGGCTGAGTCAGAGCAGCCCACATTCAAAACATCCCGAGGAAAAAAACGACGCTTCTGCTGGAGTTGATATGCAGGAGCCTCTCGTGGTCGATGCTGTACAGCTTACTCACCTATTTTACCTATTCTATATAAAAACCCCAGAGAAAACCTTTTGTCAAAGCTGACAACACATTCCATAAACACTCTTACCTGCACGCCTGTACGCCGTCCCGTTCTGCCTCGCTGCTACTTTTACATACTCCCTGCCTTCACACCCCTTCTAAGAGAGTCAAGGCAAGAAAGCGAGTACTGTAATGCAGAGGCCGTCCTCCTCCTCCTCCTCCCCCTTACTCCAAACAACAGCAGTAATCCCAAACGCGTGCCAGTAGAGCTACTGAACTTGAGTCTGCGTGAATGCGGGCTTGTCTGCTCAGCCTCTGGACTGGACCAGGATGCACTCGTTTTACTGCTGGCTTCGGATCCTCCCAGTCAACTGCCAAGAAATTTCGAAAGACACTATATAAGGCCAAGAAAGTGGCTAGGGGCTCCTTAAGACTCCGGTACCCAAAATGAGAGAGCAAAAGTCGTTCGGGGGCAGTAACTGTATCCCTCTGTATTCCTCCTTCTGCTAACACACTCTCCTCCCTTCTTTCCCTCGTAGATCTCTCTGACTCTACGAGAGACCACAACTCTTCTGTTGTTGTTTCAGTTAGGCAAATTAGGCTAAATATAGATTCACTGAATTGAAAATGCATTTGATGGAATGTTAAAAAGATCAAGAGGTCAGCAAAAATGTTGATCCAATATTAGGTCTAGATGCACGCTGTAGTTTGTCTGACCCTCAGAAACGATTGCTCCGAGGAGGTGTGGACTATTGATTTTACCTAATCGCTAATGTTTGGCCGTGACGTATGTAAAGCATCAACTCGATGAGACCTTCCGGAAACGGCCACAATACCTTTACCAGCAATAAGGAAGCTGAGATCCTTCAATGTGTGCAGCAAGATGTTGGAGACCTTTTATCACAGTGTTGTTGCCGGTGCCACCTTCTTTGCTGCTGTGTGTTGTGGAAGCAGCATCAGAGCCAACGACTCTAATAGACTAGACAAAATCATCAGGAAAACTGGCTCTGTACTGGGACTAAGGCTGGAGTCCCTGGAAACTGCGGTGGAGAGGAGGACACTGAAGAAGGTTCTGTCTATTATGGACAATAAACAGCACCCTCTCCACCACATAGTGGACAGACAGCGGAGCACCTTCTCACATATTCTGCTCCAGCTCCGCTGTCGTAGGGACAGATACAGGAAATCCTTCCTGCCACATGCCATCTCACTGTACAGTAAAAGCTAAATCATTGTTCTGCACTAATCAGTCCAATTTTGCACAACTGCACTGTGGCACACTTGCTGTACATATATTTACATATACATACTGTATCTGCATTTTTTTAATCTTTGCAAGGACTGCTCTAAGCTGCTTTTTATATTGACAGCATGTTATATTTTATTTCATCTACAATTGCTACTCAGTGGTGGTTGTTGTGTGTCTTGTCTCTATGCTGCTGTAACAGCGAAATAATTTCCCTGCTGGGATGAATAAAGTAATTATATTCTATTCTATTCTATTCTATTCTATATAAAATGTCTTAAACATTTGTCTTGCTCCGATTTTAAATGCTCAATCTTTGGAATTGGGGCCAACACAGACTGAACATTTTCATTCACTTCCTCTGATGCCAAACTACAGCCATTTATAGATAGAATACAACTTTAAAACAACGTGGAAGATCGACGTCATCGTTCGCAACTCATTCTTTGCAGAGTTTTAACCAGAGAAATTGATCTCAATGGGAGAAATTCCAGACGGAGCACTGACAGGCGATTGCAGAATTGAGTAGGAAGACAACGGCCAGGCTAGTTTATAGCAAAATGCAAGTGAAGACCCACAATTTAGTTTCTCAGAAAACTAGAGATAAGAGATGATTTTTAATCAGAAATGTTATCCGACTGAAAAGTCATATGCAGTATATGCAGTCAGTCCTTAGTTGGGACTGTATACAGGACAGTTTGCTTGCCAAAAAACATAGATAGATGATTACATAGAATCACCAATTACAAAAAAAACGCTCTATAGAAAAACAAGAGACCACGTACCCACCAAAGAATACAAGCAAAACAGAACGGACCCATACCATGATGCTACCACCACAGTGTTACATAGAAAGGGAGTAGAAGATATCTGCATAGTACATATTCTTGTATTTGTAAACATATTGCTAATCTTTTAAATCAGTTTTTTGTTTGGTCACAATTCAGAGACAACATTTTTTATCCTACTGTTTTTGTCGACTGTTTAACAATGAAATATGCACCTTATGAAAATAAAACAGTTTTTTAGTTTTTCAACGCATTCAAAAGTCATAAATACGTGTCTACTGGCTGTTGCAAAGACCACCAGAAAGTTCTCCTTTTTAAAAGACAGACGGAGGATTTATGTAGTCGCCACCCTCTGGGTTTTTCAGCTCTTCAAGTGAACTCAGTTCTTGACCTCCAGATGATGACGGAGGTAAATTAGTCCATCAGTCATCAGCTAGCGCCTGGTTATTATAACGTTTATACCATTTGTCTGCCAACACTATCTCTCAGCTACCGGAGAGTAGCTGCGTCTGTACTGCAGAAGGGTGTTGCTATGGAAGCATGCGGCGGCGGCGGCCCTTTGAAGTGACGCGTCTGTACCGGGGAAACAGAGTTCCTTCTGTGTTGCACGGCCGAGGAATGAAGAGGTTTGTGCTCTGGTTGTTCTCAACGTGTGCATGTGTGTGCGTCCCGTCGTTTTTCTCTTCTCCCTCACGGTCGTACCTTTTTCACTTTCATGCTTGGATAGGTACTTTTTTTTTTTTTATTTCTGAACCTCCCTCATCCCCGTAGAGTTCTTAGTGCCGCTTTTGGTCTCGCCCCACTTTCTCTGTTTTGGAAGATAAGTCTGATCAAAATGAGAACCGTAGATGGAGAAAATATTCAAACTTTACTAAAAATAAGTTACAAGTGCCTGTCCAGGGCTTAATCTGAAGATGGGGATTTTGCAGAATCTATGAATGTTCTTCACATAATAACGAAGTTATGAAAAATATACCCTTTAAGCTCATAATGACGCTTGCTATTTAATAATTGTTGGGAAGCAGCTGCACAACCCACTATCTAAACAAACTATCTTTGGCGATAATGGCCACCATGTTGGCCCGGTAGTAAGTAACCTAGCATAACCAGTTTGAACACAGGATAGCACTTTAGCTTTATGTCCAGTTTTCTCCTAAGTCAGAACAATGTCCACAGCAAATAATTACTGTCTAAAGTTTTAACAGCTCCACACTATTTGTTATATACGCCGAACTGAGATATTGATCCTACTTATAGTGTGCACTAACCAACAAGCTAGAAGCATACTAAATAATATGGGAAAAATAGTCTTTTTTGCATCTTAAGGTAAAAAATTTCTTACAAATTGTTTGCATTTGTATTGCTTAAACAGCCGCCTTTCTTTAGATACTGACTTTTGCTACTCTATGCTGCGTTAGGTGGAAGTGTAGGTTCAGTAAAACCCCCTCATTGCTCAGCAGCAACATTAGCTTAAATGCGAGCCTGTGGGAATGCTAAACCTAAGATAAGCTTTTACTGCCTAAATGTGCTTCTCCTTTACTTAACTGCAGACTTTTTCTACAAGACTTTTATTTTAGGGTGTTCAATATTCAGTGTCATATACGTCAAGGGTGGAGCAAAAAAGAACAAATGAAAGGCTTTGGAAATTAAAAGGCAAATTGCTGGTGTGCTCTGGTTCGGGTCGTGTACAATCCTGTATGTGAAACTCAAGGGGCGTTTCTTACAAAACCGATTTTTAAAAAACCCCAATAATCACGTTTTCTTTTGGTTTTGATGATGCTATTACAAGCGTATCGAGTGTTTGGTATGACTAATAAAGTTCTATATAAGTTCAGTCATGCTAATGTTCTGTACAATTCTGAATCAAAGACAATTTTGTCATAGGTTTTGTGTTATATACTCTGTGAATTAAAATAATAGCTGTAGTAAAGTAGAATGGAATTGTTTCAGCGTCAATCAACGTTGTATAATTATCTGCTCTTATGTCTCCAGCTCGATTTTAGCTTTTTGCGAATAAAGACAAGACAAAGGGCGCTTTAAATGGCCCAAAGTGTTCCAGCTATGTGTCCCCTAACGCCACTTTATAGAGCATGTCATTTGCAAAGCATTTAATTAAAGGCCTCTCCCAGTTTCCACACATCACACAAGCGCGGATGTGGATGAAAATGTCAGGATGCTTAGATTACAAACTGTTGACCTCAGTGTTTGACAGTTTAAGACTCCCAGTCTAACCTTAAAACTGGGGCTCAGCTGTTTATGGGTCATGCAAGAAAATTCTAATCATCTGTATTATCTTTTATTTTTGACAATAAAAATTGTGTTGCGAGATCCGTCCACACTTCATAAACTTTAGTTGCGCATTATATTTGAACTCACCAACACCGCAAATTTAAATTTTTGTGTTTTTTTTTAACTTTTATGTGCAACTAGTCAGTGTAAAGCCAAACGTATCAGTTTGGACATTATGCATTTATAGCTCCCTTTTCAACATGCTATTCATGGATTGCGGCCTCTTGGTAACCGCCGTGTTTCATACTGTTCATTCTCTGAAATATACGACTGCAAGACCTGGAAATTTGTTCTGTGGCCAAGATGGAATGGGAGCATTAAAACGTGCAAAATGTCAGGGACGACCGCATTCATTTAGCGAGAAACATAAACATACAATAATTAGACTTTAGAAAAAAGGAAAAAAGAAGTGATTTTGAGACAAATTAATCTCGGGCATTGCTGTGCACATAGATAGATAGATAGCATTTATTGTCATTGAACAGAATTCAACAAAATGGCAAATATTTAAACTTCATGCGTTCTCGCTGGTTTTCGTCCAACCCCTTCCCATCATTCCTCTCTCTCCCTAAGCTTCCCGGCCAAACCTCGCTTGCGTATTCCAACCCGCCGGCAACAGCGAACACGACAAACCACGGGAACAGCATTCCTGGAGGCTTGTCTGGGACGCGGCTGGGATAAATCAGGAGGAATAATGAGAACGGCTCTCCGTAGAGGGCAGGAGAAGAAAAGAGAGGATGTGACTGACTGATGCTTAGCGAGATAAAACAGAGGACTGCACTCTGGGTATTTAATGGCATGCTGTTTGGAGGATCTACTTGCATAGTTTGGTTGTGTTAGTGCCAAGTTTATGTCAGGCCAAGATCTGCAAGATAAATAAGAAAGAAAAGGCAATATTGGAAAAAAACCAGGGAAATTAATTATTGAAATCAAGTGAAGCAATCTCAGCACTTCAGCATTGTTCACCTAAACTGAAATTAGTCTAAAAACAGATGGAATTGTGAAGAAATTCAACGCAAAAATCTGAACTGATATTCTGTAGAGAAGACTATAACGTTCACCGGACGTTTCAGCTAGTAGCGAGTCAGTCGAAGTGGATTTCTGCCAAGTCGAAACAACCCCCAGCCCAAAACTCTCACAATTCTCGCAAACACCATAAAAATAATGTTTTAAAAATCAATTCATATCAAAAACGTTCCATCATTCAAAAATTCTTACACAAGTATCACCAGATTTACTGTGGTTTCTCTAAGCTGATGTCGTTCCAGAGTAATCCACTGCAGGTACATTAGACTGTTGATAATCTCTTCACAGATCACCTTTGCAAAAAAGTCTGAATTATTGCTTTAAAGCGTGTACTCCGGAGTGATCATTGAGAATCAACGACATGGAGTTAAAGTTATAATTAGACAGAAATTTCTTTGTTGCCTAAAAATTAGGGATGGATGATATATTGGCTCTATCAGATATGGAAATCAGTCAACATTTTTTCATATACTAAAAATCCAACAGATTACTTTCATTTGACTCAATTAGATTTAATAAAATAAAAGTTTTTTAACATTTTTATCCAAAATTTTCACACAAAGATATGTCTTTTCGTTCTGTTAGAAATATTTTCCTGTCCATTGTCTGTCACCGCCAGAGGAGTGAGTCGTAATGATCGTCTGATGATTACCCGCTCTAACACCACAAACGGCTTCGCTCGGATTCTGAGGAATTTCGCAGATTCTTCTCCTCGAATGCCTTGCACACACAGTCGTTGTTTCCATAATGATATTTCTGTGTAAGCATGGCTTCAGAAAGAAGAGAAAGAATTAATTATGGACTTTTTTATCTTTTTTAAATTCTCCCATTCGGTCCCAATGAAAAAAAACAAAACACGCTCAGTTATGCTCATTCCCTCGTCTGATTGGCTCCCTCCTCCGTCCATCCGTCATGCCTCTGCCGCTTTCGTTTTGTTGGTTCTCGCCGTGCATTCCCTGTTTGTGCTGCGGCTGATTGTTCGGACGTCGAAACTTTTCCCCACATGGGTTTATTCCTCCTCTTGTAGGACGAACGTTCCTCTGTTTTTAGTCCTTACAGCACTCAAGGCAGCGAGCTGCCAGCTCGCTTCAGAAAAAATAAATGTTGGAATATTTGCAGCGTAGTCAGAAAGTACTCTATGGCTGATTAGGGAGTTCAAGGCTTTGCTGATCACAACAGATTGCAACGCATCAAAGCCTGAGCTTGGTATAACTGCTCGTTTTGGAGTTTAGTGACAGATGGGCAGGAATGAAAGTTGCCCACAGATTGGCCTGATGCTGGCCATGAAGGATCCTGTAGCCACACACAGGACGCACATTTCAGATAGAGAAACGTGCATCCTGAAAATGCCAGTGCGAAAAAAAATAGGTCCAATAAATAAATAAATTGACACCCACAAAGAGATCAATAAATACAGGTAAATAAAAGAATAAAGTCACTTAAACAAATTAAACAAAAGATAAATTAATGCATATCACACAAAAATAAAAACATAAATACATAAAAATGACAGAAAACAAGTAAATAATATTGACTAATCCAAAATGCATAGAATAAAATCAGGGAAATTAATTAAAAAATAAATATAAAACATTTAATTGAAATAGTTTCAGAACATTTTAGATTTTTATAAACAAAAATTATAAAGAGACTTTTGCTTTGTTCATCAACTTTTCAATTTAACGTCAGACTTAATAATCTTTGAAAAATTTAAATTACAGTTCCTTATTTACTCGCAAAAGTTTGAACAAAAAATAAATAAATTATTTTTGTTCGAACAATGTTTCTTCATAATGTGAAGAGGCTCAGGGTCTTACCTTCACTTCGCATTTTTTATGGCAGGACAGGCGGCATGCTGAAACAACAGAGGCAGGTTATTGATTGATTATTGAGTAGCTTACAAACAAAACAACAAAACACAAGCATATGCATGGTGTAAAAGCAGAATCATTTTTATTGCTAAATAACTTCCAGCTCCAATTTTGAGAGTAGGATGCTACAGTGCTGCCCTCAAGTGGACAAAAGCAGCAATCAACCACTTTCATTGTCTTTAAATTTATTTTGTTATTTTAACATATAGAGATTTTAAAGTAATTTTTCTGGTTAAACAGGTTTCTGGTTGCCTGAGTAGTAGCAAAACACTCCCAGGTTAAATTAGGTAAACCTGTGTCATGATGATGAATGAATTACTTAGTAGCTGTGCTGGTGAAGCGCTGCCTGCTAATTATTTCAATCAGAAAGGCAAAGCAGAGAGGAAACATTTAGCTCGGCTCTGTTAACGTTTTGAAGTGACTTCACGTTTTTTTCCACATCCTCTTGGATCTAGCAAATAGTTTCACACTGCAAAAGCACTGTTTGACTTCCAAACCGAGGAGGAAAGCCTCTGTGTATATCAAGTTGTTTTTGATATGAGCAAGATGGCTCTCACCATCACAAGGTGACACAAGCATTCAAAAGAGAAAAAGGTCATGAAAGTGGTTCCTAAGAGTGCAGATATGGGACTAGTTCCAGTATTTCCCTCCAAACTTTGCATGAATGGCGCCTTGGGCATTCATGCAAAGTTTGTATGAATGTTTGTTGCTACTGAATGTTAGAAGAAAAATTTCTAAGAGCAAAAATGACATACAAGTCTTTTTTTTTAAAGTCTGGTATTTCCAGTAGGAGGCACACTTCCGCTAATACACTAATGTGCTAATAGTGGAGATACATTTTTGTTTATCTCCTAGCTTTAGCTGCTAGCTTTGAAAAAGCTTATCTTACTTAGCTTCCCCTAAAATAAATTCTAATGTGGTAATTTACTGTTATGTAAACTTTCAGTTGAATAAAGTTTGACAGCTGTGTTGACATCTGTTAAGAATCCTTCAAATGAGTAGAGGTCTTCATCCACTTCAAATTCATGCATTTGAAGTGGATGAAGAATGGACCTTACCAAGCTCCGCCCACAACCGACCCACGTGACCGCAAGTCTCACAAACAAAGCCTCCGTTTCTATGTAAACGTGACTCGATTAGTGCATCATTTCTACTGGATTTTCACAATATATCAGCTACTAAATGGACAGAGGAACTAGCAAGTTCATGTCATCTTTTTTGGATGAGATCAAGGTGTTTGAGCCACGCGATGCCTCCAACATTGTTCACGTCACAGCAAAATGCTTTCGCTCGATCAGGAAAACGGCAGACCCACACACCCTCTACATCAGGGGTGCCCAAACTTTTTGACACCAAGATCTACTTTTTCTCTCACCAGCCGGCTGAGATCTACCTCATGACACGAAGACATAAAAATTGTAAATTAAACTCTATTGACTTATTTTATATGCGAATATACATCAGTTATAGCAGAAATATTAAAAGTGATAGAAAACCTAATGCAGTTTCTCCCTCAGTGAGACTCTGTCACTGGGAGGAGGTTACTGGTTTCTCAGTCACAAGCTGGTTGCAAACCTGAGGCCAGCAGGTGTCAGTCAGTTATGGTAGATCTGACATTTGGTTTGATGACGTCAATATGAGAAGCTACAGGCTGATAGGAGGAACCAAAGAGCTCTGTAAAGGTAAAGGCAAATCTTCTGAAGTTGGGATATAATTCATTTAATTTCACATAATTATCGCGGTAGAAGCCATTTGTTTGTTAAAATTTTATGAAATATTAGGGCGTGCCGTGGTGGCGTAGGGCGTAGCGCGACCCGTATTTGGAGGCCTTGAGTCCTCGACGCGGCCCATTTGCCGCATGTCTTCCCCTCTCCTTCCCTGTTTCCTGTCAGCCCACTATCACATAAGGTACACTAGAGCCCACAAAAGACCCCCTGGAAGGGTAAAAAAAATAAATAAATAAAATAAAATTTATGAAATATTTCTTCTATTTGATGTTTCTTGTGAATGACGTAAACTCACAAACGAACGAGGTCATTAGTCCAACGTTTAGAAACTACAGCGGCTGTAATGCGCCACAGCAAAGGTAAACAAAGGTAAAATAACCTGAACAGGTGATCAACTCAAAACCACTCCTACCTTTTTACTCTCTCTCTCTCTTTGTAGTTTAAGCACACCTGTTACCGTGGCAACGGCCTGCGCCCCGCAAGCCGAGCAAAGATTACGTTAAAAACACAACATTCAGTCCGTTACGATATCAAGTTTCCAGGCTTGATATTTATTTCTCGATTAATCAGCGCTTCCCTGAACACAGCGATGGTTGATTGACTAGCTGTACTTGGTGCTAACGTGGCTAACAGGAGTAACAGTTTAGTCCAAAGCCTTTTCTGCTCAAATAAAATCTTTAGTGTATGTTCAGATACAGACATATTGCATATTGATCTGTTTAGCTAACGTAAGACTGTGTAGCAGACAGGCTTCAAGGTGTAGAAGTTGTATCAGTTCTGCCATTATGCTGTACTTAGCTAACGGGAAGCTAAGTGTGTTTGTGAGACGGCCACGTACGTTGTAGCCGCGCTACTACGTAGAATGGGCATCAGCCAATGAAAAGCGGCCCCTGTGGTAAGGTCCATTAACCCAGCAGTCTCGTTTTCTCTCCTCTCACTTTCCATCCGTGATGTGGAGCAGCAATAGACATTCATTCTGTGACAACAATGCATTGCTGTAGAATTACAGTAAACTATTTAAAATGAGCTCTTCTGACAAAATCCCTATCATGGTCAAATAGGCAACATTAGCAACACAGTTAGCAATTACATCAACATCTATAGAACTGATAGCATGAGTGAAAGGACGATACATGATACATGATGTAGTAACACGTGTCAGTGGCACGTTGGGTATCATCATGGTTGTAGTTAGCGCAGTAGCATTAGCCAAACTAATGGTTATGATCAGTGCTTTATGGCTAGCATAGCTTACTTTTCGGCTATGCTAGCCTGTTTCTTAGCTCTGCTTTGCTCCTGCTGACCCTCAAACGACCTCACTGCATCCAGTCATCACAAGTCTCGCTTTTCCTGCCCCACTCCATCACACTGCCTACACTAAAAGCTGTTGGTGTTTTGAAGAGCAAATGTTATTGCCACAAGTTCAGCCAACAAAAGACCAAAATCAGTCAATCAACAACAAAATATCTTAACGTTGAATGTTACAACGTTTTTCTCGCTCTTCTTGTCCTCTCGAACAGAAAAGCGATGAATACATCATGCAGGAGGTAAAATCTCCAAGCTACCTGCTACTTTCTGGATGTAGTTTCTGTTGGGTTTCAGCTCGTTTTCTCCTGTATTTTAGGGTGTATGATGATTAAAAAAAGAAGATGAAAGAGAACATAATTCTCTTGTGTCCTCATTTTCTTTTGCTCTTCCAGGTCTAACTCCTTATTTCCTCTCTTCTCCCCCTATTTTAGCTCCTTTGCCTGCCTCTGCCCCACACTCCACCCCTCACCCCCTTTTTCCCTCTCTTTTGCCTCTTATCTAGGCTAATGCAGCAGCAGCCATGCTAATTTTAAACACCAAATCCTCAGCCAAAGCCCTTCACAAGCCCCATCCTCTTTCTCTACACTCTTCATCTCAGCCTCAGTTAAAGCCGGTGTCTTTATGACGCCGTTGGAAAGTGACAGAGAGATCGACTTAAGATGTGTGAAAGGCGATAAAGGGAGAAAATGAGGAAGGCAAATATTTCTCTTGGAGGGACAATGAAAAATTTGGGTAATCAAAGCATGTTGGTGACACTTGCATGCAGGAGTTGAGTCATATTTCTGCTTGTTCAGAAAAGCAATATTAGCTAAAACTGTGTTTAAATTTGACACATACAATGGCTTTCAAACAGTCAATGTGTCTGATGTAAAGATTAGGCCAAATAGATCATCAGAGAACCTATTGATCTAGGTTAGTCAAGATCAGCTGTTCTAGCTGGATGTTTAGCTAGTCCATCATCAGGACAATCCATATATCCATCTATCCATTCATCCATCCATCTGTCCATCCTTCCAGGCTCAGACATATTTCTGCTTGGTGTCTCTATCCAAGTATGCTAGGTGACTTTAAGGTGTTCCCAGGACAGAAAGAACTTAATCAGATACCTGAACCATTTCGGCTGACTGATTTTGATATTGACCCTTTGCAAGTATGTCACCTAATCACGTGGCAGCGCCATGACAGACATCAGAAGTGAGGGACGGGAATGTTGAACGGAGTAACTGCGATTGTTTTCCCAAGTTGGTTTTGCCAGTGTAACCTTGACTTCTACTTGTTCAAGTTAAGCTAATTCATCTGTGGAAGTAGCTCACCAAGCTGGAGCTCATAGGCAGAAGTATTTACAAAAGTTGAACACAGCTAGGTTAGAAACCGACTCAAACCTTCTCCTTCCTGACGTGTTTGTTGATTTGATCAAATCACCAATTTTGCCTGAATTCACACCACATGATTTGTACCAGTATGTCATATACGGTGTTTCTTCTTAGACTGGAGGAGAAAGTGTACAAAAGTCTAGATGGCTAGCAGTTGTATGATAGTGGGGCATTTTCTCCACACTTACTAATAGTGGAACAAGTAACTTCTCCATAATGCAAAATTTGATTGCATCTTACTAATCTTACTTACTAATGAAGTATATGAACGTTAGTCGTTGTTTTTTGTGTAGGCAACCGCTAAAGGCTAAAACTTACCAAAAGCCTCCTTTTTAATTCCAAATTCAAATCAATGTCACTGAAAGAACATGAAGTTTTCTATAAAACATGGTGGAGGCAGCTTTGTGATTTGAGGTTATGTTTCTTCAGATGGATGTGAGGTTTTTGTCAACAAAGATGAAGGAATGACTTGTTTTGGCCCCAAACCCACCTGGGAGTCCTAAATCAAACAACACAGGCCTCTAAACAGTATCAAGACTTGTTGCCAAAAGATGATTTAGGTAAAATGATCACTTTTTTAAAAAAACAGATTGAATCCCAGACACTCACCTTTACAGATGAGACCCTCTTTAGTGATGGCCTGCTTGCATATATCACAACTCTTTGCCTTCTTGAACGGCTTCAGCTTGAAGGTGTGTGTGTGGACGCCCTCCAGCTCGTCGGGCTGCAGGAAAACGACAAAAAGGAAAATAGCAGAGTTCAGTCGACAGAACGGAACAAGATATTCACTGATAATTTCATGCATTTATTCACTGGACAGTATGGGCCTTTGATGTCACTGGATTCCAGTGAACCAGATCTCTACTGTCACTAACGTAACGGTTGACAGAGAGGATTTACATGCGCACGTCCTGATTGATTTTAGGCTTTAAATGATGCATCTCAATGCATTTTCGCTGACGTGGAATGATACTACAGCAAACAACAATGATGATTCTTAGGATTTCCACGCATACACCAACGCTAATCTTTGGCTAACTGTCTCTTACGAAGCGATGACTCACCTTAGAGTTATTCCAGTGTCTACTCGAACACGCTTGTTGTCATTGTCAACAAGTAAATTAGCACAATTTGAAAATGAAATAGATTCAGAATCAGTCAGAATACTCTATATCTACATGTTTATTGATAATCTACTGCTACTGATCAAACTTTAAAAGGATTTCATAACAAAGACAAAGAAACATATCTGTGGAATTCTTTTTCATTAAAAAGGAGGATTTTTGTTGTTTTAAGTACAATTGAATCGAATAAATCATTTTTAAAAAGTGAACGGGGAGTCATTTGCTCACATGCATCGGATTTTATTCATTGAATTGAACGATTGATTCAGGATGAGGACTTCATAGGGAGCTTTGTCGCAGAATTCATTGAAAAATACTCGGAAAAAAAGACGGAAACACGCTTTGCATCTTTATATTTCCAATAAGTCCTGGAGACAACAGCTTCAGAGGGAATCTGGCAATCAGAGACAATAATGCTGACACTTAACGGAGGTGGTGACTGCAGTTGTGGTGTGTTCGGTGTTTTTCTTTTTATCCATCACAGAGAATCCCTTTGAGACACTAAACAAGTCCATTCCATGACTTATCTCACTCACTATCAAAGAAGAACTGCTTTAAAGTGGAGTTTTTCCTGCCAAACAGCTGCATGTTAATCTGCTCTGATTCGATTTGTTCAAAGTGTTTCATTCCTCGACAAAAAAAAAAAATCAGAGCTCATTCAACCCGTTTAGATATCCTTCTCTCTTCTCTTGTGTCTGAGCTGCCGTCTTCTGACTCATAGTAACGATGCCGTTTCCTGTGTGTATTTGTGCAGCTGTGCCGCTCTGGGCTCTAGGAGCCAGCATCTTGTTCCAGCTGTCACCTTGACAGGTTAAATGAAGGAAGGATTCCCTCCATGGCCGAGCCAAACTGATTCAGCGAGTCGCCGCTGACGGGGAGAAAAGCTGGGATATGTAACATGTGGTCAGTCAGCGATGACTCTAGCTTCTCCTTCAGCAGCTTCCACGATTTAGCGTTAGCGCTCAGCTGAGTGGAAAACTGATTCCTCCTTCACTGAAACAAACTAATGCTAAAAATAAATGACTAAAGCTACATATTACAATAAACGCCGTTACTTTACAGGAAACACTGACGAGCGTTTTGGAAACATGAAGAAGCGATACTTGTACTTCCTCCAAGTGCCAAACGGCCTCAAACAACAACAAGCTAACCATTACAAGGTTCATTAAATATTAATGCTGAATGGATACTGAAGGTCTATAGATATCGCTTCTAGGATTTCTGACCCGCAGTTGGTCTGTCTAAATGAGATTTCTAAAATTCTGACTTTAAACTCCGAATTCTGAGGTAGTCCATTTCATTTTAAATCAAGTTAATTGAAAACTTTCCTTTGTTTATTTTGCTTTTTGCCCAAGTTACACATTCATAAAGATGATGGTAGAGTTTCAATCTTGAGTACTATTATCACTTTGCCTTTGAAAACACTCCCAGTAAATACTCTGCTCTGTTTCCAGCTTAAATTCACCCATTGCTACAGTATGTACCATTACTCTTCATCCACACCATCTTCACCGTTGAGAAAACTGCTGAAACCCTTCAGCTTGTGTACTTCTTGATAAAAGTTATTTATGCGCCATCATATTTGAGCTCACTTTCCTTTTAGCCTTTCATGTTTTTCCCACATCTAATTTGGCTCAGAGCTTTTTTTTTTCTTCTTCTTCTTTTTTCAAAAGTCTGCTTCTCATCGTTTTACTTGCTTATCTGCCCACATCTTAATGGGTTTTGTCACACTGTGACACTCTCGCCAAAGCTCCGGAGAGAAATCCTGACTTTGGCTACACTGAGCTGGACAGAGCATGCTAAAGAAAACAGCATGCTAGCAGAAATTTGTCTTTAATTATTGGCGATTTTTGAGCTGTTTTTGAACACTCAGAGCTGATTGATGTCTCTTGTGAAAACTGAAGGACTTAAACTAGCAAGTAAACAAAACGTGCAGGAAGAAAGGATAAGGTTAGGGTCTTTTTGACGAAAATTTAGGTGAAGGTAAAGTTTTTCTTTCACCTTTGGAATTCCTCAGGGCAACCATTTACGGTCCTCTGTTTATTCGTGCCATACATATTGTCTTAAATCAATATCTCCCAAAAACATTTTCATAGGGGTGGCTAAACAACGCCAGTAAAGATTTTAGGGATTGCAAAACGAATAAAAATAAATAAAAAATGTTTTTGATTGATTGATGAAGATGACTCCATGTTTAGTCCACTTTGATCGAACTGTAGTCAGTCTGTCTAGAACAGGGGTGGGCACTCCTGGTCCTCGAGGGCCGGTGTCCTGCAACTTTTAGATGCATCTCTACTTCAACACACCTGAGTCAAATAATGAGGTCGTTAACAGGACTCTGGAGAACTTGACTGCACTTAGGAGGAGATTCAGCTGTTGGATTCAGGTGTGTTGGACCAGGGAGACATCTAAGAGTTGCAGGACACCGGCCCTCGAGGACCAGGAGTGCCCACCCCTGGTCTAGAAAGTCTGGTTTGTTTGGGGAGGTGTGAATGTGTAGAATGTGTTCATAAAAATATGAACTCTGGTTCCCTCTAAAAGACCTCGGTGTCGGTTCAGTTGAAGTGAACTCTGATTTGTTTTGAATGCATAAGGATGCTGCTACAAAAGCAGGAAGTGGATACAACGCAGGGCATCCTGGGTTAATACAACCAAAATTAACACATAAGTCCAGTACTTTTACCAAAGATAAAAGAGAAATCCTCTAAAATCTGACACTGCTTCTTTTTCTTTTTTAGTTTTTAATGGCAGCTTGCATCCATCAGTGTTACACTACTGCCATCTCTTGGATTTTACTACTCATCATTTTCTGCCCTTACATTCTCTTCATGAACCCAGCATTTTTCAAAAAACTAAATATTTTTCCTTTCCCTTCATTTGTATTCATCTGAGGAGCAACATTATCTGATGCCACTCCATTGTTGTTTACATTTTGTGACTAAAGAAGTTCCACTGGTCTTCCTCAGAGGTTTTCGTGTCTTTCCCTTCAATAGTTCTTGGTGCAGCGCCACCACAGGGGCGGAGGTGAACAGGTTTTTCAATTAGTTTGGTTAGTTTGACACAGTGCAGTGTGAAAGTGAACCGCAGCAGCTGAAAATGGAACAAATGTTTAATCAAACAGGGTGTTTTCACATCTGGTAGTCGGATTCTAAGTGTCTGGATTTTTAAAAAACCAAACATTTTTAGCCAAGAGAAAGAACTTCTTTCATCAGTCCTGACACTGGACTCTTGCAAACAAATTATGAAGAAAAATGTTGGCGTAACACCTTTAACAATCCTTCATTGCTTTTGCTTTAAATCTCTACAATTGACACGTAAACCAACCAAACAATCTCACTTTAAAGTCTGTAAATCTTCATCTAATGCTGAGAACTTCATTTAACAAATCTGGGTGCCTCACAACAGAAACTCCATTTTTCGTCTTGTATTTTACAGAAGTTTAAAAAGTTTCTTTCTTCAGGCTTTATTGTTTATTCATATCCTTCCAATTAGTCGATATTGTTAAAAATTTATAATAAATATCCAAGTGCTTTTACCAACTCGTCCAGGCAAAGGGTTTTTACAGTGCAGGGCCGGTCCGGGTTCATAAATAGAACTCAAAGCACCTCGGTGCCACTCCACAGCCCCGATGTTAAAGATGACCTGGCAGAAAGCCACTAGAAAGCTGAGCCAATCACACGCGGCCAGCTGTGTCACAGCCAGGTGCCATGGTTACCTGACTACTGTGGCAACCGGGGTCAACGCGCCCTGTCGCACCACGATGGATGAGGTGCGACGGGAAGAACGGGAGAACAAAAACATCCAGAAGTTTGCAGACACACACAGGCAAGGAAGTATTGAGAAAACGGGGACACAAACATTAGCTGTGTGTGAGCAAAGCTACATCTGGAATTTACTGTCACTGTTTAAACAAGAGTTAATTAGATAGATTTTAGTTAAAAAAAAAAAAAAACAAGAGCAAAACAATAGAAGTGAGTTGTGTTGGGGGGAAGGGGTTAAACTTTTCTTTTGTCTAAAGGTAAATATGCTATGTAGCCTTATGATCTTAAATTTAGCTACAAATAAAAGCAAACTACAACCCTTTTCCTGTAATTACCAGTAATAATCTTGCTGCAAAAGTCACTTCACGTCGCCAAATTTAACTGGAAACCCATGCGCTCCTCCCCTGCAGGCTGCAGGAGATTCCCAGGAGGAACAATGTACAGGAGAGTCATGCTGAGTGGCAAGGAAGTCGAAGCAGAAATGGATGTAGATGACGGGGGAAAAAAAATGATGGTTTAAAGGAAAAGAAGGAGAGGAAGATGGAACAAGAAGAGAGTATGGCCGTGTACGTGTGTGCATGTACAGAGGAGACCCAGTAAATCAAGGCTCGCTCTTCTCCTGCAGTTGCACTTAGCTAATGAAAAGCATCGCTACGCTAGTTCGACCGCGACCCCACTTAGAGCCGAAGAGACGGGAGGGAGGAAGTCTCAAAGGCGAGCTTCTGTCCCTCTGCCCGGACACGGACTGATATGAACCCTGTAAAAAGCCTTTCTCCTTATTTCTGTCTGACATTATATCCGTTTAGTCGTTCTTTCCCCAATCTATTTTCTGTTCATTTTGAGCTGAACCAAACTCCATCCTCAGATAAAGCACGCTGTCATTGAAGGAAGGTGTAAACATGAAAGTAAATCATCGTGATCTAGAGGAGCACCACTTTGAGGTACTCCGTCCCTGATGCCCAACAATAATGTACACAAGCTAACCCACATCCATTTTCATTCCCATATTTAAAGCCGGCAAACCTTTTCTATTCCAAGACTTCCACATATGGTTTTGTTTATTGCCCAGTAAGAGGGAAGTCTTTCTGCATGAATTGGGGGAATGGGTCTTTAGCACACAATGCGGGACATGTTGAAGTAAAGATGTGTCGTATCGTCTTGCATTATGAGCTCATCTGACACAAACCATGCACCCCTTCAAACTCTCAGGCAGAATTCTCAAACAGAGCGCTGTAAAGCAAGCACATTTCGGAATAAAATACGACACTGAAGTGATACTCAACTCTAGAAAATGTTTAAAAAAAAAACAAAAAAACCTGCTGATAATTTCAGTCACTTGAATCGCTGTTAGCGTATGGTTGTGTCGTGCAGAGCAGTGTTTCCCAACCCTTGTCCTCAAGGCTCACTGCCCTGCATGTTTTAGGTATTTCCTTGCTTCAGTCCAGCTGATTTCAGTTGACGACTGATTAACAGGCGTTTGTTGAACTGCAATCAGTTGAATCAAGCACATTAAAGCAGGGAAACCTCTAAAACATGTAGGACAGTGTGCCTTGAGGACCCGGGTTGGGATGATCATGATGGCATGAGGGACACGCCACCGAAAGAGAGGAGTCCGGACCCCGCCCGACCCGCCGGTCACCCCTCTTACTGGATGAAACCGCAGCGCAACACCTGCTTTCAATTTGGAGCGAATTGAAATTCTGTTGGGAACAATGCTGGCCTTTGTGAGACTTGCGAGCTGCAGAAAACAAGAATAGCCAAGGAGAGATACTAGAAGGAGAGAGTGAAGAAACCAGATTTCATAAAAGGTAGCCTACCCGGGTAAATATGTAAAACAATTCTTTACATAAATATATAGCAACATGTCATTGCTGTTGCTCAATTTCATCTTCAGAAATCATTGTTCTCCATTCTGTTGCATGTAAAAGATCATTTATACATTCATTTTCAAATTTACATCTAAGGCATATTTCCCTCTAACTGGACAGCAGTTTTTCTCCTCCTCCAAACGGGAAAGATGAGAGAACATGACATTCAAGTCTAATCTGGGAAATGGAGACAACAAAACTTCACCACGGTTCTAAAAAGTTAAGACTGTGAAACAATTGACTAATTAAAGTTCCACTTTAATGAGATGGGAGTGTGAGTCCCTTCCCTGCTTGTTTCTGTGCCTTAAGTTGGCCGTTGAATGGAAACCAAAGTGGAACGAAACGTGTGCAGTTTCCTAAGAGCTTCTGAGACTTTAACTGGAAAGATAGCACTTCTGGCAGGTCAAGCATTCAAGAAAGGAAAACAAATTATACGTGGAGAGGCACATTCAAGACTGAAAGACTTTGGACCAGTTACTGATTAATCCAGGAAGATTAGACAGCAATTAGACATGTGATCAGGAAATTGGACAGCTGAGTAAGAAGTAGTGGAACATGGAGGAAAAGCTCATCAGAAGGTACTAGAAAGTAGATTTCTACTGAAACAGAGCCACAAATTAAAGATCCAGCTTTAAAATAAAAAACACCACTAAGGAACAATTCAAAAGAATCCTTACTCATTTTCAACAAGAACATAAAGACAGAAGGAAAGCTTAATTATTCTGGTTACAAACCCTTAGGAGACCTTCTTCGTTGTGATTATGACACATTTATGATGGGTAAAAGAATTACCCGTCATCATAACTAGCAAGTATCATAACATCATAACATAAGAAGGTAAGCTGGCCTTGAAACCTGATAACTTTCTGAGCCACAGGAGCAACTTTCATTAAGCGACAGCTGCCAATCTTAACCCAATCATATTTGCAGAATTATTCTAAATGGACGACCCATTTAAGGTTAATCTCCATCAAGCTAAAGTCCAAACTTTGACAAAGTCACTCCAGACATCTGCTCTTTGCTTCCAAAGGTACTTGGCATCATTGTTCTGCCACATAACCCAAGTGTGTTTGGCATTAAAGTCAAACTGGTGGCCGGACATTCTCTTTCTAGCAGGACTTACTGCTAGAGAGCTAAATTCATGGTTCCCTTCATCACAGCTAATCCTCCAAATACTGAGGAGTCATATATCACGTATGCTGATGGCAGCGAAGCACTACCAGCAGCATACCTTTGGGATGAGTTGTCATTGATTTTGGGAGATACTGTTCCATGTTTCTGTATTTTGGATATCGGCTTTCATGGTTCACAAAAGTCCCAAACCCGTTCCATGATGATGAATGTCGATGACGTTGTTCCTGTTCTCCACAAAACAAAGTCACACCCAAATCTTTAGCCTACTTCCTTTATTTATGGGATTTTGTTAGTGCCCCCAAGTGGTCAAATAATTAATAGATGAATTAATCAGAAAATAGGTTAGGATGCCCTCAGTTGGAACCACTTCAAGCATTCAGTTTTGCAAAGGTGGGTGAATGTCCATCAGTGCAGACAGAGCGTGTGCACAGCAGAGCATGAGATAAAGTAATCTCAATGGGTCCAAACTTGTGACATTAAGTAGCACTCGCATTGAATTTAGACGGACAGACAATTCATGATTTAAAGGGAGTAATTACTTTTTCACACTGAGCCAAATTGCTCTGGAAAGCTTTTTTTACTCAGCTGAGTGTCATTTTACATGAAAGCGCTTACCTTTGAGTGTGAAAGCCTGACTGCAGCCTGTTTGTGCATGTGTGCAGTGCGATCGATATCAGGTTTAGACAGAGAGAGCCAAGGATCAATGTGCTGTGATCATCAAGTCTGGCCTGCTTATGATCATTGCTCTGCAGCTAATGAACCTGGACTTGCATACTGGCTAATGAGCTCTGCTGTTTCTGACTCTTGTTTCAGGGAAAAAGAAAGAAACTTTTAAAACGAACACAAAGATGTAGTGTTTGAATTATTCATTAAGAAGTGCTACAGCTGATGTTCTAACACACACTGCAGCTTTTTACATTGTTTGATCTTGGGAAGCAGGTACTTCTAACTTTTTGAATGTCTTCGATGAGATTTAGGGATACATGGGTCACATTCAGTTGAAGGCAGATATTTGTAATTATTGCATGTCAAAAAAAATAATATTTTCACTGTCTGAAATAAAAATGAGTGCTTTAATGCAACATCTCAAACACAACGTTTCTTTGTGTGTGATCTAAAGGAGTGAAAAGCAAACATCCGATTTCCAGAAGCCTCATCTGTTCAAAAATATTACAAACTAGTTGAAAATAGGGGAGCACTGATTGCAGTTTTCTGCCGATTCCGATTTTAGCTGATACCCTTTTTTTTCTTTGTCTGAAATGCTGCTAAGTACAGCAAGAAAGTTTACAACAGTGAATTATTCTTATACAGTGAACTACAGCAACTAATGTTGCAAACGTGCAGACATGACCTGGTGAGCCGGTCTACCACTTAAACCTCTCTCGCAGGAGAGCAGACAAAGACAGTGGTTGAGTTTTAGACCTTTGCTGAAAAGTAGATCAGATCAGGGGGAAAAATCAGCTTCACATGCAAGTATAGGCCAATCACCAATCTCCCAAAATTAAGGAAATCTGCGCCAATAAATCGACTAAAACAATGAGTATTATCCTAAACAGGTTTTACAAATCAAGTTGTTGGTGCACTACTGATCCCTATCTGAGACAGTAAAGGAATTACCTTGTTCTATCTGAAGTGTAGTATAATTTAAGGTTGTGAAAAATTAACCCTTTCTGATTTCTTCAGTTTTTGCTTTTTGTCACAATTAATCCTTTTAACTCAAAACAACTTTGTTATCAGCAAATTACCTTTTCGAGTCTGTAGTGAACAATCTATTACTAAATTACTTAGTGATTATTTTAAAGACTGATTCATCACTATTAATCAGGTTAATCGCTCCAGCCCAATGACAGTTCATGAAATATTTTCCTGTGGGAATGTGCATTTAGCTTGGAATTTTGAAGTGTTGGAGCATAAACAGAGATCTGTTAGGTTTCATGAACTCAACTTGCTGCTCATTTTCTAGAATGATAAACTCGTCCAGCGATGTCACACAGTTCCACGAGTACTACTCAAAACATGCAGGCAATACAGTTGTTTTGGTAAGAAAAGTGCTGAAAATACAGATCAGAACTGTGCTTCAGTCTTGATCTACTAGCTGTGTATTTCCTGTGACCATCCCCATGTTAAAGCTTCACAATTTTTGACATTTAAGACTTCTAAAAGGAGAGAGAAACCATCTCATCTGGCAGCTACTGAGGTATGTGGGCTGAAATTCAAACTGCAGTATGAGAAATGGGGGCAGAGCATCTCACAGTGCCCAGGGGAAGGGTGCTAAAGCTGGGTTGAGGGCTAGCTGATGGTGGCCTGGGGGTCTGGAGGGAGGTGTTCAGTCACAATGGATATAAATCACCTGGTCATGAATACACAGAGCATTGTTTAGCCAGAGTGACAGCAAAAAGCCTCTGAGGAAAGTCTTCACTCCATGTTGGCCATGCATTCATGCACAGTTACACAGATAAAAAAAAAAAAAAAAAAAAAAAAAAAACCTGGAGCAAGGAAGAAGCTCTAGTGAAACTGCAACAAAGACAGGACATGACATCCCATTGGACGTCATGACCAGAACTGGGTCTGATTACAATTCTGTTACTGGGAGCATCAAAAAGCCAACATTCAGCTGTCAACTTCATAACATCATTAGAATGAGCAACAGAAACTGTGCAAACGAACCCTATAAGCTGAACCAATGTGTGACTGGCTTGGTAAAAACTAGCTCCTCGTTCAATGCTGTAAACAACCATCAGCCACTGAAAAGACTTTTGCTGAATCCCGTGAAGAGTAGGCCACAATGTCATTGCAACAATAAAATGTTGTAAGTATTCTTCTTGTTCGACTGACTATTCTTAAGCTTGGCCAAAAGCGGACTAAATGGTTTTGTTCACTTCCTCCGCTGCCATTGCCAAACTACAACCACAGGCAGATTCCAGTTCTAAGACAGTCACTGTTCACAACTCTTCCTACAGTTCACTGATTGGTTCGGTTGAAATTGATCCTTAGAAATCCAGTGGGAGAAATCCCAGATGGCGCACTGAAGGGAGATGAGAATCAAGCGCAACTACATAAGAACGCAATGGCCAAGATAACGTGTCACCAGAAATTTGGAAAATGACAAATTGATCAATCGGTCAAATGTGATTACCTCTTAGGCTATCAAGAATAAGAGTTACTGTTTATGGTGTTCATAAGCAGAATCTGAAATTGAAGTCATGGAGGGTCTCTTTAGGTTCTCACCTTTGTTTTTTGTGGATAATGTGGTTCTGTTGTCCTTTTCAAGCCATGACGTTCAACATTCATTGGAGATGTTGGTGACTGGATGTAAAGCAGGCAAGATGATAGTCAGTCAAGGTGGTTGTGTCTCAACATCATCAGAAAACCTCCAAGCTTTGCCTTATAACTTTAAAAGAAAATGATTAACGCGGTTTCTGTGGTATTTTTATGGAACTCTTACACCCACGGCCACACAAGGAGGATCCACAGTAAATTTATCACTCAATAATCTCTTCACTCAACACAAGCTGATTACAAGGCAGGGCTAGCATGATTACAAGAGGAAAATGGAATTTCTAGAACACATACACACACGTGCACAAACTCAAACAGAGGTGTCACACACAGAGGCCTGGCAGGCAGTAACCGTCCGATCAAAGGCTGATTGATTTTCAGAGCTCTCTGGGGATTCTGGTCGGTCAATAAGGGACTCTGTTAGACAACTCAGGACATGATGGATCTGCCATACGTCTTGCCTGACAGCATTGCAGCTGCCGTGAACTTGACTAGAGCAGAGAAAAGAAATATTTATTTGAGCTGCCTTGAAATTGTGAGGCTTGAGTTAAATGAAGGTGAAAAGAATTGAGGAATGTAAAAGCAGTGACTTACTGTCCATTCAGGGAAAAGCTCATATAATGGGGATTTGAAAGTCTGTTTAATTTGGTTATCCAAGAAAATGTTTCAAATATTAAAGTATCCTTGCATTCATTGTCCGTACCCAACTATCCATGCCAGGTAACTGGAGGCAAATATCTAACTCCATGGGTCCATCTGGAGAGTCCCAGGACTGGGATTTGAACCCAGGACCTTCTTGTTGGAAGCCAACAGTGGTAGCAACTGTTCCACCATGGAGCTCAGTAAAGATTGTAATAACATGCTGGAATTAGGGCCCTGTATGCCAGTTATCTAAAGTTAAACTGATTGAACTCCCTAGATTTGGTGCTTGTTTGGGACCCTTGCAAAACATCTCTGATCTTAAACCAGGATATTGTGATTATAGTTGTAATTGTTCAGCTGTGGGTATCCAAGCATTTACTCAGCTTTTTTTTTCTGTTTGCACAGCTCCACACAAGTGTTTTCTCAATGTGGTTGACTATGTAGTTGTATTAAATGCTCAAGCTGGTGTTTTCATATTCCATAATTTGTGCTTATGGCAGGTCTATTTTGCTTACTTATTGTGCAGCTTTTTAATAATGACCACTGTCAACTGATAAACCCATCATATATGTACAGTAATATTTATGTATTACTTAGAGACATATTTTTGTTAGCATGTAAGTACTGATGTGCTAAAGCAGATATTGGTAATGAAGTAATGACGTGAAAATTCAGGGGTCGACTTTATTTATTATTTTGCTATCCAGTAGCCCCTGTTGTTAAGTTAGTGATGATTTTAAAATAATGTTGCATAGAGGTAGCTGGGTGAATGTGGTATTTAGAGAAATGGCAGGAAGGTTAGCTTGCTAACAATTAGCATGATTGGCTAGCAGAAACTACAGCGGATTTTGGTCCGTTTTAAAAGAACCAGTGCAGAATCCATTCTTTTATGTACCCTTTGATAAATTTGACAAATGAATAAAAAATTCCAGAAAGAAATTTGGAAAATGGAGATTTCGATATATAGGACACAATAAAGCGATTAAGGACAGTTTCTTCTCAAAGCTATGACATTACTTCATAAGTTTAACAAATTTCAAAGCAAATTTCAAAGCAAATTGTTGAGTAAGTTTTTTTTTCATTCCCAAGATTCTTTTGCACATGTCGAGTAAGTTTCGTTAAGCTGCTTTGCATTTTATACAACAGTAATGAGCTCACAGATGTATTTGACCAGCGCTGTAGGAACTAGCTGGCATTTGTAGCGTCTTCTGTCAAATCTAATATTCTCTCTCAGTGTGTGGGGCGGATAAATTATTAATAGCATGTATTTGAGGAGCTTTCTGAGAAGCAGCTTCTCACACGTCACTCAGCCCTCTCCACTCTTCTTCCTCTCTGTTGATGATGTCACACCTCCTAACATCATCCCTTTCCTGCTCAGCGTTCAACTCCTTTCTGTTGTCGGTGTAAAGGCTCTTGATGCGCTATTGAAGGCTTCCATCTGGACGACTCAACGCTCTGCTTTGCATGGGAGTGTTTTCCTTCCACCCGGCCTCTTGCCACTTGCATCTAAATAGCTCTGTGCTCCACTGCAAGCTGGAGAAAAGTAGGACAGATGCCTCATGTACATGTGTGGCTCCCATCATTGCATACTGTGTGTGCACATTCTGTAATCTAAAGAAACCATGAATTCAATTCTAAAGCTACTGGCAGACACCTAAGGTAAAAAGATGACGCAAAGTCTTGACCTTGTAAAATGCAATCAAAAACATAAAGAAGATCTAAAAAGACAGACAGGAGTTAAAGGTCTTTTGCCCAAGTTGATGTGTATCACAAATTTCAAGGGGTTGTTTGACGTGTTTCTGTGGAAAGCCCCTGGTTCCTGAAGCACTCAGTCAGTCCCAGATAGAAGAAGGAGATTAAATTATACAGGAGAGCCCAGAAATAGCTCCAGTGCCAAGGCCGCGTGGACTCCAGACGCGAGAACACGGCATTGCAAGTCGCCACAGGAACAGTCAACTGGATTAGTGCTGCCCAGACCACCGAACGGAGTAGTCTACTATAAATTTGACGTGCGATGGGATGAGTGAGAAGGGACGTACAGGTCCTTGAACTTCCAAAGCAAATATGCAACCAGATTTGTGGGACAAAAAAACATTCATGCTTCAAGTGAACTCATCAGCGGACACTCTGTTGGGATTTCTAAAGAAACTTTTTATTGTGAACTGTCCACTTCCTCAGAGTTTACATTTAAACACAATCACCCTCTTAATTGAACATGGAAGCCAACTGTGAAGAAATATCCTTCCTAATTTATGTCCCTTTCTAGTTTAGGTTCTTTGTCTTTCTGAAAATGTGCTACACAAAATGTAGATCTCTTACCCAGAACATGCAGGAGAGGCAGACCCAGGTCCTGGCCCTTCCGGCCAGAGCAGAGGGCAATGACAGAGAGACAGAAGGCATCCTTTAAAAAAAAAAAACCTATCCAAGCTCACAGCCAGAATCCACAGTGTTCCCAAAAATTCGAAGCATTTCCACCCAAAACCTGGTTACACAGATCCATGCCAGCCGTTTGAGATGCACAGAGGAGTAACAAACCCAGTGCTGCTTGGCTTTAGTCAGTCTCCCTCATGTGAGAGCCCTCCCTTCTCCTACTTCTTTTAGCTGTCCTTCTTATTCTCTAGCTCACTTCTGCCTTGCAGTCCTTTCCTCTTGAAGTGTGGTAACTTCATTCCATTTTTTTGGGGAAGGAGGTGAGTGCTAACCTTTACTTTTCTCTCCAAACACTCCCTCTCCTCAAATGATCCTTGTTAGCCCCTCCTTTCCCCTTCCCTCTCTTTACACACATGCACATACAAACTCTATTCACTGACCAACCCTCCACCCCCACTTTTAGCTTCCTTGCATCGCATACCTCACCTCTCCTTCCCTCCATTTTTTCTCCTGGAAGCATGCTCACTCATGTCTGCACTAATGTCACTTCAATTTTTCATCGGCAGCCCCTTCCTGTTTCCAAATCGTCTCTCCTCCTGTGAAATATCTGCAGGACAAACTGGCTGCTGTGACTCTGCCAAGGCCCAGTCCAACTGCCTACACAATATATAGTACATCAGAATAGTTCCTTGCAACAGATATACGGATTTGTATGTGATATCATACCCCTATATGTATTTGTTTATCTTGAATTTAGTTATTATTGTGCAAAGTCTCTAAACTCAGATTACTAACAAATGTTGTACAGTATTGCAAGGAATTGCTATGCTGCTATAGGTAAAGACCTTTACTAGGATTTCTTGCATATGGAGAAAAGTGCTACCAAGTCTGTGGTCTAAAGGAGTTGCCATGCCTCTGTTAATTTATCATCACATCCTCATATCCATTCCTTCAACCTTCATCAAGCCCTCAAAACAAAGAGCCATAGAGACAGTTGTGCTAAGGGCCCCAAAACTCTCTTTCCTTTATGGCTGATATGTTTGCCAGATTATTTGCTCCAACATCCTGACCCCTAAACCCTACTGTTAGCTTAACTCCTAAACCTTATGACAGTAAACACAAACTACATTCAATGAAATGTAAACATGGACAGGTTTTCTTTGTTCATGCACCAGCTGGAAAGGAATGGAATTTGCGACTTCAGGATCTCAGAGATGGTTGGTCCAAACTTTTAAAGTTTTTCAGCTCTCTAATGAAAGAGGACATTCATTCATCAAACAATGCAGGACTCATGTGGCTTCTGGACTTCCCGCTCCCACTCTGGCACTCGACAGGGTTTGTCCCCAGTAGGGAGTCAGGATGATGTCACAGCAAGGACCGCCAACTGCCTCAACAAGCCTTGCAAGCAACAACCAATTGAAGGTGGCTAAGCATCCACATCGGGGACATCTTCAGACCCAAAAAACAGCTTTTCCAAACTATTGATGATCGTTCAGGAAGTTCACCAACAAGCTTCCGATTACATTCTCTTCATCTAGATGTTGTGTTTTGTTGTCCTCTTGGCACTCAAACTTCAACTACACCAAAACAAACTTTATAAATTTTGCTGCAATTTATTTCCTTGTACTCAACATGCTGTTGAAACAAGTGCAAAGGACAATGTTAGATTTTCCAATATGATGGCATATTGTCAAGACTCTTGGTATGAGTGGAAACCTCATACATTTGCATGAATGAACCGCCGCCGTCATTGGTCATTAGTAGATGTCGCAAGAACAAATCAGTGATTCTTACAGTAACTGTAGAAAGTTCATGATTGTTTTTTAAAAAATATATAAGACGACAAAAATTCAGTGATGAATTTCTGACATTGTCCACTATTGAAGGCAGACTAGAGAACTGCTCAGAGATGATCATGCATCTTGGATGACAGGATTCGATGTGTCAATGAATACACAATTATGTACATATACAACCTGTTATACAACCATGTACTGCAAGATCTGTTGGCCAGGACTTTGCACAAACTGCTCGTCAGGTGGTTCTTAATTGGTTCTTCGTTGACTGATATGAAGCTAAGTTTATAACTAATCAAAATAGATCTGAAGGACGAATTCTACCTTTGCAAAGTGCTACCTTTATTACACAAGATTGTGACAAGAACCAACAAGTACTGGAATAATATAAACTTATATCTGATTTTCTGGAAATGCCAGGACAGGATGTTTAAAAAAAAAAGAGACAATTTCACACTTAGCACTGTTTTTCTTGAGCTGAGTCTTTCTGCTGAAATGACAAATGTAAGTCAGCATTAACTTTTATGCGGTGTAATGTATTTTTAGGGAATTTTAATTTTTTGCAAAATCAAACAACTATAAAACATGAAGGTATTAAAAATAATAAAATTCCATAAGACATATAAGAATGTTAAGAATAGTCATTTAAATGAGCAAATTATTCATAGTTTTTCAGCAGCTTTTTTAAGTAAGTGACATCATAATGACATTTTTTGTCATTATGATTTTTTTAGGATTATTTGTTACTCATTTATTCTACTGACCTAACGTATTGGACCAGAATGCATTGGAGTGTTGTGTCCACTTCAAAATAAGATCATAAATATAAATGTGTAATTCTTAACAATGGCTAACAAAAACTTCAACAGATGTCGAACTTTATTCAAATGAAAGTAAACAGCCAAATAAAGTAGCGTTTTGGGATTTAAAATTAATTCAGGGGAAGCTAAATGCGGGGCTGCACAGTCGCCTTGCAGCAAGAAGGTCCTGGGTTAGATTCCCTGCCCGGGGTATTTCTGCACGGAGTTACGGAGTTTGCATGTTCTCCCTGTGCATGCATGGGTTCTCTCTTGGTACTCCGGCTTCCTCCCACAGTCCAAAAACATGATCAGGTTAATTGGTCTCTCTAAATCCTCCATAGGTGTGAGTGTGCATGGTCGTTTGTCCTGCTGTCTGTCTCTGTGTTGCCCTGCGACAGACTGGCGACCTGTCCAGGGTCAAAAAATTGTAAGCGCTGAAGTGTGCCAACTCCTCGACTGCAGAGCCCTTAACAATCCCTTCATATTCTGTTTGAAAACCCATTTAAATCAGTTTTTTCAAAAAGGCTAGAATACCAAATATTCATCCATACACTGCATTGCACATGGAAAAGAATCGCAGAATGCATGTGTTTGTGTGTACAAACCGCAGCACTGAATCAACATCACCCCAGCTGCACAGGGACATTACATCACTCCACAGTCAGATCCATAAAGGGCTAAGAGCCAATTCATTTTGAGAAAACACCCCCTATTGATCCACGCTGCTTTCCATCACTTCCACTGTAACAGTTACCTCAATCTATAGGCTCACCTGACACATTATCTCTGTGTGTGTGTTTATGAGCGAGGCGGCCTCTGCCTGTGTATTTACATAACAGGACGGCATTAGGGAAATGCTGGAGAAGTCACTTAACTGCTAGGAAGCTTTGTTCAGATAGATTTTTGGTGCATGTGTTTGATGCATTACAGCTACGTTTTTTGTTTTTTTTCTGCTCTAAACTGGGTTGCTAGCAGCCCCTAGTGGCCTCCAAATAGTCAACAGCAGATTGACTGCATGTTTGCTTCCACAGTTATTCCTCATATAATCACTATGAAGGATACTTCAACAGCAAAACTCACCGATTCCAAAACTGCTGAGTAAGCTTTGCTTTACAAATGCACTTGAACCAGTAAAACTCTTGATTCTGACCCAGAAAACGTCATTAACAATCTTTGCTACCTGTTTGAAGCATGTGAAAACTCAAACTTGCGTACATAGACATGGGTAGATTAATTAATAACCAAATATGTGTTAGAAAAAAATCTATTTGAGAAGAGGAATCTCCTGCTGTTGCTGAAGAATCCATCACATTTTAAACATTCATGCTAAAATAATAAAGAATCCATCAAGCTCTGTGGGCCTGGAAATTCCCTTTCTGCTGTCTGGGGGGAATTTACAGGGCAAGGATGCATTTATTCAACTAATACAGATGCAAGTAAAAGCTAAGTAAATCAAGCTAAAGAGCATAAGAAGGGGAAGGGAAAAACAAGCTTAAAACGCCACAGAATGAAGTCAAAGGAGAGGTTCTTCCTTCATAAAGCTGCAGCAATGTCGCCTTAGTAACACATATGGAGGAAATCTTCACCCAGCATCACCCCCCGCCCCCCCGGCCCCCCTCCCTCTTAGAAAACCACCGCACATCCACGGCCGAACACGCATCACGTCTCCTGTAGTAACCCGGCCCCGTCATGTGGGGACTGCTTGAGCCACGTTGCCATGGAAACTGAACACCTCACAGCCGTCCTCAGAGGGAAGATGTGGAGCCACCATACCTCTCCACTTTCACCTCCCAGTCGGCTTTTCAGCTCAACGGGGCAACTGCAGACGCTACGGAAATCTATTTGTCATGCAGCAACTTGCTTGAGTATTGAACTGGAAGCCAAATATCACAGAAGGGACGTAGAAGGGACTAGATGGGAGTGAAATAACCAAATAAAATGATGACTAAGACTGAGAAAAAAAAAATCAAGAATGTGATAATGGCATACAAATGAACCACAAAGAGATCAAAAATTAATAAATGAACCCCCAAGGAGACATACATTTCAAGTACAAAGACAGAGGCTGACAAAAAAAATGACCAAAATTACATCTAAATTAAATACTAAATTACAATCAGGAGACAAATGAAGGAAATGTGGAAAATGTCGATTGAAATGCAAACAAGACTTATGAAAACCCAAAACAAGCCAAGAGAAGCTAAACTAGACATGAAATGATCATTGTACCCTTGGACTTGTTGTGTCCTGATTCATTTATGGTGAAGAAAACTGTCCAGACAAAGCAGTCTCTCGCCGAGACCCAAACTTATTAATAAAATGGTTTACTTATATTACTTTTTCTAAGTAAAACAAATTCTTACTGACAAACCCCATAACAAATATCTACACATCTGACAGAAGCTCACACTGCCCTTACTGAACAATATAAGGGTTAAGACATGCAAACGGATCATGCAGGCTGCATGAATATTCTCTCAAAAGACTAAAGGTTGGAGTGTTAAGGTTATGCTTTTAAGAACAAGCAATGGTATTTTCAGTAAAGCAATCAACATTTTTGCTGAATTATGCGTCATTACTGCAAGGCAAGTAGAAACATGGAAATTATGGATATTGAACTGAAGAAAACAGGACCTAGGAGTGGATTTCCACACACAAACGCTACAAGAGAATACGTCGAAAGGAGGGGCAGAGTGGTGGGAATGAGTGCGGGCGAAAAGATAAGGAGCTGCGGCAATTGGGCGAGGGTGGTGGTGGTGCCGCGGAGGGGAGTGGGTTTTCTCTTGGTGTTGGTGCTGGAAGAGACGTGTGCCTGCAGCATTGCGAGCTACAGCGTCACCAGCAGACTATGTAATGACACTACGGGAGGATCACAGCAAGTTTAAACCCTCATGTTCAGAATCATAGGAATGTTTCCAAAATTGACGATTTGGTTGTGGTTACATTCTGCTAAGGGCGTTTTGCGATACGGTGATTTTGTTCATGTTTCCTGAGTAACAGACCCTCCATAACACCTGGCACACTCTTCTTGATGTCACTGGAAAAGTTACCAGAACAATAGTTGCTACACTACTCATAATCTGATGAATCAAATAAATGAAAAATGCATAGTTTGCAAGTTAAGCTACCTCTAAAGCATGTTGGTTTGTTGGTTACTGTTCAATGAACTCTGTTTGGCCTTACAAATATGACACATGACTGACAAAGTATGTTGTATGCATGACAGACTAAGAACAGGTTAAACAGGATAAAAATGAGAGAATACCGCAAGTTCTTTTCTATGGAATGCTCCCATAATGGTGCATCTCAGTTCTGCAGGTTTCAAATCAAGGTGACCCTCCTTGGCAGCAGGATTTGCCAGAAGTTTCAATGGCAAATCTTTAAATCCAATCACTAAAGTTCTCCATTCACCTAAAGTTAGCCATCTGAAGACCTCTTGGACATATAACACTGACCTTGAATCAGCACTTGGAGCACTTTGACAATGGTCTTCTAGAGACAATGGTCCATTGCCAAGCTCATTTTTTGCAGCTACGTCATTTCGGTGGTTTAGGCAAGGCCAGTTGAATGCAAGTCACGGTTGGGTAATTTGATTGAGAACAGAACCAATCCTGAAGTAGACTCCATGCAGATTGATCAGTTCAATTAGATCCTAAGCAGCAGAGAGGCAGTTGGAGAACAGTCCTTTAAGTCAGTCCTTTCCTACTACCCTTCTTGCACATTCATCGAGGTCTTACCTTGTTTCGCTTGGCTCCTCGCAGAGGAAAGAAACAGGCAAAGAGGAACTTGCCCCAGCTAATGACTGCAGCCAGGCACCAGTTGAGGCGAGCCATGCCTGTGTCTGTCCCGTCTTGTCTGCCAGCCTTCTTATCTCCCACTCTCGGCACTGGGAAAGGATCCTGTAACCGTCCTCAAGACTATGGAAAGACAGGAGATCCTCTTGTCCTATCCTTGGAGCAAATATTAAGTGTTTGAGTCAGACAATGATTGAGGATTTATGTTCCTTTCAGGAGGATTTGGAAATTTTGGATGTCTGTCTGCAATTCCAATTTGGAAGGAAACAAGGGGGGCTACCAGAAATCCCTGAAAAGGACTAGACCTTAGAACGATCTTGGAGGACCTGGAGCATTGTTTGAGCTAAAAAATGTCTCCCTGTCTGTTCATCCATTCGTCTTCTCAGCCTGGTCTGGATGAGTCAGTCCTCAAAGTGTGTTCAGTACCGTCAGCTGCATAATGCGAAGAGCCCGTTGCTGATCGACGACACCGCTACACCTACGCTGGCATACCCTCACTCACTTCTCCCCCTCACACACATACATACACTCGCCTGCATGTAACGCTGTCCTGGCAAATGTGTTCGCAGGCAGAACAGCCCCCACCCCACACCCCTCTCTCATCACACGGCTACCCCTTCAGGCTCAGGATCGCCGGTGCTTCGCATTCACACACTCCGCTTACACACACTTGTCCATCTCTTTCGCTCCGTGCTGCTCAGCGACACACACGCTCTCACACACATACATGCAGTGATGCTGCAGCATTTACTCAGTCAGAGCGGGAGGAGGGGAGCAAAAGAGTCAGGAGGGGTGGGGGGTGGGGGAATGATGGGGAGCAAGGAAAAGGATGGATTACAGGGGGGGGGGGTACCCGCATTTGCAGGGATATTTTGGAGTTAAAAATGATGACATAAACAAAAGTATGCATCAAGTAGCAACAGACGGGATGGAAAACAGCTCACAGGAGAAAATATGGATGAATGCGAGAGGACGGGAAAGGAAGGGAATGACAAAATGGGAAGCAGCAGGTCGCTGGAAGAAAAGCAGGAGAGGGGAGTGTGTTTTAGAAAACTGAGCACACACGCAGACGGATGGATGAAAGCTGAAGCTGATGCGATGCAGGCGCAGGTTGGCGATTGTAGTCTGAGAAGAACTGGGTCGCAGAAAGGAGGAGAGAGAGAAAGGACGGAGGAGAGGGGCATGGTGTTGAATCATTGTGTCTTGGGTGATTATTTCCTACTATCTCTCCCACACTCTCTCTTTCCACACACAAACACACACACGAGTGCACCCCCCCCCCCCACACACACTACTGCAGGTGGTGCACAGCCTCATTCACTCTGCTGCAGTCTCTCTACGCTTCAGTGGGAGCACATTCTCACTGCAGAACGCTTTCCTCTGCTACACCCCCACCCCCTCCATCCAATCTCCAAACCCCTTTCCATGCAGCACACCACTGCCACACTAATGCAATCACAACACATCAAAGCAATGAGCAAAGGAGATAAACCATGCAGAGGAGACTTTTCTGTCAACCAAAGCTTGCTTAGCCTACAGGGTCAATGGGGTAACACAAATGGTTACTTCTTTGATCCTAGAAAAATAAGTTCAAATCCTTTTGAGTTTACTCTTAGTATCCTGAAATGCAGAAGCCACCTAATGAATGTGTGGAGATTTAATCAGAGAAGCAGCCAAGAGGCCAATGGTAACTCTGCAGAAGCTGCAGAGTCCTACAGCCCAGGTAGATGAAGCATTCAACAGAACCATTACTAGCTGTGGCCTCTGCAAATCTACCTTTATGGAACAATGCCAAGAAACCATAGTTGAAAGAAACCTATGGCAAGATATTGACTGAAGTCAGTAGGAGAGGGTCATTATCATCAGTGAAGTGAGTTCTGTACCAACATGGGCTCAGTGAGGAAGAAGTCATTATTTTGGAACCAACATAAAAAGACAATTGTAGCTTGAAAACGTAAGAGAAAAATACCTTCACTGTTGGAGGATTTGTCTTTGGTCATAATGACCATCACTACACTTGGGCAGTAACCTTACAAGCCTTATTGCTGTGCCACTGTGGTGGCAGCATCACGTTTTCTACAGGAGGAAGTGGCGCACTTCACAAAACAGATGCAAGCAAAGCGCAGTTCAAACCTGACACAGTAAGAATGAGCCATATTTCTTCTTCGCTATTATAAGAATTTTATCAAAACATAACCAGAACACTTCACCTGAATAATACATTTTAAAAGGCAATTCACTAGCTACTAAGGAAATGTACGTAAACTTTTTAAAGAAAGATTCAAAATTAATTCTGTCTTATTTTCCAGGATTTAGCAAACAAATAATTTTGATGATCTAACAGAACAAGTTTGGTCTGTGTACAATGTACTGATGCAGTGCGCTCCATTTTGGAAACAATACAAGTCACAGTGGGCAAATACATAAAAATGTTTTTAAAAAAATCAAAACAAAAAAAAATTCTTTCTTGCTGGATGCAACCAATGTTTTTGTTCTTTTTAGTTTTTCCCTAGTTTTTACTGGAATTATTACAATGGGATTAATAGTACTCCAGGTGCAAGCAACTGGGAACTGCCTTGCTGCTGACTCTCTGTAACCCAAGAGTGCTGATAAGGAAGCCTGAAGATGCTGGCTTCTGTGGAAGTGTCAAGATGATTTACACTTGGAGTATTAATGTATATTCAGGTATATTTGATGTTTGAACAGTTAAATTAGGCAGTTATAAGCATTTTTAGAGGGGGTCTCAAGCATTGGGCCGTTATTCAGGCTTTGTGGTGTAGCATGGTTGAATGAATCTTATGGACAAAAACATAGAAGGGCCAGTTCATCGGGTTTAGATTCAGGTGATTCAGGCTAGGTCTGTAAAATGAGAGACACTCCTTTGGGAACAGTAATGCAGACTTGCTATACAAGGAAAACAAGGGTTTCAAAAGAAAAGTTAAGGAGGCCATAAACCAGGAAGAGAGGAGGTGGCCTCAGGTGTCTTCTATGAAACAGCCTCGATTTTTCTCCTCAGGGAGGTTTCAAAACAATTCACACCTTCGACATGTGACTGTACCACCTCACACGATGTCCTCAATAGAAAGCACATCAAAAGTAGCAGTCGCCCAAACGACTAATGGAGACCTAAGGGACCTTAACAGTCCTATAAGTGCAATTGTCCAATCCCGGAAACCCCATCCTCTGGCTAAAACTTATTCTACTTTACCTTTCAATTGTCATGTCCTTGATGACAAGATAATCTACTTCCCTTTCTTTGCAAAAGCTGCAACAAAGTGATATTTAACTACAGCTATGACACCCTATGCCATGTAGTGAAAATAAAATATATTTCTAAGGTTGGTCTGCACAGGTGTTATGCAAACTAAACCTCCTTTCTGTTTTCACCAGTGCCGTTTCTCTCTCTACAGGAGGAATGAACGAGGAACATGTTCTGCCCAGTGTGAGACTGGGCATGTGTCCCATTTCTGGCAATGTGCTGACCTTACCCATTAGGCATAAGCAACTTGCATAATCACTGCTGACTTCTATTGACTGGCTTGTCAAGCTGTCTATGCCTTTGACTGGAAAGCCTGTGAAAAAGTGCTAGTTGCCAGTAATACTTCCATCTAAGTGACTTTTTATTGTCATCTTTGGAAACATGGGAATTTTCCATCAAATGCAGAAAAGAAGGATGATGTGCAGTCACTTGTGCAATTGAACTCTACCTTTATTTTTTTTTCCAAAAATTTGTTATGACATTAATTAAAGTTTCAGGTCACAGGTTAAAACCTCCTAATATTATTATTAATTGTGATTATCAATGTCTTCAGTGTAATGATGACTTAATTTTCCATTACATGCAAACCTTACAAGGGTACAGTATGGAGTAATGATTGTTGCAACACATACAATGCGCCTACGGGGAAAAGAAAAAAAAAAGTGTCCTAAACCTGAGGCTGGTTGCGTACAGTGGCTCTTCCGTCAGTGTCTCCAGTTTTTCACGTCGTCGTGTGAGATTTTGGCCAACTCTTCTGTGCAGAATTGTTTTAATTCAGCCACAATTACAGAAGGTTCACAAATGAGTGGCTTGTTTTGAGCCTGTCATTCAAAAACAGACAGAGGTAGAATGGGACAAACTGACGAAGAATCATGCTTAGGGGTTTTTGAAAAGTCTCACAGTAAACCTTTCTAACAGTAATGATTCTCCCAAATTATTCCCAGTCCAATAGAGGTTCTGTGCTGTGACTTCACATTAAAATGGCAAAACAAGTATTGTACAATCAACAAAATTAAGCATAAAAACATTAGCATTCAGTTTTACAGGTCTGACAGTCAAACGTTTTGACAATTAGTCAAAAATTTATGGTGATTTTACGTTGATCTGCATGACAGTGTCATAAATCTTCGTTTTTATGACACTTTTTTTCATTTCTAAATTCATTTTTAGAGAAATTTGACTTATAGCAGAAAGGAAAAAAATAAGTAATAACTAAGCATAAACTTAACATATTGGTGTACACGTGGTAGTTTTTCAAATGTTCCGGTTGAGGAAAAAATGATCATCTTGGATCTCACCTCAAGCATTTTTGAAATAAATTACCATTGCAAAAACTCTTCAGGAAACGATCCCAATACTTAGGCTAGGTGTTGTTGTTAGCATTAGCCATCAGATATAAAGACAAGACCATTTAAAGAATCTGTGAGGTCTTTAAATGTAAGGAATAGCACTAAAATGTGTTGACAGTTAAACTGATATGAAAGGTTTCATTTTTAGACAGGAAGGTATGCTGAAAACAGTCAGGCAACTTTGAATGGTGGCTGCAAGGCAAACAGGAGATAGAAGGAGGTTGATGGTTTAGTTTTGTGCACCAGCAGCCCATTCACATTCAGTGAACAGAGTGCGCACTGTACAGGGCACATAGCAGATTAGGCCCCACTGCACACCTCATCATTCACCAACATGCACACTAATATGCTTTCCATTTCTCTCCTTTCTTCAGGTTTCTCTCTAACACAGACTAAGCTCAGAAATATGCAGTTTTTCTACTTTTCTTCATCATACAGAATGACTATATTTAGGTTTTTAAAAAATGTATCTTTAAATAGTTGGTGTATAAAAGGATCACACTCAAATTTAACATCCTTCTTTGACATTGTACGACAATGAAGTCAGTCCAGACTCCCAGGTCATATGTTAAAACTATATAATAATAATATAAATAACACTGTGCTTTTTTCTGAAATGTCTTGCTTCATTAGATCTAATCCAGCAAAAAGCACCGCAGAGACAGAGGTGACCCCTTTTTGGCCTGTAATCAATGACTCAGTCTATTAAGTGAAGGTGCCCTAATCAGTCAATCTCAGTGGCACATGAGCATTGTAGTAGCAGGCACTTTACGTTTGTCTAAATCGCCATAATATCCTACACGTAAGTTTGATTTTTCATAATTAAAAAGAAGGCCAGGATTAGGGTCTTCAGTTCTCATACAGTCTTATTTTGTGGCCTGCTCTTGGAAAATCCTCCAGGTGACAGGTCCATTTTTAGCGGGAGCAAATCATGCTCAGGGACAGGGAGGCACCTGAGTGCACTTAGAGTGGAGGTCTATGGGCGGTGACACTTCTGGGGCTGGCTGCCAAAGGAAACTCAGTTATCTAGAAACATCTACTCCCCTCCCGCACCTACCCCCACCACCAACACACATACACACACGTGACCCTTACCAGCCGTTCCAGCATCACCCAGAGATATGAAACCACAGGAAGTCTTAACATTAGCAGGTAAGCTGCGGATCTCAGTGTACTGGATCGGTGGTGGTCTGGAATTTACCTCACAACCCTGAAGATGGGGCGATAGCACAATAAACTGGAAGGTATAAAAAGTTGCGCTTGTTTTGTCACCAATCCACGTTTTCTACCAAACTAACAAAACTAGCCTCGGAGGATTCATTGATAAGGTATTGATACCAAGGTATATAGAGTTCATTGACTACAGATCCACTCTCAAGCATTTGATCTTTGAGATACACCATAATTTTTGTCTTGAGACGTGGTGGAGGATACAGAGGCCATCGCTAAGTTGTGGCTAGGTCATTAAAACGTGGGACTTTCTTTCAAATGGCAACTTGCCAGACCTGGGCATCTTGGCACTTGCTTTGAATATCACCAGAAATTACATCGGTGATCACATTTTATAACTGTCATGTTCTCAACGGTTGATGTTGGACCCGACTGCAGAGAGACGGAACCGGAAGTGGTTTTGAAGATTTAAGAAAAAGTTGAAAAGGAAAAAATAACTTACAAAAAACACGAGAAGCCAGAGTTGAACAAAAAGTAATCAACAGTGAAAACCCAGGGAAGGAGACACAGGGAAAATGCATGGGAATCGGAAAAGAAATGGGAGAAACCAGCGAGAAGTGACTGAGAATGACTGTGAGGCTGAACGAAAGACCTTGGCTGATTAGCTAATGGGTTGCAGGTGTGAGGATGAGAGCAGAAGGCAGGCTGAGGAGAGAGGAAGTGACATAGGAGCAAGGAACAGTACAATGGGGATCAGAAAACAAATCTAACAAAATAACTGGACATAAGAAACATAATAAAAACAAGAGTTACTAAGAAAAGGACTGCAAGAGAAGAAAAAAATATAACTAAAATCAATAAGAAGGGCCTGAAATAAAAGTAGAAACAAGGCCGAACTAATAACTAACAAATCCCAAAACAAACTCAAACAATCCAAGATCCTGACAACAATTGCTGCCTTTTAATCTCCTCAAATATGTAATCCTTTTTCAATCTAAATAATTTCCAACAAACGTAAAACCAGACTTTTCTTTTCAACTTATAACAGTTTGTATGCTACATGGTCATAGCCTTATTAGCGTATGTATTGTTGTTAAAGTTTCCTCGTCTGAGGGCGACCCATGTTAGCTCAGCAGTGTTTCCTATGTGGTCATCAGCGATGCAAACATCCCAGATAAGCAGCAATCAGGTATCAGCCAGACGACAGTAGCGCAATGCAACTCAACAGATCCGTTGTCGTCGCCATCAGCTGCAGGCCAAAGCCAAATTAGAATTGACCACAGTCTCAGCTCTCTGTCTTTCAGTGATCCATGTTCTGCCGTTTTCAGCTGAGCAAGTTGGGGAAGGTTGGTGTATCTGTTCAGACTACAGGAGTTGTCAGGGCAGTGGCAACTTATCACAATTGTTATGAGACTGAAACAAAAGACAACTCTGAATTCTTAAAATGCTGCGTTCTTACAGTCCTTCTGTTCATCACACGGTGTTAGCCTTCTGCCGCGAAGCAGGACATTGAATCGAAACCATTTCCATGTGGAGCAAGCTTGGAAAAAGCCTGAGGGAAGATTTTCTACAACTCACCAACAGAAATACACACACACACACCTCCATGTCAAAGGATTCAGCTCATAGCACACATCCCGCTGCTGACTTGGCTGTTTTCCAGCATGCTTTTAGCCCCGCTAATGTAGCTACCTATGTAGGTTAAAGACCCCCTTGTGGTCAACAAAAACACCAGTGCCAGGGGAGACATCTCAAGGTGAACACGGTGCTCCGATCATACACTTCCCTTTCAGAGGTACTGTCAACACTGAGCAGGACAGGAAAGACAATGTCAGAAAGACACATTTCAGCTGCTGTTGATTTATTCGGAGAGGGAAAGGACAAAGGAAACATCCAACGTCATTTCCAACCTTACAGTAATAAATCTGAATTCTCATTTCAATTGGAGTAAGAATTTCTGTCGTATGTAGGCATGCACCTTGGAAGACGGACTCTACATTGAAATCCCCTGGCTCTGTCTGCTGTGCTTAGGAATTTTCAGACTCCTTAATTCCCTAAATGAGCAAAGAAATCAATACGAAGACCACAAGCTTTTACTCTGTGTAATTATACAAATTTATCACCGATCACAGCCTTGTATTTGAATACTGGCTGCAGAGCCTCCGTTATACTGTGAGGCAAAGTGACAGATCAGCGCAATGCAGTTCATCCGTAAAGAAAGACTCAGCAGAGTGATATCGGGATAAAGGCAATTTGCAGTGCTGGAGATAAAGATTAGAGGAAATACCCATAAAGCCAGAGAGGGAGAGAACAATGGCCAGCACTGATTTTCTTCTGGCTAATCAAAAAGCTGGTATTTAAGATTCTGTGAGAGTTCTTTAAAGTGTTTACTATGTGGTATAAAGAACTGAACACAAAAATAAAGAAGTTATTTGGTGTTTGGTTGGTTGCTTCTTAGGGGGGAAAAAGGTTTTACTCTGTTGGAAAGCCACTTAAATGAAGCCACATCATTTAAGTGGCAGAACAGTTCAGTCGTTGGGTCTACCAATGCCAAACAGCTCATTCTGCTACTGACTAACGTTTGGTTTCGTTTATTGGATCGGGAGACGGAAGTTAGAAGAAGAAAGACATGTTGATAATATCATAATTTATTTATTTAAGAAACAGGAGACTCGGTGGAATGTATAGAACCGTACACAACCAAAACAGCCTGATACATTGTCCTTATGCTGGTCACTAGCTTGGCCACACACCGCTATGGGATGAAATTCCTCAACCAGTGTGACACAAACTTGGGTTGGTCACTCATGCTGATGATGTTATTATTTGTGACAGATTTTGCTGCCTCATGCTTGGCAGTTAGTTGTCGAAGCCCCAACGTGACCCCTTTATGGTGGAATTCAGTCATTAAAAACAACAAAATGATAGCTTATTTTAATTTTCCTGTTTACAATTATGATTACAATGACCATTTTGGTTTGATTTCCATTTTCAGTTCTTTAGCTCAAGACGCTTCCTTACAATCTCTCAGTAATAATGGTTTTAGGTTTTCCTAAAAGCACAACTATTTCACCAGACATATACCATTTTAATGTGAGCATTCTTCCCATATATAGAGGCGCTTATGCACATATCAATTTCCCTTTCTAAAGGAGTTTGAGAACCAGACAAAAGAAGAGCTGTTTCCCACTTTTAATACTTTAAGACCACATGGTTACTTTAAAGGTACAATGACTGACATAAAACTTGTGGTTTGATGAAACTAAAATGAAAGAATAGCAAAATTATCAAGGTGGAAGAGAAAGGAGGATGTCATATTTGTGTTTTAGAAGGCCTCAGATGCAGGCAGAAGTGAGAGTATTGAATAACTGAGAAAAACAAAGACATGCAAGGCTGTTGTGAAGGAAAACAAGGACAATAATGGGAGGGATGAGTGGAAAATTACATTAGATACAGGAGAGGGTAATCAGGTGATTGTTAACATCTGTGGAAGGGAGCAGACCGAGGGAAGGTAACACTAAAGTCTAAGTTTGCCCATATGTGACACATATCCGACTTTTTCATGGCCCAATTCCAACCTTTTCATCCCCTGAAGACTCAGATTTGTGCTTCCATATGTCATACTAAATCAGATACATATCTAATAGTTGTCTCACGTCAATGAAGAAGCCAGATTTACTTGACACAAACCAGTTAAACAAGCAGAGATTTTTTTTTTCCTTAGCTAACTTTATCTTATGATCTTATGATTTCTAGTGTTAAACAACTTTAAAACTGATCATTACAAAGCGCCGTCCACCATTACTTTGGTAAACGGTTGTGCTGCTGTCTGACCTCTACACTCTTTTGTGCATGAAGTCTGATTGCGGCCACACTTATTTAGTAGTATGAACAACAATGTAACTTCAGGGGATAAAAATCTGAATTGAGCATTGAATTAAACAAAAAAAAAATACTAAACTATTTAAATACAAAACCTTTAAATCCATACCCAAAACATTTGACCCAAGCCATAAAATTTAAAAAGTGATTCTGCCAAATATTAAAGAGAATGAGTGAAGACTTTGTAATTTAAAGGAAGTAGCAGGGCCTTTGATACCACTAACAGTGAAAGTGATCAAAAGAAAGAGAGAAGAGATTGTCCTTCAGGGTCTGAGTCTAGGAGAGTCGGTGAGCGATGCGTCTTCCCTGAGGGAATTCTAGTAAATGAAGCGTTCTAACCGCTTGGTTTATCCAATGGGACAGAACCTGAGGCAGCACTGTCAGACTGTCACAACACACTCGTGTACACAAGCAGACAGAGGCAAGCTGCACACAGAGCTAGGAGAAACACATTCAAGCTCTTTTCCATCTAGTTTCTGCACCAACAATATATATTTATAACAGTCATTTTGCTTATGGGATAAATGGAAGGAAATTTCCAGATGTGTGAAAACCGACCGTCAGTCAGCGGACCAAACGTGAGGACGACCCTTTCCGGTAACGAATTGGTCTTTTCCTGGTGTCTGTGCACTGTTGCCATGGGAGACGTTTATGTAAGCCATGTCTAATCCTGTTAGCTGTAGCTTAGGCTGCAGAGATGCATAAGTGTACACACAGGCCAAAAAGAAAGACATCCCAGCTTTTCTCTCTTACAGCAAACTCTTCACCATCGGCAATTTCAGGAAAAGACAACCTGCACATTTAGCCTCTTTCGTGACAGGCAATGGTAAACGAAAGTATCCGGCTACTTCCTCTGTGAAGGGAATGGATGCAGGTCCAATTGTTACAATAAACAAGCAGAGTGTTTAAAAGAGTCACACAAAAGAGGATTATACAGAATGAAAGGGGAGCGAGTGGGAGTGGAACAAAATGACTAAAGTAGAGGCAGACGTGAACGACGAGACTTCTCGATGGAGCGTTTAGGTCTCATAAAGATCCACTCACCAGCCACTTCATTAGGTGCACCTGATCAATTGCTTCTTTACAGAAGCAGCTCATAAGCTTATTACATGGCAGAAACCCTATGGCTCTATGTATCTAGATTTGGTGAAGGCAAATTGCCGTTTGATGCTTGTCAAACGAAGCATCAGAATGAGAAGGAACAGGAGTTTAAGGGACTTTGAATGTGGCATGGTTTGAGTACTCACAATCAAAAACCTCACAATCTTTTGGGATTTTGATGCACAAGCACCTCTCAGGTTTACGGAAACAGAAAATGACTTGTTAATATGCCCACCAGTAGAAGACCACAGGAACTTAGACCACTAGGAACAAGAAACTGAGGATAATTCTCACCAAAATTTGTCAATGTCAGATGAAAAGTCAATGACTCTCTGACCATGTCCATCCTTTTACGACACCAGTATACACATCTTCTACTGGCGTCTTTCAGCACAATAATGCAACTGGTTTTTTGAACAAGACATTGAATTCACTGTACTCCAAAAGTCTCCATGGTCACCACTTCCTAGTCCAGCTGAGGAACTTGGGGACGTGGTGGATTCACAGCATTGAAACATTGTGGTGGACAGATATGGGTTCTCTCTCTATTCTTTCTGGGTACTCCAACTTCCTCGCACACATCTCCAAAGTCTGTTTTTTCACCTGAAGATGGCTGTGGGCAAAAAATGCCCTCACAAGGGTGCACCGATTTATCGGCTCTGATTTCCTTAATTTTGGGAGAACGGTTATCAGTCTATACTTACCTGTGAAGTCGATCTTCCCTCCCTATCTTCTCTATCTCAGCAAAAGACTAAAAATCAACCGCTGTCGTCTTCTGCTCTCCTGTGAGAAAAGTTTGACTGATAGATCCCCCCAACAGCTCATGTCTACACCTTTGCAGTGAGCAATAGTCACCCCATTGTTCCTGACTTACTGGCTTTTGGCTATATTTAACCAAAAGACTCAGCAGGTCAGGTTGTTTAAAGATCTGTAATCTTCGATCAGCCAGAGAACAGCAATCAGTCCAGCCCTACTGACAATCTAACTTCGGAGCCCATGGTAAGCTGTGGTAGAATCGCACCAAACAATAATAAAATCTGAAGTTTCTTCCTTTAGATACTTAAAAAAATAAAAATAAAAATCAGTTGAACTATGCAGAAATAAGCACTAGAAAACAGCTCAGCAGGTCATCAAAACTTTAATGCACCTGCTTATCCCAGCACACAGGGGACCATTAAACCTAGATCCTGGGGGAATATGGGCCTTTTTATGAATTCTGTCCACTTTGACTTGACCTCATAGATCTTCAACAATGTGAAAACCAAACTGCGACCACAACGAGCCGCACTGCATGCTCTAGAGCAGTGGTCCCCAAACCCCAGGCCAATTGGTACCGGGCCGCGCAAGAAATAATTAAATATTTCCGTTTTATGTATTATTTGAGTCTGGAGGATCTTTTATTTTTAAAATCCTTTAACCAGATTCTCTCGGTTACATATCACCTCTGATGTCCACTGGACTCTCAATTGCCATGTCAACTGTTTAGGATTCCTCTCCGTTCTTACGTCACCACGCTTTCTGATTGGCTAACTGTCACATTCAACAGGCTACGTTCTCGCTCCCAGTCAGGGAAAACCCCACAGAGTGCGATAATCGGGCCAAGACAATGTTGAATATATTCAACACACCACCAAGTAACACACCACACACTGGAGGATGTTGTAAGCTTGTCGTAAAGCGAAAATCGGGCAAAAAACAAACAACAACAAAAAAAGCTTATCTGACAGTTCCTCCCCACCCCTCCCTGGGCCGCAGCAAAATTGCCAAGTCTTGACCGGTTCGCAGTAATAAAAAGGTTGGGGACCACTGCTCTAGAGCACAGGTGTCAAACTCCAGTCCATATGGGCCGCTGTCCTGCAGTTTTTAGATGTGCCACAGGTGCAAAACACTGGAATGAAATGGCTTAATTACCTCCTCCTTGTCTAGATAAGTTTTCCAGAGCCTTAATGACCTAATTATTCTATTCAGGTGGTGCAGCAGAGGCACATCTAAAAGTTGCGGGACAGCGGCCCTTGAGGACTGGAGTTTGACACCCCTGCTCTAGAGGGTAATGCAATTCTGTCTTTACGGCAACATATAAAGCAAAAGAGCCCAGCCAACATTTCTTATTTGCTGTGCGCATGAAAACATGTCTATAGATTAGTTGTTTTGTGATGACAAAGCAGTTGTAAAACGAACTGTTTACTCTCAGCAGCCAGCGCAGCACCGCAGTGCAGTCACGTGTGGCGTTTCAATAGTTCAGACCCCCCCGTTACATCTCAGCTACTCTGATTCGCCGTCGTAAAAACAGAGAAATCATACAGTCTCCTCACCTTCCCTTCTGCTCCATTACAGACTCAGGTCCATTTAGCATTTCTCTGGATCTGGCCGACTGTTGGCATCTGGCTAATGACTGCTGGGGTGGTGACAGATTGGTCGTCCTGGTATTTGCTTTTTCTCCAGTGCCTGAAGCCAGGGGCGCAAAGCTAGATTCAAATTGTACGTCGCGCTCATTGGAGAAGAGATGAACCATCAGAAGTTGGCTCAGCGGTGGACAGGGCCAGAGTAGAGCTGGAAGCATTGCCATGAGTCAGTGGAAGTCTGGATCAGAAAGCTGTGTTGAATGATGACACACACACACAAAAAAAAAAACATATTTAATGTTTTTCCCAGAAAAAAAACATTAAATTTAGATTTAGATATAGATTTGGGCATTCTCCAACTTTAAGATGTAAGGCAGGAAAAAAAAAAAAAGAAGAAAACTTTGCTTACTGGCTCAGATATTTTTTCACACAAGTTCACCATCCCATCCACAAAGATGGCTGGACGGATACTCACCAACAGAAGGAGCACTTTGCCCTTTTCTAGTCAAACGTTATTATCAACGCACAAAATGAATGTCTGCAATTAGCTTCGCTGTCATTTTAGCGTTATTAGCATCTGGTTAATGACGCTTTTCTGCGTCCCCTGCTTCCATAGAGAAAAGGAACTGACCCTCAACCAGATGAAGTCTTTCGGAAAATGCCTCTTGATACCGGCGGAGGTTGGTGAAGACATGTCGCGCTGTTCTAACGGACTTTACCCACGGACGTGGGAACATTCCCGAGAGAAGTGACATTTAACCAGACACTTCGAGGAGACTCCAATGCCGGGGGAGGAGGGGTGGCCATGTAAGGAACCGAACATTTTGACTTGTTAGCAACTTCTACACAACTGAACGTGGACTACAAAGTTACTGTGAGGAAGGAAAAAAAATGGCGGATTCACAAAACTCGTTAGCCAGGAGTCATGTTCCACAGCGGTGATGTCATAGCCAAGAAAACGTAGGAAGTAGAGGGAAATTATCAGACTGAAAAAATATGACCCAACAAGAAAAGCATTATTTATTAATACAAAATAAAAGAAATAGAATTTAATGGACGTAGTGTTGCTACAAACTCGTGTACAGTAGGGGGCGCCGGTATGCACCTGAAAGTTGCTTGCGATCCGCCATAATAGAAAAGAAAAAGAAGAACATAAAGATATCTACGCAGCACCGGGAGAGAAAACATTTTAAAAAATTCTACTCCTGGACACTCATATTACAAAAAAATGTATTTAAGGGCTAAAAACGTAGATTTTTACATGATTTGTCCCCTTAAAGAAGCAAACATAACATCGTCTGCAAAAAGTAGCTTTCCAAGCAACCTCATCACTAGCCTTCTGCGTCTGAAGATTATTTTATGAATTGTCTATAAAGTTCCTTCCCTCAAGATTCCAGAAGGGACAGCAATATTTATGCTGCAGTTTTTCCCCACATCTCTGCCTTTTCTAATTTATAGAAATCACGCAACACACTCAGCACAACCTAAGTCAAAAAGGTTATACTTTTAAGGTTATAAAAGATCTGAAAATGTGCGCCGGCGGCACATCACACTCATTCTGTGCCGGATCAGCAGCAGCAGCAGCAGTAGTCTGACATTGTGAAGCTGAGCAGTGTGTGATATGAGGAGTGACCCGAGTGTGTGGAGGGTAAACGGAGAGAGTCCCTCGGAGATGGAGGGGAAGGAGGAGGGGGCCATGCTTGTTCTCCCTGGCCCTCTTTTTAGAGTTCAGACAAGTCCCATGATGATAGGAGATTAATGAAGCTGCTCTGGCACTGTGATCCCTACAGGACACACAGTCACAGGCATACAAGGACTATTCATTCTAGATTATCACAGCTTTCATCTACCTCACTCCAGCAGTTTTATATCCAAGGGTTTCCTTTTTTTTCTTTTTTTTTCTCCTTCCACAGATAAAACTCGACACACCCTTTCAGTTCTATGCATTTGTCATTAAGGTCAAGTCAGAAACGAAACATCCTCCGCGACATTTTGAGGATGTCTTTTAGCAATGCGAGCACAGTGGTGATATAAGCAAGCTGCAGCACATCTCAGAGAGTCAGAGGGATGTCGCATTAACACATGGACTTATCGCCTGCCTGCAGTCAGGTCATCTGGTTTCGCAGGACAACACTGGCCCCCCGTGGCTGATCGTATGTACTACAACCTTACCTGGTTTTGCGGTCAAGTATTTATGTGAACGGTGAAATGCTCCTTTAGGAACTATCTGGATCAGAATAACACATAAGATTGAAAAAAATAAAAATTAAGTTTGGATTTTGATGTTTAATTGATATGTAAATATCTAATTTGTTACCTCCCATTGTGGTGTTTTAGACATTCAAAAAAACAAAAACAAAAGCACGTTTCCCCCCCAAACACTTAAATCTTTTTCGGATTGGATGGGTGCTGCCTCTCTTCCTGAAATTTGTGGAATTTATTTTTCTTCACGGCTATCAAATGCAGAACCATTGCCAAGAAGAAAGTCTGACTGAAGTCCGTGATTCATGTCTTTTATTCTTTAAATCACAAGCTAATCTCAGATCATCCAGAAAATGTCTCCTTTACCTTTGTCAATGGTGGGCACCTCTAACTAACAGTTAGTTCTGCTAACCTTAAAGTACTAAACATTAGTTCCACTAACACGCTACTCTAACAAGGTATTTAGTGGAATATAATGCTAAGGAGCTAGCTTCGTTCAAATTATATCTGCCCTTGAAATATGACAATCCTTGAGCACCAATTTAATTTTAACATAAGTTACGTCTTGCAACACCCTAAAATATTATATTGCATGTATGATTACATCTTGCTCTCTTTATTTCTGACTGTATGTTTTAAACTTCCTGGGTTAAAAGAAAAAAGAAGAAAAAAAAAACAGAAACAATCTTCAACTTTCACATCTGACTACTTGAAATTGCTAAAACTTCGACACAGATGTTGAACTTTATTCAGCTCGACGTTTGCAAAACTAGCGATTTGTCATTTGTCCAGAGCAATTAACTTTGTGGAAGTTAAATGTGCTAAATGTTTTTGAAAAGTTAGCAAAAATTCTAAACCGCTAAAGAATGAGTACCCACCTGAATCCATAGGGAACGCAAAACACTTTAGCCAATTGTACCTAATTAAAACACACTATTTAGGACAAGGTCATTTATGAAAAATCTAAACTTCATACATTGCAGAATTTATTTACTTATTAAAGTCAAAGAAATTTCACAATATATCCACAATCCATTCTTTCAGTCACCTACTTATTGAATTTTTTTTTTTAAAAAAAGAAAGAAAAAAAAACAACAAAAACACCTGAACACACTTTTTCCACCTAACTTGAAACAGCGAGTGAAATTTATTTGAATTAAATAAAGTCTGGTACATTTCACAGCTATAGGAGCCTACACAGTAAGCAGAACGTCTTGTTGTCCGTGTGCAGAACTACGCCACAGGGTAGTCCGTGACGGTTTTTGTCGCGTAAATACTGCCGGGGACATGATGGCAGCAGCCAGATATTGCTCCCTATTACATAATAATAATAATAATAATTTTAAAAAGGAGATACAAAGAAACTTGTGCGACTTTAGGAAGCATTTATACCGTTTTCCTCCAATATACGTCACCAAATCGTCATGCTTTGAAAAGAAAACCACTGAAGTTTTTTTGTTTTTTTTTAGTTAACACAACGACATGATTAATAACGTTATAGTGTTGTATATTTAGCCTCTAAAATTAACAATTAATCTCTCAAGGGGGTGTTTGTCTTCTCTAAAATCGTTTCTCAGTAGTTCCGTCCGGTTAGGAAGATCAATGATTGACCGATTCAGGAAAGCACAGCCTGAGAGTTCTTGATACCGATCATATTATCCGCACTCATTGACCTCCTCATGGCAGATTTGCTCAAGTCCTTGTACTTGTCTTCACACAGCCTGGATATGGCCTACGGAAAGTGTAAGCACAAAACTTTTAGTGCCCGAAAATAAGGCCAAAAGGCACACCAAAGAAAAAAAAAAAAACAACAACTTTACACACCTCCAGTTTCTGGGCTCGCTTGTTGCTGAGTGGCTCCAGAGGGAAGCTGAGGTTGTTGTCATCGGCCAGAGAGCGCAGGTCAAAGTAATACTTGGCATAGACACTAGCCGGAACGTTGATGTTAAACTGTAGCAGCTCCAGGAAGTGACGCTCCATCTCATTCCTGGCCAACGCAAAGATCTCGTCAGTTGTTTCAAAACTAGAGTCCATCTTAAAAGAAAGCCAGTTGAGGAGCAGCACTCACATGTCCTCCACTGTGATGTCCTTTAGGATCTGGCAATAATCGACGTTCCAGACGGCCTGGTCGTCCCAGACTTTGGATGCTAGCAAGATGGCGCCGAGAACAATGCGCTTCCAGTTGGAGGGACAGATGTCTATCTCGGCATACGTCAAAAGCCTCTCGAGGTACACCTGAAAGGAGACAAATCATCCAAATGGGAATACCACTGTCCCAAACTGTGAAGCCTTCCATCTTACATATAGAAATACAAGAAGTGTGTGCTTACCAGAGTAACGATGGCGCACTCGGCCGTGAGCTGCGCCGAGCTGAAGAGCGTCCTGATGAAGCGGTAGATGAGTTTGTGTTCGGGATCAACCACCGAATAATCATCTGGAACCTTTTCTCTCTGTTGGAAGGGAAACTCGGTTTCATCAGATCCCACTGAACAAGTGACCTGACCTTTGGTTTCAGACTTACCGACAGAGGGTGCTTCTTCTCATCGAATATATCCAGCGAGCGGTTGGAATCTCTGCAGAAACAGCAATATGATGACTATAGGGTACAATATATCCAAAACCATAAAGAACTAAACTTTTAAACGTCAAGAGTTGTCTTTAAAAATGGGACAAACAAGAAATACCATAAACCCCCTGTACTTGTGGTGGTTAAAGACCTCCACCGAGAACATTTATAACTGCCTAGCAAATCAGCACCAAGCAAAATATATGGTGCTACCGGATTGGCTGCTTTGCAAACGCCAGCATGTCAAAGTAGCATTGTGCGGGGAGTATTTGCTGTAAGGAGAGAGATACATGACAACATTCCAAACTTTTCCTACCTGTTTTTGATGTGATAGTATATGGCCAAAGCAACACTGGAAAAGACAGAATTAATAAAAATAAATAAATAAAAACACGAGGAGAAAAAAAAAGCTTCTATCATATCTCTGCATTTATTAGTAACCTTTTGACTGAAAGGGGTGAGAATGCTTACCACCTGATGGTGCTCTTAAGGTTTGGCTGGCTGACTGTGCTGTCGTCGATAAAAATTGTTGAACAAGAGCTGTACTTTTTAGTCAGGAGTCCTGGGGACATCTGGGACGTTAACGACAATCGGCATTAAAACAAGGATTTTTCAAGTTGACAAAGTCCTAGCTTTTTTTTTTTTTTTTACATGCCTATTTCCCTATACAAAACATCTCCATCCAGCATTATCAAACGCTTACTTTCTGCTTCATGCTGATAATACTGGGATTTAATGCGCATCAGCTACTCCTAAACATAAGATCAAACTGGGCCGCCATTTGTGTTGGGGAGAAAATTCAAATGGTGCTGAATTTAGGGAGATCGGCCGATACCTACATGTGAAACCGATCTTATCCACCGATCTTTTCTACCTCTGCAAATGTCTGAAAATCAGCCAGTCCCCTTCTGCTGTACCGTGGGAGAGGGCCGACTGAGATGCGCGCCCACTGGGTCACGCCTGCACATGTACGGTTAATAGCAGTCACCCCACTGTTGCCAACTTTGAGACTTTGTCGCTACATTTAGTCATTTTTCAGAAAAGAAAAAAAAAAAGTTAAAAATTGTTAACGGACAAAATCTGAATCATCGGGTCAGACGATCTGGTGATCGACCAATCACTGCAATCGGTGCACCCAACTCCGATGTTAAAATGTTATGATCATCTGAAATATTGAGACATAAGACGAACGACTGAAATAGATTTTTAGATCATGCTTACGGTAAGCAAGAAATTATACATTTGATTAAAAAAAAATTTAGCCTCGGGTTTATTTTGGGGGTTTCCGAAGGTTAAATTGATGAACTTACGTGGTTCATGTAGTTGCTTTTCCTTTTTTCCCGCACTGGAACGAGACGAGATGAGTCAGACAGGCAAGTAAATAATAACTAAGCACTATACAGAGAGGAATACCGACCATCCGTCTGGGACTTGTTGAGGAAGAGGGTGCTGGCTCTGGGATGGTCCGATGGGTTCGCCTCCTGGGCCAATTCTGTTGCAAAGGAGACATTTCATTGAACTAATGGTGACACGTTAACATCAGAGGGTATTCTCCTGCCCACGAGCCAAACCAACCATCAGGGAGCTCCCTGTCGCTGATGTGCTGCAGGTAGGTGCCCGTGTCCTCGCTCACGTCCTCTGTGGTGGTGATGGGACACTCGTCCAGGTCCACGTGTCTCCGGTGGAGTTTTGGACTCTCCCCTGGAGAGAAGCAGCAGGACACGGAGCCTCCCATTGCTGACCTACAGCTGTCCTGCTGCAGCCAGAGCTGGTTCCCATATAACTAAAAGCTTGGGCCTCCTGCTGACAACGCTGCACTCCAGGGGTCAAAGTTCAACCTAAACCTTTTAGGAAGGAAAGGGGGTTGGGGGGGCACTTAAAAACACATAACAACTTCAGATGGGTTTTATATCAGTTTCATGGCGCCAAACATTCAGCTTAGTGAAAATTTTACTCTCTAGCTGCAAAAAGGGGAGCATGGAACCACTAAGGTCTCTGCACAGACAGCTGACATATTCAGGGCGTCTGCATGCTTTCCCCAAAATTTGCATATATGAAACCACCAGTTTCCCAAACAATAACTATTTATAACACAATCTGCTTGAACAAAGCGGAGTTTCTAGTAATACAGCAGTCCCGGGCTCTTCTATCTGCCTCCATGGCTGTCCGGCTAACGCTTAATTCTACCCAGGCTCGGTTGCTCCCCCTTCCGAGGAATAATGGGTCAATCCATGTCCGCTGCAGCCGCAGGACCTGCCTCAGGCCCGGGCTGATCCGCCGGAACAGAACACGGACTCAGCAGCGGGGAAAACCTCCAAACACAACCGGGAGCACAGGAAGGAAGCGCCTATTAATAATACAGAGAACGTCCATCTCGTCGCATTTGCAGGAGACACGTCCTCTACGTCACAGCGGTGGTAGCGTAGCAGCCGCGTTCAGACGCAGCTTCCGACTTTGGGATTTCAAAATAAAATGCCGTGCGCCTAATGTGTTCGCGCAAAGGCCGTTTTATTAGAGAAAGATGTGCAAGCAGCTGGCTATCGCACATTGTAAATCAGCAATGAGGAAAAAAAGTGATGCGGTCAGAATTAAAATCACTTTTTGAATGGTTCTTTAACATGAAATTTGGTTAAACTTGCTGTCTGACAAAATATTAATGTCTATATTCAGCTCGTTATCTTAAATACATTTAATTACTATGCTATTAGTCTGAATACCTAGCGCCAATGAAACGGAAGCGACGACGTTTCAAAGCTAATTGATTAATGATTAATTTAATGAAGATACCACGCCTCTCGAACGGCCTTCAGAAAAACACGCTCTCTCATTGGGTAATATTATTTAAGGTGTAACGTGATTGGTCGACTCGTTCATCGATGGGATTAGCTTCAGACCGCTTTGTGCTGTTTAATCTAAGACATTTTATTATGATAGATGTTCGGTCTGGACCGAAGTCCGTATTTTGTCGTGGACTGGTACCGAAACATCAGCAGAACTAAACAAATGTACACTTAAAAGTGGACCGGTGCTGATGTTAAAAAGTCACAGAAGATGGCACCACTGAGTCAGTAAAGCTGTCAAGATGCGAGAAGAAGAGTTTTCACACTGGCTATGTTATTTATTTGAAGCATGGCTCTTGTTCCTTACGAGGAAAACCCGCTTCCTGCGTTTTCCAAACTCCATAACTCCTCAGCACAATTCCGTTTTGCCAACCAGGAGCTCCGTCTGGCTCAGGACTGGAAGAGGCTGGGGGTGGCTGCAGTTGTCTGGGACGCAGTAAGCGACTCGCTTTGCCGCAACTCCATGGGGTTCGGGAGAAATCTGCAATAATATCCTTTTTTTTTTGCCCCCTTTCCAGGCGGTTGTTATGTGTATGTATCTGGAGCTCGGAGCAGTGGAGCTGAAGGGGAAGAAGGTCGTTGAACTGGGAGCTGGGACGGGACTGGTGGGGATCGTGGCAGCTCTGCTGGGTAAGCTCAGAGCTGACTGATTGGTGTTTTCCCAAGGCCAGTACCCAAGCCGATATTTAGCACTTTATGTTAGGTTTACACCCTACAAGTCTGTCTTTAAAAGCAGATAAATATATATATATTAGCATTCATGTTTTGGAAAATGAATGCATTTAAAGTGTACCTCATAGCATTTGTCTGATGCTGATTATTGGGGAAAAAAAGGCTGAACAATAATTCATAAAACATCCATTTTTTCCCCCCCAGGTGCTCATGTGACCATCACAGACAGGGAGCCTGCCCTGGAGTTCCTGTCTGCCAACGTTGCGGCCAACCTCCCCCCACCGGCCGGTGACTTGGTGGTGGTCTCTGAGCTGACCTGGGGTCAGGGCCTGGAGCGTTTCCCGGAAGGAGGATTTGACGTGGTTCTGGGAGCGGACATCGTTTACCTGGAGGAGACCTTCCCCTCCCTGCTGCGGACCCTGGAGCATTTATGCTCGGGCAGCACCGTCGTTTTGCTGGCCTGCAAGATCCGCTACGAACGGGACGCGCGCTTCCTGAGCATGCTGAGGCGCAGCTTCACCGTGGAGGAGGTCCACTACGACAAAGACAGGGACATCCGTCTGTACAAGGCGTCCAGACTCCCTAGAAGAAGGGATTTATGACAAGTCAGATTTATATTTTACAAAGCAATCCAGGAGGGTTTAAGAGAATTTTTTTTAAAAGAAAAGGAAGAAAAGAACAAGAACATGTTTATTTTCAGCTGCCAAAACTCTCATTTATATGGCTCTAACATAAATGCACTGTTATACATGTTAATGTTGACATTTAGAAAACGTGAATAAAAAAATTAAAAAGCAACATAAAAAACAGCATACCAATTGATGACCATACATAAGAGTACAATATGGCATTCTGTTTCATAAAAATTACAGCTTTGTTCCGATTTGGACTTACTATACATCGCGTTTTCAGGGTTTCGTGAAATTTGGACCAAATCCCGTCTTTAACCAAACACCCGTCAGCGTTTGGTTCAGGGAGCGGTTAGCTCTGAGCTTCTCAAATTTCTTTTTTAAAAATGTCTCGGGATTGTAAAAGCAAGGAAAGTGCACACGCTGCTTTGTTGTCTTACAGACTCCTCAGGTGAGAGGGGGAGACGTGGGCGTCTTTATTTATTTTTTTAAAAAAAGCTCCTGTTGAGGATAAAATGGAACGTTAAACTGCAGAAACTCGTCTTCCCTCCCAAACTGTCCAAATATGGAACCAGGCATATTGTACATTATAAAACAAGCAATCTGTTTATCCAGTGAGCTTGCAAATAAAGTTATGATGAATAGTAAGTACACCCTCTAAATCTTCAAGTATTAATTTTTTTTTTACCAGGTTCTAAGTATTTATATAGATTGTTAAGACCAGACTAAGTAAAAAAAACCTTTTAATTACAAGAAAACAGTCTATGTTGAAGAGGACAAAAAAAACAATAACTAGCTTGCCACAATGGTCACATCAGATCTTAACTAAAATGATTTTTGTTGTAATTTAACAATAATAATAACAATTGTGTTTATTCTCATACTATGAGTTTATTCTTGTAATAAAAAAAAAGCATTCTCTTAGACTGGCCCTAAAAGTCATGTCTTTAAAACATAATGTCATTTATCAAAGTTATGGCCCAATTTCAAAAGTTGAGAGTTAAAAACTAAGTGCACCAACCGTTCAGCACGGTGGTGGAGGGGTGATTATTTGGACATGTGACATGCCAGGTCACCTGTCTGAACTTTTATTAGGCTACATTTCAGTTTTCCACATTGTTTCTCCATTTTTCTGCATTAAATTATGACTTTTTCAAATTAGGTTAGATTTAAATAACTTTTTGAACCTGATAAAAAAACAAAAACAACCTGCCAATTATGTCTTAATACAGAAAAAACCCTCTTATTTACAGGTGTACTTTTAACTTTACTATATTTAAGCAGATATTCATTGTTACTGCAAAAGGTCTTTTGTTAAAAAAAAAAAAGTAAAACTAGCTTTAAAATTAAATGTTCATGACAGTTGTTTAAATTCACTTTTAACCAAAAAAAAAGAAAACAAAACCCCCCAAAGCTAGAAAAACCATTGATTTAGCAATGATATTTTTATCTTCTAGTAAAAAAGGGGAAAAAAGACAAATGGTGTCTCAAATGTTTCCCAAGTTCAATACTGTATTTTTAAAGCTGCATTTTACAGTTCATATTTAGCTGTTTGTCCTAAAAAGGCATATGTCAAAAAATAGTAGTAAAAATAAAAAATGGCGTCACAGAAGCAAATAAACTGAGAATAAACAAAATACAAGTCAGAGATTAAAACGACCCACCTACAGTTCATAGCGTGATTAGGTAACAGAGTAATGCAAGTTAGGAATAGAAACGTAACCTCTGAGTTATCATGCGACCGGCCTTTTGGGAGGTGGCTGATGTCACTTCCTCTTTGCTGGTGATTCAGCCCAGCTTGATTGGGCCCAAGTGACTGGAATGCTTTCCATGAGCTCTGAAACGCTCACTGTCCTCTTATGAAGGAAAAGCGATGCGTAAAGAGGGACAGGTGTGTTTTATGTCTCAGTAATTCCCACCGTCAGATTTTTCAGCAGTTTTTTTTTGTTGTTTTTTTCGTAAGAAAGCAGGAAACGTAGAAAAGGAGGAGTGGCTTCCGGGTGCGGCTCTGAGCGGAGTCTCTGTACATGGGTGGTGGGGCGTTCTACTCTGATTTGTGGCAGTACAAGTCTTTGAGGGCTTTGAGCTCCTCGATGAGGGTTTTGTTCTGGTTCTCCAGTACGGCCACGCGGTTCTCCAAACACTTCACGTACTCCTTCTTCTTCCTGCGACACTCCCGGGCTGCCTCCCTGCGTCACACACACACAGCCCAATAAAGTTTCGTATTACTTAAAAAATACAATAAAATAAAAAAAAACTTTTTTGGCATCACTTCCAGACGGTAACCAGCACCTGTTTTTCATTAGCCGGACCTCCCGTTTCCGTGTGACTTCCTCTGTGCCGCCTCCTGTTCCCAGCGCGGGAGACGCTGCCATGACGACACCCGGCGTGATGGTGCTGGTTGGAGCTGTCCGGATCTGATAGGCCTGGACGTCGCCGGAAGCAGCTGATTGGAGGAAACCGACAGACATGTCGGATACGTTTAAGACAAACAGGAAGTGGCGCAGCGCCGTGACGACTGATCTAGTCAGTGAAACACAGTAAAGTTGTTGGGTAAACTAGCAAAGAGTGTCCTTGGTTTCACCTTGAACGACGACCTGGTTGCTGGGGACGAGGATCTGCTGGCCATCGCTGGTCTGGGCGTACTGCAGGATGGTGGTGCCGGGCTGCGAGGCGGCGGCATTGGCCATGGTGAGGGTCTGCAGGCTCTGGACCCCATCGGTGCCGTTGCTGGCCAGCTGGATGGCCCCGCCCTGCGTGATGGCGACTGCAGAGGGAACCGCTGCTTCAGCTTCCACAGACCACACCTGAACCTCCTCCACACAAAGCTCACCATCCCACGATTAAACTTACTGTACTGCCCACTGCTGGTCTGATAGATGGGGGTGGGCATGGTAACCGTGGTGATGGCTGGACCTGAGTCGTCTTCAGATTTCTCCTCCTCGATGCGAGGCACGGCGGGAGCGTCGGACGACAGGTCGTTGAGAATCTTCCTGTTTGGGAGGATCAGAGCAAATGTTGAAGGTTTGGTGCTGAAACATCAGAGAAGTCTTCCTCTTCTCTCCTCTCTTGACCTGTAGGACGGCCGTCTGGATAGAATCTCTCTCCTCTTCTGGGAATCCGTAACGCTGTCCACAGACTCCTGGGAGTCCTCGCTCTCCACGGTGGCGATCTGGAAGAGCAGAGGGGCTTTGAGTGGCAGAGGCCTGGGCGGGCGCGGCGAGGCGAGTTAGCGGCGTACCTGAACGGTCTGGACCTGAGGCGACTGGATGACAGAGGGCTGAGCCGCCTGGATCACGCCGTGCACCTGCACCGTCTGACCGTTGGGGAGCTGCACGATGGTGACCCCTTGGCTGCTGGAGGTCACCTGGCCTGCTGTGATGGACGCCTGCAGACAGAGCAGCATGCCAACGGCTCGGCTTTAACGAACCAACCCGAGCGGCGGTCTGGAAGTCGGCCACGGTGGACGGAGGGAGGGAAAGAGGGGATTACCTGGGCGAGGGTGATCTGCTGGGCCTCGGACTCAGAGACTGCTGCTTCGCCGCTCTGCTGCACCTCTGAACCAGCTTCCATCTTCATCTAGAATCAGCAGCGAACAGAAACATTACATCAGGTCCTACAGAGCTGTGGGAAAGTATGCGCTCTTACATGTTTGGTTTGTGTACCAGGAAGAGTTCCGAGAAAAAAGGGCTCCGAACCAACATGAGTTTAAAATACAAACTACTGCTGATCAAAACCAAAACCTCCCTCTGATTCACCCACTTTCCAGGTGGAAGAAAACTACTGAGAATTCAACCTGGTGGTGGCGGTGTGGTGCTCTGGGACTGCTTTGCTTCACCATGAATTCTCCTCTCCAGCACAAAAGACAGAACTGCTCCACAAACTGAAGATTCGTTGGGTTCATGAACAAATCTGATGTGTTTCCACCAAAAAAAAAAAAACAAACCTGTGATTTTAATTTGGTTTAAATCCAGTTTCACGGCGGTACAGCTCTGAAACCGAATCGAAACCTTTTTAAAACTGGAACAAGTCTGGCATATTCCACAGATCCTTCACAATAAAACTTTTTGGGGAAGGTTGGTTGATATTATTAGTTATATGCAGTGCAGAAAATGTAGCTAATAATAAAAGGTAGGCTTGAAAAATCAACAATACGCCATGTGGTGCCACTATAACTGAAGTATTTACATTATTATTAAAACAATCTTGCAAATGGGTTTTATTTATCAATTTATTACTAAATGAAATATTGTCATTAATTCATAACGTCCTGAAATCTTTAAGGAAATCAAGTGCTTAGTTTTAATCAGGAAATTCGTCAATGAAATACATATATAGGAATGATTATATATATATATATATATTTTATCAGCATTTTATGACGCACACTACAAGCTAAAAAAAATCAAATATCAACTTCCAAAAAAAAAAAGCAGTTATATTATTACTATTTTTATACAATCGCAAATAAATCTTTGAAAACTACTTTAGCCTAAAATATTCATATTAAAATGTATATCATTTTTGGGATTATAGCCACCCAGATAATACAGACCTACTTTTCCAATAACAATTTAAAAGTACTTTGCTATTATTATTTTTTATTAAGTGTTTAATTGCCACTATGAAGCACTAAGATCGCCCAATGGTTTGCTGCAACGTTTATTTATATGCTATACATATGCAAGAACATGATTCAATATTTAAGTAGCAAGACAGGCGGAAAAGTGAAAAAGACAGTTTCCTGCGTGCTTTTACTCCGGGAAAAATGTGACGCCCTCTGGTGGTGAAAACTTAAAAGAAAAAGTTTAAATACATACATAAAACTACAATCGGCAAGAAATAAATTGCACGTCTGTAAAACAGATGACCGCAGGCTAGTAATACGCTGAAAACCTAAATAAATTCAGCGCCTCTTAGTCGCTCCAAAACTGGCACTTCATTTTATGGGTGTTAATGACATATTTCCCTCTCGTCCGTTTCAAAAATCAAAAAATAGCAATGACGTCATTGATAGCTGTGCTACAATTGTAACGTAACGGCAGTAAGAAGAATCGGTTGGTGCATTTGGGGGATTTTCCCTCAACGCTTTTATAAAAAAAAAAAAAAAAAACAAGCAAAAACAAAACAAAACAAAAAACAGCAAAGCTTGAAACAGTCAGGAAAGCCCGGTGATAAAGCTGCGTCCACATTGCTCTGTCCTGCTGTGCAGAAAAAAACTGCACAGCAGCTTGGAAATGTTGAGTTGTGGCTCTGACGGAGGGTGTGGCTCAGCTTCACCCGCTGCAGAACAACCACAGTTAAAACTTTGCACCAAAGTTCACCTGGGCTACAGGAAAACTTGGCAAAACCCCCCCCCCAAAAAAACAACAAAAAACTGCTGAATGGCGTTAAAAACTACGCATCGTTTTATTTCTAGCCTGCAGCTACACGAACAGCTAGGGATAGCTTTGCTATTAATGTTAGCATGCTATGTGGCTAACATCACTGCAATGAATGACGCTAGAGTTTAGCGAAAGTTCATTTGTGATATATTAATACTGCAGTTACATAGCCTTAATGTTGATATATATCTCAATGTTTGGAGCATTGTTAGCATTTCAATGTAGCTTTCGTGTTAGCCGATACCGCTATGTTGCTAGCTGGAAGCTTGCATGGAGGGAAATGTCTGCATGCCAGTTTTTTTTCTTTACAAGAGGACACATTTACTACTTTATTTCATCCGTCATGAGCCATTACTGGTTGAAAATAAGGCTAGGTTAACGTTGAAGAGCAATGTGGTTCAGAAACCAATTCCTGTGCATTTTATTAAATTAAATAAAAAAAAAAACAACAACCCACTCCCACATTAATACCTATGTCTCAGCCTGCAGAGACTGACTCATTTTGTGAGCCTCCGCCGCTGCAACAGCCGCCGCCATGATCTCTTTGTTGGCCCTGTGCGGAAATTTGGCTACAAATATCGTCAGCGGGCAGCCATATATATTATCTGTTTAGCAAACATCGGACGCGTGTCCTCTTACCAACACGGACTCGCTTCGTCACTCCCGGGTCTACGGAGCTCCACTTTTATTCAGACCGACACGTAAGAGACCGCGTCAGGCTACACCTCCGTCGCGTCACCGAGAACAACAACACGGAGAGGAGGACGAGGCGGACGACGACAGCGAAGGATCAGCTCTGGCGAGAGGCTCCGAGGGTCGGCGGGTGAAGCCGAAAGGTTACGGAAAATGCCGACACGAAGATAACCGAGAATGTAGCCTTTTCTAGCTTACTTTACTTAAAAATAATGCAACGAAACAGCAAATATAAACGTAAATATAATTTTTAACGTTTCATGTTTTTCTCGGAAATAAATAAAAAGCTATTATTTATTCTTCCTTCTACTGCCACCTACTGGAGTGGAGGGAGGACTGCACTAAAATGACAAAACTAAAGAGTTTAGTTTTAAAACGAATAAAAATGTTTCTCTGTCCTCGCCATTGTTTTTCGTCTTCTTAATGCTCCACGTTGAGAGCTAGAAAAACATCTTGTATATCCAAACTGTATCCATTTAACTAAGTACATTTCATTTAAGGGGAAAGGAAACCTTTTTAGCAATTGGTAGAGGTACATACATTGCACGCTGGGTCGTGGTGGCGACAATTTAAGACTAGAATATACATATACAAACATTAGGTTTCATAAAACAAACCGTTGAGCTGTAGTTGCAATTATTGGCCAGGTGATGGCAGCAAAATCTTTCCTTATTTTCGTTTTCCGCTCCAGTCGCGTCAAATTACTTTAATCCTCGCCTAATATGATCAAATACACGCGAGTCATCCTTCAAAATGCTTGACAAGGCTTTGTATTAGCAGGTTATTTGAATGAGAAGACCACGGCTGCATTATTTATCAGGTAATAAACCGCAACATGCTTGCTCTTCCTGTGCTTGTTGACTTGAGCCATGAAATGTGCTCATTAACTCTCGCCGCTCGGCGCAGGAGGATGCTTTCTGCGGGAATGAAATTGGTCCTAAGCAGCTACAGCTGGTCCAAATCCTGCGAGGACGGGAATGGGATTTCAGTCCAATTTATGGCCATCGTTTATATGTACGAGGTCATTTCCAGGCGCCCTGCCTATACACACCAGCAACACTTGTGGATGTGCTCAGCTTCTCCTCCTGGCTGATTTACTCCCATCAATGTGGAAATAATCTTGATCTGACCTTGCTGTTAAGAAAATAGCTTATAGTAAAAATCTTAAAATCTGCATTTTCCAGCCCTGATAATGAAGCACCTGGTTATCATCGAGAGCTCACAGCAAATCTGATAAACATCCGTCACCAGGCTGCCTTTTTTTTTTTCTACTGCGAGACTGCATGTCAGAAACTTGATTGTGCATTGATTTCCGGTAATGATGACCACCGGCTAGGATAGCCTTAGCTAACCATAATTAGCCCAGCATCAGAGGAGAGCTTCCCCCCCTTTTTTTTTTTATCAATGAATGTTGCACCTGGAGATCCTCTGTTGCAAATTCTGTGCATGTTTTCAGTTTAATTATATTTTGACCATTCATTCACAAGAAAAATGAATGAACGATTGCATCCTCAACTGCACCTTTTCGTGTGCCTGCAGCTGCGGTTTAGTCGTAGGAGCTAAAATAGGGAATAATTTAAAAAACTAAAATAAAATTGCCTCAATTTTCTTGAAGAAAACTGAAGTTTTTTTTTCTTTAAATATTATCTATATATATCTTCCAATGTGGTGTAAGGGTGGGTTTATTAAGCCCAAGTATTAATAGAAATGTTTAAAAGTTCTAAGTTAGACTTGCTCCGAGTCATTTAGTACAAATTTTTTTTTACAAAGAACTATAATATTAAAAAATATACTGCAAAATCATAGATGAAGACTGATAATATCACCAATCTCCTAGTTAAGGTAGATCAAGCACTGCACAGAGCCGCAGGCTTTTTAAAATGGGCTCTATAATTTGTTTTTCTATTGTTTCTGCTTATCATGTTAAAATATTAAGTCTTTTGTAAGACCCCTACAAACTTCTGTTCTAAGTTTTAACAAGACAATTCCAAGGAAAAGCAACAAAAACATCTAAAAGTCAGAAGTTCGATTTCTAAAACTTAAACCGCTCCTGAATTTTGCAACCAAAATAAAAATCCTCGACGTCACAGGTTCAAATCCAGGCCTGATGTCTTCCCACCTCTCTCATTACACACCTCCCTGTCTGACCACTCTCGCGTAAAGGCCACTAGAGCCAATAAAACCTTCAAAAAAAAAAAAAAAAAGTGACAAAGAAATTGCCCTGTTGTGCGTCTGTTGATGGACCCAAATGCAGAGACAGAGGCAGCTAGTAGATGAATGTTTTAATAAAATAAAGTAGCTAGACACAAGAAATAAAACATAATAAACTAGAATCACTAAGAAGAACTGAACTAATGTAAAACAGAAACCAAACTGATCTAATCAAAGATGGAGACTAAGGAACACAGATAATAAAAAAGACTAGAACCAAATAATCAAACCAACCCAGGATGTGACAGAAATTGTTTCCTAAATCTTCCAGGTGGGATTTAGCAACACTAAATGATTTTGACCTTTGTTGCAGTAAATTTGCAATAAACTCACAGTTGCGCATGAAACAAATGTGGGCATCTGTTGATTTTGCGTGATCAACATCATCTCAGAAAAAACAACAACAAAAAAACAAAAAACTGGAGGGACAGTTAAATAATAAAAACCATCATACTATTTATACTGGCCAAGCATTTACTCGATACCAAACGCAGCTCTGCTTGTTTGGCAGTTTGCAAATTTATTTGCTGACCTGAAACATTTAACTGTGACAAAACCGAGAAAATGAATCAGGAGAAATCTGAAAGGAGGCACTGCGCTGTGTGAGTGGGAGGAGGATGGGAACACGAAGCAGAGACCTGACTTCAATCCGAAGCCAACCCCTCTCCTCTCCCCTTAAACCCAGCTGTTAAAGCCCCCGGCTTAAAGCAAGTCTCTAACACCCCCATCGACATCCAGCCCTCCATGTCACTCTCCTTAATTTGTCTCTCCCTTCTTTTGATCTCCTCTTCCTCCATTTGTACAGTGTATCTCACACCGTGTATTCTTTTTAATCGAGCAGTTATACAAATATATAGAGAAAAAAAAATCACGGCCCAGTCCAATTCTTGGCGGTGTATGTAACACGCGCGTCTCGCGTTAGGTGAACCGTCTCTGCGTTGACGCTGCGATGTCCAGCGGATGAATAATATTCCGTCGACGTTGTTCGTCTGCCTTTAGATGCCAGTCAAGCAGGGGGCGCCGTGGCAGAGATCAGGTCACATGGCCGCGCCGGGAGGTCAACACAGAGCTCAGGAACACGTGGTGCATTTGAATACCACTGACCTTATATGCATGCTGCTTTTCATTGTGGTGTTGAATTACCTGAATTGCATATGAACCAGCGCACCTGGCTGGGGTTGCCATGGATACAGGGCCCCACTCTCATACTCTCCCTCTCTCTCTCTCTCTCTCTCTCTCTCTCTCTCTCTGGCTCTGTATCTCATAAGCCAGGTCCTTAAATGTGAAGATGTGAGTTTCAGAGATAGAAAGGAAAACTGTGGCTCGGTATCAAGCGGCAGCTGTGAGGCAGGAAAGTTTATCTGAACACGGAGCCGGCGATGGCTGACCGACCCAAACCTCCCGCTAATCTGGCCGGAGGCGGCAGGCCGCATCGGCCAATCTCAATCAGCTGGCCCCTTCTTCCTCCCAGCAGCTCCCCTCCCCCATCTCTCCCATTTTTACTTAAAGGTTAAATATGTTCAAGTCTAATCACATCGCCATAAGCACTTTAAATAAGTCACCTCTCAGTGGATATATCTCAAGGTAAGGATTTTTCTTCTTTCCTTTTTTTTTTTTCTCTCCTCGACCGAATCTTGAGACACGGAGAAAGTCTAAAATGTAAATGTGATTTCGTTTTCAGTTTCATTGCGAAACAATCACTGCTTTGTCAGTCACTTCCACTCTTCCGTACAGACAGACAGACGGCTAAATTACACCTTTCACTTCCTGATGTGATGAACACAAATTAGACGAAATGCAACGGCGAAACAGTCAAGCCATGACAACAGAAGACGACGCATGCAAACAAACAAACAAACAAACAAACAAAAAGAGTCAAAAGCAAAAGAAATATAAGATACACAATCCTAACAACAAAACCAGTAATAGTTTTTTAATAGTAATAAAAAAAACAGTTTTATTTTGGGGTTTTTTCCCCCCAAATGCTGAGATATTCTCATCAGTTCAATTTACTTGGAAGAAGAAACATTATAATACAAATCCATCCATTCTGAGCTAATTCTATAGAATGTTTTTTTGAATTATTATTTATTTTTGGTAGGTTTTGCCATGTCTGGTTTCATACTTTATTCATTTGTCCTGATTATGAATTTTTTCTTTTGGATTATTCCTGTCACGTTCCTGTGTCGGTGTTTCGGTTTTCTTATTCATCCTCATTAGTTTCATTTGTGCTGTTTAGGTTTGGCGTTCATTTCTACGTTTAGTAAGCGTTATGTCCTTCTTAATGTTACGCTTCTTTTTTTTTTTTTTTTCATAGATTTTTCTTTAAGCCTGTTTCTCCTTTTGGTTCCAGTTTCTTAGTCCAGCTAATTGTCCCAGAAATCAAGCTCATTGAACCCAACTGTGTTTGTCCATCTTAGTTATGCCACTCACCAATCTCACCCACTACTTAGATTCCTGGCTTCTTTATTCTCTTTAATTTGGTTAAGACTGTTTAAGTTTGTGGGGGTTTTTCTCTTCTTTTTTTAGAAAATATATTTTCTCTAACGCGACACTTAAGCGGTTGTCTGCAGTTTGGCCCTCTAAGGTCCACCGTGGCAGTCCATGATGAGTTCAAGTCAATCAAATTCAGTCAGAAAACAAATCAACTTATCAACTCTGCACTAATTCCTCATTCTGAGTATAAGAACATGGTGACAGTGGGTCAGTAAGAGGGGGAAAAACCCCCGTAGAGTTCATTATACCCAAATGTTTCCCTAGAGCAGTGCTTACCGCAAAGGGGCGTCACTGTATGTAGAGGGAGATTATATCTCAGGGTGAAATTAGATTGAAAAAATATTGCATTTTGTCCCCAGATAAATTAAGCCCCTGTTGAGTAACTGACTGTTATGACCATCTTTATGACAGCTATTTGGTTTGAAATAAGGCTGAAAAGTTTGGAAATTAATGTCTTAGAGGACATAATTAAGAAGGCCAGTGAGGTCAAAGTCCGTCAGAAAAGGAAAACATCCAGCGTGCTGGGAATCAGTCGGCAAAGAGCCATCAAGAAGGTTTAAGATTAGAGGCAGCAGGAGTTGCTTCAAGGTGAAAGCGGATCAGGCAATAAGAACCGCCTACGTCTGGTCATTTTCCCCTATAAGAACAAATGATGAGGTCAAAATGACTCTCTGAGACTTCATGCAGTGATTATAGATATATATTTAAAGGCAGCCTTGTGGGACCTTGTCTGTAGTGCAGAATGAACCCAAGGTTGTCTTTTTGTGTTCTTGTGTAGCATCAACAGCAAGATTCTGGTCAATTCTAGCTAAATCTTCTCACCCTTCATCCTCGACCCCACGTCTGTCTGACTGCTTTGAAAATGTCCAAAATTCCCCCTGATTTCATAACCAATCGAGCAGTGGCTCAATTTGAGCTACCGATGTCCTGTGTGTTGGGTTTCATCAGAAAATGGCGATGACTTCCGAATGACAAAACGTCTTCAATATTCTGCTCATGTCGCAAAAAACACAATTTTGCAATTATGCTGTTTCCATGTAATAATATTCAAATTAAAATCACACCTGACTAAGCTTGGTGACATAATGAGTCATTAAAAATCAAGGCGGTGAATATAAACAGTTGCATGAGCTATAGTAAAATTTCAGGTATATTCATATTTCAGACACAGAGTTGGTGTTCATAATCAGTCTCGTCTTATTCAGACACTGAAGCGACACGTTCCTTATACTTCGGAGCGGCACCATTTTTGGGGAAATATTCAACTAAACTATTATCCCAACCGGCACTTCTTTTTTTCAGTTTCTTTTTTTTTTTTTTTTTTGCACAAACAGCATAGTAAAAATGAAAGACAAATGAAATATCTGTGAACGAAACCTTCAGCGGAAGCTTTTTATTTGTTTCCAGTCACCTCATGCAGTAGGAATGCGATAGGTAACATATACACAGATGGAAATCCACAGTCCTTTGTGTGCGAGTGTGTTAGACCTCTCGTTGTCATAACATGTCATTTTAGACACTATTATTCCCAACAGAGGCAGACGCTTCAGCTCAGTGACACAGACCATAAGGTCATCTGTCAAACAGGAGCAAAAAGGAGCAAAGTGTGTCTTTATAGTAGAACTGTGGCCATCTAGGCTTGTTTTATATATACATATATATATATATATACATTTATATATATATATATATGATGAGAAGCTGCCAATTCTCACATCTAGAGCCCTTTTACCCAGCAAACCCTGCTGTTATCCCTCCCCGACTCCTGCTACAGAGTTCAAAGGTTGCCATGGTAACCTGCATCCTAGTGGGTAGACAATGTGCTCTGCCCCGAAGCAAGTGGAGCAAGTGCGGGTGGTGGGTGGGGAGGATTCTGTGACCTTTGACCCATGAAGGTGGGGAACAGAAGCAGGATGGGGAGGGGGGGGTGTCAGCGCAGCGGGGCTGCAGGTTGGTTTGATCCTCTCTGGGGGCCGGCGCCAAAGGTTGTGGGCGGAGCAGCTTCAGAGCTCAGCGACTCGTGCCGGGTCGCATCCCGGATTTTCCAGAGGGCCCTGGGCGCCAGAGATAGCCGCCCTCTAATCCGCCGTCTCACCTTGCCTCCACCGTGTCGCTGTGATGGAGCATCTTTTGTGTCAAATCTCCACCGCTGCCACCGTCGCCGGTGCGCACGGCGATGGCCGCTTTGTGCGAGGGTGCGTGTACACGCTTGTGTGTGACAGAGGAACAGAAAGGTACACATTTCACACCTTTCACAACTGACAGATGTGAAAGGTGCATTCAAAGTCACATCGTCGCAGAGAGTAAGACTACCACCGGACAGGAAATGACACACATGTACTTGTGTTTGTGAGCGTGATTCCAACTGATGGATATCTGGGTCAAGACCGGCTTTCATCACACACACACTGATACATTTACCTACAATCAGTTTAGATATAGGAGTCATTTTTATGCAACAGAATCCCTAAAAATGACAGAAAGATATATTATCACAAGTATTTCCTAATCCAAATAGTTTGAGGAGAACTACAGTTGTGGCATTTCGGCAAACCTCAGACTGCTGATTTGTGCCACGACACTTTGTCATTCGTCTTGCCAGAGGCGCCTTGGGCCAACATTGGTTTTCCATCACTCATTTGCACATCAAGATGTCAATAATATCATGTCACCATGTGGGTCAATTAACCTTGTGAACCTTGTTGAAGCAACCTGAGAAGTAGGAGGGTTTGATATGGTGGTCAGAGACCCTTCTGAGTCTCTGTGTAGGGAGAGTAACAGAACCACGGATGGATGGAACAACTTTCAGAATAGTTTGTCATCAGATGAATTTATGGCACCAATCTCAGGGTTTGATGCAGACATATTGATTTACACAAAGTACAATATTTTTGTATTGCTGAAAATGATACATTCTCTCAGAACAAAATGTAAGATTTAAAAAAAACAAAACAAAATCACTGCCACAAAATAAACACAAATCCTCTGGATGTTTTCGAAAGACAGAAACTGAGGAACATTTGTGGAGAAATATTCTGTGAACGTGTTCGCACAGAGGAACCGAAGAGGACAGACGGGTTATTTACTGCGCGGCCCAGGCGACCTGTCCGTCCTCACGTCGGGCCCCTGCAGATTAAGATGCAGCCGTTGGCGGCTGCCAGAGCAGGCGGAGATTGATGGGGAGCACGGGGGCCGCAGAGGCCCCGCAGAATTCTGAACAGAGCCTGTGGGCATCATCCAGCAGCGCTGCTGGCAGCAGGCGGCTTCCTCCTCCTCTCTTTTGTCACCTCTGTTTCTGTGTTACTTTCTGTCACTTTTCTGCATCTCCGTTTTTTATTTTCCGCTGCCCCAAAGAGCCCCCCCAAGTCGACTCCCGCTGGAGACGCCGTATCAGCAAGTTTAACAAAAGTGGATCTTGTGAAACTGCAGGTGTGTCAGAAATATGTGAAGAGCAGAGGCCAAATTTACAAGGGAATATGCTCCCAATAAATAATTCTGCCGTAGAAATTAGTTTTGGGATGCTAACCAGGACATATAATCTGGATCTACTGCACACACTCATGGTAAGCAACAAGCATACTGGCTCAACTATTTACACCCCATCCAATACTTGGTTAGGAGTCCCTCTGGAAGTTGTGTTCGGCCCACACACTTTATGTAGCTTCTGGCATAATTCTGCCTGAAGCTCCCACCAATGTTCTTGGTGAGAGAACACATTTTTATTTTTTGCTTTGTAATAAGGCCATTTCATTGTCTTGAATGGAGACAAAGGAACACCCACTGGAGATAGAACTGCACCATCAGTTAACCCAAAATGTCCCGGACAACCAAATTTATTTTGATTAACAAAAACCCAGAAACCACTTAAACTGAAACTGCTCAATCACCAGCGCCACTGTCCTTCGCACCAGTTCCTTTTGTCCGCTTTAGTCCAACTCTCTCTGCTGTGCAGTGCGAATGCAGAGGTGAATGCCAAGCAACTACAGCATTCTGGGTAAATACAACCAAAACAAACGTGTGAGTCTAGTGTTAGTGGGAGAAATCGCATGTGGTGTTTTGCCAAAGGCAAGAAAGAAATCTTACACCCACTAACATCTGACCCCACTCCATTTTTGTTTACATTTTGTAAAGGAGGAAGTCGTGATCAGTGTCGTCTTCAAAGGTTTTCAGGTTGTTTCCTTCAGTGGTTCTTGGTACAGCGACCCCACAGGTGAGGGGTTAAACTGGTTGCTCAAAAGGTTTGGTTGTATATGAATACTAATCAGTATGTTTCTGAGTATGTTGAAGGAGGCCCTGCTGAAGGATGCAGAGCCAGCCGGAACCAGCTTGTTCTAATCAGATGGCTGCTCAGCAGAAGGACATTATATTCTTCATGTTTATAATAAGACAGTTTATAGCGTAATGGTGCTGATTAGCCTTATTCAGTCATACTGTTCGTAGTAAATGTTCTAGTTTATCTTATGAAACTGTGAATCACGTTGCAGTTGCGTATGTTTTGATAAGAGCTGAAACGTGCATTGTAACTAGGGATGATTTTCAATAAAAAGAGGTGCAGCAGAATGTATTTTCAGAATAGGTGGAGATTGTAACTGAAGCACATCCCTGTCCGTTCTCCTCGCGAGTGAAAAGAATATAACTCTCTTGTCTTTTCCTGTTTCTTGCATTTTTTCAATGTTCTAGGTGATTCGAACCTGACAGTTACAATGTTGGTCCCCAGTCGACTCAAATCTACCGGACTATCAGCTGCGAAAACACCCATAAGCTAGTTTCACCTCACCATGGACTGGGAGGATTGTAACCAAGATCAGTGAGACTGTCAAATCGAAGAACAAATTCTTCAACTTTATCTCCAGTCATCAACTAGACAGTTATAGTTTGAATACAATTGGCTGTTCCAACCAGACAATGGAAAGTACAGACTGAGGAAAGTAGTTTATTTTTTTGTTTTCAGAAAGCCTTGATCAACGTCTTTGAATTTTTTCCCACACATCTTAACTGAAAAAGTAGTAGTCTGTCTCTGTACGTCTTCCAAGTTTCTGAGGACAGCTGAGGAACTTAAACTGGGTGGCGAAAAAAAAAGAAGCAATTATCTCAGTATATCAACATATGCATATCAGCTTGTACTCTGTGGCTCCTCTGCCTTGTGCTGCAGGGATGCAAACAGGAAGATGAGAATGGAAGATGGATGCTTGAATGTGTGTGCGTGCTGGCATCGGAGGGTGTGTACCCCAAGCAAAATGCACTGGTAGGGTTTTTTTGTCGGAGTCCCCAGGGCAGCAGACCCATGAGTCAGCGGCCAGTAGGATTTATAGCCAATTGATTAAATTAGCATTTGTTCTGCTTCTGGGACATCAGCTTGTCAGTATAAACACACGCTGAAGCACCCCAACGCACACAGACACACTCCCACGCTGGCAAAGAAACACCTGAACAGCAACTGCAGTTATGGAATGAAATCGGACATTAAGGAAAGAAGAGGGACAAAAAAAAAAGGTCCATGGAGTTGCAGCAGACAATTAGCAATGATGTCAATAAGTCAATGTGATTAACATCCGGATCACTGGGATGTAAGTACTCAAAGAAACACACGCTGCACTCCCAGTAGCCTGTTCCTGAGTAGCTCCTTCATACCATACAGTGAGAGGTCGCACACACCGGGCCTGCTGACAAGCCTTTTTTATGACATTCATCAAAGCCATCTGCTATTTTCCGCTCAATTAATTTGTTATGGGAAGTAGGATCAATTAAGTGCGGACCGTAATGGCTTTATATCCTTGTTTCCCTTTTATAGCCCAATATTTTCTGTGCTCCACTCTGGCATGAAAAGGGGGAATCGATATGCTGGGCTATTTTCCCCTTCCATGGACTAATTTGTTTTTGCCACTTTCTTCTTGGCATGATAAACTGGCTGTAATGAGGGGTTAGGATGGAAGAGACCTGAGGTGGGAGGGTGGACCCTCCTTTAAGCCAGGAGGTCTAATGGACGATGCAAGGCGAGACCAGCTCTAATCTGACAAGATCCCATCTGGATGTCAGGAGTAACGTTTCCCCTATGTACCTCAAGGTTCTGCAGCATCAACAGGGATTGACCTTTGCTTTGTTATCATTTAAACTGTTGGTCAGCCGCTGAGACAGTCAGTGGCTTAGACCGGGGCAAAGACGGCAATGATAAGGACAGTCATGGGACAGTTGGTTTGACAGTAATGAGTGTAGCAGAGTGGGTAGGCGGCGGCATTAGTAGGAGCATCACAAGCCTCACCCTGTTCACCATGACCCCTTGCGTTGTATTGATCCCCGCCCGGTTAAGCCTGCTGATGGGCTGGATGATACGACGAAGAAGCAGGAGGGGGACAATGAGAGGGTACTTAAGTGTGCCTGGCTCTAGAGAGTGGCGAGGAAGCCTTATTACTCCTGAAGCAGCGCCGATGACATTGCCATATTGATTTTGACATCATCTGGTTGGGATATGCTTCTGTAGCCAAGTCTTAAACCGAGGTGACCTGGGTGTCAACATGTTTGTGTCAGCTAGCTTTAAGGGGCAAAGCTGAGTAGTGTGTCGCGCTGCCTTGTTTCTACGGAGCGGTATGGTACGCGCTTTTATGGTCCACCGTATTCTGGACAGCTCTTCTGCCGCAAGTTTGATTCTCACTGGACAGGCGGGTCAAAATCCAAGTGACTAATGTGGCACATTTGTATGTCTCATGCTCTTTTGTGCCCTAATCAATGGACTGAGTTGGGTGATGTTAGTTGCTGCCCCCTTTAATCGTACCGTACCATAGTCAAATTGATCTAAACTGAAGGAGGGTCAGGAATGATGTGGTACGGGTCGGTTGTGTGGGCTTTTATAAGGGAAACAGACAAAATGGCTTGCTGAACTGAACTCAGTGGAAACAAGACATTAGTTAGCAAACTGTTATCTAACTACAAATTTAATACATAACTAAATATTTGGGTTGCTAGCTAAATATTTAGCCAGTACGCAATTTGTGTTGCAATAAGTGGAAGTCGACTATCAAAATAAAAACTAGGTCTTAAGGTCCTTTATCTAAACTCCACTCCTGGCAAGACAATAACTTCAGTTGTCACTCAAGTCTTTTTTTTAAAGTCAATTATTTTCTTTTCCTCTCAACGTGTCCAATGTGCTAGCTGAAAACAAACGTGCCGCTTTGACGGCTATGCAGATGTTTACTCATGGATCTACGGCAATATCTGCCTCTGTGGTCCGGCCAAAACACTTCTGGTTCATGTCCGATTCATTCTCAAGTTGCTCTCGAGCAGCTGCTAAAGATTTTATACAAACAGTATATTGACTGAATGCCTCCATAATGCCTTGATATAAATCATTTTCTCTTACAAATGAATAAATCAGAAGTGTTAAGCTTTGATATCAGCTCTAAAGCAACTTAAGAGTGAATCAAACCTGAACCTCGAGTGCTCTGGCTTGACCACAGTGGCACATGGCAGTGCAGTCTGTCAGTTCAAAATTTTCTTGAAACAACAACAGATGAATACCGAACATCCTATTATCTTGGGTATTTGTCGGTTTTGAGACGGCTGTAACAGAACATTTTTACATATTTTTTATAAATAATTTGTAACACATGTAAGATTACCCTCAAGTAATATAACTACCATATACAAATTTTTTTTCATGTAAAACTAGTCTAAATAAGTTTGTTTAAACAATAATAACACATTTTCTAATCAAAGATTTCATTTTTTTTTCAGTTCTGTTTTAAAAAGTACCTCTAACCTAATTTTAGAGCAGTTTTCCTGCTGCCTGTTTGCAAAGGTCAAAGTTCCCCATTGTTTTCAAAAGTGCATTAAGGCACTAAAGCAGTTACCACACTAGGAAACGCAATTCATCACTTGATGGATGATGACGCCCCCCTTTAAACCAAACGTGGCTGTGTGGCTCCATAAAGTTGTGCTCATTTCGTTTGTATTGAAAGTAGCGCTGTTCTGCGAACTGCGAAGGAAGAAATCAATGCACGTCCCCACCTAAATGTTCCCTTCCTAAGGTTTTGTTTTGACAGGGAGAAGAAATATGTAACTCAGTGTGTTATTGGAAAAAATGAAAATAAAGAGTGGCTATGAATTCTGAAAACATTAACCTGCACATTAAATCACCGTGGCTTAGTATTTGAAAGCAGTTCATGAAAGAACGTCGTATATCTTTGTTTCATTAGGTACACAAAGACAAAGCATAACAAATTCTCCATATTAGATTATGAGCTAATCTAGTCATTGTGGCACTTTAGTTTTCTATAAAAAGTACTGCCTTTAATCTGACTTACCAATAGTAACAGGTATGCACAACAGTGTGTGAGGAAAATGTGAGTAAGCAGGATTCATAAACCAGAAATATTGTTTTCTTCTCATGGAGGTTTATTTCTGACCTGACCATGAGTTGCTTTCATCGCCAGAAACTTTCTTAATGTTTTGCAAGCTAGCTGACCCATGCAACTACAGCCTGAACTTTTTACAGCTTTTTCTGCTTGGCATACAACATACCTTCCTAAGACATGCAGAGTACTTTGCAGTATCACAGCTCAAAGCAGTTTTATTACTTTTTTTCTTTTTAATAGAAAGTACCATGTTAGTTCTGTCAATGTAACCTGTAAATGCCAGGTTTATAGCTTGTAAGTACCAGGATATTTACTCAACATTAAGCATTGAGGAAACTAACATGTAGGGTCCAGATAAGTAAGCTGAATGTTCCGGAAAATATCCTGTCAGTTCCAGGTAAGTAAACTAAACTTACTTCTAGCCATCCTTCATTCCCCAGGGAAATGATCCAGAAGTTGTATAAGGACCCTATAAGTTCAACAACGTCCCCCACTAATATGTGATTAGTTCACTTTAAAATAACTACACAGTAGATGATACGGCAATAACTTACAGGTTCTCTGTAAATACGCTGCAATTAAACTGAAAACTTAATTTACTGGCTTAATTAAACTTTCCTATCAAAGCCAAACAACTTTTATCTTACAACTTTTCTGTCTGTTGCATTACCTGTTGACCCCTACCACAATGAAAAAGTACCTTGTACTTGAAATGTATTAAAGACGATTAGAGAATAAAAGTGGGTCGACTGAGCTGAAGATAACTAAGATAGTTTAGCCTGAAAAAGATAAGTACGAATGTTGGAGAGTTTCTGGTTAACAGGTGTACCAAAGGAACATGGGCCAAGTATCACCAAGGTAGGCCAGCGGGAAAACCTGCAGAGTAGCTCACCAAATCAACTTTAGCTACTAGTTAGAAGACCAGGGTAGGTGCACCTACCTGGGAAGCAGGTGTTTGGAATCTGCGATTACCACAGCTAACATCAAGTAGTCACACCCTATTGAGGCAGGAAGACGAACCACAAGGAAATTTGCTGGAAGAGGATCAAGAGGAATTGTGATCACTGCCAGACTCCAAACACATGGACAAGCCTTTCCCAGTTGTGTTTCTTTCAGTGGGTGTGTGCTTATACTCAGACTCAAAAATGATTATATGAAGGAGATTCTCTTCACAGAAATTTGTGCATCTGTCATAAAATTACCACTCATTTGTCTCACCATAAGAATAAGTGTAGGGGCATTTGCGTTGGAAGGTACACCCTACAGTCTCAAGAGACAATTCACAACTTTCAGGGTTGTGCATATTTGTACTTCTTCGTGCTAAATGTACATTGAAGTGAGCTCAGGTGAATGGTCAGCCCTGTTGGACACAAGTTTCATTGGTAATCAGGCTGCAAATGGTGGGCGGGGAGCAAGACTTGGCTGCCCGTCAAGACCGGCCACAGATTAAAAGTCCATCGATCCGGCTGTAATTTATTTATCAATTCAACTAAAAATTAAACATTGACCTCCTTCTCTGAAATCTGTCCATTTAATCTTGCTGACTGAGTGAGTTGAATACCTAGGGAGATGTCAAATGTAGAATCTTTAACCAGAATCTTTCCAAAAAAGTTAAACAGGTCACGGTGAGAAGCATCTTTCCTGCTCTTCCTTTCAATTTTGAAGGTAAGACTATGAAAAGTTCCAGGCATCAGCTCCTGCTTTTCTTTCAAACCCCTAGGACTTCCTCTTCAGACAATAAACAACTCGCATGTTTCCTCAGTCCTGCACCAAACCCGCCGCTCCCCCACCTCCTCCACCTTAGCCGTATTCTCGTCACTTCCCCCGCTCTTCTCATCTTTGCTTTTCTCTCTGGCTATCGCAGAGTGCCGCCTTTCTTCCCCGCACTTATTTTACTCCCGAACGCACCAATCATACCTAGGCACTGCAACTTCCTTATCAGCACATCAAAGTCGAAGCCCCCTTCCCCCTTCGCATTGGTTACAGATGTGCGGAGTTTCTCTCAGGGCCCGAATCCTGCTGACTCCAGAAAACAAACAATCACATCATTATGAAAGCTTCATCCGTTTCTTGCGTGTTTTTGTCTTTCTCCTCATTCTCTGAGTGAATCAGAGGGTTACCTCGCTCACACTCTTGCCAGGCGGTGTGTGTATGTTGGGTGCCTCACCTCACCTCACGGCCGCTCCTCTCTGTCTTGCTCGCCCCTTCCTGAACCCTCCCCATGACTGACCCTGTAATTCAATTAAAAGCACATTAAGGTGAAATGAATGGCAGTAAATTTAATTAGCTGCTGACGAAGGCTGGCTGGATGTATCGCTGGCTTGGAGCCGATCCCTTAGATGGGAAGCAGGGACTCGCGGGACAGATGACCACCGTTCACCTGTAACCCACGGATCTCCAAGAGGTGAGCACCATTAGCTGGCAAGCTGACAGAGGTTTTGCCGTGCCCTGATGCCAATCTGGCTCGTATCTGTAAGGAACAAGAGACAGATTCAATGTAACTTCTTTAGGGGCATCGACCAACACACTCACAGACCCACTGCAGAAGTCGGTCACTGTTTTTCTTGCTACACTGCGACTAAGCAGATAAAATAAAGCCAATTGGGTCCTTGGACAATACCCTATTTAAATTCAAGCTAATTCAAAAATATTTCATTAATTATAAAGGGAAATTAAATGTTGTAACTCACACACGTGTCTTCAGAGTTGTTGTAATTGCTGATGATAGCTGTGGTCAGGAAGGATCCATCTGACTGAAGAAACTTCTGACAGTTTAATAGTCCAATTTGTTAGAGACTTGAGACTTTGGCATGGCCATCACCGAAACCTGATCTCAGTCCTGTAGAGCCTTTGTGGGCAGAGCTGGAAAGGTGAATTATGTGGCCTCCATACCTGCTCAGTTAGCCCAGCTCAGGACGAATGGTCCAATATTTCAACAATTACTAGAAGCTTTTGGAAGAAAAAATTAAGACATGATTATGGCATTCAGTACACAGAAATGATTAATTTTCTTTTTTGTTTGTTTTTTAGGTTGTCCCACATTTCACCCAAAGCCGAAAAGTTGATGCGCAATTAACGTGGTTTATCTAAGACTTTGGTATTTTGCAAAGAATCGTACATAATCGTCCTCATAGTGTCAGATGAATGTTCCTCAAAAATACAAAAAGCAGATGGTAGAAGCAGACTAGTTGAAAGTCAAAGCAATGTCTGTATGCATGTAAATATCTGGTTTCAACTGTAGTATTTAGCCGTTTTAATTTCTCTCATTAAAAACGTGAGACTTGACTTGGACTTGTGAACATCTCTGCTGAATGACCTCAGCCACCTCAGAAGTGGTTCAAAGTCTTCTGATGTGATCTTTTTCGCCTCACTCAGATTCAAATCATTACTGCTGCTGCAAAGCAAAGAAATGGTTTATTACATTTCGCAAACTTTTGGGACGCTTCTTGCTGTGCTGCACAATTCATCCCTGCCCTCCCGCAACCCCCTTCCTTCCTCTTATCCCCCCTTCTCTCTGGAAACCTTTCCTGCTGCAGCCTCCCAATGTGCACAGTCAGCAGAGCAGTCAGCGCAACCCGCTGTGGCATTTGCATCGTGTGACTGAGTGTATGTTAGTTTGCGTGTGTGCACATCTTCTAATGAAGAGAGACAGCCTCTGCTGGGGTCCCTGTTTCCACGGCGTGAGGGGTCTCAGGTAGCCAGTGGACAGCTGGTGTGTTTGCCGTAGTTCCCATGTTCACATATGTGCATTCTTGCAGTATTTGCATGCTTGCAGGTTCACTCTTTAGGATATGCAAGTTTGCACTGATGTGCATCGGCATGCAGTAAATACATAAATGCGTAGGCGTGTATGTGAGAGAGAGAGAGAAATGAGATCCAGGTTCTGGCCTCTCCATTTCTCTCTGCAGGTAATAAAAATATAGAGTGCCCTCCAGATCCCTTTATAGAGCGAGAGTTGAGACCGCAGCGAAATCTAGGACAGGCTCCATTGATTTGGAGGCTACAGTATTACTAGCCATCACAGCCGAGGCAATATGAGAGGACTTTTTTAAAATCATACCGCCAACCCCCCCGAGTCCAGGGGGACGGAGAGGAGAAGGGGAAGAAGAGGTAATTGGGAAAACTTCTGCCCACATTTCCTCTTGAACAATGCCTCTTGATTTTACAATCAAGCTCTTGCTTCTCTAAAGAAGACGCACCAGATGTAAGGGGTGCGATGCAGAGCTCCTTTGAAATTGTGAGCATGTTTTCTTTTTGTTACAAGGAAGGAAATTAGCATTTTTCTTTCAGTGGATCCAGGGAGCATGCCGGAGTATGTTGTGTTACTCCCGGGTCCATTAAACGTGTTAAAAGCCCATTGTACGATTTCCCCAAAATGTCAGTCACGGGAAGAGAGGGAAAAGGAGCGACTTCTTCCACTGGCGCTCATTGGTACCTTTTCTACACCGTACTTTGTACTTCAAAGGTGTGGCGCAAAATGGGAAGAAAATGTTTTTCATCTTCTCCCGGATTGGACTCTTCTAGATCTCAGGAGAGGGAGTGCAGTGTTCTGGGTCAGGCCAGGATTCGACCCCCTCTGTCTGGCTAAATAAGATAAGACCCCCGTCATTGTATCCCTCCACTCCACAGCCCTGACCACATCAAATATTCATGGGCCAAAGCAGACTCTTAAGTAAACTGGCCAATTTGTCGCGGAAGACGTGCATTAAGATTGGCTGGGCCGATACGCGACTGGCCCCACGGGGGGGAGAGCGGGCCCAGACAGGAGGATGGGTGGCTGCCATCTTGGCTGTACTCTCTCTATTGTTGCCGCCCAACGGAGCGAGAAGGGGCGAGGGGAGCGGCACGTGGCATGGCGTGAATGGGAGGAAGATAACAAGAGGTCACAGGGAGCTTCCTCTCAGTCAGAGGGAGTTTGGGAGGAAGAGGAGGGCCACGGAGAAGAGAGGAGGAGTCATGTTTGAAGGACAAAAAGGAATGAAGTGGCTGTGTTTAACAGATGCTATCCACAAGACAAACAAGCAAAATGTACACATGTAGCACAAGCACTTCTGGACAGAAGACTCCTGTCAATGTGCAATACAACTCACTGTTCCGGTCAACCGAGAGAGCGCCAGGACAACACGAAAAAAGTTCTCGTGTTTTATGTTTTAGATTGATGATTCTGTGGAATATCATCTGTGCTTGCAGGATATTTAGGTATTCATCATGTCATGATGGTCATGAGAGCAAAGAGCAACAGTCTTAAGTCAGAGGCCCTTCGGATTTGTTGCTAGAATTCCGACTGCCACTGGAGATTCTTCCTGCCCACAGCATTTCTGCTCATACTCTCTTCCTGTATGTTTCCCTGCTTGTCAAGTGAACAAATGGATGCCCTGAATGTCTTCAGTTTTTCAAAATATAAATGGATTAAAGGGGATATTATTGCAATTACACATAAACTCCTATGTGTCTAACCTAAGAGACTTGCTTCAAACATTTGGGGGGTTTGCCCCAAATGGGGAACATGATCTGGTGCATGAAAGTTATAACCACCATTCATTCCAAATGTAACACCTCTGCACAAAAGAATTCAAGGATAGCCCATGTGTACATTATATCTCCCTCTAGGACAACAGTTGACAAGTCACAAAAACAGATTGTTATTTTCCTTTATGGGTGCACAAGTTAAGCGGCGGCAAGGGATAGACACAGCTATACGTTATGGCCATTTCCTGTGGGAAATCTGATGAAAATGAGCTGAATGGCCTCCTGGACTAAAAAAAGGAAGAAAAAAAAGTTAGCATGGATGGACTCCCACAGGTGGCAGATGAGGACGAGGCGTGACATTGGTGGTCAAGAGCATGGCAGCGGTAGTTATGAGGTCACTGCCGCCGAGAGCCGACGCATGTTCAGAGAGCGACCGGATTGCCGGGTGACCCCTGGAAGCCTGCTCGTCATCTGGCGCTAAAATTCTCCCGGGATCTTGGCGCAAAGCCGGCCGTGAATATTAATTGTGACATTCCGCCTCTCGCGTACAAAGCAAGAACAAAAGGAAGAACGTAGAAAAAAAAAAAAACGAGGGAATAAATAATTTGTGTGACGGTGGCTACTGTTCACTTCCTCACTGCTGAGGAGAGCCGCCTGCCACGTTAAAACGTATTTAAACCATCTGAAAGCTCGCACCACGTAGCTGAAAGAGCTTATTTCTCCTGCTCTCTGAGAGGGGCGATTGTTGCCACAATGGGCCGGGTGCTGAATGAGTCTATTTACATGCTAATAGCCATGCAGTGCTTGCTTATCATGTATGTAAATGAACGCACTGGCTGGATCTATGTTGGCCAAATATAAACAGTCAACAATATGCTGACTTCATGGTAGCGCTTCACTTTATTTATGCAGTCTGTAATTAAACACTGCCGACGCACACGATTTCACGTTGATAGCCTCGTTAGCATTAATTAAGTCTAATTAGGAAGACGAACCAATTTATCACACCTGCGGTTTCAGGAAGTGGTGCATCCCAGAATATCTGCTATCGTATGGGGGAATCCAGGATAAAGTGAGACGTATAACAGGAGCTGGAGTGGGAGTTTGAAGGCCTGCATGCAGGAGCAAAGCACAGAAGAATAGTATATATGAAGGCAGAATGTGTAGGCGAGGATGATTAGTTTCAGCTCTGCCGTCTGCAGACAGGCGGATAGGTTTGTTTCTGAAGCGACGGGGCCGAGAACCTAATTTAGGTGAAACAAAGTCAGCAGACGAAGGATTTTACTTTCAGGGCTCCTACACACATTCCAGTCTTCCTTCAGTCTGTAGAACCGCGTGAACAATTTACACAAAATAACAAATGCATCATGGAAATGTTTACAGAGTGGCTAGGCTTTTTCATTTGACAAAATTGACTTCTCCAGCTTGTAATATAAACATTTGGTTATTTAGAAGTAAATGCAACTGTTCAGAACGAATTTATCGCAGGTTTTTGTGTGCCGATGAAAATGCTTTAAAAGGGAGGATGGAAGGAATTTTAATTTGTTTAGGAAAATACCTAAATTACATATTTTTCAGGACAATTCCAGGATGTGTTAACACAACCAATGTCTTCCAACATGATTCTGCATCTCCCTTCACTGCTCCGTGTGAGGTTTCTCCCATTGAGCTCGATTTCACCGATTGAATTCCAACCAGGTCAATCGACAAACAGAAGTAGGAATTGTGAACGATGACGTTGACGTTTCTGTGCCGTTTTGGTGATACTGCAGAGGAAGTGAGCGGAGCCGTTCAGTCTTATGTTGGCTGCGCTTCCAAGTATTGGGCGACTAAAGTTGAAGCAAGAAGAATGTTTAAGACATCGGTCCAGCAACGAACGAAAAGCTGTTGTTATATTGCTTTTATTACTAGATTTTGATTTTTTTCTGAAACTACACTGTTAAAAGTGTTTTAGCAGACCCAAAATGTTGTTTTTTTTTAAAAAAAGAAACAATTTGCAGAGTAAAAATGCAGCTCTTATGTATTCATATGGACGGCACAGTTTTTATGCCTATTTTACATCATGTTACTCCTTTCGATTTCAGTCGTGGATCAGACATTTATTGTATTGTGTGGACAATATGTCTTATAGTGTCTAAAAAAAATGCCGTCAGAGTTTTTACATGCATAAGACGAACTAAATGAAACTGTACCTCATTGGCTGCGTTAACTCAAGATGGGATTCTTCTCGAACAAAATAAAGCTTCTTTTGTCTTCTGGCCAAACTTCTTGTAACCATGACGGCACAATGCTTCACGTGGATCTTTAAGTGTGCCAGCTAATGTTTCCCCATGGGCAACAATGGGACACGTGGAATAAAATATTAGTTCCCCCATACATTTTGATATGTTTTTAACCAAATGAATGAACATTAACACAAATTTACTGAAAGTTATTACTCACTTCTAACTTAACGTTTCATATCAAATGCTAATATGGACTTATTGTCATTTTTAACTGAACAATAAAATAATGGCAGCTACAGATCTGGCTAAATCGCACTAAATTCTCCTTTCTTTTTTTTAAAAAACAGGATAACAGCGCTGCTTCTACTCCAAATCTGCGCGCCTCCACTGCCGACCAAAGGGTGCAGGTGTGTGTATGATCGTGTGACAGAGTTCGAGGTCACTCCCATAAAAACTGGCGGGGGCGTTTTGACCGTGAGAGGAAATCCAATTAAGACCTCAGTACAGTCGTGGTGGCATTTAACAAATAACTCTCCTCTGTGTCTCTCCCGGCACAGCACAGCGCAGTAATAATACCACACTCGCTCTAAGTTATTGTCTTATACAGTATTATGTCTCCTATATGTCAGAGAGGAGTTATGTTTCCATACACTGCTGTGATGAAGGCATTTGTCAACACCTACTGTAACGACTAATCATCAGTGCTTATATCCATCAGTTGTTTATGCACACACATACACAAAGATCCAGACCTATCCATCCTCTGAAGTATGTGCATTATCCCAGGGTGGGTAAAAAAAAAAAAAAATCAATGAAAAGCAATATCCTATTGGATTTAGTTTACGCCGCTGACCTATTTTTGAGAGCTTCCGCGTAGATCAAGGGAGCAACGGTGAGTGAATGACCTGCTGACCTCCATCCACGGTCAGGGCGTCGATGCGCCGGAGACAGCCGGTTTGATACGAGTTCGAAGAGACTTTTCCGCTTGGCAAAAAAGGTATAAACGTGATTATTGTCTTCTTTGTGCCGCCAACAGGGACAGAGCGAGAAAACGCCATTCATCTTTGAAAGCGGGTTATTAAGTAGCAATGGGAAATCTTTACGGTTTCAGGACCGTAAAGAAAACGTAGCGCACACTTACATCTGATTTCACCGTTCGTCTACAGGATCTGCTTTGACCTTTCAGTTTAAGCTATAAAAACCTCTTACTCCTCACAGCTGGGTCTCAAAGATGTTTTCAAAACCTCAGCGATTTATTTTTTTTTTTGCCGTCATCTGTGGGACATTGTTACTGTTTTACATACTCTGTTGGCTTATTCTTTTGTTATATTCTTTCAGTATTTATCTATTCAGTCATTTTCCATCAATCATTAATTCATAGCCCTGTTTAGCGGTGTGTGTTCTGGTAATAGGACTCAACCCCATTCAACCTCCATAAATCGCCTCCCCAGCATTTAAAAACTACTCTTTGTCAGATCCTTCTGTTATGTAGCTTGTGTTCAGTCACTAAGCCCACTTTGCTACTCCTCATGATCTCATTGATGGCGTCCACTTTGTTGGTGTTCCCCTGCCAGGTCTCGTAAGTCAGTTGCCCTCATCAGAAAACGCCACCGTGTACTGGCCCTTTAAGAAAACGGGAGCAGTTGTGACTGCATTGGTTCTCATCCCAAAAGAGTTCAAATTATTTTTGAAATACCCGGATCAGAAAAAAAAAACAACATTGCATACAAGCTGACCAATAGAAATGCTCGGTCTTGCCTCGCATTGATTAATTAACGCTGTTGCTAACGTTCTATAAGACAAATAAAAATGTCTTCCTTTGGAGAAGTTTCATTTTTGAAATGCTTGTTTTTCTTTCTTTTCAAATGTAAGTTTTTGAAGCATTTTCTTTGCTTATAACAATATTGGAACAAATAGTTATGTGGTGGTTGGGGATTTTTTTGAATGCCTTGCTCACAAATCATATGACTTATTCTGTGGTTTAGTCAGTTTAAAGTCTCATTTAACCTCTTCTGCAGTCATTTTTGTTGGAGTTCTGATTAGCGTAGAGTTTTCTTTCTTAATAATTCTCCCAGCTCCATAAACCCTCTACAGATGCACCCAGCTAGGCCCAGAGGAGCAAAAAACAAAAACCCCTCGCGTCCGCCGTTCCCTGCCTCTCCGTCTCCTCCCGACCAACACATCTGAACCCGGCGTCACAAAGCGACACGGTGGCGGGAGACCAACTTGTGGCGCTGCTCGTCTGGGAAGATAATGAGTTCCCACAGGCCGGAGATAGGGCACGGAGTGTGCGCCGCAGATTCATGCATGTGTGTCTTTGTCTTTGTTATTTCAGAAGAGAGCGGCTCTGGTAGAAAAGAGACGAGGGGGAAATTCTTTAAACTTTGGGCTTGAAATGGGCCCGGCTTGGTCAACCCCCAGCAGGCTGGGCTGTAATGAGGACTGCTTCTTCTCCCTCTGTCAGTTTCTTTTTTCTCTTTCTGTCTCTGCTCTCCACACTTGATGGTACGGACAGCAGATCACTCCCAGGAGAATCGGCCCTAAAACATTATCCATCATGTTGACAGCTCAAGAGTCTTAAAGTGAAGAAAATATCATGTACCACTCATAGATAAACCCCTCCCTCAAGTCCCCCCCCCCATTCCTTCCTTCGATCGCAACCTTTTCTTTTACTTTCGGTAACGAAGCAGATATTGAAGAAGAGGCTGAAGCTTTATTGTTGAAAGGAAGCAAGTTCAATACCTGATATTAAAAAAAATAATAACCAAAAGAACCCCGAAGTTTTCATGATGGATCTTAAATTGATAACTGCCGGATATTGGAGGGGTCACCACTTTCGCGAACACCTATCAAGGAATGCGGCAGTACAGTCTGGCGGGGAAATTGCCGGCAGTTTGTCATCCCGCCTGAGTATGTCCTTGTAAAAATAAAAAGCGCACACGTTTAAGTGTTGATGAGAGGGATGGGGTGAGGTAGAAACTAAGGAATGACGGGAAGAGGGCTTGAGGGGCAAAAGGAGTGTGATGAAAACCGTTCCTGCTGTAACTTTGATTTGCGGCTATAAGGGAGATCAAATGAAGCACCTCATTAAGATCCACTCAACTTTGTAATGACGCCAATTACAACGATTAGATATTCAGTTTGATCAAAATAGATATTCTTGTTGATTTAGTAACACTTGACAGCTTTAAGTGTTATAACTTATCTACAAGACAATATTTGCAAGCCAAGCAAGAGCTATGGCATGAAATGCCGTTGGTACTTCACAGAGACATCTTTAAAATCCGTCCAATGAAACATTGTCCATTCCTCATTTGCAGGTAATACAGCGAACAGCATCTAATTGAGATCAAGATCTGAGCTTTGACTAGGCCCAGGTCTTTCCAGATCTTCATTCTCACCAAATCCTTGGTGAATGTACTGAAATGTTTTGGCCAATTGAGATATTGTGGGATCTAGTTCTGGTCCAGTTTCCACATTTCTACGGATGGTCTCAGATTTTTCTCAAGCGCCTTCTGATTCATGGTTGATATGATGATGTTTCCTGGGACAATGCAGGTTGGCACTAAACATTTCCTCTCCTCTGATGCCCACACCATACTGTTTCATTCTCATCTGTCTAGTGGACATTATTCCACAGGTTCACTTTGGCAAACATTGGTCTGGTCTTTTTAAGGGCTCTTGCATGCTTTCTCTAAACTTTAGACATGTCTTATAGAAAGTATAAACATTCTATGCATGAAGTCTCTTTATGATTGTACCGACATGAACTTTCTCTTCCTACTCGATTTGACTAGATTCTCATCTCCCCTCAGTGCTTGATCTGGGCTTTCCCACATTGAAATGGATTTCTCCAGTGGAGTCCAGTGTTTACTTCAACCGAACCGAAACCCACGTTTGATCGGCATCAGAGTTCGATTGCACATTCTCTCCTCGCCAAGCGAAGCAGACTTTCTAGGCAAATGGACTGGAGTTGGATTGAAGTGGACTGAAGAGGATCGGTGGGAATGAACCCTAAGATGACTCTTATCCTGAACTTTGGCAAAACTTGGTTTTCCCTTGAGATTCTAAAATGGATTCCATAATGTACTTTTTTTAGGCTGTAGCTTTAGGAATCAGGAATCTTTGGACTATTTAGTAATCAGGAAATAGTCCAAAGACTTGATGCACCTTGGTTGAGTAAACCGCTTTATATTGAATAACGTTGGGATTCATAGTTAGAATAGTTAACCCTCTATGGCATGGCGTTGCCCTCAGGCAACAAACCACATAGCTGTACCTCACATTGCTCCTTTATTTTATTTTTTGGGGGGCATGATTTTTGACATATTTTTGTCCAAAAAATAGTTATTTTATGAATATAGTTTTTGTTTGATTTGTATTTCATTTCTCATAATCAGTGTAGACAATCTTGGTGTTCTAGACCAATGTTACCCTGAGGCAACAAACCCAAATCTGGTTCCAGGAGGTGTCAGAGTCCGATTTTATGATTGACATGTAATTAGGGACCACCAAGCTCCCAAAGAATGCAGGAAAATATTTCTTCCCCACAAAAATAAAAAGTCATGCCATAGAGGGTTAAGGGTCGATATAAAAAAATCCAGTTTATTCTCTGTCAGCCACCCACTCTATCCCCATAGCATGCTCTCTCTCTCTGCTTCCATGTCATCCTCTCTGCCTCCTGCATTGGTGCATCCCTGACACTGACCAGAAATAATGAGGTCCTGACTAGTCCGACGCTGGCCAATTTCTGTGGCTGGTGGTCAGCAGGAGCTGGATTAAATGAAATTATACTGCAGGAATGTGGGCATCGGCCTGGCTGTTGTCTCACCATCCGACTCAGGTTAAGGGTGTTGTTAGACCTCCAGGCTTTTGAGTTACTCCTCCAAATCAGTGCTGTCAAAAACGCACGGCTGTCGCTTTGGAAAAAGTTGCAATGCCACAAAAATTGAAATGTAGGAAAAGTTTGAGAAGATACTGAAAAGTAGTTTCTTTTTGTGTGTGGGTGTGTGTGTGTGACTGAGCACAGTTTTTCCAAGGTTTAAGCTGGCTTAATAAATACAAAAGGCAAGAAGAACTGGCAGGAGGACAAATGTATTGAGGTGTGCGACAACTCTGTAAGGAATGATAAAGAGACACGGGGAGAGACTGGTGATTTTACTGCACCAAGGCCGACGTGCTTCGATTTATGGGCACAGATTTGCGTGTGTGTGTGTGTGAGTCTTCCTGCACTGCTGACCTTGTAAAACTCCTAAAATCTGTTTGAATTCATTCAGCGCACTGACCCTGTCCGTTTCCACGGCGTTATTAAGAGACGAGACGCTTTAAGAGGGACTTAAAAGACAATTCAGTCCAGAGATGCTTTTATATAGCGATAAATCTCCTGTCGTCTGTGATCTTCGAGGCGCGCCAGAGTGATTTTGTGATTTACGGCCTCGTTCTTTGATGTGTCCGATTTCTTTCGGAGCAAATAATTTCTTGCTGAGTGTTGAATGATGTTGTAAAAACGGGCTTTACGAGGAGAGGAGCTGCTCGCTGACTCACTGAGAGCAAGCCGTGGCATTTTATGACAAATTACATTTTTGGACGTAAAGGGGATTGCCATCACTTAAAGTTTACTGTCAAATCATCTGTGTAAAGGTGAAAACGGAAGAAACGATTACCTGATATGAAAATGCAAGTTACTGTTAGTCATCACTGTGGTGAGCTGCAGCAGCGTACGCAGAGAGAGAGAGAGAGCACTCGTCATGTTATTAATGCTACATCAAATAATACCGCAATCAATACTTGTCTTATTAGCCAATTCATCAGTCTGTCACCAATTTCATAGGGACCAGAGTTTTATTTCATCTATTGCATTGATCATTTATTTCAATAAGCTCACCTCATCCGAAGACCAAGTAAAAAAATCACACGAGCCTCTAACAGATTCAGTGTATAAATCTATGATTAATCAAACTGATATATGTACACAGAAATTTAATACATGTAAAAAATATGTGTAAAAAGTCATCTGGGGTACCTAAAAGAAAGTTACATTTAATTTATATCCATCTGCAGATTAACAGACAGTATAGTAGCTTACATTGTGCTTTATTTTCTACTAATATCTAGTGTAGTCATCTAATAAATTGAGAAGAACTATACAAACATGCAGTAATATGCTGTATTACTGGCATAGATAGCCATTGACCATAAACACATGGGGTACCCCAAGGCTCAATCCTAGGACTCCTCTTATTTAATAGCTATATGCTCCCACTGGCTCAGGTTGTAACAGGATATAAGATTAGCTACCATAGCTACGCAGATGATACACAGATCTATATTATGATGTCACCAGGTGGTTCTGAACCCATCCAGTCCAACAAACAGAAGCTTAGAACAGACAAATGTGTGGATGTGCCAAAATGTTCTCCAGCTGAACAGAAACAAACTGGACGTGATTATCACCTGAAGAACATTTCCCAGATAAGCGTAAAAACGTCTCAGCAAGATTTAGAGAGACTCATCCGTGTATTTATCTTCAGTTATATGATGATATGAGGACTAAAGCCTCGATATGTGGGTTGTGCTTAACCCCTGCTCCACCACAGCAACCCGTATTCACAGATTTTAGATTTCCACTCTGCTTTGCTTTTTAATGATGTCCAATCTGGTAAGCCGATACAGTTAAAAGTATTTTGCACTTTTTTTTAAAAATCAAATAGGATGTTTTTGTGTTGGCTTTAATATCCCATGTTAGCAGATACATGATCTATTTTTACTGATGTAATCTATTGTGTTTTTACATTAGGTTTCCTTTTCATGATGTCTTGTGAACCCTATAGTGGATAAAATTGCAGCTGGAGTTTCAAACGCCACTTTGAAACGGCTGAGTTTGTCCCAGCAGCCTACTGACGGACGCAACACTGTATCTCTGGATGCAGTCGTGATTCCAGTCAAAGATCACCGCAGGAGTTTGCAGCTTACTTCAAAAAAAAAAAATAATTCAAAGAGAATGTGTAGATGTAGTCAATGAGCACCTCCACTTGTCGGAGGCGGTGTCGCACGGCTGAATAGAGCCGAAGACGCCATTAACGGTGACTGAACGATGCGCACACAGCGCCGCTGCTGAGGGGGAGGCGAGCGCTCTGTTCACAGCACAGCCGAGGAAAAGGAAGAGAAGAGAACACTGGCAGACTGTGACGACAGAGGCACAACCTTGAAACCTTAGGTGGGCGAGAAAGGAGCCTGAGGGGGCTTTATGTTGGTGTGCCAGCGAGGGAGGGAGATCAGAGGCCCGGTGCTGCTCACTGACAAGAGCCTCCATGCAGGGACAAGGACACATGGGACTTCACTTTCTTCCCTCCGCTTCCTGCAAGTGACCTGTGCATATTCACACCTGCAGCACGCAGCTGAACATTGCGGCTCGCGGTTTAAACGGAGACAGAGACACATCTGTCTCGGAGTGTGATATGTCGTGCACATGCCGCCATATTTTTTTTTGCATAATTTCAATTAAATATGGCCGAAGTGACAACGTTCTGCTACGATTCTGCGGGATTTCGTTCTATTTTCGACACGCACGCTACATTTGTTGTTTTCGCCAGAACCTTTGGTTTGTCTCGGAGGATATGAAGGAAGCACATTGTCCTTGTTTTTGATGTTTTGAATACAAACAACGTTTCTGCTGCACTGTTTTCATGGTTTCATTGTCTTCCAGTTCTACCTGTTGGTGACTTTCTTCAGAAGCGTAAATCGAATCTTTTACCACCCCGACGCGTAATTTCATTAGGCGGCCTTGGTCTGCATGTCCACAAACAGAGGATATGCATGCAGGCACACTCATCCCCACTTCTCCCTTTAAGGACAGCATCCGCTGGATGAAAGGTGCAGCTCCAGCTGTGACCCCTCCCTTCTCTCGGTTGTCAAACATCAAAAAGAAGGGCGCTCTCTCCAAAAAACAAAACTCACCCAGGCCTCAGAGAGAGAGTTTTTTTTCTCCTTCTTCTCCGGGAGGAAGGAGGGCGATAGAGAGAAAAGAGAACATGGCTGACACTCTGGCTGTGAGCCTGGTGCCTTATTCATGACCTCGGCGCTCCCCGCGCGTGTGTGCGTGTGTGTGTGTGTGTTGGGTTTCGGTGATTAGCACGAGGATGTTCTGGAGGAAGAGTGAAGGTGCCAAACGGCCGCCTCGAGCGGAGTTACACGAGAAGGAGAGCCGAGGAGAGTGGGTGTTGGTGAGAGACGGAGCGATTGTACGCTGTTGCAATGATTAAGTCATTTCTTATACTCGCCTTTGAGTGTCTTGTCTTTGATGCTGTAAAGGGGAGAAAAAAAAGCCCCTCCCACACAGACATCATTAAGGAACAGAGGATATGTCTCTCCACGTTGGATGCAACGGGGTGAAGAGGTGACGTGGAACTAAGGAGTGTCAGACAACTCAGCCACAGAGATGCAACACGGCAGATTTGTATTGCCATGTTGGCATTTTGTTGGGGGGTAACGCAAACATGTTTAGGGCATTTGGCAAAAGAACAACTCCAGTAATCTGAATCTGACTTGTATGTTGAGAGTTACCACCTGCTAGTTGTTTTTCCCGTTTGAGCTGTGATCCGTGTGAATGCAGCAACTTGCAGACAACTAGCAGCACACAAGGCATGAGACGGCAGATTTGAGTGGAATTGCTTTAAATATATTATCAGTAACATGGAAAAAAACCAACTCATCCATCGATCAGTAGCTTTAATCTTGTCCAAGTGATATTGAGTTGGAAGACCACACCCCTCAACTCCTCTCCAAGAGTTTCCTGAAATGACAGAGCTGCCTCTAGTTTTAATGTATATTAAGGTATAGTTGGTGTTTAAAGTATTTAAAAAGACAGATATCAGTTTCTTTAGAGGAGGTTTCAAGTATTTTTGTTTTTTAGCTATGCTCAGACGCTTGCAATTGCTCGCGAATACCGATGGTCCTCTGAAAAAACAACCAAAACTTTGACAAAGTTCACCACTCTAGCAGGCCGTCACCCAACCAGGAGTCCGCTGTATTTCTACTAAACTTTTGTCATCCAAGGAGTCGAGGAAACACTCAAATACTTGTTCTTTTTATCGTGAGGCACTAATCCAAAGAACCTTCCGACTGTGTAATTAACACCTGCCTTTTATTGCCTCTATATTTGCCTTCAGCTGTTAATAGAGGTACAGATTTGTACCGTTAATTGTCAGCGATGACTGAAGGCTCTTCTCCAACAGCTGGGCCAATGAATATTCAGTTTCTAGTTAGTCACGGCTTGTATCGTCTAATATCTGCTAGAGTTTAATTTACGAGGCGCGTTATATCTAAAAGAGTTGTCTTTGAAAATTAAAATGCATGAACTTAACACCTACCCAAAAATTAAAGCGCTGTAAATACAAACATCCTCCCACAGAGAGCGGTTAGCTGCAAAAGGATGGAATTAGTTGGAGAGAAGGTCAGAGACCTTCAGCAGTGATATAACCTGCAATAAGCAGCAGCAGTGGGAGGACCAGCAGATTGTGGCGGCAAAAGAGCCGGCGAAGTAATTCCCTATGGGGAGATCATTTACAGCAGAATGTTTACTGATCCAAAGATCAGGTATGGAAATAATATGTTTGGAACAAAATTAGCTTAACTGCAGCTTGGTGAGAGTTTGAACATTTAAAGTGGTTGGAGAAGTATGAATGCAAGCTTAAAAGGAGATGCTTAACGTGAACAACAACTCTTTTGATTTCTGCTTGAATTTTAAATGTGGTGGGTGAATGTGCGCACCCTGTAGAGGGAGAAGAAAGTGGCATTTAAAGAACTACGTTTACTTTTGGCCCCATGCGAGTTGACAGCCCGTTTCAGCAGCTCCCACTCACTGAGATTTTTCTCTTTTTTTTAAATTTACATTTAGACATGCTGTTTCTGTTGCTCACACAATAGAGTTGACGGGTTTTTGCGGACAACTTGGTTTTTTAAAATTTAGATCTGTTGTTTTTATACCGGACTTGTGTCCAGAGACGGTGCGAGCGACCACACGCTCATTGTCTCCTCCAGGGATCATCCGGCCAAGACACTAAAGTTCAAGAAAGTGCAGGTTCTTCATTCTTAACCAACAGGGGCTCCTGGCACAATAACGTGTGTCTCCACTGGAGCAGCTTTAAGCGGTTCAGCAGTTCAGCAGACTGCATTCCTTGCTTGGTTTCTAAGTTCATTCTGATGCAACTTATGTAATGAGAGAAGAGTCTTTTCCAAACTAACAATTCTTGTTCATCTTCTTTCTGTTTGTCCTGCCTTCATCTTTAGCATTTAACAGGCTAACTTAGTGCCATGGAGTTCAAAATGGAGCTTTTTGTAGTTTCTCTGAGAAAATGACCTTGAACCCTTTCCCAGATTGATGGGCGACAACAATCGCTTCTCTAAGGTTTTTCCATCCTGGCATTGCATTAACACACACCTGACTGTTGATGTCAGTGGAACATTTCTTCTCCCTTTGACCGTATAGCATGTAAAATTACAGAATAATGACCTCTGAGATCATCTTTAGATCCAGCTACTCAAACCTCGAAAGTCTCCACTGGCTTCCATGTTCTCCTTTTGGATGACATGATGAGGAGATGGAACAGAGCATGGCTGTTTTGTTTGTCCTTTCTTTACAGTCAGGAAGATCAAAAGGAACCTGATGTCTTGACGCTGTTGGTTCTCTGTGCCGTCAATATGAAAGACTCCCAGACTGACAGACACAAAAAGGCTTTTTTGGATTTCATGCAACTGGAGGAAGCTGCCTTTCTTTCAGAATTTGCCACATGACATTGACGGAGCGCCTGTCTGCTGCAATGACGTGTTAGTCCACACGTGTGCACTCGCAGACACAACCGGGAGTGTGTTCAAAGGTTCTGACGACATCATTAGTGTGTTTCTGTCTCCGTGTGTTTCGTCTCCTTTCTTCAAGCTCTTACCTCTTTCACCCAAATCTCTCCTTTCTTTGCGCCGGTGTCTCTCCTGACGGGAATCGCTGGGAAACGGGTGGAAAATTGCAAACATCAAACATTCCCCCTGCTGCATCCCAGGAGAAGATCAATGTGCCGGAGTGGAGATAATGCACATCTACAGGGTGACAACAGATGACTGAGTCTCAGTCTCTGCCCTTGTTGTACAGTGTTCATCCCGGCGGAGCCCCCAGTAAGTGGTAATCCCACAACTACGAGCCACGTCTGCAGAAAAAAATGGTTTTCATTCATTTTTCCCCCTGTCATGGTAAATATAATGGAGCTTTGATTACAGGATGTTCACACAAAAACAATTTGCACGTCCGTCATACACCTTTTAACCTCCATTTGGATGCAGCTGCCATCAAATCCAGTGTTATTATCCCATTTTCAGTGCTTGAGAGTGCATTTCGTTGTGTCCACACACAAACCACAAAATCTCTGTAAAGACCAGATGTATGACATTAGTGAGCGATAAAATCTGGTGAAAACAATCCAATGCCACCTTCTGTGTTTGCAAATTCAGGCAGATCTTTTATCGCTTAAATTTTGAAAGAAAGCTAAGAAATGCACAAAAGATAAAGAGAGGATGGACTAAACAAAGGGTGCTGGAAAAAAGAAGAAGTAAAAAATTGGTGCTCTTCACTTCTGGGCCTCGTGCCCCGTTCTCTCCATGAGAGGGGGGCCTCTGATGAGGTGTTGATTGCCTGTGGGCACGAGTGGTTTCTCCAAACACTCCAAAAGTGGCCTATCCTCTGATTAGATTCAAGTGTTATAACTGCAAATAGGCCAAGACTCTCATCCGTACATAACAGCATTGAGATAGACCCGGAGACAAGGGCTTTCATTAAAACGCTGTCTTATACGTGACTTGTTCCAACCCAAAGGTGATTCTGCGAACAGTACAAGTCGTTCTTATCGAAAGCAGACATGTGTTTTGCTGTATTCAGTTGTAGTCACAGCAGAGCACTGATACAGCGTCGCAGGGCTATTTGTGGGTCGCTGCAAGAATCAGGACTGGATGATGCTAAGAGCTACTATGCCAGATGTCCTAAGAGACTGAGAAAAGCAGTTAGGTTAATGCGAAGCTGCAGGTAGAAGAAAAGTGTCTTATCAAACCATGTCCTGGATTTAACGTCTCTGTATACATACTCGAGCATAAATAGGTTTTGGGTTGTATCAAGATCCTTGGTTTGAATCACAGATGGGGGGTTTCTGCATGGAGTTTTCATGTTCTCCCTATGCATGTGTGGGTTCTTTCCAGGTCCTCCAGCTTCTTCCCAGTGTCCGGGAGAACGATCAGGTAACCGGTTGACATTTAGTATGATTGTTTGTGCATGGTTGTTGTGGCCCTGTGAAAGACTGGTGACCTGTCCACGGTTACCCCACCTCTTGCCTAATGACTGCTGAAGGTGGACCTGATCCTACAAAGATAACAGTGTATTGACGATCATCAAACTGATATGTTCTTCTGATTGACGAGGAGTCTAAGGATCATGATGTGTTAGCTTCTTTTGCAACCAGACGACTTTGCCATCTGGCTCTTAATACATATAAAGGGGGGGAAACATGCGTCATCCCAATGTTTGTATTCCAAACCAATGCAAGCCACCTCCAGTTGACCCAGCACTTCATCACTATATTGTCACATAACACCTGCTGTGGAGTTAAGAAGTGTAGAGATGGTGTGACAGCTACAATAGATCCTCTTTGCTGAACAGTAGGTTCACAATCATGTACCAACATGCAGCCAACACAAGCCAAAATGCCTCTCGTCTTCAAAGGTACAATCACGCACACACACACGCAATCACACATGCTGTCTGTCATGCATTTACAGGCATGCAGACGACACATGAATATTTAACAGGCTTCAGTCTGCATGCGTTCCATATATGTCACCACGAGAGTCTCGAGAGCTGGTTGTAGGGCAGGGGGCTGATGAGCAGAGTGTGTGTGTGTGTGTGTGGTGGGTTCCAAGTGGCCATCTTCATATATCATGTAGCTCCTCCTTTGCCAAGAGCGCTACTTCTGTCAAGTGTGCGTGATGAGCACCCACAAGACCTTTCTGCACTTCACCCCATCATCGGCGTGTGCGCGTGTGCGTGTCTTTGGAGAAGAAGAAAAGAGAGAATGTGGCAGGGGGAACATCATCTGCTGAGTGAGGAAAGCAGGTCAGTAGAGCAGGTGGGACTGCTTGTGTTTGTTGGGTGAAGACCTGTTAGAGCGTTGGAGTTTGCCAAAGTTTTGGTTGTTTTTGTGGTGGATCATTGGTTCAGCGGGAGGTTAGGGACCACAACTGTTATCAAAAATAGACAAATACTTAAGACCCCATCTAAAATCTCTTAAAACTGTCTATTTTAATAGTTTGAGCACTAAATGCACCTAAATATCCATGTATACCTACAGTGTGAACTGTCTTAGCAGAAGCTAAGATGTACAGTCTTCATTATATCAACTTCTCTGGGTTCTGCCAGTCAGCACCAAGGAAAATAGCATGGTGCTCCTGAATTGAAATCCCAAAGATGTACTATTTCAGCAAAGTTTCTTTCAGTTTCTGTCCCCTACAGTGGCTCTTTTATTCCTCCAGCTTCTTTTCAAACGTGCTCAAGATCAGCAGCAACAGCCGTGTGAAAGAAATCCCAGTCTTCTGCTTTTCCTCTCCAACGTCTCATGACATCACAAGTGTGAGACATCACGCTGTGGGCGGACATGAGGTGATGAACCGCTGTGAGCTGCTGTCAGCCTCTGCATTTACACACCAAGCCAACCAGTCGGGCCTTGGCCCGTTTCTGGCTGTTTCTCTGCATCACAGAGGAATCTCACTGTCTGCATCAGGAGCCTGATGGTTTCTATACCCTTCATGTTGAGATCGAGTGGATATTTAGTCAAAACGTAGCTTTAATCATTACAAAGTTCCATTTGATGATTTTATGTGTTTGGAGATAAAATCCAAACCAAACAAAAATAAATTCTCCCCTTAAACCACTAGCTGGTTGTGTCATCCATGGGGGCAACAACTGGTGCTCTTCCTTTTAGAATGGTTTCATTCAGCTACACTGGAGTCATTTATACAGGAAAGGTCACGTTAAGGTCATCCTACAGGATTGTACTTTGATTTATGTCTGGACTTTGACTTGACCACTCCCATAACCTTTGAGCCATTCACAGGCATGCTTTGGATCATTGCTCCGTCACAAAACTCAACTGTACTTGAGCCAAAGGTCACAAACTGATGGCTAGATCCAACCAGCCAACCAACCAGTCAGCCAACCAACCGTTGGATGCTAACATCAGCGATGGAACTCTTTGCAGCTGTTTGAAATGAGAGACGCTCACTCTCAGTCGGCTGTTGCAGGCACAGTGGTGCCCGGCGATTGCAAAGGCTAACTTAGATCTTGTTTATATCCACCACTGCCCTTCATGGGATCTCAGATTTTTCCAACCTTCAGAGAGTTCTTTCAACTGGTTGGTCTGGTCCCACATACTGCCCTGGAAACGCAAGTTTCACTGCATGATGTCCAGGGTGTTGCAGGTCATATGGTTGCAAAAGTAGAAGTGCTTTAGTTTGCTTTATTTTCAAATGCTTTTTTTACAGATATTAATAGCTTCCCCACCAATGATCCCCACTGTGTTACAACTACTTTGCTTTCCTTGGCGACTTTAAAAACGCCAAGGAGTAGAATGTTAGCAAATGAGAATCAAGGCTTTAGTTTTCCAAACATGGCCATTATGATTTAAAAACAAAAAGTAAGATTAAATCAGAAAAACAATCAGGAGCTTGTAAGCTACTTAAATATCCCACATTTATATTTCCTGCAGATCTCAGCCTTTCAGTCCTCTTGGCCACAGCCAGTCACTGAGCTCAGCGCTGAATCTTATTTGCATGAGAGGTGAGGGGGCTAATGCTTTTCATAAAACACCAAACGGAAGTGATATATGTAAATTCGGATTTAGGGGATAAGGCTCCCGTCAGCTTCAATAAGTATTATTGCCCTTGTGTGTGGGGGTGTGTGTGTGTGTGTTTGCACGGTTCCAGCCAGTCGCTGTATGCTAAAGAAATCCATATGAATTAGCCCTGTAACCGTAATATAACTTCAACTGAAGCCAACCTCATAACGGTATACTGAAGTGTGGTTCAGTGTGTGTTCCATATGAACATATGTTCATACACCCCGGAGGTAAATAGCTCCCTACACTTCTAAATCACACCTAGAGCCGGTGGAGGACTGCAGGCCAGCGGGCTCCGTGTCCGAAGCTGATAGTGCCGCTTCACGTCTCAACCTACGTCTGGCTTCATGTCGCCCAGCATCACGTTCCGCACGGCGCCGGGGGACGGGGCGAGGCGCTGATAAGGCGTGGAGAGGTCAGTGCTGTGGAGAGATAGGGCGGCGACATGCAAACCAAGCCAAGCGTGAACAGCTTCTTACTCGCTTTCATTTCCGCCTCTCCGTCCTTCTGGCCATCCTCAGTGTGGGCCTTGTTATCTGCCGCGGCTCTAATGTGCTTCTCTGCACTCTTGTTTAGGTGCGACTCTGCCGTTTTCTTGAAATAATTTCCCTCCCCATTGAGGTCTGCAGAGCCTTCTTTTCATCGGGAACAAAAAAAAAAAAAAAGTAAGGATGAGTCGAGGTAAAGCCTCGGCATTGATTTTACTCCCACTGCAGCTGTCCTTGAATATAGATGACTGTGTCTCAACCCACTCATGTCTGCAAGGGTCCCGGAATTCTTTATGCCCATCACTGTGAGGATCTACTTCATTTTCTGAGCTCACCCAAAGCTGCATTTCTCAAGACCTCAACATCAGCCTCATCACTCAAACTCACTCTGACACCCAAAAAGGGGAACCAAACCAGGAGAATTTGATCCGTGGGAGCAGGTTCCTTTAATCTTTCCCCCTCCCCAACCAATCTTTCAGGGCTGGGACACTTACTGTACAACTCACTCATCTCCAGCAGTGAGCTTTGATTCTCTCGCTCCCCTCTGCTGATTTCGCATAATCACACCGTAATGAGGTTGTTCTGCGGTTGCGCCGGCGTAGTCCCGCTGCCCAGCTAGCTTGTGTGTGCATGTCAACGGGCGGAGGAGCTGGTGAAGGAGGGAAGAGGTCTGGAGCCTTCTCTACTTTGAGAGCACATTTGTTAGAAATACAATTACAGAGGCGCACAGAAGCATATCAGGCCTCACAATGATTTCTCCATTCTCCAGCCGGTGGAGCGGCTAATTTCCTTAGCAGCTAAGTACTTATAGATTGGTGTGTAACAGAAGCTCGTGAAGCCCGGCGGACGAGGGCAATGTATCGCATGATTGTTTCTGGGCCATATCTGACTTGTATTGAAGGCTGCATTAACATGTAGCGCTCTGATTAAATAAACATCGAGGAGTGGGTGGTCCAACATTTACTGCAGGCACAAATAGATGTCCGTAAACGTATTCACACCCCTATTTTGTCATGTTTCATGTGATGATTTGTTCAGAAATCAGTATTCATTTCCATTCAGCCCACTTTACTCTGTAATCTGGAAATCAAATCCAGCTCCACCAATTGTCCTTTGAAGTCACCTTATAACTGTAATGATTGTAGTTTAGTTTAGCTTGGGGTTCATCCTGTAACCAAACACTCGCGCCATCTGTCTCAGTCACCTTGCCGTTGTGTCCTTGGGCAAAACACTTCACCTGCTTTGCCTGCTGGTGGTGGTCAGAGGGCTGAATGGTCCATCTACCCCACTGCAAACCTTTAACTATTATCTTAAATAACAAAATCTCAGTTTAGAGTTGTTAGCACTGTTTCATTTCAGAAGAAGATCCTAAACTGAAACATATTCCTTGATCCTGCGAGGCTCTCTGGGAAATCCATATTTCTCCCACAGTCCAAAAAGAACCAGAGGTATGGAAGGTTTCTTGGTCCCTTCAAGTTTTACCTAGGTGTATATGTGTGTCTGGAATGTATTATTTTCTAGGGCCCATTTTACCAACAGATACTATGTTGGGAGGACCTACTTCTTTTAATGGGCCCCCACTTCTTCCATAAGAAGAACCGCTGGTTTTAGGTGTAGAGTTATGCATGTAGTGGTATTGGTTAGGTTGAGGTTTAGGGTTAAAGTACATCTTTCTGTTCACAAAGTTCTTGTGAAACAGAAATATGTACTCTGTGTGTGTGGGATTGCTTGTCTTGTGTGTCCAGGTGTTGCCCTGTGGTGGACTGGCAGCAGAGACCTGCCAGGGTGTGCCCCCCTTCATGCCCACCTGGGATAGACCAAAGGTATATGTACCTTCAGGATCCAGCCCACTTTGACCACTTATTGGATTTCTCTTGCTGGGCAAAGATGCCTCTGAAAATCTTGGGTGCAAGATGCTGGCAGGTAAAGTGCTTGTGGAACCCCTTAATCAGGTTGCAGTAGGCGAACAGATGACGGACTTATTAACTTATTAGACTTAGACTCCCGAGTCCAAAGCTGATAGTACAGCTTCACATCTCAACCCACGTCTGATTATTCAAATGTGTCCCTGAGTCAACAACACAACAAAATGTTAGTTTTATGACTATCAATAAGTTACATATCTATTCCTGGATATTCTGCCGAACCTTAATCCAGAAAGTTAAATAAGAAAAACAATTCCAAGTTTACAGGCTGATTAAAATCTATGTGGATTTTTTAACGTCCGTCGCAATTTTCCAGTTATCGGGAGTTACAGCAATAAACAATTGTAATGTTCACATTATTGCTTACTCAATTCCCTTTTGGGTGTTTTTACTCCCAGTTCAACTGTATCAATGTTGCTTCACAGCCGCTAAAGATGTTGTTACAAATGTGGTTTTAAAATGGTGTGGGACACTCATTATACCGCTCAGTCATTAACAAACACTGGGATGTTGGCATGAATTATTTGGTGTCCCTAGCAGGCCTTCTCGGGATATTCAGGAGGAGGGGTGTTGCTGAATCAATAGCCATAAGGAGCCTGGCTCCCGTTTGCTTTCAAGATCCACAGCCGAAGGAGCCAGTCATCAAAAGTTAATGAGCTATTTAGACCACGCTGTTTCTCCGGCTCTCTGCTGAGAAAACACTGCCGAACCGAGGAGAACAGAGGCCCCGGCACATGTGTGGATGTGTTTTGAATGCTTTATGCGTCTCCTATCTACAGAGGGAGATCGGGCAGCCGAGCCAGAACAAAGCAGTGCTTATCATGAATGTGCAGTTGTTGGCACATTGTTCGCTTCAAATGCTTTACATGGGTTGCAACCCTTTTATTCAGCCGGTTATGGACAAAACAGAGCTGCTATTTGACGGTTCAGCTGCTCAGACTCGGCAGCGCATTATTCCAACTGCATTTATGATCTTAATCCAACTTTTTCCCTCTTGCTCTTGAGTTTCAAGTGAGAAGCGATGCACATCAAATAAAACCGCAGTAGTCATGCTCTCCTTTTGCTCCAGCCCTCCCTCGTTTTTTTACCCATGAGGCATGACGCAGGCAAGCCGACATTTCACCTATGAATGTCTCCCTGGAAGCCGGTCTTGTTTAGGAAATGGCACTACAACCATTTGAGGACGAGGCCTTTATTCCCAGAAGGCCAGTGGGAGAATGGGACGTTTTATTTTCTATAGCAAAGACAGTAATTACCTCCGAGAATTAACCTTAAAATGAAACATCACCCAACAGAGTGGTAAAATACAACCCACATACATATATGTACATATAACCCCACTGGCAAGTCCCATCAGTTTTAGAAGAACGGTTTTATATAAAGTGAACCTTCTGGTTCAAAAATCTGCCCGATCACCATGTCAATCAAGCAGAATTGAAAGGTTGAATCAAAGGGAAGTGAGCCAAACAGCACATAGATTATTTTTTTTCCAGGGTGGACCCCAGTTGAAGGCTTTATCTGCACATTAACCTCCAACTCCGTTTGAAAACCCCCAGAGGACGTCAAACACAACCAGCGAGTGTCATGATGTGGTGTGGTGGAAGGCGGTGAGGGAAGCGCAGCAGACCCAGGTTGAAGTGAAATGACGATTTAGTGGTGAGAAATATCCAAAAGATCCAAAACAGTCTGAAGCACAATCCAGACAGTCCACAGCCAGGCAGAAATAGGGCTCAACACCGGTAGCAACTGGGGATACGAAGGACGGAGAGACTAGCTCCACAGACGTGCGACAGACAACACTGACTAGGCAGTTTAGACAAGGACCCTACGAGGAACCAAGAACACAGGTGGGGTTAAATACGCAGAGGGTAATCACAGAAACGAGACACACCTGGGAATAATCAAGGGGGGACAGGACAGCACAGAGACTCAGAAACTCAAAATAAACAGAGAAAAAACACAGATCCTGACACTGAGGCCCAATTGGTCAACTTTAGTTGTCTGGTCTCTACCAGGCTGCCTTGATGCTAACCTTTCCCTCATTTGGAGGTTTTCCCACAAATATTAATCCACTTTGTCCACAGCTCACCTCGCTGTGGACAATAACTCTGATGTCCCAGCGGTTTTCAGTTCTTAAATCTCCCGGTTGGTTCCTGAACATCGTAACAATTTCCTTCTGATTGAGAGTGTCTGTTTGGCTCTTTTTCCAGACATCGTCAAAGAGTTGACATCTAAATAATTTGTATTTAGGTACAATTGTTGATGATTTTGAAGTAGAGATGGTTTGTTGAGAACAAAGGGAACCTTTTTCTATGACAGAAATTAAAGCGTGCCGAACATAGCCAAAAGAGACAAGTGTACATGATATGTAGTTTTAAGGTCGAACAAAAAAAAAATCTCAACTTACTGGCTAAAATATTAATTAGAAATTAAATTTACGGTCCATTTTAGTCTGCAAGAGGTTGAAAAACACGCTTTCCTGGCCAAAGCCCAAGAGGGATGTTCGGTCACTGATGAGCACTCTCCACAGGACTGGAGCAACAGCCACTGAATTATTGAAGATCGCAGCGTCCCTAAGGTGAGGCTCCGCATGGAAGTCTTCCGTCTTCGGGCCTGACAAAGAGAGAAGAAGGCTCGATGAAACATGGTGGGGCGCTTACAAGCCATCCGTCACGGTCCCTCCCCGCTCACATGGAGACGGGATTGGATTTCCGACCGGCGGGGATTTGTTGTGTCAGGAATGAGAGAGAGGATTGAGCAATCTCTCAGCGAGATGGCGTGATAAGAGTAGCAATGATTGTTCCTGGAGTTTTCTAAGTATAACATGTTAATTATCTGCTTGTAAAGATGTTTTGCTGTGACTTGCATATCTGTGCAAGTTATAGGTGTGAGACTGTGGGGCTTCAGCCTGACCCAGCGCACCAGTCCTAATACCATCACAAGTCTCCTCTGGCGCCTGCATCATACTGGCCTTTTCCTCAAGCTGCACATGAAACATAAAAACAAGCCCCAGCTTTTGATTTAGACATGGATGTTTTGCGCTGACACACAAAAAAGTGAGTGATCTGGTAAGACAGGATGGGTTATTTGTATTTATGATGGCGATGTTGTTTCTACACGACTTAAAGGGGCCTTGCAAAAGTTTTCCGCTCCACTTTTGTCAAGTTAGAGCACGCAATTCGGTGTAATACGTTGAGATTTTATATGACCCGCTGACACTTGTGAATAATAGTGAAGTGGACGTCAAACTATGTTTCCAAAATGCTTAACAATGGGACAGGTGCAGTGCATTTATAATGACAGGTTTACCCCTTTACTCTCAGACCCATATATAAAATCAGTGCTTTTTTTATACATATACTGACTAAATAATCTTTTTATTTTAAAATTTTGAATTCCTCTATGTTCATTCCCACTTAAAATGCCTCAAATACACAATTAAATTGCACTTTTCAAACATGAGATATGTAATTTATTATGCTCCTGACTATTGGTGCTTAGACTTTTTGTTTATTTATTTATTTTTGATCATTTCTGTGTTTTCTTACATCATGTCATTTTAGTTTGTTCCTTGTGTTAGTTCACGTATTGTCATTCTTTGTGTTTTTGGATTTGCTCCATCAGATTTTAGATCTCTTGGTCTTTAATCTCTTGCTATTTGCAAACCGAAAATGTCTCGACCATCAAAAAGTGTCTAGTTTACCTTTCAAATTAGATGAGTAAAGAGGAAACCTTTGCTCTCTATTACTAACCCTTCCCTTAAAGCTCTAACTCATGGAAGATAAAGCAAAGAAAATGAGTGAAAATTCATAAAGAATAAGTTCTAAATCAAACAAAAATGTTTCCATAGGTCTTAAGCATCCCCTGTAATTCCCATTTTGTCTTAATGTTTTGAAATGCTTTGTTCTTCTTATCGTTTTAAGAATCCTTTATTTTCTATCTAATTTCTCCCATATTTCCACACACGTTCTCTTCTTTTTGAACAGCCACAGCCAACTAGACAAACACGAGCGCAAACACCTTTCCCCAGCTCCCTCCGCCACCCCGCCTCTGTCTCCCATGTGGGTAGTTGCATCAGGAGCCTCTGACTGTTGTCATGGAGCGCAACATCCCCCAAAGGCCTCGGCGGGATCACGCAGCCTTCCCTTTGCCTCCAACAGGCGACGTAAAAAAGCACCCTGCCAAGCAGCCAGCTGCCTTCCACAGGTGTTGTCAACAGGCAGCGGAAACAAGGAGGGGAGGCAGGGAAACAAACACAGACAGACCCTCTTCCTACAGATGCTCGCCGTGTCGGGTGCGTGTTTCTCGGCACGGCCCCTGCTTACCTTCGCAGTCTGCAGCTGCATCGCTCCCGATCGCGTAGCAACCCCAGCTGCCGTCATCATTGGTACCCACAGGAGATTTGGCAGCACGCAAACACTGGCTGCATGGATGCACAACCAGCAGGCTAGAAAGAAAGCTGGCGCTTGGTCTAGAACAGCACTTTCACCAGTCAACTTAAGCGTCTTAAAGGAGAGCCGATGCTCAATCTGACGGTTTGATCCACATTGTTGGGCCGACGTTAGGAGACAGTACCTGTCACTTCAGAGAAACCAGTCACAAAACACACCCAAGGTTCATCTTGGGATGTAACAATGGAATACAAGCATCCCTTCTGATCCCTTCGCTGAGGTCACATTGCGATGAAACAGCAAGTCACCACGTTAGTTGCAGCATACTCAAACTCAGTTATGTAGGATTATTGCGGCAATGTGTCTTGTACACCGCCCAATTAGAGGCTTCCTGAAACTAGCTAGGAGAACCGAGGATCTCTGGCAACACCCTAGAGTCCCTGAAGAGGACTTGGTAAATGTAGGACGGGTGTTTTGAAGCAGAGGGCTTGGTTTAATTTTAGACCAAAATTGCAACATTTGTATGAAAACCTCTTTAGAAGACACTGAGGGAAATTTTCATCAGATGACCGTAGGATTTCTCTTTTGCCTTTGTCAAATGTACCAAAGAACACAGAGGAGGCAGAAGACCATGTTGCGCTAAGACAGCACCAGTCCACGTCCTGCTTGTGGAGGAGTCTCTGGTCCGCTTGGCATTCACATATGAACCACACCCGAGTTCAGTTCGACCGAGCCGAGACCGAGGTTTGTAGGAGGACTAGGTGTTGTTTTTGTCGGCATCAGAGCTCATTTGAGCATTCACAGCTCCAAAAGCAAACTGGACTTTCTAGGTAAATGAGCTGGAGTTGGATTAAAGCAGACTGAACTGGCTGGTGTGAACACACCTGCTGAAACGTCAACAGCAGGCTACAAGAGCTACTGTAGATGTCGAGTGGGTAGAAGGGTTGTTTTGTAATCAGAATGTTTCTTCTGGATGGAAGAGGATTTAGTTCACCATTGTCAAAACCTTTTGCCCTGAGGGGCAAAATCCCCAAACACTCCAGCACCCAAATCTTCAAGCTCTAAACGTAAATGTCGCTTGACGTATGTGGTTCGTAGAAAATCGAAAGTCATAGATTGGTCACCACAAGATGATGAAACCATCAAAATCTTTACTTTAAAGGATGTCGCATATTCAAAGTAAAGGATCAGACTTTGTCTAACAGAAGGCAGAATGCTTGCCTACCATAGTAATGTGTGCAGCACAATTAAAGAGCCAGGACAAATAGATGCAGACAGACTGGAATCAGCAGTCAGCTAATAGTCGGAATGGGGCAGTCTGCTTCCTGAATTGTTAATAAACCCTCTCGGAGACAGATGGGTTTGATTGATTGGTGCAGACCTGTAACAATGTGAGCTTTATTTCTGCACTCAGACTCATTTACCTTTTCTGTCTGCTGTTCAGTTCCTCCTTCTGCAGCTTTATCAGCAGCGGCTCCCAATAAGCCCTGACGAATCTATGCTATGGAGTCCAAACACCACATCCATCACTGGTTCTCACCAGGAAGAGTCATTTTTACATGGGTGTTTGCACACTGTAGATTTTCATCAGCTTCTGTTTGAATGGCTGTTGTGGACGATAACCATCTGTGTGTGTATGCGGGCGGGCGTGTGTGTGTGTGTGTGTGCTGAGATGTTCTAAATGGGTATGCATGTCCACTATGCTTTCTTTATCACACCAGGCTGCAGGATAGCAATCGGTTTTTGCTTGCGCTCTTGCCTGGTAGATAATTATCACTTGGCGTGTGTGTGTGTGTGTGTGTGTTTGTGTGTCTGCATGTTTTTTTCTATTTGTCTGTGAGTCACGTCTCAGACAGACAGGTAAACACACCACCTCTCATCTTGTTGACTTCACCTAAGCTTCCAGATTGTATTTCGACAGCGCCGATCGTCTTGTACCAAATCCTGGCATCCTGCGCCAGACACGACGCCTCCAGGATCTTATTCAGCAGAAACGGGACACAGGAGCCAAGAAGTGGCGCAGAATAAAAAATGGACGTGCAGCATGGAGTAGAGTAGTCTTTATTAGAAATGACTGCCTGTTTTTGTGCAGGAAGGTCAGTGTGGATAAGGGGGAAGACAGAGATGTTTAGCAGCAAAGAGCTTTCTAATGTGTTGTCAAGGCCGAGACGAAGACGATAAGATAGCGATCCCTGGCAGCTGCGTGAGTCTGGTTGCCAGAGAGCTTCTCCGGCTAATCTATGCACACCGGAGACGGGGAGCCGAGCAGCCAGGAGATCGTTGAGATGAGCGTGAGGAAATGAAAACGGTCAAAAACAAAAGAAGAACAGTATCCCGGTGGAATATTCTCGGTTCACCCTGAGAACCGAGAATTGAGTGAGAAAGGCCCGTTTAGCAGCCCATCTATCGAAAGCGGCGTCTCTCTACTTTTGAGAAATGCATCTCCTCCTGCAGCCTGGCGTCTCCTTCCTCTCCTCCTTACCTGCTCACCAATACCTTCTCTCATTTCTTTTCTTCAAGCCTCCTGAGCTAAGGCCAATCTGTCTGCTCGCCATCCATCCACTTCATCCCCATCTTCTTCTTCTCTCCCATCACTCCTCTATCTCAGCCGCATTTTTCCCCTCTCACCTTGCCGTCTCGTTTCTCCCTCCCTCGCCCTCCTTCAAAAAGCCTGTTGCTGATTCATCAGGCTTGCTGCCGGAGTGCGCTCCCACTCCTTTCTCACGGCAAGTGAAGTCTCTCTCCAAGGAGGAAGGTAGCCTCTACTCCACTTCGATACCAGCCAGTTATTAATTACTCCCCAATTCCTCATCTGTCTGCAGAGGGAAGTAATTACGCCGCGGCCCGTTTCTCCCCCTTCGCCGGCATCAGAAATGACGCGATAACCAAGAAACCCAAATTACTCCCGCTGATGAGACAATCATTGAGCGAGAGAGAGCAGGCCGAAGATTTTTCAGCCCCACTGTGCTTCGCCCCGTCAGAGTAATGGCGCCTTGATTCAGTCTGGGATGTCTTCCCGACATATTCGCCGGGCGTTTCCAATTTCCTTCTCGCAAAACACTAGAAGATGGGTAGGGAGAGATAGGCAGAATGAATTAAACACGGATTTTCCCTCCGTCTTTCTGGGTGTTTGTTTTTTTCCTTTTCCTTCTCTGCTTCTCTTCGTTTTTTTTTTTGCTCCTTAGAAGAGAGAGCAATCATGAGTTGTTTCCAGCTCCAATCAGCGTTCTGCAGCTGGAGAGGAGTGGTGATGGAAGAGGAACATTAGCACCGGATCCTCGTCTGCCTCTGAAGACAGAAGGAAGGAAGAAGTGAAAAAACAATTAAAGATTCGTTTCTTTTTCAGGCTTCCTGCGTGTCTTTCTTCAGACACACAGGTGTACCTTGACATATTCGGACACTTCCTTCAATCAGTGCCTGGAATGTGCATCATTTTGCCAGAGCAATAAATAATTTCCCATGATGTCTCTTATGATTAAGAAATAGTAGATCCCTAAATGTGGAATTTAGCAACAATTAAGGATTTTATTTTTGTTTTGTTCGTAGGTCAGTCCTGCTAAGCTACTTTGGTCCAAACAAATCCAAATTCAATATGAAAACGCTGTACTTTTTACTTTTATTTGAGTCATTTTATCATGAAGAATTGTAGTTCCACACTTGCGGATTCTATACCCATTGAAAAACAAACACGTTTTAACCAAAAATTCACCAGACACAGGCACATACCTACAGTTTTGGTTAGTTTCATAAGTTTTCTATAGGAAGAAACTGATTTGGAAGTAACTCAGCTCTACAGTAGACTTTTTAACCAAATACTTTTTTAGTCTTACGCGAGTAATTTCCTGGTTGGCTACTTTTTAGTTTTATTTGAGTGCAAAATATGTTGAAGTAGTGCTACTTATACTTGAGTATAATTTTTGGGTTCTGTCTACCTACGTATCTCTGCTTACAAGTTTTTAATATCATGTAAGATCACATCAGGTCTGGCCTTTGGACTAAGCATTTCTGCTTCTACCCTTTCAAACTGCACCCACAGAACTGAACTCCAAAGTCAGGGACACTTTTATTAAAAACGCTAAAATATAACACAATTAAATGGCAAATTAGTTTTAAAGTTTTGCGGGTCATACATTTTTTTTTTTCATAAATTACAATGAAAAGAGAATATGTAAGCACATTACATAGTGCATCACCACACCTTTCCAACAGTGCCAATTAGAATAATGTCTGACCCTCAAATAGCCGCAATCACACAGGTCACGGATGAAGACGGCCGTCATTACTTGTGACCCGTGTGGTCCTGGCTATTTGAGGGTCAAATATTATTCTTAGTACATCCAGATTGTATAAAATAGGTGGCAGAACTGGTAACAGCTATTCAGAGCATAGACAAAATAAAATTCCAATCTCATTTAGTGTTTATTTGTTGTTTGAGATGCAAATTTAGGCGAAGGCAAATTGCTGTCGATTGCGAGCAAACAACGACCAGTTAAGCATTTTGCTAACACCATGAACATGAAGGCCTTTGGTGATGAGTAAAGATCTGCTTTTAGTCATGCTAGTGCCCAAACACACAAAGTTAAAGCCTGTCTTTTTTGTGTGTGTGTGTTTGTTTGTTTTTGCCCTACAGTGAAACCAAAATTCTGCATCTGAACGGATCTAAAATGTAGCATAGACTGCTCCCTAATCATGCATGAAGATCTTCAGATCTTTGTTAGTGTACACTTTTAGAACTTTCCTTAATGAGGGTTTTGTAGACACACTTTCCAAACGAGACATTTCAGAATGCATCAACCTTATCTTTACGACAAAGCTGTCAAACTGCTGTTTAAATTAAGCAAGGGGGGGAAAAAAACTAACTGGCTGGAGGAGCTTTCTATATTGTATTACAGTAGCTGTCAAGTGCTTATTGATTGGCTACAGTGGATAAGGGTGGCTCCGTTTCTGCCAGGCGTGTGTACATTTGACACATGCATGTAGTCAGAGCTGTGCATGAGATCTCACTTAATTTGTTCTACAACTTCCCCTGCTTGGCTTCTCAGAGACTCTTCAGTCCAGCGGGACCAGGATCCTTATAGTCGTCGTCTTTTTTTTTTTACAACCACTGGCTAATGTTGCCATGGGGGAACGTAACAGGGCCATGACGAGACGATCTCATTCCATATGCGGAAGATATGAAGGGGAATTTGTCTGCTTCAGCAGTGACAGGAGCGATCTGTGCTGTGGGTTAGCGCCAATGAAGAATCAGTAGGAGGGAAAAAAAAAAAACCTCTCAGTGTTATTCAGGATTATGGTGTAGGAGCCCATTGAAAATCTAATGGACTAGTCGCATCAAATAGACTTGGTGGGAGCTTGCATGTATGCCACCAAGCACACAAACTCGCACCCCGAAAGAGAAGCCATTACCAGCAGGAGTTGGGCCATTACTCTCTGTCCAGTATCCCAGTGTGTGAGCCCCGGCCCTAATGTCTCCAGTCCCAGAGGGGGTTTCACCGCAGTTTGCTCTTTCTGAATAATTATCAGTCAACCTTGTATTAAATGCAAAGGCCATAAAAAAAACCCTATGATACTTCATTGTGCATATTAAGCACCTATGAAGAGTGGAAGGAAGGCCACCCAGAGACCATTTAACAGCTTTCCAGTGACAACATTTTTGCAAAGCTAAAATGCTGTAATTTGCTGAAGTAAGGGATTGGACTAAAGAGCCTGAACCAGAGTAGCTCCAGTTATGGGAACAAAAACCAGAAAAATACAATTTTCACTGTTCATTTTGAAGCCTTGATTTTCTACAAACCCTTCAAACTACATTAAACCTGGACGTTAGCAACACCTAGCGTCCGGTGTTTGGGATGGCCAGGACTCTTTGACGTTACTGTGGAAAAATCGTTTCTTCGCAGATTTGTTTCAATTTGGAGAGTTTTAGGAATGTTCTGTTTATGAGATTAAAGTGTGTACTTTGACTAGGCCAATTCAAAACCTTCCTATGGATTTCTAAGCCACTGGGGAGAAAATGGCTGGATAACCCAAGTAACTTTGAGCTTCAAGTCACAAACTGATGGCCGGACATCAGAATTTATGGTTTTGATAATTACAGTTCAGATTCTGAATCACCAAACTACCTCTGTGTTTTACTGCGATGATGTTACTTTTACACCAGATACAATTGTGACACCACCTTCTTGGTGTTCGCCGTTTTGTTTTTTGTTGAATCATGCACTTTGACCTTAACCAAAGCAGGCAAGGCTTGGGAAAAGGGCTTGCGGTATATTGTTCTAGATTTGTCTGGACGGGTTGTTAACGAGATCCCGGATTAATTTAGACAGACTGCCAATTTCTGGAAATGTTCTCCACTGTTCCGTGTTTTCTCTGTTCATAAATAATGGTTCTCTGAGTCCTGGATTTCAATCTGTTCTTGAATTAATTTGCATTTGGACCTGATGTGTTGCTTCTTGAGGTGTTCTGTACTACTTTGTGTTGTCCTGTTTAAGGTATTTATTGATTCTGCAGGCCTTTGCATAATCTGGCCAGTGAAAATGAACTGAATTTTTACAACAAAAAAAAAACATGAAGAGAACAATACTTTGTGCAGGAAAATGGCTTTTGAATAGCTGCGAATTGAAGAGACCACGCATGAAATGGTCAAATTGGGTTTCTTAATAACGAAGCCCATAGGCAGCGTTTACGCACATAGCATTTTTAAATAATTAAAATGTTATCCCAGCAGGTGTCAGCTGAACATATTACTAATCTTTTTTCCTGATGTTCCTCGCTGTTTAGTTAGTAACAAAATCATTTACTTTCAACTCCTTTGCCGTCTGTGAATCAGAGACACCATAAGATATAATTTTGACAGCAGAAATCCCTTTTAGGAATAATGTTCCTTTCAGCTTCAGTGGTGACTGGGCGTTTTTCAGAAGCACATATCTAAAAGTGCCATGTTGCAGCGCAGCTTTAAACACATATCAATGCCAAGCCCTCAGGCCGTGTTGGGTGGAGAGATGTGAGCCTGGCACACTAACATCTCCCCCCTCCTTCACCAGTCATAATCTGCGTAAGTCATCCTTGATTAACCCCTGCTGAATGACTCTAATTACAGCCAATTAGCCCGGGCAGAATGAGACGCTCTCCATGCAGATGAACACGATGGAGAGGTGGAAGGAGGGATGGAGGGACAGATCAGGGGGTGTGGGGGTCGGAAAGGAGATGTAGAGAGCTGGAGGGGACGCGTGGGACGGCGGAGCGATGGAGGTGCTCAGGGCACGTGGAGAGTGCCGGGATGCGGCGCGAGGTTGCAGGAGAAATAATGAGGGGATGAAAGAAAGGAAAAAAGCCACAACAGTGCAGTGACTATCCGGCTGTGCAGCACACCAGTCAGGCAGTCATGAGTAAACACTTGTAAGGGCAGATTAGAAGTGATGAAATGTGACTTTATGCCAGGATGGAAACACTGCCGGTGTCTGGTTCACTTGCTCAGGTCGCTGAAAATCAATGCAGTCCTTCTATCAAGGTATTGATCAAATCTGCGCCTTATGCAAGATGCGGTTTTGGAAGCAGAGGCAGCTTCGTTTTAAGTGCCAAAAGCTTCAGTAGTTGCCCGAGGTGTGCCGAGATGGAACATGTTCGAAATATGCCTAAACCAGGAGAATCACTCAGAAAGTTCTAATAACATATCAATACCTGGCAGAATCAAGGAGGAGGATCTGAAAAGAGAATGTTCCCAGAAATACAGCGGGAACAAAAGTCTTTTAGGATTAGCATTTGAGAGAGAAGAGCAATCAAGGAGATAGTTGATGTTTGAAGAGTACAGGGCTTCTGGTGTGGTGTAGCTCTGACAGCACAGCCATTGATTTATTTAAAGGTGAGGACGCAGACCTCGTATTCAGTCTGGAGAGTGAGGTTAATGTGGGCATCTCTTCGGGATCTGTTTTGGACATCCTACAGCGTTTAAATGTTTTTGAATCCTGATGGTAAGTGTTATGCAGGCTAGAGAAGACCAAAGTGTGGAAGAACTAATTGATTTCAGGAATACAGTCGGTTGCTTACGGCAGCAGTTCTGGCAGAGACAGGACCAAATTTAAGCTTTTTGTCCTTTTTCTCTGAAAAACTGACTTTTTTTTACTTGTTGTACCTCTGCAGAGTGTTGCTTTTCCATTTCACCGTGCGAAGGCTTCTACCTTCTTGTAAGCATTGAATGTGACGCCCTTTATTTCCCAGCTGTGTTTCAAATCATTATGGCAGATTTGCATAAATTCATCCACACGTAAAAGTCGTCATCTGTATGGATGGCAGCATGCGCTCCAGATATTAGTGCCTGAAAGAAACGGCTCAAGGTTAAACGGTTGTCTTCTCTTCCATTCCATGCTGGGTTGAATGAGGCCTACAGCTGGACTCAGTGCTGCAACTGTATCTCTTGCTATCCTACAACTTACAAGTTGCCTTCTTGGAATATGAAGGCCAGTTTACTAGACCTTACAGGGTCCTTCAGTTGACAGAACTGTAATTCGTGTTAAGTCGTCTAGATCATAAATGTTGGGTAAATTTGCAGATACTCCAGGGTCCGTTTTGGACTGTCCAGATGACTTGTAACCTGTTAATATATATTTTTTAACTTTTCAGAACAAACTGCACTTCAGACAATGGAGCTGTGTTAAAACCTGACCGGATGCTGGATGTGATACTGCCAACACTTTCCCTGAATTCACAGGGAGCCTTTGCAGATCTTCAAAGCCTTATGGTGCGTTCACACCAAACACGTTTTGAGCGTCAGGCGTGTCGGGTTTACATGCAAAGTCTACGTGGAGGCAGGGTGAGGGTGATTGCAGTGCGATTTGAACCGTTTGGAGGGCTTGATGCGTCAAGAGCATCTGACGCGTCCGACAAATAGGCCGGCAACAAAAAAACAACGGCTGGAGTGATTTTGACCCTCGACGCACCTCAACGCAGACTCTGAATGTAAACCAGACGTGCAAAATGCTAGATGCAGCGCAAAATGCCAAGCGTCTGGATTCAAAGTGCACACACATCGGACTTGAAGCGTCGGACGCAATTTCGACGCGCATAACGCATTTGGTGTGAACGCAGCATTACGTGGCTGTACAGTGTGGTTGTTCTCTGGAAGGTTCTGGAACTTTCAGGTTTCATTTTTTGGGATGTCTAGTTTACTTTAACTCGCTAAAACATAAGTTAAGCTTGCGTTTTAGGAAAGGAAGCAGCGATTTACAGGGAAGTAGATGTATTAAATAATTCTCTATTATTATTTTTTGCTTTTTATGCTACAGTTTGTATTTATCACTTGTGCAAAGTAAGTAGTAAATAGAAAACTGGGTAGCTCAGCACAGAAAAGGTTCTAAGACCGTCTGAACCATAAAAATCCAGCACAATGTATGACTCCAATTTAAATAACAGAGACCCTCATTGTTGTGTTTGTCGTTTAGATTTTCTATCCCCTCGATCTTTATCCACCCAAACAGCAAACATACCAACCAAACACCAATGCCAACATCCCTCTGGCCCTTTCTCCACTATCAACCAGCAGCAGGGTTGGAGAGGCCAGAGAGAAGAGCCCACTCAGACTGCCCAGTGATTGCCTGAGTCTATCATCAGCCAGAAGATTTCTATTATTGCAGATGGATGATTGGTCTGGCTAGCTGCCGGCCTGGCAAAGCAAGCTCATTTCAGAGCAGTTTGAAGTGCAAGCTCCGCTGCACAGAGGCGAGCAAGAGGGGCGCGAATTTGTAAAGGAGGGGGCGGGCGGATTTGGTGATTCGGTGTTGAAATAATGGAGCAGAAACGGCCGTAATGACAAGGCACGCTGGTGGCGGGAGCATTATGTGCAAAAGGACAGAGGCTGTTAATGCGGACGGCCTCTATTCCCAACAACAATTTAGACGCTAATGGGGAGCGCTTTCCTGCCAAACAAATAGACGCCCCACACGCAGAACAAGGAGCGTGTTCAGGGTTTTGCACCGCGTTGTTGGATCAGTCGACATCGTCTCCGCCTGCGTGTTTCATCAACCCGGATCCAGTTCCAAATAATAATGACGCAGTCATTGTTTTTGAGAACGTTTTCCATCATTTTCTCTGTATCACACAAAAGACTGCCTGTATTCTGCGCAAATTTTGTTTTAAAAATAAATAAAACAAGCCCCTAAAGGGCATATGCTTGAGATCAACCTTAACGTCATATGACTATCACATGGCTGCACCCGCCTCTCCGTCCTTTGTGTTGTTGCTCTGCTGCAGATCGAATTACCACAACACATTTCAGCCATGAATGTGACTATTTAAAGCACTTCTTCACGGTCCGTCTCTGCAGCAGCAGCTCTGCTCCAGCGCCCCGCCCCGGGGTCAGCTGGCTCTGCTGTCGACGAGGCTCACGATTCTGCAACCTGCAACCTAAATCGATAATCTTAAGGGAATTTACAGTATCTGACTACATGGCCTCTGCACTTGGGAGATTGGAGACGCACCAAGGAAATGCAAACCCTACATGGTTTTTTTTTTATATACACTATTGATCTCTGCGTTCAGAGCTTTAAAGCCACGTTTAGGGGAACAAGAACAAATGTAGAATGCTATTTGTGATGTGAGGAGCTTGACTTTTAGGATAAAAAGGTTTGATTATAAGGATAAAATTTAGTTCTTCATGCAAGTGAAAGGTAGAGATTATAAATTGATGACTTACTCAGCCAACTCTTCACTTTCTTCTCTTGGTTTTGTCTGTCTGATTTTATTTTGTTTCATCTGTTTACGCTGCAGAGATGCTTTGAACCGAGAGGCGGCGGCGGCAGCTGCCGCCGCTGTCACCTGCTAATGTCAGCGGTAATGATGTGAGGCGGCTTTACCTTGAAACGCCGTCACAGAGCCAGGACTCAATCATTTCATTTAAGCAAAACAAAGTACGACAGCAACAACTGTGAACCAGCCAACACACAGAGAGAGAGAGACCAGAAAGCGGTGATGCTTTCCTCTGAAACTTGTTCTGTGAAGAACTTTGAAGTTGTGACATACCTGTGGTGGAAAATAGAGCAAGACTCTACCGTTTTCGGGTGGGAGATCAAAGAGCGACCGGGGTTCTCGTCAACTTTTGACCTCCATACCTGTGAGGGATCATCTGGGGTTTGGGGCCAGCTGTCGCTCCAAAGGCTGCCGTGTGTTCAGAGGAAGTGAAAAGGGAATGGAAAGTCAAATAAAGTGCATTCAAGTAAACAATTTCATGTGACGAAAAGTGCATTTAGTGGGGATGACGCAAGTTTTCCCAAGACTTGTTTTCCTTATTATATCCAAGCGGTTTCATGAAAAGTTGAAGAAATACATATAAAAAAAAGCAGCTGAACCGAAATGAATCCCCAGCTCATGCCCTCCGCTCATTGGAAGTGTGTTTTATTAGTGTGCAAGGAGTCCAAGAAGATAAAGGCCTTGAAGAAGATGAAGCAAAAGTTTGCTTTTTTGTAGAGAACCGATTGAAGAACGCATGAAGAACCTTAAAGATGAGCCAGTTTGAGTTTTCTGCCAGGAAGACATGAAGTAAAGGTGTGCTAATTGAAAGTACCTCAACAAAACTCAGATGGGCTACATAGAAACACATGACACCTTTTGTATTTTTACCTGTTTAATATTTTTTTCAGGGAATACTTTGGCAAAGAACCCGCTGTTAAAACAGTAGATCAAAATCACATTTCTCTTTTCTGTTTTATTCTATCAGCCTGACGTTGTAAAACAATCCAGCATAATTCCAATTGTTTTTAACCTCGTCAAGCTAATTGGTTCTGGTGCGACCAGTTCCAGTCTCATCAGCTGGAATTAGCCAAACTGGAACTCTGTGCGCTCCCACTTTAGCTTCCTCCTTCTCATGCATATCATAGATTTAAAAAAAAGAAAATAAGTGCTCACCATTATCCCTGGGCACACAGCGTTATATTGTGGATGCTGACATTGCTCTTACCTGGCAGTTGGTGCTTTTACTATATTAATAATGGAGCAGGCGCCATCCATCATGGGGATATGAGGCTGCTAATCATGTCAGCTCCCTGCATATTCACTCCTTTCATCAGGAGGAGGAGAGGCGCTGCGAGCGAGGCGAAAGGCAGGAGGGACGGCGCTGGGATGAACAGAGTGGGGAAGTGGTGGCAGAAGAGCGGGGGGGGAAGAGGAAGAAGGACGGGGTGCTGCACACATGACAGATGCCCTTGGCCTTTTGCTGAATGGCTTCCCTGTTGGCAGGAGTTAACCAGTGTATTTAAACAGGACAAGACGAATGGGACCTCTTCTCCCTTCTGCTCACTGAACCGGCCCATTTCTATTCCAACTCGGCGTTCCCTTAAGTGGGATGCTAATATGGCTAGCTGACACCGCAAGGGTTCAAACGTCATAACGTCATTTTGTTGTAAAGTTCACTTTATGGGTTCCATTTCAAGTTGAGACCTTACAAATTAATTGGTTTGTTTTTAGTGTTATTGGTATTTTAAGGAAGTGAGCATATAGCATTACTTGTACTAGTTTCTCTCTGCTTGTTTCTTTTGGGTTTGTTTTTTTTTAAGAACAAGCTAATTTACATGGAAAACGTTGCCTGATGTTTGCAGAAACACACATGCCGCCTGGCCTCAGCTGCTTTCTGCCTCCTGCAACAGAGGAACCTTAATTGTCTGTGCTTTGCCTCATTTTCGCTCATTTGGTGTAATGCGACATCCACATGCCCCGATGTGTTTGAACAGAACATTTACACAAATCCAGAGGCTAAAATTGCCTTCCATATATCGTCGTCCTAACTTTTGTCCTGCGAGAATCTAAAAGCAACCCCTTTTTTTTTTGCCAAACGTCTGCTCTTTGCTCCACGAAAGAAAAATAAATTTGCTCTTGATTGATGGGCCTGATTAAAGGAAGATGAGATTTTGAAAATGTGGCCATATGCCTGGCATATGCGTTGCCTCTTTTGGCTCAAAGCTTAGTGGCAGAACATCTTCAATATCCTGACATCTTCCTCATGTTGCTCCTCCGTGGGGAAGAGGGGAGAACGTGGAGGTAGGTGATGAGTTGTTGGAGAGTGGAAGAGGGGTGGATTTCAGAGCGACAGGCCGACTTGGAACAGAGATAATGAGCGCTTGGGGGTGCCTGGGGTGCAAACTCCTTCCTTCCACCAGATAGCTGGAAGGGAAGGGAATGGAAGCAGGGCGGAGGTGGAGGGGGGTAGTTAAGGGAGCCGAGGGGCCAGGCAAAAGCTGCCCTCTGAGTGATGTTTGATGTGGCGCTGCTGTTGCTTCCCATGCCAAGTAAAAAGGCGAGCCAGCCAGGAGGCCACGAGGGGCGGCTGTTAAGTGCCAATTAGGCAACGATGAGTGGGAGTCAGAGATAGCCAATTGCATTCACCACTCCTGCATTTTACCAGGGACGAGTAGTCAAATGCTAAAACATCCGCGACATAATCCCCTTCAGTTTTCTTTAAGTCGCTTCCCCCCCTTTCACCCTCTGTCTCCCCTGGTGCCTGTTGGGTAACGTCGCATCAGAGTCAGTTAGAAGAAAAATAGGCAATGATTCGCAGCTCCATTTACTTTTGTCTCTGTATTGCCCTGACCTCAACTGAGGACCACTGAAAGGAATATTTTGCAGGAGCTTGTCACATTATGCAAAAGGAAAATGACTGTTGTCAGGCGTCCAATTAGTGAGGGGATTCACAGCCATTTCAGCCTGCAACGCAAAGAGACAGGATAAGGAAAATGGAGCTTACATCTCAATGTGTGCACATGCCTAACCTTATGTAACAATAAAGTCTAAGGAGTTTTTTCAGAATGGTGAATTTTTTCCTGACCACTATCTCACTGGAAGCTCATTTTAGATTCAGCAATGGGGCTGAACAATGGCATTTAAAAACCATGTTCCTTTTCAGCCAACGACTGGAGGAGAGAAAGAAGTGGCAAGGTGCTGATAATCAAATGCAAATGCTTGATAAGTTGATTGCCATCAGGGTAACTACTGCATACAGGTGCGTAGCAGTTAGCTGCAAAGTTCAATACAGTACAGTCAGAAAAATACTGCAGATGAAAGTCTTGACATCCTCTTCTTTCTAAAAACAATATGGTAGGTTAATTTAAGAATGACCTTAAGTCAGAGGTGGACACACTTCAGATCATCTGCTAATGTGCTAATTCTTCATTTTGCTCTTTAGCAGTTTTGCTAGCTTTGAAAACATTTAGTAGATTTAGCTTCTCCTAAAATGTTTTTTTGGATAAATTGTAAAACGCTAATGTATTTATTGCCTCATTGACACATGGAGGGCATCAACATGGCTGAATTAGTGCTCTAGCATTAGCTTCTGCTAATTACTATGTTGGCATAGCACTTTAGTGTTAGCAGAACTAATGTTTAGGATTTAGAATTAGCACATCTAACTTCATCATTTGCATTGTCCATGGCCTTCGGTCAAGAGCAAGAACAAACAAAGACTTCTGGTCCAAATGTTTACATTTGTCTCACTGTGTCTTCAGCAGAACACTTATCCCAAACATCATGGAAAATCAACAGATTGTCTGGAAGAGAAGAATAAGTGGAGAGCTTCATGAAATGTCTTGACAACACACTCACTGAAGTTATCATGGATAGTTTTCAAAAACGTTAAAACTTCCAACTAGAACAGGTTCAGAAAGTGTGTTGAAGAGATAAGTGTATTACGACCTGCATCACCCGTACACGTTGACCTTGTCGTTCTTGCAAGGTCAAGTCAAAGTCAAGACTCAACTTGATTGAAAAGCTGTGGCAGGACCTGAAGAGAAATGAATGTATCGGAACCTTGATGATGTGAAGGGAAGAGTTTCAGAGACTGAAAACCACCACTGAGAGCTATTTTTGCTAAACATGCTTCTACAAGCAGGTCAGTCATCACTTGAAATGTCCCAACAGTGTCAAGCCAAATCAAAAAGTGTAACAATATCTTTTCAAATTTCTTCTAAGAAAGAGAGGAAATTATGTTAGAGAGTAGCAAACCTCTTCTAAGGCAGCAGCTATGGCAACTGTGGCTATCATGAAGCAGCTGACCTTGTTTGCAGAGAAAGAAGTCATGCATTTATCTGAATGCAGGTGCACACTCCTGTTACAGCACCTCATAGTCAGGCTGCCTGATTTTTTACCCTCCTTTCGCATGAAATTGCACAATCGGGTAAATTACTTTGATAGATTCACAATGGCTCCAAATGTGAAAGCGTCACTCGCCATCGCGGTCGCTGACAGTGAATGAGTCTCTTCATGTCCGAGCTCCCAGTCAGTCAGTCAGTCAGTCAGTCAGTGAGTCTTGTTTCCGTGTGCGCCGCTCACATCCCGGGCCTATCAGTAATTTCCCCGAGCCGCCGCCTCAGATCCGCCCGTGCCCCCGCGCTGTGTTTTGTATATTCATGTGTGTACCTTCCTATCTTAATCCTAGCTATTACTCGCATGGCTGGCCGTGTCAAGGGGAGATTTGCTCACTCACAGTGAATGGGCCAATATTGACAGCACGCCCACCGCATCAGCGATCAGTGTTAGGGCTTAGCGAGCAGTAGATTCACCGGGTTGAGGCTGAATGCTAAAGGGAGGTTGGGGGCTGCGATCGGTGTGTTGGGAAACAATCCTCCCAGGGAATCTATGCAAATTGCTAAATGTTATTCGGAGACTGTCGGGTGCAATGATTTACCAGCGGGGGGGATGTTATGATGTCCATGTGCCAGTTCTTCTAATCTTAATACACTGGATTACACTTTCTAGTGGTTGTAGGCCAATTTTGTGTTTATTTAAAACTTTTTTTTTCTTTCTCAAACCAGATTTGAAGTTTGATCTCTGTTTTGCTCATGGTGCTAAAGACACCAAAGGTACAACACGCAACATTTAGCTTAATTAGTCTTAAATTTATAGCCCTGTTAAGATAAGGACTGAAATATACAAAGTTGTGCATGTATCTTATTTTAGTGCAAACATACTTTGATTGCAACATAACGGTGAAATTAGAGAAATGTTCCTAAGGCGAACCAAATTTCGATAAAAAAGTTTTAAATTAAAAAGAAAAGAGAATAAATCAAGTGTAGGCAAGTGCTTGCCTACATTTGATTGGACGCAAGCAAAGGGTCCAGTGGTGTTCAGGGATCGAATTTAAAGTTTAATTGGATGATGGCACTCATCAAAATGTAATCTAAAAAAAACACTCTTAATTAATAGATCAAATAATCTAATTAAAAGTGCTGTTACAAGCTTTAAAAATACATTCACACTCTTCACAAACACCAAGAAATTCTTCGAAAGGTCTAAAGTTGATGTCCGCAGAGTTTGCACAGAGAGATATCAATGGCTAGAAACATCCTCAGCCGACGAACTTGAAACAAATTGCTGCTGACATGACTTGGTGTCATTATTAGTGGTGGGTGGTGATTGAGAGACCCAGACTGACAGACTGTGGAGCCAGTAGTTGCTTATGTGTCTAAATGCAAACTGAGCTGTTGTCGAGGCGACACAATGGCAGTTTACGCAACAAACTATTATCTGTGACGAAGCAACAGAAAACTAGGGAGTACTTTACTGAGGGAGGGAAATGACTTTTAGCTTCTCCTCGTCCATAACTGAACTGAAGATTCTCCTTCGCCCAAAACAAAAAAAAAATTTGGAAAAGTATTGGTTTATAAAATTCCAGGCGAATATTACATTTTTGGCATGATGTGTGCAATTACAGATTTCTCTCTTTTTTTTATTTCTTTTCTTTTTTTTAAATTATTCCTTCCCCCAACTTATATTTTGCTATAAATATTCATTACAATTAACAACAATGTTTGTTTTAAATAGTATAAGAGTGAAGTACTCTTAAGTACTCTTCTGTGTACTCTGGTCATAAAAGTATTCAGCATTGGAGTCAGAAAGCCCAACTCTGCAGGGCAGCTCATCTGGAGCCCATCGGTTGATTTGGATGATTGACACATCCGATAGCCAATAGAATCAGGAGTTTACAACACAATCCACCAATCACAACCAGGGAAAATGAGTGAGGGAAAGCCCCAGCTGTGTTAAAGTGAGGAAAGTTCATTTAGTTTTCTACAGGGTGTCCAAGGAGACAGAAAAGTTGAAAAAAAAAGTTGCCCTCCTATCACATCAGTGTAACACAAGGACAATGGATTGCAGGACCTGAGTAGAAATATTTACTGTAACATCGATTATGGCCATAAAACAGGAAAGGTATGACTGAATTGACATGTTTGAAATGAGCCTTGTTTCTTTGTCTTCTTTGGCTGCAGGTTCAGTGAGTTTTGCATGTAGCATGGTGATTCTGGTTTTGTTGGAAACAGCAAACTTGAGTTTGAATCTGATCGGTAGGTTTTGTGGACAGGGCGTCGTTGCTGTGTGTTTTTACCAGAGATGCCTCTTTAGCGTCTATTTACAGCTCGGGTTTTCAACTGAGCTACTGCTGCCATTAGCTCCATGTTCTCCTTCTAGATAATACACTTGGCCATGTCGTTTAGCGGTTTTCTCCTAAACCAAGCCGTTGGTTGAGCATTCGCTGAGTCCAGTGCTGAGGAACAGCTAACTAAAAAGTTAGTGGTCCTAATCCTAAAGCACTAATCATAAATGCTAATTCAGCGAATGCTAAAGCATGGAAACAACACAGCATTTAGTGGAATGCTAAAGCGCTAAGCTCAGCCTTGTTGATGCCCTCCATTTGTGATGACAAGAACAAGTCTCTGAAAAATAATAAAACTTTGTTAATATTTGTATAATTAGCACCCTTGTTGTTCAGGTAAGTGTTATAATCTTTTGTATACATTATTCATTTCTTTGTTTCACTATCATTTGCTCAATAAAGTTTTTTGGGGGGGAAACGACATGGAACTGCTTAGTAAACCGTCTTCACTCCCTTCAAAATAAGAGCCTAATTCCAAGTACCAATCATAACAGTCTGTAGCCAAATCTTTAACGCAGACGTACAACTTTATTCGAATGAAAATGAGAAAACAGACAAGTAAATTTGTGCTTTGGAATTTTATCTGGTCAAATTTAAGTGCGCTAAACATTTTTTCAAAGTTTACAAAAGCACTTGCATGAAAGATTAGCTCTGCTGTTAGCGGATCAGTACAAGTGAACGCTCTTGTCTAAGTGGTTTAGCTGAGGGGAAAAAAAGACACTTTCTGTCATCTTCTCCTGTCTCCTCAGTAATGTAAGGCAGCACATGAACAATGCATAAAAACAACAGAATTTATCTGTTAAATATTTTAGACTCCAGTCGACCGTGCAGCGGTCGACTGTACGGGCTGTCGTGTGTCTCCGTCACACCTTTCGTACAGAGTTCCTGTAAGAAAAAAGCAATCTTGGCAGCAAAATGCCGAGCAGGACTCCAGGAAGGGAAGATGGATGTGATCAGGCGGAGATGAATGCAGAACGAGATCGCAAATAAAAGCTGCATGTGTAAGGACGCGAAGAGCAGGAGGGAGGGAGAGAGAGAGAGACAGAGTGAGTTGTGTCAAACGGATAAATGTCAGAGAGAGCTTCATCGTCTGGTGCAGCTCTCCCCTCCCCAAAATAGCCAGGCGTAAATCTGGTGCAGCCGGGGCCCTCAGTCAGTCGGCCTCACCGGGCTGTAATGAGATCACAGTCTCCACCGATGCAGCCTTGCATGTGTAACACAGAATGGTGTGGAAGAGGGGGGCTGCGATCCTCCGTGGCTTACACGGCAGGAGAGCATCGAGGAAGATTTGGCCACTTCAGTGTCATTCCTCTCAGCCAGCGTATCATCTCCGGGAAAAGACTCGTCTTCACAGGCTGTGTCTGAAAAAAACGGGCTGCTGAAGGTCAGATATGAAGGTAAAAAAGAAAAGAAGCGCTCTGGCATTCGTTCAGTCTTTGCCAGGATAACGTGTGGAATGGGAAAAGGTTTTATAAGATGAGAAATGTGGCTCTACAGCTAGGGCGCCTTCTGTCAGGGGGCGACACAAGCATGAGAAGGAAAAAGGAAAAAACAACAACTTTTTTTTCCGTGTCCTCGTGGGACTTTATGGCCAAACTCAAACAATATACTTGGGGAAATGACAGGTAAATTTCAAATCTTTTTTAAAAAATTAACTGAAAAGTGTGGCGGGCATTTGTATTAAACATTTTTATTCAACAGTTGACTGTATGTTTAAGGTTACTGTCCAGCTGCAATCTGGGTCTTTTCTAGCTCTTGTTACTTTAAAAAAAAAAAAAAAAATTTAAAAATCTATTTAGTTATTTTCCTCTCGACTCTGTTCAGTTTGTCTAAAAGCACTCCCGCAGCATGACGCTGCCTCCACCGTGGCTCACGGTGGGGGCGGTGCGTTCTGACGTGCGATGTTTGTTTCACGTCTCATCTGACCAAAACACATTTTGACAAGTTTCCTGGTCAGCATGATGCTGTCTCTCAGCCCCAGTTCAGCCTTTATTCAATATTTGTTACACTCGTATGGATTCTTTTACCAATTAGGTAAGTGAGTTTTAGTTAGGCGTATCAACTTGAAGAAAAAAAATAGATATATATATTCACTTTCACTGTAAAAATAGATATGCTACTATGAGTTGGTTTGTCTAATAAAATTGTCTAATATGAGATAGAAAACAAAATTGTCACTGTCACTTTAACTCAGTGCCAAGTCAGAATCTACAAATCAAAAACTGTTCTGTTTTGACAGAGGGCTCCTTGCATGTGCCGTCCCTGATAGATGGCGCCCTGTGTGGTGAGCCGGATCCCCCACACAGAAAGCTTCCTGTGTTTGCATTAATGCTTTAAGTGAACCTCTGACTCCACCTTCCAAGTCTAAATGCTTTCCACAAACAGCTCACCTATGGAGCCCAATTGCAGCTGGTCGAGGTGCCTCCGCAGCCAATCACCTCCTGAGAATCCGTCAACTCCCGCCTCTAATCACCACCAGCACCTCCCACTTAGCAAAAAGGCAAAGCAAGGGGAGTTTGATTGACAACCTCCCCCCACCCCCACCTCGCCCACGCCCCTTCACTTAGCGGAGCCCCGCCCTCTCCGCTGGCTCCCTATCACAGGCTGTTTTGGCAACACACATACGCGTGGAGCGTCCGTCCACCTCCAGTCTCCTTTTACGCACCGATTATGCGCGCAGGTACAGGGACTCGAACTGCTCCGCGTCCGGCCGCTGCACTGCGCTTTTAACCCCGCAACACACGGACCAACATGACACAAGTGGATGTAGAAGTCTGACAGGCGCGTTTCTTTGTGGATCATTCTGCCGCTTCCTCCCCCGGTTGTTTTTTTTTTCTTCTCTCCCTTCCTCCTCTCTCCTCTCCCTCCCTCCTTATCTCTCTCGCTCTCTGCCGGAGCGTCAGCATGGATGTCTTGGCGAACCACGGCATCTTTCAGGAACTTCAGCTCGTCCACGACACGGGCTACTTCTCGGCCATGCCGTCGCTGGAGGAGAACTGGCAGCAGGTACGTGGCCGAACCTCCGCGCATCCCTCAGAGCCATGCGCTCGGGATGCAGGCGATAACTTTCTTCCTCCTTTCTCTCCCCCCCTCCTCCTCCCTAAAATGCTTATTTATGCACTAATAAAGCTGTCACGCGCTTTACTGGAAGATGAAGATCCAGATCTCATAATCCAGACTGAATTGGTCGTGAATAATATATGCATCCTTTAGATTAGCCAGTTGTAACCCCCCTCCTCCTCTCATGGATAGAAGTCCCCTCTCTTATCCATAATAGATACCGTTACATGTCTGGCTATTTTTTCCCTGCCATTTTTAATTGGAAGAGGAGTGGAGAAATCATCCGCTCTCTTATTCCCACCTTTATCCCTCTTGCTGCGCGGAAGTTCCGCTCGGAGACGTGGGAAGCACATGGAGCCGGCTGAGAAAACACAAAATCTGCAGTTTTTCTTTTCCTTTTTTTCAGCGCAGCGCAGACATTCTGCGCATGTTTTGCGAGTCTTTAGATGGGAAGAAGTTTAGATGAATTTTGGATAGATTACAGGAATAAATGAATGGATTCGTCATTCTACTTTCAGGTGTTTGTTTTTATTGCAATTTAGTATTGCATACAGGCGCCACCTGCATGCAGAGTCAGTCAGAGGAATAAGCAAATCTAGCCGCTGCGTTGGTCCTCCCCACCTGCAGGGGGAGCACTGGCGTTTTTAGAAGTCAGGTTTATAAATGTGTATTTTGTAGCTTTGTTATAAGTATAACTGGAGCACCCAAGTGTAATGCTATGCTCAGCTAGGTCTTCCACACCAGCAGGGGGCGGAAGAGCACAAAAAAACTATCAGTTCAATTCAGGTTTTGTTAAAGACACAGAACCCTGGTTCATAGCAGAGATAAAATTAGAAAGGGGAAATGAAAAATAATTATAAGTGACTACTAATAAGGAAAATGTTAGAAAATGTAACTTAACAACTGTATATGATACGTGTTTGTGCTACTAGCAAATAAGTTAGCTAGCATTAAACGCTACGCTCTAGAGGTTTTGAATTCACGCCTGTCAATTTTTTTTAACGTCTGAATGCAAAATATTAATCCATAACTCACATGCAGCCAATTGATACAATCTTTTCAGACTTGTACCACTAAATGATGAGTGTGTTAAACGTACTTTTCCCCCAAAATGTTAGAGGTTGTTAAAGAGATGTGAGAGTATTTGGAGATGAATTTAAGATTCATTTTGCATACATTTGTAGAAAACCAAGCAGCTAGTCAAGTCCTCCTCACCAGCAGAGGGGTGAGGTGGGGGGGGACCAGAGCACTATAATTGTCAGAAAATGTTTTGTAGCGCCAACACCAGTGAATAATTAAAAATAAATAAATAAAAAAGCATTAAATACAGATTTTTCAAGAAGCATTCTTGATATAGAAATGACTTCCAGGCAAAATGCAATCCACTGATTTTTTAAAAAGTGTTTTAATCAATTTTTTTTTACTTGTAGCTATATTTGGCGTATATTGTAGAAAAAGTGTGACTTCCCACTATTCAGCGATGGGCCGGCTCTGCCTGCTTTGCTGCTCTGTCCACAGAGCACATGACTGACCGGGGAAAATAATGCAAAACAGAGAGAGAGAGAAGGAAGAAAAATCAATACATGGAAATATGATGCCGTTATTGTTCTTGTAATAGTAGCTTCAGGTTTTATTTTTTTATTTTTTTCCCTCTCTGCTCCATGCTGGTGGATGCAGGATGGAGGAGGGGAGAAACCGGTGCGTGACCGCAGATCTCCTCTCCGTGGCCGAGCAGTCTAATTGGCATCCTACTGTTCGCCACCGACGCATCTTTTCATAACGAGTCTCAAACTCCCTGCCTTCACTGTCGGTGTTGTTCTTAAAAAAAAAAAAAAAAAAAAAAGAAAGGAAAAATCGCATGGTGTACCATATGCAGCACTGCTTCTCACCACACACACAGCCTGCGTCTCGAAATCAATACCTGATGCAAATGGAAGAGGGAGACAGCTGCGTGTGTAGGCTGGGAAAGCTCTTATCTGTGAGCAGCGAAAATGTCAGTTTTTGCTTTGACGGGAATTGTTTCTCAGCACACTCACTCCGATGTAATGCCTGTTTTGGAGAAGAAAAAAAGGGAAGCACTTTCTGTTTAAAAAAAAACCAAAACACTTTGAGTTAAAGGTTTTGATTTGCTTCCATTCGGCAGCTGGCGTCTATCTCCTGCTCTCAGACACGAGACATCATCACAACAATGTGTAAGGAAAGCACCTGATTTAAAATTAAGAACATTTGGCTTTATTTTACATCTCCATCCCATTACATGGCCTTTGATAACATTAAACACATTCAATCTTTTTTCTTTTCTTTTTTTTTTTACACCAATCTGTCCGAATGTGACCTTGGGCATGTATCGTGCAACAATGACAAAATAAGTTCTTTCATCATCATCATCATCATTTCAGGTACTTTATGTTTTTCTTAACCAGTGTAATCAGGAAGCTTAGGAGGCTAAGTTCACCTATCCACCCCGCTCCATCACAAAATAAACTAGTACCTTATAGCGGTGGAGTGGTTTGAGCTTCTCAATTCAAGTATCCTTGGCCAGATGGTAGATTAGTTCTGGGTGAGAGGCTGCAGATGAATTATTATTCAGTAGAAACACATGGGACAGGTAAGACTGTCCAAAAACATGCAAGTCAGATTCACTGACACTCAAAATTGGCTTAAGGTTGGTATGGTTTGTGTCTGGGTTGCCCTATGGAGCCTCTTGCTCAATGGCTGCTGGACACTGGCTCCAGGTGACCGCCCAGGCTGAAACAGGTATGAGAAGTAGATGAGCGTACCGTCCTCCTGTAGATACTCTCTCATTAGCACCACAGTGGTGGCAAAAGACAGAATAAGTGGCCTTGGTAATCGTTGGTTACTAAAACTATCTTTGGATACCTGGAGGCTAAAGCTAACCAACAGACAAGTCAGTAAGAGATTGTCAAGAAGTTGAGGCAAAGCTACAATCCTGTGTTATTCCAAAGTCTGCAATTTTGATGTATTTAACAAGTGAGAAAATGTATGAAAAAGAAAATGGAGTAAAAGAAAAATATTTTTACTTCAAGATTGCAGTTTCTCCGTGCATCCACACATTCTGTAGTGATAGTCCAGCCTGTTCGCACAGCGCAGACATGCATGTTGGGTTAGTTAACTGATTGCAATTAATCTGAAGTGTGTGTGCATGGTTGTCTTCCTGTGTCTAGGTTGCTCTGTGATGGACTGGTGACCTCTCCAGGATGTACCATGCCTCTCACCCAATTACTGCTGCAGCCCCTCAATTTACCACACACCAATCCCCAACCCGACTCATGACCCTGCATGGTTGAAGTCGGTATCAGAATGAAAATAGGCAAGAATAGGTCTGAGTTCACACGAAATCTGAAAGTTATGCAGTCTTACATTGAAGCTGAACTAGATCCACAACTGTAGCTCCTCTGTACAATACATCAGACTATGTCATGTACCCTGTTAAAGCTGTTTAGTTGGTTAAACCTGATCAAATTTGGCTAAACTACATATTGGTGATCGAATCCTTTACGCCACCGCTCCGTTTTCTGCAAATGGAGTCCTGAAGGACGTCTCTTTTTGTCAGGTTTCACTGTACGCCCCAAGTGTGAAGCCACCTGCTGTGACCAAAACAGCACTGTTTAACACCCCAAGATTAAAACAAGTCGCTTAACAGCACTGGGGGGAAAAAAAACAAACAAAAAAACAGTTTCCAGTTAGAAGCATTTTCTAAAAGGGTTTGAAACCTCAATGTCCTGCTGTGAATCACTGAAGTAAATATCTCAGAAGTTTTTTTTTTTGGCAAACAACCCCTCCTTTGGAGAAAAAGATCACACTGCTTCCTTGTGAGCACGAGGATTATGACTGGCCCCACATTATGAAATCCCCTCTCCCCATGCAGAGCAGAGATGTTCTTGGCAAAGCACTCATTGTGCTCATTGTAGCCAGATGAGGATGGCACAACACAAGCCCTGCTGAATGCAGGAATTATGAGTCGTGGCTCGCCTTAAAAGCTTTGTCTCCTGCAGTGGACCCATGGCTTTAGCCGTCCCTTCTGTATTCCGGGCACAATTTAGAATTTGATGCTTTTACAGCTTCTGATGGCGAGATAGGAGGCCGTTGTAGTCGGCCCCTAAATGGGTCCCTGAGACGCGATGGCAGGAGTGATGACTGTGTCCCCTGTTGGTGTCTGCCAGGCATGATTCAGCCGGTTATAGGGGGATGGGGAGCAGAGGAGGGAATAAAGTGTTTTGGAGGTCTGCAGATGGTACATTTGAGGCTGCTATTTGTTCCACTATTGAAGCTAATGGCACCAAACTGAACTGTGCTCAGTTCGCGTCCAAATCCCTGTGCAGTTGGTTGTTCAGATTTGGTTTGGAACAAACAGCAGGGCTGAGCGGGATTTGGAACGAGCGGAGCCGGTCAGAAAACTTCCTCATTATGCGAGGGACCCAGTTTCCCTGACAGCCAAGAGAGAGCGTGTGTTGCTTTGCATCTTCGGACCAAAAGAAATGGCTCGATATCTTGGCTGCAATATCCAGTAGACAGACATTTGCTCAGATAAAATCTGATTTTGCTTCACGGTCAAAAAAAATGAACTGAAATGTATCCTCAGACACACATTTAAGAAGGAGAATTATAGATTTGCACAACTTAAGCCTTTTCTTAACAGCTGCAGGTTTCACGATAATCAGTTCAAATCATTCAAATGATAGAGTACAAGTTGTGAAAATACTTATGTGTTTAGGGAGAGTCTGTAAAGGAGAGCCAAGGAATTTCAGAGGAAAATAAAGTGGCGTAGAACAATTCATGAACCGCTAAGACTCAAGCCTGCGAGGAGCTGGAAACATCAGGGTTAATGTCCAGAGTGAAGTGAGTTTGAAATGACACCAGACAAATGTTTTCTAGAGAACGGTGTTGAACTATTTCACCACAATTACAAGAAACATGTCTGGAGAAATGTGGAGAATTCTTGCCTTACTGTTAAGAGTGGTGGAGGCGTCATGCTGACTATCTTATTGTAAGTGTTACAGGTGTACTGCACCAGTTCAGCTTCATCTCAAATCAACTACTTGGACACAATTGTTTGTTCACACTTTTAAAAAATAAGTCTCAGAATACTGGATACCAAAATTTAGTTTGTGTGAACGAGAGAAAATCTACAGTAAATTCAAATATCTTGGTTTTTAAAAATTCATTGCAATGTTAAAATCGATAATAGCCCACAAGGAATAACATTCTTGCCCATATGTAATAAATTTCTAGTTGACATCGTCGACTTTTCAGCTGTGCCCAGTCCCAGCACTTGACCCTGATGGAGGGGATGTAACCGAACACCAACCTTAGTGGTGTATCATTGACCTCTGGACACACTCCATACACTCCAACCCATATATCATCCTTCAGGGCTCCAGCACACGCAGTCCTAGGACACGCATGTAAACAGAGTTCCCGATGCTTACCCAAGCAAAAATATCTGGATGAGGCTGCTGGGTGCATTATGGGCCTGGCAACCTATGTGACTGTGGCATTTCTAAATGCGGACAGATCAGCGGGGCAACCGCCATATGCAAACAGTGTTCACAGACGCATCCACTCACATCCAGTCCATGTTGGCGACTCAATAACATGCACATCTCCCAAGTGGCAGCTCAGTCTGCAGGATGGAGGGTGAGGGGGTGTTGGTGGAAATTGCAGAGCACGCACATTCTCCCAACCGCAGGGTTTTGCATTTCACAGTCCGGTGGGCTGCTTGAACCCCCCGCCCTTCCCCACCTTTCCACCCTGCACTACCCTTAGGGGTGATGGGCACACGCAGACAGACATTCAGAGAACAAGTGTGTAGGGAGGAATGGAGCTTCATGATGAGCAGGAAGAAGAAGCAAGGGATGCAGATAGATGGAGTCATTTAGCATTTTGACGGAGGCCTCGGAGGGAAATGTTTCCCCACGTTGGGCTATTAAAGCTGTGGTCAGCAGCAGTGGAGTGCATCAGCATTAAGGACCCTCTCTGGTAGCCTCCGGAGAGATCATGAGGATTAAGGGACAATAGCGGAACTGTGAAGCTCCATCTGCATCCATATGCAGCTTTGTGCATGTATGATTGTGTATGTCTCAATATGTCATGTAATCCTCAATAGGCCACAGCTGCTTTCTCACACAGCAGTGAGTCTTACTCCATCTCTTCTTTCTCCTTTCCTTCCATCTCTGAGCATTTCCTTCTTATAGAATTAGCAGAGTATGGATTTTTGATCTCAGCAGAGCTGTTGTGTTAGTTTGGGTTGTTTTACCCACATTATATAGTTGAAACACCTTGGCTGCTAGGCAACCGTGCTCTCAGGTGTTCTGGTTGGCAAAGCCAGGACCAGTTGAAAAACGTGTTTTTCAGGCAACCTTACACTGACTGCTGCTTGATGGCATCCTACAGACTTCGGTTAGTCTGGAAAGGACGTTTCCTGAATGCGTTCCCGTTTTCTGACATAATGCAAAACGTCTTCATTGGACGATCTACCGCACGATGATCGGAAGTGGAGAGCAGAGCTGGACTCCTGCCTCCAAGCCGATGGGAGTCAGATGATTTTTGGAAATGCGTAGAACGTATCTGACACGGCCTTGGCTGTGACGCGGTGAGCCATGAAAGGAAGTCTTTCATGTGCGCTGCTGCTCAGCGCACCATCTCTGCTGGGCTCTTTTCAGCATTCTCAGCCACAACATTCTTCCCATTCTTCTTTAGTGCATTGATCCCGAGAATGTGAAAGTGTTGGTCATTGTTGTACAGATACAGTTTTGATCACAAGTTTTTAATGATTCCATACATACACCCCTCCTCACTAATATTCCATGGTTGTATGCATCTGTATTTATCCCAGATTCAGTGGGGATGTGGGTTGGGATTATTGTCTTGTTGAAACACCCAGGTCTGTTTTATACCTTCCAATAATTGAAGAAATTTGAGGCAGTCTCCCTTTATTACTCCACCCACTTCGATGCCATGTGTCAGTGTTCTTTGCTGCAAATCAAACCCTAAACATGATGCTCCCACTGTCATGCTTGGTTGCACATGGTTGCAGGAAGTTCGTTTTCAAATGCGCCCTTCGAGGTCTATGAGACCCACTGAGCCGAGCGCCTGTGGAACCCCTTCTGCTGATGTGTACGCTATGGTGTTTTGTCATTTGTGGTACAGTAAACCTGAAGCTTCTATTACAGTGGTACAGTAAAGACAATGATCCTGACAGAGAGGAACGACTATTGCGAGTTCACAAGTTCACCGGAGGAGGAAATAATGATTGACAAGCTGCAAAATGTCATTTTATTTTTCATATTGTAAGCCAAAGAAAGAACAGAAAATGGATGTTCTCCCGATATGTCAGCCCAGAAGGAAGGAATTTAATGTTTTGGTCCAACAGTATGTACTTTGGACAATTGTACCTTAAATCTATTCATCCTGCTATCCAGCAGAAAAATCCAACAGTTTACCTCATAAACATACACAACCACAAATTTCTGACCAACCACACAATAGTTATAGCTGAGAATAAGACGACAAGATTTTCATTACGCTTTCTCCAGAGTTAGCTTGTCCATCTGGGGAGCTACAAATTTTGATTTGTAGCTGATGTGTGTTTTTAAACTTCTTGCAGCATCTTTTCCCTCTAAGTCTTCTGAGAATGTCGTTGTTATTTTCAATTTACCGAAGGTATTCCTGTCCTATTCACGGCCCATCCAGTTTGTGTATGTTGTGTAATGAGGGATCGACCCCCTGACCCAGTAACATCTATTGTGCCATAGGAGTGCTTAGCGAACTCTGCCACCTCTGTCTCATCACTCAGGCAGCATAGAGGCGATTGCCCATGATGGGTGCCGGCTACTGCTTTATGGGCACTGATGAAAAGGTGGGGAAGCTCTGATGGAAAAAAAGGACAGGCAGGGAAGTGTTCATTTGTCTGACGATCCGCTGACAGAAAGGCAGGCGGTGAGGGGTCTATGTGGGGAGAAGGAGGCAGGGGGCGGCGGGAGAGGAGCAGTGAACAAGCACATCTTTATGTATGGCCCCCGTCTGCGAAGCGCTCTGCCACCTCGGCTTTGATTAACAGCGAGGAGAGGAGCCAGTCATTTTTTTCGCCTCACTCAAGCACACATGGCTTGGCAATGACTTTCACATCATTTGAGGCGAAATCGGGGAGCCGTTACAGCACCTTACAGTGATCCGACATGCTTTGCTGCTGCCATCCGGCTTGGCAACCGGAGGGAGAAAAGAGAAACGGAAGACAAGTCTTCCACACTTGTTTTAAGCTTTGAAATAAGCAATAACTCTCTGTCTCATGACTTCGTTTTATTACTCTGACAAAATCTGAGAGAAATGGTTTGACAAAGAGCTAGATTAATCTTCACTTAAGGTATTTCTCTCTGCAAAACTTTGAAAGGGAAACCTTTACATCAATGAAGACCCTAAAAGTAGAACCTTGCAAATAAGGAGTTAAGGATTAAAATGTGATTTGTTTTTGCTTTGTAGTGAAGAGCTAAGACTGGAACGTAAAAACACTATCTTGGAGTTCTTGCATCAGGCTTTGTCTTCATCAGCAAAGGTCTTCAGTTCTGCAACAAGTCTCTCTTGCCATGGTCATTGGTATTCCATCCAGGACTGGCAGTCATGGAGGCTCAATGCCTGGGCAGACATGCTAATTGTCTCTGTGTGCATTGTGCTTGACGCACACAAAGTCTTAAAATAAAATTAAAGACGCATCCGCTGATCTAATAGAGGAGCTGAAACCGAGAGAAGGCAGTCAGTCTAAAGGCAAAACTCGTAAATCCGTTGCTAAGGGAACCAAGGTGTTCTTCAAGCAAAACCAGCAACTGGTTGAAATTAGCAATGAGTGGGTGTAAGACTGATGTCCCTGGTGAACAAATTCACCTTGTTTGCATTAATCAATTCAAAAATGTTGAGGAAAAGCACATGTAAAACACTATCCATGAGTCATTCTATGCAAACAACTCCTTTCCCTACCTTTTTTTCCCACTGTTTAATCAACCCACCTGCTCATGTGTTTGGGCATCCAGTGACCACACATACACACTCCATGCAGGCATTTCATAGCACTAATTGGCTCCGAAATTCGAGGCGTCGCATCCCATCTTCCTACCTGTTGCTAGGCAGCCTTGGCAAGCAGGAGGATCAGCTTTTTATTTGTTTAGCTGTCTGCCTGCAAGGCTAATCTCACCTCAAGGGAGTCCTAGCCATCCAGAAACTAGAGACCCAGTCATGTGGACCATCTCTCTCAGAAGGCAGAGCTGGAAGAATGGGGAGGAAGAGACGGACCGGAGAAAGAGGCAAGGGCAATTTGCCCTGAGTAAACACCGCTGCTTGTTGTTGTCATTCGAAGCAAGTTATCAATCACAGCCTTAAGCTCTCGGTGCTGACAACCGCAAAGGCAGGACGTCCTTTGAAAGCCGTTGGAAGGTTGTCATGAAATTTCTTGGAATCCAGTGAACTGGCAGAGAAATGCATCCGTGTGCTTGAGTTTCTGCTTTGCCACGTAAGCACCTTTGCATGCAGTGATGTGTACGCTTTGCATGCCGGTCTCAGTGCTCAGCTGTCATACTCCGGCATGCAAAGCCAGCTTGTGTGTGTTTACATGTCCTCCAGCTCACTGCTCCAGAGCTGTCCAACTGGTCCGCTGGCAGACCGGATGGTTTTTATCAGACATACCTCACCGTCCGCTGTTATCTCTCCATCTTACCTTCATATCCTGCTGCCTTTTCTTTAATCTCTTTATCTTCTTCCTCGTTTATTAGATTAAGCCTCAGACTTCAGTCTAATCTTTCTATCATCTCGTGCACTTTCCGTTTGTCCGAAGTGGTTTCCTTCAATTAATCGGCCTGAAACCAGGGACGAGGACACAGATGTGTGGTCAAAAATATATAAACTCCATTTTCCATTGACGGCAGCTGGAACTAGGTGTGCTGGAAGTATTACCAGGGTGACAAATTACCCTAAAGACACTGGTATCTCCAGCTAACTGGGTACATTTTGTAGTTTAGGTAGTCCAGCTCCCTCCAGAGTTGAATTTTCTCTGAAAAAGACATAATGGATTCTGCTTGAACTTGGATCAGCCCAAGGTTTTGCTGTGAAATATAGCACTTTAATATATCCGTGTATAAAAAGGCTGTGTAGGTGTCAGAGCAGACAGACAAAGCAGCTGTGGAGATTCTGCACCTTTCTCCATTCTTCGAATAGGCCGGGAAGTGCCCTTGTGTGATTTAATGAGACCTATGGGAAGAACCATTCGTCAGTGTGACAGCACACCTCTGTTTCCCATTGTTCTCTGCTGGTACTTGAGGAGAGCGGTGTGTGTTTTAGCCTTAATGATGGGCTGGCAGGCCTTTGATTAGATGAATCTCCTGGTGCTAATTAAGATTTAGTCTGCCAAAAGACATCTGTGTTTATCCCATCAGCCCACTCAGAGACTCTGGAAATACACGCCAGTGTGCACGAGCAATTTAACGGAAGGCGATTTTGATGTTTTGGCCCAAACGGTGTTTTGGCAGTGACCTGCGTTTGACATAAATGCAGGTCATGAGAAGCAATATTTACACTAAAAACAATGAGGTTTACTCCCACATTGCTTGGCCGTTTGTTGTTATATTCAAGTTCCCTATATTGTCTTGACTATCTGCAGTAGCATAGCCCTTAAAAAAAAACACTGTTTTGATTTCAAGTTCCAAAAATTTAGCTGCAATTCCAAAGCACAACAAAGACTTTAACATTTTCTGGTATTGACATTTTCTGAAAGCTGGTTTGCTTTTAGATAGGCAAACAAGTTTGAAGTTTAAAATCTTGACAAATATTTTAAACTTCCTAAAATCTTTAGGAAGTTTTAACCTTAAATAAGGCATGCTGTTGCCTAAACCAGGACCTGAAAGAAAATAATTTAATGACTAATTGGTGTCTTTACTGGCAGAATGTAACCATGAAATAGATAACTGTTGCATCTTATCACTTACCAGCACAGTTCTGCTAATCCGCTAATTGCTGAGCTAATTTTTCATTTAGCTCTTTTGCTAACTTTGAAAACGCCTTACAGATAAAACTTACATAATCAAACAACCACGGCAGTTAAACAAATACATGAAAAAATGGACGTATATGACTTGTTTTCAGAGACTCCTCATGCGCCACAGTGTCCAAAAACAAGTCTGAAAGTACTGATATAATATGTTCTAACACCAATATATCATGGTCAAATTTAGCACTCTAGTATTAGTTTCCCCTAAATACCATGTTGATGCAGCTCTTTAGCGTCAATGGAACACTAAAAATATTATATTTTCCCTGATTAAGCAATTTGAAAAATGATTTGATGTAACATTCATTAGAAAAACAAAGAGTGGTTATCAGTCTGTATTTAGCATGTTTATTTATAGTGATGTGTTGTTTTTAGATGACATTGGCTCACCACCCATCACTGGCAGGTTGATTCTTACTTGGTAACCCTTTTCCTTCCGTTGTATATTTGGAAACGTTTGGTTTCTGTGACTTCATTCTCTCTAGACACAGAAGACGGCCTACTAACCGAAGTTCACAGCCATGTAGTTAGAAAGCCAGCTGTTAAATTTTGAGGACAAGTTTGTTGCCAATGTTGTATTTACACAAGGCGGCCCATAGGGGCTGAACGTCAAAACTCTTGACAAACTAGCTTTTGAAATCTGCTAAAGGATGATAAATTCAACTTTACTTTTGGGAATAAATGATAGAAATGTTAACAAGAAGCACTTTGTGGATTTAAACATTTAGCGACTCCTGCCGCGGATGTTATTTACATCCATTTTTGAACTGAAGCTGATGCTCTGCCATGAATATTTCATCCAGTTTTCTGTTGGATGTTTTCGGGGAAGGCATTTGATGATCCGTGCTTACAAGAACGAAGGGATCCCCCTTTGCTGCTCGTCCCTGCTCCGCAGTTTACTGCCATGTGTTATTCAGTCTATTGCCCCAGATATTATTTCATTGTAAAGCGATGCCAATTAGTAAAGCCAGTTGTCAGTGGCTCTGGTCTGGCTCCCTCTACACTCCGGCGGGGACACTTATTTGGGTCGGCTGCTATTTTCGGCCCCAGCGATGTTGCCAGGAATACCTCAGGGAGCAGCCACTGTTTTATAAGAGAGCACATCAATAATTTTCAACCGTGTACGTGTGTGTCTATGAGGAAAAAGGACAGAGACGGACGGAGGTTATTGGGTTTACATCCGCTGCATCTTTACCAGAGCAGGTGTTTCTTACAGGGTTTGGCAAAAAAAAAAATATCTTGAACTTGAACGTTTTCACATTGTTACATAATGGAACAAAGTGAAAAACATAAATGAACGTTGGCAACGATGTTAAGAAAAATGAATATGTGGAGTGCAAAAATCCACGGAAACAAACTGCCTTGAAAAGCAGATAAACCGTAAACATACAGCTAAAGCTACTGTGGCATGATATGAATCTAAGCTTTTATATTTAGCTTAAACGGCCTTGTAACAGTCAAAAGCTAAATCTAATAAATTGAGGCCTGGCTGGGAAATTGACATTCACACACACACACACACACACGCACACACACAGTCAGCATTCAATGGTGAATAGGTGAACCTCATCTAGACATTCTTGACGGCTTCATAAACACGTAGTTGGGTCAGTATTAAAACAAATATTTTCGCCACGTTGCTTCAAACGTAACAACGTACACATGGGATTGTTCTCAGAAAACATTTCATCCAAACAAATCCACCCAGAGCATTGCTTTAAACATCAGAATCGTTCAAAATGACCACGACTTCCTGTTAGGGATTAAACGCGGCAACAGGAGGTTAATTTGTGCGGACAGATAAATATGATGAACTACTTCAAAGTAGTGCATTAGAAAATAAAGTTGATAAAACACAAGGCGATGTTGATGTGGATATGGTGCATTGTTTGTAACAGATTGTAATGCGCCAGAAATTAAATCTGTGTTTTCCCATGATCACACGCACACTTTGGTCTGGGTTTTCACAAATAGTTGCTTTTAAACAAACGTTTTCATGTGGACGAAAGGCCAAAATGCATAAAAACATGTTAGCCTTCTCAAATATCTGGCCACATGTTGTCTAGGCTTAAAAGACTTGTAGCTGTAACTTTGGAGAGTGGAGGTTCCGCAATAAGTGGGCTCATGATGACGAATACACACTTTTAAGGATTTTCTTTGTAGAAAGTGCAAATGCATATTCCTTTTCTTATCCTTCATAATTATGCTTTACTTTATGCTGGTCTATAAAATAAAATCTTGGTAAAGTTCACAAAATTCTGTGGTTGTGCTGTGATAAAATGTCAAAAAAAAAAATTTTTGACGCGACTGCTTTCAAATACCAATCTGGCCTTATAAATTAGAGGTTAAGGTAGTTTTACCCCCCCAAGTCATCTGCTTTATCAGACCAAGCCTACAGGGTAAAGTCAGTGACTTCCCACAACTGTTCTAAGTCTGTGTAACCGCCCTCCCCTCTCTGCTGAGCGGCCGCACATTGTCGGGATGAAATTGGGGTGAAAAGTCTTCGCGGTCCCCTTCTGATTCCCGCAGAAAAACCAGCCGCTCTGCACCGGAGAGGTTACCGAGTTCAGCCTGCCTCTCTGCCTCAGCCCCCGCCTGGTACATACAACCTTAACTCACATGCACTCTTTCTCTCTGTGGTATCTCTTGGAGAAGAGCCCGCAGCAGACGGGAGAGGAAACATCTTTCAATATTTTAAGCAGCTTGCCTGGGCTAATCTTCGTTGCTCAGGTCTGTTTTGAAAGCGTCCCTGTGGGATAAAGAGAGAACGACAGTACCCACCTCTGGTTTGAATGCACATGAAGTCATCCGGTTTGGTAACTGAACCGGTTCCTTGCAAACTTGTTGCGTTCAGCTTTTATTTGTTAATTCTGTTTTGGTGCACTGTGCCACTGACCTGCTTCCTTAACCTTAAATTTGGTGGCATAATGAGTGCCAAAGTTGGCAATCTGTGTCTCTACAGTTGCACAAGCTCAAAGCAAAGCTGACTTTTCATTCAGGCTTTAAGAAGCATGTAAGAATGAAACATTTGGGCTCTTATCAGTGTGGGCACCGCACCAGAGTCGACACTTTGCGCCTCGCAGATGCTACTTCCAACCAGTCCTCTACGAGTAGGTGGTTTGAGTTTTTCCGCTCCGCTGTTTCCTTTATCAGAACCCCCGTTTCTCACTTTTGTTTCTGTTTCCCTTTCCCAGCCGAGGCCTCCATTGTCCTGCACCCATAATTGTGCGCAGTAATGAAGATTAGCCCGCCTGCTGAACACAATGGGGTCCCCACATCCGGGGCACAGACTTCTCAAATCCTGCCACAAGCTGCTAACCCCGGTGTAAAAGCTCCTTTTAGCCACACGTTTTCATGGTCTGGTTCATTGAGTCAGAAGCACAATCACATGAGCATGACCAGTATTCAATGTGCCCCCCCTCTCCCTCTTCCCCGATTAGATTAGGGTGGTTTTGACAGCTGAGAGGGAGCGCTACCGCGATAAACAGCATCTCACCCAAATCCATTTACAGAGAGACAGAGTTCCTTTCCCCAGCGAGCGCAACATGGCTCCAGTCAGCAGGATTACCCTCCTCCCCCAAACCCCCATGACCCGCTATTCTTCGTTCCTGTATCTATCTCGTTCGCCTCTCCATCGGTCTTAAGATGCGTCTTCTCTTGTGTTGATCCTATTTCACTCTCACCTCTCCTACCCTCCACTTAATACCAGAACAAAGACATTCTCCACACTTTGTCACAAGCTATTTAGATGGCGCCAGAGAGGTCTCTATATGCAGCGTGCTTGTTGTATCCGGAGACTAAGAGCCCTTAATAGCGCCCGTGTCAGGCTCAAGGTCGGTACATCTTCGTTTTCTTGTGTTTGCTCGCCGTGGCTGCTGTTCAGAGGGAACGTGTGCAGCTTTGTCTGAGCGGAGGAATGGATTACACAAATGTGACCGCGGCTGAAATAATGGAGGAAATCAAGCTGCACGAAATACTTGAAAAAGGTGTTTTTCGTGCAGTTTGAACAGGATAGAAAAGTTTAGAAATTCAAGTCAGACAGGATGATGATAAGGTATCTTAACTTCTGAACTGTTCAGAGTCGAAGATACTTTTATGTTTGGCAATGGATTGTGTTCAGGAAACAAGAGAAGTCCGGCTGCCTTTTATTTTAACACTTAGGATTGATGTGTCTTAAATGACTGAGAATCTCCACCAACAAATGGACGGTCCACTTTACCTCAAGGTTAGATTGGTTTCAAACAGCAAGCAGTGAAAAAGTCTGAGGCCACAGACACTTAAAAAATGCGTATTAATGGCAAGAAACATTCTAGACCTTCTGTTATTCTTTGTTTTCTTTCAAAAAGAGACGGCCAACAGCAGAGCGCTACATTCCCGTTTTTACACCGACCCCCAGGTTGAACTTTGAAGTTGGGCAAGAAATAGTAATGAATACCAAGTTGTGGACCGCAGCAATTTCCCAACGGCTCTCGCTCAGAGACACAGAGAGACAAATTTAGTCCTGGAAAAAAAAACACATGGTGCAAGAAATAGTTCAGGATGAGAGGTTGAATCCATTTACAGACTTTCTCTAATTAATTTTATCCTTTAGAGCAAATAAGAAAGAGCAAGAAGTAGCGTTTTTTTTTTTTTTTCTTTAAATGTTTTATCATCCAGAAATATTTGCCTTCAAGCTGACTTGAAGTTCACAGCAAAGGGAAGTGTTGCTGCTCATGTAACCCCTCCAGAACCTCCTGGTTAAACTTCAGGCCTGTGTGAAACACACAGCAGAAGTGATGAACTTTATCTGGGCGGCCAGGTCTCGGTAATTTCCCAGTTTCTATTTCTCTTTTGCCGTGTTTTGGCCTGACTACTCTCCCCCAAGCCTGTTTGTGGTGAACTTTCACATGAACAGATGGAAATTCAGCATGCTGTTAAACGAGTTATAAAAGACAACCTTTATTAGCCTGAAACATTTATATTCACTGCGTTTCTGCACAAAATCAACTTATTTCACAATGGAAGCTATAAAAAGAGACATTATTGTTTGAGGTAAGGCAAAGCAAAGCCACTACTGCTTTGGACCAATGCTGCTGAGAAGATTGCTGCTAAAAGAACTGCTTTTTGGACAGTCGAGAACGTAAAGGTGCGCAGTTGAAAAGGCGTCAGGACATTTAAAAAGTGATGACTAAGATACGAAAACTGTCCACAGAGAACCAGCAGCGTCGTTGAACTACTTCTAATCGGCATTTCAGAAGGCAAAGTTAAGGAAACACAAGATGATGTTGATTGGGAATCCTGTCAAAGACTCATCGTTTCCCACGGGAGTAAAAACAAATATGGAGCATTCTCCAATCTCCGCTTTGGTCAGAGTGTTTGGAAAATAAACCTTTTTATCAATAGTAAAAATTTTCACGTTGAGGAAAGTCCAAAATGTATAGAAATGTGTTACTTTTTCCAGATGTCCAGCGATGTGTGGATCTTTCTCTAATTAAATATAAAGGAGTTTTTCTGGTTTGGTAATACTTCCAACTAGGGATTCACAATGTTTTTGCGCAATATTTGATCTGCCTATGTACTAAAACTCATTTGGCTGATAACCGATACCAATACCGATATCTGGTCCTGCACCTACTTATTGAAACTCAATAGCTTTCTCTACTGTTGAATTAAAATACGGCATTATATTGATCAATTTGGCCTGCTACCAAAATGCAAATCCTAAACAGGAGGCTGAAAATGTTGCAATACTTTCAACTCATGACATTTGCTCTTGACAACGTTGTGCTGTGCTCCAAGTATCATTGTCGCTGGTTTGTCGTATGAAATCAACGCCTTTTATACCGGTGAGTCGTTTCGACGGAATGGTTGACGTCCGATATCACGCTTTACAGCTAATATCGCCCGATACCATGACGATAAAATCACGCATCCCTTCTTCCAACTGTGTTGAGCTGTTTGTAATTTTCTTTCTGCACCTTGTTACAGTAAATTTGCTAAAGAGTCAACTTTTTCCATGCATTCCTGGGCTGAATATATATATATATATATTCCACCTTGTTTTAGCGTCCTCACATTAGCGCTGTGCTAATATTGTGCTAAAGGAAGACAAGAGGGGAGGTCCCGGGTGTCAGCCTGACGCGGACTCATCCCTCTCTGTTGTGTCTGCTCACAGAAAACAACGGAAAAATGTCTCCCTGCTCCATTAAGCAGAGGTCACCAGGGTTTTTTTTTTTTTTCTGCGCTCCGAGTGCTACATCATTGTGGCTTTCCTGCCAGATGAAAGGTGCTTTGAAGATCTCACACACACACACACACGCACACACACAAACATGCCCGCATGTCGTTAGTGTGAAGATGCCTTCCATTAGACAAAAAAACCCCAACAAAAAACAGGGGGAACAATCCAAATATAATAAGCCAGATCAGCAAGCAGAAATTGCTGCTTGCAACAGTTTGGAGCCTTTATTTATGCACCCATCTAGACCAGGATTGACTCAGGATAAAGCAGCTGGCAGCTTTACAACCAAATGTGCATTATTCCCTCAAACTCTGTCAGCAAATTGCGCTTTAACAACTGGCGGCGCGTGTTATCAGCCCGCAGCCCCCTCTGTGTGAAAGCGCCTGGAGGTGCTCGCTTTGACGGAGGAGGCTGATTATTACCGCGCGGCTAATGTCGTCTGATAAGGCCGTGTGTGTAATTAAGCCGTTTCCGCGGCTCCTTATCTGGAGCTAGGTGGCTGCCTGGAGAGATGGAGCTGTTAGTCAAACGGGAGGAGGAGGACAGATCTGCTCGGTGGCATTTAGATTCCTGTGTTTGCTTCAAACTTTTCCCCCTCCAAAATCATAAGGTGCATTTCAATCATTTAGAATCATTACTGTATATTGCCTCACATATTTGCTCATCCTTATAAATCATTGGATTCTGCTGTTGTAGGGACTTCAAGCAGCATCTTGACTTTATTCTGATTTCTTACAAAGCGAGCTTTGGGCCACTGTGACACTTTTCAGTGCTTTATTCTGTTGTGTTATCGTTTTGTACGGCACTTTGGTGCAGTTCCAACCTGCTTCTAAAAGTGCTATATAGATCAATTTTACAAGAATATTTAACTCAAAAAGGACATTCTGGTTGCAGTCTCTGGTTCAGAAGTTTCTTAAAGGTACAGGAGCGTTTAATTGCCAGGAGTGTCTCGTTAAAACGAGGAAGTTTCTAGTTTTAAATAGTCTCGTTTTAACCAAATGCAAAACCTCGTTGAATTGAGATGAGTTTAATTTGGTGTTATAGCGAGAAATTCTCTCATTTTAACAAGATATCAATAATGCGCTTCTGACTTGCGGAGAAGGCATACGGGTTCTCATTTTGCCTCGTTCTTCTCACTGTTTCTTACAAAAATCCCAAAAGATTTTTCCATTTTACTCTTCTGAGCATTCTTATTTAAAAGAGAAGATATTTTTGATTTTAATAAGATCTGAATCTTAAGTTATTTTAATCTTGTGAAGAGAAAGTTTCCTTGTCTCAGCGACACCCCCTGTCGGTCTGCTAGTGGTGTGCAGCGTTTTCACACCACACTTTTTCCTTCCTCCCAACTTTCTTTGGCAAAGCCTGGATAAAGACCTGCAAGCGGACGGCTTATTTAGCAGATTCATTTTGCGGTATGTTTGACATTTGCCAAGTCAGCAGCCTTTCTCGTGATTTTGTAAGGTGTTTCTAAAAGAGAAAAAAAAAACATCCTGAGTTTTATCATTTGTCGTCGTGACCCCGCTCCCCCCCGTCTGCTCCCACATGCCTCCTGGCCGAACCCCACGCCTCCCGCTGCGCTCCCTGTTGGGAAAACCAAAGCGCCACTCAGATCAAGAAAACGATGGATCTCTATGCAGGCTCAGCGCTGGAGGGCAGGATCCACCCCAGCCTCCTCCGTCTCAGCAGGGATCCGACGCCCAAGCTGCGCTCCGAGGAGTTTCAGATCTGGGGGATCTTAGGAGACTACGGAAGGAGCAAACAAAAAAACCCCTGAAGGGGAGATTAGAAGACAGACAGTCCCTGGCAGGGATGGAGGTGGGGGGGTGCTGCTGAAGTTCGGCTCGGGAAAGCTATAGATTACTGTCTGTGTCAGCTGCGATGCCCGCTGCTGATGAGCTCCTGCGCGGTATCATTTTGTATCGATTAGCACACACACACACACACACACACAGAGAGAGAGAGAGAAAGCGTTGCCTCGATGGCCACTGCCCCGGGCTACTGGTCATTTAGCTGTCACCTCAAAGTGATGGCCTGGCCCGGCACAGCAGATCAATGGGAGACAGAGACCCAATAACGTGTGGCGGACGGATAAAAAACACACACACACACCCAAAGAGAAACACTACGCTTTGAATCAAACGACAGCGCAAACTTTTACCTCGATAAAAGTGTCGGACTCGTCCGCTGAAATACAAGCGGCGATAATAAAGACGACTGTAAACAAAGTCGGTGGGGGTCGTAAAAAATGAAATCAAAAGAACGGGAGGAGTGATGAGACAATTTGGTTAGTGGGAGAGGTTTCATATCGATGTCTGTGCTGATGTGATACCTGTAGGGGAAAGAAGGGGGGAAAAGTGATTAATTTCTCACGGGGATTTTTAATCACAGAGGTACAGCTCTCCTCAAATCCAGTGAAAAGAAACCAAGGCCTTTTTTAAAAAACAGAAATTCTGACCACTAGCTTTGTGTGGTTTGAATTTTTAAAGAAAAAAAAACAACACGACGAGCAATAAACAGGCCGCCACTCGAACGCGACGCAACAAAAGAAGCGGAGCGAGGCCACGGAGGAGCGGATGGAAATTCGTCCGTGACATGAATGTTTCTGACTTTCGAAATGAGTAAGCAAACTCCGCCTGTGAAAGTGGCCAAAGCAAATTATCAGTGTGTCACGTCGATGACAAAGGGGTTGTTTTTCCAATTTGTGGCGAACAATGGACGGCAATCAGAGGCGCACTCTGTGCCACGGCTGTCCTGCTGCCTGCGGTGACACAATCCAAGGAAACAGAATGAGAGCAGAGCTCCGGAGTTCAGGAAACCAGGAGAATTAATGTTTCAGAAATTATACTTCAGATTTGAATACCTTCGGTTTTGTACAATAAAACCGGTTATGGTATCTGATTTCAGCGTCACTTTGTTGCAGCGTAACTTAAAGTTTGACAACACCTGTTGAAGCCCCACATCATAATACCTCCTCCACCATCGGTCACAGAGGAGTTTTTGAAGTTATGCCTTTAAGTGTCTTGTTATAAAGTGAAATAATCTGCCAATGGAACTAGAACTTTTGCATCAATATTAAGGAATTATTTTACTTAAACAAGTCTATATATCTGGCTAAAAAGTTACCTTTAAGTTAGCTTTGTCTTACTCTAAGTGCATTCAGATATTTGCACTAGAAACTAGACCAAAACTACTTGGTAAGGTTTTGTGTTTTTATAGTGTAGAGGGAGTAGAGTAGGGGGGCTTTGTAGCGTTACGTTGGCGCACAGATAAAGGCATACCTAAGATGACTTAAGACTAACAATAATTTGGTAAACATGTGACTTTTTTAAAAGGTAAAACTTATATTTTCGAATTTTAGACTTTCTAAGTCTGTACAGCTCAAGGTTTTAGGAAAGAGTCTGCAGCTCGCCTGCTGTTCTCGTGGTATCATCCCTTTTTCATTCATATTGTTTCCAGTATTTGATTTAAAACCGATTTTATATACTGGATTTGAATACTGGATCTGGTACGTCAATGAGCAATTTGTGTTTTACATAAAGCATTAAGATGAGCAGGCAAACAGAAAGCTGCCGAATTTTATCAGGAATTTTGCAACCTGACGAAAAGACGACGCTCCTGGGAGTCATAAGTCATCTTTTAAAAGATGTGACAGTGCCCCTCCGCCCCCCTGCTTCAACCTCCATGTGTTTAACAATAGAGCTACATCGGCCCCCCCTCCAGCTCAGGGGCCTCTTAAAAGCCTTGCCCTTTTCAACCCCGCTGCCATAAGCGGCGAATATTATTCATAGCACCTTGTCTCCATCATGGCATCTGTAAAAGCCAAACACGATCACCCTAAAATTAATGAGCCGCATCCTCCCCATCACATTTATCTGTTTAGTGGTGTTTCGGGCCTTCCTTTAGGGCATATGCATGCTCCTCTGTTCATATTTATAACCCGGGCTTTTTATTAGCGACGTGGCGGGGTGCTAACAGTTGGGAGGCAAGCAGGAGCTTTGATGGCGACGGCAGGCGGCTCGGCGCGGGCCAAAATGTAAAGGGAGGAGATCGGGAGAGAGGATGGGCTGCCAGAAGCAGGGCCTGATGGAACAGGGGAGGGGAGGATGGAGGGAGGAGGAGGAGAAGTGGAGATTTACAGGGAATAGGTGGAAGTAAGTGGATCAGGTTAGCTGCGCAGACTTTAGAAAGCGTCGAGTGTTCCAAAAATATCTGCTGCAGTACAAGCCGTGCAAACCTGAGGTGTATAAACACAAACGTGTCCTCTATAAACACACAGCTTTCATGTGTCAGGCATTTTCTGATATCTTAGTATCAATTATGCATGGTTTTGTAGTAAATATAAACTGAATAAGAAAATATGAGATCTTTATGAACAACTGAGCAAAGCAGAGGTAATTATTCTGAATTCTTTATGCACTCAACTGCTGAATGGAGTTGAAGCTGAAAAATAGTCATGGCACAGGGTTCCTACACAGTCTGGAAAAGACTTTCCTTATTGCATTATGCCATTTCCTTCATTCCTTATGTTCTTCCTCGTGTTCTTTCTTTCTCAACATTTCTCTGAACTTAAGAAACAGGAGTTAACCATAAAAGATAAGCAGATGAAACGTCCCGATCCTTCCAGCTCCTCACCGATGCCCACATCCCGTCAGTCGTTATCAGCCTCCTCCTAACCTTTCACTGCCTCCCTGATTACAAGAGACGTTACCTGACATAACCAGGAAAACTGGCTGGTGATGGCCGGAAAGGTCAGCGTGGGTTTGATGCACGTAACACGATTAGATTTTTCTTTTTTCTCTCCCGCTACAGCTTCTTTATCAGTGGCATTTTGAGATATCACAGTCAGAATGCTGCGACGGCAAACAGTTTGAGACGAAATCGTCGTCGGGTTTCATTCAGCCACTCCAGGTTCACCACGACGCTTAGGCAGGAAACAAAAACGGAGCCATTGCTAAAGTTTGTGATTTCTTCTCGAGAGGTATTCTGAGATTATGCTTGCGCAAATTTACAGTCGATGTAAGTAGCATTTGGAACTGTTTTATGTTATCTACATCAGGAGAATACTGGACAGAAATGTCGTCGTCTCCTTCAGTCTTGCTCTCGGTGTCTTGGCAGAGTGTTTCATCAGTTTACATTTTCTCTTATCAATCTTGGAAAAATGTCCAACTTTATTCACCTTATATGGAAACTTGTAGTCCTTGTTGCTGAATCAGGGACTTCTGTTCTAGAGCCATTTGGAGCGTGTCTCTTCCTACTTTGACACTTTAATCATTTCAAAAGAAGGTGAAAGAATCAATGCAGGTCCAGAGAGGCATCAGGAAAAATGTTGCTTTATTTATTTATGGGTATCCTATCTGGCAGCACGATAAGACTTCCCCTGAATAAATTAGTTCCTCGATGCTGTTGGTGCTCGCTGCAAAAATCTCTTAACAACCATCCACAAGCTGATATTTTCCACTCGAGAGTTTATTTCTCACCATTTAAAGAGAGTGAAACCATACAGTAGTATCCAGTTGAGAGCTAAATCCAGAGGTTGGCGCTGTCACGCTTGTCAATATTCTGAAATAAATTATTCATCAATCCGGGCCCCACAACGGAGAGCCGCTTCTCTTTGCTGGAGCAGCCGAGGATGTTGGATCAGCCACTGGATTTGTCTCAGCTTATCTTGGCTGCCATAAAGTACTCATCCCGAGAGCCCTTCAGGAAACGGACCCTGGCTTTTGCGCGGAGCCAACTGCTGCCGTGTCTCCAGATCGGCGTTTGTCCAAACTGGACTTACTCCAGGAGCATTCCTTTATCCTGGCTGTTGTGCCAAACCTTCGGCGCTTGATTATTTGCCTACACACGGATGCAAGTTGCCCACTCGATGCCATGAGACCAGCAAGAAGACATGTTTATGCATGTGCGTAGGCGTTCGCACAAACACGCAGACAAGAGCTGCATAATTGCACATGGAGTGTGGTAATTAGTCACATTTACTCGCTCTTGCCAAATTATGGGCATACACGGTCAAACTTGCCGCATACAGTAAAGCGTACCCTCATCACTGCCCACCGGGCGCACAGGAACTGCTGATCAGCTGCATGACCTTCTCTGCAACAATGTTAATGCCACCACCTGGGGGGGCGGAGGGGTAGAGAAGGCAGGAAGGGGCTTGATGGAGTGATGGGGAGGAACACAGAAGCTAGAAAAAGGTTGTCATACTTGCCACCTGGAATCTCTTTTATCCTCCTTACCTTGTCAGCATCCCTCATTCCGCATGCATGCTGGGGTGTAAGTACAGTGCGTGCCTGAACGCCGGCACGCTGTGTCACACACGACATCCTGGTCCATCACCGTGGGTCGCAACCTAACATTTAGCGTGCGCGAACGCGAGGCCCTGCGGTTTGCCCGCTGACAGGATCCCGTTACGCCAAATGTCACGGCTGCAAAGCGGATTCGCCCCCCGCGGTGAGAATGAAGTCAAGACCTTCCCTTGCTCTCTCTTCCCCTCTGCCTGCCTACCTCGCCTGGTCCTTCCATCACTCCTTCTCCTTCATCGCCCGCTCCGCACCATCTCTCGCTTAACGCCTTCTATCCTCTTTTCTGCTGCCTTACCTCTAGCACACACGGTGCGGTTTGCAGTCCTCAGCAGTTTGCTGAATAAAGTCCCCTTCGACTTGCTGGTCTTAGAAGATAATTAGTCCTCAACTGAGGCAAAGGAGGGGACGACGAGGAAAAAGGAGGACAGAGGAAAAGGTTGAATTCAGGAAATCAATCTGGGTTGAGTTGACGATGAAGTGACGAGAAAGGTTGAAAGATACTTTCAGATAATGTTGCAGACAGAGCAGTTTCTTTTTCTTCTATATCTCTAAAAGCTTAAGTGCCGGTATATTCCCTGCTTCCCATGTTTTCACACCGTCAATACTTAACTTAGTTCTGAAAGTAGGCATAACAGAGGATAAATCCCTCTTATTTTATTGGGATTTCATTGCCTTGAACCAACAAAGACAATTCACTGCAGGAAAGAAGAAAGATGTAGGCGTACAGTGTGGATAGGAGACACGGCGCATTACCTCCACTTCTCACTGTAGATGTGTCCTGAACAGCGTTTTAATTTGAAGCCCTGTTTTGTTCCTAGAAAGAAATAGCTTCGAGGAGCAACCGCGCTCCCTTAGCAACAGACGCCCCTTCTATTTTTAGAAGGTGCAAACAAGGAAAGAGGCGAGTTTGGAGTGGGATCCTAAACGTCTCTGATGTGTTCAGTCTGTGCAGTCTTATTCCTGATAATGGGACCATCTACTCCTGTCTGTCAGTGCCTATTTACGCGCCAACGAAGAGGCGAGTTGCACGCACCCAACGGAGCCGCTAGCCTCCAGCTCGGCTGTCAGAATGGGTTAGCGGGTACAAGCGAAACACAACCATCCCCGGGATCAAACCGCCGCCGTTTCTGCTCAAACATAATAGCTTCATCCTTGGACACGGAGCGCCTCGCTCCCCGCGCCGGGCCCTCGCTGCTTAGAGTCTTGCCAGCTTGTTGTGAAGTAATAGACTTCTCAGGATGCCAGTTCACAGGAACAGAGGATGCAAGTCTCTTATTTGCGCTCCGTGGGGAGAGGTGTTTGGAGTAATAGGGATGAAGCAGACCATAACTACAGCAGAATAAATCTCTCTATCTCTACCCAGGGGAAGCTGGTTCGTCAAAGCTCCATAAAATGTTGCTCTGTTGGGGTTTTGCACAGTTTGGGACTTCTTCCCCTGCTACCCACTCTTCTCTGCAGCAGTTGCAATCAATCAGGGTTTAATCAGCCGTCTTGCTGGAGTTTTCAGGTAATCATGGCTGTCATTGTGGCTGTCTGTGCGTGTGACAGCTGTGCAATGCAGCAGAGCCTCATGCAGGTTTTTTTTTGGGGGGGGGGGTTCATGTTGGAGCATTACGGATGATCTGATGGCTGTTGAAACGGCTAAGTGGTACGTGCGAGGGAAGACGGACATGCCGGAAAGTTGCCTGATCTGAATGTAATTGAGTGTTTCTCTCTGTGCCGCAGACCTGCCTGGAGTTGGAGCGTTACCTGCAGACGGAGCCCAAGCGTCTGTCAGAGCTCTTCGACCAGGACCTGGACGGCCTCCTGACTCCGGCCTACTTGAAGGAGGACGGCGAAGAAGACCTGCCTGAGGCTCTGCTCCCAGGCCTCTCTGAGCCTCCAAGCCCACCTACAGTCACCCTGTGTCCAATGAGGCAGAACTTAACCTCAACAAAAGACCTCAAACCCAAAGGGCAAGGGCCAGAAACTTCAGACGGAACGGAAGAGGTCCACCTGGCCCAGCTGAGTGCCGTCACCTCTCTAACTCCCCCGTCTTCTCCGGAGCTGGGCCGGCACCTCGTCAAACCCAGCCAGACGCTGACGGCCTCCGCGGACGGGACGCTCACCTTGAAGCTCGTGGCCAGGAAGGTGGGGCTCAGCGCTGCCCGGCTAGTGACGGGACACGCGCTTCCGGTCCAGGTGAAAGAGGAAGAGGAAGGAGCGGCGTGCCTGATCGGGGGAGAGCTACCAGAGAACAAGAAGAGGATCCACCGCTGCCAGTTCAACGGCTGCAGGAAGGTGTACACCAAGAGCTCCCACCTGAAGGCCCACCAGAGAACGCATACAGGTGAGGGGAAGCTTTGTGGCTCCTTTCCTTAATTGTTAATTTTGTTATCTACTAACCCCGTCTGCCTCCACAAAGGTATGAAAAACAGGCACTGATGTACTCTGGTGTGAGAGTAAATCACAGCAGAGTAACATCTGCTCATGCTCCGTTAACAATAGTCACCCTACTGTTTCCAACTTAGTAACTTTGTCGTTATATTTGGCAACTTTTCAGCCAAAACATTTTACATCGGCCAAAACCAGAATCAGCAGGTCAGGCCTTTGAAAGATCGGTGATCGGCCAGAAAACTGCACTCTGAGTTTTATCTGTATTCTTCTAAATGTAAGAAGCATGGCGGCTGTTTTCTCTACGTCTGTTCTGGATGTCTTTTTAAGCTTGATAAACTTATCTTGGTGTAATTTCTTTGTTTGTTTTTTTTACTTCTTTTGTTTTATACCAGAGAGTTTCTTACCAAAGCAAAGATCCAGTAGACTTACACAAACTCCGTGTTTATGTTAGTGGTGGTAGGACAGAAAAGAAATTCCCCTGACCTTCCTTCCAATGACCTGCTGCCGTTTAGCGGTTGCCATGGTGACATGATTACACCCCCCCCCCCCCCCCCCTCCCCTCCCAAGTCTTATCCTCCTGCTTACCATGAGGTATTGCCCTGATGAGATATGGCCACATTTTATTATATTCAATGTCTGACTATGAAAGACAAAATAATTTCTATTGCTTGACTTCCATGTTCACTCGTCTTTCCCATTTTGAATTGTGGCCAAGGAATTTGAGTTTAATAAGAGGTGTTTGAGTCATCTGGAACTTTAAAAAAAAAATTTTGACATTCTGATATTGTAATAAAAGTGGAATTTATTTAACAGTTTTATGCGTTTCCTCGTTTATTCTAGGACGTTAATAACTATGGAGGATCCTCTACAGACCCACAGAAAGTGTTGGTTGCGCCGTTAAAAAAAAAGCTAAGATAAAAACGTGAATGACTTTGGCAGAACCTTCTCCATTTATCGCCCTCTAAGTAAATCTCCCTGCCATACTGGAGCAGGTCCTCCTTGTCAAGGTTCCTCTACACAAGGAAGGAAGGAAGGAAGGAAGGAAGGAAGGAGGGGGGAGGGAGGAAAGGGGGCTCAGAAGCTATAACTCTCCAGCTCTTCCATCTCAATCCCGAACCACTCAGACCTCTGTCAGGGAGCTGTCCTCCAACTGAGTAACTGCACAGTGATGGATGGATTGACCTGGATAGGTCGCCATTTCCCAGCTTCATCCCGGGCACCTGTCCTCCGTTCGTTCCGTAGGTCCGAGGTGGGAGAACATGGTTCTGATAGGATCATTTTTAAGACAATAGAATGAGGCAGAGGGATAACAATCAGGGTTTCTGGTATTAATTAGCAGGATTTCGGGTTGGGTGTTCTCGCTGAACTCCTGAGACTTTCTGGTTGCCGAGGTGAGAACCGTGCGTTTCAGATTCTATTAGAAATAATTGCGTTTAGCAGGTCTGGTCTCCAACCGCCTTTAAGGAAGGCGCGCAGGAGCTATAATTGGATGATTATTGACATTTAATACGTATATAGCTGTTTCTTCCAACCGGAGGGATACAGAAACCAACGTCCATCACGCCAAACACACTTACAGCCGCCCGTATTAGATTTCTCCTCTCCCCGCCGTCTAAACGGATCCGCCCGCGCCGCTGACGGATCACCGAGGCAGCCTCGCCAAGACGCCACATGTGCTTGTTTCTATTTTCATGGGTGTGATTTTGAAAAAAAAAACAACCCCCAAAACTATCAAGTTGTCAACCTTTGCATGCTGGGGATACCAGAGACATGATGCATGTGTGATCACACCCTCAGTGGTGTGCAGGCATTGGCTTGACTGCAGCAAGGGGCCAGCAGGCGTGCCATCGTTGATTCCTCCCAGTGTGGCAGGTCTACCACTGCTGGGATTTACCCATCATACCAACTGGGATGACAGGCAGAGGTTCGTTCTGTTGGAGATCCCGGTTAAATGTGGTCAAACACAAATTCTAGGCTGCATTTCGAGGTTTTCCTTCTTTTTTGCTGAAGGCAAACCAAAAAAGAACCGTTTCTCCTTTATCGGTTTTCAAAAGCCAAACCAGGGCCTGAGCCAGCTGAGCCAGGGCCTCGGGCTCCCAGACCAGCAGGGCACCTCTGACCCCCCCCCAAGAGCACTGCGATTAGAGGCCCAGACATACTTCTGTTTCAAGAATGAGACGACTGATTATGTCGTAGAAAATATTTTAAATATTTTGTTATTGTTAAAGTAAAAAAAATGGCAAGGTTAAAGATTTAAAGAGGTTTAAAGAGGATTTACAGAGCAACATACAGTAGTTCCACATATAATATGACTTTACTCTTGTATTATGAATTTATTCTTGTATTTTTATAAATATTTTCATATTATTACAACTTCATTTCTTTTGATATGACTGTTTGCATATTTTTACAACTTTATTTTTATACGACTTTATTCTTGTATCATTACAACTTTATTCTGATAATATTCTGACTTTGTTCTTGCTATTAAATTACGTTTTTTATTTAAAAGTTCTTAGTCTGGCAGCAGTACCCCGTTGTAGCAGCTAACAGTTGTTAGCTGCCGCTAACTACCACCCTGGGCACCATTTCCATGGTAACGCATGGCAGTCGCAGCATCATGCTGTGGGAAGATGGACGTCATATTCTGGGACTTTATTGAAATCCATTTGGAAGGAATTAATTTCTTCAACATGGTCCGCACTGATTTTGTGTTTTAAACAGTTCCTTCAATTTTTTGCTGAAATTCTAGGAAAATCGAAACTTTTTCTGCAAACATTTGGAGTCAAGTTACCTCAGAAAAATCTGCGAATCACTGAACCTTGAACACGTTTGTGATTTCCTCATTTAAAAGATATCAAATGCCAAAGTTTTCTTGTTGGGAGACTTGCACTGAAAGGAAACCTGTCTTGTCACTCAAGGCAGTGAGGTAGGAAGACGAAGGAGGAACTGTTGACAAAAGGAAACAAAAGTAAGACGAAGAGCAGAAGAAGAAGAGATAGAGGCGCTGAGTGAACAAAGCGGAGACAAACGGGGGAGGTACAGTACAGAACCTCTTTGCAGCCTACAACAGTGCCACAGGCTCCCTCATTCACTGAGCCATTATCCTGACAAGTTTAAAGATGTCATTACTCAAATCCTCTTTTTCTTAGTTATAATTTCCATAAATTACCAAACGAGGGGAAAAAGGCTACGATTTAATCTGGAATTAGACGGGCTGAGTGGAAATGACAGTGCCCTGTAGAAGAGCTTGTTTTTGTGAATAGGCTTATGGCAGATAAGGAATAGTACAATTAGATTTTGAGGCCCGGGTGAAAACCCCTCCCCAAAAAACCGAAGACTGTTGGGTTGTTCTGCCTTCTGTCTGCTTTCTCATTACCTCGCCTCATCCTCCGTTCTGTCCTCCTTAAAGCGCGTCTTTCTGGAATACACCTGCGTGTTTTCATCTTCCTCCTGCTCATATTCTGCCACTCTCCTCTTCACCCTCCATGTTTTGATAAGGCATTGCTAAATAGCAGCAAATAAATGAGCTCTGTTCCTTTGAAGAATGTGATTTTTATTAATAGGATTCCCATGAAGTCCAGGAGAAGAAACGATTTCATAATTATGCATAAAGGAAACAAGGCAAGAAGGGTTTCATGGACAAAAGTTGCTGCTGAGGTAGAGTAGGTGGGGTCAACTAAGGTCAACTGATTTCCTTCTATCCATACATCTAGAGGTTCATCCATCCATCCACACAGCTACAACTGAATGCTTGAACTGGCACATGTGATAATGGTTCAGTCTAAATGTAAGGCTTGACCACTGATGTTCACATACTCTCCTGCCTGTCCACTCTGACTGAACTTGAGCCTCTTTGCCGTTTTTTGCACACAAAAAAATAAACGGCGAAAACTCTGTTGCCTCTTTCATTTATCACAAACAGAAAATCCCTTTCATTTCCCGTCGTTCCCTCTCTAAACTGTGTGTCTGTCCTCTCTCCCTCACCGCAGTGCCGCCCCAGCCCGAGCGTCTGTAATGACCTGGGAGACCCAGACGCTCTGCCTGGGTTCTGGCTAATGGAGGGAATGTAATTAAGTTCCAGCGCTGCCACCTGAGAGGCCGCGGAGCGCGGAGCGCGGCGCGCACACGAGAGAGCGTTCGGAAGTAACAGATTACACATAATGGGATTACGGTGACTCAGGGAAACACCCAGTTATCAGATTACACATGAGAAATGTGTTTTGGAAGGAGACTGCACATATGCCGCTCCCTCAGATGAATAAGAAAAGCAGCCGGAAAACAGATGGAGCTCTTTTTTTTTCTCGACGCACAAATTAACACTTTCCATAAATAATCCACTTAACTTTCATAATCTTCATTCAGTGTTTTCATTAAACTAATCCAAAGTTAACAGTAACATAATCTGATTATGGCTGAGTTGGGGCTAATCTGGATTAGATGGAGCTGTCAGTCTAGAACGGTGTTGGTGAGAGGCAGCAGGAGCCGGCTGCGTTCGCCCGGTTGTCGGACGGTTTCTTAAGGGAGACGAGCGCCGTGGTGATGGAGGGGAGGGGGAGCTTGTTGCCAGGCAACGTGAGCAGTGTATGGTTGGAGGAGTCGGTAGCTGAGTGGCTGTGTACTGCTGCAGGCTGCCGCCCCGCCCCTCTCCTCCACCGCCACTATCACCACCAAGCAACTGGCTCCGCGCTCTGCCAGCGCGCTCGCTAATTGGCCGGCGGCGTGCCGGTGCCAGATCCAGCCGGCTGCGCCGACTGCTGCCTCCTCGTGTTTCACCCCCCCCCAACTACACACACTCTCACACACGTACAGATGCGACGCACCCCTCCCCCTTGCAGACATTGCTAGGCAACACACACAGGCATCCCTGCCTCCTGGGGATTTCATTGGCCAGAGGCGGAAGGAGTCGGACCTGCTGCGGACGGGGTCCAGGGAACCGGACTAACTGCTGAGACCAAACCAAAGCAAACTGAATTATATCAAGCAAAACCTTGTCAGACATGGTGCATTGTTGAGTAACAGTGAGGTTATTCTATTTTCACAGAAATAGTTTTGAATTGCCTTTTCTCCATTTAATTAACGTGATATGAATTTGTAATCTCATTTTTTAAAATTATTTTTGGAGGTCATTTCTGTCAGCTAATACATTTTTGCTTGATCTGAAGAATTCACGTCTGAAAAACCAGCCGTGATCCGTAAGAGGGAAAATACTTTATGAAAAGCTCCGTATGTAATGTTTCTTCTACTGTTTGTGATTGAAAAGTGAAACAGTGTCTATAAATACATTTTAAAAGCTAACCCGTTTAGGGTGGATAACATTCAGTTTGATCAAATATGCTATTTATTGTGGTTGTTCAGTGGTAGTTTGTAAAAAAAAAAAAAAAAACTTAGACACTAAAACAGTGCAGTTTTCAGCATTTCTAAACCAAATCACCCAGCGGAACAATAAACTAGTCTGTAGACTTGTGGTGTTACACTAGCAGGTCTTCAGCCTCCTCTGCACCATTATTACTGGATATTTCTGCAGTGCTTTGGTGTGGAGTGCTTTAGATACCAACTTCAACTTATTTTCTGTCTTAGAATTTGGCAGAAGATCATTTATGGATCCTCATAGAAGATTTGTGATTACAATTGTCTAGTACAGTTATAATATTGCAGTATTTTCTAAACATACCTTTAACTGCAGAAGTAGACAAAGGCAGAAACGGTAGGAACAGTGTACTCCAAACGCCTGTCAGTAGGTTAACACCACTTCCTAATGTACCTTAATATGGATTATATTGATATACACAGTGGAAACTGTCAGCGCTACAGCAGAACCACTGGTTCCTGGTGGTTCAGCCAATCAGCACCTAGGAAAATGAATGGTGTTTGTAGATTGGCTGATTTGCAAACACCAGCCTGAAGCATCTTAAGTCGCTGCATTTTCTTTGGAATGTTTTAGATGTGAGCTAGAAAGAAAATACCAAATAAAAAATAATGCTACTACTCAGCCACAAATAGGGGGGAGTCTTGTATTTTAATAAACGCAGCGCCGTAGTCCTTCACGAGCTCATTGACTTTTCAGGAGCGCATTAGTCATTTAACTCCACTTTGTGGTTAGATTTAGTCGTGCATTAGAAAAAAGGTGTTGGTGTGGAATTCAAAAGTAATGATTGGTTCTCTACTTTGCAACTTTTCTTGCATACAGTACTTTGTTTATCCATTATAAACCGATGTGGCAAAAACTTAAAATTTTACCTCATCAATTTTAAGAGATGTTTCTGCAAATAGCAGAAGTGCAGAGTGAAGACGTGTCTTTTCGTCACTTGGAGATCATCACCTCCTCAGTGGTCGGACCCCCGGCCCCTCATTTCACACCTTTCTCACGTCTCTGAGTCCTGCTAATTAAATGTTCCTCAACATGGCTTCTGGCTGATCCACGGCCCTTGAACCGAGCAGACGTTGTGAGATCTGTTTCATCTTTAGATTTGTTGCGGCTTGCTTGGCGATTCATGTTGATTCCCACTGAATTAGCAGCAGATGTTCCCTTTGACTTGTTTGCCTGGACATACTATGCAAACATGGATTTTTCCCTTTCTTTTTGGAATTTCTACATCCCGTGGTACCGATAATGCCGTAAAACAAGCGCCGTCTTTGAACAAGAACTTGACAGCAGTTGATCCATCGATTGTGTCTCCTTCATGGTCACATTGGATGGATTAAGCCGGCGTTGGTGTGGAAAGCACTCAAGCTGTGCTGGTCAGTGTGTCTGGATTCAACCAGATGGGATGTGACTGATGCAGTTGACATCTTTGGAGCTGGACGCAGCTGGTGTATTGTGGCTTCCTTGCCATTATGTGACTGGCCTAATTATCACCACCCCCTCTCCTCCTCCTTCTTCTGTCCCTGCCGGCATATCTGCAGCCTCCTCTGCCTTAATCCACTTCTGCGGCACTTCTCTCCTACTCACACTCATCTCACCTTCTCTTCCCAGACTCTCATCCACCTTGGCTCTAATCCACCCCCCGCGCTCCCCCACCTTCGCTTCTCCCGCTCCACCCCTTCTCTGCTCTTTTGCATGTTCAGCAGGATCGTAGACCAGTGGGAGCTTCTCCATTCCAGTTGAACATTTCGTTATATTTTCAGTCTCCTAAAAAAGGGCAAACTTACATACGGAATGGGGAATTTTTAACATTTCTCTTTGTCCGATTTTTTGATTTTTTTTTCAATGCTCCTTGGCAGTAAGTTTTACATTGTTGGAACAATGTTTATTTCCCCATGAAAGAATGAATGAATGAATATACTTTATTAATCCCAGAGGGAAATTCACAAGAAATTTATAAAGAAATGCCATCGCTGGTCAGTGACTATTGACTGGTATAGGCTATAAGATTGGATGTCTGAATGTTGAAGAAAGAAGACATATTGACAGTTTAACAATTCACTCCATTGACAAATGGGGCCTTAGTAATGTGTGGAAGTCTGACACCAGCCAGGTCACACACTGCCCTGGGATGGCGTCTCATTCTTCAGCCAATGTATCTGAACTCAAGGCTACAAAATGTCGTACTGTTTAAAAGATGCTGGCCTTAAAAACATTAGTCACAGGTTTCAAATGTTTGTTGCAGGACTATTTCATCTTGTATATGGAGTTTAGTTTCTTGTTAGACTCTTCTGTCAGGCAAAAGTAGCTGCTAATATACCAAAGCTAGCTGTCTAGCTAGTGCAAGTTAATCACAAGTTGGCTGAAGGACTTTTATTTTTGCCGCTGGGTTATTTCTATCGATAACCCATACAAGACTGTAGAGAGCAATCTTAGTTACACAAAGAGCAACTTTGTGTAAGTAGCACAAAGTTGCTGCCAAGAGCCTGAAACAGACACCAAAAATGTCAGTTTTTGCTTTGCTTGATTGTAAGATTCATAGTTTTTTTTTTCTGTATTAAATTTCATTTAAGGTGCTGTCTTGAAACGTTTTAAATTGGACTTGCGTAACCCTGCAGATATCTCCAACATCAGCTATGATTCAATCTTACTGTTATGCAAACTTTGAGCGAGCTTTTAAAATGTCGCAAAACAGAAGAAAATGCGAAATCGGCACGTTTTCCATCTACCGGTTCAGAGCGGATCAACCGGGCGATGCAGAGCGTAATCGTCAGATATTGATTCTATGCATGGCTGTGATAAACAGGATGTAGCGGTTGCTAACTAGCATGGACCACGCATTTCAGAAACACTTTGTTGCTGTCAGGCAAGTTGTAATTGTTCTGTCAAGTCAACTAGTATTGGCGATGTTACATGCTGTCTGGTGACGTAGAGACAGAACGGCAATTGAAATGCGCGCCTACAGAACTGTTTCGGCAGATATATTTTCATATCCCATTAATGACTCAACTCTTTTTTTTTTTTTTTTTTGGAAAAACTAGCATCAGCTGAAGCGAGTATAAAAACTTTTTTTTTTGCGAAATTGAGGAAGTTGTTTTAAATTCTACCATTTCCATCAACCTGTTCTAATGCGAGACTTCAGCAAAACGATGGAAACACATTTAATGACAAGCCTTGGTTTTTCCACAGAGAGGTGTCACTGCTTTCACCAAAAGCTGCTTGGCACTGCTAGTTCTTCACATTCGTAAATATGAAAGCATTTAAGAGGGAACAAACTAGCTGTCTAACAGTGTATCAGGCATTGCCAAGATGTATCAGCCAAACATAAATTTCCTTGTTTTTTTGTGCTGAGTATATTTAACTCAAAGGAACCTGATATTTGCTGCTGTGGCTCATAACTAAATAAGAATATGACGGGTGATGAAAGTGGTGCTTATCTATATTTCCTTCTTTACTTTCACGCTCCAGGTGAGAAGCCGTACAAGTGCTCATGGGAGGGCTGCGAGTGGCGATTCGCCAGGAGCGACGAGCTGACGAGGCACTACCGCAAACACACGGGCGCCAAGCCTTTTAAGTGCAACCACTGTGACAGGTCTGTCAAAACACAACTCTCCCTCCTTCCACGCCGTCTGATGTGTTTCTCTCCCATTTTCCCGCTGTTATTCGTGTTTTCTGCAAAGTTTTGCCACCAGATACTACTAACACATTCTAAACTGTTTTGGTTCTGACCCAGTTTGAACGTGTGCCGGCAGGATTACTAATGTGTGCTCCTTTGAAACCCGCAACGTCTTTCCGGGGAGCACCCAGAGAGTGCTCACTCTGCTTGCATTTAGCCTGGCGCTGCATATTAATGCAGGATTGAGCCTGGATATGGAGGCTGCTTTCAGATTGGAACAAAAGTGCTAAACAGGTGTGGAATCAATTAATGCCGTCACACAAAAGTCTATAACATATTAATCTTCTGTTTTGGGCCCGTAAGGTGGAGTTTTTATAAGATCAGTTAATATTTACTGAAATTGTTTTACTTAGCAAAATCGAAGGAGCAATACATTTTTCAAGCAGAAATGTTTGAAATTATTGCACCAAAATAGCCGATATGTTATTTTTGCTTTTTTGTCATTATATTCAAACTGTGCTAATATACAATAAATGTTGTGTTAATGCACTTTACAAGACAAAAAAAGTCAAAGTCAGATACTGAAGCACTGGTCCAGGGGTACTTTCTATAGAATTAACAAGACAGGAAAAAAAAAACTCTGTTTTAATTTAAACTCATTTTTTATGGCTCCTCCAATATCCATAAAGAATTTAAAGTGATAGGAAAGAAGCAGAGTAATTTCAGTGAGAAAGTGATTTTCATTGTCTTTAAAACCATTGTTTGTAAAAGGTAAAAAATATATTTGACTTAAAATATACTCTAAATCTGGGCAGTAATTTAATATTAACTCAGTTTTAATTTACTTTAAACACAAAAATGTTTCGCTTTATATCGTCCTTCTATAGAAAAGTGTTTTTAGTTAGTAGGAAAAGAATTCCTGTAAGAAAAAAGTCACATTTTTGCAGGTATTTAAGGCTTAAATTCCTGGACGAGCCCCCAATTTATTTTACAGAACTTTAGTTTGGTGAGGTGGTAACAGAGGAGACACTTTAACTTCAATGAATAAAAAACTAATTTAAATATTTAAAAACACTGCAAGACAATAGAAAAGGTTAACTGGATATCCAATTGGTTGCTTGTTCTTGAAGTAAAATGACAATAATTAGCCCAGGATATTTTCTGAAACTGAGTTTACATTCTACTAATTCAAAGTTTTACTGTATTTCTTCCTTAAAAACAGAATTGCTTAAGCTCTGAATTATAGACGCAGACATATTATATATATTGTGACCTACATTATTACAAATAAAAAAACATCTCCAGATTTTGTAAAAAAAATTTGTTATTTTGTTTTTGGCAAAATGTAATGTTTGAAAATACAAAGACTGGATGAAACTGATTTAAGATATTTTTGAGAAAATTGTGTAATATTTTGTGTATATTTTTATGCTTATCATTACCAAAATAACAAGGTACGATGGAGTTTTAGGGGCAGGCTAAGGAAAACATTTTTATTACATGAATAAAGTCATATGATATGATGCAACTTTATTCTTGTAATTACATTTAATCACTTTTCTTAGTCTGGCCCTAATAGTCCATTGTAACAAAGAATATTTTTATTGTTTTTTAATTATTTTTATTTGAACTGTCAGCAAATTTCTTAATAAATAACCTATTTTAATGATATTTAGGTTTCTTTTTGCAGCATAGTTCCAGGTTGATCTTTGTGTAAATTATGTGCAACAATCTTAAGTTATTCATGAGGATGGAGCTCAATGAAGATGTCATCCATTTGTCAAATGTGGCGTAAACTATCTACTGTATGGGGGCTTTTAAGTACAGCGACAGTGTGGAAATTGGACACAATAGAGGAAGTTAGTGAATATGGGACCTCTTGAATCATGCATAGGTTCATTATTAAAGGACAAAAAGAAATCCCTTCTCACCTGGGGTACTTTCCCTAATGTCGATAAGATTGGGGGGTCTTCAAGGGTGTGTTAATGAACAGCAGGCCAGACAGCGACAGCTAAATCAAGTCCCAGCTGGGTAGACTGTAAGTACAGTATTTTTCCCCACCAGGAGCCCCCACCGCAGGCATACCCCTAATTTGGGCCCACCTCTGTCATGTGTCAGAAGGCGTCCAGCCCTTCCAGCCTAAAGACCCAAACACACACATGCCCCCTGCTGAGATTAAAGAAGAGGGGAAACAGTGGAGACAAAAAAAAAAAAGTCGAGGGGAAGATTGAGGATTGCAGGGGGTGTTGTGGGGTGAGACAGACCCACGGTGTGCCAGCTGGTGTCGTGCCCCCAAGTCGTGACTCATACTTCGCCATCTGTCTCCGAGAGTGTACACACACACACACACACACACACTCCTAATGACACACGAGAACAGTGACGAATGACTCCGTAGCACTTTGTTCATTCCACGAGTGTGTATGGATAAACACGCACATAAAGGTAGGAGAGAAAGTGGTCTGGCATGGAGGTTCGACCTGTCTGTTTGGCAGACAGGACGAACTCTTGATCATCTTAAAAACAATCAATAGTTGAAGACATTGACATTGATTTTTAATTTTTTGCAACATATTTTATGGTGAAGGTCCCATAGTCGTATCTTCAGGCGTCTACTGTCTTTGGTTGCTCTAGATTGATTCAGTTCAGACATATTCATTTATTATACCAGTAAATGCCCTTTATCCTGTCACCTAACCACCACATGTAGTTTGTTTATGCTAGTAAGGGGGTGTGGGGAGTACTAATAGTTTCTTTGTGATGTAGAGAGGGCAAATTAGTTGGTCCCTTCTGACAATCATACTGTTACCATTTTATCCCAAACTCCTCAAATTTCATTGCCGTAAGCCAGTGGTTCTTAACCTTTTTTGAGTACCAAACCCATCAGTTTCATATGCGCATTCACTGAACCCTTCTTTAGTGATAAATATATATTTTTTTTTTTCCAAATTCAAGACATATCTATATGTTTTTTTACTGGTACACAAAATGCAATGCACGAACTCACAACAAATTACGATATTACTTTATTCTGGGCCCCAAAACATATTTCGGCACCATAAAAGAATTTCAGCCCCCTAAAATATATTTTTTTTCTATTTTACTAATTAAAAATAAATTTGGATTTTTTTTTTGAAAAATGTAACATTTTTTAATAACTTAATTTTTACATTTTTTTTTAAATTTAGTTTGTTTTTTGTCATCACGACTTCACACAAGTGTGTCTTTACCTCCCTGGCAGAGGCTCCTCCGAACCCCTGAAGCCGACCCGGGTAGAACCCGGGTTAAGAACCACTGCCGTAAGCAAACCATTTCATACCTTTGAGCCCAACTTCTGTATATCAGTCGATGTGTATTGAAAGTCAGGTGTTTTAATGAACTCTGGAGATAAATATTAATATGCATCATTAGATAATTTTCCACAGAATGGATATTGCAGCCTGATTTCATGAGTTGGGGTTTGCTGGGGTAGATCCACAGTCATTCAGGACATGAATATGCTAAGTGTTTGAGTAGAAGGCAACAAGATTTCTCTCGTTTCTTGAAGATGCTTCACCTCTCACCCAAAAAGCCTGTTAACTTCTGAACATGGGTTGGAAATAACAAGTTTATAATATGTAGTCTGAACAATCACACTAATAGGCCCATTAAGGAATGAATAATTAAGGAAATATAAGTCATTGGCCCCGCCCTCCATTTAGGTCAATACTTCTGTTTTTCTCATTTGGTGCTCCAAACATAACCCTAACCCTGCTGTGTGACTTGTTTTGGTCACATTTCTGAAGCTGTGAAAAGCTGTTAAAACCCCTGGAGAGACGAGTCCAAGCTGCACTGTAGGTGTTGGAAAGATGAAACCTGAGGTCACCTCGTCTGTAATGTTGGTTTTTAATGATTAACATGGTGTAAAACAGTCTCTGTCCTACAGTGTTGTTAGGTTTAAAATGCGACCAGGATGTTGTAATTGGAAAATGTCCTTAGTTTCTCAGATACTTTCTCCAAGAAGAATATTCCGGTTGATTTTAAGCCAAACAACACTTAGTCTCCAGTAGGCTGGTTGGGGCATTGTTCCTAGGGATGAAGATGGTGTCACGAAGGGAACCCACGGTCTCAAAGTGACATCGGTTTCTGCAAATGCACCATGGGAGGTGTAAAGAGGACAGGCACTCTCCTGGAAGAAGTCCTTTTAACAGTGCCATGTGGAAAACATGCCCAATAAGATTTTCTTGTCATGGCAAAAATTCTAGAAGTCCTCAGAACCATTGGATCGGATGAATTTTGTCTCGTCACTGAATGAAACCTTGTGCATGTATTCAATGGGGGGGATGTTAACTTCACTCAATGAAGACCTGAAATTTGATTTGGTCTTGGGCTTGAAGACTTGAGGGCAAAACGTTTGAAACTTCATCTGGATTTTCTCCTAAAAAAAAAAAAAAAAAAGGAAAACTTGACGTTGACTTTCTTTGCAAAAACTTGATACTTACCTTGGACTTGGCCCTCAAAGAACTTGGGACTTAAGTCGGACTTGCCCTCTGACAAATTGAGATTTGATTCCGACTTTTAGACTTGGACTTGTCTCTCAAAGGCTTAAAAGTTGAAGTCGAAAACATTAGAATTGACTTTGAAAACTACTACTTCTACCATGTCTCTGGTCTTTTTAAGCAAGAGGACTCAGTGATGGCTAACAATGCGCTGCCTTCTTGAAATGGGTGAAATGAGGAGGCCAAGGGGAAGTGGTAATTCAAATAAAATGACTGATAATGAAATAAGATTCACCCTAAAAGAACTCTTCCTCTCAAATGTTTCTTACACACCAATTACCAAAGCAAACAGCTCCCTGTTATCTCTTACAAAGCAACCCTCTTATTTGGAAAGCATTACTCATGGGAATAGAGCAGTTGTTTTCCTCTACAAACTCTCAGCGGAAGCATAGTTTATCCAGACATGCATATGAAAAAAAAAAAAAGCGTAAGGGTCTGATAAAGGCTGCATAAATGTGCGCGAGTGTGTGGAAGCAGGCACAGGAATGAGCCAGCTGAAAGCCTTTATTATGTCAGTTTGTGGCAATCAGCTTGAAATCCTCATTTTCGCAAACATTTTTCAAAAACCCCTCGCTGATGACAAAAGACAAGAGCAATTTCATTTTCCACCGTGGAGCGACGCCCCAGCAGTTCCACCAGGCTGGGTTTTTTTAGATGAGAGGCTTCAGGCCGTCTAATTTAGCTGTCGTTTCCCAGCGCATGTTTTGCATGCCGCCTTTTATTCCTCTCCTTCCCTCCTCTTCCTCCCTCCCCCCCCAAACACTGTTTCAACAGATCCATCTGCAGGCTCTCTAGTTATTCATGGCGCAGCTGAAGTCATTAGGAGTTCTGCTGAAAACGCTGATTATGAATTAGTTACACATATACTAATTGCGTGCGCATTAGCGGCTCAGCATTCACTAGCTAACAGCAACATTTAGCTCCTTCTACAAAACAAACTTCTTCCTCATGCTTTAGTAACGAGCTAACGAGCTGTTCTCTGTTTTCTCCTCCTCCTTCGGCTGCAGGTGCTTCTCGCGGTCGGATCATTTGGCGCTGCACATGAAGAGGCACATCTGAGGAGTCGGCGAGAGGTCGAAGGGAGCGAAAGGAGGAGATGGACTATCGACAGCTGGAAACTAACAAGAGGATGACAGAAAGGATGGATTTGGAAGACACCGGGAGGACCAGGTCATATGCCGAACTGAGATCAAACCTTTTTGGTCCACTTATACAGAATGGCTACACCCTATCTATGACTCTCCAAGGGTTCGGGGGACGTCATGGCAGCTCTTTGTTTTCATCATCCGATGAGTGATCAAGCCGCATCGCTCAGCAATTGTACAGTCACACGTTTTCAACATTCCTACTCTTCAGAAATTCCACATATTCAAAAAGATTTTCAGCATTCATCTTGTCAAGCCTACCACAGCCTTTAGAATCATCCTTAAGAGTTTTGGGCAAACGCCAAATGGATCTTTCTGCTCTTCTGGCATTGGAGTCCTCAGAGACATGTTGCACCGATGTGTGGTCGTTCTGTTGCACTGACTTTACCCCACCCCACCCCAGACCAACGTCTGCTGGGACAAACGTATCGACTCCGGGAACGTCAGAGGAAACTGACCGTCTGGAGAGATGTAAGGCAGCTTTCTAAGAGTGCGTTTCCTTCTTGAGACCTTATCAGTTGTTGACAAAAACGGTTGCACAATTGACTCTTTCCAACTTTTTGTAAAAAAAAAAAAAAGAAGAAGAAAAACCATTTTAAAAAAAACATTGCAATGTCCAAATGAAACGCTGGCTATCGTGTGCCACCTGAGCACAAGTTCAAGCAGCTAGCCCACTTCGATAGCACACCGAACACAAAACGAGATCACTATGTATTTAAAGGCTATATTGTTTCTAAACAGATCCTGTAACTCTTTTGAAAAAGAACATTTTAAATGGACACGTCACAGGAGAAGAACTCACAGGAAATGGATGCAGCCAGAAGGAAAGAAAAGACGGATGCCTGAAATGATCTCTTTGGGATTTGAGAGTGATTGGCACCAACCAAGCCGCTGGTCTAAGACGATCCAGCTCACATTCCTGCAGAACTCTTCCAATTAAGCATCTCTCTGACTTGACTTCAAATTAAAAAAAAAATGTATTGGACATCTCCCTAAATTCGGCTCTATGTACATCCAAGAAGATTTCTGCTGACTCCCTGACCAGCATGTATGTCGGAATGCTGATATTTCCCCCCGCAGGACTGACCCTTAGGAAGGCACATTCAATCAATCAATTGGGTCCTGTCAGAGAAAATCAATGTGAATGTATCTGTTGCAATCCTGGCCATTTTTGCAAGACCCATTAAAACACTGGAGGATGGTGGGGGAGACCAAACTAAACAATGTTTCTGTTCTTTTTCACGTTAGGGGAAAAATGACTGGACTTGGAGAAACTGGCTGGTCACAGCTGGTAGCTTTTGACATTTTACCAGCTCTCATGGACCAGCATGAGTGCAGATTTTCAGTGGGTGGCTAGAATGGGTTAGGAGAGGTTGGATCTGCTCAGTCAGCAATGGTAATTGCCCCATTAGCTTATGTAACTGTGGCAGAGCGAAACCTGCACGCACAACGAGTCAAACATCCACACCAGGAAACCTGCAATTAGCGTTTATATTGTGTAACATGGCCTTCATCATGTCAAAGAGAAACAACTAAAATCCAATTCTTAGATGTCTTAAATTCACAGATGCATTTGAGATGGATATAAGATTGTACACAAGCTTGGATATCAGTTGATTAGCTTTGACTTTGCTGGTTTATTGCCTTGAAGGAAAAGTCTTCAGAGTAAAAGGTCTGCGTCAGAGTTACAGCTCTGAAGATATGTGTTGGTGGGGTGTAGCTGAAATAAGTCACACAATCCTGATCTAGAAAACCAAACTTTAGAGTTTTTGAAGGGACAAAGAAGACTGAAAACCTTAAAGCACAAATTTGCCAGCTAGCACCAGCTGTTTTAAAGAAAGGCCAAATTATGAAAATGTTTAGTCCAAAAACCTTTGTGTTATGCAGATTACAGGGCAATTGCTTGAGCCGTCTTAGAAAAATCTTATCGTCTCATATTGTGAAACTGTTCTGATTAGTTTAAAGAGATAACACTGTTTAAGGTGTCCAATGTGTGGACAGGAGTAATGTCAGGAGTTGAGGAAGGTAGGATGAGCAGAGTTGGCAAGTGTTTGTGAAGTGGGGAACAGCAGAACAAAACTTACTAGTTTTTGCGGTTGATGTGTAGCAGATTATATTGGGCGCGGTGGCCATCTTGCAAGAACTCTGAAATGACCGTTTTACAAATTCACTGCACAGATTACCACATAAAACACTTTTTTTTTGCTAATTGTTGTATCCAATTTTACTCCAAACATTAGCAACCTTAGCAAAAAGTGGAGCCGACTCGTGAAAGAAAAATATTCTAAGCTGGCAGAAACCAGCGATGCTGTTCAACATGATAGCTGGGTATAACCGTTTGTTTGGTGAAAACCCCGATTCAAGCTGGTTGAAGGTTTGTCAAAAGGTTTACTTTTTATTTGGCTAACATGACTTAGAATCAAGTATGCCAGGCTGCAGTTTGGAGTTTTGGGTGGAGCCAATGTAGGCGGAGCTACAGGATTTGGCACGCCCCTTAAAGGTCCTACCCAGTCCTAGCTAAGAAACGTTCACGGACAAACAATTCATATTCATACTTTCAAAAACTATAAAAGTGACACATTTTACTCTGGAGATTTTGAAAAACAACAACTAACTTATTTATTTATTTATTTCTATATTTTTTGTTAAGTCTTCAAGGCCATCCACGCTGCATTTTCTTCATCATATGTGCAAAAACACAATAAAGCAAAGGCTGTAAACATTTCAAATTTCAAGCAGATTTGCTGTAGTGTAATTTTCTGACTGTACATGAAAGAGAAAACGAAGAATGGCAGTTTCACCTTTTCTATGGTGACTGCTGACCACTGATGGCAGCTCTATGTGTGTGTTTCAGTATTTAAGTTTGATATGCTTCTATTGAATGAATCTGTGTTTATATATAAGCTGGAGACTGTTCCGCATCGATTGAAATTGTGGATTTAAACAAGAACATTGGGGGGCGGGGGGGACTTCATGTTTGTTTGCTTGACTTTCTTTGAATTTTTAACAAGAAGCCGATTTGAAATGTTAGCCCGCCTCCTTTTGGGGCAGCTGACGGAAACAAAATTGTTCTCCAGGAGTCGTGGGAAAATGAAATCTCGAAATGTGAATGTGTTTTCTGGGGGGCTAAGGGGGGGGGAGGAAGAAAAAAAAAGTCTTCATGTCGTCTCTGAAGATGCGTTTACGTTCCGTGTCATCTTAATGATTGATTCAGTTCTGCTGTGCCTGTGTGTTCTTCGTCTGTGTTTTTGCACTCTGACTTTTTTTTTTTTTTATTTCAAGAGAAAACAAAAAATCACTTGCATATCTGATGTTTTTGTTTACCCGTCTACAGTCCTAACAACCACGCTCTACCATGATCACAAAGTCTGTACAGTAGGGGTTTGTTTTTTTTTAGCACTGACGCTGACACTCTGTAAACACTTTTCACCAACACCTATAGACGCATACTCTGCTCATTCCTCGTATTCTTCACTGATTTAAAGAAAAAAAATTCTTTCATTTGAGGCTGCAGCTCGAGCTTTTTCTGCAGAAAGTGCGGGGGGGGGCTTTACATACATTACTATGTGTGACACCACCTCCGTTTCCACCAGGTCTGAATTTTAAATCAAACGCACCTCCCCTTTTTCTACCAGCACACTCTCTTTTCCCTCCATTTTCCCCGACACGATCCCGTTTCCCCTCTCTATTGTCCTTCTGTTTGTGTTCCTCTGTACAAAGTGTTTCAAATTTATCATTTGTATATTATGACGTATGGGTACGATAATGTTCTTTATTATGGAAAAATGAGAAAGATTTATTTTTGTTACCGGTTTGTTTCATAATTCCTTTTTTAAATTGGTATTGTAATATCTCTATGCAAGGAAACTGTTCAGTGAATCGTTTTTATTTAAGAATGTAATTATGTGTAATAAATGGTAGAAGCAGTTTGGCATGGAGTATTCCTGCTTCTTTGGCTGGTCTGTTCCCCCGAGCGACAATGCCCACCTAATCACCAATCTTCACGCTGGATATTTCCCCCCGATTTCTTATCGAGTCTCAATCACGGAGCCCATTCGGCGTGCTAACAAAGAGCGACCGCGTTGCTTTTTCTTCTCACTGACCAACGCGCTCCTTTTTTTTTTTTTTTTCTCCGTTCTGTATTTTTAGAGGTCCGGCCACAAGTTTGAGAGCCGAACATGAACGCGGACGAGTCACAAGGAGGATGGGGCAAATTTAATTTACACCCTCCTGTTTCTGCTGAGCCCCAAGAGGAATGAAAAGACCGGCTGATTTATCTCCGTTTTCGATCAGACGCAGGAAATAAGCCGGAATACCTTCGGTTTGCCTCGGTGCACGCTCTCGTTGTCTCCCTCCAAGGGAGCTACAGCGTGTTAATTACATCTGTTACCAACCAAGGTGATGACTTATCCACTATTCCTGCCTTTTGACCATGACTAACTGATAAAAGGGTAATCGAATAACTAATGGCTAATTAGGGAGTAATTACTCCCTGGTAAATGGCCCTATGCAGTGTATTAATTCTCCTTGGGTCTGGCAGTGAGAAACTCCCATAAGGTTTTTTGTTTCATTTAATGCTCCCTAATTGAAATGGGCACCCTCATCAAGAAGCTTACATGTATCTGTCGAACTTAATGTACTTTTATCTGTAATTACAGACAGTCTGCGTATTATCTACCTCCCTACATCGTCTGCGTGAGGCTGCAGAGGCCCCATGATGACACGAAGAACCATGAAGCCATTTGTCAGTAAAGGTCGCGTGTCGTAGGAACGCTTTTAGAGCGTCGTCGCCTTTCAGTGCGATGGACGACAGCGGGAATGTGAGTTTACAGACAAGCTAACTGGTTTGGATCTGGGAACTGTTGACGAGATTCAACAGTCTGTAGTTTAGACAAAACTGTAATCTGGGACTGTTTTGTAATTGAAGTGGATGGAGTGAACTGGAGAGCAAAGTATAAGAGAATCCTACTATGGTTTCCTCTTTTGTCCCTATAACAAAGCCTGAACCATTTGGTAGCAAAGAAATCTACATCAGCTACTCTCTACAAGGCCAGACAAACTGGGATGCCAATGAGCAAAACTTCAATACTTCTTGTAGACGTGCTTTTTATAGAAAAATTCAAATGTTCCTAAAATATGTCTGTTCCTTTCACAGATTAATCCCACTTGCTCTGCAATCCAGTCCAGGTTTCTTCTGATTGAGTTCCTTTGTCTGCAGACGAAGAATTACTATTTCTTGTCAAGGAAAAACGACTTTACTTAAAGTCAAACTTAGTTTCACAGTCACACCAATGAGTTATTCCATATTTATTGCATTACTAAAACGAAAGCAATCACTGATTCTCCATTAGTTGTATTTATTTCTCATCATATCCCCTTTCAGAAGTGCATTTACTCACCAGACTTTATGAAAAGTAGTAATATGGCGGTCGAAGAGTTAATTAGCTGATCCGACCCTCTGATAGTTAAAACTCACAACATGACAAGGAAGCACCTACTAATATCATGCTAATATCAAGAATAGTGCAAATTCGGCGCACCGGCATTGATGGTTGATGAAGATTGACCCTTTTTATTTTAAACTACTAAAGATTTTTAGGTGCAACGCAAAGTATTCATGTTTTAATTACCACACATTTTGCATTCTCTATAATTTCATAGAAAATTTGTCCAGAAATGTACTGGAAAGCAAATTTTGGTGCAACAACAACAACAAAAAGCTTTTGGTTAATTTATTAAACTATTTAGGTGTCTCCTCAAATCCTGTTCTTATTACTGAGAATAGACTAGATTAGTTTTTTCAATCAAACTCAATGACTTTCTTTTAAAAGTGCAAACGTGGAAGAACAAGTTCACACTGTTAGACTTTATGACTATACACAAATCTTTTCCTTCTAAATCTATTTTACATTTTTTAAAAATGGTATGTGCTTAGTTTATTGTTAGACAAATAAAAAAAAAAAATCACAATTAGGAGTTTGGAGTGAACATTTTTTTTCAATCCAAACTACAGCCTGACTTTACCTCAACACCTACGGCCCGTTGACCTTTGACCCCCACGATGAATCCGGCTGGATGCATCCGCAAAGAAAAATTTGGTTGCTTCCCAAAGTCCTGCAGCTTTAGCACACAGCTCTGCAGCGGAAAGAGAAAAGAGACATGGTCATATTATGTTGTGAACAAATTAAAAGGAAACGAAACGGAATAAAATAAATATTCAAACATTTATAGACTGCGGCGCGCTAGCTAGCCTGACTTCTCATCGCCAGAGCTAACAGAAATACAAACAAGTTTACATCAGCTTGAAACAGAGTCTAAAAATTGGAAGTACGTCAACAATTTGTGTATGGTTCATTTCTGATTTTTCAGCGTCAAAATAAAACGACCAAAAACTAATAATCGAGGGCTGATATTCTTTCCATCTTTTCCTGCATCGTTACATAATAAAACAACCATATATTCTATTTTGGACACAGATAGCTGAAGCAAAGATCAAACATTGTGTTTTTTTTTTTGTTTTTTTTATCTAGTTCGACTTCACATGAAGGAACTAATTAATTTTGCCATTTTGCTTTGGAAACAGAAAAACCAAAGACTGGAACGACACACAAATGATCAACTTAGCCGTTAGCAGTTAGCCGTCTGACCGGTCCGGCGAAACATTTTATTGTTCTTCGCACCTCGCCTGTGGCTGAGCATTAGGGGCTTAATGTAATATAGCTGATGAAATCCATGATATTATTCCGGTCAATTTATCCACGAGGGTTCACGCAGTTTAATTAAAAAACAAAATTAAACATGCCCCCACATGATCTTCCGTCCTAACGGCACTTGACAGTGAATGCAACTGAATTAACGCAGACGCGGTGCGGTTAAGAGGTGGATTTGTTATCCGGATAATTACACCGGGGGATGCCAAGCAGAAAAACGTGAATAATAGAAAAGATAAGTCGATAAACACGTCTTTTTCAATGCGCGATTACATGTTCTCTGTCACCCCGCTGCTGTTTTCACACATCGCCATCAAATGATAACATCTTTGTAATTCTAGAAGGACAACAAGAAATTAAACATGCATGGGTAGCGTTTTAATTCTGTTGACACCATATTTAATTAATGCTTATTCGGGAGCAAGTCGGTTATTATGCCGTCGGTGTTGCATTCAGATTTGTTTACTCGGAGATCAGTGTTTAGATCCAAGGATCTGAGCAATTGCTAAGTAAAAAGAAGGCAACAAAATGCAGTTTTGATGATTAGAAGCGAAACCCAGCGGACGTTTCATTTCTGTCTCCAGATTTTTGAATTTTTTTTGAGCAGTGATTGTTTAGCATCCTGCGGGGTTATGAGCCGTGCCCCTGAATCTTCTACTTCCTCTGCAGCGCTAAACACCTGAGCACATTTTCCAAAGCTGGGCCTTTTTTTTTGTTTTGGTTCATATACAATGATTCGATTACAGCTCCCATCGCTGGAGGAGGGCGTAAATGGTGGAAAAGTGCTGAATTGAAGCCCTTGTAATAAAAGGGAAAACGGGGATTCTTGAGGCAAAGCGGTGATTCACCTGACGAGCTGAACATTAAGCTTTTCTCTTCTTTTTTTTTCATGTGGTTGTAACGGGAGATTTTACAGAGGGAGCTGCCAATGCCCGTGGGTGCTTTATAGGCGTCTGGCAGCCATATTGGGATGTTTCTGTCAAATCTGCCAATGGAGACGGAGACATGCTGAGAGACCCGACAGGTTTAACATCTCCTCTACTCTCATCTTTTTTTTTTTTATGCTCTCTATGAAACTAGAGTGATAACAAGGATAGAATTACAAACAATTTCGTATCCGATTGCGCGTAACCACGGATTCTCCAGTTGCAGTCCTGCGGGGACATCATCAGAAATCCAAAACTAGAGATGCAAGACTGGGGGATTCTCGGGCAGCCAACTGCTTGGGCATTCTCAATTATCGGGAATAAGTCGACGCGGCTCTCTGTAATTAAAGTCTAATCATGCCGGTGGATTCGGGGAAGCGTCCTTGTCAAACTTTCATTAATCTGCCTCCTTGTGACGGCTAGCACCAGCCCGAGTGGTCAAACGGATACATCAAGACGTTGTGTTTTAGGAAAATTTGGATGTTTACTGTCAGGCTTTTTATAAACCTTTCATGGAAATGAGTGAGGAAAAATAGAATAGAATTTTGAGCCTCTGAAAATCTTCACTGAGCCTTTAATAGATCAACATTCTGAATATTAATGCATCAAAGCACACACAATTGAATATGTAAGAAATGAATCGTGTGTCTTTGAGGGGTTTAGCATTCTGACTTGGCAAGTGCTTTTGAACTGGATGCAATAAATCTGACAAAAAATGTTTTCAGGTCGATTAGAAAGTTAGCTGCTCAATAAGTTGGAATTACTTTTGTACTGGTGTTTTCAACAGAACTTAAAAAAATTGGTTAGCAGCCTGGCTGTTTGAAAAAAAACGTTCTGCTTCCGGCACAGTCTGAGTTTTCTCCATTCAACTCGGGTTGTTTCCAGTCGATTTTCTACCGGGACCAATCAGTGAACAAAGGGAGAAATTATAGATTATTACCACGACAGGTAATTGCAAGTCTTATTTTAAAAAAGACAACAGAATTAGCATTGGACAGACTTTTGTTACACTTTATTAGCCTAAAAAAGCTTTTGGCTAATAAAGAGTAGATGATTTTATCCACAAAGAGCTGGTAAACAACTTTTATTACCCACATTTCTAGAATTGTAGCATGTATATAAATTATTTACTTATTTTTTTATTACATCAGGTATTTTGACAGCTTCATCACAACATCTAGCTGTAGACATTAGCATTAGCATGCTAATTTTAGCATACCGTTGTTAGCTTCTAATTATAGCATTCTGTTGGTGCCCTGTTGTGTTTTGTAACCATAAAAGGACAATTATCTATGAGAAGCTAACTAGCTTAAACACTGAAACTCACAAAAATAATTCAAATGTAAGCACTTTATAGAACTGTAGCTTTCCTATGAAATAACTGATTTGACTTTGTGGTTTTAAATGCAAATACATTGAACATGTGTCTAATCAAGTCAAATAATATGACCCAGACAACTTATCACTGCATTTGTGCTTTAGGCCAAAAAAGTTTTTGGACAAAGGAAAACTGAGAGTGCAGAATCTTTCTTTTTTCTTTTTAAGGACGCTATATTAAGACTAAAATCCCGTATATGGCGCTGGGCCTGTGTCTTGCACTTGTTCTCACTCTTTCCTCCGACTGCTCCCTCGTCTGGGACCGTTTGGAACCAAACTACGGGCGAGATGTTTGTGTTTGAAGCGGGAACAAGCAGCTGGGAAGCCTGGTGGCTCCCGAGCTCGGAGTCAGATCAACCTGGAGCACCTGGCTCCCCTCAGACGCTGCCTGCTTGACAGACAGCACAGACACCTGGAGGTCCAATGAGAGAGCGCCGTGTATGAGCCACTGTCGCTCTACAGGGCCATGCATGATGCAGGAAGCTTTTTCTCTCCTCCCTCTGTCTGTCTCCCCCTCTGCCCGCTGCTCTGCGGTAAAAATAGATCAACAGACCTTGGCGTTCAGCTCTTTTTTTTTTCTTTTTTTTGCCTCTCACTTTCACTTGGATCCCACCAGGTGCAGCGACTGCTGGCACGCGCCCCACATTTCCTCGCCTCTGTGTTTGTGCTTCCTAGGCTTAAACGCGTAGGTGTTTACACACTCTTCTCGGCGTGTGTGTGTGTGTATACATGTCAGCCTGGGCTGTTTCATCAGTTTGCACTGCACTCAACTTCCAATAAAAGTGGGATATTAGTCTCACCGTGGTTTTTCTGGTTATTATCGAAGGAAGGATTTTGGAGGAGGTATTCTTTGGCAGCGGCTGGTGGCGTGACATTTGCAGATATTGCATTATAGCTTGTACTTTGAGCCCAAAAGCGTGTGAACTCTCCATTATCTTGGCACCGAGTGCTTGAATACAATCAGAAGGCACACCAATGGAGCAGAAAATCTAACAAAAACAGAAAGAGCATGTAATTTCTTTTGAATTTTCTTCAAATTTAGCTGTGGTTTCCTTTATTTCTACTTCTCGCTTTCTTCTCTGTATGTATGAATGTATGTAACCTTTATTTAACCATGTATGTCTCACTGAGGTTAAAAATCTCTGTTTCAAGGGAGGCCTGGCCAAGTCAGATATATATTTGAATATTTGATTTGGAAGAAAATGGAAAAAAGCTGAAACCTGTTGTGTTGAGCAATGTGTGATCAGGTGGCAGCCGAATCGCTACCTGCTAGCCGTATACCAGTCTCAGTCAGAGGATGGCGCCAAAGACACAGCAGATGAAAAGGTTAAGTCAAAGAACAACGAAAACTGTGAAATACAAATTTTTCTAATGAAGAATTACTTTTATTATTTCTTTTCAGTCCATTTCTTACGTTTCTCTTAATACATTGTTAAACCAGGACATTATTGCCGCCTCACATTATCCTGACAACTACGTGTCTCAGCCTGGTTGTTCAGCTGAAAAAAAAATAGTTTGAGTGGGAAACATGTGCTTGTTCACAAAGACACAGAGTCGTATGTCAACCCTTTAAAGGTCCTCAGACATAGGGGGGTCTCTTATAGGCCCGTTCCTGCATTACTAGCTACTGATGGAGGTTGATAGAGGTCACATTGTGGGTTTGCGTGAAGGTGGACATTCATAATGAGCAACATCTGATGGTTCCTTGATGTAACAGGTAGTTCCAAAATTGTGTCATTCAGTTTATCAGGCAATCGTACAACATGGCACCTACTAACAAACATTGGTATAATCTTTAATATACACTTCAGTTGTCTTCATGTGCGCCAAACCATGTCTAATGAGTTCTTATGGATGATAGGCTGGTTTTAACGTGAAGGAAGAGCCTCCTCCTCCTGATATCTGCTCAGAATGACGGCTGGCGTCCATTTGGAGGTTTTTCTGACTTGTGCCAGTGGAAGACCCCCCAGGGAGGAACACTTTGGAATCCCTTTAGACTGAGCTGGAGCTGCAGAATCCCATAGCTAAGAATGTTGGTACCTGTCCAAGTTGATATTAGGCTGCTGTACAAGAGGATCAGGGGAATCTATTCCATATTGTCCATCTTTAAAACAGTAATTGCCTCATCTTTCAAATGAAGCATTCAATGTCCAGTCCTTGTGTCTGGACAGGAACGTCCATCCTCTAGTCACTTTCTTGTTTAGACTGTCCATGTAATACCTCACCTCTCTCCATGAGTCCACTGTTGGTCCTAAGCACCAGTACTAACCATAATTCACCTGCCTGGATGTTTTCAGCCTATGAAGAGACGCCACGGTGGATCTGGGACTCCATGGCGAGACTAAATGTCGTTTCTGGCTTGGGAACACCTGGGAGTCCGTCAGAATTGGTTCCTGGATCTGTTAACTCTTTAATCCAACCTCAGATGTAGAGAAGACAATAAAAAGTTGGCAGTACTTCTCCATCGACTACAAATGAGGGGTCGAATGTTTATCTCGAAAGTAAGGTCAAGGGTCATTACTTTGTAAAGTTCTAAAACTAGAATCTTGTAAATGGACAGAATTCAGAGTTTCTCCTACAAAAAGTTATAAAAATTCATGACAAGTATTAGAACCAAATGATCTGCTGCCAACTTCGCCCTTAAGACCAAACTTTAAGCAAAAAGAATATATATTTGCACATAATTGTATGCATCAGCTCATGGCATGCTTGCACGATAAGTGTAAAGGTCTTCTGTTGCCGAGTGCCAAGTCTCCCGGAGGACCATTGATCCACGTCTACGACCACAGAGGGATCTGCAGCTCCTCCCTGATTGCCATTCTGCTGCTAATTAAACAGTCCGGCTTAACGAGTCCACGCTGATAACAAGGTCAGAAGAAAAGGTCATGGCACTACGCTCGCCTCAACCAGACGGTGTCAATAAGAGCACAGGCGCTCAGAGAGAGAGGTAATCATCTGAAAGGTTCGGAACAGAGAGAAAGAGGCAGATGAAGTGGAAAGAAGAAGACGCTTGTTTGAAGGAAGCGGAGCATCAATACCATTAAATCTGAGCAAATTTTAGGTTTCGTCTACCACATCAACCCTCGAACTCGCCGCCGACTCTGAATTTAATCAGCATCTTTGAGATATTTAAGAAGCAGACATGAAAAGAAGTGCATTGATTCGAGGAAGCCATATAACAAAAGGGTATCGGTCGTCTTGCTGGATTTTTTCCAACCAGGCTGCAGAGGAGCCCTGAGCACGACACGCAAACACATGACCTATATATATATATCTCCTATCTAGCCCTCATCATTTATCTTACAGCGGCAGAATCAGGATAGATTGGTTCAATTAGACTGGCCTTTAATGTAATCTGTTTAATCCATTTCTATCATCAAAGCCAATACCTACCTCTCTCCTCGGAGAGTGGGATTAGCACCGGGAGTGCACATCCAAGCAAGAAAAAGAAGGGAAATAAATACAGCCTTCGAGTTGATCAGATCCCCTTTAATAGTCGGGATATTTGTTCTTTACAACTGGGCTGCGAGGAAAAGCAGAAAGTGTGGAGTGAAGTTTTTATGGGCGAGATTTAAGATCTTCATATCCTGCCAGAGATTGGAAACTCGGGTTTGTCACGATGCCCAGCGCCACCGTAAAAATTAAAGACTTGGCTCCCTTTTTAGTGTCTTCACAAACCTCCAATAAGTTGATTCCATTAAAAGACAAGAAGACCGTATCTTCTCGGAAGAAAGTACCTTAAACATTAATTCTGTTTCTAGTGAATAAATTGGCAAAATACTGACATTACACGGTTCGTTTCTAGAGTTTACATTGCATTCTCAGGCTATTTGACTCACGTTTGCAATGATTGGACATTTTATATTGAATGAGGAGGTGATTTAAGTACGTATTTTTGCATTTTCTTGCAATATTTTTTAGTTCTGCCTGTTGTTAAGAGGTGATCTGTTGAATTGCAAATGAATTTCAATATGGATCATTGTTCTTTTCTGCTATAGAAGAAGTTCAAAATGTGATGCTCAGAGTCCAACAGAATTTGAGAAAATTTAATTTTCTTGAAATATGCCGGAATTTAGACAACAGTTAGTTTCAGAAAACCACTTTTTAAAACCATTTTTAATAAGTTGGTTCTTTACTTTGGTCTCAAATCCACCTGTGGTGCCATCTTTCTTTGGGAATTTGCACCAAAATATTTCTTGGAGCAACGCCTCTTGGGAATAATCTGTTGATTTGCTTTTAAAAGTGGCAATTTTTTTTAGGAAAATCAATTTCAAAGTTGAATATGTCAGTTACGCCAATGAAAAACCTGCTAACTCTTTCCTACCAATGCCAAACAGCTCGTTCTGTTATTGGATTAGATGACTGAAGATTGATCAGACAAAACAAATTGGAAGTTGAACCATTTATGCCCTTAACAAGCAGTGAGGCTTGGAGACATGGTACTCAACCATACCACCATCATGGTGGTCATTTGGTCATACGCTGCTGTGGGATGCCAAAGTGGCGGTCTGGTGATGTGGTTCTGTGGTGGAATAGTTCATCTTGCAATCGGAGGGTTATAGGTTTGATACCAGCTGCAAACCAAACTTCTCATTTTATTGTTTTTACAAGATAAAAAGATTAATTTTTATATTCTTCATAAGTACTGTAAGTATGATACAATCCAAAATTGCATTATGGCAAAGGTATACACATCATTGGTATCATTGGTAACCTTGGACAAAAAGCCCCACCATCCTGTAGCCTGCTGGTAAGAATCCAGACTTTTGTACACTTTTAAGTCTCGTCCGGTGTAAGGGGAAACTCCTCTTGTAACTTAGTGGAATAAATCATGTGGCATGACTTCAGGCAGATTTGATCAAATCAACAAAAATGGGGGAGAAGGTATGGATCAATTTCCAACTTTTGCAAGTATTGCTGTCAGAAATAACAATAAAAAGCCAAAGCTGAAGGGCCATTCCATTATTTTGTTCTATCTGGGTAACCTTGGGTCAGTAAAAATTGACCATATTGATTAATCTGGTTTCTCTTAATCATAGACCCTTTAAATCCCAGTATATAATCCTTCACAAAATCCTAAGAAAAACCTTGCAAGTAAATATTTCTGAATAACTTCTACATCCAAATCTAATACCGTGAACGAGTTGGCTGAAACCTGAAGATATAAAGTCCCAAAGCAAAGATAAATGTCATCATCCGGACATAAATCAACATAAAAAGCCCTGTAATTTTCCAAAAACAATTTTTTTTAATGTCCTTTAGACTTTATTCAAATATAAATTCTAATAACTCACCTTTTTTTTCTTTCACACAATTTTACTTTTAGCAGACTTTTCAAGAACTGTATGAACATTCAGTTTATTTGTTAAGAAAATGAAATAACATCTAACTGGGATGGGTGTAAGGTGCATTGATTATTTAAGAGGGCTACAACCTTCTCTTTTGGCAAACTGGCAAGACGAGCAAATTAGGTTTTGAAGAGCGCACTTTATATCTTACCAGTTTATGTTAATATGTGCTTATTCGGATCAATAAACTGCTGCCAGGAGCGCAAAAGCTACAACATCCCTGCTTGTCATCCGTTTTCATTTCAAGGTTTTTTTTGTGTTTTCTTTTCACAGAAAAAGATTGTGTTTGAGGACTCAGGGGTCCGCCATCCGAAAACCCGTGACATTTTTTTTTTCCCCCCACCAAATTACATGGCTTTCAATGAGGCAGCAAGACTGTTTTGTAAATTCATGGATTTCATCCAACAGCTGCAATCTGCTTCTACCTGCTGAGATTTCTGCAGGGAAGTGGGATTTTTTTTTACACTGAATACCCGTCTACCCCCCTCTCTCCTCCTCCCCCAACCCTCCAGGCCTCCATGTCTCTGTGCTGGCTCTCTCAGAGGAAGGAATGAAATCAGCGTGCAGGTAGACGCTGCACTCGTGCATTTATTTTTGTTGGAGGAATTTGTTTTTCTTCTTCTTCTCATGCATAAATGCTTATGCATGCAGCAGCACGCTCGTTTATCTCTTCCTCCACGATCCGCAACTTTCAACTGTTTTCCCTTCCACCTGTCTTTATGAAGCCTGCTTTTTAAATCCAGTATTTGTAATAATTCTCTCTCTCATATAGTGTGGATTACCTGTGTGATTGCTTTCCAGGAGAATTCCCCCACGGAGCATTAGCAACACGGCTCGTCACACTCCCGACTCCCAACCCCCTCCCCGCCCCACCTTCTCGTTTTTATGTGCCTGCAGATATTAAAGCTATATATGGTGCTGCTACGCTGGAGTCCATTAACTTTTGTCTTATGGCTCCCGTGTGTTTGCAGAATTGTTTTGCAGAGAGGCTGTAATGAGACTCGGCTGGTGAGGCCTCAGTGATGCATTGGTCATGTCTGCTTAAACACGTGTTGACAGGCTTGTCCTCCACAAGCAGGATTCACCTCCACCAGCACACACACACACACACACACACCCAGCTGTGAACGGTGACGTGACTGCAGCTGACAGGTTTGATCAAAGCTGATTGATTAGAAGACACGAGGCATGGAGGTGGAGGGGCGGTGGTGGGGGTGAAGGGTTGCGGAGAGGACGTCCTACACCTTCCCCTCGCTCCCACTTTCTCCGCTGCAAATCATATTTGACGGATAATATTGATCAAATGGATCTGAGTGATCAATGCTTCAATTTGTTCAAAGGGCAAAATTCACGTTTTTAAACAACAACGAAAAAGAAAGCCGAATTCAAAAATATGTTTTGCCAAATGGACCAAAAGCATTTCATTTTTAATCTTCCTCTAAGTATATTTCATCATCAAACCTATCTTGACAAGAAGTAGACACGTCTCTGTTCATTCAGGTTTGTGGGAATATACTGAGATGTGCATTTGCTGCCATCTGCTGAATTTTAAATGCAAGTACATCCCATTGTAACTTCCGCATTATTTCCAGTATCCGTAGAAACAAAACATTGATAAACATTCTGATGTGTAATAATATCACCAGACAAATTATGTAAAGCACTTTGATTGATTGATTGATTGATTGATTGATTGATTGATTGATTGATTGTTTGATTGATTGTTTGATTGATAGACTTGATTGAAAAGTCTAGGAATCTAACAGCACATGAAGCCTCACCAGGCTGATATGTTTTTGATGATTTTCATAACGGGACGTAGCAGGACGAATGACGGCTGCTAAATGACTGGGACCACCGGCAGGGGGTGCTGTGAGTACAAAGGGAGGCTCTTTCACTTGTGACATGGTCACACTTCAGTGTGAGTTATGTAGCAGTGAGCACAAATCAGCTAACTTCAGTAAGTGGTGCTTCTCCTTGCATTAGATCTGCATGTGGCTGTTTTAATTCAGCTCATTTGTAACGTAGAAACAGATGATGTAGAATCTCCTGCTTTGGCTGGTGTGTGGTGGTAGCTTCACCTCCCCCACGTGACCATAGCAACATAGAAGGGGTGTGTATTGTGCCCATTACATCCAAATGGTTCAAGTAGAGAAATCTTGACTATTTTTTGCTCAGTAGAAATCACTGGTTAGCTGCTCCTCCTGTTGCTGCTGGTTCCAGAATGAACTCCCTGGTAACAATGACACTGTTTCATAGAATCTTGTTGCCTATCTTTAATTTTTTTTTAATGTCTCTTCTCTACCGGAAACAAGCCATTTAAAGGTGGGATGTTCTCACAATCTGTGGAAAATAAAAATGAATAAAAACCATAAAATCCTGGGAGTTTGTCTTTGAATGTGAAGATTCGACATGAAGATGACAGAAAAAGAGCTACAGAAAATAAAACAATTGAAATCTGTATTGCTTTAAATGAACCCTTAGCTTTTTCTTTATCTTGAATATGTTTATCTGTGTTTGTTTTTTCTTGAGGCAGAACAAATGAGGCATAACTCTGTCGTTATACAGTGTGTCTGCGAATAAAGTTTAAAAAAAAACAACATCCGCCCCCCTCTCCCTCCCCCTCACCCAACAGACTTCTTGTGGCTTTGACGTGAAGCTGTGACGTCACTCATCCTGTCTGTGACATCACAGCTGCCTGTCTTTGTATTCCCAGGTTCCACAGAGAAATTCATTTGCGGTCTTCAATCTCAAACAAAACTGAACAATGGCGCGACGAAATGTATTGCTGGAGTACGTGGAAAGTTTGGAGAAGAGCTGCTGGAAGATAACAAAAGACAACAAGAAGCTTCAGAAAACTGTTGAAGATCTGAGGCTGAAGATTGAGAGACTGAATGCCAGGAAAAAAGATACCTGGCAGGTAGAAAATGAAAGGCTGATCAACAAAAATGATTATTTTAAAAAACAATTCAGCACTTTGACTAGTGAATTGGACGAGGCTAAAGCGACAGTTGAACAACTGCAATCAGAAAACAAAGCCTTGTCAACTCATAATAGGAAGATACAATGGGGAACAATGGTTGATAAAAGAAACTTTAACAAATCAATGAAAGAGAAATCACAACAGTTGTACTGGATTGGCAAGGTGAACGAAGAGCTCAATCAAGAAATTGCTGGACTTAAATTGAAGATGGACAAACTTAAAGCCAGGGAAGAAAATTTAAAGGCTGACGAAGAAAAGATGGACAAAACAGAGACTCAGACCCCGGATGAAGAAGCTAAAGAAGAGAAATCAAATATATTTCAGATAATTGGGAGAACTTTCATCAAAATGTATCAATCAGGGACTTTGAGGTATTGGGTGCCACCCTGGATATTTTAATTTCGAAAAAACATTAAATAACGACCACAAAAGCAGGGCTAAGATGAAGCTTGAGAGCAGAGGCAGAAATCTGCGGCTTCCAGAGGGAGGAACGGACATCAGAAGACCGTGACCACCGCAGGCTCCTAGGAGTCTCACAGATCTTTTCCAGGACTGTGTCTCCGACCCGCCTGCTGGAAACTATCCGTCGGACAGTCGAACCTCGGATTCAGGAAGAGCAGTGTGGTTTTCGTCCTGGTCGTGGAACACTGGACCAGTTCTACACCCTGCAGGGTCCTGGAGGGTGCACGGGAGTTCGCCCAACTAGTCTACATGTGTTTTGTGGACTTGGAGAAGGCGTTCGACCGTGTCCCTCGGGGAGCCCTGTGGGGGGTTCTCCGGGAGTATGGGGTACCGGGCCCTTTGATACGGACTGTCAGGTCCCTGTATGACCGGTGTCAGAGTCTGGTCCGCATTGCCGGCAGTAAGTCGGGCTCGTTTCCGGTGAGAGTTGGACTCCGCCAGGGCTGAGCTTTGTCACCAATTCTGTTCATCATTTTCATGGACAGAATTTCTAGGCGCAGCCAAGGTGTTGAGGGGATCCGATTTGGTGGCCTTAGGATCTCATTTCTGCTTTTTGCGGACGATGTGATCCTTTTGGCTTCATCAGGCCGTGATCTGCAGCTCTCGCTGGAGCGGTTCGCAGCCGAGTGTGAAGCGGCCGGGATGAGGATCAGTGCCTCCAAATCCGAGGCCATTTTTTTGAGCCGGAAAAGGGTAGAGTGCCTTCTCCGGGTCAGGGGGTTTGTCCTGCCCCAAGTGGAGGAGTTCAAGTATCTCGGGATCTTGTTCACGAATGGGGGAAGAAGGGAGCGGGAGATCGACAGGCGGATTGGCGCAGCGTCTGCTGTCAAGCGGGCGCTGTACCGGTCCGTCGTGGTGAAGAGAGAGCTGAGCCAAAAAGCGAAGCTCTCGATTTACCGATCGATCTACGTTCCCACCCTCATCTATGGTCATGAGCTTTGGGTCGTGACCGAAAGAACGAGATCGCGGATACAAGCGGCCGAAATGGGTTTTCTCCGTAGGGTGTCTGGGCTCTCCCTTAGAGACAGGGTGAGAAGCTCAGTCATCCGGGAGGGACTCAGAGTAGAGCCGCTGCTCCTTCACATCCAGAGGAGCCAGTTGAGGCTCGGGCATCTGGTCAGGATGCCTCCTGGACGCCTCCCTGGTGAGGTGCTCCCGGCACGTCCCACCGGGAGGAGGCCCCGGGGAAGACCCAGGACACGCTGGAGGGACTATGTCTCTCAGCTGGCCTGGGAACGCCTCGGGATTCCCCCGGAGGAGCTGGAAGAAGTGGCCGGGGAGAGGGAAGTCTGGGCCTCCCTTCTGAAGCTGCTACCCCCCCGACCCGACCCTGGATAAGCGGAAGAAGATGGATGGATGGATAAATTGCTCCTTCGAAGCCGGAGTCCGATACGCCTGCGGTTTCCAGCGGGAGAGACGGACATCAGAAGACCGTGGCCACCGCAGGCTCCTAGGAGTCTCACATCTTTTCCAGGACTGTGTCTCCGACCCGCCTGCTGGAAACCAGCTGCTGACGGGACGTCCGTGAAGGGGGGACAAGTGAGTAGCGTTTAAATTAAAAAGTGAGCGAACGATTGAGGGTCTTTGGGGTGTAAAACCCCATGAATCCTAGGCACTGATAGGTAACAGAAGGACTGAGAAATCCGTAACAGAAGGACGGCGGAGTCCGCGTAAACTGAAAACCCCGTAATACCAAGTGTGTGTGTGAGTGTGAGAGTACTTGGAGGAATTTAAATACCACTAGGTATTTGTCCTCATACCAAACGGCAGGAGTGCAAACGGGGAACCTCTGGTGGATGCATGTAGGCAAGAATTTCCCACCTGAAAAGGTTGAAGAGGGAATTACCACAACAGGGGATTGATCACCATCCTGCTAAGAATTTATCCAGTCTTTTAGAGTCCACCCTATGTGTTTTTAAGACTGGAACGAAATTGACTAATTTGCTTAAAATGGGAAAAGGGAATAGCAAATTAACACCGAAAGATAAACTCCAGTGTAAGGACTGGAAGTTTATGGAAAGACAAAACCCTAACTCAGTAAAGAATTTAAATAAATTGATAGAAAAATATAACTTTCAGGGCCAATTAAACACTCAAAAAAACTGACTGAGTTATAGGATGAAGTACGACAGAAAACAAAAATCAAATCAAAAAAATATGAGTAGTGAAGGAATGGGCGAGTTAGAAAAGTGGATGGAGGAGCTAAAAGAGAGAAGAAGTCAATCAGAAAAGTTAGGATAAAACAGGAGAGCAAGAAGAGTGAAGCAGATCAGGCAGCAGAGCAGGGAGGAGCTCAGGTAGGAGTTATAAGAAAAAAGCAATGTCAAATTTATTTATATAGCACTTTAAAAACAGGCATAAAACTGCACCAAAGTGCTGCACAAGAATGACAATAACACGAATGAATAAAAACAGAGTATCAAAACACTAGTTCAATTAAATGCCAAGGAATAAAAATGAGTTTTAAGAAGCGATTTAAAACGATCCAGGCTGTGGGCAGATCTAATTTGAAAAAGTAGATTGTTCCATAGAAGAGGAGCAACAACAGAAAAAGCCCCATCTCCTTTCCTCTTAAGCAACCAAATACAGAAAGAAAATAACAAGAAGATTTTGAAGATACAGAGTATAGATAAATAAATAAATGATTTAGTAAACAAAATGAAAAATAATGAATTATCTAAAAGCTGGGAAGAAAAGTAGGTGAGAGGAAGTTCATGCAAGGAGGGAGTGAGGATTGTTTTGTGGTCTGTCTGACAGTAGAGAAGTCATGATCATCGCATAAGGCAAGATTTTGATGTAGTTTTCTAAATTCAGAGAACAGTTTTCTCTTTAGAGTGGCTTGTTTAAGTAAGCAAATGATTTATGAGGAATGAAATAATATGGGACGTTTTAAACGTTTCACAACTGCAAAGAAAATAATAATTTGGTGTTGTGATGCCTTGAGTGGACATCCAGAGAGGTTGACAAGCAAGTGTTAAGGTGCCAACCTGAACATTATCCAGCTGAATACCTCAATTTAGGTTTTGATGAGAAGGGGAGGATAGGGGGGGTGTTATCTTTACTTTTCCTACACACACTCGCACACATAATGCAACGTGATTGGATTTGGGGAGAAGGGCGTGATTAATTTGCCATATAAAGAAACCTGGAATGGAGTAGTGGAACGGAGTGGCAATGTAATCACAATGCACTGTAAGCTATGTAATGTGTTTTGAGGCAGTTGACCAAAATCCCGGACGATTTTTAGGTCTGAAAAGTAGGACATGTCCGGGATAAAGAGGACATCTGGTCACCCTACCATCGAGGTAACGTCTTATGAAATGGTTATAATCCTCCTGTTTCAGTAACTATAGCTTGGTCACTAGGCACTACTGTATTGTGAAATCTTGACCATAAATGAACTTTGTTTGGCATTGTTTCAGTTCCATACGTGGTGTATTTAGCTTAGGCCTAATGTTGACTGTAGCAGGCTACCTAGACTCCTCTGTTCAAGGGGGGACAGAAGCCATAGCGATAGCAATTTAGACTAAATTTAACGAATATAGGAAAGGCATGCAAGTTCAAAACCAGGTTTACAGAGATGACAATAAGCTGCATTTCCCTCCCAATTCTTTTTTTCTTTTGCATAATGACCAGTTGTGTGCACCACTTACTGACTGTAGCATTGGCTGATTCACTGATTTGTGAAGTAGAGTAATCGTAACAGCTCTTTTTCTTCATGTTGGCCGCATTTTCTGTACTATTTATTTTTCTCATTTTCAGCACTGACCTTACTTGAAGGGAAAACTTGAGGCTTACAAAAACTTTGTATTTTCTGTCCTGGAGGGTTTACTAAGAAGCTGGTTCAGTTGTAAAGCAGGTTAAGTTAACCTTGTGCTATAGGTAAAGCACCTAATTTTCTTAACTAAATGATGCCTGCAGGTATATCTATTAGCAGGTTTAATTTTGCCTGCACTTGGTTGGGTACATTATTTTAAGTGTATTTGACAAGTTTACCAAAATATAAAAAATATCATTCAAACTGCATTTGCCTTGTTTTACTTTTTACTTGTACTTTTCATTACATTACTTGAGTACATCCATTTTTACAGTAATTTCCATACTTAATTACAAGAAGTTTCAGATACTTTAAGACTTTAACTCAAGTAACATTTCAGTCAGTGACTTCGACTTTTACCAAAGTCATATTTTGGAGAGGTACTTATACTTTTACTTGACTCTGAGATTTCAGTACTTTATACAACACTGCCCTGGTTTGGGTGGAGTACTTCAGAAGGTCTGCTTGGTGAAAGCTGCTCCTTCCTCTGTACTCAACCACTTGGCTAAACCACCATATTGATTTCCATTTCTTTTTGGATAGTGAAGCTGTTGCAGCTCAATGGAGACCCTGCTGCTCTGTTTCTCTAGCTTTGTGGGTTTCTTTCTAGTTTTGCTCGTTCTATTTTAGTTCCTTTTCTTTTGATTATTTTCTTGGGTATTAATCAGTGTGGCCTCATTTTATCTTAAATCTCTCTCAAACTAGAAACAATGTACATTTTTAAATTGTGGAGCCACGTCTTGCTCCTGTTGGTGTACAAACTTAGGCACCTTACTGGTGCATTTAAGGGGCAGAGCACCAAATAAATCATGCCATTCCCTTGTGTTGTGAGTACATATATTATGTATTGATTGTCTTTTGGATGTAGAGTTTAAATAATCATGAATACAGTATAATCTAATTTCAACTTTTTTTGATTTGCAGTAACGTTTTAAGAACGCAATTTGTGACAGACAAAATAAAAACAAAGCAGGGCCCTTATGGCCTCAACTGAGCTGAAGAGGTTTGCTTGGAAAAACGGAATTGTGAGTTCCCTCATGGGCTTATCCTACATCTGTGATGAGATCTGATAGGTCAAATTCATTTGATTGATTGATTGATTGATAGACTATAATAAAGGATGAAATAAGAAGAACTCTGGACATGGATTTAAGGAGGTAGGGCAGCAGAGAGACTCCAACTGTCACTTTTTGGTAGTCTGTTGATTTTTATTCATTTCTCACTCCAGAGGGAAACGGGCCTCTTCATTTGTTAGAAAACACTTCCACTTCAAATGCTTTGACCTTTAAATTGCTGGCGTACTGTAGTTAATCAGTCATATACAATTATGAAATCAGTCCGTTAATCTGTAACTCGCTGGTTGAATACAGGCACGCTTTTACTGCCGAGTCATAGTTCTCCGATTGACGTTGTGGAGACGTTCCAACTTTCTCGTGAAGCTCTGCTTTCTTGCCGGTTTGTTTTATGATCACTCCTTTTCTCTTGAGTTCAGGAACTGGACATTCGATTTGTTCTTCAAGCTGGAGAAGCGGGTTTTCTCATGTTTCTTTTTTTTCTTCTCTCTGCTCTGGTTTTTATTGCTCCTTTAAAAGATGGCTGTGCGGCTCTTTGAGGGGAAAGACCATGCAGTCTCTTACCTGCAGTACAGAGTGACGCCCCACGAAATGATCAGCAAAATAATGAGCTACGTGGAGCAGAAGGTAGGCCTATGTTACATTTTATACCACCGCCATAGAGCGTCTAAGAATGGAACCATAAACTGTTTAGTTCACCTTCATACCCCAATGCTCGTATTTTCTTTGAGACTGTTGATGCATGGGAGTAGTGTACTAGCCAAATCTCGGGGTGTTCTAGGGAAAACTGTATGCCTCTGTAAGCTTATTTTTCGGTCAATGAAATGTTTCCAATCATCAGATATGTTTTATTATCAGTAAAAAAGTAACTGGAGTAAATACAAGAAGCACTTTTTAAATGAGTTGACTCATGAAGTGACAGAAATCGCCCACTAATCACTGCCGATCAGTGTTTTACTGTAGAGGAATTTTGGCCCACTTTTCTTTGCAGAATTGTTTTAATTTCGCATTTAATGGCTGTCAAGAATGAGCGTCCTGTTCTTGTAAATCCAACATCATCCCAAGGCCAGACTTTGACTAGGCCACCACAGCGTTCATAACATTTTTTTTGTAGGTGATTTTAGAGGTGACCTTATGCTCATAGGTGTTCGTTGGGTCACTGTCGTCTGGCAAAACCACATTCTGACTTTCCAAAGCTCTTCAACGTTCGTCTCACCAATTAAGACAATATTTCCACAAGAGTCTTTGGGATCATGACGATGTTTGTTGGAGGATGGATATGCGTGTCTTTTTGATCTTGTTAAACTGCCTCATGTTGTCAAACATGTTCCTTTTAGGTGTTTTCTTGAGTCTTAACTGGCTGTGACCACAAAAACGCATCAGAAAATGTGGATAATCATATTGTTTTTTTAATGTTGGCTCTGGTTGAGTGGCCTAGCTAAGATCATCACTCCAAAGCAATTAGATATTTTATCTGAGCTTTTGCAGTAAAACGGCATCATTTTTAGTACTGCTTAAAATGATGCCCAGTAAAAAGTTAGAGGATCTTCATCTTTATTCCGTTCAGACACCGCAGCAGTACAAACTGGCTGTGGATGTGGGCTGTGGTCCGGGGAAAGGGACGGTCCTTCTTGCTCCTTACTTCACCAGGGTGGTTGGAACGGACATCAGCCAGGCTATGATAGAAAGAGCGCTAGCCAAAAGCAACCCACCAAACATTTCATACAGGTGAGCAAGAAAAAAACAACATTCTAATTTGTTTAGATGAATTCAAAATGGGAAAAAATTTAAGAACCAACTTAAGCACCCAGGAGGAATCGTCCAATCTTTGGAGTAGAAAAATATCCCCTTTGCTTTCTCATATGTAAACAAACAAACTTAAATGTTGGAGCATAAACAAGATAACTTGGTCATAAATAATCCTCCAAATGAATCAATAACAACTTAAAAATAGAACTGCGTACTGTTAAGAGCTAAAACAAGCTGGTTTTCTGTAGCTGGATGTAATATTTAGCTACAGTTTAGCATTAGTATGGTCAGCACAGATCAGTATCAATTCTCTTTTGACTGATTTAGAACAGAACTCCAGCATTTAACTTTATCATGTGACAAATTGAACATTCAGCTTCCTTCTACAAAGTTAGCACATACTTTGATTCCTCAGCTTCTGCTAAATAACTAGAACAATGCTCTTTAGCATTCTTTACAGATTTCTGGAAACTTTGTTCCTCGACTCTCGTATTATCTGACCACAGACGTTGCCCTGCAGAGGAGATGCCCTTTGCGTCAGGGGAGGTGGACCTTGTGACGGCCATGACGGCGGCCCACTGGTTTGACCGGCCGCGGTTCCTCCAGGAGGTTGACAGGGTGCTCAGACCTGGAGGCTGCCTTGCTCTCCTGAGCTACACCATGGACATGATCCTGGAATACAGAGAAGTCTCAAACGTCCTGAACGACATCTGCCGAGAGGTACAGTCCAGATCTTAGAAGTTCGCCATCGTTGCATTTAGGAAAGAGGACTGAAGCCCCTTTTCCATTGTCAAGTCTCACTCTAGCCGGGTAACACCTGGTTTGATTCTTGCCAAGTTGAGAGGATCTCCTTTGGCATTGTGTTCCTCATTATTTTGGGAATGTTGGAACAGGCCGTAACCCCACTCAGCAATGGAGGACCTCGAGGTTGTTGTTTGGTAGACACAATTTAAACACAGATATTTTACTTGGTCTTAAATTCAAACAGCCAAAAGTGTGAAGTAGTTAGGATTAAAGCCTACAGTGATGTTACATCTCATCCTCCATCAAGACGCCGTCGATGGCTGACTCAAGTAAATCTAGATACTCCACTTTGTCTGACAGAAATTAATTACTGGCCCAAATGTAGGCAAAACTAGTTAAAGACATGCCGGGCTTTCGTGTTGAAACATGTATAAATGAAAACTTCCAGCTAGTCCTAAGAGATGTCTCGACCTCCGTCACCAGTTCTACGCTGCCCTGCTTCCCTACCGAAGTTCTTATTTAGGACCAAGCTCCAGGAAGATTTACTCTGACATGTTTAACTCCTGCTCTTACCCTGACAAAGAATGGTGAGTCCTTCCTGACATGCTTGTTGTCGGCCTACTGTATTTAGAGACCAACACTCCTGAATGTCTCTGTAGGACTGAGTGCCATCCAGTGAGAAGGACCCTTCCAGTGAGTGGGTACATAGGCATGGTGGAGACCTTCTCCAGCTACCAGCAGCTGAAGCAGAAGGACCCTTCTGAAGCTGATCATCTCTCCAACAGGATCCTGACCAAGTGAGATATCACCGCTAACGCCTTCCACCTCCCTTCTCATACTCTCTGCCTTGGCTTCATTCATCATTATCAAAAACTGCTGAGATGTGTCTGTGAATACTGTCGCAGTCCTGGCTTTTAATCAGAAAATCCAAGCATTGCTTGACTAAGCTCAACTGTCAAAGGTTTCCGCTGCTTCGATAACACAACCGTCATTAATTCCTCCTGCCAGTGACGGTGGTGGGGGGCGAACAGCTAAGCAAGCGCAGTGTATGTAGAAGTGCTGAGGCATGACTTTTACATGCATGGAGGGAAAGAAAAATCTTTGACATTGTGTTTAATTACTGACGCCGCATTAACATTTAAGTAAAGTTCTGGTTTCTTCAAAAAAATAAAAGAGTCAACTTTATTTTTTACATTTTTTTAATTCGCCCATTGAATAGTCAGGTTGAAATTAAGATGTAAGCCTTTTTTTTTCTTTTTTTTCAGGTTACTGACCGCCATGAATGCGTCCTGTCCTGACACTGAAGTGGTGGTGATCGTGAACTATTTCGGCATGCTGGCGTGCAAACCTTCATCTGAATGAAACTTTCTGCGCTTTGGAACGCCACGCGACGCGCAAACCCAAACCTGGAAGCCCACTTGGAGGGTCTGAGGATGCCGATTCATGGCTTTTGCTCCACACTTTTAATGGGTAATAAATATTTAGCAGTACTGGTGCTCTGTGTGAACATGTCAAAAGTTTTTTTTTTTTTTAAATAAAAATCTAACAGTTGGATCAAGTACTTTTATTTTCAGTTCATGATATCGGAAAAAAGTGTAGCAAGATATGAATTCGGGAAATAAACATCATTTTCCTAAAATTTTATAGCACTACTAACAAAAAATAATACTTAAGGATAGCTGAAACAAAAAAGTTTTTAGTTACAGACGTAATAACCAAACTCGCATTCAGACATAAAAAAGAAAAGCAGCTAAATCTTTAACAAGACTAGCATACAGCAACTTAATCTCATATTTCACTGGTGACAGGAAGTTTATTATTATTATTATTATTATTGTGTTCCTTTTCAATTTATTTTGTTGCACATAAACAAACTGGTTTTCATATATACACATTCATATCACTTTCACTCGTGGAATTTTGAGCCTCTCTGCTTGCTGTCAGTTTTCTTGTTCTTATGATTATTAAACAGGAACAGAGAAACACTTTCCTCCTGTTAATCTTTCATTGGTGAATGCTACACACTCAGACGCTGGACAATCACAATGTATATTTTAAACACAAAATATGAAAATTAGAGTGAATACCAAGGCACATGTCTCCTTGGAACAGGTCTTAAGTTTTTCTGTATATATACACAGTTATTTCTTTATATTTTTCTGCATATTGTACTGCTTTGTTGTGGGGTTTTTTATTGATATATTGATAGATCTATGCATACACACTAACCCTGACTTTGTTTTTAGATCAGAACTGACAGCTAATATCAGTTCACCATTGTCACTTGTGAAAGAGTGATGTTGAAGTCACTCTTACTCTAATCAGGCAACCAATGCCTATAACTGAGGAGCAGATGTGCCTTAAATCACCTTCTTCTTGTTTTAACACCTTTTAAACAAGCAGCAGTCATTGTCGGCTGAGAAGAATTATTGACCATAATAAAATTTTTTTTGTGGATTTTCATAAACTTTTGGCTGCGACGAAAAGTCGAATTTACTCGCAGATCTTTGCATAAATACTTTGGACGGTTTTCCGAAATCTCCACAAGGAGAATCTTTCGTCACTTCTTTAAAAACAGCCGCAGATCAGAGGCTGATCCCAACATTTGCCTTGTAGCCATGACTGTCAATCGCAAAATCGTACAAAAGAGCTTTCAGAATAATACAAATAAATATAGCCCAAACGTTTCCTTCAAAGCTTAATTTGTGGTGCTGTTGCATTTCTTTACATTTTCAAGAGTCCTGCACCTCATTTCCTCTCAGTTGTTGATGCAGACGTAGTTTAAACTCAACACTTGTACGCTTTTGTAGAGGCGACACTATTTTGTTTGTCTTCACTACAGTTTATCGTCTTCTAAGGTATTTTCTAAGATATACATCAGCTTCTCAAAGTACATGAAGTTCCCTCACTGTGGCTCATGATGCTATGAGTCCATCTCCAAGTCCTGAGACCAACTCAAGCTCCTTCACCACCTCTACAGCATCCCTTCTGTGCGTTTGCTTCTCCAAACCACGACTGCGGTCATGAGCAGGGCGATCAGCACTGACACGCCGATGAAGGGCGCCAGGATACCGATTGATGGCTCATGGAGGAGCCGGCCGGTCAGGGCACAGTGGTGGAAGTACGTATTATGAATCTTCATGAAGAAGTTGTCCACCAGCCGGTTGGGCCAGAAGCAGTCCATCCTCAAGGCCACCTGGCAGGTGCAGTTAGTCAGTCCCCCATAGATCCTGCAAAAACCATGACACACACACACACACACACACCAGTGATTATTTGCTTAAAGACTTTAGATGAAACACTTAAATTAACCCAACTTTCAAACGTCTGAGGGATGTTCAAGTCTCTCAAGTTAAAATCTAAAATGATAATGAGTCTGAATTTTACATTTGCAGTCTTTGGACTGAAATATTCTCTCCTGATGTCTTTGAACCTTCTCTCAGTATGAAAGAGCAGTAGGGGATTCCTGATGGTAGTGGGGGGGGGGGGCGAAAAAAAGAGCTGAAGAGTTTCTAGAATTACCAGTGAGCTTAACAGAGCTATATATAACTGCTTAGTTGGTGGAGGGCAAAAGAAATGGAGATGCATTCCAACTGAGGAGTACGCTCATTGGAGCACTGCGACATTCCAGAGAGAGATTCTTCTCTGGGTGAAGTGTGACTGCGTCTGAGGACGATAGAGGGGGTAGAAATGAGGAAAAGCAAACTCTCAATCTGTGGCAGAAACAGAAGCTAACATATGATTTCATTACATAATCACAATTCTGGATGAGTAAGCAGAGGACTTATCAAGAACAAGATTAAGTAGCACGGAACGATTAAAAGGATTTAATTCAATGAGAATTGACAGTATGAAAGTCCTGTTTTGAGGCAGGACATTCATAGCCCCTCTGTTCTGGAAGATGTTTTTCTAAATGTGTGTCTTTCCAGATCCTCTCTGGTGGAAGTTGTTTTAAACACTTCCATGACCTTGTTTAACATGTCAGTGGTTAAAGTTAGGTTGATACTCCAAAGCATCCAACCTGCATCGGATTGTGGTCAATGACTTCGGTGTACAGATAAGGTCAAATGTTTACCCACGGTCATCCCTTGACATTTTCTCAGAAGTGCCGGGCCCACACTGGAAATCTCCTGCAAGTTCTAGTGTCCTGTTGCAGTTTGTTGACTGCAACAGGACTTCTTTAGGTTTGTCATAACAAAACCTAAAGGTTCAACCTTTGACCATGGGGTTTTCAATCCCTCTGCCTTCCCCAGCTCCACCACTACACCATCAATATGAAAAGATGGAGTCAGATAAGCAGAGGGTTGGGCCAAATTAGTGGCCAGAACATCATTGGTCTCACCATAATGAAGCACTCAGCTCTAGGAATGTGGTCATGTTGCCTATCTATGGACTCAGCTGAACCAGCTGAGTACAAAGAACCCATGTTGGTTGGGATCCCACCTATCTATGCAGAGCCCTTTGGATTTTATTGTTTTTCCTCAATATTTCCTGTTATTTTCAAATCATAGATCTTCTAAACATAGCTACTTGAGTTTTATTCACACCAGGAAAGCCCACTGGTCGGTTTATTTGGTCCAGACCAAAAGCCGACTTTATCTATTTATTTTTGTTTGGTGTGGTTTACGTTCAAATTGGGCTTTTTTTTGCAAGTGGACTATAACAAACAAAGCTAGATGGGTGACAATCATTCGACAGAAATGACAGGTTTCCCAGTATCTCCACTTCGGCTCGAGAAGCATCCAAATTATATTTAGTACACTGTATAATTAAGAAGATTTAGCTGTGGGCGTGACTTACTGACGCTCCTCGGCATTTTACGGCAGCGGTAGTGAGGCCCTGTTGCACTCCCACCCTCATTCCACACTTGTGTCCTTGAAATGCGCACAGAAATTGATATTTATTTTGAATTTCTTTTGCAGAAATTCATTACAGGGAAAACTTCATATATCATTATGAAATTAACATCTTCATTTTTTTGTGGGAGTGGAATACAAACCTATTTGATTATTATTTTCTTTAGAGATATCATCATGACTTTTAAAAAATGTTCTCCTCTCAGACTAGAGGAGAAGAAAACCGATTCATCAGAGTTCCTGCTCTATAAAGTCACAACATTCATAGTTTCTTTTAAAAAGAACATTTTAGTTACATTAGTCTTTTTATTTTTCAAATGTAGCATCAGGCATTTTGTTTTACATATGCCGCATGTTTGTCCTTAACTTTATCTTTGTTGGCACATTAGCTCCACTTTACACCAAACTAACTTTTAGCTGCATAAAAGAGATGGTGGGTAAAAAAATCCCGTCTCTAATTAGGATTTTTAAATGAAACATTAATACATTTTAATTTTTATTTTTTTTTTGCCGTCTTGGAAATATGGCAAAGTTCACAGAGCAAGCTCTGTCGCAAAAAAAGAGAGAATAAAATCAGTTTTCAAAAGTAAAGTATTGAAAAAAAAATTTTGTTTCACTCTACTGAACATGTGTGATTACATAGAAGTTTCTTTATTCAGTAAGTCATAACAAAACACATATCTCCAGCAAATATCTCCAACAATGACTTAGGAAAGAAAAAAATACCTTTACTGTACATTTAAAATAATTTGTTTTGTTCTAGTTGTACTTTTTAGCAGCACAAATGCCTAAACAGTCACCAGTCCCGCCATTTTGGATGTCGAAGTTACAACACTAGGGGGCGCACTCTCCCAATTCTCACATTTTTGCTGCTTCTAACACTCCGCACTCGGCCCTTTGTGTGCACTTCGCCTGAATCCACCCTTCACAGAGGGGGCGTAGGGCGCGCACTGAGCACTGGGACCGGAACCGGGCCGGAGTTTAAAGTTTAGAAGCCCAGTCAGAAATGTGTCCGTTTCTAAAGCTCTCTTTTGTATTACAGGTGAGGTTAAACACACAGACTGTGTATTACAGGTTTAGTGACGTTTGACTGTGCCGTGTCTTATTTTGTAAAATTTTCACAAAGTGACTTTACCACTTCCGTTTGTTAGCTAAGTTTGGTTAGCCTTGGAAGCTAAGTTGCTTCTTTTCACTGAGTCCTTTGTATGACAGGGACGTCACTCTCTGTTTTTGATTGTTAAAGTACATTGCTGTCTTTTCTCTCTGAAGTTGTGCTCTAAAGCAGCATTTTTGTTTAGAAAGACAATATATTTCCTAATTTCTGCCTTTATTCCTTTTATTGTTATTCCTACTGTGGGCATTTTAAAGCTGTAGCAGGAAGTTAGCGCTTTGAAGGTCAGCCAGAAATGACTGACCTAAAGCTTTGTTTTGTGTTACAGACAAAAATAAACACTTGGGGTGCCGGAATTAAAGTTGCCCTCATTCCATGTGTAACACTAGCTTGTACAGGAAGTCTATCAAAAATAGATAATGAAAATTTACATTACAGAGTTTTCATATTTGCAAAAAACATTCATATCCATTTCCATTTTCTGCATTGCTGGGTTCTAAGTACATGGTTTGTGCTCCATGATGTTAAATCTAACATGGTGTCAGACATTGTAACTAGCACTTGCTTAACAAATTGTGTTTAGTTTAAGTCTTCAGTGAGAATTGTACCCAGTTTGAAGACTCCATACCTCAGGTGAGGCGCTACCTACTGAAAACTAATCTAGAGAACCCCACTTAAAAAAACTATTAAAACTGGGGAAACAGAAACATGTTTTTACTTATCCATTCTGTGAATATTTTATTACTACTGCATTTTTAATATATCTCTTAACAAAAAGGTTCAGCCAATCAGTTTTTCTCTTGCATACATAAGATAACACGCATCACATTTGTGTGAAATCCAAGTTTTTATTTTAAAGTGGGGAAGAAAATATCAAAAAGCAGAGTACCTGATATGTCACATTAAGTAAAACATGGCATGTCAGGTCTTATTAACACTGACCTGTAGCACACACAACTCTTCATTCTAACATCAGCATTTAGTTTATTTTTCTTTTCTTTCATTCAGGGACATGAAGAGAAGATATTAGCTAAACCAGATATAGCCACTGGCTAAATCCTATTTGTATTCCCTAAATCCTTTAATTTTGCTCTCTTCAGTGCTGTCGTCGCGCATTCTTTCCGGCAGTTTTATTACACCAGTGCAAACCTTGAAAATGCCTGTGTATTTTTTTATTTTTTTTTCGCAGCACAGAGCGCGCCAGCAGCCAATTATTTTGTGCCGGACCAGGCGAGGACAGGGAGCCAGGAGGGAAATCACATAGTTCTGACAGGAACTTCTTCAGAGCCTTTTTTTTATCCTCCTGCCTGACTCATCCTCCGGCAGCCGCTGGTGCTTGGGAAGGAAAGGCCACCGTTTCACTTTCAAACACGCACTCCGCCAGTGTGATGTCAGACTTGATTCGGGGGGAAAAAAACGGCTCCGGTTGACTTTTGAGCAAAAGATATTGTGCGAGAGAAAAAGGGAAAACTCACAAGCAGCAGACGGAAACCGAGACGGGAAAGGCAGAAAAAAGCGTTGTAGAGATGTTACCGTGAAACTAACAGCTGGCTAGACTATCAAATATAGGAGAAAGTACTCCTGGTCCAGGTGTGTATGTCCTTCTGGGCAACTGACTGACCTATTCACTATTTAAACTCTTATTTATTTATATTTACCATAGAAACTGCTCCTTGCCCACTACTTCTTTGTCTCTTTTCTCTCTCTCTCGATAACAATTATTTCTCATATGTGTAACCTTTTTATGTTGATTTGCCATAGAAAGTGCCCCAAGCTCTAGGATTTGTTTTTAGCAAAGAGAGCCTTTAAATGATAGACCTAAAGCTATGAAGACTATTTTTGTTTACTATAGAAAGTATTCCTTGTTCTGTTTGTCTTTGTTTTGTTGTTCTTGAGCAGAGCTATTGATTAAGCTTTTCTGTCACTAATTTTACACACTCTCTATTCCCCTCATAGAAAGTACTACCAGCTGAGTTCTTCTGTATTTATCTTTGTGTGTTTCCTGGATGGAAAACATTGCCAACATTGACTCTGTGCACTTTTTCATTTTTTATTCTTTCCGCATAGAAAGTTCTCCCGAGCCAGTGTGTGTTTGTGTTTAACTTTTTTTTTTTCCTGGTGAAAACATTAGAGCTGTTCTTGCCATGATCTATTTCCATAGATAGTCGTTTTGTTCTTTTGCTAAGCTACGTCTGATGGTGTAGGCAACACAATTTGACTGTATTTAACATAAGTGAATATTAATTCGACAGTTTGGGGCTTGAAATGAGTTTTTCATGAATTGAGTTGACACATTTTCCATTTGAAGGGAGCGTTTAGAATACCTTCCAGTGTTTTCTGGTGTTTTTGATTTCACTCACTCCATTGTTTCCGGCCAGCTGCACCACCTTCCCGAGTCCAGTCTGACCATCTCCTCCTCGAAGCGGTTGAAGCAGAGGTCGTTGATCACCTTCTGGTAGAGCCGGCTGTCGCATCCACACTCGGAAGGACCGACGTGAGCTGCAGAGAGGGTCCAGTCATAAAGGTGCTTTTTTTTTTTTATGTTACGGCTCCATGATTGGTAGAAAATAACCATTATTGTGAGTATGAAAGAAATAAGACACAAAGCGCCGCGGTGGTTATCTGCTCCTTTTCCTTTTCCTCCTCATAATTAGGAATATGTTTGTGCAAAAAACAAGGTCACATCCTGGCTCCGCGTTTCCCTTCAGGACCGTTTCTTCCCTGTTAGTCTGCTACTTTCACGAAGAAAGGATTTCTAATTTGCAATCAGAGTCCCAATCCCATTTGTTTACCTCGGAGATGCGAGCAAACAGCTTCTTAATGCGGAGGCAGGCGGCGGCCGTCCCGTCGGACCCGAGGCTGAATGGAAAGACGGCGTGGAGGGAGGAGGGGGACGGCTTGTTCTGATCTGGAAAGGCGGCGGATCTCGGGCTGCGGCGGCCCGATAAGGCCCAACTGTTTTGGCCCCGGTGTTTGTGCTGACTCGGTGGGCTCTCTGAGGGAGCCGCAGCCTCACAGGGACAACCCTGTGAGTTTTGAGTTGAGTTTTCCAAAGGACAGCAGCTGAGAATCAGCAGCTACAAGTCAGTTCCTTTTTCCTCTGTAATTTTGCGGGGGGGAATTCCCTGAATCAAAACTAATAACTTCTCTCAACTAGTGTCTCGCTGTTTAATCACCAGATGGTGCTTCCTATGTACCATTAAGCATTAGCTGCAAGATATTCCAGCTATCAAAATAAGTGGCTTGCCATACATATGCAACAGAAATCAAATAATCTGGGTTTTTTTATCAATAAATGCTCATGTATTGATGTCTAATGTTGTTGAATTTCTCTGTAAAAACCCAAACAAACATCCTGTTTTTCTCATGAAACTGATATCTAGTTTACAGTGAGGTCTGCCCTGTTTGAACCTCTAAAGCTCAATTATTTGGGAAGATGTTTGGCGTTTATAACAGCTTCCAGCCTCTCACATGCTACCAGTTAAGTCACCAAATCTTTCTCAGAATGTCCTGAAAAATATGGAATATCTGATTGTTGCATTTCTACTCATGTACAATGAAACATAGATCCATTTCCGAACTGTTGCAGCATTCCATCTTGCTTTGTTCTTCATCGTGAAGTCCAACTTGCGTTGAAAGACGTGCTTTCCGAACGTCTTCCAGCTCCACCTCTGAGGAGTTGTTTTTCCTGCATCTCCCAGTGTTCTACGTCCAGTAACTCAGCCGGCCAGAGTGATAAGAGAAGAAACTCCTTTAGAGACTCACCTGCCAGAAGCAGCAGCAGCAGCGGCAGCAGCAGCAGAAGAGCCATGCTGGAAACAAACTTCACCTCCTCACTGGCTGCAGCTCAGAAAACACGGGCCTCGTTCTGGACTCGCCTCTCCAGCCAGAGCTGTTGGTTCTGGACGGGCAGACCCCCCCGGTTCCAGTGAGACTCCTGCCCACTCCCCACCGCCCCGATCACAGCCTGTCATCTGAGCCCCGAGTCCCACACAGCGGACAGAAGAAAGTCAGGGTCCAAAATTAGAGCCGGGGGGCATTGTGAATGCTGCAGGTCGTCACGGCAGAGACCAACCAGATCACCGTGGCGACGCGTAGCCAGAGGAAGTTATGAAAATACAGCAGAGTACAGTCAATTTAAGCAAATCAAAATAAAATACATAGCACCAAAATGAATAAAGATAACATTTTTTAATAAAATCAAATCAAAATGATTAAATAAACTAAAGGTTATGTGTGATCAAATACAAAAAATATAGAAATTTTGACTGACAACATTTAAGTTAAGCAAACAATAGATAATAGAGCATGCAAGACTAAAATATATGCACTACATGTTTACCCCAAAATTGATTTGCATATCTGCAAAAGAAAAATAATCAAACAAACAAAATGTTAAATTAAATTGAATATTGTTAGTGAAATTACAGATATTACTTTATGTGGCAGCTAAAAATGTAATTAAGTTCAGCAAAGCCGAAATAGAAATACCTTTAAAAAGATTTATATGTAAATTAGATGCTTATGCTGAACTAGTACATAGATTCTTTAAATAATCATTTCAATTAAAATCAAATTAGAGACATATACAAACAGATGCAGATCAGATTAAAATGTGAGTTTTTGTGCCCAATGAATAAAAAATGTAAAAAAAAAAACGTCACATTCTGAAATTACAAATACTGGAACGAATGTCTGTCCAAAACATTTTTAATCATAATTAAATAAATAAAAACAGAGCTATCCCTTACTGTTTCCGCTAGAGGGCAGCAGAGGACATTAAATAAATCTTCTTCGTGTCACAGTGAGTCCATATCGACTCTTGTCTGTTGAGCCCTGGATGCTGAGCTGAGGACTCAGGTCAGGTTGTCTAGAAATATACATCTGCTTACTTTGACTAAGCCCTCCTCTCATTACACCTTTTAGCCGACTTGTTCATGTCCCTGCTTCTGATTACTTCTGACGTATTTATGAGTCAGTTCCAGTGTTTAATAAGGCGCTAATAAGCTGACCTACGCGGATAAAGAATAACCAAAACAAAGCAGCTGCTGACAGGTGTAGTGACAGCCGCAATGACGCCTGTTAGCCAATCAGGAGGCGCGTTGGGCTCATTAGGAGATGGCTGTGTGATGTGATTGGCTGAGAGAGGTGTCGATTAGGCAGAAAAGGCGTGTGCAGAGCACCTTCACCCCCTCCTCCCCCCTCCTATCCCAACGCGCACCCCCCGCTGCTTCCTCAACTCCCCCCTCCCCTCTCCGATCCAAGAACCGGCGCAATGGCAGAGTGAGGAGTAAATGGCTCAGAGTGTCCGCGGCGGAAAGCGACCTGAACACCGGACTGAGAGCCCACAAACAAACCCAGCAGAGCGGGAAGCCGTCACACCACCCGGGGACACTTTCAATCCGACACTTTCAGCCCGTTTTATTCCTCTTCTTCTTTTTTTTTTGTGTGTGAGCGCGCGTTAGAACAGCGAGGATATCTTAATTTGGACATGTGAGTTATACGGGAGTTAACAAGACAAGGAGGCTTTCTTCTTCTTCTTCTTCCTCCTCCTCCTCTTCTTCTTCTCCTGGTTTTGGATCAATGATGAAGTTCCAGGCGTGCGTTTTAGTCACTTTGGCGGTGATCCGCTGGAGTGCAGCGCAGTCAGGTGAGTGCTTGGATGCATGGGTGGACGCATGGAGGGCTGGATGGTTGCGCGTCCGTGCGCATCGGTTCCTTCGGAACAATGGAGCGCAGCTCCTTGAAACTGAACACAAGTTCTCATGCGAGTCATCCCGACCCTCTCACACCTGCAGCAGAGCGTCGGACTCTGCGTAAACTCCTCTCCATCTGCTCCAAAACGTCCACTCGCATTCCGCTAATCTGTTTTCTGAAATATGAACCTCATCTTTGCGCAGTTCCTTAGTGTGTTCATGCCACTGCAGCTATTTGCGGATGTTTTTGCATGATTTAAGTGTCTGCTGCTGTGCGAATCATTTAGAAACCGAGCGGTCAGGAGTCATCAGGACCCCTGAGGTTTGGCTCCTTCTTAATGTTCCTGCAGTGACGCTTAGAAGTCAACTGAGAAAACTTCCTGCGTGGGATTTTTTGGTTTGCTGCTTGAATCGATTGTTTTCGCAGTGCATTCGTTTCTAAAGGTGATAATGTGTTGAACTTTTCTTTCACACTGGAGAAAAGCTGCTCTTAATCAGCACAAATTGGACCATGCATACTTTCTATCCCAGGCCTGTAGGGATGGGATCAGTTCTAGGAGCAGCAGTCTTTAATTCCAGGTTTGAACTGGAAGAAAAAGTGAAAGAAACATCGTTAAAAGCAAACAACTGCAGGTCCAGATGGGATGATTTTGAACCATCACAGCCTCATGTATGTCCAGCTTCGAATTGAATCAAGTGCAAACATTGACTGTTCAGTTGGATGGAAAACTAGATCAAATGTTTTTAAATGTGTACTTTCTATCCCAGGTCCAGATATTTATCATACATTTGCCCAGTTTTGATGTATGTCAGGCTGATATTTAGATTCCAGTAGCTAATCCTAGCGGCACACTGCTGGAATGAAGAAAAACAGCAAGAAATGTCTTTACTAGAACAGATAAGACCATGCATCCTTTCTACATATGTCCAAGTGGAAGGGAGTAGTTTTAGTTTACTATGAAAGTGCATGTTAGTCTTTGATTCCAGGTTGTTGGTAAGCTTAGAAAATGGAAGTTGGACATAAATAAAGTGTGAAGAAACATTTCTAAAAGCAGGAACTGAACCATGTATACTTTCTACTTGAGATCCAGGGTTTCCTTCCCTGAGGGCACAGTTTTGATGTTTGTCTCAGTTTATCAAACTATAAAATGAAACTTATATATATATATATATACATATATTAGTTTTTTATATACAAACTGGGCCATGTGTACTTTCTATTTCCGGTCTGGATAGGATCAGTTTGCCTAGTGTGGAATAAAACACAGTTTGGATGCAATCATTACTTTACCTTGATATTTAGTCCTAAGAGTTCAGAAAACAACTAAGTTGAAACACTGAACTTGCAACTTGTTAAAATCACACAGTGAACAATGCGTGCTTTCAAGCCCCTTTTTGGGCAGGATCCTTTTACTCTGGTGTACGATACTACACTGATTCGATGCGTTACTCAGCTCAGACTGATTCCAGAAAGTGGACAAATCGAACAAGGTATACTTTCAAGCCCCTATAGGACAATACAGTGAAGGTCACAGTTTTGATGCGTTCTTTAGTTCAAACATCAATTTAAACTAATACAGAGTTTGATTTGAGATAGTGGGAAAAAAAACTAACAAGGAATACCTTCAAATCTAACAGCAGAAAGATGGGATCATCATTTATTAATGCATACTGAATGCAGTGTTTTAAAACTCAACATACTGGGCCATGAATACTTTCTTGTTCAGGTCCAAATGGGATCAGTTTGTCCTGAAACTTTCTGTAAAAGTCACAAATTGAACAATGCATACTTTCTAGCACAGGTCCGGCTGGAGGAGGTCAATTTGCCCTAACACTGAACACAAACTGAACTATGTCTACTTTCTAGATTAGGTTCACATAGATCATTAGATCAATTTGGATTGTTAAAAAAAATAGCAAACTTGTGCTGTTGTTTACTCACAATTGAAATATGCACACCATTTCCCCTGGTGAAATGTAAAGCAGAACATTGGATATTTTATGTAAACTAGTAAAAATGGGCAAAAAGACACAAGTTGAACCATGCATACTTTCTAGTCCAGGTTTAGATGGGATTGTATTGTTGTATGATATAAGAATACAATGTTGTCATTTGATGCCTTGTAACTGAACTGGATAAAAATGACAAACCAAAGGTCTTATAACTGAACACATTTGACGATGCATACTTTCTATCCCGGGTCCTCTCCGTAGTGGCAGCTCCAGAAGGTGCCAACATGCACTCTCTCACAGCCTGGGTGCCGCTTTGGTGTGGATCTGGCATTGTTAGGAGCTGAATGCTGGCCTATTAAAACGAGTGGATGGATGCTGGGATGGATGGGAGCGGGGCAGGGATGAACGAGGAAAGAAAAGTGGCACCCTCTCCGCTTTATTTATTCTCCATGCGCACGCTGCCATCCGAGATATTTGTGATGCAAATTCGGCCCAAGAATCCGAGCTATGCCTCGTGGGAAGTTCACTGAATGTGTGTGTGTGTGTGGGCGTTTGTCGATGTTTGCTTCTTTCTTTTCATTTACTCTCCTTCTCATCACCCTTGCCACTTTAGAAAGAATCCCACCCAGCTCCGTATATTTGTGTTTACCTACATGACAGTCCGAGCGAAGCCAAGGTTGGAGCCGTTTCTTTCTTCCCGTGATTGAAGCTGTCTGTTCGCTCCTGCAGCGAGACAAATGTCTGTAGCGTTCCTGCCAGTCAGCTCCACCAGGCTGTGTGCTCACTAAACCGGGCGTGATGCGGCGTACGAACACACGTGTGCACCGCAAGCTGCTTGATTTATAGTTTCTGCTGGATTCTGGCCGGCTGCTGGCTCCCGTTAATCTCAATTTAATCCAAAATAAATATGAAATCGCCCAGTCTATTCTCCGTTGGGTACCGGTCGACTTTTCTCAGCCAAACTTTCTCGGTAACTTTCTAAAATGAGGTGTTTTAATCCAGAATTTGCTGTTCCACATGAGCTGTATTCTCATTTAGAGCAGTTATTTAAATATGCTTGCAGTATTTGGACACCATTCATGTTTGCTGAGTTTCATATGTGGATACAAAGATGTCTTAGAGCAAACAGTCTGAACAGATGAACTGATGCTTCCGCCATACCTCAGTATTCATGTACTCTAAAATTCAGGCAGATTTTAAAGAGCTGAGATGAACAGCTTTAGGTAAAAATCATTGTTCAAGCTTGAAATCCTGAATCAGAATGATTGAAATAGTAATTTTAGATTTATGGCACCTAACCCAGTTTAGCTGTTAGTCTCTGGCATCAGTTTGAGAAAGGTTTGGCATCACTCCCCACTTTCAGGTGTGTGATGTTTGAGGAGTTTCCTGCAGGTACAAGTTATTTCAAATCACCCTACAGAACATGTCAAACTCGAGGCCTGGGGGCCGAGTGTGGCCCGCCATTGCTTTTTATGTAGCCCTCTAAGACTCCAAATTACATCAATATGTCCCTAATCTCTGTTCCCATGTGGATAAAAGAGGCTATAGTACATCCCAGCTAACCCTAACCTCTTAAAGGCACAGAATATTAGTTAAGGTGTTTAAGCTTCTTAAAAGATTGTAACAACAAAAGTCCTAAAAAACAATGTCGCTCTGGTGTCTGGGTGTAAATGAATCCAATCGGTTTGTTCAGACAATTGTGCCTGCTAGTGTGGGATTATGTGTGTGTGTGCATGGATGACATTTTGAAGACGACGCGTTCTCCTGTTGGAACGGTCGAAAGATAGACGACGCCCCGACCAATGCTGGTATCAAATTGGTCGGGGTGTGGTTTAGGCTTTGTAGAAAGGAAATGAGAATTTATTACAAGCTAATTAAGCACTTTTTTGATACCATCAGTCGGGACTGTGAGGCCTTTATTTGACAGCATGAGAGATGTGGTCGGGGGGTCCGGGGGGGGGGATGCTGGGCATGGGAATTCAATCTCGCTTTAAATTAGTCAACACTGCTATCGTAAGTTGATATCTGCCAGGCTCGACTCCTGCCAGGCTTTTGCTGCGAGCTGACGGAGATTTCTGCCGTTACTGTGCATTAGTCAGTGTCCTCGGGTGAAAGAGACATAGTGGGAACAGGACTTGGCAGTTTGCACAAAAGAATAATAATTGCAGTTCAGAGAGGGTGACATTCAGGTGTTATTTGCTTCCTCTGTCGAAGCCGGACGATCGCAGTGGTCTACGAGGGAAGCCTTTATAGATGACTGCGCGCTGCGTGGGGGGTGATGGAACGCTTTTCCAAGGCCAGAGACAGCAGTACACAACCTCCCATGGTACCCGCCGTCTGAATCAGCGCTCAGATTATTATCTTGACGGCCCCAACAAAGATGATGCTGTTCTCCCTCACGAGAAAAGTGATGTCTTCTTTGTCTCTTCTCTCCTTCCCACCCGCCTCCTTTTCTCTTCTCAGGCATTCGATCTGTCGACGTCACGAGCCTGTTTGCTTGACATTTAGTTTGCGACCCCGGCTGTACAGAAGGGCTTCTGTTCTTTGAGTTTGCGCGCCGCCAAATATTTACATGTGTAATCACAACTGCACAGCGTGGGAAGGAAAACACACAAGACTTGGGTGCAAAATAGCGGCTTTATTGGTTATCCTTCGAGCTCCTTAATGCCTTGCCGTGCTGGCTCCGCGCTTGTGTGCTTGGCAGCACAGACTTTTGAACGCCCAATGGCTTTGCCTGCTAATGATGAGCGGGGTTTGGCTTTGGTTGAGCCGAGGCATGCGGCGCCAACTCCTGGTGGGAGTTAGATTGGCCGGTGGAAGACTGGACGCCTGGCACAAATGTCTCTTTTTTTTTTTTTCTCAAGAGGACTGAGATCTCACTCCTAAACAAAAGACAGCGCCACCAAATTCTACAGAAGAAAAAAATCACTGCTCCTATGTCTTGCTTAAGGTGACTCTTTTAATGCCTCTAATCCACACAGGCAGTGATGTGTTTAAAGCTTTCCTTTTTAATGGTTAGTCCCATTCTTTTGGAAATCGCGACATGTTTATAAAACCAATTTGTTAATTTTTTGGCCTATAAAGGTGAAACAGTGAAATCTACTAGATGATAAAAATTACAGGTAATCACCTGCAATTATAGATTTCGCCCTGAGGGCCGACATGGATTAGTTAATGGATCTGTATCCTGGTACATACTGCTGTTATGAGTGCATTTACAAGCATAAAATTACTTGTGTTGTCTCTCAAAAGTAATATTAAATGCTCCAGTGAATAATAGGAAGCATGATACAATTTAAATTCTTAAAAGATAAGAATTTGGTTTTGAACTTTTTTATTAAAACAATTTATCTTCATAAGGTCATATGAGCCCTGTGAAGCTGTACAATGGACATGCAAAAGAGCATATTCTGCATTTATTTATGATGTATTTAAAAATCTCCCAGAATTTCAGGATTCTATCTAATTTTTCTTTTCTTTTATCTATAGGTACTTTATAAATGCATATTTTTGTATGTTGTTTTAAGAGATTTTTACATTCAATGTAGTTTATTTTGTTAGTGTGCTACTGTGAATTTCTCCACTGTGGGATTAAGAATTATTCTATTCTATTCTATTCTATTAGCCTGCTCATCTTACATTTAGAGTCAACTGTAGCTGATATGAAACACATCAAAGTTTGGTCCAGTCACTGTTCCCTTTAGGGGTATTAAAAAAATCAATTTTCTGTGCCATTTTTCTAGAGTTCCTTTTAAAAACGGTATCATTTCTAAAAATGTCTTCATCTATGGGTTAGGGTGGTTTCCAGGACATATCTTTTGTTTCAGAACTTTAGTTTACTGAAGGAACTTTATTTCCCTTTCTGGAATATTTTACCTTGCATCTCCGTCTCAGAAGACGATGTGTAGATGAATGCACAAACAATAAGCTAAACATGATTGTTTAAATGCTTGCGTGTTGCCAGTAGGATCCCATGCATGTAAGTTGCACATCTCCCTGTACAGATGTCCTTCTGTCATTGAAGGAACAACTGTGTGACTTTCTGTAGTTAAGGCCTGAACTACCTGGGTAAACCAGCTAAATGCATTCAGTTCTCAGCAACGAACCTGAAAGTATGAAGACTGTGATGACTTATGTCTATAAGAGGCGCTAGGCTATGACTTCAAGCATTCAAAGATTTTAACAGATCTTATATAATCTGGTAAATGTTGAACTTGGCAGAGCTGACATACGGTTTGTACTATATGCAACTCAACACAACAAGATGTAGTGTCTTTAATGTAAAAGTGAGGTAAGAATACCTTTACATGCTTAATAGTCTGGCCTCAGGAAGAAGCTTGCATCATTATGATTGGGCCTTAAAGTCCCAATAAAGAAAAATGCTTGCATTTAACATTCCAGGCCCTGAAGAGAGAATGAAAGCGAGTAAACACACACAGACCGTGATCAAGGTACAGTGCACAGGAGAGAAAAGAAAGAGGAAGCTTTTCTTTTTTCTCTGTCTCCCAGGCCTCTTGAAGGTTTGTTCGGCCCGCCACTTGTAATTCCACTCAGAGACAAATGTCTCCATCCTGCGCTTTAGGGGCTTCCTACACACAAGCCCGCATATACACACACAGTGAAGGGCTTTGGAAACACACACACACAAATCCTGCGCGGCAGCGCAGGTTAGCTTCCAGCACGTCAGATTTCTCCTTTCATTTAAAGCCCATCATCAACTTTCCTTCACTTGTCATCTCCTTTTCACTTTCCTATTAGCAGATCTTTCTCTCTCACACACCCGGCCTCCTCCCTCCTGTCCTCAACCATTAACCCACTATTTGTTTTATTTGCTAGCTCCGTTTCATCCGCCTTTTACCGCGTTACTTTCCTCGTTAGTCGCTTTTTTTCCCTCCCTGTGTCCCTTTCCTCTCTTGCTTCCTCTTCATCCCACTCACAAACACACAGTCTTTCTGTCTTTCATTAGCTGTGTGCGCTTGCAAGGCTGTCACAGCACACACGGACAGAATAGGAAAACAGACCTTTTAATCACGGCATCCAATTTGTTTCACGGACAACATGCTGTCAGCAGCACCGTCATACACTGCTCAACTAGTATTTACGTGTAAACATGTGTAGACGTGCTTGTTAGCTCCAGGGAGTTGTAAAAATACTGATTTTTCTTTTTAGCTAGCTGCTAACTTACTGACAGCTAGCTGCTAGCTTGTTAAATGAGTGTTTTGTTGTGAAGCAGCCAGGAATAGTCTGTAAATTCTTGAGGAAATTCAATGGTGCTGTCCTTTTGCGTGTTGTTGAGTAGCATTTTGCTAGTAGCGATTGAACTTTTTTTTTTAAAGAAATCCAGAGGATATCTATATTTAAAAACTAAAAGTAGACTTTGACTTCCAGGTTAATTGAGAGCTGAAGTCTGACGGTGTGTCCAAATCTGTTGACCGCTGAGACTGGAAGTCAGCAGTTGCGAAATTGAACGGTCCAGCCTTCAGATATATTTCTGCTTTTACCTTGGAGTATATCCCGTCACCTAGCAACCACTGCTAAAAACAAGTTGTTGAAAATAGAGCTTGAAATCTTGGTGAGTTTTGTTTTTTATTTACTTATACTTATTTAATCCTTTTTGCTAACTATTGAATTGTTTAAATAATTAAGTTTTTTATAATGAACAGAAAAACCTAACCACACATCCGCGTCAAGGATTTAATTTTTGTACCGTTTTACTATATTCCTATTTAAAACTGTACTCCTCTCCTGCTCCATTTCTCTCATCGTCCACCATTGTGATAGGAAAAAAATCTCATGCAGTGAATCTTGGGATACGTTGGGCTGCGAAGCATACACCAGGCCTGTCCTTTATGTCCTTCATAAAAGAAGGCAGCATTTGGAGGATTCCTCGAATTTGGTGATTGTTGTGATGGAATTGGCCCTTAAATGGAATGTTGACACACCGTAAGCGCAAAAGGTGTTTTGTCCCTGGTTGCTATGGTGATTTCAGCCTGCGCTACGGAGCAGAGGGAAGGGTAGCGCACATCTCGCATTCAATCAGACAGAAAGGGAGGTGCTTATCACCACAAATGGTCTTTCATTGAAACGTATTAAAACTTTTTTTTCGGAGTTGTGAACGGCTACAGGATGTGTCCACTTCTTCTGACTTTCATGCAAAATATGTTTCAAATTAAAAACACTGACGAGAATCAGTGGGTACATTCTGGCACTCTGTGCAAAATGAAATCGCTCCCCTAATCCATCTGATTTCCAAAAAACTTTCTCTGACTAAGTAGTGCATTCATAAAAAAATTCTAAGAGATATTAAAAAGCCAATGGACAGACAACTTCTCTAGAATCAGTTGAATTGTGTGTATGTGAATGTATGATGCCTGAGCACAGCGGCAAAGTAAGGCAATCTTTATTATTTTATATACCTAAATAAAGTTATATTGCCATGGTAACTGAAAACATCACCAGATGTAATGGCACACATTTCAGTTCCGAAGCTTCTTGTTTTTTATATACATAGATTGAGTGGGTGCACTCTTCTGTCCAGGTTGTGTTGAAGCATCACATTGCTCTCTGTGCATTTCCATAGCAGGCATCACTGGAATAATAATGTATATAGTTTTTGCAAATAACAGCAGTTTACCGTTTTTCTGTTGGTGTTGTGTGTTTGCATCAACAGGCGATTTATGTCTAGACAAGGGAAATCTAGTGCATGAGACGCACATACACGCATGCATGTATATTTGTGCTAATGTGCAGAGGAGTTGGATTGGGTTTTGACACTTTAGCGGTGCTGTGCTCGGGCACGGGGCCAACGCAGGAAGTGGAGCACCGCTCAGCCGGCTTTGATTGGCAGCACTCCTTTGGTGAAGCAGGATGAAGCGCGATCGACTCCGTCTTTCACAGTCTGGGCTCTTTCTTTTAGTTCCTGTGCCCTCTTTAACTTTCTTTTGCTCTGGCTGTCTGCTCAGGCTTTTAGCTTCGCACAATAGAGGGCATTAAATTCCCAGTAAATTGTCTTTTTTTTTTTTCCCTCTCTCCGCTTTCATTAAAAGCGTGTTTTAATGAAAGCCGATGAAGAAGAAAAATCAGACACATTACAGACTTCATTTTATAAAGATGGGGTTGTTTTTGACTAGCAAACTTCGCTCTTGTGGGCATCAGTCACTAGTTTAGTCCTATGCGTGTTACAGTGATTGTGTATGTGTAGCCAACCCCGCTGGTGCATTGTCTGCCAGCTAATCCCTGGTAAGACATTCATGGCAGCTAATCTGTTTAATTACACTACAAATTAAGGATATTTACTGTTCCAAGACTTTTATGCGACACCCGCCTTAATCAGGGCCCTAATCTCTCTGGCACAGTCGGAGTGTGTATTACTTTGGGTGCACGCGTGACTGTCTGCGTTCTGATTGATATTCTGCATGCTTGCTGTTTATCAGCCTGTTTCTGCCAGCGTCTGTCTCTATCGCTGCGCTTTAATTCTCTCCTGGTTGTTTGCCCACAATGAAAGAGAAAAGAAAACAAGAGATTATTGTATTTTTCCGGCTGTCGTCGAAGGCTGAGAGAGGCATCACTTAGGAGGATTAAGATCTAATATCAGTGAAACGTGGACATCGGCTCAAATGGCGCCTCGTCTTCTACTCGTGTTCTGTGAAATCTGCTGGATTAAAGGTGGTCTGAAAACATGGAAACATGCTGCAGTCTTTGGGGGGGGGAGGAAGTGCTGCAGAGTTAGTGATTCTGTAAGAGATTTATTAGGATCTGACCATATTTGTCTTATGTTTTAGCTCTTTTTTTAGATTATAATAAATAGTTGTTTCTTTTATGTCAGAATCAGATAATTGATTAAAAAAAAAAAGTCCAACTGGAAGGAATATAGTGACATAAAATAAATTTTATTGAATCCCAAGCATTGTAAAATGTGTTACTGAATGGTTCCGCGTGTTGTGGCTGCAGCCTCCCCTTGTGGTGACGAATGGATATAGCACCCTTACACAATGAAATAAAAAGCAGTAAAAATTCTATCTTTTAAAGAATTATATTCCAATAAAATATTATCACTGTTTTTGCCAAGGAGGAAAGGCATGGATGTAGGAACAAGGGTTAGCAGTACAATCTGGCTAGGCTAGATTAGCGTCCTTAACCATTGGAAAACAAGGCTAACGGGTGTTTTTTTATTATTTAGGTTTTTTGTGGTAACAATAAATAAAGTTTTCATAAACTGTCATAAAAAAATCTGTAACATGCATGATAATTCAATAGTTTTACTTAGTCTGTATATTACTATTCTTACATCTAATGTAGTTGTAATGCCGAAAATTATTTAAAATGTTCCCTTTTTGCATTTTGGTGAATAGAATGAAGATTTAGTTGCTGTGTTTTAAAGCTGCAGTGTATAACGTTTCTTATTCACATTTCTTTTCATGTTTGTGATGATAATCTGTGGGCAAAAAAAGTGTAGCTCCTCTGCCTTCTTCCAGTGCTAACTACAAACAACCAATCAGAACCAGGAGGCGGGTCTTAGCCCCGTCAATAACAATCTCATCCTGCTCGCCCCTTTAAAGCTGCAGCTTTCAATTGTCAGCAGATCCTGTAGTTAGCATAGCCACTGATGTTGGCACATAAACAATTTTTATGCAAGTTGTTTCTCCACCATTAGCACATTTAGCAGTGAGTATATGAAGTTGATTTACAGCGCTAAGACCCTCCTCCTGGTTCTGATTGGTTGTTTTTGGTCAGAGCTACTATTGTCTTCAGATAGCAATAGTAGCTCAAGGATGAGGTAGAGGAGATTGATCTTTTCACAGATTATCTGTCTCGTGGCATACTGTCTTCAACTTAAAATCACTCTCCTTTATATACAGAACTCAAATAATCATTTGTAATTACTAGAGCAAGCAGCGAGGTTCAGTAACAAGATGGACTCTGACTATGTCAGTGATGAGAAATATTGTAGCATTTTAATTCCATGAGATCTTGTACTGCAGAATATCTACTCTTTTGTACATTATCCTTGCCAAAAGCTCCTTTAGGAATGACTTGAACACAACCGGTGAGCTATTGATGGTGCAACATTGACATAGGTTTTAAACCTGGCAACAGAGAGATGTCAGTAAATGGCAAAAGCTACAAAACTGTATTTAAAATGTGCTACTTTTCAAAGACTCAATGATACCACGCACTCTTGCAAGGTTGACCTGACCTTTGAAGAACAGGGCTACAGTTTCACATCTACAGAAAAGACTTTTTTTCTGAAATATTTCCCAAACAACCAGTTGGCGGAACATGCATGGAGTTGCTCGACCTTGGTTTTGTTCGACAAGGTTTTATTGATTTATGTCCGACTAGATATGAGTATATTGCTAATTATTTGTAGCCATTTCCCGATTGAGAAAGATAAATACACATTCTTTAGTAAACAGCATGTTCTCTTGTTTTTCATATTTTGAAGAGCTTATTGTCATATGACATTTATATGAAATAAAAACAGGAAGTCAGGGATTACTAATTAAATGTTTTATGGAGACTCTGAGATCAACTTTTTGCTCACCGTGTTTCCAACATACCCCAGGTGCAGGCAGTGTGTAAGAGTATTTGTGCTCCTCGTTTTTCAAAATAAAATTATTCTTGTCGTGTATGACAGAGAAATTACAAAATTGAAAATAAAATGTATTTTTCGTTCTGTGGTCCGTTGTCTGTCTCCGTGGCTGCATGTTTTGGTAAAGATAGAGCATTATCACAGCAAACGCTCAGTAACTGCTCTGTTGAACATTTTTAATCTACCGTTTTAAACTCTGTCAGCTGTAATTTCCAAGCAACACATGACAGGTGTATGTGTTAGCATTAGAATTTATGTACATGGAGTTAGAGGTTGTCTGTACCTGTTCAGATGGGGCACACTGTCCTTTTTTTTTTCACCCCCCAACAGCCCCTCCTGAGACGGTGGCGTGTAATAAATGAGTGGGCGCGATAAAGTGGCAGCCATGACAGGCGACCAGGGAGGGTGGGAATAGAGCGAGTAGACGTGGGGAGAGAAAATGTGGAGGGGGTTAAGTGTGTGTGCGTTCATGCGGGCGTGCGTGTGTGTGTGTGTGCTGGGGAGCAAAGGGGAGACAAAGCGAGACAAAGCGGAGGTAAAAGAGATGGAAAGTCTCTTAGGATAGATAAGGAGCGAGCATGAGAGGATGAGGGGGAGACAATGGAAGGTGAGAAGAGGGCGACGGTGAGGGATTGTTGCTCGGAACAATACCTCGGCCAGAGGTGGAGACTCTTTCTCTGTTACTGCCTGTTCTTTTTATCCTCATTACCCCCTCACCGACCCTCTTCAGGCTTTTCCCCTGTCTTGTCTGAAGTCACCTTGCAGCCCGGCAGAAATATGGCCGCACCTTCGGCAGGTTTAAAGGTACATAAAACTCGCGAAGGTGAGGGCCCTCGCTTCCTTCACCACCGGCAAACATGAAAAGAGCACATTAACAAGAATCTGTACATGTCTGTGCTTCATAAAGTTGTCTTCAGCTGAAAAGTTTCTCGTGTGCTTCTGGGCGGCGGTGAGAGAGCCATTGCTTTGGGCAAGGTGAGCGCGAGCCCGTGGCCGGCCGCCTCCGAGACGTCTGACAAAGACAGAGAGAAAAGGCAAAGAGGGGTGGTCTAATTTCAGCCAAGGGAGGCCTGGATCAAGTCTGTGTGCGGTTACAGTATGTGTCAGTGTGTGCGTGTCTGGCAAAGGTTAAGGTGGAGTGAGTAAGATAGTGTGTTGTCTCTGAGGAGTACAGCTATCACCACCGCTGAACGCTCCAATTAATCAACCCGGGCTACGTGTGTGTGCGTAGATTTTGAGTGTGTCTGTTAGGATTCTGGTGTGTGTGTGTGGAGGGGGGGTGTACCACATTCAGGATGTGTTGCACACATAAACAGCCTAGTTCTGGTGTGTCTCCATGGATAATGCTAATGGGGTCACTTGTTTGCTGTTGTTGAAGCGCAGATGAAGATCTAACAGAAGTTCTTTGTGGGGCTTTTTTGTTGCATTTTCAACGAGATTTTGTATAACTAATTCAAGACAAAAGATTTGACACCATGTCTCCCCTCAGGGGACACTTAAAAGAGAGTTGGTCTCTGCAATTTTCTCTCTTTTAACATAACAATCTAAATGGAAGACTATATGGGTTCTGTGGACATGCATGAAGTTGTTTTATATTTATAAATACTAATAAAGTGTATTTGATTTGATCATCATTGGTGTTACCAGCTCTGGTTGCTCATCCAAGGCACTCAGGATTGTTTCAGTGGCATCAGAGACCATAGAGAAGCAATGCCTGGAGCTCATCAATCTGGTAACACCTAGAAGGCAACTTCCAAACTATCTTAAACCCAAACCTGTACAGACAGTGTTAGCAAGGAGGAAACACTTAACTTCTCGTTCACAAGGCAAGATTTTTATGCTGATTTTAACCCCTATTTTCCTATTAGAAGATATTCCTGCAGTGTGGTCAGAGTGATTCTTTGGGATGTTATGTGAGCCCAAACCAGAACACAGCTTTGCGTTCTTTGTATTGTTTTTTTTCTCTTTTAGATGAAGTCTACAAACTATCGCTATTGCTTCTTCCCTCTTCCCTGTCAGCGATGTTTACGTACTGCGAACTCACGTTTGGAGGTTTTTTGGCTGTCTTTGAGAGCTTATCCGATTGACCCAATTAAGGTCAGTCAAGATCCTATTGGGGTGCCGAGAAGATACATATGGGAACCAGAAACAGGGGGCAATTCCAGTCCTTGAGTCTTACTGCCCAGAATGTATTAGATATTGTATTTCATGAATCCACCTGATTTGAAGGAATTGCTCGTTAGTGTCATCCTGCATGGGGAAAATCTAAAAACGCCTTCATACTAAAGGCTTTCTACAAACTTCGTGCTAAACCTCATATTGCCTACATGGAGCTCTAATGCAGGTCTATTAATTAAGAGGTAAAATACCATTTTTAGGATGTAATGTACATTTTTATGTATTTGTTGGGAATATGAGCAGAACAAAGACTTTAGTGTAGTTTATCATATCTCATGTTGTGAAGCAGATGAGTAGAGAGCTGGTAGGTGGAGGACCCACACTGACTACCAGCTATTAAGTTAGGTCATTAAATAACTGTATTTGTATCTGTAGATGTTGTTTGTGTGTTTGTTGCATGAATATCTGAAACATATTCCATCGGTGCAAACAAATAAATGCATAATACTTTAGAGAAATAGGAGTAAGATGTAGATTAAAGTAGTGTTCATGTGCACGGAATTTAAACACTCCGTGCATTTGAATAGAGATGCCGTTATCTCGTAGGTTCATTCAAAGTCCATTAAATTCCACAGCGACTGCATGTATTCATGTGTTTTCCGGCAGATAAGCACTGTGAGAAAATGAAAAGACAGAGAGACGTTTTACCAAAAAACAAAATAAATTAAAAAAAAAAAACCCTGAGATAAACATGAGGGCAGAGAGAGTCGAGACGCATGTGGTTTCATCGTCGGACAGCTCAGGCAACGCCTCGATACTGTCACGCTGCTGCCCTCGGTGAGCCCCCGTTCCGCTTGAAAATGAAATTCTCGAAAAGCTTTCACTCTCTTGAAATCTTGTTTCCAATGTGGGGCAAAGGGGGCAAACAAAGAGCTTTTACAGGAGAATACAAAACAAGAAAAAGAAAATAAGACCTGGTTTTATAGGAGCCATTTGAGTTAGTTACTTATCACTTTTAAATAGGTGGGAACTAGTTTAAGCTAGTTTGATCTGGTACTCACTGGTGTAATCTGGTCAATTTGGTACCAAAATTCCTACAAAATGTTGGTTTTCAAATACATTTTTGATGAGTTGACAATATGTTTGCAAACTTATATCTTGTAGTGTTTCAAAATAAAATACTTTTAGAATCGATATAAAATGTTTCATTATGGCCTTAGTTTTCCTCTTTCGTTTTAGCTCTTCAATCCAGAATTAACAACTTGACCAGGTCACAATTATAAAATCGACATTGAATTCTGCTGTTTATCCTTTGTCACTGAGGAAAATATGAACACTGGAGCAGTGGTTTGGCCTCTCTTTGACATAGTACCAACATTATAGCCTCTCATTTAAATGGTAGCAAAGTTTTGGCCTCTCGTTGACACGGTAACAGTGTTTTGGTCCGACGGAAACTCAACGGTTTCATGACCGGCTCGGAGTGCAAATTTTTAGAAACAAAATGCAAATCATTGGCCGTCTGAATGCAAACCAAAAACATTTGGAAGAAGTGGCTTCACAGCGTCTCGCATAGTTTTCTCCCACTTACAGCACAACAGCATCAACGGCCGACCTTCGTATTCTCTCTGTGTTGCTGAACTTCTTCATACTATTTGCCGCATTAAAGGAAAATCTGCTCGTTGTGGAACGTACATACCGCCATAGATGACAAGCGCCAGGTCATATGCACGCCTCTGTAAAAGCAAAGATTTGTGATAAAGACATTTCTGGTCCTTTTGAGCGCCTCCTATAAGCCTGGCATGTGTACTGCATTACTTCCAGTGCTATTTGCGTCTTTGCATCCAGAATGTTTTTATTCTTTCAGATACGCAACAGAAAGCGTTTTTGGAAACATTGTGAGAATGAAGAAATGGAAAGTCCTGGGTCTAGTCAAAGCCCAGATTTGAGCAAACTGAGATATAGGCTGTGGAGGGGAAAAAAACCTGTTTTGTTTATCTTTTATTTAATGGGTAAAGCATTGTTTATTTGTGGTGTTTATTTGCTATTAAATTTATTTTCTTGAGATTAAAAAAAACAAGATACTCTTTATCAGGTGTCCTAATTTTGCTCAGGACTGTAAGCACCTCCATACGAGGAAGCAATAGATTGCCAATACAGTCATTTTTCATGCCAGAAGCTTCAGAAATTTGCTGCAATCTCGCACAATTCTTAAATATTAAAAGCACATTACTCATTTCAGACATTTTTGCTGTCCATCATAGTTCCCAGAGCAAAACCGGCGAGTGATTTCTATCACAGCTGCCCTCAGACTAAATGTCAGAGATTGAAAAGAGCTCACCAGCAAAGACTTGGTGCGAGAAAAAAAAAAAATTTTTCTCTTCTTCTCAGCGAAACGCAGAGATAAGACGGCAAGAAAGAGGGTTGTTATGGAGAAAGTGCCAGACAGAATATTTACACATATCCAGACACAGACGGCGTCAGGCTAAAGAGCAGAGAAACATAAAGTACAGGACGGGGGAGGACATGTCGTTTGTTCTACATATGAACTCGTTTCATTTCCCTCTTCATAGCCGATTCTCATTTCCTCTCCGAGGTGTGATATCTACCTGCAGGAAGGATGTGTGACACACGTAGGTAAGCGACGAGATTAACAAGAAGGTCGAGCTGCATGAATAAAACACACGACATCCAACCCGACGGCGTATTCTTCCAGAGAATTACCAGCAAAAAAGACAAGAGGGCAGAAGAGGAAAGAAAGAAAAAAAGTCTAAAAAATTCAAATAAAAAGGCGGAGGTGAGAGGAAGGGAAACAGTTGCAGCCCTGTGGGCTTCGCACACAGAGACGAGGCAGTGCAGCTATTTGCCTTTTATTTCTTCTCACCATCTGCCCCTCAGATTCACTCGTTTACTTAATTAGAGCGCAGCGTTTCAGGGCCGACGCTCTCAAACCGCGCTGGCCGTGTGGCTGTGTGTGACCTGTCTTTATTAGCAGTTGTGCAGGCACTTCAGGCGTTCCTGAACACAGCGGCACGCGTGCACGAGCACACGCGCGTGTCTGTGTTCTGGAGGGCTGACCCGAGGCAGGTCTCGCTCATTACAGAACGAGCGGGTGATTGTAGGCGAATCCTCCCAAAACAAAATCTGGTAATGTGAGATGTAAATATGAGCGGTGACCTGTGCTTCAGCTCAGATGTTTTGCTCGACACGCTCCTCTGACTCCAGGAGAGTTTAAGCCTCTGTTAAGCTTTTGTTATTAATTATCCTGAGCCGCTCTAATTCCACCGTGTCACTGATTAAAGGAAGGTAATAGACCTTTTTTTCCATGATAAGCTAAAACCTGTTGTAAATTTTAAACTAAAAAGTAATAAAATAATAGCAGTGTATGTAAAGTTCAAAATTCTTGATAATATATTGGCTTTTATATGCTTACATGCAAATGTATTGTGAACAAGTCATATTTATATTTAACTATAAGTACGATTTAAGGAATGTTTCACTGTTATTTTTTTCCTAAATCCCCAATACTTAAAGATTTAACTTTCCTGGGAATCATTGAACTTGGATTTAATTGTACAGCCAGTGTCTCTTAGAACACCTTTCACATCTTGGTTCCTTAATAACCATGAACTTCCCACTTTGTCATTTCGTGACAATAAGGTCGAAGAATTGAGATCACAGACTGTGTGTGCTTTCAAAGCATGCTGTCGAGACTGCAGAACCAAAGGGGCGTGGCCTACAACTCAAAAATAATAGCAGTGTGTGTAAACAGGTGCACCTTATTCCCCTAGCACTGATCATTGGCTAAATCCTTGCTTTGTCACCTATCACTCAATCTGTTCAAATGGTACTTTTCATTTTTTATGCCCAAATCTTTATGATTTTAGTTTCTATTTTAAGGCTGTTGAGATAATTTTGCCTTGAGTTTGTTTGGCTAAATTAGCTTTGAAGAAGTCCAGAGGATTTTTAAATTCCCTGAATGGCAGAATTTTAGGTTCCTGGTAGAAAGAAATTACTGTTTACACATGACAGACACAGCCAATATGTAAACATGCTAAGAAATGTATTGGTATGACTTGTAGCTAGCTAGCAAAGCTGAAATCAACAGCACAGCATAGCGCTAAGATCAGTAGGAATAAAATGGAATTCTTCTTAAAATTTTTGTGGGATGCTTTGTAAATTTTTCAAATGTTTGGAAATGCTTGTTTTTACACTACCTCGTCTTTCGCTAATAGGACATCACTTATTCCCCATAACATTTCATTAGGTTGGAACAAACAGAGAGAGGGATCTTTGATCATCTGTACTTTTCACAATCTCCCCAGATCATTTAAAGTACAAACTCTTGTCAAATTCTTCTTTTAGGTTTCCCAACTGACTTCTGTGGGTTTAGATTTGGCAAGCGAGATGCCAAATTGAACTAGGCTGATTGGTTATCTGCTCTTGGATCACTAGCCTCTTGAAAAATTCAGGCAGAGCCAATTTTCTATTTTCTTACAGATTTTTATTCAGCATATCCTGGTACGTTAAAAGGAGCTCTTGGTGCCATGTACTTTGAATAGGTTTACCAGCCATTTGAAAGTGAAACTAACCCACATCATCATACATCCTCCACCAAGCTTGTCAATGTACTCACAGACTTTGTGACCCCAAGATGCCACTGCCTTCCTGAGTCAAAAATTCCTTCACTTACAACTATGTATGGGTGCCAATAAGGGGTTGATGTCAAATTACACCTTTTTGAGATGTCACCTTTGTTTCATTGTGCAGTCACAATATTTTCAAGACCAAGTTACTGCTGTGCTACCACTAGAGGCAACAGCCTTTATGTGTTGTACAGTGTTTGTTGCCAATCCAAGGCTCCAGGCCATATGTCTACTTGGCCCTGCAACTACCTCCTGTGCCAGCACAAAGGAGTAGTAGAAATACTATTTCCACTCCTCCTCTGAACATAATTTCCTACAAAACATTGAAACACAATGAAAGAAAAGCCGCATTTAACAGGCTGCTTTAAAGAGGCTTTAGCTTGGAGGGGAAACCTTTTTATCGTCTCTTACTGTGTTAATAGAGCTATTTGGAGCGCGAGACGCCATTAGTTAGCAATTTTCCTCTTAGAGAATTATAGTGGCTGTGCACTGAAAATCTGAAACACTGAAGTCCATGAACTGAGCTAACAAAACCAGTAACATTACAGCAGAAGGCTTCGAGTCGAGATTTGTTTAGCTGTTGCCTTGCAAACTGATATCTTTGCCTGTGCATTGTTTTAACATTACAAGCCACTCGCTTTGCAATCTGCAGCTGAGGTTATACAAGACCATCCATCATTCCTGAGCTCGAGGACACTGACGGGTTGATGTGTGTTATTTAATAAAAGGCCAGCGTCTCCTCGATGAAATGGCATTCCGATATATCCAACCCTCGTCTGATTGTTGGGTCTTCACAATGCAACACAATGAGAGCTAATGCAGTAATCAGCAACAAATTTTTGTCATTATGTCTGACCAATTGCTCTGCTTGGGTCAAATTTTCAATTGGTTGCTGATTGTTGGCTGCAGTAGGGCTTTTGTACTTGAACCGACAATGACCAGCAGATTGAGCGTCAGCCGCCACATTTGAGTGATTTCTTAAGTGTTTTGCAGAAAACACACATAATTAAATGCAGCTGTTAGTTTGCGACCATTATTGGACCATAATCGATGTTTGGCAGTTGCTTTCAAACACTGGGCACCTTTTAGCGGCTATTAAAGGTTCCTAAGTCCTTGTCTTCACTTGATTCATTGGAAAATTGAGGCCAAATTTAAGTCTTATGCTGTGGTTCTCAACAGGAGAAGACCTGTACTGCTCCCAATTGAGTTTGTGCCTCAATTCTAAGTACAACTGTTCAAATATCTTGATAGGAGGAAGGTGATAGGAGGAAGATGGAGAGACAGATTGGATCATTGTGGTGAAGAAAGAGCTCAATCAAAAAAAAGCAAAACTCAGTAGTACTTCCAGTAGTATCAGGATCTGATCAGGACACCTCTGGGGAAAATCTCTTTGGAGGTTTTTTGATCAAGGTCCACAGTGAAGAGAACGGGGGCAAACCCAGAATTTGCTAAAGGAACTGTGTTCCCTTTCAGCTTTGGGTTCTCACAGAAGGACCTGGAGAATGAGGGGTGCTATTGGTTCTATTCTTGACCCCCGTGACAGTCTCTGATTAATGGAAATCAACTGACGGATTGATGGAATAAAGAAAGTTTGAAGCTTTTTGCCTGTCCAAACTTAGTCAGGATTGTTATGACCAATATGCCCCTTACTACCAATATAGTAGAAGTAATGGAGACCTAATGTACCAATGGTACTAATGTACTAGCTGCTTCACATTGTCAATATGTCATTACTTCTTCAACCAAGTACAAACAACATTTGGATCATGGATAGGCTCAGGTCGACTTAGAAAATGACGAATTTTCAACCAACAGGGTGTTGAGAGGTAGAAACAAAGAGGGTAAATAAAGTCAGGAATTCCAAGAGCTGACTAAGTTTGAAACTGTTTTGTGTATTTTTTTTTCTTTCTTTTTGCCGTTTTCACAGCAGAGTGCTTCCAGGCAGAGCACTCTTTGTTGTGTGACATCAAACGTGAGAAAACCGCATTCACACTCCTTCCAACACTTTGTGACAAGTTCAACTCGGCAGCTCCTTTAACCGTGTATGCGTCATTGGAGACCACATCAGCTCTCGCCGAAGACAAACGGGAGGGAAGGGGGGAAAAAAAAAACAAAGGAAGCTCGTCTCATTTCTGCCTCACATCTAAACTGTTTCCATTTAAACTTAATGAAGGCCTTTTATCACCTCTGAAAGCAACTTCGGCTTGATATCTTCAATATTCCCCCCGTCCCTCCCACCGATATTGATTCCTCACTGCAGAAACACCTTTGGCTCACGTCAGAGTTTATATGCCTCTGGCATCCTGAAAGTAAATGTACTTAAAAAGTGATGAGTCGAGGCGAGGGAAACACCCGAAAAGCTCTGGAAAGCAGGAGGATGATGCAACGACGCAGCTCTATCGGTGGGAGGGCTGCACTAATCGACTGTCCTGCAGAGGGACACTGCGGGGGGTACCTACTTGTCAAGACTGGTTTGGAGAATCTCACTGAATGCGCAACAATGGGGAAGAAAACCGGAGTATTGTATGCGTGTGAAGCTGAACAAGGCAGTCATCGGCTCTAAAATGGAGTAACTTTCATTTTCTTTTGTACTTGGCCGTTTGAAACACATTGCTTCTTTTTGAGAAGGAATTTCGTAATTAATCACTTTTTCATGTCCCGGGTTCACTCACAGCAAGTGATAGTGAAGTTAGTTGTACTGCAATGCAATGTTTTATTTGTTCATTTAGATCAAGATGAGGTGGATTCCAAAGCTTGAAGTGAAAAACTTTTCTTTGTTCACTAATATAAATATTATAGTTTTTAAAATTGTTTTCAGTATGCTTCCTCAGATGTGTAACCATTTACATCAAGCCATAATACCCAGAAATTCCTGAGTAACTAATTTAACTTTAGTAAGCAGATGCAAGGCAGATGCCTGCTAAGTGGCTATGACAAGTGAGTGTGTATCAACTGTAAATATTTATCTGAATGTTAGCATTAGTAATTATATTGCTCTAGATATTTATTTAATCTCCAAATGGAGATATATTTGTCTATATGTGGACAAGAATCCAGAAATTGGCCCTTCACGAAGCTGAAGTACTGATGCCAGGCCAGTAGGCGGCAATAATTAACTGTTAAAATTAAATGTTAAAATGTAATGAGGAATGATTTAGCGCAAAGCCAGGGTCATGTATTTTAACGTCTGATGATTTTTTTCTCAGTTAGTAGTTTATCTATGTTAGATTAAATGTTGTTGAAGTGTTTAAATAAAAAAACTGCTCTTTCGTTATTTAATTGTGCTACTTTTTGTGGCTAACCAGGTCACTCTGCACAACAGTTAGCTAATCTTACTGATTTTCTGACTGATGTTTGGGAAGGAAAGACTTTCTTCACTCATACAAAGACAAAAATAATTAAGATGTTATGTAGTATCTAGTTTGATTTACACTTTGGGAAGTCTAAAGACTGATGCAGAAGCCAGCTGCAGCTTACCTTAGGCGTTAAATTGGTTTTGCCAATAGAAGTTGCACCGCATGGTTTTCATATGAGGTGTCCAACTTAGCATCTTATGCTATGTTTGGCTTATATTGAAAGTCAGAATTCAAATCTGGGAATGTCTTCACACTCGAATTGAGCATGTTACCAATATAAGTCAGAAACTGTTATGATGCTGTTATCATACTGTTTTAATAATTATATTATTTTTTAGGTTTTTTTTGTTTGTTCATAAGGTGTACCTGCATACTTTAATATGTTTTAAGCAGGAAATCAAAGGTACATCTGTGATTATGATTTCAATCAATTAGTAACGTAACAGGATTAAACTCTGTATTTCTTCTTACTGCTAAAAAATTTGACATAATTTTTCATTGATTCCAATTATCAACGCAGATTAGAATTTTCGCATCCATGTAACACATAAATATTGACAGCAACAGTTACCCAACAAGAACACGATACAGTTTGCTTTAACGTCGACATCAAGAAGATCCAGTCGACGTTAAACCACACACAGTTGGCCGAAAAATCCGGAACATTGCGATAAGTGTTCCCGCTCCTATTCCACTCCTCCGTGGGAATCCTTTTTTAAAATCGTCGAGAGGTGACGACAGCTGCCATCTGTTGTGAATTGCTAAACCTGAATGTGTTGATGCTCAGATGTGTCAGGTAGGGATTGTCCCTTTGTGGGAAAAGGGGAAGAAGCAGCAGAAATCTCTGGCTTGATTGTGTTGTTCGCGCCTTCGGTTAATGATTTTGTATCTGAGATGCACATCGTGTATGTAGGCAGTAGATCACAGATTAAGTTTACTACACGCACACGCAAATTAAAACTGATTATCATATTTAAATCTGGGTGTATTAGTTGGACTTTGGAGGAGAATGCAGCTGCATTCATATCGGCACAGCTTCCCAGATGCCTCCAGCTACAGCCCTGTTATAAAAATATACTGCCATATAAAATACTTAGTGCACATTTGCCTGTGTGTGCCAGTATAATGAGCATCTGTGCATTTTTTCCCCTATTTAATGAAATGTTATTACCTTTAACGGTGCACCTGCCCGTTCAGATAAAAAATCAAGATTTGCCTTTTTTTTTTTTTTTTGAGGGAGCCCTTTGAAATGCCGGCCGGCAATGGGGTTGGTGGGTAGTTAGTGTTAGTACGGAGAACTCACACTCGCATTTGTGCAGCCGAACAGTCTGTTGGGAAAATAGTACTGCTAATTAGTGGAATTAGCCGCAGATCAAAAGGTTCAATTAAAAAGTGGTGTTGCAGCATAGAGGCAGCGGGCCTAATTTGCATCACAACACGTGTTTTGCTGCGGACGGACGGACGGATGGGCGGACAGGGAGACCACACAATATGGCGCGCACATCACGGGAAATGCAATAAAAGGCAACTGGGCAGCACGAAATGACCGCATTTCAGTTTACCTCGCAGATGGACTTTTCAGACTTACAAAACACATTCGAAGTGTCTTCAATTTGGTCTCCCAAACAGACTCGGGCGCACGCAGGGACCAAGCGAAATACATGCAAACACATGCGAGGACGCATTGCGAAAACGCGCAGCAGCTAATCAGCGGCATTAATGTGAACACGTGGAGCCGCTGTCCGCATGTGCCGCCTATTGTTAGCCTTTTGAGTTCCAGACTTAATTAAGAGCATAATGAAGTGCGTGCTGTTACCGCTCTGCTCAGTGGGGTGTGCTGTTGTGTGCACACAAGCGTGTTTCCATGCATGTGGATTTCCTCGGAGCTATTAAACAAAGCCTTGATGAATATGGCCAATTCGCAGCACCTCTAATTTAGCGCTTAAATACCACATGTTTGACTCCTAATTAAATACAACCTCAAAACCAGCAGCAAATGTGATTTTCTTGGTTCTGTTGTCTGCCTGCATAAATGCCAAGCCATGAATACAATTTTCTTGCACAGATTTTCTCTTTGACTAAATCTAGATCTGTATTTCTTTGATTTCTCTCTGTACAGTCTTCAGTCTTTCACTGCGATACACTCTCCACTGCTTTGGACTTTTTGTTGATGTTTGTTACTGTGTGTGCATCTTGAGTTATGTTTTCTCTTCCTTCAAAGGACTTCCAGACTTAGTTGCCTTTTTGTGCATAGAAAATAAGTGAAAAAAGCAGTCACAGCCTAAATAAAACCTGTCAGAAATTCTGGAGATCTATCGATCAAAGCCACTTAGAAAGATTGCAAGAAAGCCTTGCAAATTCAATTTGGGTGGTTTAATACTTTGACAAAGAGTGTCATTAATTTTTTTGTTTGTACTGTCTAAGCCTAAGACACATCCTCCAGAAGGCAGCATGTAATGTTTTTATTTGGTTTGACAATGGACTGATATAACCTTGAAGAACAGAAATAATTTCAGAAAAACCAAAAACATGTACAATTTCTCTTTCGGAGGCAAATGTCACTTTTGAACTGCTGAATGTCTGTCAGTCCTTCTGGCCAAATAAATGCCACCCAACTAAGCAACATGTCAACACGTCACCCAATGTAGCAACCAATACATCAACCAAAACGTGTACCAACCAATCAGCTCATCAATCAACCAACATACTAACCAGTGGACCAACCAATCAGACAACGTATCAGCCAACTACACAATATGTGAACCATCCAGTTAACCAACCAACCAATCAGACAACTGATTAACTAACGTACCAATCGACACATCAACCCACCAGTAAACCAGCCAAACTATGGATCAACCAACAACCCCATTGTTGATTGATCAATGATTGATTGGTACCAATGATTGGTACATTGGTTGGTACATTAGCCAACCAATGTACCAACCAGTCAGACAATCAGACAACACATCGATCACCTAATGTACCAAGTAACACATAAATCACCAACCAGCCACATTAAATATATCAGCCAACACATTGACTAGCTAACCAACCAGCAAACATCAAGTTACTAACCAACAGTAAGAATAAAATACATTTTTAAACATCCTTTTATAGTTCTTGTACAAATCTGGTTTTAACTTTGCTTAAAACAAGATTTCCCTTTTGAATTTAAAGTTTCGACAGCATAATGTTTGTGTTTTTGATTGAGTGTATACATTGCTCTGAAAGCTCCACCAATCAGCATGTATTTCTGTTTACTCAACAGTAAAGGACCACTTGTGCAGACGGCGTCATTGCTGGTCCTGCTAAACGTTTTGCATGTTCAGCCTGTGTTGCTTCCCCAGTGAAAGTGGTGTTGTTCGGTTAGTTTTAGGATGCGGTGGGGTGTGTGTGTGTGTGTGTATTCCTGCCTGCTGCAGTGGCACTTTGTGGCTGCATGCTGTGTTAAATGGGAGTGTCCAGGCTGCTCCCAGGCCTCATTCATCAGTTTCACGCTGGAGCAGTTCTGGCTGTGGGGAAATCCGCCTGGGACACACACACACACCCCACACACAAAATCAGTTTGGACAAATGTACAATGCCTTAAACAGCCATTACCAGCATAAATAACTGCTGTTACTGATAACACTGATGTGTGGTTAAGTTGCACATGCTGTCTTCAGCCCACATAAGCAGTGTTTGATGCCGACACTTCCTCTGTGACCTTTTGTCCTCTCCCCGGTGTCCCCGCACCAAATTTATTTTTTTCTTTCCTAACCCCTCTTTGATATTTCACAGCTGAGTCTCTCACGCATGATTTCATCTGCCACTTTGGCTGTTGCTGTTTCACCCATTCACACTGCTTGAACCCAAACTTCCATTGGTTAGCATTGGCAAGCATCCACCAATTCCTTACAGATGTAATAAAAAATACATTTAAAAAAAACACATGAATATGAAGGTTCGTGTTTCCCAACTCGTACCTTACTTTTGTCTGTGTGCTAAATGCTTTCGAGCACCACTCTGGTTATTTATTTTTCTGTTAAAAGGCTAAATTTTCAAGATCTGCCTGTTTCGCACTTCCAGGGCCGTGTCTTTTAAAAGGTTCTGTGAAGCCACAATTGTTTGGGTGCCATTTGTTGAACTCTTCTATTGAGCCAGCCTGATGTGAGTGCATTTCTTGTAGCGCCTGGCCGCCGTTCCCCGGCGTTCATTGCATTATTTAAATCAAGCACTTTGAGAGGACAATGGATTTTGTCAGGAGCTGCTTTTTAGTTTCCCATCAAGCGCTGAACTGAAACTTCTTGGAAAGAATAAGGCACGTCGAGTGTGTTTTAATGCGACTTCTGACAATTTTTCAACTTTATTTTAACACATTCGAAATGGCTGATTTTTGTGTGGTGGCAAGCTACACAAATACTGTCTGTAAACATATCAGAAATGTAAAAATAAACAACTAATTTAAGGTTGTTTTAATGCCCTAAATTAGAATAAATAAGCACATGAGGTGGACATTTTTATAATTTAGAGATTTATGGAGTTCACAGTATGTGGAGTCACATTTTGTTTTCATTTTTACCATTTAGCAGTAGAGGACACACTTACAATAATGTGCATTAGCGCATTAAAGCTATTTTTTTCTCAAGCACCAATTTATTTATCAGTTTTCAGTTGAATAAAGCTCAATATCTGTGTCGAAGTTTTGGTTGTGGACTTAAACATTCAGAGTTATACGTTTACATTTTAAAATAAGTAAAGAGTGTTTACACAGCAACTCTGTTTTGTGTCTTATTTTCCCCAATAACTTCATTTAAAATAAGAAACATACAGGAGTAAAATAAAACACTCACAGTAGAGAAGAAGATCTGAACATAAATACAACATCTGAGAGTCTTTTAGAACGTGTACGTTCTGTAAAAATTAAATTGGTGTTTGTTTTCCAAAAGCAGGTATCATTTTAAGTGAAGTTGGCATGTTAGCATTTGCTCCTGCTAACTACTGTGTTGGGATAGCTTAATGCTTTTACATTAGCGGAACTAATGTCTATGATTAGCACTTCAGGGTTAGCACAGCTACATTTTTTCTTAGCGGTGTTCCCACTGACATTAATAGTCAGGATAATCTTAGTTCGTAGGCCCATTCTACCATCTCGGTGAACTTGACACTATTTGCTTCTAACTTTCTCACATTGCTTTACTTTTCAAGACTCAACTCAGTCTCTTCTGTTCCCCTTTAAGAAAGAAAAGTGTAGAATTCACTATATCCATCCACCCTATACTGTGTACGTTCCCCCTCATTGCCCTCATCCTGATATTCACTCTCATCCTCATCAGTTGAACTCCGCAGCTCGTCATCTTCATCACTGCCTTCAACACCTCGATAGGATTTCTACCCTCTTGTGTTTAAATTATAATAAGGCATATCAGCTAGGATATTTGCTTAGCATTTAGATACATTGTCTGATCATTTCACAGCTGTGTAGCAAATATGTGTGTCATACAGTACAGACCAAAAGTTTGGACACACCTTTTAATTCAATGAGTTTCCTTTATTTTCATGACTATTGACATTGTAGATTCACACTCAAGGCATCAAAACTATGAATAACACATGTGGAAATATGCATTAAACAAAAAAGTGTAAAACAACTGAAAATACCCCTTATATTCTAGTTTCTTCAAAGTAGCAACCTTTTGCTGTGATTACTGCTTTGCACACACTCTGCATTTTCTTGATGAGCTTCAAGAGGTCGTCACCTGAAATGGTTTTCACTTCATAGGTCAACCTGCCCTGTCAGGTTAATAAGTGGGATTTCTTGCCTTATAAATAGCCATGAAAATAAAGAAAACCCATTGAATTAGAAGGTGTGTCCAAACTTTTGGTCTGTACTGTATGTATTTGCTGTTTCAAAGCTCAATCAGAAATTTTTTTTTTTATATTTCCCAGACAAATGACTGTTTTTAGACTGATTGATTAAGCTGGAGATCAAATTAAGTCTGCTTTACCATCAGATGTATAGAAAGATGTATAATATTTCCCGTTAGGTAATGGAGGTAGACCAGTACATTTGGGGAATAAAATAGAACAAAGAAAAACATGTAAAGAAAAAATTTTGATTTTTGAACCTGGTCTATCTCAGATTTTGTGACGTAGGCCAAAAAATCTGGTCTATCTGGTCTACTGGTTGCTGACAATGATGAGCAGCAACGAGAATACAGCAAGTGCCATATTGAAATTTTATTGGGCTTTTTTGGGAAGGTAATTTGACAGTACTGCAACAAGCTGCTTCAAATTCACTTGTACAACTGGGTTCACAGTCACAGCTTGTTATCCCATTGCAGAAATAACCAGTTTATAGTGGTGGTTCATTTAGAGAACCATTAAAGAATTAGCTTTGCAACACACTTTTTGTTTTCCCCATGAAGTAAATCAACAACATGTACAGTAGTTTTCTGGTTAATTTACTGAATTTCTTTCCTCTTAGTTTGCACAGTCTTTGAGGTCTGTTTCAGTGAAAATATCTGCCTTTGTAGTCTGAAATGACTATTCCTCATGATAAGCAAAGAGGAAAAATAAAGCAAATATTAAGCAGGAGCTTGTTAGAGCTGCAAAGGGAAGCGGGGAAAATCTGCCGGAGGGTTTTCCCCAGATAAAATTTAGTTGGTACTTGAGCTTGTTTTACTGTCCAAACAAGTCTGGAGCTTTCCGAGTGGATTGGAAATTGGAATATTACCTTGATGCACAAACGCCAAAGTGTTTGACTAGACAGAAGAGAGCTGAAAAAGCTTCTTTTACTCTTCAGGCTGTTCAGCTTGATGGAAAAGGTTGCATTTTTATCCTGATCTCTGTGTTATTTGTGTTATTTCTCACAAACCCACAGTAAATTCTTCTTCCAATGAGGTTAACTCGACCCTTGCAGGTTACCTCCTCTGTATTGTGAGGATTTCCAAACCCATTTACCTGTTTAAAGCTTGTTTACCGTTTCTGTGACCCTCTCGCTCCGGGAAAATAAGATGTGCCTCCTGACTCCCGTCGCTTCATTTTCACCCTCTGTGGAGGGCGTGAATTGGTGAGAAAGCATGTTGCAGTCATGTTTGCTTCTTTTATGTTGCTTGATCTCGTCTGAGCTCTCCTTCCTGGCTGGATGTACTCTTGTTTTATAACTTCTCCCCTCTGGGAGGCCAGTTTCCTTTTTAATGAGCCATCCCACGACCCCCTTGAGGGTTCGGAGCATGTGATTGGCAGGGGTTATAATCTGCGTAATGGCATCTAGTAGTGGTGGTAGCGCCAGCTGCCCGCCAAGGTGTTGAGAAAGCCTGCAGGAGAGGAAGATGTTCGATGCAATGTGCCACCTTTCTCCTCCATTTCTCCCATTCCGTCCTCTCCTCTCGCCTCCCCTCGTCTCATTTTCGCTCCCCGCTTCACCGTGCCGCCATGGAGGTGTCATTAGCACCATGTCCTAATTAGTCCGGTGCCAGCTAACGGCACGCTTGTGACGCCTTGTCTCTGGGGAGGCAAGCCTTGCTAATTTCAATAAGAGTAAACAAGCAGAGCTCTCCCTACGGAGAGTTATGGATTAATTAGAGAGCGTCCGAAGCGTACGCCCAGTGAAGGAATGATGGTTTGGAGAGAGGGAAGTTTGGGAACGAGAGTTTGTTGCGGAAAACCAGGACCAAAGCATCATGGTGGTTTTGTGCAACACTTAAAAGGCCCAACGAAGTCAAACGAGGTTGCTTGCTTTTCCAACGCAGACTGTGTGCGTTCTGCTCTGGGCTCGGATCTCTTCAGTTTTCATTTAACCTCACAGAGCCGCTCTGTATAGGCCAGTCGCAATAAACAATAAATCAATTACTCGCACGATAAATTTAAACTATCGACCTCATTTTAATTATCAACTTTATCGTTTCTTCCGACCTTTTTCTCTTTCTGTTGATGACACTGAACAAAAAAAGGCTCAACTCCGGTGTTCTCCGCTGACCTCTCCCTTCCTCATTTCCTTAACGTAATGCCCAGCGCACACGACACGATCTTAGAGTTTCTCCCAGTCGAGGAGCTCTGTGTTCTCCTGAGTTCTGATTTTGCCACCTTGCTCAGCTTTCATATGCTGCTTAATATCCACAGATCGACCTGAGAGCCTCCACGAAGCAAGTGGAGCTGCTTCCTCTGGATCTAGCTCCAGCTGACGTGATCCTTGAGCACAAATTCATTATATGAGAGAAATACATATTGATTTCATGGTTGCTTAGCTTGCAGAAGGTTTTCAGAAATGTGATAGATAACTTGACTTTTCCCATTTTGATGTGACATTTAGCCAGCTCTGGAGTTTAGAGAAGCTTTCTGGCTGAAATCACATCATGATTATAATTTATTGTATTAAGAACACCTTGTACATAACAGAATTGCAGTCATGATAAAAAGTTGTAACAATTTATGTGTATAAAGTCTTATAAAAAAAACAAGAACACAACATAATTATTAAGTTCATCTTTAAAAATGTTCACAATGTGATGTCTGAAATGTTTATTCAAACTTAGAAAAAAGTAGCTACTTCATAGCTAGCGTTACTCTTTGGTTGAAATATCTTTGGTGTGGCAATTTGCCAGTTTGTGGCAGCAGTCTCAGGGAAGTTTGCATCAACCCTTTATAATATTTAAAGATAATCTTATATTCTCCTCAACAATATAGAAAAAAAAATTATATTTGTGGATTCTATGGTGGTTGGTCGCCAAGTCCTGCTATGACAGAACATCTCCAAACCATAACACTTCCATCTTCATGCTGAAAATGTCTCTTCTCACATTTTAACTTGCATTGTTAATTAACTATTTAGTGTTGGTAAAGATTATTAAATATCTATCTGGTCCAATATGCTAGAAAAACACCTTCATAGGGTGTCCTACATTTTGCCCGGCTGCATATCCTAGCTTGTTTTCTGACTGCACACATTTAAAAAATCCAACATGGTCCGTGTTGAATCATTGTCAAATGCGTACAGTTTTATAACCGATTTTTTTTATTATTATTAATTCTGTTACTAAATTAAGACAACATAAAACCTACTGGAATGTGTAGTTTTAACTACAAAATAATTTCATACAAAATAACAAAAGTCAATACAGAATTCAATAATTTCTCTGTAGTGTAACTCCTGTTTAGTTAGGCTTTGTTCGTTGACTTGGAAAAAATAGACTTTGTGAGTTTTTGAATTCTGGTTTAAGTGGAGAAAGCTGAAAATGTTTGTTTTTTTGTCATCCAACTGGATTAGAGTTCATTTCTAAACCAAATGTCTTTATGCTGCACATCAGAATAATGCCTTAATGTTAACTGTACTGTTAAAATATTTACTTAATTTTCAATCTTCAGCTGATTGTCAGCTTTTTCCAGTAGGGAAACACATTGTTCACCCTTCTGATGAAGTTTTTCTCTAACACAGATGGCATGTTCTGCCATCAGAAAGATACGTTTGATAGTGTCTGGCCTTCATGAAACATTTTACGGTGGCGACTTTCCAGATGTTTTAGGGTGGCTTCCAGGTTAACTCTCAATATGTTTGATAACCATAAATTTATGTGACGGACAGAAATGGCAAAATTTCCACAAGCTCCGTCTCGTACTATGTAAACCAAAATAGAGATGAGACCAAAGCAGGACCGTTCAGCCATATTTGGAGAAAACAAAACACAACATACCAACTGTTGAGGCTGGTATGTAGGATTGATGGGTTTCAACATTGCTCTGGACCCAGAACACTAAGAATACTAATATTACCTAGTACTATAACTCGCAATGCAGTCAGATAAAACGTTATAAACATAAATAAACTTATCGTCCCCTGACATTTCAAATCACGTGTCCTTTATACCCACCGCTTGTTGCTACAACTTCTCTTGTTCAGGGAAGTCTTCCGTTTTGTCTGGTCAGGACCAGGTGTTGTGATGGCCCAGTCAAAGTCCAGACGTCATCTTGGATGAAATGTGGTGGTGGAAATCACAATGGCGTCAAGAAGTGAAACATTGTCTGTTGAAAGGTCAAATTAAACCCCACCACCAAGGTGGCTCTACAATCAGCCACTCTTCTTTTATCCACATGCCTTTACATCTAGACACTTCCCTTCCTGTCAGATTCTTTTTTAATTTTGCCTTTTTCATGGCGGATGAGTTGATTCAAATGTTGAACAGGTGCCATGCTCACATCCACCCGCGCACAGGAAGTCACAGTTGTCAATACCTGACAAACAGACCGCTGTGTGCTCTCCTATCTCGCTCTCAGGTTCTGGTTTTGAAAAACAAGCCTTCGCATCTCACTCTTCTGCAGACGCTATCACACTCTTCTTTCACACCTAATTAATCATGCTATTGAACTTTGTGCCACTCAACAAAAACCATTTGGCAGAGTCTGGTGTTTGCTTTACCTACTCTCCTTCCCTTTTATTATTCTTTATGTTTTGCTACGTGTGGACGAGCTTTTTTTTTTGTTGCTTCAACAGCTGTTTAAGGGGGTTCACTGATGGGGCTTTTTTTTTTTTTATTATTGCCACACGCCAGATCTGTGTGCCGTCAGGTCAAGCATTAATAATCTAGCTCCACGTCCTTCCCAGACTGGATTACCTTCTGTCTCAAGAGTCAAAAACCGTATTTGTGGACAGTAAAACTCGTTTGAGGTGACATTTGGAGAAAACGTGGCTAAAAAAGAAAAACGTTGCGAGAATGTATCTTGGCAAAAAAAAAGAAATCTTCTCTCACTCCCCTAAAATGACAGCTGCTGAAGCTACCTCAAGGGAGAGGGGGTGTGGGTGCCGACATGATAGATGGTTATTTTTCAAGAAGACGTTAAAGTTAACACTCATAACTGTGTGCGTTTTGAGTTTTGTCACCAGAATGCTGGTTGTGTGTGAGAGCAGGGAACAGAAAAGAAAGGGGAGGAAGGAAGAAGGAGGGAGATATGGGGTATTGGAAGGATTTATGGTTGTAATAATGGAATCTCAGTGGTTGGGCCATTGACACTGAAGCATTTTCTCTCATCCTTCTCCCATTATTAGATGGATGGAACAGGAGGGAGTAAGCACAGCAGCATATGGGCGGGAGAGAATGGCATGCTGCTCCTCGTGCTGCCTTTATACCATCCCGGCATCCAAACATCCACATATACAATAAATGATTTTCTTGGTGATTAACTACCATTTCAGTTCCCTGGATGGTATGACATCAAAAGGTTTTGCCTTTGTCATTAAATGTGCATTCATTCATCATCTGAATATTTTTTTTCATTAGACAAACCAGTTGGGAAATCAATTTTTTTTCCAAAGTAAAGACAATCGTATTCAAAGAAATAGTAGAACCCTCACTCCCCACCCTCAGCCACCTCACAAAGGGGTTTAGGAAACCGACTCTTTGTGAGATGGGACATGGAGCCGAACCAGTAGGATTTTATGTCCCTTCCAACCAGGTCCTGAGTCATTGTTCAGTTCTAGACTCTTGGACTACACGGTTGGGTTAAGGCAGGTAAATTGGACAGCTAAAGTTGCGGTTAGGATTAGGATTTAAAATTCCTGGTTTTGGCTGAGACAACTGTTTTTTGTCCAACCATCGGCCAATCATCAAGCAACCAAACAACTAACCCTAACCAGCTAGGTTCTGGGCGTACTCACAGCTGACCTCCGTACTCTGTGTTGGATTGCAAGCTGCTTTTCATATTGAAGTGTTTGCTGTGTGACACTGAGCTGAGAAGGTTCCGAGGACGCACAGCTGCCAGACTGTCGCTTTGTGCCTCAGTAACAGTCCGATGGCTGACCTGGTAGAGAAGAAACGAGGCTAGGCTCCCGACCAGCTCATCAAACTTACTCGTAACCATTTGGTTTGTGGGAAATGAAGGAATTCATCACAACAAATGCAGGCCATCTGAACTCTCGGCTATGAAATCTCACGCGCGGTCCAACTTTGTGGGCGCCTTAACCAGTCAGCTGGAGTGTTTGCATCTCTCTCATAATTCCTGCTGTAGCTATGTGCATGACAGTCTGATGCAAGAATATGTCCAGGTTGCATATTCCTGTTGCAACTGGTTTTTGTGATTGTGATGCAGATCGCGAGTGCAAAAAAAAAAAAAACACACCAAAGGTACCGCTTTGTGAATTTTCCCCGAAGTCGTACTGCTGGAAACAGAATGTAGTTTCTGGTTCGGAAGCTGACGACAAGATGCATCTTCATGCTGTTTTGCTAACCCTTGCTAACTGAAGATGGTCTTCAGAGACCTGTGTGCTAATGTTCCAGTTTTAGAACAAACATAGCCAAGTTTCAACCAAGAAATGTATGAATGTTTAGATGATGCTTTCTTACGTTTTCACGTCTGACTGAATAGAGGAATGCAGCTCAGACAGTACATGACCTTCCCATCTGTAGGAAAGTACTCCTGGTCTTTGGGTTATGACCATACCAGTCACATCCTCAGGTATATTCTCTGCGTCTCTATCAATGCACCACATACAACACTACTATTTTTATTATTATTACTCCCTATTCAAGGTAAGCTCGTTCTATAGACTTACAGGTTATAGTGTTCTTTAGTAGCCACTGTGTCAATCATGCTAATGATGTTTACATTCAGATCTGGTCTCAGAGTTACTTTGTCCATTTAAACTCTATTAGGTCCCACATGAAAACCTACTGACTCATACAGCGCATGTCTTCCAAGGCCATTATGTTGCACTTTGTGATTATCTTTGTTGTTGTAAACACAGGCAGCAGTAACTGTTTACATTAATGTGATTTGTTCTTATTATCTTTCCTTAAGGTCACCACCGCATTAAGCCGAATAGCTCAGGAACTCTTTCCCTTATTCAGCTGAATGCAAATGAATTCGAGTCATAAAACCAGCTCTGTCCTGGTTTAGACTCGGTTGATAGTTAAGAACCTTAAAGTATGCCAGGTTAAACACAACTTTTCCTTCAGTTAGCAGATGTCACTCTATCTCTATCCATCTATATTTATATGTACTGTATATTATGATTGGAAAAATATTCACTTTACTCATTTACTTTCATTGTTCTTTCCTCTCTTTCTTGTGTCCTTTCATCTTCCACTCCCTCATCCTCTCCTGTTGTCCTTCCTGTCTTACTTTTGACCTCACGTCTTCTTCCTTTTTCCATTTCCTTCCCTTTTCCTCCTCACATTTCTCTCTTATGTCCTTCATTTCTCCATTCTCCCTTCTTCTTCTACTGCTTTTTCACGCTTCCTTGAGTCCTTCCTTCACTTTGCATTACCTTTCTTCCTTTTCTCATTTCATCTGTCCTTCCACTCATCCATCCGTTCTTCCTTTCATTCGTCGTTCTCCGGCTTCTTACTTTATTAATTTTGTCCATTTTTCACTCGTATTGTCTTTCTACTCTCCCTTCTTCTATGTCCTTGCTTCCTTTCCTTTAGCTTGTTCCTTGTCATTCCTTCCTTACTCACATTTTTTCATTTCCTCTGCATGTTTCTCTCACATCTCCTTTTCCTTCCTTTCTTCCTTTATGCCCTTCTTTACTTCCTTCTGTCCAGTTGCTAACTTGTATCGTCCCTTTAATTCTTTCCTTGTTTTCTTGTTTCCTTCAGTCCTTCTGTCTTTTGCAGGTTCTATATATGCCTGCTTCAGCATAAAAAAAACAAAACATATTTTTAGAAACGTATTTTAAAATGGATGAACGAATCGGTCTGGATGTTTCTAGTTTTCTTCAGTGCTTCAAGTTACTTTCAGCTCTTTCCTTCAAGAAGTTCCTCATATAGAATAAATTGCCACACATCTTTCTTTGTCAACTACATTTATTGCGTTTTCAACGCCCCACATGCTCATTACGCTGGAACAAAGAAATCCCCTCTGCCGCGGCAGATTGCTGCAAACAATGCTCACTGACCATCGGTAAACACCTGCTATTTGATCATTAACACCTGCTGCGCTGTAAGAAGCACCTGGTTCCCCCGAATTGATTATTCCGCTGCGACAGAAGCGGATGTAATGAATCGCAATAATGATTCCCCATCATTTTCATTATTTACATCAAAGCAGAACCCAGAGCACTTTCATTACAGAACTACTTTCACATGACAACTGAATATCACGAACGAATTATTGTAGCTTTTCAACAGGATCTGTCAGACCTTGTTACCGGGGTAACAAATCTCCCTTTCCAACCCCGATATTTGTCCTCTTTATTACCTAATTGTTACAACCTCCAGATATTTTTCTTTTAACAAAACGCAGAACAAGGTACAAACTGAGTGTGAAATCACCAATCCGTGGTTTTAGTGTATCCTGGTTTGCAGTGTTCCGCTGGCTAGCTCTGCCGCTAAACTGGACCAAAGTATTGAGACCCTTCTGTAGGCATCCGGGCCCCTTCTGAATGATAAAAGGACAGAGAATCTCTTTAACAATCAAACATTGAAATCAACTCAAAAATACTTTCAAATTAGTGACTTGCTTGTGATTTAAACAATGTAACTCGACGGGGTTTAACAGCAAAAGCTTTTTGCTCAACCATTCAGCTCCGTTGGGGTGAAAGGTCGGCATTTTGTTGTTCTCTTAAATGGTGGTGTCGTGTTTTCAGTTTTTCACACCGAACAGGTCTGACCTGCATAACCATTAAAAACAGAGTGTTAAACAAAGAGGTGGACCACGAGGAAGAAGGTTCACGTTTCTTCCGTTTTCTCCGCTTTGAACAAGGACGAAGTTGCAAGCGTACCGACGGCAGAAGTGGAGGCCGATCACTCCCCCTCTGCCCTGAAGAACGGCGCGTTATTAGCTCAGACAAAAAAAAAAAGGCGTGGAGTTGGCAGGAGTTGTGCAGAAGTGCCCTCGTGTTCACCCGCTGCTGTATTTCAAACAAGAGAGCGATTGAAATATATGCTAATCCTCGGCTCGCTGCGCAGCGCGGAGCGGCATAACATTTCCATAGCGATGCAGACATTTTTGTGGGATTAAGGAGGGGTGAGGATGTGGTCGGGGAACCCCAGCCGCACACACACCCACACCCACACGCACACTCGGGCTGACAGTAGTACCGGCAAAGGGCAAGTGTTTAACCATGATTGATGCACTGTCAGTAATGTAGAGGACAGACAGAATCTGGATTAGAGAAAATGACCCATGGGAGCAGAAGAGTAGACGCCGAACAAGGGGAAATTTGCTCTTTATAAATCATTTTCTCACTTTAAAGCTCAATCTATCACCAGGCCAGTCCACCAAACTGAGGACTTTTGATCTGCGCCTGTTGTTTCATAGAGAAGGCTTTATTTCAGCCGTCACTTCAAGGGAACAGTTGTGTATGAAATTATGTTAATAAAGTTGTAAAAGATCCATAATTCATTACAAATTTACTCAAATATTGTCAGATGGTAATGCCTACATGTGGAATCTCAATCTCTTAGTGATACGCTTTACTTATTTTAGAAGCTTCTACGTATCAGAATTCCCATTTTTATGTCTGGATTTACTATGTCTTGCTTCTTCTGGTGCAGAGTTATGAAGCATTCTTCACACGGATGTAAAAGATAAAATGTAATATGACAGTCCAAAAAAACATAGAAATGGGACACATAGCATGTGAGTCCGATTTCAGTCGCATTTTGCCGCTGTGTGAATGTGGCCTTCATCTCTAACAAAGAAATAAAATGTACCAGTTGCGTCCTCCAGTAACAGAAAGTCGTTCCTCATTCTGCGTTCCTGGAGGTTCCAATGCACAGACAAGAGAGTGAAGCAGAGATCCCCGCCCCCAGCCGCTCTCACAGAGCCGAGAAGGTCGAGAGAGAAACGGCGAGGCCCCATTCCACGCCTCATTGAGTCCTCATTCATAACGGCCAGCACTTCATTAAAAAGTTGAGGCATCCTCAGTGGAAACCGGGACAAAAACAAAAACGAAGACCGCTTGTTGTTCATCTTCCGTCACGACGGGTATTTATTGTAACCGAGGAGCATCGGAGCGTACCGTTGCAAATTTGTAATTTATGATAACTGCACCCTGCAAATGTGTAAATAAATTATATGATGATTATTTCCGGAGGGGGGGCGCAGAGGAAGCGCCGGCGTTGGGTCTCATCAGTCCGCCGCTGAATCGTTCAAGAAAAAAAACAACAACTGGAGATCGCACTGAAGTGAGCCGGGCGAAACGCGGTGTCAGAACACTTGTCCTTTCACACATGAATGCAGACGGATCAGTTGCGCATGCAAGCTCCACTGATTAAAGAAAAAGAAATAAAACAACAACAACTGAGATGTGCATCATCTTTTTTACCTGATAAAACGAGTCTACACTCATTTGTTGAAATACATTCAACAAATGGAAAGAGGTGAACAGGGATGCTTGTTTTTACTATTTATAACACCTGGATGAGAAAAACACTTGTGCTCTTTCAAACTTTTAGTCTCAATTCAACTGTTTAAAATGAAGCATTCAGTTTCAAATAGGACATCCATCAACAGTGATGTTCTTATGACCCTTATGTGTAATTTATGTTTGTGTTCTTCTATTATTGCTCAATATGTATTCAATTAATTAGTAATATTTGAAAGGTCTTGCCCAAGATGTTGACTTCTCTATATTTAGTTTTTTGGTTTATTCTTGGTTCTACTCCAGTGTTTGTTATCCACTTTTCCCTCAACCTGCCAGTTTTCTCCCCGCCACAGCTTCTTTCTTCCTCTGGTCATTTCTTCTCGTTGCTTGGTCACTTTCTCCTTTCATCAGTTCATCAGTTCTCACCGTTTCTCCTGTTCGTCTCCACGTTCCTACTCTCCTCTAAGTCACATGTGTCAAACTCAAGGCCCGTGGGCCAAATCTGGCCCGCCATAGCTTTGTATGTGGCCCTCTAGATTCTAGACTAAACACTAAGATTGCTTAAATATTACTTTATCAGTCAAATCAATGCAGTTTTTATTAGTTTACTGCCAAATTATATCAATCGGTCCCTCCAGTTTCTTCAGAATTATTGTGGAAATTCATGCAAAATCAACAAATTTGCGCAGACAATTGGGAGTTTATTGCAGACTTTTTTCAAAAGTTGTCAAAAACTTTCTTACTTGAAAGAAAGCAAGCAAGCCTCAGCTTTAATTGATGTCAGATTATAGACAACGATCTATACAGCGAGTAATTAAAAAGTCACATTTCACCGCCCCAAATATGCGCAAATATTTCTAAATTAGTACCACAAACACTTTGTGGTTCTAAAAGTATTTACATTTTTTACTGCAAAGAAATCTCAAAAAGAACCACTGAATCCTGGAGGGACTGAAAAGATGTTCAATAATATTATTTAATTTTAAGGATTCATTGATATTTTAGCAGTTTGTGTACAGGTTTTATCTATACATTCTGGTACAACTGGCCCTTTAAGAGCATTCGTGTTCTTGATTTGGCCTAAAACAAATATGAGTTTGACTCCCCTGCTCTAAGTTTTTTGTTGTTGTTTTTTTATTAAATTTGTACCATGATCATTCCCAATCGCTGTATTTAACTCACACTACACACCAGAGGCTATTTAACAATCTTTTTTACAGAGTTTATTGCTACTGACGTCCTTTTTATAATCAATATTCTTAATATTACATTATTTGACGGGAGAGGAAAAACCAGTTAGTCTCAATCAGCAGGGTTTTTTTTTTTAAATCCTTTGGACTGGAGTTCAATACACTTTTATTTTTTAAGTAATCAGCTTCTGGAAAGCTTCCCATTAATTTAGTGAGCTAATAACGCACACCTCCAGAAATGCAGTGATTGTTGGGTAGGTTTTTGGATGCACTGTTGCGTCCTTCTAAAATCCAGACAAGGAGAATTTTCAAGAAAAAAAGTAATTTTTTTTTGTTTATTAACTTGCTGCACTAAACCGGTTTATGTTCTGTTAAATGACATTTTGATTGCTGTGTTCACACAGAACTGGTTAATCGTGCTATTAAATTCCGACTCCAAGAAACCTTTTCCTGTAGCAGTTCATGGGCAGTAGAGGGGGAAAAAAAAACAATTTAATCTTTCTTTATAATTTCTCACTCTTTGAAAACAAGATGACATTTCTGTTTTTGCATATTTATTTTTTATTGTTCACTTTGTGTCTAGCTGAACTTTTTTTCTATTACGCAAACGTTTGTTGATTGCAGGTAGGGGGGAAAACGATTTAAAGTTTAAACGTTACACTTTTGTGGTATTTCATCGGAACCACAAAATAGATTTTTTAAAAAACAAATAAAAGATAGGCAGCGGAAAGGGATTTGTAGCAAGTACAATAATTTACTGGAAAGACGTGCTGTAACGCTAAAAAAATTCAACAACAACAAAAAAAAGCAAAACAATTTTTTCTCCTATCTAATTATTAGCACCAGTTTCATTCTGTTCCCAGTGACGTTAGCACAAGACGCTCTGAATTAGCCTCTGGTCTTTGATGGGTCAAATGAAGAAAAAAAAAAAAAAACATTTTAATTTGTGGCTGTGAGAAAATGTTGATGCAATCTTTAAACTACAGCTTATTTTTGCTTTTACTTAAGGCAAAACCTTAGCGTCCAAAAATCCACTTTAGCATTAGAACAAGCGACTGTATTCAGCTGAATTTATAGACACAACCTGCATCTCGGGTTACAAACACTGTCAGTTTTTATAACAGTGCCAGTTGGTGTATATAAATCCTGCTTTAACTCCACTTAGCAGACTTTTATCAGCGATTAACAGTTGAAAATGCCAACATGGATTGTGCTTAAAATCCAGCCCTGTTCCATTTTAAAACAGTGTTTATGAATTTGATCCAATGCTGTCAACTAGACAAAAATAATATTGCTCAAGGAGACACAAAAAGCTCCTCCACTTATCGTTACCAGCTGTCTGTCTTTCCTTACTTTTCCATGCTAGCTTAGCATATTTTTTTACTGCCGATGTAGGCTGGTTGGTGTAGGATGTCACGGTATGATGATGTTGAATGAAAAGTTGCGATATTTACACAGAACTCCGTTGAACAAACATGAAGAATGTGTTCATGTTAGCTGTAGCTTCATAATCATGCACATATAGTGAGGGTCCATAGATGACTCGGAGACTTGAGTTGTCCCTTTAAGACTTGACTCGACTTGACGTGATGTGACAGAAAAACGTCACATTGTGGTTTTGAAACGTTTTTTTTTTTTTTTTTTCTCGAACTGACTCGTGCCTATGTGTTCTTTGTTTTGTTTGTGTGTGCGCATTGTAAAAATATTGACAATTAATGCACCGTTTGTTCCGCTGAAGCCATCATTGCTTGGGGTTAACTTAAAATGATTTATCGGCTCACGCGAGAGCCGGAGTGTGCTTTCCCTTTTTCTGAATGGAGCTTCAGAACGATCTGTTTTTCCGTCGCCAACAATAGTTTCACAGCGAAAGGGGGAGATTAAAATTTGACTTTGGTGAATCTTCCTGCTCTGTTACCACGCTAGCAGTTTGTTCTGTTGATTGCATGTATTGACTGAAATTTGCGAACAATGCAATTACTGAAAGAATGAGATTTGTGGAGTTTCTAAGAATGGTTTGTGTTGGGGTCTGTCTTGATGCGTTCACTTCTTTAACCGAAGAAACTTCATGAATTGATTTTTTTTTTTTTTTTTTACCAACAGGTCATAAAGCAGCTGAAAGCTGTCTCTGCCCTCTTAATTGAGCCTTTGTGAGATAGATAAGGTCAATTTATCATGTTTTAAGAAATATTTGGTCTTTTTGTGTAGACATACTCCAAAATCTTTAGTCAGTACAAATAAATTGCATTTTGTAACTTCCCAATCTATATTTGTCCTAAAACCTTTTTTCTTTCATATTATTTCACATTGAGGTGATGTGAATTAGCTTCTTTCATTAAAAGTTCACCTGCCAGCAGCCTGAATAATGCTTTCTGACTCCGATTTTTACTCTTAAGGCACGCTTGTTTCTCTCTCTTTTGTGGGCGGGTCGCCACCGGAAAGCACGATGGGTTCTTTTCATCTCGGTCTGTATCCCTCTATCTCCATCCTCTGCGTATTGATCGCGCTCTGACCCCCTTGCCCTGAGTGTGAGTAATGGAATTGCCTGTCGTGGACACAGGCCCCGGTCAAGGTCTAGTAAATGTTCAACACATGTTTGCATGAACTTGACGATCGATCCTTCGCCTGCTCTCATGTCATCAGAACCAGAGCCTTCCACTGGTATTTTTGTGTTCTTCATAGCTTTTTTTTTTTTTTCTTTAAACCCTTTAAATTCAGCTTTAAGCTGCTGGTTTGGCCAACTTAACATGAATGGTGCTTTCTTGCTTTTCAAATTCGTATTTAGACTTTGCAATATAAGTTACAACAGGGCCAATGCCATGAACATACACTCCATAACTGAATATTTTAGCACCCAGAAGGAATGATCCCATTTGGAGGTAGTTGAGTCCACAAGCAACTACATTTCACACCCATTTCTGGATATGAAATGTATCAACCGGATGTGATATTTCATTTCACATACACCAAAATGCCACCATTTTGGATGCATCTTGAGTAAAGTAGCAGGCTGTTTTCCCACCTGTCCAGTAGATTCGTTTTGACTCTGGACCAAAGGCCAAAATTTGTTCCAAATTGTTGTGGTTCTCTTTCCCTCTGAGTCAAACCAACCAAACACTGTGAGCAGCCTGTTCCCCTCCTCGCCAGTAGGGGCGCTGCACCAAGAACCACTGAAGAAATTACACACAAACCTCTGAAAAAGACAATGAGCGCAACTTCCGGTTTCAGAAAATGTAAGTAATAAAAATGGAGTGGAGTGAGATTTTCACGGTTGTATAATTTCTATTTTGTCTTTTGCTAAAGATCACAAACCAGTCCTAAAGTAGCATGTTTGTTTTGGTTAAATTTACCCAGAATGCCTTGAGCTGTAGTCCTCTTCCCGCTTTGAAATGGTCTCCCATCCGTTAAGTGTTCAGATATACGTTGGAACCACACCAGAGTTCACCTCAACCGAACACAGACCGAGGTTTGTAGGCGGACCAGAGTTCGCTTTTTTGAGTTTGATCTCGAACCGACTAAACACTGAACAGGAATAAATCATTTCCAACTATATGGAATCCAGTTGAAAACACTGCTATCTCGGTCACATTTAGGATACATACTATCCAATTTAATCTAAATTATAATACGATCAAGTCCAATTCCAGTCAATAAAAAGGTACTTATCAAAGGAGACCCAACCCATTGCCTGGAGTCACTGACTTTTCGCTAATCCCTCATCCTGAGAAACAACTTGAAGAAACCATCATTGAATCCGACATGGTGGTCTGCCTCAACCAGCTCAGAGTAAAGAGAACTGGAAAGGGTTCCAGATTTAACACATCAGCAGTGAGCCAGGGGCACTTTCCATGGAGAACACGGTGTGTTAACAAAGTTAAGCTTGTGATCTTCCAATCATTCGATGCTTTTTCCAGATGGGAAAGCTTCTTGGAATACAAATCCTTCACATAACCATCACATGTTCATCAAGTTATATCCACATTGGACCACTCCTTTAGGGTAAAAACCCATTTTGGTCAATATTCAACGATTTTTTAGGGACAAATATAAAATGATGCAAATCAAAAAGACTTTTGAGTCACACTTGTAACATTCCTGGTCTATGATGTGGACCAAATAAGATCACTACTTATGGTTATATTACTTTTTATGGGCAGTAATTCAGCATTTAGAGAGTTTCAAAAGACAGATTAACAAGTGATCGCCTGAAATCTAAGAAAGCAGACATCCGAGTCATCCCAGCACCGCTGCTTTTAAAAATAGTGGTGACTTTTGAAGTGCTGGCAGATACATTTCAGACATGTTGCTTATTAAAGTTTGATATCTCCAATAAAGTCAGTCTCGCAGCGGTAAAATGCTCTGACATTTACAGAAACCAACTGAGAGAAAAAGACTCCAGGTCAACTCTGGCGACTCGCTGGACCTAGATGAGATGACATGCCACTCAAGAGTATATCAGGTTTCAATCAGATGGGAACGACGTGGGGAGGGGCGGTTGGGTGATGGGAAAAGATTGTGGTTGAAAATAGGGCAGCGTGGATTACGGAAAGGTGTGAGGAGTGCCATGGATGCCTTTAAGGGAATGTTTGTTCTGGTTTCCACAGTGACACGACGTCTGTGTGGATGTGTCCAACAACAACAGGATTACAGTTATTTTGGGGAGATGCTGGGAGTGTGATGGAATGAAAAGATTACCCCGGAGTGTACGCTGCGAAGAAAACGTGCAATCCCTCTGTCCTTTTGCCACCTTTTTAGCAAAGTGTTCGGCTATTTTACAGAAATAAAATTAATAGACCATGTGAACTTCAAGGTTTTGCGAGGTTATGATGAAAGACAGCATTATATCTCCTCACTGCTTTCAGAGGACAGTATAGAGTTTTGAGTGAAAACAGCAATAAAAACTGAGTTTTTTCAATAACTTGAAAAAAGTTAGTGTGCCTTTATAGTTTGTCTTTAGAGGCCTGGAATCAACTTTAAATGATGGACTCATTTTCAAAACAGAAAATGCTTTATTCACTCTTTTCTAACTAGTATGGACCACATGTTCGTCCTAACTGAAGGTTTCATGCCTCTGGTAAGGCACAGACCCCCGAGTGGTTGGGAGTGTTCCATGCTTCAGAACTTATTTATTTCCATCTCCCTCTTTTTCAGTGCGTAACATTTTTATTTATTTATTTTCCATAAATTTGAAGACGTTAGTTCAAATGTAGCCGTTTCTAGAAAGCTTTTCTAACTCGATACTTCAAAATGTGCATGAAAAACCTTGACGGTACACATAAAAAATTTCAGACTTGGCAACACGGTTTATAAGGTTGGGAATGTATAATCAGTGTAAGGAGAACTCGCAAACATCAAATATAATGAAATATCATTTTATATATATATTCAATATCATAACTGAAGAGGGTTTTTTTCTCACAATTTCATTGAAAAGCTGAAGCTCATACATAGATTAATTAAATTATGTATTAATATCACACAGCTTGTGAAAACCGAACATGCCACTGTACGGCAGGCAGTCACTGATACCACGTGCAAGGAAAGTAAGCCACAAAAATCATTTATAGAAAATTAAGTGGAAGAAAAAAATGGTGGTAGAAGAGCTGCAACGGTAAAAACAAAATCTACATGAAGTAAAACAAAGTCACTTTTTGAATTTAATTACAGTAACAAATTGACATTTTGATTATATTTACTGAAGTATACCCTTGATCTCCAGACACTCCATAACAGTGATTGCCAAGTATATTATTAGCATAGTCCTAAAACAGAAGCTTAAATTGCCATCAGTGGATAAGAGTAGAACTATCGTAGTTAAAGTGGCTTATTTTACCCATATGGGTTTAGCAGTGTTTGCACTCTTTAACCTGTGATTTATTTTCTTCTTTGATGTACAGATTTTTGCTACCGTTAGAAAACCCTCTCTGTATCTCCGACAGCCGAAAATAGAAAACACATTTTCCCCGCATATTTTTTCTTCTCACAGCGTTCGCTTGTTTAGACCTTCCACCTCCGTCACCCGACCCACATGGAAAGAGTCCCACATGCGCAGGGACAGCGAACGCCAGGAATCTGGATTCCCCCTTGAAATAGCCGGACCTCTTGCGCGATGCAGTGACACGCACACGCTGGCTGGAAGCACCCAGAATAGCAGAGCTTGCCACATCCATTGCATTCCAGTGCCCAGCTGGCTGCAGTGTGTCGACACATGGACCACTGCAGACTTGCACATAGCTTCTTTAGAAATACATCTTTGATATTCTCCTACCAAGAACGTGAACCTCATTCTGCCTTGTAAAAAAAAAAAAAAAAAGTTTGTTTCTGACCTTCTGATTTTTTTGTCAGCTGGTATTGCAATTGTGTGCACTAGCCTTGACACCCCCCAGCTCCCTCCACCCCTGTCAACGAACAATACATGTTCGGCCTTAGAATTCCTGCCGCTAATCCGTCAGCTGCTCGGAGCTGGCAGCAGATGGCCGAGGCACAGGAATATTCTCAACTTGCACCAATTGCGGCGCATATCAGATATCAATTTGTCAACAGAGCTGGCCGGTGGGTCGCCTGGTTTAGACCCTGAAGGGAGACGTGAGTTAGCAGCTCAGACAGCCAAAAAGGAGGGAGGAAGCCAAGGAACCGGTTTGTTTTCAGCTGAAAAGAGGCTGACTTTCAGAGAAAAGTTGGATGAAGTCAAAAACATAGTCAAAAATCCCATTCCGCCGTGGAGATGTATCAAACTTTAGCCTACTCTTGACTTTTAATAAATTCTTTGACATACAGTTGGTGGTTTGATAATGGCTTTTTAACTGCAGTGTTGTGGGTGTATTGTGTTTGATTTATAATCTGCAAGTGGATTTATATCCATCTCAGCGCCGCGGCTGCAGTTCAGCACAAACTCTCAAGAATCCATGACTCAAAGCATTTCACCGCCATTGTCCTTGTTTCCTGTATTTATTCTCACCTCTCTCAGAGCGCATTGATCGTGAGGTTTCATGCTGGATGGCTGTGCTGTACGCTGAGGTTTTTCAGGCAATGCATGCTGAAACCTTTTTGTGTTCAAAAGTTGTTTTTTTTCCCCCTGGCTCCTGATTTTAGTGACTAAATTAAAAAAAAAAAACAAATATCAAATCAGTCAAAATAAGAATTAAAGTTGAGTATAACAAAAGTGGAAAAAGTATGACAGTACAAATGATTTTGACAGTTATTGTTAGTCATAACTGTATCTATTTATTAGCAGTAAGAGCTTAAGTAAGCATGCAAAACAAACAAAATTCCCCACTAGCTTCATGTTCTGTTCAATTGAAATAAAAAAAATCAATATTAAATATGTGACATAGATATTACAAAAAGTCTTTCCCATATTCCAATAATTACCTTGAAATGTTAGCATGTTAGCATAGAAAGCTCAAATGTTATTTTCTCTATTTTCTGCTGCTGAGTTTTTCAGTTTTGTTACTGTAAAGCTAAGAAATGTGCTAGCATCACATGCTAACAACTTGGTGCCAGATGCCACAACACACCTTCAGTGGATTAGTGAGGATTATAAATCAAAAGGGTTGCCATGACAATTTTGGGCAGTGGGTAGTGATCCTATGCTGGACAAGCAGACAAACTGATGACTTGTTGGTTCTAAGTCTCGTGATGACCGACTGATACCTCATCTCCCCTGTTTGTATTCAAACTAGTTCTCAAACTGCTCATCACCTCTTACCATCGAACATCAAAAATCAAGTCAGTCTCATTCAGTCGTACTTCCTGTGGGTTTGTTGCTAGCAGGTTCCCTGAGGACTTTATTAGCGCTGCTTTTACAGCCCTTAGCATTCCTTCCTGATTCCTTGTTGCCATTTTAGTTTCCATCGAGGTCTTTAAATATTCACCATGCTTCTTTCTCCAGTAGTTTTCATTAGGTGGAGGGATAATACTTTCTTTGTTAGCTTGCCATAAATATTTTGTGCGTAAATCCCGGGTATGACTACTTATAAGAGTACCAGAGTTTAAGAACTGGTATCAGAAAACAGTGTAAAACTTTCGTCTGACTTGACTGTATAGTTAAAAAGTTGTCTGCGAGTCAGACGCTGACTCATGTGAGCAACCACCCTCACGCCTCCCGTCGAAGCTATTATCTTTGGTCTCAGGGCATATCGTCCTGTTTGGGCCACTCTAAAAAAAAAAAATAATAAAAACTTCCCATGCGTGGCACATAGCTGAATTAAAACCTATTATGAAATTTGACAGAGCCATTAAGAAGACGGATGGTCCATGTCATCTGTGGGTTTGACGCACGATCGGGGCGATCGCTGTCCGAACAAAAGCTCGGACTTTAGCTAGCCCCCTGTTAGACTTGGGGGGTTATGACCCGGTGCACTTGGAGTTCTTTTCTCTGTGAAAACATGTTAAAAACATCTGTTTATGAAGCGAAGGGGATCTGACGGAGACAGAGCTCCTCTTGAGTTCATGAGGTGAGGGACAAAGTGGGTGGAGGAATGATGGATGGCAGAGGGGAACATGGAGGAAGGGGCAGCCATCGCTCAGTGGGAGGAATTTATAGAACAAAAAGCACCGTGTCATTGCTTTGCTTTGAGATTTCATGTGGCGGTTTGTGCGAGTTCTGGCTTTTTTTTCTATCATAAAGCGCCTCTCAAATTTTAAATGACTTTTCCTTTTCAAGTCAATACAGCACAGAAAGTCGTACATAACTGAAGAGGAAGAAATTGGACAGGTGGTTTTCGTGTTCGCGTGTTTGTGACTGAAATCTTTTCTCATTCTGTCTTAAGCTTTTCCCTATTTCCATAGAGAGTTTCTATGAACATCCATATTCAAGTAGTAGTAGTTTTGGTTGAAGGCAAAGGTCAGCAAGCTTTACAACCCAAGGAGTCTTTCTTTCCCTTCCTCCTTCATCTGATCAGCTGATCTACGATATCAAATTTGCTATGATTCTATTTAAATCTTTAAATTTAGCCTAAAGTAAAACAAACCATTGACGAGACCAGAAGAAACATTTTCTTCACTTTGAAATTGTCATAAAGTAAGGAAAAAAGACCTCCGCATAACTACAGAGGAAACTGGGACTCACTTCAAACTTATCTTTGAATTTACAGGCGATGCTTCGTTCTGTATCACTTCAGGTCAAAGTCTTGAAGAGCCAACATAAAAGATCTTGCAGACACATGTGCTCCCTCTTCCACAGTGTCAGTAGATCACATTAAGAGACACATGAAAGTTTACGGTGGTTGCATGATAAAATGGAAAAATGGTTCAAGGTTAACGACCAGCCATGCAAAGACACTTTATGTATGAAGAAATCATTTTCCAGCTGGGTCCGTTTGTAGCTCCTTGGAATAAATTGTCTTCAGAAATTCATTGTTTTGTTTTTTTTTTGTTATTTGCCATTATTTACCCTGGAAAACAGTTAAACCTGGAGTAAATGGAAAAGAAAACTCTTCCCACTATATAAAATTAGCAAGCATCCAGCCCGCAAAATGCCATCTCCTGACACAAACATAATGTAAATCCTGCTGCAGCGGGAGGAACTGGAGGGAAAAACTCCCCTAAAGCGATTTCACACACAGCCACAAGTTCAAGAAAGAAAAGTTGCATATGAAGCTGTTCCCGTTCTCTGGGGTGGAAGGATTTCATGAACTCATACATGGCGGTCATCCATCACCCCTACTGACCAATTACTGTACCTACCTACACCTCTAATGAGCTGTGAGGCCCACAATGGAATAAGAGACAGGATTGGGCAAATAAATAATTAATCAAGCGTTGGAGATTTTTTTATTTGCTGGCCTGCAGTTACTGAGAGACCGGAGCCTTTTTCAATTATCTGGTTTTTATGAACTCTGGAGTCGCCACTGTCGGACCGGATGGATTATCTCCATCTTGAATACGTTCGAAAAGAGCTCTCCTTCCTCGTCTGTTTTTTACCTCAGGCAACAAAACGTTTGATAAATTTCTATGAGGAGAGTTTTCCAGTGAATCATCAATCTAGACTAAAAATTCATTTAGACCAGTGGTGTCCATCTGAGGCCTTGGAATCATTTTGTGTGGGGCTCAACATCCGGCAAATGGAGCTGAGGCAGATGGAGACTTCTAACTTTGATCTGATAAACTTTTTAGTGTCAGATTTATATCCTCCTATTTTCTCCTTAATTTTTGAGGTAGCGCAACGCGAAATTACACTACTGCAAATTTGGCTGGATCGTCGGCGCTCCGTTCGGTCTGGAAGGGCTGAGATTCTTTATTGGACCTATAACGATTTGTTCTTTCCTAGATTGTTTCAATGTACTTGACAGTTAATTAAATTCAGCCCAGTATATTTAGAATATATCAACATTAAAGCTGCGCTAATGCGTTCGGACCAAATAAGTTAGCAAACGACGCCGCTTTGAATTTCCTCTTTCTGTTCTGGCCAATACAGTGGATCCAGGTATATGTAAGAATTTGTGGAATACTTGAGATTCTTCCCTCCATTATAATAGTTCAAGCACCAAATATAACTTAATATTTATTATTCCACACAATAAAAACTATCTTAGCGCTACAGCAGAAACTAACAGCTACAGTCTTCCTTATCACTGCTCTTACGGGTTCAGCCAATGAGCGCTAGGGAAGATTTATGCCAGCCAATAGCGTGTCAAGTGACATTGCACCTAGATACTTCAGCTTCCCTGTGCACTTCGATTTGCTCTCTATAAATAAGCCAAAGAGGTTTTAAGGGTTCTGGTCAGTCGAGTCAGGACTGAAACTTCTCAGCCTTATTGATCAACTGAATGTCTGGATGAGGAAAAACGAAACGTAGGCACCTGTTTCGTAGGCACCCGAGTACGGCGTTCACTCAGTTATAGTGGAACAAATCTTTTCATCAGTACAGATTCGGTTAGCTGGTTTGGAGTCTCTGCAGACGGATTGAAATGTTTCTCCAGTTTTACCTTTGTGTGAACTGAGGGCCAACTTAGCAACACACACCGGCCATTTTTTCAATTGAAAACACGCTACTCTCCTAATCTGTCCTGCATAAACTGTGAAACTAACCCCAGAGATCCAAATAGTCAGCCGATGAGTGGGCAGCATTACTCGGACTCCTAATGGGTTCCAACCTTTCGTTTGACGTCACTCCCAAGGTCAAAGCAGTAGTAATATTTTTTTTTGTGTCTGCAGACGTAGCTGATATAAATAGCTTGAGTTGTTTCCATTTAAGGTTGCTCGGTTAAAAACTGGGAGAAGGGGAAGGAAAAGGGAGACAGATTATCATCCAAAGCGGTGTGACCTCTGGCAGAGTCCCTCGCTCGCTATCTAACTGCCTCTAACTTTATTTGGCTGTCAACTTGAAAGAGGCTAACTGCCACGGCACACATGCTCACACTCGCACAGACCCCCTCAATCCCCTCCATATGGCATCGTTTAAAACTCCTGTTTGTGTTTATTAGGAAACAAAGTCCCCATCTTGGACCACAATGGAAAGTGACTGAATGGGGTTTCTGTTCAATTTAGCAAACATGCTAAGAGTCCATAGCTCGGGTGGTGTTACAGTGATAGGGGTCACTGGAAGTCACGGCCAGACTGGGCTTTATATTTAGCTCACTTTTCCAAAGCTCCTCGCTGGCACATAGTGTTAGGTACTCTCAGGCTAATCCTCTGATAGGGAATCACTGAACCTATTATGAATTAACAAATGGATTAGAAGCATGAGCTCACCATTATGCCATATCTCACTGATTAAACATGTGATATGCGGCGCTACATATCCTCTAAGGCAAAAAAAAAAATCATTACCTGAAGCTCAATTATTCAGCCTGGTGAATTCATTATTCAGTTGTGCTAAAATACATGTCTGCTCCTTACAAGAGTTATTATTTTGTGGGACAGATGAGCCCTCTATTTGCCTTTAAAGAGTACTTGAATCTGTATTAGCCATGATTCATTCTGTAAGAGTTTGCTTCTTCTGTGTCTAATTTTGGAACAAAGTGATTAATGATTAATTGAAAGCCTTTCCCAACTTTATCTAGGCCCAGGTCTCGTTATTATTGCGGCTGGGCTGAAAAGCCCACTGTTTTGGACAGGCTGTCTACAGCGCGTGCTTTGCATATGTGAGGTCCTTCATGTCCGTCATGTGGTAATGCTGATAAAAGCGGACGCAACAAGTCTGCTCAGATGGGTAGTTGAATGAAAAGATGAACATATCACGAATGTATGGATAGATGAGAGATATGTGATGTGCTGAAATAATAAAAGAACGGATAGTTGGATGCAGTGGTGGGCACCGCTAAGTAAAACATTAGTTGTGCTAACTCTAAGTTGCTAACGCAAACCTAAAGCTCTACACCAACATGGTAGTTAGCGAAAGCTAATGCTAAATCTCTCTACTAACATAGTGTTTTTTCCAGAAGCTAATGCTACAGCTCTCACCAACATGCTATTTAGCAGAAGCTAATGCTAAAATACAAAATTCAGCGATGTTGGCATGTATGATGTACAGGTTTTAAACTGTTTACTGTAATTCTACAGCAATGCATCTTGGGTACAGAATAAACATCATTTGTTGAGCTGCATCACAGTACAAGGACGTGAGGAGAGGAAATGAAACAGCTGCGTGAAGTCTTCACCCATTTCAAAATAAAAGCATGAATATAAACGTCTAACTACTTGAAGAATTCCTAAAAGTAAGTTAGTGGAAGAATTCATTTAGAGGAAGCCAAGTGTGAAAAAACATTTTCAATGTTAGCAAAAGCGCTAAACAAAAAATTTGCTCTAAACAAAAAAATTAGCAGAAGAATGCCTGTTATTAGCAGCACTCTTCTGCTAATATGCTATTAGAATACTAGCGGCAGAGTGCTAACCACTGGATGGATTGACTGAGAGACGCATTCCTAATTTTTAAAACATGCCATGGGGATTAAATGATGAACTTAACAATATCAGACTTTTTCAGACGGTGGAGGGGCCTTGGGACTGGCAGTGTTTGTTCCCCAACATCATATCACAGACATGCAAACGAAATAATGGGGATCAGTCGTAGAGGTCAAAGATGGCAACACTCAGCTCTTTGGGCCCTGCTCATAATAACGATGAAAACTGGCCTCTTGGTGCGTGGCCTGTGTGCATGTCAGGTCAACCCAGTTCGGGTGTGTGTGTGTATGTGTTAGTGCGCTCCTTTCTGTTGTTCCTTCTGCATCTTGGCTCGAGCTCGCTCTGGGAAAATGTGAAACAATCAGAGGCAAATTGCCGCGCAGCGCACACAAGTAGAAGGGGAAGTGCTCGCACGCTCTCAGAGGACGCTCGCTGGCAGCGTGCGAACAGCAGCCTGCTGATGGATGTGAAGCAGAAATGATACACACTGATAGCGCTGTGCCTGTTTTGGTCCCCTGAAAGATGGATGGCGGAGTGAGTGCTGCTGCTCGAGTCGGAGACGACACCTTTTTTGCAAAGCGTTTGGCGTCGGGGCCCGGAAAATGTATTCATGGCACCCTTCATAACTGGAGTACCCTTTAAAACACTTCTGGAAATAGCCGGGGAAAGATGCACGGCCTCAGCCGAGCAGCGCCGCTGCCAGCTCGCTCGTGTAAAAAAGGCAGACTCCACTACACACTGTTGTTTTCTATCTGCGGCGTAATGGAGTGAGAAAATAACTCTGGCAAACTGGCTCCTCAGGTTAAGTGTGGTCCGGCATGAAATCTGTTTGCGGCAATGATGAGTATCAACATTGTTCTCGGGCTCCCAGTTGCCACGTCAGCGCCCGCCTAATGGAGAGGTGCTGCACAAATTGACAGCCAGACGCAGCGAGGGCTGAGGAAGCGAGGCCTACAGGTGTGTGAATGCAACAAGGAGCAGGTTTTACTCAGCTGATTGTTTAATAAACGTTTGGTCCCGCCAAGCGTGGCGGTTCCACGCTGGTTGGTTTTAGCTAATGACCCTCGCTGTCTGCGTGGTCCCCTTATCTCGACACGGATAATAGGGACAATCTGGCTGATTGATAGGGATGTCGTAATGAGGTGAATTTTGTGTGTGTGTGGATGGTGGAGGAATTTTCAAGCCTAATTTAATGGCAGTTTTGTGTACACGGCATCCAGGACATGCGATTGAGCAATTAGAAGTAGAACATGACAGTTTCCATCCCTTGTTTCTGCCTTTCAGCAACGGATCGCCTGCTGAATTGTGACTCGCCATACGTTTCGCCCCTCCCTCCCTTTTCCTCGCCGCTGACAGGTTGCACCTGTTTTCGCCCGCTATGGCCAGATGGACAATTCTCCACTACACCTGCCCCTCTTGGTGACATCACCTGCTTTGTACCCAGCCTCTGAACTGGCATCTGAACACACACAAACACACACACACACAGTTGGAGTCCATGGATACCCCGTCTCTAAACTTGGCACCAAGAACACAGTTTACTATGTCAACATGCAGTTAATTAAGGATGCTTTTGTAGAACTAGAGGACATTTAATATCTCTCTACTGGCCCTCCATAACCCCAGGATTACTTTGTACACTTTGGACATAAAGACCTACTCCTAGATTTGTTTACTAAGCTTAAAAGAAGCTATATGCGTTACATTTTTAGTTTTTATACTGAAAAATTCCACAGTCTTGTCTTATGAGATCATATTGTGTTTTCTCTTTATCATGGTTAACATTAACGCAATAAACTCAGCAAAACCAGGAGAAATACAATAAAGGTTGCAGCCAACAAACTTCCAATAGTAAAATTATTTCATACATTAATGAACCAAGTAGAGATTTGACGTCTGAATTGCTTTTTTCTTAAATACGTACATGTTTTCATTCTCATAAAAAGCCATGATACTATTAGCGGCTGCCTCTCTGTCAGCTAGCTGTACTGGAGTGCCAATGCTTGCTTCCAGAGAAACAAAACTAAGTGAAGATTTTGTCTTTTAATTTTTAGTTCTGTGCTTTTTTCAAATACACTTTCTGTTAACAAGCCAATGTTAAAATATTTGTTTATAAAAATCTATGTCTCTTTGGCTTCTTTTCTGACCCTTTCTGGCAGCTAGCTGTACTGCAATGCTAATGTTAGCATGTAAGCAGCAATAAGTGGAGAATTAGTTTAAGCTACAAATATATTTTTATTCTCAGCTATTGAAGTGATGTAACTATATACCATTTCTTTATTTAACAACATAACAGTACATTTTGCCTTTAGAAGCTGGCTGTGAGGCTGTGCTAGTACTACATAAGCAATAATGAAGCTTCTGCGTTAGCGTAAATATTTACCAAAAATTAGAAAGGTTTTCCAGCTAACATTTTTATTAGTATCTAAAAACAACAAAAAAGGCATTTTCTAACTTTATGTAGAAACTACCTGTTTTGCAGTGTTTCAACTAGCATGTGAACATGATTGATAGTGCGTTTCAGCTATTCCTTAATTGTTTCCTTATTATAAACCAATTTTTACTTGTATTTTGCATTAAGAAAATATGCGGTACAATCCGGTAGCTCCCTGTGACAGCTAGGTGTACTGCAGAGCTAATGCTAACATGTAAACATAAATAATCTTAAGTGGAGATTCAATTCTGAAATAATTTCTCCTGGTGTCAATTTTTGACATCACAAAATTCCAGCATTATAAAAAAGTAGGTGTGTAAACTCCTCTATTTTTTTTTTTTTTACACTTGCAACATGCATGTGTAAAAATGAAATAAAAAAAAAAGCAATTTTGCCCCAACATTTGAATTGAGAAACCGTTGCGGAACCAAATCTTTGTGTGTTGCAGCACAATTGTTGCGATTAATTTGTCTATTTCTAAAAAGTTGAGTCAAAAAATACATTTTAAGGTATTTTGACTTTTTATATTATTCCACTCATTAGGAACAACACCTCATAATCTCAAACAAGAGTTTTTTTACATGAACTACAGTGACCACTGATGACGAAAAAGGCTAAACGTATATAAGTGTGAATCTTTCCTTGCGTGTAGCTTGCACACCGCACATGTTGCGTCCCCCAACTAAAAGATGGCCGCTGCCAGGACTTGGCCTGAAAGAAAGAGAATCCGGGCGAAAACCATCATTACTCAGCAGAGATACTCTGAGCGTACGACAACAGCTGAAGGAGACAAACCAGGCTGTCTTCGATAGATTGTGGCAGCTGGCTGGGAAAAGGCATTTCTGTGTGGAGCTGCAGTCTTGAGGTGGCCTCCGAATAGACAGGTGGTGGTAAAACAAAAAGGGGGTTTGGTGAGTCCCGCAGAGACCCTCAGATCCCTGGAGGGAAGGCATGGTGTTTTCTGTGGCTTATAAAGGAGAGGCGGATAAATTCGGCACTGAGTCGCCTGAGAAGCTTTCATCTCCAGGAGTGTGTTTAACTGGGCTCTTCTGATGCCTCTCTGGTTGGCTGTTTGATGTTGCTGCTGGTACCTCTGCAAGAAGCAATGTTACCGCTCATATGAGGAGATCAAGACACCCTATGAGTGTTTTTCTAAAATAATTTAAAAAAATACTTCCTAGTGTGGCTTAAATTGAGACACCACCACTTTTATTCCAACTTAAATTTGCTAAAGAAGTACCAGACTGGGTAGACGTGATTAATGTTAATTTTTCAAAACACCTGAGATAGTGGAAACCGCCTCAGCGCTATGGCAGAAGCTAACATCTACAGTCTTCCTTGTTTCTGCTCTTGTGGGTTCAGCCAATCAGTGGCTTTGCAATAACATGTCAAGAAGCATTGCTTTAGGTTTTTCAGTGCTGGTCCGAGAGTCCAACAAGCTGGTATTAGCTTGTAGATTACCGGGGTTATGAGCATATCAGTAGGTGGCGGTAATGCAACCATAAAATTTATTGCCAACTGCCAATAAAAAAATCAAGAAGAAGGGTTATGAGCAGTCAACTAGCCTGCACTCTGCTGCTCTGGCCTTCTCGCATGCCAACTTTACCCTCAAAACAGTGATGAACCAATTTAGTGTCCCTACCAGGACTCCTCAAACACATTCCTGAGAGCGAGCTGAAACATGTAAGATTCAGAAAAAACCTTCTAGAAACGTAGTAAAGGGAGTTTCAACTCAGCAGGAAATTTTAGTGGTTTTGAAAAACCTTTTAAAAATCAGCTGTACCATTAAAACCCAGTGACCTTGTAGCGACAGAAATGCTGCTTCTGCTGTAAATATGAAATACAACATGGGGCTAGTTAGCTTCAACAGAAGCTAAAATACCGGAAGGTTTGGGTCGAGTTCAAACCAGCTGTTGCCTGTTAAAAGTTTACTGTTTAGTAGTGGTGTACAGGTTGCACTAGTATGCGTCAGTGCATGTGGAAAGCTATAGAGTTCCCTTGGTGATACCTGCTGTGTTGTAGAGAACACTATTTTCCAACCTTGTTCTACTTCAGCGCCACTCAGCAGTGACAGCGCTCGGTTCAGTAAGAACCGAGCGGAGAACTGGTGGAGGCCGCTTGCAGACACCCACCTCCTCCAGAAACAATGGAGGGACGGTGGCTGATGTCTGTTTTAATGCGCGCTGATAAACAGGCTGACAGCGGCAGAGCTCCCTCTGCTCTCCTCCTCTGCTCAGCAGGGTGACGGCTCCACGCAGCTGAGACGCGGCATGGAGTGCATCTGTCACCGGACCCAAAAAAAAAACCTCAAGCAATCCGTTCGCCGGCCTCCGCCATGCGAGAAGCGCTTTTTGCTTTTTGTTTCCTTGTCACCAATACAAGCAGGGTCGTGATCAGGGAAGCTGTCGCCCTCCTCCGCACACATCACAACACAAACAATCCTTTGCTCTTTCTTTTTCTTTTTTTAAAAATTTTATTCCAAGCCTGCCCAGTGCTACATTCTTAAAAAGCAGAGGAAGTTGAACACAGAGGCTGCTTTTGAAGCATCTTTTCCATGAATGTGCCAATATTAAAAATAATAATAATGGCAAATCAGAGCCGACACGAGGAGAGGTCTTTTTAGCGGTGGCGTGATAACTCGTCCTCGTCTGGAGGGACGCCGTCTGCCCGCACAAAAGGCTCACAGGAAATAAGATAAACAAATAGAAATGGATACGGCTACTGGGCGAGTGAGCAGGTGTGTGGTCACCCGCCGCCCCTGCTCGGCTTGCCTCTGAGGGGTTGGGGGGAACACGACCCTGTCTGAGAGAGCGGGGCGCTGGCAGTGACTCACTCCACAACAAAACACTGTTTATGCCGTGAAGAAAGAGTTTTCTTCATTTTTGGCCTCCTTCCAGTATTTAACTTCTCAAGTGTATTTTTTTCCCTCCATTTTTTGATTTGCATAAATTCAATAAAACCTAAGATCAGCGTCCAAAAGATAATTCTGAGTAGAGACGGCACTGCGTTCATGTAGTTTCTCTTCATGAAGAAGTGTTCACATCCTGTTTCATAAATCTCTGGAGAAAGAGAAGATTTATTGCAAGTAAACATCAAAACTGAACTGTAACTAAATCTGTGTGGGAATAAAGCTAATTTGCTCCTTGCACACCTTCCATGCACGTTACTGGACATGTACCCTCCTCCTAATTGTACAGACATGCACTTTCATATCATCACTAGGAATTTACCGAGTCCTCCACTCTATACCGTTGGAGCTCAAATAGTTTCATAATGCCACTATAAGTAAGCACAGGTAAACGGTTCTGGAGTTTTTGTTGTATTCACGCAGCTCATCCTGCTCTCACCCCCCCAAGCCACAAGGTGGTGCTGCAGACGTTCATTGTCTTCCATTGCACTGCTGGCCAGCCTAACCTCTCTACTCATAGGAAGTCAATAGATTGTGACGTTTTACAAGACAACTGGTTGTGATTTGCTACTAGACTGTAAATTGATCCCCCATTTTTGAAAGGGAGGGACTTTGTTCCACTATAAATATGCTGGAATTTTGCACTGCGGACATTGTGATGTGTGATTTCTCCTCCTTCAGGGATTCTTTATAAAACCATCCAGGACTGTAAGACAGCTAATTTGGGATGAGCACCCTGTTTATTGGGAATCAGCTTGAAGCTTGGAGCTTCTTTACTATTGCCAATCGTACTGGTTCAACATTACTCTAAAATCCTACAGCAACAAACACCAATTCTTAGTTTTTGTACCTGTCCAGGAAATATCTGTCAATGAGAACATTAAGATCTTCACTTGAACACAAACTATCTGTGGTATTGTATCTCACTGAACAACAAAAGCTAAAGCTACTTCGCTGATGAATTCTGTTTGCCTTTGTGAAATTAGCTTGAGTTGAACATTTATTTGAATTTCACTTTATCCATTATAAGCCTTCAGCTCAACTTGTATAAAGCTCTTCATATCTAGACAATGGTTACACTGGAAACAAGTTGTACCGGGCAATGATGCAACGATGATGACTTTGCTTTCATAAGTAAATGTCGGCTCTATTCCAAGGACTGTGTGTGTCTTTGAGTTTCTTCAGGTGATGGTCTGGTGTGTGTTTTAACAGGAACTAAATAGTATGAACTGCGGGTTAATTGGACCATTAGCAGCTTGAAGGATTCCAGTCTGAAATTTTGAATAGCCTTCCAAACAGTCCAAACATGCCTGAATGGTGAACGTCTAAAGCAGACGCTTGATGACACGGAGAACCAGCAGTTAAGAGAGCGTCGGCAGGGGGCGGGGGGTATGTTGGCGGACTATCTCAGCAATGCGTGGGGTGTTTGGACTAGAGTCAGGGTCGGGGTATATTTAGTTCTCGTGCATGTACATACCTCCAGACGCAATGTGCCACCTGCTGGATCCTGTCAGCTGTTGACTTACGATAGATATGGGGCGGATACCCCGAAGTATGACTCCTGAGACCTTTCCTGTGGGTCTGTTTCATTTCATGCCTCCCATAAATCTACCCAAAATAAAAACAAAATGGCCTGCGAAGAAAAGAAGTGCGCAGAGAAAAAAAAAAAACCCGACTGTTTCTTGAGAAAGTCCTCAGGTAGATCCCGGTTGACCGTTAGTGGTGAATGAGAAATATTATTCAGCTTTATGGATGTTGAAAGCTGTTCTGTTGTCTCTTAATATCCCCAACAATGGTGGCCACAGCTGCTCTCATCCACTGAACCAAGGTTCGTATTGCAGCAGCTGGGCCCTCTTCTGTGGAAGACTAATTTTATCCTATTTTATTATCCAGTTCATAAAGCCATATGAAGGCCAAGCTATTAATTTCAAATGTTTGAAATGTTGGTTTGACATTCACATTTCAAAGGGTTCTTTCCTCCACAACTCTGTGATAAAAAGGAAACTATGTGAGTGACAAGCACTCGTCCTTGTGGTCGAAGCAATCGAAGTGACGGAACAATAAAAGCCCAGACCAAGATTATAGACACCTTGGACAGAGAGCTCTAACTCTATTTTTGTGCATATGTGTGTATTGCCTACACAGATTATATTCTTTTAATGATCCACTGCAACTTTGGCCCATGGGATGTAAGGGTGGGGGGGGAGACATCTTGCAGATCTCCTCTTTTTGTTGCTCAGCAACGTTGCTGAATGTACAGTAAACAAGTTCTACAGGGGTTCGTGCGTTTGCTGCTGCCAGGTCGTTTTTAACTCCACTCTGAGCTGTTAGGCACTGGACAAGGGCTGCAGTGTGAAACACACTCCAGCCTCTAATTTTGGATAAGGTGGAGTTTAGGTGTAGATTAGCGGTATGCAGATAAAACAACACAGCCAAATGTTTGTCTATTGCTCAATGCTTAACTTATTATTCGTAAACAAGAATAGGGACAGTGGTTGCGACCTGCTTAGTTAAAAATCTTTACAATAATTTTAGAATAAAGAAAGAATAAAAATTTATGGATGCAATATGCATGTTGCAGCCTTATTGAGACCTAATTTGTCTACAGCTGATGCAGGCAAAGAGGTCAATGTTAGTAAATTTATCAAAAGTAACTGAACTAAAAGGCCTTTCTTCCTATCGGTTGTACTTGAACTGTTCCTCTAAGGCCCTAAACTAGGCGTTAACATTTCCGTTTTTAATCTACGTGATTCAGTAATTGAGATTTTGTGAATTGAATTATTGACATTCCTTTACATTTGTACTTATACAGGCCACATGTGTTGAATTCTATATCAACACTCCAACCAACCAAGCAAACTTAGCAACTAACAAACCAAAGGACCTTTCAACCAACCACCAATGAGTCAGTGTGCAAACCAATGCAACAGATCATCCAACCAACCTGCCAAACTTTAATGTATAGACCAACAAACGTTAACCAATTAACCCAATTACCAGAGATTTAACCAATGTACCAACCAATAAACCAATAGGCATATAATAAAGAAAACATCTAAATTGCATTCCCAGGTGATAGTGGTGAAAAGACAAGTGAGCTTTGCCACAAATTGCCTTCAGAGTCTAAGCGCTGCCAAAAATAATGAATAAAGAGAAGAGTGAGAGTGTAAGGTCATACTGGAGATCATTCAATTACACAAACTAACAGAAAGAAACCCAGTAATATAACAGAAGTCTAAATGACTAAACTTTGATGTGCTCAAAACAAACATTATAGTGGACCCACGTTAAACGTAAATGTCAACGAGTGTTTTAGACATTTATGTACAATAAAACTAGTTTGCATTAAATGTGAGACAGAAGCAGCAGCGGATCAAACATCTCGCTATTCCTAAACTGTTGAGACTGACTGGGGTGGGAAGCACCTGAACATGGCAGCCATTGACAAACAAAAGAGGTTGTTCCCTTGTCAGCGCCACAAAGACACATGCGATGCGACAAGGACCAGCATGATGAGCCGTTTCATTGTCTCTGCTCGTCCATTGTTTCCCTGCATCGCAGATAGAAAGTTTGGCAGGGAACCGGACTGTGTCCTGCCACCTGCTTTCACATCCGAAACAAAAACGAAGGGCCGGCCCGAGCCGCTGGACAATTTCCAGTCCAGCTGTTGGTTCTGAAGGCTTGTGGGAGGACGGTGAGCGGGACCGACAGTCGGGACCCTCCCTTTTTGAGCTCTGCTCTGTCATTTGTCTTGCATGGGTACAAATGAACCAGGAATAGCAGCTTCTGTGCATAAAACATATGCAGATAAATTGATTTGTGAAAGCACAACCACAAGATAGTTTCAGCTCGCTTCGGGAAATAACCGACAACCCTTATCAAAGGGAGAGAAAGTTGTTTTTTGCTATCTGTCCCCCATCTTCCCTCTCTCAATAAAATTCCATGTTTATCATAGAGTTTGTTGATGGAGCAGTTTCTGTGCTCCCCCCCTCCTTCCACATGATTTACAGAGCCAACATTTTCTACCGCCTCAGGCTGTTTACCTTTTTTATTTTATCAAAAGCCGCTGTATTTTATTCATCTATAGCAGTCTTACAGCTAGGTCTTCCCATCTGTTGTTGGAATGTTTCAAATCATCCATGATAATGCAGAGGGAATTGATGTCAACTAGCAGTGGGGAACACAATCGTTACACTGTCAGGGCAATAACTGAAACTGGCCATTGAGTCAAAATCACTTTTTTAAACAAGACATTGTCCAGATTTGTGGCACCATAAGAAGTACAAGGTTGGAGTGAGAGGTCAGAGGATGACGGGTAGATAGCTGATATAATCAACAGTCACAACAATGATATATGGAATGCCATCTCTGGAAACGCACTTTGTCAGGCCCTAAGGGAGACTGCCTGCAGCAGCAGAACAGAAAACTGAGAATGCTCACCAAAATTAGACAATTTCATCCTGGAAAAGAAGTATTTTTGTTAAACGTTCAGGATTGCCAAATGTGGCCGAATTTAGCACCGTCATCCAATCCATGGATGCGAGGTGTTGCATTGGCATCCAAGATTCCCAGATCTCAGTCCAGTTGAGAACCCATCTAAAACGGGTTGAACAAACAAGTCCAACTACTAAAGAGCTCACAACCTACAGCTGCTAACATCTGAATGCCAGAAACCACAGCGCCCCTTCATGGGTCGAGTCAATTTCTTGACAGTTTGTCTGTTTGGACAACAAAATGGGGATCAGCATGCTATTTAGGGTGATGGTCATAATGTTATGACTGATTGATATATATTAAATTGTACTGGGTATCTATTGTGGTGTTTGGACTTTTGGAAATGGATCAAAATGTGGGATATTCTGACAATCCAGTACAGCCCTGTCAGTTCAGTAAACTTATGTACCAAACAATACGCCGCTGTTTTCCTTCTGAACACATGTAGAACGTTAATGTGTGGAACCAAGTGTGCTTCTCAGCGTTTGGTAGTGCAAGTTTAAAAAGTGACACAAAACAGAGAGGACTTCTAGCTAGTTGTGAACCCGAGGTTTCCTATTTAGGTTCTACTGGGTAAAATGTGAACTGAACCCAAGTTTTTCACCAGCGATAAGGTACGTACAGTGACTGACATTACATTGAACTTAATTAATGATCTGAAATAACGTTAAGTCAGATGTAAGTATCACAGGTGGACTTCTGCTAAAACCCACTTCCACCTACCTGTAACATTCAATGTGAATCCCTCTATTGCCATATTGGCGATATCCGAAATTCCTCCCAGGTTTTGGAGTTACGTTTTGACCCCAATTGCATAAAAAACAACTCTTTCCCGATCTGAAGCCAAGAAACTTTGTCTTAAATCATTGATTTGACAGGTGTTCCTTTCAATAAACTCAACTTAAAGACTGTTTTGTCTTGTCCTTCTCATCCTAAATGATCTGTTGTGCGTTTTTTTATTAGTATGGATGTCCAGTTGTTCCATTTTCCTTTGACCTCTCTGCTTACTGTCACTTGACATTTTTATGCCATGTTGATTGTCATTGAAAGTGGCATTCAGGCCCATGAGTATTCTTACGCTATATTAATTTTTCTTGAAAGCGTCTGTTGGTCAATATATTGTTCTTCTGTTGCCTTATTTGTATTCAGGCCGTGGGATTTGAGGGGGACACCATCCTGTTGCTCTGTAAAGTAACCAAATGATTTTACTACTGGTGGTTGAGGCCAGTGAAACACACCACCGCTCTATTCATCCCTGGGGGGGAAATAAGCAGACATCAGTCATGTCGAGGAGACTGTGGCCTGGGTTTGCCCAGATCTTATCTCCAAATTGCTATTGCCTCCACCTGCAATGCCGGCGCGTGAGATTGTGTCTCTGGAAACACTTGTTTGGACAGTGTCGGGCGGTTCCTGCCGTTTAGTCGAGGACTGGGATCGAGTGATGGGGTCGTGCCTTCCAAGAGTACTTACCTGTCATTAGGAGCAGATCAGTAGCGATACAAAGGAAGATACCACATCATGGCGGCTGCAAACAATTTAATCCCTTTTCCGTGTTTTGCATCTGATCGAATGACAAATGGCGAAGATACGGCATGCATGTTGGGTGGTGTTTGCTTTTTCTTTTTTCCTCAGCCGCATAGGTGTTTGCATTTTGTGCTTTTGTCTGAGAAATGTCATTGGGGCATGCTGATATTTGTGCTATTTGTTTTTCGGCTCTTGTCTTTGGACGCGCACAAGCGCGTGCCACGCTGGGTCGTGCCCGGAGGACATGCGCAGGCTCATTTTTTATCCCTCTCCTCCGGTCGCCTCAGTCGAGGGGGAGGCTTTGTCACCAGCTATCTGCCTGCCAGCGCCTGGTATTGTTATTCCAAGGTACAGGCCGGTTAACATTTCTCTTGTCACTGCTGCATCTCCTCCACAGCCCAGCAGGACAAAAAAAGCTGAAGGAGGAAGAAGGGGTGCCTATACTTCCTTTTTTTTCCCCTCTTCCTTTTTTCTGAAGGCCTGCAAAAACTGTGGGAAAAAAAACTCTTCTCATCCAGGGTTGGCGTTAGGGTTAGCCCTTATGTTATCTGACCATCTCTGCTTCGTCTCAGCAGATTCTCCTTGCGTGAGATGTAAAAATCCACAGAAACGTTTGTCACGCCTGATTCCATTGACAAAATACCGCCCAAACATCTTTGATTTTCTAGGCCAACGTTAAGCAATCAGAACCCTGCTGAGAGTCCTCTGTCAGCACTGTCCAACAGAAAATCCTCCTATCAGCCAGTACCAGGCGAGACACCTGATAAATACCTGTATTCATCAACGAATGTGGTATTTATAAATATCATTTCCCGCAGTGATGAATGCCACTGATGAGACGGACTCACGCTGAGTGATTAGGCAATTAGCGTTAACACTTGGACACGACGGAAGCTGTAGGCGTCTGCCAGATGCGCGGTTCCCACCGGACCTTTTCCGAGCCGATGATGGGGCTTTTACTGTGTGCATATTCCTGAGGTTTATTTACCCTGCGAGAGGCTGCCAGTCTTTTGCTCCGCTCGGCTGGGAGCAGCTCGTCACACAGGCAGTCTATCAAATCAATGTGAGGCGTATTGAGCGCTGATTTAGGACGGTAATTAGGGATGCAAGTCGTTTTCATTACTATGGGTTAGGGGAGGGCTGGCACCCAAAAGGAAGGGTAATGAATCTTTTCTGGTTGTCATCAAGGGCCTTCAGCACCATAGGGACACTCATAGGCCTCTGCATTGGTGTTCCCCCTTTTATGTCACACCTACAGTTTATGGCCTCAATACAATAAGTAGGATGTTGAACTGTGAGGAACCTTTTGACGTTTTCAGGACCAAAGGTTTTACGTAGAACTTAGGAGTTTGTGCCTACAGATTTGTTTGTCTAGAACAGGGGTGCCCAAAGTCAGTCCCCGAGGGCCGGCATCTTGCATGTTTTAGTTCTCTCCCTGGTTGGTACTAACAACCTTTTCAGCATGTCAATGTTCTTCTTAGGCCTCTAATGCGCCATCATTTGATCCAGGTGCGTTAAACCAGCCACTGTTCTCTTAAACAGAACTACAAAAAAACCCAACAATTTCTTGGATGGAACAAAATGCCCCCAACTTGATTCATGGTAGAGCTTGATAAATCTTACCCCTTAATTTATATTAAAAATAACATTTTCTTGAGTCTTCTGCTGTTCTTCCTTGTATTTCCTGTATAATATCTTGGATTCTTCTTCTACTACAAAAGTGATTTCTTATCTGCCCCTCTTATCACAAGGGCCATGTCCAATAATATTAACCTCACCTTACATACGAATGCAAGGTATGAACGTCTCACCTTAAAGTTCTTGATGGGGGGGGCGTGCCGTAGTGGCGTAGCGGTTAGCGCGACCCGTATTTGGAGGCCTTGAGTCCTCGACGCAGCCGTCGCGGGTATTACTCCCGGACCCGACGACATTTGCCGCATGTCTTCCCCCCTCTCCTTCCCCGTTTCCTGTCAGCCTACTGTGATATAAGGGACACTAGAGCCCACAAAAGACCCTCTGGAGGGGTAAAAAAAAAAAGTTCTTGATGGGGCGTGCTAACCCCCTGTGCCACCACAGCACGCCCCACGTTTGGAGGCATTAGTCCTTGACGCGGACGTTGTGGGTTCGACTCCCGGTCCCGGCGACCTTTGCGTCTTCACCCCTCTCCCCGCCCTCTTTCCTGTCTGCCTACTGTCACAAATAATACGAGCCACTAGCGCCGCAAAAACTCTTCTGAGAAAAAAATGGGGGAAAAAAAAAGTTCTTCATGATCTGTGTAATATTTAACTTTATTATCTTTTTCCTATATTTGAGGCAATTTTCATTCCAAGGCTGTAGGCTTTTCTGTCAAGATGTCCATTGAAAACACAAAGAAAATGGTTTGAAGAGCCTGTTCCCCTTTTTATGGTCGTCAGAAATATCTTAAGCATCCTTTAAAATAGACTTTTGTTCCAACATAAGCTCTTGAAGTTAATAAACTCTTTGCAAAGAACTAAATTAATCACTTTAAATTAATAAGCTTCCAAGCAGAATATCATTTAAAGCAGAACGAGGAAGTATAAATGATCAGCTGAGTGTAAATGTGCTTCGTCGCAGCCGCTGACACTTCCCTCAAAACATTAAGTGATTATTTATGAAGAGACTGGTAAATAAAATTACATTTACAAGCTAGCAACATGGAAATTCTAATAGCTTTCAGATGATGGAAAATCTAGCGTGAAACCGCTCAGCCGCAGCTGAAATACGAACATTTAAAACGGTGGGAGAAAACGCAGCAAAAAAGGCATCTGCTCTTATTCAGCAGAGGTTGAGACTCTTGAAGTTGGACTGGAACATGGAGTTGTTGTGTTTTCTGTTGTCCGTTCGTTATAAAGAGGTTCATTTTGACATTTAGAAAAAGAAAAGGGAGCACTTATGAGTGTCACCACAGATCTCATACTCGAGTTACAAATGGCCGCTGAAAACGAAAAGTCCTTGGAAAGTTTAATGGTTGCTTGTATCTATTGAACGTTGTTGTCATGACCTACAGAGCTCACGTAATGTAGCGAAAGAGTCGTTGCTTTCATTTTGCTGTTCTATTGATAAATCATCAAATGTTTCAAATGAATTTCAATTGGTTTTAGATTATCTGCAGGGTAAATATCGGTGCATATTTCTATTATCAGTCTTTTATTTACTCACTTATCATGCTTTGTTTTGATTCTAATGGAAAGCATGTTAGAAATAAGCTCAAGAAAATTGTTAAGACCGAATATGATATAAAAACATCATATCATATTTGCTAATAATTTGGTTTGACTCACTTTAGGTTCAGGAAATTGTTTTTAATATATTAATTTAACTGAACTTCACAAGTTATGTTAGTTCTGTAAAGCATATTTTCAAAACTGAATCTAAATTATTATACAGTCTAATTTGAAAAGTTCTTGAATTAACAAGTAGAAAACCTGCAAATGTGTTGGGAACAAATTTATTCCGATTGTTCAATGAAAGTAACTGGAACAAGTAAGTAAGTAATTAAATATTTTACAAATACCAATATGTAAATTATTGTCAGAAGTGCTATTGTTGGCTTGGAAACAATCCTATGACATTTAAACAACGGCTAAGTCAAGTTTTAATGAACAATTCTTCTATCTTCCTCCAGCAGCTAGCTGTGCTGCATTGCTAATGCTACCTTGTTTTGTAACAAAATCACAAGTTTAGCTTGGGTTTCAGCTGTGAAACAAATTACTTCTATCCTTTGTCTCAACTTTACTAGAAACATGATTTTCATTGTCATAAGCTCATATGAACAAATACAGCATTTTGGAGCAGCTAGCTTTGTCACAGTCCTAATGCTACGTGAACCGCAACATATTTATTGAGTTGAAAATATTAGGTGAACAATGTCTTTAAAATAATTTTGTGCTTTCTAATACTTTTTCTGTAGTTTTTAAGTGAACGTTTAATGTTCTATGCAATATGTTCCTGTATTTTTCTACGATGCGCTAACAGGAGCTTAGCAACTATATTTTTCTCTGCTACATATTGAATACATGACTGATTTTCTGAAACTGTTAAAATGTCTGTTTAATATAAAACAGTAAAGTTCTTTAACATTCGAATGCAAGCTAACAAACCCTAAAAAAAACAAGCTAAAATACCCATGTTTTGGCAACATTGCTGAATGAAAAATCCCCATCTCATACCACAAAATAAAAACAAAAGTCGTACTTTTATTTATTTTATTTTATTTTTGTTAGTTTTAAACAATTTAACGCTTGAAATAAACCATGCCTAGATGTTACTGTTTCTGCTCAACATACAATTCAGCAGTGGTGGGCAAACAGACAATTGGCTGATTGGTGGATGGGATGACATACCAGCACCTTGCAGTTTCTGCGATCAGTATTCATTGAAGCTTTTGTCTCGTCACGTGAGATCCATTAATTCAGTTTGACTCTGGCTCCGAGTGAGGAATCTTATTTGTAAGTACATTGGAGCCGGCCGCTCAGTGTCCGAACCGCTCTTGTATCAACATTGAAATTTCACACTTCGCTGCCCGTTCCTTTTCCCCTCCCGAATAATGAGCAGCTCATAGTCCTTATCTATAAGTGACGTTTCCATTGGGTGATTTAGCCTCAGATGTTGCTATCTTTGGACCGAGGGAGTGTGACCTGTTTGACCCTCCGCAGGCGAAAAAAAAAGAAAAAAGAGGAAAATCTTCATTGGTTCAGTCGAGCGTTGCTAAGACGATTACCCTTTTCCTCCTTTTTGATTTCTGTTCATCATTGTTCCCCCTTCGTTTCAGAAGCGCTGCTGTAACCTTAAAAAGGAAATCATCTGCAATCTGTCTGTTTAAATTATCTTTTCAAGAATGAAAGACGTTCGTTTTTGTTTGAGGTCTCTTTTTTTTTTCACTTGCAAGCCTTGTGTGGGAAAAAGTCTGTGTCCAAAACTTTAAACTTAACTTTATTCTGCTCTGATAGTTGGTCTAAAAGTGGGTAGCCACTATGGAAGACATATATAACAGCTTTAATCTGGGCCTTTTTTCTTTTTACTAGAGGAACTTTTTGCTCCTTATCTGACACGAGCAAAGAAAAATCGTCTTGCAGAACATAATATAGCAATTTAGTTGATCTGTTGAGGTCTTTGAGCTTTGCAGCGATGTTGGGCCAATTGCTATGAGGAGAAAAGTAGGCATTCGATGACCCCTACATAATGGTATAATGCCTGTAATTATGACAGCTGAGGATGGACATGGAGTTAATGGAGCCACCACATCAAAACACACAAACAGTGAAGCCCGCTGTGCCAGCTCATCTGAGTCAAGGCGGTTGCCAGAAATAGCCCTGATTGGGCCCTAAATAATTCAGTGTCATTTTTTTTCTCCCTCTACCCTGCTTCCTCCAAGAAGAACCGGGGGAGCAATTGATGAGAGCGGGTGAATATTTAATGGCCTCGGAGTCTTCTCGGACAAACCGGGGGCCTTCGGTTGACAAGATCCAAGGAATCAAACGGCGAGGAGAGCGAGGGAAGGGACGTTGCTCAGCGAGGGGCAACGCAAACAGAGAGGGAAGACGGCAGCAAGCAGAGGCAGATCTGCACCGCGTAGCTAACAAGTCCTCAAGCATTTAAGCGTCTGATTAAAAGTTCAACGCAAGTGTTTGATTGCCCTTGCGAACAACTTCGCTCGAGCACTTCTTGGCTGAATGTCATGTTGATTGTTAACAGATGGGTGTCTTATAAGAGGCCTTACATTTTTTGCGGTACAAATGGTTTTTTTGGCGCTTTCAAACCAGCAAGAATGTGAGAGAGACTTTGTCGCTTCACTTTCTTTTTGAACATGTAAGGGTAATTTCCCAGTACATGTGATGTGAACCGTATGTCGTTGGATAATTCTGGATCAGAGGGTCCACAACATGGTTTCCATGATCCGACAGTGACGATCTCCATAAAATCTGTGAGGCCTGCAGAGAAATGCCTGATTGAAAATAATTAGTTAATCACTTTTACCAAATTCTATTTCAAGGTTTCAAATTAAAAGGGGGTGGAATGCATATGTACCATAACCGAAGCTACCATTGTGTTTCTTTAAATTCCCAAACTTTTTCCCAAACTTACTAACCTTCATGTAGAGTTTTGTTGCCACGCCATGTGATGGCTGCCCTCCAACAGCTACAACTTTGAAACGTAATAAAAAAAACTAGATATTTTTGACATTTAATCTTTTCTATTTGATGTGAAACTGGACGAGGAAGCCAATTAAGCTAAGTAATAAACCACATGTCGAACCTGGTAACTGATTGACTGGCGTTCAATCCGCCCACAGATTGCAGCTGATTCGAGCAGTGGTTCCATTACCCTCCACCTGCACAAAACCAGGGGGAAAAAACCAGGCAAGAGGTGAAATTAAATATTCCGTCCTTAGAGCCTTGATATTCATGTATATTCAGCACCGAGAACAGTTTTTGAAAATGAACAATCACAGACGGAAAAGGTCACCGTTGTGCTGAAGTAGTGCATTATGGGAGTGAAATAATTGCTTTTCTCACATTAGTTCCTATTGTAATGAAATTGTGGCAGTGCCCTGACACTGAATGACAGATTACGCCACGGTTCAATCACACAAGTGTGGGGTTGGTGGGGGGTGAGAATGGGGGTTTGGGTGTTGGTGGTAACGGGGGTCAATTGGCTTTTGTTGGAAAGCAAGGCTCTCCCAAGTCTCTACATAAATCATTTGTATCACTTTCAGTCCTTTTTAACTAACGGCGCCACTTTCATCAAGGGTTTGTGTCATTGCACTCTAATTGTTTTGAAGTGAGAGCTATTGTCTGAGGAGGGAGAATGAATAGAGCGTAATGATTTGTAATGTGGCATATTTAAAGACACGTAGCAGATCCTTGGAGGAGTAATTTAGCGTCTCTGTCTCTTTCCTCTCCCTCTGTCATCCCTCGTCTTTGGTTGGCCTCGCGCACGCTCGCCGTGCGCCCGAGCTAAGCGCCTATTTCTTTGGCGGCGCTCAGATCTTTGAAACCCAACTGTGTTAATCACGGTTTATGTGTGGGAGACATCAAACCTCCCTTCACTTTGCCTGCCTCACCTGCTGCGTTAGCACACAGCGAGCGCACACGCCGGCCTCTGAAGGGCACCTTCGCCGGAGCCCCTTTCATTTACAAGGCAGACGATGGGCGATCACTTATCCGCTGTGGTTTCTTTCCATGTAACACGGACAGTTTTTACACCTCTCAAATCTGCTCAGCAGGTTTTCCGGACTGCCTGGCCTCTCACGCTGTCGTCTCTGCGTCTGAAGCCTTGGCAAACAACGGCCCCAAGGGTATCGACCGTCAATGCAAAATTCTCTGGTCACAATCAGACTAAAAACAGACGCTATAGAAGGTTAAGCAATTACTTTTTCTCACCTGATGTATCAGCCATGGTATTGTTTAGTGTGTGTTTCATTAGATTCTCTTTAAAAAGAAAAAAGAGGGTGGTGCAGAGAGTTCCTGTCGATGCTGACGTTCCTTCATGATCTCGGCAGTTGCAAACCACGATGTCAGTGGAATGTTGGGTGGCGTCTATGAGGCGTGAAATTGATTCTGAATCTAGGAAAACGTTAAAAGACAATTTATTACCAACAGTCCAGATTTCTTCTGTGCCTTGCGATGTACAGAGCTGTAAAAAAGTATTTGCCTACTTAAAATTTTCTGTTCTTTTTCTTTTTTCTTCTGACACTTGTTTAATGTTTAACTTTAATACCAAAAATAACTTTGAGTACGTATAATTTACACACTGGAGGATTTGATCGGTCTGTTTAAGGTCCTGCCATGGCATCTCAGTCGGAATCAGGTCCAGACTTTGACTGGACTTTCCATTGTGTTTGGTTCTTGTTTAGCTGTGGAGAGGTGGACTTGCTGTTGTAATCTTTAGCTTAAGATCACAAACTGAAGCCCGGATTTATGGTTCTGTCAATTATGGTAAATCAAAGCGGTTCTGAACAGAACAGAATCAAATGATTGTCCTCGGTAAGAAGACATGATTGGTCCTCTTACCGATTGTACAGTGTAGAGGTGGACGGTACGCCTTGACCTGACCAGCTCACCTTCACATGATCCAACATGAAATCTAGTGTGTGGACTGAAGCAGAAATGGAACAGTGTGACATGACGATGACCCTGAACGTTCAACTTTTAAATGACTGGATGGGAATCAGAAAATGGAAAGTCCTGGGCTGCAAAAGAACCCACCAAGTTGGAAATCAATTAAAGAACCAAATCGTATTCATAATTACTTCATAATTGCTGCAGCTACAATAATATCATAGTCTTTCAAATTGTTTTTTTTTTTGCATAGATTATCTTAAAAACAGAAACATTATGTCTTTGTAACAGGTTGTTGTCTGCTAGGTATCCCTTGGGTTTGGGAGCAAATTCACTTCTCAAAGAGGTTCAATGTTGGTTTAGTGTACAAAATTCAGATTCCAGACTAAAAATGAGCGAGAAAGCAGCCACACTGGAAAGAAAAACTCATTCGGAAAGCCTCCAAAGCTATAGGTTAAGACCAAAAGATTACACCAAAGTCCAAGTTGGTGCAAACAAAATAGAAAGTAAAGAACCAGTCAAGACTTTTAGCTTTCTTCTAAGGTTTTTTTTTTTCTGATTGTGGCAGACATTTCAAGCCTGGCCTGGAGCTTAACCATGAGTTGGAACAAAACTGAAGTCTTACAGTATTTACAGTGCATGTTTATCTTCAGTCATCTTAAGCTAGAAGTCGAGCTAGGACAAAGACAGCAAGCCAGTATATTTCTTCACACCTCTGCAGAGGTGCTGTGATCTATGTGGAACCTCATCCAAACCCATTTTCACTGTTTACACACATTGACCTTTCTGCTAATTGCTTTTATGATGATGAATGGAGGAAGGTGACGGCGAGAAGGCGGAAGGAAGCGTCTCTTTCCCAGCGCCGCTTGACTCAGACATCCTCGCCGGGTTTTCTTTATGCTGATCACAGCTTTCACAATTAGACAAACTGTGATAACGCCGTTTATGCAGCGGGGAGATCCATAGCAATTATGCTTGGAGGGCGTTTGTGTGCTGCGGGACGGCGCCGCCGCTTATCCCTCACACAGACACCCAGCAGCAGACTGTTTGGGAGCGTTGTAGGGCTGGAGGCTGCTGGACATTTTCTGGGCTCTGGAAGTGAGAATGAACCAAATTGCTTTCTTTTTCATTCTTTCTTCCAGAGAAAGTACCCCTGGTCCAGTCTTTCTATGGTCCCTTTCTTGACTAAAGCAACTGAGGGGGCATTACTGCCATTTGTTTTGCCTATTCTCCTTGTTGTTACATCATTGTCTCCTTAATTTGTCTTCCCTCTAGAAACCTGTACCTGTGTGTTTAACTGTGTCTTGTTCCTAAACTGAGACATAAACAGAGTGTTGCTTTTAGGAAGTACTTCATTGTTAGAGATTCTGTGTTTAGCTGTTTTTCCTGGACTGAGGTTTTAGTGAACTTATTGCTGGAATTAATTTTGCTCTTTTACTTTCTGTATTTCTATTTCTGGCTCAGTACTTTTGTGTTTAGCTTTTAATGGTAACACTTTATTTGAATGGGTGTGCATAAGACTGACATAATACTGTCAGAAATATAATATAACACCTGTTATGAACGTTAAGGAGTCTTCATGAATGTTTACATCTATTGTCATGAAGTGTCATTCAGTAAATAATGACACTTTTAATGCAAATTTACCAAATGACACTTCATGACAGCATACATAAAGACTCCTCCATGTTCATAACAGGTGTTATGCCATGTTTATGACAGTGTCATGTCAGTCTTATTAAACTCCTTCAAATAAAATGTTACCCCTTTAATTTTCTGTTTTGCTGGCAGAAATGATTGTATCTCCTGGTTTTGTTCTTCTTTGTTTCTGTTTCCCAGACTAAGGCATGATTAAACTGTTTTCAAATGATTTTTTTGTTCTCAGACAGTTTTATTTTCTTTGGAAAGTACTCCCGGACATATATTTTTATAATCATCTTCTAATATTGAGCTATTACTGACATGAATAGCTAACTATTCTCTTTGGTTCCTGGCCCATTGTTTAGCTGTGTCTCTTTCTTTATATTGCTGTCTCTTATTGGTTTTCTTTTCTTATGAAGGACAGTTATACATAACTCTCCAATAATAGGAGAGACAGCTGAATAATTTCAGCTAGAAATTAAGGAAATAATTGTTCTTAATTTTTAGTGTCTATAGAAAGTGCTCCCGTTTCTCTTAAAACTGAACAAGTAAACATATGAGGTTTACTACACTGTGGAAATTGGGATTGACTTTCCTTACCTTTCTTTGTTTTGTAGAGAAGTGGATTACTAATAAACTATTGACATCTGATCTGTTTTATCTTCTGATTACCTCAGCTACTTTCTGTAGAAACAAACCCTGTTGTCTGTAGTGAGGATGTGACAGTGGCAGCTTGTCATTCTCTTCAATGAAGTAGAAATAGATCAATACTCTACTGAACACTTATAAAGGTGCTAGTCTTCATGAGGGGAGTTATTAGTGCGCTCTGTGCTTTTCCAGATAATCCTGTTTCCTTAAGGGCCCTGCCCGTTGATGAGGATTGACACATCCTGCTTTTCACTCTTCCTTTCATCCGCTTCCTTGGTGCATACTCACGTCCGGAGTGGCTAGGTCCGCTCGTGTCTTGGTGAAAACCAGAAGTATGTTTGCTGTTTTGTTGACAGGATGCACTGCTCTGCTGCTTCCCTCCACTGATCAGATTTCTCTTGGTTTTAGAAGATTCTTGAAGGCAGAATTCATATGTTCCACTCCAGTGATGAAAATACAACTGATTCAAAAGGTATTTCCTGTTTCCAGTAGTACAGAGTGGAAGGGATTTGCCATGTTTGACCCATTTGGCCCTGAAGGAGCACAAGGAGATTAAAAATGTGTCATATTCCTGACGAGAGATAACAGAAATGCACATTCTTTACACATTATTTTTTTAAGTAGAAAGGTAGAATGCTGTTGCTACCTGTTATTCTAAGGCTGCCTTCCCACCAGCCCTGTTCAGTCCTCTAGTCCGTTTGACTTTCTTGCCTGGTTCGTGTGGCGAGGTGTGAATGCGGAATCAAACTCTGGTCCGCCTGCAAACCTCAATCTGGGTTCAGTTGACTTGAACTCTGGTATGGTTCATGTTGGAAGTGTGTGTTTAAATGTTATCCTTAAGATTGTACTAATGGTGTGTTCACACCCAATGAGTTTTGAGTGTCAGACGTGTTTGGTTTACATTCAAAGTCTATGTTGAGGCCCGTCGAGGGCCCTTTGCGAAGCGTTTCATGACTTGAACCGTTCTGAGCATTTGACGCGTCACAAGCATCCAACGACAAACAACGGCTAGAGCTGACGCGTCAGATGCCCTTAATGCGCCCCCACATAGACTTTGAATGTAAGCCAGACGCACAAAACTCTAGATGTAGAGCAAACTGTCCAGCGTCTGCATTCAAACTGCACACGCATCAAACTTGAAGTGTTGGACACATTTTTGATGCGCTTAACACATTTGTTGTGAACACACCATAATGATGATACCAATGAACCCCAAATCAGTCAATCTGTACCAGCTGATCTCCAGTAATAGCCTTTAAGGAAATATTTTAGTGTCTATAGAAAGTGCTCTCGTTTCTCTTACCTCTGAATGATGCTCAGACATCATTCAGAGGTTGCTAAATACTCTGGATCCTGGTTTCCTGAACATAACAATGAGCTTACTGTACTACAGTGACCTTCACCTTCCCCAGATCTCAATCCAGCAGAACATCTTTGAGATACTGCAGGATTAGCATCCGCTAATTGGAAAAAAACATTGACAGATTGGTTGACCAGGAAGCCCAAAACCACATTACAACTCAATATTTCTGTCTGGACAGCCAGTGCATATTCCAGGGTTCTGTTTTGTCGCCGTTTTGCTGCCACATGTTCTCTCCATCCATCCTGCAGTGGCATTTGGCAGCTGCTCGGTGGCCCGTTTGCCGCCGCTCCCCGCCGTAACTCTCACACCGTCTGTCTCAGGTTGATGCACTGCTCCCAGATGTGGATGTTCGTGCCTCTGCAGTTATTTTGTTAGTAAAACTGAGTTAATTAGAAGCAACGATCTCAGTAATACGTGTGAGTGTGTAACATCTTCAGGGCTAGTGATGAAATGTGGAGAGATTGCACGTTCGACAGCTGGGCCTTTTTACATTTCCATATATCTTTACTCGCTCGTCTTGCTGAGCAACAGCAAACCTCTCCCTCTCTCTTGTTTCCTCTCGCTGTCTTTCATTGTGGTCCAGCACATTGATGTTACAGATATGAATCCCTATCCGGCAGCAATCCGCCTGATCTCCAGTTTGATACATCACAAGCAGCGACTCTCTCTTTTCTCATTCCAGCAGCAATAAAATACAATATTCCCTTTAACATGCCCGCAGACACTTTTTCTGCCCTTCATGTGATATTTGGCAGATGAAGCCAATCTTTATTCCCATAAAGTGCGAGTTCTAGAGTTGTTCCTCCTTATTTCCTGCAGAGTACTGAATGTTATCCATTGAGAAATCAGAATATTTCCTCAAATCAATGTTATGTCATACCTGATCTGCAGCTAATGGACCATGGGTCTTTGTACCTCATCGGGCAATGGAAGTTATCATTTGATTAGTATTTTCTCAACTTCCAACAGGCAGGATTTCTTAAATGTGGAGCCTGTTGTGTCTGTTGGAGATCTCAGTCTTTAGATGCAGGACAAATACCCAATAGCCTCAGCTAATGATGCGTCGATCTCTTCAGAAAGGAATCCTCCAGGAAAGCCTGGTTAATTGCCCTGAGGCCCGTTCTGGTTGTAAGTTTACAGAAAGAACAAAAGGATCTAAGGAGGCGGCTCTCATGACCGAATCAGGGATCTCGTAATCTCCGGCGCAAGGAAAGCGGAAACTCTCCCTCTGGTGGGAAAATGAGAAACCAGAGTCCCGTCTTTGTTAGCTGCTGCTCTCCGACCCCGGCTGATGAAACCGAGGTTTGAATTTCCTAATGAGAAATCGATGGGAGCGAGGCAGGAACCCCAAGGCCCCCCTGGCCTTGTTCCTCCATTTATCCAGCTCTTGACTTTCCCTTCAGCTTCTTAAAGCTTTCCTCCCATAGTGATAAACATCTTCCGATTTTCGAAATATACTTATTTTTCAGCCAAAGAAGCCACAGCCCTATAAGGGGTTGCCAGTGTAGGTGTTTACGTCTGTGAGCTTGAAATCTGTGTTTACTATATGTCTGAGCGTAGCTGGGATGATGATCCGTCGATCTGAACCCCGCTCTCTGATGTATTCCTGGCCTGAAAGCTCAATGTTTCTCGAGAGAAAAAACTGCTTTTACTGGAACAAATCAGCAGCCTGGGAGGGAGGGAACTGTCAACAGAAACGCTTCTTGTCCTCGCATCTCAACCTCTTCAGCTCTTAGCTCGTCTTTAGCGATCAAACCATGCAAAAAGGAAAAGTGTCCGGAACATTTGTGTTTGACAGATCTGAGTTGAAACAGCTCTAGGTTGACAAACAAATTTAATATCCACCTCATGCTGCAACACTGTCTGCAGGACTCACTAATTAATTATAGATTCTACAACCCTGACCCTATGAACAGTTTCTTCTTTCTTGTCTTCTCTCCAGGTAAGCCATGATTCCCTCCTTCCCTGCCTAACAAATGTGGCTGCGGACGCTTCCCTGCAGCAGTCATGAGTAATGTATGGCTTATTTATCATGATTCAAGCTAATTATGGATGAACGTTTTGTGCCATTATTCAACAAACACCGCTGGTTCGTGATTGTGTTTATGGTTGATTGGAATCAAATTAAATCCCTGTTTGCTGCTAGATGACGAACGTGGAAGAGGAATGATTAGTGGAAGGCTCTCTGTCTTCTTTCATGCAAAGCTGAGGATTAGGTCATTTCCTTTTTTTATGGGGATTAAATGCTTTTCAATGAACTGAGAATTTGGCAGCATTAAAGCCAGAATAGGTATAAATTTGCTTTAAATGATCATAAAGAGTGGCTCTGTTGGCATTCATTAACACTGTATGTAAAAATGTTAGAAAAAGCGGAGGTCATATCCAGCTGATGGTCGATAATATAAACCACAGAGAGTTTGCTAAGATAAAAAGCCGAGGCTTAGCAGTGGTTATATACATATGTCATTACTATAACACAAATGAACCAGATGATTTCAATGCTGCATGTTTCACTGCCTGAGAAATTTTCAAAGATGAAAAGTCACTATTATCACTACTACATCTGTTAAAACAAAATCGCATAATGATGCAGAGTCGAATATTCCTGTGGTCATTTCTGGCTTGTTTAAGAAAAAATACATTGCATGTTGTTGTTGCAACATTTTTGCCTTTTGCTTCACATTCCTGTGGTTGCAATGCTTTTTTTCTGATGTATGTGTTGTAGTTTGCAACATTCATATGTTTGCAATGCGTTTCCCCATCTTGCTGCATGTTTGCACCAGACGGCAAGTATCACTCGTATGGGTCCCCTTTCTTACTGCGAACAGGATAGGCTACTGTTTATTTCACCGTTCTATGAAATAGTTGGTAATACTTGCTGGTATTATCGTTTTAATAAGTTACTTGAAACCTTGCTTATTTTCACATTAGACATGTGAAATAAATAACTCTTGATATTTCTTCTTCAAAAATATCATTAATCGTTAGTCACGATAACTCTTATACATTACTTTAAAGTTTGTTTATTTTGCTACTATACCATTAATATATGGTAAATACTATGTTAACCATGTTTTGTATGTCTTCTTTTGTTGTTGTTTTTGCATATTTCTGTTTTAATGTAAAGCCCTTTGGCTATCATAGCGGTTTTTGAAAAGTGGTATAAAAATAAAGTTAGTGGATTGATAATGAAATCCATAAATATTTGAGACCTCCTCTAAAAACTCTTATAACTTTCAATTTCAATAAGTATATGAAAACATACCTTAATGTGCATTAATACGCTCAGTGGAAACTTTGCCACACAAACTAATGTCTGTTCTTTCTGATCTTCTGTCTTGAATGGCTGCTTTGTTGACGTCAGCCAATAGCGTGTCAAGTAGCATTGTTTCCAGATATTGCAGCTTCCCAAGGTGCAATTTTATTGGGATATTTTAGAAATGCTTTACGAAAAACTCCACAGGCTGATTTTGCGTGATTATGTGGAGTTACGTTCCACAGAAAAATATGTGAATGCTGAACCACAAACTCGTATGGGTCCACTTTCGATTAATAAGAGAGGTCGGTGAACTGCTCTCCTACAGCAGCATTTTACAGTGTCTAAAAACTCGTTGTACTTTTAGACTCTTGTAAGATCGCCAGTTAACACATTTTATCTTTATTTAACAGGGGAAGGTTTGTGGGAGGGCTGGAATACCGACCTGACCAGGCGGTTTTTAAAGGCTGCCTTAAGTCCACAGTTAGCAAAGCAACAACCCTGGGGTTCCAGACCAGTCACTAAATAATACCTGGCTTAGAGTTAATGGATGTAGTCTGTGAGAAAACTGATTCAAATCTGACCTGTCTCTGGTATTTTAATGTGAAAAAAATTCAGCTTAAACTGTGTTACACCTTGAAATGAGTTAAAAAATATAGCAGTGTACAGAATACAGGTAATGTATAATTAAATTTTTTCACGGGGTAAAACATTTGCAAACTATTTCATCATGTTTTTTTTTTTTCTTTTTTTACATTGACAGGGTAAACATCAGTCCTAAAGCAGCATCTGGTAAAAACCAGAAAACCACCAGTCAGATTCCTGGCACGTGCAGCGACATTCCTACTAATTGACCCAAAAGAATGTTTTGGGTTTTTTTTATTAATTCTTTTTTTCCTCCAACATTTCCCAAACAGTAATCACGCCAGTCAAAAACACGCACTTTATATGACAAACACATGGACCTGTTTCCATATTCCTCAGCAAATGGACTGACCCACGTCCTCCTCATGTTTCCATCAGCAATTAATTAATACCTGACAAACATTTAAACCTTGCTGCTGCCTCTGATTTTTTATTTATTTTTTTGCCTAATTGCCGAGCCGTTCGACTTGATGGATGCGTGCACGGGCACACCGAGGCATTGCTCGCTGTAATTTTACCGACAGCTGCTGCGTGGTTTATTTGGAGGTGATTAAATACTCAGAAAGAAGCGACAGCTCCGGCCCGAAGTCTCGATGCGCCGCGAAGCTCCCGGCTGATCTGAGTGAGTCTCAGAGTTTTGAACGAGTCCTCAGCGGAGATGTTCATCTAAATAGTTCCTCTCTTAACGTTCACTGCACCACTTCGGTATCTAATGAGGCTCCCAGCTACATTTTGTAGCTGGAGCAATTTCTCTTCAGTTTTTTTTGAATATTTGGGAACCTATAAAGAATTTCTTCTTTTTTTTTTTTTTCTACCATGCCAGGTTGCAGCTACTTCCTTTCGCCCGATCTACACAGGTTATCATTTAAAATTACAAGAGACGAGCTCAAGCCAAGCCACGCTTTCATGTGTACTTAAAAAAAAAAAAGTATGTGTAAACACATCGCCTGCAGAGCAGCTGAAACTGAGAGAATAACTAAGCGGAATATTTAATTCATACGCCGACTTTACCAGCAGTCTTTGAACATCGCTTTGTAGCTCTCGAATGGAGACGCGCCAACCCTGAGCTTGTGGCCGATGAGTGCTTCTCAATGCCAGAGTGGCTTTTTCTTTCCAGTTTGCTCCTCTGAATTGACTGTAAGTGCACATTGTGTTTTCTTTTTGCCTGCAGGCTCTAAAGACCGCAGTCCCTCAGACACAGCTGACAGCAAAAAGTGTTCAGATTACAACATTTTTACGTGCTTTTTTTCCCCTCTTCAGGTATGCGCCTCACTGAGGCTCGCGCCACGCCTCCGGGGAGGGCAGTTATTCTCATTCAGCCGGGGTTACAGATCTGGGCCAGGATCGAGCATCTGACCGAGTTGAAAAGCGATCCCCTTTGGTTGTTTTCTGGTCCAGTGTTTCTGCAGCTTTTATGCTTTGTTTCTGCTAGATTTGTTGGTTCCATAACTTTAGAGTTATCGCCCTCTCGAGGTCAGTTTTATTGTCAAAAAAGCTGTAAAGATGACTTCTTGAGCTCAGTGATGTAACCGTACATCTGCAAAGATGAGTTATTGGTCCATCTAAAGGTTTTTGATAGTCTTGGTGAGAAAGTATTTCAGTGAATAATCAAAGATGGTTGCATTCTCATGGATGAATTAATTTTGTTGTCTATCTTCTGAAGATTTGAAAACATTTTCTTTCTGTAGTCATTATTACATTCCTAACTAATGGAAAGTTGTGACGCTATCAAAACGGATTTTGTTAATGCCAATCTTTCAGACTGATAATTGAGTACCAGTGAATGGAGGCCATTAATGGAGGCTTTTAACTGTGTGTAGTGGTAAATCTGCTACTGCACTGTTTGCTATCTGTCCCTGTATGCTAGCGTCTTAAAAAATATGTAACGTTCGTTTAAATTCGAGGATATAAAGTGGATTTTTGTGGAACGTCAAGTCTTGTCACGTGTTTGAAAACCAGACACTCTTCTGATGCCTTCCTGTTGTGAATAGTGTATGTGTATTGGCATCAAGTGTGTGGAAGTCAGTGTGTTGCTGGATCAGGATATTAACTTTTAGTTTTCTGTCAGTTAATGACCTTTAGGCGCCCCCTAGTGGTCAGATAATTATTACCTGAACTAATCACTGAATAGACCAACCTTGAATTTCACTGTTAGTTTCATGCAGGATGAAACTGCATGATTTTGCTCTGCAGCAAAATCAAAGATCATCACATCTTCGGTTTTTAACAGATATATGTTGGGATATTTGAATAGCAGTTGTTCAAATATGCTCGGAACAAGACACTCGAACGCGAGTCCTCTTGAAGTCCATTTCCAGAAACATTCCGGACAGAATCCGTGTGATCTTTAGACAATCCTGGGCGGACGTCAGCCGTTCCCAAACAGCTCAGAGATGCGGACGGGACGAAGGAGGCATCAAAGAAGAGAAAAATCAATTCCAAGTCTCTGCTTTGCCTATGGTGAGGAAACATTTTCATACGCTAGCGTACCAGCAGGGGCATGGACATGTTTTACTGCGTACTTCCATAAGACCCTTGTCTTCTCAACACTCATAACTGAAATCCTGGATCAAATCTTTGAACTACATTAAATAAATGTAGCAGATGAACTCAGCCGTTTAATCTGTATTTTAGTTTCATCTCCTTGTTGCTGGTTTTAATCAAATACAGTGGAAGGAAACCAGAATTTGCTCTGAATTACTAACATTTCCATATTTTTAAGCTGTCTGATTTTTGTAGATCATTTCATGAAGTTAATTACAACTCTTCCTAGCAGACACTAAGCCCAAATTAAATGAAAATCCTGCCGTATGGTATGCTTACTTTTGTTTTAAATATTTGCCACAAATAACATCTTCTTTGAGAGCTTGAACCTCTGTCATGAATGTTTAATGATGGTGATTCATGCTGTATATATGATGTTTGCGAGCCTTCGGCATCAAACACAGGCTCTCCTTCATGAATCTCTGGATTACCACAGATTTTTCTCTCCCCCAGCCCTCCCTTTCGTCTTCTGAACGAAGTCCGCAGAGATAAAGATGCAGAAATTCTGCAGACTGCAGAACTAGTGCACATGTTTCATTTCCGAGAGGCTTTGCGATGCAGCGACTAAGATGCGGGGATTTTTAATAGTTTATGACTTTTTAGGATTGAATCCGTGAGGACGTGGTGCGGCTTTTATTGCAGAATGTGGGGGATCAATTTGAGGGAAAAGTCTTGGAACAACACATCCCCCTTTTGTAGTTATAGGCTTAACAAATACAGAATCTTGTAGTCACATGTCTAAATGTAAATGTTCTTCAGGTGAACGATGAGACCAAAACTGGACTTTCTGGATTTCATGCAGAATCCTTTTCCAGGAACACATCATCCTGCGGTAAAGCATGGTGGTGGCAGCATCATGATGTTTACAACCATCATAGTACTGACTTCAAATGGATCTCCTGTCACTTCATAATTATTCACTACTTTGTGTTTGTTTGTAGATCTGCCACAATAATGCATTTTGTGGGACGATAAATTCTCCCAGAAATTATCGCGGTAAATGATAATATCGTTGCTTTGGGACCATTTTCAAGTGCTATATTGACATTGGTGTAATCATGCAGGCGTTCCTTCTCAAAAAAAATTTATTTTGCACTGTGCAATAGATAAATATCCAGAATAAACTCCAATAACCAAAAGAAATCAAAAGCACTCACAACCAAAACCGTAAATAAAATGGATTATAATGTCTGTAAACAATATTCCCCTTTCAAAAATATTAATCAGAATGGAAATGGTCAAAGTCACTTCAATTTATCATGTGTTTCATTGATCAATTGCATATTTGTCTCACATAGAACCCCAATAAAACACATTTGAGTCTTTAGGATGGAAATCTTGTGGAAAAGGCTTCAGGAGGCATAAAACCAACTTAATCATCCTCAGACCTGAATCATCAGATAGGGAGGTTTTCCTATCGTTCTCCTGCTTTTGAACTACGGTGTCTGAAATAATCGAATCTTGACAATAACCGTTTATGTCTTAAATCTTTTGAATAGTTGTAAAACATGCTGTACATTTTCACAAAAACCGGTGGAAATAGGTTTTTAAAAAATCCTGTTTGCTTCGTTGAAAACGCATTTGGCGAAAACATGTCAAGCATGTTCGTGCTCTCAAAGAAGTGCTTGCCGATTCTCTTTGAGCCTCCGATGACCCCTCATCGCGCCTCCAAACTACACACACACACACACACACACACACACACAAATGATGTTTTTGTGGTTCGTTACCCCAAAGCTTCCGTATAAAATATAAAAGATGTCCCCCATGACGCCGCCACTCGGAGCCATGTCTAGAAATCAAAACACATCAAGGAGCAAAATCCCATGTTCCAACCGCTTGGTAGTTTCACAGAAATCAAGAGCGGCACGCTTCAGATATAACAAAAAAAAAAAGGGGGGGGGATATATTTCCTGTTTCTGACAGTTGCAGCGTGGTGTACATTAATTCAAAGCCAAAGAGAGGAAGAGCAGGATTTAAAGCTCCAGCCCCAACATAATAAAGGATTGAAGTATGAGGAGTACAGATGCTGGAAAGAGAGAGAGAGAAAGAGAAAAAAGATGCAAGACGGAGTAAAAAGGAGAGAAATAATACGAAAGAAGACATTTTTTTACTGTTCTCATTCTATCCTAATGTAAGGCTGCCGTAGCAAAGAGGAACACGGCGCGTGTGGAGAATGGCTGATGAGCCCTCAGTCAGGGTTGCACAGGCAGATTCCTCGACTCAAACCAGGAATGTTGGGAAAAGCATCAGTTTGAGGGTGACAGCGGTGAACTTTTGACCCCTGCTTCCAGCAATGGGCTCTGTGAGAGATTAGAGGGACCCATAAATCCTCTTCCCACTGGGTGAAATACTCCCAAGGAGTGGACTTCTAAATCATTCTACATCAACATTAGTGTTTTTTTTCAATCTTAATTGCATAATACAATGTATTTTATGATTTAAATAGACTTCTTCGACTTCTTCAGCTGGGTAAACTCAACTTCCTGCTAATTTGACAATCTGATGCGAAACGTATTCCAACACTTACTGTCAGATTCATTCGTCTAATGATTATCTCACCATTTTGGGGCCACTAAAACGCAGAGAGACTGTTACTTGATCCTTTCATGGACGGCATGCAGAAGCAACATCCCTGGTCATGACTCAGCGGAACACTGTGAATTTCAGCATAGCCACATTTTTCATCTGTAACAACACATGCTTCTAAACATGGCAGTTGTGGTGGCGTTGTTATTATTATTGTCTTTGTGGTTTGAATCATTAAGATAATTTTTTTTCCCCACATAATACTGTCTGCATGGTTGCAAAATTTTAGAGGTTTTAAAAAATTTGGTGAGCACAGACGTCGTGTACCGGGGCGTTGTTTCTGAAATGATGATGCTTGACAGTGTCGTTATGGCTTTTCCAAACTGATAGATGCCAATAAATGTATTCATCTTTTGCTCCTGTGTTTCTTGAGACGTGTTGCTGTGAGATTTTGTACACTACTTCATGTCGTGGAACGGATCCTGCTTGAATGATTTCTTGATTCTAGCGTGTTTAAGCTGGGCAGTGGGGAGGTAAAGCCTGCATCCTCTCACAGACGCACTCATAAATAAAAGCCGCCGTACTATTTTTGTGACGTTTCAAAAGCCCAGTTTCGTCTTTATCTGCCGGTTTGAATACACACACATTTTCAGCAGATCCCCTTTTCTCTCTCCTCCTCTCCCTCTCTTCTCCGCCTCGGATGCTTTCCTCCCCAGTGGACGTCCGCTACATCCGCTCATAAAAGAACAAGTGTGCCTGTCCGTATCTTTGACAGCCCCAGCCCAGACCCACAGACAGCGCTACACTTGTCACGTTCGCCTCACTTGATGCAGTCCCCCGTTGCAGATAGCTCTAAAAGTGTTTTCCCCCCTCTAACCTCCCGAAACACACAAAGACACATTGGCTCATTCCGCTGCAGTAAAACCAAACGTTTCACTCAAAGCCACATGATTTGAACTGCCTGATATGTGGGAAGTAGGTAAATTTTGGCGGGGGAAGTGAGTGTTTGTGCTATAACTTCACATTTCTTGTCAAGGGAGACTGAAGCAGACGTGTGATGTGCCAGCCATGCCCATCGCCTCTTTTTCCATCTTTTTTTCCTTTCCACTTCTTCACAGCCTTAACTGTGGAGTGATGAACGCCCCCTCTCCCCCTCTCTAATGTCTCTCTGTCTTAGCCTTCACTGCTCCTCAGCACCATAATAATCGCCGCCTTCCCTCACTCAGCCCCTTCTCCTTTGCAAGGTCACTCCTCTCCCTTTGTGTTACCTCCAGAGTCGCACTCAGAAAGCCTCATTCCCCGTCAGTTATGAGGCTTTTGTAAATATTTAGTGCAGGCATTTGCAAGCGCACCTCATCATTTTCATTCACTATATAATTCACTGGAGGATTAACGTGCGGTTGGATCGTGTCCTTGATGCGGAGATACAGCGGGGCTGTGAATTTTTTAACACTCAAGTCACAATAAATACACCAGCAGCCCGACTCTGTGCTGGGTTTGCAGCCATTTTTAATTGGCAGAATTACAGACTTCTCCTCTATCACTAAATGCAGCTCTGTTCATTGAAGTGGAGATATGAGGTTGAGCAGAGTGTCTTTTTGTGGTTTTATTTTTCTTTCTTATGGGAAACCTATCTCCTCCACACATAATTTGTTTTGTTTGTGTGAGTGAGTTTGGTATTATATTGCTTTAGTGTGGTTCAATAGTTTACATCCACTCATCATGGGCATTATTATCATTAATTGTGAGCAAATGCTGCATAAAGTATTGACTCACCTCTGCTGGTTATTGGATTCCATGGCCACAAACGCTTGAACTGATTGCTCTCTGAAGTTCAGTACAACCAAAATGGAAGCAACTTGGCACCATAGCAACATATACCCAGAGTTGTTCACAGAGGGTAGCCGGCTTTCTAGAGAGTCAACAGCTAAAGACTTCCAAACTACCGGTTAGCTCAAAGCTCAACCGTGGCTCAGCAGGTTGCAATCTTGCAATTGGAAGGTTGTAGGTTTGATTCCAGCTACCTCCTGTCACATGTTGATGTGCCGCTGGGCAATGTACTCAACCCCAAGTTGTCTATCGATCTTCTTATCAGTGTTTGTAAGTAAGTGTGATTGGAATTCACTGGTCAGTGTGATGCTATACAAGTTCAGTCCATTTGCCAAAGAGTGGATCAGTCATTTATTGAACACTGTGGACTAAGAATAGAATGTCACTGATGTTCATCTGTGTCCAAAAGCAATTTTTTGCTTCTCTTTAATGATTTTGGTGCTCTATCATCTTCCAGTTCATGATATGCTTGAGTCTTGATGGGGTCAAATAGTTGAAACTGGTGATCCAGAAGTGCCAACTTTGTATTATTTTGAAAATTATGACAGTATAATGCAAAGTTGGCACTTTTAATGGATTTTCAGTGCAACTTTTAGAGCAACTTTGCATTAAAAGTGTCATTATTTACCGACTGACACATAATGACAACAGTCATAGACATTCATAAAGACTCCATGTTCATAACAGGTGTTATGCCATGTTTATGACAACATCATGTCAGTCGTATGCACACCCCGTCAAATAAAGTGTTACCAAAATTGGTAGTTTTGTGGACAAAACGGGAGACTTGACAGTCGTGGTCTAAACTCCTGAAAAGTTTAATGTTTTGCTCTCGGCTGTAGAGATGGGAAAGTTAGCAACCTAGCAAGCAGCCCAGCATTTGGTAGGTTTGAACTAACTAGCTAGTTAGTTAGCTAGTTAGAAGCTAATATACCTTGACGGGACATTAGCCTCGATGTCAGCTTCTCCAAAAGCAATTGCACCAAAAATCTAAAAAAAATGGCAGTCAATTACTTCCCAGCTAGTGGTGACTACTGGGTTGGTAATCGGCTTAAAGTTCTCTTGAGAAATTAAACGTGTTTTTTATTATTTTTGTTTCCCATTAAACAATGTTTGGGTCTTGCTGTTAAAATATCTGGTCTTATGAGCAAAGTTAGGTTTCCATAGTGAAGATCCTGGATGCTAGATAGAAATCTTGTGAAAGTTTGTTTTCTGTGACAACTCTTATCACATTTAGGTGTTAGCATGTGTGTGTTAATGCATGTGTGCAATTTATTTTATCCATTTATTTGCACTATTCATCATCTGCAAACATAATAAATAATCTTAGAAACATTTCAAACACTACGTGTTTGCCCTACATGGTATTGCAGAATGCAGCTTCTGCTTCGCTGTGTGTGTCCGCGCAGCTGTTTTCGTGGCGTTCTTTGCCAGTGGCCTAATGCAAGTTCACGGAGGCTCAATAAACTGCATGGCAAGCTGTGTCAAGCTGAGTGCTCTCAGCGAGTACAAGAGATTGGTTGATAGATAGATTTCACACTCTGGTGGGTTGAATTTCATGTAGGCTTCACACTAGCTTTGGCGTTTTGTAAAGGAGCGTAACAGGTGATTATTCCACTTGGGTTTGTTGGGAGAGAGAGGGAGTTTTGGCTGGCGGTGAGAAAGAAAATAGAGTAAGACGTACTGTCAGTATAGATTCTCATGGAGAAGGCAAACTAATCCATCAATAAAATCTTGTGTAAAAGCATCAAAGTGGTATTTTTGAGCACTTTCAGGGTTCTCATTTCTGCTCTATCGTCTTCGTCAGCAGCACTGTCCGTCTGCGCCTGCCGTTACCCTCAAAGCAATTAGCTCCAGAGCTGAGACCAACCCATTATAAAAACGCCTCAGCCCGGTCGAGTTTGATGGATTATGTGGAGCGGGTGACCAGCGGTCCGAGTGTTGCGGTCCGCGTTGATTGACAGGTGACACGGGCGCTGGGGACTCAACATCCAGACTCACTGGTTTCATCCGTCCAACTTCCCCAAGGATGGAGGCCTGATAGAAGAAGTCAGAGTTGCAGAGACACTTTCTAATTGGCAGCGGGTGATAGGTGGATGACTGCCGTCTCTCATACATTAAAGTGTATTTAAACACGTTTCCAGACTGGAAAGGTCAGCCGCACATGGACGAAAAGGCGAAGGTAGACACACACACATGCACTGTGATATTTCAGCAGACATCTGACGCTCTGATTTCAGCTGGGGACACACACACTCAGAAGATGAATGACAGGGTTGGGCAGCTTTGGGCACAGTTGATGTGTTAAAGTTGTTTCTTGGAGTCTGAAATTCCCCCATATACAACTGGAACAGACAAGCGGCAAAGAGCTGTTACTCCCGCTGCTCCCTCTGGACTCTCTGCCTGTCTTTCTATTGCTTTCTAACTTTCTTCAGCAGAGTCTCATTCTTCTTCGTGTTCTCCTTGAAAATCCATCATAAAAGCCTTCAAACTCGTTCGTTCAATCTCCAGAGCGAGCTGGATGTGGCGATTTCTGCGCTGAGGCCGAGTCAGCCCAGCTCACGTTTCCCAGCCCAGCGTTTTACAGAAAGCCGCATTTCAACAAACAACGTATGTAAAAGCTCTAAAGGCAGCTGACCATAGGAAAGAAAAAGTAAAATATTATGAGCATTGAAACATATTTAACTTTACAATAACACAAGTTTGGTTTGACATTTACTTTGACATCATCATTTTTCATTCATTTCACAGAACTGTAAATAAAAACGTCCATCTGCCTGGATCAGAATTACTGGACCGTCTCTTTTGGTTGGAGGATATCCCGTTTTTATTTTAGATTTTTACCATGAGATATTTGGCACAGAATTTGCTTTTCCCCACGTGAAATATTCAGAAACATTTTCATTTCATTTCAAACCCCAATTCTCATCCATCGTAATCATCAAGTAGGTTCCAACTCGTTAATATGATGATTAGAAGGAAGCGGATGTAGGTTGGATTCTTCCGGCACGCTTTAAAATGTCCGATGGCATTGTTTTGTTCTTCATTACTGTAGTAAATTTAGGATTTTGGAAAGTGGAAAGTACAAAGGGATTGTAACGTCCTTCCATTGTGATTATGGCCTGTAAAATGTGTTGCGTTCATAAAACGGGCAATAAACAATACCCAATAATGAGGATGCACCTGCTAGGGGGGAAACTCTCGGCATCACAACTTTTTGGTAATGATGCATAAAAGGCCTTCCGCTGGAGACAAATTAACACTATCATAAGCATATCTGTTAAATAAAATTATAATATCTCACAGTTTTCTATTTCCTGCTACTCTTTTTATATTTACTGTAAATATAAAAAGCAGTCTGAAGCTGTGTTTACAGCTTCAGACCTTGTGCCCCGGCCTGTTTGAGCATCAGCTGCACCTTGGAGCCCCGATTCATTCCTGCTGACACCACGCATGGCGCTGTGCTGCACAGTCGCACATACACACCTCCACGCAAACACGCTCCAGTCAGCCTCTGCTGGGGGAAACCCGTGTTTTTTCTGTTTCTTCCGTCTTGTCAGTGCTCCATCTTCACTTGCACTGCAATTCGGTTTGGTCCCGACTTCAAACAGGCCTGCCTGCACAGCCACAAAGACGCAAAGTGTCACTGCATGAAAGAGGGGAAAACTCACAGCAGAAGACTCACTTAATCTCTGCGACGGAGTGACACGTTCTCTGCACACTGTTTAATTTGTGTGCGTTCGTACGGATTGTATTCGCTTGCAGCAATTCCAAATGGGACAAACATGAAAATTCTGAATCTATATTAGATGTTTGTCGCTGGAGTGTAGATTTCCGCGCGCGCGTCTCGTCTCGTCTTCCCCTCCGGCCCTGTGAGTGTCTGGGGCCCCAGATGCCGCTGCATTGGAGCCCCACCGGGCCCCCGTCGTCAGCACTCCTGTCTGCCTCGGCTGCTGCTCTAGCCGGCGCACGGCGTCACCTCGGGGACGCTCTCGCAAAGAGGGGCGCCTAATGAATGTGGAAAATGAGAATACCAGTTTGATGAACTCTGTTACTCAATTAGCGCAATTAATTTTCCTGTGGCGCCGCTGAGCAAAATGGAGTCACGGATGATTGAGTCACTGTTTCACTATCTTATTTTAGTTTTAGGCGGCTCTGCTTGTGAGAGCGAATGTGCTGAGGAGAGAGGCAGTGAGGAAAAGAGAATTTTATAGAGAATCTCATTTTGTTTGTGAGGGTGGGGGAAAAAAAAACGATATTGTATTCTTGCCTGTTCGCTGCACAAGACTAGCTTTAGCCTTATCTCCTCTAAGCTAATACTTTTCACGTCTGATTTAGCCTGGACTGAATTACAAATCGAAAAAGCTAATCTGAAATAGAGAAGGAAACAAATCACTGATTTACTCTGATGAGATAAAAAAAAAGGGGGGGGCGAATGGGTGATGTAAAAACATCTTTAATATGATCAAAACATGACAAATGAATAGGAACTGTGTCTTCAAAGATAAACATAGGAAAAAATCCAGAATGGAAATATGAATCTGTCTACTTTCTTAACAGTGTAACCTAAAGTCTAACAACATTCTAAAGATACAACTAAAGATAAGAAACACACTATTTTCTTAGAAATTGATATGCATTTTTTTTTTTACATATTAATAGTTTGCACAAATATGGTTTCAAGATATTCTTCTAAAATACTTAAAATCCTGCCGCTTGGAGAAAATATGCAAGCCTTAGCATACCAAAGTTATCATAATAATCGGTTTCAAACGAGGCTTGTGAAAACTTTGGAAACACATTTTGTAAGTATCGTATTTGAAATCTCCAGGCTGATGCAACAAACTGCTCAACAGTTTTAATTGAAGTGGATCATTACGGTGCTTGAGCAATTTTAATGATTCTCAAAACTGCATCAATTACGTGTGGGTTATTAGCATGCTAACAAAAAGTGTTAAATTCCTGAAATAGACCACTTCTTAAACCAATTTATTGATGAACTGAACTTGACTGCATTGTTTGAAAACAAGAATCGATTGGCTGATATGATTAGACTGAGTTGATTTGTTTTTTGGGGATTTTGTTTATAAATGAGCATCTTTGCTGCTATAAAACATATTTTGCTCCTGATATGTAAAACTGTTAGGGTGATTATGAGAGACAAAATTGTTGGGTCAACTTTGCAATCACTTGGTCATTCTTTTTATTATTATTTAAAGAAAATCCTAAAATCATAAGCTAGGTGTCAATGTTAGCATTTCCAGTAGCATCTTAACAAAGTCTATCTAACATTAGCATGCTATTTAGTTCATTTTCTGACTGGTAAATGAACTAAATAGTTAGCCCCTAGCACGTTAGAGCTAACATAAACAGGGGCACAACTGCTTATGTGCCCCTGTTTAAATCATGCAGCTTTAAACAGGGGCACTTGTAAAATTGTAGCTAGTTTTACAATCACAACTAGCTGCAGTTGCATCATTAGCAAGGACATTTTGACATTAGCCTTAGCATTAGAGCATTTTTGTTAGTGGACTTGTGATTGTATAGCAAAAGTTCTGAAATGCTGGATCATTTTCCACGTAATTTTTCAAATCTTCAGGTCGGCGACGAGCTGCCTAACGGTACAGTCAGATGGAGCATATCTGTCTGGACACTTAGCATCATTAGCATTAGGATGCTCAGTCAGTTGTCATTGAACATTTTATTTTTGAGCAACGTTGTACAACATGCAGCGACCTTTTGTTCACTTTATTTTCTGAAATATACCTTGTTGCTTAAAAGCCATTTTTTCAATATAAGAACTATTTAAAAAAAAATATATATATATATATATATTTAAGTGATAAATTGTAAATAGACAACATAAATGATTAACTCTTTAAACTGCATACCTGCTGCTACTTGCATAAAACGTTATTAATCTGTGCGTAATATCTAACTAATGTATAATTAGCTGTATGTTTTGTGCAAAACTTACTGCGGTTATAGATTTTAATTCATAAAAACTAGAAAAATGTATATATATATTTATTTATTTATTTATTTTACCCCCCACACCCCCCACGATTCGGATGGCCCAATCAGTGTTGAAGTCAGTGTTTTTGCTGAAGCCATTTGGCCTGAGCAGCTTCGAGTCACCCTCAGACCTGTTACCATGCAACCACGTCAAAGTGCTTGGCATCGCGGGGCCGTCATGCGGGCACCCGGCACGCCTGCAGATGGTGGGGCGGTCAGAACAGGCTGCGAGAGTGCTCCCCTTCAGCGTTTCAGCTCGCACACACGTCGACACGCGCGCGGCCCTGCCGGCCGTTGTTCCGCGCGCCAACAGCCAAGCCGGCTCAACTCCCACTCCGCTCTTCGACGGTCTAATTATTGCGACTCGTGCTGGAAGCTATTAGTCAAGCCTGTTTACTGGCAACTTTGTCAGTTTTTTTGCAGGTAGACAAAGAGTCAGCACGGTTTAAATCCTGAACGCTCGCCAGGATGGTGATTATTGTGATACTAACTAATTGCAAATTCATCTATACCTCGCCACATATCAGGCTGGAAGCAACTTAAACAAACATGGCTTTGAGTGACAGGTGGATGCTTCTAGGAGCCAGCATGGCGGCAGTTGGCAGGCAGCGGTGACAGTCGTCCTGCTGCCACACAAGCTGCTCATGCTGCTGAAACTGCTGCCTTGTCCAGGCTGGTCAGCCCTCCCCGCTCCTTACATGCTCCTCCACCCATTGATCAATCCGTGCATCGTCTTCCTTCTCCCACTGACCTTCACTTGTGCCTTCCTTCTTTTAGTTTATTTATTTATATAGTAAATTTTTAGAACAATTCTAAAAGGAACTGCTAAATAAATAAACCATCTGAGGATTTATGGGCGAGGATACGATATTTTGTTGTAAAGCAGCATACTATCTTTAATGTTACTGAGAACAAATGAAAAGAAGGCGTGATGAGAAACAGATGGGGATCTTTTAATGAGGTGGATAACCTGCGTTTCAAGAGTCTAGGTGCAGCTTTTCCACAACAATTGGTCTCATTTTTTTTTCTTTCATGAATAACTTACAGCCACCCTGGGCCAGCACACTCCTGGCCAAGGATAAAATGTCAGCTATAATGTTTGTGTGAGTCTGTTATTGGATATTGTTTTTATTGTTACAAGGTTGCTGATGGCTGTCTCTGGCAGCTCTGTATTGCTGAATGGGGCATAAGCTGAAATTGCATGTTTGGCTGGAGCAACGGCGTGTCCCTCGACGGTTCAAAATGTGTGATGCACCTTTGTCTGGTAAAACTTTGGTAAAATAAAGTTTTATCAATAAAATTAAATCAAATCATAATTCTTGTATACCATTGCTTCCTGATATTACAGATATTTTGAGTTAATAAAGTTTACCTATAGTGCACATTTTTTGAATTTTACTCAAAAATCTAACCACATCTATGTATCTGTATGTATGCACTGTACTGCTTTGGCAATTAGGTATAGACATTTACATTTTCTGGTGTAAATGTACAATGATTGACTTGCTGATCGGTCTATCTACTGATCTCTTGATTGGTTGGAATGTCGGAAAATTAGCAATTTGTTTGGATTTTCAATGGATGATATCATATTTAGCACTTAGTTACATCGACTGGTTGGTATATTGGTTACTACGCAGGTTAAGGAGCATCAGTTTGTTGTTTAGATTGTTGACACTGGTTTCTAGTTTTTTGTGCATTTTTAATTACTTCTTTCATTAATTAGAGTTTACATTTTTTTACATTTGGTTCTTCAGGGTTTGAGAGTACAATAAAATAAAGGAAAATTAATTCTTAAGAGTCCACTGACACTTAAAAATGGAAATGAAGAGAATTAGTCATTTTTGCCAAGTGATTTATGAAATATTTTACAGTAATCTTGTAATTTCCTAAATATGACTTTCAAAAGAAATAACAAAACTAGAAATGAACGTTAGAATTGAAAAAGACTGCAAATGTCTTGACTGAAAAATGTGAAGTTGTTTGTGTAACTTAAGGACAGGCAACATCTTTGTTTTAACCCTACAAATGGTCAAAGTGTATAGGAGGGATTGTGTCATACCACTAATCCCCTCTAGGGGGACGTTGCTCACACAGGAACCTCTAGATTTCTACAACAGCTCTACAGAATCCATACTGAATCATAAAGCCATGCAATTTGCAACTCTGTTTATGTTTAGCATTTTCTTTGCCACAGTTATATGAAGACTTAAAGTATGGTAATATTCTGCCATACCTATTACTTTGTGAATGCCACAGGTATTTCTTTTTTTTTTTTCAAGGAGATCAGTGCTCCCGATGTCATTGTCTTCTCTTGCTTTTTATCACTCCAAGTCCTTTTGCCAATCCACCTGTCCTTTATGTGTATAGCTGAGTGCGTGAGAGTGCTCAAAAAGCCTTCAGGTCCAATACTTTATAGGTCCCGGCTTATCTGTGTGATTTACAGTCTGGTGCTTGTGTGAAAGAGAGTGGCAGACAAGGTACACCATCGATCCACAGCCACCACAAGAGGAATGCTTGTGTGTGTGTATGTGTGTGTGTTGGCTGACTATTGCATTAGGACAAACTTGGCTTCTGCTGCTCAGACTGTGTCCTAATTGTCGGGCCGGAAAACCAGATGGCGACGAATTTTATGTCACCCCAGTGTCTCAGACCCTCTCACAAACATGGAGACAAACTTACATACTTATATTACAGTTCCACTTCTTCCCCCAGAAGAAATGATTTGTGTTATGCAAAGTTATTGCACTGGACCTTTGTTTTCTGGGCACAGGCGGGTTTCATTTACTGTGGCATCCTGATTTCCATTGTGTGTTGGTGCGTGAGCATGTGTGTAAGACTGAAGGTCTGTTAAGGGACGTGGTACCCGTAGGTGATGCTTTAGCGCGGTGTGAGTGCTGTATCAGACACCTCTGCTTTCCTGCAACACAACAGGGTTGCGGCTTAACGCATTTACCACCACATGCAACATTGCTCTGAGATATCCACACAAAGGCAAATTAGCACATGGAGCCATGAACCCTGCCGATATTATACAAGTGTCCCTCTTAGAGCGTTATTTGATAGAAGCAGGTCTTTTGTCCTCTCATAGAGGACGTTTGTCTACTCTGCACATGTGGACACTTAGATGGAGTCTCACCATCACCTTCAGTCTGGTAGTTTTGGTAAATACAACTTTCAATTTATTGAACTTCGAGGAGTTTGTCAAAACATAAAAGACTGAAACTCTTTTTATGCATCCGTTGTTTTCGGAGATCAAGCTGTAAAAGGTTCAGAGGTTCTTTGTACTGTAGTTCTGCCCTCTGAACTCCTCACAGCAGCATGTGCTCTGAAAACCTACAAAGGGAGCCCCATAGGGGTCATTTAAAAACTCTTAGTGGCAGATGAAGGCCAGATTTGTCTGACCGAATGTTGAGGAGCTTTTCAGTGTCACTGGGACCTCCTGTGGAGTGGCAGACCGAGGTGATGGTCCAGTTTTGTTGAAAAGGGACCTGAGTTATGACAGGTTATGACGGTGATTTACACCCACCATCATATAGCAAAAAAAAAAACTGGTGAGGATCTAGACTCTTGTGAGTTTCATGCTTTGTAAGGGGAAATGCCGTTTATGACATACTGGTATAAATGATGTGTCATGAATTCAGGCAAAGTCTGCGATTTGATCAAATCAACAAATGAGGAAGGAGAAGATTTGGGTCTGTTTCTAGCCTAGCTATGTTCAACCTTTGTAAATACCGCTGTCTATGAGCTCCAGCTAGGTTAGCAACAGACAAATGAGCTTGACTTGAACAAGTAGAAGCCATGGTTACACTGGCAAAAACAACTTGGGAAAACAATCGCAGTCACTACTCGCATTCCTCACTTCCTGTTTCCGTCATGGCTCTCATTGTGGGTAGGTGATGAGTTTCAAAGGGTTAATATTGTTTGGTTGATCAGTTGATTGGCTGGTTGACACACTGGTTGCTTGAATGATGCCTTTGTTGCTGCTAAATGCTAAAAAAACCCCCGCTGACTAATCAACAAGTTCTTCTAGTTTTGGCCCCTAAGATCATTAGCAGTGTTGAAATTGTTCTGCTTTCCTCTTCTCACCCAAATGCTTCCTTGACAATTACAGTCATGACTCAGCACATGAACTCACCAATACTGACTTGCAATATGTTTGTAAATTTGGTTGTAATAGTGAGCAATTAGCAGCAAATGACTCACGTTTTTCTTGTGTGTGTGTGTCTGCTCTACATTAAACATCTTGTGGGTTTTGAGTCACTTCAGCAATATTAGTCAGCGTGTGTGTGTCTGCAGATGTGCGTGTGTATGTTTTGGCAGCCAGCTACTGCCTTTAGTGTCAAAAGTGTTTCATTCAGAGCCAGATGAAATCCCTCCTGCTTCCACAGCAGCGATCAGACGACGCATCATGCAGTCGTCGCCGTGGGCTAACGCGCAAAAGCTCCCTCAGACGCAGGTGGATCTTTGCTGTTTTTATGTTGGCGTGTGTGTGTGTGTGTGCGTGTGCGTGTGCGTGTGTGTGTGTGTGCATAGAGTCTGAAATAGGGCGGAGGAGCTTATTACATGTCCCCAATGCTTTCTGTTTCCAACAGCAGAATCCCCTCTCGGGAAAAATCAAAAGAATGAGAATAACTTAAAACACACATTAGAAACTTTTCAAATACACGAGGCAACGACAACCAAAAAGAAGCAAGAGGAGCCATTAGATGCTTTTACAAAAACAATAAAGGTAGGGTTCTGATTGATCTGTTTGCCCTTGGATATATCAGTAAATATTTACCTGTGTAGAGCTTTTCAACAGAAAGTAGATGAAAACAGAACTTTTGATGCATTGATTAGCTAATGTTAAATTCTGACTCGGTAAAAATTGTAAAAATTAAATAAAATAAAAGGAAGCAACACTAAAAGTTGTTTTTCTTCACCAAATTTTATAGATCATTGTTTGGAAATGTTTCAGTGTATTAATGTCAGATATGGTTCATGTGAATTTGCTTGAGATTGATCTCATGTGTAGATGAAAGTTTGACCTCAACATGCAAACGGTAAAGTGGCCATTTTTGTTTCTCCTAATTAGTTTTTGTCCGTCAGCGGTTTTCCGGGCGCCTCCCTCGCGCTAGCGGAGTGTGTTCCCCCCGGAGTGTGTGAGTGTGGATAAACCTCTACACTGACAGATGTGTGAGCGTGTGTTTGTATGTCTGAGTGGCTGGCGCGTAATGACCAGTGGCAGGTAGAAAGGTGATGGATTGCCTGATTAGTGGTCTGGCTGGGCTCTCCTTACAGATGGGCTGCTGGATGTGGGCATCTGGCCTTGACATGCACACACACACGCGCACACACCCCAACACACAGCTACATGCACTCCGCTCGCTCTTTCTACACTTGTGTACCCTCATGACACGTGCATGCACAAATCCAAACATTTCTGTCTTGCTGCACCATCTGCCTGGTGTCTTCCCTTCATCTCCTCCTCGCCCTCCCTTTGCCCTTCTCTTTTAGGGTGCGTGTGTGTGCGCGCGCGAGCTCATGCTTTGCTCGTTAGTCAGTGTAATTACTAGGGAAAGGGAGCAGATTAGAGTGTTTATGCGCCAAGATGTTTACATGGGCACACACACATGCTGCCCGGATCACCAATACAACAGATTAAAGACACACACACACACTTACACCCCTACAGGCAGTGATAACAGTTGAACGTGCCGTGTGCGTGGATATCCATGACTCATGGATATACATGAGCACACTGGCATTAATGAATGTACTCTCTGATTAATGAGAATTGGATTATGTTTAAAAGTTGCATAAATTAACTTAGAATTGATTATGAGGCCCACACACAGAGCTGTGCAAAAGTTTTCAACCACTGCTCCTTTGGTTTCAAGTCTTGAACCTTTAGAAGAATAGATATGTTCTTTATTGTCCCACATTTGGGTACATTTCTGTGCAACAGGATCAAAGTGACAGTAAATAAAATATATATATGTATGAAACAAAACAGAATAAAGATAAAATGTTGGACAGTAAGGGCAACATTTGAACATAAATACTGTTTAGTGATTAAAGAGTATTTATGTTGCTTGTAATTCTAATAGCAACTAGCCACGGCAACAGTTAGCAAATCCTGCTGGGTTTTGAGTTGAAATGAGAAAACTCCCAACTTCACTCTGACTGTCTGACATGATTAGTTGAAATGAAACACAATATTGTAGCTTGTCAGCAAAGTTTGATTATAGATCTTTAGAAAGCCTGACCTGATTCCGATGTCGTTAAGTATAGCAAGAAAGCTGATGAGTTAACAACAGTGGGGTGACTATTGTTGTCTGCAAATGTGCAGACATGACCTGGTGGGCCGGCTTAGCAGTCAAGCCTCTCTAAAAGCAGAGCAGAAGAGGACAGTAGTAGATTTTCAGACCTGTGCCGGGATAGATGAGATCAGGGGAAAATATCAGCTTCACATGTAAGTATCGGCCAATCAGCGCTCTCCAAAAATTAAGAAAATCAGTGCAGCCCTAGTGAAAATGCACCTAAACCCTACTGTTAAGCACAACGGAGGCTCTGTCATACTGTGGGCCCTTGTCCAGTTGGGTTAATTATCTTAACTACTGTACTTAGAACTCCAGCAGCTTCACTAGATGTTTTCCTTTCCCCCGGCAATCCCAGAGCATCCTGCGCTCATCAGCAAGTCAGAACTCTGTCCGTTGTTTCCTGCAGGTAAACCGACTCTGGGATCCTCTTTCACCGCAGCCTGCTGTTGTACATCTCCCATCGGGGTGAAAGACAGTCAAACCCCTCCCTCCACTCCCTCTGCCTCCACTCCACCGAGTCGGTTACGGTGCTCAGCAATGCAGATCCCCACGTTTCATGGGCTCCCGCTCATCTCCATGCAGGAAGACGATAATGTGATGCGTCGTACGCCTATTCAGGCTCACAGTAATATCATTTGCAGTGTTTTCGTCTCTGCCTTTCGGTCCAAGCTCCATAAAGCTAATCACGGCGCTTGGCTCTTGGTTCAGGAAGGGCGAAGGGGGGAGGATGCGAGAGGGCTAAGCAGGGGCTAATGGCATTTTAAGGATGGGGGACCACTCCCATTACTTATTATAATGAAAAACCAATGCGTACAACTTGTGCGAGGCTCAGACTTGTGTATAGAGATAGACGGATGAATAGATAGATGATGGATGGAGTATTTCGAGATTTTATGCAGTTAAAGAACCATCCAGCGCCTTTGACTGTGAAATCTTTCCTCTGGGTGATATCATGCAGAGGACACGGAGCCCTCATTGAGTTAATTAAACCTTGGCGAAATGATATAAAAGAATAAAAGTCTAGGACCGGTCGAGTGATGCTGCTGTAAAAATGCAATTTTCAAGTTATGAAGTTGTTTCATGCACTGAACAGAGGTTTCATAGGAATTCAAATAAAAATGGTAACAGGCCAGACATCTCATAAACCCGAATGGCTTTTTGAAATCCTGAGCTGGAGAGTCCTGTAGAGTTTTCACTATTCTTGAGACACAAACTCCTGAAATCAAGCCATGTTTTTCAAGCCACTTGGCCTTGCTACTACCTCCTTTTTAATTCAAGTCGAGAGATTTTAATTAGATGTGAAGGAAAAACGCTTCAGCTTCCACAAAATTGTATATCTAAAGCTAAAAGATGAAATATAACAATCCCCTTCAGGGGAAAAAAAACTGATAGTCATCATTTTGAGGCAAAGAATTACACCGATTACATTATAATACAGACCAGAAGAGTGAGTGATGTCTCTGTGTTCCAGCTGCAGGAATAGCTTCCTGGTTTATGGGATTTCCTGACCATAGAAGTGCATATCTGAGGTCAGACACTGATGTTGGATGAGGAGGCCCCTGAGAGTGATGCACTCTTTCATATATGTCACTTAATATTGTGGTTTTTATGTGTTTTTATGATTTGACTAAAACTAATTGGTATATGTTTTTGAAGTAGAAGTCATTAAAGTGTAAAAGGCACCAAAAATATTAAAATTAGGGCAGAATTGAACTTTTGATAAGCCTAAATAAACATACAATGGAATTGTGGTTTTTGGTTTTCTTTCTGCACCACTTTTTGTTTTGAGTATGAAAAATGTGGAAAACGTTCAGTGTAAATAGATTTTCAAGCTCATAAATGCTCTTCTAACGGACTGAAACACTTCCTCCCATGCTTATATTTCTTTCCACAAACTCCTTTTTTTCCACTTAAGAAGTGGAGTTGTGTAAACAATGCGTCAAAAACTGGGTGAAGTGTCCAGAGAGATGAGGGAGCGCAGTGACTCTTCATCTGGCTGTCAGCATCCTCCTCTTTGCCAAATAATACATCTGTGTCCCTCAGTTTTTATCTTTCCACTCTCCAACTGCAGTGCGTCTCCGTTGAGCTTTCTGTCTGGCTCTTTTTTTTTTCTCCAAGTGACCTCGCTGTAGTTGCTTGTACTTTGGAAGTTGTTTGCTTTTGCCAGCTTTGTGCACAGAAAGTTTGATAAGTTTCAACAACTTCCTCTTGGATATCTCTCCATATCTCAGAGCGATATGGAGAATTCATACATTTGAAACAAAAACAACGATGGACCCAGAACCAATTGATAATTTGACATCTTTCTATTGTTTTCTTTCCTACACCTTCCTTCCATTGCACAAGCTATTATTTTTTTATTAATTGAGTAAAATATCTTGCATGTCAGACATATCAAACATGGCAGCTTCATTAAATCCAGCCTGAGAATTATCATCATCCCAGAAACCTACTTCTGTCATGAGATCATTCAGCTTTTAATACTGAAGCTAACACCAGTTAGCTTTCTTTTCTGAGTGTTAAACTTTCTTGACATGTTGCTGTGCTCTTGGCTACAGCCCAACTACACTTGACTAAAATTAGCGACAAATGAATTTACAGCCAGAGGTAACTACATACTCCAGAGTAGATAGTTACACGTGTAGCTGTACTTTTCGGAACAGTTTAAATATTATAGTTTTGGCTACACTTAGCTATGGTGTTTATATAATTAACAACAGTTACCTACTCTTCTGGTTAGCGATGCTTCCTAGCTAGGTGTAGCTAACTACATTCTTTCATTAAAGGATACAGTTACTGAGAGAAAGATACAATTAACTATAACTAGTTTAACTTTTAGCCTCTGTTAGCTCCAGTTTACAACACTTTCAGCTACAGGTTAGCACAGTCAAACAATTAATTTAGTTTACAGTTAGCTACACGTTTAGCTCCATTTATTTAACTCTTTAGCGAGTTCATAAAAATTTATTTTTAGCATTCAGGCACATTTTTTTCTCAGAGGCTTCTACAAATAACTTCATGGTTCGGTACAGACAGTTATAATTAACTATATTTAGCTGCAGTTCAAAACCGTAAACTACAATTTGCTACACTGTTAGCGGCAGACGGCCAAAGTTGGCTTTATTTTTGCCGTTAACAACGGCAAGTCAGAATGTCTGAACACCAAAACAAGATTGCAAATTTAAAATACATATTTTTCTGAACCTCAGACAGCACGGCTGCTCTTTGCCCAATTTTTAGTTTTTAAATATTCTAGAAACATACTTGTGAACTCTTCTCAATCTCATACTTTTCCTTTTTCTTTTCTCACGCAGATCTACTAAAGAAAGTTGCTATAACAACTAGCTTCTGAGGAACTGCTTGTAATAACTAATTCTAGACACATTGTCAACTTTGACTGTCTTTCTTGTTCGATGTGCTTGTCTTCTTACCACCAACATCTTTTCATGTGTTGGTGGCTGCAGATAAAAACACATTCACCTGGCACTATCAGAAGACCGATGGATTTTGCCCAAACACAGCTGGAGATTTTTGTTGTGCGGTCTCAGCTCAACAGTTCAGTGAAGGCTGCTCACACTAGCGTACTATTTCCCAACCACATTTACCCTTTACTTCACTGGTATTGCTCCCATGAATCTGGTTACTATTCAAAAGGGATAAAAATAATAAAAGCACTACTGTTTTTTTATGACAAATGTTTGCCCATCCTCAGTGGGAAACTGTGGCTATGAACCGTGCTAAATGTTATTGATTCTCCATGTTCTGTATTTAGACTTTTCTCATCTGTTTGCTAAATCTATGTTGTCTGTAATGGAGATTATGGAATATTTCGAGGACATAACACTTCCATTCACCCAAGGTTGCTTTAATAAAAGGAAAAGTGGATTTATACACTCATCAGGACAACCCTCCTCACCCATTCCTCCTTTAGGAAACTCTGTCTCTGTAATTTGTAACCTGGTTCTTCACCGCTCTGTTCTCCCATTCTGTTTGCTCAGTACTCGACATCCGTTGATTGTAAAAGTATATGCATATACCTTTATTTCAAGCTGATTGTTAAGGCTTCAAGCAGATTGTACGGTCAAATTATCCCAAGGGCAAGGACGTGAATCAAGGGCCTCTTCTGACAATCAAATCTCCTCAAGCTCCTTTTTTTTTACCGTGTATGTGTAAATGCTACAGTGCTGCAAAAGTTTTGTGAAGAAAAAACCCGTCTTAAATTCACCAGATGGGTAGAGCACAGGACCCACAAATTAAACGCATGCCAATCTCTGCTGGGTATTTCTCATCCTGAAAGCACATTTGGCAAGTAGCGCCGGCGTGATCAGAGACAGAGAAAACTGGCAGGTCGGAAGGCAAGGATGGCACGGGAGATAACAGGCAGTTGGAAGGGAAAGGTAGAAAAATGAAACATCCGCAGAGCTAGCAGGACGGGCTCTGTGCAGTCATGGATTGATACGTTCACTAGTCCCCGGCTGTGTTGACAGGTGGGTCCAGTGAACCCTTACGGTGTGGTTTTGCCAAGTGAAGCTTTCAATCCACTGCAGAGCCGCCACGCCAGGCTTCAGCTGTGGAGATGAAGACGAGGGCCAGTGAGTTTGCCCAGTTAAACCTTTTTACAGATAGAGAATGCAGACTTTGGACATGATTCAAAGAGCTTAAGGAGTTTCAAAATCTGCCAGGGAGCAGCCGGTAAAATTACTCGCACACATTTGCAAGGACTTCTCTTGAACTTTCGTGAACCCTCGTCCAGTTAAAGCAGGAAAATGGTGTGATGTCAGTGTGGAGAACAGACTCGATAATTAGCCAGGTTTATGATGGAGGTGAGAGTTGATGGTGGCATGTTTGTCTTGCATAAAGGAAAGTGACTTCCCAAAGCTCTTTAGACTACACACCACATTCACCCAGCTGCACTTGCAAAGACACGTTCATACGCCGACACATCAGTAGGCAGGCCAGGGTCAGGTGCTTTGCCGAAGGGCACATCCAAACGTGGCAGAGGAGGAAGCTTCTTAGAACTCTCCCTGTTTTTAGAAAAAGTCTGTACTTTTTTCACCTACTGTGCCTTATTCTTTAGTTGCCTCGATGACCTCTGTTGATCTAATTACTACAAGCGGAAAGGGTCTGTTTTATTCAAAAGTCTAAGATGGCTGTGAGCGCCTTCAAAGAAGCGCTCATACTGTACAAAGTCCTTTATTTTGCATGGTTACAGAAATTAAAATGTTTTAAGTTGCTAATAAACAATGGAGCAAGAGAGACACATTTTTGGACTGAAAGAAATTTGATCTCTCCCTGCAGTCAGTCAAATTCCTTGATCAATATCCTTTCTTACAGTGACCAGTCAGACGGCATAAAGGCAGAAACCGAAGTTGACACAGGCGTGTGCTGGTCTGACAGGGTTTCTACAAGAAACTTTGCTAAGCCTGGTGGTCCACTATGTTTTTGCATCAAAAAATGTCCATTTTTCTTTGTTTTTTTTCCCCACAGTACAGTAAAATATTACTGTGCACTTATGCTACTGGAAGACGTTGTGGACAATACTTAAACACACAACTAGAGTCTGGAAAAAGAGCAAACCAAAGGAAATTCCGTAAAAAAAAAAAAAACAACCTAAATACCAAATAGGTAATTAGCCAGTGGATCTAAAAATGATATGTAATGCTGATTCCATTTAGAGCCGGCCCGAGGCCGCAATGGACTAAACAGCTGCTTACGCCCCCCCCCCTCCCATGAAATGACGGATAAACCTAAAACAATTACTGACTGTCCCTGTCTAAATGAGAAGATGTTGACCTACTGCAGAAGCTTCGAGTCCCACCACAACGACGCTCTGAGAAGAATCCGAGCCTTTGTCCTTCTCTTCCTTTTTTTTTGCTTACTAATGTCTTACCATGAAAAGACACCCTGCTTGCATCTCCTCTTTGTATTCTTCTGCATCTGCAAGCGTTTCCCTCCCCCAGAGAAACAAAACTGAGCCTTCCTCCTTTGCAGAAACCACTTCATCTCTCTGTGAGCTTATGTGCTCCACACAGCCAGCCACCGGGGGCCTCTGTAAGTCCCTGAGTATCGGAGCCCTCCCTTGATCTTGTTTACTTAGTATTCCATTAGAACCTAGAAACAAGGTGAAGGATCGAATAAGTTGGTCGAGAAAAGATCGGCAGAAGGAGGAATAACTGCCTCAAACTTCCTTTACAACCTATCCACTTTGCTCTTTGACACTCGAAAGAACTTCCACCCTGTGGTAACTTTTCAAAGGCTGCAGTAATGTCCTTTGAAGCGGCCATCAAAAATAAGTGTTTTTTTTATCCTCTTCTTTTTTGTCAGACTGAATCCTCCGAGGGGTTCGATGACTTCTTGTTTGACTTGTGTTGGAAGGGAGGAAGGCAGAAAGAAGAGTATTAAAAAAGGGGCCAACGGAGCACAAGGAAGTGTTCTTTATTTCTGGACTCTTCCTCTGTTGAGTTCGATTGGTTCTGGTACTGTCATTTCAAAGCCTGAGAGTTCCACTTTATCATTTGAGTTTCATTTTGGCACCTTGCTGGGCTCCTGTTTACATTTATATTTCGATAGGGGATGTTTTCTACATTTTCCAAAGCAGACGACACAGACTCTAACTCAGTAAAACCATGTGTCATTTTCTTTGGTAGTTCTCAGCACAGCGCCACCACAGGCCAGGAGGTGAACAGTTTTTTGTATTAGTTTGGATCGTTTGACTCAGTGCAGTGTGAAATGTAGAAAATGTTCCCATTTCCTTTTGAGTCCCTTGATGATTTTAGTAGTTCTGCTTTTGAATTTTTAAGACATTAGATGAACTCATGAACAGCCTGTGTTCAATAACTGGCCTACTCAAATTTCTTACCTCTTGCTCCCATTTCTTCTTGTTTTACATATGGAATTTCAACCTGGTCTCTATTAGGCTGCATGAAATTCAAAATGCTTTGTTCTGTAAGGTTAAATAAGCACTGTTGGTTTGCTTAAAATCAGAAACTGGTGTTTATAAATGCTACTAGTGGACATTTTCACTACTACCATCAGTAATCAGACAGAGAAGAACATTTTAAAGATTAAATAAGATTAGCGACAGACTTCAGACGTCCAAAACTTGAAGGTTTCTAAAGATTATTAACCACATGCAGCGAAATTAAATTAGCTAAATTTGTCAGCAGAGAATTATTTATTATAATAATCACAAATATTTTCTCTGCTGTCAAAGGTCAGAGCAGTCGGCCATTAAAAACAGGTGCAGCCGAAACCCTTTGCTAGTCCTGTCAAATGAAAAGCTGCTTTGGTTATAAAACTGCTGCAATTTGCAAGATAAATAATACAATTTCAGTTGAAATTATGTAACACTGATAGAAATAAAGAATTTAAAATTAATCAGTGCTCCTTTTTATCTATTGTTTTGCATTGTTTGCTCTTCACTTGGTGTAATTGGTTTCAAATATGGAGATTAGAATAGATATACAAGAATATTTATGAGCTGAAAGTTAAGTTAGTTGTTACCTTAGTTGAGCATCAAGGTCTCTAGGAGGACATTAATGAAGTCCTTTTGCAATAAACGCCCAGTTACCTGAATATATGACTATACAGCGGCCCTTTAACTGACTGGAATCATTTCCATCTTTCATTCTTTCACTCTGAACTTCTCAGAAATACATTTTATAGGCTCTTCTTTTAATTGCGTAACTGAAGCAGAAGAAGAGAACATTATTAAAAGTGTAATTACTTGCTGTCTCAGTAAATCACAAGGGGTTTTATCTGCCTGAATCGCTCTGAATGTCACTCTGAACACGTCCACGTCTTTTCCTCCATGTGAGGCAAGTGTTTCTAGGTTAGCTTCGAAGGATGATGGGTTTTTTTTTTTTTTTTACTTGTCTTTGTGTTTTATAAAATGAACAGATGTACGGGTGAAATTGGACACAAAGCGGTGAATTTCCTCAGGGCAACCCAAGACGGGACAGAATAAAGCAACAGTAAAGCTCAAAAAATATCCAAAGATAACCAAAGGAAAGCATTGGTGCTCTCACAGATTGAGAGCGCCAATGTTAGTTGGACATCTCTAACTATCCTTGGAAATATCCAAGAATAGTTGGTATCGTTGGATGAATGAACCATCTGTCCAAACATGGGCGCTTTCACAATAAGGTAAATTGGTAAAGTTGTTCTAGGAACTACCAAAGCTCAATTCTTCCGTGAACTTGATCGCCAGTGCCGCTCTCTGCCCTCTAGACTATGAAGAAAAGAAACAAAATGGCCACTTTCAATTTTGACTTAGTGTTCCAGCTGCCTGCATGGACAGATATTATGGTCAAACTTATGGGGCACCATTTGTAAAGTTACACAGTCAAAAGTTATCAGCAATTATTTGGGTTATTTACCCTGTCATAAGGTTTTTGAAGGTCATATTTTCACCACAGCATTCTTACATTTACTAGTTTCTCTGTTGCAAACTAAATGTTTGCTAATGTTGTATAGCTGTGGCACTATCATGCTGTGCTACAAAGTAGGATATTGGTAATGGAACAATTGATATGCATATATGTTAATCATTACTGTGTCTCTGCATCAGATCCAGAAGAGTTTTACCTTCCACCAATCTGTCAAACAGCTGCTGCTCTATCCGTGCACGTTTCCATGTGGGGAAGTTCTGCTTCCAAGAGATAAAATGTCAGAACTGGAGACAGTTCTTTTTTGGCCTCACAAACAGTATGCATTTCTACTTCACTTACCAGGTTTGCGGGAGAGCCAAATGAGAATGTAAATAGGGAAAAAACACACACAGCATAAACGCATCTGTATCCTGCCAGTGTGGCTGCGCTCTTCAAATTATTTCAATAGCCTCGCAGCGCTGCATCACTACTTCTCTAAAGCAACTTTCACAGATGCGATGTTCGCAGCGGAATGTAATAGCCCATAGACGGCCATCATTTCCATCGCCGCGTTCCTTCAAACCAGGCAATGTGTTTGCCGTTTTGGCACGACGAGGATCCATTACCAAGAGGAGCGATCTGAACTTCCTTTCATTTATTACCAGCCGACATAATGGCTGATTTATGCCTAAAAAAGACAACAATGTACAGTTGGCGTTCACTCCATCTGCTGCTGCCTACACACCTCCGCCCCCTAGTACATGAGCCTCCACAGCCCCCCTCCCATCCTCCTCAAAAGTTGCCAGGAAGAGTTGTGGAAACAAGCGTAGGAGATGGTTCATGTTTGTCCTTTGAACTCCGCAGCAGCGAGGGGCTTTCAAACGTTCCCAGGTGCGGATTTTTCTTAGATGCTCGGAGGAAGGGCAGGGAGTTCAGGGAGAGAGAGGGAGAGTTGAAGGAGGAATAGAAAGAAAAGAAAAGTACCGGCAAAAGAAGAGAACTAAAGAGAGGACCAGCATAGAAAGAGAGCAGGACATGGAGAGCAGAAGCAGGTTTGTGTAGCCCGCTGGGGGTGAAACGGTAAGCCACTTTATGTTTTGGTGGAAGAGGATTGATTTCCCCTTCGGTGACCTCTGTCTTAGTCACTGCTGTTGCCAAGTGTAGTACAAAAGTGTTTTAGCTGGAGGTGGAAATACGTCGGCCGCTGCGTGCGGAGACAATAGTGAGGCGTAAAAGTTGTGCAGATTGGTGGGCCGACAGGTGTGGCCTTTGATCACAGCCCTACCGAGCCGGCTCCACCAGAGCCAGCAGCAGCTCTTATCCGAAAGAACGTCCACTTTATTGTCTTTACCACAAAAGCAAGTCAGCTTGAGGCACCGTTTTTGTGAAGTTTTCAGCCTCCAGGACAACATGTAGAGAATCCAGCAGAGGCGCTAAGCTGGTGAGGAATTGAACTGGCTTTTCCTGGCCTTGGTCACCATTCACTCTACTCCTGAAACGACAAACCATTATTGCTCTCTTTCTGTTTGTTTTAATCAAACAACTATTGTGAAATGTAAGCTGATGTATTGAGTTTATAGATTGTGTATCAATATGTGGTGGCTGCATTTAATACCTTTAAGAAGGTGTTATTTTGAATTTTATTTTTATTTAAAACAGTTTTATTGAAAACTGTTTTAACTGCTTAACTTTCCCAAAGTATCTTTCCTTCCCGCATACAAAGCATAAATGCATGGTACTTCTATTATGATCTATTATTTATGGCAAATCTTTATTTATGGAATATCAATCTTTTCAAGATTGATATTCCATATAGCGATATTACAATAGCAACACATTTGCATTATATTGGGCAGTGGTGTACAGCACACCACCAGTGAACTCTACAGTAGTGGAGTGAACCCTCCTTTTCAAATCCGCTGGGATTTAGTTCAGGGATTGAGCTTTTGAGATGTAAATCAGCTGCTCCCAGTTGAGAAAACAATGCGTTGTTGCCACGGCTACTCATGACAACTGTCTAAAAGCCAAAGGATAGGAGCAAAAATCCTTCCAGCCGCTCAGCATCCAAAAACAGCTATGACCAAATGTTTACAATGAGAGCAGTTCAGAACTAACGTAACAGAGTTGCATCAACATGCTGCCACCATAGGGGGCGCTATTTTAGAACAATTGTGGGGACTGAAGCCCCTTCCTCACTTTCAAATCCCACAGAAACACGGAATAGGAGGTTTGCTGCTGCTAAACATAACCTTCCAGAACAGCTTTAGGATGAATTACATTGGAGACTCCGCCCCAGGCTTTCTCATCCAACACCAGTGTCTGACCTCCTGAATAGACTTCTGAAAGTATAGTGAAAACCTCGCATGAACACACCAGACAGTGATTTTGGTGCGCCCCAGCAGAGGTCTAGCCTGATTTTGCACACAGAGTGCAGCCCAACCTGTACATACAGTGAAGAAAATTTCAATTACCAGGGAACTCTGAAGGATTCATAACATATAAAAGGTATGGTTTGCTCCAGCTGCAGGGCAAATACATTATTTTTGCCTTGCAAAAATAATGTATTTACTCTTCCTGCTATTTTAGGTTGTTTTATTTATTTCTTTTTCTCTTGTCTCATTTTCATTCGCGCTCCCGCGGTGCAGAAACCCTGCATGTTCTCAGACCTCCTTCAACAGGTCACGTCCCCACGCCGGATCACTGGAACATAAAATTAAAAAGACTCTTAGCCTTTTGACATCCCTCCTCGGGGCCTCAAAAGTTAATCTGTCCTTTGTTGGATTCAAATTAACTTGACCTCTCCCCTACCTCCCCCTTTAACAGCCTGCGTGTTCCAGAGAACCTCTTAAATGGCACCGCCACTGTTTGCCTAAACGATACAAGCTGCCCCCAAGGACAAACACATGCACTCATCTTTAAGAATAAAGGTGTTAAAAAAGAAGGAGGCAGGAGGAGGTCATCACAGGTGAAGGCCAAAGCTTCCCCGGCAGCGGCCACGAGGAACGAGTGAGGAACAGATGAAAAAAGCGGCGGCTGAACGCAGAGCGGGTATAAATCAGCGCGCTGTAAAACTGCAGCAGCACTCCGCCCCACCCTCATAAATTGGCATCTCCCTGCCAGCCCGCGCTCCAGCGGCCGGCCTCACACATGCTTTATGACAAGAGGATCAGGCCGCTGAGTGAGCTGAGGCGGGGGGTCGTATATCTGCGAGGCAGGAGAGGAGCTTGAGTCGACCGAACTGAAACAAAGAGAAAGTTTAGCCTAAAAGCTGAACCCCCCCCCCCAAAAAAACAGAATAAACGAGGTGAGAAGACTTTTTTACTTTTTACTGAAGAGCATGTGATTTTTTTCCCCCCTCCTCTCTTTCTAGCAGCGCTTCACATTTTAATGAAGAATAATTGATTCCCTAGAAACTCCTACGACTGCTTTGATTTAGGATGTCAACGTCACAGTTAATGCCTTCCATATGTTATTGGTGACAAGTATGTTGACGTAGAAATATCTGCTAATTAGAAATGAATTTACTTAAGTAATGGAGCCATTAGCATCAATAGGTGTTGGGGTTTGTTTACACTACCTGTAAGTGAGAGTAAATAAATCTGGATTTACCTTCTAGGTCAAAAGGAAAGCACAACCAGTGGATTGCAAACTGTATAAAATATAACCAAATTTAGAAATCTGTGATATAACACCCAACAACTCAACAGCTTGTATAGCAGATATACTTTAAAGTAATTGCTCTGTGGCGCTGTAGCTAAATTTTAGCTCAGCATTTTAGCTTTTTTGCTAACTCTGAAAACATTTAATATGCCTTGCTTCCCCTCAGTTCATTTTACCTTCTGACAACTGCAAGCGTGATCATTTATTAGCCGTTTTGCAAACGTCCAGTTGAACAATTGAATTTGATATCTGCGTTGACGTTTTAGCTATGAAACTTCGAGAAGTTAGATGTTCACAGTCGTGCTCTTATTTTGAAATGGTGAACACTGCTTGCGCCGTCGTTCCATTTCCTCTCCTCGCCGTTTCTCTCTCAAAAACGTTCTACTTTCAAACAAGGAACAAACGGGAAGAAAATTAAAACGTGAAAAGTAGAGAACAAGATATAAACATAAACACAATATCTAAGGGTATTATGGAAGTTAAGTTTTAATTGGTGCTCAAGGGCAGACATAAATTGACTGGCTTTAGCATTTAAGCTTGATTTTAAGGACTCTACATAGATATTAATTGAATATGATAAATGTGGAAATTAGGGTTTTCTTGCTTCTTGTGTCAAGGGGTATGAATATGATATGTATGTGCCATAAATAATACAAAGTTTTGTATTACATTTGGCCCTGTTGAAGGCAACGCGCTACATTTCATCATAGACTGTGTCATTGAAACATGGTGGATTGAATTTAGCAATTTAGCATTAGCTTCCTCAAACTGCAACGTTGCTATAGCGCTTTAGCATTAGTGGAGCCAATATTTCTGATTAGTTCTTCTGGGCTAGCACAGCTAATGTTTTAGCTAGCAGTGTCCATCTCTCTTGGTTGTGTGGCTGAAAAGCAAGCCCATATCATCATCCCGTCACCACCGAGCTTGACATTTGGTAGGTGATGTTTTCTGCTGATGTGTTTGACCTTCGCAAATGTTTAAAAGGTTTTTTTTTTTTTTGTTCTGAGCGTTTCACGACCCGACGTTAGGATCAACTTTTACAGTAATGAGTAAATTGGTCGCTGTCTTAAATGTTTTTAATGATGGACTGAAATTACAATCTAAAAACTCCAAGAATGGTAGTGAGAGACTGTCTTCCTGTCTTTCAGACATTGCGTCCCTAGTTTTGGAATCCAAAGTTGCCCACAATAGTTGGTTTTCTTTCCAACTCGGTATTGGTATAACACATCTGCATTTTTCCCTCTCAAATCCTATCCTTGGTTATTCTTTCTTTTTTTACAATATTCTCCCCAAACAGGTGCTGACACGCTAACCAAATGCCTCTAATATGAGACGAGCTTTAATTGAATTCAGCGGCCAATCAATCAGCCATTCACCGTATTGATTGAAGGGAGTGAGACGCTTCATATTTTTAACGACGTGCGGTTTTTCAGTGTTGTTCACCAGATCGATGCGTCTTTTACTTCTCGAGTGTCTTGAGTGAAATCCCGGGTTTTCTGTGCGGGGTCCTTTCCTTAACCTCCTCTCCGCACAGAGGAGGGCATTCATTTACCTACAGGGGGCAATTTTGCTCGCGTAAACTGTTCCGCGGCGCCATTCTTCACCCTTTATGGGCCCCATTTCATCAAAATCCCTGTTTGAAAATAGATCTGCTCTCACAATCATTTTAAAATTATGAGGCTCCCGCATACAGAAAGCTGTTCCCGTCGGTTCTCCAGCCTTGTGTTCAGGGTCAGTTATGCACCCTCGGAGGCAGATTCAGGGGCGATTTTTTTTTCTTGCTTGTGTTGTAAAGATTGAAGAGCTGTTGCTGCCTTTCATCTCATGGGTCATGTCAGAACTGGTCATAGCCTGTAAATCCTTGAAATGCCCTTAAAAGTTTTTAAAAGCTACTAAATTGCTGCACATCTATTGATTTTTTTTTCTTTATTTTCTTAGTTTCCATCTGTTGGAGGAAAGTTGACGTTAACAAGAATTCTGTCAGACTCACGTCCGGCTATATTTACTCTCCCTCCTTTGTAGAACCGCCTTCACTGCATTTACAGCCGCCAGGCAATACGGACTTTGACTAGGCCGTACAAATCCCTTTGGAGATGACTTTCTGAAACCGCTTTGTGCGCACACTTGTCACATTCGGACTCTGTGTGTGATTTCCGTGCCGACTGGATCAGAAAACCCGAGGGAGTGAGGTTACAACTGTTAGAATACATGCAATTACAAGCTACTTAATAAAACATGCACACACTCACTGCACAGCACCCTCACATTATGTTACAGCTGTGGCTGCTAAGAACAGCGTTTAACAACAAGGCTGATCATTTCTGCGTGTGACTGAGGAGGGGTCTTTGTTTTGTTGCCACAAATCATTCAAACTTGTTTGAAATAGTTCGAAATTGAGCGTTCCCACATGAAAACGGACTCCTGAAAACTTGCTGTTTATAGAGCAACTTAGTGCATTACTGCCACCTTGTGGTGGTGTCAAGCATGTTCAAATGTTGGAGTTTACTTACCTTAACGATTATCACAGCATACAGCCCTGACAGGCACTCTAAGCTATTTATCGGTGATCTTTTTTTTTTTTTTTTTTTTAAATTCACCAGTCCTGGATCTTGTTATGTTATAAAGAGAAGAGAAAAGTCATTCGGATTCCAAAACACTTCAATTTGTATATTTTGCGACATTAAAGCCGCAGATGTTAATGGATTTTATATGCTAGACCAGTAAGTAGTAGTGCTTGACTGTTATTTTTTTATTCTTTTTTTTTTTTTTTACAAATACAAATCTAAAAAGTGTGGCATGCATTTTTGGTAGATTTGGATCTGTAGAGAGTAAAATCGACACCTTCTGCTTAGTAAAGCAGCTCAGTCTCAATGCGACTGGATAAACTGGTAAACATCAATTCTCTGCTCTTTCCCCATCGGACTTTGGCGTGGACTTTGACTAGGCCATTAGACATGACTATACTTTGACTGTAGCACTATATTTTGGGCGTGTCCTGCTAGTCTCAAGGCTTTTTCAACCTCTTAGGTTTTCATTCAGAATTGACAACTCTGATTTTGCCCCTGTTCCCACACCATGATGCTGCCAACACCATGTTTCACCATTTGAGGTATTTTCTTTGAGCTAACTCATCAAATTAAAACAACGCTGCCTGTCCATACATATCACAGACAACAGATTCTGATTGGACGTGAAGCATCCGCTTCCATGTAAAGCTCCAACATCATATAATATACATTTTACCAATTGGGTAAAATTACAGTTTAGACCCCGAAGGGTTGAATTTCTGCATTTAATTCAAGGAATCATACGTTTCTTTCTTTTAAATATCTTTTTGGTTCTATTTCTTGAGCTAAATTCTTAGCTCAAGAATTTCTTGTGCTGCCAAAGTCCAGTTGTGTTTTTCAGACGAGGTTGCTTTATTTTAGAGGAATAATTGAGGGGAAATCTATCTATGTGTCTCTAAAATATATCAGTGTTTGTAAAAGCTCCCATCTCCTGGGTCTGGATAATTAAAACATCTCATCTTGATTTCCCTCAGATTAACGTCTCAGACAAAACAAGTCGGTCTCGTCGGACTTTGGGTCGAACTCTGGCTCAGTTAGCGTGTTTTGTTTCCCCCTTGCTGTGCGTTTATCTCTCTCCTAAAGAGATTTTCTGATCATAAGACGAACACAGAAGGTGCCTGAGTGAAACCTTCGCTTTATGCTGACATTTTCTTGAACCTTGTGCGAGTCTCATTAGTCACAACCGCTCTAGCCGAAAAGGTGCTAATGTGCTAACGCTCCCAGGAAGTCATCAGGAGCCTCCAGCTCAGTGTCTCAGCCCTGTGGAGGAGGCCGTTTGTGATGATCATTGAGATGGGATGAGAGCGGCTCCTCATCCATCAGCGCTCTTTACGGGCACATTGTGTCTCCAGCTAAGGCGATCTCTGTGTTTGAGGAAGACGGAGGAACCCGACTCCTGCGTCTCTGCCGTCAGACTCTTTGTGTCACACGGATGCAGCGAAACAAATCCACGCCCACAGCGACTGGCGTCCCCTCGGGGTGGTGCAGGGTAATGGTGCTGCGGCACCGCTGATGACGCTAATTAAACCGCCACATCTGGGCCTGGCTCCACATCTGGAGCAGCTGGTGGCTCCGCCTGCGGAACAGAACCTCAGGTTCATCGCTGACACTCAGTGAAGATGGCTGAGGTGCTCCTGATCTTCCTCTTCCAGGTTTCATGAAGTCTTCTCCAGCTTTTCTCTCATTTTCTGTCCAGTTTTTTTTTTTCCACTTAAATCCGACCTACGAATCACTCAGGCATCCTAAAGTCAAAGATCAAACCAGACAGCTTGGCAAAGAACATATTTCGATCTACGAGTTTCAATATACTGTATATGTAAGGAGGTCAGTGCTCTTTGCTTTTAGGAAGAAGTTTAAAGCACCCAAGTGTTTTAAACTTCTCTGTTAAACATTATTTGACAGAGTCAAGTCATGAATTACACAGTTCCCATAAAGCTCAAGAAAATGTTATATTTTTTTTCCAAATTTGAAGCTCTCCTTTGCTGCTCTGTCTGGAATGACGTCCCTTTTAGAGTAAATAGACTCAGTGTGTTCAATTGCATTTGCTTCTGGTTTGTCGCCAGCTTCTCCACATTCATTCTCCAGCCTTTCTACCATATCTCTTGAGGCTCGGTGACTTTCCTGTAACAAGTAGCTTATTGCAGCGTTATTGCCCAAGCATCGGGACACCGTGAGGGGCCTGAGGGCACGCGTGATGGCCCTGACAGGTCCCGGGGCTTCTGCCGTCACTGTCAGGGAGCCAGCGGCTCGGGCGGATGCAGTCGTCAACCGGCGGCTCGGCTCCCACAAATGCGGCGGCGTCTGTTAGCAGGCACACACGGCGCAGCGCGCGGCGTGGGACGGGCACGGGAGCGCGACAGCCTGCAGTACATGCACATGCAAAATGAAAACATAATGTTGTTCTTGCCACAGTGTGACAGGAACACACACACACACACCCGCACCCCTACACATACAACTTGGCGAGTCCTTTGAGAGGCCCCTGACAGTTTTGCCCTGAGCTTTCAATCCGTCTCAGGGAGCTCCAAACACCCAGTGCAATTACTCTTTCTTGCTGACTGCACCTGCACAACATAATTGAGAAGGCTACTGAGGCTTTGTCACTTAAGGTAAAGATGTAGAAGGGGGAAAAAAAGAGGTGCCTTGGCTAAGCTGTGGAACTGCAGAAGTTGCGCGAGTTGGTGTGAGACTTGGAGGGTGTAGAATTAAAAACAAGACACCGCTCCTTGGCAATCGCTAACGACTTTTCATGGTTCAGCTGAGACCAACAGCAGAAAGCGAGAATGAAATATTAACACCTCATCCGTCGGTGTGAGTTTGACATTAATACCTCATGAGTCTGCTTTAATGATCAGAGAATTAGTTAAGCTGCGCTTGGTGCGACTGGGGATCATGTCTGGAAACCAGGGGGTTCTCTTAATGTCTTTGTGTGGCTTTAATAGAACCAGCAGCGGATCATTGTTGTTAATGAGGACACTGACCTGGATCTCATTACTGCTGCTGCCTTTTTTATCTCATTAAATGTGGTAAAGGCTAAAGATGATCTAGATGGGAGTTGTGACACAGCTTAAGGTTATGTCACTACCTGATTTAAAAGAAGAAGAAGAAGAAAAAAGAAACTTGTTGCATAAGATTGCAGGGTTGTTTTTTTTCAGTGCTTGTTGTCAATTGACATTTAGGATGTTTGCTTGGACTGTACCTCAGTTTAGAGGCAATTTTCAGATTTCCTTTTCCCCTCTGCTCCACATGAGGAGGATATTGCAGTGATGTTGCCCTGTGCTGACACTAAACTGCATTTCTAAATCTCTGCTGGAATGAAACTAAATCGCTGCAAGAGGAAACAATGTTTTAAGGTGATTTGAGTTGCTCTTTCAGGGCAGCAAAAAGAAAAAGGCAGACACAAGAAGACAGACCTGAACATTTGAATATCGTTTAACAGTGAAGTAGTTTCAGTATTGACTAACTTTATAAAGTCCTAAAAAAGAAGTCCTTGACATAGCCCAGGAGGTTTGATGGTTTCTGAAATAGACACGTAAGATGTTTTCTTTGCCATCTGTGGATAAAACGGTGAATCCAAATGTAGTTAAAGAAGGAACATTTAAAACCACTACAGGTCCGTATTGTAAATATGAACTAGACCTACTGAAAAATGGAGTGCATAGTTCTGTCTGAAGTATGCAAAGGGATTGGGTACATTTTTCTTTTACAAACTAAACAACCAACTAAGGAAACAACAAACCAATCAGCCAACTGTCCACCCATTGAACCAACCAATCAAAGGCTAACACAAACTTCCGAATGCCTTTAGGTAATAGCCTTTACATTTCTTTGGGGAGCTTTAAGTGTGAAATGGCTAAAAAGATACATAAATATATAACAGCATGTATCCCAATGAGAACCACATCTTGCTAATGTAGAGAAGAAACAGCAACCAATGGAATGATCTGCCTTATAGTATCTCTGAAGAGGGAAAATATTAATGGTGTATGACGTCATAAAAATTTTCCCTTTCAACTTTCTGTGATTAGTTTCCAAACTACTAGTGTCTTACCAGTGACCGCCAATCCACAAAGCTCTAACACAGTCCTATCTAAGAGTTGCATTTCCTGGTATTGTTTCAACTCAGTTTAGCTGCCATTGTGAGGTGACAATGACGGTTATTGTGTCCAATGACTTGCCACACCAGGCAGTGTGTCTCAGACTTCAAATTAATCCAAGTGACCTTTTTGGATTTAGCTGATTTTAGCCAAATGTGTTCAGGATCTCATTCGTTGACCATTGGCGAGGACTGGAACTTTAATATGCTTTTGAGAGACTGAGTTTTGCCTTGCAGTTCCGAGTTTTTCCTGGTAATATGAGTCTTGTCTCAAACCACAACTGACTGGTACGGTTTTGCGAATTAAGCAGAACTAATATCCAGGGAAGAGTAGATCCCATGATTCGAGGTAATGTCAGTACAACATCGTCATGAATGTTGGTATTCAGCTTTTCCAAAGTCAGCTTTCTCGACACTTTGGCAGCTGTGCCTCAGGGGGAGAAGCCGTCACTCTGGAGTCTGAGTCAGTGTCCCAGCCTTCTGGTACTTTAGTCCAAGTGTTTAAACCGCCTAGGGCAAGATTCTGAACCTGGAGAAAAAGTTGCTCATAGAGAATAGGAAGAACGGTACAAAATCTGCTTGCGAATTTGTCAATAGTACCTGTAAGGTCTGTGCATTTACCTCCTTGGCCATTCATTGATGAAATAAGAGACTTGGAAACACAATATTTAGGAATAGTTACTCTGTAAAAAATGGCTTAGTGAACATTTGGAATGCACCTTAAGATTAGCGAGAGTTATTACAGAAAAGCTTCCAAGGATGATTGTGATTATTTGGAAAAAATATTATTTGTCCTTTTTTGCCAGATTTTAAGAGGCCTGACCAATCTCTGGCCAAACACAGAGGATTAGCATCTGGCTATCCGAGTGTAGCCTAAAAGAAAGCAGATCCTTAAGCATTAGACTGCAGAGTTTCTTGGTAGACTTCCAGAGGTTTATTTTACCACAAGGTTGCCAGGAAATAAGCGTCGTTGCCTGGGCTCATCTCCAAACATGATTTAGCACATAAGACTCCGAGCGCCGATCCTTTCTACTGGTAATATGAGCATTTTTAAGCAACAGACAGCCGATTTCATGTTTCTGTTCTAAGCTCGCTGTATCCTTCATCTAACCCTATGTTCAAGCATACAGATTTGCAGCATGAGTCAACTTGACTCACAGCGAGAAAATTATTTTGAAACTCCTGTCTTTGGATTCCATCTGTCTCAATAAAAGGGCTGAGTTAACCCCCGGGCTCCTGGTGACGCCAACCTTACATCCTTCATCCGCTCCTAATTCATATTTGTGCTGCCGATTACTTGACACTGATTCAAGCATTTCTTTCGATTTCACCTTGAGACGTCCATCACTTTAGGATTCCAGTCAGTCTTTATTCTGTCCTTGCTTCCAGCCAAGGCTTAAATTTATTGCGTTTCTCCTCACCCAAACCCTGACACTTGATGTTTGCTGAAATGTTAACCAGATGAAAGATAGATTGCGTCTATTTCTGCCTTTATATGACTTATCTTGTTGCAATCTAAAACCATCTGTGTTTCTCTCATCTCTGCCTTTTCTCAGTCGTCTTCCATCTCCGTCTCCATCCGTGAAAGTGTCGTAACGGGCGTCCCTTAAAGGCATTCTGAGTCTCTTCTTCCAATCTCTTAGTCCTCCCTCTCGGTCTGCCATCCATCTTATTCTCTCTATCATCCGTGCTAACCCTTTCAGAACAGACAAACCTGCCAGAGACACACGCTCCCCTGTCATTTGTCAACAGTGTCAGCTTGGATGGAAAGAAACCTCCGCCTGCTCAGGCTTCTTGATGTCAAATCCCAGCACAGGAGAGTAGGCAGGTGATATCCCCCGTTAGACAGAGAGGAGAGCCCTGCTGCATAATGGAAGTGAAAGGAGATTGTCACATCATGTTAGGAAATGTTCAAAACTCTCGGTTGCCTCAACTGAAAATCTTTCATAAATGGGGATTCTGAGTTCAGACGTGGATTGTCGAGAATACACTCGAGTGCTAAGACAGTACATTTCAGGGAACACGCAAAAAATGTCTTCTCAACTTTGGACTTTGAGACTATTCATGTTTTCAGATGTTTTCCCACGCAAAGTAATTTGCATCTAAACTTTCATCTGTTTCCGGGGAGCCAGAACCATTTTAGCATCTGACCTAATGGAAAATCAGGCCGGATGATGCACACAGCAACTAGAACATGCTAGCGCTAATGAGGCCTAGCGATTCCCTGCGACTGTCCGGTAGAGACAGACCCGGGGTTGGTTTTAGTCAGAGCTGTACGCAGAAATCTGATGAAAATGTCATGATGAAAGAAAAAGTGAAACCCAACAAGCTAAAATCTTTTACTCACTCATGTTAGGAGCTCAGAAATGCAGAAAAAAAATGAAAGAGTGAAACGGCAATCTTGTTCAAGCAGCTTTATGTTTGCGTTTACCGGAACCGAAATGTTCTGTTTGCCGGGATTTCCGGGACATTCTCTCGCTCTTGAGAGTCCAGCGGTCCGTAAAGTGACTGTCGTGTTGGATCTTGTATATCAAACACAAGAGCTTTGTTTTGGGCCTAAAGTTCGCTCAGATTAAAAAGTCATAACTTCTTTAGCACATTCCAAACATCCCCAGTGTGCTGCCAGGTTTTCAGTTTTTCTCCCTTTGCTCTCCATTTTGGCCAACTCTGACCACTATGGACTAAAAAAAAAGATCTATCATAGAGGTACTGAGTCCATCACATTTAGGAATGCTGCTCTTTCCCTAAAGCTTCCAGTTTTAAATCTGCTTTCCCAAACCAACTTGGAGCAAAATATTGATATGTTGTCGATAGCTCAACCCTGTAGAATTAATTATGACCAATTAATGTTGCACTCTAAGAAATTATCAGATAAATTATTAGCAATTAAAGCAATGAATTGTGCTACAGTTGAAGATTCAACTATGATGTTTGGGTTTTTAGTACTTTGTTGTTTTGCTTCAAATAGCTAACAATGTTTCTCTTATCCTGACCAACTTTTCCAGATAAAAATATACTTTTAAACAATACATTAGAAAATGTACTCATTTAACATCCAGTAAGAACAGCAGTAAAATACTCCTGACTTTGGTACAATGATGTCTTCAGTAAAGCATAATCTCCCCTCATCACTAACTGATCCTTCGTCTTCACTCTGACTGCTTTTACGTTGTCGGCTGCTTTTACAAAAACCACAAAAAAAAAAAGAAGGTAGCAGCTCATTTCTTAACTTTGCCAGCGAAGCGTCAAAAGCAATTAAGTCTCGGCATTTGAGGTCCTGCTTTCAAGTCAAATGAGAGGGAGGGAGAGTGGGAGGGAGAACGGGCTGGGGGAGGAAATGAGGAAGGTCACGATGATGTCTTCACAAAGATGCTGCATGCATCCAAATGGAAAACTACGAAAAATGACAATGGCATGGCCTAAAATGTTTGCTTTTGATACAGAGGACGTTTTAAAGTCCTATTCTTGGGTGTAAAGAATATTTAAAAGTGTTTGGAATACCATCAGGAACACAGGCTTTCACCGTGTTGTTTAACCTGAGCTAGTTTACAAATGTTTCTGGATGACTTGAGACCAGCCTTGGTCATTACTTCATGTGTCAGTTATCTTGATGCTTGGACATTTGCTGACAAGATGTTGCTAGATGGATCTCTCCAAGCAACAGGTACAACGACGAAGACACAACCGCCATTATTCACTTCATAGTCGGAGGTCATAATGTTATGCCTGATGTGTGTATTTTAAGTGTTATTCTCTGTATCGCATTTATTTACGTTTTCATGCAGTCCAAAGAGGAAAGACATTGAACTGACTCAACTGGAATCTTTTTTTTTTTTTTTAAAGCACTAAGGTCGAAATTATGATCGATAGGGAATATGTTGAGATTTTCTGTAGCTGGGTTCAATCATAAATTATTCTCTAAAAAGCAGTAATGCTTAAACCCATGAGCATTGCGGCCAAGTTAGCTGTTATGCTAGCACTCATCTAAGCAAAAACAGCTGTTATTTCCCAGATGTGATGAAAATTGTTGATCTAGGATCATGCAAGAACAGTTATTCAAAGAAAACGTAAACACACGTCACACTTTTACTTCCAGTAATGTTTAAGTAATGTTCACATAGTAGTTCATTAGCAGCCCAGATGCTTGTGCTACTTCCTGCAGCTTGTAATGTGTCATGTTTGTGTCTTGTTGCCATTGAGCCGAGCAGAATCGCGAATCATTTGCATATTTACAGATCAATGTTTAGTAAATGATGCAAAAGGTGGCGGAGTTGCTGCTCATTTATTACAAGGCCTCTTAAAGCAAGATCTTATTCGTGTGGAATATTTGCTTTGGTCATAAATTCATATGGGCGTGTAAAGGTTAGAAAACAGAGGGTGGGAGTTTAACCTTTTTGTAATGATTAGATTATGAAGTCACCTGTATTTAAATGATCTCAATGTTTGTGCAATTCTGCTCTTATTATACATATTATGTGTACAATTAATACAAAAATTAGCTGTAAACTACAGGACAGAAAGTTTCTCATGGTCTCCGGCCAGCATAATGTATAAAATGTTTTCTCTAAGCTCAAGCCAACTGTGGAAAAGAGGGTATTACAGACCTTAGAGTTTATTAGCACCCCAATGAGCAATAACCATCACTCACTTAGCACCAAGCGCAATAACCCGTTTAATGTCATAATTATTGATCGGGTTTGATAGCCGCACCAAAAGGTCAATTTTTTTCCCTCCACCTCACTCCGTGAATGTGAAAGCAGGTTGAGCCTGCTGAGCGTCTCGCTGCTTGGCTGACTGGTGGCAGAGATAAAAAAAAAAAAAGTATTTTAAAAAAATACAAAATGTCTTCAACTAATGCACAATAATAGAAAAAATATGTCAATATCTGGCTTTATTTGCTGGTTTATACTCAGGTTTCAACACAGTTTTGTGTGCATCTCTTCTGATCAGTTCAGGCTGCACGACTTTACATTTTCTTCAGAGAAAGGAGTGTAAACAAATTGCAACAAAGTTCTAAAAAAAAAAAAAAAGAGTAGACAAAATGGGAGGACACCGTCTGATTTCCCTGTCTGCCAGACAGCTGGCGAGTCTCTCTGTGGACCCGACTGCCACCGTCCAGCCAAAAATTACAAACTGGCTTAATTATCTTCAGAACTCGAGAGACTACCAACGATGCTGACAAACATAGCAACTTAAATCAACAGCAGCTAACACCAGCAGCATCAAAGAACTTGACAATTTTCTAAAAAAAAAAAAAGTGACATGCAGAAGTGCTAATAGCAAATTTGTAACATGTGCTAATGCTAAATGAAGGCATATGCTTAAAAATAAATCTATAAAATATATATAGCTTCCTCTCTTTCATGGAAAATGTAGCATTACCGCTACACGGAAAGCTAGAAAAGCAGCGCTTGCATAAGACATTGGATCAAAAGCTACTCATTTCACATCATTGCAAAATGTTATTTGCTTTAGCAGTACAATAGATGAGAACAAAAATAAAATGAACAGCTACAAGTGAATATACATAAAAAAATACATATTTTTCTGTTCTGATATAATAATTAAGGTAAAATGTTAAATCATGAATTAACTGTGACTTTAACAACGTTTTTTTTTTCTTTTCCCAGTACCTGAGTGTAATTTCGCCAGCTCCACCCAGACCAGACTTCTAAAGGCAGAACTTGTCTGATAACAGGAAGTAGGCTAAAAGAGTCTGACAACCTACGCAGTTCCCCAAACCACAGCAAATCGAGAAAGGATAAGAAACAAAACCTTTGAACACGTCTAAAGTCTGGCATCAGTCTAAGCCTAAATAATAGCTAAATGACTCAATTTTCCCTTTTTTGTTTTTGTAAGACCAAACCTTGTTAAGAGCGTATGTATATCATCATATTTTATTCGAGGCAAAGCGCATCAACTCAAAAGAGCGAAGAAGTAAGACGAATGGAAAATGCTGTAAACACTAATGCATATTACTCCATGCTTTGTTCTAACCTCAATCACCTCTACCCATCTTTGGTCGCCGTGCAACTCCTGACTCATCAGACACTATAGTCAGACCCCCACCCCACTGTTGGGTACAAGAGGCTAAATTATACGCCCCTTTTTAATAAGGCTATGGATTGTTTGAGGAATGACACCGGCACTACTGTTGATTATATCGAAGGCCCCTTGTTTTATATCTTGCGAATGTCAGATTTCTGCTATTTACATCCCTCAGCTCCTGCGTGCCAGCAAATGGTTATTGATTTTGCCAAAGATTAATGGTTTGGGGAGTGTGAAATTAAAAACAAAAAGAAAAAGAATGTGTGTGCGGGGGGCTTGAGGAGTGTTATGTAGTAAAGAGAGTAAACTTAAAAAGATCTAACAGGCAAAGGCAACGGGGGAAAAAAAAAAGAAATATCTAAAGTAGCTTTTTGGAACAACATACGATTTTACTAAATCAGCTGGGCGTCCATCTTGGCCTCCAGAGTAAACAAAGTCTTTCTTATTATCATCCCGGCGCCGTTTAGTTTTTATTTTTTTTCCGAAGTGGTTGTCTCCATCGTGGGATCCGCTTTAACACTGTTTGATGCCGTTGCCATGTCTCCATTGAAATGTTTCGCCTACAGCTACAGTCCGTGGTCAAGAGCCAGACTGCAGCTCTGTCTGCGCCAAGGCCTTCATCTTCTCTGTCAGACTTCCTGTTCTGCTGTTCCGACTGTCCCACAAGGTGTTTTTCTAGAAAAAAAAAAAATCAGACGAACCTTCTCGACATTTCATTGATAGTTTTAGGGTTTTGTGGCCTTTTTTTGTTTTGTTTTGTTTTTAAATCAGAGACTTGCTTTTACTTTGCAGTTGTGTTGAACATAGAACACAGTTTAACATCTACATCTGAAGTGCAAAATTAAAAATTAGCACTTTAGCAGATTAGCAGAAGTGTGCTTACACCTGCTGCGCTCTTCACCGAGGCGTCAGTGAAAGAGGAAGCTAAAGTGCATAGCTTCACATCAGAATGAATTAATTGAGCTCTCCTTTCAGCTTCAGTCTTTAATACATTTCTTATAGTTTTTTTTAATATAGTTTAGGCCAGTTTTTTATAATTCCTCTAAAATCTAATATTTTGGTATTTCTCAGTATCTGATTCTGTTGGAGCTGATATTTTTCAGGTTTCCTCTGCCCCTTGGAAATTGAGCTTTAGTGCTTTCTCAATACTTCCAGTCCATATTCTCTTGACAACAATAGGAATGGGGGATGAAACATAAATAGTTTATTTCAGCTGGGTGTTGAAGGAGGACTCGGCTCTGCACATTTTTCGACGGTATCCGTGTTGAATGTGGGGCTGTAAAAAATTACAATGGCTTTATTACCGCAATATCCAAAAGTGTAAAATAATCCTTTAAGCGCAAGTGCAGCCGTAAAGGGGCAACCGAGCGGCGGGGGCAGAAGGGGAAAAGGTGTGGGTAAGCGATGTGGAAGACCTTGTAGGAAAACAGACATCGACCGAATCAGGAGACAAAGTGGCATCAAAAACGTGATGGAAGCGAGACGCTGGGAGAAAAAAGAGAGAGAAAAACGATGAGGAGTGCAAAAGGAAGAGTGTGAAAAAGATGACAGGAGTGGAATGAGGTGTTGGCAGGACAGAAGGAGGGAAGGCGGCCGGTCATACAGAAAGATGAATGACATTTTAGATTCTCTCAGCAATAAAGAGCCTCCCCAGACGCAGGCTGTCACCGTTTGGATGGAAGCTTTCGCATGGAGGTTCTCATTTGCCTCTCTGTTGCTGATGTGAGACGCCCCCAAACCCGCCTGCCCTGCGTATGGACCGAGATTCCAAACCCAGAATTATCTAAAAATAACAATACAAAGAAAGTAAACGGTGCACCTGGTGTCCTGACGGGAAACATTTTGATGTGAGAATACATTTTAATCATTAGAGATTTAAAATCAGACGTGGACTTGACCTTCAAAGAAAGGAGAGTGGGCTTAGGATTAAGACTTGACTAGTATTTCCTGCTAATTAATAAAATGTAACTTGGACTTGCTTCTTATAGAACTTGTCAGTTTTAGAATATACAGCTCTGGAAAACACGAAGAGACCACTGCACTGAAAACCTCCTTTTTTATTCCACCAGATGTTGATTTCTGAACTCTTCCTGAGTTCAAACAGTAGTGTTGTTGTTTCCAAATGAATATAAACTTGATTTCTTTCCATTATTTGAGGTTTGAAAGCGCTGCATCGTTTTGTTATTTTGACCCTTTATCATTTTCTGTAAATAAATTGTAAATGTTTCCTTGGAATTTCGGAGACATGTTCTCAGTAGTTCATAGAATAAAAGGAACAATGTTCATTTTACTCAAAAATACACCCATAAAAAGTAAAATCGGAGAAACGGATCATCCTCGTAATTTTTTTTCCACAGCAAGAAAAGACTGGAATTGTTTTTTTTTTGTTTTTTTTCATTCAGAAAATTGAGAACGACTTGAAACTTCACTTCAACAAGAATTAAGATTTGAATTTTAGCTGATATTAAAAGATTCTGACTTTTTTTTTCGACTTCCCACTCAGAAAATTTAAACTTGACCTGTTCTCATCCTCTTGAGGATTTAACTTTTACTCAGGTTTGCCTTAGAAAACTTGAGACTTCTCTTGTATTTCAGATGAAAGATTTGACTCTGGGCTTGGATTGATTTGATGTTTGAGATTGTGCTTGGATGCGCTTCTCAGATTAAACTTTCTTTTAATTTTGGAAACAACTTTTTAGAGAAATATCCCGTGTAAATAGTGTTTCTTTTTTCATTAGTATTTGGTTGACTGTTTAATTTCTTAAAATCTTGCACTTCCTGTTGTGTTTAAAGGCTCTCTAAATGTTTTGCTAGCTGTTTCGCCGAGTGCTGTGACATTCCTCTGCGTTTTAATGATCGTTGGCGGATTTTCGCCGCCATGTCTCTCACATCTGAGCGAACGCCGGAAACATCTGTGGGCGTGTGTGTGTGTGTGTCATTTTCATTCTGGCATGTCGTGTTTGTGAACACAACTCAAACCCAACAGCTGTGTTTGGAATAATGGTGACTACTGCACGCTGTAGAGAAACACACACGCCCACACACACACCTCGGAGTGATTTATAAAGTGTAGTTGAGCAGACTTGAAGAGGCCCGATCAAACACAGCGGCGCTCTCCAGCGTCCTCACATGGAAACACAGACGCCTTGCAGCGCAAATGTCCTCCAACCTTCCTTCACAATCATTTCTCCCATATGGCTCCTACTAATATTCAGCTCGGAGCCAACACACTGGAACCAACACTCACACACACACACACACACACACACACGCACACACACGCGCCATCATGGGGTGTGTGTGTGTGTGTTGAGATCAGAGGCAGTCCTTCTGTGCTACATTAACTGCAAACTTCATTTCCCCACAAAGAGGAGCCACCGGCTGAAAATCGGCTGAGACGCGTCATTAAACCTGTGTCAGACACACACACACACCCCTACACGCACACACACATCTGCTACACAAATGACCTTGCTTCATACACGCATACACACACGTGTGTCAGCGTGCCTGGTGATGTTCCTCACACATTGCTTAGAAATGCCGGGCACCGTGCCGGAGCAGCTCCAGGTTTTAGTCGGCCGCCGGATGGTTTGGTGGGAATGACGGGCAGTTTTTTTTTTTTTTAAAGGTCACATGACTCATGTCTCCGAACCGCGGCTGGCCTCAGATCAGCCAACCAGCTACAGCTTGACAGCGGATGCTCAGACGGGTCAAACTATTGCCTTGCTTGGAGCAAACGCGTGGAATTTGCGTTCCGACAAATCTAACGGCAAAGTTTGAGAGCGGCTCGACACTGGAGGCTGGTGCGCTTCCAAACTTAAACTTCCCTCGCTCAAAGGCGAGGTCAGAGTTCCCCCTGCTCCAGCTGCCTCTTTAGCAGTTTCCTCCTCTCCATCCTGTCTCTTCTTCTTTATTTTTATCAAGCCTCAATCAGCCACTTGTCAGCCTCCCTCATGTCAAACAGCTTCCCACTTCCCAGCGTGTTTTCTATCTGCCAGGCGTCAATTCCCATCAACGTGTTTAATCAGCAGGCAGTCCAGCTTCCTGACCTCAACAGGTTTCTAGCAAAGGACTATGGTTAAACTAGCAATAACAATTAGAACAAAATGATCTTTTTGGCATGCAATCACAAACGCTAACGTGACATTTATTTAAGCTGCCATGGAACTAATAGTGTAAAGCTAGCAAGCAGCACTGAGATTATGGGCTGTAAACATCCTCAGCTGGAACCAGTTCGTAATAAACAACACTCTTCATATTTTAAAGGAAGTAGAAAGGTAAAACTATGTCAAATTAAAAGAATGTAGTTAAAAAAAGAGAAATGTAGTGTCAAAACATATAAGGGGAAGACTAGAAAGGTTTTCTTAAAACATATTCGATTTTTAAAGTTTTTAGGTTATAAATAAAAGTGGTGAATTTACGAGGATTTTTTTTTTCATGTGGAAAAACACATTTTTGCCACTTTCCGATTAAAATATTTCATTAACTGTTTAACTAATGCTTTGGTGACGCCGCTGGACATGGTTGCAGTACAATTTAATCACTGGTGAACTGTACTTTTAAACATTTTTGATGTTTTGTTTCAGCTTTACGACATTACCTTTAGGAAATTATTCAATGTAAACGAGTCTCTTTATACAGCGGCTTTATATAGGAAGAGTATTTGCTAAAGTCAGCTCATGTTAATATTTGTAGGAACCTTTTTTATTTACTTGTCAGTCACAAGTCTTACGAATAAGACACAAAATTTTAAAACGTAAACATCATAAACAGCTGTGGGAATTTACAAGTCCACATTTAAGGGTCATAATTAACCGTTAACCGTGTTATTAACAAAGAGCCTCATTGTGTGGCTGAAAAGCCGCCAGACAGGAGTTCAATTTTCAGTATCAGCAGTTTCCGTAATCGGAGGTAATTTGCTTCTTGTGTGTTTCTAATTTTGGGATGAAAGTCACGATTCGGGGCAGCAGCGTGAGCTCCTGTGAGCCTTTAAGCTGCGCTCGCTGCCTCATCAGAACCGCCCCACAGCCGCCCGGCGGTGATGAAGATGATGGCGATAGGCGGCTGCCGGACCTGTGAGTAATTCCAGCTGTTTGAAGCCAGCCGGGTGGGAGCTTAGCAGGCTGCGAGGGAGTGGATGGGATGGACTGGAACTTCCCTTTTGGTGGAACTGCGTCTCCGAGCGGGCAAGCTTTGAGGCAGCTTAAGAGGATCCAGTTAGTATTTTCTGCAGGTGTTGCAAGTCAGAATGTGTTTTTTCCTTCAGAGTGTCGGTGTGCATTAAAACAAAGGCTTATCGGCTCTGTATTCTACTTTCATATGTCTACAAAGTTGTTTCTCCTGTTTTGTTTTCAGCTCAGAAAATGAGTTCTTTAATCAAGAATGACAACAACAACAAAAAAAAGCATGAATAAAATGTAGATTTTGAAGCTAGTGTTACACAAAAATGGATCCAGGTGTCTTTTAACTTCCCTCTACTTTCAAATATCGCCTTGCAGACCAAAGTGTGCAACATGAAGGGAGAAGTTCAGCGGAGTGCAGTAACTGCTGACTTCTTCAACTCCATTATTCTGTTCTCAACTCTATTAAACAGCACGACCCCAAAGTCTGGAGTTTGGACAAATTAGCACGACTTAAATGGAGTCATTTAAATTCATTAGCAGCCGGTTATGTAATAATCGTTAAATGTATTTCTGTGGCTGAATTATTTTGCAGTTTAATAGGACACATAATAATTACACTTTCTTTCAAACGTTGCTGTTAGCACCGCTACGTCTTTTAGCCCAAACTGAATGTGATTTCAAGAGGAATAGAATCGCATTAAAATCCCTAAGTACAAACATACATGTCTTTTATTTTTTTTATTGTAAGCACTGCAACTCCTAGCATAGCATGTAACGTGTCATGCTAGGTGTTCGGCTCTTTTAAACAAAGTGTGACCAACGTTCGGTTTAGGGGCCATTTGCCACCCATCCATGGTTCATATTTAGTGCCACAGCACAGCCTACTGATGCACATGGAGACTTTTTTTTTATTTATTTTTTTTACAGTGTATCAATTTCACTGGTAAATGAAAATCCTTTTGAAATGGAAAATGTTACATGGTACAAAATAATCATCTCAAACGATGATTATTTTGATTTGATGATGTTGGGCCATTCGGCAAAAACATTTGGACACCATAGAATGAAGTGTTTGATTTTATCATAACGTAACATTTCACTGTATTTGCATATAACATAAATGTTTCTTTTTCTTTCTTCTTTTTATTTTTTTGCTTTGACAATGGTAATAATTTAATGGTGCTTTGTATCTGACCTTCCAGGTCACTACAAAAACCTTTCTATGAATGTAGAAGAAGTGATCTTGATGAATCACCTGCTTCAGATATTTGATAAAAATCTGCTAATTCACCCAAAAGTCACATTTATTACTGTTGACTGGGGGGGTCCAACATGAGGCTCGAGGGCCGCCGGGTGTGATGTTGATGTTGCATCAGACTGAGAGGCTGCTAGCATGTGTGTTAGCAGCAGGCTAACAAACTCAATACATACAATGTTATGTTTTCTTCTTTTGCCCCCAACTTAATTCCTTCAACTTGTAAATTAAAAGAAGTGCTGTACAATCCAAACCGTCATCATTAAACTAATAATTAAGATACTATTGAAAACTTGTCAGTCACTCATCCAAAGTGACTCCTCAGAAAGAGAGACCAATCTGGAAAGGAGGGAGATGTTAACCGTCTAATCCAATAAAGTTATGGACACCTGTTAGAAATTCATAACTGTATCAGATGTGACATGCTAGCAGAGCTGAATCAGGCCAGTAGGACACTCAGAGACATTTCATCTCGGAGGCTAATTCTTAAAAAAAAAACAAAACAAAGCCTCATATTTTACACATTCATTACTCAGAGTCATGTGTTTAAATACGTATGCTAATTCTGCTTATTGTGGCTGATGAATGCATGTCCATTGTGCTGTATTCGAGCATAATAATAGAAAGTTTGGTGGAAGGAAAAAGTGTTAGAAGAATGTGCTCACCCAAAGCCGGCTGTATTACACGGAATATTCTTAGAGTGTTAGTCATTTCACTGAATAATATTAGTCTGTAGTGGATGCATATGAGTTTGGTTTTGAATTTATTACAGCAGTAATGAAACTCTAGCTCAAGTGTACAACAAACACATTTTCTAACATGTTCCTTTAAGAACTTAAACTGGTTTTGGACTCTAAACCATTGCAAATACTTGCACATTATTCTTCATTTCTGCATTTAAACTTCTTTTTTAACTAACATTAAAGTAAATTTAGTATACATGTTATAGTTCGGAAGGTAAGAGGAGTGAAATAGAAAAAAATACATATTTAAAACGTATGTGAATGTAAAATGTATGTAAAACGTATCAGTTCCACTTGTGAATTTGAATAATGTAAAGCCGGAGTGAATGGTGATTTTCTGAATAAAGTTATCCGGGAACGTCAGCCTGTTCGTCGTGCCATAAAGTCCGTTTTGTAATAATAAAAAAGTAATTAAATGTCTCCTGCTTCGGTGGGATTTCTGCCATTTCACTCCAGTCGTGTTCCTCCCAGATCGCGCATTATCTCAACAAACCTCCGTTCAGATCTACGCGCCGCAGCAGACTGCAACGCGTTGCTGTCTGCAGCAACGCGTTGCATCAGAGCGGGAGGAAACGTCTCCCAGGAGCAGATTAGAAAACGCCGTCTGTGAGAACCGTCTGTGGACGTCTGGCCTTTGTGCCGCTAGAAACTCGTTGCTGCAAACTTTCGCAGGATGCCGGCTGTTTATCACTGAGACACTTGGGACGTTTTCCCTGCAGTTTAAGTAACAAATAGACTCTTTGAATTATCTCTGCTCAAAGTCACTTCTTTAGAGTTTCTGGGCTAGAATTGAGCCCGGATCTCTTGTCGGCTAACATTTAGTCGCCCAAACCCGGAGGCGCGTCTGCTGGGGAAGTTTCATCTTCCCAACACCAAAAATCTCTATTAATACCAGAAAAAAAACAAAAAACTCTTGACTTCACCGACCTGCACCACACCGAGCTAATGAATGAACCACGTGGAACAGGAAGTGACGTCTGAGCAGAGCAGGAACAGGAAGTTGGGCAGAGCTGCGTCAGATGGATGTGGACTCTGTGGAAGAGCGCTTACAGTACAGAGAGCCGCTGTGAATGCTAATGTCTCCCACACACAAGGTTGTCTTTCTCTCTTTGTCTTGCTTCATTCTATTTCGATTTATTTCTTTGCTTGGCTTCACCTTGCTGTCTCACCCCAAATCTGTGTGTGTGCGTGCGTGTGGGTGTGGGTGTGTCTGATATTGGCTTTTCAGAGCAGCTTTCCCCTCACTTTTCACCTCTCCCCACTGATGTTTTATAAGGACACACAGACAGAAGCCGGCACACACACACACACACGCCCACACACACTCAGTTTTAGGTTTTAATAACAGATTATTACAGAAGCCTGCTAACCTTTCATCTCTGCACACCGATAGAAAAATAAATCCTCATGCACACGCGCGTATTGATCGGACTCTTTTTTTCTCTCTTTTTTTTTTGGACTTCCTGTCCTGTTTGGACGCGTTTCATAACTCGCCTCTCTGTTTGTGTGTGGTCAGCAGATCTCATTTGTCACCATTGTCCAGGTCCTTTTTTATATATATATATATATATTTCCTGCCTTCCTGTCCCAAACACCCAGCAGCAGCAGCACCGCGGCTCATCGAGCGGACGGAGCCGCTCATCTTCGCCGAGCCAACGATCCATAAAGCAATATGGGAGTTTATGAGCTTTCAATGTGGTTCAATATGGGACCAAGTTCAGCTAGGCAATGACTCTCCTTTCTAACTGAAACAGAGACAACATTCATCAGAACATCTCACACTCTGTTAGGTTAACTTACAGTACAGACCAAAAGTTTGGACACACCTTTTAATTCAATGAGTTTCCTTTGAATTAAAAAGAAACTCATTGACTATTGACGTTGTAGATTCACACTGAAGGCATCAAAACTATGAATAACACATGTGGAAATATGCACTAAACAAAAAAGTGTAAAACAACTGAAAATACCCCTTATATTCTAGTTTCTTCAAAGTAGCAACCTTTTGCTGTGATTACTGCTTTGCACACACTCTGCATTTTCTTGATGAGCTTCAAGAGGTCGTCACCTGAAATGGTTTTCACTTCATAGGTCAACCTGCCCTGTCAGGTTAATAAGTGGGATTTCTTGCCTTATAAATAGTCATGAAAATATAGAAAACCCATTGAATTAGAAAGGTGTGTCCAAACCTTTGGTCTGTACTGTATATAAGGTCATAATTGGGCATTAAAAGGTCACCGACGCAGGTTTAACAGATTCCCGGGTGTGACATCGTTTGAACCACTGAGAGCAAAGATTGATTTTTAAATATCTGTAGGAATTGGTTTGTCTGAGATCATTAAACTGGTTCGGATGTTTGACAGAATCGGCAGAATGAGGTAAGAAAAGCCTCAACTTGTCCCTGCGTCTTCCTGTCAGGCAAAGTAAAAAAAAAAAAGAAAAGAAAGAAAAACATGCTGTTGCAAAATCGAGGGTAAGCAAATGAAATCTTCAAAACTTTTCCAAATTTCCAGTTGTCTTCTGGTGGAGTTTGTTGAAGCACATCTGCCAGTTTTTAATCATCCAGGAACTGACTTATTTTTATTTTTGTTTACTTCTTTTCCAAAATAGCTGAAGCTGTCAGTCAGACTGGAGGAAAAAGTTCCTTAAGATCAGTCTTTAAAGTTATACCAACAATTCTAAGTTGGATTATATAATCACTGGTATAGGTTTAAAATTATTATTTTAATCAACAAGTATGCTTTATATATATATATATATATATATATATATATATATATTCACATAAAATCAGTGTTGCAAAAAATCTAAATGCATATCATTAGTTAGCCAAAATGATAACATTATTTTGCATGATGGCCAACATTAACTTACTCAACAGAGTATGTTTACACATTGTTAGCAACAATTAGCTAAAACAATAGTGCTAGCTAAAACTGTAACAATTGCTTGATGATTCGCATTGTCTTCATTTTGTCTTGTAAAACTTTAGCTTTCAGCTGAGAATATGTTAAAATATTAGCTAAATGCTAACATTAGCTTGCATGCTAACATTAACTAGTATGATGACAATAATTTGAATGTTAGCATAATAACTATCACCAGGCTAACATCTCACTCGGCTTTGTATGCTACTTACAGTTAGAGCAAAAACTTGCTAAAACGCTAATGCTAGCTGACAAACCAATAGCTATATCGTTGTTTTAAATTACAGATTGACTCTATTTGTGGTTACAAAACTGAATAAATCATTAATTGAACGAATGGATGCTGCTACAGTGCAGAGTAGCTTATGCGATTTTTAATATAAGCATAAATGATGCTGATTTTTGTTCACATTTGAGGCAAAGTGCATGTCTATGAAATGCACGAGTTCAGATTGTTGACATGTTGCGCTGCAACAGGAGGCTTTCGGAGAGGCGAGGCGTTCAACTGAGCGTTTTAAACCGACTGAGCCGTGAATATCTTCAGAACGATGCGCATAAACGTCAAGCAGCTGACATCCCGTCCGAATTACGAACGGCGGCTTCTTTGTTCTGCTTTAATGCTGCCTAAAGAAAACACGAAGAATCAGTCTGACCAACAAACTCTGCTTCTTTTTTTTTCTTCAATAAAACGTAGTTTTCTAGCTAATATTATTGACATTTCATCCGCGTATAGCTTGCCATGAAACGTGACTAAGAAAGCTGACTGGAAAAAAACAAACAACTCAAGGATGAGCTTTTCATACGATCAAATGATGAAATATGTTTATGTTTTCCTGAGCCAAGCCAAGCATAGCTCCGTCATGTTAGCGCACGACAATGATAGATGTTCTTCCTTCCTTCTCATATTTTGAGCTTCTCTACGTTTGCCAATCTGGCTGTCTGGACCTCTGATGAAGAAGGAACTATGTTGCTTTCTTATTAATATAAGATCAATGCTTTTCACAAAAACAGAAAGTATTTTTTCCTTTGATGTTTTTGTACAGCTTTTTGTTTTCCAAAGCAATATGAAGAAGTATCTGATTAATGGTTAGGAAAAAAACAAACATTGCATATGAAATATTGGAATTAATAAGTCATATTTACCTCAAAATAATGAGATAAAGTTGACATGATTTATTTGATTTTGTCATCTAGAGATTAATAAAATAGAATAGATACAAAATATGTATTTTATTAAAATGTATTAGGATGTTTTGTGCAGATTATAGATAATATCCAAAGGAATTTCATCTCCAAACAATCAAAAAATGAATCAAAATCCACAAAAACGACTGAGAGAAAAATGATTAATATGCCAATATAAGCTTTATTAGGGTTAAATAATATGGTAAATAATTTATCACCACATAAAAAATCATCTTCAATATGTTGAGATGATGAAATCAAGAAATCATGATTATGCCAATAAAATAGGAAGATTTGAATAATCATACAAACATGACCAAATTAAATTAGCCTTTATCCTAATGTAATATGTCAGAACTGAATAATCACAACAATATTAGTTTAACACAAAGAAAATTTTAAATATTACATATTATCAAATGTAAGCAAACTCTACATTGAATTATAATTACAGTTTTTATTACTGAAAATAATAATATATTAATGTGTTGCCTCAAAAATAAATTAAAAATATTATGATTATAATTAAAGGACATTTGCTGATGCAGAATGATGTAATAAATACAACATAACTAAATCATTTCATGTGTAAATCAGCACAAAACAAGCCTTATGGTGAAATAATGAAACTTTAATCATAAAAAAAATATCATTCATTAGCTTGAAAATGAAACGATTAAATCTTTATTAAAACAAATAAAACAAAAGTCACTTTTAAAATGAAACCCAAATCATAATCAGAAGAAAATTATTGAGAGATAATGAAACAATAGAGCTGTCATCACTGCAAAACAAGATGAAATTACTTATTTTAAGCTAATTTAAACTAAAGAAATGTAATCCAAAGCAAAAAATAATAAAAATTAGGGATAAATAAAACAATTTTTGTCTTTATTTTATGCAACAATAATTGCCTTCAAACATTTGATTCTGATATGAAACGTGTTTTTAATTTTTAAAAAAACCTGGAAACTCACAAAACTGAAGATGTTTTTCATGCACATGAACGTAATCCGAATGTTTTTTCAGAACATTTTTTAGTGGAGGGAAATATGAAAACCCGGAAAAAATAAAAATCAAACTCAAAATTTGTACACTGTAAAAACGACACGTCGAGTTCAGAGAGAGTCGAACAAACTTTAATGGGCCGTTTGAGTCAGAGCAGTCACACACACACACACATAGGCTGAATGAAGCAGATGGTCTCTGGGTTGAGGGGGGGACCCATAAGGGCTGGAAACGGGAGGAACTAATTACAGAGGTAGCTGCCGCATCTGACAAACGTCTTTCATTCATCAGCAGCGCTGCAGAGGACGGGCCGCTGCATTTCTTCACTTATTTCTCTTCGAATTATGAAAAAAATCTGATTTTCCGTTCAATTCAACGTTTTCTGGTGTGGATTATTTAGCAGGAAAAAAGGTTTTTAGGGAAATGTGGGTCAGGGAGTGTTCCATAATCCTCTCAATAAACCTGAAGGTTTCTAAAAGGCTGATTTATTTTGGAATCCAGTTTAAAAAGTCAAACACATTTTAAGCATTTATTTGCTTTCACTCTGAATGCGGTGGCTAACGGCTGATTAAAAAAAAAACCCCAAACAAATCCTGTTTAAGTTATAACATCACATAATATGAATAAAACGCCATTTCTGATTCATAAATGTTATATTTTGGCCTAAATAATCCTGGTCAGGATCCAGTTTTAGGTCACTAGGTCCTCCTATATGGAGGCGCAGCAACAAATGATCCTCGCTAAAGCGGCGGCTCCGTCTCCATCGGTGAAGTCTCACAGAGGAAACCTCTGAAAAGGTCAAGCAGCGTAATCTGAGGAACTTTGATTCAACCGTTTGGCGGTCCCACAGGCAAACTGTAGGACACGAAATTTGTTCTCTGGGACTCATCCATCCTCTGGGCCCCATTTGTTTTCTGGGTCCCATCCGTCCGCTCGATCCCATCCTTGTCCATGTCTCAGAACTTGTTCTTTCGCGTTCGCACAATGAGAGCTTTTAGTTTGGATCATTTCTCACATTTTATATAACCGTGAATAAAATTTTCCATTTTTTTTTTTTAGTAAACAGAAACTAACTCGAGTAAATCCTCACATCTCAACCTTGTCCCTGGTTCTGTGCGCTTGTGTCCAGTCTGCCCGGGTACGGAGAACAAGCTGAGCACGCTGTCCGACCTGGACCAGCAGTACCGCACCCTGAGGAAGCTCTACGAGAACTGCGAGGTCGTCATGGGCAACCTGGAGATCACCAGCATCGACCGAAATCGCAACCTGTCCTTCCTGAAGGTAGGAGTGTGTGTTCTGTGTCGCTGTGAGAGGGGAGCTCTGTGTTCAGCACCATGGACAGAGACCGGCTGCTGGCCAGCAGCTCTGACTTTGTTACTCTACACACTCATTGGGGCCTGCCCATAGCAATGCATAGGGATTATATCCCTATGCATTGCTATGCATTGCCCCTATTGTTCTACACTCAAAATAACTGCTGCTTCCTACTACCGTTAATGCGGCTCGTACCGCTGCGTGGCCCCTCACAATATATATATCAAAACGTGCGGCTCTACTTTTGTTGGCATTTCGAGTAACTGTGGCGACATAATTAACAAAAACGAGTCAAATTCAACTCAAAACAAAAGTCTAACTGACACAAAACAGTGTCAGTTAGACTCAAAATAGACAGAATTTAGTCTGCCTCTCTGAGCTGCTCTTTAGAACCACAGTGATGGCAGAACGTCAGAACTACAGACATGGTGGAACAACTGCTATAAACTCACTGCATCTCTGAATGGTGCTGTTTATGTTATATCTTATATGCATATAATCTAGTGGTGGCAAAAGCAACAAAATGCTACTATGCTCTGGACTTAAGATGGAGTACATGCACACATATTCATGACATACTTTGATTAAACTAATTTATCTTCGGTGTGATTCCAGTACCGAAAAATTAACTTTATACCAGGTGAGTCTCTCTAACCTGAGAATGTGAACCTGTACTGGGCTGATTCTGTGCCTTCAAATCATTTTAACAATACTCCTGGAGAAGATTCATAACTTATAACTTATAACTCTGAAACAGGAACAGGTCTGAAAAACAGCCTGTGTGCTACACTCAAGAGAGATTCATTTGTTGCATCAAAGAGTGATGTCATCACTGCTGATGTCATTGTTACCAGTGGAACTGAACATTTTAATGGTGCATTAACATCAAACACGATTTGAGCGTCAGGCGAGTCTGGTTTATATTCAAAGTCTATGTGAAGCGTTGGATGCGCTAGATTTGTCAAACGCTCCAAACGGTTCAAATCGTGCCGCTCTAGAGGCTTGAAGCGCGACGCAACGGCCCTCGACGCGCCTCCACATAGACTTTGAATGCAAACCAGCTGCGCCTGACGTTCAAAACGCATTTGGTGTGAACGTACCATTATATGTCCAGTATCACATTAGGTCAGTGCTTCTCAATTCCAGTCCTTAAACCCCCTGCTCTGCATGTTTTAGGTGTGTCTCTGTTTCAGAACAGCATGACCTCTTCTGCAGTAGCATGTTAATCACCCACAGATTCAATCCAGGTGTGTGGCAGAAGGGGAACACCTGAAACATGCAGGGCAAGGGGGGCCTGAGGACCAGAATTGAGAAACACTGCATTAGTTCCATCATATTAGGACCAAAACCTGGTCCTAATATGATGGACTCATTGCTTTGGGTCAGGGGTAACATTTAGAGGTAAGATGCTAATTAAGTTTTAGATAGGGTTAGGGTTAGGAATAGACTAATATTGTTTGGGGTTATTGAAAATGTGTGGATTAGGCAAAATCACAGCTACTAAAATGAAGGAAATCAATGCAAAGTTCTAATGTGGGTCGAAATAGTTTTGACAAACCTGTACAGCATTTTGTTTTCTAAATCATTATAAACAATGATGATATAATATTAGGGTGTTTTTCTGCCAATTGTGTAGCTGCAGTCACTAGTAGTCTAATGCGTTGAATGTGCTGAGACACATTCAACGCATTAGAAACCAATCAGAACCAAAGGTTTGCCTTTTTGGTTCTGATTGGATGTTTCTGGACAGTAGCAGAGCTAGATGCATTTTCGCAGATTCTCTGTTTCATATTCTACTGTCAGACACTTTTAACAAATATTCATCCATCCATCATCTAACACACTTATCCTTGCACACACACATTCACACCTTAGGACAATTTAGAGAGCTCAATTAATCAAGCAATTAATGCCGAGTGTTAGCAAAACCTAGGTTTGGATAGTGACCTAGGTTAGTGCCACCTGGGGGTGGGTCGGTGTAAAGGCCGAGCCGGGCATAGACTGGCCTTCACGCCAACGCCAACATGAAGCCCCTTCATGCAACCAGTGGAGGTTGGTTGCATGGACGTCTGTCTTTCCTCGGACCTCCATGTTTGTGTGGAGGTTTGGCTTTGCGTGGACTCCTCTGATTGCAACCTGGGTGTGGGTCGGTGCAAAGGCCGAGCCACGCTATGCATGGAGACCCCTGGTTGACTGGAGGTCTGTCTTTCGATAGACCTCCCTGATAGATTGGAGGTCTGTCTTTCCTCGTACCTCCCTGATAGATTGGAGGTCTGTCTTTCCTCGTACCTCCCTGATAGATTGGAGGTCTGTCTTTCCTCGTACCTCCCTGGTTGATTGGAGGTCTGTCTTTCGTTAGACCTCCCTGATTGATGGGAGGTCTGTCTTTCCTCGTACCTCCCTGATAGATTGGAGGTCTGTCTTTCCTCGTACCTCCCTGATAGATTGGAGGTCTGTCTTTCCTCGTACCTCCCTGGTTGATTGGAGGTCTGTATTTCGTTAGACCTCCCAGATAGATAGGAGGTCTGTCTTTCCTCGTACCTCCCTGGTTGATGGGAGGTCTGTCTTTCGTTAGACCTCCCAGATAGATTGGAGGTCTGTCTTTCCTCGTACCTCCCTGGTTGATGGGAGGTCTGTCTTTCGTTAGACCTCACTGATTGATTGGAGGTCTGTCTTTCCGCGTACCTCCCTGGTTGATGGGAGGTCTGTCTTTCGTTAGACCTCACTGATAGATTGGAGGTCTGTCTTTCCTTGGACTCTTCTGTTCGTAGGGAGCCTTCTGTCTGCAGGGGGACCTCTGGTTGGGTGGAGACTCTAGGACGGTTGTTTTCCAGAGCAAGTTTTAACTTCACCTTCAGGTCTGCAACCTGACCCTGCAGAGATGTTACCATTTCCTCCTGTGCTTTGAATTTGGAAGCTTGCTCTGTGTGACTTTTGAGCTGCTCCTCATATTTAAGTCTCACTCTGTATTCTTCAACCATGACTTCTATCAGGCCTTTGTTGCGGGAGGCATATTTTTCAGCCTCCCTCTTGAAATAATCCAGCTGTTGATGGATGCTCTTGTCGGCTGTAACTTTGGAAGAGCAGGAAACATTTGACACATCTTTAATCTCTGGCACGTTTCTTTCTTGTTCACGTTTGACTCGCAGGTGATGTTCTTTTACTACCATATTTTGCAGTTTTTGAATCTCCTCCTGATGTGATTTGACTTCAGCCTGATATGCAATCCTTCGGTCTCTTTCCTCATGGAGATCCAAAATCTTACTCTGCAACTCTTTTTTAAGATAGTCTACCTGGTTTGTGAGATCGATGACGTGTTGGCTTGTTTCTTCCACAACTTCAACTGAGGGGGTGATCTCGAAGCCAGCAGAGGGAGTTGTTTCCTGCTTGACTTCCAATGATGTTGGACTCTCAAAGTTGCCAGAAGGACCTGATTCCCCCTGAATCTCTGCTGATTCATCTTCCGGCTCAATGGGGCTGTCGCTGTCATCTTCAAAAGAAATGACTTCGTCGAAGTCGACTTGGATGTTGAGGTCCATCATGTCGACCCATGAAAGCTCAGCTGGAAAAGCTTCATGTTCACAAACAATCTGTTGTTGCTTCATGTCGATGTTCTGGTAAATTCTTGCTTCTCTGAAAGGCGTGTAATATCTGGAATCGATATCCCGCTTGTTTCAATTAATTTCGAACTTGCTCTGAAGAGTGATCTGTCGCGATAGAACTGTGGAACAGGTCTGAGAAAACGCTGTCTGCGAGCTACATTCAAGAGAGAGACTCCTTTGTGGTATCATAGAGTGACGTCATAACTGCTGATGTCATTGATACCATTAGAATTGAACATTCTATCAACCTTATTCCTGGGAGGCTTACTGGGGAAACGATTAAGGGTGTTACTTCCGTCGCCCACCAGAAGTAGAAGTATTTCATTGTAATTTGGAGGGTTTTTGGCTAATCTATATTCATGATAGAAGTTACATCTCTGTTTTCAGTTATTGTACAATATTTAGTAAACTTGTTTATGGACACCGTCTGCTATCAGAGAGCTATTCAGTACAGAGGATTGTAATTATGAGCTTAATCACGGGGAGCAACAGTGACACTGCGTTACGTTTTGTAACGGAATTCCAAAATAAAAGCCTAAATATTCCTCTCAGGGTAGTGCTAACTAATATTAGCCTTTACTATCTTTTTTCTTTCAGGTTATTGCACTGCCCTGCTGCGCAAGACAGTAAATTAACCTTAGCACAAACCTTTGCATTTCACTGCCCCCATTAGCATTAGCCTTTTCCCTAAAAGAAGCTTTTAGCTATTTTTCTTATTTATTAGCCATGCTTAGTACACTGAATGGAGTGATGCTCCACATGCTACTGACAGCATTTTGGCTAATGTTAGCAGTTTGGCTCATTTTAACTTGTACACTAATTTCAACATACTGAATGGCATAAGTCCATGTTACTCAACATGTTTGTCAATCTCCACATGCTATTCAGTACATTGTAGCTTACTTTAGCATTGATGCTAATTTGTAGCATCAGAACGCCCACGAAGTGTGCCAACCGACAGGCACACTTTGGCAGGCCTAATTTAAATTTCGTCAGAAATTTTCTAGTTTAACACTCATATTTAATAACACAATGAACATTTTAGAGTGCAGATTTTTTGCTTAGAGGAATCAGCTCTCATATTTTTTATCATTTTGTCACATTTTCCATATTGATTTATATTTCGAGTGGTTTATTTCACTTAATTATTTCATAATCTGTTATACTTTTTCCGCAAATGTTTGAATTTGCCTGCAAAACATTTTCAACAATTTATTTCTTATTTTTTATAGTCTGCATCTTATATTGATTTGCTACTCTAGTTGTCTCCTTATGCTTCATATTAATATTGTTTCTCAAATTTTGTTTTATGTGTCTTCTTCATAGGTTTAATTTTTAATATTAGATTAATTTAATAATTTTCCATCTTTTCTTCTTTTTTTTTTTACACCAACTGAACTCAGTCATTCTAACAAACTGCGACATTTTATTTTCCCAAATGACCAAACAAATTTTCAGATTTAGACAATTATTAAATCTAGTTTAAATACAAGCAAACATGCTAAGCTAGCATGCTAATGTTAACAAATAGTTATAACATTTAATTTTATATATTCTGGTGGTTTTCAAGCCTTATTCTATTATTCAATTCTTCATTTTTATTTCATTTTAATACTTTAATACAGTGGTTCCCAAAGATTTCCTGGGCCTCCCTATGGATTACAATAAAATCCCCCACAAAAAAGAAAAAAAAGATTTAATTGGGCACACGCATCGTTCAACCAGACATAAACCTAAACACATATTTTGTTTTCAAACTTCACTGAAGTTTATTTCAACAAAACACTGGCAATGGCACTGCGACCCCCCCCAGGGGGCGCGCCCCACTGCTTTAATATCTTAGATCGTATTTATAGTTGAAACCAAAAGTTTCATTCACCTTTTTTTTGTTCAACTTTCTCTTGTTTAGAATAACCAAAATCATTTCTATTTACCAAATGCCACAATAACATCAGAACATGTCTGATTTATTTATTGAAGTCCTCCAGCTGACATCAGAATCGCTACTGTCTCTTTTTTAATGAAATGACCCCCGTGTGTCTTCCAGGACGGTAAACGCCGTGTGACGTTGTAGACACAAAGAGAGGCTCCACCTTCTGGGTGAGAAGCTGCTTCCTGTTGTCGGGTCTCATTGTGTTTCTATTGCGTTCGCCATCGGGGCCTAGCCCCTCCCTCGCTCCCCTCCTGCTGTTTAATGAAGTGAGGTGCAGTCTAATTACTGGGCCAGCACTATCAAATGAAGAGCAAAAACAGTCCCATTAGACTCGGCATCATTAGGGAAACAATTAGGCATCTGTGGGATCGTTAAATGAATGTGAAAGAGGTGAGGCGGATCTGGAGCTGCAAACATCCTGCTGGTCACCAGCAACCAGACTGATTCCATCAACATCCTAACGGCTGCAAATAAAGGACAGCTTTTATAGCGTCTTATAATTCTTCTAAATCAAATGTTTAGGCTAAAAAAAGAACGACGCGTGATCGAGGAGCACGTTTTCCTCCTGAACGCAGCTGCACAGCTCAGAACTTCTTCATCTGTCTCTGCTCAACTTCCATCCATTCCTCCTCTGCCGGTCCCAGGCTTTAACATAATGCTCTCAAGTTGCAGTGCAACGGTTCACGCAAAGTTCAAAATCGAGACTCGTAAACTCGAACACATCTCGACACTTCCCGAGCCACGGGCTGCCTCTGGACGGATCCGCAGGAGCTCGGGTGGATGTGGACAAACGGAGGGCGGACGCAGCGAGGAAGGAGCCGGAGGGGGCGCCGCTTTTTCAGCAGGCGGGGAAAAAAAGAAGGAAACAGCTGCTGCACTAAAATTACAATTTTCAGCTACTCTGCCGCCAGGCTGTGTGTTTTTATCTGCATGGATCTGAGAGCTTAAAGGAGGCAGGAGAGGAATTTAAAGAAAAGAGCTTGGAGGAAAACCGGGCGCTACAGATTTTCCACCGCCACACAGCTAGCTTAGCGCTCCGTGTCACCATAAAGCCCTGCTGAGGTTAGCCTCTCTAAGTGGTATTTTAAAACCAGGTCAACACTACCTGCTCATGAGAGCTGAGCATATTTACTATGCTAATGCTACTGTAAGTGGCTAACGGTCAGGATTGTAGATGTGCAACAATTATTATTGTTAACGGTCACTTTTGGGCCCACAAGTCATGCTAAGACAACAGTGTTTGGAATTTTTGTCAGGATTTTACCCAGAGTTGAGTTGTTGCTAACGTTGGCTAAGGCAAGGTGTCTACTCAGTTCTCATATATTTTCGCTATATGTAAGGGAACTACTATTATTGAAAAAACGTCACAGAAACTTACCTCAGTAATGGCGAATTAGCCTAACTAGCCTGGATAGCATAGCATCAAGCTTTTATTGGTAAAAATGTCAACTTTTTCTATTTTTTAAAGTAAATACAAATTATTTGCAGGAATTCCAACTATTTGCGGAGTCGCCTTTTTTTTTTATTCTCGGTGCTGATTGACTGATCCCTCAAAAGCAGGGATAAGGACACTTCAGGTGTTAGCTTCTGCTAATATGGTTTCCACTGTGAGTATTCCTGCATAATAAGCTATATTTGGTGTTTGTATTATTAAAGCAGGCAGCTGTGTGTTTTTAGAAGGCGCCGCTCGTGTTTGTGCCGTCCGTCCATGTTTGCGGACCGACAACATATCAGTTCATACACACCATGTTTTGACTCTACAGAATCACAATGTTTTTGGACGATCAGATCGTCGCATGTGAATCACCGTCGTAATTCACAGTGGGTGTGAAAATATAAACATCGCATAGTTTGGCTCCAGAGTGGAGACCAAGAACAAGGCATGTAGGAAACATAAGGAAGAGTTGGATAGAGTCGGAGTGTGAAGACAGCCTGGCGACTGGCGGGCCAACAGGAGGACGAGCCAACCCGACACAGGAGGAGGACAGCGAAACCAACCGAAGGTTTAAACCTCTAGAAACCCTATCCAGTCTAACTTTAAGTAGAGCATTAAAACAAATAGTCATGACGTGGTTAAAATTGTTCTGCGATTTTAGCACTTTGTAGAAAACTCCCAGTAAAGCTGCTAAAGGCTAACAGGTGATCAAGTGGATGGCTGCAGCCTGCCTCCACCCGTTTGGCTCTCCAGGTGGGGCAGCTGTATGGAGAGATGAATGACACAGCTCCAGAGGTGTGTGTTCAGTGTCGGCATAAAGACATACACACACACACACGCACTTCGCTGAGCTTATCTCCTGCAAACAGCAGCCGGAGGAGACAGGAGGAAAGATGGCGGCAGCAGAACTCTGTGGTGTTTGATGGCAGAGAGGTTCCTCCGTGGCTGGAGGACCAGAGAAGAAGAGAGAGGCGTCTTAAAGCGACACGTTCCTCACAGCTTCAGGTTTACAGTCGTGGCTCAGAGAGAAGGAGGTTAAATCCACTGTCTAAAGTTTAGGAATGATAAATAATAAAATACATTCTCTATTTCTTAATCTAAAGGTTGTGTCCTGACTTCTTTGCTTCATTCCTAGAATTTATTGTCCTTCCTTTCTGTTGCTTTTTCCTCTACCACTTCTCATCCTTCCTTTTTTGGAGAACAATTCTTTCCTCCTTCATGTCCTTCCTTCCTTTCTCGTCTTTTTTCTGTTTTCCTCATATGTCCGACCTTTGTTTGCTTTCTTTCCTCCTCATGTCTTTTCTTCTTTCCTTTCTCCCTTGCTTCCACTCATCTGTCCTTTGCATCCCTCCATCCTTTCCTGTATCCTTCTTTGTTTCTTTCTTCTCATAGATTTTTTTTTGTTAAATTTGCGTCTTTCTTCCAGTAGAAACATCAGCCACAGAGTAACAGTATCGCTTATTAATGAAATCAAATGAACAAATAAAGGATTTCTTTAGTCCCACATCATGACGCTGCCGCTACCACCGACATGTGATGACATAAGTCAGTCTTTGCCTCGTTTCACCATAAGATCTTTCTCCGGAAGACGGATGGCTTGTCCATGTTGGAAGCTACAGTTTTTGGGGTCATGACCTTTCAGGATCAGCTGCTGGTAGGAATTTGATGATTTCTGGATTCTTCCCGACTTTCTGCTTCCTCTCCTGACCTGCTGACTACCTGTCCTCGCTGGGACGTCCTGAGACCAGCGTCGGTCAGAATGACTGCTTCTCCTTGACTCATCACTCAGCTCATCAGATCAGTCTGCTCTCTTTTCTCCCAGAGCGGCTCCATGTCATTCATTTCCACTCAGGCAGTAATTCAGGCAGCTCTCTGTCAGACTCGTTTCACCGGTCTGACCTTCAGTAATGTTTACCGTTTATCTTTTTGCTTCAGAAAAGAAAAGGAGAAGGGCATCATTCAGTGTTTTGAACTTTGGACTTTGCCTTTCAGATTGAGGAAAACAGGAAGAAACTCACAGAAATGTAAACTTTAGAGGTATTTCAGGACACAAGGGGACGAATTAGAAAAAGTGTTCTGCCTGGCCCGGTTCTTTGGGTCCAGTCTTTGGCTACATTCACCCAGCAGCCCTTGATGGACGGTTAGGATTTTTTGTAGAAATACGATTTTTCTGCATGCTTATTCTAACTATTTAACAAATGCAAGAAGAACGTACGTATGTGCCACAAAGCAGCCCTTTGTTCACAGCAGCAATAATGGTCGCCGCCGTCTATGGATTGACTTTAAAGAGCCAATGGCATGCAGACCAGATCGTTTCCTGATCGATCTGGAGGCAATCTGGAGACTCGACATCATCGAGTCGTTTAAAATGTGACATGGCCATTCAGACTGCAGACGCTTTTTTTGGAGGGGGTGAAAAGATCCGGAATCAGGTAGTTCAGACCGATGTGAAGAGTCTGAAAATCACCAAGTGGTTTCCCTTTACGTAACCCACTCAATCAAGAACTCCCAGCAGCTGCCCGGCGATGAACTCTACAGTATTTGCCGTTAAATTTGAGGAACCTTCTCTGCTTCAACGGCAGCAGAGGAACAATTGACCAGGACGGACGTGTGTTGCGGTAGAGGTGTGTGGCAGGTTATGAAACATTGTAGTTATGGACGCTAAGTCTGGAAAAACAAACACAAACAGAAACGTTTAACCTGCTTCTTGAGATCAGGAACTGAACGGCAGATTCTGTGTTAGGAGACGTAAATCGACTCCGTAACCATCTTTAAGTCTCCGCTTCACGACAGTAAACCAACTCCTTGGTCTTCCTTCCAGTCAGACTTCACCCCTGCTGGTTTGCGTTCGTCCAGCCAGCAGAGCTTTCACCTGGACGCTCTCCTCTTGAAGCGACAGAGGCCATTTCCCTGCAGACAGAGTTGAGAGCGCGGTGTAGAGACGGAGGTCAAGAGCCACTCCCGTTCACCTCCTGTTCTCGCTCTTTATGGATGTTTCACACCGTGGTGCTCCTCAAACGCACAATGTCCGCTTCAGGGCCTCTTCACGCCTCCCCTCCCACTACACCCCCGTGGTGGGGCGGATCACGGTGTTTCATTAGCCTCTGAACCGGTGGAGGAGCTCATAAAAGGTTGGGACTGTCGGCTGAAATGGGAGGTTGTTAGCGCCCGGCGGCGTCGCCATAATTACAGCTCTTGACGCGGGAAACGAGCGCCCTGCACGTGCCAGCCGGCTAACCCGTCAGATCCCAGCACCGTGTCCCCGTGTTGCTGCTAGCGCGCTAATTGTTGGGTAATGACGGCGTGTAAGTCCAAGAAAAACATCATCCTCTTTTGTTTCGCTTTTTTTTTACCTGCTGTTTAATTGCAGCTCATCGGTTCTCATGTGAAGCTTTGTTTCCAGAATATCTGAAATTTGTTCAAATGAAGATGAGAGTGGACAATGAGGCCTTTTTTCTCTGTTGTCATTGTAATTATAAAAAATTACAAGGTAAGGCAATCTGAAACGTTGAAAATTCTGCAAATCTTACTTTCTCCGATTTGCCTTTTTCAAGCAATTCTGTAAAAATTGAGTAAATACTTGGATTTCTATTTTAAAGAAAAATTATCAAACAAATTGCTGAAAGTTTGCTGAAGTATCTCAGTGAGATCCAGATCTGGGCTTTGAACAGGCCCAGACCTTTCCATGTTCCTTCCCCATCACCCAGTCCTGGGTGGATTCCCGGGTTTGTTTTGGGTCTTGACCTTGTTGAAGGGCCCAGGTCTGCTACAGTTTTAGTTTTTATTTACTTGGATGTCTGTACGGCCCGCAGGCCTGCAGGTAAACAATACAACCAGCCTGCATCATCCAGCATTTACTGTTGGTAATACTGATGTAATTCCTCCTGCTACTTATTCTATCAGTTTTGCTTTCTGCTGTCCGTTCTACATGGGGATCATATTCAAATCCAACTATCAACTGGTGTTTTTTGAGATTTCTCCACTTGCGTTTGCTTTCCTGTGTGGATTCTTTGCAGTAAACCACAAACTAAGCCTTTCTAATCATCGGTTTTGCTACTAACTGATGGTTACTAGACAATGAATGAACATAAAGCAATAAGCCTAACAATAAAGTTATCAAAATTATCTAGAGTGCGCAAGAAGAATTCTATTGATTTTGAGTTTTAGGACGTAAATATGTAGCCGCGTTTTTCAAAACCAGCGACAATTAGCTGTCAGGTTTTGGCCTGGGCTGTTGTGGGAGTTGCAGCTCTTCAGTTTGGGGGTTTTGGGGTGTTTTCTGCCCTCGGGGAGGTGGACTAGGAGGTGGTACCACCGAGACCCGGCTGCTGCTCATTACTGGGCTCCTTCTCGTTTTGCCTGCAGCGCTGGAGAGAGAGAGAGAGAGATGTTGCTCCTCTGCAGGAAGCGAGAGGAGCAGACACACATCATGGAAACACGCGTGTGTGTGTGTCTGCGGATCAACAGAAACACTGCAGTATGTAACCTGCGGTTTGGAGCGGGGTACGTGTGTGTGTGTGTGTTGAGGATTGGTTTTTCTGTCTGCTTGATCAAAGCAGACATGGTGCAGAGCAGAGGTCTCGGAGGTGAAATTAAAGCCTTGCTCCTTCCGCGGTGGTGGGAGGGGTGTATGTGTGTGAGGGGGTGGGGGGAGTGATTACCGTTAAATTAAAAGGTACGGCCATAAAAGCAAACCCCGGCAATTCATCAAAACGATCCCGCGGCGCGTCTTTTGCTTATCAAGTTGTAGAATATTGTCCGTGACACCAGCGTAGCAGGGGCGTAATTAATGCACTAAATCAATTCCAAATCACTCGGCGAAGAGTGGCCCTGCTGGGACGCCGTCATTATCGCAAATTATGGTGGAAGATTCACGGGGGCCAGGAGGAACAGGTAGCGCTCTGGCTTCCTGTCCTTCGCTTGTTTCCCTCACCTGCTTCCCGTTAGCTGTTGTTTGGCTAGTTTCTGCCTGAAGTAAAGACTTAAAGGACAGGCAGGACGTCAGAGGTTGAGCAACCGACTCTGACTTTCTTTCTCTCCTTCCCTTTCTTTCTAAACTTTCACAGTTTGTGTCAACGTAAAGCTTCGGTCTTTTGTTTTCGTCCACAAAAAACTGAATGACAGAAAAATGCTCCCACGACTAAAGAGGAGAGGATATGCTTCGTGTTAAAGTTACATTCAGAAGCGTTAAAAGACTGTCTTCTGTTGTCATATGAGGAGAACCGTCAGGCTGAATGAGAAACACATCAAAAATATGTGGGTTGGATTTTCTGGAAACCAAATCTTTTTGCTGACCGACTCTCCAAAATGTTCCTTTGCCAATTTCAGTTAACACATGGCGATTTTTCATTTTTCTTGTAGGTTGTAGAAGTGGTTGAATGTTTAGGGTCTCAGTTCTCTTTTTTCTCTCTTTCTGAAGGTATAGAAGCAGACTTATAGGGTGTTATGTATGCTCTCTATCCTTCTAGCTCTCCTCTACCCTTTTTTCCCCCACACATTTCTCCCTTTTTAAAAATTTTTTCTCATTTCTGTCTCCATGACCGTTACATGTGAAATAAACCCAAAGCCATTTCTAATAGTTTCATATAAATGTCAAATGGAGTATCGTGGTAAAAGACGTATCGTACTTGTTAAAGTAAATCTGTTGGACACATTAAAAAAAGTAACATAAATAAAATAAATCCTATTATTAATTGAGAACCTCTACAAAACTTTCATAACTGGCTATTTTAATCCAACCATACCAACCATACCTTAACCTGCATTGATACAGTACAAAGCGTCTTAGCCCTACAGCAGATGCTTCTACAGACTGGCGTTCTTCTGACCTGTTCTTTATTGTTCGTATGACTCATATAAATGAACTTCCTGAACTATTTTTTCAGTTCCAAATTAGGGCTAAGTACGAAGCTTTCACTGAAATAAGCTTTGGGTGGAGGCTGGAAGGTAAATGAACTTTTTAATGTTTCTAAACATTAAAAAGTTGTTTAATGTTTAGAAACGTTAAAACAACTCAGGGTTATGTCTGTAAGGCGTGCCGGTGAGTTGGAAATGTTCTCCGTTAATGGTGAAAACACTCGACTTCCTCGACGTGTTGATCGAGTCTGCATCGTCTTCGCTCTTCAACAAACCGCTCTGGAAACTTCCGACTTCCAACCTTCCCTGGGATTTCCGGAGCGGAAACTTTTCTCTGATTTTCTTGAGCCCCTGAAGACTAGCAGCTGTGATGAAGCTGCAGCAGATAAGGACGAAAACACGCCGTGCACTGAGATAATTAAACTCTTGGATATGAAGCAACATTTCTCCAGTATTTGACTTCTCAAGTTCGTCATAACATTTAAGAACATTGTTTCAAAGTTGTTTCATATGAGACCCAGGGTTTAAATGAATCTTTCTAGAGATCCCCGTGTAGGTTAAGAACGCGAATTCCTGGAATCTGCCTTGCCAGGAAGCTAAAACAGGAAGTTTTCCATGTGAAAAGCTGGGAAGGACAAACTGTCCCGTATGTAATCTGCAGCTGCAGACGTCTGAATGGAACAAGACTTCGGCTCTGAACACAAATAAATAATAGAGCGTCTCTCATCTCTCTTCCACGAACATTTTCAGACCTTCACGTCTCACAACTCATGAATACGTCCGATACGAGAGTCGGGATTGTACAGTTCCGCGTCTGGATCATTTTTAAAGCAGCTCATCATAGCTGCAGGATATATGCATATTGCAACTTTCTGACATCTCCAGAGAATTTGGGACTCAGTGATTTATAAGAGACACTCTGGATGTTTCCCAGCGTTCACCCAGCAAGAGACCAACTTCTTGGGCACCGTTCCACTGATTGTTTAAGGGCTCTTTTGCATATTAAGTCCCACGTTAAGATCATGCAAAAATATTACGTATTTTTACTGGTGTAAAGTCTTTTATCTTTAATATGGTAATGATCTAAGAAGAAATATTCAGAGATGTAGACAGTAACAGTGACTCCCTGACTTCTGTAATTAAGTTGCACCATATAAATGATCAAATTAACATAGTTTATAACAATTTGTGATCCCGATTGAATAAATAAGCATTAAGTTGTGGTTATTTTGTTAAGTTATATTCATTTATTCATTGAGCTTTGGGCGTCTAGCGGTTTCAGCATTTAGGTTTGTCCTTCATTGTATTGTTTCTCTATTTTAAACTCAGATTTAAATCAAATTCAATATGGAGGCAAATTTAGAAAACTGCAACATGCACATTATAATTTGTATTTGAATATCCACAAAAAGGAATAGAAAACGTAATAAGGACAAGATATTCATAAAAACCTACAGAAGTGTCTGACTGCCAGAGCTTGAATATGATCTAGCTGATTAAAATAAGAAACGTCTTAATGACATGGAAAACTTGTTATAATATTTTGAAACTCATCTCATTATGAACCTTGAGCCCTGAGGTAAGTTGTTTCCCGCAGACTTTTGTTAAGTTTAGCTTTTTTAAGGTCACAGCCATACAATCTATAAAACCCTGCAACAGATTGTTAAAAACGTTGCACCAATTAAAAGCACAAAATACTTTAAAGTCTTAGCTAACCCGCTAATTTCAGCTGAGTGCTTTAGAGTTTTTGCTAACTTTGAAGTCGTTTATCAAACTTCGCCAATACGTAACTGTTTCGTAAACCTTCTGTTGTATAAAGCTCAACATTTGTGTTGAAGTTTTGATTTTCGACTGTTAATAATTCATCTGGTAGTTAGACGGTTAGATTCATGCTCTTATTTTGAAAGGGTCGGGCGTTGTTTATGCAGCAGTTCTGTTTCCTTGTGTTCTTTTCCTACACTACTCCCTTATTTCAAGGAAGGGTTTATAGTTTTTCAAGGGATAATATAATTTGAATAGTTTTAGCATTTAAACGTGATTTTAGTTATTTATTTCAAACAGCCAATAAAAAGTAAAAACAGAAAACCTAAAATAAAACTAATATTCTTGCTAGCTGACATGCAGTTTTGCATAATTTGTTCAATTTTAAGGACTGTGGAAGAAACTGGGTTTTGTTACAGATGCTTGGAGGTGTTGATATTCCTGTAAATTACAATATCACATTGATGTTGCGTTTTAGCGTTAGTGGATCTAAAATCCATGGCTAGTGCTATAAAGTTAGCGTTGCTAGCGTTCAGTTAGTGTTTCCCACCACTGACATGGACCATCTGTACCACAGGACCACGTTAGCATGTGGCTCTGCTAGCCTTCCTCCTTGGCCTTTTTGCCGATATTAAAAACGGCATCGCAGCCACAAATTCATTCATGAGGAGTTTCAGAATATCTCCCTCTGCAGAAAACACTCTGAGAAGAAGGAACACATATTTTCCTTCTTCCCTCCAGTGGCTTTTACACAGAGCGTGTTTGTAAGGAGCATGTGTATTTCCATGTGCATCTCTGCGTCACAAGCCCATGAGCACGACATGCAGATTGTCTTTGTGTTCCTTTCAGAGTCGGGGAGATTCCAGTTGTGACGGCGACACACGGAGGAAACTCGCTTCCCTTCGGTTTCGTCTGTCACCTTCTCTTTTGTGCTGCTTTTTCTCTTGTTTGATTCGAGGTTGCTCTCTTCATATTCCCGTTTTGCGATCTACATATTAATCAAATATGGATGCAGCGTTCTGCCATTCATGTCGCATAATCAGAAGGCTGCGTTCAGAAAATCCTCTGTGATTGTCTTGGTCAAAAATAATTTGCAGTTATTGTTTGTGATTTTCTGTCATTTTTCCCACTAGGTAAGGCTTGGCTTCTTCATCATTTGTTAGTGGAATTTAATAGATGTATTTGTTATAATATGTATTAAAATGTAGAAAACTCTTCTAATATGTTCACCGAATTATTGTTTCTTTCCTTTTTTGTATTGACAGACCAAAAAATGCTTTAAAAAAATCCTTTAATGTCAAAATGAAAACAATTAAATAATAATATGAAATGAAAATATTTACGTTAATAAAAAAACACATTTTGTTGGTCATGGTTGAGGTTTAAAATCAATACAAGAGTAAAGCATCCAAAGGGGTTGAATACTTTTGATAGTATGAAAATTACAGAGGAGGTAATTTTTTTTTTTCTTTGACATTTAGCTCCGGGTATTATTGAACTGGATCAGGTTTATTCACGAAGGAAAACATTTTCACTTTTCTAATCTATTTATTTCAAACTGAAAACTTTCTGGACCCGTCACGTGTGGACGCCTCCAGGGGAAGCGGCGACCGCCACTGCCACCTACAGGCAGAGGTCAGGAAGCGGTGGCCTGCGGGGGCCCGCTCTGATAAAACCCGGCGGTATATTTATCCGTTTTATTGATTCTGATGCTGCAGCCTGGTGAACTCTGGGGCTGATCCCACGTCCGACGTGGAGGACACACACACACACGCACACAAACCACTTCCTGGTTGGCAACTCTTCTGTAAGTTAGTTCTCTGCTTTTGCACCGATTTGCGGTGATAATTTAGTGTGCCTATCAATATAGGGGCCATCTTGTCTATGAGGAGGTTATGTTTATTTATCTCAACATTTATTATTACATGAGGATTTGTGATTTAAAGCATAGAGATTTTTGTGAAATGTGTTTAATTTTATTTTGCTCTTGTTGCACTGCAGTAAATCATTAAGTGGATATATGCTTAATGAACTGTAAAGTGCCATCACTTTTTGGTCCCAATTGAAGGACCAGAACTTTGAGGAGAGAGAACAGACTAAAAGCCTTGCCTCTGGTTGTGACACTGAGGTGGTAGGGTCAGAATCTGGCACGAACAACATGAGAGTTTGGATCTGTCCTGCGTTGTGTTGACAGATCAGGTTGGTGTTGGAGGTGTAATGCTGAGTGGGAGACCTCGGGTCCTCATTTCAACCCTAAATATCTGACGTTGAAAACATGTCAGACATTTTGTGTTACCATCTTCTGATTACTATTTCCAGCAGGATAAGGTACTGTAGCTCCTTGACGATGAATCCGCTGTCCAGTGGCGTGACAGCTGGAGGTTTCGATCAGCCAAGAAATCTTCGTGTCGTCCTGGAGAGAATGTGGATGTGACGTCTTCAAGTGGTGTCAGAGATGCTGATCCTTCTCTTCATCAAGCAAAACCTGCTTTCTTCAGGGAAACATGACTAATGTCGCTCCGGATGATGAAACTCAGCCGTTCTTGGCGTTCGTGTAAATTCTTTTAGCATTAAGATGTAAAGACGCTCGCAGCTGAGTTGCATATCTCAAACGTCACAATCTAGAGCATGACTAAGCCAGGAAAATCAGAACTTACGCAAATTGTGGGTCATGAAAAGGTAAATGTGAGGAAAATATCCAAGGTAATAAAGTATGGAGATTTTCCTTTACAAATGATGCCAAAATCATTTGCAAAAAAGATGACTAATACCTTCCCTCTGCTTTATAAGCACTGGCTTTATAAAGAGACAAGCCTGATCAAATCTGACATGACTCTAATCAGTCACGCAGCTTTCCTGGTAACCTGCCACAAAATGGAATTGCTGTTTGCAGATTCTACAGTTTGCTTTTTATTAAGAAGGAGGAAAATAGTCTGTAATTGTTTCTGGTCTTCTTGTCTGGTGCCGACGAAAATAAGCAGCCAATGTAGAAGAAAATGAGCGCAATGCAGAAAACGCTGCTGGTTTATAGAGACGCATACGGTTCATCAGGATAAAGACTGAATGTTTTTACACATCTTCCTTTGATCTGAGTGCAGATTTTAGTTGATTTTCCACTCGATGGACTTTAAATAGCAACTCCTAACTTTGTAGCTAACTATGCTTTTTCTTCCCTATGTCAATCGAAATAAAGAAACTTTCTCTTGCAGGCTGGACCGTATCTTCTGCCATTTATGTTTCAAATTTATTGTCACAACTAGAAAAATACGCCTCTGGGATAATTGGATTGTAAGCTTAGAGCAGCCCTGAGTTTTGGATTTTAGATTGTGAAATCGAAAATGGCTGCCAGGCATGTAGAGTGCATTGGACGTTGGTGTGAGAATCTTCTTTGCTCCTCTCTGTCAAAAACCAGTGACCTGCGGTATTGTACGTTTATTCATGAACAACAGACCTTGGTGTTTGGGTGTTTCATTGTTAGCTGCACGGTGATTAGCATGTCCAGTGGTATTCTGGTTGGAGCTAGAACATTCTAGAATCTGAGGTGACATCGTCTGCAGCGCTGAAAAAACAATATTAACCTAATCTTAAAGTGACTTTGTGCGTTAACATGCATGTTCTCTTTTGTATGAAAATGTTCAGTGTGTTGGAGGGCAAAGAGTATAATGGTTGGTATGAAGGTAGCGTCTGTGTAATAGAAGAGGAGAATTGTAAGAGTGTGCTGCCCCATGTGAGGGGAAATGTGATTTATGTCCCCACTGGCCTCTTCTAACACAATCATTAACTGAAACCGTTATTTTGCTTCTATACATTCACATCCTCTCCTCGCCGGGAATTCATGCATTTTTGTCTCTTTTGCCGTTGACACGAATTTATTATCCAAGCTAAGTCTTGCATTGTCTTCCTATGGCTGCATCCAACCTCTGCAGAGGGCCCAATCATCAATCACTTGGAAGGGCCATTAAGCACCTTTTCTTCTCCTTGGTGGAGTGAGCTGACATTAGGCCTTACTGGCCCCTCTTTCTCCTCTACATGGACTCATCGGACCCTTCCTCAACGCCGCCGTTTGGGTTCTAGCAGAGATGTAGGGGACTGAAACCAGCTCTATGTGACCTCGGTAGTGTCGGACATAACGTGGCCCTTGCCTTTTTTTTGTCGACAGTCAATGTCAAGCAAGCAGGAGCCAGCCTGTGGGTGATGTACACAAGCTTTGTCACATAACTGCATTATGTAGGGTCCCCAAAGGCAACAGCATAATGTGATACTCCACTCCGCTGTTGCTGGGTTCCTACAACAGCCTTGCCTCATGAGTTATGCATTAGTGTTTTTATTTTTGTTAGCCGCAGCTCCGAATTCAGACACCGTGCAGCTTTGTCATTGTTTCGGTTTTGTCTCCTAATGTCCTGCGAACCGTCCTGCTCCTCCCCCTACCCCTTTGGAAGATTTTAATTTCACAATCAGGCTCTTGACCGTAAATGCATCTTGACAACGCAGACGGCGATCGTGAAGCGGCCCTATATGAGATTGTCGGGCTGTCGGAGGCGATGAGTATCAGCGGCGAAAGCCTATGGCAGAGCAGATGCTGGAGGCGCTCCCCTGGATATCAGCCCACATACACACTTCTACACGGCAGCGCTGTCAACCTAAAGTGATTGTCGATGCTAGCTGGGAGTGTTGAAACTAAATCGTGTCCATGTCTTGGTATGAGAGGGATTCGGGTGAATTCAGCGGCACGTCGAGTGGCTGCAATGTAAAATGAAAAAGTTTTAAACACTTCATTGGGCTCACAAATCAAAGTCTGTTGTGTAATCTGAGTTTACATTTTTTGAAGTCGAGTAAATCTTAAATTGTGTACATTTTCACACAAGCACTCGTATTTTTATGTGAATTTCATTCCATTGTTCTTAGCAACGTTGCTTCAATTCATTGACCTGTACGCACATTTATTGCTGAAACGCCCTATGAAGTTCCCACCGCAACGTTTCAATCAGTCTCCAGTCTGGAAGTTAGGCTTTAAGCTGCCATGTTTGAATAAATTGTTCTGTTGATGATCAGGCTTCAATTGTTGGACAGATCTCACGTGACTGATGTTAGCATTAGCATCATGGTCTGAAACAGGGCAAAGTTCATCACAGTCCAACTGATACATTTGAATTATGTACCATAGGCTATTTAACATCCAACAAGAGGATGTGATATGGAGCTAATGTTAGCATTAGCATAATAATGCTAGTTTTTAGGAGCTCAGTTGGCATGTATTTACTTCTGTTTTTTTAAAGACCAGATCATTTTTATGATTTCCTGATATGAAAAAGTAAAAAATATAACAAAGTCTGTTTTTTTTTTTTTCTCCATCCAGTTTTGTTCTTATCTTTGAGGATTCGTAATTACTTTCATAACGTGAGCTCTAACCGGCTACAGATCTTTTTACGCTTTGTAATGTTGTTTTTTCCTCCAACTCCAATAAAGGATAAAACGTTTAGATTTATGAGTGAATAAAAGCAGCCTTAAAAGAAGAAAGTAGGCTGCCATTAAAAGTTGCTGGTCAAGGATCTAAACCACCTTAAATACGGTGGGAGTTTAAGCCACTCTGAACATGAAAAGTCATGTGTGGGTTCACTTCCTCTCACATGTTTGATGTCGTTTTCATTTGAAGTGAGGGAAATCTCCTCCTTATCTCAAGAGCTGTTTTTCTGCGCTCTGTTGATCTTACATGAATACCACGGAGTACAATCAGCAGAAAGTTGAGATCTCTCCTCACATGTGCCTTTAAAAAAGAAGAAAAAAAAAACTTTACCGAGCTTTCACCGCGGCGACATTTCATCCATCTGGATATTTATTCGTTTCAAAGTCAACACCTCTTTCTTCTCCTCCTCCTGCTTCATTTCTCTGGACTTCTTCAGATCTTGGATGTAAAAACTTCACATGCTCTCTGCAGGCTGGGCCGCTGAACCGAGGCTCCCGGCTCAAAAGACGGCGTGTGTGTGTTTTCTCACGGAGCTCATTGAACAGAATGTAAACATGTCTCTTCCTACCCGCTGACTTTACTGCTGCGTGGAGTTGGAACATGCCGAGGCTTACATGGACCGCTGCACTCTCCTTGACTCTCCGGCAAAGGGCTCTATATGGAAATGAGCCATAATGGCCGTAATATGAGCTCCATCTCTTGTATTTTATATAGGTGTCATTAAAATCTTTTTTTTTCCCCGTCGTGGTGCCATTACTCTGTCTTTCTTTTGTATCTCCGTCTTCTCTCCGTTCTTCCTGACATCCAGATGACAGGAACAGGTGCCCTATTAATTATGCTTTAATCTATATCTCCCCTGTGTTCCACCTTCTGTGCAAACTTCATCTCCAAACTTTAGAGATTTTCTGCTTTTGATCTCCGGGCACCATGGTTGTTTCCTGGGTGCCGTTTTGAGAAAAGTTTAGGCAACCAGTAATCCAGGTGTTGAAGAGAAGGAAAATGACAGCGAATGAATGAGGTAGAAGACAAAAAGCTAACATGTTAGCATGCTAAATCAAGAAAAAACTGTTGTTCTGTTGGAAGGTCTCTAGTCTTCTGCAGCCTCTTTCTTCCAGGGTTTTCCTGTATTTATCTCCAACATGTTTAACTTTGTGAATTGGCCCGTCAGCTGGCTAAAGCTAGCCAAGGACTGAATGGTTGGGAAGGACCAGCAACGCGTTGGTTGCTCTTTACGGGATTCAACTTGTTGCTTGAATGCAGTAGTGTTACTGATATTTTTGAATATTTTTCAGGGCTGAACAATACATTTAATCCTCATAGGAGTTTCAATGTACACAATATTCACAATTTCTATTTGTTTTTTTGGCACATAACTTAACATTAATTGTAGTATATTTAGCTGTTCATTGATCTTTTTGTAGAGCATTTCTAAAAAAATATATATATGCATATATATATATATTGAAAAAGCCTGGAAAGCTGAAAGACCTGATAGCAATGCTACTTGACATGCTATTGGCTGGTGTTTGCAAAGCAGCCAATCCAGGAGCAGCATTTGTTTTCCTGAGTGCTGATTGGCCTAAGAGCAGAGATAAGGAAGTCTGTGGATATTATCTTCTCTGGTAGCGTTAAGACGGTTTCTGCTGAACATACTGATGCTTCTGAAGATACATTTGGTGTTTGAAGTATTCAAATAGTTTTTAGAGGATGTCTCAGGTATTCTTAGTCCTTCACGCTGTACACCGAATGACTTTGATTGAATATTTGGCGAGCTATCACATTCGTTTACCAAAGCTAATATGTATTTACATTTATTTACATAAACACACTGCATAACAGCATTAAATTGTCCAGTTGGATGTACTCACTCTGACTGTAACTTAGAGACGAAGATGCTAAAACTGAAATAGTGAGGTCATCCTGATCATGATCATTTTTGCAATTGATCAAATGGGCAGCATCCCAGGGGGACACTAGAAAAAGGGGCGAACTCATTACATAAAAATCAAATTTTCCTGTGTCGCGCCTATGACACGTTCTTTATTAATAAGAGTGGAAACAGAGTAACTAAAATATTTGTTTTTTGCATAATAACAACTTACATTTTTTATTTATATATTGCATAACAATTTAATTAATTAATTGCTTTTGTAAAGCAGTGAGGAAAATTATTTGCTTCTCTTAGGTTTTTATTATTTACAATAAGGTGGGTTTTTTCTGTTTTTTACAGTGATTGATAAACGAGGCGACAGAACCGTCTAAGAATTAGTGAAGTCATTGCAAGAAGATGCCAGTTCTGTTTAGATATGCTTCTAATATTTAACACAGATTATAATACCGTATGGTTTTAAAGCCGTCATGGGATAAGCAGGCAGACTGCAGACTTTTAGCTGTCAGTCACAGTGCCTGCTTAAAAAGTGGATCTTATAAAGGCAAAGAGAGCTGCCTTTGTTGAAAGGATTTACTATAAAAGCGAGAAAGTGTGTAGAGATGAAGCAAAACGTTCCTCTTCAGATTGGTTTCAGCTCTGAAGCTGTGAACAAATTTCTGTTTCCTGCAATCTGATCTTTAATATCATAAGCAGAGCTAATACAAGAAGAACTCTTCAAATGATCATTTGAATCAAGCCAACCAAAAGTACTCCACAAAACAACTGCGGTTAAACCAGAACAATTCTCGATTATGAGAACCATGAGAGCAAGTGCTTTTTAACTCAGCACTAGTCATGTTGTTTATTAATGTCAGGTGAGAGGATGTAGCTGCTGTTGGCCCTCAGCTCCACTGGGTTCAGGTTACATTTTAATATTTTATTATCCAAAGACGTCAAACCGTTTTCACATGATATTATCTCAATATCGGATTAAATTCTGGCTGTAATTTCTAATTTTTGTGGCACTTATTGCTGAGGAACCCAAACATTATCAGATATTGTTTTTTTTTTGTTTGTTTTTATGATCACAACAAATATCTCATTATTTTCCGCTAACAAGTCCGGGACTTTAGAGATCCAGCTGCTTCGACCCAAATCGGCTTAGCCGGATCAAAACACACAGTCAGAAAAATGAAATCTAGACATGACTGTTTCTTTTTAAACGTAAAAGTGATTAAGGACCCTCACTGTCATGAGCAAGCGGTGACAACAGTGGAAAATCAAAGCAAACTCTGCAAGTTAGCAAAAGTAAGTTGTGCATATTCGTGTCTAAAGTTTCCAGATTAGATGTAAAAGAGGCTCTGAATTGATTCTCAGAAAGACTCCTGGAAGGAAGTGTGTGCGTACCTATTAGCTGTGTTTGGCGAGGTTCCCTGGGTAACTGCAAAGTAGGCTAAATGAGTAAATTACAATAGACGCACAGGCAATTAGACTGAAAACATCATACACTTTGTTAGATTTGTTAACATAAGTGCCTGGAAGTTATGTTTCAATTACAGCCGGAGGATGCCAAACACTGGGGGGAGTCGCTTGATGCTTTACAGCTTCCATATTAAACCTGGTTTTATCAACAGCTGCTGAGTTATGGCACAGCTAACTGCAAAAGCAGAAAGAGCCAATCACAGCGAACCGTTTTAGAACATTAAACAGCTGTTGAATGGGAACATACAGTTCCTCAAACTACGTCAAGGAATAGCAGGAGCTGGATTTCTTTCTGGTTTCCAACACATCCTCAGCAGTTTTTTTTCTGATTTTTTTTTTTGTTTGTTTGTTTTGCTTTTGTCAAACAGCTAAGAAAAATGTTAGCATTAGCTGGCGTTTATGTTGGTGTGCTAGTTTGACCCAGGGAAAGTACATTCTTTGCTAAGAAAGCTCAAAGTAGACACATTTGTTTTACCCAACTGGATTATAATCTTAAGATTATAATCTTAGTGAACAAATGTTAGCATGTTAACTCATGTATAAGTACACTGGTGTGATACAGCATTAGCATTGCACATTGTAGTTTATTTTATCTACTTTCTCCCTTCCCTTTCACTAATGTCCAAAATAGTTACCGGTGTATTTGAATACACTTTCTACAATATTTAATTTATTTAAATGACTTAGCATTCAGAGAATTGCTAGAACTTGCATGCTTGTTTTAGCATTAAAATGCTGCTTTGACTCTGGGCAAAGTTCTTGATGGTATATTTCAATTAAATTCATTTGTCTTTTGCTGACTAATGACTAATTTGATTCATTATTTTGAATATATTATCTAATAGATGCCTGGTTTGATGTAATAAAAGGACACAGTTTGAACTAGCATGCTAAAGTTGGCGTTAGCATGCCGGTTTGGCTCAGTTTTTATGGTCTATTATTTACAATCCCTTGCTTTTTGTTCTCACCCTATTTGAAAAATTAGAGTCATTGATCATTGATGCCTTTATACATATATATATATATATATATATATAATTTGTCTCAGTAAAAGGCAAATGACTAATTTACCTTTTACTGAGGCAAAATGTCAACTGATAAATTTTAAAGTATTATGTACAATATTTTGTTTTATTATTTTTGATAAATGTTAGCATTAGCACTTTAACATGTCTATTTGCTGTGGTTTATGACACTGTTCAAATTCTCCTAATCAATATGGACAATTCAAATTTATGTCTGTCTTGTGATTGGATGTAGAGTTTCCTAACATAAAGCTGTCTGCAGATATGGCTTACATCTGAATTTCATACTTTAATCAAAAATATCACTTCAAATATATTCAGTTGGTTTTTCAACTCTAATGCACCAGCCAAATTTTTGTTTCAGATAATTATAAAATGGTGTGGCGTATGTTTGTTGTGCACCTTGTTGGTACAAATTAGCCCTAACATTCGCCTCGCTGGATCTATTGTTTGTTTTTTTTTGCTTTTTGAGATAGAACACACTTGTAATAGCTTCAGCTTCCATCCACATCTTGTTAAATTTGAGCACCTGACCCAGCGGGCCTCGGTGAGCAGTTTACATCCCCTTTGCTTTTTGAGTTTTTGCCTCTGAAACAAAGCCGGGTTGATGTGGCGGGAGGGGAAAACGCAGGTGCTTGTGTTTACTTCCCTCCGGACCTCCTTCCTCCTTGTCTCACAGAGGAATGCAGATAAAAATTGATCAAGAAAGCTTTCAGGACAAAAACCCCCCCTGCAACCAAAGGAAATTAAATAGTGTCAAAGTGAAAAGAACGAGGAAAGGCAGGGTAATCCTTTAATTTAATTATATAAATTACAACAAAATATCCTTTCAAAAATCTGTTTTTCTCCTCTCGCTTCCTACACTCTTCCCTCGCCGCTTCTGCTGGAAAGGCTTTCCTGCTGTTGCTAAGAAACAGGGAAACGTTTTTTTTTTTTGGTTTTTTTTTTGGTGTTGGATTTTCGCCAGCAGGTCCCGGAGGCTGGAAGGGAGAAGGGGGCAACAGTGGAGGCACTGTGGCGTCTGCCAGCAGCCGAGTGCGGACCCACAGCTGGGTCGAGCTGCGGCGCAGTCATGACGCCTCCTCCACATGCACCTGGGGGCCGGGGGGGTCACGGTTCAGCCGATGATCACTAAGCTCGCCGGGACTCTGCAGTAAACATCGGGTCACGGATGGGTCGGAGTGATGAAACAGCAGGACTTTCGACCAATGAAGGCACTTCAAGACGGAGGGAGCAAAAAATACCTTTTCTATGCACTTTGTTTTTAGAGACTGAATCACAAGATGGAATGAGTTGCAGTGTGTTCTGCAAACAAATGAAAGTCGTGAAACATATATGACAGAAGATGATTTTACCGAAGGGTTTATGACAGGCCCCACAATGGAAATTATTTCCCCAATAAGTATGCTAATCAAAGGCTCCTCTGAAATGGATTCTACTGCTCTTTTATTATGTCGCTCTTTCTCTTTCCCAATGATTGACACATTGTAATCTTGTTAATAAGCACCTCCGCTGAATGTTTCCTTCCTATTGTGTTTGTATTTCAATAGGCCAACTTGGCAGGTGTGCGCTGGTGTTTGCTTGGCACTCACCATGGAAGCTAATCTCAGCTACCTGCTATTATCCCAGAATACAGTCTCCCCCCTCCCCCCTCATGCTGTCAGTCTCCAATAATGTACCCCAGGGGTCAGCAGCCAATCAAACCCCACATTACTCATTCACTCCTTCCCTCCCAACCAATCATCGACATCATTACTGGCCTGTCTCTGGTCATTAAGAGGAGTCTTGAGGACCTTTTTTTCCCTTCCTATCCTGTCATGGGATGTTTGAAATTCACCTAAAATAGGACTTGAATGGTCATTAAGGACTGACTCGACTTTATGTCCTCTGGAGAATGAATATATCCATCGGTTATTGCCAGACTGTGGAGACCAGGGCTGAAGTGGAGATCCCCAGATCACAGTTCCCTCCTCCAAGTCATCTGGGTCTTAAGATATCTGTGACATTAAATCTTTCATGTGAGTCCAGGAATTACCCCGAGGCCTCTTTCTAGTGACTCTTGTCAAACCTCTCTAGGAAGGCATCCAAAAGGGATTTCTACCAGATACCCAAACTACTTCACCTGACACTGCCCCAACCCACTCCAAAGCACACAACCTAGGGGTCACAGCTTAAAGGAAGATTTCCAGAGGCAAGCTACCCCCACTAATTAATCTTGAGGGATTTTGAGTTGTTTCTAAACCAGGTGTGACATTTAATCTTCCTAGTGGGTCCCCAATTTCTCCCAAGGTCTCCTAACGCAGGATAATCTATGAAACATCCCCCTAAGGAGGCAAACAGGAAAGTGTCCTTACGAGTGCCCAAAACGCTTCCACTGATTCTACTCCTTACTTTTTCCCCAGACGTGTTGAAGGCATAACGGCTGAAGCAGCTTGAACTGAGTTTGTCCTCTCAGCAGCTCTGGTCCCTATTGGGCATACTGAAGGTATTCTTACCAGATGACTAAACAACTTCTGACTTTACATCCAGCTGCTTCCAAAAACAAGCGACAAAGGAATTGACTTGCATCAAGATACCTTTAAAGTAGAGTAAGCCTCCTTAAGAGGGAGCTAATTTGAGATCTAACTATGCTTCTCTCAGCCATTAACTAAAGTACAAGAAAAAAAGACAGAGCTCAATAAGTAAATCAAAAGCTTCTTGACCTTGAAAGACCAGTACAGATCTCAGTTCATCCATATGAATAAGAATAAGAGCTCCTGAAATTTTTACTTGGATCATCCGATCATGCTGAACAGAACCGTCTCACTCTAGACGTCCACATGATGAGACCAGAAGGACCACATCAACCAAGAAGCAGGAATGCATTCCAGAGTTCTGGAGAACAGAACTTGTAATGATTCAGTTAGTGGTGGTGTCTAGAAAATCAAAAGATTTACTTGGAATACATTGCGACAATTCAACCCCACTTCTCACATTAGTTTTATACAGATGAAATAACATCTCTCTGGGGACCTGAAACCTTTCCTTTTCAATGACCTACTGTCATGACTTGTGGTAGTTGAGGTGTCGACCCAAACGCAGAGACGGAGAGGCAGCAACTGAGTTTGATGATTTAATGAAAATCTCAAGTGAGAGCAAAAGGCTAAGAGCTGAAACACTTGTATCAACTGGAACAACTTGACAAAGACACGACAGCTTAGACAAGGATCCGACAGGGAAACACAGACACAGGTGAGTATAAATACAAGAGGAGACAATCAGGGGAATGAGAAACAGCTGGGCACAAAGACATACTGACAGGGTGGGGGGGGGCTAAATTAACTAAAACAACACAAAGAAATCCACATCCTCACAACTTCTTCTGAAGGGAATCACATAAATCTTCTCCAAGTCAAGGAAACACATCAGGACCACTGAAGAAACCTTCATAGGACCTTGAAGTTTCTTTGCATGGTGAAAAATGTCTATTTCAGCTACATCTTTCAGTCTTCTTTACAAGTAAATTAATCAAAGTTTTTAATTCACATTCCCTAACGTGGATGTTCAGTACACTCTTAAAAAGTGTTTTTGTCTTGACTTCATTTTATGGTCTTATTTACATGAATCTCACTTAATTCATTTGGTTTTGTGATGACAAGTTACTTGTTTGTGTTCAGTTAACTTAAAAGTTACAAATCTAACTAACTTAAATTAACTTAAAGGAACATTTCACTTTTACTTTACTTGAAACAATTGAGTTCAATGCCAGTTTTGTGTCCTACATGTGACCAACTCAAAGATGAGAAGAAAATCTAAAAAACTCACTCGGCTATGAATAAAAATGAAGAAACGGTTGAGAAAACAGAGGTAAAAGGCGCTTTCAGAGTCAGGGTTGTATTGTACTGTTTGCTTCAATGTGTTTATGATCCACTTAACAGTTAATGTGGAAGACTGAAAAAATTTCAGGCTGCTTTTTGAGCAATTTCAGTGCTTGTTTCTTGGTCAGGGAAGCTAAGTCTGGCTGTTTTTATGTTGTATATGAATATTGAAAGAGCTTCAAGCCAAACGGCGTCAAAATTCTGTGCACAGTTGACCAATAAGTTGCTCTCTTTTTTCTTTTTTTTTTGCATTTATTCATTGCGTTTATTTAGTGGTGACCCAAGGTTGAGTCCTACCACTCTTCTTGAGAATTTAAATGAGGATATCTTAAAAAAATCCAAAGCGCTCGCTCATTTTACTCCTGGTCCTTCAGGCTGACTCTGCAGCTGAATTAATTCGCCTCATCAAGTCCAAAATACAGAGATAATCAGCCTGATTTTTATAGTGACTTCTGAGAAGGTCAGCTGCTACACGAAGAGGCAGATGGTCGAGGTCTTCCAATCTGTTAAGACCGATTACTTCAACTTGAATTAAAGCCAAATAATTTTCCTGTTTTTTTTTTTTTTTGCTCAACATGAATAAAATAAAAGCCAAGTAAACCACACGGACTTTTAATTTGACGTAGATGTTTTCAGTAGTTATTAGAGATTCTCTTTAAAAACAACGGAGGAACTCAGGCTATGGAAGTCTGAAACAGGCAGTGACTGAGGTGACGTTTCTATCATTTTTCTCTCGACGTCCAAATATTTCATAAGGTTGACATTTTAAAATGCAAATTTGCAGACAGGAAATGAAAGGAATGCAGAGGCACCTCGCAGGTAATGAATCAGAAAGCTGCAGCCAAAACTTAGTTAAAAGTTAGAAGTTCTTGATATTGAGCATTGTTTAAAAAACTTAGGCATTCTTCACTCCTACGTATTTTGCTTCTAAACAGGCAAACTTTTCAACTTTCTTTGAAAAACTTTCACAGCTTTGATAGGAGTTTATTACGTGAACCTTTTTGGAGGGTTCTTAAGAGTCAGGTCAGGAGCTCATTTTTTATTTAGCACTTGAACATCTTTGCTAACTTTGAAAACACTTAGCTTCTCCTTTATTTACTTTTCTGAATCAATTCTAAAGTGCTAATTTACTTTGCTGCTTTGTCAGCTTTCAGTTCAAGTTGAAGTCGACTGCTACGAATAATTCAGATAGTTAGATGCTCTTCTTTTGAAGTAGGTAAAAGCTAAAAATGTAGCAGTTCCATTTCCTCTTCCTACATTCTTCTTTTTAATTTTTCAATAAACTTTATTGAACAAAGGGTTGGCAAACGAAAAGTAAACGAATGAGGAGGGATAAACTCACATTAACAAAACAACAAGGGGTGTTAGTTAAAGAAAAAAACACATGCAATTGTTTTACCCTGGTTGAATTTAGTGCTTTAGCACTTAGCATTAGCTTCCTCTAAACACCATGTTGGTATAGCATTTTGGCATTAGCAGAACTGACGTTTATGATTAGTTCTTTGGGTTAGCATAGCTAGCGTTGCAGCATGTTGACCTTCTTGTCACTTGAAGCTTTCTCCACTCTGCTTTTACAGGTTTCTGTTCTCTCCTTTTTGGGTTATCTTCATGTTTAATTCCTTTACCTGTCCTTTCCTTTTCCACGCAGTCCATAAGAGAAGTGACGGGCTACGTGCTGGTGGCGCTGAATCAGTTCGAGTACCTGCCGCTGGAGAACCTGCGGATCATCCGAGGCACAAAGCTGTACGAGGGCCGCTACGCTCTGGCCATCTTCCTCAACTACAGGCGGGACGGCTTCTACGGCCTGAGGCAGCTGGGCCTCCGCAACCTGACGGGTAAGACGGGCCGCGGTCCGACTGCACAGAAACGTCTGGGAGAATGTGAAGTCAGTAGCTGCAAGGTGTAAAGAAACATAAAGAGATGTTAGTGTTTCCATACTTCATTCCCAGTTCCATTGTCACGTCTTTCCATTCTCTTTTTATTCTGCTCTTACTTCTTTTCCTCTCGTCTTTTCTTCCTTCTGTCCCAACATGCTCTCCTTCCTTCCTCCTCTCTGCATCCTGTTTTCTCCTCTGCATAGGGTCATTCCTTCCTTCAGTTTTTTATTCCAATGTCCTCCCTTTCTTCTTTCTTTTGTCTCTTTCTTAAATCCTTCCATTCTTCCATTTGTACTTTCATCTTCCTCCTCCTTATGTTCTTCACATTTTATTATTTCCTTCTCCCATTTTTCTGTCCTTTTTGTCCTTCCTTTTTTCCATTGCTCTACACTTTTTTCTTCCTTTTGCTTTTCTTTTCTTCTTGACTCCTGCCTTTCTTCCATTTGTTTTTTCTTTTTTCTTTCCCTTCTTTCCTCTGCCATGTCCTTCCTTCCTTCCTTCCTCACCTCCCTGATGTCTTGATCACTTTCTTTCCTTCGATCTTCTACCCTTACGTCCCTCCTTGTTTGTTTTTTTATTTCTTCTTGTCTAATTTATTCCTTTTCATGTCCTTCATTCCTTTCCTTTCATATATTTCTATAATCATTCCTTCCTTCCTTCCTTGCTTCCTTCCTCCTCTCTCAGATCTGGTGAAGGAAGTGTGTGTTTTAAATCCTCTCTGAGGTGAGAACTAAAACAAAAAAAAGGAAACATCTCCAAAGCCTGAGCGGCCGAACGGATCAAATGGATTTGATCGTCTTTGCGATAAATCACAGGCAGTAAATGTAATATTTAGCCATTTAAACTCCCCCTCACAATGAATTATGGGCTCTTTTTTAATTTGTGCTTCCAACACATTTTCTGCTCTAAAAAGAAAATGCCGGTTTGAATTCTTTTTTTTTTCCCCTCCCACACACACACAAGCAGATTTATTGCAGCTTTAAAAGCTGTAAGTCACAGAACTGAAACTTTGTAAATAAGCTGCTGAATTAGGAATGTTGGGCTCAATAATGAGAGATTTTCCCCTCAACTTGATTCTTTTCCCTGTCAGAAGAAAAAAAAGGCTTTGGAGGCAGGTTGCATCGATGTTTTACATAACAGCTGCTGTGTTGGGCTTTGTTTGGGCCATGCGGGAGCGCGACACTAAACAGCAGCCATTTGTTAAAGGAGCATTTAACGGTGGTTACGTCTGAAACAGGAAGCTGCCTCATAGTGGATCCTTCAAAAAAACTCTTCCTGTCTTCACCTCGTACGTTTAGAAAAGTTTGACGCACTCCCTGGTTCAGTTCAGTCACAGCATCAGAGGTCGATTTATACTGTAAGAAACTGCTGCAGACTCAGCACTGTAACATAAAATTAACTGATGAATTAATTAGTATAACCCTCTAATTGCCATGACAACACTAGTGTTTTTATGGACCTATTGACTTACATGTGTTTTGAGGTGAGAGTTAAATGGTTAACTGAAATCCTGTATATAAATTATTATTTTAACATAGTATAGCGTCCATCAGATATTTATTTGTTCTGTTTGTTAATTGTATTTTTTTATTATACATACATATATACTATTTAGTTTATTAATTTTTACTTGTTTATGTATTTGTTTTTAGTTATATAGTATATATATATATATATATACATATATATATATATATATATATATATATATAATTTATTTTACCTTTTGATTGAATTCTTGCAGCTGTAAATGTGGAACCAGATGACAAATGGAAACTTGTCGTAGTGACTAAAGGAAATAGTTTGGGATCCACGTTATCTGAGCATCTGCTCCTATTTGCTTCATCCAGTTTCCCTGCATCATGTAATCGAAGGGATCAAACAAACAGGACATGTTTTTTTTGTTTTTGTTGGGGGTTTTTTCCTGCTTGCTGACAATCCTTAGAGAAAGGGGGGAAAAAATCCTTTCCGGTCTCCAAACAGCAGTTACTTTGTCTTTAATCTTGTTGGTTTTTGGAGGAAATGTGTTGGATGTCTTGATGGCTGGAAAAAGAACAACAGCAACAAAAAAAAACCTCACCACATTCATTGTTGCGCTTCCAGCATGAATTGAAACCAAAAAGCTTTGGTGCACGCTGGCGCAGCCAGGGAGTAAAAGTCCCGTCCAACACGTACGTCCTCGGAACCGTCGCCAAAAAACAAAGAGGAATGCGTCAGAAATGGCCACTTCCTGTTCATCGGCACACACTGAGGTACTCAACTGTATTTGTTGTGATTTCAAGAACAACAAAAAAAAAAAAGACACATTGCTGCGTGTTTCTGTTCAAAGCTAGCGGCCACATGGAAGAGAACAGCTATCGGTGCAGAAAAAGTTCCCTAGCAGGAATTTACTGCAGGCCCGTGTCGTATTGACTTTGCAGCGCCGCTTTGGAGATTGATGGCCGGGGAGCAAACAGTGATCCATATTAGGCCCCAGATTTATTGTGATAAGCAGCGTTTTATGGAGTCTGAATGCCGTGATAAGGCACTCCTGAGAGCTGTAAGGGCGTGTTGACATCCGGCGCCGGTACAGCAGCGGGGGGGCGGGTTGGGAGGGGGGCACCTGTTTGACGGCCCCAACCAGGGAAGGAAAGCCTAAATGCACCTTCATCCCTGGATGATTCGCAGGTTCTGCTCCACAAATGACACAAAAGAAGCAGGAAAATGCTGCTTTTCTCAGGTAGATGAGAAACTTCCTTTATTTTTACCAACCTTAAGGACTCTCAAGGTAAAGTGGCAGGAGACGCGTTTTGCTCAGCAGCTCAGTGGATGTGTAAGTTTAGCATCAGCGGCGCACTGCGAAACCACAAAGCCTTAGCAAGTATTTTTCTCTCGTTTCTAGTAGGAATATCTTAGTGCAATTGATATGGCAAGTAACTTTCCACCAAGAAATTGGAGCTAGTTTTAAGGCAACAATTCCTTAGTTTTGATGAAAAAAATACCAGGTCCATTGAAAGATTATTTCACTTATAACAAGATATTTTTCCCATGTTATTAGTGAAATAATCTGCCAACAGAACTAATACTTTTTCATCAATATTAAGAAATGAACTTAAATCAATCTGGTACATCTGACTGAAAACTTTCAAGTTTCAAGTGTATTAAGATATTTACCTTAGAAACTTGACCGAAATACTTGGTAAGATTTTGTGTCTTTGCAGTGTGTTTATTTCTGGTTGCCAGTTAAGATGCTAAAGACGCATTCGGAGCGTGATGTGCGGCCCGTCTCCACGGCTGCATACGCTTTCCGGCACTCCGCCTTCCTCAGATCACCAGACTTTATCCCGGTCCAGTGCTGCAGTTCAAGCAGAACCAGTAAAGCTTCTGGATCAGCACTGGTCCCTTGAATTCTCCTGGGGCGCCATGTTTTTTCTCTCTTACTCCAGCAGATCGCCTCGTTCCTTCCCGAACGTTAATGAGGATCCAGCTAACTTGATGACCTGTGCTAATCCGTTAGAAGTCCCAGCTGCTCGGTCCTGCAGACTCTGGGCTGTGAAATCCTTCGCTGATGGATTTGGGTTGAGTTTTGCTGCAGTCAGTCTGCAGACAGCTGTGCAGGCGTCAAACCAGCAGCTTGTTCAGCTTGAACTCTGCAGCCATATGAACTGTGTACACACTTTAGCGTGTTACCACGGAGCTAATTACCCCACGTTGAGCAGTGGCAGGCGTAACAACCGTCGGATCTTAAAGGCCATCAGAACTGATGAAGTGTTGCGTTTGAAACGCTCTGATCCTGTTCCTGACACTTTTTTGTGTTTAATTCTCCTTTTTTCTGTCCATATGGATGTAGACCAAATTCTTTGGCAGATATGCTCCCATATTCATACGTCCAGAACCCAGGTAGCAGTCCTCCCTTCCCCTCTTTTATCATTTCTCTGTTCTTTCATGTAAATTGCTTCCACTGAGGCTCACTGGGGCTGCGGCTTCCTCCCCCGATTGGAAGCTAATCGTGTCGCACTAATTGCAGCATTTGTGTGGGCATTTCGCAGGTATTTAGGCCAAATTACCAACAGCAGTTGCCGCTGAGGTAAATTGATTAATAGACCTCGTTATAATTAACCCCACGTGCATCTTCATTTACGAGAGCATGACTATTGATTCCACGGGTCACAGGCCTCTGCCCAGTCAACAGAAAAATCTCAGAATTTCACTCATTTTAAAAACAAATTGAGCATAAATGAGGAAAACAAACTTTATTTTATTATTGTGTTATAAAAGGATAAAAATAGAACTTGCACAGAAGAGAGCTGCAAGTTTAAAAATAAAATAATGACACTTCCGATGCTAAGTTGACCATTTTAATGGATTTTTAATGCAACTTTGCATTAAAAGTGTCATTATTTACCGAATAACACCTCATGACAGCAGTCTTAAACATTCATGAACACTCCATTATCTTCATGTCAGGTGTTATGTCACGTTTATGACAGTGTTACCGCGTCAAAGTGTTGCCAAATAATCAATGTACCGTCTGTCAAGCGTGGAGGGGGAAGTATCATGCTATGGCACAAAGTGTAGCAAATGAAAAAGTGGACAAATATCTCTAATTCTTTAAAATATCCAACGTCTGTCAGCTCCAAAAGTAAAACCTGGGCACAATGTAGCATTTCAGCAGGGTCAATCAATCAATCAATTAATCAATCATGTTTATTTGTATACCACGTTTCAGCAACAAGGGAGTTCAAAGTACTTTAGATCATAAAAACACAAAAATACAAAGTCAACAATTGAAACGATACATTTTGTCTAGTGCCGTCATTCCACATCAGAATGTTGATTAATGTTTCATTGATTACGTTTCAAAAGCTGCTCTAAACAGGTGGACTTGAGTCTGGATTTTAAGGATCTCATTGTTTCGGAAGTTTGTTCCAGATTTGCGGTGCATAGAAGCTGAATGCTGCTTTTCTATGTATACCAGATGTATTGTACAAGAAAAATACCTCAGTTAGTGAAGCTGTGTAATGTCTGATAACAGGTAGATCTTGAGGCATGTGATTTCTGAGCCAGAGACTAATGCTGGAAGGGACCAAACAAGAAATAAAGGGGCGAAATGATTGACCGGGCTCAAAGTCAGTGGAAGCCCAAATATGGAAAGTGTGTTCCTGTGGGAAAGACTGCGCTTTAAATTAGAGCTATATGTTGGGGAATGTCAGACATGGCAGAGGACGTCTAGAGGCTGTTTTCAAAGATCAACAGTTGGCACCTCATTCCTCCAGGCCAACACATATATCCTCCACAAATAATCCAAGCTTACTTATGTCAAAAAAGAAAAAAAAAGGTTTTTTCAGAAGTCGTGATCTTTATTTACATTTTTTTCTGACCAGCTTTTCTCTGTTATCTTTTTGGCCTTCATGTTTTCTTATAGATCAAACTGAAATGTCTAAACCAAACCCAATTCATCCAGTACTTGCAAAATCTCGTTACAGTATGATGCTGAAACTGGTTTAGCGGTTGTGAAGGTTTCACATCATCCAAAACTTTTTGTTTTCTGGTCTTTTTCTCAGATTTTCGTCTCATTATCGTTCAATCTGGGTGCATCGCACATTATGCATGATAAGCACGTTATGCAACGCCGATGACTGAGTCTGAGGAACACAACGGTCCTTGAGTTTTCACATCAAAGATGGGATCTGCTCTGTAATATATTTTCTTGAGTAAAGGTTTTAGTCGAGCAGCTTAGCAGTTTTAGCTAAACGCATGTCAAATTTCAGCCAAGTAGTGCAGCCCGTCAAGTGAAAGTGCAGCTGTTGCACAGATTGGCAGTCAAGCGTTGGACCTTCCCTAATCACTTCTTTACGCGTTTCGCCAGCTGCTTTCAGAAATCACGCAGATTTTCCTGATGGAAGAACACGGAGGAGCGAACGGAGCCGCCGTAATTGCGTTTGGAGTTTGTTTAGGCAAAGAATTCTCCCTCCATTGCCTCTTTACTTAACATAAAGCCTGTGGTGTGATCTCCAGAAAGTGGTGTAATTACAGGAAGATCAAATAGAGCAAAAGCGGCTAATGCTAATACGCACTCTCGATCTGGACCGTTAGAGGAAAGCTGGAGAGAGTAGAGAGTTGGGGCCCATTAATAATGAATCCAGTGTCATCATTAAGGCACCAGATGATTAAAACATATCTCCCAGCTTCAAACGCTGCTTTGCCATCCTAGGAAATGCTGCAGTTGTGAATCTGCAAAGCAAGAGAACCCTTTCAGTCTGCTTGTGAAATAAAGTTTTGCTCTTTTTTTCTTTTTCTTTTTTTCTTTCATCCCTTCTAGCTCCTTTTTGGAGGAGCGAAACACCAAAGCACCAACATTCCTTTTTGAAAACAAAAATGCAGCTCCAGTTCGGTGTGATGTAACGCATCCCATAAATCTGCACAGACGTCTCAATGATATGAACTTTTACACCGAGTTGGTGTAAAACGTCTTTGCCGCAGCTTCTTGAGACGACTTGTTTATGTCAACTTGATGTAGATAGTTCCAATACAAAACCTTTAAATGGTCTTGATGGAGAAGACTAATCACTACTCAGACTGAAGACCTGATGTACTAAATTATCTCTCGTTAATATTCATGCTCAGGAGAAGGCAAAGCTTCATCTTTGGCTTGATTTCTGCAACCAAGCAGTCATTGTCATGCAACGCTTGTGCTCAGGCTTATTGTTGTGTTGCGGCGGGAGTCTTTTAAGTCCATTGACAGGGAGAGCCGAGGGGCCCCTGGTTCGTCTCCATTAGGGGCCGTAACACTCACGGAAGGAGGAATAAATGATCTCTAATGGATCGGAAGCAGTCCTCTGAGGGCAGTATGTCCGCCGCCCTGTACGATGATCCTGGACGTTAAGGTTACCCGACTCCAGCTGAGTGAACCGACTCTGCACCTTACATCACCTTAGTTAGCGACTCTGACTTTTGCTCCAAAAAATTGTCTAATATTACCTGTAAACTCAGCCTTCCAGATCATTCTTCAACACTTTGGGATTCGGTACTCTTTGGCTGGAGGAGAATGACTCATCGGTCCGGTTCAAGCACTCTCAACTAACCTTGACGACGAAATCTAGCCCTACAGAGTAAAGGGAACTTTTTCTCCATAAGGGACTACTGTGGTTCAATAAATGTGAAACAGATTTGTCCCTAAACCTGCTGACCTTTTTCTTTTCTTTTTTTTTGGCTAAAGACAAAAAAAATATTTTGCCAGAATTATTTCCTTCTTGAAAACTTTGATCTAAGGCTGTTTTCCCACCTGATAATTTGGTTTTGGTCAGTTAGAGACCAAAACTGCAACATTTTCAGCTGCTATACCACTGAGTCAAACCAACCAAACACTTTAAGCAACCCATTCCCCTCCTCGTCTGTGGGGGCGCTGCACCAAGAACCACTGAAGGAAATGACACAAAAACCTCTAAAGAAGTCACTGAGTGCAACCATAAACTATATATGTAAGCTAAAATAGAGTAGCATCAGGTTATAGCGGTTGTGGAGTTTCTCTTTTGAGCTGTTTCTCCGGCTAGTGTTAGACTTGTGTGCTTGTTTTGGTTCCATTTACCCAGAATGCCGGGCGCTTTAGTCCACTTCCTTCTCTTGAAAGCAGACTCCGTTCCATGCACACAAATTTCACCTGTGGAGGAACAAACAGCACAACAGAGTATAAGGCGCTTCCCTGTTTCATTTAACCTTTGCTTTACGACAATCCCAAAGGAAGAACCTGATTTTGTGGGATTTTAGTCTAAAGGCCATGATGGTCAAAGCAGAAAGTTGATTATTTGTTTGGTGAATCAGTTCTGAGTTGATTTGGCTGATGAATGGCCCAATGATGACCTAGTATTTAAAGACTCCGATCTAGCCAAAGGTTCCAATAACCTTTAGCAAACATATAGGCTACCTGTTAACATGTAGAAACATCCTAATGGTTCTTATGGCCATCTGTATGCTGCAGTTCTTAAACAGTTGGCTCTAAAAATTTTGTATTTACTTCCATTTGAGAGATATTTTGACCGATTAAACAAAGTAGGCTATAAATCAAAACCACTTTTGGTCCATTTATGTCCATTAAACTACCAGGGTCAAAAGTTGACTTTGTCCTTCAGTAAACAGTGCTTGAGACCAGGCCTTCTGATAACTGGAAGTGTCCATTTGACAGTAATTACACTGAGACCGCCGGCTGATTGTTCTGCTCTCGGAGGCGTCCACGCTCTGACATCGCCTCCCATTTGCATGATTTAGGGTCCGGATGAAAACAGAGTTGTCCTCCAGGGTCTCCGGACACTTTGACTCCGACGCGCGTCGCTGATGTCTTTGGGTTCTCCGAGCCCCGTCTGCATCTCGAAACACTAATAAAGCACGTCCAGTCCCTATCACTTATGAATAATAATGTGTGCTGCACATCTGGAGAAGTCGTAAACCAGAGATGGCCAAAATAAAAGGACTTGAATTCTTGTTGGGGAAAAACTCATCAAAAGTCATGTTAAATATTCTGTAGTGCCAGATGGAGGCAATTTACCGTTCCGAGTTGGTTTGTTGGTGTGTGTGCTGTCGTCTGTGTGCTCCAAATTATCCAAGCGGAGGGATGAGTGCAGCAGCTCTTTGCCAGAGAATGACAAATTGCCCATTTAGCCCATTGTAAGTGTCAATTTTAATGCAGAGGGGTTAGGTCGGTTTCAGCACTTGCTAACCATTCTGCAGGGTAAAAATATGGAATATGGTTTATTACTTGAACTACAAAATCTGTGTCAGGGCGGAAGTGTGTGCATGTTTCCGATCCGCAGACGGCAAAACACACACAGGAAACTTTCTTTCTGCGTGCGAGCACATAATAAGAGCTACATTTCAAGTTCTGAGGCCGGCGGCTCAGCGGTTTTCGTCCTGCCGTCACGGCTCCCCCTTGGCTCGTTCGCGGTGCCCTTTAAATTTCAGTTTGATGTCGCAATCTTGAACAATTGTACCCAAACACAATTTCCAGCTCAATCTCTGAGCGGACCCCGGCTCGTCGGGGGTAACTCTGCTGTAAAACAGCCTGTCACCAGCGTTGTGGAAAGAGAAAAAAAAAAAACACAGCGCAGCAATTTCTCGGAGGGTTGTTGAGCACCGAGAGTGGCAATTTATTTGATGAGTGAGTTGCTTGACCTGGGGTTCAGAGGGAGCTATTAAAAAATAGGGTATAAACCTCAAAAAACAAAGCTTATATACTGTATATATATATATATATATATATATATATATATATATATATACATCTATCTTTCTTTCTTTATTGTTTTTTTTGCTGATTTCTGACTTTATCATCTGGATTTTAAAGCTGGACCTTGGACGAGAAAAAGTGAAAACGTCTTCAAACCCCTGCAGTTATTCGACATTAAACGTTGCAAATACAAAACAGTGTTGATGACTGCATTGGTAATCAGAGGAAATCTAAGTATTCAATATTTTCAACATAAATATGTATGAATTGACTGATGCAACAGACAGCAGTGATCGAGAACTTTGACCCAACATTTATCCTTCATTGGCGTCCCCACCCTCCTCTCCTCGTTGTGTTTGGCCGGTTCTTTTGTTTGCCCTTTGCTGATTGGAGGGCCTCTGCCTCAGCTTCATCTGAATGCAGGAAGCGGTGACAGAAGAGGGCCTATTAGGACTGAAGCCCATCCGGCCCTTTAAGTGCTCCGTGTCTCCAGCTCCATTTTCATTTGCCTCCATTATTGAATTTACCGGCTTGTGGTTCGCCGTGATTGCATTTTGTGTCACCCCTAAAAAATAATAATAATAATTAAAGAAATATCCCCACCCACCCCTTCTCAAGCTCTCATCACCAAAGGTAGAGTGACACCCAGTTCTTTTGTAAACATGGCTGCTCATCAAGCGGTATTCAGATGGAGGTGGCCGGGGGAGAAGAAAGTGATGGCAGGGATTCATTTAGCGTCCATTGAAGCTTTAAGGTGATGGTGTTGGTGGGGGTTGCTATCTCCACCCTCCCACCTACACAGCATCCATAATCTCCTAAGGTGAAGCATTTTTCATCAGGATTCACTGCAAAACAATGTCAGTCCAGACTGCTAAATTTAATCTGGGGGCTTTAAAACCCGATTATGGTTATCTGAAGGGCCGCAGCGGCCGGCTCCTGGAGGGCGGGGCTAAGTCAGAGAGACGGGGTTGGACCTCCCCCGCGCTGTCGCCCCTCACTCATTCGTCACCCGCCGCAATATCTCCTTGGCTGGCAGGGCTAATAATGGAGAAGAGGGGAAACGGGACTCGGGAGAGCCGCCTCCGCCTCCACGGTGCAGAGGCGGTTTCTCTGAAGTCAGAGGATCTCACTTGGAAAGATTGTATCGTTTATAAAACGGAGCACAAACGGCTTTGGCAGCTTTTTAGGGGTGTGACTAATACAGCGCACCCGACATTTCCTTTTAACTTCCTAACTCGCACCGTTAGGAGCTTGATTTCATTTTGGTCACTACAACACCAAAGCGTCTCTCCTCCACCTGCCTGACGGCGAACCGGCTCCTGTTTTCCGCCTGCGTGCCCTTCGCAATCCGCAGCCATTTACCCCGCATGCAGGCGGGATGCGAAATACTTATTCATAGAATTTGGGAAGTCGTTTTCACTTACATAGCCTCTTTCTCAACAGCCCGCTTTAAGTAAACACACTTGGAGGCGCTGGAGGGTAAGGGGGTTAACCTCGGGGACTGGTGCTTGTTTTACAGAGGAGTCAGGAGTTTGCCTCAGATTACAGGATTTCTTTGTGAAGAAAATACAAAACTTTAATGTAATTTTGAACTGTTTTTAATAGCTTGCATATCACATCTATGTCAAAAGGTCTCTCCATAAAAAAGTTATTCTTTTTCATTTTATAACCTCTGGCAAAAAATACATAATTAATTCTTTAAGTTGGTTACATTTTAAGGAAATACCTGGACTTTAATTTTAAAACAGGTAAGCGTTCAATCAGAATCACCAAGCTCTGAGGATAAGCATCATGTAATTTTGAGGGGAAACAATATGTTGAAGGGCACAATGATGAAAATTGTATTATGAAATAATTTAATGCTGAGCTGAAGATTATGGAATTACTCACTATGTAAGAAAAACATTGAATTACATCTGGCAAAAAAATACCTAAATGTTGGGGAAATGGTTATGGAATCTCTTAACACTTAAGAAAATATTCTAGATTCACCTTTTGTTGAAATAAATAACGGCATTGAAGAAAGAAGTATGGAATCATTAAATGTTAAAAACTAACTTACTTAGCTTAACTTAGATCAATGGGAGAAGAAAATGTTTATCCATCTGACTAAACATTCTCTTAAAAGCAGAGATTTTGTACTTTCCACCAAAAATCTAGTTGTGCAATTTTGCGCGTGTGTCAAACGTTTTTATTTCTAATTCTTAAAACATCATTTTCTGCCGGTTAGTAAGCCGTCCAATCACAGCAGAGAACTGACTTCTTCTGTAAAGTCCGTGGAAGATCTTAACTCACCCAGAGTTCATATCCATATTAGTTTCATAAATGTTGAATCCCCTGAATAAATATATATATATTTTTACTCTATCACAGTTTTTTTTTAACATAAAAAAGGAGCAAAGGGCCAACTTTAGCACAATAAAAGTGGAGCAATAACACATACTGACCTTTAAAGTTTTCTGCAAAATGTAGCAAAAAAAAGGAGGCAATGTCTTGTAAGGAATATAATATTTATGTCGCATAAAATGGCCACGCATCAGGGGTCATAAGTCAGCATTCTGAGGCAGATCTACATCCTACAACATGACAATGATCCAAAATACACTAGTAGAACTGTCTGAAAAATCCAGGCCTAGTCAATGCACAGATCTTGATCACTTTAAGATACTTTGTGTTATCTACGTCTCTTCAACATAAAAAACATCCTATTGAAGTTAATAATGCTGCCTCAAAACACCGACTCTGCTACTCTCATAAAACAGAACCAAAATAGTTTTCACACCTTGGCACCAGAACCACTGGCTATAGAAAAAGAAACGTTCTGCAACTTACCTGCGTCTGGTGTGAAAACAGAACATTTGTATGGATTTTAACCCCAGCGAATGAAACTACCAGAGTTTGAAGTGCAACTGTCATGTATTCAGAAAGTATATTTTGAATAGGAGGGAGTGGCTCAAATATGCAGTGAAGACATCAACATTTGAAATTGAACACAAAACAGGCAACCTAGCCAAAGTTTACACAATTTTGGATCACCAGATAAAAAATGATTCCAATATAAAATATCCATTAACCGCAGACGTCATGTACAACAAAACATGTTTGAAAAAATAAGCAACAATATAGTCTGGTCATTTAAATCCACACAAACAGATCAGAACAATTTAACTTAGGAAGAAATTTAAAATATATATATATATATTGATAAATCTTTTCCTTTTGACAATTTTCCTTTTTGAACATTTTTACCCAAAGATTTCTTATAGGAACTATCATTGTTTGGAAGGATGTTTAGGTTGGGGTGGAGAGACGTCACCTTCAAAATAAAAGCCACAAATGTACAGAGTTTGTCAGATGCTTTTTCTGATTGTGAGTTTTCACACAGGTCAGGGCTGGACACCTAAAAGGCCAAACCAGGTAGGGTTTCAGAGGCTGATTCTTGTTGCTTTTCGCTGAGTTCGACTCAAATAAAAAACAACAGGGGCGCGGGTGAGAACCGGGGTTGAGTGTTTCTGAAGGATGATCCTAATGAAGACGAGCAGAGGGCGGATGCCCAGGGCGCGCAAGCAACACGCCCGCCGCTAAGACGCGACAATAAGGGTAAACGCACGGACTCATCAGCGGAGGACGGATCGCTGTCACAGCCTTATTCATCAGCGTAATTAGGCAGGGGAAGAGATGCGGGACAAGTGGCTAGCAGCACTGATGAAAGCTCATCAGCAGGCTTCGTTCAGAGCCGCGGTCACTGATTGGTGCTTTGGCTATCATTGCCTGGAAACTACTTCAAACTAAAGGACTGTGCTCAGCTGAATGCCTATGAAATGGGCTTAATTGGCTTATAAAGGCAGGCGGGCACGGAAATGGTTCTTACTTTTGCTAACAGTCTTTTCCCCATTCTGGGAATGTTGCTGTACAGATGAATGTTGTGAAGAAAGCCAACGCTGCTGCTCTTACCTTGTTTGGTTCAACAGTAATAATCAGTAAAAGGTTATTTTTAACCTGTCAGGACACTCAGACTTCCTGGCTTAAGTCTTCAACTGAAACACAGAAACAACTTGATGTAGTCTTTAAAGTTATATCAGTACTTTGGGGATTTTCTTTACTTTTTCACCCAATTTCTCATCTGGTTCTTGTATACTGTTGTATAAAATCTTAAGATGACAAAAAATTGATTTGTGTTTTGTACACGTGAAACATGTGGACTATATCGAGATCAGAACCAAGCACTCATTGTGCGTAAGATAAAGGCAGGGATGCACGATGTTGTATTTTTGCTGGAAATCCGATACGTTAAAATGCTACAATTCATTTGGTCGATAACAAATACCAATACCGATATTTTTTTTCCTATAGCTCATTATTGAAACTATATGGCTTTCTCTACTGTGGAGTTAAAATACTTTATTATCTTTGTCAATTTAGCCTGCTACCAAATGCCAAAAAGAAGGCTGAAAATGATGTAACACTTTCATCTTGCATTATGTTTAATGTCAAATTTCTTAATATCTGCTCCTTCTAAGACAACGACAACAGTCAAACAGCGCAAATTTGACATTGTGCTATGCTATGCAGGCATCATTGTCACTGGTTTGTCATATAAAAACAATGTCAATGTCGGTCATCGACAGAATGGCCGAAGTCGATAAATTTTACAGCTAATATCGGCCGATACATGCCGATAATATCATGCATCCGTAGGGTCAGGGTTAGGCTACCCTAATCCTCTTCCTTAGAAATCTCCTCCAAATCTTTCTACATATAGACTTTTTCTGGGTAATTAGTTTCTTTTTAGGTAATTGTAGAATTAACTCAAAAATGGGTTCGGTAGAGAGATATTTCAAGACTTCTTACGCCTCCCGGAGGAACCAAACAGCAACAAAATTTTTGTCGTAAATTTAACAACAACGAAAAACCTGAAGTATTTGAGAGAAGGTAACTGAGGATCAAGTGTCGGACCTATTCTACACGTCTTCCTCAATGGGGTATCTCTGAAATGAAATAAAAAAGCAGGTTAAGACCAAAAGAATAGCTGACACACATTGCTCCATAATCCAGGAGAAACGGGTAAATACCTCATTTTAATACAGTGGGGGTATTAACTTAATAAATTTATTTTGTATATTTTGGGGAATTCTCCCAATCCCAGCCCACATCGTGTTCCACCGCACGCCTTGGCTCGTACCTCTGATTCAACCCGACACTTCAACCTCCGCTCGCCAAGAATCGTACTCCTCCATTACGCTGAGAGCTTCTTTTTTTTTTTCTTCCAGTGCCAAGAGATCTGTAGCAAAAACGCCACACCAGAAGCAAAACATGACCTGACCATATGGCAGCGGGGCCCTCGGCGGCCTTGTTCGCACATAAAACGGCTTCACGGGGAGCGCAGCGCCCGGCAGCACCGAGCGACGGCGCCGGTGGAACATACAGAATACCAGAAATGGGAGATAAAGGCTCCAGATTGGGGCCCCACTTGTAAAATGCAGCCAAGCTCTGATTGAAATCAAGAACTTCCTGGCAAATTTATGTGAAGAACAAATTTTTTGAAAGAACGCAGCGTCTCGAAGTAAAATGACTAATTATATCGTATTGAATTCTGTAGCTGTGATTCTCAAAATGTTCAGCCTAAAATAAGAAGTTATTGTTCAAAATATTGATAGACTTAGCAGCCAAACGGTGTCATGTTCTATTATTCTAGTTCTAGTCATTTTTGCAGTTCATTCAAAAAAAAAAAAAAAAGTATAATCAGAAAATGTTTAAACCTTTTTATTTAACATCTTTGAATAATTTTACTTTTGGAGCAGGCGCTACTCTGACCATGGTTAATTTGTTTTTAATTCCAGGTTTCATTTTTCAGCTAAATTTTCTTGTCTTGAATTTTGGAACATTTGAACTTTTACACAAACATAATGCCCTCCACTTCTACATAAATATATTTTTAGAATTTTTAAAAGACAGAACATCAAATTGTTATTTTTTAGCATTCTTTTTAATAGTTTCAGTTTCACATTTTGGATATATTACATTTTATTTTGAACCAGACTAATAGTTTATATTTTATTTTAAGGGTTTAACAAGTTTAAACGTTTTAGTGATAAATTGTACCATAATAATGTGGTGTGATTTAATAACTGACATTTAGACAATAAGCAAAATGTCAGACTAATTAAAAACTGGTGAAATTCTACACATATCATGATGTGTAATATTTCAATGGTTCTCAAAAATCTGCCTTATTTCCACAAGTAAGTTCACATAATAAAACAAAAAAAGTAGTCATATTTTTTGCTATTTTGTTAGTGTCCTTATTTTTCCAGAAATGATGAACAAAGTTAGCTTTATTGATTGTCTGCTTGTTTTTTATTCTTATTTCTCTTTCCAGTAGTTTATGGCAACTGAAGAGGACCAATAGTGATATGGAAAGCCAATAGTGTCACAAATTTTCTTTAATACTATTTGATGTAATTATATGAGTAAAATAAACCCCAACTGCTGTTTAAACAGTATCACACATCGCTTTTTTCTTGAGTTTTGCACATTTGTTTCTTTTTTCCAAATTAAATAAATATCAAATTCAATTCTATTTCAAATTTATGAAGAATAACATTTGGAGTTAGTTAGTCTTTTTTTGTCTGTGTTGCTCTGAATTGTTATAGAAACATAATCTTAAAACCATTGTTGACCGTTTTATCCGATTACTCTTTTATTTTTCATCTCTTTTTTTTGCATGTCAGGCCTTCCGTAGAGCATCAATTAGTTTGGCGTTCATTTGAGAACAGCTGTTAAAAACACTTCCCGTGCCTGCACAGGCCCTGAGCGTCCACCAGCGATGCGGAGAGCTAGTTTTTACGATGACCTGTGAATCAAAAGGGAAGCCGATCCGTCCTCTGCGGCTTCCTGATGGAAACCTGGAGTTATCGGCGGTGCCGGAGTGCAGCAGGCGGCCGCGGCCCCGGTAATGAATGGCCACCTGGTCCAGGCTTGTCATCCCCGCCTCTGGAAGAGTCAGCGCCGCTGCTTGGATGGACAGCAATTTGTGTGCTGGAGTGCGGCCGCTGGCATTTACAGGAACATCTGGGGGCCGAGTCGGGCCCTGACAGAGGGACGGCTCTCCAGAAAGTATCAAAATCCATTATATCTGCCATTACCCAAAGGTCCCAGGTGGGAAAGGTAGTTCAGTTTGTCATTTTTGACTTTTTCTGCTATTTACCTTTTTGGCTGTCTTGGGAACGTGAAGCCTCTCCAGCACTTGTGTTAAGTCAATAATGTCCCTATAACCACTGCTGTCTTGCTGGACAGTGGCTGGGCCTGTAAATCATCTCCTTATATTTATCGGTTCAACTGTTTTATTACAAGAACGTATGTCACAGAATCTTTATTTTTTTTATATAAAATGTAATAAAAATTCAATTAAAATCAAAGGAATTGGAGAGATTTAATTTGGTTGTGCCGTTTTCTGCAGTGCAGTGTGTAGAGGTGGAAAAACTATGATGGGGTGCAGAAAAACATTAGTTTAATAAAATATTAAGTATTTGTGCAGTAATGTGGATGAAGCGACAGAAGCTGAGTGTCCAAATGCTGCATTGACTTCTGGACCACCATTAATCCCCTCCACCTCTCCAGACCCACCGGGAACATCTGCTGAGTTCGGAGTTCCACCTAAACTCAGACATCATTCAGAAGCTCAAGGCTGGCCGCCGTTACCGAGCGGCTGGCCGCCTTGGGTTACAGTTCGGCGTCCTTTTCTCCGCGTCCGTCACAGCACTGCAGGGATCTGGGCTGAGGTCGGACCAAGGTCACCTCAGGTCACCCATCCGTCTCACCCTGTTTCTTCTAAGAGCGTTCTTTGCGTCGTCTTGAAGGGAGCTCGCGAATGTTTCTGCTTGTAAACGGGGGGGGGGCGTGCGGTGATGGATGCTCCCCGCTGACGGGAACATGATTACATGAACCGGGTGCTGCAGGCCGTTCGGCAAGCAGACGAAGCGCCATGTCACCTCTAAAGAGGCCGTGAATGAATGTCCCTGTCTCCACCAAGGCCCACTTCCTTAATCAGGGTGTCGGATGGTAATGATTAGCTTCCTGTGTGCGGCTTCCCGAGCTGCCGAGGCGTCCGCATAATTCATACGCTGTTAATAATCTGCCCGGAGAGACAATGTCCTTCTTTTCCTTCTGAGTTTATCCGTCTCTAATCTGAGCCGCATTCCAACTTATTTTAAATTAAATTTCATTTATTATGACAAGTGCTTTCCTGGAATAAGGCTTCATGTTGGAGGATACAGGGAATGCGAGGTGATTGCATCTAAATCCCCTCCCTCCGCCCTCTTCTGGAGGTTTAGCGATGCACCGGGTAGCAGCTGCAGAGGAAGCGGCGGCGGCGGCGGCGGTGGATCTGCCGCCGCAGGTCACGGCTCGGGAGGGAGGTGGATTACCGCCGCATCATTATAGTCAGAGTCTGTGTCCAAAACCTGGATTAGTAACATAGAGAGGGATTAGGCTTTATTATCCTACTCTGGCATCTGTTAAGGCTACCGGTCCTTGAGAAAAACATATTTTTGCTGTTTCAGCCTGCTCTGTATGGGGATCCCGCCTTTACGGCGGCGCCACTAACCTTCCTGTAAAGTCACATGGTTCAGAAACCCGATTTCATTTAGCAGCTGCTGTTGTTCTGAGCCGCAGACACAAACCTTCATGTGTTCAAATGGGATTTTATGCCAGGGAATAAAAAGAAAGGCGTTTTTATATTAATGTGAAATATATCTCAAAGTAAAATCCAGTACAGAAACCAACCTATGGAAACCCTAGTAGAGGGGTGTTGAAAGTGTGGGTCAGGGGCCGTTTGCAGCCCTTGGAATGATTTTGTGCGGCCCTTGACGACAATTTAAGAATGGCATAAATTTGGCTTTCCAGCTCAGGAAGTGATGCAGGCACAGAAATCAGACTACTCTTCTTGTTTCATTAATGTATTATGTTTTTAAGTCACTGTTAAGCAACTAAAAATAATGAATACATTTTTATAATTGATACATTTTCCTCATTTTGTCAGACCTACCAGGTCATCTCAAACAAAAGCAATCCACTGTTCCCAACTTAGCGACTTCTCAGGCAAAAAAAAAAAATCCAAATCAGTCTCTCGAGAGTTTAAAAGGTCGGCGATCATCAAGAAACTGAAATCGGTGCACTACTACTCACAACACTAGAGTTGGTCTAGTCCACACAATTTCAATAAAATGTGTTTGAGTGGTTGGGCATCTGAAAAGAAAATATGGAAAGACGCAATCTGTAAGAAGAGCCAGCCTTTAGTTGAAGGAAATCGAGTGTGTTTGGTGATTCAAGTTCACTTTCAGATAAATGTCAGCAGATGCTCTAAATGCATCAGTCTCCTGTCTCAGCCTGTTGTTTGCCTTCAAGACTGAGGAATTCTGCAGCTAAATGAACTCGCTTAATTTTAAAATTACACTATATATTCTCCTTAAAAGCTTTTGTCGTTAAGTTTGCATGTGAAATCCATCCAGCAGCCTTTAGTTGATTAGTCTCTTTATTCCAGCCATCAGTGCTTGTGGACGTGGCATTGAATTACGGCGCACATTTGTCAATAGCATTTACCTTCATGCTCAGACGCGCTTCAAGGGAACGCCGTTTGCAACGCGGGGCTTCCACACAAAAGAACCATAAGAGTTAACCTTGAAGTATTGATTTCCTGCCACGGTGTACATGTGCCATAAATCCGCCATAAATCCACGGCTCTCTGCTCATTTTTCTTCCTGTCTCCCTCTACCTTTTCTCTCCCCGTGCAGAGATACTGAGCGGCGGCGTCTACGTGGACCAGAACAAGTTCCTGTGCCATACTGACAACATCCACTGGCGCGACATTATCAAGAACCCCCAGGCGGAGCTGCTGGTGGTTCCGTCCAACAACAGCAACAACGGATGTGAGTAAAGTCCAAAAGCTCGCCCTCCCCCCCCACCCCTGGACCACGCTTGAACATTCATGACCTATCGCTTTTATTTCATTCTGTTTGCCTGCTGGGGATTTGGAAGCGAAATCACTTGGTGTTAGATCAACATGCGAACCTTTCCAGTGGAGTTGAAACCAGCAGGGCTTTTGCAGCAAAGCCCATAGAGCTGCTGTCGGCTGGGCTCTTTGTAAATCTCAATAAAACTGACAGCTAGTTTGAAGTGGCGCGCTTCCCTCTCTGTCCGGTGGACATTTGGTGTCAGACGAACTGGCGGTGGAAGACAGACTCTTGCAAACTTTTCTGTGTGTGTATCTCAACCTTTGGGTGAGTTGAAAGGATAAATTATGAGGTTTGTCTGGACAATTTGTGAATTTAACTAGAATAAATTATCCTCTCTACTGTGACCACCTCTATAGAGGCTTGCCCTCTGGCAGTTTGCTGCTCTGAGACAAACCGGAGTTAACAAAATGCTGCCGATAAGGAAATGTTGCTGCACATCAATATGGAAGGGGCTTTAAAACACTTTGGAGTGAGAGAGATTAGTCATGAGTGAAAAACATTGGAAAAAGTTGCCAAGCTTCAGGTTCATTCAAGTCCCAAAGGGAAATTAGTGTTACAGCAAGTAAAAAGGCAAAAAAAAAGACATAAAAACAAAGAGACATACAATCAAAGTTCTAAAAATGAGGGACAATAGAATGTGTCAAAACAAAAAAAAAGTATCACTCCACACAAGAGTGCCAGTAGATTATATCATCATCATCGACCAACAATTGCAACTATCAGTAAATAAATGTAGAAATCAACAGTCAGATGATGATCCTTCTGTCTTGCCAGGCTTCCTCAGCAAATTCAACCCAAGTTTTGACTAGACAATGCTCAAAGACGCTGCAAAACTGGAAGAGTTCTGAAAGAAAGTGCATAAAGAATGAAGCGTTTTTGCAAAGTTGCATCTGAAGAAACCATAACGACCTCTGGAGTGACGCCCTTTGGACAGAAGAGACCACAATGGGAGTGTTTGGACACAACGCAAACGACAGTCGATTGAGGAGAAGAAACATTGAGGACGCTGGTTCTTTGGAGGTTTCTAATAGAATCAGACGGGTGCCTTTAATCTGGATTAGTGGATATGAAATTCACAAAACAACCAATCCGTTATTCTGCTCTATCAAGATCTTGAGCAAAATTGTATCTGCATCTCAACAACTTGAAACCGTAGTTAACCAGACCTCATGGAGGGCAGGTTACTGAAAGACCAAGAAAAACATTTTGGGAGAGACCTTTAGATGCAAAATGTGTGGAACATTGTTATTTTGTTGATTAGCTAGTGCTGATGGAGGAGGAGGGGGGTGGGGGGTGTAAAGCACTAAAGTGTGGAGGAGGTGGGCCAACAAAAATGACAAGAGAGTGTGTGGGAGTGGAGGTTGCCAAATTGGCGCCCGTTGCCAAGACGTAGTCAGTATTTAACATTAGGGACCTGTGGTGGGAGTGGCTAAAGGGGCCGGGTGACAGTCGGCGGCGTTGTTCCACTCACTGTGTAATTAACCCATAGTCAATTAAGTCTTGATGATGGGCCACAGCCAGATGAGCGCTGTCAGGTCCCACTTTCCCTGACAGAAAGGGAGTAGAGGGCGCGTTTTCACGCTCCTCTTCCTCACCGACCACAACCACTCTATTGTCTACTCAGCTCAGGAGTTTCCACAATTGTGTCCCTGTCACCAGTCAGGAGAAAGTTTTGGCTCCCCGCTCGCTGCGACGTGTCGGTTTCTTTGGCGTTTGTCTGACGTGTTTTTGCTTTGTTTTCCAGGCAGGCGCTGCCATCGCTCCTGCACCGGACGCTGCTGGGGTCCTCAGGAAAGCCAGTGTCAAACATGTGAGTGTGGATAGTTTATATCTGGATCTTCTCCATGGCAACCCCAGACCTGGTTATTACTAAAAGACTTGATGCACATATATGGTATTTACCATTAGCTCTCTAGACTTTCTGCCTTTCAAAAGTTTTAATTTACCCACTGAATCACAGTCTGCCAAACACAACCACTATCTGGGAAACTCATTAGACATCCTATGTAGGTATTACCTGGCTCTCATATAGGTATTAGGAGGATCAGTTTAAAGTGGCTCCTACTCCTTATTCAGAGATGATGAGCATCCAATGTGACCGAACAGAATATAAGAGGGCCTATTTTTATCACTATTTCATACCCACATGGCACCCATGTGCAAATGTTTGGAAACTGACATGTGTATGTGAGTCCTATGTGGATCATTTTTAGGATGAGTTGACATTAGTTTCGGTGTGGGACCATTACAGACCAGAAAACCCTTTGGGGAACCTTTGTAAGCCTTAGCGGGGCCTCAGACAGGCCTTATGGACATCAATTGAAATAACTCCATGGAGATCAAACCTAGACGGTATTTAGGATGGGGCTGTTCTAGGTTGCATCTAAATACAACCTAGAACAAATGAAGACCTTAGCTGGGATTGAAAATGTTGCCTGGCATTAGAATGAAGTCCTTGGATCTCAAGGTTTGACTGTAGAGTTATTGATTTTCTGCTCGCCGTCTCGCCAACTATCGCTGGCCAATCAATGAATGCAGTCTGATGTCAGTCAAATCACCAGGTTGTTCCAAAAAATGAGGAAGAACCGCACAGGATCCGCGAATGGAGATGAACCGGTTAAAATGGAGCCAATACTGGCACAGCCAGTTCTACATGACACGTAGGGCCAAGGGGGGTTATAAGTCATTCTTGATTAAATCTGTTGTAATTGTGCAACACATCTAATCCCCAGATGGATTGGGTTCCTATTTTTCCATAGAGTTAAGTTCAAACCTTTGAAACAAAGTAAATATGGAGCAATTATGAGCCAATGTCTCATTGGTCTCACTTTCTTAGAGCAATTCACATAAGAGCCCCATACCGGGCACCAGTGGAGAGGATTGTTCAAAAGCAAAGTAAAGGGTTCTTTAGGAGGAGATGGAGCACTCAGATTCATTTTGTTTGATTTTTATATAAATAAGAAAATGTACCTGTTGCTTCCACCAGCAGATACATTTTCTTGACAATCTATCAATGATTGTAACTGTTACAATCATTGGTGTCAACAACTAAATCAAGGAGGAGCTCAGAAAAAACAGACAAAACAGCTGTTTTAGAGAGGATTTTCTTGTTGCTCTTATTGAATTATTAAAAGCTGATAATTTAATAAACCAACATGCTGTGCAACAATAAACAGGCAGAATGCTCGAGAAGTGAACCCCTGCGAGTGTTAGCAGTTTGTAGAACGAATGCTGTTTTTCACAGATTAATGAACCGCAGAGGCTTGTTGTTGTTCCACATCTGTAGCGTTATGTTGCCAGCCAGGCAGTCATTAATTCCTCCAACCTTCTGATTGTTGGCTGCGATGTTCTGTCTGGTGTGTAAAACTGCTTCTTAGCTCCAATGTACAACAGGAAACAGCCTTAAGAGAAACGGTAATGTATAAAAATTGGGACACAATTTTAGCAATACTGAGAAACTTTTTAAGGACTGACACAAAGAATAAACTAAGGTATAAAACTTTGAATTCTTGCATTAATTGGCTGAAAATGAAGAAATGGAAAATCCTGGCCTAGTCAAAGTTAGTTTTGGCACCATTGAGATGAAATGGAGTGAAACCCTCACAGCTAAAAGTGAGCTAAATTGTAGGAAGATTTTGATCTTTTCCTCTGCAATAAAACATATTTTTGCTGTTATTTTTTTTTATTTAATGAATAAAAACTGGTTAAATTTTCTATAATATACTAAAATCAGACCATCATTATTATTTAATGAACATTGTATAGTCACATTCTAACAGGGTTTCCAGATACATACCAAAAACAAACAAAAGTTTTTGGCAGCATTGCTTCTGCTTGGCAAGTAGAAAAGAAAATAATAATAAAAAAAATTAGCAGAACTTCAGAACTGTTATGGCAACGGATAAATACTTTTTTTTTTTTTATGGCAAGCAGAAGTCTTTTCTTTCCCTTTCTCGGGAGAAGCTGCTGCTTTCCCTGCAGCTCCGACATGCCACCTCTGATTCGTACCTGCCAAGCACAATTTTCAGCTGCTTGGCTCCGAGCTCAGGCTGGAGGAGGAGAGTCTCTCTGGCAGGTGTTGAGTGAACCAGAGGGCGCTTCACGGGGTTTTTTTCTTCTTCTTCTTCTTCTCTTTACGTCTGTCTAAGTCTGTAAGTATGTGCTCACAAATCCACTTGTCTCGACCTTTAGGAAGCAGAAGCCTTTCATTTCATTCGTGTCACATAACGGTCGCGGAGGCTGAGGGTGGTGGTATATTGTCTCTTTTAGGAACGTCAGTGCGTGTGTGTGTGTGTGTGTGTGTGTGTGTGTGTGTGTGTGTGTCAGACCTTTTAAAAATTCGGTCTTCTCACTTCTTGGGCAGTGACAAAATCGGTGTGTGCAGAGCAGTGTGACGGTCGCTGCTCCGGGTCTTACGTCAACGACTGCTGCCATCGAGAATGCGCCGGCGGCTGCTCTGGCCCCAAGGACACCGACTGCTTTGTGAGTCTGCTCTTTGATTTCTCTCCTTTAACTTTTGAAATGACCCCCTTTGCTTCTAATGCTTTCACTAAAGTGTAACCTTGTTGAATTTTTTTCCACATTTTATTGGGTTAAAACCACCAACTTCCATTAATTATGTTTGAATTCGTCGAATGAAAACTACCGCAACAAATTTCCTTCAAAAGTCATGAAAGTTATAAAAAAGGAACTTCGCTGGTGAAGTAACTAGCTGGTGAAGTAACTAGCTTTTGAAGTAATTAGCTTTTGAAGTAACTAGCTGGTGAAGTAACTAGCTTTTGAAGTAACTAGCTTTTGAAGTAACTAGCTGGTGAAGTAACTAGCTTTTGAAGTAATTAGCTTTTGAAGTAACTAGCTGGTGAAGTAGCTAGCTGGTGAAGTAGCTAGCTGGTGAAGTAGCTAGCTGGTGAAGTAGCCAGCTGGTGAAGGAACTAGCTTTTGATGTAGCTAGCTGGTGAAGTAGCTAGCTGGTGAAGTAATTATCTTTTGAAGTAACTAGCTGGTGAAGTAGCTAGCTGGTGAAGTAACTAGTTTTTGAAGTAACTAGCTGCTGAAGTAGCTAGCTGGTGAAGTAATTAGCTTTTGAAGTAACTAGCTGGTGAAGTAACTAGCTGGTGAAGTAACTAGCTTTTGAAGTAGCTAGCTGGTGAAGTAGCTAGCTGGTGAAGTAACTAGCTGGTGAAGTAGGTGTTCACCAACTAGCTGTTGTAACTTATTAAGCACTTAGACATGCCAACGGCTGGCAGACCGTGTTAGCTAGTCTAACATTAGCGACGTCTTCATAACTTTTCTTTCCGCCTCAGTTAACACAGAACTTCCTGTTATGCTTCACAATAAAAGCATCAACATAAATCAGTTTTAACAACTAACAGTAGTGATTTTTTTTAGAGATGTTTGTAAGTAGGGAGGGCTAAATCTTTATACACTGCCACTACATTTAAGAAAAATCCATTTTGGTTCCTGAAATAATGCCACACCGACACGAGTATTAAGAACAAAAAATAAGGGAATAAAATGTCTGTAATATTTCTGCTGCCGGAACTAGCCAATCGGTGTTTGTGGTGGAGAAACGTCCACTTTGAGTCTACAAAGAACCCCCTCCCATAACGCCAGTCCTCTGTTAGAATGGACCAGTCCAAGTCCAGTTCTAGATCCAATTGAGAATTTACGGCACATCTCGAAAATGTACGTCAACACACACAATCTCCATCTAAGACATTCAGCTTTAATTGCAGCCATATGTCAGTTCTGCTCTACTTTTGTGTCATTTCGTCAGATTAAAATTAAACCAGTTTGCGGTTGCAATGTGACAAAATGGTAAAAAGTGATTTTCCAACGCTCCGTGCTTGCTGACAAACCATTTTACAGGCTTGTAAAAGTTCACCGTTATCAAATTTGGGATTTGGCGTTCCAATTATGATCGTTTTCATCACCCCAACTTCTTGTTGTTTTGCAAACTTGCGCGTCGACGGAGTGGATATTGCTGCTGTAACTCACGTAAAGGCCCGTCCAACTCAATTACCAGCGGCCCTGGACGTCAAGACGCTTAAAGGGGGCTTTATGGGAGAACATTAAGCCGTTTACATCATGGCCTTGGATCAATGGCTTCAATTTTTCTCCCATTTGGCATCCGCAGAGACGGGAAGCAGCCGCATGATTCGCACGTTGGAATGCGGCGTAAAAATGATGTGCTGCTGTAATTCTCCTTCCCTCACTGTGACTGATGTCTCTCACCTCACCAGCAACTCCACACCTTTATGGGAGGAGATGCAAGCATTTAAAGTTTGGGCTTATTCATTTATTCATTTATTTTTCTCAAAGTAGCCACAAATGATCAACACGCTAAAAACAAAAAAGACAGACTGAAATATTTAATCTAAATTCTATTTAGCCCCAAATCATAACTAATTTTTCGTTATATCCAAAAACACAAGCTCAGTTTAAACTGGGCTATGGGCATTTGCCCAGGGCAGCATTAATAATCGGTGCATGTGTAGCAAATTTAAAATTATAACTTTTCACTTGCCTGAAGAAGGTTTCTATTCTTTACTCCCTCTTTCTTTTTTACTTTTTGGACAGCTGTTTTGGTGTGTAACCGTGGCAACAAGGTGTTGTTTTTGCATCTGGGAGCAGCTAATTAACATCTTCTAAACTTAAATATTCCTTGAACTACGGCCCCGAATCCCAGAAATGTTAAAAAGGAAGCTTCATGGATGAAGAATCATTTCCTCCAGCGTCTCTCCGCCAGCTTCCTATCCATACGACCAGACAGAAATGGAAACAGGCGCAGCAAAAGCAAAGGATGTGGATTAGCAGAGCTAGCTAACAGCTGATGATGTGGTCAGGACGTGCTGCTGTGGAATCTCGTCTCTGCTGCCTGGATACTGAACTGTTAGCATGGCATGCTGGTCATGAGACGGTTATAGAGCAGGTCTTCAGTCAGAGGCTTCTTCAGATTCGATGCAAGACTGACTGCTTCACCTTTCGGGAGAAATAAAATAGTTTTGAATTGTCTTCCACTGGATATTCTATGGATGTAAAGTTAGTATTCCAATTCCATCATAATGATGACGAGGTCAAATTCAGTACATGATGCCCCTCCCCTTTCCTTCCTACAGATATCCTACATACAGTATATCTGTTTATAATTGGCCCACCATGTCCTCCTCTCTAGTTACCTTGACAACTTGTGGATTATCATCTCTCCCAACTGAATTAAGGGAGTTATTCAACAGGCAGAATATTCCAAAATGGTAGAGCACATCTGTTCCCACACAGTAGAGGCAACCAGACCCACCATACTGTTAGGCTGAGTTGTCAGAAAATTTAAGGGGCTTTAAAATTCAAGAAAACTGAAAACGTTTGCTGTGTAAAGCGAGGGGTAAAGTGAATATTTGCATTTATTTCTGTTAAACAGTATTTCTATCCTCTGTATTTGTTGTCAGCATAGAGCAGGGGAGTCAAACTCATTTTTGTTTTAGGCCAAATCAAGAACACAAATGCTCTTAAAGGGCCGGTTGTGCCAAAATGTATTGATAAAACCTGTTTACAAACTGTTAAAATATCAATGAATCCTTAAAATTAAATATTGTTGAACAGCTTTACAGTCCCTGTAGGATTTCGTGATTCTTTTTGTGATTTTTTTTTTTTTTTGCAATTAAAGTCAAAAGTGTTTGTTACTAATTTAGATATATTTGCACTTATTTATGACGGCAAATGCGACTTTTTATTTACTCGCTGTATAGGTCATCGTCTATAATCTGACATCAATTAAAGTTGAGGCAGCTGTTTAGTACAAGTAAGAAAGTTTTTGACAACTTTTGAGAAAAATCTGCAATAAACTCCCAATTGTCAGCGCAAATTTGTTGACTTTTTTTGTGTGTGAATTTCCACGATAATTCTCAAGAAACTGGAGGAACTGATTGATATATTGTGGCAGTAAAAAAATAAAAGCTGCATTGATTTGATATAACATAATATTTAAGCACACTTAGTGTTTAGTCTAGAATCCAGAGAGCCACATAAAATGCTACGGCGGGCCAGATTCGGCCCACGGGCCTTGAATTTGACGCATGTGGCATAGAGAGTCGGATTTTATGATTGTATTATGATGTTGTAACAGCCACTGCTGCCAGTAGATTACAGTGACTACACTGTCACACTTGCATTATTTTGCAGGCCTGCACCAACTTCAACAACAGCGGCGCCTGCGTCACCCAGTGCCCCCAGCCGTTCGTCTACAACCCCACCTCCTTCCAGCTGGAGCCCAACCCCCGAGCCAAGTACACCTACGGAGCCTTCTGCGTGAAGAAATGCCCCCGTAAGTCCGAGGCGCTGTTGACGCTCATAAAGGTGTTAATGAAGTCTTCCTGAAGAAGCGAGCATGCTCTAATCTCCACTGAAATTAGAGCGACGATTATTGCGAGGCAAGATAAGTGGCTCCAGCCTAAACAAATGGTGTATCTCAATTAGCTAAGTTGCCGCACCATCTGCTTGGACTGATGTCGGCGAAGAAGCAAAGAGCAGCTCTCCGTTCTCGGCTGCGGAGGCTCTGCAGTGCAGGAACAATTAGCCCAGCGCGAATTAAAAGTCAGGCGACAGATTGCATATTCGGAATCCACTGGTCATCAGATGAGATTTATCATCCCTCAGCTCTGGGGTTGCACTGTCAGAGGGGAGAGTCTGTGTTCATGGCTTCTCGTTTCTGGCAGATAACTTCGTGGTGGACCACAGCTCCTGCGTCAGAGCGTGTCCCAGCAACAAGATGGAGGTGGAGGAGAACCGCATCAAAATGTGCATCCCGTGCACCGACATCTGCCCTAAAGGTGAGCCGTGTTGTCATCTGTGTTGACAGTAAATCCAGTTCTGGAGTTTTGCTTTCTGTGATCTGAAAATCGTTTCTGGTGAACGTTCCTCTCTGGAGGAGAAATGCGGCGTCCAATGAAGGTCACACGTTTGATCCCGACATCAGTCAGAATGGTAATTAAGAGAAAATAGGCTCTTAATGAGAAGCGGCTACCTGAAGTCGTTTTGCTACAGCTAACGGCCCAAAATGCCTGACGTGGAATTAAGCAGCATTAGCTCAGTAGTGAAGATTATCCTCTTCATCATGTTGTTCCCCACAAAGGTAACCGATCTGCCCTTTCTCTTCAGAGAGGAAGGCAATAATGTTTTCCTCCAGGCGGCGCGCGGCGACCGCGCCGTCAGCCGATTGGCCGATCCCCTGATTACATTGTCACGTCACAGGGACGGGTTAATGAGGGATAGCCCAAGGAACTGTGGGAAATGATAACAAATTAACATTTCAGATATGGAATTGGCCGGTATAAATCACTATCAGGAAGTGGTTACACCACTTAATGCCAGCCTTATTCATCATCCCTCCCTTCTGCCCGTGTCAGAAACACTTGGCTCGCGCCGGGCTGAGTGTAATTAATGCAGATGTAATGAATTCATTATGGAGAGGGAATGGATGGAGATTGGCCCGTGCTTTCATCAAAAGAATTCAGATGTGTGGAGCAGGGCCGCGGCCCCGCCGGAGCACCAAAGGACTTTATTTTGATGAAAGAGAATGGGGGGGAAACATTGCAAGGGGGAAGAAAAATGGCTTCTAGTGGTTCTTACAAGGACACCTCGTCATGGCAGCGCTAACTACCGGATTGACGTGCGACTATGTTTGCATTGTCAGTGTGCGACGGCATCGGGACGGGCATCCTCCAGACGGCTCAGACCGTGGACGCCAGCAACATAGACAAGTTCGTCAACTGCACCAAAATCAACGGCAATCTCATCTTTCTCATCACCGGCATCAAAGGGTGAGTAACAAGATCGGTCGTTTAGGAATATATGACCGATTATACTTTATTTATAGATTTATATCAGTGGGGAAGTTGCAGACCAGGGTAGACGATGTTTGGTCAGAGCCACAGTGTACCAGCTGCCAAGCACGGTGGTAGAGGAACACAATTGTTGAATTTGTCTTGAATGAAGTGATGGTCTCTGAAGTGATTGCTGTGTGTTTCATAGGGACATGTACCACGGCATCGGACCTTTGGACCCGGAGCGTCTCAGCGTCTTCCGCACCGTCAAGGAGATCACAGGTGGCCCGTTTGGTTTGTGTTTACTGGATGTGTGCGTGATGGTTCAGAATACTTTCAGAGTGTGTGTGTTTGTGTGTGTATGTTTATGCATTAGCTCTTACAGCCCTAAAGGGGCTTGTCTACAAACCGCTTGTCTTCATACTAAACCACGACTTGCAGTTGAACCAAACGGCTAATGGAGTGAAACTGCATTTTCATTATGAAAACACCAGCAATAAAATAGAGCAATGGCCACTCCACCCTCCGCCATTTCCTGCTCCATCCCTGTTAATGTCATTTCCATAGAGGCTGATCTGATATAATCTGTCATTAAACGGCAAGTGCAACCAGACTGAATGTGCAAAGTATGAAATCTATTCTTTTAATTAGTGCAGGCTGCTTTCTCTCTTTGTCTCCACCTAAAAAATAAACCCTTCTTCCATTTCCTCTTTCACCATCCTCTTATAAAAACAACAAAAAGGAAAAAGCAGCAGTGAACATCTGAGGAAAGTGTAAAGTCAAAGTCCCTGTGGTGTGTTCTCAGGGTACCTGAACATCCAGTCTTGGCCTGAAAACATGACGGATCTGAGCGTTTTCTCCAACTTGGCGACCATCGGAGGCAGAACTCTTTATAGGTAGGATTCAACTGATACAGGTGGAAGCATAACACGCATGCAGAGTGGCGTGTTATGGTACCTGGTACCGGTGGTACCTGGTATTACTCTCTGCTCATTGGTTATGCAACAAAAACAAAATTAGCACAAGAAGCAAAGTTTTCTTATAATTAAGTTGTTCTTTGTGGTAACAATGCTTCTTGGCGATGCATCCGACAAAATCTCAATACAGAGAGATGGATAAATAAAATAAATAAAAACTGCTTTGATTTGATTGATCAAATAATATTTAAGCACACTGTTATCTTGATGGTTCGATTTATGTGTCCCTTTAGAGTCCAGAGGAGTACATTAAAAGCTATAGCGCGCCGGATATAGCACATGAACCTTAAAGGATGATGATGATGATGTTGATAATGGTACCAGAGTGACCAACGCAACCATGAGCCGTTCTCTCCTCTTGCAGTGGGATCGGCATTTCTCTGCTGATCCTGAAGCAGCTCGGGATCTCTGCCCTCCACTTCCAGTCTCTGAACGAGATCAGTGCCGGAAACGTCTACATCATGAACAACACCCGCCTCTGCTTCTACAACACCGTCAACTGGACGTCGCTGTTCAGGACCTCGAGCCAAAAGGTCGTCGTCCGCAACAACCAGGACCCCATGGAGTGCAGTAAGTAGCTACGGATGTTACATCTGGGAGCCTTCAAGGTTTGAAAATTGTTTCAGGAGCTACAATAGTTGAGTGATTTTATGGTAGGAGAATAGCGGAAGTGTGTCCACCATTACTAGCTTAGATTATATACGTTTTTCTTCTAGAAAAGAATAGCCACATCTGAATGAAAGTATCATAGGTGGGTAGAGTACCCAAAAATTGTACTCAAGTAAGAGTAGCACCATTTCAACATATTTTTACTCAAGTAATAGTCAAAAAGTATTTGGTAAAAAGTCTATTGAAGTACTGAGTAACTGAACAAATGATCAATCGTTTAATATTTAAACATTACATCATCAGATGGACAAAAAATATATAAAGTGAAGTGGAAATTTTATATAATTAACAAAAAATAACAAAATTGGACAAAATTATTATTTTTCTAAATCAGTTTATTTCAATAAAACCTTATGAGACTAAAACAAAAACTGCAGGTGTGTTCCTGTGTCTGGTGAGTTTTTGGTTAAAACATTTTTGATTTTCATTCAGTGGGTAGAGAATCCAGAAATTTAACTCCAGAGTAAAAAATATGCCGTAGTAAAAATACTCCAAAAAGTACCTTCTTTTTTTTTTTTCAAAAAAGTTACATAAGTAAATGTAACTGAGTAAATGTAACTAGATTCTACCCAACCCTGGAAAGTATTAACAATGGAAGCAGTGGATAAGTATTAATAGATCTATGTTCCTATCTTCTGAAATACCAACATTTAATCTAAATGAATGGAATTCTGTTTTGTGAACATCACAGTTAGCCTCTTCTGACCGGATATTCCCCGCAGCAGAGCGGTTTTGCCGTCAACATTAAAACCAATTTTCTTTGGGAGTAAAGCTGAAGGCAGCCGCTTTATTAAACCTGGAGGAAATTATAATCCAATTGGTTCCTTAAATTTGTTTAAAGCATTCTCTGATAAACAGCTGCTTTAATGAACTTTCCTCAGAAACTCTGCAGCTAATTAACGTTCATTTAAAGGTTATTAAAGTGGTCAGAGAGGAGGGGGTTTGTTTCCAGTCTCTGTATCAATATAGACTAGAGGTATGAGGAAGAAAAAAATCTGGCTAATTTGGATTTTTTTTTTTTTTTATTGAAATGAACGTTTTAATAACTCTGATCTTTACTCAGCCCTGAATAGGATGGGAAAAAAATAGGAAAGTAAAGATAGTAACCGACTGAACTTTAAAGACTCTAACCCCTGCTGGAGATGCGTGCAAAAGCCAGGTATTCCATAAATCGTCAAGGAGACGCGCAGAGACTCATTCTCATCATTTTAATCATCTACATCTCAACTTGAATAAATGTATTGAAATTAAAAAATGATTTTTAAACTTCCTTCGCGTTCCCATCAAGAAGTATAATAGGGGGTTTATGTGCAATTTGGAGGTGTGGGCGCTTCTCCTCTTCTGTTTCGTTGTGGCGCACCTGCTGTGATAAAAAATTAATTTATTTTTAATATTTTTAAACATTTTCTACAGGGTGTAGATGTGAACACTGTTTACTGTGTACTCACACACAGACATGAGAATGTATCTGCACCGCCATCTCTGGTAGAAGTATATGGGGGTCATTTAGTGCATAAACTAACTGAGCAAACTTTTATCTGTGTCTTCTTGGAGTTTTGGTTTCAATACCAGTTGCTTTAAATACTTGATTTACAAAAAATTTGCTGCTCACTCTGTAACATAAGGAGTGTGTGTCTTTTCCCATCCTTGCTGTCTTTGTTAGTTTAAGCTCTTCACTCTCTCTATAGTTTGGTTGTTGTTGCCTTGTAGCGTTGTGGTTGTTGTTGCCTTGTAAAGCACTTTGTTGCAGCCTCTGCTGTTGGAAACGGGCTTTATAAATAAATGTGACCTTGACCTCAGATGAAAACGATACACTGTGTTCTGATTAAGTTGAAACCTACATTTTTGTCAAGCACAAATACAAACTGAAATGCCCGTGTCCATGGCAACAGTATCAGTTTTCGACTCTTACCGCCTGGCTGTGAAAGGCCTTGTTCAGCTTCAATGTGACATTAAAGCCCTGAGGTGGGTTCAGTTATTACTATGTTGTTTGATTTGATTGTTTTCTACTCTAGATAAATAGAGTTAGATGTTATGGGTCCGGCAGATCATTTCTGTCTGGGTTTGAAAGTGGACCCAGAGTTCCTGGAGTTCTGCGTTTGGTTTGGATGCTGAGCGAAGCATTTCAGAGGATTGCTTCTTTGAGTTTTGTGACTCGCATAATCACACACACTTTACTACACTGCTGAATTATAAAATGGCTTTAGCAGATGAGAAAATCCAACAAACCAATGTCTTGCGCAGAAGCGGAGACATCTAGAAAATCTTCAGAAAAGTTTAAAAATCTTGGCTTCCTGTTTCAAAGTTAATCTTGAAACTGGACTCATTAACAGGTTAATGAGTCCAGTGTGTGTGTGTGTGCGTGTGTGTTAGGGCTTGATCGATTGAAGCTAATACAGGCTCTCTTTATTAGGCTCAGCCCTACTATCTGTCATTGACTGCTCTGCTGTTGACAGAGGATCTGGCCCCCCTCCAGGCGGCCCTCAGGGACTTCTTATGTCACTCTCGGATGGGGGGACCAGTGAGTCCGATGAGGAGGATTGATTGTTGAGGTTTGACAGGAAAGAAGAAACGGGGGGCCAAGGTTTCTGGATCAGTCACTCTCTGCAGGCGGAGGTGTTGGGAATACCGATGAATCCCACACTGTTAGGCAGGAAAAATGACTCCTTCATGTCTTTACTCCTCAACAGCTCAGCACCGGATGGTGTGCGACCACATGTGTTCGGACGACGGCTGTTGGGGCCCGGGGCCCGACCAGTGCCTCTCCTGCCGCTACTTCAAACGAGGCCGCACCTGCGTGGAGTCCTGCAACCTGTTTGACGGGTGAGAACAGAGTCCAAAACGCTCAGAGAGACAACTGCGTAGATCGTCAGCAGCCGACCTTTATGGTTTATGAAGCCACATTAATTTGTCTCAGCATGCGACAAGCAGCTTAAGTCCGTTTAAGCTGCTTTAATACACTAACAATAAAGCCAAAACATCCTCAAGGGCTCTGGAGGAGGAACGTCTAATTGCAGATTGGTGTGGATGTAATGAAGTGAGCCAATAAGGAATTTCACAGTGTGAACCGTCAAAGGAGCATTTGGCAGGATGCTACAGCCATCCACTAAAATCAATTGAAATGTATTGTTGAAGGATTAGATAGAAAATGGCCCATTTGGACTGACTGAACAAATGTTTACGGCTCTGAGCTGAAGGCTGACTGAAAGGCAGTGAAGAACTGACTGGTCTATGTCTGATGTGATCATTTAAATGTTGTCCGACTTTTTGGATTTTGTGTCTGTTTAAGGTTGCCTTAAAAAACTGAAACACATTTAAGTCTGGAGTTTGACTAGGCCACTTCACACCTGTGAATTTTCTTATTGTTTGTTGTTTGTGTGCTTTGGATCGTGTTCCTGGATACGGTGCTCTACATGGCGGGCACACTTCTGTTATGGCGCTATTTTTGGATTAGCGCTTTAGTGTTTTTGCTAACTTTGGAAATGTTTTGTACAGCTGGCTTCCCCTAAATTCTAAGGCGCTAATTTACTTGTAACCTTTCAGTTGAATAAAATTCGACACTCGTGTTGAAGTTTTGGTTAAGGACTTCAAGCAGTTAGACATTTATATTCATGCTCTTATTTTGAAGTGGGTGAAGACTGATTTGGCAGCAGTTCTGTTTCCTCTCTTCATGTTCTCTCTTTTTTCCCATAGTAACTTAATTTCAAACAAGAAACATCCAAGAACAAAATAAAACAAACCATAAGATATATTTAAGCACTTTATAGAGTTATATTATATAATAGTGTAAAAATTAAATTGGAGCTCGTGTAGTTTTGCCATGGGCAGATATAACTTAAGTTAGCGCTTTAGCATTAGCTTTTGCTAAATACCGTGTTGGTATAGCGTTGTAGCGTTAGCAGAACTAATGTTTATGATTAGTGCTTTAAGGTTAGCGAGTTTAGCTAGCTGGGGCCTACCACTGTTCTCAAATATTTCTAAATGGTTTTCTAACAGTAACAGATGTCGAAGATTTTGTGCTCATCTTTAACTAGTGCAGATCAGGAGAGTTCTGGGATCTTTTAACCTGCCTCATGCTGTCAGGAGTGATTTCTTGATTAGAATCAGACCAAACAAATGAACCAGACAATTAGTTTTATTACAGGTGATTCCTGATTCACTACTGCGTTTTCCCCCTTATACAGCCAGCTTGGTTTGGAGTTGTTTTTAGTTGTAAGGGAGCAAACACGTCTGTGCACCAACAAAACCTACTTCTCTAGATGTTCCCCTTGAATGAATCCTGGCTGAGTGAAGGAATGTTTTGCATCGGGTCTCTCAGAACCATCCGTCTAAAATAAAGCTGCACCAGCAGCGCCTTCCGAGAGATAAATCAACCTTCTTTTTTTTTCACTGAGGCAAAAGTGGTGATGTCAGGCGTGTGTTTCCCTCTGGAGAGGGTTTATGAGAGCACGCAACCCTCGGTCATGTTGACTTGTTGCTGGTCCTTTTCTGCTGCCGTTTGTGGGAGGGAGGCTTTGAAGTCGCCGGGGGGAAAAACAGCTCAGAGCGAAGCTTTGAAGAAGACGAGGGAGAGGCTCGTGGCTGGGAGCTTCTGAAGCATGCTTGTTTCCTTTACTCTAAATACAGTCAACGCATGATACTGCCAGGAATATTCACAATGTCTGCTTGTTGATTTGTGTCACTGGCCTGAACCGTCTTATTAAAATATGTCCAATCTAAAATCAACAAACGCCCGGTGACAGAAAAATGACCAGATATGTAATGAAGCTCATTTTCATATGCAGCATTGCTGAAGAGTGTTGTATCATTCGAGCATATTCATAGAAAATTAAGTGGAAGGAAAAGGTGTGGTCGAAAAACGTGCAACAGCGAGAACCACAACCTTGAGATTCTTGATTGTCAGTCAAAATCCATTCTAGAGAACCAACATGGATTGAGTTCATAGGAATTAACATTCTTTTCAATAGTCTAACATTTTTGTTAAAATAAATTGTTTTAGTGATCTTGTGTAACGTTTTTATTGTCTAAGACAATAGATTATCAGTGTCCATTGTCTGTAAGCCATAATCAATCAAAATATACAACTTTTTTATGTTGTTCATTTTATTTCATACGTACAGTTAGTTAGTGTATGTGTGTAGGCTTTAATTTGCTTTATGAGAGCTGAAATAATTGACTCCAAGTAGGTTAGACCAAAAATTGTTGGAACAAGGTTACAGATGAAACATTAATTTAATTAATTTAAAGATTCTTGGGTGGGATAAAATGTTATTTACATGAAGCATGTAAATAACAGAGCTGTTTAGTGCCTGATCCCCAGATACCAGAATATTAGTGGGAATTCCAAGTCTTCTCCAAAGGTTTGAAGATCATGTACTTAACGAAGGTGGTCATTATGCTATGCCTGGTCAAAGTCTGATTCAGAGACAAGTAAATGACTTTAAAAAAACAGGGAAAAATAGTGATCGCAAATACAGCTGATGCATTATTTTTAAAAACAAATTTGTACGAATATTGTATCATCTGCATAAAGACGAATCCACATTTAGCCATTCCTTGTCCTTCTTTGTCTATATTACCAATTATCATCTCAATCTTTCTATCTCTTAATAGCCATTTTCCTGGATTTAACGCCACTATTTTAGGTTATACTGAGTTCACTTCAGATTGGTTTAATATCTTACTTTGTTCTGGGGCTGCAGAAGTCTATATCTCTGAAGAATTTAGCGCAGGCTCATTAAAAATGTTTTCAGGTTGGTGATTTTAAATCTTAAGATTCCTCACTCCGCTCTTGTTCTGTATATCCATTCTTAATGAGCAAAGGCACTAATTCCCCTCAGTTTATAAGTCTGTTGAATAAAACAAAGGCAGAGCAAAGGCGCGCGCGAGAGGGGAAAAGAAAAAGACTTGAGATGGCGTCCGCTGGGGGTTGGCGAAGGAGGGAGGAACTGAGTAAAGGGAGGCGCTGAAAATGCTTAATTAAAAAAGTTGCTCTGGTGGGTTGACCATGCTCTGGCTCGCTGGATGTTTTGAGGTCTGAATGGTCGGGGCCACAGTCCTGCTTAAATTCCTGCTAAAGCAGGGATAATCCCCCATCAGGTCATCCCCCAATGGGGCCCTCGCACACTTTCAGCCGTGAAGAGGGCCAATCAGGAGGAACGGCTTTGACGGAATGGAAATGACCCTGGAGAGCGCCGCCACAGTGGTCTTTGTCTCTCACCCACCCTCCCCCTTGTTTCTTTCCCCATTCAGCCGACTAAAAAAATATATCTGTCCACCGCCTGGCCTTCTTTTAAATGATTCCCCTGGACACAGCGTCTGGGAGACAAATCTAATTTATTTTTGGAAAAAGGGGGAAAGAAAGGCAAAGGAGAACTGCACTAACAGCCTGCTTTTGAGTCCTGTGTAAACATTTTCAGCAATAGAATCTGACATGTTGTATCTTTGGATGTTTGAAACAAACTGCCCCTATTAAAACGAACCAGTGAGGACGGCTTGAAGAAAAGACAGTCCGACATCAAAGCTCAGCAAAAAGGAGCACTGGGATTTCATCTTCACTTTTATCATCCTTTAATATGATCCCACTGAACCTGGGAGTGTCAGAGTGTCTCTTTTCTTTTTTGGTTGCTTTTAAAGGTACTACGTCAAAAAGATTTTCACATATACTCACTGCACGAAAATGCGTAAAACCCAAAGGCCCACAGGAGATGGGAGGTTCTCGGTGTCCAATTGTGTAAAACCGGATCATGAGGCGTCACTAAAACTGCAAGCTAACAAAAACAAACCGATTCGTTATCCCGAAGAGGGTCCGTCTGGTGCTGGGCGAGTCCTCCTCCGAGGGCGTCCGTCCTCCGCGTCGGCCGATCGATCCCTCTGATGTGAAAAGCGGTTTTGATCGGCAGCGGTTGCTATTGACAGCAGGCGTCCCCCATCCGCCGGAGACGCCTCGCTTCAAACAGGCATGATAATTTGCTGATTCGGGCAGTGAGAAAAACAGTCAGAAACGTATAGATCGGATGCCAGCACCCATTCCCACAACCCGCCGTACACACACACACACACACACACACACACACACACACACACACACACACACACACACACACACACACACACACACACGGGGCTGAACACTGTGGCCTGAGGCAGTGCTGAGCTCCTGCCACTGTAATTGCAGTGTATGTACCCAATATTGAGCTCTATTGTTTACTGTCTTCTCCTTTAGATGAAAACAAAACCAACTATATTGCTTTAACTGGCTGAACAAAGGCTCTCGCAGATCTCCTACAATCTGCAGAAAACAGTAACCATCCTTTCTAGCGGGGATAAAGAAGCAAACATATTTTCTTTTTCACTTTTAGTCTACATTTTCAAACGTCGTTATCTTGTCCTAATGCGCTCGCTTTGTTCATTCCCTTTCACTCTCTCTAAAGCGTATCTCTTCATCTATGAGTCTCATGACTGTAAAAAAAAAGGCTTTTTTTTATTTTATTCATCAGTCTTGTCTTTATGGATGTCGGTTAAAATAAGCATCCAGGCTGACCAGACTGTTGCAAGTGAAACTGCCAGAAAAAGACATGTCGATGGCAGAATACACGTCTGCTACTCCAGTGAACAGGCCAGGGTGATACTGATGTAACAGTCTTCATATAGCCTACTGTAGTGTTCTCCTGATCAATATTTCAGTGTGAGTACATTCAGATCTATAATCCATGCATCTTTGTTTTGATCTTCTTGCCTTCCGTCAGGGAAGAGCGGGAATTTGCCAATGGGTCCGTGTGCCTGGACTGCGACAGCCAATGCGAGAAGATGGACGGAAACAGCCTAACGTGTTTTGGCCCGGTAAGAGCCGCCGGATCGAACCGAACCGCCTTTTTTTTTTTTCTTCTCCAAACGCACTTGAGGAATGCAGAAATGGACTCCTCTCATTTGTCTGTGCAAGATAGTTTCATATCTTCTGAAGTGAACTTATTTTGTTGGAGCCTATCTGTTTTGCGCACAGGGCTTGAGTAAGAGTAGGTGCTGCTTGCAAAGGTGAATGGAAGGTAATGGGAGAAATGATGAACTACCACTCCTGTCTAGCTCCAGCAGGCGCACATACACGTTCGACACAAGCAACAAAAACGATTACGTCCTAACCTTCATATAAAGTACCTTTTAGAGACTTGTGTAAAGGCTACTTCCTGCACTGAAAAAGGTACCAGGCAGAGTTTACAAAAGGGAAGCGTGGAAATGTGTCACAATGTCAAACTACAACTGCAGTTTTTATTGGGTTCCAAACTCCACCCTCCACACGTTCAGCTTTACAAAACAGGACAGTAAAGTACCACATCGTCGGTTTATGTTGCTCAGCATAGACAATTTTTGTTATTTTACAAAATAGAAAAAAATTAACCACCTATAATAATAGGAAGTAGCCGACATTTCTCTTCCTTCTTCTAAAACGAGTGCAATTTCACATCTGTGACGACTTACCTGTGTGTTTTGGCAACATTGGACTATTTATTTTGTTTATTGTTCTGCTAAAGTCTAAAATTTCATGACCGTTTTTATTTTAATATTTGTGGCCTCCAATCACTTTCATCTCAACTATTTTGGCCCGAATGTCAAAAAGTTTTAGAGTAAACACAAGATCCGTTGTGTATAACATTTATTTGATGACATCTAATATTAACCGTGTTTTTTTGGCAACCGTTAGCCGATCACTTAAAGAATCAATTCTTAGTCATTTTTTGGCTATTAGCTGATGACTATAGTGAGCCGATGGTTAACTTATACTTTGCTTTATAAAGTAATTGTTGGTAACCATTAGCTGATGTTTTCAAGAGTAAATCATGGGTCACCTGTTTGTAACCACTAGCTTGTTACTTCTAAATGAAACCCTTATGTAGCTTTTGGCTTCGTTTTAGCTAATGCAAACATTGATTAACTGCTCGCTATTAACCAGAAGCTACAGTTTAATTAGTAGGAACTAGGTTGGATAACTACAGTTTACATCTTTTAAGGACCTCCGAACTGAACCATTAGCTAGCTGTTTGCTTTGGTAAACTACTGGCTAAATATTAGCTTGCGGCTTCTAGACTTGTGACAACTAAGTTGAGCCACTGGATGACTAAAGCTTTTTTTTTTTTTTTTTGGCTCAAGTGGACTTTATTTGAAAGTGCTCAGACAGGAAATGACCACCACAGCTCCCCCGACTACAGTTTACTTTTTTTTAAAGAGCCCTTTTTCCTTTATTTTAGCTAACAGCTTCATTTTAGTGAATGGCTACCAGACTAAGCCATTAAGTAACACTTGTCTTACTTTTAGCCTTCTAGACTGAGTCATTGGAAAAATTAAAATAAACTACAGTGAACTGTTCACCACTGAATCATTATTAATTAATAATACACATATTTTTGATGTATTTATCAGAAAGTTCAAGCTTTGTTTAAGTTCACAAACATTTGTCCCCGCCTGGGCAGTACAGAAAATAAGAATATTCCGCAGTTTCCTCCTCTATTCTCAGCAACTCACAAAGTTTTTGGAAGAATCAGTGCAACATATTGTTGACAGCACACCAAATGTGGACATGATATGTTTATTTACACAATACCCAGGTTCATATTTGCAAAGTTTCATCACGGGGAGACGAACCCAATGTCCCGCATGGCTGATTTGGGTGAATAAAGTGATTGTGTGACTAACCTTTTCTGGCCGCCCCGTGAGAAAAGGAACAAGAGACGGAAAAGAGAGCGACTCCTCAACGATGCACGCACGGCGCCGACTTTGAGATGCTGCTCACATCTGAGCAGTAAATAACACCAGAGTCAGTCATCCGCGCCCGCTCAAACATGCATACGCATCCGACCACATCGAGACATCCGTATGCACCCGCACTCGCACCAACACGCACATGCATGCGCACAAACATGCAATGTGAGAATAATGTTTATTGATGGCGTGTGGCCGGATTTGTCAGACTTGGCAAGGCTGTCCATCAGGTCACTATGGTAGTCATTAGCAGCGGAGCGTGGTGCCAAAACTCCCTGAACTTCTTCCAGACAACAGCTCGAGCATACACATACAAACTCTGCTGCCTCCCCAGAATTGTAAGTCAGGTTTGTTTTTTGTTTTTTTATTCGATTCCCCGACACCCTCTTTCCTTCAGACGCGTAAACACACAGAGTACAGTCGTTTTTTTCCCCGCCCTTTTATCCCTGCTCACTCTTCACTAGCCGTCTTACTTATTCATGATGCGGCTGCAGCTGAGCTTTTTGCTGCTCAGCTACCGTTTGTCATCTCCTCCATCACTTTCACCACGCACTGCTTTTTGACATGACCTGATTTTTCATGCATTTTGGCAATTTTAGCGAGGCTGCCTCAGAATACACTCTGGGTAATTTTGCTCTGCACATTATAAATCGGCGGATGGAATTCACGCGGGTTCTGCCGGGCTAAATTAGCCGCGATAGGAAGTGAGCGACGCTGACACAATTTGCCGGGTTTTGAATTCGATTTTGCTCAATTTTATTCTCTCTGCTCATTTCTCATTCTATTTCCCTTCTTCTTCTTTTTTTCGGCGTTACCTCTTCATGTATCGTTTTTCTCCGCTTGCCTTTCTTTGTTCGGTTGGCCCACTAATCCTGTTACTGCATCCGCCACCTCTTTGCTCTTCATTCGCCCCTTGTCAACTTTCTCCTCCGCCTTCCTCCTCATTGTGACTCATCTTCTCATCTCCCTGTTTCTTCTCCTACTAAACTCCCAGGGCCCAGACCAGTGTGTACAATGTCTTCACTTCAAAGACGGGCCCAACTGTGTGGAGAAATGCCCAGACGGACTGCAGGGCGCCAACAGCTTCATTTTCAAATACGCCAAGGCCAACAACGAGTGTCATCCCTGCCACGCCAACTGCACCCAGGGGTAAGAGAGGAAGGATGCGCGAAGATTGGCATCATATGTCTGAAAGTTTACCCGTTTCTCTTATCTGTTCAACTGCTAGTCACTCTCAAAATGTTGCCCCAGCCTTTCGAGACATTACAAAAGGAAAGTGCTTTTGCTCCGTTGACCTTAATGGAGCAAAACCAGATCAACTGTTAGCAAAGGGGCAGGTTGCAGACAAACAGCAGGAGGAGGGGGAGATATGAGCTGAGGAAACCATAAAGCAGACGGCTGGCTGCAGATAAATAAAGCAAAGGGACAATTGAACAAGAGCTGCATTCATTCGGTTCAGAAGGGTCAGATTTAGCTCATTATCAGGTGTTATTGTGGCTGCAGGACTCATTTCTTATAGAGAAGACAAACTATTTTCTGGTTGCACTGGAATACTAAAGAGGAAGTGTTGTGTGTGATATGAAGCCACATTTATGGTCTTCTGAGCCGCTGGAACACTGTAGTAGTCAATGTCCAGGTCTCACAATACATCTGTTGTTAGAACACCAACAACATTAAAGATTACCAGTGTGGATATTGTCTTTGATATTTTGAAATTGCTATTTGAAGTCAATTGTTGATATAGAAAAAAAATATCCACTTCTTTCCCAGCAGAGGTACTTTTTCACTGGCCAAAGTTCTGACATTAATTCAGTATCGTCGTTTCTGACCTTGTCAAAGTTTAGCTGGATGAAGACCATATGAAACATTTTTGTTGTAGAATTTGCTAACTTAGATGACCTAGCTAGGTTCTATGATATGCTAGCTTGGTGTTTTGGAAAGCTAGTTTGGTCTTATGTATGCTAGCTTGATGCTATGGTATGCTAGCTTGGTGTTATGGTGTGTAAGCTTGATGTTATGGTATATTAGCTAGGTGCTACGATATGCTAGCTTGGTGCTAGCTTAGTACGTTAGCTTTGTACTGCATCTACTCAAAGGTAAAATGCTATCTTACTTGTTTTCATAAATATGCCACATTTGTTATGCAACATGCTAGCTTAAGGCTTTGATCCTCTCAACCAGGTCTGATTAGATCGAAAGCATAAAGATGATGAACTCAAGACAAAAGCTGGAGTTTTCATAATAGGAAATGATCCAAAGTTGATATGGCAAAATCACCATTCACTTAATTTTGAATGTTGAAACGGGAAGTGATAACGTCACAACGTAGATTGTATTTCCTGTTGCCATTAAGGATAAATATAGAATTAAGGAAAAAAATTTCACTTAACAAAATGTTTTTCACTTAAAGCTTTTTTTTTCACTTGTACATTTGTATAAAAATATACAAAATGTTGATCAAATCAAAAGATTGTTCTCATCTTCTTGAACATTAATTTCATTAATTAACTTCAACATGATTTGTAGCTAATTAGCCAATTGCTAGGCTGTTTATTTGACACCGAGGCAGCTTTGACAGAGCCTCAGTTGTCACCCGTTTAATTCCAGACTGAGCCGGCTCTCCTCATTTTCTGGCCAATTTGTTGTGTTTTGTGTGCTCTAACGCAGTAATTCCGGAAATCTTCTCCTGTGTCTACCCTGCTGCTCAAAAGCCACAACACACGGATCGGGATTTAATGAGCAGTGACGAGTGCGCTCTAATCACTTCCTACTCACCTGCTGTTCCCATCACTTTCCACTGGAACACCTTTCATCTGAACTACCCTCCAGCAGCAGAGGTTGCTGAGACAGATAGGAAACAACATGCACACCGCACACTTTTTCAAATTATAACAGCTTTTCTTTAAAGGCTGATTATTTGCCAGTTTAAGTTTCATTAGCATTCATTTGGAGGATTTCCTTCCTTCCGCTACTTGATCAATACGGACTTTGCATTTACTTTCTTCTTAATATCCATTCCTTTTTGTATACACCATCTTTAAGGTCATTTCCTGAAATGTACACAAGTTCAAAACACTGGAGTTAACTGCAGCGGTTTGTCCAAACACCAAGCGCTTTCATCTTGTGAAATATTGAAACTTAACCTGAAGTCACACCTTAAAGCTGCCCCGACCATTTTGAAATGGTTTGAAAAGCAAACTTAAGATGCCTGGCAGGAAAATAATAATAGTGTATAACATGGGAGTATTTAGGATCACTGTATGAAAATATGGGTATACTCTGTAACTGGCTATTGACGTTGGAATATGATTTGATGCTTCACTGTTCACATAATATTGAATGTATTTCATTATCCTTAGGTTAAAGACTAAATTAGCTGAGATTCATCCATCCATCCATCCATCTTCTTCCGCTTATCCGAGGTCGGGTCGCGGGGGTAGCAGCTTCAGAAGGGAGGCCCAGACTTCCCTCTCCCCAGCCACTTCTTCTAGCTCCTCCGGGGGAATCCCGAGGCGTTCCCAGGCCAGCCGAGAGACATAGTCCCTCCAGCGTGTCCTGGGTCTTCCCCGGGGCCTCCTCCCGGTGGGACGTGCCCGGAACACCTCACCAGGGAGGCGTCCAGGAGGCATCCTGACCAGATGCCCGAGCCACCTCAACTGGCTCCTCTCGATGTGAAGGAGCAGCGGCTCTACTCTGAGTCCCTCCCGGATGACTGAGCTTCTCACCCTATCTCTAAGGGAGAGCCCAGCCACCCTACGGAGAAAACCCATTTCGGCCGCTTGTATCCGCGATCTCGTTCTTTCGGTCATGACCCAAAGCTCATGACCATAGATGAGGGTGGGAACGTAGATCGACCGGTAAATCGAGAGCTTCGCTTTTTGGCTCAGCTCTCTCTTCACCACGACGGACCGGTACAGCGCCCGCTTGACAGCAGACGCTGCGCCAATCCGCCTGTCGATCTCCCGCTCCCTTCTTCCCCCATTCGTGAACAAGATCCCGAGATACTTAAACTCCTCCACTTGGGGCAGGACACCCCCCCTGACCCGGAGGAGGCACACTACCCTTTTCCGGCTCAAGACCATGGCCTCGGATTTGGAGGCACTGATCCTCATCCCGGCCGCTTCACACTCGGCTGCGAACTGCTCCAGCGAGAGCTGCAGATCACGATCTGATGAAGCCAAAAGGACCACATCGTCTGCGAAAAGCAGAGATGAGATCCTAAGGCCACCAAATCGGACCCCCTCAACACCTTGGCTGCGCCTAGAAATTCTGTCCATGAAAGTGATGAACAGAATCGGTGACAAAGGGCAGCCCTGGCGGAGTCCAACTCTCACCGGAAACGAGCCCGACTTACTGCCGGCAATGCGGACCAGACTCTGACACCGGTCATACAGGGACCTGACAGCCCGTATCAAAGGGCCCGGTACCCCATACTCCCGGAGACCTAAAGCTAGCACTTTTAGCTGAGATTGTCCAATGGGAATTCACCCTGAACAGAGATTAAACGCAGAACACAACAATAAAATTCATTTATCCACACATTGGACCATCCAGTAGGGGTGTAGACTGTTATTCAAAATGATCGTTATGTTACTGCCTTCTTAGAAGATAAAGGCTAAGCTAAGTTGTTTATTGCAACTCTTTTGATAAAGCCTTCTGTTTGAGATGGAAATGATTATTTTAGTTTTTTGCAGCTTGATAGCTGACTCAAGATCTCAGGTCTATGTTTGCTGTGAACCTAAAGCTAGCACTTTTGTAGTTTTTTTATTTATCGCTAGGCGTGTTTAATGAGTCTTGCCAGGCAACTCTGACTTCAGGTTAAGTTTCAATATTTCACAAGATGAAAGCGCTTGGTGTTTGGACAAACCGCTGCAGTTAACTCCAGTGTTTTTGAACGGCATTCTGCAACTATGTTGCACGTTTTCCTAACATCTTGCAGTCCTACACCATCCTCATCAAGTCTCTAATTTTCCTATGCTCCACATTCAAAACTTTAGTATTTAACCAGATCTCTAAATTAGCTTTAAAATAAACCGACGCCTGGAAACGGGAGTCTATAAAAGTACGACATTTTGAGATGAAATCCCCTGAATGCCAAGAAATGAAACATGAAATTCACCGATTGGCCCAAAAGCCTATCAGAATCAACCATCAGAAACACTTAGAACAAATCACTGCAAGCACAAGACTTCACGTCTCCAGTGAGCTTTGAACTGGAAACCGTATTTATGGGAACTTGAAGGAGGAAAGCCGAGAGAGTGGATTTATCTGCTGTTGCCATGCATAGTCACTCAGTAATATAAAACAGTGATTTAGAGCTTCTGATGTTTATTAAAAACTAAAAATACTTTTCTGCTTTGTGTGGAGTGTAGTCTCGATTGTTTCTGTGTTTTATTATTGTTATTTAATAAAGCATGGTGTAAAAGGAGCCAAATAAAGCGGCGGCGGCGGCGGCCAGCAGGCTGCAGTAAACCCTATCACACCAGAACAGATGAATCTCCATGTCACCTACACTGACCTGTCTGCACCTCCGACACAACCTCACACTGTGAATCTTTCAACCTCAATCCTGTTCTTCAGGAAAGGAGGATTATATCACCTCGTTTCTGAATTCTCTACATAAGCAGATGTAGCTGCGGAGGATATTTACATCCTCGGTTTCTTCTATTTCTGTGCTGCAGCTTTGCTTTGCTGACTGACTCTTGTGCGACCACGAGCTTTCAAATATCACACCAAACAAAAGCATTGCCCTCCAGCCCAAACACCTCTTCCCTGATACCTTGACAAGTGGTCAGCCGGGCGCCCCACCCGGAGACGACTGATTGACGGGGAAGAAAGACAACGTGAGGTCTGCTCATAACCTGTCCCTGATTTAATAGACGCTCTCTCTGGTTTCTCTGCCCTGCAGGTGCATCGGGCCGCGGCTCCAGGACTGCGTGGGGATGATGGACAGGTGAGCCGTCTCCCGGTGCATTTTGGGAAGCGGGGACCGGGGGGAGACCACCCCACCATCAAGTTCTGCCAGAACTCGTTAAAGTTCCTGTTAAAACCCGCTTCTCCAGATGCTCGTTAACAAGAGGCCAATGTGACCCAGAATTTTTGTGTGTGTGTGTGTGTGTGTGTGCGGGCTTGCACCAAACTTGTGGTCCAGTTAGGAAGTAGTTGTCTTTCTGGATTTCCAAAACAAGCTTTTCTTTGAATAACAGTGCTCCCACAAATGTTGTCTCCTAAACCTGATCATTTCTCACAATTTGAAATATGACCTCAAACTGGAGACACACTGTATACTGACATAGATCACCTTCTCAGTTGTAGTAATAATGCTGATAGTTTGGTTTATCCAACACAGTGAAGACTGAACATTAACTACTTCCAGACTTTTTATGGATCTTCTTAACAATGGGGGTTGCCTAATGTAACATAGTATTGCATAGGTTGGCTTTAAATGTCCATAAATCCATTTTATACAAGTAAGCAACAAACAAACAAATGAGGTACACAAAAATAATGAAATATATGCCAAAAATGTATGAATTGTTCTGACAACCTCTTTAAGTTTTCCTCTTGACACATGGTGGCTAGTGCTTTAGCATTAGCTTCTGCTAAATACCATGCTGGTGTAGCGCTTTATCTTTAGTTAAGCTAATGATATGGATAGTACTTTAGGATTAGCCCTGCTAACTTTTACATTTTGCTACATTGACTCAAATGAAAATACTGCAATTGCCAAAAATAAATCAGTATCAGCTGAGGCGTTATGTGAGATTGATTGAAATATGTAAATCCATGAGCCAGTCATAAATACAGGAAGCAGAAGTCAGACCGTTGAACTGTTTCCTCAGGTTGATTTTGTGGCGACTCTTTTCTCTGAGTTCCTCCAACGCCATCATCCCCTCGGTGTCATCCGCTGACCCCGTGTCACTCTTCCTGCTGTAAACCATTTCCTCTTAATTTAGGGAGTCTTTCCTCTCATCCAGCGCTGCCTCTGCCTGTTACTCGTCTCGATGCCAATTCAGGTTGTTTTTCTCTCCGAAACCCGTTCCACTCTTCCGTCTTAGATTTTACAGACAATTTTCTGTTTTGGAAAATTCCCTTTTCAAATCAATTCCCTCAAACTTCAGCATTACTATTCAGCACATCGCTGCGTGTGTGTAATTATGTCCGAACTCAGAGGCTCTTTCTAAATTCCAGGCTCCCCCTTCCTTAAGTCTGTCACAATCGACGTGGCGCATGCGGCTGCACCTTGCTCCGCCATACCAAAGCAGGACCCCAGTCTTCCATTAGCTGCTAATGGCTTTTGCAGCTGATAGACTTTTGAACTTCAGGTATCGAAGCAGGGAAAGTTCCGGCATTGGAAATGGGTGAACGTGGAGCAAACGGGAGGAAGCGAAGGGGAATCGCCGGGACAAAGAGTAATATAAGGGTGGAAATTAATGGTAGCTTAACAGTATCTACAAGTGCAGTTGCTATGTAAATGGCAAACGCATTAGCAGTGTCATTAGGGATGAGAGAGAGCTTTTAGCACCCAACCTCTTACTCTTCCCCTAAAGCTGGTTCTTCTTCGGATGGTGGGAAAGCATTTTGAGAAGGAAAGGTATTTCTGATTACTGGATTATTAGAATGTTTCTCCAGCTGAGGGAAAGAGAAATGACTAAAGTTTAAGTTTTAGCTCTCGACGTTTCCTGGTATTGATTAAGTCATGAAGGGGGTAGACCGGGGTAATTAAAGCTGCTCCTCCTCCGCGGACGAAGGAACAAGAAACACACAGCATCAAACACCTTTTCGTGACCTGTGGAAATGGAAGAAGCCCTCTGTTTGGCCTCGCTGTGTGTCGCCAAGTCTTAAGAGGTTTTCAGGAGCCTTACAGTTTAAATGGTGAGAATATGTAAGATTTTCTTCCGCCTTTACAAAGTCTGGACTCAAAGACAAATGGCAAAAACTGTTCATCTTTATTTTAACAGGAAACAATTAGTCTGATTTACTGTTAAGCAATAATCATTTATATAGTTTTCTGCTGGGGAATGTATGTAAACCAGAAGTTTTCATGCACTATATAAAAGACATTATTGATTTTTTTTTTTTTCACGCTTTCTGATGTGAAATCAGAATAAACTTTTCCTGTTTTAGGTCAATTATGGTCATCAAAATTTGTTAAGTTTGCTATTTAAATTTTTTTTTTTATTATTTCTTCAAAATAAAAAGTTTAGTTACACTTCATTAATAATTGATACCATTGCCCTAAAAACTCTGACTTAGATCAAATGTTTTGGATCTACCTACAAGCTTCTCACAACAGTGAGATAGAGCTGAAACTTAAAACTCATTTGTCTATTGTAGGATATATCAGTAATTATAAAAAAGAGTTACAGTCAAAGGCTCTACCAGGCTTGAAAATAAATGACCTTGTCTGCACTTTCCCAGACACAACCCAAGATGAAAAGAAACTTTTTCAAAATGCTGGAAGAAAAAAACCCTAATAAAACTGCTTGTGGAGTTGTTTGTTTTAAGACGTTTGTAGAACAAAAAACTGGACAAAATAAAACCGAAACATAAGATTAAGAAGTCCTTTTCAAACACGTTTTCTTTTCTCTGAAACATCAGATTGAATGCACATTAGCTGATAAACTACAGTCGAAAAGCAAACTACTCAGGGAGTCCTTTTGATTTAAGCTGACAATCAAAGGAGGCGTACTTTTGGTCCAGGATCCTGTGAACCCGAATCCGTCTGCAGGCGGAACAAACCCGACCATCACAACCGGATCTGAAGGACTTCTTGCTGCTGCAAACAAAGCTGGTGGATTCTTGCCATAGGGCTATGCTGCCTTAGTTTTCCTTTTGTGCTCCATTTGCCTTTTTTTTTTCTCTTTGTTTGAATCCTTAAAGACTAAAAGGAAAAATATTAAACTCACTTTAAATATTAATGGCGTGTTTTTAAGGCCGTTGGGGAATCGGCTTTTCAGCACAAAACATTTTCTCAGCAAGTTTCTAACAAGACGCGCAAAAAAAAAAAAAAAAAAAAACCTTTGAATCTTTGCGAGAAGCTAATTTTTAATGATTCGCTTGCAGAGTTAAATAGAGTAGGAAGTATTTCTAAATCAAAAATTAGCACAACAAAGAGCAGAATCATGTTTTTAACTCTGACTTGTTGCACCTGCTTCTCAAACAACAGCATTGACAGGAACAGACGTTTAGATGTGGGTCTTAAGTTGACCCTAGCTGAACTTCATTTGAATATGTCCGACTGCTTCAACGGTTTTTACTGCTCTCTTTCCAGGACGCCGCTGATAGCCGCCGGTATCATTGGTGGGCTGTTCATCGTCGTCATCCTGGCGCTCAGCGTGGCCGTTTTTGTTCGACGCAAAAGCATCAAGAAGAAGAGAGCCTTGAGACGCTTCCTGGAGACAGAGGTAAGAGTCGAGTCCTTCCATCCGTACCGCTCCAGCTCTGCTGCGTCGTCTTCTCTTTCTGTGATCATTTCTTCTCCAAGCATGTGGAGGAGTTAAATCTTGTTGTCGATGTTTTGGAGCTACAGTGGATTCAAGATTTTATCTTGTAGAGCATATCTGTAATGCTCAAAGGAGATTGCTGAAATATATACGTTCAATGATTTTTGGCATACTATTTTTCATGTGCGCGATTGGCTCCACCCCCAAAAATAACTGCCCATCATGTGCTGACATGAAGCTAACGCTAGCGCCGGCTGTACTGGGACATATCTGACCTTGTAGGAGGTAACTGGAAGAAATTTATATCCCAAACCAGAATCACAATGATAAGACAACGTATCCCTATTACTGAACATAGAGCTAGAAATGGGAAAAACACTTGCCAGAATCTGACACTAAAATGTCAAAAACAGCAAGAAAATGAATGAAATTGAGCTCTTTTGTCCTACTGACTTTCAAAGTCTGGTGGAAGGTTTTAGCTTGAGATTGATTTGGAAACCTGGGAAGGGAATCGTTAGCATTCCAGCAGCAACCTAATGGAAAACCGCGTCACATGTCAGGAACTTCTCACATACTAAACACATCCCCTTGTCCTCTAAAAGCAGGCAGGAAGACTAAAGCTAACGACGCGTTATTAAAACCCCCAAGTTTTAATAAGACAAAAACAAGCTGCTGTTTGGCCAAATCTAAACATTTCGTTTTATTTTTAGGTTGGATGTTTGTTTCTTTTTAATTGGGGGCCCTTCTGGCCTTTTTCCCCTTAACATAAGCAGACCTTCAGACGTCCAACCTTGAGCAGGTGCTTATCCAAACTGTGTGAGCATAGGAGTCTTTTTTTTTAATAATTATGCATGTCTGCCATTGCCCATCGATCTGGCCTTGAAGAGGGTTCATTTCTTGGAAGCCTCGTGCGGGCGGAGAGGACTTTATATTCACAGGAGAGAGTCAAAGATGCCCGTGCCAGCGATTGTGGAGTCAGCTTGCGAGGCTTTCTTCCTCTTGTGTCGCGTGGAGCCCCAGCAGTTATGTCATCGGTGTCATCGCCGCGGCCCAGTCGGGGCAGGCTGCCTGTCGGTCTGCATCAGTGTAATTTACAGGTAGAAGGCGCAGCGTTATAGACAGCTGTCAGGCTGGAGACGCGGGAGGGCGACCGCGGGGCACTTCCTGCCTCATCCCGGCCGCACGCATCCATCTTAATCAGCTCGGCTGTGTTCCGACAACAGCTTGACCTCGAGGGGAAGCGGATCTGCTAATGCACTGTCACGGAGGAGGAGGAGCCGGGAAGGTGCTGGCCGACAGGGATTCCTTTTGCTCCTTTTGCATCTTTCTCCCTTCATCTTGTCCTGAAACTGATTTGGATTTCCAAAGCGCGGGCAGCCGCGTCCCTGTCCTCCCAGGATGCCTAATTGTGGTGTAAAAGCAATTAGGCCCAATCAAGTCCTAAAAGCTCTAGGTAGGTCGGCCTCGGGGTCGTACCTCAGGTTTAATCATCTGCATTGAGACACATTAGTGTATAAATCCTTAATGTGTCCGGTCTCTTTTCACTGGTCACCCCAATAGGAGCATTAAGAGAACAGGGAGGAAGGAGAGTTGTGCCTGAAAGTGACCTGTCAGAGTTGCAGCCTGCGGCAAAAAGAAGGAATAATCTGTTCCAGACATCTCAGCAGAAGGAGAAATAGTCCAGATAGATCTGGTTTTCTGCTCACTTTCATTGAATGAAACCAGCAAAGGATTCATTCCACTAGAACCTTTTCACCTTTTGTCACGTTACAGCCACAAATCTCAACATAAGCGGTGAGCGCTGTGCACTGATAGCGAAGCTTTTTTTTTTTTTTGCTTCGAGCTTTAGAGCTCTTGCTGACTTTGAAACCGTTTAGCTCACCTAGCTTATGTTTGCGGATATATTTTGAAGTGCTAAATTACTTGGTTGTTTTGTAAACATTTCTGTTGAATATAGTTCAACATCTGTGTTGAAGTTTTGGTCATCGCCTGTTAATAATTCTTCAAGTAGTTAGTTTACATTCATGCTGTTGTAAAGAAGTGGGTGAAGACAACGCAGCAGCTCCATGTCCTCTTCTTTCTTTTTCAACAACTTTATTTAAAACAAGGAACTCACGGGAACAAACTGAAAAACAGACGGTGGAGAAAAAGACACAAACATAACTAGAATATCTAAAATTATGTCGAAATTAAATTTGAACCCAAGGTTTGTAGTTCTTCCTGGGCAGATAGAGGTTAACTATTAAAATTAGCTTGTTAGCTTTAGCTTCCACTAATTGTTATGTTGGCATAGTGCTTCAGCATTAGCAGAACTAATGTTTATGATTAGGTCATCAGGGTTAGCTCAGTAAGCTTCTCAGTTTGCGGTTCCTACCACTTCTCACTGTGTTCAGCTGGATTTTTGTGAAGTGAAAGAAAAATCTTGCATGTTTTCCAAACATTGGTTTTCATTAATTAAAACATTTTTTTTAAGTGTGTAATATCCTTATCTATGGAGCAAAGTTTCACTTTTTAGCCAACATGCAAAATACTGTGTGACAGAAAATGTAACAGTTTTGGATAAATCAAATGGTGTGAGAACTGCATTTTGGTTTTCGCTCCGGTTGTCGTTGTCTGATATGAAAGTGACAAAAGCAGAATTGAGCAATGTGTCCCAAACGCCAAGCAGCGGCGGCTGCTGCAGCCAGCGGCTGTTCCAGGAAGTAGAAAGTGTCTGTAATATATGAAATCATGCCACACTTTTCAATTTCTGAAACCATTGATCATTTTCCTGCCAGCCCAAGTCTGCGCACTGCTGCTAGTGTTGGCCTATCACATTAAGCTCTCAATAAAGCACTGACATTTTGCAGCTATAATGTGGCTAACTGTGTGGGGAATTAAAGCGGTTTCTTTCTGAAAGGACTCTCGGCGAGTGAGTCGTGGAGAAAGAAGCGCAGCCTGTGTCAGACTTTCCCGCGGCTCTTCTTTCAGCCTGACGAAGCTCGGCGCTCCGCGCGGCCGGCGGACGTGGGCTCTCTATTCAGACGTATAAATAGAGCTGACTCGGTGCAGGCGAACGGAGATCAAGCTTGCCTGGATGGGGGATTTTGGTGCGGCGAAGGTTCAGGGACTCCTCCTGCGCCCCCCTGCCACCTCCCCTCCTCGTCTGCCGCAGCTGTTTGAAAGAGAGAGCTCACCTCTTGTGTCAGACCGGGAAGAGATGCCTCCAGTTGTGCGCTGTCAGAATGCGATCTGAGCACTCAGCCATTATTTCCATATCAAGGACACGTGCGAAGGCTGTCTCAGTGTTGACTTGCAAAACACACTCCTAAAACCTCTCTTTATTGTTTTTTTCTTTTCCTCCTCCCTTTTTTATTCTCTCTTTTTTTTCTGTTCCTCACCTCGGAATAGAGAGAAATCCTGAGCCCCGTATGAAAACGTCTCATCCTGTTGTGTCTTTGTAAGGAAGGCCTCCTGAAAACCAATTGCTTTTCTCCCTGGAAAGAACGCGGCAAACAGCCGCCTCGCCTCGCCGCTGCGAGCTTTAAACTTTGACCCCTGTACAATGAAGCGGGACTAATGCGCTCAGAATCGCCCTCTCCTTATTTCCTCAAGGTCCTCCTCCTCCTTTTTAGCTGCTTTGTGTTCAGACTGGGGATGTGGACAGCTCAAGCACTGCTTACATGGATTCCCAATGTTTAGGGATAATGGACAGGATCCTGTTGACCGGCTGTTTGCTGGGCAGTATCCTCCATAAATTGTAAATAGACTCACAACCAGATGCAGATCAGTAGCTGAAGCTGGGGGTGTAAACCAAAAACTCACAAGACGAGACGAGACACATGTTGTTTCTGTCCATTTCTTTTAACTCTTTAGACCTCAGGAGAGGGTTTTCAACTAAGCATGGCCCCAGTTGGTATTGATGCTGTGATTGTGATGTAGCTCACATCATTAGTTGTTTTATAGTGGCTAAAAAGCTGTACTTCTGGAAACCTGAAATGTTGCCAAGAAAATGCTTTAAGAGTAGTTGGGAACTTCTGCTGCAACTTCGTCAGACGAAGCCATGCCGACCACAACTGGGTAGTTCTCACGAGTTGGCAGTCTTCTTGCATGACAAGATCTTGTCAGACTGCAACCTGGGGCAGATCGGTATGTGACAGGAGGAAGCTGACACTGAACCGACGAGCTTCCAACTGCAAAATAGCTACCCACTGAGCCACTGTTGCCCCGCTGCCTTAAGGACCCGACACATGGGGAAACGACGTTTCTCCTTTTCCATTCATTTCCTAGAGAACTTCAATGCAGCGACGATTGCTTGTCCTTCCTCCAGTCAAACAACCGGCGACGTTTATCCATGTAAAAATGTGAAAGTGACACAAGAAAATTGATAAATGTTGAACTTTTGTCACACTCCATTTCTATTACCATCTAACTCAGAGGGAGAACATTTGACCATCCATCCATCCATCCATCTTCTTCCGCTTATCCGAGGTCGGGTCGCGGGGGTAGCAGCTTCAGAAGGGAGGCCCAGACTTCCCTCTCCCCAGCCACTTCTTCCAGCTCCTCCGGGGGAATCCCGAGGCGTTCCCAGGCCAGCCGAGAGACATAGTCCCTCCAGCGTGTCCTGGGTCTTCCCCGGGGCCTCCTCCCCCATTTGACCTTAAAGACAAATAACACAAACCAGGAAGATTACTGGCATTCCCCTGAAAGTTGACAACTTCTGAAGCTTCAGTTCTCTTGGCCTTGTTTACTTTTTCATGGAGTTGGGAGGCGGCGGGGATATTATGTCATCAGGATCTATATTCGTCTCTAAAGAAGCAGTCTAGTCAAAGCTAGAAAATCACATCAGAAGCTACTAGCTCACTGTACTAGTTAGTTTAGTTTAGCATCTTTCTTTCTAGTTCTTTCTTTGAGTTGTTGCTCCGCCCTTTGGCTCATTTATACACAAATGCCCAACTCTAGTCCTTCAGTCATTACACAGTGCAGTGGAGACCTTTACTCATCCATACCACAGACTCAATCTTGAAAAACCGAAACCCTGAAATGTATTGGTACAAATTATTTAGCATCTATGCATAATACCTATAAATATACTGGTTTATATTTACAGTACAGAGCTATGCCCATCAATGTTCCATGTAGAATTATTGAAATAAGTCATATAAATGACAAGATGTGGAGATGAACTCGAGACCTTACAGTTGGACTTATGCCATCTTTGCCAGCTGAGCGACACAGTTGATGACGCACAACAAATGTATGAATCTGTTGGGTTTTTTTCTTGTTTTTCATGTCCTCGCCATTTTTTTCGCTGTCATTGTGATTCACTCGGGAGGCTTAGAAAAATGGAATTGACAGCAAAATTTGTGCGGCTCGGCTTTAGACGCATCCTGCCAGCATTACGTCGAATGCGTGTTAAGAGGGGTGACTCAGTGAGTTCACTTGAAAGGTGCGGCGAGGCGCCGTCGCTCTACCGGAGCATAGTAGCTGTGATCAGATGACGTGACTCATGCTGAACAACAGACGTTTTGCTTTTGTGAAAACAGAACTGAAATAAAACAAAGAAAGTGTCTGGATGTTATGATGAACAGTTGCATTGCTTCCACCCAGCTATGTTGTAAAAATATGCAAATTGGCTTCATATCTACTGTTATTCTTACAATTTCTAGCTTTCGTTTGAAACAAAAACTGCCATTTATCACACTGACTGTTTTTTTTCTTATGAATTAATTTCCTTGTGACATACAATTTTTAAATGTACATTATATATCCATATCTATATGTAAAGTCATAAAGATAAAATGTGATATGTCATCAAACGGGACATAAGGGAATAAATGTGACATATTAGACTTTTCTGGTTCAAAAACAATCCCATAACTTTTCAGCTGCTTTTCTAACTTCCTGCTGCGGTTTGCTGTGTGACATTGCTAAAGCTAGCTTGCGCATAAACGAATGGAAATTTCATTTCAGCCGAGTTATTATCATGTTTTTATGCTCTGAAGCATTTCTGTTAGCATCTCCATCTGTGAGCAAATGCAATGTTATTTAATTCCAATTCATCTTAGCCTGATTATTAGAAGTAGCATTACTGGAATATTTTAAGATAGTTTCTTCTAACCATCATTTAATAACCATTTCAGTAAATACAGCTTTGTTTGAATGATTTTCCTAAATAGTAGTTTTATTCCTAAACGGATCATAGCTAATATTATTCCCTGTTCCTAGCTGCTGGCTAAAAGGTTTCTCCGTGACAAAGCTGCTTCACTTCAGTGTGTTTCAATTACAAAGCATGACAACGGCAGCATTTCTGAGCGGCTAATGTGAACATTAAAGCATCCACCCGAGGGGCTTTCAGAGCAACTTGATGTTTGAAGACACTGTTTACTTCTCCAGCGCTCGGTAATTCTGGGAATGTATTCTGGCTGGAGGCTCGAACGCGGCGCTTATTTGTCCAATGAAGCGTCCGCGTCCTGTCCACCGGCGCCACCAGTGCAGCTCATTTGGCGGCGGCACTGTGCGTTATTAGCCGGTAAATAAAGTGGCGTGGCGAGAGCGCGGGCGAGAGCGAGCTCAAGAGAGTTATACTGGCCTTGTATGTATTTAATAGAGCTCTGCTCTCAGTCCAGTCCAGCCTTGTCCTAATGAAACAATAACAGCTACAGCCTGTCACCATCTGCTCTTATTACCGCCCCCCTTTATCTCCCATAACCCCCCTCAGTCTCATCTCTTCCTGTCAGAGCCCCTCCATCACTTTCCACCTTCAGCTGCTCTTGTTTTCATTGCAGCCGTGCAAAAATGTTCACAAACACACAGACCACGATCATTCGCTTTGCTGAAGCAGGCTCATATGATGATGCAAGGAATATAAGAAGTACAGCTAACACTTTATTTAAAGGGGTGTGCGTAATACTGACATGACACTGTAATAAACATGACATAACACCTGTTATGAGCGCGGAGTCTTCATGTTTATGACGGTCATGAAGTGTCTTTCGCTACAAAAAAAAAAGACATTTTTATTGAAACGTTGGATCAAAGGTCCATTTAAAGTGTCAGCTTTGCATTATTTGGTGAATAATAATAAAGTTACATTAAAACTTGCATCTAATTCATTTAAACAAATACTTTATTTATAGCTAAGGGAAAACAAATGTTGTCATTCTGGATGGTGATGCTGCAGGCAGAAAGGATTTCCAGCAGTAGTCAGTATTGCATCGTCTCTAAGGAGGCTTCTGACTGAAGGCTGTTGCTGTATTACAGTCTCATGAGCATCATGACATGCTAACAGCTCAGCATCCGGGCAGCGGACATTATATTGCACACTAACATGTCCTGATGACATCATAACAGACAATGATGTCATCAGGACAATGATGTCCTGATTGTCATCCAAGTGGACAAGCTAATCCAAGTGGATTAGCTAGCTAGCTCTGCTAATCCACTTGGTTTTGCCACTCCTCTTCAAATCTCTGCCTGTTGGTATAATTTGATCCTCCTCTACCTCCTCTGGGATTTGGGGTCAAAGTTCACATATTATTCGAGCATCTGAGATGCTAATCGGCTGTCTTCTGATGATATATATATATAAAAAAAGAAGAAAACATCAGCTTGTTGCCGCGGTTGCACATCACAGCTGTCTGAAAGTTTAAAAAAAAAAAAAAGTAAGAGCAAACATCCTTCCAGACGCACAGCATCCAGAACCAGAGGGAATATTTCTCTGAAAAAGCGAAATCGTAAACTTGGTAAAGTCAAACTGCAACTTTATGCAACCTTTAGCTGCTTATTCCCTCCATTAAACATACGTCTGCATGAATATGGAAGACGACCATGATTAGAATTTGATTTAGGCTAGTAAAAACTTATATTCATATAAGCCTAATAAATTCTTTATATTAACCAGTCTACACACACATGCACACGCACTACCGCTGATACAATATGCATGCATAGATAACAGCTAATCTGCATTGAAATGCCCCGTATATTGCTTATGTTTGCATTCCAATGAGAATGAACTTTGCTTCAACGGTTGACATTTTAAAGATTTGAATATTTTGTTACATTTTATCAACAAGCAGTGAGAGTTTCTCCCACTGGTCCGGCTGTAGCTCCTCTGCTTTTCCTAATATCCTTCAACGTTTTCCTTTGGACCAGACGGCACACCAACCAACACACTTTAACGTTTCATATATAGACACCAAGAATCCAGCCGCCTCTTTTAGGGAGACCGCTTGGGGTTCAAATGTTGTTGCAGATTTTTTAAGAAAACGCCGTCAGGTTCTGCTCATATTTATTAAAGATCATATTTATGACTGCCACTTCGTTTATCCTCTACTTGTCTGTTTGTCTCCGCTTTTCAAAGTCTGGTTCAGAAACTGTCAAAGAACAGAATCAAATGAGTTGTATTTGAACTGCTGCTCTGTTTTTATTTGTCTTGTTTGGGGGGGGGAAATAAATTGATTTGAACTTAAATACATTGTAATAAACTGAAACAGGAAGAGAGGTTGTTTCAGTTTACATTTTAGTTTTATTGAATTGCAGTTTAATTGAACTAACTCAATTAGAAATTGAACCGAACTAAATCGAAACTGAAGCAAAACAAAAAAATATCTTTTAATTGAATGTAATCTGAAATTTAACATGAAAGAGAATTTTTGATCTTGATCTGAAATTTAAGTTGATCAGTTGAATCAATTTCTAAACTGAAATCCAAGTCAGCTGAATTGAATCCATCAAAACATCCAGTAACTGAGTGGAAATTGCTCAATGAAGTTAAGCTGATACTAAAATTAAAACTTTGAGAATTGAAGCTAACTTGGGATAAATAAAAATAGAATCTGACTTGGAAAAAAAATATTGTATTGATGAGCAATGAAGATAAAATTAAACTGAAATTGTATAAAATTGTAAATTCACATTAAACTTGGATTAAATGTAACTTGAACCGAGGTGACAAGCTGCTAAACGCCAAAAGAAAACTTTTAAAGACGAAATTCAGCTGCTTGGAATGAAAATATAAAGAAAACAAGCTTTTGCATAAGATGGTATGAATTATATATCCTTTTATTTAAATGCATCATTGTCTACATTTTGGGCATTTCGCTGTATTTTTGCAATTTAAAAAGTTAAATTGAATTGAATGAAGGTTCCGGTTTTACAGTAAACTCCAAACGTCATTCATGCTGACAGAAAACAGGAGAAGAAGAACCCGGTGTTTACAGTGTAGCTGCTCAGGTTGAACAACTGAAGCCAGGTGATGCTTCAGCTCGGTAGCTCGGTTGCCATAGTAACAAACATCCCCATAAAACGACCAGATCTTCCATTTTTACAGTGTGCACTGTAAAACAAAATGGACTCATGTTCCAGTGACCTGTCTCCCAGGTTCCCACCTGCTGCTTTGGGACCTCCAGTGAATTTTGGCCGTAGTGGCGGCCATTAATCGCTGTGTCATTGCGTCCCGTTCCTTAGCGCTGACGGGTCTGGACCGGTGAGCGCGCTGTGGTCGGGCCGAGCCGAGCGGCTGATCTATGGCCTCATTAGAATGTTGGATGGCTGCGGTCGGCTGGTGATTATGCTGCTGATGGAGCGCGGCCCAGCAGGGACTCGATGGGCTGATCGCTCATTAAGACGCGTATCGATCAGAGCCATCGACTCACCGGGCCGCCGTGCGAACAGGTGTGTCGCGCTCTGGCGGCTCCGTGCTCCTTTTTACGCGGGGCGGAGCAGGCGGCCTGTCAAAACCCCCGACCGGAACGTTTTGGTGTCAGCACAGCTGCCGGGCTCCTCAGACGTTACATGATGCTGGCGGACGACACCAGATGTCATTAAAATCTTTTATTCTGAAAATCCACCCTCTAAGCAGACAACGTGCACCCTCTACTGTACCCCACACCGGCCGTTTCGACAAATTCATCAACTGAAGCGAACTCTGCATCTTTATGCTGCGGAATTGCTCTTTGAAAGAAGAAAATGTGACTCTGGCTCCTCCTGAGCCTTAACTCTACCTGCGTCTGGATAAAGAAATGACAAAGTGTAAAATGTGCCTGCTGCTCTGAGCAGGGCAGGTTTTAATTCATTATGTTTAACCCTTTAACAACCACACCAAGAAAAAAACCTGTGAAAATTTTTTTCTTTGCATTTCTTTTACCCTAGGGTGACTCGTATACACAATCAAAAAAATTTTTTCCAACAGACCCTGTGGTTTTTAAAATATTGATCTCTACCAAACAGTTGAGATGTCACTTGATGGTTTAAGTATATGATGTAATAAAAATACCAAGTACAGTAGATAAATTAAAATAAAATGCTAATTTATAAAGAAATAACCAACAAAAAATGTCTGGGGCATTGGATACAGTTTATTTCTGTCAAAATGCCACAAAACACTGGTTTGAATTTCAACCAAGGAAAATATTGCGTCGAACAAGGGAATATTGCATTTTTAATCTTCCCATCTTGACTGTATCTGTATTAAAGTGCAACAGCGCAAAATTCTCACATTCAATCCACTTCTGATTATAGGTAACAGTGCAAAATATTCATTTTTACATTCAAAAAGGAAAAGAAAATACTGCAGAACAATAGAAACATTTGTTGCTTTTATATCTCAGCACACCTTTTCTGTTTTGGTGCAACAGCATGTATTTTGGGACACAAGTGTCACGTATCTGGAGGATTGACTGAACTAGTGTTACTTGTTTTCATTTAAACTTTGAAAAAACATGGCAAACACAGAAAAAACATTACCAAACATATTAAAACATCACATTTCCAACCTTATCTATGTGTTTGCAAAACAGCATTCTTTTTGTGCATTAGATGCACTTTACCTCTGGTGATATAACTTAAAGCATTCCTGGTTTGCATTCAAACACAGGAAGACATTACATTTCTCACATTTCCACCTGGACACTCCTTTTGGACACAGACTACATCTCCCTCATAAATGAATGTATCGCCGTAACAGCTGGAATCTCCTCCTTGGCATGATGTCAGTGATCAGGTCGAAGCGTGATTCACGGTGCCAGTAGTCCTCCAGTGATGGGAAATTGAAAACACCCATAAAAAGAAGGATCACTAGGAAATGCTCTATCTTTTCAGGACTAGTCTTGATTGGATCCCCCAACTCTTGAGCAGAGTACAAACTGGTGTGATGTGCAATATATTCAATCATCTCATCAGTGAAGAGCATTTTGAAATACTGGAAGGGTGAGGGCACAGCTTCAAGGGGTTCAAATCTTGAATTAAGAACCTGGAACTCATCAATGTCTTCCTGCTTCCAGATTCTTCTTGTGCTTTTGTTGGGGCCTGGGGTGTAACTTGGGTCGGCGTTGTCATTTGGCTGCTCCAAGGGAACAGTTTTTAGTGTGTGTTTCCCTTTCCGGCTCCTTTTACGAGGTGGCTGTGTAGAAGATCTGCTTTTTCAGGGAGCCTCCTCTTCATCCAGGGATTCAGAAGAGCTGTCTCCAGTATCATCTGCTTGTGTGGGCTGATAATCAGGATCGTCTACTTGGTCATCATCACTTAGATGACAATCAGATTCTTAAGGATTTTCTGGTACAAGGGCGAGAAGAGTGCGTGGCTTTGCACCATAGAAGGATTTAGTGTCCCTCTAGTGGTGATTGAAAAGTTAAAATTAGTTAGTAGTTGTGAAAATTATGATTTCCCCACATTTATTCTAAAATTTTACCATATTTGCTAATATCAACTCAGAAAGTCACAAAAATTATTTTGTAAGATAATGATGTTATAATTATTCTTAGTGTATAACACTGTAATAACACATTGTTTCATATTTACACCAATAGATGAAAATTACTTTTGATTTTATAGCAAAAAAATTAAATGTTAACTACATTAGCTTAATTTGCAACATTTACCATAAAGTGACAAATCAACCGTTTGGTCAAGCATATTTTAAAAAAATTATTAGACCTTTAATTTAGCTTTTTAGGTGGTATCAAGTAACATAATTCTGTTTAGTAAGGTCTATAACACTATTATATGCCAGAAACCTATTTCTACCTTTCAAAGTTTTACCACAACCAGTCGATATTTGTTACAGATTTTTGTGTTTCTGACTTCCTGGTTGGAGAGGGGAAGAAGAAGAATACTATTTAAAGAAACAGTGCCCTCCAGTGGATTTCTTTAGCATATCGTACCTCAACCAAGCGGCAGAGATGGCTCAATCAGGTTAAGCTAAGTTAGGCACTCCTCATATTGAGATATAGAGACTCAAAATGTGCTAAATCATATGGTCGAGTGGGCAGTTAAAGGGTTTCGACAAATTCATCAACTGAAGCGAACTCTGCATCTTTATGCTGCGGAATTGCTCTTTGAAAGAAGAAAATGTGACTCTGGCTCCTCCTGAGCCTTAACTCTACCTGCGTCTGGATAAAGAAATGACAAAGTGTAAAATGTGCCTGCTGCTCTGAGCAGGGCAGGTTTTAATTCATTATGTTTAATAGAGCAGAGCAGCCTCGACCTTCACTCAGTTCATCTGCTGAAAACGGTTCTTTTTACAAGAACCAATCACTGAGGGGAAAAAAGTTAGCTCTTGTCTTAAAAAGCATTTTTCTGCTCCGGTGCTTTGAATTTGAATATAACTGTTGGTTCCAGACAGGAGCCCAGTCCTACAGCGGACCCCCTCTGTGTTCACAGGGACCACTGCTCAACAGATAGAAAAACACTTCTAGATGCATATTTTCATAGTTCAAACACCAAATATGCATTAATATGCATCAATACGCACTGTGGAAACTGTCTTAGCAGAAGCTAACGTCCACAATATTTCCAATTTTTGCTTTTGGGGTTTCAGCCAATCAGAGCCAAGGAAAATGAATGGTGTTTATCGATTGGCTGCTTTGCAAACACCAGCCAGCAGTGTGGCAAGTAGCATTGCTCCAATATTTTAGCTGAATTTTCTTTTTTTTCTTTAGTGTCAAAGAAATCTGCAAATAGACAAATTTTAAGTTAATAATTTGGAGTTAAGTTGCAGAGAAAAATTGTGACGTGGAAAGAAGAACCGTCTCCATGTCAACAACTACTTCCTGTTTGTTACAGCCCTGCGTAGCATCAACATCTGTCGAAGTTAGCTTGGATTATTCGCTCCAAATTAGATAGAGACACTCCTAGCTCAAGTTTTGTATTTTGCGACATTTTAAAAGTTTACTCAAACTTCACATGACCATCGATGGAAACCTGGCCAATGACAGCTTCTGTAAGGTTAGCTGAAGAACTGTGATTGGCTGAGCTCAGGTGTTTCTACTAGAATATGGAATCTGATCAAAAACTAATTGTTCCCGTTTGTCTTTGTTGCTAAAGTAAGGAGTGTGTTGTGTGTGTGTTGTCCAGCTGGTGGAGCCCCTGACCCCCAGTGGCACCGCCCCCAACCAGGCTCAGCTGCGCATCCTGAAGGAGACGGAGCTGAAGAGGGTCAAGATCCTGGGCTCTGGAGCGTTTGGAACCGTCTATAAGGTCAGAGGTCGTCCGGCTGCGTTTTGCTCCATTACGTGAGCTGATTTTTTTAAAACGCTGACACAATGTGATGATGGAGTTGAACAACATTTTGGAGATTTTGATGTTTAATCTGAATTTGACCAACATTAAAATGTTGAATATTATAAGTACAGAATAAAAACAAAAAAAGTTTGCGATAAAGAATAAATGACATACACATTTTACAATTCAGTTCAGACTTTCATATCGGAAAACATGAAGAGCAGCCATTAAACGCTCCTTGTCCCCCCCACTGAGTATGTCAGGGTCATGCTGGTGTGTGTCAGGGTCAAGGTGTGTGTTCCTGAGGACTAGTGGCTGCGTCTTCATGGCCGCTGCTCGTCTGTTTCAGGGCATCTGGGTCCCGGAGGGCGAGACGGTGAAGATCCCCGTCGCCATAAAGATCCTGAGCGAGGCCACGGGTCCCAAAGCCAACGTGGAGTTCATGGACGTGAGTATTTCTGTCTCTGGGTCGTCTTGGTACAGCTGCCGGCAACTTCTCATGAGCCGGAGTCTGAGTCGGAGCTGGTAATAAAGAGAAACTGACGGCGGCGTGCAGCCAGCATGTATTGAACAAGACTCTATTAAAAAAAAAAAAAAAAACTGCTCCTGGCTTATGAGATATGACTTTATTGGAGTCCAGATTGATGGAGGGAAGTGGAAGAAGGAAGTAAGCGGTGGAGTTTCTGTCAGCTTCACTCCATCAGCCACGCTGGGTTTGACCTCTCAGGCTGTTTCACTCAAATATAGTCACATTCAGGTTGTTCGGAACCGGAGAGACACCTGGATTCTCCTCTTTCTCTGTGGTTCTGCTGGTGATTCTTCTAGTGCTAATAAACCCGTTTGGATCAGGAGGGAACTCACTCTGATTGGTTCTTTTTCTAGACTTCAGTTCATCATGTTTTGGTTGAATTTTTTGCTTTTTGGGACGGTTCAAAAATACTTCCAGTATTTTTGAATTACATTGAATTCAACTGAACGATTGTTAAACATCTCTTCTTTAGTCTTGTCTCTCTGAAGGACAAACACAACTTTAGAAAGCTGCAAGCTGAAGCCTGCAGAGACTTCCTGTTTGTTTCCCGCTCTTGGGGAAAGATTAGCTAATGTTGAAAATGTTTTCTACTTGTGACGTTTCCAACGGTAACCAGATGAGCTTGAACTTGTTTGGAAAACAGTGTTGTACGCCTCCCGAGTTGATGTGTGTCAAAACATTTGCACCTCGACTGTCGTCCTACCCCGGCGTTGTGCTGCGGACCAACAACCCGCCTGAACTCCAGCGTTTATAGAGCTGCTGATGAATCCCGTGGAAGCAGCAAAGGGACACTGTTCAGCTGTTTTTGCCTGCTGCATCAACTGTGATTCAGTCTTGTCACCTTTTCCAGATAATAGATCCATTAGTCGTCCTGAATGTCTCACTAAGAGGCTGTCTTGGTGACATTTAGGAGCTTAACAAAACACGCTGAGTGTCCAGCCTCCTGAAAGCAAAGTGTGGCGAATTTGTTACGTGACAGCCATCGGTCGCCATCTGTTTGGAGGATTTTATGTAAAAAGAGGAGATGCAGTTGCAAATATTCCCAAATAAATGTAATAAAAAGGTCTGTAATAAGGTCATAAAAAGAACTCTTTAAATTATGGACTTTAGTCCAGAGGGTAAGCCACAGAAGGTCATTGCTGAAGAAGCTGGCTGCTCCCACTTTGCTCCATCCAAGCATAGTGGTGGAAAGTTGAGTGGAGGGAAAAAGTATCAGAAAAACGCTTCCAAACATGAATGAATGTGGCGTGCAGCTAACTGAAACTCAAATTCACTTTTTCTGTAAGTAAAAAAAAAAGAGTGATGAAAGGTTCAGTGGAAGGAAACACTGTAGCCTTCTTTGTATGAAATGGCAATTGTCTGAGACACCTTAAACACGATGCAGAGACCCCGGGCTTTCTTTGGGTTAAAGCTTGGGCAGAACAACAGCAGCAAGTTGTGATGCCAACCTTAAACATGAAACGTTTCATCTATTTATTTATTCGCTTTTTAAACTTAAATACTGAAATACTTCAACTTTTCAACAGTATTTCTATATATAGATGCCCCAGTATGTCTGTTCTCTCCTACTGTTACTATTTATCCTTTTTTTCCCCAGTTTTTCTTATCCCAGCATCTTTCCTTCATCCTCTGTTTCCTTTTCCCGGGGGTGGGTGTGTGTGGGTGTGTGTGAGGCTGTGGGGGCGGATCTGTCCATCCAGAGCCAATATGCTCTGTCTGTTGGCTTGTTAAACAGCAATCTAAAGGCAGGCTCACGCTTCGCCACTGAGAAACTGGCCACTGGAGTGCCGACTCCAAGGCACACTCAGAAAATCCACCAAAACCCGTACACACACACACACACACACACACACACACACACACACGCCTGCAAAGAGCAGATTCTTCACAGAACGAAGCCTCCGCAGGGTTTGGATGCGATGAATGTGGGGCAATTCGCTTGTTTTGGCAAATATGAATCAGAGCTGATTATTTGATATGTGAAATCCGTTCATTTAAAATGCCCCTATGCATGCATGCACTTGCTGAAACATGCACCAGTTTTGCAAAGCTCTGCAAGTCTATCACTCAGCGCAAGTGGCCTAAGTGTGTGTGTGTGTGTGTGTTTGTGTGTGTGTGTGCGTTTGAGGGGAAGCAAGCAAGGGAGCAGGACGGTGAAAGTCGGGTCAGCTGGCAGTAATGGAGGTCAGTGCTCAGGGAGATGAGAGAGAAACCAAAACACACACAGTCACAAAATGTCACACACACTTGCAGGAGTCCTCAAACGTTTGCCCGGAGCGTGCAGAAGGTTTAGCCCGACATAGTTTATGACTCCAGGGCCTCTTGGGATGACAGCGAAAGAATTAAAGCATTCAGATTCCCTTTTATCTTCCTCTGCTGAGCTGATGCCTGCCTCACAGAGTGGAGTCGTTAGTAGAAAGCGTGTTAGTTGTCAGCATAGAGCTTGTAATCATCAGCATAGAGTGTGTAGTCATCTTCGTAAATCACGTAGATGTCTGCATAAAGTATGGAGTGGTCTACTTAAAGCCTTGAGTCGTTGGCATAAAGTGTGTAGTCATCAGTGTAAAGTTTTCAGTGTAATATAGAATCATTGCTGTAAAGCATGTTGTCACCTGTTGTTGGTGTAACGTGTGCAGTTGTCGATGTACAGTGTGTAATTGTCAGTGTAAAGCGTGTAGTTGTTGCTTTAAAGCATGTTCTTAGCATATAGCATGTGGTTGTAGGCGTAAAGCATGTATGTGTCGGCATAAAGACTGTAGTCATTTGCCTAAAGATTGTAGTTGTCGGTGAAAAGTGTGGAGTCATTAGCATACAGTGTGTAGTCGACTTCACAAAGCATGGAGTCATCGGCCGCGGTTGTCATGACGCTACTTTAAACAGGAAGCCTCTAATGTTGCAATAAACTTCTTTATACAGTCTGTGTCGCCCTTCTTCTGGTTAGTTTTAATCTACTCCACTCTCCTTCTAACATTAATGTTCTGAATATAAATTTTCCAAGGGACCTCATGTATGTGTCCGCTGCCCTGAGGGCCAAGCCCGCATACACCTCTCCTTGACCACTTGCCATATGCAAAGAAAGCCAGTGTGAGTCCTTGAGCGTAGCAGAGAGCTGCTGAGGGACTGCGCCTCCATGCTTGAATCTAAGCGGGAGAGCGAGAGAGGCGAAGGGAGATGAGAACGACCGAACAGAGTGCTTTCCACCGACCACTGCAATCGCAGCCTCTGCCACAAGTACCCGTCCTCGCAATCGTAACACTTCATCACCGCCACGCGTCCTTCTGCTTTGCAGCTCCGCAATAACAATTACCCAACACTGAGCCCCAACTGTTCAAACCTCTACGTCCATCTGCTGCTGAGAGGGAGGGAGGGGAGCAGGGTGGTCTGGGTGGGAAAAACGCATTTGCACAAGACATGAAGCAAGAGTGAAGGAGATGAGACAGAACAAGAGTTTGTGATAACATGCAACAAGCATGCGTGATGGACGTTTTTGGTGTTCCGACTGTGCCTGTTCAATATTAGTCTTACTGTGCTGGATGAGCTTTGAAGAAGTCAGTGTGAGAGTGATCTGGACATATGCTATTCATGATCCCACAAGCCTGGAGTTTTGCCTCCAACTCTCAAAGGAGTTGGTGTCATACAACAGTGCAAATACTGAGTCCAAGCAGTTGTGATGAGTTCTGATTAGTTATGTAGATTCCATTTTGACCCAGTCCTATTTAGTCCAATGCAACCCATCCTGAAGTACATAAAGGGTCCACTGCTGTCCACTTAGTCCCTCTCTGTGTCCTCGCCCCCCTCTCACTCAGGAGGCACTGATCATGGCCAGCATGGAGCACCCCCACCTGGTGCGCCTCCTCGGTGTGTGCCTGAGCCCCACCATCCAGCTGGTCACCCAGCTCATGCCCCACGGCTGTCTCCTGGACTACGTCCACGAGCACAAGGACAACATCGGATCGCAGCTGCTGCTCAACTGGTGCGTCCAGATCGCAAAGGTAAGCGGACGCCGTCGGGTTATAGCGACGCTCTCCTGCACTGCTGCAGATGGATTATATGGACCTGTGTTGATTTTATGTAACATCAATGTGATTGATGGGAACATGTAGTGGGTTTCCAACTCCCGACTGACTGAACAGACTTTGATATTTCTGCTTTTAAAGTGCATCGTCCATTCTTTAGAGTTTTAAATGTTCCTAACACAAAAGGTCTGCTTTTCCTCAAATTTCAAACCTTTTCTTACCTTCTCCAGTTATAATGCAGGTTCTCTTCATTCCGTATTTTCCTCTTCATCCTCATTATTGTACTGAAACCCTTCCACAGACCTCCTGCCAGTGATGTAAAGCACTGGCAGGCCTTGCTGACTTAAACTCTGTCCTCCGAGCTCGTCTCATTACTCTGAGTCTTAACGACTGCAACAAATGTTCAAGTTAAGGGCCTATCGGCTCCAGAACAAACAAAATCTGCTCTCACTGTCTTGTGTACTTTTGCTTCTCCAAAGAACATTTGGGTTTAGTTCGCTAATTACACCAGTGTTGCCAGACTGCTTGGTTCTGGGTAACGTCTGCATGTGAATTCAATAGGTAATGAGCTGTTTTGCCACGCTGGGCGACTGTGGCTCAGTGTTTAGGGTAGTCGTCTTGTAATCCGAGGGTTGTATGTTCAATTCCAGCTTCAAAACAACATGTCCCCTACCCTAAGATGCCGACTGATCTGGATATCGGTGTATAAATGAGTTCACTTGTGTTACCATTAGTAACTTATTATAATATAATATTATCATTATTACCTATAATAATATAGGTTTATGTAATAGGTTTATATAATATAAACCTATTATATTACCAGTATAATAGGTTATACTGAACCTATTCCCACAAAACCGATTCCTGTTTATGTAATCAGCTGCAGGTATTACATTTTAAAAGGCTTTTTTTAAGCTATGCTAATAACCTAATAACTAGACAATGGCATAATATGTTACTTAATTTTCTTTTGTTTTTGACTCACTTTAAAATCATTTTTTATGAACAGTCATGATGTTATTGACTTGTTAGACTGATTAATGGAAAACTATACAAGTAAAGTAACATGGATGCCGTAGTGATGAAATGTGTTGTTGGTGTTCTGGAATCTGGCATGTGGGAGATTCCTGATCGCGTCGGTAGCGATTGTTGGCCTGCTTGGTCAAAGTTAGTGGCAGACAGATGGTTCATTTCTTCACCTGCCAAGGATTTTTAGAGTCTCTTTCCTTCTCCTCACATTTTCCGCGATTGGGTTCCCAGATGGTCGTCCAGCACAAACCATCTGGCGCTCCAGGGTTGGTCAAATGCTGGTTTAAACCGCTAATCTACAGCCGAAACTCAAACTACACAGAGCTACTGTAAGTCACGTCATTGCAGGTATATAAACCAGTAAATATACTTGAAAAGGCTTAACAGAGATTGTTTAGAGGGTGGCCTGTTTCGTAGGCCTCCTTCATCAGCAGATCGGTTGGGATTGATCAGCCTGGGTCGTTAAGAGCGCTGTATTCTTGTTTCGTTTAGCCAACAGTCATTTGTCACCAATAGGAGGTCAGCAGGCCAGATACTGCGGGGATTAACCCTTTATCCCACCATGATGGATGATTCTGGAGGTTTTAACTCGATAGGAAAATGTTGATACCTGAGTTAGAGGTCTGGCCTCGACTCGGCCAGGCGATTCAATAAGCAGGCTGATTGTGATTGAAGGCAATCTGCTGCTATTCACGCTTGAACTGATTGAAAATGATAAACTGATATATTTTTAGACTCTTTGGGCCGCTGTTAGCCTGCAGCCGGACGTGGCTTCCTAATGTCCATTAATGGGTTTAATGACATGTTGATGTACTACGTTGGTTTCACCAACATCATTTGTTTTTTTTCTGAATGAATCATCTATTTACATGAAAAAATCTGGCATTAAAAAATGTGTTATTACTGAAATCCAGGCTTTAGAAAAATAATCCTCACTAAACTGTCAAGAGATGTCTTAAATATATTACAAGTTGGCTAATTTGTGATCTCATGATTATGTCTAATATTATGACTATGTTTTAATATTCGAATTTTATCTCTTGAGAATGATCAGCACTGATCAGTTATGGATCATTTCTGGAGCGTTTTTATGATTGAACAAACTGGTTTGATTGTGTTTTTATCGCAAAGTTCTCCATATAATGAAATAATTCAAGTTTTAAAGCTGAATTATGTTTTTTGCTCTCAGGACAATGAGATAATTAGACTAGAATAACGATAAAACAAGATTTAAATCAAGATACAAAAAGGAACCTGATTTCAGTTTAAAACATATGCGTAACTAAAATGCTGTCAAGACAAAATAAGTATTCATATCGCAAGATAATAACATAACTGAACCACCATCAGCCCGAAAAAAGCATTTTAATCTTAGGATTATGAGATAATTAAACTGATATTAAACCAAAACAATTTAAAACAGGCCATTTGTATTGTTTGTACGTTGATATTTAGGAAAAACAAGATGTTATATCTCAAGATAATAAAATATTTTAAGGCAGAACGGGCCATTTATCTGAAGATAGTCTGTTAATATCAACTCAGAACAAGATTGCATCACAAGATAGTAAAATAATTACATGTGTATGAAGATAAATTAGAGATAATGCTAACATTTAAATGGCAACAAGATGAAACAGGCTTTAAATTTAAGATAAAGATATATTAAACTGGTATTTATTAAAAGTTGTTTATTTATCGCAACAGAATTGCATAAATAACAAGTTTTATATAAAAAAGTAGGATTTCTTTATGTTGAGACGATTCAAGTTATTAAATGATAAAACTGTTTTTTTCTCTCAACATAATGAGAGAATGAAACTGAAAATAAGACAAACAGACAGAGAAAACGTTCCACCTTAAAAACCTTCTCCAATCTTGAAAAATGTCAACATGGTTTACAAATCCTGTTTCCATGACAATATTGTTTCCTAGTCATGAAGGATTATTTTTACAACTATTTAATCATATTTAGCGTCAAACAGAGATTAAAGTTTGGGTCACATGACTTTTCTACTTGGTGTGATTGGATGTTTTGATCGGTGCAGTCAGAACCTACTACAGGTAAGATGATGACTGCTCACAGCCTCACCACAGAGCCCCTATTTTAATTCCACGCATCTTGCTACGTCGGAGTAAAACATTGCCAACGGCTTAGACAATTATATCCCATATTTCCAGAATGAAGAAGGAAGGTTTCTCATCCCCAGCTGCAGCAGGAAGTCCGTTTAACAAGATGGCTGCTAGTTGAAATGTTCCCAGCAGGAAACCGGGTCGCCTCCATTTGTCTGCCGGATCCTCCTTACAGGTTCCTCATCACTTCGCTCCGGGATATTTTTTCAAACCGAGAAAAGGACACCCTTTCTCCGTGGTGTTATCCCTGAGCATTTTTTATCAGTGTGTGTGTGTGTGTGCCTGTTTGAGCATGCGAGCCCGAATAAATAACTGGCGGCTTCTTCTCTGAATGATCTCTGCGCTCTCAAGGTAATGATGGGGAACCTCTCTCCAGCAGCGAGAGCATTCTTCACGAGACGCACAATTTTCTGGCTAAGGGGAGAATAATTTGCTTTGCTCTTCAGTTAGCTTTGAAAAGGTTGCAGCAGAGACGGAGGACGGAACCTGGAGAGCAACGGAGGGTCGTGTGTTTGCTCCGTTCGCTTGTACATGCAGCAGGAAATGAATTATTACCACAAGAGAGCCAACGAAACACAACACATGAAATGCTTTAGTTGCTTCGTTTTGATCGTGAGCAGACCTTCGCCAGGTCTCACCAAATATCCTTTAGCGGACTTAATTCCACCAAAATGGCCGCCGGACATAAAGGCCATAAAGAGTCAGATAGCAAAAGAAAAAAAAAGTAGCTATTTTTAAAATTCATTTCCAGAAAAGAACGTTTCCCGAATGTTTCCTGGCACTCTTTCCAGTTTAACCACTTTGGCCCCAGTTTCAAATCTCTGCCTGGATGTTTCCGCTTATTTTAATTGTAAGCAGTTCTTTAAATGTGCTGTGAGTAAATGCATTGGTTCATTTATCCTCTTGCATTTCGAGGAGCGACTTAGAGAAATGTTCCGTCTCCTCAGGAAAACAGGAAGTTATGGATTTTACTGGGTAAACGTTTATGAAACTAAAAAAAAAAATTCTCCAGTCTGTCATGGATTTAAATAATTTGGAGAAAAAGTGTAATTTTATAAAAAAAAAACATGAACTTTTTAATTGGGGAGTTTTTCTTTAAGTTTAAACAGTTTTTATTGTGATTCTGCAGTTAAAGATGAATTTCTGCTGATTTGTTTGTATTTAGTGGCACATTCTGTGTATTTGTTTTCTGCTTTCTGCTGTAATGTCATGGCAACCCAGAACTCACCCCACCCCGCCTGTATAACAGCAGCCGTATGTGGGCTGTGACCCGGGCAGGTGACTGCAGAGCCACAAATTGATTGGCCGAGGCCTGTCGCCAGGCACTGACTCTTCATCACTGAGTGTTTTGGGCATTGAGATAATGGCCGCCATTAATCTAGAGCCACACTCTGGGCGGTTCACCCCCACTGACACACACACACACGCACGCACACACACACACACACCTAGCACAAAGCTTGCTCTAGATGTAGCTGCTTTATTCATTATCCTGGATCTCTCCTTCTTTCTTGCCCTCCTTTCCTGTCTTTCTGCTTGTTGACTCTGTTTCTCTTTTTTGTCTCTTATTGTTTCTAAATTTGTAGAAATATTCATAAATCTTTATTTTGACACCTTACAGCTATAGAGGCTGTTGTAAATCTGAAGTGAAAAAATGGTAACATTTTTCACTTTTTTTCGCTTTAGGAAAAAGCTAAGGCATAATGAAATCTGAAAAGTGTGGCAGGATGCACTGCAGAGCCTCCTGTTGTTGCAGTTCCAGCTGCAGATATTATGGGATTCGTCACACATTATTTCTGCCCATAATTATTATGCCAGATAAATCAGGCTCACTTCAAAAGTCTTGGACTTTGACTAGACCGTTCTGACACGTGACAGAGACTCAGCGCTCCGTCGGATGAAAATAGATCTGGTCCAGACAGTCAGCTCTGAACCAGAACCAGGACTCCAATTGGCTCTAAGCTGGAAGCAGCCGGGCTTTGAATAGGCCGCTGTTCGCCAGCTGCTGCCGGTTTCAGATGCTAATGATGAAGGCGACTCTGACCTCAGAGTTTCTGCTGATGCTGAGCTCAGAATCCCGTCTCATCTCCTGCTGCTGCTTAGTAAGGAGAACGGAGAGATTTCAGATTTTCCTCCTGATCTCTGGCTTTGGGAGTGTGTTAATATTCTGCACATCAGTAGGTGTGTGTGTGTGTGTGTGTTGAGATTTGCATCCCGCGGTGTTTCCTGCCCTGATCCGGCGGAGCTCAGAGGAAGACCTTGGTGTCGCTCACTTCCCTGCAGCGCCGGGTTTCGGTGCTGAGCAAACACTAATCTCACCTGCTCTCATTAAACAGGCCTTCACTCTTCCTCCTCCTCTTCCTCCTGCTCCTCCTCCTCCTCCTCCTCCAGGAGGATGACATCTGTCCTCTGGATCAAACCATGAGGAGGAAGAACGCTGACATTTATCATCCTGATGTCTCATAGATCTATAGATCTGCGTCTGAAGAGCGTTTTTGCCGTTTTCACCTGAAATTCTCTCCTAAATGCAAACAGTGATGAAAAACAAGATTTTTTTATTTTGTACTTTTTTATTGAATTTGACATTGAGATCAGGACTTTGTGATCATAATTCCAAAACATTCAGGAAAGAATCTCATTGTGAAGCTGCAGTCTGGCTTCAGCCCGGCTCGTGTTTCTGTGGGTTCTGACTCCAGCAGCTTTTGTCTTTTGTTCTGGTGTTGATTCTCAACACAGTCGGAATGATTGTATCAAATATTATTTTCGGCAGAATTTTTGTTAATTTTGCCTAATTCTGTTGGCGGATTGTGAGTTCATGGGACGTATTATTTTTTTATTTGAAACTGATTACTATTTCTTACTACAGTCACATGTAAAAATCATAACCCAGTTGATATCTGGCTCTTTGTTTAGTGTTATTTCATTTATTTCTAGAACATAAGGTGATTTTACTGACTGACGGTTTTTTTTCTCATCAGTCTGTCCACCCTGTATCATGACTCGTCCTCCTCCGTGCTTCACAGTTGGTATAAGGTTCTTTTCCTGGAATTCTGAGTTTATTTGATGAATGTATTTAGTTTGAATTTTTTTTTGCGTTCCAGAATGAGCGAATATTAACTTTTAAGGATTATAAAGCGGCTCTGATTATTATTTGATGAATGTTGTCCTGGCAAATGTTGAACCACTGGGTTTGAGCCGTGTCAGACGTGAAGCAGATGAAAAAGATTTTCACCGATGATTGATGCTCCCTTTGATTTTTTCCTCTAAAACACATTAAACGGTTATTATGAATTTATAGCTGTCAGCAGGCTGACCGTGTTTCCGTGTTATTAATAATGCAGACTCGCAGCGTCACGCCGGATGGCCAGAAGCTGCCCCGAAAAGGCCGGTTTCCATGACGACCCGCGAAACAAAAGCAGCTAGAGTGGTTTAAGTGGAACCTCTGGAGGATTTCATGTCTCTGCTGACGCTGCAGAAAAAATGTGTGTGTGTGTGTGTGTGTTGAGTTAAAGGAGGAGAGATAATCCTCTGGGGTCGTTCTAATTATCTGTGAGGATCAGCGGGGGGGGGGTCACGGGGCGACTGCCTGATCCAGTGGATATGAAGGCCTGATTGGATCACTCGCATCGCTCCTCATCATTCGTACTCACGGCGTTTCTGTGGATTCACCAACAAACACAAACAAATCCGATTTACTCAGTCAAGTTCTCCAAACAGCCGATTAGGAACAGGATGGACCCGAGCTCCACAAATCTATTTCTGCTCTAATAAGCATGGCCTCCCAGAGTCGGACCTTCAGCGGCGTCACATGCCAGACTGGAGACAATCAGGACTCATTTCCACGCTGTTTTTTTTTTTCTTCTCCTTTTTATTAATAATCGCTGCTTATGGGGAGAGATGGAAGGGAAGACTACGCTGTACATCAGTTAGTTCCAGGGAAGGGAAGAGATTTTTGAACAATTTTATATCCACAACAGCTTGATGTTCTGACCTCGACCCAATGACCGGGTCACTGCACTGACTGAGAGCGGACACTGAGAGTCAGAAAAAGTCATGTTAAAATCAGATTAAACATTTTTTTGTTTCAGATATGATTTCATTTATTAAGGAATGAAGATGTCCATTCTCACCAGGTGTCATCTCGTGATTGGAAGGTTGTAAGTTTGATTCCAGCTTCTTCCTGCCACATGACAAAAGTCTCCAGTCTGGGGATTTGGTCTCAACCAGCCCTTTTTTTTTTCTTTTCTTTTTTTTTGAAGGACAATTATTTTGTTCCCAGACACCTCATAATTCATTTTATTTGTTGTTTCTGTTGTTTGGTTTGTTATTGAAATCTCTTCCAGTTCCAGTGTCAAATGTTCTTTAGAATTTAAAGCTTATTGATCTTTGAGAATGTGTTCTTACATTATTATGCCGTTTTTGTCTCAGTGCAACTATGTTGAGGACTATTGAGACAATATTGTTGTATTTGTCGCAGAATAAACTTTTGGGACAATTTATTGACCGGCAAAATGTGTTATTGTGACAGGCCAAGTGCAAACTGCACCTGGATTTCAGAAGAAAAAGTGACCTACAGATGAGCACGGTGGCGGCAGTGTGATGCTCTGCTGTCCTGCTCTGGGCCCTCGGCGGTTTTGGTTGAACCAGGACGATCCTCCGTGATTAGCACAGCTGGTATACTGGAGGCTGTAGCGAGGCGGGAAGCAGCAGGCTAATGATGGTGTTCAGAACCAGGTGTCCTCATTGTTGTCACCTGTCTAAGCCTGAGACTGTTATTACTGTGCGTACTGATGTACGTGCAGCGCTGCTAATTGATGCTCAGATTGTCACCCCGGCTTTAATTAAAACTTCTTAATTAATCCCATCCGAGAGGCTGTTGTTTCCTATAATTACCTTAAAAGAGGAGATTTTTATGGCGCTGATCAAAGAAGTTGTGCCGGTTTCTCTCATTCTGTGCCGCAGCAGCAGAAATTATTGACATTTGCTCATGTAAATGTGCCAGCGGTGGTCTTTCATCGCAGCCTGTGACATTTTGGAAGAAGCTGAGGTCATGTAGAGGAAGCTCTGGGATTTTTTTTGATTTTTTTAAATTATTTTTTTTCTTGAGGAGAGGTGTAGTTAAGAGCGGAGACAGGGGAGATGTCAAGCGCTGAGAAGTTCCGACATTGTTTTAAAAATCCACTCCCGTCAGCTGGAGGATCCCCACACCGGCACACAGAAGCGCGTTGGGGTGGGGTTGATGGATAGGCGGAGGCTTTCCCGCTCCACGGCGGCGGATCGGCTGAGCGCGGAGTAAATGGGCCTTCACCCGGCTGCTGCGCCGCCGTTATACCTGTCACATTATGTCACATCCGCCTGCTGCCTTCATTAACTACCCGAGCTGCTTGCCGTAGCCGTCCGGAGCTCATTTTGTCTTCAGGTGATAATTCCGACGCAGCTTCTCCTCGGCGTTCAGCGCCGATAATGGGACTAAAAGCGGGATTTGTTGGGCTGTGGTGTGATGGAGGAGGCCCGCCTGCTTCACACAGGCAGCAGACAAAGCAGGCGCCATGCTCTGGAGGCTGCCAGCGCGCTGGGAATGCCCTGCCTCCTATCTGCGGCGCAGCATGCCGCACATGATGGACGGCCACCTGCACCCAGCCCATTGTGCGCTCGCCTTATCGCGGCCGTCCCAGTTCCCGGCTCCGCTCCGCTCACATTGTCGCTGCCCGTTGAGCTGTTCGGAGGTCCGCTGGCGTCGTGGTGCCTGCTTTCAGGGCCAGCCACTTATCATTCCCTCTGGAAACAGACGCCTCACCTTTTGGTTCCCTTCGAACTCAGCCTAACGTCTCTTTCTTCCGTCTTTGTCCCCCAGTATAAAGTTTTTGCAGCCTGTGATGGCACCAACTAGAGGATTTTTCATGAAACCCCATGAAATTAGCTAGACATAGTGACCTAAATATGTTAAAAGAAATAAGAACATTCAAATTATGTCTTACAACGTTGACCAGTACTGTAATACTGTTTTGATTTAGACTCTCCAAAAATGCATCCTGTTCTGACTTTATCCAGATGACAGAAGTAAAGGAATTTACCTTATAGTTAACTTTTTTGAACCTCAGTCTCTACATTTTAGCTCTCCAGATGTCTTCATTCAGATTAATCGGCTTAATCTAACAGAAAATCCAACTGCATTCTTAAAAGAATCAAAGCATTTCACATGAGCTAAAAAGCAGCCGATTCTGAAAAGTGTAGAACCTGCGATGTAGCGCCAGTCCACACCTTAGGAGCATCACGGCTCCGTCTGTGGTTGTGATGGACTTTGAATGTGACAACAACTTTAGGAAAGTTCCAGTTACCCTCGTCAGACCACACCAACCAGCCAATGTGGCATTGAGTGCCAAACATTACAAGGACTTCTGTCAGCCATCGTTAATGAACTGGTGATCGGTGGTGTTCCACTTTTGACCAACACCGAGTGAAGATTCCAGCCGGCTCAAAAAGACCGGACCAAGGGGAATCCAGTGTGCTGGTTCAACAACCCATTCCTAGGCTATAGAGGTGATCTGAAGTCATGTTCTGCATTGGATCTCAGTTCTTCATTCTCAGTTCCACTGAGATCAGAAGAGAACCTGTCGGTCGTAGAGACACTGAAGTTACTCCCAAAGCGTGTTGCCAACCAAAGAACTCTCCTTCTTGTACTGATTTTGTTTGGGTGCCTGCAAACATCGCCCAGTTTGTGGAACCTAGCATGCGTCATCAACGTCACAGTTCTCGCAAAAGACCAGTTGGGGAACCGGAATGGGCTCTGAACTGTGTTGGTTTAAAAGACCTATGGGTGTTGATGGGTGAGGACCCATAAGATTGGACTTTAGGCTTGTGTTTTACCAAAATCTTTATCCCTGTGTAAATACTACAGTAGAGAAAGGGCCTTGTAAAGGTTTGTGTATCATCCATATATGTGTGACCTGAGATCAATGTACGGCTGTTCCTCCATCCTCTGCTTTATGCAACGTGGTTTCCTCCTGACGAGGTGAGCTGCTCCCTGTAGGTCCTCCACGCTACTTAACGCCTTTTTCACACCTGGTTTCATCCTCCTTCATTCCCACATAACTGAGGACTTCAACATTTCCACTCGTCTTTTCTTTCCCGCCAGACAGAAGGAAGCGAGCGAGTCGCTTTACCTTGTCCTTTGGAAGACCTAAAGAACCTGCTAAGGTGGAAGACTGTGGAAAACTAGATTGTTATCCAGTTTTTGGGTCTGCATAGGTCTATGAAGGAGGGTGACAATTTAAAACCCCTCCAACACGAAACAAAAGTAGGCAATAGAATATAGTAATAAACTCTAATATGCATAAATAGACTGAAAATGTGTCTTGTTGCTCAGAAAACGAGACAGCTGTAAAAATCCAGAATCCATTTGAAATCTAATTAAAGTTGATCAAACTTTTGTTATGAACTGTTGTTATTTTGTGATGCTAATTGCATTTTTGTTGTCATTTTTTTACTTGACACAAGCAGCTTTCATGTAATATAGTGGCCAAATTAGCCTAATTATGTCTGTGCTTCGATGTAGCTAGAAACAAAAAGCAGCTCAGTTTGAACTGATGTCAGTTTTATTGCCATAAATGTTGGTTCAGTCATTTAAAACCAGCCTGTAAACATTATTTGATTGGAGAACGAGACACCTGAATAAACTCTCCAACTTTCTCTTCTTTTTATGGCAGATAACTGGTGAATATTCTGCACCAAACCTCTTTAAAATAAAGCTGGTATTGCATTTAAAAAGGCATAAATCATGTGGTCTTATGAAATGAGTCCATATTATCGATATCAGTGAAAAACCCTAAACATTCATCCATTTGTCTCTATTTGCTGGAACTCCACACTCGTGATACATCAACCCTAATATGCATATTTTTTTAAATAAAAATGTCTCATTCATGCAGATAGTTTTGTGGTTTTTAATGTGAAAAATAAATACATTTTAGTGAATGTTCAATAATGTAAAAGTAAAAGAAGAGCCTGTGCACGGCTAAAGCAGTGCTAGGCTAAGCATAAACCTCAGAGCGGTTCACTTTCTAAGCTTACGTTTGAATTTTATTGGACAAAGCAAAACATAAGCAGACAAATCAAATGACACTGGAGCACCTGAATATTTAAGCTAGCTCTAATCCTGAGATTAGTTTGGAACTGAAAATTGTTTGGGGGCAAATTTTTCTTTAATTCAAAACTAAAGTTTATGTGCCCTTCTTGTTTTTCTTTTTTTTTTTTTTACTTTTAACTGCTTTACTTTTAAATTCATGAAAATGAACCAAACAGAGATTTTATGATTTTTCAGTGGATGGCCGCCTATTTGCAGTTCAGTGTTTGTGTTTTCCAGCATCATAATAAACCCGACAGATTAAGAGTTGGTGTACATGTGAAGGTAATGACCCAATAGCTTTAGCAGTATAATGTTTGTGTTTTTTTCAATGTGGAATGAGGCTCTGTTCAAACTGCTAAAACAGTAAAACCAGAGGATCTGGTTGAAATTAAAGAACACAAAATTAACTTGCATGACTTTAAATTGTCTGTAAAAACACTTAAAAAGTGTTGGATTTTTTTTTTTAGTAAATAAAAGGTTTTTATTTACAAAAAGTAGCACTTTCGGGCTACCAGAAAAGGTGACTTGGTGGGAATTTGTTTTATAGATCCAGAAGTCTTTCTTTGGGTTGTTTTCTGGTGTGGATTTTGGGTGGTGAAGAGCTTGCCTGACTGTAAATGGAATCGGTTGAAAACTTTTGGTTTCTCTGCAGGCCAGTTTTCTGACTGCCACTCCAATTGGTTTTTTTTTTTTACAAAAGTCAAAAAAATTCTGGACAGAAGAAAAGTCTTTTTTTTAAGCTGCTAGATTAGCCCTTCATGCTATGAGAGGCTGAATCATCGACTCTGTGCTGTTTGGGGACATTCGCTCTGGTTGCTCATTAACCTTGCTGCTCTTCTGCTAAACGTGGCTCTCAAATATGTCCCTGTGCTGGCCTCCACTGTGTTCAAAGCTTCTTTTTTTTTTCTTGTTCTGATAGGAAATTTGTTGCACAATTATCAAACGTACTCTTGCTTATTGAGAACAATTTTAACACTTAATATAGATTTATCTAATTCTAAATTATTGGATTCATTTGACCCAGTTGAGTAGAGCATCCTGTATCAGAGCCACTGACATATTGGTGCAACAGGTCCATTTAGATATCTACATGTTATGCTTAATCCTGGTACAGCAGAGTTAAGTATGGAGTACCACAGGGGTTGGGGTCCCTCGTAGTCAAAATGTTCACATTTGTAGATGTTAGATTTAGTCAAAAATGTATTTGCAGTCAGTTTCTTACCATCTTTAAGCTGTAAAATGGTGGACTTCTACCATCATGTAACTCAAAATTGTCTTTGCGGTTCCTAAAAATGCTACATGAAACACCAACGTTATGTATGTTTGTTTCTTTATTCAGGTTCGCAAATGTTTGACAGACGAAACAATCCTGTTTATATCATCGTAGTTTGAAAACACCAACAAGCACATTGAGCTGAACTTTTCTAAATGTTCTAGGAGACTTCGATTTTCTGCACATGGTCACATCACAACTTTTGAAATGTGCTTTTCTGCTCCACACTGATACTTTTAATTTGGTCTCCACTGCCAAATTAATCGCCTTACTACTGTATGCCATCATGGTTTTGATTTACAGTGACATGTTCAACCCTCACATCAGTTTGACTCCAAACGAAGCTAATTTACAGCATTAGAACATATTCTCTTCCTCGGTGCATTTAAAAACCTTCCAAAGACTCGTCTCTGACAAGAGCATTTCCTGCCGAAACTCTCATTGCTCTGACTGTGCACTTCTACTCTTGTTCCACTCACATTGTTTCCTTTAAATAGATTTAGCTTTTAATGCTTACAGCGGGCTTTCTTACTGTGCTGAAGCTATAATGCTTCTGCTGTTCACTTGTAAATCACTGTGAAAGCAATAGTCTGCACAGTGACCAATATACATTTAGATTAAATTACAGTACAGAGACTGTAGAGTTTCCCTACAAGCTACAGTAGTGATAGGAAGCTTACATGCACTTGTAATTGGCATGAATGCCATGTTTTCTTTTTTGTATGTTTTCCAACACCGGTGAGTCAGATAGCCTAGTTTACTGGTGGCTACTAAGGCAGAGTTTTGAGAAAGCCATTCCAGAAAGTTATTGTTGTAGATTTGGGATCCTTATACCTTTGAAATATTTGTAAGGAATTTTGCAATATTCATACGTTTGCATGAAGATAAATGTGACTTATTGTAAGGCTGAAGCAGCAGTGGAGTAGAAATAAGGAACACTGCCACCTGCAGGTGGAAGTTAGCATCACTTAAACACAAAGTTTTTGGCCATTTATGCAGAAAATTTGCAATAAGCTCACAATAATGCATTAGTGTCAAAAGACATGGGGATCTGTTGTTTTAGAGTGAATTCCCGCGACCGTCTTCTAAAGTCTATGACTTCACATCAAGTCAAAAGCTGGAGGGCTTAAACTGGAGAACATAAGGGATCTTGATTTTCCTTCCCAAAGTCTCTTGAACATTTCTGGCATCTGTTTTACATTTGGTTTTATGCCTGGAAACCGAAATGTTTGAACAGACTTTAGGGTTTCTGTGGACTTACTAATGGTTGGCATGTTTTCTTGACCTTGGCGGAGAGCGAATGTGGAAGTCATGCTGCTAAAGGCCTTTGGTCAGGAATGGAACCCTGGACATACAGAGTGCCAAATCTACCGAGAGACACATGTACGAAAGTTAAAACCTGCAAAATCTTCAGAAGAAAGACAGAAATAAAGAAATGTTTGTCTAGCAGCCTTCATATGTGCTAAATAGACTTGGTGGTGTTATGACAGACCAGTCTACACCGTGTTCCAAATTATTATGCAAATTGGATTTATGTGTCATAAAGATTACATTTTTTGTTGCGCTATTAGATTTATAGATGGTATTGTGTGTCAGGGCTCTTTGAATCACTATAATTAATTTCAGAGATCTGGGTTCATTAGTTTGTCTGGTGTCTCAATTAAAGGAAATCTACTTAAGAAGGATGTTCCACATTATTAAGCGGGCCACAGGTTTCAAGCAATATGGGAAAGAGAAAGAATCTGTCTGCTGATGAAAATCATCAGATAGTGTAGAGCCGTATGACAAGATATGAAAATATTAGATATTTAATGAAAACTGAAGCGTTATCGTACTGTGAAGAGATTTGTGGCTGATTCAGAACAAAGATGGGTTTGTACAGATAAAGGCAGAATGAGGAAGGTTTCTGTTTGACAAAATCATTGGATTAAGAGATCAGCTGTTAAAATGCCTTTACAAAGCAGCAAACAGTTATTTGAAGCTGCTGGAGCCTCAAGGTGGAGGATCCTCCAGAGGCTTGTGGTGCATGAACCTACTATTGGGCCCCTAACCAGAGCTCACAAGCAGAAACGGTGGCAGTGGGCCCAGCTGTACATTAAGATTAATTTTCAAACAGACTTGTTCACTGATGACTGCTGTGCAACCCTGGATGGTCCAGATGGACACAGTAGTGGATTGGTGGTGGATGGCCACCACATCCCAACAGGCTGTGACGTCAGAAAGGAGGTGGTGGAGTCATGCTTTGGGCCAAAATCATGGAGAGAGAGAGAGAGCTGGTCGGCCCCTTCAGAGCCCTGAAGGTGTGAAAATGACCTCAGCAAAGTAAATGGACTTTCTGACTGATCACTTTCTTTCATGGTTCAAAAAGAAGAGCCGTACCTTCAGTAGCAAAATGATCTTCATGCATCACAATGCACCATCTCATGCTGCAAGGAATACCTCTGTGTCGTTGGCTGCTATGGGCATAAAAGGGGAGAAACTCATGGTGTGGTCACCATCCTCCTCTGACCTCTGACCTCAACCCTATTGAGAACCTTTGGAGTTTCCTCAAGCAGAAGATCAGAGGGTGGAACGCAGTTCATATCAACCAGCAGCTCTAGGAAGGTTTTCTGACATCCTGCAAAGAAATTCAAGCAGAAATTTTCCACAAACTCACAAGTTCAATGGATCAAGAATTGTGCTGTGATATCAAAGAAGGTCCAATGTTAACATGGAACTCAGGCTGTTAAAATGTTTTTGATTGAAATAGCTTTTGATTTTAGTACATGTGACCACTTATTGCTTCACATTCAAAGAATGACCGTTTGCAGTTCTTTATAATCCATAAAATGTTGAGAAAATCTGCTGTCCATAATAATTTGGAACAGTGCATTTTGAGTTTTTTATTTTTGAAAAGAATACTGTTCTTCTGGGGAGCTTTGTTCAGTAAAATTTGATTTATACTGTAATAGTTCATGACTTGAAAATGATACTGACCATCATTTGCCTTGACCATTTAAGAAAATATCACTTGCATAATAATTTGAAACACGGTGTATTCGCTTCCATGGAACTGATCCAGTATTCAGCTGACGGTTCTGCCGCAGAAGAACAAAAACGCCCGTCAGAGATGTTTCTCTGAGATGATGATATACTCCGGTGTCTGCTGCTCTGGGAGGCGAACAAAGCAGGCAAGGCCGGGCCAATTGGAGTGTATTAAGCTGGATGTTAAACAAGTGGACGCCACATTGCTGGTAGATCAATGAAAACACCTTGGTGAGAAGCGAGGCAGACAATGAAAGATTTACACCAAGGCCCACGCCTCGGCTGGCGCCAGAGAATCATCGGACATTTGAAACATTTAGGTGTGTGTGTGTGTGTAGCGGGACCTGTAAATACGTGTATGCGTGTATTGTTGTTGTCGAGGCACTTGAGCCAAGCCGACTCTCACCGCGGTCGCCGCCCCTCTCTGCCTCCCCTTTCCTCGCAGATGAATGTGAGGATAAATCGATAGCGCCGACGTCTGACTCGCCGCTAGCTGAGCCCTCATCCATCATCCTCCGGCCTTGCTGGGAGTGACACACACACATACATACACACACAACATGACAGGGACATCCAAGAGACCACCAGCGCTGAAGAGCAAGACATTTTCCCAGGGCATATGTGCAATATATCTATCTGTCAGCCTGTTTGCATGGTTCTCTCTTTTATCCACCAAGTTGGATCGCTTCCTCTTCGCTGTTGGGCTGAATTCCCCAATCCAGGACACAATGTGCTGTGACAGGACTGCAGGCAACACCCCCGCCTGGCTGGAAGTGTGTTTAAAATAGATTGCTTCTCAGGCGATCAATAACAATGCTGATTACAATAAGCCCAAAGACGAGCGTGCCACGCAATATTTATCTCCGATGTCGATGTCGAGAGAAATTAGGAATCAATGGGCCACACAGCCCATTAATACACTTCGACTTAAAGTGACGGGGCAATGAGGTGAGGCCGTCGCACCGACTGCAGGGGAATGTACAACAGCTCAAGGAGCCAATTAATTTCCAGCCTGCTAGGGAGGTAAACAGTGGCGTCCCGGTGGAGGATGTGGGCCGCTCCAGGTCGGGGCGGTGCCGCTGATTGCTCTGCTTTAACACCGCTTAAGTGTCACACTCCCAAGAGTGTCTGGGTCGATGGAGATTCAGGCAAGATTGGATCATTTGTGATTACAAGAGCGAGTAATTATAAGGAGTCCAGTTCTGAGAATCAAACAGCAGGGAATTTCCGCACATCTTCATTTTTGTTGGGCAAATGTGCCAAAATACAGGCGCAAGTTCACCTGCAGATGAAGCCTGAAATTTTAGTCTGTTTGTGAAGTATTTGGATTATAGTATGGTTATAGGAACAATGTTACATATTATCCATAACAGCTCAACTAAACTTTTATGGCTGCACCGCCAACCTTCTCTGGTATCTAAAGAAAACAATGTAAACATGTTTCACTCTCCACAATCCCAAGACCTGTTGGGGGATTGAAAAGGCTCACGAAACTTTCCCTTTGTGGTTTGCAGGTTTGAGAATAAACTTTCTGACACTTCTGAACTGCTTAGAGTCATGCACATGAGGCATTATAGCGATTATACATCAAATCTAAATGTCTGCACGGGTGTGAAGTTAATGCTGATGACAGTTATGACAATAATTTTATGTTAGTGCTGACATTTAATGCTTCAGCGGTTTTAGGCTTGAGATTTAAAAAGATAAATGGCTCCACGATAGGATTCCTCACCGTCTCTCTGTCTGTCTCTCCCCGCCTCTCAGGGGATGATGTACCTGGAGGAAAGGCGGTTAGTCCACAGAGACCTGGCGGCTCGGAACGTGCTCGTCAAGTCCCCCAATCACATCAAGATCACCGACTTCGGCTTGGCCCGGCTCCTGGACGCCGACGAGAAGGAGTACAACGCGGACGGGGGCAAGGTTGGTGTAAGTGGAAGCCTGAGAACGTCTTGGTGTGTGTCAAGTGCTTCAAACGGCTGACCTAGTTAGACATAACCAGTAACCAGGTAAGGAAAGAGCAGAGGAACAACATGGATCACGTGTAAACACATCAGATTCTTTAACTTTCTTCAGAACTTTAGATATTTAAATATGATAATGGGTACAACGTTCCCCTACGATGGGTGATGAGACTTCATAAGCAGATACATCATCACTGGTCAACAGTTCCTTGTGCATAAGAAGATGCAGTGTCAATATGGCCACACAGAATCAAGGTAATACCTCATAATTCGGTAGCTTGCAACAACATCAGATCTGCAGATAACCCAACTGTCATTGTTAACATCTAAGATGCTAACCAAGGTCTGTAGAGTCTGTCAAGGAGCCAAGTGTTTATTTTCTTTGACCAATGTACAGTCTGTCTGGAGGTCATCCGCTCCTGGAAAGACTCTAGAATCTCCTAGAAATGTCTTTCTTTGTAGATTTGCTGACTTGAAATGACTTAGCAACGACAAACGTTTTTGCAGCACAAAGAAGGATAATCTCCGAGGTCATTGCTGTACAGCAGAGTGTCATGGCCAGATTAAGAGATTTAATTCTGAATAAAGTCATCATATTATGACAATCAAGTCAGTAGTAGGATAAAAACATGACATTATCAGAAGAAAGTCATAAAATTATAAGAAAAAAGTTGTTTTAAAGAGAACAAAGCTTCCAGTCAATCCAGGTCTGCCTTCTAAATAAACTCAATCATTTCAAAGTCCTGCTACTGGTAATAATTTGATGCTGATGTGTTAAAACATTATTTCCTTACTCGAAAACTGATCCCAAAGCATAACTTCACAAGATGCTCAGCATTAAGGATTAAATTTTTTTTTGTGTTCTCATATAAATTACTTCAAACTCCCAATGTAAAACCTTATTCTGGCAATATTATAAATGTATTTTGATTTTATTTAGACTTTTTTTCTGGTAATATTATGACTATTTCTCTTTTTTTTTTCTTCAACTCTGTGCTTATAATATTATAACTTTATTCTCGAAATGTCACGTCTTTATTCTTGTGTCATCATGAAACCGTCATTCTTGAAATAAAAAAAGCTCAAATAAGAAAAAAACATTTTCTTATCCTGGCACTAACACTCCAGTTTATTTTCACACCCAGGAATAGAGGAGAGCTGTTTTCAGATGTGCAGCAGTACGTTAGCAGGTCTCTGTCGCCCCTGTAAACACTCATTTTAAATGTCAATACAACAAATGACCCGGCAAGATTCAACTGTTCTGACGCGTCTTCTCCCAGACAACCTTGCGAGCGCAGAGCCGTGATTTTCACCGACGTCCTCATGCAACAGTGCCGAAATTACTTTCCACGTCTCTTAACGGGCAGCATTTATAACCAGCAATCAAATAGCTATTTTCTGCCTGCTCAGCGGCACGGAAACGGAAAATTGTTAACAGGAACGGCCCGACCGCGGAGCTGTGTGTCGCCTCTATCTTGGTGGAAATTAATTGTAATAGTTAGCCACCTGAAAGGAATGAGCAGAATGGCAAAATTTGAAAGGTTTTCTATTTCATATCCAGAATTTTGTAAAGTATTAAACTGTTTTGAGTTTGCTTTTTAAACCTTTTTCACTTAAACCTGATTCTGTATAAATTGGACCTGGACTAGAAGAAGGTCTTCATCGTAACTTCACACTGAGGTGAATTAATCTGTCTTAACATGTTGGGAGGTTCAGTTTGACAAGACGGCACACAAGTTTACAGAAGAAGAACCATGATGCCCAGCTACGGTGGCTCATGAGGTCCAAAGAGACCTGTACGTTTTGGTTCGGATTGAGGCTGGTCTGTATTCACACCAGAGTTTGCCTGGGTTTGGTCTGGCACAGAAAGCGAAGGTCCTGGGCAGGGCTGGATTTAGGAGGATGGGGGCCCCTGGGCTGGAGTCAGGATGGGGGCCCCTGGGCTAGAGTCAATATATATATATATATATATATATATATATATATATATATATATATATATATATATATATATATATATATATGTATTTTTTTTTTTTTTTTTGTATGTGTTTGTTTTGTTTTAGAGGACGAGCAGAAAATGACCGAACAGTAAGTTTTGACAACTTACAACTTTAATAAGCCAGTTGTCACAAACTACAAACAACTCTGAACTCTTTTCTAGAAAGACTAAACCACATGTTGGGGTTGAAACTAGAATATGATGCTTGCATCACAAAATAAAATCACTGAATAGTTATTGTTGCCTGGACTTCAACACAAACTATGAAACAGATTGAGTGCAAGAAAGTGCAATGCTCAAATATACTTTTACAAAGCAAAGCGAGTAAAACAATATTTATACAAATATCCCCAGCATTTACAAGTCCATATAAGTACAAGTGGAATATATCAAAACTCAAACTTTTTCTTTGGTTTTAAAGTTCTTGGTAAGCGGGGGATAATGATGTTTCTGCTCCATCTCCGCTAACAGGTTTAAAAAAGCCTGTCAGTTTAGGCATTTTGTTTGTCGCCTCTTTGGCGCGATGCTCTTTTTCTTTTCTCTTCCTTCTTTTCTGCGCTCCGCTGTCATATTTTCTGTTGTCCGCCATTGTAAAATAATATTCCCTTGACGCTCCTCCTCCCCAATGCATAAGATGCGTCAAAAGTGGACCAATAACAAGCAAGCATTCAAGATGGACGTTTGCCAGAACAAATTGGAACATTTTTCATCGGTGCTGTCAAAATCATCGTAGTCATTGATTAAATTCTGACACTATCCATTCACAAAAATATAAAACATCCTTCCCCCCAAAATGCCGGGGCCCCGGGCTGCAGCCCCGGTAAGCCCCTGCTAAAATCCGGCCCAGGCCCTGGGTTTGGTCTGGCACAGAAAGCGAAAGTCCTGGGATGGATTAGAGCAGAGATCATCTAGGCCCCGGCGTCCAACACCAGTGTCTGACACGCCAATGCGCTTCTTGAACAATGGTCAAAAACACTCACAAATACACCCCTGAACCCGGGAGACGGTTCAGAAGAGCTGCAGCTGCTAATGTGAACAATTGGATCGATTTTCTCTTGAAGTGTCAGTGTTGTGATTCTGGAAGGATGCAGAGATTTTGTCCAGGTTTTCAATGCCTAAGTATAGTTAGGTAGCTACATTTATTGAATTCATATCCAATATGAATAATATGTCAGGGGAACAAATGAAATAAGTAAAACTGTATCCGTTCTCTGATGGGAGAATGTCGGAAAAAGTTTCTTTTATAGAATTTAGAGGCTCTTCGTCCAAGCAAACAACGAAGTCGGGTTGTTTTGTTTGTGGACCGCATCAATCAGGAGCCCTCCGCTCCCCCACTGCTCCAGACCCGCTATGCAAATTGTTCTGATCAACTCCTGTTATTAAATTGGCTTTTCATTGCCACATCTATTCAGCTGGAGGCCCGAAAGGTTCGCCGCCGCACGTCGAGTCCAGGCTGTTATCGCTGACGGACGGGGGGCGGAGGAGAAGAAGAAGAAGGAAAAATATGATTTCATAACCCGGGCGAGTCGCAAGCAGCCATCTGAGTGATTGCCTCCATGTTGGTTTTCACTGATGCCTTGATAAATGAGAGCTGTTGTCAGCACATCTGCATGTTCTCGGTAAAAATAGACGCGACGCGGGAGATCCATCAACAGGAAGTGGAGGTGCAACCTGAAGCTTGTCATTTCCTCCTTTCTTCTTCATTTCCCCAAAGAGGGTGTTTGTGTGTGTGTGTGTGTGGGTGTGTGTATGTGTGTGTGTGTGTGTGTGTGTGTGTGTGTGTGTGTGTGTGTGTGTGTGTGTGTGTGTGTGTGTGTGTGTGTGCGTGTGTGCGTGTGTGTGTGGGTGTGTGTGTGTGTGTGTGTGTGTGTGCCGGACAAGGAGGTCGACGCCCCAACATGTGTGTGTTCACGTGGAAATGGGGAGCATAATTGGCCTCCTGTGAGTTTGGGAATCATGTTGCTGTGAGGAAAGGTGACCGTCAGGAGATCTGTGAGCGTATCCGTTGGAAACGTTCAGGTGAATTGGGAATATATAAATGCATAACCTCCTGTAGCCATAAAACATGCATGTCTGTGATAAATTCATAAAACGCAGACTCAGCTGAGTTAGCTCAATACAAGGATAGCAGAAAAGTGGCCATTCATATTCAGACGAATGCTTCCTTCCTTTTCTTTCTACGTTTCGTTGTGCTCCTATTGACGTTTGGTATGAATACGACACCATACAAGAGGTATGAATTATTATTATTGAGTGCGGTTCACTATTTATGTGAATACAAGTATTATTGAGCAAAAACAACAAAATAAAACGCAAGAAAAAGCTTGGAACAGACGGGCTTCTTGTTGATTAACATGGAAATTTAGCCACATTTCAGGTTTAAAATCTAGGCACAAGACTTTAGCATGGTAATTTCTAATAAATACCACTTCCAATTTTTTAAACAAGGTTGGTCACATTTTTGTTTTATGTACAAAGGTTCTGACCAGATCGTGTTTCGGGTAAATCTGACACACCGGCTACATCCATTAACAGTAACGGTAGACGACCAACCCTCTTCTCTCAGCTCATTTGTGGTTAATTTCTGCTTCTAAAGGATCTGATTGGACGCTGGAAAAGGCTATTGTTGTGTTCAAGTTGTACTGTAAAGAGTTAGCCTATCAGTGAAGCGAGTCAAGCATAAAATAGCATCTCGAAGCTAAACCTGTAGCAGCTAACGCTAATGTCCACATTTCTAAAGAAGTTTCGCCTAGAATAAAACTTGGCTCTAATCTGATGGTTGAAGAAGCTGAAGAACAGATTAAAACGTATAAATATATTTATTGTTGAGCTCATTTGTCTATTTATTCAATCATTTAGCAGTAAAAAGGATTTTGAGTTGAAAATGTTGCTCATTTTGCCACCAGGAATTAACTAGATTAATAATACTAATCTAATCCCACCAGTTTTGAGATGATATTCCCATCATCCTCTGTGTGTCTCCTCAGATGCCCATCAAGTGGATGGCTCTGGAGTGCATCCACTACAGGAAGTTCACCCATCAGAGCGACGTGTGGAGCTACGGTGAGTGCTACACGCTAACCAACCCCAAGTCCTGTTCCCTTTGTCCGCCCGCACGCCTTACTGTCTGTCTCACCTCTCGTCTCCTCTCTTCCTCTTCTTCTTGCTCTTGTTTTCCCGGATGCGTCGCGGTGAAAGGAGTGACCATCTGGGAGCTGATGACATTCGGCGGCAAACCGTACGACGGCATCCCCACGCGGGAAATCCCAGATATCCTGGAGAAGGGCGAGCGACTGCCGCAGCCTCCCATATGCACCATCGACGTCTACATGGTCATGGTGAAATGTGAGCAGATGCACATGCTCCAGGAAACACCCCTGATGAAATATGTGCTTTATGTGAGGCAAGGCGGAGAGTTTTGTTGCTGCTTTTAGCCTGGAAACAGAAAAAAAATAACTGAAACCACAGAGCTGTTGGTTAATATGCGGCTGGTGTCAGCATCTCTAAAGACCACTAATTAAAACATCACATCTGGAGTAATGCAGGAGTGACTGGGATTACATGCTGGATCCATGGCCGGAGTAGAAGCTACTTTGATAATGTTGCCAGGCAACTACGTCGACAGAGAGTAGAAGAAGAAGCTGCTAGAAGATCAGCAGAATCCAGTGAGCTCAGGGAAGTTTATTTATTTAGTTCTGACTCCCAGGAAAGGTCTTCAACAGGGTTCTGTCAGAATTTTCATTCTTTTAGGACTAATATATCTACTGTTATCAGAGTCTTTGAGTTAAATGTTTGCAAGGACCTTTTTTCAAACAGCACAGCTCTTAAAAAAAAGAGCCTACATCCTGTATGTGTTATTGTTGCATCCTTCTAGCTCCGCTTTTAAAGTTAAAAGTTGACAGAGAAGAAAATCAGAGACTGCGACATTTACTCACCTTCGAATGGACGGTTCCACATTTCCCACAAAGTCTGTGGACAAAAAAAAAAAAAAAACCTGAGTGGATGGATGCTCAGAAACATTCAAACAATAAAAATAGATCAAAGGTTTTGGGGGAAGACGTCACATGAACCCATGAATAATTATTAAGCAAGTAATCAGCAAATCAAAATGATTTCATCCGTCCTGCAGACCAGAAATAGAACTAAATGGATTCTTGCTTCTTCTTTTTTTTTCCCCAAACGCTCCTTTGCTGAAGTTGTTACAGATCAGTTGGACTTTAATTAAAAAAAAAAAAACCTTTAATATTCATCTGCTGAGAAGTCATTGACGAGCTGCTGTCTCCTAGCGAGGCGCCAGGACAATGAGATGCTGGTTCAACTCCTTGACGGACAGGCCGGCCTCACCAGAGACTCCAGTCCGGTTCTTTGTTGGTGCCATCCTCCATCTGGACCGCCACGCTTCCTCACCCCCAAACCTCTCTCCAGCTCATACCGTCCATCCAAAGCCCCATCTCTCCCTGCGTTATCTGATCCCAACCCCACCATCCTCCAGGCCGTTTCCAGAACACCGGTGCTTCTGGGCCGGGTTGCCGACTGATCCACCCTCCCATATTTCCAGGAAGCGCTCCAGACGGACGTTGCCAGGACATGCTTCAGGCTGTGCCAGCCGCCGGCTTCTTGGCCGGATTCCGCCGTGCCGTCTGGTCATCACTCAACCCCGTCTGAACTCATCTGAGTCTGAAACGCCCCGAAAAAATCAATCCATACAAAATGTGTTTCTGGTTACCTGGGCTTTTGTCGCAGTTTCAGAAACCTGAACGTTCCTCTTAATTCTCATGAAGCTCAGACAGAGTTACTGCTCTGATCCAACATATAGTTGGAGTATCTAACGGTATACAACGAGTTTGACTGGACCGAGGCAGAGTCTGAAAGTCCTTCAGCACATTTCACTCCCCTATTTTCTTTTACCTACTTTTGTTTGATGTTTTCCTTTTAATTGATGCATGGAATTGTTTTTTCAGCAATATTATGATCACAAAAATACAGTAAATTTCTTATTCTAGAAGCTGTTCCGTCTTCCCAGCCCACATGTTTCTGAATCAGTCGACGGGTTTCCTCTGCATGGCTTCCTGTAGCGTTTCTAACCAGCTTATCTAAATGTCTAACTAAAACATATCTTGTTTTGTTGTTTTTTTTCGACGATGGATTCTTTTTACTAAGCTTTAAAGAACTTTAGCACCCTTACTCACAAACAAATTCTGCAAAACTGTCAGGACTTAAAAATAAACAGTGAACATATTAGCATGTGCACTAACAGTGCAAGCCACTGAAATGTCTCAATAGCCTACTAGCAGGTTAGATTTCCAAATAAAAAAGCAGCACATAAGCAAAGTGCTGCTTTCCAACACCAACACATCTCGGCATACTTGACTGATGACTCTGATGTTCGTTCTTGCCAAATGTCAAAGATCAGAACCCAGCTTGGTTGTTTTTCTGGATCTAGAACTTCTGATTTATTATGCACACCATATTACTGCTCTTCTAAATGCTTTTAAATGTTGTTGTTGTTTTTTTTAATCCCAGTCAAATCACAACATGCTTAACATAATAGTTCTGTGCCTGGAGGTTTGAGTGTGAACTTAAACACCTCCTCATTAATTCAACTGAATAGCAGAAACCATTCTGAAGTAGTTTGAATGTTGTCCAAACAATTAAAATGAAGTTTGATCCACTCTTGTTATTTTACAGCAAAGTGATATTAATGAAGCCAGCTTGCTGAAATGTTACACTAACCTTAGAGCACTAATCATAAACTTTAGTTCCGCTAATGCTAAAGCGCTACAACAACATGGTAATTGGCAGAAGCTAATGCTAAAGCAATACAACATGATAATTAGCAGAAGTTAATGCTAAAGTGCTCTGTCTACATGTTTTTTAGAAGAAGCTAATGCTAAAATATTATATCCACATGATTTTTAGCAGAAGCTAATGATAAATGCCATACCCACATGTATTTAGCAGAAGCTAATGATAAATGCCATACCCACATGTATTTAGCAGAAGCTAATGATAAAGCGCTATATTCTCATTTTCTTTTAGCAGAAGCTATTGCTAAAGTGCTATATTGACATGTATTTTAGCAGAACGTCAACTTCACAAACTTTAACCATGATGATACCCACCATATGTCATTAGAAATACTTGAGAAAGCTCTCGTACCAGTTCACATTTGTGATATTGTTCATGTATTTGTTGAGTTGGTTGTTTGTTTGTGTCATCTTTAAAAAAAAAAAGAAAGAGAGAGAAATAGCTTGGAAAGAGGAAATGGGACTACCATGTAAACAGTCTTCATCCACTTAAAAACAAAGAACATGAATGTAAGTGTCTAACTACTTGAGGAATTCAGTAATCAGCTCTTTGACTCAGATGTCGAACTTTATTCACATGAAAGCTTACAAATTAAATTTAGGGAATTTAGGGAAAGCTAAATGCAGTCAACGTTTTCAAAGCTAGCAAAAACATTAAACGTGAAACAAAAGATTAGCTCCACTATTAGCAAATTAGTGAAAGTGTGCCCAGTCCACTGCTAAATAAACAAGCAAATAAATATAAAGGTTTGGAATTTTTTTTTATTATTCTCTGACTACAACCTTTCTTTCATCTCTGAACTTTAACTAAGAAACATAGATGACCAAATCTCAAGAAAAATTCTTCTACGACAGCAGAACTTTATAACTAATCAGACTCCCTTTAATTATCGTGATGCGCGTATCCAGAGGAGTTATTCACCTTCAATTATTTTTCCTGATGTGCATTGTTGTTATTTTTTTTATTTTTGAGTAATACTCAGCAGTCAAGAGTAATAGAGGAAGTAATGGAGGTTGTGTCAGTGAAATCAGCAGCAGTGCCCAGTCACCACCTGCCGCTTCGCTTTCTCTTCAGGGATTAGCTGTGTTTACTGCAGCTGGAGCCCGAGGGAGAGAGAAACACGGACCTTGGACTCAACGACGAAGTAAAAACAGAAATATGCTTTACTCCTCCTTTTATCTGCCTCTTCAAACGGCCTTGGGCAACACACTTCATTCTCCGATTGTACAGGACTCAATTAAAAAGAGCGTCGCCGCTGCTCAACCGGCATTCTGTGGAGAAACGAAGGTTGAAGTTATAAAGGAGGAAAATGAAGAAGAGGTTGTGTTTTTTTGTTTTTTTTCTCGCATCCAGAAATGAATTTGGTTGATTCGGGGGACAATTGGGTCCCTCCTGTGAAAATACCCAAATTACATGTGTCCATGTGTCCCAATTTGCGGTGGAGCGGCAATGAATGGGCTGTAAAAGCCAGAGAAGGTCAGCACAAGTTTTTTTTTTTGTTAAGGATGGTGAAGAATCTTTAGGAAGGCTGAAGTGAAAGAAGCAGCAGATGGTCTCTCTCTCTTTCATCCGTTCTGATGTATAAGAGCTTCTCTTTGTTGCCTGCTTTCTCCTCAGGCTGGATGATTGATGCAGACAGCAGGCCCAAGTTCAAGGAACTGGCTGCAGAGTTCTGCAGAATGGCCCGCGACCCCCAGCGGTACCTGGTCATCCAGGTATGCTCACTTCCTGGACACTTATTTTATACAAACCGGATTTAGGAAGAGATTACAGTCTCCTTAATAAATAAGACGTACTTTTGTTGTCTTTTCCTGGTGTTAGAAGTTGATGCGAGAAACGTTTAAGGTTGACAGAAGCGTAAACGCGGCGATTAAACGAACCACGTTCCTGTTTCCGTTTGGGTGTTAGGGAGACGACCGCATGAAGCTGCCCAGCCCCAACGACAGCAAGTTCTTCCAGAGCCTGCTGGATGAGGAGGACCTGGACGACCTGATGGACGCCGAGGAGTACCTGGTGCCTCGAGGCTTCAACATGGCCGCCACGTCGGGCTCCGCGAGGCCCCGCGTTGACTCCAACCGAGTAAGAGTACTTCTCTTGTTCGGCAAAACAGCTTCGGTTTGGTGAAGTGATAAAACATCAAACTAAATGTCTCCACAGTAAGACATGAACTCAGCACCAATGAACGGATCGGCACGTCTGGCAATCTGTAACTTCATAACCCAGAACTTGTAACATATTACAGCTTAATTCTGTTCACTGGAAGCTAGCTAAATCATAACCCCAACATGCAATTCAACAGATAATATTAGTAAATAATCAGCACACAACATATTCTATTACTGCTTCATCTGATAAGTTCATAACATGGAATGTTTGCGAATAATTTGTAAAAGTTCATAAAACTTTTAAGTTACCCCAGAGGAAGGCAGTAAAGTTAAATTCACAGCATTTTACCGTTACATCGTGCAGTTTGACATCCGTTCACTGTAAGCGTTTATAACAATCATCTGAAAACAAGTGTTTCCTAAATCTGATGTAGTTTGAATAAAACAATCTCAAAGGTATTCTGTGCCTAAAGATAAACTAACGCAGTTTATAAAACGGGTTTTAACTTATCAATAAAGAGTGAGAGTAAAAAGAAATCTCGCCCCGAAGAGTCTGTGGTTCTTAATGTATAAATAACCACGTTATTTAAAGATTTAACTTCAAGCCTCCAAAGAAATCCTACTGACTCCACCACGTCATTATTTATTGGTTAGATATGATCATAAAATTCTTGACAAACCACGAACACACAGATGGTACAGCCAGCAAAATTAAAGAAGTGCTTTGTTGTTAACCTTAGCACTCAGAGGTGTGAAAAGTATTTCTACCTTCTGGTTTCTTCCGTTTTTCCTTTTTGTCCCAAATGTCTCAGAACATCAAACAAACACATTTGTTCCATTTGTTCTGGGGGAAAAAACACAGGCATTCAGACCAACCGGCTCCAAAGTTAATGATAAAACATCACAAATGAATGTTTCACCATGTTTTGGTCTATTTGTCTCGTCACACTGAGTCAGACCTGCAGAGTAAAGAAGTCACTTAAAAACCGGTCCTACTGCGACTGACAAAACATCAGTCTGGTAAGAGTTACATCACCATTGATATGTTTTGGACCATTTTTGGATCATTTGTAATAAACTCACAATAATGCATTAGTCTGGAAAAAATGCAGGGATTTGTTGATTTTTGTGTGAATTTTGGTGAAAAGCTGGAGGGCCTGCTAACGCCTGGTAACACTCTGTACTCTGATTATTAGCCTGAAAATTTGCTTCGTCTGCAACATGTGTTGTGAAAGCATACACACAAGACAAATACTTTCCTACATTAAAAACATTAAGAGAATGTTTTTCACAAACATTTAACAGACAAAAACTTACAACTAGATCATTTGGGTCAGTTAAAAATATTGGCTGTTCCACCAAATGTTTTCATTTCTGAAGATTTCCCTCTCTGTATTTTGATCTTCCTGAGCCACCATCCTTTAGAAGGACTACTAGCTTGGACTACACCTATGATTTCTTTCTGCTAATGCTCCGCCTGTTGCTTCATTTCCATTCCAGCAGTCTGCCTTAAATCTGGACTCTTTATGCTCTCGGGTCCCCAGGCTCCCAGTTTCATTACTCAGCGCTTTCTAAGCAAATAACACTTCCCCTCCTAAACGGCCCGAGCCGTTTGCTAATGGACAATAAGAGCAGGCTAATGCAGTATGCACCTTGGGCTGCAGGAACAGGCCTCTGTTTCTCATGCAGCCTGCATGTCGGAGGTGAAGGACTGCAAATCTGCGCCTGTAATTGTTGCTTAGCATTCAGCGCTTGATGAAGTGCAGAAAGCCTTCAGCCCACGGTGAGCCAACACCGGAAGGCCTCTGCTCGTTGTGTCATGTTCTAGCTTTTCTTCTGGGTTCTGGTTCTGTGTTGATGTCGGAGTGCTAAAGTTGCATCTTCGGCCGACCGCCTTTCACCACGTCTGGTGGAGGAAGAAAGAAAAACCTGTAAAGGATGTACGGTTCTCAGGAGATCACAATGAGTTTACTGGAGGTTTTTCCACAGAGGTCAAGGGTTAAATATAGAACCTGGAAAAAAAGGATGGATGAACAATAAACCCTTGGTTGAATAGATGGATGGATAAAGCTTTGGATGTATGGATGATGATATTTGGAGGTTTAGATAATAACCAGTTAATCCCTGCTGTTCATTAACTGCAACATTAGAAGTTAAGATTGTGAATTAATAACTTGTGGTTTATTCAACTTATATTTAAATACAGTTATTAACCTGCAGTGTAAGCAGCTGTGTTTCTACCATTTAAGAATGCCAATGTTTCCCTCAGAACCAGTTTGGCTATCGGGACGGGGGCCCAAACACAGTGGAGGGGTCTCTGGTGGGGGCCCGTGGCGGAGGGAACCAGGAGGCATCCAGCAGCCAGGGCCCAGTTCTGGAGGACCAGCGCTGTAACGGGAGCCTCCATAAAAGCAGCCAGAGCCAAGCCGGGGCGGAGGACCCCGGGGCCCAGAGGTACAGCGCCGACCCCACCGTCTTCCTGGGGGACAGGACGTCCAGAGGGGACACCGACGAGGACGGCTACATGACAGCCATGAAGGACAAGAGCTCCTCAGGTACTAGAAGCAGAAGCGAAGCATGATGGGACTTTCCATGCTGTTCCTCATTGCCTTTCCGTAGCGTGCTTCACTTCTTCATTTCATCTTGGCTTTATTGATTAACATTCTGAATGAGTTTGCATCAACAGCCGTTTGTGTCAGCTCAAACCACAGAACCATGCTCTGCCTTTGATCATAACTCAGCACCAGGCCTTTTCCTGATTCCTGAGCTGCCTCAAATACAACAAAGCCCCAAGCAAAACACATCTGAGTGGAGGCGAGATCGATGGAAGCAGTGGAGGAGGGTCGTTGTTTTTCCACTCTGACCCCAGCAGATGGAGCTTCCAGAGCCAAAGAACTGCTGGCGTCCTGCCCATCTGGTCCTCAGCAGCCGCCATTACCTGCCCTCATTAGTCACCCATCTATTTCCTTTAGGTTCCATTCATTCGTATTTCCTTTTCCTTTGATTTCATGTCTGTCTGTCTGATGAGTTCACGGTCTTCTCCTTCTGATTTGTGCTGCAGAGTACCTGAACCCTGTTGAGGAGAACCCGTTTGTATCCAGACGTAAAAACGGTGAGATCCACGCACTGGACAACCCGGGCTACCACAGCACGCCCAACAGTCAGCCCAAAGGAGAGGACGAGTACATCAACGAGCCCCTTTACCTCAACACCTTCCACAGTCCTGCTGAGCTGGGCCTGGAAGCCCTGAGAAGGAACGGCCTTCCCTTACCCAGCATGCCTCCGTCCTCCATCTCGGCCTCAACGCCAGGCTCCCACCTCCCGCTCACCGTTCAGACCAGTCTGCCCCACTACCCACTATCCTCGGCCCAGCCGTCTCCGGCCGGCCTGCCCTGCCTCCATGCTCCGGCAGCCCACATCCTCCACCCCCATAACGCCATGAAACCTGCAGGGCCGTCTGGAAATCCAGGTGGCTCCGTCCCTCCCAGCCAAACAGGAACTTCTGCTCCAGCCCCAGTGAGCCTATCAGGTTCCCTGTCCACCTCGGCCACCCTGGGCCACGGTAGCCTCCCAGCCTACCAGAGCTACACCACCTCCCACCCCGGCAGCCTGCTGAAGCATGGAGGGCATACGTCAGGGAAAGCCAGCGGGAAGAAGCTCAAGGTAACCTTTGACAATCCTGAATATTGGCAGCACAGCTTGCCTCCAAAGTCCTCCTTACAGGTGGCCCCTGACGGGGCCCAGGGAGGCCCCGCCAACGCCAAGCTTTTCTACAAGCAGAATGGACACATACGGCCCCCAGTGGCTGAAAACTCTGAGTACATGTCTGAATTTGCCCTGAAGTCCGGCACCGTTCTGCCGCCTCCACCCTACAGACAGAGAAACACTGTGGTCTAGATCATCCACCAGCTCTAGCCTCCTGCCACCCAGACACCATCAGTGGCGTCAAAGACCCGCCTGACTCTTTCCAGAGATTGCGCCACCTGCTGTAGCAACATCCAAAGGAGTTGGACAGGTACAACCAACTCAGACACCTTCCCTACATCCAGTCCATCTCTGTTTTTGTAGATAGAGACTATCTTCCAACGCATTGAGATGGCCATGGCAACAAAGATCAGGCAACGAAAGATGGAGGCACTCTGTGTTGTTGGCGCACAACTCTCAGACTTAAAAGGATCAAGCTCTGGGGACATGAACTCACTGCCAGCCACCTCAGTGTCACTTTTGTGAGAGAAACACAAGGTTTTCTGTTATTTTCCAGCAAAAATAAAACAAAGCCAGAAGATGAGCAGTAGATTCCGAAACAAGAAAAATTAGTCAGGTTTTGCAATGAAAAAATGCGAAATGTGGGAAACTGAGGCTTTAGTTTTTGGAGAGAGCAGCAGAATCAGACTTATCAGTCATATTCAGTGTTTTTGCCTTTCGGATTATACCGCGTGTTCTTGAATTTTCCATTGAATATGTGAAACCCATCTAATCCTACTGTTACTGTGATACTGTGATGGCCAGAACTACAGTGATCTCTTTTATTTGTAGTTCAACCACAAACTGTAAACTAATCGCCTAAAAATCTCCTGGGCAACAGCAGTTTTTTTTCCTTCTTCTTTTTGTTATAAACTTGGAGACTATGATCAATATAATCTAGGAACAAAAAAAAAGTACACTGTTATTACTTTTCTACACACTGGTTCCGGTGCGGAAAAGTTGCATTTTCGACACTGGTTTTCCATTCACACCGCAACGCTAACTTTGAGGAGTAAATGTTGTTATGGAAATTGCTGCATCCAGCCAAATTGTGTGTGAAGATCATCCAAAAAGGGTCGGAACTGAAAGTGGTGATCACAGGGCGAGAGAATGTCAGACATCTACTGGGAGGACGAGGGAAGGTTCCTACAAGCCGACTAATGAAGACCTCAAGGAATGAAGAAGGCAGCACCAGCAGAGCACAGACTACTTTTTAATGTGTGGATCTGGATTTACATCAGTGTGACGGGGTGTGTGCGTGTGTGTGTGTGTGTTTCAACAAGCTAGCCTGGCCCCTTTGAGAACGAGAGAAAAACAAGTTGCAGAAATCAGCCGCAGTGTAATTGACAGCTACCGATATCAACCAGCAGCAGGCCTAAACAAAGGCCTTTAGACGTTCGGCTAATGAGAAATCAAGGGTTAACTGAAGGCTCTTAGAGCGGGCCAACGGCAGCAAATCTCATGAAACATTTCAGAGTCCCTGCAAATCTGCTTGGTTGAGTTCAGGAACACGTGGTTTTACACTGGATCTGTTGACAAACCCTTACATGGATCAATTTGGTCATGAAATGTTGATGGAAGCCATGTTCTCTTCTGGAAGCCGTTTCATGAGTAACGTAGACTGCGTTACTCCTAGGACACCAATACCTTAAACTCTTTCAAGTGAACCTATCTTCACCAAAATGTTGTGGCTTCTTACCGGCTGTCGGGTGGTGTAGAGTTGCAGTTAGCTCTTTAGCTTTAGCCACATGACTGTCTATGTCTTTACTTTGCCACTTGAAGCTCTGTACACACTTAAAACACTCTGGTCACACCAGCACTTCCTCTTTACACGGATCAACATTAAAAATGTTGTGAGGTAAAAAGCCTAGGTGAACCTCGACACCGGTAACCAAACCACGCCCACTTCTTCTTTCCACTAGAACAGTTTGTTTTTTAATTACCAAAGTAATTTGACATTTTTGTACCGATAGAGCTTCCGTCTTCAGTTGGTGTCTGTAGGTTTATGTGCAGAGATAAGTTTCTCTACAAAGTGTCTGCTAAATTATACCTTATTAATATGACAACTTTGGTTTATTAAGCATAGTTATGATGATCACCAGTAGCATAAAGCCAAGAACCACAAAATTCCTCCAACTCCAATGTTCTTTATTGACGCATAACTTTTAACACCTAAAACACCAAGGACATTTACCTGTTAAGTATTTAATTTGCTTAATTTTGGTTTAATAAATGTATTAGTTTGACTGAACTCGGACTGGATGCCTTAAAAAAACCTTTATATAACCTCCTCCACACTTATTGGGAAAACATCTTGTGCATGATGCCATGCAGTCCAACGGGGTTCCTAGGGCCTTTGGAAGAGAACCTAGCCCACAGCACCACTGATCCTCCACCGTATTCTACAGTGAACATGAGGTGGAAATACTTTGTGCTTATTTTAGTTGTACGTTTGGCATAAGTAGTTGTGTAAAAAACTGAACTTTGTAATAGATAAAATGTTGCATTTTTCTAAAACCTTTCACCTTTAATAGGTGCGCTAGGAAATGTGGATGGTACTGCAGGTAACCTGTATCTGTATGGTTGTTTTTGCTTCTTTTTTTCCTAAAATAACGTTGGTCTCCCTCCCTCAGAAACTGTAATTTTTAAAAAAAATTATTCAGTATAGCCTCAGTCCAAAAACAAACCCGCTGAAACAGAGTAGTTTGATCAGAGCCGAAGTTGAACGTGGTGAAAGCTTCACATTTTCTGTTTTAAGCACACAATAAAAGCACCACAATTTTACCATATTAATTCAACTGCTGCCAAAATAACCCAACACAACGATTGTTAGGAACAATGACATTTTCACATTTGTTTTCCGTTTTGAAATGAAGACTAAAGCTAAAAGACCGATCAAATTTAGCTCTAGCATTTTGTTGAAAAGACTTTAAACCATAGACTTTCTTTTTCCACTGAAACGATGAAATGCTCCAACGACGCTATCCGTTTCGAAGCCATTCAGTCATTTTGGCTTCTGCTCTTCTCTGTTAGTGGCAGTGAAGACGATGCCTGGCGATTTGATTTCTCACGAGACACATGGTTATTCTGGCAGAAAACTACCTTAATAATAGACATAAAGAAAGAATGCTAAGCTAATATTTTGAAGCTAACAGATTCATACGCACATTTTACGTTATTGTAGTACCACAAGTCATTTGGTTGATTTATGTCGTTTATTTATGCGTCATTAAATGTGTCCCCGTGTATTGTTCAGAATACCTGTGAAAACAGAATTGATGAATCTTTCCTCTCAAGAAAACGGTCGTTACATTCGCCACTGATGCCTCTTCGGGCAAACGAAGAAAAACTTTGTTGGTGTTGAAAGTTTTTAAAACGGCTAACATTGCTCACTTTGTATTACTCGGCGTCAAAACTGCTTTTTCATGTGGTGGAAGACTGCATCTGAGCTATTTTCTTATTTACCTTACTTATATATTTGAGCACGTCTGAAAGGGTAAAAGCTGCGTGCGTTTTATTCACTTCCCCGGAGCGCTTTGATCAGAGACGCGGGTCGAAATTGTCTGTTTCCATCTTGTCCCACTGAAATATTCAACATGTTTTGCTGCTAGTTTAACGCTTAAGAAATCAAATGTTCAAGCGTGAGTTTGAGGAAAGTGAGGCGTTCAAGAGTTCAACGGGGGGGGGAGGAAAAAACACATTCGAAGGTGTTGCCTAAAAAAATGTTCTTGTTCCAATGTTGTTTTTTATGTTTAATATTACCAGATTACGAATAATTTATAAAGTAGTATCTTGTAGACACTTTTAGAACTCTTAATTGTATGAAAAAGAAACTGAATTTATAATCAAAGTAAACGATTTATTACATATTTCAGCTTATTTACACAGAGCAAAGGAAGCAACACTCAGTTCCCGGATTTTGAACTGAAAAAAAGAGACTACGAGTGCAAATGAAGACATGCTTAATTTCGTTTGCCCTTAGATAAACTTCAGGGAAAGGCAAAATATATAACAACACAGAATACATATAAAAAAATCATAGGAAAACAGCCTATATTAGACCAAGCAGATAACTTAATTGTAAAAACACAGTGGCTCTATTTTGACCCAATCCAGTTTTCATCGACGTGGTTTCCTTTTAGGAGCCCTGCTGGACTTTCAGCGTCGATGCAAAAGTTTTTATTTCTTTCTGTGAAGGAAATGGTTATTTTTGCTGCACTGATGACTCAACGTTTCAAATTTATCTTGCTTTGATCTGGGGCAGTGCTACCTGCTGCTATGGCCGAAGCATTTGGGTGACTCATAGCAACAATAACGGCCCTCAAACTGATGGGTTTTTTTTAGTCCAAGTCCACACATTCACGCGTCTTTTTTTTTTTTTTTTATGTAACTTTCTGTATGGCTTTGTATTTGGTTTTAGTTGCAAAAATCTCTTTTTGAAATATTTTTGAGCAGTTGGTTCCGTTGGCACAAAAAAAATGGGGAGCCCCAGAAGGCAACTTGATGTTTTTACAGGCAGATTTTTTTCTGTTCGGACAGATTTCTTTGTTATTTTAGAACATATCTGGCACAGATTGATGTTTCTTTTGGAAAACCTGGTTAGTACTGCTGGCATGGAAAACCGAAATGCGATCTGTTGTTTTCATGGATGGAGTTTTTTTTTTTTTGTTGTTTTTTTTCCAAAAGTTTTCTTCGGGCCTAATTTTTATATAGTGAATTTAATTTCATGTTCCTGTTTAAGCCACAGCTCAAAGGCACATCGCCTCGTTCCAAACAAAATAGCTTTTTAACACTCGCATAAATTGAGCCCTCACCAGTTTTGGCTGTTGCCATTAAAAACCTGAACACACGAAGGATGGAGACAAGTAACTTTTCCACTGTGCTATATGATAAATTAGCTAGGCCATTGACTACAAATAAACAAAAACCACAGGCCAGTATTGTCTTGAAATAGTAGTTTTTGTGGAAAAACACCACCTCTTTAGAGATGCTTGAACGTGTTTCTTACGAACCCAATTATGTATGTGTGAATTAGTTTAACGTTGCTTTCCAGGTGTTTGCCTAAAGAAGTCTTCACCAATAGTCACTTTAGCTAGCTACACATTTTTGTATCGACAAAGAACTACTGAAGTACCTGATAATACTTTTTATTTCTATAAAAAACAATGTACAAATGTATGTGTGAACTTGACAAATCCTAAGCTACACAAACGCTTGTTGTGTAGTTTGGCCTTGTGCTAGCATGCTAGCATGTACGTTTAGCGTCATGTTGATCCCCGCGTTGTACGAAGACCGCAGAGAAAGGCTACAAGCAAAAGAAAATTACTGCCAGATACCGAGGTAATTGTTGAAAATGCCGTGATATGAAACTTTGGTCATACTGCCCAGCTCTAAATTTAATGGGAGGAACATCTGTCACGTTTAAGCTGCTATATTGTGTAAAATCTGTATTCACAAAGTCACTGATATCGTTAACTTGGGCAAATCTTTTAAGGAAGGTCTAAATCAGTTTCTGCTTCAGGGATAGAAAAACAAAAACGGTGGTCATGTTATGTACATCACGTATTTTTTATCTTTTTAATATTTTTATCCGTTTTATCTGTCGACAGAAAACTGAAAGGCTGATATTCACTAGATTTCTTTTAAACCACTGTATTGCAGCACGTTAAGCGCTTATCCTTTTGTAAGCACATAAAGTGAAGCTATTGTACCTTTTCCTCCCATCTAAACGGATTTGTACTGTAAATACGAAAACTGGAAGACAAATATTTGCGTCGTCAAATGAACAGGAAGGCAAACAGCCGTGCTTGTTTATGAATTTAGCGGCACGATTTCCACGCGCACCAGTTTTAAATGGAGGCGATGAAGACCTGAAACTACGTAGGTCTCATGTTCTGAAATATTTTTTTCTTTTTTATTTGAGAAACAGTTCAACGTGCTACTTATATTTTATTAACTTTTTTGTGAGCTTGGACCATATTATTTAAATGAATTTGTACAGTAGGCGCGAAAGACAGTTTTAAAAAAAAAACCCAAGTGTGAACAAAATGTTTTATTTATTATTTATTTTTTATTTAATAGTCTAACCGTGTACTGTACGTGTGAAGGAGGTATAAATACTGATTTTTAAAATATTGTTTCACGCTACTGATCACCTGAAGCTACACAGCAAAGGTCATTTCTTGGCTGGTTTTCTTCCATTCAGAATAAAGCAGAGTTTGATTTGTTGTAAATAATGTTTGCTTAAAGTGGCTGAGAATAACCTTGACATTGTCCAGTGTACAACAAATTTAACAGATATTTCAGCAAGTTAGACAGCACAAACTGGGACTGAAATATTTCAAGAGATAACTGGGTGTGTGTGTGTGAGTGTGTGTGTGTTTTCTCCATGCCATCAAGGACGTAGTTCATCCACTGTACATTATTTAACATGTTTGTAAAAATCTAGCTCCAAACTTTTGATTTTTAATCGCACAATTTGTCACGTAAATGAAAGGTCATGCGCTCTTTTCCACAATAAAATACCAGATCAGTGAACCTGTACAGAATTTATCTACACACACTACCACAACAAATGTGAATAGTATTTTTCTAAAGCACTGTAATGGCCGACCTGGTGAATTTGTACATAAACGGGGAGGCGAAGCTCTGAATTTCCATCGGCCGTTTCTCCGACTCTGTTTTTTTCCCTCCTGCTTATCACTACTTGTACAAAAAGAGACGTACATATTTGCTTTCTGTGACTGTATCTTTGGACTGGTGGGGATTTGATTTTCAAAGTGCTTGTTGACCTTTTAATCATGTAAAACTGGGTCCGGTGGCCCTCCAGGCCTCAGTGACTGTCCTCATGGAGTTTTTGTTGTTGTTGTTGTTTTATGTAAACGCTCAAACTCTACAAAAGTGATGGAGGCAGGCTAATAAGTGTAATTTAATATTTCAGTTCATACCTGCCAGATTAACCCACCCATACTTACAAGCATATTTTCCTTTTATTTAGCACCATAACTGTGAAACCAGTGCTGCCAACTAACCTAGACAGTGCTACTTGCTCTGCTTAGTTTCTACTAAATATATTACTGAGCCAAGTCTAACTCCATCCTTTCCCTGAAAGGCAGAGCGCATCTTTCTCAACCACTTTGTTTCCCTTTTCATTTTTTTTTGCATGTTTTTAGAGGTGATGTAAAGGAGAGAAGCTTCTCGCCTTCGTCCTTCCACACTCTCTCCTCTTCTCAAGCGTCGTCATTGGTGACTATCTCTTCAAGTCCTTCGAAATCTCACACCCAAAGCTTTATATCAGAGTAATACCCTTCCTCTTGTTTGTTACATGAATCTGTCAAAAGTATATTTTTAATTTAATATAAATAAAGATTGATTCCGTATTGTTTGCGGTCATTTTTGGAGTGATTCTTTCCACGTGTGCTCAGATTTTGTAAACGATCAAATCTGGGGGTTTTTGGTTTTATTTTGGAGCAAAGTCTGTTTTGAAGAATAGAAAATATGCATCAACGGTATTTTCCTGCTTACAGATTTCTGTTGCACTTCCATCTTTCATCAAGCTAATGAGACAGAGATACAATACAAAGAGCAAACACTTTGTTTCTACGCAGGAAGCAGCTGTCTAAACCAATCCTTGGGTTTAAAAGAGTATTTGTCCTCTTCACCTAATGACTGGCAGGTTGCTTTTGGAGATTTGAGGAATTCTGGTAACTTTGGGAAGTGGAGTCTGGAGTTTCTTCATGATAAAGACAAAAGGTGTCCAGTTCTGGTTTGGGAGTTTATTAACAATATCCATGAATCAGCAATTGTTCCCGAGAAACCAATCAATCATTTAAATTCCTTTAGCTGGGAAACAAACCCAAGTGATCACCTCTCCACCACCGTGCATCATGGCTAGTAGGAGCTAATGGAGGCTGTGATTCATTTTTCAAATTTTGGCAGAAAATGTATGTTGTTTTGTGTTTTTTTCTTCTTCTTGGCCCTGACGTTCAGTTTCCTCCCGATGTTGATCTCAAGAGAAGCCGCAGTCCGGGTTCAAGCTTCCCCCGTCTGACGCGCCGACGTTCACGCTTCAATAATAAAACCCAACAGATGTCGTCTGCGATCAAACGCCACGCCACGGCCTGCTTCCTGTGACCCGACGCCTTCAGATCGGCGCCGCGGAAACGTCGGGCCGGGGACGGGATGTTGATGCTTTGATGCTCAGAAGGACGAGCAGATGAAGACCGAGCGCATCAAACGGTCTGCGGCGGAGGACGAGTTTTGGCCTCAGCCCGGCGTTTTGCTCTCGTTTTCCTCCTGCCCCCTGCTGCGCTTAATCCACTGTTTACCCAAGCGTCGGTTACGTAAACTGGCAACGGCAACATCGTTTGCTATGCAGCGCTCCTTCAGCACTGCTTGGCTTTCATTTCCATCATAAATAATACAAAACTGTCCAGTGGCAGAATACGAGCTTTCTGAAGTCGCTGCTATTAATACTAATAAGGCAACGGCTTGCTTAAAGTAAACACTGTTTATGAACAGAAGCCCCCCTCCCCTCACTTTCTTCTCCTTTTTATCCCCTCTGTTCATCTCCTCAGAGCACTGAGACTCAATTAGCAAGCACATCTAGTTCCACCACAGTAATGTAGGATAGGAGGGGGTGTTCTGCTGCACTGGGACTCCATTTCAACTTGTTCCCGCTGTATGTCTTTACAGCACATTCCACATCTATATAAGGTCTGAAGATGAGAGAGACATTTTCTTTCCAGAAATGGCTTATTCAGAAGCTCCGCCTTGCTGGGTTTACAGTTTGCGCTTTCTACTTACTGCTGATGTTGTGACCTACGAAGCCAGCGGGTTGGAGTTGGACTTTGTTTTTGGGGGCGTAGAATAAAAACAGCATTTATTGTCATGCAAGGGGGAAATGTACTAATTTAATAAGAATTTTAATTTTAAGATTGTTGGATTTCTGCTTGTGTAAAAAACTGGAAGTGGACCCCCGGTTTGGGACGACGGCCCACTCAGTGGAAGCCATCTTAGCGCTACCATAAAAGCTAACATCTTCTGTCTTATCTCCATATGTCTCTTCTTGGGACACATAACATTTACTGTTTTTTCTCCATATGTCACTTTATGGAACATATGGAGATAAGACAGTAGATGTTAGCTTTATTGGCTAGCGTTAAGATGGCTTTTGGCTTTCACTGGCAAAAGATTAGTTACGGAAAAGTCAGAAATGAGACGTCATGGTTTCATTTTCTTCACACAAACCCGTCTGTACACTTCTGAGATCTACTGCGTTCACTGGCAGCGATACTTATTGGAAGTCATTTCTCACTTCCAGGCGTTTTATGATGCTTTGCATTTAACACTAATCTGACATGATTGCTCTAACACAATGTTCTTTTTAATTTCAGACTGTATATTTACACTGTAATAATGTTGAACACCCTCCCGGTGTTGCGTAATGCGCAATTAAATACAGAATGTGCCCGCTGCCATGTCTGGGTAATGTGGTTAAAGATATGAAGCATAAATCATAGTTATCTCCCAGCAGGGGGCCGCATTCCCCTCTGTTGTGCACATTTTATCATGCAGTTTGTTGGATTTTAAAGCACGAGGTGGTGGAGCGTTTTGTAAAAACGCCGGGATTACTTCCGCTAGGAAGCTTGTAGTCAATAGTCGTTTACTGTAATCTCTTAGAAAATATTCAATATTCAGTCAATAGTTCACTAATTTGATGTTAGTACAACCAAGGCAGCGGAATAAATTAGCATCTTGATTTTCAGAGAGTGCCGACTCCAGCGTTCTCCCGCTGACTTGACGAGAACTTGCTCCTCCTCCTCCAGCTCTGGCCTGAGGCCGGCGCTGCAAGACGAGAGACCCGGTGAGACCCGTCTGAGGCCAGCCGGGGGACGGCGCCGGCCCCGCTCCGCGGCCCGGGGTTACTGTGTGGAAGAGGAAGAAAACAAGGGAGGAACGCTGACTTTGCCACGCAGCATAGCAATCAGAGTTGAGATGGCGGCTGAGGAAGAGGAGAGGCCAAACTGAGGTAAAGGTTGGACACAACAGCCTGAGGCAGAGCGCAGCTCACTATCACCTCTGTGAGGGCTGATAGAGCTGCTGCTCTAAGTCCTAACAATACTGATAAAATGAATGCTTGTCTATAGAATTATACAGTCATTAGGCAGCTGAGTCTGCATAAGTGCTGCCATGACGACGATGAAATCTCTAAACTGTCTTTAGGTTTATTGGCTAATCACAGTTTAAGCTGAATAGAACCGACATTGCGAGGATATGATCCAAGTTCAACTCTATATCCTGCTTTCAATAAGTTGTCTCAAAATTAATCTTCCCTCTAAATTATCTTCTTCATAGAATTATGCAATCAATGCGCAGCTGATATTTCCAAATCAGGTGGAAATACGGCACACGGTTGGACCAAGCAACAGCTGAGTCGGGAGATCTGCTCCAATAGTTCTGAGAAGAGATAATTGCCTTGAACAAACAAGGGAAGGGAGGAAAACCGATATTAGAGGCCCAGATTGTCTAGATATGATGCAGGAAACATCCTTCAGGAAATGGTGACAGGAACTTTTTGGACCTCTACGTCCGCCTAGGTTTCAGAGGAAGTCCTGGGAGATACTGCGGTGGCCATCATGGTCGCCAGGTTGGTTGTTATGAAGGGTTGACTCATTCTGAGATTATCAAAGGGATTAAAAATTGAATTTTATGTTTAATTTGGGGAGAAAAAAAACACTTGCCATATCAGCTGTGTGTTATATTAACTGTTGCACAGCTTCGTAGAACAGCACTTTAGAAAAGTGGCAGTTTCCAAAATCTGTATAGTGATTTCCAGGCTAAGCCTCCCAAGTAGCCATGTTTTTCTTTCTGTTTTAGTGCTTTAACTCTTTATTTTAGGTTTGCTCAGTAGTTTGTTGTTGGTAAGCAGCTTCTGGCTGTGATTGGGGCTCAACCTCATCCATATATCTGTCAGAAAAGAAAGTTGGTCAAATCTTTTTGACTTCTGTTTAAACAGTAAATGTTAGTGTTGATGTTTTTTTTGCTTCTGGTGGAAGATTTACTTTCATTTCTTTCTGGTGGAAGATTTCCTTTCATTTCTTGGTACACATCGTCATAGAGACGTTTTCGTCTTTTCTGACCTCAACGACAAAAACCTCCACAGGAAGACCAGCCAGAGGACAGAGAGATATGGAGGCCCACAAAGCTTCTCTATCCTCTAAACTCAATCTTTTCCCTTTCTTCATCACAAAACTACACTTCCAGAAATTTTACTCAGATTTTCTTTAAATATACGGTCATACCCGTCTGTTCTTTTTTGCACGTCAGCAGTAGAGGTCTAGAAATAGCAAACGAGGCGGGGAGGACAATTAAAGGTGTGTGTGATTCCTGACAAGGCGAGATTATTACGTAACTCCACAGATTCTACGGTTTCTTCCTGAACGGTTTCTGTTTGCGAGGGCGCCAACCCTCCACCTGCCCACTCCATCACACGGCGCTCTGGGTAACAGCATCAGCTAAAGAACAGGGAGGCCTGGAGACGTCCAGATGGCGTGTAGCTCCTCTGCAATTTGTCAAAGAATACGATTGCTGAGCAGTGTAAGAAATTAAGCGAATCCAGGCAGAAAGTGCTCGCGAGGTGACGGGGTGTCGTTTCAGTTTAGGCCTCAGACTCGCTAGAAAGTCTGGTTTGACTTTACCTCTGTTTGACATTAGACTGCAAAGCACTTTTGAGATGCACAAAGAGAAAAGGCTCCTTCTGTTTCGCCCTTTAAGTCTGGGGACTTTGATGTGGCCGTACGGAGTCGAGAAGGCAGTCTGCCGCCGCCGCCGCCGCCGCTGCCTACCTGCCTCCGCTTTCATCCAGGAGTAAGCCTGTTAGCCTGCAGAGAGACATAAACCACAAACACCAGAAAGTCACAGTAAAGTTACGCTTTAATGACCACATGTGCAGAGGGCAATACTTTAGTGTGCTAGAACATACAGAAAGAAAGTACACCCTCTAGTACAAAGTACACTTGAAGTCAGTTAATTTAAATATAACACCTAAATCTAAATATAACACACATTTGTTATGTCATCTTCCACACTTTACAAGATATTATGCTGCTTTTGCAGGTCATTGCTGTTGTTTTCATATTGTGACATCCACAGACAACCTCTTGACCTCTGAACTAAGTCAGTTACCGTCTTTTCTGGCCTATAGGCCACATGTTTTTTCATAATTTGGCTGGTTGGTCTTATAGTCTGGAGCGACTTATTGTCCAAAAAATACAGCACACGTCATTTTATAATATAATCTTGTCATCGAGGTTCTGTCTGATTTCTGGTATGTGTATTACCAAATTCTCATTTAAACTAGATAATTACGTGTATGTTTTTGAACTTGGTTCCCCATTTTATACTCAGTCGGTATACTTTTTGTGTCGTTGTTTTTGTCTTTAAGGCAAACCTACAGTTTCCCTCACACTGGGTCGTTATGCATTTCTGTATCTTTTTAAAAATAAGTCATCAGATGCTGCTGTCTGTCCAGGCGTTATGTTGACTTGCATAATTTAGTTCTTAAACTGTGGAACTGTCATTTTTTTCTATCTTTTAGTCCTCACTTTATCACATAATAATAATAATAATAATAATAATGTACTTATTGTTTTTGTGCCTTGCTGTTGTATAAATACACCTGTTTACTGCCATAACTTCTCCTTTTGCAGAGCTGCTCACACTGATGATGATCATCTAACCATCTGCATTCCATCAGCAGCTCTCTATTGTTTAACTTTTTCTTTCCTTTTTTATTTTTTACAAACCAACTGTCCTATTTTTTCAGATTTTTAATGTCCCAACATCAAGAACCTTTGAACTGAAAGCGCGTCTATCTTTTTTCTTTTCTTTTTTTCCCCTCCAACCACGACTATAGATGGGGGATATTAAAAAGGCGCCTCATAAGTATGTATGTGTGTGTTTGTGAAATGCGGCGGCGTGTTTGTCCTAGCAGCCCCGCGGTGACTGAGTGTCTCTAATTGAGTGTGCTGCCTGCTCAGACAGGAGGTCTCAGACAGTGTTGACATTCAGGCAGTGGAAGGCCACCATTGGGGATGACAGCTGATCATTCTTCCAGCCAGCAGCCTAATTACACAGAGATGGAGAGAGGCATAAACACACTCACACACACACACACACACACACGGGGAGAAAAGGGCTTTTTTTTTTTTTTTTTTAACAACAAACAGGTTCCGGTGGCTTCCAATCAAGCCTCCTGTCTTGCTGTTTCATCCATTCATAATGGCCGCCCCCTCCGGTGGTTCAAACAGCAGCCAACACCCCCACCGGCTTCCTGCTCTCAGACTAAACTCCTGCGACCGCGCTGCCGCCCCCAGCTCTCCGGCCTGGCAGCTCTTTTTACCAATTACACTAAAGTCCTCCACTGCTGCGTGAGAGTCGAGTGGAGCTTCGGCCTTCCCCTCTCCGATCCGTACCCAGACGTTTTTTGATGTATGGAGTCAATCAAACTTGGCTGGACGGTGTTGCGATCGCCTCAGGATATTGGTGAGCTAGCTCTGCGCTCGCCCAGATGATAAACTCTTCATGTGTCCACGGGCTTCTGTGAAGCAATAACAACATCCCTGGCCTTCCTCGCGCTACGCTCTCCATTTCAGCCGAAGCTTCAACCACCTGCAGTCAGACGGAGCAAAGACCTCCGAGGAATGGGAATGAATTTGGACGGCCAGCTGTGAACAGAAGCCAGTGAGCAATTAGGCAACGTTTAGGTCTTGATTAGCATCACAAACACATCTCCCGTCTTTCCCAAACTGCCTCAATTCTCTTTGGATATTTCTGATTCTTGTTGCAGGCGTCATTATTAGAACTTCCTTGTTTCAGCATTAAAGCGGATGTAGTCAGGTTGCTCCTAACAGTGAGTCGGAACGTTAACACAGAGGAGTTCAATTCGAGACTTCGTAAGCAGCATGCGTCTTTTCCTGAATCACCCAAGGCAACGTCCGAAGTCCAAAATGTCGTAGTATGAATCAGGAGTCTGAATTTGAACTCGTAACGGCTGCCTCTCCATCATTTTCTTTATTCGCATTTTGAAGTATCAGAAAAGGTTGATGGAAACGGTAAAATTTTAAATAATGCTCGCTTACGGTGGCTTAGTTAAAGAGTTTATTCGCTAAAGAAGAGATGGAAACACATTTGCCGAATCAGTTTTGACGCTCACACCTACTGGTGGGTCTGTGTCTTACCAGAGGCACAATCTCGGAAAAATGTCTTAAGTCCAGATGTGGTCCTCCTAGTTAGCTTACCTCCTGTTTACGACAGTCATGCATGGCATCAATATCCTCCCTATTGTTCTGCTGTCTCACAAACACACAGCTCTGTCAGAAACAACCAATCAGAATCAAGATGGGGGTCTTAGCATTGTTAATCATCCTTGTCTAGGAGCTGCTCACAGCCTCCCCCTCGCTGTCTGCTATGCTACGGCTCACCCGTCAGCAGATCCTGTTGGTCACCAATGATGGCAGATAAACAGTTATCCTGGACTGGTAAGTTGTTTCTCTGCCATTAGCACATTTAGGTGGCCGTACATGAGGGTGATTGACAACGCTAAGACCCTCGTCCTGGCTCCGATCGGTTGTTTTTGGTTGCTAGTCGTGCATTTCTTCAGACAGCAGAAGTAGCTCGAGGAGGAGGTGGAGGAGACCGATGTTTTCACAGATTATCTGTCTCAGATTACACCGTGTCGACATGGTGACTGTTTTAACAAATAATTAAATAAGAAGAAGTTACATACTGCTGCTGTAACGCTTTGAGTTGAGTAACTCCTAAAATAAACATGTAAAACTAATCGTAAAAATATTTCACTGCTTGTACTTTTGTTTATGTCTTTTCAAAGCATAAGAACCATCAGGATGTTTTTCTATTTTCTCTCTCCGTTTTGCATAAAAACCCGTCATCTTCAACAGGTGGATCAAATTTTACGTATTACGCTCTGATATCTGTATGATTCCACTTAAGATTCATGAGTGTTTAATGAGTGTCTAGCGGGTGGGGCAGTGCTCCTGACCTAGTCATACATCACAAGGGGGGGCTGCGGCGTGACAGCGAGGTGACTGTCGGCCCTTTTGTAAATACGCGCTTGATCACACGCAAAAACTTTGGACAAAGTAGACGCTAATATCTCTGTCACGGGAACGTCGGCGTCGTCCTGTGAGCCTTCACCATGCTTGTCAAGTGCTTGAGCGGCCCAATCTCTCAACTGCCATCCACTCGGACGAAGTGACACGCAGCCAAACCAAACAGACATAAAGACGGAGCGGAAAGCATCACTATGCAGCTCATCTGTGCAGTTTGTCCTGACCTGTCTGCGGTCCTCTCCTCCACGCCGATTCTAATGAGTTCCCGTGGGAGGAGACTTAGGCGGCCAGCGTCCCGATGATGCTGACGGCAGAGGGACCAACACAAACCTTGGCATGCAAATACAAACTTGTTAAGGCAGCAGCAAAAAGGAAAATCCTGTTTGGGCCTCCTAATGTAAATTAATTCTGGCACATTTATCCAAAAAGCCTTGAAAAACTAAGCATGTAAGCAAAAACTTGTCTCTAATGTGCCTGGAAAGATCAGATATTACAACGTTCTGTACAAAACCTACATTGGCACAGAGTGTTCAGTTTGGGGATATCTTTATACCTGGCTGCCGATTAAATGACCAACGACCGAATTAAACTCAAGCTGAGGTTAAACACTCTTGTGGTACAGTTTTGTAAGTTGCCATGAAAATGTATCCTACCAGGATGCTAGTGGAAGTTGCATCTATCCATCCTTTGTATTTTCTAGGTTGCATCAGTAACATTCCCCCAATCACATGACATTCCCAGGCCAGAAGAGATATCTGTCATTCAGATATACATAAAAATAGAATGAAATGTACATGTTGTATGATGTTTGATATTATGTACATTATGTACAAAAACATTTTTCAGTTATTAAGTTGTGGTACCCTCAGTGATGTGTGGTTGGGAGGCAAACGTCATTTATTTTTCTTAATATCTCAGTGGTTCTGTGTTTTTACTATATTTATATGTTTATTGACATACCTACTTATTATTTTATTCAGCTACTTGACTTGCGTTTGAGAGTTGCTATTTTTTTTCAATTTTGTTGAGCTTTGTTTCTTGCACAAAAGGAAATCTGAAAATGAGTGCTAATTCTTAGAGAAAATCAGTTTGTTCATGTTACTTTTTTTTAATTCATTTTTTGTATTATTGGTAATATTAAAAAATTTTGTGGTCAAAATTGCTAAATTTACTCATTTCCTGTTGAAATGCATGGAAGAAATCCAGGGTGAGTCAGTGCAGTGCTGTGCTACACCTCTGGGGGCGCTGTGTCACACAGTGAATGAAACAGGCAGTTGGGGCATGCAGATTGTTGTTCTCTCAATATCGTCAATGTTGTACATATGCTGACGTTCCACAGTTTACCTAATATATTTAATGAATATGTGTGACATATTTAGTCTTTCTTATTGGCCATAAATGTGCAGTGAAGATACATAGTGTGAGGCAGAAAGTACAATGCGTTACTGATAGGGGGCAGTGCAGAGCTCCATAGACACAACGAGCAACAGTTGCTCTTCTTCTACACATTGAACAGACTGAAATGACATTTTTTCTTAAATTGTGGCTTACTTTTTATTTGTTCTGTACCTGATCTCTGAATATAAATTGAAGAATAACCCGTTTTTCCCTGCAGTGGATAATTATTGCTGTGAATTTACACTAAATTGCATTATTTGATTAGAAATTGCCCATTACCTTCGCACATTAAACAGAAAAAAAGTTCAACTTTAATCCAAACAAAGTACATTTATTCAAAGTTTCCAAATGTAAACACTAATGTGACGTACAGTTGTTAAAGTCATATTCTGTCTTTGCAAGTGACTTTTTTTAAACCTTTATTTATCTACGGTTTGCTGCACTGATATCAAAGGTTACATGGTAAGAAGGCTGATCAAGTATTGTCTCTGCTAGACAAGCTCATTAATGTGTCACAATTCATTATCAAAGCCTTGTCCTCACCTTGTCAGGTGGCTAATGGGAATATCAATCATAGGCCTCCCCATCACGACCCTTCTAACAACGCTGCTTCGCTCCTTGCCTCCGTTCGCTTCTCATCCCGAAAATATCGCTTGTCCCAAACAGATCTGTCTGGAACAAATGTCAAACACAATTCTTCTCGGGAGTAAACATCAGCAAACATGTCGACAAGGTGACTCATGGTAGTGCGACACAAATTTTACACAGGATAACTGCTGTGTTTAGGGTTTGACTTTCCATTGACAGCTGATAAGTTTTACTTTAAGAGTAAAATATCTTTAAAGAAAAGAAAAGCAATAGAGCTGCGGAAATGGAAGATTTGGAACGCCTGGACAAAAATGTCAGTCCTGAGTAAATACGAAACAAACATTTAAAATGGCAGTTTTTGTGAAAGAATATATTATATACAGTACAGAAAAAAAAAATTTGGACACACCTTCTAATTCAATGGGTTTTCTTTATTTTCTTGACTATTTATAAGGCAAGAAATCCCCCTTATTAACCTGACAGGGCAGGTTGACCTATGAAGTGAAAACCATTTCAGGTGACGACCTCTTGAAGCTCATCAAGAAAATGTAGAGTGTGTGCAAAGCAGTAATCACAGCTAAAGGTTGCTACTTTGAAGAAACTAGAATATAAGGGGTATTTTCAGTTGTTTTACACTTTTTTGTTTAGTGCATATTTCCACATGTGTTATTCATAGTTTTGATGCCTTCAGTGTGAATCTACAATGTCAATAGTCATGAAAATAAAGGAAACTCATTGAATTAAAAGGTGTGTCCAAACCTTTGGTCTGTACTGTATATATGTATTTTTTTAAATTAAAAGACTCAGTCTAAAGACCCTTCTACACAGAGACCAACACGGTCAATTTTGGTAAACGATTAAGAAAAAATGTGTACTGTAACTCTGCCACAGAATGGATGGTGGCATGTTTTTTTGTTGTTTTTTTTACCTATTTTGTTTGTTTTATCTTTTTACAACAGGCCTTTTTTCTGTCTGGAATAAAGATATGACGACGATGATGATGATGAAAAAACCTTTGCAGATACACCTAAAATCATCTGTGTCTGGGTAGGGCCTAAAAATCCATGTATATTCATGGAAATACCTAAACATACCTGTCAAGTCTCTCGTCTCCCGTTTTGGCCGGGAAGCTAGCGTTTTATTCCTCCCTTTCCCGCCGTCCTCCCCTATTAGTATTTTCTCATAAATATCCCATATTATGGCAGCAACGCTCCATACCCAACCTACTCCCCTCTCCTGTTAGCGCTAGTTACTACTCCCCCGTATTGTATTTCTCTATTTGGCGCTAAAGGTATTTAATTTCATGTTAAAGTTTTAGCGAAATCATTGCCATGATAAAGAATCTGTTGTTGGTTTGGTAGTTCCGTTGAATGTGAGTTATTTGAAACGCTAAGTTGAATTAGTGTTTACAGAAAATGTCCTGGAGGCAGCTACTTAAAGGCTGAATGTGCCTCAGTAATTAATAATGGGTAATTATAGCAGCACGTTGCATTATTTGTATTGTAATAATTCCCTCAACACAGCCAGTTAAGCACTTCTAACCTGTGAAGCTCTGCTCCTTCTTTCCTGCTGGATTATTTGAACATTACGCAGAATCCTTTTAGCTTGATGGAAAACAAAAGCGGAAGCCGTGAAAGAAGCCTGACTAAATGAAGAGGTTTAAAGAGTAGCCTAGATTCCCAAACAGTTTATTCTGTTTTCTCAGTTTTTTTTTTTTGTTTTTTTCCCCCCACTTTCGGGGTAAAAGGAGTTCATCGACGTGGACAGCTCGATGGACGGCGATGCCTCCGAAGCTCCCGCTCTCAAATTGCCTGTAATTTCATTCTTGAGTGTAAATATGTGTTTCTTGTCAGGTGCGTGGTGGCGAGAAGAAGAAAAAGAGGGGAGAGGGGAGAAAAACAGGCACGCAGACAGCTCTGACAAGCAATTACACGGCAGCTTGTTTAGGAAGACAGGCTGGGATGAGCTCGGGTCCTCCGGCAGGGCAGATGACTGTACGAGACAATGACCAGAGGGAGAGCCTCTGCTGCAGAGAAAGCCTCAGGCTATGGACTTTTAGTTATTGTAATTCCTATCCTAGATATTGAGAATATCTCGAGTGATTGGGAAAGCTTATCTGTCACAGTTCATAAGGGGAAAAAAAGTCCTCATCTTTCTGAAACTCTGAGATAAGACAGCACTATTCGGGGTCCGCATGCTCTTCAAAACAGATGTTTATATGACTGCATGGCCACATTTCTGAATGTTTTATTGCTTTTAAATTTTCCAACACTCATTGTTCTCCAGTACTAAGAAAGTTTGAAGACATTCATAAAATTTTTGTTTATGAGCTTAGATGCCAAACGACCAGTAAGGTGCTTACAAATGGAGGAAACTCCCAGTTTGGTTAGGAGTATGTGGGTGAATATGTAATAACTTTTTTTTTTCTAGGAAGACTGAGTATCCTTCCAGAAAAGAAGCAACTGATTGTATTTTATCTTTAGTTCTAAGAATTTGAAAAAAATACACCTATAACAAATGATAGTCCATTTTATCCTCACTTTCTTAAAGCCTGATATCAGGGTGAAAACAAGTTTTCCTCGGGTTAGCTGAGACAATTTAAGAAATAAGCTATTTGTTAGTTTTAAGAACAACAAACTTTAGAAACAGTCTGATAAAAACTTTACCATCATGGAGACTTGCAATTTTAAACATAGCAAAGAGGTAGTTTGAAATTAGCTTTGGAAACAGGTTTGCTTTAAGACAAGATATCTCTATCTTGAGCCAAACGTTAGCAAGCACGCTTCTTTAAGGCAAGTTAGCTTAAAGACAAGCTAGCATAAATTCAGCCTGTAACAAGCTGAGGAACAAGTTAGCTTTGCAGAGCATTACAATGGTGATTAAATTTAGCTTGTAACAAGGAAAACAACTTGGCTTTTTCAAAACAAAAAAACTGAATAACAAGCTAGCCTGTTGGCTTCTAGCTAGCCTCCACCAATGACGTACAAGATTACTAACAGTGATAGTTTTGATCGTCTCTCTACTGATCAGCAGATCTTGTAACTAATATAATCTTTTAGTTTGTCAATATGTGACAGTAAGAAAAGGCACACAGTGGTCACTATTTATTATCTGTCCAAAGAGACTAGCAGAGTTTATGCTGCCATATTTGTTTTGTATGCTAATTTCTAGTCAATCAATGTATAAATTTCTGCCTCCATTGTTTTGGAGCCTTAAATAGACTAGCAAGCAAAACAGAAACATATCGAAGTAAAAACAAGAAATATTCTTTAGACTCAAACAGCTTTGACACTTTGCTTGGTCAGGTGATTTGCACGTCTACAACCCAACAGATTTTAACGGACTCCTATTTTGAACCAAAAAAAAAAAAAGTCAAAAACCGGATCAGACTAAAGTTTTCCCTGCAGGTTAGACGTCTGATTTAGCACTTCTCCAGGGTTAAAACCTTCACAGCCGCGCTGTCATCAAAGCTCACATCACTTGAACAGACTGCAGCAGTGCAGCAGAGCATGCTGGCAGTGGTTACATCGGATACATAACCTTCCCACGGTGCACACATATGTGAACGTCAGGGTGGGTGGCTGGGGAGCAGGCTCTGACAGATTGGCGGCCCTTTCTCAGCTGTCTGGGGTCGTGATCCGGGAAGTGTCCCCTCGGCAGGGGGTCCCAGGGCAATCTGAGGTGGCTCTGTCGGGGACAGTACAGCCAGTACATTCTCTGATCCTCCATTAGCTTGATTAATGACCTAATTACTGGCAGTAAACAGCAGCAGCAGATGCAAGGCAGAGAGGTAGGTGAGAGTAGTGAATTCCTCAGCTTTTCTTATTGTTTTCTTCTGTTTCAGCCTCTACCTTTCACCTTTCTGGAGGTTTTGTTTTGTTTCGCCTCGGGCGGCGTTGCACACATCTAAATCTGAGCGGTGCTGAAAGCCGAGCTGCTCCACTGGAATCATTTCAAAAACATCACAGATTTTTTTTTTTTTTTTTTTTTTAAAGCATCTTCTGTGTGTTTTTCTTACATCCAAATGATTTAAGAGGACAGTGGTGGCCAGACGTTCATATACACCCACGGCCATTCATTCTGGACTTCTAAGAGCTGTTCTTTATTCAAGATGCAAAAGGTTATAAATTCACATTCAGACTCAGATATCCACATACAACCATGATGTGATTTGGTTAAATGTCTCTTAGCAGTTTCGGGTGTAATTCTGGCGTAATGTTTGACTACTTTTCTCGGCAGAATGTGTGGATATTTATTCAGGCCAAGTCCACACATTGCTGCATATCTGGGAAAACTAATATATAATACATTTTTATGTGTTTTAGCTTTTTATCTACACAAAAACTCAGTTTAATATCATTAAAAACAATTATAAGTATTTATAAAAACTAACGAAGGTAGAGATTTAGTGAAACTGTATTTGTATTTGCGTGTTCACTAAAAATGGAGATTTTCCAATGGACAAACATAGTTGCTTTGATATTGACATATCCTTGTGCTTTAATTACTTTATATCCTTACACGCTATTAAAACGTATTTGAACTTTTATATCTATCCACACAAATGAACCTCCTGACTCCATGTTTAATTCCTGGCAGAATTAAACATTGAATCAATCTGATTGGCAGACAGGTTTTAGCTTTTCCCTACACTGCCCCCTATGGGCTTGGCATTTTTAAAACAATGCTCATTTGTGTAAATGAAAACTTCTCTGAAACTGATCGTGTGTGTATGATATTTTTGTAATCAATGTGAAGAAGACATTTGTTTTTATAAAGACCTGGCTACATGTGGACAAGATCTGTGATTGTCAGTAAGCTAAAAGATACCAAAAGGCAGGAAATCAGATTATAGCATGTGTTTAGCTAATTAAGCTAACTACCACATTAGCTTCAGCCAGTCTGATCTCATCATTGTTATTGATATGCCTGTATTCAATGTGGCAAATACCAGCAAATTTGTATGAAATCTATTCTTCTCTCCTTGTTTACCATTTATTAAAAATAAAAAATGTTTTTTTTAGTCTAGAGAAATTGTAAATAGAAATTGTCAAGTGTTTACACTAAAGTTACTGTATTTCTGAACAGAATAAGGTGAGTTGGTTCAGCTGATTAAAATAATACCATCCATTTGTCTGTGACCTGTCTGAGTCCAACCCTCTGGGGACACCCTGGACATATCGTCAGTCCACCACCCACTGGTGGACTGACGACATGAGAACAGATTCAGGACGGACTTAGAAGAACCCGACATAAGACATATAGCAGACATTGCCAAAGGCACTCGCAGATAAACAGACCTTGTTGAAGGGAAGGCCTCGCTTTCTTTCTGACGGTGTCATCATTCAGTATCAGGAAGTCTGCTGCAACAGAAGACTTTCTGTTCTGTCCACACATACGTGGCATTCCACATCGGAACATCAGTGATTCGCAGCTCTCCACTCCCTCGCGGGTTGAATTGCGAGTGGGAGTTCTCTGTGGACCTGTGGGTCATTGTCCTCCATGTTTCAGGTGGAAATCGACATTGTGTCTTGACGAGGAGACGTTGCTGCTGCTTCAGAAAAAGCTGCGCTGAAAACAAAAGAAAAACTCTTTGATACACCAGTTTACGTTTTGACAGCGTAACGGAGAAAAGGGCCGACAGACATAATATTGTAAATGAAGTCACTTTTCAGTACAATATATATGCAGATTTTGCTTGGGAATTCGAAATCGGCCAACATCACACTGCATTTTAAAAACTATGTAGCTTTCAATACCAAAGTAGCATATATCAATGTGAAGAATGTTGGCACTTCTATCCAAAGAAATGTCCAGTCATTTTCATCTGGAAAAAAAATTTAAACACCAAAAATTCTGTTTGTTTTAGTCAGCAAATGAAAAAAGACGAATAAAAATCTCAATAAAATGGGATTTGATGCCATTTTCAGGATTTTGGAGACTTCTTCTAGCATCTTGCGGTTTGATTTCAGGGTGGACGTCCTTGGACCAAAAGGCCAGGGGTTCCCAGACTTTAAAGTTTTTGTCATTTTCTTTCTTAGGGCTTCAGATCACTTCAACAGTCAGGAGCTCTTACTAAACACTAAATGTTGAAGGATGTTGCCTATTTTAACATCACCTTCAAACTAGTCTCTTCTATCTTCACTGCGGAAATCTGAGGTGCTAACCTGAACTTTAGTTTAACTATTTATCTAGAAAAATAGATAAATACAGAGATGGTGGGTAACTTGTCATTTTTAATGACTGGTAAGTCCTCAAATGTGAATCCAACGATTTTAAAAAGAGAGCATTTTTAAACGAATTCAGGAACCCGATGCTGACATTATACTTCAAAAGAATCCGGTGTAAATCCTGCAAATTGTTTCTTTTTATTTACTCAGAGCTGCTTATGAAACGAGCCCCTCAGTTTACCCCCAGAGTAAGGCTGTCTGGTGCCGCCCGGACCTCCAGGTGGGCGGCGTGGCCCGCTCCTCCCCCTCGCCCTCCCGTACCGCGGTGGGTTGAGAGCGCCGCGAGGCCTCTGCTCCCCTCCGCCGAGCCAGGCGGGGATTCGGGCCTTCATCCTCCTCCGCACCAGTCTGAAATGCAGCCAAGTTCAGCGAGGCAGACGCGACCCGTTCCTCCGCAGCGCTTACAAGTAGCTCTGAGGCAGCTTTCGGCGCCACCACGTTCAGGAAAATTAAGGTTTTTTTTTTTTTTTTGTGCGCAACATGACCGGAAAATTTCATTCGCTGTGCTGCAGTAACCCTCCAAGTTTACCAGGTTGTAAATACGTTTGTTGCCAAAAAAAAAAAAAAAATCTTCACAGGGTCTCCGTTATAGCTTTCCCGGGAGTTTACCCAAAACCGTTTTTTAAAAAAAAAAAAAATTATTTATTTATTTAAATTAAAACCAAAGTTTCTTTTTACGCCATCAGTATTTACTCTCGCTGCTCCACAAATCATAAGTCGTTATGCTCTCGGTTTTATTTGAATTGCGTCTCACGACATCGCTGCTGATGCTCGTCTTCAAATGTCTTTTGCTCGTTTCTAATAACACATGTATAAAATGAGACGCTCATATATTGTTTTCATCGATTCTGTCTTGTAACGGAGCCCTGCTTCATAATTGGATTGTAAGATCGGGCACAAAAGCCTTCATTTCTCCAATAAAGCCAGAGACTTTATTGCAAAGAGGTGGAAATTTATGTCCAATTTGACGTTTGGTGGAATGAGCAACAGAAAAGCTGGCGTGTTATCTGCCCTGATTGGGAAATATACAGCAAAATGCATAAGCAATTCACATGTAAATGTTTTACTCTTCTCCATTGACTCGCATTTAATTCAACCCTACTTAGTAGATTTAATATTAAATTACATTCATGGAGTTTAAAGGCCTATTGTCATGTACATAACCTCAGGCAGAATGTATTCTGCAAGTGTAATGAATGCTTTTTTCAGTTTGTTTTATGATTTACTCTAATGTAGCAATATCTGAATGCTGGGAACACAAAACATCAGCCAATTAGAGAGTGTTTGTGATTTTAGCTTTCAGTGACAGAGCTTTCCCATATAACAGAAAAAACAACAGAAGGATTTTATTGTTTGGCATCATAGCTGCTCTTTGAAAATGTAGAAACGACCCATTTCATCCGCCCTGCCGTACAGTAAGAGATTAAAAAACTCTAAATTTCTTGTTTCATATTTATGCTAAAACAAGCTAATTTACTGTTAGCTACCATAACGGTGTTTTAAGCCACACTAGCTTAAGCAATTCTTAGCATTGTTGTTTTTAGGTGGACAGCGGTGAAGATTTCTAGCAGCAATAAAAAACAAAAACTTGCTCAAAACACAGGAGATGATCAACATAGCAGACAGGAACAAGAGTAGCTATTAGTTCATGACCTTTAGAGCTTTTTAATTTAGGTTTGTTAGCTAATGGCGATTGATAAATGTAATATATATTCATATATTCATCAGGGAAAGTAAACTGTAAAGTTATTTTTCTTTCTATGCTGATATTGTGCATAAACTAAAAGATGATCCAAGGCAAGAAATCAAGTTATAGCATGTATGTAGCTAATTAAGCTAGCAATGCAAGTAGCTAGCTGTGCTACTTGCATTGCTAGCTTCTGGGAGTTTGATCTTGTCATTGTTATTGATCTGCCTTTACTGTACTTTGTCATTTTATAAATATGCAGGACATATTCGAAAAAGAAAACTACCGTGTTCCATCCATCCTGGGAAATGACTTCACTGCTAACTAAACAATGTTTAATAAATCAGAATATACCAATCTGATGATGTTAGCTGATCAAGCTAACTCCGCTTGGCAAGAAAAAAAAACAACAAAATTTCTCTGCAGTTCTTTTATTTAAACTCAAAACATTCACTAGTAGAGGTTATTCAATATTACATATAATCAAAAGTACAGGTAACAGAATATTTCTATATCTCTATAAGCAGCAGCCATTTTGGATTTTGGTTCAAAACTGGTGAGGATTTACTGAAGGAGCCAAAATTCACTGTTAGAAAGCAGGTGGATCTAATAAAGTGACCAGTTAGGGTATTAAAAAACAATTAAAATATACATATTTCATATGTGTAATATTCAACACAGGGCATATATAAACCCATTATCAAACATGAATTATGGAAACCTGTTTCCTTATATTTCCTAAGAAACACACTTACTGTCAGAATTGTCATTAGATTTGGAGGGAAGGAATGTTGGGATTTCATCAAACCTTATTGGAACTGTCACTTTTGGTTATATTTGTCTTGGGAGGAAGATGATAAAATGTGCTTGTTTGGAATATGAAAAAAGACGGGCAAAAGGAAAACATACGGCACAGAAGATTAATATCTTCTGAGACCTTTCCGAGGACCCAGGTAATTTCTGCTGGAGGCTTTCCGAACACCAACACATGACAGACCCAGTTAGAATTAAAAACCACCGCAAGACTCTGCAATTACTGCAAATCACTGGACGGTCACAGGCAGAGCCATGTGCAGCGGTAATGAAAGCTATAGTTTGTGATTTACAATGCCATGTAAAAGTATTTGCACCCTTTAAATTTGCACCCACAAACTTCTGCGCGTTTTATTGGGATTTTATACGATAGAGCAACATGAAGTAATACTGAAGTTTTTCCACGTTCTTATATCTGACTGCGTGCTAGCACACTGTCCCCAGTATAAAACCAGGTGGTGGCAGCACCATACAAATGTTTGTCCCTTAACTTGGGACAAGTATTTGTGAAAGAATGGGTCACTCTGAGGACCCCCTTGGGTTTTAGCATGGTGCTACAGCCATGTAACGATGGGTCAGCTCAGACTGAACAACGTAGTTCTCTAGGTCACCAACTTTCTCTAGAGTCAGCAGCTTCAAACTTCATGTTGGCTGTAGATTCTGTAGACAGCAATTCGTAGAGAGAAAAGTGTTTGTGTGAAGCACAACGCCTCTAGACTCCAGAGCAGAAAAGTCCAAAGGGGCTCCTGACCACTGTTCATCAATGGTGGTTGATGTAGTTAGAAACCTTTAGTGCAGGATTTTCGTGGACTTTTGGGCGTCATTGAGCACGTATTTGGCTTTCATATTAAGCAGAACCACAACCTTTGAAATGTTCATTGTAAGACCACAAACATACAGCTAAATGTTTATGGTTTTTAAGTATAATTGCGACTGACCAAATACATTTGACTTGATGATTTTCATCCACTGCAACAGACTGGCGACCTGTTCAGGGTCGCCAGTCTGGACCCTCCCGCCCAAAACGTTTGCTGAAGATAGGCACCAGCACCCATCCCAACCCCACTAGGGACAAGGGTGTACAGAAAATGGATGGATGAATGGATTTTCATCCACGTGGCTAAGAGTTTGGACCACAATTTCACTCTTCCAGTAGAGTGGAAGGGTTCCATCGGCCCAATAAAACACATTGGGATAAATTAAAGTAGCATCTTGTCCAACATTAGTGTCTGACCTCACAAATGCACATTCCCAAAAGCTTTTGGGAAATCTTCCCAGGAAAGGTTGAAGGTTTTACGTCTTCAGAGAGTGGAGGGGCTGGACAAACAGATAGCAGGTTTGAGATCTTTTACAAGATGTTTTCAGATGCTTTTCATGAAGTAGTGCATCCAAATCACCTTTATTGGGTGTTTTATTGTTTTGTTGAGTTTAATCAAAGAGAAATGGAGAGCACAGCGAAGCGACAGATGGCTTCTCACAGTCTCCTTGTCCCCGGAGCCCACTCAGTGACCAGCACCGTGCCGCCACTCCGGGCGACTGAATTCATTAGCAGGATCAGGCTGGCATACGGAGCTCGGACTCAGCTCGTCTGGTGAGCGAGCCACTGAGTCAAGAAATGAAGCCACCTTGAGGTTAACGCTCTGTGCACCAAAACAAATCCCCTACAGAAGCCCCAGTCCTTCCCGGGAGGTTCCCCAACACCGGCCGCTCCGTCACAGCCACCAGAACGAGGCGGCGGTAAATGGATTGAGGAACCAATTCACAGTAGGATAACCTTTCACCGGAACACTCTAACCTTGTTGGCGGCAGTTTCCCAGCCTCTTATGTTTGGCCTTTTTTATTCTTTATACAAATCACATTACAGTCTGTTGGCCTTTCGGGGCGATATCCAATTGAAGACTCTGAATTGGTCTAAAGCAGAAAACGGGCATCATGGCAGCGAGGTCATGGTGGTGGTTCCATCCTTGTGATGGCTCTTTGAGAGAACGTAGAGCTGCAGGTCCGGGTTAATAAATGCTTTGTCCTGGGAGAAATCTTTTGGAAAGACTTTATGTCTTGGATCATATATATGTATTTTTTAAAGCTACTCATTTTGGCAGAAAGCAGTCGCTCTCAGATATTCATTCGTCTGCCTGTCTCTGATTCTCTATGCCGTCTGGCAGGATTCAAACACCTTTTTCTCCTCGCCGCATCTGGTATTTTATTTTTTTTTGCTTAAATTGGCACTGGACGAGCACAGTTGGTCAGTTTCTATTTCTGTCCAGTCGAGCCTGTTTATCTGTGCGTCTACAACTTCGAAGGAGAGGCTGCGGCTGTGTTTCTTATTACATATTCTCCCTGAAGAAGTCCTCACTATGTTCACTGAAAGCTCAGCCTCCTCCGAGAGTTGGACTCTCTCTCCCTCTCTCTTTTCCTCTCTCCCGCTCTCTCTCTTTTGCAAACAACATGACTCTTACTTTGCCGAACCTGAGTGGAATCGCTAAAAAGCCTGGAACTACACACAGATCTTTCCTGATGTGTTATAAAAACAAGCATTTATAATTCCTGCTGAAAACTGTGTTTATCTAAAAGAAAGGTTTAGATTTTAAATAGAAAGTCTTCTCTAAACCTTGCATTGAAAATGGCTCACACCTTTCTGCAGCCAAGTAGAATATTTTTTCCCATATTATTTCCATTGCAATCAGCCTTAGATTAAATAATGATTTCCCTCCATGCATGTGTTTGAGTTATGCTGAAATGCATTTCAATATGCATTATTTTCCGTTTAAAACAGCAAATTAAAAGCTCAGGTGCAACAGCACCACTATCTGGCCATATTATGCAACTGCAGATAATCAAAAGAAAGTTTATTTGGCTTAGTTTTTTTTTAAATGTAAATACATTGAAAATGTCTGTAAATTTAAATAATTAAATAGGCAGTGGTATTTTTTGTGAATAGAAAGCATAAGGAAAAGTCTGGCCACTTTCTGAAGTTTCTCTCTAATAAGCCAGTCAGGGTCGTTGCTTGTGCAGAGCCACCATTACGAAATGCCAGGTGATGCAAATTTCAAAGCTTTTATAGATCAAACCTGGTCCTGCCAATCGAAGCAGCTCCCAGGAACTCTGGATCTAAATAATTAATGCCTACAAAGCAGGAGAAGGTCACCAGGAGGTACTTCCAACTTTTTAAATACAGAATTGTGAGAAAGCAAACCTCACGCCATTACATGTCTGATTCATGATCGCCATGATTCATGTCTGGCTTTTTCAACACGGCTCTTACACAACCTCGAAGAGCAGGGGATTTAGTAGGTTTTTTTTTTTTAGAATATTTAGAATAAAGAATGGAAAAATTCAATTAAGTATGAAAAACTACCTGTATTGTCAGCTCCAATCAAGTGTGTTTTCATGCTGGTTTTTATATTAAAGATGCACATTGGAGTGTGTATCCATCCATTCAGTCATCTTCTTCCTTCCAGTCTCTGGTGTAAGTGCATTTCATATGTAAACTCTGAGCTGTGTTTTTTTTTTTATTGTTTTTTATAGTGGAACAATGATTCAGAAACGGACTGGAAATAAGAGTTCATACAAGTGAAGTATTTATTTATTTTTTTTAAGTTGAGTGACACATTTTTGTTCTGGTTCATAAGCGTCTAGCCCAGTCTTTGAACCCAGAAACATGGCAGCATATTTTCCAGTGGTTCCGGTGAAAATGAAAAACGACAGAGAACAGTGTCAGAGTGTGTCAGGTCTAAAAATGTGCAGCTGTCCATTGTCAGAAAGTCATATTATTATTGGATAAACAAAAACATAAAACAAAGGACCTGAGATATATTATCCACAATTTAATTATGTACTGTATGCCATATTTTCTGCTAATATCTCTTTGATATTAACAAATTGCCTTTTGTTCAGTTTTCTGTAGGGCCAGAAAATTAACAGGTTAATTTATATAAATTAATCACATAAATTTAGCATGTAGCATGTCCTTGGATATCCCAGCAAGCATGTCCCTTGCTAGGGACAAGCAAGTCCCTAGCATGGGTTGCTGGTGCCTATTTTCAGCGGTCAAAGGTCGAGTCGGGGTCACACTGGACAGGTCGCCAGTCCATCGCAGGGCAACAACGTTAATTTTAACGCAAGAAAAATGTTAATGTAATTAATCAGGTTTTTTTATTTTTTACATACAAAGGTTGTGATTGGAACAAGTTATGGCACACCCATATGTCTGACGCAGCAGCTACATCTGCAAACATTGATGGTGGACGAAGCGGCTTCTCTCGGCCCGCTTGGGGTTCATTTCTGCTCCTCAACCGATCTGATTATACACTGGAAGACTATTGTTGTGTTCAAGTTGTGCTAAAAGGACTTAGCCAAGCAGTGAAGCTATGCTTGCCTAAAACAACATCTCAATGCTAAACATGTAGCAGCAGCACAGATGTCCCCAACGCTAATGTCAGGGATGAAAATATAAAAAAATGATGGCTGATCCAAGACCTTAAAGCCAGGAAACTTCGTGACACCTCCACTGTGTTGCTGAGCTAATCTGGCACTCTGACTCATCCAACTTTATTTTCACCAGACATGTTTTGATTCGAGTCCCTGTCTGCTTTACAGTTCACCCTAAAATTCAAAGCAAACATCATGTCCGACTTCCTCAGCTCTTTCCTCCCTTTGCACACAATGTATAGAGACTCATCTACACACTCCTGTCCGTCACCCCTCACCACCAGGGTTGCCACAGACATGCGCTGACATCACAATTAAACCGAGAACGCCTCGGCTCTGCACGGTCATCCATCACATCCAACAGCCTCTCAAATACACACACACTCACACACACATTGAATCCAACAAAAGGCAGTGGGCAGGAAGACTCTTCCTGCATGCTAAGAGCTTGACAAAGAGTCTTGATTGAGCCGAGTTGTTTCAGTGGGATTTCCCTCCAAATTTACTCTTCTTTTGAAGAAAAAAAATGTACCAGAAGATCTTTTGCTATAAATTTAGTGATATCTCAACTTTTTTTTGCTTTATTCGCAGATATCCCCCAATTAGAGCCGAGTGGCAGCACAAAGTACAAAGAATCCCCTGAATATTAAGGTGAATGCCCTCTTTAGGGCCCAGCAGCCCCCTGGTTCTGATCTCATCAAGCGAGCACGTCCGCCTCCATTAGTCTCCGGCATTGTGCTTGAAAATTGCTCTAACTTGTCGAGTGATTACCTCAAATGAACAATTAGGCAGGCTGGCTGTCACAATAACTCGCTCACCATCCGCCAATTGACTCGCCGGCTTTAACAGCCCTTCCGCTGCCATCAAGGTGCTCCAAATAAATGATCCGCTCTGGAGGGGAAATGTCAGCTCATAGCCATCGTAATGAATTGATGAGCAACATCGAGTCACATTCACTATAATAAGATGATGGCAGACATAATGCTGTTATGAGGCCGAATAAGTTGGCAGAGAAAGTTTCTTGATTGAGCCTTGAAGGAATTAGTCTTTGGTGGATGCTAGAGCTTGATTGATGCAGATTTTTCAATCTTAATATCTTAGATTGATGCCATTTACTTTAATTAGCCTATAGGTTTTTGGTCTCGCTTAATGTGTGATCAAAACATTCTTCTGTAATTCTATTCATTTAGTAATGAAGCTATTTCAGGCGGCTACAGAATATTGTTTTTCAATCAAATTCTTAATTTGATCTAAGAAATGCCCCATTCGTTGTTTAGGACACGTCTTTAATCTAGCGTCGAACAATACTGGAACATTGTTGTCTTACTCTCCGGCTTAGCTTTTAGTGGACACCAAAGCACATGGGACTGACTCTGTAGGGAAGGAGTGTCCAAACCTAGTCCTTGAGCTCTAGTGTAATTTTACCAATCATTTGATTCAAGGACCAGGGTTGGGGTTCCCTAATGTTGGGGTAATTTGCAGACCCTCTTCCTTATCCTTATGAGATACAGTACTATCTCATTCTAATGAGACACTATCTCATTATAACGGCTGCACAGTGGCGCAGTTGGTAGCACTGTTGCCTTGCAGCAAGAAGGTCCTGTGTTCGATTCCCGGCCGGGGTCTTTCTACATGGAGTTTGCATGTTCTCCCTATGCATGCGTGGGTTCTCTCCGGGTACTCCGGCTTACTCCCACAGTCCAAAAACATGACTGTCAGGTTAATTGGTCTCTCTCTCTAAATTCTCCCTAGGTGTGAGTGTGCATGGTTGTTTGTCCTGTATGTCTCTGTGTTGCCCTGCGACAGACTGGCGACCTGTCCAGGGTGTACCCCGCCTCTCGCCCGGAACGTAGCTGGAGATGGGCACCAGCAACCCTCCCGACCCCATTAGGGACAAAGGGTGAACAGAAAATGGATGGATATCTCATTATAATGAGATTATTTATTTATTTTAACAGAGTGGCGAAAACGGGCTTCCATAAAAGCTGTGGTGCGTCTCTTAGATGCTCCTCTGTGAGGGCAGTCAGTAAATGCAGGAAACCGCTTTAGTGTTGCCAAACAAGTCGTCCAGCAGCTTTGCAGAAGAATCCTCAGCTATTTTGAGAGAAAAAAAGACAGAAGTTCAACAAGAATTCATCATCGATCACACCATATGCATGTGAAAGGATCGAACATGAGCCGTTGTTCTGACCACCTGTGCTACCTCGTCGTTTCCTACCGTAGCACGTATAAAAAGTTAAGTCGGTGTAAGTCGGTAGCTGTCGGCGCTACATATCTAAAACTTTTACCGTGATGTTTACAAACCGAAAACTATAGCAGGCTGTGTTAATGTTAAATATTATCATTTCTTATCACTCATTTCTTTATGTGACGAGACTGAAATGGAAGCTTAGAAGTTGTGCTTAGCATAGCATTGGAACAATTTACACCACAAAAACACAAAAATATCACTTCCTTCATCAGAATATACGACTCGTTTAAAATGAAAAGCTATCACAGATGTTTGCACTAATCCTTTTATGTGAACTTTATATTCAAGAAAGAATTTGATGTAAATTGTACGTTTTGTGATTCATATCCTTAAACTGTTGTCCACTTGTTTTGGCACTGACCCTTTGTTGATGCTTTTTGGCAGAATCGGTGTGACTTTATCCACAACAACATAGAAGCACAATTTATGCTGTTATGGGAAGATGTCTTACTTGGCCTCACTAAAAGCTCAACAGTTCAGAGTTACTCATAAATCCTTATTGTCACTAGCTAAATATCATATTCATTGTTCCAGGTAGGGGAAGCCATGCCTTGCTGCATTTTACAATGAAGTTAAGTTTTATATCCCGACTATTATTATTAAAACAATTGAAAAAGAAGTTTTGTTTTTGTACTGCTTTGAATGAACAGTTGGGAACTGAAGCCCCTTGGCTTTTTCTTTATCTTGAATATATTTATCTGTATTTGTTTTTTCTTGAGGCAGAACAAATGTTTCACTTTGTCGTTATGCAGTGTGTCTGCGAATAAAGTTTTTTAAAAAACTTTGATGTCAAACAGTGATGTCACTCATCCTGTCTATGATATCACTGGTGACTGTCTTTGTATTCACAGAGTCCACAGAGAAATTCATTTGCAATTTAAAGTTTGAACCAGAGAGTAAAGATGGCAGAAAAGGATTTCTTGTGGTCCAAAATTGACATTTTGCAGGAGAATCATGGGAATCTGCAGAAAGACAACGAGCAGCTTCAGAAGACCGTGGAAAGCGTCAAGATAAAACTTGAGTGCCTTAACAGAACTGACAACGCAGAGAGCTGGCAAGGGGAGAATAAGATCCTTGTAAATTCAAATGAGTACTACAAGAAGCAAATTAGGAAACTTAATTTGGAACTGGATGAAACAAGATCAACAATACAGCAATTTAAATGCGATTCTGGTGCCATGGTAAGACTAAATGTGACACTGGAACAGAAACAGGCAACATTGAGAAAAAATGTAGCGGACTCTTTGAGAGAAAAGACAAAAGAACTGGACTGGCTTGAAAGGGAAAATGAAGAGCTCAATAAAGAAATTGTAGCTCTGAAGTTAAAGCATGAAAGGATAAAATCACGGGTGGCACAAAAAACCAATGATGTCCCGCAAAGAGAAGAAACCGTTGAGGAAAACCGCGTATTTTTATTAATACGTATCAGTCGGGAACATTGAGATAATGGGTGTCATTATAATGAGATACTATCTCATTATTTTGAGATAGTATCTCATTATAATGAGATACTATATTATAATGTGATAGTATCTCATTCTCATTATAATGAGATACTATATTATAATGTGATAGTATCTCATTCTCATTATAATGAGATACTATATTATAATGAGATAGTATCTCATTATTTTGAGATAATTTTTTTTTTCTTTTTTTTTACAGCGTGGCGGAAACGGGTTTCCATAAATTACCCCTCAGGCACTGACTCTGGAGGTTTTTCCCCTTTATCACAAACGCAATTTTCTGGGAGGTTCTTTTGACGTACTTTACTAAGACAGTTGTTGCTTCTGGCGTTTTGATTTCCCACGTAGCAAGAAGTTTACTTTGTCACGGTTTTCCTGGATTTTTAACATATGATTAGCAAACATCAATACTTTATTAGGTTACTATATGTAATCTACAGCCTCCTTAAGATGTTTGTGTTATTTCAAATAAATAAAAGCAGTTCTGTAGACTTTACTGTGAAACCCTCCTGCCCTTCTCCTAATCCCTCAGCTTAGATTGAGCTCTGCCATGTTGAGGGAGTCATCAATAGCTGCCGCCATCCAGCTCAATGAGGCGTAGCCCTGCATTGGTAATGTAAGCTGAGTGCTTTTTGTGTAGTTCTGCTTCTGAGAATCCCCCTGAAGGAAATTCTGCGTAAATTCAGAGCAGATTACCCGATCATAGTGTGACCAATGTCAGGGAAAGCTCAGAGCGGAGTAACAGGGCCTAATGGCGAGACGAGGCGTGGAGTCTTTAATGGTAATGAATACACAATGTGGGCCTAAGGCAGGATGAAAGGGATGGTGAGGTGGAAGGGAGGCGTGACCAGACTTTAGAAGGACAGATTTACACTCTGTGTGGGAAACAGGGGCATGGTGGAAGGTTTGTGGTGCAAGGATGGGAGGCTAAGTTGGAAGAGAGTGTTTGCATGTACATAAGCAGTAGTCCCTGAGGCAGTTGACATGCGGGTTTCGAATGGAGCTAGCATGTGGTCATTCTACAACCGCACATGCTAGCTAAAATATGTGTATTTTAGCACATTAGAATGGCGCTAATGTGCTGAAATACAAAGCAATGGGTATAAGCAAAGTGGGCATCAATGTTTTAAACATGAATAGATATCGAACGGAAAATAAAAATCTAAGCTTTTAACATAATGATGTTAGAAAGTGTTATTTTGCACACTTTTCTTGAATTGTCTACCAATTAAATTTTTGTTAGCATTGTGCTTTGAAATCAGACTTTCTGGGTTTAATGTCAAGAATCCAGCAACAACTCGTATTGAAATTTCCACTGGGAAAGTTGGAGGACTGCAACAGATCCAACTTCAGTAGGAATACAACAGCCATTCCTCTAAAATATTAAAATATTTCAAGCATAAATAACACTTATAAACTTGCACTATACATCGTGCTGTACAATACCTTTATGTGAACATGTTCCTTTCAAATTTAATGTGTGAAACAGAGAAAATGCAAGTAGCACAAAGCTCAACCCAATTTTGACGCCATTCCCAGATCTGAGCTCTGACTTCCAAGACAAATCAAACAGCATTAATCCATCCAATATTATATTAACTGGGACAATTAAGATTCAATGACTTATTTGACAAAAGAATAAAAAGCTCAATGTCCCTGAAAGAAGGCTTAACTATGCTTAACAACAGTCAATACAGGATCGAAACCACAATGCTGGATGTCCATATTGCTCTCACGCAGGAGCAGAAATTGTAATTTCCTTCCCTAACTGCCTCTATATTCCTCATTTTTGAAATACAGCCTCAAAAATAAGAACCAATTTAAAACATTACACTCCTATTCCTGAAAATTCCATCAAAATGTCAGCAAAATAATCCAAACATATAAACCTGTCTCCTTCATAATTCAAATTGCTTTATGAGCAGCCGTAAACATCAGATGAGGAAATAATAGAGGACTGCGAGCTGAGCTTGTAACGTCGTATTTTTCATTAAGTGTCCCTGTCTGTTGTGTGCATAGCCTGTCTGTCCCCATGTGGTGATTTTCTGGCTTTGTGTAACAAAGGCTTCGTTCAGTGGCTCTGCCAATAAAAACCGGAATTAAACATGATCAGAGGGGCTCTTCTTCACCTTCCTCACATCCCTCTGCGAAGGCCCGCAGGGACTCTCTTTTAGTGTCGGTCGGGCTCTTAGCAGCTGAATTTTTATGCCTTTATCTCATCTCACTTATCTTCAATCCTTTCTGAGATATTTCTTATTAGTGTTAGCGTTTTTGAGAGCGAACTTGATTGTGTCTATCTGAACTCGGTTGTACAGGGAAGAAAGAAACTGAAATAAACATGATGGCAGTTGTAGCAATTCATGTAGGCAGAGATATCTTTTGTCACGCTGGAAGAAGAGATCCCGGTTGCATTTTGGAATTCAGCAATTTTTAGAAAATGAAGATGAATTATTTCCTACCTTGATCTACGTGAGTTCTTTACACCTGGTCTGAGAGTTTCAACATTGAAGGGATCTAGAGCTTCACTTCTTCTCAATAACCTAACTTTTAAAGGCCATCATACACATCAATTCTGAAGACTCCCAAAAATACCTAAACAGTCCACAAGCATTGCTCAAAGGAGGAGCTCCTATCTCACTGCTCTGAGCAAGATGCAACATTTTCTCTGATCACTTTCACCAAGACCAATGAATCATTCATAGTATGACACCTCCCCCAATGTCTATGTGAAAAATCATCGACATAAAGATATTCAATGGTGTCTAAATTTGACTGGAAAGGTGCCATGGTTCATGAAATGGAGTGACTAAGCCAGACTTCGATTGTCTTTTTTTAATAGTTGTATTTGGACAGGACATATAGACTAAACATTTAGCGTTTTTTTAGGTTAGATGAATGCAAAGGGTGGCCAACCTGCAAAACACATTAAAAAAGATGTCAACCTGCATCTACTGTTTGGTAGGTGGCATATTTAGGCACTCAAACCCTTAAGTTAAAGTTATAGTGGTGATCCTGCAAGTGTAGTACATACAGTCAGGCATATTCAAATAGATTCTTGTTTTGTACTAATTTCCTGTATCACCTGGTGCTGCACAGAAGCATTTTTTTTTTTCCTTCAGGGCCTCCCGTTGTTTAAACCTTTGTAAGAAGGTAATGGCAGAGAAAGCAGATCATGCAGAAAAAAGGCACCCTCTAGAATAAAATTTCAAACATACTGATGCCTTGAAGTCTCTTTGTTGCCGTAGGAAGTCCATTATTTGGATGATTACCTTCATCTCCTGGGCCAAGCTGCTGCAGCGAGCACGGCCAACCGCTGACGGGACGGACTTGTTTTAAACGTGCAGCCCTGTCTCCGCACAGTCTATTGAATCCAATCAGAAGGTGGAATCTCCCGGCTAAATTGTTCTGTTCCAACACATGTCCTTAGATTACAGTCGAGGATAGATTACAAGACCGGAGGGAAGAGGCACTGCCATCAGCAGAGTGTGGGAAACGTTTATGTCAAATCTGTTCAAGTCTGCTTTAGTTTCAACGTTCAAATAATAATAGATATTTAATGCGCTTTAAGCAATAAGACTGGAAAGCAAAGCATGCTAGTGATTCCTCAAGCGGCGAAGTGAGACACAGAAGAATTCGTCCCGTTGCTGATGAAAGCAATGGCTTTGAAACAGAATCCACTAAGGTGAAGAGTCCAGCAACATTTGAACTTTATTGGTAGACCGACACGTTTCGGCTGAACGACCCTGATGAGGCCTCAAGCTGGAACATGTTGGTCTACCAACAAAGTTGTTTTCTATCGCTTCAGGAGCTTAGACTTTTTATACTCTATACTCTTTGGGAGTCGGCCAAGTTGCACCAGAAACGTTTTGGATTTCTGAAGTGTAATTTCCCAAATGTGAGTCATTTTAACCGGGGGACGTCTGGTTTAACTTTAAAGTGCTCTGAAGAAACATACAAGACATTTAGTACATTCTGTCTCGTCATTTACTGCTTTGTTTTAGTTCACTCCCATTCTCTGGCTATCATCTGGCATCATTGACTTTTTCTGCCTCTTTTTTGGAAGGTGTCACCAAGTGAGGCTGGTTAATAATCTCATTTCCGTCACCGGGAGAGAGAGATAGATTGAAAACATCTGAAATCAATAGAGAAGGATTAAGGAAGACCCCTGGGTTTCCTCTGTCTTTATTCACATCAGCACAACAGACGTTTCACTTTGGCTCTCCTGAGTCCCGGAGGCAGAAAATCCTCCAGGAAATAGCTCCAGGCTGCTCAATGTGAATAACTCAACCTCTTGCTGATCTCAGTTGAGTCTGATGCTTTGTAAGCTTTGGTTTTATTCCTTAGAACAAACATTTTCATCCAAAATTCTTCGTATTTATGTTTTTGGAGTAGTTACCAAATTCTGAGTGGAGTCAGACTATGCATGCAGGATTTCGTTCGAGGACTTGGAGGGTCTCACGGAAACGCTGGTGGGAATTTGAAAATGCAAGCCCAGCAAGGACTCTGGTGCCCACGGCTAAAAAAAATGACAGAAGTAATTAAAAACCATGTCCAATTCAAATACATACTACGAAGCTTTGAAATGCCCCTCAGACCTTTCAGTGTAGTTCTGGAAAAGTGCCGCTTCCACAGGTTTCAGAGCAGAATCAGCCAGGAGTGTCTCTGCTGACACAGCGGTAGCAGAACTTCGAAGAAATGGGGGGCAAATATTAGGACTAATTTACTTTGTATATGTTTTAAAGACAGATGCTAATGCTATAATGATATATCAATATATCACATTTTGGCAGAACCTTTATAAAGTTGACTTTAATTGGCATGAATGTTAAAACTTCTTCTAAAAGGGGAAATTGAAGCCAAAGTGGCAAAAATCAATACATAAATCTGCATCACCTTATTTTTGATACTGAACTTTAAGGTAAATTTTTATGTCTTGTTGCAGTTTGTTTTGCTATATAATGTTAATTTGATTAAAACCACTACGTGACTTGCCACTATCTGTTACAACTAGCTAGCTAACTCCTTGTTCGCTAGCAAGAGCGCAAGCTAGCGAACAGCGTTGCAAAGAAACAAGTGGAAACTCAGTGTGAGCTGATCTTTTATTAATATTTCTATGTTTTCCTGTAACAATGTGAATTTTAAAAGTTGCTTTGTTTACATTTTTGTTTCTGAATCACTCATGGGAATGAAAACCAACGCCTTTCTCTAAAGAACGGTAATAAAACAGTGAATGCAGAGGCTAAAGTAGCAATAAGGCTGGAATAAACGGTAACAGAAATGTATTTTTCTGTCACCTCCCCATATGTGAGCACTTCACTGTCTTTTGTTCATTTCTACCTTTGTGTGCCTTTAGGTAAAAGGCCCTATTGTGAATCAGTGAAGCGGTTCAGACACTATTGCAGGTCTTGCTGACAGAACTCTGATGTATGGGATCTTTTCAGCGCTGGGCTGCCTAACAGTGGAGCCTGCGAGGAATGGATGGAGGAGTTAGAGCCCTGTCACACGGGACCAGTGGGGCGGCAAGCCTCCACCGGTTCTGCCTAACGCTGGTGTCAGAGTCCCAGTGCCTGCAGCTCTCGCTAACTGAATTAACTCATTGTGGTTGATTGTTTTTCTCCCAAAGCCGTGCTAGTTGAGTCTAGAATTTATCAGCCAACGCTCACAGATTTATACCGTTTCCCCAAATTAAATTTGGCTTTTTACACTTCGTTGCCCATGGGAAGAAAAATCGTTGCCTAAGTGGCAGGGTGACGACGCGGTACAGACGAAGCTTGCCAATATGAGAGGATGTTTTTGTCTTCTTATAAGCTTCAAGTTCTCTGCTGTTATGTGGAAAAATATTATAAAAAGCAGCATATTTTCTCCAGATTAGTTCCGTGTGCAAAAGACTGTTAATTATCTGTTTTCAGCCCTCTAGTTTAGTTTTTCTTTATCAAGGTGTTTTAGATGTAGTATTTTATTTCAGCCACTGGGTGGCTTCTCGTTCATATTCGCTACCTCTTGCTTATAAATCTGAGCATTAAGTGGTGCGGCTCTCAAGGCAGACTTCGTTTATTACCTCTTTCTATCGTGTGCGTCCATTGAATGTAAGTAATACTGTTGGTGGTTTAGTTCGGTTTCATAAATACCTAAGAGCTGTATTTGTACTTTGTCCTGTTGAATAAATATTATGGTCGTTTGGTGTGGTTTACTCGTATTGCTGAGAGCTAAAAGTTAGCCGTTTAGCATTAAGCTATTAAGTTCGGTTAATTAGGTTAAGCTCGTGTTACCATTTCGTGTTGCCATTTCTACCATTAGTATATGGTAACACGAATTACCATTAGAAATTACTTTATTTTTCTTGTATGTTTTATCATGTGACGCTATTATTAGGAGGGTTGATTATTATTTATGTGTGTTTACGTTCTCATACTCAAATATTAACCAGCTGCTAGTTTATAGTAATCTTTAAACACGTTTATTCACTCTGTAGACATTTGGTTTATTCGTGAAAGTATTTACAGGCAAGTTCTCATAATTTGTATTTGTTTATCTTTATACAAAACCGCACACACACCCTCACCCACCCCACACGTGCCTTTATATATATGGAGGAACCTCAAGAGCTAATTAAAGTCAAGTAAAGCTCAGTTCTGGACTCGGACGTTCTCTTATTTCACTAGCTCACCTAAACATATATATCAACTGTCCTGGAGTGATTGTTTATCCATAACCAAACCAGCCTCAGTCTTCATTACACAGAGACATAAGATTATTTCAATACTGTGAGTGTTCAGTTTATGGACAAAAATGCTTAATTTTAGTAAGTCATGACAAAAAGTGACATGGATAGAAAACAAAATTGCAGCAGTTTTTAATGTGGGCACTTGTCCAGGGCGGCACTGGGCAAGCCACACCATATTTACAAGAGCAGGGTTATTTAAAAAATTTTCTCTCTTTTATGCATATGCTGGCATCTCTGTGTGTTGTGTAGGCATCCCCACTTGAGGTCAGTATAAGTGACACTGACCTCATATTGATTAAGGTGCAACCTACTCTATCGCCTCAGCATAATTACTTCGTGGGATGCAAAACAAGGAAATTCTGTTTCCATGTGTCACATTTGCATGGTCCCATGAATGATAACCACTTGGAAGCTTAACGTGTAGAGTAGAATTTTTCACCAGTCTGATGACTGAAGGACCTGAAGAACAGATTAAAAGTTATTATTATTCAGTAATCTAAGAGCAATGTTGAATGTTCAAAATTCAACATTTTGAATTGAAAATGTTGCTTCTTTTGACAATATGTTTCAATTAAGAATAGCTAAAGGCTAAGAAAGCTGTGAATATGTTGCAAAAAAGCAACAGAAAACAAACTATGTTTTGCCAAAAATGAAGCAACAGAAGTAGCTTTAACATTTGATGCTTGTTTTTGATAGAACAGATAACGACGAAGAGCTGGATTGTTATTATGGCCTGAGATTCAGTTTTATTTGTTTATTTTTCACTCCGAGAGATGCAGCTTGAGCAGTTGGAACATTACATTTACCAACTTTCCTCAAGTCTAATGGCATTTCCAACAAAAGGCAGCAGATACAGTGATTAGACGTTCAAATCTGAATGTCTGAGGAAGCTAACTTTCATCTCCTCTTTGTGGTTTTGTGGATGCGGCTCCATACATCACACCTGTCTCTTTTAACCTTCCGCTGATTGCAGCAGCTTCATCTTTATTTCAGCTGGCGAGGCTGTGTCTGGCTCCAACCCAAACAGCTTTCCCATCACAGAGGCCACAACAGAGCGTAATCAACGGCGGAGCCCAAGAAGCACAGCCTCGCTTCAAACCACTTACCACCGGCGGGAAAAACGTAAGCAGGTGGAGCCTTCTGTCACGGCTCTCTCCACCTGACGCCGAGGCGGCCGCCAGCGGGACGGCGGACTCACCGCAACCCACACAGTGTGGGCTAATCAGAGCAGAGCCGCAGCTTGAATTAGGACGGGGCGGGCGGTACGGGAAGGAGGCCCGAGGGCAGCCGGGGCGACGGGGTTGAGTGGAGGGCAGGGGGTTCTCCTGTCATCAGCACACCCAGCGTGAGATGTGATAATCACGGACCACCGTGAGCCCCCGAGCCTACGCGCTAACCAGCTATCACCGAGTGCAATCACGAAGAGCGGGCCTCTCTGGAAGACAGAAACAAAAAAGTAACAGCAAGGCTGGGCAAAAAATAAACCTTTTCTGACTGGAACAGAAGTCTGGTTTTTAATCAGAGAGCACATTGTCAGACTGTAAATGCTAGCTCGGGTTAGCTTTCCAAAGCCAGTTTCGATGTTTGCTTGGGAATATTGCCTCACAGTGAACTACAACAAATAATTCAAATGGAAATGGCACATCTGTTTGATTCTGGAGTCACATATATAGTAGAACGACTTTTTGATGGCAATCGAATTGACCCGATTCCAATCTTTTCACCTCCCAAAGATTCTGATTTGCGTCACTTCCATGAGTGGAACTTAATCGTATACAACTATTTTCAAAGTGTCTCAACGGATGTTGTCCAACTTTTATGACAGCTGATGCTACCATCTAAGTTAGAGTTAAAGGTGATAAACAGGACTACTGCTTAGATCTAATTAATGTAGAATAAGTTCGCATTCAGTTCTAGAACTGCTGTTCACTTTGGAACTGGCGTCTCTTGACGTAGCGTCGGTTGCTTCAGGGATGTGTAAACATTAGATGGTATATTTAGCTCGTTTCATTGTTTTCCTTTTGGTTCAGATCTAAATGCCTCGTCTCTTTCTCTATTTGTGAATGAATCATGAAAACATTCCTTTCTTCTTCACCAGCCAGGAGGCTTTCTGCTTCTTTTCATGCGTTCTCCATCGGAATAATTCCCAGCAGCCACTCTGTCGTCGTCATCGTCCTTTAATCTCGCCGTGCTCGTCACGTTCGGAGATAAACAAATTACCAATCTGAGCGGTTCCTTCCTGCCTTCCTCACCTTTAGAAACTTTAATAGACCGCATTTAGTGCTGTTCTTTAGGTTCACAAGGAAGGAAGTCACAGGGGCTGAAGACAGAAGGAAATATATGAGGAAAGAAGGACACAAAGTGTTGACAGTAGGATAAGGAATGATGTGTGGAAAAGCTTGTTTATGTCCACGGCCCTCCAGATGTGTCGAAAGTGAGCCGGGCCTCCAGACGTTATGAACTCTACTAGCAGAAAGATGACTGCAGCTGTGAAACTCATTAAATAAAAACCTATCAGATGCTTAATTAGCTGAAAAGCAAAATATGTGTTGTGACTTAAAATTCTGTTGATGAATTAAATATAAACTGAGCTACTAGAGGACATGATGAAACCATGCATAATTAATGACTGGTTAATTGTAATGTAATGTCGAATTGTTGCGCTTCTTCATGATTCCTGTCTGTCTGCTTCCCTCACTCATCTGATTCGGGCTCATTTGGAGTTTCAGCGCCGCAGATGTCCGCCGGCATCATTAACAGCACCGCTTTTTACTTTTAATGCGCCTAATTGTGCTGCTCTTCACAGACGGGCGCGTGCAGCCAGGGCTCCATTGTTATGATAAGCACCCAACGTACAATTACAGGTCCCATCAGCGCTTCACAACGGAGACGGAGCAGCAGGTACATGGGTAGAAACAATATGTTTACTGTCACAGAAACAATGCAGATGTGAGTGGTTTTCTGCGGAGGCGCGTGTCGGGTGCTGTTTCCGTCTTCAGGGTGACGGAGCGGGAATGTGACCGGGTCAGGTTTAACCCGGAGAAGATGACAGGCTTTGTCTGGAGGCTTTGTGTTGAGTTTAATCCCTAAGAGGAGGAGTAATTTAGTGCTTCAGCGCGCTCACCGAAATTACAGGCTGTTTTAAAACTCACTGGTAGTGCTACTGTAAATTCATCTCCCTATCAAAGTTGGATGCTTTAGGCTTAAATTAAGCCTGTTTTTCCGGTAGACTCGGTTCTATTGGGACTAAATCTGCAACATTTGTTCAACTGCACTGAGTCAAACCAACCAAACCCTTAGAGCAACCTGTTTACCTCCTCACCTGTGGGGGCACTGCAACAAGAACCACTGAAAGAAATGACACATAAACCTCTGAAAAAGACACAGAGCGCAACTTCCTTCCTCACCAAACGGAAACAAACATGGAGTGGCATCAGATTTTCGCGGTTGTAGGATTTCTCTTTTGTTTTCGGCTGAAGACCACCAGCCATTTCTCCTGCTAGCACTAGGCTAGCACGTTTGTTTTGCTTGTATTTTCTCAAAATGCCCTGCGCTATAGTCCGCTTCCTGTTTTTGGAGCAGTCTCCGGTCCACTTGGCATTCACATATATATAGCATGGAAGAGAGAAAACATAATTCATTCCAGCAAAAATTCCTCTCATTTTATTTATGTATTGTATTTTTTCTAATTCACAAGACCATTCATACCTGTTATAGAGAAAGGTAAGTTTCTTGAGCTGCTGTAGATGATCTTTTAACTAACTCGTTTAAGATGTTTGTTTAATTTTTTTATAAGTTTTATAAGTATTTTTTTAGCAGTTAGGCAAAGAATTGAATGATCTTGGAATGATTTGTTGCTGCCAAGGGTTGCTGTTACGTTTTGAGGAAGATAACTATTTCTCTGGATTTACTGACTTTATTTTTGGCTCACTTGGAGATTTGTTTGATGATACGAAAGATTTAAGTTTAAAAAATGTTCAATATAAATTAACTGAGTATTCATGAACTTAAAGCTAATTATGATATATTTTGGGTTGTAGTGTACAATCTTTTCAACGTGTAGTGGCTTTATTTTTATTTTTTTAAGACAAAATGTCTCATATGTAATGGAACTGATAGAGGAAGATGTTTGGGCTAATATACTCTCTGGGGTCCAAGTCGGTGAAAAGTCAAAGTGGATCACATGAAAGGAGAAATGAAGGCCTTGAAAGTGCTGAGAGACGTCTTCCAGTTTGAAAAGAAGGGACGAGGATCGGCCTGGAGGGTCAGATATGTCTTCGTCCATCAGTCCACAGATCTTTGCATTTCGTCTCCTTTCTGTGAAAATCCTTGCATGCCTCTCCTTGTGAAGATCAATTTGACGCCCTGACGTCAAAGCTGGCTTTCCACTTTCTGCAGAAACCTTGAGCATCGCTGTTGATTTTGTGCGCATTGTTTTCCTGGTAGATTGCTCCAAACTATTTTTCCGCCGCAATAAAATATGTATTTATGTTTTGTGCTCCACAACAACCTGAGGTTTTGTTCTGTCCTTCGCTCGAAACTGAACAGGGAGACAGATTATTAGAGTGTCTGGCAGCATTGATATGTCTGAGTCAAAGGAGGGGTGGGGGGAAGCAAATCATCAAAATTCACAGTGTGTTCTACAAAGGCTTTGTTTTCTGCCACCAGTCTACGGGGACTCCAACACTCTGCATAGCTCAAACTTTTAATAACCCTGCAATGCTACGTCCAAGCTCTCCACCCCGAAACACCAAAGTTTACTCAAGAATCAGCAATCCTATCTGTAAAATTCACCAAAACCAAGTTTTCTTTTATGGGGAGTGATTAAAAGACTCGAAACATTTTAATATGCATCGTTTTTCATGGCATACTCTGAAACTCCACTAACTGTTGAGCATGGAAGGCGGCTGATTATGGCTTTGGATTGTTGGCTGCATCTCATTTTTATGACTCCGAAATATCAATAATATCAATAACTAGTCGATATCTGTGCCATGTCAATACTAGCGTTGTAAAATTAATCATTTTGTTTCAGACTCCCTCTTGAAATTGTATTTTATTTTTGTACTGCAGTTTCTCAACTCTACCTTCCAAAATTTGCTTTGATATAAGTGAGCATTATATCGTTTCTGTTAATATGCAATTAAAATATTTTAAGAAAATAGTTAAAGGGATAAAACACAAATAATAATATGCAATATGTTAATTTCTCCCATTGAGCTCCATTTCTCCGGTTGAATTTCATCCTGGCCAATCAGCGACCACAAGAAGTTGTGAACAACGACGTACAGTAGCTTCTCGGCTCTGTTTTGGAATTGTATGGCTGAAGTTCAGCAATAGCGGAAGGAAGTGAACCCAAGCCATTCGGCCCGTGTGGGCAACGTTTCAAAAATAGTGAGCAATTACAGTCGGACCAAGAGAAATGTTTAAGGCGTTTGTTTACGGTTGTTTGCAGCACAAGCAATTTCTGATAAGCTTCATAGCAGCATTTCTTTAACAACTCAACTGGCAGATATGCTATGGCTAAATGTTAGCGATTGGGTACAATCAGGTCCAACAATTGAGGGTCCAGAACCTCTGGACGAAGCAAAGCGTAGAACAAGGAGCTGGGTTTTAGCAGACTAATTAAAATCTTATGAATAAAAAAAATTTAAATCCATATAGAACGACATCTAATGCAAACAATGGTAACAGGATTTTCTCTTTAAGTTTCCTGTTATGTCGTTATTAGCAACATACTTTTTTTATCTTCATGCCCAACTTGTTAAAATGTTGAAACAAGTAATAACTTTATACATTTTTGCTCCATTAAAATCTAACTAGTGATTCTGATCGGAAGGGAAATATTATTAGAAAACGGGAAGGAAACGAATTGAAGGAACTGTAACGTGTCGCCACGTGTGATCAGTAAATTATGATGAATCAGGCCTGTCAGGGAACGAATCCATTTTCAGTCAGATGAAAACTTATGACTGTGGCTCACATTGTTCACAGCTTAGGATTTTTTTTTTTTTTTTTTTTTTTAGCGTGGCACTAAAGAGAGATTTTAGCAGTAGATGGTGTGAGCGCCTGCCAGGGTACATCAGGCTCCTGGAGGTGGAGATGCTTTGCTATCAGCAGGCAGTGTTTTCACCTGCTCCTCGCTGTCCATGTTCCTTCACCGGAGAAGGGATTTCCAGCTGCTCGGCCTGGAATAAAGAAATGGGAAGAGACGTGGCCCAGAGCGCCGGCTTTAATCTTACAGTACGCTCTGGAAGCATGCACCATATATATTTTTTTGTCCCTTTCACATCTGTATTTACGCTCAGTTTTCGGTGGCGTCTTGAAGAAAGCCTATCGTTTTCTTTGAGTTGTCCTCAGGAAGGACCAGAGAGACAGAGGACCACACCTCGCCTTGTTCTGGCTCGTTATTAAAGGCCGCTTCAGGTTGGATACGACGCGAAGCAAGCCGAGCCACGGAGCGAAGGAACCTGATGTGAATTTTAAAAGAGCGAGAGAAAGATCATAGCGGGAGCGGTGAAACAGGCTGCGGCGAGGCGCAGTGACTAATGACTGCTCCCGTTTCCCATGCTGGGATGCGTGTTAGGTCAGCCAGCGTGAAAAATGCATAATTGGGTGACGAAAGAGAAACTCCCACCGAGCGCGCGCCAGCTCAAGTCCTGCACGCTTTTAAAATTACAAGTTTTATTCAAGCTCTTCCAATTAAAAAAAAAAAGTCTGATAATTCATTCAGGCCGTGTGAAGCCCTTATGATAATCTTTCAAGTATTTTATTCCTTCATTTATTCATATTGATATGATTTAAACTGCTGTGAGAGACTTGTGATGCGCTGGTGAACCCTTACAAAAGGACTCTGGGAAAATATTCAGATTATGTCAACCACAGGCTTCAATGTAGTACACTGGGTTGCTATAATAAGCCAACATAAAGTAGCGCATAACTATAAGAGGAAAACAAAAGTCTGAATAGTGTGGTGTGCATCCAGAGACTTGTGCTTTTGCCATTTCATCTTTTCAAAATAGGTTTAAATTGTCTGTTAAAATCAACTTCCAAGGCAGTTTGGACTTTAACTAGTCCGCTCTGACTGAATTTTCTCGGTTTTCCCTTCCATCAGCTCTAAAAAGAAAAGGATCCCCTGACCATCATGCTACCACTACCATGTTCCACTGTGGGAGAGGTGGTCTAAGTGGGGTTTCAAAGTACATAGGGCTGAGTAGACATCCATGCTGCACTTTTAAGATTTCGTTTGTCAAAAGAAAAGTAAAATTTAAGCCTTTCCTTCTCACTGTGGACTGCTTTGCATCGTTGCTTACCTTGTCTGTTTATCTGCTTATAATTTATTTCAAGGCCTGAAAACATCTCTCTTTCCACCCACCTGTCGGTTCTCATATTTAATTCTGTTATGATCATTCTGATTACTGTGGCTCTTTCATAAGAGACAGTCAAGTCTTCACTGTCACACCTGCTGGTGTTTCCAAATGCCATGCCAAGACTCCTGACATTTTTCCCTCCGTGTGCTCACACCTCTCCAGAGATTACCCCTCAAATACGGAGCGGGCTTTACACACAGGTGGGCACAGATATAAATGACTGCCACGTAAAAGTATCTGATTTATTAGAGGTGATTCCTGAGACATTTATCTGCAGCAGATGATGGATTAGAGAATACAGTGGAGGAACTGCCGTACTGAAGGAATTTGAACTTCACTTCATCCGACTGTCTAGCCTTACCTTTAAGAATCATCAAAATGCGTAACTGTAAAATATTTCCAATCAAGAAAATAAAATTGATAAGCACAAAAAACTGTTTGCTAGTTTGGCCTAGCTAACAGTTTCGCTTAGCCCCTTTACTTTGCTACCTGGCCATTTTTACCAATTCTTTAGCAAAGCTAACTATTTGCCCTCCTTAACTCCTTAATTTGGAAACGTTTGTTTCTATGGTTACCACATTAGCTCAAGAAATAATTAAAACAATATATGCAATAGGAGGATTAGCGACGGTAGTAGCTCCTGGCTATGCTAGCAGGCCAACTTTAAACAAAAATGGTTGTTCCTGATTTAATACAAATTAACTCAAAATCAGACCATTTGATCTCAAATCAACAGTTTGAGGTGGAACCTAAAGCGCCACCAGAAGTTAGTGTTTCTCAACTGCTCAAATATTTTTAATCACTGAAAATGTTTTATTTATTTATTTTTGGCTTACTTTCAAGGTTATTCTCATTGAATAAACACTGTTTTAACGATAATTAAAATTATTGATGCCGCATAATAATCAAGACTAACAAAACTGACTTTTTGTACAGACTTTGCTAACATGTCAAAACCCTTCCAGGTAAATTCAAAAGGTAGACTAAAGGCATATTAGGAGAATATGTATAAAACGTTCCAGTCCTCTCTCTCAGCTGTGAGTCGGTCGTTATGGAGCCGCCTCAGAGACGGTGACCTCTGGCTGGAGCCTTGGAGGCCGGCAGGGTGCCTCTCTCTGCAGGACTCGGTCGGCACTGACAGCCTTATCATTCCCTCCACGTTCCTCTGATTCCCAGCCACTCGTGGATCAATAGCGGTCTTTGTGCGAGGCAGAGGTCCTATTGTGGCTGTGTTTCTCCGAGGCCCAGCCAACGCCACCGCTGGTGCTGCTAAACCATGACGGATTCATCCCGGCCCGGTTCTGCCATTAGCCGGCCGCTGTGGGGTGAAAAACACAAACCCGAGGTCCCCTAATGGGAACTGAATGCACTTCAGTGTACCTGCAGGCAAATGGAAAGAGAGCGGCCACTGTTTCCCCTCCACAGATGATGACTCACGGTGAATATTAGATCTGCGCAGCCAGCCAAGCCGACATGTATCATAAGTGGAGCTTATTTGTTTGTGGCTTGGAAGTGAAATCGGGGCACTCGGTGCATTTGCGCGCTGCCATCGGGGATGGGGCTTACGGATGGATTGTTTCTTTTACTTGAAAGGAAGTGGGTGTAATGTAGAGTGTGAGGTGTGTCTGCTTCTCTTCGCATCTTCTCTTGCTTCTTATCAATCAAAAACAGAGCAGGAGATTACAGCTCCATCCACATTTATTGGTACTCCTGGTAAAAAAAAAAAAAAAAAAAAAAAGTGTCAAAACCCTGAAAATAAATGTATCTCTCACTGTAGCAGCTTCCTGGGCCCTGAATATCAGGACACTATTCACCCACATTAAAAAATAAATATTTTGTGTCTAAATTTAACAAAAAACACTATCATTGACACACCAATCAAACCCTATAAAATTATTACAAATCTTTATTAAAGTTGATCACCTAGCTTTCTTTGTCTTCTCAGAGGTGTTGCTGCTTTGCTATTACAACTTTCTTATTTAAATGGGAAGATATTTTGGTTTTAATGAGATTTTTAAAAAGGATATTTTCTTGTTTTAACAGGTTTTGCATCTTCTTATAATAAGAAACTGCTCCCAAATTTTTTTTGGAGCTCTGGCAGTAAAACGTGTCCATAATAAAGCAATATAACAAGCAAAAAAAAAAAAAAAAGTTGATCACCAAGGAACTTCGACTAATTTCCTGTTTCCATGAGGTTAAATATGATGTGACACGGAACCTTATTTCTATTAGCAACTCTTCAAAATGGGAAAGATCCAATGTGCGTCACATTGAATCTTTCCAATGTGAAAGATTGGAAAGATCTTTCTTTCCAATCTCACAGAAAAACAGATTTCACCCACCAACATTGAGATGTCAGACGGGAAATATCACAAAAGTTCTCCTGACCTAACATGAGTTCAGAGTAAACAAACATGGCCAAAAGGGAAGAAGCAATGGCGGAAATTTGTGGGCTATATTTAGCATAGAACGATACAGGAACGTCTCTTTGGGGGCCGTTTTTAAGACTGTCACAACAATCCGCGTAAAAACCAGGCGTTAGATTCTGACAACAACTGGAACTTGACTTGACGAGGACACACATTTAGCAAAGAGCAGCTCTTGATAACCAATCGTCTAAATGACAATTGGATGCTAGGGAAGGATGTCAGAGTAGAGCATAAACATGTGAATTCTTCTACAATACATGGCTTTATTGTCTCGTGCTTCTCCTGGATGAGTTGCTGAAGCTCTCTTGGAGTAATTTTGGAAGGCGGGCCTCTTCTAGTAGAGTGAGCATGGTTCTGGTTCTCATCAGGTTGTGGATAAAGTCTCTGTCTGCTGGAGTTTCAAACCACCGGAGATGGTTGGTAGCCTGGTCTAGACTGAAAGATGTCCCAAATATGTAGGTGTTTTCAGCCTATGTCAGACCGGTTCTTTTTAGGATACCTGTTGATTCTATAGGTTTGGCAGTAATTACATTTGAGTCTGGCGGTTAAAATCAAACTAATCTTTCAGAAAAATGTGGTAAATTTATCACATACTTCTAGTTTGATTCGTATCGCTTTCTGATTAGTTTGCTGATCCGAAACGTTTTCAAATGACTGCATAAACTTACTTTATGAACAAATTCCCACCATTTCCTCCTGTCTTCTTGGCATCCAGCTACTTCATAACTTGGTGGTTGATTGGATCAGCCTTTATTTTCCATACTGTACCGACTTGTTGCTGTTTTCCAGAAAAAAAAACGTATTTATTTTTTCCTTCTTGACTGAGATCCTAACCGATCTCATTACTCACTCAGTTGGGTTTTTCCTGCCCAGACATCCACCCTCTTGGTTCCTGCGGCGCTCCAAGGGGTAAATATTTTAATGGCAGCCATGTGGCGGTCTTAAGGATGTAAACAGTGTCTGTAATGCTTAACACTTGGCTAAGTGGATGAGCTCAGAAGGTGCCGAGTGAGTCATTGACTGGCTGCAGTTGAGTCTAAACAAGCCGGAGGAAGATGATCGTTATGCTCCCAGGCCTTTCATTTGCCTTCGTTCTGCAGATGCGTCGAGCCACTGAAGCTCCTTGTGGAGCAGAGCTTCTCCTGCTTCATCAGCACTTTCCTGTCCGATTCAGGCTGGGCAGCCAGCTGAAACATGGGGCTGGAGAACAGAGATGGCGCTTCGAGCCAAAAGGTTGTCCATTCTCACTCCATGGCGGTGCAGAGGGCAGAGTACTCCACCCAGCTCTCCGGTGACCCTTGAACCTTCTGCTGGCTTTCACCTGACTGACGAGCAAGGCAGAAACCTGAGGCCGTTTCTGTGAAAACTGACAGAGAAATTCAAGGTTCTACCTCGTTTCAACAAGTTGATGCGTTTCCAAACCATCTTAATTGGATGGAAAAAGCTGTTTTCTTAAGCTCAGCAGATGAAAAACAGCAGTTAATTTATAGCAGATTAAAAGCAAACCAGTATGGATGCTCACAACTGAATATTTTAAAGTTGCTAGATTGTTTTTCAAACCTGAGAGAAACTGCCCCCCCACACACATAAGGGTAAGAAATCACGAGGTGTAACAGGTGTGGCATCCAGGCAACGCGCCACACAGAAACCTATTTCACCCACCACCATTCACATGTCAGACAGGAAATCTCGACAAGATTAAACGTGAGTTCAGAATAAACAAACATGGCAGCCAAGAAAGAAGTAATGGCGGTAGTTCGAAGCTTCGTAAACACCAGCCAGCAGCGTGCCAACTAGCATGCTAGCTCGGTATCTCAGCTTCCCAAGCTGTGTTTTCTTGAGAATAATTTAGATCTGTTCATGGAAACTAATCCACTCATAGGATAATTTTACGTGAACATCTTGGAGTTACGTTTCACAGAACAACATACACACGCTGACCCAGATAATAACTGGGATCCACTGGAATGCTTATTTTCATATTCTTTTAGTTGGGAGTTAGCGCCCCCTTGTGTTGAGTAGGAACACCTGTTGCATTTCCTCTTGTGCCACAGATAAATGGAATATGAACACTAAAATAAAAGCAAAGACTCTTGATAATGTTATATTTTCTAAAAAAAAAATCCTTCAATTTAAAGAGCATATCTTTTAATAAAACTGTCCTGTTTGAGAATTTATCTTGTGTTTGTGCTATTAAAATAAGCAATTATAATTGTTTTGAGAAGAGGATTCAAGTATTCACAGATTGTAGCTATTTGTGGTCCCTGATCTTCATGCATACCAAGAGCCCACTGTAGTAATAATGAAAATACAGTCATGTTTCGGCTCTGAAATGATGACAGAGAAAATCAGGCTGAGACAGTTTCTGGTGAATATTACATTACATGTTGAAGGTGCGTATTTGCCAGCCTGTCAACAGTCTGGATGTGACCAGGCTCTAATGGGAGCTGTATTTGTGTTTCCCTTTCCATGTTTGGCTAATGGAGGAAGCAGCGCCTCCATGTGCAGTCAGTGTGACTTAAGAGACAGAGTTCTCACAGCAATCACATCAGTTCCATTCTTCTTTCTTCTTTTTTTTTTCTCCCAGTGTGGGCGTTCAAAAGCATAAAAAGCACTTTGCCGTGGCTTGTGCAAATAGTTTAACCCAGTAAAACACAAGTAAACAGCTTTGATGTTTCTTTCTTCCTCCCCTGCGCTGTGATGTTTTCGGGAGCGCCGAGCTAATGTGATTTGGGATGATGAAATGCGCTCAGTGTGTCTTCCAACTCACAGAGGGGCTCCAGGTAAGCTCTACCTGCTAACCGACTGTTAGCCAAGCGTCCGAGCCCGCCTCCCCACGAGGGCAGGGGGGGGGGTGCAGAACTCGAGCTCTGCTGGAGATTAGAGCGAGGGAGGAGGAGGCGTTGAGAATCGTGTGTCGCTTTCCAATCGTGTCATCAGGCCCTCAGATGAGGGAAGTCAGGGTGTGAGTCAGTCGAAGCCGCCGCAGCTACAATATCGACGGCGCTCGCATGGCAGGCATGAACCACAGAGCCTGACTGGCAGAGAACAGTATACACATTAAATTAACACAAATAATTACATTTTCCATAGCTACATCCTTTATTTATTACCGTTCATAATCTGTTCAGAGCAGCAATCTGTTTCTAAGTGCTAATAAAGATTTAATCTGGCCTATTTAGACGTATATTAAGACATAATTCTTAAAGAACTTTGTGCTTTCAAGTAATTAGACCTAGCAATCTAAACCAGACAGCTACCAAGCATAAAAGTTCTCACTGAAGCAGCTTTAAATTCAGCACACATAGTAATATTAAAATGTGTTTTTTAATCAGGTATTTCTTTGTGTGTGTTTGTTTCACCTAAATGGGGCCACGTGTGTAAGGAAAATGAGTTGAGCACGGTGGAGGCAGTATGATGGTGGCCAATAGTTTGTCTGGTCTTCACCCCACTGAGCGACTGTACACCTGGGCATTTTCGAATTGATTTTATCGGTTGATCAAATTTTTTGTTTCAGAACATTACATTTTTGGGTCTCCATAGTTCAGAGTGACTTTACGAACTTGTTTGATAAGCAGGTTTATAAACTTGTTTTTGTTTTCAACTTCAAATTCAGGTAAACTCACACTAGGAATGGTTGAATTAGAAGCCAGATGTTTATTATATGTTCTGTTATTTGTAATTTTGTTTAAAAAAAATGGATTCATTTATTGGATTTTTATCCAATAAATAAATTTGTGGCCTACTTTTCTGGCAGGAGTACAAGGCCTTAAATCATGCAAAGTAATCAAGGTAACCACGGTATCTATTCCTGTGTCCCACAAAACTACTCAAAACCTGAATAAGTCCGTATGAAATTGTAGAACGTAAATGATTTGTTTCTGTGCAAACTGCAACATAAATAGAAACAGAAAGACATATGCAAATTTTAGCACTGCTTCCTTATAGAAACAAAATATTACTACAATTACAGTACAAATGGACCTAGAATAGCCTAAGAGTAGATAAATGACTGTAGCTCCAATTCCAGTTTACTTTGACGATGGCAACACAAGCTCTCTCAGCTGTTTGCTAGCAGATTGCTATGCTAAGTGGCTAGCTGGCGACTTGTATGTACCGCTTCCAGTGGTGAACAATATGTTTTTTCAGCCATGAAAATAATTCATATTGGATCAGAGCTTACTACTGCTACCACCCAGCACCGGAAAGTCGCATACTCTGGTACCGATGAAATACTACGAATTCCAAAGCACACAGTATTCATCATTCCCTTAATTTTCCCACGCTGAGATCAATGTAACGTGTTTTTCTTCTGTTGTTACGTGTGGAGCAAAAATAATGTGAAATTTAAAATGTTTTGCACTAGTGGAGGAGGAACTGTGGAGTAGTGTCCAGCTTCATTTCTACCACTTTCTGAAAACAATCATGTCCTTACTGTGCTAGTTTTCTGCAAATGCTGCAAGCTTTATAGTCTTGTTCTGTGTCTGTGTCAGCATAACAGCACCACCAGTAGATCTGGCGTAGTTATTACACCACATTGATTTTGTTGGATTTTCTTTTTTAGAAAAAAACCCAACAACTATCTAGATTGGATACAGTGTTGATAACAAATAGAAATGTTTTCTTCATTTCTCCAGAACCCTCCTACGGCTAAAGAGCTAGCCGAATTTATCACCTGAAAGTTTGACTTTCCTTGCCGACCAAATAATACTCAACAGCTCAGCAGCTCCCTTTACTCTGCCTGTGATTTTCAGACTCTGGCACCTCTTTGAAGTTTCACTTTCTTGCTCTGTTGGTTTTACTCACTTGTACTTTCTAAGTCTATCTGGCCGTATTTCCTTTAATGTTCCTGCTCAGATCTTTAACAGGCGCCCCGGCTCGTATAATGCCCTGCTACCTCATACCTTTCCTGCACGTTTCCAGGGAGCGTTTGCCCCATCTATGCCTACCTTCTCCCTGCCGTCCGTGCTCTCTCTTCTGGCCGGCGTTAATGGCCTGGCTTGGGGCTTCGGGGTTTTGTTTGCAGCAGCGGGAGGTCGTCGGACACGATGTTTCGGTTCCTGAATTCCTCCCTGAACCTGGACGACCCCCCGGGGGGAGAGGTTCCTCAGGTGCAATGGGTGAACAAAGACGGGGCTCGGTGTCGAGGTGGCGGAGGGCCGGGTTACTGAGGAACTCGATGTTTTTTTTTTACCACTATCCTGTTTATTAGGTCCACAGAGGAAAGCTGTGTAAGTGTTTTCCTAATTGACTCCCTAATTAGAAAACCTAAACAGTCTTGTTGCTGAGGATCAGCCATTAGAAGGGAAACAGGCTTAACTGTGCAGGAGGTGCAGCTTCATATACCCGCATGGAGGCGGAGGTGGGAGAAAAATCACATGCAGAACTACTGAAATTACAAAACTTAAATGAGCTCACATATTTTTGGATGAAGGGAACTCGTTTCCACTGACGAGGCAAAGTCATTAAATCCACGAAACAAAGCGAACTCCAAGGACTCCACCTAGTGGCGGCTGTCAAAATTACAGCAGTCGTAGTAACTAGTGTACAGTACATTAGAAGTGCTGGGGTAGGATGTTCTGTCATGGTGTTTGGGTGGGAGAGATGCTGCAGAATGAGCCAGTTTTAGGGTAACATCGGGTTTTCATCAAGAGAATTACAGCACGAAGCATACGGCATCGGTTTCACTGTGGGAGGAAGTTTCTCTTCACACCACCACACTGGATGTTCAATGCTTTGTTGTTTTTGACTTTTCAAACTCTGAGCTTGAGGAGAGTCAGGCCCACAGCACCACAGATCCTCCCTGACCAGGGATCCGGTGCCTGTTCTACAATCAAAATTCATTATTTGTTATAATGCATGGTTATAATTGTGTGAGGATATGATGAAACAGATTTTCTGTTTAAGCTCATTTAGCTTTGGGAGTACAAATCTAATTTTTTTTTTAAATCCCACACTGCTTATTTGTCAAATTTACACAAACGTATGATCAAAATGAGAATCATTTTATGAGGTTTCAACATTTAGAAATATGATTCTTTTTTTTCCAGTAAAGTTGGAAAGGATTTAATGTCCTATAAGCTACGACGCAGATTTACTGGAGATACCAACCACAGCATCATGCTAATTTTATCAGAAGAATTTTGCTAGCTTAATACTTTAAACTGTATGTTTCTACAAAAAATAAAATAAATACAATTCCAAAAACTATATTGAAAATATGCAAAACCATACAGAAGAACCTGTGAACTTTTACACTTGAACGCTGTTGAAATACTGATTATCTCTGTATTTTTAGTGTACTTCTGCCAGTTTTCAAAGCTGTTGTAAAACCAACAGATTTTTTTTTTCCTACAGTGTATGGTCAGCTGACCAGCTCCTGCTGCAGCAAAGCGTCCACAAACCATGACACCTCCACCTCCATGCTGTATTGTTTCCTGGATCCTGGGTTGATGCCAAATGTCTCCTGTCTTCTGGTGTCCAAATAATTCATTTTTTGTCTTCTTCAGTCTGTTTTTTTTTTCTTTTAATGTTCTCTTTGAAGCAGCTGCAGGTATTCTCATGTTTTTGGAGACTTCTCCTCTCATCCTGGAGTTCGCCTTCGGTGTAAATTTGCTCGGAAGACCAGATTTGAATTTCCAATTCCCTGCACTTCATTCCGTTCATGTTTGTTTGAAGGTTTCGGTTTTCCCGGCCAGGAAACCCGCTGCAGAGTGCTCAGAGTTTGTTTCACAGTAAACTAAGTGACGGTATTCACCTTTGTTTGCTGCGTTGCGTCTGTTTGCTACCATCTCTGATAAGACGGGGATTAGTCACAGTCTAATCTGCAGCGACTCTCCTGTGTAGTAATATTTCTCTGCTCCTCTTCATCTTCATCCTGCCGTTTTTCTCCCTGCTCCGTGTCAAATGACTCGACTTGTATCTGTCTGTCACCTCCCTTTCATCCCCCACCTCCCCCCTCCATCCTCCTGACAGTTGACTGGTATGGCAACAGCAGACTGGGAGTATTTTTAGCAGGTCACAGATGGGGGGCCGTGGCAGCACGACAGAGACCAGAATGTTCTTTATCTCAGCTGTCACTCGCTATTCTGCTGGGTTTTTCTCTCTCTGGACCAAACATGGATGCTGTCCACTTGGAGAGGGAGATGAAGGTGGGAGGGTGAGGGTGGGGGGGGAGGGGGGCAGTTTGAGGTGGTTCTGCCCCCTCAAAATGAAGTTTTCATTGTCGTACAGCTGCTCAGTCTGCTCCCTGGTGGGAACGCCTGAGGAAGCGATGCAGGTTGTTCTTTTACAGGAAGATATCAATTGCAGCAGGCAGTTTGTAAATAACCAAACTGGTTTATGTTCGGCAACATGTCCTGTCCAGAGTTCAACTCCCAACACATGAAACTGAATGCAGTCGCCCCCTGCTGGACAACTCTGGCTGGAGGTGGAGAGCAGAATTCATGATTCAATCAACAGCAAAGCCGCCCCAGACCATCACACTGCCACCACCACGCGGAACTGTAGCTTCTCTAGTCTCTTCGGCCCACTGAACATTTCCTTCAGAAGCTTTGAGGATAATGAATATATATTTTTTGGTGAATATGAAACAGCTCTTTGTGTTCTTCCTGGAGCATTGGTTTCAGTTGATGGTTCACTGGAACCACAACGTCCTGGAAATGGCTCTGCAGACCTTTCCAGTAGATCCAGTAGATGTTAATGACTTAGTCTCTTATGGATTTTTGACTTTTTTTATTTTATTCAAAGATTGCATGGCATGACGTGCTGCTCTTTGAGATCTTTTAGCTTACTTCAGGTTGTCAGACAGGTTCTGTTTGAGAGATTTCTTGACGCTACAAACTGAACCAAATACTAGTTAAAGTGGTGATTATTTTTTGAGAGAGCTGGGTTTGTCTGGAATGAATTCGAGAATAACATTTTTATATTTTAAGATGTTCTTATATGTATGTATATATAAGTTTTGAAGTGACCTAGTCAAAGTCTAGAATTTAAATCTGATTGAACTGCTAAGAAGAATGTGATGTCAAAGCATCATTTCCACGTCATGGTAGTTGCTTTACATAAATAGTCAGACTGCTTTTGGATAGCTTTTCCTTTAATAAGCCAGTATTTGAAACTGCTTTTAGTATTTATGTATTACTTTAAAAATGAGAAATATGAATTTATGATGAAAAAAAGAAGAAGAAAGCACAGCTTTGTCAGCTTTGAAAATGAACGAGTTTTAACGGTGTGTGCCTCAAAACCTTTGTGGGGACAGTTTTTATAGAAATGACTGACTGGGGCGGGGGGGGAGGATCGCGAAACATCAACATCTTTATGTTGCAAAGTCAGGTTTGCTCCTCTCTGTTGAAAAATAACGGCCGATCAATAAATGGATCAAACATTTTTCCTCTCCTCCAGAGGCAGAGAGGGAGGGGAGCCGCTCTCTAATCAAAGCGAAGGTCTTCCTCTGAATCTTCCTGCTCTTTCAGCCTCATTTCCATCCCTTCCCTGAAGGAAACGCGCGGCAGAGCAAGTCCGACCTTCACCCCGCCACCCTGGACAACTGATGTGGAAATAATGGCGCCGACGCAGACATAAAGCGGCAGACAGGTAAACAGGAAAACACAAGGAGATGATGATGATGATGATGGAACCATCTAATTGTCAGTTTCATTTGCGATTTTCAAAGGCAAGGTCACCCGAGTCATCAAGACTGGGAGGCATTGAAGCACAACAAACGGTTCCGGATTAAGACACTAGAGAAGAAGTCACAGACAGTCCAAGGTCTGGTTAAGGTGTTGATGTCAGAAAATAAGCAACGTCTTTAAAGTCTGCATCACTGTTCTTCCTTCCAACCTCCATGTCTTTCTCTTTCCAAACCTGGAAAATGCTGCTATCAATTCCAGGGTTTTCCAGACTGCGTAGGAACAGTAGCTAGTCACCGATCAGCAGCAACCCTGCATCACCATAGCAACAGAACTCATCATCCCCTGCTATGGTCTTCATCATGTCATTTCTATGTGTTTTTTTCTGGGCTCGAACATAGTTCATTCTTGGGAGTTCAGCAAAACAGTGATTATATGATTCCAATAAATAACTATAAGAGAAAGTGAACATGGAAGAAATGCATTTAGCTTAATTTACTTGTATCACTAGTAAATCCAGTATTTCTTCAGACTCTTCTGGACTCAGAGTTGGTTAGTAACTACTTACATTTACCCAATAACATTTACTTGAGTAACTGTTTTGAAAATAAATATATATATATTTTTTTTTTAGGAGTAGTTTTACTATGGTGTAGTTTTGTGCTCTTATGTGAGTAAAATTTCTGCATTCTCTGCCCACTGAATGAAGAACAAACATGTTTTAACAAAATACTCACCAGACACAAACACACACTTGCAGATTTTGTTAGTTTCGTAAGTTTTATTTTGAAAGACACTGATTTGGAAACATTTTCTTTTGTGTAATTTTGCTATTGTTTTGTTACTTATGAGAATTATTGTCATTTTGGTTCTTAAAATACCAATTTTTCCAAAAAAAACCTTTATATTTTGGTCTGTATGCTTTTTTTTTTTATTCTTACTTGAGTAACTTCCTGGATAGCAATCTTTTACTTTTATTTGAGTAAAAATACGTTGAAGTGCTGCAACTCTTACAATTTTTGGGTACTCTACCCACCTCTGTCTGGGCTCCACAGGACCCCTCCCCCTCTGGTGATGTTTTGTTGTAGTCGGATCTGTTGACTGCAGTACTTCTTCTTCTGCAGTAGTTGGCAGTAGCGAGTTAGCATCTCAGGAGCTACATCACAACACAGAGAGGCTGCACAGCAACACTGCAGCATTGGGAGAGAGGTGGCTTGTGATGTGAATAATTTCTATACTTTTTTTCTTTTTATTTACATTTAATAGTAGAGTATTGGCTCATTTTATTACACTCTGACAGTATTTCCTGCGCCGCTTGACGCTAACGGCTAGCATTCTCTCCGTGGCTAAGCTAAGTAGCAGCAGCTTCGCTAGCATGGACGGTGTGGGCGTGTAGCTCTGCGCAGAAACCAGGTTGTGTTTCTGTGGCTTCATGTTAAGTATTTAAGACACCGTGTTCATTTTTTATTCTTCTTTGTTCGATGTAGATATAAACGCTTCCGGCTGTTGAATAGATAGTGAAAATGGACACACGAGCTCTGAAGAATCCTTATCATGACTATGATGGGAACCCAGCGTCCACGCAGGCGCTGTTTGACTCTGAGGGAAAGGTAAACCGCAGAGGGATGCGGGGGGGACACGCCAGCTTTGGTTTGCTGCTCATTGTTTAAATCCTTCTTTTCTCCTCCAGCTCACTCCGGCTTTTGCCCAGAGGCTGAGCAGCAATGTCAGCGAGCTGCTGGCTGTCATGGAGAATGGACTTAAGTCTGCTGATCCCAGAGACTGCACCGCTTACACAGGCTGGGCAGGTGAGGGGGGGGAGGCACACTGGGTGGCAGGAACTGATGATGACAGAAGCTGCATTGACACAGCGCATTGTGATTGGTTCTGCAAACATCAGCAGTCACACTGATGTTTGGTACGGGGATCTGTACCAACTGTCCAGCATGGTAGTGGCAGCATCATGCTGTGAGCATTTTTATTGTTGTTTCCCCTGCAGTTAGCTAATCAGAATCTGTTACAGAAACAGCCATGTTTCTGTCCAGCATGTCTGGACTAACCCGTCCGTATCCCGGCTGTTCCTTCAGATCAGCTAGCAGAGGCTAGTGATGTTTGCTGTCTGTTTCCCTGCAGGCATCGCTTTGCTCTACCTGCACCTCCACAGCGTCTTCAAAGAGGCCGTCTTCCTGCAGAGGGCGCTGGACTATGTCACCCGCAGCCTGAAGAACCTGACCCGTCGCCATGACGTCACCTTCCTGTGTGGAGACACCGGGCCGCTGGCCGTAGCTGCTGTGGTCTATACACGCCTGCAGAGGGTGCAAGAGGCAGAGGACTGCATCAGCAGGTTGGGACAGGCTGGACCCAGGTCTGGACTGCAGACTGTGGTCTGACCGCTGTGGTTCTGCTGCTCTGCCTCCAGGCTGCTGCAGTACCAGCAGGCGGTTCTGAGCGGGTCCAGTGGGCTGCCGGACGAGCTGCTGTACGGCCGGGTGGGCTTCCTCTCCTCCCTGGTGTTCCTGAACCAGCAGCTGGGTCCGGACCGGGTCCCGCTGCACTGGATCCAGCAGGTCAGCGAGGCGGTTCTGGCGTCGGGCCTGCAGCTCAGCAGAAAGCTCCGTCTCCAGAACCAGAGCCCGCTGATGTACGAGTGGTACCAGGAGCAGTACGTGGGCGCTGCCCACGGCCTCGCCGGCATCTACTACTTCCTCCTGCAGGTGGGACACAGGTCCTGTCCCTCACCATGATGCTGCCGCTGCTGCTGTGGTTCTTACTGTGTGTTCTGGTCCAGCCGGGCTTCGTCTCGTCAGAGGAGCAGGTCCTGCGGCTGGTGCAGCCCAGTGTGGAGCACGTCTGCCGCCTGCGCTTCCCGTCTGGGAACTACCCGCCCTGCGTCGGGGATGACCGGGACCAGCTGGTGCACTGGTGCCACGGCGCCCCCGGGGTCTTCTACATGCTGCTGCAGGCCTACAAGGTCAGTTCACCCTGCATGTGCCCTCTAGTTTTGGTGTTCTGTGGCTGCAGGCGCCTTCTAGTGGTGGTGTTCTACTGCTGCAGGTGCTGGGGAACCCGCGGTACTTGGAGGAGGCGCTGCATTGCGGGGAGGTGGTGTGGCGCTGGGGGCTTCTAAAGAAAGGCTACGGCCTCTGCCACGGCGCCGCCGGCAACGCCTACACCTTCCTGGGCCTCTACCGGCTGACGTGGGACCCCAAACACCTCTACAGGGCCTGCATGGTGAGCACACCATGTCCACTTCCACTTCTTCTTCTGCTCTGACTTTGACGTGGACGTTGAGTTTGGTTCAAAGCAGCTGCAGCAGTCAGACTCACAGCGGCCGCTCTCAGCCCTCTGATTGAAATGTTTCTGCAGTTTGCAGATTGGTGCATGAACTACGGTCGCCACGGCTGCCGGACACCAGACACCCCCTTCTCTCTGTTCGAAGGTACAAACCACAAAAATTAGTGTGAATTGTGCTTAGAATATGTTACTGTAGGTCCATATGTTAGTGCTAGTCTAGATGCTATCATTAGTACTTTAGCTAGCCTTAGCTTTTTGCTAATTGTCGCTCATAAGCTGACTGTACAGTTTAGCTTTGTAAACATTGTTTTGCACCATTTCTAGTACTTTCTGTGTGAGATTTTTGAATTCACTGAAATTTTTCAGTGAGCTCTATAGGAGGTTTGCAGGTCTCTACCGTCTTCTGATCCTGTCTTTCATACATTTCTTGCAAGTCTTTTTGGTGAAAATTGCAGAGGCATTTGAAGTCAACCACAAAACATTCAACTTACAGCATTCACACAGCATTTTCATAGGAATTAGATTTTCTGTTTTTGATTTTTTGGTGTTAGTACTAGGACATGTTCCCTTCTGGTTGCAGGTATGGCGGGCACCATCTACTTCCTGGCAGACCTTCTGCAGCCAATGAAGGCCAGGTTTCCAGCTTTTGAGGTCTAACCCCCCCACTCCCCTCTCCTGTGCAGATACAAGGCCTGCTGTCGTACGCATGTAGACGCATCTTTAGTCCCTCAGCACAATGTGGCGCTACGCAGACCATTCTTGTTTGTTTTCAGTTACCAGAATGCAAAAAGGAAAAAAAAAAAAAAAAAGTTTCCAAATGTTCCAAGTTGTATATTTTTGTTTTCCCAAATTGTAATAACACTTTAAAGGCTCTACTTGTAAAGCAGCAAAGTTTCCTGTAGTTGCAATATCAGCGAGGAGAGTCCACCAGGTGGCAGCAGAGAGTCATTAGGGGAACGCGTTAGAGTTGACACCTGGTCCCAACATTAGGGGTTTATTTCAGACAGATCAGCTTAATAAACCAGGAATGTGTCAGACTTAAAATTAAAGCTCATAAGGGGAAAATTAAATATGATCCAAGCAACCTAGGAGCTTTTTAATCCGCTTTGATTGGATATTTGTTTCAAAAAGTTGAGTTTGTGCTCCAGAAACCCGTCTGTTTTGTGCTATCCGCCGTGCAGCAGAGGTTGTAGAAACCCAACACGTCCTGCAGGACAGCAGGTAAAAATAGAGCTCATCTGTGACCCCGCAGGACGCGCCTGCTGCTCCTACCAATGTCCTCCAACACTCGTCTTCCTGCTGGACCCCGACCGCTCCGTTACAGTGTCAGGAAATATTTGTAAATATGAACTGAGGTGAAATGTGTCTGATTCCATGTGGTCGAAAGAATCAATAAAGTTTGCAACATTAACATTAAATATTCATGCAGATTCTGGTTTACAGTAGACGCTAAGTAAATCCTTTATCTGAAAATAAGGGTTTTTCTGTGTGGATAAGTATGATCGCTGATTGTCCATCAGACATTTAGTTGTTGTAGATCAGACCCAGGGAACCAATAAATGTTAGTTTATTCTTAAATTTTCACCAAAAAAATTCAACTATTATTACAGAGATTGGATATTAAAACACAAAGGCTCATGCTGTTTTGGGCAAAGCCATAGAAAACATGGAGAATACTGAGACCTCTCAGTCAACAGGATGTTAAAATCTCCATTCAGTCAGACTTTCTCATAAAATCTAAACCTGTTCATAGAACTGATAACATCAACTTATCAGTTGCTCAGATGAGGTTCAGAATAGTTTGGACTTCCCTAGGAAACTCTTTTCCTGCATTTTTAGATGCAAGTTAAAGAACATAATCTCCAGATACCCTAAGACACGTTATGGCCGTCCTCCTGAAGGGGTTAACCACAGGGGAGTCTGCTGGTGTCTCTGGAGGAGCTGCAGGAACCAACAGCCCAGGTGGGAAAAACGTATTTCACTCTAGAAATCTTTTGTAGTTTGCAACAAATCAACACACAGAGGCAGCAGCATTATGCCGGGATTTATCTTAAAAGAACTAAAAAAAGCTGGCTGTCTCAAGAAAACAGAGTTACAGACTGGTTACAGTTTCCAGCCTGTGGTTCTTTGGACCATCCAGAATGGTTTTCAATTTAAAACGATGATGATTGAACTAATGTTTAAAATATGATTGTAACAAATGCTGTTTTTTCTTGCTTTCTTTCATGTGATGAATTAATTTACCATGACACTAAAACTACTAGTGATATTGTTTTAGATTATTTTACTATCAATAAATTGGAAACTGTGCTTTATTTAATTTTCCATACATTTCAACATCCCATTTTCTTCAAGTTTTTTTTATGTCTTAAAACTTAAACAAATATAGAAAATGGGGTTCTGTAAAAATGACAAATTTTCTAAAATATTTATCAGAAGTTGTGTCTTTTTTTCTTTTTCTTTCCAAGGGTCATTTAACGTTCATGTCATGTAAGCAAGTCTGAATAAGCCAGACTGAGATAAAACAAATCTGGATTTTAGGTTTGTAAAGGTTGAACACCCCTGGCCTAGTCAAAGTCCAGGTAAGAATCTGTAACAAGGTTTGAAAAGCAATGATTAGTATCTCTGAGTGCAAGTATTGTAAATTATTATTGTTCTCCTGCAGAGCCCATTTAGGCATGGGAAGGTCAAAGGTCATTTCAGTGTCGTAGAACATCGATGTTCCCTCTGGACATCATGTTCTCTGGCTGTTTATTAAAACCTAAATAAAACGTGTTGTTCTCTGGATGGTTGTTGGGTTTTACTCTGTGGGTATATGGAGGATGTTCCAGTTTGGCTCCAGTCTAGCTGCCAGGTTCAGCAGCTCCATACCTGCCGGACAGCAGCCAACGTTTCGGCAGCTTTTCCCCCTGCCGTCATTTCGCCATATGAGGAGGAGAGTTCTGTCTGATTTAAAAATACCACCTAGTAACCGAGCTGAACGGGTCGCCGACCCGACTGAAGACGGCCGCTGAGTCCGCTGCCTCTTGCCTGCATCGAGCGTCTTCCAGAAACATCTCCTCCAACCAGAAGTTTCATCATTTAACCCTTTCCCAATAGATAGATCATCATAAATCCAATCTCGGGGTCTAAAAATAGCCTTTCCCCTTCTAAAGGCTCTGAGGGGAGACGGCTCTGCTTTCCCTAAGAAAGTTAAAGATGTCCCAACGTGTCATCTGATCCCTCCTCCCTCGCCAGGAGCTGCGTGACATCACATGCCGAACATAAATAAGGGGGCTTTGACCATGGCTCAGGACCACTCTGTCTCGGGACTTCAGCTTCTCTTCTCCTTCCTTTTCGCTCCTCCGTGCTCCTACTCTCCAAAATGGTGTGTTGGTGATTCTGGACGATTTCAATTTTGGGGCGATGGAGTTTCTTGGTCTGGATTTACTCTCTCAAAAGTTTGCAGTAGAATGAAAAAATTGATCTGGTTATCAGGGATTTAAGAAATACCCAGAGTCGAGAAATCCATCACCTTTAGCTTTATTTGGAATGAAATTGCTTTATTTTGTTTCTCATGTGTTTGTTTTTGTGTGTTTTTATACAACAGACGGAGTTCACACCGGACCAGATTGAGGGTAAGTCCAGAAGATGTCCTTAACTTCACAATACCTTCTTGTAATCTAGTCATTAAGTGGAGATTTTCACATTACCGGCCCAACGAGTGGCAGAGTCAGCTGTAGAAGATTCCAAAGTCTTGTCTTTGGTTATCTATTCTAAGACGACCTAGCAGTGTCTTAGACGTGTTAATCCCCAAGTCAAAGGTCAAGATCCCGTCCCTGTGGTCCCCTGTTGAAAGATGTGTCCAGGCAGGCTTTGTTTAGTGTCCAGGGTGTTTTAGTCCAGTTCCAAGGAGGCGTTGGTAACGCCTCAGTCAGCATTCTCAACCCAAGTCTCTATATGGCCTTGGTGTCTCTGTCAGGGTATATCAGTTTGCTCCAAGCAGCAAGCAGGAATGAGGAGGGGTCAGGGTGGGGTGGTACAGCTGTTGCCTCTGGGCGAGCATAAATCTCTCAAAAAGGTCACTTTGAGTTCCTGATGGGCTTGGTAGAGATGACAAACCTTCGTCTGGCCCCCGGTTTTCCTCTTCTCTGCTCAGATACAGCTGTCGCATCCAATTAGCCGCGAACAATGGCAAAAGCATGCAGCTCAGAGTATTTAATCTCTCAATCCAGCCTGGTTTCACACAGCTGTCGCCTACAAGAATGTTGTAGTCATAGAAAACCCAACGATGAGTCTGAAACGTTTAACTCAAAGGATTTTCTTGCCTTCCCCCAGACTTCAAGGAGGCTTTTGGTCTCTTTGATAGAGTTGGTGACAGTCAGGTGGCCTACAACCAGGTGGCCGATATCATGCGCGCTCTGGGCCAGAATCCCACCAACAAGGACGTTGTCAAGATCCTTGGCAACCCCAGCGCCGATGGTAAGAGGCCAGATGTCTTCTAGAGAAGTGGCAGCTGTTTGTCTTGTGTTTCCCTAAGATGAGTGCGATGTGAACCAACAGACATGGCCAACAAGAGGCTGAATTTCGACGCTTTCCTGCCCATGCTGAAGCAGGTTGATACCCTCCCCAAGGGAACCTACGACGACTACGTTGAGGGTCTGCGTGTCTTTGACAAGGAGGGCAACGGAACCGTCATGGGCGCTGAGCTGCGTATTGTGCTGTCCACTCTGGGTAAATTTAGACACGCACAGTTTGCTTAGCGCGGTAGAAATTGAGACGCTGACACAGATCCTTGGGCTTCCACAGGAGAGAAAATGAATGAGACTGAGATTGATGCCCTCATGGCCGGACAGGAAGACGAGAACGGCAGTGTGCACTACGAGGGTAAGCCATCTGTCTTCCAGGTTTGGTTTTTATCGTGACAGGACGCTAATGATCTGAACTTCCTCCTTCAGCTTTCGTCAAGCACATCATGTCTGTGTAAGAGGCCGGCAGCAGGAGTGCTGAAGAAGCTGTAGCTCGCCTACAGACCGCCCGGCAGCGTTCAGGACATCAACGCTGTTTCAAAGACCAACCAAGGAAAGACAAGGACTATGTACAAGGGATGTTGAAGCGAACCCATTTTGTTGTTTATTTTGTTTTCCTTTCCACTTCGTCTCAAAACCTGCTCTCTCAGGACATCGCCTCTTCGTTGTAGACCCCATCACTCGGCCTCTGCTCTCCCCCTGGGGCGCGTCGCCTCTCGCCACATGGGGTGAGGAACGGGGGAGAAGGGGTGACCGCTCACCAAGTGAGGGTAGATCCCTCCCTTCCCACCGCCACCTCATTCAGTCCCATCATCACTGGCCCAGCAATGCCAAAGGTGCTGGAGAAACGATGAGGACAGACCGCCAGAAGTTTCCGCCTCCCTGAAAAGTTGTATTTATTTTCACTCTGAGTCACTTCAGAATAAACTTTTCCACCGTACATCCCACCTGGGCTGATCCTTGATCTTTCATTGCTCTCATTCACAGCTAGAGGTTTCTCTAAACTGCTGCAAATCTGTCAAATCTCACATATAATTTTACTTAATCTTGTGAAATATTACATATTAGGATCTCTACGTGATTTAACCCTGTATTATAATTAAGAATAGATTGATTTTATGCCTTTAAATTTGCAATAAATATTCCTTAAACATGTAAAATATTCAGTAGCATCCCAAGATTCTACTGACTCATTCTTTAAACAAGGTTCAAAATTAGGCCAGACTCATTCTGTTGATCTAAATATGGAAAATTAAAGCATATAAGAGTTTAGGCTGTACAGTCTACAGCAGCCTATACGCTCCAAAGAGCCATATTTGAACTCCGTTTAATTCAATAAAACTTGTTTAGAGCCACAAATAATACATAACTTGTGATTTTACATGAATATTTACAGTTCGAAATTTATCTTTGCAAGAACCACCTTTTTTATTTTTAGGTTTTGGAAGGGAGGAAAAACTAAACAAAAAAGTTAACAAAAGTAGGATGGAAAAAGTGTGGACAAAATGTTTTTAAAAAGCACAAAGTTTCCAATACAATACTCAGAAAATAGATATAAAACACCACTGGTGCTTTTTGTCTCATTCTTTTGTGGAAATGAAATTTTAAAAAACCCAGAAATGGCTAAACCCTGCATTTGTTTCACTACAATATTTATCAAATTTCACATCTTTATCATTTTCAACTAAAGATTACTCATGTCATGCTCCAATGATGATGTTGTGATTCTTAGTTGCCTTAGAATATTATTGAAAAGTTCATTTATTTCAGTAATTGTTCCATCACCAGGTGAAACATATTGTATAGATTAAACAGACAAAGACGGATGTTTTAAAACCATTATTTCTCTTGATTATGGTGATTTTCTGCTGACAGACAATTAAAAACACAAAACTATCAAATTATTCTAACATAGGTCACTATATTCTTAACAAAGATGAAAAAAATCAGCCAAAACGGCGATGGTTTGAAGTGAAGTAGCTGAAATGACTATAAAGAGAGAAGGAGCACGTGGTAAAGCAATTTTCACCTGTTGCTAAAAATGGTTCGTTTCAGCTTTAAACTTACAAGTCGTTTGCTGAAAGCTGGAGGTAGTGATGGCATTTTTCAGAGTTTTTTTTTTCCTTTGGGTTTTAGTGACATAGTTGTAACCCTAGGCCGCAGTTCAATGATCGACTTTGTCATCGTTTCATCGAATCTGCGGCAGTGAAGAGAGGTGCGGCGCTGTCCACTGACCACTGGTGGTGAGTTGGCTCCGGTGGTCGGGGAGGATGCCGGTCAAACCTGGCAGGCCCAAACGTGTTGTGAGGGTCTGCTGGAAATGTCTGGCTGAATACCTTGTGAGACGGAGCTTTAACTCCCATCTCCAGCAGAACTTTTAACAAGTTCCGGGGATGTGGGGGACATTGAGTCTGAGTGGACCATGTTCTGTGCCTCCATTGTCGAGGCGGAGCTGTGGCCGCCTTCGGTGAGGGATGCTGTCAGGCTGAAGAAAGCTTCTGATGGGTACTGGCGGGCGAAGCGGCATGCGGCTCAGGTGGCTGCTGAGGCAAAAACTCGGGCGTGGGAGGAGTTTGCAGAGGCCATGGAGAAAGACTTCCGCACGGCTTCGAGGCGATTCTGGTCCACCATCCAGTGTCTCAGGAGGGGGAAGCAGTACGGCACCAACACTGTTTATAGTGGCGATGGTGTGCTGCTGACCTTAACTCTGGACGTTGTGGCAGAATACTTAGAAGACCTCCTCAATCCCACCAACATGCCAACCATTGAGGAAGCTAAGCCTGGGGACTCTGGGTTGGGCTCTCCAATCTGTGGAGACGAGGTCGCCAAGGTGGTTAAAAAGCTCCTCGGTGGCAGGGCCCCAGGGGTGGATGAGAATCGCCTGGAGTTCCTTAAAGCTCTGGATGTTGTAGGGTTTGTTGGCTGACGTGACTGTAATATTGCATGGACATCGGGGGCAGTTCCCCTGGATTGGCAGACCAGGGTGGTGATTCCCCCTGTTCAAAAAGGGGGACCGGAGGGTGTGCTCCAATTATAGGGGAGTCACACTCTTATGCCTCCATGACAAGGTCTATTCAGGGGTCCTGGAGAGGAGGGTCCATCGGACAGTCGAACCTCGCACTCAGGAAGAGCAGTGTGGTTTTCGTCTTGGTCGTAGAACACTGGACCAGCTCTACACCCTCAGCAGGGTCCTGGAGGGTGTGTGGGAGTTCGCCCAACCAGTCTGCATGTGTTTTGTGGACTTCGACCGTGCCCCTCTGGGAGCTCTGTAGGGGGTTCTCCGGGGGTATGGGGCACCGGGCCCTTTTATACGGGCTGACAGGTCCCTGTATGACCGGTGTCAGAGTCTGGTCCGCATTGCCGGCAGTAAGTCGGGCTGCCAACCCTTGTCACCGATTCTGTTCATTACTTTTATGGACAGAATTTCTAGGCGCAGCCAAGGTGTTGAGGGGATCCGTTTTGGTGGCCTTAGGATCTCATCTCTGCTTTTTGCAGACGATGTGGTCCTACTGGCCTCATCAGGTCATGATCTGCAGCTCTCGCTGGAGCGGTTTGCAGCTGAGTGTGAAGCGGCCGGGATGAGGATCAGTGCCTCCAAATCCGAGGCCATGATCTTGAGCCAGAAAAGGGTAGAGTGCCTTCTCCAGGCCGGAGGGGGTGTCCTGCCCCAAGTGGAGGAGTTCATGTATCTTGGGATCTTGTTCATGAATAAGGAAAGAAGGGAGCGGGAGATCGACAGGCGGATTGGCACAGCGTCTGCAATCAAGCGGGCGCTGTACTGGTCCGTCGTGGTGAAGAGAGAGCTGAGCCAAAAAGCGAAGCTCTTGATTTACCGGTCGATCTACGTTCCCACCCTCATCTATGGTCATGAGCTTTGGGTCATGACCGAACGAACGAGATCGCGGATACAAGTGGCAGAAATGGGTTTTCTCCGTAGGGTGTCTGGGCTCTCCCTTAGAGATAGGGTGAGAAGCCCAGTCATCCAGGAGGGACTCAGAGTAGAGCTGCTGCTCCTTTGAGAGGAACCAGTTGAGGTGGCACGGGCATCTGGTCAGGAGGCCTCCTGGATGCCTCCCTGGCGAGGTATTCCAGGAACGTCCCACCGGGAGGAGGCCCTGGGAAAGACCCAGGACACGCTGGAGGGACTATGTCTCTCGGCTGGCCTGGGAACGCCTTGGGATTCCCCCTGAGGAGCTGGAACAAGTGGTCGGGGAGAGGGAAGTCTGGGCCTCCCTTCTGAAGCTGCTACCCCCGCAATGAATGAATGAATGAATGGATGGATGGAGGGAGGGAGGGAGGAGATCACTAAGTAAGATCACTTCTTAGTCTCTGATTTGTTCTTAGAGCAGAACAGTGACTAGGTTGCTCTAAATAAAGAATGAAACTGAGGAACACAAAACAACCCAAGAACCTGACACATCCTCCAAAGTCGTGAGGAAAATAAGCTGTGATTTAGAAAAGAAGGAGAGGATCCTGAATAGTTTCTTCCACGTGGAGTCTATAATGTCACCAGTTTCATTTACTTCCTCAAGACTGTCCTCCCCTTTCGTTTCTGAATTTACTTTTGTTTCCATTTGGTGGTAGAAAAAGCACAACTTGTGGTCATTAGCTCCAAATAAAGGTAATGGAATCAGTTCTTAATGTCTGACTCTGAAATCAGGAAATAACTGCAGATACAGTAGTTCCTGTCAAGAGTAAAGCGGGTTGTTGTTCAGCAGAGATCTGCGGTCTGCCCATGGAGGAAGCGGAAAGGAGCCGCGACTCTTCCCGCTGCCTTACCCCCTGTAGGCAGCCTGAGACGGAGCGGATATCCGCTGTAGATCGCCTCGTCTTGACATTCGCTCCAGAGCTCCGCTACAAACTGCAGATTGGCCTCAAATGACACGTTATTCCTGATCTGCACCAGTCAGTGTTGCTGACCGATCCCCACGGATCAAACTGAAGATCTGATGAGTTGACGTGAATTCAGCGCCATGGATCGGGCGGAGGAAAAGAAGAAAAAAAGAAGGAGAAAGTTGAAGAGCGCTTCAATTGGAAAAGTGTGAGATCACCAACTCCAAGATCACACGAATTTCAGCATGGTAACAGATTTTCTACATCTGTTTGCTTCAAGGTTTCTTTGTGTGTCACCAAATGTCTTCACAGACATAGAAGTGACGTGAGAACAGGGCTCCCAGATGTGGAGAGTGAGAAGAAGAGCCTCAGTTTCTTTCAGCGGAAAGTCCCAACGTATAAAAAAAGGTAAGCTGTTTCTAAATGTTGTGATGTAAAATGTAACTGAGTCAGTTTTAAAATGTTTATCTTTATGTAGCAGTCAGTATGGGTTTTGTAATATACTGTATATATATATATATATATATATATATATATATATATATATATATATATATATATATATATATATATATACTCCACTTCAATGGCCTTCAATGGCCTTATACTGGAAAAAATATCTGTCCGACTGGACAAGAAACATAACCGCAGTGAAGTTAGTTTCAAGTTGGATGTTGGATATTCACGCTGCGCGGAGTAAGCGGCGTTTAGCTCAAGGTTGATCCGATTTATGAACGTTAATGTCGGCCAGGTTCACTTAGGGACCGTCAACAAAATTCCGAACCAAACACTGTCAAACACACGCAAATTGTCTTGTGATCAACTGACACACACACAAAAAAGGTGGCAATTCATGCTATTACATGAGACACACTATCCTCTATTAACATTTTAAGTGATATATAATATTTTAAACAATTTTAATATTAAATCTAATTGGTGATTTTGAGTAAATATGTCCAACGTGTTACATGACCTAGAAGCTATTGAAGAAAAAATACTAACTTTTGATCAAAAAAAAAAAAAAAAAAAGCTAAAAACTAAAATATGACCTAAAATGAAATAACAATAAGTGTGCCTCATCTATAGAACAATTTCACACTGATCTGTGTCAGTGGGGCACACCTTTTGGAAGCTATTGAAGAAAACATGATATTATTTAAGTGATCTAAATATGGTGTCACAGGACTAGCACATGAAAGGCTAGTTATTTAGAGATAAATAATCCAAGATCTTACTCGTGTAAACTGTGGAGTACCACAGGGGTGAATCATTGGACCAAAACTTATTTACACATCAATGGACCTTACCAAGCTCCGCCCACAACCGACTCACGTGACCGCAAGTCTCACAAACAAAGCCTCGCGTTGCGTTGTTTCTATGTAAACGTGACTCGATTAGTGCATCATTTCTACCGGATTTTCACAATATATCAGCTAATACAATGGACAGAGGAACTAACAAGTTCATGTCATCATCTGGGAGCAGGTTACTGGTTTCTCAGTCACAAGCTGGTTGCAAACCTGAGGCCAGCAGGTGTCAGTCAGTTATAGTAGATCTGAAATTTGACCTCAATATGAGAAGCTACAGACTGATAGGAGGAACCAAAGAGCTCTGTAAAGGTAAAGGAAAATCTTCTGAAGTTGGGATATAATTAATTTAATTTCACATAATTACCACAGTAGAAGCCATTTGTTTGTAAAAAAAAATGTTATAAAATATATTTGTTCTATTTAATGTTTGTTGTGAATGACGTAAACTCACAAACGAACGAGGTAATTAGTCCAACGTTTAGAAACTACAGCGGCTGTAATGCGCCACAGCAAAGGTAAACAAAGGTAAAATAACCTGAACAGGTGATCAACTCAAAACCACTCCTACCTTTTTACTCTCTCTCTCTCTTTGTAGTTTAAGAACACCTGTTACCGTGGCAACCGCCTGCCCCCCGCAAGACGAGCCAAGATTACGTTAAAAACATAACATTCAGTCCGTTACGATATCAAGTTTCCAGGCTTGATTTTTATTTCTCGATTATTAATCAGCGCTTCCCTGAACAGTGATGGTTGATTGACTAGCTGTACTTGGTGCTAACGCGGCTAACACGAGTAACAGTTTAGTCCAAAGCCTTTTCTGCTAAAATAAAATCTTTAGTGTATGTCAGATACAGACACATTGCATATTGATCTGTTTAGCTAACGTAAGACTGTGTAGCAGACAGGCTTCAAGGTGTAGAAGTTGTATCAGTTCTGCCATTATGCTGTACTTAGCTAACGGGAAGCTAAGTGTGTTTGTGAGACGGCCACGCACGTGACCTCGTAGAATGGGCATCAGCCAATGAAAAGCGGCCCCTCTGGTAAGGTCCATGATCTCCATTACATACACAGACAAATACAAAGTATTCTCTATGCAGATGACACCACTTTTTTTCTATTCTGTTGAAAATTTGACACATCTGTTGGATGTAGTTAAAAAGGATTTGAGTATCATAAAAACATGGCTGAATGTAAACAAATTATAAGTGAATGTTGATATTTAGCAATAGACTGTTGATGTAGATGATGATGGGGTTGTGATTAAACACAAATGACCCAGAGGAAGGCTGAGACACATTGGTCTGCAAATGAAGTTGTTTCCTAGGACTTTAAGTATTGCTGGAGTCGTCACCTTAGTAGATTTTTTTTTAACCCTCTCCACTCGAATCGGAGCTAAAAATGTTTTGGATTTCTACCGTAATTCTTTACTAGCAGGACGTTCTCAAAACGCAACGAGAGATCTGATGAAAATTAAAAAGAGAGATCATATCTCTCCTGTTTTAGCTTCCCTTGATGATCTGACCCTCCTCTTCCTTGCAGGGCGGGATTTGCTGGAGTCCATAAGTCGAGAGGGAAACTGAGGAAGTGTAAGTCTTTAAAACAGCTCACATTCGACCATTATACATTCAGGAGTCATAATCTAATTAGGAAGGCACAGTGCCCTCCACACTTACTGGGACCCCCAGTAAAGGCTGGACACAAAATGCAGATAAGATTGTCGGCCCCTGCTGGCCAGGAGGAGTGAATACTTCAATCTGCTGGATTTCCTTACAAACTTCAGAAATAATGAACTGAACTTGACTGCATCGTTTGGACACTAGAATCAGCTGGAATGGAAATGATTGGACTCACCGGGGCTTTTTTTGTTTTGTTTGTTTGCTTTTATAAAGTACCAACGACATGTAGTGAGCTGTCGTCGTATAAATAAACTGAAATTACCATGTACTACTCCTACTCGTCAAACTCTTGATCCACCATCAACAGGTTGAATGAAGAGCAGCTCCTCGAAATCTCCAGCTCACGATAGTCAAGCCTTCAAGATTGCCATCTTTCTGCCCACCGCAGAGGCTTTACGCCCCACACACCAGAACACACCAGTATGTCTGTCTATCCATCCATCCATCCATCCATCCATCCATCCATCCATCCATCCATCCAAAGTTTTGGACAGCGATATGTCCTGGTTTGAAAACCAGAAACCACACTGAGCTTTCAGAGCTCGCTTTTTTTGTTTGATAATCATCTGATTCACATGAGTATTTATTTCCAGTATTTATTAGAATGTATTTCACAATGGAAATTACACTTATCTGCAGCTGGTTTGACAAACTAATAAAGAAATCTTTGGCTTGTGGTAAAATTAATTGTAATTGGGTATCTCTGATAGCTGCATCTGCATGTCCATTTCATAATTAATTGGCAAATTAATTATGAAAATAATTAATTTCAAGGTGACTCTGACACCAGTCAGAGTGAAAAAAATCTCTAATCTTCACTCTCTTTTCTAAATCTGTGAGACTATGCCACTGTAATATAATATCGTTCACTTTTTGAGCATCTTTATGCGTGGAGCTGAATTGTGGTTTTTTTCTCCCTTCAGATTCTTGCAGTCTCACCTTCGACTCGAACACGGTTCACAGAAACCTGGAGCTGTCTGATAACGGCAGGAAGGTGACCTGGGTGAGCACGGCTCAGTCATACCCGGATCACCCAGACAGGTTTGACGGCTGGTGGCCCCAGCTGCTGTGCAGTGATGGTCTGACTGGTCGCTGCTACTGGGAGGTGGAGTGGAGCGGAGTGGTGTACATTTCAGTGAGCTACAGAGGGATCAGCAGGGGAGGATACAGTATGTTTGGCTGGAATGACCAGTCCTGGAGTCTGAAATGCTGCGATCTTGATGATGGTTACTCTGTCTGGCACAAAAACAAAGGAAAACTTGCTGCCTCATCTCACATTGACCCCTCCTCCTCTGACTCCGCCTCCTCTGACTACGAATCCTCTGACCCCGCCTCTTCTGACTCCGCCTCTTCTGACTCCGCCTCTTCCGACTCCGCCTCCTCTGACTATGAATCCTCTGCCTCCACCTCCTCTGACTCCTCCTTTGCTGACTCCGCCTCCTCTGGCTCGTGCAACAGAGTAGCAGTGTATGTGGACTGTCCTGCTGGCATCCTGTCCTTCTACAGAATCTCCTCTGGCTCCCTGGTCCATCTCCACACTTTCAGAACCACTTTCTCTGAACCCATCTATCCCGGCTTTGGGTTCTGGTGTCCTGGATCCTCAGTGTCTTTCTGTCAAGTTGAGTAGAAAATTTCCTCCTATTAGAAAACACATGGCGACACTTTATTGGAAGGGGTGTGCATAAGACTGACATGACACTGTCATAAACATAATATAACACCTGCTATGTACATGGAGGGTTCATGACTGGTTATGACCATTGTCAAGAAGTATCATTCTGTATATAATGACACTTTTAATGGACTTTTAATGTAAGTTTTTGTGCAACTTTGCATTAAAAGTGTCATTATTTAACAAATGACTGGTTCATGTAAATAGCACGTTATGTCATGTTTATGACAGTGTTATGTTAGTTTTACACACACCCCTTCAAACAAAGTGTTGCCAAACACATTATTGTGGCATAAATGGTCCACATTATTTCTTATGTCATACTTTTTAACTACTTATTTTAAAATGTCAATGTTCAATTGCTTAGCTCTACAATTTCTATTGTCTCAGGATTTAAAACCAAAGCTTCTGGCTAGGCAGATGGGATCTCCATGCACATCATCCCAACCTGATTGGTCTGATGATCACTCAAAGTTGGTCAAGGTGAGTGTTGCCGTTTAAAAGCATCTAGCAAGAAAACAAAAAACAATTATCAATCTGAGACAGGAATAATCCCATGTTTCAAAAATCAGTTTCAATGGCACCAATGGGTTGGACAATTCAAAGAAAGAATGTGGCATTAAAATGATTTAAAGGTTTATAAACCATTGGACCCACACTGCTACTTCAGTTCCAAAGATGTGAAATCAAGGATAAACATCTAATGGGAAATGTCCTGTACTGGTGTATTGCTTTATCCAGTCCAAAGGATTCCAAAGATTCTCATGCCATTCAGTCAGTGGAGAGCTACTGGGTAGTAGCCACAGCTGCCCTCTGACCACCACCAGTCAAACACTGGACAACACACACAAACACACACAGGACAAACATTTGGCTCAGATTTTGTGTTTCATAACTTTAGATTTCAATAGAAAATATTTGATGTTGTTTGTACATTTCAGGCTCCGTCAAGCTTCAGACCCCAAGTGGAAACTCACAATTTGCATGTTTCATACAGGTAAACAACACTGTTGACTTTTTCACTCAAAATAATTCTGAACATATTTAATATTAACACATAATTCAGTGTTTCTAGGTGATTATTGGGTCAAACCCAGCTATGGTTCATTGTTGTGTTCATGGAGTCACTTTGTGTGTTACAGGTTCCGGTGTCCAGGTCCGGGTGTGTTCGAGTGCTCTTTGACCGGTCTGGTGTTCGTTGTGACCCAGCCGGCCAAACTGTGTTACAGGATCATCCAATGGGACGAGAGCATCCTTCAGCCAGCTGGGAAGACCCCTGCTGGGCCCCTGTACAGCATCAGCTGTTCTCCTAACTCAGTGTGTGGGCTCCACCTTCCACACTGCCAAGACACAGACAGTAAGTTACTGGAAACTGAAAAGAACTCGTCTGATTCAGAGTATTATTGATTCTACATTGTAAACCTGTGAAATCTGAAGCTGCTGCTGTAAGCAGAAACCAGTGTGCTGGTGTGTTTGTCCTCAGTGTTGCCCAGTGAAGGCCTGCTGTCTGTGGTTCATGTTTTCTCTGATGATGGACTGAACTTGCTGAAGCCTCTGGAGATCACTGACACGCAGTTCGCTGACACAACGATGAGAGGACAGAAGGATTAGACCGAGTTCAGGAACTGGAAGCTCATCATTATTATTTTTTTATTCCACAGCATTGAGCCGTTTTTGTTAGGGCGTTGTACTAAATGTTACACAAAATAAATAAAGAAATTTAAATTCAAAAATCCTTTATTGGTCCCAAAGGGAAATTCAAAAGTAATTCTGGTTTGAATTCAGAGTAGTGGTCGGCGAACACACACACTGATCTCTTAGCAAAATGAAATATGAACTATGTGTATTTCATGATCTCTATGCCTTTGAGTTGTTTTATCAGATCATTATATAATGTTTTTGTCCTGCTCTTTCTATCCAGAACACTCACAAGATGACGTCCAATCAAGTGTCACAGTCCAGTCACAGGTGAGATGCTTATTGTTCTCAGTTCATAATAATTTCAGACTTACTAACAAGAAGAGGAGCATAAAACCAAGATTTCATAAGTAAACAATAAACTGGTTGGGCATTTTTTAGGAGACTGAATAATTCAAATTTTTAAGCAGAAATACACAACCTGCTCTTTTCTCAAAGGATGGAAGTAGTCAACCAAAAAACGGGCCAGTGAAAAGTCTGAAGGTAGATGTTCTTCTTCCAGCAAAATATGTAAATATAAGATTTTAGCAACCACCCTTTCTTTAAAGCGTTCCAAATGACAGAAGGTGGATATAAAAACCAATCGACTTGTCCATTTCCTGTAGGTGGAAATTCACTGTTTTAATCCCAAACAGAGTCCTAACCTCCATGTTGACCTGCTGAACATCCTGGATGAGCTGAATGTGGAAGAGTTCAGCAGGTTTAAGTGGTTCCTGAGGAACGGACCGCAGAGCCGTGGCTTCAGAGTGAGAGAGTCTGCAGAGAGAGAGGAGGTGGTGGACCGGCTGCTGCATCGATACAGCCCTGAAGAAGTTCTTCAAGCTGTGAAGACGACATTAAAGAGTATTGGCAGGAATGATCTGGTGGAGCGATTATAATTTTTTTTTAAAAGAACTCCAGTTACTTTTTTCCACAGAATCATCTTAGTGACTGTTTGTTTCAGTCATTTTGATGGTTTCTAGTTGGCAGGATGTGAGTTTATATTTTAAATGTCTTTGAAATTTTGAGATTAATTGTAGAAATTTTCCAGAAAAAAACTTGAAAACACTCAACACTTGCCAGTCAGAAATTTCCATGTTTTCTGTTAGAAATTTTCTGAGGTTAATCTCAAAGTTTCTGAGTTTTTTCTTACAAATTTTGGACTTTTTGAAATCAGGAATTTTCACGTTTTCTCTGGAACCAATGGCAAAAGTTCATCTTTTTAGCCTGGAAAATGATTTCACACAAATTTAATTTCATTCTGTTTTTATATCAATCCATAATTTTTTGTGTACTTCTAATTGTCATGAAGTAGAAAATATTTTTTTTCATTCTCAGAATCATTTTATATTTCACTGTCAGCTAATTTTTAAATACCGAGAGCACCTTTTGTCTCCAATTCAACCCTATTAAAGTTGAAAACAACTGCCCCCTTGTGGTAATAAGATGAAGTAAAGTAAAAAAAAATAACGAAAACTATCTATTTTCGATGACACTTTAAACAATCTTGATATAAAATAAATCTATGTATAAATCTATATTATTTGTTTTTGATATTTTTCATTCATTTAGAAGTAGATATCTAGAATAGTGATGTTTAATTAGTTATTACCACCAGATGGCAGCACGCAGTAAGAACCCGCCTGTTTCTCTTTACAAAAAGACGAATCATAAGGAATACAGAAGGAAAAGAGGTCTCACTCTGCTGCTTTTTTGTGGACAAACGTGAAATCATGTGAAATGTACTTACTTAATTTAATTTCATAGTGATCTGCAAATATGTGTGTTGATTTAAGCAAAACATCGAATCAAAACATTATAAAATTTCTGTCGCATTTATTGCATAAAGCGACCGAGTGATGAGTCTTCACACGAGCTAGACGATCTCTGCTCGTCTCGCTTCTCGGTGTTTGTGTTTGTGTTGTTCGAAGATGTTTCTGAAGAAGGTTGTCCAGTCGGGCATTTCTGGATTTAGAAATGTCTCTGGACGGGGAGGACAGGTGTTGTCTGCAGCTGCGGCCAGGTGAAACACGTCACTTCCTTTCTCACTCACTACCAGGCATACCCCAAAAACAAAACATCTGCTGTGGGGAGAAAATCACAGTTTTTCCACGCTAAAATACACCTTGTGATTTACTGCAGCCATATTTGACGTCACACAGTGACGAAAGTGTAAAATTTTATATTTAACTCAGAGTTGGGCCGTAAATGGGTCACAATGACCTTTGACACTTCGTTCATAGTTAGCTGTGACGTCAGTTGATGTTATCAGTGCCTTAAAACTTTATTTCTAACGATACAAATGCAAAATTCAGTGTGCTTTATTAAGAAGTTTAACACAAAGAGGTGGAAGGAAAACATGGAGAATTTTTCTGCTTTAAATTGAAACTTTTTGACGCTTAAGCAAAAGTAGTAGTGGCAGCATCATGCTGTGGGGAAACGTTTTCTTTCAACGTGCTTCGTTCTGTGTGTCTGAACAGGAAGCGGCACTCTCAGGCCGAGCAGCAGGGCTCAGCGGTCACCTCCGTCCGACCGGAGACGTCCACCGCCAAAACCCTGATGGACATCGGCACCCGGCGCATCTACAACGAGGACCACGACATCTTCAGGCAAAGCGTCCGCCGCTTCTTCCAAGAGGAAGTGGTGCCGCACCACAAGGAGTAGGTGGTTGCAGGAACCCGACGTCAGGAGAGAGGTTCTCCTCCCGTTGACTTCCTGTTTGTGCTCCCAGATGGGAAAAGGCAGGCGAGGTGAGCAGGGAGTTGTGGGAGAAGGCCGGAGAGCAAGGCCTGCTGGGAGTGATGATCCCGGAGGAGCACGGCGGCATCGGAGGAGACACGTTTTCTGCTGCTATCACCTGGGAGGAGCAGTGAGTCCACACTTCCTACTCTGACTGTACCGCAATTAGAGTTTTGAAAATGCTGGAATTTTGCTGAATGAGTTTTTTTCTGGTAACCATCTTTCCTCAGAATGTACTGTAACTGTACCGGGCCGGGTTTCTCTCTGCACTCGGACATCGTCATGCCGTACATTGTAAACTACGGCAGCAAGGAACAGATCGAGCGCTTCATTCCCTCCATGACTGCTGGCAAACACATCGGCGCCATCGCCATGACGGAGCCGGGCGCAGGCAGGTGAGGACCCCAGTCCTACTTCCTTTGTTTATGTCACAGATTGACCGGTCAGACACGGTGTTAACCCGTCGGTTTCCTGCGGCAGCGACCTCCAGGGAGTACGGACGTACGCCAAGAAGGACGGCAGTGACTGGATCCTCAACGGGAACAAGGTAAAGCCGCTGCTGTTCCTCTGGACGGCGCCATCGGCTTCATTCGCTTCCTTCCTCTCAGGTGTTCATCTCCAACGGCTGGATGGCGGACGTGGTGGTGGTCGTCACAGTGACCGACCGCGAGGCGAAAACGGCGGCCCATGGCATCAGTCTGTTCCTGGTGGAGAACGGTATGAAGGGCTTCCAGAAGGGCCGGAAGCTGGAGAAGATCGGCCTGAAGGCGCAGGTAGAGCAGTTTTTTCTTCTTGTTTGAGAACATCTTGACGTCAGGACGCTGAATTGGTCTGGATCTGTTTGAAAGGACACAGCGGAGCTGTTCTTTGAGGACGTGCGTCTCCCAGCCAGTGCTCTGCTGGGAGAACTCAACAAGGGTTTCTACTACCTGATGAATGAGCTGCCACAGGTCTAAACACACACCCATGCAAGCACACCCCCACACACACATAGGTCCTCCTGAACCCTGACCCTCAGTGATGGCTTTTGCTGCCAGGAGCGTCTGTTGATTGCTGACATGGGCATATCCAGCTGTGAGTTTATGTTCGAGGAGACCAGGAACTACGTTCTGCAGAGGAAGGCCTTTGGGAAGACTGTCGCCCACCTCCAGGTCTGTTTAATTCCCCTAACACACTCGAGCAGGGGGCGGGACTTAGCAACCAGAGAGAATAGCAATATTTTGGGGGCTTGTCCGGGATTTTCTTCTGTTTTTGCAAGGCAAATTTTGAGCAGGACCAGACTCTTTGATTACTATCTCAACTATAAGAGGTCGTGTTGCCCCTCCAGTTAAACCCTGAACCAGTCTTTCGTGGACATGTAAGATAATTATTGGCTGCCCTGGTGAAGATTCCTAAGACCCTTTAAATAAATTAGCATAATTCAAGTATATTCAGTCACAATGCCATGATGTCTAGCAAAATTCTCTGGAACTTTGGAAAAAAATCTAGTGACAGGTTTAAGCACCTAGAACATCAAAACGCAAGACACAGGAAAAGACCAGAGTTAGTTTCTTTTCACTCGCAAGGAGAACGGACAGAGATGTGCTTCAGTTACAATCTCCACCTATTCTGAAAATACATTCTGCTGCACCTCTTTTTATTGAAAATCATCCCTAGTTACAATGCACGTTTCAGCTCTTATCAAAACATATGCAGCTGCAACGTGATTCACAATTTTATAAGATAAACTAGAACATTTACTACGAACAGTATGACTGAATAAGGCTAATCAGCAAAATTACGCTATAAACTATCTTATTATTAAACATGAAGAATATAATGTCCTTCTGCTGAGCAGCCGTCTGATTAGAACAAGCTGGCGCCGGCTGGCTCTGCATCCTTCAGCAGGGCCTCCTTCAACATACTCAGAAACATACTGATTAGTATTTATATAGGTTATTATTTTAATTCTATCAACTAGGCCCACAGCATCCCAGATCCTCCACCATACTTAACAGTGAGAATGAGGTGATTCCTCTAAAGCACATGGCTCCACTTAAAGTGGATCAAACTGTATGCTTACAGTCATATTCAATAAATAAGAATATGCTTTCTGATGAAGCTCGTTTGTCAGATTAAGAGGAACTTTTGAAGATAACAACCAACTGCATTTCTGTATAATAAAATGCTCTTTTTTTTGGTCTGACATAATATTCTGATTTTAAATGTCTTGTTTTAGTTAACCATAAACAGAATGTCATCACAATTAACAGAATTGAAGGCTTTCAACCAACAAAAAATTACATATTTAAACAAGCTTTTTAACAATTTATGTAATAGGTTTGTATGTTTGTCATGGTAAGGTAGTTTGGCTTGCCATGCAGATGTTATCTACCTTCTTCCAAAACGTGCTTTATTTACTTCAAATTCTTTAGTTCTTGATAAAAACTAGTCCTCTGTCATGTTCAGACCGTGCAGCACAAGCTGGCGGAGCTGAAGACGGAGATCTGCGTGGGTCGTGTTTTCATGGATAACTGCCTGCAGCTCCTCTCAGAGCGCCGCCTGGACCCCACCACCGCCTCCATGGCCAAGTTCTGGTGAGAAACCTGTGCTGGCAGACGGTTAGCAGATGGTTAGCAGCCGCTGACCTACAGCTGACCGCCTGCCTGTCTCCTGCAGGGCGTCGGAGCTCCAGAACAAGGTGGCCACCGAGTGCCTGCAGCTCCATGGAGGCTGGGGCTACATGTGGGAGTACCCCATCGCTAAGTAGGTGGAGTAGCTTAGGGGTGGTGGGGGCCTGAGTGATGTCTGCTTCAGCCTGACTCTGTGTGTGTGTGTGTGTGTGTGTGTGTGTGTGTGTGTGTGTGTGTGTGTGTGTGTGTGTGTGTGTGTGTGTGTGTGTGTGTGTGTGTGTTTCAGGGCATTTGTGGACTCCAGGGTTCAGCCCATCTACGGAGGAACCAATGAGATCATGAAGGAGCTGATCGCACGCGGCATCATGAGCCAGAAGTGAGACTGAAGGAACATTTGATGCTCCTCAGTACCAAGAAAGTTAGGGATATAGTTGAAAGAATAGTTGGACTATTTCAAATCTGGCTGACGTAATTTAAATCATTTCTAATAAAAGTCTGATTATTTTAGATAAATAAGCTAAAAGGTGAGACTTCTGTTAACTGATCTGTTATTTGCTTTGTGTCTCAGATTTGTGCCAATCTGAAATAAATATATGACGGTATCTGCATCTCGATTATATGTTCCAACTTTTTCCAACCAGAGACATCAAGATCAAAGAAAATCAACACATATCAGACTCTGAAAAAAGTAACATCTTTGTTTGAAAGTCACTTTCAAACAAAGTCATCTTTGACTGCTGAGTTTATGTCAAAAAATGGTTTCCTCTTTAGAATGATGATCTGTAGAGGACATTGTGCAGCATGATCTTCCAGTCTCAAGCAGACCTGCTGATGATCATGAAATGCAAGAGGAGGAAACTCTGCTGGTCAGTCAAAGTACTTCAATCAGAAGAAAATCCGAAATGTTCACATGGCACTGAAGGAAATGTCAGAGGAGCCGACGCTGATCAGCAGAATAAAGAATCACAGGTAAGTTTGATTTCACCTTTTGAGGCTTTATTCTTAAATATAAAGAGAACTTTTTTTCAAAGTGGAAGAATCTGACAGCTATTAATGGATGAGTGGAAAAATATTTGAAAAAGCTAGTAAATAAGTAACAAAAGGTGTGGTTTGCGTGACATTTGTTATGCTAACCACACAACATCAATAATGGATGAGAGTTGACTATTATTTTTTTTAACAATAAATGGTTAACTCCATCCAGTTTAAATGTAATATTTGTTAAAGGGGCAGTATTGTGTGTTTTCCATTTTATACCAAATCAAGTAACTATGTTGTTATAAAAAATGCAAATATCAAATATGACTTTAAAGAAATTTGACTTTGTAATTTAGCACCTTGAAATTAAGCCTCTGTCTCTTTAAGAAGCTCCTGTTCTTTCTGAAACTCTGCCGTCAGAAAGTCATCACAACATGGCTTCTCTTTTAACCCTGTAACGTTTTTACCAGCGTTCCACTAAGAAGTAGCTCCTATAATGAACTCAGCAGGTGTTCAGTTTCACCAGGTGTTTGCTAATTTCTTATGGCTAGTCTGAAGGAGCTGAGTGGATTCGGTGTGGGGGAGGCTACTTGGTGGGGAAGAAGCTCGGAAGCTTTTCATTGTTACTTTAATTTTTTATTTTTATCTGTGTTTATCTCTGTGTGGATAACTATTCCTGGAGGAGGAGCTTGGTCCACCCAGGCGTTTTGCACAGCTGAATGGTTGCCATGGATTTTTTTCAAACATGTATCAAAGAATGAAGGCAAAACTCCAAGTATGCTTTTGATGAGGGAACAACATTCAAACATGGTGTCAAATTGAAAAAAGTTGAGTTTACATACTGTCCCGTTTTAAAATACAACTAAAAAAAATCACATAAATGACCAAGAAGCAGAAAATGAAACTTTTATCCAGAACATAATATGAGGCTACTTCCTCCTTTCAGTGTCTCCTTTGTCTCCTTCATCTCAGCACTGCCTCAGTCTGTACTTTTTCTTGCCATGACAACACATATGGAGTACCCGTCCTGCAATAAGGGATTATTCCCACTTGTGAGGAAATCTACCTTGACAGAGTCAGCAACCAAACGTGCCGGACGAGATGAGAAAAAATAGAAACCCGCCTGAATATCGTCTTACACAGGACGTGGCTGTCTTCTTTTTTTCACCTCGGAGGTTTACTTTCACTTTCCATCTTCTGTCGAAGCAGAACAATTTCATCAGCTGAGCCTTGATCTGAAGGGTAATGTACATAGTTTGTGATGTTTTTCTGCTGTTTTAACCAGCCTCCAGTCATATGAGTTTAGCTATGACACAGAGAGGATGAGGTTTCTGTGTCATGTAAGCTATTTTCACTGTTAGCTTAGTCAGACAACACATGCTCCTCACACTTGAGTGGAAACAGCTTGAAAGTGTATTTCCGTAAAGATCCTTATTGTATCTCAACGGGAATTAACAAGTGATGTCTACCAAGGTATTAAAGCAGAGATATGTGGATTCATAAACAAAATGTAAAAACATCCATCCACCATCGTTGAAAGAAAATGGGCACACATGCCTCAACGCACCGCATTCTGGGATCGTTTTAGGCTGTTACTCTGGTTACTATGGTAATGGAGCCGACAGCCTGTCACTATAGTCAGATTGACAGACGAGCAGCAATAACTTCTGTAGTCAGAAGGTCTGCTGACAGGTTGCAGGGGAGTTCGGGTGGTGGAAGTTTCTCGCCCTTCTTTAATGTCACATCTGGGATTCCAACATTTCCCGTGAGACGGGAGTCTGACTTTTCTGGCATATTTGTGAAAATTTTGACATCACTGTACTAAAGACTATTGTTCTTGTACGTGAATTTAATGTACTAAAATGTCTGAGATTTTTGGTGGAAATCTACTCCTCCTTGGCTGTATAGTTTTTTTTAATTTTTTTACACATTTTTTTCTAAAATGGCTATTTTGTCCCCCCTATCATTAGGTTGAAAACGATCAGGCCACCTAGGAGACTTGGGGGATTTTTCCTTTTGTGTTACTTTGCAAAAATGTTGCATTTTCTTGCAATACATTCTCATACACTCTGGTCTACTTTGCTTACAGTCACAGTGATAAAATTGTCAATTTAGAATTGACACCTTTTAAAGTTCTTGAGTAAAAATGTGTCAAATGCCAAATTACCATTTGAAAATAACTCAAATAGTCCATATGGTTTCAATATACTTTTTCTGTTGGACTGGTGATCCGTCCATGGTGGACCCCTCCTCTCACACAATGGGCCGCAAGTCAGCAGTCTGATGCTTTAACCACTTCCTGGAAATGTTGCTCCATCATTATATGTCTGCAGCCTCATGTCTCCTCCTTTGTTTTTCCTCAGATGAAGGCAGAAGGCGTGTGAACTGGTGTGAACTGAGCAGCATGGATCAGTGTGAGAACAGAGTTGCTCCCTCTAAAACCAATCTGAGTGGAGAAGTTGAAAACCAGAGGTGAGATCACCATCTCTACCTGTTCAGGACTTTTCTCCATCTCAAAGCAGTCACATCACCAACCATCTTCATGCACAGGAAAATACAAGACGCACTGTCTAAACCTGAAGCTGAACCCAGCTGTGTGTCCCTCCAAAGTGATGCTTCCAAGGATCTTGCTATCATTTTCAGATCTGATCCCCCATCAGCTGCAAAGAGGTAACCTACATCTAAATGCTGTAATAACGCAAAATGTAAACGGGGCAGTATACAGTATTCTTGTTCGAACTTTAACCTAAGATGTGAGATCACCATCTCTACCTGTCCAGGAATTTTCTCCATCTTAAAGCAGTCAGATCACTCAACCATTTTCATGTATAGGAAACTACCAGAAGCAGAACCTCGACCGGAGGCTGAACCCAGCTGTGTCTCCCTTCAAAGTGATGCTTCCAAGGATCTTGCTATCATTTTCAGATCTGATCCCCCATCCGCTGCAAAAAGGTAACCTACATCTAAATCTAAATGTAAACCTGTTGTAGGCGATTATCATTAGTTTGCCTTCAAGCAGTTGCAATTTCAATGGAGCCATGATGGTGTGTGTATTAAGTATCGTATTGAAAGTACTTTGTTACCTTTTAGCTATGCTTAAGGATGTATTTTATGTTATATATATGGCAATCGGGAAGGTAGGAGCATGAACTCAGGTGGGACTCTGGAGAAGCTTGTTGGTCAGAAGGATTTGATTGCACCTGTTCACATTAAAGGTTCAAAGTGAGGATAGATGTTGTGGGCAGGGATTCCTGTCAACATAGCAACCAGTGGGAACTGTGCGGGTTATAAACACCGAAAGTAATGTCATATTAGTGGGAGGTACTTCAGAGTTCTTCAGGAAAAACTACTGAGAAATTAATGTAGAAGAAAGTCTTGCAGGTTCTGCCAAGGGATTTTTCCAGGGGTTTTAAAGAGTTAACAGAGACTCTTGATAAATCTGGAACTTCTGCATCTCTTCCACCAAATTACTGCACAGTGAATGGCACATGGTGAGCATGGGTGTGATCACACCAGCCCTGCTCAGTCTGCTTTAATTGAACTGTAGTTTGTTTCCCTAGAAAGTCCGGTTCATCTCCCGTGGACCAAAAAAAGCAAACTCTAGTCCTCCTAGACCTCGGTCTGGGTTTGTGTGAAGTGAACTCTGATGTGGTTTGAATGCATATGAAGTGGAGTACAGCGCAGGGCATTCTGGGGAAATGCAACCAAAACAAACACGCTAGCAGGAAAACTGGCTTATGGTCTTTAGCCAAAAATAAGTGAAATCCTCCAACTGCTAAAATCTGATGCTACTTCATTTTGTTTCACCACAGCATTTGCAAATGGAACAAATGTTAGTCCAGTCTACTGGACTATCAGGTGGAAAAACAACCTATAGCTTTGTTTTAAGGAGGCATAAAACCCTCCTATTGAGGAACCCTCTCATTGTATTGGAGGTTGATGAAGGTGATAACTGATGCAACCAAGAAACCCTTCAGGCATAAAGAGAAGAGCTCCACCCCATAAAGAACCCAATATTTTTTCTGCGCACTATGCAGCCCAAACATACTGGACAATTAAAACCACCATCACAAAACACAGGGTCATTGTTCGTTCAACACAAATTCCCATTTTTTTAACAGTTTGAAGTCTAAAGAATCACTGAACTGTTACAGGCTCCTCCACAGTGTGGACCAGCAGAGCTCAGAGGTTCCCAGTGATCCTTCTGCCCAGGAGCATCAGACACAGTTGGACTCCATATTTATGGTCTGTACATGTACAACTATTACTTTTCCATTGGTTTTGTCCACAATCTTCTACATGCACCGCTTTGTAGACCAGAGGACTGTTGGTCTGTCCAACATGGACATGATGTTTGACTCCATGATTTCAGTCTGATATGTCCTTCACCTATTATTCTGTTCCAGCTGCTGGAGAACAACATTGTCACTTTTGTGAAAAATGAGCTGAAGAGGATGCACAAGGTCCTGAGTCAACATAAACCACCGTCGTTGCAGACAGAAAATGAGGATGTAATGGAAGATGCATTTGAAAAGGAGATGAGAAACAGCAAAGAGGCATTTGAGAAGATCACACTGAACTTCCTGAGAAGGATGAAGCAGGAGGAGCTGGCTGACCGTCTACAGAGCAGTAAGAGGATTGCTTTGCAAATTTCACCTGACTAGTAAACTTCGTGAACTCTGATGTCCCAATTACAGAAAATTTGTAATTAGAAATCTTTAGGACAGTTGAAATTGTGGAATGTGCTGTGTGTTGTGTACTTTAGGAACACCTGCAGGAGCTGGTTCTAAACTTAAGTCTAGTGTGAAGAAGAAGTTCCAGTGTGTGTTTGAGGGGATTGCTAAAGCAGGAAGTCCAACCCTTCTAAACCAGATCTACACAGAGCTCTACATCACAGAGGGAGGGACTGGAGAGGTCAATGATGAACATGAGATCAGACAGATTGAAGCAGCATCCAGGACACCACACAGACCAGAAACAACAATCAGACAAGAAGACATCTTTAAAGTCCCCCCTGGAAGAGATGAACCAGTCAGAACAGTGATGACAAAGGGAGTGGCTGGCATTGGGAAAACAGTCTTAACACAGAAGTTCACTCTGGACTGGGCTGAAGACAAAGCCCACCAGAACATCCAGTTCATATTTCCATTCACCTTCAGAGAGCTGAATGTGTTGAGAGAGAAAAAGTTCAGCTTGGTGGAACTGATTCATCACTTCTTCACTGAAACCAAAGAAATCTTCAGCTTTGAAAACTTCCAGGTTCTGTTCATCTTTGATGGCCTGGATGAGAGTCGACTTCCTCTGGACTTCCACAACGAAGAGATCCTGACTGACGCTACAGAGTCCACCTCAGTGGACGTTCTGCTGACAAACCTCATCAGGGGGAAACTGCTTCCCTCTGCTCTCCTCTGGATAACCACACGACCTGCAGCAGCCAATCAGATCCCTGCTCACTGTGTTGACATGGTGACTGAGATTAGAGGGTTCACCGACCCACAGAAAGAGGAGTACTTCAGGAAGAGATTCAGAGATGATGAGCAGGCCAACAAGATTATCTCCCACATAAAGACATCACGAAGCCTCCACATCATGTGCCACATCCCAGTCTTCTGCTGGATCACTGCTACAGGTTTGGGGGATGTGTTGGAGACCAGAGAGGGAAGGGACCTACCCGGCACCCTTACTGAGATGTACATCCACTTCCTGGTGGTTCAGACCAAAGTGAAGAAGGTCAAGTATGATGGAGGAGCTGGATCAGATCCGCACTGGAGTCCAGAGAGCAGGAAGATGATTGAGTCTCTGGGAAAACTGGCTTTTGATCAGCTGCAGAAAGGAAACCTGATCTTCTATGAATCAGACCTGACAGAGTGTGGCATCGATATCAGAGCAGCCTCAGTGTACTCAGGAGTGTTCACGCAGATCTTTAGGGAGGAGAGAGGGCTGTACCAGGACAAGGTGTTCTGCTTCGTCCATCTGAGTGTTCAGGAGTTTCTAGCTGCTCTTCATGTCCATCTGACCTTCATCAATTCTGGAGTCAACCTGATGCAAATAGATCAACCAACTTCAGAGAACCTTAAAACAAAAACAAAGGAACTCCAATCACTCCATGAGAATGCAGTTGACAAAGCCTTAGGTAGTACAAATGGACACCTGGATTTGTTCCTTCGCTTCTTTTTGGGTCTTTCTCTGCAAAGTAACCAGAGTCTCCTGCTTGACCTGTTTACGCAGACAAAAAGCAGCACAGAAACCAGATGTCAAACAGTTCAGTATATTAAGGAGAAGATCAGTGAGAATGTGTCTGCAGAGAAAAGCATCAATCTGTTCCACTGTCTGAATGAACTGAATGATCGTTCTCTAGTGGAGGACATCCAGCAGTCTCTGAGTTCAGGAAGTCTCTCCAACGATGAACTGTCTCCAGCTCAGTGGTCAGCTCTGGCTTACATCCTTCTATCATCAGGACAAGATCTGGATGAGTTCGACTTGAAGAAGTACTCTGCCTCGGAAGAGGCTTTCCTAAGGCTGCTGCCAGTCATCAAAATCTCAAGCAAAGTTTTGTAAATAATCAAACTTTCCTTAAAACACAATTTTTTTATTTTTTACATTAAAAAAAAACATTCACCAGCCTTGTTTTTGTTACTGCAGACTGAGTGTCTGCAACCTCTCAGTAAGAAGCTGTGAAGCGTTGTCTACAGTCCTCCGCACTACGTTCTCCTGCCTGAGAGAGTTGGACCTGAGTAACAATGACCTGCAGGACGCAGGAGTAAAACTTGTAGCCGCTGGACTGAAGACTCCTACCAGCAAACTCCAAATTTTGAGGTAAGGACTAGTACATTTTCAAATTTAAAATTTAATGAATTAATTCATTGCTAAATTTGAACATCATATATTATATAGAATAAATATTTTATGTCTGTTCGCATTTTACAGATGTGGATCTAATCAGCAACTTATGCTTTTTAAAAATGTGTTCTGCACATTTAAAAAAAAAAATTGTCCCTCAGGTTTATTTTTGTAAACCTGAGGATCACCTTATTAAATATTCAGTTCTTTTAAGAGGGGCAGGATTATGAATTTTCCAGGCACATATTGCCAGTTTGTAGCATAATCAAGTAACTGTTACCTTCAGTTGGCATAAAAATGCCATGCATCTATCAAATGTGGTGTTGTAATTTGATGCCTTGAAATTGGGCCTCAAAGGAGTGTCTCTTTAAGACACTCCTGCTCTTTCTGAACCACATTGTTCCTCTATTAACCCTTTAGCAACGTTTTTTTACCAGTGAGAAGTAGCTCCTACACTGAGATCAGCTGATGCAGATGTCCACCAGGTGTTTGCTAATTGCTGCTGGCTAGTCTGCAGGGAGAATTTCACTTTAGTTTTCCTATAAGCTACATAGAGAGCAAAACACAAATATATGGAATGTAAAAACAAGACAAAACAAGCTTGTTGTTTTCTCAGTAAAAATATTTCTAATATTTCTATTGACTGGAAATTTACTCCAAGTGTCAGCCTGGAGTAAATTACTCCAGTACTTACTGGGGTACTTACTGGGATTACCCCAGTAAGCCACATATTGGGTACAAAATATAAAAAGAACATAAATGAAGTTATGTGTAATGAAATTGAAATAAGCAATGGAAAAAGGCAGAGAGCCATATTAATCTTTTCAGTATTTAGAAGGAATTCCTGCTGCTATATGCAAATCAATATCTGGTTTTATGTGAATTGACAGTTTATATCATTACAGGTAGAATACAAAGAGAAAAACAAAACTTTATCCAACTTAATTGTGGTTATCATATGGTATACTCTGAAGGTTATCTGGCTGCCTGGTCACAGAAGAAGGCTGTTTGGTACTGAGTGCAGCTTTGACCTTTAACCCTTCCCACTTGAGAGAGCTGGACCTGAGCTACAATCATCCAGGAAACGCAGGAGTTGAGTTTCTCTCTGCTCACCTAGAGGATCCTGGTTGCGCACTAGAAAATCTCAGGTACAGAAAGTGTTTTTTTTTGTTTTTTTTTATCTGTTTGTCTAAAGCAGTTTGCAGCAAAGTAAGTGCCAGCAACCACAAAAAAAAGTCCTTGGAGTCTGATGCATTTCCAAAAGGTCACTGATTACTGTCGCTGTTTGTCTAATGGTTTGCAGAACTTTGTGACGTGAGCTCAAAGTTCTCTGCTTGTTCAACGGATGTTTGGTTTTGTTCTTTTTTGTAAAGTCATATTGTTCCACTTCAACAGCAACAAGTAATATACGTTTAAGCATAGAACCATATTTTTGTCTCCAGTAGCATTTGAAAGGTTTCCTAAAAGAAAGGGATGGATGAAGAGGCAAAGTGTAAAGAGGGAAAATCGGGAAGTTTGTGTTTTTTATATTGTTTCTTGTTTTCTTACGTTATTTGAGATTCAGATGGTAAAAAGATATTGCGTATCCCAGAGGGTTGAAGGGAAGATAGATTGGCCAGCTAATTCCTGAGATCATGGTAGGTGAATGGACGGGCAAGGCAGAGTGTTGTTTTGAACCAATCAGCAGGAGAAATCCGATGCATATCCAGACGGGTCAGAGTTATTTAACTTCTCTTTGGGATCAATAAAGTATTTTGAATTTGAATTACTACACGACTCTTCTCATGTAGTAACGTGTCTGCTCATTTTGACTGAAAGGAGCTTCTACATTCAGCTGAAATTATTCCGTTTTTACTCACGTGCAACAGAGCAAATTTTCAGGAAATTTGTTTTTGTGGCGAATCATAAGCCTTTGTTGGCATTTCTATTTTGTAATCATAGTTTTATAATAAAATAACTAAAGATTAGATGTCTTAGACCCTGCTTCCATTTATTTGTCTTACTATTCAAGTGACGACTGAAAATGTTATCCCTCGTCCTTTCAGGGTGGAGCCCGCTGGAGTCCAGTGGTTGACCCCGGGTCTGAGGAAGTGTAAGTCCTTTTTTTTTTTTTTATCTAATTCCTGATTACAAACCTGCTCAGATTTAGAAATCAGGAAAAAATAAATAAATGAGTGAAAAATCCTGAACAGCATCTGGATTGTTTGCTGTCTCCATCAGACTCCTGTCAGCTCTCCATCGACACAAACACAGTGAGCAGAAAGATGAGAATCTCTGGCGATGGAAGGAAAGTGACGCATGTGGCGGAGGACGAGCTGTACCCCGATCACCCAGACAGATTTGATGTTCCACCTCAGCTTTTGTGTCACAATGGCCTGTCTGGTCGTGGCTACTGGGAAGTGGAGTGGGGAGGACAGGCTCTTATAGTGGTCAGCTACAAAAAGATTCAAAGGAAAGGACACACTCACGACTGTCTGTTTGCCTGGAATGACCATTCCTGGAGTCTGAGATGTTCGGACAATGGTGTCTTTTCTGTCCTTCAAAATAAAGCTGAAACAACAGTTTCAGCGTCGTCGTCCTCCGTCTCTAACAGAGTAGCTGTGTATGTGGACTGTCCTGCCGGCACTCTGTCCTTCTACAGAGTCTCCGATGGCTCACAGGTCCACCTCCACACCTTCAGCACCACATTCACTGAACCTCTCTATCCTGGTTTTGGCTTTGGGTTGTTGTACACTTCAGGTTCCTGGATTTCCCTTTGTCCGACAGAATAGACTGCTAACCAGCAGGCTCAACTAACTCACTCATTCGGTGGTTGCCTAGCAATAACCTATTGAACAACTTGCGCAACAGCAGCTTCATGTTTCTCCACTGGTCCTCATCATGGCTTTAAACTAGACAACGCCGTGGAGTGAAAACTGTGGATAAAACTGGAAATATCAGGCCAGCGGTTTTGCAGAATTTCAAACAAGAAACGTATCAACAATCTGTGTCGACGAATATAAAGCGTTTCCATTGTGATGTTCTTTTAGCCAAATCGTCCAAATCTACTGCAGTTGGTAGCACTGCTGGTTCTCTGCATTCAAATCCCCAAAGGGAAGCCAAAAACATCGATTTTTATTATTGAAGCAATATGTTGGTTCCTTGCCTAAAACAAAATATGAAGTTTCCTGATATCTCGCTGTTACATGTTTTTTTTGTCTTTTTCTTTACACCCTGTGGTTGACGTTGTTGGTCTGTTCAGGATGACAGGAAATTCCCATGATTCTAAGATAATATTTTCTGTTTTCTGACCATTTGTTCTGGTATAAACCAATAGATAAACCAGTTTGCTTTAACTAGGACAGTTATGATAAACCATGGAAGTCAGTTTGTGTCCAACTCTACAGTTCACCTCATTTGAATTAATTTCAGATCTTTTCTTGCTGGTTAATATTCTAATATTCCATTCATTTGCTTATGTGGATGTCTTTGGATTTATTAGGAAACATAGCTGAGCTTACAGCTATTTTGTATTTATGTTCTGTCAAAGTTTTGTTTTCTGTAACATTTAGTCTCTTGTTTTGTTTTGTTTTTGGTGGTGGTGTGTGTGTATATATGTAAAATGCTGCTCTAAATCAGCTCCAATTATGGAATGTTCATCTATCGTTCTCAGTTCATCAGGCGCAAAGAGCAAAAGAACAGTTTGCTAAAATTCTAAAATAAACGCAGCAAATCCTCTAGGTGATATGAAATGTCTCCTTTCCGAATACAAAATAGCAAATGGTCTGTTTGTCATGACAGATTGTCAAGAGAAGTTTGAAAAAGACATAAAATGACTGAAACAGGAAAATATGAAAAGTCAACGCAGTGACATAAAGTGACTATTAAAAGTAGCTTTTTTTTGTTCTGTCTTGTAGCAAAAACAAGAAAACAAAATGTATTTTTCTGAAATACGTTTTTAGTATGTTATCAAATGGATATATTTATTAAAATTGTATTAAAAATGCAAAAATAAATACATTTTTAAAAACATACTCCCAATACTCTTTAAAAATGTATTTTGGTACACTTTCTTAAACTATTCTTTCTAAAGTATATTTTAAATTCTATTCAAATATATTACTAAATTTACGCTTTGAATAATCCATTTATAAAAAAATTGATTTTAAATGAACATTTTAAAAATATAAACCGTACTTTTCTGAAGTTGTACTTTTGATGGTATTTTTAGTAACTCTTACTAAGGCTTACTATGCCCCCGACCTTTTTATCACAGAGGGAGGTTCCTGTGCTAAAAATTAGCCCAAGATGGCAACATTTCCCATATTCTCCAGTCAAAAACCTGGATCACTTTAAGACTGGCCTCTCCTCCTGTCCTCCTGAGCGTTTCCTCTGTGAAGGTCACTTTCATTTCGGTTGCGAACAAGCTCAACCTGTGGTTATTAGCTCCAAATACAGGTAATCCACTTTTAATGTCTGACTCTTTGAAATCAGCAGATAACTTCAGCTACATAGTTTCCATGTTGAGTTATTGTTCGGCAGATGACAGGAGTTTCTCTTCCAGAAGTCTGCGGGCTGGAGGAAGTGGAGAGGCGTCGCAGCTCTCCCCGCTGCCTGGCGCTCTGAAGGGGGCCTGAGACCGAGCGGAGACCAGCTGCAGATCGGCTCCGACTGTCCAGGTCTTTAAATTGACTCCACAACTCCACGAGTAACTGCTGGTTGGCCTTAAATTACATATTTTCAGGGTCAGTGAACGTTTACGCTTTTCCTGGACTGTATTCTTTAAAAATGAGCCATAGGGCCTTTTCTTCCCATTTTCTAGTAAAAAGAAGTAAAATAAATAATAAATGCCAGGCGGTAATCTTGAGGAATATCGGTATATATGAAGATTTGATAGAAACAAATCAGAATGCACAATGGATCACTGCAGCTCAATGGTTCAATGTATGTTTCTTTTGAAGATGAAGGTAAAAGGCTGAGCTGATGTGAATACAGCGCCATGGATCAGTACGAGGACAAAGAGAGGAGGTTATTTCAGTCGGCATTAAGGACGTGAGTGGGGCGTGGGGGGTATTTCGTCACCTTTGTTACCCACTTTGAATGTCACACGGTAAAAAGCTCAAGCGGGGTCCGAACAACCCTTCTTAGAACTGCAGGAGGGTTCGAACTCCGCTCATTCATCTTTAGCTCACAGAAAGCACGCCAAGCCGCCAAATAAACAAAAGTAAAATGACTGATAACATTTAGCTTTCGGATGGACTTGTGTCACCCCCACTGACTCACACAGATGTGCGCTACGTACCAGATGTTTTGACACAGAGAGAGACTTTTATCGCCACAACTTTAATAGTAAAAAGGGTTAGATAATAAGCAATCCAATAATATATTTTTTTGGATTAAAGAAAAAATTCAAGGTACGCACAGTGCGAATGGCTGGACAGATGCAGGTGCTACTGTACAAATGGGTGCAGTTTCTTTGTAAAGCAGTAACCTTTCAGGTAGAGGTGAGCGGTACTGGAAATTTCGGTATCGATCGGATACCAAGTAAATGCAGGGCCAGTAATTGCTGATATCAATACTGATATCGATACTTTTTCATATTTAAGCTTCATAGATCCAAAGAATCCAAAAGACCTAAGATAAAATTTCGCCAGCCATCGAATGTGACAACAAAATCCTGTATTATCACAATCAACATTTTTGTTCAGAAACATTGGGACAGTAACAAAACAAAGTTTCCCTTAACATTAGAAAATAAATCTTGACGTAGAAAAGGAGAAACCACAATAAACAAAAACAAAATAAATGTTCTCCCCTCACTAGACATTTTTTCGAGTTCTTTCTTTCTTTGTTTCTTTTTTCAAACATGGGACATGGGTGATCATACCTCTTGGAGGTGGTGAATTGGAGACACAAATGTCTCCAATTCACCCCTTTTAAGTTGAAAACAGCTGCCCCCTTGTGGTAATAAGATGAAGTAAATATAGCCTGAAAAGTAAAATGAATAACCAAAACTATCTATTTTCGATGACACTTTAAACAATCTTGATATAAAATAAATCAATGTATAAATCTGTATTATTTATTTTTGATTTTTTTCATTCAATTAGAAGTAGATATCTAGAATAATGATGTTTAATTAGTTATTACCACTAGATGGCAGCACGCAGTAAGAACCCGCCTGTTTCTCTTTACTAAAAGAAGAATCATAAGGAATACAGAAGGAAAAGAGGTCTCACTCTGCTGCTTTTTTGTGGAAAAAACGTGAAATCACGTGAAATGTACTTACTTAATTTAATTTCATAGTGAACTGCAAATATGTGTGTTAATTTAAGCAAAAACATTGAATTAAAAAAAAAAAATCTCTGTCGCGTTTATTGCATAAAGCGACCGAGTGATCAGTCTTCACACGAGCTAGACGATCTTTGCTCGTCTCGCTTCTCGGTGTTTGTGTTTGTGTTGCTCGAAGATGTTTCTGAAGAAGGTTGTCCAGTCGGGCATTTCTGGATTTAGAAATGTCTCTGGACGGGGAGGACAGGTGTTGTCTGCAGCTGCGGCCAGGTGAAACACGTCACTTCCTTTGTCACTCACTACCAGGCATACCCAAAACAAAATATCTGCTGTGGGGAGAAAATCACAGTTTTTCCACGCTAAAACACACCTTGTGGTTTACTGCAGCCATATTTGACGTCACACTGTGACGAAAGTGTAAAATTGTATATTTAATTCAGAGTTGGGCCGTAAATAGGTCACAATGACCTTTGACACACTTCGTTCATAGTTAGCTGTGACGTCAGTTGATGTTATCAGTGCCTTAAAACTTTATTTCCAACGATACAAATGCAAAATTCAGTGTGCTTTGTTAAGAAGTTTAACACAAAGAGGTGGAAGGAAAATATGGAGATTTTTTCTGCTTCAAATTGAAACTTTTTGACGCTTAAGCTAAAGTAGTAGTGGCAGCATCATGCTGTGGGGAAACGTTTTCTTTCAACGTTTCTTCGTTCTGTGTGTCTGAACAGGAAGCGGCACTCTCAGGCCGAGCAGCAGGGCTCAGCGGTCACCTCCGTTCGACCGGAGACGTCCACCGCCAAAACCCTGACGGATATCGGCACCCGGCGCATCTTCAACGAGGACCACGACATCTTCAGGCAAAGCGTCCGCCGCTTCTTCCAAGAGGAAGTGGTGCCGCACCACAAGGAGTAGGTGGCTGCAGGAACCCGACGTCAGGAGAGAGGTTCTCCTCCCGTTGACTTCCTGTTTGTGCTCCCAGATGGGAAAAGGCAGGCGAGGTGAGCAGGGAGTTGTGGGAGAAGGCCGGAGAGCAAGGCCTGCTGGGAGTGATGATCCCGGAGGAGCACGGCGGCATCGGAGGGGACACGTTTTCTGCTGCCATCACCTGGGAGGAGCAGTGAGTCCACACTTCCTACTCTGACTGTACTGCAATTAGAGTTTTGAAAATGCTGGAATTTTGCAGAATGAGTTTTTTTCTGGTAACCATCTTTCCTCAGAATGTACTGTAACTGTACCGGGCCTGGTTTCGCTCTGCACTCGGACATCGTCATGCCGTACATTGTAAACTACGGCAGCAAGGAACAGATCGAGCGCTTCATTCCCTCCATGACTGCTGGCAAACACATCGGCGCTATCGCCATGACGGAGCCGGGCGCAGGCAGGTGAGGACCCCAGTCCCACTTCCTTTTTTATGTCACAGATTGACCGGTGAGACACGGTGTTAACCCGTCGGTTTCCTGCGGCAGCGACCTCCAGGGAGTACGGACGTACGCCAAGAAGGACGGCAGTGACTGGATCCTCAACGGGAACAAGGTAAAGCCGCTGCTGTTCCTCTGGACGGCGCCATCGGCTTCATTCGCTTCCTTCCTCTCAGGTGTTCATCACCAACGGCTGGATGGCGGACGTGGTGGTGGTCGTCACAGTGACCGACCGCGAGGCGAAAACGGCTGCCCATGGCATCAGTCTGTTCCTGGTGGAGAACGGTATGAAGGGCTTCCAGAAGGGCCGGAAGCTGGAGAAGATCGGCCTGAAGGCGCAGGTAGAGCAGTTTTTACTTCATGTTTGAGAACATCTCGACGTCAGGACGCTGAATTGGTCTGGATCTGTTTGAAAGGACACAGCGGAGCTGTTCTTTGAGGACGTGCGTCTCCCAGCCAGTGCTCTGCTGGGAGAACTCAACAAGGGTTTCTACTACCTGATGAATGAGCTGCCACAGGTCTGAACACACACCCATGCAAACACACCCCCACACACACATAGGTCCTCCTGAACCCTGACCCTCAGTGATGGCTTTTGCTGCCAGGAGCGTCTGTTGATTGCTGACATGGGCATATCCAGCTGTGAGTTTATGTTCGAGGAGACCAGGAACTACGTTCTGCAGAGGAAGGCCTTTGGGAAGACTGTCGCCCACCTCCAGGTCTGTTTAATTCCCCTAACACACTCGAGCAGGGGGCGGTGCTTAGCAACCAGAGAGAATAGCAATATTTTGGGGGCTTGTCCGGGATTTTCTTCTGTTTTTGCAAGGCAAATTTTGAGCAGGACCAGATTCTTTGATTACTATCTCAACTATAGGAGGTTGTGTTGCCCCTCCAGTTAAACCCTGAACCAGTCTTTCGTGGATATGTAAGATAATTATTGGCTGCCCTGGTGAAGATTCCTAAGATCCTTTAAATTAAATAGTCTTTTATTGCATAACTCAAGTATATTCAGACACAATGCCATGCTGTCCAACAAAGTTCCCTTGGAACCTTGAAAGAAAACTAGGCCCACAGCATCACAGATCTACCACCGTACTTAACAGTGAGAAGGAGGTGATTCATTTACAGCACAGCTCCAGTTAAAGTGGATCAAACTGTATGCTTACAGAAGAGGCCTTCAGTTTGGCTTGCCATGCAGATGTTATCTACCTTCTTCCAAAAGGTGCTTTATTTGTTCCAAATTCTTTAGTTCTTGATAAAAACTAGTCCTCTGTCATATTCAGACCGTGCAGCACAAGCTGGCGGAGCTGAAGACGGAGATCTGCGTGGGTCGTGTTTTCATGGATAACTGCCTGCAGCTCCTCTCAGAGCGCCGCCTGGACCCCACCACCGCCTCCATGGCCAAGTTCTGGTGAGAAACCTGTGCTGGCAGACGGTTAGCAGATGGTTAGCAGCCGCTGACCCACAGCTGACCGCCTGCCTGTCTCCTGCAGGGCGTCGGAGCTCCAGAACAAGGTGGCCACCGAGTGCCTGCAGCTCCACGGAGGCTGGGGCTATATGTGGGAGTACCCCATCGCTAAGTAGGTGGAGTAGCTTGGGGGCGGTGGGGGCCTGAGTGATGTCTGCTTCAGCCTGACTCTCTGTGTGTGTGTGTGTGTGTGTGTGTGTGTGTGTTTCAGGGCATTTGTGGACTCCAGGGTTCAGCCCATCTACGGAGGAACCAATGAGATCATGAAGGAGCTGATCGCACGCGGCATCGTGAGCCAGAAGTGAGACTGAAGGAACATTTGATGCTCCCTCAGCACCAAGAAAGTTAGGGATATAGTTGAAAGAATAGTTGGACTATTTCATATCTGGCTGATGTAATTTAAATCATTTCTAATAAAAGTCTGATTGTTTTACATAAATAACTGGTGAGACTTCTGTTAACTGATCTGTTATTTGCTTTGTGCCAATCTGAAATAAATATATGACGGTATCTGCATCTCGATTATATGTTCCAACATGTTAGCAGGTTGTTTTTTTTGTTTGTTTGTTTTTTGTAACATAGGTTGGACTCAAATTGAAGTATCCCCCTGACAACCTTTGTCTCTTAGTGAAACTTGCATAGAATTGCTTTATAAAGTTGCAGTGTCTGCTCTCCGCCAGTAGGTGGCAGCAGTCCAGCGTGCTGACTGTCAACAACGAGAGAAATGAGTTTTCATTTGATTCCAGCATGCCCGGATAAAGAGAAAACTGTTGCCTCTCTGGTGAATAATTTTTTTATTTTTTTTACTTTATGCCTCATAAATCAACAAATCAACTCAGTTTAAAATTCTCCGGGACTGGAGTATTTTTTTTTTTTTTACACCTGCACGATTTTTAGATTAAATTTCTTTCAGTTTTTTTCTTTGTGTGAATCCGTTTACTGTTGTTGCCTGACACTTTGCTGCTGGTGCACAGAAATTTCACCATTGTGAGACAATAAAGGATATTTCTATCTATTCTGTAATGAAAAACACATATTTGTTATTTCTTTGTTTTAGGTTTTCTGAATCAGAGGTAAACATTGCATTTTGTCTCCAGCTCATCCTGGTGGTGAATTTGGAGCAGGAGCCGCAGACTGAGAACATCCCCGCCACGCCTCACCTGCAGGACACTGTAGCTCCTCTGTTCTCCTCCCCCTCCTCTCCCTCCATCTTTGCTCCGTCCTCCCCCCTCCTCCCTCTTCTCTCCATCTTTCCTCAGCAACAGCCACACCCAGCACCCAGCTCTGCAGCCTGGGAGCTCCTCTCTGCTCGCCAAACAGTCACATTCAGAGCTCTGCAGCGCCCAGTCTGCATGCATTGATGCATGCATTTGTTGCACAGCTGCCGCCAAGTGATGCTGCGCGAGTTTTAATCGGGATTCCCCTCCCTGCGCGCCTATTGGAGGCTTTACGGTAGCTGAATTTGCAAGAGGGCTGGCCCTGCGGGCCCCTCAGCGCTCTCATTGTGACTGCAGCTCCACTCTCTCTCACACACACAAGGGTATTAGTGTCAGAGCCGCTCAGCAGCTTAACCCTGCAGGTAAGGCATGAACCGCATTGTTTATGTTTTTTTTTTAAATCAGAACGAAGACATTTTTTACAAACCTGTGGCTGTTGGGAGTTTGGCGCTTTGCAGCGCGGCGCTGTCTGGGAGGTGGAAAAGTTTGTGAAGCAGCAGTGTGGAGTAATGTTGCTGCATTTGCGTCATGTGCTGCTATGTGGATCCATCATCAGATGTGATTTGTTAGTTCGCATCTCTAATAAATCTGTTCTCTGTCTAACACGGAGCGTTTAAAAATCTTTGAACCGGTTGGGATCCGGTGCCGCCGCCTCTTTTGTTCTGGTCCACGCCTGCAAGGTGCTGAAAGCCGCCGGCCGGTGTTGCGTCTCCCTGCAACATGCAACGTCCGCTGCAGCAAATCAATCCGCTTTCTGCCGGGAAGAGAAGGGAATTTATGAAGGATGGATGAAAAATGTGTCTGATCTTTGAGCTCATGATCTAGAAAGGTGCTGCCATCTGCACTGGCCCTGCCCAGGAATCTTACCTGCAGCAGGCAGGAGGCTGCATTGCTTCAGATGAACAGGCAGAAGGGATCATCCGTCATTTCTTGCCGTTTTTACTGCGGTTAGCAGAAGGATTGATGTGCCTTGACCCTTTCTGGTGCAGAATGAACAACATTATGGTGGTATTATGCTGTGTTTTCAGCTATTCTTGCAGCAAAAAGCTGGTGTCTGCATTGCGTTTGGTGCTGAATGCACATTTTAAAAAAACTTTTACGTCTAAAAACAGGTTTGAAAACCATTTAGGATTTTCAGAAATCTGTATTTTTTTTAATGCAGTTGGAGTACCATCAAGACATGCATGAATAAAAATGACTACCTGCAGTGTCCGCTTGCGTCAAGCTAACATTAGCATTACAGGACCGCTAGCTGCTACAGAACAGTTGCAAAAAAATACATTAAAAGTAGTTTGACTCTTACTAGACAATGTCAGAAATGCAAACGTGAAAAAGAAAAATATCTGCTTCTTATCTATGTTTATGTACTGGCTAGCGTTGGCTCAACAGCACAGCCACCTGTGGGAGGAAGTTAGAAAAATTGCTTTCAGTTTCATATACTGTAAAGACTTCAATTGAAAAGATATTTGCTGTAGCATAATTTCTGAGATTACACATGGGAAAAAACAACACTGGTGAAACTGAATCTGCTCCTGTTGTTCATATGAAGCTAATTTTAACAGGCTAGCACAGCTAGCTGCTACAGAAAATTGAAGAGGTGGTGGTTTAGAACTCCCGCTTCTGACAAATTATTTTACCTCATGTGTTGTTTAGGACCAAGACATAAATAAAACTAAGAAATGAGACATAAGATCATTTTATTTGTCATCGTGTCTCTAGAATATAATGAAATTGGAGTGGCATCCTTAGTGATGAATAGATAAAGTCTTAGTCAGTTGTAGACATTAAATCTCCTCATCTTAATAGTGTTGCTCTCAAAGTTAGCATTAGCATCGTCTGGAACACGGGAAAATGCTACAAGAAGTCCAAAAAAGTTTATGTTTAAACTTAAAGCATTTCATGCAAGCGTAATTTTGCAAAAACTGCATTTTTTTTTTTAACCTGCTGTTATTCGAGTTTATCTACTAGCTAATATTAGCACTGCAGCTGCTGAATGAAGTCCGGGTCAAAGCTAGCTAGCTGAGTTAGCATAATGGAGATGCTTTCACTGTGCTAACAGTTAGCTTTGTTTAAAGGGAAATTTTAGCTGCTTCATGCAGCAACGGTTCACAGTTTTCCCCTCCGGGACACGATCTGATGAAGATTAATTATTTAGTTTTAATCTGTGTGAAATATTTAATGGGGGGGAATTCTAAAAAAAAAAAAAAGAAATCAGATGTATTTCTTTTTTTTTTTAGAAATATATCTAAAAAAATACATTTTTTTAGTGCAAGCTTTATCGAACAGCACTGTATGCAAAATGGGAAAGACGTGCATGCATTAATATTAAGACAAGCTGCATGGCAGGAACTGGGAATGAACTCTGTACTCTTGACTACTTTCCCCATGTAACAGAGATTAAATGTTTCTCAACCAAATGGAAGCTGACTAAGGTCATCAGCTCAGCAGGCTAGCTGCGTGTCAAGTTTTAGCCACAGCCCTCCTCCCATCACGCCAGATTGGGCTGAGTCTAATCGCTAGTGGGAGTAATTGAAATGACCCTAATCAGCACCAGCAGGTTGAGTCCACCTCCTACCTCCAGGGGTTTCTGTGCGGATGCTATTGACCCGAACATGTCGATGTGACGCCTCATGTCGGCTGTGGAAGCGCTCACCTGCCGCCTATAGGACTGAAACTGGAGTTGCTGGTGGGTTAGGTGTTGGGTCACGTGTCGGTCTACTGCTGCTCTGTCTTTCTGAGGCTCTTTGGGCCTTAAGGTGCCTAATGGGAGGTGGCAGAACTGTGCTTCGGGAGGTGATTAAGTCCTGACTGAGAGAGCAGTTTAATCCAATGTGGAGACGTCAGAGGAGCCAAACGGCACCCTGACCTGGATAACCCTCCACCTCCTTCACCTGCTTAAAGGGGATCTAAAGTTCACATTTTGCTCATTTATATCTTTTCGTTTGGGTTTCTACTGCTTCTAAAAAAAAAAAAAAAACCCATCCAGCGGAGTTTTAGGTTTTGGCAGTAACTTTATGTTTTTTGGTGTCTGGAAAAATTAGCCATTTCCAAAACCTCTGGAATGTAATGTCACACATCGACAGGTGCTGATTTGTGATGCTGCTGCAACTCCAGCGAAGCCCAAACTCTGGGGTTCACTGGAGTTTGGTCAGCTGGTTTTCTCGCTGTGTGCGCTGTACAACGACTGCTGGTAAAAGACTAGTGTTTTGCTGTTGACTTACCATCCAGAAACCACTCGTTGCATTGTGGTTGCTGTGCAGGAGGCTCCACTTTTGCTCTTCAAAGATGTTCGGGCGTATAATCGCTCATCTGTTTGCAGCCATTTTCACGTGCAAGTGTAAACGTTGAGTTGGAGGGGGGGTTGGTCAGCAGGAGCTTAAAGTGACAGGAGGCCTCAAAACAGCTCAAAATAGGCAGAGCTGAGCAGACTGAAATCTCATTATCTAAGAAAATCTTGTGCAAAGAAATGTGATGAACAGGTTCTGCAGCCCTCAGGCGTATTCTAACATATTCAGGGATTCGTAAAAGGTCATGTTTAAGATCCAAAGTTTGATCAGCATCTCTAAACATAACCATAAACACATGAATATTGGTTATAAAACCAGCTGATACGGTTAGCATTCCAAGGTGAGTAAAACCCTGAATGTGCCATGTCCTTATCTGGCGCGAGGCTCCACCCTGTGACCTGCTGGCTTCCAGCACGGCCTCTCTAATCAGTCATCCACACTCTGCCTGCACCATGGCTGACTGGCGGCCACTTTCCCCAAACCAGCCCTGACAGCCGGCGTCACATTTCATTCCTCACGGATGATGACGCCGTCCGAGAGAAAGGACTCTCGTTCTTTCTCAATATTCTCCCAGGCTTTCCTGATCTCGTTGGAGTTAAAAAAATATATATTTTTTTGCCTTGTTAGGTAATCGCCGAGCTCTTGCAGCTGCTTGTACATGAGACGCTGCAGAACAGAGAACAAGTCTCCTGAGACTGGAAGGCCTGGCCTGGCTGGACTCCAGGAAGCTCCAAACGACGGCCGCGCTTCCTCAAAACTAGCTTTCTTGTTTTGGAGAAAGCCCTCCGTGTTCACGCCGAGCTATAACAGGAAGTTTATGTGTCTCCGTCACTGTGAGGTAATTGCGTATCATTCAGTTTTTACGCACTCTGTGGTTTCACAACCCTAATTGAAGCGGAGAGCTGCCAGCAACCGGCTGCTTGACATCTGATGGTTAATGTGCTGCTAGCGCCTGCAGCTGTACATGCACTTTGTCGCTTCCCGACCGCAAACTTCACTAAAAGTACTTTTAGATCAGAGGAACATTTTCTGGATGTTTTGCTAATGGAAAACACTTTCAGTCCAATGCTCCTAAGTAACAATCCGTCTCGGCCAGATTAGTCCACTTGTGTGAAGCATGGTGGTGGTAGTGTCATGCTATGGGGGAGGTTTTCCTCATGTCGGCGCTGAATACAGGAAAAAAATGCGGAAGAAAACCAGTTGGAGGATGAAAAAGATCTAACGTGATTTAAAAATGAAACCTTTTCCTTCCACCTTGGAGTTATGTGGGACTTTGTGTTCTTTAAACTCATAAAAGCCCAATAAAAACCATTGAATGTATGTGGTTAAATTCTGACATGATGTGGAAAAGTTTCCTACTATGCACTCCATGTACAAGTCAGTCTTGGAAGGGAAGGTTTATGGCTGCATTTCCATTTTTTGGATCTTAACCAGTAAAAAAAATGAAGCTGACTTGGCTCTGTTTCAGTATAAAACCATAACTATGGATGTGTCGTAATACTAATATTCTGTATATAGTTTTAAAATAACCTAAACTGATGTGTTGTATGAGCCTTTGTTGCCTTCTTGTGCTATTTTTTCCCCCCACAGCGCCATTCTTCATTTTGTTTCCATGTCTTTCCGTGTTTTTCCATGTAGCCTGCGGTCTTGAAGATTCCTCCTGGGAGTCATAACTTTCCTCCCCTCTACACGTCCATCAAACCCCAAGCTATTTTGGGCCTCTTGTGACCAACAGAGAGTGGGAAGAAACCGCGAACGAGCCTGGGGCCGTTTCCTGCCTGGGACACGGCGTTAGCCTAGCGCTCGGCTATCGCCTGAGTTACGCAGGGTTATGGTTTCCAGATGTGAAAGCCAAACAGCTGGGTTGTTTTCCTCCTCGTCCTTTGACAAACAGTGGGTTGGCAGCTTCTTCGCTCCAACGCATATGGCGGTGTGTCCTGGAGGACTCAATGAGGCTCTTTGTAGCAGTCCAGCTAGTACAGAGCGACTAGCGGCTTCCTCCACGCCTTCGTGGGATCTCGGTGTGTGAGGAGAACCGTGGAGATAAATCCCTCAGGGATGCGGGGCTAAATTGCTTTTCATGGCTGGAAGCTTTGACATGTCCTGACCGTGCTGGCGTGCACGGTTGAGTGCATCTGCTGGTCAGGGTCGAATGTTAGGATGAATGGGATTCCCAGAATCATGGGAGCGTCGGGCACGGCTCTGAGTGAAACATGGAAACAGATGGAGGTGGATCAGTGTCTAGGGTGGCACTTAAAGACTTTTTATTGAGAACTCCTCTGATACTGAGGCTGGGTTTTAAATATAAAGCATGAAAAATATAGGATTTGGTTTGAAAGTAACCTAAAAACCACTTTCTGACCACAGATAGACTGACCTTCAGGTCATTGGTGTACTAATGCTTTTCTACATGTTTGAGGTGCAATGGTTAATCCTTTACTGTGTTATGTTGTAACACGGCTCCTATGGGTTAATATGACGACACTTTTCCAGAATCTAATTTTGCAATGAGTTTATGATGAATGTTCCTGCATTCGGATGGAAAATTGACAAAGAAAGCCGTCAAACTGGTTTTCATTTTGGGCCAGTTGTGCCAGAATCTGATAAACAAATGGCCGGACCTGTCTCTTCTTAAAAGTAAATAATAATGAACAGTTTTTCACATCATTTTTCTTTTTGTAATTTCTTGCAATAAATTTCAAATTGAAAAACTTTTGCAAGGAATTTTGCAGTGTTTGCACTCATACGTTGATAAATGTGACTTTTTATGACTCGCAAATAATCAATAACAGACCAGAACTTGGCATCGAGTAAGGCAGAGGCAGAAGTGGAGACGTAAAACATACCGCCACCTGCAGGTGGGAGTTGGCATCACTTAATGTCAATGTTTTTGACCATTTTTCTGGAAAACCTTCCAATTGGCCCACAAAAAAAATTACGCGATATGTTGAATTTACTTGAATTTCCACGAGCGTAGCAAAACCGGGAGTATTGACTAATTTGGCGGTACACAGATAGAAACCACTTTGATTTGATTAAGAAAATAATAGTTAAGCACACAAATGTTACCTTGAAGGTTCTATTTACGCGTACCTCTGGAGTCTAGAGGGCCACATAAACAGCTATGGCTTTAGATAGCGGGATAGAGTAAAAAGTCTGCTCGCATTTTTTTTGCATTCTGTCTTAGTCTTCCTCCATACTGATCTCAATCAGGTAAAACCCATCAGTCGGGTTGTTTTCTTTTTGATCAGCTCTATCTGGTGATCAGCAGGTCAAACATGTCTGTTGGCAATTGCCTGTGAAAATGGCTGATCTCTATTTTTTTTTTCCCCCGTTTTTGTATTCTTGTCGGACATTGTTCGCATTTCGTTTTCAGGCGCTCCACTTGTGAAGTATGCGATGGACTAATTAAAAGAGGAGACTGTTGGTCTTGTCCTCCTCTGCTCTGATTTAACAAGCCTCCTCCAGCCCGGATGGACGGGCCGTAATGAGTTGTCTGGAAGCACCGACGGTGCCCACGGCTTTATTGGGGCCGTCGAGGGGCCCCATCACCATGGGAACCTCTGCCATGGAAACCAGCCCCTGAAAGGAATGACCCCTTCCAGTACCACTGTGCGGATCTCTGTGTTGCTAGAGACAAGCGTTCTTTTCTTTACAGTTTGACCTGGGAATAGAGTATAAAACTAAACCTTTGACCTCTTGCAACATCAAATTCCTTTGATTGGTGCTTCTACGCTCAAAATCCTTCAGTGAGCAATCTCAGATGTTTGGTTTCTGGTCAAGATTATGATTAATACCAAGCAGAAGTGAGAAATATAGTGAATTTTCCACTTCAGAACCCCTTGTTGAGCCTGCCAGCATAAACCTGGGTAAGAAAAGCAGCCTCTGGTTTTTATTTTAGAGCACTAGGGTGTAGAAAGAGTCATTTAACTCCAAAATTAGTTCGATTAGTCAAAGATTTCAAGCTTTAAAATGTGAATTTATTAACTGGGTTTTCATGAATTGAAATATGTTGGGGGGGGGGGGGGAGTAAACTTTAATTTTTAAAAACAGCTTTTACGCCTTTCAGAGGGCATTTAGTAGAGTGGCGGTAAACACTCAACACTTGAAAGTTTTTGCGCTTCTGCCATGCCCCTAACCTTCCTGAAAGTTTCCACGTGACTCAGTGTTTTGCTGCTTTTGCGTGCGCATGAATGCGTTTTAATTCGATTACAGTTGGTCATTTTCCCGTGTCAGGCAGGAAAACCATGGAGACGTCTTCATGGTCGGCTGAGCTCAAGGCATGGGGGAACTGAAAGAAGCAGATTTACCTCGCCGCCGACACCCGCACCGCGCTGCGAGTCCAGGCATTTCCGACGTGAAATTCAAAGCCGAGATCGAGTTCGCCCTGATGTTATCTCGGAGTCTGTCCTGTCTGCAGCAGCTCTACACCTGATTGACATCTTAGGCTTGTTTACCTGCTGTTCTGGCTTTTAGTTAACATCCGGACTGAAGCAGGGTGGAATCACCGGAGCGAGGTTCAATCCTCAGCTTCCTGTGGTTTCCAGTTATTGGTTGGAGCCTTGAGCCTCACCTATACCCACCGGAGGGAGGCGGTGAGGAGCCGGGGGCCGCCCGTGGATTTGCAGGGCCCCATTCAGATGCTAATCTGACGCCATCTGGTTCTTTAGCTCACAGGGCGGTTGATGTTGCAGCGCTTCCCTCTGAACATGGATCATTAATGAAAGGATCCATAGAGCATTCCTCTTCCATCCAGCCCAGAAGGCCCTCAGTAACAGGCCTGTTCTTCTGCTTGACCCCTCCATCACCAGTCAAAGGGCCCTCCACCAGAGGACTAAATCACTGCCAGGGCGGCTTGTTGAGGGTTGCTCCAAACTGCCGACTGATCAAATGAAGCGGATGTGATTTACACAAAATTTCTGACTTGTTGGAGTCTGGCCCCCACTCAAGTGGGAGTGGGAACTTTTCTCAGGCTTGTTTTCTGCCTGGCTGCACCTCAGTGGGTGTCTGTGTGGATACAGGATGACATAACTGAGCAATTTCTGGCAACAACTGCTGTAACCCGGCTTGGTGTTTTCTTATAACCACCTGAATGAAGCCAAACTGTGGTTTTCATCAGTCAAAGGAGACTACTACGGGAACTCTGTGGTTTTTATTTGCTAATTTTAGCCAGGAGTTGAACCTAATGGCATTTTCCAATGTTCCCAATACTTTATTTGTTGTATTAATTTGGGGAACTGCAGTGACTTCAGTAGTCTATGTAGTTTTCTATCCATTAAAAGAAACCAAAAGTTTAAGACAAGTCTCATCCAGATTCGGAGCTGTTTTTGTGTTCAAAAGGTGATTCTCCAAAAACAAGGATCCATTTTGTTTTACTTCTGCTTGCTTGTTCGCATCGTCCGCACAAGCAGAAGGATAGAAATCTGGATTTAGTGACATTGGACAATATTTTATTCCTTAGTTTGCCTCTTCACTGAGTTGTGCTCCTAGCTCACGTGGCCATTTTGTCTAATAAAACCAACTTAGAGCGACCCCTGCTGGTGCATAATGGTTGTTGTATTTACATAACCACATTTCCATACAGTTCAGTTAGCAGGTACAAAAAGTCTTAAACCTTTGCCATCCATTGAGAACTAAACATCCCTTAGCAGATGACTGTTTTTGTACTTGACTAGTGAATGTCTGAAAAGATCTATACGTTTCAAAAATCTGAAACAGCAGAGGGGCAAACATAAACTGATAAAAGTATTACCCGGTCAGTCAGTGTTGGTCAGTTGAAAATACATCCAACCCATGTTGAATCTGTCCTTGTCAGAAACTGGCTGAAGTTGGTCTGAAACAAGGTTCCGTTTTACCAGGTGGCTGTTTTAGGCTCTCAACTACACGCAGACAAACGCGGTACATTTTCGTAAATGACTGAGACGAAATGTGCGTCCAAAGAAAGCGCTGCAGTAGGCATGTCTGCATGAACACTGCCACAGAACGACACCGAACGGTGCCACGTCGTCTTTCCGAACAAGACGCGCGAGAACATGAAACCGGCGATTTGGAGCGTTTCCACTCTGGGACCCGAATTCAAAAAACGCCAAATCTGTGTGAAACACGCGGCTCGAACGACAAAACACCAAATGCGCATAATCTTTTTTTCTGTGTGGATGAGGGAGTAGACAAATAAAAGTTAATTAGAAAAAAAAAACATGCTCTGATATAAAAACTGAGCCGATATCTGATGTCCCGATATTAATATTGCTGTTACTCCTGATAACTGATATTTACCTTAACCACGCTGCCAACATTGCTTCTCTGCTTCAGCTAAACAGCCCGGCTTTACTTATTGGACGTTAAAGCCGATATCGTGCATCCAAAGATAAATCGATACACACATGATGTTCAGCTCCTATGAAGTGTTTATGTCAACTAATTAGGCCTGCAGATGGAAAGATCTGAAGATTAGGGGTGAAGAACATTTATAATTAAAAAAGACAGAGAGACCGCATGAAAAATGTTTGTTTATTCATAGCCAGATGTTTTTTTTTTTTCTCTGATTGTTCGGTAAAACCAGTTTAGGCATAAATAAAGAGAAAGTGTAAATAACTATCAGGTTTCTCTGCTTTGATGACAGCGTCTCCCTCCGCTCCGTCAGTACAGAGCCGATATAAACAGGAAAGTCAGTCCTCTCTGATTCCCGCCGCTAACTGGTTTCAGCCCTGTGGTTCTCCAACCAGGAGGATTTTTTTTTTTTTTTTTTTTTTTTTGCCGGCGGTAGCTCGGGTTCTCCAGCTTTGCTGTTTCCCGCGCTGGGTGGCATCCCCCGTCAACACGCACATAAACCAGAGAGACGCTTTTAATCTGCTGCCACATCAGAGCAACGAAAACGCAGGACGCCTGCGTCTGGTCGAGCCTGCTCTGCATCACTCTGTCTGCACGTGTTTCTGCTTTTGGCGTCTGGTCTGGCTGCGTGAAGCCGAAGCGAACAGACACGCAGTCAGTCAGTCAGACGGTGTCGGGTCCGGAGCAGCGGCGGGAACGCTGAGGGTGGATGCCGCGGCGCAGGAACCCGCCTGGCTCAGAGCGGGTCGGCGCTTTTCTGCCCATGAATAATGAAAGACAGGCTGATGGGACCGAGTCTGATGCCAGCACGATTCCAGGCTAAACTTTATTCACCAAAGGGGTGTGAAAAGACTAACATAAAATAAAAATGAATCTGTTTTTGATTGCAGTTTAATGTATGGAACAGTAAATATTAGGTTTTAGAAAAACCAAAGTTTTAAAGATGCTCATCGTTGGAGACAAATTCAGGAGCATTATCTCATTTAAACAAGAAAACGTTCTTGTTCAAATCAGATGACTCTAATCTTCTATATGAATTCAAAGCTGTAAACGAAAAAGCATCGGGGGTTTTCCTCTAAAGTGTGTTGTAAATTGACATTAAATAAACTAAAGTGAATTTTTTCAGGGTGAGATTGTGCCGCTCCTGCAGTTGCCCAGGAAAATATCCATTTATTTTAGGTGTGAAGGTTGCTGGAGTCACATTTTTGCCCTTCCTTCTACGAAACCTTGTGAGATAAAGATGCTTATCTCTAAGGGAAACATAGCTGCCTGTCTGCAGATTGATAACAGTCACATGAAAATACTTGAAAGAGTGTAGACAGATGAGATCAAAAATAGAACCTTGAGAGACAAAACAAAACGGCATTCTTGACTTAAAAGGCATCCAGCGGGGCGTGGTAGTATCGTGGTTTGGGTTGGAGTCCAAAAACGTAGAATCTCCTGGAAGTTTCTGGGGAAATGTAGGAAAGTGTCAAAGTTCCGGTTACTTCTGCTTCACAACGTCGGCTTTATTCACGAAAACGTAATTAGCTTGGGTCAGTTTCAGTGCTGCGAAGCGAAGGAGTTCGTCGTCCATCACTGGTGTTCGTGGACGTCGCTTGTGTCTCCGATTTACGAGCGTAGCAAGAATGCAATTTGGTCGGGAACAAAAATGTGATTCAAATATTTAACATATTAATAGCTGTGTGATCAATTTCTCAAAATTCACCGTCCCTAATATTTAATTCCCTTGAACTCGATAAAGTTTCCATTTTGTAATTTTTCGCCCCTTCACAGTTCTCCAGCTCTAGCATTACTTATTTTTTTCCCCTCTTTTTTTTTGAAGGCGTTCTCGGTTTGTTAAAATAAATGTCAAACTGTGTCATACTCGTTACTTTTTTCATTAGATAACAAACGATAAGAAATGAAAACAGACACTATCCACTCCGGCTTCGTTGTCGACTAATTACATTTCCAAATCCCCGCTTCCTACGCCACGCTTAGTCATCACCGTCCTTGGGCTTCTTTTGGTCTAACTTTATTTCCAAATCGAATCGTATCTATGGTGATTTAGCTTATTGTCATGGAAACAAAGTGCTGTTGTTGCAGTGCACACCTGCAGCCTGCTCTGGAGTCTTTCCCCCCCCCACCTCCCCACACACACATATCCATTAAATTTCCATATTCTCAAAGGAAGCGGCGAAGTGGGGCGGACACTTTGAGAAGTTCCGGCTCAGATTGAGCCTCAGACCGAAAGCTTTCGGGTTCCAGAGGATAATCCTGCCAAATCTTTTTAGTTTCATGTTCTGCAGCGGGACATAAAGGCAGATCTGAGTTTACAGCAGGCCACAGCCGTAATCAGACAGACACGTCCTGAGCTGCAGCCGGCTGCAAGCATGGAAACGTCAAACTAAGTTACTGGTGAGTGAGTGACCTCACCCTCCAGTCGCTCACGCACAGGAAGTCACTACAGTCCAACCTGGACTTTTTTGCTCAATGAGATCATCAATAAATATTGGAGTTTGGTGCAGCTTGGTGATTTTAAAATCACACATTTTTAAGTAAGTAGCTTCCTGACGAAGCATATTTGTAAGGCGGCTTATTAAAGCGCTTGCTAGTAGAAAAGGAAAAGTACATTTGTGCCAAAAAAAAAAAAAACCCTGAAATTTTGTGATTAATCTCAGAATTTCCAAGAGAAAACTTGGAAATTTATCAGATTCAAAGGTTGAAAGTTTTTTGATTATTGACACAGGAAAATTTCCAACTTTTTTTTCAGAAAATTTAAGAGATTAATCTCAAAATTTCAGATTTTTTTTTTTTTTCTTCTCGCAAATATTTTACTTTGGGAGCCCTGAAATGTCCTTCTTTTAAAAAAAAAAAAAAAAAAAATCTCATAATTGCAGGTTTGTTTTATGGAAATGCACCCTTCAGTTTTTCTTTTCTATCCATAATGGCCCAAATATGCCGTTGGGTATTTCACATGAGATTGTTTTTCAAGAGCAGTATTTGTGTTTGTGGCTCTATAAATGCTGTGCCATCCAGTCACCGTCCTGCAGAACCATTTATCGCCTAAAAATAAGTAATAAACAGTTTTTTAAAAGCACAATCTTTATCGTGATCACAAAAGTACCACAAAGTAACTCTTAAGTCCGTATCAGCCCCCCCTACTGGACGCTACTTAACAACGTGGCCGTCCATCCTCACCTCGTCCTGTTCTGTTGATAGATGTGAGGAGATTCTAATATGTCCGTCCTCTTGAGGGATTCAGGATGCGTCCATCCCCCTCCTTCCTCCATCAAGCCGCTCGCGCTGACCACAATATTGCTGTATCACTTACAGTAATAGGCCGGCACTCAGAGTACTCCAAGGTGAAAGCCTCGCTGAGAAGCTTCCTGTCCACACAGGAAATCTGGTCAAGCTATGACCTCCTGTGTTTGCTGCTTAAGAGGCCTTCTGTTTGAGATGATTGATTGGTTGTGTTTCCCTGCACGATCACTTAGCCTGCAGATCATTGTTAAAGGACGGCGGCGCTGTCTTTTATCTTAATATGTCATGTCACGCAGTTCATTTGTAGAAAACCTTTTGTTTTTGCCACACTAATTTAATGCCAGAAGAAAATAGCCTGAGCATGTTTTCATATGATTTTGTTTTAAAGTCATTGACTCTTAAACCTTTAAAACTGCCTCTGCCACCCTTTGTGGGATAAAGCCCTACACACCACACCCAACCCTTTATAAAGGTCACAGAGTTGTCTACTGCAACTCATTCAGTCATTTTTGTATGATAACAGAGATATAATAATTGTCTAATGGCACAGAAGAATCACATTTGGATTGTTTTCCCCAAGACAGCATAAAGCCCAGTTCACACTACACGATTTTTTTGCCCCGATTTTGCCCTTACGACAATCTTGGAACGTTCTGAATTCTAAGATTGTCGCTTGCGACAATCGTAACCGGTGATCCTGTAGTGTGTGGCGTGTTGCGACTGATCGGGTCCAGTCGGTAGAACGTTGGGACCGCTTTCATCTAAAATCGGGGATATTCGGCATGTTTGATCGTCTTGGCTCGTTTATCGCAGCGTCTGTGGTGTTCCCCCGACTGGGAGCGAGAAGGCAGCCTGTTGAATGTGACAGGTAGCCAATCAGAAGGCGCGGTGACGTAAGCACGGTGGGGAATCGAGAGTCCGCTGGACTTCTGGCATGGAAGATTGTTTGGTCGAAATGTGGAAAGAACTCGAATGTTTATTTAACGTTTCGTCTGAAGAGCATCACAACAGAAAGCAAAGCCAAACTGTTTATGTAATGTCATTAAAAACTGTTAGTTCTGCCTCAAGAAGCTAACAGCTAGCACCCGGCGCTAACTGTAGCTGAAGGCACGATGCTACTGCTAGCAAATCGTTGGTCAAAACTGCATGTTAAATTTTCTCATGGTATTATTGTCTGATTTTTAAAATGAGATTATCTGAAGCATAGACGTGTTTTAAACAAGCATAAACAGAAGAAGTAAGGCAGATTATTTGCATTTAATAAGCATTTAATCCTCTAGCAGGAGGAGAGCACAGGAACGGCAGGAGGCCTGAGGCGGTAGGGTCAGGTCGGAATGGCCGCGCAGATCTGATGCCACTCAAAGGACATCATGTGTCCCCGCATGATGGACAAGGGCGGATGATGCTGACCAGTAGACATCTTTGCTTTTAAGTGCTGCGTTTTGATGCTAAAGGGAAAAAAAGGGAGCTGATTGTGTGGCCTGACCGTTACTTATACAGACCGGGTATAGTAAAGTTTTTCAGTGTTGTGCTGCACATGAGGAATAAACCCATTAGCAAAGGCCTTGAAGACCAAAGCTATGTGAAATAAAACATATCTTCTCAATTCCCCATGGAAACAGTATAGCTGAGCTGTTTATCAGTATCAGATATCACTTTAACTAGTTTTCTTATTGTAGTCTGAGTTAGTGCTTAATCTTTCAGACATTTCCCATGAAGCCTAGAAATGTAATAATTGGGTTCAAAACAATAGGAAAATATAAATAATTGCTGTTTTCATAAAACATAAATGGCTGATGGTTTCCCTGCCAACAGAAATGTGACCTTTAGAAATAAACTGTGTTTGATGTAACATTGTGTTGCCACCTGAACCCTGCGTACTCAATGTGATTACTCTGCATGGAACGAAAAATGCAAAAATATTCACTAATAATTGCACATACGATGACCAATTAGAGTACAAAGTGGTTTTTATGCCATTGGGGAACGAACAAAAAGCTCCGGATGTTTGGCTAGCCGCGTCCTTGAGTTACATAAATGATCCTCTCGGAGATAAATGGGCGAAAACACACAGAGGGCTTGTTTGGTAGCAGCTGAGGATCCGCTCTCCATAAAACATTGGCTGACAAAGTGCAAGACGTTTATCGTGAGGGTGGTGCTTGCTATTTTCCCTCCATCAAACCGAGCCAAACATCAACTTGTGCTCCCAATCGTCCTGCCATGACTCACTGTGGAAGGATGGGGAGGAAAAGTGCTGACTTGATGGTTTCTGGAGGCTTGGCCATGCAGCGCCCGAATGACTGCTAGCTGCGTCTCAGAGAGGAGTATGTTTATTGTTTACCGGCGTTGACGCTCCGCTGCGTGTTGGCATGTCGTGCCGTTGACCTGCCATGCCAGGATGTGGGCGTTTCCTGACGTGCTTCGTCAAGCTAGCGTTGTGCAGCGTGTTGGTTTCCATCCTCCCTCCTTCCCTCGCTGCAGCTGGTCTCTGCTGTCTGTGATGGATTCCAGAAACTCTCTGCGACGCTCGTCTCTCCTACAAACTTTAGAAACGCGGCACGGCGCCGTTTGATTCAGGAAAAACACCTTTCCAGCTGATATTCAGCTCAGTTTGATTCGATTAATCTTGACGTCTGTCTGGTCCTCTGTAGCGGATTTAGGATCTGACCACTGCTGCCCCGATCTTAGTGCTTCCTGCGAAGGTGCTGATTTAAAACAGATGGCATGTGGAAGCATAGTTCAGATTAGCCAATAATAGGAAGGGATTTAGAATCAGGGACGTCGTTAGTGCAAATGACCTTTTCTCACAGGTAGCCTCGTTTACCCTAAAAATTAGACTAGATTTATAGGTACTGTAAACTGCTTCAGTGGTTTAGCATACCAAGTTTACTCTCAAAAGAGTTTCACATTTATGGGTAGCGTCTTCTAACGAGAGATTTGGGACTCCACTCCAAACTTTGCCCAGTCTGGAATTTTCTCTGGCATTTTATGCAAGAGAGTTTAAAAACAAAAACATGCGGCCCAGGAGTACTTTTAATTTGGTGATTTGTAATCATAGCAAATGGTTTGGAAACTTCTGATTTAGAAAAAAAAAGCAATATTTGACAATACTTCTAGCATGTAACCTTACATATTTGTAATTTTAAAGTGTATAGTTAATGGAAGTTTATATTCTCAACCTTTTTTTAAGAATATTTTCGTCATTCTGTTGGGAAAACTTTTCATCAACGCAGATTCCATTTTGAAATTCCATTTTTCAGAAAGCCATTTTCTCCGGTTATAAATGCTTTCTCGACTTTTCGTAATATTCAAGCGTGGGCGAAATTGACAGGGAGCGTCGTGTTCAAATGTGTTCACTTTTTCAAATTGCTGGACCTTTTATTAACTCATAATTGTCACTTCTGAGCTTTCGAAGAGGGTAAACAAACGTTCAGAATTCAGATTTTTAGATTCTTATCATAAGGAGTTCATTTCAAATCTTAGAGAAATAAACAACATACGGCATAAGAGACTTGTGCCTAAAGACATCTCTGGATAATAACATCTATCTAATTTTTTAGGTTTACTTGTAATGTTTCCATGTCTCGTACAGTAGCCCGTGTTTCAGTTCAGAGCTGGTTGTAGGGATGACTTCAAAGCACCAGGCTACACCCTGTGGTTAGCATAAAGTCAGACACACCGCCCGGCAGACTGCTAATATATGCACAACACTCTGTAAATCTAAGACTGGCACACGCCCTCCGACGTGCGCACTCCTATTGACGTTCATCATACCGACACGTTTCCTTGGAGTCATTGCGTCCGTCCGTCATGCTGCACAGCGCCGAGCCTCTTCACCTCCTTCCTATTTCTGTCTTTTTTCCTCCAAACTATTTTAAACAGGCCTCTCAGGCATATTTCACATATGAGGAATTTCCTGTGTTCTGCTTTTATCGGAGAGGAACGGCGGTCCAGACAGCAGCAGGCCGTCTTTAACCTGGAAGTGTTGGAGGATCAGACGTGCGTATGTTTGACTGATGAGACGATATGAACACCCAGAAGGACGTGAGGGGAAAAATGACTTCCTATCCTTACCATTGGCTATTTTGTCCATTTAGACATTTCAGGCAATTTGTCACGATTTTGATTTTCGCCAGCTGGTCTTTCTCATTGTCCGATGCTCACTTTTGACTAATGGACCGCCTGTTATTTGCTCTCAGCAGTAATTGCGAACTAAAAAAGCAGCGCTTTCATAAACCACTTAGTCTTTTATTTATTTTATTTATTTTTTTTACGCTCTTGGGAGCTTTTCCCAAACTGCGTTGCAGTCGTCCCCCTTGAGCAATAATGAATAGCACGGCTGTCATTGTGCCTTTCACAGATAATTGCGACAACATAGTGAAATCAACTGTTTATTTTCCATAAATATTAAGACCAAGAGTGATAAGCTTGTCTGTAATTTTACTGTCAAGGTAAATAATGTGCAAAACTCTTTATTAATACTAATTCTGTAATAATTTATACAGTGTTTTTGTGAGCAACGTGTACATAGGTTGTGACATGATTTTTGAGGATGAATAATAGTTTTTGAATCAAGCATATGAACTCTGTGTCTATTTATTCAGTTTTGTACTTCGGGGTTGCACGCCATTGTTTGGAATCAAGGCTGCACAGAAGATGTAAGTTGAAAATAAAAGGGTGCCAAGGACAGATACCTGAGGTACTCCACAAGTCGACTGATGCACAATTAAGTGTGAGAGTAAAGGTGAGGTTTTATTAGCAGTAGCTGTTAATATCTTTCCATTAACATTAACTATGCCTATGTGTTAGCAGTTTTTAGTCAAACAAGCCTGTGTTCAGTTTCTAAAACACTTCAAACTCGTAGTGTGGAGAAAGAACGTTAAAATATCTTTGATACCTTCGGTTAGTTTGATAAGAGCCTTCGCATGATTGATAAAATGAATAAAACAATATTTCTTAGAGTATTTCATAGTGATATCATCTGCATAAAATTGATAATAGCACTGTGTTATTCTAAAAAAAGATTAGCTCAGAAGTGGAGTTTAAATGAAGAGTAAAGGGTGCCAAGGACACACACCTGAGGTACTCCACAAGTCAACTTAGTTATTGATGACAGTAGTTTCCAGGGTTTTGAGGGTTTTCAGTTTTCAAAGTAAAGCTCCCCCAATGCAATTTCAACTTCCTTTCCCTGAAGCTATGTCTTCTGCAAATAACACTTCTAAATAAATGGGAGGGTTGAAAAAAAAAAATCATATTTTGACTAATAAATGTTAAAATATAAAATAAAACGGTTGATTTTAAGATTGGTACTTAGCAAGTGGGTCACAAAGCAAACCCTTCATGTGAGAAGTCTTTCAAAATAAATAAAATTCTTTTGTTGTTTAGCTCATTCTTTCAGTTTTACCATCTAGCAACGTGATAGTTTTGTCTAAGATGTCTCGGGGAAAAATATTTATATTGGAAAAGCTACTTAGCGTCACCAAAGCCGTTGGAGATATTTGGTTACTGTAGCTGTGACTAGGATTTTTGAAACTTTTGGTGATGAAATTGCAGCAAAGTCAAACGGTTTCGGGTCAAATGTAGTATGTCTGAAATTCTGTCCTAAACATTCCTAAAGCTGAGTAACAAACTGTAAGAAATATGAGGGAAAATATTATTTGTTGGTTAATAATAAATGCTTTGGCCATGGATTAAATAGATTTTGAGTGAAAACGCACGACCTGCCCGTACTTTGATGAACGATCATAACTGATGAGAATATTTGCCTCCTGTGTGGCCTGAGTATTTTCTAAGTTTCGAACTACGCAGTGCAGATCTGGTTAATTCAATCTCTCGAGTCCAAATTAAATCTAGCTTGCTTTAAACAAGCAACCAGCCAGATGAAGGTATTTTTCCATCCATTTCTGACCAAAACAACTAGCAATAGATTTTGTGCTGCTGTCCTGTTTAAATGCATTGATCCAGTCCCCATTCTGCCTGCCAGTACTGGAGATTACAAGCTTCCAGTCTGGGTGACAGCATTAGTACAGGGCCATCTTTAAGCCTTACAGTCAAATGGCAGGGATGCTAACATCTGCTGTTAAGAGAACACAACATGACATTAAAGTTTGCCTCAATTACATCTAATTCAGACATGAAGCGGGTTAAAATGTAATAAACTTCATTGAACCAGCTTTCTAAGCTGGTTAAATGAAATGCTGTTGTACCAGAGCACATTGTTTTTGGTGGTGATTACACCCAGTCATCCAGTTTTATAAGTTTAAGTTGATAAAACATGGCTGTAACCTGGTGATTAGACCATGTAACCCACTGTGTTTTTCTACTCTGTCTGGAAATTTAAGGAGTTTTAAGTGTTTTCAGGCTTAGAAAACTGTGGAAAAAGAGCTCAAGCATGTTTGTTTTTCCATCCACACATCATCCATCCAACGGTTTGTCAGTCTGTCTATCCATCCATCCATCCATCCATCCAACCAATGGCTTATCTAGCCACTCATCCATCCAGTGGCTATCCATTTCCCATTGTTTGTGGTATTAGCAGGTATTTAACCTCTGACCTCTGTGAACAGGACAGGGACCGGTGTAGATGTGGTTGTTACTTTGACTTGAAGGATTCGTTTTAGTCTCTGTGGTTTCTGTCCGGCTCAGTGAAACTCATCTAGCGCTAAAGCTGCATTTTCAGACGGCCTGAGTCATGGTTTTTCAGGTGAGGTTTGGTGACAGCTGGACAGGCTTTCTTTCATCTCCACAGCAGTCCTCCATCCTGCCTGAATACAGAATGAGGTGCAGTATTGGTCAGCACCTTTCTGTGTTCCTGTAGAGCAGATGAAGCGCAATGTGTTGCCCTTCCCAGAGCGGCGCTTGAATTTCATCGTCTACAGCACCCTCCAGTAAGACTTCTGGACATTTCTATTGATTGGTTGTTCGGAGTATTTAGGCTGTGGGATCAGACGCAGAAAATGTTCTGATGGGCCCAAATCTGGATGACAGGGTCATCATACGTAGATGTCCGGGGATGATCCAGTCAGCTAATCCAGATCACAGAGGGTTGGGGTCCAGCCAGGGCCAGACTTTCCTCTCCAACTCATCCCCAGCACATCAGCAGCTGGCCTGGACCTGCAGGTCTGCTCTCTTTGTTGACAGTCCTGTTATGTTCTGGCAGATTGGCATTAGCACTGCTAGCATCTGCTGGTTGCAGATTAGATGCTAGCTGCCACGTTTTACTTTCCGTCTGGGCTTGATGTCTAATCGGCAGAGACGGGCAGCGGCCCAGGAGATGGCAGGACAGAAACCAGATTTTCTGTTTCTCTCAATACCTTCACATTTGGTCTCATTTTTTGAAAAAGGTGGCATCTGACTCTCACTGTTTTAAACTTGTGCGTTCTTTCACCTCAATGCTGACAGCTTGATTATAGTCTCTCACCAATGGCTGTTTCTGACAAGCTAATAGAGGATATGAAGCAGCAGGTCAGCCATTTTCTCTCTCTCTCCCTCTAATTTTGAGGTGCTTCTGGAGACCTTAGGAGTGCCTCCTTTCCGATTCAGTCTCACGTCAACCTCGGTGGTCTCTTGGTGATGGACGATGAAGTGCAGAGTGCCTCTTAACTTCATTCTTGACCTTATAGGTTTGATTTGGTGGAACAGGCTGCCAGTAAAGGCAGCTAGTGAATAGAAAATGTTAAAGCAAAATGTTGTCTGTTTTAGTCTTCAACAGAAAATATTTCCGAGAGTTCCTGAGCAACGGCAACATTTCCCACCGACATAATTTCCCTTTTTAGCAGTTGGGTGGATTTGGGGGGCAAACCTTGTTGTTCAGGCTGCGGGTCAACCTTACAGAAAAAACACTGCCTGACCGACAACAACGTGCTAGTGTTTTTTTTTCTGCGAAGGTCGACCAGGATACACCAAGTGATTCCCAATCCCACCATTGATGTTCCTGCGGAGTGTGAAACGGAGCGGTGCCACCTGTCCTCCGTTATCTGTGGGGATCCAGAGGTGACCCACTTTTACACATGCTTGATGCGGGGACGACAAACCGTCAACAGCGTTGACGGACATGTCTTCACTGCAGACAGCCACTGCATGAAGACATGTGTGAAAAGGGATTCATTTAGGTTTACAAAAAGCAAAGAAATGAAGAGAAACACCAGGAAACCACACCTACTGTTACGGTTTCTCCAGCCCGTCCTCTCCAAGACCATAAAGGTGCTTTTGGAGGGGAGCTAAAAACATCTTGTTTGGAAAAAAAAAACAGCAGAGGGCTGTATGCATGGCGTTTGCATGTTCTCCACATGTATACGTGGGTTCTCTCCGGGTACTCCGGCTTCCTCCCATCGTCCAAAAAGATAACTGTTGGGTTAATTGGCTTCTCTAAATTCTCCTGAGGTGTGAGTAAAAAATAAATTTCATGAATTAAATATCAAAAATTCAACATCATGGTGGCACAGTGGCCCAGCCTGGCGTTTGGATAATCAATGGATGATGGAAGAAAACTGAAACTTGTCAATAGTAATAATAATTATTATTATTGTATGGATATATCTATATATATAATTCTAAAACAACTGAGATTTGCCATTCTTACAGGAGTTAGCATTTTACTTTCTAGATGTAATTTGTTGTTATTTGGGGAATTTTCTGAGTCTGAATGAAATGATAAATTCATGCAGCTCTACTGCTTTCTTGTTGGCAAAATAAACTCGGCTTTAGACTTCCAGTTGTTTGAAACTTTTTTTAGTCATTGCTTTCACCATAGATATAGCCGTGTTTAGGCTAGTAGCTATTTTCTTGTAGCCAAATCTTAATGATTGAAGTTCAACACGTCTTTCATGAATTGCATTTTCTCTTGTCCGTCTTATTGTGCAAAGTGACTCAGGCATATTAGTATTCATTTGGTCCGGCTGAAACAATGAGGAAATATAGTTTTTTGTTACACTGGCCACTGCTGGTTTGGTTAAACAGCCATTTTTTTTGACAATTAAAATCCTTACATTAAAACTTGATGAATTTCGACTTTTCATTGTCTTTCTGTAGATTTTCCAAACTAGTTTCAGCTGGTGACAAACCAGCTCTGTGTGTTAATAAAGGAGCTGAATTCTCGGGGGTTTTTTTCACAGTTTTCCCTCGTTCTTCCTCCAAACTTCTGATGCCTCCGTGTTCATTTCCTCTGACATCTTTAGCGGTGCAGGTGATGGATAGCCGCAGCACGACTGGGGCTCTATAAATAAATCCTCCTTCATCTAGTTTGTGGTTGCAGGAACGAGCAGGACTCTGCGCCTTGCAGTCCTTTCTGGGTTGGACCGTTTGCTTGTGCCTCTGCAGCCTCTCTCCGCCTTTGTCTCAGCTCTGCTGCAGCGCCCGGCCCTGCCTGCAAATGAGCACCATCGACAGAGCGATTATTCAGCACGGGGCAAGCCCTGCACCCCCTCCTGCACCTCGCGTTGCGCTCCTGCCGCATTCGCTGTCATGTTTGGATGCTTCCCGCATTCACAGTCTGAGCGAATTCAGGAGCAGAAATGAGAATAAAATGCTCTTTGTGGAGGTTTCAGATGCAGAGTGAGGCCTTTCATCTCTAAACCCAGTGTCCCCCGGGGGCTGGGTGAGCCTCATATCGCTGTCAAATATGAATTAATGTCTAAAACATGAACATGTTTCTGGTGCTCAGACATGGCTGGAACGCAGCATCCCCAACCCCCATCGGCGTGATGCTGCCTTCAGCCCCAACTGTTGGTGTGTACGCTGGCGGAGGGGATGTGATTGGCTCTCTCTGGTTTTGTGTATGTGTGTGTGTTGGTGGAGGAAGTGTGTAAGCTGCAGCAGTGCGCTCTCGCCGGCTCCGGTAGCCGGCGTAGAAAACATCAGTCATCTCAGCGAGAGCGCCGCTGCCCCGATGACTCCGGCTCCCGCTCCTCTGCCTCCTTCTCATCCGTTTGTTTCTTCTTCTCCTCTCTCTGCAGAAGCCGCCGCCAGCCCCTTGCTCCCGCCTGGACCCGCCTCACCAGGTAAGCTGCTAAAAGCAACTGCTTTCAAATCATCAGCATGTAAACCCCCTCGCCCCCCTACACTTTTTGTCCCTCAGGGCTTTCTTTTCTTCCCACCTTTCATTTCAAATCAATATTCCTTCTTTGTCCTCTTTCTTTTGTTTGCAGAAATTCAAATTTCTCAGGATATTTGCAGCTATTGAAAACAATTGAGCTGATGTTACGATAAGCCCAGGGTTGGCTCTGGATTTTTATTATTATTTTTTTTTTTTGTTGACCTTTAGTCTTTGAGACGCTCTCTGTCTAGACAACCCAGATTATTCAGCCACTAGCCTTGCCGTGAGAGCATATCTCGGGATATCTAACACCATTGGCTGCTTTATTTTTAAGACATCTTGGCTTGCGGTGCCATGTGCCGGTTGCTCGTTGTTGGGTTTGTCAACCAAGCCGGGCGACAATCAGACTGTCTGTTCTCGTTGGCAGAGCTGGCTGTCAAAAGTTCTCCATCGGCTCGGTCAGGGTGCGCTGTGGAGCAGGTGGTGGTATGCTGATGGAAAAAAAAACAAAAATCACCGCAACCTTCTTCTTCTCTGGATATTCCCCGAGACTGTGTACTGTTTTGATTTGTACCGTAGGAAGACTTGTCTATGTCTTTGTTCTGCTGTTTTTAACCATTTTAATGAAGGGCCTCATGTTTGTGGCGGTGATTTTTCTTCCCCGTTTGTTGATTTGAGCTGCCAGTCAACTGTATATCTCGGTATATTTGACCCCGTTTGAATTTATACAAGACAACAACAAAAAAAACAGCGTAGTCACTATTTATTGGAGTTAGCATGTCAGTTGGTAAAATAAGTAGCTAACAATTTTAGCTCGGATATTATGGAAATACTGAAAAACATTGTTTTAAAACAATCTCTAGCATTAAGTAATAAGGAGTTAGCATGCCTATCGCTGTTTGTAAAATACATAGCCCAGGAGCAGCTAGCAGTTGGCATATTTTTAGCGCCCCAGTATAGCCTAGCTTAAGGGGAAATGGTCAAAAAGACGCAATATTATGTAGCATAAGCCACAAACATTGATTAAAAACAGTCTGATTGTAGCATGTTTGCTAACATAATCAGTTACACAATGACTTGATGAGTTATAGCAGTTAGCATATCTGTTGCTAACATAACAAGCAACAGACACCGGCACTGCCTAGGACAACTTTCCAAAAGGTAAATGACAGAAAAGGCAGTAACTGTGAAGCACGGTGGTGGACCTGTTATGGCTGGTGACTGTTTCCAATGTAACAGCCTGTTATTTTGCCCCTAGCGGTCATGTGAGGCAGTGATTATTATTCGGTTGATGACGGTTGGGTATCAGAACATGGAGGGTTGTGTAACGACAAAGATCCAGATTGGAGTTGTGCTGAAATGCGGTGGGAGGATTTTAACTGGTGGACCATGATGCACATCGCCCACATCGAACTACTAAATGGATATCAGCTCATTTTTCATCACATTAGAAGCACTAATTTATATTGTTGTGAAGCCATTTTATCTGTTTGGATCACATCTGTGACTGGGTGTCTACGGGGTCCGTCACATGCTCACCAACATGACGGCCCCCGCCATCCCCCCTTCTCTGTCCATCTCTGTTTACATCCACCTGACTGTTGCTAGGCAGCTCCCAGGCGAGCCGTCTCCTCTCCGGAGACCGACTCAGGATGACATGCAGGTCGGAGGGGGGCAGCGTACCCTTCCTCTGCCCTCGTGTTTGGGGACGGAACCAGAAGCCTGTCCCCCACTTCACCCCGTCAGCTCAGGTTGTTGGCGTCTGCAGCCGTGGGAGTCGACTGCGCCTCTCCCGCTTATTGCTGTTAGTCAGCCAGACCTTTCAGATCTGGACATGGAGGTGGTAGGAAGTTGCTAAGTGTGCAACGCAAGGCCTTTATAAACATTTTTTTTCCTGCCGTTCAGACTACAGCTACAACTGAAGCCTGCTTGGCGAAGGTGTTACGCATCCTGGAGGTGGTGAACGTGTGGGAAGGTGGCAGAGCAGGAAAGCGGTTCTCACACCGCCTGCTGATGTGGAAACTCAACCACACAGGCTCCTTTTCCATTGCTGGGGATGTTCCCCTCACCATCCATCACCAGTAAAATACTTCTATAATGTAATATAAAAAATGTTATTAGTGGAGCTAAGGTCATATCAGCTCATATGCACGGTGGCGCAAGTGTCATGGTGAGGGGATGTTTTGATTCTGGGTTTTTGTTGATTCTTCAGTTCTCAATTATGCTTCATATAAAAAATGTCAGAGAAACATAAGCATAATAAATCTTTTTTTCTTTTTAGAGCTTAAGTGCTTCGTATTGAAGTTGCTCGTTAGCGCCCTCGTTCTGAGGTCATTTCATGCCCAACCTATCAGGACTAGCTAAAATACAGCTTCACGCTCACATTCCTGACCTCTAGAGAAGTTCATAGGAATGAAATGTCTGCCTCCAGGCTTGCGTTTCTCCCCGCCTGGTGGCAACATGTTGATTGATGGATGGAAAACACTTTCGTTCTGAGCCGTTTTGTTGCCCGTTTCCACGTTTTTTTAAATGCAGCTGTTGCCTTCGGGGCCCAGCACCTGCTGACGCTCGGTTTTGATCTGAATTCACTCTCCAGGCTTTAAGCTCGCAGCTTGTGTGGCGGTCGAGCTGTGGGAGTTTCTGATTGGACATAGCATATTAAAGGACACCTATATGTGAAATGATTTCCTGAGTGGAAAGTTCAGGACTCGGAACCAGATTTCCCACGGTTTGCTGCCCTAAACAGGATATTGCTGCAGCTCCTGACCCGAGGTTATGTCTGACTTTAGGATTCAAAGCTCCTCCACACGCACCTAAAGGAAGGAAAAGATTCAGGTTTCCACAACATTTAGGTCCACACTATCCTTCCTGTTTTTATTTAATTAGATGGTGTTTGGGTTCCTGTGTGTGACATAAGTAGAAAAGTATTTTCCCCCTCATAAGGTCTACTTTTCTGATTTTTCTTGAACAGACAGTAAAAAGTAGAACCATGGTCTGGTATTTGGAGCCGCTTCACACTGAAAGACATGTTGTTTAAAATGATTTTTTTAGGTGACTTGGAGTAATTTAAATTCTTGTTCCTAATTTTATCCCGACAGTGTTATGACGCTTCTATTTTTGCTTCATATTATTTTTAAATATTTAATTCATTTTATGTATTTATTTGTGTTGTTACGGTCGCTGGGATTTATACCAGATGTTTGAATTAGGCGATTTTGTTTTTTTTTATGGAGTTATATGTAATTCTTCCTGGAAAAATCTTTGTAAAATCCTCCAAATTAGCGTTGCCTATGGGTAAATGCCTTAATGTTCTCATGTCCAGCTTTTCTTTTGGCTAAATTTTTCTCTTTTTTTTGTATGTCATGGTTGCTGTTTGTTCTTTATTTTCTCCCATTTCTACTTTTTAAAGCCCTTTCTGTTGCTCTCACTGGAAAATGATCTGTCAATAATAACAGATTCTGATATTGTTGTTAAACAGATTGAATTTTGCCTTCATATTTAGTTGTGGATTGTGTCCTTTTACCAGTTTTTTCACCCTGAATCACCTAAATTTAGTTTCATTTCTCTCAGTTTACAGCGGATGTTCACTCTTGAACAACATCGCCATAAAGAACATCCCAGTTCAACACACTTTGGTTAAAAAACAGGCTTTTTAGGTCAAAAGTTCTCACATTATTTACACTACTTAATCCAGTAAAATTCGTGGAACATTGCTGAAGTTTAATACAGTTAGTAAAATAGCTTTTTTATTTCTGGAATCAATAGAGCATCGAAAACGGCTGTAGCTTTTCAGATTCCCCTCACCTCTTGCGTTTCATGCAGCATCCCGTGTGTGTTTTATGGAGGTGTTTGTTGGCCTGGGGATGAGCAGGTTGGGCTCCCTGTGTGTGTGGGGAGCAGGAGGCTGTCAGGGTGAATTATGGGCGAGGAAGTTGGGGTGACAGCCAACTTAAAAAAAAGGAGGAAGCTGGGAAACCTCTGAGGGCTGCTGTCTGATTTTTCCGACCGGACCCCCAGGTTGAACAGCAACACCGACCACAGCTGCCTCGCGAGTCACGTTAGCACCATAAATCCGTTATGGAGCTACTTTTCTACATCATACCAGCTTTTAGAAAACAACTGGAAATGTAATTAGTATTTTAGTCCTGTAGTTTGCAACGGTGAAATACAAGGTTGACATAATAACGTGGTCAGCTGTCGTGGGGAAGTTTGTATCGTAGTACAACGTAGATTTAAGATGGTGCCATAAAGTACAATGTAGTTACAACGTAGTACCACGTAGTATAGTGCAACATACGTAGTACCACGTAGTATAGTGCAACATACGTAGTACCACGTAGCCTCCTCTGACTAAAACCTGCTTTCAATGTGGATTTTCCACAGTGTGAATGTTGTGAAGGATAACTGGCTTATCAATTCACATTACAATATAAAACAATTCTAATTACAAAGAAATTTAAAACAAAGCCATTGACCAAAGATTTGTACACTAAAACAGACATAATGGTGACTGTTTTTTTGTTTTGGTTTGGTTTTTCTGTGGCCACCTCTATTTGTGGATCAGAGGTGTGTTAAACCTCAACCAGTCCTGGTTTGGTATTTGCAAAACAAGGTCAAGTCTAGATCCTCGTTTAAAAGCGTCATAGTAAAAGCGGCCACGGTTCGTACACCTCCCCTTTCTTTAAATTTATTTAAAGAAAAAAAAAGCTATTTCCTAATTTTTTAAACATCTTTTTCCCCATCTCCCCCCCCTTTTGAGCCTTTTAATAAAGATGAACACAACTTTTCTGGTCAGTGGAGCGCCGAGATTAAGATTCATTTCCTGTTTCTCATTCCTCATGAAGAGCCGGTATCTTTGGATTAGCTCAGCCTCTGACCTCCTTCTTCATCCGTCGCTCTGCTTTCTGCCTTCTCTACGACCCATTCATAGGCCAACACGACCCGAGAACAGCTGAAAACGTTGAGATGTTCGACAAGGAACATTGTTTTCTAGACTCGATCGCAGTTCACGAGCCACTCTGCGCGACGAACAGAATTTGGTAATAAGATAAAGCTTGAGGATCACTGATAAGATTGTGGGCGTCAAATTATCAGCACGGCTTCCTGCAAAAGCTTCAATTAATGAACTTGGAGATAAGATGAGACGTTGCTTAGATACACGGCGTGACGACAAGCTGTGGGAATCGGGGAGTCGGGAGGCGGCATCCATTTCTGGAGCTTTGACAACAGAAACACAAAGAATAAAACGCCCCAAAATGATTCTGGACCTGCATAAAAAGACTTAAATAAAGACATTAATATTCTTTTTTTGGATCTTTATGAAGAAATGAAAAACCTAAAACATTTTTAATGGTGGCTAAACACATAAACTTCTTTCTGCTAGCACTATTCAGAATTTGGAGCCTAATGATGGATTGATATCAGAAGAAAGAAACTGTTTTCCAAGTGATTAAAACTTCTGTTGTGAGAAAATTTGGACCTCCATTAAATTTGGACCGCCATTATAAGGGGCACGTTGAATAACAGTTTCAATGTGCCTTTTGTAGTCTTGATTTAACCGAAAGCTTCAAGTATAAGTCGTATTGTGTGAAAATAGACAAATTTAGCTGAATTTGTATGCATAAATTGTAAAAGTGGAGCTAAAACTGCTTACATGAATGTCAGTGGGTCCACTAGGACACCAATGATATCACAAAATCCAAACTAGTTTGGTAAAAACCATGAAAGTTAACAACAACCGTGCGAGTTTGATGAAGTTCAAGGTTTTGTTACCTCTTCAAACTCTGAGGCTTTTTCTATAAAGTACGTTTTTTTGTGAAACATGGAAACACCGCACGAAACATCTGGCATATTTCCAATAGAGAAACGTTTTGATGTATTTTTACATTGTTTAAATTGTGGCAAATGTGAGTTTTCCTGTCATACCTTTGGTTTTCCCAGCAAGTGGAGCAGAGTAGAATGAGAGAACGGCCGTTTACTGTCACTGTAGACAAATTCTTTGCTTTGGCTCTTCTATTCCTGTCATTTCCTGATGTTTTAGGGGCAGGATGGAACCACAAATCTCTCAGTGTTTTTCCCGCTCTTCTTTATATAGTAAGCTCGCTGTTCTGGCTCGGCAGGCCATTGAAAGAGAAATGACTTCCTGCTGCACTCTCTTCTTCTCATTACAGTTGCTTTCCTTTTATTTATCACATCACGCAGCTTCCCTTTGGAGAATAGTTTGTCTCTGTCTCTTTTTTTCCCCCCTTTTGCACAGATGAAAGAAAATTCCCTAAAAATTTGCCAAGAAGCAAAATAAATCTCTTAGCTTTGGTTATTCCTTTAATTTGTCAATCCCAATTCATAACAGGCAACTGTTTTCACATTTTTAGTTTACTGAAGACAAATCACTTGGACAGTTTTTTTTTTTATGTAAGAAATCGTGGGGGAACGTCTTTCTTTCGTACAGTAAACATATCAGATTTGTGTCTCCTGCCAATTATGCATGAGATGTATAGTAAAATCCATACAAAGCCAATGCTTAAATATGGCCCCATATGGTTTAGATCAGTGGCGCCCAAACCTTTTGAGACCAAGATCTACTTTTTCTCTCACCAGCTGGCTGAGGTCTACCACATGACACAAAGATGTAAAGATTGTAAATGAAACTCTATTGACTTATTTCATACATCAGTTATAGCAGACATATTAAAGTTATAGAAAACCTCATGAAGTTTCTTCCTCAGTGAGATTCTGACACTGGGAGGAAGTTGCTGGTTTCTCATAGTAAGAAGCTGGTTGCAAACCTGACGCCAGCAGGTATCAGTCAGTTATGGTAGATCTGAAATTTGGTTTCATGACCTTCACATGAGAAATTGCAGACTGATGGGAGGAACCAAAAAGCTCTGATAAGCTAAAAGCACATCTTCTGAAAAGTTGGGATATTTCTCCAGAGGCGTCGCCTCAAACCAGATGTTGGACTGGATTTTATTTCAGTGTCATTTGTGAACCTCAGCTCCTCATTTTCAACATCGGCGCTATGCAGGTTGAAAAAGCCTGTTATTTTGGAGAAAGTCTCATCAACATCAACACTTCCACAAAATAAGAGACGAAAATAAATGGCACACAGAGAATTGCACAACACCTTGTTGAAACAATAATTACTGAGCTGATTATTTTTGTTGGATCATTCATTTGAACATGTTTTGTTCATTTAAAAAAATATATAAAATGTAGTCTTTAATAAAGTTACAAATGTGACAGTGTGTGTGTCTGACGAGAGCGCATTTGCAAAAAATGGGGAAAAAAGTGTGAGAACTTCGCCGAAACACATTCGTGCATTGGGCGGTGCGGAGACACACCGTCAAAGATCAGCCTCTGCTAGTCAGGGGGAGGCCCTCTTTATCCTGGACCTTGATAGTATTATTATTGATATTATTATTTTGAGATAATTGATTTAATTTGTTTTTACCAGAGGGGCGGATACGGGCTTCCGTAAGCTTCACTGCACAGTGACATTTAGCCTACAGAAAGCGCGCCAAGCTGCCAAATAAACAAAAGTAAACTGACCGATAACATTTAGCTTTAGGATGGACATGTGTCACAAGATGTTTTGTCACAAAATATATATATATTTTTTTAATCCATAGTGCTGTTAATAGGAAAGACGGTTAGGTAATAAAAAACTTTTTTTTTTTTTTTACTTAAAGGAATATCTCAAGGTACGCACAGTGTGATTTTCAATACCGGTCATTGAATTTTGAAAGTGCTCCTAATTTATCGTACAATTTCATTTGACCTCTGGGAGCTACTCATTAATTAATTGATTGGTCTACTTTTAGGAGGCAAATTGTTTTTGCTAGTATGGAAGAAAAAAAACATGAATTAGCTGCATCTTAGTATAAGCCGCAGTGTTCGAAATGTGGGGAAAAAAGTAAGCTTATAGTCCGGAATTTACGGTATATTAAATATATTAAATTCTGAATATTACCAGAAAAGGAGCTATAAATTAGATATCATTTCCTTTTTTACATTTGGCTCCAACCTTTTTAGTAAAGTTAAGAGGTTAAAACAAGAAAACATAAAAAACACATAATCATCTGCTGATAGTAGAATAGTAACATTTGACTTTTCCTTGCCTCTTTTCGAATAGATAGTTTTCCTTCTTCTCTCATAAATCCATCTCCTTCCTGTTTGCAGAAACTCTTTGTTTGCAGAATTGTATTATTGTCTTAATGCTTGTTTTGGCACCTGTAATGCTAACAGGATGCTACGGGTTCCACCTTCTTACAGTTCCAGAGCTACGCACGGCTGTCCGTCTTTGAATCTTGGCCCAAGATTTCACTTCTTCATTCTACAAATCCTAAAAACGGCTCACTGGAGCCGCTGGTCTACTTGGCACAGGAAGGATGCTTGTAATCACTTGTTGGAGCAAAATTACCATCCCTGCAGTTGCCTTGGAGACTCTCCGCCAAACCTCTGCTTCTCCTTTTATTAGTCTGTTGTGTCGCTCAAGCTTGTCTTGATGCATTGATGAGGATTTCCAGCTTCTCTGAATGCCAATAACACAACTCAGTCAGGAGGATTATGGCCTGAAATGTTACGGTGGTACTAATGGCATTCATTTCAAAGTAAATTATCAGAATAAACAAAAGAATAAAATGGAACAAACTATTATTACATTGTTTTGGCAGTGGCTTTGTTATGATGAGTAATAAATGTTGCTTACAGGCAGGACTGAGCCTAATGCACGGCTCTGCAACACAAGATGAAAGCTGAATGTGTGGAAAAGACTTTAATATAATTTAAGACTCACCATATGGGAGTTGGTTGTTTAAGCTTAAAGTTGTGGATAAATTATATAGGCTTAGGCTTGCTTCTTCAAATATCTAACTGTTGTATTATGATTCTAATGTTTATTTCTCTTCATTTCTCATTTTTATCTCAGATCTGAGCCGAGAGTTCAACGACATACCTTCCTGGTTCAACAGGCAGAGAAGCTCAGCTTTCAGCTCAGGTAAGTTAGTGGATTCAATAATAAATGTGGAAAATCAATGTGGAAAATTAAAAATAATATAAAATTCCAGCTTCCCTTTAGTTATGAAAGCAGAAATAAAATCCTGACCAATAAAATTGTTGCTTCTGGACAGCAGAGGTGTTGCTTCTGCTGTTCATTTAAATTGTTAAAGGAAAAAAATGCAACGCTAAACGTTTCGTAGCTAAGCGTTACAAAGGTAAAAGTTACGTTGCTGAACATTATGGAGCAAAACATCACGTAGCTAAACGTTAAATAGCTAAACATCACGTAGCTAAACGTTAAATAGCTAAACATCACGTAGCTAAACGTTAAATAGCGAAACATCACGTAGCTAACCGTTAAATAGCGAAACATCACGTAGCTAAACGATAATTAGCGAAACATCACGTTGCTGAATCTTACATAGCTAATGTTCAGCAACATTTAGCTCCGTAATGTAGCTAAACAGTACGGAGCTAAACGTCACTTAGCTAAGTGTGACGCTGCTAAACATTATGTAGCTAAACGTTGGTGTTCATGCGTGGACCACTGCCAGCTGCTTCATTCAGCCCTACTCTCTGACATTTCACTCTCACTTTTCCCATGACTCACTTGAGCCACAGGGGTCGGCTGGAAGTGGCTGCATGCAGCCAGATAATTGGCTTGGCTCTCCATATGTGTATAATAGCAGGAGATTGTGCTCGGTTTGGGCTGATATCATTTTGACCCACTAAAAGCAGTGATTAAGTTAAACTCTGGTGTTCCAGTTTAACCCCAGCTGGGTTTGAAACGTTAGTTAAACGAGAGGATGCTTCCTCACCAGCCTGTCTGTCCAGATCAGCTGGAGTCTTGAGAGGACATGGAAAAAGGTTGAGTTTGAGACACGATGACAACTCGTTGTCAGATTATAAACTGTCGAAGTTATTTAAAATATTTGAAACATGCGCCACGAAATCATACGTGATCACACTGTATTTAATTATTGCTCTGACCAAAGTTTTGGAGAAACGCTTTTAACTTGAGACATTTCCTGACTTAAGGTGTTTTATAGAAATTGTTATTGAATGTTAAATTGCATAAAATAATGAGTATTTATTGTTTACTTATTGTGTTGTGTAGATGGTTCTTATGGAAGCGTTTAACTGCCAGAGCTCAGAAATAAATTTGTGAGTAACAACTCGGTAAAACGAGAAAACATTCTCTTATGAACAAGATTTATGTCTCATTAAATCCAACGTTTTTACTTTGGTAAAAAAAGATACTTCTCCTTTTTTCTTTCTTTTTTTTTTTTTTTTTTTACCAAAAAAGTATCTCTTTTGGTAAAAAAAAAAAAAAAAAAAGGATACTTTTTTTTTGGTTTAAAAAAAAAGTAACAAAAAAAGCTGCAATACGGTTTTGTCACACCAATACCTCTTGGAATAAGAAACGAGAAAAAGGAGAGTCATAGTGATCTCCATTATGTTTTATAAGAAGTCGTAATCAGCTAGAGAAGCATATTGCTATAGCTTATTGTAAATGAAAGTTTATCGTTATGATTTATATAAAACTCCTCCTCATTTTAACCAGTTTTACATTTTGCTGTGGTGGAAAAAGTTTCTTATTTTGACAAGATATGAAACTCAAGAAATGTTCTTGCTTTGATGAGTTTTACATCTCCTTATGAGGAGAAACTGCTCCTGAGTTTACTTGAGCCTCTGGTAATTAAACACTTCCTTAAGTTTTTACCTTTATAAATCAAATATCTATTCACTACTTACTTAACTTTTTGTTTTCTAAAACAAAAATAGACTCTGAAACTTAAGTAAATTCAAGTACACAAATATGATGCAACTACAAAAGTGAGTATATTAGAATTGGATCAATTTTGTGACCACATTGTAGCTTGTGGGTTTTAGACATTTGATCTTGAGTGATAAATTGTGGGCTTTATGAGCTTTATGTTGGCTTTATTTCGATGTTATGCAAGCGATCAGTAACACCAGTGCATCGACTGGTTTAAATGGCTCCCTTTGTGTCAGAGCAGTGGGGAAGGAACCCCGAGGCGGCACCGCGCCCAACACGATCCGCTGACCTATTTCTGGATGGTCAGAGTCACTCCGTTCGCTGCTGCCGTCCTCTACCAACCACTGACCTCCGTGACTCCACGTTGTGGTATCGTTATGGGAACGATGACATCGCTGGTGTCCTCTGAAACGCTTATTGGTGGTACAGACATGGAAGGAAAATACCAATATAAGGGCAATAAATAAGCTAAGATGAATCTATTTAACATTTCAGAGACTGAGGAAGAAGCCAGTAACAACGCTGAAGTTTGGAGGGGGAAGTGTCACGGTTTGAGGGTGCTTGAGTAAAATATGAGATTATCTATAAAAATAAAACTGGAGAAGAATTGAACTCTTCACAATAACCGTGTTTCCATCAATGTTTTATTTTTGGGGGGAGGTTTGTTGCAAATTTTGAAGTATTGCTACCGAAAAGGTTGATGGAAATGGCAAAATTTTTAATAATTTCAGCAATTTTGATAAAAAAAGTTTTTACGCTCGCTTGACGTGTTTGTTTTTTTGTTTTTTTTTTGCTTTTCCAAAAAAAAGAGTTAATTTGCTAAAGGAGAAATGAAAACACATTTATCAAATAAGTTCTAACAGTAGATAGATGAATACTTTATTGATCCCCAATTGGAAATTTGTTTGTACCAGTATAGCATACAACAACTAGAAAATATCTGAAGAAATTTAAACGGGGCCTGGCCAAGTGTGCCCGTCGATTGGAACCCAGAGTCCTGATGCTATGAATTAGCATCAATGCTAACATAAGTTACAATGTACTCAGTAGCATGTGGAGAGTCACAAGCCTGTTGAGTAACATAAATATATATAAAACAGACATTCAACACAAAAGTAAAAATCAGATCTATACTTCGTGGCAGTTCGTTACCAGAAGAAAATGCTCATCTTTTAACACCAAATTAATAACAAGTCATGTTATTGTTTATAAAACATAAGCTCTTTTGAAATACTGCTTATCTGCTTAGACACAAGAAATTTGCACTTCGTTACCAGAAAACACGTTCATCTCTTAGCAACAGCAACAGATCAACAACAAATATGGCTATTGTTAAAAAAACATAAGATTTTTTCCTGCTTTGTGGTAGCAAATTTCGTGGCAGTTCGTTACCAGAAAAAAAAAAGCTCAATTGTTTCAGATTGATGTCAGGGACTGGTGGACGACAAGAAGAAGCATTTCTGTGACTTTAAAGCGATTGCTCCCATATGCCTGGTATTTCGGCGTCTAATCTTTTGTAAGTGTGGGCCCCACCCCCATGCTTGTGAAGCCAATGCTTACAGTTTATTCACACTTCCCTGACAGTTCTCATTATGCTTTAATTCTCCTTTATGTGTTACTAAGTCAATGAAAGCTAATCTGCTGCTGCAGGAGGAGGAAGTTGCTGGTCCGGCTTAAACACGGGATAAATAATCTCGTAGGAAACTCGTTTTATTCAAGGAACGGTTTATTTCTCCCATTTTCCTCTTGCTTTAAATTTACATTTTAAAATCACAGGGAAATATCCTTGACGGCTTCATCAATGAATGAACAAATCCTGCAGAATAAGAAAGCTCGGCAGCAACATGCAGTCCTATTATAGTTGCGGTAAGTCCAGACAGGTCGTATTTTATTGGGTTTTATGTGAAAGACAAACACAAAGCGGAAGGATAATTGTGGAAGGAAAATGTTCCAGAACTTCGTGTTGTTGCTATTCTGGAATACGGTGTTTTTCATGTTGGAAGGTTTTTTTTATGTATGTTTTCACCGTCTATCTGAATCGAAGATTTTATAATTTTTTTTATTGAAAGAACTCCCATTCTTAGAAGTATTTAAAGAATTTATGTCTGTCTTTATTTCTGCAATTTGACAGTAATTGATAGTAGATACATTAGATGTAATGTTTTGTTTTTCTTTAACCTTCAGTTAACATTTAGTTTCCATGCTCTTCCTGTTAATTGTAAGTATGATTAATTCATTGTATGAAATGCAGATAATTATCATAGATTCATTTGATTTTTGAAAACCAGCGCGATTAGTTGAGATTTTGAAGAAGCTAATATTAGCTACAGTCCACTGGGAAACGATTGATATCAGAGCTACGGCTCTCCATCCAGGGTGTCATCCTCTCAAGGAGAGACAGGAAAAAAAACATGAAGGTCAGTTTTCCGGAATGGGATTTTTTTTTTCTTTTCCTTTTTTAGGTGTTAAGTAGTTGAAGATTAAAGAAAATTTAGTGAGGGGGTTTTCTGGTGTTTCAAATGAATATCCACTTCATGTGATAATCTCTAGCTTAAAATCTAAAGCGCCCCAAAAGAATTTGAATACAAACTACATTATTTCTCCTGTTTCGACCGAGTGTGCCGTCAACACACTTATACAGACTTATTTTAGGTGCCAACACGTCAACAGACCTGCTAATGCTCACCACACAAAGTTTCACGAAGCAGCTCGAAGTCTGAAGCAGGACTAGTTTACATACACTTTGCTGACTGAAGTGTTTCCACACTAAATCAAGCTTCGCAGGAGAATGTAACTTCAAGTTTGAAGCTTACATCGGACCATTTAATGTATTTATTGTTTCTTATATCTATTTCTTTATTTTTCTGCTCAACCTCCACCAGTAGGACCAAACGGTCCTACTGGTGGAGGTTGTCAGACACGTTCGGCTGCTCACACAGAGGATTAAGGCCAGGTTGGCCTACAGCGGAGACAGGCTGCCGGAGATCCTGCCTCCTAAATGGATGGTGACATTCCGACGTGAGCAGCGCTCCATGGAAGCACGAAGGCTGACCCAGATCCGGGCGGGGCTGGATTAGGACCGAGGTGGGGGGGCTAGTAGGGAGGGGACAAACAGACAAAAGAGGAACCTGGAGCCTCTCTGGCTTAGCGTATCTTCTAGTTAAAAACCTGCTGGTGTGTTGAGGACGGAGTACTACGACGTGATCAGATCTGACAGTTGTTTGGGACTCGTAGCGGTGTCGATTTAACCCTTTAGTTCAGCGGTGTAGACGCTGAGACGCTGTAGACTCTGAGATAATAATGAAGATCACAACATAGCCAGGCTAATTTGAAAATATCCACCCCATCAAACTACAAGTTGATGTAGATTTTAGAGAGATAATTCGATCTTTCCACTAAAGTTTTGTTTAATTTTTTTAAGCATTTCATGTTGCAGATGGTGAAAGTACAGAGAGAGGCTGGTGAACAGCTGAAAGGGAGCAGTAAAAAGGGCAACGTCAGCTCCAGTTAACAGCAGGATGACAGGATCTGCCTGGAGAGCAAGGTTTACAAACCCAAACCAGGGTAGAATACGATTAGCATAAGTTTTGAGTTTTAAGAAAAAGACAGGAGAAAGGTCAAGCTTTACATTATTTGTAATAATTCATAAATCAACACTATATTATGATTCTAGATTCAATTGAGTGAGTAATTACAAAGGTACGTTAGACTTGTAGGTTAATAATAGCTAGCTAAAATAGCTAATCCCAAATATTCAGACTATGTATCCAGTCAAGGGAAATTATTTTTTCTATACAATTTTTGTAAACTTCAAATCAGACAATAACTACAAGTAAATTCCTGAAGATGTAAGTGTGTTAGTCACTATAAATAGTCTGCAAATTTAATGAAATACGTTAGACTGGTTAGCTGAGTAGCCTAACTTAAAGCTACATAGAAACAACTCAGTTATCTGAAAACACACAAACTAATTATTCAAAAAGGATAAATATTACATCTAAATGTAAATGTTTTTCAATTCTGAAAAAAAAGTGTGTGCTGTGGTAATGAAATGAGTTTAAAACCAAACAAAATGAAAGTCATGAGTTAAAATAGCATTAAAATGTTGTGTTGACGTAAGTGAAAGAGGTGAGGGTCAGTTCAGACCAACAGCAGGACTTCAATGTTTGGTTCAGGAGGTTCGTTCAGGTCAGATGCATTTAATCCTGTTTGTGTTAACTGTAACAGCAGCATGGCTCACTGCTGACCAGAGGGATTTAAACCCGCAACCTCCGGATTCCTGCAGAGAAACCTGCTCTTTAAGATTTTCAGCAAATAAAAGAAGATGTTCTAGGGTGTAGCTTGGGGTGTGAGTGTCGTTTGATTTTACCAAAGCAGCAGGAAGCAGGTCAGTGTGATTCCAGGCTGTCTCCCTCCTTGGCAGCAGCTGCGCCCCGCCCTGCCTTGCCTCTGACTGCCCTGGACTCAGCTTGTCTGGATGTCACCGGGTCCGTCCTGACTCTGCAGCAGCAGGAAGCAGGCTTTATTAAGTTTAGTCTGGTGAAGAGAGAATGAGCTGCAGCTGCTTGGTGATGATGATGATGATGATGATGCTAGCCTCCTGTTAATCCTGTTTGAAAAACACCATGCCTTGGGGAACAAAAGGCTACATGATTAGAGAGTTAGATACTTTTGTTTGTATTTCTAATGCGTCGAGATGATCACTGGGAGCTGCTGCTGTGTCGTTTCCTGCAGCATTCAGGCTCATTTTACTGGTTTCTGCTCAGCTGAGGGATGTGAGGATCCACTCCGCACATGGATGTTGAGACAAAGGCCAGACCAAACAGCTCACTGCAGCTGCTGGCTCCCCCTGGTGGCATTTTGAGTGTTGCTCTGCAGAACGTGCTGTAGATTTTAAAATAATGTTTAAAAAATTGGACAGAGTTTAGTTTGGGTTTTTTTTTTTCAGAATATATCTTTGGATTATTTTTTTTTTTGCCATGTATAGTATATGGTATGTGTTCTTGAACTGAGTATTCTTACTTTTGCTCTGATTATCGGACATGAAAATAGTTGAAAATTTAGACTTGTCTTTATTTTATTTAAATTTTTTATTTTGGCGTGTTTTTCGGGTGATGAGTGGCCTCTTCCTCCTCCTCCTCCTCTTGTCTGCCCCTCCTCAGATCCAGTAGGTGACTCTCTGGCAGGCGGACATGGCAGACGGCAGGCAGCCAGAAGACCAATGGGCCGCCAATGGCCAGGAGAACGGAGAGAACGGCTACTCATCCTACGGCTACCGGGAGAACGGCTACCATGCTGCGGCGGCCGCTCCGCCTCCAGTAACAGGTACGGAGGAAGCCGCATGCTGCATGCTGAAGCTTGTGGAGCAGAGCAACGGCACGACGAGACGAGGACAATAAATGAATCAATCAATCAATCCACCTACTATTTTATGATAGTAAACATTAAAGTTCCTCAGGAATTTGTTCAATCCAACAGTACCTGAAGGAATAACAAAGGACAGATTACAGAAAAGGAAGAGAAGGCAAAGAGAATAGAAGAAAGGGAAGAATGCAAGTTAGAAAAGAATGATGACATAAATAAGAAAGGCAAGAAAGAAAAGGATGAAATAAGACCTAGAAATGAAGGAGGTACAACAAGAGGTAAATGATTGTAGGACATGAGGAAGGAAGGAAGAGCAAAATTAGGAAGGACAAAAAGGAAGGAAGGAAATGAATGAAGAAGTCAGGTGTAAGGGTGTCCAGGTAATGAAAACTCTCCACTTTCCACACTGTGTAGGAACCTTTGAGTTTCCATCTGCCAGAGTTAGCTCTCCATGTCCGACACAGGGCTGCCCATAAGTCTTCACTCCTCAGAGTTCTTCACATTCTGTCTCATTCCAGCTGTGAACCGGTGCACAGTTGTAAAGCGGAAGGAAAACGACGGAGAAAAAGAAGTAGGAAGTTCCACTGATGCTTCAGTTACTGACTTCCTGTTGGTCTTCAGGATCTTCAGATTGTAGTTTCGATACGTCCTTTTTTCTTTTTTTACAAACCAACTAAACTAAACTAATTAGTTCTCAGTTGGATCCAGGTTTAGGCTTTGACTGGACCATCTTCTTGTTGAAAAATGAATCCTTTTCCTTCTTCTTCACAATTCTGCTCTACTTTGTGTTGATCTGTCACCGTTTAATCTTCGGAGGTCGGTATGAGAAGAAGATTGAGCGTTACTACACTAGCTGAGTATAGAAAGCTGCTCTGTCTCATTCCTCATCTCCGTCTTTCCATCCATGTCCCGTCTTCCCGCTGTGTCTCGTCTCTCTCTCGCTCTCTGTCCCTCTGCAGTGGACGACTCGGCCAACCTGCCTCCCTCCCCTCCCCCATCTCCATCCGCTGAGCAGACTGGGCCCCTGGGACAAGGTACACAGAACTTTAAGGAATCAGCCTCCTTCCAACATGCAGGATGTGAAAGTAGCAGAGAAGTTCTCCTGGTCCTCAGTATATACCACTCTGTCCTGGTCCGCTCATAATCTGGTCCATTTGGCCAACTGTACTCTAGTAATACCTCAATTAGTTATTAATAGTAATAGTGACAACAACTCTCTTCTTTAAGACCCATCAGTCTCTATTGGTCTGCTTCTCATAGTCAACAGCTCACTGTGTTCTTTGTTCACTCAGTTTGTTGATTTTTATCATTCGTCTTACCCCCGCCCCCATTCCCAAACTGGTTCCAGTACTAAAGTGAATCATAGCAATGGTGCTTTCAGTTGAAGCCACAATTTCCAGCCCGGAACTACTTCTGTCCCAACACCAACTCAGTTTCCTGTTTCCACGCAAAGTCAGCTTAGCTTTCAACAATAAAAACACCCACCTAGATTCAGCAACAAAAGCTGACAGACTGGGAAAAACACTAGCTGAATTTATGGCTTTTTAAACCCATGAAAAGGAGTTAATAAATTCTGCCGTCAGGGGTTGTAAATCTGATTAGATGTCAGAAATGTTGGTTGGTAAATGTAACTAAAAGGTCGTCATTTAGAAAACAGCTTTTTATACATTTAGACACTTATATTAGGGTAACAAATCAAGTCCCCATTGCTGGATAAATAAACGTTATATTTGCAAAATATAATGTTTTTGCAACTTTATATTCTGGGTTATGCAATGGAGAGTCTACATCGCATAACCTAGCTTGCACCCATCTTTGTCTCTGTCATTTTCAACCATGTCACGCTAGTTTTAATGTCAGCCATGTCTCATCTGTGTCTCCGTTCCCCTGCTCAAAGAGGAGAAAGTAGAGGTTGTCAGTCAGCGGCCTCCAGTGGAGGAAGTGGCATCTGAGCAACCAGGAGACTTGCACGTAAAGCAGACAGATTGTTTAAGGGAGTCCCAGGCTTTGGGTTACCAGAGAACCCAAACACCTGAGGCCGTCAATGGAGGAGATCACCACGGTGAACAGAGCCCGACACAGACAGGTGTGTGGGGGTTTTGAAAACAACATGAGTGTTTGAACAATGGACTCTTTTCTTGTGCATGACCCTCTGGTGCTCTGCGATGGGTACAAAGCTGTCGGCTCTTGGTTTTTCTAACTTGTATTGCAGCTCAGGCTTCGCTGCCAACCTTCCCTGCTGCTTTGTTGCTCTGGACATTGTGAGCTTCTGCTGCAGTTCTTAGAGCTGCTGTTTGCAAAATAATCACGTGACATAGCATTTTGATTTTGTGTTTTGTTTCATGCCTAACCACAACCATTTGCTTTTTTTGAGCACATAATCAACCATATCATGGTTGATCATTTCTGCACCTTAGTATTGCCAGCTACATTGCAAACGCTAGAATCACTGTCTGAACCGTCATTGTATTCTGTACATTTTTCTGTGAGTTTTGCTGGGATATTGTGATTGGAAAAACTGCTGAGTATCTCACAAATAAATGCTGGATGCATTTAAAGTCTGTTGTAAACCATTTGCTTTTTGTTTTACTGTTGTCTTCATATCATCCCACAATAAAGAATAAATGTGTTTTCCTATTGTTGTTTAAACCAATTTGGGCTTTAAAATTAACTCTCATTGGACATTTATTGTCATACTAATAAAGCATTCACCCCTCAACATACGTTACTTGATTGTCATTGACAAATAAGTAAGACTAGTTTTTTTCTGTGTATCCCTCTTTATTACAATAGGAATTCAATAAGCGTGTGTATTACCATTATTTATTGCCATTTAACATCATGCAACTCATTCCTTTGTTCCAGTTCTGCACGCTATCTTTGATGCTGTGACCTCCCCTTGTGCTGTTGTGGCCTGGCACAAAATACACTGTGCTGTGTGTTTTGCTTGATGGAGAGTATCTATGTGCTGGAAACCTCAGCTTGACTGTATGGGCTAGCTTTTGTGGATGCTGCAAACAAAGCTTTTTGCTAACTTGAGTCAGCCCAGACTTCTACAGCATCCTTCAAACTCACAGCCCAGCCAGCGGAGAGCAAAACATCTAGTGAGTCTGAGGTGCAAGAAGGCGAATGTCCTGTAACGTCTGAAGAAGAACTTGCTTCGAGTAAACATCCCACTACTTCAGAGAAGGATCTCTCGGAGGGGTCCTCAACCAAACAGACTGATAAAGACAGAGGAGATAACACAGAAGAATCCCCTGAAGACTGCAAGCCTTTGGAGTCTAAAGGCAAGGACCATAAAGATGTTTCGCTGACAGAAGATGCGGCAAGTCTCGAAACAGAAAATAATGCCGGAGTTATGTTACCCAAGAAATCACAAGCTCCTTTGAATGAAAGTACTGAGAAGACTGAGGGAGGAGAAGCAACAAGTCAGGGCAACGGGGACAGTAGCATTCAGAAAGAAACAGTCCAGTTAAAAGAAGAATCAAATAAAGATTCAAAGACTTACTTTGAGACTACATCAAAAAGTCAAGAAGAGGGATTGTCACAAGGCTATTATGAACTCAGTTTAACCTCAGAGAAAGGGTTAAGTGTAGATTATGACAGAGCTCTGGGTCAATTTGAAGGACAAGAGAAGAAAAATGTGAGAATATCACCTGATAAAGCACTGTTAGAGCAACGCAGACTGTCCTTGAACATTCCTAGTGGGTCTTCGACAGAAACGACTGTAAAAGTAGACAAGTCGAGGAGATTCTCTGAAAGTTTGTCTCCAGTCAGCGGAAGTTTTGAGGGGACAGAAGTTCCTCCATTAACCCCATTTGTTGAGATGCATACTTCACCACTTCAGCCTGTAGTCTCCATTATTCCAACACCGACACCATCTGATAGCATCCAGACAATGGAAGACGCTTCTGCTGAGGGGCATTGTTCTAGCTCTGACCAATCAGAAAGCCTTTCTGATATGTTGGACTTGGCTGGGGTCCCACTTCGTCCGTCAATACAGATAAGGGACCACATGAGACGAAAATCAATGCCAGCCAGTGCACTCCTCGGTAATGCCTTTGACAAGCTGAGTCTATCGGAACAAATTTTGATAGAGGTGGCAGGGGAGAATCAACAGGAAGAGCTTGGCTACTGCGTGTTCAGTGAATACTCGGCACCCATGCCTTCTCCAGCCGATGTACCAAATCCTGGAGATTCTCAACACCAGCACTTCCCTTCTTTGGGTTCTGAAGAAGAAGAGGTTTCTAAAGTTGTAGAAATTGAAGATGGTCAAACTCAAGTGCAACAAAAAGATCAGAAAGAAATTACCCAGGTTTCTCAAAAACATGTGTTGGAAAAGAAAGATCCACCAGTAAAGACCTCCTTGATTCTGGAGAAAGCTGTGACTAGTGGATTAAAACCAGATCGCTTACTAATCCCAATGACGGCTTCGAAAGACCGTCTTACTGAACTTCGTCTGGAGACTGGTCTACCTGGGGACATAAAGATCCAGGCCATCCCTGAGGTGGATGTCGAAAAAGACCCCTCTAGAGAGGCCTCACCCATCCCACCCGACAACTCCTTTACTTTCACTCCTGCAGAAACCGGAAGTAGATTTCCCCTGAGTCCCATCAGCCCCAAGTCTGAAGGAACCCTAGTAACTCAAGGCGGTGAGCCACAGGGGAAAGATGATATGCCCAACAAATCTTCAGAATCCAAGAGTGTTGATGAAGACCTGGAGGCAAACAAAGCGATGACAAACACTGAGATTGTAGATCAACAAGAAAAAGCTGAGGAAGCAGACAGAACCACGACAGCATCATTGGAGCCTTTACAAGATCATTTGGAAGAAAAACCTTTAAGCTCAGGAGAAATAGAAACGCAAACACCTTCAGATGTTTCTCAGCATTTAAGCATTGAAAAGGCAGGAGGTGAAAAGACTCCCCAAATCCAATTACCAGAGTTAACGCTAACAAAAGACTCATCAAGGCCACAAGTATTATCTCCAATCATTGTAATACCTCAAGCACAAGTAGATGAAGAGGAGGATGACATTGAGATTGCGGAAGAGCCTCAAGAGATTATGGAAGAACCTGAAGAGATTCTGCACTCCAAGAGTAATATAACAGCGGAAAGTATACCTGATATACCTGAAGTGGAGGAGCAGAAGGACCAAATGAGACTGATGGTTTGTGATAAGATGCTGGACGATGATCCCAAGTCAGGAGCTGAAGAATGGAGCCATAGTGCCCTAAACAGCGACGAAGGAGAGCCTGCTACAGATAGTTCACACTTGTCCCCATGTTCTGACCATGACCTATTACAGCAGTCTGAGGAAGGTGATGAGGAGGAAAAAAAGGAAGAGGACCTGCAGGTAGATAAGATGGAATGGACAAAAGAAGAGAATGGAGGGGTAAAGAAAGATGAAACTTATCGAGAGGAAGTGGAAGGAGTTGATTGTGATGCAACTGGTGATGAAAAAGAGAAGAAGGTCCTGATTGAAGAGGACGGAACCGAAGAGAAAGACATAGAGATTGGTGAAGAAGCAAGTCTGGCAACTAACGATGAAACCACAATGAATGTGTCCATCCTGGATACAGACAGTAGCTGGATGGACCCTCAAGGTACCCAGAACATTTAATATATCTATCACTTCTACAATATAGTCAAAGATCTTCAATCTATATACTTAGAAAGCTGATATGCCTTGATGTAAGCTACTACCTAGCTATGACAGCTGTGGAGAACTAGTCCTCTCTTGATACTTTTCTGCTGCAGATGATGACAAAAGTATCATGACTGAGCAAATCGTAGCCCTTCCTCAGACACAGAGTTCTACTGCTGCATCTACGATGGTGGACTGCCCTGCTAAACAGTTACCCGGCAAAGGAAGGGGCCGCCTTGGCACTGCTGAATGCAGAGTGACACGCAAAGCACCGACCTACCATCCGCCAAGAGAGGAGATAAGAAAGAAAAAAGGTTCTCCTTCTGTTTTCAAGAAGTGTTTATAGCCAGAAAATTAACTTTTTTGTTACTACCAAAACCCTTGACTTTTAACCCAGCTTTTTATGTCAACACTGATTTGTGCATGATGGTATAATAATGTCTCTCCTCTTCGCCAGTAGGCGTGAGGAGGGCTGACCAGAGTAAGGTGTCAGCCCTCCAAAGTCGCTCTCCATCTCGAAAGAGTGGAGCCAAAGTGGCGGCCAGACATCCTAGGCCTGCTCCGCTTCACGGCTCTGCTAAGCGCAAGGCCACAGGTGAACACCTTTCGCCAGGTATCAGCACTGTGAATGGAGAGAGATCGCATACATGTTGTGAAGTCAGTATATATGTGACCTATGTGGAAGATTCAGAGGCAGATCTCTCTTTATTTTTGGCTCTTGGAGGAATTGAGCATTGGCAATGTAGCTGGCAAACATCGTGTGCTTCTTATCCATCAAACGTTTCCGTTACTTTCACTGCCTTAACTGCTGTCTTTCTTTGCGTCATGATTGTTTATTTCTGCTCAGTGTTTCTTTTGTTTATGATTCTTGTTTTGTAACATAGAGAGAAATAAAATGTTACGTCTTGTTTAATTTGTCATCTTTGAAACATAATAAACCAAATGCAGCTTGCTGTTTGGTACCTTTCCTTTGGAACTGTCCATTCATTACATGTATGCACCACATATGTGCAATCCTAGAAGATGAGTCCCCCTTCTGGTTAACACTGAGTATTGCTCCTTTTCCCACAGGTATGGCACAACACCAGCCACTCAGTGTGGCCCAGCCGTCCAGGGAGAGGCCCACTGTAAGTAATATTGTACTGTTCTAACAAACTGTAGATTGATAGGCCATGCTTATGTCACAATCCTACGAGTATTTTTCTCCCATACAGACATGAAAATATTTAAATCTGCAAAAATGATAAGGGGCAAAATATAAAAGGAGAAGGAGAAAATCTTTACGCAAGAGCAGTAACTGAGGCATTCACTGAGTCTGATGAGAGCAGAAGCATCACTTTGAGATTTACAAGCAAGGAGGATTGTTGAGTGCAACATCTGTAATCTAATGCAGTCCCACATCACTCCGATCTATGTTGCTTCTTGTCGCCTTTCTGCATGATGTTGGCTAAATATATCTGCATGTCTTCATCCTTATATTGTTTTCTTCCTGTCTGATGAATCATGTCGTCTTGCATGCTCGCCTTCTGTCCTTGTCAGTCGCGACAGAGAAAATCTGTGAGTAAAGATGTTCCCATGCAGAAGAATCCCATATTTTCATCTCTATCATCTTTCAGTCATCATTTCCGTCCTGTTGAAGTGTGTTTTCCTTTCATTTTTCCATCTCTTGATCGCTTCCTCCACCTTGCATGTGTCCTCTCATTACGTGGACCACCCAGAGCCCCACGAGGGCCGTTCTGTTAAAGATGGCAGTGCAGCGTGGCGGGGGTTGCCCCCGGCCGGCCTCTGCCTGCAGCCTTAAACGGAGCCCCCTGGTGGAGGCGGTGATATGCGAGGCTCGGCCCTCCTCTGCCTGCTCCCGCCCTCCCCCTCCACCAAACAAATGGGTAAATTAGAGAGAAGAGAGAGGGTCTGTGCCGTAGATGGGGGGTACCTGTCTGGATTATTGACCCTGTGGTGTGTGTTGCTTCAGGAGAGAACATACCGCAGCCCGGAGAAGAGGTCATCCCTTCCTAGGCCGGCCAAGTCTCTGACTCGCCATATTCCTGCTGCAGAGCAAGAGGACAGCACCCCCTCCAGGCCAACCTGTAAGATTACACTCCCTCAGATGTGCAGTTTTTAAATCTCTCTTCCTTCCACCCTCCTGTTCTCCTTTAAACTCCCTGTTCTCTCCTAAAGCGATCCGAACCGACTCCAGAGGAGACGGCAGGTCTGGAAGAGCCCCTAGTATGGCAGGTAGAGCACCTTGTAGCTCCTTCCCCATCAACAGCTAAACATTTAGTCACTGATCACCATTACATCACAGAAGAGCTCCATGCATGTTTACTCATTGTGGCGCAGTCAAAGGCCCTGCTGACTTATCAGAGAAACAGGTGGGATCCAGACCAACAGCTGTGCTGCTTCTGGGCTTAGATCCTATTGGTGTTTCCTCTGGTAACCTAGCAACAAGCAGCTGGAGGACAAATGATGTGATTAGCCTCTCACTGTTTAAACATTCCTGTTTGATCTGGGCTTGTTTGTCCAATGAAACTTGAGCACACATGGCTTCATGTTTATCCACGTGAAGCAGACCAAAGATGTATCAACTTAGATTTGTCTTTTGTCTTCAGGAAGCATTTTAGTTCAGATCTCTTAACCCTTGATTTTTTTTTACCCTGTCATCACCTGATTAGTTCCTGAACAAAATAATATCACTCTCATTGTCCATCCTGCAAAGGGTTATTTAAGCCAAAATGTGTATATGATGTGTACATATATGGTACATACTTGGAAGGGAGATCAGTGTGTAAAGATTGAAAATGGATTGTGGACGTTGAAAACAATCGTTCACTAGCATACGGTTGTTGAAGTAGTCAGTAAATCGGATGAAGTAATCCATCCATTCTTCATCAGCCACCGATGGAAGATGGGGTCCTGGGGACAACTGATCAAATACACTGACGTCTTTTAGTGCAGAGGATGAAGTATCAGTTGCTAAAATAGACAATGAAACTGAAAGTAAAGACTTGTTTTGCATCAAGGCAATCGCTTTTATTATTGGCTAGTTGGACCAGTCAATGTCCAGTCAGTTTGAGGTGTAAATGTTGCCACAAAATGTTTTACTGTACAAGGTAACATCTTGATTTGTGAGTACAGACCATAATTTGAGTTGCAAGTAGTGCATGGTAAAGGAGCATCCTTTCCTCCTCCCTTAAGGCACAGACTCAGCCCGGTCTCGCTCGGTCCGCAGTGGCGCCTCCACCCCAGGGTCTGCCGTCACACCCGGCACACCGCCCAACTACTCCTGCCGCACCCCGGGGTCGCGCACCCCCGGCAGCCACACGCCCAAGTCCTTCAGCATCCTCCAGGAGAAGAAGGTGGCAGTGATCCGGACCCCTCCCAAGTCCCCTTCGTCAGTCCAGCGGCAGCTGAAGGTCATCAACCAGCCACTCCCTGACCTGAAGAATGTAAAGTCCAAGGTCGGGTCCACAGCCAACCTCAAACACCAGCCGAAAGGAGGACAGGTAGACCATTGGGAAGGTTTAATGTGGTCTGTTTGGACCTGTCCAGAGGTGATAGAAGGGCCTTTGGGGTTTTCTTTGCATTCAGTTAGTTTTTTGAGTACTTTTGCACTTGCCGCCAAGACGTGGAATAGAATTGACCTGTTCAGGGTGGGCGGTGTCCAGTAAACCCTATTAATAAAACAACATAAAGTTACTCACTGGTTGTTTCTCTGGTCAGATTTATTCTGAGGAAAGTGTAATCCAAATTTCGTGGATGTGCCAAAATCCTGCCACATGAGGGCAGTAAATGACCAGGTTTTCTTCCTATCCTTTAATGGAAAATCACAAAGTAGCAGGTGTTGTGACCACGTTGTAATCTGGTTAAATGAGATTGTTTTAAATACAATGCTTCTGATGAGCACACTTATTGTCTCATATTGTCCAAATGTAGGCGCATCTGTAGAGCTTTGATGCTAACTACCAGAGATGGTGACATGTGAAGAAGGGTTTCCTCTGGTTCTGTAGAAATGTCATATGTCCACCCTCAGTCACTGTGCGTCCTGCTCCGTGTCCTCTGCTCTGTCCGCTGCCATCTCCGTCTGCCGCCGCCTCAGGCCTCACGTCTCCGCCGTCTCTACGTCCTCCTTCCCTTTGCTTCTTTTTCTATCCCTCTGCTTCCTCCTCGGCGCAGCAGCACCAGCCGCACCAGCTAACATGGTCAGATTTAACAACGTCCATCTGTGCAGGAATATCCGTAAAAACGCTCCTCTTTGGCTGGAAGGACCACCAGCCCTTGGGAGCTGCTTTGGTCATGGCTGCCAAGGATTTTCCCTCCAGCTCTGAGGAGTATTTATAATCCAGCCTCCAGAGCCACTCAGAGCGCAGAAAAGACTTAATTTAACCTTCTCTGTTTTTTTTTTTTTACTGCTTTTTTTCCCCTAAAAAAACAGATGCTTTTAAGCATTTCCCCAGAGCACTCACTCACTTCTGAGCCAAATATAGAAACACAAGGAGGAGAAAATCTTCACTGAAACTTTATGGGGATATAAAGGTGGGCTGACTGTTTTCAGAAATAAAACATGTTTGTTTTATCATCAGCTATCTTTTAACAAATCCAAATTTGTTAAATTTAGTATTGACGAATCATCGTCAATACTAATAAAAACTTGAACCTTAAAATGTAGGAATAGTTTCATAACGTTCTTCAAATTTAGATGAAGGATTTGGTAGAACCGTCTTCGACTTTCTAGTTATTTTTTTAAAATTATTATTTATGCCTTTAAAAACTAATCAGTACGTTTTTATGTTGCTTTTTGAAGTCATGAGTTCTTCGTCTCTGAGAGGCCAGAGTCTTTCCACGGCAGATGATGATGATGATGCTCCTGAACGGACATTTCCAAGCTCATTACAGTATGTAATGTAATTATTGGAACAGATGAATGAAGCACCTTCAGGCGTTTTAGAAAGGTTGAACCGAGCTCAATCATTCTCTTCCTGATTTATTTTGGGATTTCCGTGATGTCATGCAAAGAAGCAGCATGTTTTAGGTGTTGTGTTAAAATTCATCGACAGGTAGCATCACTTTTTTTTAATCAGCATTTTAAAAAATCAGCTAAATTTACAAATTTGAAGAAGGTATTACAAAGGCATGTTATTCTGGGCTAATTTTGGTAATCCTAACTGATTTTATGCATTGTGCACATTTTTCGTCTCTATAAACTAAACGTGAGTTTATGACATAAATTATTCAAGGCCTCGCTGTCGCACAAGGTTTGAAAATGTTGTTTTGTCACACTTTCTGGTGATACAGAAGTTTGTGTTATTTGGTGCTGGTGCGCCCCTCCGCTCCCTCTTCTGATGCCACCCAGGGCAGCCGCCCATGTGGCGTCCATCTTGCACTCTGTGAAACATCATAGCCTGTTGAGGCTTGTGTTTTCCCCCAATTCTCCTTCTCTATTCCTCTACCTTTCCCTTCTGTGTTGTCTTCTCTTTTAAAGTTTTTTTTTTTATATATATATAGATATATCTCACTTTCTACTTTTAAAGCGACACAAGTCGATTAAAAACCCAGCTTGGTTAAGACCTTTTTCTTTAAGTTATCCATTGTTCAGTTTCTTTTTTTTTAATTTTTATCATCAACATTATTATCCCGATTTTATTTTAGGTTCAGATTTTAAGTGAGAAGCTGGACTTCGCTCATGTTCAGTCAAAGTGCGGCTCCAAGGATAATCTGAAGCACACGCCCAAAGGAGGCCATGTATGTAACTTCTCTCTCTTTCGCTTCTTTTGCTGTTTTTTTTTTTTCTTCCAGCTTTTACGGTCTGACATCCTGCTTTTATATGTGTCCATCTGTTTGTCTGTCGAACATTGAGGAGTTGAACTCGTGTTTTCTTTGCTGTGAATCGGCTTCTGTCGTGTCGAGGAGAAATGAAGAACTGGGACATTTTAGCAGGGATTATTTTTGGTGAAACAGCCGAGACGATGTGGTCTATTTCCAGTTCACCTCTTGTTTCTTTCCGAAAAGCAAATGAACGTGTCGTTTTATAGGTCATGATTCCAAGCGTTAAGCTGGACTTTAGCCACGTTCAGTCTAAATGTGGCTCCCTGGATAAGGTCCACCACGCGGCCGGCGGGGGAAACGTGAGTGACTCTGCGGAAAAGCTCCCGTCGTCTCCGACTCCCTCCATCCCCATCGCCGTCCAGCATGTCTGTAACGTGTAGCTGTGGTGTGTTCCTGTGACTTCTGCCTCAGACGTTAAATATAGAAACCATTCACGATGTTAGAAAGATGAAGCAGCGTCCCTCCAGCATGCAGGGAGTCCAATTTGAACGAGGAACGTCCTCTCTCTGTGGTGTCATGGTCTACTTGCTTGCTCTCTCCAGGAAGTGGTGTCACCAGTCCACTTCCTCTGCCATAACCTCACAGATCCATGTTGTGATTTGTGTCTCCCTGTTCCACTCAACTATTACCCTGTCTTTAACTGCATTTCCATATCAAAACACGTCAGATTGGTTTCTCCTTTCCTTGGATTGTAATCCCAGCTGCTTGCTTCCTGTCGCAGGTTCAAATCCAGACCAAGAAGATCGACTTGAGCCACATCACCGCCAAATGTGGCTCCATGTCCAACATTCATCATAGACCTGGTAATCATTGTGTTGAAAGTGCATTTCTGACTCTACTGGATACATCTCCAGTAGATGTATGCCCCGGTTTTGTTCACAAAGCTTCCTCAAACGTTGCATATAGACACATTTTTACGATACTCAAATATTATGTGGTTTTTCATCCGCATCTTTTGAGTGACGATCACAGGCCCTTGTTCAAACGAAGCAGGTCTAGTTGTTGTTTCTAAAAAGTCCCCCATAATCACAGCGTTGAGTCTATAAATGTCTCGATCCCCGTGGAAACACAAGACATTTTCCAAATTCCTAAAGTAGCGTCGTCAAGGTCGGATGCGCGCAACTGTTTAGTTTAGACAACAAAAACAGAAGAAGCTTGGTTAATGTGACTATGACATTGTTTTCAAAAAGTTGATTCTTGGTTATTAGCCTGAAGATTCCAACATTGTTTAGCTTTGGCATCTAATAGTTGCCAACAGTTGCTGTTTCAGGGATTGAACAGACCAACATTACTGTTGGTCAAAGATGATAAACTTTGCTCATTCTCACAACAATCAACATTTTCTCTAGTCAATCTACAGTTCGCTGTGTGTAACTCATGCAATGGCAGGTAGACGGTGGTGTGTGCCCTTCTTAATGCAGCAGCCATATTGGATTTTAGGTCTTTGGGTTAATAGATTTATGACTTTAGAGGGCATTCCAGAGGATATCATGGTTTAAGAGTTTGGATAGTCCAGCTTCAGATTAAAAATGGAACAAACGGTTATCTTTGACAACAAACTGAAGTTTGAACAAGCAGGTTAACCCTGCGGTAAAGAGTGGTGTTCTACAATCATTTGATTTGTTTTGGTGTCAGATCAGGTCTGTTGTCGTTGTACCTGTTAGGAATCTAGTGGAGTAACTCCAAAATATATTAGCCCTCATTCCTTCTGTAGAAGCAAAATTGTTTGTTAAATCCACAACTCCTACTGTTCTTTCCGGAGGACAATAAATGGATGGATGGGAATGTTTCTATGTGTTTAGGCCTTCATCCAGAGCACAAGTTTAATGATTATATTTGCTACAAGAGTGTGAAACTCTTGCCAAAACGTTGTCCTTCAAGAGTCTTTGACAGAACCTCTTCGGAGCAAGCTGCCAAATAAAAGATGAACGCCTCTTATTTATTATTTAATGATGATATTTTAGTCTTTTCTACTGTTGTTCAAACAAAACATTTGCCTTAGAGCGATTTTCTCCTTATGTTGTCTCCATTTTTTATGACTTTGTAACATCAAGCCTTGTTCCCAGAGGGCCTAGAAGACTACCCAGTCTTTGCTCCGGGGTTTCTTGTCCCGTTCAGCCCTAGGGAAGCGCGGCGCCTTCTGGGATGACGCCTCATGGCTCTCTGTTGTTTTCCCAGGGGGAGGACACATTCGTATCGAGAACATGAAGCTGGATTTCAAAGATAAGGCTCACGCCAAGGTCGGCTCCCTGGACAATGCCAGCCACATGCCTGGAGGAGGGAATGTCATGGTAACGAAGCTTTACGTTCACTTTTACTGTCAAGAATTTAAGTGTCAGGTTAAAATATGATGAATGATGGGAATAAGTCGAGTGAGATGGGCGGTGTTGACGGGGGAGAGATGAGGTGGACGGGGTCCGGTCCTGGGTTTTGACCTTGACTTCTTGGATCCGTTTCTCCTTCTTTCCCGACCAAACAGATCGAGAGCCACAAGCTGAGCTTCCGGGAAACGGCCAAAGCTCGCGTGGACCACGGCGCCGAAATCATCATCACCCAGTCCCCCGGCGTGGAGACGGGGGGCACGTCTCCCCGCCTGTCGTCCGCCGGCAGCATCAACATGATGGAGTCGCCCCAGCTGTCCACGCTGGCGCAGGACGTCACGGCCGCGCTGGCCAAGCAGGGCTTATGAGCTTTCGGTCCGTCCCCCCCGTCCTCCTGTTATTGTGCCCTCCCCCCCATAGACATCCAGCGTTGTCGCTTCAGTGCAACATGACCCCCAACACCTCATAACCCCCACAGTTGGAGTCGATCAGGCTGTCGTTCGCCCATTCGGATTTTAAAGACTAGATTCTGCCGCCTTTCAACGGGAAGCCTCTCAGTTCTTCTATCCTCAACTCAAATATGGATGTTCGTTTCAGATCCGATAGGCCGAAGGGTCGATTGTCTCAGCAAGTGGTTTTTACGATTGTATGACGAATTTTTTGAAGCGCGTCGCCACAGCCCTCCAGAATTTACACGGTACCGAATGCGATTTATTGCTACTAGATAATTAATGTTGTCTTAAAGGATACAAACGTACGAGAGACTGACGGGAAAAATGCGAAAGAGTGGCTGACAAGTGGACATGTCTGCTGAAATGTGACATGAGTTTGTCTTTGTTCATCTGTTGGATTTTAATGTTTTCTTGCTCTGTTTTCTTTTTTTTTACATAAATGTTACTCTAGTGTTACCGTTTTGTACCTTCCCTGTGGCTGCTCTGGCTTATTGGCGATAATAATAACCATGGCAGTTGTGTAAAATGTCGAGCAATGAACAGCTAGCTTTATAATAGGCTTTCTTTTTTCTTTTTAGTTGTTCCCCCCTACCCCCAAAGCTGCCTGTTTACGTTCGTTTTTATATTTGCGCTGTAGTTTTACAAGGTTACACAATACTGTTGTGCTGGCATGGCAACAAAAAAAAAAAAAAAAAATGCCGATTAAGTTCGAGCTATTTGCAGCTATTTTAAACTTTTTAAGTTTGAACAAAAACAGCCCGGATACAATCCAAGTCAGGCCTGAATAAGCCTTGTGAGCCTCCTTGCTTTTGCTAAAACACTGGGTGGTACGATGTGTTCAAATGGGTTAAGAGCCCAGAGTTTATTCAAATTAAGTGTGAAGTATGAAGCTTTATATGAAAACATTCCTGTGGGGTAAAGAAGATAAAATAAATGTGTTGGTTTTGATCGTTGCTGGAAGTCCAGAAGAAAGAAAAATGGAGTTCTTTTTCTTTGTAAAAAAAAAAAAAAGTAAAACGAAACTCTTCTATCAGATTTTTGCTCTCCTTTGTGGAACCCTTTTTGCCCCCCACCCCGGTATCAGGAACCCTCCCGCCCCCGCGCCACTGTTTCCCCGTGCTTCCTCTTTCTCCATCCCCTGTTTGCCTGTGTAAGTGTATTTAAAGAAATGTAGATGTGTGTGCACTATTTCCAATGTTTGAGATGTACTGGTGATGGCAAATGCTCCGACAAAATGACGACCGCATAAATAAAGAAAATAAAAACCGATTTTGTTGAGTTGCTTGTTTTGATTCAGTTTGGTTGCTTCAGAAATAGCAACTTTACATTTTTCCTAATGTCCATGACAAGGTCAAGAAAAAATACTTAGCTTTTTGCTAGCTATTTTCTAATTGACTCTTCTGTTGTGAATTTTAGCTTTGAGACTTGGTGTAGCAAACTTTTCCAGACACTAATCATTTAATATAAATCGTACTACATATTTTCAGTCTGGATATCCTTTTCAGGATAGGTTATGTTTTATGTCATTAAGTCCCCAACGCTGTGCTCACAACCTACAGACATTACATTGAATGTTAGAGGAGACATTTGAGACTGATTGTAGTTTAGCTTGCATTAGCCAGTTGGCTATCAGCTGGTCAGATTACAAGAACTTCCACTGATTTCAGCTCAAATATTAATTTGAATGTTGGTCCAGAAGAATGTTTAGTCACAAATCAAACTGGTTAGCGTTAGCTAGCTATTGTAGCTAACCAAATGAACCACAAAACTGTCTTTAAAATTTGTTGAAAAGAATTTCTGAAACTATGTGTTCTGGTTTGCATTTTCTTTCATTTTTATCCAACGGCTACCAGCTAGCTTCATGGTTAGCTGACATAAAAGTGCGGTGAATTCTGTTATGCGACCAGTAAACATTGCTAGTGTTGTCCCACGCTTCAGGGATCGTGACGGGATGAGGATGAGTCATTTTTTAAGAAAGTCAGCCTTGGAACCAAAACTGGTTTGAGTCACATGTTTTGTTGCTGTTCATTTTCTTCTTTGTGGGGATTAAAACGATGTTTAAAGGAAGAATATTTTTCCTTGTCTTTTGGAATGCTAGAAGTTACTGCTAGTGTGACTGAGGGTGGATTTTTATCCACAACCACTTCTTAGTTTTAGAGAATGGGTAAAATAATGGTGACTTTCTAGTGAGCGACAATTGTCCAGATAAAATGCCTTGTTGAGAAGATGTGCCTTTAATTTGACAGTGCTCTTTGGTTTCTCCTATCAGTCTGAAATTTCAATTTACAAGTTTTATATATCGTGTCACGTGGCAGATCTCAGTTGGCTGGTGAAAGAAAAAGTAGATCTCGGTCTCAAAAAGTTTGAGTACCCCTGATCAAACTGTCCTGGTTCTGACCTGAACCAGCGGACGCCTTAGACGTGCCCTTTCAGCCAGACCTGACCTACCTGGTGGAGGTGTGCTCCAGCAGCTCAAGTGGAGCCTCACCTGCCAGAACCACAGGGAGACCAGGTGTGTCTGTTCAACCCAGGGGTGTCGTGCACTTTGACCCCATGACGTACGGGCTTTTTAAAAAAAGTAAACGTTTGCAACGTTTCCATCCAAAAGAATTCAATTTAACTACATGTGAATGAATGAATGAATGAATGTACTTTATTAATCGCAGAGGGAAATTCACATTTCAGTACAACCGGTCCAAAAGCAACATAAAAACGTCATGACCTGACAAAAATGGTGCACTTTATGACGCATTTTATTTGTTTTCGCTTCATAGAACACAAATGGAAAAAAGTGAGTGTGCTTTGGGGAAAGACTGGATTTAATTCCTAACTCTTTTAGTTGAGCTTATTTACTTTTTCCATGTATGAAATATTTAAAAAGCAGCATGTTCTTTCAGTTAAGAAGTTTCAATGATACTTTTTTATTTTATTTTACATGGACAGAAGCGAAACACCCAACCATTTTTTGATGCCTTGGCTGACGCATAAAGTCTCATCAAACTGGACAAAAATAAAACAAAACACACGAGGTTACGGTTCTATCCTGTCAGGGAATAGGTTCTTCTTCTCCCACTTCACAACCAATCAGAAAGTAGGAAATAATTTCAATTCTTGGGGAGGATTAAATGTACTGCAGTCCAACATAAAACATATGAAATAACCTCCTTTTTTCTTTTTGCTTTGTACTTTCAACCAGGTAAGTTAAGAACACATTTTTATTTACAAGGACACACTTTAAAGTAAACACTAACAGCACTGTTGAAATCATAAAACAGTAAGAATAGGGACAAGGGCATATTATAAAATTGACATCACATTTTTAGCTGAAGCATGTGCAGGTTTCAGACAGGATCTGCTTTAAAATACTACACGCATGCGCAACACCAATAGAAAACCACCCACCTGTCTGATGCTGTCCTGGGCAACCGCCCCTATGGTTCACATCAAACGTCACCTGAATACAACACACGAGCTTTACGACCGTTAAATACGATCAGGTTAGGAAATGTGAAATCATCGTTAGTTAAATTGTGTTGTTTTATCTTTCAGTCCCCGAATAGGTGTTAAAAAAAATCTGCCTTTATATTTAATTATAAAACAGTAAAACATCGGTAATCCTGGTTTATCGGATGAAGGTCAGGCTTGATGATGATGATGATGATGATGATGATGATGATGATGATGATGTTTCTTCCCAGGTCATTAACAAACCTGTTGATGCTGACAGATGTCAGCAGAGACGCAGCGTCTTTAGACGAGCTGCACCCCGTACAGAGCCCCCATCTGCGGGGTGGAGGAACCAGAAACGGTCGGCTCCCGCCCGCTGCTCCGCGGAGGTGCAGAAATCATTTCGCTCTCCCCCTTTTCCCTCCTCCTCCTCCTCCTCCTCCTCCTGCCGCCGCTCCCTCTCCCTCTCAGTTCCTACAGCCGCCGATCGACACTTGCAGCCATTTTACGCAGGATGAACCCAATCATGCGCTGAGGAGGGAAGCGGGGGGAGGAAGGCTGTGCGGATCACCTGGACGGATACAGGAGCCGCAGCCGCAGCCGCAGCCGCAGCGGGAGCGCCAGCCGCGGCTCCCGGTCAGCCAGCAGCACCGGTCCGGGGACAACATGGTGAAGAGGAAGAGCCTGGACGAAAACGAGCCGGAATGCGGGAAGGGAGTCCCGTTCCCCATCCAGACCTTCCTCTGGAGGCAGACCAGGTCGGTGGAGGCGGGATAACAGGTGTCCGGTGTTGGGTTCGGGTTCGGTTCTGGAGGTTGTAGGGGTGCTGCATGTTTGATGTAAAGTGCCGCACCTGGAAACGCAGATTTGCCCCCAGAAAGTAGGGCAGGCGCAGCTGTGGTGGAGGTAATCTGATTCCAATCATGTTAATGTGGTTTCAGCGCTTTCCTGCGGCCGAAGTTGGGGAAACAGTATGAAGCGTCCTGCGTGGTGAGTCATAATCTGTGTGTTTTTACCTTAGTGCACCTGCAGGCCGGTGCTTTTCCTGCTTCACGTGAACTCATCTCCATAATGCTGTCGCTGGAGGGGCCATCCGGGCCCCTCACACAGCAAAGAAAGGCGCCTTTAATCCCCTTTTGTCCCCCCCCCGTGCCTCTGGACGCCGGCCCAGTCCTTTGAGCGGGTCCTGGTGGAGAACAAGCTGCACGGCCTGTCTCCGGCCCTGTCCGAGGCCATCCAGAGCATCTCCCGCTGGGAGCTGGTCCAGGCTGCGCTGCCCCACGTCCTGCACTGCACCTCCATCCTGCTGTCCAACAGGAACAAGCTGGGTGAGGCTCCACGGGAACAAAGAGGCTCTGGTGAACCTTCACAAGGACTTTTTTTTTTGTTTGTTTGTAAAAACCCAAGTCCCAGGATAAACTTAGGTGCAGCAAATCTGATCTTAAACTCTTCATTTAGGAGATATGATCCAGACAATCCTTCATGACCTAAACTAGTATGAATAACCAGACTCAGCCTGATGATCAAGATCAATCTGAGCCAAAATGTCTGTTCAGCTCCCTTTCACTCAGGTCCAGTTGAAAGCCAGATATTTCCTCCAGCATTGGCTCAATGAACCACAGCTGACCTTGGGAACCGTTACGATAAAATTCAAAACACTTTATTGATCCCCAAAGGAAAATTAAAAGCTGCAACCCATTTGATTAAAGAGTTCATTTAGATGGTGGCTGTGGAGAGGAGAGATCTCCTGTAGCAGTCTGTATTACAACTAATTTGAAGAAGCCTCTGATATGTAGTTAGAATTTCAGGTCCATGTTAAATGGACAAAGTTCAGCTTGAGACAAGTTAACCAGTTACAAATACAGTAGACCTCCACCAAGTTCAGTGTTTTTTTTCCTGTAAATGTTACAGTATAAAACTCAAATACAAAACCTAAACACTACTAGACACGCTATTGTTTACAAAGCAGCCAAAAAGTACAGAAGATATTGGCTTCTGTGGCAGCGCTAAGATGGTTTCCACTATGAATATTAATGCATATTAACATATATTTGGTGTTTTAACTGTAGAAATACACAGATGTGTTTTTAGATGAGATCTCAAGCATTTGAAACCTAATTCTGGTCTAGTAAAGAGTGAGGCGGCAGATCCTTAGTTGTCAAAGGATTTCGGTCCAAGTCAGTTCAGTCTATTTTTTGATTCAGTTGAAATTGATTATATACATTCCGGTTTGTTCCAGTTAATTTGCAAAAGGTGAGTAATGAGCGATGCAGCTTCAGTCCAGTCACCTTCAGTAACAAATGTGGTACAGCAGTAAGATGGGGAGCCGCATCCATCAAACCAAATGTTCACCTGTTAACTGGTGTGTGTGTGCCCCAATGTTTAATGCCATCCTGGGTAGCTGCCGCCTGGTGTCCTCTGTTAGTCTAACGATAACCAACCGCTTTGACTCCTTCCAGTCTGGCTTTCGTGCTCACCACAGCACAGAGACTGCCCTCATAAAAGTGTTCAATGACATCCATATAAATACGGACTGTGGCAGAACCACAGTGCTGGTTCTGTTGGATCTCAGTGCAGCTTTTGACACTGTTGACCACGACATATTACTAAATCGACTGGAGAGTTGGGTCGGACTCTCCGGTCCAGTGCTTAACTGGTTTGAATCCTACATAAAGAACAGGGATTTCTTTGTTTCAATTGAAAACTTTTCATCAAAGAGGTCAAAGGTCACATGTGGGGTACCCCAAGGTTCAATCCTAGGGCCCCTTTTATTCAATATTTATATCCTCCCACTAGCTCAGGTTATAACAGGAAATAATATTAGCTACCATAACTATGCAGATGACACACAGCTCTACATTATGATGTCACCAGGTGACTCAGAGCCCATCCAATCACTGAACAGATGCTTAGAGCAGATAAATGTGTGGATGTGCCAAAACTTTCTCCAGCTGAACAGAAACAAAACTGAAGTTATTATTTTTGGACCTAAAGAGGAACGATCTAGAGTTATAGATCTAGAGTCAATGCACAGTTGACAGTTACAAAGTCGGCCTTCTATCACCTGAAGAACATTTCCAGGATTAAAGGACTAATGTCTCAGCCAGATCTAGAGAAACTCATCCATGCATTTATCTTCAGTCGTATTGATTTTTGCAACAGCGTCTTCACAAGTCTGTCCAACAAATCAATCAAACAGCTGCAGCTGATCCAGAATGCTGCTGCTGGCGTTCTGACTAAAACCAGGAAGATAGAGCACATAACACCAGTTTTAAAGTCCCTCCACTGGCTCCCTGTAGCTCAAAGAATAGACTTTAAAATACTGTTGTTAGTTTACAAATCACTGAACGGCTTAGCACCACAATACATTAAAGATCTGCTGTTGTTGTATCAACCTTCCAGACCTCTCAGGTTCTGGTTCTGGTTCTGCTCTGCATCCCCAGAACCAGAACCAAACGAGGAGAAGCAGCTTTCAGCATCTATGCACCACAAATTTGGAACAAACTTCCAGAAAACTGTAAAACAGCTGAAACACTGACTTCCTTTAAATCTCGACTAAAAAACCCACCTGTTTAGGATTGTATTTGAAATGTAATCAATTACAAATTTATTGATGGAACTTGACTTAATGATTGATTCTATATTGCATTGTGATTCTGTGTTTGATATGATGTAAAGCACTTTGAAATGCCTTGCTGCTGAAATGTGCTATACAAATAAAATTTGATTGATTAGTCAGAGGTAACGTTGTACCTCCTCCCTCCCGTCAGGTCACCAGGACAAGCTGGGAGTGGCGGAGACCAAGCTGCTGCACACGCTGCACTGGATGCTGCTGGACGCCGCGCAGGAGTGCAACCAGGAGGCGTTGGGCAACCAGGGCTGGTCCCGGGGCGGCAGCAGCAGCGCCTTCCTCCAGCCGCTGGGGAACCAGGGCTCCTCCCCGGGAGCCCCCGGCTCGGGCTCCGGCTCGGGGCCGCAGCACGGCAGCTCCCTGCTGGAGGACGACGAGAGCGCGCGGGCAAAGCTGTTCCACAAGAGCATGGCCACCGTGGAGCTGTTCGTGTTCCTGTTCGCGCCGCTCATCCACCGGATCAAGGTGCGTTCCACTTCACGCCCGGCACCGGGGCGGGGGTCTCTCCGGAGTCTAACCGTTGTTTGTCCAGGAGTCGGACCTGACCTTCAGGCTGGCCAGCGGCCTGGTGATCTGGCAGCCCATGTGGGAGCACCGGCAGCCCGACATCCCGGCCTTCACCACCCTGATCAAACCGGTCCGGAACATCGTGACAGGTAAACACCAGTCCAGAGGTGGTCTGTTCTCATTTGCTCATGATCAGGATCATAACGGGCTCTGTTCTGTCCCGCCAGCTAAGAGGAACTCCCCAGTCAACAACCAGTGCAGCCCCCAGGGGTCCGCCAACCAGAGTCCCCTGGTGAGTCAGTATTTAGCTGCTCCTCTCATCAGATTCAGCCTGACGGTCCGTCCCCTCCTGGTTACTGTCTCTGGGATTCATTAACGCCACGAGTCCGCCCTCCTTCCTGTCTGTCTTATCTGTCCGTCTACAACCCACAGGGCTTCCAGGTGGTCTGCGAAGCCAGCCTATCAGATTCCTCCTCCCCTGCAGCAGGTGAGCAGAGCTGTCGCCGTGCCAACTCGGTGGAGAAGGGAGGGACATCCCAGCAGCCCCCGACAGCCAAGGGGCCCTCCAAGAAAAAGTGAGCACCTTTACCTTAACCTGAAGCCCAACAGAATTTAATAATGATGAGCTGATCTTCATATTAACATCAGATTTGATTAATTATTGGAAGTTGTGGTGCATTTTATACATCAAAATGTATGTTTGTCATGTTTCTCCTTGTGGATCTCCTACTGCATTAAGATTTATGTTTTTTTTCTGTCTTATTAATTCAGAGTGTGAACTGCACACACACACACACACACACACTCTGATCCACTCCAATAATGTTCCTTTATAACAAAAAATAATAAACATAAAAAAATGTTCATGTTTAGAGTAGAAGGTTATTCTAATCAGGGTTTTATTTCATTTTTTGACCTGACTTTTAGATCAGGGCCTGTTTATTTTAAATCAAGACCCTCCAACTTCTTCCCGGGAAAGCAGGGGTTACCATAGCAACCAGAGACTTTCTACCTCCTCCAGTAGACATGGCAGCTGTTTTCTAATTTTGTATGACGAGACCTGGAAACGTTACACCAGCAGAGTAATAGCCGGGGAACGTCACCGTGTTGGCGGGGAGTGAAAAATGAGCCCTTCAGGCTTCCGTCAGATAAACTGCTCAGCTTATATTAATAGCTGTTCTGTCTCATCAGGCAGACACAGAGGCTCTACTCTCACTGTTCTCACTTTAACCCACATAACCAGGGTAATTATGCTCAAGTAATGTCTGACGCTGGCATCAAACCTGGGGAGAATCTCCATCAATGAGGAAATATTCCAAAATTGTTTTTTTTTTTTTTTAATTCCATGTGGGTGTCTTTGTTTTTCCAAGTCTTGTCACATCAGGTTGGATTCATTCTGTGACAATCCTAAAAATCCAGATCTTGTTTCTGGACTGTGGGGGTCCCGATGTGGCCGTTCTGCAGGACTCGGGTGGGATTAGAGGCTCCGTCTCTATTTCCTCATCAGTCAGACTCCCATTTCTATCCCCACCCCTCCTCCTCCTCCGCCGCCGCTCTGCGTCCGTTTCCGGCGTGGGCCGATCCACGCCGCTCGCTCCCGTCCCGTCCTGTTCAGTCCCCGCGGCGCCGTCCGCACCTCTCGCCGAACGCTGTTGATGCGGAGGCAGTTTCCATGGCGACCCCGGCTGCTGCATCTTCCCCCTTGCGCCGGGGACTGTCGTCACCGGGTCTCCGTGGCAACCCAACAACAGCAGAGGAGGGAAGGAGGAGGCAGCGTCCGCTGCTGCTCTCCGCAGATTATCCCGGCCCTCCCTCTGTCCCTCGCTCCCCATCTTCTGGTTCCCAATATGTTTCTCTGCAGCGAGCGCTGACCTTCATCCAGCTTATTTATAGTGGACTCACGTAGGCCAAGGCTCCGTCTCCCCCCGTCCTCCTGCTGCTGCTGCCCAGAGGATGCTGAAGGCGGGCTTTGCCCTTGTTCTCCGTCCTCCTCTGATGGATTATTAATGAGGCATTGTGGCAGGAGGAGTGGACAGCAGGACTCTTTTGTTATTATCTTTTGTTATTATGAGAGTTGAAGTGAAACGGAGCAGCAGAACGCGGGTCCGGACAGCGTCATGCTTCGTCCCGTTGACTCCATCTCCAAATGGAACTCCTGTCTCCCAAAATAATCCCGGCCATGCAGGCCAGTGATGTGTGCTGTGATTTCTCAGAGCTGTCAGCTTCGCTCGGTCTCGTTTTAACCAAATTCACCCCATCGACTGGCTGTGATCAGTGCAATGTGCTCATAATGGCAGGTGTGGTCCCATAATACCAGATTGTATAGAAAATCGAAATAACCGCCATCCATCTGGTCTTCATATCTGTTCAGAGGAATGTCCACCAGGTGATCACTAAATAACCTCAATATTTGGTGATGTAAAAAAACAAAACATCCAAAAGATGAATAATCGCCCAATTTAACAGGGAAATGTGCTGGTTTCTGTCAAAATTCTGTTATTTACATGGAGAAACGGCCGTATGCAAAGACATTAAAAATCAAGTAACCAGTATGTGTGTTAACACAAAGCTAACCAGGACAGAAGATGGCAAGAAGCTTCAAGAACATTTTATTACATGAAGTTAGAAAATTGGGAGTCAGAGTCAAGAGAGATACAAGATACAAAACGACCTCATTTATAGCATCATTTCCACCAGTCAAGTTTAATCCAACTCCGGCCCGTTTCTCTTGAAAGTCCGGTTCGGTTGGTGACGTGTGAATGCGGAATCGAATTCTAAAGTGAACTCTGCTCCTACAAACCTCAGTCTCGGTTTGGTGCATTTTGAATGCATATGTGAACACCAAGCGGACCAGAGGCCGCTCCAAAAGCAGGAAGTAGACTGCACCGCATGGTATTCTGGGTAAATACAACCGAAACAAACAAGCTACCCTAGCGCTAGTGGGAGAAAAGGTTTGTGGTCTTTAGCCAAAGACGGAAGAGAAATCCTCCAACTACTAAAATCTGACGCCACTCCATTTTTGTTTCCGTTTGGTGAAGAATGAAGTGTTGCTCAGTGTCTTCTTCAGAGGGTTTTGTGTCGTTTCCTTCGGTGGTTCTTGGTGCAGCGCCCCCAAAGGCAAGGAGGGGAACAGGTTGCTCAATGTGTTTGGTTAGTTGGACTCAAAGCAGAGAGAAAAAAAAACCCCACAGCAGCTGGAAATGGAACAAATGTTTCAGTTTTGGTCCTAATTGAACCGAGTCTTCCGGAGTATGAGGGGGGAAAACAGAGATGATGATGGAAGCGTGGTGATTTAGGAACAAAATGGTCTTTAATTTCATTGCTTTCTTTATGACTCTGCAGCCAGTCTGGAGGCTTTGAGGTCCCTTTTGCTTCTCTAACGACTCAGCCGGTCTCAGATATTGATGATGATATTGATCTGACCAAGCCTGTGGTTGCAGCAGCTGTTAAGTCTCTGGTTCCCCCAGGACGTCAGCTCCCGCCGGTCTGCCGGCATCTCTGGCGCACCGCGCCCGCTACGCCACCTACTTCGACGTGGCGGTGCTGCGCTGCCTGCTGCAGCCCCACTGGACGGAGGAGGGCGTGCACTGGGCCCTGATGTACTACCTGCAGCGCCTGAGGCAGATCATGGAGGAGAGACCGGAGCGCAACCCAGAACCCCTGGTGACCCCGCTGCCCCGCCCTCGCAGCAGCTCCATGGTGGCTGCCACGCCCTCCCTGGTCAACACCCACAAGACCCAGGTAGCAATGGCAGCCACTCACCATCATCAGATTTAACAGCAACTTGATTGATCGAGGCTTTGCTTTGCTGTACAGGATATGAGTCTGAAGTGCAACGAAGAGGGAAAATCTCTGAGCACTGAGACCTTTGCCAAGGTTTCGCTCACCAACCTGCGCCGACAAGCCGTCCCAGACCTGTCTTCTGACCTGGGCATGAACATCTTCAAGAAGGTCAGTGCCCAGTGCGGCAGTTTGACCCTATAGCGGGGTTCTTTACACTAAAGACTTCTGGTTCTGCTGCAGTTCAAGAACCGGCGGGAGGACCGGGAGAGGAAGGGCTCCATTCCCTTCCATCACGCCGGGAAGAAGCGGCAGCGGCGCATGGGCGTCCCCTTCCTGCTGCACGACGACCACCTGGACGTCTCACCCACACGCAGCACCTTCTCCTTCGGAAGCTTCTCGGGCCTGGCCGACGAGCGGCGGGCTCTGGACCGCGGCGGCTGGCAGGCCACCATCATGGGTAGGTCACGACGCTGCTGACCTCCAGTCACATTCTCCTCCAGTGATTCTGTTTGGGGTAACTGACTTGTTAAAGTTTTAGCTCTTACAGCTGAAACCCGGCTAAACCTTAAATAAGACGAAACGTTTAACACTCAAGTTACTTAAGTAATCAAAAGTCAAAGCTCAAAGGAAAGGAGATGAAGTGATTTGCACCAGCAGGTTTTCAAAATTGCTGGCTTGTGTATTTTGAAAGGAAATTGTAATAGTAGAGAAGGTGACATGGTGCTATTTGTGAGCTGCAGTTACGCAGATTGAGATTTTCCAGCTCATCTAGCCTCCAGCAGCATCTGCTGTTGAGGTTTTTCTTCAAAAACAGCGCGTGAATCCCCTCGTGTTCCCATTCCTTTCCAGGTAAATTCACACGCAGAGGCAGCACGGACACAGCTGCCGACGCCGACAGCCTGAGCGCCAAGCACTCCCACTCCCACCACTCCCTGCTCAGAGACATGCCCGACCACTCCAACAGCCACAGCGACAACACGGTGAAGGAAGGTGAGCCGGGACAGCGGGGGCTAAACGCGCAGAGGAGTTAAAGGCGGAAACCGTCAATAAACATGTCAAGGTTTATTAAGAAACAGAGTCCAGGAGTCGTGTTGTTTCACCGTTAATTAGATCCGTTAGAAGATGGCGGATGTTTCTGTCTCTGCCGGGTTACGTGATGCAGTCATTATTGGGACAAACACACACAGATAACAGGCCTGGTTTTTAGTCGCAGAGCGGCACTGAGAACCTGAACTGAAGCGGAAAACAAACTTCACTAATCAGTTCATTTTTATTGACAAGAATCACTTATTTTGGTTGTTTTTGTTTTTATACCATGAGAATCTACGGAGCCCCTTAAATGCAGATAGAGTGATCAATAAAAATTTTTTCCCAATCTGTATATATATATTTTTTAATCATCATAACCATGTAACTCATCAAGCGATAATAAATGCTAACAAGAAAAAGGACCACTTTTTTTTTTTTTCAACATATCAGACACCTTAATGCAACCTGAAATTTGTTAAGCATTGTTCATTTACCAGCACGATTATTTTTTGTGAGATTTGATGACTCTCACAAAAAAAAGTCATCATTTTAAAAGGAAAATAAAAATAAGCAAAGAGGCTTAATGGATTAAGCGGAAATAAATGCTTTTGTAGCTCTCAAAAATAGGACATAAATATCAATAAAAAATCCAATAACTGTCTCTAACTGGCCACAATTTGAAGTTCAAGTTACTTAGAGTTTTTTGTTGGCCAAAAAAGTTAAATGGACAAAAGAACTGAAGGCTTTATTTCCAACCCTGATTAGGGCTTTCTTCCTATTCGCTTTAATTTTTAATTTTCAGCTTGTGAAATTGTTTTCCTTTTAATTAAAAAAAAAAATTTGTTTGAGGGGTTTCTAAGAAATGACTTGAATTTATAAAGATAATAACGGGAATGGTAAGTAGAGCAGAAGGTACAGACGTCTGATCACTTGTTACAGTTGATTTGTTAATTTGGGCTTTTTTTCTTCAGTTTTTACAAAAAAAAAAGATGGTTGCTTACGTGTCATATAATGCTTTGGTAATTATTAACAATGGAAGAGAATGGGGGGAATATTCAGTCGAAGAAAAACCTTTTTGGGGATGTCTTGCTTAATGAATCGGTGGATTTGGGTTAAAACACTGAACTGTTCTTGTGAAGTGCGATCTCAGATCTCCACCATCACCATGGCGGCGTTCAACACCACGGTGGCCTCCTTCAACGTGGGCTACGCCGACTTCTTCACCGAGCACATGAAGAAGCTGTGCAACCCATCCGCTGCGCCCGAAATCCCCGTGGAGCCGCTGGCCTGCACCAACCTGCCCCGCAGCCTCACCGACTCCTGCATCAACTACTCCTGCCTGGAGGAGGGCGAGAACATCGAGGGCACCAACAACTTTGTGCTGAAGAACGGCATGCTGGACCTAACGGTGGGGACCCTGAACGCATCTCCTGATAGCTCCATCCGGTGACATAACGCGCTTACCCTTTCCCTGCATCAGGCCGTGCTGCGGGCGCTCTACGCCGTCCTCGCCCACGACATCAGCTCCAGGATCTGCGACGTGGCGCTCAACATCATCGACTGCCTGCTGCAGCTGGGTGTCGTCCCCGGCATGGGCAAGAAGCTGTCCAAGCCGGACAACAAGGAGAACCAGGAGGCCCGGGCCAAAGACCCGGCCGGCCAGAGCCTGGCAGGTGGCGCCCAGGGCGGCGGCCCGCTTCCAGGAGCCGGCGGGGGTGGAGACGGAGGTGGAGGAGGGGGGAGCGGTGGAGGCAGCGGGCAGGGGAGCAAGGATGACGTCAAGAATAACAAAGAGAACGACAAAAAGGTGAGTTCAGAGTCTATTCTGTAGATTTTAATCTCGAACACTTCCAAAGGATTATAAGCCTGGCGGGCCACCAGGCTTTACTTGCTAGGCTCAGCAGGATTTTATTTATTTTATTTGATTTTTTTTTTATGTTTCCCTTTTTTAAGACTTTATGGTTGGTGTTTAGGTATTGTCAATAATGTCTTCCAATAAGGCATAATTACACTGCGAAAACATAAAATCTTGTCAAGTGTTTTTTGTCCAGTTTCTAGTGCAATTATCTTACTTCGCTTCATATAAGAAAAACAAACTTACAAGTAGCTTTTCAGCAAGATATAGGAGCTTGTTTTAGTAAATAATTTCTTAATATTGATGAAAAAGTTCTAGTACCATTGGTAGATAAATTCACTTATGACATTTTTCCATGTTATAAGTGAAATAATCTGCTAATGGAACAAGAACTTTTTCATCAATATTAAGGAAATATTTACTTAAAACAAGCTCCTATATCTTGCAGAAAAGCTACTTCTAAGTTATTTCTGTCTTATTTCGAGTGTACTAAGATATTTGCACTAGAAACTGAACAAAAAGATTTGGTAAGATTTTGTGTTTTTGCCGTGTACCTGGTGATATTTTCAATTTTCCCGTCTACTTTGAACGTCTTTCAACTCAAAAACCCCAGTGGGGCGCCGGATGACTGGCTTAGCACCACTACCGGCGAGCTTAGTGAGTTTTCTGGGAGAAAGCCCGACTTTGTTTTCTTCTTCATCAGGAGGAAGAGGGTTCTGGTTTCAGCACCCACCGCCTGGCTCTCGCCATGCTGATCAAGATAGTTAAGTCTCTGGGCTGCGCTTACGGCTGTGGGGAGGGCCACCGAGGACTGTCAGGAGACCGCCTCAGGATGCAGGTTGGACGCTTGATCTCAGCTGATTATTTCCCTATGAACATGGAGAACACTTCATGTATTCACACAGTTCTTTATGATTATTGTATATTTTATGTTTCATTGCAGGCCCAGAATTGTCTGACTAATCTGTATAAGCTGGACAAAGTGCAGTTTCGCCAAACAATGCGCGAGTATGTCAACAAAGACTCCCTCAATAACATTGTGGACTTCCTGCACGCACTGCTGGGCTTCTGCATGGAGCCCATTACTGACAGTAAGTATGTGGAGTATCTGAGTGGGATGCAAGCCCTCAAAACGTTTGCATCAGCCTTGATTCCAGATGCAGAAACTGGATAAAATTGAGCAGCACAAGTATTAGTACGACATTATTTTTCTACGATTCGTTTAACGTTGAACACGTATGCAGGATTTGCTGCAAAAAGTCAGGAATGAAAATATGCTTGCATGTTAACATGCTGCAGTTTAGCTGGCATGTTAGCATGCTTTCCATCGAGTTTAGCCTGCTAACTTGTTAGCACCAAATAACTGCTAAAATACTAAGCATTTCCATTCACATTCAGCTTTTCAAGAGCTAATTATTAAAAAAAATACCTGGTGTTCTGGCAAGGTATAAAAACATGCAGATTTAAGTATATTCATTTGATGCAGAAAATCACCACTTCAAGACAAATATGCTAATGCTAGATCTTAGGCTGACATTAGCTTTTAAGAAAATTAAGCTAAGGAATAAAAGAATGCTCACAAATGACTTTTTAAAGTGAGACTGACTTCTTAAAGTAAGATTTGGAACAAGAAACCATGTTATTAAAATATGGTGATAAGCATACAGCCTAGCTTGGGCCTGTCTATTTTTATTTTTTTTGGTAAAGTTTAACATAATACACATTTTTATAACTTGATTTCATTTTATTACAAATTTTAACCATAGGCAAATCTGGATAAGGCATGTATGCATGTTTACAGAAGGCAGACTTTAATTAAACATTGGATATTGCAACTGCTAGCATTAGCATATACCTCAATTTGAGATAGCAAACACTACTACAGAAAAATGGATTTAAAAAATACACAAACATAAGAGATATGCTAAAAGTTTTTTTTTATGTGTAAGAAAAAAAAAAAGACCCCAGAATAATATTGTAGAAATGCTAATATTAACATAAACCCAAAATGTGTAAAATTTAAAATAATCCTCGCTACATGAAAAGTTTGGGAAAATATTCCAAACTCGGACATTAAAAATGTTTACACACACCATAAAATGGCATATTAGGGAGTGTGATATTAAGCTGAGCTTAAGGGTTTCTGAAAAATAAATAAATACCATGCTGCATTAGCAAACGGCAACAGTGTGCAAAGTTTGGGATCATTAGCTTGTCTCTGGTACAAAAGACATGGCTAACGGCTAAACCACCATTAAAAATAATCATAGCTTATACAATTTGTTTTGATAAAAAAATTACTTTTTGTTCAAATGTAACAATTTCATACTACTCTGATACATAAAATTGCTAATAATATTACGGTTTGTAAAGTTTGAAACAAGAATTATCTCGAGGTATTTAAATGTTTAAGGTATATGAGGAGCAAACAAAAGCATAAACGTTGTGAACACGAAGGCTACAAGTCTTTCCTGAAGATTTAGAAAAAAGGAGACCACTCTTCTTTGCCATATTTTTGATATTATGCCAAAGTAGCATGTAAGCTAAACTGGCCTTAGCTTACATGCTAAGACCAGCATGAAAGCCGGTTTTAGCATGTAAGCTACGACCAGCTTCTGGCCTTCAGTTTCTGGAAGGCAGATTACCCTAGAAGTAATATAACAGTGATAAAATTAGTGTGTGTCCCTTTAGAAGGGGCTCAATAACAGCTAGCATACTAGCAGTGAACAAAGCTAAATGTTTGACCCTGCTGTCCCACCCTGCACCTTGACTTTGCATTCCAGCCCTACCTGTGTCTGTGTGTGTGTGTGTGTGTATCTGTCTTCCCCCTCTCCTCCATTCACTTGTCTTTGCTTGTCATATTTTTGATGTTTTCCTCCTGCTTACCTTTTCTTCATCCACTTCAACTAGCCAAATCCTGACTTCCTTATTCGCTCATCCATTCTGTACACTTGCCAATTGGAAGCTTCTCCCATTGCATTGCTGCTCTAATGGTGGCTATGAGACACAATGAACATGCCAGTTTTCCAGTTTTGCACTGAAATTTTGAAGTATTTTGTACATGGTACTGTCATTTAGTACAAAATACTCCGCAGTTGGCAAGTTGCTGAAGCAATGAGTGTTTTGTTGATGGAAAGTGACCAGGGCACCTTGTTCGTATTTTTTTATTTTATTTTATTTTTTTGTGTGCGTTTTATTTTTGACTTGTGTGCATCTTGGGGTCACCTCCTGGTGGAGGTGGGGTGCCACGTCTTTTCTGAGACCACCTTACATGTCTGTGCTGGCCTGATGTCAATCAACTTGTGCCCCGCCTCTTTTCTCTTGCAGAGTACGGCAGTGCAGGTGAGAGGTCCAGGAGGGCGAAAAAAAGAAACATCGGTAGATACACACGATTAATGATTAATAACAGTCAATAACATAAGCAATACGATGACTTTACTCACCCAATCAGACCCTTCCCTAGACACCGCTTTCATCGCTGCACCCCTCACTCTGTCCGAAAGTGACAAACTCGCCTGCAACTCCTAAACTTACACCTGTGTGTGTTGAATCTGGCTTTATTTTTGCAGTTTCATCTAACTGGACCCAGACAATAAGCCCCATACTCTGTTTAAAGCAGGCCTTAGTCACTTGCATGTATCCTCTACCCAGAATCCTTTTAATTTTGCTTCTCCCCCATATGCTTTACGAACCCCTTTCCTTTGCCCCTTGCCTCCTTTCTGTTGTATGGGCTCACTACTTCAGCTGGTCAGTATTGTCCCCCTCCCACTTCCATCCCGCCGACTGAACCGGCTCCTGTATCATCCCCGGTCTCTCCTGCCTTCCTGCTGCTTCCAGACAAGGCGGGCTTCGGCAACAACTTCGCCACGGGGGACAACAAGTCGCTGGCGCAGAACATGGAGGCAGTGGTGGTGGGCTGCATGTTCAAGTCCCTCATCACCCGCTGTGCCTCGACTACACATGAGCTGCACAGCCCAGAAAACCTGGTGAGTGGGACGAGAAGTCCATCACTACTGGTTTTATCATGGATGAACAGAAAGATCCTGACTTACTGCTTTACTCAGTGATCACAGTATATAATCGGATCTTATTTTCCATAAACAGACCACTTTGTACCGACAGAAACAATCAAGGTACAAACTACTGCTTTGTTTTTATGTATCGCCTTATCAAAAGACCAAGGTCAAATTTAATTTTAAGTTAAATTTTTAGCTAAATTTGTTATTTGGTGATATAGCAGAATATTTGATGTGAAGAAATTCCAACCAGAGAACACATTTCAAAGTATTTGACTAATTGTTCTTCCAAGATAAATAAAACTACTCCCACACGAAGCACTTCAACAGAAAGCATAGAAACATGATTGGTTTTCGTTGTTACTACATCAACCTGCTGTATTGGTTTCCCCATCAAATGGCACTAAAGTTGTATTACATTACAGAAAATCTGAAAGGTGTGTTTAAAACTAGAAACTGTGAACAATGCTGCACACTTTAGCTCATTTTTTATTATTTTGAAAAGTGGAAATTTCTATTAAATTGATATTTGTATTCATTGTGATATTAACTGGACAGGTTAGCTTCAGCTCCTGTAAGTAACACAGGTACCTAGCTTATAGCAGCTATTCTTCCCCCCGCTTGGGAATGTAACAAAATGTAAATAGTTTTGTCAGAATTAAAAATATCAGCTGAAGATTATAATTTTTTTTGTAACCTGACGTCCCAAGCAGAAATAGTCTTCAATACTACACTACCTTTAGCTAGTCTTCATGCTAACATTAACTAAGAGGCAAACATTACAACGTTAGCTAAAATTGGCACATTGGCACATTGGCCACCATTTGTTTAGATGTTTTTATCATATTGGCTTGCAACACCATATTAACAAATGGTGAACATATTAGCTACTATGCTACAATTAGCCTACATGAGCATTTAAACCAGCATTTGTCATTTAAAATTGAATAAATAAAAAAGATGCTCAGCAAGATTTAGAGCTCCATTTTTATTAGCTTGAGTTTAGCGCTGTTGTTGTTGCTAGACGACAGGATATATGCCCAGGTAATGGCATATATCTGGGTGTATACACCTACCAATCTTTGCCGTGGATGATAGGCCAGGTCCTTCCAATGATTAATTAATTTAGACCCACCCATCTTCTATAGAATTAGTTCAGTATCATATTATTTTCTTTAAGGTAAAATGCTAACATGGGTATATTAGCTTATAAACCAATATTTTGACTAAAAAGCTACTGTTAGTTCATATGTTAGTGTTATTGCATGAAAAATAAAAATAATACAGCTAGCTTATGAAGCCTTACAGCTTCATTTGACTGATGAAAAATCTATGCTTCTTTATGGAAGCATGGATTCCACAAAGAAGGACGTTACTTATGGTTCATAAATTGTAATACAATGATGACTAGCTTTTGTTAAGGAAGGCTTTAGTCTGAACTGTAATAAAAAGGTCTTCTGCCCACAGGCTGAAACTGGTGCTTTGATAAAGTCCAGAGAGGATAGCTGCAGAGAATTCATCCTGATCTGTATGGATGTGAATAAACGGCGAATATCAGCCTGAATGTAGCTCCGTTCTCCAACACGGTTTCTCATTCGCACATCGATCTCACTCTTGCTTTGCCTTCGCAGGGACTGTACTGCGACATCCGCCAGCTGGTCCAGTTTATAAAAGAGGCCCATGGAAACGTGTTCCGCAGGGTGGCGCTGAGCGCGCTCCTGGACAGCGCCGAGAAGGTGACTGCCACCAAGAAACCCGACGAGAAGGACGACGGCAAACAGTTCGGACCAAGAAGGTAGTGGCCAATCACTGGCTGGAGTCATTCTGAGAGTCATCGTGTTTTCTCTAATCAAATGCTGAACCGCTTCCCTTGCCTGTAAATGTAAGCAAACCTCTGTGTATCCAATCACAGTGACTGTTTCTCATCACTGCTTGGTTATTTTTCCTCATGTCTTGTCACCATCTTGTCTGAGTGAATGATTTGATGCTATCATTCTCAAAATAATGTGGCTAAACACTTGAGAAAGTCCTCTTTGTATGCCACATTACTTGACTACACCAGCAGCGTCACATAAATACATAATGAGTAATACTATTTAGTGGTAACAATATTTAGTCCAGTTACAGCAGATAATTCTGGTAAAGCTCACCGGTTATGTGAAATGGCTAAAACAAGAGGGAAAGTTGTTGTTTACCTCTGGCCCTGAGCTTTTTCCAGAACTTGTTGGACCGTGTCTGTCCATCTCTGGCTGACCCAGAGGGGACAGTCCACCTCCCTCTGATGCGGAACATGGTTTCAACCTTGAAGGCGCTTTTTCTGATGGTTCCCATTTGGCTGCAGACTATTCCAGTGCTCCTGGAAGGCTTCGGCTTGAAGACACTAACATAATCACTTCATCTTTGTAAAGCAATCAAAGGCTGTTTTGTGGGAAATATGGCATTATTTTGATATGATAAAAAGACTGGACAGAAGCTGGTGAAAAGTTTGCAAAACTTTGAAAATGCTCTAGGATTGTCTTGTTTGACATGATGTGACATCAATATAATGTATTCCACTGAGGAATATGGCAACAGAAGAAGAAATGCCTCTTCCCAGGCCTGGAAAACCTCTCTGAGCCTCATTGAAGAATGTGCTACGGTTTGTCGAAACCAAGGTTGAACGTTTGGGAGAAGCAACAACAATGAACCCCTTAGAATTTAATGTTCTATCGGAAGAGAAATCTAGTGGTGGTACCATCATGGTTTGACCTGTACCTATCTGCTGCAGCAGAAACATGGCTTTACAGAAAGGCCTACCAAGCTGTTGGCATCTGAACCGTTAAGAGGCCTTAACCGCCCAGTTCAGCTCCATTCTGCTTTTGCTTGTCCTGACCTGCTCCTCGCTGCATCGAATGAACTCATTTGGCGCCTTACTCAAGTGGGCTGTGTTGGTATGTGTGTGTGTGCGTGCAGGTCTGAGGCGGGTGTGTCCGGGGAGAAGGGTCAGGTGTCCAGTGCTGCAGATGAGTGTCGCAGCTGCATCTCCAGTAGACCCCCCCAGACCCCCGAACAGTGAGTGTCCAGATCACAGCATCTCCATGAAACATCACCTCTGTTGATCCCAGCTGCCATTCCAAACTGTCTGTGCTCCCCCTTTGTGTGATCTCACGTTGTTGCCGTTTTGGTGCGTCAGTATTCACACCCTCCCCTTACCACCTTTTCTTTTTGTGCCGGTAGCGATGAACAGATCCCGGGCGCTCTGCTTGGCAGGAAGGACTTCTGGAGGAAGATGTTTAAGTCGCAGAGCGCCGCCAGCGACACCAGCAGCCAGTCGGAGCAGGACACCTCGGAGTGTACCACCGCACACTCCGGTACCACCACCGACCGACGCTCCCGATCCAGATCCCGACGCATCTCGCTCCGCAAGAAACTCAAACTACCGATTGGTGAGTCTAATCGATCTACAACCATCTCCAAACAGCCCAGTTTTATCTTGCAGCTAATGACCAAGTCTTCTTGGTTTCCATGACCATATCTCAATCTGATATATGTGCTTTGTGTCCAACGTTTGTTCATCCTGAGAGGTTGGGTCACTTCATCTCTTCAATCTGCTTTGTGTCCCTCTGTGTGCCTCAGCATGCCGTAGGACCGCCCGCCTCCCCATCACTCACTCTGTCCTACGTATGTGGACGCGAATCCATCCTCTGATCCATCCTCGTGCAATGTTTTCTCCTTCTCTTTGTCTCGTTTGTCTGTCTCCATCTGTGTCCCATGTGTGCACGCTGCTCCAGACCGGGAGTTCATTTTTGTCAACTTTATGTCTTATGCAATGAGCTTCAGTGCCGAACACCACCGACAATTAGCAAAAATTCCCTCTTCCAAAGACCTAATTTAAGTAAATTCATGATGCATGTTCAAACTCTGTGTGTAAATCTGTTTCCTGTCTGTTGGACCCTGCATGCTTATTTGCATTAAGCTGAAAGTGTTTCATAAAGTTTGTTTTAGTTGCCTTATCGTCCTGATTGGTCCAGGAAACTGGCTGAAGCGCTCCTCCCTGTCTGGGCTGACGGACGGCGTGGAGGACCTGCTGGACATCAGCTCAGTGGACCGGCTCTCCTTCATCCGTCAGAGTTCGAAGGTCAGCCTCCCGGAGGAGCCCCTAGCTATAGCCGGAAGCGCACGTCGTAACATGTTTCACGTTTCAGGTGAAGTTCACGAGCGCGGTGAAGCTGTCTGAAGGGGGCGCTGCGGGGCCGGAGTACGGCAGGGACGAGGAGGAGAATTTCTTCAAGCGGCTCGGTAAATGGAGGTCTGGCAGGAGGAATCCATCCAAGCTTCACCACACAGAAGAGAAAGATGGTAGACCTCCCCTTCCCTGGGGTGTCCCACGCTCCATCCTGCTTTTGTCTCTGCGCGCTCTCTCTGTCCTGTCTCAGTGGTGTCCTGTCTCGTCCTGTCTTTGGCCATCTGTTGTCCCGTGTCTCCCGGACAGCTGTTGAACGGAACCTTCTCAGCCCGTCGATGTTTAGATCATGTTTCTAAGACGTTTTGCTACAAAAAGTTTCCAGAAGGTTGTGAACAACAAAAACAACAATAATTTGGGGCACAAGATATGAACTTAGCTGCATTGGGTCCATTTAAAATAGTTTGCAATTCATTAGTTGTATGTTAATAGTTTGAGTTTGGCACATGTGGGCTGGAAATATGAGCCCACTTGGCTCATCCCAACATATGGGATTAGTTGTGGGTTCCCAGATGACCTTCCTTGTATGAGTTTAATGAAGTGTGGATTATGGCCACATCTGGGAACAAAACACAACCTGCCAGTGTCCAATAATCAGTTGCATATGAAAGGGGGCCCAACTGGGAAAGAGAGAGAACATCCATTAAGTAAAGACACCTGGATGTAGATAGATATGTCAGTTAGCTTACTGGGCTACATGTGAAGCCAAGATGGTTTGGAAAGGGTCTAAAAACATTGACCCCCATTTGAGATTTACTGCATTCCGTATCGGTCCCAAGGTAATTCCTTATATAGCTTCCCATCCAGGAAGTTTTGGAAAAGTTTTGTTTGGGTTTAATATCTGATGTATATCAGACAAAATACTGGTCATTAGTTGTAATTACTTCTAAATGTTACCCATTTAGTTTTGAAGTAAAATTATGTAGTTCAGGAAGTAAATGTTTTTTTTCGAAATGTCTAAAAATGATTGAGTGCAATGTGTTTTTTGACTTTTTGAAACTTTTTGTGCAAAACCACAACGCTCAGGATGGGCGCCATCCTTCCACAATAAGTCGTCCTTCAAATCTCAAGATGACCCAGAACCTGAATGTAATTTGTCCGAAGCGCCTTGTGTTGTTTCCTCCTGGTGAACCTGGACGTTGTCTCTAATAAATCATCTGTTGGAGAGCATCTCCCTGCTGCAGAGCATCTCCACGCCAGCTGTACCATGACGCTGTCGGTGCTCCCTCTGTCTCTTCTGTGGTGACGTTGTGGTGGTATTTTCCAGCTGCTAGCTAAACGACAGTATCGTCTGCATACAGCTTTATCTCTGTGGGGCTGCGCTCACACTTGAGCTGCCACTGAAGGTATTTTCTTTGTGTCATTTGGCAGCAAGTTGAAGGAGAAAAGGAAACGGCGTTCACGTGTCGGCTCAGCCCGTGGCTGTTTTCTCTCGCTCATGTTTTCATTCGTGTTCAATGTGCTGGAAGGCCACGTTACTTCATATAAAGTGAGACCTTTGATGCAGTTTTCCTATGAAACGCGACCTGCTGTTCCAGCACCTTCCATCTGTGCCCCGTTCTTCAGGACCTCATGGTTTCCAGGAGCGTTTAGCGGCCAGTCAGGAGGCCATGAAGAACAAGAACGTGGTCAACCTGGGCGCCATCCGGCAGGGGATGAAGCGCTTCCAGTTCCTCCTCAACTGCTGCGAGCCGGGAACCATTCCTGACGCCTCCATCCTTGCTGCTGCTCTAGACTTGGTACAGGCCTCTCTGAAAATAGTCAAAATTAAGACTATTGGACACCCAACACTGGTTTTCTTGTCAAAGGAGATTATATCCATTGAAAGCCAGCTTCTCACTAGAATAATGAGCGGCCGCCACTTTAAAATGAGGAGAGTACGAGCTAGTGTTAGCTTTGGAGAGGCTAGTGACTATGCCACCTTCTTCTATACAGGAAACTTTATCAAGGAAAAGTACTATATCTGTCGCACAATAGATAATCCAACATGACATCAAGCATAAATTTACTGTATGCTGAAGTTGGCTTCTGATTAACGCTTCTGATTCAGCAGATGGCTAAAGGGCGATTCCACCTAACTTTTCACTACCTTCAGCATCTTTAATTTGCTTTAATTTAAAATCTTTAATGCACAGACTGCGCAAACATTTATAAGATTATTTTACACTGAAAGCAGATTAGTTAAAAACCTAGTTTGTGACTGGTAAAACCTTTATTTTATTGAGCTTTCATGGATCCATTCTACAGATATAGCGATCCAAGAAGTCAAATTTGGTGTTTATTAACTTCGATATGAATATTTTATTAGCCAAACATTATGGTAATAACGAGCCCAGATGTTATACCTTTGAAGAATGAATTCAATTTGTTTTATAATTCCTTATTTTTTGTGAAATCGAAAAATGCACTTAAGTAGACCTCCTTTTTGGAAACATGTATATAATTTATTGCCATGAATATTATATTGTATAATATGCTCCGCTAAGTTATTAGAACAGTTTGAACATGTAATTTTTTATGGTACATATTTTGTAGTTGATTGATCATAAGTTTATATTAATAAAAAAATATAGGTACAATGGCCTATTGCCATCAGAAACCAACTTCATCTCCTATAATCCAGCATGTTTCTGCTTGGAGTCATGTTGGTCTACAGTAAGTTGTCAAAAGAAAACCTCAGTGCATCTAATGTATGATGACTGTTGTATGACAACCATGTTCTTTGATAAAGTTTCCTTTAAAGAAGAACGTAGGAGTTGTAGGTCACCAGTCTAGGCATGCTAGCTTATCCGAAGCTAACGTTAATTAGTAGCCTCCTTCTCATTTGCCAGTGGTAGCTGTTCAGTTCCTGATGCCGGCCTATCATTAATCAGATCAGTAGTACCAAAATTAAGACTACTTAATTAAAAATGTAAAAAAAAATAAAACCAAGCCAGACCGGACCCGTTTAATCACTTTTTAACGTTTCTCTGCTGTTAGGAGGCTCCTGTTGTGGCCCGCGCTTCTCTGTTCCTGGAGTGCGCCAGGTTCGTCCACCGCTGCAACCGTGGCAACTGGCCAGAGTGGATGAAGGGCCACCATGTCAACATCACCAAGAAGGGCCTGTCCAGGGGCCGCTCGCCGATAGTGGGCAACAAGAGGAACCAGAAGCTGCAGTGGAACGCTGCCAAGCATTTCTGCCAGTGGGGAGATGTGAGTTAAACAGGATCAAACCGAGCTGCTGGTCCGTCCGCCTCCTCTAACGGTGTCTGTCTGCGCACAGGCCATCGGCACCAGGCTCAGTGAGCTCTGTCACTCAGACAGCGAGAGCCCCGCCAACATCCTGGGCTACGTCTACGACGAAGAGACCAAACGCAGGATGAGAAAGGAAGATGAGGAGGAGGACTACTTAGAGGACAGTGAGTCACATCCAGACTGCCTTAAGGAAGCAACGAGAGCTACAGGGAGTTGGTTTAGATCAGAGCGTGTTGATTTATTTGAATGGCCTAGTCAAAGTCCAGACCTGAATCCGGCTGAGAATCTGTAGAAAAGCTTGGAAGTTGATGTTCACAGATACCAGCCTGACTGAGCTGGAGCTTTTCTACTTTGCAAAGCTGGTGAAGAATGTTAGCTGTTGCTGCAAAGCGTCAACTCAGGAGGGCTAAATACAAACGCACACCGCACTTTTCAGATTTTTGAGTTGCATAACATGCTTAAGATGTATTGTTTTCAGTGCAGCACTACTCTGTGTAACATCCCATTTAAACATCATTGTGGCTTACTGCCTAACTCTAAATCCCACCTATTTCTTTAAATGTAAATTTTAAAGTCCCGCATTTTTTATTTTTTCAAACTCATAAACTTCACTTATGAAACTTTGTGAAACATTTTTTGATGGGAGAACTCTTTAACTAACTTATACATGAAGCAAACGTTTTGCTGAAACGGGACAGATTTTTAGAAATTTAAAATCTGGAACTGCTACATGCTAATTAAAAACATTTCAGAAATTTCAAAATTATATATATATATATTTTATGTTGTATGTTTCTGGTCTTTGTATATAAGGGAAAAAAATTCCAACTTTTAAGCCAATAAAAGTTAATATTAGAGACGAAACTGGAACTTGACCAAAATTCTTCATGAAAAATTTATTTTGATTTTTTTTTTAAAGTATTTTAATTTAAATCTAATCTTACTAATGGAGCCATGTTGTGAGCTGTGATGACTTCCTGAAGTTTCAGAAAGCGCAGGAGTTCCTTAAAAAGACAGATGTCCAATTTCAAGGCATCAAGTTATGAAGTGAAATTTCAAATTTCTTTTAAGTCATATTTGACATATATGGTAGTTTTATAACAACTGAAGGTAATATAGTTAAAGGATTGGGATATAAAATGTCACTATGTGCCTGGAAAGTACATAAAACTGCCCCTTTAATTCAAAAGGTTTGAGTTTTGAGCAATTTTTTAGTTTGACCACCAGATGGCAGCAACTGTCTCTTACTGCCCCTTTAAAAGTCTTTCCAGCGCTGGTAACCTGATATCTGATGAGACGATCCAACCTGATCAGTCTTCACCAACATCATAAATACACAACATCTTCATAACCTTTTGACCTCAGGAGGTGAAGAGTTTAGGATTTAAATATGGCCAGATTAGAGGTTGTATGTGTTTCTTGTGGCTCTAGGTGTTCTGATGGACTCCAGTTTATTTGCTGACCATGGTATTTGCCTCATCAGACACGGTGAACCCTACGAAGTGCGGCTGCCCTTTTGCCCTGAAGATGGCCGCCTGCCAGCTGCTGCTAGAGATCACCACCTTCCTGCGGGAAACGTTCCCCTGCTTGCCTCGCCCTCGGACCGAGCCGCTGGTGGTCAGTCCTGAACCTCTCCTCTTAATGTTTCCTGTGTTGGCACCTGAGACTGTACTATACTGATACGTCAGCACGGTGTGCTTCAGGACCTGGACAGCTGCCGGCTGCGCCTGGACCCGGAGCTGGGCCGCCATCGCTACGAGAGGAAGATCAGCTTCGCCGGCATCCTGGACGACGAGGATGGCCACGACTCCCTGAACAGCAGCAGCCACACGCTGAAGTCTGACACCACGGGGGAGGAGAAGAAGCCCCAGGAGGCTCAGGGTGAGCCACAGGTCGGCAGAACCCCCTCCCCCAGGCTTCCTGCAGACTGATTTAATATGTCCGCTGCGCCTGTCGCTCCCCAGCTCCTGTCAGGAAGATCCGCATCGGAGGCTCCCGGCTGCTGCAGATCAAAGGCGCCCGCAGCTTCCGTGTGAAGAAGGGCGGCTCGCTGTCTTCCATCCGCCGGGCGGGGAGCCTGAAGAGCACCAAGCTGTCCCGGCAGGACTCCGAGTCCGAGAACGAGGAGGGGCTGCTTTCCCAGACGCAGAGCAGGGACACCGTCACCGACATCGGTGAGTCGGGGGGTAGGGGCAAAACAACACCGTGGTCCTGAACCCAACTGGGCACAGGCTGATCAATAATCAAACAGGTCTGACCTGGGAGTTTTATACACCTGGAAACCTGTGTGTTTGGTGAGATTTTTTTCTAATATACTCTGTAAAAATGAAACTCAGTGTCCCAAAAAGTGACTTAAGTCAGCTAACTGAGCCCCTCTCTGGTATTTATTGTTCATTTCTGTTGTTTCATTTTCGAACTTGGAAGCTGGTAACAAGGACGTAACATCTCTTTAAAGTTTTATTGTGTGTTCATGTCGATGTTGCAGGAAGTCCCTTCAGCACCAGTGAGCCCAGCATTGAGCCTGAGGGCCAGGGCTCAGGAGGAGCTGAAGACAACTACCACCGCAACATGTCCTGGCTCCACGTACGTCCATCAGCCGGAGCTGCTGCTCCACCGCCTCATCCTCCAGACGCTCTGATCTGTCTTTATGTCTCCGTCCAGATTATGATCCTGCTGTGCAACCAGCAGAGCTTCATCTGCACACACATCGACTTCTGCCACCCGCGCTGCTACCAGCACCACGGCCGCTCCTGTGCCCGCCTCGTCCGCGCCATCAAGCTGGTCTATGGCGAGTTGGTGGACAGCCTGAGGGAGGACGGCGCCTCTGGTAACGTCGGAGGACGCGCAAAGAAGAACAAGGAGGTAAGGCGAGGAGAGCCGTTAAAGGAAAACGGAGTCTGTGGTTTTTAAAGCCGTTTTTTCCCCCCTTCAGTGTTCAGATAAATCCTGCCTGAGAACTCCGTCCATGAAGAGGAAACCGACCGACTCCAATGCAGAAGGGAAGAAAGACACTGGCATGCTCAAGTACATCCGCAACCAGGTCAGCTGCTTTGCTCAGTCCAAGGATTACTTTAGGACAATTTATTGCATAAAAGTTTGAATTTAATATTTCCAAATCCAGAGGTGGGCACTAATACCAAAGCGCTAATCATAAACATTATGTAGGCTAGCGCTAAAGCACTACATCAACATTGTATTGAGGGGCGTTAACCCTAAAGGACTAATCATGAACATTAGCTATGCTAATTCACCACATCAACAAAGTGTTGAGGTGGGACTAATGCTAAAATATGTAAATTTAGTTAATACCCAATGACTGCCAGGGACACATCATTTATCTCCCTCTACAGGATCAAGTTTCTTATTACACATCCTTTGCTCTCTCAGGAATGGATTCTTTGAAACAGAGCTGAAAGTTTACAAAACAGCCAAGTAAATTAAATCTGCAGATATTAAATGCGCTAAATGTTTTCAAGATTAGCAAAATACGCCAAAGCGCTAAGCTAAAAATTAGCTCAACTAATTAGCGCAAGTGTGCCAGCCAGTGTCCAAGTCTTTTGGTAAAGAAGGAAGACGACCATGAATCGGTGAATTTGCTTTGTTTCAGGTGATGAGTTTGTCCCCGGCTCCTCTGTCGCTGCTGATCAAGGCTGCCCCCATCCTCACCGATGACATGTACGGAGACATCCAGCCCGCCGCCTGGGAGCTGCTGCTCAGCGTGGACGAACACATGGCAGCCGCCGCTGGTACGTTCATGCACAACTAAGATTTAAAGGCTTATTCTTTTGGATTTCCATCATAATTAGGTTCTCTTCACCTATTATCAACATTTCCTAACTATTTCCACCCGTTCCTCACCTCCACCCCCTTGAATCGCCTCCAGCCGCCATGTTTCTCCTTTGTGCCGTCAAAGTCCCCGACGCCGTGACCGAGATGATGATGGCAGAGTTCCAGCACCAGGAGGCCTGTCAGCGCATCAACTCCATTTTGAAGTTCTACACTCTGTGGCGTTTTCGCTACCAGGTGTGGCCGCGCATGGAGGAGGGAGCCCAGCAGATCTTCAAAGTAAGAGACAACTTTGGGGCCGACCACACTGCGGAAAACTGAGTACAACTCATGATCGAGCAGCTTGTTCATACACTACAAAAATCTATGTAAAGTAATGATTTTCAAAGTCATAGGTGAGGAAATCCTGCAAATTAATACAAGTTCAATGGCCAATGGGCATTGGGGCTTCTGTCATGGGTCTGTCATGAGTTTTGCATTTTTATTCATTTGTTTAGTTTCTTTCACACATTTGTCTGTGTTTTGAAGTAAACATAAAAATAGGTTTGTGGTGAGAGATATTATGTGAAGTCAAATGTCAAGTCAGTTGTAGAAGTGAAGTAAAAAAATTTTTAATGCCATCATCTTAGCAGTGGTGGGCACCGCTAACTAAAGATTTAGCTGTGCTAACCCTAAAGCACTAATCTTAAACATTAGTAGTTTAGTGGGGTAGTTTCCCTGCACCACTAAAACGCTACACCAGCATGATATTTAGTATAAGCTAATGCTAACATGCTACATTCTACCATACCAGGTCTTAATGACGTGTGTTACGTCATAGTATGTACTCTTATTGCTTACTGATTTAAAATTCTTCCAGAAAAAATATTTCTGGAGAACGTTTTCAAAGATTGCGGGAAAGCTAAATCAAATTTAGCTTCGCCATATGCAGATTAGCAGAAGTGTATCGACCACTATTAATATTCTCTCTGTGTTCTAGCATTAGTGGAGTCCCAGCAATAGGTATAATATTTTTAATGTTATGAATTAGTTTATGGCTTGTTTAGTTCGTATTTTTAGTGTATTACATCTTTATTTGAATGAGAAAATCAGACAAAGTAATATTTCCTTCTCACTAAAACAAGAGAGAAATTACCGTAAACTTAGACAATTCAAATAATTTTTTTTTACACCAAATAGGTGAAAAGTATGAATCACTGATCTAAATGATAAATTCTGATCTTTAGTTTTTCTTTTTAAGATTGAATCAGCAGGTTCTTCAGTTTGTAAATGACTGATTTCAGTAGTTTCAGAACAATGTTTGAGACGTATTACTGTGTCAAACATTGTTCTGAACAATGTTCAGAATGTTCAGAATCCTAAAGCTGGTGCTTAGTTACTGTAACCTGTTCTCCACCCGTCAGATCCCTCCGCCCAGCATCAACTTCACCCTGCCGTCCCCCATCCTGGGCATGCCCTGCGTCCCCATCTTCGACCCGCCCTGGGTGCCGCAGACCACCGGCAGCGTCCAGGACCCCATAAATGAAGACCAGTCTGTACGCACAAAGGGGTTGCTTTCAATCCTTTAATGCACTATTTTAACCAAACTCTTTTGGTTCTGATGACGACCTGCCAGCACAAATCATATACTATAATTTTGATCTATGAACTGTCTTTGTTTTTAGTTCCCCACATTAATTCAGTCAGTCCATACCATAGTAAGTTGGTATCTCTGTCCGAGTGTTTGCGCTGATGCATCTTGTGAAGTCAGATCGAGGATAATCATGAGGGGAGGCGGTCCCGATCTTGTGCTGCATCTTTCATCATTTGGGGGAAAAAAAAAAGTCTTCCAGCACTTGCTTTGACTGCGAGAGGAGTGAAAAATGACAGCATGCATCAGGCGTACCGACTGTTGACCGTTGTGCTGTTCGTGCATGCTCCCATCGACTGAGAATGGCTGAATGTTGACCGTACCATGTGTTGAGAGGACCGTACTTAGACACACATAAGCATTTTGAAGGATACAGTAACTTTCTCCCAGTTTCAGCCTCTGAGATCAGAGATGCTCCCATGTTTATGGTGCAAACCTGCCAGAACAGTCCACAACTGGACTAACCAGTACTGTCAGCGGGGGTGGGGGGGAATAGAGCAAGGATGAGCATCACTTCTTCAATGTATTTTTATTCAAGTAGAAGTATGAAATAGACTAAACTAAAATGCTATGTGCAAATTCTGGTATTTTAAAGACCAAAATGAAAAAAAAAATGCAAATAGCTAGCAAATCTTAAGCAGAAAAACACTTCTAAATCAGTTTATTTCTATTTATTACCAAAGCTTATAGTAGATAGTGTATGTATATATATATATATACATATGTATTTTTTTAACAAAGTAAAAAATTACCTGTGGTGTTTGTTGTATAATCACTTGACCTCAAAATGCTCTGAAACCCACCGAAAGTAACATTAGAATAGCAAAGACTTTGTAGAAACAAGAGGTCTCACTTTGGCAAACATTAGGTGTGTTCTCTGTGTCAGGTTCATTTTTGCTCAAAACATGTTTGTTCTTCATTCTGGCGTACCCAGAAAATCGGAATACTTCACAATAAAAGTTCTCAAGTAAAAGTAAAAAGTACAGTGAAGCCCACCTAAAGTAGTTTTGTCCCCAAAGAATTACTCAAGTAAATACAATTACTAGCTACTATCCACCTCTGGCTACTTGTATTGAGAAACTAACACTGATCACACCATCCTTGATGTTACACACGATGGTGGCAGCATCATGCCATGGGGATGCTTTTTCTCCGGAAGCAGGGGAAGACAGATGAAAAGGTGGAGCGGTTTGGGTTATTAATGTGACAGGAAGAGGAGATCAGTTTTCAAAGTTTTTAAAGTATAGCATTATCAAATTAGTCTCTTTATTGATATTAAAGATGGTTAATATTCAGGCTTTTTATGCAGTAATAACTTCCACCTGCTGGTGCTACCTTCAGCTAGCCGTTTAGCTGACAGTGACTGTGAGATGAAAAAAGATTTTAAAGTGTCTCCAGCTGGCAGAGTTTGAATAATTGGGCTTTAGCTCTTTACCCTGGGTGTTCAGAGGAGCTCACTGGAGGAAAGTTACTGTTCTGTCGATGAAACCGAGAACTTCTCCTGAAGATAGCCATGTTCACCTTCCTGGGTGGGGGGTTTGAACGCTCTCCGGCCCCTCTCTCTTGTGTTTAGAAATCGTTCTCTGCTCGGGCCGTGTCGCGCTCCCACCAGCGGGCCGAGCACATCCTGAAGAACCTGCAGCAGGAGGAGGAGAAGCGGCGGCTGGGCCGCGAGGCCAGCATCATCACGGCCATCCCCGTGGCCCAGGAGGCCTGCTACGAGCCCACCTGCAGCCCCCCGCCGGAGCAGGAGGAGGAAGGTGGGGCCGTCTCCCAGCGCACCTCCAGGCCGCGTTCCGCTCTCTGACGGCCTGTTGTTTCTCTCTTTGGTCCCGCCAGCAGAAGAAGTGGTGAACCTGGCGTCCCGCCGCCTCTCCGTCAGCCCGTCCTGCGCCTCCAGCAACTCCCACAGGAACTACTCATTCCGCCGAGGCTCCGTCTGGTCCGTCCGCTCCATGGCCAGCGCTGAAGGTAGAGAGATACTAGATGACAGGGTTATGAAGTCATGATGAGCTCTAGTATGTTAAAATTTAACATGAGCACAAAGGAATAAGTCTAGAACAGGGGTCTCAAACTCCAGTCCTCGAGGGCCACAGTCCTGCAACTTTTAGATGTGCCTCAGCTGCAGCACACCTGAACAGAATAATTAGGTCATTAAGGCTCTGGAGAACTGATCTACACAAGGAGGAGGTAATTAACCCATTTCATTCCAGTGTTTTGTACCTGTGGCACATCTAAAAACTGCAGGACTGCGGCCCTCGAGGCCTGGAGTTTGAGACCCCTGGTCTAGAACATGTGGCACAGCCGTGTTCTAACTTTCACTGGTTTGTTGTTTTAAAGATGAAGAAAACACAACAGATCACACTCCCACACACCACATGCTTCAGCCTCCTCAAGCTGTCTTCCCAGCATGCATCTGTGCTGCAGTCTTACCAATAGTCCACCTCATGGAAGATGGAGAAGTCAGAGAGGACGGCGTGGCTGGTAGGTTAAAAATTAGACAGTATTATTATTACTATTATTAATCTTATTTAATATTTTATCCACGGATCTCTGGAGATAGGCACCAGACACCCAGACAAGAACCCTCTGTAGGCCCAAGTCCTTTAGCGCTCATCAAGCCTGGGTGAAATGTCCAGACTACCTCTGGATTTGGGCCACAGTGGAGGCACTTCTACTTTTACACAGCTTTCTCAGTCCAGAGAGTTCATAAAGTTCATTATTTTTGTTAGCTACTGGTCGGTGCTAGCAGAAATAGCATCAACCAGAGCAACCTAACATCAGAGTTAGCTCTGATATTAGCTAGTTTACTACTATCAGAGCTAACATTTTCTTTAGCGCTTTAGAGTTTTAGCTAGCTTTGAAACTATGTAGCGCACATAACTTCCTAACTTTTCAGATACATTCCAAAGTGCTAATTTACTTGTCTGTTTTGTAAACTTTCACTTCTATAAAGTTTGACCGTATGTTGATGTTTCAGTTAACTATTAAGAATTCAAGTAGTTAGACATTTATATTCATGCTCTTATTGTGAATGTGGTAAAGAGTGTTTACACATCAGAAAATAAAACACAGTCAGCAGAGAAAAAGATATAAATACAATATCTAAGGACATTATAGAACATGTAAGTTATAATGTCAAAATTAAATTGGTGATAGCGGGTTGTAGTCTTTCAAGGGCAGATATAATTTCCAGTGAAGAGAGGAGACAGAACTGACATACTGCTGCATTCTGATCCAAACCGTACAGTAGTTAGCACAAAATTAGCAACCGCGTTAGCGAAACTCAACAACTATAAAACTAAATGAGTGAAATGCCTGATCCAAATAATCACTTCCTGAAGTTCAACTGTTTAGCTTGGTGGCCAATAATAAATTTGACCTGTAGAGGGCGATATAATAAACGTTGTGTCCCTGACACATGGTGGGTGTCAACATGGTTGACTTTAGCGCTATAGCATTAGCTAAATATTTTGTTTGTGTAGGGCTTTAGGAATAACAGAACCAATGTTTATGATTAGTGCTTTAGAGTTAACACAGCTAACACTGCTGTGCTATCCCTGGGGCCAACACTGCTGCCGGCTAACACTCAAAATGGCTGACAAATCTATGATAGAACAGAAGCTTAAATTCAATAAACCTTTAGAACAACACCTATTTTTATGGTTTAGTCGTCTTGAAAGGGCCACAACTCAAAATATAATTGGCTCACCAACACATTACTAGAATCCACATTGTTTAATGCTGCAGGTATTCAGACCACTTTCTACTCAAACTCTGCCTAGTGACCACAGATCCGAGATTCTGTTTGGTTTATTATTTTCCCAAAACAAAATGACTGTATTACTCTTATTCTCTTATTCTAGAGAAGCATCCTGCTGATTAATGAAGTATTTATATCTAGCCATCCAAAGGTTCTAATTTGAATAATTGACCATTGACTCGCCTCTTGCTGTTGGTTTCAGTGAGTGCTGTTGCACAGCAGATCCTCTGGAACTGCCTTATTGAAGATCCCGCTCTGGTTCTCCGCCACTTCTTGGAAAAACTCACCGTGAGCAACAGACAGGTGGGAGAGCTGTTTTTAAGACACATTTTTTTGATTTTTAAGCAAAAATAAAAGGTTTTCATGACATAAAAGCAGCAACAACAAAAAAGCCAAACTCTTCACTATACATCAGCAGAGAATGTAAAAGGGATTTCTTGTTCTGCATTAACGGATGCAGTGTGAGTTTTCCAAGCTGCTGCTGTGTCTCCAGGATGAGCTGATCTACATGCTGAGGAAGCTGCTGCTGAACATCGGCGATCTGCCCGCTCAGACCTCCCACATCCTCTTTAACTACCTGGTGAGAAAACGCCCACCCTCCTGAGTGTGTTTGCTGCTCAGGTCCCGGTTCCTGACCCAGGCTGTGCCTCCAGGTGGGGCTGATCATGTACTTTGTGCGGACGCCGTGCGAGTGGGGCATGGACGCCATCTCGGCCACGCTGACCTTCCTGTGGGAGGTGGTGGGCTACGTGGAGGGGCTCTTCTTCAAAGACCTGAAGCAGACCATGAAGAAGGAGCAATGTGAGGTCAAACTGCTGGTCACTGCCTCCATGCCAGGTCAGCAGGCCGACCTTTCACCCTCACTACATAATACAGAACCAGCAGCGTCTGCTGTAAGCTCGTGTCTTTTGGTTTTTAGGAACCAAAACGCTGGTGGTGCACGGCCAGAACGAGTGCGACATCCCCACCCAGCTGCCGGTCCATGAAGACACCCAGTTTGACGCTCTGCTGAAGGTAAACACCCAGCGCTGTCTCCTGTGGTCCACACACAGATAGAACTATAACTTTGCTGAATGAACAGTTGGGATCATGTGAAGGGGACGTTAGTTTTGTCCATCTTCTTCCCACCAGGAGTGTCTTGAGTTCTTCAACATTCCTGAGGCCAGATCGGCTCACTACTTCCTCATGGACAAGAGATGGAACCTCATTCACTACAACAAGGTGCAGCTTGAACCAGACTAAATGAGTTGTTTTGTTTTACCTTTTTGTTTTAGTTTCTCAACATTAATCTGTAGGACACAGATTAATGTCCGTCTTAGAGACAGTCAGATTAGTCTGTCACCTACATTAAGGAAGAGACAGATTAATGTAGGAGACATTACTATTCTCCCTACTTTAACATATCTCACAGCATCATCTGCAAACATCATAATCTTTGTTAGCTTCATTTAGAGGAACCAACATTAGCTGACTGTATTTAGTTCTGCTTATCTAAACAGAAAAACTTAAGATAATCTTCTGAATGCATTTTGCAGGACAAACAGGTTCAACAGAAACTCATTTAGTTCAAGTTAATTTATTTAAGTCTTTGGTTCGTTTCGCTTTTGTCACTACAACAGATTCTGACGAGTTACAATAGTTGTTGACATAAATAATTTAACAAAATAATGTGATGACATAATTTCTGCGAGTTAAACTGATACCCAGATCAACAATGAAGTTTTTGTTTTGTGAAATAACAATAATGATCTTATGTGTAAGTCAGAGCTGAAATGATTCATTGTGATTATTGAAATAATTGTTGACTAATTAATCATTAACTAGAGTATGTAGACTCTAAAAAAATTGATTTACCAAAAGGCCAACAGACTCATAGCAGTAAATAGGTCGAAATGTACAAAAACACAAACCTTTTGCGTTTAAGATTTAAAAAAAAAATTTAGTCTGTAAATCTGTCCTGCCAGAACTCTACAGGCAGCTTTAACCTCACCTGGTTCACATTCTGTAGAAAACAAAACCTCTGATTAAGCACATTTTTGGGGCCTGCCCATAGCAATGCATAGGCAATGCATAGGAATGTAATCCCTATGCATTGCTATGGGCAATGCATAGGGTGTATTGTTCTACACCTCAAAATAACTGCTGCCTCCTACTACCGTTAATGCGGCTCGTACCGCTGCGTGGCCCCTCACAATATATATATCAAAACGTGCGGCTCAATCCCGTGAGGGGAGCTATTACTTTTGTTGGCATTTCGAGTAACTGTGGCGACATAATTAACAAAAAACGAGCCAAATTTAACTCAAAACAAAAGTCTGACACAAAACAGTCAGTTAGACTCAAAATAGACAGAATTTAGTCTGCCTCTCTGAGCTGCTCTTTAGAACCACAGTGATGGCAGAACGTCAGAACTACAGACATGGTGGAACAACTGCTATAAACTCACTGCATCTCTGAATGGTGCTGTTTATGTTATATCTTATATGCATATCATCTAGTGGTGGCACAAGCAACAAAAATCTAGTGTGCTCTGGACTTAAGATGGAGTACATGAACACATATTCATGACATACTTTGATTAAACTAATTTATCTCCGGTGTGATTCCAGTACCAAAAAATTAACTTTATACCAGGTGAGTCTCTCTAACCTGAGAATGTGAACCTGTACTGGGCTGATTCTGTGCCTTCAAATCATTTTAACAATACTCCTGGAGAAGATTCATAACTTATAACTCTGAAACAGGAACAGGTCTGAAAAACAGCCTGTGTGCTACACTCAAGAGAGATTCATTTGATGCATCAAAGAGTGATGTCATCACTGCTGATGTCATTGTTACCAGTAGAACTGAACATTTTAATGGTGCATTAACATCAAACACGATTTGAGCGTCAGGCGAGTCTGGTTTATATTCAAAGTCTATGTGAAGCGTTGGATGCACTAGATGTGTCAAACGGTTCAAATTGCGCCGCTCTAGAGGCTTGAAGCGCGACGCAACGGCCCTCGACGCGCCTCCACATAGACTTTGAATATAAACCAGCTGCGCCTGACGTTCAAAACGCATTTGGTGTGAACGCACCATTATATGTCCAGTGTCACATTAGGTCAGTGCTTCTCAATTCCAGTCCTTAAACCCCCTGCTCTGCATGTTTTAGGTGTGTCTCTGTTTCAGAACAGCATGACCTCTTCTGCAGTAGCATGTTAATCACCCACAGATTCAATCCAGGTGTGTGGCAGAAGGGGAACACCTGAAACATGCAGGGCAAGGGGGGCCTGAGGACCAGAATTGAGAAACACTGCATTAGTTCCATCATATTAGGACCAAAACCTGGTCCTAATATGATGGACTCATTGCTTTGGGTCAGGGGTAACATTTAGAGGTAAGATGCTAATTAAGTTTTAGATAGGGTTAGGGTTAGGAATAGACTAATATTGTTTAGGGTTATTGAAAATGTGTGGATTAGGTAAAATCGCAGCTACTAAAATGAAGGAAATCAATGCTAAGTTCTAATGTGGGTCAAAATAGTTTTGACAAACCTGTACAGCATTTTGTTTTCTAAATCATTATAAACAATGATGATATAATATTAGGGTGTTTTTCTGCCAATTGTGTAGCTGCAGTACACTAGTAGTCTAATGTGTTGAATGTGCTGAGACACATTCAACACATTAGAAACCAATCAGAACCAAAGGTTTGCCTTTTGGTTCTGATTGGTTGTTTCTGGACAGTAGCAGAGCTAGATGCATTTTCACAGATTCATCCATCCATCCATCCATCCATCATCTAACACACTTATCCTTGCACACACACATTCACACCTTAGGACAATTTAGAGAGATCAATTAATCAAGCAATTAATGCCGAGTGTTAGCAAAACCTAGGTTTGGATAGTGACCTAGGTTAGTGCCACCTGGGGGTGGGTCGGCGTAAAGGCCGAGCCGGGCATAGATTGGCCTTCACGCCAACGCCAACATGAAGCCCCTTCATGCAGCCTGTGGAGGTTGGTCGCATGGACGTCTGTCTTTCCTCGGACCTCCATGTTTGTGTGGAGGTTTGTCTTTGCGTGGACTCCTCTGATTGCAACCTGGGTGTGGGTCGGTGCAAAGGCCAAGCCACGCTATGCATGGAGACCCCTGGTTGATTGGAGGTCTGTCTTTCGATAGACCTCCCTGATAGATTGGAGGTCTGTCTTTCCTCGTACCTCCCTGGTTGATTGGAGGTCTGTCTTTCCTCGTACCTCACTGATTGATTGGAGGTCTGTATTTCGTTAGACCTCCCTGATAGATTGGAGGTCTGTCTTTCCTCGTACCTCCCTGGTTGATTGGAGGTCTGTCTTTCGTTAGACCTCCCTGATAGATTGGAGGTCTGTCTTTCCTCGTACCTCCCTGGTTGATTGGAGGTCTGTCTTTCCTCGTACCTCACTGATTGATTGGAGGTCTGTATTTCGTTAGACCTCCCTGATAGATTGGAGGTCTGTCTTTCCTCGTACCTCCCTGGTTGATGGGAGGTCTGTATTTCGTTAGACCTCCCTGGTTGATGGGAGGTCTGTATTTCGTTAGACCTCCCTGATAGATTGGAGGTCTGTCTTTCCTTGTACCTCACTGATTGATTGGAGGTCTGTCTTTCGTTAGACCTCCCTGATAGATTGGAGGTCTGTCTTTCCTCGTACCTCCCTGGTTGATGGGAGGTCTGTCTTTCCTCGTACCTCCCTGGTTGATGGGAGATCTGTCTTTCATTAGACTTCCCTGATAGATTGGAGGTCTGTCTTTCCTCGTACCTCCCTGATTGATGGGAGGTCTGTCTTTCCTCGTACCTCACTGATTGATTGGAGGTCTGTTTTTCCTTGGACTCCTCTGTTCGTAGGGAGCCTTCTGTTTGCAGGGGGACCTCTGGTTGGGTGGAGACTCTAGGACGGTTGTTTTCCAGAGCAAGTTTTAACTTCACCTTCAGGTCTGCAACCTGACCCTGCAGAGATGTTACCATTTCCTCCTGGGCTTTGAATTTGGAAGCTTGCTCTGTGTGACTTTTGAGCTGCTCCTCGTATTTAAGTCTCACTCTGTATTCTTCAACCATGACTTCTATCAGGCCTTTGTTGCGGGAGGCATATTTTTCAGCCTCCCTCTTGAAGTATTCCAGCTGTTGAAGGATGCTCTTGTCCACTGTAACTTTGGAAGAGCAGGAAACATTTGACACATCTTTAATCTCTGGCACGTTTCTTTCATGTTCACGTTTGACTCGCAGGTGATGTTCTTTTACTACCATATTTTGCAGTTTTTGAATCTCCTCCTGATGTGATTTGACTTCAGCCTGGTATGCAATCCTTCGGTCTCTTTCCTCATGAAGATCAAAAATCTTACTCTGCAACTCTTTTTTAAGATTGTCTACCTGCTTTGTGAGATCGATGACGTGTTGGCTTGTTTCTTCCACAACTTCCACTGAGGGGGTGATCTTGAAGCCAGCAGAGGGAGTTGTTTCCTGCTTGACTTCCAATGATGTTGGACTCTCAAAGTTGCCAGAAGGACCTGATTCCCCCTGAATCTCTGCTGATTCATCTTCCGGCTTAACGGGGCTGTCGCTGTCATCTTCAAAAGAAATGACTTCGTCGAAGTCGACTTGGATGTTGAGGTCCATCATGTCGACCCATGATAGCTCAGCTGGAAAAGCTTCATGTTCACAAACAATCTGTTGTTGCTTCATGTCGATGTTCTGGTAAATTCTTGCTTCTCTGAAAGGCGTGTAATATCTGGAATCGATATCCCGCTTGTTTCAATTAATTTCGAACGTGCTCTGAAGAGTGATCTGTCGCGATAGAACTGTGGAACAGGTCTGAGAAAACGCTGTCTGCGAGCTACATTCAAGAGAGAGACTCCTTTGTGGTATCATAGAGTGACGTCATAACTGCTGATGTCATTGATACCATTAGAATTGAACATTCTATCAACCTTATTCCTGGGAGGCTTACTGGGGAAACGATTAAGGGTGTTACTTCCGTCGCCCACCAGAAGTAGAAGTATTTCATTGTAATTTGGAGGGTTTTTGGCTAATCTATATTCATGATAGAAGTTACATCTCTGTTTTCAGTTATTGTACAATATTTAGTAAACTTGTTTATGGACACTGTCTGCTATCAGAGAGCTATTCAGTACAGAGGGTTGTAATTATGAGCTTAATCACGGGGAGCAACAGTGACACTGCGTTAAGTTTTGTAAAAGAATTTCAAAATAAAAGTCTAAATATTCCTCTCAGGGTAGTGCTAACTGATATTAGCCTTTCTATCTTTTTTCTCTCAGGTTATTGCACTGCCCTGCTGCACAAGACAGTAAATTAACCTTAGCACAAACCTTTGCATTTCACTGCCCCCATTAGCATTAGCCTTTTCCCTAAAAGAAGCTTTTTGCTATTTTTCTTATTTATTAGCCATGCTTAGTAAACTGAATGGAGTGATGCTCCACATGCTACTGACAGCATTTTGGCTAATGTTAGCAGTTTGGCTCATTTTAACTTGTACACTAATTTCAACATACTGAAAGTCCATGTTACTCAACATGTTTGTCAATCTCCACATGCTATTGAGTGCATTGTAGCTTACTTTAGCATTGATGCTAATTTGTAGCATCAGAACGCCCATGAAGTGTGCCAACTGACAGGCACACTTTGGCAGGCCTCATTTAAATTTCTTCAGAAATTGTCTAGTTCTATCTGTTAGTCAGTAATGCAAAAAAAATTAAAAATTAATGAATCTATAAATGACCAACTACAGGAGCAAGAAAATGTTAATTTATGTTAATTCAACCCTTTGCATGAAGTTAAAAGTGAGCCAATTTATTTATTTTCCCATTGACTTGCGATTAGCTGAAAATCTTTTTGTGGAGAGATTAGTGTAAAGAACTGGTGATCAGACAGAAACGACCTCCAGTTACAGTTTCCGTTTATTTTCTTTGATGCTGAAGACTGTAAATGTTAGCTTCTGTGCTAATTCTAAGACTGCTTCCACTGTGAATGTTAATACATATTCAGGTATACGTATATATATGTATTTCAGGTATATATATATATATAAAATGCTTTTTAGAGGAGGTCTCAAGTATTTGTGGATTTTTTGTTTTTTTACATTCCTGATCTACTTCATGTTGTCCGTTTTGCTCCGTCAGACCTACGTCAGGGACATCTACCCGTTCCGGCGCTCCGTCTCCCCTCAGCTCAACCTGGTCCACATGCTGCCTGAGAAAGGACAGGAGCTGATCCAGAAACAGGTAGCGGCTCCAGGCCCAAACTCCTCCTGTGACACCCCCCACCCCTCCCCCAGTAGATCCTGAACCACCGTGTGCCGCCCGCTCAGGTGTTCACCCGGAAGCTGGAGGAGGTCGGCCGGGTGCTGTTCCTGATCTCGCTGACGCAGCGCATGCCGGCGGTGCACAAGCAGTCCCACGTGTCGCTGCTGCAGGAGGACCTGCTGCGCCTGCCCTCCTTCCCCCGCACCGCCATCGACGCAGAGTTCTCCCTCTTCAACGAGCCACAGGGTGAGTCAGACGTTTATTAGTGCGGCAGGTGTTGCTACGGCGACATCAACGTTGTGGTCCGTCCAGGTAAGGAGCTGTTCGGCCTGGACACCCTCCACAAGGTGCTGTGGATCAAGCTGCTGGAGGAGATGTTCCTGGGCATGCCCAGTGAGTACCCCTGGGGGGACGAGATGATGCTGTTCCTCAACGTGTTCAACGGGGCGCTGCTGCTGCACCCCGAGGACAGCTCGCTGCTGCGCCAGTACACCGCCACCGCCATCAACACTGCCGTCCACTTCAACCACCTGTTCTCTCTGAGCGGCTACCAGTGGATCCTGCCCACCATGCTGCAGGTACACCACCGCTGACCCGAGTGGCTACGCCTATGCAGAGTGACGGTTCTGCTCTGGTTCTGTTCCAGGTCTATGCGGACTATGAGAGCAACCCGTTGCTGCGGCAGGGCATTGAGTTCTGCTGCAGGCAGTTCTACATCCTCCACAGAAAGCCCTTCATCCTCCAGCTGTTTGCCAGCGTCGCACCTCTGCTGGAGTTCACCGTAAGAGCCGATAAAGTCCCTGAAACTCCCTCAGCCCGTGACGTGTGCCTGCCCTAACGCTCTGACCCGATCCCCCTTGCACCCTCCCAGACCAGCACCAGCACCGGCCTGTCTAAAGGCGTGTCGGCCCAGTGTCTGTTTGACCTGCTGGTGTCTCTGGAGGGGGAGACGCAGGATGCTCTGGACGCTCTGGAGCTGGTCCAGTCAGAGAAACCGCTGCGCTCTCTGGGTAAAACCTCACCACCACACACCCACCAGGTCTCCAGCTGCAGCCAGGGTTCACCATAAACCAGTCAGGGTTCCTGCACAGTCTGGAAACATCTGGAAGTAGATGCTGGAGGATTAGCAGAAAAACCACATGGAGAATGTTTTATATGCATCGTTTCCCTTGATGCTGTCTTCATCCTTCCATTATCACTGACTGTATTAATTTAAAATGGACACAAACACAACGTAAACTACTGTAGGTACATTGTGTCTAAGCATTCTTCTTTCCATTCCTCCTTCCATTCTTCTTTCATTGCATTTTCATTCTTTCCTTTCTTTCATTTTTTGTGTCCTTCCTCCATGACTTTCTTCATTCAGCCTTTCCTTCCTTGAAGTGAAACTTAGAGCTTGGATAACTCCGGAGCGTTTCCATGGAGACCGGAGTTGCCCTGTGCAGGTCTCACCAACAGACCGTTGCCCGTCATTCAGTGTCCAACCTTTTGCTCTCTGTCCCTCAAGACTTCTGCTACGGTAATGAAGATCTGGCCTTCTCCATCAGTGAGGCCATCAAGCTGTGTGTGACGGTGGTCGCCTACGCGCCCGAGTCCTTCAGGAGGTAAACTAAAGCCACATCTTCTTTGGTTCCCTACAGCAGACAGGCCCTGATGCAGGTCTCTGGTTAGCCTTCAGATGCTGATGGTGCTGGAAGCGCTGGTTCCCTGCTTCCTTCAGAAGCTCAAGAGCAACACGGCAACAATGGAGTCTGCGTCCGCGGCCAGGGACGAGATCGCTGCCATTGCTGCCATGGCAACGTCCCTGCAGGCCCTGCTGTACAGCTCCGAGGCCCTCACCAGGTTTGGCTTCCAGCAGTAGCAGCTTTGATGGTTTGAGTCTTTGCATTCAGTGCCTGGAAATGTTTCCATCTGCAGACCAATGACCGCCCCGCAGATATCCCGCTGTGACCAGGGACACAAGGGGGGCACCACCGCCAACCACGCCATGTCCGGAGGCGTCAACACCAGGTGACGGTGGATCTGGTATTCCTAAATCCATTCCCAAGAAGAATTGGATTGAATGAAGGTGTGTGTGTGTGTGGTGTGTGTTCCCAGGGACAACCTGCACCTGCTGGAGGAGGGCCAAGGCATGCCGAGGGAGGAGCTGGACGAGCGCCTTGCTAGGGAGGAGTTTCGCCGCCCGCGAGAGTCCCTGCTAAACATTTGCACCGAGTTTTACAAACACTGCGGACCCCGCCTCAAGATCCTGCAGAACATCGCCGGAGAGCCGCGCGTCACTGCCCTGGAGCTGCTGGACATCAAGTCCCACATGAGGTAGAGCGCCTCCCAGCGCCTGGTCACAGCACTCGACAGGCAACGGATGTTTTCCAGGTGTTTGTACGTGTTTTTTTTCTTTTTCTCATCAGGTTAGCGGAGATCGCCCACGCCCTGCTCAAGCTGGCGCCCTACGACACACTGACCATGGAGAGCCGAGGCCTCCGGCGCTACATCATGGAGATGCTGCCCATCACCGACTGGTCGTCTGAAGCTGTGCGCCCCGCCCTCATCCTCATCCTCAAGAGGCTGGACCGCATGTTCAACAAGATCCACAAGATGCCCACGCTCAGGTGCGCTCGCCCACAGGCACTGTGCACCAGGTCTGTTGAACCCCGGACTCCCTTCTCTGTGGTGGCTGTGTTGTGCTGTGACGCTGGTGCTGTGGCGTGTGCAGTAGCTAGGCGGCTTCTCGGCGCTGTCGTCCATCCAGCTGTCTTTGTGGCTTCTGGTGTGTTTCTGTGCTGGCTGAGTGTGAGGCGTTCAGTTGTGTGACGACTTGTGGACTAACACACACAGTGGACCAGTGGCAGTGTTCCCTCTTTGCGGAGGGGTGTGTCCACTCTGAAGATAACACATTACACTATATACCATTTTGGTTTAGCACTTTAGTATTAGCTTCCACTTAATACCATGTTGATTTAGTGCTTTAGCATTAGCTTCCACTAAATAGCACATTGGTTTAGCACTTTAGCATTAGCAAAACAAATGTTTATGATTAGTGCTTTGTTAGCACTTTATTTAAAGTTAGTGTTATCGCCACTAACTTTTTGGCTAATGGTACCCACCACATACATTCAATAGAGACTGTCTCCATAGCAACGTGTCTGAATTCGACTCTCAGTGCTAGCGGGATGATGGCTAACATCTTGCTAAATCTGCAGCGAACCCTAAATCTGAGCTACAACTCAACGCACCAATGAAAGCAGAGACGGCAACCATTTGTTGGCCAGTGAAGCAGTTGGTTACCATGGTCACCTTAGATTAATTAAAAAAATAAAAGATGTCATTTTTAAAGAAGGAAAGACAGTAAAATAAAAAAAAAACATGAGCAAGCAGATGGGAAAGAAAGAAAAGAAAATCCCCTACACAGTTTTATTTTTAGATTCCACTGAATGTTTTTTGTTTTTGTGGTTTTGATGACCTTCGTCACCTTGAGGATGAATTACAAGAGAGGGAACACTGATCTGAGATGTCTGTTTACTACTGGAGCTGCCGCTGTTTTTAAGCTTTGCTACATTTGATGTCTACACGTAGTTTTTTAAACTAAAATAACAAAACAAAAAAAGCCAATGTTTAATGGCGTGGTAAGTGAACTTATGCTTTGTTTTATGCTTGGATATTAGTCCTTTTAGATAGTTTCATTGGAGATTTAGAAATAAGACCCTTTAGAGGAGTTTCCTGTGGGGCTTTCATGTGCTCTTCTTTTGTCATGGGGTGGAACTACGTGGTTTTCCAGGAGACAAGTGGAATGGGAGGCGGCCAGTAATCTGATTGAGGGGATCTGTCTGACCCTCCAGCGCCAGCCAATCATCTCCTTCCTCCCACACCTTCGGTCGCTGATTAACGTCTGCGTCAACCTGGTATGAAAGCACAAACAGTCACAAACCCAATTATTCAGGAGTATTTCAACCATTTATTACTTTTTTGTTAAATGCCATTGCAGAAAGTACTACTATCTAAAGCTCTCCACACCAGGCTAATGCCAGAATGCTTGGCAAGCTGGTTGTTGTGAATTGGTTGCTTTCAAAGTAGTTTGGGGTTTCCAGTGATTGTAGTAAAAGCCTTTATGACACAGAGAAGCACCAAAAAGTGGAAGCTGAACATTATTTTATCACCTGTTTGAAAGAAAAGTAGACGTTTAGTGCTGACCTTTGTCACCAGGTGATGGGTGTGGTCGGCCCCTCCAGCGTGGCGGACGGCCTGCCGCTCCTCCACCTCAGCCCGTACCTCTCTCCTCCGCTTCCCTTCAGCACGGCCGTTGTCCGCCTGGTGGCTCTGCAGATTCAGGTGCGGCTCATTACAAATTCAGCTGACTCATCTAAACCGCCCCGCCCCCCCATGTCTTTAAGCAGATTTTTTCTCCCCATCAGGCCTTGAAGGACGACTTCCCTCTCAGTCATGTGATCTCACCGTTCACCAATCAGGAGAGGCGAGAGGGGATGCTGCTCAACCTGCTCATTCCTTTCGTTCTGACGGTGGGCTCTGGAAGCAAAGGTAGCAACACTAAATCACTAAACTCACTCTTTATTTTACAGCTTCCTAACGTTCTGTTGTGTTGCTGTGTTGCAGACAGCCCCCACCTTGAGCAGCCGGAGATATTCCTGCTCCTCCAGACGGTCATCAACATCCTGCTGCCCCCTCGGATCATCTCCACCTCCCGCACCAAGAACTTCATGCTGGACGCATCTCCGGCTCACTGCTCCACGCCCGGAGACACTGGGAAGGACCTGCGCAGGGAGGGCCTGGCAGAGTCCACCAGCCAGGCCGCATACCTCGGTACGACTGGGAGCTGGAAAGCACTTCGCCTTCAATCAAAGCCTATAATCGGAGTAATCACACTCCGACTCTGTTAACGCTGACAGCTCTAGTTTTATTACGATTTGTGCAATAACCTGGCTCCACCCTCCACAGCTCTCAAGGTGGTGTTGGTTTGCTTCGAGCGCTCGTTGGGAAACCAATGGTACCGCCTGAGTCTGCAGGTTAAAGAGATGGCTCTGAGGAAGGTGGGAGGCTTGGCTTTCTGGGACTTCATCGACTTCATTGTGCGAAGTCGTATCCCTATTTTCGTCCTCCTGAGACCCTTCATACAATGCAAGGTAACAAAGCTACATCCATCAGTGGTTTTAGGTCCACCTAGTGTTTTTAACCGTAGCGGACCTGATGCTGATTCTTCACGTGTCGTGCAGTTGCTGACCCAGCCGGCCGACTCCCAGGAGGAGATCACGGCACGGCACCACATCGCCGACCAGCTGGAGCGCCGCTTCATCCCCAGGCCTCTCTGCAAGAGCTCGCTGTTTGCAGAGTTCAACAACGAACTCAAGATCCTCAAAGAGGCAGTCCACAGCGGCTCTGGTCAGATAACCGAACCGCAGCACGTTCCTCTACTGATGGTCTGGTCTCTTAACTCTGAACTTGGTCTCCGTTCCAACAGCATACCAAGGGAAGACGTCAATCAGCACAGTTGGCACCTCCACGTCGGCCTACCGGCTCAGTCTGGCCACAATGTCGCGCTCCAACACAGGAACCGGCACTGTGTGGGAGCAGGACAGCCAGCCGTCACGGCAACCATCGCAGGACACACTGAGCCGCACCGACGAGGACGACGAAGAGAGTCAGAAATAATACTTTCAACTGGGATGGGCCTTTATCGTTAGAGTGAAACGTTTATCCAAACTGTTCCCCGAAAAAAAGTCACTTATTACAATATGATAGTCAACGTCGGCCACCGTTTCTTTCCAAACTTGTTTTTCGTTAGGTGTCATCTCACTATTCTACCCTCCCTTTGCTGTAGATGACTCCATGAGTATTCCCAGCGTTGTGAGCGAACACGAGGCCTTCCTCCCCAGAGTGATGTCACAGCGGCGTTTCTCCAGCCACGCCACCGGCTCAGCGGCCGCGCAGCCCGAGAATCCCCGCACCACCATGCTGCCCAGCCAAAGGTAGCGTCCCAGACACACACCCAACAAAAAACACGCCGTAGACTGAAGAGTTCGCTTTGAAACTTAACCACATTTTCTTACATCCTGCTTAAATTCAAATAAGATATATTTTCCTTAAATGAAGCCTGAATTAATATTAAAAAAAAGAAACATTAATTGTTTCAACTTAAAAACGCATAATGAAAATAATAGCAGGAAAGTTAAATTTGGTGACAAAGTTTGTCACCAGTTCTTTAAGTCTTATGTCAACAGGAGTCCCAAACCACATTCTTGTGGAATGCCACAATGTTAGCGTTAGCACGGTAGCTTCTAACATTAGCATCGTAATGTTAGAGGCTTTAATCACTTTGTTCACTCCAGCCATGGATCAACATGATGCTTTACTTATAATTTTTACCCTTTTAACCAATATAAATAAAGTCTTAGTAGTTTACATCTTTAACAGTACTGAAGCTATATACTTACATTTAACATTAGTAAGTGTATAAAATGCTTTATTATTTATTTTAAGACTTACTTGTCTCCAATGTAGTCAACTGTTAGTTTAGTAGAATAATGATAAACTTTTAAAAATTTAATAGCCTAGTGATGTATTTACAAAAATTTAAGAATTAGCATGGTAATGGTCTAGCTAGTAATGCAGAGGCAAGAGTACAACGTTTCTACGAATTGATTTGTGGTCCATTTCAATGTCCAGTGGTGTTACAATTAAAGATTTATTCAATATTTTAGAGGGACAAAAAGAAGAAATATTGAAGTTTTCATAAATTCTGACATTAAACATTACATTGCATTAAAAAAAGTGCAGTTTTCAAACAGAGGGAATTGTTTTAAATCCTTCTGCCCCAGTTTGCCTGTCAGTGGCAGCGGGAGCTGTGAAAGCTAATATTTTAAAATCCAGATTACAGGTAGAAAAGTGTCAAATGGATGTTTTAGGTCAGTTAGTTTATTTCTGTTAGTGCAGATTCAGGTCTTCTTTATGTAGCATGCAGGACTTTAACCCAATCATACCCCACACCCACAGTCATATTTTTCTGTGTATATATCTGTTGATTTCTAATATTGCTTTAACTCAGCTGATTTTAAAAGTCTGCTCCAGCTTTGGTTTTGGTTTTTGTTTGGCCCCGGCTTTCCGTCCTAGACATAAAGGGTCTGAGGGGGGAGGGGTAATGGATCTCAACGACACTCCCTGAACTCCCACTCTCCCCCCTCCCTCCGCCCCCTTTTTACAGTGAACCCAATGTGCTAGATGAGTGCCAGGGCCTTCTGCAGGAGGGTAACCTCTCTAGGTACAGTGGCCCAGTCGTTGTGTGTGTCCCATCGGTGCATTCTCTGCATCTGTCTGCCACTGGGAGGGGGCATGGCCTCGGGACGGCCTCCTCTGCCGGCCGTCGATCACTCATCCACATCCAATCAAATCGCCCTTCTCCACTCTCCTGTCTCCTACTCTTTCTGTGTGGGTCCAGCCTTGTTTCCCCTTCACCTCCCCTTTGAGCTCCACACTGACCCTCATCTTCTCAGCTCATCTTGTTGCTATCCTAACCAGGCCCCGTTCACCCCCCGTACTCCCCACACTTCCCAAACTACAGAGCGCCCCCCACTGGAGCCTGCTCCTCCTGTTAGCTGTGGGTCTCTCCAGTCGATGTGCCATCTCAACAAGTCAGCCTTCCTCCATCGGTGCCATGGTGTCTCATACTGTTTCCGTGTCTAACCGGCTTCTTGCTGATCAAATTGGGCGTCCTGTCGTGGATACCAATCTGTAGGGGCAACAGGGGAACTGGGGCGGCAACAACTCGCCAACACTTTGCTCTTGCTCCACTTTTCTTCTACTTTTACTTAAAACCCATCCAAAAAAAAAAACCCTCACCTGTTGGTAAATTGGTGTAAGAAGCGTTGCTGCTCCAGCCCCCACTACCCCCTGTTGTGTTTTGGTGTCTGAAGCGTTAGCAGCACTTGTTTCTTTTCCTGCTCTGTGGTTTGGTGTTCTGTAGCATACCGTGTGTGTTGTGATGAGTAGTTTAGCATCTTGTGTCAACCAGAGGTGGGTTTCGGGGAGCGAACACTTGGGTGTTTTGGGGCCCCGCCGCACTGATATATTTGTGTGTGTTTCCTGCATTTGTGCGTGTGTGTCTGGTCCGGTTGACTGAACCAGGGTTGCCAGCGTGCAAAGTGAGCCTGGCCAGCAGAACCTCCTGATCCAGCCGCCGTTAGGAAGAAAGCGCGGACTCAGGCAGGTACGGACATCCCTTGGGAAAGCTAAGCTACCGGACTAGCTACTGGGGGAAAATTTACCAATGGGAAACATGGCCAACTGTCACTTTAGAGGTTTTATGTTTAACCGTTTATCAAAATGAAGACGTCCATAACATTAATGTGAAGTGTTGGCATGCTCTCTTAGGTCAGGCCATATTTTATTGAGGTATTGCTTTCCTTTCAGTGTTCAGATGTGATTACCATTTAATCTATAACAATGTTTTTTCCAGTATAAGATGTTATTTCAGAGCTAATGCTAATGGTTAGCACCTACACACTTTGTTGTCTTTGGCAATTCCTCATAACTAGCTTTTTTTTAATCTATCCTTTTACCACTTTGTTTATTTTGAGTCATTACAAGCAACAGTTATTTTTTATTTGACCGAGTATGCAGAGAAATATTAGCATTAGCATTAGCCTGCTCTGCTAGCTAACATTGCATTTCATTATGGCCAGTTCTCACTGATCTGTCACCAACTTTGTTACACTCCATTTGCTGCAATGGAGTGTTAGCAACCTAATCACTTATTAGATTGCTAATGAATGACAGCTGTGTGTTCACAGCAAGCACAGGCGACAGATTCAGCCTGGTTTTGTGTTGAAAGGTTTGGCCTGTGGATGGAGAGGAGCTCCACCTGATTGGAAGTGATTTCTGTCTTCCTGCAGCTGCGGCGCCCCCTGCTGTCCATTCCGAAGACTGAACCGCGAGGCCGTTCTGGAGCCAGACTCTCCACCACTCGGAGGAGCATCCAGCCCAAGAACAAACCTCTGGGTAACGGGAGGTTTTCTGTTTCCTGTTTCTAGATAAAGTCAGACCAGATGATTCTGATGGTCCTGTTGCTGTGCTGAGTCAGCGGCCCAAACCCAAAGCGTAGTGTGTGTAGCAGAGCCGTCCTCCCGTCCAGACCTCTCTTTGTTCCACAGCTGTGTGTTGTACCGCCTGCCACCACACTGACTCTGTCACTTTGTTCTGTCTCATGCCTTATGTTTCGAAATAAAGAAACTTTATTGGACTGTGAAGGTGAGACCCAGCCGTTAACCCCTTCCTCTCCACCCTGCAACGGCCTGCCCCCTTTATATCTGCAACCTTATCCAGTAGGGCGCTCTGCATGTCTGTCTTGCTCCCCACCCAGTATCCCCCTCACCTACTCCCTCCCCCCTGCACCTCGCCCCCCCCAAATCCCCTCCCTGAGCCTCCACTACAGTGTTAGCCAGGCACTAGCTGCTGAGTTTTAGGCTTCTAACCACCATTGTGTGTTCCCTCAGCGCACGGAGACCAGAAGAGGTCTGTGACCTTCACTGAGACTCAAGGTCAGCAGGGGGCCCAACAGGGGGCTCCGGGCGCCACGGAGCCCTCAGGTGAGGGCAGGAAGGCCAGCCCGGCTCCCTCCAAGTCCCCCACCCTGGAGGTGCCGTCTGCCACCGTCACAGCCGACCTGCACGGGCCGGTCAGCATCCAGGTAGAAATGAGCACTGGTTAGATTCACAGCTTCCTGTTTACATTGGATCAGTGTAAACAGTCTCCTAGTAACCAGGAAATCCTTTAGCGATCTGGTTTTGTTCACTACTGTAGAGTCAACAAGTTTCCTGTTAAGGTCGCTCTGAGTGACCTCTAATTAGCAACAATTCAATAAAATCAAGATTTAATAATGTTATTGTTCTTATTTTAAAGGTGCCATAAAATAAATGAGTTATTTGTCTCTTTAAATATTAAATTAGTACACTTTCCTACTTAATAATCTGGACACCTCTTTATGTTAAAAAAATCTGTTCTGGTACAGTTTAATGCTTAATCTGTTATATTTGCATATTTGTACCTCTGTTTTATATTTTTCATATATCTATTTAATATTAGTTATTATTTGTGTTTTTTATTACATTCTAATTGTTAAAATCTCTAAACTTTGATTTATTTTATCCTTACGTTTCTTAATTGAAAATTAAAACCACATTATTGAATATAAAATTTTTTCTAATATATTTTTACTGCAAGTTATTTTTTTATTAGTTTAAGTTTTAATATTATTTAAACTGAAATTGATTTTAACTTGTCTTATGTAATTTTCTTTTCATTAAATTGTATTCTATCTTACTTTATTTTGTACTTAAATTTTTGTTTTCGTTTTTTTTTTTTTTTTTAAGTTGTCCAACTTAAGTTTAATTTATTTTCTTCTTTTTTTTTTTAAGCTAGTTTGGTTAAACTCCATTTTCTATGTAGGTTAACTTAAAATGCTAAAATCAGGAGCATGTTTCTGGCTCCAGTCATGAAATCATCTGATCAGGTCTGACCAATCAGAAGCAGCGGTGTGGCTCCACTTTCTGACTATTTTTCTGTGATGAATAATAAACGGTGACGACGTTCTTCTTCTGTGGTAGTGAAGTGGCAGCAGGGCTGACAGCAGGAGGCGGTGTTGAGGTGGTTTGTGTGACCTGGCCGTTTGCCGCCCCCAGGTTCCTGCCGCCCTGAGCAGCAAGGAGAGGAGGGAGCAGTGGGGTCTCCGCAGCAGCCTGTCCCCCCCACCCTCTATCTCCCGCCCGTCCACCCCCACTCCCCCATCCCGCACCTGCTCACCCCTCCCCCTCCCTCTGTCCCGCACCTCCTCTCCTCTCCCTCCCCCTTTGCCGGTGCTGAGCGCGGCCCCTGCCCCGGGTCCCCCTCCGCCGCCACCACTGCCCCCTGCGTCCAGCATCAGGGACAGCCCCGGGGACGAGGACACGGCGGCGCTGCTGCCCCGCGGCGACGCCCTGCTGCGGCTGAGCGAGGACGACGGCACAGAGAACCCGCTGCTGGCCCCTCTGCTGGCCCCGCTGCTAGGCCCCGCCTCCCCCCGCCGCTCGCCCCGCCGTTCCCCACTCCCTTTCTCTCCTGTTGACCTGGACCTGGATGAGTCCCACGTCTGACAGCAGAAGAAGAGTTTCATCCTAGTTCAGCTTCCTCCATCATCAGCTCCACCAGAGTTTTATTATTACGACTATTTCCTTCATAAATTCAGAGATTTATTTTTAAACTATATTTTCAGCCACTTCTAACAGATATTTATAGTTAAAGAAGGAACCCTGTCATATTCACTGCACCCTCTACACTTACTGGCACCATGGTCTGAATGCGTCCCTCTAACGCTGGTTGTCGCATATTTTACACATACCAGAAGGTGAACAGTTAACACATAGAGGTCAAAGTTATACCAGCTACACCTGATTTTAAAGATGTTCATAATGAAATTTCAATGATTAACTTTTGATATCAGTCAGCTTGGCAGCATAAACAACAATAATAGAGGCCCACAGCATCACAGCTCCTCTACCTTGCTTCACATTGTCCCAGTTCAGGTTAGTAAACTCCACATGTTTACTTTTGTGATGGTAGGACAGAAAGGGCTCCCCCCCCCCTCTGGTCATCAATATGGAGACAGCAGCTAACAGTTGTCATGGAAACAGGGGTTGTGTAGTCTTAGCACAACTTGTAAATGTTTAATAAGTGGATATTTGGATAGAAGAGAGAAAAGTTGTTATTCCTTCTGAGTTCCACTTTGAAGAGCAACTGGCCTCGGTGTCTCATCAACTTTATTTCCCAGGGAAACAGGAAGTCACAGTTTACTAATTAAAAGTTCCCAGTGTTATTTGTTTCATAGGGAATTTAAAGGCTGGAGCACAGGGAAGATCCTTTCACAATGAAAACATCTGGCGCTAGCTGAGTTGTACTTTAACTAGGACTGTTTCCATGCACCTTTGTTCATACTGACTACAATGAAGCTTCGCCAAAACAGAAAGCCAAGAAAAAAAAATCATATGCAGAAAATCAGCCCACTGTTAGGTAAAGTGTCTTTGTACCAATCTTCACCGGATCGACCTGTAACTGTAGAGGGCGCTGTCTCTAAAAGCCATTTTAAAGCTAATAAAAAACACTTAGTCTTTTTATTATGTGGCACAAGAACATATATTGAGTATTTATTTAATACAGAGTGAAAATGTATTCATATTTATTTGTTTGTCAGTGACTTTAGTCATAAAAATGTCTATTTTAAGCCATCAGGAGCCAACAGATGATGGAAAACAAAAAGCTTTAACAGTTGGCCCGTTGTTCAGAGAAAAGCAATATTTAATCAGCTCTGTGCCCCTTTAAATGAGATTTATTGTGTTTTGATTGTGTTCTAATAGTAAAACAATAGAAATAACACAAACACGCCTGTAGATTCTCTGTAGTTCGCTTGTTTGTTGCGCTGCTACGTGTCGTGTTTCTCATCGTCCTGATGTTTGCGTCGTCGTCGTCGTTCAGCAGAAAAACTCCAGCTGTGATGAAGCTCGTTGCTGATGTCATGCCTTAAGGGAATCATTTCACCTGTTCGGTTCCAGTTGTGCTTACCTGCCATGGTTAGAGGTGTTTTGTGCCATAATTCACACCAACGCACTGTGACTGTAGCTAAATAGCTTCCTGTTTTCTGCTAATGTAGCTCTTTTCCTGGAAACCTGTAACAATGGCTGCATGAGACACAATGCGGTTTCTTTTTACCTGCTAAATAAACAGGATTAACATGACCTCTTGGTTCATTTATATTGTCAAATTTTGCTGTTATGACTCTTTGATGCCAGTAGGGGACAGTGTATTCCTAAAACACCAGATAAAAAGTGTTGTTTCCCTTTAAATGTCTTATATTCTGTCTTGTTTGAATATTTCTCAGCTATCTAAATAAACAAATATTGTTTACAGCCTGCTTGGAGATTTTTTTATTTATTTTTTGACAAAGTAGATTTGAGGAAAAAAAATACCTGAGCTGAAAAGGCACCTTTTTTGTTTTTCATACTTTGAAGTTTCTGATTTTTGCCAGTAATCTAACCGTGAAGAACATTGAGCGCAGCGACGAACGCTTCAGGACCACCACGATGCTCTCACACCGACCTGCTGCCAGCTCCACAGTAGGTCATTAGAAAGGAAAAACACGAATTAGCTGAAGAATTGAAGAACTTTTTCTCTTTAAAATGTGTTGAAGAAATGTACAGCTTATGTACTGTTGTACATAAATGGTTCATTTGTGTTTCAAAGTCCCAATCACATCTGGAAGAGTTAAAATTCATTAAGCAGCCCTCATTTTCAAAACCCAGCACGTCTGCCATTTTGGCTATCAGCAATTTCTTTAAACCAAAAGCAGACATTGTACGGTTAAACTTCGAACTGTAAACGTGCATCTTTGTTTCAATCTGTTCTACGAATCGAAGATTGTTCACTTGCTTTGCGAACAGTGGTAACATGTAGTGAAGGGCTTGAGGGCCACAACAGACTGAGGGCCCTCAAATGAAGTGAATCTATATCTTACAGAGTTCTCTGACAGCTAAATGAGACGAGTGACTGTGTAGCCAGTCAATTTTAATGTACAACTATAAGTATAGTTATTGCTCATCTGAAAAGGTTTCATGTCATAGATCTTGTGGTTAATGTAAATATAAGAATACATAGTCATGAAATGTATATATATTTTTAACATAAATTAATTTCTAAGCTCACTTTGCAACATTTAGCTTAAGTCTCCGTCCTGACATGAAATATGTTTGTATTTAATCCCATAAATGTCGATGGAGAGTCAGCAGGCCACAGGCGAACTGACAGCAACCAGGGCGAAGAGTCTGTTCACTGGAGAAAAACCACTGGATTTATGTAAGGTAATAAATGTCCTTATGTTTTATTCTCATCTTAATTCACACCTAATCGTTTCCTGATAACCAGCCAAGTTCCTTTAAGAATGGGATATTTATTTTTAGCACGTTGTTAGTGGGAGCTGGGTGGAAGTGGAGCACAGTGAGTTTTAGAGTTTTAATAGTTTTCAACCATGTTGTGTGTGAATGTAAAAGAAACAAAATGAGGGCTGTTATCAGAGTTTAGGGTTTTATTGGATTATTAGCGCACGTCCGTTCCGCTGCAACATCAGTGCATTTCACAAATCAGCAAGACAGACGACAGGAAGTCCACAAGAGTGACTCCTTTCACTCCCAAACTCTGACTCTTAAAGGAAAATAGAAACTCAAAACATGAGAACAGAGCAGACATCAGTGCATCGTTCAGGTTAACCACTGGTGGGAAACAACCGGCTCCCCCTGGAGGAGGGACGACTCCTCCCTAAGGCACCAGGACTGCAGGTGGGGTGGGGGGGTAGCTTATCGATGGCCGAGTGGACTGATCCCGCCTGGAACCAGACCGGGGTCACTGGGACGGGTTCTTCACACAGAACCAGAACCGTTCCAGCTCCACAGGGAGGAGGGAACAAACAGAACCGCTTTAAAACCAAGAGGAGAGCCATGCAGGAGAACCCGGAACAGCTGCTCTACTGGCTGGGCAGGGCCGGAGCTAGAGCCACCTGGAGCTGGGGGGCCAACACCCAGCAAGACCAGCAGCTACAGGAACCACATGGGGCCCCACAGTTACAGGATAAACTGTGAGGCATTTATTAGCCGTTAATAAACATGGAATGGTTCATAAAAATGTAAAAATTAGCATGCTTAAAGCAACGTTAACTCCTTAATAACCATTTATTACCTGTTTATAAGCACTAAACATGTAATAAATGATTTAAAACTTGCAATATCCAGGCAGTTTGAGTAAAGTGACTTTTTACATGTTTAGATGGATTTACTTATTAAAATGTAGTTAAACGAAAGAAAAACAAAATTCTGCACTTTATTGGAAAAAAAAACACACCACTTAAAGACAAAGAACAAATTAATGTGAATACAGTGAAGAAGGCCAAAACTTATCATTCCAGCATATATGTATATACATATAGATGAATAATATCTCTTATTATTTTTTGGGGGGGCAAATACTTTCAATTTCTTGGACCAGTTTAGATCTGTGGGATTTTGGAGCAGTTTTCCTGTGACGTTCGTCCTGATTGGTTGAGCTGCTGGTCTAGAGCAATCGCAGCACGTCGCTCGCCCCTTTCTCTCTCCTCAAACAAACGCCCCTCTTAAACCAAAGTGCAGCTGAAGGTGGAGAAAAGAAGCAAACCAAGCAGATCCCAACCCTCCAAACCGTCTTAAGGCTGTTAGTACCTGTACAAGAACACGTCGAGATATAAAAACGAGCAGCGGGGCGGCAGCTCGTCCTCCGAGGCTTCGAGCGCCACCTGATTGGCCGCCGGTTGCCAGAGTGCCCCGCCTTCATCCCAACTGTGTGCAACTCACTCACATTCAGCCACCTGGACTTAAAGACAGGAAACGTAGGACTTTGAATTCTTCCAGAGAGGCTTGCTGTAGGCCCAGCCTTCACCCTGCAGAGAGAAACAGGAAGTAGTTTGGTCCCTGCTGCTAGGCGACAGGAAGGGCCGGCTATGATGGACGCTCACCTCCCGGTCAAAGTATCTGGTCCTCCACGGCGTCTCGGTCTCGGCCCGCTGGCGCTCCTCGGCCCGCTGCCGCTCCTCCAGGACCCTCTTGTGTTCGGTGGCTTTATCGATGTCCTTCTGCCGCAGCGCCTCCGTCACGTGCTGCCACAGCCGCCTGCAACACGAGTTCACCTCGTTGGACAACGGACATCGCCAACATGGACGCTTCCCGCCAGAACGCAGCCCACCTGGACTCTGTGGGCGCTTGCTTCTCTATGGGCCGGACCCGCTTCCTGGTGACGGGCAGCTTGGTGACGTCCACCACCTTGGTCTCTCCGCTGGTGTAGCTGAACTCCAGCACGCCGTTCCACTCGCCCTGAACCCGACACACCACCGCGTTGGTGGAGTTGTGCTTCACCTCTGCCGTTACCCTGAACACCAACAACAACGTTTAGCAGGAGCTAACGCTAAAGTGCTGTACCGACTCCATATTTAGCAAAGCTAACACTAAAGCTGTATTTAGTGGAAGCTGATAGAATTTGAATGGAAGTTTGACTATCTACCCTTGACAGACTTCAATACTCAAGCAAAAATTTAATTGACATAATTTACATGTTCAGTAATGTCCATATTGTGTTTGTTGTCCATGCTTTATTTTCTTAATAGTTGATAACAAAAACTTTGACAGTTTATCAAACAGCCACCTAAATTAGCGTTTCAGAATCTATCTGAAAACGTTTAGCACACTTGGCTTCCCCAAAACGAAAAATTAGCCCTGCTATTGGTGTATTAGTGGAAGTGTTTCCACCACTGATAATAAATCAGTTAGTAACACTGTAAATGTGTAAGTAATACACATTTACAAACACTTAAGGTGGATTTTAGGGCATTTATTGGTTTCCAGTGAGTGGTTTGGTTTGGTTCTTTATTCAGAAGAGTGTTTCCACCTCCAGTTGGACTCTCAGTCTGTCATGCTAACTGGACAGACCAGTCGTTTTTCTATCTGCCAATCAATGGATGGTGTTGTGTGACGCCAGTATCTCTACCTTAACCATATCTTTTAATGGAGCTGCAGCTGAAGGGAGGATTAGCTGGTGGTTTCCATGGCGCCCGGCGGTACGTACTTGTGTAACTTTCCGCCGTAGAAGGGCTTGGTCTGGAAGGTGATGACGGCCGAGTATCCGGACTTGTTGCAGGCGATGTTGACCTTTCCGCCCAGCTCCACCCAGGGCACGGTGAGGATGGAGCGGGCGTAGGCGCAGGGCAGCGTGAAGGTGTACTCCTCATCGTGCTCCAGCAGATGCAGGCAACCTGGACAGAGACGTCGTGAATCAGAGCGGACAAATCCTCGAGAGGCGGCGGTGAAACCAGATGCTGAAAATCCAATCCCGCCGGCTCTGATAAGCCTCATTAATTACTCACAGCCGCCGTTAAATATACATCAGCTGCTATCTGTTCTTTCCAGTCTGCATTAAGTACAGAAGAAGCAGCAGATCCCGACAGCCTGATGCCTTCAGGAACCGAGAGCACAGAGCTCATCGAAGCTAAGTTAACGCTAACGCCACAGGCGGATGCGTTCACTGACCTTCTCCGATCATGGACACGCCGATGGACATCCCCATGAACTTGCTCTTGGTCCACACGTGTGTGTTCACACACATCTGCCTCTCCGGACACTCTGCGTAGAAGCCAGACACCGGGGGATGATGGGACACCTGCTCCGCCACAAAGCGCACCTGGTAGGGCTCCGGGGCCTCGGCGGGGGGCTCGGCCTCTCCCTGGAGGGCCTCGGGCCCCCGGGGGACCCTCCAGGAGCAGTGGAAGGTCTCTCCGATGATGGGGTTGTAGGGCTTCTTGGCGATGGCGCCCTTGCGGCCCTCGTGGAACGACGTGAGGTAGTACTCCACGAAGCGGATCATGCGGTCCTCGGGGCTGTTGCCGTCGGTGACGGTGACGAAGAGCTCCGGGTGGGACATGAAGTCTGCATACATCTCCAGCAGGGAGCGCTTCTCCAGGATGAAGGTGGGCAGGACCACCTGGGGGACGGGTTTACACGTCACACCCTCCAAACCGAAAACCTCAACTGACCACAGCACATATTTAGCACCTAGCTGGCAGCTTCTGGTTGCTATGGAGATCCCAGTTTACCTGCCTTCTAAGTAGTGCTTGGCTCATTTAAATCACTTTAATTATGAGTTCTCTTCTTCCCAATATTTAAGAGTAGCTAAGTAAAAAATGACTAAATGCACCAAGTCTAGAAAGTCCCACTACATTCAGTCTGTAAATGTTTTGACTAGCAGCTAGTAGCTTCATCCAATATCAAAGTTAAGAGCATCAATCCTAATTATACCAATAAAAATACTTTTTTTTTGTTAAAACCCCACCAGGAAAATCCTGATCGGAGCGTCTGGAACAAAAGCGGCAGGATTTGATTTGATTGTGAGTTGTGTTACAATCCTGACCCTGACTTTAGATTATTTAGTAAAACTGATTAAACACCAATACATGAGCATGAGAACTGCTGTATGCCTGGTCTCCTGAAGGGGGCAGTGCAGGTCACCTAGTTCAGTTTTAACCAGAAGCTGTAGAGGGAAGCCATCCAGGTGTTAAACCTGGACCTTTTGAAGATTGATGCTTTATTAGCAGAAAAATTAAAGTACCAACAGCTTCCCCTTCTGCTGTCAGGCCGAAACCTGACAGCTCTGTGATTGGTGGACGGGCCGTACCCGGGTCAGGTCCATGCCCAGCTTGAGCTGCGACAGAAGGTGCAGGATGACGCTGCGCTCCTCCTCCACAGCCCCCAGGTCCTCCTCCGTGTCCATGAACGAGTCCTCCACCTCGTCCTCCGGGTCCACCTCCTCCTGCTCCTGCCAGACGAAGCCCAGGGCAAAGTTCAGCGCCTCAGGTCACACAGCTCCTTACAGTAGATATTACAGTAACACTCTGCTGGTTCTGGTCCGTTCTCCATCCAGAACAACTACAATGCCTGCTTTTTACTCAAAATGCAATAAGCTGCTCTTTAAAATAATAAATTAGATAATTTAAGGAGATTTTGACACAGAATAAAATTAATCTCTCGTTTTTAACTTTAGTCAATGTGCAACTTATATTTAGTCATTACTATTAACACTATAAAACCCAGTTTGTTGACTTTAAACAAACTTTTTATTATTTATGTCTGAGGTTGCTGAATAAAAAGCACCATCTGAATATACCAGCTGCTCCTCACTTTTTTAATCGCCATCGCTCCAATAAGTGGAACTGGGCCGATATTGACAACCAGTATCAGTTATCGGTCATAAAAACATTAATATCTGTGTCCCTTGCACACACAAAATGATCCTAGAAATATTCATTGCTTATTTGTATTTTTATTTATGAATGTTATTAAACCTAAAATTGTTCCCACAGTAGACAAAACTCACAAGTTTCACCACAAATTATTAAGTTTATGACATGATAGAAGTTATTCTGGTTCAAACTGGTGGATTTAAAGGGACTCGCTTATTAAATCTAATTTCTTAACTCTGATTGGTCCACTCCAGGTTGGCCGTATGCTACACTGTTAGCGTCAACACAACCCAAGCTATGCAGGAAATAATCTCGAGTCCTATAGGAACCTCTTGTCTTCTTTGAGATTTTAGATTTTTAATTCATGACTTTTCTTGTGTTTGAAATTAAACCAAAATGCATTTTAAATTTTTTTTTTCTAATATATGAAGACTATTTTCTGTATCCAGAAATAAAACAGTGATGAATTAGAAAGTTTACACTACTTCCTGTTCTCTAACCGAGTTACTTCGTTAGGGAATGTATTCATTACATTAAAAGCAAAAACAATTATATGCAATACAAACATAAATACAAGTCAATAAAATGAAAGGCAGCAGAAAGAAGAAACATTAAAAAAACAGAAATATATGTTTTTTTTAAATTTGCTCTTTCACTTGCTTTTGATTGACTTTTTAATCATTTTGTGTGAAAACCCTTGGAGAAGTCTGGATTTAATGTCTCCTCATTGAAGATGAATTATGACCTGAAATCTATGCATTTCCATAGAAATGAGTGACTTTTTCCACTAAATACAGAAATGTTCCCGTTTTATTTACAGGTATTTTAATGGCCAAACGTCATAATACAAAATCCGTGAGGGATGACGGAGTCCCTGCTCGAAATTCCGTGAAAGACGAAGCCCATTGAAAGGCTGTTTACATCGTTTTAAACTGTGTGACTGTGAGAATGAGTGGGAATAAAAATACCAACAGGTATTTTGTTCCATATAACACAGTAGGAGTGTAACTTCTATGGATTCAAAAGCAAGAACCCCCCCACTTGATGACTTTGTGTTTCTGTGTTTGATATGATGTGAAGCACTTTGAAATGCCTTGCTGCTGAAATGTGCTATACAAATACAATTTGATTGATTGATTGATAAATATGTGACTGAAACTAATGATGGCATGTATGAGACACAGAACCGTTATGACCCAGGTAGAGCATCTTACTGATAAAAACTGATCATGTTTGAAGTTTATGAAGTGACATTAAACAATGAAACGTGCAGTGAAGGAAGCCCGTCTCCATGGTAACGGCGTTCTTACCTCAGAGCAGCTGCAGGCGTCGGGGGCGCTGAGCGGCAGGCGTCCCCCCTCCAGTGGGGTGTGGTTGCCCAGCGGACTGCTGCCGTTCTTCAGGACTTCGTCGGCCACTTTGGGCTCCAGCCACTCGATGGTGGGCCCTGTGGAGGCAGGCGAGGGCCCCGCGGCGGGCCCCGCACAGGCATCATTGGCCGAGCTCATGGTGGCACCCCCTCCCCTCCTCACGCCCCCCCCTAGCAGCTCCACCTGCTGCTCTGACCCAATGCGACAGCAGGAGCACTGGGAGTAACGCGGTACTGCCTCAGACCGCGGCTATCACCACAGCGTGGCCCCGCCCACAGGAAGCCTCCTGCTGCACTGATTGGCCGGCTGCTGGCCAGGTAAGGAGATCTGCTGTGAAACTGGGACACATTTAGCTGAGGCAGAGTGGCGGCGAGCGGGTCAGAGCGGATCGGAGCGCTGCTGTGTGGGCTGCTGCAGCCTCAGAACGCCGCTCGGCCTGCTCTACCTGCTCCACCTGCTCCACCTGCCCCAACAGGTGAATATTTAACAGGTGCAGATCTAATTACCTGTCCAGACGGCCAGCTGCTCCGGTTCCCATCAATAATGCAGCATAATTCCAGTCACTCACCTCCCAGGGCGGCCCGCTGCCGCGCCACCTGCTGCAGCTGCAGGATGTGCAGGCACTCGCTCAGGCAGCTCATGGTGGCCATGGAGGTGGCCTTCAGCATCAGCAGGTCCTGGTCAAGGGGGGACAGGCCGGGGCCCGGGGCTGCCGGCAGCCCCTCGATGCTCTGAATCAGGTCCCGGTGCTGGCCCTGGGCCTGGCTCATCATCTGGACACAAACAGAACCACATCTGGGTTAGAGATGAGCCAACATCAGCTCTGATTCTGCTGCTGCAGCCTGCCAGGATGGCAGCAGTGCAGCAGCTCCCCCTGCTGGACACACAGCGAACCACCACTCACCTCTGAATATTTCATGATTTAAGACAATACAGCTAATTACACATCAGCAGGAAATCACACTTTGCCCTCCCTTCTACAGCAGGGGGCACCAAAGTGCAGCCCAGGGGCCTCTTGTGGCCCTTGCACTGATTTTTTTGTGGTCCCCAACTGCAGTTCAAGAATAGTAACAATTTCTTACAATGGAAACATAAAGTATTTGTAGTTTTACAACCAAACGTTGTAAGTAGAATGACGTCTATCTAGAATAGTCAATTTTGCAGCATCCAAATCAACTTTGATTTAATTTATTAAACTTCGCTAAATATGTTTAAAAGGAAAGTGACCCGATTCCTGTTTTTATAACAGGATACGTTTGAATATTCTAAACACTTGCCATATATAAAGTGGATTTGAAGACTAGATGCCTTTCTTTTTCTTATAATACAGCAAATGTGGCTCTGGATCTAGGGGGAATGACATCACTTTTCTTCCAAAAAACTAAACTAAACAAAAAAACAGACCCAACTGGGTCTGGATCAGCCTGTCTGCTGATTCAGCATGATTCAGAAACCGAACCAGTTACAGACAGACGGGTGTCGGCCATGTTGGGGTGTGTGTCGTACCTCCCTGGCGTCCAGCAGGTGGTCGGGCATCAGGGACTTCCTGCTGGAGTAGACGGAGCCCTTGTGGTTTTGCGTCCAGCCGAACAGGGCCGAGGTGCTCTGACTGGGCCGCCGCAGAGACATCGGCGAGCTGGCGCTGCTCTGGGACGCCACAGAGTACCTACGGCTGGGTGCGGGGTTGCTCTGGGAGACGAGACACACATGACGAGATGGTCCAGAGCCGGTCTGGGTCAGAACGAGAACCAGGCGGGGCCTTTCCTACCTTGCCCAGGGCCTCGGTGTGGTGCTGAGTGCAGATCTGCAGCCGGCTCACCCAGTGCTGCCTCTCCTTGGCGTCACTGGCTACACACACACACACACAGAGGAGAGAGAATCATCGATCCTGCGCCTCACCGGCTGCACATAATGGACCTGCTGCAGATCAATACCAGCAGCTGGATGATGGTGATGATGGTGGACTCACCTCGCAGCTTGTACTGTTCTCCACTGATGGCGTTCACGGTGAAGGTGTGGGAGTCCTCGTCGCTGGGGGAGATGACGGCCCCGGCCAGCGGCAGGCTGCCCCGGGGCTTCTGGGAGCGGGACTGCTCGTTCACAAAGTACTCCAACAGACCCGCCTCGTTGTTCAGGACAAAGAACCTGGAGGAGCAGCCTGTCAGTGACCAGAACACCCGGTTTAAAGCGCAAGCGCCAGGTAACAACTCACCTGTACTGCCAGCCTGTCACCAGGTTGGTGTACTTCATCAGATAGCCGTCAATGTTCTCCATGTGATCGCTTCGGACAGACAGAAATGTTTAGGTCAACACAGATTGATGATCAGCGGCTACTGACAGTCAGCGCGCAGGGCAAAGTCCGCCACCTTCACTCAGGTGAGTCAGGTTGGCAGGTAAACAGAGCAAAAGCACCCACCTGTACTGCCAGCTCTTCCCGCCCGCTCTCCCCGAACTGGGGGTTCTGTTCGGGGGAAATGCATCCACTTTCCCCTCGTTCTCCGCGACCCGAACCGCCGCAGTTTCCCCCTGCATGGTCACAAGGCAGAGCCCTTGCCTCCGTCAGCCCTGCTCCTCCTGCGGCGGCGGAGGCTAGAACTTCTGATGCTAAGCTGAGATTTGATCACCCAGCTCGAGCTTCTGGGTTCTAATTTCGCCCCACTCCAGGAAAAGTTGTCACCCGCCTCTGGGAAAACCGGCTTGGAGCCCTCCTTCGGACAGTTAGGGGACTACGGCTAAGGAAACATAATTAAACCATGTAGCTGGACAGCCTCTGCTAGCTGCTGCTCTTTACTGCCTCGGCAGGAACGCGATTGTCACGTGACTGTTTGATGGGAGCGCATTTCCGGTTTGGATTTAAAGAAATAAAACAATAAGAAAAATGAACAACCAAAACCCGCTGCTAATGTTACAAAATAAAATGTTTTCCAATGTACAAATCGTATGAAGTACATTCAGAGTACTTCAATTTGCCCCTAAGAACGCTCACTCGGCTAAGTTTCTACAAAATAGATCGTTTGTAAAACAGATGTTACACTGATCAAGTTTCAAACCCCCAAATTTTCGCAATTCTTAGGATAAATGTCGTCATACAATTTGCTAACTGAACTTATTTATCACCTCATTAATGTAACTTATTTCCACTGTAAAGAAATGTACAGTATTTGACCAAATTGCATCACAATGATTGATGTTGAAATATCTGTCTTACACCAAACTGATATTAAAAATAAGTCTTATATTGCTAAGATTAAGTAGTTTTATTTATTTTCTAGAAATAAAGCAATTGCTGCTTTTCCTTAATATTAGAATTTTTACTTTTTTAATTTAATTTGATTATTCTCGCATTCTTAAAACCATTTACACCATTATTTTGAAAGTCTCACAAACCGGAAGACTAACCATTCAGAGTTCTGCTCCATAGTAGACGTTATGATTAGCGGTATCCCAATTATTTAGTGGTTATTTATCAATCGGCGCCCTCTAAAACATCATTGCAGCTTACATGCTGGGGTATTTTATTTTTTACGCACCCAACGCCGTATTCGGCCGCATTATTATCGTCGTTAAACGTAATTTAAGCCTTTTATGTGGAGCTGAAATGAGGAAGTTTGTGGAAATCCTTTGAGATTAGCAGGTTTGTGCTCCACGCAACACTTCAGGTTGCTGAAAGTCCACGGGAGGAAGTGGGAGGCGGAACCGTGGCGAGCTCAGGGTGGAGCGGGTGTCTTTTAGCAGCAACGGGGCGGATAAGGAAGTTCCACTGGCGAGTGGAGAACAACACATACTTCAGTCTGGCAAAGCGTTTATCCAGTTTCAACATGCCTGCTCAGAAAGTCTGCATCGTTGGATCTGGAAACTGGTGACTTTACTCTATATTCATGTTTTTTGCTTCATGGCTTCTTTATGTTGCGGTCAGCGTTGAACTAAATTTGAATTAGGCAGATTCAAACCTGTTGGGTTAATATAATCTGATTGTCTCTACTTTGTGTCAATCCGTGGATTTAAATGTCCTCTTCTTTTAAATGTGCAAATAAACCATTAGCATCAAAGCTTTACCAAAATAATGTCCTGTGATTGGCTGGAGTCCTCCATCCTGAACTTGTGGCTCTTCCTCCAGGGGATCCTCCATCGCCAAGATCATCGGCCACAATGTGAAGGCGTCCAACCGCTTCAACCCCATGGTGAACATGTGGGTCTACGAGGAGATGGTCGACGGCAGGAAGCTCACCGAGATCATCAACACCGAGCACGAAAACGTCAAATACCTGCCGGGACACAAGCTGCCCAAGAACGTGGTAGGGTGTTGCTGTTTCCCAGAATTTATCCTCCACAGTCCTGTCCCTACAGGAGCAGGAATGTCCCTGGAAAGACTTTATCTGTCTTGGTTCTGGGGAGCGGAGCAGTACTCACTGGGAAAGATCAAAGTGTGGCTTTCAAGCACCATCATGCTCACCATCCATAGATGGAATTATTAAAAAATCATTAATTTCTCCCAATTATTCAGCTTCCAACCCTTATCTACCTAGTAACAGGACAGGTGTCCAACCTGAACGTGTCCGGTCCACCGGGTCTGACCGTTTGCCTCGGCTGCAACTCAGTGAAGGTGCAAGTTGCTAAGTGTTGCACACTTAATAATTGATCAGTCTGCTTTTGTACTGTACTTGTAACCAGGTACAGTGGGCCCCCGACTAGTCACAGCTCAGTTTTTGCAGATTTTTCCGCGGGAACGTAACTTTCAGTTATTCATAGTAAATTTGCCAATTCGTGGATTTTGTTTTTCGGATCTGTAATATTTCAGACAAAATGCAGCTTGGGAAGCTGAGATATCTAAGAGTGATTCTACTAGACACGTTGGCGTTTTGCACGGCAGCCAATCCGGGAGTGTGATTTCTTTTCCTTGGCACTGATTGGCTGTAAGGCTGCAGCTAATGTTTATTTGACTAATTGCTTAGTCTGATGATTAATTGGGTAATCAGAATAAAAAATTAAAAAAAACATGCACATTGTGCAGCTTTTTCATTGAGGCTTTTTTATATAATGTTAGAAATACACTAAAAGATGCACATAAAGAAGTTTCTTTGTCAAATGAGAAAATAAACATTTTTGCCTTAATTTCAATAAGAGCATTTCTGTGATGAATGCTTGATCTGTAGCAAAGGCATAGTTATGGTTTCATTGCTGAAATAAAAATGAAAAGTCAGTTTGTTGCGAAATCTTAAAAAATGCAGAATGAAGCATAAATTTGAGCTTTGAAGTTTTTTTGAAAGTGATAAAATCCCGTCTCGTTCTTGTGGAATCAGTGTTGCGTCTCGTGTCGTGAGTTTTGGGTATGGCCATAGCCTGGTCAACATTTTTGAGACTTCAGTCTGGGTGGTGTGGTCTCTAGTGACGGAGGTTGCCGTGTTTCCAGGTGGCTGTTCCTAGCGTCACCGAAGCCATGAAGGGAGCCAGTATCCTGGTCTTCGTCATCCCTCACCAGTTCATCAGTAGACTCTGCGACGAGATGAAGCCTCACATGACGGAGGGAGCCATCGGGATTTCCCTCATCAAGGTGGGGTTGTGGTGTTGGAGGAGTTGGCTGCAGAGGGTTTCGCTGCTGAACGCTGTGCTGCTCTGCAGGGAATCGACGAGGGTCCGGATGGCCTGAAGCTCATCTCCGACATCATCAGGGAGAAGCTGCAGATCGACGTCAGCGTGCTGATGGGGGCCAACATCGCCAACGAGGTGGCCGACGAAAAGTTCTGCGAAACCACCATTGGTCTGCTCTCATTCTGGTTCAAATGGGGAAAGTGCTGATGTTAGCGGCCCACAGGATGACTTCCAGTTTCAGAGTCTGACTCATGTTTCCGCTTCCATGAAGGGGCGAAGAACGCGGCGCAGGGCCAGCTGCTCAAGGAGCTGCTGCAGACGCCCAACTTCCGCATCACCGTGGTTCCTGAGAGCGACACGGTGGAGCTGTGTGGCGCCTTAAAGGTACACACACGTGTCAGCGCATACCTTAACTTAACTTCCGCCTGTTTCCAGCTTAACCAGCTGTTCTCTGACCCTCTCTATACCCATCCCAGAACATCGTGGCGGTGGGCGCCGGCTTCTGCGACGGCCTCGGGTTCGGCGACAACACCAAGGCGGCGGTGATCCGGCTGGGCCTGATGGAGATGGTGGCGTTTGCCAAGATGTTCTGCAAGGGCAACGTGAGCTCTGGCACCTTCCTGGAGAGCTGCGGCGTGGCCGACCTCATCACCACTTGCTACGGCGGGCGGAACCGCCGCGTCGCCGAGGCCTTCGTCAAAACCTCCAAAGTGAGTCAGACGCAGGAAGTGCATCACAATGTTTCCCCTTCCTCACTTAATGGAGTTGAAATGAGCTAGCTGCCAGGCATCATGGAGCGTTGTGTTTTCCTGTGCAGTCCATCGCTGAGCTGGAGGCCGAGATGCTGAACGGCCAGAAGCTGCAGGGTCCACAGACCTCAGCCGAGGTCTACAAGATCCTTCAAAATCGAGGCATAGTTAAGAAGTAAGTTCCCCACCACATACTGCAGCTCTAGTACCTAGGTTTATACATAGGTAGTATTAAAATTACATGCCCACTGTTTGGTCTTCTCGTCCAACATCACTGTCTGACCTCACAAATGGATATCTGTAAAAATGGTCCGAAATTTCCTGTAAGACTCTTTTAAACCTTGTGGGATGACACAGTAGAAGCTGTTAGTTACATTATGTTAAAACCTGTTAATAAGCTTATTTTGTTTCCCTCATGTGTGTTCATAATGCACGCTTTGTGTTTTCTATCACTAATGCTGTAAAATGTTTGTGTCCAACAGGTTTCCTTTGTTTGTTGCCGTCTACCAGATTTGCTATGAAGGGAAGGAGGTGAAGGAGTTCATCACCTGTCTGCAGAACCACCCTGAGCACATGTAGCCTCCAACTGGCTGCAACCTCAACCTCCCACCACTAGAGGGTGGCAGAGATCCACAAGATAAGCGCACAACATAGTAGACAACCTGGCACGTGAAAACTGTTTAACCTTGGCTTGCAGTGTGTGTATGTGTTGTTTTTTTTTAATTTTTCTAATTGTTATTTTTACTATTACACTTTGTGGGAACAATCATTACTACAAACTTTTCTTTTCATGTTTTAATGGGTCCAAATCCACCATTTAGACGCGAGAGCGCCCGAAGTGTCTTCACTTTTTTACTTTTATATATCACTACACCATGTACATCCCTGATCTCAGAAAATCAACAACGGGTGTTATTTTTTTATTTTCATGCGAAGTGTTTGACTTATTAAAATTGGTTTCCGAGAAGCTGTGAAGTCTTTGTTGTCTTTGTGTGGAAAACATATCGGCTTTTAAGCGTTATGGCAGGAAAATCACACTATTTAAATCTACATTGTACATGTTAGAAATTTGCGTTCTCACATTGTACTGGCAAATCCATGATGGACCAATCACTTGACTTTACATGTGGATTTTCGGTTTTGCTTGTTAGATTCCAAAGCGGGCAGAAAATGATTCCCATTTAAACAGCTGTAACTATGAAAAGCCGATTAAGCAACAAACTTGTTTCTTTGTCCCATCATGCAGACCAGAAAAACATTTGGGATTCCCCTTGTGCTTTGACCTTTTTGCGATTTTTCCATTTTGGAATCTGATTTCTAACAATCACTTGTGTTGGTACATCATTTTTAACAGGAAATACCAAAAAAGCCTCCAGTTTTGAGGGTTGATAAAAGAGCTAACAAAGTGTTTACCTAAAAGCTAACATTGTAGCAGGTTAGTGCTAATATCAAATATACAAATACACTTTGAGTGAAAAATACACTTATTTTTCATTCAAACAATTGGTCTATTCAGAGCTAAACAGCATAGCAACTTCCCTCATCAGCAAATGTAGTCGTAAACATAATTAGGTCAAATTAAAATTATGAAATCAAGTGTACATTAGCACCATTTGAAATAGCTACAACTAATTATTGCAACTGATAGCATATCAGGTCTAAAGAGGTGTAATAAGAAAAGTAAGTTTTCTTTGAAGGCTTTGTCAGCTCTATTGGTCTTTATTTGACAGTTTTCAGACACGACAGAGGGAAGACACGTCAGACTTAGTTATTTTTCGGTTATTTTATGTTTCCACGTACTGTTAGTCACCTGGATGCTACCGGCCATGTTTTAAGCCGACAGCCTGCAATGTGAATTTACAAACACTAGGTGGCACTGCTCTCCTTACTTAGCCAGACCTAAGTTAAAAAAATGTCTTCTCGAAGAAGAAAGCGCAGCGCGGCGCAGCTGTGTTTGGTTCTTCCGGTCAGAAGTTGTCGAAAAACGTATCTAAAATACTTATATGTAGCAATTTACAAAGAACAGGAGACAAAGTGATTAAAGCTTCCTGCAGGTCAGGTGAGCATGGTTGATCCCAGCTGTTTAAATGAAGCTCAATGATAAAATAGTAATATGCTTTTAAGTAAAAATGCGTGTTGGCATTACGATAGTTTTTAATTTTCCTTACATTCTGCTTGAAGTTGCAAGTTTGCTTTAAAAACAAAATCCTTGTTTTCTGAGGCCAACAGTAACTGAAACAATTTGTGGGGGGAAAAAAAAAAAAATGTGTTAATGAAATCCCTCTTTTGCATCTAAATAACATCTTGTTCAGGTGGATGAAATAAGAAATATTGCGCAATGACGTCACAATTGACACATGACGTAAGCTCAGCACTCAGGTGGAGCTGTCCCGCATTCTGGAGAATGAGGAACTTTTTCATTATAACGAGATAGATTCTTGTGTTAATCAGATATAAACCTAATAATTGTAGCAAGTTTTACGTAATGAAGAGCTTTATAACTGATTAAAATATGTTTGAGGACCTATTTAGTCAATTATGATGACCCCTGCAGTCAGTCAACCCTTCATTGTCTTCCATTGAACGGCTCTATGAGGCAGATCCCCGTTTCCCTCACCGCTGGCTAACTGTCTCCCCTCTGTGTGGCTGTCTGCAGGCTGAAAGGCCTCCACGGCGACCCACAATGCACCGGGATGGCCCGGCCCGTGTTCCCGTGGGAGAGCCGGGTTCTGCGGGCTCCTCGGTAACGCCACGGCTCCTCTCATCTGAACAGGAACTGTCATCAGGCGGGTCAGAGGCAGCCCGAGAGCCCACAAGCTTCTGTTTCAAAGACGGCGTCCACCTTCAGATGGGACCGGGCTTGAAAGAGGAGCTTAATCACCACGGTAACCTGTCTGTTGGACACACACATGCAGGACAAGGAGGCCTTTTGGATGGGAAAGGCTGTAGATGTGCTCCCCTCCCTTGTTGTTAGCCCCAAACTCAACGTTTCTCCACTGTCAGCCTCATCAAGAAAAAAAAAAAGAAGAAATTTCTATATTTACTTTGAGTTAGTCGATCTCCACCGACACACGTCTGTCAAAGTGGCTAAATCTGGCTGATCATTAACCCGTCGTGTGTGTTATATGTGACGCGGCGAAATATAAAAACGGCAACTTGTGGTTTTGGCGGAACGCCGGCTATGAAGGGAGCCACTTTCTGTGGAAGGGAAAAAGTTCACATGAAAGCTGCTGACGAGGAGAAGAAACATTTAGCTGCTTTACATCCAGAGGACTTAAATCCATCCGTCCATTTGTGTGTCATGAATGTAATTTGCTCTCTAAAAATTACCCACGATGAAACGTTGAAAACTCCCAAAAATTCTGACGTTTTTCTCTTGCTTGCGGATGATTTGTTACCCAAAACCAACTGAAGACCCCCGTTTAGCACACCCTACGTTGGGTCCAGATGGGATTTGTGAGCCAGGCTTTATTCACAGTTGGCTTCTCACACCTGTGTCTCCACGGATAAACGTCTCGGCGGCGAATCCCCGGAGAAACCGAAGGGTGCTGATGATTATTTAAAGATCTGGGCCAGCGCGGGTCAGAGCGACACGCTTTCACACCTTCGCATTTCTGAAGCCGCGAGGCGCTGCGAGGCGGCGCCGAGTTCCCCGGCGTCAAAACAGAACAACGAGGAATCAGAAGGGGGGTTTGGAAAATCAGCAATAAATAATCTCGACAAAAGCATCCACCTTTCACTGTGATCTTTTCCACTTTAAAACTCTGTTTAATATCACTAAAAATGATTGTTTGTCGTTAAAGTGGAGATTTGAGATTCTGTATTTGTGTTTGCATGAGTTTATAAGAAAATGGAGATTTAGGATCCTGTGCATTAGAGTATATCCACATACTCACTTTGACACAATTCTCAAACAACATCTAGTTTTATTAATTTTATTTCCTAATACAATGTTTAATAGTAGTTCAGCCTATATATCAAATATGATGCCGTATTAGGGCCTTTGTACTTAAGGGGGGAATAAAAGGAGCAAGTTTCTGTCCAAAAATGGAGAAAAGTTTAGATTAATTTCAGAAATCTTCTAGAAAAAAATCTGGAAATTCCTGAGCTCCAAAAGTCTAAAATTTGCAAGAAGGAAACTCAGGAAATTTCAGAATAATTTCATGTATTTTCTAAAAAAAAAAACATTGAAATTTTTTGAGTTTGTAGAGTTGAACATTTTTGACTCTCAGAAAAATAATCTCAAAATTTCTGATTGTTTTCTTCCAAATGTACAACGTTTTGAGCTCAGAGAATTCCCCAGTTCTTTGTTAAAGACAATTTCTCAGACTAATCTCAAAATTTCAGAGTTTTTGAGTGAAAACGTACTCCTCTTTTTTTTCCTACCTAAAATGGCTCTAGTACGCCGTCGCAGTAAACACAAATGAACCTCGTGTTCTTCTCGGAAACCGATCCGTTGTGTTTGATCGTATTATTTTTCCAGAGAGCGCAGTGGAAATGTTAAGTTCCCATAAAACCCAGCAAGGCCTGAGTCCGTAGAAAACTGAAACTGTGAATCAAGTTCTCCAACGAGAACAGTAACTGAAAAAAAACCAAAAACGAATTTATCTCCTGGGTGTAAAACATTCCTGACATGTCAAAGAGCTGATGTGGTCCGAGCCGGATGACGCCTCCTCCGTCTGGATCTCCTTCGCTCCGTCTCTCCGAGTCGCTGACATCAGCGTCTCTCTGATTTGTGGAAGCTGAGATCTTCTTCGTGCGATGCGTCCGCGCCTCTCTCGGGCCTCCGCTCCTATAAAGCCGCTTCCTGCGCGCTCTGAGGCGCAGAACCAGCAGCGGTACCTGCTCCCCACTCCGGCCGCAAATAACACGGTGATGGAGGAACAGAGCCACTTCCTGCACAGATCCTCCAGGGGAATCCAAACCATACGCCTCTGCCGCCGTTTCTTGTCTTGTGGCTTCGACATGTTTGTTATGCAAATTAGCATCGGGGCCACTTTGATCACGTCTGAAGATCGTACTTGTTTTCTCCGTATATATCAAATCACGTTCTGTGCTGACAGAGCCGCCGCACATCTGGACCTCTGGGAGCGCCTGGTGCTTTCATTACCACAGTTTGTAGTGGTTTCCATTTCTCAGCATTCCTGCTGATGACGAAACGTGGAGCTGAAGGGACCGCAGCAAACTGGACGGCTTAATGGTCAGTCTGGTGTTCATGGCAGGATGATCGAAACATGGCTGAAAGAAGAATATGCTTCTATGTCTGATTCAAATTATCTACAAATGTATCATTTAGTTCAAATCAGTTACATTTAGGTCCATTCAACACAAATTGTACATCAAATTTATGCTTTTTTTTAAATGACAAAATATTAGCTAGCTCTTCATGCTCCTCTTTGACCCCGGGCCTGACAGCAGCTCGTTTTGATGCCGTCTCTCTAACTGCAGACGAGTGTTTCGTCCGTCGTTCGGCCATTTTTGCAGTTTGGTAGCAGAGTTACAATTCTCCAAAATCAAATCAAAAATCAAATTTTATTTGTATAGCACATTTCAGCAGCAAGGCATTTCAAAGTGCTTTACACCATATCAAACACAAAGTCATGCAACATAGAATCAACAATCAAAACACGACATTAAGTCAGGTTCCATCAATAAATTTGTAATTGATTACGTTTCAAATACAATCCTAAACAGGTGGGTTTTCAGTCGAGATTTAAAGGAAGTCAGTGTTTCAGCTGTTTTACAGTTTTCTGGAAGTTTGTTCCAAATTTGTGGTGCATAGATGCTGAAAGCTGCTTCTCCTCGTTTGGTTCTGGTTCTGGGGATGCAGAGCAGAACCAGAACCGGAAGACCTGAGAGGTCTGGAAGGTTGATACAACAACAGCAGATCTTTAATGTATTGTGGTGCTAAGCCGTTCAGTGATTTGTAAACTAACAACAGTATTTTAAAGTCTATTCTTTGAGCTACAGGGAGCCAGTGGAGGGACTTTAAAACTGGTGTTATGTGCTCTATCCTCCATCTCCAGCTGCGCAGAAACTTTTCATTCCCAAACTGATTAAAAGACACCAACAATGGAGGATTTGTCCGTCCAGCCACGTTGGAGCCAGAAAACGCTGCGACATAAACGAACACGTCTTCAAACAAGGCCTCAACATAGTTAGTTAGCAAGTTAGCTAATGCTAGTACCAAGAACGTCACTGAGAGCATTTGGTTTACGTGTTTCCCAACACAAAACCAACAGAAATGATGCCAAACTATTCACTATGACTGAAGTAATACAGTTTTGTCCTCAAGGAGCTAACAGCTAGCCGACTGCGCCAGCTGCTAGCAAAACAACAGCCGATTAGCTAGTTAGCTGACCACGACCTTGTTTGGCAGCTCTGCAACAATTAACATGACCTATTAGTTAAAAAAATTGTTATGAGGAATAGAGAAACCTGAACGGATTGAAAAATATGATCCACACAACACTGGGAGAGACTGTATTTGAGTTTTCTGCTCTCCTAGAGACTCAAAGTACACAACAAAATAAAAAAATATAATTATTTGCAGACTAAAGAGGTGTATTTTATATGATACATCCCCTTTAGAGGTTGAAAAATAAAACAGCATTTATATGAACATTTATGCACTCTTATCTCCAACATATAACGTGTTTAAATTTAGATAGTTAGACCTAATAAGGAGCTGATAATGGTATAATTTCTGTTGAACCTTTCCTGCAGGGTTCTGACCTCTCAGAGCCTGTTGGATGGATAGGTCCGGGTCAAGATGCTTGTTCTGGACCGTTAGCCATTCCTGCCCCACTGGCACCAAACGCAGCTCACGCACAATGAGAAACTTCAGTCTGCGGCTAGATTGTGACGTAAGGATGGTAGAAATCTGGTTGTCTGGAGCTGATGAGAGTAAATGGAGGGGAGATAATTGAAACCAGGGTGTAGTTTGGGATGGAGACCGAGAATCTAAGTAATGTTTCTGATAAGAGGAGCGTATGCTCACAAGATGTGAATTATTGTCCTGCTGTTCAAAGGTAGCAAACCATGCCAAGGACCTTTAAAGCGACGGTCCCTGTGGTTACCATATGGAAGATATCAGCACCATTTATTGAGTCAATTAAAGGTCATGCATTCTTTGATTAAATTCGGGTCTTTTTCCATTCCGTCTATTGGATTAAGCGCACAAATCGCAAATCTCCAATCTCACAATCAAAGAACTGAGAGCGAGAGAGAAATTATAGGCCGTCTAATCATTTGTTATTACCCTTTTACTTCTGAATGTTTGATCCCAGTGCCGTTTTTATCCAATTAGCTGCTGACATTCATGTTCAGCTGAACCCTTGTGATGGACCCGTGGCTTTCTTTGTCTATCGGATCCTGTGGCAGATTCTCAGCTTCACTCCAACAAAAACACAATAGACAAGATGTCATTTGCAGACATAAGGAGGAATGCATTAGTGCCACGAAAATTATATGCCCCCTTACAAGATTTCTTTGGTTTTTGTTTTTTATGACCAATTTTTAAGAATTCAACCATACCCAACGGTCAAGGTGGCCCTCTCTTCTTTGCAGAATGGCTTTATGTCAGCCATATTGGAGGGTTTCTGAGCATGACCAGCCTGTTTGGGTTAATGCTACAACATCTTTTGTATCCAAAACCTTAAAAATGGTTCTGTAATCCATTCCAGACTAATAGACTTAGCTTCTCATCAGTTCAGCTTGAATGTCTTTAGCCTGCTTCATGTTGTCAGACAGGTTCTATTGTGGTGATTTTCAGTTATTTTTTACCAGGCTTTATTGTAGTGAAGACCTCCTATTGTGAGACCAAGGAGGTCTTCCTTAGCCACTAAAACATTTAGTGGACTGAAGCTAACTCCAAGATGGGATTTGGTCCCTTTCTTCCTGGATGGATGGCAGTGTGGGGTCCCTACAGAGAGGCTGATGAAAAGCAGAGCTGTTGGTGGCTCTAAAGAGAATTCAGCCTGGCAGTAAAACTGAGAGTCATGTGCCTGCATTTAAAGGGAGCAGAGCCAGAGCTTTGGAGGAAGAGCAGGCTGAGCTAGGAGGCTGGAGGACGTGCCAAGCCCCAGACGCTGCAGGAATGTCAGCTTGAGGAGCAGCAGCTCTTTAGTCCAGTCAGCAGCTCTCACTGAGATGACAGCCTAGCATGAAGCCAACCTGGAACTTCTGACTAAGACATTCTGAACAAGAGTTTTAGAAGAAACCTTCAGTGTTTGATTGTTTTGGAGCTCAGTGCGTGTCAGTCAGCTGGATGAGGCTCGTCTTGAGTGCTGCAGGCATGTGCAGCGCCTCTCAGGTCCTGGCAGTTAGCTAGTAAACACAGGCCTGTCAGCAGCTGCTGCTGATGTAATGAGGAACCTCTCCTCCCCTCCACGCCTCCCTCCCTCTCTGTTTACAAGTTTTACTGGGTGTTGCTGCAGACTTCCAGCCTTGGCAGCGCAGATAGTGGGTTAAAGTGTGTTTGCGTGTGGCTCACCTCCCACCTCATCCCCCCCCCCCCCCACCACCACCACCCGGCTGCAGCACTTCCAGGGAAATTTACAACAGCATGTTTTCAGCTGCCATGAACGGAGAGACCACATCATCATCATGCTGTCTTCCCAACCCAAACACTCCAGAGAGTCTGGGAGCTGCAGAGCTGCTGAGCGGAGCGGAACCGGCCGGCACTCAGTAAGTTTCACTCCCTACTTGTTTCTGTAGCCATGTCGTCATGGTGAATCGCTTTCTGCTGCTCATACGACGCGGGGCATGAGTAGATATGCTTGGAAAAGTTTCAAAAGTTCAACATTTAACATTTTACTCACCATAAAGATGCTGGGGTGTTTCTGTAAGACTAGAAAATCTTCCCTTAAAGCCTGAGTTGTGTTTTTTGGGGTTTTTTTATGCAATTCACTTAAATAATAGAGAAAGAAATAAAAATGTTTTCCCTGCAAAATAAGGAACTTGTTCCCCAAGTATGTGGAGTATGTTCAGATCCAATAGTTGCTTCCAATATTTCACCTATTACAGTTAACATCATACACAAAAATTCAATATGAACACATAAATAGCTGCTTAAAAATATGCACATTTAAAGAAAATATTAAAATATTGTCCTTATGGAAGTGCAGTCCATCTCACTAGATATTAAATTAGTTGAAAAAGTAATGATTCCCACTTTGCTAAATCTGTCGAGACTTTGCTGTAGGACATTTGTTGTGAATTGACACTAAATAAATAAGCTGAACTGATTTAAAGTGAATTGATTGCAAAACTGAAAAATAGATTTAAACTCCTTATTTGTGCACGTCTGCAGTGTTTTAGCTAACTTACTTAAAAGGAAGTTTAAATTATTCCCTTAGACTTAGTCATGTTTCCATTGAAAGACAGATTAAGATTTACATAAGGAATAATAGAAAAAGTTAAATAAAACAACAAGCTCATTCCATTAGTTAGGATATCTAAACGGGGTTTTAGGCAGCCATGCCATTCTTTTACCAGAATAAACAAAAACATGGGAATTTAGTGTAGAAATAGGAGAGACTTTGAGGACGTCCACTTTGTGTGACTTTTATGAAGCATGAAATGTCCTGGTCAGAAAAACTGGAGGTAAAACTACTCAAATCTTTACTCGCGTATTAGCCTTAAATTTGCTAATTAGCCAGCTAATTTACTCAGCATTGTAAAATTAGCAAAAAGTAACTGCATAAAAGAGAGAAGTTGAACTTGCAGAGTTAATCTTGTAAAGACGGGCAAACTATAATTCAAACTATCACAATTGAGCCCAGCATCAGTAAAGCTAGCTCACAAACTAGCCAAGTTTTTTTTTTAAATAATGCTCGCTAGTTAGCTGATTGTAAGAAATTAGCTAGGTAGGTCAAGTTAAGTGAAAGAAGCAAAATGTCTGTCCGTAAAATTGATCTTGACAAGTCTGCTGAATTATCTGCCCAAAAACTAAACTAGCTTCCTACACCTATCGGTGTCCCTTGCAAGCTAGTTAATTTATTAAATGTTGTAAATTGGTAAAAAAAGAAACATAATGCAATAGGTAGTAAAATAAATGTTGCTGGGTAGCTCATAAGCTAAAGGTATCCAAACTGCTTTTTATAAAAAGTTGGCAAAACTCACTCAAGCTTCCCAGAAATAATGCTACTTAGCTAAAGTTTGGTGTTAGCTTCGGCCTTCCAAAAACCGAAAACTGCTAAATTATTTTATTATATAAATAAATAAAAAAAATAAAAAACCCATTACAGAGTGGAAAGGCTTTTGAAAGCATAGTGTAACATTAACAAAAAAGTTTAAACTTATAGGTTAAATGAAAAACTATTAAAAAGATTAGCATGCTGGGTTGTCAGTGTAAACGTGTAATGACTAAATATTTAAATGAGCAGTTAGACAACTAGATATCAAAATTTCAGAAAATACAAACATATTTCATAAAACGAATTGCAATTTGTCTAAAAGACAAAATGGTCTAAAGAAATATTTACTCTTCTATTTGAATTAGGCTTGATAAAAACTACTGCATTTAAACTGTGCTCATATGAAGAAACATTGACTGTTTTGAGTAGTTTTATGTATGTGGGAAAGGCACATAAATGAGTTAAGAATGGATTTTAAAGAGTCCTTTGTGATAAATTAGAATCCAGACAAATTATATTGGTTATGTATTCCCATGTTCCTTAAAGATCAACTTTTGCCATCTAATAATGATGTATTTTTATGAAACAAGCCTGGCTTTGTGTGCATTTCTTAACGAAACAAGAAGTTGAGTGTCTCCTGGCGAAGCGGCCCTAATTTGGTGCTTACACTCTGTTGTTGTGGGTGAAAACAATGAGCCAGCGCTCGGGTTCACATCAAACCCGTGTGTACAATCGTTCTCTGTGGGGGGGCGGCGTGGGGGGGAACTCCAGTGGAAAATATTCACCCACATAAACACACTGTTGTTTCTCAAGCTGTCATCGGTCTGCTGATGAAATGCATGTGTTCGGTGTTCTGGTGAGCTGCCATCGCATGATGCTCACATACCTAGCTAACAGTGGTGGTGGAGGGGTTGTTGTATATTTTGATAATGGCTGGAAACATTCCTCTACCCTCTCTCTCTCTCTCTCGGCCTGCTGGGCATTCTCGCTTGTTTTTCTGGCGTTTTTGTCTAAATCCGGCTCTCTCATGAGAGAGTTCAGCAGAGAGTCACGCTGCCGCCCTGAGGAACACCAGCCTTGGGTGTCCCACAACAGGAAGTTAATCAGATCTGTTTTCAGGATGCATATTAAAGCATCCAGTCTCTGTTTTGTCCATATTTTCCACTCACCTTTGACCCCACCCCTCCTCCCCTCCCTGCCGTTTCACCCCCCAACAGCAGCTCTGGTGACTAAACAAGAGCTGCAGTCACTCAGACAAGTTCACGCGTGTCAGAGAAGGGCATCGTCATGCTAGCGGCTCGTTTCCTTTTGTCTTGTTTGACACAGTTGTAGGTCAAGAGGTGATTAAGGTGTTTGCTTAGCGCAACATCACAGAACCGGTCTATTCAGTCTGCCTTTAGCTGTGGTTGAGAGCAGGTTAGATGCAGGTTATAGAAACTAATAAAGGGCTTAGCTTCGCTGTTTCAACCTTAATTTTAAATGTGCAGCGGCTAACAGCTAGCAGTTCAGGCTTATTTCCATACACACAGTAAGATTTAAGGCGGTTTCTGGCAGATTTATGCCAGCAAATCTTCTCTTGATGCAAACCGGATTTTTCTTCAAACATCTGTCTTTGATTGAGACGACTGACAGACTGAGCTTTATGAATTTATTTTGTTTGCATGGCCTCAGTTTGCGATGCTCCGATAATTAACTGCCGCCTCACCAGAAACTCCTAGCCAGGCTAGAAACAGTCTTGTATACTCCATTGTTGAGCTCAGAGAACAGGTGATTGGATTAAAAGCCTCTTTTTGAAAATGCTATGTAATTTCATTTGTAGAAAAAAAAAAAAAATCAAGATAAGAAAGGATTTTATGAGGTTTTATTTTTAAGCAATAATCGCCTTTGAAAAATTAACATTGAAGTTTGTATTTAATTTTCAGCGTGAGATTATGCTTCCAGTAGAATAGGTGAATATATTTTCAGGATTTTACGCTTTTCGAATATATTTTTAAATAATTGAATTTAATATTAAATCCTATAAAAAAAAGTATTCTCTCTGCTATTATTTGTAAATTAATAATAATAATAATAATAAAAATCTTTCACATAAAACAAGTGGTTGCATAAATATTCCCACCCAGTCAGGATTCGCATCCACACTCTTCCAGCTCTGTCAGGTTGGTGGGGATCAGCTGTGAACGGGTCCGGACTTTGACTAGGCCGCTCTAGTCAATCCATGCTGTTGCCGGATGCTGCGGGTCGTTGTCTGGCTGGAAAGTCAATGATTTCATTGTCATCAATTTGTAGGAATCAGTTTTCATACTATTACTGGATATAAAGCCTTTCCTTTTATACACTATGATTGTCCCAGCGGTGCCAGCTGTACTGTTACACCTACAGAGTCAGGATCAGGATCAGGGGGTTTCCAAACATCCGGTGATTGTGAACCATCTGTGCCGCTCTGTCCGCATCATAAACCTCACGTCAAACATGTGCCTGCTTTCATTTTCTCCTCAGTGAATGGAAAGTAATGGCACCCCTCCCTCCCCTCCTCCTGTGCAACCGGGCGGGGGTGTGACCTCTTTTCACAGGGCAGGGGCACTAAATGAACTGGTTTCTGGGGCTAAAAGGGGGTGCACCAATCAATGTCCAATCTCCCCTTCCGTCCGTGTTCTGCTGCCGCCACTTCCTGGATCTTTTTAGGACGATTGATCGGAAACAATCTCTGAATCCTCCCTGTTCAGACCAGTGAGGCTCCTGCAGGATCCAGCTCCTCTGCCAGTCTCGGCCTGCAGCTGTTTGCTTTAATGCGTGTGCTGCATTATTGCTAAAAGCTTAATGTATAACCCGACTCGCAATGAAAGCTCTTCCAGGCTGCAGGTCAGAGGAGAGTCTTTCTCTGATGTTTCTGTTGCTCAGTCAAATGTTTGGTCGATATGAAGAGGGAGCAAAGTTCACGGCGTCCCCTGGCCTAGCTTTTAGTGAGTGATAATAGCAGCATTTCCATTATAAATGTGCTCAAATCTTTGACTATTTTCTGCTAATGTAAAAAAAAAAAAAAAAAAACCCACACACACAATTTCGCAATTGCTGTTTCCATTAAATAAGAAATTAAATTGAATTCACACGTGAATAATGTTGTTCATGTGGTAAGTCATTAAAAATCATGGATATAAACAGTTGCATCCATTCATAATTTATATTCATAAAATTCATAATTCAGCCATGGTGCTAGTGCTCATCCATCAGCCATCACTGGAGACGTCGGTGTATTACTGAGGCGTTGGAGCGACGAGCCCCGCCTACCTGGAAGTGTCGACGTACGCGCCGTTTTGAAGGAGTTGTAGTTTTACAGAAGAGCTACGGATTCCACACATCGGAATGACGCGTAACTTTTTACTGTCGTCTTCGCCTGCGCTTTGGTCAGTAGTAACGTCCAGCTGTCCGTCATGTGACTCGTGACGTGAAAAATGGGTTTTGATATGGCTGAAAAACCAACTCACCCCCAGCTCAAAATCTTTTTAGCGAAAAGCGCGAGTTTATTCGAAATGGTTCCGTTAAGCGAAGTTATTTTCGTAATTTCAAGTTGCGCAGTTTTATGTTTAGTGGGAACGCAGCGACTGACAGGAATCTCTCACTAAACCGTTAGAGATGTGATGAGTGTTTTAGCTCCTGCTGCTCATGTTGGAGTCCAGATAACAAAATGAAAGAATCAAAACTTCAGGTCTTATAATGAAACTGTAAACCTGTCCAGACAGAGGCAACACTTGAGAGTAGCTCAAATGGGTCAAATGTGATGGAGATGGTTAACTGGTTAGGTATTCCCACCCTGGTGTTCTTGTAATCTCCTGTTTAATCTCCACAATCTGTCCAATCTGAGCGTCACACCTTGATGCTCAGCAAGAGTACACTGGAAGAGTCGATATCTAAAACACCGAGATGTTTTAGACCAGTTCAGTCTGTTTTAATCCAACTCTGGTCCGTCTCTAAAGTGAATTCTGGTCCTACAAATGTCAGTCTGGTTCCGGTTGAAATGAACTCTGGTGCGATTTGAATGCATATGTGAACACCAGCTGGACCGCAACCCGCTCCAAAAGCAGGAAGTGGACTAGAGCGCGTGGCATTCTGGGTAAACAAACGTTCTGGTCTAGCGCTAGCAGGAGAAATGGCTTGTGGTTTTTCGCCAAAGTCAAAAGAAAAATCCTCCAACTGCTAAAATCTGATGCTACTCCATTTTTGTTTCCATCTGGTGAAGAAAGAAGTAGCGCTCAGTGTCTTTTTTTAGAGGTTAACGTGTCGTCTCCTTCGGTGGTTCTTGGTGCAGCGCCCCCACAGGCGAGGAGGGGGAGCTGCAGATTGAAGCCGGTGTGTGTCCAGCCTGCATTGGACCAGCAGCAGCTCTGGCTCATATTCATGGAGGATCTGCTGTGATTATCAGCAGTTATTTACACACTGAACCGTGATCCGTCTGTAGCTTTAAGAGTTATCATTAAGCTGTTCCCCCCTCCAGTCTGGGGCTCTGTGACCTCAGCTGGGTCCTCCCTTGTTCCTGGAGCAGATGTTACCCCCACCACCTCCACCACCCAACGTCCTGCCTGGCCTCCTCCCTGCACCCTGCCATCTAATTACGCCGCCACACAAAGACTCCCAGATGTCGGCGTGCTCTGATTCTACTGCCCCCCACCTTCTCCCCATGCTGCTGAGCCGGGCCGGGCCGGGCCGGGTGTCTCTGGTCATCACCACGGCCTCAGCCTCAGTAATGGCTTCTGTTTAAATCAGTGGAGTCTGTGGTGAAAGGACGAGGACCACCATGGTCTCATGGACCGGGTCTGATCCTCAGATCTGTCACCCCATTGGTCCAGCCAGCACTCTCAAGTGTTTCATTTGCCTTCTCATCCATCTGAACTGTCAGCCGTCTGGACCGTCAGGACCACAGCCGTGAGCAGAACCTTCATCAGACAGCCAGAGATCCAGGCGACCAGCGCTGGATCGCCGAGGGTTCTTCTGAATCAGAAACATTAGAAACATGAGACTGATTTGGAGCCAGGTTTTATTTTTAGTAGCTGTGTTTACATCAGGAAATGTCTCTGGATGAACACGACCTCCTCCTTTGGAGTGTCCCTGACCTCTGACCTCAGAACTGTTGGGTTAATCTTTATCACTCCTGATTGATCTCCAAAGATCCAGATCCATAGCCGCATTTGTTTCTGCCTCGTTAGAGACATCGCCGCGTCCCACTTCCTGTCCACTGATTGGTGTCTTCCTCCTGGACGGGAGAGAAACGGGGGCAGATCGAGGTTCAGTGGTCCAACCATCAGCGGCGGCGCCCCGGGCGTCCCGGCTCTTGCCGTTGATAAGCCCGGGACCAGCGGGCCGGCGCCGGGTAAAACACGTCGGCCTGACGTGTGCTTATGTTTGACAAGTGCAGTCATGCTGATGAAGCCTCGGCAGGGCTGTAACGGATCCAGAGACGGCTAACTTCAACAACATGAAGCAATGTGGATCAGAACACTGATCCGTTTAGAAACGGGTTCATGAGCGAAGAACTCCTTTAATTAATCAGATGTTTATCCTGTGAAACTCAATTAAACACACTTTTAGACAGGACTATGTCACAAGTCTGAATGTTAACTGAAAAACATTTAATATCAGTCCATATTGATCATTATTTATCAGTTTTTTGTCTTATTTATTTGAAATCCTGCCAAACTGGTGGAGTGACCTTTCCTGTTTCATCCATAGTTTTCTCTCCACGCCGTTAAAAAAAAAAAAAGTTTTAGCAGGCAGTCATGATGCGCGGTAGAGAAACCTGAAACTGCTGCTGCGCAACTTACTCTATAGGTTGTTTCTAGGTAACCAAAGAGTGACTAGGTTGCCACCAGCCTTGCTCAGCTGGCCATGAGATGTTGGGCAGCTGAAGCCTTTTCTTTGCCTACGTCTCCCAGAATGCTCTGCAGTTCTGGATCAGAGTTCACTGAATATTCTATCACATGTCTTATCTATTGATATTGATCATGTTCCGATATATATATTATTGATTTATTGTCCAGCCCTAATATATATAAGGAAACAAATCATCATCAAATGATCCCACAGATATAGTTCTGTACTTTGACTATAAGGAAAACAAAACGTATAACAAACTCTTTTATGTGGAGAAAAGTAACCCCACAGCATCATGCTGCTACCACCTTCTTTCCATGTCATTTTTGGAATAGCGTTCATCACATCTTCAGCTACGGTGGCTGAGAGGTCCAAACAAAAACATGAACGATGCAAACTCCAAAGCACAAAAGAGACAGAAAAACGCTGCAAACAGAAAGCGTTTTTTATGCGTTTGTTTTTTGTTTTTTTTCCATGTGTTCGTAGCGTGCTTAGCCGTTTGCTGCATGTTTGAACATGTGGGCCATGGCTAAAGGGATTAAAAGGCCTCTGCTCCTGCTTCCTGTAGGAATATCTCAGCCCCCAGTGGGTTCTGTCTGTCCCCAGTGGGTTCAGAAGCCCGGGGTCTTTGTCAAAGCGTAGTCTGCATGAAGCGAAGTGTTTGCTTTCTGCTGTGGGTCCGACTGGTTCCCAGCTCTGTTTAGAAAGGCCTAGAACAACACAGAGGGGTTTGTGTTTGGGTGGAGACGGAGACAGAGAGAGAGAAACAGAGAGAAAAGAGAGGGAGGCATTAGAAAGTGAAACTGGACTCTGCTCTGACCCGGCGGCGGACTCAGGGCGTTCCCTTTTGACTCCTCCCCTCTGTGTCCTGCAGGGCTGCCCAGGTGAGTGGATCGGTGCTGGGTAGAGGGCCGATGAGCGGACGGCTGGAGAGGAGGGAGCAGCTCAAGAGACTGTCTCTGCCGGTAAGTCAACCCGTCTTCTGCCCCTCTCTGTCTGGGTCTGTTGGACCGAACCTCCCACCATGAGCTCTTGGGTCAGCTTTCACTTCCAGCAAGTTAACTTCAGAAAGGTGGTGGAAACCTTCAACACACCTGTTGGATTACAGCTCTGGACCGGGCGGACCGCCCTCCAGGACCAGCCCAGGCACTGAGTGGCTGGTCTTAACGCCGGGTCACTCAGGACCAGCAGTCTGGAAGTTTTTACTCTGACATGCAGCAGGTGAAGAGCTGCACTTCCAGGGCTTATAATCTAGGCTGGACCTTCCTCACTGCCGGGTTCAAAGACTCCGACACAGACCCGCCCGCTTTAACAACCCGACCTGCTTTGTTTGGGCCGCCCGTCCCAGCTCTGACCCGGCGGACATCGACCTTATAACCGTATTGAACTGAGAACCAATGCTGCTCTTTTCTCAGGCTTTCAATGGAGGGTCAGGAGCGGCTTTCAGGTCTCCAGGTTCAGTAGGTGAGGAAGAAACTGTGACAAAATGCACGACTAGAAATATCAAGGAGTGAAGTATTGTTATGTTTATTCCTAACCTCCGTAGCCTGGGTCACGTCTTAACCAGTAGGGGGCAATGCAGGGAAACCTGGTGTCTAAAGTTAGCAATAGAGGAAAATAACGCAAAGCTTGCTTAGAGGTTTGAAACTGTTCAATCCACAACATTGCCATGAGACACCTTCACTCTGTTGCCGCATTGCTCCTCACCCACAATGCAACCTGATGGGAAACTTTAATTTGGAAGTTCAGATTGATCCTACATTTGTCTAGAGACAGTGAACTGAATTTAGTAAAGTATAATTAATTGTCAGTATTCACAGATTATTTATTTATTCATTTTTTCTGTGCAACATACAGTAACTCCAAATTATTCACAGATTTTTCCGATAAAGCATATGTAAACTATTCCAAAGAAAATCCAACGTGGGAGGCAGGAATACCTCACACTAATGCTAGCTGGCATGCTATTGGCTGGTGTTAGCAAAGCAGCCAATCACATAGGGCCATTCATTTTGCTTGTTGCTGATTGGCTGAAGAGATAAAAAAGATTGTAAATGTTAGCTTCTGCTTTAGCGCTAGGACCACTGTGGAGCGCTAGGATAAACTGTGGAGTTTATTAATGGATAAACTCCACTAATGGTTTATTTGGAGTTTTAAACTATTAAATTAAGCAGCTTTGAAGGTTTTAGCTGTTTCTGAACCAAGAGTTTTGCTAAATTCAAATGTTTTGTTTGCCTTTTCTGGACTAAACTCTAGGAGATACAGTCTACATTCTACACTTTCTTCCCTCACGGTTCAGTTTGTCAGACTGAATTGAATTTTTGTCTTTTCCTTTGGAAACTGGATGCATCATGTTAAATTAAAACGTGCATCCTAATCAAAAGCCCCTTATGCTCTGTACATCTAATATTGATGGAGCTTCCTCTCCGATTTGTTTTTCTGCGACTCTTGGCATCAAACAGCGAACGTGTCCATTATTTTCCAGCAGAGAGAGTCCAGAGGAGCGAGACGCATCCTGATTTATTATTAATTCCCCGCAGTTTGACTCCGTACGACGCGTCGCGGGCGACGGCACCGCGTCTGCCGGCTTCTCTTTATCAGGCTCCGCTCCACGCCGCCGCTTTAATTGCTCCAGAAGCCGGAGCTGCCGAAGCTGAAAGTGGGTCACGTTCACAGGAACGGCTTTATGATTCAGCACGCTCACATTTGGACGCTCAACTATCAGTGCACGTCATTTGCAACAAAAAAAAAAGGAAATCTACCATATTATTTTCTCTGATTTTCTCTCTCTGCTTTGATTCGGTGGAGAAGCTGAGTGTTGTGATAGGAGGACGCAGAGGAGCCTTTTGGTCAGCGTCCAGCAGGAGAAACCGAAGACCCAAACATGAAGGATTGGCTTTGAATATGCACATATTTGACACGCAGCAGAGCCGCTCTGTTGGGCTGGAATCACTGGGATTGGCTAAATGTGGATAAATCATGGAAGCCTTAAAGGGGACACACTCTGGCTCTGATAAACCCAGCTGGGCCACAAACACGGAGGACACGAGAATCAGACGTGCACTGCAAAAACACAAAATCTTACCAAGTAGTTTTGGACTAGTTTCTAGTACACTTGAAATAAGACAAACGGAGTTAAAAAGCAACTTCAGCAAGAAATTTGAGCTCATTTTAAGGCAACAATTCCTGAATTTTGATGGGGAAAATGCTAGCTCCATTGCCAGGTAATTTCACTTAATAACAAGATATTTTTCCCATGTTATAAATGAGATAATCCGCCAATAGAACAAGCACATTTTCATCAATACTAAGAAGAACTATCTTGCTGACTAATTAACTTAAGTTAGTTTTGTCTTATTTCAAGTGTACTAAAATATTTACACTAGAAACTGAACCAAAACTACTCGGCAATATTCTGTGTTTTGTGGAGGCGCTGTGGCCAGCAGCCCGAACCTTCAACCCGTTAAAATCAGAGAAACGTTGGCGTCTGAAACGCCAAATGATTTCCGTTTGAAGGAGTCTGTGGAGTGAAGGAGTGATCTGATCCTGCATTACGTTTAGGACTCCTGTAATCTGGATGCAGTGGTCCGGTGCGGCAGTAACTGGGGCAGCCGCCTTACGTAACACGCCGTGTTGCCGGGTTGATTCTGCTGGCCCTGTTTATTTTTATGGTTTGATGGGCGCCTGCAGAGGAAAGTCTCTTCGTCATGCTAGGACGTGCGCGGCGGAGCCGGCGGCCTCGTGGTAAACGCTGCCAGCCGGCTTTAAGTAGGTCAGCTCAGTCAGGGTCCGCTCTGCATGCATCACTTCAGCCGCATCAGGACGGATGCAGGGAAATCAGAGTACTAATGCTGAGATGCAGCTGGATTCTGATTTCAGCAGCTAGCGTATGGAGGATAAGTGGTTCTAAATAAAAAAAATAAACAAAACAAGCTTCAGAAACAATCGGGTCTGGTTCCTAAATCCAAGGCGCTAAATCAGCTAGCTCAGGTTTACTGAATAGAACCCGACACACAGCCTGAAGTACGAAAAAGATGACATTAGAATCAATAACATCCTGTTATGATATCCTGTAGTATATTACTAGTTTGGATCTGATAAACTTTTAGTGAATTTTCTATAAAGAAATGTCCATACCTGGGGTGCTGTGGTGGCGCAGGGACCAAATCAGCTGGTTCTGCAGCTGATTTGGATATTAAATGTATACTTTAACATCCCAGAGCCTTCATAGGTTTTACCCTCACAGTTCATTTGTCATCAGTCTGTAAAACATAGCTAATCCTTTGGGTTAATAATGAGCTGTAGTGGACACTGGGTTCTTCTTCAGTACCAGGAGATTTTAGGTCCAGATCATCATACTGAGCCAATAAAAATAAACTCCAGCAGAGGAAGAGGTGATGAAAGTGCAGAACGTTAACTGGGAGGTGGAATGATTTAGAGAAAGCTTAATGATTGCAAGTTGGAGCGGAGAAACTGAAGTCCAGACCGGTGAAGGTTGTTTCTGTGATCCGCAGCAGTTCAATCATCCTTAGTGATAATTGATAACAAACTCTGCAGGGGAGAGTTAATAATCCAGCTCCCTGAATGACTGATTAATCGCTAGCCGAACGGCTGAGAGTTGTATTGAATAATCAGCATGTGGTTGTGTTTCCTGGCTCTCCTCGTGTAAAACTGTTTCTACGTGCTGATTGGCTGTCACAGTCCTCTTGGAGCTCCTTTCATTGGCTTGTTCGCCCCAAAACAGACAAATTAGTTGGGTCCACGCTAAATTTAAGCACAAGGAACCGAAGTTGTGCGTTCCGGCGTGAAGTCTTGTTCCTTCTCGTTACAACCGGAGACATTAAAACTCAGTGGTGGGATAGCGAGGGGGGGTTGTGGCTGGGATGGGTAGGAATGCTCCCAGTCGTCTGATTGGCTCCAGCGTTGATGTTATTACTGAGCAACTCCAACTAATTGAGTGCAATTGTAGACCACGCCAGCCCCTTTGGGGCCTCCTTCTCACGCATAGCACCCCGGGGTGCCAAGCTTACGGCGCTGGAGGAAGCTGAGTGGACAGTCTGGGTGGGCCTGCGTTATGCAACCATACTGACATCGTCACACATCACTCTGAGGGGCAAATAAAGGCTCTGCTGGGGCAACTGATGGGTCTCTGTGGGCGGGAGTGGAGGGGGAATACCGCGCATACCTGGGGTGGGTACGGGTGTACAGGGCAGACTGGCTCTGAGAGACAGAAGCACTTCCTTGGCTACGCTTCCTGAGCCTCACAGCAAACCATTGGAGCCTCGCTTTTCCCTCCGCTCCCGTCTGAAAGTCGCTCGCAGTCAGCAGAACGCTGCAAGGCCGAGCCGCCGCCGTCCGCTTGTAAATTGGTTTAATAATTCTCGAAGCCGCTCGCTTGTTTTTCCACTCAGTTTCAGCTCAGCTCCTGTTTTTATTAGAGCAATTATGCAGCCATTTATGGATCATTGCATCACATCCTGTTAAATCCTGCCCTACATTTCTGCAACCCAGCACTGCAGCGATCTGAGGTCATCTGTTTATTAGTTTTATGTTTGTTGAATAATTAACTTTCGCACGGGGTTTACTTTGGCCTCAAACGTGCAAAAGGAAATAATGAATAAAGCATTTTAAAGTTTGACTTTTTGAGGCTTTCTAGAAGTTTATCTTTGGACTTGGGGTGGCTGCTCACTCATCTCCACCCTACTTTGTTTAGTAATTGATCATTCAGGCAGAAGTGGCTCCTAAACTCAGCAACGATCTCATTTTAAACTGGATCTTTAGCTTTGAAGCAGGTAATTTTCCCTGAGGAATTTTAATAATCGAGGTACTCGAATCATTCAAGGAATCGTTACAGGAAATCGTTACTGGAATCAGTGTAGAGTTGAAACTGATTTTCTTAATACCAGTATTAGACTTATTGTATTTGGTCAACTGTAGTGATTCCTTTAAAGAACCCAGAGTCTTTGTCCATCTATGTTTATGTTAGTAAAACCAGTACAATGTATTACTTCTCTGGTAATAAAAACTTAACGGGCATAGACTGGCTATGTGTATCAGGAATTTTGTATATTGCCAACTCGATGACAGCATAAAGTAGTTTACTGCTTTGGGGCTGTTAATGATTGGTAAGTAATCAAATTTATGTTGAATTTTACTGATTTCATATGCTGTCCAATTTTAGATGATCAAGAAATCTCATATTCTGGTTATAAAGTGACTGGTCTTCAACTGATAAGCATTTGGTTTGCATGACCCAGCTAAATTTTATGCTGTTTGTCCATCAAGATGGTGGTGGGTTTTTGTTTTGGTGATCTTATGGAAATAATTTGTGATACTTTGAGCATCTTTAGGTTATTTCAGTGATATATTGGTTTTATTTAAAGTAGACATAGTGAAACATTTGTCCTTTGTCCCAAGCTGTTGGTGAGATTAGCTTGAGGCTAATTGCATTTATCTTCATATTCTTGAGGTTTATTGGTCCATCAAAGCCAACAGCAATCAGTGGAAACATAAAAGCGGAATCTTTTGGGTTCGTTCCAGACTCTTACTTTGTAGTGCGTCCCCTCTCGCTCTGGGCCATCGTCCAGCTCATTTAATTGGACATCTATTTTCCTCCGTTCGATGATGCCGCTCTTTTGTCCTTGGAGACGAGGGGCCAATTATGGACTCTGCTCTTCCAATCATGAGTGAGATCAAAGTTGACGCCGCGGTGCCGCGTGCGCTCCGAGTCACATGCATTGTTTTCCTGCAGCGTTCCCTCCGGTCCTGACGGGAACACTGGGCCTTCTGTTGAACCCGCAGTCTGCTGAACGCCCGCTCTCCATCAGCAAGCCTTATCTCCACACACGATCAACTCTTACTCGCCGTCTCTTTAGATTCTCTCCAGGCTCAAGTGGAGGTTTGGTCGAGACAAGGGAGCCACACAGCTGAGGAGGAAATGGTTTGTTGGGGGGCGGACTGGAAGAGGCCTGATAAGAGAGGAGAGATTGTGACGACTTATGTTTTCAAACCACACCGAGAACCCTAATCAGATCCGGTGTTAACCCTTCTCCTGAAGGGATGCTCACGTCCCTTTCTTGTGACTGTAGTTTCTATTTTCAGCTACTTTTCTCCTCAAGGCAAACGCTCATTATGGCAATGAATGACAGATGTATAACTGAAAATCCCTCCTGTCATGAATATGCCATGTTTGACAGTTGGTGTCGTAGTGTAAGGTCTGAAAGCCTCTCCTTGACTCTTACTCTCATTCCTCTGGTCATTGTGGCCAAATAGTTCAATACCATGACGCTTAAACTAGTCTTTAAATGAACTTTATCCTACTACCAACACTACTAAAATCTACCAATACTTGAGACCCCCTCTACCATATAGCAAATCAGTGTTAAGAAAACCAAATGGAGCTCCTGGATTGGCTGCTGTACAAACACCAACCAATAGGGAGTCAAGTAGCATCGCTCCAAGGTATTTCAGTTTTCCAAGCTGCATTTTATTTTGAACATTTTGGCTAGAATAAATCTGCAAATAGGGAGGTTCCCATGGATAATTTAATCACAATCATGCAAAAAAAAAAAAGCAAAAAAAAAAAAATTGTCTTTGAACCATGAGATGGTTCCCAACAAACTATCTCATTGATCCATTATGAGATGGTTCATTGGGAATGATCTGATATACTGAACATGGAACCAGTCATTGACTCATATTTCAGTGGAAAGTGTTCTGCCTGTTTAGAATCGCCTTCAAGTCTTCTCAGCCTTCAGCAATCGATCATTTTATTCCACTCCTTGCTTGTCTTGGCAGAGGATCGGTAACCAAACTGCAGGGTGTTAACCCGTCCACCTGGCTCTGACAGGGGGAGAGGGTGTTTGGGTCCAGCACCGGCACAGCAGGGTCAAGTCTGAAGAAGATGTAACTGGCAGCCAACAGGATCGGATGTGCAGATTATCAACAGATTATCACCCCAAAGCTGAGGGGGAGGGGGCAGCACGCCCTGCGGCCGGGGAGAGGCAGAGGGTGACATATTGGGAGTGTGGGGAAGCCGGCACGGCCCGTTGGATCCATTGATCCATCGTTCTGATCGGCGCTGAGCCAGAACCCCAGCTGGGATCGCCACGCTCCGTTTCCTAAAACAAAAGATTTAAACGTCCAGTTGACAAGACCGACTGTTTGCGTTTTAAAAGCAGCAGCAGCAGCATTAAGCTTTTGTGTTTGTTTTGAAATTGTGTTTCTTTATCTTAATTAACATATTATTGATTAAATGAAAAAGTTTTAAAAGATAACTAAAAAAAACCCATTTCAATTGACTTTAACTTCTATTTTTATTTTTGATATAATTGTACTCATACTTTTTTATTTTTTAATGTATTCAATTTGTTTTTGTTATTAATTATCCCTTTTGTTCCAATTTACTATAATTATTATTATTATTTATTCATAAAAGTAGATATGAAGTTCCACTGACTGAAATAGTTTGAATAATTATAGTAATCATAGTACTGTATATTTCTATTTTTTGATGCTCTAAATAAATATTTCATTAAATTTCACCTGTTTTTTCATTACAGTCCATAAAATGAAACAATTAGATGACTTGATGATGTAACTGCAAAATTATTTTCAAAATATGCAGTGGTATAAATGAGCAAAACACAATTTGAACGTTTGCTTATTTGTTGAAATTGTTTTGTGATGCAGGTAATTTTCCTCTTCAAGTCAAAATGTTCCAATATTAAAAAATCTACAATAAACGTAAAACAACTAAATATAGAGAATACAAGCTAAAAGCAAAAACACTGGACAGAAACATTTCTGACAACATGGCTGAAATGAGTGTTAAAGTTTTTGCACTTCAGGGCTTCCGTAGTTTTAGTCATTTTTCGACTTGCCTGCGATTTTCTGTCCCGGTCTTTAGTTTCGACGCTGCAGTTTGCTTTGGTCAGAGGTCTGGAAACTTTTTAATGACGCCAGAATCAAATATTAACATGTTTCCACATTAACTCCAGTAAAAGCGTGCAGAAAGCCTGTGACTGGTTGATTTATGAGAGCTCGGGGCTGTTCTCGTTTTGGTTCATGTTGTTCTGCCCGGTGAGACTACGCTTGTGCTTTAAACACGTCGTCACAAATCTGTCTGGATTTGCATGCGAGTCTCAAAGCGAGGTCGTCTTGTGTGCGCCTGAGGACGAGGCGGGAGGCATTTCCGACGTGCCTCACCTGTTCCTCACAGGCCTGTCGGATGGCTTCCCAACAGGTGTTCAGATGCTTCCTGCCACCTGGACTTTCCTCTGTTTTAGCCCTTTCTTTTTTGCCGAGAATTTAAAGAGTTCAGATTAAAATCCATCATTTCCATTTGACATAACGGCATCACTCTGGAATCTGCCTGCCTTGCAATTTACCAACCATTTCTGCCCAGATGATGGAAAATATTCCACTCCCAGCTTTTCCAAGCCACAATTATTGCCCTTAATTTATAATATTACATTTCTGTTATTTTTCCATTAATCTTCCATTAAGCTTTGACAAGCGGCCAGTCTCATTTGCTAAAAATAATTTACCCAAACAGACCAGATTAGAGTCATCGTCTCTCTTTTCTGACAAATGAAGCATCCTTAAATTGCCAAAGGATGCATTACTAAAACATAAACTCTTATTACGCAGACATTGTTCCATATATCCAACCTAAATTGCTTGACTTGAATTGTGTAATGGTTTATAATCATAAAACCAGCGGCTTCCGTCCCTCATCGTTAAAACATTAGTCAGAATATTTGCTCGCACAATATTTCAAAACAGTTTTTTATCTCATGACTGAAGCTATGACAGTAAACAATTAGTCAGCGGCAGGAATGCGTTTGGGTTTTCACGCCATTGTCCCTTCGGCGCTCTCCAAACAGCTGATCTGTGGTGAGAAGGCGCTGCCAATGAGCTCATAAATTCCTCGAAGAGGTTGGGCCAGGTGCTTGTTGAAGGATGAGTTTGTAATCTCAGTTTGAGCAAGAACACCACCTGTCAGTCAGCGTCCATAAATTAGTTTCATAGTCATCAGCTGAAAAGCCTGTTGGGGGAGGGGAGGAACTCTCTGATAGGTTGGATGGACGTGGAAGTGTTGGAAGATCCTGATCTTTGTGTTGCTTAATGATCTATATAAATGTAGCATGAACAGGTTGTGACTGGTTAACACTGGGAATGTGCTAAACCCGTGCAGTGCCTACACCATTTGCATGATGGGGATAAGAAAACACAATTTCCTCAAAGTTTCTGGTTTTGCACAGCTAAAGGTAGCGACCTTCCTATACTTAGCAACAAATGGGAGTGTCTACTCAACATGCTGTGGTTCCAGCACACGTATAAAAGCAATATAAGAATTATTCAAGGTAGCAATCACAGATAAATACATAGTTTTAGAAATATACGTTCATTTTGAAACCCCTTTTCTACTGTTTCCCTGGGCTACTGCCCATAAAAACTTAGAACCTCCAGACAAGAAAATAGTCCACATACAACATTCTAACTTAGCAAAAAAATACAAAAAATGTGTCCTTCATAGAATGTTTTGTGCTTTTTGTATTTTGTATGTCACATGAAATATAAAATGGAGAAGGAAACGTTGAAAAATGTATATGCAAACTTTTCATTTTGTCAAATGTCCTGTAGAGATTAACTGAGCCAAGCTGTGCATACCTTCTGTACATTCATTGGAGGAAATGTTGCATTTTTGTCATACAAAACTTGTTCAAATTCAGCCAGATGTCGATCAAATAACAAGTAGTCATTTCTTTCTAATATGATCAAATTGAGTTGATGCCATAATGCCGATGTACCAACATATCTAAGGAACAGATGGCATCGGGTTGCGAGCTTTGCACCAAACCCTCGTCCTGAGTCAGCGTTTGTTCAGACCAGAAGTAAACAATGGTTTTCATGTGGCGTTTTGGGTAATTTCCATTGATTCCACTGGGAAGGCCAACTGTATGGTGTCTGTCTTTCAGAGGTCAAGTTCTCCCCGCTGCATGACTTGGCCTCTGAGGTTCCAAAGAACTTTGTCTCACGTTGTGAGAGTAATTATAAGTCTGCAGGATTGAACTTTGAGAGACATCCTCCGAGGAGAAAAATCTCCACAGTGAAAACAGGAACTTCTCCAATCAAGCAGACAGAAATAAACCCAGATTAGAGGATAGTTGTGGGAGAAACATGGCACAGTTTCCATAACAGCTTCCACGTTTTCCAGTCTGAACGAGAAAACTATCATTATCCATTGTGTTGTCTTGGACAGACCTCAGTGGGAGATAGAAACCCAGCAATCTGACATTCAGATTTAATTCATGGGGTGTTGGCGAGGAAGCTGGTGAACAGAGGTTCTGATTCGACCTGGAGTCAAAGAATCATTCAGGAACTGCTGTGACTTTTTGAAAACGTGGCACACAGAGGTTTAGGTCCTCAGGTTTATTTAAGGACATCCAAATTCCAAATTATCAACGACTAATCCAGGAGGTCAACACAACCAAGATCAACATCAAAAGCTCTTCAAGCTTGAACTGCCTCAGTTATAAAGCCAGAATAACTGCCGAACAAACACAATGACCCATTTCAGGACTTTATGAAAGATCTTCTGTGGACTGACAAAACTGTGTTCATAATGTTACATCTGGCATAGAGCTAACAGTTAAACATAGCGGTGATAGCATGATGGTCTGGTCTACACAGATTACACTTCCTCCTTCTGATTAGCCTGTTAGCTGTTGGTGTTACCAAGCTGAGGAACAGGTGGCATACATGAATCCCTTCTGACCCTGGACTTCTGCTTTGGACTCTCCATGAGAAGCTAGCAGGTGTTTTTGGGTCTTCTGTCCATGTTCCAGACTAGGAAGGACGAGGAAAGTAATAGTTGGGTGGACATGTAGAGTAAGATGCTAGTGACTAATACAAGGCATTTCCTCTAGTTTTTTTCCTTGATTGATCGAACTAAACTCTCTCCAAGCTACTAAATCCTTCCTTTCCTTGAAAAGCATCTGCTAAGAACCTGCCCTTTACTGATTGAAGACAGACAAAAGAAAAACCACCAACAAAGAGTCTACTTCTCAGACGTGTTAATGTTTTATACCTTAAAGTATATGCACAACCGCCACACTGTACACAAACACCTTAGATCTACTACACACAGATGTGGCGACATGCTGTTTGCTCCAGGTGACTTAATGCGACTTGACTCGGTGGTTAAATATTAACAGGAGCTGATGTGGCCCTCAGTCAGGAGAGACACGAATTCATGCAAGGCACTTTGCTGCACTGCTGCATCATCGTTCCAACACACACACGTGTAATGCTGTTGAATGCAAACACATACACACACACACACACACACACACACACACACACACAGCCAGTGGCAGGCAGCAGCTGAGACTCAGCAAGGCAGCTAGGGCAGAAGAGGGGAACCAAGCGGAAGAAGAGGAGGGCAACAGAGCGAAGGATAGAGCATGAGCCAGTTGGCGGAGCACGGCGTTGGTCGGATCCGAAGTGTTCCTCTACTGGAGCTTCTAGCGGTGAGTGTTGGTTTTCAGATCCATCCGTCCATCCCACAGCAACGCCAGGGAGATATCTGGGAGAGCACATCCAGGGCAGGACTCACTGGGGCAACGATGTTCTACGTTAGGACAAAAAGGGTTAGTAGGGAAGGGTTGCAATCCATCAGCTGAAGTTTGATTGATGACGGTGAGATTTCCTTAGAGGAACCAACTGTGTTTTAAACCTGTCACTGGAATCTGGATGGTCTGGTTCTGTTAGTGTGTCAGTGTTTCTCGCTGTTCTGTCACTGTGCATTTCGAGCGTTGCCATCCTATATGTAGGTCACTATCCGACAAGCTGTGGCTGCCTCTAATTAGACATGAGAAAAGATTCGCTTCGTGTTTCCGAAGCAGTTCCAGGCGGTCCGGATCAGGGGTCCAGCCCACCATCTGTACAGGTTTCCCCACCGCTGTGGACGAGACGCTTCGTGACATGTAATGCTTTATGACGAGGTTACCATGCGTGGCAACAGCCAGATCTAAAAATAAAACAGCTGTGGTTGTTGTGCTTTTTCAGCGGCTTCGGTTCAACTTTTCTCTTCGATTTGGATCTTCATTCAGTGGTGTTTTGTGTGTTTTTGCCTTTGCCATCACATGGGCGCAATTAAACAGACAAATGTCTCTGCTGGGCTCCGAAACGCCATCCTTTATGTAATTATATTAACAGGAGCTGGAAAGTGACTAATGGCTCGTGCAGGACGAGAAGGGGCGCGAAACACAACATGCATGGTTGCATTTTTCCATCCAGTTTCACCCTCTCGCTCATCCCAAAGCGCAAATCTCTCCCTCCAAACCAACACAACTTGCTTTTCCTTTTTAATTGTCTACCCAGAGAGAAATTCTGAGGTTTATAACCTTTTGTGTGTCCTAATCTGGGATCAACTGTGGCTTAAGGGTTTGCTTTGTGGCATTGTCCACATTAAACCTGCATTCAAACAGAAGAAAAGGCCTAAACAAACGTTTACTCTCACATTTGATCCACACAAGATCAAAATTATATATTCAGGCTCTACAGCATAAGAGTCTCCAACATCTTTTTATTAAGTTGACGACTCAATAGTGAGGTCGGAGGGGTTCTGGTGCCTATCTTCAGCGAACGTTTCGGGTGAGAGGCAGAATACTCCCTGGACAGGTCGCCAGTCTGTCGCAGGGCTACACAGAGACAGACAGGACAAACAACCATGCACACTAGGGAGGATTTAGAGAGACCAATCTCAACCGAACAGTTATATTTTTGGACTTTGGGAAGAAGCCGGAGTACCCAGAGAGAACTCAAATCCAGTCTGCATGGAGTTTGTATGTTCTCCCTGTGGAGAACATACAAACTCCGGACCGGGAATCGAACCCAGAACCTTCTTGCTGCAAGGCAACAATGCTACCTACTGCGCCACTATGTTCTAACAATTACACCTAAATAAATATAAGTTATTTAGATGTGTCACCACCTTCTAAATGTCTGAAAAAAAGTCAGACCTTTCTCCCTCAGGGTGCATTCCCAGCAGCCCTCTTCAGTCTGCTTTAACCCAACTCCAGTCCTTCCATTTAGAAAGTCTGTTTCATTTGGGGAGGAGTGAATCGAAACAAAAAAAAGGGAACTCCGGACCGGTTTAGTTGAATTGAACTCTGGTGTGATTCGAATGCATATGTGAATTCCACGAAGACTAGATCAAAGGGTAAATACAACCAAGGCAAATGTGTGAGTCTAGCATTGTGGGCGAAATGGCTCGTGAAAAAGAGAAATCCTCCAACCACTAAAATCTCCACTCCATTTTTTTCTCATTTGGTGAAGTAGGAAGTTGTGCTCTGTGGTCTTCAAAAGATTTTGTGTCGTTTCCTTCAGTGGTTATTGGTGCAGTGCCCCCATTGGCGAGGAGGGGAACAGGTTGCTAAAAGTGTTTGGTTGGTTTGAATGAGAATGAGAACCACAGCAGCTGGAAATGGAACAAATGTTTCAGTTTTGGTCTCCAATTAAACTGACTATATGCCATTTTATCTAAATGGCCTAAGATAAAATGAAGTAGTTCAGATACTACCAAGACTCATGAAATTTCTGACGTGGACAATGCTGGAACACCAGTGGGCTCTCACCAGGAGATGGTGGGGTCTGAATTGAAATAACTTTGTCTGTCTTCCCAGAGATGAGGTAAATGTCATTGGGGAGTGTTTATTTTTTATTTTTTGGTTAAATGACACAAAGATCAATCTGTTTCATTTCAACAACTAGAGGAATGTATGGAGGTCTCAAGATTAGGCTTTCAACCCAAAAGAACTGTACCAGCTGCCAAGCATGGCAGTGGAATAGAATAATGAAAAAACGGGACTGTCTTCAAATTCCTTAACGTCTGTTGGAGTTTGGACCCAATTGGTAGTCCAAGACCCACATCCATATTGAATTTGAATCCTATAAAGCAGGCTAACATTAGACTTCTGGAAAGTCCTATCCAAACCCAGACCTCAGCCGTCCTTAAAAGCTGTAAACTTCGCTTAAAATCAAAGACAAACCTTTGGCTTTGTCTGGACAAAAGAAGCCTTCCCTTTTGTCCAGAAGTGGTCCAACATTCAACCAGAACTATGCCAGGAAAAAAAACACATTATAAAATGCTGACTGGATAACTTGCTTTGTTGTGATTTTAAAAGTTTGAATTAAACCTCATAGGCTCACATTTTGCCTTAATTTCCACAGACTGGCATTATAATACCGGCTATGTAATAGAAATGATATGTTGTGTACAAACACAGATCCTCAAGATCTCAGAAAGTATCTCTGAGACAGAACGCCTGTGTCGAATTACTTTTCTCAATAGAGCTCAGTGTCTGAATCAGGAAGAAGGATATGAATTTGGACTGAGCCGCAGAGTTCTGGTGCCACATTGCTTTGGACTCAAAAAGAAGACGAGCGACTTGCCAGCTGCAGAACATTAAAACTAATTATGGATGGTGGCGAGACGACTGGAGGCCGAGCTTAGACAGCAAAGGAAAGCAAGAAATCTCTAGAAAAATATTTTCCTTTTTCTTTGTGAAGTCTAATTACAGTCACAGACTGATTGATGATTATAATTGGTTGTTTGCATAAAACAGAAGTGTTTTGATTTCAACTCCAAAAATGTTGTGTTGAGATATTTAAAGTCTTCTCAGCCTGAATGGTCGGATCAAGTTTTTCAATTTTCCCTTTCATTTCTGGGGAAAGATGAGTTATTATGATGGACAAATCCCAAGATATTAGAATCACTTGCCAAGATACTACAAATGAAGACACATTTATAGCAATAAGAAAACCAGAATGGGAAACATGAAGACAAACAACTACAGAAACAAAAAGACACTGAATTAATGTGACTTTCTACAAAGGTTCCTAACAAAAAAAAAACCCTAACAATGATAATGATATAATGCCTAATATGTCAAATAGACGCTCAAATATTCTGCAACAGCTCAACAGAAGGCTGTCTTTGAGTTTTTTTTGTTTTTTTTTTACCAGAACTGTCTTTAAATATTTGTGAAACTCAGTTATGTTTTTTATTCTGGCTTTCAAAAGTTATAAAGTGTAACAACAATTGGTTGAAGTAGGCAGTAGGCACTAAGACCGTTAAACAAGAAACATAATTTAAAAATATATATTATTCCTATTAAAGACGTTAAATGCCAGGGTTGACTTTCCTAGTGAGCTGTAGCAACCTGTCCTATGTAGCCAGGTCTAGCTTTCCTAGTTGTGGCTAGCTGTCATATCTAGCTAGGGATAGCTTTCCTAGCCATCAGGAGTGAGCTTTCTTAATTAGCCAGGTCTAGATTTCCTAACTAGCAAGAACAAGCTTTACTAGATAGCTAGGGTTGGTTTTTCTAGCTAGCAAGAGTGAATGTTCCTAGCTAGTCGGGACTAGTGTTCCAAGCTAGCAAGCGCAGGTGTTCCTTGCTAGCCAGGGCTTGCTTTCCTAGCTCTGGCTGTTTCATTATATTCCTTTTCTCTCTTATTGCTTATATCTATAAAAGCAATTCTTGTGGAAAATAAACTATAAGGAAAATTTTTCAATGAATTATTTCTCCCTGTCTATTCACCGTTCAGTATTTGGTGTTTGATCTATTAAAATAGTCAGCTATGTTTTTAGAGGAGGTTCCTCAGCCACAGGGGTCCATTGTAATCTTTATTCAATCAACAGTTAAATTTTTTATTAATTTTCTTAAAGTCACGCATTTTTTTATTTAATCAGAAATAGAAATCAATTACTAATCTTCATTGCTTAATGTAGAAAAAATAACAAATGGCTTCTTTGACAGGCAGCATATACGTTTCTAATGAGCCACAATTACAGCTATGAAAATGTAAATGAAGCTAATTGAGTTTCTTTCTTTTAACTGTCACTTTTCATCATTTTCTGGTCACTGAACAGGGCAGGTGTCAGTTATTTCCTGTTTGTCCCAAAGAGGCTTGCAGCAGACGTACAGGAGCTCAGTGGTCTACTGGCTCACATTACAATATGCTAATGCCCCCCCGAGCTGCAACCTGCACCACCCTCCTGCTCCTTCAAATACACACCATGCACACGCATACACACTGGCGCTCGCACATGCCCCCGGGACAGCTGCGGGTGGGGGGGCATGAAAAGGAAGCCGAGATGATTAATTAACTCTGCCCTCGTTTTGATACGGCCTTATTGGCTTTCAACACCTCGCGTTCGGCTCCGGAGCTTTGCATAGATTATCCTCCCACCGCCACAACACACACACAACAAGCGTCCACACAGATTCAGGTCAGCTTTGTTCGTCGTACTGCTTTGGACTAAATCACGTTTCATGACGTTTTGATTTTATTAAGGGAAAATTAGAATCCAGTGGACGCCTAGAATCTAGGAATCACTGAATAGAACCTGTCTGACAACATGAAGTAGGGCAGGAGATCTTAAAAGGCAAAAACAGTTGGTGAACAAAATCTTTCACACACATGGCTCTGGAAAAAGCTGTAAAGTATTTTCTAAGGAACTTCATCAAACTACAGTGGAACAATGGCGATCCTTTCTCACCAAAATTACTTAAAGCCTTCTGGGAAAAGAAGGCTTTGTCAAATGACTTAAGAGTTTCGGATTTTGCCTCGACTCAGGACTCGCATACCTTGACTACAGTCTCGACGTGAAACTTTTATGTTGTTACTTGGGACTTGTAAAGACTTGACACAGTGTGATTGGAAGCAACAATGTAGCTTTGCCATTTCAGTATCTGGACGACTTGCTGTAATTTATGTTGCAAGTGCAACTCTGGCTAAAAAAAACCCCTACAAAAATCAAATGTTTGTGTAGCCTAGTTAAAGTTTCTAGGTCAATCTGATTTGGATGCTGTGGGATGACCTTATACAGATTGTTAAGAATAGGGCTGAATTCTTTAAAGATGAGCCGATATTCTTCCGCAAAGACGTAAAGAACTCAGTTTGGGTTGTTGTATTTGACGGCAGTCATTGCCATCTTGGGATGTTTACATTTGAGTCAGCAATATGTTGTTTTTTTCTTGTTCTGGAAGTAAGCATTCATATGTTTGCACCTGATGGTTCTGGCTGATCCATAAGCAAATACAGTACACTCCTCCATGTGGGCCTTTGTTGTGGCAAGGTCTGCGTGGTTTCTGGACTCCAGGTGCTCCAGCTGGTCGTGTTCGTCCTCTGCTCCCCGGTTCTGATTTCTATTCACGGCCATAAAGTGGCTGTCAGGCGTCAGCGGCGGAGCCAGACAATACAACTGACAGCACTCCTGTATGCGTCCTAGACCTTTCATCTGCTCCCTTTCTCTGCGGGCTGATCCACGGAGCGGCAGTGAGGTTGTGTTTCATTGTCCTCTTCCTCTCTGAACAAAAGATCACCTGCCCGGCTGTGTGATGTGTCACATGGAGCCCTGAGGGGAAGCCCTCAGCATCATGTGCAACGCTGCAACTTGTGCATCATGACAAGAGCGCTGCAGAATGAGTTTTAAGTCCTGTTCTGGTTTAATCCAACGTGACATGCTCTACAGAAACCAGCCGGTGGTTATTTTCCCTTTCCTCTGCCATCTCCCGAGCCAGAACTCTATGCGCTACGCTACGCAAACACCGCAACAGAACGATGCAACAAAAGCAAAGAGATCCATGCAGCCTCAAACCACCGCTCTACAATGAGGCATTGTTTGCAGGGAACCATGATTCTCGCTGATGTGATCTGTGCTCGCCGTCAAAAGTGGAAAATCTGGCAGGGATTAATTTATTCTCTTGAGGTTCATTAGCCATCATGGTGACATTATTGTCATAAGAGTTATTACCATTATAAGAGGGGAACATTCATGTGTGATGGTGCATCATTGGAAACAGTCATCGCTATCCACCAATAAACTGTAGCCATCTTGACAGCCTTCCTCTGTAGAGGGTTACCTTTCAGCTTCTAGGCTAAATACAGACCTGAGTGGTTTCAGACTTCCGTTTGCAACAAATGGAGTTAAACACACCAGACCTGACACCAACGGGACAGTCAGTCATCTAATGCAACAGGACGGTTTTCTTGGAAAACCGTAGGTTTAAAGAGTAACAAAAGCTTTTACATCATTGGAACATAGAAAGAGATAGACATAAGACATACAGTAGCTATTATGTCAAATGACTTTTTTAAGACTGAAAATTAAAAATTAAGGACTTGGCCTTGAGGCTTGACTTGAAACTTGCATAGAAAGACGTGAGACTTTCTTGTCACTTGCTCAACAGTGAGTTCGTCCCACCTCTGAAGTAAATATTGTAAAAGAAAAGCCAAAGTTAGTAAGTGAATTACCTACCTGGATTTTATTACTCATCTTTGTAAACTTGCGTAAAACCCGGACCAAAACATCATGGGAACCTTTTGATTTTATGGTTTATGTAACTTGGACAAGGGACAATGCGCACATTGTGACAGTTGGACTAAAAGCCAGATTTCAGGTGAAACATTTGGAGGGAGGCCAAGACGAGCTGGTTGCAGAGATCAAAGATAGGAAGCAGTTGTTTTAACACCTGCACCTTTTATTACGAAACCTTCCATGCTCCCACAACTTTTATCTGCTGCTGAAAACAACCTTAGTGCAACGTGAGACGAAGTAATTTCAAGACGTTATTAAAAAGAAGGTAATTCATAGCTGAGCTGAAATCCTTGAGAGAATCGGCACCGTCTGAGTCATCTTCTGGGGTGGACATGATTGAGTCTTGGTCATTTTTTCCATAACTCATCTTTACAACGCTGCGCTGCTAGGTTAGTCCCGATTCCCCTCATCTGTTCGGCGACTGAGGGGTTTTTATGAGGCGGCTTGAAGCCTCAGGTGAACTGGACTGAAAGAGTCCACCGTGTGAACGGTCAACAGTTGACCTTTGTGTGTGGCCGGGGGGAGGCCTTTGTGCAGGGGAGCCCAGAGGGCCAATCGAACGGCCCAAACATCCATCTGGCCCCAACAGCTGGAGGAGCCGATGGGCTTCCAGGCAGGAAATTATGCAGGACAAACAAGGCCCCATGATTATTTCATTACCTTCATTTCTTTGGGATTATCATCATTTCGAAGGAAATGGCTGCGATGCGATAACAGCCCAACAAAGCAGTCTATATTTACAATTTGTTCAATATTGCAGAGAGGGGATTTTTATATTTCAGAGGCATTTCCTGACTGGATTTTCCATCTCCTCTGTCATATTCATGGCTGAACAGAAGCAGTCAGGAGTGGGGAAATTGTAGTCTCAATTCAAACCACATGAATTAGTGCATTATTGAGTTTTTTCCACCCCCTGACCCACTTCTCTCACTGCTGCGTGGCTGGGGTCCAGGATGGGCTTTATGAACAACCTGGAACGCTCTCAGGATACTCCTGGCTGGAAAATGGACCTGCTGTGTGCAGAAGAAACTGGTGGAATGAGGAAAGAGGGAAAGCTCTCCAACCATTGCGAGCGTGGTTGCGTAGAAATGGCTTCATGCTTCTGCAACGGAACGATGAAAGATTTAGCATCCCTCTATGCTTTTACAGTGTCAAAACAGAAGTAATAATATCTGTAAAATTCACCCAAATATCAATCAAGTAAGGTGGGTCTGATCGTAAATCAGACCTCTCGTGTTTATGTCTAAAGTTGAAAACTACCGAGACCAACATGGATGAGGATGGCAGCGAGACTCAAGATCCACATCAACACTATCCGTTTACATGTCAACCGATTTTGTTTTTTAAAAGTCCTGTCTCCTACCATCACAAACATAAATGAATTACCTTTAGCTCTTAACTGTAAGCTCTGAACTGATGAGACGGAGATTGAGATTCTGAGTCTGGAATGTGGAAAAATACTACAGAAACATATTTGTGTTTTCAGACTTCTTTCCTTCTTCCATTACCTAAATGGAAGAGTATCCTCCTTTTGTTTCCTTCTGTATGTCTTTTTTTCTTTCTGACCTTCTTTGCTCCCTTGCTTTCTTTATTTCATTCCTTCCTAGCATCCTTTTGGTGCTTTCTTTCCTTCCCTTCATGTGTCCTTTCCTTCATTTGATGTATCCTCTCCTCCTTACCTTCCTCTCTCATGCCATTCTGTCACTTTTATCTGGTTTCCTTCCTATCTTTACTTCCTTGTGTCCTGACTCCCTTCTTTTCATTTCTTGTCTTCTTTTTCCTTTCTTTCTTTATCGTTTCTCTTCTTTCATTGCATTCATTACATCATCATCATCATCTGCATCAACTCTTAGATCTGACCCATCTGAACAAAAAAGTGACCTTTGTTCACTTCACCCAGGTAAATGTGTAGAACACGAGCTAATTCTATATCATTAGCTTTAGCTTTAGCATTAGCTTTACCACCAGCAGTGATAGTGATGTAAAGGTTTGGTGGTTCTCTGGTTATTGTGTGGAGCTCTTTAGGCCTAGCATGCTCCACACAGTCTGACCTACTAGGGGACAAAGCAGGAAGCTTTGTTCAGCATGATGCCATGGTAAACAGTTCATGCTGAAGGTAATGCTTTCATAGTTACTGCAAGGCCTCGTCTCTTCAGTCCGGGCTTGGATGGAGGATTGGGGGTGGGTGGGGTGCCCCAGATACAGAGAGGTAGCTGAGCAAACACTCGGTGATAGAACAGGGTTGTTATTGTAAGATCAGGAGGTCCGGCCATGCCGTGGAAGTTTTCCCACAGTAGAGAACATGTCAGGAAGTAAACACAGAGAGACATGCTAGAACACAAGCTAACGCCTTCAGTCGGGTTCCTGTTAGCACAGATGTTATGGTAGCCATGAAGCTTTAATTTATTTACCATCTGGACTTTTGAACCCTACTATAGGACCCTGTGAAGCCCCTCAAATAGAGCGCTGATGTCACCTCGTCTAATGGGGACCAGCTCTGATGTCAGGGTCTTCCTCACGTCCATCTGGATGGAATAAAACATGCATGGCTGCTGAAAATCCTGATACCAAAGACTTAGAGGCTCTAACAGCCTGGATGAACTCCTACTGTATGCCTTGCCAGGAGCAGGCTCCATGATGAGGCACTTTACTCTTTAATGGATTGAGTTATTGAACCCTCGGTCCGGGTTCAGCTGCTCTGAGAGGACGTTGTTTGCATTAGCTCATAGAGCTGATGCTGCTGTGTGGATATGATCTGTCCAAGGCGAAATCACTGCTTTGACATCGAGACTCAGGGAGACAGAAGCTTTACTTTGCAACTCTGGTTAGCTAGAATGGTTTCGTTTAGTGATGCGGTATGCGTCTGGCTGGTGAAATAGGTGAAAAATGAAAGAATAGCTGATGTTTAGCAGTGAATGAAACCACATGAATTCTTGGACTAGAAGTAATTTGCATTGAATGTTTGGTTCTGCTCAGGAAGAAAGGTACTTGAGCCTCTGGACCTTTCTTAGACCAAGAGATGGATGGATGGATTGATAAATGGATATATTTATAGATAGATCTATTGATGCATGGATGGATCAATAAGTGTCTGGAGATGGGATAGACTGGCAGATGGAAGGAATCACAGATTCCTGATGGATAGTTGATGTCAGGTGGATTCTTGAGTCGGCCTTCTATCACCTGAAGAACATTTCCAGGATTAAAGGACTAATGTCTCAGCCAGATCTAGAGAAACTCATCCATGCATTTATCTTCAGATGCATTGATTACTGCAACAGCGTCTTCACAGGTCTGTCCAACAAATCAATCAAACAGCTGCAGCTGATCCAGAATGCTGCTGCTGGCGTTCTCACTAAAACCAGGAAGATAGAGAACATAACACCAGTTTTAAAGTCCCTCCACTGGCTCCCTGTAGCTCAAAGAATAGACTTTAAAATACTGTTGTTAGTTTATAAATCACTGAACAGCTTAGCACCACAATACATTAAAGATCTGCTGTTGTTGTATCAACCTTCTAGACCTCTCAGGTCTTCTGGTTCTGGGGATGCAGAACCAGAACCAGAACCAAACGAGGAGAAGCTTTCAGCATCTATGCACCACAAATTTGGAACAAACTTCCAGAAAACTGTAAAACAGCTGAAACACTGACTTCTTTTAAATCTCGACTAAAAACCCACCTGTTTAGAATTGTATTTGAAATGTAATCAATTACACATTTAATGATGGAACTTGACTTAATGTTGTGTTTTGATTATTGATTCTATGTTGCATTGTGTTTCTGTGTTTAATATGATGTAAAGCACTTTGAAATGCCTTGCTGCTGAAATGTGCTATACAAATAAAATTTGATTTGATTTGAGGGTAAACAAAAGGATGGATGAACAGATGGATGATTAAATTAAATGATGGATGAAAGATGGATGTGGTAACTGGCTAACGGATGGATGGATGGTTAAATTGAATGACAGATCGATGTGGGATGTTTGAAGGATGGATGAACAGTTGCTTAGTTTGTTGGATGGATGAACAGTTGGATAGATGTTGGTTGGATGTATTAATGATGCATGAACAGTTGGATGGATGGATGGAAAATGGAGAACAGTTGGGTAGATGGTTGTTTGGATGGATGAAGGATGGATGGTTGGTTGGATGGAGGAACAGATAGATGATTGGTTGGTAGGATGGATGAACAGTTGGATGGATGGTTTTGGGTGTCTGTGTTTCATATGATGTTTTTAGCAGCAGTGCTAACTAAAGGCTAACTAGTCACCGTATTCTGCTCTGAGGCTCCGTCAGATGACTGACTGTAACGACTCTGGTGACCTCACAGAGTCACCACTCACAGAGTGACACAGACAGACTGTGTCCTGCATGTCCCACTGTCCTACATGTCCTACATGAGACAGAGCCTGTTCTACATTTTTTATTGATCAGCCTGTTTGCTGACGATATTGTGATTTACATAAACGCCTCCAGCTTGGGGTTTTCCTGGCTCTGCTCCACCCACACCATAGCTGGTCACCTCCAGTGGGCTATACTGTAGGGAAATGCATTCAAAACCCTCACCATCCCCCCACAACCTTTCTGCTGCTTCTTCCCCGTCAACCATTCTGAGAAATAATTTATGACTATGAGAATGATCATCAGAGCCAAGCTTAAATCAAAGGTCAGAGGTCACTGAAGCCTATCTCGTTTCACATTTCCCATCGGTCCTCTGCTGTAGGATTTCCATAAGAAGTAGTAGGACTGTATCTGGGTTTTGTGATATTGGCAGTCTGGATCTGCTGAGGTTGGTGACAGGAACCAAATGGCCTCCTCTCGTCACATCACAAGTTTAGTTTCCAAGCAAGCCTTCAAGGAGACAGGCAGAAAACCGTAAGCTGATATTAATGCGTCTTCTGGCAGGAATGCAGGCGCTTACATGCACATCTGCCCGGCACCTGGCTTGGTCGGCTGGCTCCCCAGCAGACCGTCAGACCATCAGTAAATCACTTCCTGGATTAAAGAAATAGAGCTGCAGTCAGGCAGTTTGATGAAGGGTTTTTGGCTGGAGTATATGTGGAAACAAACACCTATCTGGAGGTCAGGACAAGCTGCTGCTGCAGCAGCAACGTTGAGGGGTGTTGACGTAAGGTTTCTGGTTGAACATCAGGTACTTCCTCAAGTACTTGGCCAGGGGATCAAACTCACACTAACTGGAAACCCCATACCTAGATCCCTTTGGAGTTAGACAAGTTGTTTTTATTGTTTAAAGTCACGGTGATCTTGGCGTATGAAAAAGAAAGTAACAACACAACATTTTAACTCTACTTATTCTGCCATTTAGCAACTAGAAATCATTGTGACAGATGACCTATCAGGAAAAGTGGAAGTTTGCTTTATTGTCAGACAGTGGAGAGCATCATTTGTGTCTTTTTATGTTGTGGATGTAAATAGTTGGTTTCTAATGTTCTTCAGAACAGATCTTCATCGTTCAGGACACTGGAAACAATCGCACCAGCAGACTTCTTCAGTTTCCAGCATCTATTGAGCATCTCTGATACCTTACAACAACTTTCCGTGCATCTTTGCTACCCTTCTGTAATTCCCTGATACTGCGTTAGAGATTTTGTTCTTCGTATTTGTGAAGAAATATGAATTTTCCCGCTTTTCCCCGCTTTTATGGAACGTTTCTTGGTTTTCTCTGTGAGATTTTGGTTATATTGAAGAACAGGAACTGGTTCTGTTCAAGATATTTATTCCTTTATCTTCTTTTTGTGGATCTGTCATCTTTTTTTCCACCTCAGAAATCCAAATGTTACAATTCTGCATCTACTATTGTCCGATACAACGGACTTTCCTTTCTCTGCTGCCATGTTGAGGTTTTTACCTTCAAATACGGTGAAAATCTCATCATTCTTTACTTTTACTCCAGTGAAAGATTCACCTTCATGATGACTGAGATTTATGCAGGCTCCTTATGCGCGGAGGTGATTTAAGCATTTTCCAGCTCTGGAAAGGTTTGGAGAATGAAACTGGAGAGCATTCCTCCAGTTTTGTCAACATGATAAATGCCAGCGTTTCTAAAATATGTCTCTCCATTCCTTTTATGATTTTTTTTTGTAATAACTGATGAGCAATATCTCTATTAAAAAACATTGTCTATTTGTTTTCATCCATCCAAGTTGACTGAAATCTATGGAAATGTACTAATTTACGTGACAAGTCATCAAAGCTATCAGTTTTAGTGGTATTTTGTGCAGCATGTTGATTGTTCTGGTTCTGTCTCTTTTGTCCGCCTGGTTCTCTAGTGGAGCTGCCTGGATTTCGCCTCTCCGTGTTTTTCCTGCCTCCCAGAGGGCTGTCAACTCCAGGCTTCCTCTTCACGTCTGTCATCGCCACGCTCCCTCCCAACCCGACTACACCTGGCTGAATATTGGCCCCCAGATCATAATAAAACCCAGCAACCCTTAGGCCTGTAAAATTCAGACAGTGTCACAACGGCCTGGAAACCCTCCCCCAGACTTTCATAGATTTCCATCTCGCTTGTCAGCACGTTGGATCCTGCTTTGGCGGTTATTCCTAAAGGGTGGATTTCTATCTGGTCCACCCTGGTGCGTTTAAACTGGCTTTAAACAAAAATAGGAAGCCAACTCTAAACAGATTGATATTGGGTATTAGTGCTGAGGGCTCCCAGGTTGATAAAGACCGTGACTTGACTCCGTGAACACACTCGGGTACGGCCGGTCTTCCTGCGTCGGTCCTCCCTCTGCGTAAATGATTGGTGTCAGCTCCGATGAGTTTCATTCCCCCACAAACAGCTTTGCCCTGTTCCCATCAGGCATGAATGGCCCACTCTGTCAACCCAACCTGCAGAGGAGGAGCCCAAACAGAGGGCCTATCTTAATGTTTGGAAAGATAATCTGGAGGGATCTGGATTCCTGTCGATGGCGAGGTGTTGATGTTTGGGCTGGGCCGGGCTGTAGGTGCTGGCTGGACCAGGGACATCAGATAACCCAAGCTGCTATAACTCTCCCTGGATGATGAACAGGGGGCCTTTTGTGGCCTGAACACACCTCGCTGTTGGCCAGGTAGGCAGATGAAGAATATCCTGCTCACTGGAGGCATTGGTTACATGAATGTCCTCAACTCAATGAGGCCCCTGTGTGCCGTTACAGTCAGCCACTGTAGCCCTCTGCTCCTATTCAACGTTATTGGGACACATTATTCTGTTGTCAAGAGTCTTATGTCCTTTCTATTAGAATTCTTTGTTTCAAAGAACAGTTCATCTGAACTGTCCTTAACAACAACTTCAGCGTTGTTAAGGGTTGATGAAAGTTTTTACATCTCTCCAAAGACTCCTTAACTTTGCTAACATGGAGTGAGATTGTGATCTTTTAAACCATCTAAAGTCGGTCCTCGAGGGCCGGCATCCTGCATGTTTTAGTTCTCTCCCTGGTGGTACTAACAACCTTTTCACCATGTCAGTGTTCTTCTTAGGCCTTCTAATGAGCCATCATTGGATCCAGGTGCGTTAAACCAGGGAGAGAACTAAAACACGCAGGATGCCGGCCCTCCAGGACCGACTTTGGGCACCCCTGGTCTAGATGAATGGTTCTTCAATATCGGGCTTTGGACTTTAGCACTAAAGTGCTGACAAATGCAGAGGAAAGAATCCAAATTAAACTCTTTTTGCAACCTTTCTTTTTCATTCACACACTTTTAACTTTAGTCTGCATTAGATTTATCTTAGCATTGCTCGCTTTTGATCAGTTTCTTTACTTGGCTTTGTTTTCTTTAGCTTGGAGCTTATTAAACCTGCTGTTAGCTTAGTTTTTCATGTTCTAATTTTATATTTCTAGGTTTAGTTCACTTTAGCTCAATTTAGCTTTGGTTAACTTCATTTTTAGGCTTAGTTGAACTTTTCTAACCTTTGTTTTGTTTAGTCTTGCTTATCTTACCATGGTGTCTTTTATCACATCTTTCCTTAGCTTAGTTCTTCTTAGCTTCATTTAGCTTATGTTGTTTATATTATTTCAATTTTTAGTTTACTTTACCTTGGTGTCTTTTGAACTATTTAACTTGGTTTATCTTATGTTAGTTCAGCTTACTTTAACTTAGTTTAGTTTGTGGATTTAGCTCGGTTGAAGTTTACACTATTTTGGTTTACTTTGACTTAGTCTAGCTCATATCTAGTGTGTTTCTTTATTTTTTTTATTTTACCATAGCTTAGTTCTCCTTATTTCAGTTTAGCTTACCCTACGTATTAGCGTGTCTTAACCTAGCTTATTTTACTTTAGCTTAGTGTTGTTTTTTTAAATATAATTTAGTTTATGGTGTCTTTTAACTTACTTTATGTTATCTTAGTTTAATGTAGGTTACCTGTTTTTGGTTTATCTTAGCTTACGTTTTATTCTTTTTCCTAGCATAGTTTACCTTAGCTTAGTTCTTTTCAAATACTCATCTAGCTTACCAAGAACTGTTTACTTTAGCCAAGTTTACCTTAGCTTACCTTTTATTCATCTACTTTATTATTAATTTGTTTATTTTAGCCTACCCTAAGTTAACATAAATTTGTAAAGCTTGTCTTGCTTCAGCTTAGCTTACCTAAGGTTAGCTTAGCATGTTTTACTCTATCTTAACTTATATCTTCTTAATTTAAAGGTTTGTATCAATTTCAATTTGAATGATAAATTCAGAGAAGTTTGTTCTCTTATTAAGGTGGTGAAATGAAGAATTATTTGTGTTTTGGACACTCTGGTGGAGAACTCACTGGAAGACCTTTCAGGTTCCTCCCAATGCAGCATTTGTCATTGTGGTAACCATCCCCAGCGTGTCCACTGCACATTTCTAACCAATCGCAATGTTTATTGTGCGAAGAACAAACTGGAGGAACTCCAAAATTAGACATGTGAGACCTTATCAATCTCATTTTGTGTTTACAAAGACAAAAAAAGTCCTTTACAGAAGTCCTTAACAGCGGAGGTGATTTTCCTTCAGTGAGTCCTGAAGCCATAATAGCTGAATACCTGATAAGGTAAATGATCAGCTGAAGACGGTACTATGCCATGTTTTACCTATATTTCATATCATGAAAATAATAATTATATACTGACTGTAGGTAGACAGTAACATGTTTGTTGTAAAATCGGCTTTTAGGTTTCTTTGCAAACTTACAATGTTATCGATTTCAATCATTTTTCTCTAGTAGTCAACTGGAATAGCAGTTGTTAATGTGGAAAAAAATTGTATCTTTCTGGTCAGCTCTGTATATAGATATATTGTTTGGCCTTTCTACTGTATCTAAAATGTCAAGTGCCAGATAAACACGGGTTGAGGCTGCTATCTGATGCTCTAGTGAGGATTAGGGAAGAAAACCAGCTGGGAAGTTGCTGTTTTTTCTAATGTATGCAATACGTCCAGGGATTTTGAAATGACAGATTAAAGATAAATATTATACAAATCAGCCATGTTGTGAAGATGCAGTAGCTGGTGCCTGATATAACCGTCTTGAGTCATATCTGTAATGGACGCCAACACCATGGAGATTGCGGTTTCTTCCCTTATCCAAATGAGAAATGACACGCATTAACCCCAGAGGAAGCCCTGTGCACCGATAAACGCCACATCTAGCATGAGGGGGGTGATGGGTACTATCATGGTCCGAGGATATGAAAGGCAGATCGCTGAGCTGATAGAGCGAGGCCGGGTCATCAGCATGAGAGTGAAGAATGACCAGCAGCCTCAGATAAGACTAATGAATTTAACCAAGGCTGAGCGATATGTCTTGATATGAACAGAGGCAGGAGGCGATTAGTCAGGCTGATTAGTTCATGGCCTCCCTAAAACTGGATCAGTCATGAATTACATTAACGCATGTTTTTTTTTATTATTGCAGCTGATTAAATTAGTTTGCTTCTCATCGGAGACTTGCGTGGCAGCAGCTGTGGCCTGGCAGGAGACCAAAACCAACACTGGCACATCTGCCACACCTCACGGTCCTAATGCATCTTCAAGTAGGCCATAAACATACACCGTGAGAGAAATCTTACAGTCTGTCGGCGTAACCTTTGCCCCGCAGCGGCCCATGTGGGATCTGAGCCTTCTGTCAAACCCGCAGCTCTCGGGTTTTCAATGATGCGGTCCAGGAGGTCAGAGCGCCATGTCGTCGGTCTGCAGGGGAAGCAGAGATAGGCTGGGGAGGATCAAGGTCCTGACCTTGTCTTTGGACGGGGTCTCATTCCCACAACGTGTCTTATCGGCTACCGCCTGCTTGGATCTCTGATCTGCAGACGCGTCGAGGTGGTGGAGGGTGCTCAGCTCCTCTTAAAGAGACAGGACCCGGCTGGTTCACCACCGTTTTTCACTCCAGATCCAAACCAGACGTTCTGCTAGGGTGGGATGACTTGCTCTGACTCATAAATGAATAATGCATCTGATGTTTTATGACTTATAAATCTGGATCATGATTCTTACATGGATGGAGTTCAGTCAATCTCTATGTTTGATTCTGTTCTTTCTTTCCTTAAAACAATCCTCCTGTGAATTAGAGCCAGAGGTTCATTTGGTCTGTTCATATTTCATATTTCCTGAAGGGAGAAGAAGCAGTTGGACCCCTGCAGTGACAGAAGGCAGGGAGGTGTTGACTTATCAGCATAAACATGGTAAACTTTACATTACAAACACATTAACCGTCTGGATGGAACAAGTTCAGCCTCTGAAGTCAACACTAAGCGTTTATAGACGTGAGCTAAACGCTGAATGTTCGCTTCATAGTTGTACCCCATACCTAGAACTTTAGTATCGTCTTGTGTGTTTGGACAACTCAAAGACGGGATCAGCAACGAGCTTAGAGAAGCAACTGTTGATCCTTAGACATCTCCTGAGGGTTTTGGAGGCATTTTAAACAAATCTGTTGTCATACAGTAGAAAAGATTATTCTATAAATTGATAATTTATGAGGAAACTGCCAGTAATCACTGAGGAGATCTAAGCAAGTAAAGCTCAAGGTCAGACCATCCAGTCAGATCTCTGTTAGCATGTTGGTCTCATCTCTCCTTTGGAAAACTTTCAATCATGGTGGTGGAGGACAGTCTACGTTTCACTTCGTCCAGAGGATCTGGAACCTTGGCTACTTAAAAACAATCGCTTCCTAGAGGGGTGGAATCTGTTGAAGTTTGAATCGATTGAACTTGATTTTACCCAGTCGCTAAAGTTTGGCCGTGACTTACGTAATGCTCCAGTTCAACCCAGAAGGAAGCCTAAAGAAAATTGTGTGCACCAAATTGGACAGTCCGTGTCTTAAACATTCCTCTTGCTCCAACTTTAATTGGTTGATATGTGGAAGCCTGGCCAACACGAACTGAATGGCTTCGTTCCTCCACTGCCACATCTAAAACTAAAACAACTTCGCCTTCTGTTCGCTGATCTGCCCAGTTGAAAACCTGAGAAATCGAGATCAATGGAAGAAATCCCAAACAGAGCAGTCTTCGGAGATGAGAATTGAGCAGAAGGTATGAAGGCCATGGTCAGGCTAGGTGGAGTATGGATTGTCTGTTTTTTTTTGCAGCCACAGGTCAAAGACAACAGGCAGTGAACAATAATCTCCTCTGTATCCTGGAAGATTCTAGTCAAACCTAAGGCTAGATCTTTAGCATCTAAAGCCAGTCCCAAGCTAAGTCCTGCAAGCAATAATGCAATGTTGTAAACAGGAGTGGACCTGAATCACAACTTTCTCAACTGAATTCAGGAATGCTGTTCTACATCCAGTTCAGATGACATAAAGCTGTTTTCCAACCTATTCATTAGCTGTGATTACGGTCGGCGCTCTTGGTGCCAAACTGCTTTGTTGCAGTTGTTAGAGAACCGGTCCGAAGAAATATACCTTCCATAAAGTCTCAGGTCAGTGAATTTAGCTCATTGTGGTCTGAGCAGCAGTACCTGTCCTCAGGGGAGCGGTGTGGCTTTCACTGGAGTCATAAAGCCGTCAGAAATAATGCGCGGCTGAAGATATAACGCGCAGCATTACATGCATCTAGTCCTGCCTTAAATCTCCACCTTTAAACGCCCGATGTTCTCACATGACCACAGGCGTGCGGCATTCCCTGCATTCCTCCATGTGTGCTGAGGATTATTTCAGTGCCCTGTCATTAGCAGAGGTCTGCCTGATGACAGCACAGACTTACCCGACTTTGCTGCGCTTTGATGTGGCCTGTAAATATTTCCCTAGACTCGGGGCTTTCGCCCTCAAGGTTCTCTTTCTGGAGTCGCTAAAGGATCACGCTTCCTATAAATGTTTAGGACTTATCTGTCAGAAACACTACGCTATCTATGGAAACAAACAGATTATTTAGATTCAGTTAATTAAATGAGAATAAGTTATGACAAGCTGCGGTTTAGAAAGTGTCCATAATCCAGCCAGTACTTTACTAACAGATTAAGTTCTTGCACTTTCCTGTACGTTACCAGAACTTACCAGAGGCACAAAATGCTGAAACATTTCTAAGTTTAAACCTCTGGCTTTGAGGGGAGGACTCTGTGTGGTCCATGCTAGTTTCTGATCTCTACTTCCTGTTTACCAGACATTACCAGACTGGTAATGTACTGCCTGGTTGATTTGCTCCAAACCAGTACATGGAAACACGCCTAATTTGCATTTTGTTTTTGGTAGAATTTTAAAAGTTTACTCAAAATTGACACAACATTTGATTGGAAACATAGTAGTATCTAGTAGTAGTAGTTTCCCATAGTTATCCCATAATTTTATATGAACCACCTAGATAGTTTTATGGAGCTACCAGAGTACCCTTCTAGTGCTTTCCTTGAACTTGCAAGTAAGTTAAAGGGTACTTTATTGTACTTTATGTCATGTTTGACATACTACAACTTACAGGTTGTACTTCTGAAATCTACAGAGTTTTTTTTTTAGTTTTTTTTTACCTTTGCTGCTTGTAATTGCTGAGTTGTTCATTTTCTGATTGGTTGATTTAGTCCGAATTTCACCGAACCCTTTGGCGGTCTAATAAGAGATGTGTTCATTTAGACGCCATGAGTTTTTTTACCCTGTGTGCGGCAGGGTTTCACCAACCCTGTGTGCCGTTTTACAAGTTGTTTTTTGTGGATGAGTGGTTTCAGTAACTGACGGTCTGACGGGACAACACTTGGCATCCCCACTGCCTGACCATGACATTTTCCATGCTCATTTTGAACATTGCACTAGGAGGGCTAATTTAATAGTGATTTCATTCTCATAATATGTTTTGTTTACTACATTTTCTGCACCATTGATTGTAACTCTTTTCTTATCCTTGTTAACTTAGTTGATGGTCACTGGGCTTACATATAATTTACATTTTGGCACTAAGAGACAACCAGATGGCTTTAGGCTGCTGCTCTGAACTAACATGAATGACTTTTCAGGCTAATGTGTCGCATTAGCCTGAAAAGTCATGATGGATTGCAGTTAACAGCGTTTCATTGTCATTTTTCAGAAGCTATTAGACATATATTGGCAAACTCCGCTCCACGCAGCGAGGCATTGATCTGTTGTTGTGTTTTGGTTAAAAGCCCAGCTGGGCCTTCACTCAGCAGGGGGTCCGGGTCTTTGGCATGTTCCCCTGGCACCGGCTGAAGCTGCTGGGTGATGACTGCGTTGGAGTGGCGGTCTCAGATGGAGCCCTGGAGAAGCAGACAAAACTTACTGTATTTAGAACATCTGGCCTGGTGAGAGTTTGCCTTCAGGGCCACAGGTTAAAAAACGCCCATGGAGTGACAACAGCAGTGCTTTAAGTACAGTCGGGCCTCAGAGGTCAGGATGAGCCCAAACATGACTCCAGGCAAATTATTTACCTTCCACACATCGGCTTTACCTCCCACTTGGATTTTTTATGTGAAAACGCCAGCTACATTCTTGGAGCTTTGCAAAACCCTAACACTCTGAATATTTAGCTACGATTAGGTCATGGTGCATGGGTGGGCATCGTCTTGTTTCCAAAAGGCTCAGTTAATCCAGCTGAAGGGTCACAGATCGGATCGGATAAAATAAATGCCAAGGAGGTGAGGCTGCGAGAAAAGGCTGGGGCTTTTCCCTGTTTTCCAGTAGGATGTGCTTTTTCTAGTTGGCATGATCTGTCGGAAAGCTTGACTACTTCCAACCGCTGTCTGTGGACTGATATGGTACATGTGACAAGAGCATGTGTAGTTTTATGGCTAAAAGGCTTTATTTCTTTTAACCAACTGTAACTTCTTCTGACACACAGCTTTTTCACCTCAAAAATGTTAATATTTGTTTGCTTAATGCTAGTTCTCCTGCTTTACAATACCCAGGCAGATAAGAAAGAGAAAGGGTTGGGCGGTCTTGATCTACGATAAAAGCAGCAGGTTAATGTGGAGCAACATTTTGATATATAGGACTAAATATGAATGATATGAGCTTCCAGGACCTGAAAATTGACAATATCTATAAATGTTGAAAATCTCAACTACTGTCAGTTAAAGTCAAATTCCTTTTCACCTATTTCATTAAAAGTATTTTAAGAATGCATTTAATCTCCCTTCTTCTCAATTCTTCAATTAAAATATGCTTTTCAGAGTAGCTGGAGATTTTACAGCTGATGACCCTTGAGTCCATTCAGCCTGTCAAAGTCCATTTATTTCCTGTAACAATTGGAGAAAATAACTATGTGAAAATATGTTTGCGCCACACCAAAATGGGAATAAAGACAACAGTCTGTGTCAGTATGCTCATCTGAACCCAGTAGCTTATGCACCCTGGTGCCTCTGATGAATTACAACAGGAAAACTCAATATGTGCTGTTGCCATTTGGGTTTTGTTTTCCTGCTGATTCTGTTTCAAAAAATGAGTTCACAGGGAGTTATTTTTTGCCAGTCACTAATTAGGCAGCTGACACTGAAAGCAAGGCGAAGTAGCTGAGGCGCGGGAGCTGCAGGAAATGTAAAAATAAAGGCTTTATGAGTGTTTTCTTTTTCTACTAGAGTGCGATTTCTTTACGGGACTCTCCAGTTTCTCATGAGCTGAAATCAATGGCGAGCATCTGTCCCCCCCGAGATAACCACTCACCCATGGGAGGCGTCAAGCAAACGTCTAATTAATTAGTCCCAAACCTGGGCTGGACGGCTGTGACAGCATCGAGTCACAACTGACTGGATGTGTGAAAAGCCAGATGTTTGAAGTGTGGTGGCCTTTTTCTAACGCTAACAGCCCCAGCGTCTGTTTTATACAGCCAGACCACTAAAAGGCAAATCATTAGGCCAAAGACCAGAAGTCCTCACATCTGTTTTCCCCATTTAGCTCTGAGCTGTAGCTCAGTCCTGTAACTCGGTAGCGCACGGTTTGTAAGTGTGGGCTATTCCCGAATGACATTACACAGCTGGGGTCGACTTTGGACGCTACGCCAAGCTGCTTCTGGATTCGCTCTCTCAAAGAAAGGAACCCTAATGTCACCCCCCTGTTCCAGAAGACTTTCCATTAGCAGCATGATTTAGGAGGATGAATGAAAAGTTACTAATGCGCATAAACCTCTCTCATCTCTTCCTGACAGGAGTACATGGACGCCAACAAATGCATCGACGAGCTCCTGAAGCAGCTTGAGGAGGAGCGGCGAAATGTCCGAAGGTAAGGAGATGTTTTACTGTTGGAAGATGTAATCCATCCCTGACCAGCAGGACAATGTCACCTGCTTCTGAGAGCCAGACAAGCTTTGTAGCTCCGCTTGAGAAATGTGCTTTGTTGCCGGAAGGCCCTGAAAGTGGAAGACAAAGCTGCAGTTGGGTCAAGCGGGACGCTTCTCAGGGAGGAGCTATTGGAGCAGATTTGTCCAGACAATGGGAATGAAGAGCTTATGGAGATGCCAATCCAACGGCCTTGTCCCCTCCGTGCTCCGAGCATCCAGGCTCTTCCAATGACGACAGAAGAAAGAGACGATTTTTTAAACTTCGCCCTCTTTTGTACCAACCTCTCACCATCTCAATGGAGCTGTGTCCCCCAGCTCAAAGTAATTTTCTCCCTGAGTGAGCAGAGAGGGCCGGGGGCTGGACAGAAGGGGATGTAGGTCTCAGGGTAGGTGGCTCGTTGAGGGGGTGGATGACCGCTGACCAGCCCATTTACCAGGCCAGGACAGCCCCCTGAAAAAGGAAGCGATGTGTAAAGGAATGACCCTGAAGTCATTGGTGCCCTGCTTTCTGGACCCCCTTTGTGACCTAATGGCTACTTAGAATGACCAGAATGTTTCTGCATGAGCTGACCTGCGGTTGCACTGCCAGACCAAATGCTTTCATAGCCATGAACTTGTACCAAGCCATTAGACTGAACTACAACATCGCTTGAAGTCCCAAAGACTCCCATCAATAACAACGTTTGAATTTTAAATTTATTAGGTAACGTGAGTCTTTTTAGTATAGTGAAGGACAGATCCATAAATCCCTTAACAGAAGGCAGCAAATGACCCCCAACCGAGGTGCAAATACCATCGTCTGGCACCTCTGAAATTAATTATTCCCTCACTCTAGGGCAACTGGGTGTTCTTGTTTAGTGTGCAGTAAACCCAATGGTTGACTGCAGATGACAGATGTCTACCTCCATCACAACGCCTGATGGAAACGCTCAGATCTTACCCAATGAAATCATACAAATCTCGCTCGGAACTCTTATGTTTTGCATTTTGATTTATTTTTCTCCTTATTTGGGTCTGTTTAGGCACAGGCAACACGTATATCTAAGTTTTCTGAGTTGGTCACAGACAATCCCACACTTGGGCTGCTTTTGGAGAAAAACACAGTTTGAATTAGATTTAATTCAACAGACTAGTTTTTGCCAGTGAATCCGTGTATATTGAGGGGAATGGAACAGTTCACCAGGAATATCCACTGATTCCTGGTCAGTGGAGAGTCCTATAGAGGTACAGGGTTTCCCCCAGTGTGTTAGAAGCCTGGCGGGCCACCAGGCTGTACTTGCACCCCCACCAGGCTAAACATTGTTTGTTTATTTACTGCATATTAGTATAAAACAACTGATGTGCAAATAATTGACTTTTATATTAATTGTCTTTTGATAATGTTTCCCTTTTTTTAAGACTTTATAGTTGGGGTTTAGGTATTGTTAATAAAGTCCTCCAATAACACATAATTAACAAGTGATATTTTCAAATTTTCTGTCCACTTTGAGCATTTTTTTAACTCAATAACACAATAGGCTGCTGGATGCCCTACAGCCCCTGCCACCAGGCTTGGCGGGTTTTCTGGGGGGACACCCTCAGGTAAATTGAGGTAGTAATCTTCATCTAGTTGGCCTTGGTCTTGTGGAAGTTGGCTTCATGGTCCTGTTGATCTAAGCTAACACTAAAGCCAGACTGACTTTAGGTATACAATAGTCCATGCTGCGACTGAGGTTCCTAACCTTCATGACTCTGTGTCTGAAACCTATGGTAGCCTTCACAAAGGCTGGAAAGATTGTGTTGAGGTAAGAGTCCTGCGTCTGGAGTTATTTTCTCTAATGGAAGAAGGTTTCCTCCGGGTAATGTCTGTAACTCAGGCCAAGGAGTTGAGTAGTGTTATGAAAACATTCTTCTTTAGACTAAAGTCTTCTACAACTTTCTCCGTGCCTACTTGTTGCAGACCCCAGGGGTCCAACATGATGGTGCTGTGTGACATAGCATGACTAAACTGGTTTGCCTAAAGGGAAGTGCTATCTACAAAGCTGCTTTTGTCTTTCAGAGTGCGGTGGCAGACACCTCTGTAAGGAGATTCTGCGCTCCTGAGATGCAATCACATCGGAGGTAGTAAACAAACCCACTGTCGTTGCGTTGAAAGCCACGAGTCTTTGATGCGCAGTTTTTAGAAAAAAAGCAGAACATACCAACCACGAAGGGTTTGTTCCCGTTTCTTCTCCGGCGCTGTTTGATTCAGACGGAGTGACGCTGATGAACGACTTCACAAAGGCTTTTGTTCGGCAAAAACACAACGTCGTGTGAAAAAGAAAGCCTCTTCCCTCATTAGGCGGCACTTTGCTCTACGCCGTCCATGTCTCTCTCCACCCCTAGGAATATGGGCCCCATCAATCCGTCAAGGGCTGAAAGAGAAGCCCTCGCATTCCTCCAGTACCCCGCATCCTTCTGCCACAACCTTTTGACCTGGGGCATTCATGTCACTCATTGTGCTGTGTTATTGGCCCCTTTCACACTAGTAGACAACACCTATTAGGTGATTATGACTTTACACAACTTCAGATCTGGGAGAAATCTACATTTTCACGAGAAGTTATGGAGTGAATTCATTTTTATAGTACTCTGGTTTAAGCAACTTTAAATCTAGACTGTAGATTTCTTGGAGAAACTTGAGTCTTTTATTCAGCAAAATTTTAGATGTAAAACAGTTAAAAAAAAAATGTCTGAGTTGGTTTCTTTTTCTGGGGCTTTTTTTCACAACTTCAGATCTAAAAACTCAAGATTTTGTAGAGATATTTTAGAATTGTTTCCATTTTCTGCTAAGTTTGCCTTGATCGATTTCTAGGAGAATTGTTCATTTCCCTTTAGTTTAAGTTCAAAAACATTTCTGAGTTTTTTGTGGTACTTCAGTTTAAGTAATTTTATACCTAAGGAAAACGTATATTTCCAGGAGTTATTGCAGATTAGTTGGCTTTTCTGTAACTTATATTGATGCAAGCATAGATGCTTAGTAAATATAGATTACTAGGAGAAATTGCAAACTTTTCCATGCAGTATTTTAGTATTGGCTCATTTTCTGGAACTTTTGTCCACGTAACTGTAAAACTTTGAAATATTTGGTTCCTTTTTTGTGGTACTTTACCTTGACATCTACAGGAAGTCTGGATTTCCAGGGGAAGTTGCAGTGTTTCTCCTTTTATTTGGTTTGCGCAACTATAGTTCTAGATTTCCAGGAGAGATTTCAGAGTGTGTTCCTTTTCTGGTGCCAATTGTTGATCAACTTTAGGACTAGAAAAAATCATGGAGTTGGTTTAATTTCTGGTTTTAGCAAAGAAATTCCAGATTTCCGGGGAAAGGGACGGTTTGTAGGTGTTATCCCTGTTAGTGTCCCTTCCTTTAGCTCTGACTGAGCATGGAGAACATCTGTGCCATCTCTTCTGCCGTGAAGCCCGTTCAGACGGAGTCTCTGCATCGCTGCTCGACGGAGAACAAAACCCCAGTGGGACCCATCTGGGCCTCTCCCGCCCGCTCCATTCAGTGCCATCACAACCTCATCAGACACACAAAAGCTCCACAGCGACGTGTCAACGTCAGACGGAGCAGATCCAAATTTGGCAACACCAGACAAAAACATCCAAGGAAGGTTGCGCCGGGGATTGTGGGTATTTGTCATGTGTTTGCTCCAGTTAACGGCGAAACGATGACATTTGTCTTTGTTGACTTGAGTTTCTGACGTATGATGATGGTTGGAGACTTGTGCTGAGTGACAAACGCATATGGAAGCGCCAGCATGGCTGAAAAGCATGACGGGCCGGGATGACCTCTTTCTGGCAGGCTGCTGCGTCAAGCCACCGTGACTGTGTAATCTTCAGTGGATTAAAACAATGCAGATTGGATATTTTCCTCCGCTGGTGTGTCCCTGCTTTGAGCTGGCTCCTGATTCTGACCTTGTTTTTAGTGGGTCAGAGGCTCCAGCGCTGCCGGGTCGGGCTCTTCCAGCTCTCACGTGCCCGGTTCGACCTCCTCCACACCTAGCAGAGCAGAACGGATACTTGGCGGACCGGGGCCTCAGCTGGAAATGCAACCAGCTGCAGCCCAAACAACATCTGCTGATCAATAATCTATCTATCATGGTCAGAGCTGCTTCCAACAGGGATTATAGGTAAAACTAGAGACGTTTGGCGTCAAACAGATCAATATTTCAGCTCATTCATCCTGTTCTGGTCAGAACCAGAGCTGGGGCCACTTCTGACCCAAATTTGCACAGAACCTTTAATCTCTTAATCCAGGAGTTTTCAGGCCATAATCGTTTTAATCAACACTAATTACCTCGATCCAGTCTCTACTCGTCTTACTGTGCCACACAAACACATTGAACCTCACATTTTATGTTTTTATTTGAGTGAACACAAAGGAGTGCAGAGTTGAATTTGAAAATAAAAACATGAATTTTTATTCATGTTAGAATTACAAAACATGTTCGTTACATTTTTTTTCCACAAAATCATTCTTAGATAATGAGATTTCAGTCTGCTGAGTTCTGCCCCTGTTGAGCTGTTTAAGGGCCTTCTGCCACTTTAAATCCAATCAATCTGCTCCTGGCCACGCCCCCAACTCATTGTTTACTCTTGTTTGTGAAAAAGGCTGCAAACAGAAACACAATTGTACAAGTACTCATCTTTGAAAAGCAAACGTGGAGCCTCCTGCACAACCAACCAGAATGCAACATGGCAAGTTGACAACAAAACTTGTGTCTTTTCCAGCAGCCATTGTACAGCATATGCAAAACCAGTTCACCAAACGTGTTGCTAGGTAACAGGCAGTGTTTTCTGATTTGTGATATTACACTCTTGAAATTTTTGAAATGTCTTCTTTTCCAGATACCCAAAAAGAAAACATAAACTTATTGCCAAAGATGGCTGTGCTTGGGCTGTTTTTAGAAGCAGCAGAAATCCAAATGTAGGAACATTCAAAATGTAAATTTTGCTTAATAGATCTCCTTTAATGAATAAAAGTCAGAGAATTCAGCTAGAATTTGAGTAAAACATGTATATGTGTGAGCATACAGTATGAATAATGATTCAATGAGCCAGTTTGAGTCAAATGAAAAGTCCATAACCTGGACTCCGTGGCCGGTTCTGATAAAGACCGGGTTCCCCACCAGGACTGGTGCGTTGCCGTGGCGACCGCCGGGCGTTTGCTGCTTTAGCTAGATGAGTTGTCTGATCTGGTTTGGTCCCACTGGGCTGTGAGGAGCAGCCCTGCACCCAGAGCGCCGCGGTGGCCTGGGAAGTGAGTGTAACCCGTCTGCTGGTGGTCGCTTTACGGCCCAGCCCCGGATATCTGACAGGACCAGTCACAGGAAGTCGTTTCCGCTGCTGGATGAACCTCTCTGGGTTTTTCCTAATGAAAAGCTTGATCAAAGCTTGTGGGCGCTAAATTTGAAGCATCGTTCGCCTCCTCTAATTAACACCAGCTACCGTTTAGCTGGCGTTAAACGGTAGCTTAAACGCTTAAACCCCGTTAAAGCTACCGGCAGCTAGCCGGGGGGCAGCTAGCCGGGGGTCTCCTCGCCCTCCGGCCCACTCCTCGGCGGTCCCTTAAATGCCGCCAGCCGAAGATTCATGGGCGCCGTCAGAGTGCCGCTTCGCTTTTACGGCGCTCAGGAGAGACAGAGGTTAATCGAACGGCTTAATGAAGCCTTTTACTGATGCTCCCTCAAGGTCGTCCTCAGAGGCAGGCCTGGCATTCCCATGCATGCTGCTGCTTCTCCCCAACACACAAACACACCACGCTGTTTGGTTTATTAAGGATTTGTTAAATATTCATTTAAAAACAAACAAAAAAAGAAATAAAATCATTTTTATGAACCAAATATACTCAGTCTGTTACCAATATCTACTGTTTTCTCAGTTGTCATTTATATTGGGCTTCATAACACTAATTTTAAAATCAACTCAGTTTCCATACAGTAGCAAACTAACTCAAAAATCATTCTTAAACGTATAACTCATCAAAATAAGGTTAATTTGGCAAAATGGGTTTAGAAATTCTGACTCTCCAGGATCTTATTTTAGTATAATATGACAACCATATTGATTTTTCCTTCAATAAAAGTGAATAAACATCCAGTGTGTGTGGATGTTTCTGCTGGCATTGAGTTTGCAGTCCTTTACATCCTTGTTATTTATTGATACGAACAGCCAGTCAGTGGGAACCAAAGCACTTTGAACAGCACAGTCCAGATAGTTTTTATGAAATACATTTTGAGGAAGTATAAAAGTGAATGGGTGCATTAGCTTTATTAATGATTTTTTTCCTCAGTTAATTATGGAGGCTGAGCCAGGAGTACTTTCTATGGCCCAGAAAATCAACCAGTTTTATGGAGTCTGATTCATAATTAATCGAATAAATGTTTTAGTCGGTTTCTCCAACTAATGTACAAACTTACGGGTTAATTTAGTGGAAATTACAGCAAGTTCTAGAGTAAAGGCAGGTCTGTTAAACTGCAGTCATGTAAAGATGTGTGTGCTCCGTTGTTTCCCAGACAGAAAAAACCCTCTGTGATTAGTGGTTGCGCAGCTTCTATATGTTGGGTTTGAAACAACTTGCGACATGTTTTTCTCGGATTTAGGACTCAATAGAGCATTGTCTGCATTCCTGGAAGAAATTAGCCGTGTTTAAGAGCCGTTTCTTTTCTTTTTTTTATTCCACTGGGCTCTCGTTTAATCCCTGCTGTAATTACAGTTGTTGGGTTTCCTTAAAATGAGTTATCAGCTGCTTGTTTGATGTCTTGTGGGAAGAATTTGCACTTTAATGACACACTGATGGAGAATGGCAAAGTTTTAATCTGATTCCAGCGTGTCTGGCTGAATGCAGGTTTGCCTCAACACTCTATTAACCTGAGATCCTCTGATTTGGGTTCTTGTATTTGAGGCCTATTGAAGCTGAAGCAGCTGTTTGGACCGATGGGTGTTCTGTAAAAACATCCTCAGTGTGTGATAAGCAGGATCCAGCGCGTGTGCTGTTCTTGTTGATAGTTTTGGCTGGTGGGAGTCACAGTGGCTGCATCCTCGCTATTCGGGCTCAGGGCCTCCCCAGGGCCCCCCAGGCTCTCATTGGAAACAGGAAGAGGCTGAAAATGTGTGAAATCAACAACAAAGTGGTTGGGAAAAGGTGAAGAATGAAAACAGGTTTTACTGACTCTTCTTTTGGTAGAATAACTCTAGTTTCTGAAAGTTTGTGGTTCTTGTTTGCTAATTGTTCTGTTGACTTTATTACTTTACGCTTTGAGTCCTTTAATGTACCAGATTACTGGGGGGGTTAGAGAAAGTCATTGGTTCTCTAAGGCAGGGTTTCCCAACCCTGGTCCTCAAGTTACATTGCCCAGCCTGTTTTACGTTTCCCTGCTTCAATCACACAAGCTTCCAATTGATAGCTTTTTAACAGGCTTTTATTGAACTGCAATCATCTGAATCGGGTGTCTCAAACCAGTGAAACTTCTAAAACAGGGCATGTTTGAGCTGCCCTGCATTAAGGACCAGGGTTGGAAAACACTGCTCTAAAGGGGATGACATGTCTATAAGGAAGGTAAGAATTGGCACAAAATTAAGCTGAAACTGGACATGGCTTCAAAAGTTGGGGTACAAAAAAGCCTGAACTACAAAAGTACAACCTGGTGAAGAGGTTTGTGGTATTCCCTGAAAGGTTGACTTTTTTTTTTTTACATCTGATGCTCTTGGTGTTAAATAAAGAGGGACCAATAATTGTATATTAATTGTTTGCGTAGAAATCCAACACAAATCTTTGGAGCTTTAAAAGATACAATGTTTAAGTCATATAAAGTTCAAGTGTCTAACATACTACCACTGTCAGACCTCTTCATAGTCCAGTTCAGACTGTGGTTCCTCTCACTCTCTGTTACATATAACTACAGCAGGAATTAGGAATCCTCAAGATATCTGAGTTTAATTAGAGATTAGCGGTATCCGTGTTAATCCATCTCCTCCCAGCCATTAATGACTCAAGGCATTTCCTGAGATCCAGGCAGAGGAAGACAAAGTCTCGCTGGACCTCCGTCATCCTCTGCCTCATCCCGCCCCCCCATCACCCTGCTTAATGAAACATGACCGGAGCGCATTATCGCCTTTCTCGTACCGCACACTTCATCTTGCCACAAAGAAGTTACCACACACACAAATTCAGCCGCTCATGAACACGCATGCAGTAATCTCTGGAGCGGCTCCACCAGATATCTTGTAATTTGCATCAGTCTGGATGTTTAGCGATTTTCCTTCTGTTGGGTAAACAAACATGCTGCCTCTCCAAAGTTTGGCATTTCCTCCGCTTGTCTTGACGTAGACATAACTCCCACCCCTTTCCCCCCTAAACCCCTCTCTGCCTGACAGCTCCATATCTCCTGGACGGATTGAAAGCACAGGTTACCTCTTCCTTTATCACAAATTCTTGTCAGAATCATCTTTGGGGTGCCAAACAAAGCACTCTGCTCTCCTCTTGAGTGATGAATATCTGAGTGAAAACACACACACATTTGGCAGAGATATCAAATGGGGGGATGCGGAGGGCAGGGAGAATCACTCATCTGTGATCAAGCCGCAGGAGATTAATGCCATTGAGGAAAATACGTCTCAGCCAGCAGGATGTTGGGTGAAAGTTTTACACTTTTCTTCACTTCAAGCAAAAGCAGAATATAACAAGGTTGTGTACCTGCTTAGAAGCAACATATGAACATTTTATTGACAACTCAAATCTTTGGCATAGTTTTGGACATCAACCATGACCCATTTGTCCATGCAGGGTCATGGTACCTATCTCCAGTGGTCATTGGATGAAAGATTGGGTACACTCTGGTTAGGTTGCTAGTCCATCATAGAGACATACTCTCGCCTAAGGACAATGTAGAGACCAACTAAGCTAGCAGTCATGGGAGAACATGCCAGCTACATGCAGAAAGATCGCTTTCACTGGTTCAAAGGTGCTGACACTTGCTTGTTCCCTGCCTACACACAATCACACCCCCCCATGACCAGTGTCTCATTATCTCAGACCACCCTCTGCAACATTCCAAATTCATATCAATCCTCCAGTCGCTGTCCCAGTACCGTCCTGTCTCCTTCCCTGTACCTCCTCCATGTGGAATGCTGGCCTCAGTCTGTGTGTGTGTGTGTGTGTATCTGTGTGACAGTGGTGGAGCCAGGCTGGCTGTGTGGGCGGCCGTGTGTTTCCAAACAGTGGAATATGTCACCGACACCCCTGGCAGAGCAATAAGCGGAGCCTTAATGAGCTCAGCAGATCACTCAGCACATCAGAGACGCTGCAGAATCGATGTGGACTCGTATTGTTACGCCACTTTACTGTTGACTAAACATACCCACAAACAGCACACCAATGCAGTCACTCCATGCCGAGGCTTTAACTGCGCTTATATGCACGGAGCCGTTCATTACTTTAGCATTTCCAGTATAAACCCACACACTCACTCTTAATCCCAACCCTGATCCGTGGAAGTGTCTTTGTTGCTCTGCAGACCGGAGCCATTGCTCAACAACTCTGCTCATTTTTGATCAAATTAGAGCGGAAGACCCCCTTCAATATTTCTTCATTATGATGCATTTATATATGTTAGTGCTGACTCAGTCCTCCATTTGTCTTTCTTACTCCGATGGGACAATGGTGTCAAATTGGTGACCACCTGCTCTGAAAATCACATCATGCTTGCTCTATATTCAGATTTCCCTGCACCAAACCAGCTGTGCGTATGATTTACACAATTACATGGCATCTTTGGTCACGTACGCAATAATCAGGCATCATGAATCTTTGGGTTTTATGATGATGAATGGCTTTATCTGAAAGCAAATGTGACTGAACGTTTTGATCATTTGTCGGTCATTAAAGCTGGTGTACCTTTCCATGGAGGGTTCCCTCCTCCACCCACTCCTTCTCTCATGGTTGGTGTCGTTGTTCATTGAAGACATTAGTGACAGTGAATGTGGGGCTCTAAGTCAGCCCTATCCTTTCATTCTCCCTTTTTAGCCGAGCGCTCCTGTCACCCAGACCCTTTTAATTCCCCCTTTCACCCGTCCGGTGGCCGGCCCCCTCTCTCACTGGTCCTATTGGGGTGCAGACAATGGAAGCCACCCCCTCTACTCCGTTGCCTGACTCACTTGCCTCTTCATCCCTCTCCCCTCCTGTCCCTGGGCTCTTGTAGGCGTCCTGCGTGGTAAAAACTGCTGGCTCCAGGCTGCAGTTTGTCACAGCCGTTCAGCTGAGACTGATTGTGATTGTGGCAGATGGGCCAGAGCTACTCAACCCAGGCAGACCCAAGCACTTCTGTCTGTCCTTTCTGGCCTTCGCTCCCTTGATCTCGACCTCTTCCTCGGTTGTCCCTATCTGTTCCCTCGTCACTCCTTTCTTTTTGTGTGGCGTTGCTCAGCCCAAAACTCAGTGTTTGCTTCAGAGAAGGTGCCTGTCAGATCATTTAACAGCCTGAAGCCGCCTCACCTATCTGACACTGGAATTAGTAAAGCTGGAGCTTTCCGTTGTTTGGAAATGTTCATGTTCTGTGGGCCCTCGAGGCCGCCTCATAACTGGAGACTGATTTGAAACTTGATATTTCTAAGAGCTGTCCTAAAATCATTACTATCTATTTCTTGGCCTGATCCTGTGCTTTTTCTACCAAAATGTTCCCGCGATGTGGTGATAGTTTTATTTGTTATCCCTAGAATTTTAAGGAAATACAAAAAGATCACTGTCCAACTTTGCCCAAATATGTTAGCATTGCTCGTCATAGTATGCAAAAAAAAAACCAAATTTTTCTGAACATTTCCAGTAAATTTTCTTTAACAACAGTAAAACTGTCACATTGTAAGATAGTACTAAGCTGAGACCAAACTCAGATCTAGAGTTGCATCTGACACTCGTATGTCTGCATTTGACCCAGTTAGCAATCACTGGACGTTTCAACCCAAAGTTCAATGCGATATGGTTTCATCAGAAACAGTAAAGCTTAAGAAAATACTGGACTTCTTCCAGATGTGCCGTTGTACAAATTCTTACGTTCAAATCAGCAGTGTCTCTTTGCTGTTCAAGCTATCTTCTTCTATTCCACCTTTAAGCTAATATACTTAAACCCCCAAACCTGTTCAGCCTGAACACTCCTGGAATAAACAAAGGCTTGTGAACTGTATGTTTTGAGTCTTGTCTACACTCATCCTGAGGCCATGAGGCTGGGTGGAGTAGTCAGTACTGTAAACTGTAATAGACATCTAAAGCCTCATCTGCAGTTCTGACCTTTAACCTCCAAATGCCTTTTCACATGACGGCAACACCAGCCATGTTTCCATCGACATTATCTTTATGGGCTTTTTTGAAGCATAACATCAGAAGAGGTTGATGGAAACGGCAAAATTCAAAAATAACATACTCAATTCTGCAAAAAAAAAAAAAAAGTTTTCACATCTGCTTGAGGTAGTTTTTGGTTTTTATATAAGAAGTTCATTGGAAACACATTTGTGTAAGTTCCAATGTTGCAAAGCCTCCTACCTACTGGTGGGTATGTACCTTACCAGAGGCACCAAGCGCTCAGACATTTCTACATTTAAACCTCCAGCTTAGAGCGGAGGACTCTCTCCAAGTTTTGAGATGTGTAGTTCATGCTGTTAAGCAGCCTCTGCTTTCTGTGTATTACAGCCATGTGTAGAGCCAACATCTGACGATGATGCATTTCCTTTTTTTTTTTCTTTCTGACAACATTGAGCAGGACTTCATAAACCACATCTATCTCTGGGTGGGTTAGCGATAGGGGATCTCAATAGGCTACTTGCCAAAGTGCAAAGATCTATTAGTTTCTAGCGTTCTTCTCAAGATAGTTCGGTCTATGCAGTCGATTAGGTCATGGCATACTCGTCCAGGATGGAAACTGGCTTCATCCTGCAAAACTCACAAAGGAAGGAAACCTGATGAACAAAAGAAGAAGTGAAACAATTTGAGTGGAAACAAAAAAACTGATGTACCAAAGTAAAACAGGAATCAGGCAGACTAGAAAGCAGAACAAGAGCATGATCCGAACTACCTGACAACAGGAACTCAACAGATCCCGAGGAACAACCTTCCAAGTTTATTTACACAGACTTGTAGACACATAAAGGCGTATAAAGGTTGGAATAATTAGTAAACGAGGCCAACATTGAGGCTGAGACTCTTGAGTTGAACATTGCAAGCCGGCTGCTGCTTGTCTCTTCATGTCCCCTAGCTGGAGTTTAAGCCCCCCAACCCCTTCACACTGCTGTCACCCCTAAAAAACTCCTCCCTCTGTGTTCAACCCCCACCCCGATCTGGCTTCGCCTCCCCCGAGGACAGAGCCACCTTCGGAGGGGCAGTGGAGCGGTAGCCCTCTCCCTGAACACATGTCAGGCGTCCTGTAAGCCCGGAGAGGAGGGACGCAGTCTCCGCAGTCCGAGGCAGACGCAGAATGAGAGCGGAACAAGAGATGGACTGAGGAGAGAAATATTCAGAGGAAAGATAGAGGCAGCAGGCTGGATGGGCGGGTGGAGGGAAGGCATTCGGCGTTGAAGGGGGAGTGTGTTAGCAGCAGAGAGGAGAGTCGTTTTCCACCGGCAGACTGTGGGAGACGGGGAGGGCAGAGGACATCAGAGGAGAGACGCTGCTTTGTGGATGTAAACTTTATCATCTGTGGATCGGCGGGGAGCAGCTGCAGAGCAGGAGCAGAGCGTGCTGCTGGATTACCATGCGTGTCCTCTGAATGCACCAGGATGCTGCCTCTCCAGCAGGGTAAGGAGCGCGCTGTCATCAGCACACATGGCATGACTGAACTGCGTTACGGGCAGCGCAACAGCTAGAGTATACTGTCATGTAGGTCGATGCTGCACAGTCAGAGGAGCACATGAGTCTCATTCTGCATATTTCACTCAGCATGATCGCCGTTAGCCATTTGCGTGGGGGTGCTGGTTCTGTTGCGACAGTGTGGGGTCAGGTTAAACTCCTTTGCTTCTGATTGATAGCAGAAGGAAGCAGATCTCTTTAAGAAAGACAATCAGTCATTGCAGCGGATTTTAATCTGCAGGAATGCACGTTTCCCTTCCCTCTGCTCCTTTTGTTTCCCTTCCACTCTCTCTGAGGCAGATTAAGTTTTTCAATCCGGCCCACTAATCCCACAGTGAAATGACAGCATCTGAACGGGGTGCGTGTACTGGTAAATGGCTGGGAATGTCCATGATGACGGTCCCTCTGTAATGGTCAGCTCGTGAACTTTTTCCTGAATTAATGTAGCGTGACGTGAAGTCTTCCCTCAGACTCAGCGGGATGGGATGCTCACAGCCAACACACCAAGGATAGCAGAGTAGGATCCTGGACTCCGTCTTGATATTTTTGGCCGACTGTGTTATCTCTAAAAACAGAACTGTGAGGGAGTGTAGAAATAAGGGCATGGGAGAGTATGGGAGGTATCTAGACTCCCAGGCTGGTGTTGAGAACATGCCAGACACAAATGCCATTCTGTGGTGGTTTTTTGAGATGGAGTTTGGTTGTTTTTGTTGCTTGGAACTGGTGCTTCTTTTCACAAGAGGAGCCATGTGTGGGATGCCCTTTACTTGTCGGCGATGATCCCTGTAAACTTCTAGAAAGAATAATTTCGTTTTTATTTGTGTTGAGTTTATTATGTCGAGCAACCAAAATCAAATAAAAACAAAACAAATCAGGCATCCAATAGTAGTGATTAGTGATTAGCAGTCATTGCTTATCAAACCTAACATTTGTTTATAAAGTTAGTAGTATATATAGTAGCCATTGCTAATAGTAGCTAACAAATATTGCTAATAGATGCTAATACCTCCTCAAACTTTGAGTATTTTGATGTCATTCAGAAAAAATCAGCTTAGATTAATAAAAGGTTGAAATGTCTCTCCCAGTCTGTTGGCTGATCCTTTATTGATTAAAACAGAATAAAAACTTAAACGGATGCTAACATCGTGCTAAAGTAACATCACGATCCAGGAGAACATGGTGAACTGCTCTCCATTTATGTCAACGTTTACACTCTAAGAACAGGAGCACATCGAAAGCAACGCCAGCCTCAGAGACGTGACAACAATTAAAGTTCCTCCAAATCGGCTTCCTTTTTCTCAGGTTTAGAGGAATGAATAGCTTTGTCATAGCAGCTTAACAGGACATATTCTAAAATAGTTGCAATCACCTATTGCTAATTGTAGCTATCTGCTTTTGCCAGAAGTAACACTTATAGCTAATAGTAGCTTCAGTTATTAATAATTGTGACCAACACCAACTGTAAATAGTAAGCAACAACTAGTTAGAGCTTTATTGTATAATTGCTAATAGTACCAGCCATCAAAGAATGATCACAACTATATCAGATATTTATATTATTTTGTTATGTTTCATATTATCTCTAGATTCTGACCTCAGGTTTCAACTAATCTGCAGTCTATTACACATCTTTAATGCAAATTATCATTCAAACTGGATAATTCATTCAATATATAAACAGCCACTTCACTCTCTAGTACTCTGGACATCCTGGGCTTGAGTTTGGCATTGGTGGACCAGTTAAAGCCTTTATTTGGAGCAGAGCAGCAGGCCGTCGATATCACCATGCCACCAGGGCAGATGTGTTGGAAGGATGGGCAGTTTGAGCCTGCAGCTCTCTGAAACCTACCTGGGGATTACTGGATAAGAGGATTGCCAAGTGGAGGGATTTGATTTTATAGAATTAAAACTGTAATTCTCTTCATCCCGACTACGCAGACGTGTAGCTGTTTGTCCACAGAAATATTTCCCACCACTCTGCTGATGTCATATGAAAACTGTAGCATGTGTGTAACAGTAATGGCTCCCAAAATTTGGGTCAAGACCTTATTTGACGTTGTACACCGCCAGTAGAGGAACATCTTCGTGAACCGATTATGTACCCCCAAGAATTGTTACACAAAGTGTAAAAAGTGGTCATAAAATTTAAAAAAATAAATAAAAGTGAATCTACTTATACGGGTAGCCATTTAAAACCTTGGTATTTTATGGTTCAGCAAGACCGCAACACTTTCCTTGTAAAGATATAGATGTGAAAAGTTTCAGACTGTGCCTGGAGCGCCCACTGGCAGCACTCAGGAGGTGATTGTCATCAGCCTTGAAAAGAACCCAGATTAAGGCAATCCCAACCCATCATGCGTTCTATTGTATTTACTTCCACCCCTCTAACTCCTGTCCATCACATCGCCTCTCACTCCTTCACATCCGATTTTCCCAACTTTCCCTCCTCCTCCCTCTGGCCCTCTCCCAGTGTGTGGCGCTCCATATTTGGTGGCCCTCAGCCGGCGTATTGGGTCCAGGTCAAACAGAATTATTAAGGAATGTTCCCTTGTTCAATAGCTGGCCCAGTAAGCCCCGGCATGGGAGCATTTCCCCTCCATTGACGGCCAGAGGACTCCAGCTCTGACTGAGAAGGGGAGGACACTCCTTCCAGACAACTTTCCCATATAATTCCTACTGTCTCTGCTGTGTTCACTGGCGCTGTGGAGCCGTAAGCTAGTTTAATGATGTGTACGTGTGAAGCAAATCTCAGGATCTCACCAGCCCAACCGAGCCTTGTTGAGACACTGCTTGTGTGACTGCAGGCCATCCAGCTCAATTAAGGGTGCTTTGAATGCATTCCTCCCTCTCCCCTGCTCGGCATTTATCTCTCCCAGACTAACTGCTTGTGGGATCTCCGAAGGCAGCGCAGTTCTGCTGAGCTCTCTCTTTCCGCAAATGCAGCATCTGAAGACAAAAGCTTGATGAAAAAAAAATGAAAAAAATGCCAGACTACGTTTTTATTATCACTCAGACAGAAGAAATGATCATCCGGATGAAACGTCGTGCTTTGTGTCTCCCTGAACGCTCACAAGTTGGAAAAAGCAGAAGGAAAATAAAAGGCACTACCTCATGACTGCTGTCTTTGTCTCCCGTTAGCTGAATTTAGTGTAAAATCACTCAGCAAAGATGTAAAGTTTAATGGTGCAACACAGTTTATAACCAATAAAAGGCTTTTATTTGCTAGCTATCAATGGCTTATTGCATGCACTGACTGTTTAGCCGGGAGACAAAGCATTGCCCAGGCACCCTCGCTGGATGTTGAGTCATGGCGTCATTAGAGCGTTCTTGTGGTTTCTAAACTACCCCAGTGTTTGCATAAGGTGCTCTTGGACTCATTTTTAAGCAACCTGTTTTCTTGTCAGAATCAGACTAAAATATAGTTTGTTTCACAATAGAGCGCATTCTGAGCACCTCGGCTTGCAGACTTCCAGCTTCTCTTTTTCTTGTTCTAAGGCCTTTTGTTGATGTGTCCCATGGCGTTCCAACTCTTGGAAAAAAAAGAAATAAATCCCCAAACTGGATTTGTTTTTTAGGTCATATACTCACTCGCATGCCAGCAGTTTACAAGATAATATGCTGCTGCCCTTGTTTTAGTACACACAGGCTTCCCATTGACACACTTTCACTCTAGCATGCAAGTTTTTTAGCGTTCCCTCTTGTTTCGGATTACCTCTCCTGCTGCTGTGAGGCTGTCAGCGGAGCGAGCCGTTTACGAGCTTGGAAAAGGAGTCGGCGTTGCGTTCTAGCTTCGCGCAGGGCCGGGAATGTCAACAAGCCTCACCTCTCTGCTATCTCCGCCGTAAATCATCGGATAATAGTCGGAGAAGCCCGTAGGGCCGCATCCAGTGGCTGGAGGTGTTGGCGCAGCTGGAGAGGAAATGGATAGAGGGGCTGCTGGAGAAGCTCACGTTCTGAGCTGTAAAACTCTTTTCCAAACACCTCTCATGTTGTCTTTAAGGTCTTCTGGTGACAGAGTGAATTACAGCGAGAGTACGGACTTTTAACTGCTGGATTACCAGCATGCCAGAGTGGCCAGGACTCTACGGCAACTGAAATAACACGGCAGAGAGGATTCCTTGTACTTTATCTCTCCATCAACACCGAGTTGCCTGCAGGAATGTTGACATCTTTTATCAAAGGGAAAGCAGAAGCCCTTTTATGGTACATCTAAATCAAGTGATGCTACTGAAACTGACCTTTGTGAACCAGCCTGACAAACATCCAGAGATGGCTAACAATAAACGCTAAAGACCTTTGGGCCAACTGCTTCTGTTTACTGTACCTTTGTCTGTATTGTGTGTGAAGCGGCCATTTGTCTGCCTCTGCAAATGGTTACGCTTTTGGCTTTTGTGAAATATTGTAGCTCCTGCACATCCTGCATTAGTCAGCAGATCCTTCTAGCTCTCTGTTACAGCAGTGAATGTGTCCCTGTGCCCTGGTCACCTCATTGCTACAGAAGCTGTGGAGTCGGATCTAGAAGTGTCTGGTTTAGCATTTTCTTTAATGATTTTGAACCTTTGTTTTGTTTGAGGCAGAGGATGTTGGGATGTGTCTCACTGGTAAAGACTTGCTGGTATTTGAAAGTTGGACGTTGTGGAAGTGCTTGCAGTAGTTATTGGTGAGTTTGGGTCATTTCTGAGACCAATCTGGACTTTTCCAGACGCCCAACGACTCTTCATAACGACTTATGAAGAGGTGTAAGCAATAAAGATGTTGCACAGTAGAACGCCTACTTACTGGGCAGTCACCTGCTTGATTTTACTTAAACAGTTGACGACCCATCGAGGTCGGCACACTATCTCTTTGGTGTGTCCAACCTAAATCAGCTATAAATGAAGCAATTTGGGGGACACTTTTAAACAACAGTGTGCATGAGTCTTAACTTTTGTAAATGCCTGCTTCTAGGGGCAACTGGCAAAAAGTCTTTGACAGATGTTATAATCAATTCACTCTGTGTTGTACCATACCAGAATAGCATAGTACAATGCCATGGGGCTTTTTGGGAGGTCACTGATGACATTTTCTTTTATAGGCATCACAAATCAGATTAAATCATATGACAAATGCATGACTTAACTTACTGCTGAATGAGCCAATAGAAAGGGTTTGAACACCTGAAATGATGTGCGCCTGAAAATAAGGGATTTTTACAACCTTATATTGAGGTGTTTATCAGTGCCTGCTGATAAACACCAGTGAGAGATCAGAAATGCAGAAATGCAAGGAGACAAACCATCAAGGTGTTTGTCTGTTTGCGAGAAACCACAACCAGAACCACCTTTCGTTTTTACAGAACCAGCTCTGGTCTGGCGCTCGAGCCTCTTTGAAGTGGTTGAACACTGATTAGGCGTTGGCTCCAAGACATCACTGGCTCCACTCCCACATGAAACGCACATTAATAAGTGTTTCCCACAGGTCATTATGGCGCCATTAACCTAATTCACTTCTTATGACCTGTGTGCTGGCACTCATTTCGAAAACAGTTCAATAATGAAATAAACGCTAGATCTGAATCAGAGATATTGTTGACTAATTGGGCTTCAAGTGCTTAAGAAGGAGATTACTTTGAAAAGTCAGATTATGTAAGAGCATCTAAAACCCTTTTACTCAAACTGATAAAAGTACTCATCTTCTTTATCGAGGTCTCTTCTACAGAAAGTACAACACCGCGAAAGGTGCTGAAGTGAGACATTCCCACCAGCTCGCCCTTAGCGTGGCATCTTGGCTCCTCTTCAAACATTCCTGCCTTCAGACATGACTTGGCGTCACATCTCGTGAGGAGCTTCTCCTTGCGGCGTGCAGCTGCCTTTCTGTACAAATCTGTAGCGACGGGAGCGTCTACCTCAACACAAGTTGTCATGTTTGTTTGACTTTTATTGCCCCTCTTGAAAACGCAGGTAAGCGTCTAAATCACAAGGCAATGATTATCCAACAAGATCGTCACTTAAGCTCAATTATGTGTCATTGTGGGACACGAGTTGACGACTTAGACAAACGAAACCTTGTAGGAATGTGAGTGCGTGGCTTTGAGGGCTGAGGCTGGTGGCTTCCTCCCTCTACTTTCATATCTGTGCAGCTTTAACGCTCACAGTCATCTCTCTTTAATCACTCAGACATGAAAGATTTACAGTTGTGTGCCTGCAAGTATTCGCAGGTCTTTTGCCACCGTGTTTGCACATGTGCGTTCATCCGTGTGCCCCTGGTGCGATCGGGTCTCTCCCGATCTGCTGGTAGGCAAACTGTCTGAGGCGGATCAGCCGGAGGAGGGCGTGGCGGCGCGGTGAGTAGAGGCCATGTTTAAAGCACATCTGCTCCTCCTGGACTGGAATGCATCTGAGGCGTGGAGACAATCGAGGTCAGGCCCCGCTCGGAGAAAGAGAAAACACTCAGACAGAAAGGCAAGGGGTAATCCTCGCTCGGCGCAAGCATTCCTGTGAGTCTCAGAGGGTTCCTCATGAGGGATTTCTGATGCTTCAGATATTTGTGCTGAATTAGTGTTTGACCTACTAAACGGGGCACTTTCGTCTTGCAACCATCAATCTTTGAGAATCTGCGACCAAATCTTGTGAACCAACAACAGCCAAAGTGCTCAGGCATACTCACAAGGATCCCTGACGTTATCAAACTCCAGGCACTCAGCATCTTGTTGACTTTGGAGGAAAATGTCTGTGATTGTGATGATGTCAGCTTGCACTACCGCATTCTGCAGCAAGTCCAAACATACCTCCTGGTATCAAGTTGTGTTAAGTCGGCCCTTGTTGCTGCTGTTCACAAGGATTGCAAGCATTCGAATCAAAGCAGGATCTGGCCCAGAAACTGCTTGTTCTTTTAAGCATGCGTTAAGAACATGACAGTAATTATAAGTGTTTATTTTCACGGAGTAAAGCGTTATTTTGGCACATGGCGTCCTGAGAAGACAGAGTTTCTTTGTTTGCTCACAGCAGAACCTCATCACATTTCAGCTCGTCAATAATTGATGCTCTGCCGCGGTGAGGCAAGGCTCTCTCCGCCTGGTCCTGGCTCAGTCTGTGTGTGTGTGTGTGTGGGTGGGTGTGGGCTGAAGGTGCTGACATGTGGCTTCTGTCTTGCCGCTGGCCCTGCGCTGCAGACGGAGCCCGCTGCAGGAGGCAGGAGGTCAGGAACCAGCTGTGCACTCGGGTCAGGCCGCTGCTCGGCACCTTCTGTGGTGCTCTTCGTGATTAATTGGAGCTGCCTGATGTGCTGGGCCTGACTGAATGGTCACAGATGTGTGAAGGCCCAACCTTTATATGCGTAAAGCACATGAAAGTCTTCACACTGAGGGCTAAAGCTGTTCTTTGCATCCTGAGTGTTTTAACTCTGCTTTCCTGTCAGGCTGGGTTGGATGTCCTAACACATCAAACGCCTCGCTGGACCTTTTGTCCCGTGCTGCGTTCTGGTTTTAGGGTTTGGATCTGAGCACAGCGGTTACATAACAAGGCTGCAGGACGATCAGGGACGGGAATGACTTGTCCAAGCCTAAATCGTAACCTCCGATTTGGCTGGCCTCTCTGACCGTGGGGATGGATTGTGCATCGGGGCCTCTGCAGACACTCAAACTCAACCTGAAACTCCTGCAGGGTTAGAGGCAAACTGTGGAGGTTCATCTGTTAACAGAGCAGAATGGAGCTTATAATTAGATGGTGTTGAGAAGAATCAGAAAACGCATCAGATCCAGCACTTTTCTCCTCTCTCATTATGTGCTTAGCAGCAAATAATGTTTGGATTAAAGCCTCCCTAAACGTCTGCCTCCCACAATACAGTTCCAGAAGAACACGGGTCCAACGTGTCGGCTCAGGTTGGCGAATGCCTCCCACCATGACTGATCGTCCCCCCTTAACCCTGACAGGTCGTGCCTTTGCATGTAGTGAAAGCAAACAGGAGGCAGAGGAGGAGGCAGGTGAAGGTGCTGTGAATGCTGCGAGGTCAGAGCCCTGTTGGCTGGAGTCACGGTTTGATTCAGGAAGAGAGGGACTACATTGGCGTCATTGAACAGTGGACATTGTCTTCACAAGGTGACCAGAGCACGTTCTAACGGATGACTTCCTGTTTGCTTCATGGCTCTGGGTTCACTTTCTGTTGGAACGAAAATAAGAGAACCACAACATCCATATCGTCTGAACCGCTGATACCAGGACACATCTATCCACCCACCCATCCATCCATCCATCCATCCATCCATCCATCCATCCATCCATCCATCCATCCATCCATCCATCCATCCATCCATCCATCCAGCCATCCGACCAATTTGTCTGTCCATCCATCCATTCATTGAACCAATCACTATCTGTCCAACTATCCATTTATTCATCCATCCAACCATCTGTCCATCCATCCATCCATTTATTTGTACATCCATACATCCATCTATCCATCCATGAGTACATCCAACCATCTGTTCATCCATCCGTTCGACCATCCATCCATCTATCTATCCATCTGTCCATCCATCCATCTGACCATCTGTCTGTCCATCCATCCATCCATGAGTACATCCATCCATTCATTGCACCAATCAACTATTTGTCCAACCAACCAACCATCCATCCATCCATCCATCCATCCATCCATTAAAACCATCCATCCATGCACTGGTCCATCCATCCATACATCTATGAGAACATCCAACCATCCATCCATTGAACCAACCATCTGTCCAACCATCCATGTATTTGTCCATCCATCAATCCATCTATTCATTAATCCAGCCATCCTTCCTTCTGTCCTGTCTCCCTCCCCTGCTAGTTGGGCAAACTGTTAAACTTCTAAATGTTGAATCCCAAACTTTTAAAATTTAACATTCTATTATTTCTACACTTAACCTCAACATAAGGGTGTAAACTCTGGCGAACAGAACATCTGACCCCGACGTTCACGTTTCCCTGGTCCTAAAACAAGCTGGTTTACTTGCCCTGTTTTTCATGTCACAACAGAAGCTTTCTCCACATCTGGCAGCATCAAGTGATTCCTCCCTGACGTCAGGTGACTCCAGATCCCTGGGAACTGTTGGAGGTCGGCATCCATCTGCTGGTTGGAAACATGATCACATAATCCACTGTGGGTTCAAGTAAAGCTCACGTTTTCCCAGGCGTTCAACTTTAAGATAAACAGTGTAATGTACATGTTTTTAATTTAACCCGTTGAATCAAAAGCTACACCAAAACAAATAGGACCAAAATTGTAGTATAGCAAAATTATCCCTCATAATGACTCATTTAGTTACTTTGTCCATATGTTCCAACCATTTTAGGTGACATTCGAACAAGTATGTAGTGTTTACAATTTCTCAGACCAACCCCTAACAATAACATGCCAAAGTTCAGCCTTCGACGATGGAGATGACTCAAGATAAACCCCTCCATGTAACAGCCTTGGCGTTGCTCCTTCTGGCTATTTTTGGGGCTGGTTTACACAGCTGGTAGAACTTCACAAAGTGAGTAATTAGCCAAAATGGGGGATTGAAGTTTACATGACATATTCAAAGTAGATTTGTAGTCAACAGAGGATTATTTGCTGGAATATCGCTCCCCTCTGGCGAGCTGGATGTCACTGGTTAAGCATTTTCCACCGGGGCTCTGTTTTGACTACTGCTGGTGCCAATTACTATAATTATGTTTAACACAGAATGTCAAACTGCTCTATATTTGTCGATGATTTTCTCGGCGGTGTAGCTGGCTCTCGCTCTGCTGCTTCTGAAACATGCCTGCTCATAAGTGGGCTGAAATTTAACCCCTTAGAGGGCCGACGCTCAGCCATAACACAGACTGGAGGAATGCCAGGCGGTCCGGTTCTAACAAAGCACTATCTGCTGTGAGAACTTCCAGATATGCCGTGTTTGTCTTCTCCTTTTTAAGGCGGTGTAATGATGCGTAGGGTATGGGACAACTGTGCAACTGGAGCATGAGTGGATGAGTCAATCAGGTGTGTTCACGTTTAGAAATGGTTTTAAGTAAGCAACACTTTCACACACCCAATTAGCTCCATTTCCCCCCACCTCTCCTCTCCACTGCCACTATGTGTTTTTACACAATCCGTTGGGCTCCGCAGTCAGATTTACCTCGAATCCGGGAGTACTGGGAATCTGCAGCACATTTTTCCCGTCCAGACAGTCGACTCATCCATCAACTAAACGTCTGGGGGCTGGGAGTGGGGGGTTCCCGACAGGTAGGCTGCTCCTAAACAGTGATGTCTTGTTGTTAAAGGAGGCCAAGACGTTAGTCATGAGCTATTTGGGGTTGGGGTGTTGGTGATAGTTTCTGGGTGTCTGGTCTGGTTAAAAAAAAATTTGAAAAATGTGCAGGTGAGTGTGATTACTTGTGTCTGTCTGCTAGACGGACTGTTCATTTGGCACAGTGAGTTCAGTATTTGTGGATTTTTCTGCAGAATGTGACTCTTAATTATTCGAGGTAAAACCTCTGTATTGGCTTCTTTTTGTCCCCCGTGCAGCATATCTGAAATATTCCTGATGAAATGCAGCTTGGGAAGCTGAAACACATACATCTTACTTGACAAGCTATTTGCAAAGCAGCCAATCTAGGAACACCATTTATTTTCCTTGGTGCTGATTGGCTGAACCCCTAAAGGCGGAGAAATGAAAAAGTTATGCTTCAGTGATGGGGCTAAAATTGTTTCCACTGTGTGTATTAAAGTATATAACAGTATATTTGCTCTTTGAAACATTAAAACTGACAGTTATAAGGGATTTTGGAAGTTTTGCTAATTTTAACTATTTGCAGCTTGCGTCTTCCATATTACCAATAACATGAATGCTACTTGTGTCTACATTTACAAAAACTGTTTTAATTCAACATGTTTGATGTTTTCTAAGAGTCGTGCAGATTTAATCCCGTTTTCAGTTGACTTCATGCTTTTGTTTCAAAACTATATGCATTTTCATGGTCACTTCTGGTCCGAGAGTCGGTGTCTTTGTTTAGCTCAGAAATATACACATTGAAGACACGTCTTGTCCAAATTCAGACAGAGGACTATTCAAATCCAATGGAGTCAGATGCCATATGTTTTAAATTCACTCTAAAATAAAAACACACTTTTTCTGCATAGTAATATCATTTGTAAGTTGTTAAAATATGCTGACTCAAGTCTCTTCTCATAACCAAAGCAGAGTGAAAACGTGGAGACGTCTTTTCTACGCTTTGCTTGGTGACTCAACGCTTTCAGGTGGAAACCAGATGAGGTGGAAACGTTTTCTCTATACTCCGATGCTTTTTTATTTTATCATAAAGGACGCCCTTTAAGGAATGAAACGGGGGTATTGGTTCTCTTCAGATTAAAAACTTATGTGCCAGATCCATAGCCTCTTTGTTTTGTTGTCAGCAGAATGACGAGCTGGTCTCGGAGCGCCGCTTCTCTCCGGTGATTCCTGACTTTTCTAAAGGGCTGGCTTTAAAACACGGTTCTTTATTATCCCCCGCTAGTTTGCCAAGATTTATCCCATTAAAGTCTGGAATGCCCTCACGTGGGAAAAGGTTTGAGTGTGAACACAGTCGACGTCTTTGTCCCGCCTGCTTCACGCGTAGCGGCGTGTGTATGTATGTGTAAAGTCTGGTGGAGGATGCCCTGCTTTTTGTTTCCTCTTGGGCTATTTCTGTCTGGACAGAACTGGAAGCTCTGTTCTGTGTAGCGAGTGGGACCGAATTGTCTCTGTTGTGTGTGTTTATGTATGCGTGTGTGTGTGTATGCGTGTGGGCGGGTTTATCCCCAGGAAGACGCTGTTTCAGCTGTTTGGTGGAAGAAACTTGACAAGCTATGACACAAATCAAGACGAACTGTGCAACACGATTATGATTTGTGCGACTTTGAGGAGACGTAGATTTGTGGATGTGTGTGCGTGTAAAAGCAGCTGTGTGTGCACAGAAATGATCCGATTCTCTTGTTTTGTTCAGGGAAAAGCTGGCCGTGGCTCGCCTGCAGAGGGAAGTGGCACGGAGCAAGAGTGAAGGAACAATGGTAAAGTACTTCCTCCTCATTCACACTGACATGAAGGCTTTGGGGATTTAAACCACAGAGTAATTGTCAACATTTACTGTGGATCTTTTCTAAAACACACAATGTGAAATATATGCATTTGCTCCAATATATACGAGTTTGACAACAAGTTTCACCTCAGTGACACATAAGAAACTACTGATTGGACATGTGACCAATCTTTGTGTTTTATTGAAACTGCTTGGTTTTATGGCAATAACCTATCTTTAATTGTATTTATCATGTTTCCCATAAAACTAATGTTCAGACTTTGCGTAGACCAATCCCAGCCTGCCGTAATTATTCCACCGGTTTTGGGGAACGGACCAGTTCCAAATCTGAGCGGTTTGGCCACAACCACCACGTTTCTTTGAGGTGTTTGTGCTGACAAGCTCGGTGGGGGCAGCATCATGCTGTGGGACCGTTTCCCTACCAGAATGACTATTCTGACTATAGATGAGAAGAAAACAGCTGAAAAAATGAGGCTAACATTGGAATAGTTTATCTTATCTCCATCTTAAACCTTACTGATGGTTTGAGAAAAACCAAACAATTGAATTTAAGTCAGCCAAGAAGACTTTATAATATCCAGAGGAAACGCACCAGAAGCTCTTTTACTGGTTCAAACACAAACATTAAAACCATTCATACTCATGTTGAGTGAACGTAAACGTAGATGCAGAACTCGCTGTATCAGTTTCTGTAGATCAAAACTTATATTCAGTTTCAGTCATATTATTGTCCAAATATCTGATCAAAATGCTTGTTGGCTGTTAGAGGTTCTTCGGGGTTTAAGTCCTGATTAGTTGGAGTTGAGCAGATGGAACTGTAGGAGCTCATCTTCCTCTTCCTCCCGGTCTGAGCAGCCAGTTTTTCTCTGTGGCAGGTCAGAAAGTCGCAGTATGTGATGGAGCTGCGCTCAGCTGATGCTCCCACCGCAGGCTCAGCTGTTTGGCTTCACCCCGGTGACGCCTCTCGTTCTCTTTATGGCAACAGGCCTGCAGGGCCAGCACATATGCACACACCAGGGAGGGATGATGAACTCTCAGGATGTTCAGACTTGGTGTTGGGATTCTCCCTGATGCCTGGAGCTGAATCTGCTGGTTTTCTCTTCCCGCCTCGCCCTGCTGTGGACGAGGTCAGCAGCGGAGAGGTTTCGGCCGCAGGGCAGATCGTTTCTACCGTTAATGCTCAGCGTTAGAAGCTGCGCAAATAACCACACACTATCCCAGGCACAAATCACCCACCCGCTACATGTTATTGTTTACGTTCGGGAACTTTGAGCACAACGCTGGCGGGCAAAAGGACTGTTCTTTAAGAACCGTTAACTGAATGAAACCTGGAGATGTAGTTGTTATTAATTCAGTGCAGTGCGCCACAGCAAAGGGAAAAACAACGCACAAAAACCGCTAAAGAATAACTCAGAACCACTCGTATTATTTTTTCTTGCTCTCTGTTTCAGCTACGTTATACACAGACCTGTTGCCATAGCAAAACACCAAAAAACAGGCAAACATTTCCCACACAAAGAACAAAATATTCAGTCCATTTCAGTGTTAATGTTTTAGGCTTTATATTTATTTTGCGATTATCAATAAGTGATGGTCTGAACACAGCTGTGGTTGATTAACTAATTTAAAAACCTGCTCTACTGATGATCTGTCAGACTTGGTGTTCAGGTCGCCTTTTTTTTTATTTTGCAACTGAACTGAAACACACCGAATTCCACAGCACGTCTACATGTTGAGGTTTTTATAGTCAAGCTAGCATAACTGAACTACTTCGCTCTCTCTCACTACTTTTTTCGTAACTTTTACTGGACTTTATCTACTTGTTGTAGTGTTGACAATTAGTAGCAAAGCACGGTGTCGCTTTTTCTTTCATATGTTACAAATACTTTTAAGATTTATGTTGAGAATTTAACAGCTAAAACCAATACTCACCGCCAGCCAGCAGCTTTTTTGCCCTCCAGCACTACAACGTGTCTATATACTGGATTGATGCTTCCAGATATTGTTTTGATGAGATAATATCTGGTGAAATTCTGAGTTTTTATTCCTGCCTTGTTCCTGTTTAATTTGCTGAAGCTAAGGTTGACACCTGTGAGTGTCGGCACTCTCTGATCCCGAGGAAACACTCCTCTGAAGTGGACTGGGTGACATGCTAATCACGGCAATGAGCGTCCGCTCAGGCTGAGTTATCTGTGCCAGACAGGAAGGGGGCGAGGACGGAGGGGAATATCGCTAAGCTCCATTTGAAATTAGGATTATCCCCGTTGGATTCCCCTTCGCTGTCTCTCTGCCGCTTCTGGGAGGTTTCAGAGCTTCAGCGCTGCCTGAAGGAGATAATTGCCGAAGCGCTGCTGGCGTGAAGTGGGAGCTGCTAACCAGAGGAAGACCCCCACTCTGTGCCCACCTTCTGCCCCTGCCCCCCATCTATTCACGTCCACTAAACCCTGTGTGATCAGACTGAGCAGTTCTCCTCCGTTTGAGCTAAAAATCTGTCACAGAGATGTCTTCACAGCTCAGTGCAGCAGACCTGAAGCTTAATGGTGTAAATGACAGATTTACCCAGTGAATGTGTGCTTCTACTGGATCTCCTGATGTTTATTCTACAGGAAGTATAGCTCAGTTGAACTGTTTAAGCTAGCATTAATACAATAGATACAGTTCTGAATGTTCAACTGTGTTGGTGTCACTAGAACAAGATGAAATATTGAAAATATTTCAAAGGTTTCACCAGCTAATCTGGTCAAAAAATGACTCTCATTCATAATTGTGAGTTCATTGCATATTTTCTTCAAATACAGTCAAAAACATTGGGTTGAAGTGAATGCTAACTCCTACCCACAAGTAGCAGTAGTTCTTACTTCTACTACACCGCTGATATCGCAAAAGTAATAATCACAAAACAAATCATGAAAACAATGGTGAAATCCTGGGGAACAACTGCTATACATCAATTGTTAGGGAGAACATTTATTTATTGCATTTATAAATAAAATGGAAAACATCTGGCATTACCTTGGATTGCTAATAGCAAGATTCTCACCTAGCTTAGCAGTCCAGCTCAGTTGTGACCAGTTGACGTATTTTTTGAACCCATTAGCTTCCTTGTTAGAAAGCTAAGAAATTAATGTACTAATTTACAGTTTGAGTGTTAACAGAGCAAACGCTAACATTACAGTCATTAGTGGCTAACAGTTAGCCAGTGGCGGTATTGTCTGTGCTAATAAATCGTTAATATCGTCTTTCTGCCGGATTAACCTTTGCGCTAACGTAAACAGATTTCTTTGGCTAGCCCAACAGGAAGTCCTTGTTAGCCAACTCTGTCAACAGACCAACTTGAGAACTACTTTCATACTTCAAACTCAGAGTGCTTAGCATAGATAAGTCAGTATGTTGAGCTTAAAGCACACCTTTATACCCAGGGTCCATAAGCCCAAGGTAAAGTGATACAGGAACCAACATTGTAGAAATCCCTTAAATAGTTCAAATAGTTTGTTGGGGCTCCCCACAAATCCGGCCACACAAGACATATTGTTCATGATGTGGGAAAACAGAGGATTTCGTCCTGAAACAATCCCTCTCTGTCAGTTTTCCAGTCAAGCCCTGTATTGACGGCTTCGCCACGCCGCAGGTTTCCTCTGGAATCCTCCAGGCGTGGCGCGGGGCCGGGCACCTCCCTGTCTCCTGCTCGCCTTTTGATGCCACTCCAAAGTGCAACCCCAGTCCATCGGCGGCAGGATGTAGGGGTTTCCTGAGGCACGCAGCGAGTCTGGGGGGGGGGGCATTTAAGATTACGCCCTGCTGGAAACGCCTGTCTAAACAACACGTGAAAATAAACGAGCCGGCTTTGGAGAAACACTTGGCTTCGTTTTTCCTCTGGGTTTGGTGCGGCCACGCTTGCTCTGACAGAGCCTGTTAGTTGACAGCGACTGATATTCTTCTGTTGAAAATAGCCCTGGATTCAATTGGATAGGGCTACTTTTCCAACATACTTTAGGTTTTGGATTGAAGCCAGACAGTTAACTTAATAAGACCAAATTACAGACAATTTGGCTTCAGAGTAAAGTTTTACTCTTTCTCAGAGTAAAATGGGCGGACCACAAATGCATGTTACACTTAGTTTTCTTTGCGTTGAACTATTTCTTCCCAAATATGTTAGATTTCGTGGTTGTAAGATGGCAGAATGAATAGTTTTGAACAAATATTGTTCCGATAGCGTAGGGCCACATTAAGACCTTAAAGATCTTGAGAAGTCCTGGAGAAAATAGAATTAGGACAGCTGAACTTTGTTACTGGAGACAGACATCAGAGCAGTTGTTCTTCTATGGGTCAGATAATGAGAAATCCTCTGGTGATTAACTGATGTTCTCCTCGTCCCAGTTGATGACCACACAAGAAGAGCTACTGATTAATGTCGCTTTAATGAGCTGGCAGACCCAAGGTATGAAATGTAATCTGACAGTGATTTATGAGTGTTCAAGGCGCAGCATCAGAGCGGATATCTTTTGTGCTTCCAGCAGATAAGGAAGCGTTTTGAGGGTTTGAAAGACGCGGAGGAAGGCTCCGGCCTCGGCTGGCGCTCTGGGCTGGGTTCTGACAGCTGTTTGTTAGAACGGCTGACAGCGTGGAGGTTTGGGGTCTCAGGTGTTGTCTCTGCAGATTGGCCTTATCAGACCAGGCAGGGGCCGGAGCCGAGACGGGGTCCCCGGGCTCCCAGCGCTTGGTGTATTCACCGGGGTGACAAACGCTGACAGCCGGGCCCAAATCACACCTCAACACCGGGCCTTTCTACCTCTATCTGTTGGTTTTCCCTATGAAAGGCTGTGTGGGTGTGGGGGGGGGGTGATAGATGAGCCACTCATATGGCTTAGCATATTCTGTATTATTATTATTATTGGTATTTTTTTCTACAGCGCCGGAGGCTCTCTGAGGGAGAGGTGTTACCCTCTAATGTAGACGCTCTCCGTGATAATTGAATTGATGGAGTCCTGTGGGACACAATGCGCCGACTTTTTACTGAATAAAACACTGTTTAGACTCAAATCCGTTTCAATAGAAAGTCACTTTTACGCTTTTTATTGTATCTCAAATGAAATGGGATTGGAGAGTGTGAAACTGAGCTTCAAATCCCTTCGTGCAGCATGGGTACGGAAGCCCTGAGCTGCAAAACACAAAAGTAGAAAATAAAAATAAAAAAATAAAACTGTCAGGAAATGCTTTATGTTGATTCCATTCAATTAGTATACCACATTTTAAGTATCCATATTTTTTTTATTTCTTGTATAGAATATTTGAAAGGCAAAACACCACCTAACAATAATAATAGAGATGAAGCACAAATAAAAACATATGCCTTACAATTGGAGACAAACGTTAACATAATGCACAAGCAGGGACAATAAGTAACGCTGTTTGTGGATTTTCAGACCTATATTTGGGTTCATTGTTTTCACACAGCTCTATTTATTGTGACTCAAACACGGTTCAGGCTCCATGTTGTTTCAGTGACAAGTCAGTTTTATGCATTTTACTGTGTTTGATGTTAAATGGATGAGAAAAGCATATCCCAACTTCGGATACCAAAATTTTAAACAATTTTAAACAATTGTATATAAAGCCCGAGCTGCAAAACAAACTAAAAACATGTAGGGATGTAAAACACACAATAATTATAGATAACAAAATCTAAAATACAACAGCAAAGGACAATGCTGTTGTCCTTTGCAGCATACAAATGCTGTTGTATAAAAGAATGCTTTTATTTTGTGATATAGATTTTTATAGATTCTACTTTTATTAAAAAATACTTAGGCCAAATGTCTTTTCAAGGGAAATCAAGTTTTGTTTTGCTTTTTATTGTATTTCGGAGTGAAAATGTTTGTTTTAGTACGGAAGCACAAAGCTGCCAAACACTAAAGAATAAGAAATTAGTACAGAAACTCAAAATGCACCATCATTTGTGAAGCAAACTAATATTTTGTACAACAGATCCCATAATAACTGGTTCTGTTTTGTATGTTGCTAAACTACTATTTTGTTGCCAATTGTTTTCCTCCTGTGGGTAGAAATAGGGTTGAAAAGGAACCCATGTGAAACTGGCACAAAGCAAAGATTGAATATCATCGCCTTCCTAAAATAATGGTGTATGTTATTTTTTGCCAGAAGATAATGTAGGCAAAAATAAATTACTTTTGGCAAAACATGATAAGCCATTATTTTAGGAAGGCAGTGATGTGTAGAAAAGCTCCTCATGGCCACTGTTGAGTACTTTACAAGACCTGTGATTTTGTGGGTCTGTTTCTCTCGGAAGGGTTCTGGTGAACCTTTTTAACTGGCAGTGATATAAAATATTTTATTTAAAGCATAAAAAATCTGTTTTGTTCAGCTTGTTTTAGCAGGTTCCATGTTTAAATCCCAACAATTCTAGAAACATTTCTATCTCACAGTGAACTCTTTTATTAATACTTCAACAATGGCTCAAACGTTCTCTTTAGAAATGTGAAATTTTGAAAGTGAAATGGTTAAGAAACCCTGGATATCTTGGTTGCAGGCTTAGCATCTCAAACCAGCTACATTAGCTAGTTTCAGCCAAGGACAACTACTAATTATGTTACAGTTCCTGAATGTAGCGCGCACACACACATGCACACGCCGACACAGAGTGAGTGTTGTATTTGTTTTATTTATGAATGAGGGACCTGCACGCTGCCTTGTGTCCCTGATGTTTGCTTTAGTGGCGAGCCCCTGATCTGCTCCCGGCCCTTTGATTAGGCAAAGAGCTCCAGCAGAAGGAGAAAGGGGGGAGGTTTCAGTGTAATGAAGAGATTATTGAGCCCCCCCCCTCCACAAACTGCGTCCCAAACCCATGTACAGTTACAGATGGACGTCCTCTGCCAGCAGAGACAGAGTCAAGGCTGAGCGCTACATGTACAGCCACTTAATGTGATAAAGCTGGCCTTTTACAGGAGACGGCATGGCAGGGACAAGCAGACGGGGCTCTAATTAATTTAAAGTCCTTGGTGGATCATGCAGGGGTATCATGGGGCTTTGAGTCTTTTAATGATTCAGCTTGGATGAAAGTCATTACTGTCTAATGTTGACCGAATTAAGGCAAGGTTCACTCCTGGAGGATTTCAGACGAGACTTCTTTCTACCTGTCTGATCTCAAAACAACCCCACAGATTCATGGAGATAAACTCTGGAGAAAACCCAAAAGTTTAGATCAGTTTTTTTCTTTTCAGAATAGGTAGAGTTCATTTAGACCAGGGGTGTCAAACTCCAGTCCACAAGGGCCATCTGCTTTTCAGAGCAGATGGTTCCTACTAACCTCCAACTTCTCAGTACATATTGACGTTGAGCTAGCATAACTGTGGATTATGACTATAGTGGTCTAGCATCTTCCAGTAGGAGAGAGAATTGACTTGTAGATGCTCCCTACACATCTTCAGTTTCCTTCCTTAGGAGGGGACAGTTTAGGTCATCGGTTGGGTTTTACTACTCTATCACAATCCGGACCACACACTGAAACTCGTTTTGGAGTAGATAAATCAGGCTAATGTCAGGTTTATGCTAAACCTCAACCTCTGCCCCGTTGAACATGAAAGCCTCTTTGGTGCAAAGAAACCAACCAGACCCACACTGACTCCTTCAAAACTTGTTCTTTCCTTTGGACACGGATGCTGTAAATTCAGCAGCTGCTAGTTTCTGATCTCGTCTCGGTGGTTCCAGGAGAAAGTTTTTGAGAGTCTTTGGTGGGTTGAGTGAGAGGTTGTGTTCCTAACTGTCACTCTGGTTGAATTTTTATGCAATAAAAGAAGCTGATGTTGGCTAGCACACCAGAAGCGGCTCCAAACCCTGAGGTCTTACGTCACGCTTCATCTGGCCCTGCCTGCACGGATACGTTTCTGTGTCAGGCAGAAAATGAAGCTGGTCTCCACGGTGACAGAGGTCACGTTTAATCCTGAAATCCCAGCTCGTTTCAGATATATGGCTCAGCATTCCAGTCCATTTTAAAGATTACTCTCTCTCTCTCTCTGTTCCATTTGCTTTCCCTACCAAGTGTACGGCATTGTTTAAAGGGACAAAGTGAGGTTTTATCACAGGACTGCATTGCCCTCTGCAGGGCAAACCTGGCACTACACTTGGCCATCTTGATGTCAGCCAGTTAAAAAGAGGATTATCTTCCTCAGTGGTTGGATTAAGTAAATAAATTTTCCCACGGGGAGTTTCCAGGCTGGATTTGAGCTGGTTCCCTCCTCGTGGCCACTCTGCTTCTCGCAGAATGTGCTTTCAATTAGCAGCAGCAGCAGCAGCAAACCAGTTCAACAAGAAAAACTGGCTTCATAAAGATACAGTAATGTTTGACTTAATGAGTTTTGGCCTTGTAAAGTAGCTGAAATCATCCATATTTACCACAAAAGGCAGCGGCAGGGCTTTACTGCAGACGCTGACTGTTAATCGTGAGGTTGTTGGCGAGCGACGGGTCAGCGGTTTCTGCCTCGGGCGCTCGAGAATGAAGCTTCTGTGCAGAACAATACCTCGTCTAATGAAAGCATGCTTAGCATTTTTACCTCCTATTAAACCCATTTTTCCATACCAGAACATGTTTGCACTTTATTACCAACACAAATAAAGCAAGTTTCTGGGTTGAAACAAAAAGAGGAGAGTCGCTGGTTTCTGCTGCTGGCAGAAGGAGGGAAGACTTTATGCTTCGGTTTGGCTGAATTTATGGCGGCCATTACCGCCCCCTCCCCCCTTCCATTCCCCTTTTACCCCCCCCAACAGGAGGAAACCCACTGTTGTGTAAAAACTCAGCCGCTCGTTGTAGCCATGAATTTATGAGCTGAGCGAGAAGCAGGAGAGCTTTTAAAAGGTGACTCGGGTTTAATATCCTCTCCCTGACTGCTGACAGCTGCTGCTTCTGACAAAAACACATAGAATGAAAGACAGCTCCTGATTGGCCAGTTAGCACCATCTACAACTCACGGCAATCCTTGAATATTTGTTTCATAGCAGCTGAACAGTTCAAAACCTTTGATTCTCATTGTTCAGCTGCTGTGCTTATTTCAGCCACTAGGTGTCCTCATAATTCTTTTCCTACAGCTGATTCTGCTATAACCAGAGAGCAGGCTCTCTATTCATCAGGATTATGGTCGCCCTCTGTGCAGCTCCAGCTAAACTCTCTGGGCTTTTTACCGGTTTAGTGACTTTACGAGGATTTATTTAAGATGATATTCCTGGCAGGACTTCTCCAGATAGTCAATAAATGTCCAGCTATGAAACAGGCAGCCAGCTTGCAGCAGACGAGGCCAGAGAGCCTGAAAAACATTTCTCTCTCATTTGCTCCGTCAGCTAGAATTACCTCCACCAAGATTGCGGGAAAGAGTTCAGGATTGGTCGCCAGAGGGTTTCTCTTTTCAGATCCTGTGGATAAACTCATAAATGGGGTGGAAATGAAATAAAACTGAAAACTGGACTTTCACTGGCTTTAATTTGCTCAATCTGTTTGCTTATTTTATATTCCATCAGTAGCCAGGTTCGTGTTTCTTCATAAACAGGGTTCGTTGTTGGGCCTGTCACGACACTTTTTTTTGTTCCTAAGTGATAAATTGTCTCTGAAGTTATTGTGATAAACGGTAATTGTTGTTGCGACACCATTTTCCCGTATTATAGTGGCAATGCAAAAGCACGTTCTGAAAGATCATTAAAGTGTAAATTTAACACTGGAACTGTAAGACATTTTAAATATCCAAAATAAATAAACAAAGCAACAAATTAAATGGATTATGAAGTCTCTGTAAACGAAATTGTCCTACTTGACAGGGGGAACTGTGGCTCTACGGGTAGAGTAGTCATCTTGTGATTGGAAGGTTGTAGATTGGATTCCTCCTGCCACATGTTGATGTGCCCCTGGGCAAGGCACTCAACTCCAAACTGCCTTCCGATCTGCACACCGTTGTATAAATGGGTGAATGTGACTCTAGTATAAAGAGGTCGAAATGATTGGAAAAGCGCTATATAAGTTCAATCCATTTACCATTTGGTTACCATCCTGTCTGTCCGCAGCGAGAAAAGCTGATCCACGAGCTAGAGGAAGAGCGCCGCCTGCGACTGGAGAGCGAGAAGCGCCTGCGGGAAGTGACAGAGGAGTCGGAGCTGGGCCGGGAGCAGATGGTCTCGCTGCAGCAGCAGTTCTCCAGGTACGATCCAACGGGGACCTTCAATGCTTCCTCTCTGCTCCTTCTGACTCTAAATTAGAAATAATCAAAGTTCATCAGCTAGCCTCTCGGCGGCGGTTTGTTTCATTTAGACTCCAAACTACATCACGGACAACAACACTCTAAAAGCTAAAACTAGAAACAGTTATGTGTTTTTGGATTTTCCTCTCATTTCTTTCAATTTGACCATTTTGGACAAAAGTTTAATCTCTGCCTTAAACGTTTCCATTTATGCGAGTCAAAGCCTTGCTTCAAGCTGAAGCACGGTGGCGGTAGTGTCATGATTTGGGTGCCTCAGCACCTCAAAGCAACTTTTTATTAAATGGAGTTTTAGAGCAAATGAATTACCAGCATATAAGTGGATCTGAGTCTGATTAATGATTAGAAAGTTCTGGAATAAATGAAAGCAAAGTAGTGGCAGTATTATGGTTTGGTGCAGTTTTCTTATTCTTATTGTAGATGTCACAATCATTGCATTTTCTTATTGCTGGTGTGTTTTCTCTCTTCCTAGCAGCTTTAAAACATTATTTATCCTCAGAAATGGAGAAAACATTCAGTTTTCTGTCTAAGAAATTACCCGTAAATATTCCTTCAATTCCACTTTTTCTTCTGATGCTGTAATATTCCTACCAGCCTGAAGATCTCGTCGGTTTTGCCTGGCCCCTTTAAAGCCAGGTGGTGCTCCAGCCCTCCTCCTGACCTCCACTCCGTGGCTGTCCTCTGCTGCTGGAGTGCGACGGCGAATCAGGAGTCAGACGCCATAATTAGGAGATAGGCACGCACCGCTGTACTTGCGCAGGATTTCACATCGACTGCTTATCTTCTCATTAAGTCGGCTGGGAAAATGCAGTAAATTTTAATGGTCCCGGCGTACTCTGCCAGGGGTCGGATGAAATATTTAGGAGCTATTAGAAAAGACGCGTCACGTGTTTGATGGCGCTGCGTTGGGCTGGTTGCTCCGCAGGCTCTCGTTGCTGGCGTTTCCAGTTGATTCTCCGGGGGAGCGGGCCCGTACACCATGTGATCCTTTTATGAGCTGCTCCCAGCCGCTCCAGCAATTCATTCTCAGGTGTATAAATCATCGCTGAGCTGCCGTCTCAACTTGTTTTTGTGTTTCTAACACAGCTCGCTGCACCTGTCTGCAACCTCCACTTGGGTCTAGTTGATTTCTATCAGAGGAGACTCCCTGTCTGGCCACGTGGAGTTTCTGTGGTTTCCTGCCAAGAAAATGCAATAAAAACAGATTCCCTCAACTCCAAAAGTGAGAGGTCGAATTAGCACATAAGAGATAGTGAACCGTCTCTCTGATTGGGTCTTCCTCAGGTCGTCCATGAGACAGATAAATCTAGCTAGGGTTGCCCAGGCAGATATTTCTCATTGGGTCTTGTGCGGCTCGGCAATTTTGCAGATCAGACATTTCATTATATGTCCTTAAAACCTGCGATCAGAGCGAAGGAGGGGAGCCTATACAGGTATCTATAACGGAACTTAGCCATGAAGTGTCTGGATCTTCTTCGCTTAAGCAGCGTTGACTATTTACTTGATAGTGTACTGAGTGAAAGTGGAGATTGGATATTGACATCACAGAAGTTTCTTTGGTTGGCTCCATCACCACGAACCGTTGCCCCAGCCACTTTCATTCAGTCAACCAACCAACCAATCGTCTATTTGTGTTGCACATTTCAGCAACAATGGAGTTCAAAGTGCTTTACATTATAATAACACAAAAATACAAAGTCATGAAAACAATGACCAATAAACTATTCAGTTCATTTTATTTATATATCGCCAACAAGTGGTGAGCACTGCTAACTTAAAAGCTAGTTGCGCTAACCCTAAAGCGCTAATCATAAACTATTTCCTGTTTTGTGGATCTGCAAAATGTTTGTTGTCAATTCCTAGCAACAAAAATCAGAACTTCATTGGAAAACTCTTCACGTTTTAAGCCGCGTTCAATGCCCGAGTCTGCTTTTGAGTTGAAGGCTGCTGGATGTTCTTGGCCGTACATTCTGCGGCATTAAAATGGAACAAAAGCAAAAGAGCACGGCAAATGAAAAACTATTTTGTGTTGTACCAAACATTTCCCATGAAAGAAGATATAAATACGTCGTCTGCTTTGGCTCTTATTTGCCGAAAGCCCCTGGCCGCAGACTTGAGTACGTGGGTTGGACCCATAAAAAAAAACAAATCTTCTCTTCCAATGCCAAACAGCTCATTCTGCTACTGTTTGGTGGTGACATACTGGGAATTTAACATGTAACTCATTTCACAGTACTTTCTTGCTATAAGAAGCTATACACCTTTGCAGCTATCGTTAACTTCTTGCATATTTCCTGGTTTTGCCACGGCTATTATTACATTAAAGTATTACAAGAAAGTCTTGGGCAGAAAACACAGAGGAAGGAGGGATGACTCAAGACTTCTGCACAGTACTCTCCATCCCAATATAAATCAAACAACAGTTAACTGCATCGCTCCGACATAATATATGTTCTGATCAATTCGGGGCGTGTTATTTGTTGTGCATTAGAGGGAATGGAAACGTCATTCCGTCAATGTGTCTTTGAAACATCCCCGCAAATCACGTCAGACGGACATCCAATCTCTTAAGCAGAGCGGGATCTGTTTGACCTCCGGGCAACAATTGATTTGCGTATTGCTAATTAATTGGTGGTAGTGCTTTGAATGATGAGGAATTAGGCCAGATGGTTAATGGTGAAAGCCCTTCAAGTTTTTTCCAGAGTTCCTACGCAGTCTTGAAAAGATCTTGAATGATGTCAAATTTAAGCTTTTTACGCTATGGGTGAGTCTTTTTTTGTTTCCGTACTTTATTCTCTATTCCACCTAGTAAATAGCTAAATTCCTTAATAAAAGAGTCAAGTTTAAGAGAATATGTTAAGAATTCCCACAGCTAAAAATACCTTTCCTCTGTCACAGGTCGGACCAAAACATTTTCACTCTAACCACTTTGTCTTACACATAGGTATACACTCACTACATCAAGTCCTTACACGCCCTCCCCCAACCAGTTGGGCTCTTATCCTGTTGTGGGTCACATGCCCAGCCCCTCCTGACTTTGGTCAATCCCCCTAAGGCTTTTCCCACTGCTTGCAAGTCCATGCTGTTGTTAAACTCCAATGGATTAGAGGCAGACTCAGCAGCCAGCTCGGGCCCACCCTAAACGCCCCACAACCCAGACATTCAAGAGCCAGAACTGGGCAGGGGAGACTGAAATATGGGGACAGAGCTACATCCTTCAGCGGATAATGACATTAGATGAATTTAAGAGAATTTAAAAGAAATAATTCAGCCGAGCGCACTTGGGTGTCCTTTCTTGCTATGACGGTTAATTGCCTTAATTCATCTTCCTGGACTCACTTAAAGGATGACCAATGAGAATTCAAGCACTAGCAGGCCTATGGAGGTCCTGGTTCTGGCCTGAGGATGAGAGAGGCAGCTCAGAGGTAATGGAAACTTGGACAGTCAAGAGAACTAATTGTTTTGGTCTTTCTTGATGCGTTTGCTGTATCTTCCATACTTATCCTGGTAGAAACTCTATTTTCAAGCTTTTGCTACTTGTAGCAATAATAGGGTACTTTCTAAAATGATCCTAAAGGTAAAAGTTTGATACTTTCTTAGGACATTAAATGTCTCTAAAGAAATTTTTAAAACACTGCGCAAAATTTGGAGACAAGAGCCAAAATTTGGAGACAAGAGAAATGAGATGAGAACATTAAATGGCTTAAAGAGACTTGAATAAAACATTTTTTGGTCTTTAGCATCTTCTGGGATGCTAAAACAGAATGAGCCACTAGGTATCCTGTTTCTGGCCTAATGATGAGATAAGCAACTTTAAGACAATGACAACGGACAAATCTTTCATGCCATAATTGCAGTTTTTGCAAAATGAAGAGTGAATAGATCCGTCTTGGCTCTTTGCAGTGCCTCAGGTTAGGGACATTGACAGCCAGAACACATGCTTGCACATTGTCAAAACTGCGGCCTTTACAGGCGAACCGCTCAGCTTGACGTTGAATGATTACCGTCTTGAAGGGCCCTCTTCTCGACAGGATATGGGAGACTTACGGCCAGACTAATAACAGGCGCAGACGATGACGGCCGCCTGCAGATTTATGCCCCCTGTTTTCCTTCTGTGCAATACTCGGTGTGTGTAGAACGCCGGCACAGATGAAGTAAACAGACGGGAATTGCTTTTCAAGTCTGGACGTGTTGTTTGGACAGTCATGCTCAGGTTGATCCCTCCACGGTCCGCGGCGTGTAGTTCGGGAGGCGTGTACTGTACGCATTCATGTGCTTCTCTCATCATCATCTGGTCGGACTGCGGCGCTTTCAAACGGTGAGCTTTTTGCTGATGAATGCTGCTGGAGTCCAATCACCCAACCATCCAATCAAAGCTTGTCAAAGAGTTTTAATTTGGTGTGTTGGAAATCGCCTTGGCAGCTGTGAGGATTTAGCTTGTATAAATCAGGCCCCTGTTCTAGAAGGCACATCTGGGGTCATTAACAGGAAACGGGGAGGTCTGTCTTTTGAAGTCACTTCCTCATGGAAGCAGAGCTGCTAAATAGATTATAGGTGTCTGGGCTATTTTCAGAAAACCTCATGTTTGGCCATTTTAGACTGGTTTCTACCTTGATTTTGAGCCGGGGATTATATCTTATCAACAGCTTTAACATCAATCCCTAAGTTTTACTTTGAGAGCAATCATTCACTAGGTTTGTGTTGAACTCTTTCTGACATTTAGTTGTGCCACTAATACTTGCTCAAGCGCTCCAACTTCCGCCTTGGATTAAACACACTGGATGTGATGTTTGCAAGGCTGCTGTCAGAGGTCAGATTACAAGCTTCTGTGGAAGTAGGGCAGCCAGCCACATACCAGGGCAATTTGCCTGTTTCATCAAGCTTATATAACTAACTGGTGCTCACAGATTGTTGCCTGAAGCGGAAAAAACATGTTACTGACCTAATGGTCAACATAGATTTGCTTTTCCTAACAGATGCTTAGGTTGGAACATATACAGCAGCTCTTATGAGCTATATTGTATCAACAGAGTAATACTCCACTGGCGTTGTTTGAAAGCTACAGAAAATACGGAGAGTTTGTCATTCGTAATTCAAGGGTCACTTTAACAATGAATCTCCCAAGTTTCTTCTTGTCTCTATTTTTGTCTCATGATGCAGTTTACCAAAGAAAATTGAAAGAGCTATCCTTCATTATGAAGCGTATGAAGCTGTATGCTAGATTTATATGTTTTCCAATCAATAATTATTGGATTTTTGCCTGAATTTTGCATTTACAGTTCTGGTACAAGCATTAATTTTTACAGACTGATTGTGTTTCAGACAAATGCTTTAGTTTCTGTTGGATTTTTAAATTAGTTTAGTATTAGAGCAAATGTCTTTAGCTAAATGTGATTTTTTTTTTTACCTAAAAAAGAAAATATTTAGGTCTAAATAATGTTAATGAAGATCTGTCACAAGGCGGGATAAAAAAAAATGGAGATCAGATTATATATATAAAAAAAAGGCTCCAGAAATCTTGTAAAGTCGATATTATTAATGTTCTAAGAGGTTAAAAATGGCTATATTAACAGTCAAGCTACATGAAACCATGATTAAACAAGGGGGGGTTGTGTCCTTTCTAATAATTTGTTTTGTCTATTAGGCCAGTGGTTCTCAAACTTTTTTCAGTGATGTACCCCCTTAAAAATATATTTTTAGTCAAGTACCCCCTGACACGGGCAAAACATTTTTGGAATAAAAAAGAGGTACAGTGCTGTAAATACCCTGTAAATACTGAATATAAAATTCAGTGCATGAACACACATTTATATTTTATTGAACTTTTTACAAAATAATTTTTCCCAAGACTTATTATGAGGAGCCTACTGATTTTTTAAAGATATTTTGAAAAGCGTCACGTACCCCCTGCAGTACCTCCACGTACCCCCAGGGGTACACGTACCCCCATTTGAGAACCACTGTATTAGGCCAACCTCTCTTTCCTGGACAGTAATATTTTTATTATATTTTCAATGGCATAACTTTAGCTAAGGAAGTAGGACTAGGCTAACAAACTGTTAGCATGGTAGTCAGGCTAAAGTGGTATTATCAAGAGGGGGAACTGGGGCCCAAGACCTTGTTAGCATGTTCTAACTCGCCCCTCCTGAACCAAGAGTCCAAAACTCATACAGGCATAACATGTATTTCAGAATGAATTTAAGAAAGGAAGTAGGAAACATGCTAGTAAAGTGCTAGCTTAATGGTTGGACTGCAGTGGTGTCACCAAGGGGAGGAACTGGAGAGTATTGCTTTCCCCTTAAATTATCTAGCTTTTCTCTGGCCCTTTCAGGCCAGACAGTGTGCTATGTTTATATAAATATGTATATGTATAGGAATGGAAGAGGTAAACTGACATACTACAAGCTGGACAGTCAAGCTAGAATTATGTTACCCGCTACAGACCCTCTTAACCAGGCACATTTATATGCATTCATAAAATTGAATTTAAGAAAGAAGATGAGCTTTGTGAAGCTGCTGTGTTTATACGTTTAGGTGTTTTCTATTATTCAGAGCAAAGCAGTTTGAAAGTCCATCACTTACTCACTGCCTGTCCAGCCAACCCCCTGAATATTAGAATAGTGCAAATAAAAGTTTTGTTAACACGCCTCTTTCTCATCCCAAAGATTATCAGAAGCCCAAGTCTTGGTGCCCCCTGGAGTCAAGCTGGTATATTTTCGTGAAACTGAACTAACGCTGGAAGGCCAACGCTCTTGTAACGTTAGCATCATCTTACAAATGTTGTTAGAATTTGGATGGGAAGACAGCAAAGACTACTCACTCCTGTGACTCAAGTCAGAGTGATGCATATTTTTGATCTGGATTTTGAATGTTGCTAGAAAGCTGCAGCCTTCATGGGCCGGTAGGTGATTTGATCAGACACAGTCATACTGGGTTTTATCAAGTTCCTTCTGCAATTCACAACTAATTATTTGGTTGAGAGTTGCAGATTGACTGTTGGTGTTAATGCCAAGAACCAAATACAGAAAAGAAAATGCATCACATCAAAGCTACCAGTACGTCTGAGTATCCTAATACCTCATGTTCGGGTCCAACCATAATCACCACCTCTGCTCCTCGTCTTGACCCTGCTTTGAAAACCAAGTCTTGGGCTCCTGCTGTCACCATGACTGAAGTTCCTCCCTGGGAAGTGCTGTATATCTTTCTCCCATGTGGGACGCACATGGCTGTTAGTCACTGATGGAAAACTTTACGGGATACTTCTGAGGACCAAAATGCTTCCTTGCCTCTCTAATGCCTTCCTTTAGCCAGAGGTTGAACTCTGACTACTGTAAGTCTCCCCAAATGCTGGAGTCTCTCCATAGTTATTTTGAGAGGAATGTGACATAAAAAAGGTGATTTCCTTATGTTTACTTGAAGACTTTCTGCATGGTATTGTTAAGAAATATGGCTGTCAGAGCATGCTAAATGCTCCTGATCTGTATGTGTGACTTGTTGTGAAGATTAGAGGTCTCCGGCGGGGGTCAGCGGTCACAAGGTCACGGACCTTTTGTAATGCTACTCTGCAGTAACACCCATGACTGATGTGCTTGACTTTTACAGCTCTGGAATGAAGCAAACCTTTCACCGAACGCCTCCGGTCCAGCCCCCGCTGCGTTCGTTGCTCTCATTGATTTAGGTCACGTCTGAGCAAGGGTCTCCAACATGTTTTGCTGCAAAACAGCTCTAAGAGGATAAGAGTGGCTTAGCATTGGGTTAAGCAATCAGCCGGTGGGCGTACATAAGCGATTTGCTGGAAGGGAGTCAGGATAGGAGAATGGAATATTTCTGTGCTGAAACGGACAGTTTGTTGAGTTGGGGTAAGAAGATTGCTGCGGTCATTGGAGCAGTCACGCGAGGTCCCCGGGTTGACCTCGTTTCAACTGGGGGATTGTTCTCCCTATTGCTTCCCCTGCTTAGCAGATTGCAATTGTTCACCTGTCAAATCTGATTAGAAGGTTTTGTTGAACCTGAGCCCCTGACAGAGCAGGGGAAGTGAAGCAAATTCAGGTTTCCTTCAGGAATTTGTGGGCAAAAATTCAAGAAACAGCCGCGTTCTTGGTCCTACATGAAAAATTCATGAGTGACTCCAGAATAAGATGCAGTGCAGAGGTTGCCAAGCAATGATGGGAGCAAGCTGTAAAACTCAACTCAATGCTTACATAAAACTAATTTGATGGAGATACAAAACGATAGCTTGGGCGCTTCCAAACCGACCCTATGCAAAGAAGTACATGGTAATTTAACCACATTTTTTGGATTTCTCGGGGAAATGTCATTAGCCCTACCAGGCCTGATGAGTGTCAAACTTGTGGAAACAGGAAATCAATTAAACAGAACATGTGTGACAACATGAAGTAGGCAAAAAGAATCTCAAAAACAATTGCGAAGTGATTGATGCAAACGGCTCTCTGCCAGTTGTTGCAAATGCTTGATGGCAATTGTTGTAAAGTATCACATTACAAGCCATCGGGTTTATGGAGCAGCTACTTAATCACCTGGTTGCTTTGGTTGGTGTTTTTGCCTCATTTATTGGAATCATCATTTGAAAACTTCACTTTGTGTTTGCTCAAAATAAATGCGAGAAAAGGCACTCTGCCTCTAAACGTCGCACATTTGCAAAGACGAGCCCACAGAGGCCGGCAATCTGTCCATGCTTTCCTTGCACAGAAAGTGTGGATTTCCTCAAAGCCAAAGTCTCTTTAATCACTGGCACACACGCCTGTGCGCACACACACTCCAGCTGACAAAACAAGGGTGGATCTCCTCATCCCGGGTCGTCCCTCGCCCATGCAAGGCTTTTCCATTAGGACTCTAGAGTGCTGGCTTGCCTCCTGGCAGGGGGCCTCTCTCCTTCAGAGAGGGCTTAGCGTGGGCCATGTGGGAAAGTACCTGCCTGCCAGAACGCCGTCTCTGCTCGGCTCGGCGCTGGACAATGACACGCCGAAATGCAGCAAGGAGAAAATGAGAGCAGAGGATCGGACTCGGCAACCTGGCCGTGCTGTCGATTGAGCAGGAAAGCACTCAGGCTTATATGATGACCACACTGGCCTATTTGTTTGCCAGGAGACCCACTTTTCAACAGCAGGGACTAGGTCAGCGTGAGAGCCGGCTGCCTGGCCGCCCGCATGGAGCTCAGGGATGTTTGCGCCGCACTGCTGGCTTTCTTCAAGAGGAACGGAGGATGTAAACGTGGAGGCAAAGTCAAAATGGGGTAAGGATTTTTCAACTTCCCTGGGTTACGTCCAGAACTCTTCGAAAAAAGGAGTTTACCCAAGACCTGTTGCAATTTCCTGAGCAAACTCCAGGTGCCCGGGCGTGTTCCACATTTGCGTTCACCTGCATACGAGATGAAGAGTTTCTCTGAAGATCATCATAGTCCTGCGGCTGGCGATTGATCGGGCCCTTAATTGCATTTTCTGAACTGCTGACGGATGTTTGGAATTCAGCCGGAGTGGCTCAGAGGTCAAAAGAGTGAGAATTGGCTTTCACCTCAACACGCTCTCTCCTACGTCTTTTACTTGCCCTCTTCTTCCCTCAGTGATGCACTCAGTATTTCCTTGGCTCGGTTTGTGATAAATCATCCTTCCACTCCGAGAAAGACTGTTTTAACATTAAGTGATGCTTGTGTCATCCGAGAGTTATTTCCCATCCATCATAAGCATTTAGCACGGGGTGTCGTCCATGTAAATAGGGTTAAATGGAGCTGGATTTACAGTAATGACAAATTACACAGTTTATCTTCAGGGATGTTTTACGGGAGCTCGTCCAGTGGCGGCCTTAATGAGATTTACCTCTCTGGGAACTGGAATTGATGTATTTTTGTGTTTTATAATGAATTTACATCACATTTAAGGGAGTATTTATGCAAATTCACTTGGATTTGCATCGCATCGGGTTTTTCCGAATATCAGGTCCAATTGCCGCCCAAGAACTTTATTTTTCTGACGTTCTCATCCAGCTAGGAAATCAATTTGCTAATATGCTAAGGCATTTATTTAAACTATGAAAAGGATTCCTTTTCTATGACGACGCTGAGCAGAATGCAAAGTGAGTTTTTTTTTCAGTCTCTCCAGTCCATCAACATCACATCTGCGCTTCAGAGTGCCCCTAAGTGCTCTCCCCCAGCCTTCAAATGGACACAAACCGGTCCGCCGAGATCTCGTACATCGGTCGGCAGGAAACTTTGGAGGCAGCGTGAAAGATGAAGCGGATCTTTCGGAGAACAGGAGCTCTTTCAGGGGCGCTGGAACGAAAACACCGGACCATTTCCTCGCGTTCAGCAGGGGTGGAAGTTTCTTCCCGCCCCGCCACTTAGTGACTTGAAGGTCGCCGAGGAAGTTTGTCTGCAGGTAGTCGGGCATGCGCGGGCCACACACATTCACCCACTTAATTCCACATTCATTGCTACTCTGGTGTGTGAGGTGTTTTTACTCCGCAGCATTAGACTCACTCTGACTCCATCTGTTGGCTGGTTTAATGATATTTTCTCTCATCTCGGTTTCATTGGCGCGGCCCCCTTTTTCCACATTAATCATGCACCTATCTCACATTACCCCTGTCGCCAGGTTCTACCTTAATTTCGGCAGATCAGATTATCAGAAATATTAAGCGCTGTAGAAAATGAGCTGTGAGGAAGTACCAGTCGCAACAGGTTGGACTGTTTTCACAATACAGACACAGAGAAAGGGAATTAAAAGTTGGATGGCAGCAGAAGGATCAAGCTGGAGATTTATCTGTGGGCGATCACCTTCCTGTACGCCCTCAGTTTGTCCGCGATTCCTACCCGCAATACTGATCAGGCCTGTCCTCAAAGCCTTGACCTGGGGTCAGAGTCTCAGGCCTTAAAGGCTCTGTATGTCCAGGTCTTCCTTGCGCTATAAGTTGTTCTGATTAAGGCCAGTGTTTAAAGCTCCTTGACGGTGCGGTCAGCAGCTAGAGGCCTGAATACGCCGGCTTTATCGCTCAGCCTGGACAGATGGTGGGCATATCGCTACATCCTGCCTGCCTTCGATGGTTTCGCCCACTAACTCACACCCAGCGTCCACCACCGTTAAACTAAACATTTACATCTATTTGGTATGTTTGTAATGGGGTGGAAAGGGTTAGGGTGATTTGTAAAGTCACATATAATCATTTTTTGCATTGTTTTTCAAGCTGAACAAAATCTGGCCAGTATTTTTACATGTTTCATTTTAAAATGTCTGCTAAGCATTGATAAAAGTTTCATAAACGGTTACATAAAAGCTAGATCGCATATTGCTTAAAGGAAGTGGCTAACGATCGAATTTTCTTTTTTTGTCATTACTATTTCTGTTTATCACGTATGGATTAATCACAATGTGTGTTTTTTTATTTGGTTTTCAGCACCAATGTTAATTGTTAATACGTTTGGATGTCTACTCCCCATCATCTGAAAAACTCAATATCAATAATCTAACATAATTGATAACATTTTAGGGTTTTCTTTGATATTTACCAGGTTTAATTCTAGATTAGCAATAGAGAAACCCTAATAAAATCTATCTCATCTTAAAATGTCAACTCTTGGTCCCCTTTCTTAGGCGCTACGTTTAACTTTAATCCACTTAAAACAACCAGATTGTCCGTGCCAAATGTCACTTTGTTTCAGAAATCATGAGCCTTGGTGTTGTTGAATAATTAAGAAACACCTAAAAACAGAGAAATTAAGATCCCTTTCTTCCGGTAAGGACGTTCCTTCTGCTGTAACGGCCCCCAGAGTGATCCCGTCGTCCCCGTCCGAATGTGTCCAGCTTTATCAAGCGGAGATGATCTGATGCTGCGGCGCTTGGCAGGCGAACGGCGGCGGAGCCACGCGTCTGTTTTGCATGCAGCCCGCAGCGTTAGCAGCAGAGATTGTTTTTGAGCTGATCAGGCCTTGAAGCTCAAGGTTACTCGCTTCGCGTTTGCCACTGTGATTGCCCTTAATTTGAAGCCCATCAGCAGCCACGTATGCGGTGGACTTGCACCTACAAACAATAACAAAAAAAAGGAAAAAAACAAATGGTCCAACAAGCCGTGAAGTGGAGCATATGTGCTCCTCGTGGCAAGCGAAGCGGTCCAAAAGCGGCGCCGTTCTCTGTTTCCACGCTTGCCATGTGCGAGTTGGATGTGGACGCGCTTATGAAAATATAAAAGAGAGAATCCCACCTGAGGGAAGAGCCATTTCAGACAACAAACGCCTGAGAGAGGTTCGATTCTGCTCTCATTTCAGGAGATTTCAGCCCAGAGTTTAGCCTCCACTCTGTCACGCTGGATCTGCTCACGCTTTCATCTTCACATCATATCAGACACTGGATTTCCATCGTAAAGAAAACAACGCAACCAGTTCAAACTCGTTCAAAAGACTCACTGAAAAACAATCGTCTACACAACCTCAAAGAACCTCAAAATATCAACCATAACGTCCACCTTCCTCTGGGCTGAAGTCTGAAACGTTTCAAAAGTTACGCAAGAGCATGAGGACTGAATTATTGACAGTGAAAAATATCTCTAATATGCCATGATTCTGCTTTAATTATTAGTCATGCAAAGGGGGAAAATATACTCCAGCAGTTTGTTAGGGTTAGCAGAGCTCCATATTATGTTAGCTACAGGCTAACTGCAGTGTGATATGGAACGTTTTTGTTTTTTATTCTTACCGCATGCTAATTTCTCTCTTAACACTTTAACACCTGAATTTATATCCAGTTTCACAAAAAAAAATGTACTACTTCTGGTTTTGTTCTCACTATTAAGGGGTTATCATTTTAAACTTTGCATTTCCCATTGGTGTAAATTTAGCTATGATGCTAATTTGATCCAGCAGGCAATTAAGGACTGAAACAGACTGTTCAGCTTTGGTATTCTGATTATTTTGTTGATGGTCAAGCAAGATTTTGAAGCTGAGTCAGAATAAATGGTTTTGAACATTTATTTACTTTTTCTATCTTACAGAATTTCAGCTACAGCTAAAACACTGAAAAATCCCGTTACTGCTCCGTCCTAGAAGCTTTTATCCTTTTATCGGAATTTTGAGAGCATGTTATTTATTTTATTATATCATATCTAGAAAATATTTGTCAACCTGAATATATTTTATTGCACTGCAAAGCTGAGGGTTTGGAATATTCACTTTATTCAGTCGGCCATTTGTACGCTTCATCTTCCATGAACAACGTGTAGTTCTCATCCCGACCAGTAGATGGTATCAAAGCATATATGATATCAATCTTAGTATGAGAGGCAGATGCATCAACCAACACTTTTAGTATTCAGATATATCAGAAGTTCCTGGTATGAAGCTAATTACCACCTTATAAGGGGTTAAATGAAGGAATTGTTATCTGTCTGACTTCGCTCACTTGTTTTGTGACATATCGGATAGCCATGAAGGTCATTGCTGATTGTTTGCCATTCTGACGTTGTGTTAAGTTACCTGAACGCCCCAGGGCGAGCTAGCTGCCAAAAACAAGAGCATTATTTGACATCTCCTGCTTTTCTCCTCACATTTTAAAGCAGTGAACCCCGAGTGACATGAGATATATAAAAAATATATATTTACTGTGTCTAGAAGCTCCTCAGCGAAAAAGCATCCTTTCCTGTGTGCTGTGTGCAGGATGGAAGAGACGGTGCGGTCGCTGCTGCAGAACCAGGGCGGCGTCCTGGAGCAGAGCGCTGTGGACACGGAGGACATCATGAAGGCCTACAAGGTGGGCCACGTTTCTGCTCTGGAAAACCTTCCTGGGAGCTCAAAGTTCTCCTTCAATATGGTTTGAAAACACAAACATCTTTCAAAGGATTTCATTAACAAGTTCTGCCCTGCTGGCTGCAGCATTCTGTAATCGGGCTCACGTCAGAGCCTGTGGTTCCCTGAGTGTGAATAATGTTACCACCCTTTACTTTGAAAAGGGCCAATGTTTTGTTTTGTTTTTTTCATTTTTTGTTGTATAAACCTTCACACATTAAGGTTACCGTTTGAAAAAAGTGTTATATATAAGAAAAAAATAATTAGTTTTGCTAACATTTAATCAAGCCCTCCACTTTTGTTTCGTTTGGGGTTTTTTTTTGGCAGAAATTCACGCAAAATCAACACATTCTTGCATTTTTCATGTCAATGTATAAATGCTAATTTTCCACAAAAACATTGATTTTAATGTGGATTATTTGGGGGCTCAATTTCTAGACAGAAATTGTGATTCTGATTGCAGAAAAGCACATAAACAATCGTGAACTCCTGTTTCGGGACTGTTTAAAGGTGATCAGATATTAATTTTCCATCCGTTTGTGCAGTTTGTTAACAAACTTTCCTCCTGTGATCAAACTGTCAGAGTGAATAAACATGGTCGCCGTTTGTTCTACTCCCAGCGGGTGTTTAGCGCCGGGACGTGTCCCCGCCGCTGCGGCCCTCTGTGTATCCAGCAGACTAACTCAATAAGTGGAAAGGGCAGCGCGCGGCCCCCCTCCACGCGCCGCGACTCGCTGCGGATTATTACCACAGCGTCCGCCGGCGCCGAGCGGACGTCGCCCAACTGAAGACAAATCAAAGCTGTAAAGTATGGCTGCGGATGCGAGCGGCTGATGGAATCGAACAAGATTGAAAAGCTAATGTGCGTTTGGATGAGATTGAATCAGAGCGAAAACAAAGTTCCCATTAAGAGTGAGCAGCGTTTGGATTCAGATGAGCGCAGCCATCTATCAGCGCCGCGAAGCGCGATCCGTCGGCTCTGCAGCACATTAACTAAAGATACCAGACAGCTGACTGGTGGAGCTCAGGTCGGAAGCACCGGTATGAGTCATGGCCACATACCTGCTTTACATCTGACTCAGTAAAGTTAACAAAATGAAAAAAGCTGCACAAATTCATTGTAATTATTGGTATTTGTTTTGATTAAAAAGTTTAAGGGGTGAACTACAGTTTTATTTTTCAAATATTTTATGGTCGAAGACAAGTCATATACAGTATATACACATTATGGATTGAAACGGTTAAAAATTGAAGGAAAAACAATATGTCCTTTATTTACCATATTTGATAGCCATGGGTTTATGGTCTGCTTTAATAATCTGTGACAAACCTTTGATCTCTACGGGGTTGGCTAACAATTAAACATAAAAGAGAAATAAGTGCTTTAAAGAATTAAAATGCAAATGAACACAGCTGAAAGACAGTGGAAATGTATTACTTTTGTTAAGCTCCAGGCTATGTTTTTTGTTGTTGTTGTTTGTGTTTCAACTTTAACCTAAAAATTCCTTTAGTTATAGCTCCAAAACAACAAAAACAAAAACCCTGCAGGCAAATACTTTCCTTTGAAAATGAATGGGAAGCCAAAATCTAAATATTAGACACTCATAATAATGAAGGAGTCAGAAGGAGAAGAAATTAAGCTAACATAGCAAGCATTTAAAAAAATTCCAAGCCACCCATTACGTTCACCTCAAGCCCCGCCCCTCAGACTCTGTGTCCTACCAGGAGACAGACGCGCCAAAAATATGGGGACCAGGGAGGGAGATAAAACGTGTTGTTAGCTGCACCACTAGGTGGCGTCTGCGTTGTTCATACATTGGTGCATCAAGCGACGCCTTAACGAAGCTCTCACTACCAACGTTTCCTTTACAAATGTATATAAAGCTTTTTCCATATTCTGCCAACGTCAAAAAAAAACACAATATTGTAATTGTGGTGTTTATATTAAATGAGAAAGTCACTTAATAAATCATTAAAAATCATGGCGGTGACAGAGGTAAACACATAATCCAGCCATGGCGCTAGCGCTCATCGTCTATCAGCCAATCAGAGGAGACGGCATCTTATTCCGGTGTTGGAGCGACAAGCTCCGCCCACTTGGGAGCGGCTACGTATGCAGCGTTTTGGGGACACTGAAGTCGGCCATTTTACAGAACGACTATGGATTCAGCATGTTAGAACGGCACACACAGTTTTATGAACATAGAAGTGTCTGTCTCATCTTATGTGTTGTTTTAATATTCCGTATTTTCAGATTAACCCGAGAAGAGGTTGACACTGGGGAAACTCTGATGTGTAGATGGAGGAAGTGAGGTCAAACTGCTTCCTGTGTCCCGTCTCTGCAGGACAAACTGTCAGAGGAGGAGCAGAAACGGAGCGACGACCCGGCAGAGAGCGACCCGCCTCCAGTGGACCAGGAGGACGGAACCATTCCTCTTCTGGAGCGGCTCCAGGCCCTGGAGGTGAGATTTTATTCTATGGGGGGTAAAAAAATCAATTTTAATTAAAAAATAGAATTAATTTCAATTTAAATGTAGGACTGAAATATGCTATTTTCATACCTTTCATTTTTGAGAAGGATATTACTGAAACTAAACAATAAAAGAAAAGATTGTTGATCAACAATGAACGCTGATACTGCTCTGGGTTATTTTTAAAGTTTATTTTTATTTATTAATAAGGAAAAAGTCTTTGTTTTAGTTCTGTGAAAATTGTAAAAAAAAAAAAAAAAATGCTGGTATTTCCATGCTAGGCCAGCAGGGGGGCGATAACATCCACATGAAATACATGAGAGGGCAAAAAGGCAGCTTGTGATTGGTCCAAAATACCTCTACTCAGAGTTGTGATGTCATTGTTTATGGAGAACATTTATAGCTGAGAAGCTTTTAGAGCTAACATGTGGCTAAATATCCAAACTAGTGTGACAATTAAAGAGGAAGGTGATTATTTATTTACCGCTGTTGGATATTTCAACCCGTCAACTGGTGGTTCTGGTTCTGGTTGTTCTGGTTGCTCTTTCTGGTGGCGTGTTATCGAAAAGTCGGTGGTGTGTGTGAGCAGCCTGAACAAATCCACTCTCTCTGTTGTTTTAAGATGATCCCTGTTCTAACCGTAACAATGCGGGAGATGTGAGGGGTTTCCTAATAATAGAGGCGCTAACACAACAAGGCGTTGTTTAATTACTCATCAGTCCGCCTCCAGAACCAATCCCCACGCGCCGACGGTTTAATTAGTCAGCGTTTTGGGCCCCAATTACGTTTTCCATGTTTCCGTGCAGGGCCTGGTGGGTTGTGCTGAAAGGGCAGAGGGCGAGCGGAGCGCAGCAGGCTGACAGCTCCTAATGCGCCGCCTGCCTCTGACAAATTGGAAACTCTGGAAGATCAATAGCACGCCGCCTCGCTGCTCGCCAAGCAAAGGAGATATTCTTATTAGATCCAAGCTCTCGCAGCACAAAAGTTCACCATCATAACTTCCGTCCCCTTGACCTTTCTCTCAGTTGCACTTGGTAATGCTTTTTATTGGCCGTCCCGGTTCAAAGTTGACATCTGACCTTTGTTATGGAAGCCGTCCTCTGATTGCTGCCCGCGTTGCTCCGTGTAACTAAAGCGAGCGTGTCGTTTCAGGAGGAGAACTCGACCCTGGCCCTGGAGAACGAGAGCCAGAGGGAGCAGTACGAGCGCTGTCTGGACGAGGTAAGCCACCGCCGGCTCCACCGGCCGGGTTCTGCTGCACGGAGGTCAACACGAGGCCGCCAACGAGGCCCCGCAGAGCACGGCGCTGGCCGTTTACTGCCGCCGCAGGCACCAAACGACAGCCTGAATGCTGAATCCACACGCTGAAACAGACACCGGCCTCATATTTCTCAAATATTATAACAGCAAACGACATGTTTTCAAATCACTTTGACCTTGTGCTGTGTTTAGAACGAGACAAACAGTGTGAAATCTAAATTTAATGAGCAGAATGTGCACCTACAGAATTGACCTGATTCAGTGTTAAAGATGCAGCAAGTGGAATAGACTGCCATCTGCTGCCACCTGAGGGGGAGTTGTGCCTCGATGGCCAACCAGGCGTTGCCATGGAGATTAAAGGATTCCTCAAACGAGAAGGAAAAAGTCAAAGCAACACTCCAGGCATGTTATAAAGGAATATCATTATAACATGATGATAAGCTTAAAAAAAGTTGATTTCACAAGATACTGTCCCTTTACAAGTGGAACATAGTGACATCTAGCTGTAAAACCTGCAAACTGCAACAATTTCACCGTAGTCAATCGTAAAGGACTAAGCAACCTTTATTGGCAGAGTCAATCTTTTTCAGCATGCGAGAAACGTGGCAGAATCTGCCAACGACGACAAACCAAAGAACAATTTATAACAGAGATACGAGCCAGTTTATCGTTCCGTATCTGCAGAGTTGGCAAAGAGTGGCATCTGGTGGCATAAACTGAAAACTACAACGAATCCAAACCACAACCTGGTCTCCTTGAGACTACTGTGCCTACGGAAGACAGGTGGGAACAGTCGGTTCATCTGGAAGGCGCAGCGTTTCTGATGGTGACATCTAGTGGCACAATCTATAAACTGCAGCCAGTGCTTTGATAATAGGAGGGCAGATGGAGGCCGGCATTGTGCGGGTCAAACCAAACCACTAAACTAAACTGAACTTTGCAGTTGGCTTTAAACCACCATTACTGAGAAATAAATCATTTTAAAGATTTTCAAGATTTAGAGAAATCAGAGGCGTCTGCAGGCACAAACTGATATCAGATAAACACCTTCTGTTGATTCTTATGATGTCTCTGTAAAGTTACGAAAAACTATTTCTGAAACTGATTTTAAAGGTGCAACGTACAGAATATAGTGCCATCTAGTGACCCAATCTGCATACTGCACCAAACCCGGTAGTATGCAGTACCACCGGGTCTAAACTTTAGCACCAGGGGGAAAGTAGGCAGAAAGCTCTATCCTGCAGTCAGCATTTAGTTGGACACCTGTAGTTGCCATTGTTTTCAAATACTGAAGCATAATTGTTGATATTTTTCATAGTTGTTTTCACACTGATTTTTTTTGTGTGTTTTAGTTTCAGAAAGTACATTTTAAAAATAAATGTAGGTTTTTCTGGGAACCCTTTCTGGTGCAGATTATGGCATATCGATGGCACCCTTGCTGAGATCCTCGTCCTCCTGGCCTATAAGCAAACACAGTTCAGTCAGAGTAGAGAAGAGACTTTGACTGAAATCTCTTCAGTCAAAGTCATAAGGAATATAGTGCCATCGTGTGCACGTGCGCACACACATGTTGCTTTATGCTTTTTTGCAAGCATAAAGCAACAGAAAACCTGTTCAGCAGACGTCCAACACCTAAGTTATATGTTTTTAATCTTGTGCGCCTCCCATTTCTGATGCTGCTCTGGGTAACTGCCCACACGGTTAGCATCAGAATCGGGCAGCGCCTGGCGGTAAAAACTTTGGTCTAAATTAACCGCACCAACCCTTCCTGTCGTTGTTCCTGCAGCTCATTTGTAACTTTTCGCAGCTCCGGGGAACATGGGGAAGGTTTAATATCCATAAGTGTGTGTCGGTGGAGCAGCTGGAGCCGTCGTTTACATAACAATAGCCCTTCAGAGCCTGCTGGTTATTTGAGAGTGCCTGATAAGCGCAGCTGGGGGAGCCGCAGCAGACTCTGGATCGCTGCGGGACAGCAGGTCCAGCAAGAACGAGTTGAGCGGCTCGTCCTGGAAGCCGCGCAGATTCCCCCGGAGGAAGCGAGGGACTGGGATGAAAGGACGAGGAGGAGGAGGAGGAGGGCTGGGAGTGATACCCGACTGCCTCTGCTAGCCTCTGGCTGCAGAAACGCTTAACACACTGATCTCCATGTTTACCCCGCTCTCTGCTCATTCAATAATCCGGAGTGCGGCTTCACACGCTATTAATGAGCAATCGATGATGGTAATGGGAGCTGCGTCTCCATCGGCCTTGTGGTCTGAGTTACACGAGGGCGTGAGGAACAACAGCACTTGATCCAGTCAGGCCTCTGCCTGTACATCAGCCAGCCTGTCGATACGGTCATCAGGCAGGGAGGGAACACGAAGGCACCCGCTGCACCGGAGCGACGCACCACAAACACATGAACAAAACTAAACATGACGCCTGTGTGGGTCTTACTTTAAATTTAAAGCCAGAGAGTCATTCATGCATAAAGCTAAAGCTGATCTTTCTCTATCTTCTGTCTTTAAGGTTGCCAACCAAGTTGTCCAAGCTCTTCTCACACAAAAGGTCTGTTTCAAATGTTTCTGTTCTTCGTTTCAGTGCAGCTCTCCGCACATTTCAGCTCTCGCTCCGATTTTGACTTATTAAAACGCAAGAAACACAAACCTTCTCAATGAATATTTCTATCATATTTCTAGGTTGGTCAGGCTTGAAATCACATATTCACAGACGAATCATAATACTCAGACACACGGACGTGAAACTTTGTGCACACACAGCCGGGCCTTTGTAAAAACGAATGTCTCTGCCACATTGTTTAAAAGAAGAATAAACAAAAATCAAACCTGAAACATGCAATAGGTAATAGATCCGGTGTAGTAGGATTAGGGTGTGTGTGTGTGTGTCTTTGTTGCTATTCTGTGTTGTTTACACACACAAAAAAAAAAATACAAAAAGACTTTGGTAAGATAATTTTATTCATATAACACATTTTCAGCTACAACTTGTATCAGAAAAAGAAAAATTCCAAGAAGTTTTCATTCCTATCCACCCCGAGCGGGTTTTTTTTTAAAACATGCCTAACCCATAGGGGGCAGTGCAGAGCTAAGCTAAAACCTGTCAGCCAATCAGATTCAAAACAAGTTTGACTTCCTGTTACGAATTAATCATGGCGCCAGGAGGTTCATTCTGTGTGGACACGCAGATACATCAAACTGCGCTTAAATAATGAATTAGAATATGATGTTTAAAAAAAAGTGATGTTGATTGGGAATCGCGTCAAAGACAGTAATATGTGGCTATTGGCGCTTTTATTTGTTACAGGACCTGAAATCTCTGTTTCCCCATGAACACAAATAATTTTTTTTTTTTTTTTTTTTTGTGGTACTAATTTGAGTTTCTGTGTGGATGAAAGGCTAAAACGTGTAAAAATGTCTTAGTTTTTCCATTCCCCTCTTTTTCTGAGAGAAGGTTTTTAGTCTTTGGAAGAGCAGTGATCAGAGTTATGAGCGTTAAAAAACCCGGCTGTTTGTTTGTGTGTCAGGATCTGAGGGAGGAATGTCTGAAGCTCCGGACCAGAGTCTTCGACCTGGAGCAGCAGAATCGAGCGCTGAGCGTTTTGTTCCAGCAGAGGATCAAGCCCGCCTCAGACCTGCTTCTCCAGGTAAAACCAGCTCCTCTTGGCCTGTCACCTTCCACTGCGCACTTAGGAAAATCCATTTTAATAAAACAATCTTTCTAGATTAGAGCTTTTCAGAAAAAATGTTCCCTCGTGTAAATAATCCATTCCACCGACACTTGACGAAAATACAAGTCTCAGAGGTTTTTCTACGTCATCAGATCTGAGTCAGGCCATTTCCTGCGGAACAGGAGGAAAAAAAAAAACATCTCCATGTCCTTTTAGGGAGCTTGTTTTGTTTCTAATTATTTTGTGGTGAAAAGCTCTGGATCTGACTCAGTCTTTGATTCGACACGTTAAAACCAGGACCTAGTTCTGGATGCGTCAGCGTGTTTATTACACAATGTAGGTGGACTAAACCCAGTTGGTGAAACAAGCTGTGTTTTCTGTGTGCATGTAACCCAAGGACAAACCCATGTGGGGCCCATTTTAAACTAATTTACAGCGTATATTGGCTCCTATTGTACCTGAAAACGAGCTCTTGTAACAATCTTTTCAAGAATTTGGAACTGACTATGAACACGTTAAGAAAAACAGTTTTTGGTCATCTACAGACAATCGTCCCACATCGGGCCCATTTTCAGATCATTTTCAAACTATATGGGCCCCATCTGGCTTAGCATTTAACAAAAAATCCGATCCAGCCCAAGGCAAAAGCAAAGTAAGTTGCTTTTTCAGCCCCAGGTTACCCGTCCCAGCCTTTGAATATTCTCACAAAACATCGAACTCAAAAGGTCTTAACTGTTTTAAGACCAGTTTTTAAATTAGAGCTTAAAATTTCTAATAATAAACCGAATACATCAACTTTAGGTTTAATTCACATCTAAAACCAAGTGGGCTCATTACGGATGTGTTCACACCAGACCTGTTCAGTCCACTTTAATCCAAATCCAGTACGCTGTGAGCTGCGTAATCAGACTGTGATGCGGACCAAAAAAAAAAAAAAATCTAACTATGTTCCTCCTACAAACCTCATGTCTCGGTCCGGTTGAAGTGAACTCTGGTGTGTTTTGAACGCACGTATGAACGCTAGGCGGACCGGAGACCGCTCCAAAAACAGGAAGTGAATTACAGCATAGAGCATTCTGGGTAAATACTACCAAAACAAATGCACTAGCCTAGCGCTAGCAGGAGAAATAATTCATATTCTTTAGCCAAAAACAAAAGCGAAATCCTCCAACCACTAAAATCTGATGATACTCCATTTTTGTTTCAATTTGGTGAAGAAGGAAGTTGCGCTCAGTGTCTTCTTCAGAGGCTTTCTTGTCGTTTCCTTCAGTGGTTCTTGGTGCAGCGCCCCCACAGGGAAGGAGGGGAACAGGGCGCTCAAAGGGTTTGGTTAGTTGGACACCGAGCAGCAAGAAAAAACCACAGTGGTTGGAAATGGAACAAATGTTGCTGTCTTGGTCCCAGAAGAACAGAGTCTACTGGACAATAAGGAGGAAAATAGTCAGTTTGTTTGCTTAATCCAGTGGTTATGAGGCAAACACACTGTAGGCCATAGCTGTGATTCAAATGGAACGTGCGCTTACGAAAAAAGACCTGCCACTCTCCGAAGAAAATGACACTTTCAAATGATTGTTGAAATTGCTGCAGGGCAATTTACTGATCATATTAAAAGAACAAAAAAAAGAAAAGCGATAGAAATAAGAGGAGAAAAGAGCTGTCATTCCAGTCAGACAAGAGGAGACGGAGAGAGAGGTGAGGATGGAAACAGGAAGGGAAGATAAGAGAGAGAGGACAGGGGAGTGAAAATGGAGAGAGATGAGATAGCAGAGAGGCTCCGGCTCTGACAAGAAGGTCAAATTATGAAGAGGCAGAAACAGAGTAAATGGAGTAAAGACAAGAGAGAAGAAAGAAATAAAATCTGAGTGCGTTTTAAAGGGATTTGTCAGTTCCTTGCTACCTTCTGTGACTTTATTGAGCAGAGAGGAGCAGCGCTAAGTGAAGCTGTTATATAAAACGGCTCGCAGAGGAATATTGATGATACCACCACGAAGTCCAATCTCTCTGAAAACGCGTGTAGACCCACAGAAACATGATGGAGTGCAGCTCAGACCGCAATTTGTTTTTTTCCCCTTTTCCTTGCGAAGGCAGAGATGCCATCTATAAATTAGCCACGCGTCGTCGTCAGGCAGGTAAAAAGAAAATGAATAACGTTGTTTGTTTACGTGAGTGACTGATCAAAGTTCTCGAGTTCGTGACTGTTTTCTTTTTTCTTTGAATTAGCAGCAACTTTCCCCACAACCGGCCGGGGGATTTATTGTAAGTATTAATCATAATACGGTGACGCTACAGCGGATGTTCGCTGCATTCATTATGAGTTGCGTTGTGCGTGGGAGAACTGTTAAAAACGGCTAAATCTGTCCATGTCGGCGCGGACGGGGACATCCTGCGGAGGATCTATCTGTTCTCCCTTCTATTATTTGACTGGTGTCCCAATTACAGAGCTATAGGGGAGGATGCAACGTCTTTGTTGGACGTCCGTTTAATATGAAGACACAAACAGCCAAAGAAAACAGCTCAGCTTCCAGCCTGGAGGAAGGTCTGCTCACTAAACACGTGGCTAGGCTAAAAGACATAAATATCCCCAAGATAAAATTGTGTTCATCTTTTTCTTGTTGCTGTAAAAAGATCCAAGTTATCAGTGTTTTGGTAAAGAGAATTAATTTGAGGTAAAGATAAAAAAACCAAAAAAACCTTGACATGTGATGAGCTGGCTTATTTTAGCCTAGCTATGTGTATAGTTTAGTGACTAAAATGGTCAAATTGATTAAAAAACTGAAGTGAAACTATTTAATTCCTCTGGTTTAGTATTTTTCTTTTAAAATGAATGCTAGCAGTATAGATTCTACGCTAATTACTAAATAGCTCAGCATTTAATATAAGGACAATAATTTTGTGCTCATGAGTGGTAAAATCATATTTGTGAGAAAAGAAAACCTTTTTGTTAATAGGAAATTGATGAGCTAGATTTTTTTTTTTATATATGTGACATAAAAGCAAACAGCAGATTAGCTTAGCCTTTGCGCAAAGTTTATAATTATAGTATTTCTGAAAAAGTATGCGGGTTTTGTGGTGATGGGTTAAAAAGAAAAAGCTAAAAAGATCGACACTAACATTCTGAGAAAAGTGTATTTGCTCAAAACTATTAGAATTGTTGTTTCTGAAGTGAATGCTAAAAACGAATCATTAGCTTAGCACTAACATGGAGCACAGAACACGTTAGCAACATTGAGAGACACACTACATGTATTTTATGGGGATGAGATGACAGAGTTAAAATATTCACACTATTGTGAACAAAACATATATGGGTAGTGTTCAAAAATGTCCCAAGAAAATTAACTTTCTATTTTTACTTATTACATGTTAGCTACCAGCTGGTTAGCTTAGTTATTACATGGATATTGACGTCTTTACCAACGCTGAGCAAAAAAAAAAGAAGGATTTGTGCTGGACGACATTTTTGTAGGGTATTGTACTTGCTCTCTATTTAACTTTATTTATAAATATTAAGCACATCTCTGATTATTTTTTATTTTCATCCAATGAAAGTTAGCTTATTAGCTTAGCCAAAGACTGACAGGTACGTGAGTGAAACAGGTAACAGCTACTTGATTCAACGTTATTTGGTTTTATTTCTCTGCCTTAAGAGATGTGGGTCTTTTGATTTTTATTTTATTACCACATGCAATGTTTACCCTATTTGTTAGCATTAAGCTTGAGCTAAGACTCAGGTCTGGAACATGGGAGCTGAAACTGTTTACTGTCACTCATTTGAACAAAACAATCTGTCTAATCTGACTCTTATTATTCTTGTAGTTTTAGCTTCTATTTGACAAAAAATTGAGCTTGAATTCAGACATAAGAAGCTCCCCTGTAAAGGATGATCCTTTAAAATGTATATTTTAGCTGTTAGTTTTATATATATATATATATATATATATATATATATATATATATATATATATATATATATATATATATATATATATTATCATTGTAAGTGGAGTGCAATAAAAAAGTATTTTTTCTGAGTATTAACGCTGATAACCTGAGTGAATACAAAAAGCAGCTTTTAAATAAGCTAAGTTTGATGAACTGCAATATTTAGTTGTGATTCGACGCAAAAAGAAATTAAAGTAGCGAGGTGAAAAAAAGAACAATAAAACACACTTTTTGAAACGTTCTTTCTTTCAGTGTTGTTGTCAGATCGTGTGTTTGTGCGCGGCAGCAGAATATTAAGAGAATCAGAAGGAAACCCTTGGTTTATGAGAAGCAGATAGTTGGGTGGAAACAGAGAAACGGCCCACATGAGATTCTCCTCCATTTTGTCCCCAGGAGCCACAGGGAGACCTAATCAGGCGTATGAGCGTTGGGTTTCTGGACCTTTTTGCTTATCGGTAATTAAACATCCCCGGCTCCCCACGGCCTCTCCGGTTCCTCTGATAAAGCAGCGCTAACGCTCTGGGCGGGAACCGCGGCAGAGGAGCCGAAACGCTTCCCTCTGATTCCATAAAGGTGTTTGGTTCTACATGGATGAAACAGAGGTGTGTGTGTGTGTGTGTGTGATTGCAGCGTTATCTGCGTGTCACGTTTGACAGGTGTCACATGAGTGACCCATTGCTGGGGAAAACTGGTGTTTTTTGTTGTTTTTTTCACAGATCACCACAGGGGATGTTCAGCTGAACCTCATTAGGAAGAATAAAATAATAATAATAATAATAATAATAATAAGACAGAATGTTAGCAGGCTGCTTACTTCCACAGGAGTCCTTCAATGCGGCAGCAGAGGATTTTTATGTTGAAGGCTGATTGTAGTAACCAGAACTTAAAGAAAGGCTGTGATGACTGCAACTGTTGATCACACCATGCATCATGCGCTTCCTCTCTTAATGTGTGTGTGCGTGGGCGTGTGCGCGCGTGTGTGTGTGTTGAGACTCTTCCCCCAATGTGAGTTTTTGACAGCGGTTGCCGATACTGACGGATTTGTTTGGAAGCTGCCGATTGCTGCTATTCCGGGCTGATATTCATTATCTTGAAATATGGCTCCTGTCAAAATAAAACAAAACAAAACAAAAAAAAACCCCAACAACAAAAAAAAAAAAACACACACACACACAGCTAACACACAGCAGAGAGCATTTCTTTCTTTTTCTTTTTTTTTGGTTTTGTTCGTCTCCCTCGGAGGAAACCTCTCAGGCTGCAGACGTTCAGAGACGCAACTATTTGCATGATGGATTGCGGGAACTTTGAAAAACAAAATCTGTGACTTTGAGCGTCGGCCTTGAGAAAGAGAAGAAGCGAGCGGCTTCGTCATCTTCCATTTCCTTCAGCCTCCCTGCTCCCCCCCCCCCCCCCCCCCCCCCCCCCCTCCCGGTGACCCGGTGACACTATCGACTGCATGGCTGATGAGGATGCTGAGGAGGTGAAATGGAGCACCGCGCGATAAGATCGTGGGCCTGCGACGCCGCGCCGGCCACTCCCAGCCTGCAGCAAGGCCAAACGCACACGCAGGCCGCTTAGTCCAAACTACGAGGATTTCATCAAAGTGGTGCTTTACTGTAAAGTGGAAGGAAGAAATACACAAAACGTTTCGTCTCCTTTTTATTCTCATTAGCAGAATAATTGTTAGAATAATACATTACCAGAAGAAAGTGGTGAAACGATCAGACTGAAGTTGTTTTAATGAGAGCAGAGCTGGGAGAGCGCTCTCCAGCTCAGTCCGTCCGCTTCTCTCTTCTCAACAGAATCAGTTGTTTACAGAATTATCTCATATTTCTGCTAATTATAAATAATAGTTTGATGCGGATGTGTTAATAGATGAAGCCAGTGCCGAAGCAGAACTTCACAAGATCTCATTACGTTACCGTTTCATTCTCCAAATATAAAACCTTATTCTGGTAATGCTATGAATTTATATTGGTAATATTATCACCTTATTATCACATCATTTTGACTTTTTTTCTACTATTATTTAGACTTTTTTGCCATACAAATTTATTCACATAATATCAATTAGTATGACTTCATTGTCATAATATTATGACTTTATTTTTGACTTTATTCTCTTCATATTATCACTTTATTCTGGCCCTCGTACGCCGTTGTAAACTTCAGAAATCCCTTCATGACAACAAATCCTAATTATTTATTTTATTACTAGTACACGACATCCATGACGCATAAGTTGAGTTTTAATAATTTATGTGTAATAAATGACTCGGATTAGTAATTATTGGGCAGTTCTTCCGTTTTGGTGTAACTTTGTTCTCATGTTTTCAGACAGTAGTTGTTCAGAGGCTGAATGCTCGCAATACAAAACGAGCTTTTCTTTTTAACGTTTTGCAAACACTTGAACAAAAAGAAAGGAAAAAAGAAATAATCAAAGCCCCGATGCTGTCATGCGCCGAGTGAAATAATAATGCAGGGCGTTCAGAGAGAGAAGCATTTGGTAAGGAACAAAGGAAGTCGATATAAACCGAAGCTTTTCTCGCAAATAAAATCGCCTCCCGCCGTTTGTCTGTAGTATTTATGATTTCTAGCAACAACACGAGCGTTTAGTTTTGCGAGCGGATCAGATGAGCAGCGCCGTGTCGGTACATGCGGTCCCTAAGTGAGCGCTGCTGCTGCTGCTGCTGCTGCCAGTGGAAGAGTAGCATAAGATCAAGTGTTCTGCTCCTCCTTATTTCCAGCTTAAGTTAATTTGAGCGTGGGGAATGGAGCGTAATTAAGTTCTGAGACGAATGTGTGGGAACGCATTTGGTTTTGAGTCCTTCCCTCTCATGTGCAAGAGTTAACTAACAGAAGAGAGTTGGACATAAATTTAAAGGAAGCAAATCAAATGAATCCCCAAACCCCCCAATGTAATTATTTCCTATTCACACTGGGTTTTTCTTTTTTTTCTTTTTTTTTTTTTTGGCCAGCTGATGACTGTAATGACTTTGAGAGAAGCGGAATCGGCTCCGGCAAAGGGAATCTGATTTGCAAAACGGCGCTCAACCTTGACCCGAAGTGCTCACCGTTTCATATTTGGACTGCGCTTATAATTCAGTTCGGTTTCTGACTTAAAAAAGAGCAAAGAATCGATAAAAATCCTCACATCTTTCTGCGAGGCTCACTTCAATCTCCCGGGCTCTCTGTAGCTGAAACTCACCGCTCTGTGTCCTTCGCTCTCTTTCTGCTTTGACTTACAGAAGCTGCACTCTCGGATCATGGACCTGTCGGCGGCCGACCTGCTGCTGGAGCCCGAGAGGAGCAAGGCTTTCCTGCTTTCCAGGAACTCCGACTCTCCTTCTGCTGTAAGCCCCAAAATCACATCTGCAAAAACCCAACGATCGGGGGTCGTGACCTCTCCGAGTGGAGCCTCTGGTGTCGCTTGGCACTAAGAGGCATAAATCCTCGTCGTGTTACCAGCAAAGCATCGATTCAGACTCTACGTCAGTTAAAATGACTCCACAAGACGCACTGGAACATTAGTCATCTTATATATTATGCATTAAGGCTTGAAGATGAGTTTTCTCCTCCATTTTTTTTTTTTTTACCTCAGAGAATGCCACCTGATAAACTGAAACCAGGAAAGTGAATTATGAATCCTCTAAATGTCCACATATCCTTCAGACCCAAGTGGGGCTTCTTTTTTTTTCTTTCTTTTTTTAACTGCTCTGTTTCTGAGGTTCTAATTTGATAAACATATGCCTGGGATGTGGCAGCGGTGCATGAAAATTAGATTTCTCTGCAACGACTGCAAGATATTTCTCTGGAAAGATTTGGTCGGTCGGTGACGGTCTATCCTCGCTGAAATACCATCGAGATGGTAATTAGGTATGCAACAGCAACCAGAGCTCAAAAGCGAAGCAGCTCTCTGATTTGTTGGATGTTGAAAAGGAAAACTAGAACTGGATGCTAACGTCTGACTTTCACTTACACAGAGTCTGTGTCATATCTACAATGTGTGATGAAGCTGGACAATTAGGAGGTTTACTTCCCTCATCGTCCCATCGGCACCAGCCAAACTCATGGTGATGACCAGTTTTCAGCCTTCAGTCTTAGCAACTTCAAATTTCTACAAAACTCCTGATCCGGTAAAAGTCTAGCCGTAGTTGTACCCTTTTCTTAGCAGGTTTGGTGGAGCTTCATTGAAGTTGGTTGGTTTCATGGCAGCAATCCCAACGTTGTCGTTGTTGTTGAGGTCAGGCTGTTCCAAAACCAGTTTTGTATACTTGAGGTCACTTTCCAAAGGAGCTCAAGTTTTATCCACCTGAGCAAAATGTTCACCTGAGATGATAGATTAGCTAACGTGGGTCACCAAGGTCTGGCAACTGCTAGTTTTAGCTAGTTTTAGCAAAGAGAAAATGTCAAATTAACACGATATTATAGGCCACGAGGAAAGTTTTCCTCTTGATACAGACCCGTAACGTTCCACCGGTTCTTAAAAAGATTGTCTTTTATGTTTCTTCCAGGAGGTTCAGCTATGTGGAAAGCCGGGTCTCCCTGTGGCCAAGTGTTTGAGCCAGCTGAGCCTGAGCGTGCCCCCGCCCGTCTACCCGCGCAGCAGCTGCAGCAGCAGCGAGATCTCCCTGTCGAGCGCATGCAGCGAGTTCTCCAGCGGCTCGTACACCTGGAATGACGGACACTCCTGCGGGAAAAAGGTAAACCCAAACATCGGTTCCACCAAACAATCACGAGTGGCAGCTCGTCAAAGTTCCCCGCTCATTTGAGGCCCTAATTAATCCCATATCCTCCTGGAAGAGTTTGATGACCGTGAAAAAATACTCCTTAGAAAACTCTTAAAATAGATAATACATTTAAAGTCTATGGTAGTCGGGAGATCTTAAAAAATTGTTTTGTACTTTGAGTAATCTAACAGTTACTATTAATATTATAGTAGTTTGACAAAACTGCTAAAACATGACCTATTACAAGTGTTAACTTTGTTTCTTTGTGCTTTAAAGTCTTCTCTGACATGGGAGAAGAGGCTGAGTTTGGGTTCATCGGCTCCAAGTAACATCTGCACCCCTTCGGAGGAGCAGCGGCCCACGAGATGTAAGGAGAGCCACATCCTGGAGGGACTTAGGAAGCTCCAGAGGAGGAAACACCGGAGCTCCTCCTGTTCTTCGAAGGTCTCCAGATCAGGCTATAAGGACTGTATGAACTCCAACGAGGGCATCTACTCCCTAGGGATCAAGAGCAGCAGCAAAGGGGTTTCCAAGCCCAGCCACTGTGGCAGGACTTTCACCGCTCGCGGCAAGCAGTTCTTCTACGATTCGGATGATGCAGATGATGAACTGGCACAGTCTAGCCGCAGAGATGACATCCCCACTAAGGACTGCTGGTTTCACTGCAAGAGACTTTCTCACAGCATCTCGGACAGCTTGTGCAGCTGGGACGGGACGCAGGAAGGTGACGCCCCTTCAGGGCCGATGGTTGCGAACCCTTGTTCTGGCTGTGACTCCAAAGAGCGTCCGGAGAAGCTTGTAAGTTTCATCAGTTTTCTCTCAGATGGAGAGCACAAGTCAGCTTTTAGTAAACCGACCAAGCTCCACTTCAACCCGCCTGACCCAGAAAGCACCAAGCGCCTCCGCGATGTGGACGGCCGCGAGGAAAAGTGTAGTGAAGTCCGAATGTCCTGTGACCAACCGACAGAGCAAGCAGAGAGGGAGTTCAAAAGATTGTCTAGGGACGCTGCGAAGCTCCTTAAACAAAAATACTTGGGCAGAGACCAGGGGCGCACCCAGTCTGCCGATGGGAGGCCCAAACCTTTAAGTCTGATGAAGGAACCAAAAGCCTCCACGTGTACCCAGTCTGAAGAAAGCATATTGGCTATCTTTGATGCAGAAGGGGAACCTATTGAGCTTTGTCCCCAAAGGCTTCCAGCAGATGCAGATCAAATTCAAGGGAGGAAAATTGCTGCTAACTGTGCAGAATTAGTACCACCAGAGAGACCAACAAGGCAAACATCTGCAAATGCAAGAAATTATAATGTTCTGGAATCTCCAGAGAAACCTTCAGAGTGTGAGAGTAGGACTAGTAAATCAGCCAATAGGAAGGAGGAAAGTACAGAGAGACTGTATTTGCAGCCGACTCCACAAAGAAAGCTAATAAAACCACCAGGCGTCCGAGCAAGTAAGGGTCAGTCCATCCCTCCTTTGAATGATGCTGCCTGTCCCAAGACTAGTGGTTCAAAGATTCCTGGTCGTAACAAACCGTCAGCATCCCCACTGAGGGTGTCTAAAGGTTCAACAGCTGAGCCAAGCAACAGTGGAAACTCAGGATCCTCCACTCAGGAGAAATCCCCTTCCTCTCCTACAGTTAAAATGTCCAGATTCATAAAAACGCAAACTAGCTCTCAGAGCCCAAAGGCTGTGAACTCCAAATGGAGTAGGGGTCCCTCATCCACTTCCCCCCATCTCTCAAGGAGGCTCCTGGAGTTTGGTGACACTAGTGAACAACCAACCAGAGACAAACACTGTGAACCTAGCAAAAATAAACTCAGGTCTCCCTCTCCTCCCCCTCCCCCGGGCCGCACCACCTCCCTACTGATCAGACCAAACTACGAAGGTTCCCCTCAGGCACATAAAACAGGGGTGGCGCCACCATCCACGCTAACCACTGGGAGGGGCCCTCCTCCAAGTTACTACACCTCATTGGCACCAAATATGCAAACCACTTTACCCATCAAGGATAAAGACTGTTTGGATTTGGATGCAGGCTATGGGACTGCACTTGCACCTCAGAAACTGATCGAGAAAACCAGTCAGCACCTTCAGAAGTCCCCCATTGTGACTCAGACTCCTACTAAAGGCACATCCAAACGAACAAAAGACTACCTCCCTTCTGCAAACTCAGGGTCTGTTCGAGAACCTGACCATGCACCTAGAAGCTCAAAGAACGTCCCTCCTCCCTACAGTGCCCTCAGAGGCTCCTCACTACAAAACACATTCGCAATTAAGAAAGGACCCACTCATGAAAATGTCCACCAGACAGTTCAGAAGACCTCTATAAGTTTACCCATATCCCTTCAGGATTCCCCTCAATGTCAGCCAGAGCAGCAAAATGCTAAAGCTATTGTTAGCCCTCCTGCCTCTGCTGTTATGTCACCCAGCCAAGCAGAAAAAGCTGCAAAGACTCGCATCCCAATGGGCTTTAAAGCCTTTTTGAAATCACCTCCAACAAGTAAAAGTAGTCCCACTGTTCCTGGTAAGCAAGAGAAAGACCATATCAACTCAGTCTCCAAAGAGACGGTGACTTCAAATGCCTCGACCCAGTGTGACGGCTCGTTTAGTATCGATTTACCACCCAAGATGTCTTCCACAGAGGGGAAAGGTAAAGGTGAAGTCCAGTGTTGCGTTCCAGAAGAGGACGTACATCCCGCTGTGTTGCCTGAGGAAGCTGATGTGTATGAGAAGGGGAAAAGGACCAGTCAGCTCTTTGGTCGATCCATATCCGTGACAACAAAAACCCATCTAAAGCCCGCTCTGGGAATGAACGGCGCCAAAGCTCGTAGTCAGAGTTTCAGCGCCAACTACATGGAGAAACCAAACATCAATGTGCTGGAAGGACCGGGAAAAGTTCGGACTCAAATCATCACCAATTCGGGCGAGAGGGGAAACTCTCTGTCAAGACAGAGTTCTTTAGATGTACCAGCTGTTGGCTTGGCTGAGAGTCCGCTCCATTCACCCAGGATGAGGCTTAGCCACTATGGAGGCATGACAGTTTCAACCAGTACCAACGGCCTCCCCGACAAGCCCTCAAAGTCAGCCTCTAACAGGGAAGCTGTCACCTCCCCTACACATATAGAGGTTCGCAGTCAGCCGACAGGTGAAAGGACGAGTTTCAACAACACCCGGAAACCAAAAATGGCCTCTCACCCACAGTTTCAGCCTCAGCCATCCTTCTATAGCCCTGAAAACCCTGCCAGAGAGAAGGAGAGCCTGGTAGCCAGCTCCAACGAACCGGGCAAAACCCAGCTGGACTCGCCAACCAAACCAACCGACACAGAGGACAAGAAAATCAGCCCGACAGTTTGCACAATTGAAGAGAAAGTCATGATGGGCATCGAGGAAAACTTGCAAAAATCCCAAGAACAAGAGAAGGTAGCAGCCAGCGAGGCCAAACAAAAAACCGGCCCGTCTCTCGCTAACTGGTTCGGCCTCCGAAAGAGCAAGCTTCCGGCTCTGAGCGGCAAGAAATCCGACTTCCCCAAAGGGAAGGAAGAGAAGAAGGACCTAAAGATCGGGTCTGTCCTCGGAGGGAAACAGGTCAAGCCTGACAAGAAGAAGGACAAGAAGAAGGAGGGCCCGGAAATCCAGAATCTGTCTGAGATGAACAACAAGCTGAGCTCCATCATGGACCACTGCAACAATCAGATGGGTCAGATCGCCAGTCAGATCCAGAGTACCACGGCGTTCATCGGCAAAGACCAGTTTGTGAAAGACCTCCTCGGCAGGTGGGTAGAGAAGTATGATTCTTGTACTGTCCTACAGTAAAACCAGCAGCTTCCAGTCAACTCAGAGTGTGTTTAAGCTAATAAACCCTCCACATCTCCTCTCACAGTTTGTTTTCCTCCCTGAACCCCAGCTGACAGGGTGGAAGGCCTCATGCAGGCTGTTAAACATTATATGAGATCTCTGTGTTTGAGTGTGTGTTTGCCTTCGTGAAAGAGCAGGCTATTTCAGTTTATCAGCTCTCCGGCTTGACGAAGGCACTAGCTGATATATAAACCACATGCCCTTCCCTCTCAGGACGGCGGTGAAGGTCAGCAGCGTGACCGCCTCACCGCCCGCCATGTCCACACCCAGGAAGCACGGCGAAACCAAGGGGGACCTGCAGATCTGTCCCGATACGGCGGTGAGTCGATGAACTTCCTCCAACTTCTGCTGCAGCCGAATGTTCTGGACTCCAGATTCCCTCAGGTTTCCGTTTCACACTCGAACTGAACGTCCAGCCGCCTCTGCAGCCTCTCGTCCCCTCAAGGCTCGCTATTGATTCGGTTTGTGTTCTGACTCCGGCTACTCTGCAAAAACACTGCCCGCTTATTTTCCTATCTGTTGTTATCACCAACCTCGGCTGATGAGAGGTACCTCAACGAGGACGAGAAAAGTTTCAGACTCATGTTAGGCTTCTCTAATCGTACGGAATCTAAAGACTTCCCACCCACTGAACCATTTTACGGTTTTGTCACGTTAAAGCAACAAGATCTAACAGCTTTTATTGGAATTTTATCAGACTACCAATACAAAGTGCCGTATACTAAAAGGTAATTTTATCTACATAGCACGTTTTCAGCAACAAGGCAGTTCAAAGTGCTTTACATGAATCAGAAGGAAATACAAATCAAACAACAAAACTAATAGACTGAGTTTGGCGCATCTATACACATCAGTTTTCAGTATTTAATTAAGACTCTACGTGGGGATGATTTTGACTTGGCCATTCTAATACGTTAATGATTTAAACCGTTGGGGTCATTGTGCAGCTAGAAGGTAAAAAGTTTCCTTTTGGAGGAACCTGATCAGATTAATTTTTTCCACATGCCTTGTAGCAAAACCGTCTAATGGTTATGTAACTGACCAACAGGAAGACGTCTGACGGCGGGTAGCTGCTTATTGAGGGGTGCCAGAATAAAGGGGACTGAATACAAACCTGTTGAAGATTGTAGAGAAGTTTCAGAGCCTGTTTCGACGCATTTCTGGATCCAGGGAACGACGGTGAAAAGGTGGGAGCAGAGTGAGTCAGCGGCGGTAACAAAAGGAGCGGAGTGAGCCGATGAGAGGGGCCGACGGGTCCGCGGCATAATGTGGGAAATTTAATCCAGATGATGCCGAGTCTCGATAAGGCGGAGGGAGCCATTTACCGCCGCCTCTCCGCTCCACAAAAGGGCCATTTAAAACCGTCCTATCTGCTCCCCACAGAATGCAACAAAAGAGGCGCATTTCATGACCCACAAGCGCCGCAGCAGCCCAATTAGAGCCAGGAAGAAAAAGAAAAGAAAAAAAAACTCGCTTCTCTGGCAAAGAAACAATGTGAAGAGTCAGAAACGAACGACCTCGATGAGGCTTTACAAAACTTTACGTCGTTCTGAGGGTTTCTGTGACCAACATGGAGCATTTGTTCCTTTTTCAGACCCTGATAATAAGTCAGAAGATCAGCCTGAAGGCTGAGGAGGAGGATGGACACCTGGCAGACTCCAGCTGTCAGGACCACATGATAGGTAAGATTATCATGTATCAAAAATCCCCCTCACTTCTTATTTAGGAGTTATCGATGAGCAACTATGTCTTCATTTCCTTTCTCAAAATGTTTGTCTTTTTTGCTGATTTTCTTCTAGTTCTTTTCCGTCTCCACCATTTTGTCCGTAAAAGGAAGGTTTTCTAATAAAATGTTATTTTCCATTCCTGTTTCACTCCTCCACTGGGCGCCTCTGTTCCTTTCTGACCTCTCACTCTCTTCACACTGAGACTTTTCTCTCTGAAAGCCAGAAGCTTTGTGCCTGACCTGCAGAAGCCAGGATGAGGTTTCTATGACAGAACATTGAGGTTTTGCAGGATTTCTTTACACCAATTTGGGTAACAAACCCTACAAGACAATTTCCTTAATAAATCTTCTGATTTCCAGTTTTCTTCCAATAGATTTCGATTTACAAACAGAGAAACATTTTGCTCATTTTGCCTTCTTCACTTTAATGTTTGATCTCGTTTTATTTAAGCAACGAGACGCTGACATAACATCCAAACATCTCAGGAAATTAACTCAATTCTCATCATTACTATTTGGAAAAACTAAGCAGACAAAACTGCAATAACGACTATGAATATGACAAAGAGATCCATGGATAAAAATGTTTAAAGAGGGGAAAAATACATACTTAAGCTCATAGAATAATATAAAATAATAAATAGATAACATTGAATAAAACACATAAATGATTAAAAGCATGATAAAAGATATAATCAAAAGGATGCATAAATATAGATGAATAATTGCCCTGATAAAAAAACAAAACATATGTGATTAAATAAACAAACATAATCATTAAGTGATTGAAAACGTAACAAAAAAATCTTATAAGTACTATTTTAACAAAGGGATGACTGTATAATATAAAATGATTGAAGAAACAAAAAGATAAGTAAAGAAATGCTTAAATAGTTTAGTAAATAATGGAGATTATTTAATCATAAAATATACATAGAAATTCAAATACATATTTTACTGTGAAAGATGATGTTATTGTTAAAAAAAAGAAGATGGAGCTGATTTTGTTGCAGAATGACTGAATGCTGCAGCTCCCGTTGTGTCTCAGATGGAGCAGCTAATGATGCTAACGTCTCCTCTGGTGTTTTTACTTCCTGTGGCTCATTTATATTGGAAAAGAGTTTATTTAACCTTTCAGCCCAAAGTTTCTAGTTTATTATGTAACAAAACAACCCCCAGTTTTTTGGTATTGCTCCATCTTCCTTCCGATGGTTTGTTTTGGTAGCAGAATCAGTTTGTGGCAGTTCTCCTGTCCGCCATGCTGCCGTCCTCTAACAGGTTAGCGTCTTCGCTTTCTACCTGCTCAGCCTTTCCCAGTCAGTCTGAACTAGAAGTGGCTTCTCGGCTGCGCGCGGCGCCACTTCTAACCGACGGCAGGTAAACACATCAGTCATGGAAACGGTTTGCGCTGCAGCCACCTCGTGAATCCGGGGTGCCGGGGTCGGAACTTGCTTGCTTCGGAGCCGCTCGGTAATCGTGTAGAAGAACTTTTGCTCCAGGTGGTTTTCTCTCATAAAGGGACAATAAAACAAGCCCGGCTCTTTCAAAACCCTGCCAGGTGTGGAGCGGCGAGGCTAAGTGAGCGGAGGACTTGGGCTTTAAAGCGTGACATGAGGATGGGCCGCGGCGTGCAGATGCCTGCAGCCTGCAGCCGGCCTGCTGAAGTGATAGGGAGCTCATGAAAGCTAGATTAGGTTCAGTTGTTTCTGGCCGCTGGCTGAAATTACTGTGGACCTTGTTATAGCTGGGATATAGAGGGCATTTTGAACTGCCAGACTTGGCATTCAATTACCCAGCTGGGTAATCTATGGCTCCCTGTTTCACTCTGCAGCTCATGGCTGCATTAGCTGGCTGAACTCTGCGCATTCAGAGCAGAATTCCTGCTAAACTCCACACCATGTCAAGCTGGAGGAACCGTCCTGGACATCTAGATAGACACAGAAAGACCAGGAAGCAGATAACGTCCTGCATTGTAATTGGTTGAAGGCTCCAGGGGGTCATTGATTCAAAAAGCACCACTGCTTGACGGATAGAGACTCTCTACTGAGTCTTACAAAGAGAACCGCAGTGAGCGTTGAGCGTCCACGCTAACAGGAAGTTGGTTTGCCTGGAGTTTTTCAGCCAGTCACCATAAAACTCCACCAAACCAATGACATATAAAAGAGTCAATCGTAGTGCAGAGGGCGCCCCCTGGTGGTGGCTCAGTCTTTCTGTGGAAAGTGACTTTAAAATATCTAAAGTATCCCAAAGATAATGCATCATGGGAACCTGGAAAACCTAGCCTCAATGCTAGCTGACATGCTATTGGCTGGTGTTGGTAAAGCAGCCAATATAGGAGAGGCAATTATTCTGCTTAGCACTGATTGGCTGAACCCCCTAAGACATTGGACGTTAGCTTTAGCGGTAGCACTAAGACTGTTTCCACTGTGCATATTAAAGCATACTTAGCTATATCTGGTTAAACTGTTAAAACAGTTTCTGATAGGAGGTTTCAGGTATTAGCTGGTATTAGCTATAGCGTGGGCAGCTGTGACCCTTGACCTCGGTATTGGCGGGAGTATTTTGAGGACCATCTACTGTAAGTTAAAGACTCCTCCTCATTGTAGTATGAACAGTACTGGAAGCTTCATCACTGAATGGATGAAGGTTAGCATTAGCAACTGGTCAGATGTACTCCCTCTGATATTAGCCAGTTTGGCTAACCAGCTAAACTGTACTCATGCTGTACTATTCTCTGCCCCTCTCTCCGATTCGCCCGCCACAGACTCCCTGTTCTCCCCCCCTCCTTTCCGCTGCATGTAGCTCCGAGCTGCCCCCCGTCTTGTTGTTGTGTCACACTCCTCTCCCTGTTCCTCTAGGCTCCGGTTGCCAGATGCGCACCCTGGACAGCGGCATCGGCACCTTCCCCCTCCCCGACTCGGTCTCCAGGGCCGCCGGCCGCCACGTCCCCAGGTCCCAGTCCAGCCCGGACCGGGTGACCTCCGACCCCTCGCAGCCCCATGTCAAAGTGCTTTCCCTCCCCAAAGTGCAGCCGCACCCCTCCACCAGCAGCGTGGCCCACTCCACGTCTGACCCTGGCGACAGAACAGGCCAGGACACCCAGAGCCATCTGCCCAAACCCTCGACCTCAGGTCAGTCTCTGAGCCTTCAGCCAGGAGAGACATGAGAGATGTTCTGGACAAGAACCACATTACAGAACCCTGAGTACACCCAGAAACCAGATTAGACCTGTTGATCCTGCTAGCTGAGAATCCTCTATCCATGCATTTAAAATTGAAGACTTAAAATGCCTTAAATTCATCTCTAAAATGTATTTTGGCCTTAAATCAGTTGATCACAGGTCTTAAATTTTGCCAGGATTATTTAATCTTATATATTGAGTGTACTTTACTTCATGTCAGGCAAACGTTTGAGTCACCTCACACAGCTACATTGCGTTCCGTGACTCACTGCTAACACACCGCTGCTAGCTAGCTAGCTTTTTTGCGTCTGTTGTGGTAAGTGTAGTTTTCTGGCCAGTTGACTGGACAAAGTTTGTACATTTCTTTGTAGGTTTGGGTCTTAAATTCCCTTCATGGTGTTCTTATGAAGTCTTTAGACCAGATTGTATTTGCTGGTCCGTTTCTGATGGACCGGTCTGCTTCCAGACGCCATCCGGACCAAGAGGCTGAGTCTGTTTGCCCAGCGCAGCAGCAGCAGCGACCAGGACAGGAAGAGGACAGCAGAGCAGGACTCAACGGTGAGTCTGTTTCTGCTGCATCTGGAGCAAAGCATGCTGGGATAAAAAAAAAAAACCTGCTTTAAAACCACTGGTCTGTGTGGCATTCGCCGTGGTGGCAGTATGGTGATGTGGGAATCTTTTTTTGATGTTTGGCGTCATATCCAGGACGGAGTCCAGATGGTGAGGACATTCTCAGGGAGCGACACGGAGACAGAGCCGGACAGAACCGGCGCCACGGTAACCAGGAGAACCGTCTCCGGTAATATTCCCCCCGCCCCCACCTTAACCCCCTCTGCTCTGTGTCGCCATCTAGAGGTTAACCCTGTCCTGTCCCTCCTCACAGTGGAGCAGAGCGAGGACACCCTGAAGACGTCCCTGTCCATCATGGACTACTACCAGCACGAGATGCTGTCCCAGCTGGACTCCCTGGACGGGTCGGCCCGGGACCGGATCAGCGTGAGTACAGAACCACGCCCCCACACCCTTCACTTTGTTTACACTCCAAGGTTCTGTGCTCCAGGAATTATTGGCTGATTCTCATGAAAAAAAAAAACAGCTGTCCTAATTGCTTTCGATCGCCTGGGCTGCGGGTGTCGGCCGGTATTTGCCTACCAGTATTTAACGCAGCTGAATGACAAACGAGGAGCAGGGAGCATGAAATGGCCTCCAACGCTCGGCTCCCCCACGCCGACACCAAACCTGACACAAAAATCCATACGCTGCCAGAAAAAAAGCTCCGACTCAACACAACCCCGATAGAAAAGCAGTTTGTGCTTGAGAAGCCGAGGGAACGCAGCTGGATTTATGGCCTCCAAACGCCTTTTCAAGTGAAATCTGATCCAGGGATTAAACGAAATAAAACACTAGCTCATTATGTGTTCATTTGAGAAATGTTCAGCAGATGTATGTTCTGTTAGGAAACATTAATATTCAGCAGCTCACTCCTGGGAGTCTGAGGTCTAACTGCTGACAAATAGCTGGATATTTAGAAAAATGCAATTCTTAAAACTCTTCATGCAATCAGCTTCAGCTAACCGTGTGGAGTCATTATGTTTCCTTCTGTATGCCTGTTGTTTTTCATTGAACTTGTATTAATTTCAGTTCAGAGAGAAAAACGTTGCCATCCTCATTTCTTATGAGAAGTTTGTCTTCTCTCACTTTGAAAGATATTTATCTTTTCTGAAATATTCTGTAAATTTTTGGCTTGCTTTATGAAAGCGTATTATCTATGAAAAGAGAACAGCCAACAGGAAGCTGAGAGCAGCCAACAGGAAGCTGAGAGCAGCTAACAGGAAGCTGAGAGCAGCCAACAGGAAGCTGAGAGCAGCTAACAGGAAGCGAAAAAATCTAACAGGAAGTTGAAAGAAGCTAACAGTAGGGTAAATAACAGAGTGAGTTGTGGAGTTAATTAAAGAGTATCCCGCTCTGAGCTGCTACTTTGTGGAAGTATGGATTTATCTGAGCTTAGCTCTGTTAGCTAACGTGTGAGCTAACTGGTTTAGCTGAGCTCTGTTAGCAACAGAAATGCAGAGAGCTGCTGCGTCCTCACACCAGTCTGAGCTTTAATTAGCTGTGGTGAGCTGCCAGGTTGCTCTTATTATGCTCAGCTGGTGCCTTCGAAGTTTTCTCGGAGTGAGTAAAGGAATCTCTCGTTGCAATAACAGTTTTGTTAGAAGCGGTGCGGAGCTGGTGACATTTCTGGCATTAGCCTAATTCCCAGACTGTGAATGAAGCCTGATGATGGATGACTGCTGCTGAACTCATTTACCCTACATTATTCTTTGGGAAAAGACGATCCATCCCACTGTCGCCCCGTCCTCACCCCGGCCGGCCGCCCGCCCGCCTCCCTACCTGCGGCGGCCGCCTCCCATCGCTGGGCCGCTGACTCCAGAGACGGCGGCGTGAATCGGGTCCGGGGGAAGTTGGGCGGCTGTGTCGGAGCGGCTGTGATTTAAGCGCCTTTAATAACCTTTCACAAACACTCAGGAGAGTGATGTAAAGCTCAGCGGCTCCCATCAGGGCCCTCACAGCCCACGCTGGCCTCCCATTCATCATCCTGACAACACCTGACAGCCCTGCTAACGGCGGCCCCCGCCTCCTTCTCCTCCTGGCCTCGCAGTCTCTCTTTCTCCCACATGTCTCCCCTTGTCTCACTTTCACTTTTGCCTCTCTCTATTTTGCTTCTTTAGTTTTCCTTCTTACTTGACTTCTGCTCTAAGCGGATTTGGCTTTCCCTTTAATTTTTCTCGACCAAAGTCTCCAACTCTTCTGCCGATATCCATACGTTTCGGGCCTGACAGGGACGGATGGAGCGTCAGGAGAAATGCCCAGCGTTCCTGATGCTGTGGAGATTCCTGAGCTAGCTTCCATCGTCTCGGTAAGCACGGCGTCCTCGGAGCGCCGTGGCTTGTTAGCTCCAGAATTGATTACCCGGGAAAAGGAAAAGCAACATTTTCAGTCGACAAGCAGGCGGGACGGAGTCCGAAGCCGGGACACGGGGTAAATGAAATTATACTTGTACTATATTCCAGCAGCAGAAATATTCAGAAGCCATCTGTCGCTGTCAGGAAGCCCATAACGTCCCGCTCAGTCACGCTGGCCTGTAATCAGCAGGGATGCCTGTTATTTTAGTCTTCCGCTTAATTCAGAAAGCTTAAACATGAGGTCAAATTTGTCCACGCTCCATCATAGAAGGTACAATATTTAATAAAAAAGTTTTTTTTTTTGTATTTAAGTTCAGAGGAAACGGATTGTTCCACGTCAGATTTCAGGAATGGCTTCGAGTTTTTTTTTTCTTCCGGCGCTTTTATGGTCTCACACTCGTCTTCTTGATTTACACTGATGATAGTGGCCGGCTGATAGCGGCCAGCTGCTAGCATAAATCAAGAAGATGAGTGAGACCTTTAAAGCGCCAGAGGAAAACCTGGAAGCAAGGCCTGAAATCTGACATGGAACAATCCATTTCCTCTGCCCTCCCAACTAAATAACAGGAAAACACTTTTTTTTTTTCATTAAATATTATGCTAGCGGTTAGTAGCTAGCCGCTATCGCTTAGCCACTAGCTTCTTTCTGTTAGCGGCTAGCTGCCACCATTTATTTTAACACGCCATAAACTGAGAACCAATCCTGTCATGAATGCTGTGGCTGCTTTTCAGATTTTCTCATTCCTTGTTCCTCGCTGGCCAAGTCTGAACACTTAACAGGTTTAGTAAAAGTGTGACATTTCCTTTCAAATTTCTCACTAAATTCTGACCTGACAATACAAGCCGACTCTTTCCCGTTATGATGAAAAGTGTTATTGGCGGCACTGTGATGTTGTCAGTTTTTAAAAGTCTGTGAATTATGGTCTGCGTGCGTCAAACTCTTTGGTTACTGCAGGTTTTATTATAAGAAACCACTTAGTTTAAAATGTTGCTCTTTAGACATGATAGGCTATGTTTTTGGCTAACTGAAAACTGCATTTTAATCTATATTTTAAGTCTGCTGGCACAATAAGCTACACATTGACAAACCGCAGAGATCCAATTTGTATATATCCTGTTTGCATGGAATATGTAAGTTAATACAAGAAAAAAAAGACCCTGTTATGATATAAGGTTTTCAATTTTAGCTTTTTTGGCATTTAAAGTTAGCAGGCGTTATTAAGAAAGGATGTATTTTTCACTATGTGGTTGCAGTTCTCTTTATTACCATGGTAACGTGCAGGAACGATGAATTTACTGTGTGTGGGGGGTGAAAGTTGTTTGAATTTGGCTTCGGAGATGTTGCAAATGATTGCCGGAGTAACTGCTTGGAGAAGACAGGAGCGTGTTGAAGAGCTTCGCTTAAAGAAAGCGACTGTTCTGCTGACGTGTGGGGCGATCGACGAGCATCCAGGCCCGGCAGAACCGGAGGATCGGACCTCTGAAGCAGAAAATACCGGCGCTCTAAAGGGAGGAAATGTGTTCCTCGGGTTACAATAAAAGCCTCTCGCTGAGCTTTTGTCACTGAATTCAAGTTAAGAGATCCCATTACTGACATGTGATGCAGAACCGATTGGTGGCATGTGTGTGTGTGGGTGTGTGTGTGTGTGTGTTCACCTGGCTCCAGCCGGGTTGTTACCTGCAGCTGCGGCTGCTTCACAGCTCCGCGTTTAGAGGCTTCAATCAGCTGCTAAATTACCTTCCTGTGGAATCAAATCCAATTAGAGATCGCACAAACACTTCTCTTCCTCTCGCTGTTCACCCAGAGAGCTTAAAGAGTTATTTTAGAACGAATCGATCCCATCGCATCGCCGGCTCCTTTCTCCCCCCTCGGCTGAAATGTGGAAAAGCAGAAGTCCTGCGAGGCGTGATGTGTGGGAGCTGAACTGCCTGTAATTTAAACTCCACACCTACAAAAACCTGCAGTTTAAACCCACCTCTTCTCTCCCCAAACAATCAATACGACTTAATAACGTTTAAGTTTCCTCCTTTTTAAAAAAAAAAAAAAACGCTTAACGTTAGGCGTGGAGAAACCTTCTCTGTTGTCGCTAAAAGGAGTTTTCTGAACCACCTGCAAAACACTTTTGGAGCTGCGAATTTATTCCATTTTAATGCTTAAAGTTTTGCTCCTGCCACTTCTTGGTACAAGTTAGAATAAAATAAATGTCTTAATGTAACATTTCAAAATGGCACCGCGCCTCGTTTGATGGTGATATTTCACTTTCTGGAAAGTTTCCAACGCCCGGCAGCAACCGGCTTCTTCAGTCTGACAAACCCAAAAAAAACCCCCCGGAAGAATATGAATAAAACAAACAAACAAAAAAAAAGGGATTCAACCTCTGATTATTATTATTATGAATACATCTGCCTTTTTACTGGGAATCTTGGCAAAAACCTAACAAAGACGGGTCAGTCGGAGCAAGAGCCAAAGAAAATGTTTTAAACTTCTTTTTGTGATTCAGTCAAACAAAACCGTTACAATCCCAAGCTTTTCTGTTATGAAATACAGCGAACCCCACATATTCACAGGTCAGCAGTTGTGTATTTGTTTCTTAAATATTCCTAATAGTATTCCAGAATCTAGGTATCTGAAATGCCTAGATTCAAAGCCATTCGATACACTATTGGCTACACAGTACCTTAACTCCAATTACGTGTCAAATATCAAATCTGCTGGAGTTAATTAACGCTTACTAACACTAATTCAGTGTTAAATCTTAATATTAACTCTCACCATAAGAGTTATTTATAATTAATATTAAATAGGTATTTTATTGTTTTGAACTTTAACAAATTCTATGGAAAATGAACAGTTAATAAAGAGGCATCGGTTTCCTCAAATGCATTTATTTCAAAACGTGCACCATAACCACAAAGCACAACGCGACGTGAAATAATGTGCACGTTTCACATGTCGCTTTCATTCACATGTTGCTTATCAAAAGGTCTTGACGTGTCAGCTGTGCAATACAAAATGCAGTACATGCTTAATGCGGTTTTCTTCAATACAACATGCATGAGATTGTTCAAAGTACAAGGTGGAGAAAGTGAAGCAAGCCGTTCATGCAATATGATGGAGTAAATGATCAGAAAGGTTGATAAATCTGACCAATATTCATGTAAACGTTCAACATCATGAAAAAAAAAAACATACTCCAGATTATTACGGATCTTGTTCGTTAGCCAAGAATTTGACTGAATGTTCACCGGCTCGATTTTTTTTTCCTTCTTCTAACACTTGTACTCCGCAAACATTTGGCATGCTAAGCTAAATGTGCTAACGTGATGTCTGTCATACAGCTTGATCGCTACTCAAAATAATAGTGATAAGCCATCTCAAAAAGAAATTACTTACCAAGCGCAGTGAACAACAACAGTGGCATGTGGAAAGTAAATCCTGCCGCTTCGCTCTCGGTGGGGAACCTGTGATTCTGGGACGGAGTCAGTGAATGAACTCCTTTAGTGTTACAGCCGCTGTAGGAGTTAAGAAGTCAAAGAGTCACTGATTCCATTTTAACACCTCTAGATTTGATAAGGAAACACTTTGTTTTAACGCTGGATTTTAACTACTAATCCCAGAGTTACATAAGCAGAACGTGGCTCTATTAGAGTAAAATTAACTCTGCTTTTGCATAAAGTCTACTAACACCAAAACATTTAACGCTTTTGAATTTGCTGCGTGGTATTTACAAAGCAACCAATCACTGAGAATAATTTATGTCCCTCCTCTCTGACTGGCTGAACCCTCAGGAGAGAAGATAATGAAGATGTTAGCTTCTGCGCTAAGCTCTAAGATGTTTTCCACTGTTAAAATTAAGGCATATTTGGTGTCTGAAGTGTTAAAATGTTACAAATAATTTGAGATATTTTCAAGGAACAACCAGAACAACCACTGTATTTGGGAACAATGTCAAAACCCACAGAGAAAAGCTTCAGCGGCCTGTTCGACCTGCTGACTCGCTCTCTGGAGTCCATCGAACTCATTTGGCAACTCTACCTCTCCGAGGTTCTCCAGAACCAGTCGGACCGTGACGCCATTGTCTGGACCGACGTCGGTCTTCTTCCGGTTTCTGGCCTTGTGATCGGTATGTTCTGTACAGCTTAGATGTCTCGTGTAAGGTGGAAAAGGTTCGAAATCGTCTCTTAAGGGGTTGTTTTTTTGATGAGACAGGAAGGTGTAAGGTGCACATTAAATCCTTTTGTTTTGAATTCAGACTGAAGAAAACACCTCCAGCGTCCATTAAAAACACCAGAAACGTTGAATCGCTCTCCCGGCTCGGTGAGCCTTATTACTGAAGCAGCCGACTTGGTGCCTTGACGTCTCTCCACCCTGCAGCTAAATGCTAAGTGGTCCAAGGCAGCGCCTTCCCTGGCGGCTCGTCTTGTCGCCTGCAGCTCGCCCTCTCTGCTGGAGTAGCTGCTTGGACGGCAGCTGTCGTCTCCCCGGCTGGAGGAAACGAGCCGCTCCTCTCTGGATGTTGTTTAGCTCGTCTCTAGAGAGGCGAGGCTGAGGGCTAGCTTGTTAAAGAGCCATTTGAGACGCATTAGGACAGCTGTTTTCAGGGTTTATGTGTTGTTTTGTTCCACCTCTGTCGACATGCAGGCTCTTCCTCTGTAGCTGCTGAGTCTAATCGCTACCAAGGTGCCTATAAGCACTCGCAGTGGAGAAAGCAGCGGTCCGCATTAAGAAGGGACGGATCGCCCTGACAGTAAAACACACTGACACTCGCTTATCTAATCACTAATGGCCTCCAGATAAGACTGCTGCTGCTAATTGAAGTGGAGCGCCAGTTTCTGTCTAATCTGTTGGACGGACGACATTTAACAATAAAAGCCAACGTGGGTAACTGGGAGAGCTGGGAGGCCGACACCCAAGATGTTCATCAGCTACTGGAGCTCAGTTCCAATCTCTCTGATTGCTTTGCTGGTCGAGAGGAGGAGTGAAGTCGGCGCTTGGTGTACGTTATTTCAGGATGTGTGCAGCGTGTTTGCTCCATGCCTGCTCTTTGTTCTCCTGCAGAAGGAGCTGTCAGCGGAGAAGCTGCCCGTCGGGCCGAGCCGTCCGGCCTCTCTCCACATCTCCCTGGAGTCCCTGAACAAGCTGAACCACGGCGGCGGCGGCGCTCCGGACCCCAACCTGAGAGCTGACGGCGACGCAGGCGGCAGCAGCTGCAACGGCAGTGATCCTCTACCGTCGTCTGGCTTTGGCAGCAGGCCGGGGCTGGACCACTCCCTCAGCGACTCACTGTATGACAGCTTCTCATCCTGCACCAGCCAGGCCTCCAATGGCGTCTGAGGAGCTGCTGCACCGCTGGATGTGTGGCCCTGTATTGATCTTTCACCACACCCTTTCACTCTAGTGTCAGTGGATCAATGACTTGGATGTTGAAGGGTACAGTCGGCCCATTAGACCTGTTTTTAGGTTTCCATACCTGGTGGCTACAAGACAATGAGAACTATTGTCTCTTGACTCAGTCAACACGGCGGTTTCTAGAACCCAGTGGTACGGATGATTTCAGCATCCTCAGAAATCTCTTGATCTTCATGTGATTCCAGACCATCATGTGTGGTGAGGATGTCTCCTGGTATGAGAGGACTGCCCACCTCTCATCAGGTCCAACCTAGACCTAGACCTAGATCTAAATATAAAAACACCAGGAAAAGTTAGTCCAACTAGCCTAAATTTAAAGACGATTGTCAAAAACAAATTAATTGTCGTTACATAGCAAAGCAGTGCATTCGAAAGTGTCTAGCCAGGCAGAATATTTTGGTAGTTAAGGATATTTTCATGATAATATTAAACTTATAATTTATTTTTTTTTTTCTCTCAACTGATAATTGGTTGTTTTGTGAGTCAGAGGATAAAGACTACTACTCTTTGATTTTCACAAGACACCAAAACAGAGGTTAGAAAGTAGGGGTCAGGGCGCTGCTGTAGGTCAGTCCCTTTCGTTGTGGTTTGGAGATTTTTAGGAATCTTAGAAACTAAGAGTCAGAGACTGAAACCTTTGAGATTTCCAGTTTTGGAGAATCGCAAAACGGTTTCTGCAGTGAAGAAACGTATCAGTGAAACCGCGGTGAGGCGCTAATTGCACCGTCCTTCACTGCTGGCTGGATAGAGCCAAACCTTGCTTTGGGTCTGAACCTCTTGACTAAATCTCTATTACTTTTCCAAAAGACTTTAGCAGCCTCACCCACAAAGTGACCCAATAGATTTTCCATACAACCAAAGCACTTAGAAGATCCATTAAGATAGACTCAACCCAATCCAGAACCTTGATTAGTAGAGAAACATGTTACCAAATTGTCCTGACTGACATAAACTTTATTTACACCCAGATTTATGGTTTATACTTCTGTGTTGAGGAAGATCTCTCTATAACTACCTTTGTTGAGTTCCAACAATTGGCCATAAGGACAAGGTTCTCATTTGCCAGTCTTCTGGATGTTGTTCTACTCCATCCAGTTTTAAGGAGGTGCAATCTCTTTTCATAAACCAGGTTTGGGTAAAGAGACTACTTGGTTAGATCTCGGTTGGGTCTGACTTATGTCTTGGTTGGATCTTGTTAGGGTCTTTGTTAGATCTTCATTGGGTTTTGGTTAGATCCTGGTTGGGTCTTTGTTAGATTTTGGTTGGGTTAATCTTTCATTCACCACACATCCAGAGGACCCATTTGTCCTAAGCGTTGAAGGCAAGAGATCTCTACTCTGACATGGGTTTGAATACTTCCTGATGCGAGTTTAGTTTTCGGTACATCAGTCCTCCGACTGTTTGATCTCTTTTGCTGTCGGTAACTCAGGGAACTTTCTGGACTCACAAAGATTGTAAATTAAAGCGTCTTTCCCTCATCTTTCGTCTCGATGAGTTCAGGTTTCAGAACCGGTGTCTCTCCCATGTAGCATCACTGCAAACCTTTCTACTGTCCTCAGTTTCTCCTCGTGTCTGTATATTATGTTGTACATAAAATCACTATAAGTTAATATCAGAAGGGGCATTGCTGATTGATATGTGACTAAAGCGTTTTGTAAAGAAAAGCTGTACATTTTTGCCGATCGTTCGACTAACTTTTCCAGTCGTGCTGTTTGAAAACGGCGCGGATCGTTTCTGATCTTTTATTTTGAATCAATAAATGCAAAAAAAAAACACTTCAGGTGTAACTATGCCAAATTGTTGTCTGGAATCTGACAAGCTGGTGCTAGTAATCAACAGAGTTTGGAAAAAAAAAAAATTCTATGGAACTGTAATTATTGTAAGAAGAGAGTGTGAAGGGGAGGGTTGTGTATTTTTCTAGCTGTCCAATATTTATACCCAGGTTTTGTAGTGTGACTGTCATGCTTCACCTTTTTCCTCACGTTTCTTTGTAAAGAGAACTGGTTACCAGCAGTGTTACTTCGGTAATTATTGTTATTATTATTATTAATATTATTATTATTGCTGTGTGCAATTTTTGTCTGTTACTCTAGACTTTAAGGCTATATTTTATGTAACTATTTCCTAAATAAATATGAGAAATTATTTCCTATTTCAAACGGAGCCGCCGGCTGTTTATTGACGTGACAATTGTAGGTTTGTGTTGTTGCCCCCACCACCACCACCACCACCACCCCCCCACCCCGGTGGGAGGTAGAGGGTGGGGTAATAATCACGGCGTCGCAGTCTGTTGGCGACGGTTCAACGCCGCCCTGTCCCCTGATGGGTGATTACAGGCGCAGGGCCGGACGCAGCCAGCTCACTCACGCCTGGCTGGGTCCGGCTCGGCGCTGCCATTGATCACCGAGCGGGCGGAGGGGAGGGCGGGGGGGGGGGGGGGGGGGGGCTCATTATGCTGAAAATGGAGGTTAATTTGTGCTGAGTCGATGATGTTTCTATTATTTTAGGGGACGAGGGAAGAAAAAGCGCTGAAATAACGAGGTGGAAATGCAGTTTAGACGACAGGCGGCTTTCGCGGGAGAGGTTAATTAGATAGATTAAAAAAAGTTATTAACCTCTGCGGGATCGCTTGCTGTTCAGGGTAATTATGTTTGCTCACGACGCTTTTTGATCACAATCCAAACTTTACTCATGTTTGCTCTGATTTGTTTTTTTGTTGTTGTTTTTTTTTAGTTCCTAATATTTTTAAGCTTAATCTTTACGTTTGGATAATTGGGAAGAAGAGTGTTGGACGTTCAGGTGCAACAGCAGCAAAGTGACACGGAGGTTCTCTCTTTCTGCTCTTAGTTTTCTACTTTCGCACAGCTGTTATGTGTAACCACGGCAACAAGGTTTTTTGTTGCTTTTATCTAGCTGATTAGCGTCGCAAAACTTCAAGTAATACCTGAGCTGAAGAGAGGAGGGAGTTCAAAGCATCTCCAGACAGATATTTAAAGAGAAGCAGCAAAACCAAAGGAGGTGGATTAGCAGAGCTAGCTAACTAACTAGCAGCTGATGATGTCATCGGAACGTCATGACATTGATATTCATTAACAGTCTTCAGTCAGAGGCCTCTTTAGACTCACTGCAACGCTGACTGCTACTGTAGACGCACAGCATTGCCATCACCAATGACCCTTTGAAGACACCTGGATAAGAGTCGTGTGATTTAATGTCCCTTTTGGATTTTTTTTTTTTTTTTTTAAATTGAATATGATTTTTATTCACATGAAAAGTCAGATTGTGCTCAGTTTTGTTCCCTAGTGATGATGTTTCTATTTAACACTGTGAAAGAAAATCAGTAAAGTCCGATCATGTCTGATCGTTTGATGCTAAACGTGCTAGCTTTGTTGTCGCCAGGGATGCCGCCAACTTCCTGGTTAAACAACGACGCGATCTGGTCGAGCTCGAAGGCGGCGTTTCGGAGTTTTAAAGTCCAGAAAAGTGACGGGAACGCCTCAGGAAGCTGAAAATTCCCACTTGGAAAGCTGAAGGATTCTGACTGCAAACCGATTCCCTGTTTGAGAAACGGAAGGTCGAATGTTTGTGTGTCTGCTGCACTTCCTGTAAATAAAGGAGACGTTTTTGCACTTTGCATGCGCGCTGATGTGCAATTTCTCTTTCATAAACTGTAAACAGTCAAGGACTGTAAGGTAGCCAATCTGGTTCTGTTATGTTTCATACAGGAAGTTCTCATAGATGTTCTGAATAATGGTGCGGTTCATCGGCCATATTGGGGTTTTTTTTAAAGCTGGAGCTGGTGAGTTGTAACCCTGTGGCACAATCGACTGAAAAAGTCGGAAACCTCAAGATCCCGTCTCAACATCTGTCTGCGCTCCAGTCATACTGCAGGGTAAGACACTGACTGCTCATAAACTCTCAATAGAATCCCGCTAACCGTCTGGATAGAAATGTGACACCAGATAACTTCAAATTAAAACTTTAAAGACTTTTTTTTTTTTTTTTTTTTGGTGGTCCGGTAACATTGAGAAAATTAATCACGACAGAATCGACCCTCCAGATTAAAAAAAGCTGATACTTTAGTAAAAAAAAAATAAAAATAAAACAGATTTATAACAATTAGGATAATGTGATCTTTGTGTGAAGGGAGAGAGAGGAACGTGGTCACGTGGTGCGCTGGATGCTGCGGCGCTCCAGCTTCTTCCTCTCCAGTCGCTCTGAGCGCAACAACCTGCGCGGAGCTCCGTCTCTCCCTCCCCCACCTCATCCCTCCATCATCCCTCCATCCGCCCCAGAGGAGGTGAGGATGAGCCGGCGGACCGACCCCTGCTCCTGCCGCTGATTCCCTCCCGCTCTCATGGTTCCCCTCCCGGCTGCAGGCAGAGGATGCGGCTGCTCGTTTTCGCCACTTTACTGGGACTCTTCCTGGACGCAGGTGGGTCAACTGGACGCAACAGGAGAAGACACAAACGCTAAGCTCTCTCTCTCTCACACACACACACACACACACCCACACACGCACACACACACACACACACACACACACACACAACAAGCTGCATCTGAAATGTTGGGGAAACCGTTTGATTTTAAGCGTTAAATGCACTTTAGTGGAAAAAATGCAACAAAGAAGAAGAAAAAGTGCGTTTTGAGCGCAAGATCGTGCGCACTAATCCATTCTCTGCTGATTCTGAGAAATGATTTTCTTTTTTTGTTGTTGCTTGGATTCAAAACCTTGACTTGTCTCTGGAAAAGTTGCAGAAGTGTTCTTTTTTTTCCACTGAATTTACGCATTTCTCCACATTTGCGCAGATTTGAGATTTTTCTTTTTTCTTTTTAGCGGTTCCTTCTTAGCGGACGGTTGTGGGTGAATTGAGCTGGATTTCAGCTCCTGCCGAGTTTCCACTAAGGTCTTCTGGCTCCCCGCTGCTGTGATCAAGCAGCGCTAACTGAACCCGTCAGCTGAGCTTAATGTGACATTGACTCCGTCTGCGGCGGGATTTCATCTCCAGAATTGTTGAGTTTATTTTAGTTTTTTATTTTTTCTAGATTGCGGCTGAAATGTTTTGTGTTTTTTTTTTTTTTTTCCCGAGGCGCCAGGTTTCCTCCTGCAGCCGCCTTGCCCTTTCTGCAGGTTCGGTGTGCAGAGCCGACCCCACGGGGAGGTTTCCAGGGCGATAAGAAAAACTCACCTGGTGGAGTAAAAAAGAAGAGAGCAGAAGCCACAGATGATGGTTTATTTTATTTTATATTACTCGATCCGTTTTGTTCTGTAAATGCTCCTTTTTTTCTTTATTTTATTTTTTTTATCAAACGCGTTTCCACGGAGCCGCAGCCGCCGCGGAGGCTCCAGGTGTGAATTCGTTTCCAAGCGCAGGCTGGAAAATAAAAACAGCTGCAGCTTAAAAAGTAGATGTGTTGGTAGAAACCTGGGCTCTGTGCAGAACTCCAACTAAAAACTAAGAAAAAGAGGAGGAGTGGGGGGAGGGGGGGTCTCCTTTTGATCTGAAACAGATGAACATTAAGCTGTAAAATGAGTGGAATTATCCACTGTGGAAGGAAATGATGCAGATTTTTCTTTCAGTCGATTCCGGTTACTGATTTTTTTTGTTGTTGTTGTTGAAAACTTCTTTCAAACTAATCTGATAATATTAAAATCCAGACCTGCAATTGCCACCATAACACTATATATATATTCATTTATCTGTATAGGTGGACAAAATTTAATTTATGGTTAATTTTAAACATTTGAGGGAGAAAACCTGGAGTTAAAGTGGAATCCTGAATGATTTCATTTGTATGTTTAGAATTTTATTAGAAATATTCTCATGCAATTCAAAAAAATTCTGCGTTGACCCCGAAGGGGAATTGTCTAATGGACAGGAAGGATCTCCTGTAGCAGTCTGTGTTGTGTTTGAAGAAGCCTCTGACTGAAGCCTCTGTTTTTCTAAGACAGTCTGATGGAGAGGAAGGTCAGGTTGTCCGTATTGAACCCATTTTGGTTTCTAATGATAGAAATATGAGGACCGTTCTCATATTTTCTGCCTCGTGTTTCAGATCAGTGTCATTTCTCCCAAAGGCCATGGCGGCCATTTTTAGTTTCTTCCTGCTGAATGACGTGACGACCTGGAGCTTATTGATGTGATGAAGGAGCAAAAAAAAAGCAGACGAGATGCGTTCGAGTTTCTGTTAGTGAGATTAAATAATCAATATTGCAGATTATTAATCCCAAAGGGAAATGAAAATGCTGTCGTGTCGAGGCTGACGAATCTCCTGTAGCAGTCTGTATTGCAGCGGTACTGTAGAAGCCTCTGTTGCTGTATAGCGGAATGATGGTGAGTCGTTTGTCACATTTTACGTTTGATGAAGAATCCTTTTTGTTCCTTTTGTTGAAGCTGCTGCAGGGTTTGAAATCCTAAACAGATTAATTATGCAGCTAATTATAACACATTATGAATTAGCTGACATGGTGCCTTCACTGACCAGGGGAAAAAAAACAACAAATAGTTTTAAAACTCCCTTTACAACTTTTATATATATATATATATATAAAAGTATATATATATAACATAAATTCTTCTTTTTATTGGATTTCTCATAAATACTGATCACACATTTCATTTTACGCCAACTAAACGTTTGTTTTAAAGTCATATCTATATAAATATATATACCATGTTATTATTATCTATGAGAAACACCCTGCTCTTTTCCTTCAACACCAAAAACCTTCTAAATATTGCCATAGAAACATTATATTTTAAACCTTTTCTTCATTTTTTTAAATAAATGCCATTCGCTCCCCCCCCCCTGACACAAAAACATATTTTTAATGAATTTTCTAACAATTGAATCCCTTAAGAGTCAGAATCAGAATCTGTTTGGGTTTTTTTTTATGCTCATTGTGCAGAAACCAAGTCTGAAAATATAACGTTTAAAAAAGAAAACAAAATAAGGAGGAAGGAGCGAGGCGTTTATGTATCTGCTGCTATTTTTTTTTTTTTCCCATAATGCGAAAAAAATAACAGAAGGATTGTTGTGACAGTTAAAAATGCTTATTGTATGAATTTGTTTTTGCACCGTCACTAAAATCCTCCTGAAAAGCAGATTTAGCGAGTAAAGTCTATTTTTCTGCTTAGTCATCATAAGTTTGTGAGAAAACCTTTTTTTCTTCTTCTTCTTCCATCCAATAAATATTAATTTACAAATTTGGTTGGCATATAACGCCTTTTGGCTTGGAAACGTCAAAACATGAAATTATGAGCAGATTTCAACCCCAAACAATAAAATAAATACAAATAATCTTGAATGGAACAAACAATTCTTGTTCTATTTAATTTAAAAGGCACATTTAAGATTTAAAAGTGGACAAAAAAACAAAAGAGACAATGACAAGTTTTAGCTGGAGAAGCAGAAGTCAACGCTACATCGTCAAACTATTTGGCTGTCTGCTTTTATTGAAGTTATTGGCTAGAACTTATATAAAAAGATGCATTGAATTGCATATTTCAATGTTGTTCATTCTTCTTGCTTTATTCTAGGAGCTTTTATGCTAAATTTGACATTTCGAACCTGTTAGCTACGTTACTCAGAGCTGGTACAGCTAACATTAGCATGAAGGCGAATTCAGGTCCACTTCCTGTTTGTGTGTGACAGGCGACGGCCTCCAGATCCAGTGCTACCAGTGTGAGGGTGTCAACTACGACTGCTCCACGCCCGAGTTCATCGTTAACTGCACGGTCAACGTCCAGGACATGTGCCAGAAGGAAGTGCTGGTCAAACCTGACGGTACGCCGCCGCTTGCTAACGTAAAAAAACCCCCCAAAAAACATATCTAGCGTGCTAATAGCTGCCTCCTTCCTGGAGATTTAATTTGTGTTTTCTTCTATTCAGAGCTGAGGATGTAAATGGCAAAGTGTCCAATTAGAGCTGCTAGCTTGTTCCGGCTGATCATGGGGGAACATGAGTCAGCGTAGAAACTTACACGACCTCCAAACTCGGTTTCCTCTGGAGACCCAGGGAGACATTTTCTGCTGTGATGACATTTATGTTTTTTGGGGGTTTTTTTGATTCTGCGAAACCAAACAAAGACAAACATCTCGTTACGCCTGCGTCGCATTCGCACCTTTGACTTTTTGTTTTTTTTAAAGGTAACATGAAAAGACATAAATGATTTCCCTAAAGACGCCAGCCGTCCCCTCTCTCCTTTCTTCCCGCCTCAGATACATTCCTCATGTCTGACTTACCTGGCCCCTCCAGGAGGTCAACGCAATCTCCTGTGATTTTCGCTGGAACCGACATTGTTATCTGTTATTTCTCTCCTCCGCGGAGCTTCAAAGAAAGCTGATGTGTGTCCTCGCAGCTTTACAGCAGGCAACAAATACCAGTCGGTTCAATCTTTCAACTGGATAAATACATGTATCATTTCTCGCTGTGATGTCTTTCTCAGTGCTTCAAAAGACTGTCATAAAACATCTGAAAATCAACCATTTTATCAAATGGAATAGGCTAGCATTAGCTTCCAGTGGCTCAAAGCTAAAAATCAAACCAAAGAAAATGAATAACGAGGCATTTAACACTGTAATTCAAATGCTGAGTGACTTTTAGCTAAAAAAAAAAACAAGGAGACAGTCTTACATTATGGACTCTGTTAGCCTGACTAGCTTAGCAAACTTAACCTAATTCAGCCAAATGTTGAGTTAGCATTATGAAAGCAGCTGAATTTGTTGAAACGCTAGAGGAACATACTAAAAATTAGAAGTTGTTCAATAGCATGTGTAAATAGTTGCCTTCAAACGTAATTAGCTTTATCGGATACTTACAGAGCTGCTTGGGAACCACCAACTTCCCAAGCCATTATTATCCATTTACAAAACTCTAAGTTAGCACAAAGCTGTGGAAGGCTGTGCTATGTTTTAGTGTTCAAATTTATCTTAAATGAGAATGTCGAAGTCAGCTCTAGTTAGAAAATGTAGAGATTGAAAACTGAGCTTTTCCCTGCTGGTGTTAAATGTCGAACTTTAGTTTGAACAAATGTTGAAACCTCACAATTTAATGCTCTGATGGGCTTTTAAAGTAGTTATAACTGTCTAAATGTAGCAAAGCATAAAAGAGGCTAATTTCTATCAGTCTGATTGTTGCATTTCTGAAACAAAAGCTGGTTGAGTTGTCTCAATGATTAAAGGTATAGCACTGGAAATAATTTTCTCATTACCTTAGCTTTGTTATTCTTTTGCGAGGACCACATATAGAGCTAATTTGGTAAATTAGCTTTAGCATTAGGTGTAAACAACAAGTCCTGAGGCCTCTGCTAAAAGGGGTTTATGGGAATCTGTACATTTCTTTGCAGATGATTTGCTGCTGTACATCAACATGAACGTTTAGCTTTTGGCCACATTTAACTATTTTAACCGTTTGAAAAGATGAGCTGTTAAAACATAACGAGTGAGACTACAAGTCATGTTTTTATTTAAAAGCAAATCCAAATAAATGTACTTCAGATAATAGAAGTATATGATAAAAATGTTTGGGTAAATATTTCATTTAGGTGTCAAGAAATAATTTTCCTTCCAGACATAAAACTCCCTAAAACAATCGTCTCTCCAAGACTTTCATGTATAAAACACTAGACTAAGTAAAAAAAAAAAAAGATCAGATGTGATTAAATCATAAGTTGGGCTTTGTTTAGACCGTGTTGTCTACAGGGCAACTTAGCTGGTCATTCTGTTTATTTATTGCAAAACTAAGTTGACAATTATTGCCGTGGAGGAAGGAAACTCTTCATCTCTCCATGCTGTTGGTGCGGCTAACGCAGCCCGCCTGCTGCAACATAACAGATGGTGCTAATACGGAGGAGCTGGGCCTGATAACGGCCGGGCTGTCTGCTGTTTTTCTTTAAGCAGAAATATAGAGCCCACAGATAAATATCAGTTAATAAGATCAGCCGGAGGATCGATGTCTCCATAAGTCACACAGAGCAATAAACTGCTGCGGCGCGCCACAACAAAGCATAGCTACCTGTTCGCTCTGAGTAATCTGATTACATTGGAGGAAATGTTCCTGTTGTTGGGGGAACCGGAGGCAGTAAAGTCGTCTTCCTCCCGCAGGAACCCACTACAGGAAGTCGTGCGCGTCGTCGTCGGCCTGCCTCATCACCTCCTCCGGCTACCAGCAGTTCTGCACCGGCCGGCTCAACTCGGTGTGCATCAGCTGCTGCAGCACGCCGCTCTGCAACGGCGTCAAGAAGAAGCGGCCCGTGCCGTCGGCCGCCGCCGCCGCCAGCGGGCGGGCCCTGCTCTTCCTCACGCCGCCCATGCTGCTCCACCTGACGTAGTTGGACCTCGGACTGTCGCGTAGAGCCACGCAGGGTAGACGTAGCTCTTTTTCTGGTTTGTTGCTCACGAGAGGAAAAAAAAAAGGAAAAAAAGGAGCCTAATGTATCCCCTCGGTCATTTTGTGTTAATTATTAAGCAAAGAAAATCATTGGATCAGCTCCTGTGAAGCACGGTAGTGACAGGGTGATGCTGGGGGCCTGCTGGGTCCACAATCATGTTAGTGCTACCAGCTTTTGAGTCGGATGCCTAAAGAAAAAGCGGCTAAAAGCTTTGATTCCTAAAACCCCAGTCGGCGTTTCTGCTTCAGGAGGTAAGAAGAAAAGCACGGCGGTGGCAGGGTGGTGATACGGGCTTGTTTTATATACCTGGATCTGTTATTTGTCCGTCCAGGGTGGAACGAAGTTAGCTTGTGATTGTTTTCAAACCTGAACGCTGACGTTCTGTTCCAGGTGGGTCCCAGGGGCTGACAGGTGAACGGGTTTGGATTCTGGTTCCCAGTCCCCAGTCGCCGGTGTCGCTTTTCGTGAATTGGAGTGCAATCGGCAGATCTTTGGATCATTTCAGGCTTTTATTTTATGCTCTTATGGTTTGAAATGGCCTGTGGAATTAACTTTGTATTGATATAGTCATTGTTATTTCTCAGAATTACACTTTACTTATATTTACATATATATACATATATTTACACACTGCCAGGCGGTATTTTATCCTTCTTTCATTGCAGGAAGTATAAAGGAACTAAAATGCATCTGTTTAAGTTGCTGCCTACTAATCTACCGACACATAATCGAGCTAATTCTTTCAAATAAAAAAATTTGCGGGGCATTTAGATGTATAAGACATGAATTATTATGATTATTATTTCAACGACGGCGCAGCATTACGAGTGAAAAACAATAAATACGCCTCACAGCTTCAAATTAAACCTGCGTGTTCTCTGGACTCCTTACTCTGTAAAAAAAAAAAGAAGTGTCAAATTTAAGAGGAACTCATTTTTAAAAAATAAGCACTTTCAATCTTTGTCATTATTTCCCCAACGCCTTCCATTTCCGCCTCACTCTGCAGGGTCTGAGTGTGTTTGTGCTCAACGCGCCGTGGACAATAAAGTGTCAGATGTTGTTTATTTATTCATTTATTTGAGGCCGACTCGACAGTCTGTTTTTACAGTGCTTTAGCTATAGTAGAGGAGGGACGTCCATGGCTTCTTCTGACGAGTCTTCTGTGAAGAGTAACGCTGTATTCTGCTGATATGTGGTTTCAATAAATGTTGCAGAAAAATCTGCTCTTATATTGTGTTTGTGGCAAATCCGCAGAACGTCCTGGCATTTCTTCACGCCGATTCTTTTTCAACATATTTGTTGCGTTCATCATCCTCTGTAACATTTGAGACAAGCTTGATATTTGAATGTTGTTAATGAAGAAAGTAGCTTCTTGTGCGATCAGCTTAATTCACAATATTTGAGTGAAATGGAGGCGGAGCTTTGGGTGCTTGAAGCAATTCCAAGATGGCTGATGACGTTTCTGTTTACAGCTAACATGGTTCCGACACACACAAAAAGGAAACGTATGACTAAAACTTTGGATTCATAAGAAAGTAAAACGTTGAATTAGATGGAATCTAACAGACATCAACCCGTCAAGGAGAATATAAATAGACGATGGATCCAGTGCAGTCCAGCTGTAGCGGTCTCAATCAGTAACAACTTCAACACCAATGACTGTTGTTGTGTTCAGTGTTCTAACGTTGATGAAATTCGTACCATTCCATTCGCTGGCTTTATAGTCTTATCCTGGCATTAACGCATCAGCGGACAGCGGTCTCCTGTAGACCTTTACTCTGACACTAGAAAAAGTAAAAACAATTCCAGACGTTTCATGACAGATGGAGGTTAAAAAGTCCAAAATGAGAAACTTTCCAGTATCTTCCATTTTATCTCCTGAAAGTCTTGCTCTCTCTCGCTGTCCCACAGCCTGGTACAGCTTAAAATGGTGTGCTCACTGAAACAGGGTCATGGAGTTCCAGTGAACAGGGTACCAATATTCTCTTGGTATATTTATTGTTTTTCATAAATTGTGCAGCCCTACTGAAATGTAAAAGAAAAACACAGACCGACAGAAACAGAACAACCAAACTGTTGGGAACCAAGACGTTTAATCTGTCCATCGCCGTTTCTTCCTTCCTGGTCTGTCTGGCTTCACCAGCTCTGATTCCTGTCATTTCCACATTGGAAACACCTTCCCACAGGTAACCTGTAGAATCTATGTAGATCTTCTATAAGTCTGTTGTTGAGAGCGTCATGCAGAATCAGAGCCAGTGACCTAAAAAGGCTCACCAACCTGATACAGAAGACTGGTTCTGTTTTGGGGACGGCTGTGGAACCTCTGGAAACGATCCAAAGTAGGATTCTTCATAAAATCAAAAAATAACTACGGACAACCCTGACCATTCTCTTCATGAGACCGTCTTGAGAAAACAGACTGTCTTCAGTAGGAGGCTTCTTCAGACTCACTGCAGCACAGACTGCTACAGGAGATCTTTCCTCCCAACAGCCATCACCGTCTTCACTAACTCTTTAATGAGTCACAACAACATTTAATATCTTTTCAGGGTCAATAAAGTATTTTTGAATTTGAGTTTGAAGTCACTTTGTTTCCCCAGCATGTCTCCTGGTGTTCTGGTTCAGGCTCGATGATTGACCTCTATATGTAATTACAGCCCTGATGATGGACACACAACACAACCTCCTACTGGATTAACATGTTTCGTTTTCCAACCCACTGAAGAACTTGGAGCAGCGTGAACAGCATGATGGTTTAGCTGCAGCTAAATAATGCAGGCGGTAGTTAGCGGCCGGCTGTGTGGAGGGCGTCCTGCCGACTGGGTGACTGAGCATCATTAGGCCTGAACACGAAGGGCGGCTGATGATCACAGCGGGAAAGTGCCGACTGCAGCTCTCCAGGGGCTTAGAAGCAGCAAAAACAGCAGATTATTAAAAATAATAAGACCCTCCTCTGCCTGGCTCTAATGGCCGCCGAGCCGGGCCCTGACAGCGGTCATACTTCAGCTGATGAGGGACCTCTGTATACCCAGCAGGCCCGGCTTCGGCGGAAAGAGGGCCGAATTATTTGTTTGTGTGTGGGCGAGGATCAAAAACCTCCAGGGAGTCAATTACCCCTGCATCGTCCTGCTGGAGGAAGCGCCCTCACTTCCTGTGAATCGATGGGGCCGCCGCCACCGGCCCCCGCTACAAGGCCAGCCCTGTAGGAATTAGAAACTCATTTAGCTGGATTAGGCACCAGGCTGGTATTTTTGGCTCAAACACTAACCTTACTTTGGTAAATGGAGGGAAACGTCGTTCTAGTTAAAGCAGCTCCAACACCGGCCTAGTCAAAGTAGCTCCAAGGAGGGATCATTAACAAGCACCTGACCTGCAAAAACTCTGTGAAAAACTACAAAAACCTGCTATTCATGATGTTGTTTTTTGTATTTCAGTAAATGTTTTTAGAATCCATTCTCATTTGGTTTGTTTAGTAGATTAATTGATTCAAACTCTTGGGGTTCCTCGTTTTAGACATGACGGGAGCTCTGCTGCCCTCTGGTGGACAACATGCAGAGGTTCAAAAACATTCACCTGCTCATTTCTTCTTACCCCTCCTTATCCAGACAGCCCTAAATATGATCCAGTTTTCTTCAAAAGTGAGTTAGCTGATCGAAGATGGAGATGTTTTGATGTGGACTCTCGAGAGACAGGGTGAGTTGGCGTTTAATGATGAAAACTAAATCTTGGTGGAACTGAAGTGTTTTATTCAGTTTATTCCAATCTTCAATACTTTTAATATACAATAAAAACAATGGTAACATGTAGACTAATAAAAAAAACACACACACTGACGGTACCAAAGGTCCACTGTTTATTCACTTCTTCAGCTGGTGCATTACTGCCACCTGCTGGTGCAAACAGGAGCCAGCATTAAGGCTGGGATATTAACAGGATTATTAGCTGGGAAAATGATCCCACATCATTGCAACAAAAATAATGACAAATGCGGACATGTAAGTTTACAGGCGCTGTCTTTATTTATACATAAACACTGAAAGAAACACTTTAAATCCCCTGTATTGCATTAACATTTTTATTCTCAATATTCTACTGATTCCTTTAAAAACGTTAGAGACTTTAGATTTACACAGTAGTAAGCTATTTTCAGACTTTTGCACCTTTGACGTTAGATATGTCCTGCATGGTTTGACTGAGAAAGGCACACGTGAAAAAGTTTGAATAAACTGGCTATTTGTTGAAGTCTTGTGAATCTGATCGCCACTCATACGGTTTGAAATAACGCCGTGCTCTATTCGAGCTTGGCGGAGTTTCTGAGTTTTGAGTCCAGAGAAGTAACGGGAACGGAACACCTTATGAAGTCGAAAATTCCAACTAGAAAAATCGAAGGATTCTTGCAGACGGCTACCTCAAAATCTAATATGGCTGCCGCTCATAAATCTCAATGTGATAGTTGTAATAAACACATTTTTACACTACGAGTAGTTTGTTTTTAATTGAATTAGCGGCCCACATAGTAATACATACCATTTTTCCTTTATGGTATTTTATGAGCCAGAAACACCAGCAGGTGGTGAGACAACACGTATTAGTTACAATATTTAACTTCCCTTTTGGATAATAATAATAATAATAATAATAATAATAATAATAATAATAATAATAATAATAAAGGAGTTTTGAATATGAATCTGAAGAAAGTTATCCAAATAACATAAAAAAATATATATATATTATTATTTTTTTTTTTTTTTTTACAAAATATGCTAACTTTTGTGTCAAACTATATTTTACGCGTTATCAAATGTTCCAGAATCATGTATTTGAAATACTGTAGCTATCCTAAAGCCTTAACATGCTGGTTGCAGTGCCAGCTCGGTCCTGCTGAGGGCGCTGTTTCCGCCATGGACCTGCTGACTCCGCATTAGAAGCTGCTGCCACGGAATCCGGAAGTGTTTCCGACTCGGCGGCTCTTCATTCAGGCTGCTGCGGTGGAAACTCGCCTCTCCAGCCCCTCCTAGCCTCTCTTTGGGGGTCGGTATCTTCGCGTTTGGGTCGTGAAGCGGAGCGGAACCATGGCAGGTCGGCTCCCGGCTTGTGTTGTCGACTGCGGCACCGGGTGAGTGAAGCTGCCCGCTTGCTTCAATTGAAGCCCCTGTCAAACTTCCAGCTAACGCCCTGGAAGCCGCTGTCCGGGACTCCGCCGCGTCCGTCTCCCCTGGTAAGCTCCATTCAGCCGGCCTGCATGGAGCTGGTGAACCCCCTGAAGCGGCTCGAACCGTCCAGCGGCTCGGTTCGGTCCGTTTGAGGGGCTGGAAGCGGTGATTAGCCGCTGCTAGCTGCTGGAGCTAAAGCCACTTCCTGGAGAGTCCACCCCTCAGACAGCAGTTCCTACCTGGGCTGATCACACCCAGAGCGGGCTGACCTCCAGGCTGCAACACACTTTATCATCATCATCATTATTATTATAAAGTACACATAATTACACCCTACAAATTTATGTTATACCTTTTTTAAAAATAAATTAAAATTAACTTTACAATCGGATTTTTTTTTTTACATATATGGCAATTTCATTTATCTTTAATTAGTGTTTTAAAATTAACTTACTCATTTTGTTTGTAAACATTTAGTCTTATTTGTCTCACTTTATTTTCTGATATTTTCTAATCCAAATCTATTTTTGAGTTGTCCTGTAGCGAACAGATCCATTGAGCATTTTTCCAAGCAACCAAACTTGAACTCTTATTAAAAAGTTCTGTTGTTTGGATCTTCTCCAGGTACACAAAGCTTGGATATGCAGGGAACACGGAGCCACAGTTCATCATCCCGTCATGTGAGAACCCAGGAAGCTGCATCTCTCTGCTCTGATGGTGATGATGGTGATGATCATCCTGCTGACAGTCTGCTGGTTTCTGCTGCAGGTATTGCGATCAAAGAGTCTGCTAAGGTGGGAGACCAGGCGCAGCGCAGGATGATGAAGGGCGTCGACGATCTGGACTTCTACATCGGAGACGAAGCCATCGACAAACCTTCATATGCAACAAAGGTGAGGCGACGCTGAAGCAGCAGTCAGGGTCAGGGGTCTGCTGTGGTGTTGACGCCCCTTTCTCTCGCAGTGGCCCATCCGTCACGGCATTGTGGAGGACTGGGACCTGATGGAGCGCTTCATGGAGCAGGTCATCTTCAAGTACCTGCGGGCGGAGCCGGAGGACCACTACTTCCTGCTGGTACGGACCGGAGGACGGAGGTGACTGGAGGACGGAGCGGGAACGTTCGTGTTAATGATGGATTCTGATTCTGGTTCTGTGTGCAGACAGAGCCGCCGCTCAACACTCCTGAGAACAGGGAGTACACGGCCGAGATCATGTTCGAATCCTTCAACGTCCCGGGTCTTTACATCGCCGTCCAGGTACGACCAACACCTCAGACCCGTCTGACTTTAGATCTGGTTCTCAGAGAGGAAGAGGAAGTTCCTCCAGGAAGCTCTGACTCTCAGTTCCTCTATTAGAGAGTGATTTATTTCTCTGTGTGTATTAATAACACCAGTGTGTTAGTTGGTAACCTTGTGTTGGTTAATAACCATGGTATTGGTTGTTTACCCTAATGTGTTTAGTTAGTAACCCATTATTGTTCAACCCCTTGGTGCAGGCTGTCTTGGCGCTGGCCGCCTCCTGGACGTCCCGGCAGGTTGGCGAGCGGACGCTGACGGGGACTGTGATCGACAGTGGAGACGGAGTGACGCACGTCATCCCGGTGGTAGGTGTCACTTCCTCTCTTTCTGCCGCCTCCTTCCTGTATGCCTCAACCACATTGCTGTCGCCTCCCCCCAGGCTGAAGGCTACGTGATTGGCAGCTGCATCAAGCACATTCCCATTGCCGGTCGAGACATCACCTACTTCACCCAGCAGCTGCTGAGGGAGAGGGAGGTGGGCATTCCTCCGGAGCAGTCGCTGGAGACGGCCAAAGCTGTTAAGGTCCGTACCTCGCTGTTCATCTGCTCAGCCACCAGAGGGCAGCACAGCAAGAGAGATGTGAAAACGTCTGACCTGTTCTCCCAATAGGAGCGGTTCAGCTACGTCTGCCCCGACCTGGTCAAAGAGTTCAGCAAGTACGACACGGACGGCTCCAAGTGGATCAAGCAGTACACGGGCGTCAACGCCATCACCAAGAAGGAGTTTACCATTGATGTGGGCTACGAGCGTTTCCTGGGGCCAGAGATCTTCTTCCACCCAGAGGTGCCTTCAGAACGTGTCCGGATGGAGCTCTCCGATCCGAAACGATGTGTTTTAACAGAGTTCTCTCTCTGATCCAGTTCGCTAACCCAGACTTCACTCAGCCCATCTCGGAGGTGGTGGACGAGGTCATCCAGAACTGCCCCATCGACGTTCGACGTCCTCTCTACAAGGTAGAGACAATTCAGACCCTAGTAGACAACCATAGATGCCACTAGTTGGCATCTATGTTGTTGTTGTTTCATGCGTTGTTTGTCCTCCAGAACGTGGTTCTGTCCGGAGGTTCCACCATGTTCCGGGACTTTGGCCGGCGCCTGCAGAGGGACCTGAAGAGAACAGTGGACGCCCGGCTGAAGATCAGTGAGGAGCTCAGCGGCGGCAAGCTGAAGGTAAGCGGTCAGCGTTTCATTCTCTAACTATGTACGTTTTGGGCGTGCCGTGGTGGCGTAGGGGTTAGCGCGACCCGTATTTGGAGGCCTTGAGTCCTCGACGCGGCCGTCGCGGGTTCGACTCCCGGACCTGACAACATTTGCCGCATGTCTTCCCCCCTCTCCTTCCCTGTTTCCTGTCAGCCTACTATCACATAAGGGACACTAGAGCCCACAAAACACCCCATGGAGGGGTAAAAAAAAAAAAACTATGTACGTTTTAATGACACGGGTCTGTTTGGGTCACAGCCGAAGCCCATCGACGTCCAGGTCGTCACCCACCACATGCAGAGGTACGCCGTGTGGTTCGGAGGGTCCATGCTGGCGTCCACCGTGAGTATCCCCCTCCTCTCCACATTGTTGGCATTTAACTGTCAGCAGAGCTAACCTGAGGTCTGTCTCTGCAGCCCGAGTTCTACCAGGTGTGCCACACCAAGAAGGACTATGAGGAGATCGGGCCGAGCATCTGCCGCCACAATCCCGTGTTTGGGGTCATGTCCTAGTTCAAGATGGACCAGAAGCGTTTGTACGACACAGTGACGAATTGGAACATAGCGAGACGGACCAAACAGACTCCCTGAACATCACAGGAACCAGAAGTTCTGGTTAAATGTTTTATTTCTCTTCACAGGGTGGCCATTAATCCCCCTCTCTGTGAACGGGCCATAGCTTCTCTGGGTTGTCATGGGAACACTTTGCAAAAACACCTGAAGCTTGTTTTTATTTGTCTGGTTGAAAGGTAATCTGATACTCAGCAGTGCCCATCGTGTTTGTTAGCATTGATCAGCAGGTAGAGGAGGAAGCAGCCTGATGAATAAATGAGCGACTGTTTCTTTTGCCTCTGTCTGTCATTCTGGACAGCCTGGTTCTGTACAAAATCTGGATTTATAAATGTAATAAATGCTAAGCAGGTGTTTCTAGCTGTGCCTGTGTCTGTCTATTCCTGCTCTTCTATTCCTGGAGTGTAACCGGACCTCTTCCTGCCGCGGCTGGTCCGCAGGAACCAGTTAACTGCTCTAGTCCTGTAGGACGACGCCATGCCTGGGCGTTAAACTCCTGATTCACAGTGAAGCGAAAGAAACGGAAAGACTTGAAGGTACGGAGCTGATAGAGACACCAGCAGAGGGCGCCATGTCTGCTGCAGACAGGATGAAGGTGCTCCTCTTCCTGGCCTTGTTCACCGGAGCGTCCGGAGCGCTGTTCACGCTGCTCTGCTGCGGCACGGAGTACTGGCTGCTGGCCGCCGAGTCCTGCGGCCGGACCCGAGAGGAGGACGACAGGAAGAGGAACACCTTAAAGGTAAAACTGTGAAAACACTACTGAGCCAATACGGCCAAAGGTACGTAAACTACAACAACGTAAACCCTGAACACCTGCATCACATCAAAGAATCACTGCTGTGTTCTTGGAATAAATGGCAAATAATTAGAATCAATGTGCATTTGAGAGGATGAACATAATAAACTATAACCTACAGGTGTGGCAACATAATAGTGGAAAGACATTCCTGATGAGAGCCGTAAAGAACCAACTGATTGATATGCCCCACCAGTTCTTCATGCTGGTTCTCTTGAGGTCAGGAAGAAATGTTAAAAAAAAAAATCACAAGCCTTAAAACAGCTATTTAAAAAATCACAGCGGAACGGGACTCCCAATTATTTGAGGAATATTCACGTATTTATGATTCAGCAGGTTAGGAAACGGAATGACGTAGCGCTATTTAGTTTCCTTGGCTCTGATTGGCTGAGCCCTCAGATTGTAGCTGTTAGCTTATGTGCTAATGCTAAGGCGATTTCCACTCATTATTAGTGCATATTTGGTGTTTGGGAAATTAAAATAGAGTTTTTAGAGGACACATCAAGTATTTCACCCATTCATGGTGGTCAACAGGGGCTTGCGGAGGTCGCAGGTCCTCAAAGCCCCGCAGGACGTGAGTAATATGGGCCGTCATAGCAATACCACGGTATATTCAGACCCATTCACTAAATTAGAATATTAAAAAGTCAAGTTATTACATACTTTTATTCAGATGTGTGAAAGCCTTTATTTCACTGAGTTATGATTTTTCAAATTACAGCTTCTCAAAACTCATTTAAAATTAGAATATTACATGGGACCAATAGAAAGCTATTTTTAAAAACTGAAATGGGTTTATTTCCTGCCTAAAGGTTATTTCCGAAAGGTATTTTAATCTGATAAGCTATACTCATCGAGACGTCTATTTTAATTTATCGAATGTGGAGTGAAGCCTTCATCTGAAACAGTTCTTGTTATTTAACTGAAACTGGAGAGAATCTGTATATTTGTCCTGGTTTTGACAGTTTACTCATCAAATATGGCGTCTGGTCACACCATGACTCAATATGAGACTTCCTGGTCTTATTGGTTGGGCATAGACTTTTCCTACAGAGTTTTCTGGGAAACCGAAAACTACTAAACGGCTCCTGTTGGGCAGGATTGTCCCACAGTGAAGTGATTCCGTTTGCAGCAGGAGCCAGTGTTCATCTGCTGAAGTTTCTGTCTCTGTCAGCCTGAGGACAGGGTGACGATGTTCCACCAGGGTCTGTTCTGGCGCTGCGTTTTCACTGCTGCCTCCTCTGATTTCTCCATCCTGGAGTTCTGGATCAGTGAGAACCCCCGCTATGCTTTAGTAGATTGTATTTAATTTTTTTAAAGCATCATATGTCATATCAGTTTAAAGCTGCTTTTCTCCTTCCTCAGCGGGTCGGCCTGAGTCAAAGACCTGCCAGCCTGCCTTCCTCTTCCCGTTTCCTGCACCCCACCCGGACTGGACCGGCTTCCCCTCAGAGCCGTACCAACCCGCCTCCGCCATCGGTTGGTACACTCACACAGAGCGCACCCACTCTGACAATCCCCCACTGAATCACTGGTTTGTTCAGTCTTTAGAACCTTCTGGAGCATCTTCCTCGTCTCGGGCGTGACGGCTGTCGTCATTGGTGGACTCCTGGTGCTATGTGCTGCTCCTCTGACCAATCGTAGCCTCTATAGCGCCGGCGGGGCTCTTCAGATCTGTGGAGGTAACAATCAGCGGAGTCTACCTGATACATCGTCAGAAAAGTTGTGTATTTCAAAATAGAGATATTCTTACATAAATCATTCATGGAGTGCATTCATGGAACGTTTGCTGGAAAACAGAACCAGTAGTTGCCTTTAATTCATATAGAGTTTAAAAGAAAACTTTGAAAGTTCTTCAAAAATTTGTGAAGACTTATTATTTTTTGATAAATCATTACTCTTACTCAGTAGTGGGTAAGCTGAGCTTGTTTTTTTTCTTAGCACTTTAGCTTTTTTGCTAACTTTGAAGATCCCCATATGTATTTTTAGATTCCGTGCTGTTGGATGAAATGCTTCCATTCCGCTGGTCTCCTAAAATAATCGAGCGATAACAGAAGCATGTGATCCCGTAAAACATTTTGTGTCCGGTGTTTGCTTTGAGTGAACGGCTGAAGGCGCAGACGGGCTTCAGAAACGCCTCCAGTTGAATCATCTGCAAATCTGGAAGTAAATGACAGACGGCAATTATATTTTGGGCCCAACATTTGCTGGAGAGGACGATAAAATAAGTTAAAGGAGTGAGCTTGAAGGCAGGCTTTGTATAAAAAAACCCCCGAAGCATCCGGTGAAAACGCTTCAAGGACGACTTCCCACTCCGTCATCTGCCAAAGATCAGCAAAAAATATATATATAACAAGTTCATGTCAGTCTGCGCACAAACAATTCTTTTTGTCATTTAATAGAAAAACAAACCAGCTTTGAACATGACGATTCCAACTAATAATAGTACAAACTGGCTTGTTTCTTCTTGAGACGGAGAGGAAAACATTACCCGCTGAGCCTTGGGAACAGCTGCGGGTTTCCAGCCCCGACGCGGCGAGGACAAAAGCCTCGTAAGCGACGCGGTGACAAAACGCGACAGGCGCGACACGAGACGGGGTTGAACTGAGGGACGGCTGCGAACGGGGGGGTTGGTTGTGAACACGCGGAGCTTCCTGAAACGACGACGTTGTCTGACTTCTGTCGGCTGCGAAACACAAAAGGCGCTGTCACGTCGTGACGCTTCGCTTTGCTATTGTCTCGGTTTTGTTTGGTTCTTTTGAAGTTGAGGCGGGGGGGTTAAAAGGCATTATTGACGATTGTTGTTGTCGTCTTCATTTGTCTCTGAGGCGTGTGCCTGCTGGTCGTCATGGCGATGTACCTGGTGTGGGTCCAGGTGCTGGACACCCTGGAGCAGTTCGCCGCCCATCAGCGCAGCGTCTCCGGCTGCCCGTCCTACCAGCTCAGTGTCCAGCAGGGCCCGTCCTTCCTCCTGGCGCCCGCCGCCGGCTTCCTCTGCCTGCTGGCCGGACTCCTCTTCATCCTGGTGGGGCGCGGCGTTCAGGGGGTCCAAACGATCCCCGGCCCGTCAGAAACCGAGCTGTGATGAGCGTGTCCTGTTCAACAAACTCTCTGGGACAAAAATTAAATTGTAGCATAAATTAAGAACAATTTATGCTACAGGTATTCAGTAATAACATTTTTTTAATCATCTTAAACCAAAAAAGAGAGAGACATAAATTAAAAGGTATAGACACTTTAGGTTTACTTTATATTGTACAAATTGTTTCTTTATTTTTTAGAGAGTAATTCTAGAAAAACGCTCTTGTTCTTCGAAATTATTCAGCTAAATGCCTAGAAGCTCAAAGAGAAGCCTTCTGCTTTACACCTGTTGAAGTTGTTACTTGCATATTTTGTTACAATCATATCAATCTGTCTGTTTATATTAAATAGGCTGCTGTTTGCTTTTGATTCTGGTTGACTGTCACAAACATCGCTGTGTTTAACACTTGGAGTTAAGTTCTTTTTCTCACAAACTAGCAATTCTAGTCAAAATGTAATATCAGCTTCAGTTTGCCGAACTGAATCTCTAACCTGATTTATGATTTGCTGTTGACGTCCAGTGGAACAATTAGCTGAACGTCTGATCTATAGTTTTTTTTTTTATCTGTCACTCTAACGTAGCCTGGCCTTTGCCTTCCTACGCACTTCCTCTTGATTCTCATCTCCCTTCAGTAGTCAGTCTAGGCTTTCTCCCATTGACCTGGATTCCTTTGGTAGACCTTCCTCCTGGCCAACCAGCAAACTGACTTGTGAACTTCTGCGCCGCTCTAGACCTGTAGTTTAAACGGCGAGTCTAAACTACCCAGCGGATGAAGTGAAGGAAGCCGTTCAGTCCTTTTCAACCAGAAAGTTGGCAAAAGTTTTCGCCGTGGTGGATGGTTGTTTACAGCGCACGTGTTTCCCGTAGCTTCCTTCTCGGTCAAGCTGGCACGTTGCATATGTCACATTCAAACATAAATCGGATCCAAAATTTCAGCAGTCCAGCAAGCAAACTTTTCTCGATATTCAAAACTCCAGACTGTCTGGATGAGGCGAAGTGTAGAACCAGTGGCTGTTTTCTACCAAGCTATCACTCCTGGCAGTTTCTATGGAAACCTTTCTTGGAATTGTCAAATGAATTTGTTCTTGTTCTCTTTACTTATCTGTGTTACGACTTGGTAAAGCTTCTACCTGGATAATCAGTTCTCTCGAAGCATATCTTCCTCTGTTCATAATATGGAAATAAATTAAAGCAAGTTGTTAAGCAGGACTAAGGGAACCTTAAAACTATCCTATCATTACCCCAACACCAGAATGACTCAAAATACCAAAACGGAGAACGTCGGAAATGGAGGTTGCAGTAGAACAGGAAGTTAATACAACACTGAGGATGACAGAGCAACAAAACTAAACAGGAAATTATTGCAAGACATTTCCTGTAATAACTTTAATTTTTGAAGCGAGTTCAAACAGCAATGTTGATATTTCCCTTAAACTAGTCTGATTCCTGAACAAAGGAACCATAAACAGTCTGTCCACCTTCAACCCAGCCTGCTAGTTGATGAGCTTCTTCTGCTTGGTTCTCCACTAATCTGCTCGAGAGCCCACAGAAATAGTTTCATTTTGTTCTGTTCCCATTTTGATCCAATAAAGTCACATTAAACTGATCCGATTCGGCTCGAGAAGCCGGTTCCCCTCCAGCCATCCGTCAGGATTCAGGTAAAAATCAAACGGTCAAACACAGAAGTGGAAGTCTTCATTGAGTGTTGGTGACTACGGATTATTTTTCTAATTTATTTACCACATCCCATCGTGATTAGTCCTCCAGCTCTCTCGCTCTGCTTGTATTATCCCTGATGAATCGGTTTTGACAAAAACGTGGCGAGGAGTCCTTGGTTGGCGTCGCCGCCGAACGGTTTTCAGGGGCTGAGTAGATTGACTGTGACCGCGGCTGCCTGTCATCTCCAAGTCAGGTTGAAACTCCGGTTCACAGAGATGGATATTACAATAAATTGGACTGTCATAATCCATTTTCTGACCGCAGGGCCACTTCAGAGGTGTGCAAGCCGGTGACCAGCCAGGAGAGGGCAGTGTTGGTTCAGTTTGGTCCCCACATCCCAATGATGTCCATCAATATTACTGCGAAATGCAAAGTTGCACCGCTCACATCAGATTAGGCCTGCAAAGGCTTCTACATCTCTAAGTGATAATTATTTCAGTTCCTGAAGAACAGAAAGAAAAATTCTTCTGTATTCCTGAAGTTCAGCGTGTTTAACATGATATGAGGAGAAGGGGGCTGGGGGATGTAGCAGTCACACCTTTATAATTGGAAAAGGCAAACAGAAGTGAGACCCTGAAATGATAAAGTGACAAAAGACACTTCGCATCAGTGAGTATTTCAATATTCCTTCATGTCTGACGCTCCTGTTCTTATCCGTCCCTTTGCTTCCTAATCTCCGCTGCGAACTTGGTGAGCATAATTACACCTGAGCATGTCTCGCTGGCTCGCCGCTCGTAAACGCCTCAGTCACCGCAAAAGTCCTTACCTTCTAATGAACACCAGGAGATGGAGTCAAATCGACGTTTGAGAATGTGGCAGATTCATTATTTGATCACAGAGCAGAATGCCAGGCGCTGCTGTAGCTGTCAACCGGGCATGCAACACAATCTCTGCTCCAATATCTGCTCCTCACATCCCGTCACTCTGGGCTTTTGTCCTCCGGAGATGGAGCCGTCTGTCGCAATTACAACAGGACATCGTGAGGACACGAGCGTCCCGCCTCAAAAGACGACGGGACGTCTAAATTAGCTTCAATTGATACTAAGAACTGGTTCAAAACTACAGTCACCTCTCAGTTTGATGTTCGCGTCCAGTTCCTGGAAAAACATTTGCTCCCATCAGAAGAAACATCTTCATATCCGACAGGGAAATCCTGAAAGTCTCCTATGGGATTTTATGGCAGAGTAAGACAAGCTATCTGGTCCTGAAGCAGCAAAGCAAGCCCTGACCATCACACTTTCACCACCATCATTTATTTATTTTTTTTGGGTTCGCTTTAGGCCAAATGGAACATGAGGCCTCATTTCTAGGAACTTCTGTTTGGTCTCATTAAAGAATTTGGCGAGTTTTCATCTGTTGGTTTGGAGCAAATCAACCAAGTTAGTTGGGTTTCATCAGATGTTGATGCTACTTATGCCTGGAACATAAGTAGCATGTTCCAGCTACTTAGAAGTTACCATTCTAACTTCTAATGGTAGTTATAAAGTCGGCCTTCTATCACCTGAAGAACATTTCCAGGACTAAAGGACTAATGTCTCAGCCAGATCTAGAGAAACTCATCCATGCATTTATCTTCAGATGCATTGATTACTGCAACAGCGTCTTCACAGGTCTGTCCAACAAATCAATCAAACAGCTGCAGCTGATCCAGAATGCTGCTGCTGGCGTTCTCACTAAAACCAGGAAGATAGAGCACATAACACCAGTTTTAAAGTCCCTCCACTGGCTCCCTGTAGCTCAAAGAATAGACTTTAAAATACTGTTGTTAGTTTATAAATCACTGAACAGCTTAGCACCACAATACATTAAAGATCTGCTGTTATTGTATCAACCTTCCAGACCTCTCAGGTCTTCCGGTTCTGGTTCTGCTCTGCATCCCCAGAACCAGAACCAAACGAGGAGAAGCAGCTTTCAGCATCTATGCACCACAAATTTGGAACAAACTTCCAGAAAACTGTAAAACAGCTGAAACACTGACTTCTTTTAAATCTCAACTAAAAACCCACCTGTTTAGGATTGTATTTGAAATGTAATCAATTACAAATTTATTGATGGAACTTGACTTAATGATTGGTTCTATATTGCATTGTGTTTCTGTGTTTGATATGATGTAAAGCACTTTGAAATGCCTTGCTGCTGAAATGTGCTATACAAATAAAATTTGATTGATTGATCGATTAAGTTAATAATGGAGTGCTAACTTGCTAGCTGTAGCACATTTGGAGTACAGGCAAGCAATACAGTTGAATCTCCACCTGTCGTAAACTTACCGCTCTGCTCTAGTGAATGACCCGGTTGTTGATCCGTTTCACCAAAACGGGTCAACAACTAGGAATCTCAAAGTGTGAATCCAGTGTTGCAGTTCTTGGACCACATCTGGACAAAAACTGATGGCACCAGTAAAGATTAGCAGACCATGAGGACGTTGTGTCCACCTGTCCGTCCCGTTGGACGGAGACGCAGTCTGGTCCTGGTGCTGAGTAGAGACGGTTAAAAGATGAGACGGGTCTGGTGTCGCTGCAGCAGCCGGAAGGTTCTGATGCTGACGGGTCAGGATGTTTCTGTTCTCTCAGTGGAAACAGGTGAAAACAGAGACAGTTTTTTTTTTTTGGAGAGTTCTTGAAAATGACACCCCCAAAACGAGTTCCATGTATCTCAGGAACTACAAGGTGCATTTGACTGGTTCAGGTATCAGAATAAAAGTAATATTCCAGAGAATACGTCTAAAAACCAGCATTTGTATTACTGAGTAAGAGCAAATACATATTACACTAAGTGAAATTTTTTTTCCTAATGGAATACATTGTGTAATGTGGCTTTTCCTTAAAAGCATGCAGTTGAAATCCAGAACCTCTAGCAATCCACAGTACAGGTTCTGCCCACTTACTGTGCCAAATTTCATTCCAAATAAATGAAGCATAGACATTTTTAAAAAAAGTTATTAGTTGTTGAAATTCCAGGCGAACATTCTAAATGTGCCATTTTTTGACATTTTGGCACCATGTGTGCAATTACAAATTTCTATCTCTTTTTTTTAATCTTTATTTTTCCCCCAACTTATATCTTCCCATAAATATTATTTGCAAGTAATAACAATGGTTTTTGAAACAATGTAAGAGTGAAGTGCTACTTAAAAGCACCGTCCTGGGCGCCCTGGTTACAGGAGCTTAGAGCTTTGCGTCGGAAAAATCAAACCTACAGGGCCGATTTTCCGCAGCCCATTCGTTGATTTGGGTGATTCACACACCCAATAGCCAATAGAATCAGGGTCCATTGCAAAATCCCATGGCAACATCATTCGCAATGAGCGAAAATGCATTTGCGTAAATGACCGGCGAGCTCCAGCTGCGCGCTAAAGTGAAGGAAGTCGGTCAGGAATAGATTATGGGAGTGTGGTGTGTGGTTCAGTGGCTAAAACTAGATTAAAAAAAAATGTGATGTTATTCAAGCTAGAGCATTGAGAATTTGTTTAGGGGCAGTTAAATCAACTCCAGTATGTGCTTTACAAGTAGAATCAGGAGAGATGCCATTATGTATCAGAAGACAACAGATCACGGTTTATTATTGGATACATTTAAAAGGACATGATGAAGATCATCCAGTTAAGAAAGTATTAGAAAACTGTTGGGAAAGAGGAAAGGAACAAATTAATAGTTTTGGGTGGGTTAGAGATGACATTTAATGTATATAACAAAGAATTTAGTCCAACAGTATTTGAGACCTACATAGACATGGAAATACATTAATATAGACAGATCATTATCAAACAATAAGGAAAGAAATATAACAGATATCTGCCAAGAATTTTATGATCACATACAGAATAAATATAATGATTATTTGCAAATTTGTACTGATGGTCCGAACCCCCCCCCCAAAATGAAGCGACTGGTATAGCAGTAGTGATTCCTCACTTAAAGATTAATATTTCAAAAAGTACATCTAATCATCTCCGTATATATGCAGTAGAATTATGTGCTATATTATTAGCTTTAGAATGGGTGGAGGATACTGGTATAAATAAAATAATAGTTTGTAGTGATTCGTTATCTGCACTGTTGAGTATTGGAAAAGGAAGTACAAATAATCATCAAAATATTTGATATGAGATTATGGCTGTTCATCATAGAATATGTGAAGAAAATAAAAACGTAATATTATTTTGGACTCCTGCTCATGTGGGTATTTTGGGTAATGAAAGAGCAGATAGGTTGATAAAGGAGGCAGTTAAAAAAGAAGATATTGATATGATAGTAAAGTTATCTAAATCTGAAGGCAAAAGTATAGTCTGGCGAGAAAGCAAGAAGATATGAACAATTAGGTGGGATAATGAAATAAATGGAAGGTATTTATATAGGATACAAAATACAGTTGATGTAGTAAGAATTAGAGGAATAAACAGGAGGGAGGAGATAATTATAAATAGAATAAGAACCGGTCACAGTTTTTTTAAATGGAACTCTATTTAAGAGGGGGAAACATTTTACTGGTTTATGTGGTTGGTGTGATGCTGTACATGTTTTTATTAGCTGTAGAAAATATGTCAATCAAAGAAGATTATTAAAAACAGAATTGAAATGTGAGAATGTGGTTGATCAGTTAAATAGTATTGAGGGGAAAAAGAAGATTTTTCGTTTTAAAAAAAAAATACCGGGATCATTATGAGAATTTGAGGTATAGATATTAGGATCCAATAGATGGCAGTAGTGCAACAATAATTGATGCAAAATGCCGAAGAAGAAGTTTATTTGCGGTATCCACGGAGACAGAAAAGTTGAAAATAGTGAGGAATCACGTCAGAGTGACGCAAGGACAATAGAATACAAGACAAGAGTGGAAATATTTACTCTAACATGGATTATGAGGATGACACAGCAAAGGTAGGACTGAATGTATGTTTTTAGCTTCGTGAAATTAGCTGTTTTTTGTTTGTTTGTCTTCTTTGGATATGCAGTGTATTGGTTATTGTATAATTACGCGCTTAGATTGATCTTGGGCTGCTAGTGACGTCAGAGTTGAGCTTCCGTTAAGAGCTGGACCCCCCCCCTCTCCCCCCCCCCCCCCATTTACTGCTGTGTCTCCACACAACCCCAGGGGCAAACCCAGGAGTGGGCGGGGGCAATTATTCAGTCCTTTGCTCAGCCAGGTAGCATAACTGAGACAACCGCGATGCAATGATGCATCTGGACAGCAACTCATCAGTTCAGCCATGAAGGTGAGATGGTCAACAGTTGAGGAAGATGACCAAACCGGGTCCTTTCCACCAAAAAATAAAAACTGAAAGGAAAAAAAGAAAAAGTTTATCTACATAAGTACAGATGTGGAAGAACCAGAGTGCTGGTTCTGTTGGACCTTAGTGCAGCATTTGACACCATAACATTACATTGAAACGACTGAAAGGTTGGGTAGGACTCTCCGGTCCAGCACTGGACTGATTCGAATCTTGTGTGAAAAACTGGGATTTCTTTTGACTTATCATCAGAGCGGATTTGAATTATCTTTTTTTTTTCCATCCTAAATTGCTGTTGACAAGTCAGTCCAGTTGGTGGCCATAATGCACCATCATAATTGGTCTGCCCACCACCATTAAGCACAAGAAGAAGTAATTTATCGTGATTTGTGATTGCTGCGATTATTGATCTGTAAGTTAGATTTTGCTAAATTGTTTATATTCTCCCTGATAAAGTTATTGAAGGCACTTTTGCATTTCAGCAGATAAACGGCAGCGCGGCGGACAAACGACGTTTTGTTTGGCTGCTGGACTCCCGAAGCATCTGAGGCAGAAATGGCTTCAGGAATCAGCAGCACATGGAAGCTGGACATTGAAAAGAATCGCCACAATCACGTGAGGATCTGCTGGATTCATTATTAAGGTAGGAGAAACAACAGCTGGAATGGCACCGAGAAGACTTCTCAAGGTAAGAACTGCTGTGGGTGATTGCTAAAGTTGTCGATGCTAACGGTGTTGTCGATGCTAATGGTGTTTACAGGAAATGTAAAAAAAAAAAAAATGGCTGCCAAAGCTTTGGAGAATATAATTAAAAATCAGCAGGAAGAACGTTCTCTCTTAAAGTCATTCAGAGGTTTTAGTAACCTCTGAATTATGAAGGTTTCGTAAACCTTCCCAAAATATCTCAATATTAAGTGGCTTTTCTGACAAAAGTAAAGATGAGACCAATGTATTTTAGTTACAACCAATATAGTTCATGTTCTACAACAATTTGTAAGTTAAACAATAAATATTGTTGGTCTTTTTTGTGTGTTTTTTTTTTCTTTTCTAGCACTTGCTTTAGTTAAAGAGGGACCAGACCCTAATATCCTAGGAGACTAGTTGTGGGAGTTCAATTATTTCACACTTATTTCAGTTTAGTTGTAGCACCTTCTTTCCTGTAGGGGGCATCGGCTGAGCTACTGCTGTACATACCTCCATGTTCTCCCTCTGGAGATGATCCAGAGAGCCCTGCCTTTCAGTTTTTAACCCTGTTTTTCTGGTAGACCAACCTACTGGCTGACCTTTTATTGCAACTAAAAAAATTTCCGCCCCCCGTTTCATCCTACATACTTTATAATTAGCTTAGATCTGAACTGTTCAGTCGTGTTTCTGGCCCAGATGAAAATGTTTAGCCAAGTCGAATAACAAACTGATCTTGATGCAGGGTTTGATTATTATGAATGCTTTGTTCCTTTTCTTTTTGTTGTGATATGTCTTGTGAATTTGTGTTTGAATGAACTGAATTGTGTTTGTGACGGCGTGTCACATGTTGAAAGCAAAGTGCATCACCTAAATCAGGTTCTGGAGGAAAATCCTCTGCTTTTTCTTCCCAAAAACTCCCACACCAAAATGAAGAGCGAACCCCTGATCCGCACTAAGCTAAAAATTAAAAACACCCCACTAAATTGATAACCAACTCCCCACCCTCCACACACCAAAATGAAAACACCAAACCCTTAATCCCCCCAAGAACCAGAAACACCCCCATGCCAACATGAAAACCAAACGCCAAATTAAAAAGCTCCTAACTCCTCCACAGCAAAAATAATTTTTGAAATTAAATGTATTGTAAAAAATAGTTTGAACTGTAAATGAAAATATAGCCCTATCCGCAAATGAGAACATTTCTTCAACAATAAAAAACCATGAGCTGCCCTCCACATGTGTGACAGTCACAACGATTTATTTTTTGATAAACTACCATTTTATTTTATTTTTTTGCCTCTTAATACAGCTGGGCTTGCCTCTTGTCCAAGACTCAGAGCTGCTGATCCAGGAGCTCTGAGTCTGTTTCAGGTTTTGGTCTTTGTTGTAGCCATAATCAATATTCCTGATTCACGCAGGTATGTGGTTGTGAATGGGAAGAGGGGTTTCATGGCCCTCACTGCTAGATACAGAAGTATTTTTCTTTTATATACTTTTCCATTACCGCCCATTGTATCCTTGCATCAGGCTTGTTCTTCTGTTTATTAGAGCTTGTTAAACAACTGATGGACCCTCCATCACATCCCTGTCCTCTTATTGTGACATCTGTCTCGCTCGTCTTCAGGAGGCTTAAGACACTCTTGGGCTCAATAAAGATCTACTACTCCGAACATTTAGTCATGTTAGGATATCTGTTTAAGGCTTTGTGAAAACCTTGGAGGGGAAAATGTAAGAATCTTCCTGAAGTTGCTACACTAAGAGCTAGTTCTAGCTGGGTTTCAATCAAGTATTTTCCAACTAAAAAGAATCACTTTGTTTTTTTCCTGTTCTGCAGTAAATGTGATTCTTCTGATGTCCAGCAGCAGTGTGTAGGTCACACTGCTGCTAGTTTGGGCTACACACGACTCACAATAGAAATGACTGATCATGCCACAGTTGAAGATTCATCTGTTAGCATTTAGCCTGCCCTTCAGAGAAGCTAACTGCTCTTTAGGACAACATTGGGATCCAAAGACGCGAGTTGTTTCTAGACTAGAGCCACATGTGTTGTCAGACCCTTCTAGAACTTTTCAGAACACAAGTTGACCTCGTGTTGGAGTGTTTGCTTGCAGAACTTTCAACTGGGACTAAATATCTGTCTCCGTGAAGTCAAACAGGTCCTGCAGAGTCCAGACTCTTTAGGACTTTAAAAATACTGAGTTTTCAAGTCAACACATGGCTTTGATTTGAATCAAGTCTCTGACTGGGTCTTTCTTTCCTTGATTTGCTGGTTCGGAATGACTCGGATCAATATCAGGAATAAAATGTCCTGATCGGGTTGTTGGTTCTGGACTGATCAATGTGATGTCACGTAAAACAGGCAACCTGCTTCTAGAGCAGGGAATGTAGAAATCAACATTCTAGAAATAAGACTTTGTCCACATCACAGCGATAGTGTGGTAGACTTGGTTCAATTGGGGACCAAAAATGCACCGTTTGTTCCATTTTCATCCTTCACACTGCACTCAAACCAACCAAACCCAAAATACTAAATCTCATGTGAAATTATTTGCTTAACTTATTAAATTATATTTTCCAATATATTGTCATATATTTTTGTTTCGTAAGGTTATCAGGCAATCTGATTGAAACGATCTGCTGCAGGACCTGCCTTTTTAAAATCATTTCTAATATTGTACTTGGAACCTTTCTGGAAGTTTCCAACTAAAATTCCTCCAAGGTCATATTGGTGAGTCTTCCAGAAATTCCCAGTAGAATCCACGACACCACCACCGATGGCCTCTCTGGGCTCAGGAAAGGTCAGAGTTCATAGGTCAACACTAAAAGACGAGGCAATAAATGGTTGTCGGTCCACTGTACCCTCCTCAGTGGGGCCTCTGATCCAGATGTTCCTGCCTCGCATCCCAGAGATTAAATCCAACTATCATCCATCCATCATGGCTTTCATCTAAGACAGCTTTTCCTAGCAAACAGAGGGAATCATCAGCTGACGGAGGCTTTAGGTGAGGTTGATGGGATAAGTTGGCGATCAGAGAGTGAATCACTTCCCAATGTTGCCCATGGTGGATTTCTGGCTAGACGTCTAATGAGAGCCAAGGGAGCAGCTGCTCGTCTCTTCCCACCAGTTTACCAGAGGAGTGTTTATATTGAGTTAATGTCTCAGCTGCAACCATCACAGCCTCTCCTTGACGTCTCAATCCAGGCCAAAACTAGCTGGAAGATGTGGCTAATCCGTCCAAAACCCAACCCAAAACTAAACCTGATTTCTGCCTCTGTTCCTTCAGACTTGGCTTCTGCTCTAATCTGAGAATTTTTCATTAAGTTTGTGCCAGGACTAATTTTGTGAGGAATGAATACAGATGTCAGGATGCCATCGGATCCCATCGCAGGGCCTTTCATGAGATAACAGGCTTTAGTCACAGAATTAGCACCACTGAAGGGGAAAAAATGAACCAGATTACTTCTCAGGGCTGCGAGAGTGGAAAGCACGGTGATATTAGACCTGCCCTGCCAAATCACAAATCTATTTCCAACACTCTTATTAATTATCAAACTAAAGCTGCTGTTGCATATTGATTCATCAGCGTGCCCGCTTGCATTATCTTCCATTAAGCAGGGAAAAGAATGAGATTATGTGGAGCCTTTGGGGGCGTTTGAGGAATCCTGCAAGCTTTCTAAACCCGGTTAGGGACAAGCTGGAAACACGGGGGCTCCAGCGCCACCTTAAGCTCTAAATTTGATTATTTTCGGGGAACGTTTTTCAATTAACGCAAGAGTTACAGCTGCAAATATACTCTCGTCTACATATGTTGTCTTGTGCAAATCTGTTCATTCAAATGTCAGGGCAGAGGGTGATTAGAGGCAGCCACAAGGAGTCTGGCTAATGCCGTTATTGAATTCTGTAATTTTGCGTCACATGACTGCTTCATGCATGTAACCTTGGCTTGGCCAACTCCCAATTGGCTGTGCTTGTTTGGGTGTCACAACTTTCAGATTAGCAGTTGTTTATCTGGTGTTGATATGACCCCATATCTCATGCTGCCCTGGGTATCAGCCCATCTCAAAATGCTGGATATTTCTGAAATCATTACACAGTGCAATGCTTTTATGATTCTTTAGTGTTATGAGTTAAGTTTAAATGAGTCTGCCTTCAGAAGGCGTTCATGTCATGACATTTGCCATGAAACTAAGCATTTCGTAAACAGACAATGGCCCAGAAGAAAATACCTGAATAAGATCAGCATGAGAAAACGTTTTCAGGAAATCACCAAACGGAGTAAGAACAAACTGAAATGCAAAAGTGACGCGGAACTTTCCAATCATAGCAGCACCTAAGTTCACCAGATTGAGACACCTAATTGATTGAATCATAACTCCATCCGCGCTGACCCAGGCATTTTTCGGAGAATTGTTTCACACCAAACTTGAAACGGAGTCTTCGGTACAGTATGGTGATGATCCGACGGCCCGCCTGGGAATATGAAGGAAAGTGTTCCAACCCGGTCCCTACGAGCCGAAGCGTTGGATACACACTTCAGGAATAATGAGACCTCCAACGGTGTGACACCCATTTCACACATGGATGGCATCTGTGATTGGGAAACATATGTTTGTATTGATGTATAATTATGAGCATTGAGCTTCTCCACTTCCTCGGAAGTTGGTGGGAAGGATTGCGCGGCGCGAATGATTGACTGCGGCGCAATAAAAGACAAAAGAAACACGACCGGGAAGAACATCAACACCCGCCGACTGCACTCCATCTTTCTTATTTATACAGCGTGAACACAAGTCGCTGCCTGTCCGGAACCGGTGTCACCAATTCATCTTCGGTTTCTGCATCACCTCTGCACTGCTCAGGTGAAACACAGGTTGTGGAACTGGAAGCTGCTGAATATTCAAGAGGTGTGAAGCTCAATGCTCGGCTCCAGGCTCTGAACAGAGCAAGGAGGAGAAGGTGCAAGAAAAAAAGGGCAGAGGAGGAAACCTGAAAGATTAACAAATTTAAGGGTAAAGTGGGATGGAAATGAGAAAAAAGGAGAGATTGGAGGAGGGAGGGGCAAAGCTGTTAGGAAGGAAAGTCTGAGGGGTAACGGAGGGTGGGGGCTGGCGTCGAGGACGACGAAATGAGACCAAATTTTCCTTGGCAATCTCAGTGTTCCTGCTGCAGGTGCTGGGGCCATTTCACTAACGCAGGGCCAGACGCGAATGTCATTAGTTCCTGAGCCCCAGGTGAATTTGCCACAGTTCCACATGATTAACCCAGATAATTGTGTGTTGATAGCGAGCATGGTCGATGGAATACAATTTTCGGGCCCAGATTCCTAAACAAACAGCTCAGCAGCAGCAGCGAGTCAGAGTGAGGGGATAACGGCAGGTTATCCGTATGTACTGAGGTGTACAGAAACACAGACAGGAAGGAGCACAGTGGAAGTGTTTTATCTGGTTTTTGTCATTTTAGGGATCAAAACGTCTCCGTTTGAAGTAAATCTCTTAGCGTCATGATGGTTTTTCATTGCTCAAAATAAGGATTTTATTTGTTCAATGTTTCCCAAAATGGAGAACAAAGGAAAACATTGTATTTTATCTAAAATACAAGCATATATATGTTTTATGATGTATTAAGATCTCTTTTTTTCTTCTGTTTCAAAACAAGAAGAATTATCTTAAATGCTGTTAGCAGCTGAATTCCTGTTAGCTACTGGCTAACAATAAAGAACTTGATTTTTATTTATTTTTTTAATCATACCACAATGACAAGATTGTTGAAAGTAATATTTGAAGCTAAACATTAACATTGCCAGTCTCCCATTGGCTAATGATTAACTGTAACTAGTTTCAAAATCTGGTTGTTTTTACACTGGAATTTGTCCCTATTTTAAATAAAGTATTTCACTGACTAAAAATGATTTAAAATACTCTTTCAACGCTAATTAAACTGGAATTAACACAGGATTTGAAACTAAATGTTGCTAAATAGGAAACGTGATGCATGCTAATCTTTATAGTTACTTTCTTTGACATAAATGTGTGAAATTAAGAGCAACAGCAGGAAACCAACAGCATTTCTTTAGCGCTGAATGAACAAGACTTGTCAAAAATAGCATCTCAACATGAAACTGCTGCCTTCATGTTTTTATCGCTAAGTGTTCAGCCATTCAATTTAAATATCTACCAAATGGTATAATTTAGTCCAGTTATAGTGAATTGAAACAATTCCAGTAATGTTGCTTAAAAATAATAAGCTTCATTTCTGAAACTAAACATTTCTACTGAAAGCCTGTTTTACTTCAGTATGTTTGATCTCACTGAACAAAACCTGCTGAGTGAGCAAAGGAAGATTCATTTCCTGGCTTATGTGATCTCGAATGCAGTGGATTCATCAACAGGGTGTGAGAATTAGCCAGAGGTGAGAGACGAACTCTGTGCTGAGTAAACACACTCAGGATACACACCAAGAAACCTGCAAGGTGAACAAAATACATACATGCATAGCTGATGTTAAGGCACAGTAGTTTGGATTTAGTCGGCCATATTGTCCTGCAAACCCTCTAAGTCTGTAGAAGAGCTGAAAGGATGAAGAAACGGTCAAATATTTATTTAGTTCATATTGTACATTTGAACAATATATGTAAAAAATATACATGTGTAATATTTTCAGCAACCAAGTCTCCTTTCCGTTCCCCGTCCTCAGTAGTGAAAACTGAAAAAAAAATCTGAACTTTTCAACTTGGACCAAAAAAAAAATCAAAATTGGAAAAAGAAGGAAGAAATGAAACGCCTATCAGAGAGTAATTTCAGACAACTTGATCACCAGAGAAGAAAACATTAAGGATAAAACTTATACTGTTTAAATGAAAATTTAATTGATCACAGTTGAAACCAGAGGTTTGCATACAATGAATAAAGCGACAAATTAATTTCATTGCTGTGTGAAGTTCAATCAGACCAAACTTCTCTAGTTTTATATGAGCTAAATCAAAAATTAATTTTTCTTTGCGAAATGCCACAATAATGAGCAAATACGAAATTTAGTTCTTGTCAAATATGAATGGTAGGGCTTTACATACTCATTCAATAAATTAGGATATTAATAAAACGTTCATTAAATTCATCATCTCAGTCACACATTATATACAGAACAATTAGACAAAGATTGTTTCAAGACCTTTATTTCTCTTAATTATGAGCAATTTCTGCTAAAGGCAAATGGAAATAGATTTACGGTTAGAATATTACACCAGACGCATTAAAAACAAAGAAAATACAGTCGATTAACTTTCTAACCTGTGTAAAGCCGCATAGACTTGAAAATGAACCATGTTTGTTTGTCATAGCTTTGGTTAAGCTGTACCTCCAACTTTTGTCTGTGAGGTTTGCCATAACAAATGTTGATGTCAATATCCGAACATTGAAAAATAAAATAAATAAATATGGGGGGACAAAATGGATAAAAATTTGCTTTTAATCTGACAAACGAGACCCATAGGGACGTATATTCCTATTTATTGAATACGATTGTACTGACTGGAAGAACTCCTAAAATGTTTGCTGCCTTAAACTACCAGTAAGTTAAACTTTACACTGACTCGCGCTCGGCAGTGAATCCAGTTTAAGAAAATACGTTGTGCAAAGACCGTTGGTGCTGTTTTTTTTTTCCAAGTGAAAGATGAGTGAAGAAAAAAAGTCTGAGAACAAAGCCTCCTGCTCAATCTCATCTGAGCACAAACCCGCCGTTGCATCAGGTAACAAAACAACCCAGTTTAACCAGAGGTGCGCTCCCTAATCTTGTTTTGGCACATCCGTGAAGTCCCCGGCAGACGAGGCGCTCGCCTTCAACGAGCGCCGGTAACGCTGCATCAAAGAGGAGGATGAGCAGGGAGAAACGCTGGGCTCCGTGTTCCCACCAGGAGAGATAAACCAGACAGGGAGCCAGGTGTGGAGGGGAGGAGAAGAAAAAAAAAAAAAAAAAAAGAGGAGGAGGAGGCCGCCAATCTCCCCGCTGCATGCTGGGAGTTGAACCTGGCAGGAGGAGCGAGCGGCGCTGTCGCTAAGTGAAAGGGATAATCCCTGTGTGACGAAGAGGAGAGGTGGGGGGTTCATGATCCCTCCTGTGTTCCTCCGATTCCACTCCCAGCCAGGTTTGTTTATTAAGACGATAAGCCCCCACGGCGCACGCAAACCTGGGAGGAAGTGATGCGGCGTGAGGGGAGGTTCTGCTGGCTGCAGGCCCAGGCAAAGAGCAGCGGATCAGAACCACGCAGCACCTTGAGATACAGCTGCATGTCACATACTTCCTGCTTTCAAAGACAGAAAGGCTTCTCTGAATCTTGATCAATCCGCAGCAGGATTACCGATCTGCTCTTTTAATATGTAAACATCTGAGATCGGTAAATGGAAGTGATGAGGAGAAAGAGGATTTGTAGAACCACGAGGCCAGCAGCTGCTCTGGAAATGCCAGACTGGGACAGATTTAAGAGATAAAACCTTTTCAGCCTGGGCATCCCACTTCCTTCAGATTTAACGATCCAGCACGCCAGAACGCCCACATTATTTCATACACATTCTGCTCTGTTGATGTTTTTATTCTTACCTTTAATGAAATTTTTGGATCAAAGTTATTTTTTGAATTTGAATATGGGATCCAACTGGATTAATTTGGAGACAAAATGGAGACAATTGAGTTGAACTTGAAGACCGTGTCAGCTCTACAAATATACAAGTTCTTGCTTTGGTTGCTTTGGTTTGGACGTATTAGGATGAAAAACATAATTTTTCCTCATGAACCTCTTGTGGAAACGGTTCAGTACTGGATGAAAATTTGGAAAAGGGACGATGCAGCCAAAAGCTACTATTAGTGCAGTTTGTATTGGGGGGGAAATGATTTGGACTTCTCAGTTTTTCTTTGAAAAAACCTGGAAACACAACTTTTAACTACTTCCTGTAAAGCAAAAAGCAAAACAAAATGACACACATCACCTTCAAGAAGACATCCCCAAGGTGCAACATGGCTGTGGCAGTATTATGCTGTGTAGACATTTTTCATAATGTTTTATACTGGAAAAATATAGAAATTAACTTGAGTGAGAATAAAATGTCTATTCTGACAAACTGATGTGCTTGAAATAAAACTCAAGATTAAAATTAAACATTTGTTTCTACATTAAAGTACAGCAAATGGGAACACTAATAGCTCATACTAATAAAAAGCTCAGTTAAGAACACAATGTTCCTTTATACATCTATAATAAGCAGTTTGAAAGCAGCTTTAAGACCCGACACAAAATCACTATCAATGAACTGCTCAGTTTTATTTGCTCTCTTGCGCCTCAACTAACCCATAGAAACTTATTAGCTTATAATCAGTCGATTAATAGTTATTACCTATTTAGAAGGAGAATGTTTAGTTTGTTTTTATTGAAAGTCTTTTGAAATTCAAGCAAAAGCTGAACTATTTAGCACCACTGAGTTTAACTCCATTATTTGTGGTGCATTTCAAATTCTGGAGTGTTTTTGAGTGTTTGCCTCAGTCCACAGTGGAGTTGCGTTTTGCCCCCCTTTCAGGCCAATCGCTTGTCCCTGATGAACATCCTTGGGCTAACGAGCGCCTCATCGATTCGTTAGGACATGGAAAGATAAGAGAAGAACCGTTGAGGGGGGACAAAGGGAGGAGGGGATGGTGGTAAGAAAAGGAAAGAGCAGCCATATTGTGAAGTTAAAAGGTCTTTGGGTTGTTCCACCTGCAAAGGAGATGGGATGAAACACCTTATTATGTGTTAAATGTCAGGCTTGGATTGTTAACAGGCTGCTCACTTGTATGACTGAACAATGATTCACCCAGCTGGAACTGTTGCGGGCGACAGCGAAGTGTGCTGTTCGTGTCACATTACCACTGTACCTGTGAGGAGCCGCTGCTAACTTCCTAATGATTTCATCTCCGTTTCATCTGCTGGGGTTCTGCTCGCTAACGGCGCCCAAACCAAACCTGACTAACGCAAACTTAGCTCAACAAACACTTTTAGCTTTATGGTTCTGTTTCTGCATACTATAGCATAGTAATTATATCTCAAACTTTGGCTAAAAATGCTATCGTTAAATTTACAATGAAAAGTTAAATATTATTTTGAAAAAAAACAACCCTGATTTTTAGCAGTGACTACAAACAAAATTTAGACAGAAACATCTCCAAGAACTGGAACATTTCTGAAGTTGAGTTAAATCCTCATCAGCAGAAGGAATCTGGTCCATGTGTAAACCTGCCTAGATCACAACCTGAAGACTAAAGTTTTGAATTTTGAGTAAAATCTCAATTCACAATAAAATACCAAAATGCGCAAAAAACACCAACTGTGTTTAATTGTTAAGTGAGTGAGCTTTTCAGCCTCAGTCTGGATAGCTTCTTTCAACGTTTTGGATTTCACTTCCTTAATTTCAGGTAAGAGCGAATACGGTTTCCCTTAAGGTACCAATAAGTCGGCCAGTGAAGTCAAGCTTTACTTTAATGTTTTTGCTGTAAAACATTTGAGAATTTGGTCTGGTTTAACAAAATATTAGCAATATATTCGTCTCAGCTGTAATTCTAGACCTTATATAATATTTAACGGGAAGATAAAATATGTTTAGGCAGTCAGGTTTGGATCAAGCCAAATAATCATTGCCTAGCTGCTAGTCAATTGTCTTTCAAGTGCATCTTCAAGGAGGGAATCGCACCACTAAATACAAATAGGCATAATCAAAAATCTGCCATGGATTTGTTCTGTCCTTCCTCTCATTAGGTGGATGGAAATCAAATTTTACTACAGCAGATCCCTCCATTATGCCACCCACATCCACCGAGGGGAATTAAATCCTTTGTAAATATCAAACTAAGACCTCCCAGTCACAACAAGGACTCTCCTTGATGGCTGTCTCAAAGCACCAGCTATCAGATGAGACGGCTTGCTTGTTTGGGGGCTGCTGAGAAGAGTGACTAGGATGAGAGGCAATTTTTCTTAGTGTCAGCGATAAAAATCCATCTGATTGAAATTGCGGGCCATTATGATATGAGAAGTAGAGTGCTAGAGAGACGGGCAGAAAGAGAGAGTGGCTGCACAATTGCTGAGCTGCTCCTTTCTTTTCATTTTCAGATGAAAGCTAATTACTCTGTGTGGCGAGAAGACAGGGCGGCGTGCACGGCGCAGGAAACGGGGAGCCGAGGTGGTTAATTGGGGTGTGTGATTACACAGGGCTGTAGTTAGAGGGAATTAGGCAACAACACACTCGGTAGCACAGCTCATCATGGCAAGAGTGAAAGGAGCAGGCAATAACGGGTTGATATCATCTCCACTCAGCAGACCTGCCCTCAGCAGCCACTCCATGAGCCCCACACATGGGGATTTGACTTGGAGATTGGAAAGGAAATATGAGCTTTGCAGATAATATTCACCTCCATTCTCTCCATTTATAAGAGATCTTAAGAGACAGTTGGCCGTTTTGATGGACATCAAGATGGAAACAAACTGGTGAAGGTGTTTGAAACAGAAACTGAAGCATGGAGGTTGCCAGTCATTTGGAAACGAGACAGTAAATATGTCCTTGAAATCAAATATGAATCAACTTACTAAGGACTTTAATATTGAAGCAGGATCTGGATTTAACTGTTTTGAGGCTGTTTTCCCATCTGATAGTCTGGTAGACATCAGGCCTACCAGTGGCCAAGCTGCAACATTTGTTCCATTTCCGGTTGGTGTGGTTCTCTTTCTCTCTGCTCTGAGTCAAACCAACCAAACCCTTTCACCAACCTGTTCCCCTCCTCGCCTGTGGTGGTGCTGCACCAAGAACCTCTAAAGGAAGGTATGAAAACCTCTGAAGAAGACACAGAGAGGTACTTTCTTCTTCACCAAAGGAAAATAATCTCTTCATGTTGTGAAGGCAAAAAGACCAATCTGTTTTTCTCCTCCTCTGTGGGGGCCACAAAAGCCACTGAAGGAGTGTAGCCCTAGCAGACAATGTAAACCTTTATGGAAAACATGCTGCACATACGTATGAACAGAAATCATGAGGTATAAATTTAATTTGTATGATTTCACTAAGATTCATCGTTGAGCCAACCTGTAGCTAAGCAGCTCAAGGGTTTGCTTCAAACCCCGTGGTGATGAATAATCATCCCAAAGCTTGTTCCGCACAGTTAGAGGTGGTAAAAAGTCGTCATTGATCTCCAGTTTTGCTTCATTTACCAGAAAACAAAAGCCACCCTTTCATTCAAACTCCATACACTCAGGGCATTCACAGGTGATCTGTATTGGCAAGGGATGAATGATGCCAGAAAGGGCTTGTGAGGACATGAGATAAAGTCATTGGAAGACGAATGTCCCTGCTGTAAGGGTTTGTTCTCCTCTTCCTCCATATATACGTCCGTGACAGATCTTTCATCTTAGAAGCGGTGACACACGGTCGAAACCTCCTTTCCCTTTTGTATCAGACGGGTAACTACCTTTAACTCACCCTGAATGTCTTTCAAAGCTAGTTCTTTTGTTTTTGGAAATAAAAAAGGTAGGAAGTCAACATGAAGAGGCAGGAAGACATTGAGAAACATGGTAATCAATAGAGGCAGTCCAACATGGGGAAGATTCTGAAGAGTGCAGGTTGAGTCCTCAGTGTGAAATGGTTAATGTTGACTGGTTCTGTTGTCCAACAGAGCTAAGGCAGCCCAAAGTGTTGACGGAAAGTCTAATGTCTTAACATGGCCACCACCTATACTGCCCACTTATCCTATAACAGATCCTCAATATAACAGCAGAACTTACTGCTACACCGGTTACAGTACTATTTTATCTATTTACGTTAAAGAACCCTGGTTTAATAACTTTTAAGATTAAAATATATACATTGGAAACTCACTATCTTGCGCACACAAGACCACAGTCTCAGTTTGGAGAACAATGAGGGAATATTAAAGAAGAAATCAATCTCCAACTAAACTTTCTAGAAAATATGTTGAAACAACCTGTGAAGTGTCAGATGTCCCAAATCACCCAAAATGTAAGCAAAACACTTTCTAAAAATTGTAGAACACATCTAAATTTAGATTTAATTGTCTAATAGATGTCTAATTTGAGTTGGAAGTTGGCAATAACTTTGTAGGATATATAATTCTGAGTATGTCAGTTTTGTGCATCCTTTATCTCTAACCATCTTGACAAGTGACATGGTCTATTGAGGTTCAGCACTTATAACGAATGCCTAGCAGTACAGTGGACCCCCATATATTCACAGTTCAATATTTGTCGCCTTGTCTGTTAATTTGTCTGTGGAACGTGACTCATGCAAAGTTTGCCTATTCCCAGATTTTTTGTGAAGTGCCTATGGGCATATCGAAGGGCATCGAAGGGTAAATACAACCAAAACAAATGAGCTAGCCTAGCGCTAGCGGGAGAAGTGCCTCGTCGTCTTTAGCCAAAGACAAAAGAGAAATCCTCCTCCCGCTAAAATCTGACGCCACTCCATTTTTGTTTTCATTTGAAGAAAGAAGTTGCGCTCAGTGTTTTCAGTGGTTTTTGTGTCATTTCCTTCAGTTCTTGGTTGGTTTGACTCAGTGCAGTGAGAAAGAACCAAACCCCGTGGTGATGAATAGCAGCTGGAAATGGGACAAATGTTGCAGTTTTAGTTCCAATCGGGGGAGGAAAGAGCTTTACGTAAATTCAGATGAGAACAACTGAACTCAATCTAGGGGGCTCACAATACCTGCCTTCCTCATCCTAACTCCCCATCCCCAAAACTCAAGTCACTTTCTTGTCTGGTCTTCCCCTAGACATTTTTGAGCTGATCATAAACGCTACCTTCAAAAAGTACCACTGCTCAGTGTCTTCATGTCTTTGGGTCCTGAACAGACCTTCCACCAGGAAGGTTTCCAGTTGGAGGAGACTTCATTGAATGATATGTTCAACGTTTGAAGGAAACGATGGGGTTGGTATTCTTTCTGCTTATCTTGGCCCCTTGAAGCCGAATATGAATCCCCGCCTCTCGTCTCATCATGACCTGGCCTCTCCTTTTCCCATATACCCGCTGTGGCCTCTCCAACGCCGACCTCTTGTATCAAAGCCTGCGTGTTGGGAGGAAACCGCCCACATCAAAGGCGGCGAGGCGTGTGTTGTTGCCGGACCCTGTTAGCCTTTGAACCTCCCCCTGCCGCCTGTCTCGGTGACAAAGCTTCAATTAGGCGGCATGGGAACAGACAGGAAGCGGCGGTTCTTCAGCCTCGGTCTCTCATGGCGGCCCTCTTGATTTCCAGATGCTTTGTTTTTGGTGAATTATTCCTGCTCAGTCAGCTGCTGTTATTGTTAATCAATCCTAACCGCCCACACAGTGGTGGAGGTAACACTCAGACAAGAGCAAACACGGGCAGATTAGGCTGAATCTATTAGAGGTGTAGCTTTCAACGTGAGCCTACGTTAAGCTACATTCATGCTACGCTTTTAGCTCTCCTCTCTATTTCTTCTTCTGACAGCATTCAAAACGCTGCACAGAAAATCTCTACAACTGTTTTAACGAGGAGGAAATAAAATACAATTTCTCAAATCTTCTGAGATCTAAAGAGGGAAGGATAATTCCTTTGACTCTGATTTAAACGACTCAGTCATTTAAATTGCTTGAGGCAGATGTTTCCTTCAAGAGACAAACAACCAGTGGTCAGGTTCATGGGGAGGTCAGAGGTCAAACATGGTGAGGTTGGGGTTGTATTTAAAAAAAACAAAAAAAAACCCAAAAAACCATTATTTCAAAATGTTTTTTGAAATTACATTTTCAAAAATGACTGATATTAAAGTTAGTTGATCTAAAACAAAGTGACAAAAGTTTAAAAACTAATGTGTCAGACTAGTTGGTCCTGTGGAGGACAGTGAGGGGAACTGAAAGGGTGACCATAGCTGTGTGATCTTAGAGCTGGTCACCCTCTGACTCAGACGACAGACCTGCTGTTCTAGAATCACTGGATCTATGTGATCTGGTTAGTTCATCCACTTTATCGATCTGTTGATCCTGTCTGGTTTTACCACCATGACATTAGTTTGGTTTTACCTGCCATTACTGAGCAGCCTGGAAGAAGCATAGATAGAGAAGAGTATTTGCAGTAGTAAATACCACTGTGTCAATCTTGTCCTTTTTTCCATCCTCCCTTTGTTTTTTTTTTCTTATTTCCAACAATCTTTCAGTTCTTGCTACTTGTTTTGTCCTCCCTTCTTTGCGTTCTATCTCCTAAATGTCACTTTTTTTTTCTTGTGTCTTTCTTCCCTTCATTTGATAATCTGTCTCTATTTCTTTCCATTTGTGCAATTTTTCCTTCTTTCTGGTGTTTTTCCTTTATTGTGTTGCTTGTATCTGTCCTTGTCTATCTCTCTCTTCTTAGTGCCAACATTTATTTTTGTTTAGTTCTTTCCTGTGTCGCACTTTTGTTTTGTGTTATTGCTTCATTTTATATAAATCATAGATGTTTTCCATAAAAAGTTTGATTTTCTCTGATTCTGTTGCTGCTCTGTGACTAATAGCCGAATTGAGTTACTGGATATTTTTGACAGTACCGGTATGAAGTTGAATGATTATTCATATAAACTGTATATTTGTACAGTGAGAGAGGGTGGGGCCTCACCATGAATCCACGTGTGCACAGTTAATTATTCTTCTGGGACAAGAGGGATTTATTCATATCTATGTAAACAAAAAAGATTTTGCTAAAGTTTTGTGGCTTTTTGTGTTGTATGAATGCAGATTTTGGGTAGCCCAAATACAAACATGAAGGAAGGAAAATAAAGGACTGGAAGGACACAAACAAAAAATTCAAACTTGTTTACAACTTTCAGAAAATGGAACACGACAAACCAATTTTTTCATATTTAGGCCTGTCACCATTGCAAATTTTTCTGGACGGCAAATTGTCCCAGAAGTTATTGCGATCAACGGTAACATTGTTGTTTTGGACCCATTTTCAAATAGTATAATGCTAATAATAGCATAGTAACGTAAGTACACATTCTCAAGGATCAATATACTTTAAATTCTAACAAACGTTTACCACTGGAACTGGAAGACGTTTTAAATATCCAAATAAACAAAACAAAAACGACAAATAAAAAGAATTATGAAGTGTCTGTAAACAAAATTATTCTCCAAAAATAGAACCAATGAAGATTTTTGTCATCCAGATTTTGGTAGAAAGACGGAGGGAAAAAAAAAAGATAAATCATGCAAATGGAAATTGAGTTTGTTTTAATTTATCGTGCAATTAATTGATTTCTTTGCTTATTGTGACAAGCCTATCCATATTGTTTTTGTCTTACTCAGACAGCATTCAACATGTTAAGTTTTTCTACTTTGTATCTAGTTTTAAACTAAACAACCGTTATTACTAGTCTTGAGTGCAGCTGGATGTTTGTACAGTAGTCTCTGTGTGTTGTTCTATCAGTGGCCACTAGATGTCAGTCTAAGACGAGAGAAAACTAAAGATGCCCTTGTTGAAGTAACAGTTTCCCTCAAATAATAGGAAGAACATCTCAGATATACTTGATTTAGAATTTTAGAACATGAGATGCTTATGATGTTATATTCTATAAAAGTTGCAGGAACCAAACCATGAAGTTATCAGTAATTAGCAGGTGCTAAGTCACAGTTTCGTAATAAATAAGCAAGGTTACAGATGCTCCAGTGTGGCAGCACTCAGGTATCATTTTTCACTTCTTGTTGTAAAAGCAGCTGCCTTTTATTGGCCCATTCAGGAACCTTCTCAACAGATTGCCATTGCTCCTAATTTATGCAGGCTAACCTTTTGTAAAATGTCCATATGCTGGCTGTGGCTCCCCGGCGCCGGCGCTCACTAAGCAGCTCACTGTAAACACAGATGGACCCGGCCGCCGCACAACCCCAGCCCGACATCTGGACGCGCTGCTGCCACGGCGCGGCGTCAGGCCTCGCTTTTTACTTCAAACACAGGAGACTGACGACGTATATTTTTTGCTTGCGACGATTGAGTTCAAACATGGCTCCTATGAGAGCTGACTGGAGGCGTACAAAGGGCGCTGATGAGGTGAAGCTCGCCCCTCTCCCCTGTGATCTGGGCGGGGTGGGGGGGGCTCCTTTCACACATCTCTCTGAATGAAGACCCCGTGTTGTAATTTGGCCGTCCGATAGATTGCCGGGTCCATCAGGAAGGGAACGACCAGGCCCCACCGCCGTGAATGGAAGGAATTGCATTATCCGCTCTTTTTTTTTTTTTTTTTGTTTCTTTTTCTTCTTTCTCTCAAGGAGCTGCAGGTTTCAAACTGCCAGCTAATGATTGAATTAATTCCACAAAAGCAAATGATGTTTCTTTGTGAGAAAATTCAAAGAGCAATTCTTCAGGTGCCATGTCAACTCCCAGAACGAGACGAAAAAAATCAGCAAAAAAAACCACACACTTGGTAAATAATACAGAAAGGAGCGAGGAAAGGAAGGAAGCGTTTACAATTTAAATAAGCATTAGGAAGTCACAACCCCTCGGAGCGCTGTGGTTCAGGATTCACCCAAATTTAATATAATAAATGCACTGTTTATAAATTTAGATAAACCCATGTGACATTTAAGTGTAATTCTCATTTAAATGGGACACTCTGCCTCCGAGTAAGCTAACGTGTTGGAATAATACGCATGCTATTACACTCGCCGAGCGTGTTTTACATAATTTCACTGACTGTCGGAGAAAATGAATAAACAAAGAATTATGTAAAATGTTGTGATCTGGATTGCTGGAATAATGCACATGATTAAGATGCGTGGAAAAGCGGAGAGGAGGGAGAGAGGAGGCAGATCCCACACCTAGCCGAAACTTCGAGTTAAAAAAAAAAAAAAAACACAAAACTTTTCAATTTTCCAATGATTAAATCGACTTTAAGAGAATGAAATATTACTTCATTAATTATTTCGGTTTTGAATTTCCATATTTCTAGACAAACACGGCTCTACTCTTCCTGGAAAGCAGAACCACTATCTGTCCAGGATTAGTTTGAGCAGTGAGAAAAAACAAGAAACATTAAGAAAATGTTTTAATAACAAACATCAGGGCCATAATTATTAGGAGTAATCATAACCAACATGTTAATGTGATCCCATTTTCATGACGTTTTTAAACAGTAAGACTTTCTGCTCTGCGCTATCTTTTAGCCGGTCTTCAAAATAGGAAAGACAAGAGAATGTTACTTTTCTAGAAAATAATTGTGTTGTTGATTTAAAAAAAAAAACCAAAACCTTCTCAACTACAGTCAGAGCAAAATGAAAACGTTTAGAAGAAACAAGGATGATAGTAACGGTGGCAAAAAACCCACATCTCTCCTTGGTGGAAGGGGATCGAAATTATTTGATAATTTTTATAGCTATTCCAGTTAAAAAAAAAAAAAATCATTTTTCTTTTTTTTCCAAAAATGTTTAGTAAAATGTTTCCCGATTGCAAATAATGCTAACGACAATTGGGATTATAAAACTCAGTAACAAAGCAAAATAGTTTTTTTAGTAGATATTTATAATAAAAAAGACATATATATATATATATATATATATATATATATATATATATATATATATATATATATATATATATATATATATATTTTCTTACAGTAAGGAGATTCTTGGCGTGTTTAATTTCTAAGAAAAAAAACTTTCAACAGACATTTTATTTACATGTTTATGTACAATCTTTAAACATGGTGAGAAATATTAAGTATCTTAGAATAAAATTAGAAACAATTATTGTAAAGTTTCAAGGTTATTTTTTTATACTCTGAAGGTAAAAGAACTGAATAATTAAAATGGAACCAATGATGTTACTTGTTTCTATTTTTTTTTAAGTCATGCTTTAAATTTTGTCAAAATCTGAACAAATCTAAAAGCCTCAAAACGGAATGAATCAGGAATAAATTTTCTCAGTATATCAGGAAAGCAAATTTCAGCCTCCTGTTGTTCTAAAGCTTATAATTGTTCAGTACATTATATAAAATATTGATGCTGTAGGCCGATTTATGAGTTGTTGCATCATTTCAAAAGTAATACTCATTGTCAAAATAATAATAAAAAAAATGTTTAGAAGCCAATAAATCCAAGACCTTTACGGATTTATTATCTCAAGGGGAAAAACTGTCAGAAAAAGGCAACAACCTTTAGTTGCATATTTCAGCCTCTTCTTTAAATGAAATATTTTACCAACAGGTGTGAGAAATTAGTCCTACCTAGGATTGAATGAAATTAAATGCAAAGTAGGATTATAAATTGTAGTTGTCTGAAGTACATTGAAAAGCAGTTTTTGTTCGTCTCTATATTAATGAAAAGCATCCCTTGTAACATCCTGTTATTTGCAGGTAAAACCCCAAATTCAACTGAAAAAACGGAAGCATTTGGTGTTTCTCAGATGATTATTTTTTTTACTATTGTATTTTACAGAATAAAACCCTCGCCAGCCTCACCAAGTAGACATTTTATTTTTGCATATTTCAGCTTTGACCGAGTTCTACCTGTGCAGCAGCTGGAGTCGAAGCTGAACTTTTCCGCCCTACATCAAGGCCTGTATCCAAAACAAGATGATTGACCTTTGCCACTGGCCCCCGCTGTTGTTTTTAATGGCGATGCATGGATTTTCTTTAACGTGCTGCCAAGCGGCTCGCATTAGCATGCCATTTAGGAACCCGTGATCTTGCCTGAAATAACACTCATTGCATAATATCCCCGACGAACAAGCTCCGGTAATACGCCACAATTAAGCCAGAAAGCGTTTTGCATCTGCCAAGCCTTCCACTAGCTGCCATTATTTGGCAGTAGGTACACAAAGGGGTTATGGGCAGCCGTTTGATGGACACACAGGGCTTTTGATTTTTAATTGTAATTGTAATCCTCTCCACTTGAGGACTTGGAAATCGTTTGAACCCCCCACCACCGCCTCCTCCGCCTCCTCCGCCTCCTCCCTGCTCTTCTGGTGGGGATGGAGAGTGTTCACTGGGTGCCCACTTCTCCACTGCATGTTGCTTTTAAAGGTGTAATCCCAATGAAATGTAAATCACAGTTCTTGAAAACAAATTACGCACAAAGATAACAGGGCCAGCGCTCCATCAATAAAGCATCAGAAATAGCCAGAGAAGGTTTTTCTTTTTAATATATATTTTCTTTCAGGGGCCAAATTGCGGCAGACCTGTCATCAGGGGGTAATGGTGAGCTGTCAGGCAAGCCAGGTTGATTACAAGGTGATATAGTAAACAATCCTGTCTAGCTGTGGTGGGCACACATCACATTCATCAAGCAGATTTAAAGGAACCCCGGGTTCAACCGTTCACCCATCAATGGCTGATAATTGCCTCTATTTCTGATGCTGCTCCTCTGCAAACCCTCTGTTTGCTAGCAAGCAGCACCATCAAGAAAAGCCTTCATCTGAACAAGCTGAAGAAGGTTACTGCACAGGTATCGGTGGACTCAGACTTCTGACCCTGGTTAACGCCAAAGTTTGTCAATTAAAGAGCTGGCCGAACACATTTGCTACAAGTCTAGTTCACTGACGTGTTAGGAAGCTGGGGAGGAGGTGACGATGGGGAGGAGGTCCGCCCTGATAGAAAGGACACACAAGCAGCCGGGGCAAGAGGCCCGGTTCTCCTGGGCCCTGTCCATTAGATGGGCGGTTGGAACAATCGGCTCTGTTGTTCAGGCCGGGGAAAGTGATGAGGCTGCAAATGGATTCCTGCGCAGGGAAACAAAAGATGAGGAGATCGTTTAGTGCAACCGGACTCTCCGGTAGGTGCCCCTCTTGGACACGTTAATTGATCTCATTTGTTACCTATACCTGCCCGATCAAGCTGCTATCATTGGCAGGGGGTGGCGGGGGGGCGGGCGGAACAGGGGGCAACGGAGTGTCAGCGTCCTGCAAAACAGAGAGAAACCCAAAGAATAAAACAGTGAAGCAGGAGAAACAGAAGCAAAGAGGAATGAAGAGCAGACATTAAGTTCCTGCTGCTCTAGTCTTACAGGCTTCATTTCATCGCCGCTCAGATGGGCCCGAAACTAAACACTCGCAAATATCCCAATTACACCTGCACTTCTTGTCCTTTTGTAACAGGAATTCCTGCTTCTTTCCTCTCCACTCCCTGAATCTCTGCAAACACAAAGCGGACGATTGTCCAGCGGCAGGGCTGCAGCGACCTCGCTCAAACATCCGTGTCTGTTTTTACTCCAGGCGCGCGGATCGGATGTACCTTTAATGGGCCTAATTGCACGCTGTATTGGTCTGGCATTCTGGAAAATGGGTTCTTTTCAGCTGTAGTTTGGTTTGGTGAATTTTCTACACCTTCTGTGAGATTCCAAAGAGAGAGATTCCAAAGAGAGACAATGTGTTTTCAGTTGGCACTATCTGAATAAACTGGATTGAATGGATGGGAGGCTGTATGGATGGATGACAAGATTGACCAATGGATGGACAATGTCTGGACCCGCAAACATTTTGGACCGTATCAAGCACTAGAAACTACTTGTACCCTTCTCCAGACTTTGTCGGACCCTTGAGGGATGAACGCTGGGCTTTGATAAACCAATATTCAGCTGCAGTGTTGAGTTTTCCCCTCCCACTGCTCACTGCTGATGTTTTCTCTGAAGCTGACGCAGAGACACACTTTCCTCTGGTCAAGCCAATGCTGTACTCTTCTTGTTGCCCTTGGCGACACAAAGTGCAACTTTGTCAGTTCAAGGTCCCTGGAAAGTGAGCGGCCGGTCTCTAGCTGTGCTCTTTTGTCTCAGCGTGTCTTTCGCAACTTTTGCCCCCCTCCTGCCGGCATGTCTTCTGATTCTGGCATGGTAGGGTGAGAGCTCTCCAAGCTGCCCGCAGCTTCTCATGCATCCTGCTTGGCTGTCACAAGACGACATGGGCGCCATTCAACCCAATTAGTGAGATCCACTCTGATGTTGGGAAGGAAGAAAAAAAACCGAGGAAGAAATCACGTTTTTATTTTGCCCCTGTCTGTCATCTGCCAATTTCAGTGGAAGTAAGAGAGTGGCATCAATTAATGGCGGTGGGCCGGAGGCAGCGGTGGCCCTGGCCCAGGCGCAGGGTGGCATCATGTGAGTCCTGTGTCTTTGCCGAAGCTAAAGCAAATGAGATGAGACTAATAGGGAGCTGGTTTCCAGCCACTGATTAGAGGCTGGGAGACCCGAGGCATCGCCCAGGTCCAGGTCCCGGCCTGGTGTCACGTCTTTTTGGACGTCCCAACGTCTGTCTCCCTCAGGTCATCTTTCTTTAGACTCTCTCTCTCCATTTTGCTTGTTCTGCAGCAAAGCTGGGTTAGGAAACCTACGTTCTCCTTTGGGGGTGTTAATTAAGGGAAGCATCCGAAATTAATCAACAAATTCACTAGGGCGAAGGACGATGTGTCTGAAGGCCTGGAAATGGAGTCCGTGGAGTGCCTGCGGAGAAAGAGGCCCTCGGCTATGGCCGGCCCGATAAACAGGCGCACAGACGGTGATCTGACACAAAAATTCATGTAAGTATAAAATTTTACACTCATTTTCCCTGTCAGCTTGTCACAATGAATTATAAAGGTTGATTCGATGGTGTGGCTAAGGGAGATCATCCACTCCGGTCGTCTGAACACCGTCATATGGTCAACGTCTGGTGGTGGAGGCCCGTGGTATGACCACAGTGCCGCGGTGCATCAGCAGGAAAACAGCAGGCTGCTGACCACCTAGTTTCCACTGCCGCCTAGTGAAGAGTCAACCTGTTCAGGAAACTTGGACAACTATACTCCAAGCAACTCGCTTTACTCCAACGGGTTCCTTTCTCCTTTCATTCACCTCAGCTCCACCTTCATTAGGCTTGTGCTCTTAGATAACTCTCCAGTTTTGTCTTTCAATTTATCTTTGGAGTTTTTTTTGCCACATTCTCTAATTAGCACAGTGCCTGCAGGCTATTTGTGACCTTTCCATATGTAAATAGACGGATGCTTCCCTCCCCTCTCCCTTCTTCCTCCTCTGTCTCTGGGTGGCTTGCAGTGACAGGACGAGCGCTCACGCTCTCCGCGCTCCGCACCGAGCCGGATGGATGACACCACTCAAGGCGTGTTTTGGCGGGGGCCCCGGCGATATCAGGGAAGCGAGGTGTTTTCTTCTTTTCCTGCGTGGTGAGTGACAGCTGCCAGGTGTGACACCACCAGCTTGCCGCAGTGTGCAGCAACTGTCTGCTGTCACTTCCCCTCTCCTCATGGCCAGGCGCTGTGTCACTCACGCCGTCCTTTAAGTCCTCTCGCCCGCGGTACTTCAGCAGCTGGAGAGCTCTAACTGCAGAGTGCACTTCGGAGGGCCTCGCCGCTACGCTGACAGAGCTTGCTTTATGCTGGAATCAAAACTAACTTTCATCTCTAGTAGTTAGTAATTACAACCAATTATATTATATGGGAATGTTGCTGATTGTATCCAAACCATTGACTTAAAATTGTCCAGAGTAGAGCCGATTCTTTTTGGATGACACACTACCACCACTGAGTCTCAGCTGGTCCAGTTCGGCTGGTTGAATGAGACTGAATACGTCCGAATAAACTACAAACACACAACACACAGTAGCAGTACTTTGCTTGCCCAATGGTTTACCTTCCAATGCAGTGCATCAGTAAAATATTTTAAGTTAAAGTCCCTAAAATTATACATCTTTATCTTAAACTGATCAAACTTTGGCTCGCCCCTTTAGGAAAACACAAGAAAAGGAAACCATGATTCCAAACTTTATCTTTCTGTAATCTGACAAACGTCCTGTTCACTTCAACTGGAAAACAAGAAAATCTGTTAGAAGAAACTGTAGAAAAAGAGTAAAGTTCAGCTCTCTTGACATTCACTGATTTCAAACCTAGAAGCCCCCAAAAACCAGCTCTTTGTTTAGCTGATGAAAATAGCTAATGTTCCAGTCATTTGTTTCAACATCCTTAATATGTTGAGGCTGAGATGTGATTATTTTTCTATGGTTGATTTGTGGTGAGTCATAAAACAATGTCCACAATTTAACTAAAACTTCTACAGCAGTAACTCAATCTCATACTGAAAAATTAAAACCATAAAGTCATGTGTATCATACTTACCGTATGATACACGGTAAGTAAGTTAGCTTAGTGATAACTGTTTAGTGTAATATCACCAGGTAGGAATCACTTACAAAGAGAAGCAGGCCCACAGCATCACAGATCCTCCACTGTACCTGAAGTGTGCTTGGATAACCATTTAAGAAGCTTTAGTCCTTAGTGAACAATTTCTGCTTAGCGATGTGTTTTGAGTCATTAACCTGGAAAATGTATAGATGTTTTTAGTGACAGAGGATCTCAAGTTTATATTGAAAATGGTCAAGAACTGAGTATGTATAGGAAACGACCCTAGAACATTAAATATTCTATATTCTGATCAGAGGGATGGTCCTCCAGAAAAAATCTCAAATTTGATCCCTTCAAAGATCACAATTCCTGTAGCTGACATTGCTAATAGGACCAAGTTTTGTGAAGGGAAGCTCCCCTAACAACCTGTTGGCATGGATACGCCTGCCTGATGGGAGCATCTTGTGGCGTCTTTTTTTATTTTGAAGAGTAGCCATGAGAACTAGCCTCTGTTTTGTGTTGAACCTCGATCAAAATAAAGTTCACACTTCTCATGAAGGAATTAAAGCTACTAAACAAATGTAAATATGATGATAGAACACGGCATCATATTTGATCAAAAAGCATAAACAGAAAGTCCAAACCGTTTGATTCTGCTAAAGTTTCTTAGAAAAACTTTTCTAAGTTCAGAGAATTGTTCAACCTACTTTAGAAATAAAAATGTCAAGAAGTGCCAAAACTATTTGAGTGACTTCCAGCAGCCTCCAGGCCTGAACCACTGTGAAGAGTTTCACAATAAAACGTGTTTCTGTTTAACAGGATACTGAGGATGTTGCCTGGATACTGAGCTGTTAGCACGTCATGTCATACAGCAACAGTCTTCAGTCAGAGATATGAGTAATTAGACATTTTTTTGCACATCTTTCTTCAAAATTCAAAGTTTTATCTTTAAACACAGATTAACATGAATCCAACATGTAACAAATTGATCAAATGAGGCATTAAATATTATGTTTGAGACATAAATGAATGACTTCAGAGAGCTAAAATCTGTTTATTGCGCTAAAAGTTCTCCCTTTTACGCTAAATAATGATTAGTTCACAGCATGACACTGCCACCACCATGTTTCCCAGCAGGGATGGTGAATCCAGCATTTTTACAGCCGGTGGGCTGAACTCAAAGTTTTCTGGGTTTCAAACGAAGACGAGGCCGCCGCCTTCCTGCTCCTCTGAGACGATCTGCAGTGTTTCTACTCGCATTAGCATACGTTACAGGATCGCCAAGCCGTGGCGCTTTAAAACACAAAACGCACACAGAGCATCTGAAAGTGAACCCTGTGATTATGGCATATTAATTGATGGTAATGTTGCGTGCCAGCTCACCACTTAGTACTGGGTAGAGTGCGACCTGCACTAATTATAACTACAGGAACAGATAAACATGAATGGCTCGCACATATTTACAGCTAATAACTTTGAAGAGTTGTCATCGTCTCTACTCACCAAAATAAAGCTGGAATATTGGTGACATAACGCGGCGAGGACGCTGTCGGAGGGAGGAGTATTTACGGAGGCCGGGGTCCCTGGAGGCCCCCGTCGTCTCCGCTCAGCATTATTTAATATCTCTAAAGTGCATAATTGCTGATCAGAGAGTCTCTGTTTGGTGTGTAAAGGACGTCTTTGAACGCGGGGAGGAGAAGCAACGCTACACCTCTGGTATCATGTGCTATGCTTGTTCACGGCGAGGCCAGGCGGGGCCAGACGCAGCAGCATAGGAGCGGCGGGCTCAGTGGCCGCCTGGTGTCTTTTTACCGCCAGTAGAGCAGCTCCAGTTGACCACAGAGAGCCACTTAATAAGTAAAGGCCCCCAGTGATTCTGATCTGGCACCATGACCTCCAGAAAGCCCCCCGCCCCTCCGGCTGCATCAGCACCTGCTCAACCCGCCCCCTCCGACCCCCCCAGCCCTGAGTGGTGTCCCCGACCGGGCCGCGCCGCATTCCAGCCGAACACTGATGCGAGGTGACCGAAGCGGCCGGTTCACACGGCCCCTGCAGTGGCGCTGGGGCCGCAGCCAGGCCGTGATGCAGACAGCTGGGGGCCACAGCGCAGGAGGAGGAGGAGGATGAAGGAGGGCACCAGCAGCCACCAAAGGGAACAAGTGGAGCTAAAGTTGACGGGTTCAGCAGAGCAGCTGAATGTCAGCAACCACAGCCAAGCCACCGCTCAACAACAAACAGACAAAACTGATTAAAAAGGCTCCTCCTTGATGCCTGCTCACTGTTTTATCAGCACAAAATATGCCTATCAAGTTGGTGTGGTTCAGATGAAGCCGTTTCTAATATTGCTTATTAATATTTCCCCCTGTTAAACCCAACTTCTTTCCCCTGACATTTGTAATTTGCTTTTACAAAGTGGCTAAAAAGCCACAGTGTCATCATTTTTTTCAAAATATCAGTCATGATGTAGATAAACGGTAACTTTAAAGTACAGACCAGACTGCTGCTACGTCAGAGGTGAAGCTAATGCTAGCATCATATTGTAGAGGGAAAAACCCAAAACAATCTTTAACCATTTTTTTAAGCTTAAAACCACAATTTATTTTTACTTGTATATTAATCTTTAAACAAATTCCTGGATAAATGATGGACAGTTAGCATGTGAGTCACCAAGACTGTTAGCCTAGTGCTTTTTTTGGGGAAAAAAAATAAATAAATAAACTAGCTCTATTTAGCTAAAACTATACTATAAAACTTCAGAAATGATTGAGGTCAGTGCTATACTACAATTGACAGGCTAAACTGTTACAACATCAGAGCTGAAGCTAATGTTAGCTTGGTGCTATTATTTTTTTTTAAATCAAGTAAATCGCTAAACATTTTTTCCCAACAAAATAGAGTGAGCATGTGGGGCAAAAGCTAATAGTTAGCTGGTTGTTTTTATGATGAAACTAGTTTTCCTTCATTTTTAAAAAAACTTTTTATGGAAGTTATTTGTGAGCGCTGAAACTAATATTACTAAAGTCATCACCCTAATCTTTAACTTCTCTGTCAGACTCAAGTCAGGGATCTGGATGGGTCACTAAACAAAACAGATTACGTCCAGTCAAAAGAATCATGTTGAAATTGAAAGATAGCTTTAAATCTAAAGGGGATTAATAATTTGGGATTACCCATCACATTATTTTATTTTATTTATTTTTTTGGAGGAGAGCTACTTTGTTCCTAACTTATTTTATATTTGCTTTTAGAGGCACCACTTCCAAAGGATTCATATTTTTGCCTGTTTTAAATAATTATTTATATATCTGGTACAATTCAGCGTGTTTTCAGTTATGTTGGTTTAAAATATAAAACAATCTAGCTTACAAAACTGTTTTTGTTAAACTCCTAGAAGAAATTTTAAAAAGTTGTGTAGTGACTATAACCCAGTCGGTTTTGCCACTAGAAAAATTTGTTTACAAGAAAACCGAAATATGGTAATTTGCTTCAGACATTGACAAAACTGTCAAACAATAGAAAACAAATGACAAATTATCAACTGCACATATCCAGTGACCTATATAAACAATTTATACCTAAGAAGCTATTAAATTACTCAAAACCCAGCTTGCTTTTGTTTGTTATTGCAGTCACCGTCTGTTGTTTTTTTAGAGTAAAACTAAGAAACAAACGAACCATTAAGGAAGCTGCAGCTTTATTTCCACACCAACAACAAAAGGAGCAATCTACTGTAGTTTTTGCTAACTAAACTAATGAATAATAATGCAGATATAAAAGAAATCCAGAGCTGTGTCTTAATTAAATATATCTGCTTGAAGGCAAATTTTGTCGAGCCGACAAACATTTCGCTCCTCGTTGAATGCAGAGATCAGTCGCGTCGGGAAAGTGTTAATTAACGAGAGACGAACCTTCCCGTCTTTTGTGCCGTACGCAGGCATAACTCCGGCCGCAGTCGCTCACACACCCACACACCGAGCCCCATTAGCCGCCGCCCTTATGTGGGGATCACTGTTTGTTGGTGAGCCGTTGCACCACTACTGTTTTTTTTCTTCTTTGTTTTTTTTTTCCCCCCAGTGAAGTAGAAACAGAATGAAAAGACGAGGGGGCACGAAACAATTTGCTTCATTTGGAGCAGCTCCAACTCAGCAGGTGAGAGGAAGCAGGGGGAGGAATTGTCTTTTCTGTTTTTATGTTCGCCTCTTCTCGTTGTGTGTTTGAACAGCAGGTCGAGGTCTTAATTCACTTGCCTCAGCTGCCTCCGTTTGTTGGTTTGGGTTAGGAAGACATGAGGAAATCTGCCCTCCAACCTCCCCACCCCCTTCCTTTCCGCCAGGACCCCGCCACCACAAACCAGCTCCTAATTATCTCTGAATAGCAATTTTATTGAACCCTAATTTGTGGTAATGAACTGTGATAGGTGGCAAGGCAGAGTAAAGAAAAGGGAAAACTTGAATACGGTCTCACACTCTGGCCCTCAGCTCGTGGTGATAATCACCGTTATTGTTCACGCTTGACCCTGGCTGACCAGATGAGACGTTCACGTGACATTCAGCTGGGGTTTGCTTACATAAAAACAAAAAGAAGTGGAGGCATCGGCCGTAGGACCCACAAACAGGGAAATGACATATTCCCCCAACAGTAAACAATATGCCATGTATCATTTTTGATATATTTGAAGGCATTTCAGAAACATCAGATACCTGTATCCAGTGGCAACAAATATTTTACATATTCTCTGTAAACCCCCCCCAAAATAGTAGGCTTTTTCTTTATGCACATTTTGAATTACCGCATTAGAAAGCTTGATGGAAACGGTAACATTCTAAATGACTTTCTCAATTTTGACAAAATATTTCCTGAAAAATAGAGTTATTGCTCTAAAGTAGAGACGGAAACACTTCAGTCAGATAAGTTCTGATTTAGTGAATACTCCCATCCACTGGCGGATCGGCGCCTCACCAGATCATCAAACTCTGGAAAATGTCTAAGTTTAAACCTCCAGCTCGAGAGGGAGGACAGGTTCCATTTTTCTGAGCTAGTTAGCAACGTCTACTTCCTGTTTTCTACAGCCATACGTAGCATCAACATATGAAATTACACACTGATTAGCCTCAAAACCAGTAGATGGAAACAAAAAATTTTTTTTGGGTGACATTTTAAAAGTTCACTTAAAAGTCGCATGACGGTTGGATAGAAACATAATTACAGTTTGGGCCATGCAATTGCCAACTCTTGGCTGGTACATAGCAACCATCGACCTTAATGATACAGTCTAAAGTTTGTCTAATTTTTAATAAAATAAATACATAATGATGAAGTTCACTTTGAGATGCTATGTTTTACACACACCAGGTCACAGATTTCCAACATAAAGTCAATACTGTGACTAAATGTCTCTTTTGGGAAGTCACCATTAATTCTTAACTCCACGGCATTTTTATAGCCAGGAATGTTTTATTGAGTTGGACAATCGTTTCTGTTGCATGGCTTCAGAAATAGTCATCGTTGACATTTTTTTTTAACCCAAGGATTTCAGCGCCACTTGGAAATAGATTCTGACCAACTTCTTCATCCTCATGAATAAAGCAGAAACTGTGTCTCTGGACTATTAATAAGAAATTAGCATCTCCCTCAAATATAATCAAGAGGTTATGATTATCTTAACTTAACCAAACAACGACTGAAAGCCATATTAACTAGCAATTGAACACAAAGCGTGTCTTAAAATAGAATATCTAAGTGTGAAAAAAGTGTCTAGTCCAACACACAAAAAAATATCCAAATAGAAAAAAGGAATTTGAAAAATTATTTTCTCGGAATCAACTCAAAATAATTTGGTATCCTAAGGTAACTACAGGTGTGTAAAGAGGAAGGTGACTATATGTTGACTGAAATGAAGGGAGAAGCTTAACTTTGAAACTGGGAAAAGCAATTGCTCAAAGTGAACATCGGAATCAAAAGTTCACTTCATTTCAACAAATTTGAAATGAAATGTAGGGAAAATATCCGTCATCAAAGACGGAGAAGCACTTTTTATTCACGCTAAATCTGATCAAAATGTTCAGGTGGAAGTTAATCAAGAGAACATAATTCAGATGAAAAGATGTGGACAGTTTTGTCATCTGTACTAATAAAATGGGGATGACGATCAGCATTTTACCCCAACAAGTGGCATAGGGATCTAAATGTACCAGATCTAAACTGTAAACCAAATTAACAATCTAAAGCAAGAAGTCTTTAAAGTAAAAAGAAGTAAAGTGGTGGATCCAACAGAATCCCTATCGACAAAACGTTCTACTCAATACCTGGTAAAAATAATTTTTAAGTAAGAGACGGTAACCAAAGTGCAGAAAGTGCTGATTCCAACAGAAAAATACTCGATGTCCAGGAATAAAAGGTGATCACTTACCTGAAAAGGTTACATTGGCTCTAAATCTGAATTTATGTAGCTTTATAAGGTAAGAACTGCTGTAAGTTCTGAATTGAATGGAAAAACACTTAAAATACTTTAAACATTTATTTTAAAAAGTGAGGAATTAATGCTGAGTTCAATTAAATTATTGAAGTTTCTAAATGTATGTACAAGCGTCAACCAAATGAATTACTTCTAGAATTTTAAAAAATTCAAGAAACAATCGATATTTACTTCGAAGCCATTCAATTTAGGTTTCTAAACTTGCCAAGAAGAAGGCAAAATGCTAAATCCAACAGTTCTTTTATTGGACTTCACTCATTTATCTTAACGGTCGCAAAGATTTTCACCAGGCCTACATTTTTCAGAAACCTTGAAAAACACAGGAAATGGCATTATGAATAAATCTCATAAGTTTGTAAAGTTTTTAAAATGACGCAGCCAAACTCTGGGTATTTTCATATCATTTAAAGGGACCTGAATCAGATTTTGAGCAGGAATATAAATCAGGAGTTTGACTGCAGCCAGTTACATACTGTATGTCTAAATAAAAAAGAAACCAAAAAAAAAACTTGACCTTTTAACTGGCTAAAATCATAGCAAAAAACAAAAGAGATATGTAACCAATCTCAAAGGACATCATCTTGGCTACGATTTCTGAAAGCAGAGTACAACCTGAATGCAATTGTGGCTTAACGAATGACGTATAAACGGTCAAAATAATTTCAAGTCCAGCTTTGTTTCATTTTCCAGCCACTCAGAGTGGACAAAGCCCCACACAGCCGAATGATTGGAAAGGATCTGCAGCCTGTATGTGGTCCTACTAGCACTGTTTGCTCTGGGCTTCCTGTCTGTGGGCTTACATTACAATGTGTAGATTTAGAGATTGGGGAACTAAAGTCGCCAGGCTTTCAGCTGGATAAGGTTTTCCTCCGCCGTGCCTCCCTCCCTCCCTCTTCCTCCTCTTCCTCCAGCCCCTCTGTCTGTCACACTGTCGTCCAATACCAGATGGTAGGCGTTCAACACGGAGACCTAAGCTAAAATACCTGATTACAATTCACCAATACAATTCAAATATCATGGGCAGGCTTAAGGGTAATTCCTCTGTAACAATATCATTTATTTCCCCCCCTGTTTCCTTTATCCTTGTTTTACCAGGAGAGGAGGCAGCAAAGCCCTTCCTCAAACAGATAAAAAAAGAGGATAACCTATTTTCTTCTGGATCCTTCTTCTGATCCTGGAAGTTAAAAAAAAAAAAAACACCCCCAAAAATTCTATAGCGCTCTTCTCTTCAACTCAATTTTAAAGAAATGAAACTAATTAAGACGGAAAAATATTTATAGGATGCGAACCTCGCCCTCGCTGACATTTTGGAGCCACGACAATAATGAATGAAAATTTTATTCCGACTTCATCTTTATGCGGTTAATTCATATTCGACGAATATATTCAACTCCAGAGGAGTCATACATATACATTGTAGTCTTGTAAATGCATGAAGTACCATAATAATTAAGCCTCACATTAGTCATGACACACTGAAGGAAACCCCTGGGCATTTTGCCTTTTATTGAGATAATACATTTTATTATCATGTAATAATGTTATTGAATATTCTGATAAACCCCCAGATCAACATGCCAACTAGAGGAACATTTACATTTTAAGGATGTTTTATTCAATAGTAAAAGGTTTTGTTTGTCAGGCTAAAGATCACAAAATAAGTTGTTTCATAAGCTGTCTTGAATATTAAAAATTAAGATTATATTTTTGTTTGCTCGTGTGTTTTAATTGATGGGCTACTACATTATTCAAAATCGAGCACATTAGGATTTTTTTTTTTCTTCTTACTTTGCAGCTGTACAGACCCAACATTCATTGCAGTTGCTACATTATCTGAGGAAAGAAGTGGGAAATTTGAAATTTATACAATTTCTAGATTCTTGTTGTGATTTTACAGCTTATTTAAAATGAGTGTGTCCTTGAATTCAGGTTGGCTGCGACATTATTTGTTGCATCTTCAACAAATAAGATACAACATTTTGTATCTTCTTATTCGATAATAAGATACAAAATGTATCTTTTGTTTTTGGCTCGCAATGATATTTGAATTTAATACAAGTGCAGTAAAGATGGATGTTACACAAACTTCATCAAAGTTTAATGTAAATACTTAAATATGCTTTTTTTATACCAGTTCTTAAAATGAATTATGTGCTAATAAAAAAAAAAGCTAAAATTAAACATATTTTAAGTTGTTGTGATCATATATTTTTATTAAGAACTGTCACTGTCTGGAGTTTTGCGTTTTGTAAAACATGACGTAAATAAAACGTGAACTATAATCGTTTGCGTCTTCGGTGCTAAAACTCTGTCCGACAGTCAGAGCGTCGCTGTTTTCACTTCTCCTGACCCCAAAGTGACTGTTTTCAAGTTAGTTTTGTGTTGTTTTTTTTTTTCTCCGGCTGGTTTTCGAAAATGTTTTAAGGCTCGCAGAACTCTCCCAGAGGAACGTAAACGCCTTCAACCAAACACGAAGCCCGCCCCTCCAAAACGTGGAGCTCCGCTCTCTCTTTTTCCCTCCACGGTGCGCTCCGGCTGTTTTCAGGCGAGTGTTATTCTTTCATGGCCAGAGTGTGTGTGTGTGTGTGTGTGTTTTTTTCTCTCTGAGTGTGATCTCTGGTGTGGGCAGAGGTGCGTCTTAGCCGCCCACACCGTTGGCACTCCTGCCCAAGTAGCACCCATAACACCGAACCATTAGTGGCGTGGCAGTCTACCCACATCTCAGCCACCTTCATTAGTCATTCAGCTCCTTATTTTTGTTTGGTTTCCCCTCTGGCTCCTAATTAATGCTTAATCGAAACTGCTGAACTGAGCTGGTAGAAAATTCATGAATATTAAAATCGACCCTGACGTTTTTTCTCACTTTCCTCGTTTTTTTTTTTTTCCCCTTTTTTTTTTTTCTTCCTCTTTTCGTCTTTGGGTTGTCAACGTTGGTAGCCAGGCGCCATTAATTTCTGTTGCTGTCAGAGATTTAAAGCATCACACTTATCACCACTGTAACAGTGATGAAGGATATGAGGCGGCGCAGTTGTTTGGCCAATTTAGCATGAGTGGAGTTTTTATTGTTTTTATTTATTTTATTTTTTTTTATTTTATTTGAATTTTCACACCATTTGAATCAGGTGAGGAGAAAAAATGCAGAAAGTCGAACCACTTAATCCAGTTTGGATACATTTTAAGGCAATAGATATTGCTCATTAATATCGCCGGAAAATCAATTTTTATTGATCCGTGCTGGTTGAAAGCAAACCCCAGATATGTTTTTATATGTTTGGAAGTGCCGGCTCAGCTTTCTCTTCAATCCCATCAAATGTTGTTTTCTGAGCTGATCAAGTTTCAAAAATTTTCCAAGGCCGTTTTTGCCAGAAGATTAAACAATTTCTAAGAAGCAGATATGCGATGCTATAATGGTGGAAAACGATGTTTTGTTGTTTGTTTTTTTATTTTATTTTATTTTATTTTTTTACAAAAGTTGCAATAGAGACATTGTTCTTTAGTTGCTTGAAAGTCAAATGTAGAGATTGGATTTTTGTTCAAAAATGTTAAGTCAAACGTACAAATTAAAAACACATATTGCCCAATATTAAGCAATTCCTGCGTCTTCTCGGAGATCACTTCTAAACGAGTTATCTAGTCACTCCTAATGGGATGTGATTATTAATATTTCCTCTGAGGATTCTCCGTCAACTCTCTTCAAAGTTTGTGCAGGAAACCGATTAAAGATATTCACCGACCTCGCCTTCTTACCATATTTTAGTTACAAAATCTGCATCTGGAATTAATTTTTCTGACTTTTCTATGTTGTTGTTGTTGTTTCCTTTCAAGGCCTAGCACAAGCTGTACTTATATAATAATGTGATTGTGGAGAAGGCTTCCCGCAACAGCACAATCATGTCGCTCTTTGTAAAGAAATAAACAGATGTCCGTGTTTATTCTGACTAAATTGATGGTGGCATCGCAGGCGAACCAAATTGAAATCTTCGTGACAATTTCTCTGAAGTTGCTCAAATACAATTTGACTTCTGACAAGGGGGGAATGCAATTTCTAAAAACAAGAACATGCCATCAGTGGAGGCCGGCATTTGCATAATGAGGATACTTCCATTTCTCCCGGCGACGTTTTTGACAGCCTCTAACTAAAAAGCCGTTGTTGGAGAGGAGTGAGAAACGTCGATACGAATAATCCAGAAGAGGCGGTAAGAGCGGGAGATCGGGGCAGCGGCCGGATCCATCAAACGAAACAAATGCAGTTTGGCAAATTTAAAGCAAAAACAAGTGATGCTAGGTGACCCTGGCAGGAGAGCAACTGAAGGGGGCTTGTGCCCTGAGCTACGGCCGTGACTTTGACTGCGCCGCGGTGGAGTTAGACCGCAGGAAAAACTCCGGCGCTTCTTCTGATTGGTTGACAAATATGACTGAGCTGACACTAATTCCATGTAGCTCTTTTGCTCTAATTGTTGATTCAATTTGCTAATGACTAATTTGATTTAAGTGGCAGGCACATCTCCATGTAAGCAGGACATGGAGAGAAGGAACAGGAAAAAATGGACTGGAGGTGGCGTGATGGCTTGTCACGGAAAGGCTGCTCGCCAATGAATATTCCATGAGAGTTCACACTTAATTGTTTCTGATTTGTTTATTTTTTTATCTTTTTTTTTTCAATATAGTGCTTTAGCGCGCACTCCATCAGTCCTGGTGTTGACACCCCGTGTATCACCCCACCCTTTCCCCCTCTGCACCATCCCCCCACGCTTTCACAAGTGGTGCTCAGATGTCCATCAAACGCAGCAATGAAGGATCACTATAAGTTGTTTGAGCCTGTCAACAAAAGCACTCCAACACTTTGGTCCCCTTCATGTTTTCCCTTGTTGAGCCCGCTGGAGATCTCTGATGTGAAGGACTGGATGAATTTCTAAACAGACATCCGGGGGCCCCCGTCGAGAGCCGCTACCTGTTGCCAATGCAAATCTGCTCCTAAGATCCCGAGGAAGCGCATTGTTCCACCACCGAGCGTTGGAGTCCACTTGCAAAGTTGTTTGCCTGTGGGAGAGGACGCGTTTCTCGAGAAACAAAACAAAACAAACAAAAAAAAAAAATCCCGAGCGTGACCTCTCAGTTGAGTTTGAGGGGCCGACGACGGCGGTTCAAAGTCGCTCCGGTTTTTCCGACGGCGCAGAAGGAAATGAGAGAAAAACCAGTTCAAGCTGATCTAAAATGTGCAGCAGTGGAGATTTCACCATGAGTAGAGCATGAAGGGTACTCACCCACATGAAAGCCACCAGAGACAACCTCAAACCGAGCTCTTGCTTACTGGAAGCATATTGGCGTCCATCCGTTTGTCTTTTGTAGCGGCTCCAAGCCTGTCGAGAGTATGTTTCCTTTTTCTCTTAGCCCACTTTGCCTCTCCCGTTGTGTAGGGGAACGTTTTGTTTTACCCTTGTACTGGACAGACTTGTAAAGACGCAAGTCTCAATCCTTTTATGCCTTTTATCCACTCCCTTGACGAGTCTTTCTCACTGCATGACTTGCAAATCATGCTGTGATACTGAATGGGATTGACATTCTCAGATGTAAATACATAGAATACTTCTCATTTTGTAATGGGCGATGGAAGGGAAGCCTAATTGTTGTATAATGATATTTTTTTCCCCCCTCTCATAACTGTCTGGGCCAAAAATGAGTTGCATTGGAAATTATGCATAAATACAACCATGTATTTATGTATTAATTCAACTGTGTGGATACTTGTTTAGCATTACTACGTAGACTAATTTATTCATTTATACATTGTATCAGAGTGGTATGGAGAGCTCAACCCAAATTTCGAACGGAAAAAAATGGCAATTATTTTAGTTCGAACACTAATGAAAATTTTTAGATTTACTTTTAAAAACAGTCATTTTAGTGCGTTGTGGGACAGCTTTTAGTATCAATACATAAACATGAGTCTCGCATTTCCACTAATGTTGGTGGAAACAAGTCATAGCCACATTTTAATTTTCTTCTTACTTCTATTTCTACTTTTAGATTAGATTAAGCCCAAAGCAAACTGCCAGTTTGAGATAATTTCCCTGCTTTTACAGGATAAACATGATTACCCCGTCTCTGCTTTTCGGCAGTGCTGCAGAAAAACTGGTCAAAAGCGACTGGTCAGTTTCCAGAAACACTGATGAAGAGTTTAGATTTGGTGAGTTTCTGTTTCATACTTTAGCGAGAGAGAATCTCTAGTAAAACGGACATTTTTAATTGTTTAAAGTTTGCGTTGCACATTAAAATATTACACAGACTTTTTATTTGGAGTTTCCGCAAACTGAGCAAAAACAACCAGTCGGTTTCCGGAAGCCACCATGTCAACTTTGTGTATTGGTATTTATCAGTTCCTAGAAACACAAATCCAAACTTGAATTTGAGTGATTATTGTTCCTCCTTTATGTTGCTTTTATTTGTTTTGAGAGTAAACCCAAAGAGTGTTGGGAGTTGAGGAAGGTCGTTGGAGGTCGTTGAGGTTTTCGTGGCATGCGCTGGCGCAGCCTTTGTCGTTCAGGACGTGACGTCATGCCTCTCATTTGAAAAGATTATCCAGTTTTTCGGGGATAGAGAGTGTCTGTGGGGAAAATAAATAACGCCCATCAATAAATTCGGAGTGGCTCAATGCATACTTACTTTAGCTCATCAGATTTTACCTTATGCAGTGGCGCTCATACTGATTTGTACAAGAGCAGAAAACTGGGAATTAATGCCCAGAAGCACCACTTTAAGCTTTGAACAACTTCTAGTTTGTCTTGTTTTGTTTTTTACTTCCAGAAGTAAAATTGATGAGAGTCCATTTTACTCTCATGGAAACAACCATGGAGAAGGGATTTTTTTTTTTCAGTCTGGCTCGAAAGAGACGACAAAAAGAGGTGAATAATTTTAACACAAAGATTCAAACATTTATTTTTAAGTGTTTGTTCTCTTTCTTTAAACTTTTAAAATAGCATGACTAAAGTTAAAGTCAACTTCATGTGTTGTTCATTAGGAACTCAGCAAAGTTTTATTTATTCTTTTTTTTCCCCACAAGTGTCACAAGTAACTTCAGGGAAAGAGCATGTGCCATTGGAAACCTCAACTTCCCTCAGCTTATTTAGTCTTTTTTTTTTTCTTTTGCATCATAATAACCAAAGAAAAGAGTTTGTTTTGAGGAGTTTACATTTCTGCTGCAAGTCATGAGCTCATATCAGTTTTTTTTTTTACCAGAGTCAGTCTTCCAGTTCCCTGGTTTCTGTTTTGTCTTTATAAGTTTTGGATCAGAGTGAAACCACACAGATTTCTCTGTTTGTCGCATCAGGAGCTTCACAGCCGGCAGCAGGTGAATTCTTTTGGATGAGCATAAACCTAAAGCAGAGAGACAAATAATCACTTTTCAAAGATCCAAAACCATTCCTGTTTTTACTCCTACTCATCTTTTTACATCAAGTTAACCAGAAATGGTGTAACAGTTTATATCGTAATAAAGTAGAAACATTAACTGCTCATCTCTGCTTTTTAGGAGTTACTGAAAACTGCTTCTGGACATTTGGTTCATTTGTGTCAGTAGTTTTTTTCTTTTGCGAATGTGGGTTTTTCAGTTTTTAAAAGTTTAAGAAGTTTATACTGCTTGTATTTGTGGAGTTTCACGGAGAAAGCTAACTTCTGCATCTTCCCATATGTTTTTTTTTTCTTTCTTTTCTCTGATTTTACTTGTAGCTTGGGTTAAAGCCAACACCGACGGTTTCAGGGATTATTTTCACCGTCCAAGAAGACTGCGTGGTCACCAGAGACTTGTCAAAAGTGTTAAACTTTAACAAAAACATTTAAGGAAACATACTTTTTTGTTTCCTTAACTGTTTTTACCAAGTGTGTGACTTTTTCCTAACTTTTGAATGAGATTAAATCGGAAGAGAAGCGACAAGACGTGGAAGTTTACTGGAGTTGCTGGAAACTGGGTAGAAAAAATGAACTCACGGAAGGAAACTTAACTTCAGCTTCATCTGTGTACATTTTTTTTTCTCCATCTTTTTAACTTCGGGAACTCCGAGAAGAGTGACGGGTTTGTGTTTTTTTGTTTTTTTTTTTGGCGCTTTTATATTAGTATTGATAAATAAACATTATTTAAAACATCTGTCAGGCCTGGTTAAATATCTTCGGCGTGGTTCAGTGGCTTCACCGACCCACGGCATCGAATATTTAATTATCGCACTAACTGCATAATGAAAAAGTCAATTTCCACACCGGCGCCCCCTGTGCGCAGAAGACAATTGCAATTCTAATATCTGCATCTGAAATCTTCCTGGTTCCCCCTCCGCCCCGTATCCCCCTCTCCTCCCCGCGTCCCGTCTCGATGCCTCGCAGGGCTGCGAAGTCTCCCGCATTACCATAGCCCTCTTCCTGACTTAAGTCTGCGGCTCGTACTTGCTTGTCGTGGCTAATTACGTGTTTAACCCTGTGCTGGGGAGCTTGTTTTACATTCAAATTTATGGGGACCTCGCTGATCTGTAGAATGAGCCGGGAACATGACGGCGTCGTCTTCTGGTAATTGATTATCCTCTTAGAAAAAAAGCCGCGGCTTCCAGAGGAGCGCCATATTGAAGTTATTGACCTTTGATCTGTGGCGTGTTGAAATATTAATTCTTGGGGGGGGGGTCACAGGTGGATGGCAGCTCACGCTTTTAAAACAATATCAGATTACAGTGTTGAGTTTTTTTTTGTATCGTGTCCACAGCATTAGTGTTATTAGTTGTTTATTCTCCAAGTTATTTGCATTTTTATTACGGGAAAATGGAAGTTTTTTTTTTTTTTTCCTCCCCCCCCCCGTAACGTCCCGATGCCGCAGCAATAATTTCCCGATCTGGTTGCTTGTGCGGAATAAATAATTGCGCATATGTTGTCAATATTTACATTTCCACTGTTTAATTTAATTCTAATGGAAGTCCCTGGGCGATAGCAGCAGCAGCAGCTAATAGAAGAGGAATGATTAAAGCCTTCTCCGTAATAAACCAACTTGCTCCACTGTAATCTAATGTAGCATATCAGTGTTTACAGACTACAGTGACTTTGATCGCTTTCATTGTCAAATTAATTTCTTAATGCGCTTTTTCTGCTGCAGTTTTTGAATTGAAAACAGAGTGTGTGTGCGTGTGTGTGTGTGTGTTTTGGTGTTTTGTTCCACAGCCCTGTAGTCGCCATCACGCCCTCCTCGTAGGCACAGTGGCTCATTGTTGCTGTAAGCGGCGTGTGTTTGTGTGTGTTTGGCACGCAGTACCAGGCCGGGTCAAAGCAGCTTAGTTCCGATCTGCTGGGTGACCTGCCGCGCCACGCCGGCCCCACTGACCCGCATGATTTCATTAGAGCGAGGTGAGATGTCGGGTCTCTGTCACACACACGCAAGCAAGCAAGCAGGCGCTCTTCTACCTTTTAAGAAACACACACACACAAATCAAACTGTTCCTGTCCAAAAACGAGAATTAAATGTTACAATCTAACATGGTTCCTTTGACTGGACACGTCTGGAGAGCAAAGGAAAGAGATGGAAAAAATATTTGACTTTTCCAGACTTTACTTCTCTTCTATTAAAAACAAACGCTTATTAACGCTTAACCCATGAATTAGTTTTATATTGACTTATATTACATGTACATGCTTTGTTTTGATTTACAAGGTCTTACAGTAATTTTAACATTTTGTCCAGCAGCGTTTTACTTTTTCACCTGCGGTCTCAATTTTAGTCCATTTTTGATCTATAGTCAACTTACAAATTTCAGACAAGAAATTTAACTCAAGTTTTTACCAAATAATGCATTAAAATGGCCACTTTTTAATAACTTACAAACAAAATCAAAACTAAATATGCTTTAGGAATCTGCATATCTGAGTCCGTTCCTTAATTGAATTTTAAAAGTTAGCCGGTCTAAGTTTCTTGTGAAGCTACAAAAGCAGCAACAGGCTGTCTATGTAGTTATTTGTATTTAAGTACTTACATTTATACAATCCTATTGTTTTTTTTTATTGCAGAAAAAAAAAATGGTAAGGAATATCATTAGATTTAATCTTATGTGGGAAAACAAAAATGTTCATTTAAAATGGAATTTGCCTAAAAAGTTAAAAGAAAACCCCCCGAAAACAAGATTAGTCATGTTGGAATTATTTTAATCTTAATGTGTTGGAATAAACTTTATTGTTCATTCAAGTTTTAAATGTATAAGCTGAAAAAAAGAAAATGCTGGTTGCATCTATGAAACACATGCAGTATTTCTGACCGTGGCTCCATAAACAGAAAAAAAGCATTCAAATGCAATCTGCTTAAAAAAAAATATATATATATATATATATATATAAAAAAAATCATTAGTGATTTGATTCTCATTTAACAGAACCAATGACAACATATTGATCCTACCAGCAAGTTAGCTCCTCATTACCATGCTGGAGCAGAAGCAGATTTATTCTGCTGAGCTGAACGTCGGTGAGCGGCCGCATGTGGAGGAATCTGTACGGCGAGCGGTCACTAGATGGCGATCTAGGTTAAAGCAGAGGAAATCTGCCGCTGGATGCCGAGGCTTCCTCCTCACTGCTGTCCGAACACCAACAACACGGAAAGATGCACAACGTGAAGGACTCCTTATTACATCTGAGAGCTTCTTTAATGTATCATCACGAGAGAGGCTGGGAATGTCTCATTTTCTAAAGTTGGTTTGTTTTTCCGCACTTGTTAAATATTTGTTTTTGATTCAAATGAAAAGCTGAGCAGAATAAACCCAAACTAAATGAAGGTTAATTATCAGAAATGATCTGGTGAATAGAGTTGTGTGGTTTTGGGTTAAGAGTATGTTCAGGTTGGATGCAACTGAAACAATTCAAAATATGAAGTTTAAAAAAAGCAATAAAGGTTTTTTAAAAGTTTTATTTTGAAAAATCGCTACAATTTTGTCGAGTTAAAGCTTTAAAATCTTTTTAATGAGTCACCTAGAAGAACCCCTACCCAACCTGTTGCTGAGCACTGCTGGTCATCTGGCTGAACGGAGGCTGCTGCTCTCACAAGACAGAGAAATTTGGTGATTTCTGGTCATGGAAAACATGATTACGATTGTTACAAATGTTACATTAATAAATGAGATATTAAAATGTTATGTGCTGATTAAAATGTATAAATAAATTTGTAGTTTAAGAAGGTAAAGTAACTTGAAGAATTAAGTAGTAAGTCTTAAATAAACTAAGTTGGATTATAAAATCAAACATACATTCTCAAAATTAAAAACATCAAAACAGACATAAGAGACATTCACTTTTGTAGCAGGATCATTTCTCTCCAACTTGTAAATATCACGTCTGCTTTGTCAGATTTTATTTTATTTTTCATTTATTGTTTCTGACCAAAAGCAATGAAATCAGACATCAGAGACACTAAATGTACTAAACCAGATCCGTGTCACCGCTTTATTAATCTTATATAACAACCAAGAATGGATATTTCTGTCATTAAGCACAGCAATTATTTTTCATTTTCCTTAAAGTTGCCTCATATAAATAAAAATTCACAAAACTACTTTGCATGAATAAGTTGTCCACCTAAAGCGGTGGTATGATAAATAAAACACACTTTTGTTTAACTCTTGACTTATGAGGATATAATTTGAAACATCTCTTCTTTACCTGGTTATATATTCATAAGTAAAGGTGATGGTCAGCGCGGTTAGTTGAGTTTTGGGAAGCAACTGTTGCTACAAATCAATCTGGGAAGAGTTGTACGGCCATTTCCAAACTCCTTGAATTTGGACATCCAATAGTGAAAATAATTCATGCTGCCACTGAAGAAGAATGGCTTATTTGGCCAAAGGAGAGATTTTCTTCTTTTGACATAGATTTGCTGAGTTGCATCTGAGTGAAGATTTCTACAACATGCAGCAGAAGATCTACAGCAGATAGTCTGCTGAAGATACTCAATGTTGCAGTGGTCTAGTCCAGGTCCAATCCTCAGTCTCTGTGAAAACTCTTGTCCTTACTGTTGATTTTAATTGTTTTATGTTGTAATAGTGGGCTTTATGTTGATATGTCAACATTAGCCCACTTGTTTTGACCTGTTGTTCCTGTTGTTCATCGCCTCTTGTGTTTCAGAGATTTTAAAAACATTCCCGCTTTCTCTAGGGTTGAAAATTTTATAATAAGCAGACAATAATAATATTTTTTTTAAAGTTAACATTTTGAGTATTGCTGGAGAATCTAAATGAAGAAGCATCCCCAGATTCAGAGGCAACATTTAGAGCAAATATAAAGCATGCATGGTGACCTTAAAACAAATCTAATGGTTTGAAAACAATTTCTTCAACATTTTAAAGTGTTTTTTTTCCCCCAGTCATGTAATGTAATTTGGCTTAAACCAAGCAGTTAATAAAGTGTCGTTGCCGAGTTTGGAATTGGTTTTTGCTCAAACGTTGTCCTGGTGAGATTCCAGAACAAACGGGCTGAATCAGAGGCGAAAGGAAAATAATAGGAGGAAGACTATGTTTAAGGTCGCCCATCAAAGCACTTTCATTTGCATAAACCTGCATGCAAGCTTCATTACAGTCCACACATGCATACATCCTGCCACCGGTGCCGCTCATCACTTCTGCCTCCGCCTCTTTCCAATCTCCCTCGCCTTCTTTACATCAACTTTTTTTTTTTCATCCTTTTTCTTGTATTTTGTCCTGCTCTCTGCCTATGCAAGTTGTCATTCTCTCACCATAATAGCGCTCGCGTGCCTTCATGTTGCCGGTTGTTTGCTTGAAACGTAATCTGCAGATGTAACAGAGGACGAAATTGAGTCTAACAAATGGCTTGAAAGGCTCACGCGGCATATCGAGCTCAGGCCCAACAAAGGCAGAACAAAACGCCCGTCTTTGCTTCCTCCCCTCTGCTTCTGAAGTTGATATTTTCAACAGAATGGCTCCGAGGCTGACGCTCTCCGAATAAAGGAGTCGTTGTGTTGTGGGCTGTCATTTTGACTTGAATGGAGGAAAGTTGAGGCCCGTTTGTTTGCCCTAGCTGTTGAGGAGAAATTGGTTTGTTTGATTAACATTTAGCTTGTGAATGTCAGCTTCAAGATGAAAAGTATCTATCTATCTATCTATCTATCTATCTATCTATCTATCTATCTATCTATCTATCTATCTATCTATCTATCTATCTATCTATCTATCTATCTATCTATCTATCTATCTATCTATCTATCTATCTATCTATCTATCTATCTATCTATCTATCTCAATGTCAAATCAAGCCAAGTTTGTTTAGTCTTTGTCTAATTATGCCGCCTCAAACTTGAACTTGTGACTAAACCCAGTTCCCCTGTTTCCGATTATCTGCTCCTTTACTGGACTGGTTCTGGTCCGACCTAGAGAACAGTGACTTCTCAGACAGAAGTTACATATGGGGTACCCCAAGGTTCAGTCCTGGGAACTCTGATGTTTAATATCTACATACTCTCTCTAGCTCAATTTCCAACAAGAGATAAGATTAGCTACCATATCTATGCAGATGATACACAGTTCTACGTTACAATTGCTATGTTGCCATCTAACTGCCATGCGAATGTTGAGTGAACTTTTAAAACATCCGGAAAAAGAAAATGTGAATTGGGCATGTTCCCATCTACTGTTTTGAAGTGAATTAACCAGACTGTGCAAAGCGTAATTTCATCAAATGTTGACGTTATGCACAGCTGTAAAAAATGGGATCACACATCTCAGAAAAATGGAGAGAGGTTTTTGGGACCATTGTAATTGTTCTGTCATATCAACTACTACTGGCGATGTTGCATGCTATCCAGAGACGTAGGGAAAGAAATGCAATTCTAACAGCATAAACAAATGATCGCTTATGTGGCAACATTCGCTATGTCGGAACCTGTTCAGCAAATGTTTAGCGTATTAACTCTTTCTCAGAAAAACCAAAAGCCACCTCAAGCGAATATAACATGTTTCTGAAAACTTTTTTAAATGAAATACTTCAAAATGTGCCAAAAATGTCACTAAACAGTTATTTGCAACAGATAAATGCCATAGCATTTCTCTAGCTTAACAGAAACAAAACTGAAGTTTTTATCCTTGGACTCAAAGAGGAACAATCTAGAATCAGCACACAGCTTCAGTCATTACAGTTGGAAACTAGAGATCTGGCAGAAATCTGGGAACCTTCAGAGTCACACAAAGACAGTTACAAAGTCGGCCTTCTATCACCTGAAGAACATTTCCAGGATTAGAGGACTTGTGTCTCAGCAAGACCTAGAGAAACTCATCCATGCATTTATCTTTAGTCGCATTGATTACTGCAACAGCGTCTTCACAGGTGATGTAGTATAAAACTCCCAGGCCTCTATGGTCTTCTGGTTCTGCTCTGCATCCAGAACCAGAACCAAACATGGAGAAGCAGCATTCAGCTTCTATGCACCACAAATCTGGAACAAACTCCCAGAAAACTGCAAAACAGCCGAAATACTGAGTTCCTCACCTTTTAAGTCATTAACCTTTGATTAATAACTGGAACATCACAACAGTGACATAAACTGTTGTCTGTCTTTTAACCCGTCATCGTTTTCTCTTACTTTGTCACTGCAATGTAATGGTTTTTTTTTTTTTTTTTTTTGCTGAAAATGTGAAATTCTAATAAAATCACATTTCCAACTGTGAGGTCCAAATTGCTGACAATGGCCAAGCAGCCTTCCTGAACTGATGAGCACAAAAGTTGCAGAAACAATCTAAGGTCATTGCTGATGTCTTCTTGTTTTTGGCATCATGCTGCAAAGCAGGAAATTGCCAGATCTCAATATAATGATGATTAGTGAATCAGTGCATTTGACCAACAATTGGCTGCTGATTCTTCTTAAATTGAGGCAGCATATTAGTTTTTTCCCCACATCGGCTTTGTTTTGGTGCAAATAATATTGACAGACCTCAATATGTTGTTTGTTGCTTAGGGAACAGTTCAAATAATGTTTGAGTCGAGTGAAAATAGAAAATTGGTTACGCTGTGATTTTTAAAAGCCTGGAGTTGAGAGAGGGTTCACTTTCTACAATGACTGAATGTGTGTGATGTATCTGAAAGGAGCGCTGTGATTATAGTTAATAATCCATGACCCACACATTACTAGACATTACTAGACAATGGCTGTGTGTGTGTCAGTGTTGGAGGAAGCAGCCCACCTATAGGCTCTGCTGCAGCAGGTGTGGCCTCTAATCTGCACTGGTATAATGTTGTGTTTGAAACCTCCAAATTGGCTCCCAGTTCACCAAAAATGCCATTACGCCTGCTTTAGAGAGCGGCCCCAGCAGGGCAGCAGCTAGCTTCAATCAGCTGTAATCCACAATGTGGGTGAAAAATCAATCACCTATAGACTGAAACAGATACATATTTTCATCTATGAACTCATGAAACTTTGACATTAGATACATTTTCTGGGATTTTGCCATCAGCTTGGCTAACTATTGTAGAAACAGTGAAAAAAATCATTTGAACAAAACTGAGTAGGTGGAAGGAAAACAAAAATATTATACTCAAATGGGTTAGTATAATAAAGTATACTAAAATAATAATTTAATATTAAATTCAGTGTCATGAAAATGACTGTATGAAATAAAATTTTAAAAAAATGTTCAAAATATATATTTTTTTTACCATCCCGGTTGTCGACACCGAACTGTAACCGTCAACCCAGGAGATAACTCGGCAACTCAACGTGGTAGAAAGTCTCCCAAGCTGGGATAAAAACGGAGATAAAAATTATACTCGGTTATTCTGACACATTGATTACACTTTACAACCCGTTTAATTTACAACAAAGAAACTTTGCGGGTAAAAAAAGCAAAAGCAAAATGTACACCTGATATATAGTACAGACAAATCCAGTCATATAGACATATTTCACTTGCATGCAATCTGAAATATTGCATGCAATATTTCAGATTGCTTTGATCCTATTTACAATACAAAGCTAATTGGTAAAATGTTTTCTATGTCAGGAAACGCAGCTGATTGTATTGCATCAGTCCCTCCGTCTGGGTAAGCATGTAGCACAGCATTGTTAACTATTTAGCTGACAATGTAAATATAAATATTTTCCTCCAAACTAAATATTTAATTAGCAAGCTAAATATTTTTGATAGATATTTAATGAGCAAGCTAAGTACCTAGCTGCAATTTAGCTCTAAGTTAACTAAGTTTTAACCCAGCTCAGAGCTAAATATTGGCTAAATATGAAAATTTACTTACCCATAAGTGGAAGTGAACTATCAAAATAAAAGCTGGATTTTCAGCTGGGAAGAGCGAATGCTTCAGTGCTTATACATCATTGTTGCTGTAGATCCATTGGTAAACATCTGGATTACCTTTAAAACGGCTCATCCTTTGTTTTAAGATGAAATGTTTATAAATGTCAAGGACAAAAGTAATGTAATGTTGACATGAAGGCAGGAGAATGTAAAAAGAATCCATTTCGATCATTAAGACCATCTCAAAGTCTCCAAAAATCCAAAAAAGATTTTGTAGTGACCTAGTTAAAGTCTGGATTTGATTCCAATGTAGTGTGAACCTATCAATTTCACTAGGTCTAGGAGGCAATGACTTTACCTCAGGTTGGTGTTGATAGCCCCCTTAATACAGAAAGTCATCATTTGAGAGCTGCTTTTTGTATTTTCTCTACATAAAGCATTTAAAGCAACAACTTGATGGGTTTTCAGTAGATATTTCAGCAGGCAATTGACCCAAAATTGATGCCACATTAACAACTGGTCCACCAAACACAAAACCAGTCTAAACCCAGTAGAAACATGGTGCAGGATGGGGGAATATAGGAAAGATAGCATGCCACGGATTATCTAAGCAGACTGAATGGTTGACAATCCCATTCCAAGGTTGCGGGATGTTAAAGGTGGATAGAAAGCTTTGTTCGCCCTTCACAGTATAAGCAAAGCAAACATTGATGTGGATGATTTAGTATCTATTCCTTTGTGTGGACATGTTTCCCCCTGGCGTAGTATAAAGCGTCCTTCTCTCCAGTAGAGAGGCATGTGTACAGCGGCCGTGAAATGACTCCCCGTTGCCCCAAAGACCCGCTGACCGCTGCTTCTGCTTGTGCCACAGCTCTGTGGGGATCAGCGGCAGGCCTCCTCTACTCATTAACCCCGTCTAATTAGATGGCAGGGAAGTCCATTGTTTGGCCTAATGAAGCCTCAATGGAAAGACAGGGCCTCTGCTGGATCTTCTGACACCGCTGTGAAATTACAACCCCCTCTACCCGCCGCCCTGCCTGTCGGTCTCATCTTTCTGGGTTTGGGTTTCCTGGTGTCTGTCAGGAACGTGGCTAGATTGAGCGAGGCAGATAATCCGTGTGATAGCTTTACACATTCCCATACTGCTAATTTAGCTCCAGCAGCAGAGCCAAGGGTAGCATTAGCTCTGCTTAGCGCCCCCAGTATGGATCCCATCCACTAATTACTTGAGCTGCCGTGGTTCGCTGAGATTTAAGTACCACCTCAATCCCATTATCTGCCGTCCCTCCAGCTAGGCCTGTCGCCGGGCCCTTTGTAGTGGAGGAGTGGAGGCTGCGGGGTTATTGATACAGGACTCCCTGGCTAGATACGATCTGGGCTGGCTTGATAAAGGATAGCAGGGGAGGCGAAGGAGAACAGAGGAGGCAGAAGCATAGGTGGGAAACAGAGCACCAAGGTGGTGATTGGGGTTAAAATTGGATTGGAAATATTACTTGCCCTCCAGTGTTTCTTTTCCTCTTTTTTGGGGTGGGGGGGTGGAGAGAGGTTAAGTTGAAAATGCGGGTCTCTCTCTTTGCTCGCCCCCAGAGCGACTAATTACAATTCACATGTCACACTCTCCACACATAATAAGAGTTCAGAAACAGAATTAAAATATTCCAAGGGCCTGCAGGGGGTGTCATCTCGGGAGAACCAGGGGAAAGTGTGTCTCTTTCCTGCGCGGGGTGAGGAGGGGAGAGAACAGTGTGATGTGTTTATGTGCCAGTGCATGTGGCGTGGTGTTTGGAGGGAGAGGTGGGTAGCTCGGGGGCAGGCGGCGGAGGGAGTGCGAAAAATCGGCAGCAAACCCACGCTGTGCCTTCCTACCCTCCCTCCCTTTCTTCACACATTGGGTGTCGCCTGCTTGGCACGCCGACACGGCTGCCTGTTAGGGTGGCAGCGGGTAGGGGTGGCAGAGTTTTTAGGGGGAGGTGGAGGGCATTTGAGTGACATCTGCTCTGCTGAGACGAGGGGCAGGCAGGCTATTGGCACAGGCGGCCGCAGCGTCAAAAGCATTGGCACCAGGCTGGCGCCGGCAGCAGGAGACGGATGGCCTTAACGAAGAACCGTTTGCTCAAGCAGCATGACATCTCCTGGAATGAAAGCCCCCACCCTCCAATCACACACACACTCCTGGCACTCGGCTTTCCCTCTGCGCGCGCAAAACTGGCGCTGCGTCCCCCTCCTCGTGCTCTGTCACTTTCCTCCACTTGACAGTTTCTCACCTCGCACTTCAGGTTTTCCACAACTAACCCGTCCAACGTCCAAGAACAGACTTGCTACTGATAGACGGTTTCTGCAAAATGGACACCAGGGTTCACTGGCATCGGCACTGGCGTTCCCCATCTCCCTTTCTTTCATTCTCTTTCTCAAACTCTGCTAATGAACCATGAGGCTAACCTCTCCAAAAAACAAGAACCACCCCGTCACCTGCCAGTTGGCACAGAGAAAAGGTTGCTACACAACTTCGACGTAAAAACGACCAACTTTTAGTTTTTCATTTGTAAAAAAATCTGTTTCCTGAAGTATAATTAAAGAATATATATTATAAGTCAATAGTGATTTTTTTTTCTCTCTTACTGAGGTCAGGTTTCAGATGTGGAAAAAATAAATTAATGAAAAACTGGGTGGACAGTTGTATAACAAGTGGATTAAAAAATGTATAATGGATAAGTATAGATATAGAAGGCTTGATAATGGGCAAATGGATTTTTAAAAAGCCATTAGTTTGACAATTTGTTGAATCTTAAGTTACAAGTTGATGAACAAAACAGCATTTCCTAATATATCAAACGGAACAAAAGAAATGTAGAAAAAACAAGATGTCTGCTAAATTGACTAATGGTCGACTTGAAGCTTAACTGTTTTACTTTTTTTTTGTAAATGATTAGCAACATTTAAGTAAAATGGACAAAACTAGAAGGAAAACTTTCAATAAATCTGAGGTTTAGTTATAAACAATGCTGGCTCTGTCAGCATTAGTTGGTGGTGGATTTAAAGCCAAATTGTGTTTTACCCTTTTTCTTAAATTGTCTGTAAATGGGAATTTCCAGTAGAAAACAAATGGAAGCACAGAAAACATATTAAAGCTTATCTGTTTTATACAGTAATTTCCTTTATAGAATAAACATGTAGAGACAGAGAGAAGGTTTTAGTGAACAACATGAAAAACTTTGTAAATATGAGGTTTAGAAATCAGGAATGCTAACCGTGGCAAACTGAGTTAAAACGTAGCCGTTTTGCACATTTTTAGTGATTTTATTTTTGAAGTAAATGAACATAGGTATTGAAAACATTGTAACAAATTACACAACAATATAGGAAACTTTAAATATGAGATTTAGAATTAAGCAAAGCTAACTGTGGCTAAAGTGGTGGACTGAAAGCTTATCTTTTTTTTAAAACTTATCAGTGAATAGTAATTTCCTTTTTGGAACAAAAACGTTTTAGTAAATTAAACAACGACATGGAAATAACGACAAAGCAACAATGCTAACAACGGCTAACGTGGCAAACGATGGACTTAAAACTTGGCTGTTTTACTTTATCTCTCATATTATCAGTGAATAGTGAGCTCATGTTGAGAACAAAACAATAAAGGCACAGAAAGCTCAAATAAATTGAAAAGATAAACATAGATACGCCTAGAAAACAATGCTTTGATAATAACGCTAACGGTGGACTTAGAAGTTAGCTAGTTTTGTAGAATTTGTTGAATTTTCTGTTTTTTTATAAACAGTAATTTTCAGTAGAGGACAGAAGAACGGAGGCAACCTTTGGGTGAAAAAAATAAGATGAGTGACGTTTATTAGATTCTATCTAAACGAATCTACCACTGTCCTCTGTCTTCCTCTCAGAACTTGTTTCCCTCCTCTTTCATATCACCGCTGTTGTCGAGGCACTGTGACGCTGACGCGGTGTAAATTGATTTCCCCGCTAGATGCGATGGATGAATAGAGAGTGAACATCTTCATCGCTGACCCTGGCGCCGATTGCTTCAGCCTCCCCCACCCTCACCGCCTCCCCACCGCCCGCTCCGGTGATTGACAACGCTGCTAACGAGTGCCGTCGCCGGTCGTGTTATAATTTCGCTGTGCTGAAAAACAGCCGAGGCTTCGGTCCCGGAGTAATGAGCTCCTGGAAGAGAGGGAGGTGGAAGACAGAGGGGCGCCCACCCTCTCCCCCCGAAGGAGAGGTGAAATAAAAGAGCGAGAGTAAATAAGAAAAAAAAGGAGACAAAGCACATGAAAGTAGATTAGAAAGAAGTTGAGGTTATCATCCACTTGAGAGGCGCCGATTCATTGTTTATCTGCCGCCTTGATGGATGTCTTTCAAGCTGGGGGTTTCTTATATTTATTTCTTAGTCACTTAAAGCAAAGGCATTTCAAAAGACGCCTTAAAACGCTGCATTAGCATGAAAAGATTGCACATCTGCGCGTGCACACGTATGCGTGGGCATCCATGTTGGCAAATTGCAAATCCCCGACGTGGCGTGTGCGCACATGTAATTTATTCCTCCACGTGGGGGCTGAGGGCAGGTCTCCCTCTCTGTTTATTTGGATGATTAGGAGGTGACAATATGTTGCTGATGATCAGGTTTATAATCAGCTAGCATTGCAGATTATTCTAACCTTGATTAAAGACCTGCAGTCTCCCTATCATCTCTCAGCTCAGCCTAACAAGATAGGACGAGGCGCTGATTAATGCCAGAGAGCAACTAGTCATGACACAAAGGACAGGCCTGCATCACCGCAGGAGGACTGGCATGCATCAGACTTTGTTGTCTCTTTGATTCGTCTCCTTGATACAGGACCTTTGTCTTAATTATTTTTCCTTCACAAATGAATCGGTGTGAGACTGATTCAGTTTCATTACCGCAATAACAAGGCCGATGTTGTCGACGTCTGCCATGATTAGGTGTTGGGAAGAGACGATGTGCTTCTGCGTTGCCGCTGTGCATCCGCTGTCGCAAAGTTGCCGGCGGACTTTCTATTGTCTTGCTGATGGTGGCAGCACGTGGGCTCGCGCTTGAGGCGTCGCCGAGGTCCGGAGGAGTAGGAGTGTTGCCGGGCGAAGTTAGTCGTCCTCACCGCTCGTCAGAGAATGACGACTCAGATCCAGCGCTGCCTGGCGGTGAGCCACCAGCAGGCCGCTGGCTACTGATTGGCCGAGATGCGCCGCAGTCCGGTCCTGCGTGGGATCACGGCACCATTCTGGCAAAAACAAGGAAGGCCGCCGTGTCATCACCAATCCACCATAGCTCAGCAACAAACACTGAAAACAGAAGGACCAAACAATTAAAGCCGCATTGTGTAACTTTTCTAAATGTTTTTACATGTTTGTTAAAACTGTCACCATGTTGACGATTTGAGATGAATAATCTGTGGAAAGATTCATCTTCTCTGCTTCCTCTCTGAAGCGCCATTGCTGTCTGAAGAAGTGCACCCCGACCAAAAACAGCCAGTCAGAGGAAGTGGGAGGGTCTTAATGCTGTCAATCATCTTCATGTACTCTCTGTTAAATGTGCTAATGGCGGAGAAACAACTTACCATTACAGGAAAGCCAGGAGGGAGGCTGAGGGAGAAAGGATGCGTGATGCTACACAAGCTTGTGATTGACAGCCACAAGACCCGCCTCCTGGCTCTGATTGGTTGTTTCTAGTTCCCACTAGGAGAAGGTAGAGAAACTCTTATTTATTTTTTATTTTTTACAGATTTTCTGTTTCATACTGTGCTGACATGACGGTGACAGTTTCAACAAATATGTAGAAAAAATATTACAAAAGTTACATATTTCACCTTCAATAGTGTATAAAAATAATTATGTTGATTTTGTGACTTTTTTTTTTTTTCATCCAAAAAGTTCTCCAGTTCAACTACATGATGGATGGTTGGGTGTGTAGTAGAACAAAAATTCACACGATCAAAGAAGATGTCTTAATAAAATAGATCAATATTTCTAATTAAGAGCTTGTTTCTGTTCTGTGTTTGAATCAGATAATGACTTATTTATTGTATAGCTGGTGTGTAAAGCTGGTCTGTTGGGGAAACCTGCCATCCCAGCCTCCAACATGTTTATTTACAGTCGGAGTCAATTTGTCCTGGTGTCCAGGTGTGCGGTGGCGTCCTGCTGAGCCGGGGGACAGCCTAAATGGACGTCACATTGTCCTGCTCCTCTCTGGCAGGAAGGCATTCTAGTGAGAGTAATGTGTGTTTAGTGGCCTGCTGCGGTGAGCGCCGACCTGTTTGACCAGCCGAGCTGACCTAATTTCTGTGAATGCGCTGCGGCGTTTCTGTAGCGACTAGCCGGGCGCTCAACGCCTGCGTGGGTTTGAGGGCCACCGCCCACCTGACCTCTTCTGCAGCGTCTCCGCCGCCGCTCAGTGGGCAGGAACTCATGCTAAACCCTGCCAATCAGCTGGAGCGCCCCCCTATCCCCTGTCTCCATGGTGATGGGATGTCCCATTGCAGCGAGCACCTGGCAGGCCATTTCACCATGGATGACTAAAACTTTGCATCTATCCTTTTTAGGCAATACTTTGCTGAAGTCTCACAATACTTTATGGTGATGGCACTGTCATTATGTAGGACTCATGTATTCATGTTCTAGCCAAGGTCCACACCTAAATCCATCTAAAATGACAGAGTTTAAGCCCATTTGCAGAAAGGGATGGGAAAATATTTAATTGCTGACACACCATAAGATTTGCAGCTGTAACTGTACTGTATGTAACAAACATCTGTACTTCCACTTCGTTTTCTCTGCTCAGATATCACAGCCTCTGTGATTCCCCAGGCCCCAGAGTGCTATGAAATGGTGTATAATGCAATTACCTTCGTTAGGACATTATAATAGTGCTGCCACAACAACGTGCCAGCCAGCCAATGACATTAAATCAATAATCAGCATTTCAAGGCTGCCTGTTATTTCAACACTTTGAGTTTTATTACCAAGCATGCTAAGATCGATTACTGTGTAGCTGGGGATTTGAAGAGGGTCAGGAATTCTTAGTAACATGTAGAAAGGAACAAAGCTTTATTTGCATGGCTCAATCATAGACCATACTTAACACATTCTTAACTGAATATTTGTGCTGTTTGTTTCAAAGATTAGACAGAAATTGAGTATAAAACCAGCCAAAATAGTAGTAATAAAAAAAACTTTAAGATATTCAGGCTGTTCTCTTTTGTCTTTGGCAAAAGACCATGAGCCATTTCTCCCACTAGCGCTAGGCTAGCTCGCTTTTTCTTTTTGGTTGTATTTACCCAAAATGCTGTGTGCTGTAGTCCACTTCCTGCTTTTGGAGTGGTCTCCGGTCTGCATATGCATTCACATATGCATTCAAACCGCACCAGAGTTAATTTCAACCGAATCCAGATCGAGGTTTGTAGGAGGACTGTAGTTTGATTACGCATATATACCTTTGGATGCGACTTTTAGTTTTCATTTGAGACAACAACTCTTTGATCACAAAATAAAGCGAGAAACAAATACCAATTGAAGATATCTGTATTTTTAAAGGCGAAGATTAAAATGTGTCTGATGCCCCCGAATGCTGTGAGACTGCGAGCATTGTTTACTGGTCTGTAAAAGTTGGAGGAAAGACAAGTTTGACTTTAACATGCAAACAGCGAGGCCCTCAAAAATTTGGAGGAGTTTTTCTAACTTTGTGTAACATTTAGCTGGTTGGGAATAATGTGCTTCTTGTGAACATTTTAATTAAAACGAACATCGTAGTACGGTGATTCAAAGAAATATGGTTGGCGTTGTCTCATCCTCCCTGCCTTTCCCCGAAGCCGAGTAATTCCCATACAATGCCACACCGCCGCCGTTCCCTTCAAGGAGATCACTGAGAGCCGTATTAATCATTGTCTGCTGCCGTCCCACCCTTTCCCGGGATGTTTTGCATCCTGCGACATCACTTTCAAAGGCTACCTCCGAACTGGGGAGGGTGACAAAGTGGTTCTAAAAGACGCGCGGCGCCGAGCATATGGCGAGGTGGGGATGATGACAGGGCGGCGGAGGAGCGGTGGCGGGGGAGTGCAGCCACACCATCCTGCAGGGTAGATGAAGAGGAAGAGGACGAAAAGGATGCAGATTTCTCCTCAACAACTCTTCACTAACTTGTCTGACTTGGTGTATCCTTCATCTTAAAGCTGGCTCCGGCGAAGGAAACCAAAACAAACACCTGCTGAAGCTCTATTCACATCATTTCATGTGACGGGACATAATGCAGTTGACCCCCCCGCACACAGCTTCCATGTAAAACAACTTCCCAGAGTTCCTTACATTCAGCTTAAAACAAAACATAGTTCATCGCGGTTTCATGGCACGTGTGTGTACGTTGGGAAAGCTTTAAATGTGGAAACCTGGGAAAACAAAGGATAGACATGGAGAGAAAGAATTAAAGATACGAGGAAGAAAGGAAGGAAAAATAATGGACTGGAAATAAGGACCCAAGGATTGGAGAGAGGGAGGAAGTATGCAATGAGGGAAAGAAAGGAGGAAATGGGGAATGAGGCAAGGCGAAACCAACCAGGAAGAAATGAGAAAAGGAAGGATGCAAGGTCACAAGAGAGACTAAAAGAACAAGAAAAAAGATGCAATAAAGAGATGTAGGAAGGGACATGAGAGAGACACAAGGAACAAATGAAATGGACAAAATATAAGGACAACAGAAGGTAGTGATGAAGAAAGGAAAGAAAAGACACTAGGGAAGAAGGCAAGGACGCAAGGACAGGAATCACAGAAGGAGCAACAGGGCAATCAGAAGGAAAAAAGGTAGAACACAATGTTTAGTCAGCAGGATATGGACTAAAACCTGGAAAATGAAACAATTTTCTCTGCTTCTGTTGCCCTTTTTCATTCTTATCAAGACCTGAAAAGTTCTAAAGCCAGGTTCCTCCACAGCCCGCGCAGGAACCCTGTGGACATTAATAAATGCAACACAGACGCCGTGATCGGAGTCCTCCGAGTCTTCGCCACGCAAACAAGCGAACGGCTTGGCGTGCCGCTGCTCCTCCGCTGCCTCTGATTGGTTCTGAGAGATATTCAGGGTTCTGGTGAGGTAATTAAAGAGCCTGGAGGTGTGGAGAAGCCTTCAGCGCTGGGGGGAACATCACAGCCTCGCCTCTCTCCCTCTCAGGTAATTGCTAGCAGCTGCATGGATTCCCCCTTCGCCCACCGCCTCAGATCCTGCAGGCCGCTCTGATGTAGCTGACGCTCCAACAAGCCAGAGCCACTGCTGGGGGAGCACCCAGGTGGATGCAGCCAAGTAAACATCACAAATTGTGTTTGCTTACAGTGTCCTGAAGGGGGAAGGAGCTGCAGAGCAAAGCGGAAGGAATAAACAGGCTGATGTTGTTAAGGAAAGAGCTTCTCTGGAGGCGTTTAGACAGCATGTCCAGCCAAGTGCTCAACACCCCCTGCAGGACCACTCAGCTTTTTCTGGACCCCCAGGCCAACCCTCATACCTTTCTCTGTATTCACCTCAGCACACACACTCCACCTCACCTTACCAGCAGTGGACAGGCAAGCAGAGGAGCTGGAGTTTTAATAAAAAGAGTCAAAAGTAAAGTTTCAACTTGAAGTTGCATTGGAAATGTAGTCGAGGTTAGGCTGAATATTGAAAAGGAGCCGAAGCTCTCTTCATAGCTCAGAGTTCGCCCAAGGTTGGGGCATCAGTCGAACCAACCACCCTCTCCACCTCCACAGCCACGTCCATCCATTTGTTTCCTCCGATCTTTATTCATTCATTCCTGGTGGGTGTGCAACTGGTGATTCACCTCAGATCAGCTCCAGAGTCCCTCGTGGACGCTTTGAATATGCAGATTTCAAAGTTAAGGTTAGGCATGGAGCTTAGGAACGGAGGGTTTATTTCTGTGGTGAAAACTAAGGTAGTAATTAGAAAAACAGGAATATGAACTGTGATGCTCAGAATCTGGTTTTCAGTGATTACTGTCAACTTAGAAGTTGATGTCACTGTCAGTCATTTGATTGATGCCGTTTGAGCTTCACATTTGTTTCTGTCGTTTTAGTTTAGCTGTGAGATGAAATCTGGGTGAATGACTTGGAGGAAAATGCTTTTCTACATTAACATTAGGAATAACTAAGATTCCACTGAAGATTTCTCTGCATAACTGACAGTAAAGGGGTGAAAATCTTCAGGCACTTCTGACTTGAATTCACCACTCATTTTCCTTGGTGTAGTTTGACTGAACACCCAAGAGTGGAAATAAAAAAGATAGTACATGTTCAATTCTGCAATAGCGCTAAGACAGTTTCCACTTTGTATATTAATGCATATTAAGATATATTTGGTGTTTGAACAATTAAGATAGGCAGTTCTAAGTGTTTTAAGAGGGATAGTCTCAAGTATTTATGGATTTGATCTATTTGCAGATCCTATGCTGTAACTACAGCATAGCTCACGTGCAATTTATAAAAGGAACGAAGCAGATTAATGCCCTCTACAGACGGACACAACCACAGTATATTTTTTATGAATGCATGAACACACTGAAGCATGAAACCAACTATTTGAAACGTATCTACTCTGAAATCCAGTCTGAAAGAAGATGGTTTCTGATCTCCTAAAACGCCACGTCGGTATGGACGCGCAGATTAAATGATGAGACTTTTGCGGCTACACCGAAACAGGCGAAACATCTCTTCTCCATGTATTGCGATTTATTTAATGTCCACTAGAAGACTGTATGTTTTAGTGTGCCTTAGTCAAATTTTGTATGAAATTCAACTGAAATATCTTGGTGCGACGTTAAAATGTCTGTTCATGCTTAAGAAAAACCTTCCAATATGGCTGACAAAACTCTGTGGGACAGACTTCTTCCACCGCAACATAAAAGGCTGCCGTCAAGGGTGGAACTACCAGGTGTAAATTTAGAAGGTAATTAGTTTTTGATCATTAGCACTGTAAAATGATTTTCTTATTCCATAAAAAAATCTAAATGTATAGAGGTATGAACTTTAAATGTACTATTCCAACCTTATCGGAGCAATCTTTGGTGTACGCAGCTAATTTGCATACACCGTTCACCCCAGAAGGAAAAAATGAAAAATGTATGCATTTGGAAACCTTTCCAATCAATCACCAAAAAAGCGCATAACACTTTAATTCTCGTACAATCTACAAACATTTATAGACTATTTGGCATCTCTATAAGAGTAGCATGCCACTCTGATGAAAACATTACTCTGTTCTCGCTTTCATTCATCCTGACTGTGACAACGAGATGGAAAATGACAGACAACATGCCCGACATGAGCCAGCATTGTTTACATTTGCTTATATTATTTACATACCTGGTGACAGAGCGCATCAAACGGGAGTTTTCTTTCTGGTGACGAAGAAAATAATCCCAAAGGGTCTTTTAAAAAAAAAAAAAAAAAGTCATGTCGTCTCTGTGAAACAACGAGGACAAAAGCTGTGAGTTGAACATCAGAGACTTTAATGACAAGGAAACCTAAAGCGCTGTGATATACAGTAAAAATAACAAAACGTTTCAGTGATGAGGAAATAAACAGAACATTTCAGCTGCTGTAAAACCGGGAAATAATTGTCGCTATTTAAGAAAGAAGTATTTAAGGTAATTTATAAGACATACTGTCAGCATTGATTATTAGAGTTCATTCCTGAAGCAAAAAAGAGACTGTTTTGGAACTATTTTAGCTAGTGTTTGTGCCTATTTGTACATGTATACACACACACACACACATACACGCCTACACGTCATTTTATCCGTTCCTTAGGGATGACATCCTGGTTTCCCTTAATTAAAATGTACAAGATAAACATAGCCTGCCATTTTGTAAAGCCTATACATTCATAAATGATTTATGTTACATAATGTTTTTTCTATCTCAGATTTTGTATAAGCAAGTCAAAAAGAAAAAAACAACATTTAATTTGTAATATTTTGGATAACCTTTATGAACAAATCATAATTGTATTCAGTCTAGCCTGGTAGGGTGCGGGGACGAAGAAATTGTTGATGTACTTGACTCGAACGAAAACCAAACGATGGCTAACGGAGCTACCCGGTAGTTTTAGCGTGCTGCGATGAAGAAAGTTGTCACACACGTAAAACAGGCTCGGTCATTGTAACGAAGAGATTAAATGGAGGACAAAGAGACGATGAACTAGGCATTAGCCTCTACGCTCCTCTTTGCATGTTCTTTTGTAAACAAACGTACGTGGCAGTGTTTTATGTACGAAGGCTCAGTTGTACTAATTGTGTCTAGTGGAAGCTAAACTTTTGTCTTTGCTACTTTTGTAACTAAATGTGGAGGAATGTTGACGTTTTTCCCCCGTTTACAGTAACATCTACAGCTTTCTTCCTGTAAATCAGTGCGGTCGTCAGTCGTAAACTCTTCCTCTGTAGAGAAATCATCTGGTTGTGCCGCAGAGCAGCCGATTCTATTCTGAGAACACGTTTCTCTCTTTATCACAGATTTCTTGACAGACGGACGGTTTGATTGGCAGACAAACAGGCAGGTTGGTAAACTATAAACTCGTCATTGCAACTTTCTTTATGTGTGTTTGAGTTGTTTATGCTGTCTGTAAATTGTTCCGGATGAATCCGTTGCTATTTTGGATAGGATATAGAGCCAAGAGGGACTTTGTGCTAAATTTGAAAGCACGTCTGATAAACGGAACAGGATGGTTACATGGAATTTGAGACACCAACACTATGCCAGAAATAGTCAAAAAAATTAACCTTTTTCATCCTGGTCCATTAATACTCAAACGAATTTGAGGACATGCAGTAATTACATTGTTCCTTTTAACAACGTTTGTTGCTATGTATTGTTTATTGTGTCTGCCTGAACCTGGTGTGAAAAATCTATCTGAATTTAGATAAACTCTTTAATGAAGTTTAAAGATTAAACTTCATTAAATTAAATATCGCACAAAAGCCACCTCATAAAAATCATCTTAACTTAATTATATCGTATATTACACTAATCATTATTTGTCTCCTTGCTAGTTACTTTTCCATTGTTAGCGGAAATGAGCAATTTAATAAAAAAGAGAAATGTTAGATTCTTGTTGTTGAGTTCTTTATGAAGCGCCAAAAACGTTGTGGTCTTATTTCCTTTAACCTAGAATAGATGTTAATTATTTTAGAGTTTATTTGAGCATATTCCTCGTTGCGTGGGTGGACGATGAATCCAATCTAACCCGTGTCTTCCACATTAGGCAGGCGGGCAGCCAAATGGACCACGAGGTCAACAGACAGCCTTCTGTCTCTGTTTGCCCTGCTAAAGCAACGAGACAATTGCGAGGTCAGAGGTCAAACAGCTGTCTGGGGTCAGGCCCTGCGCCATTAATTTTAACACCAGGCGGCAGCTTAAGACCCGCTTAGGGGGAAAGTGATATCTGCTGAGAACGTTAAAGTGCCCCAGGGCCCTGGACGTTGAAGTAACAGGCAATTATTTTGAAGTAAACAGAAAATCTGTAGATGAATGGCTGGCTGTTGCTATTAACACATATTTAAAGAGCTTTGTAACACAATAAAGCACGTCTGGGAGGCTCTTCTGTCTGATATATACATGCTAATTAGCAGCAGGACCTTGTAAAGCAGAATCCAAGAATTATATGTCCATTTCCCAACAATAGCTTAATGATTGCTACACATTTCTGACCAACCCTCATCTTCCAAAAACAAACCATGGTGGTGTAAATAATCACTTCTTACAATCATGTTTCTTTGCAGTAAAATGGCTCCTTTCAGGTGAAAATATTAGCTTTGATTAGCATCTAAATGGTGTGAACACTGATTTCTTGAAGCCAAGCAATCCTCCCATCAATCATTTGATTTTCAAGGTGTTTTTTTTTTCCTTCTCCAAAGTTTGCGTTAACAGCTTCAACACGTTTCAAAAGGTTCTTCCATCTAAAAATGGTGGTCAACATGAGTGTACAGGCAGACCAGTCCTGATCGCAATCAAGAGGTCTTCTACCTCTCTGGTAAAGTCCATATTCGTGAATAACGGAGAGCTTGGAGAGAGTTCCAAGCTGTCATGGAAACCAGAGAGATCACCGCTGTAGGAGGACTGTGGCAGCTCGATGGTTCAGAGGAGACAGCTGAGTGTCGACACAACGTTATAAGATGGAAAGAAATCGGCGGTGAGTTCAGACAGACAACTGTTACGACCCATAAATCTGGGAAGGACCAGTTATCATTCATTGTACAGAGAGGAAGATTCGATACCAAGAGGCGCCTGTTTGGATAAATGCCGATGGGCAAAAATTTGGAGAAGTTTGTCGGTGCTTTTCGTTTGCCGTAGAAGTTTTGGTCTGACGATCCGATTTGCTTAAACGGCTCTTCACCCTGAACGAGAGCCGTTCGTTGTTTTTTACGCACGGTGGCGGTGGGAAGATGATCTGGGACAGTTTTTCAGCGATATTGCACGTTGAGAGTGATGCCACAGAGTGCTCATGTTTTTATGTAATTACTGATAAGTTAATTATCATATCTAAATAAGGAAGTCGGACATTAGGAAAGCTAATATGGACAAACAGCTTAAATATCCCCATGTTCCTGTTTTAAAGGCCTGCAAAGCCCAAGTATTTGCTTCTCAGGAAAGAAGCCAGTAGTGTGTGTGCGTGTGTGTGTACTGGAAGTGAGCCAGTTCATGTTTTCTGTGTCCTCCCTGCAGCTCAGCATGACTGGAAAACACACTCCCTGTGACCCAGAATAAGCCTCGCTGACGTTATTTGCTCGCGCGCCTGATTCCCGCTGAACGTGGCGGCGGCAGTGCAAACAGCTCTGCTTGTTATCCAATTGTGCCTGTGCCAGGTATGGCAGGCGGAGCAGTGTTTGTGGAGTTGACTTGAAGTCCTGAAAGCTCCCTCTCTCTCTCTCTCTGTCGTTCTATCGGTGACAGCCTGTCAGTCATTACCTACATGGCGCCTCGCCTGGTGCAACTGTCTTGCGCAGTCTGCCAACAGCCGAACTGTTTTGTCCTTGCGGAGACGTCTGTCATTCTGCTTCCAGCCGGCTTTTATTTTCAGCTCGTCCTTCTGCTTTTTAAAGCCCCTGTTGTGCTGTAAATCTCTCTCTGGCTCTTCCCACCAGCGGCCGGCCGCTCCTATCAATTACTATCGATCTTTGTGGCTGTGACACCATTAAAGCTTCAAACCGGGATGAGAGAGGATGGGATGGAAATGGGGCTCTAATTAGTGGTCCTAACTGGGAGCAGGAACAGGGGGCCACATGGCTGGGGCATCTGTGGCCACGCACCCACCTCCTCCCCCTCCTGGCATCTGGGGGGTCCGGCCGTGTCAGCCCCGCTCTGGGCCACCGGCCAGCGCCTCTGTCCCTGTCAATGTGGACCCTGTTAATGAGGAAGTCGCATATGGAGCGGGGACCCTTGTTAGAGGGAAACACACACACACACGCATAAAACAGGTGCAGGTGAGGGCGGAATGATGGACATGAAGAAACGGCAGCAAGCTGGGGGCAGAGAGAGAACATCCTGTCAGGGACGACAGGCGGGACACACACACACACACACACACACACACACACACACACACACACACACACACACACACACACACACACTGCACGGCTGCCTGTTGTTAATGAACTGAAGCAACTACTGTACTTCAGGGAGGTCAACGAGCCGAGGCTCCTCGTTCAAACAAGTTCACATTCATCTACTTTATTCATCCGGTTCTGCGCTGTTCAGTGAGTTACTACTAGAGAGCTCTTTTATCCATAATTCACTATTTATTTCATAATTTCACTATTTACATATCCACATAAGTTAAAGCTCATATCAGACGTAAAAACATCAAATGTGTGCCGTCTTAGCAAGTGAAAAGAAATGTTTGCGTGGCCTCGTTTTTTTTTTCCAATTATTTTTCATAATTGGTAACTATTTGGTTGAAAATTTTCAATAAAAAAAGTATCCTACTGCGAATTTTACATCATGTCCCAAATAGAATATCCAACGGCTGCTGCAGATTTTACTTTGCTTCATGAACACAATCTTTCATCCACTGATAAACCTGATGGTCCATTCAGGGCGGTGGGGGGCTGCTGCCTGGATCCAATGAATAGGGGTCTTTCATGTAGCTCACGTGTGTCAAACTCAAGGCCGAGGGGCCAAATCTAGCCCGCCGTAGCTGTTGATGTGGGCCTCTAGACTCCAAATTACATCAATAAGTCCCTTTGGTTTTTCACAAATCTGCAATATTCACACAAAATCACCTGATCCCCACATCTTTTCTGATTTTTACTGCAAATTTTTCTCAAAGTTGACCATACATGTTGGCTTTTAGTGACTGCTGCCTCAGCCTCACTTGGTGTCAAGTTATAGTCCATGATTGCTACGACGATTGATAAAGAATTACATTTAACGTCGTATATTAGCGCAAATATTGTAAAAAAGTTTTAGAAATATTCCTAAATTAGCACCACTAAATCTTTTATTGCAAAAAAAAACACAATTAAGATCACAAAATCCTGGCTGGACTGACCAGAGTGAAAAGATATTAAGTATTATTTAATATTATGAAAGACGTGTTGAATGCTGAAACAAACAGCTATTTATTGATATTTTAACAGTTTAATGGGTTTTTTCAGTAAATTCTGGCACAACCAGCTCTTTAAAAACGTTCAGATTTTTGGCCCAAAATGAAACCACAAAGATACGTCAGAGCGTGCAACAATACGATTCTGTCTTATCCTGAACAGAATCTCATATTTTTTGTGCACTTACAGAATATTGCATTGTCTTCTATGTAGAATTTTCCACTTCTTGCCCACTCTGGAGAATTTTGCGTTGTGTACAAAAGAGATTCTTCAACTTTATTTATACCAGAATATTTATTTTGAGTTACTTTCAGAAAATCTTGTGAGAATCTTGGCTAAAAAGTGAGTTTGTGACGGAAAACCAGGCAGTCTCATCAAGTGTTTTAGGATCGATCAATTGACCATCGCAACTTCTTTTTCTTGGAAAATAGAAAGTGTATAGCGTTAGCATTTACATTGCCTCATGTAAGGAAATTTTGTTGTAAAATTTAAAACCACAAACATCTTTTACTGTGAGTTTGTGTAACAACCAAAAACAAAAACACTGCATCATTGTGAAGAGGAAAAGTTTTCCAGGTGAAAATGTGTCTGCAGGTTTTTTGGGGAACGGATCCAGCCAATGTCTCTTAGAGGGATTTCCTTTTTCTCAAAAGCTCAGTCAGGCTGATTGGAGAGTCTTAATGTCTATTAAAGATTAATTCTCTGCTGGACTCAGGTCTGGACTTTGACTTGTCCATTGTAATGCCTGGATCTCAGGGCAAGCTTTTAAAGTTGTTGGACAATTTTCAAAACCTGGGAAACCCCCACCCTGACACAAACAATTACATATCTTGGGTATACCAAGTTTGGTTGTGCAGTTTCAACCAATTTCACTCACCAGCATTCAAATATCTGATGGGAAATGTTGCAAAACTTCTCAAGACCAAACATGAGTACAGAGGAAACAAATATGGCCGACTGGGAAGAGGCAGTGGTTATAGTTTGAGGACTATATTTAACACCAGATGTTCTGATGCTCTATGGCCGTTGTTTTATCTTCTGTATTTTGGATTCCCCTCCGTGTTTCCATCACTTCACTTTCTGATTCAACAAGCGGCATTCTGCTTTGTCTTTGGGGAACGCCCCACATGCTGCAATCCATCATGTTTGAATACCCCGATTTTAGATCAATGCAGTCCCAGCGTCCTTCCAAATGTTAGCGTTAGATCACTCAGAACATACGGCAGGAATACCTCTTCAGATTACGGTTGAAAATCGTCCTGACAATCAGGGTGTCTTTAAGGCTGTCGGAAGGGGAAATTGGGACATGTCTCGGCATAAAAACCTTACCTTGTGAACCAGGTCTAACACACAAACATGCTCTGTCCTCTGGTCAGTATTTTAAAACTTTGAAACAGTTTTTTACCCCCGGTGAACCATTGTCCGCAGCAAGCTACTAAAGAGAGACCGTGTCTTGGTTGGAACTCAAAGCCTGTTTGGACCAGTAGACGTCTCCTCCTGTCCAGGTGGAGAGCAGCGGCGCTTCAGGGCTAGCTCCTGCCCAAATCACCTCTCCTGCTCCAGCCATGTGCGCCGGTGCTACAGGGAGGGGTGACGGCGGCGGGGGCAGCACTCTTTCACACGGGCCTCTCACCAGCTGTCAGCCCCAGCACACTGCTGAATGGAGCCTGTCACTGGGCCGGCCCGTCGGGATTTAAGCGCTCGGCCCAGAGAGCGGGTAGAGGAGGACGGAGGTAGCGGAGGAGAGAAAGGAGGATGGAGGGTGGGGAGAGGAGAGGAGAGCGGAGCAGCAGGGGAAAAATTAAATACAAAAGCAGCTCAGAAAAAGCTGAGAGCGGGGATTAGGACACACATGTGTAGAAGACACTAATGCATCTTACACCAAGTTCAGCCTCACCCCTTTCCCCTCCAGCCCCCACTCAAAGCTCGGGATTAGAGATGGCAACGGAGAAACGTATAGGCCTGGTCTGCACATCTACTCCGTTATTACCCATCAAGCCCCTTTTGGCTTATTGCACTTCTGATTCTGCTACTCAGGATCCTCTGTGTCGTATTTCTGTTGCTTTTAGGAAACGGTTCTGTAGGTTCAGGTCGCCACACCCAGGGAGGCCTGAACCACCCAACACCCCCAACCCTTCATCTACCTCCCACCTGGCTGGATTGTTTCTGTCCTGGACGGTAGAATCAGAGCGGCAGGGTTGGGTATAAAGACCTGAAGGAGGTGGGCTGGTGATGCTGCTGCCATCACACTCCTCCCCCTCCTACACTCTCGCATTAAAATTCACTTTCTTGGCATAGGTAAGCTGAATATTGCAAAGAGAAGGTAATTCAAGGGTTGTGAAGCAGCTTTAAACAAGCTGAAGGTGATATAATGAAGAATAGTGGAGAATTCTTTGTCAACAAAAATCTTAAAGGATTTATTTCAGTAGATTCAGAGTCAGGAAAATACCAAGAAACATGCACATTTCCCTCCATAAATTCATTGTTTCTACGTGATGAAGTTTCACAGGAATTCCAACCTTTCATAATTTGACCAAACATAAAGTGAAGAAACATTAGAGGAAAAACAAGTGCAAGACGACACTAATGTTTCTCCTACCAAATCGTCTCCGCTTCAAATTGTTTGTGTTTTGATTGGAGTGCTGCTCTTAGCTTTTAAAAACCAAAAACATGAAGGGTTTCGTAGGGACCTAGTTAATGTTTCTCCGTTTTATTAAATCGTGTAATTACTTAAGTGTGTTCTGTGTCGCCTCTAGCAATTGAGCTCTATCATAAGATTTACTGGCGTTTCTGTAAAATAAATTTGATGATCAAAAAGTCTGTTTCACCCTTGGTTAACGTTGAAAGTCGTATGAGATTAAACAAGGTGGATATTTTACAGGACTTTTAAATAATAAAATATTTATTTTTTGCTGCTGTGACATATGAATTTACCTGATATAGGCTTAATATAGTTCATCCATTTACTGGACGAAACATCGTAAAGATATTGTTTACTTCAATGAACCAGTGTTCATCTGTTTATGTTGTATCAGATTTATTCAAGCATAGCTGAGTATAGACGGGTATTTATGAAATAAGAAAATCCAATTATTCTGTCTCTTTGACTAAATGTTGTCAAGGAGCATTACTAGTTCACTCATACTTTCTTACAGCAGCCATTTCAGGAATACATGCCGTGTTTGAGGGAACATTGACGACCTTCTGATTACCGGTTTAATCTTCCTACTAAAGGAAAGCTGAAACAAAAGATACTGAAGGGAAAAAAAACTAACTGGTCAGATTTATACAAGAAGGTGTTCAGATTATTGTGTGAATTGGTGAAAAGGAAGTCGAGTCGTTTCTCGCCCGTCTCCTGAACCGCCAGGCAAAAACTTCAGCCAGGAGTTTTTATCTCAGTCAGGAATCAGTAAATCTGTTCTAAATTATTTATGGATTCAAAAATATAATTTACTTTAAAAAAAAATCCTATCATTGTAACGCTATGAAGGTAACGTGTTTTACAGGATGTACCAGAGTTTTATTTATGAGGTAATAATGTTTGTAGTCAACTCCTGGACGCTTACGCTGCTGACTTTCCGGATAATTAGCGACATTTTAAAATCGTCTTGCTGCAACATTGTCAGGATTTTTGTCATTGTTTATTCATATTTGTATTTGGGAAAAAAAGGTTACTCGTTGGATCAGAGGGAAAACTGTTTGTGTGGCATTTCCTGGTTTTATTTGAAGACTTGGATGTTAAACTTTCACATTTGTTTTGAGGTCTGCTTTGATTCATACAGATGATTAGAAGTTGAATTCTGAGACGGGACTACTGATGGTTCTTTTTTCAGTATGATTCAGTTGTAAACTTTTCTATTTAGAATTGAGTTGAGCGTACAATGATTTGGTGTGGAAACTGTTCAACAGGGTAAAAAGTCACTTTAAACTCAGCCTCCATAAAAGTTAGCAGATTTTTGTAGTTCTCAGATTTTTACAATCCAACTGAGAAAGTAAAAAGAAAACAGAGATGTAACATATTCCTAAAGTTTTACATACAATGTTGAAATATGATTTCTTTTTGTTGTTGTTGTTGTTTTGACAAATAGCTTTTGAATCCAGCTGGAAAACCGACTGGATTTGGCTTGAATGCAGCAGTTATGAATTATGAATCGCAGATTGTAGAAAGTTCACATTTTAATGAAACTGAGATTCATTTATTTATTTATTTTTTGTATCTTCAGACTGAAACCTTGAGTTTCAGTTTGGCTTCCACTTACTGCTAATGTAAACAGTTGAATTGTGTGAATTTCCCTTTAATATCAGTCTGACTCCGGCCAAATGGTTCCATCAGTGAATCTTTGTTACAGATAAAATTTCTAATAAATATTGGTGCATTTTAAAAATGATTATTATTGGATAATAATTTGAGGGAAACTTGGTAAAACCTGAAGGTTGAGCCTTTTCTGAATGAGATTTACAATCTATATGCATGTGCTTCTCTAGTTTTTTTTTTTTTTTTTTTTTTTTTTTTCTGGGTTTTGGATAAAATTCAGCCATGCTCATCATGAATAGCCAAAAATCACAGCCTCTTGCCCATAGGGGTCAGTAGCACTTCACTAAATGATGGAGGATTTGCAATGGAAACGAGCCGCTGCTGGTGGATCGTCAGAGCCGAGCTCCAGCCTCACACACATGCACACACACACAGCATACCTCCCCATATGCTGAACTCTGAGCACTCAGCAGCTCTCACCCTTACATGCATGCAGCATTTTCCCAGCATGCCTCCCTAGCATGCCATTATCGGTATTTCTTCACATGGCGCGGCCGGGAAGCGAGGCCTCGGCTAGCTGGCCGCAGCCGAAGCCAACCCTGATTAGCAGGGGCTGCGTGGATGTGACACGTCCTCCCTGCCAGCTTTACCCACACACACACACACACACACACACCCACACACACACACCCACACACACACCAATCTACTGCCTGGAAGAGTAGACAGGCCTGGAGCAAAATCCACACACACACACCAACTGATGCAAATGAGCTCTCTGGTCAGCCATGCTGAAAAGGCAGGAGAAGGCAGGAGCGTATGGCCAAACAGCGGGGCTACCACCCAAACCCTCCTCCTCCTCCTCCTCTTCCTCTCCATCACTCACCCCCGCCGTCTCCCCACTCACTCCCTCGGCCAGAAACACACACTTCTCCTCCGTGCAGCCTCACACTTGCATATTTATCAGGCGTGTTGTTGCACTCTTCCAGGATCAAAATGCTCCTCAGCAGGACGGAGGCAGAGCGGCTCGGCTTCGCGCTCGCCGCTGCAGAGAAACGAGGAAACGGCAGAGCATCGGTGGCGCTGAGATCATTAGAACGTTACGTTTTACACTTTGAACCATTAATAATTTGGAGAAGCAGAAAGGGAGGTTATAACTAAAGTAGCCTTTGAAGTTTTGTCATTTTTTCCTAATGATCAAGAGAGATTGCAGCTAAAGCATTTTAATAAATGTTAGATAATAGAAAATACCACTATACTTGTGTTATAAAGCTATTTGTGGTCATATAGCCATACCTTTTTTACTAAATTTAAATCTAAATTATTACTGGACATATTTTAAGGCCAGGAAGTTATCCAATTGACCAAATATTTTGCGAACTTAATTGAAACTTAAACATTTTAATGTATTTGTTTCGGTCCTTTTGTTTTATTATTGCATTGCGCCTTATTACGGTGTGTATAAATATTTACCTGGCAAAATAATTAAAAAGTATTTAGAAATAGTTTTTCTTTAGGTTATTGTAATAAGAAAATTCAATTCGGGAAAAAAATTGGATTTCAGGTGTCAAACTAGTTAAAATAACTTTTTAAAAATGATTGAAAAATAGTTTTTTGTGTTTTATTTTCTATGATAAATTAATTGAACCCTCCATCTTATAGTAGCGATGAATGATCAACTTTTCACTATTAACCATCCAAATAAAACTTCTGTCACACGTATGTATCTACAGTTTGCTCTCTTAAAAGCTGACATAGAGGTCAGCATCACTCAGAAACCAGGTTGTCATGGACTCTAAACTTCAACATTTAATGCTTAGCCGGATCATTTCACTCATTGTGCCAGAATTAAAGTTGCACCTCGGTTTCATAACTGTATTTATCAATCCAAGCATCAGCAGCTTCCGAGCTGTAAACTCCAAACTCTCGGGTCGGAACGGCAGTGACAGAATACTGGACTCGTTCAAGTCAAATCTAGACATAAAAACAGAATAAATATGCATCCAGAACATTCGCATTATCCTTTTCTCCTCTCAAATTTTGATCGGTAGAGTCGCATCATGTTTCACAGTTCTCTATCATTTTTGTGAGAATACAAAAATACACGTGAATAGTTGTGGCAACGTGGCAATATTTGTGGGGTTCAGCACAGAACCCAACAAAAACACGAAACAAATAAATATCGATGTGACAGGATTTTAAACAATGTAGTAAAAGTAAACACAAAATGTTCTAAAACTTAAAAAAAAAAAAACTACAAATTTAGGAAAATAACCTATTTGTTTATTATTTGGTCTGAATAGTTATTTAGTGGAATTTTATATTCGGTGAATTATGAAGCATTTGTCAGCATAACCCTAGTTTTATTATTGCTGCTTGTGCTTTTAATTCAGTTTCTTCCTCTTTCTGATTGCTGTTATGTTTTATAATCTTTTTGTAGAAGATGATTTTGTGTGGAATTAATTTTTGTAATAAAACACCGTGTGTTGCTTTTTAAAGTTTTTCAAAAATATTGGATCCTTATGAAATTACAATAAATAAATATGTGTATATATAGATGCTAAAAGTGATTTTATTGCATTTTAGTTATATTGATGCATTTAATTCACAACAAAAATGTCATCTTTAAAAAGTGCGATTATGTTTGTTTAATCGCGATCAGACGAGAAAAAGCAACTTCAAAACTAAGTGATTAGTTTGACTAAAAAAAGTACGACTACGTTTCAACCTGAAACCCTGTAAGTAAAACGTAGGTTTTGTAAAACGAGGTGAAAGCAGAGAGCAGCAGATGACGGTAAACACCTACTGCACCTGCAGCGCACTTCTAGAATCAGAACTGGAAGTCGTGTTTAGTGGGAGTCGTTTTCGCCGCTGAGGCTCATCACCACCAAAAGAAAAAAAAACTAACAAAAAAGAAGAAACGGCATAATTCCAGTCAGGTCGAGGTCAGCCATCCACATCTGAGCGAGGGTGTGAACGTGACCCCGGAGCGCTGAGCCCCCGCGTCTCTGAGAAATACCTGGGAAGGTTGCTACGGCGATCAGCGGACTCTGCTGCGGTCCTGCTGGGCTGCCAGGTCTGACAGTGATAAAAACGTTAGCGCAACATCAGGGCCTGTCAGGGGCGAGACGGGGGGAGACTGGGGGTCGCAAAGGGGCCGGGTAGAGCGGAGGGAGGGGGGGGCTTTCATTCACTACAAGGAAAGAAAAGGGGCAAGCGGGGATGGAGGGGGTGGGGGGTTAGTGGGCGAAGAAAATCACAATAACCGATGAAAAGATGAGATGTGAGGAGGGAAAAATGCGACTTCTGGAGGCATTTTTCTCCAACCAGTGAGAACACAGCTTTTCACCTTTGTGGTGCAAAGGTCAGGTTTCGCCGCAGGGCGAGTCAGTCCAGACGGAGAGAAGCAACTTTCCCTTTTTTCCCTCCTCTACACAGGGATTAAAGTAGCTGTGTGTGTGTGTGTGTGTGTGTGCAGATGTGAGTGCAAACGTCCAAACTTGGTGTTGGAAAGTGAACTGTGTGTTTTATCAGGCTGCTAATGACGTCCAGCTCTCTGTGTGAAGGCTTTCATTTACTTTCTGCTTCCAGAGATCCATTTAACCAGGATTTTACCTCCACTAACTAACTAACTAACTAACTAACTAACTAACTAACTAACTAACTAACTAACTAACTAACTAACTAACTAACTAACTAACCAGTAGCAACAAGAAAATTATCCGTAAAAAGAATGTTTGTTAGCGGGAACAACAACGATTGCAGCTGTTTTAAAAACGTACGAGTTGTAATTATTGAAAATTTAGCATAGCAGTAGGATTATATAAAATATCATTAAATGATATTTTTTAAAGAATGTTTGGGGTTTGTTTTTATTTATTTTTCTTAATTGCCTAATTATTTCTGAAATATACCAAATAATTTTTTTCAGTGTTTACTATTTGTAAGTGTAGGGAAAATTTTTAGCGGAAAAGAAATAAACTTTTTAGTGAGAAAGTCAAACATTTTTTCTAAAATATTAACTACATATGTAGCACTGATGTTACACAACATGGAGTCTGATGAATAATACTTCAGATGGACATCGCCATCATTTCATTTTCATGCATTAGTTTTGTTCCGTCCCACAGCTGCAAATGGTCTGAAGAAGCTAGAAGCTAAAGCACTCCACGCCAAAGCAATGCGATGGTTGTCTGTGTTTATGGCAGCAGCTGAGAGCATGTGGATGGACATACGGCAAGGCAAATGATCATAAAATTTTTTTGGAGGCTTCGCTACGTCTGGTGACTTCCACTAAATATTGTAAAATATGTCGTTTACTGAGCGCCATCTGGTGTTCGGCAGTGTCACACCAGGGGAGTGTTCACACCGTATGTTGGTTTCATCAGAAGGTATTCTGCTCCAAATTATATTTGACGTCATGTTGTAATTTTCCTAACAAGAAAACTTTTTGAATTTGAGAAGTTTATTAAGTAGAGAAAATATACGAATTTAGAGCTTCTTTCACTAACACAGTGAGGGAGGGGCTGTTTTTACGACTCAGACTTTATAAAGGCTACCTTAAACAGCCAAAGTTAGCATTCAGTCTTTGTCTAATTTTTGTTTGACCAATTTTGCGACAAACTTATTTTTCTTCAACGTTACACCCCAAGCTAATAATTAAAGTTGTACTTAAAGCATAGCGTTTAGCGGTGAGAATATGACTAAAGTGCTTTAAGAACTAATATGGTTAATATTAGTAAAATTAGCAATGTTATGATAGGAAGGTTTAGAACCTGACTAGACTTTGTATGTGTGTTTTTTAAGATGTTCTTACATTTATTCGGTCTCTGCGGCTAATATAGTTTGTAGCTCATTTGTTTTTGTTTTTCACCTGCTGATGAAGGTTTTTACTCAAAATTAACTCAAAATGATTAACTGGAGCTAAGTCACTTAAAAATGGCAAAGAATGACTATATATAAATAAAGTAAAAAAGGCATTTTAATCATTTCACTGAATCACGTTTTTTTATTTTTAAACCAACCAAACAATTTTTAGCAAATAAGGAAGTGATTACAAGCAAGGCAAACCAAAATCCAATGTTGTAAAACCCACTGAAGGTGTGTTTTTATTGATATACGTGAATATAAGTCAGAATATTATGGTTCTGAATGTTCTTGGTTGGTTTAACAGTGCGTTAGCAAAAGATAGGAGTGTATAAACACCCGTGTGCATAAAGAGGAGTGAGCCGAGGGGAACACTGGGCCGGACTGATGAATAGACAGAGTGAAAGGGGAGGAAGAAAGCGAGGGAAGTCTGATTAATAATTGCGAGGCTTCTAGGTGCCGATCTGCTGGCTTCTCACTTCAGTGGGCCGGTGCGGGATCTCGCCCTCGGCCGTGTCGGTGGGGCTCATTAGGGAACCTCTGGGGACCTGACAGAAATTGTTAGCAGGACGTGATGGCCGAATCAGACCAGGCCCCTTCCTTCCCCCCTCATTTCCAACCAACAAGCACCCTCAACCCCAAAAGGAGAGGAAAGCAGGGGACCTCCAGTCCTCTCCGTAACAAGGTGCTACACCTGTAATCAAACCGCTCCCCCAAAAAGAAGCAGGACCGGCTGCGGGCGCGCTCTGATTGGAGCCGGCCGAGGCGCAGGGATCCATAATTGATGTGTGAGCACAATTACAGGCCTCCAGACATCAGCAAAGTGTTGCACAAGACCCCGCCTCAAGGATGGCTGAATTTTGAGCAGGGGTTGCATAAAAATCAAGGCTCTGGTCTCACTACGTCCTGCATGCTGATCCCGGCCAGTGCTCATGTGTCTTAAATGTGCCAAGTTAGTAAAACGGATGAGTGGACGCAGACTCACTTCGCCGCTTTTTATTCCTCCGTCTGCTTCACACACTCCCTTTTCTTTTCTTTTTTTTTGGCTTGCGTTAAATTTACACTTTTATAATTGTTTGCTAAGGAGTAGCTCAATCAGAAATGTTGAAGTTTATGTGTCCAGATTAATCTTCCAGTACAAATTTGAGTGTGCAGTGATATGTGTCACTTTCAGTTATTCAAATAACTGAAAGTGATGTCAGCGGGCTTCTGTTTTAACTAGGACCTCAATGCAAATGGTAATCATGTTTCATTAATCTGGAAAACGGAAAGATGAAGTCTTGGAGTAGGCGGGAATCACAATACATGTCAAGGAAAATATACAAAAAATGTGAACAACTAAACAAAAACAAAGAAAATAAGAGTTAAATATGAATTAATACCAGATGTTTTAAGTTAAACTTTTAGATTGTGTTTAGATTCATAACTGAAGGCAAACTTTAGTCTCTTAGCTCTGTCACAGGGACAGTCTGTTTTTTCTTTACTGTGAATGTGAAGATTTGCCACAAGAGACAAAACGTAGTCCTATTTAGCAGATATTTGATGTCCTATGATCTGTTGGTATCTTTAAATTTCGCTAACAAATATTAGGCTAAGTCAAGGCTTATAGTTCAGAAAATTACAAGAGTCGAGAAAAATACTCCCAGAAATGTTTTTGATGTTAGATTATATGATATGAGAGTTTTACAAGACAGATTTGTGATTCCCCATATGATACAGGACATAACCTTTTGTTTCTGACTGACATTAAGTCAGATTTTTCCTGTTTTTGGTGGATTAGGATTATCAAAAACACCAGAAAAATGAGTGAAAAATCATTTGTTTATCTTTCAAATCCAGCAAATATTATCAGCATGTAATCCAGCCACTGCAATGGAGAAAACGGAGAGAGCTGGCAAGTCTGTCGAGCCTGTCTGAGCTGGGAAGCACAGCGGTGGCAGCATCATGGTATGGGGTTCTTTGCTTCAGGTAATAAAATGAGGGGAAAAACATTTTGGAAAAAAGCAAAGTTAAAGTCTAAGCATAAGTATGTCGTCCTGATGTCAATCAGAGCTGAAATGGATCGTGTGAGAAAGGTGGCCTGCAAACTTGGCCCAGGTCCACCGGGCCAGAACTCCAACAAGAGGTTGAGGAAGGAAACCAAAAACGCTCAACTCAATGCCAATGTCACAACATACTCTGTTAATGTTATTTCTAACAAGAAATGATTAGTACTTGAATTATGAGCTGGTAGATCATTATGAGGTTCCAAGTTGAGATTAAGGCTGCACTGTTAAAAAGTAAAACAATCTCTTCATGAATCTGGCTTTGTTGGTGTTATGTTGCCTTCCTGATGCCAAAGGAAAAAAGAGGATTGTTGAGTTGCTTTGCAGTTTGACCATCATTTAAAATTGTTTCAGACTGTCAGGAGTCCGGCACAAAAGAGTCAAACGGTAAACCCAAAAACATTTCCTTTGGATGTAGCTGAGGGATGTTGTCCCATATTAAGGTTCTGATGCTCTTCGTTTAGTTTGTATTTTTTGCCAGAGACACAGAATCACATTTCCTTTCTGGAGAATAGAATAGTTTAGAAAAACTACCTCTCTGGTTGTGGAAGTGGGTAGTACTTTCTGTTTGGCGTGTCCAGCGACAGAATTATTCTTTCTGCACCTAAAGGTTGTCGACCCTAAAAAGACTAAACCTGCTAAAACACCAAAATGATGCTTCCTGTTCAGGACAAATCATCAGTTTGATGTTTTGTGTTGTTGTTTTGATGTTTTATTAATGTGAGCAGTACTGCCCCCTACTGGCCCTGCATCGGTCCAATCATTTCTTTTCTTTATCACCTTGCTGAATCTCTGACCTTTTTTTTTTTTTTTAATATATTTTTTACTTTATAATTTATGGAGTCAAATCAAACAGTTTTTAAAAGTTGCTTTCTCATTTGTTTGTATTTAATAGCTTCATTTTGGGCTGAATTAGCATACTTGTTGTGAACTTCTCACCAGAAGACTGAACTCTCATTGACTGACAGCCTAAGATCTGGATGTTCAAAGTTCTTAATGAGGAAAACTGCAAGAACTCGGGGAATCAGCGATCAGTTGATGATCTCAGGAGATTCAGACCCTCGCTGAGTGCATCTCTGTGCCGGTACGTGCCTCTGTGTGGGAGGACTGCGGGATAAAACCATTCAGCGGTCCAAACGCTCACACGCTCGCGTCCGTCTGACCCGGCTGGCCCCCGTGTTCAGGTGGAAAAGAAGATCCATTTTGCGTTGGAATAGACCAAATAGGTTTAGATGTAGGCAGCGTGGAAACAAAACAAATCAGACCCAATCTTTGAGATCAGTGCGGTGAGCTGAATGGGGAAGGATGCGCAGATGAAGAGGAGGATGCGTTGCCTGGCAGCTTGCACAGTCTTCACCCTTGAGTGTCAACAGGTGAAAGTGGGCGATAACGCTGTTTGATGTTGCCAGACTGAATTTCTACCACCCAACTTCACTCCTTCTTCTTCTTCTTCTTCTGCTAGACCTCTCAGCAGACTTCAAAGCCCCCCACTCCTCCCTCGTCTACCTCTCTCTCTTCTCACTTTAATCCACTGCAGCAGAGCCCTCTAGTTCAAAGCGTTCACAAAAAACCTCTCCACACTACAAGAAGGAGAGAGAGAAAAATCTGCAATCCAAACTTTTTCCTCACTCCCATTGCCGCTATCATCCTTTGCTTCTCTGCTGAGTAGCAATTACGCCGCTGACCAGCTCCTGCTATTAATTAATCCCACAAAGAGCGTTCATTTCCTGGCCTTCTCAGATTGACAAGAGATGAAGGGGAGCGACGGGTGTGAGAGACGAGGGGAGGCCGAGGATGCCTGTTTCAAAGGCAATTCAGTCTGACCAAGCCAAAGGAAGGGAGTAAAAAGGAAGATGAGAAGAAAGAGCTGCGCTCCTAAAGTAGGTGGAGGTGGAAGGTGCATTTGATACAGGGTGCCTCTTGAATGTGATTGAATGCTTTGTTGCCAAGGGCCCTTTGCTAATCTGTACCTGCACAAATCCACAGCGCTAGAGAGAGCCCAGTGAAGGGCTTGAGTTGAGAGGCTGTGGCCTGGGTGGGCGAGACGCTTGGGAAGAGGTTTCATGCCTCGTTTGTGAGCTCTGGCTTCCTCCAGCCTGCGGTCGCCCTGATGAACAGAAACTGTGCCTTGACGGTTTGTTTGGTGGCTGGATGGGAGCCCTTCAAGAGAGAATGGAGAGTCCAGGAAGAGAGAATCTAATGGTGCCAAAGGGATTCAGATGTCTCATTCATGTCCTTTATGCTGCTCGACTGTTAATGAATGGAGTGAAGAGAGGTACAGGTGTTGTTGAAACCATTACCTCACCTGGATGAGCAAATACATGCCACAACCACCCAGCTGTCCATGAAGTCTTTCTATAGTGTATTAATCTTTGTCAGGAAATCTTAGATAAGCAATTATGTTGAGAGATTCAAACGTTAATCAAGATCTTTGTTGATCAGAATAGAAAATGACACAGTTGGGAAACCTCTGTCCATTATGGTAAGAGTCAGATTCTTGAACCTGATTGGGTTGACTGTTTAAAAGTGCTGAATAAATAAAGCTGATTCACTGAAAACCAGGTTTACCATCTACACCTCATCACTCCATTTAGCATGTAGCTAACATGCTTAAATAAGTCTGGGTAGTCTTTTTTTTAACAGAATCTTTTAAACGGGGAATAATCTCTCCTGGCTGATGAATTTTACAGTGATGTCTTTGACGGCTGATTGAGACGAATCAGTCGATGCATTTTCAAATATTCAGCTCAGATTGTTTTTGTTTCTGTAGCAGTTGGATATGAAGCAGCTGTTTGTGTTGCCAGAACATCGTGCTTACAGATTCGCTCGGGTTTTTCACGTGTGACCCGGAGCGCTGCTGGCTTTGATGCCGGCTCGACGAGCCTCCTTCTTGTCTCGGCCTCGCTCGCCGAGCAAAACATGTTAGCGGCGGATCATGTTTCCTCCGCCCCGGCAGGTGTGAGGGGAGCAGAAATCTTCCACGGAGGAAGTGAGGAATCAAAATATTCAACCAGAGCGCAGAAACGAGAGGTTAAAGGTTATTTCCAGCGACCCTGAGTGTCTACAGGTCCAGAACTCGCCGCCTCTTCAGGCTACACCAGATGTTCTCACGCGTTTGCCTCCATCGAGCAACGGCGAGCCGGGAAGGTTGAGAAAAACTGTGAGCTGCTTGTTTTCACATCATTCATCACCCTGATGTCAGAAGTCATTCTGTCCGCTGGTTTCCACAAATGAGTGGCAGCCAGCGCCGGGGAACCGACAACCGCCCCTGATTGGTTGTGATGCTGAGTTTCCTGCCGAATGTGTGGCCAGGCCCCGGAGTTTGTTTTCCTTTTATTAGGGATTAAAACATTTTCTAATGAAGCTCCCAGAATTGGATCTGGGAGTCGGTTGGAGGATTTTTCACACGCGGCAGAGCTGTCAGTTCGCCAGCAGCCCGCCGCAACGTAAGACGTTGTTGCCCCTCGCTCAAACCCTTGCTGGCGCTCTGCAAACAGAGAGCTACCTCCAGGATAATTTGCTCCTCAGGGACGGACTTACGAGCTATTAACAAACTCCCCTCTGCTGTTCCGTCGGGCCATGATTGGAAGAAAAACTAACACTTTAAAAACTTAATTTTCCCTCCTTGTTTGGTCGACCTGATTAGCAGGCTGCTAATTCTCCTCCCTGGTGCAATTAATCACGTTGACACCTGTACTCCAGGCTTCTTCATTCTCACTCTTTGCCAAGCGGATTGCAACTGGTGTGCTGTCGGCGCATCTCAATGTGTTGTTTTTGTCATCTCTTTGCAACGGTTGTGAAAATAAAGTCTAATGTAAATCAATGTGACAGCGACTTGCTAAACGCATCTAATTCTGCTGCAACCAAACGTCAGATTTTCATGACAAAGAACCTGAAATAAGGAATTTATTTCCATTTTTTGAAGAATTTCTGGAGCTGCTCCAGTCTAGTTAATGACGGATTATTGTGCCTTGAACTAAACGAGTGTCTTTTATTTAGATAACACAACTGAAAAAAGTCAATTTCAGCAGAAAATATGATAAACACATTCATACATCGTTAGCTAAACTCCTCAACTATAGTAATAAATACTATTCATTAGCTAAACTATGCAGAAAAGACTGCTAGTATTAGCTTAAACATACTTATTAAACTGTGTGATTAGCCTATTTTTGCTGCACAAATTTATTTAGATGGAATTTATACTTAAACTCTGTATTAATAAACACCAACTACTACAAACTATCCCCACTACAAGGCAGCCATTTTCAATTTGGGATTAATAAGATGTTAGTGGCTTTTAAATCTGAAAATTCAAGTTGAATTTTTACAACTTGAAACAGAAAATCAGACTTTGAGTAAAGAGTTACAGCCTCAGAAACCTTTACTACTGACATTGTGGAATAGTTGATCTTTCAGTGGGGGAAATGAATACTACTAAAAAAAACGATAAATGCTAAATTTATCAACACTGAGAACCATGGTTAATAAATAATTTCTACTATATTTGGTTCTAGTTTGACATGTGCTAAAGAAATTATTCTCACTGTTGGATCTTCCCTACCTGGAAATTGACCAGAAACCAAAATCCTATTTGGCTAAGATGCTTTCCTGCTGACTAAATAATTAGCTTAATATTAAGTTAGAAAGCTAAATATTTATGTCTAAGCTAAATATAAATATTAAAAACAAATATTACTTTGGATCTAAGTATTTAATTAAGCTCAATATTTAGCTAACCTGCTATTTAAATACTTAGCTTGCTAGTTAAAGTATTTAGTTAGCATGCTAGCTTGCTAACTAAATACTGAGCTTGATAGCTCAATGTTTAGTTAGCAAGCTAAATGTTTTGTTCCAAGGTAAATGTAAATATAAGAAATATTTATTTTGGAACTAAGTAACTAGTTTGTATTCAAAATATTTAGCTTGCTAACTAAATATTTAGTTTCTGGTGAAAATATGACATTGTTTTTCTCTTATGAAAAATGGCAAAATAAACCAAAATAATATTTTTTGACTGCAACTTTACAAACAACTTCCCATAGGAATATTCACCGACTTCAAATCAGAATATAATTTGCTAATCAAAATAAATCTGAATTGACTGTTTTTCATTTTGAAACTCTTCAGAGGAGGAAACAAATATTAATAATTTCAGATTTTGTCTGGTTTATTTATTTCCTGACACAAAATCTCAGTAAGGAGCATATCTATGAAGGATGTATTTCTCTATTAATTGTCTATATCTTAGCTTATTTGTGGGACTAGGTAAGGATTTCTTTGAATACATCAAAGGTACAAAGACCATTTGTAAACAACCAGTTACATAAACAATTTTCATAATCACTAGAAATAAATAATTCAACATTTAAAGCTGCCATTTTAGAATTTTGACAATGTGATGATTAACTGTCCTAACTTTATGGACCAGTTTCACTCTTTGTTTCTGTATGTTTAGTTTCTGCTTGTCCACCAGCTGTGTTTTCCTCTGATTCCCTGGTTAATTGGGCCTGAGATGGTGTTCAGTTCCTCCAGCTGGTTCTGGTTCTGGTTCTCTGAATCTGCGACCTTCTTGAAAGGGGGGGGGAAAGCAAAAAGAAGTTTTTGAGCTTTGTGACAACAATCTGTCATCGAAGTTTGCTGCGAACTTTAGAAAGAACATTAATGATTCAGAAAGTTTTCCTGTTACAAATGTCGCCTCTCCCATTTATGCCTTCACTCTTCCTGCTAGCAGCCATGCTAATCTAGTCACTGTGGGAACAGCTAGTTCAGACAGCAGAGTTGTTGATTTCTGCAGATCCCCAGAAGTTGTTAAAGGAATATTTGGTCTTTCTCTGGTCCTGTCAGAGAGGTCAGAGGTCATCAGAACATCCTGGAAACCCGGCGTGACGCTGCACCTGTCCCAACCTCGCCTAGCATCAAAAGAGCTCGTCCTGCACTGACTCTCTCGTAGCAACAGCCAGGACATCTGTGGCTTACTGCCCTGCGTGTCCATGCAGTGTGTGTGTGTGTGTGTGTGTGTGTTGAGATGCAGTGTCCCAGCCAGCAGCGACTCCTACTCAGCCACGTTTGGCCGGAGAACCGCTGGGAGTGGCGCCACCGCTAGCAGCGGCGTTGTTTGCAGGGGTTCCCGCTAGCTAGTTTTTGTTTTCCTCCATCCGTGTCATGCCGTGCGAGGCACACACACACACACCCACACACGCCTAAATGCTTAACACACAAGCACCCTGTGCTGCATGAATATTCATCTGCAACTGTGCTGAGCTGTGACTGTGCTTCCTGGCAGGGCCGCCGCCACATGGCCGGGGTGTTGGAGGAAGAGAGGCCGTGTCGGAGCGCATTACCCTGGGCCGGATCATTTCTCAATCTCAGATGAATTCCAGATTTTCTGCTCCGAGCGGCTCCTCCTTTTCCTCCCCTCTTTGGTCCACCGGGTGGAGGGCAGGCGTGGGGGGCTGTGGGGTCCTGGGCGTCCACATGTTGAGCAGAGGAGAGCAGAGACCAAAGCTGCACCTTGCTCTGCATCTCTTTAGCAAGGCGCAGGGAGTTGGCACGGCCACTGATGCAGGAACAATGCAGCCTCTCCATGGCGCCCATTGTGCTGGGATCGTTACATTGTTTGTCCCCCCTCCCCCTCCGCTGCCATCACGCCCGGCCAGCTGGCACAGAGATGGCAGAGCGTTGACGAGGATCACAATGCCCCCTCCAGTTGACGGCACAATGGAGGGACATGGACACAGACCCCTCTGTGGCCCTGAAGGGGCCACAGGCCTCTCAGGCTGCTGGCGCTGCCAACCTGCTGCTAGCTGCTAGCGCTGAGACGGAGCTGGCATAGAGCTGCCTCCCTTTAAACCCACATTGTTAGAGAAGCTGCTCCCTCTGCCTCGGCTTAGCGACTCGTGTCGGGGCTTATCACCAGCTAGGAGAGGCCAACAGCAGGAAGAGAGCGTCACTCTGCTGAGGAGGTTCCAGTGTGACAGCATGCGCTCCTCCAGTCATCACACACGGGCAGGTCTGGAGGTGAAGAGTGTGTGACGGCGTCATCCTGATCTAGAAAGGTCGCGTTTACAGCTGTTCCTTTAAAGGGTCAGTATTGTGCTCTCCAGGCATGTAGTTCCATTTTATAGCACAATCCAGGAAATTCAGTTACTATAAAAATACTCTATATATCAAATATGACTGAAGTCATTTGACTTCATAATTTAATGCCTTGAAATTGGGCCTCTGTCTCTTTAAAAACTCCTACTCTTTCTGAAACTCTGCCTTAAGAAAGTTATCAGAACATGGCTCCTCTATTGATTTTCTTACCTCCATTGTTTTGAGAATTAGCTCCTATAATGAGCTCAGCAGATGCTCCAGGTGTTTGCTAATTGCTGAGTCTGAAGGAGCAGGGCGAGATCTGCTCTGTGAGGACAAAGCTTGGAAGCTGCAGCTCTGAGGAGGAGCTGTGCCTCGAAGGCGGGGCTAGGTCCATCCAGGCGTTTTGTATAATTGCTATCCATCCATCCATCTATCCATTTTCTTCCGCTTTATCCAGGGTCGGGTTGTAGGGGTAGCATCTTCAGAAGGGAGGCCCAGACTTCCCTCTCCCCAGCCACTTGTTCCAGTTCCTCTGGGGGAGTCCCAAGGCGTTCCCAGGCCAGCCGAGAAATATAGTCCCTCCAGCGTTTCCTGGGTCTTCCCCAGGGCCTTCTCCCGGCCCTAGTATCTGCTAATACACGAGACCTCCTCCTAGAAACACTTCTGCCTATTTTAACAGTTCAAGCAACAAATATACCTCAATATGCATCGATGCATTGTGGAAACCATCACACTGCTGCGGTAAAAGCTAACAGCTACAGGAAATGAAAGGGGCGCCTGGATTAGTTGCTTTGCTAATGGTTGTAATGCTACCACCACCGTGTTTCCCTGTGGGTTTGCTGTTGTTTCGATGATGCACAGTGCAAATCATACAGGAAACGTCAAGGAAACAGAAAATTATAAAGAACAGAAAATGTTTAGAATGTCTTCAATGATATGTCGATTAAGACAGAAGCAGTTCTGTAACACATAATAATAATTTTTTTTTTCTACATAGTTGCAAGATGTAGCAGCGTCTGAAGCATAAAGCACAGTGCCAACATCATCATAACATCTGCCCTGATGGAGCAGTGGTGGAGCGGACGCCCACATCCAGAGACTATAGCTGAGCTGGGTTCGACTCCTCACCCTTCCTCCTCGTCTCTCTGCTCATTTCCTGTCTGATTTCTGTCAATATGGTGCAACAATTATATTAGAAAATTTTTTTCGATAAAGAAGTCATTAATTATGATTCTTTATTACAAACATTTTGATTCCAGAGAATCCTCCTGACTGTTGTGTCCAGATTTAACCTGGAACTACATAATAATAATAATAATAGTAATAATAATAATAATAATAATAATAATAATAATAATAATAATAATAATGTGTTCAGCAGGAGAAAATGAGACAAAGCCGGCATATAGATGAATTTTTAGCATCTCTACATATGGTTGCTGATGTTCTCCAGCTCTCAGTCCGTCCTCTGAGTTTCTGTTTCAGCCAGTGGCGAACATCCTTCCGCGCCTCGTGGTCGGAGAGAAAAACAGCTGTTTGATTGGTTGTTTTCTGTTGTTTCCTCTAACGGCACGCTGCAATTTACGACCTTTTCACCCGTGAACAGCCCAATGTCAAATGTTAATGCCTGTGCTTGCATAAATTGGGAGGATTTCTGCTGTCAGGCGACGGCTGGGTGTGAATTTCATTACTGTCAGGGAGGGAAGCAGCAGGCAGCTCCAAGATGGCTGTCCTGGATGGGGAAGAAAAGGGAAAACTCACTGCAGACTGCCATCCTGGGGTCACCAAGTTTCCATGACAACCACTGGCCTTTTCTGCCCCACCATCACAAAGGTAAACCCGTGATATTTGTTTGGGGTTTCTAACTTAAACCATTTTGGTTAGCATCAGGATCAATATATTATCTCAAATATATTAGAACAATGTGTTACAAGGACTGAAAGATGGTTCATTGTCACTTTAAACATCAGTTCATTATATTATAATTTGTTTTGGTTTGGTGCTAGCTCCTGCTAATGGTAGTTAGCCATTAGCAAAGTTAGCCAACTCCCCAACCTCTACATGTGAAAATATTTTGAAGTAATTATGAGTTTTTATGCATCACAAACAACTTTTAGTTTACTAGGAAATGTACAGCATACTTAGGCAAACGTGTTTAGCTAGCTGTGGATTCGTTTAATGCTAACCTGCAGTAAAGCCCAGAAAGATTTGTGTTTCCAGCAGCAAAGGCATGTCTAGCTTTAGTCGTGTGTGAAACCCGAGCTAAACCAAGATGCTGACGATGTTCAATAAAATTTTGCTGCATCAATTTTAAGAAATCAGAACATTTAAGCTAAATAGAGGGCAAAGATGTGGATGATTGAGTCCAAACAATACCAAACAAGAGCGGCTGCTTCACTTTCAGCTTCCAGCTCAAGATGAATTTATCATCCAATCATTCCATCCCTGCAGACTTCCGCTTCTCTCCCCGTTCCCTCCCCCCAGCCTCCTCCAAGGATCTCCCCCTTTCTGCTGTCAGCTCAGCAGTTTTTGAGGGAGTTGGTTGCTCTTTGAAATGCATATTCTGGGATGCCCGACACCGACGTGTGTACACTGCGCAGTAATTGTGGAGGCCAAATGTTTAATTACACATGGCAGGCCGAGCAGCAGGAGGCCGCAGCATGCAGAAACAAGCCACTAGCTTCTGTTCTCTTGGTCAGATGCGCCAACAACAACCAGTTCACCCCCCCACCAGCCCTCATCCCCATACTGGGAGTACAGACGGTAGGACGGAGGGAGGTGAAGGCAGGGAAGCTTGACTTGTTTGTGTATAAAAAGCAGATCAGACAACTCAAATCAAGCAAGTAATTGAATCTTTAGAGCAGTTTGAGTTGATTGTGCCTTGGCCTCATGGTGGTCGTCAGTCTCCCCAGCAGGCCTGGGGTTTGTCCGGGTTCTGCTAATGGGTCCAGAATGGTCCTGGGGAGCCGACTGGAGGAGGACTGGCAGGATGGAGGTTCAGGGTCTGTGACCTGCGTGTTTGTCTGAAGGAAGCGGAGAGCAGCAGGGGAAGTGGGAGCACCTGTGCCAGTCGGCAGCAACCCGTCAAGCCCAACTAATTTTGAAATTGACCTCCGACCTCTGTTCCCACGGAGCGGCGAGGCGAGCAGGCTGAGAAAGGTCTGATCCCTGCTCAGACTCCTGCTTCTAATTACCAACTAAAACAAAGTTGTTATCAGATTAGGGCTCCTTATAAAACCATATCATTGATTGTATCCTTTGCTCAGTGTCGCTACAAATTAGGCCATTAGCACACAACAGGGCTGCGCTGAGTCGTTTAATAAAATGAAGCTAAAGCCGATAATGGCTGCCGTTTCTGAGTGGTTAACCCACTGTGAAGAATTAACCCTTTATACATCGCCCAGAGACACAGCAAGGCAGAATGTCCTGCCAGCTTTGCAATAAACACGGTTATTGGAAAGAAGTACTAATTTTTTCATTATAATGATGTTTGTAAAGTTGCATAATCCAAAAATAACTTTGGTTGTTGGGTAATTTGAGCCTATCAGAGAAAGGAATGGGGGATTATTGTATAAAAGTCTTATTTTCACTGTTTGTTGTTAATTTATAAATGCGCAGTTTCAAGCTAAATGCTAATTAGCAAGTTATATATTTAGCTAGCAGGCTAAATACAAAGTTTACAACTAAACATTTATGCTAAATACTTTTATTTCAGACTTAAATATTTTGTTTGGAACCTATTTAGATTTAACCTAAATATTTAGCTTAGGGCTAAAGGTTTAGCTAATATGCAAATTCACTTGCAGATAACAGGAAATGGACTATCAAAGTAAAAGCTCGGTCTTAGAACCTCTACATAAACTCTTGCTGATGAGCTGATGCATCACTGTTGCTGTAGATTCATTCCTGAACGTTTGTATTGCCATTAAAAAAGCTCATCCTACATGTTAGGCTAAAATGTTCAAGAAAGGTGGAAAACAAACGATGACAAAGAGAAACCATGAGCAGCAATTGAAAATCGAATCAGCAGGAGATTTTATAGAGGTGTGGAAGTTGATTTTTTTAATAGTCAACTTCTGTTTCAACAACTGTGGTTAATGTTATCTGTGTTATGATTTAAACAGTCAATTTTTTCCACGTAAAACTAAATCACTTTTTTTCCCATAGATGTTCCCCAATATGGAGTGAGATATTTACCTGGGTTTCTATTATACTAATTTTGAAACAAAAAAAAAAGAATGTTCTGGTGGGTTATGGACTTCTGGTGTGGCCTGTCTGCGTGTGTGTGTGAGAGAGAGTGTGTGTGTCTCGCTACAAGCTGTAACATGTTCAAACAATCACATAACCATTAAACTGCTGTGGCCCCTAATTTCCAGCCTCGCTCTGTTAGGCGTCTGCCAAAGCAACGCTGCCAGATGTCTGGAAGCTACGCTCTGTGGATTGGACAGTGAGACAGTTATGTATAAGGACATAATAAGATGGCCGAGGTAAAGACATCAGCGACAATTGTTGGACGGCAGTTTTTGTTTCCAGTCAGACTGGAAAGGGGAAGGCAATCGTTCTACACTGATGAAGAATATGCAAAAGTGGACAACGTTAAAAACGATGGCCAGTTGTCTCTGGAAATTCATAGCAATGCCTATGGTTCAATCTCAGACTCTACTGGCCTCTGTTAGTGTGTTGCATGTTAAAGTTCATGACTGGAAAAGATAAAAAAGAGACTGTTGAAAGAGAGTCTCTACTCTCGGGTTAGGTCAGAATGACTGAAATGATAAAGTTGCATCTGAATGAACACAGAGACTTCCTTTGTGTTTGGTTGTATAAATGCAACACCTTGTACCAGCTGTCATTCAGGGTGGTGGAAGTGTAATGTTGGAGACTACAGCAGAACCTGCAGACGCACAGAAAAAGAGGTGAGCAACTCAGAGCGTTAAACGATAGAGTTCACATTCTGTCTCCAAAAGGGAGCTACCTTCCAGAGGAAGCCTGTTTTGGCTGTTTGGATCCAGAATCTTGTTTTTTCAGTCATGATCCATTTCTCATGGCCACACGTGAAAGATTGAACCTGTAAGCTGAAAGCTTCCTAAAACCTTAATTACTGATGGGGCAGAAGAAGTGATCCAACTGGGATGTTGGTGAGAACAAATGTAGACTAGACCAGTGATGGAGGATTGGAGTACATTTGGAGTGGGAACCAGTGGGCAGCAGTGGTGGAGTGGGAGTGATAGTCATTCTGTTTAATCCAGAGATGCTCTCTGGTCATGTTGAGCTGAGCGATAAAATCATTCATGGCTCGAGGTATGGACTCGAGGCATGAATGGAATCAAGTCAGACTTGATTCAAAATGAATGAAAAACAATCTTTCAACAGTTAAATAGTTTTCTAACAATAACCAATTGCTCTGATGTCTTTCAGTCCGGTTTTCATGGTTACCGCAGTACTTTGATGAGAGACTTCCCTCATCAAAGTGTTCAATGACATCTATGTAAATACAGACTGTGGTAGAACCACAGTGCTGGTTTTGTTGGACCTCCGCGCAGCATTTGACACTGTTGAACATGACATGCCGAGTTAGGTCAGACTCTCCGGTCCAGTACTCTATTGGTTCAAATCTTTCATAAAGAACGGGGATTTCTTTGTTTCATTATGTAACTTCTCATCAAAGCAGACAGAAAACAAAAGTGGGGTACTCCAAGGTTCAATCCTGGGGACCCCTCTTTTTCAATATCTTTTTGCTCCCACTAGCTCAGGTTATAATAGGAAATATGATTGGCTACCATAACTATGTAGATGATACACAGTTCTTCATTACAATGTCACCAAGTCACTCTGAATCCCTCCAAGTCTTTCTGCATGGTGTTTGCATGTTCTTTGTTTCTCTGTGTGGGCTTTTACCAGGTCCCAGTTGTTTTCTCTGGGTACTCCTTCTTCTACAGGGTTGATTGTTCTGTGATGGACCACAGTGTTCTTCAGAGTGTCCCCACCTTAGATGTGTCAGTGTCTCTGCCTTGTCAGCCAAGGGTAGCATACTGTGTCAACTCTAATCCTTAGAGGGAATGTGTTTCACTTAGAGTCTTCAGGATAGGCAAGTTAAGCAACATGATGACCCCTGACCCCAAAACGTTGCAATAAAGCACACTAGAAATGTGACAAAAACAGACTTCCACGTCTACCTCATGTTTCCCACCGTTGGATCCCTTCCCTCTCCATCTTTGTTCTGCTGCTGCTCGTCATTACCATCATAAAGCCAGAGAGGATATGCATGGTTTCATTCACAAAATCATCTCTCAGTGTAAAAGGCGATGAAATCTTTGGAGGAGCGAGAAGGAGGGGGGCCTGGAAGGAGAAAACCTGCCCCCAGGAGCAACAACTAAATGAAAACAGCAGTCTCAACCCAAAGCGTGTTCAGTCAAGCAGCAGTGCCCAGAACAAAGGCGCTGTTGTGTGTTTTCAACAACCTCTGTGTTGTACGGGGGTCCTGACCTTAGTCAGGGTTGACCCCAACCTGTAAGAGAAGAGGCTGTTTGTTGGGAAATGACACATTACACCTCACGTGTTGGACCACAAAGCTGCTGTCAGTCTGGAAACCGACAATCCAAGACGAGATCGATTTTCCTTCGCCTAGAAACAGAAATCTTCTCTTTGTCAGACCGTTCCTGCGGTGGGTTCTGTCTGTAGACTGAGCAGAAGCTGAAAAGCCTTAGTTTTGTTGTGATCTATAAATAATCAAATCGAACTCCTCTAGTTCTATAAATAGGACATGTCAGCATAATTTTATTAATTTATTATGTACTCTTATACAATACAGATGTATTCTGGGGCGGTACTTTGGGAATATGGGGTTCAGACTTTATAGAAGAAAGCCCTGAAAGGGGAGCAAGAAAAAAAAATTTTTCAATGTTTGTTTTTGTAATAGTTTTTTCCACCCCTACATTCCTTAATTATTTATTTATTTTTGTTGTTGTTGTTCAGCCTTGAAAAGCAAGAGAAAATTTTTTCTTGGTTGTCTTATTCTTCTGTTTGTCGTTGAAATACCACCTATGGCCACCCAGTTTGGAGTTCTAGTTCTTATTGTTGTGAACACAAATAGATGACGGGAAACGGAAAAGGAAAAGGGCTAATTTTAATGAATTCACTGCATATGTGAAGTTTTAAAATGTCCACTACTTGTCTGTGGCGTCAAAAGGATGCATTTTGGGCCTCACCCACTAGTGGCCAGAAGTGGTACTGCAAAAATAGAGGTGTCACTTCCATTCTGACAAAGACGCTCTGATACTCCCAATCTATAAAGTTATTAGTTCATCACAAGTACCTGAGGATAATACATATAATTAGTCAATAATATGTATCAATTATTATTGATATTTAGAAGTCTATTTTCACACATAACTTTCCAGACAATGTGTATGGAGTCAATCAATCCAGATAATCTGATAACAGACAGTAACGTCAGCTCAGAGAGAGAAGCCGCTGTCAGGGTCCAGTCTGCTGCACAGCGCTGAGTTAAGCCCCCCCACTGTCCTGATCCAGTCAACATGAGGCACCACTCAGTGCACGCTGGGTCGTCAGGTCTGCCGGGAGCCGTGGTCTTCGTCAAGCTGCCTGAGGAGGCCAGCAAGAGGAAGGTTCCACGCGACCTCTTCACCTTACAGGGAATAAAACGCTGCGGCAGCCGAGACAATAAAAATCTGCTGTTGAGGAAAATACACGAGACTATCTGGTTCAAGGTGAACTTGGACTGGAATTCACCTTTGTTTTTATGTTCTCTACCAACGTTTATGTGAAAACCTGAATTCTTTTAGATCTGGGTTTTTACTAAGACCAGAATTTTTCATCTCTTGGAGGATCTACTGGGATGTTTGGGTCATTGTGGCATCCAGCTCTGTTTTAACTTTATTACAGATGGGCTCACATTACCCTCAAGTTCCTTCTGATAGTTAGTTTACTATGAGGTGGTCAAAAGCCCATGTGCGTTCGATGACATGCTAAAATCACAGCGCCATCTGGTGATCTGTCATGATAATTACGACTGACATATGGTGACTTGGTGTCGCCGTCTAAACCTGGAACTTTTCCCCAATCAACATTTATAAATACCAGCAGTTTTTAGGCAGCGGTTTTGTGTAAACGTAGCCTTGGTGACTCAAACCCGGACATGTTAACCATTGTTTTGAATGTCCTTCACTTTTAAGACCTCTCTGACTCCAAAGCCAGTCTCACAATTTGCTGAAATCTTGTTTCTGCAGACAACAGTCGGTTATTTTAAGCACACCAATTGATTACTTGCAATTGTGCAATTTTAGTCATTTTTGAATGGGAAGAAATTTGATGGTGTCCCAATTCACTACTCATCAGAAACTATATTTTTTTTAATAAAACATTTTAAATTTTTTCTTTTATAGTTTATTTCAGTAGACCTCTGGTATTAGGGGACTGCACCCTAAACATCCTCTAGCAGCCCTTTAGAGCCATCAACCTCCACCTCAGTTTATCAGAGAAATGTGGATGTTGGACACAGTTCGGTGTCCCAACAGGACTTATGAGGAAATGGACTTGAAACGGATGAAGGATCTTCTGAGAGTTGTTCCTCTTGAACTACGCAGTCCAGTTTCTATTCCTCAACTATTCCCTGAAACCTGAATGAAATATTCCCAGCAGAGTGAGATCTTTCATAATGTTTTTGAACCTTTCTGCATCTGATGGCAAACACCACTCTGTGTATTAAAACCTGTTGTATAACACTTTCCCACCCCCCCTTACAGAGCATTAGTTGCCAGAGCACCAATCCACTCAGGCTAAGGAGGTTCCTGGCAGCGCCGCCGTGTGTCTGACATCATTGACACCAGAGCTACATATCGGGTCGCGGGCCCCTGGCAGTCGCTCAGGGCGGACTCCGGCCCGATTCTGGCTGGCAACCTGCTGCCTACTTGGCTTGTCCCTGCTTCCCGTTTCCCTGGCGCTGATCCAGAGCGCCGCGCCCGGACCTCATCTGCATGGCTTTGTGATCGGTTCTGAGGGACAGGAAGGGCGCCATCTGGGCTCTGCTTCTCCACAAATTAAAACCCAACCTGTACGCCAATGATGATGAAGATGAGGAGGAGAAGGGGGAGGGGGTAAAATAGTCAAAAGGCAACAATACTTCTAATCTCTTTCTCCCTGTGCGCGTCTTCAAACAGAGGAGAGAAGAAGAAAGCGGCTGTAATAATTAGAGGGACAGAGCACTGCAGCGGATGAAACAATGTCCCGTCCTCTCTGTGTCTCTCTGTCTCTGCTATCGCCTGTAATGAGTGGCACTGATGAAGAGCGTCTCTTTGAGGATGACATTCAAACGCTGACATTTGAATTCTGTCTGTTTATCAGAGGCAGAGCGGCCCGCCTGCCTTTTGTTGTGCCTCCTTCCAGCGGCCGCAGGTACTCAAGCTGCTGGCTCGTTTTAATCACAACGCCGCCGTGCGTAATGGCTCCCAGCCGGCCTGGAGGGCCATTTCACATGCAAAAGTACACTAAAAACTTTAATGGCTTTTATTCCAGCATTTCTAGCAGAAGAGCCATTAAACTGTAAACATAAAATCACTCATCGTCACTAATCCCAGCCGGTTCATTTGCATGGCTTCTCTGGATCTTCTCTGTTTCAGGGCTGAAAGGTGAACTCCATCACGATCCGTGTTCACCTTCAGGAAGCAGCGCATCCCATCTGCATGGGGAGATTTATCATCTACTGCTAAACGGTGCTGCAATGCAAAACAGAAAGGTGGCGTATCCGCCTGTCGGAGGCACCGTCGGAGGAGTTGGGTCGATCCATCACGATGGCATCTGGAGAAAACATGGAGGCACTCATGAATCCTTGGGATGGTAACTTAGAAAAGTCTGAGGACAAACTGGAACCGCTAACGATGGTTCTGCTCTGAGAGTTCATTGTGATTGAGACAGAGGAAATGTTTCAGTATCCTTCTGGAAGACGCAGTAATCATTTTCAGTTTGCTAATAGAGCACATGAAGGAGGAAATGACCCACAGCCTCATAGATTCTCCACTGTACTTACCAATAAACAATCACCAAGCCCTCTCTCGTGTGTCTCACTGATCTTAGTCCAAAAATGATCAAACTGCAACAACTTTCAGGAAAAACAACTTCATAAAGGTGTTTCTGCAGGTAAGGAACACCTTACCTGCAGGTAAGGAGGCAGAACCAACATGGCTGATCTTCTGATGGAGAATAACAAATGGAAGAGATGAAGGAGAGACGATCATGTCTCCTCCCTTAGCACTAGGAGTACCAGAGAAAGGCCATTTAACATTTCAGCCCACACCTCATTACCAATGTACAGTGTCCATCCACATGGTGTCCAGTCCTCATTGATAGAGCTCCTAGATACTGAGATGAGATTCCTCTGTAGCGTGGAGGAGTCCACGTCACGTTCAGCGTCACCTACATCCCCTTCCTGATGTTCTGTTTGGACAATGCCAGTCCATCTGCAGCAGGTCTACATGCCTAATGTACAATGTATTGCCATAATGCACTCACTGAAGCTCAGTGTGCCTCATAAAGAGGCAGGTGAGTGATTCCTACCCTGGAAACTGCATCAAAATAGTCCAGAACAGCCTCAACTTCCTGGAGGTTTTCAATGCCGCCTAATTAGAACAAGTCTGTGCAGCTTGAAACGCCATCCCTCCTGTTGCTTACATGTGGATTTGAACACAGAGAGAGAGAGATTCAGGTTTGACGAACTGGGCTGTTAAGGTAAATCCATCAGACTGAGAGCTTATTAGAACAACGCTCTGAAACTTTTCCTTCCAAACTGGTAAGTGGGAAACATCCTAAATGCTAAATCTGGTCAGGTTGTTACCATCAGCACAGAGAGGAGGAGTCAGCATCTTGTGTAAAGCGTTGCTTCATTAAGCTAGTTCTGTCCCATGTTCTCGTCTTTGCTTGAAGCCTCCCTCTGTCCTCTGGCTGGGCCCTTAAGATCAGAGTCTGGAGCTTCTAGGGAGCAACTCTTTAAAGTCTTTAGGGGTGACGCCAAGTCTCCCCAAAGGGCCATTGATCCCGAGGGTCCCCAGAGCGAGGCGCCGTCAGCCAGACTGACAGATACTAATGGCGCGAACGCCTCTCATCCCGCAGAGATGGCTTATTAGGGTGGAGAGCCGAGGGGAGAGCAGGACACTAGCCAACCAGCGGCTGACTTATTAGCGAGATTGGCTTGTCCATACACTGCTGAGGGGGGGCTTTCCTGATATGCAAATGTCACATAGTTCTTGTCTTCATTCCTTCCTCCTAGAGATCTTCTCCTTTTGCTCCCAAACTCCCTCTCTCCCTAATGATCGGCTCTCCGTCCTAGAGAGATGAGAGGATGGAGATTATACTTGGAAGAGGGGAGGAGATCAGGAAAGATGGATGGTCAGTCTTCAAGTCTCTGCTGATATGCTACATTATGTAAACACTGAGGGGGAAAAAGGTATTTTATTAAACATCTGAGGTCATCTTCATCTCCGTGGATGAATCAGACTCCATGACAACACCTGCAGTCATTTTGAACAGTGATGCGATAATTTGAAAAGGACGGTGGTCAAGAAGAAATGAAAGACGCAGAGGATGTCCCTGAATGGCTTTGGCTCCTGGCCCCTGTAGAGCCCAGTGAGGTGATAAGCGCCACCATTATCCAGACAATCGATGAGCGAAGGGGGGTTAAAGGGGGAGGGCTGTGATTAATGTCACCCGCGCTGGCATATCTTAGAGTTAAGCCAGGGGGAGGCTATCGTCCGCCTCGGACACGGTTCAGACCGGAGCTCTGATCCGTCCCGATGGACACCAACTTACCCCTCTGCGAGTCATATCGGTTACAGCAGTCTTTCTACATGAATGAATAAAAAAATGCTGCTCTGTAAATCAGTTATTAACCACAACAATCAAACACCAGGTTTACTAAATACAATAATGTAGAGCAGTTTAAACTTTCAGGCATCTGGCATTTTGAACAGGACTTCTCTTGATATCATTTCTGTACGATTAAAACTATTTACTGTAGGGTCTGCAATTAATTAATCACATTTTAAAACTATATATTGACAAAATAAGCAACTTTTTCCATTCCAAAGTTGTTTTTGCTGATAGGCTAACTCTTTTTAGCACAACAATAGTGTTTTTCAGCATCCAATCAAATCGGTTTAGAGCCAGAAATTAACTACCAGTGGGCCGAGAGAAGCAGCTTCATCATCCATCGCTGCTGTTAGCGAAAATAGCTGTGTCAGATTTACGGTTGTACCAGAAACATGCAAACGCAAAGGTTCTGGCTCGGGACTGTCTGTTGAGAAAAATAAAAAGCAAGTTAATGCATTAAAATCTATGTAATTAATAAGTTTGGAATTAATTTTTTATCAACTTTTCTGTCTTATTAAAAGAATTTGGAACATTAAACATGTTGATATCTGTCTGTCCATCTATCCATCCTCTCTCTCCTCCAGCCAGTCATTTACCGGATCAGAGGGGTCGGTGGAGATCTTAGTGGGGATGCTCCTTCACTGAGAGTGGTGGGAAAAAAAGAGGCAAATTACCAGCTAATGGACCACCGAGCACTAATATCTAAATCCCCAATCTGTCTGTAATTGCTGCAAAATGCTCCAGCTTGTGCTTTATGGGAGACTTCTAAGCGACTGCGGTTTTCTCCCTGTCTCTCTCATTTCTTTACTGGCTTTATTATAGCAACAAGGAGTGGAGAGGAGAAGAAGAAAAAATGATTCCCTTTGAGTTCCTCCACTTTCCCGCTGAAATCCCCCAGACATCATTACGGTCTGCTTTCTCTCATTCCTCCAGAGTGACCGTCCCTCTGCCGTCCCCGTCCCACCGTCCCCCTCTCTCCCCGTCAGGGAAGGAGTGATTAATTTCCTTGCGTGGAGAGACACGGGGGAGGGAGAGGCAGCGCTGTATTTGAAAGGTGCTTTATTTGCATTAGCATTCATAATTACTTAATGACGAATCAGATATGGTTCATTGCTGCTAAGTGCAGAAACAAGCTGTCGGAATCGTGTATTTCAATTAGAATACCACTAAAACACGGTCCTCCATGACCGTCCAATATGCAGAGGACTTTATTTAGCTGGGGAGTTATTACTGTGGGCTGGTTCCTCAGTTCAGATGGCTCTGGAAGACAACGGTCCAATTAAAGGATGCCTGTGAAGCTCTGAAGGCCCATTAGAAAGGTTGGGATAATTAAAGATGAAGGAAGAGAGGGTTCTCTAGAAACTAATGTGGAGTATTCTCATTGCAGCGGTTTAGCTTCATTTACTCAAAAGCTTTAACATCTTCTATTAATATACTACAACAGAAAGAAAACAGTTTAATTATGAGCATGGGATCAGTTTGGTGCTTTGAAAAACATGGTGGCTCTAAAATGAACAGTCGATGGCTCAAACCAAGACAGACAGAGGTGGACACCAGCATTAAGTCAGCGGAACAAGGCAGAATCTTTGTTGATGTCTCCATCCAGGAAAGTTGACCAGCTATGCACAGAGCCAGGTGTACCTTCTACTAAAAGGAGGTACAACTAGAGGATTTAAAGTTTACTCCATCGATTTCATGCATAAATGGAGAATATTAAGAGAAAACAGCCGTGAGCGTGGTCAGTTTGTCCTCCAGCAGCATAGCTAGCTCAAGGTAAGCTACACCACCGACTGCTAGCTTAAAACCTAAAGAAAGCAGCTTGACGAAACAAACGCTTGCATTTATTTTAAGGTAATTTACTGTTTTTTATAAAAAGAATAATTTTCATTTTAGTTATTTGGAAACACTAAAATGAACACCACAAATAATACAAAACTACAGTTAGCTTTCAAGGTTAATGTGCACAATTTGTTGAAAATGCAAAGAAGATAGCCTTCTTTGCGTTTTCTTAATGAGAATCATGGACTCTCATTAAGAGAGTCCATGATTTTATTTGTCCAACTATCTACACATGAATATTCACATCTTTTTATCACCAGTAATTCAAAACGCAGTTTTCCTCAGATTTTAGTGCGATATGAATTTCACACAGCATAAACTACACTTCAGTATCTGTCGTAAGACAAGATGGAGGGTTTTGCATTTATCCTACCAAGTTAAACTCAATGTAATGCAAGTTCTAGAAAAGCTGAACTATGATATGATTCGGTTCAAATGCCAGCCCAAACCAGCTAGCATTAGGTGCAAAAACTAGCATGCTAAAACAAACATTTTATTTACAACTCACCAATTCCATTCACAGTGAAGCGCGTAACAAACTTCATGGCTCCAAATTGGTAGTTGACGTCATATTTGTGTAGTGATTTACTGAATGCAGAAAATAATCGTAATTCATGAAACATTTATTTAATTACTATGAGGGTCGGTAATGCTTGCCTTTAGGGATGGGGTGGGGCTTACTCATGTTAGATGACTCGGAGTTAGCTGTCTTTTTAATCGTGTCTTAGGCAGAACCTGAGTGTGCAAAACTTCCAAAAGAACAATATAAAAGCTCTAACTGCTGCCGTGTGTAAAAAGTGCCTCCTTTGCAACATCTCTCCTTTAATCAAGCCAAGCCACAATAGAAGACAGCAGGAAGCGAGTGTAAATAATGCATTAATAACCAGCCCATCCTCACTCCCCGCGGCAGCGCCGGCACACGGGGAGTTTAAATATCTCTGAGGGATACCTTCATCTGAAAATGCTCCGCTCGCTGCTCTCAGCCTCAGCTGGAGAGAAGAGGAGAAATATTCAAACTTAGTGAGGAGAGTTCAGTTCCAGTTCAACGTGGAGAGCTCTTCCCCAGGGCTCGTCGTCAACGCCGGCCTCACTGACAGCTGCTGACGAAGACGATGAAGAGGAGCACTTGAATGTGTTCTCTGTTGCTGCTGTTACCACTGCGTATGCAACTTTATTAATCACAGCGAAACAATTCAATTTAAGTTTCATCTAACATCAAACTACAAAAGCAATAAAATATTAGCTGTAGTTGATATAACATCAGCTTTATGACAAAATTGTGTGAGGTTAAAATGAAAAACAGGAGGATTTGTGGTCTATTTATTGAACATTTTTAGATTTTCTGTAAAATATGGAATTCTGAAGGGACAACAAAACGTGGCTACAGAGAACTCAAACTTGCTAAAAGGAAATTTAGTTTAAAATGCAATTGAAACGCAGCTAATCTACACCCCAGCATACCATGCTAATTTTCACATTAACACAGAGAAATAAAATATAAAAGGCTCAACAGAATGTCCATAGAACAGTAACAAAAGCTGCGTGTTGTCTGTGTAGAGGTGTGTCTTGTGATGATCTTTACTGATCATACTGTGAATGGAAGAACTGGAGGGCCTGAAACTGAGCCGGGTGGAACTCCATCTATAGATTCTGAGGCTCCTCCCATTCTGAGGTGAAATGAGGCGTATCTGCAAAGTGTTTTCTCGTTTAGGCTGCGTCCACATGGACAGGGAATGGTCGTTTTGAAACCAGTTTCACGTGTCCGTATTCATGAAATCCTACTTAATCATTGACAAAAACTTACCGTGTTGGTTTCCATGGTGACGGGGCCCGAGTTTCCCAAGTTGAAGACGAGCATTCTCAGTTATGATTAAAACCCTTCAGAAAAACTCTGAACAAGACCATCGATATGACTCAACTGAGCCAAGCTCTGGCCCCTGTACCTTTAAAGTGTGTGTCAGGCCCTGGCTTATTTACGCCTTTAAAAGCAAGAACCATCAGGATTCCTGGGGTCAAGCTGGATTATTGATGGCGTGTGGTTTTAAACATGAATGCCCTCCGTCTCGGCCGTGCTCGTTAATATTCCAGCGTGTTCTGTAGTTAGTAGTGGGAGCGTCTGAGAGCCGGCCTTGCTCTGGACTCCTCAAGCCTTGATCAAAACTCCAATCAATGAGTTGAAACTTCAGCAAGGGCTCTCTGCTGTTGATGCGTGCTGCAGTCGATAGCCTGTGGCCTTGGTCGCTGTCATGGTGCAGAAAGCTCAGGCTGTTCTCACCTCACGCTTCCAGAAATGGTTCAGGTTTCTGAAAGGCGTTCAAAGCCATTGGAGAGCTCGGCATCTGACGTGCTGAAAGGTTGACGTGTTGGAAGGTTTGCAGCCTGGTGGCATGATGGGGAGTGACTAGTTTCCTCCTGATGGCCAGTTTCCCCAGTAATGAGTGGCTGGTCACCCAGTCCAAGCTCCAGGGTCATGCCTTGTAGGAAGGAGGAGATAATGGAGAGATTGTTGGTGTTTGCTCAACCCAACATGCATTGTGTTCCCCCAGGCCTCTTGGCGATGCTTTTAATCTGCAGCCTTTTATCTCTTCTGCTCTTGTTTCTGGAAATAGAAAATGCCGGTTAGCAGAATCCGGAGAACCGGAGATGACGTTCAGGTCGGCAAAGCCACAGGTTCAGAACACGAAACGGAGAATTCCCAGTCTGTGGTTCCGGCTAGGTGTGAGATGTATCAATCAATGAACAATTACCCCCGCTGCTAATCAGCACTCCCCGGCCTGCGCTGCCTGGCCCTGTCTGATCCCATTGGCTGCATCAATTAAATTCTTAAGGTTAGTCTATTGAATTTTCCAGATAGGGTAAAGTCAGGGGGATAAGGGATGTTTAAGTGGAAGGACACAAAACATACAGGAACATCTCTAGAAGTCACAATATCAGTGAAAAGTTCCTTTATGTCAGTAATTTGATTCAAAAGGTAAAACTTGTATAGATTCATTACAGAGTTCATAAAACGCCTAGTTAGTCTGAAATATCCAGACGTGTTACTGGATCATGAACCTTTATTTAACCAGGATACAAAACTCCTTGAGATTAAAAATCTTGTTTACAAAAGTGTACTGTAAAATTGAGTGGAAGGAAAAAGTGTGGTTCAAATAATTTGTTACATCCTGTAGTTAGTTTTCCACCTGAGGATGATGTTTAGGTGGTTTTCTGAATATGAAGGCTTTGTCCTCTGACTCCATGAGAGCAAACTGCTTGGACCTCGCAGTTAACCACTAGCTTCTTTTAGCTCTGCTAATGGATGTCTTCAGTCGCAGACATCCAGTTTTTATTATCTGTCCTGCTGTGGGGGAATTAGACCCTAAATATTTCTGTTCCTTTTTAAATAAAAGTCAAATTGTTTAAATGTATTTTTGTGTATTTTTTGCCATCTACTCTAGAAGTTGTCAAATGAGACAATCGAGATTTTCTGTAACAAACACTGGGAGTGAATCTGCCGTAAAGCAAAGACATATCTCAAAAAGAACCTTCTGTAAGGTGCAATGGAGGACCTATGATGCTGTGGGCCAGTTATTGCTAAATGACTTCTGCCATAAATAAATGGGCTCAAATTAACATGGGGAAGACCCAGGACATGCTGGAGGGACTATGTCTCTCGGCTGGCCTGGGAACGCCTCGGGATTCCCCCGGAAGAGCTGGAAGAAGTGGCCGGGGAGAGGGAAGTTTGGGCCTCCCTTCTGAAGCTGCTACCCCCGCGACCCGACCCCGGATAAGCGGAAGAAGATGGATGGATGGAAATTAACATGGACCTCTAAAAAAAATTGAGTAGAAATATGCTCTAAGATTTACCAGGGGTGCCAATAATTGTGAAGGGTGTGAGTGAATTTGAGTAAGTGTGGGTAAATGGAGCTAACTCTGAGCTCTTCAGCAATAAACAAAGCATGAATATGTGGAAAAATACACTGCTCAAAAAAATAAAGGGAACACTCAAATAACACATCCTAGATCTGAATGAAAGAAATATTCTCATTGAATACTTTGTTCTGTACAAAGTTGAATGTGCTGACAACAAAATCACACAAAAATCATCAATGGAAATCAAATTTATTAACCAATGGAGGCCTGGATTTGAAGCCACACACAAAATTAAAGTGAAATAACACTACACGCTGATCCAACTTTAATGTAATGTCCTTAAAACAAGTCAAAATGAGGCTCAGTATTGTGTGTGGCCTCCACGTGCCTGTATGACCTCCCTACAATGCCTGGGCATGCTCCTGATGAGGTGGCGGATGGTCTCCTGAGGGATCTCCTCCCAGACCTGGACTAAAGCATCCGCCAACTCCTGGACAGTCTGTGGTGCAACGTGACGTTGGTGGATGGAGCGAGACATGATGTCCCAGATGTGCTCAATCGGATTCAGGTCTGGGGAACGGGCTGGTCAGTCCATAGCTTCAATGCCTTCATCTTGCAGGAACTGCTGACACACTCCAGCCACATGAGGTCTAGCATTGTCCTGCATTAGGAGGAACCCAGGGCCAACCACACCAGCATATGGTCTCACAAGGGGTCTGAGGATCTCATCTCGGTACCTAATGGCAGTCAGGCTACCTCTGGTGAGCACATGGAGGGCTGTGCGGCCCTCCAAAGAAATGCCACCCCACACCATTACTGACCCACTGCCAAAGCGGTCATGCTAAAGGATGTTGCAGGCAGCAGAACGCTCTCCACGGCGTCTCCAGACTCTGTCACGTCTGTCACATGTGCTCAGTGTGAACCTGCTTTCATCTGTGAAGAGCACAAGGTGCCAGTGGCGAATTTGCCAATCCTGGTGTTCTCTGGCAAATGCCAAGCGTCCTGCACGGTGTTGGGCTGTGAGCACAACCCCCATCTGTGGACGTCGGGCCTCATACCATCCTCATGGAGTCGGTTTCTAACCGTTTGTGCAGACACATGCACATTTGTGGCCTGCTGGAGGTCATTTTGCAGGGCTCTGGCAGTGCTACTCCTGTTCCTTCTTGCACAAAGGCGGAGGTAGCGGTCCTACTGCTGGGTTGTTGCTCTCCTACGGCCTCCTCCACATCTCCTGGTGTACTGGCCTGTCTCCTGGTAGCGCCTCCAGCCTCTGGACACTACGCTGACAGACACAGCAAACCTTCTTGCCACAGCTCACATTGATGTGCCATCCTGGATGAGCTGCACTACCTGAGCCACTTGTGTGAGTTGTGGAGTCCGTCTCATGCTACCACGAGTGTGAAAGCACCACCAACATTCAAAACTGACCAAAACATCAGCCAGACAGCATAGGTACTGAGAAGTGGTCTGTGGTTCCAACTGCAGAACCACTCCTTTATTGAGTGTGTCTTGCTAATTGCCAATAATTTCCACCTGTTGTCTATTCCATTTGCACAACAGCAGGTGAAATTGATTGTCAATCAGTGTTGCTTCCTAAGTGGACAGTTTGATTTCACAGAAGTTTGATTTACTTGGAGTTATATTGTGTTGTTTAAGTGTTCCCTTTATTTTTTTGAGCAGTGTACATTAGTGGCTACAGTAAGGTACAGTGGAGGATCAATGTGGCTGTGTTTGGTGCTTTGGTTGCTAGCTTGAAAGACGGAAGCAAACCAACCAACCACTGGCCCTTCAACAAATCAACCAACTACCAGACCAACCAAGAAAACCAACTCACCTATATACTAACAAACAAACAAACAAATTAAGCAACTAAGCAACCCAGGAAACAAATCAGCCAACAAACCAGCAAAATAACCAACCAACCAATGAAACAAGCTAACTAAACTTACTAAGCAATATATCAACAAAACAATCAAGCAATTTAGTACTTTCTCACCGTATAATAAAATAAATCAAAGCTTTGACTGCCAGCATGAAAGACAGAAGCAAACAAAGCCAGGGCTACCCAGTCCTCTGCCACTCAGCCTCCATTAGCACGTCTGACTGCACGGCAGAGCGTGAATGGGCAGATTTTCTGGTAGTGCAGGCCTGAGATGTGGCGCTGCATCTCGGTGAGCTCGTTTGGTCGGGCCTCCCGTGGAGCAGGCGTGCCTCAGCAGCCCCAGGACACAGCCACCGGGGGGGGGGAGCGGGACAGAGGGGAAACACGGGGAGGAGAGATGGATGAAAAGATGCGCAGAGGGGAGATAATGAGAGGTAGGGAAGATGAAGGGGCAGACGAGAGGTAAACAGAAAGCAGGGAGAAGTCGGGGGGGAAGCGTTGGGATAAGGGGGGTCTGGAGATGAGAATGATTGCTCGCGGCTCATTTCTCCACACATGAGCCCATCTGCACGGCGCCCAGGGTGGGACTGCACCGCTGCTCTGTCTGAAATGACTGAGCGAGCCAAAGACACCCCGGCACCGCAGGAAGCCAAATGCAATCCTGTGGATCCAGAGCTCGCCTATTATGCCGCAAGAAGTGCCATTTTTCCCCTGATTTACTTTTTTTTGACCAAACTTGATCCTAATGTGACTGAAAGAGGCTTACGGTTGAATTTCATGTCTGCTTAGGCCTCTTCAGTCTGTATAGATGCTATATGTCTGTGTGGATGCAGCACCACAGGAGAAGAAAAAGAAGAAATTGACTGGCAGAGAGCAAGAAATGGTGTTTGCAGTGAGCATCTTGTGGTATTGTAATATTTACTGTTAGCACCTCAGGCAACATGACACGCTCCACTGTCACCATCAAACAAGCAGCTTCTCTGAAGGAGGGAGCACATCTGTTGTCACCCCTTCCCCATCTCTGGAGCAGAAACTCAAAAGAAGCAAAAAGAAAAGTGAACCCTGGGGTTGGAAATACTCAACTTTATCCTTTCTCGCAAACAAACGCTCTGGACCTCAGTTCAGGATGCAACCGCTTCCAATTGATCATCGCTCTGACCAATAATTCATTGTGATGGAGCAGACGTAGTGTGTGCATGGTGAGTGCCGGCTGAGCGGTGGCACCTGCATACTAAACAGCACCACCAACCAATCGTGTGGCGGCGATCTCAGTCAGGTGACCCTCTGTTTATCCTCTGATAAATGGCAGGTCAAGCCCGGTGGCGCTCACCGGCGCATCCCTCAGCGCCATGTCAGCCGTACTCGTGGGCCGTCTCGTCAACTCTCCACGCTCCCTTTCTTCCTCAGAGCCCCCCCTTTGTGCAATCACGACCCCCACCCCGCCATGCATCCATTATTCTCTGCGCTCGCTGCACCGTCAGCACAGCCATGATTGCTGACTTCTCCTTCCCGCCGCCTGCCTCCACTTTGAACACAATTAACTTTGTAATTGCATTTGTTTTAGGAGCATGGGAGTGATTATCAAAGCCACCTATGATCCTCCAAGCATGCAGGCTCTTGCCAGCTTGCCTGTCTGTTGGTGATGGTGGCTGAGCAGGCGAGACCACCGGGGGGTCTTCAGATAGGACTGGGAGCACTTCAAAGAGAATCTCACTTCTTTGCTCAACCTTATTAGAATCCCCTGATTGCCAAAACCTCAGTGTTGCTTTTGTTTATCTGGGTGTTTTTTGGCCCTCGATTTTTCGGTACGTCTTAGTCTTTGGTGGGGAGGGGTTGTGTTAGTCTTTGGTTGTAACCAAAGAACTGTGTTGCTGTAGATGTGAAGTAAGTGTATTTCTTGGGGTATTGATTCCTTTCAAGAGAAAAGAATTCTCTAGAGTCTCTTATCCATTGTCAAGTCTCCCACCAGCAGGTTAATGACTGGTTTGGTTCTGGCCTGGCTGTGAACGTCTCCATTGACCATGAGAGAGCAGGAGCTGTGGTCATGCTTCGATGACATGTACCCTTGTTTTTTCGAAATCTCCCGGCATATTTGTTCTTTGCAAGTTTCCCCATCCAGTTGACGGTGGACGCAATTGCGCTCTTCCACCACAATTGATGAAAAGGTTTTGATTTGTTTTTTGCCATCTCACCAGATACCTTGATCTTGTCAAAGATTCCATGGGCCAATCAATGGATGCAGTCTGCATCAACTACAACCCCAGCCTGGGGATGGTTCCAAAACATGGGATCTGCAAATGGAGACGATTTTAGCTGGGGCAGACTGGGGAAGAATTGGCTAAACCACTCCCATGGAGGAGGGTCTGGACAGATTAACATGGAGATTTTAAACAATCACAAAAGTAAAACTCACCATATTAATATTTTTCAACTGCTTTAAAAGTATGGTTCTCAATGACTAAACCATGACTTAAATCCAACCAACCAAAGAAACAAACCAACCAAATACTGGTCATTCTGTGGTCATGCCAATCAACTAAGTAACCCATGAAACAAATCAACCAAACAGCCAAATACCCAACCAAAACAAAGAAACAAGCTAACAAAACTGACCATATCAAAAACAATGAAATTATTTATTTTCTCATCAAACATTAAAATCACAAAAAAAAACAAAGCCCAACAATGAGGAAAATGTGCCCACACTTGAAATGAACTCCCATCTCTATAAATTACAGGAAGATTTATGATAAAATGTTTGTAACATGTATAAAACTCAGGTGACTACATTAGATGTGCTGACCAGGTGAAGCAGTGAACTCTATAGTATTTGTCACTGGGAGTAAGAACTGAATGGATTCTCCAGGAATCCCTGACTGTAGACTGAATGTTGGAATCACGGTCGCTCTGAGTCCTGGCAACAGCTTGTGGGATGTTCCTGCATTATTACACTGATGCTCAAAAGCGCTCTCCTCTGGCTTCACTTTGTGGATCCCTCTCTCAACAATGACTTTGAATAAAGGACTAGGACCGCGGCCCTTTTTTAATTGAAATGCAAACTACATCAACGGCTGGGCCACGGAATTGGCAATACTCTCCTGGCGGCATGATAAAGGCTTTTTTCTGCTGTTTCTGTGGCTATCGACTTGGTCATGTGTGTAATTGCCTTAAGCGTTCCTGAAGCCTCCGATGCACCAATGTAAATATTAAAAGAGAGTGCGAGGCTTAATAAAATGCTGTTCAAACAATATGTGGGGCCCTAGTTATCTCCTGTTTCGCTTTTCATGCCCGGCCCGCAGTAGTCGAAGGGGTTCGGCTTGGCGGCGGCGGAGGACGGGTCAGTATCAAGATGAGGACCGCTCCGTCTTAAGTGACAGAAGGGAAACGAAAGGAAACGAGGCGACAGATGATTAAATGAATCCTCTGAAAAGCAAATAGGGGTGAGGAGAAGGGAAGTAGAGAGAGAGGGAGGCGGGAGGAGGAGGAGGAAGCAGCAGGAGGGATGATGGATCAGACAGATTCTCTAATGGTATCGATCCGCTCCAAGGCCATGTCGGAGATGAAGGCCTCGTCGTGCGCGCAGACACCCCACTGTCACCTTGACCTTGGGCCAATCCCTGACCTGTGATCCTTCGACCTGCTCCTGCTCCTCTGACCTGCCCCCTCCCTTCCCCACATCTGCTGCGTCACCTCCCCAGAAATGAGCATCGACTTTCCTGCTCCGTGCAGGGTGGAAATGCGGGTTAAAGTGTGTCAATAATGTTTCAGAGGAACAATTTCTCTCAGGCGCTGGAACATTTTGACATTTGCAAGTTGTGCCGGTGCTGTAGTGCGTCCTGCGAGGCGAGCTGAAGTGAGTTGCAAGGCCGCTAACTGCCTTTGGCTATTGATCTGACTGTTAAATTGCATGTGCAGAGTTTGGGGGTTAGGGGAGGATGCACTCGGCTAACGATAGGCACCTTCTAATGGTAATTGCTTTCGATCTCCTCCCCACAGACGTGCGATTTAGACCATCTCTCCTCCTGAAAGGTGATACCAAATACCAGGGTTGGAAAAGTTTGGAAAAGCAGGGAATTTATTTCAGTATCATTCATCATCTATTGTAAAGATTCCAGATTTGAAGCCTAAACCAAAGTGAAGTTTTATTTTGTAATTAACAAATCAGACTTTGGAAAATTATTGAATTTATATATAGAAGAGAGAAAATGCTCGTGGGAACCTTTGAATACTTCTTTGAGATGCTTGATGAAAGCAGACAGTAGAAAGTTAAGTGACATCTGAAGAAACAATCGTTGTGAAAACATGCTGATCCCTGAACGAGGCACTTCTCCCTCCGCACCCTGCTCTTCATCACCGTGTCGCCGCTGAATGGCGTTTAGGAAGAGAAAGGCAGCAGCCTCTCCTGCAGCCCCCAGGTGATTACCCTGAATGGATTACAGCAGCAAACGGCTGTCCCTCTTTCAAACTGCCAGGTGGCGTTCATTTTTCTCCCAGCCTCATTGTTCGTCTCTGTGTACGGGACAGATTTAGTCTGCCCAATAAAAGCCTGTCTTTAACACGGACAGCTTGATGCAGCACCCTCTGATCTCGATGGGGATACAGTGGATGGACTGCTGCTCTGTTAACCTAAGACAAAGCACAAGACAGAGTGGTGTGCCACGCTCATCCATGCTGGAAATCCTCCATAAGCCATTAAAAACTGACCCGCTGGACTTCTTCCAGACTAATCAATCTCCTGCCCATTCAGTCATCCCTGTGTTCATCTCCTTCCCTCGGTCCAAACAGCAGCCGAGTTCATTAGCCACTATTTGCATCCTACTGTTCCCACCGGATGCTTTTGCTCATGGCGTGATACCTGCCATTGCTAATCCTGTTTACAGTTGCTCTTAAACCAAAGCTAGCGGGCCATCTATCCCCAAACATTTCCCTCCACTTGTCAATAGGCACCACATATCTTCCAAATGTATGTAAAAGTTCTTGCGCAGGTTTATGGAAGCTGTTTGCCCCACTTATTTCATCCTTTGTTGGTTCTTAGCAAACTAATTCCTGCCTGTTGAACCGGTTGCTCCACAGAGCTAATGCTAATGTGCTAATGTTGAGGTATTGGATGTCCAACAGATTAGAGACTTGACAGACTTGTGGGATTTTTACCCATCAACAAGATGATTAAGAGGAGCTTGTTATACACAATCTCTTTCATCGTTGTGTGAGAATCCTGAACAGAGTAAAATCTTGGAATGTTTCCAGTTGTTGATTTGAGCAAAAGTGATCTTTGATCAGTTTAGGAGAGCTTGGTTCTGGTTTTTGTGAGCGGTTGATTGTTTTGTCTCACAGCAGGACCACTGGGTCTGATCTTCTCATACTGTTTCTGTCATTTGATAAAAGCAACAATTTTAACCTCTAAACTTCTGGTAGTTGTGGTATTTCCCTCTCCAGTTGTATTTGCTTTGTTCCTCCACAGAAATATAGATACAAATAACAATATTTAATCATAAATAATGCTGCATTTAATATTAAGCAGGATAGGTTTGACTTATTCAGGTTTTCCTTCAGTACCTTAAAGACAAGTCGATGCAACCAGACCTGTTGCAGTCACATTAAAAATGAAAGAGGGGATCTTTGTTGTCCATCATCGACAAAAGATCTCAAAATCGCCTCGGTAAATTGAGTTTGTTGTGCATCCAAATACCTGCCAGATTTAATATTGAATGGAAGGTCCAAAATGGATTTTTGATCCTTGGAAAATGAGAGGAGACGCCTGTAACAACAAAAACGTAGCGGTTGTAAAAGAAAAAAAAAAAGATAATAATAGTAAAAAAGAAATCTATACTCCTCTCAAAATCCTGCTTCTGGGTGCAGAATACATTATTGTCTCCCCTCGTCTGTCTCTTTGGCTTTTACGAGTTGTTTTCATGTAAAGAAAAACCTATAGGCTTGACCTCCACCGTCAGTTTGCCTTTGGCGATCCACAGATTGCAGGTTTTCGATGCTCAGTCCTCGGGGAGGGATCCAAGTCAAAATCCTATAAATATTTCAAGACTGTTTCTTGCTCGGTAAACCTCTTAGTAACACAGTTGCTTCTGTTGGCAAGCAGCTCTTGCCTCTTTACGCTCGCCACCAACTTGTCATCAGCTTAAATTCAGTGGCCTAATGAGGGAAGCAGGAATCGCATGTTTGAACTGTTTTGCCAACAAGCGCAGCCCCGCGCTCGGCAAATAATATTTCCCCTCAGCCGAAGGAGGAAAATAGACATTACATGGAGCTTAAGAGAGGATTTTATAAAACAGTTGAGTGTTGGGAGTCTTTACAGATACGTCTCGACATCTGGTCGCCATCTGAGAGAAGCTGGAGCGAGGCCAGAAATAGTCTGAAAAATAGAAAAAAAACTTCATTAGGAGGAGATTCTCACTGCTGAGAAGCGAAATGGTGTCGCAACTGGAGACGCTACCAAACTAAGATAGGAGAAAAATATAGCTGAACTGCTCAGAGTCCTGGTTTAACAATAACGTCTTCTTTAATACTGATGAAAAACATTTTAAGAGTCATGCAAAGTTCTTTGAAATTTGTTTTATTCAAAGAAACTTTGTCTATATTTTTCAGAATAGCATACATGTTTGTTGTTGGCATAAAAGTATTTGCTGATGAAAAGAGGAGAAATAAACATAGACCCAACTGTTAGCATTACTGTAATCTACATAATTATGGGGAGGACTTTCCCCTAAATTTTTTGCACTTCATTTTATCAAATATATCTGCCTAATAGTGTCAGTTTTGTTTGCATGCACTTCAGAAATTAGACAACTTGGGCTTGGTTTTACACAAACACTTCGGTGGATCTCTGTTATAAACCCGTATTTTCCTGGATAGTTCCCTTATTGTTTCTTCTCCAGCTTCAAAACTACGACCTGCTTTCAGCATATGGTATTTAATTTGCATACTTTATGGGTCACACAAAGTGCTGGTCTTTAGAAATCACATGGATTTAACCATACATGAAATGTACATCAATGTGGGAACACTCTGGCTTACCTGCTTTTAAGATGCATGATGCAAAATTACAACCAGCTTTCATCAGGTGGCATTTTTAATTCAGTATATTTGACCCCAAGAAAATTCTGATATTTGAGAAATTTATTCATAATTAAATATGAAAAGCTCATTTTAATTTCTATTCATGTTTTAAATTAAAGTTCAGAACCAGTTCTGTGGATGTTTTTAAATCTACAGATTGTAATAGTCTGTTTTTTTCATTCTGTTTCTTTTTCTGAATTAACAGCACCACCAACTTTCAGGAGACATTTGTTTAGCAGAATCCGTTAGCCTAGAAAGTTATTTTTTTCTTCTCCCCTCCAGGGGGTCTTTTGTGGGCTCTAGTGTCCCTTATGAAAGTAGGCTGACAGGAAAGGGGAAAGACATGTGGCAAATATTGCCGGGTCAGGGAATCGAACCTGCGACGGCCGCGTTGAGGACTCATGGCCTCCAAACGTGGGTTGCGCTATCCCCTACGCCACCACAGCACGCCTAAAGAGTGCTTTTGTTGGAAAATCTGATGCAGTGAAATCTTCAGATCAGGTTTTCCTTTGCATTTAAACTAAATGGAGAAGTTGGATTTGCTGACCTTCAGAATGTAGCGGTTTTATGAATGTCCCTGTGAGTTTGTATCATCTAGTTATTGAAAGTGCGGATCAGAACCTTTTATTTGACCAAATACTAAACACACATTTGATAAAACATGTTGATTTAAACTGATAAAAAAAATGCTGTAGTTTCCTTTCTAGCTTTGTTTATTTTCTTTATTAATAATGTGTAAAGAGCAGCAGTGATAGCTGGGATTTCTGATCTCTAGCCGGGTTCCTTAATGGTCAGAAGATGAAATGATGCTAAATTCTCTTTCTGCTTCTAACATTTACATTTGAATTTAGCTGGTTTTGAGGCCTGAACACAAAAGTAATTAGAGGGAGAAATCACCAAGGCGAGGCCAGACATAATCGATAGGCCATCAGACACATGGGTCACAGGCCAGATGTCAGGGGTCAAGGTTTAGCTTCTCCAGTGCGTGTATTGTTGGTCCTTTGGTCCTCTGGAGAGGCAGGATGCTGCTTCTCATCCAGCAAGAGGTCCAGCCACAGTCTGCTCTCCTCCAGGCCATGACTATCGATCCGGATGGCTGGAGCCCCGAGGAGAGGCAACCCAAACAGCTGGGACAACACTCCAGGTCCCTCTGCAACACACCTGGGGAGGGCTGCATGGAAAAACAGGTTTTATCTAACATGGGGAACTGGGCTGCTTTAATGGCTGCTCCTCTCTGAGTGATTCGGCTCCTTACAGGGAGCTGGCAAAGAAAAAGCTTCCAAGTCAGGGAAATTTTGAAATGGGCCAATTAATGACTTCAATATTATTTTAAAATGATCAAAATGGCTTGTTTATTTCAGGTGTCGCATTAATGGATCATAAAGAAACGTGTAATTTTCAGTGCATTAGAGCAGGTTTTGGAGTGGTTCTGGTAATTTTAGGCTTTAATTCTCAATTTCCATGAGCGGTGACCATTAATACCTGATTTCCAATTCTGATATTCCTTCATTTAAATGGCCATATCCTGGGTCTGTGACACCATTATCCTAATTGATGTTTCTGAGCAATCAGCTGCCCACATGTGTGTGTTTGAGCTGGTGCCTGAACCTGGTGTTGACAGAAACTTTACTCTTCGCTCTGGGATTTCACAAAAATACACCATATAGACTGAGGCAAAAATCACAGGAAGAAATAGTATTCAGATCAACAAGTTTATATGTTTTACTTTCTAGTAAAGACCAGTTATCTGTAACACAACATGGTAATTAGACAGATGTTTAGAACTTTGTAGTGGAAAGGTCTAACAATGGGTACTAAAGCTTTAGAGTGCTCAAAATCATTTGTTGTGAAATGAGACATGCGAAGTCCACTTCTTTAGGCCTCAGATAGGTTTCTTATCTACTAGGAAAGCCATTCTAAAGACAAAGGAGTTAGTGCTGCATAAATATCTTTTATTTTTCAATCAGTTCATTTTTGCCCATATGAATGTTCTTGGCACTAGCTTGCTAACTTCATTGAGTCTGTGTACAAAGACGTATTTATTTATGTTGCAGTATTTTCTGACTCCAGCGTGTTTAACTGAATGGGCAAGTTCTGAGTTATTGACATTTTTTAAAATCAGTTTGGGAATTAAAAGACTAGATGATATCTGCTATACAAAAATGGCTTAACGGTGGATGTAACACTCTGCGACCTCATTTGAATTTAAAGAGACGGCATCATAAACTAGTTGTTTTCATTATTCAGACCAGGGCATGGCAGTTCACCTTTCTTTAGCACACATCTGAATGATTTAAATGTGAAAAGGAAGAATTTAAAAGCATGTGTCCACTACAAAGCTAGTACTGACATCTTTAGGCTTAGTACAAATTGATGGATGACGTGGACCAAATGTATGTGCATTAAAGAAACAAATTGGATGTAAAAATTTCACAACTACAACAGTCTGAAATGCTGGTTCATAAGAGCCCGGCTCATGATCTGGGCAGACCTTTTGAAAGCACAAGAACATCTTTCCATGATAATTAGCAGTAGTAGTAGTAGTTTGACTCTAAATTTTAAAGTTTCCGTGGTTGTTGGTGGGGTGAGTCCACACAACAGGAACTAAACCTACAACTGTATGTTGTGAAGATGTACTCCAGTGTTTTCAAGTTGTTTAAAAACTAAGAAAGTTGTTGAACTTTATCTTCCAGCTATACCTAGCATTTTCAGCTAGCTCAGTGTGACGTGGCCTCCTCCTTTAATCTGAGCTGATGCTGTATGAACACTTGGGGGTTGGGGGTCTTCAGCTGGTCTTATCTGGGGTCCTGTGAACCCCATGTAGGTTTCCAGCTTCGGCCCAATCAACCAGGCATTCGAAGGCAACCTGAAGCTACAGCAGCCTGTGGCTCAACTAAATCATCCAGAAAGCTTCTGTTGTAAAGTGGACTGCCTGCAATGCCTCAAAGGAAGAGAGGTACAGTCCATCATCAGCCCCCCCCTGAGCCGGACCAACCCCCAACTCTTACTCCTGCCTCCACCATCGTCCTCTTTCTGTGTCCATGAAATATGTGCAACTTTCCGCTGAAATTAGAGGGCCCTGAACCATGAAAGGCACCACAGGTATTGGGGTACAGGCAAGGGGTGGCGGTGGCGGGGGCTCCCCTACACACCTGGCCTCTGTGTTGCGATGCTCCGACTGCAGAAAGACACATGGGCGCTCATCTGTAACATATTAAAACCTGGGGAAATAAATTACCTCACTGCTCTGAATTATGAGTTGTGTCTCAGGAGCTCAAAACGTTTTAAAACTTGGAAATCTTCTTTGGAATATGGTGAACACCATCACGTTGTTGTTGTTGTTTTCCTCTTCTGGACTCCTCTGTCATATTATTAATTACCAGCCCTCTCTGTAAATTAGAGTGGGGCAATTATTTTCCCCAACGGGCCATGAAAACAACTGGACTGTTTCCAACGGCCGGGCCATTAGTTGGACTCAATTTCTCCAAGAATACAGTTAATAAGCAGCTGTAAATATTTGTTTTATCTTCAAGTAGACATTGCAACTGAAAATTAAATTGTCATCGCCCCCTAAAACCTGGAATCAGAAACTACCAGGACTACCAAACCCAATCTGTGTTTCTTAGAGAAAGGAAACATTTGTATCAACATGTATTTTTTAAAATATATGAAAAAGTCATCATCAGTCTCAACAGTATTAAGAGTTGTTCTTAACTTTTCATTCCTGAAATTCCCAGAAATAAAAACAATACCACATTTTTTATTTTCATTAGAGATTAAACCAGTTGGAACTACTGAAGAAGACCTGACTTTGTTGATAATTATCAGCCATGTTGGTTCTGACTTGTTTATACTAGTCATAAAAAGTTGTCAAAACTCCCATAATTGCAAATTAGTAGATTTACAGTCCAGAAAATGGTGACTAAAGTATCACATTGTGATTTTCAATTCCAGGAAAATGGAAATCAAGCTGCATGAGGAACAAATGTAAACCGTGGGTGGGTGTCAGTGGTACAACAAGCTAATGTGACACACATTGCCCAAATTTAAAGCAAGAATCAAATAAAAATAATTCAGGGATTTCATTTTAAAATAAAAGTTTTTGGATTGATGGGACAGAATAGAGGGAAAAACACACTGCCCATAAAGACACGGTTAATATCAAAATAAAGTATCTCTCAATAACACATCTATACAGTCATAACTTACTTACTAAATTTTATTTTTTATCTCAGAGATCAGGGTTTTCCAACCATTGAAACTTCCCCAATAGATCCTAATAACTTTGTCTAAGAATCATAAACAACAAACTAATGTTTTTAAATATAAGCATAGCAAATGCAGATTGTAGCAGTTTTTAAAATAAAATAATTGCATTGCATTAAATTTCCATTAAAACTAATATTTTTGTCTCATTTGGCTGAAAGCTGTTTTTTTTTTTTTGCTTTATTTTCCATTCATTTTATTTTTATGCTGATCATTATTTTAAATTCTAAAAATAGAAAAAAAGAAAGTAGGTGCTTTTAAAAATTACAACAAATTTTATGGAGTAGATATTTTTCCAGACTTAGAAGCAATCTTCTTTTCAAAATGTCTTGCAACACTTGTTGTCTCTAAACACATCCTATTTTGCTGGATTGAAGGTGAAATTGACTGAGTTATAAAAATTATGTCCAGTCTTGATTGGTTTAGACCAATCAAACTGGCTGGTTTGAAACTGGTCCAAGCTTAGAGAGAAAATTAAAAATTCATATTGTCTATATACTGCATGTTGCCTACTTTGGTTAACATTAAGGTTAACCAAACTGAATGACGCTAACAGTCTAATTATCAAACTTACTGCTGTAAAACATTGTTGTCATGTGCTGGACTAAAGGTGGGGGAGACTGGTACCAAAATGTTTCTGGAACCGTTTTCTAGAGTGAGTCCTCCAACCGTAACTTCCTCTAATAATCCAGCTCTGACCTGGTCAGAATATATTTGTTTTCCAGGATGACGGAGGACTGTAAGCATAGCAGGTGGAAAAACCCAAGACAAGAAACTGTGATTAACTCAAGACCAGAATCTAGACTGTAGTTTCTAAATGCTGCTTCAATGTTTCAGTCTGATTTCTCATCTGAATTGTGACTCTGGCACTTTTATTTATGTAAATCAGATTTTTATTGACATTTTTGCGGGTAATTTGCTTGTAAAGTGCAAACATCTCTGGGCAGTAGCTTAGTCACACGTCTGTGTTTACATATGAGCATCCGCTCTTTATTTCCCTGCTCGTGAATCAATACATTTCGGGTTCCTTCCACAATATCTCTGTGTGTTTTTCCCCCCCTGCATCATTAAGAGGTCTTCCTTTGGAGTTGGGTTGCTTCTGGAAATAATTGTTAACAATGCAAAGCAGCCTTGTGAATAACTCACAGCAGTAAACGTGGAGGAGGAGGAAATCCATAAGAGAGTAATGAGTTTGGGCCACAAGCAGCAAAGTAAATATTTGCAGAGTTAATAAAGCCAATCCATTGTCCGATTCAATTAAGCAGGAGCTTTATTGCAATTCTATCCTGCAACTTGTTCACCGGCTGTTTATTGACCCAAAGAGCGCTGCGGCGGCTTGTACCTGGACACCTTGAAACCGGGCAAGAAAAAAAAAAGAAACTCCCAACAACCGTCCAGCCTTCTGCGACAATTAATCTCCTTGACTGGTCGCCGCATCCATCTCCACAGCATAACTTTATCTCCCCCACCTTAAGGTGCAATCTCATAAGAAGCGACAGCATCTGATGGGCGCATGAGTGATGGTCCGCTCGGAGGGAGAAAGTGCTGCTTGATGAGATATTAATCAGGCGACGTCGGCAGGAGGGTTGGATGCTGATGGAGATGTTGCAGATCTGAAGCGTCTCCTGCGAGGCGGAGCTTGTTGGAGGGAAGGGGATAATGAATGTCCCCCATTAGCATATTGTCACTGGTTGTCTTGTTTACTCCGAGGTGTTTGCCAAGCAGCTCTCTCCAAGGAGAGGACGGCCGCTTTGCCGCAACTTCTGGGGCAAACACTGATATGCTAATGCGCATACTAGACAAGCATGCATTCAGTGGATGCTCGTGCACCAAACTTTGCTGTTTGAACAACCTGCGACGACGGAGTTGATGCTTCCCAGAAGTGGGGCGGGGCTCAGCATGGCAAGCCTTAAGTACTCCCAAGATTTCAAATCAAGCATTGACAGAAGCTTCCCAGTGACCTGCGTTTCAGGACGGGTTTAGTCAGTCCTTCCTCCACTCAGAACTCGTCTAGTCTGTTTTAGCAGCCACAATGACTTTACTGTAATCAAAGAACCGACAAAAGACCTCTTTCATCCCGCCGCCTGCCTCTGTGTACAGTATAATAAGCTTCCATCGTGCTCCCATGTGGAGGAGCGGACGACTGGCGCAGTAATTTAGCATTGAATGAGATGCAGGTGATCAAAGTCCACGTAGTCTTTTTGATTCTCCAGAATGGCCAACCACCCCACACCCCTCTGCTATGCCTTTTGAACATCTTAAGATTCCTCCAGGAAAAAAAATGTTATTCCTGCATTCTTCTTGTAGATATTCCCCACCTGGTTGGGAAGCCGGCTCCCTCACGCTTTTACAGAGGAGATTTCATGGAAAGGAAAAGACGAGCAGCTTTTGCTGAAATGCAGAATAGATTTGATGTTGTTCAAAATCTTAGAGAAATCCTGTCTTTTGTGAAATTCTATCCAGATTCTCTTGGATTTTAAATGTAAAGGTCCAAAACCTACAAATTCGCATCAGCATCTACATCACAGTTTCACGTTTTCAGATTTTCTGTGGGAGTCCAGATTATTTTTTCATAGATCATATCAAAAATATTCCAAAGAAAATTGCTGTTTGCAGAACAGCCAATCCAGGAGCTCCATTTTTTTCCATTGGTGCTGAATGTCTAATAGCAGATGGATGTTAGCTTATACGGCTTCTGGCGTTACTGATACTGTTTTATAGCAATGTTAGGATCAAACTCCAACGCAGTTTTGCTTATTGATTTGCAGTATCTGTTGCATCGCAGTCGTCATTAGTTGGGAAAACCTCCACTTCCAGTTCCCACATCTAATTAGAGGAATTCTGGGGATGAAATCCGCCAGTAGGGGGTAGAAATCCCAGGGATTCCCGCCATCCTCTTCTCCTCCTGTCCCCTCAACTCATCTGGGGCTCCAAATCCATTTTTCCCCCTTTTTTGGGGAATTATGTTGAGCAGTTCAATAATTCAGATTAGAGCTCATGTTTATTAATGCCCTACATCTGTGCAAACAACGTGTCAAGCCGAGAGTTTATTGTAATTGCTTGAGCAAACAAAACCTGAAAGAAGCAATTTCCAGTTACAATGTGCAGAGACAAGTAATGAGGCCATTGGCATTCTGCTCCCATCGCCTTTTCATCGGCCCGGCTTGGTGTGTGATGGATATTTTTATAAGGAATGAAGGTGGTGGGATAATGCAGCGGCGCCACTTGAGGCAGGTTAGTGATTAAAGATAATCATCATTTTCCCAACCTTCCTGCAGGATCTTATTAGGTTTTCCTTTAGCATTACTTACTCTGACTTCCAGGTGGGACTGAACGGTGACTCGGCTGTCCCCTCCGCTACTTATTCACATCCACTGATGAAGGGAAAAATGTTATTTCTTCACACAAAACAAATTCTGACTTGCTGTGTTTTCAAAATGAACCTGAGCTACAGAAGAACCCTTGGTTATACAATCAGGTGTTCCTTTAGAGCCCGGAAAAGCCAGTAAAAGTTTGGAATTGAATTAATTTTCCAGGTTTGGATAAGAAAAGAAGATAATTTGTAATCCCAGAGATCATTTCTAGTACAGCTGAGAATGTTACGGTTCCATCCATCCATCCAGTTTATTAAACTCGGCCATATTTGTAGGTCCACATCGTCTCTCTGGCGTTCACAGTGTTTGTTTCCAGATGGTTGAAAGCAACCAGGGGCTTGTTCTGCAGCAGGCAGCCACTAACGTTGCAGCTCCACAAGGACCGAGGACGACCGCTGATGTCTTCACTTAGCGACGTTCAGACTCAGACATGTGTTCTGGTGGATTAATACAGTTTAACAAGCCCAAACAGTCACCTGGGGATAACAGTGTTGTTTTAGTTTTTGTCTATTTGAAGCAGAATTGGTTTAATGTGACAAACCTAATTAAAGTCTTTATTACCTAATTTTGATTATATAAGTCAAAGACAGAATTACTATAATCAAAAGTTACTTAAAATGACTTGAAAGCAGATTTTCACTAAAAAGCCACTTTAATAAGTTCTAATGGCTCTTGCTCTGCTTTTCCCACATTTATTACTTAATTTGCCATAATAGCTTCCAAGGTTAATGTCTGTTTTCGCAGTGGTTTATGACATTGGTGGGCACTGATAGTTAAAAAGCAAGCTAACATTACTTCCACCACTAAAACTGTAGTGCTACACCAACCTGATAGTTTTGATTATCATGTTAGAAGCTAATTTTAAAGTGCTAATTTCAAACATGTTGATACTCAGCATATGTCAATGACCCAATGTGTGTTTCACACCTGTCAAGTCTCCTGTTTTGGCCGGTAAACTACAATTTCTAAACCCCATTCACCGGTCTCCCATTAGCTTTACCCTCGTTTTTACATTAGCTTTAATGGCTAAAGCTAATGTAAGAGCTTCAGCTGTTAAAGCTCTTACACATGGACGGCGACATTTCCCATATTCTCAAATCCAAAACTTGACAGGTATGCTATGTCGCCCTCAATAAGGTCAAATTATTCATTACACACCTTTCTGTACAGTTTGTGATTCAGAATGTGATTCTTTGGATCAGATTTTTCTCTCATTCAGTTTTATAGTTGTTAAATTTTGCTAACCTTGGTTATTTAGCCAAATTAACCCAGGTAGCGCTTTGGTCAGACAACACGTAGGACATCAGTAAATTTTAAAACTGCTTACCATTCTACAGCGATACATTCTGAGTACAGAATTATCGTAATTTGCTGTGTAAACAGTCTTCACCCCTTTAGAATAAGAGCATGGATAACAACTTAAAGATTTCCTGATAATCAATTATCAAAGCTTCAACGCAGAACTTCATTCAACTGAAAGTTTACAAGATGGCCACGTAAATTAGTGAAGTGTGCTAAATGTTTTCAAAGTTAGATAAAAATTATCTCTGTTAGCGCATTAGCATATTATCAGTAGTGTTACCACCTCTTGTTTTTGATGTTGAATAACTAATTTTGAAAATCTTTGAAATCTCTTCCGAGACACTTCAACAAACTAAATGAGCAACTGATGTGACATTAGTCATCTTATATGACAATAAATGACTACATGTCCGCATATGTCGCATAGAACACATGAATGGGGTTGAGTTAATGTTTATATTCATGATCTATAATTTTGACCCTTTGTAAATCACAAAGGGTCAACTCAACTGAAATCTGCAGCTACCAGCAAGACAGACCAAATCTCTTCTGGAGAAAAGTTTTGTATTGTCAGGTTATGTTGAGCCAGAGGTTCATTTGGGGGAGTCGAGATCAGACTAGGATGACTGAACCAAGTATAAAGCACGGTAGTGGCAGCATCTCTTTAAAGGTTGTGATAGATGAGGAAATGATTTAACGGATATCATCCAGTTATTTTTAATGCTCCGCTGCATTCCAGTTTGTGATGTTCAGATGAAGTAAAGGGCATAATCAGCAAAGCGAAGCATGCCGGTCCGACCGTAACTGAAAGTGCTGCGTTAACTGTACGTTAACTACGCATGTTTTGTTTACAGCAAAGTGTTTAGGCTGCAGCTCTGCCTGACGGCTCGCGCTCACCAAATCCTCCTCATGATTGATAGATTTATTTGTCACTGCTGTCTGGAGAGCGAGCGGCCCGCGGCCCGCCTGAAGCTGGGGACCATTAATCAGTGTAAATACCGCTCGTCTTACACACATCAGGAAGTCCCTACATGGGGACGTTTGACACCAGGGAACGGCGGCTAAGCATATTCGCAGAAAAATCGGTGTTGGACTGCGTGATCAGGGAAGTGGTGGCAAGCGTTGCTGCTGACGCAAACTGGGAGGAAATTGGTCATTTTTGCAGCTTGGCTCAGGTTGTGGAAGTTGAGACAGTACAGTGTGTTTTGATTAATGACTCCTTCAGATGTCTCCGTGTTGACTATCGATACATCTGATATCCGCAGCTGCTATTTACTCCGACATAATCCTCTGTCTGCATTTATTAGAGCCTGTTCCGATAATTAAATTCATTTAGGGTAAACACATATGATGATTATCACACATAGTTAATGCGGAGCATAACAATGGTCAAACATATTCATTTCACTGTTGTCCAGAAATGATCCGATTGGGCGACTTCTCAGGGGTTTCCATTATCTTTGCATAAATGCGCACCTTGTCATTACTTATTGCTTAATTAGCACACCGCCTAATTAAATCGGCATTAATCAAGGAGACAGAGGTGGTGCTTGGGGAGCTCTTTATACATGTTGGTGATACTGTATTTTATTATCCAAGGGAACATAAATCAAACACCCCCTCCTCTGTGGAATCCTCTGATAACAGTTTGTGGAAATAATGGAAATGCTGCCCGGTGCTTCAGGTGCCTGGGTGTCTGCAAGGAAGCAGAGGTTCAAACGCCGGCGCAGGAGGGGGAAACGGGAGACGCGAGGAAAAATATACACCCCTGCGAAGGTTGTGTGATCTTTATTTACAGTGACGTAATATAAAACAGAACATTTGTAGAAAATCCCAAGCTTAAGTTTGAGCTAAATATTTTATTAGCAGGTTAAATATTTACTTATTAAGCTAAATACGTAATTTATAAACTAAATATTCAGCTGCAAACAAATTATTAGCAAGCTAAATGTTCAGTTTAGTTGGACGCTAAATATGTAGCTAATAAGTTCAATATTTAATTAGCGAGCTAAATACTTAGCTGTCCGGACGAAGTGTGTGTTTGAAGCGAAATATAATTAGCAACCTTGCTAACGTAAAGAGTTTGCTTGAAGCTCAATGTAGTTTATACAGTAAATACTTAGATACAAGCTAAATAGTGAACAAACAAAATGTTTAACTTTAGTTTAAAGCTGAATATTGATCTGTGTAAACTAAACATTTGCTTGAAGCTGGTTGTTTAGCTTTAGCAAAAATATTTAGTTAGCAAGCTAAATGTGTGGTTAATAATATAAATATTTACCTCCAAACTAAATAGTTATCAAGTTAAATGTTTAGCTAACTAAATATTTAGCAAACTTTCTAACTATACATCTAGCTTGCTAAGTAAATATTGACTTGGCCAGCTCAATATTTACTTAGCAAGCTAGATGTATAGTTTATAAAGCAAATATTTAGCTTCAAACTAAATAGTTGGCAAGGTAAAAGTTTAGCTTAAGTTTAAAGCTAAGAATTTACCTAGGAAGCTAAATATTTCGTTGTCAAGCTACTTATTAAGCTAACAAACATCTTGCTAGCTAAATATCCGACTTGCTATCTAAATATAGAACTTGCTTACTAAACATTTAGTTTGAAGCTAAATATTTAGCTAGCAAGTTAAATATGTAGTTTAATATTTAGCTCGAAACTAAATATTTAGCAAGCAAAAATCTTTAGCTTTAGTTTACATCTAAATATTTAGCAAACAAGCTTCTTTGTAGCTAAATATTAAGCTTGCTAACTGAACATTTGTTGTAAGCGAGCTCCAAACTAATATATTTAAAGTATTTGTGGCATGTATAAATTAATGAATAACATGATAAAATAGGTCTGCAATATTAACCTGTTTTTTTCTCTTATATCAAGATAAATAACCCAAATTATTTCTGTTAAATTTTGACTGTATAACATACATGTTCAATATAATGCTTACTGCCAGCAAGAAAGCAATCACTCGAAAATGGATGACTGATAAAACACCCACACTACAAGACTGGATAAACATCATCCAAGACATTCGCAAGATGGAGGAACTGACATTTGCAGTGAAACTGGAGCAAGACAGATTTGAAAGATCCTGGACCCCATGGCAAACTTTCATGGACTCCAGATCTGAAAACGATGACAATGAGGTGACACCCACTGTTTTTTAGCTACTCTGTTCGATGTATACTGTTTTACAGTTCAGGAAAGTTTTTATGACGTGGTACCAGTTTGTTAATTCTTTTTTCTCCCCGTTCCTCTAAGAGGGTATGGGGCGGAAGAAGAAAAAAAAAAAAAATGGAACACTAAATACCGGTGGTAGGATAACCACAGGAAGGGGTATGTTGTACGGACCAATATGTTAAACTGAATGGATGCTAGTATATGTCTGTACCACCTTTTGGAAATGGAGGAGATACACGTCCTCCGTGTTGTTCCATAATAAAAATTTGAATAAAAAAAAAAAAAATTTTGACTGTATAACTTTACAAACAGCAGCCCATAGTCTTGTACCATGCTGTGTGAATAATGTGGCTTTTTTTTTACTACAATTCTCCTGACTTATACTTTTGCTTAAAGAGACATTCTCTCTCCAAACTATGGTTTTGATTAAAATATGCAAATAGTTGAAATATGACAGAAATTGTACTATAACCACAGAACTTTTATCGAGGTTTTTCAGAGTCACTATGATGGATGTCAGGTGTGTGGACCCCAGCGGAGTAAATGAAACAAGAGGACTGAGCGATCATGTGGTCCAGATCAGTCTGAGGACAGATGTAGTCAAGGGGACAAATGCTGATGGACTGATGCTGAACTACATGGTGGCTGAAAATGGTAGCATGAGCTGGAACTGAAAGGGGGACCAATCATCTCTTGGTAATTAAAGCTGTTTTAATCGTGAGGGTGTTAGGTGGTGGAAGGGAGGTCAGCCCCCCATCCCATGAGGAATGGTGGGCACGCTCAGGTCTTCCAGCCTAAGAGGATTTCAACCTCGGTCCTCCTGGGGAAGGGTGCTGCGGTTAGCCCCCCTGCCCCGTCAGTGCGGTGCACTGGAAAACCCGGATTAACTCCCCCCCATCATGCAAATGAAGAAGCCTTGTGCTTTCATAGTGTGGTGGGGTAGGCGGTCGAGGGGGGGCTTGTCAGTCAGGCTTGGCCGTCCCTTGATGTGCTCCATTGTAATTCTAGGTGTGCCGTTCAGATAGGAGCACAAGGTTGATTCATCCCCACAGGACTCTAAAGGTGGAGCCGCTAAGTTTTCAAAGTGACTCAAATCGAGAAGAGGGGGCGAGGGAGGGGTCTGCCTCTTGTCAGCTCTGTCTCAACCCATCACACACATTGGTTTTGAACATGCTGCTGTCTGACTTGGTGATAGTACATAATGGGGATTCTGACAGTTTAGGTGTTCCCTAAAGACAGCAGGACCCGTTCACACACACTTAGAGGTATGGTCTGAGTCGTTCACACACACACTTAGAGGTACAGCCTGCCTGGTTCACACACACTTACAGGTATGGTCTGCGTCGTTCACACACACTGAAGTTTTCCGCTCCAGTGAAGAGTTTCTTCTTCTGTTTCCAGACTAACTCTTCAGAGGTCATTTCATACCGCACTCCTCTCACTTTTAAGTTCAATCATAATAAAATTTATGGAGGTTTTAATAAACAGGCTCATGTAAGAGTTGCCAAAGGCGCCTTTAATCCACCATATGTTACTTAGTTTCACAATGTTCTCTGATTTCTTTGCATTTATTAAATGTTCATCTTAACCCTTAAAGTGGCCTGAAAATCCAAACTGGATAAATTAGGACCTGGAGGCATGCTGCCGTTCTCCAGAACCTCCACAGCTTCTCCTCCCTGTCACTGACTGCTCCAAATAACCCGATTCCAAACCCTCAGTGACCTGGTTTCCCTCTTCAACTCTGACCATCCTCACCATCATTAGCGGGAATCCCAGAGCCAAACTCGTCTCCAACGGTAACGACTTCCTGACTTCAAGAAAAACGTCTGCCAGAAGGAAAGTTGATGGTTTTATCTGAACGGTTGGGGTTTTTGGGTTTAAATATAAGTATAAATTTATAATATAAATTTAAGTTTTGATGCATCAATTAATTGCTGTAATTGTAGAATGTTAGTGATGGTCTAATTCCAGAAGGTTTAGGTTCATTTTCCTGCTGCTTCCATCATCAGTTCATCTTGAGGTGAAACACCTCAGCATGATACTTCCACTTCTTGAGAGTATTCAATTCAGTTATTGATTAGGCTCATCAGATTAAAAGCACCTTTTGAAAACAACCTTTAAGCAGGTTTTAAACATTAAGGCCACATTTCTGTATTCAAATTTTAGTCTTAACTTTCACGTTTTCATTCACTGTAAGCAGATAGTCATCTTAATTAACAGTAAGTTAAATATGTAGTTTATAAAGTAAATATTTAGCACCAGTCTAAATATTTAGGTATCAAACTGCTTTCTAGCTGGGTCCTGAGCCGGCTCAAGAGACAAACCAACCTTTAGTTTGGTTTACTAAACTAAAGGTTAGCTTTGCAAACCAAACCAATCTGGAACATCAAATAGAAAAATCAGTTTTAGCACCAACATTTAATTGAATGTATTTTATTGAAGTTAAACATCAATAAATTTAAATGTTTCAACTTTATATTTTAAGATGCAAAGGAACTGCTAAGTTGACTTAAAACCAAAATGCGAAGAATAATCTTCACAGTTTGATGGTCATGTGTTACCATAGTTACAGTCTGAAGCTAGGAGATCAATCCTCTCTTTGCTTTTAAGTTTGATTTGTTCACAAATAAATCTCAGTAAATAACAGCCACGAGTTTTAACTGCATTTATCTGAGACAGTTGTTATGTTTCTGCTGTTTAATGAGCTAAGGGGTTTCTCCTTCAGCATTTAGTCCAGGATAGTTCAGAGGAACGTCCCGCCTCTTAACGCCTTGACCTCATAATCAGACCGCCGGCGCAACAAGGCAGCAAACAACTGATGTCATGTTATCAATTTATCCGACATGACACAGTAATAACTGCAATAAATGAACATGTACTTGGGGAAACGGCGGCGTTGCAAATTGGAAAGCGGGGAGTGTGAGACGTGCGTCTTGCCGAAGGAAGGAGCGATGAAGATGATGGAAAATCTAATATGAAGGAAGACAAGTGTTTACATTGCAGCGCTGTGCGTTTTCCATCCTAAGTGCTCTCCGTGTGGAAGTGAGCCTCGCGGGGCTTCTTGCTGCTCCAGACTGGAGCTGGTAAATAAAACCTCGCTGTCTGATCTGATGAAACACATTCAGAGCTTTATTCTCATTATTTTTGGCTGGATTTGTTCAGGGAGCGTCTGCAGGTGGTTTCGCCTCCCTTTCGGGTCAGTTTTCACTTGGTTCCACTTTCAGAGTTCAGATCAATTCATCAATCACAGAGAAAAGCATTTCAAAGACATTTTGACTCAATCTTACATCACGATACATATTTTATCCACCTGGCCAAGCTCTCCAGTCACTCTGACATCAGTTCTGGGCGCACGAAGGCCTTGGGCGGCCGCCGGCTCTGGCTCCCTTTATTCTCAAAGCCCCGGGCGCTTCGCACTTCAGCAGCTCTGCACACCAGACCCATCAGCTCTGACAAACACACACTGCTGATAAAACACGGCACTGCAGTCTGCCACGCCGCGCCAGAGAGCGGCGGACCCACAGCATGGCCGAGTTGCCTGGAAGGACCAAAGCAGACCTTGTTGTTATTGGTTTTTCTCTTTTCTCAGTTCATCAGTTTGTGTTCAGCTCACCTCGTCTCTGTCTCTCCAACGTTTCTTTCTCTCAGCAGATGACCTTTCTGGTCTCCATTGTTCATTGCTGGTTCCTGCTGTTGCTCTGCCTGGGCTCCATGTCTTGTTCTCCTTGTGGGGTTTTCTGTTTCTGATATTAACCCTTCGCCCCTGGTTCCTGTCCGCAGAAGCCTCAACCGAGCAAACTGACTGGCTTAGTTTTAAAACCAGATGCAGGATGAACCAGACTTTTCCAGATGTTCAACTTTTTTCTCATCAGTCAGATTTTGGGGAGTCCTCAAACTTTGTTATTCATTTTTTTTTTTGCCAGAAATGGTCAGCAGTGATTTTACCGCCATGGACATCACTGTTGCCCAGAATCTCATTGTAGTTGTTGAATCATTGACATTGACCCTAACCGAGGCCTTCAGATGTTGTTGTTACTTCTGGACATCCTGGATGTCCAGAAGAGTGAGTCGTTGATTCCCTCTTGGAGTAATTTTGGCCTGATGTTGGCCTCGCCTCAGAAGGTATTCCACTCATCCACGCTTTCTGTGTTTGTGAACAGTGACTCTCTAGTTTTCACTGGAAACAGCTTTGGAACCCTCTCTACAGGCTGATTGAGCCTACTTCATGTTGTTAGAGAGGTTCTGTTAGATAGTTTTGTAACTCTACACGCAGTAATCAGGCCTGAGTGTGAAATAGGCTCATTCCAATTAATGAACTACGCAAAGTCGGATAGCTATATTTTCATAAAGGACCAGGATGGTTGTGATAATGTGCATCCTTTAATAAAAGAAATGATCACTTTAAAACTGCCGGTATGATTTAGTTGATTGTCTAAATGTCATGATCTGCAGATGGTGGAACTTTTGTCTGTGTTTTCATCATTTCTTTACTGTTCATGTCCTTACTCCTGGGCGTCGTAGTTTGTCCCTTGTGTCAGTCCAGTTGGCCTCATTGTTTCATAAAAGCTTTAATACAGGGCAGATCCAGAGGTTTGCCTCCACCTGGGTCCTACTTTAACAAATATGAGCTTAAAGCATTCACATGTGAACAAAAAGCGAAAAGAGTTTCATAAAATGCTGTGACATCTCAGATGAACCCCCCACTAAGCATGCTGTGGATTGTCATGGCCGGTCATGAAGGTTGATTATTCCTCTGGGAAGAAGATGCTCTAACTCTACCTGAGTTTCAGGTAACGCTCATCTTGGACTTATATCTAATCATTAATATGGTGAATATTCGTGAATATTTGGACAGGGTTGCTTGCCCTAGTCATTAATGGATCTTCATGGCTCTGTACCAAAGATGACTTCCTTTTCATGACTAGTCCCTTTCTACCTCTGTCCATCATTTTGTGTCTGTATTACTTGGAATCTGGCTTGGCTCCTGTACACTCTCTACAGAGGGTACAGCCTGATACTAGACCAGCCTGATACTAGACTGCTGTGTAGTATCAGTGGCAGTCTTCAGGGCCGTGGTGAGGGTAATGTTGGGTTTTCTTGGGGAATGGCAGCTTGGAGAAGGAAGCAGAGCCCCTGTTGGAGCTAGCGGTGTTGTTCCACTGATGCTCGGCACCAACAGCTGCCCCTGACATTAACACAATGGGAGAGAGAACGAGCACGCTCCTTGTTAGGGATCATTTATTAACTGAGATCATCTTTTCGTTAGCCTTGGGGTAATGACTAATGTCAATGGCAAATTTCACAGTTGTCTAGAGAAATGAATTAGATTTGCAGTAAAAGCCCCCTTGGCTTGTTGTACATGCTCATTTGCTGGAATTGGTGAACTTGGAGGAGTGTAAAGAAGCGGAGGATCCTCCCCCTCACCAGACTCTGACCTTTTTCTCTCATTATGAGAGAAAAAGACCAGAGAGGATCTATAAAAAGAAGCCTTACAGGATGCACCGCAGCCTTACAGTCAGCCATGCAAATGAGACCTATAGACTATGGATGCCGATGTGAACGTTTAGCGGCGCACACGGGCACCCCAGCAGAGCCAGCCTGGCTGTTTGTGCATCTGTGTCTGCTCAGTTCAAAGATTACGACTCTGCCGGTTTTTTCCTTAATCCACCCATTGAGCAGAAGCGGAGCGAGGAGACAGAATAGAGTGGGGACAACGACCCCCCACCGCTGGCGACTCATGCCATCCCAACGCTCACCTCCGCCTCCCATCTTCTCTCTCCTCCGACCCAAACCCGGATGCGTACAAAGGAACCTGTCAGGATGAACAGAGACAGAAACAACCCTCCACCTCGCCCTGAGGGGCTGCCAGCCATGACTATTGGTCTCCCTGAAAACAGCACTCTCCTTTCTCCCCATTCCTTTATGTCCAGGACAGACGGCACAAAGCGCCGATTCACCCGGCCCAGCGCTCTCAGCCTGCAGGCGGCCACTATTGGCCCATGTGCTGTTGGCTCACAGCGAGGGGTTAATTACACACAAGGTTAACAAAATAGGAGACAAAAATCAGCTTGAGGAGAGGCCTGGGACCCGGGAGGATGCAGGGGGATGAATTGGCTCCTGGAGCACAATGTGCTAACGGGTGTTGGTGTCCATAGACCTGGAGACCAGGACACCAAGAGACCTGGAGACTTAGTGATCAGAAGAACACTGTACTATTGTATATATTGGCCCCTTGTCGTCCTTCACGTTTCACACAGTTTGAAGAAACAGAAGGGTTTCTCTACGGTTCTGGGGTAAAACCAGAGGATAACTAGATTTAGGTCCATGGACTGAGGCGGCCATGTAGGAAGCAAGAGTTATCCTCGGAAATTTCCGTTTTCAATTTTAAGATTAAGTCGGGCAAATCTTTATTTAAAAAGTGTCTCTAAGACTTAATAACATTTACTATACTGATGCACTCAGGGTTTCTGGAAGAGAAACAAACCCTCAGCATCACTGGTCCTCGACCATACATCACACCAGGTGCTTTTCCAGATATTCATTTAGCCTTCAGCATTTATCAAGCTTCAGGTCCACTTTTTGAAATGGTAAGTGATTTAGGATGTAGCTAGTGTCTGCTGGTTGTCATGGTGACGCCCACTGTGAAGACTTTTCCCCTCCCTTACCATGATACTTACTCTGTGTTTATTAATTGCTCTCATTCTAAATGTGGCTGAGTCTACGGAAGTATTTCTGTTCCATTTCTTGAGAAAATAATACTATTTTCATCCTGAATGGCGTCTTGTGGAGTCCTTCTTGATAGATTACATCGGCCCGTACCACAATACCACCACCGCGGCTCCGGCAGCAGTCAGCCTCTTACTGTACAGCTTCACTTTTCCCAAACTGGATGTAACATTTAGCCGTTAATACCAGCTGCCGGAGAGTTCGTCTTCAGATGATTTAATTGCCCAGCAATTTTCTCCTGTCAAAAAAGCAATGTGCACCTCGGATGAAAATGAGCCAGCCCAAGTGGGAGAGTTAATTAGCGACCTCGTTAGGGACCTGGAAGTGTCTGCTGGGGCCTCTCTCTATCTGTGTGTGTGTGCCAGTTTCAATCTGGATGGATGTGTGTGTGTGTGTGTGTGTGTGTGTGTGTGTGTGTGTGTGTGTGTGTGTGTGTGTGTGTGTGTGTATGTGTGTCTTCTTTGTCCCTTTGCCTATGTGTGTGTGTGAGGAAATCTAAGGCGGCTTGTAGTAACGACCTGATATCTCATTGAACAGCTCAACCCGCCGACTGCAGAATGTTCCCACTGTGAACCGAGCAGTCGATGCGTCGTAGAGGAGGCTGTTCTGATACTCAGATGGAAATCTCAATCTGATATGAAGAAAATGTACGCTTCATCTGCTTTTAATACACTGACAGAAGTGCTCCCCCTAGGGGTGAGCCCTGAACTGTGTTTCTGAAACAGAAAGACATTTTACTCCCTTTGAAAACAACGGGAAAATGTGTTCTCTGTCCCATTTGTGCCCAGGGTTTTTAACGTCTGGCATGTTGCAGAGGGTCCACTCTCTGTACGGGAGTCCTGTAGCACCAAAATAAATGTAAAACAAAAAATTCCTGAAACTGAATACAACAAAATGCGAAATGTAGGATATGTTACAGTAAACTAATTATGGATCTTGTGTCACTTCTATAGGTTTTCATTAATATTACGGAACTACTGTAGAACAAAAATCTGTGACAAAATTCTACTTTATTAAATTTTTGTCATATAAAGAATGAAGTTAAATATTTCAATCACACAAATGAGTGCTCCTGCTTCCCTTGTGTTTGTTTTCAGTAACTCTACGGAAAACAAATGCAAAGCAGTTATTAATCATTCATAGTAACCAAAATAATAACCAAAATCTAAATGGCAAAAGTGTAATATCTCAATGCAGGTTATGTTACAAAGCATTTCCATTGATTTTGCTTTAGCATACGGAGGTTGTATTGTGCAAAAAAATAATAAAAATCTGTCACAAAATGTATGTTTATCATACAAAAAAATTCAAACCAAAAGCACATATTTCAACCTGGAAAGCCAGATTACACATTGAACAAATCAGCATTAATGGCTCTCTTTAGATAAATTCAATTCATTCTCATCCCAGAGATCAATGGGGGTCTGTGCAAAATATCCACATCAAAAAGACCTTGTAGAGATTTTAGCTGAGGGTGGTAAGAGATTTAATCTAGTTCTGTCGCTCAGTGAGGAAGAAGCCATCACTCCACAGACAACAAAAATTAGATTTTCTCCTGTGATCTGATGAAACTTCAACGTTTAGGCCACAACTTTTAGGCTTTCACACCCAGGAACATCATCCCAATTGTAAAGGATGATAGTAGCAACATCATGCTGTGAGGATATTTTGCAACCGTTCCTAAAATGGTTGTCAGCATGAGGAAAGAACCCTGATTGGGACACATCTAGTAAATCTGGCTGTGAACTAAACATGGCCGCCTTTCATTCATTACTGCTGATCTGCACAGGGATGCGTTCAGGGCTCTGGATGTTGGTTTGGAAAGGAGACCAGAGCAGTCATTTGTTAAGCTGTGTCCTGTGAATTATTGAAAGTATATGAGTGTAAGTAACCCTGTGATCAGCAGCAGCAGGACGGGCCATCCATCAGCGCTCACCGCGTGTTTCTGTTCACGGCACGAAGGGCTGGGGAGCGGCAGGCGGTGGAAGGTTAATGCTGGGGGGGTTTGGGAAGTTTGTGTCCCTTTGCTTTGCTTTTAGAATCATTTTCTGCACCAGCGTACCTTAATTACTCTGAGCCGACAGCGGCAGCAGCAGAGGAAGGTCCCGCGTTTTCTGGGAGCGAGCGGCGTGCTCCATCATAACTGCAGCAGATTCTCCTAACCTTGCTCTGCAGGAGACGGAGGAAAAAACCCGAAGGAACGGGGGAGGAGAGCATGCAAATGCAGAGCGGAGACTGATGTCCAACCTTGTGTTTAGTCTGGAGCTAAGGTCGTCCTCCCTCCCATCTATCACTGCTCTTATCAGCTGCACACAGCCGCCACGCAGGGCTGATAACACACGGAGGCTGATAAAAGATTCAACAGGTATTCAGAAACAACTGCAAGCAATATCCTCAGACTGGGAGTAATTAACTGGGAACGAGCGGCACAAACTGGTGAAATGGAAGTACAGTAAATGAAAATATGTGGTGGAGATTTCTGAAAATGTCCTGCAGCATCATGCTGAGGATTGATTGATTTAAAACTACAAATCTGACAAAAACAAACGCCTTCAACAGACGGTTCCTACAAGTAAAACATGGCGGTGGCAGCATTATGATGTGAGAAAGCTGGTTTTATGAGTGCAGTCCTGGGAAGGAAATGTTAAAGGCTGTAAAAGATTTGAAAAGTAAATATTGATGTTGCTGCGAAGCTCCTCAGTTTGTCTCAGTAAAATGACACAAAAATATTCACAACCTTTGACCTTTATTCTGTGGTGTGTCACTGCAGCCACAGTTTTCCATGGATTACAGATGACAACCAACAAACTTTACATCCTTCTGGTGAAACATGGAGGTGGCAGCATCATGCTGTGGGGACTCTGGTCAGCCTGGCTTATCATTTTTAAATGTTTTATTTGTAAAAAAAAAAAAAAAAAAAAACGGAACAAAAAAAAAGTATATATATTAACATTCACAGACGATGATGCTCCCATGTTTCACCATATGAAGGCTTTTTAGTGTAAAGTTTCTGCCTCTTTTTTGTTGCAATACACTTTAAAAAAAATGTTTCACTTCACAATTGTAACACAGTTTGTTCTGGTCCTTCTCATATTTCAACGGAATGCATGAAGTTCTTGCTTAAATCAGCCATCAGTAAATTTAAACTGGTGATGCTCTAAAGGTGAAAGGTCAACTCAGACACCAACACCATGTCTTCTTCTTCTTCTTCTTCTCCCATCATTCCATCTTAACATTAACTGACACCCAAACTGCGCCCCTCCCCCCTGCAGAAACGAGGGCTTGGTTTTGCCCCCGCCAGGCGATCCGGAGATGGTCAGAATTAGTTTGCCGCCCGTTGCAATTAAAATCGTATTATTGCCGGAGTGTGACCCAGCCTGACTTAATTGGTGCTGAAAAATGATGAGTAGATGGAAGTTTTTTAAACCACAGATGATGGAGCTCAGATCAGTTCAGTGAATTACTCCTCAATTCTGCTCGGCGCATTGATAAGCGTAACAACCTGTTTTTCATGTTTGGACACATGGAAATTCACTACCATATCACCTTGGTAAAGCTGCAGTATTTTACAAATCATGCTTCTTTTTTATACTTTTACCCATTTGTTAAAACTGTCACTTTTAAAGTTTTGGATCTCCACTGATGAAAATGCAGAAAGTTTACATTTAATTCAGTGTAGATTTGTTAAAAATCCTGTTGTTTTTTTTTTACAGGACATGTATTAATTATATATTTTAACTCGTTACATTTTTTTAAATTGCATTTTTCATGTTTTTACATACAAGCTGGAACCTTTGTATTTGCATGTATCTGGTAGGCCTGCGAATCTGACGCACAGTGCCATCCGCTAGCAGCAGCGATGGATGATGAAGCTGCTTTAGCACACTAAGGGTTAATTTCTGCTTCTGAAGTGATCTGATTGGACGCTGACTGGAAGAGACTATTGTTATGTTCAAGCTGTGATCAAAAGAATTAGCCTATCAGCGAGGCTATGCTAAGCTAATATAGCTTCTCGATGCTAAACATCAATATGTGCCATGGCACATTGTTCAGGTTTTCATTTGGGGGAAAAAAAAGGGAAAACCTCCAGTCAAAAGCAACCCCACAAGCATGACGCTGCCATCGCCATGTTTTCTGGTTGTGATACAATGTTTTCCTTCCACTCTCCTTTCCCAGCGCTGGTTGTGCAGCTGGAAGTGAGGACACAGCATGCTTTAAACTTCCTGGAGCGTTCAGGTCCAGGGGGTTCCTATCAGTTAGAGTGAGTGTTGGGGGGCCATGATGAGGGGTGTGTGAGCAGGATAAAGGAGGGGGGGTCATGAGTGGGTGTGGGGGGGTAATCCATCCATTGTGTTGAACTTCTTCATCTGTATCAATTCATTGAAAACACAGCGGCTCTGTGGAGTGAAACTGAGCTGGCCCGCTCCCTTTCTAGATAGGGTGGTGGTGGGGGTGTAGTGGACCATGGGAAAAACACAATCCCTACACCCCTCAAAACCCCCCTTCTGCTTGTTCCCCCCCTCCCCCGCCTTGTGCCACTCGTCCCTGACCTGCAGGCCGAGGCTCTTTGCAGATGTGAGTCCGCTCCATTCAGGGCACCCTGCCATCCCCATAACACTGCCCCCCATAGCCCTTCTCTACCCCCTACCCCGTCATGGGGCACAGACTGCCTCCCTCCCTCCCCCCACATCCACTCCTGACTCAGCCCAGACTAAAACAAAGAATAACACCCAGGACCCCCCGTCTTTGAGGTTGTGGGGGGTTGCGGTTACCCTACTGAGTTTAGGTCTGATCCGGTCTGGAGGGGGTGACGTTACCATGGCGACACCCGGTGCAAAACTGGTGTGAGGAAGTGAGCGTCCGCTAAAACTCTTCTGGAATAAATAATCTCCATGCTCCATTAGCCTTCATCTTTCCCAGTAACTGAGTTAGTCAGCAGGATCCTGTCGTCACGGCGACGAGGGCCGATCTGAACATCCCCAACAAATCCTCCCATCCAACCACCCTGTCAATCAGAGCTGATGTACCCAAGTGAGGCGATCATTACAGGACCATGGTGTTTATTAATATGTGAGATTAGTACCTAACATGTTTCAGCTAGAGGAGCGGGGGGTCGGAGGGGTCTGCGTCCTCTAAAGTCATGACACAGCACTCGGCAACATGCTAATGTGCATTAACAGGAGGCACTAAGATGGAGGGGCGGTGGAGGGGGAGAGAAAGAGAGAGGGAGAGACCGCCAGCAGGGGGAGGTAGGACAACAGGAAACAAAGAGAGCGAGAGAGAAAGTTGGGACTCCCATTGTGGTGGTTGTCCTCTCAGGGGGTTGGAGGGTGTGTGTGTGTGGGTGTGGGTGTGTGGAGGGCAGCTGGACCATGTCCCTAAGCGTGTCCAGCTGTCTTCGCTGCAGGGTGTGTCCTCAGAGATGGACAGGGAGTTTATCTCAGTGACCTGTTCAGAGGACAAGCAGGCTTACAGTGACAGTGCATCGCCATGGAAACCATGTCCAAGAAGCTGTCCCTGTCCTCAAGTTGCAGTGCATCTCCATGGAAACTCAGGGTTTCCATGGAGGAGTAATAATTTTGGCTATGTGATTTATCTGGTTTTCTAAACATTTTGCAAACAAACCAGTTCTGAATAGTGAAGCATGGTGGTGGCAGCATCATGCTGTTTGGAGGCTTCTGATTTATGTTTTCTTTAAACAGTTTTTCAAATCGTAAAATTGAAATGTGTGGCATGCGTCAGGCATTTCATGAAACATCCTTTCCTCTTTTCCAACCTCAACGAGACTGCACAGAGATTTAGGTTTGAACTTTGACCTGCACCCCCAGTCTTTTGCGGCCTTTTACAATTTGAGCTCTATTCATTTCATCATCAACTCTGATAAACATCACCTCAGAATAATACTACCACCACCATGTTTCCCACCAGGTGGGCTGGACTGTGATTAGTTTCCTACTTAGATTTTTATTCTTCTCTGCCTTAAAATTTTGTCCTACTGTTATTATTATTATTATTATTATTGTTGTTGTTGTTGTTGTTATTATTCCTCTATTAGGCGTCACTCATCTGGTTTGGTGAAAGAATCTGTTTCTGTGTCTGTCAATCACCCGACACCCTGAACAACAGAAACCTGTTGCTTTAACAAACTATCACTTCCTGCTCTTCGACTCAGACGGGCTTGCATCTGATGGGACGGCAGGCCTCGTTTCCATAGTAATGGCTGAGGCTGCTCATGTTTGAGGAGGACTGGGAGGTCTGTCGCCGCCGAGGGTCGTCCAGGTTCATCTGCGTCGGTCCCGGGGGTGGGGGGGCTTTGGCCCACACACACAAAACCCTGAAAGGCGCTCTTATCAGTGTCTCTTACCTGCTGGGCCGATTCATTCCTCCTGCTGGGCCAGGAAAGCTGACACCATGGATGGGCCGCCAGATACAGCCCAGTCCCGACACAACGGGGAGACGGAGAGGGAGTGGTGGGGTGAGAGGTGGGATGGAGTGGGGGGGTCTGCTTTCAGCCGCCATTCTTAAAATCAGACAGAAACCCCTTTCATTTCCTCTGGACCGGCCCACTGTGGAAACACCACAACTTTCTCTGAGTTTTCCTGAACAAGCACTTCCTTGCTATGCAGAGCAGGCGTTTCCATGGTGTCAGTTAGCCAATGGCGGCTTCTTGGGAATGGGGGAGATCCGGGGGGGTCTCTGGGGCAGGCTGTCTTTTTAAACAAGGCCAGACACTTCACAGACAGGGAGAGGGCCAATTAATTCTGCCGGGGGCAGCGCTCCCAGGTTAGCATTTGCTTATAGTGATAAATTGGTGCTTTGTACCCACAGTAAACTACCTGTGCCCCCTCCTCCCCTGTTTGGGCTGCTTGGCAGGTCCTAGAGTGATGTCATGGGGCTCAGACTGATTAGTCGGGTGTGCTTCGTCCTCTTTAACAGGGTCACTGCTCCACTGTCTGTGGAAAATTAATTAAAAGCTGGCCAGGTTGGTGTCGGTCCGCGCTAGTTCCAGCTAGCCGCTAACATCTGCCGAGGAGCTACACGGACTAATCCTGACCTCAGACTCGCTATGTGGTTAAAACCGACAAGAAAGAGGTTGGGATTTAACAGGAAGTGAACAAATTGTTTTTTTTTACTCTGAAGGGGGTTAGTGGTTTGGCTCCCAGGTTCATCACAACCCTAGAAATGAAATAAGGAGACGCATTTTATTTACTGCCACTTGTTTAATAAATGTTGGGTTAAAATTTTATGAACAATTTTCATCAGTAGATAATCTAATCTCTTTCCTGATTATATAAACAAAAGGATTTTTCTGAGCTTTAAAAGGCATTTGTTTAAAATTCAAAGTGCATTTAAACGCTAGGTGGTCATACTTGTGCAAACACATCAATTTATGGCTAAGTCTATGTTAATCTTTGCTCATTGCGGTGACACTTAACATCAAGCTAAGTAAATGGACTGAACTTATATAGTGCTTTTCCAATCATTTTGACCACTCAACGCACTTTATATTAGAGTCACATTCACCCATTCACATTCTCACACACATTTATACACCGATACGCAGATCGATGGGCATTTTGGGAGTACTGTTTAAACTACAGTATCATTATGATGGAATAATAATGAAGAGTGTCGATCAATGTAACAGTTTGAATGCAAAAACTGAAGGCAGATTACAGCTTAATAAAAACTTATTTGCTTCAACTTCTGTTAGCATTTTTTAGATGAAAATGTTCAATGAAAATGCTTTTGCTTCGGCAGATATAACGTTGGCTGACAGAGTTATGAAAACAGGAAGTTGATTTCTTTCTGGTATTTTAGTTAAACATACAGGTATTTGACTAAAATGCATTTTATTAATTCATATATTTCAAATGACAACATGCCTCTTGGTCAAAGACAATAGGTGACATTAACAAGAGAAGAATCGACCATCAGGTTAATAATCTTCTTTCTCAGTTTCAATTGTGAGATTCATTCACAGGAAATGCACCGTTAAATCAACCCATTGATTAGCTATCAGTTTTTGTGTCTGTCAATCACAGACAAAGATCTGTCGAAATCAATCAAAAAGTTCTTGAAAAGGGTTTTCTTCTTGTAAGTGGACAGTCCTGAGCTGCAGCAGCCAAACTGTTAAGAAGTAAAGAAAACATTTCAGTTTCTCAATGAGTGTTCAGAGTAAATATGTCTGAATGGAGTCCATCTTCATCCCTGGGTTCTCTGCGTTACATAAAGCTACCGTGACTAGAAATAGCCTGCAGTGGCTGTGTTTGCTGGAGCATGTGGTCTGAATTTAGCCGGTGCTTTATCTGCGTCTCCCATCCGGTTTCCTCTCCGTTCTCTGCGTTTGCTAAGTGGTTGCATACATTCATGTGTCTTCGGAGTCCGACGGGCATCAAAGCAGCCAAGCTGCGCTGCTCAGGGAGGGGAACGCAGAGGGCAGCTCGGATATTTTATTTACTCGTCGTTTAAGTACTTCTTCCCATTGCCTCATTATTTCTGCCGCATGTCAAACATCCTGCTGGCGTCGCCGCGAGAACCTTCCCCAAGGTGAGGAAAGGTGGACCGGTTCTGTTTTATGTGAGCGGCGAGAACGAAAGTCACGGCCAATTTCCCTTTCAACATGGACACAGGGGAGGAAGAGAGAAACAACAAGGAGAGCAACAAAACAGCCTTGAGTTGGCTGAGCAAGATCTTTGATTTGGTATATCAAAGGGGAGCGATCCCGGGTTCAGAGGCTCCCAAGGTCGGAACATGGAGACCTAGTTTGTTTCAGTCTGGCTGAAAAAAAGACTCCTAGAAACTATAGTGTTATTACAAGAACATAGAATTAACAGTGGCTCAAGTCCACAAGACTAGGAGTGACTGAAACTTTGAATTCCTCATCATTGGTCCTATCTGGAACAGGAGCCATCTTGTTCTAAACAGCCGATCGTCCAGCAGCCTCAGAAAGTTGATTTGATTCCCTCGGGAAATGAGGAGAGACCACAATGTTTCAGAGATCCAGAGAATGTCACTCACTGGAAACCTCTTCTGTTCTCATGTTCAGCTGCGTTATCTTGAAATGTCACTGAGAAAGTATGTTTTATCGAGGAGGGATTATTCCCGGTTGGGTTTATTGACACATGTTCACTGAGATCAGAGCTTTTAACTCTGCATTTGAGAATTTCACCTAAAGATATTCATAAAGCCTTAAAATACACTGGTAGTCCCCTTAGTCCCACATAGAGAAGGAACTTTAAGAATTGCTAATTATTGACAATCTGGCAGAGAAGTGAGTGTTGCTGGTTCTGTTGTGGTCTGTAGGCTGGATGAGTTGCAGGTACCAATGTCGTACAGCAACCTTGATGAATCATGTCGTTTGGACAACTGGCCTAAATGTTACAAGATACAATCAGGCCTGATTACTCCCAAAACTATGAACCACTTAAATAGTACCCAGCTGACAACATGAAGTATGCTAGAATTTCTGAAAAACCAAAACATCATGGCCCAGTCTGAGGAAATTTAAGACCAAATGAGAGGAAATATTAATGACTTCTATCAAAGATGTTTCTGATGCTTTTGCACTCCAGGAAACCAGAGCAAGAGCAATAATATGCACATGAGGCAAACAGTGTAAATAGTTGAATCTTTCCAGTACATGGTCGATAAAACACTCACCGCCATTTGTCGCAAATGTTTGATTACTGGTGCAACTCCTTCACACAGGGCCAGGCTGCTTTGGTAGCCTTATCCCTTGATAGATTTAATTATTTGTTGATGTTTTTTTACCTATTTTGTTTGGATGTTGTGTCTTGTTTCTTAATCTGAAATAATTTTGACAAAAACAGAATAGGTTTAAGAAAAGGTTAACAGCATTAACCTGCCATTTAAGAGGCAGAATCCATTCAGCGATCATAAACTCAATCGGAAACCAATAAACTGATTGTTTTTAATTATAAAGAAGGAGAGAATTGACTGAATCAGGTTTTTTTCCAGTGATCTTTGCCAGGAAATGTTAGGGTGGATATTGCAGTTGGTTATTGGAGGAAACTATTTTAGGGTTTGGTATGTCGCCAGATTGTCACAAATCTGGTCAGTTAGGGTCATTGTTACCCCCAACATTGTTACCCTGACTCAACAATACTTGTAATCTAATGACATAGGTAATAAAAGGGTGATCCTGGTAATGAAGTCCTAAGGAGACTGAGTTCACTTCAATTTTGTATCTAAATTATTACATATTGCAATAATCTTATGTGTGATGGTCTGCAACCTGTCCAGGGTGTGTCTGGTAGAGATGGACACCAGCCCCCACTCCTCCACGGCCCTGCATAGGATACCTGGACGGACCTGCAGTAATCCTGGGCACAGAATAGCAACATAGTAGCACAAGAGAGAAATGAGTGAGAGTCCAGTTTACGGTCTACAGTAGGAGCGTTTTGTACAGTCAAAGGCTCCCTCCACCACCGTTTGGGTGGTTCATTATAACTGCAGCCTTATAAAAAGTGACACTGAAAAGAGGGAGGCGGAAAACTTTTTTGCCTGAGCAGTGAGTTCAGTCGGAACAGTTGGATATGACAGATCTCTCCACAAAGGCTACAAACACCTGGTGGTTATGGGCTTAGACAGCGGAGATGTCATTCTGACGGCTCCCCCCCTCCACCTCACTCCCCCGTCACCCCTCCAGCTCCGGCTTCTGTGGACTTTTTTTCTTTTACACTCTGAAATTGTCAATCGAGTCAGTGGCCTGGACAAGCTCTTTCTTTTTTTCTTTTTTTTTAAACAGCAGGGCTTTAAAACGGTGCCAACCGAGCAGCATGGACGAAGGGTCTGAAAAAGGCACAATGAACTGGAAAAAAAAAAAAAACTCGCTACCTGGGAAACAAAAACTAGAGGCAGCCGAGAAAATGTGTCAGAAAGGAGGGGAGACGGAGTGACCCTCCTTCCTTTCTGTCCCGAGTCCTCTGAGTGAGCGGCAGGTTTTCTGGTCCTGAGAGAAGTGACAAAAAAAAGAGACAGAAAGAAAGTGAGAGCCCCTTGGAAATGGAGAGAAGAGTGGCAAGGGGGAGGGCTGGAGGGAGAACAACTTGAATCGTTGTCATCAGCTCCGTCACGTTGAATAGGCCTAATGAATGCAAGTGAGTGTTGAGGAGTCACGACCAGCTCTATCAAGGCAGGTAATACCGCCCAGATTTAATTGGGAGCAGGTATTGGAAGGGCTGTATTACTTTAATTGGGTAGGGGTTCTCTAAATGGAAAAGACAAAGTATAATGGCCAAATTGTGGCGCACAATAGCACTTAGCCCAGGATTGTATGCGTTCGCTAATCTGCCCTGGAATGAGGCAATTCCGAACAATTTTCTCAGTGAAACCAGCTGCAGAAAGCTAGTTCTCCCCCACCCCTCTTTTTTTTTTTTTTTTGTTCACCCTTGGGAAAATGTAAGATTGAAACAGAAAATACCTTCACCGGGGCAATCATTTGCCACGTGTGGAAAACGGATACAGCACTGAGTGGTGGAGTAGGTTGGGGAGGGGGGATCTTTGTAAACGGAAAGAATGGACGGCAAAGGAGATAAAGTGGGTCTCAAAGTGGGGCCTGTCACAGTGGCCAACCAGAGAATAAAGTGATGACATTTACAGTGACAGATGAGACTGCGAGGAAGAACTGCCCACTATTTAGAGGAAGGAATCTGATATTTAACAGACATGGCCTCTGGTAATTAACAGTGGAGATGTATTTAGCAGTGAGCTGTGTCATTATTAATGACAAGCTGAGATGCTGATACCCTCCTGATTATAATAAACTCCAGCTATCTGCGTTTGCCAGCATTCTGGGATGCTTCCTTTGAAACCTATCTTCCATTATCATTCCTTCCTTCCTTCTTTTACGTGTTGCTTCCAGGGAGCTCAACCTACTTGCAACCTTCAGAAAGCATTTCATTCAAAGATTTTCTTTGGACTCTGGATGCTTTTTTGCTGACTTTCAGAACAATAGAGCATTCAGAGGAACTTCACTTTGACCTACATATCGAGAAGAGGATAGGTGTAGTAGATCTTTGGGTGCCTTTTGACGTACTTTTAGTTAAATCTACAACAAAAATAAAACAGTATTTTAACTCAAAGTGATTCCATAACATAAAATGCATCATCTACCCACGGTGGGCAGTTTGGGCAAGTTTTGGAAGCAGGACTTTATTGTCTTTATTCATGCCTAACTGTTAAATAAGCCTCCGGTCACTAGGTGGCAGCAGTGTTCAAACTAATCAACAGACTGCCTGTTTAAGCCAGTAGATGTAGCCATGGCCTACATGGCACTGTTGTAAACAGTGCTTAAGATTCAAGCGGAGATATTTTGAAATATATCTACTGCCTTAGACTAGAGACGGAGAAGTTTGACAATGTAAAGAAAAACGGCGGCACAGGTTAATAAAGCATGTGTGACGTAATTTTATGATCTGGCTTATAGATTTTTAGTTTCAAATACAAGAATAAAGTCACATTATGAGAACCAAGTCATATTAGTAGCATACTTAGAATAACAACGCAATATTGCTGGAAGAAAGTTATGAGTAAAAAACTATTTTTACATAAATGAAAAAGCTTCGATGGAGAGGGATCAGTGATGTGACCAGCTCAACAAGTCTGGTTATTCTTTGAAGTAAAAAGTTGTTTAAAGTGTTGGTATGGTAAAAGTAGCTTCAGCAGGAACAATGAGATTTTGCTTCAGCTCTTCTAATTTCTTTTTCTATAGCATTAGTACAGCTAAGAAAGTTAGAAAACAGCTAACATGTCAACAGTACAACACATTTGAAGTGATTGCTTGTGGCAGTTTCAAGCTGCCTTTTTTCTGTTTTTCTGCAGCATTGCTAATGCTAATTAGCCACGAGCAGAGATTGACTTTCAGCAGTTTTATGAATTATTCTCACGACAGTCTGGCAACTTTTTAAATCCTAGGAGTCCTAAACTGCTACTTCCCTAACTTCTGGTAGCAACTATCTTTGCAGCAGTGCTTCTACATAAATATACTAACTTACTGTATTCAATTCCTTAGCCATGAAGTCACAGGCAATAAAAATATCCAGAGCAGGGTCAACAGAAGTGTGTAGTTCACAGAGGCCGACAACTATCTGCAGAATCAATAGCCACAGATCACCAAACTTTGAGTTGCCTTCAGATCTGCTGAAGAACAGGGCATAGAGGGCTTCATGGAATGGGCTTCCATTGCCAAGCACATTTCACATCCCTACGTCAGTAAGATGGGTGGAGGTCTTCTTTTCCAAACTACACAACCTCTGGACTATTGAGCAGGGGAGATGTTCTCAGACAGAAAGTTTTGCTGTTTCTGTCTGTGGATGACATTGGGCTTGGCTGTAGCCAGAAGAACAGCGCTTGCCTGACTGGATTGTTTCAAGGTTAAACTTTGGGCGCTTAGGGGATTATGGTGTGAGTCTGTTTTTCAGGAGACCTTAAGGTTTTAGCATAAGGCATTTGGAACGATTTCATGCTCGCAGCTAGTGGGAACTGTTTGCAGATGGTCATTTCCTCTTTTAATGTTACTGCGCATAGTGACAAAGGTGCATAGCGACAGATAAGTGAGTTTGGTGTGGAAGAACTGGACTAGCTTGGATAAAGTCTTGATCTCAACCAGCAGAACTGCTGGTTTCATCCTTTAGGATGAAATAAGAGTTTAGGCTGTGCGAGCCAGGTCTTTTTTTCCTAAAGCAGTGGCTGACCACACATCTGCCTCTGGATGAGCGGTCAAGGATTCCCATGAATACACTTCTAAACATTGTGTAAAGAATTCTCAGAAGAGATGAAGCTGTTATGTGGGCAAAGGTTGAGCTAGCATTAAATTAAACCCCTATAGTCTACGAATGGGAAGACAGAAAGAAAAGTAGACTCATAAGGGCGTAGCATTGGGATTCTGTTTCTGGTTGATGTATGCTGAGACTCAACATTCTGTCCACCATTTCCCTGAAAATGTTGTGCGTCATATTAATGGTTTTCTAATTTGACGATTGTGAGGTCAAAAGTGACAAAGCTTCACCAAAATCCAGTAATGTAAATATTTAATAAAATGCACTCAGAAATCCTAGAGAACCTAGCATAGAGAGCTTTTTTCTTGGAGGCAAGAAAGTCTTGGGTTAAAACTTTTGGCACTGCACCAGGAACAACAGCCTCAACTGTTGGGAAACTCTACCAGTCGTTGGCGCTTGCTGTGGACAGGAAGTGGTTTAGCAGCATGCTGCCACATCATCCCAGTGTGTTTCCACTCTTACTCTAGTGTGTCTTATCATCTGGAGGAAATGGAGGGAAGAAGACACCATTGTCGCGATTAACAAAAAGAGTCAACTTTCTTCTCGGAGTACCTGGTGGAACTCAGGGGAGGCGCGTTGTACGGTAATTGTCCCGGTGAGGTGGGAATGATTGCTTTTTATTGTCGGATGGGAGGTAATGTGCTTCTGGGAAGCTTGCAGTGCTTCCGCTTGAATCCAGGTGTTTTCATCCTTAAATGTGTCCAAGATTAGGGAAATCTGCTGGACGTTGCGCTGACTTAAAGGAAACCATGAGCTGTCCGTACCTTTTAGAAATTCAAAGTATCCAGGGCTTGACGACTTTCCTTCCCTCCCTCTCTTTTCATTTTGCCGTCATCAAGCCGAAAGCGTAATGACTGCGTCCCGCATTCACTCCCAACAACACAACAGCCGTTTTGTCCCAAGAAGCCCAACCTTGGCATATTGTTTGAAGGCTAAATTGCTCCCTGCAAAATGCACCCTCCGCTTTATTGCCGGCATCTTTCCCGTTAAATGTGCGGCTATTGTGTATGGATTACAATAGCTAAGAGGAACCCAGGGACAGCTTTAACCGTTAAGTGAGGAGTCTATAAAAAGCAGCAGTGAGGGGTTTTTTTGTCGGGAGACGCCTGCCTGCTCTCCCACCTGGTGGGGAGAGGAGAGAGAACAACTGGCTGTCATGAATATTACATGCAGAGGAGAGCAGAGCAGTGGGAAGTAGCCAACTCCAGAACAGAACATTCCTGTATATTAGATTACAGCGTGATGATTCCTTAGTGGAAAACTCTTGATTAACTCGTACTGAGGGTGTCTAGCAATTAGTTACACTCTACAGCGGCTAATCCATTGTTATCAGTATGACTCAGTAATGATATGTAATTAAAAGATGAATGAACGTGTTACTCACGTGTAATACAAATTGGATCAGGAGTCCACTTTGAAAATGCACCAGACTCAGATGTATTATTAAAATGTATTACATTAATGCCATAATCATTTTTGTCCTGTTAACCTGCAATGCCTTTTGTTGAGCAACTTTAAAGGGTTTTCCTGCCTTTTTTTTTTTTTTTTTTAGTGTCTGCTGCCTTCAGGAAGATTTCAAGAGACATTAAAGGAAGTTTTCTTTGAGGGGAAAACTTTGAATTTGTTTTAAATCCAACTAGGGTCAAATTTCTACAAATAGACATCTTTCTAAATCCTGTAACACACTGCTGCTAGCGATTTGTTTGGCTCCTTTCCAGATTTCTTTTGTTTTCCCTTTTACTTTAAATCACACCTGAATATTTCAGACACAATTATTCCGATTCTTAAAAGAACTTTAATAGTTTGACTTTTGTTCCTCGACACATCGCTCACAGACGATAACTTGAACACAAGTAAGGCCGAAGCAGCATTAGTGGTGGGAGTTAGCATCACTTATTAAACTCAATGTTTAGCCAGCAAATTAACAACTTAATCCTCATTATAACCCGTCATGGTTGTTGTTATTCTTCCCACTTGCACATATCAGGAATAGTGAATAGTGAGATTTGTTGAGTATCAGTGACGTTAGGTCACATTTGAATCAAATACCCAAGTGGCTTGAGTCGCATTCGAAAAGAATCCAACCTTTGTTGTTCAGACTGTCATGAAAAGATCGGACACAGGTTGCATTACGTCAAAGAAATCAGAATTGGGTCACTTCAGGCTGCAATGTGAACGCAGCCAAAGAGTCACCATGCATGGTGGTGGCAGTATCATGCTATGGGGCTGTTTTGCTGCTGGAAATGTGTGGCTTCTACATTTTTTCCTTCTTCAGATATTCCTATCTCTCAAAATGAATCGTATGACACTGAAATCTTGTTGTTAGTCTTCTTTTAATCAAATACACTCAAAACGTGCAGAGGAAATCCTGATTTTAAATGCAAGTGCCTTGGCAAGACTTCAAAATAAAAGCTCTACTGCTTGCGTATCGCGGTGAACGTACAGATGTGGGGCAGAAACTGTGATTTTCTTCCTCTCGCTTCACTTCTTCGCTTACCAAACAAAGCTTTTGCATTTTTCACAAGTCTCTGTCTCACCATCCCCATCCCACATGTCTTCCCAACACATGTTGCTCCCGTTGCCTTTAAAATCAGGTATTTGTCACTTTTAATGACTGTTACTTCGCACTTGGCACGAGGACAGTCTGCCGTGCAGATGTGCCTTGTTTCACCGTAGCAGCAGCAGCTTCTGTTTGGACCAAAGATTCCCAAAAAGGTGTTATTTTGTTCTTGGAGATGTATTTTTAACACCATCAAAAAGCCACACATGTAAAGAGGACTGAATGGAGGAAAACAGCTAGTGGGTGGAAATGTAATTAACTGCAAATGAACCAGTGTGGGATACTTCAAACTGCAACCAAAGGAGCACTTTGAAATTCAATCTGTTTATCATCTCTCTCTCTCTTTTTAAAATAAATAGCATCCTTTTTTGTTGATTGTCCTTTTAAAACACTATTTATTCAATTCATCTTTAAAAAGACAAATCATTTGCCTTTCAATAAACATATTTTTAACAGATGAAAACGACGTATTGAAGCAGCAGAAAAACATGTCAACAACAATAAGGAGTGAAGCTGTCCTACTTTAGAGATGATAAAACTGGTTTTATATGAATTCTGGACGCATCTCACACCCAAACATTTTAATTTAGCTGAGTTCAGTTAGCAACATTTCAGCAAGAGAAGGTCTAGACTTTGACTGGACCATAGTAAGACTCTGATTCATTTATTTTTATTAATGTTTCTGGTCAACCCGCCAATATTACGCTCCGGACTGTGGGTCATGGGCCGTCAGGGTCAACATCTCTATACCAGAGGTTTAAATTTCTGCTATATCTCTGGCTGTAAAAACCAAATACATTGACTGTGTCTTGGTAAATTCAGTTCAGACCAGTAGGACCAGCCTGAATCTTGCACTGGTTTGGTAGAAAACCCCTAAGTTAAACAGTTGGTCTGAGCTGTTGAGTTTTCTTCAAACATTTGTACTTTCCAAAAAACATTGTTCAAGAACATCTCTGAATCGGTGAAACTTCGCAAACCTAAACAGAAGCTGTGCTGGGATCTTATGCTAACATGCTAACCGAGGCCGGCTACAAGAGAACGGACATTCTTCTGTCTGATCAACACTTGCTCAAACGAGCGGCTCTGTGGATTCAAAGCGTTCTCTGTCTGTAGAGTTTTCTTTTCTCTGAACGCCCGCAGCAGCCATCCAACTATCGACCTAAAGCCGATGAATCACTCTGATTCTCTGAAACATCTCAGGCTGTAGGTGCTGGTTAGAGTTGATCCAATAGGATCATCAGATGTCGATGATGTGATAAAGCACGGGGTTCACAGGTGGAAATAAACACCACCAGGCGTGTAATCGGGCCCTGGCTTCCTCTGCAGAAGAGGCCTCGCTGGCATAGAGCATGCCGACACCGTGGTGTGGTTGGCTGTGTAGGGGGGGTTAGGAAGGGGTATTTGGCGGTCCTGGCAGTGTAATTTGTTCTGTCTGCCGGATGCATGTTGTGTTGATGAGGACCTCTGTACACTTGCTCCCAGAACTACCCCAGCCCCCATGAGGACGTAACGTACCCTCATCCCCTGCACCATGTGGGGGTCTGCAGTGGCAGTCCAGAGTGTCAGATGCATAGATAAGACACGCATAAACGTCTTGCATTAATGTTTCCTTCACTCCCACTTAAACATCTCTCGTGACACGACAGAGTTTCTTTTTTTTTTCTCAATCCCTGCTGCCTGGATTTTCTTCCTGGAGCGGCCTTGGTGCAGTGGGCCTGAGCAGCCGGGCGGTGTCAGTTATCCGCTGGTGACAGGCAGAGTTAGGCCGACGCGCGTTGGAGCCCCCCTCCGCCCCCGTAAGACTGCCTGCCAGCGGTGCAGCTGATGAGAACAGACAGACAGGTAGATCCGCGGCCGTGATAAAAGTCTGCCGAGGATTTCTAGGCTCCATGATGGGGTTTCATCAGGAGGCGATTTCTGGGTCCCTCAAAGTGTTACATCACCCGACTGCAGCGCTACGCACACTTACACATTGTGTCTGAAGGTATGGGCTTCAACATTTCAACACCAACACTTTTATCGATGCCAAAGTGAAGGTTAAGCTTTTCTAGCGTTAGCTGTTATTGCATTTTCATAGCTCAAGTCATAAAACAAATAAATTTATCCTGGTCTGTGCAGATTTTCCTTCTGAGATAGGATTGTGTTGAAATCTTGAAAGTAGTCGATCAATATAGATTTTTCAGAAGCTCTTTTAAACTTTCTCTTGACTTTTGCCTTTTCCCCTTCAAATCCCACCAGAACACCAGATTGAACATTTGCCACCTTGTGCAAAGGATAAACACTGTATGAAAGTCATGTCTTAAGCAAATTAGAAAGAAAACCAGCAAGGCCAGTTTATCCTGAAAGACTGCCAGAGCCTAGAAGAAGCTTCTAAATCATCATCACAGCACCTGCAGAGAAAAGGCTTAGATAATTAGCTTACTGCTACTTTTCTTTTTGAAAAGGAGCTGGAAGACGTTTTCCTAACAGGAATATTGATAATATTTCAATGACTGGAACAAAAAGGGTGATACCCAGAATCAGCGTTAGAGTCAGTGTCCTCACATTAATGCTTGCGGTGAACATTATGGATCTAGAGACATCCAATAGGATCATCAGAGCTGGGGGGACACATGGAGCTGGCCTTTACTTCCTGTTTGCGCCTGCTTCCTGCCCACTGGAGAATGAAATCACTCAGTCCACAGAGAATAATCAAAGCCATGTTTGTATACGTTCCGCATGGCGTGTCGGACCGAGCGTGTTTCATAGCTGGTTGGTTTTCCTTCCTCGTGTTATGAGTCAGGAACCGAAGTGTGTGGCGCTCTCTGGAACCGTGGGGGGTTTCAACACTAAAACACAGACCTGATCCACATTGACAGATCATAAGCAGATTTTCAGTTGAAAATGATGCAAAACTGTCCGACAGTTTCAGTTGTCCACAAATTCAAACCTTAAAATGTATTTGAAGATTAATTTATAGACGTAGACCTCAGATAGTCTACAGCTGAACTATTTTGTTGCTTTTCATATTTTGCATGTTGTTTGCTTCATGAAATACGTTATAACGTAACCTGTTGAGAATAGCAGCTGGAGATCCTGGTTGTGTCCTTGGCCTTTGTGTGTCATGTTTAGATGATGCTTTTAACATGATTTGTGTCCTTTTATTATGGATGTTCTTCTTAAGGAGATCAATCTTCCCACAAAAGACCATTATTATTAACCGTTCACTCACATTATATAAAAGGCAGCAATTAAAATAAGAGCCTCCTAGATGCCATCGCCGCATTAAAACAGAATATTTATTGGCTTTGCTCGAGCAAAATAGAGCTTTTTGCTGAAGATGGAGTTGATCTTTCATTGCCACGACTGGCACCAACAGCCCAGCAAACAGCTAAAAGTTTGTGAATTATGATCGTGTTTGTTCAATCAATCAAAAACCAGACAGCAGCTGAATTGATGGCCAATGACGAAGCCATTGATTAGACGAAGCATTCATTTTCAAGGAGGAACATTAAACTTTTTGGGCATATTTTACAGAGCTTTTATGGGATTATTATTTTTTTGCATACTTTGGTCAAAATTGCATAGGTTTATTTGTTTTCTGAAAAATGTTCAAGGGAATTGCTTCAGTTCAAACTAAACATTTCCCCCTTGGGTTAAATGTTCAGATACAGTGTAGACACCATCATTTTAATATCCTGGTTTTGATCTGGAAACTTTGGCCTGCACTGTAAGTACATCCCTCTATGTTTGCTGTAAAAATTCAGACAAGTATTAGCAACTAGTGCTAACGTAAGCTAAATGCTAAAACAATTTCCTTCTGTTGTTTGGAACAACACAACGCCCAGCCTACTGCCAGTCGGTCAGAGGCTGGTGCAACGCTCAGCGTCAAGTTGTAGCTGCTTTACTTCATGCGTGAGTATGGCCTACTCAAAGTCCAGACCTAAGGTGCAGGGGATCTGAAGGGACAGAAAGGCGAACATGACATTTATTCCCAGCTTTACTAGTTTTCTCCTAATCGAGGTGCTACGGTGTCTTGTTAAGACGTTGCAGAGGCTACAGCTGCTTCAGTCTACAGCTTGTTTTTTTTAAATTATTATTATTTTTATGAGATCTGCCACACTTGGATGTTTCTGTCCTCCAGGCAGGACTTGACTTGCATTTGCTGTTCATCTCCAACTGAAAGGTAAAAATGGCCTGTTGGACATTAATTAAATGTTTTAATTAATGTCCAACAAGCAGAATTTCTCTGAATCTCATTTACAGAGATTGTCAACAAACCTTTGCCTCATTCATTATGATTGATTATTACTACAATTAAAATTCCCAGCTGAGATGGTTTTGATTAATACTCTTTTTTTTTTTTTTTTTTTTTTGCCTTTGGAGGTTCCAAACCACCCGTGATGTCATGAAAATTAATAGGCGCGTACAAAATTCTTGCGGAGACAAACAACATCTAGGCAGGATCTTTGGTTGGAGAGACGGAGGGAGAGAAGAAGGGGTGCTGGGTAGAAAGGGGGGGCAGCATTTCCCATATTTCTGCTGCTGATTGACAAGGCTGACATATGGAATAGTTCACCTATTCCCTAGTGACAGGAAGATGGGGGAGAGCGCGGAAGAGGCGGGTAAACTTGCCTGCGAGGCTGAGTGCCGTTTTCTTTTTCCCTAAGATTTAGTGCTTCTGATCAAAAGGACTCATATCTCTCTTACTAAATTTAGCACCAGTGGCAATTAGTGGCAGAGTCACACAGCCACTCCAGGAGCAGCTGACAAATAGTACCTTAACAAGTCGGAGATGTATGTCACAGCTTGATGGAGTTGTGTGTGCACAGCTTAGGGGAACTGTGTTTTCCCGTCTCTGTGGCTGGTGTGTGTGATTGTTGGCTGGGCGTCCTGGTTCTTCTCAGTTTGAGTTGGTTGACGGACGTCGGCGGCATCCAGCTTGGATCAAAACGTCCTAATGATTTTCTGTCAAACAGACCACACCGGCTGCGTCCAGTCATCGGCCCAGGCACCGCAGCGCTGCGTCCATCCATCCCTTTCGGACCATAAAACCATCTGCAAAACACATCCAAGGCTGGAGTCCATGTCTTTGCTCACTTTAGTGCCATGTGATATGTGTCAAAAACTACCAGTTGTCACTCAGTTGATGAGACGCACAGTGGCAGCCCTAAGACGGGGCGAAAGAGTTCCTTAAAAAGTAACAAGCAGTTTTACATTTTTTCTAGTTGTTTAATTTTTGTATTGAAAGACCAACTTGAAACTAGAAGTCACTTCTCAAATGTTTTGTAGGATTGAGATCTGACAAATATCTCTTTTGTTTTTAGCTAAAGACTATGTGTCATTTCTCCCACTAGCGCTAAGCTAACACATTTTGGCTGTATTTATCCAGTATGCCCGGTGCCATAGTTTGCTTCCTGCTTTTGGAGCTGTCTCCACTCAGCTTTGCGTTCACATATGCATTCGAACTGCACCAGCGTTCACTTCAACTGAACGGAGACCAAGGTTTGTAAACAGACCAGAGTTCATATTTTTTGTCCGCATCAGAGTTTGGTTATGCATTCACACCTCTCCAAATGAACCATACTATATAGGCAGACAAATAGGAATAAAGTGGACTGAACAAGGGTGGTGTGAATGATGTACCTTTACAGATTGACCTGGTTAATTTTTTAAGGAAATGTACCTGATAAGTAGTTGCTGGAGTTCTGTCTTGCTAATGGGGGTTATAAAACATTTTAGCCTGATTCAATTTGTTTTCTCCGGTCTGGCGTGTCTCTTCACAGTGTAAATGAAAATTGATCTATTTTTCTTTGAATTTTAAGTCATTTCTCCTCTATTAATTTGTGTTGTGACCCTCAAGCAAGGTTTCCACCAGAAAACTTGCTAAGCCCTTTGGTTGGAGCGCTCAGCAGTCATTCATCCAGTGGCCCGTCGTGTTTTTGAGTTACAAAATGCTTAAAGATGGCAGAAAATTTTAAAATATCACTTGATAATTATGTGTTATTGGAACATTGGAAGATTAATATCTGAACACCAACTATAAAGTCTTTAAAAACTGCAAACGTAAAAAAAAAACCTTAAATAAATAAGCAAAGTTAAGTCTGGTGTGGGCACAAATAAAGCCTGGTGGCCTGTCAGGCTTATGATACACTGGGAGAAACCCTCTTGAATAATACATATAGTTGTATATTTTCCGAGTGATTTACTTTTGACCTCCAGCTTCTCCTCCGTCTTTCCAGAGGCAGCTCTTCTAAACGCTTCCGAAAGTTGGTGAGGCTGAGGTCTGGTGGTTAGAAAGAGAAAAGTTGTGGAGGGTAGAGAATATTCATGCCAGGTTTTATGGTTTTGGCTCAAGTGTCGGTACGCATTTTTACTGCTGCTTGTTTAACACCAGGCCAAGGTAAATACACTGAAATAGTTACACCCATCCAACGTGGTATTACTACAATCTTTATATAAATCCTTTACTTCCAAAATGAAAACTAGAGCAACAAACCGCTCTTTCTGTCATCTTGAACAAACCAATTAAAGTTCCTCAAAGTACAGTAAATAGAAAATAAAGTAGTAGTCATAGAACACTTGCACTGGACAGGAGAAAGGAGAGTTGCCTGTTTAGGATGATCTGATTTCCTGTTGGGGGAATCAGGTGGGTCAGTAGGATCTGGTAGCGAACCCCAACCCATGTGAGGCTCCAAAAGAGAGAAACTTGTTCTTTTGAAACCCAGTTTCTATAACCCGCAGGAGCCTCTTCACGTTTTTTTACTAAATAAATTTGAGTTCTTGTGCAGCTGATTAGCAGCTGAAACCAGAATATAAGGTGGAAAATCTAATGTCGGAAACACCGCGTGCTGCCATGAACGTGACTAAAAGCATGCAAGGCTGTAATAATAATTGCATTCTGGAATATACCCGAGCATTTGTTTCAGTCTGTCCTGCACGCCAGAGTTTATTAAAATGTGTTTATTTGTCGTTTGGTCAAGCTTTTGCTTTATTTATGCGGCTTGTTTGTCTTCCTCTGTGTTTCCACCATCCAATTCCCTCTTTATCTCTCTTCCACTCCGGCAGCTCCGCTCTGCGTCCGTCACTCGTACGTCTTCAGGAGTCCACCCTCCCGCTCACCCATCAACATGCAAACAGACAGCCGCACAATCTGTGGATGCCTCTTCCTTTGATATGGTAAAGCAATATTCCACTTCATCTCTCTTTTCATTTGTCCATTTGCAGAGGAGATGCCATTAGCGGTGCATTATGCTCCTCTGGCGAGGAAGAAGTATCTCCAAAAGGAAAAGTCGGCGGCTTGCCGGCGTCCTGCAACGCCTCATTAGTGCACTGCCTTCCAACAAACGTATCAACAATGTTCTGAGCTAATAAGCTTTTATATTCCCTGGCTATGTGATGTAGGAAAAGGCAGAGCTGAAGGTCACGAGTGCATTTGAACGCAGCAAGTGGCTCAGAGAGGAAATGATTTATCTGGAGTTATTTCTGTGCTTTGCTCCAGAGGGCCGGCACATTGATGTGTGCGGTTCAAATGGCTTCTTTAAAAGCTTCAGTGGTGACACGCATATGTGAACTCTCATCAGCCTGATCGAGGCTCTTCACTTTACTCTGTCTCATGCGCATATGCAGGAAAGTGCCCCCTAACCAAGGCATCCTGCTTGGTGATTTGCCCACCATAAAGCCTGAGCCCTGCCTTGGTCCTCAGCCAAGAACGTTTCAGCCACGCTAAGTATTATGGACTCCTTGGGCGAGACACTGAACCTTCAAATTTAACCCTCTAAGGTCAGCAGTGAGTTATTTTAGAGAAAAGTATATCTGAAAACTCATATCAGCAGATATGTGCCAACAGTTTGTCAGATTCCTGTTTTTTTTCTTTTTCGTTGTTCTACTGAAATAATTTACAAACCAGCAGCTCCTCCATCAAAATGATTTTCTAATTCACTTTCTATAAATCTTTTAGAAATAATTAAAATGGCATTATCTCTGATATATTGAGACACTTCTTGGTGAAAACGGTCTTTTCAATATCTCTGGAATATATACTAGTTCCTACTTGGTGAAAACTATGAAAAAACTCCACAGATTAAAAACTTACTAATTTCCAGTGCTCTCAAGTAAATGAGACGAGTCAAGATTTTAACATTTTGCAATTTTGAAGAAAACTATCAATATCTTTTTGCAGATTATATTCTTATGATGGGACCATCCAGGCTTTATTTCATGAGGAAGGTTCTCACCTCATCTGGAGACAGTATAAAGGTAAATAACAGAGATTCAATGTAAATTTCAAAAACTGATTGCAATCAGTTGAAAGTTATGCAAAACAAATTAAGCTTTTACCCTATAAATATGTTTTTTTTTCCTTTTTCTAGATTGTAATAATGTAACTCAGCTTTGACTCACCTCAGAATGTTTGCAAATAGGACACTGCTCCATGTGGTCTTTCTTCCATAAATAATATTATGCTTTGTTTATGTTTTCACAAATGGAACAAAGTTTTAAAAAAAAATAATAATAAGTATGACATTTTAATGAGCAAATTTGATCAGTGGAAGCATTTTAGACTTCAAACCAGGAAAATAATTATAAGAAATGCCCAAAGAGATGTGACTCCAGGGTCATATATGTTTTATGGATTTACAGCATTTTGGCAGGAAGTAAACTCCATACCTCAATTCATCCAACATCACATTTTCTGTTACACTATGTTTGTAGCACATAGAACAGTAAAGTGAAGACTAAGACTATATATATTCTTTCATAAGATAGAAGTTGACAATATTTTTTGCAATTTTGATTTGTTTGCACAGAGCAGAATTCGTTGGAATTAGCATAAATTATTAAGGTTGTGTACACACAAGTTGTACTGAGTTGACTGCTAATGCACTTTTCACATGACTCTTGTGAACAAAAGTTGTGCGTTTAGTTTTGTGAAAATTGACAAAGTTCTTGTATTAGAGAGAGCAAGTATTGTGGTTAAATTTGACAATTTTCTGCATCACAGTGAGTCCAAATACAGACAAATCAACACAGGGATGGTTTTAAGAGAAAATACACAGTGTTGAACATTATGCAGTGCTGTGTGAACAGCTGGGATGCTGATTGGCAGAACCAGAAGAGGGCGTGTCCAGGTACTCTTCATATTTTCCCCTTTAACAGACATGAGTTTGTTTCTATAATTCTGAGATATTATTCAACTTGGAAAAGCGTTTGGAAATGATTGTAAGCTGAACGTTTTGGAGAGACACTGCACAGAGAAATCTAACAGACAAATTGTTTAATTTTTTTTTTTTTGTATTATGATCTCACAAGCCATAGAATAGGTTCTCCTAACGCTCACCTGCTAACAGAGTGCAAGCTTTTGTGAATACAAGTGTGAGCCAATTACCTGAAATGTGAACGTCTGAACGAAACGGGCCCGGGGAGCAACGGCGGCACCGACGGCGTCCCGCTCCTCCCCTCTGGATCATTAGAATCCACATTAAAATGCAATAACTGCTGAGGTAACAAAGTAATTATCTCAATTAGTTTCCTGCTCATGCCAGCCTGCTCAGATGTATGTGTTCTATGCTTCCAAAGGCTCCCTCTTGGGATTGAAGTGAGCTCCCCACGTGCAGTCATGACCACTTTCTTGCAGGAGCATCTGGTCAGGCAGGATGACGGGACGAAGGCGGTTCTTCCTGCTGATTTTTTTTCTTTTTGTTTCTTATTGCTGTGCCGGTTTTCAGGCATTCCTCCTCCTCCTTTCCCCCCACTCTGTTCGTTTACTCGAGTGTTTGAACATCCAGTCCTGGTGGGGATTGTGGGAGTCGGAGTACTGTCAGGTCTAATTGCCACGGTGGTGTTTGGTGCGGAGACGGGCCTGATTAGGGAGGAGGTGAGGGAAAACATCATGTCCCCGCTCTCTTCTCTGCCTGTCTCACCTGTTTTCTGTCTCTCTATGTGAGAGTTTTTCATCCTTCCTCTTTGACTCTCTACATGACTACACAGAATGATGGCAGCCTTGCACAGCTCATTAACCGAGAGAGAGAGAGACGGACACTGAGGGGTAGCTGAGAGAGAGAAAGAGGGCAGCAAACACTTTTCTCACCTGATGCCTTGTTGACTACATCAAAACGTTTGGATTCTAGCAGAGGGCCTCTGGTAGTTCTTTAACAATGAGTTGTATTGTTAAAGAACTACCATAAATACCGAATTTTAATACTTTTGACAACACCGTTTGTCTCTTCTGCTATATCTTCCCACCACCGTTTGCCTTTAAATGCCTTCAAAAACCGTTCGAAATCACTGTCGGCCATTTATATGCTTTCTGATATTTTGATGTCTTCAGAGATGAGAAATTCTCCTGAATCATTTTAAAGTGCCTTTGGCATGTTTTTATTTTTTTTTTTCCTGGAAAATCTAATGAGTTCCCATCTACTTTGAACCATCCCGTGTCAAAGGAAAAGTTGAAAACTGAAAGCTGAAAGCTTGTTTTAATGAAACAAAATGTAAAAAAAACGAATAAACTGAATAACTTTGCCCAACAAGAAAATCTGGAACAATTAGATGAAAGTTGCTTGTGTGACACTCTTTGACAGCTAGGGGTCAGTTTTTAGGTATCTGGTGGTGAAAATGTGAAGTATTCAATTGCATTGCTTTGGTGTGGATATATTTAAATAGTAGTTTAATTCACAGATTTGACTTAAAACTTAAAACTTCTGACTCACTGGCATTAGAATAGACGGACTGCTGACCTGCCACTCATTAGATCTGACATTTCTGAAGAAATTCAATTTCACCAACAACTATGACCATCCAAGAGTCTGGAAAAATATTTGGATTTCCAGACTTTATTCGTTCTCTTATTGGCAAGATTTAAAGCAGGCCACTGAAGAAATATCCTTGTAAATGTTCATTCACACTGAAAATTGGATCAGGAAAAGTTTGGATTAGAAATATTTGGATTCCAGTACCCCTTAATCATCCGTCCAATCATCTATTCATTAAACTGTCCACCCGCTCATTCTTTTTCCTGTTTTTCATCCTCAGTCTGTCCATTAGCCAACCATGTATCAGTCTGTACTTGTTTTGTTGGGGGTGTTTTTGGGTTCCAATATGGCAGATTTATAAATGAATAAACTTTAGTTTTGTCCAATAAAAGTAACTCTAGGTCAAAAACTCTGGAGCTTTGACATGAAAAGCTGTCCGTCAGTTTGTGGTGCTGTGGATGCTGGGAGCTCTTCAGGCTGATTCTGGTTGTTATTCGGCTCGAGTTTTGGGTGAAAACACTTGAAACCCTATTAGTCCTGTAGTGGGTCCGGTGTGTGTATGGGGGGAGAGGGGTGCACGTGCGTGTGTGTGTGTATGAGGCATTTTGTGAGTCTCCTCTTGTCAATACAACTGTGGGATGAACATAAGTGCATCTAAAGACAGAGAGGGGAATGCGCTGCAAGAAATACCAGCCGGAACGTCTCGGTTTTTGCAGCGCTTTGCTTATTAAGAGATTTTTTTTATATCTAACTTAGTTGTGTGCAAAGGTTTTAAACCATCCTGAAACCAATGAAGACATTCGAAAGTCTCTAACCGTTGATCAAGACTTTCTGATAAAGATTAGTTTGTGCTTTTGCACAGTGCTGAATGAAGCATCAAGCTGCTGATTCCCGTGTCGGATCTCTTGCATGGACGGCTACTTTCTTGCAGTGGTGGTGCTAAGAGAAGAGATTGCCTGTCAGGGCGCTGATTTCTCTCCGTTCTCAGCTGATGACGATAATAATAACCATTTGCAGGAGTGGTGGCAAACTGGGTGGGGGATGGGGCGGGGGTTTAGGGGGGTGAGGTGGGGGGAAGGTCTAGAATGACGTCTCCTTTAAAGAGCGGCGAGCACGCAGTCAGTTCCGCAATCAAAACACAGATTTCTGGAAACGCACAAAGTGCAGATTGCGGCGCACACATCCTGTTGTTTGCCATCGACAGAGGATATCAGGCCGGTATTTGTGTTCAGTAATCAGAAGGTCCTTCATCGGCGAGCTTCTAGAGAGACATCTGAGGGGAGATTGTCTGCTAATCAGGCTATGTGGTTTAAGGTGGAGGGGGGCTATGGGTGGGGGGGGGGGTATATCTTATAACGCTGATTGTTGCTGTAATGGTTCTGTGGGAGTTAAATGTTCTTTATACGAAAATGAGCAAAACATGTGTAACAGGATTTCAAAAATATTTTTTGTGTCCAATTCTTTAGGTATTAAAAATAAATTGTCACAATGACAGGTTGTGATGGACCGTTGACCTATCCCAGGGCGTACCCCACCAGTCCTGTGGTCAACTGCACCACTGGCGAGCATCTCTCATGGCCCTATAGATAATGAATGGATACCAAACACACGCACCGTCCACTTTATTAGGTACACCTTGCTAGTACTGGGTTTGACCCCCTTCTACCTTCAGAACTGCCTTAGTCCCTCGTGGCATAGATCACGCAGTTGGTGCAGAGTTGTCAACAGCACATCCATGATGCGAATCTCCCGTTCCACCACATCCCAAAGGTGCTCTATTGGATTGAGATCTGATGACAGTGGAGGCCATTTGCGTAAAATCATTGTTGTATTCAAGAAACCAGTCTGAGATGATTCGCACTTTATCACATGGCTTGTTATCCTGCTGGAAGTAGCCATCAGAAGATGATGCTCAATTGGTGCCAATAGGCCCAAGGTGTGTGAGGAAAATGTCCCCCACACCATTGCACCACCACCAGCCTGAACCGTTGATACAAGGCAGAATGGATCCATGCTTTCATGTTGTTGATGCCAAATTCTGACCCTACAATCCGAATGTTGCAGCAGAAATTGAGACTCATCAGACCAGGCAACGTTTTGTCAATCTTCTGATGTCCAATTTTGGTGAGCCTGTGTGAATTGTAGCCTCAGTTTCCTGTTCTTAGCTGACAGGATTTGCACCCAGTGTGGTCTTCTGCTGCTGGAGCCCATTCGCCTCAATGTTCGACGTGTTGTACATTCAGAGAGTCTCTTCTGCATACCTCGGTTGTAACGAGTGGTTATTTGAGTTACTGTTGCCGTTCCATCAGCTCCAATCAGTCTGGCCATTCTCCTCTGCCCTCTGGCATCAACAAGGCATTTGTGCCCACAGAACTGCCCATCACTGGATATTTTCTCTTTTTCGGATCATTCTCTGTAAACCCTAGAGATGGTTGTGCATGAAAATCCCAGTAGATCAGCAGTTTCTGAAATACTCAGACCAGCCCATCTGGCACCAACAACCATGCCACGTTCAAAGTCACTTAAATCACCTTTCTTCCCCATTCTGATGCTCGCTTTGAACTGCAGCAGATCATCTTGGACACGTCTACATTCCTAAATGCATTGATTTGCTTCCGTGCGATTTCCTGATGAGACATTTGCGTTAATGAGCAGTTGGACGGGTGTACCTAATAAAGTGGCCGGTGAGTGTATAACTGCATTCATGTCCTCGTTCCATACTTCCACGCTTGCGTAGAACAGGGAAGAGAAGATCCATCTCTGCAGTCTCTCGGCCCATATGTTGCCAATCACGGCTGCGTCTGCCGAAGGAAATAACATCCTATAATTACCCGTCAAGGAGGAAAGTGTTGGTTTATGTGCTCAGCTATGTATTTTCCCATCCAGCATCTTTACATCTGTACTCTACAAGCCACATTTCCCAGAGATCCCTCTCCTTCCTCTAGTCCTCTCTTGATCCCCCCCCCACCCTCTTCCTTCTACCATCTTGTCATATGTGCGATCACTCCCTCCTCCTCACTTTGCATCCCTCTCCTCCCACTATTCCCCCTCCATGCTTTTAATCTGGGGTTGATGATACTTGGTGGAAGCACTTAAGTTTCTGAGCCAGGTGTCTCCACTCCCCCACCCCCCGATGCTTAACATCACAGGCTTAGCTCCTCATTCTGCAGCTCCTTGCCTCAGAGCATGAGCATGCATGCAAAGCTCTACAATCTAGTACTTACTGTGGACATTTGCATACTATGAGACAAAAACTATGTGCTTTTTCATTTTTCTTTAAAATGTATAAATGCTACTGCAAAGATAACAGAGGTTATATTTTTAATCCAAATATCGCTAAATATGTCACAGGAATTGAGCATTGGAGTCTAAAAATGCCTTTTTTTGTCTTTCTTTTGAGGGAATGCTGCAAGTCAACGAGTTTCCTCAGAAACTTTTGAAACCAATTTCAATAATAATCAATCAGTGCGTAATGCAACTAGGATCAATTAGAATGTATATGTATTGAATTGAGATAACTTTCTGCCTTTGCTGGTGAAATGGTGCTGTAGAAATAAACCGGATTGGATTGAATTCCTGGTATTCCACTGTACAAACGGGAAATGGATATTGGGGCAGTTTATTGATTGATATCAATAAGTGGCAGAAGTACTACAAGATTTATTTGAAAATATTATTCCACATAACACATGGTTTGGGCTTAAACTACATTTACATTACCACTTCAGTTTAAAGGAGGAAATATGCTGTCTTAATTAACGATTTCTTCCCAAGGTTGACTTGAATAATTAATAAAGTCGACTATATGAAGGTGTCTGAGTTGATTCCCATGTTTCTTGTTGAGTCATAGATCCTGTTTGGCATTGAGTGTATAAGGCGTTAGAGAGACTCTATAGGCACCCTTCTGTCAAAATTTAATCGGAGTTTGATGGATGAGTAATTAAAGACCCTAATTAATTGATTGCTATTAACCCCCCCCCCCCCCACCCTCCACCCCCTCACCCCCCCACCCATCCCCCACCCATCCCCCACTCCATCTGTTACGCCATCTGTTATTCCCGCTATGTGTTTTAAAAATAGTACAAGTATGAAAAAACATTGAGTTTTAAGAATAATACAATTAAAGTATGAAAAAACAATAAGTGTTAGATAATCTAGAATAATATAACATTATAGTATATTTAAATAGATTTGGGGTGTTGTAGTTACCTTTGGTTTTAAACAGAATATCTTCCTGATATGTGAAGCGGGAGATACGGTCCTACCATCTGTGTGAGGTGGGTTAAAAGCCCCTCAGGATGGTTCCCATGACCTCTGGTCACCACACGTGGCAAGCGTGATACTCTGTCTCCGGACAACTAATATCCAGTCAGGATATAGATCCGGTAGGTACAATTTAAAACATCACAGATTCGTTCTCTAGTTACCATGCTTATTGATTATCAGCTATCAGCGCCCAGATTCTACGCCCGAGAGGGGATCTTACCATCTGTGTGAGACGTTGTTGTAGTTACCTCTGGTTTTAAACAGAAGTGTGAGGTGGGTTAAAAGCCCCTCAGGATGATGACCTCTGATCACCATACTGGTTGACTATCAGCTATCAGCTCTCAGGATCTGCAGCACTCCATCTGTGTGCCAGTGGCACATGTGACCACTTGTGAGCAAATTAAAAAACACAGTACAATTAGAGCACAAAAAACAATAAGTGATCATCAGTATCAAGATTAATACATAGATTTTCACCTTTCCTAGATAAGTTTAGATTTATCCATGCCATCTGTGTATGTGTGTATGCGTGCGAGGTGTGTGTCGGCGTGTGGGGGTGTGTGCGTCCAGGCGCAATAATAAACACATACCTCTAAAGAAAACCTACAGTTTAACTGTTTTACTATATTATTTAGGGTAGCACGACTAGTCGGTGCTGACTATGAGTTTGTGATTTCCTTCATCGCTTAAATTTTAAACTCTTATAGATTGTCTTTTTCTGTAACACTTGCTTTTTTCTTTTGGGGTTTGTTGCACAAATTCAAATATATGCCGGCTATCAGCCAAAAATTCAATCAGTGAATTTGTGTTTTTTTCTTAAATACTCCCTCTCACCGAGACTTACTTACATCTTCTGACAACTAGCCCCACTTATAATAACATTGACTAAGTTTGCTATTGGTACACTTTACCTAAAATTAAAAATTAAACATACTCACTACACAACCACGCTCCAAGAGTTGCTCATAACATGGTGAATTGTTTTGTTACCTTAAAAATGATCTGCAGCTTTTGTTCCTTGATGCTGTCTGTTCACTAACAGACAGTAAACCTCTTGTGATCGATAAGCTTATAAATGATCAATGTGAAGCATCAGTATGCGCTAAAGAAGATCATATCAGTCAGATTAAGTAAAATATCATTATACTCAAAGCAATCAAAATTATATTTCTCTGAAAGGTCTTTTTTTTTTCTCAGGGAACTTAGACTGTATGAAAGGAATCAGTGAAATATACTATGAAATATTTAATCTGCTGCATTCCGATAATAAAACTTCAATTGTGAATTGAATGATTACATTGCATCTAGATACAAAAGAATCAACCGTTAATTAGTAATCATACTGACTAACAAGATCTGATCAAACAAGAAACTTGACTACCTCAAGGGATTCTCACATTGGAGAATAAACCGTCTGACTTTCTTTAGCCACTAAATTTAACCTTACCAAAGTTTTGCCTCGGAGCAAACAGGTACTGAGTTTGAAGCGGATCAGACGCCTTCAGCCATTTGCTAAAGCTAGACTCCGGCCTTCCTCACTGTAAAATAAAACATTAGACTTAAACAAAAAGTTCAAGCGAACATCACTTAATTATCGTCGACTTGTTGTTTGTACTCATCTTAAACAAGTGGCAGGAACATTCGGATATAAAAAAAAGCTTTATAAGTTAATCTATTTAAGTTGAGTCCATGCAACAAGTAAAATAAAATAAAAAGTGAATTATTTGAAAGTAATGAGGATTTTGGGTGGTAAAAGTTGAACATTTTAACATGTCCAGACACTACACCATTTCTGCTCAAGCAAACCAAAAGGTTTTGAACAGAACAACCCTGTCAAATAATGAGACCGTGAATCTTTAATCTATGTAGCAAATATATTGCTGCTGCTGCTGTAAGCAGAAAATAAAAGAAGTTTTACGGAGAATAATATTTTGGATGAGTTTAAGAATATTGTTTGCCAAAATCACACGGTGTAACTACACTTGTCTTTTATATGTAGCAGTAATTGAATCTTTTTCAGGCAATTGGTTTGTATAAATTAAAGTAAATACGGTCTATTTTCCTGCTCCACATACTTAGCTAACAATGTGCCAGTTAGCTTCCCAGTCTGAACCTCTGGGCAATGTCTTGATTCAGTCAAATTTTCTATCTTGTATCTCCTGAACTCTGATATTTTGCTCGCTGAATGGAGTATCGGGTTTCTCTTACTTTAACCCGCCCAACTTGCACCTGATTGGCATGTTAGCCTTTTGATTCCCTCCCAGCGAGGCGGTGCTTCACAAAGCAAACTGTTTGTCAAACTGTTGATCTGCCTCATGGCTGTTTTAGAAGATATGGTGACTGAGTTTTAGAGAGTACTACCCAGCTCATCTCCTTTCCACAGTTTTTTTCCCACTTAGTTCCACTACTGCAGTGGATTTTATAGTCAATGTTTAAAGCCAGCACAGAGTCTGAAGCGATGGAGGAAATTTACGTCAATATGGAACCTGATGGACAAACCGCATCTAGTCACACAGGTAAGAACAAAGTTACAGAGAAATCTAGCATGTAATGAATTCAATTTTGCTAAGGTTGAGGTTTTTGTTAAGGTTTGAGCAGCTTCTTTTTTTTCCTGCAGAGCTTTGACTGTCTAAACTGTTTTACAGGAAAGAGGAGGAAACCTGGACCTGAGTCAGAGGAGCAGCAGGAGTCTCCATCCGGTTGGTGAAAAACCTGAACTGTCCCTTTAAATGGGTTTAAAATTGCTCCTTTAAGAACAATGAACATTTCCTGTTGATCTTAGACCCCCCGCTGCTGGGTAGAAAGTGAAGTTTAATCACTGTGATTCATTTCTCAAAATGTGCTTTGCTGCTGGTGAAAAACCTGCAGCTAGATTCATCTCAGTTCTGGGTCGGCTTACGGATCAGAACCGGATTAACTCATGTTGATCCGCCTCTCTGTGTTTAACAGAGTTAAAGAAGAAGACTGAGAGTGATGATGATGATGATGATGTTAAAACTGGTGAGTTTTTACTCCCGTGTCTTCAAACTGGGTTTTTCTGACATGTTATGTAAATAGACTTGTGATAATGAGTAAATAACTTCTACACACTATCAGAATCACTCAACACGGTTGTATTGTTTTATGAGGTCTCTCCTGATATCATTAATCTGACCTGTTGATGATCCGCTGCTCTTCATGTTTAACAGGGTTTGAATCTGATTCAGATTCTTCAGGTGATGAAACTCGAGCTGGTGAGTTTAATGAATCAACTTCACAGACAGAATCAAGTCAAAGTCTGATTATTCAGAAACTCCCTGACTCTTCTTCTTCTTCTACAGACGATCCAGGAAGTTCTCAGTCTGAGAAGGTAACTATCACAGTAACCAACAGTAGAGGTTGCGCCAACTAGTCTTTGCTCTGCAATGACTTTTTATAGAGCTTGTTGACTAGTTACAATCATATGACTAAACTGATTTTCCCAAGAAAATGTAAGATGAACTTGGTGAGTTTGTCAGCTTGAGTTGTATAAAAATGTATATAATTTACCAAAGGGGTTCTGTAATAGGAGGTTTGCATGGCATGTAAAAAATAAAATAAAAAAATTCAGACAATATCCGAGTGTCAGACATGTTTTCACAACTTGTAGACTTCTCAATGCAGACTGTCACTTCCAGCTCTGACAGTAAACGTGTAGATATTGTAACGTAACCTGAGTTACAGGACTACCATAGGCTAGCATTCAGCGTTAGCTTTTGCTAATTGACAAATCATGTTCGTGCCAAACACCTAAACAAAACACTCGACATCATTATGTTCTTACATGGCCATCATCTGCGGATTAGAGATGAACAGTGGAAGCAGAACCTCCTTTTAGTCCCAGTCTTTACATAAATCCTGACATGTTCTGCTGGTAGGTTTCAGAGGAATCCTTCCTAAACTGACCTATGCAAACTGCAATTTTCTTAGGCAACGTCGCAGGGACATTGCCAAAGCAAAAATAAAAAGCATCCATGCAGCTCTGTTCTCCATCACCTGGCGAAAATGTATGTTTTTTTGAGCTACGGAGGGCATTTGATATACTGTGTTCCAGAGCACTGTATGACTTTGTAAAGTGACATTGCATCTATATTTTAGATATAAATTTACTGCAGAAAATGAAAGCCAAGTAGAAAATATGTCTAACCAATAATTGTCTGTTCTTTTTTCAGAAGGTTCCTGATTGGGTGAGTTGGACACTTAGGTTTTATTAGAAATATTCCATTTTGTTCCCGTGTTGGAATTTGCTTTGTGACTTTCTATCATTTCTCTGAACCTGTTTCCAGAGACAGAGCATCAAGCTGCTGAAGGAAAGTGGAGACACCAATGGAAAACCTGTAGCTGGAAAGGTTATGCAGAAATGTGCTCTGTGTACGTATGAAACCAAAAAGAAGCAGGAGAAGAAGTTCTTCCATCTGGCAGTCGCTGACGAGACCGATTGCATTAAAGTCATGGTATATGGAGAAGAACTATTTAATGAAGTTGAAAAGGGACGACTTTACCTTTTCATTAATGTGGAAGTGGATGTAGTGTATGGTGAGATGGTGATGAAGGTGACCAACCAGAGCAGAATCTCAAAGACCAACGGCATTAAAGTTCCCAAGACTCTGGAGCTGCAGAGTCCATTGTTTCCCATCGAGAAGATCCAATCCTTTAAGGAGAAAACAGCAGCGAGTGTTGAAGGAACTGTGATTGAGGTAAGTGATTACTGCTGATAGCAGGTTCACAGCAAGAGATTTGTGGCTCTCTGTGTTTTATTATGCCGCACTGAAAACATTCGATCGTTTCAAGGATTGGTTTATAATCACTTTTTTTTGGTCCTCAGATTAAATGCCAGAAACTTGGTACCAAAGCAAATGCACACGAGTTCCAACTTGAAGATGAAACCGGTTCCATATGGATCAAGCTGTGGTGCAAAGAACAGCTGAGAGGAATGTCAGTGGGAGATGTGGTCAGAGTGACCAACCTGCGGACAAACCTTTACAATAAAATGGTGTCTCTGAGCTCCACCGACTTCACCAGAATTCATAAGGTACCGGTTATTATTCAGACTGCAGGAAATCCAGAGTGCAGAACGTTGCGTCTCTGTGTGACAGAGAACGTATAAATGTGAAGCGGAATTAAAATTATGCATCTTTATTTACTTTTTCCACATTCAAGATGAACGACTAATGAATGAATGAATATACTTTAAACAACATAAGACCTGGGTAGATGGGTGCCTGAAGCGACTGCCCTTTTGTTACATGAGAATAACAACATTATGAGGGGGGGGGAAAATCTCACACGGATTCATTGGAACTGAATAAAAACGATGCTTTGTAGGTTACAGAATATTATAAAGATCATTCGGGAATCTAAACATGTCAACTAATTTTATTCAGATAATTCAAGTGTTTGGTTACATGTGTATTAATTCATTATGATCCTGTTTCCCTGTTTGTGTCCAGATGAAAGCTGCTGCTGTCCAGAGTGTCACCATGCAGATTGTAGGGATCATAGAAGCGGGAAAGGAGCAGTCTGAGCTGGACGTGCTGATCAACGACAAGTCCAGATCCTTCTTCATCCATTCTTCTCTCCTGGCTAAGGTTTTTGGTGTCAGTCTGGATGACGACTTCAAGGACAGACTTGTGAAGAAAATCCCGTTTTCAGCCAAAGGAGAAATAAAACAAAACAAAATCCAGACTCTTAAAGCTGCAAGAGCCACCAAAACTTAACAGAACCAGAGCTTTTAAAGCTGAACGTGCTGTGGCCATTTATGATAACACAATTGAGTCAGAAGTGCAAGCAAATAAACCACCTGTTACCACCCACAACCTGGAAATTTTGGTTTTTGGAACAAAGAAGGCCGCGACAGAATGAGTCTTTTAAGTTAAAATCCTAAATGAGCTATTGGTGGAGAAACAACTTACCGTTAGGGATGCTCCGATCAAGTTTTCTGCTGCCGATTCCGATACCGATCACCAATGAGACCAATCTTTACCGATCACCTGGATTGACTGTTAATTTTTTGTTTTAGATGTAAATGCTACCATCTGACAAAATTAAGAAATTATCCGGCAATAAATTTACCTAACTTAGGCATAAAAAAATGCTAAATTCATGCAGGCACAATACAGCAGCTATTCAATCAAAAGGGCAACTGAAAAAACCTCCAGTCAGTAAAATAATATTTAACAGTAAGGCTCTCAGTTCCATAAATTATTAGTCAAATAAATCTGCCTATATCAAATAATGACAAGTAATAAAGGATGCATTCATTCAAAGTCAAACGCAGGCTGCATCAAAATAAACAATCTTTCGTGAGTGCTGATTAATGCTGGCTCTGATTGGTTATTTGTTCTGCAGAACACAGGAGGAGATTTATTATTTTTTTCAGAGATTATCTGTCTTTTGTTAGGACAGTGAAAGTTTTAATACATATCTAAAATATTTTCTTTTTTTTTTTTAAGTTACGTGCCGCAGCTTTAAGCAGATTTCATTCATTCCAGAGTTCAATCAGCGAGATTATTCATTTTGTGGTGATCCTAGTCTAAGAAAGAAAGAAACAAAGAAAGAAAGCAGCAAATGTACATGTTGGTTCCCCTGAAAATACGGATAAATTCAGTCATTGTAGGGTTAAAGTAATTTGAAGAGGGAGAAGCGTATAAACAAGTCAATGACGAGTCAATGACATGATGCATTCTGCATTTTTTAACTCGGTTAACTTAACGTTTTGTTTTTTTACTGACTTTAATACATTTAAATCGCTACGTTGTTTGATAAGTAGAATGGAAATGACTTTTTTTGGAAACGGTCTTGTAAATTAGCGTTTTATAAATCAACTGAATTGAATTAAGAAATTTGACCATCGGATTGGACTGAAGAGAAATGATGAGCAATGTTTTATGGGTTTTATAAAGCAAAGATTGGTATTTTTGTAACATCAAAAGTTCATTTTGAGGCAAAACTAAGAAATTTATAAAAATTTCAAATGGCATTTTCCTACATACCGTTGCCTGGTGTTTTAACAGGTAAAGGTTGTCAAAAACTATGATCTTAAATTTTATTTACAAAGCAATTTTCAAAGATATAAGTCTTAATATTCTGTACAACATCATTCACAGGTTACAAATACTAAAAAAGTCAAGCATCAGAATCACTAAAAACTCATGACAAAAAAAACTTGTGACAACAATCTTGCTCCTGAATTTGGGTCAGAAAAATAAAGCTAGAGAAGCAAACTCTTTCACAATTTAGATTTACAGATTCACAGGAAAAGCTACGTTTTCAACAACTATATAGATTTAGAAAAACAAAAAAACAAATTTTAGGCATAACTATTGTATTTTACCTGCCTCAGGGGCTTTGTTGGATCACTTTATGTAGCATGATTTAGTAGTAGCATCATGTAATATGATATTCACAGAGTGCAACATCAGTGTTTGGAATAAGTTTCGTATCTTTAATGGCAGGAAACATCATTTTTTACATCAGTGGGATGTTAAAAGTCTTGTATCTAAACATCTTATGGGTTGGTTTTTATTGTTTCCTTATTTATTGTTTCCTTAAAACTGTTTAAGGAGTGTTGATTTCATCCAAAATTTTAAGAGATTATAAAGGATTTAAAGCTAAAAAACCCACAATGAAAATGTGCTACACGGCATGCATTTGAAGCTTTGACCCAACACAGGGCAGGCTGTATACTGCGATGGAGATATTTGTCTCTTTAAAGATCTGTTCCAGGATCTTTGACACCTTTGACCACAGCAGCTGGTCCAGGCCACAGCCAATTCTGAGGGAGGAGATACGAGATAAACAAATTGATTAATTATTCCCAATAAAGAAGAAGATTTAAGGGTATTTATTATAGTCATTTATTCACAGTAGTTCCTACAAACCGAGGTATTGATATTCTATTGACACCATTTTCTAAGCAGTGAGATTTCATGTCTTCCAGACTCTGTCTTAGGCTGACATACGTGGGTTTCTGGCTGGGTTTTTTTCTTTGTGATCTGAGACACATAATAGGAAAGATACAGTTACCAGATTAAATAATGAAACAGGTTTTGGTCCTATGCAGTATAATTGTGGTATGTTTACCAGCTAGTAGATGAAACGTTGATCATGTGTCAGGACAGCACACTGCCCCGGCAGCTTCTCTATTAGGACATAAAAAAAAAATACAAAACAGGATATGATTTAGCACTTGCTGTTGAAATCAGACATTTGAATGAACATAAAACATTTTTTCCAAAACAAAGATTTTAGTAACTAGTCTGACTCACTCTGCTTCTTTAACTCTGAGACTCGACCAAACTTCTTCTTGAACATCACCGCTATGCCTGCTCCCATGCGACAGTCTTCACTGATGCAGTGGGCCAAGGATTCATCGCGTGGACAGGAGAACAAATCTCCGGTGACATACTTTAATATCCAGTTGGTTGATTGATAGAGTTCCTCAGTTTTGCCCATGTTCATACTTTCTTCAAGCGCAATTTGGAGAAAACTATAACCACAAAGTACCAAGTCGGTAACGGCGCTTACTACAGCCTTGCTTATCCCCTCTACATATGGCCCCACACTAGGCTGTGTCTGTTTATGCCTTAAAGCACCACCCACTTTAGCTGAATTTTTTTCCAAATTTGTCCGGGGGTTGTTAGTCCCAGTAAACTACAAAAAGCTGGATTTTCTGTTTACCATAAAATGAACTTTTGATGTTACAAAAATACCAATCTTTGCTTTATAAAACCCATAAAACATTGCTCATCATTTCTCTTCAGTCCAATCCGATGGTCAAATTTCTTAATTCAATTCAGTTGATTTATAAAACGCTAATTTACAAGACCGTTTCCAAAAAAAGTCATTTCCATTCTACTTATCAAACAACGTAGCGATTTAAATGTATTAAAGTCAGTAAAAAAACAAAACGTTAAGTTAACCGAGTTAAAAAATGCAGAATGCATCATGTCATTGACTCGTCATTGACTTGTTTATACGCTTCTCCCTCTTCAAATTACTTTAACCCTACAATGACTGAATTTATCCGTATTTTCAGGGGAACCAACATGTACATTTGCTGCTTTCTTTCTTTGTTTCTTTCTTTCTTAGACTAGGATCACCACAAAATGAATAATCTCGCTGATTGAACTCTGGAATGAATGAAATCTGCTTAAAGCTGCGGCACGTAACTTAAAAAAAAAAAAGAAAATATTTTAGATATGTATTAAAACTTTCACTGTCCTAACAAAAGACAGATAATCTCTGAAAAAAATAATAAATCTCCTCCTGTGTTCTGCAGAACAAATAACCAATCAGAGCCAGCATTAATCAGCACTCACGAAAGATTGTTTATTTTGATGCAGCCTGCGTTTGACTTTGAATGAATGCATCCTTTATTACTTGTCATTATTTGATATAGGCAGATTTATTTGACTAATAATTTATGGAACTGAGAGCCTTACTGTTAAATATTATTTTACTGACTGGAGGTTTTTTCAGTTGCCCTTTTGATTGAATAGCTGCTGTATTGTGCCTGCATGAATTTAGCATTTTTTTATGCCTAAGTTAGGTAAATTTATTGCCGGATAATTTCTTAATTTTGTCAGATGGTAGCATTTACATCTAAAACAAAAAATTAACAGTCAATCCAGGTGATCGGTAAAGATTGGTCTCATTGGTGATCGGTATCGGAATCGGCAGCAGAAAACTTGATCGGAGCATCCCTAACGGTAAGTTGTTTCTCCACCAATAGCTCATTTAGGATTTTAACTTAAAAGACTCATTCTGTCGCGGCCTTCTTTGTTCCAAAAACCAAAATTTCCAGGTTGTGGGTGGTAACAGGTGGTTTATTTGCTTGCACTTCTGACTCAATTGTGTTATCATAAATGGCCACAGCACGTTCAGCTTTAAAAGCTCTGGTTCTGTTAAGTTTTGGTGGCTCTTGCAGCTTTAAGAGTCTGGATTTTGTTTTGTTTTATTTCTCCTTTGGCTGAAAACGGGATTTTCTTCACAAGTCTGTCCTTGAAGTCGTCATCCAGACTGACACCAAAAACCTTAGCCAGGAGAGAAGAATGGATGAAGAAGGATCTGGACTTGTCGTTGATCAGCACGTCCAGCTCAGACTGCTCCTTTCCCGCTTCTATGATCCCTACAATCTGCATGGTGACACTCTGGACAGCAGCAGCTTTCATCTGGACACAAACAGGGAAACAGGATCATAATGAATTAATACACATGTAACCAAACACTTGAATTATCTGAATAAAATTAGTTGACATGTTTAGATTCCCGAATGATCTTTATAATATTCTGTAACCTACAAAGCATCGTTTTTATTCAGTTCCAATGAATCCGTGTGAGATTTTCCCCCCCCCTCATAATGTTGTTATTCTCATGTAACAAAAGGGCAGTCGCTTCAGGCACCCATCTACCCAGGTCTTATGTTGTTTAAAGTATATTCATTCATTCATTAGTCGTTCATCTTGAATGTGGAAAAAGTAAATAAAGATGCATAATTTTAATTCCGCTTCACATTTATACGTTCTCTGTCACACAGAGACGCAACGTTCTGCACTCTGGATTTCCTGCAGTCTGAATAATAACCGGTACCTTATGAATTCTGGTGAAGTCGGTGGAGCTCAGAGACACCATTTTATTGTAAAGGTTTGTCCGCAGGTTGGTCACTCTGACCACATCTCCCACTGACATTCCTCTCAGCTGTTCTTTGCACCACAGCTTGATCCATATGGAACCGGTTTCATCTTCAAGTTGGAACTCGTGTGCATTTGCTTTGGTACCAAGTTTCTGGCATTTAATCTGAGGACCAAAAAAAAGTGATTATAAACCAATCCTTGAAACGATCGAATGTTTTCAGTGCGGCATAATAAAACACAGAGAGCCACAAATCTCTTGCTGTGAACCTGCTATCAGCAGTAATCACTTACCTCAATCACAGTTCCTTCAACACTCGCTGCTGTTTTCTCCTTAAAGGATTGGATCTTCTCGATGGGAAACAATGGACTCTGCAGCTCCAGAGTCTTGGGAACTTTAATGCCGTTGGTCTTTGAGATTCTGCTCTGGTTGGTCACCTTCATCACCATCTCACCATACACTACATCCACTTCCACATTAATGAAAAGGTAAAGTCGTCCCTTTTCAACTTCATTAAATAGTTCTTCTCCATATACCATGACTTTAATGCAATCGGTCTCGTCAGCGACTGCCAGATGGAAGAACTTCTTCTCCTGCTTCTTTTTGGTTTCATACGTACACAGAGCACATTTCTGCATAACCTTTCCAGCTACAGGTTTTCCATTGGTGTCTCCACTTTCCTTCAGCAGCTTGATGCTCTGTCTCTGGAAACAGGTTCAGAGAAATGATAGAAAGTCACAAAGCAAATTCCAACACGGGAACAAAATGGAATATTTCTAATAAAACCTAAGTGTCCAACTCACCCAATCAGGAACCTTCTGAAAAAAGAACAGACAATTATTGGTTAGACATATTTTCTACTTGGCTTTCATTTTCTGCAGTAAATTTATATCTAAAATATAGATGCAATGTCACTTTACAAAGTCATACAGTGCTCTGGAACACAGTATATCAAATGCCCTCCGTAGCTCAAAAAAACATACATTTTCGCCAGGTGATGGAGAACAGAGCTGCATGGATGCTTTTTATTTTTGCTTTGGCAATGTCCCTGCGACGTTGCCTAAGAAAATTGCAGTTTGCATAGGTCAGTTTAGGAAGGATTCCTCTGAAACCTACCAGCAGAACATGTCAGGATTTATGTAAAGACTGGGACTAAAAGGAGGTTCTGCTTCCACTGTTCATCTCTAATCCGCAGATGATGGCCATGTAAGAACATAATGATGTCGAGTGTTTTGTTTAGGTGTTTGGCACGAACATGATTTGTCAATTAGCAAAAGCTAACGCTGAATGCTAGCCTATGGTAGTCCTGTAACTCAGGTTACGTTACAATATCTACACGTTTACTGTCAGAGCTGGAAGTGACAGTCTGCATTGAGAAGTCTACAAGTTGTGAAAACATGTCTGACACTCGGATATTGTCTGAATTTTTTTATTTTATTTTTTACATGCCATGCAAACCTCCTATTACAGAACCCCTTTGGTAAATTATATACATTTTTATACAACTCAAGCTGACAAACTCACCAAGTTCATCTTACATTTTCTTGGGAAAATCAGTTTAGTCATATGATTGTAACTAGTCAACAAGCTCTATAAAAAGTCATTGCAGAGCAAAGACTAGTTGGCGCAACCTCTACTGTTGGTTACTGTGATAGTTACCTTCTCAGACTGAGAACTTCCTGGATCGTCTGTAGAAGAAGAAGAAGAGTCAGGGAGTTTCTGAATAATCAGACTTTGACTTGATTCTGTCTGTGAAGTTGATTCATTAAACTCACCAGCTCGAGTTTCATCACCTGAAGAATCTGAATCAGATTCAAACCCTGTTAAACATGAAGAGCAGCGGATCATCAACAGGTCAGATTAATGATATCAGGAGAGACCTCATAAAACAATACAACCGTGTTGAGTGATTCTGATAGTGTGTAGAAGTTATTTACTCATTATCACAAGTCTATTTACATAACATGTCAGAAAAACCCAGTTTGAAGACACGGGAGTAAAAACTCACCAGTTTTAACATCATCATCATCATCATCACTCTCAGTCTTCTTCTTTAACTCTGTTAAACACAGAGAGGCGGATCAACATGAGTTAATCCGGTTCTGATCCGTAAGCCGACCCAGAACTGAGATGAATCTAGCTGCAGGTTTTTCACCAGCAGCAAAGCACATTTTGAGAAATGAATCACAGTGATTAAACTTCACTTTCTACCCAGCAGCGGGGGGTCTAAGATCAACAGGAAATGTTCATTGTTCTTAAAGGAGCAATTTTAAACCCATTTAAAGGGACAGTTCAGGTTTTTCACCAACCGGATGGAGACTCCTGCTGCTCCTCTGACTCAGGTCCAGGTTTCCTCCTCTTTCCTGTAAAACAGTTTAGACAGTCAAAGCTCTGCAGGAAAAAAAAGAAGCTGCTCAAACCTTAACAAAAACCTCAACCTTAGCAAAATTGAATTCATTACATGCTAGATTTCTCTGTAACTTTGTTCTTACCTGTGTGACTAGATGCGGTTTGTCCATCAGGTTCCATATTGACGTAAATTTCCTCCATCGCTTCAGACTCTGTGCTGGCTTTAAACATTGACTATAAAATCCACTGCAGTAGTGGAACTAAGTGGGAAAAAAACTGTGGAAAGGAGATGAGCTGGGTAGTACTCTCTAAAACTCAGTCACCATATCTTCTAAAACAGCCATGAGGCAGATCAACAGTTTGACAAACAGTTTGCTTTGTGAAGCACCGCCTCGCTGGGAGGGAATCAAAAGGCTAACATGCCAATCAGGTGCAAGTTGGGCGGGTTAAAGTAAGAGAAACCCGATACTCCATTCAGCGAGCAAAATATCAGAGTTCAGGAGATACAAGATAGAAAATTTGACTGAATCAAGACATTGCCCAGAGGTTCAGACTGGGAAGCTAACTGGCACATTGTTAGCTAAGTATGTGGAGCAGGAAAATAGACCGTATTTACTTTAATTTATACAAACCAATTGCCTGAAAAAGATTCAATTACTGCTACATATAAAAGACAAGTGTAGTTACACCGTGTGATTTTGGCAAACAATATTCTTAAACTCATCCAAAATATTATTCTCCGTAAAACTTCTTTTATTTTCTGCTTACAGCAGCAGCAGCAATATATTTGCTACATAGATTAAAGATTCACGGTCTCATTATTTGACAGGGTTGTTCTGTTCAAAACCTTTTGGTTTGCTTGAGCAGAAATGGTGTAGTGTCTGGACATGTTAAAATGTTCAACTTTTACCACCCAAAATCCTCATTACTTTCAAATAATTCACTTTTTATTTTATTTTACTTGTTGCATGGACTCAACTTAAATAGATTAACTTATAAAGCTTTTTTTTATATCCGAATGTTCCTGCCACTTGTTTAAGATGAGTACAAACAACAAGTCGACGATAATTAAGTGATGTTCGCTTGAACTTTTTGTTTAAGTCTAATGTTTTATTTTACAGTGAGGAAGGCCGGAGTCTAGCTTTAGCAAATGGCTGAAGGCGTCTGATCCGCTTCAAACTCAGTACCTGTTTGCTCCGAGGCAAAACTTTGGTAAGGTTAAATTTAGTGGCTAAAGAAAGTCAGACGGTTTATTCTCCAATGTGAGAATCCCTTGAGGTAGTCAAGTTTCTTGTTTGATCAGATCTTGTTAGTCAGTATGATTACTAATTAACGGTTGATTCTTTTGTATCTAGATGCAATGTAATCATTCAATTCACAATTGAAGTTTTATTATCGGAATGCAGCAGATTAAATATTTCATAGTATATTTCACTGATTCCTTTCATACAGTCTAAGTTCCCTGAGAAAAAAAAAAGACCTTTCAGAGAAATATAATTTTGATTGCTTTGAGTATAATGATATTTTACTTAATCTGACTGATATGATCTTCTTTAGCGCATACTGATGCTTCACATTGATCATTTATAAGCTTATCGATCACAAGAGGTTTACTGTCTGTTAGTGAACAGACAGCATCAAGGAACAAAAGCTGCAGATCATTTTTAAGGTAACAAAACAATTCACCATGTTATGAGCAACTCTTGGAGCGTGGTTGTGTAGTGAGTATGTTTAATTTTTAATTTTAGGTAAAGTGTACCAATAGCAAACTTAGTCAATGTTATTATAAGTGGGGCTAGTTGTCAGAAGATGTAAGTAAGTCTCGGTGAGAGGGAGTATTTAAGAAAAAAACACAAATTCACTGATTGAATTTTTGGCTGATAGCCGGCATATATTTGAATTTGTGCAACAAACCCCAAAAGAAAAAAGCAAGTGTTACAGAAAAAGACAATCTATAAGAGTTTAAAATTTAAGCGATGAAGGAAATCACAAACTCATAGTCAGCACCGACTAGTCGTGCTACCCTAAATAATATAGTAAAACAGTTAAACTGTAGGTTTTCTTTAGAGGTATGTGTTTATTATTGCGCCTGGACGCACACACCCCCACACGCCGACACACACCTCGCACGCATACACACATACACAGATGGCATGGATAAATCTAAACTTATCTAGGAAAGGTGAAAATCTATGTATTAATCTTGATACTGATGATCACTTATTGTTTTTTGTGCTCTAATTGTACTGTGTTTTTTAATTTGCTCACAAGTGGTCACATGTGCCACTGGCACACAGATGGAGTGCTGCAGATCCTGAGAGCTGATAGCTGATAGTCAACCAGTATGGTGATCAGAGGTCATCATCCTGAGGGGCTTTTAACCCACCTCACACTTCTGTTTAAAACCAGAGGTAACTACAACAACGTCTCACACAGATGGTAAGATCCCCTCTCGGGCGTAGAATCTGGGCGCTGATAGCTGATAATCAATAAGCATGGTAACTAGAGAACGAATCTGTGATGTTTTAAATTGTACCTACCGGATCTATATCCTGACTGGATATTAGTTGTCCGGAGACAGAGTATCACGCTTGCCACGTGTGGTGACCAGAGGTCATGGGAACCATCCTGAGGGGCTTTTAACCCACCTCACACAGATGGTAGGACCGTATCTCCCGCTTCACATATCAGGAAGATATTCTGTTTAAAACCAAAGGTAACTACAACACCCCAAATCTATTTAAATATACTATAATGTTATATTATTCTAGATTATCTAACACTTATTGTTTTTTCATACTTTAATTGTATTATTCTTAAAACTCAATGTTTTTTCATACTTGTACTATTTTTAAAACACATAGCGGGAATAACAGATGGCGTAACAGATGGAGTGGGGGATGGGTGGGGGATGGGTGGGGGGGTGAGGGGGTGGAGGGTGGGGGGGGGGGGGGTTAATAGCAATCAATTAATTAGGGTCTTTAATTACTCATCCATCAAACTCCGATTAAATTTTGACAGAAGGGTGCCTATAGAGTCTCTCTGGCGTTGTTTACAGATCACATTATTAGTGGGTTTTAGGCGATGTGTGACCAGTTAGAGCTCAGTTTTCTCAGTTTGCTCCGTGTTGCTTCGCTCAGAAAACTCAGGAGACGGGATGAAACCGAGACATAGCAAAGGCTGAAAAAGGAAAAACAGAGAGAGAGAGAGAGAGACGGTTGTCGTGTTTGTTTGTTTGTTGGTCGTCCTTCCTTCGCCGCCTCCGTTCTGTCTTGGGAGTCTTCTGCTTCAGGAACCATCAGGACCCTTGGGTTTGTCCATCATGTGTCAGGAAGGTGAGTTCAGATACAGCTTCAGGGAGAACGATAGCGGCTAAATGCTAACCACTCTGTCCACTCTGCGGGACGCTTCCTCCAGGCTGATTCCAGAACTTCTAGTTTCCTCGACCTTACAGCCAGGCTCGCTGTGAGCCTCCTCGGAGCTGCCGTGTTCTTTCCGTCCCTTTCCCCTCGTCTCGCCTCCCCGTCCTTGAGACATCTCGGTCTCCACGCTCGGCGGCGGCGCCCCTCGGCCTCCTCGTCGGGACAGAATGCTGGTGTCAGCACTCCACCTCTCCCTTCCCCGCCCTCTGCCACCTTTGCCTTTATCTGTCGCTTCTTCCAAAGATGCTCTTTCCGTCTCCTGTACCCCAGGGGTCAGGCTGGTGGAGGGGGAGGAGAGCGAGCGAGCGAGCAGGTACCTGACTCGGAGGCAGAAAGATAATTTCGGCCAGGCGGCTCTGTTTAAGGTTAAAGCCTTATTTGCATTTCAAAAGCGGCGGCCGGCCGTGTTGCCACCTCAGGGACGCCATCGACCAACCGGCGTGTCATTTAATGTCAGCAGACACCGGGGCCTTGATGAAATTAATAGAGCAGCCTATGATTGATAACTGCAGTGCTTGTCAGTGCCTCGTCTCCCCTTCCAGACCAGGCGTCCACAACGTCTCAAGTTGAAGCCCCTCCACTCAAACGCCTACCTGCTCTGAGGATCCCTGGTGCTGGGAGGAAATCTGCTGCTTGGAGTAAAGATTTTAGAAATAATCCAGGTGATTTTCAGCAGCTGTGGTTGATTAATCTCCGGGGATGAAGCATTAAGATGATAAACAACCTTTAATGTTCTTGTTTTGAGTGGAAAATATCACCACAGAAGAGTCTAGAAAAGTTACACCTCCACCTTGAACTACATCGGCAATGTATTATTAATAATAATAATCATTACAGTTTAAACAGTAAAATCAGATGGCCGTACACCCTTCTACCCATAACTGGAAATAGAAATACATTTTTATTAAAGTTCCAGATTTGGGGATCCAGGAGTCTGTGCAGTTCTACTTTATATAGACCATAAGAGAATGATTTACATGTGAAAAAGAAGGATTTAAAAGCATGATTTGGCCACTTTAATTTAGACGATTTACAGCATTTTCATTGGTTGGGGTTCAGCAGAAATGTCAGGAAACTCATGAATATATATATATATATTTTTAAATTAAGGCACTAATACTCATGGTTGTAACTCATTTTAACCAGTTGGAAAAGACACCAGAAATTTTAAATTTTAGCAGAAAACCAAATTTTCTCAAAGCTCTGAGACTTGTGTTTATCTAGTAGTTTACGGTGGTGGATATGTACTGGCTGTTTGTCCAGAATTGTTCAGGTTTGTTTGTCTGGCTGTCATTTCGCCAGGCCGTTAACACAACAAGACGCGCCGGACCGAATCATGACAGGAAGACCAGAAAAACAAAAGAGGACCCAACAGCGATTTTTGTGGAACACCTGTCGTATTCTTGGCATAACCAGCTGGTACATCTTCTTTTATACACCTTGCAGTAAATATGTGCACTTATAAGTAAGCCAAATAAAGAACAAAAGTGCATTGCTGTGATTGTGGATGAAACAAGGATACCTTTAGATGCGGGAAAACCCACCAAAACCCTGAAGTTCAGGAGGAAAGCAGATTCCCCAGTGGGAGGTCTCAGTGCTGGGGAGGGATGAAGCCGTTAGCTCTGCTAATGGATGTCCCGCTCCTGCAGGTCGGTGGTCAGCGAGGTCAGCCTCTGCACACATCCAGCTTCAGGACAAGCCTCCAAGGCCTCTTTGAAGACAGACAAATCAAGAGGAGAACGGTGGGGGGATCGGGGGGGGGGGAAGGCTGTGGGAAGAGATGAGAGTGAGAGATGGGGCAATCCTGCAACGACTTGATGTGTTCTTGTCAGTCTTAATCTCTGGGCGTCGTGGAGAAGGGAGGGGATGAGGCGCGCCGTAATCTTCCCGAGCAGCGGACTCTTTCCCAGCCGGCATTCAATTCCAATCCACTTCATAGCAGCCCCGCTGCTTTGCACACATCTCGCCTTTAAATCAGCAGCGCAGAAAGACAAAACAAGAGGTGTAGACGGAAAGGTGATTCACATCCTCCTTCCTCCGGCTCGCTCATTTACATCTGCTATTATCTGCGTATATTGAAAGCTGGGAGATAAAAAGAAAAGGAGGAGAGAAAAAACAAGTGGCAGGCAGAAAAAAAAGAACAATAAGAGGAGGCAGAGGAGGCGCAGCCCTGTTTGAATCAATTACATCCTAAAGAATCTTCCATTTGCATCCGTATCTGTTCAGAACCTGAACAAATGCCAGATGCCTTTGTGCGTCCGGTTATTTATAGTGGGAGGCTTTCTTTTTCTTTTTTTCCCTTCCTTTTCGTAATTGTGCAGGAAATATCAAATTTGCATAGAGTGATTATTGTTGATTGTTTATCTAGCCGTCAGAATGTCTCAATATCTGAAGGCTGACAGGTTGTCAAGTACTTAAAACTCATTTATTTGGGGGAAAATTTGCATGTAATTTGGCGGTAATGAGGAGGATGGCTGTGGTCATGGATTAGATGCTGCGGGGGGAAAACTGAGACAAAACAACTGGGAACCAACCTGAGGTTTATCCTTGGCTAATGCTACCTGCTGCTGCATGCTCAAAACAACAATCTCTGGGCTGGACCTGGACGACGTTCCAGAACCGCCAGGTTCATAATACCAGCTAGCTTTCACTAACTTTATGATCCAACATGGCAAATTAGATGTCGCACATGTGGAATATTAATTGTTATGTCAATGGGATAGTTCATTTGTAAAATACAATCAATTTACTCATTTTTTTACCAATTGTTTCTCCAGATACAGATATCTGAAAGTTAAATAAATACTACATTTAATGTAATTCAATAAGTTGCATCCAAAACATATTACATTGTGGAAGAAACATGATTTTAGGATTATAACATGAACTTTAAAGAAAGTTTTCAAATATGTAACGTTTTAGCAAGAAAATTGAAGCTCTAAAATTTTCATCCTTAAATGAAAAGAATGCTATTTTTATTCAACTCCAAGTATGAAATTGATCTTTATATTTTTGGAAGTTATTATTATTATTATTATTATTTTGTTCATGTTGGAGATCTTCCTATTCAGATTACTTTGGCTCCACTGTTTGCAAAAATGCTTTCACTTGGGAAGCCCAAAAAGCTGTGTTTACTCCGCCAGACCTGTAGGGGCGCTGAGCACTGACCATTGGTCAGGCCTGCATTAAGCCTCCACATGAGGTTAATGGTAAGAAACAACAAGAACACATGAATGTTGACCAGCAGTTGATCTGCTGGTCAAAAGCTGAGGAGGTTCTGCCCTGGTGGTTTAACTGGTTCACCAGACCAGTCAGACCGTACATCGTTCTTTGTTGCACACTGCTTTGCCACCGGTGCAGAGCTTGCTCGGCTCTAGCAGCAGGAGGGTTTGAGCTCATCTTGGGCATCATGAAACCTTCTGTACTGCAACTGGACCGCCTTGTGCTTGTTGATGGTCAGGATGGCCATCAACCATGGCTGAATATTCTCAGCCATGTATCCCATTCTGATGCAAAGCAAGATGGCCGAACGGTCCTTAACTAAAGCAGACATTCTCTGCTGCTTTCTTTTTTTTTGCCTTTATCTACCATTAAATTCTCCACATGGAGTGCAGCTTGGTGTCTCTGTCAGTCTGGACAGATATGCTTCAGCCCCACCAAACTCCATTCGTCCATCTTATTAATGGTGTTTTTAATACCAATTAGAGAGACTCCGCCCATTGTCAGGACTAGGTGAGCGCTCCCAGCGTAGTTTGGCGCTGATCTGTCCTGTCTTACATTATCAGTCCTCGGCTTCGTCTTTCATCCTGGACGTAGCCAGCTAATGAGTAAACATGCTGGTGGCGGATGAGTGGGGGTAGGAAGTGTATCGGGGACATACACAAACAAACAAACAAACAAACAAGCCGCTTGTTTGTTGCTCTCTGCATGAACAAAGGATTTCAGCTGTTGTGGGTGAGTTCGGACCTGAAGATGGCCGGGTCCAGTGAAGGATGCGCTGCATGCTGCACAGGGCATGAAACTTTGAGCACCTGTTAAAACATTCAGTGCGTTTCACCTTGAGAGCAAGGTCATCAGCAAACAGACGAGCCTGAAAAGCGGAGCCTCGGTTCTCGGCCCCAGCCTGACCGACAGCAGCCAGGAAGCGACGGAGAGCGCTCAGTGCAAGTGGCGCCTCTGGCTGGCTCAAGGTCACCTCAGCCACGGGGTTAAACGCCGCTCCACTGCTTTCATTGCACGGTCCGGGCGTCCGAGCCCGAACCGCCGTGAAAATGAGCCACTCGGCAAATGAAGCTACTATCCATGTTTCTACGCCACTCTCATCCCCTGAGAGCGTTTCTGACTCTTTCCACCAGGGTGAGTGTGGATAATCAGCCAGAGCGCAGCAGACTAAAAGGGCGGGTCAGAGTTTTAAAAGAGATGCGATGCATTTCCCGACCCTGCATAACGACCATGAAGTGGCCCTCGTGACTCAACCTGAGAGCATGAAAAAGGCCTCAGAGGGGACCAGCCATTGCCGGCCTCTCTTCATTGTCCCAACGGCTGCCTGCACTATGACAGAGTGAGGAGTGGAGAGCTGAAGAGCTCTCAGCCTTACCTACCCGGCTGCTGCTCTCCACCATGAAAGCCCAGGTAATGCCCCCTGATCAGCATGATAGCACGCTACCAACGCTCTACATTTATTAACCTTCATTTACCATCTAGTTGGTACCAGAAAGTCAATCTACCTCTCAGTAATAACATTTTCCTCACGGACAACGCGGATCTAGAAACTGGAATCTGACTTCCTCCAACTGTAATGCAGCTGGACTTCGTTTGGTGTGTGGGTTTCTCACTTTAGAGGAACGAACCTTTTAGCGAGGTATCCTCACAACAAAAAAACAAAAAAAAATACAGCCATCTGGGCAAGGAAGTTTCGGTTAGCACGAGAAATGCTGACATTCTTGACCGTAAAACGACTAAACTGGAGAAAGTCTCTAAAAAAATGACTCAACCGTGAGGCTAATGAATCTTTTAGCAGTTTGTTAGCATTACCCTGTCACAGAGTCATGGTATTATTTAATCAAAATTTTATATCTACTAAATGCAGTCATTTCAGAACTTGAGGAGTATAGCTTACCTCGACCCATCTACTCTCACCTAAACTTAGCTTAGCTAAGATTAGCATAGCTAATTTCAGCATGCCTTAAATCATTGTAGCTAAGTTTAGCTTATCTTCGCTTGTTAACAAAGATTAACAAGCGAAGATAAGGCTACGTCATTTAGCCTACCTTACATTACCTTAACCTAGCTAGCCTTAGCTTAGGTAACCTTCAAGCACCACAGAGCTGTGTGTTTAATCCTGTTATTTTACACCCACTACGCAAACAACATCAGTCCATCAGCTAGCACAAACAGCACAGATACGTTTGCCTGATTCAAACAACAAAAACTTAATCAAAGCAAGACAAAAGAATCTCTCCTCAGACCCCCAGCATAGTGTCACCTTCAATGACATACAACATTTTTTTTATTTTACTCACCTTATCTTTATCTGATGTTATCATTTGCTTGATTTCAAACATTTTAATGTGTCAACAAAGCAAAAACAGTAGAAATACGCAAAGGGGCTCATCACTGAATATCCAGGTTGTTAGTTTTAAGCTACTTTTTGTCGTTTGGACTTGCACCTGTCATGCAGACGATGACAACATCGGCCAGGTGTGGGACGCCTGATTGCTTAGCAACATCCGTCAGTTACGGCGTGTCGTCCCGGAAACCCGGCTCCCATCCAGCAGATCCCAGCCTGCAGACAGCAGCTCCAGAGGAGGCTACCATCAGAGCCCGGCACGCTGCGACACCAACACTCAGCGCGCCGTCTATCAGAAGGAAAAGCTGCTAATGATGATGTTTTTCTTCAAGTGCACAAACATCAGGTCCAGAGAGATTTACGAGCTTGACAGAAACGTCTTCTCGCATTACGCCAGAGCAGCGGCGAGATGTAATAATTTCCCTTGAAAAGTGGGGCTAGACGCCCGCTTCCTAATGATGGGATCTTTTGATGTTTAAATTAGGATATCACACGCGAGGAGCCGTCCTTCGAGGCTGCACCTTCTTATGACAAGATTAGCAGCAAAGCAGAGCCATTACTGAGGTTTATTTCACCCAGACAACTTCCCAACTCGGAGACAGGGACACGGAGACGAGAGGAGGAGGGGACAGGTCCCATTCAGCCTCTTATTGACAGATCAGCTCTGATGCCCAGATCCGTGTCAACTTTTCCATGTCCAGCTGTCTGCGCTGTCTCTGCGCCGCTCAGCCATAAAAATCAATAAAGCTGTTAATAATCCTGACAGGCTCCGAGACGGACTGGAAGCAACATTTACTGACTGTCCCGCTTGGACAGTGGACACACTGGGGACATCTGGCGTCTCCTAAAGATTCATCCGCTTTACTCGAGCAGTGAACATGTTTCAGACTCGGGGTTGTTACTGAAATTTTCAGAACGGTGCAAAAGTTTTTAGGCATTCAGAATATCTGACCATTTTCTACCCAGCCGCCATATTTGGTCTAATAATCGTTTGTCTAGCCAATCAGACTGTGCAACAAACAAAAACGAAAACCGGAGGGGACATTTACTTAAAGAAAAAAAGGTAAACTCAGAGAACACAGATGGATGAACGGTCTGGGTTCACTTCTTCTGTTTCTTTCCATCTTCTCAAACCTCCAGTCAGTCATCGCAGGTTTTAGTTCTGCTGGACATTTTCCTCTTTATTGTCGCCCCCTGCTGGTCAGGAGGAGTGAATTCATCAAGTCAGCGACTCCTGCTGGGCTTCCTTAGATAGAAAACTTTTAAACTAACTGGAATAATTAACTGAACTTGATTGATTGATGACTGCGATCGATTGAATGATTAAAATTACGTTTTGTGTTGAATTGCCTCCAGACGATATGTCGAATTGATGCTATAGGAAGAAACTCTTGGACACCTTTGGCGTCGTTTCCCAGGACAGATCCCGGGATCCTCCAACACTCCGAGGTTTCCGCCGGGAGCCGACAGCGTCCGCACAAGACACTAGATAGGAGATCAGAAATCAGCTGCTAATTCGAGACGTTCCAGGAGGAAGCCCGGCACTCCGAATCAACGTGTGAAGTTGGTTAATGGGCTCTTGGAGTGTTTGGCTCCTGTAATTCAAGTGCTCACTGGGGACATGTGATCTGCTGCTTCACAGCCTCAGATTATTAGCTCCACTGATGATGGATTTAAGAGCAAATCAAGAAATGGCGTGTTCCATGAGAGAGAAGACCAAAGAGGTGTTTGCTCTCTGTGTCTCCTTTTCAACTCCCCCCCAACCTCCCGTCTTTGTCTCCCTCCACGCCGAGGCGGAGAAGCTCCCTCTCTTCAGGAACGGTTCCAGGGAGCCGCCGGATGATTTATTCATTGTCGTGTTTTTCTCCTCTCCTTGAACGTACCGAGGACGGAAGAGGACGGGAAACTTTCAAGCAGAGTACAAAGCAATGTATATTTGGGTCGCACTTCTTCTGTAAAGGTGTGTGTTTGTGAGCGTGTGCAGTTCCTCCTCCCCCTCCTCCTCCTCTTCTCTCTGTCTGGTGGCTGAGGTCGGCTCCTCTCTTTGCCTCCACGTTCGTCCTTGAAGCGGGAGCCAGCGGGGCGCCCCAGCCATCTGAGAGGGGGAGGCCGGGCACAGAGGTTGGGAGCTAAATAATGGATGATTTCTTATTGGAATGAAAGAAGGAAGCGTGTCATTACCTGGAGCAGAATGCTTAATCCTGAACTCAGCGGGAGCAGAACGGCGACGTCAGCTTCATCACCTCAGAATCTTCTCAGTCATGCAGAATTCGTCTGGGATGCTTCTCTGTTCCTGGGCCATCAGCATAAGGTGATCTACACCTAAAAGGTGCAAGAAATTCTACTTTTATCCTTCAAAGACTCCAAAAAACCCATCAAGATGGTAAAAAAAGACCAAAGAATACCTAAGAGGGCCAGAAATGTCTAAAAACGCTTCTTTCAAGGGTCTTCCAGGTACAACTCCACTGATCAGGAGCTGAATGTTTATTAATTTAGTCATTTAACAATTTATTCACGGAAAACCACCTATTGATGGATTTTTCTCCATACTCAATGCTAGTTGATACGAAACTGGCTGGTGTTTCCAAAGCAGCCAATCCAGAACCTCCATTTAGTTTTTTTGGCACTGATTGGCCGTACCCTGAATAGTGGAGATAAGGAAGACTGTAGATGTTAGCTTCTGAGGCTTCCACCGCGCGTATTTACGCTCTGGCCAAACATCGAGAGGGAGATACTTTAAAATGACACGAAATGTTTAAAATTTTCCACAAACACCCCCATAAAGACTCTGACATGATAAAGATGTCAAAAAGGATTTCATTTTCCTCAAATAGATGAAGTGGACTTAAATACCTTCAATGTTAAACAATTTCCAGCAGACTCATAAAATAGGAGAATATAAATATGACTTTAAAATGATTTGTCCAACAAAAAACACTAAATGATCCAACTGACGTAACCTAAAAACGTCATCAGTACCGACACAGAAAACCAAAACAGAAAGGTCGCAAGGTCACGAAAGATGCAGTGTCCCCTTTGAAGAATATTAACGACTTAGCAAGTTTGACTCTAAAAGTGGATGAGATTCAGCTTTAGTTCACACTGAATGACTAATCAGTCATTAGTTTCCCAGTTTGGTCGCCTCCTTCAAACTGGTGAAGGATGAGCATGCTGCTGAACCCGCGACACACTTTCTCCCTACTTATCAAACTTTGAGAAATAGTAATAATAATAATAAAAATCAATATTTTCACACCTGAGGAGCTCATCTCTGCCGCAAGAGATGAGAGAACGAGAAATTTAGCTCTAAATTGGGACACAGTTGAGAAATCTGTGACTTCCCTCCCTCCCCCCCACATTCCGAGTCGTGGCTAAATAACGGAGCGGATCGTCACAAAAACCAAATCAGGCTAATGATGTTTGCTGTAATTACAGTAGGGAAAGTTTGCCTCAGTGTCGGGCCGCATTAGGCAGGCGTATGGCTATGATAATTAATCCCAGGACCAAACAAACAGGAGGGACCGGAGCAGCGCTGCGGGCTCGGATGCGATTCTTATCACCGTCGCCTCAGAAAACACACACGGAAAAAAAACAAAAAAAACCTCAAATGCAAATGACCAGAAGAAGTCTGCACAGAGAGGAAACTTTTGTTCTCTGCGGAGACGCCGCTCTACTGAGTCCCAAACGTCGAGCGATCAGCGCTGACGTCTTTATCCCGGTTTTGTTTCCCACAATGCAACAAAAGAGCCTCATCTTCTTACAGGCCCTAAAATAAACAGCCGGCCGTCGGAACGGGCTTAGAGGCGGCTGCGGATGATTCACAGAAAAGACTCTTCCACCGTGTATCGTCATAGCGAGGGTGCACTGGATAATAACCCTCCTCCCCTCCGCCTGCTCCCCTATGGGACGGGGGGTTGCTGGGAAAGCCCTCCCTCTCGCTGCTGGATCCTCCATGTTGTCTTTGGAAAACCAACAAAGGGAACACGCCAGGAGAGATTTGTGGAAAGCTTCCCAGTGCTGCTCTTGGCCAAGAGGACATTTTCTTTCTGCTCAGCCTCAAACTTCAGTCTGCTTTACTGGAATGAAGAGGACAGGAGACGGCGTCCCGACTATCAAACACAGCTACCAGGTCTAGAAGAAAAATCTACTTGGAGGTATTAGAGCACGTTTTGATCCACCATCAAACCATGGACCGAAGCGCTTTTGGCGCTCATCTGAAAACTGACCCAAAATACGACCCAACGAGGCTAAACTTTGCGATTTTTATTCTTACAAAGAGTTGGAAGTGGCAGAACAAAATTTCAAGAAGTTTTGAGGATTCTGTTTCTCTAAAAACTGTTTGAAAAGACAGAATCTGTTCCTCCCATCTAACGCCTTAAGTTGCACAAGGCAAAGTTGTGTTTGTGAAGCAGAAAGAACAGTTTGTTTTTCCTATAGATCAGTGGTAATTAAATATTTCTGTTTTATGTATTATTTGAGTCTGGAGGATCTTTTATTTTTAAAATCCTTTAACCGGATTCTCTCGGTTACGTGTTGCGCGCCAACATTTGGCCCACAAGCAGCAAAATGAGTAAGAAACAGATCAGATGTCTTTGGAAAGTTTCTTTGTGAAGGTGAAAAGGCCCAGAGAAGAGACAGGAGAATGGATTTATCCTGGTAGGTGATTCCCACATTACAAGCTCTGCATGATATGGTGACCGACTCGTTAATGAGGCAATGAAGCTTCAAACTGATTCGCCACTAGAGACCAGGCTCCCTGTGCATAAGCAACACTTTGGGTGTCATTGTCTCATCACTCCCAGATGGGACCGTCTCGTTGCAGAGAAACAAGCTCAGTGCTCCATTAGTCGTTATCGTGAGTTAAAATTTTCACGAAAGTAAAATGTTCGTTTTTGTGGCGCACCTGCATCTTATTTTGAAGGGAAATGTAAGAGTTACCATAGCGACCAGACTCAGAGAGCGTTAGGGCAGTGGAGAGGAGTGGAGTAGAGCTTGTGAGTTTTAGGTCTGGTTCGCACGGCACGATTTAAGGATTGTCGGCCGATTTTCCAAACCTCAGTGACCACAGAGCCGATAAAAGTCCAACAAGTTCAGTCGGTTCACACGGCAGGAGCAACACACCACACAAACCGATCCCAGTCACGAACATCGCGATTCCTGAAGAAAATCCTGTAAGAACCCCAACATACCATACGTGAATTTACAATAATCAAACACGGATGACGATGTAGAAGCAGCAGTGATAGTTTATGGATTCATTTTAAGCGATAAAAGACGTAACATAAAGAAAAGGTGTTTGATAAAAGACGGCGGGAGCAGTCGCTCTGTTTGCTGCACTGCGATTTGGAGGTGAGTTATGTTTTTTCGTAGTTAACATTTTGACCTGAATAAACTTAACCACATATAATAAACATATATAAAAATTACTTTTACATATAGTAATAAACATTTCCACATACCACCTCCGATGTCCACCGGACTCTCAGTTGCCATGTCAACTGGGATTCCTCTCCATTCTTACGTCACCGCGCTTTCTGATTGGCTACCTGTCACATTCAACAGGCTACGTTCTCACTCCCAGTCAGGGAAAACCCCACAGACTGCGATAATCGGGCCAAGATAATGTTGAATATGCCCGATCCAAAATCAGGCATATTCTACACACCACCATGTTACACCCTGCAGGACGTTGTAAGATTGTCGTAAAGGGAAAATTGGGGCAAACAACAAAAAAAAGGTTTATCTGACGGTCCCCCCCGAGCCGCAGCAAAATTGCCAAATCTTGACCGGTCCACGGTAATAAAAAGGTTGGGGACCGCTACTTTAGAGAATTGACTCCTTTATGTAGAATTTAGCTAGAAATACAATATGATTGGAGATGGACCTGAAAAACTGAGAAATATGGACACGTTTCAGCTTTATGCCAATAAAATGCCTCTAACAAGTCGCTTCATGGCGTTTCCTGGATGTGAATTTCAGGTGCCATATTCAACACCTGCTTTGTCACATTTACTGTTACTGGAGAAAAGCTGCAGTCAGTGTTTCATCATTTCGTAGCAGCATGATAAAGCTGTGGATGTCAGAAGACCAAAGTATAAACATTCAAAGGAATAAATAGCCTGTTTGGGTTATTGTCCACGTGTCAGATTCCATTCTGGACTCAAATATTGAGTCCAGAAACGTGGATCTATGCTCAGTTTTATGGTGACGGAGACGAATAAAATCTCGTCATCTTCATATTCATCTTGTTCAGTTTATTTACCAGTGAAGCTAAAGCAATCCCGCAGCATGACGCATCCTGTCCAACTGCAGAGCACAGCCTACGTTTCCCAGAAATCCCATCAGCTTCCTCAGTGTTTCTGTCGGCCAACTTGAAAGGTTTACACATTATTGTTTACTGGAGTGAATGATTGAAGACTTATTCGCATTTTAACACTTCTTTAATAACCAAATAGGAGCCTCAGTAGCAACTAGAAGAACTCAAGCATAACCTTTGCCCTTCAGTTCATGCGGGTCACCAGCTTGGTCACACGTTCCAATCTTCGACCAGGATCTGTGCTGAACCAGTCACCGTGGTTGAGTTAATTACACTGGAACAGCCAAACTGGTTCCACAAGTGTTTAATGGGACTGACTGAGTTAATTGTGTCATGTTTTTTTTTTTTTATTCATATAGCTCCATCTTAGCTTGAGGCAGAATAACAGTAGAGTTTCAGCTGGTTTGAACTTGATTCTTCGCTAAGTTAGCAGACTAGTTTAATATACTGTAATCCAGCTGCAACTGCGCACCAAGCTGCATTATTTCTGCCCTGTTGAGTTATATATGAAGACTGACAGGAAGTCATGTGACCTGCTGTTTCCTCTCTTCCTCTATCAGACTGACAGAGATGTTTGAGAAGTTTTCTTTCTCAAAGCAAGAAATTGATCTGACCCTGACCAGTTTTATAAAGTTTCTTTTTGCTGCCAGTTGTGACGCTAAACCAGCTTAGCAATACCAACTACAACAGATGGCCATTATGAAACAAGCTTTGATTTTGTTTTCCAAATAGAAGCAAATGCATTGTTGTGGGATTTCCTTTCAAGATATTGAAGCTATAGCATTTGTTTTGAAAGTTTGATTTTTGAAACCTTAACCAAATATATGCTTAATGTTGTGTTTGACCTCTTTATGGGTCAGATTTCCTTTGATTTCATGTCTCTGTGAAATCTCTGATGTAGAGCTACCTTTGACCCTAGAAGCTTTCATTGAAGAAGTACCCAGGCAGTACCTGTAGACGCTGAACTATTATGGCCTTTAACTGCTGAACTGTAACAGAAAGGCCTGATCACTAAAGCTGTTTGGTTAAAATGTCTGGCTGGTTTCTAGGAAGTGATCAAGATATTTGAATCCATTCTGAATTAGGAACTGGTTACTGGGGAATGATGGATCCTGAAGCGCAGCAGTTCAGCAGCAGCTCCAGGTGACCCCGTTGAACCAGCTTTAACCCCTAACTGTAGTTAACCAGCAGTAGCTATTCACACTGCTGCTCCTGCTAACCAGCTGGTAATGAACGCTCGGGGCCCGTGAGGTCAAGCCTGGCCGTCTGGGGAGCCATTAGCGCAGCCAGCAAGCGACGGTCCAGCGCCAGAGGCCGCGCCCGGCTCTGCCCAGGGACCCCACCTCACTGAACTGTCGTTTGTCTGGGCCGTCCTGGCAGCGCTGCAGGCTGCGCTGAGCATCTACAGGGAAGGCCGGGGCAGCTTCATGCAGCATCTGCTGCAGGAGGAGCGGCGCTAGCTGGAAGCGTTTCATTAGCCGGAGCTGGATGGGAGATGTAACTCTGATAAGACTGTAAGGTAAGGATCCCCTACAGAGTCTTTCTCCTTGTGTCTTATTGTTGTCACAAATGTTACGGATCGTCAAACTAACGTTAACAAGTAGCGGGACTCATTTCTATCTAGAAAATAAGCAACAATTTCAATTCAAAAACCCTTTTTACTGCAAAATTGACTAAATATACATCTGATGTCAGTAACAAAGATATTTATAGTCTTTAATCTATTCTTCAACAATCAGATTGGAGCAAAGTGTTTCATGAAGTCCTGATCATTCATGGAGCTCCTTTAGAAATGTGGGCCGTGGACATTAGCGTCAGCTGCTACATGTTTAGATTTGAGATGCTCTTTAAGGCTAGAATAGCCTTGCTGAACTCTTTTTAGCACAACTTGAACACAACAATAGTCTTTTCCAGCGTCCAATCATATCGGTTAAAAGCAGAAATGAAACCCCATTGGGCCGAGAGAAGCGGCTCTGTTGTCCATCGCTGTTGGTGGATGTCATTGTGCGTCAGATGTACAGGAGTACCAGAAACATGGGAATACAAAGATTCCACCCTGCGACTTTTGTTTGGTAAAAAAAAAAAAAAGCTAATACATTTTAAATGTATGTAGCCAATTGAAATGATGCGTTTAAGTCCTGGCCCAAGTTTAGATTTCAGAGCTGATTAGACTTTCTTGGTAGAGAGCAGAACTCCTGATCCTGTAGATTACGTTTGTAGGGAATATTTTTAAATGTGTCCAGAAGAAAATGAATCTGAATTTAATTCCTTCTCCCCACCCTGCCCTCTCCCGGCTCTCGGCCTCCTCTCATCTCAGGGTTGGTCTGGCCGTCCTGCAGTAGAATCTGATCACCTCGTCCTCTGACTTTCCCACCAGTTTCTGCTTCCTGTTCCTGTTTCTTCTCCCCTTGGCGGCATACAGCTCTCTTCCTGTACAGCGTCCCCAGAGCCCGGCCAATCGCAGGCCTCGGCCGGAGCTGTCCAGCTCAATTCCTCCTTCTTCTGGGTGTTGAAAGCTGCCGTGGCCAACAGTGGAGGAATAAATACCGAGTTCAGAGGGAGCAGGGATCGCTGCAGACAGATCGCTCTGCAGGAAGAGGATAAAGTCACATTAAGGCGAGAGGCCAGATCTGGGTTAGCATGGCGCTTTCTACTCAGTGGATTAGTGTTGTGGTAACGTAACAACTGGCCAGACTTAAATACAGAACGTCATAAATGATTATGTTTGCTTTAAGCTCATCGGCTTAGACTGGAAAAGAAGGAGCAATTACACAGCTAACCAGGCCCAGAGTTAGCGGTTAGCACATCGGAGGTGGACATCTTCCCGTCTCTCTCTCTCTGCTGCGGCGCTCCCATGAATCATTGCCTCTTATTCCTGTTCTTGGTGCGTGGGGTGGTGATGGGGGGGAAATCACATTAAGTGGAGCGCCGTGTTTGGCTCGCTCCAGCCTCGTCTTAATAGCTGTAATTTGGAGAGGAGAGAAAGGAACGGGGGAGAATGGAGAAGAAAAGCTTGCTCACAAACGCTAATTCCAGTCAACAAAAACACCCTCTGCGATCCAACCACAGTCATTTGCATTCAAATATCCAGCAGCTAAATATGTAAAGACAAAATAGCAGCGTAGCGTTTTCCAAGCGGAGGTGTCTGCTGCCGTGCGGCGGGTTCAGAGGAGGCGCCGGTCTCCAGACGACGCGGCAGCTTCCGCTGGACGAGTCCGGGAGTCACCGTGGCTACGAGCAGAGATGGCTAGCAGCTAGTTACATTAGCTTGAGTAACTTGTTACTACGTTGTACTTTTTACTTTTTAAAAAAAAAAAAAAAATGTATTATGAAGTTTCTTTACTCTTACTGGGTTTTCTACTCATTGAATGATTGTTTTAACCAAAACATCACCGGACACAGACACTGTCCTTGTTTTTTATTGAAAGAAACTGATTTGGAAAAAAAAAATTATTTTGCCTGATTTCGTCATTTTTCTGTTACTCATATGAATTATTGTCATTTTGCTCTTTAAAATATAAAAAATTCCACTTAACTTTGTATTGTGGTCCATCTGATGATGTAATTTTTGAATATTAAATGATTGATAATTTGATCAGTTACTCAGTACTTGAGTCGACTTTTTACCAAATCCATTTTTACTCGGGTAGTTTCTTAGACTTTTTACTTGAGTAAAAATATGTTAAAGCAGTGCTACTCTTACTTTTTGGGTTCTCTACTGGTTCAGAGGATCTCTGGAGGAGCTGGAGACGTGAGCAGCTCAGGTGGAAGAACTAGTCGAGATTCCTTGAGGAGAATGAGCAGTTTGGTTGCAAGTTCAGCTTTTTACCGTTTCAGTTTTGACACCGAGTCAAACGTTTCGAATTGTTGGTCAGTTCCTCTTGTACCCCTCCTGTCTCCACTGGGTTCAGTTTTAAAACAGGAGAAGCGAAGAGTGTGGCGCCTGCTGTTAAACGGGGATCACTCTGTAAATCAAGTGTTTTGTGTTTCTGAGCTTCGTTGGCTGGATGCGGAAAGCTTTTATTTTTTTTTATTTTTTTACCCTGCTTTGTTAAACACCTGTCTACTGCCGTGACTTGTAATTCAAAGATTTGCCGTCGACTTTAATGCCTCGCGCCTTTCTATCTGGATCTCATCTGTTTGGGGCGTAATGCTCTGATTTAATGGTGATTCTCTGCTGCTGGATGCGTCGAATTATCCGTGCTAATGCTTCTCTTCTTCTGATGCTACCGTCATCCTGATAATAGCATTATCTAATCCGGCCGGTGAGCGTTTCCTAGCTGGTGCTGCCATGATTCACATAATTCCACTAACTAATGCACCAGTCGGTCCTGGATCGTCCCCAACTGTTCCCACTGATGAGAGCCTCTCCTGACCCGGAGAGACAGAATCGACGTTCCAAACCTGGGACCGCTGCGGACCCATACAGTTTATCTGAAAATAGGCCTGTCGCAATAAGCAGTAAATCAGTCAATCGCATGATTACTTTAAGCAAACTCAATAATTTCCATTTGTATTATTTATCTTTTTTTTTCTTCTCTTTTTTTGATCTCTTTCCACCAAAAACCAAATGACAGAAGTCTTGGTCTCAACTAACTCTTTTCTTTGAAGGACAGTTTTGTTTCTAGAGACTTTATTATTCATTAATAATTCATTAATTCATGTGTTGTTTCTGGTTTTTTGGGGGGAGGGGGGTTATTATTATTATTTATTTTGGATATGCAAAAGGTCTTCCAGTTCCAGTCTTAAATGTTCATGGGAATTTAAACCTTGTTGATCTTTTGAGAATGTGTTCCTGCACTTTTCTTAAGCCTTTAACGGTAAAGTTAGTTGAAAACGGACTCAAACAGAGATATTATTGTTTATTACGATAACTTCCATGGACAATTTATCGTCCAGCAAAATTAGTCATGGTGACAGGACTTTCTGAAAAGAACACAAAATGGACTTTTACCGTTAAACCCAGGGGTTCAATTCTGTACTGTAGAGTTAATAATTACAGCCATGTTAAAGAAATAGAACCCCACCTTAATGAGTTCTTCATGAAGAATTATTCACATGATATCAACTGTTTTGTCGGAGTGATTTTCTTTCATGTCAATAGTGAAAATCTGAAGAGTGTCGAAGTGATTTGTGTTTGTAATCCTGTTCTTGGTGGATTCAGTGGGAGGTGAAGAGGTGTGTGGACGCAGACGGACAGTTTTACCTGTTCAGGTGAGCCTCCGCTCCCACAGCGACAGCCGTGTTTTTAGTGTCGTCGGGGGTTTGGTGTTGCACCTCCCAGCGTCTGCAGAGCCTGGTTTCTACACGCTCCGTGGCCCCTGAGGAACCCAAAAATCTCAGGCTTCCGTATTAATGAAACACGTTTTTTTAAAATGATTTCCAGCGCTATGTTTGGAGCACAGCTCCGATTTTTTTCTTTCTACAATGCGAGTGTAACACCTGCTGGGAGACATTTGCATTTTGCAGGTTTTTTTTTTTTTTTTTTTTTTTTACACGTGACGTAAACTGCAAAGATGGCAATCAAGCTGGAATTTTTTTTGTGTGTGTGTGTAAAGCACAATTGAATTTGTTTGCTTCTGAAACCTCAGCTGTCTTTTACCATCAAGTTCCTGGTTCTGTTCTATGTTTTTGTTAAAAAAATTACTGTATTGTTTAATTAAATGTCAAAGTGCCCAACTTTTGAACAATTAAACACCAAATCATAAGCAGACAATTTATTGGACTGCTTCTCCAAAGTTAGCCACATTAGCCTCTTTCTACTTCAGAAACTTCACTCATTTAGTCCTAGTCCAATCGCAGTCAGAAAAACAGAAAAGGTTTCATTTGATAAAAAGCTTTTTTTATTCATACATTACTCATCAAACATCCAGTAAAACTGCAAAGCAGCAACAAATTGAGCAGCTAATTGCTGCTTCGTTGGCAGCAACTCCAACATCCCTCATTGGTCCTACACAGGACCAATGAGGCCTTGTGGCCTAGTCCAACCTCGTCCCGGTCCACTGTGGACCAAACCCTTACTGGTCTCATGCACACATGCTGGGACCAGCCAGGGTGGATTTCAGCTCTCGGAAGTTTAGGAAATAAGCTGAAAATGACCCAAAGGGGATTTTCCACGTGTCGTATAATAACTCCATGCTAACCAGCTTCATGTGTTTGTCATATTTCTATATTTTTGCCTCAGACCTATTAGAGAAAAGCTTCTTCCACCCTCAGAGGAAGGTCCAGTTCCAACCAGTGCTTCAACTGGTTTAGCATGTGGCTGTAAATGAATGGCCGCTCAGTCGATACACATGCTTCCTGTAGATGACTGATGATGAGCGTAGAGGTAAAGAAATGATCCTACTGGTCCTGGTTGCTGCTCAGTCCGTTTTGGGAGACAATCTTTTCATACAAAGGCACTTCTTCATAGCCGTGCACACGGAGAAGCCGTTTCCCTGCCAACCCTGGGCTCGTAGCGGGACATTTCCTGTTGTGGCAGCCGCTGTTTGATTTGGCCCGCTCCCTTCCCAGCACAGGGGGACAGTTGTCTCCCCGAGCTTTTCCTCAACTCTGTCAGGGAGAGCGGAGGCGGCCTGGTTGGAGTTGGTGGGTAAAGGAAGGGATGAGGCTGATTAAACTGCCTCCATCTAAACACAGGCTGCTGGCTGATGCCTCCACACAATGTTTCCTCTGGTGGAGACACTCTGAGGGAGACAGCGGAGGAGGAGGAGGGTCTGTTTTCAGGCTGGATGACAGGGTAGGAACCTGTTTTTAGCTTCCACATCTGAAATGTTCACTCTGCGAGGACACGGCTCACCGATGGAGGGGTGTGGCTCAATACCCTGCTGATGCGTCAAAAGCTGGAGGCTGGGTTCTTCTACGGTGGCCTGGAGGTCAGGCCTCACCAGAGTGTCGATCCTGTTCTGCTCTCGCTCCTTTAAGCTTCTGCTTCAACTTTAAAGATGAACATTCAACCAAAACTATTTAAAATGCATGCCATTTCAGATGTGATGCATCAGGAACCCTAAGAATGACCCTGAGGCTCTTACTGTCGAGAGGAATCCTGGGTTCACCCTCTGCTCTGATCCTGGGTCAGAGGGTCTCCAGTCCTGCAGTTCATGATGTAAATGTACTGGATGGAGATACAAACGTACATTTTTTTCTGCTGTCCCTGTCAAATCCATAAAAGTCTCCAATACTACAGCTGACCAAAACCAGCTGAACCCCCAGAAGGTTTGCTGTGAGGACGGAGCCTTGAAGGGAACCAAAGCCAATATGGAGGACAGAATCAGTGGCATCATTAGTCATTAGATTGGAAATTTGAGTCTGTAATCACAATGAATGGCACAAAATCTTAAGTCTAAATGGCATATTCCCATTTTATTATAGGTACTGGTTGGGACAGTGGAAAAGCTCCAGTAATTGATAGAATATAAAGTAACATGTGAGGCAGACTATTTCTCTTTTACTTCCATCGCTAGTCCTTTTTTCCTACAAATCTCCTCTTTCCCTAAGCAGCAGTGGATGGTGTAGCGTCGTCTTTACAACCTCTCCTCACCCTCATCCAGCTTACCCCCCTCCACCTCCCACCCATCACCCCCGCCCCCCAAGGCTTTGTGAGGATGGGAGAGGTGAGGGGGATATGTGTCTTTAACTGAGCCGCCGCTCTGCTGCAGCTTACCGCTCGCTGTTCAGACAGGATATGTGCTCTGCTTTGTTCAAGCTAACCTGCTTGTTTGGAGTTGGATCTGTCTGTTTGCGCGCGTGTCGGTCGGTGGGTGTGTGTGTGTGTGTGTGTGTGTGTGTGTGTGTGTGTGTGTGTGTGTGTGGTGGTGTGGGCGTGTGTGTACGTGAGCGGCAGCAAAGGCAACTGAGAAAAATCCCATTACGGAGCCAAGTTGCCGCCACGCTCCCCCCCTCCCCGTACACACTGAGACCCGCTGTAATCCACTCACCCCCCAACCCTCCACCCCCTTCGCGGTGCTCGCCCAGTGTACCCTCTAGACTCGCTGGTGAGCTGTTTATACCCGTGCACTGTTGTGTTACCCACCGTGAAACATGACAGCTAATGATATCGAAGGCTTTTTTTTTAAAGGTGTTTTGTCTGCAAGTGCGAGAGAAATGGAGAGCTGCTGGATTTCTTCCAGACATCGATTAGCAGCCAGAAAGGAAAAAAACCAAACAACAACCCTCCAACTTAAAAGCCCTGCTCTCATCTCTTCCATTCATTTCCTTCTATATGCCCTTTAATCTATACATGTGTTTACATTTCAAACCCTCAGACCAAAAGCTTTTTATTCTGTGATCATTTTAGGCTAAGGGTGATTAGCTGCTAGCATAACTCTAGCAGTAGAATATCGATATGCTGTTCCCTCTCTTCAGTCTAACCTAAACCAGCAGCTGATTTTAGGTAAAACAAAGAAATCTGCAGCTTCTGCAGTAAATCAACCCCACAGCATGACGGCACCACTGTCGTGCTCGACATTAAACTCGTACTAAACCAATCACACTTTGATACGTTGAATCCAAGTGTTAATTTTGAAGAGAAACAGGCCCAGGGATGCTCCACTATACTTAACACTGGGTCAGAGGTTGTTTTCCACATGTCCCCTCTTAGTTTCAGACTCTCAGCGTTGTTCGAGTGTTGGAAGGGAAGACAAACTCTGAGGGTTAGGTTCTGTTCAGACCAAAACAAAGCAGCAAGTGACAACGCTTGAATTCTCTTGAAGCGGTGATACTGTAGAGGAAATGAACGACGTTTTGGAAACGGGGTTGGTTGACTTTAAGCTCGCTTTTTTTTTTTTCTTCCATCCATGTTTGTGGATTTTTTTTAACATAAATGCAACAAATCTGGGCTTTGAGGAGCAGGACTTCTGGATGACAAGTGCAAACCTTTTGAAAAATGTTTGTTTTGTAAAAGATACAAAAAAAAAGAAACTTGATTACGATTAGGAGCCAGAAGGTGTTGAGGAAACACGACTTGAACCTCCACCAGGTGTTTCCAGGTAACAGTAGCATAGTTAGTATCCTGTAGGAGGTGCAGCTACTTCCACCAGGCTGAGCGTAGGGGGCGCTGCAACCACTACCGTGGCTTCCTATATTCACCAGTCTGTGTGTGTGTGTGTGTGTCTCTCTCTCTCGGTGTTGCCATTGAGCACTCCATCCTGGTTTATGTTTGTGTGTTTAACAGGAGAATCTCTCTCTCTCTCTCTCTCTCACACACACACACATTCCCATCCCCTCACCACCCCTGACCCCAGCGCCATCTTCTCTGTCTCATCCTTTATGCAGCCTGACAGCGAGCCGCTCCGTTTATGGCCCTGCATAACGTTGCCTCATTACCGGCCGGACTCAGGAACCCAAACGCAGCATCAGAGCTGGAGGAAGGTGTGTGTGTGTGTGTGTGTGTGTGTGTGTGTGTGTGTGTGTATGTGTTGGGAGGAGTGACGAAGAAAAAGTACAGATGATGACATTGGTGTTGGCTAATATTAATCTGATTGATTGCCAGGAAGCAGCACACGCTCTGAAACGGGAGGCGCTTCGGTTCATGACCGAAGCGCCTCCCGTTTCTTCACGACGACCGCCCCGGCGCTGCAGAGCGCGCGCAGGCTGGCAGCGGGTCGTGTTGGCTGCAAGCGGAAGCGCGCGCGGGATAGCGGCGCGGACGGCTAAGCCAATCAACCCCTCCATCTCCTGTCCCTGCCCTTCCATTGATCCCCATTAAAATGCTTAGCAGATGCTTGGCTCCAGGAACGCCAGCGCCTCTCCTCCGCCGCTGCTATTTTCATTTGCATTCTCCTTGCCCGCGTTTTGCCAACTGGGATGCCGGCCCACTCCTCAGCTGTACAGTAGCATCTTTCAGCGGGCTAAAGCGCCGAGGAGTCCGTGTCGGCCAATCTGCCGGAAATCCCCGCGAGTTTGGTTGCCAGGAGGGCCATTTTTTACCATCTGTAGTCATGGCAACAGATGCGCACCTGTGTTGTTTTTTTTGTCTTAAGGAGATTTGAAATGTTCTCCTTTTGCAAAATTCAACAAAAGCGTGAATTGACCAGTGTTGCGGGAAACAGAAAGCGCGACAATGAAAAGTTGACTTAAGCAGCAGAACAGAATAGAGATTGAGAAGATGAAGCAAACTTCAATGTTGACCAATAGAAATCTGAATAAAATGTAATATAAACGAGCATAAAATATCAACAAACATGTCAGAATTTCCTAAATTTACAACTGGAACAGAAAATGCACAAAATACGTCAAATATAGATTAAAAAGGGAGGGTAGTTTAGATCCGTTTCTGTTTGCTGTATATTTTCCGTCATATGCTATTGTTTATGTTGCATTCCCAGAAGTAATCTCATATTTCATAAACTTTTAAATTTTTATGTTCATACCTGATTTGGAAGTGGCATCACTCTGTGACGGAAGTGATCGTTTTTGTCTTTGATGTAGAGTTATACTTTTCTTACGTTTTCTTCCATATTGCATCAGACTTTGAGTTAAATGCATAAATGCAACATAGCCACAACTGATGATGTGATCATGAACAATAAGATGCTGTTCTAGTGATATTTCAGATTAAATAGGAGGTTTTCTAAGTTTAGATCTGCTTTAAGTGATGAGCTAGTTTCCTCTCACCAATTTATTTCATGTCTTGTTTTCGAACAAGACGTGAAATACCTAAATCTGACCGCTCTGATACCAAATTTATCATCATCATAAGCTAGTGCTTCCTCTCCATTTCTTTGTTTGGCTGGGTTCCCAACATGCTGCTAGGGAACCAATTGAAAGGTTCCTCAGTGGAACGAGAACTTTTCGAGCAGCGTGAGCAGACTGGGAAAAGGGAAGTACTCCTCGACAAACTTCAAAATAAGAGCCTCAAACCCAGATACTATGGGATTTCCAGCTGAAATCGCACTCCTTCATCTATGGACTTGTAAGAATCCTTGAACAGCAGTTTGGGAGACGATCGTCACGTTCAATAGCGCGATTTCTCATCACACGCCTTCTGACGAAGTCTTCACTATTAAACCTTGACCTTTGACCTGCTTTGTTTTGTGCTTCAGCTCCTGATAGATGACAGAAATACATGATTCAACATGACTCTTTTTTTATTTTTTTACTTTCATAAGTTCCACTTTATAGAATGCAGCTTTGTATTGAAGGAAGACTGTTCTATCCGATCTTATCATTGGGAGCTATGTTGATGATGGTAAGAACATTTATTTCTGAATGTGGGGAAATCATTTCGTCTTATTGTCGGATAAAATTTTCATCCTGATTTCTTTTTACATCATTGTGTATGTGAACACCTGCAGATCAAACATGACTGGTAAGCCTGTGGAACTGCAGGCTTACAGTTCCACAGGCTAGTGGCGCTAGCATGCTGCTGTACAGTTACTAATAATTCTTGGGCTTGAGACATTTGGGCCATTCGGTCACGCTGGAGTGTAAACATCTCCTTTGTGACATAACCCTTAAAGCAACGCGTGTCTGGAGCATGAGGGGCAAAGTACACCAGCATCAGGACCGGTTTGTGGTGTTTTGCCAGCCAGTCAAAGAAAGCAGCTATTGTATGTGTGTGTCCGTGCGTGGGCGTGCGTGTGTGTGTGTTCATTTTGTGTGTATGAACCCAAACTATCTACATGTACTGTTTGGTGTGTGTTGTGCATACGGGTGTTTGTGTAGGACGCTTTCATGCTGACATGCGTACGCAGCATTTTTGTTTCTGCTTGTTTGCCTGGTCGGTAACCGAAGCCGCCGCCGTCCTGCTACTGTCTCTGTGTGTGGCGCTTGTCCTGGAGTACAGGAGGCATACACTAGCAGGCTTTGTTTGTCCAGGCGACTGACGTAAGTCTGTGGAAGAAGGCCGTCCACTGCGGGCCGCAGCCATGAAAGAGCAGCTTTGTTCCTCCCGTTCTTCCCTCGTCTTGTTGGAGGGAAGGAGAAGATGTCCGGGGCTTCAGCTTCTTCAAGCATGAAGAAATGCAGATAGGCCTTTTCCTCTTCTGTCTTGGCCCATCTTGTTGGATGTCAAGACAGTGAGAGCGAAGGTGGAGAGACCTGACACGTATTAACAGTGCAGGAAACGACGTGGTCTGAAATAATTTGTTTATAGAGTCAATTTGGTCTAAATTGGGTGTAAGTGTCCAAAAAGGTAAATAAAGCCTTAATATTAACCTTAACGAGTTTCTATTTAAGCACAAAAGTTTTGTTTTTCTTAAATATTTTATTAATTTTTTTTATTAAATATTAAAGCTCAAAGCATAAACCACAATACATTTTGACCTTTCTATTTTGGAGTCACCTAATCCTAATCATGCACAAAGTAAAAAATAAAAACACATGATTATGATTGTGATGCTACAGTTGCTATTAATACTGAAGGAAACTCCAACCCGTACTACTACTGGGGCAATGAAAACAAACACTGTTTATTACTAAAAATGGTAAAAATGTGGTATTTCAATTATTATCTCAAATCCAGTGAGGTTAAGTTTAATTGACACAATGCTCTAAACGAGCTAAGAGTCTAAATCCATCCTTCAGTGGCAATGCTCTTATCTAGCTGAAGCTAGCTCAAAGTTAGCTAGCTCTATTTAGCTATTTGCCATTCTAAGCTACTGTTATTGTCCTATAGTAATTCTGACTACATTTTAAAACCTGCTGTTCTCTTAAGTAAAATGTAAACTCTTACTGTTAACTTTAAGATAAAACTGGAAGATTTACCAACTACTGTTGTTTAATGAGTACAAACATTGCTAATTAGCCAGATATTATAAAGTTTAAACTCAAGATGCCGTTTATCCCCGTTTGAAAACAATATCTTCTTGTTTTGTCCCACTCAAAGCGAAAATATGCTGTTGGTAATAATTTAATTTTATTAGATCTTTGAAGATCCAAAATCAGGTTCTGACCTAAACATTTGGAACTATACTCCAAATTTAGCTCCTTTGCTAAGCTGCTGCTTAAGTTTAGCCAAGTTAAGCTTAACTTAGCTCTTAGCTAAAGCTGATATGTCAATTCTACTAGAAAGACACAAGTTAGAATAAAGACAAATCTTTGCTAAAAGGCTCATAACAAGCTAAAGCTACTGCTAGCCAGATCTTAGCTAGCTAAGAGAAGGCTAAAGAACTGATTTTGTGTTTTTGCTGTGGAGTTTAACTGTTTTCTGCCTTGTAATATCAGTGACAAGTTTTTAAAAAGTGACTGTGTTGTGTAGAAATATTTTAAAATTGAATTAAACACATTTACTTTTCTCTGGTTGTTGTGTGGAATTGTTTGGAAGAGACTTATTTAGACACAAATAAGCACCCTTTTCAAATGGCGAAATATTATATTTCAGTTACTTTTGACTAAATCAAGCATGTGTGGATTTAAATTTTTTTACCCAAAATTTGCTTTGTGCCATGCTGTATTATACATATTTTTGTGCAACACCTCTCTCATACGGTTGCTTGTAATTATTTTCTTGCTTTCCATTTATTAATAAAAATGGATACATTTTCAATTTTCAGAGTAAAAAAAAAAAAATGTTTTCATAGTTTGCTTTTACTGCTTTTTGTCCATGCTGCGACTGAGGCGGCGTGTCGAGATTCAAAGGGAAGTGTTACAGATGACATGCACACACTGTACAGTGTGTATCCAGAAGTAAAACTCCCACACAAACACAAATGCAAAACACAGAGGCTCTCCTCCTCTCCCAGCCGTCACAGCGGAGGGACACCCTGACAGCGATCCGTTTAGTCGACAGGAAAACTCTGACAACAGCTTGAAGAGCGCGCTGGGAGCTGCAGTGATGCACAGGAGATATGGGGTGAGGAATGCTTGAAGTGAGGAAGGGAGGTGTGAACAAGAGGGGGAATTTGCGATGTCATGCGGCCGATTAGGCAGTTAGTCTATCACACCGACGTCTTGCAGAGGGGTTGGGGGGGGGCTTTAACAGCAGCTTCCCTGTCCCACCAACACATCTTATCCATCACCCTCTCTTTTTGCGCACACACACAGTCACACCCCGTTTGCGTCTGGAAGCATCATCCCCTCCTAAGTCACCTGCTCGGACCGGGAGCATGAAAAATGGCTGTCAGCTGAAAATGATTGCTGGAAACGAGCAAGAGGAGGGAGAATAAAACGGGGAGAGGAGGTGCAGGGAAGGTGAAATTGGAGGAAACTCTCGGCAGATTAGGTGCGGGTTAAGAGAATATTGATTTGTGTGCCGAGGACTGTTGATCTCTCTTAGCAGCACAAGACAAATGGCAGCAAACAGAAAATCGAGCGCTGGCCTTTTCCCCCCGAGGATGGGATCAGCCTCTCTCTGCCTTTCCTTCACTTCTACAGATTTTCCACCTCTCATTGCACCAACATATACTTCCTGTAACGTAACAGAAAATGCTTCAACTGGAATCACCTTTCAGAGTCCTTCATCTATAAGAACAATACCGGTGGTGCTTATTTATTTCATGGTTATTGGGTTTTACACCCTCCGTCCGTCACCAGCCAGCATTAATACTAATAGGAGTGAGTTTGTGAGTGTTAAGAGCTGCTGAGTGATTCCGAAGGTTTCCCAGATAATTAGTCTTTTTCTCCCATTTCGAGTGTACGCGGGGTCCGCAGAGGCCCCGTGTTTGATTAGGGCCACAGCCTTGGCCTGGCACCCAGCCGGGGTGTTTGATGATGAGGAGCGAACTCTGGGCGGGGGCTGAGGTTCATCCGCGCCGGCTCAACATCAAACAGCCTGGAGCAAAGGACCAGAGCCCCGGGGGGACCCCTCCAGCAGAACTGCCTGGATAGGTAGATGCATTCCCAGTCGGAGGGGTTGGGGTGGGGAAAGAGAGAGACAGACTGGAAAGTAAAGAGAAACTCCAAATGAGAACGCCTTAGAGGAAGCAGTATCGCTCAGGTAACCTCTACAAAGTTTGGCCTTACAGAAACAAAATATATTTTTAATTTTCTTGGTTTCTGTTGATGTAGACTAGTCTTTGACTCCGTTAGTGAATTATTGACTGAACATTCAGTTCTGGTTATAGTCTTTATGTTTGCATGAATCATACCACAAAGTCCTGGGAATAGGCTTTTGGTCTTGGGGCACTGTGGTCTTCCTTCACAACATCTATAGTTTAAAACTTTGAGGCAACTAGCCCTTTCTGCTTGCACTCAGCACATAGAAAGACTCCAAAGGTGTTAGAAAATCTTTAACACATGAGGAGCAGCTTACCGGATGTTGACTCTACAGCAAGTGGTCCAGATCCAGTAACTGTCTGGTGATTGGTTAGTTGTCTATTTAATCAGCAATTAGTTTTTAAAAGTTTTAACAAGACATGACTATGACTCAACAGTTGTCCATGCAATTGTTATTGGTCTTATTTTGTTTTGGCATTTGAAGAAAATAAGATAAACTTGTAATGTTCATCAGAGATCAGATCCTCAGGAAGATCCAACTGCTTTATTTTACAAGCATTTCTAAAATTGTAAAAAGTCAAAAATGTGTGAGAGATCTACATAAGAATCAGAGATTACAAACCTCAGGACGATCACAGTTGTTCGGTGCCTCAAAAGTCGAAAATGATCTGAGGAATTCTGGCTATTGGTTTGGCATTGATTTTTATGGCATTTGTGATTAAAGAACTGGTGGAAGAAATGTGTGTTCAAGGAATACATGAAGTAAAGTTTCCAATACTCATAACTTTCTCAAGAAATCCTTGAAATGATCAGCAGAAACGTTACTTGGCAGCCATCGGGAACTCTAGGTCTGGAGACAAAGTCTACGTAACCTGACTCTACTGAGGTAAACCTTTACCTTAGCCAACCTGTCTCACTTAAAGTACTGCTTCTAGAACTTGGTAAAGCATCATTAAGTAATCTGTTGGTTGCAATAGCTACATAAAGCTATCCAGCTCTTAAAAACTAACTAGTCCCTGGTGAAGGGATGGAACATGAGTGAGAATTTACCAATTATCAGGAATCTGCAAGATACTAACTCAAGAATCACTGATGTTGAGGGCAAGATTACTAACATTTGTTTCTGTCTTGTTAATATCTTAGTTGCTTTGTATTCTCTTCTCGTATGGAGTCAAATTCCTTCTCATCGTCAAATCTCTGGACCTTCTGCCTTCCTCCGTCCACCTCCCTTCATGGTAGACTTTCCCTCCAGGATACAGTTACGGATTTCCTTCATGTGTCTTTTTAGGTTTATCCACCATGAATTTTCTTGAGTCAACACCCTGAACAGAAAGCAGTTTCCTTCCAATCTCCAGGCTATCTGACTTGTCTCTGTCTCTCCTCTCTTTTATCTCCCTCTCTCTCCCAGGAGGAGTGGGGAGGCTTGATCTTGCACCTTCGCCTCACTATTCACCCTTCAACAGTCATGTCTCATTACGGAGCGTCAGTCTGCCTGTCTGTCTGCCTGTGCAGCCCTGAGTGGCCATGTTTCGCAAGGTTAACATGGACAGGGCCCATCAGGAAGGGTTAAACTCTGGATCCGTCTGAATAGTTTAGTGAGAAGGTTCATGTAAATCTAGGATGCTCAGAGTGTTTATTGTGCATACAGATGCACCTGTCTGCTTTTAATGTGTAAAACTCCACGTTTGAAGCTACACCAGCGTCTAAAGACAGTGGAAGGTACAACGAGAACATCTACAGGGTTCCTTCGTCTCAAAAGTCTTGGAATATGTTGGAAAAAGTTGTATTTATACACCTGATCCCCTAATATTTAAATGTGATCCATCAATACATTCTTCTGTCCGTTTGGGGAAACCTTTGCCTTTATCCATGGATGCTGTTGCTGAGTAACGCTTCGTTACAAACCTACCAGGTTCCTGCAGTTTGTAGAGTCCAAATTAAAAGGATCCTACACTGAAGTCACAAATGTTCATAACTTGAACTGCCTCATATAATAATTCCATTACTGGAGATCTGAGCGTAGCACACTTCTCAACAACAAAAAAAGAGCAAATAAGAAAATCAATGCTGGCAGGGAAGCATTGCTGCTAATGCCCACGTAATAAGATGCGCCGGGCCGAATGCTCCTCAATTAGAGGAGCAAAACTCCAGAGAATATTTACAGTAATCAATGTACAATTCTCAAGTCAACAATTTATTTTTTTAATTAATTTTCCATACCATTTAGCTCCCGAGTGGGGGAAAAAAAACACCCACAGAATAGCCTCTGTTTGTGGCAGGAAACTTCTTGGTGAAGCGGACCGTCTCATTACCCGTCTTGGCTGGAACGAGAGTCTCTGGGTGGATATCTGAGATAAATGGGTCAAGTTGGCTTTTTGTCTGAACTGCAGGCACTGGAAGCCTACTTTCCTCCCACCATCCATATGGGTTCATGCATATTGATGTTCTCTGGACAGGTATGCCAAAAAATTTCGGAGTTTTTTAAAAACGGAGAGTAGTGGGTTTTTTTGTTTGTTTGTTTTTTCTTCCATTTCTGCCGAGGACAACCTATGTTTTGAGGCAGCGGGGACGGAGCAGGACGCACACGGCGCCTTGCCGACAGCCCCGACAAATGGAATAGTTCATATCTGTCAGAGGAAAACAATAATCCGGGGCTAGATTCGTCGTCGCCCATAAATGATCGTGGCAATTACGGCGGCGTTGCGAGGCAAGCAAACAGAATTACAGTGAGATTTTGCCGGTGATTGGGGTGTCACAGCCCCATTACCGCTGTGAGTCCTGATTGATCCTCTCTCTCTCCTCTCTGCTCTCTTTCAGCGCCTGTCTTGTTTCATCTTCTCCATTGTCTCGTCTTGCTTTTCCCCTGGACTTGTTCTCCAGGCTAATGAATCTAAAGCTGATGGGAACAGCCTGGCCCAGTGAGACCTGCAGCCTGTTCTGGGGCTCTTATTTTCTACCCTGCAGTGTCTTCACAGCCAGGCCCGGCCAAGTCGGGGGAATTTATCTGTCCATCACTCTTATCCTGGTTCCCTGCTAAGACTTTTACAACCTTTAAATTAGCCGCCGTCACCACAAACCAGGCCTTGTGTTCGTGCATCTCCAGATGTTCTGGGCTGCTTTTTTTCCACCACCGCTGCTGTAAATCTTTGCTTTCTGGAGTGGGAAGGGGCGAGAATAGCCTGGAGGGCCACCACAACTCACCTCCTTCCATCTGTTGTCTCAGGCGGTGTTTGCAGGAAGCCTAATTCTTTCTACGGTGGGTTGATGCAGCTCAAGAGATACACAAGGCAGTAGTGGGGTTTGTGGGGGGCGAAAGCTATGAAAACAAGGCTTTTGTTTATGGAAAATTAAACAATTTATCCCCAGCCAAAAAAAAAAAAAAAAACAAAGAAATGATTTTATATTTTCTACAGAATGCATTGTATTGGGAGGTCATGAGAAGGATCATCATAAAGTAGAGCATGATTGTGGGATGCAAAGTAAAGGATGCATGGTTTTTCATTTTTTGGTCAGTAAAAATCTGAAAAGTGTGGGATTCATTTGTGTTCAGCTCTATTTACCTTGATACCCTTAAATAAAATCAGTGCATTCAGAAGTCACCCAGTTATTAAATACAGTTCAGCTTCATGTCATTTCATCTGTATGTAATTAAAGCAATGCCCCCCCAACAAAAAAAAATCATTTTAACACATTTTTTAACTTGAAAATCTGAAAATTACAACATATTTAACCAAACTTAAAACTGAAATATGTAACTTAAATTTTTAAAAATACTTTTACATATTTGTTGACACTGTCACGACCTGGTAACCGTTTCAACAAATATGTAAAAAACTTCTTTTTTTTAACAAAAACTACATACTGCACGTTTAAGATGTATTTATTTAAGAAAGCTTTCAATCAAAGATGGAAACCATGATAGACAGTTATACTAGAAATGGTAAATGGACTGAATATCCCTTTTGCAATCATTTTGGCCACTCAGAGCGCCTTACAGTAGAGTTACATTCACCCATTTGCACATTCACACACATTTATGCACCGATACGCAGGGGCACATCAACATTAGGCAGAAAGAAGCTGGAATCAAACCTACAACCTTCCGATCACAAGATGACTACTTACAGTCACAGTCGCTGTTTCGTCGTAAAGCATGGCAGAGGATCTATTATGCTTTGGGCTGATTTTGTTGCGCAACAAACCATTGGTTGAAAAAGGAAGGATTCAAAATCCATAAAACTTCCTGACTCTAAAGACAAGAGCAGACTTTTGTACCTAAAGCACTTAGCTTGAATATTGAAGCAAAACCCCCCGCCCCAGTTTTTCCTTTCATGATCAGCCAATCCGATCACTGATTGCTGATTTTGTATCTTATGTCTTAGAAACTGGGTAACCTTGTTGTACCCTGTGGGTAGTATCTGCAGAGCATGTTGTTCTTTCTGTCTGGTCATTGTCTGCTGTTCATACTGTTCAGTGTGTTTTACTTGTCAATGTAATGACTAGTGTCATGTGTTCTCACCCTGAGTTAAACCACCCTGGTTCCACCATTTAGGATCCACACTAGTTCCTTCCAGGGGACGTTTGGACTGTCCTTTATTATTATTGTTATTATAGCGTTTAAGAATCTTTTTTTGGGGGGGTCATATTTAGTTTTATATCTTTTAGGAAGTCAAGTTTGGAAGTTGTTTCTCTCAGTGTTGGTTTGGTAATTCAGCGCTTCAACCTGAACTTCCACCTTCTTGTTTTCTTAGTTTGAGGCCAGTTCAGAGGTTAACAAACGCCTCGACGCTTTATTAGCAGTTTTTGGCAGCGTTAACTCGCTCTTCCTCAAGTGTCGGGTTCAAAGTGGTACTTTTTATTTTATTTTGGGTTTTTTTTTCAGTTTCTGACATTAAATATTGCAAATATATTCCTGATTAGGTCAGTTAGGGTTACTAAATATATTTCTAATTGCTAAATATCAGAATAATGAGGAATGCAATGGTCTGGAGAAGTATAATGTTACTTCTCCAACATTGTTAATCTTCAAATGATCTTATATGAAGATATATTTGCTGTTTGGGGGTAATACTTTATTTGAAGGTGTGTGCATTAGATTAACATAACACCTGTCATGAACATGAAGGAGTCTTCATGAATGCAAATATGTATTAAAAGGTGCACTAAAAGTGCATTAAAAGTATCAACTAAGCATTATTTGGTAAATAATTTTTATGCAAAAAAAACAACATTTTTATGCAAAGTTGCATTAAAACCTACATTAAAAGTCAATTAAAAGAGTCAACTTTGCATTAAAAGGGGCATTATTTACCGAATGACACTTTATGAAAATAGTCGCAAACATTCACGAAGACGCCTTAATGTTCATGACAGGTGTTATGTGACGTTTATGACAGTGTAATGTCAGTCTTATGCACACCCTTTCAAATAAAGGGTTACTGAATTTGGGAATGGTCAGATAAAAAAAATAATAGAAGTCGATGTTTGGTCACAACCACATTGCAATTGTCCATGCAGGACAATTGCATAACAGCTTTATGTAGTGAAGAATCGTACAATCGCACATAGTAACTGTGTTGGATAAACGCTCCTCAAAATGTTGCCTGCTGATATCAATGGAAGTGGACTAGTTAAAGCAAAATGTCACTTTTTGCTCTCCGAGTGCATTTTGACCAACAACCTTCTGTTTGGTCATTCTACCAAACAGGAAACAATTCAGTCGCTGAAACTTGTACCAAGTGACGAGTACTGGTCCTAACACTAGACCCTGTGGATCTCCGTCACTAATCTGCCAGGTCATTTAAAGTAGCTCTGTGCTGATTTTATCCTGACTAGACTCTGTTGTTAGAACAGTCACCAAGCCGCCGGTTATGAAGGACGTCAATGATCCCAACTCTTGAAGACGGAAGGCTTTGACTGGATAATATCTTCCATCTACCGAAGGAAACATTCAAACCTCAAACGTCTGTTCTAATGGCCTAGAAGAGGAATTAAATATCCTCAAGAGACAAATACATTGAGTCTTTGTGCCCCCCTAAAGATCCTTTCTTCCTCCATCGATTCATCCAATTAACGATGCTCTTCAGTTGTGTTTAATCTGGAACAGAACCCAGCGCTTGTGGATGCCATTAAGGCTGATATCAATCAATCTGGGGCCGGTAAGGAGCCGTCCCTCACGCCCCATCTCCAGCCTCATATCCACAACCAGGGGCTTCTCTCTGAGTCACTCGGCCTCTCGAATAATACAATAAATCAAAACATAAGAGTTTTGTCCATTTTGCAATTTCCTCTCAGGTCCTTGGAATATGAAACCAGATGTTTCCAACATCCTGAAGATGCTTTTCATCTGCTCCTCTTTCCTCCTCGGCCCCCCTTCCTCTCCTCTGCTTTCAAAATTAATGTAAGCCCTGCAAAAAAAAAAGAAAGAAAGAAAGAAATGAGGCTTATAAAAAGTGAAATGTCCTCTTTGCCTCAGGAAGTAGTCTGTTTTGCATTGATAGAGAGCCACAGGCAGCCCCTGGCCATCTACGGCTGAGCCTGTTTTTCCTCCGCCATATCCTGCCACCACATCTCTGCCTCTCGAGTGCGCCTCCAACTACAGCGGGCGGGTCAAAGCAATACCGCCCGACCCCCTCCTACAACCCCCCACCCCCAACCGCCCAACCTACCCCCATCCTTCCTCTTTTTCTCCAGTCCTCTAATTGGAGGTGCTCAGGTTAGAGAATGTCCCGGTTATCGCAAAGCCAGCAGAGAAACACCATTCAGCTCCGTAATTCCACTGATGAGTGACTTGCATTTTCAAATATTTAGCGTGGCTGTTTACACAAGCTGTGCGTCATTATCTCATTCATGCACATTCAAACGCCGACACGAGTTTATACAGGATAATTAATTCCAACTCAGCCCCCGAATGGGATTTTTAATAGATTCTGGGTATATGTATGGGAATTCATATCTGGCTCTAAAGCGCAGACATTGATACTGTGTTTGTGTAATTCTCTCGGCGCAGTAAGTGTGGTCCCAGTCGTCTCGGCGCGTATGAAGAGCTTGTCTGTTTTATGCTTCATTTTGACAAACCGTGTGCGCTCCATGCCAGTCACTTCCAGGCAGCCGCAGCTACAATAAACACCAGCCTTTTTTTTTTTTCCTCCATATTTTTCCCCCCTCCCCGTTTTCTTTTCAAATCAAGGCCCGGGTTTGATCCCGAGCAGAAAGCCAGGGCCAGCTCACTTCCTTCTGAGCCGGGGCCCGAGCCCAAACAAACAGGATCTCCGGCGCATGCGACGGCAACTCCCCGTGAGCCGCGCACCTGCATAGTGTTACGGCAGATTTAGCGGCTGTGTGGTAGAGCCAGCAGGGCTTTATGTGTTTGTAAGGGTGAAATTTGCAAACAAGCAGCATAAGCTCCACAAAATGACTTGTAGACCAGACGTGCATTGGAACAACTAAGTCTAGTTTTTAGATTCTTTTTTAATTTGTGGCGTCAGTTAGAAAAGCTACGTGAACATACAACTACGGAGGGTGGCGTCACACTGTAACGTTTCAGATCCTTAATAAGCAGTTTTCTAATTGATTCACGTGTTAAAGTAAAAAACACCCAACAGAACCAACTTGGCTCCTTGAATTCCCCTTATTTAGTCCAATTGGAGGGTTTGGACTTGCTGGTGTTCTGGTGGTGATCATTGTCCAGCTGTAGGACCCACCCATATGTCTTTGACTTTAGTCTCCAGAAATTAAGCTCTTTCTCCCTGTTTACGTTTGCACACATGTTCTGGAGTAATGGCTTTCTCCACACCTTTCAGCCCATGTTGGTACAGAACAGTTTCACTCTGGATAATGATATCCAGCGTTTTCACAAAGTGTGTGGCTTTTGTTCTGGGGTCAGTCCAAACACTTTGGACCACGAGCTGGTCGATGGCTGGACATTCCCATCATGGTCTAGACTCGACCGGATGAACGCGGCTCCTTCAAGCATCTGGAAATGAACCAGACTGGACTGGCTTATGATTCTCTTCCTGATATCTGGGCCGGTTTAGAAATTTGACCTTAATCAAGAAACGTTTGGTCTGATTTACCATCGCTGGACGTGTCTTTTTATTGGGTGTATGATAACTTCTGGTTTCAGCTGTATTTGGGGACAAGAGGCTTTGAAACTGAACAAAAGAGTGTGACTACTCACACTTGACTCATGACAAAAACTTCCCTTTAATAAAGTAAATCACTTGAAAACCGCATGTTGTATTTCCTCAGGCTGTCTTTATTCGATGTTAGCTTGAAACAGGAAATACAGCAGAGTTCCCAGTTGTTTAGGTAGCTCTGAAAGGTGACAACTAGCAGCCTTTTATAGCTACCGTTAAATAGCCGAGTCCAATTATGGCTGTCCTCGTTAACATGACAGGATGTCAAACAAGCACTTCCTGTTAGCCGTCTCTTATCTTAATTGGCCACGTCTCAGAGGGGGCGCCTGGCTCTGAAGCGACTACAGTCGCTAGCGTCTGCGTCTCATCCAGAAAAGCTCAATTTGGAGCCAGCTTTGGCGTTCTTTGAGAAGATGAAGCCAGTTTGAAGAATTTGAGAAATGCTGAACATCACCCAAAATACCAATTGTACTTACCCAAGCAGATATTTTTGATTTTTAACAAACTGTCCCCTATTAGTGGCTTGCCGGCTGTCAGTCAGACACTGAAGCATTGCCTCTTCACTCACTCTTAATAAAGCCCAAACACAATCTCCCTGTAACCCCAGTGAGATGCCGGGCCTCTTCACCGCTTCCATAATGCACTATTCATGCTTTTTATTAATCTCTTTTCTCCTCCAGCCATTTTTCAAATCACTTCGTCTGTTTACTTATGAATATTTTTAAACCTTGTTGATGAAGGGGGAGGGCAGCGACGGCACGAAGGCCATCAACGAGGCAGAGGAAGAGCGGCCTGGTGGCGATCAGTCCATGGCTGACTGGAAACAGGAATGCTGCTGGGTAATCCGACCTTACAGGGGTTCCATGAACTGCCTCCAAACCAGGATCAGGTCACATGACCGCCAGACCTTTTGCAGTCAATAGCTGTTATGGGTCTGGGGTCTTGCAACCATTTAGTGATGGTACAGTAACAGTTGCATTAATCAACTTTTAATAGAAACTGAGAATTCAACGTTAAAGCCCATATTTCATTCCAATTTGAATCGTAACCCGTACGTACTGCACTTTTTTTGTGCCTAAAGATATTTGTAAAACTCTTAATGGTTTGGTGCTCCTGTGGTCATAAAATAAAATAATACAAAGATAATGCCAGACAAATCTGATGAATAATTATCATAAATTAACTTTGGGCACTCAAGAAATAGTGAATTGCTTGTTTATTAGCCAAGTTACTTATTTTGTAGTAAAACAACATATCTTTTGTAGCTTGCTGTTAATTTTCTTATTGTAAATCAGTCTAATTAAAAAGAATAATAACCAGCCTTTCTCAGTTAATCAGCCCATAACTTTCTGCTTCTTGTTACCAACGTCAAATTAGCTTAATCAGTTGCTAGACTGTAAATAGTTGCTTAACAAGTTACTAGTAGTTATTTTTATAATTATATTAATCAATGATGTTCCAAAAACTTCAAGGAAAAAATATGTCCAAGGTGATGTCCTTGGAACAACCTGTATTGTTCCTGAAACCCCACCAAGAGTTGGAGCCCATGGCAACAAAGCTTTGAGGATCAGACCTAAACCCCAGTAGTTGTAGTTCGTCCCTCTATGTAACCACCTTCACCTATGGCCATGAGGTACTGATCACATCCTCAAAAACTGAGATCCTGGTGACAGGATTCTGGAAATTAGCTTGACCATTTGTTGACCGACTCTCCCTTAAATAAGGTGAGGACCTCTGAACGATGTCCAGGCAGAACTGGAAGTAGTTCCACTACTGCTTCACATTAAAAGTAGTCAGCAAAGGGTGATGGGTATCTGAACAGGGCACCTCTATCAGAGGCTTTCCAGGCTTACACCACCAGGAAGAGACCCAGACCCCAAGGCCACTGGAGGAACTTTACTCTAATTCCTTCAGGTCCTTTGATATGAGCCAGTTTTGACGTGGAGACTGGAAGTTAATTGGTGGGTGAAAAACACAGTTATGCTATTGAAACTTCAGATATCAGAAATGAGGTCATACCTAGCAGCCTCAGCAGGGTTGTCTCCTTCAAAAGAAAGGAGAGAAACCTTTCTTGTTGGCTTTACACAATCAGAAGACATAGGAACTTTTGATTCCTATGTCTGGTGTCCAGTCAACTGCCATGACCCTGAACATTTCCTAATTTACCAAACTTTCTATTATGTGAAGGAGAACCGTTGAGGGAGATTCTACCACTTCATCCACCTAGTGCAGCTGACACAAGAACAGACATTTCTTCCAAATCCTGCAACAAGAACCTTCTGAAACAATGACATATCCTGGACCTGAAAGCTAGAAAGTAGGTTTGTACTTCCGCTATGCCGTGGTAAGTTAGCACCACTAGACGTGTTGTATCGGATCAAACGAGGATGATGATCACACCAGACTGTCCATAAAAGTAAGCAGCATTAGGCTAATCTGTCACCCATTTCCATTTTTCTCATTTTCCTGGTTTAAGGGGGAAAGAGTGAGGACTGAGCAGAGGACATGGGAGAGAGCGTAATGAAAGGCTTCTAAATGACAGTGGGCTGACAGTGGGATTGGCTGGTAAGTGACTGGCGGAGTGGCTCGCCCGCGGAGGCTCCCAGTAGGCCTGATTAATTCAGCTCTCGGCGACTGCCGGGGTTAGCGGCCGCTCCGAGAGGAGCCCATTACCGGCACGCCGCTGAAACCGATATAATCAGCTACACGGCGACCCGGCCCTTCCCCGAGACAAACTTTTCCAGGACACGCTCCCCACTCATCCCACGTGGGGCCTGAAACACTCGGGCCGGGAGGGAAGGTGACGGAGGCTGAGGTAGAGGCGGCGCCGGGTTTGGAAGAGGGGTACAAAGGATTTTCTTTTTTGAGACGTGGTTAGGGGAGCTTTTGTTAGAAATCCTCTCCACTGCTCTGCCCCCACCCCCTCATCCCCACCTCCTCTCTAATGCTGCACCTCTGTATCTCTTTATCCCTATCTCTCCCTCCTCCTCCTTCCCTCTCTGGCTGATTTCCTGCAGCTTTGATCGTGACAGACCCTCCCATGTGGCAGCAGCTTTAAGTCTGGTCAGATATGAATATGTCACAGCTCTTAATCCCGGACGCTCCACAAACCCGCTGCCAGCGTGGCTTGTTTTATCTGATGGGGGGGCTGCGTGATACGGCGCGGCCTCCTGAACTCTGCTCTGCCGGGTTTGTGGGACTGAGCCAGGATGGCGGTCGAGAGCGTGACGCGTTGCTTGATGCACCTGCAGCTGCATTTCTCCGAATTACATGCAGGAAGGATTACTGGATTAGAGTTTCAACACCGTGATATGTCTTGCTTATGGCATAGATTTTCATTTAAAACAGACGTTTATGGATCAGTTGCAGAAGTTTTGTTTATGATTTGGTGTGAGACGGCAGCCAATGGCGGGTCACAGTTTGGTGTTTAATTAGTGACTGATTTGCAAACCGACTCAAACTCAGTCGATTAGGACAAAAGTCGTCTATGAAAATGTAGACGTTATTATAATTAAAGTATATAGTCCTAACCATATAACTGATCCAACTTAATAAAGGAAGACCTAATTCTAAGTAGTTTAAATTTTTGCCTTATTAATGAAGATACAGTTTAGGTTATTGCTACATTTTTGGTTCATTTTGTGTAAATGTTTCCTTTAGATTCACTCAACCGTGTTAAGAGATCATTATTTTTGTGTCATGAACACAATACTTTAGCAATTTACAATTACAGTAGTCAGAAAAACAACAAAATACTTTCAAAAACTCTGTAAAACTCTCAAGTCATCACCGAGTTTCCATCCTGAAATTGTTCCATTGCCTCCAAGCATTCTTTCACAGTCATCTTCATGAGTAATTTACCAGAATTTCATAAACTTATCTTTGGGTGTTCACCACTTATTCTCTCCCTTTTTAATTACTATGTGATTTCCTCCAGAGGAATGGATCGTGTTGACACAATAATTGGTCCTAAAATGAAGAGATGAACCGGTTTTGGCAGATTCTCCAAAGGACACCCAACTGATTGCAGATTGTTTCATTGACAGAATAAGTCCTGATGTGGCGATCAGGCAGCAAACAGCTGCAGCACATCTCCTGACCAACACAGTCTGATATAAACCTAACAAATGCCAAGACTCACCCTCTGAACGTTTGGCCAAATCTTGCTCTTTTGTGTTATTAACGCAACACATTTTGGAATCTCGGTTAAATCTGTGTCGAAGCCATTTGTAAACTGGACAGACTGCATCTGTTGGCCTCTCTGGCGGACTTGGACGGCCAAATATCTGCGAATCTTTCAACTTATCCTTAAACTCAAGCGCATAAAAGCCTCAATAATGTAGAAAAATGAAGATAAGTACAATTTTCTGTGTTTTTATAAGCGCAAAGCCGCCTTCTTCCAGCTGTATTCATGTCCCAGACACTGATTCTGATAAAGGTCATGAATAATACATGCTAAGCGCTGTACTGAAGACCCCAACCCAAGTGTTAAAATATTGATCTTGGCCAATCATAATGAGGAGAAATTACTGAGAGCAATCCATCACCGTAAGCCGAGTGTCTGCTGCTATTCCAGGCTTACGCTGCGCACACACACACACACACACACAAACACAAACACACACGCCTGCGCACCCCCCACACACGCTCACATTACAGCTCAATAATAATAAAGATGGTATCAGAGCTGCAGTTTGCGCACCGTGAAAGGTGGGGTGTTGTCATGCAAATTAAGCGACAACAAATCCATAACGCCACTAAATATATTTGGCGGATTACGTCCCCATTCATGTGTGCAGAGGAAGTAAATACTTTCGGTGTTTGCCAGCGCTGGCTGGCTCGTCATTTGAAGCATTGGGTTGTGTGTGAGGAGGAGGAGGAGGCACGAGTCGGTGTTTAATTCCCTGACGTTTCTTTTGCTTAAACGACTCCAAGCATCAGGTTTCTAGAACCGGAAACGATGCAGACGAGCGGGACTGGCAGCAACTCCCGAAAAAGACAAAAAAAATGTCAGTTTTGGGTTTCGTCTAACCAGAACTTCTGTGTGTCTTCGTGTCCTCTGTTGTGTGTGGCAAAAACATTATACTCCATCGAATCAGAATTAATTCAGAGACGCAAACCGACTTTATGCTTCCTAGCAAGGCAGTGGACCGGTTGCAATGGATAAAAATCGGACCCAGAACTGAGACCGGTAGATAAATAAGTTTTATTTGCTATAATAAGAATGTTAAAGATAATCAACAGGTAGGGAGGACAAGCAGGAAGTAATGTACTGTAGAAACAGGAAGTGATTTCTTCATCCTCTTTGACCTTGGCAAACTTTAATCCTCTGAGTTGTAACTATGTCCGTTTACTGGGGATTGTTTCTCCTGCAGGACCAGATAGAAGAGAACGAAATGATGACGGCAGTGGGGTAAGTTGATGTAAACACACAGATCCTCTTCACAGAACAAATTGTGGTATTAACAGTTTCCAGAGTCTGGACAGGGATTGGATTTCAATTAGAGTGAAGGGCGCTGAATACAGATGCATTTCAGAATTGCATTTTTTAAAAATGTCAGTAATCTTGAAAAAGAGGCCATCTAAAAGACACTGAAAAAATGTTCCCATTTTTTAACAGTAAAAAATGGGAAATGGTTTAAGGGGGCTGCGGGGAGAGACATTTCAATGCAATGCACGTCGTATAAAAACTGTTTTTTTTCCCTCTTCATGTCCAGGATGTGTTTGAATCTATTATTTCCACAAGAACTAACACTAGACTGCTCTTCTTTTCCAAACAATCTGACATCTACAGTGCAGCTGAAAATGTCTTGAACTACAGGTTATTTGTTGGGTGTCCTAATTTTTCCCTTGTCTGTGTCCTGCTCCGTATTTAGAGGGAGATTGCTTTGGCAGTCTCTGATCAATCTGTTGCTCCACCTCCAACCTGGGAGCCCACAGGGCCGTTAGCGGCACCTAAAGGTTATTGCACGGGGCCGCCAGCCCAACGGCAACACCTAATGAGTTTTTAAATATTAAAAAGCGGCACACATCGCCGCCACTATTGTGAGCTCTTAATTTACCAAGCAATTAGGCGCGGGGGCCCTCATTCATCAACGTGCGTTGGTTTGCTGAAAACCTAGTCACTTTTTATTAATCGCCGGCGCGGGAAACAGCTAGGTGGAATTAATGCTCGCCCAGCGGAGGTCAGGGCGGCCACGCCGGCGTACCGCGGCTCACTGCGGCTGGGGAGATAAATAGGAAGAGCCGTTTGGTAATCACAGCGGAGATCCGTTGAGTCGCTGGCACGGGGCTTCGGCCTCAGCGTCTGGGATGGATGAGGGAGGCCTGGGAGTCGGAGCCCGTGACCATCTGTTTTCGTAGTCGTTTTCCTGGGTTCTGGGAAATAAACCAAATCCCTATAAAAGGAAGAAACAACACTTCTAACCTTGTTGCAACTGTTGCTTCTACGCCTCCCATTGAAGCAACCCACTTCCTCATTAAGAAAGGAAAGAGTGCTCTTTAAAGCTGAGCACCAGCAGACTGTGTCCAAGACTGTCTAAATACGACGTATTCAATCAGAACAGTTCTGAGCCAAGTATGGCTTCATAAGACTTCTAATAAGATCTTATTGAATGGCGCTAAGCAGAGTGGGTGTCTCTAATAATCTTATTGCAAGTTAAGACAGTCCCAACCAATCGTCATTTAGCTATATGTAGCTGAAACAAGCTAAGTGAAGCTAAACAAAAATAGAGTAAGAGAAGTGTTCGGTTAGCATTTTAAACCAAACTAAGCTAGGTTTAGCCAAATTAGCTTAACCTAGCTTAGTTTGAAGAAACTAAGCTATAGGTTAGTTTGAATAAAGCTCAAACTAAGCTAGGTTTAGCCAGGCTGAGAACAGCCTGGCCAGTTAAGATCAGTTTAGCCTAACTTAAGATAGATTATTAGTTTTACATAAGATTAGTTTATCTTTGCTGACTTTGCAAGAGCTTAATTGAGCTTAGCTAAATTTAATCAAGTTTTTTTTTAGTTTAGCGTACCATAGCATTAGTTAGTTGAGGTTTTTATCTTATAGTAATTTTGCTTATGTTGGTGTATCCTAATTTAATTTGACATACTATTACTTGGTTTAGCCTATTTTAAATAACCTGAACACAATATACCTTTGCTTAGTTTTGGTTGTTTTGTGCAAGATTTTTGGATATCACCCTAAAGTGTCTTTTATTTTGTTTAATTTGGTCAAAATAGCAAAGGTAGCATGGTTTGACCAGAGGGTAAAGGAAGTATTTTGGCTCCAAAAAGGTGATTACACAGTAGCCTGGCATACAAAAGACATCCAGAGATGATGCCTCTCTAGGTTACGATATAGCTCCACTTTTAGATCAACTGTACATTGTTCACAGTCAGCAACAAAAACTTGAATAAAAATGAGCAAACATTTCTAAAGTCTAACTTACCCTCAAACAGCTTTCTGAGTAATTGGTAAATATGCTGCTAGATTATTAGATATCCAGTCTGGCTTGAAACCTTTAAGAATCCTAAACACACGTAACTACCCTTGTTTGGCACAGATGCCAACCTTTTGCAAGATTCTTTTTCTCCCTCCTCCTATTTTATCGCATGATTGATTGCAAACAAGCATATGGTTGTGCAACCTCCCGAGAGAAAAAAACCATCCACTGGGGAGTTGTTTGCTAGTAAAAGAGTCCATCTGCTGGGATTTCTTCTGTTCCGTGAATGTTTCTCGCGCTGGTTGTGTTTTTCGTCGTCTGTGTTTTTATGAAAAATAATCAGCAAGATGTGATGACTGGAAGGGTGGCCCTCAGGTACTGACCGCTCACTTTGTGTTTAAACGCTGCAGCCAGGTAATCAATGCTGCTCCTCTGACCCGCCTGCTGTGCACAGTATTGCACAGTCATAATGCTTATCAATAGGTTAATGCGGGTCAGTGGAAGCCATTTGCCGAAGAAACACGGCTTCCTAGCTCCCTCTGTCACATTTATGTGCGTGGCGGTATATTATATATTGTCTCACTTAAATGCAATCAAAGCACCGCTGCCCGCTAATGAACGATGAGACACCTGCTTGGCTTGTGTTTACAGCAGCATGCTAATGTTAGCTCCACCCTGGGACGGCTATCCGCTATGATGTGCACAGGTGTTGTTTGCAGCATCGCCCCCACTGTTTTGCTGTCTGTCAGACCAAGCATAGTGGGATTCAATAATAATCTCGCCGGGCACCGGGGGAGTTGGTAAACACACTGCATCCCTGCGAGATAACTCCATCACGCAGTTTTCAGTTTAGCCTCTACATCAGGTGTCTCTGGATCAAGTTGGAGGAGGGGAATCAGGCAAACTGCTCTTGCACATTACGGAACAAAAGTAAATCCAAAAATGTACATTCATGTCCAGAATGCATACGATTCTTTTCTTACTTCACATAAGCCAAGATGGAAGACCTCGCCTTTCCTCAACAAGAGCCTGAACAACAACTTCGAGGGGCTTAAACTGACTCCGTTGTTGCTTTTAGATAAAAATATGGCCACTGACACTTCAACACCTGGACCCAAATTAAACCGAACAGAACTCTGGATGAGAAGATTCCCCTGGACATGCTCTACCACACATCTGCTGTGTGAGAAATGGAGAGAGATAGTTGTTAAGATATGAGCATTAGAAAAACTTGCACAACCTCTATCACTTTGATAGTGTAGGCGTTTTGTACCTCTGTAAACCTTACAGCTATGCTGTGTGGGGACCACGCTACAGCATGTTACCCAATTTAAATAAAGACAAGAACCATGAATCCAGAGGAATCTGGGGGGATCCAGGGATCTGGAACACCAGAACCTAATTGTAACCAGAGATCATGAGTGTTACGTTTTCCTTTGCTGTTATGCTCTCTAGAATTGTCCTAGGGTGCAATGAAGTTTATCTTATCTTATCACACCCATACAGACTGAAATTTCACCGTATCATATCACCGTATCTGCTCTACGCTACTGGAGGAGACACTGCTGATACTTTGCATCAGGAACAATCCTCTAGGTTCAGTGCTGAATAGCCTAGCTGTGTTTAGCTTTAATTGAACATTGACAACTAGTTTGATGCATTTTAGCTACGTTCGGCACTGAAGGTGAAACCACGGTGACATCACTGAAGTTTGACTGCGATGCGAAGGAGATAAATGTGCAGATGTGAATGTGAAACGCCAAATGATTTCAGACAGAAATAATTTATTCCAGGTGTCGCCTGGTGTAGAGACGGAGCAGGTGCCTCATGTAAGGCATTTGGAGTTCCAACTCCAACCTGAAGACCTTTGTGACTCGTCGTCTTCTCTCTGACTTGAGATGCAAGTAAGCGTTTCACTGTTTTTCTACACCTCCATCCCCATCCCCATCCTCCAGACCTTTGACCCTAAAGCGGGTCTTTCTGCAGGCGGTGCCAGCTTCCAGCAGCTTTGTCCAGACCCAGGACCCAGCACAGCGCTAATACGCTCCCATTCCTCATCCAGACAGTCTGTAAAGCACTGGGGCAAAATATTCTGTCTCCCTGAGCAGCTCCTAATAAATTGTCCTTTCATTGACGTGCAAGACAAATCTTGCTTCCCTGCCTCTCCCTCCTTCCATCCCTCCCTCCCTCCTGCCTCGCTGAACTCTTTCTCACATGTTCACAGTTGCTCTGCTCCCTGCGGTTTAGTGAAACTGGCACACTTACCCCACCTCTCAATGAACTACAGGAGCGGTTCAGTCGGCCAGAGCGCTCTGCAGACAGGAACGGGGACGGAGGATGCAGCTGCAGAGGAGAGCAGCACAAAGGCTTTAAAGGAGATGAATATCGGGCCCAGTCCTCCACTTTCCCCATCCCGTCTCCCTGCCTCTGCTCCCCGCGCTGGCACGACACCACGCTGCTTCCGCTTCGTAATTGTGCAATTAGTGCCAAGCGCCTGGTTTTCATATATCACAAATGGCTAGCCGCTGCTATTAAAGCGGCCCCAGCGCCGGGCTAGCGGGCACGGCTAGCCGAGGTGCATTAAGGGCAGCGTTTTGTAAAATGTGAGCCAATTTATCATGATCTGTTTTTCGCTCCCACCCACTGCTAAAACGCCCCTACTGCCTTGTCTTTGAGCCTGACCTTGTACCGTGCTTGTGTGTGTTTGTGTGTGTTTCTGTGTGTGGAGGTTCAATTTGCTCATTGTTACTTGCTTGCATAATTTCAGGCGGCTGGCTCTCACACACACACACACACGCACACTGATTGCTTGCACCACCACTTTGCCTTCCTCTGTCTCTCGTTCGACTGCGTTCCCTTTTCGTCTCCGAGCAAAAATCCACTCATTTATATGCCGAGGCTAAACGGTATTCATTTGTAAGATGGCAAGCGGTATAACACTGGTAATTCCTCCTCACCAATTTCCAGCGCACTTTCCCCTTTAGCTGTCATAAGCAGTGCATTAAGTGAGTGAGGAAAATCCGCTCCATCTCCGCCGTTTGGCTGCTCGCCTTATTTTACAGATTTAAACGCCTGCCCGTTCACTCACACGCCGCCTCTTGCTTTTATTCCCTTCATTTTTTTCTTTTTTTTGGTCAGGTGATTTGAGCTGAGGAGAACACCCCGAGCTCATCAGAACCCCGCTGATTCCTCTGTCCCGGAAAGCCGCTCCAGCAGCGCCTGGCGCAGCAGAAAGCCGCCCGGTGCTGCGGCACCCTGCTGGGGCGCCTGCGGCCCGGAGGGAGCCTGAGGGCGGGGCTCGGGCTGCCATGGGACGGTATTAGAACATGGGGGTTGTTGAAGAGCAGCTTTGAAAATCAATTTTTAAAATCTTGGATTGAACTGGATTAACAGTAGGTTTTGACTAGGCCATTCTGCCATGCGAATAAGTGTAAACCTTTCCACTCCACTCTGACTGAATGTTTAGGGAGGTTGTTCTGCAGGTGGTTGTTCCATCTATGCCTCTGACAGGGTTTTGACCTGAATTACCTCCAACTATCCAACAATCAGTTAAGGAGCCAAGAGCAGACCGGTGAAATGTTGGACTTTTTGGTCAGGAAACCTTTTTTAATTCAGAAAGTCCAAAAACTAAAAACCCAATAGTCACAAAAAGTTCAGTGAATTGGGCCAAGTTAATTCACAGACCTAAAGTGATGAAGGGAACAAAGCCAGTTTAGATGACAACCCTTTGTCTAGGCTTTCATCTGTGGACGTCCTTTGTTGGGTTTTTGAACACTCAAATTCAACATCTGGCAACGACCGCTAACCAGTGACCCAGCTTGACCAGATAAACAACCAAACACAGTAATTCAGTAATGTTAGAAGTGACATCTCCTCCTTTTTCTCCTTTACACTCAAGCAAACCCTTTCATCGCTGTATTATAGATTTTGTTTGGAGGTAACGGGTTATAAAGTTGTTAAATTCCTGGTTTTTGTTGCCTCTTTCTTCACATTTTGATGTCAGATTGCATCAAAAACCAGACTCAAGCATTCCCTGACCAACACTCAGTCATACAGCTACCATTTCTACCACCTTGTTGCTAATGTGTTTGCTGCCACTTGTCAAACACCCACTTGTTTTGTATTTTCCCTTAAGAGTTTGCCTCGGTAGCACTGTCGGAGTGGAGAGCCATCGCTGATTTGCTGCTGTTAACTTTGTTGTGTTTTTTTTTTTTCCACCCCAACCACCAGCCCAGTATGAGGTCAATGCGGGCCAATAGACTGCTCTCACACCGGGGTGCAAATTGAGCAATTATACAGCATCCATTGCTCCGCTAAGAGATTTCAACTGGTGTACAGTTGCAGCCACGCAGAGGTTTACAAGTTGCGTTCCAACATCCTCCTACTCTCGCTACACCCAGTCATTCTCAGCAGCCTGCGCGACTGGTGCAACTGGTAGAGATGTAGGAAATGTCTTCAGGTAAACCCTTTGTTCAATGAAGGAAGATCCAGTCTGTTGTGCGAGTACTGTTATCTAGTGGTGTATAGATTTCCATTAAGAAATTGCAATAAAAGTTCACTGGACCACTTTTTGGATTTGTTCTTAAGTCAGTCACAGTCAAAACCCTTACATTAATTTTACCTGAGGTGTAAAGGTTTGACATAGAGGTCCCGTTCTCTTAGCCACTTTTCAAAATAAGAAAAACATACCATTACAGTACGGCAGATGGGAGCACAATCTACAGGCAGACGAATACTTTAACGTCTAAGCAGATCAAACTGGGAGAAATTTTCTGTCCTGCCGTCACAAATGTAGACACAGCATTTGCAAAATAGTTCTGGGACTTTCACTGGAAGCCAGTGCTTTGGTTCAATTAGGTTATGATGGAAAAATTCTAAGTATGTCTGACGTAGAGCAAACTCTACATGTTTGGGGAACCTTGCTCAAGTGCGCAACATCATCAGCTCTTTAAAACAGGTTGAAACGTAGCCGATGCTCACTCTTAGGCACAGTGGTGGAGCCATGATGGTGTGGACCTGTTTCTATTTCATTCTGTTCTAGACTAAGGCTGAGCTTTTCCAGTCCAACACTCTTGAGATGAATATGAGCCCACAGCCACGTATGGTGGAGGATCCATGATACTGTGGGGCTGGCTTATCTTACGACCTTGGAGACCTTGTTAGCAGCTGTGGCGTCATGACCTCTTTGAAATAGACTCGGGTGTTTACATGGAAGAAACTCCTGTGTCCACTGTCAAGTACGGTGGAAGATCCGTGATACTGCGTGGATGGCTTCCCTTCCAACAGCCTTTCCCAGTCGCGTGGAAATGGGTCGTTGTTGGATCTTCCAGCAGGATACGGATCAAAACAACCCAGACGTGGATCGCTGGAGAGAGAATGAACCTCAGCGAAGATCACTGAATAATTGATCTTTATTTATCTTTATCACTAGTTCTAGTAATTGTGAAGGGACTTTCCCATAAAGCGTTAAAAAAAAAACTGCAACACCTCAGCGCGTGGTGAGGCTGCACATAATTGAAATGTATTCCCCAACATGAAGCTGAACAAGCTGCCAGCCGCCCTCTCCACGCTGGGTTTCTTCCTCCTCCAGTTGTTCCAGTCGGAGAGAAGCGATCTCGCCGTCGTTTCCTGTGGGAAGGATTTGGCAGAGCAGCCTAATAGAGGAGAGAGTTAATGTAGCTTAAACAGCCAAACTAATTGTCCCTGTCTCTGTCATATTTGTGTAGTTAAATACTCCTAAATACCACAGCCATTAATTACCTCCCAGTCAGGTACGTGGAGGGAAATGAAGCTTTTATGCACGACTAAAGGGAGACCTCTTGTCTGTGCCAGTGCATCATGTGGGTTTTAATTTGGAATATTGTTCACTTCTCCGTTTCGTGAAGTTGGGCCCGAGCTCTGAAGGACAGACGGATTTGTGTGGAACATTTTCACAGAGGGAGGTCACGCTGCTTTCGGTTTGTTTGGCAGACATGAAAACACCAAAAACAAGGAGACGATTAAGTGTTTTGCCAAGAGCAGAAGAACATGGTGGATCCAGGCCAGTTGCAAGATGCTCTACTTTTCTACAAGTCCCACAGGAAGCAGTATTTCTGCAGCGCCCACTTTGTTTCAAAACGATGAACTCTTATTCTGAGAGAGAAGACTCCGTCTTTGAATATCAGACATAGAAGACGAGAACCTGCATCATGAACTGACGCACCTTCTTGCTATCTCTATTGCAGTCTGCCAATGCATTCTGGGAAAAGGTTTTGCGGTTGGCAAGGGCAACAATTGAGATATTTGGTCGCAGTGAAAGATAAGTTGACTCTGACAAGAACCAATGCTATGAATAGTGGTGGTAGCTTCATGCTAATGACAGAATGATGGTGGAGCCACTTAGAAATTAATATTCACCTCAAATCATCAGCCAGCTGAAGGCTTCCTTCACTTTATTATTTTAAGATGACAGTTTCCAGACTTCTTCCTTTAAAGGACCTTTCTGAAGTTTAAATTAAACTGGAGATAAAGAACAAATGCAGGGAAGGTGTGATACACCAACAGATCCTAAATGGACCATTAAAGGAATGGAAGGATGGATGAATGAATGAATGAATGAATGAATGAATGAATGAATGAATGAATGAATGAATGAATGAATGAATGAATGAATGAATGAATGAATGATGGATGGATGGACGGGGTGACAGACGGACCGGTGGAAGAAATAATTCTCTGAAAAATTCTACAAAGCTTAAAAATCTGGAAATTAAATTTTTCCATTCTATTTTTTCTGTTCTAATCTTCTCCTGGATGAGAAAGTTTGCAAACTTTTCCAGGCTATGAAGGAATAATTCAGAACAGGAGTGTACAATGTGCATACTAAAGACTATTTTCAAGCCTCAGCACGGGCCAGCTGGATCGGCTGCACTTCCAGATAGAATAAACTTTAGTCAAACATCACAGGTCATGGGATACTTTCAGTACAAATGAGGATATTGATCAGTTAAAATAATCCTAGGATTGGCAATGTTTACTTTTCTTCGTGAACAATCAAAATAAACACGTAATCCTGAGGAAAGACTTTACAGAAGAGTACGTGGACATCATGCTTCCCCCCAGAATGGGGTCTCTCTCAAGTTCAGTGTGGAGGCAGAGGAGTGAATACTTTTGGCATATAGAGTACATCTTCATATTTGTGTTTTCACTCACCACAGGAATGAGTTCAGACTGGATTGTGATCATTTCCTGTCTTCTCCCCTGTTTCCTGGCTTTGTGTCTTAATTAATGGAAGTAAATGGCATCTCTTGTTCAGTGCTGAGCATCTCTTGCAGAAATCACTAGTATGTTGGTGTTTCTCCATGTTGGGGCTCGTTTGCCAAGATCAGAGGCAGGCACCCCCTGGGGATGTGTGAAGTATATTCCCATCATGCATCTTTCCATGCCTGGGCAGCCCACGCCCACTCATCAGCCCCACATTAGTGCTCTCTCTCTCTCTCTTTCTGCTCTTTTCTTCTCGCTGCGTCCGTGTCTGTGTGCGTTTTCCTCTGCCTCCCTGTAATCTCTCTGGTTATGTTTGACCTTTTTGCCGCTCTGCACCGGCTAATGACGGTACAGGGATAGCAGGTGTGCCGCATTAGCCGACCATCGCCGTGGCGGAACAAATTAGAGGTCCACCGACACCGAGGGGCCGACCTTTCGCCGCCGATGCTCGCCGTTAGTGGCCACTGAAAGAAAAAAAAAAACAAACACACCCACAGATGCCCACACAGACTCTGTGAAAACACCGGCAGAGATGTGAAAAATGCTGGAAACACTCGGTCTCTCTGAGCTGTCAGGTGTGGGCAATTTGGGTAAAATAACACAGGCCTGCCACATAATCTTCTCACCTGGGAAAATGGGGAAAGGAGGGCAGAAGGGAATGTGGAGGCGAGATGGATAATCGTTCTTTGTTTGAACAGAAACTCCACTCTCATGATTGCACTTTACTTTAACCTGGCACTGGATCTGCAGAGTGAAGGAGATCAACAGCGAAGCGCCTTCCCCCTCTGACTTAGCAGAGCTGAATCCTCTCAGGCCTTCCTTCAGAAGAAAAAAAAACAGAAATAAAAATCAAAGGGGGGGACGCAGACTTAGTTTGGACCCCTGCTGCTAGTGGAGGATGAGTGCGCATGTGAGCTGGATGGTTTGCATAAATGCAGATCTGGCGTTTGAAGTCTCAGCACCTGGAGACAAACCGAAAGTAAAAACGGCGTGTGATCTTAGCAGCCGAAAAACCCAGAGCCTCTTCAAACAACAACAGCTGAACAGAGATCGGAATCATACATCTGAGTCGTGACGTTCATAATTGCAAGTCAGCAGCTCTTTGCTGCAAAATCCAGGCCCACGGTTTGGAAAACATAATAAAACATTAATCAAACATTGGTTTACATCTTAATAGTACAAGATATTTTCTTGGACAGCCTGCTTGGTCAGTTTGCTCTCAACACCATCATCATGGTGTTTATAGACATCAGGACATAATGAATAGTTTGTTCTTCAGCAGAGAGCGTCTCTAAAGATTCAACAGATTCAGCACAATTATTGCATCACTGCATCTACCAGCACTTTAAAGGAAAAGTCACTGCCAGACGAAGCCAATCAACTGCATTGCTCACCCGGTCATCAACCGGGTGTGGAGGCAGAGGAGTGTGGAGGCACGGGGTGACTGGATCTGACAAGCAGGAGAAGTTTGCTGCAACATCTCCAAGATGGAAAGACATCAACTATGACCTTCATGAACATGTAGACTTCATAAATCAGTTGCCAATGTTCCCAGGAGGGAACATCTGAGCACTTTCACCCCAACATTCAGCGAAATGAAAGAGCCCAAAACAACCCTTTGGTGTTTGAAAGGGTTGAAGAGGAAACCATTGATCAAGGTTTCTGGATCAATGTCCTTCGGATAGATAGCAACAAAGTAGAGATGTTCCACTCTAATGCACAGCGGCATGTTTGATGGAAACCAACTGCAACACTTTGGCAGAAACAGCTGGTACAGCTGCTGGACATAGCAGTTGAGGAGTGATGAGTTGGGCTGTTTTTGGACCTTGTCATCATTAATTTGACAGTAAAGTAAGTATAATGATGTCTCCTTTTGGCCAACATGAGGTCATCTGTTTGAAGTTTGGACAGATGACCTCAGATGCAGGGCGATAAGTCCAGACACAGCAGCAGAATAAACCAAAACTCAGAGATTCCCTCCTAACAATGTGAGCTATTCGAAGAGAAAATGAATAGTGAGAGTTATGTTTGATGGGCATGGTTTTACAAGCTGTTGTGTAAACCACGGAGGTGTGAGGCGGTTGTATGTGACGTGAAGCTGGCAGGAGATTCTGCAACGCTAACGTCTGACAGTAGAAAGAGTAAACCCAGTGGACGGATGTGTGAGCATCACAACTGATGGGGGAAAGAAACCATCCAGCGCAGAAAATGTACCATCTAGTGAGACGTTAAACATCAATTGTAGCCCTCAAGTGGCCCTGAGGGACGAGCTGAAATGGGACGGGGAAAATTAAACACACTCTTGATGGGAGGGAAATTGCCCCCTGCCTGCCAGCGTTGCAACCTTCGCAAATGAGCACCTTCAGCTGAGGGGACGAATGGGCCGACCTGGAAATCTGTTTCCAACCACTTCCCTCTTTGTCAGCCGTTGGCCAAAGTGCAGCTCTGTTGTCTGTCATCGGACCAGCTTCTATTACTGTCATTACCCCAATCGGGCCCCTAGTGCAAATGTGTTTGTCCGTGTACACAAGCCCCTGGGTGAATGGCATCCAATCTACATGGTAGTTTGGATGCTTTGGAGGAAAATAGCAGCCTGCCTTTCTGCCGCTAATCAGAGATCTCTGATTGATCTCTGCTGACTGACACGCTGGGAAGCGCCTCTTGGACGTGAAGACATGTGTTAGACCCCCGTTAAACACTCCAATGGACGCCTCTGAATCCAAACTAGTTGAGAGTTTGAAGATGAAAGGCAAAAAGACAGACTTAAGTGGAGTCTTTTGCCTCTTTGTCTTCCTTATCTTCTCACCACTTCAGGTTCAAATGGGGAAGCTCAGAGCAAAGGCTGTAGTGGTCCGCCCAAGGCTTCCTCCTCCTCTCCATCTCTGAGATGCTAGCTTTTACTATTTTTCTAGATAAATCCCTCAGGACTCCAGGGTTTTCCAGGCAGGCCACTGCTCTCTTCCACACATTAAGTCTCTCTTGTGTGGAGCAGGGAGCGAGGTGGGGGCATGGGGAGGAAAGAGAAATTTTTCATCCAAGCAGGCTTCAGGAAGCAGCGGTCTGCCCATGGATCAGATGAGACACCTCTATGTTTTGGCCTTTTATGCCCAGTTACAGGTTTACATGCAAATACAGTCCGATCTATCCCGTTATTCCGCTAAAGCCCAACCACAAACCATATATCATCTTACTGCCCCTCACATCTAGCTGGGGGAAGGAAAATATCAGATCTGGGCAAATGGTACCTCAAAGCCTACCAGCCAGAAGAAGAGATTCCCCCTTATTACATGACTAAACAAACTTAATTGCTGTTAAAATAAACCCAAAGTGATTTCATAGTTTCCTCCGACTCCTGCTCCCTCCAACCTGCTTTTTAGCCATCTTTGACACCATTGCTTCAGCTCCTGTACTCAAGTCTTGCTGATTTTTTATTTTTTTTTCCAGCAAGCGCAGCTGCATTTCAGTCCAGCAGGGCCAACAGATGCTCCAAATAAATCAGCTCCACACTTACTCTGGCATGAATTATGAAGAGAGACACGAATGCCAAGGAAAACACAAGGAGTCCAAGGAAATATTGGTGAATATAAATGTTGTGTGTACAGAACAAGCTTAACAGTCTCGTGGAACCTGGAAGTTCAGACATTCCAACTTTGTTGTCATTCGAGAACACAGAGTGGAAATAAAATAATCTGTAGTTGATATTCCAAAAGGTTTTCTACTCATCCAGAGCTGAGAGAAGAGACGTAGATTGAAACAGATACTGATCTTTTTTCTTTTTTTTTTTATTCACGTAATAGACTCAGTCTTGCTAAATCTTTCTGAAGCTGGAACCGTTTCAAGGGTCACCCTTTCCTGGGCGACAATGGAGACGATCAAGGCAGGAATGTGAATTGGGTTGTGATGAAAAGAAAATTCCAACCTTTCGTACCAAGTCAGTCCAGTGTTAAAAACTCAAATCTTCGCTGCATCTGATCAAACCACGTGATACAGGTTAAAGTTCCAGTTTAAAACTCCACTTGGTGATGTTAGAGATGGTAGGACCGAAGATAATTTTCCTCGTATCGTAGGAACCTAACTTGGTGAATCAAAACGATCAGCTTTGACTGCAACTTCTGTGAACTTTGGAGGTTTTCTTGAACCTTCTTCCCACTTGTTTCAACAACAAATCTCTCATTTTATTTGTTGATCTAATTCAAGAAGGCCTACTGATGCATGTCATGATATACATATAATGAATACTTATGCTACAATTTGAGATATTTCACTCAAATGTTAACTACATTGCCATGTAGTTAGTCCCAACTAACCTAAGGTATAATAATAAGAAGTAGATGGCATCACCTAAAAAACTGCTGATTCATGTTCAGAGAAGATAAATTGGTCTCTTCATGTTCTCCTCAGCAAACAAACCTTGTTCCACACTGATTTTTAATACTGATATCAAACCACAGAGAAGCTCCACATAAGCATTTGTTAATATTGTCCAAGGAATTCTCTGCGAAACAAAGCTCAGCTAGCAATTTGAAATGAAAAGCCATGATTTGTTTGCGCCACGCTGCATCACACCTGATTGTGTGTAGAAGACACGGCTAATGAGCCATTACAGATGAAGGGGAAACCCAATCGATTGCACGCCGTCGCCGGACAATGCTGATCAATTCTACTCTGACTGCATTTCCCCCTCATTAGCTCCTGAGGTGCGTGTGTGTGTGGCTGATGAGGTGGTGGAAGTGTGTGTTTTGGGTAAACACGCTCAGGTGGCTGCGTGGGCCCACGCCATGTTTCTGCTGTGCGCTAGCAGGCATGGGGGCCCTGATTACTCTTATTAACACGGAGGGTGTCAGGCACCGGTCCAAATGGCACCGCGGTGACTGTGAGCTCAAACACACACACCAACACACACCACTGCACAGGCTGTTTGAGCTGAGGGCCTGAGCCAACAGTCCCAGCTGAACCCTGCCATCAGGCCCAGGAGGAGATCTTTGTAGCGAACGGTTGGAGTTTTAACCATTAATATGTTGCCTCATTGCATTGCCTAAAGAAGCTGGGAAACCACCTGCTCTTTGCCAAGCCTCACCCAGCAATATTTCAGTTGGAGGACCAAGAAAGACAACAGTTTTCACTTCTTTAGAGGGCCTGGGCCGCCTTTCATCCCTCATTCACCACCTGTGGCTCAGTCCTCTGAAACAAGCCAGTCAAAGGTTTCTGCTGCTAACTTTGGCAGCTCACTTCTACCGGGCGGAAACCCAGGCATCCTTTCCTTCCTTACTGGGAAGCTGCTATCTTCTATATATTTTCATCTGCCCTGATGTTGAATCTCATTCAGATATAATAATTCAGTATAAATCAATTTCCCAAACCCAGACGGAACCAATGCAATAGCAAGAGAAAAGAACTGGTCTCTTGATCAGCTGAGCAATTCAGGAGTTTCTTCATTGAACGTCCAAGATGTTGAAGTCTTAATTTTTGCTATGTACCTGGAGAACTGAACATTATCACCAAAGTGTTATTGGACTGCTGGTAAAAGATGAGCGTCCACTCTCAAGTCTCCTGCAACGTCTAACGGGTTCCAGGACTTCCTGAATGGTTAAAAACAATTGACCTTCCTGTAGATGAATTTTGTATTGCGAAACATCTTGAGATTAGCGCCAACGTTTGGATTATTTAAGAACAGAGTTCCAGGAGAGACACTGGAACACCCCAGCAGTGTGTTTATCTGACAGATTGAAGAGGAAGAGCCCAGATGTCCCAGATGTTGGGTGGAGCTCGACGAAGTTGCCGTTCGCAGATGCACATGTGAGGAAGTGGATGTAAAGACGCTCCTCCATGTTGGTTCCACAGTGTCTGTATCAGAAGAGCCCAGCTCCCCTACTGCAGCATGATTGGCTTCCACAGAACTTATTAAACATAATTGCAAACTAATTAGTACAGCGATGGCTTGGCACCTCCGTCTAGTGCCAGACACTTGATGTGGGTTTACAACATGCATTCAAATTTTACACTAATTACCAATCCCTGATTAATTCATGACCGGGGAGTGCTTTATAATAGTTATTAATAGGGCTGTATAGATTAGATTAGGAATTAATTTCAAAATAAAAATCCGGCATTACATGCATGGAGAAAGCCATGTGTTTGGGAGCAACCTGATGTATGCGTGGTGTCACAACGCATTGGCAAAGCGCTTTGATTTAACAATCAGGTCTGCTTTTGTGTATGAAATCACTTGATCTAATGAGGTTCCCGCTTCAACCTGCTTGTCTAATGAGTGTTTGGATCTGGCTGCGCCCACGTAGCACTGGCTAATAACGCAATGAAAGATTTAAAACCCAATCTTCGCAGCTCAGTTTGCGCCGGACCTTGTAATTACGAAGGAGGGCGAGTTCAGGACAGGTTTTACCCAATCTGCGGCATTGTCATCATCGTTCTCCCTCCGCCCTACTGGACGGTGACCTGCCAGGTCCTCACTGTCATCTCTGAGGGATTAATCTTGGCCCACGCTTCTCCTGCTACTAATGGTCACAGCATGGACCTCACAATGCCACCCTAATTTCCTCTAATTGAATGGTCGTTAGCAGCCACGGGCCTTGGCACTAAAACACGCGTGGGTGTGCGGTGATATGTCTCTCGCTACACGTTCGCCTCCACGTGCATTTGTTCCGCATCAAATGGCCTGGCACCGCTCGGGTGACGACGGCAGAGAGGGGAGGGGTGAAGGGCACCGGTGGCACAGGGAGATCATTAATTCGTCCTGCCTCTCTGCACGGCTTATTTTGATGTTTTTGTAATGAGCGCCTGCTAGGGAGGGTAAACAGCCAGACTTGTCGCGGCCCCTTTGATGTCAAATGATGTGAGAGGCGACGAGGGTAGGAAGAGACGCAGAAGGAGCGAGTCTGAGGGAAAAGGAGTGGATGCTGAGAGGCCCACGAGGAGCGGCAGAGATGAGGAGAAACGGCTCCCGGGTCGAGTGGCTGCTGGTGATATCCTGTCACACGTTCAGGAAGTTCCAAAGAGAGAAAGATTGTGCTTCACGGCGGTGTGCGCTTTGGCTTCCTGCCTGTTCAAACAAGAGGAAAATCAACATCGACGTCTCTCGGATTTTACATAAACAGGGATTTAGTCAAATTTGGCCACTGTCATAAGCTGAAGGTTCTGAGGGCACAGACACAACGTTGTTTAAAAAATATCCTACAAGTTTTAAGCAACGACAAGAAAATGCAACATGTTTAGAAAGTAAGACATTCATTAGAGATACAAGAGGGCTTAGGCTCTTAGACATGTTCCTATTTCCAGTGAGAAATCCTGAAAGTTTAAAAAAACTTTGAATTTGGGATCCACAGAGGCAACCAAGAGCAAATGTATCCCCAAAGCAAAATCCAGTTTTTTTCCTCAGTAGTTTGAAAAACCAATCCTTGTTCTTTAGTCTTTTGAATTTGGACAGTCTCCATTCATGACCATGGTTTAGCAAAATGTTGCTTGGTTTGGTTGGTAGGTACACAGGTTGTTGGTTGGTTGTCTTGTTTGGTGGTTTGGATGGTTGGTTGTTGGGTGTTTTTAGATGATTTGTTTGGTTTGTTTGGTCAGTTGTATGGGTAAATATCTTAGCAGTTTGAATCATTGGTTTATTGCTAATTTTGTGGTTGAGATGATTGGTTGGCCGGGGTTGGGGGTCTTCTACTGCATCGTTCTAGATAGACCAAGTGAATTTTCTGAACAATATCATAAACAAGATTTTGTTGTCTAGATGATGTTCTAGCTGAAGTTAGCTAAACCAAAATGTTGTACTTCATCAATGTTCTAACGCTTTGTCAAAACCTTTTCAGCTTCCATACCTCAGCTCTTTTCTTTGTCCAGTCGGACCATTGCGTGACCATTTCCTTTCCGTCTCCACCCTCGTTGTCCTCCCACCCGCCAGCTGGAGCCACATCGTCCCCCAGCGTGGAGCCCAGGACCTCCTCAGTGTGACATCCTGACAGTTTCCTCTAATGCTGCAAATAAAAGGTCCTTTCTGAATGATGAGCTGTTATTATGTAAATAGCTTCTGACTACTGCTGCCTCAGACTTCTGCAGTCCGCTGGACGGAGGCTACTGTGGCGACGGGAATCATTTCCATGATTGCAGGCAGCTCTGGAAATGGGGGTTCGGGGGGAGGGGAAGTGACCAGAGGTTATGCTGCATGAGTAGATCTGTTTATTGCATGGTAAATGACCCCAATACGGAAAACATAGCTTGCTTCTCTTTTCTTGTCATGACGGAGTGACTTTGGTGAGTTTACTGGAGATGAAAAGCAGCTCAAGGTGAAGAAGTTGTTGATGTTTTAGAGATGAAATGCAAACGTTGCTCTTCTATATCCTGGATTTAGGAGCAAACTTTTATTTTTAATATGATTTTTTTTTTATTGTATAACCCATGTTAGCTTGGGTTAGCATTTTCTGGACTTGTTACCACCAGAAAGACAGTGTGTCCCCCAGATTGTCTCTGATGGACACAATGGACACCTAGTATCCCAAGCAGTCAGATATGCTGGGAAACCATATTAGCAGATTGTCACTACTATAACCTTCCTTTCTTTGATTTCTTGTCTTTATATAAAACAAGCCATACATCAACACCAATGGTTAAATTAGGGTTTCGTTTTAGTTTAGTTTTTTTTAACATTTAAGCTGTGGTTGAACATAAATTTACTAGAGTAATAATTCATCTATCATCTGTCTGTCTGTGTAGTTGCCTCAATACAGTTGATCTAGGTTAACTAGCACTTGATCCCTGATTCCTTCCCCTTCCAGTTGTTTTTTCCCCTGATTGTTTCTCTTCCTTCGTTTTCTTTGACCTTTTATTTGAGATTGGAGGAAAGAATTTTAGCCGCAACACTTTTTTTCTCCTGCAAGCGCTCCAAGTTTGTTTCCTGAGACTCAAACGTAATGTGGGAGAATGTTGTTTTTTTTGCCTCATTCCTGTGGGCTGAAAGCAGCTTTTAATTGATTTTCTGTAAATAAAATCTATGCTGCCCTTCAGCACCTTGTTTGTGAGCTTATTGGGAGCGAGTTATGTGTGTGTGTGTGTGTGTGTGTGTGCACATGTGTGTGTAGGCCTGTGTGGTTGCCATGACTCACTCTGGCTGCCACCCTGACCTCCACGCTGCCCACACACAGCCACACTGAGACGCGAGTCCGACACTGGCTTTGCATTTTCCCATCAGCCGACCTCTGACCCCTGCCGGCAGCCTCTCCTGCACGAAGCTGAGCCGCATTAACCTGGACCTCCTTTGTTTCCAAATCATCTGTCCAAATACAGTGGACGGCGAGTCGCCACAAACACAGAGGGTGGATGGGTAATAATACATGCAGGCTCACTTGCTGCTGCACTGCACACCTTCACAGGCAGATCAGAGGGGTGGGGGTAGGGGGGTGATGATCACAAGGAGGAGGAGGAGGAAGAGGAGGAGGAGGAGTGGTTAGAGCTGAATAGAAGGAAGCAATGCAGCAAGGGGAAGAAATGTTGCCGTGCGCGCCGTGTGTTCATATTCCTCACTTCATTGGGTCTGGTTATTACCCAGAGCGTGCGGCCATGTTTGATTCATCCAGGTGCACCGCGGCAAATTACCCAGAGTGCTGCACGCATCGACAGGGAACAAAATGTTAATGATGTTTGCTCCGGCTAAGAAATGCAGTGACCAGGTCAGTCCGGGTGGTGCTTTCATTTACCTCCCAATCTTCCTTCCATGGAGAGATGTATGTGTTCGTTGCCTTCATTAGAAAAATTCATACCTATGGATTTTGCGAAATTTTGAGAAGACAATGTTGCCGTTTGTCAGTGCTCTGTACAGTGCCAACTGTAACAATTTTTAGGAACGTTTCAAAAGAATACAAGATAGTGACTAGTGGTGAGCTCTCTGTTGCTAATGGTGGAGCTAATTTTTAGCTAGGCTGTTTTGCTAACTTTAGAAAAAACATTTAGTGCTCTTTTCTACCTCTAAATTAATTTTTCCAGTGAAATTCTAAATTACTACTTTATTCTATAAACTTTAAGTTAAAGTTCCACATCTGTGTCGAAGCTTTGGTTCTTACCTTTTATATTAATGCTCTTATTTTGAAGGGGGTGAAGGCTGTTTACACAGCAGTTTTGTTTTCTCCTGTTCTCTCTATTCTTCCACCAATAACGTTTTTTAAAACAGGAGCTAAATAAGACGCGGACAGTAGAGAACCAGACATAAACTTAAATACAATATCTAAGGGCATTATTGAACATGTAAATTATGTTTGAGGGTTGAAGTCTTCCAAGGGCAGAAAGAATTTTGACGTTAGCTATATAGCATTAGCATCCGCTAAATAGCTTGTTGATGTAGTTGTTTAGTGTTAGTAGAACTAGCGTACGTCTTTGCTTTTACTGTAAGTCTGCGTACATAGAAATAATACATTCTACACATACAGAACATGAACCACACACAGAGCCATGAGGGACACCAGGGCTCCACAGAGAGGAAACGGAATGTGAAATGTACAAATATAACCGATGGGACAAAAACATTTCATAGGGAAAAACTTTTTTGTTTTAACAAAATGACACAAAGTAGTAAATTAGAAAAACCGTGCAGCATCATTTGAGAACCGTTGCCAACTTCTTATTTATGTCTTCGCCAGGTTTCGGGACACAAACCCTGAAAGTTGCTCCAGGTGATCTGTGTGCTACTGGTGGCGTTTTAAAAGTTCACGCAATCAGGTCTGAATCCATGTGGAAGGGTTAGGTGGTAATTTGTGGTGCTGTGACTGTTGATTAATGCAATAACACTTTAGTCGGTGTGCTGTGCATCAATGGGGCCCTTGTGACAGATTACATTATGCAGCAGGTCTTTTTTTTTTCCATTTCTTTCTTTTTTTGGGCTGTGTACAACATCTGATTTTAAAACTAGAAAGCGAGGAAGAACCTCAGGAAAACAACAAACAAGTCGGTGCGGTCACGCCTCCGCGTGCTCATCCTTCACACACTCGTCACTCTGAATACCGGGGCAGCAACACACACAAACACACACCAACACACGCCATGTGACTCTCCAAGCCAGACTTGTATTTATGAAGCTGCCCGCCTGCCTATCTCCTCCCCAGCCTGGGCGAATGATTTTCTATGAGTGCTGTAACTATCATGTCACACCATGTTGTCATTATAGTGATTGCCGACGGCCCTGATAACCTCCCTGCGGTGATTTGTACCATTGAGGAGTAGTTTCTGGGTTCCCCCCCTCCTCTCTCTCTCCGTCTCTTTCCTCTCATCTTGATTGCAGCATCTCCCATCAGCAGCCTCGCCTTGTTTGTAGTCGCGCTGAAAGAGATCTCTCCTCCGCGTGCAACATTTCATCTCCCGTCTGACGGGGGAGACGCGCCTCCATCGCACTCCTCCTATTTCTCCCCTCACTTTCCCTCGATCCCTCCTTCTCTGCCGCCCGTTTTTCACTCCTGAGAAGGCATCAGCCGTCTCCTGGCATGAGCGCTGTTTACCGCTCTCCTTTGATGGAGGGAATTATCTGTTCTCTCTCTGTCTCTCCGTCGCTTTGTTTTCTCTCCCCTTCTCTTTCACATAACTTGTCATTTGTTGCCCATTGTCTCGGTGGTATTTAGTGGCTGGGAGATTAGGCAGCTGTGAATGGACTGCAGCTGTCTGCGCTGGATTAGGGGAGTTTAATCAAAGTATTTTCTAATGCGCCTCGTAATGATGATCCATAGGGACGAAGGCTCTTTAACAGATAATGATAGCTCGACTGGCTGCTGGAGATCACTCGCTTGGAAGAACCACAGTCACCGACTTATTGTTGCCTTATATAGGCCCCGGCTTTGCTCGAGCAACACCAGCCTCTCAGGAATAAACCACACAAGCTTTAGATTCTCCAAGCTCTAAACGCTTGGCATTTTGTGAATTTTATGGTAAAAATGTCACATTAGATGCTCTGACAGTTTTTTTTTTTTGTTTTTTTCCTATGTGTGAGTGCGATAACAGTAAAAACAGGTGTTGATTGGCTCCTTTCAGTTACATCTCTGGTGTTAATGATATGCCTCCTTCTCTTGACACAAGCTCTCTATTGTTTGTTTGCGAAGCTCTTGCCTGGACGCGGGTTTCCTCGTCGTCGGCTTTGTGTCGGTTACAAACGAGCACACAGGGGGCCGGAATCAAAGGAGCTGAGAGGAGCTTCACCCGAAAAAGTTTCTTGGAAGGATTCGGCGTTGAACGATAGAGTTCAGAAGGCCGTCGACCTTGTTGTTGCATCAACGCCAAGATGGAACGACGATTGAAATACCGTATTAGTTCTTGTCCATCTATCTGGCGGTGAACAGAGTGATCAAGCCTTGAAAAGCAGCATCTTGGCTCTATTCAAAGGCAGGAAGACGTAAGTAATCACCTGAATAAGTCAGGTAGATAGGTACCATACATATTCAACGCAAGATACAATGCCAAGATTAGAAGACGGCAATGACTTTAAGAAAGCAATAAGGGAGTTTTAAAATGATCTTTTGTGCTTCATTCTAGATTAATTGTGAGCTTTCACAATGGAAAAAACTTTCAGTCGTTGATCTTCCTGTGTGTAGAACTGCAAATATGTGAGAGAAAACCCCCAAAAGTCTCACTTCAAACTCCTCAGGAACCAGTTAGCATGTTTAGGGTTAAAGTTAATGGCTACATAATTTGACTGTTTTTGTGGAAAGCATTTCCCTTCTCAAAGGTCTTACAGCGTTGCGCCTCACTGAGCCACCAGGATAAGGTGTGACGCTACATAATGCATAGATGCAACTACGGAGAAAACCTGTCAGCACAAACACCTTGTACCAAATATCTAGAAGTGGTGGATGTGTGATGACTTAAGGTCGTTTTGCAGCCACAGAATCTATTCACAATGCAGTTGTGGAGTTATCAGAGTCCCAAAGGTCTGGTCCAGTTCAGACCTGTTCATACCTCCAGGGAGATGTGTAGACCACAACACTGCCACCCCTCCTCAAGGTGCCGCTCTGGGTGATTGCCCATGTCGGCCATATCACAGAACTGCTCCTAGTGGTGAGTTGGAGAGTGCGTTGCAAAAAGCCACAAATATGACTGACAGCTGTATGAGAGGCAGCATCTATTAAAGATATTATATAATAATAAATTATTATTTTATGGGTTTGTTCAATCAATTTGTTTTCAGTGTTTATTTGTTTTTGTTAAAAATAAAAAAAACGGATTAAAATGTTATACAAAAGTAAGAATGTCTGTTTTCGTAACAGAACAAATACATAAAATGAAGGGAGTATATGTTAGGCTAAGTTTGCTATTCTTTGTTCCTTAATCTCCTTCTTTTGTTAGATCAGTCTTGCTCTATTTTTAGTCCTTCTTTTTGATTCTAGTTTATTTCTTGTCTCTAGTTACTCTTTGTTACTCTAGTGTAATTATGTTTCTTAGGTCTAATTATTCTTCCATAGTAGATATTGACCCAATCAGCTCAGGTCCATTGTTCCACATCCTCTTTCCCAGTATTTAAGCACTTCTGTTGCTGACACTATTTGCTGGTTCCTCCTGTCATACCCAGTTGCATCCTTTATATATCCTGTTGGATTTTGGTTTTGGACTCCTTGTTTTTGTTTGACCCTGGTTCCTTGTGTTCCCTGTGGTTTCTTGGAAGTTTTCCATAATATTTTTTTTCATTGAAACGTTCCACATGATCCATACTCCCAGCTCCTGTCTGCGTTTTTGTCCATACACCAACTCACACGCGTCATAACAGTATAATATTATATTATATTATTTATAGGGAACATTGAATGCAAAAGAATTTTTCATAAACTTATGTCCATATGTGGGGCTGCAGATGACGATACCAAATCGAAGTCACAGAGGGATGGTTTTTTCAGACCTGGAAAACCCAGAACGGATCAATATCCCTAGTGTTTTTTGGATCAGGATCTGGCCAACCTGCAGGCACCGAGTAGGTGGCCAGGAGTCCAGAAACAGGTGGCCCGTGGGCTGGATGTGGCCGCCGTTTGAGGGCCACTGTTTTAGACCTTTAGTATTAATCATGATGTCCAAAAATGGGATTTATTTTGTTTATGTGTGCTTTGTCATTTTTCTTGTAAAGAAGCATGTCCTGTTGCTGTGTGACCCAATACTGACTAACCATCCATTGTCCGTACCGGCTTACGCTTGAAGGAGCCTAGTTCCTATCCCCTGGGGTCATTGGATGAGAGGCGGGGTCCAACCTAGGACCAGTCTGTCCCCTGCAAGGCAAACCAAGAACATATTTTCTAAAAGCCCTCCTCTAAGACATGAGAGAGAGTAAAAGAGAGATGTTCGTTCTCCATAGCCAGAGAAAAGGAAGCGGAGATGAAGGAACGGTGTCTCTCGGTAGCTGCCTCCTCCTTCACGCATGGAGGCCCCATGCTGGTTGAGACAGATGCTGGGGGAATCAGCAAAGCATGTTGCTACTGTGGCTTGTTTCTCAATCAGAGGCTTAACTCAGCACCTAACACACACACACACACACACACATGCCTAGCCTCTTGGCACAAAGATGGAAGCGGCACACAGACGAGTACGCGTCTTCCCCATAATATCCGTTGAGATGTGAGATCACAAACGCTGAAGCTCCACCTGTTTCTGTGCCATAACAGGTGCCTGTGATAATTATTGCACCTCTCTCTGATGAGCCAGGCTCACACTGCACCGTATGCAAGTTTAGTATCGAGAAAATGTCATTAAACTATTACTTTGTGTAATTACTGTATTAGATTTCTGTCTGATCCCCAAATCTGGGCCCTACTATATTTCCCCCGTCTTCTGCCATTTTACCCTGGATTTTACAGATTCCTGACGTTAATGGGTCAAACTGGCCGTGCTGGTCATTTCTACCAGTTACCTTATGTTAACCACTACCTACAGGACATCTCAGCTCAGTCATCATTAGTGGAGGAACTGCTCCAGTCTTTCACGATGGAAACAGAACTTCAGCTGTCTGTTTGCTCTTGAGGTCAAGCTCTACTAATCATAAGTTACGTAAGTCGTTCGGGTTTTTTTCCAACAACATCCAAGAAGTTTTTTCTTCACTCCTACATATCTGTTTTTTTCTTGTGTCAGTGTTGGATGGGCAAAGGGGAAATTAACGCAGAGAATCCGCTGCAGAACAACTCAAAATCACTTTTTTCCTCGCTCTCTGCGTCGGCTACGCTACATACAGACTCGTTGCCGTAACAACTGACAACAACGCCACTGTATGTTTCAGGATTCAACGCCAGAAACCACTCAAGCATTTCCCACACAAATAACAGAACATTCAGTCCATAATAGTATGTTTTTAGGCTTACTTTGCGATTATTAATAAGTGCTCGCTATAGTAGATTAGCTGTTGTTGCTGTTAGCTCATCTAACAGCAGGCTGATAGCTACTTTAACCACCTGCTCTACTGATGATCTGTCAGAGTTGGTGTGAGGGTCACCTTATTTGTATTTAACTGAACCGAAACACACAGAGTTCCACGTCACATCTACATGTTACGGCGGTCAAAATCAAGCTAGCATAACTGAACTACTTCCTTCTCCCTCGCTATTTTTTTCCTTAAAGAAACCTTTTTCCTGACCTTGTTATCTAGTTGTGGTAATGTTGACAATTAGTAGTAAAGCACTGCTTCCCTTTTCCTTTTATTTAACAGGCATACTTTTAAGATTTAGTGTGTTATTTTGACAACTTGACAGCTAAAACAAATGGTCGTCTACGTCAGTCAGGAGCTTTTTGCACTTCCACGCGTGATGTCACTCTACGAGGTGTCCATAAATACTTGCTTTCGATAAGCCTCCGCAGCTAGCTACATTTTATCAATGAATATTTTATGAATGGTAACATTTAAGCTATCACTATGTAGCTACACTAGTTACTAAGTGAAATATGCTTTTTTTGTCAATATTATGAAGTAACAGGAGAAACACATCCAGATATGTTCCTTGGATCAGTTGTGTCTTTGACTACTTTGGTAAAAAATGTTGTATTTTGCATGCGAATGAGTTAGCTGAAGGTAGCTAGCTCTAGCTAAGTGTCTAGTTCAACTTGTTGGCACCTCAAATATCACCAAAGAAATCTTAAGGAAATTTTCAGTGCATATAAAAACTCTTCACTCCCTTCAATATTTCACTCTCCTATTCATTTTACAAAACAGTTATGATCAACAAAAGTTCTTTTTATATGTCAAAAAGATAAGTATCTAAATATTCACCCCAATTCCAGTAAGTGTTTAGTAGGTGCACCTTTGACTTCCAGGAAAGTCAAACTTAAACAAAATTCTCGTATTTAAGACATGGAAGATGCTGAAGGATCTCCCTTCTGCAGTGACGGCGCATGTCCTGCTGCGTGGTTTTGATGCGGTATGAACAGAAATAACCGGGGGCCACGGCCGTCCTCCTCCCTCCGACCTGCTGCTGTCCCCGCGTTCCTCACTGCGAATAAGAGCCAGACAAAGGGAGGCTCTGCGTTGGCGGACAGCCGCCCGCAGAAATATTCCCTCTCAGGGACTCGGCATCAGATGATGCTGCGACTGCTCCACCTCGCTCTCTCTATTGGGGGGAGTGTTTTATATACATTATCAGAGTGTGTGTGGAGTGTGACTCATTATTGGGCCTCCATCTCTCTCTCTCCCTGATGATGTCGTCATCCCGGTTTTCCGGATCATTCTCTGTCTCAGGTACTTTGTGAGACACACAGATGCTTGTAAAGGAAGAGGCGGCCGGGGGGGGAGGCGAGCCTTTGACATGACCCCCCACCCCCTTGTTCCCCTCACACCCCACTCACTGGGTGGTGAATGAGGGTCAGCTGCAGCTGGGCCCCCGGGGGCCTCCCCGCGGAGCCGTTTAATGAATGTCATTTTCTCGCATTAAGCGGGCCGATTGTGGGGGTAATGGCTCCCAACAATAACATTTAACCAAGTCGACCGGGTTCTGCCGGGTTCTGGCGGCTCATTGATTGATTCCAATCAGAGGCGCGAAGCGCACCGCGACCTCACAACTCCACACTGGAGACAACCTGAGGACAGCTCCATGGACGCAAGCCCCCACGGTGACCCCCGCCGCCCCGCAGGATGACCCCGGCTCTGCTGTGTGCTAACAAACATCCCCCCCTCTCTGTAACCCACAGTCAGCTAAAGAAGAGGTGAGCGGGTTAACGGCGCTCAGCTATTTAGATTTACTGTGAGATGAACAGTGGTGGTAGGGGAAGGGGGGGGCGCATGGTGTCGCCATGGAGATGAGCAGTAATGGCAGCGGTGTGTGTTCAAGGAGAGAGTGGCTAATTGTCTCCAGAGAAGAGTTCATTTTCTGACTGCAGGTTGATCTCCAACAGTGGGATCAGGAAGATGTAAAATATTCAGCTACATAAATGTGACACATCAATATCACATAACACGTCGACTCTGGCTGTAGATGAATCAGCCTACTTGATTCAGCTGCTGTCGGGTGTGCTTTTTTTTTTCCTTCCACAAAACCTTCCATGAACACGCATGGATGCAACAGCCTGTAAGCCACTAGCCTAATGCGTCACCTCCAAACCCTTGAATTGACTTTCCATCAATATTGTCTCAAAGTGACTGCTATCCCTGATGCTCTTTTCCACTTTTTTCCTTCCACTAAACTTTCTGGAATGATGACTGGCTCCAGATTCGCTAGTAAGCGCCAAGCTATGAGCACCATTTCCCAATGACACGTTTTCCTTCCACCGAACTTTCCACATGCTCAGATGCAGCATTCTGATTACAAGGCAGTGTTTATCCCGGCTTCTTCTAACACATTTTTTCCCCCCTCCACTCAACCTTTAAACCTCATTCTGCATTTTTTTTTAGCAGAAGACTCTGGAGAGAATTAAGAAAAATAAAAAAAATCTAATCTGCTTTCAGGAGAATTTTTCAGGTTGTTTCAGGTAAGTTTTATTCAAGCTTATCTTTTCTCGTGACGCTGTATGTGTGAGTTATGAAATGCAGATGAGTTGAAAACAGTTTCTCATTTGAAATGTTAGAGTTTGGATATCAGGATTTGGAGAAACGGTTCTTTGCTTTTGCTACTTTCTATTGTTAAATTTGTAGAGGTTTATGATAAAATTGTGACTTTGTTAGTTAGTAAACAGATTTATTGTTGCTTTATTTTAGTGCTTTTGTCGTTCTTGTTGCATTGTTTTCTATCTATTATCATTGTGTTATCACAATATTTTTTGTCACTTTTTATTAATCAAGCTCTTTTTGTCTCTCTATAAATACCAAATATTAGTTCTTTTTTTATCATTTATTTCTACAAGAATCCCATTTTTAGTACAATCCGCATGTATTCGGTCATTTCGTTTGGTAATCCCCGGGCCTTATTGAAAACAAAAGCCTCGTCGCATCATCTCCCATCCATCAAATCTGATTAACTCAAAAAAATTTGAGTTAATTTTTTTTTCTCTCGCTGCTTCGACGTCCACAAACAGAAGAAGTTCTGAAATCAGCAGAAACAAAAGGGGCCGCCCTCGCCCCTTTGTTTCGTTCGGAGATGATTATATTATCTTATCACGCCTGGAAGACTTGATGTGAGCCTAACGATTTCTACCAGCGCCCAATCTGCCGACGCTTAGCGGGATCTGGCTCCATTTCTCCCCCCCTCCGCATCTTTCTGCTGACTCGCCGCGCTCCGAGGACGGTAAGTAAATCTAATATAAAGCAGTTATTGATTTGCAGATCCTTAATCACTCTGATTCGGCCCAGTTTTCACTGACCCCCCACTGCAGCTATGAGTTCCCAGGGGGCAGTGCTCAGCGTCGGGATGGGAAGATACTTGGAGGCAAATGCAATTTTTTTTTTTCTGCAACTCCAAACAGATTTAAAAATCCCATCATCAATCATCTCATCACAAATATTTATACATGTGCAGATCAATAGTCTGCTGTTCTCCTCGCCTCGTTGGTGCGCTGCTAGAGCTCCATGCGCCGGTGAGCTGAGGTCGGTGCGTTCGCTCTGTGTCTTGTAGAGTTTGACCGAAAGGGAGAGTTTTGTTGACACACTTCCTGCCTGCAAAGGTTTGTTTTTACAAATTTGCGGATTCGGCCTCGGGCTTCAGGAATCGGTGGCAGAAATGCTTAAATGCACATGAGCCTTGAGCTCCCGAGTTTTTGTCAGGTTGGCTTAGTGGAAAACTTCTTGTAAACAGGACGTGGAAACGTGCGGCGCAGAAACAGAAAAGTTAGCTCCGTTTTTTTCCAACTTCCAGAGGGGAGGGTTTCTGTGATTCGCAAACTTTAAAAAACCCCTTCAGCAACTTTTCTTCACTTTCGACCTGGAATAAAAAAAAAAATGCTTACCAAGAAATCTAGGATGAATAATTTCCAGTACAGTCAGAACACAGGAGATGTTTTTTTATAAACCTGGATTCCAAATCTCTGCTGAATTTTTTAAGTTTCTCAAGAATTTCATCAAATGGATCCCGGAGTCAAAACATATCACAGCCTTAATGCCAGATGTAAAAAAGTGACATTTCTGAGAGCATAGTATGGAGGATAAAAGCAAACACATGAAATAAATTACAATAAAAAACAAATCTACTATTATAAGCATTTTAATAGTCACTTTTCTCTCACTTAGCTACATTTTTAAGCTAACTTTAGCTGCTTTTTGGATCAACCTATCCACCTTATAGGTTTATAGGATGGTGGTATTTGTAATTTTTTGTCATTTTTTCAAAATGGTCAACATTTGTTTTAATATTAAGCTGCGTTAAGCTAGCAGCTAGCTTAATACATTTAGCTATAAAGCTAGCTGTATTTTCGAGGTATTTGGCTAAGCTAAATTTCTTTCTTTTTTATGCTTTGATGATCATTTACTTATGGACATGTGAAAATGTTCTCACATGATTATTTGTTGCGATATTTGCAGTTATAATTAGACCAGGTTTGGGTGATTCTCTGAATTTGTAACATTTTGGGTCTTGGGTTACTAAAAATATACCACAAAAATTGTGTTTTTGAACACTGCATCTATTGAAGGACTTGAACCTCTAAGAAAATATGTCTCCCCACCTTATGCATGAAATCCCAAACATTAATACGAATTTCTTTGTCACTTAGGTCGCTTTAAATTCAACTCAATAATGGGACAATTTGATTCCCCTATGAGTATAACTCTATAACATAATTAAACTAATTCTTCCACTTCCTTTGAGATCACCTGTCCCTTGGTTAAAATAACTAACTGTAAATATATATTTTTTGATTGTGAATCATAATTAGACTGATAAGTAAAATTTGGCAACTTGATGTAAAAGCGCTTTTCATAAATCATGAAAATACACTTTAAAATAAATATTAAATCACGCTTTTTTAATATTTTTGAGTCATTCTTTAAACTTTGCAAATTGCCCAAAAAATATTAGTTGAATATATGCTTTTATTATATATATATACTATTATATATATATATATATATATATATATATATATATATATATATATATATATATATATATATATATAATCATAACAATGTATCGCGTAACCATGGTGAACACACTGGCTGGCTTAACAACAGTCCAACAATCAACCCTGTAACAAAACCACCGTTTCTGTAATGGGGGTTGAAGATTTTCACTAAAAGTAGCCCTAAGTCCACATCAGTCAACATATATTATGTCTTTGAAACATAATATATGTTTCAAAGACAATTCTTTACTTTTTCCCAAACAACAATAAATATAATTTACGTGCCTAGCGGTGTTGAAAGGTTGAGCTTGACGATGACGATGTTTGGGTAAAAAATAATCAAATATAGGCAAGAAACGCTCCTAACACTTAAATCTCTTTACAGTGTGAGCGGGAAAAGACTTAAGTGATGTCACTTCCAGGGTGCTGATGAAATTGGACTGAACCATTATTTATAAAACGGAGGGATTGGTATGTTATGGGGTTTAACAAAACTGGAGGGGCATGATTTAAAAGTGCTATTTTATAAATAATTCATGTATTTTTCTCATATTTCTTTTATTTAGGGTAAAGTATACCTAGAAATGTTTATGAATAGAAATAACTTGCAGTTACTGGCTATTTTTATTTGTTTTATATTCAGTGAAAACTTAACACCGGCCAGTGGGGACATGCTCATTTGGCTGACCTCTACACTTCAACAGCCCATCAAATTGTTCAAAGCATAATTTCTAAAAATATATTTGCATGTTATATTACCAAGGCACATGGATATTTCCATTTCTTGATTTTTCTCAAAAAATGTGGTTTGCATTACATGAAAATCTTTGAGATCAACCCGTGAGACACAAAATGCACCAAATTCAGAGAATGACCCGTTTAACTCGTGACTTCAGCCAGTTAAACATCCAGAAAAAGGAGCAACAACAAAACTCTCCTGGAAATCGCCAGATTATTTTCAGACTGGAAGACAATGATGATGAATGTTTTAATTCAAATTAAAACAAACCCGGTATGCCCTGTTTATTAGCTCATTTTACTTTATCAACACAAAAGGAGGAAAATCCGTGCTCTACATTTTGTCAGTGCTGCAGCCGTACTGGCTAGCAGTGGAGTTAGCGAGCTAAAGACGCTACCAGATGTAAGCATGGTATGTTTCTTTAGGACTGCCTCCTGGTTTATGACAAATGAAAGTCCAGCCATGATTATAGTTCCTCATTTTAGATGTAATAGTTGATATTCACGTTTTAATTTATATACCCTAGCAAAAAAAAAATTTAAAGCAATAGAAGTACCCATATAGAAATTGCTTCTCTGGAAGTAATCTTGAACTGTGGACTAAAAGTGAGTTAGCTGGTGTTAGCTAGCACACAATTTTTGCTTGGAGCAAAATGAAGAAATGCAATGTCTTATTTCTCTTGAGTTTTTCTTTTCTGTAATCAAGCAGCTCTTGTATTAGACAGAATGAAGTTGTATATTATGAAAAATAATCATATGTCTGGCACCTCAACTGAAATTGAATGATTTTATTGCAACAGATTTCAAATGGAATTAGGAATTAACCTTTTAGGAATTAAAATAGGCATATTTTGTTTATTATATTGATTAAGACACATGAACCACACAAGAAAAAAGAACTTTTTTTCCAAGGAGCGTTTCAAGAGTGAGACGGTGTCATTTTACCAGAGTTAAGTCAGAGGGGTAACGTTCTGAAGAGGAAGGTAAACCTCCAATACTTTTAGTCCTAATCTGGCTGGCTTATTCGGAGGAGTTGGGCAATAATCCAAAGCGCACCAGCAAGTAAAGCTCTGAAGGGTCAAAAATCCAAAACTGACAGTTTTCCACTTGCCTAGTCAAAGTTTTGCCTCAGTATTCCTGATGGTTGAAAACAGCCCAGCGTGGTTGACTTAAAATAATCCTGTAAAGAAGAGAGGGTCTAAGTTTTCCACAGTGACCTAGAAGAATTATCACCAGTTCGTGGCTCCATTGCCTTCAGCCAACCAGTTGATTAAGGGGGTTGATTATTTCCCTGATGGTTATGAAGAGATTATTTTTTATCTTTTCTCATCATTTTTTGCCTTTTTCTCTATTCAGGTTATGCTTGTCTGATATTCAGATATTATTGACGACGATCACTGGCGTTTCGTAAATAATCCATCTCTGCGGTCTTTCATAGAAACCTGTCTTCTCTGAGTCTAATCAGAGATTGAGATCTGATTTCTCTGACCTCCACAGACCGTAGCCTGGTGTCGGTGTGTGTTCTCCGTGATGTATTCTGTGTGGACGGAGTGACGCATGTACCCGACACGGAATCAGGAACCGAACGTGTCGCTGAGTAAACAACGCTAATTAAGAGAGACAGACGGATTGCCTCTTTGACCCCTGTCCCCTATCCTTGTTTGTTTGTTTTTATTCTTCATGCTAATTATATTTAATCCCTTTTCTGTCGCTGTGGACTCTGACCAGCGCCGGGCGTCTGCCGCAGCCAATCAGATGCAGCCATGATGCTTTCAGGAGGGAAGCAGGGCGATGGACTGGAGAACCGGGCTCAGATTGTGGATGTTTGTGTGAGTGTGTGTGTGTAGGGGCAGTGGAGCATCACGTTGGGTGGGGCCCCTGGCTGCCATTGTCTTGCAGTGCAGAAGTTAGCAGCGGGCCCCTCGGCCCCCCAATTGTTCTGCAGCCACTGAGGGAGAATGGAGCTGTCCACGTGCTAACACTTCCACACGCGAAGGTTCCTTCCATACACACACACACACACACACACACTTTTCATGTCCTATCTGTGACATGGGGAGTGGGTTCATTAATGGCTAATTAAAACAGGACTATTAATGAACGGCCAGCAGCAGACACCATACACCAACTTAGAGAGGATGAATTAACACATCCATAATGTGTCATAGAGTTGCAGCCTCTATGGGTGGGTGTGTGTGTGTGTGTGTGTGCGTGTGTGTGTGTGCGTGTGTGTGTGTGTGTGTGCAGCAGCTGCTTCCCGTCCAGAATGAATATATTACGCCCACAACTACAAAACCGCAACGCAACATTTCAACATGTTTTACTGTGACGGGAAGTGATGCGTCACAATAAGAGGTCACTCCAAAGAACGAACACAACACTCCATCCCCACGGCGATGCATGGCGGTGGCAGCATCCTGCTGTGGGGGTAGACCTGCCTTTAGCAGGTAGAAGGAAGATGGTGGACAGATAGATCGAGCCAAAGGTCAAGTCAAAGCAGAGAGTTAAAATATGGTTTATGATCACAGACACATTTATTAAAATTTTCTTCAGCAAATCCTGCAAAAACTGAAACATTCAGTGTGGGGTGGTGATGTAAAATCGGCACAATAAATGTGTTAGATAATGGATGGATGGTTGCAGCAATGGCTTTTGGCAATAAATGTCATAACGAGTGAAGGTGTGTGCAGATAATTTGTATAATGAATCAAGCGCAGAAATGACTTTCAAACTCCTGGGCAGGGAGGCGTAAAATTCATATCACGATATCTATTGGTAACGATAAATATCACGATATGTTCTTGCGTAAAACTTAGAAAAGAAACAAAAGAAAATCATCTTAACTGAGTGGAATGTATATATTTGTATGTGTTAAATCTTTTTTTACTTTGTTCTTGTGGATGTTATTTGTATGTAATGTTTGCAAATTTAGTTTTATGTTACAGTCTATCGTTGTCTAAACAATGAACACAAGTGATTAACTATTATGACCAAATACACTAAAACAAACGATAAAGAAATGATCAGAACGGAAAACAACATAACACAAAATCCAAATGTGAACTCAAACCATGAATGGACATCCATATATAATATATTGAAATATGCTACTTTTCTAATTATACAAGATTTTTTGCCAATGAGCCTTTTTACAACAACAAAAGATTCATCCAAATACTTTATGGTCCTCTCTCTTTGTGCTCAGAATATGATCTTTATGTCCAATATTTATGAATTCTGAGGATGTTTTAAAACAATCCTTGATTCACTCAGCCTGGAGGGTCAGAGTGCTGCATGGAGAGCTAGGTGGTCATGATGGGTCACCGCCGGCAACCAGGGGTCGCCAGAAGGCATTAAGCAGGAAAAGGAATTACACACAGCTACCCGTGGGTTTGTCCCCGTGGCTCACAGGGGTCAGCTGGGGTCAACCATGCTGCCCACTGAGCCCCGTCACCAGAGCTGGACACTAGCCAGTTACATTTACTCAATTACATTTACTTATGTAACTTTTTTTGATTTAAAAAACCCCCCAACTTTTTACTACATTGTACTTTTTATTTTTACTTGAATAATTTCATTATGAAGTATCTCTGCTCTTACTTGAGCCACATTTCTGGATTCTCTTCCCACTGGCTGAAAAACAAACTTATTTTAACCAAAGGCTCAGCAGACAGACACACACTGGCAGTTTTTGTTAAGGTTTTGTACGTTTTTTTTTTAAAGAAACTGATTTGGAAAAAATCTAGAAAATGCCTGATTTTGTTATTCTGGTCTTTACAGTACCAAAATTTCCACTTGACTTTATAATTTGGTCCTTCTGATGATGTAATTTTTAAATATTAAGTTATTGATAATCTGATCAGTTACGCCGTACTTGAGTAGACTTTTTACCAAATACTTTTTTTTTTTGTAATTCTTACTTGAGTCACATTTTTCTCTACTGCACCCACCTCTGCCCATCACCTGGTCGTAGTTCAGTTTGTTCTGGCTGTGCGTTTGCTGGTAATGAGAGAGAAGAGCGCCGGCTTTCTGCCTGATTGTTTGTTAAGCAGAAATGCGAATGTGGGAGCTGGGAGTGGGAGAGCTGGCTCCTTCCTCTGTGGTGGAAATGAGGTTTCCAGTTGAAAGAGTGAAGCTCCTGACTGCGCCGCTCGCGGAGGCTGGCAGGAGGCGGCGCTTCCCGCGAGCGGAGCTGTCGTGTCGCGGCGTTCAAGAGCAGCTCCTGCGCCCCTTTGTGAGTTTTCGACGGGAGAGAGAAAGAGTTAGCTTTTTTTTTTTGTCGGGGCTCAGCAGATTTAGAGGGCACGCGGGGCGGCTGAGAAACCCTGCTGCCGACTGGATCCAGCTCTCTGTTTGTGCTCTGACAGGGAGTTTCTCTGCTGGAAACGCAGGCTGCCACTTTTGCACAAAAACAGGAGAAGTGATGCAGGAGGGGGAGGTGGCACTCTGAGGTCAGGGATGGGAGACAAGGTGGAAAACAAGGGGAGGTGTAAAGAGTTGCTGGAAACATGAGGGGAAGCTGTATAACCATTAGCCAGCAAGGCGATCGGCATCAGGAGGTGTTGGAGGCGATTTGGCTGCCTTCACGGCCCATAAACCTCCATCCGCTAAACCAAAGGAAGGGCATTTCCTGTCCTGGGGGTCTAGAGAGGGAAAGATGTAGAAAACTTGGATAAATACCAAATTAAAACCTTCTTAAATCACAAGCAAATTAACCGGAATACGTTAAGAGAGCAGCTATTTTTGATAACAGTGGTGATCAACAGCGGTCTGGTTTGACCGATTAGTCAACCTCTCAAACCGGTTGATGATCTACCAAACATCCAGCAAATCAACTAGAGGAACAATTAGTTCATTTTTGTTGAAGCAGATCAGATCAATAACCGGCCTACACACTAACCAATGAACCGATCAACCTGTAAGCCAACCAGCCACGCCTGAATCAGCTCCATAACCAATCAACATGAAGCCCCATTAACCAAGTGACAACAAGGCAGACATAAACCAACTAACCATTCAATTAATCAATAAACCAATCAAACAACCGATCAACCGACAGACAGGAGAACCTTAAAGTTTATGGCCTCAGAGACATTGTCCAGTTATTCAGTCTAATTAATAATAGTTGCTAAATTGTTGGTCTTGTTGATTTCTTGACTAGTTAGATGATTTGATTGGCTAGTTGGCTGGATAGCTGTTTGGTGCACTGCCTGATTGGTTAGTTAATTGAGACGACTAGTTCATTGGTTAGATCTTTATTTGTTAATTGACTAGTTTATTAGTTGGATGGTGGATTAGTTTTCTGATTGGTTGGTGAGCTGGTTGCTGGTCATTTTGTCTTTACTGATTGCTTAACTGTAATTAAATTAAAGGAAATCAATAGAAATATTTTCTACTGTCCCATATCGGGGACATTCAGGAGCCCCGTCTCGCCTAGTTTAGACAAGTGGGGAAACTTCCAAGGCACATCCTGCTGTTCAGATACCAAGGCTTGGTTATTCATTAATAAAACATTTCCTAAAGTCATTCTGTCTTATCACAAAACTTAATTTACTTCTTTATATCTCTAACCTTGGAAAATCTGGAAAAATACACATTGAAGAAGCCATATTACATAAATGTAACAGGGCGTTTTGTCAAATCATAACTTATATAATCAATAAATAATAAGAACTTTAGGGTTCACGATTCTGTATTTATTTAATTGACTAATGTTGCCAAAATACGTGGATTTTGCTGCTTTTAAACCATCCAGCATGTTGGGAAATCTTTAAAGCTCTCGCTCCATAAAAACTGGCTGCTTTGCTCAAAACCTTCTTATAATTACGTTTTGTTTTAATCAGTTAATACTGACTTCATTTGTTTTCTTGTGGCTAACGCAAAGCATTTCAATGACGACTCTTTTCATGGCGACAACAAACTGGATTCCAGAAGATGCTAACAGATTAATGTGACTTCCTGTGGATCAGAGACGAGGCTGATAGGTTGGTGAGGTTCTGTTCCTGGCTGCTAATTGGCCAGGCTCTGTTGGTGAGGCTCCGCCCCTCGGTATTAGCTGACTGGCTGCTCTTCGGAGGTCAGAGGTCACGCTGTGCACCTCTGCTCTCGTCAGTAATCTCCCCTCCCTCGCCGTGCGGCCTGTCCTTCATATTAAATCACACTCGACACACCTGGAGCACCGCGGCAACCTCATCCATATTTTATTCCTGCGCCGCTTTTTTTTTTTTTTTTTTTTTTTTTTTTTAATACTGCAGTAATTTCTTTTTTCTCTTTTCTTTTAAAGGGACGGCAAACTGATATATTTATTAAGTGACCCGCGCCGTGGAAGTGTTGGGTGAGGGGAGAAATAATCAGGTTTGTTCAGGAAATAAAATGGGAAGGAGATGTGACAAGTTTATGAAGTAAGCAGAACGGTCCTTCATTACTACCCTAAGACCCCTTGGGCGCTTTGGGTTGCGGAGCTCGGCGACTGCTGCTGCCGCCGAGTGAGTTGTCAGGGAGAATCTTTCCTCCGCTTTAACTCCAGCCCTTAAAGGCCTATTATTTTTGAAGAGGCCCGCCGCCGAACCTGGTTTACTGTCATAACTCAGGAAGAGGAGGCTCTTTCCTTCCCGATGGCAGGAGGGAAATGTTTATGCAGGAGCTAAATAATTCAATGGAGTGCTTTAGCAAGCAGGGGCCACGCTGTCACTCACCTGTACTTGGGCTTTTTTTTCTTTTTGTTTTTGGTTGCTTCTCTACTTAACCAGCAGCGAGGATGAGTGCAGTTTGCCCTTTTTTAAGCACAATTTAGCAGAATGAAGCCCTTTAAACATTTGTGGAGAGGCAGGGTTAAGTGGGGGAAAAACGGGAAAAAAAAAAAAAAACCACTCGTGTGGCACGTATTTGGCGCAAAAGGTTGCTCAATTATCGTCTGCTCACTTCGTCTCACCTGGAGTACTGTCACCGTTTTTATGCAATCAAATCTAGATATCTGGTCTCGCCGCTTTACATATTTCAGCCATGATGTCTGTTTACTGGTAAAATCTTCGACAACCTTAACACGCGAGAGATTTTCACTCTCAAAAAGGTCATGCGGATACGTGAGTCGTCCACATCGTCGGGGTTTTTTACCCCGACATTCCTTCTTCTATCGCTGGAGATTTTCTTTCCATTCTACCCACAACTGCCCTTTTCTGTCCCTTTCCTGAGTCCCCAATTAATTTCCTTCCGCTTCCTTGTGCATCTCTATGGGGGAATAGTATCAAGTCAAAAATCCATACTGATTCATTAAAGATTGTCTCTTTACTTTTTTCAGTTTATCACAGAGACACTTAGAAACGGAAAACGTTCTATGCCGTTTAATGTTAGTTTCTGTTTGTTCTACAACTCAGTTACTCTTTACAAACGTGTAAAAAAAAAACGCCTTATGGAGTAGATGGATCTTATAATATCAGCTGAGTTCAGATTTCACATCCTGAAACCTCCAGCACCCTGACTCCTCTGTGCCATGGTGTCCATCAGGGTTGTGTGCTCAGTCTGTCCATCTTTATTCTCCATATTCAACTTTGTGGCCACATCCTTCACCATCTACTCTATTCCTGCTGCTTTGCTCGGAGCATCTAATTTTACAGGGCCCTGATTTGACTTTTTGTCACGCTCAAGCTAAATTTAAGATCGTTTAAGACGGTTTCTAAACTTTAAGCCTGCAGAAAATTCTTGATTCAGCCACTGGACCTGCTGCTGGATGAATTTCCTGCTGCATTAACAGGGCAAGTTGTTAAAGTTCTCACTTTGTTAGTCGATTGGTTCATTTGCGTCTTGCTTGATTGGCTGTTTAACTAGTTTGCTGGATGCTGTATTAGACAGATGAATGGTTGGTTGATTGATCAACTAATCAAGCAGGTTGGTTGGCCATTTGATAAAATGGTTTGGTTAATTAGTTGACTCCAGCGGTTAAATGAAAAGGTTTGTTGGTTGATAGGTTTTGTTCATTGCTCGTCGGTTGAACGTCTCAGTAGTTGATAAATGTTGATACATCTGGACGGATGTTTGAATGGATGGATAATTAATTGGTTAATTAGTCTCAACGGTTAGTTGGTTGGTTGGTTGACTGGTTTATCAATTCTGTTGTCATGGAGTTCATCTTTCAGATATGAATGTGGCTGATAGAATATGAACTCTTTCAAACCACTGATACTTTTATCATTTTACCTAATGGTTGCCCTGGAGACGATGTAGATTAAGTGGAATATAAATGTAAACGGGTATTGGTGGCAATGAGAGAGTTAATCTTCTACTTCTTCTTTTGGTGTTTTTTGGCAGTTAGCAAGAAAACTGAAGGTGTGCATTACTGCCACCTACTGGTATGGATGATAGATGAGAGATAGATGATCACCTGATTACTTTGGGACAATACAACCAACTTAAGTTGATGCAAATATCTCATTGTTTTTGAGTACTTAAAACATAATACTATGTCTCATAGCCTATAACAGTAACATTTTCTCTCTTTTTTTAGTGTGAGAAAGATTCTGATGCGAATTATTACTTTTTTAAAAGTGGCATTTATAAGTGTCTAAATTGACTGGACTGAACCTGAACAAGGCAGGTTTCTGTGGCGGCGCTGTCTGAGTGTCGAACCAGAAACCTACGCCTGTATTTGGTGGATGTGATGGGAAGGTAAACCTTTCCTTTCTTCATCATGCTGTATTTAACGTTGAGTACATCTAGCTGTGTTGTATCTCCGAGTGCAGATGACGTCGGTTGCATTAAACTATTGGAAGGTGATCTTCTCTGCCCTATAAACTCAACCTGCTCTAACTCGGCCCCGGACAACTCTTGGCCTTCCATGGTGAATACAGTTATATATTTTTGTTCTCTCACTCGTGCGGACTGTCGGAAACCAGCCACAGGCTGCTGCTCCGCTGACCCACAGCCTCTAGCTCCACCCTCTCACACCACAAGCCCTGACCCGGACTGAAGGGATCATACAGCCAATCACCCAGTAGTGATGCGGGCCGGTTCCCTGCTGCAGAGCAAAATATTTAACTTGATGGCTCCATCAGCGGGCGAATGTGGAGGAAAGTGTGATTTTTTATATATATATTTTTCTACCCAAGAAGAAAATCAAAGAATATATTTGGAATGAAGACACATGTACAAAATGAAATAATCCGAAGCTTTTATCCTCTAATATGAAATTATTTACGTTAAATATGAAAGAGATTCTCGTTTTTATCTGCATTTTTTTTATATCTTGTGCATTTTCTGCCTCGGTTTTTAGGAAATCTAATCTGCTCCACCTGCTAGATTCTGTATCAGTTCAAATGTTTGACAAGCTTTCAATAAGGAGGCAGGAGGTTCTGCCGATTGTTCCCACAGCGTGTCATTTAAGGTAAACAAGTGAATACATGTAGAAATTAGATTAGAATTAGCATCCTGTTCAGAAGTTTGCTTTGGGATGAAGCTGGATCTGCTCTTGTTGTTTTTCATTTCCCATGCAGACCTGGAGTTTGACACGTGTGTAAAAGAAATCCTCCATAACTGCAGCTGACGGCCGAGCTGTCAGTGACGGAGTGTCGGGACCAACCCGGAGCTGGGCTGGATCTGCTCTGCCACCGTCCTCAATCAGCTGCCATTGATTAATTGGATTAACCCAAAATGATCCTAATGGCTGATCAATTTCCATTAGACATCCTTAAACACATCTTAATGAGATTGGAGGAGAGTCAACAGTTGTGTGTTGAATCTCATTTGCAACCCTGCGACTTTCTCGCCTTTACGTTGATTGAAGCCCTCATGCCTGTAGATGGCATGTAGGGGCTGTGAGAGCAGAGATGAGCCATCCAAACCAGCCTGGCTCTGTGTGAATAAAGTTATCAACCCCCAACAACTGGCAGTTGTCTGTCAAGACTTTGACTAGGTCTCCTCTGAACCTAAGGTCATGTGACCAAGGTGTGGTCCAAAGGTGACAGAACCCTCTCAGCAGTGGCCTGCAGACTCTGGAGCTCTCTGCCCTTTAGGTTTATTGGTAAAAAGAACAACCACTCAGGATTCTTCACACCTTAGAGTTGCTGCTACGGCATGCTAAATGTGGAAAAAGTGTAACGGGAAGTACTATTTTCCCTGTATGTGCTTCTTTAACATCATTTCTACTCGTTTTCCTTCTTTACCACGAAGCAGAGATCCCAGGAAGTACCCAGTTACCCCCCCCTCTCCTCTTTCCTCCCTTGTTTTGTCTGCTGCCGTCTCCTTGCCAGCTCCTCTGAGATCCCACTGTTGTTGTTCTAAACAAGCAGCAGGGGGTTGTGGGTAGAGGCCTGCACTCATGCTGGGGGTGTGAGTCACCGAAAGAAGGGAGGACGTGTCTCTCTTCCTTCCTTTCTTTTTCTCCTTGTGAACTCGGGGTCACCCCCTCAGCGGAGGAGACTCTGCAGGTCAGCTGACTCGCGCCGACGTAGGAAATATGCAAACAAGTTCTGCTAATGCGCATCGTTTCGTTTGCACATTGCACCGGCGCGTTAGTGCAGGAACACTGGAACGTGGCAGACCCATCCAGCGGAGAACCATAAAGCACAATAAAAGCAAACCTGCACATAAATCTGAAACCCCTGGAAGCAGCCGAGCGTAGGAGACCCTTTGCTCTCCGGAGAACAAAATCATATGGCATAACCCATAAACATGTAAACAAACACCCACGCAGGCAGCATTATAAATAGCGACACACTGAATGCATATGTTCACATGTGCCGAAAGTGTGTTTTGAATACACTCTGGACGTCTGCCAGCGACTAGAAATCATAAGTTTTATTGGCGAGGAAAGATGTGTGGTGATGGTAGCAGCAGGCAGGTAGCATGAAGAGGGGGTTGAAGGGGGGAGGGACTGCTGTAGGTATTCACAACTCGTGGATTGAGATATATGGCTGTATCAAAGCTTTCTGTGTACAAGCCAAGAGGAAATGCACAGCGGATCCCCCGTTGTATGCAGCTGTACGGTCCACATCTCTGGCGGAATACTTAGCCCAGGGATTATGGGGCCTCCTGCATTTGCATAACTCCATTAAGACATCTTAGGCTCCTTTTCTGTCTCTATCTGGCGCACTCACGCAGAGACACCTGTGTAGGGAGAAGCCATAAAGATGCTCCCCCCGTGAAAAGGCGAATTACATTTTCCTTTTCACATTTGTGGAAGACGTAATCCACGGCGGAGCGCCGAAAGCATGGCGTTGAGGCAAAGTGGTGAAGAAATGAACATCCACTGTGGAGCTTCCAGGTTCACGTCCGACTGAAGTTCAAGATGAACTGGAGAATGTCGGACTTTGTTTTTATTTCAAGTCGTGGCTGTTTTTAACCCTGTTCGGTCGTCTTCATTTAGATCAATCTGAGTGCTTGTGGTCCAGGAGACATGCTTGCATCTTAAACTGTGTAGAGCTAGCGTTTTAACGGCGTATGATGGGTGAACAGTATTTCAGTGCAGCTGCTAGATGAACTCTCTGGTTCTAGAATGGATGAGCTATAATTAGCTTGACAGCATCAACGCCTCCCTGGGTCAGCCTCGTTTTCTTCCTCTAAGACAATAAGATCAGTCGTCCTGGGCTCTCCGGCTATAGATAGGCCGACTGTGTGTGGTGCTAAGGAGAGCGATGACCCAGAGGTCGCTTCCCTTTTCTAGTGTCTTTATACCACCGGCCCCCGCAGTGTCCCCCTCCTCCCTGCCACTCTCTCTTCCCCTTTCCCTCTTTCTCTTCTTCAGTGGCGTGAATCATGAAAGCGAACCCTGTGAAGTCGATGGGCCTTTTTCCTCTGTGGCGCCGTTTTCTTTTTCTCTCTCTCTCTCGCAGAGAGAAACGGAGAGATGAGGTATTGATTTGAGAGCCTCTGGGAGGAGAACAATAGGTCCCTCACTGAAGCCACTCTGTAGCACAAACACCTTCCCTGAAGCCTCTCAGCGCCAGAGCAGGACCTGGGAGGAAGAGAAAAAGCAGTTCTGCTCTCTGTTGCTCCGTCTTCCTCCACTTGCAGCTGCTTGTTGATAGCCTGCAGCGGTGGGATGAAGAAGAGGAGGCCAGACCTTAGCGCTTGTCGGGTCCCTGCAGATCAGCTAGCTGGATAGGCCAGAACCCAAAACCCTGGGCCAAACGCACAGGAGAACCTCTGAGTACCAACACCCGGGAGGTCAGGGGTTCAAATCTGCCTGAAGGTTTTGAACCCCACTCTGAACTTTCTGGGCATGTAAAGCCAACCTGCTCCACCCTGCCCTCTCCCCTCTCCGCCACCCACCTACCCACCCACCCACATGCAGCTTGAAGACGGTCCCAGGTCGATGGCTTGCCAGCGCATTGGATAACAGCTTCCAGATTGGACTGATTGATGACCGCAGAAGGTCTACAATGATGTCATTGCCAAAACTGCATGAGATCATTAACAGAAGACAGCAGAAAACGCCTCATCCATCTTGTTAGTTTATGAGCCTGTTGTCCGGGGAAGGCACCGGACATAAAGAGACAAAATAATTATGAGCTGTCTCAGTCCAGAAGGGGAAACGGCAATTCATTTTCTTCTTTTGGTGTTTATAATCACTCTAAGCATAAAATTGTTCAAAAACTAAACAATACAAAGGCTATTATTCATCTGCATCATTAATTCTGAGAATAAAAAACATTTTTCATGGTTGTGTACAATTCACGTAAATGATGTGTTATGCAGTAATCTTCATGATAAACAAACCGATGCTACCTCAAGAGACCTCGGCTCCTCTAATCCTCTCCGCCGGGCTGAGGTCACGGCGGCCATCTTTACCATCTCTCCTACACACACCCGGGCCAGCCCAGACACGGAGCGGGGCCACCGGGCCCGGCCCCGACTCGCGCTGATCATTTCATTATGCGGCGCGGCCAAAAGATGCGAGAGGCCGCCGAGCGAGTTGCCCTCGAATATTTAAACATATCGATTTGCTTTTGAAGAGATCCTGATGAATCCAAAGATCAGGGTTGAATTTTATGTTTTATTGACTGAATATTTATTTCCAGAAAAGTTTAGCTTCATCATAGCACTGATAAACAGCTACACATATTAAGGAAGGATTCGGAACCTCCAGACTGTCTTCAACAAAGTTCCTGGTCTTTACCTCTGGTTGTGTTGTTTGCTTGAAGGTGATGGATGACCTGCAGCAATTCATATCACAGAGGCTCCTTTGTATGTTGTCGACAATGCGCTGGACAGGAAATGAGAAAGGTTCTTCACCGACGGCAAGCTGCAAACAAAAATATGACATCCAACTTTTCAGTGCTTTCTCTCGCTTTGACGCGTTGGTCATTCCTGTAGGACAGAAGATGGATGTTTCATAAGAAGACATGAAGCTGTGACCACTGAGGCATTCAGCCATTGATGCTGCAATGAGTCTTAACACTTTGCCTTTGTCCGACTTTTTATATTTAATAATTTGGTAAAGCAGTTTGACTTTACTGCAAGACGAAACCGTTCCATATTGGTAAAGCCATACTGTGGTTAGGGTTAGCTATCAAGCACCTCTTTGAACTTGACAGCAAAGGAAACGTGTAAGAAAATGGAAAAATTATACAAGTAGATGATGGAAGGAGAGGTTTCATCCCTAAAAAAACAAAGTTCTCCATCTAGTCATCCTTTGTATTGAGCTTCTTCAAGATGGACGACAGAGGAATCAGGTCCTGACTGTAAACCCCAACATGTCTGGAAGCTGTACAGTTGTTAAGGATTTTGTTTCTGGACGGATGTTTGTGTGCATATAAATGAAGATGAATGCAAATTTTCCATTTTGTTGATTGACTGCCTTTTGTTATTTTTAGTTTCTTCTGTCCTTTTTAAGTGTGTCAGAATGAAATTTTAAGACAATGTTCCGTGCAAACTGACAATAAAGTAATTATTTGTTCCTGTTTCTCCCCAGAGACTCTCTCTCCCTCTGGGAGATTCCAAGGGTGTTGAGAAGCCAGACCTTCTAAAAAAACCTCCAACAGGATCCAGATCAGATACCCAAACCACCTTCATGTGCTTCTGCTGAGGTAGACAGGCAGTAACTCTACTCTAACCACCAGAAAGCTTTGAAAACTACTGACCAAGATGACTTTGAGAGATTACAAGAAAACCCAGGAGCAAAATGCAAAGAAATGACGGGATTACTCGAGGTTTTGGCATGACCAAATAATATTTGTTGGTTTAATTCTAATTCCTTTCCATGCTCTAACAGGAAACCAAGAGGCTATTGAAGGGACCCTGTGGGTGATTTTCCACTCTGTGAAGAATTAATATACCCACTAGAACCCAACCTCACTTTGCTTTCTCTCCTTCTCTGTCACCGGCCTTTCTTTCTCTTCATTGCCACTCGCTTGAGGCTACATCCCAGCGCAAGGCACGAGGGGAATTCTAAACGTTCAGGATGAGTTGTTTGTCTTACTTTGGGGAGTCAGCGGCAGCTGGAGACAAGAAGAAAGGGTGTCTGAAAACGGAAAGCTTCTCTCCTGCCTCCCGTCATGCAAAGCCCAGAGTGGGTGGTAGAGTTGCGGGGGTGGGGGATTCGGTGGGGCAACGGTGAGGCAGAGACGGGGCTGTTGGGCTATTAATTTCCACTATGCAGCATCATGCAGCTGGTGGCTCCAAAGCGTGGTTTGGCGGTAATGAAAATGGTCCAAGTGGAGGATTAATGGCTCGTAAAGACGGAGCGTTTAGACGAGACGACCGCCTCAATCCGGACAGCGGTGACTAATCGCAATGGATGCACGCATTAGCACACGTGTAGCCACCGAGCTACACCTTCCCGTGTTATGTCACCCCTCGCTTTCTGCGGCTCGGTGTCTCATCTTGGTGTGAATTGTGTCTAGGTCAGAGGTCAAGGCGTGCTGAGAATCATCTTGATTTATACCCCCTGAGCTCAGCTATGGCCATGCAGCATGTTGGGGCCAAATGGGGTGAGGTTCCCCCTAGCTTTGCCCCCCCACCCTCTTTTTTCTCTCCCACTAACAGGCCCACCGCATCATCAAGCCGGACAAATGGGCTTTCCGCCGGCCAGCCATTTTTCCTTCTCTGAGGCTGAAGGTACATCATATATCTCTAAAACCGCCCAATAAGGCGGTGGGGAACAGGTTTTTAAAAGAAATCAATTCAGATGCTTTACAGCGGGCGCGTGTGTGTTTGGGGTTGACGTTGTGGCAGACGTGGCTTCAGCTGTCATGGCTTCAGCGCCGGGGGAGTAAATGGCAACACAGGCCATAAAACACACGATTTCCACCAAGACAGGCAGCCAGCCCTGTTTAAACCATTAGCCTGACATGTAGACACACACTATAAAGATCTGATGGGGGTCCAGAGCTGCAGTTTGACACACTGACGCTGATATGGAGGTTTTTATCACATCAGCTGAGGTGTCAATTACTAACAGGTCTCCTCCTTTTGTGGCAACCAACATTAACACGAAACATTAAGAAGAACATTTTGGTTATTCTGCCCATAAATGTGTAAAGAGAGGTGAATCTCTGACTAACTCTTTTAGAAGATTTGTGTTTTTATTTAGAAATATGTGTAAATTATGTAAATTGTGCACAAAAGCTATTTTAATCTTTAATTTTGTAGTAAAATGTCTGTCACTAGCTTCTAAATGTTTGGCGCACCCAAAGGGGGCTTGAGGGGTAGAATGCCCACCTCTACCTCCTTTAGCTTTGGGAATGAGGCACAGCATAAAACATGGACTTTATACTCAAAAGACTCATAGGCAGGCATTACAATGCTTGATGGCATTATGCACCATCATCACCAACATACCTTGTTGTTTGGAGTCTTTGCTTATGTTACGTCTTTATATGGATTTGTTATTTTCATTATTTTCCTTTGTCCAAGTTTATTCCCTCTGTTCAGTTATTCCTATTTTGATTTTATTAGCCTTACTCAGCTTAGTCTGCTCTTAACTTAGACTATGTCTATTATTGATTAATGTCTTGTGTTTAGTTAGTTATTTCAGTTAGATTCATTTTCCTAGTCTTCCTGTTTGTCCTCTCTCGCCCCCTTGTGTCATTCTCTCTCTCTCTCCCTCAGTCTGCCTCTCTGGTCTCCTCTCTCAGCTGCAGCCTGTTACCAATCAGCCACCGTTTCTCCATCTACAAATCAGACTCTAGTATTTCAGCTCCTTGTCGTCGGTCAGTCACTGCCAGATTCCACTGTTTGTCAACCTCTTGCTCTCCTGTGATCTGGCCGCTGTATTTTTAGTTATTGGTTTTTTGTAACCATTGTTATGTTGAACTTGCCATCATCTGACTGTAGTCATTAGATTTATTGGATAATTAATTTTTGCATAGGGCCTGCATGGTTTGGATGGTCTATTTGTTCCCGTCATTCTTTGTCTGACAGTGAAATTTGTTTGATCTGAGTCTGAAGAGGTTGAATCGTAGATTTGCACATTGTAGTTTAGTTTTCTTGATTTGGTAGGACAAGCAGCATGTCCGAACGCCAAAGTATTAAAAAGTTGAGAGGTGAACATTTTCAAAGTAGCGAGAGTGACCTATAATGGAAAATACAATTCAGCAGCTCTTGTGGGTTTCGGTGACGTGTTGTTTGCATTCGGGGCAAGGAGCCACAGAGAAGCACATCAGAATGTGAGTCTTGGCCTGAGAATGGACTGTGGTCTGTCGTCTGAAACTAGAGACCTTATTCAGTCCTCCAAGCTAAACATGGACTAACACGACATTTTGTTGAAGAGACCAGTCCAACAAAAAGCAAAGCAAAAATGTTTCCGCAGGGTAACTGGACAGGAAGGAAGGGAAGACATTTAAAATGACCAGGATTAGACCAGTAAGGTCACAAGCCCTTGTCCAGTTAAATGCAAATCTGAAAGGACTGAGTGTAAGAGCCAAGATGGTTCCTGGCGCCTCAGCCTTTTTGGATCACAGTGTGAGGCTGGGTCAGTATAGACCTAAGAAAATCCTAATACTTAAAAAAAGAACCAAAATGACAGGATATACTCCTGATGTCTTGTGAATACTGTCAAGCTGCTTAGTAGCTGCTGGACAAAGTAATATAATATAGTAATTGGTTTGCAAGTGGATAATTTAAATATAGAAGTGTAAAACAAAAAGTTTGCTTTGTTTTGGTGAGCATGCAGCCATGTTGGATTTGGAGTTGGTGACTGGTGGAAAGACTGGTTACGTTTCTTCTTCTGTTAATTGTTAATAATTATAAAACTAAGTGTCATGGCTGAGGTGTGTGTCTTAACTCACAAACATACAAAGTGTGAATTTTGGAGACTTAAACACAAATTGCAGATGGCCCACATTTGCTCAGATTTGCTCTTAAAACACAAATTATACTTTGGCTACAAAAACAAAGACTGACACGTACAATTCGCTAATCTCCCATTAAAACGAGTCCTGATCAAATGCTCTTGCGTGAAATGATTGGTCCAGTTCAAGCTGTCGTTGCGGGATCCAATGATGGCGCGGAAATCTATTCTCCAAAGGATCCACACCTCCACCTCAGGCTCTCGTCGTCTGCTCTGTGACTACATCCATCGCCTGCTGGCGTCGGCGCGCCCGCTGCTTTCTTTTGCCGCCAGTCCCATCAGGCGCACGCGCGAGCGTCTGTGTGCCGTCGGCGTGGAGGATGAGAGCACGTGTGTCTGATTTATCATGCCCCCCCACTACCTGCTCCTCCCGTGAACCGGACCGGCTGCCGGCGTGACCGCCCATGCACAGATGTGTCTGAGGACTGGGCTGAGGTGCGAGTTCTCCTGTCAGCTCCCTGACGGCATGACATGAAAATCTATTTGTTTTCATGTTTTAAAGGAGACCGTTTGTGGTGGCGGTGGTGGGATCATAAACCCTATCCAGAGCTCATCTTTTGCAGTAAATTGGAAGGCCCCTGACGGCTCCTGCAGCCGCTTCTTCCCTTTGTCGACTTGGCCTTGCACCTGGCCCATCTGCTGAAGCCTGTCATCCATTTTACCCATCTCTTCTTCAGAGGAGCCCACCCTGCAGGAGGGAGTGTGTGTGGAGGGGGGGTGAGGGTCAAGGTGTTCAGGCTGCACTCTTAAACTCCTCGGCTTCACTTTGAGGCTTGTCCTGCTGGTTTAAAGGTGAAAGCGAGCAGAAGCGGGGAGGCGGGGATGTTTCTGAGCTAATATGGGGGAGAACAAGGCGGTGGGTGTGAGGCTGAGTCAGCACCGGAGTATGGATTCCCATCCCTTCAAAGCTTCCTTTGCCTTCACCAGAGTCGGAGCCCGTCTTGGACAAATGAACTTCCCGGTTCGCAAATCTAATTCCTCCTCTTTTTCAGGGGAAAACCCATCGAGGGGCATTAGATTTGTCTCCAGCAGCCGTGGCTCTAAAGGAATCACCCTGTTTTATAAATAAATGATAAAATTGTGTCTTGCTGCCGTGTCGCGGAAAGCAATCCTCCCTCTGCGTTTCCTGGGAAACCGCTGAAATTCCCACGCACATTTTATTCGTGCAGAAACAACAACCACAGGTGTGTGAACGCGGGGAGCGGCTGAGCCCAGACCCGTTGACTTGTCACCCCCCCCCACGCCTCCCTGCAGCTCCTATAGCCTGAGATGGATAAGGCCTCGCTGGCTGATAACGCAGCCCGAGTGGAGCTGGCTAATTACTGCAGCAGTGGGTAGGGCTATTCATTTCCAGTGTAAAACAACCCAGATAACGCAGCTCTTTTTCTTTTTCTCTTTTCGCTGTTGTACAGTATCACAGGGGCCGGTGATTGAATTAACCAGCGTTCCCCTGGTGACTGAGAGGCGGTAATTACTGCGTAATTTAAGATTACATTATTAACCGTCTGACTTTATTAGAATGTAACTTCACCTCTGCAGTTAGTTACATCCTTATCGCTGAAAAAGAGAAAGATGATTAAGGGGGAAAGAGGAAATTGCCGCAATTGTCCGTGTGTAACTGGGAGTGTGTCGGGCTTATTAGCGGCGGGACGGAGCCACAGGAGGATTTCACGCCTGTGTTGTGACAAGGAAACGCAGAGCGGCTCCTGGCCTGTTTTCTCTGCCGGGGCTTATTTAATGTCAGGAAAGAGGAGAAATATCTCTGGGCCACTTACCTTAACTTGTGTTTATATCAGGCTGTCGACATGAAAAGGCCAGTGAGTTCACAGAGCACACCGTCTCCACTTGGAAGGCTTTAATCTCGAACCACTAAACACTCTGCTCTCTGATTTCAGTCAGCCCTAGAGTCTGGACTTTGGCTAGGCCGTTGCAAATCTCAGTCCTTCTCTTCTTTAGCCGTTGGGACAATGTCTACGGTCGTCGTCCTGGTAACGATCCGTTTTGGGTCAAACCTCTGACTCTAGGTAAGGTAAGGTCATTTTATTTATGTAGCACATTTGTAGCAACAAGTCGGTTCAAAGTGCCAATAGAAAGACAAAAAGGTAAAAGTATGAAACTAAATATTGGTTCCCCATGTTAATAAGAACAAGTAGACCAAAATTTATTAAGATTCTCTGGATGTTAAGTTTGCTTGATTCTATTAGTAAGCATACAGTATAAAGCTAAATGTTGGTTCTCCATGTTTGATTCTTGTTCTGGGTTGCAGGCGTTTCTCCAGGTCTCGCTCCGATATTAAAAGGATAAAGCTAAATGTTGGTCTAAAGTAATAAGAACTCCACGTTCTTCTTCATGGCTACAATTAGTAAGTATAAAATTAAATGTTGGTTCCATTTGTTCTGGGTTGCTGAGTAGATGGTGCTTTCTAAGTAGAATCATTTTACAACCCAGCGCTGGCCAACCGTCCCACAGCATGATGTTGCCACCACCGGTTGGTCCGTTAGCTCAATCCAAATCCCTGCAGTCACCTTCCATCTGCTCCCGTCAAGGTCGAGCCAGATTGGAAAGCGTGGGCCAAATTCAACATGGCGACCAGAGTTTTTCCTTTGCGTCTGTGCTGAACGTTTATCCGACCAAACATCCAGCGGGGCGGCGAAGAAATGCAGAATGTGAGGTGAGGATTCGGTTTTAGCAGCTCATTCTCATTCTCATGGTGTGGGCTGACCTCCGTGGTCCTGTCAAAAATAATAAACCACTCTAATTATCTCAGAAAGTCAGGCTTATTACAGGCGGCAGTGGAGTTTTAGCCCTTCCTTCATGCTAACGGTTTGTCCCCCGGGAGTGACTGGTAGTTACTGGACTAAACTCTAATCCTGTCTTCATCTGCTCCAAGGTAAACAAGCTGCTGCTGATTCTGATATATCATCTAATTGGAGGCTTGTGTTAGGTGTATATACATTATGAAACTACGTAAACATGCTACTTTTCCCATTGAAACTCAAGGAATGTGTGTTTTTGCATCCCACATCTTTTAAAGGCAAAATTAATGCAGAAAAAAGTATAAAATCCAATGTTTCCTAGGTTTGGGAAAATGAAACCTTATTTAAAAAATATATATGTGCTGACACTGTCTTTTTTGTTACGTCGTAATTATTTTTGTACCATTTTTCTCCTTCCCTTGAAAAATTGCCTGATAATTTATGAAGTGTGGGGGGGAAAAAAAGTACATTTTGTTGAGGTTGTAGACGGCAAAGTAAAATCAGGATTAACTGTATCAAAGAAACTCTTACAGCATAAAAAAGTTTGACTGAGCTGAGCTGCCGAACCTCAATAGTAGACGTGTTTTAATGAAAAATCGAAACCAAGTATGTAAAAACAGAGAATCAAGCAGATTTTAAACACATGCAAGAATTATGCCCTCATTGTTGTGTTCACCGGTCAAAGGACCAGAGAAGGTGCAGGAATCATACATTTAAACGAGAAATTTGCAACTGGCATGCATAAAAAATCCGATTTTAAAGTTAAAAGAGCAGAATGGAAAGTGATGTTTTGGCCCTGATCTTTAAGATATACGCTCTGACTCACAGTTTCGCAAGAATTAGCCAGTTTCAAGGTAAAAGGTTAAGAATCAAAGGAAATTCGACGTCTTGACTCTCTGTCAGAGTTGTCAAACGGCTGCTGGTGAGAGCTGCGTTCCCACATTCGCCGATCAGCTTTTATTTGCAAATGTTGCCTTTGAGGGGAGGGAGAGCATCTCAAATTCTGACCTGGAAATACATTAAGCCGCTCCCAAACGTACGGAGAACGTCTCCGCTTGCCCTCACACGCTACAGGAACGGAGCTGCTCGGCGGCGCACACACAGAGCGGCGCAGCCAGAGAGAAAACGCAGCGTTGTGTAAAAAGAAACAAAAGTTGACCCGAAGCTGAAGCAAGATTAACCCCCCGATCGCTGGATTCACGCACAAATCCTCTCAGGGTGCAAAATCACGGGCCAGGCCGCGGATAATGATTACACATCCCTTCATTAGCATCATATCACTTCTATGGATTAGACTGAACAATAGCAGCCGTTGTTGGAGCGCCTACCAAAGCATCTGGCACATGAGGGGCTGAAGACGATCCTCGCTGGTGGGGCACAAGTCACCGAGGTGTCAGACGAAGGCAGGACGCAACCGCAGAGAGAGGCAGTCGGTCCAGTGACGAAAGGCTCTTTGCTTTGACAGAAAATGGCAAATATAAGGCGCAACGTTTCAGACATCCGTTCTCCAGCCGAGGAGGAAGTCGAGCATCAGAACAGAAATGGAGGGCAGCAGCTGAAGAGGTCAAGTTGTGTCGATAGCCCCCATTGCAGTTCTGCCTGTGTAAATCGAAGAAGAAATCACTACAGAGGTGAAAGAGAGGCAAAGAAAACGCACCATGTTCGCTGGGGAAGAGGGAAAGGAGTTCGGTAAAGATTGGGATGATGATGAGGCAAAAAGAGGAGAAGAGAACACACCAACAACACACACCTGATTACTTCAGTCCCCGACTGCTGCTTCTCTCTTCCAGGAGGAAAGAGTCTCTGTGGAAACTGGAACCTTCACTATGAAGCATATTAATCATGTTTCTGCCTCTAATCAGTTCAGAAATACTTTATTCATCCAGGGAAATGAAGTAACACTCGACAAGCGGCATATTTCCGACTGATTTCACCCCACATTTTACTCAGGATAGGCCTGTGGTCTGTCACCATTGATGCTAGTACTCTTGACATTTAAGACAAAAACACATAACAAAAGACCTTAAAGAAAGAACTAACCTATTATTGAGCGAACAAGTAAACGTGTCTTTGCAGTTATGAAAAGACACTGGAAATAACTGTCGTCTGGCAAGGAGAGAAGGAAACTTTGGTTCCAGTTTGCTCCAAAATTTGGCAAAGCAGTAACGACATTGTGTGGAGAAAAAAAAGTGAATTGTTAATTAAACGGCTGCTGGAACAAGTCTCTGCACTAATGAGGTTAAACAGCAACAGGTCAGCATGACTGACTGACGAGGAAGAAAAGTTTCAAGAAATCTGAGAATCTGCTAATCAACAGTTACAAAACCAGAGAATGTGGCAAATTTCTCTGCACAACTTTAGGATAATTACGGCAGAATTAGCCGCTGCTGATTATCCCGGATGCTAAATGGTGGTGGTAGAGTGTTGTTCGCAAAGCGCTCCGGTGTTGAGTCGTGTGATTTTTGACGTTCTCCTACATGTGGAGTGAGAACCGGGATCAGAGTTAGTTTAGAGCCAGAATCATCTTTTAACCTGGAGCTTTTTGTAAAGATGTCGGCCCTAAGCCAAGAAACGCCAACAGTGATTTGTAAACATTACCTCATCCCTGTCATGCAGCGGGGACCTCGGCCCCCTCCTGCTGGGCCCCATGTCTGTGGGAACTGAAGCCCACTCCACTGGCAGGAACAAAGGGCAGCCCTCGGCCCCTGCCCCAGCCACTGCTGCCCCAGCCCACCTCACAACAAAAGGGGCCATGGGGCCTTCATTCCCAGGCAACGATATAAATGGTGGCCCCCCGACTCCAGAGGATGGAGCGGGGTCTGAAACCGAACGGGGTTTGAAGGGAAGAAAAATGGCAAAGGAGTCATGAAAGAGCTTCCCTCCATCGCCCCCCCAACTCCAAGAGGTCCTTTTGTTGGACAGGGCTGAGGGGACATGGGGGTGTGGGGGCTGAGGGGACCGCAGCCAGAGGAGACAAAGGACAGGTCGGAGGGAGTCACAGGGGTCAAAACTGCCACACACCCCTTTCACACATCCACTGAGTCCCTATCAAACCGATACCCCATCGTCACCCCGCCGGGCCGACCAGGATGCCTTCCCTCTCAGCCCCACACATCTGGTGCAAGAGTGAGTCCCAGAAATATTTCGGCTGACGGAGAAAAAACCTGCATGAAGGAATCCACATGTGGAAGGTGTTGCTAGAATGTGGTTCTGACAGAATGAAGCTGAAAGTCTATTTAGCACCTAAACGTCTCTCAGTAACTCTACCTCAGTGTGGTAACTCATCTGGCGTTAATAATACTTTGATACTGACTCAAAATCTACAGTTTGGGTTATTTGTGTCCTCAACTGCTTGAAAGAACTTTTAATTTTGTAACGGATCAATTTTAAGCCAGTAGGCGTTTTGTTGTAGAAAACATTCCACTGAGTTAGTTTTTCGCCAGATGAAGCATGACACTCAGCTTTAGTTCAGACTTTTATCTCAGCAGAATGTTTCCTACAAGTCTTGGGGCATTTTTGAGACAGGATTCAGGCTTGTTTTTATTTTGTTCAGTTGGCTCCTTGGAGTAATCTTGGTAGGACGGCCACTTCATGGGATGGTCTTCTGCGGTTCTTTATTTTCTGGATTTGTGGGTAATGACTCTGACTGATAGACGTCACTAGCTATGTTCAAACATTTAAGATATTGCCAAAATGAAAATAATTTTAAAAAGCATATTATGCATGGTGTGGGGTGAATCAACCAGGCGATGCAGGGCCCCGTCATGACTTTAATAAAAAGGAAGTAGAAGTTACTAACTAGCATCTCAGAAGAATGGAGAAAGGTTTTCAGGAATGTGTTGCTGTAAGGCAAGTTGAAATAGTTCGTCATGTAGACTAGTATTAGCAATGTCACATGCTGTCTTCAGACATAGAGAAAGAAATGCATTCCTAAAAGCAGAAACAGCTGATCAGTCATGCAAGGCAAGTGTTTGCTGAAACTTTTGAATGTGCAAAAGAAATGACATTGTCGGTGACATTGTACCGGCCACTGATATGTCAACAATTATCTCAGTAATGTCTTTGAAATGACAGAAGGTGCGTCAAATTTGCTTGATTTTCTCTATAGTCAAGAGGATTTGGTCAACTGGCCCACACAGGGACCAGAAATTAGTCTGTCTCTCAACATCCTCGCGGTTGTTTGAGGCAGTAAAGAGGTCAGGCAGACAATTGGGGTACAACTCAGTCCTGCGTCAGTGCTGGGGGTCAGTCACCAGTCATTTCAGCCTCCTCGCAGATGGGAGCCGTTTCTCCGATGCTCGCCGTTCTCCTTCTGAAGCCCAACCAACCAATTAGACTAAGATGGCTTCCAACTCTGCAGTCGGTGTATTTACACCACACAGATTTTGTCCTCAAATTAAAGACAACGCGTTCCTGAGGATTCGAGCAAAATTAAATTTAATGTTGTGCCTCGTGCTTAAACTACACATTCTATCAAGGCAAACGGCAATAAAGACAATTTCAAAGCCATTTGTGGCTTGTTTCAGCGCACTCGCTCCCAGGCAGGGGTTTACCGAGGACCAGACCCCCCGCCAGCCAGCACCCCCAACCCGCATTAACTACTTCTTCTCCATCCTCTGTGCAACATTGTGGCCACAGATTGTGTGGAATGCAATTAGAGAGCCTAAATTAAGTAGTAATGGAGAACCTGGTCTCCCTACCAGTGTTGCCATCGCAACACCGCCTCTAGTAGTTTTGCTACTTTATCTGCAAAATGCACCATTGAGCCATAAACCGCCTCTGTCTGCAAGGTGGTGGGGGTGGGGGTGGGAGGGGGGTAGTGCAGGGAGGTGGAGGATGGGGGGTAACAGCTGCGTGCTCTGAGGTTTCCTTCTTGCATCTTGTGATTTTTGCCGGCCGTCAAATATTTACCGCCTAATACAGCGTGATGCGCTCCTGCGAGAGGATGAGGGGCCAGATTTCAAAGACCCCCTCGAAGGGTGACGTACGTTCAGCGAGCTTTGATGGCGCCGCTCCCCTCGGGTCGCCGCGGCGGCTCGGCTTTGTAAACAGCCTGTAGTCGCGGGGGCCTCGTTGACTAACGCGACGAGCTCCGAGGAGGATTTTCATCAGGATATTTTTGTGTTTTCCTGCCAAAAAAAACAAAAAACAAAAAAAACAGGATTAAAACTGTAATGAAGCAAAAGGTGCAATCACACCTGCAGACAAGAAAAAAAAAAGTTTCCTCTCCCGTATTCTGCTGGTTGAGTCTGGTTGGTTCACACGTCTTGATTTGCAAGTGAGCACAGACTTGTTAAAAATCACATCAAGTAGTTGACACCGAGTTAGAAAATTAGATCTCACAAGGTAAAAAAAAAAGAAAAAAGTTTTGCTGCAAAAAATAAGTTACTTCAACAATTCAAATGTTTACTGAATTTATACTTGAAAGTACTAAAATACAATCTTCCAATAACAGCGATGCGGCAACAACGGAGGACAGAAACCAACTTCTTTGATGTTTCTGAAGAAGTTCAAACTGGTTTGACTGTTTTGGTGGAAAGACATCAGCCAAGACCTGAGAGAGGCAATTATTACCATCCATCAATCTGGGAAGGGATCAGGATCAGGAGGCAACTTCCAAACTACTTTGGAAGTTGCATTCTCGGTACATTACCGATACATTATCGGTATGAATCAAGCAGTTATGAGTTAACTCACGACCAAGGTCTACAGGCATCAGCAATGACTCTTTCAAGAACTTTGAATTAATATGAGTTACAACAACATTCAGTTTCCCTTTGGGATCAATAAAGTATTTTTGATTTGAATTGAATCAGCAATGACCTTCATGGACCCTTGATTCTGATGTAAAATGGGAGCGTGAAGTCTAGAAGGAAAAAATACACATTTACCAAACTAGGGTCCGTTCAGCTGCACACACAGGGTTTCAAAGAGGAAGTAGAGGATGAACAATTCAATGAGACAATAGATTCACCCTGATTTTTTTTTTTTTGCCTGATTATGATATAAAATAACTGAGTAAGGGTCAGAAGGTGAGGAATATATAAATACCCCAACCTGCTTCTAAAGGACGTTAAAAGGGGCAATGCCAGGGTGGGAAGATATGACCTCACTGATGTCAGATCCTGGGTTGTTTTGTGTTCATGGTTTTATGGCAAGTTTTGTTAATATTAATTAAATCTTCAGATCAACTCATCACCTCAACACACACCATAACTATGTTATAAAATGTGAGTGAAAAGATGTAAAGATGAGGAAGATTCAGAAGACATTTGCTGTCTTCAAGTCCTCTGTACATCAATGTGTTCTAGAGCTAAAAGTAAAATACGTTCCACCACAAAGCATGGTGGTGGAGGAGTGATGACCTGGGTTTGTTCGGTAGCTCTAGGATGAGGTACCTTGGCGGTCTGACAGAACCTAAGGAGAAGCAAATGAACTGTGACCTTCCAGAAGGCACCATGACGACCAGAATGGGTTATCGACCAGAATCTGTTCCACGTTCTTCTGACTGGAATCTGAACTCCAGGGAGTCTTCTGAGGTCAGTTCCATGCAAATCTGCTTACTTGGTCCATGATGTGATTCTGGAAATGTATGAATGATGCCGTTCCTCTTTCAGTATGTCTGAGAAATGCCCTGCGGACAACGACTCTGGAGAGTCTGGATCAGATCAGGATTTCATCCTGCAGGCTAACAGGTGTGGATCGTTTCGCTCTAATCCAGTGTTTCCCAAAGTGTGGGGCGCGCCCCCTAGGGGGTCGCAGTGCTATTGCAGTGGGGGGGGGGGGGGGGGGGGTAGCGGTATGGGTGAATGGAAGAAGAAAAAAAACTTGCACTGTGTGTTTCACTGTAAAGATGGTTTGTAGTGTGTTTTGTTGCAACTTGAAGTGTGAAATAAACTTCAGTGGAGTTTGAAAACAACATATGTGTTTAGGTTTATGTCTGGTTGAAACATGTGTGTGCCCAGTTGATTCCTTTTCCTCTTTTGGGGGGGATTTTATTGTAATCCATAGGGGGGGGCAGAAAATCTTTGGGAACCAGTGCTCTAATCCAACTTTGTTGCACATGGGAGTGAGGAGAGGTGGTCCTGCACATGTCGGAGCCGCGTTTCCACGCAGCAGCCGTGAGCAAAGGTGCCACTAATTTACACGAACAACAAACACGCCAAAGGCAAAGTGAGGAGGCCCGACACGCGAGATTGGAGCAAACCTCATGACTTTAGCAGTTCTAAAGGACATCCTGAATGGGGACGCCGTGGCAGGGTGCACCACATGTTGAAGGCCACCAGCAGACGAAGCTGGTTCTATTCCGGTGGTCATTAGTAGCCATGGTTGGACATGTAGGTGAAGGGAGGCCATGGAGAATCAGACTACAGCAAAACTTTCCTGGTAAAACACGAAACCTGTCTAATAAACAAAGAGATAAAAAAAGCATGGGAAGCTATGGAATCTGATTATTTTCAAGGGTTTGGATAAATAATTACAGAAAGCACAGAATGTGGAAAATTATCAGTACTTCCAGACTTCCTTCCCCATGTCCAAATACTTCATCAGCCATTCTCTATAAACCCCAAAAGTGCTAACATGAAAGCCGATGCAGTTCTCCTGTTTCCCTGCATATCGACATGATGCAGTCCGGTCCGTAGGAACCCATTTCTCTCCTCCGCTACCAGACCCATTGGGCCCCGGGACGGCTTGCTGCTGCTTTGCGTCACGGACTCATCACACCTTCCGCCGGCGCCGACGAGTGTGAAGGAACAGACTGCTGTCCACAGCGAGGAAGCATGGAGTCAAGGTGATATGTCTAACGCTTCATCACCGCTGTTGTGACATCTCTTTGATGTTTGAGGCGTATAAATATCCGCCGGCTCCTATTCCGAGGCTCCGTTCGTCTGCTGGGCGAGGAGAAGCGGGAGGACGATGTAGAGGAGGAAGTGGGAGGAGCCGAGCCGGCAGGCTGCTCTGCTACGGGAAGCTCTGGACGGCGGCCAGGAATCCCGGCCAAGGTGTGTCGCTTGCTGTGGTCTACTGGTAGAGCCTGCTGGAGAGAACATCACACCGTCTCCACGCCAACTGCCTGGACTGCAGTGACCAGAAGTGTTGCTTTCAGACTCACAGCTGTGTTTAGTTCTACTAGTTCTGACTCAGGCAAGCTCCACACCAACCCACACTTTCCCTTTGCTTATTTCTACTAAAACAAAATTTCCACTCTAATGAATTTTGGCCACAAAAAGGTCAAAGGTTTAGCAGATGAAGATAACTTCTAAAGCCAAAACATGCACCAATATACAGAAGGTAAAGCGTCTTACTCCTCACCTTTTCCTCTCAGCAGTAAAAAGTTAATAAAAATCAGTGGAGAGTTTTCATTTTTGTCAGATTTGGGCGACGTTGAGAGTTTTTGACTCGTGCCTCGGTGCCAAACGGGCCTCGATCAAATTTAAAACGATCAAATGCGGGAAAAGGAGCGAGATGGAGGAAGTGGAATGAGAACAGGAAGAGGAAAATAAAATAAAGTTTATGAAGTTGGGAAATGTAATTGGAGGCTGCTGGGGGAAGCAGCAGACTGCCGTACCTGCTGCACACACTCATACACACACACCCCCAACCCCACGCCTACACACACTCTCTCTCTACCTGGGGAGTGTGAATATGGTGTTCTCTTTGGCCAGAGGCTGGTAAATAATGGATGTGTTGGTGGAAGAGCAGGCAGTTTGAAATGTAAATGTGACGGATGGAGAGCACGCGTACGTACGTGCGTGGATGGATCATGGCTCTGGAAGTGCATGTGTATGTGTGTGTGTGTGTGTGTGGGGGTGTGTGTGTGCGCTGTCACTCCGGGCCGGGGCTGGCTATGTGTCTCGAATGGTGATGGCTCGTCCTCGCTGTGGAGAGGAAAACAGGAGGAAGCGGGCCAGAGGTGTGCCAGCACTACGGTGTGAAGAGGAGGCAAAACAGAGGAAGAGGCTAAACTTCCGGCAGGAACGTTTCAGTCCGCTCGGAACAACGGAAACTTAATTGTTCAAATAAACTTGGAAAATGCTCTTACATGACTAAATAAAAGAGAAAATGCATGAATTATATTTTTGCATTAGTCTCCATCATTTTGAGACTAATAAATGTTTTCTATGTAATTCCTTGGTTTTGTTCATTTCTATTTTGTCATTTATCAGGAATCAGGAATTTTGTCGACATTTTGTTTAAGTTTACTTATCTGAGTTGATAAGTTCACCGCTCCCTAAGACTTTACTTTCTCTTTTAATCAGGTTCGAACATTTTAAGAAGCTTTGAATTTCTTTATTTTTAACTTATGAGTAGTCCAAACTGAGACAATATATATATATTTTTAGAGAAAATGTTGAATTATTCCTTATTAATGTAAACAGAGAGAAGGGAGGGATGGAGCGCTCAGATGGAAAAAGCCTGAGGAAAAGATCCCACTACCCTCTTTATAGCTTTATGGGTCACACACTCATCTACCAAAACACCTTTAATGCTTTTTATCTCTCTCACACACACACTTTGCACTAACTCAGTTGTCCTTGATTTGTGTGATCCTATGGTGATTTTTTTTTTTTTCTGTTTCTCCCAAGAAACGTTCTCGTTCCTGCTTCCTGAAACGAGAGGAAATGAATACTGGGACTCTGGGCCTGGGGGTCACGACCCCCGCGGTCCCTCAGTAAGGTTCCCTGGGATTGGTACTCGCCTCCGGACTCGAGGACATCGGGGGGGGGGGGGGGAGGGGGGGATCTCCCTCATTGGGAGTGGGAGCATGTGATGTCTGCGAGAGAGTGGGGAGGAAAAAAAGAGCAAAAAGCAGTAAAAGTGATGAGACGAAGCGAGTGTGAAGAGAAGGCAGGGTGCGTCGAGACGGGGGAGCGAAAGAGTGTGCGACATTGACAGAAAGACGGAGTGAAAGGAACTGGTGGTGGGAGACAAAAAAAAGAGCAAGAGTGTGTGTGAGGGACAGCTCGTCCTTCAGGCTCACCTCACCCCCCCCCACCGCTCCCCAGGGGGTCTGTCTTCTTGGCGGCAGTTTTACTGACGGCCATGAAATGGCGAGGATTTACAGTTGAAGGCTGCGACGGCGCCACCGTTTCCTCGAACTTTTGCTACATTGTAGCAAACAATAGCAGTGACATTAGAGAGGTAAATACTGCTGCCCCATCCAGCTTGTGATTAGTGGCGTAGAGATTTTGGTGGTCTGAAGGCAGACTGACACCAGCTACAACTTTCATGGACGTCAGATGACGTGAAAAAGAAAAAAAAAGTCACAAGTTGTAGCTAGCCCATTTTGCGGCTCTCTGCTAGCTCAATTCTGGGGTGAAACGGTTTCAATAGACACAAGAAATGTACAACCGGAATTCATTTTTCAAAGATTTATTGTCAATTTAATGACAGATCTATGTTTATTGAGTTATTATTGACTAGTGATGTGCGTTGAGGGAAGTCAGGCGAGTAAACGATGAAAGAAAATCAGTTTTTCCGCTTGAATCTTCTATTAATTGTTTTTCTTATTTCTTAACTTCAAGAAATAAGAGATAAGCTATTTTTATGGTCAAAATTGCTGGATTTACGCATTGCTATAAATCCACTGCTGGTGAGGCAGTGCAGTACCGTGCCTCGATGATAGGGGCAGTGCTGAGCCCCATAGACACAACGAGCAACAGGTGCGCTTTTTCTACTCATTGAAAAGACTGAGAGCAGTCGGGAGAGGAGGAGGATATAGGCGGAGCAGAACTGCTACTGTTTTTGGCGTCCAGATTTCTGAAAATTAAAGAAAAATGAAAAACTACAATTTTTATTTTTTTCTACAACAGAATGACAGATATTTGTGGAGAAGGACAGGTGCATGGACGTCATAAAATAAAGGTAAGATAAGACACAGTTTTAATCAGAAAAGAGAAAAAAATGTATCTTAAATATTCTTTTATCTTCCTTGCTATTATATTTAGTTATGGTCGAAATGAAAATATAGCTTCTACATAGGATTTTGGATTTGTACATGACTCTGGTGAAGTCCATCATGAGCCTCACCGGCACTGCGAGTCAATAAAAGTGAGAAAAGAGTCCCAACTCTTTATCATTTACGTGAGGGAATTTTGAGCAATATTGATGTCAATGTCAAATTTCGGAGCTCTTAAAGTCAAACATCAGTGTGAACGTAGCACTTCCATTATGGTGCAACATGGTGCTGTTATTGTGAAAGTCCTATATTCTACTTCCGGTGACCAGTTAACATTAGCTTTGTGGTCTATCATGGAGGAAATGTTGTCATTTTGATCTTTTATTGATGTAATGATGATTTAAAATGATTTATTAAGGATAAATTGTAGCAGAAAAATGAAACCTTGAAATCTGACATTTACCCTGATTAAGAAGCCATTAGAACCCATCAAAAAGTTATGATTATTTCTTTACGTGTTGGTATGCAATCAAAGTGATCAATTTGACACGAGACAAACTAGTGTAAAAAAAAAAAAAAAAGGTAAAAAATATGTACTTCCTGTTTTGACTGTAAGAGCACAACCTAGTGGTGATTTCACGCAGCTTAGTCGTAAACTGGAAAGATGGCGACAAGGTTTCATCCTCTAAAAGAGGTGGAAGGACGCGTCAGTAGACATTTCAAAATAAGAGCATATTTGCAAAGAAGAATATATACATATTTTATTTCATTTTTTTTAGATCCTGTTGTTTCTGTGGTCGGTCAGCCCCAAAATGAAAGCCGAATGATAAATCTGATTCGCTGCACATCTCCACTTCGGATGTGAAATGCTCTGATAATTCCTCAACGTTCCGCTGGTAATAAGTGAGAAACGCGTCTGCCCGGCTTCTGCGAGTTTCTGTCGCGGCGGCGGCAGCGTCTCCAGCCGTGAAAGGTCCACTACACGCCACTTCAGCTCCTCCGACTGAGACGAGTGTGACAAACAGCTCAACAGGCTTTGGCACGCCAGCTGTCCAGAGGGGACACACACACCCACACACACACACACACAGGGGCAGAAAATTCGCACAGTGGTCCATTGACATGCGCGTCTCGGCATCCACACACACTCGCCACAAAACACACTTTGCTGCCAAGTGCAGTGTGGTAATCTTTACTAATGTCATGGGTCCTGAGGGCAGAGCATGTGAACGCTGCCAGGGGCCACACAGCATCACAGTCCGCAGCGCTTTGGAGAAGGAAAACCGACTCTTGTTTACTACTGATCGGGACCGTTCACATGACGGACCAAACGCAGTCCAGCCTGCAGACCCACCAAGGTCTGATCTCAGCAGCACCGGTCCGGCTTTCTGCTGGCCGGTCAGCCGCAGCCCAAACGCAACGCAGGTGACGGATTCCTGAACTGGGAATCCGTCTCCACGTCATCCAGATGTCGCCCAGATATTTGCGAGGTCACCCAGTGACAGAGTTGGGCAGTGACGAGTTACATTTACTCAGTTACGTTTACTTGAGTAACTTTTTGAGGGGGAAAAAAAGTAGCTTTAGACTCTTTACGTTTTACTTGAGTAATTTATTATGACATGTTGCTAAATCTCTGGATTCTCTTGATTGGAAAACAAACATGTTTTAACCAAATACTCACCAGACACACTCACACATACCGGCAGTTTTTGTTAAAATTTCACAAGTTTTTTTTCATTGATTTGGAAAAATTCTCTTTCGCTTCATTTTGTCATTTTTTTCCTACTTGTATGAATTATTGTCATTTTGGTCCTTAAAATGCCCAAAATTTCCATTTAACTTTACATTTTGATTCGTCTGATGACATCATTTTTAAACATTAAATGATTGATAATTTCATCAGCTACTTATTTTGTTACTGTTGCTTAATTTCTCGGATGGCCACTTTTTACTTTTCGTTGAGTAAAAACGTGTTGAGCAGTGCCACGCTCACTTTCGTGTGGTTCTCGGGTTCTTCGCCCGTCTCTGCTCAGTGCCACCAGACCGGGTTAGCTTCAGCTGCTCCTGACCTTCCTGCTCCTCTTCCTCATTCTGCTCTCCTTCCTCTGGAGGAGGAAGAGGCGGAGGAAGAGGGGAGCTGTCAGGAAGGAGTAAACGTGTGCAGCTTAGGGAGGCGTGGATATGATGAGGCTTCGGTGTTGTCGAGATGGATTAGCTGGATGACTTTGAGGGGTTTGTTCTCTTGTCTTTGAGCGCGCAGCCAGACTCGCCCTCCCCTCTTCTTCCTCCCCTCCAGATCTTCACGTCTCCCTCTCACTTTCTGTCCCCATCTTTGTTTGTTCGGATAGATTTTTTTATTTTCTCCCCCCCACCCCCTCGGTTTCTGCCTCGAAGCGTCGCGCAGGAACGTTAAAACGAACCAAATTGCTGCTGCAACAGAAGACGCCCGATTCTCTTCTCATCTGCCAGATTGACGGTTTCATTGAAAGTCCAGTTATTGTTTGCATCTCTGACAAAAAAAATAACATCTGTACTTGACATTTTCCTCCACAGCAGCTAAATTTAATTGAAACCGTTGGACATGGACAGAATACATTTTGAATGTTATTTTCTGTGGACATTATCTCTTTTGTTCCATATTAAAATCTGTTTTGTGGAGCCTGGCCAATATTAATGGATATTAGGCATAATAAAATGAATGAAGATGTTAAATACATGTGGTATCAGCAATTAATCTTCTGAAGGCAAAAAAACAATGTTTTAGATCCAGCATGTGGATTTGGGGTCAATAAAATATAATATAATATAAATATATATTGCCATTGGCAAGAATTTTGCTAGGGTAATAAAATTATGATATAATAAAGGTAAAACATAGACAACGGTGCTGTTGAAGCAAATTTACAATAAGAACAAACCCAAATACATAGTTATTAGAGATAACATCCCAGTTATTATTTATCAACATATTAAGACTTTAATGTATTAAGTTCAGTCCTAAGCTAATTAAGATTTGCTTTAGTGTAAATTACAACCAATTGGTCTGTGCTCACACAACCTGTTGACAATGCAAAGCAGACATGAAGATAGAACATGATTTCAAAAAAGTAAAGTTTCGTTACATCATTTCCTGAATTAAAGATCAATGACCCTTTGGAAAATAGATTTTTAACCAACCAATCAGCTCAGTGATGGATAAGGTTAGCTTCTGGTAACTTACCAGAAGCTAACCTATATCAAAGGTAGCTAGAGTTGGACTAGCATATTTGGGCCCCATATGAGTTTTGCCCATGGATGGGTGGTGAGCCGTCTCAGGAGAGGCTAAGCTACTGAAACCGCCCCAACACAACATCGACTCATCCAGGAGATCCAAAGGAACCCAAATCCAAATCTAAAACTCTGGGGTGCTGGCGTGACGCTGGGGTTAAAAACAACCCACGCAAGGAGGCCTTACTCCTCGGCACGGAAGTCACAGGTTCGATTCCCGGCCTGATCTTCCCCCATGTCTTATGACCTACTTTCCTGTCTAATCACTCTCAAATACAAGCTGCTTGAGCCAGTAAAAAATTTTAAAAATCTAAAACAGGTGGGGCCAAAGGTCATGATCCAACAGAAGTTAAAAGAGGTCGGACAAAAATGGCCACCATGGGGGAAAACATCTTGATGATCATTAAGAATGTTGGGGAACACTCAGAGGACTCAAAATGGAAGTATATATACATATACACACATGTATTTCTATATATGTGTGTGTTCCTGTTGGCCCTGGCTGTCTGACGGTGTGTGATTGATGTGTCGAGGCGGCGTTAACACTTCTCATGCTGCTCCTACATGGAAGGAGGAGGCGGAGGCGTAATGTACATGAACGATTGATCACCTTGCCTCCGCCGCCTGATGACTTCTCCAAAGACGCTTCCCTGGGAATCGATAACCACCGCTCTCCGTTTCCCCCCCTTCTCTCTCTCTCTGAACATCACCAGGACAGACAGAGAGCTCATTTATGAAGGAAAGGCACATTTGCATATGGAAAAATAATTAAAACAAACAAAGTGAACCCACCCACCCACCACCCCACCACCCCCCGCAGAGACGAGGAGAGGTGGGGGAGGAGGTGAGTAATGTGGGGATAGAAAGAGGTTTAATTGCTCCACACTGAGGTTGTGCCATTTATCTTCAGCTGCCGTTCCATTCGTCAGCGCGCCGCAGATGAGAGTTTATGTAGGTGTTCTCAGGATATCTGTTTCAAGGTAAGCACAGCGTCAGACTTTTAGAGGGCAGTCGGCGTAGAGCGATGACTCAGAGTTAACCTCATCCTTCCCTTTGGCTCCCTTTGTGACTCCAGTTTAGCAGCCTATAAAGAGCCATTGCATTAAAGGGTTTTCAGAGAGACGTTCTGCTCTGTAGCAGTCTGTCTCTTTCAATCGTTATGCTAGGAGCTTCCGCTGCTTAGTTCCTCCCTTTATAATTTGTGCGCGTGAGAACAAAGTGTGTGATTTGTTCGTACTCGCGCCCATCTTTGTCTCATTTGAGCGTGCGCGGCGGTTCTGAGCGGTCTCCCCCCGCCGGCTCCGCGGGGTACGAGTCGTCCGTGCACCGAGGCCTGTCCACTACGTTAGCACCGCAGCAGCTAAAACTCCATTTTCAGCACGCCGTTTGAAGCCAGAGGATGAAAGAGTCACTCTCCTCTCCCCTCGCTCTTCTTCTGCTCTGATGGACAACTCCATAACCAGCCACTTCTTAATTAAAAGAACAGTTCTTTCTTTCCAGATGAAAGGCTGTTGACCTGATGGTGCTTTGGGTAGATAAGGACTAAGGACAATGAGGGTGTCACTGAAGTCATTTGGAGTTTTTAAAGGAGAGCGTCTGTCTCTACTGTAGACAGATGTTTTAGCCAAGAAGGTATCGTAGACAGAGGATACATCTTCACGGTGTTTAGCACTTTAATAGGTTGGTCAAAAATCTTTCTTTAATGATTTCCTTTTTATTCTATGAGCTTTGGTAAAAGACAGCTGGACTTCTTCACTTGAGAAGAAACCCCTAGAGCCTCTTTGTACCAATGCCACTGCCCCCAAATTTGGGTCCTCTACAGGTGAAGCGGTTAGATGGTTCCCATCTTTTGCCAAAGGCCTCTTCGGTTCTGATCAAGTGTTGGATGCAGAAGGTCTAAAGTTGGAGTCGGAACAATCACCAAACGGCCTTTTCCACCAGCATCTAATCGCCTTATCTCGACTCGGCTTTATTCGGTTAAAGGATTTGCCTTTAGTCATGGGTACGTGGTCTCAGACCCTTTTTTAGAACCTACTTTGCTGATACTCCAAGCATGCAGAGTTTGGGCTGAAAACAGCACAAGTCAGAAGACTGTTGGTCACTGATTGGCTAGGGGGCAGAGTCACTGGTTGCGTCATTTCCTGACAGTAGCCCCTCCATTTCCTAAACATTCAACAGCGACTGAGCACGTTGGAGTTTTTAATGACATTATTATCCTCCAGGACTGCGTCGTGTTTGTCAAAATCAAAGAGGTCTCACAATTTCTATAAATAATTGCTTTCACCTGAAGCATGAACTATGATCTTCATAGGATTTTACCTTTACCTGTTATCTTGTGGTTATCCTTCAAACCACAGAAATAATACTTTCTACATCGTGGCATTACAGGAGAGAGGAGAGCACTGAGAGATGTTAGAAGTGCTTAATCGTTGCTAGCATAAGGATTGGCTCGTCTAGGTGGATAGCTAGCAGTAGCATGCTGGTTCTGTAAACTCCATCCTCAGCAGAGATCCTAAACAACACACGATGTGTTTACTGAAAACATTTTGTCGCTGTTTTTCATCTGTACAACTCCTCTAGCATCTTGTCTTTGTAACTCCATAATTGCATTTGCCCCAGAAATACCTCCACAGCCTTTCCGCAGCACTACCTCTAATGTTGCTAGTGATGTTTCAGCGCTGCCTCTGTTGGCCTTTCCCAATAATATCAAACTCAAAGAGACAAATTATTAGAGTTACTAAAGTATGACAGCTTGCCATGTTGCTCCGGGTAGGAAAGATCAGCTCTTAGTTTGCCTTTTATGCTAAAGAACGAGGATTTCTGAAGCATTTTCAAAACCGTTTTCCGTGCTAATTGAGCGAGAGCAGCTGAAACTGGAGGGAGAAATATACAACAACAAAAACACGCCTCAGTCTGAGGAACAACTAAGAGGGGAAAAAAAAGAGCATGGGATTTTGTTACGCATCAGGTATAAATATATGCCGTCAAATTAAATGAAGCTGCTCTACAGCATCTATGCTATAGATGCAGCCCTTAGTTTCTCAGCTCGACAACAAAATAGCTGATTTAACCGGCGCTGGTGTTAAAGCTGCTCACCGAGAGTGAGCTTGCATGTTTTGCTCCCCTCCTCTTTCCAGATATTTGTAGTCTGCATTAGCATTCAGCCAAAGCAGCCTAGTTCACCCTCTGTAAGGAACTCGACATCATCCCAAGCTGGCTGTAGCTGCGGGCGAAAACAACAAGGCTTTAAAAACAGGCTGTCGAAGAAGAAACGCTCCCAGTCTATCAGAGCTCATTCTAATCGTGCGTTTCCTGTTTTTTATTTATTTATTTATTTATTTTTTTGCTGTTGCTCAGTGCGAGTGTGTGCGTCGAAGTCCCCGACGAGCTCTGCTGGGTGCTGGGAGTGTCTTCCCTTTTAAAGGATATCAGGCAACCGGGGATCCTCAGAAGCCGGCGTTGCCAGTTAATGCACCTCTGACGAGAGCGGCTGCACTTAAGACGATCGTAGCGCGAGCGGGTGTGCGGGTGCGCACGTTGGTGTGTAAAAGTCGAGGAAGAAAGAGCAGATGGGGAGGAGAGAGAGAGAGGAAGTTAGGACGTATAGGTAGAAGGAGCCTGCTAAGTCGAAGCTTTATTCCCGTCTGTAGCCAAAGCCTTTTTCTGTTGCTCTTTCACAGATTGAAAAGCTTTATTTTGAAGATGTTTTGAATCTTTCCAGCACACTGCTGTGGATATCACTTGTGGGTTAGAAATATTTGCAGTTTACATATTAATCTTTAAATGTGTTGCTTTTGACAAAAACTGGATAAAAACCCAAATGGTCACCTTCAGATGAAAGGACACTTCATAAGATAGGAGAAGCAGCTGACCACTAAGACCTACCCTTGGCCACAAAACTGCTAGAAAACAAGACTGAATTAACATGAACCAACTGGACTTCTGCTGTTGGATTTCTACTTGGACAAGTTTTATGATCAGATGAGACAAATACTGACCTCCTTGGTCACAGTAGTATGATCTGAAACAGACATTCAAACTGGGCTTAGGATGGCTAAAGCAGGTTAACATTGGGTTTCTGGAAAGTCTTGACCTCAACCTTGTTGAACTTTTGTGAGCTCCTCTTCAAAGGAACGTCCATGCTAGCAACCCAAGCAAGTCCCACGAACTTTACCAACTCTAATAAGGAGGACATTCAAAGACCCAAACAGAAATCGAACCAGACGCTTGTTGATGCGTTCAAGCCAGATGCAACTTACTGCAGTTTGTGTCCTTGATCTGGACTGAAGACGTGGCCATCTTAAAGCTGCTGGAAAACCTCAAAGTCTTATCTAAATCCTGTTTTGTTTTTAGAACCACATTAGGTGGATTGGTAGATATCAGGATACAAGGTCTTCTAATACTCCCAAAGAGGCGTTCATTAAAAATCTGAACAACAAATATGCCGGATTCCTCGAAGCCTCTGTCTATTGGAATGAATGTCCGTTCTCGCTGAACGAGACGTTGGGATTCCGAGATGTTGCACAAATGCGTCACCGTGTGCATTACAACCACAATGCATTTCATTTGGTGTTGTGTGCGAGCTCTAAAATGACGTGCTTGGAGCCAACAACACATTTGAATCCAAACAGAGATGTTCTCCTAGCAGGTTTCTGAACCTAACCAATCAGTTTGAACACCTAAATCATAAGGGAAGTTTAGGTTTTACTTGAAACTGATTACTAAAAGAGCTGAAATGTTGCTTAAAATCAAAATGTGGATGAAAATGGATGAGTAACGAAGGTGTACCTCCAGGATTCGTCTAAAAATAAGAACAACAGTTGTTGTTTTACAGCAGTTCTAATCATGTCTGATGCCACGATGCTGGTCCGAAACCACAGATGATTTTATACCAGGGTTAAAGTGATGTTGTTTTTTTGTTGTTTTTTTTAAAATAAGTGTCTGTTTTGATGTTCAAGAATAAACCTAAGATGAAAGATTTATTTACTGCATAGAAAACAATCAACATTTCAACATATTTTTACTTAACTAAGAGTAAAAATGTATTTGGTAAAAAGTACGGAGCAACTGATCAAATTATCAGTCTTTTAATATTTTAAAATCACAACATCGTACAGATCGAAGTATAAAATTAAGTAGAAATGTTGTTATTTTAAGGACCAAAATGACAATAATTGATATAAGTAACAACAAATAAAATCTGTCAATAAAAAAAAACTTCTCACATTTTAAGCAAAACTGCAGGTGTGTGTCTGTGTTTGGTGAATTTTTGGTTAAAACATGTTTGTTTTTCATTCAGAGGGTAGAAAATTCAGAAATTTAACTCAAGTAAAAGTAAAAAGTCTTTTATTTTTTCAAAAAGTTACTCAAGTAAAAGTAATTGAGTAAATGTAACTGGTTACTACCCTATTCTGCCCCGATCTTTCACAGCAGTCCTTTCCACTGATTTCAGGTTAAATATGGAACTATTTTTTTGTCATTATTTGGTAAAAAATAATACGTTCTAAAGTTCCAGCAGCTTTTGCGGGGAGTGGCAGCCGGGCCCGTCGCTGCGGGTTTTACTCTGACCTCTGCGTGCACTGAGCTAGCAGCCGACGTGCTGCTGCTGCTGCTGCTGCTGCTGGATGTGAGAGACTCAGCAGGAGAGGAAGAATTCCTCCTCGTCCTCTCCTCTCCGTCACCCCAGCCCCCCCCCAGCTCCAGTCCTGCTCTCCGCTGGAGTCGGCGGTCCATCTCGTGCTGCAGATTGCCTGTGACAGCCGCACTATTTCAAGTCGGCGGGTTGAGCTAAATTGGAGTGAGCAATACCACCTGTGCCTGCTGGAGGGCCGCTCTGGTTGGAGTTGTTGCTCGGGCGAGAGGAACCTTGAAGAGAGAGAGAGAGAGTGAGGGGGGAGGCAGAAAGCTGCTACCTGCATCAAAGCCTTGGTTTCACATGCAATCTTGCCAGCTGGCTCCCCTGTGAGGAGGAGGGATCTCTCTCTCTCTCTCTCTCTCTCTTGGTTTCTGTTTCTGCAGGTGCACATCTTCTTCTCCTTATCCCCAGTTTTAACTTTTCTTCGTCCTCCTCCTCCTCTCTCTTCGTTTGCTCCTCGTGGGTTTTCTGTCCGAGTCAGATGGGAACTGACAGAACTGCGAGCGAAAGCTTAGAATCAGACCCCTGAAAGCCGCCACGCACCCCACGTCGAGTCCGGGTCTCCTCAGTTTACACCTGAATTCACCCCCTAATTCCCCCCCCCCCCCCAAAAAAAAAAAAAAAACAGCCTTTAACTTTACCTGCTACAACACAGCTCAGGTTCTCACAGAAAAGTATGTACTCCCTTACAGAAATCATCTGTTTTATCCATTGGCGATCGGCTAATTAGCATCGCCTCCTTGTTCACCAATGTGCCAAAATGACCATTTGTAAAAAAGAATTTAGTAACATTTTATTTGAAGGCGTGTGTGCATAAGACTGACATGACACCGTCATAAATATGACAAAAGTCAGTCATGAACATGAAGAAGTCTATGAATGTTTATGACTGTTGTGAATTCAGTAAATAATGACACTTTAATGCAAAGTTGCTGTAAAAGTTTAGTTAGTTTAGTAGTGACATCTTATCTTATTTACCAAATAATGCACAGTTCAAGTAAAACCCACGTCTCTGTTCACCTTGGTGTGACCTGTGCTCCAGTTCTGACCAGCATTGTCACTCTGACAATGCTGGACACATTTCGATGAGGTACCAACAGTGACTTAGGCGTTCTGGTGTGTGTAAATAAATCCCATTAGGACCTGGAGTTTCAACCTTATTTTTTATTCCTGCCAAATGTTTCATGGCACCAACATTTATACATATGTTTGAAATCCTAAGCCTACTAAACAGATTAAAACTGAAGGGTCGATGATTCATCGCAGTGCAAAGTTGACATGATGAGTAAAGTCAGAGATTAAATATCCTGAAAAAGTTTTTATTTTCATATTCATTTGGTATATTTCTTTTGTCAGCCTTCCGAAGCGCTGGAGGCTCTGACCGAAGCTGAACCCAATCTTTGTGCTAAAACGGGGCAGATTAGGTAAATGATCAAATGGAAAATAAAAGCTAGGCAAAGTTAACGTTTTTTAAAAATAATATTAGGCAGTTTGTTGAACGCAAACTCTTTGAAATTAACATTAGCATTAGCATCAGGTCTAAAACCTGCAGATTCCACAGTGAAAATCAACTCTAATCTAAGCCCCATGACTCAGGATGCGCTAAATGCGCTATCTTTAATCCAATCTGAATCGCTTCATTTACTATTTTTATTTATTTATTTATTTATTTATTTATTTATTTATTTATTTATTTCTTAGAAGGAAAACTTGCAGTCAAAAATGTTTTGGTCCTGATATTCTAAAATCTAATGTTGAGCGTTCATCGTGACTCGTCAGAAGTGAGCAGTCCGAATGTTACCAACACGTTTCTTTGCTCCTTCAAGTCGTCCAGACAGGCTGATGGGAGCGAACAGGGAGGAGGGGAGGGCTGCTGTCTCCTTCCCCCTTCTTGCCCCCCCCCCCACCTCACCCCCTCCCAGGCAGGATACAGTAGGCATCATTTAGTGGGGGGTGAGGGGAGTGAACAGTGCGGGGTTATCCACGAGGTCGCCACGCTCGCCGCACGGCCGAGCTCATTTCCACCGACAGAGAGAGGCAGCCGCTGAAACGGCTCATTCACTTTCTGATCACACACACACACACACCCCTCTCTCTCTCTCTCTCTCTCCTTCACACACACATGCTGCAGCCTGGCTTCATTGTGCTGCTATTTTCCTCATCCTTCACTTTCCCCTCTGTGCTGAAATATTTCCTTCCCGGCCCCGACGGTTCATTTTGTGTCGTCGCCGCTCTCCACTCCTCCTCACACCTTTTGTTTTTCTAACTATCACTGCATCGGCACGCTCCGATTATATGCAGATTGACTTGCGCAGACAACCCCCCCCCCTCCCCGCGCTCACTCTACTCTAATCCGAGTGTCTGTGTTTCACAGTCTTGCTAATACCTCTCTCTAGCTAATCTGATAAGCACAGCTAATGATATTTCGCTGAATGCCTTCAGATGACAGCAGTCATGAAGCAGCAGCTCGTTCTGCAAAGCTAGCAGCATTTCCGCGGCGGCCTTCTGGCGTCCAACCAGTCCGCTGCGAGCGGCGGCTGCTGCTAGCTTACACGTTTAGTTTTGCTTTCAAGGAAATATAGCGTCAATAAGTTCTGCTCTGATGTCAACGGTTCTGCTAAAGTTGCTGCAGACAAGGTTCGCCATCCAAATGTTTCGGCTTTGTTGACTCATACCTCATAAATCTGGTCATATTACATTCATGTTGGAGTTATTGGGCCAGAGCACAGAGCTGTGGAACATCAACAACCGACAACCAGAAACACAAACTGAAGCTGTCTGATTAGATAAAAGCAGCTGGATTTTCTGGATGTAAAAACTGATTCATTGATATTTTTATAATGAATCAAAATGTATTTACATAGAACATTTAGGAACAACTGCAGAACACAAAAACAGGAAGTTCATTGCTGTTGGTTTCCTGTCCTGACATTGTGCTGCCAGTTCTGGATGAAAACTGAGTCTGGTTCAACAGATGCTCTTTCAAATTCTCGTATTTAATCTGTATTTCTTTGCTCGGTTGTTTCCAAGGCAACAAATTGCTGCCCGTGGATCGATAGCGCCACATGCCGCGGCTCCCTTCTCGCCCCGGCCAGGCAGAAAGGGGCCGCAGCGGGCCGGCGCGGTCAATGACCGGGTCCCGCTCCGCTGACGGTGGTTCATTAAAGAGCGTGGTGTTAACGGTGTCGGGACCGATCCTCCGGGGCGGCCTCGCTCTCCTAACGAGCAGCCCGATCGATGGCTGTCTGGCGGATCAGGCTGACGCGTGGAGGAAGCTTCACCTTAACTAGCGGCCACTTCCTGCTCTGCTCTGCTCTGCTTCCACACACATCACTGATCACAGTCCAGCTTGGAAAAGAAAGTACACCCTGCTGTAGTTTAACAGTTCATCAAGAGGGGAAAGCAATCGCATCGAGTATACAAAAATTTTTATCGATATTTGCTATATTTTTATAAAAATGGAGAAAGTTTGTGTGTGGAAAAAGCAAGTACACCCCATGGATGCCCCATTCTTAAGTCGTCACGGGGAGGATTTTAGTTCACTCTTCTTCAACATGTTGAGCCCTCTTCTCGACGACTTTCCACCTCTGCTGCTCTCCCTCTTCCTCTTTGTGCACACCCAGAGGTCATTGCTGATGTCTTTCCTACCTGGGGTTGTTCTAACAGGAACTTGCTTCAGCAGCAAACAGCTATTTCCCTGTGACATCCAATGAAAGCAGAAAGTGTGCACCGAGTTGTTGTTTTTTTCCCACACACCTTTTTTTTCCCGTCATTTTGGGTTGTTTTTTTTTTTTTTACTTTTTGTTGATAGAAACTTGACTGTGCCGCTGTTTTTTTATTTTTTAAGTTTGTGCTGCTGTGACAAATTCACCCCAATCGGTGCCGTCGGAACTGCTGCTTTTCTTCCCTCGTTCCTCTTTCGGTGGGGGCGGTGGCGGGGTGCAGATATTTTTAAATCCGCGGCTCTGTGGGGTTTCTCTCTCTGTGTTCCTGCCGCCGCCGCGCTGCTCCTGTCAACTCGCTGGCACTCGTGTGTTTTGCAAACACACCCAAAAACATATTTACAGGAAGTGCCTGACAGTAAGGGAGAAGCTGGATCGCGGCTCTGCTGTCTTAAGGGGCCCGATGTTTGGCTGCTGGTGCACTGTCTGTCCGTCTGTCCTCAAAGAGACGCTTGTCCCAGCCTCAAGGGTCATTGAGGACACAGAGGAGGAGAAGAAGAAGAGACCCAAGTGAGGTGCTTCAGGGTGCGCTCGTTTTTAACACAAACAGACACAGAGCCCGGCTTCTGCTGACTTGTTTTTTATTGCACACTTGCGAAAAACACAATACAGATTTTTCACGGCGAAGACGACGTACAGAGGCGTCATGCTCACCGTCTTGAGAAAATCAACATTTCGCAGATGATCCGCGCTTTAAAGGAGCCGAATTTGCTCCAGATTTAGAGATTTGTGCTCGGCGCTGGAGTGTGACTGCAGCTAATGCGTCGAATTAAACCCCGGAGTTCGCTTCCGAGGTCGTCCCTTTTGTTCGCTCCTGCGCGCAGGCCCCTGTCAGATCTGCAGAGACAGAGCACAAAAAAAAACACAAAAAAACAATCAAAAAGGCAAAGAGAGAATACTACTTATCAGTGCGACAGATTCCAAAAAGCCACTAAAACATGATTCCTATCTCGTCATTGTTGAGCGACGTAAACCTTGAACGCCGCTTTGTGTCGGATTAAACGCGAGGAACGGCGTGCGCGATGAGTTTCCGGTTACGTAAAGCGATAAGACGCACCTCGGCTCTGCCGGAGCGAGACGCTTCCAGTGGAAGAGACGTGACAATGTGACATCACGCCGATGGGGGGGAAATAAGCGGGAGTAGAGATACGTGAGCAAAAATCTACAGCTTCCATCCCTGAGCTCGGCTGACAAAACTGTCTTTAGGTGGCGCGGATTATGGATTAATCTATAATAACTGGGGAAGGAGCAGAGAAAAGGAAGAGAAGGAGCCCCTCCGAGTCCACTGCCTCATCAGCTAATGTTCCCGCTAATATTCCCAAATTATATCATTTAGACCTGTATCAGCGCTGCAGAATTAATCATCATTTCCCTGACACTACCCACCCCTCCCCCCCGTTTCATTAGATCTACTGTTTCTGCCGCTCTCATTTCTACAAAGTTGGAATTCTCTTGGTCCAACCATTCTGCTTCTCCTAATAATCTGTTTATCCACCTTATTCTCATTCCTTTTCTTCTGAGCTGTCTTCATAACAGCTGCAGGAAGTCTTCCTGAAGCGTCAGGGCTTTACAGACAGACGCCCTCTTCCTCATCGTCATCAATTGACTCCCCCCGTCATAATTACATGCCCTTTCACGTCGCCTTATTACCATCCAGTTTGTGTTTCTAACCTAAAGAAAATGATGAACACGAAGGAGTCTCCCTGCTTAACGTGGATGTGTCGATCTGAAAGGAAAACGAGAAAGCCAAAGTTTGTGACCTGATGGAATGTGCAATTTTGAGACGGTTGCGGCAACAAAAAAGACAGGAAGCGGAGCTTAAGAATATCACATTTTCTTTGGAAGAGACCAAACTCGATGGCTTGTTAAATGAGAATGCCTTCTCTAAAACCTTTGTATACAGTACAGACCAAAAGTTTGGACACACCTTTCTAATTCAATGGGTTTTCTTTATTTTCATGACTATTTATAAGGCAAGAAATCCCACTTATTAACCTGACAGGGCAGGTTGACCTATGAAGTGAAAACCATTTCAGGTGACGACCTCTTGAAGCTCATCAAGAAAGTGCAGAGTGTGAGCAAAGCAGTAATCACAGCAAAAGGTTGCTACTTTGAAGAAACTAGAATATAAGGGCTATTTTCAGTTGTTTTACACTTTTTTGTTTAGTGCATATTTCCACATGTGTTATTCATAGTTTTGATGCCTTCAGTGTGAATCTACAATGTCAATAGTCATGAAAATAAAGGAAACTCATTGAATTAAAAGGTGTGTCCAAACTTTTGGTCTGTACTGTATATCAAATATGAAGTTAGATTTTTTTTTTTTTTTAAACTAATCAAATAAATATCAGAAATTAAATAAAACGCATTGATATCACCACAGAACGACTTTATACCTACGTCTTATTAAAATCTAGAAATGCCTAATTTTCAGTCTTTTGAGAGATTCCAACTGTAATTATGGTATGGTAATATGTAATGCACCTGTATCTTCAGAGTACAACTAGACATACAGACCAAAACTAACTCGATAGCCTAGATTGCCTAAAATCAACCGTTTTTCACTGCAACCTAAGTCTAGCATGTTGGAAAGTTAGCATGCTAACGCTAACATATCGAGAGCTTCAGACATTTATAAGTGGATAACTGGATTTGTTAAAAAAAAATAAAACAATTTGCTTTTTGGGCATAATGACGGTTATTCAAACATCTAGTAATTGGAGAAGTAGCTGTTTTAACATTGGTGCTATTCTCAAAGGAGTGATAAAACCAGGCACATCAATGAGCTTAGGAAATTAGCATTCTCGTGCTAATATTAACATATTCAAGCTAACGTTTAAAGAATCCATGAGTTATTGTGATTTTTGAAATAAAAGCTTAAAAGTAAAAACCTCTGGCCGTACAGAACACAGCGTGACGACGGTTCATTGTCGGCCTCGCCTGTTTGGGAAGTCATTGTGCTAATGCTCGTATTGACATGCTAAAGCTAACATCCACTGTTGGTTACAGGAGGAAGTTGAATTATTGTGATTGCCGGTTTCTCAGATTGTCTCAGAGTATTGAAGAGAGCTCAATCTGATTTATCTATAACTCTAAAAATACTGTCTGATATGAGATATTTCATTTATTTATGGGTGATATGTCCCTTTTTTTTAAAAAAAATCTGAGCAGCGTTCACTCCATGCCGGTATGAGTGAGTACAAAACAATGAAAAAAGTTAATTAGATTTGATGGAGGTTACACGTTTTTAACCAAGAACAATCCAAATTTGAGATCTGATGTATTATAACCCATTTGGCTGCAGACTGAACCGCCGTCTTCGTTACTCAGGTGAAGTCATTTGCCTGGCAGTGCTGCTGTGAAATGATCGGCCTCCGCTGCGAGCAGCCGGCCGGCCGCGGGGCGCACACAGGTGAGACCAACCGAGGTGGCGACGCAGAACGTGACATAATGAAGCGCGGCTATGAAATTCCATCTGCGTGGCCCTACGGTTTACAGCCTGCCTCTCGGGCCTCTACCTGCTCAGATTTACTGGCTGTTCCTGCCTCCTGGATCCAGCCTCGGTTTGTTTACGATGAAGGTTGGCAGTAAAGCTGGATCACTGGCCTGCGTGGGCCACTTTGTATCTTTGAGCAGATCAAGAAAAGGGTTCAACTGGAATAGATGATGCCGGCCTCTCAGTGTGTTTTAATATCCTGCTGCTGACAGTGCCACCCCCCCTCCAGGGTCCTACCCTGTCTGTGAGCTCTGGATGGGTGGATGGATGGAGGTGGAGTGGTATCGGTGAGGAGGTGCACCCCTACCCTCCACCCATTCTCGCTCTGCCGCTTCAACAATAGCATTTGCATATTTTTATACTCCGTCTTTCCTCTTGCCTCTCTCTCAAAGAAAAACAGCCCGGAGCGTGAATACTCCAGCAGAAGCAGGAGGCGTGCGTAGGGAAAAACGGAAGCTGGGGAGACGCCGTGTCCGCTTTGCTTGGGGAAGGAGACAAACGTACACACATTCAGACTAATGTACACACTGGGCCCTTACCCCCACAGGTTCTACACCGGGGACGAGGAGGAACCAAAGTTTGGTGCTTGTGAGGGTCTCCTGAAAGAGGAACAAAGGGAAGGGTCCAAATTACAATCAGGCCATTGCCATTGTTGCCACATTTTACATGTGCCTGGTCTAGACCACTTTGCTAATATTCACTACCCTTTGCGATACGTTTCATGCTTCATCCGAAAACAACCGAATTCACAATAAAATATAGCGCTGTATTAGCAGTAGTCATTTTTGTATAGTTTTTTCACAGTTGGACCTAAAAAGTCCTGCCGCATAATTCACCAAAATAATTTTGCTTTTGAGTGTAATTAGTCAGTTTTTCCATGTATGCATATTGTTTTTGTTCTACGTATGTTGCTACAAGAGAGAATTTAAAAGCAACTGCTTGATATTCAATAACATAACCTTGTGAAGCCCCAACAGTCTATCAGCTAAATATCTGAAACCAACTTACTGACAATGACAACAACTTTTTTATCTCCTAAGTGTCCAATTAAATGTCTCCATTTAAGAAATACTATGTTTCAATTTTTACCTACTGCAGGACCTTGGTTTTTGCATTTTAATTTTATACACCACAGATGCTAATCTTCTAATCATATCATCAGCATACAAATTCTCTAACCATTCTCTAACCACAGCATTGGCTGGCTAATTTTTCAACCATTGGTTTAGCATGCTAGTTTACCCAGATGTTGGCATGCTAACTATCTAAACAGTTATAGCATGGCAATTTTTCAACAATGCGATTAGTGTCCTAATCTCTCAACCGTAGCATCCGATGCTTTTTGTAAACAACATTTAGCATTTAGCCTGCATTTTGAGACATTTTTGCTGAACATTTGTGACTTCAAGTATCTGCCGTCCTAATCGGAGACGCAACTGCTGATAAAAAAAAAAGTGTCTGGAGATTTTCAAGAAAGACTGCTGCATCTTGAGTCGATCAGTCAGTCAGTCAACACATAGAATGTGAATTTAAAGCGTAGTTAATTGTATTCAACTAGAAAACACACATTTAATCCCCAGTTTGTCTCAGGTGTGGCACGAGCTCCTGTTGCCGCATTTTTGATGAACACCTCAGAGACGAGTGAGAACCAGCGAATGAAAAGAGCAGCATTACGTAATTGCATCATTCAGAGATGCTGACAATGCAACCAGACATGTTTGTCATTGCTAGGAGGGGGAGAGGGGATGGATTTGTTTGTGGACTAATCCAGAAAGGCTTCAGACAAACAGCCGTGCAAAGTGTGGAGGAAGGCATTTCAAAGCAGCCATAACCGCAGAGAATGCTCCGCTAAGCTCACACCTCCGCCATGAAGGTTACACTCTGAGGATAACTAGATGCACAGCAGAGCTGCATGTAATTTCATTTTACATGACACCCCGCGTTATATAAAGTTCAGGCAGACAAAAGGAGGCGTCCCTGCGGAGGACCTTGACTCGGCTCTTCGGGCTGCAGTTTGAGGCGTTACGAAAGCAGCATGTGTCACCAGATGTAGTGATGAAGAGTTGCCTTTTCGTCCCAAACCGACGGCGCCGAACTTGTTACAGCCGACAACCACCTTTCCACGCGGCACGAACGACGTGAGGAGGATCTATGTCGGGATGGAAAACCTGGGTCCTGAGGGATTCTCAGACATCTTCAGAGCACATGTTCGCTGAAAGTGCAGAGGGATATTTGACTTGACAGAGCATGCTGAGGCAATTCTCCAACAACAAAGTTCTATTGTGCTCAACTCTGAGCTCCATTGTTTAATTCCCTTCTAACTGACGCTCGTCTGTAGAAACTAAAAGTCCCTTTAGATAAAAAACAGGCTAAAAGATCTAGAAAAACTCTAGCATTGCCAACCAGCTCAGCACTGCAGGGCCGCAATTAGCGGTCCGAGCTAACAGCGGTTAGTGAGTGACCTCCCCTGGGTCGATGTGAAGCCCGTCTGCTGTCCCTATTGTAGGATGATGCCAATTTTTGATAGATCAAATTCCTACATTTCAATCAAATTAAAGAGGAGATTCATTTCAGAGCCTTTCTGTGAAAGAAACTTTCAAACTTTGGGGAAAGATTTTAGAAATTCAGGAAAACTTGAGTTGCCTCTCCTAACAACCTTGAAGGCGAAAGATAAATATCCACGAGGCACCCTAGAAAGAAGCCCGTTTTATTTCTGGAGATTAATTGCATGCACATGAACGTGTCGAAAATGTGATTCATTTCTGGCACAGAGAGTTATATCTGAAGCTGTGTTTGATAAATTTAGTCAATAATTGATTTTGTTTGCCAGATTGATTTTGCGTTCAGGGGAGGCAGGTGAGTAATCCTGCTAAGTAAAAATAAAGCTATGAGAAGTAAAATAGATGCTAAGAACAATGAAAGAAAATCACTTTGTCCACTTGGATTTTCTATAACTTGTTTTTCTTAATGTCAACATTTTATGGTCAAAATCTTGGAATTTGCGCATTGCCTGTTGAAATACATGCAAGAAGAGCCGAGGTGAGGCAGTGCAGTACCACGCCTCACTGATAGGAGGCAGTGCTGATCCCCTTAGAGACAATGAGCAACAGGTGCTCTTCTTCTACGCATTGAAAAGATTGTCCAGGGAAAATTCGGTCGGAGCAGAACCGCTCAAATACACAACAACTAATAGAAAACTTTTCTGTTTTGTTTTTATGAATTAAGTGAAAAAACTGTCAATTCTGTTCCTAAATGCAAAATGATGCCTACATTTATTTTTGTGTACATGTAAATATGAGATTAAATAATTATGCAACAATGTCAGTAGTTTTTAAAAACTTACTTGTGACATTAATTTTCTATTTTGTTGCCTAAAATCTAGCAATAAGGTTATTTCGACCCAATCTAACATTGTTAACCTAAACGATCACTTATTTCTAAGCAAAGCTGCTAAATTAAAAGATTATTTTTTTGTTAAATGTAAATATTTGTTATTTTTATGAGCCCCAAGCAAATTGTACATGAATATAGACAATGTAATTTTGGCCGAACCTAACCGTGTTTCAATTTTTGCCACGTCAAAATATGCTATTAATCATAAACATGATCACTATTTTCCTAAACTTGGAGTTTTCCTTATGCTATTTATGATTTCTTCCATAAATCTTGATGAAATATGTTGTCAATATCTGGCCATGTCAACATTGTGATTATTTCTAGACGCCTTTATGGACGGAAGCTGCAGATTTCTGTCCCAGTTGATGCTGATTTAGCCTGACCGTTTAAAGTGGAACAGAAGTCTGTCGTTTTCCAGCCTGTAGACGTTTGCTCATTTTTACTCATCCTGGGCGACCTTAAACCCAAACAGACCCATGTTGCATTGTGGGAAAGTGAAACTTGCCGCCCGAACACGACTCCAGCTCCACGTCTATCTGTGGAAATGAGAGAAGGATGCTGCGTGTAATCAGCTGTTTACAGCCGCCGCAGCAGCTCCGGCCTAATGGCTCCAACATGGCCGACACGGGCTCAGTTACGTCACCTAAATGAATGCCCTCTGTTCCAGATCACCCAGCTGCATGTTTCCAGTTTACCCAGTCTGGGTGTGAGAGGATGAAGAAGAGGAGGAGGAAGAGGAGGTGGAGGTAGCGGGGGCATCCAGAGGAAGACGCATGTAAACCCATTTCCAAACAAACGGGCCAGTGTTCAATGGCTGAATGAATCAACACGAGCGACCGCACAACAGGACATGGTGGCCATTTAACACTGGTGAGCCCATGGTGATTATACTGTACACATGCAGACAGAGTCAGAAATGAAACCAAACATGTGTGAGTTGAGGCTCACACATGTTTACACTCCAGAAAGTTGTCTATTTTTATCTAAAGGCCTTTATTCAGTCAGGTTCTTACTGAACTGACCTGCAGCCATATTGTGGGAGTAGATTTAGTGATGTGAAGGGGAGGGTTAGCCAAAATTAGATGCAAAATAATACAAATGTGTAATAAATAATGATGAATGTAAGAATGTGGATCGGATCTGTTGACTGACTTATAAACAACAAATATGCCTGAATATCCATTAAAACACAGTGGACATCATCTCAGCGTTGCCATAGAAGCTTACATCTACCATCTTCCTTATCTCCACTTTTTAGGTGTTCAGCCAATCTGCACCAAGGAAAATAAACGGCACTCTGTGATTGGCTACCAGCCAATAGAAAGTCAGCTATCATCGAGTCCAGGTATTTCAGCCCCGCAGGCCACATTTTCTTTGACCATATTTGATATGTTGCACAAAATAAATGTATATCTGAAAAATAATGCTAACTTTCCACGAATAATCTGAAGTCAAGTTCCTCAGAAAATCCACCAATAGCGTCCGTTTGAATCACGCAGCTTTAAACACTGTCGTTCGTGTCCTGTAGCTCTAGCTAAAGTTGCAGCGGCGTTGAATTTTAATTTTGAAAATGAGTGTGCCACTTCGTTTTTTTTCCTCACACTTAAACTCCAGCTTTTACTTTGAAAAGGCTTTTATTACGGCTCAGATTACACAGACAGGAACCATAAAGACACGCAGATGACATTTCCTCCCGTCTCCCTCATGAATATCAAAGCCAGGCCAGAAAAACAAGGCAGGGCATTAGAGCCCTATTATTGTATTTGCATTCCCCATAACACGCGGCGTGTTGGTTGCTGTATTTATTGCCTCATCAGCTCGGCGTGGCTGCTAGCAGCGGCTGATTTATTAGCCCAACGTCACATGGAGTGAGTTGGCGAACGGAGTGGAGGAAGGTTTTCCTGCTGGTGGACTTTCCTGACGATTGGCTTCTCTCCTGGCCCGGAGCCAGATCAGGACTTCTATCTGCACAGATCTACGTCCGGCTTGAGGTTTCCGTTTTTGTTTTGCAGAGTCTCTTGGAAGTGCAGCCGAGGTCCTCCGCTCATCTCTTTTTTTCCAATCTTTCTGGGATTTGGAGTGATTTGCGCCGCGCTTCCCCGAGGGAAATAAATACTTTGATTAATGTAATCCTGGGGAGGCTGATGTCCCTCCCCTCCCCCACCTGTACCTGAGGGACTGCTCAGCAAAACAAAAACAAGAAGAAGAAGAAGAAACGAGCAGAGAGCGACAACTGGACGAGTGCAGATTGGATTTGTTTGGTTTCTTAATTAGTGTGCCTTTAATGCGCAGCATCAGTCTTGATTAGCATGTAGCGCTATCCAACAGGACACTGTAAAAGTGTGGCTCACGCTCATGTGACTCCTGGAAGTGGCAGCATTATGCTGGGTGGGACTGCTGGGGTTACAGGTGCAAAGTTCTTCCCAGTGCTCGGATAATTCCTTGAAAACAAGAATTTGACGTGCAAGTTTAAATTTACTACATAGTTCCTATAGTGTTGAACCAGATGGCAAAAATAGTGGCAGCATGATCCTGTGGGATATGTGTAGCTTGAAGGAGAAGGGGGGGACGGGGGGGGGGGGGGGGGGGGGGTCTTGAAAAATGACTCATAAAAATAGTAACTGAAAGCAAAACTTAAATTTATTGCACTTTTCATGCAAGAAAGACCAAGTGGCAGCATCATGCTGTGGGACCGCTGCTAGTCAGACCAGCTCCTCTGGAATATGAATGATCGGCTCCATCACCAGAACCTAAAGAACCTTATTTACCATATTTTTTTTCATGGTTTTTTGTTGTTGTTTTGTTTTGTTTTTTTCATTTTCCTCCTAACTAGTTTGGAACAAATCCAAACTTTATATTTGTGTATATCAGTATATTTATGCCACTCACTTCTAATTATTTATTCAATTTTTAAAAAAAAGGTCATTTATATACATTATTAAGTCATAACTAGTGTCAATTTAAGGCACATTTTTGTCTCTGTCTATTTATTAAAAAATGTTTTCTATCATTTAAAAAGCCTCAGACTTGCGCACATATTTTGTAATATTTCATGTTAGAAATAAATATGTATTTTTACATATTATTATTCACAAATATTATTTTCAGCGACTTTGCTCAACACGGTTCCTTTTGTCAAATATTGGGCCCCTGCCTCTTGAAAGTCTTCTGTTGCGGCTCTGCTGGGGGCACAAAACATGAGCACCACCTCCGCCTGCTTCAACTTTACTGTAAAAAGTCAGAACTGATATCCACCCAGAATTACACTAATGAGCGCAAACAGGGGGCGCAAATATCGACAATCTGCGCAATAATTCTGATGAGAGAGTCCAGTTAAACTCCTAACATCTCTTCACCTGCACATCTCCAGCATCTCCGCGCTTCAGCTTCACAGAGCGGTTACTGTGTGTGTGTGTGTGTGTGTGTGTGTGTGTGTGTGTGTGTGTGTGTGTGTGTGTGTGTGTGTGTGTGTGTGTGTGTGTGTGTGTGTGTGTGTGTGTGTGTGTGTGTGACTCCATGAAGCATATTAATAATAAAAAAAAAGCCTGTCTGAATGAGGGGAAAATCCCCATTCATGTCTGACACCGAAGGCCTGCTTGAAGCCCATTTAATTAACGGTATATATTACCGTCTAAGTGCTGCGAAGTTCGGCTCTAAATCAGCGTTTGGGCCTGACACGCTCAACGTATGTCGGATTACAGCGAGCCGGACCGAGCGTGAGGGGGGCGTTGGGGGGCCTGCAAATAAATTATGTAGCCCACAGGCAACTTTAAGTGTGCCATAATTAAAAAGCGGCGGGAATTGCATCAGTTTAATGCGAATATGCGGCGGGCGAGCCACAGAAGTGTCTGAAATTTACGGCCGAAAATCATCTTTTATGGAGAAGAGAGAGACAATAGATTAATGCGAGCTAATTGATTTCCCCCCTTAATTCGCTGGAGCTGCTGTGCAACAAGCCTACATTAAAAAAAAATAATAATTTTTTTTTTTTTTTTTTTTTTTTAAATCCTCATTTTATTAATTAGTGGCGCCTTGTAGGAGATGTATCTCTCTCTCTCCTCCCGCAGGAGCAACCCGCAAACTCCCGCGATACTTCGGGAATTCCTACTGCTATCGGTTGCGAGCGCCCCCCCCCCCCCCTCGCCCTCCTCTCCCCCAACAAAAAAAAGTCACGTCTCAGCCATATGTTTGCGCCAAACATCCGTGATGCACATGGAGGCCGGACCTGAGGAGCCTGAGTGGCGGCTCTGGTGCGCAGGCGCAGGTGGTGGGTGGGGTGGGGTGGGGGGTCAAAGCCATCATATGACAAATTCTCTCCCTGTCTGAGGATAAAATGTAAATAATCTGATGTCTGAATTAGAATTTGGCTCGTCATATTTGTTAGCTCTGTTGTGCGTCATCAGCTGAAGTTTGCGCCACTCAGTAGTTTTAATTGAGCACAACGAGGGTTTATTAAAAACATGAGTCCATTTAAACGGGATAGAAATGGACTCATTTCAATTTGTTCCGATTTTATTATTTCAGTATTGAAAATGATAAACAAGGCGGGTAATCTGACACAAAATGGACTTTTTTTTTTTTTTTTTTTTTTTTTTTTTTGCGCCAACCTGCAGGACAAAACGGGGTGACGTTCGCATCGTGACTGAGCGCGACACCTGGCGGATTTGATGACCAAATCATACACACACTCCTACAAAAAAAAAAAATATAAAAATGATTAAAAATAAACCAGACTGTCAGGAAGTAAATAATAGTAATAAAAAAATAATAAAAAAAAAGAAGGAGCGACTCAACAGAGAGCAGCAGCAGGGGCGTGCACAGGAATAAGCGGGGCCGCGCGTTCAGAAAGAAAACTACGATTAGTTATTTCACATGTTTGGGTCACTTTTAGACGGAAAGTGGTTTTCTTCCTTTAGTTTGTACAAAAAGTTCTCCGAGAACCCCCCCCCCCCCCCCGTTTTTCTCTCTCACACACACACAAACGCAGAGTCGTTTTTCATCTCGACTCCAGTGCACAAACATACAGCTTAATGCGGCCAGTGTTCCCGTCTTTTATTGGCCTCACCATGGCGACGGGGCGCGGGGCTCAGCAATGCGGCTCCCCGTCTCCCTCGGAGGCTTGGAGGAGGAGGAAGAGGAAGAGGAGGAACTCCGGGGGGAGGCGGGGGGGGGGGGACGGAACATTCAAAGTCCGGCAACTCTGACGGGAAACAGTTCTAGTTTTCATATATATATATATATATATATATATATATATATATATATATATATTTTTTTTTTTTTTTTTTTTTTTTTTTTTTTTTTTAGCGGATAACTGCTTCGTTTTCTCTGCCCGCATGCATGTTGAAGATTAAAAACAAGAAGAAAACAACTTTAAGCAAACTTTAAGGTCGATTCGCCTTAACCGAGGATCCAGCCGATGGGTCCTCTCCTCTCTCCTCTCTGGTTCTCGCCTCTTAAAATCTGATTGATTGCACTTTTCTCCGGCGGACGTTCGCTACGAAACCGGCGCAGCTCCTCCATCTGCTCCCCACTTCTATGATTTAGCGATAAAAAGGAAGAGGGGGCGGGGGGTAACTGCCAGGCTGTTATTATTATTCTTATTATTATTAATAATAATAATAAAAATAATAAAATCGGCTTTAGAAAAACTACTCATTAGCAGAACTTCCTCCAGATTGGCGCAGAAGAACGGGGTGAAACGTCGCGTAAAAAAAAAAAAAAGAGAGACGCGTATAAGGCGGACGCGTAGAAAGTGCGCTAAATCCGCCGAGGTGATGATGACGACGATGATGGTGGCGGTGGTTCTTACCTTCAGAGTGAAAGACGTGGCGTGGGTTTGCTCCCACGGAGCGTGGAAGCGGTTATATCTCCCTTCCCGGCGACTCGCTGCTCCCTCAGATTTTCTTTCCTCCGCCTCGACTGAGCAGGAGCGCCGCTCTGCTCCCGCTATTATTTTCACTAAAATATATGAAAATTTATGCAAATGAAAATCAGCACTAACTGTTCGTCTCTTGTTATACTTGGGGATGATTTTTTTTTTCCTTCCTCCCCCCCACCCCCTCTCTCTTTCTCTCCCCTCTCCTCACTCTTTCCCCGCTTTGCATACAGAATAAATGAACTTCCCCAGCAGGAAACTTGGGGACCGTTTTATATATATACACATATATATATATAATAAGCAAATAAATAATAAATAAACACAGGATATATCAGAGAGGAGTTTGCGGCTGGTTTCTGGGGGAATATTTCCTAGAATGGCTTTTGACTCGCCTTTTATGGATGTTGTACATCCTTTTTCTTTTTTTCTCTCTTTTTTTTTTTGCAGGGATTTCTGGGAAATTTATTCAGGAATCCTCACTGTATATTAATGCATAGAGGAGGGGCCCCATGGCTCCATGGGCCCCAAACGTTCCTGGTGCAGAGAGGACATTAGCGTTTCCTGATGGAAGGAAAGTCCAGAGCTGCACTGTTTTTATTCTACTGGAGATAAATAATAATATGAGTAATAATAATAATTACTGTGAATTTAAAAAATGTCACTTTTTATCTTAGTTCCTGAAACTGTAGTTAGAATGAAATGGAAAAAAAATAAACACATTTTTTTTTAAAAAAAAAAAGAGGGAAAAGTTTAACTCTAAAGTTAGAAATCAGGACTTGAGTGTGTTTTCACAGAGACAGAAATAAAATCAGAAATGATGTTTGTTTTCGAGGTTTTTTTCCATTTCAGACAGAAATCTGTTGTTTAAATAGAGACTGTCAGACTGTCTTTAAAACAACATGAGAGTATTTAGTTCCTTCTAAGCAGCTATAGTTCTGAATTTAAGCGGTCGAAAAGACATGGAGTTGGGCTTTAATCTGATGTAGTGGAGGTCACGGAGGGACCCATAGGGTCATCGTTTCAGGCCCAGACAGGGGAAGAGCTTCACTGCCAGCTGAACAGATTCAATTGTGGTTAAGAAGTAGAGACGTTTTAAAAAAAGAAAGAAAGAAAGAAAGAAAAAAGTCTAAAAGTTACCAGAGTAAAAGGAATCCTCACTACTTATTGGTTCATAGAAAGAGGGGACCCATGCGTTACAGCTTCAGTGGCCCTCGGTAACTCTACTTTAAATAATTTGACTCTTTCTCTGTTGTCAACTTTACATAAAAACTGTGTCAGTCCGAGGGGCCCCATGGGGTTGGGAGAGGCTCGAGCGCGAATCCAGACGCTTCAGGATGAACTTGGCAGCAACGGGAGCGAATGTGATTAGAAAGGACAAAGAAAAGTTGGCGACGAATCCATCTGATGGATGAGGACGTGCTGGCTGACGTCTACATCCGCAGATTCCCCCATAAACTTCTGGTCTACGCAATAATATTAATAAGTAATGAAATCATTCACTGCTGAGGACAGATTCATGAAACAAATGTAGCAAAAAAAAAAAAAAATATATATATATATATATTTCAATTTAAATAATGTGGTGGAAAAATGAAGGATGAGGAGATATTGGAAATATATATATAAAGATGGAGTGCTGGGGGTGGCGCAGGGGTTCAGCACAACACGGATACGGAGGTTGCAGGTTCGATTCCCGGCCTGGTGACCTTTACCGCGTGTCTTCCCTCTTTACCTCCTTTCCTGACCTTTCACTTTCAAATAAAGGCCACTGTAACCCCCCGAGAAAAAAACAACAACAACAACAAAAGGGGGAATATTGCCTTCCAACTAAATTGATGAAAAGTCGAAGAAAGATTTTAGGATGAATTCAGCTAAAAACGAAAAGAGACACAGAAACAGAAACGCTGTCTGCGTCAGAACGGCGTCTGGTGGCTGAAAGTGAATGGCGACAATAATAATAATAATAATAATAATAATAATAATAATAATAATAATAATAATAATTCATTTTCATTGTAAAGTCCTTTTTGGATTCTAATAAAGATCAAAAACAACAGCAACCACCGAGTGCGTGTCAGCGTCCAGGTGAAAGCCGGTTAGCTCGACAGCTAAACTTGAACTGTTTTTAAGACTATAAACCGGATGTCCACCATTTAAACATGTTCAGGGGTTTAAAGCTGATTTCCGGAGCAGAGAGAGAAAATAACAAATGAGTGTGGGTTTTTTTTAAAATGTTAAATAACCTTAAAAAAAATAAAATAAAACACACAAACGTCCTCGTCCCTGTTTGTCTCGGCACTGTTTACTACCGAGTTGTGCTCCCCGTTTTGTTTGGACCCGCAATTAAAAAGCAGCCAATCGGAACAGCCGGAAGGAGGTTCTCCGCGCGCCCCGGAGACCTGCCAATCACGCCCCGGGTAACCAATCAATGGGCACGCACGGGGTAAACACGGCGTCCTGAGGGCTGAGAGGGAGGAGGGCGAGGGGGGGGGGGCGCTGTGGAGGGGGGGGGGGGGGGGGGGGGGGGGGGGGTGAGAGGGGAGGAGGCCTGTCAGAGAGAGAAAGAGAGAGAGAGAGATAGAAAGAGGAGGAGAGAGAGGCAGCGAATGAGAGGAGAGGCTCGCAGGCAGCGCCGCGCCACTGTTCCGACTGGATTGTACTTGAACGGGAGTTCGCGGTTTGGCAGGTTTATCCACATCAAAACAGAACAAAGAGACGGTGCTATAAAAGAAGAGAGGGAGAGAGCAGCGGAGGGAAGAAAAGCAACTTGAATTACAAAAGAAGTGAGGACGCTCTCCGCTTTTTCCGCATCCAAGGCTGGACGTAAAAAACTGGCGAATTTCTGGAAGGAGGCTTTTTGTTTTTGTTTGTTTGTTTGTTTGTTTTTCTTTCTTCCTTCCTGAAAGTTTGTTTGGGACGCTTCCGATTTGAATTTTGATGTCCGCGATCTCGGTGCGAAACTTTCCCCCGCGGACTGCACATGGTTTCAAAGGGCTTTCAGAGGAGCTGGGATATCTTTCCACGTCGTCCACGCTGAACACTCTCCGCTAGAATGTTGTAAATACGCGCGGGTTTTGCTCCAGCCGCTCCTCTGCGTCTATCAGCGCATCCAAAGAAGAAGAAGAAGAAGAAGAGACTGCACGGACTTTTAAAAAGACTGAATAATTCATGAGATACAATTTGCCTGCTGGAAAGAAGTGACTGTAAAAAAAAAAAAGAAAGAAAGAAAAAAAAAGGGAGGGGAGTTGTCCACAAATATATTCATAAGGGTTGACGGGATGGCCACCGCGGCTTCCAATCCTTATCTGCCCAGCAATAGCATCTTATCGTCCGGCTCCATCGTGCACTCTGACTCCGGGGGCGGCGGCATGCAGCCCGGCAGCGCCGCGGTCACCTCCGGGTCCGGAGGTTACAGGGGAGACCCCACGGTCAAGATGGTGCAAAGTGACTTTATGCAAGGCGCCATGGCAGCGAGCAACGGGGGGCACATGCTGAGCCATGCCCACCAGTGGGTGACGTCCCTGCCGCACGCCGCGGCGGCCGCAGCCGCAGCCGCGGTGGCCGCGGCCGAGGCCGGCTCGCCCTGGTCGTCCAGCCCGGTCGGGATGACCGGCAGCCCGCAGCAGCAGGACGTTAAGAGCTCCGCCAGAGACGATCTGCACACGGGCACCGCGCTGCACCACAGGCCGCCTCACTTAGCTCCGCACCACACGCACGCCGGGGCGTGGGGCAGCACCACGGCGGCGCACATCAACTCCATCTCCGGCGGGCAGCAGCAGCAGCAGCAGCAGTCGCTCATCTACTCGCAGCCGGGGGGCTTCACTGTGAACGGCATGCTGAGCCCCGGCAGCCAGAGCCTGGTGCACCCCGGCCTGGTGCGGGGGGACACCCCGGACCTGGAGCACGGCAGCCACCACCACCACCACCACCACCAGCACCCGCACCACCAGCACCACACCGCCGTCAACAGCCACGACCCGCACTCGGATGACGACACGCCGACGTCGGACGACCTGGAGCAGTTCGCCAAGCAGTTCAAGCAGCGGCGGATCAAGCTGGGCTTCACGCAGGCGGACGTGGGCCTGGCGCTGGGCACGCTGTACGGGAACGTGTTCTCGCAGACCACCATCTGCAGGTTCGAGGCGCTGCAGCTCAGCTTCAAGAACATGTGCAAGCTGAAGCCGCTGCTGAACAAGTGGCTGGAGGAGGCCGACTCGTCCACGGGGAGCCCCACCAGCATCGACAAGATCGCGGCGCAGGGCCGCAAGCGCAAGAAGCGCACCTCCATCGAGGTGAGCGTCAAGGGGGCCCTGGAGAGCCACTTCCTCAAGTGCCCCAAGCCGTCGGCGCAGGAGATCAGCTCGCTGGCGGACAACCTGCAGCTGGAGAAGGAGGTGGTCAGAGTGTGGTTCTGCAATAGGAGGCAGAAGGAAAAGCGGATGACGCCGCCAGGAGTGGCGCAGACGCCGGAGGATGTGTACTCTCAGGTCGGCAATGTGAGTGCAGAAACACCGCCCCCCTCCATGGACTGCAAACGAATGTTCAGTGAAACGTAGAGTATTTTTTTTTTTTTTAGATGAAATTAAACTGCTTAAACAGACAGACTATCGCCATGATAGCACAAAACCTTTTTTTCTTTTTGATACTGTGATTGTGAGAATGAGACTGCAGAAAAATGTGTTTTATCTATTTTTCACCAGAAAACAAAACAAACAAAAAAAAAAAACCGTTTCCCCCTCTTCTTTTTTCCTCCTTCCCAAACACACAAAAACAAAAACGCACCTTCTTCCAGGCCCTAAATGTCTTAACCTAAAAGGTTCCTTCTGCTTTTTTCTTTCAGGGGCATTTTTTAGTAGATTACTTAAAAGATGAAGCGAGCGACCAGAGGGTGACAACCACAAGTTCATTCCACCAGGTAATTTTGGCGCATTGAGAAGAGGAACTTCTCCTTAATAATTTTTCATCATTTTTTTTTTTCCTCTCTCCCTCCTGAAAAGTAAACACACCCCCTCCCAACCTGCACTCCCCTTCTTCTTTATCATGTTTATTGCAAAACAAAACAAAAGCGAGAGAGAGAGAGAGAGAGAGACATTTTGTATATTTGAAAAGAAAACCGGGACTGAATCATTCTCCAGAGAGGATCCACGACGCTTCCAGCTTCCTGATTATTTTTTTCTGGATTTTTCTTTTTTTTTTCTGCCAATTTTTCTATCCTATATTCCTCCTCCTCCTCCTCTTCCTCCCATCCCCTCACTCCATCACTTCTTCGTCACCTTTTAAAGAGGAGAGCAGAAGCAGGAACTGTCTGTGATCTCAAAGATCACCTCCTTTCCTTCCCCCCCCCCCTTGTCGTTATTTAACGGAGACACTTGAGTGGATTTTTTTTTTCTTCCTCTCCCACCGAGGAGAAAACGGGACATTTGAGCTGCACTTATTTCAGATTTAACAACAGAAACAAAAACAAAACAAACACACACACACACACACACACACACAAAAAAAAAAAAAATCTGTTGCCAAGTGTGACTGAGTGTGGATTATTGCTGCCCTTTGTAAGCAGGATTCTTTGGTAGGTTTTAATAAACGACAAAAAAAAAATATATAAAAAAACACACACACAATGTAAAGCTGGCAATATAGTTCATCAGATCAGATTTTTATTTTTGTTTTTAATATTTTATCCCAAACGGTAATTTATTCCTCTGTTTTTATGCTTTATTTCTGGATCATATTTTCCTCTAAAAGGAGCACAAATCACCACGAGCAGACCGTTTGTTCTATCTAGGTAATAAGGGTATATTTTGATGTGAATTTCTTCTTCTCCTTTTTTTTTTTTTTTTCTTTGCTCTTATTTTTTTATTTCGACTGTATATTTAATTTGCAGTAGTGGTTCCGTACGAGCTGACTGAGACAATAAATTTGTTAGAATGAAACGCAACAATCCTGTGCTGCTTTATTATTATTATTATTATTATGATTATTATTATGATTATTATTATGATTATTGTGGTGGTGAATTTGAAGTGTTTCGGTTGGCTATGGACAATATTTCAAAATGTGCAAAGAATCCCGTTTTGACGCTACGAACGAGCCAAATTAATGCGCGTGCTCGTTCATTATTTTTATTATTATTATTATTATTTTTGCTAGCTTTTGTTTTGTTTTGTATTTTTACGCAAACGTCGCGCGACTCGGTGCGTAAAACGTTCTGCTGTTTGGAGGCTGTGGGTCGTGTTGGGTCAGGATCAGAGGCCGCAGAGGTCAGAGCGCGTGCTGATTGGTTCTACGCTTCAGTTTCCAACTGCACCCCCCCCCCCCCCCCCCCCTCTCTACCTTAACCCCCCTAGATTAATTTCTTATCTCTTTTTGCATCTTGGGGTCGCCTATTCAGCGAAACTCCCCCAAACGTGTCCCCTCGCTGCAGGATTTGAATTTAGCGGATGCCCCCCTCCCTCACTGTCCCCCCCACCCCCCACCTCCTCCACGATAGTCGCTTAGCAACTGAATTCAATGATAACGACGGAGCTAGCATCATTTTGTCTTTGTCTGTATTGGAGAAAGTGGTGCTGGGGAAGTTTAGTTCGGTCATGTTTACTTCTAGTGTGTTTCGGTGTAAAAGAGGAGCAGCTTAGGAAGTCACGGTGTGTGTGTGTGTGTGTGTGTGTGTGTGTGTGTGTGTTTGTGTGTGTGTGTGTGGGGTAAATATACGGCAGGTGCGCAGTGACCTATCCCGTCATTTACTGCCATGCTTCACTCTGATACCTGCTTTCTTGTATGCGGGGCAGCAAGCACGCATGTGCGGGAAGGTCCCAGACAAATGCGCGAGGACGTTGCAGCAACGCTTCCAAACCTCCTGATTGGGTTTGATTTCATGCAGCTTTCAACTCGTTTTCACGGATGAACCGAGTAGAACCAAGACGTTTGTTTACAAAAAAAATTCACACACACACACACACACACACACACACACACATATATATATATATATATATATATATATATATATATATATATATATATATATATATATATATATATATATATATATATATCAGATTTTGAAATATTCAGATTTTGCTTTTATTCACTTTTTGTTTCGAAAATGTCACAACTTTACAATCAGGCGCTGCTTTATTTCAAAATTAGGTCTTATTATTATTATTATTATTATTATTCTGTATTTCGTGTTTTCTTAAAAACAATTCGCATTTTTAGCATCATCAGGATTATTATTATTATTATTATTATTATTTATTCATGATTTTACTGGCTCGTTCAAAACAAGAGTCACAATAAGTGTGTTTTCATTAGGCCACACACGCCTCAGCTCAGCGCTCCGTGTTTACACGCCGTTGCTCATATTTATGTAGTTTGAATAAAAGTGGTTGTTTCGGTCTAGCTTTCGAAAGAGAAAACAAAACAAAACAAACAAAAAAAAAAACATGTCGATATGCGTCATGTTTGCTCCACGTGGCATGAGGGTTGAATATTTATCAGTCCGCAGGGAACCTTTTCTGCCGCACGACCAGACGGATTCAGGCTGGTGACGCTACAGCCACAAGAAAAAAAAGGAAGAAAAAATACATTATAATGAAAAGTGAGGGGATGAATAGAAAGAAATCCGCCGCGTCGTATTTTTCTATTCTTATTTATCTGTACAGCTTTATTTTTTACTTACATTTAAAAATGTGTAATGATATCCAGCTTTCACTGTGTACATTTAATTATTAGATTTAATATATTTAAATTATTTCATTTGACTAAATGTGTATTTTTATTATTATTAAATAAATTAAAATGTTTATTTGCATTTTTTTATTATTTTTTTTTGCCCATTATTTATGCAATGAAAGGCTTATTATTGTTGTGTTATTGATAACTTTATGTTTTACGTCAGGCTAATTCTGGGTCAGCCCAAGAGCAGCAGATCCTACCGGGCCTCGTGCAGCTCGTCAGCTCTCTTTTGTGACAGGAAGAGGAAGATGAAGGAGCGACAGGGAGAAAAGGGGGGGAAATATGACGCGACTCTGGGGGTTTCCTCCATAAATCGTGAAGGTCATGGTTTTGTGAGCAGCGCAGGTAAAAAAAAAATAATTAAAAATTAAAAAAAAAGAGGAGGAGGAGGGAGTGTGAATTGAGACAGGCGACGAAAACCTGCCTTTTACTGCCTTTATTTATTAGATGCGGTTTTATTTTATGAGTCGGAGGGATTTTATTGGTTTTGATTAACAAGTCGAGATTATCTGTTGTGGGTGGAAAGTGCCGCTCCTTAACAAAAAGTGGGTAAAATTTGTAAGTGGCAGATTCAAATGTATATAAATATATCCGTGAAATACTTTAACATTATCCCAGTAATGTGTTTAATGAATCTACTGTCATTTTTCTAGGTAATTTTATATGCTACTGAAAATTTTCTAAAAAAAAAAAAAAAAAAAATTTCCTCAAATGCGTACATTCGTCGGCCAAGTTTTCGCTCGGTGAGATTTGACGTTATTGTAAATTACAGAATTTAATTCCAAGTGAAATTTTTTGCAATACAACTTCGAAAATAAATAAATATTTTTTTTTAAAAAAGTTTCGCAGCAACGCTTTTCGGCACAGAGAGCGACAGAACAACACAGAGAAACAAAAACGCTTCACGGTCAGCAGCATTTTAAGTCTTTATTTTTTATTATTATTATTATTATTATTGTTTTTAAACACAGGCAAGATAAATTGTTAAATAATTTGCAGATTAATTTATGTGGGAAATCTGCTCAAACTTTCCGGTTTAATTCCGTCCCTGATGAGCTGCAGTCGCACTAAAACGTTTTCCAGAATTAAACACATTTTTTTCCCTCATAAAATAAATTCACACGACCAGAATTCGTTTTTAAAGAGCTAAATACATTTTTGGAGTTTTGTCTAAAAATAATAAAACTACGCTATATATATATATATATATATATATTAACAATTTATGGAAAGATAAATATTCCACTATAAACCATTTCTTATAATCCAAACAGTATCCTAAATAATAATAATAATAATTTTAAAAAATCCTCTGCAGTTTTTTCTTGCTGCTGCTTTCTTGGCCTTACAGCGCCACCCGGTGGACAGATGAAGTCACAATTCATCCCGCTTCAGTCCTAAAAGCTGCCTGACAAACCCGGAGGAGTTTGTGGAAGTTTAATTTTTATTTTTTGTTTTTTCATCACGTAAAGACAAAACAGGTGAGTCAACACGTTTTATTTCTGCAGGTAATTCATAGTTATGGGGTTCAGATTGTTTAACAGAACCTTTAAAAAAAAAAAAAAAGCTTGTAAAGTGTAACTTTTTATTTCTGCTTAACCTAAACTATAACTGAAAAATATTTGGTGCTTTTAATAGTAGAAACTCTGTATTTGTAACAGTTTTATTTTAGATTTATTATCATACTTTGACTTGTTCAGGCGCTGAAACGCAGATTTATTTCTAACGTCTGCAGCATCACATAATCATTTTTGACAGTATTTCTATATTTATTTCCACATTAAGACATTAAATTACTGCTATTTTTTAACAGTAAAACTATTTTACTGATTAACATTTATTTCACTGTAAAATAGGAGCTTCTGGACACCATTGCTTTTATAACAATGACCTTATTTACAGTCAGAAGGTCTGACACTGAGTTTCTGCTGAATCAAATTGGCTTCCATTTCATCAGCTTCTGAACACACAAAGGTGCGAATACTTTTGTCTCCCTACATGTTTAATTTGGATTTCAGGTGATGACGTGAAAGGGGGAACACAAAGATCTGAGTATGGTAAAGTGAAAAGCAGATGACGTTTGTAAAACGTTGCAGGATTCCTTCGGCCCAGTCGCGACTTTCCGCTTCGTTTCCGCAACTAGAACTTAAACAATATTCACATTTTTTATCTGTGAAACATCAGTGTTCAAGTCTTGCCACTCATGTGGATGTAGGTCTGGGCTTTGACTTGGCCATCCTGACACGGGATTCTAAACCTGGAAAGCCGTAACAGGTTTTCCTGTGATTGGCTTAATGCGTCTTCCCAGGTTTCTCGTTCCTGCTGGGGTAGAAAAAAAAAAAGACAATCTTCGTGTGATGCTGCCATCATCATGCTTACCTATACTGGTGTGAATTTTGGTTCACTTTCTTTCAACAGAAAGGACTAAATTGGACTAACTGTTAATGAGCAGAGAGTTGGGTGGACAAAACATTTAGAAAACCAGGCGTTTGGAAGTTGGTGCTGCTTCGTGTCGATCGGTCACATGATGTGACAAAAGAGGCAAAAGTTGAAGTTTGAAACACAAAATTCAAGTTCAAAAATACTTTATTGATCCCAAAGGGAAATGGAAAGTTGTAATTCAGATTCTTGATTTATTGAAGACGGCGATGGCTGTTGGCAGGAAAGGTCTCTTGTAGCAGTCTGTATTACAGCGAATTTGAATGAAGCCTCTGACTGAAGACGCTCTGTTTTCTCAAGACGGTCTCACAACGAGAATGGTCAGGTTTTATATTTTGAGTGAAAAATGTGCAGACTGTGCGGTCATTTGGTTGACTTGCCCAAACCTGGAAGGAGCTATAGATCGGCGAAGTTGACCTCCGGGTCAGAGCCAACGTTCCCAAAGACCCAGAATGCTCCGAGGGATGAGTCACTGAACCTGGAGAGGAGCAGAAAGTTCTGAGCAGAACCCGCTCTGTGAATATTTGATATGCTCTCCGTAGATGGATCAATGGGGACGGGTGGGGGGGGAAGCGTGGGGGTCCGACGGTGACATCTTCTCCTCGGCCGGACGCCAGCCGTCCCAGCAGGCAGCAGTTGCCAAGGTGACAGCATGTCAGCTGGGCCCGGAGCGCCAGCAGGGGGAAGGAGGGGATTTCGATGCATCACCGGCTCTGATGGGTTTGTCAATAGCGCTTAGATCTGAGGGGGCCGAGGCCCACCGTGACACACAGCGAGAAACACACATCCACTGCTGCAATCTGCATCTGATCCACTGTATTGACCGGCGTCCGCTTCCTGCAGCACGGCGGCTACACGCTACAAGCTAACCCTCAACCTTACACACTGCATCACAGCACACACATTTACTCTTCCTAACTGAAGCCCTTTCTAGACGCAAATGTGAAACATTACAACTCCTGACAGTAAAACATGGCACATTAAACCTCCCTTTAGTTTTCCATCTGTTTTTGATGGAAGATTTAAAAACTGGTTTCTGCCAGAAAGAAGTGATGAGAACACTTGAGATAATAAAAAAACAACAAAAAAGAACGATGCGTCGATCCAGCTGCGGCTGCTCATGGAGATGATGGAAATGTTTGACCGCGTCTGAAGAAACTAAAGCAACTCTGAGATGAATCTGGAGAGAATAATCTTCATATTCATGAGGCGCCACTTTCCTCTGATGAGACGGATTTAAAAAAACAAAAAAAAACGGTGACGGTCATTTCAGTTTTACGTTTTACCAGCCCACTGACGAGCTTCGCTCTCTGGTTTCGTGGAAGACGTTTTGTTCACTTTTTAACCTGGAGCATAATTCAAAAGAACCTGGTGAAACATCTGTAGATGTAGTCTCAGATTGTGTAGTTTTGGGTCCCATGTGACTTAATGGGATTCCAATAGGCTTTAGGTTTAAGTAACATTTAATCACTTTATAACCTCTGGATGTTTCTATTGGGAACCATTTCCTACTTGTTTGGCCCCATATGTACACAATGGGTGTAAATGTGGGCCCCATATACATTCTCCTAACTGGGCCAAGGCTCAGTTGAATTGATTGAGCCAATTCTAATCCAACTGGTCCCCCAAATGTCTCAAACTGGTGCCGTTTAAACATGGAGAAATGAACGGACCGTAGTTTTTACAAGTCAGAAAACGAAGGGCAGTTGCTAGTTGTGACGCTAATTTCTGTTAGCGACACAAGCTGATACCGCATACCTCTCAACATCAAGTAATCTTGGTTCAATGGAACACATACCACATAATAATAATAATTAATAGTTCATACTGACATCATTCTTTACTGTTTCTAGATGTGTCCTTCGTTTGGGATAATTCCTGAGGCCGCTGGCTGACCTCTGACCTTCCCAGGCTGGATTCTGATTTAAGAGTTTTGGTTTGTATTTATTACTGGAAACTTAGAAAAATTGAGGGCATTGAAAAATGTGCCTTTTAAGGGCCAAGATGTGAAATGTATGGAATAGGACTCTCCAAAATAACTCAAAAATGATCCAGTGTTGGTCTCACCTGGGTTTTTAGTTAAACAGGTAAAATATTATTAGCAGAGTCTGATAATGATCAAAGACAGTTGAGATTCTTTCGCCTTCACTTGTATTCAACAGGAATAGAATCGGCTCATCGTTCTGGTTAAAAATACAGTAAAAATCCACTTTTAACAAATAATTTTAATTTTTGCAGTAACTGCTCTGTAAAAAAATACAAAACAGAAAACAACTAAAAATCCACACTGATGTGTTTAAAGAGCAAAGCCAGGTTGTTTTTGTAGCTCTGAGCTGTTCGGGAATAAAAACCGGCGAGTTCAGCAAACAGGGAAAGAAGACGGAGAAAGCACGGCCGGGCCATCTCACTCTGTGTCTGATTAACCCAGAAGCAGCGGCCCGGCGTGGGCCCAGTCGGGCTCACAGGAGCTGGCGGGGTAACCATTGCTAGGCTGCGGGTTTAATACGTGACTGATGAACGGCTGCAGGGCTGCTGGGTTACACATTGGTTAGAGGAAAAGTCCTGAGTTTGTTTTGGATCAAGTGGGCGGCTGATCTTATCAGGAGTTCTGGTGGGTCCGACCTGGAGGGATTCACCGCTCTCCAGGCTAGTCTTAGCCAGAGTTGGGATGTAACTCGATTACATTTACTTGAGTGACTTTTTTGGGGGGAAAAATGAGTATTTTTACTTTGCTGTACTTTTTACTTGAGTCATTTTATTATGAAGTGTTGCTGGTCTTACTGGAGTAAAATTTCTGGATTCTCTTCCCACTGAGTTCAAAACAAACATGTCTTAACCAAAAGTTCACCAGACACACCGACAGTGTTTGTTAAAGCTTTCTAAGCTTTTTTTATTATTATTGAAAGAAACTGATTTTGAAAACTTTTCTTTTGACTGATTTTGTTTTATTTTGTTCCTTATATGAATTATTGACATTTTAGTCCTTAGAATACCAAAAGTTCCACTTAACTTTATATTTAAGTCTGTCTGGAGATGTAATTTTTACATATTAAATGATTGATAATTTGATCAGTTTCTTGGTACTTGAGTAGACTTTTTACCAAATACTTATTTTTACTCTTAATTGAGTAATTTCTTTAATGTGACCTTTACTTGATAAAAATTTGTTGAAGATGGGTTCTCTACCAATCTTTGGTCACCGCATGATGCTTTACTCCAGAAAGTCTCTTTAGGGACTGACTCCTTCATGTGCTTAAATATTGATTAATTCATTATAATCTAGGTTGGCCAATAAATACATTTTATGCTTTTATATATATATAAAAAAGTAAAATAAAACAGAACTTACTATTTTTTATCTTCACATAATAAATGAATGAAACAATGCTCAATGTAGGGCAACGACGACAGATTTTCAGTTAAATATTTCAGTGTGTGGAGCCAGAAATGAGATGATTTTTAGCAGACACCTCATATCAGATGTGTAATTATCCCAGAGTTTTTTCTCACTTTAAAGTCGAAAACACTAATCGCTTTCAATACGGACGTGAAACTAGAAAGCAAGATGGGAAGGTAGAAAGGAGGAGACTCCTTTAGTTTTTATCCAGCCTTACTGTGTTTTCTGTACCACACAGTCCCACTGAATGACCTCTGACATCCCCACAGCATGACACTGCCACCATCACCTTCCTCGGCATTTCGGGGGTTGTCACGGCGAACTTGGATCGGACTTCCTGTTTTTGATGCTGGCGACCGGAGCGGAAAACGGCGTCATCAGCTGAACTCGGAGGCAGGCTCTCGCTCTCTGACACGGCTCCAGCCGCTTCCCGCTTTAAGAGCTTTGCTTTGCGAAATAAAAGTAATTAATTGGTGTTATACACGAAGGACATAATTATCATTTCCAGCAACTGGCACATATTTAATTACCAGTAATTGTTCCCTGAGCTTTGCTGGGAGACAGTCCTGATATATTATCCCCTAATCCTGCACTTGATCCTCAGTCAGTTAGGGAGATATATGTGCGTGTGTGTGTGTGTGTCAAAGAGCAGCCGTGTAAACAGCACACATCGCTCTGCTGGCCCTCCTCGGGGTGCAGAGCCCTCTCCCCCCCCCAAAACTCCCATCTCTTCCTGAGGTGTTAATGCCTGCCAGATTTGGAGGAAAGTAATTTGAGATCATTTCGCAACAAAAAAAAGGGCCGCAGATACTGATTAACGCGGCCGCTAGTCTCAGTCCCACTTTAAAAAAAAAAGAGCTAAATTTACTCCCTAGTGCTTTAACAGAGGGGGGGGGGGTGCGCTTGAACATGAGAACAGGGTTTAATAAGTAAACAGGAGAAGCAGAGAACAGTGCTTGTGATCAGGGCTTATTTGGCCAGCCTAACCCCGGTACGCGCTACTAGCTGATTAGCCCTGCCGATTGTAGCTTGTAATTGCAGTGGCCTGACCCCCTCTAGGCAAATATTAGATTTTAGTGGTTTAACCTTTCCAGTCGTCAGAGCAGACTAAATTGCCCGGCCAGATGTTAAAGAGCCCAGCGGTAGTCCCGCAGCCCTTCTTGATCAGCAGATTGGAGCTTTTTCTTTTTCTAATATTGTCTCCGTTTCCTCTGGCCTTTTTCAAGATGATTTTGCGCAGCAGTTTCCCGTCCACCGATCCTTATCCCCTCCTTCTGATGATACGGCTTATTTCAGATCGGCCCAGCCACGCTCGTTATGAGGGGGAATGTTGGGGAGGGGGCGCGGGGGGGACACATGATCAATGAGGAGATCAATGGCAGATATTAACATGGCAATCAGCCCTTCGCTTCAATCGCTCCAGCAATTTGTCAGCTGGTGAAGTGCCTCGCGTCCACTGGTCCCTTCAGCCTCGTTGTATGCACAGTCAAGTAGTCGAGTAAAAACTTCAACAGAACTTATTTATGCCTAGATTAGACGTTTTATTTCTCTTCATAAACAACCGGATCAAAGTTAGAAACAGTCCACAACAGCAGCCAGGAGACTCAACACTGGAGAAGTCCTGTTGCATCAACTTTTATAGCCTTTAAAATCTTTTGCTTTCATCCGTAACCCAAAGGTGGCATTGCTTCTCCTCTGCAGATTAGCTTACAGGAAGTGACATCATTCATCGGTTAGGAAGGGGTTTACTACTGCGTGGGTCTGCACCCGTACATCCATGTCGCACGTCATCTTCAGGTAAACAGTACATTGAGAAGATGTAGAAAAGAAAAATCTCACTTTCCACCAGAAGCACCGGTGTCAGTTTCTAGGTAACCTTATCTTCAGCTTCAGTGGAACCTTGAAGGTCTTTGTGGATGTTTATGCCAACCCCTCCATGTGGACCAGTGAAGACAGAGGATACCAGCCCAGGTGCCTGAATTCAACACCACCAGACCAGGCACTGGGCTGAAAGCCTGACTTCAGCGTGTTCAATCTGCTGTTTCCCAGGAGGCTGATGGGGTTTTAGAGACATTACAACATGCTATAAACAGTAACCCGGTCCTGGGATCAGTGGTGAGGTATTCACAGTGTTCTGCTGGGTCTGGATACTATCATCACTAACTCGCTTCACTATATTGTTTCTTTTTAAAAACCTCCTACTGTCTGGGAATACATTTTTAAGTGGTCAGCTAACAACTAGCCAGTTGAGTCAGGAAGTAGATTATGGCGTTATTATTGGATTTCAGTTTGAGGATGTAGTCCGGGGTGTGAACACTGAAGCCACCATGTTCTCGCTGCTTTTTAAGGTTTTCCCTCTTTGCCACACAGCCATCCTTATGAAACTCTCTGTGACGGATCAAATTTCTCCCCAAAGGCTTCAGATCCAGCATAGAAAAAAAAAATATATAAAAAAATCTCTCCAGCGTGTAAATGTTCCTCCACCGCAGAGAGCCACCCCACTGGGCCCAGTTCGGGTTCGGCCTCCTCAAACCAGTAGGTGTCCGTGCCGTTAAAATCCGAGGCCGCCTCAGACACCGGCGGACGAGCGAGGAAAAACTACAAGCGAGCCGAATTCTGCGGCTTTCTGCGAATCCCTTTAATTTACGATCTTATTTGTGGGGCCGACCTCAGGCCGTGGTTACAGCAGTCTTCCAGCCCAGTTCCCATGGGTGGTTCGTGCTTCACACATAGAGAACTTAATGGGAAACGCGCTGCGACAAAACAGGCCAAGGAGGTGAATACTTTCGGAAGTTTGCGCCTGGCCTTCCTCCCCCCTCATGTAGTCTGGACGGTCTTCCTCCGCGACGCGCCGGCAGCTGCGTCTCCAGGCTCACCCTCTAATAATAATAGTTTCCTTCCTCTCAGCCTCTCACCTGAAAAAAAAAAAAGAGTTGCACGAAGTAAAAAAAAGAGAATAGTCATCTTTTTATCCCAGAGGTAGACTGAAAAGCCTCCAGTCTGAGCAGAAACTCAATCCTGCCTCCTGCCTCTGTCTGAGGGGACAGAAAGGAAGACGGGAGGAGTGGGGGGGACAGGCAAAGTGCTTCCATGTGAGACGTGTTCGGAGACGTCTGGGAAAGACAGGAATCAACACCAACATCTGACTTTCTTATGCCAGTCTCTACAGTCCAGCACTTTGCTTTGGATGGCCATGAAACTGGACAACAAGCCTTTTCCTGACCCACTTTTGTGTTTTATGCTATCTGACGAAGAGTCAAAAAGCAAGGAAACTACAGCAAATGTGGAAGTTTTAGTCATTCGGCATATGAAAAACATTGATCTGAACTCATGGCCAACACTCGCCTACTGTTTTTCTTCGTCTTTATTCGCCTCGTTGCGACTGTAACAAGGCCTCTCAAATGTTAGAGATTCTCAATGAACTTTTGGTGCCTGTGGCTCCGTGAGACGTCTTTAGAGGAGGAGGACGCTAATACCTGCAGACGTCTCTGGTCACCGCCCAATCTGTTGCACGCTCCGCTCATTTCACGCCATGCCAGGAGCGCTTTGTAATTATCCTGATATTGATGAAGGCTGATTCCAGCAGGTAATCGCTGGCAGCTCAGCTGTTTTTACGCTCCTCAGCAAAACGTCTCTATTCATTACCACTGGCAAATTAATTTCCACTCAATGGCCATACTTGTTGGTAATCAACGTGTGGGGGTGTGTGTGTGTGTGAATAAAAAGGGGATGAAGTTATTCTTGACAGAAAGCGAAGCGTGGCGTTTTAGCAGATGCCTCACACTGAGCAGATGTTGATTGAGTCAACAGACTGCTGCTGCAGGTCGGAGGATCGGAGAGGCCGCAGTGGCCCCTGCTATTCACAGGGGTCAGGGGTCACAGCGAAACTCTGTGAGTACTCGAGACCCTCGTTAAAGAAGGACTTTGTTCGTTTCATCATCAAATTTATTAGTGTAGAACAGTAGCAAGCCAGGTCAACGCAATTTCACACCATAAAAACATAAAGCAACAAATAAATTGCATTACATTACAGCGGCAAAATGAAGAGAAGTAATGAAAACTTGTCCGTGTTCAGGTCTGGTTCTGGATGCAGCGCAGACCAGAACCAGAAAACCTGAGAGTTCTGAAAGGTTGACCAGGGAGCCAGTGGAAGGACTTTAGATTCAAATTCAAAAATACTTTATCAGTCCCAGAGGGAAATTAAATAATGAGAAGGAATTGTTATCTAAACATTGTTGCGATGTGCTCCGTCTTCCTGGTTTTAGTGAGAACAAAAGCGTTCTGGATCTAAATAGTTCAAACACCAAATACATCATAATAAGCTTTGAAGCTGCAGCATGTAACTTTTATTAAGAGATTTTTTATGTTTTTTTTACATATTTGATGAAACTGCCACCATGTTGTAGTGGCGGCATGGTGGCACCACAACACACTCATACTGTCAAACTCACACCATGTGACAGTATGTATGAGACCTGGCCTTCCTCCCCCCTCATCTCCCAGTGCTAACTAGAAACAACCAATCAGAGCCAGGAGGCGGGTCTCAACACTGCCAAGTACAAGCTTGTATGGTGCTGCTCATCCTCGCTTCCACTGACCCACTTACTCTCTGCTACCACTTCAGCTTTTCCCCAATCAGCAGAACTTGGTGTGAATGCTAGGCTAGTTAGCATGGCCACAGATGACAGCGGATAAACTGTTTTCCTGTAACGGTAATTTGTTTCTAGAGAAACTTGACGTTGACTGACAGCGCAAGACCCTCCGCCTGGCTCTGATTGGCTGTTTTTGGTCAGAGTGGCGCTTTTCTTCAGATAGCAATTAGTAGCTCAGGGAGGAGGTGGAGAAAAATGGATTATCTGTCTAATAACAAACTGTCACGACATGGTGACAGCTTTAACAAATATGTAAAAAAAAAGAAATCATATTGCTAAATAAATACAATGGAAACTGGCTAGCCCTACCTCAGAAGCTAACGCGTTCCCAGCTCATTCAGTCAATCAGCTACAAGGAAAAACAAATGGTGCTTCTGGATTGGCTGCTTTACAAACACCAGCCAATAGCGTGTCAAGTTTGTCAGCTGCCCAAGCTTTCTTTGGAATATTTTAGAAGTGAGCTACAAAAGATTATCAAATAATTTAACATTTTTCCACAGAAAAAAAAAATCACAAGTAAAGACACTTTATGAAATCTATTAAATAGTGGTGGTGGCGTCATGCTGTGGGGGTGATGTGCACATGTTGAGGTGGGAGGAGGGGGGTGATTTATGGAAGAGATAAAAATGGATTTACAAAAAAAAAAGGGTGGAAAAGGCTAAGAAAGCTAAAATCCTAGCACCACCACTGTTTGTCGATAATTATTTTTTTTTTATTATGGAAAATGAATCAAACTAGGGTGAAAAGCAGTGACTTTTGACTTCTACTTGTATCTCTATACCTCCACGAGGTAGAAAACCTCTGAACTATCCTACACGCCACGTACTGATCAGTGAGCACCAAAGGATCAACGATGTTCATCATAGAAAGGATGAAGGTAAGCAGGTTAAATGTCTGATTTATGGTTCAAATGACCACTTTAAGTTAAATCCAGTTTTGTTGTGTTGTAGGGTATTGTAGCTCTCCCCCAGCACGGCTCTGAGTGTAAATAAATATGTTTAAAAGACTAAATGAGCTTGAGGAAAGTGGCCCTTTGAGTCCCCATGTTTGTGGAGCAGCCATAATGGATTCTTTAGAGCCGTGAACGGTTTATAGGCATGACAGCCATGTTTCGGCACGATGGGCTTATCCCTACGCATGGCGCTAAGGATATTAGGGAATCAGCGTAAAGCAGCATGGAAATGATGACTGGAGCAAAGCCTCGACTCGCTGGTATTAGGAGCTTTCAATTCTCCAGCACTCGGGGAGGAGAGACGGAGGGGAAGGGAGCAGACCTGGCAAAGCTCCACGCCGTGATATCCTCCATTATTTCTCGCTCCATCGCCGTTTCAGACGTACAAATAAGAGGATGCCTCTCAATCTGGGGATCAGGCATATTGAGGGGAGGTCAATGTCACCTATTGTTGTGCTTCTCTAGTCCTGGAATCTCTGCTGTCCATATGGAAATCTGCTGAGACGGCTGGATGGGAGCCATCGCTGTAACGCTTCAGTCACACAAGAATGAAAACACACACACAGGGTTCATACCTGTTTACCGCTTCCCGTTAACAGTGCGCTGTTGACGTATTTACAAAGTCAAACAGATAAATGCTGCGGCTGCCGGGTTTACCTGTGTCCACGAAACATCTCCACCCAATTCACCCACGGAGCCTCTCCTGTCAGGGAAGGGCCACAACAGAAGAATGATTAATGTTCCACCTCTCACCCCCCACTGTGAATTAGAGACCACGGGTCGAAACTATTTTTCTTGGCGAGCAGGCTCGCGCTTGTGGCGAAAAAACGGGGCAAACACAGTTTATCATCGGCCCGACGACAGCCCTCCTCGGGGCAAATTAACCACGCGGCCGTATCGACTGGCACGGGCCGGGAGTCGGTGCCCCTTCACTTTGATTAATCTCCCTGTGTTCCCGTTCCAACTCTATCAAAGTAATCTAAGTGAAGACACACAACATTGATCTGTAAGCACAGCATACTACTGTACTCAAAACACACACACAACATTAGAAGAGGAGTCATCCCCTAAAAATGCTGCTGTTTCTGCTGAGAAAAACTGGTGTCCAAATCTCAGGAACAAGACAGAGGCTACGTGAAGGATGGAAGAGCTTTAACATTTTGGTTTTGTGAAATAAGTTTCTACTTGGACGTCTGGCCAGGCAGCAGTCACTCTGATCATAATTGACAGAATTAGAGAAAAATTCTCACGAGGTAGTCTATAACACTTTACATGCTAGTTATTCAACGTAGCAGCTTCCGCAGCTAGCAGCTAATCAAGCTAACAACTGATTAAGCTGTAACTGCCTAAACATAGTTTAGCTAATTGCCTATCAAGCTGACAATTTAAAGGTAAATGCCAGTCAAGACAATAGCTACTTAGCAGCATATAAAGTGAACAATCTGCTAAGCATCAACTTTTAAAAGTTAAAAGCCATTAGCTTTTATCCTAATAGGCATGACAGCCATGTTTCAGCACGATGGGCTTATCCCCGTACATGGTGCGAGGGATCAGCATGGCACATTGGCGTCACCAAAGATGGTGGCTTTTAGGATAGAAGCCATTAGCTTTTAACCAAAAAGCTAATGACAGTAATAGTAGCCAGTAGACTTAAGAACAGCTTAAGCTAACTGCTACCTAAATTAACAATATTTCTAACACGCATGTCAGCAACTACTTAAACTAATTACTTAATGTGTAGTCTGTCACTGATGCTATTAGCTATTAACAGCTAATCAAGTTATAAGCTGCATCTTAAGTGCATAAAAGAATGTTATTGTAAGTCCTCCCCCCTAGTAGCTGTTTGACTCTACATCCCTTTATTCACTTGCAGCGTTCATTCTTCCTGGAGGTGGATGTATGTAGCAACAGTCGACGATTTCTTGCAGTGTGCGGTCGTATTCAGCTGAACTCTTTTTATTGATAATGTCATTTGATTGTGGTTAGACAAACTTTTTATGTGACTTTAAGCAAAGCAAGGGAACAACAAAAACTTGACGGAACAAGTTTACACTAATTTCAGCCCGTAAAGTTTGGGTGATGTGGCAGTTTGTTTCCCTCTAAGGAATCTGCACAGAATGTGTTAATCCATCTCTTCATTTAATGGAACCGCATATGCAAAACAAATTATTGTTAGCTGTGCCAATGTGTCTGGCAGACCCCGCCTGAGTCTTTTCTTTGTGTCATTTCTGATCAGTCATACTGATCACTTCCTTTTAAATCCTTTTGTGATGACACTTACAATCCATTCCCTTTTGGGGGGTTTTGAGTCCGTGGCTTTACTTTGAAGACAGATGGTGTTCACCAGTGGACAGTAATGTTTTTAGCGTCCATATGCTCCAGTCACGGTTTTCTTTTCCTGCAACTTTCTCCCACTAAAGTTGTACATTTAACAGGTGGTTGCAAACAAGGATACATTAATTTGAAGGGTTTCTTTTTTTATTTATTTACAGCCTTAATGAGGAACACAAAGAAGGTTTTTAGAGTTCTTTGTTTCTTACCATTCAGCTGAGCCATGTGGTCCGCATGGTTTTCATTCTGAGATGTGATGTGGAGTGTTGCCTTTCAGATTTAAGAAGTGGCAGCTGTCTTTGGAAACAACTGCACTGACTTTGACTCAACAAATCCCATTTTTATTCGTCTTGTTTTTGTCACTGCAGGCCCTGGCCCTCAGTCATGTGGTTTGGATTGTGAAGTTCATTTTTTTGGGTGGGTGTGTTTGTGCATGAAAGTTTTGTCACGACACCCGTCCTTTACTTTAAAGTTGCAGAAACCAACAAAGTAGTTGCATGTGTTGGGCCGCTCACATCAGAAACAGCTCAAACTTAAACAAATTGGTGTCCCTGTTTTGCAGATCCGAGCCATCTCAGCCAGATTTAGCTCTGGACTAAAAACCCAGAACCAAGCCCGTTTGCAAACGTTTTTCTGGTGAAGTCATTATGTTGTAGAGTTGGAAGAATGCTTGGGCTCGCTGTGATGTTGAAAATAAAATCCACGACCATCATCATGAGGGACCTAAAGGGTTTGAATCAAAACTGACTGGTATTCATTAAGAATTAGAATTAGAATGTGAACTTTCTTGTTCCAATTAGGAGACTTACATGCATGATGCTGCCACCACTTGGTTCTGCTGTTCTTACTCATCTAGTAAAATGCCGTGTTACTTTTCTGGTATTGTGGCCCAAGTGTTTAGGACAGCTGAACTTTACTCCAGGTTCATTGAATTTTCTGAGTATTGGCTGTTATAAACTAGACTGAATGCTGCAATCGGAAGGTGCTTCATCCAAATATGAGCTTAATAAAAACTAGGTTTTTATTAATTTAACATTCACTCCCCATATGTTCTCCAGTTATGTCGCATCAAATGGCATAAAGGTTTTGAAACAATTGATCATGATTTAAACATTTTTTGGTATCAAGATGTCCTTTCTGACCTAAGTAATATTACTTTAAATTATAAAACTCATCAGTGTCATAAATACTATTTTTCTAGGAAAAAAAATAGTAAATATTTAAAATATATTTGTATGTATGATTTTATTTGTGGACTATATTTATTTATTCATCTACTTGTCCTGGAGCTTTGTGTCTTTAAATGTAATTTTATTCGTTTTATTTTAGAATTAAACCGAAATAAATGAATATTTTTGTACAATAATATTTAGTTTTATTTAAATTAATCAAATAAAGCCATACGAAATAAGTTAATACAACAATATTTAGTTGTATTTAAATGTTAAGAAAATCAGACGCAGTGGTGACGTACACCAACAAACGTTGACGCGTTTGTCGTCACCAAAGATGGCGGCGAACTGTGCTCGTGTTGTCGGTTCGTTATTGGGGAAAAGTGGACATTTCGCCTCGTCTACGAGGCCAGTGACTCCGCGGTTCTGCCGACAGGTAAACCAGCACCAACAGTCCGTTAATTTGTTCTCCTTGCATTAAAAGTTATGTATTTAAATGATAAAAACATGGACGTCCTTGTGTTAGCATGCTGTTGTCATCCGAGACTAGCTTCACGAATCGCTGAAATTACAAACATGTTGACATCACAGGTTATCTAAGCAAAGTGTGGCGACGAGCTGAGGTTTGTTTGGCGTCTGAACCTGTCGGGTCCAGTTCGGCTGTGGCAACAGATGTTTTAGCCATGCCAGGCTAATGCTAATGAATGACAGTAGCGCTGCTGTTTCTCCGCAGATATGCGGGACTCCTGCCCTCCGCAGGAAGAACCTGGGGGCCGCAGGGCCGGAGAAGTTCACCCCAGAGTTCATCCAGAAGCAGGTGGAGGAGTTTGAGATCGGGAAGCGGCACCTGGCCAACATGATGGGAGAGGATCCCGAGAACTTCACTCAGGAGGACATAGACGTGAGTTTGGTCACTATGGAAACAGCCACACCTTTGGGGTTAAGAAGCACATGAACATCTGTATGGCTGTGTGAAGCAGGCCAATAGATGTCACTGGAAATGAATGGGAGAAAGAATAGGTCAGATTGTTGATTATTATTGTCTTCAAGGTCAGAAGTCTACATACAGAATGTTTGGTGTGTTAGGGATGGCCCGATTTATTGGCCAGCCGATTTGCTGATTTTTTTAATTTGGGAGATGGGTGATTGGTCGATAATTACATGTGAAGCCGATCTTTATTCCTTTATCTTATCTACCTCAGCAAAAGTCTAAAAATCAACCACCGTTTTGCCATGAGAGAGGTTTGACTGTTAGCCTCGCCCACCAGGTCATGTCTGCATGTTTGCAGTTAACAGTAGTCACCCCACAGTTGCCAACTCAGCGACTTTCTTGCTATATTTAATGACATTTCAGGCAAAAATAAATAAAATTGGTATCTGCTAAAATCGGAATCGCCAGGTCAGGCTTTATAGATTTTAGTAACCACCGGAAAACTGCAGTCAGTGCAGCCCTAATTACAGTCTCTTTGAAGAACAATGAATAGCCCAGATGATGTCATGGCTTTGGAGACCTCTGATAGGAAAACTGTAGGATCACCAGATTCTTTATTTCTTATGTCATTACTGAGGCTTTTAGCAAACAGAAATAATTCTGGTGGTTCTGACTTCAAACAGAAGTTTGGTTCAGACGGGGAGGAAAACCCTGTTTTTTATTTGGTGTATGTAAACTTCTGGTTCCAACTATTTATAATTAGAATTATACAATATATTTGTAAATGAACCCTGGCAACACTTCCTGCCAGGGTACTTTTTTTTTTTTGCTCAACGCTGTGGGAGGTCAGAGGTCATGATGGGCCCAGAAAACTATCCTGGTTCCTTTAGAACCTGATCATATGGATTTCATATGTTTATCATTTATACATGAATCACTGACTTCCTGGTTCATGTCTAGTGTTTTTATTTTTTTTTTCTGAAAAGATCGATTTCTGATCTTAACGGATTAGAAATCTTTCAACACGTTGATCCCAGATGAGCAGTCGGTTGGACTTTGTGTTTCTCCTCTTCTTCCCAGCCACAGCGGTGTTTCACGTTTAGCCGTCGTCCCTGGCAGCAGGCGGGCGTGGGCGACCCCCATCTGATGCCCGTACCCTGCTCCGCCCCCCCCCACGTGTTTGTTTGGCAAAATTTCCACACATTTATCCTAATTTTCCGCGTGTCCGTGGCTCCGTCCCTCGCCAGTAACCAATAGAGCTGTCTGTGGAAGTGTGAAAAGCGAAGCGACAGCCGGCGCTCCGGACCCGGAGTCGGGAGGCCTCAGGCGTGACGGAGAGGAAGAGCCGGGGAATTCATGGAGATGTTCCCAGACCGGAGGGACGGCTCCTCGGATCTCCGGTCAGGACGTCTGGTCCCTGAAGGCATCATCGTCACCTGGTGGATGTCTTCCTGAGAACCTGATGTTGATGTGAAGCTAGTAAATGAAACATCCTCATTGGTGGAGTTGTTTCATGTAAAGCTCTGTTGGCAGAACAATGATTGGGGGAAACCAGAAGCTGAGACGTCATTCTTAAATGCTCAGAAGCTGCTTTTTTTTGTTGCAACATTTGGGTGGTGTTTGATCGGCAACACAGAATTAAATGCATCTAAGTGTGTTAACAGGGTGGAACTGGGAGGCTTGACGGGTTCTTCACAGCCTCTCTAGTTGTTTTTCTTGTCGTTTTCCATGTGAGGCAGTGAACGCCCCATGGTTTAGTGACAGTCATTCTAACTGCTCCTCTTCAGTTTGTGGCTTCTTTTTCAGACTCGCATCACAACTAGTCTTTAGTAGAAATCAGAGTTTAGTGATTTTTTTTAAAAAAACATCTACATCATCAGAGCTGTTTGATGCAGTTTAAAAGACGTTTTGTTTTATTTAAAACTCCACCAAGACTTTTTTTTTCCTTCCTTCATTTAAAATGCAGCATTTCTCCCAGGTCCCGCAGCTAGAAATGAATGTATCTCTGCTTTTAGTTTTGATGGCCTCCTGAGCCTCCTTTGTCCTTCTGGAGCTGTCTTTCTGTCATCTGTAACCTCCGTGTTCCCCATGTGGCTGAGTTTTGCTCCCATCCGACAGCTTCCCCTCTGGCACTCCGTCGCTGCTCCTCCTGGGTCTCTCCCGCATTTTGTCAGATCTCTAGGGAGGCGCAGGTGTGTCCTCATCTGTTCCCCGCCGTTTTTCACAGTTTCTCCCCATCCCCTTCTAGCTGCTCTCCGTCGTCGTGACAACCTTAAAGGACCTGCTGCTTCACTAATCGAGCTGACAGGACCTGGGCGGTGGCGCTGGCTAACAGCAGGCGTGCGGTGAACTCACGGTGAACCCGTCGGACGTTCACCCTGTCCGCCGAGAGCCTTTTCTCCTTCGGCTTCACGCTAACGGATCCGACTCGCCTCTCTGTGAACCCGCCAGCAGCTCGCGCCTCTTCTTCTGTCACGCTCAGCGACCCGTGTTCTCTGGACGTGCCGGCCGTCAGCGCCCTCACCGTTTATTTATTCATCTTTGTTCTTTGCTCTCGTCCTCCCCCACAGAGGAGCATCGCCTACCTCTTCCCCTCTGGCCTGTTTGAGAAGAGAGCTCGGCCCCTCATGAAGGTGAGGTTTCACTTTTATCCAGCTTTTATCAGCTCAACACAAACTGCAGCGTTTCTCCCTCAAACCTCAACATGCAGTCGATGTTTGCACTTATTTCTCTTTACATTGCTCTCCTAACCTGGTTAATCCAGCCTCTTTAGGCCTTGATTGTTGTTGTATTGAGAACTCAAACAAATAAAACTTTCATCACCAAGAATATGGTTCGTAGTGTCTCTAATCCCCTTCCTGGAAAATAAACAGCTTTTTGACATTTAACAACAATATTCTGTTTATTTTCATTGAGTTTTGTTCCACCTCATGATATTTATGTATATTTTACTCTGAATTAATAATAACTAGCAAGGAAAAACAAGAAAACAAAACAGCATTAAAAGAAATCCAGTCTTAACAAGGACCGCCTCTTTTTGGGGGTGGGGCTTGTGGTGGTGGGCATGAAGAGGATGGATCTATTATAAGTGAAATCTTTGGAAGAATTAGACCTAGATCTAGAAATATTGAAAATTGCAACAATGACATTTAAGATAATGAACCCATTTTATCGTCACTGCTCTGTTTTTATCGTCACAATTTATCCAATAAGCTTTTATATCTGGGTAGTAACTACGTACATTTACTTTAGCAACATTTTGGGAAAAAAAATACTACTCAAGGAGTAGCTTTATTACTTTTAACTTCACTGGATGAAGAACGAACATATTTTCAGACGGCTATAAAAATCATAACGTGGTCGAAAGAAATTTGTCTTCTGGATGAATTCAGACTGCTTCATGTTTTGCTGGGTTTTTTTTCCATCTGCAGCATCCCGTTGAGATCTTTCCAAAGCAGAGAGGTTGGTGACGCTTCCACACACTGATCTGTTAGTATCTTGACATCATCAGACTGTCAGCTGATCTTTGTTTCCCTCCCTGTGAAGCGGTGCAGTGGGGACCAGATGGACGGCCTTTCCACTTCCTGTTCTACACCGGCAAACAGTACTACTATTCCCTCATGCATGTAAGTGCAGCGTGTGATTCAGGCTCATTCCCATCATGTGTCCATTTTTATTTCATGTCAAAGCCACCAAAAAAATAAACAAACGGATAATGTCAACTAAGCTTTTTAAAGTCTGTAGAACCATTGATGTAGAGACCAGTTTAAAAGACTGAACCAATCTGAGCAAGGTTGCTAGCATGAGTATTTTGGTAATACTAGAGTGTAGGCCGTCCTTAAAACGGCTAATCTGTTTGCTTTTATGATGTGATACACTTAATAGTACTGAAGTGACACATTGGAAGGTAATGTGGTACAACGAAAACAAGTATTTTTCATATTTTTACCATCTAAATCTCACTAAGAATCAGTGTCTGATATTAAAAAGAAATCTGTCTTAGCCAAACACAGGAGGTCACATAACAGGTTTATTATGCTTTTGCTAGGATATAACATAAAGTTCACTTATTAGTTAAGGCTTACCTGCAAGCTAATTTTAGCTAACATGCTAATGTTATTGTATACAGTATATATTAGCTTTAATTAGTGTTTTATTAGCTAATCTCACCATGTTAGATGACACACGTTTATATAAGCAATTACCAATACCATTTTTAGAATACTATATTTTTGTAAATTAGTAAATGCTAGCTTATTAGTTAAATTTATAATTAAAAAAATAACATTACTGCAGTAGCTGTTAGCTGATTTTTTGCTAAGTTGCTATTTCTAGTATATTACATAACTAATGCTAGGCAATGTTACTAATATGCTAACGTTATGTTGGTATAAATTACTATTTAATCATTGTAGGAAGCATAAATCTGTGCTAGTCAACCCAGGTCGGGTCGTGTTAAGGCCCAGCAGAATGTGAGAGTTAATCGTTGCTCTGCCTTCCAGGATCTGTACGGCAGAGTTCTGAAGGTGGAGAAGCACCAGGACCAGCTGAGAGCCAAAGGACTGTTCCCGACTGAGCCCAAGCAGATGTTGGTTTTGAAACCTGTCCTCTCTTAGATTAGAGCCGTCTCTGTCGAAAACCAACCCACTTCCTGTCTCCTGCAGCGCTCTGGGAACCAGCAGGTGGCTGACCAAGGAGGAGCTGGAGGCGCGGCTGGTGGAGCCCATCTCCAGTCAGGACGTAAGACCAGCCACAGTGATCTGACCTCAGCTTGACCCCGACTGATCCGATGTTTGTCCTCCTCAGTACGAGTACTTCATCCAGCTGATGGAGCGCCTGCTGGCCATGCCCTGCTGCAGCCTGGAGCAGCAGTTCGTTATGAGCCACCGCCAGCAGCTGGAGGCCCAGTCCATGCATCAGGTGGTGCCGCCGCTGCAGAAGGACGACGCCGGGGTGGACTTCAGCACCGCAGAGGGTATTAAGACTAGCAACGGTTGACAAATACTAACCCCAACATTTCACTCGTTACATTCATTTTCATCATTTACTGTAGAATGTTTCCAACTTTTATGAGCCTCTTGTGGTGGCAGCATGTTTAGCAGCTCAGCTGGTTCTTATTGGTTCTTTTCTACACGTCATCAATTCCTGGTTGAATTCTCGCTGTTTTTAGACACTCTATAGACAGTTCGGGATGCTGAGCAGCTGGAAGGGTTACTGTTGTCTTGTTATTTAATTTAGGACACTTATGATTCATAACCATGGCAACAAGGTATTTTCCAACTGGGAACAGCTGATTAGCATCTCAGAAGCTTATTTAATACCCAAAATCCTGGGAGTTGAAAATGAGGTTTCATGGATACAGCGGTAGAAGGAAAGAGTTCAAACCATCTCTTCCATCCTTCACGACGGAGATCATACCCCAACGTCTCTCTGCTTGGCTTTCGTCCGAGACAGAGAGCTAAAAAGGAGCAAAGGAGGTGGATCAGCAGAGCTTATGATGTCATCAGAACATGTTACTGTAGAATATCATCTTTGTTGCCTGGACACTGAGCTGTTGGCATGTCAGGATGTGCCCAGTGCTAGTGGAGGTCTTTCCTGTCCGCAGCATCACCATCATCGGCAACTCGTGATACGTGGACAATCTGAGTTATGACATTTGATTTCCCTCTTGGGTGAATCAAACTGCGAGGAGCTGTAGAGGAGGAGAGTTAAACTGAGCCGTGTTTCCTTCCAGGCAGGAGGAAGACATCCAGGGGATCTGTGGTGGTTCGTGACTGCGGCGCAGGACGCCTCACCGTCAACGGTCAAGACTACCTGCACTACTTCCCTGTGCTGCAGGACAGGTGGGCCTCCTCTCACTGTTTCCCTTTAAATGGAGAGCGGGACATTTTTTTTGTCCTCCACAGCCTGAAGGAATGGAAGGCAGCCTTCCTTTATCTGCTGCTAGTCACTTAATTACACAGCTGACTGAGTGTGTGAGAGCGTGTGCTGCTAGCCGTTGTCACGCCGGCTGTAATTGGAGCGCGGGGGTGACAACCGACTCTGTCAGCATCTGGGTCCATTCAGGCTGAGACGCCACCCAGAACCGGGTCGTGCTGAGTCAGAACCTGCTCTGATCGGAGCGGGACCAGGCAGTAAATGAGCTCAGCTAACTGTCCCCCCCCCCTCCTCCACTGCTCCTATCTGCCCCGGCTCAGGGAGCAGCTGATGTTCCCGCTGCAGTTCTGCGGCCTGCTGGGCCGTTTCGACCTGGACTGCTCCGTGAGCGGCGGTGGCAGATCCAGCCAGGCGGGGGCGCTGCGGCTCGCCATCTCCCGGGCGCTGCTCAGCTTCCTGCCGCAGAGCGAAGGAGAGGCCATGAGGCAAGGTGAGCACTGCATGCAGCATTAGCTGCTGAAGACCAAATTCTCTCGCTTCAGCTTGTTGTTGTCTCCCTGCAGCTGGTCTGCTGACCCCTGACCCCCGGGTTAGAGAGAGGAAGAAGCCCGGACAGGAGGGAGCGCGGCGCAAGTTCACCTGGAAGAAACGCTGAGAATCCTCCGTCCCAGCTGCTGCAGTGACATTATCTGTCCACTAGATGGAGACAGGCTGTAAAATATGAACATTTTTCCTGTTATGATGAAATAAATTAAAGATTTTCTTATAAAAACAAAGCGTGCATGTCATCTACTGTTGTTAAATGTATCTTTTTTCTTCTGACTTATTAACTTTACGCTTGTTACATGGCAAACTGAATAATGTATTTAAATGTTCAACAATTATATATATTTAAATAATTTGAAGATTTTCTCAAAAACCCAATTCAGCCATTTGGTAGAACTTGATAAGCCTACATTACCCATGGTGCAACACTGACTGGAAATGAGTTTTTCCAAGAAAAAAGAAAAAAGGTTGTTTCATTGATTTATAAACGGCCAATTCAGTTTAAGCAATTCATTATTTATATTGATTTAAATGACCATAGCTGACGAGTCAAAAGTGTTTTTGTTTCAGAGGGACATGAGCTCTGCTGGGAGGACAGGACAACTGGTGTCCTCCACTGGTCTGGACAAAGGAGACCAGAATGGAACCGCACGGTGGTGGCGGCGGCATCATTCTGCATTCTTGGAAGAAAACGCCTGAGACTGGAGTGGAGGTTCCCCCCTTCCAGCAGGACAACTGCCCCAGAACATCCAACCAGAGATCTGACGGAGCGGGGAATTGTCACCTACATGGCCTAGTCAAAGTTCAGACTTAAATCCAATTGAGAATCTGTCCTGAAACCTGAAAACTAGACCTCACAGGAGCAAAGAACTGGTTTAAAAAAAAACCCAAAAACAACTAGTGTCTCACTAGATGTGGAACACTGCTGGAAACTTACGAAGCTTTGACTCAAAGCATGCCGCACTTTCCAGATTTTCATTTGAGCCAGGTGTCATTTTAGTTTCATTTTGCCGTTACGGACCAAGCTGTGTTCTCAATAAAACCGATGGATATTTAGGGTAGGACTGAGTGAGGCGCGGTATCACCACATCGACACTAGATGGCGCTGGATATCCAGAAATGTCGCAGCGGGGCGCCGGCTAATTATAGCACACGATCCTGATTTAACAATTAGGTCATCAATTAAAGAAGTTATTTACTAGTAAATCCGTTAAGCAGGAGACTATCTGATGGTGAGGAAGTTAAACGAGATAGTTTAGTAGAAGGTTTGGTAGAACTAGTTTGTTTTCAGTTCTTAGAAGCGTTTTTAAACGAATCGGTCTGGTTTTAGCCCTGAGTTCGGACTGACAGGTGCAGCATCCACCTGTAATCCGCTTCTTTGTTCAGGGAGGTGGAGGCTGGGGGGTGTGGGTGTGTTGGCTGGAGAGGTGGAGTCTCTAAGTCTCCAGACAGGCGCACTAGACAGATTAGTCTCCTCCAGCCGCTAACCAGGACTCAAATCAGCTGCGGAGCGCAGACGGAGCTCCACGCCGGTTCCTGAGCCGGTCTTCTGGGGTAGAGGGGGCGGGTGGTGGTCTGGAAGAACCTGGATTCGGGTCCGATGGAGGCTGCCGTGCTGGGCCCCGCCGTCATGACGGACGTGGACTGCGGCAGCCTGAACGCCGAGCTGGAGGTGAAGAAGCTGCAGCAGCTGGTGCGGAAGCTGGAGCGGCAGAACAAGCAGCTGCGGAGCCGGGCCGGAGGCTGCCTGTCCGGGGGCTTCCAGCACTTCCAAGGCCCGCTGCTCCAGCAGTCCCTAAGCTCGCTTTCTCCTCCGGAAGAACCGCTAGATCATTTCCACCAGTACGCAGGGGAGGAGGAGGAGGAGGATGCGTCGGAACCGTCGGTTCTGGATGAGTTGGAGCTTCTGGACCTGGAGTCTCTGAGCTGCTCGGAGGAGTCGGATGAAACCTGGTCAGTGTCGCCTCTTTGTTCACTAATATGACCATTTGTTGCTCTTCAGCCCTTCAGCAGCAGAGGCTGCTCCTCTTCCTCCTCGCTGCTCTACAGCTTTCAGGCATTTTCCCAGATTCACATCCTGGAAGTTGAGTTCTAGCAGAACCAGCAGAACCAGTAGGCTGCATCAGTGTCTCTCTAGGCCCATTCAGGCTCCATGATGATTACATGTTGTTTCCATGGTTCCTCCAACCGTGGGGGCAGTTGAACCTACGTTTCATTTTAGCTCCATTAAAGGCTTTCTGGGCATAAATGATTTGTCTAAGGTCACCCACAGGTGATGACTTTGAGTAGGCCACCTTGTTTTCAGCTTCCTCAGGAAAACTTTGTATCATGTTCAGGTTCTGTTGTCATAATTCAGAACTCTTCACACCGGGTTCAGCCGCTAACATTGAACTAAAAACTGATTAATAATCATGATTTGTTGCTGCTTAAGAACTTGTCGCCTACTTCATGATTGTTTTATGATTACCGCTTACTGCTAATGAAACCTGAAATTCTCACAAAATTTCTGATACGACCAACATGCACACAGAGCTGTCCGGAGGGGAAGCCAAATCATACATGGAAAATTGAGTAGAAGGACAAACTGTGACGGGGAGCTACCAGTAGTCTTGTCCATTAGTAGGAATGTGGAAAATCTGCATCGTGCTTATTGTGTTTGCAACCAACCTCATATTCACAGACAAATATTTTAGTTCAAATTATGAAATGACTGAACATTACCAAGAACTTTGGGGAGTTTAGTCTGGAAAACTGTGGCTGTTTCTAACGAATTCTGTTTCGGGATCCTGAGACGATCAAAGCTGTGGAATGAACTCTGCCTTATGATTCGCAGGTTTCAGTTTAAGCAGCAGTTCCCCTCTGAAGCTGTGACAACATTGGGTCGATTTGGGCCTCAGGAAATACTCAAAATGAGGAAGAAGCAGATAGAGCAGCAGCTTCTTTATTTATTTTTAAACTTTGGTCTAAAGACCTGGAGGAAACGATCAATGAAAGTTAGTTTTCTACGATGGTGGGCTTTCTTGGGCTCTTGAACTCCTTTAAGATTTCCAGTAAACAGGAAATCCATTCCCGATGCTTCTCCTGCATGGATGTTTTTAGTCTTTGATTCAAATAAAATGATTAAATGAAACCAAACGGTTGTTTTCATTAGAATTACACCAACAGGAACAAAAACCAAGTTCCGTAACATAAGGGGAGCGTCCTTGTGGATCCATCAGAGAACGTGTCCCCAACTCGAAACGTAGTCCAAGAAAGAGCTTACCGATCGGTCAAGTCCCAGTTTTATCCATGTGACGGACAAACCAAGTTGTAATTGATGTGTAATTGATGTCTAAAGACTCGCTGCACGTCGTCTTCTTCTCTGTTTCCAGGTTGTACGTAGCATCGAAAGCAGGAGAGAGTTCAGCCGAGTCTCTCAGTCCGCTGCAGTGGTGCCGGCAGAACCTGGACAGCCCCAAGTCGGACGTGGAGGTCGCCAGAAGGTCGTTGTCTCTGCGACTGGAACAAGGTACAAACTGGACCTTTATCCTTAAACCTCTGGGTTTAAGAGGCCAAACTTAGCAATAGACGTGATTCTTCTGTGTTGGCTTAGTTCCCCGGTTTGCTAAGACTCAAAACTCTTTGGTTCTCTCTGGTTTGTCTTTCTTCACGTCAGGAAAGTTCTGGGAATGTTCCAGGAAAACCAGGGACTTTTAGAAGGCTTTAACTAGAGATGCAGATGAGTTGGAAGTTCTAATCTGCGTCCAACATCCCGTAGGTCGTTGTAGGGTCTGGCTGTTTCAGAGCTGCTTGAATTTATGCCACCAACGTCGTGGCTGACCACTTTGAAGCAGATCAGTTTTCTGTTGACAAACAAGTAACAACCCATTGGGTTTGTAACTTGCATCAATATGAATGCGATTTATTTTCTGTGGGGTCCCTCATGGTTCAAGCCTCTCATCTCTGCTACTTGTATCTTCTGCTCCAAGGCAACGCCGATGGAAACCGCGAAAAGCTTTCCATTTCAAACAGAGAATCCTCCATTTTACGAAAACAAAGACACTGATTTAAAAAGAAGCAGGCGGGTTCCTCTGTGCAGCTATTCTTGCACTGCCTTGTAATAGAGAGCTTTATGTTCTTTTTCTGTTGTTGAAGTGAAGCACAGAAACGGGAATTACTCTCTGACAAAGAGTGAAGTCTGTAAACTTATGAAATTTATCAAAATACCCCTTTGCAATAAACAACAGTTGCATCATAATGCATATTTCCGATCTATAGGAAGCAGGTTTGTTTTTCTGTGAGGACTTTAAGCTCCAACTTCCATCTGACGAGCCGGAGGTCCGATCACCACAGAGAGCAGAGTGCCGTTAATCTGTCCACGCGTTGAACGGATCAGACCTCGGGTCACCTGACGCCGCGTCTGCTTACGTAACCCTCCGCCGACAGTCGGAGAAGGAAACGGGTTGGAGGAAGTCAAGCGGGAATCGTAAGGAACCGTCGATCTTGTACTAGTACAAGGTAGTACCAGGTTTCTGCTGGTTTGGCTCGTAAACGGGCTGAAAAGACTCGGCGACGACACGTTCTCGGTTTGATCGTTTCAAATGCAAAGAGTTCACTAATGACAGATTCCTGAGAAATATGGACAAACCCAGCACACACCATGATGGTGTGTGCTGGGTTTTTGATGACTACTGACTATTTTACCAAAAAAAAAAGCCCAGTGTCAGTCTCCTCTGACCAAAGAAGGAACACCCTTCCTCTTTCCATTGTAGTGATGTTTTTTTTTTTAAATTTTTATGAATGTTTGCATGCTGGTTCTCAGCAGCGCCTCATGGAGGACACGGTCCGACTGTCGGTCAGACTGCAGGTCGCTCCGCCTGGCCCTGTGAAGTTGCAGCAGCTGCACGCTTCGTTGCATCAGAAACCCTCCCGCTAGCTCTGCCTCTAATCTCTCTCCCCCGCTCGCCGTTTCTACGGAAACGGTCGACGACGGGAGAGGAGTCTCTCTTAAAGGCTTTGCGTTCACGTATAGACATCGTCCCTGCGCGAGTGCGGGTTTCTCCAGAGGCAGCCGGCTCCGCTGAAAGCAGCTTTGTCCGTCCTCTGATGGGCGCTGGGCTGCTCAATAGAGCCGAGGGTGACAGATGCTGCTGGTGAGGTAACGGCAGCATGGTGGGGTGGGGTTGGGGGGGGGGACACAACAAGAGCCTGTTGTACTATGTTGAACAATGCAATCCACATCTTGATGTTTGTTTACCTTCCTCCCTCAGTCTCCAGGTGGCGTAGCTCCCTGTCGTCCCCTGGAACCCCACCAACCCGAGCCGCAGCGGCGTCCCCCCCCCCAGCCAAACCCTGCTCCACCCCACCGCCACCGACTGAAAGACACGGTAGCCAAACTGCTAGCTGCACTTCCTCTGGGATTTTATGTGATGGAACAACAGTTTGCCTTGTAAAACCTAGAAATCCCTTTAATAGAATCTGCCTGACAAAAGGAAGTTGGCCACTACACACCGACACCAGGTCTGAAGGTTGTGACATCCATCGGAAAGGTTACGAGAAGCTTCTAGAACGAGTGTCAAACTCCAAGACCCACCATAGCTTCTTGTGTGGCTCTCAAGAATCCAGACGCTAAATTAAATCAGTCGGTCCCCCAAGATTTTAAAATCAATCAGCAGATTCCCACATTTTTTCCATAAACCGTCAACAACATTGGGTTTACCTGCCCAACGTTGGCAAAGTACAGGTGGCAACATACTGCTTCTTCTACCAAAATACTTTGGTTCGTCACATAGAATTAATGTCGGTTACAGTCTGAGGTTGACATCCTTTGCAGTAGCAGCGTAATAAGCTCCTCTGTCATGTTTTTTTCCGTCCCTGCAGCCTCTCCTCTCCTCTCCTCCCCGCTGCACCCCGTCCTCCATCGCACCCTGAGCCCCTTGGGGAGGGAGCTGTCCCCTGTAGCTGAACGGACGCCCACCTTCCTCCCTCACCCTCCCAAACAAAGTAAGACTCCCCCTGACGGAACCGAAATGTGCAGGAAACCGGATCACACTCGGCTTTTTGCACCTTGCCAGACATAGAATGTTTGTTTATATGTGATTTATATGAACGCTGCCGGAGAGGAAGGAGAGGCGCATTAGTTATGGTGAAAGCCGGTGCTGGTGTCAGCAGAGTGGGTCCCACGGGGCGTCAGGAACCAGCAGCTGCCGGCGCTCCCTAGAGGCAGTTTTCCACCACTGCAACCAGCAGACCTGACCAGATCAGTTCGGTTCAGTCTGGTCGGTCATGGCCTCCATATTGGGTCTACAGCCGTATGGATGATTGCAGCCCTGGGCGGATATTAACAAACCAGCAGCCATTGGACCAGAATGAATTCTGCAGTCATGTGTTGTCAATGCTGGTCTCAATAATAATAGTACATCAAACCATCTAGAACCTCTAGAGTTCTGCCCTCTAGAATATTCCATCTTCTAGGTTTTAACAGACTTTGCCATCCTACCTCTCTTCAGGAGAATCGGGGGGGTTTCTCGTCAGGTCTTTGTCCTCTTCAGGGGTTTTTCTCTCTCAAAGCTGTTTCTAAATGCAACTGTTTGAGAATTAAGGGTAAACCAAACTGTGCCGCGGCGCAGAGTTGGAGTCTAAGCTTCATTTTTTCGTCTCGCAAAGTCACAGTCATTACGGGTCGACCTGTTGTGTTTGTGTGAAGGCCGCAGCCTTCGGCGCTCCACCCTGAGCCCCGAGTCGTCGGTGGACAGCGACCTGGGGACGTCGGAGGACGACTCCATCAGCCTCGGATACAAACTGCAAGATCTCACAGACGTCCAGGTCATGGCCCGGCTGCAAGAGGAAAGTAAGTACGAAAACAGTCAGGTGTTGGTTCAATCCAACAAACCTGTGACCCCCATCAGGTGACGGGTCGGGCTCGTTTAATTTTTTTGTTGTTAAATGAGGCTGTAGTGTACGGAGCACATATAACTTATAATACATGCCTTTAATAATGGCTGATCATGTTTGCACATTTTGAATTGTCGAAGGTGAATATCCAAGTTTATTTCTGGTAAATAAACACATTTAGAAATGTCAGGTTTCTGGAAGAAATGTGTCAACAACTTGACACATTAAGTGGGCCCACACTGAGGGCTCAGACTTCCTGTCCAACATCAGCGTCTGACCTCAGAAATGAACTCTGGAAAGACAATGTTCTGATATGAAGTCAACCCAGAAAGTCAAGTGACCCAAATCTTTCCCTAAACGTCAACAGTGTTTTGTTTTGGAGCCTTTAGCTTCACTTTGAAGAGAAAGTAGAAATGTTTGCTCATTTGTCCTGGTTCTGTCCTCCCCTCCTCTCCCGATCTAATAACATAACATCCAGATCTCAGAGCCCATCGCTACTTCAGCTTTATTAACCCCAGGAGGTGATAACTTTGTGTTTTCCGATTTCTTTTTAGTTGTTTTTTTCCAGCCGTTTTCTTTGCGTGCTGCCCCTCATGTCGCCCCCTGCAGGTCTACGGCAGGACTACGCCAGCACGTCGTCGTCCGCCCTGGCCGGCCGCCGCAGCCAGAGCTTCACCTTCCAGCTCAGCCAGCTCAGCGCCGGCCCCGGCCTGGAGGAGGAAGACGAGGAGGACGACGAAGACTACGCCCTCCTGCCGCCGCCGCAGCCGCGCCTCACCCGCCTCTCGCACTCCCACACCTTCTGCAGCGTCCGCGACTGGCGAAGAAGCACCAGCTCCCTGTGCACCCCTCCTTCCACCCCCTCCACGCCGCTGCGCCCTTCCGCTGGCTCCGCCTACCTGGCGTCGCCGCCGGCGCTGCCACCACTGGGGCCGGGAGACCCGTATGGCATCGAGGCGCCGGGCTTCAACCCAGGATCAGGTGACCTCACTACTCCTACCCATCATCCTTCAGTCCTTTGATTTTGTCCCTCCAATCTTCCTTGATTTTTCCTTTTCTTCTTTAATTTCCTCTTTTCTGTCTTCCAGCCTCTTCCTTTATTCAGTCAGTCTTTCCTTCCTCCCCTGTCTAACCCAGAATCAGTAAATTCATGCAGAACTTCAGTTTTTTCCCTCATCTGTAGTAAAAGCAGGCCCTCTGTTTGGTATCTGATCCGTTTCCTGTTCCGTTCTGCCTCCTCGCCGTTCGGCTCAATAAAAGTCGTCTAAGCCTCTTGCGCGGCGGCCCTCTAAGCCCTCGGCGCCGTGTGTCTCTGAAGGTTTGGTGGGATTAGCGTTGGGTGCCTCGTCTCCTCGGAGACACAGAAGATCAACAGATCCATGTTTTCTGTTTTCTGTCCCTCAACCATTTTGTGCTTCAGGCCACTTAGTAGTTTATTTATAGATGAAATCTGCTGCAGGTCACCTTTTAAAGGTTATTTCTGTTTGTCTTTATCAGATAAGCTGCGGAGGAGCATGCCTAACCTGGTCAGAGCTCCCAGCATGCCCAGTGTGCCCATTCCCACCTCTTCCAGTGCTGCTGCTGCTTCTTCTTCTTTGCTTCGTAACAGCCAGAGTTTTGATTCCTCCAGCGGCTTGGCTCGCCTCCAGTCCTCCAGTAAGACTCCAGCGCCGCCGATTCTCTGTCGTTCTGTGACAAACGGGTCAGTGTTCCGTTTCCTCCTCCGCCTCAGTCCCCTCTCCAGGCCAGCTTCAGAACCGGGTCCAGAGCCTCGGGAGCTTCTCCTCGCTGTCACGGCAACCACTGAAAGCCACCGCCTACGTCAGCCCGACGGTCAAGGGCCCGACGTCCGCCAGCCTCACGTCTCTGAACGGCAGCGGCATCCCTCTGCTCAGCAAACCAGCAGGCGGAGGCTCCGCCCGCGGCGGTCTGCCACGCCCCGCCTCCATCCTGGGCCCCACAAGCTCCAGCCCCCGCGGCAAGGTGGCTTTATCATCACGAAGGTAATGGAACCAGAACGTTGGTGTAGCTAAAAACATGGGCAAATGCACAGATATGACAGGCAATTTGAGCAGATAATGATAGAAAGTGAATATTATCATAATAATCATAATCACTGATTATTGCCGTCTCAAACGTACTCGACCTCCTGAATAGAATTTTTGCACAGACGAAAGCAGAGCAATGCTTCAAGAGACGCAGCTGAGAGCCAATTCCCCAGCCTACAGTTAAAGGGGCCACATTTTCATTGTAACTGAACCGAAACGCAATAAGCTGCCAAGCACAGGCAATTAGATGTTAAGGTTGTCAATGTCGAGCTGGCATAACTCGCCTACTTCCCACTTTTTCAATATTTTTAAAAAAATTAAAACTTGTTCCTCACCTGTAAAATGTGAATTCCTTGGACTTCACATTTTGTACCTGTGATAGATGTGACAATTAATAGCAAAACATTGCGTCCCTTTTTCAGACTCTTTGTCATTTTGTCGACCAGCGATTCTCCGGACTCAGTGCAAAGCAATATGGCGCCAGTGTGGCGTCCAATAATGTACATCGATGAAACGGCTCACTGCTGTTTTTAAAATCCTGCTTTTTTCCCTTTTGTTAGCAGCTAGTTGTGCTATTATGTTAGCTTGTTCAACAGGGACAGTTGAAGATTCAGTTTTAGGCTCCAAGGTTGCAGTTTTGTTTTTTTCTTTAAAGGGATGGTGCTATAGCTAAAACGTATTTTTTAAGCTTCTGAAATGATACATCTTTTATGCTTCTTTGTAGCTCCCTTTTTCAGCTAGCTTTGCTGTAGTGCTAATGTTAAAACATCTCTAGTAGTTGCTAGTAGTAGCATAAATGCTAGTAGTTACTTTTCTAACTTTTGGAAACGGCTAGCTGTGCTCCAGCGCTTATGCTAGCTTGTACAGAACCATTAATGACACACGGATATTCAGTTTTATGTGATTTTAATTTATTTTTTTTTAAATTGCAGTCCTCCTCTAATATAGTGCAGGTTATTTTTATTATTTGTTTGCACTGTAGAGTTCATAGGAATGATAAGTTTCCCTGCTTGTCGAGAATCTTCACGCCCAGCTGGTTTAATATGATGGATATTTTTCCTCTTCAGTTTACTGACGCCTCCAAAGAGCTTGTCCACCTTCAGTGCCCTTCGCGACAGCGCCTGGAGAGACGGCTGCTACTGACGGCTGAGCACCCCGCAGGCCGGGGGCCGCGCCGTGGGCAGTGAGGCTTCGGACCTGAGGTTCTGCGTCGGAACAGTCGGATTCTGTCTTCAATCATATGCAGGATTTCTTCGGAGGACTCGGGTAACCTTTCTGGATCTGTGTGCGACGTACGCCGGTGAGTTTGGTGGTTTGGTGCCAAAAGCGAGCCGTTCTCCGCTGTGCAATAAGCCGCCGGCCGCTGGGTAACGCTGACGCTAACCAGCAAAGAGGGCTGCCAGTTTTTACTATATGAACCTCTCATACTGTTTTTATTAAAATATTTATTTTCAATAAAACCGATTTGACTAATCTGGTGTAGTTGCCAGTAATGCTGCTAAAGTGTAATAAATCCCTGTAGGTTTGGGCACATTTGGTCTAATTTTTAGAGTATTATGTATTGGTGTAACACCTAACTGACTGCATATATCTGTTTGACTGATTGCAATTTTTAAAGTGTAAATCGCCCAAAATGAAAATATGGGGAATGTCTCACTGTGGTGTCACCAGACTTTATGCATATTCCCACTGATCTTGTTGCACTTTGCCAGAAATCTCACAAATGTATTTGTTTACTAATGTTTGCACTCTGAGACTCAATCTGGTGGATTTAGATAAAAAAACCACACTGATCAAGATGTTTTTTTGTTCAAGATCTAACAATTGTACACTTTTTTTTTAATGTAGCACTTCCAGTTTGTGTAACTTGGTCCTTAATCGACGTTTAAAGGGCACATCTTTCACAATTTACACTGTTTTTTGTTACTGTGAACCTCAAGCATTTTACTAAAACTTAATAAACTCAATATATTTGGCAACAGTTCCGAATGTCTTTTTTAAAAAAATCGCAAAATATGAAATTGCCAGTGGATTTGACAAATGAGAACTCGTGATCAAGGTGTTGAAATGGTGTCAGATGCCACCTAGTGGTGGCTTTCTTACATCACTTCCATCCTGATCAGCTTTATGATGGAATAATCGGACAGGGTTTTGTTCCATCACTTTGAAATATTTTGTACATATAATGCTTACTGTTTCCCTTTAATAATCTTAAGATGCTTTTAAAGAAAATAAATTCATGTAGCTGATTTGGACATTGAAGAATTTTCTAACTCCCTCAGTTGAAGCACTTATTAGGACTTGTGCAAATAACCTTTATTTATTTATTATTATTATTTTGTATTTATATGACCGGGTCCAGATCACAGCGAGTTGCATCAAACACTCTCGTGGGCGGAACACTGCCCCCGTGTGGACAGGAAGTCAAAATGCTCCTCATGAAGCTGTTGCAGAATGTTTATGAGATGAAAACTTGTAATATGGTGTTGGATATTTTTTTTAAATTTTAGTTTAGAATTACAACTAAAAGTTCAAACAGGTTTATTTTTATTTATTTATTTTTGTCTTCAGCTATATTTGGTAAACAAAGGGTGAAGAATCCGGGTCGATTCTGTTGCATAAACCCCTTCAGAATAAGAGTCAAAGATTCATTTAGCATTTCTAAATCATACCAAAGCTAATAATGAATCAGCGGACAGAACAATTATTAGCCATTTACTTTATTGCAGTAATATTTCATTTTAAAGAGGAAACTTAACTATAAGAGGGAAAAACACATCAATGATGAGGTAAGAGCTTCTATCTTATCAAAGATCTTGTTTAGTCAAAGACGCCTCACTATAAATGTTTTTTTCACATAACTCTCCGCATGGAGATCCACCAAGTCTTACCACAGTATTTTCTGGTGATAATTGACACAAGTTAAAATCTGTCAGCCTTATGAAAAACATGCAGCTTATAGAATATAAAGTAGGCTGCTTCTGTTGCGTATGTTAGTCCTACGTGATTATTTCCAGTGAATGATGTTTTGAAACATAACTGGGGAGTCAAATACGAGACTGAACAAAAAAACAAATCACACAAAAAAAAACCCCGGAAAAAACAAAATAAAAGGAGACAAACGATAAGAACAATAATGATTAAATCAACTGTGGAGAAAAATCAAAACAGAAAAAGAATGAGGGAAGGAAAAAAAAAGTAATATAGTTTTGGAAAATAAAATGTAATGTCATTGTTGCAGGTCTCCAAGTTCTAGAAAAATGACACATTGTATACGAAACATTTTGTACATGTAGGTTAGCTTTATTTCAGTCGGTTAGTGAGGCATCTGTTCATGTCAGACGATCTTCGAACACACGCCCAGCCTCAGCATCAGCGCATCTTTTTTTTTTTTGGTTTTGTTTTTTCACGCGCCTCTCCCCTCCACCCTCGGCCCCGCGTGACGCGCACAAACACAGCCGGACCTCCCGATCCTCGCGCTCTCCGCTCGCGCCTGCCTCGTTATGCCTTTGATCCCCGCCGGCCTGCCGCCATGTCCGCTGCCGATCGCTCCCTGCCGCCGCTGCTGATCCTCTTGCTGCCGTCTTCGCTGCTGATCTGCCTGGATGGACCGCTGAGAGCGGCGGCGGAGGGCGGAGGCCTGTCCTCGCCCTCATCTCCGCTCGGGGACAATGGCGTCCCAGCCGCCGTGGGAGACACCTCAGCTACAGGTAAACATGAGCAGATGATGCCAGGGCAAACCCAGAGAAGCAGTGTTTTTTGTCGCGAGACAGAATGTCCACGAATAACGCTCCACAGCAGTTCCCTCATTATTAACCCAGAGCTGCTGACCTGGAGCCTCGGTGTAAACGAGGCCCCGGTGGAATCGAGGTGAAGCTCCTGGATCTTGTGTGTATCGGTGTAATTTTCCATTGTCTCAGTGAACGATGGAACACAGAGTACAGCTTTTAGACAACTCTGTGACTGAATGTTTTTACCGTCAGATCTTGCCATACTCTCACCTCATCACTTTTTCATGGACCTTGCATCTCATCACCCATGCAGCTCTGATCTCCTCCTTGCTTTCTCCCCAGAAGCCCAGTTTTCCCTGAAGGTTCTGGTGAGAGACCTGGTGACCCGCCGGCCCCTGGCCGGGGCCTCCGTGGACGTCTACCTGAACCACACCTCGAAGAGTTCAGCCCGGACGGGGGAGGACGGGGAGGTCCTGCTCCGGGTGCCCTACAATCCGGGTGTTTGTTTGACTCTGCTGGGCAGTAAGGAGGGGTATGTACCCACCCCCCTGCCCTGGAGCACCACCAAGAGACCAAGTGAGTTTCTCACAGAGACGGTACATTTAGGAGCACCTTCCATGTTATTTACAGTAAAGTCAGCAGAACCCTCAGCCTCCCTCACATCTGCATTATTCATGAGCATTACTGAGGCGCCCATGACAACACATAAGATGCGCTCTGCTTATTTTATTGACTCCATCGATGTGTCACCGGACCATCTTTGTTCTGCTCAGAAACAGGGAGGCTGGGGGCTCCTGATGGGACAAAGGGCCCCTCTCTATTGTTCATCTATGGGTTTGGCAACGACACAGCAGGAAGGTGGCGGCCTAGATGGAGGATGGAGCAGGTGTTTTATGGTTCTTGTTTTTCAGAGACACCTCCCCTTTGTGCTTGTGATCCAAACTGGGGAGTCCTAGGAAGACGCATGAGAATGAGGACGCCATCTAGTGTCTAATGTACACAATTACATTTTTGTTTGTCATTTTTTTCCAGGCCTATCCAGCTAATGTAGTGTTTTTGTTCCTATTACACCAAATGTGCTGCGAGGTACATACGCCTTAAATGTAAATTTTTCTCTTAAACGTGTTGTTGATCATAAGCATTTTTGGTTTTATTACAGTTTTCTCCGCTGTGACGCTGCTGCTGCTCCCTCACAGTCAGGGAAACATCTGGCTGTTTGAAGACTCAGTACTCATCACCAGGAACTTACCTGGTAGGTTCACCTTCATCTCAGTGAGAAAATGTACATAAAAACACATATTCAAAAATATTTTTTACTCATCACCTTTTCACAGACAGCTCATCGCAACCTAAGGCCAAGTTCCCCAAGAACCTCCTCACCGTCTCTGACAAAAGCAACATCTCTTCACTGATGGCGTACCTGACTGTGCCACAGCACAGCACAAAGGACTGCACCCCAGGGATCATCAGCAGTAAATCCGGTTAGTATTTAATTTTACTCTCTAAGTCTCGTCCGAACCTGGAGATTTGAAATTCTCGAGAAATCTCTCCAGTGCTCAGAAGCGTCGAGCTGAAGGCAGTAGCGGCCGTCAGCATTCAGTTGCACTCCGGCAACGAGGAGCTTGAGGTCCGAGGACCCATCCAAATCAGCCTGCCGCTGGAACACAACACTCACTTGAGATCCTCAAACACAGTACCCGCCTGGGCCTTCAACCTGAAAACAGGTAGGAGTAAAACTCTTTGAGAATATCAGAATGCACGAGTGACATAAACTTGACTACGTGAACCGACGCTCTGTGAAGGTGCCTGGGAGAATCATGGTCTGGGAATAGTTAAAGCAGTTGGTGACGAACTGGTTTGGACATACACCGCATCCCATCTGGGCTACTGGATCGCTGCCCCCCACCCTTCGGCAAAAGGTACCTGAGCTGTGATCTCTACGTCACATAAAAACATGTTTTACACTCCTTCACCACTGTTTAATATTTTAGCCATTTTCTAGATAATGTCGCCATTACTGATTTCTTGTCTCGTTAGACAGAAAGAGGTTTTGAATCTTTGCTCAGTTCCATTGATTGCTCATGAATCTGAATTTAAAAAATGTGATTAAATAAGGCGGTAAACACCTTTTCACACCTCTGTAAACACAGTATCTGATACCAGGACAAACTTGTCATTTTACTTGGTAGATTATTTGGGATACATAAGTTCTATGGATTTCATCTCTTACCACACCTATCTTTTGGTGGGAATAATGGGAGGAACTCTTGCCATAGTGATTGGATTCCTGTCCTTGCTTCTCTGTCATTGCGGGTACGTAAGAAAAACACTCAGTTCTAATAGATATAAATAAAGGTTGCTCAGTGTCCAGATAACCAACCCGATTGAGTTTTGCCGTTTCCACATCCAGCAGTTCCCGTCGAGAAGCCACGAGGAGGAGAAGGGCCCGCTTTTCCAAACTCACTGTAGTAAAAAAAGACCAGACGACCTCCACCCACACGGAGGAGGGTTTGCTTCTCCGATCTGGCGACAACAGCCTTACCTCTTGCAGCGTTCGGTGCGAACCTTCATCTACACCCAGACACAAAGCCAACTACAACATCTACGTGGAGGATCCAGGGAGTCTGACCGCAGCTCCTCCTTACGACAATATCGCTTCAGATCGGATGAAGGGGACTCGGCCTCCGCCGCACTACATCAACAACCAGGACGTGGCTCGGATATGTGAGAAAGCAGAGCAAAATCGGGCCAATGTGAACTCTGACGACTTCTTTCGAGACAAACCGGTTCACATCTACAACCAGCCGGTGGCGATTATTCAAGCTCCAGAGTTGTTTGGCACTCAGGAGCAGCAGCTACCAGGCTGCAAGGCTGCCACTTTCCCCAGGAACGGAGCCGAGTACGACCCTCATTCTGAGCCTGCGAGCAAAGACGATTACACCCAGACACTACCCAAAGTCCACTCTCAAGGTGGGAGCAGTCCACGGCGGGGAAATCCGGATGAGCCTCATTCTCTGGAGACACCCCCACCAGGACAAGGTCCTACTGCCGGTGTCTGGGGGCGCTACAGTAACCTCCTGGAGTCCTCCGTATCTGTGCCAGGGACTCTCAACGAAGCGGCCGGTATGGAGGCCTTCAGCAGCGGCCACAGCGGCGAGCTCCAGGGGATTTCTGAGCGCACCTTACTGGAACTGACTCGTGGCAAGTTGTCATCGGCTCACCCCAGGGCTTGGTTCGTGTCTCTGGATGGAAAACCAGTCGCCCAGGTTCGCCATTCCATCATCGAGCTCCAGAGTCGCCACCGGCCACCGAGCAGCAACGACACCAGCCTGGACTCCGGCGTGGACATGAACGAGCCCCTGCAGAACACCCGCGACAGGCCGTCGACGAGGGGCTCCTCGCTGCCGCATCACGGCAGAGGCGGCCGTTACGGCGAGGAGCAAGACCTGAGCAGCAGCGAGAGCGGCACCACGGCCACTTGTACGCCAGAGGACCCTTCCCTAAGGAACATTCTCGACGGGAGCAGCGGAGCTATTCCCAATATTCCCGAAGAGCGGGATGGGATGGATACATCCAGCGCTCAAGAGGACAGCGAGTCGAAAGGTACGCCGCCACCTCGACGACTTCGGAAGGCGAGAGAAAGAGGGAAGGCAGAGAAGAGAAGCACCAAGCACGTCCGGGAGGGAAGACCTTTGACCAAAAGAAGTTAGAGATCGTGATTGGAAACACGTCCTCAAATTTGTGTTTACTTGGGCATCGTTGTCGTCGAGTCCCGCGATTGTACAACTTTGCCAAAGAAAGCATAAGCTGACTGAAGAAGCGCGGCACATCTACGATGTTTCACATGGAATCCTGACGCAGGTGTCGTTTAACCCTCTTGTTATGTTGCGGGTCAAATTGACGCATTTTAAAGGTTAAAAATCTAAAGAAAACTGGTAAAAGTCGTTGTTTTTTTTACCTGTTTGGAACTTCTTCTGCTTGACTTAATAAGCATAAAGAGCATACAAAATGAAGATGAGTTATTTTATGTAGTTTTAACCCCCCACACAGACTGACACAGAGCAGTCAAATGTAGGTTCCCAAAGGGTCCAAAGTGATGCTATTTGTTTGTATGCTACTCTGAAACAAATTTCATCTGATACACAGACACAAATATTGCACACCCTTTCCTTTTTCTCTTCACCTCACTAGCAAACTGTGAGAAAGCAGGAGCTGAGAAGCCTTTTCTGTTGTCATGAGCAAATTTGATCCATGTTGAGCGGACACAGAGGAGTGGGCAAACATACGAATATTCTCTTTAAGGGAAACCTTAAACATGATGCACACGATGTAGTCGTTTTCACATTTTCAGAATCCTTAAAAAGGGGGTGAGGGGCTAACATACCCCTCACCCCTCAACATGTGCTCATGAACAATTTGCACAAAAGTGTTGAAATGAGCACTTGAAAGGACCAGGAAGAAAGAAAGACCCTTTACTACTATGCTACCAAAGGAGGAGTAGACAACTTGGACAAGATTACTAGGTCATACTTACATACAGGAAGTGAAAAAGGAAGAAAAAAAACATTTTCATGTATAACCATTGATTTTTCTTTGTAGGTTTTCCTAGTGGATATTAGAAAAACAAAGAAGTAAATATTGTTATCTATCTATCATCAAATTTTGATTGAAATTGTTAGCAATAATCAGATGTAAAATTGTTTTGGGGAAAACATTTGAACATAACGGGAGGGTTAAAAGGTTTCTGCACCTCATTCTCTCATTTCTTGAAATCTGAAGATCACCAGCGAGATTCTTGAAAGCGTAACCATTCCCAGTGTTTGCATTACAGACGGTGCCTTTCTTACTGCCCGTAGTCACAAAATGTAATTTGTTTCCTTGTATTTATTGAAAATCTGAATCTGCAGGATGGACAGTTGCACCTATCCTCACCACAAATGCCTGCTTTAAATTCAACAAGCTTTCCTAATTCTCGGTACTCTCACTCGGTTGTTGAACACACTGCCTCAAGAGGACTGCAACACTGACCCGGAGAAAGACTAATATACACAAGCACAGAGCTGCCACATTACGTTCACACGTGATATACGATATTTTAGGTCTACAGTTGCTTTTCTTTGCATGAAAATGAATGTTTCCTCTAGCGAGTGAACACAAGAGTATAGCTTTTAGACAACTCGGTGACTGAATGTTTTTACCGTCAGATCTTGCCATACAGGGCATACTGTAATTCCAACTCTGGGATTTTTACTCAACAGTTGGAGAGGCGCGAAAGAGCCAATATTAGTTTATTTCCAAGTTTAGAAATGTATTCAGGGGATCTACCTTAACGGGTCTATATGCTTTAACGTAAAACAGGTTTCACTTTCATCGCCCACCGATCCAGTCAGGATACTTTTAGGCCAGGATCTCGATACGTTTTTCACAACTTTGCGCACGATTGGAATGATTGGCCATCAAACGGAGGGTTGAAGTCGACTAAATGTTTTGATGCTTTTCAAGGGAGTTAGTCACACACCTTTGTTTGCGAGTTGTTGAAAGCGAAAGCCGACGTCTTTCCCGTCCGCGCAAATTCATGCAAACGCACATCTTTGCGGTAGTTGTTGCGATAAACTGGGGGAGTCGTAGGTTTGCTGAAAAGACCCAGTCTGATCTGACTTGTTAGCCAGGTGGTCAAAAACAGCAAAGGGAAAAGGCGTCAAGCCTCTACTTGGGGAAAACTGCTGGCTCTGATGTTGGTACCAGAGTTTGAAAAAAAAAACAAGGTGTCAGACGTGTAATTTATGGACTGGTAGCCACCGCTATTACGCCTTTGGTCAAAAATACTGAACAAAACTAAAGTTCCAGGAATCGCTGCAATAAGACTATACGCTTGTTCATCCTGTCATTTTCATGTACACTTATAGGGCAGGCCAAAAGTCTGGAAGTACAAAACAACATATTGATATACTTTGCGATAAGATAGCATAAAGAGACTTTTTAATTAGAATGTGCTTTGCTATATTTATCAGGTGTTTGGATCGAGCTGTGGTTTTCTCGAAAATAATTTTGGAAGAAAAGCATTAAACAGAGTTGTTTCCAAACTTTTGGCGTGTCTGTATACTCAGATAAGTACATAGAGGACCAATAGCATCAATTTAAGATGGAATCCTTAAAAGAATTAAGATTCCAAACATGTAGCTACCGTAACACTGTCATCAGTCCTGGGAACAACTGGCCTCGGTCCATAAAGTGACGAAGCCTTTATGGACTTCGTCCATATGTTTTGAAATCGAACAGAATAATTCTCACCACAAACGAATATTTCTTGCAATTCAACTTCACCTTTATAGTCTTCCATTATAGCTTACTTTTAATCACGATCGATGCTCGATTCCGTGTATTCAAGTGTTGGCTTTTATACGTAGATACCATTTTCCGTGAGCAGTAGTTTAACGACGTCATCTTGTTTATTTTGGGTTTTTTTTGGTTTCTATTTGAAAGAAGGCGGAACGATCCACTCACGTTGTGTCGCCGTGACTTATTTTAAGGTCGTCTCAGTGGACGGAGCCTTCTAAGACACGTAGCTCAATCACGAATATCATCAGCTCGAAAACGCAATGTCTCCTTGCTTTTTCGGCGAGACGAGAAGGAGTTTTCAACACTTTGTGCAAATATTGTCATCGAGTACAACAAACCTGTCGTCGCTCTGGTTTTTGTAGCGATCCAGATGAATGTAATCTGTACTAAATATGCCGTACAGATCCATCCATCGTCACGCCCTTTGGTTTCTTCCGAACGGGCCACCGCTTGTGTTTTTACCTTTGTAGTGCTTAGTGTTGTTGTAGTTGTTGCATCTTTTGAGAACTTGCTTAATAAACTTACTTCATACCAAAATACTCTAAATGATTTTGACTGATTTAATAATTAGATTAGAACGCATCGAGTGAAAAATGCAGACATCCTCGTCTGCTATTATTGTTTGTTTATGGAAAATCCGGTCATTCTCAGCTCCAAGCCGTCTCCCGTCGCGTCTCTAACGGTCTCCTCGTCCGCATCTTTCGGATGCACTTTGGCTTTCCTGGCGGCCATGCCGCCTCGGGTCTTTTTGCGGGTATTCGGCGCTAGACAACTAAAAGACGAGGCGTCCATCGGCACCTCCGAGTTAGGAGCTCCACACGCAGGAGAGGGTTTGGTATTTTGAGCGAGCAGCGCTATCCCAGGGACAAACAGGTCTTTCAGGCGGTCTTCCTGCTGCGGGACGGAGGCGACCTCGGGAGAGCTCTTCCCGTCCGTCGGTCTCTGACAGTAGATGACATATCCGTCTAGGGGACAGGAGCGTGACCTCAGGAGGATCTGGTCCACACAGTCCACGTGAAACTGAGGGAACAGACGACAAAAGAGTATTAGAACATCTTAAACTTCTTCACGTTTTGACATATTACGACCCAAACGTCAGTTCAAGTCACTGGGATTCTCTGTTTGTATCGTGATTTGCCACAAAGATCATTCTTATGACGATGATAAATATTTCTACAAGTTTAGTTTGTAGAGTTGAAGCGTCTGAAATGGATATTAAAACATTACACCTTTACTGTAGTTTGTTTCTCATCTGACTTGTGCTCAACCATAGACGGTGGAGTCTAGAAAGGGACGCCAGGGAAAACATATCCCAGTTTTAAAGTTTGAAAACACCGGCAGGGTCAGCAGGAAGAGCGCGCGTACCTTGTGTTGACAGGGAAGAGTTCGGAGCCGCTGACCCAGACCGAATCCCCGCAGGCAGATCCGACACTGCATCCCCTCATCCAGCAGCCGAGAGCCGCGCCTCACCACGGCCGCGGGGACACGCTCCAACACCACGTAAGCAGGAGGCTCCGCCGGAGCACTGAGGAGAAGACGGCAACACTTGGCAACCTCGTGAGCACTGCGGGAACTAAATCCTTCCTGAACGCACCTTCCATCCTGTGGCTCTGGATCCAAGGAGGAGCCCTCAGACGCAGGAGTCCACTCTTCTTTTCTGGTCTGTTTCAAGCGGAAAAGGTGGTTTCGTTCAGAAGCCGTTTAGGTCGCAGCAGTGCGACTGGCTGAGGTTACCTTTCTCGTAGCTAGAGGATGCTGCGAGTGGCTGCCTTGCGTTGCGCAGGTCTCACAGAGATACAGAGAGCTGCAGAGGCAGCATCTGCAAAAGACACAATGAACTTTTTTGATCTGCTTTCTGTCATAAGATAAATGCTATTTTCTTTCAGAGCATCAAAGCGAGAAAACCGGTCCGGTTTCCTTTTACTTTAAATTCCCTCAGTGGAATCAGAATTGATGCCGGTGCCAGTTCAGGATGGAGAAATTGAGAAGAACCAACCAGGACTCTGAACTCTAAACGAGGCTCACCAGAAGAGTCTGGCCTCTTCTCCTCCTGCTCTGGAGCTTGTTTTGGTGAGTAAAAGTTTGAGGCGGGGATCAGAAGACCAGGTACGTTTGGGGTTCCCTCTACATATTTCTGGTTTACCAGGTAGGTAGGTCGGTGAGACTTTCTGTTAACTACGGATAGCAGAGTTTTTTTTCTTTGTGCTTTGAGGTCAGGGCCTGTTTAGTTTCTCTGATTTGCTTCAACCCAACTCTCTCCCTTTCTCTCCGACAGTTGGACTTTACTGGCAAAGCAATCTTCTTTCCCTGAGACTGTTGTTTTATTGTGGTTGTCGTGTTTCACAGACGTTCACACTACTAACACACAACCTGACTACATTTCCTGACGACGGTGAGCTCAGATCGGTCGCGACAGTAAAACACGTTCAGTCGGCACTAACATGGTTTGACTGCCGGTTGGTTTGACTGAGAAGGCTCCATATTGTAACCCGATGCTGCGGCTAAGATGGAGTTTCCTCAGACGTGTGGTTCTTTGGTACCGGTGAGTCTGTGTTACCCTTAGCCTCTGGTTCCAGTCGGCTTTTGTACCGTAACAAACACCAACATAGCAGCTAGGTGGTGTTTTCTTCCCCATCCTGTGCTGAGTAAATTGGATGAGTCTCTTCTAGGGTGGGCAGCCTGGCTGCAGGAGCGTCGCTCCGGTCCAACCCACCTGTAGCAGGTCCCAGTGACTGGGCCCACTCTGCAGCTGCAGCAGACCACTCCCAGGTGTCTCTCTGCTCGCTCCCTCTCAGCAGCCGTGAAGAGCCGGGCCGCGTTCTTTGCCTGCTCCTGGAGCAGCTGCAGGGAGCTGAAGCACTCCCTGCACAGGGGGCACCGCAGCATCTCCCGGCCGTCCGACAGGCCCTGGTGGTCAGCCCACACCTTCATGCAGGAGATGTGGACGCTGTTACCGCAGCCGTACCTTACGGGGACAGACGGGGGGGCGTCAGTACGTCGCATCCCAGAAACCGAGGTAAACGTTCCGGTTGTCAGAAACCGCTGCGATCCAAACCCACCTGCAGTAACACACGGGCTGTTTTTTCTGCAGCAGCCCCTCCAGACAGATGGGACACACGTCCCGGTTCTGAATCTCTTTCCGGCAGATGATTCCGGTCTCTTGTCCTGGAAGGCTCTCGTGGGGGGTCTCAGCAGCAGAGGCTGTAGCCTGGTGTGAACCCTGGAGAACCTCCAGCAGCTGGCGCTCCGACAGCCCCGCCTGAAAGGCATCTGAAGCGGAAAAACACGTCAACGGCCACCGGATGTCGACCCGTCATCAAAACTAAAAAAGGTATTTAAATCAGCAAATCTTACACTGGTGCTCTCTGGGTAGCCGGAATTTCCTCAGTAAAAGCCTGGAATCACACACATCTTTAAATCAATGTAAGGGTTAAAAATATTTGTATCTTTTTGTAAGCAAGTATAATTTAGTTTTTAAGTAATTGCAGACCGCCAACTTCTGCTAACTAGTAGGTTTGCCTGAAAATATCTCTTTACCTGGTGTGAACCAACAGAATATGAATAATTTCAGCGATTTCAGGAAAAGAAGAAAAATCAAAATATTGGTAGGACTTTACTTGGAAGTCCTACCAAAATAAAGTCCATGTTTTACGACAAGGATGTGTCGTAAAAATGACACATCAGGAACACGAAGGGAATCTTTATGAATGTTTATGATTGTTTTCATGAAGTTGCATTACATTACATTAAAAGTGTTAGTTTTTACCAAACGGCATTTCATGACAACAGTCATAAACGTTCAGGAAGACTCCATCATGTTCCTTACCGGTCTTTTGTTATGTTTACGACAGTCTTAAGCACAACCCTTCAAAGTAAAGTGTTACCAAAATATGAAATGCTAGTTTGAAAGTCGCTGGCTCAAAACCTGGAAAACATTTGAATGAAATTGCGGCGCAAACAGTGTGACGGTGATACCAGCAGATGTGTTTGCACGGCTGCTGCTCCCTGGCGAACGTCGGACAGGTGCACGTATGCCGCTCGCCCAAGCACACCTGGACAACAAGAGGACACGATGGATCCTATGTGTCCCCGAAGTCTCTTGAGAGGACCCCGACTGTCCCGAGGCGACCGACCTTAAAGGTGGCCGTCTCTCCGTCCTCCCTGAGCAGGAAGGCGGTCGGGCCGAAGGACCGCAGAAGGAACACGGTGGAGCCGAGGGCTTGGTCCTGATGGGAGCTCACCGTGTCGCTGGGAACGTTCCTCCAGCCGGTTCGCCTGGACATCCTGACGCTGATGGATGTACACCAGAACATTATGGGAAACGGTTAGAACCAAACTGTTTACAAGGAGCGATAATGTGTTGCAACAGTTATGTAGTTATGTATAGGATGGACTATAGAGACCAGTGTCACTCTTTATCATAGATGGACTAAAGAACCTATCTGTTTGGTTCTTTTGTTCAGATTTCTCTGATCTTTATGAAATGCAAGAATTACATATATGTCAACCTGTAAAACTACCATCCCTCCCCCCCAAAAAAGAAAAGATGAATACTTTTGAATTACAAATGTATTAATTTTATTGTAGGGACATATCTCAATCACTTCACCTGTTAATGCTGTAATATTTTGTTTTATTAACTATTCCTGCAGATGATTGATATTTTTCTTGTACCTTTCATTAAATAAAACTTTGATCTCTATTTGGTTTTTAATTTGGTTATGAAAACTCTAAAACAGCGCCCCTCATGGTGGCAGCGCCTTACAGCAGCTCTGCCGGCTCTGATTCTTTTCTTTTCTTTCCCTAGACTTTAGTTCATTTTCTATCTGAATCGTTTCTTTTTGGACCATTCCTCACTCTGAAAGCTACAAACTAAGAGCATGAATCATTCCAGCGGATAAGCGTCCAGAATCAGACAGTTGTGACGCATCGAAATGCCCGAAGCGACGTTGTTAATTTACACCTCGGTTCAAGACAACAGATACAGCGAACCGTTTGGATATGAACCGCTTAAATGAATACAGAAAGAAAGTACTTCAATTTAAAGTAGATAACCTAACCTGTTTGGGCACGAACGTCTTAGAAAGTAAGCTGAAATGTCCTGTTTTGCGCCACAACGATGAGACGACAGAACTTTACAGTCGAACCGACTGTAGGCATGGTAACGGTAGATTTGTGCGTTTGACCGGCAGAGGGCGACATTGTCCAGAAATGGAAGACGCCCTTCCAGTTTGATCCATTTCCTGCTGCTTGGAGATAAAACAGCAGTAAAAAAAAAAAACAACACAAACTTTCTCGTTATTTGAATATTTGAAAGAAAATTAAAAATATAAAAACAAAGCAGCTCATAAAGGGAACTGAATTGATATTCTTTGCATTGCCTTGCATGTTATTTATTTGTTCAATGATTGACTGAGGAAACGGCAATCTAGAAGAGCAAAGCTGCAATCCGGTTTGTGTGAATCGACTTATTTTATTTGGGCTCTCATCATAATTGAAACAAACCAAGCAAACAGAACAACAAAAGGTAAAGATGGATGGAGATGGAGACAGCGAGCCTGTGGCAGGGGCAGAACTGGGCAAAGGTTTATTTTTCTCTCCAGTGCAAACAACCTGATGGTAACAGAACAAACAACTTTTAATTTGGGTGTTTCCTGATTGTTGAAATTGAAAAAAGAACAGATTCTCAAAGATGAATCACATTCCTATTCTACTTCACATCTAAACACAGGAACTGAAAGACAAATCAAATGACTTCTAAAGTCTCTGTAAGCTAAAACTTATCATCCACTTTTTGATTGAAATAGAAAGGATTAATTGTCCCAATGGAAATGACTGAATCACATGAATTTATTGAGAGGTTTCAAAGTATTTCTAAATAAAGTACCAAGAAATTCTTTGCTTTTCACTGCTTTACAACTTTTCTTGCAAGTGAACTTCCTGATGTGTTTCACAAAAACATCTACCAAATGTGATTGGATTTCCATCCACTCAATAGTGCATTAGGAAAAATGACTCATTTCTCCCTGCAGACATATAATACTATCATACTAATACTATCATCTTCCACTAAATCCAACCACATGACTGCAGAGGCCGATGAATTCCAGACGGGTCGTCGGCACGTCCAGCTTTGGGACGGACTGGGTCGGACGCAAAACAGCGCTTGGCCTGCTGGCTTTTAACAAAGCTGTATTGTTGTAAAGGTGCCCAAAGTAAATATGACCACCAGCCTGAAGTGTTCATACGAAACAACATGGATCCCTGCTCACATCGATTGTGTCGTACTTTTACACCGATATCCAAATGTTGAACCTTTAAGCTATTATGGCACAGATACGTCTGGTTTGCAACTGCTTCAGGTTCTTAGTAGAGATGAAAATTATGTTCATTAATTTGCACTGTTACATTTGTCTTAATCGGTGAGCAGAAATGAACCTTTACTGCCTGAATTGATTTGAAAGTCCATTTATATCCATTAATTAGCACAAGCTAGTGCACCAAAAAGCAGTGTTGTATAGTAACGAAGTAAAAATACTTCACTACTTTACTTAAGTATATTTTGGAGTACTTCATACTTTCCTCGAGTATGAAAATTTTTGATGACTTTCACTTTTACTTCACTATATTTCCGAACTTAATTGCGTACTTTTACTCCGATACATTTTCAATGTGTGGTTTAGTTACTCGTTACAAAAAAGCGAGAGAGAAAAACGCAAGTGTTTTGATCCCACCTACTGATTGAGTGATGCATAAGAGTTTGAGTTTTGTAAGATATTCGGTGACATAACACTTAATAAACGTAAACATGCGGCAAGTAGTTTTTTTGTTTTTTTTTAACCTTTGTCGAACAGCAGAGGGCGCTGCTGCATTCATATTTACTCAATGGGTGTAATTCATATTCCTTTATCTAATCAGGTAAACCCCGTTGAGATCTAGATCTCATTTTCAAGAGGGACCTGAGCAAAAAATGTGCAATACATAGCAACCTGGTTACAAGATAAAAACAATTAATACATATGCGCAAGTATAAAACAATAAAAACAATGACACTGTTTCATAGAATCTTGTTGCCTATCTTTAATTTTTTTTTAATGTCTCTTCTCTACCGGAAAACAAGCCATTTAAAGGTGGGATGTTCTCACAATCTGTGAAAAATAAAAATAAATAAAAACCAGAAAATCCTGGGAGTTTGTCTTTGAATGTGAAGATTCGACATGAAGATGACAGAAAAAGAGCTACAGAAAATAAAACAATTGGAATCTGTATTGCTTTAAATGAACCCTTAGCTTTTTCTTTACCTTGAATATGTTTATCTGTATTTGTTTTTTCTTGAGGCAGAACAAATGAGGCATAACTCTGTCGTTATACAGTGTGTCTGCGAATAAAGTTTAAAAAACAACATCCGCCCCCCTCTCCCTCCCCTTCACCCAACAGACTTCTTGTGGCTTTGACTGAAGCTGTGATGTCACTCATCCTGTCTGTGACATCACAGCCGCCTGTCTTTGTATTCCCAGGTTCCACAGAGAAATTCATTTGCGGTCTTCAATCTCAAACAAAACTGAACGATGGCGCGACGAAATGAATTGATGGAGAAGGTGGAAAGTTTGGAGAAGAGCTGCTTGAAGCTTACAAAAGAGAACAAGAAGCTTCAGAAAACTGTCGAAGATCTGAGGCTGAAGATTGAGAGACTGAATGCCAGGAAAAAAGATACCTGGCAGGTAGAGAATGAAAGGCTGATCAACAAAAATGATTATTTTAAAAAACAATTCAGCACTTTGAATAGTGAATTGGACGAGGCTAAAGCGACAATTGAACAACTAAAATCAGAAAGCAAAGCCTTGTCAACCCATAATAGGAAGATACAATGGGGAACAATGGTCGATAAAAAAAACTTTAACAATTCAATGAAAGAGAAATCGCAACAGTTGTACTGGATTGGCAAGGTGAACGAAGAGCTCAATCAAGAAATTGCTGGACTTAAATTGAAGATGGACAAACTTAAAGCCAGGGAAGAAAATCTAAAGGCTGACAAAGAAAAGAAGGACAAAACAGAGACTCAGACCCCGGATGAAGAAACTAAAGAAGAGAAATCAAATATATTTCAGATAATTGGGAGAACATTCATCAAAATGTATCAATCAGGGACTTTGAGGTATTGGGTGCCACCCTGGATATTTTAATTTCGAAAAAACATTAAATAACGACCACAAAAGCAGGGCTAGACTCAGATGAAGCTTGAGAGCAGAGGCAGAAATCTGCGGCTTCCAGAGGGAGGAACGGACATCAGAAGACCGTGACCACCGCAGGCTTCTAGGAGTCTCACAGATCCTTTCCAGGACTGTGTCTCCGACCCGCCTGCTGGAAACTATCCGTCGGACAGTCGAACCTCGGATCCAGGAAGAGCAGTGTGGTTTTCGTCCTGGTCGTGGAACACTGGACCAGCTCTACACCCTGCAGGGTCCTGGAGGGTGCACGGGAGTTCGCCCAACTAGTCTACATGTGTTTTGTGGACTTGGAGAAGGCGTTCGACCGTGTCCCTCGGGGAGCCCTGTGGGGGGTTCTCCGGGAGTATGGGGTACCGGGCCCTTTGATACGGGCTGTCAGGTCCCTGTATGACCGGTGTCAGAGTCTGGTCCGCATTGCCGGCAGTAAGTCGGGCTCGTTTCCGGTGAGAGTTGGACTCCGCCAGGGCTGAGCTTTGTCACCGATTCTGTTCATCACTTTCATGGACAGAATTTCTAGGCGCAGCCAAGGTGTTGAGGGGATCCGATTTGGTGGCCTTAGGATCTCATCTCTGCTTTTTGCGGACGATGTGGTCCTTTTGGCTTCATCAGGCCGTGATCTGCAGCTCTCGCTGGAGCGGTTCGCAGCCGAGTGTGAAGCGGCCGGGATGAGGATCAGTGCCTCCAAATCCGAGGCCATTTTTTTGAGCCGGAAAAGGGTAGAGTACCTTCTCCGGGTCAGGGGGTTTGTCCTGCCCCAAGTGGAGGAGTTCAAGTATCTCGGGATCTTGTTCACGAATGGGGGAAGAAGGGAGCGGGAGATCGACAGGCGGATTGGCGCAGCGTCTGCTGTCAAGCGGGCGCTGTACCGGTCCGTCGTGGTGAAGAGAGAGCTGAGCCAAAAAGCGAAGCTCTCGATTTACCGGTCGATCTACGTTCCCACCCTCATCTATGGTCATGAGCTTTGGGTCGTGACCGAAAGAACGAGATCGCGGATACAAGCGGCCGAAATGGGTTTTCTCCGTAGGGTGGCTGGGCTCTCCCTTAGAGACAGGGTGAGAAGCTCAGTCATCCGGGAGGGACTCAGAGTAGAGCCGCTGCTCCTTCACATCCAGAGGAGCCAGTTGAGGTGGCTCGGGCATCTGGTCAGGATGCCTCCTGGACGCCTCCCTGGTGAGGTGCTCCCGGCACGTCCCACCGGGAGGAGGCCTCGGGGAAGACCCAGGACACGCTGGAGGGACTATGTCTCTCGGCTGGCCTGGAAACGCCTCGGGATTCCCCCGGAAGAGCTAGAAGAAGTGGCTGGGGAGAGGGAAGTCTGGGCCTCCCTTCTGAAGCTGCTGCCCCCGCGACCCGACCCTGGATAAGCGGAAGAAGATAGATGGATGGATAAATTGCTCCTTCGAAGCCGGAGTCCGATACGCCTGCGGTTTCCAACGGGAGAGACGGACATCAGAAGACCGTGGCCACGGCAGGCCCCTAGGAGTCTCACATCTTTTCCAGGACTGTGTCTCCGACCCGCCTGCTGGAAACCAGCTGCTGACGGGACGTCCGTGAAGGGGGGACAAGTGAGTAGCGTTTAAATTAAAAAGTGAGCGAACGATTGAGGGTCTTTGGGGTGTAAAACCCCAATGAATCCTAGGCACTGATAGGTAACAGAAGGACGGCGGAGTCCGCGTAAACTGAAAAACCCGTAATACCAAGTGTGTGTGTGAGTGTGAGAGTACTTGGAGGAATTTAAATACCACTAGGTATTTGTCCTCATACCAAACGGCAGGAGTGCAAACGGTGAACCTCTGGTGGATGCATGTAGGCAAGAATTTCCCACCTGAAAAGGTTGAAGAGGGAATTACCACAACAGGGGATTGATCACCATCCTGCTAAGACTTTATCCAGTCTTTTAGAGTCCACCCTATGTGTTTTTAAGACTGGAACGAAATTGACTAATTTGCTCAAAATGGGAAAAGGGAATAGCAAATTAACACCGAAAAATAAACTCCAGTGTAAGGACTGGAAGTTTATGGAAAGACAAAACCCTAACTCAATAAAGAATTTAAATAAATTGATAGAAAAATATTACTTTCAGGGCCAATTAAACACTCAAAAAAACTGACTGAGTTATAGGATGAAGTATGACAGAAAACAAAAATCAAATCAAAAAAATATGAGTAGTGAAGGAATGGGCGAGTTAGAAAAGTGGATGGAGGAGCTAGAAAGAGAGAAGAAGGCAATCAGAAAAGTTAGGATAAAACAGGAGAGCAAGAAGAGTGAAGCAGATCAGGCAGCAGAGCAGGGAGGAGCTCAGGTAGGAGTTATAAGAAAAAAGCAACGTCAAATTTATTTATATAGCACTTTAAAAACAGGCATAAAACTGCACCAAAGTGCTGCACAAGAATGACAATAACACAAATGAATAAAAACAGAGTATCAAAGCACTAGTTCAATTAAATGCCAAGGAATAAAAATGAGTTTTAAGAAGCGATTTAAAATGATCCAGGCTGTGGGCAGATCTAATTTGGAAAAGTAGATTGTTCCATAGAAGAGGAGCAACAACAGAAAAAGCCCCATCTCCTTTCCTCTTAAGCAACCAAATACAGAAAGAAAATAACAAGAAGATTTTGAAGGTACAGAGTATAGATAAATAAATAAATGATTTAGTAAACAAAATGAAAAAAAATGAATTATCTAAAAGCTGGAAAGAAAAGTAGGTGAGAGGAAGTTCATGCAAGGAGGGAGTGAGGATTGTTTTGTGGTCTGTCTGACAGTAGAGAAGTCATGATCATCGCATAAGGCAAGATTTTGATGTAGTTTTAGTTTTCTAAATTCAGAGAACAGTTTTCTCTTTAGAGTGGCTTGTTTAAGTAAGCAAATGATTTATGAGGAATGAAATAATATGGGAAGTTTTAAACGTTTCACAACTGCAAAGAAAATAATAATTTGGTGTTGTGATGCCTTGAGTGGACATCCAGAGAGGTTGACCAGCAAGTGTTAAGGTGCCAACCTGGACATTATCCAGCTGAATACCTCAATTTAGGCTTTGATGAGAGGGGGGGGGGGGGGGGGGGGGGGGTATCTTTACTTTTCCTACACACACTCGCACACATAATGCAACGTGATTGGATTTGGGGAGAAGGGCGTGATTAATTTGCCATACAGAGGAACCTGGAATGGAGTAGTGGAACGGAGTGGCAATGTAATCACAATGCACTGTAAGCTATGTAATGTGTTTTGAGGCAGTTGACCAAAATCCCGGACGATTTTTAGGTCTGAAAAGTAGGACATGTCCGGGAAAAAGAGGACGTCTGGTCACCCTACCACCGAGGTAACGTCTTATGAAATGGTTATAATCCTCCTGTTTCAGTAACTATAGCTTGGTCACTAGGCACTACTGTATTGTGAAATCTTGACCATAAATGAACTTTGTTTGGCATTGTTTCAGTTCCACACGTGGTGTATTTAGCTGAGGCCTAATGTTGACTGTAGCAGGCTACCTAGACTCCTCTGTTCAAGGGGGACAGAAGCCATAGCGATAGCAATTTAGACTAAATTTAACGAATACAGGAAAGGCATGCAAGTTCAAAACCAGGTTTACAGAGATGCCAATAAGCTGCATTTCCCTCCCAATTCTTTTTTTCTTTTGCATAATGACCAGTTGTGTGCACCACCTACTGACTGTAGCATTGACTGATTCACTGATTTGTGAAGTAGAGTAATCGTAACAGCTCTTTTTCTTCATGTTGGCCGCATTTTCTGGACTATTTATTTTTCTCATTTTCAGCACTGACCTTACTTGAAGGGAAAACTTGAGGCTTACAAAAACTTTGTATTTTCTGTCCTGGAGGGTTTACTAAGAAGCTGGTTCAGTTGTAAAGCAGGTTAAGTTAACCTTGTGCTATAGGTAAAGCACCTAATTTTCTTAACTAAATGATGCCTGCAGGTTTAATTTTGCCTGCACTTGGTTGGGTACATTATTTTAAGTGTATTTGACAAGTTTACCAAAATATAAAAAATGTCATTCAAACTGCATTTGCCTTGTTTTACTTTTTACTTGTACTTTTCATTACATTACTTGAGTACATCCATTTTTACAGTAATTTCCATACTTAAGTACAAGAAGTTTCAGATACTTTAAGACTTTAACTCAAGTAACATTTCAGTCAGTGACTTGGACTTTTACCAAAGTCATATTTTGGAGAGGTACTTATACTTTTACTTGACTCTGAGATTTCAGTACTTTATACAACACTGCCAAAAAGAGACATTTTCTCTGAAAAGCTAATTTTAAAATCAACTGTAACGGCTGTTACAGTGGTTCTAATTCTCGGTATCTGTAAAATATGCTTTAAGGGGATATAAAAGCCACTCAAGCTGCTTAAATTCTGAAGGAACAGATTTTTACGTTTTGACCAACCTGCTGATGCATTTAACAAATACATTAGATTTTTTAATCCTGTTTATACAGTTGAACATTAAGTTCATCCGAGGAACTGAGATCTTTTCGATGGCCAGAGCGACAAACAGCGTGATGGTGAGCTTAATGGCCGCGTAGAGCGACGCGGTGAAAAACGCGCTGCTGGCAGTGATGGCGTTCCCCAGCAGAGCGTAGGCGGCGAGCGTCGCCAAAACCGTCACCTCGCTACTGGCGAAGGAGGAAACCGTGTCGAGTCCTCGCAGGTAGGAGGAGCTCTTCAAAAGCTGCCACGTTTCTTTCCTGGAAATATTGGACACAACGCCAGGAGTGAAGGCTCAAAAACTCAGCTGGTAGATATTACGAGTTAAAGCTAAATGGACTGAATCAATAACAGTCTGACAGGCTTTCATGAAAGCCTGTAGTGATTCTACAGGCTTCGGGTTTCAGCACATCAGGATCAATTTCTGCACATTTCCAAATAAAATCGCTGCTTTAAAGCACTGATCCAAGCAGAGATTTGGTCTCCTTCCCTGCAGCGTTCAAGAAAACCGAGCCTCCCGTCTAAAACAGATCAGATCAGGTCAGTAGAGAGAGCACTTTTAATGATATAAAACTTACTGACTCAGGACTTTATTATGAGGGAATGTTTTGGTCACCAAACATCTACAAGAGATTTTTTTCCCCCTCATTTGCTCAGGAGAAAGACTAATTCTAGTTCCCTGAAAAAAAGGTCTAATCTGATAAGTTATCACTTCAATAAGTTTTAATATCCTAATGAATGTAAAAGAACAAAATATATTTCTTTTCAAGTTTTCTCAAACCATCAAACCTGGTTGAGATTCCTGATCATAAAAGGAAACTCAATTCTCAGGAGTAAAATCAACACATCAACTCATTAACATGAAAGAGTGAAATACCAGCTCCACTTGAGTCCACTGAATTAAATGGAACCATTAACTAAACTTTTTTAAAACTACATATTTAGGATCATATTACATTGCTTCAAGCTTCAATCTGCTACAAACATTTTCTCTATTTCAGTTCAATTAGAAAGCGTTGTAGTGTAGGTCATTCCTGCTTTTCCTATTTCGTCCAATCTGAAGAAAATACAAAGTATAAAAATAAACACTTGAGGAAAATAGCTTTATTTCCAAACTGCTGTCTTTATTTCCTGGGCCGTTTGTTTTGGGGTGAGAAATTACAACGTGTTGATTTGGAACATACAAACCTACAAACCATACTACCCACCAAACCTGAACTGGAGGAGGTGGAGAGAATGAATGTTCTGCCTCCTAGGACGGCCCTCTGATGTCACACGCGGCTTCGGTAGGTTGTGAGGGGCTCGGCTCGGTTCAGTGAACCTCTGCTGCGCCGCGCACACGCTGGACCGCCGAGGCCGAGTAAAAAAACAATAATAATAATTACATTAAAAGGTATTTCTCTCCAAATTAAGGATTACTCTTTGCTCTGGCAAGACTTTCTCCTTTCTCTTCTGCCAAGGTAAGACGATCCTTTAAACAAACAGCTAGTTCATTCTGTTTTCTAAGCTGAACTGATACATGTGAAAAGGAGGGAGATGAAAGTTTTATTGTTCCAGCTGTTTTCTGGTAACCCGTGCTTCTTCTTTTTTTTTTTTTTTTTTTGTCACACTTAACAAGCAAAACGTGAGTTATTGTTGAAGAGACCGGCTTCGACATTTCGCCGAGGGTCATTTTGTGTCTACAACAAAACTATTTCCGTGACATAAAGTAGAGTATGCAACAAGCAAAGTGGATTTGGAGGATGACTTTATGAGTTTCATGGAGTTGGATCTTCATATTCATTCATGAGGAATCAAGTGTTTCACATTGTTTTCCTGTTCAACAACTTGCATAGATTCCTGTTTGGTTAGGGCTTATCTATAACAACATCGTTGTAATGTCATTTGTTGTCCTTTCTTGTGGTTTTACATGTTATGAAAAATGTAGCGCTTTATGTTATGGAAACACGGTTGAAGTTCTAGAAAAAACGAGATTTTTCAGAAGGTGGGATGCTTAATAATTAGTCAGGTGATGAAATGAATCCATAGCTTGCATCTTGACACAAAATTCAATGTCTGAGGTCAAAACAGGGAAAATCCCATTTCATATACAGATGGATTCCACCTGCATGGACACACATTTCACCCTTTTTAAGTTGGATATCCTGATTTATTCCTCTCCATAATTTTTTGTCCCACGTTAAATTTTGGGGGGAAAAAATTAAACACAAAAACAAAACTGTTCTTTTCTCCCATTTTTTGGGGGGTGTGGGGGAGTTCATTCAATTTGCACCATTATGCCTCCTTTAACAACATAGAACATTATAAAACATGCTCATTTCTTTGAATATACAAACTTAATCTCAGATATTTCATCAGTTCTGAGCTCGTTAAGGAAAGCACCACTTAGTGCATAATTAGCTGCTGCTGGCTCACTCCGTGTTTACATCGACTCCTCTCTAATCTTTGTGTCTGCAGATTTGGGACAAACAATAGGAACAGAACCTTCCTTCTGTCCAAGTATTTCAGTAAACGCTTTGTCGGTCGTTCTCGGACGAATCCTCCCGAAACTGATCTGCGCAAACTTACATCGTTCTTTGGCGATATCGCGGGGACGATGGAAGCAAAGAGAAAATGAAGCCACGCGGCTCCGCTCTCTGTGACCGGATGCCTGTGCAGAGACAAGTTCACGTTTTTGAATGAAGTGAGCAGAGCTCCGCTTGGGTTGCCAGGTTTAGGGGCTTGACTTTTCTTGGGGTTGCTAGGTAAAATAAATTGCCACGACAATTTAGTTTACTTTTTGAAGAGGGTGATTTTGCAGAGACCAGCAGAACGGCTGGCTGTTTAAAAATGATTCTACAAACAGGAGATACTCTTATCTCCATGCAAATGATTAATTTTGCATAATAGTGGGCCTCTAACTAACTAACTAAGCTCAGAAAAGTCAACCAATCCACAAAATATTCTTTTTAGCCCAAAAAACTACTCATCAACTATATCTAATTCCCAGAAACATTTTCCACAGTATTCTACAAACAATACTAATACATTATTTCACACAACTGTGAGTAAAACCTAACTTGTGCATCCCAGTTCTCCACCAGGATTTCATGGAAAAATACCGTAGCCATGGCCTTAAAGAAGGAATAGTTACATCAGCGGTGCATCCTTCTTTAATTACGCCTCACCCGGTGTTTAACACATGTAGACGAGTTTCCCTCACGCTACAGCGTGAAACCCTGCCGATATGAAATAATAAAACTATTTAATGAACCTGCGTGGCTGTCTGACGTCTGCTTTATGACGGCTTCCCAGACGGTTTTCTGTTTACGACGTCCGCCGTAGTCGACGGTGCTCCCCTTACGTTTTACACGCTCGGTGTTTTGACTAAACTTGCTCAGCAGGCATAACGCTCCGCGCGGGAAGGAAGTGGAGGGGAACGGAGGAAGCAAAGGTTAAATCCGTGACCCCGACATCCAGAACAAAACAAAACAGTCCACAGCTCCTTTTACATATTTAAAGTAAACGCGGCTCCGCTTGCTATGTTTACGTGATTCCTGATGAAGATACATTTGATCTGTTGTGATTTCCAGCAGCTGGACAATACAGACGTAGAAAATATACAACACCGTTATTCGTGTTGGCACAAATGGAGCTTGTGCTCCATTTGGATCGAGCCAGCAGCTGCTCAGGAAGAACTTTTATTTGCAAACTCCAGGGACAAACTATTTGCTAAAGTGTGGACATTTTTATCTGTTCCTCTAGATCCACTAAAAATAACCCCAAAAGAAGCTAGGTGGTGGGGAAACCTAATTTTATAATAGCTGTATCGGTTTGGAGTGGTAAATCACTTTTCTTTTTCTCTTTCCTCAGAGGATCGGAGCGCAGATGGATCTGAGCCGCATCGTGTTGCTGCTGGCGCTCCTCTCCTTCGACGAGGTAGTCGCATTTTATCGTTTCCCAAGAAACGTCGAAAAGTGATCTGGTGAAAAAAAAAAAAAAAAAATTCTTGTATAATACTAATTCTACAACAATAAGAGAAAAATGAATCAGATTTTTGATTCTTTTTCTAAATAGTATGCATTATTTATCTAAAATCTTTTCATCTAAACAACTAAACGCTTCAATTACTTTAGTCAGATCCTGTTGAAACGGAAAATGTCCTGCAACCCGCATTTCTTCAAATGCAAAGACAACTGTTAAATGTTTCATGAGACCTTCGTGCTAAAACGGTGTCTTAGGTCAGAGGCTTCTGCATATTTGCTGTAATACAGACTGCTACGATAACATTTCCTGCCTGCCATCGCCATCTACATCAACTCTGAGAAAATGTTTTATTAATATTATGCAAGCTTAGAGGACAAACGCTGCGACAATCATGTCTGAACATCTCAAGTTTTTTGTAAGAGGTACAGACTAGCTTCACGTCTCTACCTCGTATCACTAGTGTTTTAGATTCTTCTGAAATTTGCTTTGAATGTGAAAAACGGTAAATGCAAGAATCTTCACTTCACGTTTTTCTATTTCGTTACAGCGGTACGGGGGACTCCTGTGGGTTAGGGACCACGGCCGCGTGCTGAATATGACGATACTTGATTTAGCAGAAAGGATCAAGATCTGCATCGATAACAGAAACTTTACTTGTTTTGGCCACAACATTTTTGTACCCAAAATTAGGTCGTTAAGATTCCTAAACATAATCGATTATATCTATAAAAAGTCATTAAACAACTCAAGTAACATCAATTTAGGGCACTGGTTCCCAAAGATGTTCTGGCCCCCCCTATGGATTACAATAAACCCCCCCCAAAAAAAATTTTCTACTGCTCTACATGGTTCAACCAGACAGAAACCTAAACACATATTTTGTTTTCTAACTCCACTGAAGTTTATTTCACACTTCAGGTTGCAACAAAACACACTACAAACCATCTTTACAGTGAAACACTTTTGTGTAACTTTTTTTTTTTTTTACCTTTTCTTTCATCCATAGAGCTTCTTACTGGGGTCGGGGGTCGCACCTCACACTTTGGGAACCACTGATCTAGGGATGCACAAGTTCGGCCTCTATTCTGAATGCATTTTATTTACATTTTGTTTTTAGGAGTCATAGGTTTTCTGAACTGCCGAGTTCAAAGTGAAAAGATTAGGTTGTGTGGCGTTATCCAGACATTTTGTTGTAACGTATCCGTTTCCTTTAATCGTAGCTGCCGGTTGAGGCGACGACCGACGACGACAGAGGCAACGGGACTCACGTGAGCCTCCAGTGGCTGCGCCAGCGGATCGCCGTGTCCCAGTTCCGGTGCTTCCAAAGGATTACGAGAGGATCTGATCGCAAAATTAACAGTAATGGTGAGGGATGGAAACGCTGCGCTTGAGAAGGCGTCGTGTTTAAAAAGCCTCTTCATTAAGGGACGACTTTCTAAAGGAACGCACTCGTACATTATTGTGAAAAATGTTCCTTTTTTTTTTTTAATCAGGCACAGCAATAAATCACTGCAATGCTACATGGGATGGATGGCTGTGCTGGGGAGACACTGAACCTGGAGCGACAGAGCAAAACTGTCCAGACTACTTTGATGATTTTGACACACGAGGTGAATTTCTCTGGTCCTGTAGGAAACGCACATTTTCAGATTGAGAGAAAGTTATGAAAAATTAAGAATAATGCGAGACTAATCGATTAGTGAACGGCTTCAACACTGTTAATTTCTTCTTCTGCATGTGCGTGCTGCCTGCCTTGTTTTTGTGTTGTAAAATGTCAAAAGTTGCCAGGAAATTCAATCGTACGAAATTTAGCAGTATGACATGTACAGTACTTGCCAATAACGACAAACACAACTATGCTCAAGAGTCTCAAAATAAAAATCCTAACTACTACTTTGTTACATCCTAATTAAGTATTCTACTATTGGCTTGGACTTATGCCAATAGTAGAAGCTACACATGATCCAGTATTTATACAGGAAACATTTCTTGAAGTTCCTGTATTTACAAAAAAGACTCCAAAAAATACAAAACAATTATACAATCTAAACCCTATTCATCTTCCAATCTTTCAATTACACATAATTATCGATTGGTATTTTACATTGTCCTGCAAACTTTTTACATTTCTTAACTCGTAAACAAGACGGGCCGCTGGATGAGAGGGGTCAACCTTTCTTGGGTAAAACTTGTCGTACGCCGTCAACGAGTGAAAAAGTTGTGTAATATTTTTATGCGCAGCAATAGCAGTAAAAGTCTGCACAGAGACCGGCGAGTGGGCGCGACATCCGGATAGCAACAGAACGTGGACGGACTACACCAGCTGCAAACCCGACAAAACAAACTGGACGGTAGGAAACGCACACGCAAGCACTCGCGCGCAGACAGTGAGCTGAGTATGGCTACGTTAATGTGACCCCACGTTCTTTCAGCTTACGGCAATGATCCACTTCTACTTGATCTTGATCGGTCATGGACTGTCGCTCGTATCGCTCCTCGTTTCCTTAGGAATCTTCTTCTATTTCAAGTAAGTTGCCTTAAATCGGGAGTAAACTCATTATTCGCTCATGATAAAATGTCCCTAAATTCTCCTTTCTGGTTTCCTCAGAACTTTGAGCTGCGAGAGGATAACTCTTCACAAAAATCTTTTCCTTTCCTTTGTCTTAAACTCAGTGATTACTCTGACATGGTTCTGCATAAATAAGGATTCGCTGAGCAGCCAGGTCAGACGGATTTCTGCCTTGCAATCAAACGAAAACGTGGTTGTTCATCGAGCGCGCGGCGGTAATGGAGTTTCTGGGTCTCTTTCTGAACAGGGCAGCTGCAAGATTCTCGCGTTCATTCACATGTACATCATGAGCTGCAACTACTTCTGGATGCTGTGCGAGGGCATTTATCTACACACTCTGATTGTCGTGGCGGTGTTCGCCGAGAAGCAGCATCTCATGTGGTATTATCTTCTCGGATGGGGTTAGTAAAGGAGAGCTTTGCTTAAAAACAAAAACAAAGAAATAAAACTGCATGGTGCTAAAGTTCAAACGTTCCACAGGTTTCCCCCTTGTGCCGGCTGTTATATATTCAATAGCACGCACCTGCTACTACGACGACAAGTGAGTTTTCAAGATTTGCGCCGACGCATAAAGTATTAGATGTCGAGTGTTTTGTTAACGTCTGTACCGTGTGTTTGCAGATGCTGGGTCAGTTCGGCTACGTCCCTGCTGTACATTATCCACGCTCCCATCTGCGCGGCGTTAGTGGTGAGAGTTTTTATTGGATAAGCCAAAAGAAGAGGTTTTGTTTTTTCTTTTCCCTTAAAGCTGATTTTTTTTTCTTTTAGCATTTTCCTTCTGATGTGTAAAAAGCTTTAAAGATGCGATATGTAACGTTTATAAAGCATATGTTTTTTGAGATATTTCTTAAACGTGTCACTATGTCATGATGTAGCAAAACAAGCTACTCAAAGAGCTCTGCCTGTATTCATACAGCTACTGTAATAACTGTGGTAATGCAAAGAGCTCCAGTAACTTATTTCAACATATATCTGTACAAACAAGAGTGGGCACTTGCATTATTATGCCTTTTTAAAAAAATTTTTTTTTATAAATCCCTCAAAACCACTATATTGGGATCAATCGCCCAGGCCCTTGTAGGTTCAAAAAAATGTTTTAACCATTACTAATAAGCACCTTAATTTAAAAAGTGCATTTTGTGTTTACTGGACTAATATTTAACTTAGATGTGACAAACATAACACAAGCAGGAAATCATAAAACACACCACTCTACTATTGTGATAGTCTAACATGGCAGGTATTTGAAGCTGAACTACGTCTCTATATTGATGTATTTCTAATGTCGTCTCTGAATTTCCTTATTGACAGGTGAATTTCTTCTTCCTTCTCAACATCATTCGGGTCATCATCACCAAACTGCGCGTCACGCATCAGGCTGAATCCAGCCTGTACATGAGGGCGGTGAGGGCCACCCTCATCCTCATCCCCCTGCTGGGCATCCAGTACGTCCTGCTGGCGTACCAACCCCACAGCCACTGGATCTCGGAGATTTACTTATACATCATGAACATCCTCATGCATTACCAGGTCGGCGCCGACAGAACACGCTAGATTGTTTTACGTTTTGTTTCATAAAGTATGACTTGATGTCATCTAGTATTATTTTAATCTCGTCTTTCTATTGACATTTAGGGTCTCTTGGTTTCTACGATATTCTGCTTCTTCAACGGGGAGGTGAGTAGTGACCTTAACTCCAAAACATACTCTCTATTTTATATTTTTGGGTTTTTTTCAGTTTAGGCGCTACAATTAATTCAGTTCTAATTAAACCCAACCAAATCCACTCTGTAACACTTAAAATCTTAAAGAGCCTACTTTTATTAGGCAGCTTTAAAGTCCGGCTGAAATAAGGAGTTTCGTAATCATTTCTGACGCTTTTGCCTACACTCCCAATTATTTGTATTGTATTCATTTCTCTAACTGCTAGTCTGTTTTTCTTCATTTGAACTTTGTTGGGGACATTTTCTATTACAAGTCACTGTCAATTGAAAGTGTCTTTGTGACTGCATGCTAGCTCTCTCACACACAAACACACACACACACAGCCCTAGCTCCGACATACCTTGTACATTTCAGCTGCCTCTTACCTTCTGCCTCAGTAGCTGATCTGGCCTCGTGTCTCTCTCCTTAGTCCTTCTCCCGCAATGAATCCTCCTCCATATCTAATTCTTCTCATTTCTCCCGTCGTCCACCTGCTAGCAATCGGAAACGCATCGGTAGGTGTGGCACATTTTGCAGGCTTTTTAGTACTTGTTTTCTTCCTTGCGCTTTTGTGGTTTATCCATTTCCACTCGCTTCTCCTCAACTCTGGTCAGCTCAGCTGGCAAAAATTCTATGACAGGAAGAGACGGGCTGTGAGATCTTTTTGGATTAGTCCGATGTTAGAAGCAAACAATGGCCAGTCCAGGAAAATTTTTAATGGCATGCTTTTTTTTTTGGTTAAATCATGACCACCCCTGACCAGACGTCCATTAGAGGTGCAGCAGTGGCTTTGCGTGAGACTTTTCCATTCCAATAAATGGAAATGTTTGCGTGGGGTTGAGATCATTCGGGTTTTTTTCTGGGAATGGCAAGATCATTTGCTGATGTCAAAATCGTGGCGCAGGGAAGCATCGCCGTTTGAGGATTCTCGTCGCTTTGGTTGGTGGGGAGTGGACTCTGTCAAGCTGAGGATTCTGGATCACACACACACCCGTGACACCACTGACTAAAAGTTGGACAAGACTGAGAAAACAAAATGAAAATAAAATTACAAACCACAAACCTAAATATTTACTCATATTTATTTATTGACATTAAATAAACCCCCCAAAGGGTGCATCTTTTGGGTGCACCCTGTTAACCCCCGTTGTAAACCAAGACAGAAAAACAGACATTCAACTTAGTATTTCTATTAATCCATAAATTAGCTTTCGGTATATTTGACAACGACTTACTCATATTTGCCATAAAACCTTTGCAGCAATTTCACTGTATTATCAATCCAATTTTTGTACCTTGCACAATTATTTTTACCAAAAACAACATGATAAACATTAAATTTGACCCAACACTCAATTAAAGTATGCATTTGAACAATTGAAATTATTCAGACAAATGCTAACAGACAAATTCAACAACAATGTGCTAAACAAAATTAAAACCTAAGCAAAAGACATACAATATGCTCACCGACCTCAATGCGACACGATGGGGACAACGGTACGGTGGCTCTCAGTCAAAACCTGTGGGGTATTAGATAACATAACAAGGCATCTTGTTAGGCTTTAACCACAGTCATGTGACATTTAACAGTGGATAATGTAAACATATACTATATTTTAGAAATGACCTTCACTTGAAAGCAGAACGACATAAACTTTCAGGGAACCAATAGCAATTGAGAGCTAGCGAGGCTAGCTAGCTCCAACAGTGATCTTTAAAGTCGGCAAAAAACTCAACCTTCAAACTCACTTGAACCAATTGCAGCTCGGAAGTCGGCTGATAAACAGCAAAACTGTCGACACGACGATTTGTTACAAGTTTATGTCCAGTACCTTTTCCGTCTTAAACTGCAAAAATTCTCACGCTAAACAGTTTAGCCGCTTCTTCTTCTTCTTCTTCTTCTTGAGTTTCATTGGTGATTGGAAAAAGACGGTAGGTTTGCACTACCGCCACCAAGCGGTAAGGATTGTGGATAGCATGACAAAAGAAAAAGAGAAAAACAAAAACTTGCAGTGTTTTAAAAAAACCCAAAAACAAATATCATCTGCTTTCTGAATAATAACAGTACTATCAGCAAATGCCCAACGCCATTAACTTAGTAGATTTGTCCACAATCACTAATTCCAAAACCAAAATCGTTTCAATTTTGTTTAGTTTACTCTATTGCTGGTTTGAGTGAATTATACTAATAAATATAGGTAGCCAGTACAATCTGAAGAAGTAATAATTCGGCAGATAAAAGCAGAAATGATGACTTCTGTAAAAAGGATGTGATGGAAGAGGGATCTCTGCTTTGAAACAGAAAATATATTTTTACTGGTTAGAAATGTGGTGAACATAATGTGCCATACAGTAAAACCTTTTCCATGAAAACTTGCTTTGCCGTTTTTTTTTTTTAAAAACATGTGTCACAATTTAAGTTTGCTTGTTTTGTGCCGAGTCAAACGAGAGGAACTGTAAACGGCGTGCGCTCTTTCCCCCCCTCCAGGTCCAGACTGTCCTCAGGAGACAGTGGAATCTTCTGCGGATGCAGTCTGCCGGCACGTTTGCCAACCCCGAGTTCTTCCGTTCGGCGTACTACGTGGCGTCGTCGCTCACCGAAGTCCATCGCTGCTACAGCATCGAGAGCCACACCGAGCACATGAACGGCAAGAGCTACTCTGACATATTCAGATCGGAAGGCCCTTACGTGTAAGAAACGAGGTTCGACTGAATCTTTTATGAACGGACATGCAAAAAAACAACAACAACAAAACAAAAAAAAGGTTAAGAGAGCAGTTTGGATTCTCTTCTTTACATATTTCACCAGACTTGACTTTGCAGTACCAACTCTTAGTGTTGCAAACATTGAGGCAAAACAGGACCAAGGAACAGTGATTGTTTTCACTCTACTGTGTCCTATTTATGTGGGAGATTAGTGCAAAGTTGAGGTAAATGTCAAAACAAAGAAAATGGCAACCGAGTGGATTTTCTCATGTCAATCTATGTGGCATTTCTATATGAATAATTGGACAAAGCTAAACTTAAGATGTTGCTGATTTTTTTTTTTTTTAAATGTTTCACTCCATCGGGCACTGTTTGCATTTCATGCATTTGATTTGGTTTAATTTTATTTTCATTCATGTATGCAATTCTAAATGCTGGAGAAACGACAGAAGCACACTGTATTGCAGTGTGTTTGAACAACGCCTGATTGAAACTGTTTCGAGGAAACTCTTTGAGGCACAATCTGTCACATAAACTGTTTTTCTGCTTTCAACCCGGGATGCTCGTAGTCTGTATTTTGGAGTGGCCTCGGCAGTCAAAACTGGGAACGCTAAAGCTTATTGGTTTTGGTTCCGACTCCAAATCTCTCGAGAGTTTGCCGATTGTTCTACTGTGAGACGAATGACTACTGTTAGCAACGCAGTGAATTTCTCTTCATATATTACAAGAGAGTTTTGTATGGTTAAAATTCTCCAACGAAGCTTAGACCCTAAAACAGCGGTAACTGATAATTCACTGAATGTGCGCATAGTCGAAAATAAGCCCAGCTATAACAGGTGACGTAATGTTAGAATGTCCTTTATTCATGTTTTGACTCTTTCTCAATGTCTTCCTGTGAAAATACCTTCTTTTTTTTGTCACAAAACACTAAAATTGTTATATTTCCGTATTTAATCAAGCTCACCTTGTTTAGTCAGGTCATGTTGTTAAAGCAACCGTTTTTATCTAATAGTATTTAAACTACCAAGAGATTTTGTTCCTACTGAAGTAATAATACTGTAAATAAAGACTTGTTGATTTAAAACCATGTTGACTTTCTTTTTGCAGCTCCCCCAGCCCCTCTTTCTCTTACCCCCATTTTCTTTCCTAAAGAACAAAAAAAGAACAAATCACTTTGTTGCCTTTCCCACATATCTAATTGAGGGAGGAATTTCCTCGTCTGACCTCAGAAAATATTTCTCGCTCTAATGAATATTGTTTCCAGACAAAGCAGGGCGGGTTACCGTCTGTTCCGTGTCCAGAAGGCATGCGAGTGCAAACGGGTACAATTAGGAAGTCCCGCAGGAAAAGTCCTCCATCTATACTTTTGTGCCATCGTTTGTCGAGTTCGATCCGTAGAGAGGCTGGTACAACTCTGGATCTTTCTCTTCCGAGACACGGCCTGATCGAAAGCACATGTGCAGCTGTAAGGCTTTCTATATACATGCCTTTCAATTCCAGATAGGACTCTGGTTTCTGTGATTGTTGGAAACAACAACTATGAAACCGTCATGCTCTTTTTTTGTTGTTGTTGTTTTGTTTTGTTTCCCCTTGCAGCTGCACGACAGATGGTTTGGTATCCCGTAAAATTGAACGGCAAATATTCCCCGTTTTATTGGGGGAGGAAGCAGAAAAGTGGAGATTCAAAAATTGGAAAGATCCGGGCTGTACTTCGCATTTTGCTGTTTATCAATCACAACCCTGTCTGATGATGGAAATCGGAGCTGTGGATGCATTGCAGGCTTCCTGTTTCTAAGAATACCATCACCATTGAACTCTTGATCCATCCATTCTTGTGTACTGGTAGCAGACACTTCCTCAGGTCCGTGGCTAAAGCTTGTTTACTGCCTTCACTTCCCTCACTTCCACCGGGGCCTGAATGGTTTCACTGGAGCTCTCGCTCCCCCGGCGGCTTTCCAGAAGCCCGGTTGGTAGAAATTCGGCGAATTTCTCAAGGACGTTTCCACAGGACGCGAGAGAATAAAGCCAGAGAAGAGAACTGCAGACGGAGCAAAAACGACGCCAAAATAAGCTCCGTTTGTAGCAGCTGCGCTACAGCTGATGGATTCATCTCAAACAATTGAGTTAGATTTTAAGTAAACTTCAGTTGTTATAAAAATGCTGCACATCTCAAATATGACTTCAAAGAAATTTGACTTTGTCATTTCACGCCTTGAAATTGGGCCTCTGTTTCTTTAAAAACTTGTGCTCTTTCTGAAGCTCCGCCTTCAGGAAGTCATCACAACTTGGCTCCTCTATAAACCTTTTCAGAAAGCTTTCTTTTTACCAGCGTCACACAGAGAAGTAGCTCCGATACTGAGCTCAGCAGATGTTCCATGTGTTTGCTAATTGCTGCTGGCTAGTCTGAAGGAGCTGAGTGGGGGAATCGCACAGGTGGAGTGTTCAAATGCAGCTCGAAGACGGCACTGCGTCGTGCAAATGCCCAGACCACAGGAATGAAACATGAATGAAAGACTCGAGGAAGCGCTCCAGGTAAAAACATGATGTAAAGCTCGAAAAGGTCGATTCAAAAGATTTGGTGTGTGAATATTTCAGCATGGAGCATCTTGACTTGGCAAAATCTGTCCACTCTGTCAGATTGCAAAGATGTTCACAGCTTTCTTCAAAGATTTGGGCTTCAATTTGGCTAAAACTGTAACCTTCTTCTGGTGGAGATCTTCTTTTATTGACTTTCTCCAAAGCCCCTTTCCCAGCTGAATAAAGACAGTAAGCAAACCAAAAACTCCCCAAGTCTGTCTCATTAAAAGTCATTTAGGTATGAAATAACTTGTGGGTTTTCCCATTAGGGTGTAAGACAGTCATCCAGCTACATTTGCAAGTTGATTTCAGCTTTATTATTAAATATCCTCCTGCCTCTAATTTGCCCCACAAAACACTTGAGTATTTATATAATATACTCAAAACTCTGACCGGCTCTATAAATTTCATATAAAACAAATGCCAAAAATCATAATTTGTTTGCTCTACACTTCTTTTCTGCTGATGTCAATTTCAATTCCAAGGTGAACCTCAGACAAAACGTCATCCCCATCTGTACAGTTGGACTTTTCCGTTCTAAAGAAGGAAACTCCCACTTTCCGACTGGCCATCGTTGGAAAAACGAACGTCAGATACGCAAGATGCGATGGACCTTATCTTCCTTTGGTGGCTGAGATGGTATGCTAGGAATGCATGTTCTTCGACGGAAGCTACGTAATGTAACTTTTGTATTGCAAATGTCAGACTTGTGGAAAAACAGACAATTTAAGGATTTTCATTTTCAGGGAAGATGTGACACAAGTCGGAGACAACTGTTTTCAGTAATTCCAGTTCATTAGAACCTTTCTGGTAAATACAATATTTTACATATTTTATCCACACATCTGCCTCACAGCACACTCGGGGCTTCTTGTGTATGGGGATCTCTCACTCTTGAGAACAATGGAATGAGCTTGAGGGTGTGGAGGAGGCAGCAACTGTTCGGGCTTAGCAATGTGGCCTGGCCGCATGGATGGTGTGACCAGGCCAGGGTGGGTCTGAGGGAAAGTCTGCTGCTCACTACACAGTCCACAAAGAAGTCATAATTTATGTGAGTGGCTGGTGATGTCAACGCTTGGTTGTCGACTGTGGCGGTTTCCGAAAGAGCGTCGTGATCCAACGTGGGAATATGTCACACGGAGGCGTCACATCCAAAGGGGTAGAAGGAAGGACTTTTAGATAAAACAATCACATACATGTTCAAATATGTTTACAGAAATGATGCAGACTTTCTAAGGACCATGCTTTCCTTTGAACATCTATTGCATTTTCACTCAGTTTTGGGCCAGGCTCTTAGCATTTTCAGAGGAGCCGAGCAAAAAACTATTACCGACTTGGATTTTTGACACTTTGACAGCCTATTAGAAAGACAATTTGTTAACATTTCTGTGGCAGAGTACAAAAGTTCCATCCATCCATCTTTCTTATGCTTATTCGGGGGCAGGTCGCAGGGTGATAGCCAAACTAGGGAGGTCCAGACTTCTTTCTCCCCAGCTACTTGGGTCAGCTCCTCTGGGGGAATCCCAAGGCATTCCCAGGCCAGCCAAAAAACATAGTCCCTCCAATGTGTTCTGGGTTTTCCTCTGGTTTTCCTGGTGGGAGCTGCCACCAGGAGGGAGGCGTCCAGGAAGCATAGTAACTAGATATCCGAGCCAACTCAGCTGACTCCTCTCAACATGGAGAGTCGAGAGTCCTCTGAGTCCCTTTCAGATGACCGAAAGGACTCAGGGAAAGTCCAGACGTTGGAAAGTGGAAAAGCTGGAGAAATTAGCTTTTCTCCGTAGACTTTCTGGTCCAGACACCCTACGGAGAAAACTAATTTCGGTTGCTTGTAGTCGCAATCTCGTTTCTTTGGTCATGACCCAAAGACCGTGACCATAGAGAATAGAATAGAATAGAATAGAATTCAACTTTATTGTCATTGCACTGTCACAAGTACAAGCAACGAGATGTAGTTTGCATCTATAGATGTACAAGACTATGTATGTATGGACTATAAGGGGTTATAGCAAGAGATATAGATATTGTGTATAAATATAAATATGGGAGCTATATGCACAGATTATACAGAATATACAAGAATGTTAGGGAATGGATTATATATAAATAATGGCAGATAAAATTTACAGGTTGTATGTGTGTGTGAAGAAAACAGTCCGTGATGTGTGTGTGTGTGAGGATAGTCCATGTGTTATTGTTGTATGAGAGGATAGGGGAGTACAGTCCTTATAGTTGATGTTTTATGTCAGGAGGCGTTCAAAAGCGTGACAGCTGGTAGGAATATAAATCAAGAGCTTCGCCTTTTGACCCAGCTCTCTTCTCACCACGACAGACCGGTACAGCGCCCAGCTTCACTGTAAATGAAGCTGCACCAATCTGCTTATCAATCTCCCGCTCCATTTTTTCTCATTCGTGAACAAGATCCAGAGATAAGTAAAACATTATCTCTAGCCCGACCCAGAGAGTCTTTACCGACTTAAGACCAAGGTCTTAGATTTGGAGGTACTGATCCTCTTCCTGCCTCTTACTCCCCAGAGGGTTCCCCAAGGAATCCACGACGGACACAATTGAACGCCTTCTTCGAGTCCAGAAAGGACATGTAGACTGGTTGAGCGAACTACCATGTAGTCTCCAGGACTCTGCTGAGGATATAGAGCTGGTCCACTGTTCCACAGCCAGGACGAAAACCACCCTGCTTTTCTTGAATCCAAGGTTTGACTATCCAACGGACTTTCAAACCCCTGGATTAACGTTACTGAGGACGCTTAAGAGTGTCCCACCCCAGTCTGCCGGTCCAGGGAAACTGCCCCTGATGTCCACACAACATTGCAGAGTTGTTGTCAGCCATCACTATCCTGAGCCATAAGGAACTCCGGGCAAAACACGAGTGCAAAAGTTACTAAAGAATAATGAGCAACCTTCAAAAATTTAAATTTTAGCACCAACGGCGTGATTCTCACAGATTAACTTGCCTTATATTTACTGATCATCTGATTTCTTAGGTCTTTCTCATCAGATATTTTCTGTTTTTACTATGTAGACATATTGAGAAATCTCCACTGTTTAATGCTTGACTGAATTAAAGAGGACATTTATCTGAACTGACTACAGAACACTACTTATCTGAGTGTTACTTCAACCTTTTCACCCTCAACTCAACCTGTACTTTAAGGTGCTGTTGCTGACAACAAAACCGGTATATACCACTCATCAAAACCATTACAAGTTTTGATGAGTGGCTTATCAACTAGTGCAGACTAGTTGCTTTACAAGCTGTTTTATTAAAGCTTATTTGTCTCAAAAAGCAGAGGGATGTCCGCCTCGCCCCTCTCTTGTTTGACATGTTTTCAGGAGGATTATTCCAAGAGTATGACGTTTGACAGACTCTTGGAATAATCCTCCTAAAACATCTTAAACAATGAGCTCTTGTTCCAATCTTAAAGAGCCCAGTTCCTTCTGAACAGGGTGGTGGGCCCGAGTCCACTTGTATGAAGCTTGCCGTTGCTCTCGTCTTCTGCACGGTCCTGCCAACAGGAACTCCCTCGCTCCTCTCCGAGTTTCCTGCAATTGTTCTCCCCGCTGCCACTCGGCTCAGACTCCTCCCAGGATCTGGGAGAAGGTGGGATGTGAAGCGGCCCATTTCCCCTTTGATCAGCTTCTGCTTTAGCAGACGCAGGAGGAGTATGTGTGAAAGGGAGAGGGGCAAAATGGTGTACATGTGTTGAAAGGCTGGGAAATTGTTTTTCTTACATCATCTCAATTGAAAAAAAAAGGAAGACACCCTATATCGACCTCATAAGAGAAAATCGTTCCTGTGAACTGAGCAGAAAGAATACACCCTTACCTTTAGCTTGGTTATTTTTATGTAGCTGCCAGAGTTCAGTTCTAGTTTGCCAGAAACAAAGAAAAGCAATGTAACAAGGTCTGGTGCTACAGAGGCTTGGCATCAACATGGGATTCAGGTTTAAGTTTTGCCCTTCTTCTTAGGTGCATCAGCGCCCCCCCACCCCGTCTCATCCTCACAATGCATCCCCACCAACCTGCGACACTAAACTTACACCCTGGCATTTAATTGAACAAGAATTACAATGTAGGTCGTGGATGCCTTTAGGTTTGCAGAGAAGCCCTTGCAGGCCATGACGGCGCTCCGTCAGGACCGTCAGTGTATAGAATATATAGAAAAGAGAGTAATTTAATACAATTTGGTAAAAGACTGCAATTCAACTAAATGTGGAAAAGGTGAAACACCGAATAAATTCCTGGAAGCACCGTCTTTTTGAGGCTGCAGTGATTCTCATTTTTAAGTCATTTCAATGTGTTGCAATGAACAGTTTGGAGGATTTTTCTAGAGGTAGAAACACCTCAAAATAGCTCAGTCAGGGGACACCTCAATGACCTTTGAGGAGAAGAAGAAGACGATCGAGACGAGCTGTTGCACTGTCCGATCCCATCGTCTGGGCAAGCTCAAAGCAGGAGACAAATATAAACAGGAAAACTTGCAGGAATGAGCCGAGTTATGGATAAGAAATCTTAACACGCTTTATCCCATTATTGGAAGAGGAAACAACCTCTGATCACTGAATCTGATCCTCGGCGCTGCTTCTCATGCCAGCGACAGCAACGTAGAGTTTGATGTTTTCTCGTGGTAGCTCTTTGTGTTCTTAAAGTGTTTTCAGAGGGGCAGCTGTGAGGGGAGGTTGCTGGGGGCAGAGGAAGGAAAAGGTGTAGCTGGGAAATCTCATCGAGGCTCCTCGGGGAACGAGAGACACCCCAGTCAGGATCTGGGCGTTGCTGCTAAATCATATCACCGTCTCCTGGAGGGAGGCCCGTTCTCCTCTCAGAAACCAACACTTTTGAATAAATGCATCCAAGACGCAGGCCTTGAATGTAACGCTCGTCACTTTTTTTGCTGTGTCAAGCTGCAAGTTAACGCCACTTCTTTCCTTTCCAGGAGTCCCAGAAGCAAGTTAAAGACCAGCACCCCCACGTGCTTATTTTTGGTAATAACAATAACAACATGTGTTGTTATATGTGTTGTCATAAAGCTGTGTTAGCTTAACTTGGCTAAAATGTGTTTACCTGCATGGAGTTCAGAGACACACGTGGATGACATCTGATGTGCATCTGAATTTGCTAATAGGAATGATCCCTTGTTTTGTTTTTGTTACTAAAAAACCATCAGTGTTTAATTTTCCAACTTGCTAGCATGCTACCCATTACATTTAGCTTGCTAGGTGTCAACCATTTTAAAAGGCTGACAAGAAGCAGGTAGGTTGGCATGTCTACTGTGTTGTGGAAGGCAAAATCACCAAGGAAAACAAGACATTTTCTGGATAAAATAATCATATTTACTTTTAGCCAGTTTTTATTTAAAAAGCGTGCATTTCATTCTGAAAAACTGTGCTCCCTGAAACGCAAGTTAGCGTTGGTAAAGTAGCATAAAACAGAAAAGCATAGTGCCAAAAAAAAACATACTTTAAAGTAAACATTCCTCTGAAGATACGCCGAACCAATTAGCTAAGTCGATTTTTGGTATAAAAAATTAAGTTAATTTTTTCATTCTCAACCACGGTCATTTTGGGGATTTATATGAAGCCCTGCTATCTTTTTTTCAGATATTATTAACAATTCATCGACTTATTAGAATAAAATTAGAGGGTGATTAAGGAAAATTTGAGAGCATGTGCAAAATAGAGCAGGAGTGGATCCAAAACACACCAGTAGATCTACTACTGTGGCTGTGGGTTCACAATTGAAAGTCCTAGGCCTAGTCAAAGTCCAGATTTTGATCCCATTGTGTGATGACTTGTTCCTTCAAGCGTCTCAAAGTTCAAAGTGTGAAGTATATCAAACTACGTAGTCCAAAAGGTGCAACTCTAGCAAGTATTAGGGTTGTTTCTCAGGTTTCCCATTATATGTGGAAGCAGGAAACAGACCCACAGAATAACAGAACCGCCAATGTACAATGCATGTTTCCCCGACATGCCTCCCAAACGAGTGTGTCCTTCACACTGCAGATGTAAAACTCTCGAAACCAGCTGCATCCAGCTGGACATTTTTACCTGCTTAATGTTCCACGAACGAAAATAGAAACGGCAGCTAAAAATGGCCGCCTCGACAGATGTGCGCCAAGCTGCGGTGTGCGTGGAGCAGCGAGGGTGTCACATTTTTCAGTCAGCGCACGAGGGGAGTAAGGGTTGACCCAGAAACATGTGCGGCCTGAACTCTGACTCTTTTTCTTCCTGGAAGAACGCCTCTTTTCTGACTTTTTTTCTTTTCTTTTTGGTTTTCTTGCACACCCATCTGACACAGGGCAAGAAGACAGTGACCCATACCACCAGACTAGATGTTTATTTGTTATTTATTTGTTGCAGTTCAATAAAGTCATCATGTATCTTCAGAAATTGACTGCGTTCAACTGAGCTAATCGCCTTTTTCACCTTGAATATCAAGTGAAATCACTAATTTAAAAAAATTACTTTGTCTCCCTCTAGTGTTGAAAGACTTGCATTTTGTTCACAGAAAAGTAATACTATTTTGCCATTTACAATCATGTGTTGCATTTACAGCTTTTTCAAATGACTGTTTTGCACAGAAATTAATAATTTAATTATTTATTCCATAAAAATTAAGAGCTACGGCTATCCTACATCGACTCTTCCTTTCTCCGAGCGTCTAGAAAAACTGTAGGCTTTTATTTTTAAAGCCCACTCTGCTAGTTTACAATCCATCTACACGTCTTTGCGGTACAGGTTCCTTCCCACATACTGAAAACTGGAATAAATAGCACAAGTGTCCTTCCGTCACCAATAAGGAAAGGCAGCGATGAAACAGGTAGCTTCTATACCCTCTTTCTAAAGGAAACCGACGGCGTCCGTCTTTGTGATTTTATGAGAAGCACACCGGCCCGATGTCCAGACCGAACTCCTGATCAGCCTTTCCGACATCCATTGGGGCCAAGTCCACGATGGGGAGCCTGGTGGTTGTCTGAGTTCTGTACTCAATCACTGTCTTGCCCCACTCTCCGTTTGGTTTCTGAGGAAGAAGCGGGAAAGTGAGTGGACGTGTCTCTCTCTCTCTACGTTCAGTTTTATTCACATCTAGAGGAATTCTCTGTGGCTTACCGAGCAGCCGTCCTCGACGACGGCGTATCTGAGCCGGCTGTTGCCCTGCGCCCTCATTTCTTGTCCGTTGGCGCCTCTGAGGACGAGAGCTTTCTTAAAGTTGCCGGCCTGCTCGTCCTTAAAGGCCACGCTGTTCCTGCAGTGATACGTGACGTTCTGGTGCGACTCCTTTGACAAAAGCTGCAGCAGCTTCATCTGGACTGCCACGGCGTTGGGCTGCTCCTCCTTGCTGCCGTAGAAGAACTGAAACGAGATGACAAACGTCACGGATTTTGAAGAGCTGAGAGATTTCCTCCGCAAAGCTTTTCATGTGTTCTTACTTTGGCTCCACTGTTCATATCAGCTCCAAACCAGGTGGGTTTGCTGGGGCTGGGGGTGGATTTGGTCCACCAGGCTTTGCGGGGAATGCTGGCCGGATTGGCAGGAATGCAGGTTTCACCAGTTTCCATGTTGCACAAGACTCTGATGGCGTCTTTTGTGCTTCCTTGATTCGGATCCAACCAGTATTCACCTGCAACGAATAAAATGAGACGAATCAGGACATGTGATGTGGTTTAAAAATGACTTTATGACTAAAAAAAACAACAAAAAAACAAGCAGCGTGACTCTGACCGCTCCTTTTCTGAGGATAGCACTGCCTGATGTCCTGGCAGGTCTTGGCAGGGTTTGTCTTGCTGCCGTCTGGACTGCGCAGGTTCTGCAAGTGTCCGTTGAGGGTCTTCAGCGTGGCTCGGACACCCGTTTCGGCACCCAAGATGTTATTGTTGGGCTTAGCTTCGTCCTTGTTGAACTCTGGCGGAGGTGGAGGATCAGCGGTGTCGTCGTACTCGCCGAGCTCTACTGCTTCCTGAACTTCGCCGTGAGCGTCGTAATCGACGGCATAGAGGTCCTCTGCAGCTGCTGTGGGAGGACCCGGGGGCCCCGGAGGACCAGCTGGCCCAGGTTCTCCAGGTGGACCCTGAAGAAAAACAAGATAGGTGTTTTCATGAGGCTGAACCTGAATAAAACAAGTTGGATCCAGATGAGAAAACAGCCTGAAGTTGTACTTTAGATGAAACACATTGAGTCACCTGAGCTCCGAGGTCTCCGATGGTTCCTCTGCCGCCTGGAGCCCCCATTGGTCCCGGCTGGCCAATATTTCCTTCCTTTCCTGGAGGACCCACCACTCCAGGAGGCCCCTAAATAGTTTCAAGACATGCTGAGGTTTTATGCCAAGTTGTCCCTGTAACATGGTCATGTCTAATTTTGTTTACCCTTTGTCCAGCTGGTCCAAAAATTCCTCGAGCTCCTGCATCTCCTGTGGCTCCCTGAGTTAGAGAAGAACCCATTTGGATTACACTCGCTGTTCAGTAAAGTTAAATTCTTTTCACAAATCGGCTACGGACAAGTTGGGAACCAGTTTGATATTATGAGACACTATTGTGAGTTTTGGGAGTATGTTTTTGGTGCCTTACTGACACCTAGTGGACGTTTTTCCCCCTTCATTTTCAAGGAATTTCAATGACCATTGTGTTTTGTTTTGTTTCGTTTTGTTTGTCATTAAGAAAAGCGTACCAACAATTCTGTCCATGTGCATCATCTTTTGCTGGTCATTTTCACCCAATTTATGCTTGATACTGGTTGACTTCCTGTCCACCTTTGGACTAGAAAGTAACGAGTCCTGATTCTGCATCCAAAGGTTTGACCTAATCTAAGTAGGGATTCTGTGTGTTTAAGCATCAAGCTGACTGGATTTCCCACCTGAACACTAAATTAATATCCTCAAATGGTTTCACTGCCAGTGGTGTAGGTGCTGCCTCCACTCCCTTTGTTAGCCTTATTTTTCATACCTCCTGAACTCTGATTCAACAAAATGTTAACCTTCTTGTACATTTTAAACAGTACGTTAAACTTATAAAACACAGTATCATTCTGTAGCTTTGAAAACTGTTCTCACAGTTATTCCAGGGAGGCCCTGGAGCCCGGTAAAGCCTCTGTGGCCCTTCTGACCCCTCTCGCCGGGTTCTCCGGCTCCTCCTTTCTCCCCCTGTGGTCCTTGAGGGCCCTTTGAGCCAACAGACAACAACATTTCATCACGTCAGAAAAAAAGACACAGGAGTTTTAAACAGCTGAAGTTTTTTCTTAAGCATTTAATGTGAAAAACCTGTCTTACCACTTTTCCCCGTACACCAGGCTGTCCCTGTGGTCCTGGGGGCCCTCTAGCACCCTAAACTCGCCAAGAGACAATAAAAGGCAGTGAATCGATAGTTTTAATACGCAACACTGGATCTAAGCTAGTTGTAAAGCTCACAGTTTCTCCTCTTTGTCCAGGACCGCCAATCGTTCCCACTGGTCCCTCGTTTCCTGGAGACCCCAGCACGCCGGGCAGGCCTTCTGGACCCGGGTTCCCCCTATCGCCCTAAAGACGCACAAACAAAACACGACTTTATACTTACGTTCGTATAACCAACGAAGACACGCGAGCAGAAATAATGTCTTTATTCTCACCCTTTCTCCTACTAGGCCGTCTTTACCGGGGGCCCCCTCGGCTCCAGCAATGCCCTGAATAACGACACGAAGAAACAAAAATATAGCGCATGTCAGCAGAAAACGGGAGAACTGGACCGGGAATCGGTCAGATTAAACTGCGAGTCATTTGCACAAAAAAAAAAAAGCGTCATTAAGAGGCAGAAAAGCTACACAAAAAAAAAAGAAAATGTTTTAACTCGCAATAAGATTTATTACGTCTGAAGTTTTAATGTTTCTACAAATTCAGTCTGAATGTTGACAGAAGTTGCTGCAATCTGAGGTGGAAAAAACCCACAAAAACCATTGTTACAGAATTTAGGCGAAACAAAATTCAAGATGTTTGAAAAAGGCAATAAATGCAACGCAATCAAAAATAACTATCGCATGCAATCAAATCAGTTTTCTGGGTGTCACGTTGCATGATCAATTTTGCTGGAAGCCACAGAAATGAAAGTAAAATGAAAAAATAGCCAAAAGTGTAATCTCTGTTTATTTTACATCATATATTTACTGTACCGCATTTGACTTATTGAGTGGAATGTTTTGGGGCAATGCAGACAAAACTAATTTATAGCCACTGGACGCAAAAATCAATCAGAACGCTACATTAAGTCATATGTGGAAACAAACGGAATCCATTACTTTTTAAATCAGATTGTGTAAAAGTCCATGTCAGTTCTTGTTTTTTTGTTTTTTTTACTTTTCATCTGCTTGAAATAAATAAATAAATAACTTCTAGAAAAAACTCTAGAGAAAAGAAAGACTGGACAAACCTCAGGACCGGGATCACCTCTTGGCCCCGTGGCTCCGGGTAAACCGACCCCGCCTGGAGGACCGTTGGTCCCCTGAGCACCGGTAGCTCCTGGTTTTCCAGGTGGACCCTGACAGACGAGTTACTCCAGTTAACAGTCAGAATCACAGAAATAACCACCTTGTTGTGGTGGCTGCTGGAGAAGGACGGACGTGAAGAAAAGTTCAGCAGGAGTACATACCGCAGGACCAGGCAGTCCGACCGAACCTCTCTCCCCTCGGACTCCGGGCAGACCCACCGCTCCTCTCTGTCCTGTCGTCCCAGCCGGTCCCGGAGGTCCGTCGGGGCCCTGGAGGAGAGGTGTGACGGTATCTGGTTGTCAGAAATGTGAGTCTGATAAGAAAGTGCTTCATTTCATCTTACCAGAGGACCGTCTTCTCCTGGTCCTCCCTTCTCTCCGGGGCTTCCTGCTGGTCCCGGCGGTCCGTTCTCTCCCTGACGTCCCGGAGCGCCGTTTTCTCCTCCGACCCCAGGAGGGCCCTTCTTTCCAGGAGCGCCTACGGGGCCGTCGGCTCCAGTCGCACCCTGAAACGCAAATTAGTTTTGGTTTTTGCAGTGATTATTGTAGAGTAAAAAACCCCAATATCAGGGTATCTAACTCACAAGTGAACCTGGAGGTCCAACTTTTCCAGGCAGTCCAGGAAAACCGGGAGACCCCTGTGTGAAGAAGTCGTTCCGATTACGATGTGCTTTTAGCATCTTAGCTGCAGAGTTAGACAAGCTAAAAGTTCTCAATAACTGGATCGTTGGGTGAAAAACTCACAGCTTGACCTTGTGTTCCCCGGCCTCCTTTCAGCCCCGCGACACCAACAGGCCCCTTAACAGATGAAATTCAAAGAGGATGTTTATCAAATTACTTAAGACAACTTCAGACATTAAAAATTTAAATTGGGAATTTTGTACCTGTTCACCTGGCTTCCCAGCCATGCCTTGAGGTCCAGAAGCTCCTGCTTCTCCTTTAGGTCCTGGTTCTCCTGTTTCACCTTTGACTCCTGGCTGGCCATCTTGACCCTAAAAAAGAGAAGCAAACCACAAAAATTTGATTCTACTCTTTAAAAAAAAAAAAGAAGTGCGTCACATTTTCTTTTTTTATTCATTGGCGTGCGCCAGCATTTAACAGGATTCTTACAGACGGTCCAGGAAAACCAACTGCCCCAGTTGGACCGGGCTCTCCGCTGGAACCCTGTTGTTCAGTGAAGCAAATATTAAATCGCAACCTTATCAAAACTGAAAACGAATGGCTAAGGTGTTGAAGAGTTTCCACTGACGGGGATTCCTCTGGTGCCACGGCGTCCCGTCGGTCCCGGTGGACCGGTTTCACCCTGAGGAAACAAAATGCAGCTTCTTAGATCATATCATTACACCAGGTCATCTTGCACCAAAGGAGAGAAAATGTTGTTTTTGCCCATTTAAAAAGTTAAATTATAGTTGGTTTATGTAGTTGTTTTTTTTTTTTTTGCAGTTGCACCTCAATAATTTCATGTAAAAATAACATTTAAAAAAATAGTGTTGTCAGCTTACCTTTTCTCCATTTGGCCCACCTGAACCAGCAATTCCAACTGGACCAGCAAGCCCCTTTAAACAATTTGGATACAATTAAAGACGCATAACATATTTCTAATTAGATACCATTTAGCCACGGACTTTGGACCTACCCTTGCACCATCAGCTCCTGCCTTTCCTTCAGGTCCCTTCTCGCCAACAGAGCCCTGTCAGTGCAAATCAACGTAAAAGTCGTTTGTCATTTCCAGATTTTCCGACAGGTCAGTTGCTTCTTCGCAGACGATGCAGTCTTATTCTTTAACTTACAGGATCTCCTTTTGGTCCGGATGGTCCTGAAATACCTCTCTCCCCTGGCATCCCTTGAAGTCCTGGACCACCTGGCTCTCCAGCAGCCCCCTTTGGACCTGTGCTACCCTGAAGTATATAACACGCACCAATCAGGCATAACATTGTGAGTAAGGCTGCACAATAACGCTTCCACCAACGTCATGATACACAATATTGAGATAGTACAGATCTACTTGGAGCAGTTTCACATCGGGCATTGGTCTCCGTCTCTTTAAGAAGGTCCTATTGTTCCAGGCTCTCCACCTTTAGCACATCATTACAACAACGATGCTTTCTTGCCACAAAAACAAACTTACTGAACGGTTTGTTGCAAGAAGTTCTACCAGGCAGGTCAGTCATTGTGCTTTGACTGATCAGTGTATGTCTGGGATTTTCACTGAAAGCAAAGAGGAATGTTTTTGGGTTCAGTAAAAGTTTGAATCACAACGATACCTTGGGACCGTCTGATCCCGGTGCTCCTGGACCGCCTTTTGGTCCCTGAAGCCCATTGGGACCAGTTTCTCCTCTTTCTCCGGGCGCTCCTCTTTCGCCCTACGTGGACGTGCGACAGGTCAGATAACAGAATATTCATGGATGCGACAGAATAACCGATTGAAGCAATTGGTAGAATCGGTGGACTCACTCTTGGACCCGTCTCTCCGACAGAGCCGGCTTCACCTGCAAGACCCTGTAGAAGAAAACAATACAAGAGTAAACACAATGGTTTTGGTCTTAGTTTAGATTAGCGTTAATGCTAGTGGTAGTTCCTTTTACCTCATCACCTGGCTTTCCTGCCTCTCCAGGTGGACCTGAGGGTCCAGGCAAACCCTAGGAAACATTGATCCCACTTTTATTTATCATTAAAAACAAGAACAGACAAGACGGAAAATTGCAAAAGTGAATAGACCAGAAGTGATGCAGGACACTTTTGGTCAAAATCTTAATGCCTGGAATTAAACTACGGTGCTAGCATAAGAAATTTACTTTGGATCATCACAGAGTAATAAAGTTAAACACCACAATACAAAGGACTAAGGACTAAGTTCTGTTTTTGCACTAAAAGCAATGCTTTTATGTCATTTACCTGGAAACCGGTCTGTCCTTGAGGTCCTTGCTCTCCTCTCGTTCCTGCAGGGCCCTAAAGAATGAAAATAAGATTGGCTAAATCAAGAGAATCCTTAGTTTCAATCTAGAAAAAGGAGATGGAAGCTTACAGCTGGACCAGGTGGACCAGCAGCGCCGGTCTCTCCATCTTTTCCATTTGCTCCCTGGAACACAAAAGAGCACACTCTTCACTGAAGGATCCTTACATCTGTGAAGATGATGAAGCATAAAGTATGGCTTTTTGGCTACTTCAGTACTAGATACATACCCTTTGACCCGCAGCGCCAGGACTTCCAGCTTCTCCAGCTTTTCCAGCATCGCCCTACAAACAAGTCAAATGTTTATCACCAGCTTTATGTGATGCCTACTTCTAAAGCCCATCTCACTCACTGCGAAGCCCTTTGGCCCCGGCAGACCCATGGTTCCGGCACCTCCTCGGGTTCCAACAGAACCAGCCGGGCCAGGTTTGCCGTCCTCTCCGGCCAAACCCTAAAATCACGAGGGAAAACATAAAAACTTCGCATTGGGAGAACAATAAAGGCACAGTGGCGTCGCAACACTGTGACGTAGAGAGATCTTGAGGAGAGTTGGGAAATTGTGCTTACCATTGGACCCTGCCTTCCCTCTGCTCCTTGAGCACCAATCGGCCCCGAGAGACCCTGGGAAAACAAGGCGAATAAAATGTTGTGTAAAAACACAAGCTTTAGCGTATGTCTTGGGATTTTATGTGACGGAGCAACACAAACTGATGCGAAATTGGAAAAAATGCGTCATTTGTATGTAGCCCCCTTTCTTCTTATACGTCTCAGTAAAATCCAATTCTGCCTACTGCAACTGTTCCACGGCAAACATGAAAAGGAGGGTGTGTAATGTAATCAAATTTGGCTTTAAAGTGTACTAAAGCATAAACAAAAACCAGATTATGTAATAATCGGCGCAAAGTATAATAAAATCCTCGAATGCAGGTTGAGGATGTTTGTAGAAGGAAACCCAAACGTTTTGACCCCAGTCATACCGGTTAAAAGACAATAATTACTCAACCTTTTAAATTTAAAGTAAGTTTAAAAAAAAAGTTTTCTGGTATTTAACAAATAGAAATTATTTTAGTCACTCAAACTTAACTTCGTATCTTGAAACTATGTGTTTTTTTTAAATTCTGTGTACGTAAACTTCTGGTTTCACCTATAGATGGTTCAATTTGCATCAAACACTTTGGTGTTTACATATTTTCCTTTGAAATTTGAATCAGAAGACAGAAGAAATGTTGGAAAATTTATCAGAGGTGTATGGAGTTGCCTTACCCGGGCTCCCGTTAATCCTGGCTCTCCATTGCGTCCTGGGTCTCCCAGAGTACCTTTGATGCCGGGCGATCCCGGCAGTCCTCTCTCACCCTGGGCTCCCTGTTTGAGCAAGAATCAAATTTTTAAAAGCCGAGCCATCCGCTATGATAAATGCAATTATTAACAAAACAAACGTATTTCATACCTTTTGTCCTGGTAAACCATCTGCACCGGGAAAACCTCGGTTTCCTGGTGGCCCCTAAAACAGAAAGTGCCGAGAGTTGCACTGTACGTCCTGTAAAGTTTTCATGGCTGATATCGTTAGCTGGCTCACCATCTCCCCCTGTGGTCCTGGAGACCCGATGGTTCCCGCATCCCCTCGGGGGCCACGCTTTCCATCCTCACCCAATGGACCGATTGGCCCTGGAACACCGTGGTCACCCTGCCACCGACGGGTTAGTCAATACATCAGTAAGTACAGAAGGAACGTTTTAAGACCCTTCATTGACCCTTTTTGTCAAATTGCTTTGACGAAAAGTTGCTGTCATTTTATGATTCAGACAGCCGTGACATTGCGCCAGTTCAACATTGATCTGACAATTGAGGAAAATTGACATTTTCACCAACATTTGCTAATAGAGATGTGCTGAAAGAATAGCAAAAATATTGGCGCATTCTACAGATTTTTCATCGAACCACCTAAGATTTTTATGTACAACATTAGAAATGCATTAATAGACGCAAATAAACAAATACATCAATTCATTTCTTAGTAAGAAATTAAACATTTTATTGCCAAAGAACGCATTACTTTAGTGAATTTGACCCGGGTGAAGCTAAAACTGCCACTTGACGAGTTTTGGCTTCAGCATATTTTCAGATGAATGTGTTTTTTAAATTTTTTATCTTAAACGCAAAATATACATATTTTTCAAAGTTTTGGTTTTACTATTGTTCTGAATATGTTGTTTTTTTCAGCAAATGGCCATTTTGGAGTCTGTATACAGCAGTTATTTACTAAATTAGTTGTAGGGTCCAGTCACTCATGTGTCTAAGAGTTAAGGTGTTCGTTTCTTGCTTACCCTTTCTCCTTTATGCCCAGCTTCTCCTTTAAGTCCTGCTAGTCCAGCATCACCCTGTTAAAGCAAAGACCAAAATATTTGAAAGTTCGGGATCTGGCCTAAGTTAGAAATTCAATAAAGTTCGTACCAGTTGGCCTTTTGGTCCTGGTGCTCCTGTGGTGCCCTGAGGGCCAGGAGGACCAGCGGGGCCGACCAAACCAGGCGCCCCCTGTAAACCTGCTACACCCTGTAGAGAAGAAAGCAAAACATGCTCAATAAAAAAGGCATCAAAGGTTTGCTAAAAAGGTGGAACATCTGCTTTGCGTCGTTTCAAAGACTCACAGAGGAACCGCGGGCACCTGGGGCCCCATCTGGTCCTGCAGCACCCTGTATTAAACACCAAAATGAGTCTTTCAATAGTAAACAAAAAAACAAACAGCACTCAATCTTACTAATCAGTATCAGATTTGGACTTGCCTGCTGTCCAATTGGTCCAGGTGGTCCAACACGTCCACCGTCCCCCCTGGGTCCCTGCTGCCCTCGACTCCCTCTGACTCCTGTGGGTCCCGCTTCACCCTAACTCCCAGACAACAATCGGGTCATGAATATTTTAGGAAATTGTAAAGGATTCCTTCCTGATTTGCTGCCCTGCCTGGCCTCGAAAAGTGATTGACTGTGGACACTTTTGAAAAATGAAGCTAAAAACACAGTAGAGGCATTGTGTCTTAACTTATACTGTTGGAGTTTGGTCTTAAAATGGGATCGATGTAAAAGTGTGAACAGTCTCACCTTCATTCCTGGACCTCCTGGGAATCCCGGCATACCGGGAATTCCAATCGGACCCTGTAGTTGGATTAGATTATTTTAACTTCGGATTCTGTGCCCTGGCCTGGCAAATTGATGCTAATCAGACAACAAAATCAATGAGAATATTTTTGTCTCCACTGGACCAATAGTATACAAGCTCACAGTCAGAACAATTACTATTTACATACTATCATACTATCAATCTCGTTCTTACCAAAGGACCGGGTTTGCCAGGATGGCCATTTGAACCGCGTTTACCCTGACAGAAAAAATAGACCGTTAGCTTTCGCTCTTTGACATTTCAATACTTTTACCTCAAGTGATTGGTTTGCTTCATACCAAAGGACCAGTGGGTCCAATTCTGCCTCTTTCTCCTTGCAAACCAGGAGGACCCTGAAACAAAAGACGGATTTACTGGGACACTACTTTACACCCTCCGTTTCTTCTCTCCATCTTAATGAAAGTAAGACACAGGAACACTGGCATTATTGGTGCAGATTGAATTTGAACGCATTTATTGCTTACCGTGGGTCCTGCAGGGCCCATTTGACCAGCAGTACCAGATCCACCCTACGGTGAACAAAGATGTAGGTGTAAAATGTCTAGTTTGTAGAACTGATTATAAAATTTGTCCATAACTTTTTTACTTCTGGTTAATTCGTGAAACGTTGCAGGTGAACTTGTGCTTCTCTCTAACAATCAGTGGGTGGATAAACCTTAATAAACCTTAGGCACTAACCCAACCTTTTTCCAACCCCAGCTTGGTGGTCTTTTGCCTTTATTGTCTAAGGAATACCTCAGAATTCCCTCATGTGAGATGTAGTTGTTGATTTATAGGGGAGGGAAGTCTGTGGTCTTAAATAAACAATAGTTGATGTATGGATGGATTAATTTTTAGTTCTTTTTGGATCGTTCTGGATCAGGATAGTGTCATACCTTGGCTCCAACTGCCCCAGACTCGCCTTTTGGTCCTGCAAGACCAGCGTGTCCCTGTTGGGATTAAAGTTCTGCTTAGTTTTGTAACCGTTTCAAATCAACGGCAAACAAAAGGGAGAATTTTCTTTACTTTGTGGCCTTTTCGTCCTTGAAGACCTGGAAGTCCTGGGAATCCTCTTGCACCCTGAATTCAAAACAAACCATAACTCGTCAAAATCCTCCGCAAACTGTAAAATGCCACGGATGCACTTATGTCATTATAGGTAATTCTATTACTGGTGATCCTGGAAATCCTGGTTCTCCGGTTGCGCCGGCAGGCCCAGCCTCTCCCTGCCCATAAAAAAAAAAAGTGAAGCTTGGATGTTTTTAATCACGCGACTAAAAACGAGGATGTATGTATTTCTGACTCACGTCAGGTCCTGGTTTCCCTGGAGGTCCGTCAGGTCCTCGATGACCTGGCTCACCCTGTGGAATATTCACATTCAACATGCTGTTACATCCTACCATGGCCGCCACCATGTTTTATACGATAAAGAAGTCGTCCCACCATTGGTCCTGTGTCTCCGTGTTCTCCGGGAATTCCCTGACCGCCGGTTGCGCCCTAACGTAAGACATCAAAAGTTAAAAACATCTGAAATTTGCAGAAGTTTGCTAAGAACAAAATTCGTTCTCATAATTTTGGGTAAGAGCATAAAACCTACTGGAGGCCCAGTTGGACCAGGAAGTCCTCGTGGTCCTGCTTCACCCTGCAACAGGGTAGTTTTATTCTCAGGTAATTAATTCACACATCTGACTTTACAGTTTGTTTGCAGACCTGAAACACTCACCCTCGATGCGGACACCATTGGAGCAAAACCTGACTTCTCACTAAAACCGGCCATCTGCGACACCAAGTTTCCCTTGAAGGAGAAACGAGTCAATAATTACCTCTAGAAAGAGTTTTTGTTTATGTTTTAAGCATTTTTCGGAAGATATGAGAGTTCTCACCCCGGGAGGAGAGGAATCCCCAGGGGGTCCAGGTTCTCCTGGATTTCCAGGGACACCAGGCTCACCGTCAAACCCCGGGGGTCCAGTGAATCCCTGCAAGTTTTGTTATTACATAGAGAGTAAATGTCATACTGAAGTTCAATTTTATCTCATTACATCACGGTTGTGAGTATTTACTTAACTGTCATTTCTTTTTGTTTGGTTTTGTTTTACGCTATTAGCATTAGCATTTTGCTAATGTAAAGAAATATCTGGTGCCTTTAATTAGCAATGCTTTATTAATCACTGTGTCAGAAAATTTTATTCAAATGTTTTAATACTTTTCATTCGTTTAACTAATTTACATATACGGTAGATGTAGGACATTAGCACTGCGCATGCCGCGGGCTACTTTTATACGTTTTCAAGGTCATAGAGTTTGACGAACGCTTCAGATTAAAAATAATTCTGCTTCCAGTCAGAAAATATTTTGATAATGTCACAACACTAGATAAATGATTATATTTGACAGAAATAATGTGGTGACTTTATCATAAATACAGTTCAGGAGTAAAGAGTCTAGGTGTGGAGAAGACTGTAACACATAAAACGGAATAGAAATAATTGTGGTAAACTTTGGGTTTAAATTGTACATGGCTTCTCAAAAGAGAAACATTTTTCGAAACTCACCCGTCTGCCTTTGAAGCCTCTTGGTCCTGTTCTTCCCTGCGGTCCTGGGGGGCCCTAAACAATGAGACTGGTTTAACTTACACTTTTTTTTTCTCCACTTTATGGGGGTGAAAAAAAAAACACAAAATGAGGATATAAGAGACAAGTCATCTATTCCAAATTAGTAGAGCAATATTTTGTCTGGCTATTGCAATAGAAAAATCACATCTTTTTTCAGAAAGTTTTCATCTTATATCACTTCTAACTTTGTTTTCTTTTGTCCACCCTCTGTTTCTGGGTTCGAGAGTCTAAACGCCGAGCAGAAAACACCCAGACAAGGATTTGAATGCAGGAGTTTCATGTTATCATTTTAATTACTGTGATAAAAATTTGAATGGTATTCTGCTTTATTGAGATGCACATGTTTGTAGCTTTAAGTTCATTTTATTGGCTGGAGTGCTTATGAAAAGGTCACATCTAATCATCATCTTAGCATCTGCTTCTGTCGTGTTCGTAAGAGTAGCCCCATAACTCACCTTAACATTAGAGGGCGCCAAAGCTGCCACGGCAACCAATATAAGTACTTGAAGGTTAAATATATCAAATATTTACTATTTTTTTCTTAGATTCTGTGTTAATTATTATTAAAAGAATAAAGAAATATTGCTGAGTACTGGAGAGGGAAAAAAAACAAACAAGTATGAACATTTCTGAAGACCTTTTTCTGAATTGGGAAACCTTTGGCAAAAGCAAGTTACCCACCATTGGTCCCTGGTGTCCGGGGTTTCCCACAACCTGAAGAACAGGCAGATAATTATCTCTTGATGGGAAGCTTCAAAAATGATGCGCATAACATTTGTTATGAAAATTTCATACTTACATACGGTATGTCACCTGGTTCCCCTTTCTGTCCCTGCGAAGGATGCAAAATGGCTTGTTAGGTGTGCTGTGATTTTTTTCGTCTCATAAATAAAAGTGTGTGAATAAAGCAGTAATTTACCTGGAAGCCCATAATTTCTTGAATTAAAAAAAAAGAAAGAAAAAGGAATTATCACACAGTTGATTACTACTGAGGCAATTTAATTGAGTCAGCTAATTGGAAAAGTGACCCCACCGATCCTCCTGCCGGCGCTGGCGAAGCTGTCGCACACGGGGCAGCATTCCCCCTCGGGCGTGGTGACCTTCTCGCAGTTCGCCAGCGGCTCGCACTGAATCTCGTCGCAGATGGAGACGCCGTTGTCGCAGACGCAGACGCGACAGGGTGCGGGTTTCCAGATGTCGTTGTGATGGTAGAGCTCCCCGTCGACTTTGCAGCTTTCTGATTTCTTCTCATCAGCGGCTGCAGCGCAGAGAAGAAACAAAGAAAAAGGGAAATGAAAACTGTCACTGCAATATTACCCACGGTCGATTCTTTAGTACATAGCAGTTTGAGAACGAGGGAATTCTTTTCCTGAACTTACAAGTTCTTTTACAGAGACGAAGTTGCACTTTCTGAAATTGACTGCACATTTCCAAGAGCTTTTTAGGAAGATCTGAGCACTGATGTTTCGTCAGTCACCCAAAGTCAAATCCAGCTCCGTGCCACAGATCAGAGCAGCAATTTTAAGAAAACCAGCATTTTCTTCAACGTCACAACTGTTATCTAGACTGGAGCATCATCAATCACAATTGATCACCATCCTCTTCACAAGCCACCGTCTACTTGGTACAATCACTTTTGTGTTTGGTCAAATTCTGTCAAATTACCTGTTGTTGGGTCGGTGTTGGGTGAAAACGTTGAAGCCACACTTAGGCACACAGGACAGCATTCACCACTGGGGATCACTGTGTTCTGGCAATCGTCGAGGTTCTCACACACCACATCTTCACACACGACGGTTCCCATATCGCACACGCACAGCCGACATGGCTCTGGGTTCCACATGTCTGTATTGGCGTAGATCTTCCCATTTTCTGTGCAGGTGTCTTAATTAAAACACATAAAAATGCCCCCCAAAAATTGGTTATTGATCCAATTGTTTTAGCTACACTTGGTACCACCTACTTGAAAACACAATTTAAACTAACACAAGCAGATTTTTTTCTGACGTTTTGGCAGCTACTGAGTTGGATTGGTTTTCCGATTTAAATGTCGCTCACATCAAATACATGGTCAGCAAAAATAGCCACCAAGAAAATGCAAGAGTGCAGTGAGTTTGAATTTCAAATTCAGATTGCTTGCTGCCAAAAAATCTGCAAATAAACACAGAAAAACCATGCGTATTTTGCTGCTTTATTCAAAATCTGTTTGTGCTAAAGACTCGCAAATGCAAATAAATAAATAAATCATGAGTTGTACAGAATGACATTATAACAGAGAGGCAAAAATTTCCCTGAGGAATACACCTTATTCAGTAAGTAAGTTACTTGCTCAACCCGATGTGTGGACGTTGTTACAGCACACACATGTTGAGAAGTGAGCTTATCTCGTCGAAAGTTTATGTATTCCATCTGCAACCTGAAAAGAAGCACTGTCGGAGGGAAATTCAGACCGCAGCGCAAAGATTCGGAAAACAACAGTCCACAGTGGTGTGCACAAGGCGACGCCTGAAGAGTTGATCTTCAGGCCACGACGGAGACCTAAAAGCACCACCAGCTGCGAAATACACAAACACTGCATCGCAGAAGTCGGCGTCAACAACCAGAAACAAATCTGCGGGTCACGCTTGCAGTTTACCGGTTTCTGCGTGGGGCCGCTGCTGTTTCGCAGCCGAGCACACAGGGCAGCACTCGCCCTCGGGGGTTTCTGTGGTCTGGCAATCCCCTACATCCTCACAAACCACGTCCTCACACAACACCGTCCCTTTATCACATAAACACACCCGACAGGGCTCTGGGCTCCATATCTGATCGTTGGGGTAGGTATTGCCGTCCACCGAGCAGGAATCTTTGTGAGGAAGAACAGCAACGGGCATCAGTATGGAAAGCTGTTCTCGGATGATAAAGACATAGCTTCATGCATTGCAGATTCAAGAGAAGCCCAGTTTCTTGGTTAGGTTTTGAAAGCTATACAATTTGGGCAGGTGACATTGCCTGGAAAACAAATGTGGGGTTAGCTAGTTCAGGAAATGTATGATTTGGAAAGTTCACGCTATATGGAAAACAATAAAAAAACAATTAGTGGACAAAATGGAAAGCATAAAAATTCTTCATGTTTAGGCAAATGTAGCTTAGATTAATTGAAAAAAAAATTATTCGTAGGTTCAAGGGAACAGCTTACTTTAGGCAGACAACATAAGGGTTAGCTAAATACAAAAAAAAAATGTAAACACAGAGTTTATGCTACTTAGAAAACATCTTTGATTAGGTTTATGAAAAATACTGGCTGAAGCAATTCACATTAACTGGAAAACAATAGCCAAATGATGAGTACTTAGAAAAACATGCTTGGTGTTACTTTACTAAGCTTGCTCACCAAAGTGACAAAAAGAAATCTTGGTTATATGTTGGTATACGTATTAGCCTGTCTAGCTGATACTATCTGGAAAACAAAACTCAAGTTAGCACAAAAAATTAGCTAAATTTGGGTAAATGTATAACATAGCCATCTTATGCTAGCTAAAAAAAAAAGTTGGATTTCTGTCAGTACCAAAAGTTTCATGCTAGCTTAAAAAGAAAAACACAAATTTGGGTGACTACTAAAAAACCCAAAAGTCTGTGGAAATAAAACTCAAGTTAGCAAGAAACATTTGACAGATTTTGGATAAATGTATAACTTAGCCATGTCATGCTAGCTAAAAAAAATGTTGGATTTGTGTCACTACCAAAAATCTGATGCTAAAAAAAAACACAAAAAAATATGTTGGATTTGGGTGACTACTAAAAAAAACTCAACAGTCTGTGAAAGTTTAGGTATGTTAAACCAAACCAAATGTTCAATCCTAAGCAAAAACTTGGTTTGTTAACCCTATGGGAGGTTACGTTCTAAAAAATGTCAGCAAGGATTTTATAGGACAATGTTGAAATGAGTGATACAATTTACAAAACTGTTTTATATGCAATTTTGTCTCCAGGAAATAAATGCGAAATTTAACACTCCTATTTCGGCTTTTGGTCACACACACACAAAAAAAGCCATTTTGACACATATTTACATAGATAGAATTATCCATCTTTTAATCGGATCACCCAAACATCAGTTCATTAATATTGATTACCAGTTTTATCGTCCAAGAAAGGAGCGTTTGGTTTGTTGGCTGAGCACACGGGGCAACACTCGCCCTCGGGGACCTCGGTTGTCTCGCAGTCCCTTAGCTCTTCACACACCAATTCCTCACACACCACAACTCCCGAGTCGCACACGCAGACTCGACACGGCTCTGGGGCCCATATTTGATTGTCGTAGTAGGTGGTGCCATTTTCTGTGCAGGTCTCTTTATGGGAGAAAACACCAACCGAATGAGCACTGCGGACGATGCCCTTTCAGTGCGCACAATGCATCATTGAAGGGATTTTTGGGAATGCCTTGAGAATATTCAGTTTTAACATTCCATACTTTTGTCTATGACTTCCTCAACTTTTGTAACAGTTTAGACATTTGATTCCTAATGTTTTTGCCATTAAGCTAATTATTCAACAACATAAAAAGTATTGTGTATGCTTCAAAAAGTCCTGAACAACTTGTAGCCGAATTCTGCTTGTAGGGAAATTCAATTTCCTTTTTGGCACTTGACCTAATTGAATGCATCAGATGGAGTTATTTGGACACTTCTCAAGCCAAAACATGAATAATTCAAAAGTCATCAGCACTTTTTCAATTGATAAAGAAGATTTTAAGCCACTCTGGTAACAAGTTTTATGAATGCATATGGAGGATTTATCTGAAGCAGTCAGCTTAAATGACACCCATAACTCAACAAATCCCACTGGTATTAATCATTGGCTCAGTCTTAGCTTATTAGTGACATATTCAATCTGCAGATTAATTTTAAAACACTTTCAAAACAATTACACTTAAAAGAAAATTGATTTTTTTTTACGTTTATACTATGAATTAAAATGTTAAACATGGAATGTTGTAAATAAATGCTAAAGCCACACGCTAACCCTCAAAAAACAAGCAAGACTCAATTTGCTTTTTTAACAACATGATTGCTTCTCTATGATTCTTAAAACGCATTGCTTTCTGACTGACTCTTACAATCTGATTGCATTTTTGAATACAGCGTTAGAAACAAATTTGGCTAGAACAAAATGAATGACTTTTTTTTTTTTTTTTTTGACCGTATTCATACCGCCAAACTGGAGAGGAAGACCTCGTAATGATGCATGGTGGTAACCGAAAGGGACGTGAATGTGCCTGATGATTCCCAGTAGTGAAGGGTCAGAGTCGGGTCAGTTTACCTGCTTCAGAGTTTGCTGTGTGTGTCGGTGGCGAGGTGGAGCACGTGGGGCAACACTCGCCTTTCGGAAACACCACCGACTGGCAGCCTCTGAGCTCCTCACACACCTCGTCCTCACACACTACAAGGCCGCTGTCGCACACACAGGTTCGGCACAGCGCCGGCCTCCATATCTCATTGTCGGAGTAGACCGTTCCGTTTTCCTTACAGCCGTCTGAGTCAAGCACAGCAGCAGCCGACATGTTAACATGTTCCTCTGCGGAGGTCTGATCCAGTCATGACGATGATGATGAGGACGACATGTTGGAAACTATAAACGTTACAGTACAACCAGCTGGTGGTTCAATTTAATGAATTCAAGCAAACAACTGCAAGTATGAAGTTTAGGTAATAGTTTTTTTTTCATAGTTTTGGGTTGATATTTTGAGCACACGGGGCAACACTCTGTGTGCACCGAAATGAAAGAAGAAAAGGGGCTGCAGTTTTTCCGTTTGCCCACTAGGTTGCATCAACCGTCTTTTAGGAACAACTGCAGGACTGAACTGTATATAAAAGTATAACTGGAAATCTGATTCATGTTGCTTAAAATAATGGGGAAAATAGAAAAACGTGACATAGTTTCAATTTTTCACATTATAACTCATAGCAGATTCACTTTTAAGATCTAAACCAAAAACTGGTTTTCAGTTTTGGGATATTCTGCCGTATTGGTAAATTTGAAAGAAATTCATCTATAACGTTTTCATTTTTTCACGAAAGATACCTGTACCCCTTGAAATATTTGACAGTTTGTCACATTACAACTACAAACATTAATGGTTTTTTTTTAAGTGATAAACTAAAACAAACTAATGCATGATTGTGAAATGGAGGGAAAAATGATGCACGGTTTTCAGATGTTTCACCAAATTAAATTTTAAAAGCGTGATGAGCAATTGTAGGACAATCTCTCCCACTGTTGGGTCATTTCTCCACGTTTTCTCCGCCCTTCGTTTTGAATGGTGATGGTGAAAAAGAGATGCATAATCCTGCCACTAGTCTTCAAATTGATATCTTCAAATCATTTTCTGATTAGATTGGGCATGGAACCCCAAAATATAAGTTTAAAGGGTATATATGCATTTTGAAACAACTTGCTTACTGGAATTTTAAAAGAAGACGTGAGCAGAACACAAATTAAAATGTCGTAATTTCGACATATGTGAGGCAAGTTGCTGCTTACCTGCAGAGGCCTTTAATCTAACCTGACTAGACTGCGGTTCAGCCAACAGCTTTCGGCTGGAAAGTCGTCTATAAATCTGTCTGTAGGCCACTGTGCAATTATCCCTTCAAAAGCGATCTCTGCCAACATTCGACATTTAACATGAAACATATATGCTTAGTAATTAGCATGGATTTCACCGTTAGAGTCCTCACTTCCAGCCAGTCACAGAAGGAACACAGACTTTCTTAGCTTTCTGCCGCTCGGTTCATTTCTATATTTACAACAAGACATATGCCAACACCTAGCATAGTTATGAATTACATTTCTATTATTAAGCCAAATGTGTCTTAATATCTTCGTTCTAACACTACTTACATATGCTGAGTGATTTATAGTCGTCTCACATGTCAAAAATGCAGTTTTATTACGTTTTGCTAGCAATAAAACTGGTATGCTAACGGTTAACCCGGCCGTTTGAAGGACATCGTCTGGACCCCAAACATGGCGCAACTCAGACTTTTGCTGCAGGCACTTTAAGGGTGAGGTCTGACTGACAAATGAAAATACATAACGCTGCTCCTTTAATGGGGCCACAAACAATCAGCAACTTTGAATCAAAAGCAGATTTGGCCATATAAAAACTTTAGCTACATTCTGCAGCAAGGGTTTTCAATAAACATACGGAGCATGTGCTGTTTATGTTTCAGACCATAGATTAACATTTTTTCTAAGTTCAAATAGAAAACACGCCACTCCCAAAAAGTTAGGAAACTGTTTGATTTTTGTTTTAATGAACATGGGAATCTCTTTTTTTATTATTATTTTTGTTGGATTTACGACGGTTTACATGTCCATTTGTAGCAACTCCAGCTTACAATAGAAATATCACATCAACATTATTTATATTTATATTGATGTGTGTGGGTGATTTCAGTATGTTTTTGTTATATGATATAGTTTCAGTTAGTTATAGTTTTTCCCAATTAACTACCGTTTTTATTTAGTTCTCCTAATGAAAGTGTTTTCTCAATTTCAGTTTTAGTTATTTCCTTCGTTTTAGTTGGTATTTAATATTAAATAAGCTTAAACATTTTAAAGGATTTTGTCAGGGTTGGATAACTGAGACCCGCTTTCACGATGGGCAGGAATAAAATGCCGAGCTAGGGTTATACATGAAACATGATTTATATAAAGTTGGACATCACAAAATATTTGGTTCACATGACGAATGGTGAATTCTTCAATTTAACATTTAGACTTTAAGAGGAACACACTAGGTTTCTAAGCTAAAAATCTGGAGTGTATTTCAACATTTTTTTAATCATAAGTGCACATAAACTATTCTTTGTCCTGGATAACTAACCGCCTATTACCCATAATTGGCGGTTACAGGTAATTACATACATAAAAACAGCAGGATCAAAAAAATAACAATAAAAGCAGCCCACACTGCCCACGGAAGTACTTTACTTCATAAAATTGGAACAATATTTAGGTTAGATGTGGAAAACTTTAAGACTCTTCGTGTCTTAGTATTTGTTAATTTTATTTTGTATCTTTCTCAAACACCTGGCTGGTGTAGCGAGGGAAGAAAAAAGGAGAAAAAACTATACATAGGAATGTTGCACATAAAAAAAACAAGGGTTAAATCTCGCCACCTGCTGACGCTGTGGGCTTTATGAGTGCATTTAAATCCATTCATTTTTGTGACGTCGCTAAGCACTAATTATGTGGTGAGGCCTCTCCCCGAGAAAGACGACGGCATTCAGCAGCTGTAGTTATTTCAGGGGAAACCACTGAGCCTGTATTATATGTTGGGTTTGGGTTAAAACTTGTGGTTTGACTTTATTTGGGACAGCAATGAGATACCACACCCGAAGGAAACTCCTGTGTTGAAACCTGCTTCAGACCAAAGGAAAGAGTCACAGGTTGATGTGGAGTGTATTTTTGCAGGAGAGATTATATTTATAACAGTTATGCAGCCTTTTAGGTTTTTAACCTTTGTATTTCAAAAACTTTCCAACAACACAAGTAAGCCGTTTTTCATCTCCACATAATTATAGCTTCAGCTACAGCATAAGCTTGTACTATGCCCATAGTTTATATGTCTTTTTACACATCAGTACAACTGCCCGCCCCTTATGCTCAAACTTAGGTCACAAACATCAAACCACCGTGCAAAGGACTTAAAGAGGTACTTTGATATTTACAGATTAGATCAAGTCAAGTGCAACCTAGTGGGCAAAGATATTCCCTTTTTCTTTGCCATAATGGAGTAAACATTTATGGGGGAAAAAATATATATTTTTGACATTTTCTTCTGAAAGCTACAAAACAAAGCCGTATGTAAACTCACCGCTGTAGGTAACACTGTACTGATACTTAGCAAACATATTTTCCTAAAGTATCACTCTTATCGCCGTTTTATATTCATTTAATAAATTCAAAGATCATCCTCTCATACACTGTCCTAACTATCCCCGCCAACCTCCCACCAAAGATTTCTTTCATCTTTTTTCTGTTCCCCGATGCTTAAATCCCTTCAAAACTTTTCTTAATTGCTAACATATTTTACTGTAAATTTACCAATTTATATTTATATATATATAGTATGAAAAAAATCTAGATTTTGATAACTTTTTTGACATTGTGCAAGAAATTTAGGAAAGGCAAGGACGTTTATTTGTTTGGTGCATTTTTAGCAACAGGGCAAATCCAAGTGCTTTAGATGATTAGAAGGAAAATAAAAGAGCAAACAAGCAAAACCGTTACACAGCAGAGGCAAAGTGAGCGAAGACGAGTTCACAGGTAGCAGCACTGTGGTTCTTCCACGGTCTGTATTCATATGGATGTTGTTGAACACTTTGACAAGGGCACTTTCAGTACTGTGGTGTGCACAATGTTGGGGAGGTGTTTTTTTGTGGCCCCCTAAATTATTTACACAAGCATTTCCTGGAGTTAATTTGGTACATTAGATATTGACAGGGTTTGTTTTTTGTGGGGTTTGTTTTAATCTCTTCATGATGTTTTTATGAAATGTTATTAACTATGTTTTTCAGAGTTACTGCCAGAGGAACCTGTAACCCTTTCTATAACTAGCTTAGCCTCGAACCTAAACTCAAAGCACTAGAGCGGAGGAAGCACTGTTAGCTTCCTCTGCTAACTCCAAAACATCACACCCTCTTTAAGCAACTGGTTTAGATTTAATGTCAGGCTATATAAGAACCATATTAGTTTACAGCTGAACTCTAACAATGTAGGTGTAACGTGGACACCAAAAAGGTAACGCTAATGTTAGCTAAATACCATTTCTAAACATTCTGCTCTCTGTTTGGCTAAAGATTAACATACGTAACTTTATGTAAAATTGACTTCTTTTTCCTCTTTTTTTATACAGGATGTTATAATGTTATTCCCTCAACTAAAACATACCTGGAGTATTGCTTGATTATTTCATTCTTGTTTGAGAAATTCTTTAATCTCTTGGGTGGAGCCAGCGCGGCCTTTGAGACGCAGTGCCTCCTGGGAGTTGCAGTTCTTGACCTCCCCCCCACCGTACCCCCAATCAGCTCCTTCAGACTTCCCAGCAGCAATTAGCAAGCACCAGGTGAAACTGCTGAGCTCACCGTAGGAGCTACTTCTCAGTGCAACGCTGGTAAAAATGTTGTTAAAGGGTTAAAAGAGGAGCCGTGTTGTGAGGACTTCCTGGAGGCGGAGTTTCAGAAAGAGCGGGAGATTTTAAGGAGACAGAGGACCAATTTCAAGGTATTAGATTATCAAGTCAAATTTCTATTGATTATATATATATAATTTTTTACAACAAATAAAGTTGACATAGTTGATTGTGTTATAAAATGACACTATGTGACTGGAAAATATAATATTGCCCCGAATGAGATATGTTAATATAAATTAATCAGTGAAATTCAAATGTGTTTTTTATGTGGCGATTCTTCTATGCTGAGTATGTAAGCAAAGCTAAGTATGTGGCACGTCACTACGGCCCTTAATTGAAATGCAACATGAAAAATGCACCTATTTTATGATCTGAAGAATTATTAAACCTATATTTGTTCGGAAGTAGGAAACATTTCTCTTAAAACCCTGGAGAGAAAGTGTTAAAAGTATAAACCTTACTTAGAAATCCAAACCAAGTCAGTTTGCATTTTTATGCCAGAGCAGTAAATGGTTACAAAACTGTCATTTTATATATATCGAAATTTCTTTTGTCACGGTATTCGTTCAGTGACATTAAATGCTACTAAAAGCTAAAGCAGTACCACACAAGATTCTAACCTACAAAACATCTGGTGCACATGGTCAGAAATGTTTTTGGGTTTTTTTTTCTCTTCTTCTTCGTTTTTACTTTTCCCTCGCAGCATGAACGCTTCACTGGGGGTGAAGCCGAATGGAAGCGGGAGAAGCATATTTCATATCCAGCATCTTCTCACATTGGGTGTGTCCTCGTCTGACTCTGGCCCAGAATCTGACCAAAATTAGTGGCCTGCATTTGTCCATCCCATCCTGGAAGCCACATCATTATAACTGTGGCCTCTCCAACCCTGTCATTCAGCCTCGACTCTGCACTGAAATAGACTGGCCAGCCCCGCTCCACTCTTTAGAGTTAGCTGGAGCATTGAGAGGGAAATTGCTGCTTTTATATATATATATATATATATATATATATATATATATATATATATATATATTTGGGGTGAAGTATATTAAATATAAAGTTATCTGAAGTTTGAACGATTATGTAACGTTCATAAAAAACATTTAATTTTTATCGCTTCAGCGTCAAATCATAAGAAAAATTTACTTTCTTCTTTGAACAGGTGTTCTTCCACGATACAACAAATATCATTAATTGGCTTTTAATAGTGCCATGAAGTCAAACAAAAAAAAAAAAAAACCTTTTTAATTAAAAATAAGCCACTCTGTTGGCAACTTATCTGGAGGAATAAATCCTTTTCAGACTACATTGCATTGCGTAAGAAGAAGTGGAAATCAAACATTTTCAGCAACAAAAAAAGCTCATGTTGTTGGAAACAAATTACACAAAATATCCACAAAGTAATCACGGGTAGAAAAAACATCATCTGAGTGAACATAAACATGACATTTTTGCATATAAATATGCAGAACACAACAAAAGTCCAACAAAAGAAGTTACATTTTCCATTCCTGAAATATTAGCGGTTTAGGCAGCCGTCACTCACCAGTCTTTGTTTCTTCTTGGCAGGCCACAGCAATCACCTGAGCTAAGGTGAGGGCCAAGCATACGGTAATCCTGGAGCAAACTGAGGTGCCCATGTCTGCATATCAGACATGCAGAGTCCTCAAAAACAGTTGCTGCAAAGCAGATCAGAGAGTCCAGGGAAGCCCAGCCCCGAGCTATAACATCCAGGCTGGAACGAAAGAAAGAAAAAACAAAAAAAACAAAATTCAAATGTCCCAGAGCGCAACTGGCTCCTGGATGTGCGATTACAGCTCACTGCAACAAGCTCCTGCTTCTGCTCCCCCCCTCACCCAGACCTCCTCGCCACTCTCTCTCAACCTTCGACCCTCCCACTCGTCTGCTTTCTCATCATTTCTACTTTTAGTCGAAGGCCACCCTCCTCTTCAGGCTCGCGAATGGCATGAAAGGTGGCACTGATTAAAGGCTGCATGAAATCGGCTCTAATTGAGAGGAGGAGGGGCGACGGGTGGCTTTGGAAAGGAGAATACCTCTAATCTGCATTCAAGGACCTTTAAAGGATATTGCTGCTTTTATGTGCAGAAGCCACCTTATGATTTGGCAATACATCATTCTAATAGAAATGTCCAAAACGGACCCAAATGCTCGCAGGTGTTGGACTTTGTGCTTGTTTCAGCTATTTTGGCTTCACTGCGTGACTGTAGGTTTTAGTTGCTTGCAGTGTCACTGGTTCAAATGGAGACAAACATTTAAAGGACATTACCAGATAACTGGGCTCATTAATATGTCAGTACTGTTCAATCACATCAGGTAGGTCTGTGATTAAAGTCTATATATGCCATTTTCTGCAGGTTTGGAGCTAGTTTATGTCCTTTACAGGAGTTATAAACTCTTTTTCTGTGGGTACTCTAGTTTCTGCGTTGGGAAGTACCTTTGGAAAAAACAGATTTTTGGGATATTCTTTTTTACCCTTATCGTTCTCCCAGATTGAGTACATTAGACGGTCCACAGTATTTCTGGTTTCTCTGCTTTACTTTCCCTCTTTTGATTGTCATGATAATGTAGACTGGACCTCAAATACTGTGGGAACACCTTCCTGGATTCCTGTGGTTTTCTTTCCTATTCAAGTACCTTCAATAAGGCCTCCTGTTATTACTTCCTGTTTTCCTTCTGGTCTTTCTCCTCCTCTAGAGTAATTTTTGACTTCTCTATCAACTTCGTTCCACCCTACGCCACGTTCCTTCCTTCCAGTTTCATTTTTTGTTCTAAAGTACCAAGATAAAGCCAATAAGTCCCTTCTTTCCAGTATCAAAACATGTCAAGAATACCTGAGAAACGCCCACAATCTCTCTGGGTTCTCCAGGTTCACTGCCTTTCTCACCACTCTACGTTTCTGTGTGGCATACTCTGATATCTTCCTTATTTCTTCCCTGCGTTCAGAGAAGTCTGAGTTCTCTCACAATTCCCCTGGATACTTTGGTTTCTGCCTTCCTTCCGGTTTCCGCTCATATCTGTAGTACCTGGAGAAACTGGACTCTATCCCCACGTACTCTGATTTATCGTCCATCTTCCTACTAAATACTGGTCCTGCCTAAGAAACCCTACAAGAGTACTGGGAGAAAGTCCAGAATTTCTCCAGACTCTATAGTTTCCTCCCGACCTACCACCCCGTTTCCTGTCTAGAACACCTGCAGAAACCCAATACTTACACCGAGTACTCTGGTTTCCCGACATATTTCACAAACACAAGGAACGGTTTTCTGATGAGTTGCAAAAGAGGCTATAGCTTTATTATTACCATGGAAACTTCTAATAAAAACCATAAAACAGAAGGCATCCGGTTCCTTTTTTTGATCCCATACAAAAGTTGCCGTTTTGTGTTTGGCGCCTAAATAGTTGACACTGCTGTTGTAATATGCCTATGAACTTGTAGGGATTCATCTTACTGACCTACATCTGTACACTCCATCTTGAGTGGTTTACAGTGTGTTTGCAGCATCCATCTGATGGGTTTTCCAGGTCAAAGCTCTGCCAAGTCTGTACATCAACCAGGCTGTCAGAGATGTTCCAGAGAAACGAAGCAAACCCAGGAGACGTCAACATCACGATTCCTTCGACTAACGATATTGTACTCTTTCTGGGGGGAGTTTGAGCTTCAAAAGAGTGGGGAGACTGCTTCAAGTGTAACATTTGTCTTAATAGTGGAGGTAAAAGTAGCTTGTTTCCTCTACAGAACAAGACAGGAAGTCTTTCAAGCGCTCCGAAGACAGGTTGATTTCTCATTACTGAAGAGGGGGAACCACCGCGGGACCGGAAAACAACATAAGACAAAAGCTCAACCCTTTGCACATCCGTGATGTTTAGATTTGAACTAAACGCAGCATGGAAACTTTCAAATCTGAGGTCATGAGGGCAAACCTCGATACAACCCGTCTCCCTGATATCCCAGCTACTTCACAGCTTCATCCAATAACTGTACAAGCATCTTCGATGTGTCATTTCCCATTTGCTGAAGTCAAAATTCATCAAATTCTTCAAGCCTGGCATGCTGTGGTGGCGCAGGGGATTAGCACGCCCCATGTTTGGAGGCCTTAGTCCTCGACGCGGATGTCGCGGGTTCGACTCCCGGTCCCGACGACCTTTACCGCATGTCTTCCTCACCCTCCTTCCTGTCTGCCTACTGTAGAAAAAATACAAGCCACTAGCGCCGCAAAAACTCTTCAGAGAAAAAAATTAAAAAAAAAAAATTTTCTTCAAGCCTAAGCTAAGTTTAGCACAACAAAGCAATAGATAGTGATGATTCAAACTGTAATTAGTTTTTATTTCTTAAAATATACTTTTTAACGACTTGCAAGATGTATTTTAACCAAAAGGAGAACATTTTGTATACATGGCAAGCTAATTCTGGCCTCAGTTCCTGTGGTAGGACAACGTGAAGACTTTAAACATACAGGGAGTTATTTCTGGACATGAGACTACATGGCAGCATAACCTCAAGAGCAAAGACTGGCCACTAACTGAGAGTTTCAAACAGTGAACTTCAGCTAAGCAACGGTGCCAACTACCCAGAACAAAAAAACCCCCCAAAAAAACACAGGATTTTAAGGAATCTTAAGAAAAGTTTGCATGGAGGAAAAGCGTGACGTTTGATGGAAGCGTTTTTCTAGTCTGGATAAGAGTGGAAAAAGAAAGTAAAGTATGGAAATACAATGAATGTAACCTTTCTTCCAAATATCCTGTTTAGTCCCCTCTTATTTATTTTAGTCAGATTATGTTTATTAGTAAACCCTTCTGCTTATTGTTCCACTGGAATATTTCAAACACTCAAGTTGTGTTTGTGTCAAAGTCGATAGTTTGAGTTACATTTGATGCTGTATTCTGTTAAACCTTTACTAGAGAAATATGGTGCCTGTCTTAAATGGAAGCCTGTCTTAAAAAAATATAAAATAAATCAAATAAAACTAATCTGTTTTCTGTAGCTGCAGAGCAAAAGGGATCCATCAGGGTGATACGTACCTCCTCCCATATTATCTTACACATCACATGCATTAATTATAATTTCACGAGTCTGAAAGAACACACCCGGATTAGCCACCCGTAGTCAGAGAGTGTTGTGGACCAGCTGATAGAACGTACCAGTGCCATCGTTTTTTGTTTGTGTCTGAATGCTTTTGGGATATTTAAAATGTTTGCTGCGGCCACTAAAAACTTTGTGAAGCAGGTCGGGGACACAGGGAGGCTGATCCCCGTTCCGAGCCTAAGCGAGGCCGACCGCTACCAGCCCCTCAGCCTGGTCACCAGGAAGAGGAAGAGGCATTTCTGGAAGAAGAACAAGTACGCCTCGACGCCGTTCTCGCTGAAAGACATCCTTGTTGGGGAAAAAGAGATCACAGCAGGTGAAGTGCACCGTTTGGTCCAGTGTTGGGTTATTTTAAGGGTTGCCGTGTGTTTAAAACACACATAATTAATATTGGTCAAATTTCTGTTTTCAAGTTCCTTTAAGTCAGAAAAAAAATCGAATCTTAATCAACCGGGAAACTATTAAAGTTAAATATTTTCCAAATGTACATTAGTTTGTGCCTTCTCTTTATGGGGACTTTCAATCTGTTAACTTATGTATTGTGTTTTGTAAAACATATGGACATTTCTAAAACATATTGAAAACATATGAAGGCATGTTTGAAATGAAAACTGAAGACAAAAAAATTTTTTTTCTGCAAACGACCACCTAAAAGCCAGCTTAATAGTCATTAGAGTGCATTTAACAAAGAGACCTTAAAGGGGCATTATTGTGTAAAATTTTATATTTTGAGCTTTACATCATGTCATAAGGGTATTCCCTCATCATAAACATACTTGGAGTGTTGCCTTGATTATTTCATGCTGAGAAATCCTTTAATTTTCCATGGCAACCATTCAAGCTGCGCAAAACACCTGATTAGCTCCTTCAAACTAGCCAGCAGCAATTAGCAACTGCAGTGGAACTGCGTGTCTGTTGAGCTCAATATACGAGTTACTCAGAGCAACGCTGCTAAAAAATATTATTAAAGGGTTAATAAGGCCTGAAGGTGAAGTTTCAGAAAGAGTTAGAGGTTTTAAAGAGACAGAGACCCAATCTCATGGAGTTAAATATGAAAGTCAATTTTCTTTTAAGCCATATTTTATATGCGCAGCATTTTTATTACAACTGAAGGCAACTTAGTTACTTGATTGTGCTGTAACATGGCACCATGTGGATGGAGAGAAAGCCTATAACCACATTTGTCAAATCTGGTTTATATGTTGGCTTTATTATTACAATATGCATTAATACACAAGATTGTTTGACATAACTCTGTAACTATAAATTCACAATTTGGTGCAATCCCAGTATGTTGTTTTTTGTTGTTTTCAGGAGTATCGTCTTATCAACTCTTAAACTACGAGGACAAATCTGACGTAGCTCTCAGCGGTCGCCTAGGTAACCACATAATTAACGACGTGGGGTTCAACGTCAGCGGGTCAGACTCGGTGGCCGTCAAAGCCTCTTTCGGCATTGTGACCAAACACGAACTGGAGGTCCCCACTTTACTCCGCGAACTCAACTCTAGGTACCTTAGAGAAAAACAAAAATATATTTCAAAACCTCTTTTCTCTTTATAATTTCTTCCTTATCTGCTTAAAGGAGATTTCATTTTCTGAATATGAAATTTTGGTTTGATGTTTTTTTTTCCTGATATTCATAGAAACTTCATGTCTGACCTTGTATCTCCTTTTGGTGACTGGAATTTGAGAAGAGGGTTTCCCTGTAAACATGAATTAATTATGCTATTTTACACTGGCTCTCACAAAGGGGGTTACATTTAGGAGTAGAACACTTGCCAGAAAAGTAGGTCTCACATGTTCCTTTCTTTCCAGGAAGGTTGACCTGGATCACTGCCTGGTTCGTCAGTCGAGGGAGAGTGGACGGACTGCTCTATGTGTGGTTGTAGAGAGCATCCGGACAACGCGTCAATGCTCTCTAACCGTCCACGCTGGCATGAGAGGGACTACCATGAGGGTAATCATTTTTAATATATGAAATTTCATTGAAACACTATATATTTCAATATTTTTTTTTAAGCAGAGATAACTCTGCGTTCTATTCTTCTGCAGTTCCAGATTGACGACGGCAGAAACCCCAAAGGTCGAGATAAAGCCATTGTCATTCCGGCTCACACCACCATTGCCTTCAGTATCTGTGAGCTGTTCGTCCGTCTGGACGGTCGGCTTGGTAGGAGTACACCTTGTGTCATGTCTCCTCTCGAAACAAAAAAAATGCACCACATTAACACAACTTGTGAAATTTACCATTCATTTGAATTCTACTTTCAACATGAAAGACCAATTGATCAATTAATTTATGATTAAAACTTGAAGGTGCTTGGGATTGGCAACTTCATGTTCTGCATGTTTTGTCTTGAATTAAAGGCATTTGATCAGGATTTTATTCAAAATATGAGTGGGGCTTCAACAGTGAAATAAAAATATTTAAGTATTTCTCACATTAACGATTAGAGTCCTTCATTTTCCCAACTGATATGTGTTTGTGGACCTCATAATGAATTTATTCAAGACAGATAGTTATTAACTGGGTCTGTTGTCTGTGGACAATCCCACTCAGGATCCATTTTCAATGGTCAGTTCCAATCAGGGCTTGTTCTTCAGCCCATTTTGCCATTGAATATGTAAAATCTGTTTGAATAAGAATTTTGTAAATTCTTTTGAAGGATATTAAGAGGCACAACACATATAAAATGCACCTATTTTACCAAATTTGTTGCATCAAACATCTTGGTGTTCGATGAGGCACCACCCTATTGGATAATTCCATCTTGGGACAATTTCAATTAAATATTCTACCCTTAAAGGGCTCATGAGCAAGTTTGAATATTGTGTAATATCCATAAGAAACAGTATGTATATGTACTAAATTATCTCCAAACTGGAAATGAGAGTTTGCTCTGGAAGTGCATTAGTGCAAGTCTTGAAAACTGTAGTGACAGTTAAATTAAAAAGTTAATTATTATCGCCTTCCTTTCCAGATATTTGTGTTGCTCCAGAGTCTCAGGGGGGCTTTGAGAAGGAACAAATCAGGGAGCAATTGGGCGGCTTCATTGGGCATTTCTCAATGGGACGCCTACGCCGCTTCCTGTCTGGAATTATCTATGGGAACCCCTTCCGAGCAGGTATGATTACATGGTTTATCCACATGAATTTTTGCAACACTTTCAATTTTTGTCTCACAATCAACTCCTGTTCGAAGACGACAGGACATTCGAAGAGCTCACCCAGTCCGACACCTACGTGGATGACATGGTGACTGACTACTACGAGAAAGCTGCCAGCATGACGGACGTATCTACGGCCTACCTGAGGGAAAGCGCTCACACACGAGTCAATCTTTTGAAACACAACATCCCAAAGGGACCATGCGCACTGTGCGGTATGGGAAGTCAACGGCGGGAAACGGTCTACGGGTGTCTGGAATGCTCCACTGGGGGCCAGAAGTATGTCCGACTGCATGTGGTGCCCTGTTTCGATCTTTGGCACAAAACCCTAAGGTGAAAAGGGAAAACTATTGAACTGTGACCAACATCTTTGACACATGTTGCCATTGCCTCAGAAGAAACCAACTATCCCCTTGTGACTTGGCCGATGTATCATTTTCAGTTTATCTTTGGCAATATCCCATTTCCACACGTGTGGCGCCCGTGTATTGTGGCTGCCACCAGATTAAATATTCAGCAAGTGGTGGTGTAAAGGCTAGCAAGGAAACAATGAGAGACCGATTGGGTTCAGTTCCAACTGTGACGTTGGTTTTAGGTTTTTGTTCTCTGTCTCACCAAGCTATAACTTTATTTCCATAAGCATATTCTTGTGAAATAATTGCAATGAATCTTTGATATGCTCAAGTATATTTTAAACTTAACCCTTTCATGCATAAATTATGATCCTTTGTGTCAGAATTTTTTTTCCATTTTTAAAATTTTTTTTCTTAAGGCATAAAAAAGGTAGGAAAATTTTTTTGGAAAAAAAAAAAAAAAAAAAAAAAAAAAAAATATATATATATATATATATATATATATATATATATATTTTATGTGATCAATTGTAATTTTGTCCAAATACAAAGTTGTTATTTGAAAAATACATCAGTAGTATTGTTCCTTAGGGTTATCTGATGTCACAATATTTTTTTTACTTGCAAGAGTCGTCTACAGTAGAAGGAGGGACCAGGTCTGTTCTCATGCTTTTTTGTCTGTCGGCCATATTGTATTTAACAAAAATAATTTCTTGCATTTGCAGCTGATGGCCAGTAGTTGATGGTATATTTTATGATGCATTAGTGTCCACTTCAGTGGTCTGTGTGCATTTATAACATAAAAATCCACAGGAAGCACAAGAAAATGGCTTTTAGATAGCTGTCCACTGTAGTGACCACTATGCATGAAAGGGTTAAGGTTTGGATGTTAATTCTGATAGGACCCACATCAAACTGTAAATCTGTTTTCTCTCCAAAAACATTGTTTTGCTGCTGTGAATTTTATGAATGTGAACTTGTGAAATTTACGCACTCACCTCTTGTGACGCTATAAGAGAACAAGGTGACACTTGTTGGGAGCCTTGCGTTTTCTGTTGCTATATGTAATGGTGTTTGGTTTTTGTCCTGTTGGAAGGTAAAGGTTTGCCTTGGTTTCAAGTCTTTGCAGCTCCTAAAATCTTCCCATCAACTCCGACCAGCTTTACTGTCCCAGCTGAAGAAGAGCATCCCGATGCGGCCGCCGTTGTATTTCTAACGATTCTCTTTCATTAAATATTTGTTTTTGTATTGAGATGAAATTACACACTGGTTGACTGTTTTGATAATTTAGCTGACTTCTGAAGGGGGTTACTCTTATTTAGTCTCTATCAGAGCAAACGGATGTGAATACAAAAACCTGCCACCCTTTTTACAAATTTTTAAAATATAAAAATACATTAAAAACCATGTGTTATTTTCTGTTTAGTGTATTTTGTCGCCGTTCCTCTCTGTCGACAGTGGAGGGCGCTGTTGGATTTTAGCTCCGTCCGAACCGGATGTGTCGTGTGTCAACAAAGAGGACCCACGTGTAGAGGAAGGAGAAGCATGTGTCGTGATATGTTAATAATAAAATTAAAGGGGGTGAATAATACATTTAAGTGAAGATAAATGCATGAGAGTTGAGGATTATTCATTAAGATGAAGTTCGCCTACAGGGTAAGTCCCTCGCGCTGGTCTGTGACGTAGTTTGAGATTTTTAAAGAACGTGGCAACAAAACCGCATTAAAACAAAGTCACATTTAAGACAATTTGTTCAAAATTTGTGCGTTTAATGTATGTTGGGTAGACTATATATATATATAATATTGTTTGGTCGATTTTATGAATAAAAACAAACTAAAACTTGTCTTGTTTTGAGAAAAGACTATATCTAGATACGTTGACAGGTTATGTTTTTCTACTGAAGTTGTACCAGACCGCTCGTCTCTGCACACTCACACGTCTCCTCTCTGTAGTTTTCCAACTTGCTTGGAGCAGTCTATCGTCAGGGGAATTTAAGTTTCTCCAAAGACGGGAACGCTGTGATCAGTCCCGTTGGAAACAGAGTCTCAGTCTTCGACCTGAAAAAGTAAGTCTCGGAGGAATAATCCAGCAGAGATGGGCGCAACAATTCACATTTCATACAATGTGTGTGTTGTAGTCTCCATATTTACCATCTGACCTCTGTGTGTTTTAAAATCCACTGTGAACGTTCATATTTATACTGGTCAAAACACACTGATGTTAATGCCGATTCCTTGAAAATGGCACTGAACTGACTGAAAATTTGACATTTGAATTGGGAAAACTGGAACTTTGGCTTTAAAACTATTAAGAAAGCTGTTATTATTAGCTCACAATTTTGACAATATATGCTATTCATTTGGAACCAAAAAACCTGATGTATTTCTGTAAGATATTAATATGTATATGTCTTTTTAAAATGTTTTGTTTTTCAGTAATACATCCGAGACGTTACCTATTTCAACAACCAAAAATATAACATGTGTGGGTGTGTCTCCTGATGGCAGTTTGGCCGTAGTGGTCGATGAAGGTAAAGACTTTCATTTGTCTTGATTTGTGTGATCGTTTTAGTAACAGATGTAACCAGTGGAAACATTCCTGGTTTTTGGAGTTGGTGGAAAGTCATTTTTAAATGTTTTCACTTTGTGATATGTATCCAGTTGCAATTGGGGAAAGAAACAAGCAAAAAGTAACGACGTAAGAAAATGTGATCAGAATGTACTCCAGCTACAGAGGTAGCTCTGGATAACCTGAGCCAGTCTATTTATAGTAGGATTATCAATTGAAGTCACGCTGCATCCACACCTATTGCACCGCGTATGTCACCAGCAGAAAGAAAGCAAGAATTTGTAATTAATGATTTTGTAGTTATTATTAAACTATTATTAAACAATAAAATTCCTTTTTTTTTTTAAATAAAAATTTACAGTTTTAGGTTAACCGTATTCTGGCGCCCTTGCTCACCAAGCACCCCATCTCTCTGGGGCATTTATTTCCTCATCATTTATGTACTCACCTACATGTAACAACTTTGGTTAATTGAGATGTATCTCATTCACAAATATTAGCTAGCATAACTTTTCTCTTCACGCTGTGATGAGAGAAGTTATGCTAGCTGACAGCATGCTAGCTGATGTTAAAACGGGAGATCGTCCCATTCTACTGGTATAGCCTTTAGGAACCAGCAGCTCCTTTGCATCTTTTTAGCTAAACGTCGAAAGAGTTGGGGGAAAAAGATGGGCCGTACACCTTGCATTTTAACAACAATGGGTTCGCTTTCTGGATCTGCTGTAAGTTTTTGTTTGACGCCAAACAGACGGTGCTGCGCTGCTGGTCAGTCTCATCACACGAGCTGTCCTTCATCACTTCCACTTCCACAAGCCTGTCAGCAGCATCCGCTTCTCACCAGACGGCAGGTTAGGATCTTTTCACATCTAATCAGATGATTCTTTCCTAACCTTCACAGTATTTTAAAAGTTAATCTGCTCTGGCTTCTCAGAAAGTTTGTCGTGACAAAGGAGAACGTGGCGCTGCTCTACCACGCCCCTGGGAAGCAGCGAGAGTTTAACGCCTTTGTTTTGGACAAGAGCTACTACGGCCCGTATGACGAAACCACGTGCATCGACTGGACCGACGACTCCAAGTGAGTGCGAGAGTGTGGGAGAGAGAGAAAGATAACTTTGTGAACAGAAGTCATGGTTGGGACGTTTTCCTTCAGGTGCTTCGTGGTGGGAAGCAAAGACATGTCCACATGGGTGTTCGGAGCGGAGCGCTGGGCTAACCTCATCTACTACTCCCTGGGTGGACACAAGGACATCATCGTGGGTTGTTTCTTTGAGAAGGACAGCTTGGATGTACGTTTCCTTCCTTTTTAAAAAAAAAGTTTGCCAACACAGATTTCTGGTAACACGTCCGCGATTTGTGTTTTGCTCAGCTTTACACGGTGAGCCAGGATGGGGCGCTGTGCGTCTGGGAGAGCGACACTCAGCTGGACGGCCTCGTTCTGAAAAAAAGCTCCGCCAACCCCGGGCCACAGAGACAAGAGGGGGACGAGGAGGAAGAGGACGAGGACAGGGTGGAGGGAGAGGAAGCAGAAGTGATTCGGGGGAAAACTGAACCCCCGAAAGACAAGAAAGAGGTCAAAAATGTTCGATACAAACACAGGAGCAAGTAAGTCCTCTTTTTTGTCAAATAGATATTTGGTTTCTGTTGTTGAAGACAGACCATGTTACACCATTAGAATGTAGAGATGCACCAATCTGATATTAATATCTATCGATACCAATACTGTTTGTCTGTATCGGTATCGGACGATGCTAAACCTCAGATATTGGTATCAGTATCGGAAGTGAAAAAAGTGTATCGGTTCAGCCCCATCATTATGATTTACATTACATTTTATCCCATTAAAATGTGTGAACCGTGTATACTAAAACAGAAGGTATATCTAAATAGACCTGACGTAACAACTCCTTCAACTCCTTTTTCTTCAGAAACTGACCACTTTGCTTTTTGCATTTTCAGACACTTCTTCAACAAGGAGGGAGAGTTCAACAACCTGACCGCCGCTGCCTACCATAAACCCACCCACATCCTGGTGACGGGGTTTGCATCTGGGATATTTCACCTGCACGAACTCCCGGAGTTTAACCTGATACACTCGCTAAGGTGGTTACTGTGATTGTATGGCACCTTAATAGGAATAGGAAACACTTTGAGATTTTCTTGCTGATTTCTGTCCCTCTTGCAGCATTTCAGACCAAAGAATCGCCTCGGTGGCTGTAAACAGCTCCGGAGACTGGATTGCTTTCGGATGTTCTCGTCAGTTAAACTTCCTGTTTCTATGTAAGTAGTTTTTATGGCTGCGAAGGTGTAAAACATAACCATGGTTTCAGGGATGGGTCAGCTGCTGGTGTGGGAGTGGCAGAGCGAATCCTACGTCTTCAAGCAGCAGGGTCACTTCAACAACATGGCCTCGCTGGCTTACTCTCCAGACGGGCAGTACATCGTGACAGGAGGGGATGATGGGAAAGTGAGTCCGGAGGAAGTCTAGAGTGCAAATTTGTCCGCTAAAAATCTCAGTCAAACTTGCTAATTGGACGTTCATGGGTTACTTCTTCAGGTTAAAGTGTGGAACACCAACAGCGGGCTCTGCTTCGTCACCTTCACCGAGCACACCAGCAGCGTCACCAACGTCACCTTCACCTCCAGCGGCTTCGTCATCGTCAGCGCTTCTCTGGACGGCACCGTCCGGGCGTACGACCTGCACAGGTGGGCTCCTCGCTCCGGGGCTCCGCTTAGGGGAAGCAAACGAGAAAAAGGACTCGAGGACGGCGGGCTTTGTGTTTTACAGGTACCGAAACTTCAGGACGTTCACGTCTCCTCGGCCCGCGCAGTTCTCATCGCTGGCCGTAGATGTCAGCGGAGAGCTGGTGAGCGCAGGAGCTCAGGATTCCTTCGAGATCTTTCTCTGGTCCATGCAGACGGGCAGACTGCTGGAGGTAGGGACAAGTCTGTGCAGCTTCTCTTGTAGTGTTTCCAGACTGGTTAAAGGTGAGATTCCCTGTCTTTGGATGACCAGGTCCTCGGAGGACACGAGGGTCCAGTTAGCTCCCTGTGTTTTAGTCCTGTTCAGTCCATCCTGGCCAGCGCGTCCTGGGACCGAACCATCCGCCTGTGGGACATGTTGGACAGCTGGCAGGTCAAAGAAACACTCCTCCTCACATCCGACGGTACGTTCCCAGAAAATGGAGAAATCTGGGAAGGGCACCCGGTTGAAAACAATGAAAAAAATGTATTGGAGATAAATTAGAATGATAGAACATTTATAGCCTTATTACAGAAGTAGAAAGTAGAAGGTTTTAAATAAAACATAGAGAATCATCAAATGTTGAGGGAAAAATGACGGAATATCATGTTACAGACAAAATGCGTGTTATTCTTCTCATATGTTTTCCAAAAATGGAAAATATACTGGAATTACTCCCAACAGATTTAAGGGGTTTATTTTATAATCAATCACATTTCTATGTTACGTTCTAGAATTGCCGAACATCGAGGAAAAATTAGAAAATCACGCAATGTCAAGGAATTTGTGGGATAAGTCTGTGTTTAATTAAAAAATATAATATCCTGTTTTGAAATTGGTTTTGCAGTTTGAAAACGGAAATGATGTAATCACCCCCTGTTTTAGGAGAAATTGTAGAATTATGTAGCATTAAGGAAACCAAAGGAATCATTTTATTTGGCCAAATTACCATACATGCAGAAATTATGTTTGTGTAGAAGGAAATCTTGAGGGAAGAACATTTGAATATGTTTTAGATGGAATCTTCAGCTATTCAAAAACTGCTATGAGAGAAAAAAAGATGCAACTTTCAAGCTAAATAATTCTGCGATCACCTAAAGTTGAGGGGAAAAAAATGGAATCAGGCGATTCTACAGATTGTAACCACATAAAATAGGGGTAAAGATGAAGTAGTCAGGTTTTTTTTTCTTTTCCTCTAAATTGTTTTTACTTTTCTGTCTTAAACCACATGCTGATGTGAATTGTTGATTTTCCTTAGGTTATGTAACCTGGCTGTGTTTTTGTGGCCTTTTCTCGTCAGGTCTGTGTGTGACGTATCGCCCTGACGGTCAGGAATTGGCCGTGGCCACTCTGAATGGAGAAATCTCTTTCTGGAACCCCCAAACCGCCGCGCAGACCGGATCCATAACCGGGCGCCACGATCTGGAGACGGGCCGCAAGGAGACGGATAAAATCACAGCCAAGCAGTCTGCCAAAGGAAAGTGAGTTAAAATGTCAAATAAAACTAGCTGCATGTCTGTTTATGTAGGGTTTGTTTGGGTTTTTTAACTCTGGTTGCTTGTGGTTCAGGTCTTTCACGGCGCTGTGTTACTCTGCCGACGGGGAATCTATTCTGGCAGGAGGCCACTCAAAGTTTGTCTGCATCTACAACGTCAAGGAGCAGATGCTCTTGAAGAAGTTTGAGATCTCCTGCAACCTGTCCTTTGATGCCATGGAGGTAAAACGAAGCATTCATTCACAGCTGCACAGAGCGGAGGCCTTATGCATGATTGCGACTGTTCGCTTCACCTCCAGGAGTTCCTGGACAGACGGAAGATGACGGAGTTCGGCAGCCTGGCTCTGGTGGACGAAGGTGCCGGAGACGGAGACGGGGTTGATATTAGCCTGCCTGGAGTCCGGAGAGGTACCGGTCCAGTCCAAACATTCAGGATTTTTATATCTGTACACCCAGATGTTGTCTAGACTGTCTGCTGAAAATGAATCTTTTTCAACCAGTATGCATTTCATCCATCCTCCCTCCCTGAAAACCTGAACCCTGTAACAAACTACCTGAAAACCTGAGCTTTTGAACAACTCCTCCCTGAAAATCTGAATTCTGCATTAAACTCTGTGAAAACTTGAGGTTTGGAACAAATTCTGTGAGACCCAGAGCTCTGGAACAAATTCCATGAATACATGAACTCTGGAACGAACTGTCTGCTCCTATAAGTCAGGACTGAAAACATTTCTGCGGCTGCAACATAAAGGTGTATCAGGTCATTTTATCACACCTATGTGTTTTTAAATGACCCATTTTGATATCTTTCCGTTTCTGTTTACCCTGATTTTAACTTTTGAATAAGTGGGTGAATTTTGTGTGCTCTGAAAGGCGACATGAGTTCCCGTCACTTCAAGCCGGAGATTCGAGTCAGCTCTCTGCGGTTTTCTCCAACCGGGCGCAGCTGGGCGGCCACCACCACCGAGGGCCTCCTGGTCTACTCCCTGGACGGATCCCTGGTCTTTGACCCGTACGACCTCGACCTGGATGTGACGCCGGCCAGCATTCGCAAGCAGCTCCGACTCCAGGATTGGGCGTCGGCCATCGTCCTGGCGTTCAGGCTCAACGAAACCGCGCTCAAGCAGGAAGTGCTGGAAGCGGTGCCGCACGAGCAGAGTAGGTGTGAAGCTGACGTTTGTCGGGTTCGCAGCCTGGAGATGTTTTTGAATCGTATACCTCCATGGTTACGTTTGTGTTCCAGTCCCGGTGGTTTGTGGATCTCTACCCGACGTTTACGTGGAGAAGCTGCTGGGCTTTGTGGCTACCTGCTTGGAGAAGTCGAGCCACCTGCAGTTCTACATGACCTGGGCCCAGAACCTGCTCATGCTGCACGGCCAGAAACTTAAGAACAGGTAACAACAGATTCCCCGACTCATTCCACTCATTCTCACACTTTCCACCGGTGATAACGCTGGGATTTCAACGGTTTTCAGGTCTGCATCCATCCTCCCAACACTGCAGTCACTGCAGAAGAGCATCCAGAGACACTCTGACAGTCTGTCCAAGCTGTAAGTCTCCGGATTTTTCTCGTATTTCCGTTCCTACTGAAATCAAATCGAATTGTTCAAAGTATTTTCTCCTCACAGGTGTGACTTCAACATGTACAACATCCGCTACGCTGCAGCGCTCTCAAAGCAGAAGGGCATAAAGAGGCCTATGAAGGAAGAAGAGGAGCCTGATGAAATGACGTCTGAGGAGATGAGCGAGGCTTCTTTAGAGGAGTCAGACATGATGCTGTAGTAATATTGACATTTCATGTTAAAAGATGATTTTTCTAACAAATAAATAAATAAAATGAAAGAAATTGTCTGATCGTCTCTGTGGCTTTTGATCTTTTTTTAATCCAATTGGATAAATTTTTTACCCAGGTTCTGATATTATTTATTCACAAAACGTATTTACTACTATGAAGGAGAATTATTGCCAAGCTAAGGAAATAAAAATGATAAAATTACAAGAATAAAGTAGCAAAATTATGAGAATAAAGTCGTTTGAAAATAAAGTAGAAATGATACAAGAATAAAATCGTAGCATTAAGAAACTAGCCATTTATTCTCATAATATGACTTTATTCTCATAACTATTCTCGTATTATTACGACTTTATTCTCGTAATATTACAACAGTAATACACTTTATTCTCCTAAAATGTTTCTCTTCTCATTACAACCTTATTCTCTTAATATGACTTTACTCTTATTGTATTTTTTTCCTTATTGTGGCCTTAATGCTCCGTCGTAAACAACAGAATTCAAGCTGACTGTTTTTTTAATTTCTTAAACAATGTACGAGTCGGTGAAAAATTAAGCAAACCACGGGACAGTGTTTCCCACTCCTTGCCGACTGGTGGCGGCAGAGCCACCGACACTAAAACAGGTAGGAAACGAAGAAGAAGAAGCTCGAAGCTGTAATGAGAGAAAACAAGAGCATGACTGAGTCCCCATCTCAAGCGGGAAAAGAAATGCCGGCGAAAAAACAGAAACTGAGCAGTGATGAGAACAGTAACCCTGACATGTCAGGAGACGAGAACGTAAGCGCTGAAATCATATATGTTCGTCTATATGAATGTACTCGGTTATAAAGGTTGTTTTTGGCGGGTTGGCTCCGTACGAACAGGCGACCGGAAAGCTAAAGATGTTAGCTTGGAGCATCTTTGTCCACTTGCAGCTGAACTGGTCGTGTTTTCCGCAACACAGGCAGCTGAGCGTGCAGAGTCAGCTTTGTTAGAACATTAATAGGGTTCCCACACAGTCGGTAACAGTATAGGGTTTGATTTTAGTGTTTACACGGACTGGATGCGTAGAGGGGAAAAAATGTAGCAGCTCCTTTCTGCATGCTGTTACTCAGTCATGATAGAGTAATTCGCTCTTCAAGTTGGTTCATTTACAAAGTCTGCTCGGTGGTGCTTTGGTGTGTATTTCGTCTCTTTTGTGGTATTTTTTCCTTATTTCTTTTTTCTGTTTGCTCTCTTTTATCCTTCCTTATTTGCTTCCATCCTTCTTTGATTTCTTTTCCTTCCCCCTGTTTCATCCCTCTTACAGCTGCCCTCTCCATCTCTTTTAATTTCATTTTTCCAATCCTTCATCTTCCCAACTTATTCCTGTTTGCTTCCATTTGTTCCTCCTTCTGTTTTTTCCAGGTTTTATGTAAAAAAAAAAAGAAAAAAAAAGACTTCAATAGAAGTATCTGGCACACATTCATGGTAAACTTATGTATTTAATGGTGTACAAAAGAAAACAACTAAGAAATTTGATAACATGGATCTGGAGAAGCATATAAAATTAAACAGATATTGTCTCCCCCCCCACCCAGGACGACGCGGTCAGCGTTGAAAGCGGGACCAACACGGAGCGTCCAGACACTCCCACTAACACAGCCAACGCTCCGGGCAGGAAGAGCTGGGGGAAGGGCAAGTGGAAGTCCAAGAAGTGTAGATATTCTTTCAAATGCGTCAACAGTCTGCGGGTGAGAAGCTCCACCGCATCTTAAGCTTGTTCGTAGTTTGTGTCGAACACGGCAGCGGGGGCGTCACGTTGGTCCGTTTGCTTTTTCCCTCAGGAGGACCACGGCCAGCCGCTGTTTGGAGTCCAGTTTAACTGGCACAGTAAGGAGGGAGACCCTCTGGTGTTCGCCACAGTTGGCAGTAACAGGGTACGTCTTCACTTAGCAAGGAAAACAAACCACTTTCCTCTGTTTTGTTGTGGGAATGTTACGTCATCATCCATCCTCTCATCATGTATCCATCATCTAGTCGTGCTTCCATCCATCATTCTGTCGTCATTAATTCATCCGTTCGTCCTAGTGACGGTCAGATGAAGCTTCGTGACGCACTGAAGCTTTAAATCCAGTTGCTCTACTGCGACACCAAGTGGACAATACATGTAAAACAGGCAGAAAGGATTAGGATGTGATGTGTGAAGCTTTAAATTGAATAAAAGAATGCTGTTTGGGATAAATGACAAACATACATTCTGAATACAGTCATAATATTGCCTTAATCTGTCTTTATGGATCAAAAGGAAACGTGGGAACTAATAGGACAGATGGCTGTAATGTGAATGGTGTTACTTTGTTACCATGATTGTTACAAAGTAAACCAAAAGATGTGTTCCACTATATGTAAATATCTGTTTTCAACTGTATCTGTGAATCCATCCATCACTGCACACATGTATGCATCGATCCAAATGTGCTCCCACTGATTCAAATTGGAGTCTTGATTTTTTGTCAGAAATATTCATAAATTCCTATTGAACATCTGTATGAGTGCTTTTAAAAAAATGAGCTAAATGTCTCTGTCCAAACTTTAATCACATTCTTTTATGACAAAAACCTAAGATTTGCCTCCCTAAATCTCCTTTATGAGTTTATTTGCCCCTACTTGAACTATTTCTATCTTTTCCTCCACCAGGTCACTCTGTATGAATGTCACTCTCAGGGGGAAATCAGACTTCTGCAGTCCTATGTTGATGCGGATGTATCCTTCGGACCAATGAATACTGACTTAAACATTTGTACGTTTGTTTCTAAACCTGTGGCGACCTTTCTGCTTATTGGTGCCCCCAAAACAGTTTAATCAGCCCTGATCACATGCTGGAGAGCTGAAGAGAGCAGGTAGAAATGTCTTTGCTTTTCTTTGACGGGGAAAAAAAAAAAAAAAAGGCAGACGAGAACTTCTACACGTGCGCCTGGACCTACGACACAAACACGAGTCACCCCCTGTTGGCCGTGGCTGGGTCTCGCGGCATCATCCGGGTAATCAACCACATATCGATGCAGTGCATCAAGGTACGGTCTTCTTCTACGTCCTGTAATCCTGCTGAAATTGAGGAAGGGTGAAGCTTTATCACGTTGAGGTGAACTTTGTCACGTTTCTGTCCGTATCCAGCATTACGTAGGTCATGGGAACGCCATCAATGAGCTCAAGTTTCATCCAAGAGATCCAAATCTCCTCCTGTCTGTCAGTAAAGGTAAGCTGAGCCATTTGAGCTCCGGCTTGCTTCCAGAAAACTTTAAAAACGACCCAGATGAGTCGGAAGCATTCATATGTTCTTTGATGGCTTTTCATAAATGACATTTGCAGGTTAACACCAAGGGACAGCTGAGTTTTTATAAGCATGTGACTGTCAGGCGCTCCTGTAAATCTCATAAAGCAGCTGAGCTGACAGTAATTCATACAAACAGCAGTAAAGTTTAATTTTTAATCATCGTTGTAGTTTAGTTTTAAGGTAGAAAATGGAAGCAGTATGCTCCTACACGATGGCTCTTCGTTAACAATGTTAGTGTTTTGGAGCATTTTGTGGTTATGAAGTGAAGCTTCGTGTTTTGCAAACTTGGTTCCCCATTTTGAGGAAACTACCTATCATGATTATTGCTCTGATCTATGTAGAAATTGAAAAAAATAGCAAAAAATATTTTGTACCTTTTTAAGTAGATAGATAATGTTGTCGTCTTTTTCAATAGATCACGCCCTCCGTCTGTGGAACATACAGACGGACACATTAGTTGCCATATTTGGAGGCGTGGAGGGCCACCGAGACGAAGTCCTGAGTGCTGTAAGTAAAGCAGCAATCACTAGAATGTTATTGTTACATCTAAAAAAAAAAAGAAAATACATACTGTATGTTGTATGATGAAAAAACATGCTAAAACTAGCATGTTAGATATGCTAGTCCCACATAAACTTAGCATATTTTATGTAAGCTCGCTCACAAATGAATGATGGCATTTGTAAGCTATCTAACAAATGTCAGCTTAGGATTTGTAAGCTAGCGTTACAAATGCTAGCATTACAAATGCCATCATTCACACAATAATTCAAATAAATCTGCGTCCTCTGGTAGGATTTTGACCTGCTGGGTGAAAAGATCATGTCATGTGGGATGGATCACTCACTGAAGCTCTGGAGAATCAACTCGGAGCGGATGCAAAAAGCCATCCGTGGCTCATATGAGTACAACCCCACAAAGACGAACCGGTAAAGCGTCAGCTTGATCAATTGTCGTTTCAAAATGTTAACCTATGAGATTTGTTGACACAGATCTTCTCTTCAGCCCTTTTGTGTCACAGAAAATTCACTTTCCAGACTTTTCAACACGAGACATCCACAGAAACTACGTGGACTGTGTGAGGTGGCTTGGAGATTTGATTCTTTCTAAGGCAGGAGAGGTTTTATACAGAGGATAAAGGTTTTGGTTTTTATTAAAGGCCATAGGTGGTTGAGAATATTTTTCTCTCTGCAGTCTTGTGAAAACGCCATTGTGTGTTGGAAGCCGGGAAAGATGGAGGACGACATCGACCATATTAAGCCAAACGAATCCAACGTCACAATTCTGGGACGTTTCGATTACAGCCAGTGTGACATTTGGTACATGCGCTTCTCTATGGACTTTTGGCAGAAGGTCTCAACCCTTATTCTTAAGTTACCGTGTCATGTTTAGCAGAGTTTGAGGGTGATGGAGGAGAAAAGTAATGATGGCTGTTGTGACTGTGATCTCCAGATGCTTGCTTTGGGAAACCAGGTGGGAAAACTTTATGTTTGGGACCTGGAAGTGGAAGATCCACACAAAGCAAAGTAAGTGAGAGAGAATTTGAATTCTGATTGTAACCCCGTTACGTTCTAAACTTTAGTAATTGGTATAAATCAGAGGATTTTTATGACGTTTTAAGAGAAAGTTGATTGGCCTCGTTTCCACTTCAGGTGCACCACACTGACGCTTCCCAAATGCACCTCGGCTATCCGGCAAACCAGCTTCAGCCGCGACAGCAGCATCCTGATCGCCGTGTGCGACGACGCCTCCATCTGGCGCTGGGACCGTCAGCGCTGAGCCGTCATGGCAACACACAAAAACCCATCTGATGTTTCACAGAAACACTGCAAAAAACCCCCAAACAAAATATGTTCATTCCCAACAGGATGTTTTATTTTAATCAGTCAAGATTTGGGCTTATACAATTAAAAGAAAAAAGTTAATTTAATTTCCTTAGTGTGCCTTTATGTCATTGTTTGCATCCTCTTTTAGTGAAATAAAACACCAGCGTTTCAGGAGGATCTGCACCGACTATTCCACATAAACTCACTAAAGCAGTGTCTCTGTGCTGCCATGTATCTATTTTAATGTGATTTAAAGCTGGTCGTCTTCAAACAAAGTTTTTTTTTTGTTTTTAAATGTTTTGTCTTTGAAATCTCACTTGATTTCAGTCAGTAAAATGGTTTTAAATATCTGAAGTGTCAAGTTTTTTTGGAGGCTGGGGGATGATTTGTTATTAAGTTTAGAATATTAAAAGAAATACCAACACAAAGGTTCACAAAATGTTCAAATGGTTTACTTTTTAAAAATAATTTGAATTTGTTTTTTCATTAATATATTAAGTAAGGTAAAATTGGATAATATATGTAATTTACTTTGTCTTTGAGTATTTTTATTTTTTATTTTTGCATAACTTTGGATATATTTAAAGTTTTCAGAAAGTTTATATTTTTCTGCAGTCATCCTCTATATTTGAGTTTGTGGAGCTTGTTTGCTAACGAGTAGCAACAGTTGACCACACTCAACCAATTTTTCCTTTATTATTTATAGAACATATTTTGTAAACCATGTCGCCTTAATCAGTTAATTGTTTTAACTTTTCTAATCTATGGAAACGCACAATAATGTACAGAAATGACGCTTTAGTTGAGTCTTATTTGGATGCTTCTACTAGTTTCTACGTAAATAAATAAATACGCAGAATATTACGAGAAAAATGACGTACCAAAAGCGCGTGCTCCTCACCTCGTACCTCCGTAAAGCTCTCGCGCCCTCTCTCTCTCTCTCTCTCTGGACTTTTGCCCTCTTTACTTTCTCTGGAGAAAATTAGCCGAACACCAGCTCAGCCCAGCTCCGACATGTTTTCCCCTACGGGGTTGAAAAAGCAGTCCGGGTTCGGTTCCGGGGAGCAGATTTGTATGGTTGAATGTGGCTGTAAGCCGGTGTGCTCCTGTGGCTCTACCTGCGACCCGACACGGTGTGCGGCGGAACTGAAGGTAGGCCTGAGGAACATTTGCACTAATTACTCTCGGAGAACTATTGGAGCAGGTCAGGGGTTTAGATATAAAGTTTTCTTCGGAAGTTTTAACTCGTGAAAGTTATACAACTACTATTAGTTTGTTTTATTTCTAAACAGATAGAACTTGGTGTATTTATCTCTGGAAAAGTGATTTAATTATAAACACCAAAATGTACCTCGTATTACGCCATAAATAATGGATTTCAACAAGAATACAGGTAATAGTCCAGACACCCTACATCCTAATAGCTTGTTTGAAATAACTTCATTGATATGTTTCTTGTAGCTATCACTGTTTGAGGAGTTTCCTGCATGTAGAACCTGTTTCAAGTCATCCTATATAACATCTTAGTCAGTCTTTGACAAGTCCAGGACTTTCTATTTCTTTATTCTCAGTGAATCCTTGGTCGATCCACTGGTATGTTTCAGTCGATTCTACGACACAACTACCTCTGGCATGAGGTTCTTTCGTTTTCTAAAAATGCTGGATTTGGTTTGTGCCACACGTTTCCTCTGTTCTGGGGTTCAAATTGTTCCCCTTATCTGGCCAAAGGACATGATCTTTGGCCAGATACCTGTCAAAAGTTTACATGCAACTTCCTATTGAATTGGATGAGAACGTTTGTCCAAACGTTTGACTGCTAGTGTACATTCTCTGTGATGATAAATCACTGTTTGGAAAGTCTGTCGCACACAACGCTTTGATTTCTGTCCACGGTAAAATCCCAGATGTGACAACGAAGAAAGATTTCAGTTCAACAGCCTCTAGGTTACAGGTTTCTCTGCTGGAATACACTCAAACATTCAACCACTGGCTAACAGACCTTATCTGTTGGGTCCAATGGGTCACTCGGACATCACAAGACATAACATAAATCCTCAAAAGTTCACTAGTTCTAGTTGGAGAGTAAAATAAGGTCATCCCTTTTCCCGTACAACTTCTCTCTGGAACCTGATCTGGTCACTTCTAGGAAAACAAACTTAAATACATGAAACAAAAATCATTCCAGTTGAAGCTTATCTTCTTTCTGAAGTTATTATTCATGAAAATATTATTTGTCTAAATAAGACTTTCTCATCTGGGGTTGTGTAAAACCACATTGTTCATTAAAACAAAACAAACAGATTAGCAACACTTGCCACCAAATATTTCTGTTCCCTTCAGAAGCTGGACCATAATAATTGCAGCTCTAATTTACTGTATGCAATGCATTCCTACCTACCCTGTTTAAAGTACAATACAATACGCAAATGTTAGGTCACATGCTTTAAAAATGTCATGTGTGACACACTTTCATGTCTGGCAGATGTAGCTCAAACTTTTTCATGGTGCTTAAATTACAATTTCAATGCTGTTGTCCAACAGAAACTTGATGGTATAAAAACCATTTCATTGTCTTGCCAAAATCTTGTCATGATCCTCTGGTGTTTGTGTTCAGATGGCTCCTTTCTTTTTGCGCCTTAGATGTTGCCGTTGTAGTTTATTCCACCATCGGTCCAATTACGCAAATTGGAATTTGGTAAAACTGCGACGGAAACATTTGTTACTACTGGCGGAAAAGACAAAGAAGACGACAGTAAGTAGTAGAAGGATGATGGCGCGGCGAATGTTTTTCGACATTCGCGGAATATCGGCAACATTTTGCAGACATTTCTTTTCTCTTTTTATTTTCATTTGTGTACTTATGATTGTTTTCTATTAGACAACTGTTCCCTTCTTTCAGGTTTATCTCTTTATGTAGTCTAGTGATCCTCCCTCCACTAGTTGTCTTCCACACGTTCACACCTGCCAACTTGCTCGTCAGCTGTTTTCATCCTTTGATTCCCTTCTGTCTGCTCTCTCTTCCAGCTGTCTAGTTTTTGTCTAGTTATTTCTCAGATCATCCTCAGTACATACTCTTGCCTCCCCATCACGTTGGTTTTCTCCCCAGTTTTTGCTCTGGGTCCCAAGTCGTCATCTTTGCAAATCTTTTCATTAAACGCCCTACTCTGCAAATTACCTCTGCATTAGAGCCCTCATTAAGCCACTAGTAGTGACAAATCTTATTTGATGCCGTTCATTTTTTGCTCTGGTGAGCTCAGTTACTTCAAAAACAAACATAAAGCTACAATTAAGTTTGTCGTGCATTGGAGATGTTTACACTGACTTCTGTGGAGCCTATAGAAATATAAAAGGTTCTCAGATCATTTGTCTCCTCTGTTGTAATTTATTGTTGTACTTTGAACAGCAAACACGGCATTGTTTGCTTTATTTCACCTTTACTGAATCACATAATTGGTTCCCATCCATGTAGTATTTCTCCTTTTCTTTTCTCTTTTACAGAGCATAATAAATATAGAGACAAAGTTTTGTATCAGATTCGCATAAATTATGTAATGCTGATATTGTTAAATTCCTAAATTGTGATTGTGAGCTATTTTTTTGCATGTTATTTAGAAATGTTGCCAATTTTGGACAGCCTGCACCAAACTCTTCATGGTAATTCAATGGAGTTGGCGTCTCACTAAGTATAATAAATATTGTTGATCAGCTCATTGTGTTGACGTACAGAAAGAAAGAATAAAAAAAATGTTTTGGTTTATGTCGGAAACAGTGACTAAAATCAATTATAAATATTGCAAATGTGCTATTAACTACAGTATTAAATATGATTTTAGTTATACTGTGGTGTAGGTTTGTTAGTGTGCCTGACTGAATGTGAATTTTATTTAGTGGATTTGACAAATTAGTTTTTGTTCTTTTTAATTTCACATATTACATGCTCACATATTGAAATGAAGACATGAATAAAAATATGACTCCATCTTTAAGCAAATTTGGAAATACTCACTTAAGTGTATGCTTGTTGATTTTTGAGGCTGTACAGAAAGTAAAAGTGGTTGAGAAGCACTGCTTTAAATCACTGGTCCAGTTTCCCTGCCTTATCTGTTTGTGTTGCACACAACATGATCGATATTATGTTTGTGCAGCCATAAGCCATCGGTGGTGTTTTCCTGGGGTGAAGGCTACAAATTCATTTATCTGCCTCTATGTCTGAAAAGGGAATTTATTGTCGCTTTGGATAACTGCTTTGGCTTAAAGGCAGTTTATGCCAAGTTTTTAGCTGAGTTTTTATTTATTGAACTGTAGTTGTCAGTAAATTGGTGTTGACTGGATTGCATCATTGTTTTATCCATATTCCACAGTGAGGATACATTTGAGTTATAATCAGCATGGACTTGGCTCTATACTTTAAACAATTGCTGTGAAAATCTTGTTCAGAGATTGCATTGTGCTTAATAAAATGACGTGGTATACACTAAAAACCTTTGACCAGTGGTGATCCGGGAGCTTTTAATAAGGGTTGACTTTTCCCTTCGCAGTAATAAGGTGCCTTTAAGCGGAGTCACGCCATCAGGCTTATGAATCGTGCTGCTCACGAGGTTATTATCCACCCCCAAACTGCCTCTGCGGGGCTGGAGATGACAACCTCCAATTGTGCTGATAGCTGTATAATAAAGACATGTTCTGGACCTGATTTGATTTTTACATTTCAGGCCCAGATTGTACTTCAAAATAGAAATATAAAGTGTTCTGTGGAAACAGAGAAACCATCGGGTTACAGCATAAAGATCTCTAAATTACAAGTGCAAGCCAGAATTTCCACATTTTTATTTTGAAAAGAATTAGTATTGCCATTCTTTCCAGTTCCATATTGTGCAGTACTTTGTATTGGTCCTCCATGTAAAATCTTAGCAAAATATATTGAAGTACATAAAATGAAGACCTCTGAGCAGGGTACCTATCTCTGCATTTTGTTGCTAATTTAGATGCAAACCAACAAGGATCCTGTTGAGAAGAGGTTGGTGTGAGAAGTGTTGTAGTCAAGACCACCTAGCCCGAGACCAAGACGAGACAAGACCAAGACTTTTAGGGTCCGAGACCAAGTCAAGACCAAGACTGAGGGAAGTCGAGACCGAGTCAAGACCAAGACCAGCGCCCCATGCTACATGACACAATAAAATGTGAAATATGATCAAAATTGCTAATCAAATTGATCTGAAAGACTCACATTCCCATAAAAACACCTAGATATTAAATACTTAGAGCTGAAATCAATTTAACCAATATTAAAAGCAGAACAAACTCGTTGTTCTGCTTATCTAAAAAGATAACGCCCTGGGCATTTTGCCCATATCATTCATGCCAGGAATCACCGCTGTCTGCACCATTAAACATAGCAATTGAGGCAATGCCCTGACGGTAAACAATTCTCAACTATGAACACTGACAAAAGAGCAATAAGCAAGAAGTAACCAAGCACAAGGCGCTGCATGAAGCCAGGCAGCACAATGCTGTAGTGTCTGCCATCATGGCAGACATTACAGCTGCCACTGTGAACGAAAACATTCAAAGAGCAATGGGCTTTCGTTCTTGTGTTTTATTTATTTGCTATGTATAAAAGGCGCTGACATTTCTGTATTTTATTTTGTAATGTTGGTTTAGAGAGTATCCTAGGAAGTGACGTAAGTCGGAGTTTAGTGCTGTGCCCTGCTCATGGGAGCAATTTAATATACTTCCGGGTCAGTTTGCTGCGTTCTCAGCATGTGAGACCGCATTCGTGTTGTAGTCTTGAGAAGTGATGCTCCGAGTGTTAAGTTGATGACGGAAAGTAAGTTACCGCATTTAGCGTGCTGTTTATTTACGCTAGATTCAGTTTGTTATATGTTTAAATATATATGTTTAAACTACGGGAGAACAGGTATGCGATGTTGTGGGGCGTTCTGAGCGCTGGGAACTCTGTTGAGCCTGCTCAGCATTCATAGGTTTACCTTAGATCTTATTATTTGTAATTGCATTTCGGCCAGCAACTGTTATTGCTTTCAATTGAGTTATTGCGGCAGATATAGTAATTAAAGGCATGCGCTGCCAGCTGCCGCCGTTGTGTAGGGATTTTATCTGGCCACATGATGGCGCCAAAGTGCCTCTTATGTTAAATCGAGCCAAAGGGCTGTCTGTGCTCGTGTCTTTTCCACCGAAGTTGCGCCTAATGATGTAACCTTTACGTGAATTGAGTTATTTGTGTATGTTGTGGATTTACATGCAAATGTGGATGGTTGAGTTTATTTCTTATTAGATATTTTGTTTGAGTTTGTATTAGTGGAACCTCTATTCCTGTAATACATTAGCCTAATGGCAATTTATTTGTTATTACAGACTACTGGCAACACTGAGCATCACGACGAATAAACCAGTTCGCATCCAAGTCAAGTTTGATCTCATGTCCTCCTTCCTGTATCCTGACCGATACACCATCCTGTTTGCTGCAAATAACCTAAGAACCTAACCTAATTAACATGCTAATTAAATAAATATCAATGTATATAATTAAATAAAATAATGATAGCTCCTACAGTGTACGCAGAGCATTACAAGAACAAAGAACGGCTCTCAGTGTGGCTCCAGTCCTTTCTTCTTAGTAAAGAGAAGTTCAGAAGACTCGGATCGTTCGTGAATGTCACATCACTATATTGCAGACTTTTGAACACAGTGTTGTCCCATACAGGCGACACGCTAGTCAACACCTCCGCAAAATAATTCAGCGCAGTGAGTGACTTTTTTTTTCATCACAAATGCTTATACAGCTAGCTTTGCTAGCATTACCTTTCTTTGAGCTTGTTTTCTAAGTGACAAAAAAAGTTAGACGTCTGTGAAAGCGAAGCTCTGCTGAATTAGCTGTCGCCATCGGATTTCTTATGATTTATACAGCGCATAAATCTACTGCTGATGATTAGACAGACATCAAAGAAAACCACTGCGCATGTCTTGGAGCGCCGCGCGCGAGTGAAAGGTGGGAAAGGGGAGTAACAGAAACACGTAATTGGTACGTCACGTTATTGCTTGGATTTTAATCGGCGCGTTTTGCATCCAGTGAAAACAAACATGTTAACAAATAAACTGCTGTAAGTTTAGTGATATTTCCACAGTTGCGGTCTTGACTGGTCTTGAAATAAAATCCCGAGTCCTCAGCGCCCGAGACCAAATGCGGTAGAGTCCGAGACGAGACCGAGACCATAAAAAAAATGGTGTCGAGATAAAGACCCGTCTCGAGTACTAAAACACGGTGTGAGAGCCTGGGAAGCAGACATTTCAGTGACGGCCCCAGTTGCAACGTCATATAGTTGAAGGATTCAGGAAACAAAAGAACAAAAGTAAACCCAGACAGCTGGGCTACTTTCTGGAGATGGACCAGAAATAAAACAACAAAAAAAAACTTTATGTCTAGCTTCTTGCCTTTTTGTTCTTCTTGTTCCCATAGAGCTGTGAAATCTCAGAAACACTGGAAGCTTAAAACAGCAATGAACGTGTCTGTATTTTACACGTTTGATTCAAAGATTATCTTGAGTTTCCTTTCTTTTTCTTGCTTCTACTTGTGTCAAATGTTTAGTGATAAATAAGTGAGGATTAATGCATTTGCTCTCACCCTTTCAGAAGAATGGCCCTGACGTCAACCCAACAGCCTTTGACAACTTGGCTTACGAGTACGGAAGCCAGAGTGAACTCGACACATCGGCCAAACCGATCTCCAGAATCAGTTTCAAACTTCTGGGTCTCGCCGCTGAACAACAAGCTGTGGAAACCACTCTCGGCCATCTTAACGGAGTCTTTGCCATCATCTGGTCTGTATCAGATAGTTTACTCCAGGTGGACTACAATACCTCCATCACCACAACCAAAGAGATCGCACGGCAACTGCAGACCTTGGGATGTAGAGTTGAAGCGGCCATACGGATTAAAGTGGGCGGGATGCGATGCCAGTCCTGCGTCCAGGCCATCGAGGGACAGTTTGGAGGGCTGCCAGGGGTCTCACACATCCAGGTGTCTCTTCAGGATAGAACAGCTCTAATCGTATATCAACCTGTCCTTGTTACACAGCAGGAACTAAGAGATCAAATCAAAGATATGGGATTTGATGCCACTTTGTTACCTGAGGATTCATCCGACGGCGATCTAAGCTACTGGCAGAGTGACTTAATCGATGCACCCATTCAGACTGTAACTGTCTGGATTGGTGGGATGACGTGCAGATCATGTGTGCAGTCCATAGAGGGCAGGATCTGTCAGATGATCGGAGTGAAATCCATAATGGTGTCGTTAAAGGAAGGGAAGGCAACAATACGCTTGGACCCCAGTCTGACTGATCCAGAGCATATTAGGGCAGCTGTAGAGGAAATGGGCTTTGACGCTTCACTTGAAGGTAAGACGTTTTATCTTTCATTGACAGAATTTCACCACCACAATGTAAGTTCATAGGTCTTAGTCAAAGTCACAAGGCAGAATCTAATGGTTGAGCTTTCGAGGGATGTTGTGTTGGTTCTGTTTCAGTAGAAATGCCTTTCCAATCAATTATCAATTGTCCTGAGGAACAACGGATTAACCTAATGGTGTTAGGGATAAACTCCAGATTTTGAGGTGATGGAAAGGGATCATACCTAAGGAGGAGGACGATTTGAAAGAGAGAGATCCCTCATCATGATCATCTCTTTACGATGATTGTGTGTGATATTTGTTTTCTGTTTCTGTGATGTCCTCAAGTTTGGTTTGGGCTCTGTTTGGTAAATTTAAAAATATCAGTAAAAGAAAAATCCAAAACACTGAGGCCTTCTTTCAATTTAGATTTGGTAAGAACTAGAAATACATTGTAGGTTTGATATTTGCCAGTCAACTGAAGTATATAATTTGGAGTAAAACAACCTGAATGTGTCATGAATCACCGTTACCTCCCCACTGTCTACTTCATGTTATGATTTGCTTAGTCGGTATGTGCATAAAATTTGTTCTTATTTGTAATCAGACAACCTTCAACTTGGTAAATGGAAAACAGATTAAATTTGGTCTATAAGCTCAAGCCTTCTTTGTTCAGAGCAGATGATGGTGATTGAATGTACCTCCTGCTTGTGCATCACAGATTGTCTTTTAAATGCTGCCACCAAAATAATTTCTTCAAGCGTAATCTCTGCCACCGTGGGACACAAAACCTGCCAAGAATATGTGATATAATCTTTAAAAAAAGATCTTATATAGGTTGTTAATTTGATAAAAGTATTAGGTTTGCAGGGTGAACAGTTTAATAAATACCACGTCTAAATAAAAATGTGTCACCTTCCAGAATTAACCATCCAGTTACTTGCAGAAATACTATGAAAGGCTTAAATTTCATCAGGCTTGAGAACACTTTCTTTGATAGTTCAATCCCTACTATTCAATTAGGAAGCCTCATAATTTGCTTATGTTGTGCTGCTCAGATTCTTGGTTGTCTTTTTTTTTTCACTACTTTGTGCTGTCAGAGTTGAGTTTCCCAGTTCAAATTTTCAGGTATTACTGGTTTGAACATATTTTGTATAGACTTCACACTTCCTGAGACGGCTTCATTTTTCTTTCAGAGCCTCTTCAGAATCAGGAAAAACAAGACCTTGCAAACCTGCGCTCAACCAGCAGGCTGGGAATGAGCAACGGTGCTGAATCTCAGGTGACCCCTTCGACCTGCCACATCAGCTCCCCTGAAACGAAAGCAGAGAAATGCTTCCTTCGTGTGACGGGAATGACCTGCGCCTCCTGCGTGGCTAACATTGAGAAACACATCCTCAAACACAAGGGTAAGTTGGAGCAATCCTGCTTCTAAAACGGCGTTTCCATCATTAGTGATATACTTCACTTTATGTTGCAGGAATCATTGCAATCCTGGTGTCTCTGATGGCCGGAAAGGCGGAGGTGAAGTATGATCCAAATCTCATTGATCCATCCGGAGTGACTCAGCTCATAGAAGATTTAGGCTTTGGTGCTAAGCTATTGGAAGACAATGCAGCGGCACACGGGAAGCTGGATCTGCAGATAACGGGAATGACGTGCGCGTCGTGCGTGCACAAAATCGAGTCCAAACTCATCACGACCAAAGGCATCCACTCAGCCTCAGTGGCGCTGGCCACCCAAAGAGCTCACGTCAAGTTTGACCCAGAAATCCTCGGAGCTCGTGATATTGTCAGGATAATTCAGGTGTTCATAATCTAAGGTCTTGTTTTGTGTTTTTGATTGGTTTGAAATGTAACGTATTGACTGGAACTTCTTGTTTGCAATCACAGAGCCTTGGATTTGAGGCCAGTCTGGAGAAAGCTGGGTTCAAAAACAACCTCGACCACTCAGAGGAAATCCGACAGTGAGTATTCTGACTAAAAACTTGTTGAAAAAAAATTGTTAGTTCAAATGGGTAATTATTTTGAAAATTATCTTGAGATTTCCTGAATCTCAAGATAGTTTATTCAGAACCAGAATTTATGATAAAATGTCATATTAAAGAGTGAAAACCCTATTTCAATTCAATTTAATAAATATGTTATTGATCCCAGAGGGAAATTAAATGTCGTAACTGACATTTAATTCAAGATTTTATTTTATTTTTTTAAAGCACCTGTGAGGTTTGTGTTGAAAGTTCGGCCATTCGTCCCTGGTTTAGGCCTTGTAGGAATTTTTAAATCCAATTCTCTAACCCTTCATTCACTGAAAATGTACACTTTTACATCAAAAAACTGAAATACGCATTATAAAGTAGTTTTATATTTTTCTGCTGTTTTCCCCTAGATGGAAGAACTCCTTCCTGCTCAGCCTGGTCTTTGGCCTGCCAGTCATGGGCCTCATGATCTACATGATGATAATGGACATCCAACACAAACAGCACGGAGGCTCCATGCCTGAGGAACAGAATGTGCTGCCGGGTCTTTCCCTCCTCAACCTGGCCTTTTTCCTGCTCTGTACACCCGTGCAGGTACAAGGAAAACAACAGCTCTGCATTTAAGGTTTCTCTTTACATATTTGGCAGCCGATTTTTCCCTTTTAAATCTGCTACGAGGTTCTGGGGTTTCTTTTCTCAGATTTTCGGAGGACGATACTTCTACGTCCAGGCATATCGCTCACTAAAACACCGCACGGCCAACATGGACGTGCTGATCGTGTTGGCCACCTCCATCGCCTACATCTACTCTTGTGTGGTCCTCGTTGTGGCCATAGCAGAGCAAGCCGCCCAGAGTCCCGCCACCTTTTTCGACACTCCGCCCATGCTCTTTGTGTTTATTGCTCTCGGACGATGGCTGGAGCACATTGCAAAGGTTAGAGATAAAAATATATTTTGGGTTTTGCTATCACTGTTGTGTTATGAGCTCAAGATGCTAGAAAACATTCTGAGCATTTTCCCTACTGTTTTTTTTTTCTCTTTACACTTAAACTATGTATGAATGCAATTACTAATGTGATTGTCTTTTCATAGAACGTGCTGTTTTTTCTTTAGAAGATAGTCATTCACAAAACAAATGTGGCCTTTTTTTGTGTCTATTTCTTGATTGTCTTTCCCATAAAAAGTGCCTCATTGTTTCTGTGTTTACCTGTGTGTCTTCCTAGACACACCAGTGGACAAAGCCATTGCTGCCATTAACTTTTTATGTTCTGTTTGGGGTATTTTTTCTAAACTACCCTGTCCCAGTACTGCTACGCTAATTCCTTCTGCTTGCCTTTCCTCTTTGGTCATTCATACCGAGTTTGGTTCTGCTGGGACTACATCACGTACATCAATTGGACACTGCTTTGTCTTGTTCATATTTGCTACCCCTAGTCTTTTTTGGACTTTAAAACAACATTTTGTTGTTCAGTCTCTGGTTGATTGTAAAACACAATTCATATCAACCTAGTTTGTTTTTGCCACCTATTTATATTCCAAATGATTACAAATTTAACTCATTGACTGAGGACGCCCATCCCTCCTCTATTTATAGACTGTTAATGTTAATCTGTGGCATTGTAGTGAAGCTATCAAAAATGTTTGGGAAATATGTATACAGATACAGAATAGACGATGTTCACCAAAAATTACAAATCTGAAATTGAGGAACGCAGACTTTGGTCTGGTGCCCCAATGGGTCAAATCAATTTATATGCCTTAATTTAGTTTAACAGTGAAGCCTTCCTCATTGAGCGGATGTTCATTCTACGTTTTCAGAGCAAAACCTCAGAAGCTTTGGCCAAACTAATGTCACTCCAGGCCACCGACGCCACAGTGGTCACGTTAGGACCCGATCGCCGTGTTGTCAGGTAAGGCCCTCGATATGAAACTCTGCACAGCAATAACCCAGCTGCATAACCTGCAATGATGCATTTGTACTTTGCAGCGAGGAGCAGATAGAGGTGGAGCTGGTCCAGCGGGGCGACATCGTCAAAGTCGTCCCTGGAGGAAAGTTTCCCATTGATGGGAAAGTGATTGAGGGAAGTTCTATGGCGGACGAGTCCTTAATTACAGGTACAGGGAGAACAGTTGTGTGTGCAGGTGTTGTTGCTTCGTTAACACATCGTCATTTCCTCTTTACCAGGTGAGCCGATGCCTGTCAGTAAGAAGGTGGGCAGCTTGGTGATTGCGGGCTCCATTAACGCTCACGGTGCTCTCCTGGTGGAAGCCACGCATGTCGGCGCTGAAACCACTCTGTCTCAGATAGTTAAACTCGTTGAAGAGGCACAAACATCAAAGGTATTACGGTACATTTGAGTTTACCGTGCGACGAAAACTTTTTATACACTTGCTGCTTTTTGCGGGTGTTGTCAATTGTTTTTCTGTGCAGGCCCCGATTCAACAGTTTGCGGACAAAATCAGCGGCTACTTTGTGCCCTTCATTATTTTCGCGTCCCTGCTAACGCTGGTGGCTTGGATTTCTGTGGGTTTTGTCAACTTTGACGTAGTGAAGGAGCACTTTCCGGTATGTGGGATTTTGGATAGTTTCACTTGCCAATACACAAGCAGATTCCACAAATCTCTGTCTTTCGACCTCTGTGCAGGGCTACAACCAGAACATCTCCAAAGCGGAAGTTATCGTCCGCTTCGCCTTCCAGGCGTCCATCACGGTTTTGTCCATCGCCTGCCCCTGCTCTCTGGGGTTGGCAACCCCGACAGCTGTAATGGTGGGAACAGGAGTCGGGGCTCAAAACGGAATCCTCATCAAAGGAGGGGCGCCACTGGAGATGGCGCACAAGGTAATGAACTAACACACGGAAATCTGTGGTGCCAGGATTTGAAGGAAAATAAAAAGTTAGAAAAATCTGTAGCAGGTGGTATCAAAGCCATGGTTTATGCATGGCGTTATATTGAATTTTGTCAGAATCTGGACTGTTTTGGGTTGTTAGGGGTTTTGATTTACTGATTCTGGTTGTTATTATTATTCTGTGTTCCTTAGTCTCTCAATTACATTAGTTAACTTCTTTATCACTAGATCATTTCTCTCATAGATATTCACAAATAAAACTACTGTTTCCCCCCATCTCATCGTCACTGCTTCATTTATGTTTCATTTCAGGAACACATTTTTTGTCTACTTTTTAAATGCTTTTTCTGCTTAAAAAGTATAGTATCCTTGAGTTTTCTCCTCCCTGATTGACTACAGATCGATGTAGTGATGTTCGATAAGACCGGTACGATAACAAATGGCGTACCAAAGGTGACTCGCGTGCTGGTGTTATGGGAAATGGCCCGCATGCCCCTGAGAAAAATCCTGGCGCTGGTCGGCACAGCAGAGGTCTGCAGCGAGCATCCGCTGGGCGCTGCAGTTGCGAAATACTGCAAAGATGTAAGAGGTTTTGCACATGCGCGCCACCCGGCAGCCTGCGTTGCTTCGCGTCCGAATAAAACGTGCGTGCACTCAACAGGAGCTGGGCTCGGTCGCTCTGGGACACTGCCAGGACTTCCAGGCGGTTCCCGGCTGCGGGATCAGCTGCCGAGTGTCCAACGTGGAACATCTGCTGCAGCGGAGCGACGAGGTTTTTTTCCTGCCGGGAGTAACCACAGAAGAAAGTCGGCTTTTGTCTGCCGACGAGCCCACCCCCACAGGTCAGTCCACCTCATTCTGAGGCACAGAATAAGTTCAGTTCCACCTCATTTTTGCACCAAATTTCCACTTATCCTTTATTAAATTACAGAATCAAACTAAAACGTTTTTGTTAGTTCCATACCAGCCACTTTTTGAAACATAAATAGAGATTGAATCAAATATTGTCAGAAAATTTGAACCTTCTTTAAAATAACTAAGATTTGAACTGATTTGTCATTTTTCCCTTCATTCAAATGTTTTAGTAGATGTACCAAACTGTGGTTTTCCTGTTCCATTACACTTGTAGTAGTCAGGAAGGTTATGATCAACTTTAAACCAATTAATTGGCTTTGTGTTGAAATGCCATGTCCGTTTTTCTTCAAGCATGATGGAAATGTCTTTACATTGGATCTGCTGAGGCCTGCTTGGTCTAGACTGATTATCTTCTGCTTTATGAAGGGTTTGTTGTAAATGCTCTTAAATTATGGACTTGTGATTAATTGTCAATTAATTATCAAGGAGAAAATGACAAATATTTGCCATTTCTTTCAAATGTGACCCATGTCCAACTTTTTCAAGGCAGTCTTCAGGGTCAAATTCCAATCTTTTTTACCCTCCCCCCCAAAAAATCTGACCTGTGCCACGTCCATATGTAGAACTAAATCGGACACGCATCCGATTGTTTTCAAAGCGAAGTTTGAGTGGTCATGTCACATTTCATCCGACTTTTTATGTCATTAATGCATCATAATTCTGCACCAGAAGAAGCCAGATGAGGTAAATCCAGACATAAACAATGGCTGAAAATTCTAATTATGAACTTTAGCAGCCTATATAAACTTCAGTACAACTCTGACATTTTTTTTATTTTTATCTCTTGCGAGTAATCCTTCTGTGTGTAGAATGATGGACTTCAAATTTGCCTTATAACCCTTCCCAAATTCATAAACAGCGAAAACTGCTTCTCAAATGTCACCGCTGTTGTCTTTCCACCTTGGTGTTTCATTGGCACACATCTGAATATCTTCATATTATCTTAATTTTGTTTTTAAAATATGCAAATACATTTCCTTCGGTGTGCTTCTAGCTGAGGGGGCATCGTACTCTGTCCTGATCGGGAACAGAGAGTGGATGAGGAGAAATGGCCACCACATCAAAGCGGACGTTGACGCCGCCATGTCAAGCCACGAAACCAAAGGACAGACCGCCATATTGGTGGCTATAGATGGTGAGGTACAGACTAAGGGGCTTCGTCACGTCTTTTTCACCACACTGACTTTGTCTGTGCTTTCCGCAGGCATTCTGTGCGCCATGTTAGCCATCGCAGACACTGTGAAAGCAGAATCAGCATTAGCGGTGCACACCCTGAGCAGCATTGGCATCGAGGTGGCCATGATAACCGGCGATAACAGGCGAACGGCCAAAGCCATAGCAGCACAGGTGAAGCTCTTGTACAGACACCAGCGAACAACTAAACTGTGTACCAGGGTTGTAATAGATTTGGGTTTTTGATTACAGTTAAGTTTTTTTTTTTACACACGACTGCAGGTGGGGATCAGGAAAGTGTTTGCAGAGGTGCTGCCATCGCATAAGGTGGCCAAAGTTCAGGAGCTGCAGAACCGAGGGCGTCGAGTGGCCATGGTGGGGGACGGCGTCAACGACTCGCCCGCCTTGGCCTGCGCTGATGTCGGCATCGCCATCGGCACCGGCACAGACGTAGCCATCGAAGCGGCCGACATTGTCCTGATCAGGGTGGGTGGCCGGCGGTGTGGATTCACATTGGTGGGTTGGAGGGGTCTCAACCTGAGGGTTTGTCCACCCTGCAGAACGACCTGCTGGACGTGGTGGCCAGCATCGAGCTCTCCAAGAAGACAGTGCGTAGGATCAGGATAAACTTTGTTTTCGCTCTGATCTACAACCTGCTCGGGATTCCAGTGGCCGCAGGTGAGGGCTGAAACTGTCTGTCAGAATTCGTGTTCTGGATTAAGTAGAAGTGCAGCGAACTTATCCGACGGTGTGTGTGTAGGTGTGTTTATGCCCGTTGGCCTTGTCCTGCAGCCTTGGATGGGATCGGCTGCCATGGCCGCCTCTTCTCTGTCAGTGGTCCTGTCCTCTCTGCTCCTGAGGATGTGAGTCATAACTACTTGTTTTTATAGTTTTTGTCCTAATTTTGCTACCTTTCCTAGCAAAATTATAATCTAGGTAATTTAGAGGTATTGGAGGAAAGAGGGCTGAAGTGCCAGATTCGCAAAACATTTTAAAATCTACATCATTTTCCTTCAAATCAAAAAATGATGCGCTGCTTTGTGCATCATTTTGTTTACTCTCATTTAAAATAAATATTGTTTTCTCTTCAGTATATTGTGCAATAACAGCCAGTATTTTTGCAGGTATAGAAAGACATCGTTTGAGCTGTACGAGTCCCGTGCCAGAGGCCATATGGGCAGCCTTCGATCATCTCAGATTATCACACATCTGGGGCTGGACGGGCAGCGCCGCAGCCCGGCGCTCCCCAAGACTTTTTGAGCACAGCCGGGCCAATCATGTTGCCCAGGAGCGTCAGAGCTACTCTCTACTGGATCACCGGACGGCAGATAATTCTAACATTTAAAACAAAAATTAATTAAATAAGGGAAATAAGTTCTTAGTTCTTATGTTTACAAGTATACCAATGTACTTCGTTTTGATATTTGACTGTATTTATGTATATACTTTTTTCCTGCTCGTAAAATCAAAATTAAATATTATTCCAAGTGATTTTTCTTGGATTTTTGTTTTTTAAGTAAATAGCAGCCATGTGATTGAACACAGATAACACTAATTTTTGAAAACCACAACTTAACGAGTTACAAAAGGAGAAAAACTTATTTCTTTATCCGATTTTGTACAGACAAAGCACCATGGGTCAGCCTTTACAGAAACGTCCTTTTAATGTTTTTTTTGGCCTTTTAGACAAGTGAAGAAGAAGAGCAGTGGAGAATGCCAAGGATTTTTTTTCCTCCTCCCACTTTTATTTAAAGACCTGCCAGGAATAATTAAAGGAGCGCATTAATCAAAATGTCTGGCTCGTGGATTCTATAGTTATCCTAGAAGAATGAGCTTATTCACTGTGAGTAGACTGCAGGCTTATTAATATGACTCTTGTCTTGTACTCGGACCTCATAATGGGCTTCTTTTTTCACAGCAGCTTGACATGTGTTAGCAGGAAGAGCAGAGGAACACTTCAAGCACAGTCATTAATAACGTTCCTGATTACACATGGTATGGCAAGCCCAAAGAGCAATAATTAGCTCAGCAGAAGTTTGGAGTCTAGAAAAATACTTCATATTAATCTAATTAGATCTTCTGTTTTGCACCTTTTATTGGGTAATAAACAATAGCGTTTACATAATATCTCAAAGCTGCTACATAAAAAAAATTAAGTCATATTTTTTGTACGATTTGACGTCCTTAGGAGACAAATTTGTGACTAATCAAATTCTAGTTTTATCCAGTAGATGGCGCTGAGCTATGGAGAAATCTGTCTTCAAAAGTGTATTTTATAGAATTATATTGTATACACTTAGTGAATGAAAGCTGCTGTAAATCTCACCTTTTTTTTACACTTGCACATAAAGAATGTCGCTGGCAAAATCTTGTTTTAATGACACTTTATTGACACTCAAACATATAAGTCCTTCTGTATCAGGCTTTCATAGATGGGCAGATGACAAAGATGTGAAAACATGTGAGTTGGAATACAACACGGTGACAAAAGCCTTTTTTAAAAGCTTTATTTAGATTGTATGATTATCCACAGGATGAGAAACAAAATTCGCATTTTTATTTACAGGGGCTCAAAAAGAACTGGTATGGACCAAACACATGGCCCTGGGGAGCTCCAAGTTGGTAAAATGATCTCTACACAATTTCAGGTTTGTCTGCAACGAAGGCCAAATCCCCCAAAATTGGCTATACAAAAAATAAAAAATCTCTACAGATATACCCAATTCATTTGAAATTTAAAATTGACATTATTGTGATTATCTACAAAATAGACCAGCAAATATTGCAGTAAGCATATAGAGGTAGAACAATTTCACACAGATTTTGAGTTAATGGCGCACATGAGAAAACATTTAATATTAAAATTATTTAAAATATTGAATATGACTTAAAATCTTAATAGAGGATAGTGTGCCTCGTGTAATAGCATGAATTATCACTTTTTTGTATCAGTTGGTCACAAGGCAAGGCATTTATTTACAGGAGTGTTTGGTTGGAAATTGACGGTCCCTTTGCGAACCTCCGAGCGCTTCAGGAGGGAGCGCTAGAGAAGAGCTGGCCGGAATTAGCGTTCATAAATCGGATCGATTTTGAGCTAAACACCCCTTACTCCGCGGAGCGCGAAAATCCAATATCCAACTTGAAAACAACTTCGATGCGGTCGGTAACACAATGAAAACGCTGGACTAAAGTTTGCTTTGGACTGTGGCCTCAAAAGATGGCGCCGAGCGACTGCGCGAGATCTAAACGTCACACGCAGTTACGTCAGTTCCAAAGCTCTATTGCGAGGAAACGCAAACGCTACCATGACCCCTAGAGGGCTCCGTAGGAGAGAACCCAGACTATGCGGGGGTCATAACTTTTTTTAGAACGGCGATAGACCCGAGTCATATCAGTCTCCTCTCTTTAGGGACATAAACATGAATTCCATGGCCACACTAGAGCAACATAGAGCTGGCAACTTTTTCACACAAAAATAACTCGCCATTAGTAACGTCGAATGAGGACGACGAAACGAGTAAGTCAAACTTTCACTTGACTTGTTCAGTCAAGTCAAATTTTCACTTGACTTGACTTATTCAGTCAAGTCAATGAATTGTGTGGTGCTGTGGCATATTACATAACGTTGCATAATTTAAATAGTTATGACGCGATGCCCCATAACTGTCTTCTAGTCGGAAGAAAGCTACGTCACCAAGCAGCCACGAGCTCGCGACTCCAGAGTGGAAGTGGAAGGTAAGACTAGTCATTGAGTCAATATTATTAGGATTAATATAATGGAGCGCGTGGTATAGAACTGCTTTTTATGAAAAGTGGCCTGATGCAGCTCATTGCAAATGAACTGTGTCAAATTCAAGGCCCCGCGGGCCAAATCTGGCCCACCATTGCACTCTAGTGGGCCTCATAAACGGAGCCCTTAAGTGACTGTAAGAAAGTTCAACACTTTTTATTAATTTTTTTTTAGTTGATATTTAATATTTTAACCCTCTATGGCATGGCGTTGCCCTCAGGCAACAAACCACATAGCTGTACCTCACATTGCTCCTTTATTTTATTTTTTGGGGGGCATGATTTTTGACATATTTTTGTCCAAAAATAGTTCTTTTATGAATATAGTTTTTGTTTGATTTGTATTTCATTTCTCATAATCAGTGTAGACAATCTTGGTGTTCTAGACCAATGTTACCCTGAGGCAACAAACCCAAATCTGGTTCCAGGAGGTGTCAGAGTCCGATTTTATGATTGACATGTAATTAGGGACCACCAAGCTCCCAAAGAATGCAGGAAAATATTTCTTCCCCACAAAAATAAAAAGTCATGCCATAGAGGGTTAATAGTTACTCTTATTTCATGTTCATATCAGAAAGCTCAGAACAAAAATATACCTTCTGGTATTGTTGAAAAGGATGTATTGTGAAGAATATTGTTCATGTTGAAATGTCTACATTGTGAAGCAACTCTTGCCTTTGCTGAATTGGAAATATTTTAGAAAAAAATACACTAAATTTCAACACTTTGCAGAACAGTGAGCGGATCATTGTAGACTTAACCTGCATGATTATAATTGTAACGTAATGGAACTATTTTATGCGTAAGGTTACGTTGGAGTAGAACGGGAAGTGACACTTGAGAGATTTTAGAGCCGACAACACGCTGTCCTGCACCCTGAATGTGTTGGTCTTCTGTTCAACATTAAAGACGTTTAAACGCAAAAGCGGTGACATCCTTGACTCCGCGTGACACTACAATAATCACATGATTTTAATAACAATAGGTTGCTATCTAAAGTGGGCGAGCACGTTGCAAAAGTAGAGGTTGGAGTTGAAGGAAATCTCTGTATAAACATTTTGCTGCAGATGTCTCATTCCTGAAACAGTGATCCATGAAAAGACAGCTCAGTGCCTCAGACGTGACCTCTGAAGGTGAAATTTGACTCTGACTGTGTGTAAATTGCAAAAGCTAGATGATTTAAATAAACTTGGGCTTCTTCTCTGGTGACCTTGGTGTGTGTTCTGCCGTGTCAGAGCAGCAATTTGTGTCAGCCATTTGAAATATGACATTGTTTTGTAATAAATCAATTAAAGGCAATTTTAAGAGACATGTGATAAGGTGCTTATGATCATACACCACTTTAATGTAATTACACAAAATATTCTTGGTTGACAAAATGTATCGCAACAGAGTTCTCATTGTACCTTCACTCTGAAGAGGGGTTCATTGACTGCATGTGTTACAATATAGTTAGATACAACTACAATACTTGATTCCACTCTGGTTTCAGTGAAGAGTTCTGCTATGAGCTATTTCTAGATAGATTCACCTTGAAGATGATGACGAGAGAAACTGAAACTACGAAGCATAAACCTCCATCACCTGGCATTTCCTATTTAGCTGAAGGTCACTGTACGCACATGGAGACAAAGGGCGACTGGAGGAGCTTTAGGTATTCTGCAAACATTCTCAAACGGCCGAGAGAGAGTAAAGAAATTCTGCTCTTGCTTGGCAGAACGTGGCGAAGTGTACATAAAGCACACTGGCTACATAGAAAAATGTTGTGGTTCACATTATTACACCAGACAAAGCAGCCTTTCTTGGCATCTGGATATAGTGAAACTCTTCCTTTACATTAATAAGTATAGTTAGTAAAACTACAACTCTGGTCGTCAGAGTATTGTGAACTGGAGATGCACCGATCCGATATTAATGTCTGCGTCGGATCTACTATTGAATAAAATTCTAGGTCGAGTATCAGCGACAGGGCGGCCGATCCGTAGAGATGTGGTTCTAGAAGTAAAAAGAATAACTGTTATTATCTCAGTAGCTTCCAACATTTAGTTTCAATTACAAGTCGACCATTTTAACATTGCGAAGCGTGTTGCAATGGAAACTAATGACGAGCAGCTCCGCTTTCACGGCCAATTATTCACTTGATTATGATGTCGACTGCAGTCTTCGGGACTTTTAAGTAATGCAGGCTTTAATTATTATCGTGGGACAGCTCAAAGGTTTACTCTAAAAACCACTAGGTCGGATTTGTATTGATATTATACAACATGTGAGCCTCTGGCAGGCATATATAACATTCAGGCGACCAGGGAGATGGCATAAATGGATAAATCATGTAATTACAGAATTGTATAAATGAGATACTAAGTCTACCATCCTTGTAATGCCCTTCTCATTAGATTTATGGACTTACACTACTGGTGGAAGAGAGCTATTTTAAGACTATGGGACAGATACTAATATTCATCCACATCTGTACTACTGAAGACGTATGACTTCCATATTTGGAAATCTCCAGTGAAATCTGGAGGAATAAATATCTGGAAGAATCTGTTGTGGCTGCAGATAAGGATCAAGATAGAAGGTAAAAATGTACAGCTATGAAGCATTCATCAAATAAAAATGTTGAATATTTGTGACTTGAAAAGAATGCCTAGAAATGCTCTTTTCTGATTTCATAATTGCGTCATCCGGAGGCAAAAAGCAATTTTGAGTTTGATGAGTTTCATTAAGTTACTATATCAAGATAATATCTCATTCTGAATTTGTTCTTGTAACAATTTCCTGATCTCATTACGTGGAAATAACAAGATCTTTGAGTGTTTTGTTAGAATATATGCTTATTTTACTATCTTGAGGTAAGAAAACCCCTGAGCGTGATTTATTTTGAAAACAGCTTAATTATCCTAAAATAACATAATCGCAAGCTTATGTCCTGGTAACAGTAGCTGCAGTTTCATTGGCCATGTAATTGGACAATTGGACATTTCGAAAATCAATTCGCTCTTGTATGTGATAAAGAGTTTTGGTTTTTAGATGAGGTAGTTTTTGTTCGTATCGAAATTGGTTTATTTCACAGAATTGCAATGGAAATTTTTTTTCCCCGCATCGCACAAGTCCTGTGATCAACAACCGCATGTTGCCACTGACGCAAACCAAGTTGGAGACAACATGAAGTAGTTAGTGGATGTTTTTTAGTGACTTAGCGTGTGAACAAACTCATTTATTTACTGGAACCGCCACAACTGCAAAATTATGTTTTCCAGACATTATGGACAAAGTTTTGCGAACATTTGTTAAAACCATAATTTCAAACTCGCACGATTATTCCATTTGATTCCAATTTCCTTTTTTAAAACTCAATAATCAACAGAAACCATTAGACACTTGAACAGAATGGTTCTGTTTGGATATCCACTTGGTCCACATATAGTCTAGCAAGAGATGGACTGTAAATAGTTGGTCTCCGTGACAACTGTCTGGTAACTTTACCACTGCATTTGTGGTGCAAACACCTCCTGGCCTGCTCAACTTGTGCCAACTCGTTTTAGTATTTATACACCCATAACTATTTTGCCTCATCACAGCATTCCTTCTGAGCTCCAACGCTCTTTTTATTAATGAGGAAAAATTTGCATTTTTCTCGACTTTTAAGTAAAGGAATTAAAATCCATTGTTGGAACTAATGCCATCTTTGAAAGCACTTGGAGAAATGTATTCCTTGAGATATGCAACACACACATTTCCTGTCCCAGTTTGTGAAAGAGCCCTTGCTAATTAGATTGGAACACACACTCCTTTGCTAACCCGTCCAGGGTTTTTGTTGCTGCCCCTGAAACAGATGAGCCTTCGTCCATCCAGATCTCACCTGACGTTGACACAAAGTCTCAACTCCTGCATTTGCGACTTCACGGCTCGACCGGGCTCCGTGTCGGCTTTGTGGCGAATAAGGTCTCGCCCTACATTCTTCAACAAATGCAGCTGAATGTATTACTGTGGTGGGCTCGACACGCTGCTGACCTGTTACTCACTTTGCCACCTGTTAGAAGAGAAGTCACAAAAATGCTGCTGTCATTTTATCGCAGAAGACCTTTTTATGCAATTTTTTGATAACACAGGGTGCAGGTCTGACTGATTTGTGCTGTGTGAGAGTCTTTATGAATTTGTCACGTTCATTTGAAATTGAGGCTGAAACAATTCATCTGATAAATCGTGATTAATCATTTATTGTAGTAGTTAACAAATTTAGTAATCTATTAATAGTAAACTAGAGTATAGACTCTACAAAGGAAATTTTCTGCATAAATAATACACTATCAGTAATTGAGCCATTTTGCAAGGTAAAAAACACCCTCTTCTATAAATATGTTCTACCTAGAAATCCTCAAGTAGTTTTAGCTTCAACCTGGTTGAAATTCTGGAAAACAAAAACATTTTTTTTTTTTTACATTTGTGAAAACTCCTACTATGTTGTGACAGTGTAATATGAGACAGATAATCTGTGAAAAGATTGATCTCCTTCACCTCCTTCCAGTACTACTACTACCACCGCTCCCGACCAAAAACAACCAATCAGAGCCAGGGGGAGGGTCTTAGCACTGTCAATCAACCTTGTGTATGTGCTGCTAAATGTGCTAATGGTGGAGAAACAACTTATTGTCAAGCCAAGTCTTTGCATGGAACCCAACTATTATATCAACTCTATAGAGAAGAGCGAGTAAATATTCTTTCAGAATTATTAGTAAAGCTTGTTGATGGGCTCAAAAGGCATAAGCTTATGGTGCCAGCTGGTAACAGATATTAACAGGAGGTATATGGACATATTTGTACAATTGTATCCATAATTTTGACCCTGTGTGAATTAGCAAAAGACCACAAATTTAAACTTGTGAACCAGATTATTATCTCCAACCAAAGAAACAACGACCAAGTTTTAGTAAGAGTATTTTATCTTTTTTATTTCCAAAAGTGACTAAAGTTTCTCCCGTCTAAAGCGAAACATTAGGCATTCGACTATAAAGTGTAACTTCAACTTCAATTGACATGTCATTCAGTTTGCAAACTCTTATACTTAATATACTCTTAGCATTTATGCGTGGGTGAACACAGAATACAGTGAGTTCATTCCCATGTTTGCCAAACAGCTAATTCTGTATTTTTCCTGCCTTTGTATTTAAAGTTCAGGATGATAACTGCACTTATGTCTTTTTTTATTCCTTCCCAGATTTCTTCTATAGGATGTTTTAATATCAATGATACCCGAGCAGCTTCAAAAAGCAGTTTTGAAATAATGTCTTCATTTAATAAAAAAAAAGCTCTCCAAACCAACTATTTTAAAAGACCAGCTGCGCTCTACTTCAAATACTTGTTTTTGCTACATTTTGTTGGCAACTATTTTGACCAATTTGTCTTTTAATTCAGCTACATTGGAGATCTTATGGACAATAACTTTCACTGCAGCTCACTGACCCTTTCTAGGCTGATAGATGTGAATGACTTTGTTTCTAATTTGTTCTCATATTTCTCTATTTTGGGGTCATTTGTTGCTTTATGTGGACTTTTAGCCTACTTCATGAACACTACTTTTTGTTTTTATTCATATTGTCTCTTTCTAATATTCAAACTTGAAATGCGCAACAAATAAACAAGAAAGGTAAAAATGAGCTTTTTCACAGCCCTGTACATAATAGAGATGCACCGATACCAAATTAATACTTGTATCGGCTCTGATATTAAAATAAATTCTAGATTGGGTATCAGTGACCATGTACCCGATCAATAAAGGCAGATCAATTCAGTCTAATTCTTGTCTTTGCGACTACAGGCTTTATTATTTATTTTATATTATAGTTAGAATTCCAAATTGCACTTTCTGAACTGTTTGAAAGACAGCAGCTCATTTTTACACATTTGATCAAGGTAGCCAACCTTTTTGTCAGTTTTCGTTTCTTTATTCATCGGCTGTTTGCTGCTAATTGCACTCACAGGACAAATTAAAGTAATTTTGTTTTTACATGTTTGACCAACCTTGTGAAGCTATTAGTGTAGTGGATTGGTGCATCCCAAGTACATAATTCTACAGAAATACATTTTTATGTGCGCTCCCTATGATTTACTCCATTTCTCCGACTCTAAAACACACTGCTGGCCGTGTCGTAGTCCTTGCTGATGTGGGACGTACTGGGCAAGGACTTTAGGTACTCGATGTGCCTCCTGGCATCCTCCTGGTTGTGTTTGATATAATAGACAATGTAAGCCGTTACCATGAAGAACCAGCAGAACATTGCTACGAACATGGCCACATCCGTTGTTTTGTGGTGGAAATTGCAAAAGTTGATGCCTGAGTCCAAAACCTGGATCACTGGCTGTCCCACGTACTCCTCCTGCACGGATGTGTGGCAGCTGACCTCGTTGACCGTCTCCGGATCCAGCCTCAGTTCCCTTAAAACCTCCTGGAGGGAGCACTCGCAGTGCCAGGGGTTGTTGGAGAGGCGGATCCGGGCGTGCAGCTTGGCGAAGGTTCCCCTTGGGAGACCGCTGAGCTGGTTGTTCGAAAGATCCAAGGTCCGCAGACTGTCCAAAACTCCCAGGAAGGAGTCGTCGTCCACGCTTTCGAGCAAGTTGTGCGATAAATCCAGCTCCCTGAGGCGCTGCAGGTCTGCGAAGGCCTCCTTCGGGATGTGCCTGATCCGGTTTGACGACAGCAAGAGAACAACAGTGTCCCTCGGCAGGTTGGCCGGGATGTTCTCCAGATTGCGCGAGGTGCATTGTACCACCATGCCAGTCCTGTCTGAGCAGTGGCAGATCTTCGGGCAACCCTTCGCTGCAACAAAAGAAAGTAGCAGCAAAGTTCCTGCAAAGAAATAAGAACGTCGGCTAGGATGTTGTATGGAGCTTCTGCGCCTATGAGAAACCCCCATTAGCTGTAGAGTCAAAGATCCAAAAAGTCCTTTCAAGATTCACCTGGACATTCCTTCTTTGCATACTCTTTAAATGAGAAGTAAAGGAGCAACGATTGCCCCAGGGAAGAGAGAGGGAATCGTTTTGACAAGTTGATCCATGGTTGTGACTTCAGTCTCCACCAACTGGAAGAAACCTGAAAATGAAAGAGACACAAAGGGTAACAATGAATGTGTAATTAATTTTCCATGTCGAGCAAAAAAATTCTAACCATATTGTTTTTCTCCAATGGGTGGGAGAAGACAGTAAAGTTCAGCATTATCATAATAATACCATGCTGTTTGGAAATTATATCCCATTAAATAAGGCGTGGGCTCATCAATATGCAGCTGATGAACTTTGAAAACAGTGATTTGAGTTGGAGTACAAAGCTGTGGGTAATCTGTGAGATTAACCGGAACGTTTGTGGCCAACGAAGGTCAGGGAGCAAAAAAGAATCACTACAAGACACACGCCTCGTTTGTGTGTGTAGAGAACGGATTTGACGGAGATGATGGATGTCAAACGAAATGATTTCACGGCAGGAATGACAAGAATATAAATGAGGTAAATGACCGGTAACCAGGCAAAACATCCAGGGCTTCACGAAAGTATTGACATCCCTTCAGCCAGTTGCTGTTTGCGGAATGGTTTATATGGGCAATTGCCCAGGGCGGCAATAGAAAGGGAGGAGGGTGAAAATATTTGTGTTGCTCCTTAAACAGATTTTCTGTAGCTTTTACGTGTGTAGACAAATGGAATGTTGTGCCCCCTGCTGGCCACTGAGAATATGGAGACATTTTAAAGATTGTCCTGAATCTTTTCCTGAGTCTTCCATGCATGTTTGAGAAATCCTTTAATCTCCCTTGCAACTGTTCAGCTGTACAAAACACTTAGTTGGACTTAGCTCCGGCTTCAAGGACAAAGTTTCCACGCTACAGAGCACCTTCCCTTCGCAACTCAGCTGCTCAGCTCCTTCAGACTAGCCAGCAACAATTAGCAAACACCTGGTGGAACTGAACACCTGTTAAGTTTATTACATGAGCTACATCTCAGTGAAACGCTGGTAAAACGCTAAACGGTTTATAAAGGAGCCATGTTGTGATGACTTCCAGAAGGTGGAGTTTCAGAAAAAGCAGGAGTTTCTTAAAGAGACAGAGCCCCAATTTCAAGATGTTAAATTACAAATAAAATTTATTTTAAGTCATATTTGATATATATGCAGCACTATGTGGCTGGAAAATGCATAATACTTCCCCCTTAATACTCAATTAGAAAGAAAATTCTACATATTTTAACTTTTTTTTCCACAAATGAAACTTTTAAGCCCGGAATGCTTTTTTTTATTTGCCACATTTACTCTGATCCCCATGAATAAAATCAAGTGCAACAAACTGTTACTAACAGTTTGTTTGTTAACGAGTATTCTAACTCGTTAACAGATTTATGAGGTAATGTGGAGGAACGTGCTCTGGTCACCGTGGAGACATCATCATCACAGTGAAACATGCTTGTGGCAGCGTCATAACCTGAAGATGCTTTTCTTCAGCAGAAACAAGTAAGCTGGGAAGAGTTGATAGAATGATGGATAAACACTGTAAAACAAAACAAAATGAATAAAGGCTACAAAAGTCCAGAGCAGCCAGCAGGATGACAACCATAAACATTCATGGAGAATTGAATAAAACCAAAATACTTGAAAGGATGTGAGTACTTTTGCAAACCTCTTCTAAATGCGTCAGAGATCATTTAGTAAAATGTGTTTTTATGTGTAAAAGTTGAAAAATGAAGCAACACAAAAAGGCTTTTTATGAAATTTTACCTTTTCAGAATCAAAGAAGGCTTGGTCTTTACTTTTGTAGTAAAAATATGAACATAATTATTTGTTCAAGAGTAAAATTAGTTTTTAAACAAGACACTATTGCGAAACATAACAAAAATGCTGCTAAAGTAGATTAAAACGACTAATGTAAATGAGGCTGGCTGCGTTAAATCCAGAATATAAATGTGCTTAAAATGTAGCTGCTGTAAAGTGATCAGGAGCCTACCTGGCAGCTCTGGATCGGCGTGCGTTCCCCAGTGGACGGGCAGCCTCCTCTCTGAGCTTGGCGCCGATCGCTGTCCTCCACAGGAGCTGCAGCCTCTCCGGGAGGCAGCATCCAGCTGTTTGACCTCCTGTCGGGCGGCAGCTTTGCAGCAGCGGTGCGTCTCTGGGAGGGTGTATAATAGAAGCGTGTGTGTGTAGGTGTGCGGGAGGCGGGTGGATGTGTGTGTTGGCGCGCAGATGGGTCTCAACTCTGCCTTCCTGCAGGTTGAAACCCTGCAACTGTGAGTCTTTTGACTTTGACAGGAAAACATTTCTGACAACATCCTCATATCAGAATGAACATTTAAGCTGCAGTATCAAACTTTTATAATTTAATTTTTTTATACATATTTATTTAAACTATTACTATGGCTTGACAGTACAATATGAGACAGATAATCTGTGAAAAGATTGATCTCCTCCACCTCCCAGAGCTGTCAGTAGAAAAGAACCACTCTTGACCAGAAACAACCAATCAGAGCCAGGGGGAGGGGCTTAGCGCTGTCAATCATGCTTTACTCAACTTTAAAAATCTCAGACAGATTCAGATTATCTTTATTGTCATTAAACTTTGCATCAGAGATGCACTGAAGAAGAAATTGGCTCTGCGTAATAGCTCACAAACAGTACGTGTGATCTATTCCGTGCGTGCAAAGCAATCAAAACAGTTTGACGCTCCAAACTCTGAAAATATGTGTAGAGAGGGAAAGCGATTAGTTGATGGCAGCATTATCTCATCTTAAATCCCACGACCAAACAGAATGCTAGACCAGGTGCCGCTTCTTTGGAGAGAAAAATAACAGAAAAAACAAAAAGCTAACAGTTGATATAACAAGTTATGCAAATTGGAGAGTAGAAGAAGAAAGTCAGAAAAAGTGGTCAGTTTTTCCTCAAGGAGCTTAACTACAGAGATAACTAACCTAGTCTATTAGCCACTACCACTATGTAAAATTCTTACAATATCCTCAATAAATTTACCCGTTAGTTTATCTAAATTACAACTTAAGAATTTATAAAGAAAGAAGGGATCGACAGACTTGAAAATATGTCACGTCTTTTCAGCTACACTATCGGACTCAAAGTCAGCGCCTGCTTGATCTGCTGAAAGACACCTAAACCTTTATCCTGGGGCTTCTTTGCCTGTTTTGCTGCGCTTGCACTTTTGACTCAATGCCACCTTTCCTCTCCATTTGTAAGTTTATCTCATGCACGCTGACGGATTATGTAGTGCAAAAATAACAGAACAATAAGCACTTTGCGAGATTGAACGACAGAACGCGTCTCGGAGCGAAGCGGCTTTCCGTACTCACCCCATTAGAGTAAATCTATAGCTGACCTGTTCTCCTCATGCATCTGTCTTCGACTGATTGTTCTTCCTCTGTCACTCTCCACGAACTTCAATTACAGCCGTTGACGTTTATGAATACTACGCTACCAACCACCTTTGAAGGGATTCCTCCATATTGAAAACAGCCAGTGCTTCTCGAAGCATTAGCATGATTAAGCCTTGTCAGTTTTCTGAAAGATATTGAAGAATGAGACTGGAACTTGTTGGCGTTCCAGTAGCTGTTTCTTTTTGCCACTGGTTGCCCTGGTTTGATCATGGATCGGTTTAACTCCTCCTGTCAGACTCCTGGCTTACTTCCAGCATCTCATCTCAAATAAATTCATACGCCACCACCACCCTGCCAGATCACAAAAATATGGAGCTGAGCCAGTCCAATCCAGTGTTTTTCAGCAGAGTAATCTCTGTAATACCAGGTAATGTATGAGATGTGTTTGCGGTGTGAGCAATGAATCATGACAGATCGCATCATTTCCCCTGGACAAAGAGGCTGTCTTCCTTCTATCCTCTCTATTGACTTTCTGCAGTCACTTTGTGAAAGCAGCTCCCCTCCAACCAATGTTGACCTCTTAAGGGGTCTATTAAAGCACAGCCACTGCAGAGCTCGACTGACATTGGGTTTTTGCTCACTCTGCTTTGGCCCGAGAGGGAGGACACCAAACGTTTCATCGTTGTGACCCCCCCACATTCCCCTAACATCCAAAAGGACTTAATGACTGAAGAAGCCACTGGATATACTGCACCATAAAGTAGAATTTGTAACCATTGAATTTTTTTAACCAAAAGTTTTGCTATTGTGTCCTATGAAAACACTAATTTTTAGGAATTTTTCGACTAAACGATGATAACCAGTAATATCCCTGGAAATAAAAAGTACTACTCAGCGAAAATGTAAGGCTGTGGCATAAATACTCTAAAAAAGACCAAAAACAGCCCACTCTTTAAAACAAGATATACAATTTTGAAATTATTTAGCCAACATTTGCAAAAATATTTAATCGGAAACCATATCTCAGACGAACATCTGTTTAAATAAGGTGCATTACTTATTGTTGTAAAAACCCCCAAAACAAAACAACAAAGTCAGTGGGAGGCAGCATTACACTAAGCCAGCCTATAGCCTGGCAGAAATTATTAGTAGAAGAAGAAGCAGCTTCTGTCAATCTAAGCATGAATGTATTTGGCAATCGCATAATTAATTATCTAGAAGGCGCACATCAGAAAAGTAGCGCGGCTCGACGTGTGGTCATGTGAGACTAAAATGAAAAGTTTTCATTTTACATTCGTGTGCGTAAGCGAAACACCTGAAGAAAAAAAAACGGAGTCAACCTCATAGTGAAAAGTGGTGGTGGCAGAATGATGCTGTGGGGATGTTTGGAGAGAATGGAAACGTAGTGGGTGGTGCTCTCTACAGAAGGGTGAGACATAAAGCTTTTTATCCGACACAAAAACAACTCTTATTTGGGATTTTAAGAAAAGATACCATCCGTATGGTTAAAAAATGGTAGTGGCAGCATTATACTGCGGGGATGTTTGTGAGTCTGCAAACAAGGAGGAACGTGTGTTGTGAATTGATGCTATTGAGCAATTATTGCTTTATCAGGCATGCAGTTACCTAAAATAGAAGTAGCTTGTTATCGTTATCACAATACCACCACTAAATATCACGATACGGTGGACCCTCGCCCGTTTGCGGATTCATCGTTTCAGATTCGTCTTTGGGACGTAACTCCGAATTATTAGAAGGAAATTTGCATATTTACATTTTCTTTCTAGAGCACATTTAAAATATTTCAAAGACAACGCAGCTTAGGAAGCTGGAATACCTACATACCTTCTGCAGTAGTGCTAAGGCTGTTTCCACTGTGGGCATTATTGCATATTAATGTACAGTTTTTAGAGTGGGTCTTGATAATTTGCGAGTTTCAGCTATTCATGAGCTGTTGTGGTCCCTAATTGCGTGATTACTGGGAGTCCTCTGCGTAATAAACCAACATTAACATTAATACTGAATGTTCCAAAGTTTATAGAGTGCCGATACTTTTATAAAACAGTAAATTTCTCGCTCTGTCTGCTTTAAAACCTTCAAAACAACTTTTATATCTTTGCTTTCTTTATTGCTTTGACATCATCTGCCAGACGAAGGAGGTTGTCACTAAGTAGCTTCTGGCACTGATGAGTGAAAGCGTGGAGCCGCTCTAACTCCTACTCAGAGCCAACGCCAGGCCAACTTTCAAGGCAAACGTAGCAAACCGTTTGCCTTTGGATGGCTGGAAGAAACACAGGTGATTCATACTACTGTTGTTGAGAATCGGTCAGTAAGGATACACCATAGTGTCTGAGCTGAGTTCAAATAATGAATAGTTACTTTGTGAATTGAGGTTCTTGACATTTCTGCCAAAAGGAGAGAATACAACATCACCGTTATCTCCTGCATTTACCAGATAACTTAGATTTTCACTTAAATGTGCTTTATACCTGTAGTTGTATGTTGGTTTAAAATTCTAAAAAGACAAAGAGACAGAATAAAAGGCAATGTACTTCAACATACATGTGCGTCATCATTTATGACTTTATTTTCTGCTAAACAGCCCACACCACTTGTCATTCTGAATAAACCGTCATTTTGTTTTTGTGGAACAAAATACCCTTTCTGTGTCTTGATGAGAGAAATGTACTTTCAGGTCATTTGGAAAGGATTTTATTTCCTTATGCGTTTTAAAAAATATCTTCTTTTCTAAATGTTTGTCTTGTTTGTGCTAGTTCATATAAACATCTAAGTATTTTTGTGTTTTTCCGTAATAGTGTTTTGTATTTTCAGTGGCTGGGTTAGCACAATAAACCTTAGCTACAACTCATTTATTTGTGTGAGATAAATGTAATTTCTATGTAGTTTTTTTTTCATAATTTTACTTTAGCTGATGCTCCTTCTCCTCAACAAAGGCTTACTGTTTTCTCAGTGTGAGCCATTGTGAAGAACATTTTCTTCTCTCCAAAAACCTTTCTTGAGCACGCCAGATTCTTTTCCCCTCTCCTCTCCCGCAGCGTTTTCAGTCTCCTTCACACCATTTGCTCCCCTCTTGACATCAGTTTGCAGGGAAAATGAGAAACACTGGCCTCAATTTGCGACACATTACTACCTGTGCACCGGCAGGTTAAATTCCCAAACCTTTGACCCGAATGTCTAATAAAGAAAAAGTTGGTTTTGTCTTTTCTCCGAGGAGAAAGTGTGGGCAAAATCATTAAGGGACCAAACGGCAGAAAGGACTTTCTGCAACTCATTTAAATAAAATGAAATTTTAAAACAATCAACTGGATTATTCTGTACAGGGTATGGTCAGTATTCTTTGAATATTATTGCGCTTTTTGAATAGACATTAAGAGAAAATGATTAGACAGAACTTTTGTTCTTCCAATGTTTCCGTATAATTTTAATCCAAAGAAATGCACATAAAAAATGTCTCTCTTATGATTCCTAATTAATTTGGATACATTGTGAGACATTAGTACATTTTAGCATTGTTACAAATAATTGTTACAATGTACTAACATAAGTGAAATTATGCTAATTAACAAAGATTTCAGTATAATAATAATCCGACTACAGGTGAGATTTTTCTCCCTTGAGGCCAAATTATGTTTATTTGATTCAAGTTGAAGTTGATTCAAATAAGCAATAACAACTCAGTTGTTGTTGTATGTGCTGTTAGCATAGAATAGTTTTGTGATGAATTTTTACTTGTTGAGATACAAAGATTTGTACTAACATTTTAGCTTATTAGCTTGCTGTTAGCTTAATTAGCATTTCCAGTGAATCCCCGTTGCCCCCAGAGAAAATCAAGTCTCAGAAGGAAAAAATTGAAACTTTATTTGATTTTTAGTCTTACTAACACTTTAAAATTAAAACCTATGTAATTACTCACAACTAATATAGATCTGCACATAGCAAATAAATCAATTGAAAATAGTTACAAAGTTCCATCACCACCCCGCCCCTCCAGCTCCAAACTGCAATACACATGAACAAAACTAACAAAAAGAATCTGATGAATCTTTTTCTTCCAGCCGTTACTGCCACTCTAAACGTTGATAAAATAAAAGCATTTTCAACAGGCTACACAGCTCTTCTGTATCTACCAAGCAAATAAAGAAATAACCGATTAAATAATTGCACATTGCACCCTATTATTGCATTAGTTGCAGTTTGTTTCAAAGTTGTGGCATACTCAGGCATATACACAAATGTAAATACAATTTTCAAACACTGAGTAACACATGAATACTGATGTTATTGAACTCGCACTGCCATTACTTAGCCTTACAACTTAATAGCTATGCTTTGCAATCAGTTCCAAAATATACAACAAAAACCATTTGTTTAATGCACAGTCAGCTGTGATAGAAACAGCTAATCAGTACTGATTGTTAAAGCGAACATTTCGATCGTACACATGCACTGAAAACCGTTGTAAAAAAAGCCACATCAACCTCCAGGGTATTCTCTGTTTACGCGTAACGCAGAGAGAATTCTCTATCTGGTATTAGCAAACTGTCCTAAAAACATAATTTCTTTCTTTTTTATTTTGATTAGACAAACATTCCCACTTAAATACAAGAAATTACGAGAAAAATTAAAAGAAACACAAATCCATTCAAGGCTACCACGACTACTTGATTATACATTAAAAAATGAAGAGTTATTGCAGAATATTCATTGACTGTGTATCTTTTAGTAGATTTAAACAGCATTTGGTCCATGTACATAGTCTCATTTTGTTATCAAAGCACTGAAGATTGAGAGGAAAAGTGAGTTTGGAAAATAATGTTTCAAGCTGGACATTACTTTTAGCTGTCTGTCAACTTAGTATAACTACTGCCAATGATGACAAGTAAGCCAGCTAACCAAGAGTGGCGTATTGCTGTCAAGCATTTATGTTATTTTCAAAAGGTATCATTATTCAATCTGATGCTTTAGTATTCACTAGAATATTAAACTTGTAAAACACAAACGCCACACTTGGGCTTAAATGTAGACCTTTCTGGGTTTTAATCAAGCTAACATAGCTTAGCCAAAGCCAGTGCTAAGTATTATGCTAGCTGGCCATTAGAGGAAAATTTTTCAAGGAGTGAAATTACTTTAGAAACATTAATGCTTAATATGATGGTAAAAGAAAACTTTTAAAACATACATTTTACAAGTTACAAGTTTTACAATTTAGACTTTCCTGGCTTTAGCTTAGTCACAGCTAGAGCAAACTATTAAGCTAGCCAGCCAACAGAGACATTTTTCTACCAAGTGTTGATGTTATTTTGGAAAGCTATGAATATAATTTTTTTACACACAATTCACAAATATAACTATCAGAACTTTTAATGAATTTTAATTTAGAGTTTTTCTAAATGAAAGTGCAACAAACTTTGAGCTAACTACTAATTTTAACTTCTATGGTAGCCAATAAGCACTAATATTGTTTAAGAATGTGGATGACTTTTAATATGCTGTTTAATTAGTTAAAAATATTCGCAAAAATGTAACAACTTATAAAAATTCAAAAATGCCCTATGCTAGATTTATTCCACTCCTACTATCTCTAACAGCCATTCACAATCCTAAAGGAAATTATTCATATTCAAGGTGATGCTTGATTAGTTTAAAATAAAAAGTGTTCACAGAAATTCAATATCTTATAAAACATTGAATTACAGTTTCTTGCTTTCCGACTTGGTGTTGGGTAGCCTAACATTAGTTATCCTAAAAAAATTTTTGTTGTAGATTAATAAATTTCAGGTCATTTAGATAGTCATTTTCTATTTCTGGTGTAATACTAATTTAGCTGAGAGCTAGCAGTAGTTGATGTAGCAGTAACAGTGTTCCCAAAAAGTCAGATTTTTCCTTTTGTAATAAATTTAGGACTAGAAATAAAAGAATATTGACGGGTGTAGGAATAAATCTACCGCAAATGCAAAGCGTTTGTGAAAGATTAGAGTTAATGTGCTTCAACAACAACATTCAAGAATTGTTCAATGCTGAACTGAACTTAGCAGAAGCTCTAAAAGAAGATCACGCAAGTTGTTTAGCATCTGTAGAGCATCCTGAACAAGTAGCATATTCAATGGATAGTTGAATTACTTAAGTTGACCAAATATCATCCACACCTCCTTCTCATATTAGGTACAATACAGCAAAAACAAACTTAGCTTAGCAAACAAAAAAATATGTGCATCACAACACTACAGATAAATACATCCTGGCTTAATGAAAAACCAGCAAAGCAGAAATTGTCATCCAACTTGTCCTTTACAAAAACAATTAAGTTGCTGACGTGGTTGTGACAATGAAAAGACATTCAAAACTAAAGCGTCAAATCAACTGCGTGACGATGACAAAACATAACAAGATGAACAATCATGAAAAAGAGACTGAGTGGTCACGTCCGCCCAGGCCCTGCGGGTTCCCCCCAATGAACCCCTGAACATTCCTTGGCCCCAAAAGTACCATGTGTCCACCCATTTAAGCCTCTTCGAAGTTGGCCGAAAAACCCTAAACGTTTGGACAGCACCTGACTTTGAAGTCCAACTAATCCTCCCACACCAGAGGCAGTCCAGAGTAAAGTGTTGAGTAGTCTATTGCATGAGCGCCGCGTAGTCGACTAATGTGACAAGTCACAATAGTCCTTGTACAAACAAAAAAAACATAATAAGTTAGTAAACAATCATTACAATTTTTCGTCAGTGTCTTACGTCACTGATTTTCACTAATTCTCATCCATGCATCTACAGTATATAGCTACGATTAATCGGAGGCGATGTTGGAAAGTCTTTCTGTCTGGGCGGGGAGTAGGACTGGACGTGAACGGTCAAAAATGCTGCAAAGGTTTATGGAAAAGAAATAGGGTCACAAAGATATGACAGCAACATCTCATGAAGCACAAACACGGAGCAGGTTTTCTTTTTCTACTCAAATACGCAACGACACAATACTGAACACATGCAGTATAATTAATATTGTAAATAGAGGAAATTAACATGAGAAGGGAGGCTGGAGGAGTGATACCATTGGCTTCAAAGGGTCATGTGATGCAGCAAAGAGTCTTGGGCAGAGATTCGACAAGGAACAATCCCATTTTTTATTATTTTTTTTTTACTTTTGAAACTATGTAATTAAACTTGAGTCATTTGGCTACATCCCACCACACACTCTGCCGATAGCATCACTGAGCAGCTGTTTAGTAATATACAGATACCTACGTTCTACAAAAATCTTCAGTCGTTTGCTAATACTTTTTAAATGTTGTTCTATGACGCAGCAATGAAAGATATTTATAAAAGCAATAGACGAAAAGAGAACCAAGAAAAATGAAGACAGATTGTTCTAATAAACATTCAACATGCTTTAACAGTTCTCTAAAAAAAACTAATCAACAGTTTCTTGTATGTCTTTTTTTTTTTTTTTTTTTTTTTTAAATCTTTGATTTAATTTGGCTTTCTGAAATATAAGCGGCCACCAAAACCTCTCTGATCTAGGGTAAACCAGAGCAGTGAGGCGGTCAGGGATTTCGGAGAGCCAGAGCCAGAGTCCGAGGGGCTTCATCAGGGTTGTCTGCGGTAGTCGGTCAATGGAAAGGGCCAAACGGAGGAGCCAGTCAGGGATCTCAGGATGTGGTCATGGATGATGGGTCATTCCACATGGCAGCCACGTCTCTGAACCTACAGGTTGATACATGTTAGATTTTTGTTGTTTTTGTCCCCCTTCAGAAATAAAACAATAAAGTAGAATCTTCTAATACTGAGCTCTCTGACCTTGCATTAATGAGATACTGAGCCAGGCTGATGTTGGCGGGGGTCCCTGTGATGGTGATCTGGCGCTCCGATGACCCTTCCATGGCATTAGCAATTTTGATTTGCGCCCCAGACATCTGACGGATCTCGTTGATTTTGGTTCCCTGGCGTCCGATTATGCAGCCTATTAGCTGGGAAGAAAATGGGGCAGGAATTAGGATGGCTAGAGCTTTGTAAGCCCTAACACCTTCTACATGAGTACAACAATTGGCTTCTGTAACAATACTATCTTTTAAAACAGAAGTGTCCAAACATTTTGTCATTGGGACAAAATTTTCTGTATGAAAGTGCTCAAGAAACAAACAAATAATATATATATATATATATATATATATATATATATATATATATATATATAATTTTTTTTTTACAAAAAATACTTTTTTAAGCACCTAATATCTTAAAGTTGACAGATTTTGTTTTCTCTGAAATGCGTAATATTAAAATGTTTTTTTTTTTCTTGCATGTTTGCCTTACAAAAAGGCTTCTAATGTTCAAATTCCTGCCGTCGTATAAAACCACTCCCGGGCCACACTTTGGACACCTGTATTTTCAAACCCCCAATTGACGAAACAATCAGAAACCCTCATTTTATATCTCTTATAATTGGGAAAAAATTACGCTAGCTGCATTTTATACACTGTATATACATTGTATTATAAATGTTTCTGCAAAATGTTTGTGATATTCTGCTAATGTTGAAAAAAAAAACACAATTTCGTAATGGCAGTGTTTCCATTACATAAGAAGTGCAATTAAAATCACATGGTTGTTCATGTGATAAGTCATGAAAACGTATGACGGCAATGGATGAAAACATGAGATATATTCATGTTTCAGCCATGGCACTATCCCTCATCCTTAGGCATCAGAAGAGGCGTCGGTGTGTTAATAAGGTGTTGGAGTGACAACTTTCTTACTATTGGAAGCGGCTACGTGTATTCTGGGTGTTTTGGGGAAATTGTAGTGTCCAATTTTACAGAACAGCTATGAATTCACCGGTTGTGAATGAGAAACTCAACCTTTGATGAAATGTGTGATGCTGTTACACCTCTGGTGGAGCTAGCTGTGCATTGATCAAGGAGACTAGTGTCTACAATTAAGGATATTTCTGCTGTATGCAAACCGGCATGATGTGACAAATTTGTCTCTATTGCAGTTTTGCTAAATACACCAATTTCGATACGAATGGAAAACCACTTCATGATATCGCGAAAATGATTCATCGGAAAACGAGTCATCTGGCATGTTTCTTCTAAGTGAATTTATTTTCATAACTCCGATTTTATGGTCAATGGAAACACAGCTATTGAAATGGACTGATGCAAATTTGCACACTAACATAAATCTATACTCACATCATTGGGAATGGTGAGTTCATGAGTACTGGCCTGGTTACTGGCATCCAGACCTGCTGCTGAACACAGGAAGCAGACAAAGAAACGGAGGAAAGCAAAAGGACAGAAAACAGTTTGGCATGTTGAGGGAACAAGTCGTGAACTCTCTTTACAGACTACTAGCAGTAACTGAATCACACAAGCGTGGCTCAGGCCTAAGCAAAGCCCACATACGTCATTGCCTGAGGACCTTGAGTACAGTTAACTCAAAACAAGAATCTATTTTAGTTTGTATTATTCCAAAAGAATTACTAAGGGAAAACCAGACATCAAAAGAAACCTCAACATCAACAAGAGCAGACCACCAGCAGGCCATGTCAATTGCAGTGCACCACAAAGACCAATAGGAAAAAAACGACAAGAAGAACAAGAATGAAGAATAAAGAGATAGGACAGATCCAGCCAAAGAAGAGAGAGTGAGTGAGAGAGAGAAAAAAAAAGGAGGAAGAGAAAGTGTTTTTCCCTACAGGTAAAAACGAGAGAAGGATTTTCGGTAAAGAGGGTCATTGTGTAGGTGGGTACGTACCGGGGAAGGCAGGGGTGGTCTGTCCGAGGGGGGTAAAGGGGGTTTGCTGCATAGCCAACTGGTGGAGCTTGCTCAACTGCTGAGGGGGGGAGGAGGAGGACAGCAGAGCTATGAGGTCATCATTAAAAACCCACTCCGGCTCGCACACAAACACACACAGACAGACATAGAGAGTTATATAGAGGTCTGCTGGAAATGGCACAAAAGTAAAGAAAGGAGCTGAGGAGAAGTAGAGAGGCAAAGAACAAAAATCAAAAGAGAAGGAGAGCAAAAAAAAATTGGAGAGAAGGAGCATTGGACTTGGCCTGATTGGAGTATCCTCGGTTGTGTGAATTGGTAGGACATTTAGTTGTTTTCTCCAGAATAGTACCACACAAGTTACCAACCTGTTGCAGGAGCTCTGTTGTATTCCTAGCAATGTATTCTTTTTAAAGCTTTTCTTATTTGTTTTCAATTTGGAAACATTTTTCATTCTGTGTTTGGGTGCTGTGCAGCTTCAAATACGTTTCCTTTTTGATGCACAGCATCCAAAACAAAGGGGTAGGATCAAGGTTTCAATAACTCAAACAAAGGGAGATAAAATTATATATATGTGTCAAGGGTGCATACACATCCTGTGCAAGACCTGCTTTAGGCAAAGCGTAGTGTTTCTCTGCTATTTGTGTCAGCCCATTGTTGAAGGTTACAGCAGTGTTTCTCACTTCCGATGTGTTCAAGACAGCATAATTTAGATTTTATGGAAAATGAGGTTAATGGAAGTGTGGATAAAATAACGGCGTATTAGAGCCATTGTAGGTAGATGTAGAAAGGAGTACATTTCTACCAAAAAAATCAGACATTTTTAGATTAATCTTAGAAACGTTTTATTTGAAAAGAAATTTTGAATTTTTTGAGTTTGAAAAGTCCAAAATGTATTGAAAAAACAAACAAAAATATAATAGCTCTTTGAACATATTTATATGCTGAAAGATGTAACTATATTTAGTTTCACTTTGGAATATTTATAATATTATAGGTGGCATGTATGTAGTTATTGTTTAGAAACAGGTTGTTTTTTTGTATAATCCTTGATAGAAGTGTCTACATTTTTCTAAATAAACAGAAATAGATGTATATACATATAATCAGGACTGCTTTTGATTTTGATGCTGATTACTTAACATTCTCATAACCACGGGTAAATTATCAAAGTTTCCCTTCAGGCCAAGCCTCATGAGATTTGAAGCAAAAGAGAAGGCAGGTAGCCAAGGAGCTATAAAGTCAGAAGAGAGGAAATGCACATCCATAAGAAAAGTATTAATATTATTAATTAATATTAATAAGGTGGATAGAAAGATTGACGGAGAGTGCAGTGTTGGCTGCCTCGTGTGGTTAGCACTCACATCTGGATGAGGGATGGCGTACTGTCCTTGAATGGTGTAAGCCTGTGAACACGAAGAAAAGAGCCGGTCGTTATCACTTTACTTTGACTGACCAGACACAAAAACACATTGAATTGCAAAGAGTACAAATGAACCGAAAAGCTGAAATCGATTTATATTGGTAGCCGTATGACCTAAAGTCATGCACTCTAGACTCAAATCAGTCCTGCTTCTATACATCAGTCAGATCCAGTTGAACTCAAATCAATAAGGAACGACTCAGACAGGAGGGTGGTGACTGGGAGAGTGTGGAGAAAACCAGAGAAGGAACCCTGACAGGAGCGGGGTGATTGGTCCTGTTGGTTGTGTTGCGCTTTTAAGGCCGCAGAGGTCAGAAGTGAGCTAAATTAGATTTTAAAATGTAAAGGACTCAACCGCACATACGGAAAAACTGATTTTAGAGAAAAAACGGTTCAATCTTGACCTGAAAATTGATTATTTATGTCATCAATAAATCATCAATTATTGATGATTTATCAATAGGCTTATTTACGTGATTTCTTGACTGAGATCTGACAGTTACTTGGCCAGAATGTGACTTGTGAAAGTAAACTTATCTCTCCAAGAAGTGATTTCTTTATTTTTTAGAGAATCAAATAAGAGTTGAGAAAATTAAAGTTACAGACTTCGAAGATGTAATAACTATTTGGCTTTTCTTTGACTGGTTATTTACATGAGGAACATTGGACATTCTAAGTCAGGGTTACTGAAACCTACATTCAGTCGGGTATTATATTGAATACAGTTTTAAGTCAAACTGTCCAGTTAGCCTCGTCTTTATTGTTCCTCATCAGATTCAAAGATAATTTTTATTTAACTTTTTTGGATGTATTTATGTATGTATTTGCTTTGTGAATCTAGTGCAGAAATAAACAGTATGAAAAATGCAGTGTTCCCCCAGTGTATTATAAGCCTGGTGGGCTTCCAGGCACTACTTGCCCCCCTATCAGGCTAAGTATTATTTGCTTAGTTATTTTAAATGTTTTTTTTTTTGTTTGTTGTTTTTTTTACATACACCAGTAACTGATAGCACAGACGGGTTAAGCTAGGAGTACAGGTTGGCACACTGTACTCGGTACTAATTGCCGAGTACAGTGCGGAGAGAATACTGCACCAACATACAAGTCAAATATCAAAGCCTTATGGCAAGCTGCTAATACCAATAATAAGATGTATATTAATGCCTCATTCTAAACCTTAAATAGTAGGATTCACAGTTTCTTCGGTGCTAATGCGTTGAGACTCATATACCGTATATATCATATACTGTATACATACATATATACCGTACGATTGCGTAAACAAACATGGTGGTACAAATAACATACAAATACATATTTTATCATCATCTTATTAGTGATTGGCCACTAGATTTTAGGGTATTTTGCCCTATCTGTACACTGCAAGGGCAGACACAACCCAAAAATACCTGATCTTTTGAAAATCGTTGAAGATCCTGTCCTGGTCACACCATGTTTAACAGTAAAGTTTGGTATGACATGCAACTCATTCTACTAGTCCAATGTTATGTTTTCTTTTCTGTTGATGCTTTATTTTCAAAGTTTCTTGTCAAATCTTAACATTTATTAGTACAAACGCACAGTGGGGCAACTGGTAGCACGCCTACCATCGGGTTTGGTTCTCTGAGGGAAATCCTGAAAACGGTTGCAAAAAATATGTTTCATAAATCCATTAATCATCCCCACTAACCAAACCCAATCCGAACCCACTGTCTTCTTTTTAATCGGGAAGAAATAAGAAGCGTTGTCATTTGCTGGCGATATTTATCTCAGTTCTGATTCAAGCGGCTCAGGCTGGTGGGTGACAGTAAACAGCGGTGGTGGTTTCATGCTAGTCGGGGGCGGGGGGCTCAGGGAAACAGGGGAGTGAGGGTCTGGAGGAAGAGTGAGTAAAACCTGGTGCGACACTAACAGGCAGTGGCTGGTGCTGCAGTAAGAGGCTGAGGTTGGCTGTGGACGCCCCCAGTGGGTCTGCTCTTACCTGGCCACCTGAAAAAATGACAGGGGTGGAGGCAGGCTTTGGGCGGTAGGGGATGGTGGCACCTTTCGGTGGGGACTGAGGAGAGCAAAGGAGGAGAGAGTGGGGGGACGGGAGGTAGGAAGGGAGGAGATGTGGAGAAAGTGTTAGAGCAGAAGAGAAGAGAGACAGAAGTTGCATAAAGTGAGACCAGAAGGGGACGGTGCCGTTGGGGGAAGACAACCTGTGACACACAAAAGTGCTCTTCACTGTGTGTTCATGCTGACATAAAATGTCCAAACTGTGGATCAGTGCACAACTAGACCTGGATTTACCTGGAAAAACCACTTTCAACTGGATAATGACGACTCAACATACTTGCACTTTAAATATATTTCTCGGTCCGTATTCTGGAGACTTACAGTCATGTCACAAAAGTCCTAGCATCCATGGCTGGTGCCATCATGAAGGCCCAATGGAGAACTGGCTGTGCAGATAGTTAAAATTAATGTTGCAAGAAGAAGATCCGACATAGAACTCTGACATGTGAGAACAGTGATGAAGAATAAATAGGACTGGGTAGAATGTTCTGTTTTGGTTCAGAGTGCCTCAATGCATACTGAGAAGGAAAAATACGAAGGTGCTCTCTTGTCAAATCCGTCACCTGAGAAAGTTGCTATATAACATAAGAATATCAACATTTGGAATACAGTCTACATCAGTAATTTAAGTTGACCAAAAAGGGACATTAGAGATGCATTAATCTGATATCCATATCTGTATCGGTTGTGATTTAGAAGAAAATTCTAGACCAGTGACAACTTGCCCGATCCGTAAGGGCAGATCTATTCAGTCTAATTCTACGCTTTGTGCTCTGAGCAACGTCATGCTTTAATATTGATTTTAAGTTATATTTAGAAGTCCTAATTACACTTTATTAACCATGTGGAAGAAGGTTTGTTGCTCTTTACATGTTGGAAAAGGTAGTCAAATTATTGTTATTGTCAGTTTTTTTATTATTTATTTGACATTGGTTGTTGTGACTGAACAACAGTCACAAAGTTGTTTTTACATACTTGTGGCAATATTGGTGTATTTAAGTGTGCTGTACTGGTGCACAATTACCAAATGAATTTGTAATTCAGTACATTTATGTCTTGAAAAAGAAACATTTTAAGTCAGCACTGTTTATCTGTATCTGGTCGGAATCGGCCGATACTAAACCTCAGATATCGATATCGGTATCGAAAGTGAAAAAAGTTGAATCGGTGCAACTCTTTTAGAAATACAGAGATTTATTTTAATGCACTAATTTAATTTAGATATAGAAACTAATTTATTTTATACATAGAAATGTTACAGTAACATTTCATTACCGGTCTGGAGGAGAACAGCCTTCATCCCTATTTGCTCTGGCCACTCTCATTGGCCAGTAGGGAGTTCTACAGACATTGAACTTTTTGATGCTACAGATTTCTAGCTGAAAAGCCAATGTCATGCTTTTTCCATGTTGGGTTTTGTGAGTGAAGACTTTAAGTGTGTGTGTCCCTCCCTTTCCCTTCCCCACTATACCTCCAGCATCACTACACATATCTGTTTGACACACTGGATGATGGCTTCCGGCGCCCCGGAGATGGTCACCGCTCTCTCTGTGGAGTTGGGCAGCATGTCGCCTGCCACCTGGACCTGAGCTCCCGTCGACTGGTGCAAACATAAAACCAGAACGTGACCTTTTAGTCGTCTTTAAATATATTCACAGGGAGAGAGTTATGGCAGAAGAGGTTTCACAATCACGCTTTTGGGATTATGCAGAGGAAAGAGGTTAAAAGGGAATTATTTGATTTCCATTAATCCTGGATTTGGAGAACATATATGGAAATCTTTTCATTATTGCATATGGATATGATGTAGGTAACAAAAGTTCTGCTTGCCTCTCTCATTTCTTTGATTTTGGAACCGCCTTTGCCGATCAGGGAGCCGCACTGGCTGGCAGGAACGACGAGCCTCAGGGTTACTGGAGGCTTACTGGTGGCCGGACTGTTACTCATGGAGTTGATTATGTCCTGAACAGGAAGCGAGGACACGCCATGTTTTATTAAAACGTTCTTCTCTTTTTCACATATAATGCATATTTAGCAATATAAGACATAAACTTTAAACTTTTGCAACTTTTACAAATTGAAATCACAGGTGCATTTGATTGTGCATTCATGTAGTTTATGGAAACGCAGCTGGTGCCCATTTGGAAGGCCAACATATGCAGAAGTTTTAACTTCCTGGCATAAATATTCCCAAATGATGTAATTACTTGATAATCCCATCTACTGCTACCCAAATCTGACTAATTAACTGGTTCAAAGTAACAGTTCAGTTCAGAAATCTCCTCTTGTTTGTCTTTGTCTGCAGAAACTATTTCCTGCAAAGATTAAGCGATCTGTTGGCAGGTCGGTCCATCTGCAGCGTAAACAGTCTTGGATGGCGATTGAACAGCCAAATGAAAACACGGTACTGGCCCACTTTCAGAGGGTGCTGCAAGGTGAGATCAGCACATTTCTGTCCTACATAAGGCAACCAAGCCTGCTTTGCATTCTGGGTGGCAATAAGCCAGCAAAGGCGCTCAAACAAAGATCGAGCTTTTTTTTTTTTGATAGCTTTACATGCATATTTACAGTAACATAAAGCATAATCGGTGCATCCTATTGCAAATCAGACTTTGTGTCGCTGGTCAATAATTATGGCCATAACAGATCTAATTACGAATCCAACTGAAAGCTTTACCTCCTCAAACTTGTAGGCAATCATGGCGAATGCCTTGAAAATGGCGTCTGTCGGCCCGGTGATGGTCACTATCCGCTCTGGACAGTTCCCTTCTGAGATGTTGATGCGGGCGCCACTCTGTACAAAAAAGGAAAGCTGAAAATGTGCAGTGCCATCTTAATAATATACCAATAGACTGATGGACGCAATGAGAAAAAGTCTTACGTCTTCGCGCATTTTCTTCACGGTCTCTCCTTTCTGAGAAGCAGATTAAACAGCAGTTAGATGTTTGCAGTGAGACAACATCCCACTTGGAAAGATCTAGTTGTGCTTGTGATAAATACCTTTCCTATGATGCTTCCCACCTCCTGCAGGAGAAGAAGGACAAGCAGGTTTAATCCCAACTAGCTGCTAAAGGTCTACCTTGAAGACAGAGAATTTGCAGGAATGGCCGTTCGTACCTTTCCGTGCATCAGCAGCCTGATGGTGAGGGTCACGTTTAGGCCACCTTCTGACTGAACCTTGATGGGCTCCATGTCGGGGAAGTTGGAAGTGAAAGGAAGGGGTGTGGTCTCGTGAGAGAGGAGGTGGTGGAGTCGGTTGACCGGTCAGCTGCTGGGCGGGGAAAAAGGAAAGAGAGATCTAAGGTGGTTGAAGACTGTGTCATTTTGCCAAACACTGGAATGAAAATTTGTACCAACTGGGGAGCTTTTCTTCGGATTACCAGGAGCACCAGTATAGATTTGTCAAATAATAACAGACAAAGGTAAATACGGAAAGCAGCTTTCAATTGATGATCTCCCTTTTTAAGGAAAAGAAGCTATTCAAACCAACCCACTGTGGCAGGCAGAGTAGTTGTCCCCTAAACCCAATAACTGGTTGTGCCATTCTTGGTGGCGAAAACTGACATATTTGGTAATAAATCTTTTACGTCACTGTGGACCTAAAATATCCAACACGACCTGAGCCCATTCATATTGTGTTCGAGCCCAATCCAAACCGAATAATTAACTCTAATTAGGGATCCGAGCCCATCATTTTAAACTGCTACCAATTTAACCATGCCACAGTTCTAAGAGGGGGTCCAGTGGCTTCAGGAACTGCTGGTCTGACGGCTCTTCCCCATCAATTTACCCGTTGTCTGACTGTGACATCTTTTTTCTCTTACTGAACTTCATTCTAAGACTGCGAGAGGTCCAGACCTCCGACTGCTAACTCTGCTGGGTTAGTAGTGTCGCCCAAGGCTATAATTTTGATCTGACCTGGTCTGAATTTCAGGTCGGGCTTCGGCTATAGATCTAAACATCTCTGTGGAGGGATGTTGGGCCACTCTTCTTTGGAATATTATTTTGATCCAGCATCCTGAAAACCGTGTCAATCGGATTTAAATCCAGAATTTGACTGGGCTACTCCAAAACTTGTATTTAGTTTTTTGAGCCATTCGGAGATGGACTGGCCAGTGTGCTTTGGCTCCTAGTCCCGATGCTCGAACTTACGCTCTTGAACTGATGACCAGACATTCTGCTTGAGGATTTTTTCTCTGGACAGCAGATGAGGTGTGATCAATTAGGTCAACACCAATCTTAGCAAAGGCAGTGAGGCCTGCCTGGCTATGGATATTGTTAGGAGTTCTTTTGTGATCTCCTGGATGTTGTCAATGTGCGATTGGAGTTATTTTGGTTGAACACAATCCTATGTTTTCTATGTTTGTGGATAATGGATTTCTAAAGCTTCACAAATGGCTTTGTAATACTTCCCCTCCCGATGTAAATGACTTTGCTTCCTCATCCGTTGTTTAATTTCTTTATATCAGGGCATGATGTAAAGAAGTCAAACCCTCCATGTCGTCAGGTTTTTTTGGTTATAAGGTGGGTGTGGCTAGTGACGCTGAAACAACAAAAAAAATGTTTAAGAATGGGGGCTACCCCTTTTCCAGCTTAGTTGTGATACATTCATTTTGCTTTTACTCAAATAATCTTTTTCTGATTTTGACATTTGATTGATGACCAAAAAGCAAAACCCTTTTTTTTTTGTTTTACTGCACTAGTTTAATTTGTGTTTTGGCGCAATCAAATGTAAGACAACATCATCAACTCAAGGTGTGAGGCTTGAATTTTACACTTGCTACTGTTACATTACTTTTTTCCCCCCTTGCCTAGGAATGTGTGCTGCTGTTTGTTATAAGACTTATTCAAGATGATTACAAACAATATAGTATAACAATGAAAATCATATTTTTATCAAATCTGGATTATCTCTAATTTTGTCTGACATCTGATGTCATAACTCAAGACTTTAGGATTCACAATTATCAGAGCAAACACAAGAGGGCGCCTCAGCCCACAACCTGACTCTAAAAAGAATGGATGTGAATGTTCACATGAGGTCTGCTGCGGAGTTTTTAATCTGCAGACGGATTCTCTGACAGAATTCCCAAACACCACAGCACGGCTCGGCTTTTGTTTAATCAGGATGACGTTCCTCCAAACATTAGGAGAGAGAGTCATGGGTAAGCCAATGGCTTCAAATCCAGAAGTTTTTATTTTTGGTTTTTTTACTAAAGAAAAAAACAAGCAAACAAAAAATAAAATGATGATTTGTGTTAAAACACGAATTTGCCATCTGCTGCTTTATTAGATCCTTGGTTTCAGAGCGAGCGGAAAAGCTCCTGCAGCGGCTGACCTTGACCGAACAGACAAAGTCGCTGTCAATCCCAGGCTCTGTTGCCATGTGGAAACTGAAATAAATCCATTTCTCCCTCGTGTGTGGCTAAGACCTCTTCCATGACGACGCGTGAAGCTGGGAGCTGATAAAAACACACTCGCGTCATAAAAAATATTTACGTTTTTATCATTCAGACACAGCAGGATTAACTGTTCATTTCAGTGTCGTCCAGAAGAAACGGAGTGAAAAGAGTGAGCCTCTTTATGCCTTTTTTAGAACGTTGTAATCTCTCAGAGGAACTTATTTTTATATATTTTTGAATAATGACAAACGTTTATTACTTCTATGTTTATTTCCTATCTTTGACAGTTCTGCACTTTTCTATGGAGTGTGATGAGTGCCAAAGTCCAATAAATAAATAACTTGAGAAATAATTATGTAAATCTGTAATTAATTGTTTTATATGTCATAAATCACAGAAATCATTTATTAAATATAGAATTGTATGTATGTGCCGCCATAAAACATATAGATTTTATTTTAAAAACATATTGATTTTATTTTAAGAACTAGATATAATCATTTCATGATTTGAATAAAAGATTGTATGTTCCTGTGCTGAAGCACATCATGAATTAATTTAAACTGTCAACTTCACCCATGGGGTGGACGGGATTAGGGCAGCTGCTATAGAGACATTGACGCCTGATTGGCTGTTTCAAACGGGAAGTCTTCCAAGTTTCCTATCAATATCTTCCCTGGAAAGCGCAGGAATAGCTTTGATAACATAATTAAATAGGTGTGTTTTATTTACCACAAAATCTGGGTGAGCAACTCCAGCCTCCAGATCTCTTAATTTTTTGTGAAATATCTCTAACAAGTTCACGAGAGAGCGCTAGCTGTGTTAGCTAGCGGGCGGGGCTAATGTTGATGCTGTCTGAAGTCTATGACAGCTTCCTCCAGGCTGAACGACGATAATTACGGGACAAACTCCTGTCATCATCGCCCCCAAACTTAATTAAAAAAATGTCTGACTTATTTAAATCATTATTTTATAAGTTGTTTATTTTAATTTGGCATTCATTGCTCTTTACTTTTTGACCATTGTCACATATTTGTAGACACCTTTTCTACTTTGAAAATTTCATGTGTTTTCACTCTATTCCTTCCATCTCCATTTTAAGATGAATTTAAATAGATGTATTTTCTCATTGTATATTTTGTTGGTACCAGTTACCTATCAAGCACCTTTAATGTTTTAAGTTAGACGTCTTTTCTATGTCTTTCCGTCTTTTTCTTTTCAGACCCACTGTGACATAATTAGGTGTCTTCGTGTTTATTTGTCTTCACCGTGTGTAAAATATATTTTCCCATTTGAAATACTGCAGACAAACAAGTAGACACTTTTTCTTCATTGGTTTTTATGTTTCGGCTAAATTAAGACTTCACTTGTTCTTATAAAGATGTTTATTCTGAACTATACAAATATTGCTTTTCTTTGTACTTTTCTGTGGCCTTTACACATCAGTCATCTAAAAAAGTCTGATTAATTTATCAGCCATAAATACACACTTTGGACATCTCTGTGTGCATTTATTGACAACATTTGGATGTCACTGGACGTCATCATGTAGATTTCTTTCTGCCACAAAATGTCATCACTGTTTACGTCGACACACACCTACAGATGAACTTATTGTCCATCTGTCTAATACATATTTTCACTTTTTATGTTTCATTCACTTTATGTCGTCAGCGGCACATTTTCCTGTAGATTTTCCACAACGGAAAAATACTGTTTCACCTTTTACTTTTCGGGCCACTATCACAAGATTTCTTCAGTCGGTCGTCTTTTCAACCACATTTAGGGATTGTAAAGAAAAAATAAATAAAACATATTTATTTTAAACCACAATTAGACTTTATGGACATCATTTCATTTTAATTATAAAGAAAATGACTATTTACACATCACCAGATGTCTTTTGACTATATTTGCACACCAATAGAAAGTGTTTGAAAAACTAAAACAAAAAGATGCGACTGAAATTCATAAACGAACAGGCGGACTTCCTATCATTTTCAAACATATATTACACAAAGGAAAAATAAAAATCTCTTGTCCGATAAATGAAAGAAGGAACAGAATTTGTTTTAGATTCAGTGCAGACAAAGTTTAACGTATATAACACGGTAAAATTAGTTTTTCATACGGGCTTCTATCTTACTAGCATCAACAACGTGAAAAGTGTGAAAATATTTCAGATGTTAAACTTCAACAGATCCAAACAAGCCTCTGATTTTGGTTTTCATATTAGCCTAATATGATCTCACCAGCATCAGTTCAGATTCCTCCATAACACACAGTGCTTATAGATTCCCTGTAATCCCTAACATGTATCGAAATGAATATATACTCTATATATATATATATATATATATATTTTTTTTTTTTTTTTTTTTGCAGCGCTCATCTGACTGTAAATGTATCCCAATCTGCGCCGGATGCCAGTTTTAGAGGTTCGGGAGATGAGCGGCAGGAATTCGGCCGCCAGCTGTCCCCTCCCAATCTCCCAGAGGAGACCAGATTATGTAAAAAGCCTTAATCCGGGTTTAAGACCCGAGCCAGCGGTGCAGGTCCTCTCCAGGGGCAGGCGGGAGGGATGGAGGGAGGAATAAAAAAGAAAAAAAAAGATTTATGCTGGGATTAAATCAGTGGTTTCATCTTGGAGGCAAGATGGCGCTTAAGGTGGAAATGTATTTCTAAAACCCTGACAGAGGAAAATGAAAAAAGTAAAAAAAATATCCAATTAAGACTCAAACTCAGCTGTTAATCTAGGTCAACCAAAAAAAAAAGTCGTGTCTCAGAGATGGTAGGAGCTGCATTTCCATAGTTTCATTCTGCTCATGCATCCTAAAAGAATGAGGTCAAGGGCCTGTGAATCACCGGCGCCAAAAACCTTGCAGCATTTTACCTCTTTTTTTTTTGGTCTTTTTTTTTATACTGCGTGGAGAAAAAAAAACAACAAAAAAATCATGAAACTAGATTTGACCGGGCTTCGCTGGGAAGTCGTTAAAAGTGAAAACGCAGACAGGGCCGTGGCGGGGAATTTTTCCTGACATCTGACAGGGAAAGTGGGTCATGCTCGGCGCTGCAGCGCTGCTAGCCTCCTCCTCCTCTTCCTCCTCTTCGATGGCGGCTATTGAATTAATCACGCTTTACGCTCGGCTGGGCAACGCGGCGCACAAAATGGCTCCCTCCTCCTCCGTCCTCCTCCGCCTCGGCCGCAGAAAAGACTCGAGCGTCGCTCTTGAAGAGCCCGAATCACTAAACTCCGCCGTCCCTTGACCTCTTTCCTCTTTAGTTGCTGCCAGCTGAGTGGAGTTGCTCAATGTATACAGAAATGTCAGCGTGTGAATGATGGAAAGTGGCTGCAAATGGTGGCGAGAACAAGGAAGGAGGATGTTTGTAGATCTCAAATGGACGAGAAACTTTACGCTGAACTTTTAAAGAAGAGTCTAGAAAGTGTGTGAATAGCGAAAGTGGCTCATGTTTTTCAAGTCGTTCTTTTGTTCAAATGCAATCACAATATATTTAAGATCTTGATTTCATATGGAACTCAGATTCTAGGCTCTTTTTGCAGTTTCTGTATGCAAATCAAAGATATTATCTCTAAAGTAATACCTGTTATTAGGCCTGTCACGATAAATTGTCCCAGAACTTAATGCGATAAACGATAATATTGTTGTTTTGAGACCATTTTTAAGTAATATTATAGTAATAATTCAAGAACACATTCTCAAGAATCCATAACCTTTAAATTCTAATGAACATTTAAACAGTGGAACTGGAAGAGATTTGAAATATCCAAAATAAATAAAGAAAACAACAGAAACAACAAATGAAATGAATTGTGAAATCTCTGTCAATGAAATTATCTTTAAAAAAAAGAAATAGTTGAGACCAAACAGACTGAAGACTTTTATCAATCAGTTTCTGGTAAAAAGAGACAAAATCGAGAAAAGCAATAAATCAAGCCAATGAAAATTATTGACTTTCTTTTAATTTATCATGTGATTAACTCATTTATTATTTAACATGACAGGAATACCTCTTACTGTTTAAAATGAGGATTAATGCATTCAGGAGATGCTGTTTTTCCGCATAAAGTCAGTCTTGGTGTTCTATTTCTACATATACAATGAAATCAAAGCAAATTCAAAATTTTGTTGGTTACTGCACATCTGTTCACTCGATTTGGAGGAAATATCAAACTATCATCCGGTAAATGGAGATACTGAGGTCAGTTAATAAGGCTGCAGGCTGGGAGAGAAACAGATGTAAAATCTAGTAAGGAACATTGATAAAATTGTTCACTCCAGATAAAAGCATCTTTCATATGGTTAGTCCTGAATAATATATTGCAAGTTTTGTTAACCCCAAACAATAGGCTTAAAACGTTTTCATCATTGAGGCAAGAGAAATCCTGAAATCTCAAGTTTTCAGGCTTTCGTACCTTAAAAATTTGCCTATTGGAGGTGTAAGGCATAATTTTTGTTGGTCTTTCAATCATGTGTGAGCCACAAGGTTGCATCGTTTTTCTAGAGACGCACCGATCTGATATTAATATGGGTATCGGTCCCGATGTCCTAGATATTCCCGAAATTCTAGACCGGGTATCGGTAACAATATGTCCGATCCATAAGGGTAGATCTATTCAGTCTAATTGTATGATTTGTGCTCTGAACGAAGTCGTGTCTTATTATTGGTTTTACATTATATTTAGAATTGCTAGCTTCACTTTCTGAACCATTTGACAAATTTGTTTCAGTTTTGACCAAGATAGTCAAACTATTGATTTTGTCAATTTTTAGTTTCTTTATCAATTATTTTACATTATACGTTGTACTGCCAATTGCACTGACTGAACAAATTAAAATTGTCTTTACATGTTTGTTGCTTGTTAATGCTATTGGTGTATTAAAGTGTACTGTACTGGTAAGGAGTTATTAGGTACATTTGTTATTCAGTACATTTATTTCTACTATTTAAAAATATACATTTTAAGTCAATTCATTTCTGTTTTTCTGTATCGGATCAGTATCGTTGGGCACTAAACCTCAGATATCTGGATGGGTATTGGAAGTGAGAAAAAGTGGATTGGTGCATCCCTACTTTATTCCTCCGAAAGAAATGCTTGAAATGGTAACAGATTTACATCCGCCGAATTAACACAAGCAAAGTTAGATGTCTGTGTCCATCATCATTTAACCGATTCTGGGATGTGTTTGTGCTCCAATTAGGGGTGAACAAAAGGGAAATTAGCGAGAATGTAGGGCAACAGAGGGGGACCGCAGAGGGTGACCTCTTTGAGCCATATGCTCTGTATCACAGGACAGTCTCACTTTGGAGAGGGGGGGTAATGTGAGAAAAACCTCTCAGAGTTCAAAGTTGGGAGCAGGAAGGAGATGAATAATTATTCTGCTGTCAGAGAAAGGAACTGATCAAGTAGATATGAGGAGTTGAGTTTGTCTTTGGTTTCCTGGTATATGAGCAGCTCTTGTCTCGTCTGGCTTTTGTTTTATGCGGCGCGGAGGGGGGGTCGGAGGCAGGGGGTCGTCCGCCCAGTCGGCCTTCCTATGCGCCGCTATGACAATCCTCTCAAGAGCTGTCAGTCCGCATCAGCAGACCAGCATCCTGACATCTCAACCTAAATCACAATCAAAGCTGCAACTACCTCAAACTGGAGGACGCACCCGACAACCAACACGGCCGCCGACCACAGAGAGGCTGCAGCGCTAGCTCACGCGCTTCTAACGTGCAGAGGAAAAGCCGATGGAACGAAGGCACACCATGTTGCGCCCCGAAGAGCAGCACTGAGTCGGCCATTTTAGATTTGCCACAGTTTGTAATGTGAGATCACTGGTTGTCATAAAGTCATGGCTTCCATACGCCAAGCTTCCCCCGAGCGCTGATGCGGAACGAGACAAGAATGTCCCCATTTCCTTTTCCTGCTACCCTTTCTCACATTTTAGCTTTGTCGCCTCACAGACGTTATATTTGATTTCAACAAGATAACACATGACATTTATCTTTTCGTATGACTACCCAACAATAAGACGAGCCGTGGCGCTAGCGTCCGCATGGAGGTAATCAGAATAACGACCTCGTCTATTTTGTGTCAGCGAATCCTTTCTACATCTAATGCAGCTAATTGCCAAACAATGAAATCGCTCGTGCTTTAAGCAAAAGACAATCAGTTAAACAATGACAACCGCAAGATGTCTGAAAGCAAAATCGATTGACTGCAAACCATCTTGGTTTTTCTTTAGGAAAAACCAAAATGATTCCCACCCAGCATGAATTCATCATGTTGGAGTTTGCCAATGAAAGCATTTAAAATCAATGGGTTTGAAAAAGAAGTCAGTGGGTAAGTTAGTAAGTCAATTAATTATTGATGGCTTCCCCACATCCTCACCAAGAATCTAGAAATTCAAGTTTTCCAGAGTTCAAAGCCTCTGCAACTCCGACAACCAAAGCAAGAACTTCAAACATTTCTCTCTAAATACTTTTAACAAGTATTGCATTTAAATGTTGGCTTTCCAACTAAAGCGTTGTTCTAAAACAACAACAAAAAAGAGGCCGTAATCAGGAGCATGAAAAAGAGAGTTTACCTTTTCGCGGTGCAGGATACAGTAGCTGACGACCACTATCGCCGTTGAAGGATTAAAAATCGCAAAGGGAAGATGATTTCTCCACCCCCGCCACCCCCACGCACCTCTCTCTTCCTTTGATTGGAAAAAACACTGCCACCCTATTGGCCCGTCCAGCCGGGGGGGGATGGAGGGGGAGGTCACGTGAGCGACCCAATCGACACGTGACGCTTCTCGAATTTATATGACGAAACCGACTTGCATACTCGTCGAGCGAGGTTCTTGTTGCGACCGTTTCCAGAGACCGTTTTGCAAACAGGCTGCATGTTGAAAGAGGGGTACTTTGGGTGACCATCACCCGCCGCCCTCTATGTCCACTGCCCCTCACCCTTGAATTTTCCCTCAGATGCATAAAAAAAGGGGGGGGGACATGCCCAATGAGGCACATGGGCATTACTGGGGCACGTCTGGGGACGATGGGGCAGTCTGAATCAGAACTTTAGCCTCCAGGGGCATTTGGAATCTAGAAAACCATCGTCCTTGTTATTGGTAATGACAAGTGACACACACACACGCCCACACCCCCACACACACAAAAGAAAACCAGCTCAGAGAAGCCCCGGCCACAACTTTCTGGCGCAAATGAGCGCCTTAAAACCTGCGCGCTCACTCCCATCTCCTGCTTTTTAATCTGCTTCCCTCTGAGAGCGTGTATGTCCAGAATTACAGAGCTTTGGAGGCCACCCGTCCAGATTTTTTTTTTTTCCAATCCAGCACAAATCCAGCCCTCATGTCAGATGGACAGTTGTGCAGAGCTTAATCTGCCATCATTGGGGTTGGACGGCAGCAACAGAAAAGCGCTAGGAAGGGTAAGAATGTCTGGATTAGGGACAGTGCAGACAATAGAGAACAACTCGCTGTTGATTGTTTGCAGTCAGCGCAGATGCTCAGGACTGTATCTGCTTTTAATTGGCGCACCTATATAACACTGAATGGTAATCGTGTCTTTACCTAACCACCCAACTGTAAAATGGCCCATGGGAGAGAATACAAATAGAGCATTAAATGTGTTCCACATTGAGTCAAAAGAGGCAAAGAAAGAATGAGTGGCTCGCCACACCAGACAAAAGCTGCTACATTAAAACTTCTGGAAAACTGGTCAGAGTGGAAACAAGAAATGCTTCTAATAACTTCCTTTAATCTTTATGCTCACTCTCCACAGTTCTTTGACATACAATATGCAGTTGTTTGTTTCAGAAGACCCTGGACCACCTGACTAGGTCACTCCAAAGTCTTTATTTTGTTTTCCTTCAGCCATTCGGAGGTGGACTTGCTGGTGTGTTTTGGATCATTGTAGGTCTTAGATTTTTGCATGCCTTACTCGAAAACATAAAAGATTTTTAAGACATTTCGTTGGATCTTACAACTATTTCCTGACAACCAACAAAAATAAAAGTTGAGATTTTGAAGCTCCAGATTTACAGAACTTGAACTAAAAATAAATCTTAAGTTTTGTTATAGTGTTTTTCTCATGTCAGTAGGCTAGCTCAAGACTAAACTGAGACTAGACTTTTTTCTAATTAGCGAGAGGCAAGCTAATAATTTGACTAGTAGTTGTGAATTATAGTTAAACAAACCAAATGTTTTTCTTGAATGAAAACGTGTTTTGTTTTCTATGCTCCTAATGCCAGCAGTTTTGCAATTTCAAATTTGTAGTAGCAGGGCTAGCTGCATGACACTAGGTTTGACGAGTTGTCCTCAATGATCTCTGTAAGCGTTTTTTGGTCCAATTAATCAACTGTAGCTCCAGTTCAATGTTCAAAGTGTTCACAAGTTAATACGAACAGGAAATCCTGATCAGGACACTCAGGGACTCTAGGAGAAAGGTGACAGCTAATGAGTCCATGGGGAGTTTCTGTAGTTTCTGTCTCTCTAATGAGTTGACTTACTTCCTCCACCCAGATCCATGTGTGGCCTCCAGCAAGGTGATGAACCCAGGCTGGTGCCGGACAAGCCCCCACCCCTTCTGTGTTGCTACCTCCCGACATTTTACACACAATTCCTATCAGGGTACCACACTCCTAATGAAAGCAGAAGGGCATGAAGGAGAGATGGTCAATTCCTGATTGTTGAGTTAGCTCTAAAAAGGAAGAGTTTAATTAAAGTAGTCCCCTTACAGGGTGATTCTGGTAGAGTTGGAAGGCAGTGGTTTGCGCTCATTTGAGTTTAAAAGGGTAGAAAATACAGTATGTACAACCTTACTCTTTAGTAAAATCTTAAATGGAAAGGACACAAAAAGAAATCTAGATACTTTTTTAGATTTAATTCACGCCTGCCTTTAAATGTCAAAACTGGATAGTAGAAAACAAATGAGACGAATGGAAAGTAAATAAAATGTAGCAACAGGCATTTGTGCAAAAGAGTGTGATGTAAGATGAGAGACTAACAGGTCATATTGGATTTACTCTAATACTACCACCGCCTGTAATCAATGTTAGATTTCCATCAGTGAAAACCCACATGTGGTCATTGACTCTTAGAGGGCAATGAAAACAGTCTGTCAAAAAAATAAAACCTGCTGCAGCTCTGTTTAGCTGTGTTTTTCCATAAATTTCTTCTGTATATATTACAAAAAATATTCACAAATTCAGAAAGGCAAACACAAATTTCCATCCTTCTTTCTCCTTTCTTCATTGCTGCCTTTTCAGTTTTCTTAACATGTTAAACTTCCCCTTGCTGATGTTGCCTGCCATTGCAGTCAGCAGATAGAGAAAATGTCAGAGATTAAACACTTATCTTCAGCATGTTGCCTTTCCATCAGCTTTGCAGCTAAAATTGCAAAGTGAGTATGCGCATTTCTTTCGCCCGCAGTTCTTTTTTTTACTAATTTGACTCCATATCAATCAAAGAACAATAAAGACAGAGTGACAACATTATGGAGAAGAGACTGGAAAGAAAACTAAGAAAGAAAACGTGCTTTCATTATTAAAATCTAATATCTAATTTGAAAAAAAAAAATACATGAGACACTTTTTTAGCTGTAAATCAATATAAAAAGAATCGTCAAATATTAGCTGATCAAAGGCATCACATTTAAATACGGCAGCAAGTTCTGATGGTCATTAGAGATGAATGATCTCATATAATAATTATTTGCGAGAAGTCCAACAAGGGCTCTTTGTTTCTTTTCCTGTATAGCGTAACAGAATATTCATGGGGGAAAAAATAAGACGTTACAATATCAAGCAAGGTAAAAATTGTGATTTTAAAAGTATCATTGTAAATCAGTTAACCAGAATAAAATTTAAAAGGATCTGAGAATAGCTCCCTGAGGTGCACCACAACATAATTTTACTCTTTTTTTTTTTTGTCAACAGCAGCCACTCACTCCAGAGTAGAACATTATTTAATATCATTGCTGTGTTCGGGTGCAGCAGATAAAAACTCGCCACATTTAATGCAAAAGTCTAAAACACCAACAGTGGTCTAATAATTGAATGCAAATAATATCTTTAATTTTGGATGAAAGTGTTGGACCGGCTTTTTCCAAATTTTCAGGCCCAATTAAATAAGAAAACAACAGGAAAGAGTTTAAATTATTTGGTGAACATGGAAAAGAATAAAATAATAATAAAACGTGGAGTTACATTTTCCAGACCATGTAAAATCTCAAGTTTCTTCCGAAAACTACCCTTCTCTTTCTTCCAATATCAAACCAGCTGCACTTACTGTTAGGGGTTTATTGCTTGAAGCTCTAACCAGGGCACTTTTGTGTTTTGGGAACAATAAAACCTCTGACAAGTGTGCTTCTTGCATGCACTAAAAGCCTTTGCCCATAACTCTTAAAAACTGCTCTATACAAAAAAAACTCCATATCCCTAATGGAAAATATTGCCCCAGTCGCTCTGCTCATGTGATCAATGCAGCCAGTAATGGGAACATGGTGCCTCCTGGCAAAAACCAATGATGAATAGGCTTTGAGTGGGCGAGGAGCTAAAAAAACATGGCTGGCTCCTCTGGATTCAAATTCTGTCCTTTGTTTGAATACAAAAGTAAAACATGCAATAAAGAACAAGGTTTATCTATTAAAAGTTTTACTACTTGTACTTCAAGGACAACTTATTGTACAGTGAGAAGAGAAGAGATTGTAATTTTACCAAACACTTGAAACACCAGTTTGAGTTGACAGTAGGTTTCCACCTGTGAAGACAAAATTAACGTAGAAAACATAGCTATCCAGATCCATACTCCGTTCCAGTAGATGGCAGCAACACATATCATAACGTTGCTTGCCAACCGTGACAAAAAAGAAGAGCAACAACAAGAAAATAGATCCTTCAGTTGTGCCCTCTGTCTGGTGCTCAAACAACCTGCGGCAGCAAATACACCAACATCAACTTCTGGTTGTTGATCAAGTGACTCGTGGGATGCGATAAAAGTGTTGCCATTGCAGTTTTATGAAATAAACCAGTTACCAAAAAAACCACCTAGTGCCGAGCTAGTGGGAATAAGTGGTGAGAATACAGTCCCCTGCGGTGCTCCGAAGCCACTTGCCACTTTGTCTGACCCATAGTCCTTGACTCTCTCACACTGTCTTGTGTGTGACAGGTAATCATTTTGAAAATTGTCCCTATCCAACACAGTATGAAGAAGTTCTTTACCCTTTGAGAAACTGGGTACTCAGTTCTTATTTGGGTTTCCAAATAAGAACGATTGGACAGAAAGGAGAGAAACTTTAAAGTCAGCAGCGTGATAAGAATTGAGTGAAAGTCTTCAGAGAGTGGAAGCTAAATCCGGATGAGTTAACGTGACACAGCCGGCCTGCTGTTTCGTACTGCTTATCAGTGTTTGTTACAAATCGTTTCCTGAGGGCTGATTGAAAAGAATCTTCTCTTGAACTGATAAACCTGACCTACATTCCCTTGTCTCATCTTGTTCTGCTTTAATAAGATCATATTTATTTATTATAGAGTAAAAAAAAGAGTAAGTATGTCTAAAAAGACATCAGCAATGGCTGTGACTTTCTGAGTTCCTCTAACCAAGGATTACCTCCTGGTAATACGAGAATAACTCGTGTTCTCGTATTGAGAATACGAGTGTTCTCAATACGAGAACACTCGTATTGAGTCCCAACAAATACCGTGTGACAGGAATCTATTTTAATCACCGCGTCTCATCAACACAATCGCACAAAAGATTTAGAGCTTGGACCGTCCGATGAAATGTGACGTGTTAAGATGTGGGGCACATACAGCTGTGAAATAAGATGAAGATGATGAACCGTCCGCTGAACAACAATGGGCATGGTAACTGCGGGGAAGACTGTCCTAGAATACACATCTAGATTGTTGATTTACATTGCAGAATGACTATGGATATTAGTTGACTGATGAATTTATGAATGAATGAGGGTTATGGATGAGTGGTTTAATGGTTAAAAGAGGATTTCAGAGGAGGAGCGAACCATTTTCTTAGCTTGTTCAACGACAGCCGTGATAAGAATTGGACCTGACCATCCCAGAGGCTTTGAGATGAGACCCACACACACACACACACACACACACAAATACATGCAGATTTGGAGGAACAACACTGATCCTCAGGACATTTTTTGATGCCAGCAAAGTTAGAGGGCCCCAAACACACAAAACGAAGCTCGAGGGCTTTAGTCGACTGAGACAAAGTGAATTTATGAAACATCAGAAGGCTGTAATTTCATCTTGTAGACATTAAATCCATAAATAAATAAATCCACAGAGTGGTTTATGAGTCTTAAATATTAATATTATGTTCCATTTTGAATGACAACTACAAATAACATTATTCAAAATAGTCCGTCCAATCATAATGGGCATGGAGATTCTTTTAATTTTGTACTTTTGAGAATTGAGTGGCAACTCCCAAAACTGTGTTCAAAAGTTTGAATTTATCATGATGTTCTTTAAGACATTCTGACAAGTTTTTCAAGAATTGGTAGAATTAATACGTTTTAATTTGGTGGGTTTTCTGGTGCAGACTGAACATTTTAATGGAGCGCACAAACATTTTAATAGGGCCGAGATTGCTTAGGTTGTTTCAAAACCAGGTTCCCTTGTAAAGATTTAATTGGCCAGCTTGTAGGATATAGCCCTAGATAAAGCACTATATAAGTAAAGGCTATTTACCATAACCTGGATGTATGAAAATAGATAGATGGTTTTACCTATAATCCTTCTGCTTCTTCCTACATAGATGTGTTGCAGCATTACATCACGTGCGCAAGATCCCTGGTAGCCAACGATGACTACCATTGGTTGTAGCTGCGACATTGTCATTTAACTGATAAAACTTAAATGTTTTCTTGATAAATAAAAGAGAAAGGGACACAGTGTCTTTGCTACTAAATGTCAACACCGTGACAACTAGAAAACAAGGCCAGGAAAAGGTTTTGCTTAAGAAAATAGCGAGGGAGAGAGAAGTGTGCCAGTTATGCTAGCTTGACTGTGGCAATCTAAACCTGTAGATGTGCTGCGAAATTCGTGTGTGTTTCGGTTCAGATAAAAAGAAAAAGAGGCAACCCACACACCAACAAAATAAACATCAAGCCTGAAAACACAATACTGTAATTGAATGTTTTTGTGTTTTTTGGTGTTGAATCCCGATACGTTAGTGAAGCTGTTGTGAGTCAGATGCGATGCCAACCGTTCTGTGTGCCAGGCGGGCGACGTAGAGAGAATCTCAGTGGGTTTGAGCCGTTCTTTGTTTTTTCTGCATTATTTTCCTTTACTGTGGGTCAATACAGTAAATTAATGACACCTACATCTCCAGGTTTCATTTTAACTGAATTGTTCTACTGCGGCACCGCGCTAAAAGAACCCTCTCTTTGCCTTCCAGCGTTGTAGGAGTCCGCGAAATTTCCGTATGTAGACTATAACAAGCAACATGTCTACATGTCTGTTTGCCCATCAAGGACATCCATCCCAGCATGAACAAAATTGTTTTCTGCTGCAAACCCTGCAGAGAGAAATTTCCTATCAACTCGACAGACACCATAAGTGCTGATCCCTGTCCTCATTTGGCGCCATCCAAACTGAAGGCGTATCCGTTGAAACTCTGCTGAGAAATATTACAGGGCTAAATGTTCACATCCACGTCGAGTTCTTTTGTATTTTCCTTTATCTAAACGCCGCCACTGATCCACTGAAACTGCTCTGGCTGCCTCCTAGCTGAAGCTGCCAGTACGACAAAACCAGTTGCTTTGACAAAGGACACAAGTTCCCCTGGGTGTTGGTGAAAACGAAGCCTTGATGCCCTCAATATACTCCCAAGTGTCAGTGTTTGCATGTGTGCGAGTGTCTGCATGCTTGTTTTATGTTTTTTGCCAAAGGAAGGTGAAAGGGAATACCCCCCATGTGGGCCATAAATAGAACACAGATGCCTGATGATGCTCACAAGTACAAAGCATGATTTGAGGATTTCAATCAAATTGGGTAGAACCTACCCATGAAGGAAAATCCATGATTTAACTGTTAAACTCGGCTTAAAACTAAAATGTGGGTTCAGAGAGATCTCAAATGACATTGTTTACTGGTTTTTTCTAACAACTGGATGTTATTTACTTCAAGTTGTTTGGGAGGCATGCCAGAAATCTTTTTTTTTATTTTTGTGAGATCATCACAAAGTAAACATACAGAGATTACTAAACTGTACTGGATTAAGTGCTTTGGTCAGATGGGAACTTTTGACAAAGACTTTCAGGTGTGTTTGGAGTGGATCTGCCGCACCAGAACCGGAACTTACTTTTTTTTTTTTTATCTTTCCTATTATTTTGGTTTCGGAGGTGCTGACAGAAAGCGTTCAAATATTTTAACTTCTTTTATGTTTCAGAGATGAGACTTCGTAGACAAATACTCTATTTATCTTAGAGTAATTCAATCCAGATTCCACACATAGGATTTTGAAAATGCATAAAAAGCATTTAAATTAATTTTCTATCAGACTGATGAGTTTGAATCATAAGCTGCATTTCCATCGACCATATAATTGTGCAATTTAACATTTTGAAAATGAATTTGCTTAATGGAAACAATAAAGGAACAAAAATATTTACTGCACCTAATGTTGGACAATCTGGTGTAGAGTGAAACTACAACTCGTCATCTTACACTTAGATCAGTGAGGAGTAGCTAAGAAACATTTTAGAGTGACAGGACGTCAGCATCAAAACAAGAAAATGGGTATTGAAGCAAATCACAACACAGTGACCTCGTATAACCGAAACAAAATCCTCTACAAGCGCGGCACGAGTCTCTGATTATAACGAGAAATAAAACTAAAAAAATAAGACGGCATCTGTTGTTTTTCCACCTAGCAGAGTCTGACCCCGACAGTATTTTCAGAGACTTTTGCATCTGCCGCCGCTTCTTGGACGGGTGAGTCCTGCAGGATGGACGTGGGGCGCGTCACTCAGACTGACGTTCCTCGTGGCTGCGGCGCCATATGCGGAGCTGCCCACTTTACTCCACGCATGGCTGGCTCCCATCATTAGCAGAGAGGTAAATAAAAGCAAATTAGGATTAAAAATTAAAAAAAGGAGTTTGCCCTTAAGTGGAGATCCACGTGGTCCATCATGAATTTGCAGTAGGGTTGATTTTTTTCTTTTGTATTAAAACTTGTAAAATAAATTGTCAACCCCCAACAGGGGAGTGTTTTTATATTTATGTTTTTGAGCTTTTATGAGCAAAAATTTGCATACGCAGCTCATTGAAGGGAGCTATGAAGACTCCGAACCCTGCAGCTTGTATTTGTGCTTAATTTCCATGACTCAGCGCTACAGGGAAAATGAAGTTTGTTGAATAATCATAGTTTTGGGGGCGCATTTAAGACACTATGACAATAGCACACATAATAGTGTCTGACAGCTTTGAAATAAGTGAACTACATTTGAGTTTTTGACAACAAAAATTATAATAATTATGTTTCTTAGAGGATACTTCAGTTTTTCTCTGTGGGTTACAATGGGATTTAGTGAGAACTAAACGCGGCCATGTTCTGCTCCGGTTTATAAGGAATTTCAGCTTCACTTTTCAGGGCCTTCTCTGGTAGAAATGCCTGGTTGACTCGCCTTCTTCTTATCTGCTGGCTCCCCCTGCTGGTCAAAACACACCAAGAAAAATCCAAGTGATTCAACCCGGAAATCTGTTTAGAAATACCAACCAGTTACATAAAGCAGCATAAAGTGTTTAGTTAAACATCTTAGAATTTCATTTTGGGCTCGACTGGAAAGCAGCAGTGGCTCAATTTGATATGATGAGAACAATAATCTGTTTTAAATAAATATGGCATGTAGCTGAAGGCAATCCTTTTACTCAGCCTGAAGCAGACAATGAGGTAAAAGTTTTTATTTGCCAGAACATCTGAAGATCTGGAGAACATTTCTAAGTTTATCTGTATAGCACATGTCAGCGACAAGGACAGTTCAAAGTGCTTTACGTCATAATATTATATAATCATCAGTTATGAAACGGCAATAAACATTACATTTTGTCAAACGTCATTATGAAAATTAGCAAGCAAATACACATCAAACATGTTGACCAGTAGTTGTGTTTCCATTAAAAATGTGTGCAAAACTTTGATATTCTGCTAATGACAAAAAAATCAAACACAATTTCGCAATTGTGCAATTTCCACTAAATAAGAAGTGCAATTAAAATCACACATGAATAAGTTTGTTCACGCCATAAGTCGTCAATAAACATGCCACGCCGCTGTCCTTCAACTACTTCCTGTCGTCCTCTTTGTCGTTCTGCCAGTAGTAAAATCCAGTCGTCGATCACATGACTCGTGTGATGTGAAATGTGTTTTTATTGCAGCTTTGCAAAATACACTAATTTTGATACGGCCAAAAAAAACAAAACAACAGCAACAAAAAAAAAGAAAAACAACACCTCATCCTAGAGCAAAACGTTTTACAAAAAGCTGAAGTTTTTTCAGAATTGGTATGTTTCCATTAAGCAAATTTATTTTCGGAATTCCAATTTGGGCAATTACATGGTCGATGGAAACATTGCTGTAGTTTAATTCCCTACTAATAAAAGACAACGCTAAGCAGGTGTGTTTTAGGTCTTGATTTAGAGGAGCTCAGTGTTTCAGCTGTTTTGCAGTTTTCTGGTTGCAGATTGGTGGTGCATAGAAAATCTTCTTTTTGTGTGACGGATAACCATTCAGCTCCTTCAGACTAGCCAGCAGCAATTAGTAAACATCTGATCGTACTGCTAAGCTCATATGTGTTACGTCTCAGGGAAATGCTGGTAAAACCTTTGCTAAAGTGTAAGTAGAAGAGAGATGTGATGACTTCCTGAAGGCGGAGTTTCAGAAAGCGGAAGCCTCTTAAAGAGACAGAAGCCCACTTTTATGATGGTAAATTACAATGTCAAACTTCTTTGTAAGTCATATTTGATGTGCAGCATTTTTGTAACAATTGTAGGTAACATAGTTACTTGATTGTGCTGTATAATGACACTATGTGGCTGGAAAACACAATACTTCCCTTTTAAGGTTTAGCTTTGGAAATAAATGTAATAAGGCAGTTTTTGCTGTATTTTAAAAAATATATAAATTAGGGTAACACCCATTCATGTATCTGTTCATTCTCCTTTGTCCATCCATCGTCCCTTTCCGATTTCTCACACTTAGAATTCTTGCCATTAGGAAGCATCTGGAAAACTTCCAGAGTTGAAGGGTTTTCCATCTTTCTGTAGACAGTCGGCTTTTTCAAGACGACGACGGGGCGTTTGAGGCTCTTCACGACGCACCCGGAGCAGATGGGCCGTTTTAAACCCTCCTCATCCTCTCTGCTTTCACCTTCCCTAAGAGGAGCCGCCACAGGGAGGCGCCGCCAGCAGATGTCTGAGCACATCCCAGCCGGCGTCCGTTTAACAAAATAAAACATTGCCTCTGCGCTCTGTGGGACTCGACAGATTTTCCTCACACGAAAACCTTTTCGTATGACAATGTATTTTAATTCAAGAATCCTCCCACGTGGATTCTCTGCAGTTTGTAAAAAAAAGAAATAAAAAATATTAATAGTAACAAAAAAAATCCATTTTAATATGCTGATGGTAGCGATCCAAAGCCCCAGATTCAACTATTTGAATTAATCAACTTTGCTTCGAAACATACCTCAACAACAAAAGGCAGCCTACATTTTAGGTAGATTAAGACATTTCTTGTCAATATAAAATTATCTTGAAATAAACAAGCCCTTTTTCTGATACTTACTTTATTATCTCTGTGTAATTAACTTTTGCAATAATCTTAACAAACCTCATCGTACTTTAGATGTTTTTGATCTCCGACTTCATCGTGTTGAGGTTGAGGCGCTTCTTGCTGGGGAAACTGTTACGTTCGCTCATTGCAAGAGATGAGGCATGTGCTGCCGAGGTTATGGTTTACTGCTAAAAGCCTCTGCATACCAAAACGTGTTTTACAGATGTAATGGTTTAGTTCCCAATATCTCGATAATGAGGCACAGTTTTTAGCTGATGTAATGTTTAGTTGTGGGGAGCGGGGTTTGTGGCGGGAAAACAAAGCAACTTGTTTATGACAGTTTGGTTCTGTCATGAGGTTTTAATCATTTTTACCATTTAGAAGCAAATGAAATTTAAACTAATAGCTTCTCTCAGTGTACACATGGCATTATACAGTAGATCTTAATTCTTACCAATCTTGCGGTATCTTTTACATCTTTCCCTTCCGAAGGATCTACTGTGCACCGTTTCCGTTTCAGTTCTGCGCTCTCCTTCGATCTCGATTCAAGGTGTCATGTGAAAGTCTCCCATGTCTAGTGCTTAAGAAAAAAGATCAGAAGAAATCAAACGCCTCAACCAGAGATGGAGGCATGCGGAGAGAGGAGCTTATGAAACATGTGTTCTACTTGAAGCCAAACAAAAATGTTGGATAAATGCCATGTAATATGGTGTTAAGGGCTTTGCGGGAGGAAGCAGGGGATGTCTTTCTTTTCAAAGTAGATTATAAAAGTCAAGGTCAAGATGATAGCTTTTTCACAGCTGCGCAGCTGCCAGATCAGAATGTAACTTAATGATGATAACATTGTCTAGAATTGCGCTGCTCATGGAGGCAGGTAGCTCTACTTTCATTCAGATTTTTCTTCTTTTTGGAAACTTTCATTCCTTTGTTTCTGGCACAAAAGAACAAAAAGAAAAACAGCCTTTTTGTTGCTGTTTTGGGCAAACGCTCCTTCTAGTTTTGGATGCTGTGCAGTTGATTTGATTTTTTTCGTCCTTTTTTTTTTAATACTTTCTCATCAAAATTTGTTATGTGTAACCACAGCAACAAGACGGTTTACAACAGGGGATTGACACCTGCAAAAGCTGAAACAATACCACTACCGAAGCCCCAAATGCCAGAGGAGTTGAAAAGGCGACATGATGGATACAGAGCAGGAGAAAAGGAGGAACTAAAAACTATCTCCTCCATCAATCATAACGGACAACATGAGATCGTTAGCTAACAAGTTGGACGAACTTCAAGCCTCGTCACGGACTCAGCAAGACCGTAGGGAATGCAATAAACTCTCAGCAGTAAGTTTCTGCCTACAGTTCGGCTGTGTTATTTCGGCAGCTGCTTACGTTCCACTCTCAGCGGTTGCTGTGATGTCATCAGCTCAGTTGTTGCTAAGCTACAGGCACGACGCCTCAATGCATATGCGGTAATCTCCAAGCAGATTTTTCTCTGCTTGGAGTATAAACATCTTGTTCAGAGACAACCTGTGAGAAAGCTGAAGAAGCCCTGCGGGGTTGTTGTGAGGCCACTGATTGGATTGCTCTGTGGCAGCCACATGGAGCGGACATCGTTTTGTTGAATAACAGTTTATCACATCTTGACAAAGAGAACCTTTTACATTTTCCTTGTTTGTAAAAAGTTTTGTATGATCTTAACATAAAAACAGATTAAATGGGCAGTATTATGTATATTTACATCATGTTATGCCTGTCTGCTCTCCTGCCAGTTTTTCCTACCACTCAACTTTCTGTTGAACTGCTTGAATACAACACTCTGGATAAATGCATAGTGAAATAAGTTGGGGGTTTTTTGTTGTTTTTTTTTTTGTAACTTTTTGAGCTGAATTATGTAAGCGTCTACTATATCCCACACTCTAAAAGATGTCATGTAGCATGGAATCATAAATCATCGATGTTCAGAAATATTGAAGAAGCCATCAGACCTGCTAAAGGTTTGAAGGCATTTTCATATTCACCTGATTACATAATCAACAGCTGGCTGTTTGAGAGGGTGAGAGGGGGCTCGGGGTGACACCGACTGGTCCATCCTCTTTCTCGCTCCTCCTCATCCTCTTCATCCTCCATGCTGGTGTTTGGTGACAGGATTTCAGCGCAGACCTGCTGTGTGCTTTTTGGTGGGGGGGCTGAATGGAGGAGTTAATGGAGCTCCTGCAGGCATTTTCTCCTCTTCAGGGATCCCCACTGTAGATACAGACAGGCCAGCCTCAATTTGCTGTAATTTCTCCCAGCGAAAGCCGACGTTTCTTCGCTGCCCGAGCGGCGAGCTTGACCTGAGGCGGCGAAAAGGCGCATTTTTATCCCCGGTGGACACAGGCGTAGCGGAGGTGAGCGGGACTACCTGTTTGCTTCCCCCGCGGGGTTGCGCGAGCGTGTGTCGCCCCGACTGATATTCGCTGAACGGCGCCGCCGGTGCTACATACCTACTGACCTACTTTGTGTTAGTTGGGAGTGAAAGCGTTGAGGCGGCTGCGTTTTTAAAGAGATGAAAGGTGTTGTGGACACAGCGGTGACCCCGCGGGGAGAGCTCCAGTGAAACAGTCAGAAGTCAAAAGGGAGGCGGCGGCGCGGAGGCAGCAGGGATGGCCGCGTCTCATCACCTGGACCCCGGGCTGCTGCTGCTGCTGCTGCTGCTGGCCTGCTGGCGAACACCGGCGATGGTCGGTGGAAGTAAGTCAGTTCGTCTTTCTGAAATTGTGAATAATGCATCGTGCTAAATATAGTTCGCGCTATAGCAGCTGGTTTTAATTCCCAATTCAGTTGAATTTGTTATTTTAACCGAAAAAAGGCTCAGTCGAATATCATAAAGTTCATTTCTTTTACTAATTTCATTCAAAATGTCGAACTCGTACTACACGCATCGAGCATTTCAAATGTTTGTTTACATTACCGTTTTGCTAAAATAAATAAATAATTTTATGAGATTATAGCTATCACCTTTGAAAAACGATTCAAGTCAAGGTCTATTAATGGAAAGTTAAGTGGAAGAGGGAAAGGCATGATAGAGAGAGTTTCCTTTCAGCTGACAGTAGGGTTTTACAACATTAGGAAAACATAATGTGATTTTTGGCTGTGATTCTTAACCCACATTCTCATCACAATGAACTCAGTGCTCTCTTCTGTAGGTCTGATCTTGGTTGCTAAGATCCATATTAGATTAAAGCAAAACAAACCATCCAAGTGGCCAAATATTTCACATAAAAGCTTAACTTTGATATATGGTACCTACTGATGTTGCAGACATAATATTGACATCATTTCATCTTGATATATATATATTTTTAAAAAGTTTTGCTCAAAATTTCTAAAAGACTAAGTAAAACATAATTCTAATACTTGTACTAAATTGCAACTTCATATTTAAGCAAGTTCTGTTTATTAACATTGTTTGATTATAAATGTGGTCACATCGGTAGTAATTGCATGTGCTGAAGTACAAAAGTGATTTTTAATGTAATTCTGATTTTCTTTTTTTTGTTAAGCACCTGTTGTAAGTGTAGAAATACGTGCATTCAGATTTGCGCATCTTCATTTGATCATGTTTCATACGTTGTGCACATGTAAATGCTACGTTTGCTTTGTGTGACATTGACAGCGTTTCCTGTTATGGCAAATTGCACTGAGCGCGTTTAAAAGTATTTTGCTGAAGTACATAAAGTTATTCTCGCAGCTTGATCTTGCTTTCAGTACTACCAGTATTCTGTTATAGTAGGACTGTGAGCACTTCCACAGTCCTACAAGATTGAAATAGCTAAAGCAAAATTAATGCTGAGGCTCTGGTAGTTGGTATATCATTCAGTATAACAGAGCAGAAATTGACACATGTAAGCTTTTATTTTCTATATTTTCTAATACCAAACATCTTGACAAGCTACATTAAATGTGCAAAGATAGTCATAGACTGTTAAGGTCATAAATTGGCATGTACAATATTTCATGTTTTGTGTTATGCCTGAAAATGTGATACACAAAGCATCAAAAGATAAGTACTGCACCATTGAATCGTCAATTTAATTTTTATGTTCTGTCTGCTCACTTTTATATGCAGCTTTAAATTCAAAGCATTACTGAGTCACTCATATTTGTAAGTGAGTATTACACTTGTTCATGTGGCATGACTGCACATGCTGTGACAAACTGGACTTCACAAGCAGGACCAGGAAGTTCTGATGCTGTGAAGTGTTGTACTTGTCCTTCTGTGTGAGACCGGTCCTTTTCATAGCTGTTGCAATAAAAAGGAAGAGTGTACAGCGCTGATATCAACAGAGAAACAGGAATATTTCAGACATTAAAGCATAATAACAATACATGAATGAAGTATCTCAAATAATTTATTTTGACTCAGTGATTCCTTACCGCTAATAGAGCAGATCTGTGCCGTATTGGATGACTTGTTGTTTTCCTCTGGATATTAACCAGACACACTTGTCGACTCTTGATGCCAAGTAGCAAAGTTTTCTCACCTTCACTTCTGATTCTTTGGGTGTAATGAAAACGTCTCTTTACTGTTTTTTGTTTTTAGTTACATGAAATACAAAGTTTTACATTTCCTAAACATTTGTTCTAAATTTCATTGTTCTGGCCAATCAAAAAGGGGGTTTTCATTGGATGTTGTCTGTGGTTGCAGGAATCAAAAATCAAGATGTCATCTGCGTAAAGGCAGACAGTGATGTACCTTTACACGTGTACGGCGGTTGTTGTTGATTTGTTCTCTATCAAAAAATTCTACTAGATCTTTTTGAAATCAATTTTTGCCTTTGATTAGTTCAACTGGAACGAAAGTTTGAATGTTTGTTACGATAGATGAAGTGATGAAACGCAGAAAATTGTTTAAAATATTTGGATGCAGCTTTTTTTTGTAAAAAAGTAAAAAAGACAACAAACCAAAAGAAGTCCAGAAACTGCTGGTCATGACCACATCAAAATTTTACAGGACAGTACTTCTGTTCATTTTATGGTGCTTCATAAACTTGGCAAATGGTTATAAACTGGTATTAAAGACATAAAATCAACAAACGCAAACTTTTATCTGCTCTCCTCACTAAATCTTCCTCTCATAGATCTTCCCAAACATCAACGTTCTGCAATGAACTCTAATATAAGACTTTAACTTGATTTAAACAGTAGATACCCATGTGTGTAATGAAATCAGAAGCACTTACAGGTACAGTTAGTAAAGCTCCGCCGGGGAACGCTGCATCCGTCTGGCGTTAGCGTGCATTTCATTCCGACACTTGCCACCTACATGCAGATTTTTAACGACCAGTCCAACCCCCACATGGCAACAGCTCTCCCCTACTGTAGCAACCCACCCTCAGCCAACACAAAGCACAAACCACGGAGCCACATGGATGAATGGTTTCTCTTGTGTTTTGACTGAATTTATTAGGTTGTGACGAGCAAGTCCGTTGGTTTTCAGACGATTGTTACTCGTTTTCTGTACAAAATGTTTTTCTTAACCCACACCCAGGATTACATTTTTTAGGATGACACGTTTTACAAAACACCGGGGTTGAATTAATAAAAGTGCCAATGTTATTAAATATTGTTTGACTTTTTTAAGTAGAAGGCTTTTTTTTTTTTCAAAGTCCAGACTCTACAGGAATGAAATGTAAATCATTGACGATCAGATTGCTGCTTCCTGGATGTTCACATTTGCCTCTAAGTACAAAATGGTCACTAGAAGTCAAATGTGAATTCAAAACCTCAATCAGGAGGCAACTGTATTTGCAAAATGAGAAAAATGTGACTTCAAAATGACTATCCTTTGAGGAAAATGTGAGTGCAAATGCAAGAGAAAAGTGATACGTTTCTTTCAGTCGCAACTTTATGATCCAAATGTATCACAATTTTGGGTCATTTTCATATTTTCACTTGTAGTTGTGATGTTTTCAGAACTGAAAATCTACTTAGGCGGTGTGTTGCATAAGTTTTTCTTTGTTTTTTTCAATGTTATGTTTTCTAGAAGTTTTGAAATTGAGAAAGACTTGATTAGAAGGAGGAAAAAGGAAGTCGTGATCATTTTAAATATTCTGGTTCAAGAATACGGCTGTAGGAGAAAACCAGCAGAATTCTATTAAAAATGTCCTCATAGATTTTTAAAAAGATTATTTAATTTTTTTTAAAGATGGGTGTACAGTGAACCCTTGTTTTTCGCGGGGGTTATGTACCAAAAAGAACCCGCGATAGGCGAAATCCGTGAAGTAGTTCCCTTTATTTTTTTTACAATTATTATACAATGAAATACTCCATAATACATCGAAACCAAAGAACAAAACCTTTTTACAGGCCCAAGCATTTGTTTAACAAATAAAAGTACTGTATACTTGTCCTGACAGTATTATGTGAGGCAGAATTCTTCTATGGGGAGCAGCGCGCACTTGGACATGATTGACAGCGCTCTGATTGGTCGTTCTAGTAACACTGGGAGACGTTCAATGTGCTCTTTTATTTATTTATTTATTTATTTTCATATTATACCGTCATGACATAGTGACAGTTGCAATAAATATGTCGTTCTTTTCTTTATAAAACCCACATACTGCAGCTTTAATGCAAGTGGAGTCTCTGTTTACACCTTATATTTCAACCAGACAAAGTGATCTGGGGAAAAGTGTGAAGGCCACAGCAAACAGCCCATCAGGTGGTCCAGACTGGCCTCTTCCACACTCCTTGATTAATGAGCTGCAGCAGCAGTGGGCTTTAATCACCCGCGGCCGGCTTCCTTCTTGTTGGTCATTGTTAATCAGACTTTGGGACGACGATGCCAAATCAGTGCTCTTCGTCTTGGCAGAACAAGGCGAAGCCAATCGTGCTCATGAGGCTCCACGTCGATTTGTGCAGTAAAGTGCTCTTTTCATTTTCCCCACACGCGGGCAGATCATAAACGCCTCAACCTTGCTGCGGCTTATTGTCCCGCCACCACTTTTGGTGCAAATGGAAAGAGGGAGAAATAAAAAAAAAAGTGTTCCACCACCGGTGTTATTTCCCTGTTCGATAAATCCCAAACATCTGCTCGGACGCAGCGGCACACAGCTGAATTGAGGTTATTTTTAGAAATATGAAAAGTGTGTATATAAAGCTGTGGAAGGGCTTGGAGCATTGCCGCAGGCTGTGGCCTACTGGGGACATTTTTTTTTTGAAAATCACAATCAGAATTCTAAAAACTCAACTGTTATCAATATACTAAAACACCAATATTTAAATAAACTCCAAGGTATTACCTTATAGTTGTGGCTCAATAACGCATATCTGAATTTACAAAAAGCTGGATAATCTGTTTTCTAGGCCACACAAGAGTCTTTAAAATGACGAGAAAGCTGTTGTGCAGATGTCATTAGGAAGGAGAATGGAAGACATCACAAATATGCACCGGCTGGGGAAGCAGGAGGGTTGTATTGATGCGCAGCAGGGTGAAGACGGTTTTTGTTTCTCTGTCTCACTGTGGAGCTCTGAATCTCTCTTCTGCACACTGTTGCTGTCGCCATCTTTATTCCTCTGTAACACCCAGAAGCATGAGCATCCTCCTCCCCTCCTGCGTGTTTTTGTTAATTGTGCTAGCAACACTGCTTCGCCTCTTCTAGGACATGCACCTGACTGCAAGGTCAAATTGATTTTGCAGCTCATTTACGTTGAAAGCAATGCATTCTCAGAGTTAATGTCACGTGCTGGAGAAGGCCATTGAGCATAAAATGAGTGCAAATTTTAGTTGATGTGCATAAGTGGGTCTGTATGTGAGGGAGGAAGGAGACTTCAAAATAATGACGAAAATATAAAGTGATCCGGTAGAAAATGTGCCATTGATTGAACACAAAATTTTTATTTTTTTTAATGACTTCTCATGTGAACAAACGTATCCATGTGTGATTTTAATTCTTAATCAAGTTTCGCGTAGATTCGTAATGGAAATGCAGCTGGAGGTGGCATCAGGGGCACATTGGCCACATGTAGACTGGGCCCAACTAAAATGAAAGACAGAGAGACACAAACCGCCAAAAGGGACTACCAGTAACTCGAAGCAGGCAATTGTGGCCACAAGACCACTCAGAGGCATTTATCTACATCAAATGGCACGTTTGAAAGCCAATTGACCAACACACGCAAATGTGAAAACGACCCCCAATAGGGAGGTTTGAAAGCAAAACAATTGCAACAGGCAAATGTGAAAACTAACAGAACAACAAAGAACCAAATGTTAAAGTAAAATTACCATCAGACAATACCAAATGACCACACAAAGGCAAATTTAAAAACAAAATAGCAAAAAAAAGATACATCTGCTAAAAAATTTTTATAAAATGCAAATTTACAGAAATTAACAACACCAAGACAAAAAAGTGACCATCAGACAGTCACCGAAAACGTACTGTGACTCAACAGACGGCAGACACTTGGACGGAGTTTGTATCTTGCGAGAGCTGGAATGTTTTCATAATAAACTCAGTATGAGCGTGTTTAATCAGTATTCATAGTTTGTCAGGACGTTGTACAGCATGGACACTCAGACTCCAACACGTGCGCAGACATCCATCCATCTTTACAAAGTGGTGGGAAGCCATTATCCAGATTAAGCTGTCCAAGTCTATTAGCTAACTGTTACATCAGCGTGATCTACAGTCCACCGTCCGACTCCACTTGTACATCACAGATTACTCTACACTGAGAGGAGAGGTAAACATCCGCTATCACCAGGATTATTTTGGGTTTGATTACTTTAGTCTTGTTGAGGGCAACAGAAAATCTCAAACTGGATTTTGCTTGGAAACACAGATGCTAAACTTACGGTAGGGCGTGTGGGTAAGATGTACAGCTGACCTGTGTGACGTTTTACAGAACGCTGGTTTCATGTATCTCGATCCCGCATGCTCCTCGCTCTCGCAGGTAACAAACACGGTGCCATTTGGCAGGGTTGCCAGATCTGACAAACGCAATATAAAGCCCATCCAACTATTAAAAAACACACAGATATGCAATATTTTTGGTTGTCCTTTATATTGAGAGTGCAAAAGGACTTGTCTCTTGGAACACATCAGACCTGTTTGTTTTAATTTATATATATATATATATATATATATTTTTTTTTTTTTGTGGCACCATATCGTTTTAAAGCAGCAGTGTTATACAAAAACATACAGTAAGCACAAGCTTGAGCCATTTGTCTGGAATGGAAAGAACAGAAACCATAGCATAATAAAATATACATACATGTGGATCATCTGCATCTGCTATTATAAGTTTGCATTTCAATAATTCCTTGACATATTTAATAAATGAAAATGTAGTACAACTTTTTTTGGTAAATTTAAAGGGGCAGTATTATGTAATATTGAGCTTTAGATCATGTTATAATGCAATTCCCTCAGTATTGCTTTGATTCTTTCATGCATGTTTGAAAAATCTTTTAATCTCCATGACAGCCGCTCAGCTGTGCAAAACGCCTAGTTGGACGTAGCTCCGCCTTCAAGGATGAAGCTCCTCCTCGGAGCTGCAGTTTCCAAGCTTCCAGCTCACAGATCAACTCTCCCCCGCGATTCCCCCATTCATCTCCTTCAGACTAGCCAGTAGCAATTAGTAATCACTTGATTATACTGCGCATCTTCTGAGCTCATTATAGGAGCTACTTCTCAGTGCAACGCTGGTAAAAACATTGTTAAAGGGTTAATGGAGGAGCCATGTTGTGAGGACTTCCTGGAGGCGGAGTTTTAGAAAACTTCTTCAGGAGTTTCAGAGATATCAGCCCAATTTTAATTACAAAGTCAAATATCTTTTAAGTCATATTTTATATATATGTAGCATTTTAATAAGGCAGCAGTTACTTGATTGTGCTATAAAATTATATTATGTGCATAGGCCTGTCACGACAACAAATTTTGCTGAGCGATTAATTGTCTCAAAAATTATTGCGATAAACGATAATATTGTTTGAAGACCTTTTTACACTGATTTAATGAAAATAAAGTAATAATCCATGTGATTTCCTGCCAAAGATAGATACACTTTATTTTCAAAAGAACACGTAACACTGGAACTGATAAACAAAATAAACAAAACAAAAAACAAAAATGAAATGGATTCTCAGTCTCCATTAACAAAAAATGTACTAGAATAAAAACTAAACACCATAAAGCCAAAGTGGAAATAAATACTGCATTCAACCTAAAGAGTAAAGATTATGAAGTCTGTATATTATGTTGCCCTTCAGTAATATTTAGATTTAAATAGAGAAAATGGGCACATCGACTACATGATGCAATAGTTCACACTACATGATTTTTTGGCCCTATTTTTCCCCTTACAACAATCTTAGAACGTTGGTCGTACTAAGATTGTTGCTTGAAATTTCGTAACCGATCATCCTGTAGTGTGTGGTGTGTTATGGTTGATCGTCGTTGCCGCTCTGATCTAAATCAGTGGTTTTCCCCGACTGAGAGCTTAACGCAGCCTGTTGAATGTGACAGGTAGCCAATCAGAAAGCGTGGATTTCCCTCCGTGCTTTCTGAGGGGAAATTGCGGAGGGGAATCTCAAACAGCTGACACGGCGCAACCCGAAGTCCAGCGGACATCGGAGATGATATGTGGAAACAACATTAATGTTTATTCAACATTTTGTGCAAAGAATATAGAAATGACAAGAGGAGGAGTTGGAGCGAAATTGCTACCGCAGTTGATAAACCTGGTAACTTTTCAGCTGTTCTTCGTTAACGTGACGTAAATATGTTATAATGATTTTCATTCAGTCAGGACTTTACGCTGACACTAGCCACATGCATTGCAGGTAGATTGTAGTAAAGCATTGATTAATGCCTGGTTTTAAAATTAGTTAACTGAACTTGTAGCCATTATTTTGTGCCCATTGTTGGACACCACACGGCAGGAACGAACCTGATCGAACCGTTATATCTAGGATTTCTGTCGGCTAATGTGTGGTCTGTCAGGTTTTGAAAATGAGCCGACAATCAGCCGACAGCTCTAAGATCGTGTAGTGCGCGCTGGGCTTTACACTGAGGAAATGAGGAAGGGAGGATCAGTGGAGAGCACCGGAGTTGAGCCTTTTTTCATTCAGTGTCATCAACAGAAAGAGAAAAAGGCCGGAAGAGACGATAATGCTGATAATTAAAATGACGTCGATAGTTTTAAGTTATACGATTAATTGATATATTGTTTATCGCGACAGGCCTATACTGTATGTGCATGGAAAATACATACTACTCCTTGTTTAATAAATCACTTAATTCTTTCTATTTTGGCCCTCCATATTTTCTGCTCTTTCAGATCATTTAAAAAATGAATTTATTAAAATTCATTAATAAATTAAATTAAAGTTCAGATGGACAGATGGATCGATAGTTTTGACAGATGCATAAATGGATGGATGATGACTCTAGGGCAACGGGACATGGCGTCGTCTTATTGTTCAAATTCCCATCTTTTCCATCCTGAGTAGAGCAAGAGCTCAGCACTTGTCACGTAAAAAACTTCTTATAGTCAGGAAGTCAGACATCCTGAATGGGCTGCTAGCATTAGCATGGTGTTTACCCACCATTACTGTTGTGTTGTGATCCTAAGGACAAGATGCTGTGAATTGCACATCAACACCTTCCAATTAGAGCCTCCAAGCATATCATTCGCAGAGCAGCAGTGTTGATTTAATGGAGTTTCAAATTCCTCCTGCTCCGAGCAACTTTCAGCTGTACTCATCATGCACTGGAATTTAGTTCAAACTGGTAAGAGCTGAAAACAAACGGAGGTCAAAAGAGGACTGCTTCTTGTCTTTCGACATTGGCTTTGTGTCTTTAACATTCCTAAATCTCCAGGGGGAGATTTTTGTAGGAAAATGGAGGACATGCGGAGATTGACAAAAACAAACATGTGTACACATAATGCAAAGAGGCGCGACGAGAAGGCATTCCTCCTACACGCTCAGAGCCGCGTTTCATGCTCCCTGCCAACGACAGACGAGATCCCCCTGAAGTCTCGCTTCGCTACGGTTGCTGCAGCCCACCGCCTTTCATCAGGCAGCGGCGAATAGGCTTCTGCAATTACATTGCACACACACAAGGAGAGGAGAGGCTTAGACGGAGTCAGTAAGACGGAGGAAAAAACAGATGGAGAACAAAGGGAAGTGGACGGAAGATGATGGGATGGGAAACAAATGATGGGCAGAAAAAGGGGGAAAAAAGCTATTATTCACAGCCGATATCAAGAGGTAGTGATTTTCAATCTTTTTTGGTTTTGATGAGCAAAGTGCGATGATAGACAAAAGGACCTCCGTGGAAAAAAAAAAGGGAGAGGAATGTGACGGATAATTTCTAGCAGCTCAGATGGCCGTCAGAGCACACTTTGTTCCTGCGTGTCCTTCTCTACGCTTAGTCTGAATTACGTATTTAAAACCATTCATTTTTAATTTTCTTTTAAAGGACACATTTAGTCATCTGCTGCTTTTCAGTGCTCCACGCTAAATCGTGCTAACATGACAATGGAGACCTCAACTAGGGTCGATGGTAGGCAGAGTGAGAAACACAGAAAAACTGGGAATAGTTTGGGAGTTTCTGTGTGGCCAAAATCATATCTTCTGGTTCAGATTCCTACAGAAGTATGACTATATATCAAATATAACTTAAAAAATTTGACTTCCTAATTTAACGCTTTGAAATTGGGTCTCTGTCTCTTTAAAAACTCCTGCTCTTCCTGAAACGCCGCCTTCAGGAAGTCATCACAACATGGCTCCTCTGTTGAACCGCTAACGTTTTTATTTGCGTTGCACTGAGAAGTAGCTCATATAATATGCAGCTCCAAATGGTGTTTGCTAATTGCTGCCGGCTAGTCTGAAGGAGCCGAGGCGTTTTACACAGCTAAACAGTTGCCATGGGAGACTACAGGATTTCTCCGACATGACTGAAAGAATCACAAACACACTCCAGGTGTGTTTGTGATGAGGAGGTCAGATTATAATATGCATTATAATATTTGACCTATATAATATATTTTTAGCTTCACATAATGTCAAGCTAAAACAAAAAAGTGTTTTTTTTTTTGTATAAGATCAGAGAAATTTGAAGAACAGATTGTGAAGGAACAAGTTTCCATCTCGCCATATGTTTTTGTCATAAATATAAATCAGCTTTGAAGTTCGCTTCATTAATATTTAAGCAAACGTTAGTTTTTTGAGCGCAATTTAAAAAAAAAACTTCAGTAGACGCAGCAAGTGTGTTTGCCTCCTTTTGCATCACCACTTGTTCCCATCTCTTTGCATCGTCGTGTTATGTAATCACTCCCAGCTCCAAAACATTTACAGATGGGCTCAAGAAAAGCTGCTAAGACGTTAAGTTTCATTTTCCAGATGATAAGCCAGAGAGGCATTGTCTTACAGTGAGAAAATGTCACAATTTCTACCTCCACTGTATCAAAAAATAGACGTTGGCCTCAAAATGGCCGCCCACGTTCTTCTCCCACCTTCCCGGCCTGCTTTCATTCAGTTGATCTGTGCATCCGGGACGCAACAACTTGGTAATCCTTTCCTGTCAGCCGCCAGCCGGCGCTCTGGGAGTATCTGAAGGAACTAGACGCCCCCGGAGGTTAGGGCTTACTTCTGTAGAACCTTGTGCCTTTTACTTTAATGAGTCTGGAGCTGGTTTTTGCAGAGAGCAGATGATGGCAGAGTTCTTAGCCTGTCATGTTTGGGTTTTGGAGCTTTGAAATTAGCTGGAACTGATCTGTGAGACTATTTGGTGAGTTTGTGTGGGTGGTAGAACTTGTGTCTTAGCCAGGCTGGAAATGAGTCATACTCATCTGTTCCCGGAGCAAAAAAAATGAAAAGGAAAAAAAAAACATAATTCTGATGCAATAAGGGGTGACCATCCCATTTCCTTAAGCACTTAAGAGTAATGATCCAATTTGGGCATATTGGATGGTCATGTAAAAGGACTGAGGAAGGAAATGGGTCTTGTGAACGTCACAGTGTGTAAAACGGAATCGTGGAATTTATTTTTTTGTTTTTCATGTGATGAGCATTTGGTGTTTAACTCTAATGCAGTTTTAAAAAGAGAGATTGTCTTCTAATATTTTAGTAAAACCAATGTTCTGTTGAACCACAGCAGTTTGTTTCATTTGAGATAACTGATAAATGTGCACCAAAATTATCTATTGATTTATTTAATTTATTTATTTTTTCATTCACACCACAATTACTTACCCTTTCGAGTTAATAAATATAGTTAAAATGGAATTCGGAAAAACAAAAACTGGAATTTTGGAAAAAATAAAATGGAATTTCATAGAACCCTAGGTAATGGATGGATAAACAGATGAATTGTTGAATAAATTTTGAGGTAAATGGATGGAAAGAAAATCCAAGAGCAGCATTCTCCACTAATTAACCTCAATGCAAATTTCCTGACTCTAATTGGGCTTTTTGCTGTTGATGCCCTAATTGGCTGCAGTGCAGACCCTTTGACTGCCTCTTTCTTCTGCTTCACACACAAACACTACAGGGACACACACTTCTATCAGGCGTACACTAATTGCCTTCTGCAGCTGGAGGAGCTGATGAGAAATATGCAATTCTGTTCCCCGTCGCTCTGTCAAAAAGAAACTGAAGTGGATAAACTGGAGCGATCGATACGTATTGACCCACTGTAAAAACCAAGTGATTGATGCTGTGATGAGTTTTTATAGCAGTGAGAAGGTCACTGAAGAAGAGCCAGCCCTTCCTGTCACAACGGCGGGCTTTCCTTTTGTGTCTACTTTTGTTTTCGGATTTGCTTTCATTTTTGCTCTTTGTGTTTCTGTCGGATCTTGTTTAAATGCTGTGTTTAAGTGCTATATTTTCATACAATATAGCACTTAAGAAAAACTGAATAGGCAGAAATTGGTCAAAGACGGGTCTGAGTTCGGAAGTTGGCAACAAAGTCATAGGTGCGTCAAATAATTGAGGGTTTTCAGAAAATGTATGTGGAATCAGCCATGGGAACTGAGATCATGATTTGTGTCGTTACTTTGCAGATTTTTCAGCGTTAAAGACTTTTAGAAGCAGCTGCAGTTGGAGTGCATTTTTCCATTCTTTATTCATGGCTGTGCTCTTAGGCAAAATGGTGAGGAAGCGCTCACATAGCTTCACCCTTTTTTGTATTTGATTTTATTTTTATTGCTTTTATTGCATTTTCAGAAGAGTCCCTGAGAGAGACTAAATGTTTAGCTACTGATTCCTGAAAATCAAGTGGGGCTTCAATTTGTTAAACTAAATAATCATAATTATATTAGTTACATGAGACAAACATTATTTCACAACACTTTTGAAGTCATTTTAATGCAAACTGTACACTTTAATTAAGGAGTAACTGTTGCTTAGAAAATAAGGTAAGGCATATCATCGGTTTGAAAATAGTCTAGATCAATAATCATGCTTAAATAATAACTGATTCATTCATTTTAGCTTTTGTCTTTCTCAGTGCTTTTTTTTTTGCTGCTTGCTTTTGAAAGTCAATCTTTTGCCTCATCTATCATCTTTAGGACTTTTTACCGTGAGTGTTCTATCAATGAATCCCATCAATAAAAAGTTGCCTCGGCGTCCCTGTTCCTGGTCGTCCTGACAGCTCGTGTGTGTGCGTGTGTCGGCGTGTGTGTTCACAGCTGTGCCAGCGGCGCCCGTGAACGTCTCGGTGACCCAGCTGAGGGCGCACTCAGCCATGGTGACCTGGAACGTCCCTCAGGGTGACACGGTCATCGGCTACTCCATCTCTCAGCAGGTACGTTCGGCCGCCTGTGTCCTCAGCCGTTCGCTTTGCATGATGGGAAAACCTGGAGCGCTGCCACACCTGCAGGGAGGGTGCAGGGGGGCGCTAACACAGCCTCCCCATAAATGAAGTAAAGATTTCTTTGTGATCTTCTCTAACCCACGAGGGACGGATAATTCTCCACTTTGTCTGCAGGACCTTTAAAACTCTGCGTCATTTTATTAGCCCTGCAGTCAACCAGCAATCTGCTCAGAAACACTTTGAGGGGATTCGCTCATAAACATTTAAATCATCTAAAGGTTTGTTGAAGTCAGCGCTGGCTGTGGAGCCACGCTGCTTACTGTAAGAAATAATGAAAAACACATTTCTTGATTAAGACCTGCACAAGCATCCAGTTATGGAGAAAAACTTAAATGTAACTGTAGATAGGGGTAAAATAAAAAAATAATTATTTCCACCAAAAGAATCTGAGAAAATGTTCAACTTTTAATACTCATAAATTTCTTCTTTTTTTTTCTAGAAAATCTCCGAAATTTTCTAGAAAATAGAAATGTTTGACTTTTCAAGCTCAGAAAGTTACTCTGTTTTTTTGTTTTTTTTTATATCGATCACAATTTCTAAGTTCTTCCTGAAAATGTGCTCCTGTTTTATATCTACAATGGCCGTAGTTGACAGTTGTAGAATTCTGAGAAAATGTTCCTTTTTTTTCTCAGTGGCCCTAATTCTCTTCCGTAGGAAACAGATATTTATTTATTCCTCTATCGTTTCAACACTTTGTGGAAGTGATTGCACTGATTACAATGATTCTCTGCTTCAATTTAAGCCCCCATAAAGTTGACAAAACACAATTTCGCATTTGCGGTGTTTCCATTAAACAGGAAACGAATTTGAAGTCACACTTGAAGAAGTTAGATCAAGCGATAACTCGTTAAAAACCCACGCCGCTCCATCATCGTCTTATCAATGACTGTCTTATTCTTCTTGGTTTGCGCCACCTACTGATTACTTTGACTTGATTGAGAACGTTGCATTTGTTTGAACTTAAGTATCATGTTTTCACCTAGAAGAAAAAGTGCCTAAAATATCTTTAAACAAGCTTTTTAAAGCCGACTTGTAAACTTTGCCCCACTTTAATAACTTTGGATGAGTTATTAAACACAATCCTGCCTGTTGCATCTTAAAAGACTTTTTCCACTGGAAACTGGAGATAAACAAGCAGGCCCACATCATGACAGGACCTCTGCTGTGCTTTAACGCAGGTTGGCAGTGTGTTTCATATTGCTGCGCTCTCCCGCCAATCAGAGCTACAATTAGGCTAAATGAATTGAGCTGCAGTGCAGTTTTTCTGCGGATCAATTCTCCTGTCACAGCACCCCGTTCTCAGGGTCTCGCCTCTCCCGCTAACTCATCTCGGCTCATTTTCATCTGTTTTCTTCTTCTTCTTCTTCTTTCCACCACCTACGGTCTTTTGGCAAACGGGGAATCGAACATTAGCTGACTTCTGATTTCGAGCCGTCTCCATTAGCGCTAATGATTTTGGCTCAGACTTGTCCTTACAGGAGGAACATCTACGGCGACTGCGGTGCCAGATCTTGTTGTTGATTTTTCTTCTTCTTCTTGTTCTGTTTTTAAGCTTCCAGGTGGTGTTTGGAAAAATACATTAAATGAGGATGTAAACCGTCTCTTGCCACAACCTCAGAAGGCTGTTATGTAAAAGCCTTACTCAAATATTAATGGAGGAGGGCGATGGGAGCAGGTAGATGCAGCAGCTCTTTTCTTCTGCCATTAGTCATCAGGATCAGGAGGGGGCTCTACAAAGGAGCAACGCTGTAGTTATATAAAATGCCAATCATCAACCACTCTTTATTCTGTGAAAAATAACAAAAAAACAACCGTCCCTTTAAAAACCGTTTGTTTCCCGGTTTAATTAGCGGCTGCTTCATGAGATTACTTCCCTCTCCGCTGCGTGTGAAGGAGAAGCAGGACGAGGGAACAATCTCTGATGAACAGTTGCTGCTCCGCTCGTCTGAAGCAGCTGGAAATCCCACGGCGCCCCGGCTGCCGAGGTTCACACAGCCCCGCGCTCCGACAGGAAGTAACCCAGTTTCATAACCGTGTTTCTGAGACTCACCAGCGAATCTCGTTTTGACATCCCGCGAACCGTCAAAAGGCCGACGCTCGTCAAATAAGCCGGGCCTGCAGGATTGTAAAGACTCAGCCTCGATCGTCTTGCCAAACTTCAGATTTACTGAACATCCAACTTCTTCTCTACCAGTCGCACTATAAATAAGTCTGCTTTAGGTTTATTTTTTACCACTTTGGCTCCGGTAGATGAGTTATCAGCCGCAGGTGGGAGGTTGCCGTATTCAGAGGATGGAGGTCTTGTTAAAACATTTCCTGAAAGCTTCAAAAGCTAAAAGCTCCTCAGGGACACAACATTAGTCGGGGCGTCGAGTGTTTGATGTGGATTTTCTTCACTACATTTTTGGAACAAAATGACATTGGATTTCAGATTTTTTTAATTTTGCTTTTGTTCAGATTAATCAAAATAAATGTGCTTATCATTGACTAGATATTTCACAAATAAGCACTCAATATTTTGAACGGGCTTCTTTCTGAATAAATTCCTGCCTGTAATTCTGCTCAGGTGATCATTTTTGTGCAATAATAGGTTTGGTTTAGCTATAAATAACGAATTCATTTCTTAAGGCAGTTATTACCTAAATTAATCATTTAGATAAGGCACGAAGTCGGGCCACCACCTAGAAAAATAATAACAAAATAATGAGGCCTGTTATGATCAGGCTATTAAATAACCCATAAACTGATATATCCTTCCTAAAGTAGTGGCCTAAGGCTTTTTTTATTTACCTAAAATATGGTGATTTTTATTTATTTATGTATTTCTTTTTTGGGCTATTATTTCAGAAAGGTGGCCATATGTAATGTGAGAGTCCAGCATAAATATGTTTGCTTAAAGAACAAGGTTTGTATTAAAGAGTTTTGGAATTGAGGCTAAATTAGTTGTGAACTAATAAAAATGAATTTGGCTTGTGTCTAAGTAACCAGATCACAATGCAAATTTTATTTTTTGGGGGGGAAAGGAATGTTTTATTAATTTGCTGAACTCAAGTTCATGAACCTTTTGGACGATGGATTCTTAGTCTATTGATGCGTCACCTCAGTGAGACGCATAGTAATTTTGAAAACTAAGATGGCGGCTCAAACTGACACTAAGGAGCTAGTTTTGCTGTTTCAAAGTATCACTTTTGACTCCAAAGAGTTGTAAATAACAATATTATTTGAGTGCCAGAGGTCCAATATGGTAGACCGCACAAGCAAGGAAAACCTGTGCTGAAGCTTTAGCTTAGTTAGCCTAGTTAGCATTTAGCTTTGCCACAAAAAGGGACATTTTAGCCCATTTTTAGGACTATTTTATATAGCCTAGTGTCAAGAAAGGGAACAAAAATGCCCATAAGGCAGACAAGCTCATATTACTGGACTGTCAGTGATTTAGCCACTCATTAGAATGACGTTTGAACAGCCTGAATCAGTGCTAGCTTCAGCTGCAGCGTGCTCTAAGGCCTGCTCCGTTTGGGACAGTTTTAAGCATCAACAATGCAAAAAAGCTTTGTGAAATACACAATAAAACATTGAAATTGTTTATCCCTAAGCTTTGGTTAGGATTAGCAGAGCTTAGGATTCATCTCTGCCCAGTGACAACCTCTTACTTTGCTCCTCCCTGAGACTAGCTAAGCGGCTAGTCTGGAGCGAGACCAGAGTGGACTTCTACTGTTGTAAACCAACTCAAGTCTCAAAATATATCAGCGCGGTTTATGCGAATGGCATTTTATGGACCATAAAATATTTGCACAGAAGCCAGTCCTGTTTGTGTTCTGTGGTTTGAAAGCCGAACCTCGACTCGCCCAATCTTATTTCCTGTCATTTTGAGCGGATAACTGTATAGACCAAGAAAATATCACACTGGACCTTAAGCAGCTCGGATAAACTGAGTCAAGCTACAGTGTATTTAATGTGAGTCACCCCAAACTCTAGAATTCTCTCAGTAGTTTGTCCTTCCACTAAACTTTCCATTAATACAGCTTCTTCAGTAATGATCTTTTGGAGTCAATCAGGAGTCTTCCTTGTGATCTGCTCTTATGCAGTAACCGTCTGAATTATGAGATTTTGTTACGTGAGCTGACTGAAAACTCTAGAACTTGTTTATAATATCCTAATTTATGGAGACTCACCTCTGCATTCTATTCTACCATATTTCCGTATCTTCCTGAAATCGAGCCTGTTATGGCCTCTCTGCGCTTTGCGGATTAGATTTCCTGCAGCTCTTTTCGAAAGTCATTCTTTTCCGTCTCCAGAGTCGGCCCCTGTTGGAGAATCGCTGATTGGCGAACCTTTTTAAGTCCTAATACGCATCGCGAAGCGTCTCATCTGGGAGATGATAAAAACCTCCTTCGCTGATGTGTCGCCTGCAACGCTGCCAGAGGAGCAGCAGACGGCCTGATTCAGACATCTGGAGAGCCCGGAGCTCGCCGTCAGCCGTTTTATTTATTGACTTTCCCTCAGCTTTTAGTTCTCTGCAGACACATTTATTAAACGGAAGGCTGAACTTTCTGCTGGCCTGATATTAAGAAACCTTTAATCCAGAGGAGAGGAAGAAGTTTATGAAGTTCAGCGGTGTGCTTACCTAGCAGTTGGATTAAATCTCTGATGAGCAAACACTTCCGCTTCACTCTCGGTGAGCTGGAAATAGGTTTCATTTGCCTCGTTTCTTCAGTTTTTCTTGTAATCTGTTCACTATATTCATAGTTTTCGACTCCAAACACTTTGTATTTTGTATCAATACATAATGAACTGCGTCTGAACCACTGGCAAAGAGTAACGCTGCCAACACCATGCTTGAATCGACCAGAAAAAGTAAGGAAATTGTCTTCCTGAGAGTTAGCTGAGCTGTCCATGCCTCGTTAGAGACCCTGAGCATCATGTACGACAGGACTGCTGGCATGTTAGAAGGTGAAGTAACAATAAAGTAAGTTTTTGTTGTTTTTTTATCTGCAGAGGCAAGACGGCCTGATGCAGCGCTCAATCCGAGAGGTGAATACGTCCAGCCGCTGGTGTGTCCTCTGGGACCTGGACGAAGACACACACTACAGCGTCCAGGTATACCATCTCTAGAACTGTACTGAAGTTTGCAACAAAGAGTGGATCGAATTTAAATCCACCGTCACTGTTTGAATCCGTTAAACAATACGTCTTTTTCAGCCTGAGTAAAGCTGAAAGAGTCAGAGCTACTCTCAGCAACCATCACAGCCTGAACAGGATGTGCAATTTGGAGTGGTTCGTGCTTCTCCTCTGCTGGGAAATGTCGGCCTGATTGTGGCATGATATTTTTAGAAATTGTGGACTGTGCGCTGAAACCAATGAGCGGATTTGTGAAAATATGCCTTCACAAGGCTTCCATCTTCATAAATATGTTGCCACGGCTGTTATTTCAAATCCGTACAGGTATATTTTCAATTTAAAGGGGAGGAATTATGTAAAATATACTTTTTTGAGCTTTACATCATGTTTTGTTATTCCCTCATCAAAAACAAACCTGGAGTGTTGCTTTGATTCTTTCATGCATGATTGAGAAATCATTTCATCTCCCATGGCAACCATTAATTTTTTGCAAATTCAATCATGGAAGTCCAAAGGTCACTTAATAGTGAGAGTCACAGTATTCCCTTTTATTCAAACTGAACAATATCCTCTTATTATCTAACCTCAGTGTATCCAAGCACCAAATCATCGACTCAGATGGTACACTTCAATACAGTTGTATAAATTGCAGCTGGTTGCCATGGAGATTTTTAAAAAAAATTGAAATAAATCACTTATTTTATCTTAAATCTTTTGGTGTTTTGTAACTCCAGAACTGATTCTCTGACATTTACTTCTTCATGTTTTTCTGTCAAACTGGAATTTGTCATGAATTCCAGAAAACAAATATTTTTACTATTGATATAATATTCCATGTTGCAGTCAAATTGTTTAAAACTTTAGGACTTGAGTTTTGCATGCCTCTACCTTGTTTGGATCCAACTGGAAGATTTTAAATTAATTGCGAATTACAAAGCAATTACTTCTTTTCAAGGTTAATAATGTGGTTTTTTGTTGTTTTTAAAGCACATTTTTATCTGTTAAGAGCAGATTAAACTGAATTAGAAATATGGAAAATGTCCATCAAGATTTATGTGTTGTAAGACGTTATTCAGTATTTGATCAACTTTTAAAGTCGCTCTATTCCGTCGTTTAAATGGAAAACAGAAGCTCGTTTCAAGCGTTTTTAAGCTAAACGCTCCTGATCAGAAGATTATCTCTGAGGAGTTTTCACTGCAGAACATCTTAATGGGAGCACGCTTTAAAAACCATGAATATGAGACTTTAATAGCCAATGAAGGGCTTTTAATTTTCCTAACTGACTCTAATTAACAGGGATTGTTGAATTAACTGTCTGTAGTGACTCTTCATTAGCTTTTTAGAGCTGAAAGTTTAAATCGAGCTCAGAGCGTTTCCATTGCAGCTCCGTCGTTGCTGGTTTTTAGCAGATCGGCGCAGTGACTCAGGCTGACCTTCAGCAGCGGGTTGAATGCTGTCGGCAGGTAGATGTCCTGCAGGGGGTCAAAGAGCAAACACCTCGACACGTCTGGAGGGTTAAGAAAGGTGAAATTCCTAAGGGAGTTGGGTGTTTTATCCAGAATGAGGGAGCAGGAAGGTTCGGGTTCAGTCCACATGACTCCATTGAAGCATGTAGGAGAACTCTTACATGTGACGTTCTGTGCCTGAATGAATCATTTCTGCCCTAAAACTCCTCTGAAAGTTTTGGGAAATGACAACAGCACCCCCAAAAGTCTTTTGGCAGTATTATGTAAAATCTAATTCTATCTAATCAAAAACATACCTGTAGCTTTGCCTTGATTCTTTCATGCATGATTGAGAAATCTTTGAATCTTCCATGGCAACCATTCAGTTGTTCAAAACATCTGGCTGGACCTAGCTCCGCCTTTGAGCTCGAAGCTCCTCCCTCAGAGATGCCGTTTCTAATGTTCCACCTCGCAGTCCGCCTCCTTCAGACTATCCCGCAGCTATTAGCAAACGCCTGGTAGAACTGTGCTCATTATACAAGCTACTTCTCAGTGAAACGTTGGTAAAAACGCTTTCATAGAGGAGCCATGTTGCGATGACTTCCTGAGTTTCAAAAAGAGACGTGACTTAAAGAGACAGAGGCCCAAATTCAAGACGTTAAATTAAAAGTCCAGTTTCTTTACAATAATATTTGATATATACAGCATTTTTCTAACAACTGAAGGTAACATGATTGTGCTACAAATTGGCACTGTGCGGTTGGAAACACAATACTGCCCCTTTAATGGATTATTTGGCCCAAAGTAAAGTCTAGCTCCATCATCGCACTCTCCCTCTTCCTCTGACTTCATGTCTATGTCCTCCAGCAGTTGGAGGTCCTGGATCACAACCAAAGCCCGTCCTGAGCCAGCTTCTTACATAACGCTCTCCTCTGGTCCCGTTTGGCTGTCTGTCTGCTGAAAGGTTGTCTCTTCTCCAACCCCCCGTAGGTGCAGTCCGTCGGCCTGCATGGAGACAGCCAACCCAGCCGGCCCGTCCACTTCAGGACCCTGGAGAAAACCGACCACTATCCGGCCGGAGTCCTGGACCACCGTAAGTCCAGTTTATTTTGTACAGTTCATTTCATTAACAAGGCAGTTTGAGTGATCGGATATGAAACAAACAGTAAACATTGCCTTTAGTCAAATGCTGCCATCAACAAATCAATCACAAATACTGATCAGTATTTCAGTTACGGCCAATCAAAGGCTTTTTAGGATTGATGCTGATAAAGATAAACACATAGATCAGTTTCTCTAGATCAGGGGTGTCAAACTCCAGTCCTCAAGGGCCGCTGTCCTGCAACAAAATCTGGCCCTTCGTAGCTTTTTATGTGGCCCTTCAGACTCCGAATTACATCAATAAGTAAATAAATTTTATTTATTTATTTTTTTTTACTGCTAATTTTTCTCAAAATTGGCCAAAAACATTGGGTCTAAGTGACTGCTGCGTCAGCCTCACTTGATGTCAAGTTGTAGACTGTGACCGATATGGCAATTAATAAAAAGTCACGTTTAACATCCTATATTAGTGCATATATTATAAACAAACATTTTTTACAAAAAATTCTAAAGTAGTGCCACAAAATGTGTGATTTTGATTGCAAAAAAAAAAAATCCCCCACAAAATCCTGGATGGATTGAAAAGATGTTTGAATAAAATATTATTTAATTCTAAGAAACACTTACTGAACGCTGAAACAACCAGCTATTTATTGATATTTTAACAGTTTAATGGATTTGATCAATATGTTGTGGCCCAACCGGTCCTTTAAAAATGTTCAGATTTTTGATTTGGCTCAAAATGAAAATGAGTTCAACAGCTCTGCTGTAGATCTTTGACATTAGTCGTTTAATCCAGAAAACCTTCGTCAGGTGATGGAAGGCTGATTTTGTGACTGTCTCTATGTGGCTCTGAAGGTTCAGGTCCATCACTACATGCAGATTTTGGGCCTGATCTCCAGTTTCCAGCTGTTATACCTGACTGTAGATCATTCCTCTTTGAGTCCAAATATAAAAACTTCAGTTTTGTTTCTGTAAAGTTGGAGAGTTATGGCTCAGCCATAAACCTGGCAGTCAGGAACAATGTTCTGTTGGACAGTCATCACCAGTGTGTAAAGTGTGACTCCCCGACTCCACAGACGAACCAGCCATGGAGGGTCTGGGGATGACCCCTCACCTGCAGACCGGAGAGCTGCTCATCATCACCACCGTGCTGCTGCTGTGGGCCGGTGAGTCTGCGGGGATCTCTCTCGACCTTTCGGGTGAGAGCTCGCCCGCTTTAACCTGCGCTCTCTTCCAGCCGTCATCGCCCTCTTCTGCCGGCAGTATGACATCATCAAGGACAACGACTCCAACGGTACCAAGGAGAAGGCCAAGAGGCCGCTGGTGCAGGCCAGCTCCTCCTACTACAACGCCTCGGCGGGAAGCTCGCCCATCTACCACAATGGAGCTGTCCGCAACAGCAGGGTGAGGCACTCACTCTTCTTCTGGGTTTTTTTATATCTATATCTATATAAGTATATAGATATAGATATATCTATATAGATATATATAATGCATGACCACTGCTGTCTGTAGCTGCAGCAGAGATCCCAGAGTAAACCTGGGTTCCACATCTTGACTCTAAACTGCAGCTCCCCCTACTGGACATGTCACACCCGTCTGAAAACAGCAGAGTTAATGGGAAAAAAAAAAGCCAATTTGAATTTTTATGCATTTGAAACTATCTGCTAAAACCTGCTCACTTATTAAAGGTATTTTAAGCATTTTAGGCCTGTTGCAATAAATCATATAACTTAAAACAAGCTTGATCATTTCCATTTGCATTTGTTTTTTATGTGTCTCTCTTTCTTCCAAAACTTTAATAACCAAAGTTTTCAGTTTGGTGGTGCTTTGGTCTCATCTAGGGCAACTTTCCTTAGAGACTTCATCATTCATTTTATTTTTATTTATTGTTTTGTTTATTTATTTTTGGATATTTAAAATCTCCTCCACTTCTAGTGCTAAATGCTTGTTAGAGGTTAAAGTTTATTGATCTTTGAGAACGAGCATTATATTACCACTATATGACTTGAAAATCGTCTCAAAACAGCAATATTATCGTTTATCACAATAACTTCTGAGACAATTCATCGTCCGATGTGTTATTGTGACAGGCTTTTCCCAGGATAAATGAAGATTTATGCTATTGTTTTACTGCAGAGGAATAATAAAGTGGATAACTTTCACAAGGTTGCTATATCAAAACAAAACATCGCCATCTTTGATTTAAGGTGGTTCAGACATCTGAAAAAAGCAAAACAACCAGCTGGTGTCACGTGTCTCCAGTCTATAATTTGTTGCTTGGCAGCATATTTTTTCTGTTTATGGTCTTGTTGTGTTTTTTTCTTGTTGTTGTTTTGTTTTTTTATGCAGCTGCACCGAGCCTCGTCTTCCATCAGCATCATCAGAGTCTGATGTCGGACGCCTTTTCTTCTCAGGAGGAGCCTCAGCGCGGCCGCTGTGAAGGGTTTCTGGAACCTGCTGCCGCAGCCGCGACTCCAAGCTGTTGTAAAATAACGAGCGGGTTTGAGAGCGGGTCGGTGCTGCCCTCTGGTGGCAGATTGTGACCATTCCCCCTCCCATCTTTCCAGCTCGTTCGCCTCAGATTCCTCCAGTTCACCAGGACTGGCGCTGCCGTCGCTTCATCATTTAAAACAAGGACAATCTTTATCGATCATTTGAGTTCTTGTTTCATCATCAGTGATTAAACGTTCAGCTTTCATCATGGTTTAAATATGTACAGATGTCAAAAAAGGTGTGGGTGATTAACTTTAAGTGTAATCTTTGCAGTGGTGGTGAATTTACACTGTAAATATTTCAGGAATTGATCATTAAACTAAGTTCAGGTTTGTTTGTTTTTGCATTAGGTAACTTTTCTTTCCCACTTAAGTTTTTCTGCATTTATTTGACTAAAAGTGTCTGGTTCACTGTACAAAGTGTAAATATGGGAAAATAGGTACTAAATATGTCGAATTTTTACGAGGTAAAATTACAAATCACTCTTTTTGACGTCCAAACTGTACCAGGATTTATTCTATAAGATGAACAAACTGAATTACTACATGTTGGACTTTCATGTGCTGTAAGCCGGACAGTTAAAATGACCAAAAATAAACAATTGAAATATATCACTTTGGGTGAAATAGATACACATAATATGCAAATTCCAGATTTTTTTAGATGACTTAATAGTATAAAAAAATGTATATATGAATGATTTTCTCCACTCATTCTGTGTTTATGAATTTACAATTACATATTAGTTACTGAAGATGGGGAAAAAAGGAGTAAATTTCCACCAAAAACTCTGAAATTTTAACAATGATCTCAGAAATTTTCTAGAAAAAACTCAGATTTTTCAGCTTCAAAAGTTTAAAATTTTTGACTTTTGAAACAACGTTTTTTTTTCTAGATTAAGATTAATCTCAAATTTTCTGGATTCTTCCTAGCAAATGTTTGACTTTTCAAGCCCAGAAATGTTCTTGTTATTTTTTTTTTTATAGAAAATTGCTGAATATTTTGGGTGGAATTGTTTTTTTTATATATCTACTATTACCCTAATACATCGTCGTATAATATATTCACTGAAAAATTAGTAAAAAAAAAAACAAACCTGAACATATTTTGACTTGTGAATCTGTAGGTGTTGCGTTCAGCCAGCAGAGGGCGACTGAGCGCCAAATACCGGGTTTGTTCAACACCATGTTTTTTGAACTGAATCTGTGGAGGAAGCTTTAAAAATATCACGATTTTTTTTTTTTTTGGTCTAATTCTGGATTGTTATGATTTTGTATCATTATAAGCTAAAAGTATAAAACTTTTACATGTTTCAGGTAAAGTGCTGCGGGTGTCCTGAAGCTGAGCTGTGGAATTATTTGTGGTTCATTGAAATGCGAGGAAATGTCACCGTTCACCCTGTTTGCATCGTAGAGGTCAGAGTGCACAGGAAGAAGCTTCACCTGGAGCGATCCCCGACCTTCTGAGGGAGTTTTTTTATTTTTGCTGCCAAACAAAAAATGGAGGAGTGGAGGAATCCTCTGCGAGGTGTGAGGTAAAGATCAGAGGGAAATATCACGGCCTGCTCCAGGCTCAGAGGTGGTTTAAGGACAAGTTCTGGGTAGAAAGTACAGAGGAAAAGAAGAAGAAGGGAAGTACTTTTGACTGAGGATAAATCCTCTTCTGTCATCCTTGTGCTTTTCTTCTTGCAGGTACTGAAGACCGGCTGGGAGTTAATGAGGTTTTAATCTGCTGTCTGTTGCAGAACCCTTCACGCTGACATTTAAAGTCGTCATTAAGCTCTGACTTTACTGATTCTGTGTTCCAGGCACCATAATTCACACCATTCTGGTTCCTACAAAGTCATTCAAATTTGGAATTTGATTTGTAGTCAGGAAACAATTAGGATAGCTCATTAAATATTCTATTCTTGATTAAGAACTCGTTTATCACAGGAAGTTAGGACACCGTACCGTCTAGTAGCTGCTTCCTGTAGTCACAGGACTTTCTGTTCTCCATTTGTTCACCAGACCTTGGTAACTTGCTGTGTGTTTTGGGTCGTTATGTTTCAGGATCCAACCATGTCCTGCTGCAGCAGAGTATGCCTAAAACCACAACACAGACCCCTCCATACTTTTCCTATAATGTTACACTCTCTGTTCTCTGTTTTGGTGTCCAAATAATTGAATTTTCAACTCACCCCAACATCCACAACATGCAAATGTTCTGCAAATTTTAGGTGTACTGGTATTTGTCGGCAAATATAGCTTTGTAAAATTCAACATATTCCTTACAAAGTCAGCCTAGAAACCCTATTTGCAAGCTTCTAAACCCACTTTCAGGGAAGCCCTCTTACATTATTGACCATTCAGTATTTTTAGACCTCAAAACTTTAAAACATCCTTTAAATGTTTCCACTGCAAGGAAATGGACAGAGTGCTTTAAAATCTATTTTTAATGTGTTTTACCATTTTATAGTAAGTTATATTCAGTTGTCAAATATGACTTAAAAGAAGTTTGACTTCATAATTTGACGTCTTGAAATTGGGTCTCTGTCTCTTTAAGAAACTTCTGCTCTTTCTGAAACTCCGCCTTCAGGAAGTCATCACAACATCGCTCCTCTTTATTTATTTTTTTTCTTTACCCCTCCAGGGGGTCTTTTGTGGGCTCTAGTGTCCCTTATACTAAAGTAGGCTGACAGGAAGGGGGAAGGAGAGGAGGGACATATCGTCGGGTTCGGGAGTCGAACCCGCAACGGCCGCGTCGAGGACTCAAGGCCTCCAAACACGGGTCGCGTTTGACGCGCAAGAGTTACCAGTAAAATCCGGTTTAGGATTTTCAAAATAAAACATCCGGAAGTAGTTCATTATTTCTTGCGCGGCCCGGTGGTTGGGGACCACTGCACACATCACTCCTCTTTTAACCCTATAACACCTTTTTTTTTTTTTACCAGCGTTGCAACGAGGTGACGAGTTCAGCAGATGGTAGCTCCACCAGGTGTTTGCTAATTGCTGTCTCAAAATGGCGCTAAGTTCACGGAGGCTTCTCGCGCAGCCGAATGGTTGCCACGGGTGATTAAAGGATTTCTTAAAAATGCATGAAAGAGTCAAGACAACACTCCAGGTATGTTTTTGATTAGGAAATAACATTAAAACATTGATGTAAAGCTGAAAAAGGTTAAAAAAAAATTTTTTTCATAATACACATCTTTAAATTTGGTGTCATAGTACTTTTGTGCAGCGCTGTACCTGCCGTACATTGGCTACTGTAATGCTGCGTTTTTCTGGCTAAATCAACCTAAACTTTCCAAAGACAGACGTACTTTTCCTGCGTATTCTGTATCACGTCTCGCCAAACCAGCGACATTTTTGCGGAATGATAAACCAGAGTGTTCCACTGCGAGGTTGATTGACAGGTGTCCACAGAACTCCACCTAAAAGAGCTTCCTGTGTGGCCGCCGACGGGCACAAAGGCCGTGAATGACCCAGGTAAATGTCAGGACACCTCGCAGGATGCCATTTTGTTCCACCGCGACGAGGTTCCAGAGTGTGCCAGAAAGGGCAGAACCATGAGTCCCACCTAGAAAACTGACATTTCTTTTTAGTTTTAGTCCAAGAAAAATACCTTTGACAATAAGACTGCTATCAGAGGTAATTCAAATTCTTAAAGACATCAATCCGATTTAGTGACTTTTTTAATCAGGCGAACAACAAACTAACACCAAACACTGAGAAAACCCGCGAGACCGGTCCGCTCTCAGATCAATATTTGAACGTTTCTTTGCTTGGTAACGAGGTCGGTAAGAGCCGTCAGTTAATTATCATCTTATTTACCATAATTATTGGCTGAATGATGGAGAGCTGTCTGTCTGTCTGTCTGTCTGTCTGTCTGTCTGTCTGGTCCCGACACTCGTATTCACACTTCTAATTAAAGCCTGGCATTATTTACGGACAACTTGTTTGTGAAAACCATCAGAATGGTTATTAACTCCCACTTCTGCCTTCCTAATTACAGATAGGCTCTCGAGCTCGTGGTCCTCGGAGAACATTGGTTTGAAAAAGTCGTGAGATTAAACTGAACCCTGGAAAAAAAACAACCCAGCAAGCAGAAAATGCACCCCATATAGCTTTAAGCATGAAAATGTGCCTTTTTTCCCCTCAGTTTAGCCAGGGTTACTCTAGTGTAACCAACTGGCATGATAAATTATCTAACAACAAAAATATATATTTTTATTTGCAAAAAAAAAAAAAAAAATTAAAGGCATGTCATGCATTCCCTCCTCATAATGCTGCCACCACCATGCCTTCACTCTGTGGATTATGCATTCATGGTAAAATGTGTCACAGTTTGCCATTTATATTTTCCCAACAAAATAAAGGAGATGTGAGTGAACAATCTTTCTGGCCTCCTCTCCTCCCTGCATTGTTTTATTGGTGAGCTAGCAGAAGCCCCGCTGTAGCCATGGGGGGGGGAATCCTCCAGGGGAAACCGAGGCCCGTTAGCGGGTTGTATGGCAGGCAGATTTGCCCCGTTATTCACGCTCGCTAATTGCTTCCCGGCGCTCCCGGCCTTTTCCCAGGAAGACGTCTCCACCGCAGATCGTAGCACGAGCGGTGGACGTAAAGCTGTCACTCAAGCCTCAGTGTGACCTTTTCCCGGAGAAAAGGATGTTTTTCAGCCAGCCAACGAAACGAAGGCTAATGTGTGAGTGTGCTGCTATGCCGGTGAGGACCGGGTCTAGAAAAGGCTGTTTTGGCTTGGGGCAACTTGACGCCATATTGAGCTAATAAAATAACCAAAGATTGGGATTTATTGCTGATGCTAAGGACGTTTTCTAATAATATATTTAAACTAGTGCTGTCAATTGATTGAGACAGTAGTGTCCACTTCAAATTATATATTTTTACACTGTTATAATATTTTCCTATGGAGTTCAATGTTTAAATCATTTAAAACAAGAGTGTTGTTATATCCAGTATCTGTTTGTTTTTTTTCTTGTCCTTCTCCTCAGGCTGATTCCTTTTTGTCAACGTCATGACACCAGCCTTCACCGATGTTCACAAAAACGGCACAAAGCAGCACCAGCAGCCGGACGCCGTTAAGGCAGGTGTTTTATTTGTTTCACCTATGTTGCCCTTTTTTCAAAAAGAAGTGCCTTCAGAGCCTTTTTTTTTTAACGTATTTTTCAAAGTTTGACCGAACACACATTGGTAACTAATATGTGTTCTGCAAAATGTCTTTGTTTGTCGCCCACAGTGAGGTTTGTACAAAGAATTTCAATCAATTTCAATAAAAAAAAGGTAAGACAAAACAAAAAATGTGGTTTGAAAAGTCAAAAGGATTTGATCTGCGGTGGAAAATTCACGTTTTTATAACCACAATGTTCCGGCTTGTAAAAAATGTCCCATGTTGACATAAATATACATATTGCGTCATTTATAAAGTTAAGTGCAAATCTAAAGCAAACAAAATCATCTTTAATTTAATTTTCTCAATTAGATATCATGGTTTTCTAAGGTGTTGAAGATATATGATGAACTCCTATGTGCACAATTTTATGTTGTATCCAAATATGAAAGAGCTTTTTCTTCTTGAATTGAGACACTTTTTAAAATTATCCTTTTAATCCTTAAAATATCCTTAAAATTAGCAGGTAAATATCTGAGACAGACAATTCAAAGTACAATACGATTTATAAATGTCATTTATGTAACAAATGTTTAAATACAAACAATTTATAGACTTTGTGCGCTTTGAGAGACAATAAAATCATAGTGAAGGCACATGGCATACATTCATCACAGCATGAAACATTTACACCTGAAAAATGTTGAATAGACAACAAAGCATCAGCCAGCATGTAGAAATATTGTTCTCCAACAGAAACATGAAAAGAAAATTGGGTGGGGAGATAAATCTCCACGTTTATTCTTCAATGTTAAATGTTGGTATGGAGGTCCAAACATGCCACAATTCACTAAAAATATAAATAATTAAACATTACTTGGTCAATTCATAAACAATTGTTACAAATCATTCATTTAAAAAATAAACAGTTCCTTAATGAATTGATAACATTTTCAAATGAGGTGCTGCAACACATTCTGAAATTACACTTGTGGATGGGACTAACAGTATTATTATTTTAAAAAAAAAATTAAATGTAATAATTTTACAGGATTTTAACCCTTCTTCAAATACCAATGTCATAAATTCAGTATTTTTTTTAAAGCACTTTCTGTTTTTCTAATTAAATCTCGACACCTTTGATACCCCATAGAACAGAATTTCGTATGTTAAGAATAATTGTTTGCTTTAAGAAACAACCTTCACCAAGTATATTTTATGTATATACCCAAGCATAGTGAGTAAAAGAATAATCGGTAAAAAAAAAAAGATCAAATCAAAAAGCTGAAAGCTTGTAAACATCAGTGACTACAGCTTGTAGACAGTGTGATCATCTGAAAACAAAATGAAAATAAAATGAGGGCAGCAGGAGTGCTTGAGGAACCTTTAAAAAAAGGTGCATTGTGCTGCTGATGTGGCTGAATGAGAGAATTATTACTAAGCAATATTTGTCTAAAGAGATCATTTATACAATAAAACATAATTCCCACACCGATGGCAGCATTATGCTTTAGGGAGTGTCTTTTTTTTTTTTTTTCCCCCTCAAATATCCGATCCAGAATAATAGCAGAGGCTCGCTGAAGGCTACTGCATGTCAGCCTACAGTTTTGTTTGTACATATTTGCATCTAATCGTCTCATTTTTTTTAAAAGTTGAAAGCTGAATTCAGTATTACATCAATACAGAATTGATTTTCTTCCTTTTTAGATGCAAATGACGATTATGGTTCTTATCGATTTGGAAAAAAACAAATTAATCACTCATTGGTCACAAGTCATGCCTCGAATCTCTACTGACCAATCAGAAGTAAGCTCCTGAAGCATTGGTAGGAAGTATTGGGGTATAGTGTTGGGAAGACTGCGAAACTTTAAATGCGTGTCTTTGCATGTATTAAAAGCATCGCTGAGTATTACCAACTGCTCAGTTCAATGTCTGCAACAACTTCTTTCATTTGAAAACAATTCAAGCAGAAGAATTTGATCATTTTTGGTAAAAAATGAAGATACTGCACACATTAAAAATATACTGAAATCTGTTATAGTGTCGGAACAATAAGACCGGGCTGTTTTAATACATTTAAAGAACATATAAAGTACTGATGAGCATCTATAGGGTCCAACCTTAACATGAAATAGATTTTCATTTCTAACTAGCTGCAGTGTGACAAGGCTCCACAAACAGAGTCAATGCAAGGATTCCTTCCTGTTTATTCTAAGAGGACACACATTTCATTTACTTTCATATTTCAATTAAGTGAAGCCTTTCAGTGTAAATAATTTGCACGTGTGAACTTTGACTTTTGAAATCCTTTCTTTTCTTGGTAGCGAACATTCAGCTTGCTGCACAAAATAAAGCACATCTTTAATCCACAATCAGTGTTGATTCTGTGAAATATGGAGTGATTCTAGAGACACTAAATGTCAAAAAGGTTTTGTATTAAATGGGAAACATTTTTCGTGCGATCACAGGCACAGGATTTATCTCCCGGACTTCAATCATTAGATCAAATTTCCCCCTAAAAATGCAGCGCCTGATTTGGTCAAGCTCATCCCGCTGCGAGCCTGATTGCGTTATTGTGATTCAAATGGAACCATTTGCATATACCCTCTCAGGCTCAGAGTCCTCCACCACTGCGGTCCACCGTCACCGCCTTTCTCGTGTCCAGCGTGGCCTCGGCCGACTTCAAGAGGATGGCCAGGCGGCTGTCGGACACTTGTCCCTTCTTCACGGCGCTCATCAGCTGCGGAGGGAAGAGCAGAAAGCCGGTTCAGACGGGGTAACCTGGCAACCTGAGGTCAGAGGGCGCTCTGCTAAAAGAACAATTACTGCGTTTCGGTCAACTTAAGCTAGACTATACATCTTCTGGGGTTATTGTTCTATCGCTACGTTTAACAATCAGATGTAATAATTTTTTTTTCTTTTTTACAATAAAAAACTTAACCTAAGTTGATCAGAGGGACTTTAATTAGTAATTTATCGCTGTGCTTTGAAAACAAATTGGCTTCATATAAACATGGCAATTTCAGAAAAAAAAAAAAAAAAATCTAGTTTTTCCATAAAAACTTTTGCTGCTATCAAAATGGGCTTATTTTACAAAGCTGAAATGGAAAGTCTTTTTTTCGCATCATAAGAGTCACATGATCGACAACCGGATGTTACCGCCGACAGGAAGTAGCTGGAGGAAAATATCTCACAAACAAACGTACTTAATTGCGTCTTTTTTTTCTCTTTTTTTTTTTCTATTGAAGCACTACAATTGTGAAATTGTGTTTTTTCGACATTAGCTGAATACATTAGATCCGTTTCTTCACAGCGAAAAGACATGAGAAGCTGCCATTCAAATCAGCCAGATGTGCAGTGCCTCTAAACAACTTCTGTTCAGATGGTGTTTCAGAAAAATCTAATTATGTCCTACCACTATGAACGTAGACAACTGGGATTTATTGGACTTTCAGGGGAATATCTTCTTCAGTCAGATGGGACAGACATTCAGCTTTATAGCAATAAAAACTCCAGGGCCATTTGGCGTGAAACAAAGAATAAATATGTGGGGGGAAAAAAACTTTACCCACCTGTTAGCCACAAGTGTCTGTGATGCATTTTGCCAGCCTCTCTCATGAACTCTCACAGACACAGGAAACATGTCAAATCAAAACCACCTCATCCCTACTTTTAAAGTACATCAGTGGCTCTATGATGCTGTGGGCCTGTTTCTCTGCCCACGACAAAATGCAGTATCAGGAGATTTTTAAAAGATAAATGAATAAATTGTCGACAGTCACAAAGTTTAAAATGAGTTGTCATTGGGACTCTTGGTAGAATCACGATCCCAATTATTTGGAAATCAAAATTTGCCAACACGGGGAAACGTAAAACTAGAAGCACGGTGGAGGATCGGTGATGCTGAGGGACTGTTTCTCTGAGATCTTAAGTACAGTTTTCTATTAGTAATTGCACGTTGGGTTATGAACTCATTTTGACATTTTCATAAAGGTTGGGTGAACACTAAACTGAACACTGATCCAAAACATACGAGACCCTTAGTGCATAGTGATAAATAAATCAAAGGTTGGATTGTTCTAAATCGTTCAGTGTGAGATTATGCTGCTGTAACAGAAGATATTTTTACTTTGAGGCTTCGTACAAATCTTTAATCACAGAAGCCACTATTGAAAAAAATTAGGAGAACAGCTTAATTAAAACAATTTCTAATCTATTAATTATCTTGGGTTTATTTTAATTTGCCTCCTCCACCTGCAGGCGTCTGAGCTGTAGCCCAGTTTAACGGTTTGGATCTTGTTTCTAAAAGGTCGACAACCAGAATCTGAGTGTTGCGCTACCTTCAGGAACTCGTTGAATTCAACTTGTCCGTTCTTATTCAGGTCCACCTCGTTGAGGATTTCGTGGAGCGCGTTCTCGTCAATGTAGACGTTGATGCTCTACAGACGAGAGAAAAACGGGGGATCAATGGCACCTCATGAGGAAGAGAGGACAAAAAAAAAAAGACTGAGGGGAAACTCACTTGTAATACTCGCTGGACATCGACTGTGGTGATGAAGCCTTTGGACTCTTTGTCAAACTTGTGGAAGCGGTTCTTGTACCTGTGGCACAGCTCATGATTTATGAAAGCACATGACAACAATCAGGCTTTAGAAAATGAAAGAAAAGGGACGATAGCGGTTACCTCATCACGTCCTGGTAGTCCAGATGGATCTCCGATGACGTTGTGAGCCGCTCCGATCGAGACCTGTAGCCCATCTCGTGGTACAGAAACATTTTCGCTGCTTCAAGTTCCTCCTGGATTTCACGTCAGAGACAGAACTTCGTTCAATCTAAATGAAATCAATTAATCAAAACGGACATCACCTCTCCATCGAATGTCCCATACCGTCCTCTTCTCCTGACTCCAGTTAAGCTCTTTGCCCATGATTTGGACAATCCTCGGGAGAGCTTCGTCTGCGGCCTGCACGTTCAGGAAGCTGAGCCGTGTCCGTCGCGCCATGACGTCGATGGCGGTGCAGGCGTACTCCTTGATGGCGTACAGGACCTGGGAAAGGACGACAAGGTCTCAGACACTTCCAGGACGTGGAACCAGAAGGATCCCAGTCTGAGAAACGGTTTTACCTCTGCTTCGATGTAGGGGAATTCAGACACCAGACGTTTCCCAACGATCGGCCACCTTTGGCCTGTAACCTGAGCCATTTTGGCAACATCAAACGCTTTGCCACCATATGCTGTGGCCAAATGTTGAGCAACCTGCAGCAAAAAATTAGAATTACTCACAGAAATGAATCATTTATGACACCCTGATACGTATTTCATTAAGTAGCTCCAGAATTTAATGTAGAATCCATATAAAATGTTTTTATAATTAATATACTATTTGGTCTCCCTTACAAGATCCCCTACATGTTATTAACTGCCGGCACATCAAAATTGTGCGTTTCTTCAGAGTTCCTGAAAAGCCTGTAAGTTACAAACTCAAGAAGTTTGCAAGTGCTGAAAGTTTGTTTTTAAATTATTGGTCATCTCAAACATAATGTCTATTACACTGGTTGCTTTTGCTCTTTCTCCCGCTATATAAGAGTTCCTCTGGGCTCCATGGTAAGACCCCTGCTCTTCACCTTCTACATAAACAATCCTTTTGATAATTGAACAAATAACATCCCTTTTTATGTTGATTTTTACGGTTATGCAGAAGGAGTTGTCTTTTTTGACGTTTTTGAAGATGCTAACACTACGTTGTCGTTCTTGTATGCATATTATACGTATATGCAGTTTACATATAGTTCTACTGGAAAGCTTCCAGTTCCAAAACTTTAAAATTTTTCTTAAAGTACTTGGAAGTTTTCTTTAAAAACACACAAAATAGACCTTAATAACAAAATGAAACTGTAACGAGCTTAATCCGGTTTATTGGCAGCATCAGGAGGTTTTTTTGTAAGACGATCAATTGGAAGTTTGGATTTTGGCTGAAGCGGCATGTTTCGATGAGTGGATGCTTTCTGGCAGCACTCTAATTCAGTCAAAGTTCATCTTTTATAAATTCATCAGACGGGATCCTCCTGCTACTAATGGCAACGCCAAACTAATGCGTTTTACAGTTTCCCATATTCAGCTGATCAATTTCACATCTTTGCAAATTAACAATAAATGACGGCGCCGCTTGATCAGTGAGGTGTCATATATTTAGAGAACACAGGGGCCTATTTGCTACTGAGATGGCTGCCTTGTCGATCATGTGAAAGGTCAAACCCTGTCCAGATATCTGGTGACCTTTAGGAATATTCCTGAGAACACAGCAGCTGCTACTGGAGCTTCTAATGAGGGGGAAGTTTACTGCAGGCTCTTTTTCTTCATGAAACTATGGTCTGATGCTTTTAATCAAAACAACTGGCTAATTATTGCAGATCCAATCAATGTATCCTTATATGAAGGTATTGATGAATTGGGCATCTTTCATTGCATTTCTGCATGACGTAGATTTTTTTTTTTGTGTCGAACAAATGTCAAAAGACGCTTTAATGTCAGCTCCAGGACTGCTGCCGGAGAAATGTCTTCAGTCTCACTGAGACTCTTGGCATGATTGTTTGTAGGTGGGCTTGTTTTCTAATGAGCGTGTTTAGGAGGATTTTACCCCTGGAAGACAATCGGAGCAATCTCAGTTTGGAGAAACGGCGAGAAATTCTCATGGAGGAATCCAGCTAAATGTTATTCTGATGGATCATAGAAAACAACTCAAATTCAATATCGTGTGTTTCCAGGCACATCGTGCCATTTTATAGCACAGTCAAGTAACTGCTACCTTCAGTTATGCAAACACTTTATATATCAAACATGACTTGAAAGAAATTTGACTTTGTAATTTAACGGCTTGAAATTGGGCCTTTGTCTCTTTAAGAAGCTTGTGCTCCTTCTGAAACTCTGCCTTCAACTTCGTAATGTTTCTCCAATAACCCTTTAACATTTTTAAGAGCGTTGTACTGAGTAGTTCTTATGATAGGCACAGTTCCACCAGGTGCTAATTGCTTTTTTTCTCTGAATTCTGACATTAAAGTCAACTCTTCGAAGGTTTGCCAAATCATTAAATGAAATGGAGATGTACCTCCTCCTCCAGGCCGTAGTCCTGTACCAGTCGGATGAAGAGGGTTGGTGTCCAGTCCTTCGCCCCCTCCAGCATCAGTCCCACCGTCCTGCAGGGTCTAGCTGGGAGGTGGAGGAATTTTACTGCTGCATCTATCGTCTCCTGGGCCATAGCGCGGTAGGTTGTCCACTTCCCCCCTGTACACACAGAATGCTGCATCAGAGCAACTCATTATGTCTTGAAGAGTTTTGAAGCTGCGTGGTGGGCCGAGCTGACCTGCGATGGTGATCAGTCCAGTGTCACTGATGCTGACGATGTGGTTCCTGCAGATGGACTGGGTGTCTTTGGAGTTGGGATCGGTCACCAGTGGGCGGATGCCGCTCCAGGCTGCTAGCACATCTCCTCTCCGCACTGAAAACAAAGCGCAGCCGTGTATATTCAGTGGACAACCAAGGAGGCATCAGAAACATGAGCCGAGTCCGGTACCTTCCACATCTGGGCTGAGGTAGTTGCGCACCTCCCTCAGGATGAAGTTGATGTCATCCTCCCCCGGTATGGGGTGGGCTGTCACGTCGGTGGGGGTGTCGGTGGTCCCAGCTATGGTCATCTTCTCCCAGGGCAGGAAGAAGATGACGCGGCCGTCGCTCGTAGCCGGATCCAAAAGGCCCATGTTGTCGGGGCTGAATGGAAGAGGGTGTGAATATTTTTAAAGCTAGAGTTGGTGAAAGACAGGACAATGTAGCATAAAGGATGAGGGAAGGAGGAAGAAACGAATATGAGGGGGCAGAGTGAGGTGAGCGCCAAAGATGAAGAAGAAAATTAGGTGGTTGGCATTTGTGTTCAAAGGGCTCGCGCTCCCTCGGGTTTTACTCAATAAGCTGAGCTGAACTTTAAAGCCTCCCACTTCAACAAAACCACTCTATTGCCGAGCTGCTTCTCAACCTGAGAAGATTGTCCTACACCTGTAAGTGAAGGTCAGATTATAGTTTAGCTAGTGCACTATTTGCAGAAGGGGAATGGGAAAACACAGAGGAACAAACAATGAACAAGTTAATGAATATGAAACAGCATCAAAACCTTCGTTTTTACACCAGGCGTTGAGTTGCATTTCCATGGTACCTGTAGTATCCCGGCATGACGATGTGGACACCTGCACTTGGCTGGCAGATCTTGGTGGTCTCTTGCTTGTCCATCTGCCTCAGAGAGTCGGTGAAGGGTCCGGTGGCGTTGATCACACATTTGGCCCTCACGTCAAACTCCTTCCCTGGAAAGCAAAGCAATCATCTCCAAACACCTCAGTGAAAACCCTAATGAGGAATCAGTTCTACGACTGACTTCGGAGCCCTCACCTGTGAGGACGTCTCTGCAGTGGGCGCCGCACAACTTCTCCCTGCCAGTCTGCTGGTTTTTGGTCTTCAGAAGGTGAACCACCTCAGTGTAGTTGGCGACGGCCGCACCGTGGCGGGCGGCTGTCAGCGCGATGCCCAGGTTCATCCGGGCGTCATTGTGTTGACCTGATGAGGACAGAGAGCAAAATGATGATGTTGTGGTACCTAACAGAATGTGGCCAAGTGTCAAAATCTCAAGACCCTAATGGAAGACAGATGCTTTATTGGCAAGAGTCTGATTGTACAAAGGGCAGAACTGAGGTCCAGGAAGTGAAGACCCACAAGCAGGAAGATCTTTCCTCTTGGTTCTTCTTAGTGGTGAGGTTTCACACTGATGACAAACAGTCTTTGACAATTAAGTTTTGTTTTACTCTTTGTTGGAGAACGAGACATGCAATAAGACATTAGATACATTGTGAATGTGTTTACCTCAGAAAGATTTGTAAGAATAATAACCGAAGCGCCAAAAGAAATAAACTATTGGATTGCGAGGGTCTTCAGACCAGGTGTACCTTCAGCGGATTTGACACACTGAAGGTACTTTAGTGGCATATTAAAGGCAAATGTAGACACACACCAAAGGTAATTCAGTGAGAGGATTACATGTTTGCTGTCCAGTTCTGCGAGAGCAAAACGAAGCTCTGTTGTCGGCTGCGGCAGGAGGGAGAGAGAGCTTGTCGTTCTGCCAGACCACCACGACGCTTCTCTTCAGCGCCGGAAGAGAAGGTCAGGTTTCTAAATGTCACGGGCGTGATTGTTCCAGACGGAATAATTGGAGAAAAGACGCTCCGATCCTCCACCATCCTGCGCTGCCCCCTCCCCTTTCCTCAGAGCATTTGATGGAGGAGGGGAAGGATATGGAAATCAAACATAACCTCAATGAGGAATCAGTACTTCTGTCTCTGTTCTCTTCTAAAAGGTAAAATAAAAAGATTATAACAGAACAAATGATACTCAGCGCAGTCTGCATGACCAACAGATGGTGTGACTTTGTTTTCAGTGCAGGGGTCTTCTCATGCTGCGATAGATGCACAACATGTGCTTTGGTCCTCTTTGTCCCCAAAAAAAAAGGAACATGCAACCCTTGTTGCCTCCCACCAACCTGTCAACATTTTTTTCAGAGCTGGTGGAGATGGAAAAGCCTCAGGAAGTTTTCGTCTTTAACCTCCTTTATGGCTTTATTCAGAAAATCTATGTTCATTTTAAAATCTCTTGACAAATTTACCATTTGAAAAGAAAAAAAGAATGATGTCTTATTTAATTTTGTTCCCATATATAACATAAATACCTCCCCGGGATTTATGTTATAATGATAAAAAAATACTCCACTTTATTTCAACAAAGGTCTAAGTCTTCACACATTCCATAAAGGCTAAATTCAAGAAACAATAAAGGTTTGACAGAAAAAAAAATTCAGAGTATGTTGTCTAGCAAGGAATAATTTTGTTCAGTTTTAAGCCGTTGCAGTATTTCAGGTCATCAATAAGAGCTGATGGTAGTTCAGAAAAATAAAGATTTATCTTATCTTATCTTATCTTAAAGGGCATGGATAGAGGGAGGCATTGTTGATATAAACAATAAGATATGTAAACTATCAAACCCATATTAACCCTGTTAAGTCAGACTCAGCTGCTTTTTTATGTATACATTAAACTACAAAGGTGATAAAAGAGCCTTTACTCACCATCGTAATAGACGATGGCTCCTACCAGCTTGTCCTTATTCAGCATGGGGAAATACTCCAGAGCTTTGGACTTACTCAGGAGATAGCTGCTCTTCAGGCAGTGGATCCCAGCCACCACGTCGTACATCTTTATTCCTGCCCAATAATAAGGCAACTGCCACCATCTGTAAATAAAATCCCATTCTAGTAAAGACAACAGACATAAACAAGCAGTTGGTCGGATTTGGACTCTTACTTGTACACCGGAAGCATGATGGGTAATGGCGCTGAAAGATGAGGGGCAATCTCTAGCAGGTTGGCTCGCTCATGCAGCGCCTCTTTCACCATCATGTACTGAGATGTCCGTACATAACAAGCAAAGTGAGACGATGCATAAAAAAGGAGCAACAAAACCAAGAGCAAGCAAGATGTGAATGAACCTGTTCGTAGTCTAGCTTCATGATGGCCTTCTGTAGGTAACGCACTCCACCGTGGATGAGCTTTGTACTCCGGCTGCTCGTCCCCGAAGAGAAGTCGCTTCGCTCTACGAGGGCAGTTTTGAGGTCTATAAGGTAAAGAAAGACTTCATCAAAGTCGTGTTTGATAGGCCAGGCAGGAGAGGTCTAAAAGCAAAGAGGAATGTTACTCCGGGTGACGGCGTCTAAGGCACATCCGGCTCCTGTGGCCCCTCCTCCGACAATCAGAACGTCGAACTCCGGAGTGTCTTGCAACGCTGCGAGTTGGGCCTCCCTGGAGGGAAGCTCGTTTGCAAAAGGGACCTTCAGTTCTGCTTCAGCTGTCACGCGCACCAACTGAGCCTGGATGGGACACACAAGTCCAACCCGCTTGTAAGTGCAACTATGTTGATGCCTTTTATCTTTAATAGTGGTCTCTATTTTAAAGATGGTGCAGAAGAAGAGAGAGCAACACTTTGCTTGAGATGCTCTGAAACATCATAAGCACATTGCAGGTACATTATTGTGGCATTATAATCAGCCCTTGAGCTGACGTGATGTAATGCATAATGACTTGCAATCATTTTCATACATTATGAATTTGTTTTGGTTGTGCAGTGAGACTACTCGGTTTCTGAGCGCCACAAATTTGAATTATTAGTGAGTGGCAAAAGTTTGTGAACCTTTGAGTTTAGTTGTAACCTCTGCTGAATAGGTCCAGGAACTTTGGATCACTGCTAAAAATCTCTTTAGGGAAATCTTCCACTGGATGTTGGTGACTTGGTGAGTACTTTCCTGTTATCTTTGACCTTCCAGATCTCTTTTCAATTGAAGTGGTTGATTTCCAAAACATAAATTTAAGATCATCTTCAGGGCTTCTGCCATGATGCATCTTTCCATTTTCCAAGTAAACCAAGAAGTTGCAAAACAGGCCGTACCATGGTCTCACCACCACTATTAACTACAGAATGGTTCCGATCCTTTTGCTTTAATACGCTCCAGTGATGCAGAACACATCCAGTAGTGAAGAATTCATTGTACTAAATAAGAGAAACAGGCCCATGCCATGATACCACCACCATCTTTTACAGGCTGAATCAAGCTACATTGCTTGGAAATATAGCTTTATTCAGTCTTCTCGGTTATACATCACACTTTTGAGAATTTTGAACTAAAGTCTGTAGCTTTTATTCTGACCATAAAACACTGGACCCTATTTTATTCTGGTAGAAGTTCAAAGACTTTCGTTGTTAGCTTGTAGTTTTTTAGATCACTGGTTTAAGACGTTTTGTGGGATGTGTTGGGGGAAATCTGGTGCCAAGGTAGATGCCTAACACTACCAGGCCTGACTTGGTATAATACAAATTTAGGTTTTGTTTATAAGGCAAGCTGGACTCCTCAAGGGGGGACGTTTGTTCATGAACAAGATCTGTAACCACCTAATTCAGGTGCCTCAGGGCCTCAAATATTCTTTATTTAAAGCCTGTGGTTCTATTTATGGTGCAGTGGTTTGCAGCCAACTGTGAATCAACTAGTAAGATTTCTCTAAATCTGAGGTCATGGATCTCAACAGGCAGAAAGGTGGATTGTTACCTCTAAGTCTTCTTGTATTGCTCACAAGTCACAGGTGTATGGTGTGGTAGATGGAATGTCTGACCTACAGTAAAGAGAGCAATATACTGCTCTGTTGTGCAGAAGGAGCTAAGCTAAAAAAAACCCCTCCTTTAATTGGCAAAGACATGGACATTAGTTCATAAGAGTAGTGTAACTTCTCCTTCCTGTAGTAAGGATTCAGTTGAGGTGAACATAAGCAGGATGATTACTGGCTGCCGTCCTTCGAAGCTTTTTTAGCAAGTCCCACTTAGATGGTTTGGTAGACTTTTGATGGCGGAATGGATGGATTTGATGCATTTATGGATGGGTGGAAGGATTGATGGACTTTACCATTCAATGTATTTTTATAGTGCCGATTAACAACAAAGGTCGTCTCAAGGTACTTTACAAATCTGATGGATGGATGAACTAATGATGGATGGTTGGATGATTCTGGAGGTTCACATACTTTTATCAATGAGATAGTTTATTTAGACAAACATATTACTCTTTAACATAAATGTTTATGGTTATACTTGGCTAAATAAAGGGACTCAACCCACATCAGGTAAAAAAATAAAATGAGTAAATTCTGATGAATTTCTAGATGGAAGGAGAAAACAAAAATCATGCAGACCTCAAAGGCTTCAGTGAACATGTGTTTCTAAGAGGCTATGATTGGTTCAAAGCCCCATTTTCTGTGCTTATAATGTTTTCCATTAGATTTGGTGAGCAAGTGAAGTGTTGCTGCAGAAAAGCCCACCGCATTCAGGATTAGATTAGTGACAAAGAAAAGTTAGGAAAGTGAGGAGGGGTTACTATGTGGCTGCTCCACCATGCTGCTCGCTTTCACACATTCCAGACTAAACACCGCTGTTTGATTAGCCAGATACTTAATTTAAAGAAATAATCACAGCTACAGTAGAAGAATTTCATATCTAATTAAATATGTATTCACCTTTCTGTTTAGCAGCTCAGGCTAAATGATTGCATCAAGCTGCTTTGAAGCCAGCGCGCCATTTGACTTGCAAATAACGACGGGCGTTTGTAATTTAGGTCTCGCCTATGATATAATCATTGTCTCTTTTCGCTGAAGCTCGGTCACAGAATGAAGCGCCGGCACCGATAATCAGGTTAAGTCGGAGGACGGCGCGTCGAAGCTAATAGCCAATCGGACCGTTTTGAAAACTTCCGTGAGCCACATGCCCCGACTGAAGAAGACGAGACGGACATTCAGCTCATCAGCAGTGCAATTGCAGGAATTAGAAGGCATGCATGATTACAAACTATTTATAAGATGGTCGGATTTCATCAGGGTGGACTTCTTGCTTACCAATCCATGCTTGGGTGGAGAGGATGGCGATGGCAAGGAGAGGATATTATCCCACCAGGACACAAAACAGAAGTTCAGGTTAGGTTTGAGGCGACCAATAAGGTCTGGAATCTAAAGTTATGTCTCACATCTAAACTAAGCAGCTGGAGCTCTTTGTGTGGAGTTATTTATATCCCTACGAAGACGTTGTTGTCTTCAAGGATCGCCAGGGCTTCTGAACCTAAACTGTCTTCCAAAAGTATTCATACCACTTGACCTTTTTGCACATTTTGTCAAATTATAACCGCAAACCTCCAATGTATTGTCAATGGAGATTAGAAATCTTCTAATCAATGATTTTAGATGCTTGTCAGCCTGAACACACTGTCTCTAGTTTGATATGGCAGCGTCGTGAACGACACATTTTATGATACGTTTTAAATTTATTTGTGATTTGCATTCAGTTGAATGAACTGAAATCTGTGCACCCTTAAAAATATGTTTTTGCTTTAACAGCTGCCACAATTTATTATTTAGATTTAGGTCTAAACTTTGACTTGACCATTCTAACTTGTGAATTTGTGTTGATCTAAACCATTCTATTGTAGTTTTGGGAATAAGTTTAGGGTCACTGTCCAGCTGGAAAGTAAACCAACCTGTTTTTCTGACCCTGTGGTAGAAAATCATCCTCACAGTATGGTGCTGTAGAGACGACAGAGTCTTGTCTGTGTTCCTCCCGCTTTCCTATTTACTTTATGCAAAGCATAGCATGTCCGGTTTAGTGAAAAAAAGAAAACAAGAGTAAAAAATATTTATTTTGAGTATTTAAAATGACTAAAGTTCAATTGAAATGTGCTGGAGTTTGTGGTTGGATTTGTGACAAAATGTGGAAAAGTTGAAGGGATACAAATACTAAGGTAGCTTAGCTTGTTGCTACCAAAACGCGTGTGCACTGTTTACTTTGCGCTCTTCTGTTGGCACGGTTATTTCCTCTGATTTTCACTGGCCAATCAAAAACAAGAAAGCGAGGAGAATTTGGGGTTAGACAGATTCACACTGAGGTTTAATCAGGACCAGGAAGCTCAACAAATTCATCTACATCTGGAAAAGAAGCTGAATGGAGCAGGAGGAGGTCGAGACTCCCGCGGGTCGGATGACCTGGTGATAAATTCTTACAGCAACAAACCTAGAATCAAGTCAACACATTCCATAATCCAGACCGGACTTGCCCTGCTGGCAGAAAGGCATCTTTATAGAAGAAGAACATTCCTCTCTGATGGGAAGAGCCAATCAGAACAGAGGCTCACCTGCGTCCTCCTGTACTCTGTCAGCTGCGACAGGCCGAAGACCGTCGTGACCGCCACGCCTCCCACCGCCGCCGCCTGTTTCAAGGCTCTTCTGAACGCCATGAGCCCTGCAGTGGAAGAAACGGAAACCAAATCAGATTTATCAGCTTTGTGTTCATCAGATCTGACTCCACTTCGGAAGTAAAAGCAAGAAAGACCATGCCAAACATTCATCATTTTAGTAGTCCAGTCCAGAAACACCACCAGAACCTTAGATGACTGTTTTCGAATATATTTAAGATAAAAGCAGCACCTTTATAGCACCCGGGCCAGGAACAGTCTGGAAAAAGAATCAATCTATACATCCATTAATCTGTCCATCCATCCATCTCTCTATTCCAGGGGTCTGCAACCTTTATAATCCAAAGAATCATTTTTGTCATAAGTACAATTAAAACTTTAGAGCCACAAGTGTAACACAAAAGACAATTCATATGTTTCTTAAACATATGAGAATATGAAATTTGCTGTCATTTTTAAAGAACCACTACTTTATGTTTATAGTTTCCAATCTAATGTCAAGAAAAACCCATCATGTACTTTCAATCTCATTCTGTTGGAGAAATGCATTGTGATGCCATTAAAAACTGAAAAACTACTAAAACCTGCATTTATTCTTATATTTATATTTAAGAACATGAGTTTGTTGTTTATCATCTCTGACCAAAGTCAATAGAAGCCATTGTGGGAAGTCTATTCCTTTTTCTCCATCAATCCATCCACCTCTTCCTTCATCAGTTTGTCCATCCTTCATCCATCGGAACATAATTTAATTAAAAGTACAACCAGTGCACAAATTTGACCTCCCCCCAACCTCCAACCACCAAAATCAGCAAAAACAAAAGTTAAAATAAATAGATCTTCCCTGAAACTGGACACAGAAACCAGTGAGTCGCTTTCCATATTTTCATACGTGAACCTTAACAAGCAGAGGATGGAGCTGCTGGACCTCAACTCCCAGCAGGGGGGTTGGTGTGAAATAATTTCCATAGCTGCTGTAATGCAGTTAGGATGCAGGTTCCCAGGGAACGCCACACAGAGAGGCAGATTCTGATGCATTTTAATAAACACAGCCGCAGATGGCTCAAAATGTCAGGGAGCAGTCTGGAGAAACGTGTGACGTGGTACAAGCAAAAAGAATTACTGTGCCACTTCTCAGCATGTAATGAGGTCATTTTGTGCTTCTTGTGCAAGTGAATTAGAAAGTGATTTAGTTTTTTGTTGGGGTTTTTTTTCAGCCCCATAAACTGATTAGTAAGCACAAAACAAAGTTTTCATGCACCTTTTTTTTAAAAACGGGTAGGCTTTATGAAACTTTTCTTCAACGAGTTTGTACTCATGACGACTGTAACCTACAGAAACGAGACCTTTAAAACCTCAACATATCTGAAAGTGAAATTATCTCCGTACAAAAGAAGGACTCTGGGTAACATCTTAGCCTGATTAATTCCAACTAGGCAACTAATGATCAATTTAGTTATTGATTCATCAATTTTTGGATGATTAATCGATTAACCGCATAAAACATTGGCACATTCTCGAGATTTTTCAGCTAAGCTCTTTTTTATAAAGTGCTAGACATACACTAAAAGATACAAAGATACATTTTTAAATAAAAAAAGAAACATTTTATAGCCTAAAATGCAATAAGATAGATGTTTTTTTGTTGTTGTCTTTTGCTGCAGGTGCATCCTTTGCTGCAGATGACCAAGCGTTCACTAACATCAACAGGTGAAAAACTCAGTCCTTTCACATCCCAGTGACACATCAGTGCAGTGCCGGGCTGATCTATTGAGCTACTGTTTGTAGACTAAGATTTTTTGTCCAGCTTAACTGCAAAATGTATTTCTTTCTTTCTTTCTTTTTTTTTGCTTTATTTAATGCTTTGACTATATTGTTCTCTAGGCAAACAGCCTTTTCTTGGCTCTGCATAGTCCAGTTAACAGTTAATCTATTACTAAATTAGTAGACGATTAATTCAATTCAATTCATCACGATTCATCGTTTCAGCCCTAATTCAAATGGTTCAGTTTTCCTAAATATAGTTTCCTCACCCCCCCCCCACCCACCCACATTCTCTGTACTTTCTGATTCTAATACATAAAACTGAAAATTTATTGTGGCAGATGTTTCTAAAGATGGATGGACAGATAGATGGATACGCCATACTTATTCAGACTTTCCTTAAAATATTAAAATGAAGTGCATTCTCATTTTGATCCAGCCAATGTCAGAAACCCTCAAGCTCATAAGAAACTCAACTTCTTAACTTTCTTCTTCTGCAGCTATGTCCAGACATCCCATTCAAACCCATTTGAAGCAGAATGCAGACCAACAACTTTGTTAAACCCTTTTGTTTTCATTCAAAGGTCAATTTAGTTGATCAAATAAACGGTCAACCTGGATCCAGCTAAGTAAACAGATAAGTGGCTCCCAATAGAAAAAAATTAATATATTCCCGCTGATAAGGAGTTAACAAACCCTGAAAACAACCAATTATTGCAAGTCCATCCTCTGTTAAAACTACCACTGTTTATAGGAACATATTAAAACCTAATCGAATGTGAAATGTCTAAAGAAAAATAAAGAACTAAAACTAAACTAAGAGTATTGTATTCTGGGCTTTGATTTAGTCAGATTCAGGTGTAGAAGCAACGGCAGAAGATTCATTTGAAGATTTGTGCTGCATTTCAACTCAAAATGGCCACTAGAATATATGTTTTTATAGTTTTAAAAAACTTTACAACATAACCCTAAATACCACATATAAGCAGCTGTAGACTACAATTAATAACCCTCAAACTGAAAGGAATCGGTTAAAAAAGGAGGCCGTTAAGCAAAACAGTGGATATTTTTCAACTATACAGCTTGTGATAAGTGTCACTGTCATCCATCCTCATATTTAAAGAAACTATAGAATGGTATAAGAACAATTAATATTTTTAAAAGCACGTAAGAAATCTTATTAGCTGTTTGCCATCTTCTTGAATGCAGCAAAGAAGTTCAGATGGGATGAAGGCTGGAATTAAAACTGCACACCACCTGAAACGCACCATCCCACAAAAATGGTGAAACATGGTGGTGGTGTAGGGATCTAGAGACAGAACATTTGTTTGTGAGTGTGGTGACCAAAAGTGGGTATGAATAGTTTTAAAGGCAATGCATTTGCAGTAATTATTAGTCACCAGAGGAGGGGTTTCCTGGATTAAGCAGTGAGCTCATGGCGAACTCCGTTTAGTTTTAACCACTTTTAGAGAGAAACATGAGTTTATTACGTCTGTTTAAGAGCTTAAGGTGTGTTAATGACTTTAACTGACTTATAACAGCTGCAGGTAACATTCGGCGTCGTACTACACTGTTATATCAGTGTCATGGCCACACATCAGGAAGTTGTTAAACTGTAACTTGCTTCTATGGCTTACACTATTACCCCATCATGGTTTCATTTAAAGGAGAACCAGCAAGAACTCTCAACAAAAGACTTTATATGCATGGTTTTAACAGAACAAGCTGTATATCAGGGCATAAAAGACTGAATAACCGTTGAAGTCACACAGCTCTAGAAACAAGAAGAAAGAGGTGTTGCTCTCATTTTGGCTCCATTCCAGACAAGACGGGTTTAAACGTATATTAAGTCCGACTATAAAACTTCGGAGGGGGAAAAACCCAACAGACAGGCTCCACTTACAGGAATTCTAGTGTTCCGGCTGAAAATGACGCTCGGTGTGCTTCTGGACGGCTGCTAATCAAACTGTCGCCGTTACTGTCAAGACGAGTACAACCCAGGAAGCTACCTGCGTTACTGCAGAGACGTTTCGCCCCAGCCAATCAGAGCGCAGCACTTCCAGGATCTCCTCCAATGAGATATGAGGAGAGGAGGGGCCCAGACGGTGACGTATAGCGAGGGAAAGAATGCGTAGCTCTGATCTCCCTCTTGGATAATGAGGAAGAGATGAGAGGAGACGCCAGCTGTCGCTTTCTCTGACGGCAGGAGGCACGCAGGGAAAAGGAAAAGCTCTCGTGCTGGGATTGTTTTAGACTGTGGGAACTTGTATATGTCAACAAATCTCTCAAATCCCTTGGAAAAGCAGATTATAAACAAAATCTAACTAAAGGCAAAGTTGAAGCTCAGGAGATTTAAAAATTCACTATAACCAAACGCAACCCTAGAGAAGAGATGAACAAAAAGCATAATAGGTGTTATCTAATTTAACCAATGTAGTTATTACTAATATTATTAGCGTACTGTAATGTTGCTGGCTGGATACCTGTATAGGTATCCAGCCAGCAATATATATATATATATATATATATATATATATATATATATATATGACTTTACAATGATTTACACAAACATTTCCCATAAAATAAAAAATACATCTGTCTTTAACAAAATATAATAATTTATCAGCATCTAATAAAAATCATAATGTAATATTTTAGTATTTTTGCGCCGTGAATACATCTAACTTGACAATTGTGGCCGAAAAGGTTTGGACACCGCTGGTTTAGATCAAACCATGTACATGTGTTAATGGCCTAGTCAAAGTACAGACCGACTCATTCTAATTGAGGACCTGTGGATAGACATGAAAATTGTCCACAGGTGCACTCTGACTGATGTGTAACATTGAAAACACGAATATCAAAGTTGCCCAGAACGCATCACGAAATCTATTATTTTACTGACACAATGTAAAATTGTTTATTTTCAGTCCAAGATGCAAACTCGGCTTGATTGCTACTTAGCTGTTGCTTCAGAATCTGTCACATGAACTCTACCCATCCTCCTCCATCACAGAGACGCTCACTGTGCGCACACAGACCACCCAACCACTCCGCCTCTGTCTCTGGACTTGTGCGTAAAGAGGGTTTGGCACAAGACGCCGCGGCGCGTAAACAAAAGCACATCCTCAGCGCGGCTGCTGCCCAGTCTGCCCAGATGAAGTGAGCGGTCATTCCCACTGGTCTGAACAGACAGCGGACTTCACTCGGATTGGATTCTTTTTTGTGATTCGGAAGCCTCGCGTGGACGAGAGCAAATTCGACCCTCTAATAGCCAATTTGGCCGAAACGTTTTCATTTAAAGGTTGCAAACAGACTTTTGTTCTTCCTTCAAGCTGGAGAACCAAGAGAGAAATTAAATCTTTTGGAAAACCGGACTTAAAGGTAAATTCTCGCTTAATGTCTTCCATTTTTAAGTTGCTTAGTCGTTTCAAGCATTTTGGAATCAGCCAGAATATAGTAAAATTAGCAGATGATGAAATAGTTCACATACCTTGTCAGGTTTACGCGCGGTAAAGTTGAACGTGTGTGTTTTCAGGGGGCCATGCCGTGCGTCCAGACCCAGTGCAGCTCCTCGCCACAAGGCGCCAGCCCCGCGTCTCAGGGCGCCGGCGCGGAGTGCAGCTGCGACTTCCTCACGCCGGAGTTTGTCAAGTTTAGCATGGACCTGACGAACAGCGAGCTCTCGGCTGCCTCATCCGGACCCGGTTTCGGCAACTCCGCGGACGGCTACGGCGCCGGCTACGACGCGAAGCCGCCGTGCGTCTTCCAGATGCCCGCGGTCCAGGCGGAGCTGCCGTGCGTCAAAGTGGAGGATGCGCACGGATGTCCGCGCTATCAGACTCCCCTGCAGGCATCCCCCCCCTCGGATGACTTGCTCTCCTCCCAGAGCTCCGTGTATTACTACCGTGCCCCCTCACCGCACGGCTTCCACCCGCCGCATGGACACATCTGGGAGGATTCCGGCTCTCTGTACAAAAACGCGCTTTCCAGGTTTTCCCTGTTTTCTCTGAAGCACACGCCGCACGGTACCCAGCGCTACCCCACCTGCCAGATGAAATTTGACGTCTCCATGAACTTGGACGCGGGCGGTTGCGGGTCGCACCACCAACAAGGGAAAGCCCTCGGAATGGGCTTCCCTCGCCCTCTCCAGTTCTCCCACAGCCACCACTTTGTGGAATACCAGAGCTCTGTCGGAGCCGCGCGAGGAGCGATGAGCTCGGAGGGGCTGTGCGCGGTGTGCGGGGACAACGCAGCCTGTCAGCATTATGGAGTCCGCACCTGCGAGGGCTGCAAGGGCTTCTTCAAGGTCTATGGACTTCTAATCTTGAATTATTATTATTATTATTGTTTTATCAAATTGTAGTTTTATTCAAGCAAAGTAGAAAAATCCCCAGAAATGGTGATGCTGTTGATTTGAAATAATTGAAGAGAAAAAAAAAGAAGAAAAATACCCAGAGGACTTCTTAATTTCCATTTGAGATTGGATATTATATTCCAGATGCTCCTGACAGGTGATGCATTCTGTATGAAAGTGGGCCAACGTGCCATGAATTGCAAAGTGAATTTGCACCCCCCCTTCATCTGCCAGAATGAAGGGCCCAGGCCGCCCTGGGATTTTGAGAATCCCAGGGCGATTCTCAAAATTATGAATGACCACGACCTGGTGTTTACCCAGACTGCCCCTGTCTGCCTGTTGAATCTATTTTCCATCGCCTCAGACGCCCCAAAGGAGCAAAAAGGTCCTGCCGACGAGTTCCAAAGGGCAGCTTAGACCTTTTGCATGTTCACGTTCATGCTCGTGCGCTTTGGGTTCAGAAATGAAAAGTTCTGTTTCCAAAAAAATGCACCACATTCTGTCGGTAGAGGTGTTCACAGCACCACATTGTCACCTTCCTAAAATAATGGCGTTGTTGTTGCCAAAAGTGATTTTAGCAACAGCAACAAAAAAATCTCCACCATTTTTTTTAGGAAGGTGTCGATTTCCTAGTGTAGGATTAGGGTTGGGGTTTGGTAGACTTGTGTCTTGAGAGTATGAAAGAACTTTCTGTCTCATGTTATCTATTTGATTCCTTTTTTTATCGGTGCAGCGAACGGTGCAAAAAAATGCCAAATATGTGTGCCTGGCTGCAAAAAGCTGTCCTGTGGACAAGCGACGGCGGAACCGATGCCAGTATTGTCGCTTCCAGAAGTGCCTGGCGGTGGGAATGGTCAAAGAAGGTATTACCACGACAACACAGTTCCTACTCCAGTCCTCAAATGACACATTTCAGAGGTATCCTCGTCTAAATGACCTCTATTGAGTTCAGTGAGATCTGGTTACTAGTCGTTTCTAAGATTCGGTTCTGTTGGACTGGGGATTCATCTAAAAGTTGCAAGACAGTGAATCTTTGTGACAGGAATTGGAGACCGCTGTAAGAATCTGCAACTTAAAAATGTTATAAATGCCTTTTTTTTGTTCTACAGTGGTGAGGACAGATGGCCTTAAAGGCAGAAGAGGTCGTCTGCCGTCCAAGCCTAGAGCTTTGCCAGACTCGTTTTTACATGGCAGCACCCTTCTGAGTGCGGTGGTTAGGGCACATATAGAGTCAAATCCTCCAGCGTCTCGCCTGGACTACTCCAAAGTAAGTCGCTCCACACCAACCAGCCTTAATGTCACGCCTTGTCAATTAAACACATAATAAAGTCACAGTTGTTGTTCCTTCTGACCCACAAGTTCAAGGAGAGTCCAGGGGACCTGCTGGGTGACGATGCTCAACACGTCCGACAGTTCTACGACCTCTTGATGAGATCGATGGAGGTCATTCGGAGTTGGGCGCAGAGGATCCCAGGTTTTGCCACCCTACCTAAACACGACCAAGACCTCCTCTTCTACTCAACCTTCCTGGAGCTGTTTGTCTTGCGGCTGTCGTACAGGTAACAAATACACCTTTTTCAAACCCTAAGCTGGTTTCCATGTTGCCTTCGATTTGAGTCTTTGTCCCTGATTTGAAGTGTTTGCCCAACAACTGGAAGGACGGGCCAATTGTGCAACAGCCTGGTACGGTTTGCATTCACAAACCCGATTTCTTGTCATTTCAGATCCAACCCAGAGGAGGGGAAGCTGATCTTCTGTGATGGGTCGGTGTGGCATCGGCTACAGTGCCTGCGAGGCTTCGGGGAGTGGATTGACGGGATTGTTGAGTTCTCCGCCAACCTGCAGAGGATGAACCTGGACGTTTCCACCTTCTCCTGCATCTGCACCCTAGCTTTACTCACCGGTGGGCAAACAGTTTGTGCACATTCAGTTGTTTCAGTCTGTCTGTCAATTTGTTTTAGTGATTTGATCCTTTTTAAAGTACGTTTTGTTTGAAATGTTCAGGCACAAGATGGCACCTGTGAGTTAATTTCACCCCAAGTATGAAGATGAGTGATTAATAGCCAAAAAATAAGATTTGCAGCAGCATGATTAGCTGAGAAGTCGACAGCAAGTTATCATCTTATCTTACAGATATATTGATTCAACATGTAATATAGAGGTACAAACATGTATGGGATTATACCTTTAGGCAAGGGTAGATAAACAATTCAGGAAAGTGGTTGGTAAAGTCATTAAATTGTTGAAGGATTTGTTATCATTCACTGGTAATAATGGGGGTAAACTGGTTAAATAAATAGCTAAAAGTAAACTTAAAACCATTTGACTTAAAGGAAAAACTGATGTTTACGCAAATATTTTAAATCAGCTAAAAGAAATCCAATATTGATTTAATAGCAACAGATAGATGAAACTTCAATAAAAACATATAATAGATTGATTCAAACCTGAAACTTGATTTTGTTTTCAGTATTATGTATTATTGTTCATGTCCAGAATACATAGCCTAGTTAGCTTAATATAGACACAAAACAAATCTAACATGGTATAAAAGGATAGAAAGTATTTTAATTATTATATTTTTAATTAACTGGATATTTGGAGTGAACTATAAATTCTCAGTTACAAGTTTGAAGGGCTTACTGGTTGTGAATATGGATAATAAGTAGTAAAAGGGCAGAAAATGAACCTTCTGGGTGTAAAAAAAACCAACATATTTAGGCTTAAAATATCAAAACATTTATCAATAAAAGTACCACATTTCTCAGTGATGTATCCTATCAAGAAAATTAACACTTGTCAAGACCTCAAAGGAGAAATTAAAATAAAATGAATGACATTAATGTTTACTTTGGATAAACTAGAATGAAGATCAAAATGTGGGGTGACATCAATAGTGAGCAGATATCAGTCATGTAACCAAGTTTAAGCTATTATTTAAGGTTTGAAAATGCCTAAATAGGGCTAGTACATGCATACTTTTATTAAAATTTTATCAAAATATAGAGGCACAAATATGATATGTGCGAAGATGTGAAGTTAAGAGGTTACTTAACAAATTAAACCATCCTTAGCGTAGTAAAAATATGGTTAGCTAAAACAAGATTTGGCTAACAATTAGCTAAAAGAGAGAATGTGAAAATAACTTGGTCTTTTTTAAGACACTTGTTGATAATAGTAACATACAGTCTATGGTTGAGGAAGTCAGGTTAAAGAATAAGAGTTTTCTGAGTCTTTAAAGCAGTTTTTTTTGATGACCTGTTACATTTGTTAGCTAAAATGAAACCGATGACGTAGCCCACCTTACGTTTACAAGTACAGCTTTTTTTTTTTTAGGTGTCAAAAACCACAGAAAATTCCATCTAACGGGTAGAATTATATTCTTGTAGCCTATTTTTCCAGAAAAAATACATGTAATATTTTCTTAGTAGTCTACAAAAATAATTAAAAGATCTCCTTGTGGTTGTTGCTAATGCTAAATTTGAAACTCTCAAGAGCGCCACGGGCTGAAGGAGCCAAAGCGGGTCGAGGAGCTGCAGTACAACGTGGTCAGGTGCTTAAAAGACAACGAAGCCGCCGGTCCGGATGGAGGCTGCCCGAACCGCTGGTCCAACCACCTGTCCAGACTTCTGGAGAAACTGCCAGAACTTCGCACTTTGTGCATCCAAGGCCTGCAGAGGATTTTCTACCTGAAGCTGGAGGACCTGGTGCCGCCGCCTGCTGTGATAGATAAGTTATTCCTGGACACGCTGCCATTTTAGAGACTTTTTTTTTTCTTCCTTTAAAAAAACAAAACAGATGGAGGACTTTGACTTCTTCTTCCTTCTGAAATCATCAGTGATTCCTGGCGGTCTGCAGTCTTTGCCCAGCGTGCATGACCACGGTTTAAGAATTTAAATTCAAGTTGCTGGGTGAGTATTTGGGCCAAACAATTTGCAGAAAGCTGATGAGTTTTGCCCACAGGAAATGTGCAACTCTTTATACAGTAACTGTAAATGAAGCACAGCTACATGTGCGAACACATTTTCCTGCCTGTTCAGCTTGTATAAAAGCATTTTGATACAAAACAAGCGCTTCTTTTTTCATGCTTCTATTTATTAGTGAATTGTTAAGTATTCTTAGTTACAAAATGCTTCTCTGTGTTCAGTCATGTCCATGATTTAATAAAAGACAAAGTTCAAATTATGTTTTTTTTTCTGATTGACCTACTTTTATTCAAACTTCTGTGTATTTTATTGAGATTTCACATGAGTGGAGCATAAATGTTAAGTGGGAGATAAACAATACTGTTTTTTAAAAAATAACAAGCATCATGCTGTAGTAATTTTTTAATTTCTGATTTTTAAAAATATATATATATATATATTTTTTTTTTCACTGCAAAACAGCCAAAATTTAGTCAGCTTGGCTAGATTTTTTAGATCCTGCCAAATATTCACAACTGGATCTACGCTTGGACTTTGACTAGCCCATTCTAAAGCATGAAAATATTGTGATCTAAACTGTTCTATTGGAACTCTGGCTGTTTTTCCAGGTTCCGAGACTTTCTAAGCCTCTAACAAGTTTTGCTTCCAGCCCTTTCTCTAACTCCACCCATCCTACATCTTCCAGCATGATGCTGCCACTACCATGATTAACAGTGTGGGCATATTCAGTGTAACGTTCAGCGTCAACTTTTCTGCCATATTGAACTTCCCAGACAAAGTATAAAATAGTCTTACAAGACAGTGTATGTCAAATTAAAATCTTGCAGTCACAAAATATATACAGAGGCAATTTTCAGATCATATTTTTAAGTTGTCATTTTTGTAGGGTGCATATGGGCATTTGCTCAGGGTGGTATTAGTAAGCGGATGCAAAAATACAAAGCAAAAAGAAAAATTACTCCGAACAAGTTTTCTGTTGCTTTACTATATGTGCAGTCAATACTTTTTTTATTTCTACATATAAAAAGAAAAAAGCCAAAGCGATATGAATAGCTACGTTCATCCTCAAAGCATGGATTTTTCTTCACTCCATAACGTGTTTTTGGAGCCGGCGGCTGGCTGACCTTTCTGCAGCCCCGTGGTCAGATGTGACATTAAAGACATCAGTTTCTGCTGCCGTCCTCAGAGATAAAGTCTCCGAATTCGGCAACGAGACGAAAGCCAACGCAGGCAAAACGAAGCGTTTCATCTGCCGCTGATCTGTCTCTTCGAAAATCTGAAAACAAACACTTAAATAGAAAATATAGAAATACTCCAACATCAACCTAAACTTGTTGTGAAGCAGATCTGCAGATTAGAAATAATCTATCTCAGTTTTCTTCTCTGCCTGGGGAAAAAAGACTGATGCTCCTATGAAGGTTTTAAGAGATCGATATTCTATTCAGTGCCAGTTTGGTGTACAGAGATGGAAATGAATCAATAACTTTACCTGGGATACGTCCAATTTATCCTGGTGATGACGGGGTGGATTTTAACGTGGATGTCTAACAGTCGGCAACAAAACACACGTATTCCTCTACAACATCACAAATATACACCGATTCTCAGAGGCAGTGATGGTACTCCAAATTAGAGAACCTCTGTACTTTTAGAGCTTTGCTCAAGTTTCTGAATGAAAGTACCTTTCAATTTCAGGAACTGAAAGAAGTTTTTGTCTCAGTATTCATACAAACTGTATTAAAACATGAAGTGAATGTTGCCGCCGGGAGTTTCTTTCACTCTAAGTATCACTTACAAGCGTTTGCTCTAAAAACGGCAAAATGAAACACCGTGTTGGGGGAAAGTACATGTAGTAGATTGTAGAAAGTGTGGTTAAGGATTTGTATATTTTATTTGTTTTTTTTAATTTTATGAAATCACTTCCTGAATGTTAACACAATCCATTTCTGACCTCCCTGTAATTACTGTAATTATTTAAAAAAAAATAAAATAAAAATGCTCACAAGCTTATTTGCTTTAAAGAAATACCTGACCTCCTGTATGGAGGTCTGAAACTGCCAAAAAGAAGAAAAAAATAATGTAAATGCCAAATCTTTTTTTTTTTTTGAAATCCTTTTTTTTTATCCTTGTAATAATTAATTCCTATTTATGTTGAATTTAAAAATTACTGTACACTATCTTTTTGTAAGTTCACATTTAGGATTCATTCTCTTAATACCTTCATAGGAGATTTTCAGATTCATACAGTGCAGCTGGAAAATTTTTACATTTTATTCCAAATTGCACAAAATTAATCTCTTTCCTCAAATTTGGACACACGCACACCCCGTTATGAGGATGGGGGGGGGGACAAGAAATCACTTTTACATAAGTATTCACAGCCTTTGCTTAATACTTTAAGTGTGCCAAGCTTGTGGCTTCATATTCAAAGAATTGAGGCTGAAATTGCTGCCAAAGGTGGATCGATAAAGTATTCAGTAAAGTCTGTTAATACTTGCGTACAATTGATCAGTCTTTGTTTTTAATGAACACTTTTGGGATTCACTGCGTATCAGGATTCTAATCTGCAAAACTGAAGTTTGTGGTTTGGCATCTTTGCCCCACAACAACACGCTCCAGATTCAAAGTCCTGCACGAGACCCTTAAATGGAGGAAATTGCGAGCGCTTGTTCTGGGAGACCTGCAAAGCCCTGGGGGCCGGCTGTGACCACACAGCAGCATCTCGTATTTGATCTCAAGTGGCCTGCCGTTTGGGTTTTCCTGCAGACTTTGATCTCTGCAGCCGTCCGGCTTCAAGACAGCTTAACCCTTATCGCTTTCAGGCCAGAGCCCACGAGCACCGGGGCCAACCGCTGAGGGATTTATAGCCAGGCTCCATTTCCCCCCGGATATTTTCATCATGTAATCCATTGTAGATTATTACAGATTAGCTCATCGGACATTTCAGTCGTTGTTTATACGAAGGAAAAATGCCCATTACGAGTATCTGCATGCTGAAGAAACGCAGGCATGTTATGCTTTCAATGTAATAATAGTGGAAAGGAGACAAATCTTAGAAATCTGAAGAACAACTAATCCTCGTCTACATATATATATAAAGACATTTACAGAATACAGACAATGTTGTGTTCCCAACCCTGAACTCTTTGTCCTTTTGTCCTCATTTAACAAAAACCTCACCTAATTTGCTTGTTTCATGTTGAATTATGAGGGTTATAGATCTTCCTGAATGGGGTCGTCTCTTCCTTATGTAGGAGTTCTCGTTTGAAGAGTGGATTGATGATAGTGCGCAGGTAAGAATCCAAAGAATTGTGCCCAGAGACAGTTTTAATCCTCTGAAGACGTGCTTGACATTTAACACTTCAGCACCTGAATGTCCATGATTATTTTACAGATTAAGACAGTTTCATTTCCCAAATGAGCCTCTTAACACGTTTAATCCAAAATACAGAAGTCTTATCAATGTAAGAAAAAAAAGGGAGCATTTGTTCCTTCACAGATTAAATGTTTCAGATCAAGCACCTTTTTAAATCAAAGATGATCAGAAAATATGACTTTCAAACTGATGACGAAAAATGATTTACATCGCTGTGAAGAAATCCCGACCCACTCTTTGCAGAATTGTTTTCAATCTGCCTCATTAGAGGCCTTTCCTTAAAGGTCAATGTTCAATCTTATTTAACTAGACAACTTCAAAACCTTCATTTTGTCTTTTGAGCCATTTGGAGATGGACTTTTTGATTTACTTCCAGTTGTCCCCATGTGTTAGAGTAGGGTGTCCAAACGTTTTGTCACTTGGGCCAAAATTGTCAAAGGACTAAATGGGTAAGAAAATAAAAGCAACTTAAATCAAGCTGATTTTCTCTTTCTGTCTTTTCTTTGTTACCCTACCCAAACTGGTAGATTCGGTGTTGGAGCGCAATGTGCTGCTTTTTAAAATCTTTTAACCCGTTTCATGTTGTAATTCCACAGGTTAGGGCTAGGGGCTAAATAGGGCAAGGGGCTAATTAGTGCTAGGTGCAGCTAGCATCTCGTTAAATGTTATTACTTAGAATTAATCATGTTTGACCAATTTGTTTTCATTTGAAACAAAAGTCAGGTTTTTTTGGATAGTTTTCCATCTTTAGGAATGAAATCAATTTTAAAACATATTTTTGTGTCTATCCAGGTAATCATAGTTTTAAATTAACATTATGTTACGAACCAAAACCTTGTGTGACATGATTGTAAAAACAGAAAAAAAAATCTGCATTTCCATATCACTGCATATGGTGTAACTTCTTCTCAACATTTCTATCATTCCCAAAGATCCACGCGAAGATTTGTATTCAAATCACACCTCTGTCATTTGCTCTGTATAATTCTACAAAGCCTCGCAAAAAAAAAAAAACATAAGCAAGAGCAGAAATCCCTTAAACAGGTTCTTTGTTTTGGAAAAGCAATCAGTGGTCTCCTCTTAGCGTCCACTTAGCAACTCTCTTTAAACCGACAGTAAATGAAATGGATTACAGCGTCTTATTGTTTCTGCGTGGAAACCTTCAGGGAGTGCTTCATCTGAAATTAACATTCTGTTTTTGTAGGACAGACGCAAAATAAGGGAGACAAACCTGAACAAAGCATCAATTATTGACTGTATCCCTCGAAAGGTGTTTAAAGGAGTATGACAAACTAAGAGGAGGTTAAGGGATTAGCTTAGTACAGAATTTTGTCTTGTACTCAAATCTAGTTTACAAGTGTCGTGGTAACCAGGAATTAACCAGCTTAAACGATGAAGATCTTGAGAAACGTGAAACTGGGGTCACCAGTGTTAGCACAATGCCATGTTAGAGGGACATCAGAAATGACCTCAGAGAAGCAATTGTAGCTGCCCATCAATCTAAGAAGGGTTCTAAAACTGTCTCTAATCTATTTCAAGTCCTCCATTCTCTTGAGAGAAAAGAAATATGTCCAGGTGGAAAGATGCTTCTCACTAGCTGCATTTCTATTAACTGACACAAAAAAAGTAAATACATATGTTTAATGCTTATGCTTAATCAGAATGTGTCAATTTTGAAAGAAAAAATATATATTTTTCGGTAAAATGTTTTTTGCGCTTGAATGAGGTTGGCTTTTCAGACATCAAAGCACTTCCTTCAAATCACAGGATTCACGTGATCAACAGCCGGATGTTACGACACGGACGAAAGCGGAAGGTGATGGTTTGTGTTTGGGATTTTTTTTTTTTTTGGTTTTTGCGGACGATGTACATCGACAACTGCCCGACAACTGGGCGTCAGGCAGTTAATAAAAAGTTGTGTGTCGTTCGAACGTGTTGAATCCCCAACTCTTCTGTAAAATGAAGAGTGAAATGAAGAAAACTATCATTTCCCCCAAAACGGCGCATACGTCAAGAAGTAGGCGGAGCTTGTCGCTCCGACGCCTGAACGAAACGCCGACGCCTCCTCAGACGGCTGACAGATGGTGAGCGCCAGAATTATGAATATATCTCACGTAAATTTTTACACACGTCACTGACATGATTTTTATTGACTTATCGCGTGAACACGCATATTCACGTGTGATTGTAATTTTATAGAAACACCGCAAGCCCGTTTCCTCCACTCTAGAGAAAATAAATAAAAAATATCTCAACATAATGAGATACTTATCGCTATATTGAAATACTTATCTCATTATCTTACTATAATGAGATACTATTTCATTATATTGAGATAGTTCATAGTGTTGGATTTTTTTTTCCTGCCCTTTTTTCAGCTTGTCGACACAGAAAAACTGCCAGAAACCACAAGGACTCTATGGCACTGGTTAGAAGGTTGAACATGAAAGTTCATGACAAGACAGCTGAAAAACAAAACAATGCACTTGTTATGAAGGCTTAAAAAAAGAAAGGTATTTTGTCCAAAAGGACATTGGAGTACGACGCAAGTTTGTTCTGAATGAACCTCTAGATTTCATCAACAAATTAGACCGAAATGTAAATGTTGGCGTATTTTAAAACATGACAAAGACAAGACTATTTTTAATGTCTTGATACATAGAATCCAAGAATTTTGAGGTTGTATCTTAGAAATACAATCATTGTCTCATCTGGAATTAGTAAGTTTCCCTTTAAAGGGGTGGCCACATAGAATCCTTTTACAGCACAATCAAGTGACTACGTAACCTGCAGTTGTTATAAAAATGCTGTATATATCAAATATGACTTAAAAGAAATTCGACTTTGTAATTTAGCATCTTGAAATTTGCTTGTGTCTCTTTAAGAAACTCCTATTCTTCCCAACACTCCGCCTTCAGGAAGTCATCACAACATGGCTCCTCTATGAACCCTTTAGCAACATTTTTAGTAGCTCCTACGGTGAGCAGGTGTGCAGTTCCACCAGGTGTTTGCTAATTTATGCTGGCTAGTCTGAAGGATCGGAGAAGGGGAGTTACGCTCTGTGATTTCTCAGACATGCTCGCAATAATCAAAGCAACGCTGCAGGTATTTGTTTTTTGATAACATGACATGATGTAAAGATAAAAATATATATATTCTACATAATACTGCACCTTTAAATATGGTTGTTTATTAAAAATGGACTGAGTAGATATAATCCCCGAGAAACGTGGACTTCTAATTATGCTCAAACTCAAGAAAAGCTCCGATAAGAAAGACTTAGTCTCCGGCCTGAGAGAGATTCAGGAGGAGAACAATCTGTGGACCTCCAGCACAAAAAGACCTCTGCTATCTGTTGATCACAATCCATCTCTCTTCTCTCTTTAAAAAAGATGATTGGTGGTATTTGAAGAGGAGCTAAAGGCTCAGGAGGACTCTGGAGGCCGGTTTGAGGATTATGGCCACGTCGACCATCAGAGACGATGGCCTGGTGAGATGTCTGCCGTGAATTTCAGTCGGTCGTGATGGACAGGAAAAGTTCACAAAGACTTTCACTTTCGCTGTGGCACCGAGTGTTGTAAACGCCAGCAGAGAACGGAGCACTTCAGCCGTTGTAAACCTGAAGATGTGCAAAGCTTTCTCTTCTGAGTTGGACCTGGATACTGTTTAATGAGCAACATAAAAAAAAAAACCTGGATTGAAAATCAGTGATAAATCAGCTTCCTGCAGAGTTACTGATCAGAACCTCCTTTAACGATTACAAGAAAAGCCTCAGAAATAGAAGATAGAGAAGAGAGGTGAACTTCTCTTGAGTTTAATCCTGATTTTATTAGCTTTTCTCTTAAAGGGGACGTACAAAGGCTATCTGCTTAATTTTCCAGCTGCGTTCACGGTCCTTCCTCCCATTCTAGAACTCGCTCATAAATCCACGTCGAACCTTTTTATTTATCCTTTCGAAAATGGGCTAAAATGCCAATTTCCAATGAAGTATGGGAATTTGATTAAGTGGCTTTGATATAAAATATATTTCAGGGGCCCGAACTATAACTTATGGACCGCAATTAATGCGCTTTGTAAGCAGAAGCAGTCAGGAGGGAACCGCATGAAGAACACGAGACACAAACGTAAATGATTAGGGCGCCATCTAGTGGTTGTGAAGTGAATTACACTTCACGACCAATAAACGGTCGTTTGTATATTTGCATTTTAAATATCAAATGTACTAGCTATAAATATATAGTACTTAGCTATAAAGATTGATAGTTTTATATTGCTTTGACTGTTTTGTGAACAAACGAAAAAAATATTTAGTTTTGTAGAAAAAATATTTTTATCACCCCTGTCATTTTAATATAGTTAAGGCAGAGAGCAAAATATTACCTTAAGTAGTTTCTTATTTTTTGCTTTTAATGTTTAAGACTCTTTTGTTTTCTGATCATGAAACATGTGTTTGCATCTCTACTTACTAGATTATGTATTTATCTTTGCGAGTTCTTTAAAACTAATTTCTTGCTGGTATGTTTTTTAGGAAATATATACTTTGTAAAAACTGACGTAAAATCAGAATTAGGACTACCAACATTTTTTTCCCCCCCAATTTACTAAGAATAATGAGAGAGAGAGAAAGAATTTTATTCAGGCAATTTGTTTTACTACTTTCTTCATTGTGTGTTCAGGATTCAGTTTTGTTAAACCTTTTATCACAGAAAACCACATTTTACTTTAAAATCTGATCGTTTTTACCGCCCATTTTATTATGAAAAGCAACCAGGAAGATTTGGAGAGTGGAAGAAAGTTGCAGCTGTCGCCGGCTCCACCTCCTCCACCTCCTCCGCCCTCCTTCCTGTGCAGCTATATAAAGGTTTCACCACCCCACTCTGACAGGACTTCACTCACAAAGATCTCCTTAAGGTTGCACTGTGAGAACCAGCCTGTCTAAACTTCTCCTTCTCCCTGCTCCCCCCCGAAAAGGACAAAAAACAAAATGGTGAGTACTTCCTCATCGCCGATAAAGAGGTCTTATCGTCAAATCGACAAAAGGGGTCCGTGTTCAGTGCTTCTTTCTTTTTTTGTTATCGAAAGTTTGAAATGTGACTCACTGTTTCCTGCTTTTACACTTCCTTCCCAAATTTAGCCTCTCGTCTGAGCTTCTCTGTTGCCTCGACAGGCTGCGTTGCAATCAGTCCAGCAGGCTGCCAGTCTGCAGAGGTTAACTGTTTCCATATGTGGACTGCTTGTCGGCCCGGGAATGCTGCTTGCTGCGGCTTTGGGTTGTTTACACAACGCAGCTGAAAATCAGCTCGGTACACACAGCAGCTTTCCTCTCAATGAAATCCACAAAGTCGGACTTTGACTCTGCGGCATGAGGGCGAACCGTTCTAGTGTTTGGAGTTTACACAATGCTGTTTCTCTCTGGTCTTAACCAACAGGCCCGGGGAGCTTGAACAACCTCATTTAGTGGCATATGAAGCACAAGTTTACTCTGATTCTTTGTATTTTGTATTATTTTTACAGTGCTGTTCTGTGGGAAACTCACCAATAACCCCCTGTAGCTCTTTTCCCCTTCCTGTGTTGCACAATGCCCCACTGTGTTTGCCCTCCATGTGTGACCTCGTTTCAGGCGGGACCAGATAGACGTAGCAGATGACCTCCCTCCACTCCCTCCACTTCTCTTAGAGGCTGATTCAGCGCAGCGTGTTGCAACAGGCAGCCACACCCACATCTCACTTAAATCTGCTCAGGAATCGCCACATAATGATTTAAAAATAAAAAAAAATCTGCACAGAAACTCTCTCTGACGCTCTGCGCTTGCTGGAACATGTGATTAGAGGTTAGTGGGTTAAAGCGGCGCTCTGTGCGCAGCGACTCAAAATAGCTGGCTGCTATTGCCAAACTTAGCAGCTGAGAAGCCCTCCCCTGTTTTAAAGGGGACCAGCGCTCAAAACGACAGCTTTAAAAGTGATCCAAGAGGCTTTTCTTTGTTTTGTTTTTTTTGTTTCTCGAACCAACATGGGAAACGATTCCCATCAGCAAGGAGACATCGGAAAGAATTTCGCCTCATTGTGTCACTGTCTAGAACAGAGGCTAAAGATGGCAGCCGCAGTCATCTTTAACGCCGAGGTTTGGGATGCCTGAGCTGCGAGGTATGACTGGCGTTTTGATTGCATTTCCACAAGCGGTCGGCACATCGAGGCGCTGATCTGCCTCCGAACGAACTTTCCTTTCAAACCCGTTTCAACTGTTCTGCTCCACCCTCCCCCTCCCCACTGCTACACCTTTACAACCAGCGCGCAGAAATACTTCAGCAGGGCGTGGAGGCCCTTTGGCCCCTGCAGACATGTTGATGATTTTGTTTTGACTTTGGCGTCACATCCGTGCAGGTACGGCTGACGTGTTTGATTGCAGATAGAGACCGTTGTTTGGAGACCTTTTCATGTCGCACACAAGCCGCAGTGCGTTTTGTTTGGATGTGAACTATGTGGCAGAAAGCGAACGCGGCATTTCCCCATGAATAAAATGGCGGTGGCATTATAATTCTCTGGCATCCTTGTTGGAATTATTATTATTTTTTTTCTTTTAACATTTTTTTTAGTTTGGCAAAAAACGAATATAGTGCCTTGTCTTGAACATATCACGACAACTAGAAATCAAGGCAGAGGTTGGTTTTATTTTCGTGCTTAAATGCAGTGCGTTGTCTTGGAAACATCATCCCCACGTCAAAAAAAAAAATGGTGGTGGCAGTATCATTCTGTGGAGTACTTCTGATATATGCTTACATTTTTTTCCAGGTGTGGAACTGTTTTTTTTTTTTTTTTTTTTTTTTTTTTTTTTAATTTTCCACTCAAGATTACATTGAACCTGTCAGTCCCCACCATTGGATTTAGTTTTGGACTTTGACTAGGTCATTCTAAAACATGAATATCGTAGCTCTGGTTCTGTGTTTACAGTCCCTGTGCTGGTGGGAGAGGAAACTGTGACCCAGTTTGACCCTCTTCTATTTTTTTTCTGCATCATGAGCATCCACACAGCATGGTACTGCCACCACCATGCTTCAGTCAGTGTTAGTTTTGTTCCACACGGTTTGTATCACACGCAGTCTAAAAGGTTTGATTTTGATCTGCTCTTATCATAGCATGTTCTCGCATGTATTTTCAGACTTTAAATACAGATTCTTATAGCTTCCAGCGTTTTAAAAAAAACCTTCAGTCGGTATAAATACTTTAGCGAAGAACTCGTTTGGCCGCAGTGTAAACTCCACCCTGTTTTATGATTTTCATTTTTTTTTAAGCATTCAATCGACAGTTTAATCGAGTTCAGACACGACTGGCTGAAATCTAATTAAAAATTCAGCTTTTTGGCTTTTAGTTTGCACTAGAACCTGAAGCGCTCATCTGTTTATACTGGACCCCTCCTCCCCTCGTTGTCTTCCCTCAGAGAGAGTGCATCTCCATCCATGTCGGCCAGGCCGGCGTCCAGATGGGCAACACCTGCTGGGAGCTGTACTGCCTGGAGCACGGCATCCAGCCCGACGGCCACATGCCCAGCGACAAGCCCACCGGCGGCTACGACGACTCCTTCACCACCTTCTTCAGCGAGACCGGCACCGGGAAGTACGTTCCCAGAGCCATCTTTGTGGACCTGGAGCCGACCGTCATCGGTGAGGCCTTTCACTGCCACACAAGGCGTGTTTAGCTGCAAATCCTTCCCTTTTGTTGTGACTGAAACCTGTATCCCAAGGTGTAAAGGAACAAATGTTTGTTATTGAGTGAAACAAAAGGCAGAGGGTGGAACCGTCAAGAAGCCGTTTTGTTTTGGCAGGGAGGGGGGGATTAATCTCAGAAATACTCCAGGAAAAAGCCTGAACATTTCACATAATTAAAACGGGGGGAGAAAAAAAAAGAAGAGAGAATTCTGAGTTTGAAAAGTCCAAAATTTGAAAGAGAAACACTTCAGAGATTTTCTCAGAGGTTTTCCAGAAAATGTTCGACTTTTGAAACTCAAAACATCCTTGAGAAATGTTACTTTTCCTCGTTGACTAGCACCTCGAACCATCTTACTTTAAATGACGTCACTCTAGGATGTTGTCTTTTCTCTTTATCCTTCTTCCTCTTCTACTCTAACCTCGCCTCTCTCCCTTTCTTTTCTTTTTCTGCTTCTTTTCTGAGAGAGATTTTTCTTCATAGATGTCAACTGGAGCATTGTAGCAAAAACCACAATGCTCCACTTGTGAAGCATTGTGACTCAGTGACACACTTTCCGGACGGTATACTTAAAAAAAAGCTCCACCCACTATTAAGATGGTAGCATCTTAATAGATGTTACAATTACAAAACTCATTAAAGCCATTAAATTAGCTCAAACCCCAAAGAACTACCCCACACTCCAAATTTTGCATTAGCTCCACACATTTCACTTTGTATTAAATGAATTGAATTTACTTGCTTGCCCCTCCTACATCTACTCATTACTCCACACTTCCACTCCCCTGCAGCGTACAATGTGCTAGTCATGTTTCAGTCACATGGTTAAAGAAGCGTTTGAAAGGCAGTTTGGCACAGTACTAACCCTGTTTCTATGTTTTGTTTTGGTTTTTCTTTTCAGACGAGGTCCGAACCGGAACCTACCGCCAGCTGTTCCATCCCGAGCAGCTGATTTCAGGAAAGGAGGATGCTGCCAACAACTACGCCCGAGGCCACTACACCGTCGGGAAGGAGCACATAGATTCTGTCCTGGACAGAATCCGCAAACTGGTAAGGAGAATAAAGCTAACGCAATATTTATCACGGGGCAAAAAAACAAAACTAAACAAAAAAAACCAAACTAAAGATGCTGTCAGCCATGGAGGTGGTTTATCACACCAGCGATTTGAATTGACCTACAAATCTAGATTTTGAAGTCAAAGACCAGACATGACATTTGATAGGCTGTTAAGTCTTGAAAACCCTCCAATGTAGGTAAATTAAGAACAATTCTGGAATGAGAAGTGAAGAAAAATGATTCCTTAGCAATTTTCATTACTACTTGACGATGCTTGCTTGCCCCAAAGAGTTTGAGGCAATCATTTTTCCACATTGAACCTTGTTGATTTGGATAACTTCGTAGGGAATTAAATCATTTGAAAATCTGCACTTGGTTTAGGCACAGCTGCTGTACCACTTTAACTAGGACACTCCAATCTTTAGCCTACTTTATGTTGTAAGACATGTTCTGCTTAATTTAATTTTTGTAAAACCTTTAATTGGACTTTTTTTGTAATGGTGTGGTGTCTTGGCAAGTTCTTCTTCACAAAAATGGGTTAGTCTCAAGGTAGAAGGTATAAGAGTAGAAGTCACTTTTAAAGGGAATTTTATATTCAAAAGCACAACTTTTTTTTATTCTGATTAAAATTATGATGATTTATAAATACATTTTCCAAGTCTTTCATTGTAACTGGTAACTGTCTTGTTCAGTCTGACCAGTGCACTGGACTCCAGGGGTTCCTGGTCTTCCACTCCTTTGGAGGAGGAACCGGCTCTGGCTTTACCTCTCTTCTCATGGAGCGGCTGTCAGTAGATTTTGGCAAGAAGTCCAAGCTCGAGTTTGCCATCTACCCAGCTCCTCAGGTCTCCACAGCTGTGGTTGAGCCCTACAACTCCATCCTGACCACCCACACCACTCTGGAGCACTCCGACTGCGCCTTCATGGTGGACAACGAGGCCATCTACGACATCTGCCGTAGGAACCTTGACATCGAACGCCCGTCGTACACCAATTTGAATCGCCTCATCAGCCAGATCGTCTCCTCCATCACTGCCTCCCTGCGCTTTGATGGAGCGCTGAATGTAGATCTGACGGAGTTCCAGACCAACCTGGTGCCCTACCCTCGAATCCACTTCCCTTTGGCCACCTACGCCCCAGTCATCTCCACAGAGAAAGCCTATCACGAGCAACTCACTGTGGCGGAAATAACCAACGCCTGCTTCGAACCAGCCAATCAGATGGTGAAATGTGATCCCCGTCACGGGAAGTACATGGCCTGCTGCCTTCTGTACCGCGGCGACGTCGTGCCGAAGGACGTCAATGTGGCCATCAGCAACATCAAAACCAAGCGCAGCATCCAGTTCGTGGACTGGTGCCCCACTGGCTTCAAAGTGGGCATTAATTACCAGCCTCCGACTGTGGTTCCGGGTGGTGACCTGGCCAAGGTGCAGAGAGCCGTGTGCATGCTCAGCAACACCACCGCCATCGCAGAGGCCTGGGCCCGACTCGACCACAAGTTCGACCTGATGTACGCCAAAAGGGCCTTCGTCCACTGGTACGTCGGCGAGGGGATGGAGGAGGGAGAGTTCTCCGAGGCCAGGGAGGACATGGCCGCCCTGGAGAAGGATTACGAAGAGGTCGGCATTGACTCCTACGAAGAGGATGAAGAGGGTGAAGAGTATTAAAATGAGACGCACTGGAGAATGCTCATCCATAGCCTGAGCGAGTGCTGACCTGCCGTTAGTGGCCGTTTGCAGACAATTGGTTAAACGCTGTAAAATGGCAGTTTAAACGAGCTAAATCCCATTGTGTTGGGTTGTGTCAAAAACCCAACACCAGAAAATGTCTTTTCTAATAAAGCTGTTTACACCAACATCACATGTTTTACGCATTTCTTGATTTTAAAACTAAAATGACTTACCTTTTTTCTTTTTTATATATTTATCTTTATAAGAGAGAAAACTGTTTTTTAAGAATGAGCAAACTATAATATGAGGATGTTATTAGTATAATGAGGAAAAACATAATTACGTAACAGCTCTCTGGACGAGATGTGGGTATTTGGCCACAGGATGGCAGCAGGCTATTACTATGAAAAGGCAATTAAAGTATGATAGAGGTAAAATCCACAAAATTAAAGACCAAACATAGAATTAATTGCATACAAAGCATTACGGATGCCATCAAAATTCTACATAAGCATTGAACTGTGTAAAATTAATTTTCACTCCATATAATTTTAATAGTACTCATAAGAAATGACCAAATATCATGAATAAGTGAGTGTTCTTACAATTACACGCATTAAAATGTGTCACATTTATTACGGCTCACCGAGGTAATAATCAGGAACGAGAATAAAGTTGATTAAATGTATAATATAATGTGTATTGGGCAAATGCTACTACCGGAACGTCACTAATTGTGACACATAACCACAAAGCTACATAAAAGTATAACTTTTTATTGGGAAATTATTAGTGCTGCCTTGTATTTTTCTGTCTTTTTTTTATGCCAACCATCTGAAGACTGCTAGAGTACATCTTCTATCTAAAGTTTCCCCCCCAAAAAGCAGAAATGTACGGTTTTCCTGTTTCCCGGCTAGAATTTCCAAAACTTTGAGCTGCTGGCTTCTCTTCCCCTCCTCTGAAGACGAGGCCTCCATATTGGTTCTGTAATTGCCTCGGTGTAATTACGGCCCAGTTGGAGCGGAGTCTCGCGAGTGTTGGACGTGGGATTTAGAGAAAGGCCGCGAAGGACAGAAGGGAAGATAAATGCAGCTACAGTTTACTGAGTCGCACTTTTACTTCCTGGCCAGACAGCTTTGAGTCTCAACTTAAGGTTGGTACAGTCTAGAACAAGCTAGTTAAAGCATTTTGTACAAGTGAAAGCCATCTTAAATTATCATGGAACAAATTCTAGCTCTTACTGACAGCTAGCATAGCATCTTTAGCCACATAAAATAGTATCTGGAATACTAAAACTAACTATTTACTGTATCTTAATAGATTGTTATACTTAAGATATTGGATGTTGCTGCTATCAGAGCTGGTTGGTGATGTAGTTTGGCATTCTTAGAAACATTAGAGGTGATTTTATATAAAATCATCTTTATTGAGTTGTACATCATGTTATAATGTTATTCCCTCATCAAAAAAAATAAAAAATTTAAGTCATATTTGACATATGCAGCATTTTTATAACATCTCAATGTAATACTTTCAGTTATTTCAAAATATATTCTTTAAATTATCTTGCTCAAAAACTGTTTCTTGAGAATTTTAATATGCAACGCGAGTTTTGTTAATCCTGTTCATGTGACTTACACAGAGGGAGACTGAGTACCTTTTATTTTGATCGTCCTTTTGCCGCTTCCTGTGTTTTATTTTGCTAATCATAAAACGCAGCCACTGCTCTTCTGATCACGGTGTAATGAGGAACAGCTGCGAGTGAACAACTTGGTGGGAGTTCTCTAAGAAAGCAACCGAGGCTTCAAGGTATTTAGTGTTTCATTGTCGGCCAAAGCATAATTCTGTTGTGAAATTACAAATTTGCATTACAAATCCTGCCCATTCAGTAGATTTTAGAAAGGCACTTTTTCTAAAGTCCTCAGTGTTTCTAAGTGAAAGGTGTACAAAAACTGAAAATGAATGACTAATGAAGTTCAATTAAAGAAATATTTGTACACTTTACCATTGCCTGGGCAGGTTTACTACATAGTGTTTATTCCTGTTATATGTGAAACTTTTCTACCATACTTTCTCCTCCCACTAATCATTGAATTAACATGTCTGATTGAACAGGAAGTGTTTGTAACACTGATATTTAGTGCGGGCGCTGATGTCTGACTTCTTCCTAATGACTATGTTGGTTCTAAAATGACCATGACAAAACGCTAGCTCACCGAGGACATGGATAATATTCGGACTTTTCTCATACATCTAGTTTTCAATAAACTATAAGCAAAACTATTTTCAACCACACTTTTTCCTTACAGTCAACTTTCCATAAATAATTCTGTGAACAGCTCTCTTTTTCTTTTGCCCAATACATAACCCTTCTGTGTTAAAATAATTTCCCTTTATGACTGATCTAATTTTTTTTTTTTTAAAGAAAGAAGTGGAATGTCTTTTTTTTTTCATTAGAAAACCATTTATTTCAAAAATTCTGATTTGAATTTCTGAAATAAATGGCTAATTTTAATTAGCGTGGCCGTGAAGAGAGGTGTAACCGTGGAAAAACATGATTTTTAGGTTCTTTATTTGCACAGATTTAAGTAAAAACAAAAAATATGAAACTTTCGTCAATCTTTAATAAACTTTATTTGCACAGATTTAAGTAAAAACAAAAAATATGAAACTTTCGTCAATCTTTAATAAACAGCAAGACAAAATAAAAAAAAACAAACAACAATCTTATCATTCATCCAAAGCCTACAGCAGTTTCCAGACTTAATATTTCCAAAGAAGGGTGCATCCCACCCCTCGCCCCCATTTGTAGGCATACAGATTTGCCTATGTGGGCGTGACTCAGCCATTTCATAATGGGGAAAAAAAAAATAATTTTGAGTGTCCACGTGTAACTGGTCAGGACCCTCGCCTCCGCTCCAGTCATGGCTGTAACTGCAGCATGGTTGTTTACTTCCTGGTGTTTTTCATATGGAAATGAAGCTCCGCACGCAGAGAGGACGTCGTCGAGGACACTCATCCTGTGATCAGTGGCTCTCCTGTGAGGCGGTCGGTAATTGTGCGGCTTGCTCTCTTAACCACGATGGCACAGAGCGGTTCACTCTGCTGCTGTGGACACTTGTGTTGCGTTTAATTGCAGAGCTTCGTGGGCTTTAACTAGGAAAAGGACGGAGCCCTCGAGGAAGTGCGCCAACTCTGCTGGAAATGTTCACCGCACGAACAGGAAATTAGGTTCACAAGCAAAACACTGCTTGAGTTTTGACGTTGGAGTAATTAAAGGGACATTGGGGGACTTGATAATAACAAAAGAGCTTACACGAACTATAAAAAAAAAGTTGAGGTTTACAGCAAAATATGTAAGATTGTCACCTGGACTCAAACGAAAACACCACAAAACTGGTGTGACATTAATAAATATCTATTCTTAGAAGTAATAAATCTGTACAAACACCTAGAAGACTGTTAAGAAAACACACATTAACCTCAAAGATTACACATTTAGTTAGTGCTGACGCTGTGTACAAGCTGGCTGAGATGCCCCACAATAATGTAATAATAAAAATAATGTAAAAAAAAATATGAAACTTTCCACCCGTGAGCCAGGTTTAAAACACGTTTTAAAAAAATGTAAGATTAAAATTTAAAGCGGGTCCAAACTGACATTAGAGTAAAGCTTTAAATGTTTTATACTTTTTGTTGGAAACTGAATGTTTTTGAGGTGGACGGTGTTTGTAGTATAGCATTTTTTCTTGTAGGGTTAAATATAACTAGATTAAAATCTTATGTACTCGGTATTTTGCATTACAAAAACTATTTAAATGTCTGTAGAAAAAAAAATACTGCCATGACAGTTTAGTTTTCAAATGTCTGCTGATACATAAGAACAATAAAAGTGACAGAACCTGTTCTCAAACATTCCTGAAATTGATTATAGTGGTTTAAAATAATCATTGAATTGTGTTCCTAAATTTCAGAGGGAATTTTGTGTCATAGAAATGAACATTGGACTAATTGCAACTTGATTTTAAAGCTGGATTGAATTTGGAATAAGTTGGAATGCATCTATTTGGAATAAAAAGTATACAAAACAACTGTGTTTCTTTTTCAGACAATAGATTTTTAAATTATACATTTGAAAGTAAAGATTTGTAATTGTAAAGAATTGGATTGGAATGTCAATGGTTTGGCAAAACTGAACATAGAAAACGTATTCTAGAAATAGCATGTCATACAGCAGTAGTCTTTAGTCAGAGGCTTCTCCAGATTTGATGCAAGACTGACTGCTATCAGAGGAGTTTTCGGCCGAAAATTCACAATGATTGTTTAAAGCTACTAATATGAGTAACGAATTTCATTTGGGATAAAAACAAAAAAGTATTGTGAAGTGCAAAGGTGTAATGTCCTATTTCAGTGAAAACATATTTCTTCATAAGCGTTATATAGTTCAAATTTGTTTCCATCTTAATTTGTGGATGTTAAAGAAAATCATCAAACCACAAAAACCTGTTTTTAAAAATCATATAATACAGCCAGTTTCATGTATTTAAATTCAGCAAATTTTGAGTGAACTTGACGCTAAAATACAACACCCAATGATGCTCCACCGTACAAATACTATCTCAGCATAGCTACTCTGTGACCATAAATAAACGCAAAACAATCCTAAACTTGTATATATCATCTATGTTTAAAAATAAAAAAAAATCCAAATTGCTAATAAAAAGTGTCAAGGCAATCCAAAAGTTTACAGAGATTTCTGTTTTTTCTTTGTTTTTTCAAAGTTTTGGTCATCTTACTCTTCTTCTGCTTCTGAAGTTGTCTTCAATCATGTGTACAGCGCCCCCGTGAGGAAACTTAAGGAAGTGACCTCAAGAGAAAAAGGCCTGATTCTTGTACTTTCAGAAGATTAGTCGATTAACATTTCATTCCAATTTTAGTCTTTCGGTTCCTCTCCTTTGAAAAAGGACCTGAAGACACTTATTTCTGTTTATTCTACTGTAAAAAATACTTTGGTATTGGATTTTTAAGCTAAATAAATCAGAAAAATCTTACTAAATTGATGAATTATCTTGAAGGGCACAATGTTTTTGTTGTATTAGAGCAACTTCGGCCTTAAAATTCCCAGTCGGGTTGATAACAACAGTCTGGCTAACAACACTGAATGTGCAGCTGCTGGACTGTGAGAGCATATTGGATATGTCTGATATATCACACAGAAACTGATTTTGTCCATCAAACGTGGCGCTACTGGCTTAAAACAGACACATTTGGTCTTCCGCACACGTTAATAAACCCCGTCCTCCTTTCACTCGTCGTCCCGCTGTTCGAGCAACAATGACGTGTCAAGCAAGCAGCCCCTGAAATATCCAATTAGAGAGTGAGTCAGCTGAATCCGGCTGCGTGTCGACAGGAAATGGCCTTCGTCCGGGTAGATCTGAGTTCGGCAAGAGATGGAGAAAAAAAACAAAACAAAACAAACGAATTCAGTCACAGCCTTTTCTGCCCAGTTCAAGAAACTTTAAAATACAAACACGAGGGGTTTCTTCTTCTACTGTTCTGTTCAAGGTTTATTATCGGGAGATCTTCACAAAATGTCCTGTTTCCAAAAGTACCCCATTATCGACATGGGGAACTGAGCTGAAAGCCATTTACTTACTACGTTCTTTTTGCATTTTGCTGAAAGTGCATAACTGTTACTGAGTGAGATACAGAAATATAAAACTACAATTTTCTCTGCCTTACAAATCTAAATCTTTTAGAGGTGCTAGTACAACCGAAGACAAGTAGAGTTAGCTCCTCTACTTTCAACATGTTTTATTGTAAGTTATGTTGATGCAAGGTGTTTAAAATCTCGTTCTATGTTCTCCTTTTTAATCAATTTTGCATTAAAAAGGGGCGGTAATTACCTGCATAGTGTAGTTGGCTCCGATCTTTATTAAATGTTTAATGAGCTCGGCCGAGTGTTGGAAGTGAACGTTCGCTGTGGACGAAAACACAGCAAACTTCCATGTTAAATAATATTTGTGACAGGAAAAAAAAAAAGAAGACATTTTGTCACTCAAGTGCATTTTACAACACACATTACAGCAATAACAGGACTTTTGAAATCTGTTTTCAGCATGAAGAGGTCAGAGATGTTGGTACCGTCAGCAGTGCCGTGGGCCAGAAACAGAGTTCCTCCCTCAAGACCTTTCATGCCGGGCAGCACTTTGGATGCCTGAAAATGAAATGTAAGTAAGATTACTGAAACTGCATGTTAAAAATAACACTGGAAATCCAGAAAGTATTGGATAAACTTCTAGAAAGTGCGGAGAGTACGACCTTTTACATCACCTCGGAATCAATATCGATGTTATGTCAATTGTAGGGATTCGTTATCCATTCTACTAATTAAAAATAAGTATAATTACATGTAGGTTAAAACAATTAAAGATATATCAGCTTAATCTGGGAATCTATGAATATGGCTATAAATGGGAATGATATGATTACCGTAATTTAGACTTTAAAAGTGTAAAGATGATTTTGTTTTCTTGCTAATGCTACGTCAGATAACTGTTTGCGAGATTCAGACTGGAGTTGTTGTTTTTTTCCAACTTTCAGATTCCTTGGACCAGCAGCACTGAACCAAAATATCTGCTTATAATCGTCAAATATATCCCATGCGTTTTGTTTCTTTTGTAAAACAACAGACGAATTAGGCCAGAACTTCCTGCAAACCTTCAGAATAAGAGCTTTAGGTTAAATAGCACACATTCCAAAATTTGAAAAAAACAATTGAGGACAATTAAATTGCTTAAAGCATATTTTTTTCTTACTTGTAAAAACTCAAAAGTCTTGATGTATGAGGGCTCAACCTTGTTAATATGCATAATATATATTACCATTTTTATTATTATGAATACTCCTGAACTGTGCTACAATTGTAATAATGTTTGCATATTTTTGTACATGTATCAAAACCTTGACATAAATAACTGCTGACTTTGCTCATAATAATTATTAAATTTACGTCAGAAGCATAAAATTAGCTCACAGACATAAATTAGTGGGCACCTAGAAATTGGGTTTCTTCTCTGGCTGAAACCGAAGAAATCTTTTTATGTTTTTTTGTTTTTATTTTAAGGTTAAGCACCAGCTTCCACCTTTGAGACATCATATAAACTCCTTGAAACAAAAAGCCAGACACTATTTAGGATTCCTTCCTCCCGGGGGAATGATTAGTTGTAGAGCTGGAGGAATTCCCAACTTCTCTCTCCCATTATTCACTTACTCCCTGCTGGGATTTGGACCTGAAGACATCATGAATAAGTCGTCCACAACCTGACTTTTTCATACTCTGTCACTCTTAGTAAAACGAATTTCATCTAATCAGATCAGTGTAACATTTCCCCCCCCCCCCCCCCTTTTTTTTATCTTCTGGATTTCATTTAAAGCAGATCTCCCACCTCCTGCTGCGAGAGACACAAAAATAGAGCAGTCTGGCCCAGTTATAAGCAACCCACATCGCAGGAAAAATACACTGCAACCTTCACGCAGAGGGCAGCCGAGGGAAAGGTTTTTAGGTTTAAACGCCTGGCATTTCCACACCTACTGCCTAGTTCTTTATTGCTACAGGAGCTTTTGAAGACACAACATAGCAAATACGCAACATTATTTTACTAAAGAGAACCTGTGAGTGAAAAGAGGCATAAAATGCTCATTGTTATTGTTTGCAGGCTAAAGGTTGCACCAAGGATTCAATAGACAATGACAATCAGAACCATGAATGATAATATCGAATGGAAAATGTAAACAGGTCAGCTGTCAGGTGTTAGGATGACCCTGAAATTATGATTAATTCCAGTTAGAAAATGTGCCTCTCCTCGACACAGTAGAGTCATAATATTATCTAATAATTACTAATAATTTGTGGACTATTGAAAAGGAGAATTACACAAAATAGGTGTGTAAGCTGCAGGTGTCCACAATGTGTGTATCCTGAGGTGTATTTATTGCTTTACTAGAATGAGGGGGAAAAAGACAGAACAATGATCTTTGCGTGTGGGTCAGATGTATGTTGGTTTTGTCGCGGTTGTGTTTGTGTGGGTCAGGTGATGGTTTTTGTGCGTGCCCTCCACCTCATTCACACTTCCTCAGTCTCTTTTTTTTTTTTTTTTTTGCCAGCTCAATTCCTGCTCCGCCCGCCTCTTTCATTGTGTCCTTGGTCAAGACACTTCATCCGTCTTGCCTGCTGGTGCTAGTCAGAATAAGAGGAAATGGCGCAAAATGCCAGTGTTAATTAGGTTAGGTTCTTAGGTTATTTGCAGCAAACAGGATGGTGTATCGGTCAGGATACAGGAAGGAGGACATGAGATCAAACTTGACTTAGATGCGAACTGGTTTATTCGTCGTGATGCTCAGTGTTGCCAGTAGTCTGTAATAACAAATAAATTGCCATTAGGCTAATGTATTACAGGAATAGAGGTTCCACTAATACAAACTCAAACAAAATATCTAATAAGAATTGAACTCAACCATCCACATTTGCATGTAAATCCACAACATACACAAATAACTCAATTCACGTAGAGGTTACATCATTAGGCGCAACTTCGGTGGAAAAAGACACCAGCAGACAGCCCTTTGGCTCGATTTAACATAAGAGGCACTTTGGCGCCATCATGTGGCCAGATAAAATCCCTACACAACGGCGGCAGCTGGCAGCGCATGCCTTTAATTACTATATCTGCCGCAATAACTCAATTGAAAGCAATAACAGTTGCTGGCCGAAATGCAATTACAAATAATAAGATTTAAGGTAAACCTATGAATGCTGAGCAGGCTCAACAGAGTTCCCAGCGCTCAGAACGCCCCACAACATCGCATACCTGTTCTCCCGTAGTTTAAACATATATTTTTAAACATATAACAAACTGAATCTAGCGTAAATAAACAGCACGCTAAATGCGGTAACTTACTTTCCGTCATCAACTTAACACTCGGAGCACCACTTCTCAAGACTACAACATGAATGCGGTCTCACATGCTGAGAACGCAGCAAACTGACCCGGAAGTATATTAAATTGCTCCCATGAGCAGGGCACAGCACTAAACTCCGACTTACGTCACTTCCTAGGATACTCTCTAAACCAACATTACAAAATAAAATACAGAAATGTCAGCGCCTTTTATACAGCCGCCCCCAAATGTGGTTACACATTTGCTAAACATAAAAGGCTTTATCAAGTCTTGGGGGACTTCTGGCTGTCCTCCTCAGTGTCCTTTCCTTCAGCTGGCACAGCTGGTAAAACAACCAACCGAGCAACTGGTCTAGTGTAGACATGTTCACTAACTTTCACATCCGCTGATCTGATAAGTCCATCATCACTGCGGTGAATCTTGGTCACATGACCTATCGGCCATAAGGCGCGGGGCAGCTGGGGATCCACAATCATAACAATTGCTTTCTGCAGAAGTTCCGGAGGGCTTGATTGCCATTTGTGTCTTGTCTGTAAGCCAGGAAGGTATTCTCTGATGAATCTTGCCCAGAAGTGATCAGCAAGAATCTGTGAGTGCCGCCAACGTCTTCGACTGAGGTTTTCTATCTCTGGGTAGACCACCTGGGGTAGGGATCCATCAGGCCGCCCCATGAGGAGACTATTTGGAGTCACAGGGTCCACGTCTGCCACGTCAGCTGATACATATCCCAAAGGCTTTGAGTTCAGTATCGATTCCACCTCCAGAAGAACTGTAAGAAGTACCTCCTCCTGTAGAGGTTGGGAACCCACACAGCTTCGGAGAGCTGCCTTCACTGAACGAACCTCTCGCTCCCACACTCCGCCAAAATGTGGAGCTGCTGGGGGATTAAACTGAAATTTAATCTTCTGGGAGGCTAGCTGCCCCTGCAGGGTCTCTGACATGTTGGCAAAGGCTTCTCTGAGTTCCCGATCTCCCCCCTTAAAATTGGTCCCACAATCAGACCATAGCTCTGCAGGCTTTCCCCTTCGGGCGATAAATCGCCTCAGGGCCATAAGGAAAGCATCTGCATCCAGGCTACTTAGGAGATCCAAGTGTACTGCCCTCGTTGTCAGACACTTGAAAATGATACCCCAGCGTTTCTCCTGCCGTCTTCCTATTTTCACAATCATGGGCCCAAAGCAGTCAACACCAGTGGAGTAAAAGGCGGGCTTGTACAACCTAAGCCGAGCGGCAGGAAGGTCAGCCATCCTCGGAATTGAGGGTTGCGCCCTCCAACGCTGGCACTCAGGACAGGTGCGCTGGTATTTGCGTATTGCTTCTCTTCCACGCAGTATCCAGTAAGATCTCCGTAACTCTGCAAAAACCCGTTCAGGGCCTGGATGATGGAGATCAATGTCGTATTTCTGGATGAGAAGACGTGTGAAGGGGTGAGTAGGATCCAGGACAATAGGATGCAGTGTCGATCCGTCAAGACCTCCTAGACGTCGTAATCGACCTCCTACTCTGATAAGGCCTGCTGAGGTATCCAGTTCAGGTGCCAACGTGAGTAAGCGACTTCTGGATGAAACAGATTTCGCTTCGGCAAGTAAACGACATTCCTCTGGAAATGACTCCTGTTGAGCTCGCCTAAGGAGAGCCTGTTCTGCAGCCTGATATTCCTCAGCACGAGGTGAAGTTGAGAGCGTTTGTCCTTGAAGTTCCTTAACAGAAGCATCCAAGAGCTCCTGCCATGTCTTGTACTCCATTTCATCCCAACAGATAGATGCGGAGGTGGTTACTGTTCCACAGAAGACAGCCTTTCGGAGCTCTGATTCCTCATTAAAGGGCTCAGAGTTAGGCTTCTCTGGCCATGTGTCGGGACTGTGGAGCAGAAAGGGGGGTCCATCTGACCACCTGTTTGGCACTTTGAGTTCTGCCAGTGCCTTTCCCCTTGTCAGGTCATCCGCTGGATTACTTTCGGAGTCTACATAGCGCCAGGTACAGTTTTCTGTCAACTCCTGTATCTCAGCTATCCTGGCTCCTACAAAGATTTTATAGCGACAGGACTGCGAGCTCAACCAGTTGAGGACAGTTGTCGAGTCTGACCACAGAATTATCCTTCTGATAGTCGAGGTGAGTTCTTTTCTCAAGATACTGCCCAACTGTGCTGCCACCAAGGCTCCACAGAGCTCTAGGCGAGGGATAGAGAGGGTCCGTTTTGGAGCTACACGGGAACGAGCTAGGATGAAGGTGAGATGAACCTGACCGCCGCACTCTTCAGTCCTCATATAAGCTACAGCTCCATAGGCTTTCTCAGATGCATCTGCGAAGATGTGCACTTCACGGATGTCCTCTTCTAAGTTGGTTTGAGTAGGAGCATAAGCGCGTGGGAAGGTAAGCTGAGGTAGAAACTTAAGCTCTGCCTCCCAGTCATTCCAAGCTTGAAGGAGTGTGGATGGAAGGTTTGAGTCATCCCAACCATGCTTCTTATCCCACAACTGCCTAAGGAGGAGCTTGGCCCGAGTAGTGAAAGGTAACAGATAGCCTAAAGGGTCATACTGTGTCGCTAGAACTCTATAGATGTTTCGAAGAGTTGGCATGTCATAGGTCACAGGTCTGTGCTTATAGCCCAAAGAGTCTGTATTCCAGTCCCAACTGAGCCCAAGTGTCGTCTCTGAAGAGTTGGATTTGTCTTCTGCTAACCACAGATCCAGGCTTTGAGATCTCGCTTCGGGGGCAAATGACTCACAACACTGGGGTCGTTGCAAGCCCACTGACGTAACTCAAAGCCGGCTGATTTCAGCAGTTCTCTCAGTCGGTCTACGAGGATTTTGGCTTCTTCAGGTGAACTAACACTTTGTAGACAGTTGTCTACATAGAAACACTTCTCAATGGAGAATCTTAGGTAGTCATCGGGCTGGGTGTGTTCTGTCACATGACGCTGTAGAGCGAATGTTGCACAGCAGGGGCTTGAGGTTGTCCCAAAGGGCAGGACCTGCCACTCAAAGATTTTAGGAGGTTCATCCACCTTCAAATCCCGCCAAAGGAACTTCAACAGGGGGCGATCCTCCTGGAGAAGAAGTACTTGATGGAACATCCCCTTGATATCGCCACTCACAGCTATGGGATATTCACGGAACCTAATTAGGACTCCCAGTAAAGGGGCTCCAAGTGTGGGACCAGGCAGCAGAAACTGATTCAGGGACTGTCCAAGGTATTTATGAGAGCAGTTGAAAACCAGGCGATTCTTCCCATTATGACTGACGAGATGATGGGGAATGTACCAGCTCCCCTTTGATGAGGTGTTTTGTGTTACTTCTTTTACGGCCCCAGAATGAATCAGCTTCTGTATTTCTGCTCTGTAAGCATCAGCCTGGTGGGAATCCTTTAGTAGGCGTTTCTCTGTGCTTCGAAGCATGGCCATGACAGATTCCTTTGGTGCATTCAGTTGTGGCATCTGTGCATGACGGAGGAGAGGTGTGGCATACCTCAGCACGCCATCCACCATTATGCGAATCGTTTTAGCTTCGAGTAGAGCCACAGCTTGAAGATCCTGCTTTGACCGGGTCACTTCCTTTTCAGATGTGTAAGGCACTGCATCCATCTGCCAGAGCCGCTCTACATGCTTAAATAACTCATCCGATTGGGAGGACGTGTATAAGCTTAGGGCAGGCTGGGTTGGCCGCCCCATCAAAAGACTTGGTCCCTGAAGGGTCCACCCCAGCCGAGTATGGACAGCTGCTGGACTGCCAGGTGGGCCAAGCCGAACCGGTTCTATGGGGGTTATCAGGTGCGGCTGGTCTGAACCAATAAGGAGCAGTGGTTCGACTCGCTTCAACGCCGGCACTGGGATCCCTTGCAGGTGTTTATACTTCCTCCGCAGCTGATCAACAGGATATGTATGATGAGCTAAGTTGAGGCTGTCAGCTGTAAACGCTCCCTCAATCTTGTGTTGCAGCCCAGGATTGGTAGCTGCAGAGACACTGAAAGATACGTTACGTCCATGTAACATCTGAATATCGTAACGGACGGGGCGTAAAGGAAGGTCCTCGGGGATGCCCACCAGACCAAGGATTTTTGCAGCAGCCGGGAGCAACATGGTTCGCTCGGAACCGTCATCCAGGATTGCAAAGGTATCTAGAGTGTGTTGCCCATAACTTAGAACCACAGGTACAATCTTGAGCAAAACACGATGGCCGACCCCATGTCGATCTAAGTAGAGGGAACCTGACGCTGAATTGGTAAGGCAACTTTCTTCCTTTGCAGAGACACCCGTGTCGTATCTTTCAGTTCTGACATTTACCTCATGAAGAGCCAGCAGGTGTTTTCCTTGGCAAAGACTGCAGGGTTTCTTCAGTGTGCATTGAGCCGCTAGATGATTTCGGGCACAACGCCAGCATCGTTTGTTGACTTGAATCCAATTCTTTATTTCTTCTTTGGAGAGCTTAGCCACACCATCACATTGACTGAAATAATGTTCTGTGCTCTCGCAGTAAGCACAATAGGCTTTGCTCTTATACTTCCCTCCAACTCGACTGTCCTTTGGTAACAGGGAAGTGTGTTCTGAGGGTCCTTTCACATTATGTAGGACTGTTACAGTCTGTTTGAAGGGATGGGCATCCGCCTTTCTGCAGGTCCGTTCTCTGCTACCCATCCCACCAGCTTGGCTATCGAACCCTTGACACCATGACTCCTGGCGTAGCCATTCAGATAAGTCATGAAGGGTGTAGGTGGTGCCAGGCTGTTTGAACTGATGTCGACGAAAGTCAGCTCTTTGCTCTGGAGGGAGCTTGCTTATCAGACGGGCAACGTGAGAGCCACAATTCAGTTCCACTTCTCCCTCAAGTCCTAGTGTTTGCAACAGACCAACTAGTGACTGCACCTGGAGAGAAAACCTTTGGAAAGCTACTATATCACCTCTCCTTATTTCTGGGCCATCTAGGACACTTGCAATTTTCCTTAAAGCAAGCTGATGAGGTTGTCCAAATTTATCATGGAGGGCAGCCATGGTATCAGTATAAGGCTTTGGTGAATTCAGGTAAGCATCAGCTATTAGTCGAGCTTCATCAAACTTAAGATGGTCCACAAGTATTTGATACTTAAAGAGCTCGGTTGCGTTACGAGGGAGTAGGTTCTCCAGGGCCATTCGGAGCCTGGCAAACTCAGTAGGATCTGAATGAAGGAACTTCGGGATTGTTGGTTTGGGCCCCCTATATACTGTCTCAGATGAAAGAGGTGGGGCTGAATTATGCCAATTCGACATCTCACACGCTGCCCCCGTCACTGAAGTATGGGGTTCAACCTGAACAGGGTTTGGTTGCAGCAGGCCTACATTTATTGATGCCCACTTTGAGGATGGCTCAACATGTTGCGAAGAAGCGTGGAACACGTCTCCTCTGTGCTCCTGAGGGATGCGTGTTGGCAGAAAGGATTTACGGGGCAAAGATGCTGTATTAGGCGGGGGGTAGTACTGTAAGCCATAATCTGAATACTGTTCTTCAACCTTTAGTTTGGAGAATCCTGTGTACAGCTCCTCTCCCGGTTCAGGCCACGGAGGTGGATCAGGCCACTCCTCCTCATCTTCATCTTTAATCGGCCTTGTGTTAGTGGTGTACACCCTTTCTGAGCTGCTCATAGGGGGCTGATAAATGGGATATTTTGAGGCAGTCAGCTGAGCCATATCCTTTCTCAGTGAGTGAGCAACTTCAATCAGTGCTTTGATATCACTCCTTGCTTCATTAAGTTCTCTCAAGCCCTCCTGTAGAACTTCCTGTGATTGAAGTAGCTTCTCTCTTTCCACCTGCAAAGCTCTGAATCCTGTATGAGAGGGTTGGATGGGCGTCTCCAGCAGGTTGTAGGGGAAAACTTCAGGTGTGAGATCCCTAAAGTTCCTCCCTTGTTCACTTCTCTCCAGCTGAGGAGAAGTTGGTGCGCAGGTTACATCACTATCACCGTAGCGAGGTGGTGCAGTGCTATACTGAGGTTGGTGTTCCACATGTCTTGGGATAGGCGGTGGGATTTCCCAATGTGGCATTTCTCTAATGGAATGATGTGTATACTCAACTTCAAAGTCATCAAATCGGCTTGGTCGGCGTGACTGCCGTTTAGGTCTCACATCAGGGAATGACGCTCTGTCTGGCTCCATCCTGATAGCTTCCATCCGGCTCGAAGGACCAATGTTAATTAGGTTAGGTTCTTAGGTTATTTGCAGCAAACAGGATGGTGTATCGGTCAGGATACAGGAAGGAGGACATGAGATCAAACTTGACTTAGATGCGAACTGGTTTATTCGTCGTGATGCTCAGTGTTGCCAGTAGTCTGTAATAACAAATAAATTGCCATTAGGCTAATGTATTACAGGAATAGAGGTTCCACTAATACAAACTCAAACAAAATATCTAATAAGAATTGAACTCAACCATCCACATTTGCATGTAAATCCACAACATACACAAATAACTCAATTCACGTAGAGGTTACATCATTAGGCGCAACTTCGGTGGAAAAAGACACCAGCAGACAGCCCTTTGGCTCGATTTAACATAAGAGGCACTTTGGCGCCATCATGTGGCCAGATAAAATCCCTACACAACGGCGGCAGCTGGCAGCGCATGCCTTTAATTACTATATCTGCCGCAATAACTCAATTGAAAGCAATAACAGTTGCTGGCCGAAATGCAATTACAAATAATAAGATTTAAGGTAAACCTATGAATGCTGAGCAGGCTCAACTGAGTTCCCAGCGCTCAGAACGCCCCACAACATCGCATACCTGTTCTCCCGTAGTTTAAACATATATATTTAAACATATAACAAACTGAATCTAGCGTAAATAAACAGCACGCTAAATGCGGTAACTTACTTTCCGTCATCAACTTAACACTCGGAGCACCACTTCTCAAGACTACAACATGAATGCGGTCTCACATGCTGAGAACGCAGCAAACTGACCCGGAAGTATATTAAATTGCTCCCATGAGCAGGGCACAGCACTAAACTCCGACTTACGTCACTTCCTAGGATACTCTCTAAACCAACATTACAAAATAAAATACAGAAATGTCAGCGCCTTTTATACAGCCAGCCTCTCTTCCTTCAGACGGTCTCAGGGCAACTGTGGCTACAATCCAGTAGCTTGACATCAGCCTGTAAATGTGCTCTTTGAGCTCTCGATTTGATATAAAGGACATTATAAATAAAAGCAATTATTATTATTTATCTCGCTACTGCTAGACATCTTATAGAACAGAAATATCTATCACACATCTATCCATCCATCTATCAATCTAGCTAGCTAGCTAGCTACCTATCTGGGTCGCTAGTGCTAACCATCTTAAAGTCCAGAAATAGCTAGCTAGTTATTTAGCAAGCTATGTAGTCATCACTAGCTATTATATAGTCCAGAAATAGCTCACTAGCTAGAGTAGAATATACTTTATTGATCCCCAAGGGAAAATTGATAATTAGTTGAAAGGCCATGGTGATAAACAATACAAATGTAACAATAAGAGATAAAGTTTATAAAATCCATGTGCGAGCTTTATAAAAGAGACCTCTGGACAGAGTGTTTCACCTTTGACACTGGAACAAAAGCTCCAGTGACAACTCTCTTTTTAGTATGCGTCATTCGATTTACGGGATGATCAATTCAGTGTTTTGGTTTGTTTGTTTTTGCGGTTTATAAACCTGAAGGGAGACGAAGTAGGTATTTGCAGCTCGAACCCCAGATTTGAACAAATCTCCACTGGGACATACAGTAATAAGCAGCAGGATTATAATTAGCAAAAAGCTTACATGGTATCTGCTGTCCTCTGTTGAAGGCAAGCCGAAGTATCTCTCTGAGAAGGCTGAGGCTGAAATTGAAGCAGGGAGAGGTTGATTAAAGGCGACTCAACGACACACTTTTAATAAATGCAGGAGCTTTTCATCTTCGAATTTCTCTGAGCCTAAATCCCTAAACGCAGAGCCAAAGTATAATTAAAGTCCCCCTACCCTGATGAGACAAATGAGAAAGTCTACATTCACAGAGCTGGTGGTTCAGCAGCACAGGTATTAAACACGTATTTTTCCTCAAAGTTTGTAGTATTTTACCTACCATACATGGTCCAGTCAATGATGGGAGCCTGAGCAGCTGCACATCTTATCAACCTTCCTGAATCCAGCATCATCAGAGTGATGTAACCCCCATAACCCTGCAGAGGAAAGTCAGTAATGGGAAAAAACACTGAAAACAGATTTTATCCTGAAACATTGAGTTCAAATCAGCATGTGTAAAGTGACAAATTATAGAATTAATAGGCTTTCCTAACCCGTAATACAACATTCAGTACTTTGTAGGAGTTAAATGAAAATCTATATAAATTCTTCCCTGTTACAAAAACAAATGTTGCTTACATTACCAAGGTACTATAGACCAAGAGTCTGCAAACTGCAGCTCTGAAGCCACAAGTAGCTCTTTCCTTTTCATAATCCTAACAACTCTGGCTTAAATTTAATAACAAATGGACATTAAGGCCATGTTTTCATGTACTAAGTAGATTTTCCATTAACAGAAGGATAGTAAAAATACCAGCCATATTGTTTTAGATCTTTTTTTTTTTTTTGTCATTAAGTTTTTTCATTTTTCATGAATTTACAAATCCCACTGAATGAACCATATCCATCCTCTTTTCTGCAAATGTTTTAATCTTTTCCTTTATCTTAAACCCCAAAACAGAAATAATATGTGGTTCTACAGTAAATATTTATATATATATATTTTTTGCACCTCTGAGGAAGTCTTGTTTAGCAGGTCTAAAGGCAGACATGGCTCTTAGAATTGTAAAGGCTGCAGATGTCTCCTATAGACTGAGGTATTGAACTATAGCTGGACAGACGAGACTAACCTGTCCATAAACTCCAATACGAGTCCGATCAACATATGGCAGCTTCACCAGGAATCTGAACAAAAACAAAAAGGTTGTATTACATTATCATTTGGCATATTTAACTCAGATCAGGGTCAGAATGAAAATAAAAATGATAAATAATATATTGCCAGAGTCGACCTTCTTCGTGTCACGTTGGATTATAAACCTAGTAAACTACAAAACAAACATGTAATCCAGCATTTTTGACCTGTATGACCTGCCTGGGGTTAAGGGTTGAGCTAATATGTTAGCATTTTGACAAAAGAGGAATCTTCACTTAAACCCGTTTGAAAGGAAAATGTTTAGTCCCCTAAAACTCTGCTTCTGTGTGGCACAGAGCAGAAAAATTGTTCCTGTGTCAACGGAGAGCAAAATGAGACACTTAAAATCTAAATTTTCTTTGAGCTACTTTTGACTTCAGTAATAACTTTATGACGACAATGCTGATGCTTTCAACATACTCCAGAGCCGCTATCTGGTCCTCGACATCCACCGTCTTAGGTCTGTGGTAAACCTGCTCAGGCAACCTGCAAATACAAAAGAAAACTGTCAGGAGGAAAAATATAGATCAGAAAAATATATAGCACTTATAGTAGTGCTATAAAAAACAACAACAACGAAATATTGTTGCACCTTTGACCACCAAACCCAGGTCCTCTGCCATCGAGCTGAGCCACTATGATCTGCTCCGATACGGCAAGCACCAAGTCCCAATTCAACCCGAATTTCTCTGTCACCGCCTGTTCTCCTGGAGCGCTGCCTCTGCCAAGAAACATTTCTGATTTACTCACTGCTTGACTCTGGCTTTATCTGGGAGGCAAAGTGACCGAGGGAAAGGGTGGATTCATTTAGAGTCAACTTCTCTCCTACGGCTCAACATCAAGATCCAAACTCTAAGTTGGGAAAGCTCTCATTTTAATTTTTTACATGCAATATTTGCCACATTAATTGCCTCATCAATCCATTTATTATTTCTATTGTTATTGCCAATATTTGCAGGAATCAATCCTCCATAGGAAAGAAGGAGCTCCTAAAAAAACAGGCTAATTTATTGCAGAAGCAAATATTCTAGAAAGAAATGAGAGTAGGGAGAAGGCAAGAGAGAAGAGGAGCTAGAGCGATTACAGTCGCAGCCCAAAAGGTTGGGGAGAGATGCAACTGAGAATGATGAAAATAATATTAGCAGTAGCTCATGGAACCAAACAGATGTGATGAATAGAAAAGAGTAAAAGGAACAAGGTCTGCAGCTAAAGTAGGAATGTGGCGTTTTAAAAGAAAATCTTCGCTTGGGTCCCTTCTTCCATTGTGCACCTCTGGATTCCTTCACAATATTGTGTGTAATCTATGCACATTGCTTCTTTTCAATGCTAGTCTGGTTTTCCACATGGAATATAAACACTTCTACTTCATTTTTTTTTAGCACTCCCAGCTATAAAGGCATATTTACATAGTTGCATAATTAAATAAAAGGGTGTCAAGAAAAGAATGTATTTCCTAAGTTGTAGTTTTCTTTATGTCATCCTTTCTCAGTAGTTTAACTCGAAGAATTTTTTACTTTGATCTCAGAATTCTGTAATCTCAGAATTTTCATTTTAATCTCCCAATTTTGACTTTGATCCCAGTTTTGAGTCAAAATTGAAAGAAAAAGGTTAGAATATATACAGTATATATATATATATACTGTATGTAATCATCCTCTGCAAAAAAAAAAAAAAAGACTTTGTTATGGGTGCAAACAATTATGGCGTAGGTTAAAAACAATAATTGAACAATTTCCTTTGGGAAAATGTACTTCAATTAAGTTGGATTTTCCAACATCTTTAGATTTGGATTGAGCTGATGCAGTAAAAGAAATTACTCACAGTAATGTGCTTTTACAGATCTAATCAGCGTGAAGCCTGAGTAAATTGCCTTTCATCTTAGATTAGTTGCCGTAAAAACGGTATCTTAGCAAACTGGGAGAGAAGTGTTCTGTTGTCCTTGTCAAACTGAGCCCAGGATCAATGTGACATCGCAAACATGCAAATGCAATACGGTATGGAGGGCTCACATGACGAGGAGAAGGCCGTAGAGGTAGGAGTCTGAGAAGTCAGGAGGATAAATGAGCTTCAGAGGCAGCTCTGCGGGAAGAGACAGAAACATTACCTGGTGCAGAGGTGACCCACAGGAGGTTTAAAAAAAAGTAAAGTAGGTTGGGACGGACGCCAGGCACCCACACACACACACACAGATTGTGCTCTCATGTGACGTGTGGCTCGACTATCTCATGGAGCTCAAACTGTTGAGGGATCATTTGTACCAAAATTGTCCTGAGTGACATTCAGGAAATCCGTCTTAGACGTCCTTCTGGCGTCCAGCGCAGATCGTAGGGGAACGTTGCTCTCCAGGATGAAGTATGCTGCCAAAGATAAATGATTACAGAACCACTGTTGTTCATATATTTAGGAAATATAACTGGTGTTTTTATTTTTCATAAACAAGATGGTTACATTTAGAGAAAAAGCCCAAGAAAACAGCGAAATATAATGTAAAATGAACAAAATGCACCGGTCTGATCTTAAAATCCGTATCGGTCTTGATATTGAAACAAAAACTATATTGGGTATTGGTGACAATGTTCCAGATCCATAAGGGCAGATCTATTTAGTCTAATTCTATGCTTTGTGCTCTGAGTGATGTCATTCTTTATATCTCGTACATTACTCGTATTTATTTTTAAATTATTTTCAACCTTTTACAGAGGTATCATGATTTTTTTTTATCCAGGCCTGTTTCACCAGTTTATTATTATTTTTTATTATTCTGTTGAACCACATCTCAAAATATCTGATTTTTCACTGGTTATTCTAATTGTTTTTGACCTGCATCATAACACATTTATGTTCTTCTGTTCTCCAATTCACTCATCAAGCCACTTAGAAATCACTTTACTATTAAATTCATTTTCAACGCATCTTTTCATGTTAAAATCAACACATCTGTGCTGCATCACATTCAGCTGGCATTCAAAAAAAAAAAAATGAATTAATTAAATGCTGCAAAGCTGTTTTCTGTTTCACAACAGCTGCGAGGGGGGGGAAAGAAAGCGTAGTTCCAAACCACAAAAGTAAAAAATACTTACAGTCCATGTTGCTGAAACTGAGAAGCAGCACAGCTGGAATACCAGGACCTGGAACGTAAATACTACAGATCAGGTGATTTGCAAAACTGAAAAGTAAACCCAGTTTAATTTTATTTCAATAAAAGTCAAACATTTAATTGTGATACTTAACACATTATCAGAAACCTAGAGCTGCTGTTGGTCCCACTTTGGGCTTAGACTAAATCTTTGCTTAAAACTTCCACCTTGTCTACTTTCAGAACGATTCTTAATCTTGATTAAGAAACTTTTGTTTCAGAAACATCTGTGTTCATTCGGTTCATCATGTTTGCAGGGAGAGGTGAATGTCGAAGACCTTGACAGTACAGGATGGCGTTCTGTGCGTTTGGACTGATGTCGGCGTCGAAGAACAAGCAGTCTTTCTTCATGTCACAGGTGAGGCATTCCTTTGAAAATGAGCCATTGGTCGACAAACTGTGGAGGAAATGGGGACCAAAATGTTCCTGTTATCCTTTCTGAAAACGGGGAAACAAACATAAAGCGGACTCGATGGTTTTCACCTGTATAAATGTCTCTGTTGTGGCGCCTTCTCAGAGCTCAGAAAGTATCTGTGGGAAGGAAAGCAAAGCTGTTAAAACTAGGACAAGGTCACAGAGCTACTGCATTTTTCTGGCTACATACTCAATAAAACATCCGTTTGATTGGAATTTATTGAGAGAATTGCAACATTTGTCCCAACATTTAGTAAAAAAATAAATAAATACGACACTTACATGAGGTTTTTGCTTTCGTCGTAAGCTACGATTCTGATCACCTCCCAGTTTCCAGATGTTAAGTGGCGAACTTCAACCGGGTCGCTTCTCGACTGAAATAGAAAAAAAGTTGTTGCTGTTTGCGTTTCAGAGTTGGATAAAAACCAAGGGAGTTATATTCTGTAACTAATCACTATATATTCTATAGGAAGGGCTAAGGAATAAGATTCATATTTTCTGGTAGGGCTGGATGATACGGCTGTAAAACCTAACAAGTCATCAGTCTATCAATAATTATTGATTAGTTTTTTGTTTCAAATATCAGAAATACTGCCAAACTGGTGGCGTGACCTTTCCTGTTTTATCCACAGTTTTCACTCCATGCTGTTTTTTGATTTTTTAAGCAGTTATGAGACACGGTGGCAAAACCTGAAACTGCTGCTGTGCAAGTTACTCAACGGGTTCTTGCTAGGTAACCAAAGAGTGAGTTAGTTGATGCCACCAACCTAGCTTAGCTTGCTATATCTCCCAAAATGCTGTGCGGTTCTGGCTCAGAGTTCAGTTCATATTCTTAACATTATTGAATATTGAACATTCTACCAGATATATTCTTTATTAATGTTGATCACGTGTCTATCATGATGTATATTGTTGTTGATTTATTGCCCAGCATTAAATGGGTCAACAACTGTTGTCCAATTTTTCTGTTGTTGAGGTTTGGGTTTATTTTGTTCTGAAATTACAATGAAGCTTCAGCTGGAATAAATAGTTAGTTCAGTTCTATTGGTTGTGAATAAAATGTTAAAACGTAGAATCTGACCTGCAGCAGAATGCAGGGTTAAGACGTGAACAATGTTTCCTTGAAGGGATTTGATTTTAAATTACAGCAGCATTCGTCGGAAAAGCAGCATGGCTGGGATTAAAATCAAAGCTCCCCATGATAAGATCTCCCTGGAAATAAATCCTTTCCTTGCTCTGAGTCTTATTGCCTGGATATTTTCTTCTGCTGGAGGACAGAAATGGCACAAGACAGACGTAGAGAACGAGGAAACAAAGTCTGTTTTCAGTCACCTTTTTAGAGAACATGGCGACGTGGTGGAAGTCTCTGTGACCTCCGTGTCTGACAGGCATTATGAGGAAAATCCTGCTCAGGTCCTCTGAGAACAGCGGCTCCTGACTCTGTGGGGGAGAAACGGGGAGGCGAAACATTTTCAGCATGAATGCTTCCTGGTTTCATATCTGTCTGTCGATGTTTTTGGGTGATTCTTATCATAATTTGCGAAAATATTTGCGTTGATTTTGCTTGCGGACGAGGTTTAACACAAATCATGACGCAAATCTTCGACATAGTTGTGATCACTGTCTGGAAGAGCGCGGAGCAACTGCGCCTGAGAACCGGATACCATGCGTTACTTCTGGATTCCCACGGCTTGGATCACCGGGATCGCTTTCCTCTTTGGATTTCAAGGTTGATGGGCAGCAACAGTTGCTTCTCTGAGGGCGAAAACTACAACGCTGAGGGCTACAACGCTGAGAGGCTGCTGTGGCGGTAACACCTGACCGGCGGCTACAACGCTGAGAGGCTGCTGTGGAGGCAACACCTGACCGGAGGCTACAACGCTGAGAGGGGGTTGCGGCGGCAACACCTGGTAGGCGGCTACAACATCTGAGGTGGGTCTCCATACCTGAGCTACGGCTACAATGCTGGGCTGCTATTGCTGAGATAACACCTAGCGGCTGCGACTACGCTGGGTTCCCACTACAATATCTGACTGGCGGCAACAAAGCAGGGCAGCTGCTGCAACTCCTGAGCTGGAACTCCAACGCCGGACCATCAAATTGTTCAGAGTAAACGGAAATGTCGAAAAGAAATACGAAGCAAAGTCGATCCACGACAGAGGAGGAGTTTGAGGAGATAAAGAAATCCTTGGATTTCATGTCTGGTGAGATAGCAACAATCTCACAACAACAAAAACTAATAATGAACTTAATGGGGGAGGTTAAAGAATTGAAGAGACAGAATGTAGAGAAAGACAAGCAAATAGCCTTCCTGGAACATCGTGTGGCTGATTTGGAACAATACAGTCGAATGAATGATGTTATAATTAGTGGGTTGGAAATGAAGCCACGATCATATGCCCGGGCTGTTACAGAAGCAAATAATACCGAAGGAAGGGATGAAGAGCAAGGAACTTTTGAAAAACAGATAATATCATTCTTCAGCAATAAGGGAATCAGCATTGATAATAATGGCATTGAAGCTTGCCATCCACTTCCACAAAAAAACAAAGGACTTAAACCAGCTATTGTAATGAGATTTACAAACAGGAAACACAAAAATGAACTCTTAAAACAAGGGAGGAAATTAAAGGGAACCAATGTTTATATAAATGAGCATCTAACCAAACTAAACGCAGATATAGCAAGACAAGCACGTTTTCTCAGGAAACAAAAGAAAATACAATCAACATGGACCTCAAACTGCAGAGTCTATATCAAATTGAACGGTTCACCGGAAGAAGCTAAGATACTGTTCATCAGAAAAATTGAAGAGTTGGATAAATATCAGTGAAACAGGATAACCGGGTAACCATGATCAACTTTCTGAAAACCAGTGATGATAAGAAAATATACATATGAACATAGACACAGATATTGACCCCGACAACAATTTTCTTGATTATTTGAATGACAACTGCCATTACTATACTGATGAGAACTATAGCCAATGCTATAATTCGGATCAAGAAATGTCAATTATTCACTTCAATAGCCGTAGCCTTTATGCAAATTATGACAAAATAAAAGAATATTTACATCAACTAAAAAGGTCATTTAGCGTCATAGCAATAACAGAAACCTGGCTCACCTCTGAGAAGGGAGCAGATTTCCCACTGGAGGGGTATGAGTTCAATTACATTAACAGAAAGAATAAAAAAGGTGGAGGTGTTGCTTTGTACATTAAGAATGATCTAAAATATAAGATGATAGAAAAAATGTCAGTGTCAATTGATGAAGTTATGGAATGCATTACTATTGAAATCCAATTTGAGAAGCAGAAAAATATAATGGTCAGCTGTGTGTACAGAGCACCGGCATCTGATACTGACATCTTTACAAATTACATGGAAACATTGTTTGCTAAGATGCATCAAAAGGTAATTTTCATCTGTGGAGACTTTAATATTGATATGTTGAATCCACATATGGTTAAAAGTACATCTAACTTTATTGATTCTATACATAGTTTAGGTTTATATCCACTAATTACTAAACCAAGTAGAATAACAACACAGAGTTCAACCCTGTTTGACAATATATTTACTAATTATATGGAAAGTAAATTGAGAAGTGGACTTCTTATAAATGATATCAGTGACCATCTACCAGTGTTTGTTATACTTGAAGATGTTTGCAGAAAAATAAACAAGGTCACAAATATCACTTACAAAAGAATAATATCAGAGGACTCAATAAGAGCATTAAGAAACGATTTACAATCACAGAACTGGAAAGTGCTGTATGAAGAAAGAAATATTGATAAGGCTTTTGACATATTCACCAAAATATTTAAAGCATTTTATGATAAAAACTGTCCAATTGTAACTTGTAATTACAGGCAAAAAAACAAACATAAGCCTTGGATTACAAAAGGCATACATAATGCATGTAAGAAAAAGAATAATCTATATAAACAATTTATAAAATATAAAACGGTTGAAGCAGAACAAAAATATAAATCTTATAAAAATAAATTAACTATTATTATGAGAAAATGCAAAACAGATTATTATTCTAAAATATTAGAAAATAATAAACTAAACATTAAAGGAATTTGGAAAACTTTACATAGCTTGATAAGAAAAAATTCTTCTAATACTACTCACCCTAAATATATTATTTATAATGATAAAACCCTGAATGAAAAAGTTGGGATAGTAAATGGATTTAATGAATATTTTGTAAATGTAGGGCCTACGTTAGCAGAACAAATAAATAAATCAAACCCACTGGATGTGGATTCATCGGAAATATGTATTAAACAAAATACATCATCTATGTACCTGAAACCAGTAGACAAAATTGAAATTAAGGAAATAGTTAATCAATGCAACAATAAAAAATCAATGGACTGGAAGGACATTAACATGTCACTTATAAAACAGATAATTGATGATGTGGCAGATCCTCTAACTTACATCTGCAACTTGTCATTCATATCTGGAACATTTCCAAATGCAATGAAAATAGCGAAGGTTATTCCTCTATTTAAATCTGGAGATAAGAATATAATTAGCAACTATAGACCAGTGTCACTTCTCTGTCAATTTTCAAAAATACTAGAAAAAGTTTTTAGTAAAAGGTTGGATAATTTCATTGAAAAGCAAAACATTCTGACTGATTGTCAGTATGGTTTTAGAGAAAAAAGATCAACTTCGATGGCACTGATGGCATTAACAGAAGAAATTATAGACAATATGGATAAAAAGAAATGTGCAATTGGTGTATTTCTGGATCTCAAAAAAGCTTTTGATACCATCAATCATGACATGTTATTAAAAAAACTGGAAAGGTATGGCATTAGAGGGGTGCCATTAAACTGGATTAGGAGCTACATTGGAGAAAGGAAACAATTTGTAGAATTAGATGGTCAGAAATCAGACGTACTCAACATAACTTGTGGAGTTCCGCAGGGATCAGTTTTGGGACCCAAATTGTTCATTTTGTATATAAATGACATAATCAAAATATCAAATCTTATAAAATACATTATATTTGCAGATGATACAAGTATCTTCTGTACCGGAGAAAACATTCAACAACTCTCTAAAGTGATCAACACAGAAATAGAAAAATTACAGCATTGGCTCAAAAACAATAAATTATTTGTAAATTTAGATAAAACCAAATTTATGATATTCGGAAACAATAAAAAACAGGAAAATAATCCAATTAAAATATCAATTGACAGTGTTAATTTAGAAGAAGTACATGAAATAAAATTCTTGGGTGTCACATTAGATAATAAATTCAGCTGGAAACCACACATCGGACAAGTAAAATCTAAAATAGCCAAGAGTGTTGCTGTTATAAGAAGAATTAACTTCGTACTAGACTATAAATCTTTGTTTATTCTATATAATACACTCATTGCACCACATCTGACATATTGTGTGGAAGTCTGGGGGAATACATACAAAACAAATTTACAGCCATTATACCTCTTACAAAAACAATCCATCCGAATATTACATAAAGTGGGATACTGGGAACACACAAACCAGTTATTTATTAAATCAAATATACTGAAATTCTGGGACCTGGTAACATTTAAAACTACACAATTCATGTTTAAGGTCAGACATCAAAAACTTCCACACAGTATACAGGAAATGTTTGCTGACAGAGAGGGTGGTTATTATCTAAGAGGTGAAGGATATTTTAAAAAACAACATATTAGAACAACCAGGAAGAGTTTTTTGTTTATCTGTGTGTGGAGTAAATGTCTGGAATGGATTGAATGATGAGTTAAAACAAATTACAAATGTAAACCAATTTAAAAAGTTGATTAAAGCAGAGCTCATTTCAAAATATGCTGTATAAGATGTTTAATATCCAATAGGCTATAATGTAATTGATGATATAAATAGTACTTAAAATAATTTTGTATAGTTATACATGATGAAAAAATGGAAAAATTTTTCTTTTTGATGTTATGACAGTTCATTGTAAATACATTGACAAGTAGGAAAGGGGCAGGACATTATAAGATGTATCTTCTACCTGCTCCTTTTCGAACAGAAAATTTTGCATGTCACATGGGCATAATAATTTGTTTCATATTTTATTTCTTAAGTTTGTTTCATTCCATTTTATTTTATTTTATTTTTGATTGTTTTAAAGTCTGTTCGAAATAAATAAAAAAAAAAAAATAAATAAATAAAAAATAAAAACAAATCTTCAGTTTTTGCGTCATGTGGGTCCTCTTTCTGCAACCTTTTAATCATTTCTCAGGTAAAAGAGATTGTCTGATGAGCCTCTTCGATTTTGGGGGGATATTTCTAATAAAAAACGTTTTTACCTTGAAATTCTATACTTGCATATAACTGTTAAATAATTTGAATTTCTTTATTTACCTGCCTGGTGAGCCATGTGTCTGAGGACTCTTCATGTCTCTGAGGAAGAAAAAGCAGCTTTTATTGGCATACATGCAAGATTTAAATAAAGAAAGTACATTTTTACAAGCAAAAATAATATAATAATAAAATACAATGTGAAAGTAAAGAAAAAAAGCATAATACATAAATAAAATCCAATTTATTCTCATGTATTGTTTGAATCATGCTTGACTGTATTAAAATTACACTGATATAATTTAATGTTTTTACATATATATTTTTTCAGAAGATGCATAAAATTAGCTAGAAATATGAGGATAATACAAAAAAGTTACGGTAAAAAGCACATATTTTTAAAAGTATTTGCATTTTTCAGAAATATACGTGTTAGGGTACACAAACAAGAAAATACAGGATGATTAGCACATTAAATGTAAATGAAATTATTACAGCTTTCATTTTGTAAGTTTTATTGTGCTAACTTTTATTTTTGTATTTTCTTTATTTACTTAATATGATTTTTAAAACTAACAAAAAAAACCTGTTAGGTTTAGAACTCAAAACTCAGTTAAAGAGCTTTGCAACACATTTTTATAAAACTACAAGGACATGCGTTCACCAAAGCCAGTCCTCAATAAACAAACTTTAAGCATCATCAAAAAGAGATGTGTCCTTTATTTAGAAAAAAACCCTGACATGATAAATCCTCCAAGGCTAATAAAAGCACTCGAAACGTTTTCTGCTTTTGTTCAGATATTCATGCTAACATCCCTGAAATCTTTGGCATAAAGGGAAAAAAAAACAACTAGACCAATTAGCATTTCCTGTGAAAGCGCCGTGTGAATACTGACTACAGAATCATTTGAAGTCAATTGCAGAAATGTAAGAGATGGGAAAAACGCCTAAAAAAACAGTTTGAAAGAAGTGAAAACTTTCAGTCGATTCAAAATTCCCATGTAAAGTCTTAGAAATCAGTGCAGAACACAGCCTTAAAAGCTAAACTGTAAGGTCACAGCAAGTTTAGCTAAACTTAAAGCTAAAGCTAAAGCTAGCTCGTTTTAGCTTTTGTGCTAAAGCTGGCAAAAAGAGTTCCAAAAAGAAATGTTCACATTTTCAAAAACATGAAAAGAAACGCTCAGACCTGGTGACAGACTCCAGTTGTTGCTTCACAGACCGTCAGAAGGGAGGCGTTCTGGGGACGGTTGACCCACCGCACAGCAAGGCGTGTGTGGTTTATCCACTTCACCATGGTAATGTAGAACTCTCTGATAATCAGATAGAACAATAAGACAAAATGATTGGATGTTTTGATGCTCCCAACACTGTACAGATGTTTATTTGTCTTCACCTGAGTCTGAGCTGATCTGGGGGATGGAGCTCCTGAGTGTTCGTAATGCCAAACAGGTTGACAACAAACAGCTTGACAGTTGGGTTCCTCTGACCGGCCTGAAGTAGAAAGCATAAAAACAGATTAGGTATATAAGGAAGAAAAAAAATGAATGGTGCAAATGTCTTGTGTCTTTCCTTATTTCTTCCCATTTTCGTTCCAAGCAGTCTGACTTTGACTAGTCCCGTGTATGTACTAGTCAAAGTCAGACTAGTATAGTATTGTTGTCAATTGTAAAAATTTGTAATGATGTGCTGCAAACGACGTGTTGGAAAGAGTGTTGGAAATTTCAAGTTTTCAAATTGCGAAGACAAATTTCTTCCCCTAACTGTGTATAATAATTTTGTTTGATAAACACAGCATTTTTATGACGACAGAAGGTGCCGCCGTTGAGGACAAATAGTGCCATTTCATAGCACTACTGGTGCCCAGAAAATACATAATGCCTCCCATCAAAACTCTTATTTTTCATCACAAATTTATCAAGAAACAAGAAAACATCATTTAATTTGAAAATTCCACAAAAAAATTAGCATGTTTTTTTTTTTTCCCAAAAACAGCTCGTGCACTCATCAGTTGCCTGAGATTTTACGAACCCTTACCATTGGATAGGGGTACTGGATTCCTCGGGGGTAAGTGCTGCCAGTGAACTGTGGCAGAGCCATGTTAGGCACCAGGGTGTTGTCGATCCTCAGGAAGGCCAGCCGCTCTCCGTCAGGCGACCACCAGTGAGCCAGGTGTGAGTGGAGTATCTCCTCTGACAGAACAAAACTCATTTAAAATCCCCCTTGTTCTTTAATTGTCTGGTTAATTATGTAAGCTGCCCCTGCAAAGAGTCTCAAGATTAGTCGAGAATAACAACCAACTGATTATACGTTGCTAAGACAAACAAAAGCTGAATCACCAAATGTCCTTCATCTGCCAGGTTTTTTTTGTGCTGCTGCTTGTCCAAATCTTTCCCAGACACTTCAAGGATTGCAGAGGCTTGCTTGTTTTCCATAACTAATCTCTTTAGTTTGTCTCATCTGCTCTCCTGCAGTCTGAACACCATAAACAAAGCTTTGGAAAACCTGATTTTTCACACTAAACTGTATCCACCAATTGTGACTGCAACAAATTTCCCTCTTAAAGAGTCAGTATTACGTAAAATAGATTGTTTTTTTCTTCAGCTTTACATTATGTTATGTTATTTACTCATCAAAACATATCTGAAATGTTGCCGTGATTTTTATTTATTAATTTTTTTCATGAATGTTTGAGAAATACTTTAATCTCCCATGGCAACCACTCAGTTGTGCAAAACGTCTGGGTGGCGCTAGCTCCGCCTTTGAGGACGAAACTCCTCCTTTGAGCTGCATTGTCTAAGGTTCTGAGCTTTTGCCTCACTGACTCTCCAACTCGGCTCCTTCAGACTAGCCAGGAGGAATTAGCAAACACCAGTTAGAGCTGGGCATCTGATGAGCTCATTATGCAAACTACTTTTACGTGAAACACCGATAAAGACGTCGTTAAAGGGTAAATAGAGGACCAAAAGAGCGGGAGTTTTTAAAGAGACAGAGGCCCAATTTGAAGGCGTTAAATTACAAAGTCAAATAATATTTTATATAAGTAGCATTTTTTTCATGAAGTTAACATAGTTACTTGATTGTGCTATAAAATGTCATTATGTGGATGGACAGTGTATAATATTGCCCCTTTAAACATCTGAGGGAAGGACAAGTGTGGTGATTTCTCCAAGGATTAATCTGCATCAAACAGCCATCAAAGCCACAGTTTGCTTTGAAAGCCCAAACATCCAGAGAACTGGTCTGAATAAACCCACCTTCATACAGCCAGTCAGCTATCCCGTTGAAGATGGCGCCCTCCATCCCAGAGGAGGTGATTCTCAGAGAGCTGCTCTTCACATCCGACTGATAGTAGATGTTGTTCTCAAATATGTAGATCTGAGGAGGAAGAGTGGACTTTATCTTTATTGCTTCAAGAAGGTGTTTGTCCACTTTGGTAGGATTTTTATGGACCACTAATGCAGCTGGTTTGGATCATTGATGGAACAATAAAAACTGTACTCATCAGATTGTCTGGCAGATTTGCCAATGCCCCTGAACAACATCTCAACTCTCCACAAAAGCAGATCCCTCAGAAAAGCCCTGGCAATTTTTGCCTTTAGGTCAAAGCGGGTCCCTTTTCAGAATGCTAATTATGTAAATTTAAGATGACTAAAACCTCCAGTTTGGATTACAACCATTATTTGCAACAAGTTCTGATTCCTTGACAGTGGTTGCACTCTAAAACATCCCAAAGAAGAGAAAAGAAACTTCAGTTGAGAAGACAGAGCAGTACTTAATAGCAATGGAACATGAATATCAACATTTTTATCAGTTACACTTTAAATATATATATAATTTTAATCCTGATAACCTATAGCAGCAGGAAATTCAATAAGAGATGAGAAGAAAATGGTTTGGATTGTAAATGTTTACAATTCGATTCTTTTACAGCAGTTAAGGAACATAATTATGCATTCTCTGAAAATCATAAAACTCCTTTAATTTCAAAGTTGTTTTGTAGTAATAAAAACATCAGATTCCTGAACAACAGTAACCATCTAAATCTTAAGTAAATTCATCATTAAAAACTGTAACAATGTATATAAGAACAGAATGGACTATAAAGAAGTGACTTACAGCTAAAAACTACAAAATATCTCATTTTTGACCACAAGTCTATAATACTGGCAGTTTCTTCAAATCGAGAGGTTATTTTAAGAAAGATTTCATTTCTATTTTAAATGTTAACACAACAGGACCCCATCAAATAGCAATATTTAAAAAACACTCAGAAGTGTGTTGCTGTATTTTCATGATAAAAATCTAGTCCTTTATTCAAGCGTCGGAAAGTAACAGCTGTATAACAGTTTGAGACCATACAATGTAGCTTTGACTTATTCCCTTTCTATTACAAATACTGGCTCTTGCACATTTCCACTGGCTGTGGAGGGATTTTAGTAAAACTTTAGAATGTAACCGCTGCTAATCAGTCCAAGTTTCTATATAAGGGGATGTTATGGCGCTTTGTGCTCTTAGTAATATCTGCAAGCCCTAAAACAGTTTATTTTGCTGTTTACAAAATGTGATAGTTTCAGTTTAAACCTTATATAAATTGTGTTGACTTGATCGTAAAGTAGTATATTGAAATAAGTTTAAAAGTAAGATTTCTTATACCCCACAAAAACTATAAGAAAACAACATTTTTTTCTGCCCACCTAATTCCTCTCAATAAGCTGGTAAGCAGGACAAAATGTAGACATGAACACAAACTCAGACAGAGAAGGTAAACATGCAATATATTGTTCATATACGTCGAAGCGGCTCTCTCTGAAGACACAACGAATTTATATCAATAACTCAAGCGAGGGAAGAGGGAAAACGAGAGAAATGTCTTACCAGCTGCCGTCCCTGCCTTCCCCAGGCTGCATGCTGGAGAACAGAGTTTTGAACCTCAGGTGGGTTCAGCTCCCATACCTCCCTGATGAAACACGACAACATCAACAACCGCCATCTGTTTCCGCACGCAAGCAGCGACAGAGGAGCTAAAGCCGTTCCTTACCTCGTGTTGATGTTGTACACAATGTACGATGCCGTGTACGAGTGTCTGTACACCTGCAATGACAGCGGAGACAATCACCAAAAGCAAACACTGATAAAGTGTCGAGGCTTTTTGATATTAGCCGCTCTGAGTAAATAAAATGGCAAAAGCTAATGACCCTGAGACGTCCAGGGAAGTAATAAAGTGTATGACACAGTGAAAACGCCGCATTCAAATCTTATATTTTAAACTGAATCCACTGAAAGTAAAATCTTTTAGTCCTACCAATACTGTACATTATGTAAATTAATTGGTTTGTTTGCTTATTTGGCATACAGATATAATTTTATGCCTATTTAAAAAATATTGTTGAGCAAATCTTTGAATAGAAATGTAAGTAAATGTGTGAACTGTGACAGTTTGTCCTAACATCATCTTTTAAAAACAAGAACAAAGAAAAAACTAAACAGAGATCTATAATAAACTACTAAGTGTTTTTCATGAACATTTATAGAGATTAAGAAGCCTCCATGTCATATTACATTTATACTGCAGGTAAAATGGAAGTTAACTTATCAGAACTTCATAGAAACTTTAGCTAACTGAAAAAAGTCACAGTGCGTATATTTTAAAAGTCCTAAAACTACATTTTTTTTCCAAATGGGACAGTTGGCACCAATTGTCCCTCTGATAATTGCAACAAAAACAATCTTAACATTTTTTAGGTTGGCACATAGATGTAGCTACATAGATGTAGCAGAGTTTATGGTTGAATTGTTCACCAATCTTTAGCGTGAGACAAAAGAGAAAATCCACAACCAAAGAAATGTTAAAACATTACTATGACATTGCTAGCTTTATGAGTTTCTTGATTGAAGTATTCAACTATAAAGCTGAATAATTTTTTTTTTCAAACTCTTGCATTCATGCTTGGCTAAAACGCTGGACCGTGGAATCACAAGCACCACCAGTCAAAGTTTTAAAATCGGGTAACATTTCTCCAATCTAGAAGAAATTTCCTGACCCTGAAAGCCGTTGCTTCTGCACAGAAATGCTCAAAAGCCTCCTTTCCATAACGCCTCAACACGCTGAGCACCTAGTTAGTGACATGCACTGATACAGTAGGCAGGTCAGATGATTTAGTTTCCTCCGGTGTACTCTGGCTATAAAGTTGAAAACGTGTTTGTGTCTGCACCAAATGTCAAAATGACAGATGCCTTTCAGCTGTTTTCAGTCATACTTTTAAAATACCGGTCAAACACGGAAAATATTCGGGGAATTGGGGAGTTGTCCAACAATATAGTACCCACCATGGCCAGAGGCATTACTTCTTGAAAGCCCGTCTTTTTGGCTGAATAAAAATAATTCTGCAAAGAGTGGGCCAACATTCCAACATAGTGATGTAAAAGAGGAAAAAGCAGATCTTACTGCCAGAGCCTGCACAAGCGTTAATAACATTTATGATTAGGGCCACAGTCGGTTCGGATAGTTGGAAATCGTCATTTAGAAAAGAGCATTTTGCATTTCAGAAGGAACTGAAAGCTTCAGTAAGAGGTGATTGTCTGTTGCTAGAGCAACAAATGAAAGTGGAATTGAATTAATTAAGGTGAATTTTAAGGTGCACTCTTCCTTTCAAATGAGAGGCTGACAAGCTAAGAAATTATATTGGCAAAGCAATCACTGGAGAGCATAATATAGAACACACACCCTTTGCTCTATCAGCTGCAGCCATATTTCCAGATAATTGATGGAAAACCTTCACTGTGGGGAGAAAGGAAAGCCCTCCTGCAGGTTGACTGATGGCACAAATATTACTGGGAACCCGGTGTTTAAACCCCCCCCCCCGAAATTATGCAAAACAAATCAGCTCGGTGCAGGTGGTACAATTTGTTCTCAGAGGGAACTGCAAGAACTCATGAGAGGAGCAACGGATTTATTCAGCCCTCAAAAATCCAAATGATCAGAGCAACCCTTCGCCAAAGCAGAAAAATCACTTGTCAGAGAAACGAAGCCAGTAAAGATGAATACAGACATCACAGGCAGGTGGTGTGTGTGTGTGCTCTTGTTTTTATCACGTCATTGGGACCTCAATCTGTTTACACAGTCACGTCATGGGGACCATCTTTTAGGTCCCCATGACGTGACTGTGTAAACAGATTGAGGTTTTAAAAAAAGACAAAATGGGGTTCATTGTTTAAAATTATTAATAACTGAGTATGAAACAGAGTGCATAAAAGAAACGTGTAAGCATTTGTGCAAATATTTAGTTGACTAATATCCAACACTACAGTTTTGGAACAGTTTTAAGACAGCTCTATATATTTGTTTATCTTTTTTTTTAACTACAGTTATTTTGTAATAAAAAATAGGCAAGTGTTTTAGTCTAGATCTGCATTGTTGTTGAAGCTGTTGAAAAAACTAACAGCAATAGAATTTTACAGCTAATTGGCCCAAGTGGACTGTTCACAAATGGAAAATCTTTCAGTTTTATTGATAATTAAATTGTCAAAATGTACAATATATTTCTTCAACTTCACAATTAAAATTCCTTTGTGTTTACGTCCAAATAAATTGCACATAGCATATATTTAAGCTTGTGGTCATGAAATAAAAAAGTAAAAAGGTCCAAGGGGTGTACGCTGTTTCTGACAGTGACTTTTTAGCAATCACCTCTCCTAGATTAATATGTAGTAAATGTCAGTCAGTTGTATCAGGTGTGCATTGTACTAAATGTCTTTCACCAGTTCCTGATGTTTAGAAGATAAAAAGTAGCTGTGGAGATACATTTTTTGAAACCTCTATTAGAACCTAACAAAGTGTCAGTGACTGTTTGCCATAAACAACTAGCATTTGGAAAAGACAAACCTCCTCCCCGGAGCAGAAACTTCGTGAATGCAGACAATATCTACATGCATTTAATTTTGAGCCAAAAAAATATTAGGACATCAAAATGTTGATACGAAAACATACTATATACTGAGGTTGAACAGGTTAACAGGTAAGGTTAATCAATACCTGCTAGAACACTCCTGCTGTCCTGCAACAAGCTACATTATTACATTTGCTCTATCACTAGTTTTTATTAAAAAAAAGAAAAGAAATCAAGCAGGGACACTTACTAGCAAAGCACAAACGTGGCCAAATTTGCATCGGTTTTGAATCTTTTCAAAATACATAGCTCAACACAACCTCAAAAATGCCTCTTTGATGTTTACCCTCATTTCTGATGAACCTCAGCAGAGGTGAATTTTTACAAATGGGAATACAACTAAGGGGAGGTGGCAATGGAGCTGGATTTCCCCCCCCAATTATTATTTGTGTATATTCCAAATATGTGTGAAAAACATTGTCCGCTCCTGAAGCTCTCCTGGCATGCTGCCATCTTCTCTGGTGGTGCTATGTGACTCCTCTATTTTTTTGCCTTTTCTGTCTCCAAAACTTTATTTAATGAAATATGCGGGGCCCATATCGCCATAACTTTTGATAGGAACAAGCTACAGCAATGGGACTTACATTTCTGTCATTGTTTCAAAGACTAGATGTCAATTGGCCTATACCGTATTTTTATCTAGTGTGGACTGGCAATGCAGTGCACTGAGTAATCCAGTGTGCACGGCATTGTGTATTGCATAGCTCAGTGCACGGCACACTGGATTTTGCAGTGCACTGCATTGACGGTGCACACTGGATACTACACTTGATTTTGCCGTGCGCTGTGCACTGTGCTGTCGGTGCACATTGCATTGGGTTATGCGGTGCGTGGTGCATTGTCCAGTGAATCTGATGTTGTTTTAGAAACTTAATGAGTCCTCTTGAAGCATTGTCCAGACAGGCTGATGACCCTACTTTTGAAATTGAGTTATTTGAAGCTATGTATAGGGTAATACAGCCATAAATATTGTACAATATTTTTTTATGAGCCTATAGAACCACTAGAAAGTGTGGTCCCCACAAATGATAAAAAGATTGGTCCCCACTCCCCATGGAAACCAGTCTGTGTGTGTGTGTGTGTGTGTGTGTGTGTATGCATATGAGTAATGGCAGCACTGGGTATTTCACGGGAGCACAACGGAAATCTGGCAGGATATAAAACAAAAGGTGAGAAGAATGGCTGACACCCAGGATGTAATTATAATGATAAAAAAAAACTAAACACCAGCTGTTATGCATGGAACCTTTTATTTATAGAAATCAGCTTTAATTTGAAGCTCACCTGTTTGACATCGTATGCGAAGAGTGCATACTTCAGATCTGGAGAGAGTGAATATTTTGCCACCTTGAAAGACACCTAGAGGTAAAGAGGCGATCATTAAAATGGGTTTAAATGGGATGAATTATGTCAGACATAAGAAAAGATTTCACTACAGTGAAACGCTCAAAACTATTCATCAAACTTCAAAGACTTGGAGCTCATCATTAAAGATGAATTGTCTAAATAGTAGTGAAAACAGGCAAAAAAATAAGAATCACAAAAGTTATACAATGGGGTTGACTATTGGAAAAGGTAGAAATATTAGCTATTAGACATGCCATTCTTTTAATAAAATCTAAATAAAATCATGCCCAATTTTCAAAATTGAAAATTTACACCCTTTTCTTATGTTTGGAGAGATGTCCATCTAATTTCCTGACAGGAATAAAAAAGGAAAATAAGATGGTAGACGAGGCTGGAAGAGTTGAACAAAGGCAGGTAGGATGAAGGATGAAAGGACTTTGGGGAACAAAAGGAGCCAACCAAATAGAGGCACAAAGAGGAGAGAAAATGAGGGTGGAAGTAAAGTACAGACATGGAAAAGACGGGAAGAACAGGCAGAAGAGAACACATAAGCAAGAAAAAACAGGGAAGGAATGGTAGATGGGAAACAAGGGGAAATGATGGAAGGAAAACACTAGGAAAGAGAGAAGTATTGGCAGAAGGAAGGGAAGAAAGATGTTATTTGATAAAGGGATTGAGAGTAAAGTCTACAAATACTACATTATCTCATTTTCATATACTTTTAGCTGGAAAACACTGAAATCAAACTCCAGATTTTTTTCTTTAAAATTTTTTAAAAACTTTTCTTTTTGGGGCAGGGGGAAAGTTTGTGTTCAGAACGAGAACCAAACATGGAAAAGCAGCATCCAGCTTCTATGCACCACAAATCTGGAACAAACTTCTCCCGGAAAACTGCAAAGCAGCCGAAACACTGATTTCCTTTAAAACGAGGCTAAAAACCTGTTTACTTGCTTTTGAATCATAATAAACGGAATATTGTCCGCCATTTTTGATGTGTATTGATCATTTTTAACAATGGCACTCAATACCATCGTACCGATAACAATGGTATTGATGTACTGTCGATTGTGTTTCTTTTTTTGGTCATCAACAATGTTTTTGTTGTTTCATAAACAATACACAGCGTTATATGCCAGTGATGACAAATAGATCTGTACCTAATGACAAGATACATATTTATAATGTGTGCAGAGAGATCCTGATGTGTTTCTGAGGTTTTGTTCTTATTTTACATAAATCAAGTGGGAAGAGTTCAGACACATTTCCATCTGTTGCGTCAGTTTCGGAAACAAAACGTCTTCTTTTCTCTAAAAGTCCCACAGTTTTGAGGAAACGGGAGCAACCTGCAACACTGGCTCGAACGCTAACCTCCAGTCTGGAAAGGCTTTAAAGCTTTCCAGTGATTCTCAGTGAAACGTGGGTGAGACGATGACAAAAAATGGAGCGATTTGTTTCACCGCACAAGGATTATGGAACAGCAACAGGATTAACACGATGCCAGCAGAAAACGGCTAAATTTAACAGGAAACGTCAATTATTCACTGAGCTGCAACTCAGGATGTGAATGTATATTCCTGAAGGTAACGCAGCTGCAACTATTGTGGAATATCTGGCAAAGTTTGAGTTGAGATGGTCGGATTGTTAAAAGTTTTCTTGGTTTCATTCTCATAAATATGCTAAATAAATATCATTTTAAAGAAATACTATTAGTTGAACTGATAATATACATAAATCAATATCTTCCATCCTCCATTTGTGTTTTTTGCCAGTCTATTACTGCAAGATTTAATGCAATTTCTCATTTCCTAATACAGTGAAACTGTTACAAAACTGCTTCAGCCTGCATGGAATCAACTTTTCGGTAGTTAAAACGCAAAATGTTACTGATCCCAGTTGAAGTTTATGCACGACAGCATAAACTTCAACATAAAGAGCATTTTTTTTAGTCGTGAAAATGTGAAGAAAAGAGTAATAAGAGCGGTAAGAATAGCTTACAAACGTGGTGTTCTTCAAGATGACCTCTGTCTCGTTCAGGGCAAAGTTGAACCTGATGACATCACCGTCTCTGTTTCTGTACACCACCTCTGAATCTGAGAGCAAAAGCAAAAAAAATATATCAGTAAAAAAATACAAAAGGAACATTTAAATCCAAATAAAACATAGCATAACTTTGTGCTTTAAAACGTCACCTAGACTCATAGACGCTATAGACAGAAGTGATATACTTCAAATTGTTGTACCGAACAACCCTTCTCAGATTGCAACAATTGCTTCTTCCCTTTACATGTAATTGCTAAGGTTTTCCCATTTTGGCATTGTTAATACTCATCTGTAACTTTTCCATTATTTACATCCTAAGTTCTCCCTGAGGCGCACTGCTGTTAGTTTTCCTCTTAAAAAAGGTTTGTTGTGTATTAATGCATGTTTTTGACTTTTCTTATCTAATTTTTAACATTCTCAGGTGCATATACCTTTTTGTCCTGGCATTGCTTTGAGAACATTTTGGTTCCAATATAGGTTTTGTTTTTTTGTGTGTGTTTTTTCACAATTCATTTTTTTCTAGATCCTTAAACGTTTTGTTGCGTCTGACAAAGGTAACCAATGAATGCTTCCAAAAAATTACATCAAAAGTGCAAAAATACTCACCTTAATTTCATGAACAATTTGCAACAGTACGGTACTAATTTAATAATAATAAAAATCAACGAGAATAATTAAAAACCCATTATGAAAATCAGCACCCACCACATAATAGGAGTTATTCACTACAAAGAGTCCACCACTCTGGTTTCACATTGAAGTGTTGAGTCAGAGCTTTTTATTTTTTTTTTACCTTCTGCTTGGACTGGCCTCTCTATCCATTATAGGTTCAAATATCAACACACACAATGTCCTGGATCTGTCTCATTACGGTCCGGTCCTGGCTGCAGCCAGCAGTGAGAGGCTAATGATATGCAGGGAATAAAGAACGGCTGCTTCATACAGCTGCATAGGTCATGTACATGTCTTTTTAAGAGAGAAACAAACAGCAGATGTGTTTTTTTAAATCGGTCTGTTTAATTTACACAAGAGCTGAAAGTGCAAAGTCTCTGAGTTTTTCATAACAGTTCCATTGAATCCCGGTAATGTATATCTTCATAAAGTCAGTTTAGGTCAATAAAAGGTCTTTACAATTTAAAAAACAAAATTTCTAAATATGCCCACATTATCGCCTGTGTATTTAAATACACAGGGACATTTTAAAAACTGGTTTTTAAGCTAGCTTTGCATCATTTTTACAAACGTCTTTTGGTGCCCGAAATCCCAACCTGCATTCTTCCCCTCATATTTCACGCTGAACCGTTTAATACACACTGAAACGGGGATTAGTTTTAAATTCCCAGAGTCATTTTCTGTCATTCTAATCCAGAAGCAGCCGCAGCAAGGCCTTTCTTCGCCTTGCCTCCTTTTGGAATCTCGGATCTCATTTCGGAATGAATTTGTAGCTGATTGCAGCTGAGAGAAATCACTCTCCTGCCGCGCGACGGGTTCAGGCTGGGCGTGTGCACCAAGGCAGTTGGAAAAAGAAATCCAAATGTGGATCCACATTTCTCAGTAAGCTGACTGGCGGCGAGGGTTATGTGAAGGACGCCTCAAATTTAAATGCGCAGGGAAATTAAAGTGTTTTTAGGCTAGCTTTGCATCGTTTTTACAAAATCCTAAGTGGTGCATTTTCTCTTGTAAATCAAGCAAGCGTTGTGTTTGCATTCAATTTCGTTGCCCCATTGATGAGCCTACTAAGTTGTGTTGACAGGTCCATTATCCTTGGTAATTGAGCTTTTTCAGCAGATCCTGTTTCGGCTCCAAACTGGAACAGGAATTGCGCTGTCCTTAATTTGTTCGTACTATAAGGTGTTTTGTCCCTTACAGACATCTTCTGCTAATACTTGTCATACCAAAATTAGTCAGATTATCAAAAACAATAATAGTATCAGAGAGGTTCCCTGGCATAATCGCCTGTTTGTGATCTTGCAATAATATCTCAGACTTAAAAGTGAAGGATGTTTATTTTATTTTATTATTTTTATAAACAATGGTTATTTTTACATATTTGTGACAACTGTCCCCATGTTGTGACAGTATAACATGAAATAATAAAAAAAAACAATCTAAATCGTCCGCCGCCTCATTGTGGTCCTACAGCCATATGCAGAAATGCACTGCTTGGTCAGAAGCAACCATTCAGAGAAAGGACGAGGGTGCTGTCAATCATGCTTGTGTAAGCTCTGGTCAAACTAATGGTGGAGAAAAAAGATACCATTACAGGAAAACTGTTTATCCATCACCATCGGTGGCCGCGCTAACTAGCTAACATGAAGCTTTTGCGACATTTTGTATGACGAGAGGGAGTCATTTCTGTAGTACAACATAATTATTACATTTTTGTGCAGACATCAGGTTTATTGTATTGCAAGAAGCTTTGAGTGTGAAAATAACTATTTTCACAGTTTTTTTTTTTTGTTTTGGAAAGGTTAGCTTTTAGCGTATTATCAGCAGGTGGAGCTGCGGAACCTAACAGCAGACTGATATGAAGGAAAGTCGGTTATTTACCAGTAATATTTAGATTTTCTTACCCTTTCAGCCTTTCAGTAACATGAACAATAGTGTATCAGTGAAATATCCCACAATCCTCTGCTGCATCATGGTCAGCCTCTGACACTCCTCAAAACAAAACACAACACGTTGCCTATTGTTGGCTTTTCATATTAGCAATGGTTACCCACTGAGAACTAGCCTCAAAATATTTGCATAAAGTTGTGTAAAATTGATAATAGTATTGCACCTGAAAGAACAATTTTCTGCATCATTAAATAGTTTAAAGTGAGATGTTCAGCTAGAGTGATGGTTTCAGACTCAGTAAACAATTTATGTGTTTCCTGATGTTTTTTCTAGTGGATTTACAGTTTACTGGTTCTCGTCCGGCATAAGCGTTTGGATTTTTCCACCTTGTTCTCGGCTAAATCCCATGTAATCTATTCAAAACAAACAATGTAAACTTCATGAATAAATCACTCATACACAATTCAGGGGTTAGTCTGAACACACTCATCACACAGCGATTATACCGTTCCCGTGGAAACATCAGATCACCGTAGCATCCATAATGCTGATAAGCAGGGAAACAAAACGTTTGTTTTCAACTCTGCTTTAGTTTGATCTGCCTAATAGGTGTTGAATCAGATTCCGGTGCGAACCGAGAAGAGGGTTTTTCATTCTAACCTTCACAATAAGCTGTATTTGTTCGGTCGTTTCCAAATTGTTCTGTTTTGAACTTTACCACCGAGCCAGTAGAGTCTGTGATGAAGCTGCTGCGTTTTCGGGTTGAATTTCCTCCAATATCAACTCCTGGGAAGACTGGCGGCTGCTTCCCGCTTGTGAATAATCCTTCTCTCTGTTGATTTTTAGAACTTTAAAAACCTTCCCTGGTTGTTCAGCTATAACAGTTGCTTATCTATGGTCATTTCTTTTGTGTGTCCACTCTGTAATCATGTTACCAAACTGCCGAAACTCCCACTCTCACAGGAGTGATGACACTGTTTTCATAAGCAGCACCTTTCTTCCCCTTTTTCCACTTTAATCCTATATAAAACCAGGTATGTTAAGTTTCTACAAACACTATTGTTTGTAGAAACAAATTTCTCATTAGAATAATATGGAGGAGGGCATCAATAATCCCAACTGTGACCAAGAGCGAGGCCAGTCTTGTTAAAAGTATCAATTCAGCAAATAAACACAGAACTTCCTGCAAATCTTCACAATAAGAGTCTTACATGTAAATAAACTGTGGACCAAACATATTTTAAAGCTAATAAAGTTGTTGTGGGTTCAGACTGCAGACTGTCCATCACATCATTGGATGAAATTAATAAAGGACGGTTGTTAAATCCAATAATATATTTCATAACTATCCCTTCTTAATAATTAATATGAGTAAAAATGCTACACAATATTAACACTACTTGTAATATGATGTTGATGACAACATTTATGTGTTGTATTGCCTCAGAAGATTTGCTGCAAACCAAATCTTAGTTTTGCTCTTGTTCCCAGGCAGCACTGATGTGAAACATTAATTCTGATAATATTCAACTCTTTAAAATGTTTTCTTTTTTTTAAATTAAGACTGAACTCCGCAAGCTTCAATCTCCCAGCGTGGCTCTCTTTCTATGATTACGTTTTCAAAGCCCGGCTTGGACGCTTCCACGCTGGAGATGCTTTGCGCTTGGTTTCCTGGAATTTATGAACAGCCATTTGAAGAAACGTAAGAAATCATTTCATACGCGTCCCCTGTTCTGTTAAATGTCTGCGCGGCCACCGCCGAGACCCAACTCCTATGGCGAAAATAAGTCTGAGGATGTCAAGAAATGCAATTTCCATCGGCGGCCTGCTCGGAATTAGAGCTGCAGTGAAGTCGGAGTCGGAGCCGCGTCGTCTGCACCGCCTCTCGGTTTTCATCACACCTGATGGAAACTACTTTTACAGCACACAGTGCGTCAGGCTGCAATCCCCCCCATTTCATCATCAATCTCAATAAAGCAGCTAATGGGACAGCTGACCCTCTGGGGCTGAAAACAAATCATCACAGCGGTGCAAACGGGCTTCCTGCGGTTTGGACGAAGACGAGCTCAAAAAAAAAAGAATTCATTCATGTTAATGTTTTTTCTGATGAAATAAGAAAGCATGTCTGAAGTCTAGGGAAAAAAAGGACTTTTGTGTCATGATTGGTGACATGGTGATGTAGTTTTCTTACTTAAACAAGTGAGCTGCTTGATGGACTGGTCCGCATGCAAACCGCTAAATGTTTTGCCTTAAAAGAAGCTAGATGTTTGGATTCTGCATAGACATTATCATTGTGATTACAGAAGTCAAATTTTACGTCTGCATGTAGCCAGATGGCCATGTTGTAGTTTTTCTGCTTTATTGTCAGAAAGGGCATTAAGTTTGGAGTTTTGATAGAAAAGTTTCCCTATGAAACCAAATTTTTAGTTGTGGAAAGCTTGGGCAAATTTTTCTACGACACTTTTTCCTTCCACTTAACTTTCCACCAGTATGTTTGGGAACAGACTGTCGACAAGAGTCTTTTCATTATTATTACTATTGTAACATAAATATATTTATATAAATTAGATTTTTTTTAGTCACATTTTCTACCAGTTTTTGCTTCCACTTAACTTTCCATCAATATGCTTGGAAACCGCACGCCGTGAACAGGAAGCTGTTTTTAATCAATGATTCTTGAAACTACAACGTCTCTGCAATATAACATTTCTGGATGAAGCGTTCTCTTTTTATTTGTCTGATGCAATATTTCGTATTTTGGTTTTATCTGTCAAGATGTCAACATAATGAGCTAAATCTTAAATGTACGCATGATGTATAAAAGAAAAAGGGACGCAGTGATTTTCTATTAATTGTCAACACTACCATAGCTCGATAACAAGGTCCAAAGGTAACAAGTCAGGAAATATTTTTAAGGAAGTAGGCCAGTTATGCTAGCTTGACTTTGACATCTTAACATGTAGATGTGCTGTGGAATTCAGTGTGTTTTGGCAACGGAACTGTGCGTAGCGTAACTGATGCAGAGCGATGAGAAAACGATGAATGCGAGTGTTTTTAAGTTGTTCAACTGGTTTTATGTGTTATTTTGCCTTTGTTGTGGCGCACTGTACCAAATTAATAATACCTACATCTCCAGTTCTGCTGCGGCAGTTTATTTTATTTTAGTATTTTTTATTCAGGGGCGCTGCAAGTTTAAAAAGAGTAGTCTTCTTGCCCTTCAGCACTGTGTGCATGCGTGAAATTTCTGGATGTAAACGACATGAAGCGCGTCTATTTGAGCTTTTTAAGGTTGTTTAATTCCAATGAACACAAAACTAGACTCAGTTGAACAGTGTGTAAGTGAATTAACTTACATTTTTTTAGGCTGAATAAGATTCCATATAAGTAGACCTGTCCAGCTTGTTTTGTAAAGTGCCTTTACATGAGTTATTTTCTTTACAACTTGGTACTGTATTAATATAAATTCAATTGAACAAAGTAAAGTAAATGTGCCACATGAAACCACAATTTAAAATACAAATAGAGGGACAATTGTAAATCAACAACAAAGTTGGCAACAGAGAAAATGTTGAAAAACAGCAGTGAGAGCTTCAGAAACCCCATAATGAGCAGAGAGATGATGAAAATCTAACATCCTAGGCTGCAACTGGTTGAGTTCGGTCAGTCGTGACATTAAAATGTAGATCCACGGGAAATTAGCCCTTATAAATATATTTACCAACACACCAGAGTGTGTCAGAGGCTCAACCATCCAATAACAAGAAGCCACAGGCTACTGAACTAGTCATTAGTATTATCTCCCTGTGAAAGGGAAGGACTCAGCAGGCGCTGGATCTTTTGTTTCCCTTTCAGAGCAACAAGGTAATCTTTCCCCACTGTCCTGTGCTTCCCACCTTCCCCTCACCTTCTGTCACCTTAGCCAGTCTCCACAGAGGTGCTACGGATATATTTAGCCATCAACACGTCTGAACTCGCCACAAAGACAATAATTTAACTGTCAAGTTGTCAAAGAAAAAAAAAAATCCTGCTGCCATTTTTTAAATTGTCCTCTTTCTCCAATAGGTTATTGTCCGTCTCGCCTTTTCTTAAACGAGAATTCTTTTTTTTTTTTTAGACATTAACACAATTTCTCAGTGCTGTAGGGGAGCCGGTTAAACAAAACGCTGGAAATTCATCCCCAATATGAGCGAGGGGAGAAGGACTTGATATAGATCAAGGTCGAAAATATGATCTTGAGGCGTTGGCAACGTGGCCTGGAGGCAAGCTGAGGTAAGGAGGGTTCATTGTGATGCAAACCAGAAACGGGTTTGCAGCATTTCTACTGATCCCTGACAGTCTGGATCCCTTTGTTCTGAGCTTCACCTGGATGCTTCAGGCACGAAAAATGCTCTTTTGCAGATCGTCATAAAAATAATGTGCGTCAACAGATTGTTTTTTTTTATGAGTGCCATTATTAACTTCCGTCTTCACCATTACTGCCACACATTTTAACCCCTTAAAAGCCATTTTTTTTCTATTAAAATTGTCAATTTTCTGCCAATTTCATTCACTTCAGTTCCAAGAATTGGCGATATTTCTTACAAATGTACACAAACCTTTGTCAATGTTCCGCAAATCTCAAAAAGAACAACAATTTTGCAGTTGTGGCGTTTCGATTTAATAAGAAACACAATTGAATTCACATGTGAATACGTTTGTTCATGTCATCGTCCTCCGACCACTTCCTGTCACCGTCACCTTCGTGGTTTGTGCTAGTGGCAACATCCAGATGTTGATCATGTGACTTGTGTGATTAGGAAAAAGTGCTTCCATTGCGGTTTTGCGAAATAAAACAATTACAATACGGGCAAAAAGAAACATCTCATCTTAGCACCGAAAAACAGGAGTTTTGTCGGAATTGGTGTGTTTCCATTGAGCGAATTTATGTTTGAAATGTGAAATTTTGCAGTTATATTGTCTATAAAGATGAAGCTACTAACTAGCTCCAATTGATGTTTGAGAACCTCAAAAAGTAGTAGATTCCCAGACAGAACCAATAATTAGAGATATTTGCCATTACCAACATTTTTTTACACCTTTACACTTAATTGCAAAATTAACAGCAACATAACTTTCTGGTTTAAACTTGTAATTCTGTTGTTTATATTAAAATTTTAAGCTTATAAATAAATACTTCAATTATGTAGAGATAAAATCTCCAGGGTCATTTGGAACGAAGGAAAAGATTTTTTTAAATGCAAAATCGACTTAAAAAACACAGGAAGGCCAAGGTCTGCATCTGGAAAAAGCGAGTAAAACTACAGGAAGGTCCATCAGAACCACAACCGGGGCAAAACATTTTAGTTCCAATTTTCAGAATTGGCTTAAAGCCTAAAACTCACCACTGATCCACCTGGCTTCTGGGTCGTGAATCTGGAACTCCGGTTTGAACAGATCCGCCACGGTCAGCTTGGACTTGCTGCTTTCTGGAGGCTCAGCTGGGAGGAAAACAAGACGCTGTGTTTCAGCTTCACATAAAAACACTTAACTGCTAACCAGGCACTGTAAATAATCGGAATAAAACGAATTTTAACGTACTGGGTGTGAGGACGACTACAGACAAGGTGATGAGCGAGCAGACCACCACTATAACCAGGAGAGAGATGGCGATGCCCTTCCAGTTCCTCTGGGGGGGGCTGACGTCCACAAACTCCTGCAAACCCATAAAAAAAAAAAAAATACAAATAAGAATCAGCAGAAAACTAATCTTTATGACAATGGCATCAAAACTCCAATGGTCAGAAACACCCATCTGTCTGGCTATGAGAGTTTTCTTCATTTCCGGTTTATTAAACTTGAAGAGCTGTTGTGTTTAAATATCACTCTGTGAATAAATCAGTTATTTTATATAATTTACGAAAAAAAACAACTCCAGATGGAAGACCGGGTATTGCTTTAGAGCCATTTAGCCACAAGATAAAAGCAAATGCAGCGTAATCATCATGTCTAGACAAAAGATTGTCTGCAGAAAGAGCTACTGTTTTTTTGTTTTAAATTATATAACCTAAGATTTTGTATGAATGCTTTCAGCTCTTATTTGAAGAAAAAAAAAAGCCGTAGCAATCTTTCACAAGGAAGATTTAACCTGCAGTCACAACTCGTAAAAGAAAAAAAAAAAGAGAAAGAAAAATGGACAAAAAGATGCAGGCTTCTGGTTTAACCTCACATTCCGAAGCGGAAACTGAGCGAAGACGTGACGTCAGGCGCGTTTGGCCGGGGGCCCTAACCGGCACCTGACACACGGCCGTTTCTAAGAGACAGAGAGATGCTGAGGAAGGAAGTGAAGCTTCGTTCAAACAGGAAAAAAATGCATCCCAGAGTGAATTTTTCTTATGTTAGAAAAGAAAAAGAAAGGCAACAGAAAAACTTGCCTCAACAACAGCTGAAATCCAACTGCAAAGAAATGAATTTCCTGTTAATATAATCATGACTGGACATAACTTAGGGATATTTTATAATTTAAAAAAAAAAACAAAGAAAACCCTCAATTCCTTACATTCTATTTCATAATTATGACCAACTATGTAGTCCTACTGCGTAAAATCCCCCCAAAAATCTGTAAAAGTGTGTAGCTGTCACATGGCAAAATGTTAAGTATAAACTACAAGTGGACTCTTACGTTTGTTTCAGGAACATCAAGAAAACAGCAGCACTTTTTTATTTCAAATTTTTTCCCTCAATAGGGAAAGAAATAGTGTCAAAATGGTCTGGAAGAGATATAATGGTGGTAAAATGAAAGGAATTCTCAAACATATGAGATTACAAATACAAATTTATCAAACTTGGTATTAAAGATGCAAAATGTCCAAATGCTTCCAAGTTTCATCAGGAAATAAAAATGAACATTTCTCCATCTGGATCAACGTCAAAGTAGTGTCGCACCGCATATCCACACAAACCCCTGATCCCGCTGGTCGGGCACGGTGGTGGAGGGCTCATGATGCGGGCTGAGCACTTTGTTGTAAATGAGTCAGCCGTGAACTCCTCTATTTAACAATCGCAGATTCAAATGTGACCCAAAAACGTTCTCCGTTAACCGTGATAAAAAATACGTTTAGCTGTTTTACCTGTTCTAAATATGTCCCATTCCATACAATAAACAGGTCTCACCCAGTAGACCGCACACCCAGTTAAATTAGCATCAAAATGAAAAGAAGGAAGTGAGGTTAGACCACAGCTGGCCGCCGCTCCAGCCGCAGATTGCTCCCGGCCACCATTTCAGTACAAACAGCAGCTAAAGCGACATCGGTTCTCAATTATCTTTTTTTTTTTTCCCATGCACCCCAGGATATATTTTTTTATTGAAGTACTATGGAGAATCTAATCGTATTTATCTGTACAAACCCTCTGTATGAGTTTCTGCCACCAGTATTCTGCATTTAGTCACCTGAGTTTCAAACCATTTTCATTTTAAATGACCTCATTTTATTATTTAATGACTTCCAAGTTCAGTTCTTGGAAAATCGATTTGTAACATTTAATTAAGACTGCTCAAAAAAAGAACAAAAAGTTCAAATGATTCACTAGGACATGCACAGTCAGTCGGGTTCGACTGAGGTCTGAAATTGCAACATGATACGCCGTATCAAACGATCCCAACTAATTCAAAATCCTGTTGACCTCCTCGCCTGTGGTGGCGCTGCAGCAAGAACTGCTGACGGAAATGACACGAAAACATCCAAAGACGACTTCCTTAAGAAAATGGAAACAAAAAATGGAGTCGCCATTTTTCTTTTCTCCATCCGTTCTCCGTCAGCTTTGTACTCCGGTGTACCTGTGTGTTGAAATCGATGTCGGATGTCGATTAGTTTGAGCACTGCTGCCACTGATTGTGACTGGAGGCTTGTTTATCAGTCAAGCATGAACAAAGACACTAATACTTAAAAGTCCGACCATCCTACCAACACTCCACTGTTTGACAAGTACTAATGTAAGGGGAAAAATCTGAGTAAAAGGATGGAAATTGAGGTCTAAAGTGGTTATTCGATGACGAACGTCCTCATGCATTAAGAGTGATTTCGGAGTTTAGAGCAGAAGAATCACTCTTCCACATGCCGAGGATAATTGAGGCTCTTCTAACAGCACTTGATGTTGCGACAATAGAACATCCCAATAACTGTTTGTTTTTCTTTTTTTGCCTTTTATTTCCATCTCTGAGAGCCTGGAGTCACAGTTGTAACCATGAACACCAGCTATTTTATTTAACATGTCAGGAAATACGACGTTTACGACCGAAAACAGGAATCCTGGTGGTGTTACAGGTGTTACTTGTGCGCTTGCAATTTGAGGCAAAGGTGGGATTTCAATTGATGAAAGTGTTTTTAAAAAAAAAAACAAAAAAAAAACCGGTGGTCATTTTGTAGGCATGTGCTTTCTGCACTTATCGAGAAACGTATTCATTTGTAGTCGTTTTTGTTTTTGTAGAAAACATATCGCAGTGGCGACTGTGTTGTTTTGCAGATGAAAATAATGCTTTTTAAGCACTGAAAATGGAAAAGTGAGGCAAAATGCTAGGTTGTTCCCCCCCTCAAGACAGCTGGTTCTATATTACAGGCGAAAATCCTAAGAGTGAGAAAATTTCACAGCCTCAGGGCAGAAAGAATAAGGCACACTGCCTTAAAAAGAGGAAATGCAGGACCAAAAAAACTAACTAGCAGAAAGTCTGACATCTGCAACGACCTTTCCGGGCAACTGATATGACATTGCTATTTCTGAATATTTTAGGGTCTGCAACAGAACGCCAAGAGATTCACAGTGCCATTCGTGGGTACGTAAGTAAGTTTGGACAGTTGTAGTGGTTTTTCACTGTCATTCAGTCAGACTCTGATTAAGGTCAGTTTGTTTCAGCGAAGGTAAATTCAGGAATAATAATAATAATAAATGTTCTATTCTGTTCTTAACACTCTGAGATTTACACACATTTCCTTCGCATTTGGTTGTTTCTCATCCACCTTGTCGCTAATTTGGCGGTATGCTTAGGATCATCGTCCATGATGAGGAAACCCATTTGTACCCAAGCCTTAACTTGCGTTCTGTTTTGTGATGTTGCTTCAGTATGCCCACATATTGGTTTTTCCACATAATGCCATCTGTTGCTGCAGTCTCCATACTTCACAGCTGGGATGCTGTCCTTTTATATACACAATGTTTTTAAGGTGTTGGGATTTTTATCTGTAGCTGCGGTTCCATTCACCATACAACTGCGTCATTTGACATTTCAAAAATAAATTCACTCGACGGAAACGCGGCAATTTTGAAACAACTCGTTTGTCTATAAAAGGTTTTGGCGCTGCGGTGAGGTGACATTTTTTAGCGGCATAGAAATAGTTCTACCTCACAAAACTGCAAAGGAAACACTTGTTTCTCATCACACAAGTCACTTGATCAACAACCGGATGTTGTGTCACTGCTGGAAACCACGAAGAAGAAAACAGGAAGTTGTTGGAGGATCATGACGCGGCAAGTTTTTTTTTATGATTTATCGTGCCAACAAACTTGTTCACATGGGATTTTATTTGTGTTTATTCAATCTGAACCGCGATTATGTAGTGGGTGGGGCGTTTTGACAATAGTGGAATATTTACAAAGTTTTGTGCACGTTTGTAGCGGAAACACAGCTAGTGAGAATTACAAGAAGGAGTAATTCACATAAAAGACACTTGAGTTTTAGATGTATATATTTAGCTGCAAATCTTTCACAATATCACTAAAATGATCACTTAGTCATTTTTGACGTTGTGAGGAACAATTTGTTTTCAAAGAAACATTGTATGAAACATTTTCAACATTGAAGTAGCTCCTTTTTTCTGTTTTTTTGTTTTAACAAAGTACACCAGCAGAATCCACATCGTGAGGATAACGAGGCGCAGAGCAATCCGTATCACATGCGCAGCTGCCGAGGCGCACAGCGTTTAATCAATGAAGCAAGAGGAAGTGATTCCCACCGACACACTCGGCAGTCGGTGGAGTTTTTCTGGACACACTCGCTGAGCCGTCATCGACTCCTCTGTAAGCATTAATTCAACACCTCAGAGCTAATTCCCGCCGTGCTCCCCGTGCGCGCCATCAGACACGGTCCGCTGCAAAAGAGTCCTCGTCGGCCTCGAATCGGCGGAAAGCAAAGCAGGCGAGGAAGGCAAGTGTGCGTGTCGGTGTTTTGGGGTGACTGCCGTGTGAGGACACAAAAACACAGCGAAGATTTAAACCTCGCCTCAAGATTGGATGGTGGGAAGCTGCAAACGGACAGAGGTGTTCCTAACTGGACTACAGAATAAATCAGCCTTGGGTGTCTAGCTGAACAAAGCAGAGTGGCAGATTATTATCAGAGTAACTGTGACGACTAAAAGCAAATATAATGCAGATTGATGCTGCCAGCAGGGCCAGTCAAAAGATTACCACGGCCCTGAGCACAATGTGATCTGGGGCCACCATTTCCTGTAAACACGGTGCTGCGTAGTGACCAAATATCTCTACTTTATTTTGACATTGATCCAGAAAGAAAACATATTTTGTTTCTAATGAAACCTCAAGTTTCATTTTGACATTTAACATCGTTATTACTAAGTTTGATGAATTTATGTTTTATTACTTTATAGATTTAATAGATTGTTTTCTTAGTTTTGCCACCATTATGTCTCTTCTTGACAATTATGACGAGCAAGTTAAGTGCTTTTAATGGAAGAAAACTTTTTTTTTTCCCTTTGAGGACCAAGTAAAAAAGAAATTATACATTTATCTAGAATTTTGTTAGAATTTCCTAAATAAAAGCTGCACCTTAAATCCAACAATTGGATCTGGTTAAATGTTCAGATTTAACAATACTGCTACAAACTAGTGACAGGCTCCAGTTAGTTTCAAAATAAAAGCTATTTCTTAAACCAACAACAACCTCTGACTAGTTTCAGAATTTACAAGTGTAACTATAAAGAATTGCAAAATAAAAGCTTCCACTTGACTCACAAGAATATATCTATTAAAACAAAAAGCTACCAGGTTTAAGTTTAAGAACCAAAGCTATTACTCAAGTGAGACAATCGCTAGTTAGAGGTTTGAAATAGAAGTTATTTCTTCAAACTAACAACCACATCTGGTGAGTTTCAAAATAAACGCGGCTGCTGTTGAGTGCCCCCTGCTGGTCTAGAGGACCTAAGATTTAACTGTAATAAAAGTGTAAGGAATAAGTATAATAAAAGGAAATTCAGTCTTTTTTCCCCCCATAAAAACAGCACAACTAATTCGAAACATTTCAAGAGTTTATGAGGAAAAGAAAATATGGAAACTTATACCTGTTTTATAAATCTAAAGATTGGGCAATAATTAAAAAATACAAATTAACTCATAATGTTTTCTGTAGTTTCATGGAGTCAGACTTTCTTTTAAAAAAAAACAAAAAAACAACCCTGCATCGCTCTCACTAAAACTGAATAAATGTTGACTTGGAGGACAGAACTAAAACTCAATATTTGCTTTTGGAATAAAAGGCAGGAAGCCATTTGGCAAAACAAGTGGGAAGAAACACACAAAAGTAAGTCAAATTCTAAAAGAAGAGAGTATATTTATGAATGAAGACTAAACAAATAAAGCATTTATATTCACCTATCATATTGACACATTCCCCAAATAATGACCTAAGTCATTATTTCCCATAAGTGATTTTTTTCTTCTTTTTTTTTGCTTTAATCATTTTATGAATGCAATAAGAAGGGGGGTAATTTATTTATTTATTTACATACCGGTACTTTGACCATTACTTTATTCAAAATTATGTACATACTGTATATTAAAAAGGATGTATTATTTTCTCCCCACTTACAAATCATAGTACCCGTCTATGTATTTATAAAATAAAAGAATGATACTCCAAAATAAGCTGAAGTTGAGCACAAAGTCACAAACCAATTTTCAAAAGTTGAAAGTCATGAACAAACACAACCAGGAGCTAAACTGAAGCTTTAAGCAATGAACAAGTAAGTGAGAAACACCTCAAAGATCACAAGTCAACTGCAGTAAACTGTCAGTCACAATAACACCAAACAGTAACACCAAGAAAATACTTTTTTTTTTTTCTCCTGCCTGTCTAGAATAACTCATTTTTTTTCTTTGAACCTGTTGAAGATACCGTTGACAGCATTATTCCTAAAATCTCATTCTGGTTGAGCTTTGAAGGAGGCTGATAGCTGTGTGCTGACAGACTTTAAGGCTTCGCAGCTCGCAGACAGATCCTCCTGTGAGATAGAAAACGACTGGGTGTGATGCAGCAGCTGCAGCTTTTCACCTGGGATTTTAAAACTGTCAATATCCAATCCCAACTCCACTCGTGGAAGTGGAGAACACTCTTTCTAAACGCATGGTGTTGCATATTAAAATCCTACATTTAGAGAATACGCGTATTTTTTTTGTATTTGTCAAATATGTAGTGATTTATAAACCTGTAGAATGCTCATAAATAATCTAACTGACCCCATAGTGTTGGGGTATCAATGCTCTAAGGTGACTGCTGTAACGCCTGTCTGAACGTGTGTTTTTCATAAAAAACAAAGCGGGTATCAGTGGCTCTACCTCGTCCTGTTGAGAGTCCTTCGGCTTTTTCCTGACCGGATCTTTAGACGCCGTCATTTCTCCCGCTGCTTCTGTCTCAATCCGCAGCCTCAATTCAGCCGTTCTCCCGGTGATAATAACATTCAGAAACCCCGTCGGAGCGATTATTAAGCAGCGGGGCGTCAAGTTCTTGCTCTGCAACAGCGACTGCATCCGGTTTGAGCTTCACAATAAAAGCTGTGGCATACGCGTGAGCGACCACATCTTGCGGTAATTTTTTTTTTTTTTTTTTTAATACAAAGCACTGCCTGAAACCGGCGACATACGTTATCGCAAAAATACAACCAGCAAGTACATCTGGTTACGGTTTCAAAGTAAAATCACAATTATATCGGCGGAAATGTGAAAATATTTGAGGCGCTTCGAAACCGACTTAAAGCAGCGTTCGTCTGCCAGAGCTTGAATATGAAGCTAAAGAGCATAATTTAAATATTATTTATCATTTATCTGTCATTATTTAAATGAGAAAGCTTTCTCATTATACCGACATGCAAAATACTTTAAAACGAGAAATCTGAGATTTTAAAAACTCGTTATAGCAGTTTTTAAAATTAAAACCAAAATAATAAAATGAGGTAGGAACAGGAAAACTGAATGGAGAGAATCAACGAGCCCCTTCATGCCTCGTTGAAGGGGCATCTGTGGGGCAGTAGTGCACTATCTGTGATCAGCATATTTTTATCTCGTTAAAACGAGAAACTTTATCGTCATAATGAATTATCACCTCATTAACATGAAACGAGATATAAAACTTCCTCGCTTTAACGAGTGCAAGTTTTATCATTTTAACCAGAAAGTTTTTCTTTATAAGATTTAAAATAAAAATAAAAACTCGTCTCGTTATAGCGAGAAATGTTCTTGTTTCAACGGGCTTTCCATGTCGTTATAACAAGAAAGCTCTTCCTTACCGCTCCTTATTTCCAAGCTCTGGAAATTAAATACTACATGCAAAAAAACAACAACAACAAAAAAAAAAATTCAGTTTATTTTAAATGAACCAGGCTGCTTGAAATCTTGATTTGGAATTTGATATGAAATAAAATGTATGATCAAAATTAGACAACTGTATCTGGTGGTCGTTTCAAAATAAGAGTCGGCATTCAAGCAACAACAGGACCTGGTTTTTTTCTATAAATTCTGAAACGATTACTAAATGATAAATAGTTGATACAATGATGGAGAAAGAAACCGGTCATTGCCGAAATGATTTCAGACTCACTTTAATTTTTCTCCATGTAACTTCTTTTCATAGACAGCAATATGACACAATTTAAAACTAACAACCAATGTTGTATTATACAGCGTATGCTTATTGAGAATTCATTTTGGGGATTATTAAACCAACAAAAAGCCACCAGTTCAATTTAAACTACCAACCTTCATTCACCGCAGCTGTTTATTCTCTACCACTCAGACGGTCCTCTGGTATATTTCTTTATAATCAACATTCTTGATAACTATAACATCCCCACAGAGAACTGCAGTCAGTCTTTGCGACAACTTGTTATTTTTACCTCTGATGTCATGCCACTATTTCTACTGTATCACTTCAGGGACCAGGAGTCCTTCTGTGATATCTGTCGGTAAAACATCTCATCTTCTAAACGATGGGATTACGTCTCTGCATGTCACTGGAGAAGGAACGGGTCCAAGACTCCGTCCGAAATCCCCCTGGACGACAATAAGGCGAGGCTGTGGAGCAGATCAGTGACCAGCTGGTCTTTACAGCTGCCAAGTGGCTGAATGCAAATAGATAGGTGTCACCGAGAATGCCCTGAAGGAAGAACGCAGACACTTCCCCAACACCCCATCTAAAAATAACGATTATAGCACGAAGGAAGGAAATGGAAAACCAGACAAATGAAGATGGGGGAGTCAATGGAGAACACAAAATATCCTGAGGGGGTTTTCTGTATCTGACAAGAAAATGACGTATTTCAGCTTCCGATGCCAACATGTACAAACATTTTTAAAATTTTAGGATTCCACACAGTGCACCATGAATTTATGGGTAGAAGGATTTACAGAACCCACCAGATCTGACACTTCATGCCCTTTTATTACCTTTGAAATTTCTTTTTAGATCAGTCAAAAGAATCTCTCGTCCTGCATAAAAAAGAATCCTAAGTCTTCAAAATATTCAATATTTTTATGACCTTGCCTGTTATGATCAAAAGAAGTCGTCTTCTGCCTATGAAGACCTGTCTCTTACGTGAATGATCTTATTTTGATCTTGAGATAAAACCCAAAATCCAACCAGTAAGGTTATTCTACTCTCCCGTTGTGTAGCCTGATGATTGATCGGGTTACACAAAGAAAACGTAGTTCACCGTCTGCTCTCATTCACAGGCATACTTATCTTTATTAAATATGTGTAACAATATTGAGTGTCTTTTGCACACATCAGACAGTCTCTCCTGGAAATGAAATCTAGCAGGTTCAGTTTTTCCAGACATGACCGATCGTGACGGGGACATTCCATTGATTTGCTGATGTCAAGGCCAGGTTTGGCTGTCAGACGAGGTATGAAAGAGTGATACAAGGATGAAAAGTCTTGGACAGCAGGAGTAATTAATCCATCCAAACAGAATGATTTAGAGTGGTGTTGTCTAACCTCAGACACAGAAGGACCTTTAAAACACAAAGACTGACTTTACTGACCTAGCATTACGAACGATAACACAAACAACACAAGTCTTCCTGGGCAGTAGCTTGAACCGACAACCTTCTTGCAAACAGTGCTGCCCGCACTTGTAAATAGTTGTTGCCAACATCTGATCTTTGGCAGCAAAGCAAAACAAAATTAAGTCAGAACTTTTGTTAACATACAAATTTCACTTATGCAAGTACTTCTGTCGTGAAAAATGCTTTTGCTTTTGTAAAACAAGCTCGTTTAAAATAAGTCTCTACCTCTTTCTTAAAACAGAATACTCACGCCACTCTGATCTCATGACTAACAATCGCCTTGAGTGAGAAGAAACCACATTCTCTAAATAACCTGGTTATACTGTAAATATGAGTGTTTGAGGTCGGTCTGGCAGAACAGCTCCGTCTTCAGAATCTCATTGCTCTCACTTGCTGGAATTCCCAATAAACTGTTTGAAATGGTCATACTTTGATAATTTTCTTATTTTGATGTGGCCTGACGTTTTTTTTTTTTTTTCTTAACACTTCCCACTTGGAAAAAAATTCTCTTACCAGTCTGAATTTTGTTGAACAGCTGAACTCCGTTTATTAGCGACGGAATTCACCTCTCTATTCACACAGCCCAAACTTCACAACCAATGCATGAGTACCGTCTTGGCGTCTATCAGTTTTGTGTTGCCCAGTATTATGCTAGAAATTAAACAGTGTGAGCCACCAACAAACATGCTACTAATGACACAAGCAGGCAGAAAAAGCAGGAAGACAAGGGAACGAGAAAAGGATAAAATAGCTAGCTTAAACTTTAACCTGAGCAGTTGTGGCGCTACGCCTAAGTAGACCGCGGCAAATGTCACGGTCGGACAGTGGGGAAGTGACGAGGGTGTCGCATCAACTCTTAAGTTCCCGAAACCAGGGGGGGGGGGGAGGGAATACAACTTGTAAAATTGCTGGACCACGCATACAGTAAAAGTTAGCACGTTGAAAATAGATGCTACTAAAAATACAAGCTACTTTATTGCCACCTACTGGACTAGGAGTGTAAATTTACTCAAAATTTGCTCAACATGAGTGCTTCCATCGGAAGTAACCCTTTTCTGCAACCCAGATGAGTCTTGAAAGCGAATGAGCAGCATAGTCAGATGAAGAGGGAGAATGTAAAGACGCTTCAAAAATTCAGGAGAATGAAAGCAAACAGCAACAGAAAGTGAAGGTGATAGAAGAAGAAAGAAAGGAAAAAAGTGTAGGAGGCAAAGATCCTCAAAGCTTATGTTGGACTTTCTTCCTTTCGCCATTAAATATTCAACAGACGGAATAAGAAACCAGATGGAAATGATCTCTATCTCTCTTTCGATGACCTTTCCTGGTGATTTGGAAGTTCACCGCATCCCAAAGGCGCCCGATCCCCCAGCAGCCGTCGCACCAAAAGCTTTACTGTCGCATCTTTGCTTCAGCCGTTATTGCGCAGCTCCTTGTTCTCGTCGATGCATATTGCTGCAACTTTCATTAATCTGCTTTACAAGCTGCAAAACAGAACATTTTAGGTTATCGCCGCTACATGTTGCTTTTCTTATTAAGAGCTTCATAGCCTCCTGATGTGCAACCTTCAAACCTTCAGTGCCTGTTTTCCTTGCAGCCTGGACTTTTAAGAAAGAGCTCTGCTTAAAACCAAAGAAACATCAATGGCATACATAAGATAGAAACACAGAACTTATAGGAGCTGCTGTCTAACCAAAGCTGATTTACACCTGGGCATGAGGTGAAGGCAATTAACCTGCTGTCTGGGTGGAAACCCACAGGGCTCTGATCTTGGACCCACTGAGTACTGTTTTGGTGATAAGGAAGCGGGTTAATTAACTCAAAAGATTCTTGGCCTTCCAGTCCTTTTCTGAGGATGTGAAGACTTTGCTGGCTACTGAGGGGTTTGCTTTGATTTATTTGAAAGATGGAAGAAAAAAAAAGCTTAGCATCAATAAATATGTAACGTATGTATGATTTTGAATATTTTAGGTAATTCACATAATTGCGTATGAATGCGTTGACATTTTTTCTTCAAGTTGCAATCAGAAACTTCATTATATCTTAGTGGGATTGTATGTGCTGGACCAACGCAAAGTAGATTTTATAAGATACAGATTGTGTAATCTTCCTCTAGAAGTATTCATACCTATTTTAAAGCTTCTTTGTTCCAACTCAAATGAAGATAACACACCATGAGGGGGAGTGTAGATCAAAACAGAAGTGAGGCACATTTTTTTTAATTTATGCACAGAGATTACATAATATTACCGCTCAAATTTGGTTAAAAAATTTTTTTTTTCCTTTTCAGAACATCAGGAAAAACCTACATAAAATAATTGTTCCCTCTCTCTTCTATAGACAGTTGAGCTTTTAGTATATTTTGCTTATTTAAAACTTAAACCATCAAAAAATAAATTTTTAGTTTCTTGCATTGATTAACTGAAGCAAAACTATTCCAGTAATGGAATAAATAGCTGCTGTTTGGGTGATGAAGCGGAACCTTAACCTTGGGAAAAAGTGGGTCAGTGTTGATTTATTGACCCATTAACTGGTCTGAGGCTCTGCTGGGCTAATCACAAGGGGAGACAATTAACTGAAGGGAAAATCATCTGCAATTTTCACATTCAAACAAAGTCTCCTTCCTCCTTCCTCTAACTGCAGGAGTCTTTTTTTTTATTTTACACCCGTATTACAGACACAAATATCAGCACTACCGGCAAAAAGCTCAGTCAAATTCCAAATCTTAGTCTCAACTTTCAGGCATAAAGAATGAGGGGAGAAAATATGGAAATACAAGTGTTTTTTTCATACTCTAATGAAAACCACTCAAACTGAAATATGAAACACTTTATAATTCTTGCATCACAAATGGCAGGCAACAAAATTCACTTCCAACCAATGATGCTTTACAGAGAAACCACTTAAAACTTTTGCACTTATTACTTGGTAAATGATGATTAATAAAATTAATAAATATTAGTGTTTGTAGATTTTTCTTCTGCCCTCTCTCTTCTTTCCTGCCGTCTTTGTCCTTGTATATATTCTTCCTTCCTGATGTCTGCCCTCCTTTTTTGTGTCCCACCAACCTTCCCTTCCATGCTTCAGTGTTCCTTCCCTCATTTCCTTCCTCCTTGAGTCCTAAGATCCTCTGCTCGCATCTCAAACAAACACAGCCTGACACACTTTGAGTCCCAGAGGAAACTATTTCAGCTTTTTAGAGCTCCCCGCCTCCCTGAACGTAGTTAGTCCTGCTGGAAATTTCCAACGCAAAGGAGTCTTGAGAATAGTCTCAACACGTTTGTTGAATTCAAAACCAGCAACGCTTAATCGACTGGAGTTGACTTGTACAAAATGTTGTAAGCACGCACGATGCTTTAAGTGAAACAGTAGAACCACCGTAAAATCTCACCTCTATAAACCTGAGCTCTTGGTCCATGGTTTATCCTGAAATCCAGGCAGATCACCGCCTCCTGCCACCTGATTCCACGTAACTTTGCCCAAAAGTGCCTGCCGTTCTTTCCACTTGAGTCCAACCGAAGACGGACTTTTGACATTTGTCTTTTGTCTTGTTCTTGCCAAGAGGACGTGTGTCTTTTGGTCTTCAGGATAAACAGAAGCTTAGCACACACGTGTGTGCACCAAAAAAAAAATGGTGTCATTCACACGTAAAATCAGTCAACCCAGTTTCACTTGACATCAGTCTGATAGACTAATCTGTGTCAAGGCGATTATGGTTGGCATTGTAGTAAATTAACTTCCTTTTCTGTGCTAAAAGGCAACAGAGGAGTTTAGGTACAGCTGTTTATTGCTTTTGCTTTTCCATATTTTGTTTTGTAACAGCACAACTGTCGACACATACTACAACTCCAGGTACAGTGAAATTAGGACATTGTGGAAAACGTAAAAACAGAGTTTGAAGATTCTGTTTCCGACCTAAATTCATTTGAATTATCTACAAAGACCAGATGTTTAATGTTTTTTGTGGTTTTGCAAATATCCACTCATTTTTAGAACTGCTTGTGTTTTGGGCTTTATAGAACTGATTTAACCCAATCACTGTTACACATGGGATTAGTTTGGCTTACTGAAAATTTGAAAATTAAAAGCCTTGACCTTTTTTATATCAAGTAATTGCTATTTTGGGCTTTATGTGACTGGTTTAAACAAACCACTGTTAGACATTGGATTACTGTTTCCATTTAATAAGAAGCTTACGTTTTTTTTTTTCAAAATAAAAGCTTAAATATCCCCATCAGGCGGTGCAATAATATTAGCCTGCATTATCTTTTTCTCTCAGGTTAGGGAACTGCCTTGCTGTGCAAGGCAGTTCATTAGCATTCGCCTTTTAGCTTAAATAAGCTATTAGCAATTGTTCTTACTTATTAGCCATGTTTAGTATACTGAATGCAGTAAGTAAAGTACAGACAACATGCTAGTGATGACCCACATCCTACTGACAGCATTCAAACTAACATTAGCATTTTTGCTCATTTTAGCTGATACACTTACTTTATCATACTGAATGGTGCAAGTCCATGTTAGTAAACATTCTTGTCATTCTCCTCATGTGATTGTAGCTTTCTTTAGCATTGATGCTAATTTTTAGCATCAGAACGCTGGGTCCAAACTGACGGGCACTTTGGCAGGCCCCGGTTAAATTTCTTCAGGAATTTTCTAGTTGGGGTTATTCTGCTGCATCCTGGACCAACACAACCGCTGGTGATCAACTGAACAAGTGCAATGCGTAATCTTCTTCCTTTAGACAATCAAATGTTCAAACTGATAAAATGCAAATAATAATACCCAATCTGTATTAGGGGAGAGATGAACTGATTGCCTACAGTTTCAAAATGGCACATCAGAGATCAGTGTGTTTAGTTATAGCAGGAAAATAATTTAACTCCGTTCAAAAAATACTTTCCTAATCCCAGATGGAACTTAAGTGTTGTAACTCATGCTACTCAAGGCATCTCATCAAGGACAAAACTTTCTATGTTCTACATGGTTGGGGAAAGTGTAAATGATGGGCATTAGCTGCAGAATTGCTCACAGAAATGCAATATAATGAACATTAAAAGCGCACCAGCCAGTTTTAGGTGTTACGCATGAATCTAAATCCCTTAGAGACCGTCTTCTCAAACGTTATGTTCCAAAACAGACCCCAGGTTAAAATATGTCAGTGTTAATTGGACGGCTATGGTTTTAGGTAAGTTTGTAGTGCAGTTATGTAGTACAAACATAACTGTACTTACATGTTAATTATAATCTAGGAAATATTTCATCAAATTTTATACTTTTCCAAACAACGAAGGAATCCTGGAAGTGAAATTTGATGCCTCATGTAAACTGAGGAATCTTAGGTTCTGGTAATCGATTTCTGCATTTTCCAAACTGAATAGCTGTAGATTAAGAAAAACAAGAGGGAATATATACACTGAATCCATATTTCCTATGTTACAACCTTATTCCAGATTGTAAATTGATTTTCTTACATTCTGTCCTTCTCACTTCTTGTCTCCTTTGTTTCTTCCTCCTTTCATCCTTTTTGTTTATCTCCTACCATCCATTTTCTTTCTTCATCCATGGATGGATGGATGGACTTGGTCATCTTAATTTGCATAATCACCAGAGACTAAATGATTAGAAACATTCCATCCGTTCATCCTTTCATCAAGTCCGTCTCTGAAAGGTTCATGTGTCTTTGTGGTGTTTATCTTCAGTAGATGATGAGCTGCTACAGCTGCAAAGGTCAGACCAATATCACATCAAACTCTTCGGATCAGGAATGTGACGTCACACAGCTTAACTTGTGTGACGACAGGAGAGAGTAAATGTTAGTAACATAGTGTCGGGTACATTCCCCGTATTTCCGCTCTGGTATGCAAACGCAGCCGGATCTCTCCTTGAATCTTCCGTATGCTACGTGTGCTGTTTAGCTATGCTGGCTGCCTCCCATCACTGTGCTGGGATGTACAGGCCCAGAGCAGCCTGCGGCCTGCAGCCTCCGTAGCAATGACCTTCATCTGGGCAATTGTGTTTGAGAGCCGCCTCTAACCTGAGATGATTCCTGAGGTGGTGCGTGGCGCCGAGTGGGCCACGCTGTGACTCACTGTAACAAAAATAAAACCGCGTCTGAGTAAACAAGCAGCCTGAGACTAGACCGGTGTGGACTCTTTCATCAGCAAACGCTAGAATGAAAAAAGATGAATGGGACACATTAGAGATTAAAGGCCTTTAGTTTCTATGTTTCATTGTTTTGGAAAGAAAACTGTTTTTGCTTTAATTTTAGGTCCTACTTCTATATATTTCATATCCACTTTGTTGATTTGACAGCAAATGAAAAGAAAAACACTTGTGCAATGCTGCCCTCTGGTGACAAAACCTAAACATATCAATATACACAATAAAATATGTTACAATCTTTAATTGTTTGGTCTCTCAGTGTGCAAACTTACCAGGTACTAAATTATTAGAAACATTGTAGTTTTACATGTGCACCATTATTTCTATATCTCTTACATTATGATGAATGTATCAAGATGTAAATACAAAATATATACTTTTTTGTACTCTGTTTTCATCTTACATGTTAATCATAATCTAGGAAATATTTCATAAAATTTTATACTTTTCCAAACAACGAAGGAATCCCGGAAGTGAAATTTGATGCCTCATGTAAACTGAGGAATCTTAGGTTCTGGTAATCGATTTCTGCATTTTCCAAACTGAATAGCTGTAGATTAAGAAAAACAAGAGGGAATATATACACTGAATCCATATTTCCTATGTTACGGCCTTATTCCAGATTGTAAATTGATTTTCTTACATTCTGTCCTTTTCACTTCTTGTCTCCTTTGTTTCTTCCTCCTTTCATTCTTTTTTATCTCCTACCATCCATTTTCTTTCTTATACCCTTATTTATTTATTTATTTATTTATTTATTTATTTATTTATTTATGTGTCTTCCCTTTTTTTCCATCCTTTTCTTCTGTGTACTACCTCAATTATTTCGTCTCTTTGCTTATATCTATCCTTTCCTTCCTTGTGTCTTGCCTACCTTCTTTCCTTGTTGCATTTAGCCCTTTGCTTGTATGCTTCCTTTATCCTTTTTTGCGTCCTTCCTGTCTTCTTCTTCTAGTTGTATTATTGCATCTTGAGCTCGTTTCTCATAAATCTGCCCAAACGTTGCCACCCTCAGTGAGCCGTTCACAGATTCCCTTGTTGACACTTTTCTTTGGTTTCTAGTGTTAAAATCACACGTTGCATCACATCGTTCGGAACTTGGTCAAAAAACTGTGTGTGAGATGACAAGTCACACGCAGTTTCTGACCAAGCATGGGCAAAAATGAACCTTTAAGATGTCTAGATAACAGCCTTGTTGCCTTTAAGTCAAATATCAGTTGAGTTTAATAAAGATAACAAAGATTTATTAGTCATTTCCCTCCATTTCTGATGCTAAGGACCTGTTTTCCTTCAATGCCCGTCTCCACGGTAACAGATGGTGTTGACAACGTGAGGTTAGTGTTAATATTCAGTGACTGTGATGGTTGTTAGGCACAGCAGAGGTGGTTGAACCCCGGCAGGACGGCAATCTGCTCACTTTCGCCCGTCGTCAGAGTCTTATCAGAAAAAGATCAAACGTTGAGCCTGATGCTTCTCTTAATCACTCCTAAACCTCACCAACTTCTTGTATATGTTCCGTCCAAGTTGGTTCTCTAAGCCTGTTTCTGCCAAATCAACAAAGTTGTTGAATTCTGGTCCACGGGGACAACCTGCGGATCCAGGATTGGCGTAAATAAAAAAATATTACACTTTCACTCATTTTATGGTTAAAGGAATCTAAAAACTGCTGCAGAATCATAGCGACGCAACTTCTGGCCTCGGTAGGGAATTGGTCTTAAGCCAATAAGAAGTGTTGGATTCTTGTCTGCTTCTTTTTTTATCACAGCTTTGATCAAAAGTGGCTGCAAAGTGGAGTTTCTTACACTTTGCAGTAAGAAAGTGTAAGAAACTCAAATGAACCTCAGCAGGTGGACCAAATGTTCTGAATCTTTCCATTTATCCTGACATCTTCCTTTGTAGGTATTCAGCGTTCTTATCAAAGCTTTGAGCACAAGGACGTATTTTAAACATGTTTTTGTATACTCAAAAAATATTCTAAAGGAAGGACGTTGTCTATCGGACTCGGGCTCTCCAAATGAAAGAAACATTTCAGTGTCTTTTCATTCTTAAGAGATTCTTTTTCTTTTTTTTTTCCCCGACAACTGACTCACAGCGAATTCCATTGAACAAGCACACCCACTCCTCTGACCCTGAGCGAGTGGGATTTAACTGAGATATATATGATAAAAATGTCCCAGAATAACAAGTTACTTAGCAACAGCCGACATGATCATAGCAGCAACTGAGAATAAGGAAGCAAACGAGACTAATGGCGCAGAGAAGATGATGAACCTTTCTTTAGGTTTTATTGTTGCCCAGGCATTAACACAGACTAGCCCTAAACCCGATGTCTGCTCTGAACATGTTCGCTCTGCAACACTCGACGGACTGACATTCTTCCTTGCATAACTTCATTCTCTAATCAAAGCTCCCTTCTTCTGATATTATTATTATTTATTTTTAACTTTGTGTTACGATCTCCATATTCTCGGTCACGTTTGCTTACCTGACTTGTGTAGCAACGTTTTGTGGTAGTGGACCACTTGTTGCTGTGACCTTTTGTGTGGGGTAACACCAGTTCAGATCTGGTTGGATTGCTGGTTATTGCTTTGTGGAGTGGTAACTGGGTGAATCCATTTTGATTTGGCTGTGAACCTGTGGTAGGTCACTTGTGTGTCAGGTCTGTGTTCATAAGTGGTTTTCTCTTCTTGGTATCTTGAGGGTATTGAAGCAGTAAGGACATGTCCTGTTTCAGCTGCTGTACCATTCTTTGCCAGTCTTCCTAACCAGTGACCAGACATGATGGGCACAGCAACTTATGGCTGTGGGACGTGGTGGCTGACGATGTGACGGCTGTCATCCTGAACACTAAATTTTGGTAACGTACTACCAGCCCAAACATTTTTTAAATTCATGTTTGTTTTGAGTTTTTAAAGGTTCCCCTTTGGGGCCCTTTTCTTAAGGGTGGGGGTGTTACGGCCCTGGGCCTTAATGGCTGGGTTGCAGGTGTCTTGTCTGTCTTTGTGCTCCTCCCCTTTACAGGTGCTGCTGATTTTATTCATTTGGAGCACAGAGCATTTAAACCTGGCTGTCTCCACCTTCTGGGTCGCCTTCAGCGTCCACTCTTCCTTGATGCTTGCGGTGTTTTGTTGCCAGGCCTCAGCTCCCCTCCTTTTGCACATTTGAGTTTGTTCTTGTTTTTGCACTTCAACAACTCCATATGCACTCATACATCACATCCAAACAGTTGCATTACACCACTGATACTGACATCCTCAATCCATTGTTTGAGTTAATAAATATTCCTTTTTTATGCACTTTAATCCCTGCATGGTCTCCCGTTATTGTTATGAACTTGAGCCAGTCGTAACACTTTGCAAATACACAATATTGTCCAAAGTATTCACTTGTTTACTTACATATGCACATAAATGCATCTTATTCTTTATCCAGTAGATTTAATATGATGTCTGCCCCACTTTTTTGCTGTAACATTTTTATTCCTGTCTATGTTTTTGTTTCATTCCACCAATTGAAGTTGTGTGCGCTTAAGGGACTTTTTGACCATTAGCGAGGTCAGACACCGATGTTGGACAACAAGGCCAGTTTTGCAGTCTGCACTCTAATTAATCCATGAACTCAACTGTCTTTATGCTCTGGTATACATGTAACCAGGTCTGTTCACCATTGTGCTGGTTATTAGTGAAGTATATGCCTGGGTGTCTTTCTGTTTATTCTGATGAGAATAGTAAACAACCACAATATACTGCTGCCCACTCAAAGTCCTATCGCGACCACGTCGCACAACTTTTCTTATCAACAAAATGAACTGATAGTTTACTTTGTTGATCCCGAAGGAATCAATTGCTTCATTCCAAGATTTTATAGACTTTTACAGAAGTGACTGGATCAGCCGAATTTAATGGATGTGAACACTTCCAGCAATATAGACACGTCTCATGTTATTGTTTACATCCAGAAATTTCACATACGCTCAACGCTGGAGTGCAAAAAGACGATTCTTTTACTTGCTGCAGTAGAACAACTCAATTTAGTGCAATGCGCCTCATCTAAGGGAGAATTACACAGGAAAATCATTGTAGAATAACTCAAAACCACTTGTATTCTTTTTTCTCGCTGTGTCAGCATTGCTACACACAAACTTTGTTGCCATAGCAACTGACTAACCAGAGCTCTACTAGTGTATCAGAATTCAACACCAAAAAACACACAGAACAGGACATTCAATCTGTTACAGTATTATGTTTTCAGGCTTGATGTTTATTTTGCAATTATTAACAAGTGATCATCTGAACGTAGCAGTGGTTGATTAGCTCATTTAGAAACCTGCTCTACTAATGATCAGTCAGAGAGTTGTTTGAGTCGAGTTTATTTTTTCAACTGAACCGAAACGCACCACATTCCACAGCATAGTTACATGTTAAAATTGTCAAAGTCAAGCTAGCATAGCTGACCTACTTCTCTCTCCCTCACTATAATTGTTTTTTTTAATTAAAGCTTTTTCCTGACCTGTGAAATGTGATACCCTTGGACATTGTTATCTAGTCGTCATAGTGTCAACAATTAGTAGCAAAGCACCGTCTTCCTTTTCCTTTTTTTAATATCATATTTACGATTTAGTGTGTTATGTTGACCACTGGACAGCTAAAACCACATCGTCGGTGAGCAGTTTTTTTGCGTGAGACGTCACGTAGCAAAATGTCTATAGTGGACATTTTTGTAGTCAATATTTAAAACTACAGGGAGCCAAAGGAAATACGTACAATTGGGGCATCCAATGAACCACTGAAACAAGCAGCTACAGTAGGAAAGTTCAAATCAAAATCTTCCAAACATTATACAGCATGTAAGCCTTGCATAAACTCTCCAAACCCACTTGTATCACAAGAACTACTCAGTAAAGTGACGTGTTTTTTTTAGAGGGTTTGGTTTTCCCTTATCAAGGCTCCCTTCTGTCAGATTACACTAGTCCGGATGAGGGACTGCAGCAGTACGCAGGATTAGACTTTGCCTCACTGTCAGTCCTCACTTCTTAGGGATATGCTTACACTGAAAAACCGCTTTGCATAAACTGCAAGCTGCAGTAAAGCACTTTAGTTTGAAAGAGTTTTCTGTTGAGGTTTCTCTGCCTCAATGACAAAACACAAGGTCATTTTACAGTTTAAAAATGACATTGAATTCAGGTTTTGTTGCTAAAATGTGTTTGTCAGGGTATGTATCACACCAACGTACATGTTAAACCGGGTTTCCCCAGTATATCAGTGTTTTGAGGCAGCCTTACAGCTCTTTTCGCAGAGCTTTAATTTGCATACCTCAGATTTAAAGGAGGAGCTTTATGTGCTACTAAGCTTTTTGTTCAAACTGTAGCTTTGAATAATTTTGGATTCACTGGTTTTAAAATGTACACGCTTGAGAAAAGCTCTGTATTTTAGATACGAAATGTTGCAAGAGTTGGTCTTGTTTGACATTGGGCTGATAAAAACAAGAATCCAGGAAGAAACGGGAGATTTGAGGTGATAGAAAAGTCGAAGATTAGCCTCCAACCAATCCTCTATTGTTTTCCACAAACAAGAGTACAATTACAATTTGTACAAGCACAACTTATTTTTACTATTGCCAAATCTTTTCTCCAGACCTCAGTTCTCCTTGCTTTAAATTATCAGAGAATTGTTCCACACTTCTGACACCTTTTTATTAATTTAATGAAAAGGATTTTTTTAAAGGGGCAGTATTATGTATTTTCCAGGTACACAGTGCCATTTTATAGCACAATCAATTAACTGTTAATTTCAATTGTTCATATATATATGTGTGTGTGTCTTGAAATTGGGCCTCTGTTTCTTTAATAAATCCTGCTATTTCTGAAACTCTGCCTTCAGGAAGACCTCACAACATCGCTCCTCTGTTAACTCTTGAAAAATGTTTTCCACCAGCTGTTGGCTAATTGCTGCTAGCTAGTCTGAAGGGGCTCCAAGGAGGAGCTGTGCTTGGGAGGCGAAGCTGGGTCCAACCAGACGTTTCCCCATGGAAGATTAAAGAATTTCTCAAACCTGCACGAAAGAATCAAAGCAACGCTCCAGGTCTATTTTTGATGAGAAGGTAACATTACAACATGATGTAAAGCTCAAAAATAGTTGATTTTGCACAACACCGCCCCTTTAATTGCATGACAAAAGTGTACGAGAAGGCGAGAAACTTAAAACATGACAAAAATAAGCAGTTAAGAAGACAAAATTAGATGTAGGGGTTAGAGAATAGCAATATCCCTAAGAATTGTGACCTTTTAAAAACCCTTTAATAACATAGTATTAAATAGCTGGAGGGGAAATATTAAATTAAAAGCCAAGGCAAAAAAGTACTTCCAGCTCAGCAACCCAAATGTGAAAAGTTAAGAGGCGCAACACGAGCAGATGCTCCGTACCTTGCTGTCTCTTAGGGGCTGAGAGTCTATCTGATGCGCCACCGATGCAGTTTGGTTCATCTTGGCTCCACAAAACGCTCCTCAGCCTGACAGAAGGACCAGAAAACAATAAAATCCAGTACAGAACCAAAGTTTCCCCTGACTTCCTTATCCACTGGAGCAGCCCCTGCAAGTGTCACCAGACGGAACACATTTCCACCAACAATCTGTTTTCTTCCCTTTGTTTCTCTCTCCGTCTCTGAATGGCTTCCAGTGCGTTTACATGCCGCTTCTCCGCTCTTTCTTTTTCTCCTCTCTGCGCGCCTGCCCCTTCTATAGCAACGATGCGCTGCTTCACATTCAGCTGACGGGCAGCTCATAAACTAGGATGTTTGCCAGCGCCTCCCACATTCGAAGACATTTCTTGATCAGAATGCAAATTTGCTCCAGGCGAAGACTTTGCAGGCGTTTGGTTTGAGCTCTTACATCCAACGCTCCTCGTGTAGATGTTTACTTTGACAGACTGTCACTGATAACATTTGTGTTGAATTCATCCCTTCAGCCTGTCAAAGACTCCCAATTCAAATGTGAGCTAGGCTGGGATTTTCAATTATTATTATTATTATTATTATTATTATTTTTTTTTTTTTTTTTTAACGAGCATATATGGAAAATATTTTGGTTGAAATAAAAAAAAAGATTTTCATTTATGGTCTGAACGTACTTATGAGATTTTATGATGCAAAGCACTCAAAACACATTTATACTAGAATCTCATTCTCTCATCTCAAATTTTGTTATGAAAAACCATGTACTTTGTTGATAAGTACGTTAATCTTCTATATTTCCTATTTCTCACTAAAGTTTAATAAACCTTTAGTAAGCATCATTTTGAAATAATCCAACTGCTATATCAGTAATATTTTCAATGTCTTGACTGCTTGAGAGCATTTACATCCCACATCATGTGAGCCAGTTATTATTATTATGCTTGTCAGTTTGTGGATCATATTTCAATGCTTGCGTCCAGAAATCCCACAAAACGGCAGCAAGCCAGATGATCCAGTTCTGTTGCTGTGTTTGCTTGAGAAAACGCCATTAAAGGTTCACCGTCATCAAACCTGCTGAAGCTCCCAGAAGGTATTTGGTGTGAAGCAAATCTTGACAAGATGCATAATTTTTAATTTGCTGGCTGAAGTTAAAAAAAAGAAGAAGAAAAAAGATCTTCAGAGAGAAATTGATTTAAAAAGCCAATGCACATAATTATTCCGCGTTTAGGCCTAAAATGTTCCTCAATAAACCATTTATTTGAAGTCCCTCCTTTGATTTTTTTTTCTCTCTCAATAAAACAGTTAATTTCATACTGCGCTGCTTCTTATGAAATAATGAAACGCTATAATCGCCGTGGCGCATGTTTAATTAAAGCAGCCGTGCAGACGACGCAAAAGCAATCAGGACAAACGCGTGAAAGCCGAGCAGTTAGTTATTATGTGAACAATATTCCTGAGCCTGTTGTGTGCATGCAAAAACGGTGCTTCGCATAGTTTGAGATTTTAAATAGTTCTTAACGTTCTGCCTCTTCGTTTTTGCTGCTTGTTGTCGTTTGGAGTCGTGTTGAAAATGTTAGATGCCAACCTTGCGTGTCGACCCACATCCTGCTCCTTTCAACCGAGCTAACAATATGTCCTCATATACTGACCCATTTCTGTCCAACTTTTTGCCGGTTTTCATCACTTTTATGTCTTTCTTTATCTTCAGTTGTCATCGTGTGTCTTTGCCTATGAAATATTGGTCACTAAACCTGAGCTGAGCTTAGAGTTTTGCCTCCTGCAGGAGATGAGGAGATACCGTCTGTCTCCTGTTCAAGGCTTCATCCCACAACAAATCCACGCTATCTGTTATCTGTTAGGACACTAAACCACTGCACACAGTTTCAGGTGGAAACTCTGTCATTGCAGAGTTTTACTAATGTAATATCAAAGGGACACAGTTATTTATTTATATTTTTTTGCATTGTGATATACAGTTGAATTTCTTTGATGCCCCTAAAAGTAAGAGTTAGCTTCCTCTGCTAACTGTAAAGACAATTCATCCCACCATTTAAAGCTTGCCGGGCAGACGTACAACTTTAACCTCTGGAGGTTTATGAGAACAGAGGGCCATAAAAGAGTTGAGTGGACTAATAAAAGGGAACATTAAGACATCTGGTGCTCGAACTCCTCTTTCCTGAGTTTAATAGTACCTGTGGGTCCTCTCCCTGGTTTCAGATGTACTGGTTAAATGGTGGAATATACAGCAGTGTATTATAAGAACTGCATCCCGTCAGATAACTGAATCTGTATGTTGTCAGAAATATACATCATGGGCATCAAAATTCCATTTGGTTTTTAGTTCAGATAACAAAAGTTCATTTTTAATGTTTATGCATTATTTGTTGCTACAATTCAAATACCACTTTAAGAATAAAATGTTTTTTTATCAAAACATATGGGGGAGAACAGTTTCTTGAGTATAATCCGCATTTTATAGCTGAAACAGCAAATTTGTAAACCATGTATTACTTAAATATTTTGTTGTCGTTTTTCTTCCTTTCATTAGCTGGCCCGTTGCTTTGTTCATTCGGTGCGGGTTTGTCGCCATCTTCTGACCACAATTATTATTGTTTCCCGCCGGAACTTAAACAAAAGCTAGCCTACACGCTAATCTCAACAGCGACCCCAAGGTGTACAGGTGATGGAAATTTAAGAATTAAAACTCATTTTAAAGTTTTTTTTTTTTTTTTATCTTTTGTCGTTGTCAGTAGACTATAAATTCACTATAGGTTCCTTTTACACCATTTTCAATAAGCTTCACAGCCCCAATATTAAGCCAAAGCCATCTAGAATATTTGCAGCAGAGTGCTAAAAGTATTAGTAATAGCAATTAGTAGAAATGTTGACAGAAAAAAGGAAGCACTAAGAAAAAGAAGAGCAAATATCTCATCTTCTTTGTTTAGAGCTCCCCAATAATTCCCTGCAGAAATTCTCTTGTTGCCAATTAACCTGTTAGCTAAACTTGCAATTTATTTACTTTTTTAGGGCGTTTTAATTTTGCTGTTTGTATAGTTAAAGGCAAATTAGTTTTAGTTGTTCTTTTCACTTCAGCTAGCCAGCTGATTTATATACATTAGACTAAAAACATATCACTGTTCTCAAGAATCTTAAAATCAGCGATCTCTGCAGATTAACCATAAACCGTTCCCGGATTACCCAGCTGGCAGGCAGCTCGCTCCTCTGTTCTCCTCCACGCCTGAACTGACCTGTCCGCCCTCCACCGCAGCCTCCACGTCATCCACCCAGAACTTACTCAGTCAAGACCTCACTCTGGAACCTGGATCACCTCAAGGACACCCACAAAGATACCGAAACCACGAACCAACAGTTTCCCCTCTTCTGGGTGGAAGTAACCTGCAAATCAAGTAAGACCACTCTAATTTCTCTTGAAGTTCCAGTTTTCCGATTACCTCAAACTGACCATCTTCCTTGCTGCTCTTCATTGTGCAGACGACCCCGTGTGCCCTCCCCAAGGACCAGACCCTTTCACCAACATTTTCAGATTGTTCAAACAAACTTTATTTATCTGATTTCCCGTTCCCCTGGTGTTCTGCATGTGGATTAAGAAACTGGAACCCATCATGACAGTTCCATTATTATTATTATTCATTAGGTATTTGTCATGTTTCTTTTCTTTAATACTTTCCCCTAAGTAATAGTAAAAATCAGTAACTTTTCCTTTACAAGTTTTAGCTTTAACTAATAATTAATCATACAAACTTATAGAAATTTTCCGCCTTTTCAAAGTACAGTTGTGACTCACTACAAAAAGCTAAAAATGTATCTTCATGAAATTAGTTTTGACTTTTTTTTTTTGTACTTCCTGGTTCTGCTTATATTATTTTGACTGAAATTTGTTCTGATACAATATTAATATGTGCAGAGAACTGAAGCCTGGCAAAACATTCAGGAAATTGCCCTTTTTTCACTTTGACAAAGACGGCTTTACGTTTTCATTTTGTGAAATTAATTTTGACTTCAGCATCTCGCTAATTTTAGCTAACACTCTCATCTTTAAACACACCACGCTGCCATCTGTTGAATTGGCTGGGAGGACATATTTTGCTAAGATAAGGGACCGTTGTGTGTGGGAGCTCAGTTAGTCAACCTTTAATCCTATGCGAATGCAAAAAACAGCAGACTTTTAAAATATATATATATTTTAATAGTGGCATTACATAAAAATTCCATTTATTTTATCACTTTTGGCTCAGGACAGTCAAAACGTAAAAACAAATGCATGCAAATTAAGTCCTCAAATATAACAATGGTTTAAAAAATGACTGATTGTTGGGTCCTGGTGAACATTATACAGTACACTCTCTATTGGAAGGTGACTTTGTAATAAAAGTTTTAGCCTGCTGCGCCACATTTCTAGATTCAAATTGCACATCCATCAGAAAGAAATAACATGAAATAAATAAATACCCAGTGAAATAATTAAACATATTTTTAAATATGTTTTCTTTAAAAATGCTTACTACTTTTAGATTTAATTGTTTAATTGCACATGTCGTACTTTCATGATGTAGTTATTAAATTATGTTTTAATTGTTTTATGCTAATCAATTAATGCAAGATTTACACTGATGTATTTCTTTGTATATTTATTTAATTTTGCCATACCAAAAACGGTGTAAAAAACCAACTGGATATGTTTTTCTTTTTGGCCACTAGAAGGTGTAAGATGATAAGTTGGCACGTGTGTGTTACGCTGTATCATCATACATCTATATTAAATTTGTTTTAAATTCTAACAGTATGAATTGTTTTTATATTATTCATAAAAAACAATTAGATTGTAGTGATTATATTTTGTTACAGCTCACTCATTCTGGTGGCAATTTGATCAGAAAAGCCTTTATATCTGTAGGACAAGACTCTTCGTCTCGCAGATTTGTTTGTTTTTCAGTTGAACTGTACAGGATAAATAATTTTAAATCATTTACTATGGTCTTCTTTCTATGTGGCATTAGAGGGGTGTGTGAACTTTTAGGAACCAGAGTAGTTCCTGTCTGTGCAGGATGTCGTCAAATCTTGACTTCCCATCGACCCCTGAGGCTGGAAAGTTTTGTGGAAGAACAAGTTTGTGTTGTAATGCTGAAGGAAGGTGGGAGGAAGCCCTGGCGAGAGAAAAAAACAAGACAACAGCCATAAAGATGTTATGTTCAGTCAGATTTCCAGATCAAGATCCACAGCGGGCAAAAATAAATGCCATTTCCTCTGGCAGTAATGAATCTTTAAGCTTTAAAGGGTTAAAAAAAAAAAAAAAAAAAACACTCCCAGGAACACATCTACAGAGTCAATGACTGGCATGCCGGCCAGAAAGGCAAACATGCTGTAGAGGACCTGAAGCGGCAGAAAACAAATTACTGAAAAACTACTGTTTTACTGTCATAAGAAAGATTTCAAAAAGCCAAACAAGACAAGATATTAACCTAATTATGGTTCTAATCAAAGAACTTTTGATTAGAAAAAAAAAACATATATTATTTGTCTGCTTGAGAATCTGGTGTAAACTTCTTGCTTATTTACTCCACATGCAGTTGTAAACAATGTGCCAGCAGGGCTTGAATGTTCAAGTGACACTCAACAGAAATAGTCGGTATTGCTACTGAGGCGGCTACACAACAAAGGCAGGTTAGGAGGTTTCCCTCTGAGTCACTTTGGAGCAGATTTCATGCATAAAAACTGTTTGGGATTTATTTGCTTTTATTTGCCTTGCAGAACAATCTGCTAATCTGATTCTTAAGCCTGTGTTGATTTGGCCAAATGTTTTTACGAAAAAAGAAAAAAAAATACGTTTATAATTCTCCTAGATTTAGAGGTACCTGAACGAAAGAACACATTGTTAAACCTTCTTGTAAAATGTATTTTAAAAAGGGACATCTCGTTGCTGATCGTTTGCTCTCTAGACTTACCAGGATCAGACATTTAAACTGGACTTGTGTGTGTGTGTGTGTGTGTGTGTGTGTGTGTGTGTGTGTGTGTGTGTGTGTGTGCGTGTGTGCGTGTGTGTGTGTGTGTGTGTGTTTAAAACTAGGTCTGGATTAGCTGTCAAACAAAGCAGTGTAACTCCTTGTTTCTGGAGTTTCATAACTAGATGTATAAACTGTGTTTTATATTAGGATAAGTTTGGTAATCTAGCCTTACCAGTTATTAATTTTCTGTGTTACAAATAATTGCCCTTTGCTAAAAAGTTGGATTTGAAACTTGCTAACCTTAGTTTTGTGGGGGGATGGAGGTATATGTATACAATTCTACAATGAATTATAAACACAACAAAGTTATTTCTTTTGTACTCAAAGATCCAGAAAATCTTTAAAATTATAGTCTGAAATGTGTAAATAATTGTGTAGAAACCCTGCAGCAGTGTTTGGATCACTCCCATGCAGACCTAGTTTCACTAAAAACTGAGAAAAAAACAACAATCACTACTTCCATAGTGTCACAAGGTTCAGGACTGAGGTGCAAATCTGGTTTCGACCGTTGCTAAATCTGCTTCACCTATTTGCCCTGCACCTACTGGGTGGAGCTGCATGTTGAAAATAACATGAAGAGGAAAACGAATCACTGTCATTGGCATGATGTAATCGGGTCAAACCTCTTGCTGTTTCTGATGAATGACTGGGACTCAGAAAAGACTTGATTCAAGCTTTAACGCTCACCTAAAAAAAATGTGTGTGGGGACCTGCAATACCTTATAAAATCCACATGATGGCAGCAGAGCACAATTCTGTGATTCGCTTAACGACATGGCTTTAAAATATGACTGATACAAGTTAATATGATGTACTACTACAACAATGTGACTGTTACAAGTTCATGTAAAACAATATTTTCTGTGATAGATAAAACACTTTCCTCACACGAAACCGCAAAAGGTTTAAATAAATAAAATGATTAAGAAACAAGTGGCAGGTTTGTGAGTGTTTGTAGTATGCTAGCAGTATCAAAAAAAAAACAGGTTAAGCTATTGGGGAGATAAAAGCTATAAGTAATAAAATTAACAAAGATATTCGCTGGATTTCTTGATTCAACTTAACGGGTGATTTACTACCTGTTGAATTGCTTAGACTTCCCTAAACAAGTAGAACAAGTTACTAGACTGATACAAGCTAGCTACAGCAATGTGAAAAATATTTTGCTGCTTTCAGACTTCTTCTTTTGCTTTGTATTGTCTTCTAAAATATTAATATAATAAGTTAATTTTAAAAAATTGTAACCCAAATAGGAAGTAGTTTTCAAGGGTCAATTGCCTTTATGATGGGAATGGGTTGAGGAAAGCTATCCAAAAAGTCTATCTCTGAATGGCTCGTGAGATGAAACAGCTTAATCAAAGTCTATACATACATCTATATGAGATAGGATGCCATGATCTTAAACAGACTTTCAATCCCTGGGAACTCTAAAATTAAAACAATTTTACGTAGAAGAATGGCAAATTCGTCTAAAGGAGTGTGCAGAGTTATTGCTGGTTAATACCAGCAAAGTGGCAGTTTTGTTCCCAGATATTGAATGTTTTACTTTTTCAACATTTTGATTTGGATTTCCTTCCTAATAAGTCAAATCATTGCTTGAAAACAGTTTGTTTTGTTAAGTCATGTGTCCTTCGTCTGATAACATTTGTTTGATGATCCGAACATTTAAATGTGACAAGAAACAAAAGCTGAAAAAATCTTGAGGTGGGTGAATACTGCTCAAAATACATGTGCATTTACAAAGAATAGTTTGTACAGATGCTTTCTTATGTCATTTGTTTGTTTGACTGAATCCAATTTTATCTTCAATTCATTAAATACAGGCTTTGTGGATACTTAGGTTTGTTTGTGTGGTTTTCACTTGCTATATAATTGCATTTTCATGCGTTATCCAACAAACAAATTTCTGTAGTTCTTTTTGATAAGTATCATTTTTACAGTAGCAAATTTCACATTTTGTTAGTGGTACTGTATCTACCACAATAAAATGAAATTAATATTTGCCACTAAAACAGACAGAAATACAGATGTGTAGAATCACAATTGAAGTTGCTATGTTGAAATACTAAAATAGGTAAATTATTACTACAAAACTAGCCTTTTATAATGAATAGTTAAATAACCAAATATCACAAGATAATGACAAAATATATGCATTTTCATTTTAACATGTCATTTCTAATCTTTTATGCCCTTCTCTTAAAGTATTTCCAAATTATTAACCAGACTTCTCTAAATCAAAATACCTAAAACCCGACAGTATTTTTTTAAGCCTAAAAAAGACCAAATTTTGTTTTGTTTCGTTTTATTTTATTTTCATTTTTATCCAGTAACAACTGAACGCGCTGCGTAAGACACGCAATGACGTCTGGCTGTTCTTGACACAAGGGGCGTGGCTAAAGGCAGTCACTGCTGCGGCTTGGGTGACGTCCAGAAGGAGACATAGTGAAACTGCTGCAGTTTTCAGACACCCACTTTCAGACGGTTGTCGTGTTTTCTTGGCGCTACCCGTTTGTTTGTTTTTTTTCATGCAGACAACCGAGCCAAACTGGTATGTAGCTGCGACACATATGCCTTTTTTAAAACCCGAAGTTGTGAAATAGCGGCTGTTTTTATCGTCCGTGTGAAGCGAACTACCGCGGCTTTACTGTTTATAATGCTGGGGATAAGTTCTTAAACGGAAGGAGTTCATTTCTGCCTATTTGTAGGCAGTTTGGTATGTCTGTGTTGCATATGTCTGTCTACTAACAGCTTACAATACACCGAGTTAGCATTATGCGCAGTATAAGAAGCTGGAATTTAGTTTGAATATGGCAGAGGACTACTAACCTTCTTTAGGGGGAAGTCTTTTGAATTTAAGTGATTTGTTTCTGAGCTGCGGAGTTATGAAATAATGTATCTTCAAGGCTGTGTTTGTAAATGAGTAACATTTCGGCTTTATTGCTATAGGGCATGCTTTTTCCATTGCACCTGAGCGGTAAAGGTAATGGACACCTGCGCGCGCGCGCTACAGTATACCCTGTGTGGACGCTGACTGCACGTGTGTTCCTGACAGCTCGCTGCAGAGTCAAGGCCAGCGGTGTGGAGGAGATGAGGATGCTCCTCTGCTTCAAAACGAGGCCTTTTTTTTTTCTCTTTTTTTTTTTTTTTTTTTACCGCGACTGGGATGAGTTGACGTGTAGAGCCAGTGTTTACGAGCACATGTGCACCCAGAGTGTTTTCTGTTTTCCTTTTTTTTTTTTTTTTCTTCAGGGTTTAACAATCTGATTTACTGGAAGCGAACTGCTTGAGAATAAGAGCAAAACTAAAGCCAGCTTTTCTGTAGCTTCATTTAAAGAAGCAAAAACAGGCAATAAAATGTTTTGGTTGAATCTTAGTATTTTTGGGATGAAAAGTGTAGAATTTGCTGGATAAGTATGGACTAAAACAAAATGGTCTATGTTTGGGTTTTTGGGCTTTACTCCATTTTCTGTTTAAAATATTTTTTAAAAAAATAGAAATTTCTACACAAAAATAAAACGAAAGATTAAAATTTTAACTTGGTTAGAAAAGAAATCAAGAAAATTTAGAATTTGTTCCTATTTCATAAAATCTTTTTTTTAAATTGTGGAAACAATTTATTTTCCCTTTGATTTTTTTTTTTCTTGTGCTACTTTTAAGGACTATCATATTTGTTAAAAATAGAATAAAAAAGAAATCAGCATTTAGATGAAAGAACAAGCAATTTTTAAATTGATTTGATGAGTGTCTGGAAATTAATTATTTATTTTATGGACCGTTTTGTTGTCCCCTTTGGGATCTGGACTTATTTACATCATAATTGGACCTGAATCTTGTTTTGGGAGCAAATAAATAATTCTACAACCGCTGATTCTGTCACACCGACTACACTGTAGAACCTACTTAGAGTAGGAATATCTGACAATTTTAAAATGGATTTCACCAACGCAAACTTGTATCGCTTTTGAAGTGAAAGGAGAGAAAAGAGAACAGCAAGGATAGCTATAAACTTGGGAGTGTTTCGCAGTGCTGATGCAATAGGCTGTTTGCTTGTTCCACAACGTAAACGCCGTGTTTTACTTCAAAGTCAGAGGAAGTTTTTAAGCCCGAAAGACGGGTTTCGAAGAAAAAATGTTACACAAAGAACAGGAGCAACGCTTCATTAAAAAAAACGTTTAACATTTTGTCCCAGCAAGACATTTGTTTTGGTTAAACTTGTACTTCTTCCTAGTAAATGCTATCCACCACACAGGGAAAACCCTGATCTGCAAAAACCGGTGCCACATCAGAGTAACGGGTAGTCACTTTCTAATCAGTTACTCTCCCTCAATAGTTTAAGATTTAGCAAAAAAGCGATGATTTCCATCATTTCAACTGATCTATTTGTTGATCTGATGATTGTGTTTGTTGGATTTAGCAGGGAGCCAATTGGAGTTTCACCAGAAGATTTTCTGGATACCTTTAGGGTAATTTTGGCACTTTTAATACATAGATCACTCTAGTCTTAATTCCTCCCTCCCCCCATACCGTCTCCTCCGACTAAATAGGAGTCCCTTGAGGTTACCGGCAGAATTTATCACCGACTGCATCTGAGCATCTCTGGTGGACTGTAACGCGACGCCATGTGCTTGTCGTGACTCATCAAACCCGTCCAATCAGCTGTGAGCAGGGAGTCTGTTGATCCACGCTCCTCTGCTTCTGTGCATCATCTTCCCCCACGTGTGGGTAGTTACCAGCGCATGCCTGCAACCCGCTGGTCGTCTGGATGCTTGGGAGCTGGGGGAACACGGCTTATCTAATGAGGAGACAAATCTTTATCAAACATGTCATGTAAAGGTCACACAAGAAGATTCATTTAAGGCTTTTATTTGCTTAACATGAACTAAAATGGAGTTGTTTTCAGTTATCTTACAAATTAAGAACACTGAAATGTCAATGTCCTTGTTCTTTAGCTCAGTAAAAGCAAAATGGAAGATAAGATGCAAAAAATTCTAATATTTATTGACTTAGAGCTAAAAGCCACAGCAGCTTTGTGTCTTATTTTAAACTGAATTGCTCTTCTTCTGAGCACGTTAAAGCTTCAGAACCTCCTGAACATCACCCTCTCTAATTTGTGAGCACATATGCGGTCTGCTGCTGATACCGGCTGCTCTCAAGTAACGGCCTCTTTAATATTGATGAACTCTGGGGGAGGTTAGAGACGCATCAGCACTCCGCCGTGTAGCCGGCAGCTCGGGTTTAGCAGCGGTTTCGCTGCGCTTCTTCGTGTTGAACAGCTGTCGCAGAGTGACGTGGGGCGTGACGGGGTTTCCTGCGCGGTGAGCACTCTTGAAAAGCATCTTGAGACGGTGAGAAAGAGCAGCTGAAAACCGATTTGTGTCAGATGCTCAGCTTCCGATATTAAAATATCGAAAGCTATTCGACTAGACGTCGGTGTACATTCTCCTTTCATCCGGTGTCTGTGATCAACAGTTGAGTGTAGGAGGAGTTATGGTGGATTTTCTTCAATTGAGACAGTTTCAAAAATTAGACATACAGGCTCAAATAGATCATTCTGTCTGGACATGTGACTGCTCTTTCTGGTAAAAATCGTAAAGCTCATTTAAATCAGTTGGTTTCCTGGCCTGCAGTGGAGCCCTTTGCTTGAAGGTGAAGTTGGAGCACAGTCTTATTCCTTGGTTGTACTTTCTGAAACCTGGTTTCAGTGTGGACAGTGTTGCTCGTGTTGTGGCAGTCTGCAGTTCATGGCTTGAACTTCGTTTGCAGTTTGGAACACCCAGGTCTAGCCTCCATTGACCAAAACCGACCCCTTCATCTCTCTTGCTCCTCTAATCCACATCGACATCAGAAATGATAAGAGGGTAATCGTGTTTTCGGTCGTTTCTGTTCTTTGTACTTTGCATTTCTTGCTCACCCTGTCATTGCGCCTAACGTGGGACAGCCGCTGCGGTCCACAAAGTGTTAACTGGATCAAGTGTTCAAGAGGCAGCAGCAGTTAGAGTGAGTATTAAAAGTGCAGCAGAGGAAATGGGTGAGTGCCTGTGCACTCGCGGCTGCTGCCTCGTGACGGCATCTGCAGCGTGAGTTTGTTTACACCCCGAGGCTGCAGACCGTCGCGCACTGGAACGCTGATGTCATGCATACATTTGGCTGCAGATTTGTGCTGCGATGTACGGAGGATCTGAGGGGAAATGCATTGTCACGCTGTTTGCTAATAGGACAATGCGACCTCGTTAGGAAAGACGTGATATAAATTGTGACTGGACTCAAACGGAAGCACAGACGTGGATGGACAGTGCACACTTTAGTACTTTAGTACGGTGCACTTTTTGTTTGTGCGTCCGCTGGTTGTTTTTCTGACACTGCAGGAAGTTTAGCTTGTGGTGTCCTTTCAAAGAGACTTGAAAGTTGACCCTCTTGGCTCACTTCTGCTTTCAGGATGGTTCTGCTGTGAGTTCTTCTCTCTTAAGTGAAGTCTGACAATACAAACACAATGTTCCATCAGACTTGTAAAGCAATTGTTGCTGCCTGTCAATCTAGGAAAGCTTATAAGGTAATTTTCCATCTACTCAACATAATAAAGTTTCTGCAGATGTGCAAAACTTTAAAGATGGCTGCTGATCTTACAAAGAGAAAATTCTCTGAATATTGCATATCAGAACAAAAGGTGGACCTTGCAGTCATTGGGTGTATCACGATTTCCTCTGTATTGAAAAGTTGTACATGATCCTATATGATCAGCTGTTATTGAGGATCTTACAAGTGATGAGCAGGCTGTTCATATTTAATCTGGTCTTATGTTGGGGCTCATTTCTATTTTAACTTGTCAGTAGGTCCAGCCTGGAGAATGTGAAGTTGATGATGCTATTTTAGACTTTGCTGTTAGGCCAACTTCTTTTAACAAAACCTGAACACAACAGTAATCTTCTCCAGCGTCCAATCTGCTTCTTTTTTTGAAATGACAATGTGCCTCTTTTCTTGGCCTCAGTGGGCCAAGAAAAGTGGCTTTGTTGTCCATTGTTGTTGTGTGCAGATGTAAGTTGTACGTCAGATTTGGAGGTGTACCAGTATGTTGAAAAATATTTAAAATGCTTTAAAAATTAGTGTAATAAATTTATCAAAGTGAATAAATTCAAGTCCCATCCCTATGTTTGATATTAGTATCAAGTATTTCTCAGTGGGCCAAGAGAAGAGGCTTTGTCATCCCTTTTTGTGTTGCGGATGTCGCTTGTGCATCATGGATTGAGGTGTACCAGAAACGCGTCAACACAAAGGTTCCAGCTGGAACATTTTGCATGTTTAAAAAACAACAACAAAAAAACATTAAAGACCCAGCTCTAGATATTGGTATCAAATGTGGTACGGCTTAATTCCATTCAGAAATGTCCCAATATTGAAAACCCATCCTTAAGATGATAAGATGGCATTTTCTTTCAGCTCTGTCATAATTGTCACTTTTGTATTTTTATATTTTTGCTGGCTGCCAACCAAATGACCTCCCATTAATGCCAAAGTTCAGATGCGTGTGTGAGGTTAAGAGTACCTCGGGCCACGCCCTTAAAAGTCCCACCAGAACTGACACTACACTGACTTTAATTTCAGCTCTGACTACGTGAACCTTGTTGTCTGTGACTGCTGTCAGACACAGTGAACGCTCTGCCAAAAGCCACTCCTCCACAAACAATAGAAGGAACATGTCATTTTTTCTACTTTGAGTCCCTGACAGTTTTACAGTCTGACTTTGAGAGGCTAATACGTGTTGCGTCAAGTCCTCTTATTAGTGAAGTCAGAAAGGGCAGGAAGCTCAATGCACTGCTTGTTCAATGGTTCAACAAAGACACTGAAAGGACCTGGAACTCAACCTGGAAACTTAGGTTGCTTTATTTGACGGTTTACATTTGGTTAGCGATGCTTATGTTATCTCACTCTTTGCTCAGTCAGTGAAAGCAACTGTAAAAAAATCAGAGAACTGGATGTGGCTCTGGGAGATGCTCGCTACGTCACTGTGTGTGTTTTTGTGTCTGAGGCCTAGGCCGGAGCTCATTTTCATGTGAAAGGGCCACAGCTGCTCTTTCCCCATAAAGAAATTATTCATGTCTCGTTCTGATGCCCATCCCTGAGGGTGGACGCGTGCTGTCGGGGGAGCATCTCTGATTCTGGTTCAGTCCTGCAGCCTGACGATGACTAAGCCAAGGCTTATTTTACAGTGTTTATGTTCAGCTCTAGTGGTGGAAACCAGCATCAAAAACAATGTGAAAATCCCAGAGGGCTTTATTATTGGCTAATTTACATGTCCTGGATGATTTTGATGAGTCATTGTTCCACAATGACTGACATTTTAACAGTCAGGTAAAGGAACAGACAAGAAAACGAATGTTGTTGTTTTTTTATGTTTACAAAATACAAATTTAGCCAGTTTTGTTATATAAGGACTTAGTTGTTGTTTTTTCAAATGTAATTTTGTTTCAGTTGTAATTATATGTCAATATAATTATATGAATATGTCAATTTTGTAATAGTCCTTATCATTCTAATTTTGATTTATTTGTCATGTATTATAGCACCATTGTGTTGTGGGAATTCCTTTTTTTACTTAAACTTAAATTAATACATAGAAGTTTGTGTTGCAATGTGAGAGAAAAACAAATCAACTGCTACGTTAAATATTGACGACGTACAAGGTAGGGAGGTCCATAAAGATTCATTCTTAAGCTTAACTTTTCAGAGACTTTTCACTCATGATAAAATACCTCCAAGAAATCCACACGTCCTATAGAGATGTCTGCTTTTGTCGAAGGAACTCTTTTTCTCCTGCCCCAACCTATCGGATGATTTTACATTTGTGTGTCTAAATTTAGAGCCTTAAAATGCCTTAAATTCATGTTTTTAAAAAATGTAAGTTGACCTTAGATACGTCCACCACGGGTCTTAAATTTTGTGGCGACAGGACTATTTAATCTAGCTTTTAAACATTTATTTTCTCATGGGACTTTTCTGTCAGGCAAAAGTTGAGTAGCGTGCAGATATCTTTATTGCGGTTTGTGACTTAAGGTTGTTGCGCTAGCGGTGACTAGCTGCTAGTATATGCCTTCTCGCTAAGTCAAGTAAAGTTTATTTGTACGGCACATTTCAGCGACAAGGCGGTTCGAGGTGCTTTACATCATAAAAACGCAAAAATGACACTCTTTGTTTAATTTCCGTTTAGATACAGGACTGAAATTTCATTCATTATGGTCTTAAAAACATCTTTAAAAGTCTTTATTTTGAGTTGGTGAAACTTGCAGGAGACCTGTTTTTTGCAGTCTGATTAAATCAGACCTAGTTACATGCGGCTTGTTAAAAGTGAAACAACATGTGTCAACATCACTACTTCCCCCTTTTTTTTAAAACTAAAATCTTTTGAATTGTTTCCGATTTGTTTCATATTTTCATTTTTCCGTCTGCTGTGTTTTACAGGCATCGAGCAAAGACCCAAATTTGGCCGTAATAAACCGTTCTCGGTCCTCTGAGTGAGAAAACGTGCGGCTGCTCGGAGAGAGGAAGCATTGAAACGTGAGTTTTGCCATGTATGGTCAACTGGACTGTCTGTCCCTGAATCTGGCTTTTGTGCCTGAGGTTTAAACCAAAGACAGAAGCTGTAAACACTCACAGACGCTGTTGCTCTTTACACAAATCAGTGCAAGGACAAGCCTGGCGCTTCTTTCTGCTGGGATCCTTAAACAAATTCCTAAAAGTGTAGTGCAAATTAGAAACTCCCTCCTACTTCTTTTTTCAGATCATCAAACTTAATAATCATTTTTTAAAGTGAAAAAGCCATCAAAATCAACCTGCATTGAAGTGAACTAGTGCCTCATACAAGCACCTACAAATTTCAGTCCAGAAAAAGACGATCTGTCAGCATCTTTTGTCTCTGCTGTGAACAAGCTTGAGTTCATGACAGACTTGGAGCTTGCTGGGCTTTTCCTAAGTATCCTAACCAACTTCCTGTAAGTAGCAGCTTGGGGCTTCCTGCCAGATCCTTGCAAAGTAGTGATAGACTCGAATAACCTCTGCTTAGTTTCTAACAGGAAATATATTTAGTGAAATATGACAAAGTGAATATAATCATAGATGACCGGAGTTTGTGTTGCTCTTGGTTCCACAGAGCAAAATTTATGCAATACACCCCAGATATGGGTTGTAAGTGTCAGGAGCTCTGACAAGCCCTCTCTAAGATTTATACAAAGTTTGTGTGTGTGTGCCCCAGTTTTTGTGACTCACAAACATACACGCTCTTGGATCTCATGTTAGCTAAATTTGGAGCTGACTTATATGGCTGCTTTTCCTCATTCCTTGTAGCAACACCATGACTTTATTGGATGACTACATTTCAAACTGGTAAATGACTGTCATTTACAGATCTGACCAATAAACATTTCTATTCTTCATTCTTGCTTTGTAGCAGTTAAGGCCTTCCTTACATAAACATAGAGAGAGCATTGTAGAGATGTTTAACTGTCTGCAGAAACAGAAGAGAGGCAATAATGAGTTGAGTTGGTATTTCTGAAGAAACATAAATTAGGATGATGTGATGATGAAAATGGAAGACAAAGAAGCCCCTCTAGACGTTTTTGGCATTGGAAATGGAAAAAAGTGACTCCAGCCGGACGAGAGGCTGGAAAATTCTCCCTAGTTTTCAAAACAAAGGAGTACAAATGCATCAATTCTGGCAAAGATGAAGAGTTTCAATCAATGTTACTGTCTCTAAATAAAAATCAGGCTTCGGGGTGTCTGCACATTCTCAAAACATCTTCATCATGTAATGTGACTCACTGCTAAGATTCCCTTGCTAGCCAGCTGCCTTACTAGCTTTCTTTGCGTTTATCTTTAGTACAAATGCATCGCCAAGCTATCTCTGCAGTAGCACACAGGCATACAAATGTTCTGTCCTCTGCCAGCATTACCCACATTGTTCTCTTTAAATTGTAAAGTGATTGATAGAGTGCAGGACCTCGGAAACTTTCCACCTGCTTTTATTCCAAAGGCTTCACTGATCCATGATCACAGTTCCACTTCAGGGAAATAAAACTGCCAGTGCTGGCTAAAACACTTCCAGACCGTAGATCTCACTCATCTGGTCATCAACGCTTCAGTTGTGTTTCAGCTGAAGCGTAACCAAGTTTTGTCAACAAATATAATGACAACAAAACAGACAGTTTTTGTATGATAAAATCAAATTTTATTTTATTGAATTTCAGTCATTCACACCATTGAATTCTTTGCAGTTCATTCTATAAAAATGGCCGTTTTGGAAAATTGAACAAACCAGTTGTAAAATGGAAACTATAATAAGAGATATTTGAGGTTTCATGCTCAATGATTGCTTTTATTCAGAGCCGTAATGCATGCCACCTTTCAAGTTTTTCTGTGTAAAAAAATGACTGAAAATGAATATTTGTTTACAAAAACCCAGTAACATGCATGGAAGTTTTTTGTGGTTTTAGCATGTCAAAATGGGAACATTTGAGGAGGTTCGCACTCCATTTTCAGGTCAGGCAATTTAATCCTTTCTTTCAGCTTCCTCAAAATCCAGGCGACAACTGTTGTTCATTTTAGAAACAGTAGATTGTCAGGTCGTCTCGGTTTATGTGCTGGAATATGTAAACCATCTCGTGCTCTCATGCAAACGGCATTCAAATTTGGATGGAAATCAAATCGACTTGCTTTGATCCGCGAAGGACACCAGCTGCTCCAGATGTTTGACACATGTGGGTCGTTCATAAAGTGGGGCACTTTGAGTGCTGGACCCCATACGCCAGGAAGTAGGCCAGACCCACCGTAAAACAAGATCCTTCTGTTTTGAATCGGTACGGAATATGAATGTCAGCTTTTAGCACTTAGAAACTTTTTCAGAAAACGGAACTTCTCATTTGTATGAGAAAGCTGGTTTAATATATTTTATTTTTAATGTTAGCTTAAACCCGAATCATTAATATTGTAGATATTTGTATTGTAGATGGAGCTGAATTTGTCTCTCCTTTGTGCGTCGTTAAAGCAGACCAGTGAATCTCTCCATTGGAGCCGCCTACTGTCCCCTGTGTTCACAGCTTTCATCCAAATAGGCTAATTGCTCTTTTATTAAAGTGGGACAGAAGCAGCGGAGACGGCACGCAGTGAGAGCAAGACGTCCTCATTCCCAACAGGGAGCTCAGAATCTCCTAACTTTCCCCAAAAGCAAAGATGGCGACAAGGATGTAAACATGGAATATGTAAAACTAGTTGAGTACAGCATTTAGTACTGGATGGACAAAAAAAGCTTCGTGAAATACACATTTATCTTCTTTATAGAAGTTCTCACTGAACCCCCCCCAAAGTAAACCAGTTAAAAGTGAGTCTTTGTGCAGATGAAGATTAGATCTTTTTAGGGTTCTGAAATTCCTTCACCAAACCTCAAGCGTACAACAGATTCTGTAAGCAGTGGGTGGAAAAACTAATTATGGCCCATGAATCTGTAGTTTAGAGAGAGACAGCAACTATAACTCTTTTTATCTGCATTGTTTACAGTTTCTGGGTGGCTTTATCAGCTTTTCTCATCGTTATGGAAGAATTTCAAATAAGTTGAATTGTGGATATTGACCAGCCCACTGCCACACCATAATACTTTTGTTTTTCAGCCATTCTGTAAATATTATTCTGTTGCCAACCCAGATTGAACCAAGCTTCTGTTGTCAAATTGAGAGCTTTGCGGTTTTACACATAATTACAAAAAACTTAAAGAAAAAATGGTTTCAAACAAATATATATGGTTATATCATTATGAATCAGCAGTTAACTCTAAAACTGATTGTTTTTCTCTCTCTGGGTTCCCTTAGAGGTGGTGAGGCGTTCAGCGGATCAACCGTGGATCTTCATAGGGCCTCGCCACATGGGAGTGCGCTTCCGCACTCATAAGGGTGTGCGTTTGGGGCTCCCGCCGTCCCGTCGCCTGCTGCTGCTGGACCGACATGGCCGGTGGCAGAGAGCGCAGAGAACGAACACAGCGGCCATGGTCGGTGTACCGGGCCAACACCTTCGAGCTTTCCAGCGAGATGATTGGCCTGGCACTCGCAGGTGAGGAGTCACAGGATTTATGGAAACCTTCTGAGGATTTCAGAATCCTCAGATTCTGAGGAGTCTAAACATTGCGGGTTTGATTCTAGCTTACTCTCTTGGCACATATCGCTGTGTTCCTATTTTCCAGGAAATAGTCAGGATCCAGACGAGCCTGTTTTGGAGTTCAATGTTGGTGAGCATTACCACAATCTTCTAGAAACTACTTGAGTACCTCTTGGTTTATGCCTCAGTGACTGTAGAAGTGTTGTCGGTGTATTCCAGCCTGCACAGAGCTGGCCACTCCCTCTTTGGAGCGAAAACCTAACAGCTTTGTAGCAGTGAGCTGCACTACCCCACCACAGGCCTTCTGGACCAAACACGCCCAGACCGAAGTCATAGAGGTCAGTCTGTCCAGAGGAACCGATTATAGCCGCTTCTCCATCACCAAGTCTCACTCTAACCGGTTAATATCTGGATTTGTTCAAGTTTACAGCATCTCCTTTGGAGTCTGTTCCTCAGTACAGACATGCGAACGTGGTCGACTGATGATTTTGTTTGTAGCGACACTCTGCAATGGAGAACCTTGAGGTTGTGGATTTGATGGACTTAAATAAATCCATATATTTACTTTTGTCTCATCAAAATGAAATATTTTGATTTTTTTTTTTAACCCCTCCAGGGGGTCTTTTTGTGGGCTCTAGAGTCCCTTTTCATGAAGTAGGCTGACAGGAAAGGAGGAAGGAGAGGGGGGAAGACATGCGGCAAACGTCGCCGGGTCCGGGAGTCGAACCCGCGACAGCTGCATCGAGGACTTGAGGCCTCCAAATGTGGGTCGCACTAACCACTACGCCACCACGGCACGCCCCAATATTTTGATATTTAATATCAAAGTCATCTGAATTAGTCATCTTATTTAGATTGTGGTATTTCATTTTTTGTTTTTTTAAGCGTTCACCCACTGGATTTAGGCAATCCAGTCAAAAGATGTACACCATTATCCATGCATGAAAATAAAATGCAGGACAAACTATTGTCATGTAGTATAAAATAGGATTCTGTTTGACCAGAAAAAAGTTGGAATTTCTCTGTTTGTTTGTTTGTTTGTTTTTTTTTTTACTAGATTGTTTATATTATATTTATACATATGTTTAGAGTAGAAAAATATGTTAACATGGTGTAGACACAGCTAACTATTGGAGCTGTTTTCTCCATGCAGTGTTTCAGACTTATTGTTGTTCTCTGAAATAAATAAGCAGCTTACATTTCAGGATCTATAAAATAGCAGGACCAATCCTATATAAACCACATTTGGACATTTACTCAGGCAAAGCTTTCATCACAAGAGTATCAGCAGAGTATTGCATGCAAACGCGTTAATTGGCCTGTAGAATCTGTGACAAGACTGTAGTAGTTGGCGAGATGGAGAGGTCCAGATTGTTAACTCCATGGTCAAACCTGTAAGTCTGAAACTTTTTAGCAATTGTAGAAGAACAGCACAGAAAGTGTCAACTGGACAGGGACCAAATAAATAAATGAATATACAAATAAATGTACAAACGCAAAATTACATCATTGGAGCATCCGCCCACGTTCCTGCTCATAGTCAGGAGACGCACCCAACTTGGGTAAAACCAAATCAGACATTAACCAGATGGAGTGAGACTTGACCACGGAGAAGGGACTCAAGAGGATACTGTCTTAAGAATTTGAACCATTAGTGATTAAAATCAGCTTGTCAAGAGTGATAAATTGAACAAAAACTGCTTTATGTAAAGCATTGTGTAACGCGAGTCCCCTTGGTTTCCCTTCAGGGCACCAGTAACCCCACGTTCCTGAGTAGCATCGCCTTTTTCCAGGACTGTAACATTAACCCCCAGACACAGGTCAAGCTGGTCGTGTACGACGTAAAGGACCGCTCGCAGGGCACGGTACGAGTCTTCTGTCATGTACCTGTGGCACCTTAAGAAAACCAAACATAAATCTGAGCTGTTGTCTCTCTCTTTATGTTCAGATGTACATGTTGGGGTTTGCACTTTTTGCTGTGAAGGAACTTCTGCAGGAGAAAGGCCACAGATTAGAGCTTGAACTGCGGTAAACCACCTACACGTGAAATTAAAATCCTGTAGAGGACGCATAGCTTCTAAGATATTTTCAGTCATTTGTTCAGCAGTTTTGATTAAAGTTTGTTTTCCTGTAAAATAAAACCCAGCTTGTGTTTTTTTTGGATGGACAGATCGGCAGAGAACCAACGGGTTGGGAAGGTCACCATCGCGGCGTGGCAGATGGAGGACAGGGCTGATCATAGGATGTCTGTTAGAAGTCTGCCAGAGAGCATCAATGGTCGAGTAAGGAACAAAATAATCAGCTTTTTGTTGTCATTTTTTTCTCCTTACACGCTAGGTCAAGACCATTATTTCGTCTCAAGAAACCTGATTGGGTTCCTGGAAGTTTGGAAGGCCCTATTCAGTGACACGGCTCACCAAATAGCATGTAACGTCGCATTGTGTAATAATCGATGCAAAATACAATAGATCCTTGGACGCTTTTTGCAACACTTTCTGCCGCATTATGTGATGACATTATTATGTTTTGTGGAGATTGCTCCTCTTTTGGAAATGGTAATATAATAATGTGGCGCATTGTGCAATAAATGATCACACACTGTCTGTTCTCATCTTAATCATTAAACTTGTAAGAACGACCATGTTGAAACTTGGGTCAGTAAATGCCGAACCTTTTGTTCGTTTAGTTCCTTTTCAGACTCATAGCCAGAAACCTTGGTATTAACCTACAGTATATGTCAAGGCAAAATGATTTAAAATGTGTTCAAGGATTTTATTACGTTGATTATGACAATAATAGTTTTAATGCTGTATTATTGGTCTCCCAGCAACCAGCAGAACTGAACCTGGATGTGGTTACAGTTATTGCGTTATTCCTTGCCAGTCTAGCTCCAAATCGCATTGTGACTCATACATGCTGGTGTATTCTGCCTCACTGACAGCACATTACTATATGTTCTCTGCCTATGAGAAAGACACAGTGTCTAATTTCTGTCTTGATTCAGTGTAAAGCAGGTCAAATTTGCACTCAGTCTGTGTTTGTTTTGGCTGCAGATGGTACTTCCCGTCGATGAGAGCCTGACTGAGTCGATGGGAGCCCGGATTAAATACGCCTCGCTGTCTAAAGACAGCCTACTACGCTCAGGTGAGACTTCACTGACTTCACAGCAGCAGATAGATTTAAGCATAAGACACCATAATATAGCGTGAGGGAAAAGCTAGGCCAGGAGCACAGAGTACCTGCAGGAAACAAGGTAACTACTGTAAGTCACAGAGAGCTGCCAGGTGAGGGAATGAAAACTCCTCAGTGTTGTAGTTACATGCAGTTTTTTGGTATGAATGATTGTTTGATAAGAAAAGGAGCTGGCGCACTTGCGAAACCTGTCAAACTGCATTACGATGTGCATGTGAAACAGTGTTTGGAGGAACCATGTCCAGGATGTACCGCTTCCCAACCACTGACGGAAAGCACCTGCGCGTCCTGGAGCAGATGGCCGAGAGCGTCCTGTCCCTCAACATTCCCCGGCAGTTTGTCAAGCTGCTGCTGGAGGAGGACTTCGCCAGGTACTGAACGATTATTTTGGTTATCGATTATTCTGATGATTAATCATATTTTTAAAGAAGTGGCATTTTCTTCAGATTTTTCATCTATGCCTTTTTAATACAATACTAGAAAACTGAAAAGATACATACAAACAAATATTTCATATTTTTAAGTGGAACATTATTGCCGAAAATGCAATAACGCAGAATTCCTTTAGCGAACGCTCAATCATTTGTAGTAAAGAATGCATCTGCAGCTAAAAAACATAAAAAGCTCAACCCATTCTGCAAGACTTAAGGTATAAAAACAGGGTAGGCAGCTTTGCTTCAGCCTATTCCTTTTTTGGTAAATTGTGGGTTTGATCATTGTTTTTTTCTTTTCTTGTTTCCTGTGTTTAATGTGGACAATTTACCAAAATAAAGTGATTGATGATGATAAATTAACATCAATACTGTACACACCTGAGGTGTTGATTGTTTTTTAGATTAACTGATTGCAGAATTTGAACCAGATGAAGCTAAAATTATCTGACTGAGTTTTGGCTCAACCGTATTTGCAGATAAAGTATTTTTTAATCTTGCATGCTAAATGTATGTATATTTTTTTCAGTTTTGACTCGAGTCTGTATACTCCAGTTAATGATTAATCGGTTACTAAATTAGTTTACAATTATTTCAATAATCAATTAATCACAATTAACACAATTAATCGTTCCAGCCCTACAAAATCTGCAGTTCTAACCTCCTCAGAATTTAATTTTATTTATTTTCACTCTTGTTCTGTGGTTTCTAGTGTCTAAAATCAGGAAGTACATCCATAACAAGCAAACACAAACTTAACAAATTGAAACCTATCTTTGCATAAACGGCAGGAAATATGCAGCTATTTTATTTTACTGATTTAATAAACTTGCCTCAATCTTCAAATTTTTACAATTTTGTGGAATTGAATCAGTTTTGGGATACTGCTGTAACATTACATTACTATTCTAACACTTTTGTAACATTAAATGTTGCACCGTGAATATTTTCTGGCACCAAAATATGATGAAATATGCACTTTGAGGTCATTTCTATTGAGTCTCTTTTTTTTTTTCTTCTCCACCTTAAATATCTCTGCAGGGTGTGTGAGCTGGAGGAACTGGGAGAGTTATCACCCTGCTGGGAGACTTTGCGACGGCAGATCGTGTCCCAGTACCAGTCCATAACGCTCGCATATCAGGAAACGCTGTGTGACCTCAACAGCTACCGAGGTCGGTGTCTTCACGGCTCCCCAAACGTTGGTCAGTGAGTAAAAAACTTTAAGCTTTCTCCCTCATATGCTCTCGGCGTCAGGTCCCTCCTTCAAAGCTAGCAACCTGAAAGCAGACAGGAAGCTGGAATTCATGCCAACCAACCTCCATGTGCAGAGGATGAGGGTGCAGGATGAGCTGGACTTCAGTAAAACATCAATTCTTGAAAACATTTATTCTTTTGTGTGCTGTTCTTCCCTCTGTAAACGGTCATCTGTTTCATCGCAGAGCACACCTATGATGTCATAACGATTGGCGCTCCGGCTGCTCATTGCCAGGGATTTAAAAGTGGCGGCCTCAGGAAGCTCATCCATAAGTTTGAGGAGGCCAAGAAACAGTAAGTTAACGTGAATGTACATGGATTTTATACAGTTCAAAAATCCAGATAAGTCATGTTTTTTTTTCCCTTTTCCTTGAGTTAATTTTTTTTTTTTACTTCATTCATATTTCAATTTTTATTTCAGATACTTCCAATAAGCAAATCATTGACCTGCTTTGATTTTACATTCAATTAATGCAATAATATTTTGTAATTTTTTCTGGCTTTCTTCTTAATTTGTTTCTGTTTACTGTTTTATTGATCAGCGTTTGTGAGGAGGGATGGTGAGTTGCTGCCTTAATTTTGCTTGTTTTCATTTCACAGTTTGTATCTCACTGCTACAATGGAAAATTCCAGGTTATGGCTTGTTTACAAAAACATGAAAGCAATAAAGAAACTGAACTATTTGTCTTAAAACGTGAGTTTCAACATGTCAAACTGAACTCGCACAACTTTGACGTATCCTTAGACATCCTTTCCGAGAATTTGCAATCTCCACCAATATTTTATCTCTTGCTCTTATTTTGAAAAGCAAAAAGAAACCAGTTTAATAATTTATTAATAGTCTATGCCTCCTGGGTGGTTTTGAAGTGAATGGTGACGGAGTTCATCTGGCTGCGCTGCTAGGCACGTTTACAAAGCGAAACTGCAAAATATATTTCCTTCTTCTTGTCCTGTTTGAAAATAGAAAATAGATTCTTATTTTCTGACATAGATCCTGTAAGTCACGTGGACACATAAACTGTTACATTGTCTGAGGAGGACAAAAAGTGAGCTATTATAGGTGCATTTTCTAAGCTACAGAATAGTAATTATTATGAAAGTTAAAGGTAGGACACAAGCAGTTTTCCTAATGCCATAGATGGATGTACTGGAGGTAATTTTACATGTACACGGCAAATGCTTATACTTTTTATTTGTCTCAAAGTTGGCTAACAGACTAGAGTTATATGGGAGAGACAGTCTACCGTCACCTAACATTCTCTTCAATTTTTTTTGTAGTTATAAAAAGCTTCCATCTTTTGTGGCAAGCCTTTTTTCGAGTGGTATCTGGTGTCTGCTGTAGATTTTCTTATTTGTGATCAGAATCAGATTCAAAAAGGTCTGATCAAAGGACGACCAATCAAAATCAAGGTTTGATACCAAGTTGTAGAAAATTTTAAGACGTGTGGTTCAGCTGGTCATTACAAGATCAGTGCTTAATTTACTTCATTTAACAGGCTATGAACTGCAATTTTCAAATAACACCGCCTCGTACCACCACACAAACTGTTAATGTTTTTAAGTTGTCAAACCCAGAAATCACGTAAAAGAGTATCACTTTATCGAATTCATTGAAATGTCAGTTTGTAAAGTTGTAAGTCGGCTGTTTGTTGAAGTTTCTAATAAAAGTCACTTGGAAAAGATCATTTTTAGAACTAATTCTCAAGTTCAAATGTCAGTGGTATTTCCTTCTGCTCAGAACATATTAAGGCACAGCAGGCATGTGCATGTAAAGTCTTATTTGACATGTCAGTAGCATCTCTCCCTCCTGTTTTGGAAACAGATCTTCTTAAAATCAGGAGCTGACTTTTTCCCGTTAGAAGTGTAGAGCAGAGTGCCGTCAGCGTATGGTTTGGTAACGGTCCTTTCTCCCCTCAGCAGCGCGCTCTCCAGCTCACAGTCCATCGTCTACATACCCCAGGACATTGTCCGAGCCAAAGAGATCATCGCCCACGTCAACACGCTCAAAACTCAGGTCAACTACTACGCTGAGAGGCTTTCCCGAGCCGCCAAAGACCGATCGGCTAGCGGGCTGGAGAGGACGCTGGCTATCCTGACGGATAAGGTACCACAGGCAGTTTAATTTGGGAGTTTGTCTCCATTTATTCCACGACTAAAAGCGATATGTTCTCATCGGATGATGTCAGACTCGTCAGTTGGTGATGGTGTGCGACTGCAAATTGCTGGCTTCGGCCATCCAGGCTTTGAACGCGGCGCGGCCTGACTACATTGCCTCCAAAGCATCACCTACCACCGAACCAGAACAAGTGGTCCTCCGCAACGATCAGGACACTCTGCTGGCCAAGTGGAGCGGTTGCAACAGTCGATCTTCGCTGCATGTGGACTGGCACGAAGAGGAGTGGGTAGGTCTTTACAACATTCCTCAACGTTTTGTCATTATTACTGTTGGCTATTTTTGGTTTTCTCTTCACATCCGGCATATTTGAGTTAAAAAAATCTTTTGCCTTCTGCCCAGGAAAAGGTTTGGGTCAATGTGGACAAGTCTCTGGACTGCATCATCCAGCGAGTGGATAAGATGCTGCAGAAAGAGAGGAGACCCAGCAGCAGTAGCCTGGACAGTACCCAGCATGACCTGCAGAGCGGCGACAGTAAAAAAGGTGCACCTGTTCACCATTTAAGTTTTAGCTCTAACATTTCTGCTTAATCTGCTCAGCTGGAATCAGTTTTCATCATCATACGTTATAAAAAAAAACAAAAACACAGGAATCACAATCAGATGTTGGTGTAAATTGACTCTTGTGTATGTGGCTATGAAAAGGTGAGGAAAAACGACGGGCTTTCTGGATCAACCCAGGAAGTTTGTCACAGGACTCAATATCATCAGAACCACCTCCACCATCTTCATCAGCACCACCATACTCTTCCTCTTCGCCTGCCCTCTCCTCATCTGCACGACCCCCCTGCCCCGAACAGGAAAACTGTACGTTTCTGTTTCTACTGCTTTGTTGCTCAGTTTTTCCACAGAACCGCATAGAGGTTGCAGTCAGAAGCTTACATCCACTCAGAATACACTCATTCTGGGGTAAATTTTTGAGCACTGGGCTCGAATCGGGTCTATCGATTCATCGGATTTTTCGTTTTTGAGGATTAAAGTTTTGGAAAATCAGGATTTTTTTCACCAATTGACTTCTTTGGTTTTTATAGTTTGAAGTGATGTTAGCACAGCCACGGCCGCCATTGTGTTTGACAATATGTTTTACAGCTTCTATTTATTTGGATTTTGAATTAAGGTCAGCTCTACGACAAAATATAGATGTAAATAAAGATTTATATTTTTTTAAGTTATAATGTTACCAGAACAAAGTCGTAATATCAGGAGAATGAAGTATCCAGAAACCATGGCCCTCTTTAACCTCTCTTAGGGTCACCACTGGTAGTTAAAACTTGTTGACCCTATTTTTGTTTTAAGCATCTGAACATTCAAAAACTAATTAATATGACATGAGTGATTGTAAACCTCAGACTGAAACCAAACTTCTCTCACCTCCTCGTCTGGATCATGTTCTTCTATTCGATCGAGTCTCATTGTTTAACCTTTGTCGTTGTCCACAGTGTTTCAGTCAGTATGTTAAATGTTGTGGACCATGGTCAAACATCTGTTCCATCTGCCCCTTTAAACCAATGTGGGAATAAAGAGGAAGCCTTTGCTTGAGATATCTAATCATATTCAGGCAGAAGAAGCTGTATAGTACATTTTTATTGTTAGATGTTTGACCCTGGTCTGCAGTGTTTTCTATGTGTGTCTGCTAATCATACATGTTGCACCTTCACTCCTTCCAGATGGAAGCCCGAGTGCAGAGGAGGCGTACCCAGGTAAGAGCTGAATTAATGTAGGTTTGTTTTTGTTTTTGAATAGTCACTTTCCATAAGTTTTTCTATCATTTCAAAAATGAAAAAGACACACAGTGTAACTTGGCTTTCATCAGCGCTTCTGCTTTTCTTGCCCTCTAACTGTCCAGTCTGTTTCTGTCTCTCAACAGTCTAATTAAGATTAATTTCAGTTTCAGTCTTCCAGCTAATAACCCCTTGGTTTTATTCTTGACTCCGTTCCATCTTTGTTCCCAGGTGAGTGGAGCGAGGCTCTGTACCCGCTCCTCACCACGCTCACCGAGTGCGTCGCCATGATGACCGACAAGGCCAAGAAGTCCATGGTGTTCCTGCTGATGCAGGACAGCGCCCCCACCATAGCCATGGACGTGTCGCTGCAATATCGTCGGGATGTCGTCTTCTGCCAGACGGTCAGCACGCAAAACATGACTCAAGAGACACTCGCCCCCTAATCCAATGAAAAAACTTTTCTTTCCTCCTGTTCTGATGTCTCTCCTTGTTCCTTGCAGCTCACTGCCCTGATCTGTGGCTTTGTCATCAAACTGAGGAACTGTCTTCGAGACAACGGTTTCCTGCGGCAGCTCTACACAATCGGCCTGCTGGCTCAGTACGAGTCCCTGCTCAGCACCTACGGTCCGAAACAGACTCTGTCAGGTCTTATTCATTACTTTTTTAGCTGGATTTACTTCGCTGAGCGTCTCCTTGTGCGTCTAGGAGAGGAGGTCGCCATGTTGGAGGACATGAGCATCGGTGTCATGGATCTGCGGAACGTCACCTTTAAGGTAAAATAACACTACACAATATTTACACAGCAAAAAACCCAAGAGGTTTCTAGTTAAAATATTTTAGTACATTTGAATTGGGGCAAAAAAAAAAAAATTAAAGTAAGCTTTCAGCAAGATATATAAGCTAAGTAAATAATTTTTCAACAATTCCAAAAAAAGATGTAGCAGTTCTAGTACTTTTTATAACTAAATTCAAGAATTATTTACTTAAACAAGCTTGCATATCTTGCTGAAAAGTTACTTGTAAGTTAGTTTTATCTTATTTCAAGATATTTGCACTAGAAACTATATAAAAAATACTTGGCAAATTTGTGCATTTTTGCAGTGTAATTTGTGTACAAATATTCTAAATCAAAAGAGAAGATTTTGTTTTGTTTTTTATTTCATTATTTTGACTCAGGTCACCCAGGCAACCGGCAGCTCCGCCCCCGACATGCTGCCGATCATCACGGGCAACAGGGACGGCTTCAACGTCCGCATCCCTCTGCCGGGCAGCATGTTCGACGCGTTGCCGCGGGAGATCCAGAGCGGAATGCTGCTGAGGGTCCAGCCGGTGCACTTTAACGTGGGCATCAACGAGCAGCAGACGCTGGCCGAGAAGTGAGACAAACTCACATTTTCTGCTTCAGAGAGTTTGAAATGAAGGGGGGAAAAAAGAAACCTGAGTTTGTGTTTGTGCCGCTCAGGTTTGGTGACACATCCCTGCAGGAAATTATCAACGTGGAGAGTCTCTCCAGGCTGAACTCGTACTATGAACAGTTCAAAGAAGTACTTCCTGAGGACTGTGAGTTCGTAAAAGCTTCTTCTTCTTCTGTATCGTCTCAGAATATGAGAAATGAAAGAGTTAAAACTCCTACAACCGTCCTTTCCCACACCCAGGCCTTCCCAGGTCCCGTTCTCAGACTTGCCTCCCTGAGCTGCTGAGGTTTCTGGGCCAGAACGTCAACGCCAGGAAGAACAAGAACGTGGACATCCTCTGGCAGGCGGCCGAGGTGATTAAAAACCTCTGAATGAGGAAGAAAGGACGAATCTGCCTGTTGAAACTCAAACCTCTTCGCTTTCCTGCGTTAGATTTGCCGCCGACTGAACGGCGTCCGTTTCACCAGCTGCAAGAGCGCCAAAGACCGGACGGGCATGTCGGTCACTCTGGAGCAGTGCCTGATCCTGCAGCATGAACACGGCATGGCGCCGCAGGTCTTCACGCAGGCGCTCGACTGCATGCGCAGGTAGGAGAATCAACCTGTTCTGTTGGGCCGTAATTCCAGTATCACAAATCAGCTGAAATCTGATTTGTCTTTATTTGATTGAAAAAAAATAATAATAAAAAACAAAAACAAATCTCAGACAAAAATGTGTAAACTTTGTTTTTAACCGGCAGATTTATTGTTTTTGCCACAATCATTGTCATTTTTTTCTTTGTCATCCTTTTGCTCATCGGCTACCAGTAATAACTAGTGAACTATTATTTGTTTAAGATTTGTATTGACTGCAGGAATTGGGGCCCAGCTAGATTACATAGATTGAAATTAAACCATAGAAGCAAGAGGTTATATTTCAGGTCTTAAAATAAACTTTTACTGCTACTTTTTGTTGGAAATTTGAGGTGCACAACAACTAAAACTGCTATTATTTGCAAACACATTTAACTCATTTCTCGAAAGCCACTGTAAAATTTCTCCAAACTCCACAGAAGTGTGTAAGAATAACGCATTACAAAGAACATAAGCTAGTTGTTGATATTTACTGGTGAATTACATGGCCAGGCCAGTTAAACCAAAGTTATACAAGATTCAAATTATGTAAATTACAAAGCATATAATTTATTTCTTGGGCACTTTACAGTATGCAACACCAGAATTAACCATACCGAGCAATAAACAAAAGTTAGCATTTTGCTAATTAGCTGCTAATGTACAAAATAACCCATAAAAACTACTAGCATTTTAGTTAGCTTAAAGCTAATCTCCCAAACAACCTGTGGAGCTAGTGGAAGTAGGCCCATTGCTATTATTGTATGTTGATGACTGGCAGAATTTTCCGACTAAACTCAAGAGGTAAGTGGTAACAGTAACTAATCTCTCTAAACTCAGTTCAATTTTGTGAAATTTGCCAATTTTACAAGTTGTTGAATCATAGCCATTACATTCTAAAGTATCAATAAAGTCAAAAATATATATACAAAATTACAAAGTGTGAAAGCAGTCCTGTTTACCTCCAACAAAGGGGGGAAAAAAAAGAAACAAGCTGAGCTTTTTTTCCCCCCGCGAAATACGACTCTGATCTGAGACAGGAGACAGTGCGACTGAGCTGCTGCTGCTGGTCGTTATTGATACCGATATTGATCCACAGCAAATGTGATTCCCTGGTTCTCCAAATGCCTCTGTTTGGTACAAATCCCAGAGATGCTCGCACCGCTCTGTTTAAAGTCTCTCCATCTTTCTCCTTCTCCTCCTCACGTCTGCACGCGTTCCCCTCCTCCTCCGCAGCCGGCCGGCATGAACTCAGATTTGATTTGACCCCGGACGCATGTCTGACAGTAACAAATTGTCCCACACCCGTAACGTTTGCATGCCCTGAGCTTCGCGCTTCTCCTTCATCTTCCATCCATGTCTAAAGAGAAGATAAACATGGTGAACCATTTTGCTGTTTCCTCTTTCCTTTCTTTAAAGAACATCTTTCCTAATTTCTCTTTTTTCCTCTCTCCTCTCTTTCCTTCCTCTGCTTCCCGTCTCATGGTTCTTGTCGTTTGACAAATTTATTTTTGCCGGATCGTGTTTTATTTGTTTATCGATGTTATTGTTTTGACGTCGCCTTGTGGGAGCTGCTTTCTGTCAACACGTTTTTGTGTTTTTTTTCCTTGTTCTCACATCCCACTTATTAATTTGCCATCTCTCCGCTGGCATATCTGCGTGCCATCTGTTTATATCCCTTCCTCCTCATCCGTCGCTCTGTTCCTCCTGTTTTGCCGCTCCACCTCCTTCCCGTTCTTCTTCCCCACACCGGACAGCGTTGGGACGAGGGAAGGTGTGATCCAGAAGAACCTGAGCGGCTTGCTGCCAGTGCGCGACCTGCGGCTGGACCCCAGCCTCATGTACTCCCTGCCGCTGTTGGCGCTCAGCCCCAACCTGCTGGTGGTGTGCATCTTCCTCAGCGTGGCGTATTTCTTGGCCAAAGTCCGCTGCAGCTGAGCCAGGCCTGGTCAGGTTTTTTTTTTTTGGTTTATTTTGAAACCGCAGGAGGTCTCACACTGTTTCACCTGAACAAAGGGCTTTCCACAACCCCCACCGGAGTTTCTTCATGGAAAAAAAAAGAAAACTGAATTTTCCTTCACTTCTTTCTCCTTTTGCTGAAAGTGAGGCATCACGCATCTGATTTACCATTTTAAAGCTGCAGTATGTAAATCTATCATAATTTCCCAACCATAAACAACCAATCAGAGTCAGAAGGAGGGTCTTAGTGCTGTCAATTAACCTTGTGAGAGCACTGCTAAACATGCTAACCACGGAGAAACAACTTGGCGTTACAGAAAGAAACTTTTATCCGCCGTTATTGGTAGCCATGCTAACTAGCCTTAGCACTAGTTAGCATTTGCTGAGCAACAGTTTCAACAAATATAGCAAAAAATATATTTTATTAAAGTTATATACTGCTGCTTTAAAGTTTAATTTGTGTGTCTTATTTTCATATTTTCTCTCTAAATGCTGCCGTTCCTGTAATTGGTCACTAAAGTGCAACATTTTGTCTTTTTTTTTTATGTGATTCCTCACATGAAGAAAGAGGAAAGGCTTCAAAACAAAGTTGCTTAACAATAAATTATGTGTTTTATGGGGAACATGCAATAGAAGAAAAAGTATTTTTAAAAGGGATGTAATGGATATTTTTTAGCAAACGACTTGATGTCACGCTGCCTTATTTCTCACAAATAACACCAGAACAGACACACTTGGATTCAGAAGTTCTGCTCGTCGTTGTCATAAATATTATAATATATATATTTGGTTTCATCCGATGCATGTAATTTTAGATTAAAGACGATCCAAAATATGATGCTCACACCAACTTGTTCACTCAATGACCAAAAACTCAATTGTAAGATGAAATAAAATTTTAAAAATAATCATGGCCACGATGAGAGCACATAACCTTCTGACTAAAACTGTAGAAAATAACAGTAAATTTGTGAGTTTATGTATATAAAGTAAACTTAAAATATATTAAAAGAGCTTCTGGAAGAACTAAGAGTAGCTTTTATTTTTAAAAAAAAAAAAAATATATATATATATATAAACTGCTTCTTCCATTTATGCTTTCATAGTCTTCCGCGTGCGTCGGCACTCAGCTTTTGAGCGAATGTAGATCAACCTAAAGCTTTTTATGCAGCTGTGCTTAAGCTTACATATATTTATATTTTTGTCAGCCTTGTTTTTTGCTTTTCAGCGGGTCTTCCTGGTTTTATAGAAAGTGTGAGGCTTTTTGCTTCGACCACATATTGCTTTCATGACAAAGCAGCCATGGCAGTTTGTAGGATATCCAGGTGAAATGTGTTTGATTATGCAAAGTGATGCTGCCGGTTGTATACCGTTTACGTCCATAAGCTTTAGAGGCAGTTATGAAAGTCAAAGACTCTATTTAGGTTATTATACAGCAAGATTTTTGAATTATTGATGGATGTATTCCATCGATAGCCAAATGCTAGTCAGGTTTTACTGCAGGGTCTGTTTTCAGATGTTTGCTAGATGCAGCGAGGCCTGTCACAAAAAGCAATAAATCAGTTCATTGTGTAATAAATTAAAATAAGATTAATAACTTCCAGTTAGACAACAATCATTAAATAAATAATAAATCAATAATTTCTGGAACAATTTCTTATCGTGACAGGCCTAGATGTAGCAGTTTTGCATAAAGTCTCCTGTTTATTTATTTTTCTTCTCCCCCCCATTGAATATGTTTTCTGTAATACAAACGCTGTTTTGTGTTAGCAACCATTGCTGCTTCTTGAATGACAAAATGGTTTAAAAACAAAACTAAAATCAACTATATGAAAAGAGCAGCAATTCAAATGTATTTAGAAGAACAGTTCTGTATATGGAAGGCAGAAAATATGACAGAATAATTTGATAAAATAGCTTATCAAATTAATTGGTAAACAGTTTCTATAAATATGTGCTTTTTTATATAAAAATTATAAATAGTAATTACAACAAAAGATTTCATTGTTAAAATATATTATGTCTGTTATGGAAAAAATATATGCCCATATCTGGACTCCGTCTCATTTTCGAGGCAACAAATAAGTGAATATCGTTTATTCAAGGCAGAACTGTACCATCATTTGATGTGTCTGGAAGAAACAGGATGAATAGTGTGTTTCTTATTTTGGGGAACTGAAAGCATTCAGGCTGCTTTACTTGGAAGTGTGCTATTTAAAAATCAATATCTTGGCCTGCAGCATCAGCTGCCTCCCCAGAGCGTTCAGACTCGGTATCGTTAAGATCGACCCAGTAAGGAAACAGATAAGACCAAATTAGCCTCCCTTGGGAGTTTATTGGCTCTCATGTCCTGCTAGCATTCACATACACTGACCAGTGATCAATTCTTTGGCTTGTGAAAGTATAACAAGCTTCTCTGTCTTCTCAAATAGACTTAACAAAAATTTTAATCACGGTTGATGCGGATCCAAACGGCTGTGCTAGCTAGCATGCTACACAGAAAAACCTCCTATCATTTTAGCACGTTAGCGAAGTTCTTCGTTTGTTCGGATACAGTGTTAAATTATTTTATTTTGTTTACAAGAATTAAAACGATGCAGTGGCGCGTGTTTCTGAAAACTATGAATTTATGTAATTATAAATCAATCAGGAGAATTTTTTACCTCCTAGTTCAGCTGAAATATGCTGATCTTATTTACTGTAAGTTATGTTTATGAATGAGTTTAGTTAGAGTTGATGTGCTTTTCAGTTGTATTGCTTTTGTTAGTAAAGGTTTGGTAAAAGCCTTCTTTGGTTTCTGCCTTTTTCAATATTTTTGTGCCACTAGTAGCATATTAGCTTCAATATTTTGTTGTTTTTTTATTTGGATAGAAACATAAAAATAGATGAGGATTACCATTATTCATCTCTAGTCAAATTGCCATGTTATCAAGATATTTAAAATGGATAAAAATTTCAAATCAAATTTCAAATCCAGTGTTTTAAAAAAAAATTGCTAAATAGTCACTATTTTTACGTGTAGCTAGCTTATAAGCAAGTCGGCATAATATTTTTTTTAAGAAAAGAAAGATTATTTAAAAACAGATAATGATCATTAACTAATCAACTAATGAGTTGTTATGCTTTAAAGTACCAATTGGAAAATTAAATGCAAACTACACTTTCTTTTTTTGCAATTTATAACTTGTTGATTTTCACAAGATTACTGAGTTCTCCTTGATCTGCAGACCTGCCACCGTTACCATTTATTGAACAAAAACAATAACCTATTTTTAATATATTAAATATATATAAAAGATAAATAAAGTCACAGCTGCTAGACAATGAGGTGGAAATTACAGTTTGTTGGAGAAAAAAATATCAGGTTCAGAGATATATGAATTATTTACTATCCATCTTTAGATACATTATGATAAAGTGCTTCCTAAAGGGTTCAGTTACGTTACTGTTTCATGGAGCTTTTTGTACTTGTTTTTGCAGATCTATAAGAGAATATATTTGAAATATGTTTTTGGAAGAATTGTATTTAAGTGCTTGTATTGTCTCAGTACATTGTTGTCTGTGATATGTATTATGAATCAGTAAAGGAGTGTATACATAACTCAGTACTTCTATGCTGAATATTATGCTTGTGCCATAACTATCTTACTCTAGTCACTTTATTTCTTTTGCTATTTATGTCTGTTTTTACTGTCTATTGAAACTGAATATGCATTTTCTTGTGCGGCTAAATTTCTTCACAGATTGCGGTTTTGTCCAAAACTCTAAGCCTTATTGTCAGATATTGTTTTTGGGGATGTTTGACTTGTAATGTGACATTATCGTGGTATTACAATCCTCATGTCTGACTGTAAACTGTTAATATGCTGAAATTCACTCATTGTATTGACAGAAAAATGTTCTGCATTACTGTTTCTAAAAAGACTTTTACAGAGATTTGTGCAGGACGTTATTGCAAGAACAGTGATTTTGTAGCTTTCAAGGTGTCAGTTTTGTTAATTTATTCCAGTGGTAACGTTCATATTCCAGCTGCACCCAGACATGTATTACAGTAAAAAAACAAAACAGTATTTTCAACTATGCCTCAAATTAATGTTACTTTAATGTCTAAACTTTTGCTTTGTCCAGCACCCACACTGCTTTAAATGTATACACAAATCCAAGAAAACCCTTTGTCTTTGTGCCCTTACAGTCATAATGCTGCTCAAATAAATGTTTTATGCCTCCACTTGCAAAATTTATATACATCAATATTGTTACTCTGGATTTTTTTTTTCTTTTGTGTGTCGGTTTTACACTTCTTTTTTTGTTGATGTTACATAAATGTTTCTTTCTTGTAATATTTTTCATGTATTATTATTTTTTTTTTTTACATTATGTGGCTGAATTTAAAAAGACTCACCATTGCAAAATCCATTTGATAAATTTCTTGGTAATTGATCATCTGGTTGGCCAGCCATTTGCTGGCTAGATATCAGCTTCTAAGCAAATAATTTAACATTTTTTTATTTAAAAGCACATTGTTTTCTATTTATAGATGTCGATTTAAATGCCATATGTCCTAGCTAACTTGTTTAGCTTACCTGAACTGAAGTTACAAGCAACAGAATTAAATAAAACATTAAAGAACATTTCAATTTAGGCCTTTTATAACATACATAATCTTGCTAGCTAAATAGCAAGTTAGCGTTGCCATTGACACCTCTGTGATTAAAGAAAAAGCTAGCCCCAGATCAATAATCTAAACCTAGAAATATTTAAACTAGTTCAAAAATAAGAGATGCACTAGACGTTATTAATGAAAATTGAGCTATTTTAATGAAAAATATGTATCTTCTAGCTAACTAGTTAGCTTGCTACAAGCTTGCTATGCAGATAAGTTACAGATTGATATTTACAAGTAGTAAACCTTTGGATCCTAATCTAACTCATTTATTCAGCCTAATAACAGACAAGTTAGTTGGATAACAAGTTAAAAAGGGACATTTAAAATCCTTATAATTCAAACATTATATTGAAGTGTTAAATAAGGTAGCTTGTTTTCAGTAAGAAACACTTTTCTAAAACATTCAGCTTTCATTGTGTATGAAAGGTATTACATGAAAAGACTGCCTGATTGATTGGTAAATTGATTTACATTTTTTTAACAAGTTAGGTTGCCAAATAATATTATATATTACATGTTTATTGTTATACATAAAAAGGTAATCTAACTTGTTGTAGTCGCTTCGTAATTTAGCAAAGCAACTCAATCGTCCATCAGTTAGCAAGTTACCAGTCGTCATGCCTGCCCACAGTATGTTTCGCTTGTGTTTTAACCCTTTTCGTCTCCCCCCTTCCCGCTTCTTTTGTCTTCACAGCGAGGGCTGCAGACGAGAAAACACTGTGAAGAACGTTGGCGCGAGAAAATACGCCTTTAACTCGTTCCAACTCAGGGCCTTCCCCAAACACTACCGGCCACCTGACGGCACCTTCGGGAAGGTGGAAGCCTGATCGAACCTCCCTGGAGGTGCTTGTCAGGACAGCATCAGCTTCACGTGACCTCTTTGTTTGGGAAGGATTAGACTGAGTAGAGTCAGGATGCATTTCAGACATTAATATCACCTGGTGAGATATTAAAAGATATCTACCTCCAGAAATGTTGTTTTCTGGAGGTAGATTCTGTGATTCAACGTACACTGTACTACCACACTGAAACCGCTGAGGCAAATCCTATGACAAAGACTGTTTTCTGGTATACGTAGTAACATACATTTTGCGTATATTACGTTATTCATAAGTTGCTAAACAGTGTTTTTACCTCACTGCCTCAATCTTTTCAATCACTGATAATCGATATATAAATACCAAGCTTTTAGTTTAAGCAGAAAAAACTCAAAATACTTGGTAGGTTAGAGGAATTAATTGTGTAAAATCAAGCCTTTGAATATGAATAGCTTATATGAATAGAAGCACACCTAGTGCAATTATCATGTAGCATAAGAAGCAGTGCCTTCAAAATGTTGTCTGAAGTGCCCATGAGCAAGATATGGATTCTGTCATACCTCTTGTTTTGTTAGTTGGACGGGTCAGAAAAGTTTATGTCTTGTTCTTCAGTTTAAAAAATCATATATTTTACCATTAAACTATTAAAAAGACCTAATGAGGAGTTTTATATCAAAACACTGAGAGTGGTTTGATATATTTTATGACACAAGAGGGCGCCACTCTGCTTCTACATGTCTGTGAATCAGCTGCCATGTGTGCAAATCCATGTACATTTTAGTCATCACTGAAAGTGTTTTGTGTTTTTTTTCCCCTCCTTCTTATTTACTCTGACACACACGTGTTTCTCTGTTCTGTGAAAACCGGCCATATTTGAAAGTGTTTATGTTGCAGCGTTGCTAAAATAAACTACTTTTTTTGTATTATTGGTTTGGAAGTGAATCTATTTTCCTGATTAGTTACAAAATATAATAGATGTGGCATTCTGAGAAAATAGCGTGCAGTGATTTAAAGACCTCTGTGATATGATTCATTCCCCTGTCCAATCCGAAATGACTCAGTTTGGCAGACATCTTTTTATGTTCCTGCAATGTTTGCTGCTCCTGACTGATTTACTGCAGGTAAAACTGGACTATTTCATTACTCATTTTAATTTACTCTCCATTCTTCAAATGAGGCTGATGGGTCAAAGCTGCCTGGTAACAATGAGGAGGGATTAAAGGTTTGTCTCATTAAATGTATTAACATGGAACCTATTTGCACACAACCTAATTCAAAAAACGGAAACAAAAATAAATTAAGAAGAAAATGCAAACAGCAGCGGCATTGTCTCATGAACACGTCTTCATTTAATCTCTTTAGAGGTGCATCTTTAACTGCTTAATGCCTTTTCATTATTGAATCTGATCACCATCCATCTGAGCTTCAGTTTTACAGAGCAGGAAAAACCTAAGAGGTCTCACTCTGATGTTTGGAGAAAATTAGACCTCCGTCGGCAAGACATTTTGTGAAATGTGACAATATTACTCCGAGATTAGACATCTCTAACAATATTATTGTAAACTTTATTTAGCCTCCATTTGCTCTATGCCTTTACATTATAATATATTCCAAATTATATCAAATATCACCTGTTTTGTAATTATCTTGTTGGCGTAAAAATTCAATAATGATGCCTTTTAAAGATTTGGCCTTCTGCATAAATGTAATTAGTAGAAAAAGTTTACATTTTTAGATTGAAGACAAATAAACTACACAAGAATAAACCTAATACTTCCTGAGTCCAGAAGACGTTTTTAGCTGATACTTGGCAAAGAATACAAAAACTTTGTTCAGAAACCCTTGTTGAATTCAGCCATGTCTCTTTTTGAGGAAATAGTTCCTGGACTTTTGTGACCTACCTATTATGTTATTAAATTACAGCAAATAACCTCCCACTTACCCGCAAACACATGGCTAATAAAATAAAATACTTTATTACCAAACACTCTCCATTTAATAATATATAAATTAGGGTTTGAAATGCTCCCCCTTCAAATGTTATATAAAATGTCTGCATCGGGTTTACAAATGGCCGCACTCTGGGCACTCCTGATTTATACGGCACTGTGATTCATTAGAGGACAATTATATAGGAGTTGGATACTAAAGGATTTCTAAACGTCCCAAATTCTAGCTCCGGCGTAGGGTTACTGTCACTTTAAGAAAGCTCCTTCTCGTTGTTCCTCGATTTCAACGCTGAGTAGCTCCTCATGTTTTGTAGACCATCTTTGCAGCTAACCGCTAGTGTCAACAGTAAAACAACAAGCAGCGGCTTTTCTCTGCTAACAGCTCCACTAACGGAGGACTTACCTTCTGGGTTAAAGTAGCAACCAGAAGAGCAGTCAGGAAAACCGGCTGGTAAGAAAAAGAAGTTGTTGTTTTTTATTATCCTGTTTACCTTTAAGGTTTGGGTTTGTTTTTGTTGCTAGCTGCCAGGTTAGCTGATGTCAGACGGCAAAGACTAGCAAACACCTGCCAGAGGCTGTATTACGATGTTTTCCAGAATTATTACAGTTTGTGCTGCAAATAATGGAATAAATGTATTTTAATGAAATGGTACATTTTATCTCAGAAAAGAGGTGAAGGGCGACAACGTGCTTTCGTTTTAACATCTGAACCAGTTGCATGGTTTCTGTTTGGTTAAAATCAGATTGACAGCCTATAAATGGGCTTCATTAGGAAGCTGACTGATGATGCCTGGTTTGTTTCTCAGGGCTGAGAGCAGCAGCCAGGTCCTGATGGAGGAGTAGAGCCCACTCACTGATGGAAGCCCAGGGGAAGAGGTAGGTCCACTTAAACCCACCACCTCCCCAGGATTGGGCCTGATATAATCCTGCTCAGCTGTTTCTGGATGGATGTGATCACCATGTGACATCGCCTACGGACAGCGATCACTTCTGCTTTAACCCACAAAACAACTGTTGTTGGAAAAGCTGCTACTGCAGCCACCCACACATCTCCAATTCCTCTTTTGATCACTCTTGCTTTTATTTAAAACTGATCGAAGCTTCTTTTTTTTTTTTGCACTGACATCAATGTGCTTTTCTCCTCCAGCTCTGAAGATGACGATGGAGGGGAGCGGGGTCTCCTCCACTCCTGGAGGGGCTACTCCTACAGCGTGGTCCCAGAGAGGCTGCTCCTCCCGCGGCCAGTGCTGCAGGTCGCCCTCGGAGCGCAGCATGGGGTCCTGCTGGTGGAAGGTGAGACTGCGCTGCCGTGATTCAAAGAAACGAAGATAGTGGTGGTGCAGTGGTTTGAGCAACCGATACAGTAATGTCTTTACCAATTAGGAGAGTACATTACTGCCAAGCTTCCTAAGTGGGCGATAAATCGATTTATCAAATCTTTGGTTTCCACATACTTCAATTTTGGAAAACTTTTTTTTTTTCCCCAACAAAGCTCTTCATAGTTTTGGTTTCCATAGTTCAGAGTGATGTCATCATGCCCAGGGTCATTTGTCTTGTTTGAAAAGTGTGTTTTACAGCTTCTATTTACTTGGACTTTAAATTCAGGTCAGCTCCACAACATAGTGTTAGGGCCAGACTAAGATTTCTCTTTTCTTTTTTTTTAATGACAAGAATTAGGTCATGAAAGTACAAGAACGCAGTCGTAATTTTAGGAGAATAAAATAGAAAAAAGAAATGTAAGGATTTTTTCTGGTAAAATTCCGGCTTTATTTTGCTAATATTGTGATTCTTTTCTCATAATTAAACAAATACTGTTTACTGGTCTAATACTCCATCGTACAATCACACAATGGAAAATTGAAGAAGAAAAAAAAAACACTTTGTGAAATATTTTCTGCCTTTTGTTTTTTAAGAAAAGAAAGCGAGTGGAAAAATTGATTAGAATCGGATTTGGTTGGAAAAAATCTTGAGATTTTATTTCCCAGTCCTACTCTGGATCTTAATTTAACTTTTTTTATGTGACACTGACTTCCTATTAAAAGAAAAGTTTCCTCTGTTTTTTGTTTCTGTTTTTTAATTGATAGGAGGACAGGTGTATACTTTCGGGGAGTTGCCATGGAAACAGACTCAGGCGTCCCAGCCTACTAAGCCGACCCCGGAGAACGCGCTCAGCGGGCAGCGGGTGGTCGCGGTCGCAGCCGGGAGCTTCCACAGCGGGGCGGTAACGGAGGACGGCAGCGTCCACATGTGGGGGGACAACGCGGCGGGCCAGTGCGGCCTGTCGGGCCTCAGCTGCGTGCCCAACCCGACGCCCGTGGCCCTGCTGGAACCCGGCGGCGCTCAGTCGGTGCCCGTCCTGGAGCTAGCGTGCGGAGAGAAACACAGCCTGGCGCTGTCGGCGCAGAGGGAGGTGTGGGCGTGGGGCAGCGGGTGTCAGCTGGGCCTGAAGGAGGCTGTCTTCCCCGTCTGGAAGCCTCAGAAGGTGGAGCAGCTGGCTGGCAGGTGGGTGCTGCAGGTGGCCTGCGGCGCTTCGCACAGCCTGGCTCTGGTGCGCTGCGTGGGACCCGACGGTATCCAGCGCCCCCCTGTGGACAAATGCAACCAGTGTAACCAGCTGCTGTACACCATGACGGATAAGGAGGACCACGTCATAATCTCTGACGGCCATTACTGCCCCATGGGAGTGGAAGCCAGAGAGGACCCCCCTCCTACCCAAACCTTGAAAGCATCCCCATCTGAACCCATCCTGCCCTCCCACAGCAGCTCCACTTCAACTCCAGCAGCTCCCACTCCTGACCCCACCCCAGACCCTGAGGACTCCCAGAAGGGAGGAACAACTACCGCAGCGCGCCCACCCTCTGACCCAGACCCCCCACCTTCCCCTAAAGCTGCTGCTTCCACCTCCTCCTCTAAGAGCTCCCCGTATCCTGGCGAGAAGGAAGTGAAGGAATACCTGAGGAAGCTGTCGGACGCATCGCAGACTGAAGCCAAGATGGCCAACGGCGGTCTGCACGCGCTGCAGGTGAGCATCCAGATCTGTCACAGAACAGAAAAACTCATCTACCAACTTTTAGTAAAGTAAAGTACAATTAAAATATCTTGTAATTAATAATTCATTGCATTTGTTAATACATAAATGACCAAGTTGTTTCTCCAGCATTAGCACTTTTAGCAGCAACTACATGAGTTCAATTGACAGCTCTAAGACCCTCCTCCGGGCTCTGATTGGTTGTTTTTGGTTGCATTTCTTCCGATGTCAATAGCAGCTCAGGGAGGAGATGGGGAGATTGATCTTTTCACACATGATCTGTCTTATAAACTGTAATGACATGGTGACAGTCCTAATAAATAAGTCAAAAGATTTCTTTTATTTTTTAGAAAAGTTACATGCTGCAGCTCTAAGTTTTCAGAATGTCTGCTTCTGCTCAGGTTTTTTTTGTGTGTGTTTTTTTCCTCCTTCCCCTCCCACCAGGCGCCACCGTCGGGCCGCGGCCAGTCGGCCCTCAACAGCCTGGTGGCGTCCTGCGCCTCGGCGGTGGGCGAGCGTGTCGCCTCCACCTACGAGGCCCTTTCCCTGAAGAGGATGATGAACTTCTACTTGCCGTCGTCGCGGCTGGAGGCTCTCGGCGGGGCGGCCGACGGCGGGGCGGAGCGCGTCCGCCGGGAAGAGTCGGTCCAGGCCAAGAAGAGCTCCAGCACGGGGGACATTCACGAGGAGGAGGCGGAGGGTCTGCGGCGCCGCCTCTCGCTGCCGGGACTCCTCTCTCAGGGTAGATACGCTGTTCACCTCTTATCCTCCTCCTATGGCCCGCTGCGTAAGTACAGCCAGCGCGTGTGCAACTGGATGCATCCCATTCGCTCTGCAGCTTCTACAGCTGCGCTTCCATTAGCCATAAAATTGTGTAGGCATATTGAAATTGGATTAGGAAAATAAATGTGTATTAATGGAAACAACCAATTTTGTGTTTTTTCAATAAAAAGTTTTTGCGGTAGGGGGCAGTGTTGGTTTTGGCCGTATGGAAATTAGCGTATTTGCAAAACTGCAGTGGAAACTTTAAATTTTTTTCCCCGCATTATACGAGTCACATGATCAACCAGATGTTGCTACTGGCAGAAAAGATGAAGAAAACGACAGGAAGTGGCAGGAGGATGATGTTTTTAAAGACTTAGCATGTGAACAAATGTTTTCACGTGTGATTGCGAAATTGTGGGGTCTTTTTTTAGCGGAATATTAACTGAATTTTGCTCACGTTTGTAATGGAAACGCAGCTTACCTCATCTGCTTCTGTGTTGGCTGGTTTTTCTGTTCTTTTCTGTCGTCCTCATAGTCTCTGTTTGTCTCGAGCCGTTCATGTTTTCAACCTTCGCCACAGAGAGGCTAAAGGTCAACCTGTGAAATTTCCCAGTCAGTAGACGACATGCGGCAGCCGCTCGTCTGGAGACGGCCTGCGGCCGGTCGTGAATATTGACAAGAAGTGAGACATTTAGCTGAAGAATCGGTTTCCAAAGGGAAGTGGAGCTGAACGCAGGTGTGGTTTCTGACTAAAATGCACCACATTTCTCTCATTATTTAAATGAGCAGGACCTGCAGTAAGAAGGCCGTTATTTGTGCACGAAGCATATCCAGGTTTCTTCATAGCTTGGGTCAGTTTTGTTCGTTTCTATTAACCTTCACTAATCTGCACGTCTCTTCTGATTAAATGCAACCATTGCTTCCGTCTGTCCACAGGCATGAGTTCACTTCCGTCTTTGAGTCACTTTAACCTCCGTCATCACGACGTCCTCAAATCGTCCAAAGACGAACCTTTTTACGTGCCGGCTCTTCGTCTCCGCAGTGTCGCCGAGGCTGCTGAGGAAGATGGGACGCTCCAGGACGCGGGCCTTCGCCCTCACCCCCATGGGAGGGGGCGTCCCCGAGGACCAGGAGGTGTTTCCCACCCTGCAGACCGAAGTGTGGAGCTGGGGACACGGCGAGCAAGGGGAGCTGGGACATGGAGACAACCTGGACAGGTGGGACAGACCAAATGGACAGACATTTGAGGAACCAAAGTGCTATTTCTCTCTCTCTTTTCATCGATTTTTAGCTGCTGTTTCTTGCTGATGCTTAATGATTATTAAGTTTAACTCGCTGTGGTTGTGTTGAATGTTACTAGTTGTGTTTGCATTACAAATATGTGCAAAATCATGTCAGAAAAATTTGAAGTTTTGAGATTAATCTTAGAAATTCTATTTAAAAAAAAAAAACAAAAAAAACCTTCAAAAGTAAAAAAAAAAAAAAAAAAATGTTTGATTTTTCAGAAATTTTCTGAGCTCCAAAAGTCAAAAATTGGCAAGAAAAAGAAAACATTTTGAGATGAATCTCAGAAATGTTCTGGAAGAAACTTGGATATTATTTCAGAGTTTCAAAAGTTGAACATTCTCGACTTTTGAAACTCAGAAATTTCTGCGTTTCTTTTCTAGCAAATCTCCGAGATTCCTATCAAAATTTCTACGTTTCTTATCAGATATTTTACTCCTCTATCTACAATGGCCCTAACATGCTGTCATAGAAAAAACAACTCATCCTTGTACCAAAACATTTTTTTTTTTTTAATTGCCATGTTTTCATGAAGTAATTCTCAATAATGTCCATCATGCGGTCGGTGGAAACGCTGCGGTGTGTGTTTGCAGGCTCCAGCCGTTCTGCATCAAGAGCCTGAACAAGAAGGAGGTGATCCGTGTTTCAGCCGGCGCCCATCACTCCATCGCTCTGACGGCTCAGTCTCAGGTCCGCCTGTCAGCACTTAACATTTACGGTATTTATTTTGAATTGCTAACAGTATATTTAAAAATAAAAAGTTTTAAAAATGTGTGTGTGTGTGTGTGTGTGTGTGTGTCCTCTCTAGGTGTATTCGTGGGGCAGTAACCTCTCCGGTCAACTGGGACACATGGACACGCCCAGCACCGTCCCCCGTCTTGCAAAAGTCTGTAAACTAACCAGCGCTGAAGTTCGTCCCAGAAGTCATGTTGGCGTTTTCATTCATTTCTTTTCTTCTTACTCCCTTCCAGCTGTCGGAGGGGATCCGGGTTTGGGACGCCAGCGCTGGGGAGAGACACACTCTCCTGCTGGCTGACGGAGACTGCATCCAGCCCATCATTTACTACAGCGGGCAGCAGGTGAAGGAGGCTGGAGAAGAGGAGAAGGTGGAGAAGATGGAGGAGGAGGAGGAGGAGGAGGAAGATGAGAGGCCGGGAGGCTACACCCAGCAGCCCGTCCTGCTCCCGTTCTGCATGAACGTAAGATTAGTTGCCAACTCATTCGATGCTACATTCGTTCTGCACAAAAAACCTTGGCATTATGTCTAAAATATACACATTTGTACATGTTTGTCATGAACCAGGTCTTGCATTTCATTCAGAATATTCTTTAAAAGGTTTTGAATTGGAGTTGGTGAAACCCGTATGGGGCCCTCTGAGAAATTTTGGGCTATTTTTTGTCTGGGTTTTATTTTATTTCTGGCTATTATTTTCTGGAGTATTTCTGTGTATGCAGATGTTATCCAATTATATAGTAATAAACGTTTTGTCTTTAATTTTCTGTCTTTTTAAGAGTCTTTAAAAGACTTGTGGAAATCATTTTATCAGTCCACTGGAGCTGACCAATCAGTCAGTGTGGTTTATAGTTGCAAACTGTGGGGTATTATGATGTAAAACTAATCAGCTTTGGGCTAAAATTAATATTATTATATTATTTTTTTTAAGTCTCCTTGATATTTTTTATTCAGAATCTTGTTATAAATTCTGTGTGTGTCGCGTGTCGTTCTTCAGCTGGGCTTCGTGAGCAGCGTGGTCGCCGGCGGTCGCCGGTGCGTCGCGCTCTCCGACAGGAACGTCATGGGCTTCATCTCCAGCCTTCACGAGTTGGCGTCCGCGGAGAGGAAGTTCTACTGCAAGCTGTGCGACATCAAATCCCAAGTTTTGCGCCCCCTGCTGGAGCTCGGTGAGAACAAGTTAAACTTGATATTGGTAACCGTGTGTGTGTGTGTAAAATGCCTCACTAATTTGGCTTCTTCTTCAGAGTCGCTGAGCTCGGCGTTGGGGCCGGCGGCCACTGAGCTCCTGCAGACGCTGGCGGGCAGATTCAGCCTGCTGAGCCACCTGACCGGGCAGCACGGCGCCAGCCTCACCGCCAACCTGCGACGCGGCCGTGACGTCAGCAGCCTCCTCATGCTGGAGCACGCCAGCATCTTCCTAGACGTCTACAATGAGTATGCATCCAGAAATCCGTCGTTCCTTTGATTCTATACTCCAGCTTTCTGATGAACAACTCTTCTGTTGTTTTAAAGCTACTGCTCAACTGTGGGGAACTTCTTCGTGATGGGAGGTTTCCACGCTCTTACAAAGCCGTCCTTGTGAGTTTACTATTAGTCTTAACCTGAAAACATGTGTTTCACAATACTAAATGCTAATTTTATTTAATTCTTTTTTTCTTTTTTTTTTTTAAGGGATATCTTCGGGAAAAGTCCCGAGCTACTGCAGAGGCTGTCGGAGTGCAGCGAGGAGAACACCGTCACCTCTGACCTCTTGGTGGCGCTCTTCTACCTCCCAACCCAACACTTGCACGAATACGGCCGGCTGCTGCTCAAACTGGCCACCTGCTTTGAAGTGGTACGCAGAGTAGATGATAGAAAAACGCCGATCCGATATCGATACATGTATCGGTCCTGATATTGAAAACAATTCCAGATTGGAAGTTATGACAATGTGTCGATTTCATGAGAGCAAATCTATTTAGTCTAATTCTATGCTTTCTTCTGTAAGTGACATTTACTTATTATACAGTATATTTAGAATTAATTGTACTTTCTGAACCATTTTAAAGGTTTGTTGCAGTTTATTTTCTACATGTTTGACCAATGTAGTCAACTTAATTGTGCCAGTTTCAGTTTTTGCGTGTTTGTAGTGTGTGAAGCTACTGGTGTGTTTAAGCGTGCTATACTGGTGCAGAGTTATCAAATAAATTTGTAATTCAGTACATTTATGCCTGTATTCAAAAAAAAAAAAGAAGAAACATTTGAAGTCAATTCAATGTTATTTTTCAGTATTGTATCGGTATCGGCCGATACTAAACCTCGCATATCGGTATCAGAAGTGATTTTTAAATGCTGAAATGAAATCAGCTTAAATTGTTGATTTGTTGGTGGTAAAGCTGACTGAAACGACTGTTCTTATTCCACCTAAAGCAGGCCGCAGCATATTTATCTTATTTCTGTCGTCGTTTCAGAGCTCCGGTGACTACCAGAAGCTGCAGGACAGCTGTTCCAAGTTCGAAGCTCTGACTCTGCAGCTGAAGAGGAAAAGAAAAGAGGCCGAGTACACCTTCCACTTCTGGAAGAGCTTCCCGGGGAAAATGACGGTACTCCTTTGGTTTCGGGCGTCCTCGGTGTCTCGTGGCGGTTCAGCAGGATGAATGTGAGCTCTGTTTGTGGCCAGGACTCCCTGAGGAAGCCGAACCGCAGACTCATCTACGAGAGCAGCAACAAATCTCTCACGGTGCAGAACGCCGGCCGCTTTTCCGTCAACTGGTTCATCCTCTTCAACGACTCCCTGGTGCACGCGCAGGTCGGCCCCTCACACATGCTCTCGCCGCGTCACATCTTTGGCTGTTCTGCTTTTTCTCTCTCTGATGTGTTTCAAGAGTCTGTGTGTGCTTGTCTCTGTGCTGTCAGGGCGTGGCGCCTTGTAAAAACCTTGTAAGTATCCAGCCAGGAGACGATTTCGTCTCAGTTTCCCCAAATCTCCCCCTGTCCAGCCCCTCTTCATCCTCTTTGTTTTTCTTCTCGTCTGTCTTTGTTTTAGGAGTTTAGGGCTTTGTGTCATCAGCTTTATTTTTTCTTTTTCTATTCTTAATATCGGAGAATTCAATTTAAAATTAGTGAAATTAACTGAAGTCAATATATCTGTTTATCTGTTTTTGGATCAATTCAATCTCACTAGTTTTGGTGTATGTTTCAAGCCTCCAAAAAGGCAATTCGTTTGAGGGAGTAATAATTAATAATAAACAAAAACTGCAGTTAGCCTTCACAGCACTTTAAGGGGTTATAAAAGTGAACCCCTTTTACAATATGTTGCACGTAAATATTCAAAAGTTTAAGTCACGAGTTTTCCAAGCCGTCAACACCAAATTAAGAGGCAGGTTTTCCAGAATGATCAGGTTGTATTAATTCATGCCTTTTTTGGGGGCAGTCTAGTTTATTTCTTTGGCACATGTTGATAGATATATAAAAAACTTCACCTGTACAATCTATGTTTTGGGTTGAAATATATATATATATATATATATATATATACAGTATAAGTTTTAAAACTTTTAGGGAACCAATTATCCAGTATTCACATTTTGTACTTTTTTCTACTTCCATTTGGGTCTCGCTTATACAAAACCACCCAGATGTTCCTAAATATTTTTTTTGGCTCTATTGCCCTTTATTTAACAGTAGATTGTTATGATAGAGGGCAAAGGTCAACGGGCCGGGACTCAAACCCGTGACTGCCTCTACTTGGGTCCTGCGTTCCACCCAGACATTTTTTGACGTTAAACTTGTATGTTTTACCATCTTCCTCTATTTATGGTTTCCAACCGCAGATATCTAAAGCCGGGTGCGTTTCTGTCTGGATCCTTTAAGTGATACTCAGCCCTATCCTGACCTCCACCCTCTGCCTGCTCTCCACCTCCAGGACGCTGCATGGGAAGATAAACTCTCCACAACCAAGGCTCCAACATTTGACCCATTTCTTGTATTTCTTGTTTATTTCTTCGCCCACATTTTGATCAGTGATAATTGACCTACATCCAAGTAAAAAGTGATGAAAGTTTTTATTTCCCGGGAAAGCCTTGGTTCGCGCTGTTGGTTTGGAATATGAAAAAATAAAACCACCAACAGTTTTTGTTACCTTCTCAAAAGCAGGTTCCTGTTTCATTCGTTTCTCCCACTTCCTCGATGTTTGTATTGAGTGGGTTAGTGATTGTCCTGATGGTGTGAAACCTGTTTGGACATGCAGCCGTCATCGCTTTTAAATGTAAAATGTGTGACTGGAAGCCAGGCCTTTATTTCTGCAACATCTTTGCAGGACTTTTTGCCGTATGAATATGAAAAGCGGTGCGTCGGTAGACATTAGAACCTGCATGTAGAATCATGTGTTTTGCATGATTGTTTTAAATCTGTTGTTTAAATGTGAGATCTTTTTCTTTTGTCGTTAAATACAAGCAAAGCCTGAAGCATAAAGCCCAAAAATGCAAATATTTTTGTTCATTATTGAGACGTTTATAGAAAAAAATGTATTTTTATCCATGGAGAAACTTTTAATAATTTCCCATTTATAGCAAATAATTTTTCATTGAATAAAAGATGGATCAAAAATCGAAAACTAGAATATTTTAGAATAAACAGTTTGACATAAAATTACTTTTTTAAAGCTTTTAAAGAAATGTATATGGTTGTAGTAATGGAAGCTGTTGCACATCTAGATTCTTTTACACTTAAAGGTTGGAAACAGAGACGTTTGTCTGAAATGTATTTATTGAAAACACATTTTATAAACGGAGATTTTTTCTTATCTTCGCTCTTCCACTCTTCCTTTCTCCTCCTATGTCCAGTTCTCCACCCATCACATCTTCGCCTTGGCCACGCTGTGGGTGGAGCCTGCACCAGAGGACAATTCTGGACTGTAAGTTGTTGAATGCAAAAGCATTAAAGGTGACACGATTTCCCAAACTCTAAAATATTATTGACATAAATTACTTTAAAATACAAATTTCCTCTTTTTGAACCACAATTTTACAGATTAGCAGTTAGCTTTTACAAACGGTGCGAGACTGCAAAAGTCAACAGAAATTTCGCTCGGTATCCATCACTAAGGAATGATATTTAAAAAAGACGTTTTTCAGTACTTTTTAAAAATATTTATGTAAAATTAATATTTCTCATTGTCTTTTGGATGCCTTAATGGTATATACAGTATATGTATATATATATATATGTGTGTGTGTGTGTGTATACACTGTTTGTAAGTGTTGGATATTTACAGAAGACATAAAACTCACACTTGATATGTAATGTTTTGGAATCCATTTTGGACAGATGTCTTTAGTACGTCATCAGTACTGACTGACAAATACTTTGAAATGAAATATTTTTGTCCCCGAAAACATGCGGACAAAGTTAGGCTGGTCGTTGCTGATTCCAGAACCGGTTTCTGTGCAGGCATGGTTTGAAGGTGGTCACGCCGGAGGAGACGCTAACTCTGCTGGCCTCGTCTTCCGCCGAGAAGGTGAAACCTACAAGCAGACACAACTCTCTCCCTAAACACTGGTTTTCCTTTTGCTGGACTTGTGATTTTCTGCTTTGTTTTTTAGACCAAGTGGCTCCGCGCCATCAACCAGGCGGTGGATCAGGCTCTGAGCGGGGCGGGGCAGGACGCCAGCGGCCCGGCATCAAAGTCGGACCCTCCGATCTCCAGGACCGCCTCGTACACGTTCTATAAAGACGGACGGCTGAAGGATGCAACTTATGAGGGTCGCTGGCTCGCTGGCAAGCCTCATGGCAGGTTGGTCACTGTTTGACACTAAGAAAGCTTTTTAGCCAAAGTAGGATTTCTGTCATTTATATTTTTTTATAATTTCAGAGGTATTCTAAAATGGCCTGATGGGAGGATTTACACCGGCTCGTTCAAAAGCGGGTTGGAGGATGGGTGAGCAATGAAAATAACCTCTAAATGTATCAGAATCACTGAGCAGAAAGAATTATTTTTTCAAACATTGTTTTTGTGTCTCTTGTGTAGCTTTGGGGAGTTCGCTTGCCCCAACAAGGCGCTGAATCAAGGTGATCTTTATCAAGGTTACTGGAAAGAAGGGAAGATGCATGGCCTTGGGACATACCGGTAAATCTATTATAAAGATAACATTTTAAGATTTTTCCAACTTGTGTAAATCTACAATTCTCTGTCTTGGATCTTTACTGAGTTCCTCGGTCACGCCAATAAGAGCTGCCAAACAAATCATGTTATGCTCCGAGTTGCATTCTTCACGATGTTTTAAGAGCCTAAGCCTCCTCTGTCTGGCTGAAGGTACGCAAGCGGCGAAGTTTACGACGGCTCCTTCCAGGATGGCATGCGGCAGGGTCACGGGATGCTGCGCAGTGGAAAGCACAACACCTCATCCCCCAGCGTCTTCATCGGACAGTGGCTACAAGACAAGAAAACGGGCTACGGAGTCTTTGACGACATCACAAAGTAACGCTCGGAACTTCCCGAGATCGTTTCCGTGACGCATTTTGACAAAGGATTGTCTAATCAGATGTTCCTTTTATCTTTGAAGAGGGGAGAAGTACATGGGAATGTGGCAAGACCACCAGCGACAGGGCACGGGGGTCGTCGTCACCCAGTTTGGTCTGTACTATGAAGGTGCCTTCAAAGACAACAAGATGATGGTGAGAATTTCTAGCAAACGGGCTATAAAATCTAACGGATTGTGGATTGTGGGGTTAAATCCGGGGCGGTTTTTATATTTCAGGGTACAGGAATCCTTCTGTCTGAGGACGACACAACCTATGAGGGGGAGTTCTCTGATGATTGGACCCTCAGTGGAAAGGTGGTCTGAATATGAACTGATCTAAGCCAACCATTGGGGATCAGATGAGCCCTATTTAGAGATTAAATGCTCCGTCTCTTTCTGACTTAGGGTGTACTTACTATGCCAAATGGTGACTACCTGGAGGGCTCCTTTAGTGGCGAGTGGGGGTCTGGCCTCAAAGTGACGGGCTCCTACTTCAAGCCAAACCTGTTTGACGCTGAAAAGGACAGGAACCGGGCCGTGTAAGCTCTTGTTTTTATTTTTGAAAACCCTTTAAATGAAATGCCTTGCTGGGGTTTAAAAAGGTTTCTGTAATGTTTCAGGAAGCTGGGTCGGATGAGCGTGAGGGCGGAGGAAAAGTGGCAGGCGGTGTTCGAAGAGTGTTGGAGTGAGCTGGGCTGCGAGGCACCAGGTGAAGGGGAGCACTTGAAGGCCTGGGAGAACATCGCTGTGGCCCTGACCTCTAGGAGGCAGCAGATACAAGACAGGTACCACAAAAATGAGAGTTGACCCCTTTTTTAATACTTAGTTACAAAATAGGAGAGGTTGCATTCCTGGTTTTTGTTTCTCAGTCCAGAAATATTGTCTCGGAGTCACAGTAAAACTCTAGAGGGTCTGGAGGTCATCCCCCAACATGAAGGGCCTATCACAATCGAGAGATATCACAGCATCCGACTGTACCTACTCAAGGTGAGTTCATCAGACTTTCTTTTTAAACTGCAAAATACATTTATTTTTGCGTTTAGGTATACATATCTGAATGAGCATTGATGGATTATCAGTTCTTTTTTTTTTTTTCAACAATAAAATTGCTTGATGTAATCATAACCACGAAAGAGAGTGTTGAATAGCTGCTATCCATTGTGGTGTCCCTCAAGGATGTGTCATCAGTCTCCTTTTTTCTCTTAATTTGCATGGGTTCTTTTGGTTATATTAATATATTTATATACTTCATGCCTCTCATTCATATAGTACAGTTGGTTATGATTCCTGTCTTATTTCCTTCCTAAACTGTGTCTAAAGGAATGGCTTCGATGTTTTTAAAAGTAAGATTCCTAAGAACTTATTTTCTGACTGACGTCATTCTGAAGAAATATAAACATGTACAGTATGAGCCACATTTTACTGGTAAGAATGTGTAAAATAAAAGAAAAAGCTTTTTTTCTGGCCTGTTTCTCAAACAGACATGTTGGCACATAGATGATGGTTAGTTTTGGTATGATTGCATCCCTATCGGAATTTAGCTTCAGGTTGTCAAACAAGCAAACACCTGAAAATCAGTATTATCTTCTGCTATTTTAGGCTTGTGACACCCCCCTTCACCCTCTGGGCCGGCTGTTGGAAACCCTGGTGGCCGTCTACAGGATGACCTACGTTGGCGTGGGCGCGAACCGTCGCCTGCTGCCTCAGGCGGTCAACGAGATCAAGTCTTACCTCTGCCGCATCTTCCAGATTGTCAGGTACAAGCAGGAGCGTCTTCAAGCAAAAATGACGCGGCTGTTCTGTGTGCTTCATCTTCCGGCTTATTTTTGTGCTAAATTCTCTGCAGATTTCTCTTCCCTGACCTGCCAGAAGAGGGCGGTCTAATACCTGAACCAGCCGAAAACCTTCCAGATGGAAACCAGGAGATGTCCGCTGACACCCGGACAGAGTCGCCCAAACCAGGGTACGAACCGAGCTGCTGCTTTCACTGCTGGAATGGATCAGGATGAACTTCTTCTTCTTGTGTTTTTTGTTTGTTTTGTTTTGGGGTTTTTTGTCGTTTACAGCCGCGTGGTGAGTAGCTCGGCTCTGCTGCTGCCTGTCCTGCTGCCTCGCCTCTACCCACCACTCTTCACTCTCTACGCTCTGGAGAAGGAGAAGGAGGACGACATGTACTGGGAGTGTGTCCTGCGTCTCAACAAGCAGCCCGACCTCGCCCTGCTTGCCTTCCTGGGTGTCCAACAGTAAAAGCACACACTGTATCTGAATACTTCTAACCACATGGGAGAGAAATTTGGCCTGGTAACTTTATAAGCTTTTCTTCTCCTGTTGCAGAAAGTTTTGGCCTGTTTCAATCCCAAACTCTTTGCCTGCTCCAGGAGGGAAACAGCCGGTATCATTTATTTAACTTGTAAAATAAATTGAATTCTCTACATTTTAAATACAGAGCCTCCTATAACAATGATGTTCTGTAGGTTGCCTCAAGCACTAAAGACGCCTGCTTTGCCTCGGCAGTAGAAACGCTACAGCAGATCAGGTAAAAGTCAGCTCTACAGTTATAGTAAATCTAACATGAGCACAGATCAGTCAGACTTCCTGTTCCCTGTGTGTTTGCAGCACAACATTCACCCCGTCAGACAAGCTGCAGGTGATCCAGCTCACCTTCGAGGAGATCACACAGGAAGTGCAGTCTCTGCTGAAGCAGGACTTCCTGTGGTCCATGGATGACCTGTTCCCCGTGTTCCTGTATGTGGTGCTGCGAGCCCGGTACGGCGCTGACTGGCTCTGACGGCTCAGAGGAAGCAGAACAATTGTTTCAGAAAACAGTGCAGGCATCTCAATTTGAGATCATGAGAGATCGTCCATCCATCCATCCATCCATCCATCCATCCATCCATCCATCCATCCAACCAACCATGTATCTGTCCATTTATCCATTTACTTGAGACTGTGTCCTTAAACAATCATTAGGCAGCTGATTTAGTCCATTGATGGTCTGCAGCTTGTTTATTTATTTACCACATTGTCTGTGATTCTTTCTTTTTATCCTTTGACTAAAACCGTCGCATGTTTTCCCGTTAGAATCCGAAATCTCGGCTCCGAGGTCAGCCTGATCGAAGACCTGATGGATCCGTGCGTTCAGCACGGCGAGCACGGAATCATGTTTACCACCCTGAAGGTAACGGACGGCCACGCACTCTCAGCTTTGCTGGGGTCTTTGCATCCATATTCAGGTCACTCACTCATGTCTCGTCACCCCGCAGGCCTGCTACTACCAGATCCAACACGAGAAGATCACATAGAACGACGGCAGCGCCCTGTACTTCCTCATCCATCCCTGCAGCAGACGATCAGTCAGTGTGACCGCTCAGGAAGCGAGTCCTTCAGCTGCTGTCACGTAGACGAGGATCACCTCGTCTGTTCTGACTTTTCTCCTCTGAGCAGGTGTAAACGATGAGCTGCTTTCCTTCCATTTTGATCCAGGTGGAGTGGGGAAACGGTAAATAAGCCAACTGTGTTGGTTGCGTCGAAAGGAAGAGGGAGTTTGGAGTTGTGCTGGAAGGAGACGGAACCCACATTTTTTACAAAGAAGATGCAGACATATTTAAAAAAAAAAGAAAAATCTAACGGATTTGGAAGTATTTCCATGTGTCATGGTTTACAAGTGGCGTCACCATCAACTCAAAACTGTAGCACCAAAAACAAGTTGCAAGACTAAAAGTCCATTTGTTAGACATGAAGGGGAGATTAATTAATGCTAAAACCAATTTCATAAATGAGAAATTGGGGAAATATATATATCTGAACTGCGTTGACTGTGACTCTTGATCAAACTAAAAAAAAAGTGACTTTTTTTTAATGGAAGACTATTGGACCTCAGACAGAAGTGATTTTGTGAAAAGTTATGGAGGTTTTAACTTGTGTATTGTTTTTATTTTTGTCCTTCTAGAGAATCTGAGCCTAGATGCCATACATACCTGAACAGTACCGGACTTTAAACCCTTAGCGCTGTAAAAATCAAAACGCCTCCAAAACCTTGTCATCTGAATTATCGTTGGGTATAAATTATGAATTTAGGAAGCTTGTAATTCCTAAAGTAAAAAAAAAAACATCTACATAAATCATCAAGTGACGTGTGAGTGACAGATGGGATTTCTGCTCCATCTGTTAATACCGACTTTTCTCATTCTTACTCGTGCATCGTGTCACTTCTTCCAGTGTGGGAAAACCGACTTAAGAGAGGATCTTTTAATAAAATACAACATATCATGATTTGAGGAGTGAAAACACACCACATGATGAGATGAAATTGTGTGGTTTTGTAGAAGAAAACCCAAAAAACAAAGAAAGGTTCATTTATTTGGGTCATTCCAACGGTTGCCTGTGTCTAAAACGATTTGCGCATGAAAACTGACTGCCAAACTGACTGTACCTCATGCTTTTGTTTGTAAAAAAAGAAACAAAATGGTTACTGTAGAGTTGGTGTGTTGTTTTTTTTTTCTCCCCCTGCTGACCTTTTTACATGCTGTCAAATATGCTGACCTTTTTAACAAAATAAAACAAAAAAAGTCGCAGTGAATACGATTGACTCAAGATAAACGACTGAGTGAATTTACAGTGCTTTGAAAAAAAAAAATCTCCACACTAAAATCTTCAGGGTTTTTTTTCTTATTTGTTTCAACAATTAAACAAATTATATAAGCTAAAATAACCTGAAATTTAAAAAAAAAAAAGGAAAGTAGTTTTTAAAAAACCTATCCAAACTATCTTGTTCCTGTATAAGTTACAGTACAGATATTGACAAGTTGGACTTGATGAGCACAAAAAAAGGCTAAATTAGTTTTTACTTAGAGAACCGAAGCAGGGAACAAATTAGCTTTGGCTCCAACTGCTGAAGTGTATTAGCAGGTTTTTCTTTTTCTTTTCTGTAATTACTCCTCCGATGTTGTATCAAGTCTTGCTCTTATCCCTTAAGGGGGACACATTTGCTTCCTTATCTCACAGCTTCTCCTGGCCACCGCTAACAGCTGAAATGGTTAAGAAGATTTGGCAGCTCAGCAGCAACTAGCCACCCGGTGAGGGAGGAACCGGCCTCCGGGGGCCAGAGGCAGGCAGCTCACTTGCCCAGGATTAAGTGGGATCGAGAGAGATTACGGCCCTCTCTCTCTCTCTCTCTCGTTTCCCCCCTGTTGCTCGATGAAAGCGTAGGACTCTGTCCACTCTCAGGGGAATATATATTTTCTCAACGAACTGATTTGTAGTTTTCTCTTCGATTGGAGGACGGGGTGGAAGAGGACTTGGATACCTCAGGTAAGACATGATGTTGGTTAGTTGAAGAAGGAAGAGTTGGGTGAAGGCCGCAGGGCAGTAGTTACCCCTTTACTAGCTCCACCTACTTCACAACACTTTACTGACAGATCTATCATCCTATGTGAGCTACACTTTTCAGGACAGTCGGGCCTGTTGAAGCAGTAACATCTCCCTAAAGTTGATTCTTCCTTAGAGTTGTGGCTGCCCATTGTGCAAATCTAGTTTGCTTTCTCTTGATTTCTGATGAACTCTGGTGTGTTGTTCATCAGTCGCAGATTATAATCCATTTCCACATCTCTGACGTCATAAAGCATGCCATTAACATTTGACCCTATTCATAGCTGGGACTACATGTTCCCGTTTCATCCCGCTGCCGGCCTACACCATGGATTGCTCCCTTTTTTAAAGTAGACAAACTTACAGATTTTTAGAAATATTTTAAATCTGCTGCTTTGTAAAATGAACTTAATTCTGTGTTGTAGTGTATGCCTAAAATACACTTTATATGGTAGTGATGCTATCAGGGCCACCAGTGGAGGGGGCTGTGTGGTGCCGTTTTGAACTGGTATGTATCAGTAAGGAGTAATATTTGTACGAGTCGTCCACGTTAACATTTACCAAATTGACAAATGTTTTTTTGTGTTTGTTTAGATTTCAAAATACTTTTTCCAAACTGGTGACTGGTTAGAGATCGTTGTAAGTTATATTGTTCATGTCTAGCAAATTATTTATGCCTAACTCGATATTTGTTGCAAACCTCTGTTTTGTCCATCCATCCATCCATTTTCTGTACACCCTTGTCCCTAATGGGGTGTCAGTTTAGTTTTTAATTGATTTTAGAGCTGCAATCATGTGGGGTTCCTCAAGGCTCCACCTTTGGGCCACTTTGTCAAGTATGACAACGTCTCCTTACCTGACCTTACCTGATGACACTCAAGTTTATATGTCTGTGTCTCCACATGACCAAAGTCCCTTGCAATCATTGAGTACATGTTTTCTTTTATATAATAAGTTACAGGATGTCTATGAGCTTCAGTTTTATGCAGTAATTATTCTGGCAGTAATTTTGCCCAAAAACCTGGGCACAATTTCCCTATGAAGGTTCTGTTTTATTCTAGATTCCCAGGCAGATTCAGTTAGCTTTAGCTTAGCTGAAACACAATATAGAATCAAGAATTATGATATGGATTTCTCAATTATAGGTAGTTAGGCTTGTGTCTGGGCTAACAATTTTGATTTTAAAAAAAGTGTTCAAAGACAAAAAAAACCCATCATAAAATATAATATAAAAAAAATATATAATAATATTACTAGGGCTTCAATCACCCGTGGAGTTCCTCAAGACTCTGTTCTCGAGACCTCTTTTTTGTATATAAATATGGCTTAAAACTGCAGGGAATGTTCAAAAGATTTCTTGTATTCTTTTTTTTTCTTTTTTGCAATTTTGAATGTAATTATCCTAACAATAACTTTGGCATTAGGTTTTGTCAATTTCATTTCCATTTCGTATATCTTCCTTTCAGAGCTACAACACATTACAGACTGTAAATGGGACATTTTGAAGGTGCACTATAGTGCGATGTCATGTACCACATCCATTTTTTAAAAAAAGGAATAGCTTAACACACATTCTGTCTAAATCAACAAACATTTTATGATTTGAAAAAAAGAGGCTGACCATATATCAAAGAAATGATAAATAACACGAATCAAAGAATCTCTCTTTCAGCTCTCTGACTTACATCCATTAATCCCCTGGTTTACCGTCCGTCCTGGTGATCAGCTAACAGGTGGTCGGGGGTCCAGGGATCATGAGGCAGGCGGTGGAGGCTCAGGTCGTAACTCCTCCCTTTGAGCTGGGAGAGCAAGGTGAAGCAGAGTCCTGGCCTACAGGTTTAATCTGTTGTGCGGTTTGGCGGTCTGATGTGACGGTTTCTCCGCTGCAGGCCTGCGGCAGATCCTGTCGGACGTGATTGAGGAGGTGAGACGCTCTGTTAGTCAGGACATTGATGGAGCAGAGGTCCTCCACAGTCTGCTGACCGCCTCCTGGCTCCAGTCGCTGCTTAAGGTTGGTAGACAGACATTTCTATGTTCACCTTTTCAATTAGCAAAAGTTTTCTTGTAATATTTTAGGCTATTTTTATGCTGTTTTCAGGTGTACGAATGTCTTCAAAGGTATCTGACAGACTGCCCAGCTCCAGCTCTGGATTTTGCTTCAGGACTCTCACTTCAGGTTTGTTATGCAGTCATTTTAGGACAGTCGGTGTGCACTTTTCTCACGTTGAACATGTATTCTGTTCGGGTGTAGTTGTTGATAGACATCAGATCGCTCCCATACTGTTCCGAAGAAGCCAAAGAGTTGTACCGTCTCCTCCGACAGCCGCACATGCAGGTGAGAAACCAGCTGCTTTCTGCTTTATTCCAATTTGTTGTTAGGATGTGGAAATGTAAAAATGACAAAAAAAGATAACAGATGTTTCAACAGTCCCTTTAGTTTTTAGCCACATTATATATATAAAAAAAGTGACTCAAGAGTAGAGCCTTGAGGAACTCCACATGTGATTGCAGCCCTAGGAATTTGATTAATTATTGTTTAGACATTATAAAAGTTCCTGAAAAGATGTGCTCACACTGATACTATCTCTGTGTATTAAAAACATTGAGTCAAAGTATTAAGTTAATAAAATATTATGATTTTATCAGCTATTAATTTGCAACCTACACCTGTAATGTTGAATCACAAAGATTAGATGAAGTAGGTAGGAAAAGGTTGAAAATCGCCCCGTTATGTGTTTATTTAAGGCACTTTAATGAAAACATAATAAAGACATTGTGTCATTTTTTTCAGGTTAACATATATATATTATTATTTTTGTTTCAAAAACATAATGAGACTTTAAGGCTCAAAAGCTCTCAAATTTAATTTGGTTGCGTCTTTTTTCAACAACTTTTTTCCGTTAGAAAAAATCGCCTTGAGCAGGACTTACTGTGTTATACGTTTACAGTGAAATGCCAATTTTCTTCCACTAGTAGCTCATAAAAATGATATATTTAGCAAGTTTTGACTTGAAAATCGGATTTATGCAGTTCACTGTGCACTTCGAAACAACGTTGAAGTCTGGTGGCCTCAGTGGAAAAGTGCTAGACTTGCACGCTAGTCAACAAATATCAGCTGAAAGATATTTATTCAGTTATTGATTGGAAAGCAACTACGTTAATGAATATGCTTCTTTCATGATTTAAGTTAGTATTAAATTTTTATAATAATAGTCTTAAAAAGTCTAGAATTCTTGGGCCAGACTTGTGGAATCCCAGATAATAGTGGCGATAAAGTGAATTTCCCAGATAAAAACTTGACAATGTTTAGGATTTTAAATTTTTTGTCGTTCAGGCTCTTCTCTCGGCTCACGACACCGTGGCCCAGAAGGACTACGAGCCGGTGCTGCCGCCGATGCCGGACGAGCTGCCGGACGATGAGGAGGCCACCCGAATCGTCTGCCTGGTCAAGAACAAGCAGCCTCTGGTGATCTGCTCATTTTGAAAGATTTAAAATCCAATCAGTTGAATGAAGTCAACTTTAAAACATTTGATTAGTATTTATTTGGACTATTCTGTAGTTTTAACCTGACTCAGTTATGATAAATACACTAAACTAATACTAAGGCTTAGTAAAAATATTTTTATTATATTTATTACGTTTTGGAGACCTGAACCTTTAGTCAGACCACATTTAAATCTCATTTACAGCATTATATTGCATTTAGATGGTATGAAAAGATTGTATGAAAGATTTTGTTGATTCAAAGACTTAATGAAGTCCTTGATTAGTTTCCTAAGTCTAACTAAATTTCTATGAGAGAAAACATGTTTTGTTTATTGGGAAAATACAGAGCTAGTATAATATGCTGTTACAGTTTGTTATGTTAGACAGAAACAACAGAGATCTGTCCACACCTTGTTTAACATCACGATTATACTTGCTCTCCATATGAGATACATTCTGTGCTTTCAATTCTTTATAGCCACTAACCATCCAACAAAATCTGTGATTTTGCAATTTTTACGTTTTCGTAATTTTCTGTTCGGTGAAGAAGTTATTGACTTTTTTTTTTTTTTTTAAAAACAACAAGCAAAAAACCGGCATATTTTCAGTGACTGTGTTGTGTCACAGCTTTGCGGGCTGAGTGATACGTCCCATGCTTGTGCAAGAAGGTGTCGATCAGGGACAGGAAGTGCCTGGAGCGTTCACAGCGACGAGACATTTGGAGTGCAAAGCCCCGCTCCGGAGCACCTGCGGCGTTTCTCGTGTTGCGAGGTCCGTCGGACCTGCTGCCACCCGGCTGAGCTGCCTTGCTGCCCCGCGGGGGTCCGACCGCATCTGCTCGCCTGCACGCCTCGACACGAAGTGAGCTATCGCAAGCAGACCATTCACTGCAGCGTCTGTTACACCGATCTGGAGCAAAAGTTGAACCAGTCGGCGCCGTCCGTCTACAACCCTGTTGGGTTTGGTAAGAAAAGACGCTTCCAGAAACAATGCCTTGAAAACTCGTCATTGCTCCGCCTTCATCTATCATCCATCCATCTATTCATTGCCATACGGATTAATATTTTGTCTGTTTTCTCTGGGGATCACCCTGCTAAAGAGTCGGGACCGTTCACCTGTGCTCCATATCCTCCCTGTCTTGGCATACCATGCTACCTCAACAAAGGCACCTACTTTCATCCAGACTTGCCTCAGAAGCTTCGTGCCCAAAGCCCTTGCGTCCGCACAGCTCCCCCGAGCCCCATGCAGCCTCGCCGGGTGCCGGAGGAGACACCCATGGAGACGTCCAATCAGGAGAGACTGGACAAGTTGAGGACGACGGTACAACAAGCAGCCAGCTCAATGGAAAGCAGCAGTAAAGACATTAGAGTCCTGGGAGAGAGGATGGTAGCCGCAACAGATCGAATGACAGAGACGGTGCAGTCTTTGGTCCTCCTCACTCAGGTGGTGGACCGGCTGCAAACGCTCCTCACAAGCACCAGGACAGATATAAAGATTTCACACGCAGAGCAGTCCAGATGTTCCTCCTCGTCCAGCGCCAGCTCTCTGGATGCTCCCTCCACCTCAAAGGGCCCTTCTCCTATCACCGCAAATCATCAAGGACCCCCACTCACCACCGTCACAACAGGAAAACGTAGCCCTGGTGATCCAGACGTCTCTAGAGGCTTACTTACAAACGGTGAACTAGAACTCATGAAGACGGCCAACAATGTGAAGGGATGTCGCACCAGCCAGAGGAGGAAGAAGAAGAAGAGGAAGAAACCCACCTGAGTGACGATAAAGGGGTTAATAACAGTGAGCGATATTTTTTTTTTGGATCACTATGCCTCCAATCATTTTTCCGAGCTACATTCAAGAACTGAAAGAATTTCCTCTCCTTTTGTGCCCTTGTTTCATTCTTGTCTTTACAAATTCATCCACTTCCTTCTGTCCCTTCATGACCTTCAGCAGACTTCATCAGCATCCCAGTCACGCCGTTTGTTCAACCGCCGCGCTTAACAACGTGTTCTGTTTCCTGTTTCAGGGAGCGACCATAAAGAGAAATGACATCACGGGAGAGATTTTCGTGGCTCGTGTTATTCACGGAGGGCTGGCCGATCGAAGTGGTGAGACACTTTATAGTGAACAGTGGAGTGAGGGCAAAAATACAACATAAACACTGTGAAGTTATAAAGAAAATGGCATATTGCCATCCAAAGATCTATCTATTCATCTCTGACTCCATCCTGCAATGATTCAACAAATATTTCAACTATTCCAAACGAGTCCGAGTCTCTGAAACCTTTGTTTTCTTAAACATTTGCCCCTTGAATTGCTCCTCAAAAGCTATTTATTTTAGTAAACAAACAGGCTTTCATGTTATGCAGATGGGCATCGCATTTATTTTTGCAAAGAAACCTCAAACCTGTTTACTAAACTCTTGTGTTTTGGTTATGTTTGCAGAAAAAGTAACCAAATGACTTTTAAAAATATCTTTCAACTAAATCCTCAGGTTTAGTTTGAATTTGTTTCTCTGTATGCAGGCCTGCTTCATGCAGGAGACAGGATTATAGAGGTGAATGGTTTTCCTGTGGACGGAATGGAGCCTGAGCAAGTTATCCAAGTCGTGGTGGGTTGATTAAGAGTAGAAATTAAATCGGTTATTTCCATCATTCAATATCCTTCATGCTTACTGTAAGATGTTGTAGTCTTAACTGGATAAAGAGGGTATAATGAAGTTATTGTTTGTTTAATTACATCCGATCAGCAAGCTCGGTCACATGGCACCATCATGTTTAAGGTCATTCCCATCACAGAGAGGCCGATCCACAACCAGACCATGGTGAGTCTTCCACCACACTTCTGTAATTTCTTTGTTTTAGACATAAAACCTCAAAAAACCAAGTGTTAATCGTTGCTCAGCTCTACGTCCGGGCCATGACCGACTACAGCCCTCAGCAGGACCCAACCATCCCCTGCGCCGACGCCGGGATGAGCTTCAAGAAGGGCGACATCTTGGAGATCGTGGACCAGACCGACGCTCTCTGGTGGCAAGCCAAGAAGCTGCCCGGCAGCTCGGCCTGTGCCGGACTCATCCCTTCCACTAGCCTGCTCAAACGGTGAGTCTGAACCCAACTCTCTGCATCTTCTTCATGAAGATGTTTTAAACCTAGATCGGTCTGGAGGAGCTCCATGGAGGATTTTGAGGGATGTTCTGCTTTGAATAAGCTGTATTTTCATCCTGAGCTCTTTGGAAGATCTGGTTTTCCTTCAAAACTCTCCCTCAGTCCTAGGAGGAAGGGAAACAGGCTCAGAACACACAGGGCTCACCCTGTGTGTTCTTTCACAAGCTTTTTTGTTTTCTTGGTTTCGGGAACTGTCGGGCTGACGGGATAGCCGCTGAGAAATCCTTTAGTCTCCCGTGGCAACCTTCCCCATTCAGCTCCTTCAGACTGGCCAGCAGCAATTGAGCATCTGCTGAGCTTATTATACGAGCTGCTTCTCAGTGAAACGCTGGTAAAAACTTTGCTAAAGGGTTAATAGAGGAGTGATGTTGTGATGACTTCTTGAAGGCGGAGTTTCAGAAAAAGCAGGAGTTTCTTAAAGAGACAGATTTTCAATTTCAAGTTGCACAATATCTAAACTTTTCAGGTAAAAAAAGAAGTGATCCTGGTATTATTCTTTGGGATACTTTACCAAAAATCTGTCAGTTAATTGCAGTCTTTGAAAAAAAAAAAAAGTACACTGTATGATCCATTAGCTTGTACACCTTTAGCAACAATAGTTTTTTTTAATAGAACTGTTTCTCATCTGGAATGTTGTGCTTTATATGTGCAAGACTTTTTTTTTCTATAGCAAACTGATTACATTTGTATCTTGGAGAAATAAAGAACTTTCCCCTGAACTGTGTTCCTGTTACAGGAAGCAGAGGGAGTTCTGGTGGTCCCAGCCGTACCAACCACACGTCTGCATGCAAATCTGTGAGTGACCTGCTCTTGATTTTTGCTGTTGCCTTGTATACAATCGTCCATATGAACTCACAGATAGGTTTTACCTGTTTCACTCCATGCTTCCTGCAGTGAGCACCGTCGACGAAGGTAAATAAAAGTTACGTTCAGGTTTCTTTTGAATTGTTTTTTTCAAAAATCCTTCCACGACTTTTTTGTTTTTTCTTCACAGAGGAGGATTTGATGGCCATTGATGAGAGATGTGTTGAAGCAGGTAAGATTTAGTTCAGATGGTACCATCACATGTTTGTATTTATGTATTTGCTTCTTTTGTATTTAATTCTCTGTGTGTGTTTTGGGGGCCAAAACAGATGAGGAGGCATTTGAATCTGGTAGGTAAGTCTTTAATAAATTTGTTTCGGAGCCTGAAATCGACGACTCAATCTGTTTTCCTGCCCTTCATGGAAAACATTTTTTGTCCTTTCCAAACCTTTGTGATGCCTGATGCGCAAAACGTCAGAGGAGCTCAGAGAAGGTGAGACTGCTGGGTTTTTTAAAATCTTTGAATTAATTTGAGAGAAGGAAAGCTTAATAGATTTCAGCCTCTGTATCATGTTTACAGTCATAATTTCTCCATCCATTAGGTTTTCACTTAATCAATAAGTTTGCTAAATGTTCCTTCTCTGCTCTTTTTTCCCCCATCAGAGGTGGATGACTTCAGCAGCAACATTGAAGGAGTTTACTTGGGTAACTACTGACCTCAAAGCAATTGTTTATTAGAGTGCACATTTAATATTCAAATGTGTATTTCAAATAATTTCTATGAATTTCCATGAGAGAAATCAAGAGTCAGTGAATGTATTTATTGGGGGCAAAAGCCCCACCAAATAACTTGCACATGGCGATTTTTTTGTTTGTTTGCTCTTTTTTCCAGAAAATGAACTCATTGTAGTGTAAATATAATAGTGAGTTTGTGCAGTCATTTATAATTGTGATGTTGAATAATATTAATATTGAGATGACGATTTCTCAGGTCTAACCTAAACCTCATCGCTTACAGCCGCCCTAAACATTTTTTTGAAGCCCTGTAAATAATTTGGTGGGGATATTTTATTGTTGTTATTATTATGTTTTGCTGTTTTACAACAACAACAAAAATCTGCATAATATGACCAGGATATGAGTTTGAATAAATAATCACATAACTGGTGTGAAATACGGCTGGAGTTCCTCGGCAGGTGATACAAATATGAATGTTTGGCAAATGTCCTTAGAAGGCAACGTAAGTTTTATAACTTTATAAAATGTATACATTTTATATGTAGACCTGCAGAAAATTATAATTATCTTAACATTTGCTAGGAAAGCCTTTTATTATATCAGTTATCTGCTTACAGCAACTTCTCCGTTCTTGTTGCTGTTTGATGCATCTTTGCATCTCCGCTCCGAAAGCCCCCTTTGTCCTTGAAACTTAGTGACGACCCCCTGCTTTGACGTGATGCTTACGTGACGAAAACGCATGAAAATGCCACATGTAATTAACACGTGGACTTTATATCTTAACAGCACTTCTACAGCGTGTAAAATATGCGTCCACTGCGCCTCCTGTTAAAAAGCATCTGTAAAAGTTAGCCTCTGAAATCCTTTGTTTTTAACCATCAGCGGGGTTCAGGCGCAGCATCCGTCTGTGTCGGCGGCGTTCCCAGAGCACAACTCAGCCTTCCTCCCACATCCGCTGTCCCAGCAGCTGCAGCAGCCTCCCAAATAACCCTTATGAGGAGGTGGTCCGGTACCAACGCCACCCAGAGGACACGCATCGCGTCATTGCCCTCATAGGTACAGAAATAAAACTTTGGCTTGATGTCTGTACAATCTGGAGAAGTATACAGTTTGATTTCAGAATATCACGGGTCTGGATAAAGAAAGACTTTGTCTTGTTCTTGTTCCTCAGGTTCATCTGGTGTGGGTGTGAATGAACTCCGACGGCGCTTGATCGAGATGAGCCCAAACATCTTCCAGGGAGCTATACCTCGTACGTGTAAAGCCTTCAGAGTCACAAAAATGTTATGAATCATCGTGGTTTTAGCTAGTACAATATATGTATTTAGTTTTTCCTCTTTCACTAGATGCAACAAGAAGTCCAAGAGGGTACGAGGAATCCGGGAGAGAATATTACTTCACCAGCCGAGAGATTTTTGATCACATGATCTCTAATAATCGGTAACGCTCCTATCTGTCACATGCTTTTAAATGCCTTCGAATAAATTGTGATGTTGTAATTTAGCGCTGTTATTTTTCATAGGTTTCTGGAGTTTGGCGAGTACAAAGGAAACCTTTACGGAACTAGCATTGATGCTGTGAAAGACGTTTTAAACAGCGGGAAGATCTGTGTTGTTGACATAGAGCCAAACGTAAGCCTTGAAAGTCTCGCCACGCACCCGCTTTAGAGGCAGAAATGTTGACGTAGAGTAAAACGAACTCACTTTGCCTCATTGTTTAGGTTGTTCAGGCAGTGAGGACTCATGAACTGAGAGCGTACATTATCTATGTGAAGCCCCCGCCTCTGGAGCGCCTCAGGGAGACGAGACAGGACTCGTACATCACCACCAACTACTACGTCAACCGTCCATTCAAAGTATGCACTCTGACGGCCGGGTTTCATTGTTTACATCTAGTCTCTCTTAGTTACAGACAGTAGTAGGGTCAGTAGTAGGTGTAAGATGATGTCACTAGTGAACCAGCACAGGGTCTTCCAGGGTCAACTTCAAAAGGGATCCCAAATGAAGAGTTTTGAAAGATGAGACCAAAGTAGAGATGTTTGACCGACATCAAAAATCAGCGTCAGCACAAAGATTTCATGCAAACTGTCCAATACGATGACAGAAAGTGACTATTTTAGAGTTATTTCTGCTGTTGTGTGTTTAGTGGTTTTAGCGGTCAGATTATCATGAGGTATAACCCAAGGAATTGTACTGGAGCCACTTCTTTTTTCCCCACCTTAGATGTGTTAATTATTCATTTATATAATACAATTCAAACTTTTTGCAATTTTTTGAGATCCTTATTATATTTTTTATCTAAAAAATATTCTAATGTATGCTCTATATCACTCAAAAACTATATATTTTCCTATGTGGCTATTACAAAACTCAGTTTATGCTGAACAACAGTGATTAAATGGGTCAGACAAAAATATAAGCTAAAGATTTGAGCATCAATTTTTTTATTTATTTATTTTTTTTATGGACATTCTTGGTCATCAAACCACAAAAATCCACCAAAGGCTTCAAGCTGAAATCCAATCTGACTTTGATTTTCAACAGGATGAAGACTTCCACGAGATGGAGGAGTCCGCCCGGAAGATCGAGGCTCAGTACTGGCAGTTCTTTGATCAGGTGATCGTCAACGATGAGCTGCAGGACTCCTGTGTCCAGCTGCTGACGGCCGTCAGGAAAGCACAGGATGAACCACAGTGGGTCCCCGCCTGCTGGATCCGACCCACGGCCGAATCATGAGAGAGAGGGATTAAAGCACTCTTCGCCGGGAAGATACAAATGTTGAAATGTAAAATCTTTGCCTGGATGTTTGAGGGGAAGCAAGCCAGGAAATATGTAAATCCTTTCATCTGTATGTATATGTGGGGAAAGCTTGTTCTGGTCTTTAAATCTCTTTAAATCCCAGAGGAGGACACAAAGCCCCAAGAAATCCCATAAACTGTGTCACAATTTCTTTTCTTTTTTTTCTTTTTTTCTTTTTTTAACTCTGCTCAACGTCGTCGTTTATTTAGATGTGCTTTGTGTACTGGATTTGGAAGGTGTTTAGATTAAAATAAATCAGTTTTGTACTTTGGATGCAGCTCCGTTTTCAATAAAGAAAAAAAAAACCCACTAAAACTGATTTGTGTGTTTTTTTTAAGATCAGAAATGTACTCACAAACTTGAAATACTTTTTTTTCTGAATGTTTGCAATATAGAAATAAAATATTTTTGGTGTGTCTCGTTTTTGTGTGTTTTCATGACAGAAAAGAAAACCTTAAAAAGAAGATGAATTTTGAAAGGGCACTATTATGTATGTTTCAGGCTGCCATTTTATAGCACAGCCAAGTAACTAAGTACACAAAACTGCGTTAAGCTGAAGGGTAAAAATGCCATAAATGTTAAATATGACTTAGAAATGTGACTTCGTAATTTAATAAATCAACGTAAAAAAGCTTTCTACAGTAAAATGTTATATAACTGCGACCTGAGTAAAAGAGTTAAATATGTGAATACTTTTGTGACTGATTAAAGTATATTTATATCCGTGCAGAAATGTATTAACTTGGGACACTTTGTTGTGCGTTTCCAGTTTGAACTTTTTGAATGTGTGCTTTTATTTTGAAATCGTACGTACTACTTCCTGGCACTTCGTAACATCCGGTTAAGTAAGGTAGCTCAGTGAAGGTAAACAAAACGGCGTTAACTCGAGTTTTAACTGTCTTGGTGTTGAAAAAGTTCCGGTTATATTGATGAGAATGTGACCAGGAATTCATTTCGCTGGAAGGTTTTAGGTGAAAAGACCGAGAATGGACGGAGGAGACGGTAAAGTAAGTACTAATAATCTATGTACAAGATGAATAACGGTTCATCTTTTAAGTCGAAATGTTCTCACATCTCAATGTCTGCAAGACACTGAATGAAATGATACATTTGGTAAAATGTGTCATTTTATTCAACATTGTTGTGGGGAAAAAAACAATTTTACCAAGCACTGTTCAGGTGAAATCACTCAGTCAGGTTTATTCATAAATTGTGCACAATACAGAGAATCAGTAATGAAGCGGGTCTGGATGGAAAGATCTGCCAGGCAGAGAAACACATGAGTTTTATACTAAAGGGATAAAAGATCCAAATCATGGGAAACCGATTGGTTCCCATGCAGCTGTGGAAAACAACTTACATGTAACCCAAATAGCTTTATCTTGGTTGGAATATACAAGAACTTAGAATAGTTACTTTGAAAAAGTAACTTTAATCGGATTACTGATTACTCCTTGAAAAAGTAACTCAGTTAGATTACTGACTACTTGATTTGGAAAGTAACTGAGCTACATTAAAAGTAACTTTTTTAGTTACTTCCAGCAGCTGCTAACAACAACGCTGTGAAAATGACATTGATCTTTTACCAAAACTTAATTGTAAGCTGTTTTATAATGGTAACATCAACAATGTGTCTCCACTTATAAGGTTGGACTGAAGGGGAGACTTTTTTAATGGTTACAGTACAAAAAAAAAAACGTTAGTAATTTGTACATGTTTTTGTGTTTTCCACTATTGTCTGGAAAACTCTAAGAAGGAGTTTAACCCCCCGGCCCCCCAGCCTCCAGGTTCTGCGTTACGGCCCTGCGTTTGGTGTCAGAGGTCAGTGCTCCTCCTGTGGCTCCACAGTCCAGATGGCTGCTGCACAGATTTGTGACACTTATCTTAATATTAATAATTTTAATGGCGTTTAGTTGCACAACTTTACGTTCATTCGTGGCTATTTTCACGTTCATTGCGCTGTTCAGATTAGTCTCCATGTTTCCAATGTTCTGGACAGCTCGACGTAATTGACAGGTAATATATTACCTTGACATTAACAGACACAGCGGGACGGATCATCCGGGAAATGATGGACAGGCAGAGCCTGACTAAAACTAACTGGAGGTCAGACACATTCTGGGGTTTCTGTCTGCTTATTTCCAAGCCCAAATGAGCAACTTCACGCTCAAAAACGAGCCCAAAACGCTCAACCCGCCACTCATTAAATTTGCTAGCAACTTTAAAAATAAAAAAAAAGCCCACAGCCGCTTATAATAATCGGACTTGGCGACAGAAACTCAAAATAGTTCCTGTTTTTCTACCAACAAAATGCGCATCTCCCTCCTCCCTCCATTGTTTATTGTCATTTTCCCACATCAACAGAATAAAATGATACATTTTATGCTTGTTTCATACTTGTATTCAGGCACAGCCTCCATCCATTTTCTTTTTTGCTGTTTCTAAAAAAAATATCCTATAACTTCTTGTGTTTTTTCTGTTACTTTGCAGAGTATAAGGTTCAGGGAGCTGCCGCCTCTTCCTAAGGTAAGTGAACTCACTTTTCTGTTAGGGCTCCATTATTATTACTGTCATATTAGAGAAAGTCAGAGCTGATTTAAGTACAGGGTGGTGGAGTGGGATGATACAAGGGGTTAGCTCTAAGGCTACGGTTCTGTAGGGTTCAATAAAGTCTATAAAGCTTTAGATTTAATCGTTTTATAATTGGACCTTTAGATACAATTTAACTAGTAATAATAGGAGAAATTTAATTTAGTTTTTTTAATTTATTTATCCTTCTGTTGCATTTCTTTTAAAAGGTGCTGGCAGTGTCTATGTTGGAGTTCTGGTAGAGTTCAGAGGTTCTTTATTTCAGTCGATTTTCATTTGAAACTATGTAGACAAAAAAAAAAAAGAAGAGTTTAAACGCATCGTTTAATGTGGAAGTTAAAAACTTTGTTGCTGTTATCTAGCAAATTAAAAGTAAAAAAAAAAAAAGAATTAATTTTATTTTTGGGTTACATTTTTTTATTGTGTACTAATTACCAAGTTGTTTTTTTTGCAATTTAGTAACTAAATATGTATTTGTGTGATCATTTAAATAAACTTAGAAATACACAAATAAGAAATGTACATCATTTTTCTCTTTTAGTAATATTTTAAATACACATAAACAATAAAATGTACATTTATTATATAGATGTAAAGAATGCATAATTGTTTTGGCATTACCATTAATAATTGAAACAACAGTCCTATGTTGCTTTACCTCACTACTTTAACTTTTATTTGAACTAATTGTACCCATGAAGGGCAGTGGGAGGAGCTAAGACTGTGCAGGTTATCCAATCAGATGCTGGGGACTATTGAGGACCCCCCACTGAGTTTTATTCCATGGCAGACCCCAGTGCAGAAAATCTTAAATGGTTAAATATATCAATAATTCTATATATACATATTGATATCAAGTATTAGTTGAAGATTGCATGTTCACCACCAGAATAAAATGCGAAAAGCTGCGAACGTAGCTTTAAAGAACGTGCATTTGCTGACGTAGAACAAAGCAAAAATAATGAATGAATGCTGCAAAAACTCGCGAAGGTTTAAAAGTGGCTGTTTCCCGAACAGCAAAGCGCTGCAACGGCGTCAACAAAAGCAAAACAAATCCCACCGAAGCTCGTTTCTCGATCATCACAAACAGCCACTCTTATGACGCTCCAAGTCTTTTGTAAAGGGTTTAAATCGTCTGACCTCTGCTCCCAACTAATCCTCCGTCTTGGCAGATTTAGCTCAGGATTTATCTGTCAGGATTCGCTTCGCTCTGAGTTGCATTCTTGACCGAAATGGCCAGAAAAACCACGGTAAGGTTTTTGCTACCTCAGCCGTTTGTTTCAGGCTTAGCTAGGTCCAAGAAGTTCTGCTAGACGAGTGTTAAAACCCACATCTGCTCAGATGTTACGTAAATGTCTGGGAATAAACAAACTACTTATCATGTGGTTGCTCCGTTTAGTAAGAGTGAGAGTTTCTTATTTGGATCAGGGTTTTTTATTAGGCCCGAGCAGCAAAGCGCTGCGAAGGCCTATTGTTTCTGTACTGTTTCTTATTATTAGGCCCGAGCAGCAAAGCGCTGCGAAGGCCTATTGTATCTGTACTGTTTATTAGGCCCGAGCAGCAAAGCGCTGCGAAGGCCTATTGTATCTGTACTGTTTATTATTAGGCCCGAGCAGCAAAGCGCTGCGAAGGCCTATTGTTTCTGTACTGTTTCTTATTATTATTATTAGGCCCGAGCAGCAAAGCGCTGCGAAGGCCTATTGTATCTGTACTGTTTATTATTATTATTACGATTCTTCCCACCTCTTCGTGTGCCTTTTTGGGGGCTTTATCATATTCAAAAACTCACCAAACTTGGCGGTCGCAACTAGAAAATTTAAAAATTTTGAATTTTAAGGTTGTCGCAAAAATCGCAAAAAAAATTGCTGAACGGCAGCAACTAGCAATTTTCTGTTGACACAATGGTATGAACGTACTTCATCGTAGAGACATGAAATTTGGTACACTTGTAGAGCTCACCAAAAGACTCAGAACTTACATTTAATGTTATAAGCCAACTATCACAGAAAGTCGGCCATTTTGTATTGAACGTCCATTTTTTACCTCGATTTTGACGTTTACAGCCTTCGTATTTGATCGAACTCCTCCTAGGGATTTCGATTGATCGGCTTCAAACTCGGTCAGTCTGATCATAAGGCATGTTTGATTTAAAGTTATCAAATTGGTGAGTTTTGGAGTATGTTGAAGGGGGGTTAGCAGGGGTCAAAGTTCACCTACTCGCCATGAAACACGAAACTCTTATATTTCCTATAAAAAAACACATAGAGGGACCAAACTTTCAGTGATTGATCGGCATCGGATGTCCTAAAATACCCTGTGGTGAAATGATGACATCACTTAAGCCACGCCCCCTGAGAACAGGAAGTGTCATGTTTTACTGTGAGCGGTCGCTCTCTTAGCCCTTTGACCTAATCAACATGAAACTGTGTCCAGACACAGAAGACATGTTGGTGTGTTGAGGATTCCAACCCTGACCGGCTTTGAGATAGCAGCTGGGCGTGGCGGCGTGGCGAAGTGACCTGTAACGCCGATGCCATACGTTTGCTTCTAGATTCCACATGTTTCGACCGAGCTGCACCAAACTTGGCTTGAGTGATGCTGGTGTGATACCTGAAAATTCTATGTCATCAGATTATGACGTCATCTAAGCCCCGCCCCCTCAGAACAGGAAGTGCTATTTTTTTCCTTGGAAACTTTCATCTATGGCTCTCTTGACCTAATCAAGGTGATTCTGTGTTGGATGACAGATAGGAAGTTGGTCTCGCTTGCTTTAAAGTGCCAAGAGTTTTCAATGGCGGCAACGCCGTTCGTATACGTTTGCCTCTACATTCCACATATTTTGACCGAGCTGCATCAAACTTGGCCTGAGTGATCCTGGAGGCTTGCCCGTCAATCCTACGTCATCACATTATGACGTCATCTAAGCCCCGCCCCCTCGGAACCGGAAGTGCCGTTTTTTTCCTTGGAAAGCTCTGTTTATGGCTCTCTTGACCTAATCAAGGTGATTCTGTGTTGGATGACAGATAGGAAGTTGGTCTCGCTTGCTTTAAAGTGCCAAGAGTTTTCAATGGCGGCAACGCCGTTCGTATACGTTTGCCTCTACATTCCACATATTTTGACCGAGCTGCATCAAACTTGGCCTGAGTGATCCTGGAGGCTTGCCCGTCGATCCTACGTCATCACATTATGACGTCATCTAAGCCCCGCCCCCTCGGAACCGGAAGTGCCGTTTTTTTCCTTGGAAAGCTCCGTTTATGGCTCTCTTGACCTAATCAAGATGATTCGGATGATAAACTCTGTCAATGCTCGCTGCTGGCTGAACCGTGTGGGCGTGGCCAAATGGCGAACATCAGTCCCTCGCCATATGCATACGTTTGGCTCTAAATCACACACGGATCATCCGATTGGCGCCAAACTGGATATGTATGACCTTTGTTCACCTCTAAAGAGCCCAACGAGTTTGAGATGTAATTTGGCTCCACTGCGCCCCCTAAGTTAATACATCGGCCGTATCTCCTCGACGCATCGACCGATCTGCACCAGATTTTTCGACAGTCGTCGGGGAGCGCCGCCGAACGCATTCACGCCTGTCGCCCGGTGGACGGGCGTGGAAAATGCGCGACAGCTTCTGCGGCGGCTGGCGGGCGGCGGTGCTGGAAACTGCGGCGGAGCTTCCGCGGTGGGGAGCGGGCTGCGGCTCTGGAAACCGCGCGAGAGCTTCTGCGGTGGCTGGAACCCCCGCGGTGGCCAATAGGCCGGAGCGGCGCTTGCTGCGAGGGCCGCCCGAGGCTGCTTGCAGCTTTAATTATTATTATTATTATTATTCTGCCCCCCCAAAGAGGAGCCTTTTTGGGGGCTTTATCATATTCAAAAACTCACCAAACTTGGCGGAAGCGACTAGGCGGTTTAAAAATTTTGAATTTTAAGGTCGCCGCAAAAATCGCAAAAAAAATTGCTCAACGGCAGCAACTAGCAATTTTCAACAGACCCATTGCTATTCACTTACTTCATCGTAGAGACTTGAAATTCGGTACAGTTGTAGAGCTCACTAAGACGCTCAGAATTTACAAGTAATGTCATAGTGCAACTATCACAGGAAGTCGGCCATTTTGTATTGAACGTCCATTTTTTTCCTCGATTTTGACGTTTACAGCCTTCGTATTTGATCGAACTCCTCCTAGGGATTTCGATTGATCGGCTTCAAACTCGGTCAGTCTGATCATAAGGCATGTCTGATTTAAAGTTATCAAATTGGTGAGTTTTGGAGCATGTTGAAGGGGGGTTAGCAGGGGTCAAAGTTCACCTACACGCCATGAAACAGAAAACTCTTATATTTCCTATACAAAAACACATAGAGGGACCAAACTTTCAGTGATTGGTCGTCATCGGGTGTCCTAAGATACCCTGTGGTGAAATTTTTTTTTTACGTAGGCCACGCCCCCTGAGAGCAGGAAGTGTAATGTTTTACTGTGAACGGTCGCTATCTTAGCCCTTTGACCTAATCAACATGAAACTGTGTCCAGAGACAGAAGACATGTTGGTGTGTTGTGGATTCCAACCCCGACCGGCTGCGATGAAGCAGGTGGGCGTGGCGGCGTTGCGAACGCCATCGAATTTCGTTTGGCTCTAAATTCCACAGTTTCGGGGTGAGCTGCTCCAAACTCACTAGGATGGATCCTTATCCATCCCCGAACAGGAATCCATAGCGATATTTGGTGGGCGTGGCCTAATTTTTCTATAGCGACCCCTAGAGTATTTTAAATGAACAGCCCCAAGCCATGCTTAAACCTAGAATTACGAAACTTGGTACACATGTGTATCATGTCAGGACGTACAAAAAAGTCTCTTGGAGCCATGCTCTAAACCCAACAGGAAGTCGGCCATTTTGTATTGAAGGTCCATTTTGGACCTCGAGTTTGACGTTTACAGCCTTTGCATTTGATCGAACTCCTCCTAGGGATTTCGATTGATCGACTTCAAACTCGGTCAGTCTGATCATAAGGCATGTCTGATTTAAAGTTATCAAATTGGTGACTGTATGAGCTTGCTGAAGGGGGGTTACCAGGGGTCAAAGTTCAGCTACTCGCCATGAAACACGAAACTCTTATATTTCCTATATAAAAACACATAGAGGGACCAAACGTTCAGTGATTGATCGTCATCGGGTGTCCTAAAATACCCTGTGGTGAAATTATTTTTTTAAGTAGGCCACGCCCCCTGAGAACAGGAAGTGTCATGTTTTACTGTGAACGGTCGCTATCTTAGCCCTTTGACCTAATCAACATGAAACTGTGTCCAGAGACAGAAGACATGTTGGTGTGTTGTGGATTCAAGCCCTGACCGGCTGCGATGAAGCAGCTGGGTGTGGCGGCGTGGCGAAGTGACCTGTAACGCCGATGCCATACGTTTGCTTCTAGATTCCACATGTTTCGACCGAGCTGCACCAAACTTGGCCTCAGTGATGCTGTTGTGATGCCTGACAATGCTATGTCATCATATTATGACGTCATCTAAGCCCCGCCCCCTCAGAATGAATTAGAGAGATCTTCTGTGTAATTACATAATAAACAGTACATGTTCGTCGTTTGTAGGGCAATGCTGCCCTCTGCTGGCCACTGAAATAGTTTCATTATTTCAGTAATTCGACACCAGAGGGCAGCATTGCCCTGCAGATGAAATTCTTCGATTTTGTAATACACAGGAAAAAATAAAAAATTGGTATTTCTAACACAAAAAGTCACAGAGACTCCAAACTTTCAGTGATTGATCGTCATCAGGTGGCCTACAATACCATATGGTCAAATGATGACATCACGTAGGCCACGCCCCCTGAGAACAGGAAGTGTCATGTTTTACTGTGAACGGTCGCTCTCTTAGCCCTTTGACCTAATCAACATGAACCTGTGTCCAGAGACAGAAGACATGTTGGTGTGTTGAGGTTTCCAACCCTGACCGGCTTTGAGATAGCAGCTGGTCGTGGCGGCGTGGCGAAGTGACCTGTAACGCCGATGCCATACTTTTGCTTCTAGATTCCACATGTTTCGACCGAGCTGCACCAAACTTGGCTTGAGTGATGCTGGTGTGATGTCTGAAAATTCTATGTCATCAGATTATGACGTCATCTAAGCCCCGCCCCCTCAGAACAGGAAGTGCTATTTTTTTCCTTGGAAACTTTCATCTATGGCTCTCTTGACCTAATCAAGGTGATTCTGTGTTGGATGACAGATAGGAAGTTGGTCTCGCTTGCTTTAAAGTGCCAAGAGTTTTCAATGGCGGCAACGCCGTTCGTATACGTTTGCCTCTACATTCCACATATTTTGACCGAGCTGCATCAAACTTGGCCTGAGTGATCCTGGAGGCTTGCCCGTCGATCCTACGTCATCACATTGTGACGTCATCTAAGCCCCGCCCCCTCGGAACCGGAAGTGCCTTTTTTTCCTTGGAAAGCTCTGTTTATGGCTCTCTTGACCTAATCAAGATGATTCAGATGATAAACTCTGTCAATGCCCACTGCTGGCTGAACCGTGTGGGCGTGGCCAAATGGCGAATATCAGTCCCTCGCCATATACATACGTTTGGCTCTAATTCACACATGGATCATCCGATTGGCGCCAAACTGGATATGTATGACCTTTGTTCTGCTCTAAAGAGCCCAACGGGTTTGAGATGTAATTTGGGGAAAATGCGCGACAGCTTCTGCAGCGGCTAGCGGGCGGCAGTGCTGGAAACTGCGGCAGAGCTTCTGCGGTGGGGAGCGGGCTGCGGCTCTGGAAAACGCGCGAGAGCTTCTGCGGTGGCCGGAACCCCCGCGGTGGCCAATAGGCCGGAGCGGCGCTTGCTGCGAGGGCCGCCCGAGGCTGCTTGCAGCTTTAATTATTATTATTATTATTCTGCCCCCCCAAAGAGGAGCCTTTTTGGGGGCTTTATCATATTCAAAAACTCACCAAACTTGGCGGAAGCGACTAGGCGGTTTAAAAATTTTGAATTTTAAGGTCGCCGCAAAAATCGCAAAAAAAATTGCTCAACGGCAGCAACTAGCAATTTTCAACAGACCCATTGCTATTCACTTACTTCATCGTAGAGACTTGAAATTCGGTACAGTTGTAGAGCTCACTAAGACGCTCAGAATTTACAAGTAATGTCATAGTGCAACTATCACAGGAAGTCGGCCATTTTGTATTGAAGGTCCATTTTGGACCTCGAGTTTGACGTTTACAGCCTTCGTATTTGATCGAACTCCTCCTAGGGATTTCGATTGATCGGCTTCAAACTCGGTCAGTCTGATCATAAGGCATGTCTGATTTAAAGTTATCAAATTGGTGAGTTTTGGAGCATGTTGAAGGGGGGTTAGCAGGGGTCAAAGTTCACCTACACGCCATGAAACAGAAAACTCTTATATTTCCTATACAAAAACACATAGAGGGACCAAACTTTCAGTGATTGGTCGTCATCGGGTGTCCTAAGATACCCTGTGGTGAAATTTTTTTTTTACGTAGGCCACGCCCCCTGAGAGCAGGAAGTGTAATGTTTTACTGTGAACGGTCGCTATCTTAGCCCTTTGACCTAATCAACATGAAACTGTGTCCAGAGACAGAAGACATGTTGGTGTGTTGTGGATTCCAACCCCGACCGGCTGCGATGAAGCAGGTGGGCGTGGCGGCGTTGCGAACGCCATCGAATTTCGTTTGGCTCTAAATTCCACAGTTTCGGGGTGAGCTGCTCCAAACTCACTAGGATGGATCCTTATCCATCCCCGAACAGGAATCCATAGCGATATTTGGTGGGCGTGGCCTAATTTTTCTATAGCGACCCCTAGAGTATTTTAAATGAACAGCCCCAAGCCATGCTTAAACCTAGAATTACGAAACTTGGTACACATGTGTATCATGTCAGGACGTACAAAAAAGTCTCTTGGAGCCATGCTCTAAACCCAACAGGAAGTCGGCCATTTTGTATTGAAGGTCCATTTTGGACCTCGAGTTTGACGTTTACAGCCTTTGCATTTGATCAAACTCCTCCTAGGGATTTCGATTGATCGACTTCAAACTCGGTCAGTCTGATCATAAGGCATGTCTGATTTAAAGTTATCAAATTGGTGACTGTATGAGCTTGCTGAAGGGGGGTTACCAGGGGTCAAAGTTCAGCTACTCGCCATGAAACACGAAACTCTTATATTTCCTATATAAAAACACATAGAGGGACCAAACGTTCAGTGATTGATCGTCATCGGGTGTCCTAAAATACCCTGTGGTGAAATTATTTTTTTAAGTAGGCCACGCCCCCTGAGAACAGGAAGTGTCATGTTTTACTGTGAACGGTCGCTATCTTAGCCCTTTGACCTAATCAACATGAAACTGTGTCCAGAGACAGAAAACATGTTGGTGTGTTGTGGATTCCAACCCCGGCCGGCTTTGACATAGCAGGTGGGCGTGGCGGCGAGGCGAAGTGACCTGTAACGCCGATGCCATACGTTTGCTTCTAGATTCCACATGTTTCGACCGAGCTGCACCAAACTTGGCCTGACTCATCCTGGTGTGATGCCTGACAATGCTATGTCATCATATTATGACGTCATCTAAGCCCCGCCCCCTCAGAATGAATTAGAGAGATCTTCTGTGTAATTACATAATAAACAGTCCATGTTCGTTGTTTGTAGGGCAATGCTGCCCTCTGCTGCCCACTGAAATAGTTTCATTATTTCAGTAATTCGACACCAGAGGGCAGCATTGCCCTACGGAATGAAAGTTCAATGTTGTAATGGAGGAAAAAATTAAATAATTAGTAATTCTAACACAAAAACTCACAGAGACACCAAACGTTCAGTGATTGATCATAATCGAGTGTCCAATAATATCCAATGGTCAAATGATGACATCACTTAGGCCCCGCCCCCTCGGAACAGGAAGTGCTATTTTATTACTTGGAAAGCTCTGTTTATGGCTCTCTTGACCTAATCAAGATGATTCGGATGATAAACTCTGTCAATGCTCGCTGCTGGCTGAACCGTGTGGGCGTGGCCAAATGGCGAATATCAGTCCCTCGCCATATACATACGTTTGGCTCTTATTCAGGCATAGATATTCCGATTGGCGCCAAACTGGATAGGTATGACCTTTGTTCACCTCTAAAGAGCCCGACGGGTTTGAAATGTAATTTGGCTCCACTGCGCCCCCTAAGTTAATACATGGGCTGTATCTCCTCGACGCATCGACCGATCTGCACCAGATTTTTTGACAGTCGTCGGGGAGCGCTGCCAAACGCATTCACGCATGTCGCCTGGTGGATGGGTGTGGAAAATGCGCGACAGCTTCTGCGGTGGCTAGCGGGCGGCGGTGCTGGAAACTGCGGCGGAGCTTCTGCGGTGGGGAGTTGGCTGCGGCTCTGGAAATCGTGCGAGAGCTTCTGCGGTGGCTGGAACCCCCGCGGTGGCCAATAGGCCGGAGCGGCGCTTGCTGCGAGGGCCGCCCGAGGCTGCTTGCAGCTTTAATTATTATTATTATTACGATTCTGCCCCCCCAAAGAGGCGCCTTTTTGGGGGCTTTATCATATTCAAAAACTCACCAAACTTGGCGGTCGCGACTAGAAAATTTAAAAATTTTGAATTTTAAGGTTGTCGCAAAAATCGCAAAAAAAATTGCTCAACGGCGGCAACTAGCAATTTTCTGTTGACACAATGGTATGAACGTATTTCATCGTAGAGACATGAAATTTGGTACACTTGTAGAGCTCACCAAAAGACTCAGAACTTACATTTAATGTTATTAGCCAACTATCACAGGAAGTCGGCCATTTTGTATTGAACGTCCATTTTTTTCCTCGATTTTGACGTTTACAGCCTTCGTATTTGATCGAACTCCTCCTAGGGATTTCGATTGATCGACTTCAAACTCGGTCAGTCTGATCATAAGGCATGTTTGATTTAAAGTTATCAAATTGGTGAGTTTTGGAGTATGTTGAAGGGGGGTTAGCAGGGGTCAAAGTTCACCTACTCGCCATGAAACACGAAACTCTTATATTTCCTATAAAAAAACACATAGAGGGACCAAACTTTCAGTGATTGATCGGCATCGGATGTCCTAAAATACCCTGTGGTGAAATGATGACATCACTTAAGCCACGCCCCCTGAGAACAGGAAGTGTCATGTTTTACTGTGAGCGGTCGCTCTCTTAGCCCTTTGACCTAATCAACATGAAACTGTGTCCAGACACAGAAGACATGTTGGTGTGTTGAGGATTCCAACCCTGACCGGCTTTGAGATAGCAGCTGGGCGTGGCGGCGTGGCGAAGTGACCTGTAACGCCGATGCCATACGTTTGCTTCTAGATTCCACATGTTTCGACCGAGCTGCACCAAACTTGGCTTGAGTGATGCTGGTGTGATACCTGAAAATTCTATGTCATCAGATTATGACGTCATCTAAGCCCCGCCCCCTCAGAACAGGAAGTGCTATTTTTTTCCTTGGAAACTTTCATCTATGGCTCTCTTGACCTAATCAAGGTGATTCTGTGTTGGATGACAGATAGGAAGTTGGTCTCGCTTGCTTTAAAGTGCCAAGAGTTTTCAATGGCGGCAACGCCGTTCGTATACGTTTGCCTCTACATTCCACATATTTTGACCGAGCTGCATCAAACTTGGCCTGAGTGATCCTGGAGGCTTGCCCGTCAATCCTACGTCATCACATTATGACGTCATCTAAGCCCCGCCCCCTCGGAACCGGAAGTGCCGTTTTTTTCCTTGGAAAGCTCTGTTTATGGCTCTCTTGACCTAATCAAGGTGATTCTGTGTTGGATGACAGATAGGAAGTTGGTCTCGCTTGCTTTAAAGTGCCAAGAGTTTTCAATGGCGGCAACGCCGTTCGTATACGTTTGCCTCTACATTCCACATATTTTGACCGAGCTGCATCAAACTTGGCCTGAGTGATCCTGGAGGCTTGCCCGTCGATCCTACGTCATCACATTATGACGTCATCTAAGCCCCGCCCCCTCGGAACCGGAAGTGCCGTTTTTTTCCTTGGAAAGCTCCGTTTATGGCTCTCTTGACCTAATCAAGATGATTCGGATGATAAACTCTGTCAATGCTCGCTGCTGGCTGAACCGTGTGGGCGTGGCCAAATGGCGAACATCAGTCCCTCGCCATATGCATACGTTTGGCTCTAAATCACACACGGATCATCCGATTGGCGCCAAACTGGATATGTATGACCTTTGTTCACCTCTAAAGAGCCCAACGAGTTTGAGATGTAATTTGGCTCCACTGCGCCCCCTAAGTTAATACATCGGCCGTATCTCCTCGACGCATCGACCGATCTGCACCAGATTTTTCGACAGTCGTCGGGGAGCGCCGCCGAACGCATTCACGCCTGTCGCCCGGTGGACGGGCGTGGAAAATGCGCGACAGCTTCTGCGGCGGCTGGCGGGCGGCGGTGCTGGAAACTGCGGCGGAGCTTCCGCGGTGGGGAGCGGGCTGCGGCTCTGGAAACCGCGCGAGAGCTTCTGCGGTGGCTGGAACCCCCGCGGTGGCCAATAGGCCGGAGCGGCGCTTGCTGCGAGGGCCGCCCGAGGCTGCTTGCAGCTTTAATTATTATTATTATTATAAGAACACAAAGTTATTGTGGTTTAAATACTTTTTTGGTTGGTTGGGGGAGACAAAGTACTGGTACAAGTAGAACTAATGGCCTGGACAGTTTGGTTTAGTTTCAAAAGTACTATTTGACAGAAACAGTGACTTATAAGTTTGCGAAAAACCTGCGAAACTCTTTAAAAGGTAAGCTATTCATTATGAAAAATTCCGAAGTTTTGGCAAAACTGCTAAAAAAATGTGTGTTTTGAAACATTTAGAACTTTAATTTGTATTGTGTTAGCCCTGTTTTTGAAATCCGACTTCCTAGAGATAGTTCCCACAAGACCGGAAGTAAGTCGCCCCAGAAATGCTGCATCTTGATTTGTTCTTTTAAGGCCTTTTTTTGCTCTTGGAGAAAACTTCTTCAGTGTCTAGCAGCAGCAAATGTCAAACAAATCAACAAGTCGTGTTTGTGAGAGCTGTACATAATTAATATGAGCTACAACATTTAATTTCTCTTTCATATGAAGGTTGTTTCGAGCCATTCTATTGCTTTTAGTTAATTACTTCAATAACTCGGTTGTGGTGTACCTCAAAGATCAGTCCTTAGCCCCCTAACAATATTAGTCGGTAGCCTACATATACTCAACAAAATTATCTGGGTGGGATGAATATATAACTTCAATGTTGTTTGAAATAATAATTTTAAAAAAACTGAGTCAACAGGTTTAAATTTGTGCGTTTTCTCTATTCCACAAGGTCAAAATTACATATACAGGCTCAAACGTCCGTCCACTAATGTATTTTGTGGTCATTTTTTGTTTCTGTGCAGGTACCTGTTCACACTTATGTACCATAAAACCTACAGAGCTACAAAATAATTTACCAATCCAACTTGGATCTAATCTAAATACAGACAGATATTTGGGGAAAACTAATACCTTTCATCCCGACAAAAACTCTGCTTCATGTCACTAAAAACTATTATTTATAAAAACTTCGACCAAAGTGGAGATTTGAGAAAACTTCCTTTGTGAAAACAGAGATTTGGGCATTACAGTCTGAGCCAAAAATATCTGTATCTTTGCTTTGACACATTTCCCAATTAACATTGTGTTGTGTTTTTTTTTTAATTTTTACTTTATATTCTAATACGCTATTTTGTTTTAAAAGGACTTCAACTTATCTACCTATCCGTACCTCCTGGAGCAATGTCTAATTCCTGACAATAAGCTGTGGTAATTTTGAAGCAACTTGATTGGCTGAATTAGGTTTTAGTTTTTGCGCTACACTGCCCCCTATGGGTTTGGCATGTTGTAACAACGCCCAGAGGCAGATTTGTGCAGGTTCACGTGTATGAAAACGCATGAATGTTTTTTGTTTGTTTTGTTTTTAAATAATACTTTTTTTTTTTTTTTACATAATAGTAAATAATAAATGTGGTGGAGATATCTTTTTTTTTTCTTAAAGACTTGGATAAGTGTTTTTGGAGATAGATCCAAAAATCTGAACTATCTCTTGAAGGCCCACTCTTTGTTTGATTATGAGTAATATTACATTGGTAAAAAAAAAGACTAAATAATTAGAGATAATTATTTTCATGCTTGCTTTTTTGTCTCCATAGCGAGGGCAGCGAGCTCTTCCCACCATGTCCAGGTAGGAAAACCTTTCCTCTTTAACAACTTCTTTGTTAAAAATGAGAATAACAAGAAAACTCTTTTTTTTGTTATTGTTTCATACAAGCCAAGACACAGCAGGTGGGTTCCATTTTTATTTCAGAAGCCACATTGTTGATTTATTTCTGTTTCTAAATTCAAATGGAAAAACGTTAACAGATTTTCCAGCCCCGAAGCGGAAAAAGAAGAAGCCAAGAAAAGACGCAAACGGAGAAGGAGATGTGGACGGTAAGGAGTTGAGGTTAAAAACCGGAACCTCCTCCCCCCCCCAAAAAAACCAGCGTTCTTTGAATAATTATGTTTCTTCAGATCAGGAAATGGAGATGGGAGGGCTCGGCAGCCGGAGGGCGTCCGAGGTCGGAGATCACCTGACACCGGAAGCCACAACAGATGCTCCGACGCAGAGGAAACGGAAGAAGAAGAAAGCCATGTCCACAGGTGAAACCACGCCGCTTTGCTTTTATGTTTTTCAAAAGTACGGTCGCGGTTTGAAGCTTGTTCGTCTCGAATTCAGATCTGGACGACAACCAAGCCGACCTGGTCAACGGAGACACAGGAGATCAGACCACCGACGGGGAAGAAGTGGTGAAGAAAACCAAAAAGAAAAAGTACAAAAAAAAAAAAAAAAAAAACAACAAAGAAAAATAACAAAACTAGAGTTAAGACGACGACAACAACAGCAAAAAAACGGTGTTTCTCGTGTTCAGGAGGTCGAAGGTCGCAGAGTCGCCGCTTCCCGACGAGTTTTGCGTCGAAGAGGACGACATCATCAACGACAGCTGCTCGCCGATCCCCCAGCAGGCCCTGTTCTCAGCACCGCAGGGTCAGAGCCAGCCGGTCGGGAAGCTGTTTGTAGAGAGAACCAGTGAGTTCATCACACCGATGGTTATCTATAGTAAAGTAATGAGCTTTACACTTGAATTACAGGCTATATGAAGAATCAAATAAAACTAGCAGTTAATGACATCATAATAAATTATGCTTTAGAAACAATGTATAACTAAAAATGTAAGATACTCCATTAAATCTACAATAATGGAAGTTTATTATGAGTGGAATAAGCTTGTTTTTTTGTTTTTAACTCCTCACTGCCTGAATTTATGTACAAATATAATGAAAATGTAATGTTTTTTTTATCTCCCTCACAAATACTAGGACCAATGCTCAGGGGGGAAAAAAAATTAATTACAGACATTTTATTACATGAATAGAACGATGCCATTCTGAGGATAAAGTCGTGCGACATTAAGGTGGAACAATACGAGAACGAAGTCATCATAAAAACGGAAAAAAGTTGTAGGAATGCGGAAAAAAAAAGTCACGATAACATGAGAATAAAGTCGCATGACAAAAAGTCGTATTAAGGAGAACAAAACCGATGAGAGAAAAAAGTTGTGATAATGTGAAAACAAACTCATAATAATATGAGAATAAAATGGGACGACAAGAAGTCATATTGTGAGAACAAAGTAAGTAATACAGTGAGAGTAGAGCTGCAATAATTCAAGGAAAAAGTCATAATAATCCGAAAATACAGTCATAATATCAGATTGGAGTCATAATAACATGAGAATAAAGTCGAATGACAAAAAAATCATGTTATGAGAATAAAGTCGTAATAATGCAAGAAAAAAGTTTTTAAAATACGTGAATAAAGTTTAAATTATTGTATATACTCATAATTATATGACAATAAAGTCATAACAATACAAAGTAATTATGCAACTTTCTGGCAACATGGCGTCTTTATTCTGCTAATATTATGACTTTATCCTTGCAGCAGTTTTAGTTCTAATAAAAAAAAACTCTCAGCCTGGCCCAATCCTGTGTGTACACTAGGACAGGAAGTGGGGAAAAAATAGATTCAGTCATTTTTTATTTTTATTTTTTCCCCCGAAACGAATTGAAAATCTTCAGCTTCCGACCAAAATCGCTAGACACCAAGTCGTGAATGAAGGCGCACCTCGCCAGGTCAAGTCAGAGATGTCTCTGTGGAAAGGTTGACGACTTCGAGGTTGTTTTTTTTTTTTGTTCATACGCAGAGCGGTTCCAGGCCGCCGAGCGTTCCGACTGGAGGACGACGGGCGAGCAGATGGACGGCGCGGCCGAGCTGCAGCACATGCCGCCGCTCTGGACCACCAGAGACGTTTCCGTCCGAGTGCACGAAGGCTTCCGGTCAGGCGGGGGGAAACCCGGAGAACTCAGCCTTCACCTCTCCTGCATCCTCCGTTCTCCTCCGTTCTATTTATTTATCTTTTTAGGGTGTTCGGTCTGTTCTGTCACGGCTTCCTGGCCGGCTACGCCGTGTGGAACGTGGTGGTGGTCTACATGCTGGCCGGGCAGCACCTGACCGCTCTGCGCAACCTGCTGGAGCAGTACCACGGCCTGGCCTACCCCTCACAGTCCCTGCTCTACATGCTGCTGGCCATCTGCACCGTCGCCTCCTTCGACAGGTGAACCAGGAGGAATCCCTTTCAAAATAAGAGTCTACACTTTACAAAAAGTCAGATGAGTCACTTAAGAAAACATCTTTTATCATAAAAGAGCTTTTATTCCGAAGACATGAGGTTTCTTGCTGTGAAAAATGAAGGAATGTTTCTTTTTTTTAGAGGAGAAAAAATGAAATATTTGGAAATAAGTTTTTCACCACATTCCCAATTTCTGTTTTTTTCCTTATCTTTTTATTTGAAAAACAGCCAACTTCACTTTACGGTCATATCTCATGAAACATGTTTTTTCTTGTTTCTTTTTTACCTTTTTTAGTTTTCTGAAGTTTTAAGAACAAAGACTAGAGAGAGAACAAATGGAACAGCACTTTGCAAATGAAAGTATTTTGGGGAAATTTCTCTCAAAAGTTGAAACTTTTCGACTTTTGAAGTTTCCACGTTTTCTTTCTAGGAAATCTCTGAGATTAACCTCAAAATTTCTGCGTTTTTTTTTTTATTTATTTTTTATTACAGCACGCCTGACTTTTTGAACTCATAGTTGTCTTTGTTTTCGCTAGAACATTTCTGAGATTAATCTCAAAATTTCTGAATTATGTGTTTTTTTTGGCAGAAATTCACTCCTCCTTTCCTTCTGTCTACAACTGTCCTGATCCGCCGTCGTACAAGCATGAACCAGTTAAAGAAATTCTAGTGACACTTTAACTAGAACCACATGTTTTGATCAGATTAGGAACAATCTGTCCAGATGGGTCTGATGTACACCAAAATATGAACATACTCCTGAAAAAGAATGATTTATTTTTTGTTTTTGCTTTTCTGTTGTCAGGGTGAACCTGGCTAAAGGTCCGGTGGCTCTGCGGCAGATCATCACTCTGGATCCAGTGGCTCTGGCTTCGTTCTGTAAATCCACGTCCATTCAGAGATTATTGATCCTTGTTGTTTCTGTTTGCTTTAATCCCACACTCTGTTTTGTTTTTTTCCCACACAGTGTATTTCTCTGCATTGATTCTTTCTCTGAGTCAGCAGATGACCAGCGATCGGATCAACCTCTACGCGTCCTCCAACACAACGATATGGTGCGACGACTCAGATAATCCTGACATTACGGAGCAAACGTAAAGGCCAGGATTACAATCCCCGGTTTCCTCTGTTCCTGCTGCAGGCCTCAAGGGTCGGAGCACCAGATCCTCCACCCGTGGGTGACCATCAACCTGGTGGTGGCTCTGCTGGTGGGCTTGGCGTGGATCTTTATCGCCACCAGGCCGGAGACAGACTACACCGAGGGTGAGAAAGAAAGACAACGTTGGCAAACTGTTTGAATTCCAGTGAAATCACAGATCGTGTCGTGTTTTCTGTTTTCTTTAGGTTATCTGAGGGCGATGGAGGTTGAGCCGGCAAGGCCGGAGGACAAACCAGAAATTACTGGCTGAAAAAAAAAAAAAAAAGGAGCAACTGTTAATCTTTTCTTACTGCAGCTTTGTTGACATCTGTGATTGTATTAGAGATGATTTTTTGTTGTATTTTTCAAATGTGTTTGTCTCTTAAAATATAGAGTTTAAAGTAATCCAACGATGGCTCTTCTTTATGTCTGATAAAATATTTATGAAATAAAATCCACTGAACAGCAGATGTCCAGACGCATTTTCTGGGATCATTGAAATAAAAACAACTAATAACATGTTTTCTAAATTATTACTATTTATTTACTCACTATAAGAAACAAAGCTGAAAACAGACTAAAATTACAATATTTAAAGATTTATTTTTTCTTACAAATATAAACTGAGGTGGGTAGGTCAAGTATATTACGACTTTATTTTCGCAATATTATGATTTCATTCTAGTTTTTTTATTTTTATTGTATTTGTGCGGCCCTAATACTCCATCATATAGAGATCAAATACTCATATCAAGATCAAGATATTAAAACAAGTTTTTAAGTTGAAATATTTTAATTTGTACAAATAAACGTGTTATGAGTTTTCGATTATTTTCATTAAGACAAAAGTGTTATTAGTAAAAAGTAAATTTGAAACATTTCACTCAAATGTCAAGATAAAAAAGAAAACCCGTAAACCTCCATAAATTCATACAGGCACTCGATTACTTTGGTCTTCTTGCTGTGGCTAGGCGGTGCAGTCGCACACAGATGTGCAACGTTGACGTGGTAACTGGCAACATTTGGACCCGAACTTAAAAACACACACGAATAAAAGGTAACAGCGCGGTCATGTTGGACTTTGCCATCTTCGCGGTCACGTTTGTCATCATTTTGGTCGGAGCTGTTCTCTATTTGTACCCGGTAAGCCCCAGATTAGTTAAAGTTAGCATTTAGCAGGCTGCTATCCTCAGGGCAGACTGCAAACACAAAACACTCGATTTTAAAACATCTACAGATTTTTGCAAATTGCAGTGGCTGATGTGTAACAGTTTTACAAATCCATGCATTGTGTAACGTTACCTCATAATCGGCATTCATTTTATTCAACTTGCTACAAATTTAGTGCATAAAGCCACAGTTTTCTGAGTTATGGTTTGAGCCAAGAAGGTGAAACACGCGTAGATATGAACATTTTAAAACTTGAAAAGTGTATAATTTCTTAGCCGATTTTTAGGAAGCACAAATATCTGTGTGCGTGATAAATTGTTTGTCTTAAAGAGCTTGGACTCCCTTAGACGGAAAATAATAGGCTTAAAATGAACAACATTCAAATGGAAATCGCCATGATATGTTCACTTGGTTCTTCTAAACATGTTTTCAGTCGTCCAGAAGGGCCTCTGGTGTCCCTGGTCTGTACCCCACAGATGAGAAGTAAGTTATATTTAGTTTGGTACATATTAGTAATTACTGTTCTGTTCTTATCAGAATATGCATATTTAAACAAGTTGAAAAGTAGGTTTTTGTCTTTTCCATTTTGCTAATTTTCTACATAATCATAAGACAGAGTAAGTCATGGACAACTGCTTAACTGTATGAAACGGTGCATGTAAATATATGTTTACTTATTTGTAGAGTTGACAATTCCTAAGGCAGCTGCATAAACAGAAAAATGTTCTATCTTTGATGTTGTTTTGCTTCTTCTTTCCATTCTGTAGGGATGGAAACTTGCAGGACATCATCAACCAAGGCAGTCTGCACGAGTTCCTTGTTAACCTGCATCAGGAGTTTGGATCCGTGGCGTCCTTCTGGTTCGGCGGGCGGCCGGTGGTCAGCCTGGGTTCTGTGAACCAGCTCAAGCAGCACATCAACCCCAATCACACCAGTAAGGACGTCACACTCAAACTGAGTGTCTTTTGTCCATGTGAATACCTAAAGTCTTCCCATTTTTCTGATTTTCAGCCGACTCCTTTGAGACCATGTTGAAGTCGCTGCTCGGATACCCCCCGGGGATGGGAGGTGGGCCCAACGAGTCAGTGGTTAGAAAGAAATTATATGAAGGTGCCATCAATAACAGCCTGAAGAACAACTTCCCAGTCGTGCTCAAGGTTCGTCCGGCTCACTTTAAATGAGGCTCGCCTCAAATCACCGCTGACCAAGACCCGCTGACCAGGAGGTTTCGTCTAGGTGGCGGAGGAACTTGTGGGAAAGTGGAAGTCATTCCCGGAGGCTCAGCACACCCCGCTGTGTGCCCACCTGCTGGGTCTGGCCCTGAAGACCGTCACCCAGCTGGGTCTGGGCGAGCGCTTCAAAGATGACGCCGAAATCATCTCCTTCCGCAAGAACCACGATGCGGTGAGAGTCATTTGAATTTTTTCTTTTTTTTCTTTTAATCAAAATTGATAAAGTGTTTGTTCTGATTCTGCCAGATCTGGTCTGAAATTGGAAAGGGCTACATGGACGGCTCCATGGAGAAGAGCTCCAGTAGGAAAGTTCATTATGAGAAGGGCAAGTTCAATCATTGAACTTTGTTGTGATCTACTTTCAGTCTGTGATGCTGTTTTGACAAAACTTTTTGATTGACTCCTTGTGCAAAAATTAGGAAGCCAACAGCTTTGAATTCTCTATAAGTTTGGGGCTTCCTGATTGGCTTATTTATTTTGCTGCTTCGCCCACATTTTTGTAAACTTGAACAGAAAAATTAATTAAAACACACTGAGTAGGAAGTGACGTTTTTTCAGTCTTGCATTGTTGATAAAATTCACAAAAAAAATTAACAAATAGCCAAAACAGCAGCATGTCGTTTATAGTTGTTGCATTTCAGGAGCTGTATTGTGCTAAAATGAGAGTTTATGTTAAAAAAAAGTGAAAACATATCAAAATGTAATCATCGTCTAGTTTTTGATGGGTTTGAATCTAAATTCAACACGGAGAATTTCATTCGCTTTATTGTCAATCCATGCACATAAGAGAGGTTTGGAGACATCTAGTGGCAGAGTTGGGGAACTACAACTATGTACATCCTTTACTCATCTTCAAAACCAGGAGGACGATTTAGACTCAAGATTGGATCTGTTAAGTTTTTCTTTGTACGCAGGATTTTACATTTCATTGTTATTGTTTTGGATCTTTTTCTTTTTGTTTTAACCATAAATGATTTTTTTTTGAAAACCTTTGATCAGCTTTGTCAGAGATGGAATCCATGCTTCTGTCAGTGGTGAAGGAGAGGAAGGCCCAGAGGAAACAGACGGCGTTTGTGGATGCTCTTCTTCAGTCCAGTCTCACAGAACGACAGGTGGAATCTTTGTTAGCTTAAAAAAAAACCCCAAAAAACTTAAACTGATGGAGAACTTCATGAAATTATAATGTTTTTTTGTTTTTCGGTGTTTTAGGTCATGGAGGATTGCATGGTCTTCACTCTGGCTGGATGCGTCATCACTGCTAACTGTAAGCGAGAAATTATCCTGACAGTTAACTCGTAGCAGAAATGACTGCTTTGCCCCATAAAAAAGTTTCCCAAAGGAAAAATGCTGTTTTGTTTCGGCAGTGTGCATCTGGGCGCTTCACTTCCTGTCCACGTCCAAAGAAGTCCAAGACAAACTCTACCAGGAGTTACAGGACGTTTTGGGTTCTGATCCGGTTTCCCTAGACAAGATTCCTCAGCTCAGGTGAGACCCGTCCCGTTCCAGTTTTAGTATCATCCTTCATATATAGGCTGCTTAAGAAAAACAGCTGCTGAGTTTAATCTTGTCTCTCTTTGGGAAGATACTGCCAGCAGGTTCTCAATGAGACAGTAAGGACCGCCAAGCTGACCCCCGTAGCTGCTCGACTTCAGGAAGTGGAGGGCAAAGTGGATCAACATGTGATCCCTAAAGAGGTATCAACTTTCTTTAGGTGTCCAGCTTGTGGCCACAATAGGAGGAAGTAACAGAAACGTTTCATGTATTCACTTTCAGACTTTGGTAATCTACGCCCTGGGAGTAGTCCTTCAGGATGCAGACACATGGAGCGCCCCCTACAGGTTTAGTTCTTCCACTTTAGTTAATGGAAGAACTAAAATATCTCTGATTCTTAATATGGAAAAACTGAGTACAACTTTGCTGCATCTAAGTGACCACCTCTGTAAAAGCAGGAGTCTTTACTTTACTTTTACTACTAAAACGTTGCGTACTCAGCTAGTGTCGCCGCACTTTCGCAACTGCGGCATTTCCAGCAAATAAGAAACGCAGTTAAAATCACATGTGAATAAGTTTGCTCGTGCGATAAGTCGTTAAAAAAACCATCATCGTCCTACCGCTTCCTGTCGTCTTCTTTGTCTTTTCTGCCATCACTAACATCCGGTTGTTGATCATGTGATATGAAACTTTTTATTGAATTTTATTTATTTATTTATTTTCCACCAAATTGGTGTGTTTCCATTAAGCCAATTTACTTTTGTAATTCCAATTTGCACAATTGTATGGCCAACGGAAACACAGTTATTATTGGCCTGGAGTACACGTGTGTGTGTGTGTGTGTGTGTGTGTGTGTGTGTGTGTGTGCGCGCGCGCGCGTGTGCGTGCGTGTGTGTGTGTGTGTGTGCTTACACAAGGCAGAAAGACACCAGTAATGACCTTAGAGAAGCAACTCTTGATGCTTGTCAATTTGTTAAAAAAATTCAGGGATAATTTCCAAATTATTTAAAGGTTATCATTTTACAGCAGAGAAGAGTCCTAAGCGGAAATCTTTTAGGAAAGGTTCCATTTAGAAGTTTGTTCCTAACTGGGTCATCAACTGGACGGTAATCTCAAACATGGCAGTGGTTGAAGAAGATTCATGGTGATTGAAACGCAGCGTTGCAGAAAAAGGAAGGTGTGTAATCCTCAACAAGCAAAGGCAATATGGCAAAAAAGAGACAACTACTGAGAGTTCATGGGGTATACTTAATTTTTTCTGACTATTTGATGAGCAAATTTTCTGTGGGCACCAATGTTTAGATATTGCCCAAGGTGTGCCACAAGGAGTCTTACTCTGGCAACTTCTTTTTCAGAGGTGGTTCTATAAGCTGTTTGCTCCAAGGGTACTTGGTTTATTCCATTGGCTGTATCTACAAATTAGCTTCACTATTGGAGATAAAATTGCGCAAATTAAACATTATTCTATATTTATCAGGTTTGATCCAGACCGATTTGAGGAAGAACCTGCGAGGAAGAGTTTCTGCCTACTCGGCTTCTCAGGGAACCAAACGTGTCCGGAACTCAGGTAGTTTCACGTTTCTACGACTCAGCTTTTGTCAGAAGATTGTGGTTTAATATTTGGCTAAATTGTTTTTTTTTTGGTAGGTTTGCTTACACTGTAGCTACAGTCCTACTCAGCACGTTGGTGCGACAGCTGAAGCTTCACCAGCTGAAAGATCAAGTGGCAGAAGTCAAATCTGAGCTGGTGTCCACACCCAAGGACGAAACCTGGATCACCGTCAGCAGTAGAAAAAGCTGAAAATAGTCTACAAGAGCCCAGCAACTAAAGCATCATGCTCTTAGAAAACAATCAATTTAAGTGAGAATTTACCAGCAAAGTATTACAGCTGTGGTTTAAAATGAAGCTCTTAATTGAACCTGTTGTAAGGACCAGAGACTTTCAGGACTTTTTTAACCTGTAGCCAAATAAATTTCTACTTCATGAATGGGCAAGCTCTAAAGGCAAGAACTATGAAGTTTTATTTTTAAAGGAGCACACTGTAACAAACACTGCCATCTAGTGGCTTTCCAAAATTTGGTCGATCTGTTCTTGAGCAAGAAAGTGTATCTTTATTAACGATTATGTAAATCATCTGTGGAGAAGACAAATAATTTTACCCCTTCAGCTCTTCCTTTTTCTGGATCCACAAAATGAGCCACTTTTTTTTTTTAAACTAATTTTATGTCTTTTTTTTTTAGTCGTAGAAATATGACTTTCCACAGTTGTCCTATTTTGTAACTATTTAATTTTGTCAAAATTAATACAAAATCATTTTTTTAAGTAGTAGAAACTACGTGAAAAATTTTTTTTAAACATGATTTATTTTTGGCAGATGTTTATAATATTGGTAATCATAATTTTTATTGCTGCCTTAGGCCAAATATTAGAGCCGTACAACATTTGGATATTTTCATTTCACTTTTTAAGGCCTCTTGTTTAATAAATTTGAACAGAAAATATTGTTTTTGTTGTAGTCTTTTATTTAATTTTACAAAATATTTGTTTATTAATGGATTTGCAAACGTACCTTCTAATAACTTTACATGACTCTGCCTACTTGCTTGATTATTACAAGCATAAACAAATATGAAGTGTCGTGAACTGCACATTTTTACAAGTTGGGGATCTGCGTTGCAACTCAAACTTATTACCCAATATTCAAACATCAATGGAAGTTTATAAGAAAAAAATAGAATTGAAAACGATTAATTTTGCATAGTCCATCTCCGTGTGTCAGTGGAAACTTCTACTTTAAACATGAATCATCGTGGGAAGCCCTGCTTCTGGGACAGCCCTTCCAGTACCACACGCGGCCGCTGGCGGCGCTGCCGAGCCCTGCATCCCGCTCTGCCAAAAGATGTGAAAATGGCGGAGCTACAAATGCTTCTGGAAGAGGAGATTCCAGCAGGACGAGGCGCTCTTCTAGACAGCTTCACCAACTTGGAAAGAGTAGCAGAATACTGCGAAAGCAACTATGTCCAGGTATGTTATTATAACGCAATTTTTGGGTCAGGTTTAAGACGGGCATCCCTGACTGGGCGAGCTGATGCTAGGCTAACTATTGCTAGCGCTGTTTTATAGCTTTCCTCTGCTAAGGCGAAAATGAGGCACTCTCAGGGCGTCTGGTTTGAAACTAAGTCAACAAGTGGCAGGTTTAAGTGTTATTAACCTTATTAACATGTACAATAATTAGCTTTACATTTTCAACAACGTTAAGGTGGGTGTGTGTGCTGTAGCTCCGCAGGTCACTAGCTAGCCACTTTCCCTCATCACCAAAGGTTAGAATAAAACAATAAGAACGATAAATGGGCCGCGGAATCAATCGTCGCGATCAGGGAGATTAGGCAGCTATCGATGAAGGATATCTAGTCTGACTAATCTCTGCTGAGCTGTGGTTGGCAGCAGATAAACCGCTGTGATCACACGACCACACCGCTGATTTAAGATGCAATGCAGATTAAAATATATTCAAATGAGTCTTTAAAATTGCTTTATTAGTGTACTCCATTATTGCAGCAGATGTGCATCACGGTAATAGAAGTGAACCGATGGGGTGGGGGACCGACAGCTCACACAGAGGCCGATTTCTTTATTTCTTTTTTTTTTTTTGTTTATCATGGTTTTCACCTCCCATTGAGAGGGCTGCTAGACTTCTAAACTTACTTTAAATTAAAGATGCAGGAACTCCAGTCTAATATTGTCGATTTAATCACAACTTTCCAGCATTTATATCTGCTTGAGTCGGACAGAAAGATTTGACAAGGTGTGATAGTGAAATCCTGACCTGATCAGGTCTGACCGGTTGTCCTGGAGACGGAAGGGCGTGGCTATCCAGCTGTTTGTCCACAGGCTGCCCGGTCAGACAGCTGCTATCCCTCTCACATTGCTGTGACAGGAGTGTTAGTCAGGAGAATACTACTAGGATGTGTCACATCTTCCTCTGGATGTGGGCCAGGTTTCTAGTAACATCATCAGTCGCCAGGGAATGTAGTCCTGGAACTTGTGAGCTCTTCACAGAATTGCCGTCAGAAATGACATCCAGACTCTGAACATATTCACACATTCTTAGATTAATGTCAAAAATGCTGTTTTGACTATTTCCACTTATTGTGGTGTTTTGCTTTGACGGACGTCTCATAAAATTAACCCTTAGAAATTGTCTGCAGACTTCAGTTCTTTTTGGCCTACTTGCATAAGATGTCATTCAAATGATCCAAACCCATTTTTCTTTATTATTCATGACATTATTATTATTATTATTATTATTATTATTATTATTATTATTATTATTAGTAGTAGTAGTAGTAGTAGAATTGACTTTTCTATCAGCTTTGGTGGTTAGTTAGTTAGTCTTCATACTCCAACACGCTCTTGTTTACTCTCCCAGTGCTGCTTTATGTTGTGATTCCTGATAAATGTGTCTCGTTATAAGGGGTCTGTGTTTTATGAGAAGTAACATTTGGTTCTTGCAACAGCTGTCTAGTTTTAAATGGAAGTGTGGCATCCAGTGGATTTGTGTGAACAGATGTGACTGAGACAAACTGATTTTCTGCTCCCAGTTTAGCAGAATAATGTTTCCCAAAGTAATTAAGACATGGAAGCTAAGATTAGCTCCTTTTTCAGAGTTATGTCCTGGCAGGGAAAAAATCTTTGTCATATTAGTAGATTTTTGTTGTTTGAATTAGAAGTGAAAGACGGCTTTATTTACTTATTTGATTGAATGTGTTGAAATGTGCTCTGATAGGTGCCGTGTCAGAAACGTTCACTTCCATGTTCTCATCAACCCGCCTCCAGCAACTCCTTTCAGACCAAATCCATCTGTTTTAGGTGCTTCTACGACTTGATTTGGGTTTACTCTACCTCTGTTTTCTACGTTCTCAGCTCGTTTCTGTTGCGTGGATCACAGTGTGCGGCATTATTTTCACCATCTGTCATCTTCAACTGCTGCTTACAAAAGAGCTCACATACCGCTTACCTCTCGGGTGATTCATGTTTGTCCACACATTGCCACACGAATTAATGACTGAAGACCTTCTAAGTAACTAAAGCCTAATTTATTTCTAGAAAAAGATGTCATTGTGCCCCATAGACAGATGATAATGGCTGATAATGACATTAAGACAAAAATGAAAACAAGAAATCTGTACGATTTCCTGCATTTAAAAGTGAAAGTGATGATAACTAGGTGGCGCACCAATAATTCAGTCCCAATTTTCTTAATTTTGGGAGTTTGTATACCAGTCGATATTATAATATTTGTTATAAACTAATAAATATAGTTGCTATATTAGGTAAGTATTCAGACCAAAATCTGTATTGGAATAGGAAGCCAAGGCTTTTTAAAGATTGGTGATTGGCCATAAAACTGCAATCAATGCACTCTTAATTTTAACTACTTAGAGCTTAAAATAATTTTAAAAAATGCTATAGTTTGTCTAAAGTTCAGAAATTATGTATTTTTTGTTTCTTATTATTTAATAGCTAACTATAGAGTACAACAAGCTAATATTACCAAGTTTTTTTTTATTGTTTTATTTACTTTTTATGAAAGTACCTTAAAAAAAAAGATATCAGAAATACTATCAAGCAATTTTCTTGGCATCAGATTTTTTAAGTCAATTTAGAAATTAGAGGTGTAACTTTTAACCCCCTGTTGACATTTAAACCTCATATTTCTACAAGTCGAGTCATTTCGCATGTTTCTGTCGACGTGTTTATACAGGCCAGTTGAATTGTCCACTTTTTAAAAAAAATAAAATCTGTGCTACATTTCTTGAGCTCTTGCTCAAAATGTAACACTCTTAGACAGTTATGCCATAAACATAAACTCACATTCAGAGCTCCACTGAGAGTTCCAGTAGATTATCTTATTCATTGTTATCGTACCGACTTGTATGGAAGTTTAACACAATTGTTCTAGGTAGCTATAACGTCTAAATGCATGTTTGTTCAGTCTCCAGACAAGCAGAGGGCGCTGGAGGAGACCAAGAACTACACTACCCAGTCCCTGGCCAGCGTGGCCTACCTGATCAACACGCTGGCCAACAATGTGCTGCAAATGCTCGACATCCAGGCGTCGCAGCTGCGCCGCATGGAGTCCTCCATCAATCACATCTCGCAGGTACAGGCGGATCCGGCGCACAAAAATCGTCCGCAGTTAGAAATTGGGTTCAGTGGTTTAATTACACAACCTTTACTGCCTCGCGTCCCTCAGACGGTGGACATCCACAAAGAGAAAGTAGCGCGGCGAGAGATCGGCATCCTCACCACCAACAAGAACACCTCCCGCACGCACAAGATCATCGCCCCGGCGAACCCCGAGAGGCCCGTCCGCTACATCCGCAAACCCGTCGACTACAGCTTGCTGGACGACATGGGCCACGGAGTCAAGGTGCTCACTGTTTTTTTCTTCTGTAATGTTCGGAATACTCTTGAAGAAACAAACCAACTAAAAGGAACTCGTGTCGTTCGATCGAATGTGTTTCGAGGCGATTTGAATCTGTTTGTTTATGCTTTTACTTTATTAGTCTTGGAGAAAGGTGAATTATGAATAGGAAAAAAAAAAGTTTTGTATTTACTTGGTAAATAGAAAACATACCAAGTATTTTTGGTCTGTTTTTTCTAGTGCAAATATTTTGGTACACTTGAAATAAAGCAAAACTAACTCAAAAGTAACTTTTCAGCGAGACACAGGAGCTTATTTTAAGACGATAATTTCTTAATATTTATGAAATGGTTCTAATTTTAGTGTCAGATTATTTCACTTATAACAAGACATTTCCCCGTGTTTCAACCGTTAAGTTGTCTTTACATTATAATAACAGAATAAACAATTCATATCACATAATTCTGTCAAAATCTCCAGTTGACTTTTTAAATTACTGACTGGAATCCCAGTGACACAAACACATTCACGTTATTTTGTTATTTTGTCCATCACAGGTGGGTGTGGCTCATGTGATACTGATACAAAACCCCAAACACTATCAAGAAATGTGGCTAAATAACATTAAGTCTGGAATTTTGCACTGAGAATGTGTAGGAATCCTGATGAACTTAGATTTTTCTAACAATGTTTACTTTCCTTAAACCAAGACATAGGAGTTGTTTCTGTGTGGAAACATGTCAAATATAAAATTAAATTACATTTGACCAAATTTGATTCAAATTAAAATCTGAATAAAATTGTGTTTTTGTGGATGCGAAAAAAAAGAAGAAGAAATCTAATGTAGAGAACATAAAGGTCAGACATAAGAGAGCTCTCGGATTTCACTGCATTTCAGAGTGAAGTAATGGAAGAAAAAAATCAATAAGTCTGTGTTTTTCGCCAGGAAACTAAATCTTAAGTCTGTCACCTGCTGCTGGCAACAGATTTCTGTCCTGCTATTTTCTCAAATAATAACATATTAAAAGTGGTTTATTCTGGAAAGTGTCTGCGTCTTTGTTTCCCAGAAACGGGGAAACAAAAGCACCGAAGATCGAATTCCTCAGATCTGAACAATAAGCTATTGTCAGCAGCTTTTCAGAAAACCAACGTTACTGTTTCACAGTAAAACCAACTTTACTGTTCTTTCTCCAGCTAACCCCCTGATTTCTTCCTCTCTCTCTCTCTGTTTCTCTCTTAATGCTTGCCAAAATGTCTCTTTGTTGTCAACTCTAGTGGTTGCAAAGGTTTAAGGTAAGAATTTCAAAGTAAAAGCCTGAAATGAGGTGAGGATTGTTTTGCTTTCAGGGTGTGTCGATGGATTGGGTTGAATTGCAATGGGAGTGGCTTTTGTTTCTGTTTTTTCTTTCTTTCTGTTTTTAATCACCTTGTTTACTGTTGAGAATCTCTTCATTCCTATTCATAATCAGATAAGATGACCATAGAAAGTGGAAATTACTAATATGTCACAAAACGACATAAATTCGTTCTGTGACAAATCTGCTAAAATTTCAGTCCATCCGTTCAAGCCTTAAAATTCTTTAAAATCCTTGGTCAAAGAGCTTTTTAATACTAGAATGAAAATGTCCAGCTACTATTGGTTGCTGGGGTAACAGGAAACCAGGATAGAAAAAGAAAGAAAGATACTTGCTCCCAATCTTCAGGTAACAGTTGTCTTCTGGTTGAGAACCACGATGGATTAATTTCAGCAACTTCAACCTCAAATCGCCAGACCCTTCAGTGTACGGCTTGAAGAGGTCAACAGACCTTTTGAATCTGAAACAAAAGAGGGGATCTTGAGATTCCCCATCCAGAAAGTCTTCCTCTCCTTGACCACAGCATGAGTTCCTGTCCATGGACACTACAAACAGGTTCCCACACTGGGAACAAGCTCAACTTTGTGCTGGGAATATGACCGTAGCTCTTTAGGACAGTCTACAAAAACCTCCTTGAGTCCAACTGAAAGTCCTCATTGCTGTTTATGTTTTTAAGTGCTATAGCTAACCAACAGGTGTTCACGCCTCTGTCCTCCCATACAGGCCAGCGCTCAAAACATGAAAACCGGAGGAGGCGCCCTCCCTCGCACCAACCCCCCCACACAGAAGCCCCCCAGTCCGCCTATGTCAGGGAAAGGGACCCTTGGGTATGTAAGCTACAGCGGGTTTGTTTTTGGGTTTTTTTGGGGGGGGGGGCATTTGAAGAGGTGCAGACCCCCAGAGTTGATCTGTGCTTTACTTTCAGAACAGGTTGGACCGGGATTAACAATACATGAGCTCGGCTGACATTATTGGCCTTTCTCAGGTCGTCATTAATAAAACATCAACATCAGTTCACGCATTAATAATAGCTGCATGTTACCTTGTGGAGAATGTTGAACTAAAATTTCACTGTTGACTAACAGTAGAGTAGTAGCTTCTCTCTGTGATCAATTTTCTATCGGAAAAGTCAAATATTCCTTTGTGATGTTGGACAGATTCTTGTCTTCTGACAGAAAAAACAGAAACCTGTTGCTGGCTTTTCATCAACATTTTGGGACTTGATGGCATCATTCAGAGTTATTTTTTTTTTCTTTTTTTTGGTGTAACTTAAGACAAAAACAGTAGAAATGCCGGGTGGTTGGAACGGTTCATAACATTTGAACCTGCTCTTAATTTATTGGTAAATGATTTTTGCAGATTTTGAAGTGTGGCCAAGACATCTGGAAGTATGGAAGCTGTGTTGGCTCATGAACGAATGGAAAAGATTTTTCTCTTTGGTGTTGTGCAAAGCTTTTTTGCATTTTGGTTTCATATTGAGTTATTAAACAAGTGTAGGATGTGTTTAAAGGTGATAAAGAAGAGATCAGTTCTTGTATTATGAGCCTAATCAAACATCTCTTCACTTGGAGGACGGTTTTGGGAAACGGCTGATATTTTCGAATGAAAATTCCTTCTTTCTTGGTGGGGAAAAAACCCCATCAGAAGTTGGACTTGCTTTGAGTTTCTCACAGCAGCTGAAAGTTGCACACGTTCTGTGTCCTAACTCATGAAAGGCGTGTTTATCCCTCAGGGGTTCGACTTGCGCTGCTTGTAACTTTGTGTTTGTTTCGTCTCTGCGAGTGGAAAAAGAAGCTTGTGTTTGTGCCCTGCAGTTGTTTGTTGAGAGGTCCAGCGTGTCCACACCTTCATATTGACCCACAGAGGTGTGTGTTTGTCCCTTCAAGATGCATTTTGATCATCCATGACGCATCAAAGCTTGTGAAAAATCTCCTCAGATATTTTTTTGTCATTTATTTTCCACCTTTTCGTTTGTGTGACCACTCCAGGCTTCTACACATCCCTCATAAAAAATGTTCTTGCCATCCAAACGCAGAGAGGCTCCGATCACTGAGTCTTTGTTTCCTCATGTTTAAAACTCATCAGAGCTGCTGTTGGACTAAAGACTCAACTGTTTTTGCTCACAAGCGAAGCAAAAGACACAATTTGGTTGCATCTTTTAAATAATACTAAATAAATTTAAAAAAAAAACGTGGTGAGAGAGTAACTCATTCACCGTTTCAGCATTTTGAAATATTTTTGATTAGAAGGAAGAGTGCACTTAAAGAATTAGCTTAAAGAATTGTTAAAGCTATTTAAGAGAAAATAAACTACAATTAGTAGAGAAAGCAGATATTTACAAGCATTATATTTAAAAGGAAAAATAAAAAATGTCTTTCTCAGATCAGAAGTCGGGTCGGATACGACGTGGGAGAAGCTCAATGAAGGACACCCAAATATTTGACCCAATAGTTTAGTTGAATTTTGGAGCGTTTGCTCTGACAGAACCGGTGGAACTGGGTCGGGTTTGTAGGCCGCCCTGCTCACACACACCTTTTCAGGTCTGCTCAGAGATTTCCTCTAAGGCTTTTTGATATGGGTGGGCGATATGACCTATGAGTTGTATTACGATATTTTGGGGTAATATTGTGATAACGATAACAGTAACAATAGGAACTATTTATTATTACTTTTTTTTTAGGTCGTAGCACCACAGAAAAATTCAGATTTCGAGAAACGCCCATTTATATTGTGCTTCTTTACGCGTATTACATTACAGAAAGAGGTGTAATTTGTATCATAGTGACTGTATTTAGTCATATTTTCAAATTAATTGATACTCTCGTTGAATATACAGTGGAGGTAACAGTAAAACTAACAGTACAGACAGTTTTAGGGGATTTTAAACCATATTAATTGGAATTTATTGTGACAATAAATGAAGATTCTTATCTTCATTTATAAGAATCATAAGAATAAGAAATAAGAAAATAATATGATAATAAGAAAATTATCTCGATAAATGCCCATTGTCTATTTGAAAGATGCGTAAAATAGGGACTACCTCCTCTTTTTTTTTTGTTAAATCAAAATCACCAACAATTATTGTCTCCTGACAATTTATGTAACATAAAAACAAGTTTCATTTTAGCTTCCATCAATGTACCAATTTATGCCTTCATCAAGGTGAATTTCACTTAAAGAAAAACTGGAAAGCATGATAATTAAGGTGGGAAATGGTTGCAAGAAAATATATAGAATATTGTCCCGCAAAGCGGAAAGTCGGGTGTAGCAGCAGAAACAAGATGTAAAGGTTCACACAAAAAGTTCTTTGTGTTAAAAACAATAAGATTAACAATATACTGACCCAAACCGACATTAATTACCCCGTTTCCAATGCTTCATTCACAGACCAGGAAGCTAACTCTTCCAGATGTTGAAGTTGCTCCATGTTGTTTCCAACACTCACCAGAGAATCTTTAGTTTATCAAAACCATTTCTGTCTGATCCTGACTGAGAAGGAAAAACTGCTCCGTGTTTCTCCATCAACAGCAATCACCTCACCTGTTTACCATCCGTCATGTCATTTTTTTTAAGTTTGCACTTTGTTTCTTCTTCCTCCTCCTTTCCCCCCCGCCCCCCCAACACTCACCCTTGAATGCATCCCCCTTCACCCACCCCTGGATTCCTCCTAACCCTCACCCCCTCACAGGCGCCACTCCCCCTTCCGGACACTCGAGCCGGTGCGTCCTCCCGTTGTCCCTAACGACTACGTCTCGAGCCCGACGCGCAACACGGCGCCCCCCCAGCAGAGCCCCGCACGCACTGCATCCGTTAATCAGAGGAACCGCACGTACAGGTACCCCTTCACTCCCCCTCGCCCCTCCTTCTGCTTCCCAGCATGCCTCTGTACTCTTAAACTTTAAACAAGCCCCTTTCCTATCCCCCCCAGCCCCGCTGCTAGCTTCTAAAATCCTTTCTTCTTCTCTGAAGCGACTCTCCGCCAAAATCTTTTTGATGCGCTTTTGTCCTTCCAGACGCTCTCTGTGAAGCTCCTGTCCGCTCTGAGGAGAAACACAAACACAGTTTGAATCTGTGTCCCCATCTGTTGCTCACAAACTATTCCAGTCTGTAAAGACGAGAAAACCTTCCCCCCCCCCGACTCTCCTCTGAATTTCTCTCCATCTACATCTCTTCATCTCTCAGAAGCTGCTTTTCCATTGCAAATGTGCGCAAATGTCAAAAAAACCGACACAACTTTGCAATCGAGGTGTGTCCATTAAATAAGTAATTAAGTGAATATCACCCGAGTAAGTTTCTTTACGCGATAAGTCATTAAAAACCATGGCAATGAAACAAAAACAAACCATCTTCCCTCCACTTCCTGTTGTCGTCTTTGTCGTTTTCACCAGTAGAAACATCCAGCTGCCGATCATGAGTCATGATGCGATAAAAGTGTTTATGTTGCAGTTTTGTGACATACATCTGTTTCCATACGTTTGAAAAGCCACCAAAAACTTTTTTACAGAAAAACTAGTTTGTTTTTTTTGTGTGTGTTTATTTTTAACCTTTGTGTTTGTATTAAGCAAGGTTATTTTTGTAATCTCAGCTGGCTGATGGACACGCAGCTACTGAGCAAATAACTGCACAACTTGACATTTCTAAAATAAATTTGCTTAATGGACGCACGCTAATTAAAACAAAAAAAAATTTTTCACTTTTTGGTGAAAAGCTTTGGCTTTAGGATGAGGTGGGTTCATTTCGCAAAACTGCAAGTCACATGATCAACATCTGGATGTTGCCACTGGCTCAGAACATGAAGAATACAACAGGAAGTGAATAAAGAATGATGTTTTTTAGTGACTTATTGTGTGAGCAAACTTATTCGCGTGTGGTTTTTAACTGTTTTCTTATTTATTAGAAACACCGCAATTACAAAATTGTGTTCTTTTGACATTTCAAGAGGTTTGCGTACATTTGTAATGGAAACGCAGCTCTTCACCGTCTTCCTGCTTTCACACACTCTCATGTTGGGGGGTGTGTGTGTGTGTGTGTGTCTTCTGTTGCTACAGCGTCTCCTGTGTTGTCTGCCCTTATTCAGGCGTCCAGCCGCTTTATTTATTTATTTAACTCGTCAGTCATTTCAGAGGCTCACACTAACACATCGATGCTTCTTGAGGGTGCCGCTTTAAGAGAATGTGGAAAAACGTTTTGCCTCTTATTGTTGTGTTGAAATGACTAAATCTGAGTTGAGTAATTACACAATTAGCTGCTTAAATGACGATTTAATTCGTCACAAATATGTTTGCGTAAAGAAGAAAACAAGCCGGAGTGTGCATCGCATTGTGTGTGAGTGTGTGTGTGTGTGTTCTGACACGTCTTGCCGCCCCGTCAGCAGCAGTGGGAGCAGCGGAGGAAGCCACCCCAGCAGCAGTCGCAGCAGCAGCCGAGAGAACAGCGGCAGTGGTAGCGTGGGCGTGCCCATCGCCGTGCCGACGCCTGCCCCGCCCTCAGTATTCCCAGGTAACCCTGGGCGTCCTTTATCCTCCTCGGCCGGAAACTAACTGAACTAATCCGAGCGTCGGGTTATACTTCGGATCTGCTGTTCTTCCCCTCCCTCACCTGTCTCTTTTGTTTGTTTGTTTGTTTCCTTCCTTTCTGACCTTTAACCCCCTCACCTTTACCCATCAGGTTCAGCCCCTCTCCCACCTAACACGGCCAAATCTCCCCCTAACACTGCCACCACCCCCGGGCCACCTCCTTCTGTCCTAGACGGCCCACAACAGGCCCCTAACCCCTCTGTAGAGATCCCGCCTGTGCCCCCACCCCCTCCTCAGCTCCCTGCCTCCATGGCCCCCTCAGGCACCGGCCCCGCTTCTTATGGCAACCCCGCACAAGGTGAGTGGGAGAAGCTCACCCTGCACGCCCCCCCACCCTTCATCCCACCGCCCCATGCTTGGTTTATCCATGTCTTGTCTTGTAAACGTTCCTCACTGCAATCAAAGAGTCGTTGGGTTTTCTCTGGATGTTGTCCGGCGTGTTTGTGTCTAGAGGTCAGACACAAACGCACCGAGATGCAACTTGCTTGTTATGGACCTCCATCCTCTTTATTATGTAATGTTGTCTTTTTGTTTTTTTTCAGCTTTACATCATGTTATAATGTTATTCCCCCATCAAAACATACCTGGAGTGTTTTTTGCATGTTTGAGAAATGCTTTTATCTCCCATGGCAACCATTCAGCTGTCTAAAACGCCCGGGGCAACCAAACTCCGCCTTTGAAACGCTGCTCCTCCTCAAAGCCTCAGTTCCCAAGCTTCCAAGCTGCGACTCCCCCACTCGGCTTCTTCAGACTAGCCAGGAACAATTAGCAAACACCTGGTGGAACTGAGCATCTGCTGAGCTCATTATATGAGCTGCTTCTCAGTGAAACGCTGAGAAAAATGTTGTTTAAAGGTTTAATAGAGGAGCGGGGTTGTGATGACTTCCTGAAGGCGGAGTTTCAGAAAGAGCAGGAGCTTCTTAAAGAAACAGAGGCCCAATTTCAAGGCATTAAATCATGAAATCAAATATATTTTAAAGGGGCAGTATCATGTAGTTTATAGACACATATTGTGTGTTACCTTCAGCTATAAAAAATATTCCATATATTAAATATGATAGTAATGACTTCCACACAGAAGAGTGTTGAAATACACCTAGAAATACACAAAGAAGTTGCGGCTCAGTCTAATCACTTCATTTCTGAGTGTTTGTCATGTAGCCCCTCAGACGTCCCATCATCCTCCTCACTGCGTCTCACACAGAGGTCGTTTTGGCGTCTGGTGAGACGTTGTGTTGTTCTGATGTAAAAAGCACGAACCGTCTGCCGGAACAGTTTCTGTGTTTCCTATTTGTTGTATTTAGCTTTTTCTTCCCTGCTGGTGTCAAATTCCTGCCCTAACAAGCAGTTTCTTGACTTTTCTCATCTTGAACATCATGAATCATTTGTTTTCTTTCAGAGTCATTTGAATTTTTGTCTATGTATATCAGTAGCAACTAAGATAAATAACAGATGGTGTACATTTAATTTAAAACAACTTAATCATTATTAGCATCTTGTTTGTAAACTGTTTAAATGTTGCAGAGTTAGCCTAATGTTATACATTCCATCTATTCCTAAATGTTAATGTTTGTAATTCCTTTCACCAACTGAGGAGTCTCTGCTGCCCCCTGCTGTGGTCTGTCGATAGGTGCGCCTCAGTTCTACAGCATGAACCGCCCGGCGCAGCAGCAGCCCCAGAACCCCCAGGTCGGGGGGTCCCTGCCGTTCCGCCGGCCCTCGTCGGTCACGGGCCAGCCCAACACGGCCCACCACAACCAGAGCCAGCTGAACGGGGGGCCGCACTTCGCCCAGAACCAAGGTAACACAGACTCGCTTCGTCACAAACTCCCAGGGATTTTTATTAGGGTTTAAGGGTCAGAGCAGCACATAACTGTGGTAGAGGATTAAATATTGTTGAATACGACTTTTTAGTCTTTAGAACATTTAGAAAATCATCCGTCCTTTTCCTTCTACTTTTCCTTCTGTTCCTTCTACTTAACATTTATGACTGACTTTGTGAGATGAACTATTTAAAATACAAGACTTTGTAGGAGAGGCTGGTCAGACACTTTTTCATTTCTGCTGCTTGACAAAAATGGAGCTTTTGTTTCTGTTTGTCCTTCTTTAGTTCCTATATTGAAGCTTTTAGGTTGTAGAGGAAACTGATCTCTGGCTTGTTTCTCTTTTATTAAATCATTTCCTGTCCTCTGATGCTTTGTATCGACATCACACTCTTACTCTTTTCGTTTTTTTTTCTTATTGCAATATTTTGTCCTGTTTCTCTGCCAGAAACTGTCTGCTCACATAACTTCAATTTGATAAAGAGCTTTGTATGTTCTTCTTTCAAACATATTCACTTTACCAACACTGAAATTGAAATAAAATGGCAAAAATCAAATGAATATTCAGACTCTACTTTGTCTTTGGAGTTTCTGCTCCTTTTTCTCTGATCTCTAACTCTGTTGTGCTTCTCTTGTATTCTCTAACCTCATGCTGGTGTGTGATTGTGTGTACTGGTGCTAGCAGGCCCACACGCGCCCCTCCCCCCATCCATGCAGATCACCCCCCAGCTGCCTCTCATGGGTTTTGTGGCCCGAGTTCAGGAGACTAGTAAGTAGCGTTTTAGCGCCTTGCTCCCTCTACGTGACCTTGGCTTGTGTGAACTCCACCTTCCTCATCGGCTGCTGTCCGTCTCTTTGTGTCACTTCCTGGTTGATCTCGCTGTCCTGTCCACCAACATGAGCTGCTGCCTCCACATTCAGGCCGTTCAGACTAAAACTGCAGGAATTTAGTTTGAGACGATGCCGCCGTTAAAAGTGAATGTGGGATAAACTGCAGGCTTCTGTGGCAGCAGATGTTGGTGGTTCACATTACTAAAGCATGTTGCTGTGGGATGATTCGCTTATTTTACATGCATCATATTCGTTTCCATGGCAGCGTGTCTCTTTCTGAACCCGCATGGCACCTTTTGTTTACGTCCCCAAACCCTTCAGCGTTTTCTTGGTCGCCTCTTTCCTTCAAAGTGAGTCGTCTCGCGTTTCCTGTAGTTTCAGACGTGCCGCCGCCGCCTCCGCCCGCCGACGAGCCGGTGTTTGAAGAGCCCACCCCACCCCCGCCTCCGCCCGAGGACTATGAGGATGACGAGGAGGAAGAGGATTCGGCGGTGGTGGAGTACACCGACCCCTACGCTGAGGAAGACCCACCATGGGCCCCACGCAGCTATCTGGAGAAAGGTTTGTGTTCAGAAAGGAAAAATCATATAAACTGTATTCATACATTTACTTAAGAATCCTGTGTTTTAATCTGAGAGTTTATTTGTTTCGGACACGTTTGTTTGTTCCAAAACTGAACTTTGAACTCCTGAAACGAGGAGAGCATCCACCTCTTCTCATTCCTTCTCAATGCTACTGAAATTTGGATTTGCTTCAAAGCTGGAAAACCAACCAGTTTAAATGAACTCGGCCTGTTTTGTACAGCAGTCAAATATCCCAACTTCCCCCAGAAGCTTCCTAATGTCCTGGAAACGTTTCCAGATGTTCAAATCTACACTTCATGCACGTCCTTTCTTTCCTCGCCTCAGTGGTGGCCATTTACGACTACACCCGCGACAAAGAAGACGAGCTGTCCTTCCAGGAGGGCGCCATCATCTACGTGATCAAGAAGAACGACGACGGCTGGTTTGAGGGAGTGATGAACGGGACCACGGGTCTCTTCCCCGGTAACTATGTGGAATCCATCATGCACTACACCGATTGAGCAGCCCTCCTCTGATCGGAGCGGGCGGAGACTTGGATCAGACGGAGCATGACCTCCATCCGAGCGAAACCGTTCTAAAGCACACGACAAACTGAGGTCATTCTTTCGACATAGTTGTCGCCATTGTAAAACAACCACTGCTCTAGATATCTCCTCCCTTGTAATGTTTCTTTCTTTATTTGACCAAGCAGGAGCGTTGTTAAGTTATGAAGCCACTACATTTTTTTTTATTTTCGTTTTGTTGTCGTTTACCAATTGGCCCTTACTTTAAACAATATTTATTTGTAGTCGAAGAAAGGGCTGGAGGAAAATGCCTTCATGTGTAGATTTCTCCTCAACACGCCAGAGACAACAAGATCCTCAGTAAGTGGGGGGCGGGGGGGTTTGGGTTTCCAGATGTCCAGTCGGGTACCTCAAGGACGGTGCCAAAGCTGAGCAAGACGAGCACACAGGATGTCTCAGTGCGACATCTGTAGGCAAACGAGTGCTTTAAGGTCAGAGTTCGGATCATTTTCTGCAAAGTTTTATTTGGCGAAACGCAACGTTTCAGGCAGTCGGGTCGATTCGTGCTTCACTTCGCAACCCGGCGTGCGATCTCCGAAGAGAAGGAATCCTCATCCAGCCCTGGAAGAACACGTGTTTTTGGAAGGGGAGCATTTATTTTTCTTTTATTTTTCTCCTTTTTTTTCATGGTTTTGCTTGCAGAGTGTCAGACTGCATGTTTTCTTTCCTATTGATTACCGTCTTAATATTTTCAGATATGGTGTGGTTTGGTTTTTCTATATTCGCCCTCTTACGCAGACGACGACGTCATCTCTCGGTCATTTCTCGGTCATCTCTCAGACGCTTGTGCCATATTGAAGTGTGTGTTGCTGTTCAGAGGTTATCTATCACTTCATTCGCAATAAAACTCGCCGGTGGAGGTTCGAGGGACTGGTACTGAAATGCAAAACTTTCTCAGCTTCTGCCCCCGAGTCGTTTCAAATCAAAAGCACATACGTTTGTAATAAAACAGAAAAAAAAAGTGTAGAAGAAGAAATAATCTAACTGTGAGATGTGTTATGTCCTCACAAAGGGACTTGTTGAATATGAAAAGAAGCCAGCTGTCATGTTGAAATGGTTTTAGCGGCCATACTGAGCAAAAAAAAAAATAAAATAAAATTCACTTGTCCTCCGTATAGTTCAATGCGCTTGGCCGTTGGGTGTTTCCACCATGTCAGAATCTTTATTTTTTATTTTAAATGGAGAAAAAAAAAACTGAAATAAGTGGGTCTGTATGTGAGTCTTGCATGCCATTGTTCTTATCTGTAAACCTACATGGCGAGATTTCTAAGAAAAAGACGAGCCGCCCTGACCAGAAACGACCAACCTCATCCAAAGAGACTGTCTAACTTCAAGCCCACGTCCGAGGAGTCGCTCTCCGAAACTGAAAGTAGCCGTCATTACGTCACCCGTGGACCATTATGTACAAGCTGCTAGTGAATCCAGCAGGCGGGATATTTACGCAACACTACATAGATGACACTAAACGGTCAAAACTTACATGCAAGGCCTTTGGCCTGCAGGATTCACAACCTTCTGGAGTCACGGATGTCCCTTAGGATGTCAGGTTAACAGTCCATAATGCCATTGTGTTGCACAGTCAAAGTTGAATTGCAGAAGTATCATATTTGTAAAATCATGAGAACAAAGACAATAAAGTTATTAAGATTTACTGGTGCACAAGTGTCTATTTTTGTGGCTCAGATTTAAGGAGGTTGATTGTAGAACATGGTTCTGGCTGGTTTGGCTGCATGTAGCAGATCAACCACTGTCTTCTCTCCTGTGAGGTTTGACTGTTTATGGCACTTAATGGTCACCAATGTGTATTTTTTGGCTGTGGCCCAAAGTATTGCTGGATTTCAGGTGACGTAGTGCAAACGTCACGCAATGCAGACGGCGGTCAAAAAGGAAATGCAGCCCGTTTACTTCCGTTGATCCAGGTTCAAGATGCCTAAAGCGTGTATAGTGTCCGGTTGTTCCACCTGTTCTAATAGGGAGAGAGGTCAGTGTTTCGTGTTCCCAACGTAGTTGCTCACAAAGGAGTTGATTTAAAAAGACCAACCGAGAAAAGACGAGAAAAGTGGATCAACAATCTGCGGCTAAAAGCGGAAGTTGCCGAAACTAACAACACCGGAGTTTGTAGCGGCAACTTTCCAACAGGTAAGAATAGCAGCGTTTAAATTGTATTTCAGATACTTTGGACAGTTACTTAGAAAGACAGGCATTCATATGTACGGTAAAGTATATTATTTTTACGCCCTAGCTTCGTTGTCCCCAGAAAAGGTTTGAGTGCTTCTGTTGTTAGCAGCTAGCTTAGTGCGCAGCAGGTGATTCCCAAGATTGACCTCGCTGTGACCTGCTGTGACCTCGCTGCAGCAAACAGAAAGGGGCGGGACGGACCACGTGGCAGTCTCATACCTTATGTGGAAATTGGTATCAAGGCAGTCAATTTTGAAATTATGAATGGTACTTTAAAAATTAAATAGCTTCAATCCCTTTTTAAAAAAATGGTGCTCTCATTTGGTTTGTTAAACCGTCGTTCGTATTTCAAAAGGTTGGAGGTATTGAGCTGTTATTGAAATGTGATTTTGAATGATCTAAACTCCTGCAACTCTTAACTTCCATCAACAGGTTTTGTTACAATGGAAGTTAATGTTAAAACAACTTCAGCCCTCATAATGTTCTACTGTGGAACAACAGAACCATTCTATGTGGTAGAAAATCTATATTTATGGAGAATTGGTGGAATTAATAAATCTGGTCAATTACTCATTTACTGGATGGAAATGGTGAAATTCTAAGTTTGGAGGAATTTAACAGGAAGTATAGAACTGATTGTTCACTAACAAGTTATATAAAAGTTTTACGTAGTATCACTAATGTCCTCATCCTGTTACTTAAAAACAATTTAATTTCTTTATTCCAAGACTCCATAATATTCGATTTGAGCATGTGGACATTAGAGATAATAAATGCAGCAACAGGTTTTTGAATCAGTATTCTATAAATATTATGTACCCAGGAAGAACGAAAAGCAGAATTCTCTTACAAAATGTTAACAAATCTACGATAGTCAAAATATGGACAAATTATTTGAAATTCCCAATTCCTCCCAAATATAAAGAATTACATTTTAAAATAATAACACATGCCCTTCCAATGAGTTCTTAAGAGAGAGATTTAACTGTAATGTTGAGAATTGTGGTTTTTGTACAACTCAATTGGAAACAACTAAACATTTGTTTTACGAATGTAAAGAAGTATTAAACTTATGGGATCAACTTCGTAACTTTCTGTCTTCTAACACAATAAATGTGGATTTTATTTCCCTACAAAACATTCAGTTCGGTTTACCCTTAAAAGAAAAAAAATTGAAATTTTTAGTCAATGTTCTAATGATTGTAACAAAATATTATATCCATAAATGTCACTAATCAAAATGCTCCCTCTCAATCTCTGCTCTCCAAAATGAACTTTCCTTTTTTAAACGTTTGAGAAAAATGCAGAATTTAAACGCAATTAAATTGTTTGAGTTAATGGAAGATTTTCAGTTAGTGGCCCCCTCTAATTAATTTATTTTAACTTTTTTTTTTTCCACTAATGCTTTGCTCTAGCCTCTGTATCCAATTAGACCTATTAACAGTAGGAGTGGTGGTATTTTTTTGTTTGTAATGTGTGTTATTGACTTGTTTGAGATTGTCATTGTTATTCTGATATATTAAATAAATAAAAAAATAAAGATACAAAAAATATCTTATGTGGAAATGGGACCCCCGGCAGTGAAGGGGGCGCTATTTCCTATATTACCCGTGGCCTTCCGTTTTTATTTTCTTTTGAAATCTGGGATATATCTTCATCTTTAGGAAGGAGTTCCACTCGTCATATATTTGAACTCGTCTCTTTTATTTACTTCAGCGCAAGTCAGTTTTTAACAAATTCTGTAGCTTTCTGTGTACTGTTTTTTTGTGTGTGTGTGTGTGTGTGTGTGTGCTCATTAGTTGCATCTTTTCTGGTCTGCTACTGCCTCTAGTGGAGTGGGGGTAGTAACGCAACTGTGTATTAAAATACCACAGTCTAAATTATTTACCATTAATTCTGGCATCAGTGGCTCAGTAAAAGATACATTCTCTAATGAAACACCATTTTCATTTTCTTAAGGATGTAGGGCTAATTAAATTACATAAACAAGATCTAGAAGTGGTTCCAGTTTAAATAGTTGGTCATTCTTGGACAGCCAGCTCAACTTTGCAGAAAACACTATATTTTTAAGAAATGTTCTCAGAGACTCTTATCTCTTAAGACCTAGTGATCCTGGGGTTACCCAACTAGAGGTTGTAGACAAGACAATGTTGAGTGTTTTAACTTTTCATCTCCTCTGCTGGTATGGTCGCATGAGCTGCAGACTAACTTTTAAGAATACTTTCAATAGCAGGTAAATAGTGGAGAAACCTCCGTCTCTGTCTCAACTGTTTGCTGCTGAAAGAACAGGGAACAGCAGGGAATATTTTCTGCACCCAAGGTGCTAGCACCTCTGGCAACTAACATCTAGTAGAAGTCATTTATTGACAGTGCAATAATCACTATTAACCACACTAAATAACATTTACCTATAGGGTGCAAAGTGTTTTGCTCTATACACAAGTTATTGATATTGGGATTCTATGAATGTGTTTTATTTTATCGTTTTGGTGATGAAGGAAAATTTCCACCTTGATAGACTAAATAGTTTCGTTTTATTTTTGTCCTATGTGCAAGACGCTACCACCAAAAAGTCTCTTAGAATAACTTGGCATCACAAAAGAAAAAAATGTGAATTTTTGCTCGTATTTAACAACCAGATTTGTTATTTTTCTGTGAACCCAGTTAATTTGTTCGTTATTGACTTTTGCTCAATTAAGTTTCTTATGACTACATTATAAATGGTTTATTGTAGTTGATCATGTTGCTTTTCATGTCTCCTTATTTCTTTTATTCCTCCTATAATTGATGGAGACAAATAGGTATTCATAATGTGTACAGGTCATTTAATTAGCCCTACAGCCTTAAGAAAATGAAAATGTATGGTGTTAGAAACTTTACCCTTTTATGGTGCCAGTAATGCCAGAATTAATAGTAAATAAAGACTTTGGTATTTTGATTTAGTGAAGTAGTTATGTTACTACCACCCCACACCACTAGAGGCAGTAGCAGACCTGAAAAGATGCAACTAAGGAGCAGATTTAGAAGTACAGAGAAAGCTACAGAATTTAAAAACTGTGAGCTCCGCTAAAGCTCACGGTTCTTGCTGACAGAGGAACTCCATCCTAAAGATGAAGATATATCTCAGATTTCAAAAGAAAATTAAAAAAGGGAGGCTAATAGAGGAAATAGCACCCCCTTCATTTCCGGAGTGCATTGGTCCCATTTCCAAACAAGGAACAAGACTCCGCCCCTTCCTGTTTGCTGCAGCCAGGTGTACTTTTGGGTTTGGTCACTAGATGGTGCTGAGGCCTCACGTTTATGAGCCGAGGGGTGACAGCCAGGTGTTGACGCCTCTGCCGCAGTCTTTGTTAATATTGTAGTTGACCTCGGAGTTACTGGGTTTGTCCACAAATGTTCTCGTCTGAATTGAGTAAAATCTAAATTTGCACGTCAAGACGACCTTTGTGACTGAATTTACATACTTTAGCTGCTCAGCACGTCATAAAAAGCTCATCTAACAGGTGACCCCTTAACCTCATACACAAATGTCAGAAATAAAGCAGGGAGGCAGTCAACATAACGGCATGCTTTATTGATATACAGTAAAGCATTTTATAGTACAGTAGTAAGGCATACATTTGATGATATGTTGTGAAGTACCGACGTATTATTTGAAAAAATTAGGTGAAAATGACATTCTTTGAAATAGAAAATTAAAGAAATCAAAATTTCAAACTCACTGGGTAATGCTGCAGGAATCTGATTTTAAAAATAATTGTTTTTTTTTTCTTTTAGTCACGTTAATTTCAGAACTCCTCACACAGAACGAAACCAACTTGCTTTGAACCAAAGACAAAATGTAACACAAAAAACCAGATTAGGCTTGACAGAACATTCAGCGTCCACCAGTGTTCAATTAGAAATATCTTTATGATTTTCACTAATCTTGGAGTGTGGAACTGATTAGAGGTCAAATTAACATCCAAACTTCGCCTGAGGTTAAGTTAATAACAGGTAGTGGAAATCAAACAGTTAAAATGTTCCTCTGCTGCATGGATCAAGGCTTTGACCGTTAAAAGTTTCTAAACTGAGGAAGACTTTTCTGTCTCTGTGCAAAATGGGAGCAGATTCATTGTTCTGCTTGAGATGATGGAAAAAATACATCTGATCAAAATTTGGTCTGCACTTGAACACTTTGACCTTTGGAGAATTTAACATGTTGATGCAGCCAAGCCAGAAATCTGACCTTTTAGGGAAATGACACATTTGTAGTTCTTACAAATGTAAGATTTGTGATCAGCTGCAAATCAACGTGTTGAATTTGTCTACCAAGTAAAAAGTAAAAAAAACCAAAACAACCTTTGTTCAGATGAGGGGAATAAACTCAACAGCGCCCTCTTGATGCAATGATGGTGTGTGTGGTCTTTTTCTTTCTTTTTTTTGAAACTTTGCTTTACTGTTATTAGGATCATCAGAGCTTGTATTGGGTATTAATATCCATCCAGTTTCTAAAAAGTAGCATCCCTCCACTCCAAAAAAAAAAAAAACAACCAAACTGTTATGAAGTTTTAGGCACCACACTCACACACACACAAAGAGAACTGCCTCTTAGAAAACACCCTCATTGTTACAATCGTTAGAATCTAGTGAGAAATGCTTCAGCTCGTTTCCCCAGTTAGAAAGAGATAGCAAATATACGAGGACACTGAAGACGCCGTCTCTGTTTCTCAACCCCGCTTCTCGTTTTGTACAATTGCATAGAAGTTTAAAAACCAGCTCCTTTTAACAATAAAACAGGATGTTTTAAGAAACTACTCAAATCTTAGATTTTATTTTTTTTTTGTACTTGTTGCTTTAACTGCAATCCTTCACAAAAATAGACATTATATTCTCTGTGTAAACGGGTTCCAATCCAGTTGTTTCGACTAGAAAAGCATGCGGTACGATGGAGGGGGATCAAAAAGGACGCAGGAGTTCCACGCTGCGCTCGGCGGTCATGGCGCTGACCAGTGACTCCATGACGCGGCCCAGATCGTCCGCCATGTGGAACAGGCTGCCGATGCTGGGACCTGCAGGGAGACGATTAGGATCACTAAAAATAAAAGGTAAGTGACTTTTTCCTGGAGAATCCCAATTCTTTAACCTCTGAACTGTCACCCTCAGAATGCTAGTTTGTAGGGCGATGTCGTCGTTCCAGTTAAGGGGTTAAATTGTTTATGTACCATCAGGGATACATTTTTTCACAAAGAAGAAAAATGTTTTCATATGCTATATAATAGACAAAATATGTTGGCGTATGAAAATCTCTTTCTAGGAATGTTTCATTATTTTTGTCAATAACTTTACATTTGAAGAACTTCGTGTTTTTTACAGTCAGTTTGTTAGTTTAGTAGCAGCATATTGACCAGAGGTCAGCAACTTTCACACTTTGTAGTGTGATACACAGTCTGCTGTTAGAAACCCAATAGAACAAAAGTTACGTTTTGGAAGCTGAAGGTTTGCTGACCTCTGACCCTTGATGTGGAACCGTCCATGCACGGCCGCTTGAACTTTCCAGATTTTGTCACAATACAAAAGCAGAAAATAGCAAAAGCATAATTTGATTTCAAAACATTTTACTAGTGCAGACTGAAAAGTGTGGCATGCATTTTGTCTTCAGGTAATTGATACTGGAAGGCGAAAAACTTTGGTGTTATTGTATCCGTAATGCGATAAAAGTTTGTTTCGACATTTGTGAAACGCAAATCAAAAAATTTTCTGACAATTTAGTAGCTCACGCTTTTGTCTCAGAAATTTATTGCATTTTAATCAATAACATTGCAGCCTTAGCCTTGCATAGAAGACTTTAAGAAATCTTCTATAAGCTGACTGAAAAGGCTGTTTGCTATTCTTGTTGTTTACTGCAGTATGGCTCCGTGTTTAGCGCCAGACTCTGTGCTGAGATTTCAAAACGACACAAATTAGATTTCACTTCTGATCTCCACGTTTTCTCCCGTTAGCGTCACGCCAGGACGCTCTGATACGCGTCGTGACCTCAGTTAGCCGCTGTGGTGACCTGCAGTTCGCCTTCGTGTCAGTCAGACGTAAACATTTCGCGGCCACATTTATGGCGTCTCAACGGAGCGTGAAGGGATTCTGTGTTTCCTTTTACTTCAGGTACACCCACGAGCTCTTTGAAGTGTCTTATCTATTTTCACTCTGTGTATTTACGCAGAAAGACAGAAAAAAAACTGGATTTATTATGTTTTGTGTGTTATTTTTGATTGTTGTTTTGGATTTGAACTTGTATCTAGCCGTAAGTTTCATGTATTCATCATACAGAACGGCATTTTGGGCCGTTCTGTATGATGTTTGCAGTGGACAAAGCTAAATCATGTTGCAAATCAGTGTCAAAACTTGGATTTTTTTTTATTTATTCAAGAATGCACTGCATGTCACACTTTTCAGATTTTTTTTATGACTATATAGCATTTTAAGTGAATAATTGGAAAGTTTAAGCATCAGGAAAATTGTGTTGACGTTCAAGAAGCAAATACAACAATAATTTGGTCTATTGTTGTATGACAGACGACTACATTTCTGCCTAAAAGCTTAGATATTCTGTGCTGTCAAAAGTTGTACATTTGCAAGAAGTGACATGAAATCTTTTGTGAGTTTTCTTTCCCTTCATCAGATCGACAAATCCCGGGTTCAGACTCGCCATGAAGAAGCAGCTCCAACATGGCAGATGTCAGAAAACTTGAGTTTTGCTTTCTTTCTTATAGATGTGACACTTTATAGTGTCAGAATATTTCAGTTTTGATTTAGTCTTAGCAAATGTACAAATTTTCAACAGGATATCAAAGTGTTATCTTGTAAATAAGAGAAATTTCCAACAAAACCTCCAGTTAAACCTCCTTAATGGTGAAACTCTGCCTCCTGCTGACAGAAAATAGTAACTGCAGTCTACTTTCAGCTGTTCTATTGTAACGGTCAATTAGCAAAATAAATCTACATCCTCAGCAAGAAAATTTCTTCAAACTTACAACTAAAATCAGAGCAAACTACATGCTACCAGTTTGGTTATTTCATGGTGCAAACAAGCTGTAGAGATGAAGAGGTGGGGAGAGGGAACACTGAGCGACTGACCTCATGGATGTCCCCTTCTCCCGCCTGGATCACCGAGAAAAAGGAAGAAAAGACACGAAGAAAGAGGGAAAAGTCATCCTTCTGTTTGGATGTCTAAGCAAATTAGGCTAAACTTAGTGTTTCTAAACTACATTTTTGAGGAACAGGAGCACAAAGAAGAATAAGACATAAAGAGGAAATAAAGTTTGGAATATTTTCAGACCTGAAACTAAACCTTGCAACTGAGATTAGAAAAGCGACAAAAATATTCAGATTTTCTAATAAACATTGAACATTGTTCGCCTCGGCACATTTGTGTAAAGGCAGTGAAGAGTGTTGTACCCTGGCTGTGAGGGAAAGTGTTGTTGAGCTGCTCCACCACTTCCTCCAGGCCAGATGCATCTTGGGAAGGACTGGAAAACTCATCATCGCCTAAAAACCGACAAATCCTTTGATGGTTTATAAACATCAATGGAAGCAACCGACCGTTTCCTGCTCCACTGGCTGCAGGGTGAAGGCTCTTTACCCATTGTGTCAGTAGTCTGGCTGGCTGCCACGCGCAGCAGCGGCAGGGACGAGTCGGAGCGCTGGGAGGAGGTGGAGGGGGAGGAGAGGGCCGTGCCGTTCACCTTGGAATCCGTCTGATAAACACACACACACACACACACACACACACGCACACACACACACACACACACACACACACCTGAGTGAGTCGTCGACCGCCACCATGGCTGGCCAGATGTCACTACACTGGTGCAAAAGGACGCCTGAGTTCATTGCATAGAAATACTCAATACAGATTAATGATTATGTTAATTATCATATTCTATTTGAGTCCTGGAACATTTTGTCACCGGTCATGTTGACAGACGTTTTAAAACATCAACACTTCTGACTACTTTTCACATTATTCAAATTAAATGAAACAAAAATAATGTTTTTTGCATCAGATGTTGAAATTTCCAGGTTTAAATTCGGAATATTTGACATTCCAAACTTTAGCTTGACGTCCAAAATGGTTTGGACGTCTAAGGAGTTTCTCAGGACTTTTTCATTATGGTCTAATTTATCTAATTATTTACATCTAATATGGAAATATGGGTTTAGAACTAAGTTGCTTATTTGGCAAATCAAAAGCAGAACCAGTTTTAAACATGGCGGCCATATTAAATTTGTCTTTATGAGTCGGCTCTTTTCTCTGGTGCAGCTCACAGTTGGTGTTTGGTGTATTTAAAGAGACGGTATTGATTACCTGCTCCAGAAGCTGCCTCAGCCTGTGCAGCTGGGACTCCAGCTGTTTGTTGTGGTCCTCCAGTATCTGCATGCGGGCCTCCAGGCGACCTTTGTGCTGCCGCAGCAGCTTGGCCTCGGCGATGAGCTCGGCGTCTCGAGCGCTCTGCGGCGACACCGGGAGCATCTCGGGCGGTGAAGGCAGCGGGGACAGACCTTTCCTGTCGTGGGCTTTTTTCAAACGGTCATACTCGGCCTGCAGCTTCCTGTAAGGAGAACCGCAGAATTTCCACTCAGAGCTCCCGGAAACGTATTTTAGTTACAATCAGGGGCAGTTTTTTTTATTCATAGTACCTTCATATGCGGGGGGGAAAAAAGTCTACTGGATTTTATGTTTTTAGGCTTAATTTCAACTGTTGGGGTTGCAAAGTTACTGAAAACGTTTTGGTTGGGATGTGGAAGTGAGTTTTACTCCTACTTTAAAATGGTTTAACGAGCATTAAACACTGCTTTCCTCCACTGACCTGTTCTCCTGCTCCAGGTCACCCAGGACCCTCTCCAGCTCTCCCTTCTCCTCTGTTTCCATGGAGATGAGGATCTGGGCGGGGCTGCGGGGCTGACTGAGAGGAGAGCCTTGGTTCAGAGACTGGCAGTAGTGCTGGATCAACATGTGCTCGTCATCGCTGCAGATACACACACACATCAAACATACCCACCAATGATTGACACACACATTCATAAGGTCACAGAGACACCGTGGCATGGACGTGCATGTGTGAACACACACGCGCGCGCGCACACACACACAGGAAAAAATGGAGAAAAAGAAAAGCAGAAGGTGAATGAAGGAGCAGCAGAACAGGACTGGAACACAGATGGAGAGTCTGAAGCTCAGAGAGAACAGGAAAATGTTTGAAAATATTAACATTGTTTTTGTTCTTTATCAATAAATGAGCAGTTTGATCACTGCTTTATCTTTGATTTTATTTCTGTCCAGCCTAAAATCTAATCATGAACAGTTCTTTGAATCTTAAACTGGATCATTCATCATTAAGATTTGTAAATGTAACCAAATGTTGGCACAGAAGAAGAATAAAATAATGATAAGGAACAAAAACAGGATTTATTTTTCTGGCCTACAGGTTGGGAAAAAACATTTGCCATCATCTGAAAGTCTGTCCTGTGTTTGCCTTCATTTTGTACACAAAAAAATAAAACTATGCATCACCTCTCATGACACTAAGAGACAAAAAGATTTGTTCAAACCTGACGCAAACATTTCATCCTAAATGGAAAGCTCTGATCATTTGACATGAAAGTGTTTTAGATTGATTCAGTTCTTGCGTTACTTTTGGGGTTCCTCAAGGCGCCGTTCTCAGGGCACTTTCATTTAACACACCGTGTTCCAAATTATTATGCAAGTGATATTTTCTCATATTAAATGGTCAATGCAAATGATGGTCAGTATAACTTTCAAGTCTTGAACTATTACAGTATAAATACAATTTTACTAAACAAACCATTAGAACAGTAAGTTTTTCAAAAATAAAAAACTCAAAATGAACTGTTCCAAATTATTATGGACAGCAGATTTTCTAAACATTTTATGGATTATAAAGAACTGCAAATGGTCATTCTTTGAATGTGCAGCATTAAGTGTTCACATGTATTAAAATCAAAAGCTACTTCAATCAAAAACATTTTAACAGACAGAGTTACATGTTAACATAGAACCTTCTTTGATATCACAGCACAATTCTTGATCCATTGAACTTGTGAGTTTGTGGAAAGTTTCTGCTTGAATTTCTTTGCAGGATGTCAGAAAACCTTCCTAGAGCTGCTGGTTGATATGAACTGCATTCCACCCTCAGATCTTCTGCTTGAGGAAACTCCAAAGGTTCTCAATAGGGTTGAGGTCAGAGGTCAGAGGAGGATGGTGACCACACCATGAGTTTCTCCCCTTTTATTCCCATAGCAGCCAATGACACAGTGGTATTCCTTGCAGCATGAATGGTGCATTGTCATGATGAAGATGATTTTACTACTGAAGGTTCGGCTCTTCTTTTTGAACCATGAAAGAAAGCGATCAGTCAGAAAGTCCAGATACTTTGATGAGGTCATTTTCACACCTTCAGGGTTCTGAAGGGTCGACCAAAGATTCTCTCCCCATGATTTCGGCCCATAAAATGACTCCACCACCTCCTTGCCGTGTTGGGACGTGGTGGCCACCCACCATCCACCACCAATCCACTACTGCGTCCATCCTGGACCATCCAGGGTTGCACAGCAGCCATCAGTGAACAAGTCTGTTTGAAAATTAATCTTCATGTACGGCTGGACCCACTGCCACCGTTTCTGCTTGTGAGCTCTGGTTAGGGGCCCAATAGTAGGTTCAAGCACCGCAAGCCTCTGGAGGATCCTCCACCTTGAGGCTCCAGCAGCTTCAAATAACTGTTTGCTGCTTTGTAAAGGCATTTTAACAGCTGCTCTCTTAATCCTGTGAATTTGTCTAACAGAAACCTTCCTCATTCTGTCTTTATCTGTACAAACCATCTTTGTTCTGAATCAGCCACAAATCTCTTCACAGTACGATAACGCTTCAGTTTTGTTAAATATCTAATGTTTTCATAACTTGTCATACGGCACTAAACTATCTGATGACTTTCGTCAGCAGAGATCCTTTCTCTTTGCCATATTGCTTGAAACCTGTGGCCTGCTTAATAATGTGGAACATCCTTTTTAAGCAGATTCCCTTTAATTGAGACACCAGACAAACTAATCAACCAGCTCTCTGAAATTAATTATAGTGATTCAAAGAGCCCTGACACACAATACCATCTATCAATTTAATAGCACAACAAAAAATTTAATCTTTATGACACTTAAATCCAATTTGCATAATAATTTGGAACAAGGTGTAGTTGTACGCTTCCCCTTAGCTCAGTACTACATCACTTATCAAACGTATGCTGATAATACATTTTTCTCATCATAACTGCAACAAAAATGAGTTTTTGAAGCCAAAAACTCTGAACTTTGACTTGATGAGGCTAAAGAGAGCAGAGCTGGCTCAGGCCAAAACCTCACCAACATAAACAAGCCAACTATTGTCCTGGAAATGTTGCCAGAAATGTTTTGTTGTCCTATCAGAACAACAAAACAAAAAAATAATAATAATTCTTCATTTTTTGCTTCTTAAACAATCTAGGAAACATGTTTACTCTGTGCACTGGCTCTGGTCACTTCTTGGTTGATAAAGCCAGTGACTGGACATCCTCTACTTGTTCTCTGATAAAGTTGAGTAAGGAAGACAAAGTGCTGATGCCAAGTCTCAGGAAGATCGACTACAATCAAAGAAATATGCCCGTTTTACTCCTACTGGGTTTTGTGTGTTGTATTAATAGAAACTTATTACAGTTATGATAAATAGGTGAGTTTTAATAGTTGAGCATTAAGTGTCCTCTCTCTGAACTTTGCTATAGATTCTTTGACTAGATGAAACTCTAGACTTCGTAGGTAATACTGCAAAAACGATAGTTTTTTTAGAAGGGAAATAAGAGAAAGTTATTTAAAACATGGTTGTGTGATGAGTTTGAATATGTATTCTTACATACATTTCTGGGTTTGTGTTAATTAATCCAACAGAATGTTGAAGGAGGACAATAAAACTGAACAACAGATAGTCAAGGGGGGAATAAAAAAAAATAAAGAAATAAAAGATTTGACTTTAAATCCAGAATACACATTTACAGATGAGTAACACAGGCAGCCAGTGGAAACAAGGACGACAGAAGCAGCCGACACGCAGAAAACCAGTCAGAGAGTTAGGAGGACAGGGTAGAACAAAAAAAAAAAAAACAAGAAGCTGTTCTCACATGCTCTCATTGGGTGAGATACTGTCATTCAGATAAGAGCCATTACGGTTCTCCATTTCAGCTAACCTGTGGAGGGGGAAGAAACAGAGCAGTCAGTCTTAAAACCAAAGAGGCTCTTCTCTTTGGTTTGTGATCCGTCAGCAGCTCTCCAAACCGGAGACTGACCGCTGGCTGTCAGCTTCAGGGGCTTCCATCAGTTCCAGAACATTTCAAGTTCTGGTTGGATCATTAACTATGATGATTTCTGACTGTTTCTTTTTTTTTCTCCCCACTTAGTGAACCACTTATTGCGTCTTGTTTTATCTTTGACACGACATACAACAACCGCTCTGGATCTTTATAAGTTTACAAGTCAAGAAACACTTTATTGGAATTATTTGGGGGATTTTTTTAAAATTTGGAAATAAAAGTGTATAATACTAGTCAGTGTTGAGCCACGCTGGATGCTTGAGGTTTACCTTCCAGGTTGCCAACATATGTTGTAAAGATGGCTAGCGTCTCAAAGTGTACCAGATGATCTGAAGGGTTTTGTCCAGAGACTACCTGTTAGGTAGAAAGTGGTCAGTCATGTCTTTGGTGTATTCTGAAGAAGCCCAGCAGGGATTTTTTTTTGAGGCAACAAACTGTGTTGCTCTTTGCCTACTTTGTTGGCAAAGAGCAACACAGTTTGGTCTCATCTGACCAGAACAATTTCCTCCATGTTAGCTTGCAAATTGGTGTCTAGTGTCTTTGTTCTTGCCACTTCTCCAGGAAAGGACAGATCTGAGGTTATGGTGAAAACATCTACATCTTCCTTCCAAATAACAATCCTGTATCACATGGTGTGGGAGGTCCTAAAGGGGTGGATTCCCATTTATGCTAAACCCTTAGTGATGCTTCCCCATGTTGTGCTCCATCACAGTCATTGCTCAACCTCCTCAAAATTAGATTTTGAACAAAGAACAACATTGAGGCCATTTTTCTAAACTTTGTCAGTATACTTAAGAGTGTGGTTATGCAAACAACAAACTCCTGAACAACAGGAAGCTGCCATATCAGCCAATAAGAACAGAAGTTGGTGGTGATGCTTAGCGGACACAACTGCCAAAAACACAACTCCCCTTGACCCGCTCCTGCTGCCCCCTTTAATGCATGTTCTCAACCCCTCGTGTCCAGATACAACAGTAGGGAAAACTCAAAATATAGATTACTAAAATAATTAGCAATTATTGGCCGTTAGTTGGGAAACTTCCAGGGTTGAGGACAACAGCATGGAATATGAGTGGAATAAAAACATAAGTAGGGGGTGGTAAAGACTGCTGCACCACATCATGTTAGCAACACCTAATGCCAGGAAAGCAAGAATACAGAGTGTGTGTGTGTGTGTGTGTGTGTGTTACCGGTTGGCGTAGTGCTCGATCCGAGAATGTGTGTCGTCGTGAGAGAGTTGAGGGGACGATCCAGGCCTGTAAGAGAGAAAGGAAAATGAGACGGCATGAGTCAAAAAGGAAAGCAGTCAAAAAGGAAAGGAGTCAAAAAGGAAAGGACAGTCGTAGCTGGAAATCCCAGACATTGGATAAATGGTTTGTCCTGCTTTACTGTGATTTATTCAAAAGTTTTAATATTCTTGAATAGTTGCAGTAATTTGCCATATGACTAATATGACTTAAATAGACTGATTGCAGACAGCACTATGCTTATTTTCTTATTTAAAATAGAAAATTGACTCAGTGAAAACCTGGAATTCAGTTTTACAGAAAGTTTTAAACATCAGACACAAACATCCATGTGTATGTATGCACTGAATGCTTGATGGCATAGGTTGCGCTAGACCTTTTTGTTGCCCGTCATTTTTACTGATGTCTATTAAAAAAATAGAAGTTATTTTAACCCTTCATTTTTAAAACTCTTTACAACCAGCTTTAAGAATAAACCTTTGCGGCTCCTGCTCACAGACTTCTGGTCTGACCACTGTGTTTAATTAATGTCTTTATGAGACTTTCTTTTTCCAAAATGAATTACTGCACAAGAAAAATAACCTTTTGAGTTGTAGTGGTTGTTTGAAATTTATTTTAAGCTCCGGTTGAGGAGCTGATTGGATTAAGGATGTGAGGTTATTTTCATTATTGTTGGCGATCTGTTCCTGGTGCAACAGATCGCTGTAACCTCAAGGTGGTGACAAAGTCCTGAGCTTACTGAGCCTGCTTCTACAGTGCTTGGATGCCATGTTTTTGTTTTTAAATAAAAAAAACAGAGCTGTATATAAGCATCAGAAGAACAAAATAACTGGATGGAAACACAGCAAACAAGCTGCAGACTGAGAGTGTGTGTCAGATACTCACACATGGTCTACAGGCCAGAAGTTGATCAGAGTGACGGGACTGGAAGAGAAACAGCATACCATCATTACAATTTTATCTCTCTACTAATATTCTGCAAACTCCAAAGTTCAAAGTGTGCACCTTTAGCTGAGTTTTATTGAGTAAAAGGAAGTTAAACATCCACACAAAAGGAAGGTGTGATAATGTGTTTGTTTAGCATGGTAGAAGAAAACAGTCCAGTTACACATTAATCTAGCACCAGATTCCATTGCACGCTTAGGCTACAGTGGAAGATTCAGTTTCAGATGGTTTTTATATAGTTATATATTTCAAATATAGAAAACATGCAGCTAATGTTCTTGGTATATTTTAGAGATCTTCAGCCTTTATTTGGTTCTGCTGACACAAATTCAGCAGATTCAATTTTGATGCATTTATTTTGGACTCCAAAATGTTAATGTTACATTTATTAAACGCTGCTAAATGTTTGTTTTCATTCAAGTAAACTGGGAACAAAGTGGAAATGTTTTCAGGTCCTCATGTCCCGTTTGGCTGTTTTTCCCAGAGAACTCAACTGTCTTATTAAAGAGGGAGTTCCACAGGGTCTCCCTTTCAGATCACTTATTTTTTCACAAATACTCTTTAAACAATTCTTATGTACTTCCTTATGCTGATGATATAACCCTCCACATCTAAATAATTCAAACGTAGTAGTTATTTTTTTGTCTGATATAATTGAAATTTACAAAAGTATTTGTCAGGGCATCTTTAGCTGATATAAATGAGTAACAATTCACTTCATTCTTCTTCAGCAAATATACAATTCCTCAGTGCAATACCAATAAATCTGAAAACAGCTTTTTGTATTTAATCGGATTATCTTTGGATTCTAATAACATTTGAGGAACAACAGATTTTGGTCACAGACCCTGAGGTGCAGTTCGCCTCGGTTGTTATCTGAAAGCTTAGACGTTGATGTGATCCGACGGTCCTGCATGAAGAAGCTACGCTTGACTGGGAAATCTAAAAACCTACTCAAAACTCACAACAATATCAGGAAGCAATATTAACTTGTAGTTGGTCTTTAGGTGTTTGTTATGCTTCTGTCCTTTTATTCTAAGTTCAAAATTTAAAGAGAGTGACCCTTGTAAGTTATAGCAAATTTAAGAGTTGTGTAGACTTCTTCTGTAGGTCAGAATATTACTTGTGTCTCTTTGTCTGTATTTGTGTGTGTGTGTGTGTGTGTGTGTGTGTGTTTGTGAGCCCCACGTTTCCATGTTGTCCCCCTCCAGGATGGTCTGGACGGGCAGGTAGCCCATGCGTGGGTGTTTGGCAAAGTAGCGCTTGGTCCTGAATTTGTTCTTCAGCACCTTGGCAAAATCACGCACATCCTCCCCTGATGTGGTCTGCAGAGACAACGCAAAGAAGAGGGTCAGAACTCCAGAAGACACTTTTTTTAAACGGGAAAACCGAAACAAAATGTTAAATTTAAACAATGAGTTGGTGACGTATGTTTTTGAAAGCCATCTACATTTACATTACACAGCTGATAAGAAGTCATGCATCATGGTTCCTTAAAGAGGAATCTAAAATCTCACAATCCTCATCTGTTGGAGAATTTCCTCAGATGTGTCGCTTTGTAAAGATCCTCCAGCCTACTTCATGTTGTCAGACTGGTCCTATTTAACAACAGATGGTAAAATTTGTCCAGAAAATATATTTTCACTAAAGTTACTTCATCCTTTAACATGGAGGATAAGCTTAGATTTACATGGGACAAGGCTGGTTCATGGATTTGATCCATGAAATCCTTTAAAAACTGGATTCTCTTTCTCTGATATAAAATTTGCTTTGATGATCTGAAACGCAACTGACGAAAAAGTAAAAAATAAAATAAAATCAAGAAATCTTTAAGGTGGCAAATCATTTTGCTGCAATCATGGACAAAATCTGGACTAGAATATGTTAGATTAAGTTTATGGTCACTGTGCCAAGATATAGACTTCAAATTTCAAAACTAGACGGGGACAAGATGGAGTGGAGAGCCATCTTAGATTCATTTTAATGAAAAGCAATAAAGAACGCACTTTGTCTTCCATGGTAACCATCACTAACAGAAAATAATTCAAAGCACAATCAGACTGCGTATTAGCTGGATGCAGCTGGACTCTTAAACGCTGCAGGATTCTTTTTCAGGTCTGGCCCAAACATACCGGAGTGCAGTATTCCACCATGGGGTATTGCATCTTGTGTCCCTTGGCAACGCGGCCGGAGAAGAAGCAGCTTTGGCAAATGTCATAGTTGAAATGTTTCAGGCTCCGATATCTTAAGAATAAGAAAAACAGAATACATGATTAATAAGAGAACAAATGAGAGGAGAGGAACACACCAGCCATCTTTTCCAGTCTCAGTTATCCATTATCTAAAAGGTTTTTTTTTCTGGTTTTCTCCTTTCCTTCTCTTCTTTCCTTTGTCTCTTCTGCCTTCTTTGTGTCTTTCTTTTCAACTTCTTTCCTTGTGTACTCTCTATTTTTCTGAATCCATATAACCTGGTGACTGCAGTTTATTTGACTTTATCTTTTAAAATCAGTTGTATATGACAAAAAAAAACCTCTGTAAAGAAGATAGATGAATAAATGTAGGACATTTGTTGCTCAGAGTGTATTTTTGTTTATGCATCAGGCTACCACTCTGACATAAACCTGACTGAGGCTTTACTGTGAAAAAGCCTCTTAACTGTTCTTAGAAATAAGCTGAGTCATAACCAGGGTCAGTTAATAGAAGAGTTATGATCTCAGTCCTATTATGGAGGCATGTTTACATCACGTTACGGTTACCATGGCATCTGGCAGCACACAAAAAGGCTGAAGTCAGCTGTGGACAAAGGAAAGATACTGTCGGCATAATACATCTAACAAAATAAAATATGAAATAAGAGGAATGAATTATGGAGGCACCGATTGCAGTTTTCTGGCCGATCACTGATCTTTGAAAAGCCTGGCCTACTAATTCGGATTTTCCTTGATATAGATTTTTTTCTTTTGTCTGAAAAGTCACCAAATATACTGATGAGATGGGTGGATAAGATCAGTCGATCCCAAACTTAAGGAAATCAGGACCAATTCATCACATTTCAACTAGCGATGCTCTGATCCATTTTTTTTGGGTCCGATACCGATGTAGTATCGGCTGATCGAGGCACAGATATTAATATTAGATCGGTTTTGATTTCAATCACTTCACCCACCTGAACCCAATGATGGGACACTCCTTGCAGATATTGCACTTGGCTTGGTGCTTGGCGGTTTCTGCAGCCGCGACCCGGTGCAGAACCGGGAGCCAAACCATAGACTGAGGCTCCAGACGCATCCAGTCCAGGAACATGGAGGCCTCCAGCTCAGGTTTGTTGTTGGCCTGCAAAGAGAGAGAGAGAGAAAAAAACAGAACTTAAGACAAATGCGAGGCACCCAAACCAGGAACTGAGCACATCAGTCCATCTATGCTCACATTTCTGAAAAGAGAAATTTTCTTAGAAACTTAGATTTAGGAGTAATAAAGAAATTTTAGGTCCAGAACTTATTGAGATGAATCATTTGCTGTTAAAAGTAAAGTACATAAATTACCATCAGTTGTTATAAAAATGCTACATATATCAAATATAGCGTAAAATAACTTTGACTTTGTAATTTAACGCCCTGAAATTGGGTCTCTGTCTCTTTAAGAAGCTCCTGACTCTTTGTGAAACTGCGCCTTCAGGAAGTCGTCACAGCATGGGTCCTCTATTAACCCTTTGACAACATTTTTACCAGCATTGCACTGAGACGTAGCTCCTATAATGAATATAAAGTAGTAGGTGTTTGCTAACTGCTACTGGCTAGTCTGAAGAAGCCGAGTGGGGGAGTCGGCTGTTCTGTGAGGCGGAAGCTTCAAATCTTGGAAGCTGCAAAAACATCACCTCGAAGCAGGAACTGAGTCGCCTCAAGGTGGTTGCCACGGGAGATTAAAGGATTTCCCAAACATGCATGAAGGAACAAAGGAAACACTCCAGGTGTGTTTTTGTTGAGGGAACAACATTACAACATGATGTAAAGCTCAAAAAAGTCGATTTTACATCATATTTTTCAAAGTGTCTTTTCAGGGAGGAGTAACCAACTAAAAATCACAACATAAACAGAAAAGAGTTAGCAGAAGAATGTTCCCCTTTCATTCCGTTTCTCTACAGAAGCAGGACAGCCGAGTTAAGACTACAAAGTTGACACCAGCTACTGATCTGGATAATGATAAGCTGCCTTCACACCGCCAGGCAGGCAGGCAGCGGGGAAATGAGAAGGCAAGTAATCACATGTAACCCAGCAGAATTAGCCACTGCTTGTGTCAGCGTCCAGGTCTATTCAGACCGGTTCTGATGGAGGCACGTACAAACTGGAAGCAGCTGCGGACGGAGGGCTCGATGTTGGAGCCACCGAAGGACGCCACCTCGCCGAGCTGCCGGGGGATCTGGATGGAGTCGTGGAGGAGGAGGCCCAAACGGCGCTGGTCACAAAAACCCGTGGCGCTAGCGACCTGTCGGAACAAAACTGGAAATGCAGAGGGGAGCGTAAGAGTTGAAGAGTTGAAAACTTTAAAAAAAAGGATAAATATCAACTCATAATACAGTTTATGATAGCTTGTACAAAATGAATTTGGTCTCAAAGAATAATGTCACTAAAAAAAATTATAAAACATTACAATAAATTCAAATTTTTTATATATCCTTATTATAAAATATAATTTTCTTCTTCTAAAAATATTTAAAAAGTATTTTTCATAATTTTTCAAACAAAGTAAACAAAAATATTAAGCAAAAATGTGTGAAACATGGATTTTAACCATGCTTTGTGTGATGCACTGATCCACTTTTTTCACTTCCAAAACCGATACCAATATCTGATGTCTAGTATCGGCCGATACCGACCAGACAGAAAAACAGCTGAATTGGCTTAAACCTTTTCTTCTTTTAAACATAAATGCACTGAGTTACAAATTTAAGTACATCACACTTAAATACACCAATAGCTTCACAAGCTAACAAGTAAAAACTATTTTAATTTATCCACTCAGTGCAATGGACCTTACCAAGCTCCGCCCACAACCGACCTAGAAAATCCCACGTGGCCGCAAGTCTCACAAACAAAGCCTCGCGGCGCGTTGTTTCTATGTAAACATGCCGTCTTCCACTTCGACTGATTCTCTGCAGTCTATTTCTGACTCGATTAGTGCATCATTTCTACCGGATTTTCACAATATATCAGCTACTACAATGGACAGAGGAACTAAGAACTTCATGTCATCTTTTTTGGATGAGATCAAGGCGTTTGAGCCACACGATGCCTCCAACATTGTTCATGTCACAGCAAAATGCTTTCACTCGATGAGGAAAACGGCAGAACCACACACCCTCTACATCAATATAGCTGTGGACAAGATCACTGTTGCCTATTGTTCTTGCAAGGCTGGGTAAGTCGGGCATTCATCGTTTTGTAGGTTACTTTTGAAATCAGTGGGTGATCCCTGTGGTTTGTTGTCAAATGTTTGAGTGTGCCAAGGCCTGATACACTGTACTTGGTGCTAGAGTGGCTAACACGAGTAACAGTTTAGTCCAAAGCTTTTTCTGCTAAAATAAAATCTTTAGTGTATGTCAGATACAGACACATTGCATATTGATCTGTTTAACTAACGTCAGACTGTGTAGCAGACAGGCTTCAAGGTGTACAAGTTGTATCAGTTCTGCCTTTATGCTGTTCTTAGCTAACGGGAAGCTAAGTGTGTTTGAGAGGGCTACGCACTCTACCAGGTAGAATGGGCATCAGCCAATGAAAAGCGGCCCCTGTGGTAAGGTCCATTAGCATAACAGGCTATGTAAAATAAATAATACAAAAACTGAAACTGACCAAACAATAGGTTGACTATATTGGTCAGACATTTAAAAATGAACAGCAACAAACCTTTAAAATGGTCCAGAAAGTATAATTAGGAATTCTAAATATAATGTAGAATAAATAATAATGATGTTGCTTAGAGCACAAAGCATGGAATTGAACTTAATAGATCTAGAATCTTTTTCAGAATCGGGATCAATACAGGTATTAATATCAGATCAACGCAACTTTAATTGTACCGTCTAGTTTTATGTACAAGCTGGTTGGACTTACATCGGTATTTATCCTCCAGGTGGGCTTTGCAAAGCGAGATGATTCCAGTTTTGAACGACAGAGTCCGAATCTTCCCAGTGCGCCCACTGCCAAAGCAACATTTCAGAACCTGGTTAGCTCTGGGGGAAAAACACTCCTGGGATCGTGTCGGGCGTGCCTTCACGTACGTGTCGTAGACGTTGAGCAGCCAGTTGAGGCACATGTCCACGCTCAGCTGGATGTTGACCAGGTGGGAGTGGCTCTGCTCCAGCCGCTGGTACAGGCTGGTGAGGCAGGCCACCAGCTGGGAGATGTCTAGCAGCTGCTCGTTCTGCTTCAGGGTGTGCTGCTCGAACACCTCGCACGCCGTCTGCATGCTCAGCAGGTCCACTAAGCAGAGAAACACCACCGCAGATGATGAGCATGTCTATACAGAGTACACTTTGCTTCCATGTCAATAGTCTTGAAATCCCTAAAAAGCAGTTTTAATCAGCAGTTCTCCAGGCTTTGGTGAGTTTTTCCTCAACAAAGAGAAAAGAGCCAAGAATGGGTCCTTGTGGAACGCCAAAAATAACGTCATACAAAGGGGGATATACCTTGGCAAAACAGAACATGTTCTCAAGATGTAAATAATTTTATTGCGTCACTTATTGACTTAAAGATTTGGATGGAAACAAAGTTTGGTTGACAGCAAACCTCATCTTCCACAGTCCAAGAAAAACAAAATTGTGTGAACTGGTCTCAGTTGCATTCAACTTTTCCAAGGCCTTCAGACGGGCCAGGTAAAATAGAAAATTAGTTGATAATTACATATGACGTTCACTGGAATAGTTTACAGTTTTAAGCAATGTTGCCTCAGAGAACACCACAACTGAAGCGACCGAACAACTGAAGGACAAAGGTTCTGGTCAATCATCAATCATCAGCCTGTCAGTCATTTGCAAAAAGTCTTGAAACATTTCAGTTTCTGAGCCTTAGCAGGCACAAAAGGCTTAATCGGATTAAAATATTTTATTTAGTGACATTAATGGTGTAACAACCATCTGAAAACAGTACATTTGTATTGAGCTCAGTGTAAGGAACTGCCTTCAGAAGTAGTTGCTTCCTTATTGTGTATGGCATTAGTTAAAAAATGTAAATTTGTTTTATTTTGTTTTGGTTTAATTTAGAGTTGCGTACTTGAAGCAAAAGTTAGGACATTTTACCAAGTTACTCCTGGGTAACTTGGAAAATATTCTACTGTTACAAACCATCCAGAAATGTATTTTTAGTATAGTTGCTAAATTTAGCGTTGCAGCTCTGTAGAGCCATCCATTCCTCCAAATCTCAGCAGGAATGATTTTATGAGATAGAATTAATCCTATTAAAAATAAAACTGTTGATATCATTAATTAAAATCCACAGAAAGTCCTAGTCAAAGTTGTCTGAGGCCCATGTAGGGGACACAGTGTACAAATACTTGAAACTAGAGTAGAAAAACACCTAAAACATGCACCAAGAGCTACCAAGGTAGCAAGCATGGCCCAGTCAAAGTCCAGCCCTAAATCCAATTGAGATTGTGTGGAATCTCAACATACCAACGAGACTCACAGAGCAAATGTTCAACTCCAGAACTCCACTCCTGGGGACTTTGCTTTAATTTATAAAAAAGCTTTGGCATCACAAATAATTCCTCTGCTCTGTGCTGCCGCAGCAGCCTGACAAAAAGACGTAGGCAGCTCCCACTTTGCAGATCCACAGGCAAAAGATGAGAGGGATGAGTAAACACACATATGGACACCATGATGCGTCAGAAAGGGACAGATGGTTAATAGTACAGAGGAGGCAGGAGAGGCGGGACGAAGACGAGGGTAAGAGAAAGCAGCGAATGGGGAGGACGAGCGCTGCGTCGCGACGGGGCGAGGAGCCACTGGGACGGTACTCACAGCAGAGAGCTTTCTGCAGGCGCCTCAGCTTCATGGCTGTGCGGTAGGCCGAGAACCGAACGTTGTTCAGGTCGGCTGAGAAGCAAAACGTTACATCGTAAGTTTAAACCCTCCAATAAAAAAGCAAAAAAAAAAAACACCTTAAAAGACACTGAGGTGAAGCTTACCCAGAGACTGGTAGAGCTCCGTCATCTTGGGATGGTCCCAGCATGTTGTCTGGGTGTGGTGGCTGCAAAGGGACCAAAAGATTAAAAGAAGATTAAAATATTTTGTTGGTAAGTTCAACAGTATTTGGGCCTAAATAGATGATGTCCAGATAAGGTTTGGGGCTAGCGATGGCAATTGGAGGGTTCTTAGCTTGACCTGCTGGTTGGAAACTCAATTATCTGATCGACAAACTAATGGAAGTGACAGCAATAAAATGTTGTGGAGGCAGCTTTCTCCCAGAAAACCATAAATAACTAGCTTTATCTGTCATCATTGGTGATGTATAAAAAGCTGTATTTAAAATAAAGTAAAAGCAAATTTCAGACTTTGCTTTTGGCAAGTACAGCCTGGTGGCCCGCCAGGCTTATAATACAGAACACGTTATGGAGGAGTGAGTTAGGTATTTTTAGAAACCTGGATATAGATTATGTGGTTTTGGGAATGTCATACCTGGTTTTTACAGAAAGCAAAATTTTTTTGCCATTTTCTTGCTTGGGTTTGATCGGCCAATCCCGCCTGATTTCTCCAGTAGAATTTCAACAGGGCCAATCAGGAGTTGTGAACGATGACACTGATCTTGAAATAACGCCACAAAATCAGTAATGAATTTTAATATTAATTAAACCCTCCTTTATAGCAATTGCTGTCTCTCTCGTGAAATATTGCTACTGAATAAGGAAAAATCTGGGCTTTGACTAGGCCTATAACTTAATTTCTTCTCTCTCAGACCCTGATTGGCTGACATACTGATATATATTGGGTCAGTCTCCAGTTCTGCTTCAGCTTTATTCTTATTTTTTTTCAACTGGCCCCACATACAATGCACATTTTCTTTTTATATTACCGGTATTTGGATTTCTCATCACTGTTAAAATGTCCAAATATGAAAAACTATTTTTTGCATTACTAGTTTAAATATTTCCAGACATACTTCAGTGTTTGAAGTAAATAAAGATGGGGATAAAGGTGAAATGATATCTTGGTGTTCTCCTCTGTGCAGGTGGATGTTTCAGGTCAGGCTTTAATAGTAGGTGTGCAAAGTGGGTGACTTCTGAACACAGTGGGCGGTGTGGCTCAACCACTGCATCGAGCAAAACAAAGAAGAGAAGAAGAACGCAGTGCAGCTCGGACTTTTTTTGCGCTGTCCAGTTTCTACCAGGGGGCACGACGGTGCACAAACGCAACCCGGTCCGGCTGGTTGTACGAGAGAAACACCCGCACTTAATCTCCGTCTCTGAAGCTCGCACAAACAATAATCGGCCCGCGGGCTTGTTTTACCTCTCTCCCACACTCGCACTCTCGATAATGAGGAGAGGGGTCCCCTGGTGAAGAGCTACTCTAAAATCCTCAGCCTCAAAGTGTGGACAAACAGCAGCTCGTCATGAGAACGCCGCTCGCACAAACGCCCCCGAATAAACGTGCAGCAGCTGCTTTCATCGGCAACACGGCAACGCATCGGGACTGAGAGCGGCTGCAGGTGGAGCAAGGTGTTTGTCCAACGCAGAGCCTTGACTTATGTAACAGTGAACAGCTGCCGTTTTTCAGCAACCAGCTGAAAACGACACTTTAATTGTAAAAGAAAATCAAAGAGACTAGATATGAGAAAAATGTCATTACAGAGATATCAACAAGAAAATTAGTGTAATATTTACACTATTTAAATGTTACACTAATTGATTGTAATATATATGGATTGATGTTGCAATCAGTATACATTCCTCATTTCATTTTTGCCGTTTCAACCAGAACTTTGGTACCACGGTGACAACTAGAAGCCATGTTTCAATTACTAGAGATCCACCGATCCACTTTTTTTCCCCACTTCCGATATCTGAGGTTTTGTATCAGCCGATATCGATCCAACACAGAAAAACAGGGCTGAATTGACTTAAAATGTTTTTTTTTAAAACACAAACATAAATGTACTGAACTACAAATGTAGTTGATAACTCTTCACCAGTACAGCCCATTTAAACACACCAAAAGCTTAAAAATTGTTGTCAAACATGTAAAAAGAACACAACTTTAATTTGTTCAGTCAGTCAGATTAGGAGAATAACAGCCAACGTAAAATAAACTGACAAAAACAATAGGTTGACTTTCTAAACCCCCCCCCCAAAAAAAAAAAAACTGTGACAAACCTTTCAAATAAACCAGACCAGACATGGCTGTGCGTGAAGATAAAATCAAGAGTCTATGAAATACTCGGAGCAGTCAGTCTGCAATCAACAACCATTAGGAGAAGTAAAAAATGAACAAAAACAGTGGTCCGATGTCACAGCCGAGGGGTACACCAGGGTTCAGACAGATGTTGTGAAGAGTAAAACTGATGTCTGGGTGGCAACACATGGATCTGTAGCATCACATATGATCATTGTAAAGCAGTGCAGTACTTCTCAACACGCAACAGTCTAAGGGCTACTCTTGCTGCTGTATCATTCAAAAACAAGCTATTCTGTCCCTTGGATAGGACAGTGAGAGCTTCACACTTGATGCTCTGTATGATTAAGACTCTTCATATAGAGAAGTAGCTCTTGAGAAGCAATGAGAGCAATTGATTAATAAATTACAAGTTTTTTATAAGTTTCTAACACATTTAAGTGACTAGTGGAAAAAAGGTGAGAAAATAACAGAATTTGAAAGCACAGCAACAAGCTAGGCACTAGCTGCTAACAATATTGACGTAAATCCTGTAGACGATTTATCCAGATAAATCCTGAAGAAGAACATAGGAAGGAGAACTTTAGGCTTAAAAACAAGTTTACTGTTACACAGCAGGGTAATAATCTGAAGCAAACCAGCAGTTTTACCAACAAAAATGTATAAAAGCAGGTTTTGGACTGGTCTAGTCAAAGTGCAGGCTGAGAAACGAATGGCCATTCTCTGACCAAAACACAATGCTGCTTAATTTAAAAAGAAATGCTAAGAGGAATGTCTAAACTAGGTTGGTTTCGATATGTTGGCATTCATTCAGGTTATGCTTTTCGAAAAATCGACATTTGTTTAATGACTGATTTTCACTTCAGTCATTTGATTGGACTAAAAAGTGAATTAGTCGGAGCACACACACACACGCACGCACACACACACACACACACACACACACACACACACACACACACACACACACACACACACACACACACACACACACACACACACCTGCAATCACATGCGTGCCACAAATGGGAAGCAGCCATTCCCATAAAGACTACATCCTATCCTGCCATGCTGAAAACCGATAAGTGGAACAGCGGATCGGGGCAAAACAGCGCCAAATGTGCAACAATTCTGCGCCGATTGGCCAGGAAGGTGACCGTGTGTGGAGTGTGAAGGAATTCAAACACTGCTGCACTGACGGCGGGGGTCTGTGTGTTACACGCCTTGAGATTACCACGTATTCCCAGTGGGCAAAATTCAATCACATACTGCTGACATGCAGGCGCAACTCCGGGCTGAATATATACAGATTCATGTTCCAATATGGCAGCAGAGGAGCGGGGAGGAGAGCGGCTTGAGGAGGCGCGACTGGCCGCACACCTCGCCTCGCTTCCCCGGTAACAACCGCAGGAAGGGTTAAATCAGTCCCAAAGAGAACCATTCACCTCCCACTTCATTAGTGGAGAAAGGGGAAAGCGCTTCTCACTCATTTCTCCGCAAAACCGACAATTTACTTTAATATTCTGTTATAATTGACTGACAGTAAAAGCGCACGGTCGATGTGCGTGAAAAGCTCCTCTGCATTACCACCATCCCCATTATTTATCAGCACCACAAACATTCCCCAGCCCCTCTGCAGCTACTCACTTCCGAAACTGCTCCCGCATCGCCCGCAAATCACAGCCCTGCAAGTCCAGAGGTGATGGCTCGACTCGGCGAGGACAGAGGAGGAGGAGGAGAAGGCGGCGGACGGAGCGTCTCCTGACACCGGCGAGAGGCGTCCGAGGTTACCGTGAAGGGCCTAACCGAGTCGGTGTGTGTTCCTCTCTGCAAGCGGTAGCGACGGGGCTGCGGAGGCTAACACGTCCCGGGAATACGGCGGAGGAACACTTCCGCTGGGTCAGACAAAATAAAAGCGGAAACCGCTCGTTTCCCACTTATTTTATGGCTTCAGCGTCACTCTCAAACAAATTCCTGTTATTTTCCAGCAACAAAACAGGCGTTTAACTCAGGTCCAGAGGCGTAGCTGGGATTCTGAAACACTGGGCTGAGTCCAAATATTCAGGGGGGTGGGGGGGGGGGGGGGGAGGGGGGGAGGGTCTTAAATTATGAGAACATCAAAAGTTAATATGAGTAATTCAATTTAACTAGTAAAACTTGTGCACATGCAACATTGTATTCATATTTAAGACTATCAGGATTCATTTAAAATGTTCTTAGATTGCAATGTCTTTTAAATACTGTCACCTTCCTAACATTTTAGGGGGTGATTTTTTTTCTTAAAGTCAAAATCACTTTAGGCAAAAACACATTAGTTTAAGAAGGTGACAATATGTAAATCCATGTGGTTATTTTTAGTTATTTTTATGTAGCCAGTTGTGTTCTTAAATAAACTATTAATCCTAACAATGGTATTTTTTATTTTTATATAAACTTGCATAGCTTGTCTTGATCTTCTAGTGACATCAAACAATAAAGCAATGTATTTAAGGTGTGCCTTAAATGATGCTCAAATGTGACATCATTGTCTGGGAAGGGGAAGTTTAGTCTGATTAAATGTTAGACAGTGGAAAACATTGCTGTACTTTTACACAGTGTAAAAAGATCTGGCTTCAACTTTCATGTTGAAAGGGTGATGGGGGACAAATTGGTTGTCAGTTTGATCCCCTCTCCACCTGCTTCTGTCGTTGTGTCCTTAGTTAACACACTTCACCCACCTACAGTTAGAAAGCCTGTTTCTATCCCCTTAAATTGTGTCATATTTGTTTAAAAAATGCATTTGTGGTTTGAGCAGCAAAGTTTAGTATGTGTTTTCCAATGCCAAACAACTTATGCTTTGCAAATAAAAATGTGCAATACATACTGTAGAAAAAAAAAAGAAGCAGTAACAACATAAACCATTTACAAGTGTTGCTGAGGAGCAGCATCTCCCTCACAGGGAAAACAAAACTTGTGATGATTGAAGGCAACTTAAACTCAGACAGATATCCAGATGGGATTCAGCAACCAGTAGCTAACTTCTTTCTCTTCTCTTAGGAAGCAAACTATGTCAGACATCAATATCCGCCTCCACAGAGCAGGGTTAATCAGGGACAACCTCCAGAATTTCATAGGTTAGGCTGTTTGAGGAGAAGATTTTATTTATTTACTTTTTTTTAAATGAGAAGAGTCCACATACTCAACTCTGCTGATGCTGCATCATTAAAGGGAAAGAAACAGGGTTTCCTACAGTATTCATACAGTAAACTCTGATTTATTGCTAAGATACGTTGTCAGAACAAAATCAACTAAATCTTTTTCAGTCAAAAATAAACTATAGCCAAATACTTAATTTAACCTGTAATTTAGCTTTGCTTTAGTTTTATTTTTACTTGTATTTATTCTAAATAATGACCTATTCTAACTTTTAAAATAGTTTGAAATAAATGCATATTTCATTTCCATTTCTATATTGTACTGATTTCATATGTCTGTCATTATTATATACTGACCAATTTAAGTGTCCATTTCAGTTTGTGTTTGACATAGGAAGATTATTGGTGTCGCACAACCTCCAACCTCTATTTCCTACTTCAATCAGCAGTATAAAATATTGTATAAAATGTCACTTCAGGTGAGAGTTGTTTCAAAACTCTGGAGGTCTGTTTCGATCTTAGCTTCTAAGATTGAAGTATTCTTTTACACTTAACCACAAGTTGTTGATTTATTAATGAAGATCTTTATTTTGAAATGAAACCCCACTTACTTCCTGTCTAGCCTGGCCTGCCGCTCAGCATTGGCCCACAGCTCTGCTAGACAAGGCAGAGATCAGGCTCCCTGCCTCTGAATCCCTTCCCCCCCTTCCTGCTGTTTCAAGGGAGCAAAAGAGCCTGAACATCATCTGAGGGGGGTTTTCACCTCCCTGACAAGAAGGACGGACAGAGAGAGCTAAACACCACTTGCACTCGGCATCGTGAAGCAGAGGGAGAACAATAAGGGCCGGCTAGGAGAGAGCTAGAGGAGGGAAGGAGAGCAAAGTGCCTTTTGTTTGTGAGAAAGGAGAGATAAGCTGAGATGGAGGAGGAAGGGTGAGAGGGGTGGGGGGTGGAGGAGTAGCTCTGCTTTGGGAGTCAGTGTTGCAGGATTGAGGAGAAAAGTGAGGACAAGTCTCAACTGTTACATTAACTCTGGAACAGTGTGGAGGGGTGTGCGTGTGTGTGTGCAGTGAAACAATAGCAGTTTGTGCCCATGCAAGTACAGCTGCAGATACCCGGACGATCCACTCTGGATTTTATCCCTGCGCCCAATTACTGATGAGTGCCAACTGTAGAGTGAAAACATGTGGATCCATCAGGAGATCCTCGCCGGTATTTAAACATGAACAGCTGCTACTGAAAAGCTTCCAGCTGATTTAAAATGCAGAAGCATGTGTTCGGTTGGAGCGTCTCATCTTTTCCCTGGTAAGCTGACAATTTGTCCAAGACTTTACAGTAACGCGTGGCGTACGTTGACCGTTTAAGGAAAAGTTCAAACATGTTCTCTGTTCTGGTGTCCAAATAATTCCATCAGGTTCTTCCAGTTCTTCTTTTTGTGACTTTAGCAGCCTCTTTCCAATTGTACAAGCATGAACGTTCATATCAACAGTAGCAAGGATATGCTAGCAAGAACGTTGACATTTCAATGGTGACATTTAAGGGTTTTGGAGACTCTTAAGCATCTTGCGGCTCTGTTTTCAGACGGCGACATGCTTGAGGTCTAAAAGTAAGCACAAATGGCTGATTTGCAATTCTCCCAACAGCTCTTTAAATCCTCTACCAGACTAGCAGAAGATTTTTTTCAAGAGGACCATGGCCCCCCGTGTCCCTGCCTGGAGGTCGCCACTGGTTAATATCATTCGTACCTGAAGTGAGTTAGACATTATATATGGAAAAAAATGTCGGGATGTCCAAGGCTTTTCCTCACCAGAAATGTTTTGAGTTTTTATTATCTGTTTTTAGGTTGTGTTAAAATAGACTTTAAATATCTAAATATGTTTTATGGTGGCAGGAATAATAATAATAATAAAAACGAATTTAGAACGTGGAATAAAATCACTCCCCGATGTCTGCTTTTGTCACAATGCTCCCTTACGGTTGATTCATAGGTTCATAAGTTTGTCCCAAATCAGTCTTCAACATCACTGAACCACAAAATGTAGGAATTTATCTAAATACTCTCCTTCTCTTGACATTGATCAAACAAAAATAGTATGAGAAGACGTTTCTCTGAGCTTTAATCACTTTCGAAACATATGACATATATGTAAAACAAAACATTAGAAGAAGTAGAGGGGGAAAAATATGTTAAAAACAAACATGAAGTTGAGTTAAAGTTCCCAAGGGAAATCCGTTTAGCTAAGAACAGAGGAAACAGAGCTGCTTTTGGAGTGACACAAAGGGCAGGAGAATGTGAGGATCAGCTGGCCTGTACTTACTTGATATAATAGGGCACATTGTTTGGAGAGATGCCCTGCTCGAACGGTCTTTCTACTGATCCTGGAGAAGACACAGGGACGGATGAGGAGTGTCACAACAAAAGACCTGAACTTTAACACAGTTTATGCATTATTAAAAAAGGTGCAACAAATCCCAAGATAGTCTTCTTTTGAATATTCTTTTTGTTACTTAACCTTTACAAAGATAGGATGTTGCAAAGCGAGCCTGCTCTTTACTGTTCTCTGTTCTGTTTTCCAGTAGATATAAAAAAATTGTCCCAGCTTCTTGTTCTTTTATCCTAACACACACTTCCTCCTTCCACTTAACCTTCCATTAACAACCTTTTGTGGCTTGTGGTTTAATACTTTCCTGTATTATTTACTTATTTTTACGTATTTTTTGGGTTTACATTAGATCAAAAACCCAGCTATCAAAATCAGCAGAATAAAACCTGGCAAGATAATATTTCCTAATATTATTAATATGCCACATAAATTGATCTGAAATGAATTCGGAGCAAATTGGATTTTCTATAACTTCATATAAATTTTGTCAATTTGTACAGCATCTTATGGTGGCATTTTTCGTCATTTGTGGTAATATAAAAGAACTGGACTGAATTCAAACCATTGTCCAGCCACCTTGATGTTAAATTCTTCAGTCCAGGCATGAGGACTGAAGGGATTAGCATCCATATCTAAAGGAAAAAAAAGTCTTTCCCACTTTTGAATAATCCCAAAGAGGAAATACCACACAAATTTGATTACAACCCATCTTCCTACCACAAGTTAAATGCAGAATACATTCAGAGCGCTGTGAGAATGTAAAAGCTGACCTGGTTAAAACCTTCAGACTGAAAACCATCAGGCTGGAGGAAAAAAACAGTTTGGGAAATATTTTGTTCAATTTTAATGTGTGAGTTTGCAAAGTGCTTGCTTGATATATACATTTAGAACTCTGAGCACTTAATTATTGTTTTTCATAATAAAGTTAGTTGAACATAGAGGCTTAAATATGTTGTAATTATCCTATTAACTAATTAAATGAAAAAATAGCTGTTTGTGATAAGTAAAAAAACTCAATTACTTGAAAAATTTCATCTTTATGTTTTTTCACCTACGCAATGCATGCTGGGTTGATGACTTAGTTAGATCTGTTCTGTACTGGAATCTACTGAGTAAATACAGGAAGGCTAACTATGCTACACCGTGTCGTTGTTGAATGTAATTTAAAAAAAAATGAAACAGTGAGGTGAGTGTCGCTTCTCACGTGAAAAAAAGAAGAAGAGCGAAGTGGGGAAGAGCTAAAATAACTTCCGAAGGACCTATTTGTCCCCTCAACATTTCTCTCCAGAAGGCAGTCATTTGTACGAGCAAAATAGATGAAGACGCTAAAGCGCATTACTGTCGCAAGCTAACAACAAATGACGTGACGACAAAGTATACTTTGAATACAAAGTGCCTAAACCCTGCTAACTATCAAAAGGCTGATAGATGCAAAAAAAGATGCAAAAGGCGCTAGGAGAAACATCAGATACAGGAAACAGGAAGCGTTGGAAGTTCCTTTAAATGATAACAAAGACATTGCTACTGCCACCAGTACCAAATGTGAAATCATGGACCTAACACCGGACCCTAAACAGTTGTTACCAGTGCAGTCAAATCTAGGGTACGTCATTTAACAAGAATGCATTGCAACGTAAAACATGGTGACGTCTGTGTGACGATATTTTATTTACATTTATAAAATACCAAACAGCCTACAGTATTTTTACTGTATAAATAAAGTGTAGCATTATTTTATGGGTATATAGAAATGAGTAGCAGTGGGGGTGGTGCCTCACCTTGAGAAAGGCAGAAGTCTGTGTGAGCGTCTGTCAGCTGCTTCAGATGTTCTTTGACAGATATCTGTTAGACAGAAAGCAGGAGCCATTCTAAGAAAAATAAAATAAACATTTTTATTCATTGCCTGACCCTCTGATGTTCATTTAGATGCATTTTATGATACATAAATATGATACATATATCTACTAATTTATTGAGAGTTTGCCAACTTCAGCAAAATCGCAACTATTCCTTTAGTTTCTTTGGTTGCAATGTGTACAAAAGTTATGGAGTAGATCATTATTACATTTTGCAGATGTATGTTTTTCCTTCCACTTTGATGTTATTCTTAATCACTAACTAACAAGCTACGTCCACTTGTTTTAGTTGCATTGATTGGTTTGTGTAAAAAGAAAAAAAAAAGTAATTTCAGCCAAATTTATCACCAAGAAAATCTAAATTATATACATTGAAATCGACACTTGTAAATAATTAGAAGCATTAATAAAGACAAAGTGGTGTACACAAGAACACATTGGTGGCCTGAGTGAAGAAAACAAAGATGAGCATGGACAGGATAACTGAATTTGAAGTGGAGGAACTGAAGGTGATGCAGTCTGAATGAGGCATGTCTACATGCTTCAATTTCAAATGTAAAAAGTATCAAAACAACAGTAGTTAAACAACAGAAATGGTCCCACTCTCCTGTCAACTCACTTCCTCCTTAACTCAAGCTATTATAAATACCACCAGGATCTATGAACCCTTTGGGTTAGGTTCATTCCTGCCAAAAACGACTTTTTAAATTAGATTTAAAAGGACATGAGTGACAACAAGATCACTATTAGATGAATAGAAATCAAAATTTCTAAAATGTTCCAGTATTTCTGCTTGCAGCTAGCTAACATCTTTTAGCTAGCCACAAGCTAAAGTCCTTTAGCTAGCTAGGTAGTCCTTGTGGATGATCTGGTAGCTCCCCAATATTGTGTGACTTGACAAAAGCGCAAGTTTAGCCCAATTGCTAAAAGTCTGTGTTGGATCAAAACCTAATGAGGTTGAGGTTGGACAGCCACACACCAATCAAAATGCTTTGCTAACCCTTTTCCATTAGCAGAAAGATTCACTGTCAGAGTGTAAAGGGACATAGGCATTTCAATAGATTTGAACATCATCATGAAGTTAATTTATTTCAGTAATATATAGATTCATTACAGTGAGAGGGATATTTGTTAATGTGGATTGTTTCCTTGTCAAAACTGCTATTGGTTTTCTATCAATGTTATTTTTAGTAGAATTAAAAAGACCAATGTCAAAAAATGGTTATTGAATTGAATTTTCTATAGTCTGTATTTCAATTTGTGGTTTTATGACTTCCATAAATAATATCTACTAGCAGAAGGAACACATTTGTGGAGGGGTGAATAGTCCTGGAGCCACTAAACAGGCATACTGGTGACACTATTTTTAGTGAAGTAGTGTCTGTGAAGATTAAATGCATGGCAAAATATCATTCCTTAATAGAAAATCATGGAAATTCAGCTGATTCTTGCTGTGTTGTCAACACCTGCCAGTAAGCTACATCTTTAAAATCCCCAGGGAAGCACCATCGTATGTGTGTGAGCTTGGGTGTTGAAGTCCTGAGATGGGTTAAAGTCCATCTTTGTGGACAGATTGGCTCATTAAACATCCAACCTGTCATCTGCTACCCAAATGACAAAGCAGCTGATGACACAGCATGGGAAAGAGGAAGTGAGAGGAGGAGAGCCACGATATGAGATGAAGAAGATGCGACAGTGATGGCCTGTCCCAGTTTTTCTGCTTCTATGCAGCCAGGGACTGAAATTACCTTTGAGTCCACCTCATCCAGTCCATTGCTGCCCGAGTTGCTTTTTCCCGTATCCACGGTAACCTGATTAGAATTGTACAAGAGATGTTGTGGGATTGTTTGAGGCAGAATCTGCTGCTATTACCGAGAGTGCACTTTGTGCCTATGTTGACCATCACCTGCGACCCTTTAGGCATAAAAGAACACTGTGAACTCACTTGAAAGAGCTGAATCTCGAGCTATTCCCCTCCTCCCAACAGGAACATAAACATATATTAGATGTACAACATGAAGTTTAGGCGTAATCCCATCTAAACAAGTCATTAATACCTAGGTTGAACACTAAACGTTTAAACTCTAAATGCCAACATTCAAAGGACAATGAAAAACGAACAACAGAAGCCAAAGTTATTACGACAGTCCTCTAGCTTTTGGTATCAGACCAGTAAAACAGTCAAACACTCCACATTGGTTCGGCACGTTTTGTTGTTCACCCCTTCTTTCAGAACTGCATTCCTCAAAATGTACAGTTCCACGATTGCCGGTGATGGCAGAACAAACTACTGCATCACTGGCCGACAGGTTGCCGTTAGGCTGGATCAGCAATCGGTACTCTGGATTTCAGCTCGGGTCAATGCTCTTGAAAAGTTCTTGAACGTTTAAACGAATGTTTGAACCTCACTTATACCATACGCAAACATTTGACACAACCGAAGAGCTGAGCCCTGATTCTAACGTGATCAGGTCCAGCTTCTTTGATGGACATTTTATTACGAGTTTTATTCTGTGTCTCTCCTCAAACACAACGGTGGAAGCTTCCAGGAGAGGGACAGTCACTGATCCAAGTCAGAGTCTAAGCTAGGCAAATCAAACAACAGTGTTATGTCATTTGTTGGGCCCCCTTCCATAGGGGCCATAGGGCCAATGCTATCAGAAATTAGCCAAAACTTAAACGTGGGTGAAGGGTCATGGTCACTGCAAATATTTGTACAACTAAAATGCTTTCATTAAAAAAGGTATAGAAATTAAATATAAGCAAACAAATTTACTGTTTTTTTTTTTTTTGCATAAAATAATTTTTTTTCAGACCTGGCTGATATTACAAGATGTTATAATACACAGTAGTGAACTGTGTGTCATGGCGGAAGCTGAGCAAAGAAACACCTTGGCTTATTGTTGCAAAAGAAAGCCAGATGTTTGTGTCGGTGCCAAAGCATCTGCTCCGGTCCTAACTTCAGAAAGACTAGCCTTCTGGTCCTGTCACCGCTGTTGCATCCAGGCGTCCATTTCATCCAGCTGATTGGCTCTATCCGTCACACCCTGTTATGATCACCGGTTGACTTCCAGTACACAAAGGGTGGTGTTTATTGTTGCTGACACAAACCGAGGCTGAACTGCCTCTGATCACCGGCACCTCGTCATTATGAAAGTATTCTACCATGAAGGTTGAGCTAGCTCAGTTTAATCATAGTAATCTTAGTAATAGCCAAAACGTCTAAAATATTTAGAAGAGCACTCAGATCATAAATGCCTGTTGTGATAAAAGACTTGGTGTAGTCTCAAGAGTGCAGTCTATCATTTAAATGCTAGGTCAGCCAGCTACTGCTACTACAACCTGCTGATATATTGTTTTAAAAAAAAAAAATTTTTGTCACACATTAAATGCAGTCATCATTTCAACATTTTATTTTGCTTTTCATACTGAATATATAACAGAATAGTGTGTTAAAAAATGAAAATTTGCTCAAGTTTTAGCCATTAAAGTAGATTTTTTGGGTAATTCTTGGTTAGATTCTAACATTATCTAATTTATTTTGGTCACAAATCTTTCCCAAAACCTTTCAGAAGCGTTTACCAGAAGATACACAAAAAAACTAATCAGAACAAACTTCACACTTCCACATGCTGATACCTTTAGTTCTAGAATTTATTCATTGTGTGCAAACTTTAGCAGCAAACAACAAAGCTGGCTGTATAAAGAATGCATTTTGAATAGTAAATAAATCTTTTGATTGGAAAAAATGTGTTTGTATCCAGCCTTAGTTAGCTTAGTGATAGCATTAAGGCTAAATTCAAGCTTGCTAACAAGGCATAGCTCGTTAGCTGCCTATTTTTAATTAATATGAATTAATACACAAAGCAGTAATGCTCGACAGAAACCGTCTTAGTACTACCGCAGAAGCTAGCGCCCATGATTTTCCTTATCTCCGCTCTTGGGGGTACAGCCAATCAGCATCAAGCAAAACGAATGACATTCCTTGATTGGCTGTTTTGCAAACACCAACCAATAGCGTGTGAATTAGCAATGCGCTTAGCTATTCCAGTTTCTCAAGCTGCATTTTGTTTTAAATATTTCAGATATAGATTATGAAATAAATCTGTGAACAGGCCGGCTTTCCACCAATAATTTGAAATTCCACGTCACAGAAACGTCCGGGAACAGCTGAGTCCACAAGTACTGAACCGCAAGTGTGTGTGTGTGTGACCTCTGTACCTAATGAACCACGACCCCACCGAAGTTGGGATTGTCATTTGTTTCACCAAATATATCACAGGAAAATTTAACATGGTTTGGGACTGAGGTCTTGGCTAAATTTAGTCAAAGCAATGTCAGCCTTGGTTGGCTAATAGAGTGCAAACATTGCTCTAATGTCCTTAAAAGCTTTGCCTACATGTGTTTTCAGTGTTTCAGCTTTTCAACCACCGTAACATTTTAATGGAAGGCACTCAGGCTAATGTCCTAATAAGGTAAAAGCTTTGACCTCTCAATCCATGAACATAAAAATTAAAATTAAAAGTTAAGAGACCTTTACAAAATGTCTTCACACAGCTGAATTTAGTCATCCACTGGTCATGATTGTAAATGAAAGCATTTTAGTAGGTAAAACTGTAGGCAAATAACTAAAAATGGCATGGCTAGGGAACCGGGAGCCAACCAGATTGGAGGGTTAATACCCTGGTTTAGGTTGGAGACAGATTGCCAATTCTTCATGGTAAATACAAATGATTTCCACTGATGTCCTCCCTGACATCATTAAATTCACAACAGGAAGCCCCTGGCATATCAGTAATGGTTGTTTTAGCTAAAAAGAAAAAAAAAAAACCCGGTAAGCAAGGCGGCAAAACTTTAGTTACATTAGCCAACAACAACAAAAAAAAATACAGGTGCAGCCCTATTACAAAAAGTCTTTTTTATATAGATTCATTACACACACAGTGATACATTTTTAGTGTTTATTGCTGTTTTCATCAACTGTTACCATAATCTTAAAAACTGAGAGCCCACACCAACTGGGTGAAATGAAGTTACAAAACAGAGTTTATTGGAAAATGTTTTTCTTGTGCACGTGTGTGTGAGAATGTTTAAGGGTACATACTTGAAGCAGTCTCCAGCGAGTGTTGAGGTCTTCAATGCGTTCCAGGTTGCTAGGAGACAACTGGATGTCGGATGGATCGAAGGTGGATGCCAAATGGTTCATGTGTGTCACATCGTCCTTAATCAGAGCTATTTCTTCCTGGAACTCCTGAACCAAAGAGAAACACACACATATACGTAAACATTTGTAACCGCTCAGATAAAAATTTCAATGCAAATAATTACTCTTACGAAGACAGAGAGACTTGTTGCTCTGTTGGAGTTACCTTGACTCTACTGATGTGCTCAGGTAAGGAGTCAATCAGCAGTTCCCCTACAGGTTCCCAGCCCTGCTTCACCATCTCCGCCTGCTTCAGCTGTTTGTCCAGCAGGTCTTCTGCTTCCTGAAGCTCCATCAGTCTGTCCAGGGCCAACTCCAACCTCCTCTGCCAGTCGGCCGAGTCGACGTTGAGCAGGTCCCACCGGCTCACCACATCGTCTGCCTCTTTGCGCAACACTCGGCCCACGTTCTGAGCACGCTCCTCTGGGCTGATGTCTGACATTTGTGATAAGCCAAGTCTGGCAAAATGAGTAACTAATAGCAACAGTCTCATTTATTAAGCTATATTTGCTCAATTGTGCCTCTGTGACGGTATGTTTCTAAAAACTTTCACCTATTCTTCACATAATAGCTCAAGTTCTGTTTGGTTGGATAAAAAGCTCCTCTGAGCGCCAATTTAAAAGCTTTGCCACAGATTCTCAATTGAATTTAGGTCAAAAATTTGACTAGATCATAGAAATATTAGCGCCTTGGGAAGGTATTTACCCCCTTGAGTCTGTCCCTCAAGTTGTTGAATTTTGGCCATTATACTTGGCCCCACTCTGAGAGCCACGTGAGGGCGATAGAGCTAACGCCTGAAGCAATGAGCAGACGCTGGAATTCCCCTCTTCCTCTCAGCCCTCTCTGAACGTGCTCAAGTTGGCAGCCTGTCAGATTTATTAGACCACACCTTTGGCTTGGCTTGTTTTGTAGCCCAAGCTGGTGCCATGGTGCAAACAGCGCGGCCAGTAAAGCATCTGTGACTGCGTTTCCGTGTCGACCTCCACAAGCAGTCGTTACTAGGCTGTCACTAGGATGCATATTTTTATTTTATGAGCAAAGAGAGATGGAACGCTAATCCTCGCTTCCCTTTATGTCAGATTTCAGAACTGAAGGAGCTCAAAAACTTTGAGAACAGAATTCACCATTCCCTCATTTACAGAAAATCCTCCAAATCCAAATTCATTCTACAGGTGGGGTAGTATACAGGGTGTGTGAAACTGAACCTAAAACGTGCGAAATCACTGTTTAATTCATGATTAAACAATGTAATAAATAACATTTTCATGAAGATTTCCTATGTTGCTTGGTTACTCAACGTATAGTGAATTGACCTTTGAGAAAAGGGCTAGACTATTTTCAGTCAAAACTTTTGTTAAAGTCAACATGTAGCATGTTCATCTTAAACTGTAAATGAATAAAATTACCAAATAAATAAATAAATGTCTTATATAAAAAAATATTTGAACCAGTGCTACAAATCAATGGATGAAAGCATATTCATGTCTTAACATGGCCTAATCAAAGTCCATATCTACGTAACGCCAACTGAGAATGTGTGGTAACACTTGAGAGATCACCATGCATGTGCATATGAACAACAATTTCTGTCTGTAGATATGGAAGCCTGGTGTAGACATACCTGGAATGATTAGTGGCTGTAATTGCAGTTAAGTGAGGCTGTATTGTATTGACCCACATTGCAATTTACTAGTGTTTGATGGGAACACAGAAAACCCCACTAAATAACACTGAAGTTTGTGGTTATAACTTGACACAATGTAGAAAGTTAAGGGCTAAGAATACTTTCTCAAGGATCTGTAACTGATGAATGGTTCTTTGACGTAACAATCTCAAAACAAAAAACATTATAAAGCAGAAATAAATGCGTTATTTATGTCAGCGAATCTGTTTTAGACATAAATGAAGTTTGAGTGCGTGTGTGTGTGTGTGTGTGTGTGTTTTACCTCTCAGTTCAGGTGATGGTGACTCTCTAGGCAGTTCGGACAGGAAGAATCCTGCATCATCAAGAGCCTTGGTCACCACCGGATCCTTGGCTCTGAGCTCCATTTTGAACCCCTGGGACACACACGCACACATGTTCAAGTCTCTTATCTACTTACACCAGAGGTAGCTTTCATTCCACTTATCTCTGATCTCAGAACAAACGATGCTTGGAACAGAGTGTCAGCTACACTGTAGGTTTTCTTCGATTTCATTGGCTGTTTTTACCATTTACCATGACAGGATATTATATTTACTCTTTACTTATTTTCTTTTTTGTGTTGTTTGGTGGCAAACCCTGCATATAGATACTAAATTATGATGCTAGTGTGAGTTTCAGGAGGTCATGGATTCTTCCAGTCTGATTCTTCTCATTTTAGGCTTTTTTTATTGTCTCTAAACACAGCAATTTTCTGTTTTAATCCATATAAAGTCAAATTAAAACAATTTTACACCAGAAAAAAACATCACATATTTCCTTATTAATCGTAGACATAAACTTGTCATGTTTCCCCCTTACTCTGTGGGTATCCAGCTGGGTCTGCACGGCGGGAACGTCGCCCCCTACAGGCTTCTCCTGCTCTAGCTGCTGACTCTTGAGCCTTAGCCAGTTCAGCAGCTCCTGCAGTGACATGTGGAGCCTCTTCCAGGGAGCCATGTCGGAGTCCAGCTGTGACCTACCAAACAAGCACAAGCTTTTCCCTCCCACCTTTTTTTGTTTGTTTTTTTAAAATCATCTGGATCCAAATTGAAGCATTTCTCCCTCTTTGGACCGTCTGTAGTCCAGGTGTGTCTCACCTCATGCTGAGAGTCTTGCTGCGCAGGTCGTTCCAGCGCTGCCTCATGTTGTCCAGACGTCTCTGGAGCACAACCCGGTCCTCAGGGTCCCTCAGAGAGGTCAGGATCCTCTGGCCATTCTCATCCAGGGAGTGATACAGCTCTTCATGGCTGTCCACCTCTGCCTGGAGCTCCTAGTTTAACACAAAGAGACAGGATTTGTACTAAAAATGTTATATATATGTATATCAAATATGACTTGAGAGAAATTTAGCTTTGTAATTTTAATGCCTTGAAATTGGACCTATCTCTTTAAGAAACTCCTGTTCTTTCTGAGACTCCGCCTCCAGGAAGTCCTCACAACACAGCTCCTCTATTAACTCTTTAACAACATTTTTACCAGCGTTGCACTGAGAAGTAGCTCCTATAATGAGCTCAGCAGTTCCACCAGGTGTTTGCTAATTGCTACTGGCTAGTCTGAAGGAGCTGAACGGAGGAGGGCTGCACTTTGGTGTACCCAGGTATTTTGCACAGCTGAATGGTTGCCATGGAGATGAATGCATTTCTCAAGCTTGCAAGAAAGAATCAAAGTAATTAAAATGTCTCAGGGAACTGAGTATTCAGCTCCTTCAGACTAGCCAGAAGCAATTAGCAAACACCTGGTGGAACTGCTGAGCTCATTATAGGAGCTACTTCTCAGTGCAACGCTGGTAAAAATGTTGTTAAAGGGTTAATAGAGGAGCCACATTGTGATGACTTCCTGAAGGAGGAGTCTCAGAAAGAACAGGGGCTTCTTAAGGACACAAATGCCCAATTTCTTCCAAAGACAAATTTCTTTCACTGAAGCTGACATAATTATTTGACGGTGCTGTAAAATGATACTCTGTGGCTGGAGAGCACAAAACACTGCGTCTTTAATCAAAGATTAGGTCAGAATGAATATGACAAGAGAAGAGTTTCACATGAATCCAACGGGTTCAACAATCATCGTTGAAACAAAGAAGCTCTTTATCCATCTGAACTTTAACGACAAAACTCATAACATGATATTTTTCCGCTTTACAAAAGAACGAAGCTTGAATTTTATGTTCCAACCTGAACTTGGTAGACCTTCCTACGCAGCATCCTCCAAAGAAGAAACTAGACGCTAAGTCGCAGAGGAAGCGCCATGTTTTTCCTCTGTTCTGTTCGAACGAGGTCCCCACGCGGCCGCACAGAAATGCCCTCTGTTTAAAACGCGAGGCAGATACTGGAGACGAGAGGACGGGGAGGGCGAGGAGACAAAGTTGGGCCGGGTACGTTGGTGGAAACACAAGAGGGGGCGAGGAAGAGATAGGAGGAAGAAAGAGGCAAAAAGGACATGAAAGCAAGAGGAAAACGATGAGCGAGCTCGTTTTCCAATTAAACCTTATCTGCGTGTGGCGTTGTCGCCCCGGAGAGAGTGTGCGCACTCCTCTGGATGCTACAGCTGCCATAATAATTGGACACAGAAGACTATCTCGGCGCTGCACACAGCACTGCCTGTTGGACTGACACAACTCATAACGCATGTGTGTGCGTGTGTGTGTGAGAAGAGGGAATAAAAGCTGAAATTTGTTTCCATTTCCGTTTCCAACATGCGAGTGTGTCCGAGCTTGGACAAAAAGAGCGTGTGGGAGCAGGATGAGGGTCAGAGTGTGTCCTCGCCACAGACAGAGGCCACCATTCAACACCCACAATGCAGTGGGGGGCATTTTTCCATATGTCCGCCAGACCGGGAGAGGCCAATGAGATCTCTTCATGCTGCCGTATCAACATTGTTGTCATTCCAAGGAGAGGAGGGAATTGTGCAAGTGTTTTTTTTTTTTTTTTTTATATATTTTATTTTTTTATATTTTTGCTCGACTTGTTAATCAAACACTGGGCTAAGCTGGGAGGACGTTATGTCCTGGGATGGCGTTTGATGTCAGCTTTACAAAAACTGAAGTGAGCTCGATTAAAAACACTGTAGATCTAAAAAGGCGGGAGTGAGAAGGAAAGTTGAAAGTCTCGCTACAGAATGTTGATCAGATCTTGGTTTGGTGATTCTCCACAACTTTCACCTTCAAATGGCCTCATACGACCTACAGACGACTTTCTCCCCGAGGTCTGAACGACGCAATTCTGATCTTTTTACCCCCGTAAAAGAAAAAGGAAAAAAAAATCTTTTGCATGTGCGGTACTAATTCGGGTATGCATCCGATTGTTTTCTGCAGTCTGAACAGCGATGTCGCAATAATATTGTTTATCGCAACGATCGCTGGGACAGCTTATCGTCAAGCAAATTTATTGTGAAATTTATGCGAAAATTGTCAAAAAAGTTTTGTTTGAATAGCTGCATTTGTATTGACCGTGAAACTGTGCAAATTGAAATGGCAAAAATAAACTTGCTGAACTGAAAAAGCACAGAAGAGGTGGTTTTTTTGGCTGGAACGAAATGGATGATTTTTGCAAAACTGCAACGGAGACACCTTTTTTTCCCTTTTTTTTTGTTTTGCATCACACAAGTGATGTGGTAAACACCGAAAACAACGTTTGTCTGAAAAGATGGACATACTTTTCAGGAGGCCAACTCTGCTTGTATTAAAAATGTCGGCCCAAACAATATACTTAATATTTCAACATTCCTGAGAAACAGAATTAGGGTTTTCATCTGCCGTGAGCCATAATTGTTAAAACAGGCAGACATAAACATTAAAAATCTATCACTCTGTATGAATATGAGCTCAATGCCTCTCTGAATGTAGAAAAAAAAATTGAAATGAAATGAGAAAAGATGTAGAAGAAAGTCTCTCTGCTAAACCCGCTCTGCCCTTATGCCATGCTGTCCTTGTGAAAACAATTTACTCTCTGCCCACACAGCTCCAAAGCTGAGTGCTCCTCCATTATTCATGCAGGGCCAGTTTTTATATATAAACACAGGAAATCTGTTGCATTAATATCCCGACTCGGCGAGCGAGAAAGCATAAGGGAATCAGTCATTGTCTAATGACGGCTGACAGGTGGAGTCAGAAACATGGATAATCCTGTTCCACTGGTACCTGGTGAGGGAAAGGAGGACGAATCAAACAAGAACTGTGATGGCAGGAGAGTTGAAACTAATTTAGTTTTTTTTTTCTGAGCTCCCTGTTAAGATTCAACACTTTCTGTCTACGGTAAATAACCAGGTCATGCAGTTACACCTCAAACGAGCCGGATTACACGCCTTAATGAAGAGGATGTGTGTGTTAAACCGTGTCCTACCTTCCACTGGGCCAGCAGCCTCTTGGCCGCCTCAGGCTGATCTTGCAGCCTCTCCTTGTTGGTGGCATCTATTAAAACATTGCAGGTGGTCTCCGCCTCCGTCAGCCAGCTCAGGAACTTCTCCAGGTCCAGGTAGAACTGGTGGAGCAGCTTCAGGCCGGCTTCCACAGCCGCCTCCCGGTCTGAAACTCTGAAGACGTGCGAGAGAGATGAGGGAAACCGAGGACTTGCCTCCAACTCAGGCTTTATTATCAAGATGAACTGAAATGAACCCTGGTCACATAGCACTTTCACCAATTATTTTAGATTTTCATGAATTAATAGATGCACAGTAATATTCTGAATAACAATTTTTTTTTTTCATTCGAGGTGTTGAAATCGTCTCATTGACGTAAACGAGTGACAAAAATTGCGTCATTTGGTATTTCTCAACACCAGGGCCCGATCGAACTATCCCAACAGAACTGTGTGCGAAATGTTACGTGATTGGTCAAAAGCTTGTTACCGTGTTTTATGCAGAAATGCCTTTTCCGCCTCGGATGAAGAGTGGGAGAGTCCTAAGCAACTAAAAGCCTTCAGTTCCTCTTAAAGCTCCCTAAAACAAAAGTTTTCCTGCAGAAATCCAGGCAGTTTCTCTAGTTCATTTTTACAAACACGTTCCTTATTCAGACAACACAAAGAAACCAACCGACTGGACAAAGACTGGAGAAGAAAAGTCATCTCTTTTCCCTGCTAGCAAAGAAACTGGGCATTGCGTAGCATTAGAGGTTCATAACTAAAAGTAAGACTGGTACTCATTCTGAATGTTTGCTCTTCCAGTGATCTACTGTCATTTCTGCCACACGTGTGTGTTAAGACACCAAGACACTCAGAAGACGGGACCTTCCATGTAACAAGCCGTCTGCCAATTGAGTCTTCTCATAACCAAATAAAGTGCAGCATTTTCCAGACTATAAGTCACTCTTTTGTTCACAGTTTGATTGGCCTGCGTCTTATAGTCAGGAGTAACTTAAATGTGTTTTTTTTTGTTCCCGTTTTAGGCCATATTTTTTGACTAATGCGACTTGTATTCCCGAACGAAGAAAGAGTGTGCGGTTACCGTTTGCTGATGTGCGCCCATGTCGCCAGCATGTTGTCATTGACCTGGGTGACCTTGTGCGTGTCGTCGTTGGCGTACAGCGTCAGCAGCTTGTTGGCCAGCGCGTTGGTTTCGGCCACCTGTCCCTGCCACTGCTTCAGGTCCTTCATGAAGACCTGCAGGGGAACGGAAACAAAAGGGCTCGTTCTCGTCGTTGTCAATGCCAACAGATCTGGGAGTGCCAATCGTCTGACATTCATGCAGCCGTGCAGACGGATCTCCAGTGCCCACCCTCAGATCTGCATGTTGCTTCTTCAGCGCATCCGCTGTGTACGTGATCTCCTGCCATGATTCCAGCCTCCCACTGGCCTGTTTGATGAGGTAGTCCACCTCCCGCTTTGCGTCCAGCCAGTTTGTGGAGTCCTGCAGCATGTTGAGGATTTGCTTGAGCCTGTCAGAGAGTTTGGTCTGAGAGTCTTCCCAGTGGGTCTGAAGCTTGTCGACTGTGGAGGAGGAAAAAACAAAATTGCGTGTTTTCCAGGTACATAGGTACATACATTTCATAGCACAGTCAAGTAGCTATATTGTCTCCAGTTGTTATAAAAATACCATATACATCGAATATGACTTAAAAGATGTTTGACTTCATAATTTAATGCCTTAAAAATTGATCACTGCTCCTCTTTTGAACCTTTAACAACGTTTTTACCGGCAAATTCCTCAGAAGTACCTCATATAATGAGATGTTTGCTAATTACTACTGGCTAGTCTGAAGGAGCTGAGTGGGGCAGGGCTGCTCTGTGAGACATGGAAGCTGCAGTTCTGAGAATGAGCTTAGTCCTCGAAGGCAACGCCCAGTTTCACCAAACGTTTTGCACAGCTGAATGGTTGCCATGGGAGATTAAACACTTTAATTCTTAAAAAATTGACGTATTTCGCTGAAAAGTTTTGGCACTAGGATAGGGTGCCTTTCAAGGTGACCATATAGTTTATTTCACAAAACTGCAAAGGAGACAGTTTTTCGCAACTGGATGTTGCCACTGGCACAAGTCATGAAAAAGATGACAACAGGACAGCGGCATGTTTCTTTAATAACTTCATGTGTGATTTTAATCGCTTTTCTTATTTATTGGAAAAACCACAATTCGAAATTGTGTTTTTTTTAAATGATCAGAGTATATGTAACACACGTTTTGTGTACACAGTGAACCCTCGCTATATCGCGGTTCACCTTTCACGGTCTCGCTGCTTCACGGATTTGCATCGTGCATTGTGTTCTGCATTCTGATTGGCTTAACAGTCTCTCCGCTTCTTCTCTACCTGTGTGTCAATAACTTTGCGGTTTGATATGTACACGTATGTAAAACAGCTTGCCAATTTCAAGAATCTTTTTGCCCAGAAGAAAAAAGAGCGACAACAACTACCAATAACTATATTCTTCTCTCGAAAAAACACACCTGCACCGCTGGCTTTAGAAGAAAAAAACGCTACAGAGCGAAGTCAGGATGCAGCGGCTCAGTCAGAAGAGCAGTGAAATACACCTGAGTCACTATTTGTCCTACTGTACTTTATATTTTTTTTATAATCATTTTTCATTTTCTCCCGTTCTAATCCAATGACTCGGGTCGCGGTGGGGCGGTGCTGATCTCCGCAATTTGAAGCCTTCAGTTCGTATTGATGATTACAATTATTATTTTACAGTACAGTAGTTATTTGTAAAAAAACAAAAACAAAAAAAAACTTTGTTACAGTACTTTTATTTGTTAAACAAATACTTGGACCTGTAAAAAGGTTTTGTTCTTTGGTTTTGATGTATTATGGAGTATTTCATTGTATAATAATTGTAAAAACAATAAAGGGAACTACTTCACGGGTTCTTTTTGGAACGTAACCCCCGTGAAAAATGAGGGTTCACTGCATTTGTAATGGAAACGCAGCTTTGTGAGGATGCGTGTGGCTTACTGCGTTCTGTGATGGCGTTGCGCGTGTCCTGGTTGCTGGTCTTGTTCTTCAGGTTCTGAGCTGCCGTTACTTGTTTCTCCAGGAGGGGGCGCCGCTTGTCGAGCTCCTGTAGAGATCCCTGAACGCAAGCAATGCACACTCAACTTCCCATCCATGCAATGTTGTTATTCTTCAAAGCCCAAGTCGTGCACACATGTCGATGCTACATCACTTAGCTTGATCACAGTTTATGTTTGAGCTGCGCTAAGATCGTCACCTTGAGCTGGTTTATGTTTTCATTGATGTCGTCCAGGTCAGCGACCACCACCTGCTTGTTTTGCACCACGTTATCCAGCATCTTCAGCCAATCGGTGAGCTCAGCATAGGATTTGTTGAACTGCTGGAGCACAGCAGATTCAGGCTGGGAACTTCCTGTCAGGCCTTCGTCTGGGAAGCACACGATATTAGAAAGAGTTCTAGAAAATGGCAAATCCCAGAAACTTTCCAAACATTTTCAAGATAATCCTCCAAATCGTTTCCAGCGTTACAGTTTGGAGATAAAAACAAGACAAATGAACAAATAAAAAAAGACAGTTTCAATAAATAATATCATACAACATTATTTACCCCTGTTATTAATTATGACTTGTGATAGTTTTCTACATAGTAGGGACAAACTAAACTATAAAAATGTTTTATGTTTTGAAAATTCTCTCTCACACATCCTATACATCCAATTAGTCTGAGAACAAAACACAAATTAAAGAAAAAAAGTAAAAAAATCCCCCAATTCAAATAACTCAGCGTTTTGTACAGCTGAGTGGTTGCCATGGGAGATTAAAGGATTTCTCAAACATGTATTAAAAAATCTAGGCAACACTCCAGGTCTGTTTTTGATTAGGAAATAACATTATAACAAAACTCAAAAAAGTTGATTTTTACATGATACTGCCTCTTTAAGTACAGATATGTGAAAATGTATTAAAGTACCACAATAAATTACTTGTGCTTCACTACAACCCACCACTAAATAAAGACAAAAACAGTTCTGCCTTCATATTTAGTTGCCTCATTAGCATCTTTTCTTGCTTCAGATGTTTTTCTGGTGATGATTGTGTATGAAGTGTTACGATGTTTCTGCAAAAGAAAACTTACGGGTTTTTTCGGAGACGAGAGAAAAAGCCATCCTTTCTTTGTGCTGCTGCAGTAGCTCCAGGATCACCGTCCAGTCCTCCCTTAGCTTCACGTGTTTCCCCTGCCGTCATCAACACATGAAAAACACACACACACACAACTCGCGTCTCGGCTAACAAAGGGTTCAAGGTCAGCTTGTACAAATGCAATCAAAAGAGTTTTAGTTAGTTCAGCAGGAGAGCGTGTCTTTGATCTGAGACCTATATTAATGAAGACGGTGATCTAAAATGTGATGAAATCTTTGAAGAAAACCTGGTGGTGAGATGAAAGACGTGAACGTGATGTTGGAACAAAAGACTTTTCTTCACATCGTCTTTACAGAGATGAAGCGCGTTGTGAGAACGTCAGTGTGTAGTTGAAGTACAGCTGTCGCTCACCTTCTCCAGCCGTCCTGGAGGAGTCTCCTTATACATCTGACTGGCTCGCTCCAAAACAAACTCCACTTCTGGCTTCTTCTGCTGAACCTCCTCAATTAGCTGTTAGACACAACTCTTTAGTATTTGTTGTTTAAATAAGAAAAGTAGATATACGGTTAATATGAGTAAGAAAACAAAAGTTGCTGTACTCTGGGTGGTGGTTCCTGGGTGCTCTGCTCCAGCTTGGCTCTTGTGCTCGACGCCCAGCCTGACAGGTCGTCCAGCTCACCTTGGAGCTTCAAAAGCTCCTTCAGCAGACCTTCAATCTCCAGCTGACGCTCAGGCAGAGCCCTAGACACCTAAAGGAAAGAAATAAAGAAAAAGTATACCCCCTTTTAATGAAAGTAGAAGCACAAGCTTGGTAGTGGAAGGGTAATGATCTGGGTTTGTTAAGATTTGACCACAACACCTCTGTCTTCTGTCCCACCAACGTCATTGACGGGTCAATGAACCAATACACAGCAACAACTTTAAAGAGACTGGCTGTGATAGAAAAGAATCAAGCTGCTTCAATGGTCCAGTCAAAGTCTATACCTCAACCTCCTTGAAATGCTGTAATTCTACATACAGAGAGCCATGCTAAGCTCAATACATTCTTGTGTTCTATAATTGGTGGCAGCATGTTGAAGTTGCTCTCAGTTCTGATTTGTTAGCTGCGTTGAGTTTTGTTCATAATTATTTGGTTGAGGTTGAATTATTTCCTCTGGCTTTAGACGCAGGGGAGCTGGAAGGATTTTTTTCTCTCTCTTATGTTCGGTTGTCATGACGCGTAACCATGACATCGCCCCAAATCCCAGAGGACTTGAAAAGGAGGCCAAAGATCAGAGAGAAGGATGAAGTTAAAACCGTCTCTTCCATTGATCAAAATTAGCAAGGCTTACATCCCCTACTCCAACGTCTCTTACTGGTTTATAGAGGAGTGGCAAAAGCAAGTGAGGTGGATTAGCATATGCCTGCAGCAACTGAAGGTGTCATCCGATATGGATTATTGTCTATGCTGCCTGGAAGTTGAGTCGTTAGAATGACGATCATACAGCAAATGATCACACAACATTTAGTATTTTGAATTGAACTGATGGTAAATTCATGCCACCTTCAATGGTTTGTAATTCCACATCCCCACAGCTCAGTAATATCAGTAGTGATAGTTGCTTACCTGAGCCCAGCGAGTGTTGATTCCCCTGATGTCTTTGTGCTTGTCAGCAGGAAGAAGGGTTAACATCTTCTGCTTGGCGTTCAGATTCTCCACTGCCGACTTCTTCGCGGGAAGCTCCTCCACACGTGTCTTAGACAGATAACATGAAAATATTCATTTCATGTGACTTTAGCTCCTAATGGGCAGAAACTTAGCCTCTGCCAGGCAATAGAGATTCATGCCTCATTCTACTGAACAGTGTGGTGTGTGTCAGTGCACTATAAAAGAGGGTTTCCACTGCCAGTTGGACTTTGAAAAGCGGAAAGCGGGGAATTGAGATGGGGTTTTGGGGGTTGTCCCATCAGACCGTCAGTTCCCAAAACCACCGACACAAAAAATCTTCTTAAAAGCGCATGCAGGGTCAGTGCAACCCGGACAGGGTAAAAACTTGTGAAGTATAAATGATTCCATCTCTTAAAAAGGGCTAAAGCTTTTTTGACCATAATAACCTCCAAACAAGGGAGCAACTAATCATTCTTTATATCATCCCCATATTTTTTTTCCCACTGTACCTGGACTTTGCTCAAAGTGTCTCTGATGTGCTGTGGTTCTGGGGGGTGCAGAGGGATGGCCAGCACACCCTCCGCTTTATCCAGCCAGCCCAGCATCGAGCCCATGTCCTCCTCAAACTCTGCGGCAGCTGTTCGCGCCTCGGCAGACCTGCAGATACAAGCTCTCCTCTTAGTAGTGGCACATTGTCGGACATGGTGATTGTCAAATCACAGCTGTGAGGTTGGATGGGGGCCTGCCCACCTCCTCTTACGCTCCCTGAGCTCCTGGCAGATGTTGGCCCAGCGAGTGTTGAGTAGTTTAAGCTGCGATCGGAGGCGTAAGGCATCATCTGGTGTGCTCATCTGGCTGATGTCTTCTCCTGCAGAGTTCACTCTGCCCAACACCACCTCCTGGTGAGGTATGTCGTCCACCAGGTCCTGTACAGACATACACACACACACACCTGCCTCACCATTTGCACACGGACAGGTCTTCAGGGGTAATATTGTCTTCATAGGTTTCATCCGGACAGAAAGGGTTCTCAATATTAAAATACATTGTTGTCCTGTAGAGGTACATCTTAATATGTTCATGTTTTGATGTAATTGACAAATAGGGAAGAGGAGGATTGGGTGTTACCCTGAGTTGCTGTCTGTGTGCTGCTGGCTCACTCTCAGACAGTTTCAAAGTGCTCTCGGCATTGCTCAGCCATTCCTCCACTTCCTTCTGGTCCGAAACAAACCTCTGCCACTTGGAGTTACAGTCCTTCCAACGCCTTGACAAAGACAGATCAGATATTTCTATACGTGGCAAACAATGAGTACAAAAATCAGTCAGCTAAATGGTTTAAGACCCTGAGACGTAAAAGAAATCCCAAAGCTGTCTTATGATTTTGTAGCTTCTAGGACCAGAACAACCAAAATGTAAAGAAATCTTCTGAATATTTCTCTCGAATTCTTTTACTTCAGTCTGTCTTTGTAGAGCTTGTTTAGTTTGTCCCAGTTGTTGTTGAGTAGGGAAGCAGTCTCCTGAACCCTGTGACCTTCCAAAGGTCGAGAACGCATCACCATCTCTTCTCTCCGGGCCAGCGCTCCTTCCACTGGGCCGTGCAGCTTGTCTATGTTCTCCTTTACGTCCTGCATGCGAGGAAGTGCACAAAAGACAATTGTTCAGGATTAGGAAAACTAAAGCGAACGGACAAATAAGGGTATTAAGCATTCAAAGAATATCTGTTTATAGTGAAAACCTGATGTTTTTGGCAGCCTTTGAGGATAACATAAAAAAATCAGTCATGTCTTGTATCACAGTCCAGGTAAATAAAACTATAGTTTAAAAAAAACAAGAATTAAGGCTTCCACATATTAAGACGTGCGTCCATTGTCTGTGCCAATATATATTTTTTTTATATTTCCTACAATTTCAGCCCTGGTCTCAATGGGCAAGGAGAAGAAAATCATTTACTGTTTAGCTTCAGTTAAACCAGACTATACCCCAAATATTCAGTTTTGTAATCTCTTCTGTCACAACAATCTTCAAAATTTTAGTTGATTTTTAAATTCTCAAAAAAAAAAGAGGTAACGTGGCAAAGGTACGTTACCGTGTGGTTTAGCAACACCGTGGCTGTGTAATGAGAGCATCATTGAAATCTTTCTGCATGGCATCTACAAGCACAGAGTTCACAGGAGAGCTACCTCAAGGACTTCACACTCCCACAGCAGGAACTGTTCACACTTTCACTCTCCTCCCAGAAGCACCAAAGTGAGAAATGGAGAATTTCTAGAGTTAAGAATTTGACTAGACCTGAAATACTTCCATATACGATTTATTTGAAGGACAAATGTATGCACAAAGTTATATGAGGCAAATGGATTTTCTTTCTATGCCATTTTTTTTTTACTGTTGCCATTCACTGCAGAAATTAAAACATATTTTCTTCACTCATTTATTGTGACGTTGCTTCAACAGGCCAGGTTCAGGTTCGGGTTCAGGGTTTGGTGCTTAGGGTGTGATGCTACATATTTAGCCATGTTAGCCCCAGGTGGTCTGGGATTGGTTGGGTTTGATAACATTGGGGGCCTGACAGTCAGGTGTGCTGTGGTGGTTCAGGGGTTAAGCACAACCCACATATGGAGGCCTTAGTTCTTGACGCGGCCGTCACAGGTTCGATTCCCAGCCTGGCGACCTTTGCCGCATGTCTTCCCCTTCTTTCATTATCCACTTTCCTGTCAATTAACTATCAAATAAAGGCCACTAGAGCAAATAAAATCTTGAAAAAAGAAACTTGACGGTCTAAGCTTCAATCTAGCAAATAAAAAAAATCCTTAAATATGACTTAAGGTTGAGAGAATGCTTGCCTTGAGGTTGCAGGCAGGTTGAGAGGCAGAAAACAATGTATTGTATTTTGACAAGATCTGAACTTTGGTGTGATTAAGAGGAAAAATGACAAATGCACCCATGCACAAGTACAAAAATCATCAATTAGGATCTGAATTTCAAAGCTTATTTTCCAGATGTGCAAGATTTCTGCTTTATAATGATCGAATTGGCTATATTGTTGCCAATTTAATGTTTTTATTTGGCCCCAAAATATGTTGGACTCAAAATCAGTATCTAGAAGTGAGCATGAAAGAATAAATGAGTGGATACATCAAGGACATGATTGAATTAAACATTTACAAAAGCATCTTTTTTAAAATTTCTTAAGCAGAATCAGCCTTTTTGTGGTAAGCCAAAAGGACAATGTTAAAATTGAATGTGTTGACTTTGAACAATACAGTGCGCTGTTACAGATGAGACATGATATCGCAAAAAGCAACAAAGAGTCATTGTGAAAACTATGTAGCAGAAAATAGACTCTTATCGCTAGGTCAAATGAAAAACAGATAAAACAAATCCCATTTTTGTGGCGGGTTAGAAAAGTATTAGTAGATGTATATCTAAAAGATTTCCGAATTTTGATATATAACCTCAAAATATGTTAGAAATTTTATGTTATTTCACTGCGATAGACAATAAGTATGCTATTCTAGGATCTCTGGGCTATGTTGGAACACATATACAAATATTACAAATACGTGTTTTTACTTAAAAAGGTTAATTTTAAAGAAAATGTTTTCTTAAAAATGTTTTTAAACCTCCTAAAATATACTTGGAGAGAAAATAAAACAGTGGAGCGCTGACATGCAAAAACTGTTTGTTGAAACCGCTGAATCTTTTTGACTTGATCTCTAGTCTGAAACAAATATGCATTTATTTTTTAAAAGATCCAAAAGGAGATTAAAACTTTTCCAAGGCCGTTTAGTAGATGGAAGAAAACAATCCGATAAGATGAAGCATTTTATGCATGCCTTTCATAAAAAAAACAACAAAAAAACAAGAAAGCGAATGTGTATTGTTAATACTTTGAAAAATGCAGCTGATTTTTTTTTCCCCAACTCGGCGGCAGTGCTGACCTTCAGGCAGTGCTCTTGCTGCGGCAGGTTATAATACGCTGCAGGCCAGTATTCAGGAGAGTTCAGCTTGAAGTCCGTCTCTGACACCGAACGCAGCAGCGCCTGGAGCTCTGTCAGGTACTCCTGATTCCACACACACACACACACACACACACACACACAGACACGTAAACACGCAGGCAACAGTACACACAGCACAGAAATGTTATGACTCCAAAAATAGATAAATATGTTATGTCATTGGTATTCTCTGGACAGGTAACACTTCACAAGCAGCTAACATTTTCATTTGAAACCCATCTGGGGCCTCATTTAGTCCACATTTAATCACATATGGAGCTACCAAAATGCATGTTTTAATTGCTTACATTAGAAGTTTAGTAATAATCAGTGGTGGTGGTCGCATGATTGGCCCTTTGGGCAAGCCCCTCCTTCTGCAATCTTTCCCGGCCAATCAGAATACAGGAAATGATCTCAAACAAAACTTGTCTTCCTTTTTCAGAAGCAGGCTGGGACCACGCTCAACACATGAGGGCATCCACTCTCCACCGAAAACACAGGAATAAAGTCAATAGGAAACTTGTTGATATTACAAATGAGAATTGTTTTTTTTTTTCATTTTAGTTGCGCTTGTGTGCCCCTCATTTCTATTGTCGCCCTGGGTAACTGCCCAAATGGCCCATTTCAAAAACTACCACTGATCATAAGAGGAAGGAATTTTTAGCGGAACTGAATGTGAAGCCCTAGATTGAGATGTCGTCATTTTTCTGTTTTATATAGTTTATCAGACCTTTAACGTATTCAAATTACTACAACTAAAATGGAAATCTACTTTTTTCTATTCTTTTTTTTCCTTCCCAGAAAGACGCACAAAGCTTGTTGCTACAGTGGAGAGAAACTGGCATGTAAACATTCGCATGTGTTCGTTTCACCTCATTTTTATGCTCCCATTGCAGGCCAAGCAGTCGCCCTCCAATTTAAGGAGACTTTTTAATCAGGCCCAGATGAAACACTCCTAATGGCGTTATTAGCGGCCGCCTCGCACCGAGTTGATTGCTGCCGACTGCGAACGTGTGAGACTGAGCAGACTGATCAGTCCCAATCGTCAAACATACTTTTCAAGAACAAGACTGATTTTTTTTTTCTTTCCATATTTGTGTTTATTTCTGTCTGTTTTTCAAATGATACGGTCAGACTGGGGAATTTGACTGGGAAGAATTTGACTTCTGAGGTTTTTTGCAACAGAATACATTTGCTTTTCAAACAAACAAACTTGAATGTCCTTTAGAAAGAAATGAAAAAAGTGAAACTCATTTATTCACTTCCACCCACTACTGGCTTACTGCTAATAAACAATAAACCACGCAAGAAATCGTTTCTCAGAAATTTTTTTTGATTTTTATCAAAGTAGTGAGACTGAAATATTCGTACAAGATGAAAGCAATAAAAAGTATGTCTTTACTGTACAGTATAATGTATAGTTGTTACAATACTTGACGTAGCACCTTCTGTGGAATAAATCTGTACTGTCTATACTTTTCCCTTTTGTTTTCTGAAGATAATGAGTTCATTTCCCGATGGATTTCTCAAGATAACAAGTTAATCTCCATTTTCTTTGAGATTAACTCATTCGCTAAAGAAAACCACCATGAAAGTGGCTCGTTATCTCAAGGGAACCATAAGAAAATGGAAAATTCACTTATCTCTAGAAAGTAGGAAATGAACTCATCGAGAAAACCATTGGAAAAATAAGTTGCCTTGAGAAAACCGTCGGGTAATAAACAAATTTTCTAGAGAAAATGGGAAATTAATCCTGTCTGACGCAAAACAAGAGACGTTTGGTCTGATTAAATTTTAGCCTGTGAGAAATAAAGGTGTATGTGTCTTTTTATTCAATGTATGTAAAATTTGTAGTTTCGACTGTAAATTCAGTGGGATTTAGCTGACCACCGTAATCTGTGCAGTTAAATCAGAGTTTCACAGAAAAATGGTTCTTATTACAACGGGTTCTGTTTCTGTACTAGAACATTATTGTTACTCAAGGCATTTACAACACTGGCTATAAAATGTATGCAGGAAATAATCATGAAGCATTCTTTATCACTCAGATAAATGTAATCTAGGTTTTATTGAGAGGTGAAGTGAATGACGATAATTCACATCCTCAGATTCACTGTTTGCTAGAACATGTTTCTGCTGAAAGGTTCTGTCACACTTGGTTTCAATATGGTTCAAAATTCACTTTTAACTCCTAAATTATCATCAAAACACATTATAAAATTTACTTAGATCGGCATCTAATGCTACTCTGAAACGAAAACAATTAAGGATGAAGACAAATAATGCTTTAACTTTTTAAAAGGTTTTGTTTATCATTGTTGTTGTGTTATCAGTTTTCGGTCTAAATAAATCAAAGTTTTTGCTAATTTCGCCCTTCATGAAGTTTTAAAATGATTGAAATCATCGTGACAGTCGCACAAACATCTAGTACTTGTAGGTGCACCTTAATAAACTAGAATATCATCCAAATATTTACTACAGCCAATGAAAACCCCCAAATGATGGAAAGTTTAGTTGAAGGAAAAACGGTGCACAATTAAACATGGATGAAAAAATGGAATGGAAGTGAACCAAAGCACGTAGACAAGAACCAGAAATGGATTCTGAAGAAGTCAGTTCACTTAAATGACTTTGTCTTTCACTTTTTAAATCGAATTAATGAAGTAAATTAATGCTTCAACAATATTCTGATTCTTTACGATGCACATTTGGACACTGTGTGCTTGTTTGTGATGATGAAAGAACAGAGCAGGTGGTGATGGTGAGAGTAAATTATAATATTTCATTCTTCAGGATATATCTTTATGCAAGCAAACTCAATTTTACTCAGTATATCTCAGCTCTCAGGTTCCAACTCATCCTTTGATCAGTTTTGCTTTTTTTTTTTGGCAACTTGGACTGAAAACACACCTGGACTGAATTTATTTGCATCAAAACCACTGCGGGAAAATGGACAATAAAAGAAGAGTGTGCTTCATGAGTAAAACCAATAATAACCAGTAACGTTTGGACTCTAAGGCTGTCCAAACGATACAAAACCAGGCAGAGCTGGTTTTGTATCTTGCTGTAGCAGTTGCATGTCTCCATTTCTGATGACTGTCGTAAGTGGACCAATCAGTAACCAAAGCCTCAGTTATCCTATTTTCATCCCCCCACTCCCATCTGCCTACATTTACTGTGGAATTCAATCAATGATAAAATTCTGAGGATGGCTAAAATGACTAAGCTAGCAAGTCTCCCAAAACATAGCTTCTGTTTTCCATGTCACAATTCACCAGGTGTGAATTGTCACACCTGGTTCCATGGTTGCGAATAAAAGTGACAACTCACACCTGGTTTCATGCTAACATGACAAGGAAAACAGAAGCTAATAATGTTAGGGAGACTTGTTAGCTTAGTACGGTTTTAGCCATCCTCAAGATTTTCTCATCGTTTGAATTCCACATTGTTAGCTTCCACATCGTTAGCACCTGGTTCCTTACCATGGAACCAGGTGTGAGTTGTCGCATTTATTTGCAAAAGTTTGCAATAAACCTCCTAAAGTTTTCTATTTTTCATCAAAGTGAGGTCTGTGTTGTAATGCTAACCCCCTGGTTCCTAACGAGTGAAGCGTTCTTCTCGGCCCTTCGTAGAAAGATGTGAACATTAACCTCGACACCTTGTAATCACTATGTTTGAAACTCTAATTTTGAAGTAAGAAAGGAAGTTCTAGAGTCGCCCTGATGTGTTGACGAATTTGACTAGAAGACTTCTCGTCAGGTTGGTTAACAACTCCTGATTACAAAAGTTGTTTTAAAAACCTGCCAGCACTTAAAAACTGTTTGTGGTACAATTTTGATGACAAAAGTGGGCTGTAAGCACCGTGTGAATACTGCTACTTGTTAACTGTTAGCTAAAAAGCACATTTAAGTTAGCATTTGCTTCTCAGCTTGCTATAAATCCTAATATTTTGTCGTTTTTTCCCATCGAGTCTGGTTTAGAATCAGAAACACTTATTTTCAACATAGTTCTTAGTGTCTTAACAACTAAAATGAAGCACACTGATCGTCCTTTAAAGTTACTGTCCAAGAGTCCTCCAGCAGTCCATTTAGGTAAGAAAATATATGCTGTTGTGCTTCTCACAGGGTTCCTACACATTAATCATATTTCATACTTTTACTTTTTTTTTGTCCTCAGTGTGAGCTAATTTGTCGTCTTTTTGTAGAGTGTAAATATGCAAGTTCAGTTTGGACTAAAGGTAGGTATTTCTAAAGTGCTCAGATTTGAAAAATGGAAGCTGGAAAAAAAAAGATGGCTGGATGGATGGATGCATGAACACTCAGTTTGGGAATACAAATATATTTCCAAACTCTGTTATCTTTCCCATACTTGTCCAGACTTGGAAAATAGTTTTCCCACACGCAGTGTAGGAACCCTGAACTCAGAGAATACATGGAATCTTCCCATTCAGTTGGGTTTTAGTCCAAGTACAAAAACCCCCCACACCCAGTGGGGCGAAGGGCATGTGGAGGATGGATGGGTGTTTGTGTTTCACGAAAAAGCATACATCTTCAGTGGCTGGAAGATCAACGGACTGCCGGTGACGTGATTAGTGGAGGGAAAGGCAGGCATGCGTGACACAAAGCCAGACACAGCAACCACTGAGAGTGAGACATGCGAGTGTTCGTCTGAGACACACGCAAGACACGTAAATAAGGATGACAGCAAAGAAACACAAGAAAAGCAAACTGGAAGTTCATTATTTGAAAGGAGAACTAATGCTCTGATACTAATTTAGTATCAATTTTAGGATAATATTTTTCTGAAGACTTTCATTGGATGTAATTTTTATTACAAGCAGTATTTCATATGACCTCTTATTAGTATAGTATAGATTACTAGACTTTTTCCCATTTTTCTGTTAAAGCTGTTAAAGCCTTATTCCCTTTGGTTCAAGACTGTCCAGCTTTCCAAAGTACTGAGATAATGAAACTGTATTTGTTTTACTTTATGCAACACTTTTTAAGCTTTAATCTTCTTTGTTTGTTTCTTAGAAAGTTGTTTGCGTAAGACAAGCTTCAAATCCTATTTATGGCTCACCAATATTCTTGAGGATTGTCTATCTGGGTCAGGACACAGAAAATGTCTTATTTATTGTGTGTCATTACATACCCTGCAAAAGTAAAACTTTGTTGAAAAGAGAGTAAGGAGGCTACATGATTCATAGGCTAAATAAATGGCAGAATTTTGGAACAACTGTTCATTTCATGTAAGCCATTCATTGTCTACAGACATCTAGGGATTGGAAAACTGCTGAAAACTACAAACCAAGTTGAATACCAATAAGCCACTCTTGTATTAGCATTTGTTCTGCTCACCGATTAGTTTTGCTAGCATAGTAACACAAGCTAGCAATGTGTTGGGCTGTAGCTTCCTTTTAACCACAGTAAAAATAACTAAAAATGATTATACAGTCAGCAGACATCTGGTTTAGATTGGAAAACTGCTGAAAATTACAAACCAACCAATAAGCCATCAGAAATTAGCAATTGTTAAGTGACTGGACTTGCTAGCATACCAACACAATCTAGCAATATGTTGGGCTGTAGCTTTCTTTTTACCACAGTATAGAGATTAGAAATAATGTTGTAGTCTGCAGGCTGCAGGCAAACTGCTGTAAATTACAAACCAAGTTGAATATCAATAATCCATCAGTAATAGTAAAGAAACTAGCAATAAGTTTACATATAAATTAGATAACTGACAGAGTAAGACTCAACTTACCCTAATCCAATTTACCCTTTATAATTTCTTAAAGACAGTTTCATTTAATCCACAGGGCTTCCATGTTGAATTTCTTTGTTGTTAAAAGTGAGTTTGGGAGGCATGACGACATTTAAACTTCTGAGTTAATCCTTACCAAATTAGTATTTTAAATGGTTTAAGATTGAACTGTCTAGTAAATACATGACAGTCATTCTCCACTGGAACTCAACAGAACATGTTCAGTCATGGTTTACTAGGTTTTCAAGCTTTTTTTTTTTTAAACTCCAGATTTATGCTTGCAATGAAAATACACTGGTTTTTAAAAGGTTGCATCCTTAAAGAGTTAGTTTTCTGGGCTTATTTCACCAGTAAGTTTGTTAGTATTGCAAATGTACAAGTAGTGCCTATTGAGACTCACACATCGTCTTTTGAAGGGTATGAACTTGCCCTCCACCTCAACCCAGCGGGTGTTGAGCTGGAGTTGGTGAGGCTCCACTAGATTGGCGGCTCCAGCCTGTGAGAGCTGATTGGCTAAGCCCTGCACCTCCTTAAGCTCCTCCTTCTTCTTGTCGAACTCTGAGCCAATTTCCTATTGGACAGAATCAACCGAAAGGTCACTGGCCATTGGCTGGGACCCGGTTGGGTTAAGCACAAAGAGGCATGTGGATGTGCTCAAAAAAAAAAAAAAAAGACCAAAACACACATTTACGCACAAACACAGACTCACAAAGCGACATTACAGAATTGAAAAATAAAACCTTCGTAGAAAAAGGAAGTACATTTATTTAGCCACTAGCACAAACTCACAACACATTAAGTAAAAGGAGAAAATATCATGTTTGCCAGCATCAAACATAAATAGAAATGTAATATAGATCCAGAAAGATGGATAATTATCGATTAAAAACAAAAACACTGCCTTAAGTCTTTATTTGCACAAAGAAAGTACAATCGCTGGCCAGTACAGATCGGGGATAAGTGCTGAATGAGCGGCTCAACAGAAGCAAGAGGCTGTATGGACAGGTCTGAAGAACAGATAGATGGCCAGACACACAGACAGACATTGGGGAAATCTCAGTTGTGGAAATGACAGGTGAGTCTACGGCAAGCAGGTAACACTTCTGCTTAGTGAAATGTCATAGTGATCGTCTGAAAGGGAAAGACACATATACAGAGTCAGATGAAGGAAGGCGCTGGAAAACAGGTTAAGTCCAAGCTTTGTCTCTCACATAGACCCCGGGTTTGATTTAAAAACACTTTAAGCTGATTTAACAGCAAAGCAACTTAAAGACATTGTTGTGAACGGCATGGGCCTGATTTATGAGAAAAATCAATCAGTTGTGAGAAAAATAATGGCATGCGGTATATAAACTTTCCTAAATCAAAAGTGGATCGAAACTATTTGAATCAGCCAAATTAGATTCTCATGCTATGGTAACTTTCTGTACAGAATCTGAAATAAGAATTTATCAAAGTAACTAACTGGTTTGACTTAAAAGAAACCAGAAAAAATGATCTCATTAGAAGAATTTTAAAGAGTATTTAATTCTGAGTTAATTTTTTCTCATGGCTGTCGCTGTACAAAGACTTCATCACAAAGTTGAAAAAGAGTAGAATGGAGAGAAACAGGAAAAGAAAACAGTTCTATACTTTTGATAGATTAGCAAGAAAATGTTAAAGAAATGTGGGATAGGACATAAGAAGAAGAGTTAGAAAAAGAACCAAAATCAAGGTGAAGCTTTATGATAAAAGAAAAATGTTGAAAAGAACAAAAATCTACAAAGGGTACAAGTGTGTGTATGGTTCTGAACATGCTTTCACCTTGACCCGCTCTCCCTCGGGTGGGTCAGGAAGTTGGTCCACGCTGCGCTGGATGTCGTCCAGCCAGGCCATGAGGTCATGGGATTTCCTTCTGTATTGGTACCACTGGGGAGCGATGGCCAGAGCCTTTCTATTCCTCAGGATACGCAGGTCCTAAACACACACACAGGAAAACACCAGCCTTTTCATTAGGAACAGTTTTATACAACTCTGGCCTCAGAAATGTGTCTTTACAATGAAAAACTACAAGTCAACCACCTGAAAGACATTTAATTGAAATGCCTCTCAGAGGTTTGCAACAACAGAGTTTTTTCCCGAAGCCTTTTCTGAAAGAGTCATTTGTCAGTGGCACCAACCTTAAGGGTCCCTTCTACTTTTATTAGAGCTGTCACGCTAACCATCAATAAACTTGAGGAAATGCCTTCAGTTTAAGGCAATCTTTAATGGTCATCGATACGGGGCTACAGCAACAGATCAGACTCAAAGACCAAGAGTTAATGGGGGCCTTTGGTCCAAGTCAACCGCTTTGGTAAACACTAGCAATTCTTGACGGTTGATTTTATTTACAGGCAGCCATCTGCTCCTGCAAGCAATCCTCATAGCTTAGCATTTTCTCTTAAGTTGTAGCCTTCAAAATGGGGAATTCTTTTATATACAGCCTAGGTTCTAGAATATACCTAGTTGGTATATTCTAGAACGTTTCAGGCACTTGTCTTGAAATCTTATGGAACTATTACTATTATTTTCTCAAATCTTATTAGGTAGTTTCCTGGATTTAAGAGGTTACTTTCCAGAAATTGCTGGGGCTAGAAAAGGTCTGAAGATTGGAATTTGTTAATTGGAGAAAAGTTCTGGATTGCAACCATTGAGTTCTGGGAATGCATCTGTTATGTTCCAGACAAGTATCCTCTAGTTATGAGAATGTAATCTCCATGAAAGTATCTTTGCAGTTCAGGAAAGTATGTTGTAAGTTCTGAAATTGGATCTCAAGTTCTAGAAAAGCAACTTCTCGGTTTGAGGGAAAAATCCTGCTAAGATTTAAAAAAATAACTTTATTAATTTAAAAAAGTACCTGCTAAGTTACGAAGAGTAATTGAGTTCTGGTACGGTAGCCTCTAAGTTCTGGGAAGGAACCGGAAAGTATTACTGGACAGTTAAAGGTTCTGGTAAATCACAGCTAATCCAAAATTCCAGTAATTATACCCTGTAAGTACTGGGACTGAACCTTTTAAGCTCTATCTCAAACTCTAAATTCCAGTAAATTCACTTCTAAGTTCAGAGAAAGATCTGGCAAGTTCTATGAAAGTTCCATGCAAGATACTTCATAATTTTGACAAGTACTTGGTCAATTCTGAAAATCAATCTCTAATTGCAGGCAAGGTACAGGTGGTATCACATGTTTTAAGGTGTATCTTACCTTTACAGTGTTGTATTTGTTGTTGAGCTGGCTGTGTTTCTGTCTTATGTGCTCTCGCTTGTCTCGATCTGGGGCTCTCTTTTGCAGGTTCTCCCCTTTCAACAGCAACTCTTGCACGGCGCCCTCTTCACAATTCTACACACAAACACATGTTGCCTTTAACGTGAACATACAACACATTGGCAGCGGTTGAAAGTGGCAGAAAGGAACCTTGTCCTCTTGGAAGTCCTCCTCCTTTAGGTTCTCTCCCTGTTTGGCTTCCTCCTCCAGCAGCTCAAGCCAGACCCGTACTTCGCTGTGGTACTGTTCAAGCTCCCTGGCTGATGCTGCCGTCTGTAGACGCAGATGTAGCGAGTTTGAAGTCAATTCAATTGATATGAACATTGCTGGGAATCTTTAAGGGCAATGGTGCTTTTAAAGGACAGCGCAATAGTCCGTACCAAACCAGAGGTGATCCGTTGAGAGATGATGTCGAACCTCTGGTTGAGCTGCTCCATTCTGGGTCCTACTTGGGCCTGGCAGTTCTCTCCTCTGGTGGACATGAGCTCCTGTGCCAGTTCTCTAACTTCCTCCATCTTCCCTTTGGTCAGCTCCAGCTCAGCACGCAACACCTGCAGGAGGCAAACAGCCGGTCACCCTTCCACACAAGACATTAGCTGGTCACGGAAACGATTTCCACTTTAGTACATGCTGTCATTGCCTGAACAAGCTCTACAATGGCATCAACCCAATTTCATAGTTAATGTTCAGGAAACACTTAGACTTTCTTCGCTTTCTTCACAGCTATCAAACCTCTGGTCTTAAAGTTCTTGATGATTCAATAAAAGGCTGATTTGGATCTAGTTTTGTTAGCAGCAAATATCCCTTGCTAGGTGGCAAAAACGCCACCTAGCACCTAGTGATACAAAGAAGCAATGACAGAATGGATTGCCTTGGAGGTAACCATGGTCACCAATCCCCTTCAATTCAATCATCTTCCCAACTTTCCCCTGAGTTAATATTAAGATCATTAAAATGATCCTCCCAGGTCATTTTCTAGTAGAAAGTGCAAATGAGTGTTTTTTGTGGTTACTGCAATTTTCAGTAATCTTTACTACTTATGTAATTAGCTGCATTTTAGCTGATCACTTTTCATAACCCACACTCAATACAAATGTCCCAAATTCGAAGATAAGGTGGTAGGATTTATAAAAGACTTCTTTCAGTCCCAAAAGTTTTCCAAGACTACATATGACATAAAGAAGGAGGTGTAGGATGGGTTGGGGCAGGATTTAAATATTACAACCTTCAGCACAGCATCATTGGGACCCTGATTGTCTATTTCGTCCATCTTTCTCTCTGCTCCGTCAATCCATTCATTCACTTCCTTAATCTCTCCGTCTAACTTTTGCATCTGCTGCTGGTAATCCTGAAGAGATGAAAACCAGAAAGAAATATGGAAACTTTTGACTTGCCTGTCAGTCCTGCAACAATAATGATAATAACATTGTGGATTATGTGTTTTATTTCTGACCAGCAGCAAGTTGAGCCATTCCTCTGCTCTGGATGTGACAGCAATCCAGTTGCAGTGCAACAAGCTGACTTTGTCGTCCACTAAGCCTCCGTTGCCCTTCAGCACCGCCTTCAGGGCCTCTGCAAGGTCCACCACCGCCTGCAGCTGGGGCTGATGCCTCTCGATGTCACTGTGGACGGACTGAGAGTACAAGATGAAGGAAAGAGTCAGCGTCCATTTTTATTTCCGTAACGCTGCTCCGCGTCTGGCGTACCTGCGCCCAGGCGACCTCAGCCTCCAGGTCACCGGGCATGCCCTCCACGGCAGAGCGCCTGGTAAGCTCGGCGTCGGTAGCGGCGAGCCACTCCGTCAGCCCGTTCAGCTCCTTACGCAACTTCCTGGACAACTTCAGACTCTTCTCCAGCTCCAGTTTGCTCTCAGTCACCTGAAAAGTCAGAAAAAAAGGGACAATATTGACCAGAGTGAAGTTGTGACGTTGCTCAGGTGCAACGTTATTCTTCAGAGTTCCTGGATTGTGTGTCTCTTTGAAATGGCGTGTCCAGACCTGTGATCCAAGCTGGTTGTAGAGCAGTTTCAGGGCGGTCACCCTGTCGTCCAGCTCTTTGGGTTGCTCCGTCTGTTGCCTCTGGACGATCTGTCTCCCTGTTTTAATCACTGTCTCCACCTCCCCCTTCACTTCGCTCAGGGTCTTGTACAGTTTCTGTTCCAGCAAAACAAAATGAGCTGAAGACAGCCTCTCGGTCAGCTCGCCGATCCGTCCAGGTCACTACCCACCATGCACTGGTCCAGCTGCGACTGCACCACGTCCTGCTCCACACTGCGGATGTCCAGCAACCCCACCTGGCTTTTGACCCCGACCAGCACGCGCTCGCACTCAGTCAGGCGGGAGTCAAAGTTGGCAGGCTTCTGGAAGAGGCGGAACTTGGTCCAGACGTCGCCGAGCATTTTCTAGGAAAACACACAGGGACAGCATGTGTATGAAACCAAACTCACCTTTTAAACCAATACAACTGCAGCTTTGATTATTTTTTTACATTATATGACTCCGAATATGATTAGTGACATGTTTGTAATTTTACAAAACAACAAGCTGGAATGAAATTACGGGATGACGAACGCATGGACTTATGAGACTGTAGTTCATTAAGTGTTTTCAAAAAAACAATGAGGAAGAAAATATTTGATTTAACTTCAGATTTTGCTGGCTTTGGATTGTTTTACCTCATTTTATGTTTCTGTTTAAGAATTTTTATCAGTCTTATTTACAAAATATTGATTAATATATAGATCTAGACGCCTTGCCTCAGTCATACTGATTATGTCACATAACATTTATCAGTTTACAGTTTAATTTTCCTCTGCTCTGCTCACATAAACCGTGTTTTAATGTGGCTGAAGTTCCACCTAACTGCTGTCATTAACATATTTTTCAGAGTTTGAAATGTTCATTAAAAGTTTGTCCATTCAGATTGTATTTTCATTTCTGTTCACTCTTAAGGCATGACGAGTTAGGCGCTTCTCTGTTCTAAAATCGTGATTCGTGAGTCAATTGTAGTGGAATTTAGTGGGAAATGCAAATGAACCCACATTTTATTTGCTAAAAAAAGTTTAAATCATGAAACTGTATCATTCTACTTCATAATTATCCTCTTATTGGGATCTATCATAGAAAATCCCAATAAAATCTAGTGAAGCTGTTGATGTAAGATGAAAAAATTAATAAAAGTTCAAGGACAGATAGAATAAAATTGATGCCAAAATCATTTTGCAAATACTTTAGAGAAAAATTTACTTCACATAAATGTAATTATTTGTTTATGTTTACCTGAGTTAGGTCTATCTGTCCCACGATCCGGTGCGAAGGATCCTTATCCTGGTTCTTCTTCCTCATGTCTGCCAGAGCCACTTCATGGCCGTTCAACTCTGTCTGGATTTTCTGTCACACACATAAACTCATCCATAGTAACAAGGTAAAAACCAGTCAAAGTCTGTTCTAATGCATGTGAAGGCACTTGAGTTTAAATAGCTTGTTGGACTACTTTCCCTGGCTGACCACCAGAGGGCAGAATACACTCAGGGATACGGAACGGTGAAACCCTTACACTTTAACCCATGAATAAACATTTGCTTTCTTCACATTCAACCTCCTTCTTTACAAGATACAAGTTGCTCAGAAACCAGACTCCCGTTTGCTAAATGAATTCAGTCGTTTCTCCTCTTCCTCGCTGAGTGTTTGTGTGAGTGACTGAAATGTCATCCTGGCACGCGCTCTCCCGCTCTGTCACTTCGCCACGGCTGCTGCAGGTCATTACTCCATGATCTATTGTCTGATTAGTTCAGACGGTGTGTGTGTGTGTGTGTGTGTGTGTGCGTGTGTGAGAGGGGAGGAAGAGAGGGGCAAGAAGCAGATGTTGGGAGAAGACACAATGAGGCAGGGGCAGTGTATCCTCATCAGCTGCAGCTTTAATTAGGACCTTGGAGTGGGAATGGAGAATTTCCCAGCTTCTCCCCGGGTCCTCTGGGAAAACTCAAGTTTGAAGGGTGCCAAGCAACGACTGAGCCTGGTTCTTTGAATATTTCTGGAAAACCTTAAAACATTAGGAGCTAGAAAAACAAAAGAATTAAATAAAAAAATAAAAACAAAAATGTATTGACCGCCCTTTTCTCCTTTCATTTCACCTTGTAGCATTACAAAACACAGAAGATGACCTTGAGCGTTGATACTGATGCACAGACATGGCCGCTTTAATATTCTGATCAGGACTGTGGAAAAATGCCTTCATGTTACTTTAGATTAACTTAAATCATATGTCAGTCCCACACACTGAGCAGTCCAAATGTAAGAATTAGAACATTTAAAACAGTAATAAACTGATAATGCATGCAAATACATAGCAAGCTATGGTTGAAAGTAAATCAATAGAATGTCACCTTGTTCCCACTTTACTGGGAATTTTTTAGTGAAGGTCTCACACCATGAATTAGGAATCCACTGGTTCTGGAGAGTGATACTTAAATTCCCTTACCTCTGGAAAATATTTCTAAAAAGTAGAATCTATATTTTTTTAAGGTTATCTAATGTAGATGCAGAAAAAAGAAGTTCTACTTGTACATGCCGAGTCAGTGAAGGGCTTCCTCAACATGTAATTGATTGTTGCAAAACAAAAGTGCTCACACTTTCAGAATATATGTTAAAAACATGAGATTCATATATATATATAGGTATATATATTAGATTGAAATATGTTAAAATTTAATTTAGATTTAAAAAACCAACACCGTTGGCTCCGGCCTGCCAATTTTAGAGTTTAGCAGAGGGAGAGAAAAGTTGAAAGAAAAGTACCTAAAGAAGATTAAGTTGAATGCATTTTTAGTTCAAGCCTAATTTTAACATATATTGCGGCTGAATTACAGTAACATAGCTAATTTATATAGTTTTGTCGTCATTTTGAAAATAACTGGAAAAGACTTTGGTTCCCTCGTTTCGGGGTTCCCCCATGTCGTAACCCCACAATTTACGACAAGTTATTTGGACACAGGCGTGAGTATGTGGCGGTGATGGGAAACAGGAAGAAGTGGGGGTACAACATGGCTACCTGTGCCTCCTGCGGTATCTGCTGGGCGTCGATGTGGTCGGCCAGGTAGGCGGTGAGGTGGCGGTCCGTGTTCGCCAGAGACTCCTGGATTTGTCGGAGCGTCTTGTCGTTCTCCTGGGCCCACTGCAGACTCTGCTCCAGCTCCTTCCGCCTAAGCGCCGCCTGGGGAGAGAGAGAGCTCACATCACACACCGTCAACACACACCAGCGCAGAAGACGACCAGCAGAAAAACACAAACAGTATTTTTGAAATTGTGAAAGCAAATAAGTCCTGAAAAGAGTATTACATCCAAGTCAAATTTTACAAATAATGCCACAACTTATGAAAAACCGGTAGAATAAATTTTTTTAATCACCGTTTCATGACCTAAAAATCCAGCCAGAAGAAAGTTGGTGTCATACTTTTTGCCAGAATTGGGTTGTAACTACTTACATTTACTTGAGCAGCGTTTTGGAAAACAAATGTGCTTTTAAGTGTATTTTTCCTCCAGTGTACTTTTTACTTGAGTAATTTTATTATAAGGCATTGCTATTCTTACTTGAGTAAGGTTTCTGGATACTCTACACACTGTGAGTAATTTCACTGAATGAAAGACAAACATGTTTTAACCAAAGAAAATGTTAAAAATCACCAGACACACAAGCACACCTGCAGTTTCTGTTAAAGTTTCATATTGATTGAAATAGTTAATTTTGCCTTATTTTGTTATTTTTGCAATTATGTTAATTTCGGTCTTAAAAATACCAAAATTTCAACATAACTTGAAATATTTTGATCCATCTGATGATGTAATTTTAAATGCTTGATGTTTTGTTACTCAGTACTTGAGTTGCCTTTTTACTAAATACTTTTCCACTCTTAAATAATTTCTTGGATTGTTACTTTTTACTTTTACTTCAGTAAAAATATGGTCAAGTAGTACTTCTCTTAATTGAGTACAATTTTTGGGAACTCTACCACCTTTGCCTTATGCAGTACGTGAATAAAAAGCTATTGCTACCAACTACAAAGTTCATTTCAGAAACAAAGAAAGCCAAAAGGAAATAAGTCATAAAATCAATTCATTTTTCTTTCATGGGTTTCTAAAATCCAACATTTAGCTCAAGTACTTTTTTGTTTTGCTGGAAGCAAGAAAATAAGATGAAACACCGTAATACATTGTGAAGACGTTATCGCTACAATCAGATTTGCTCACACTCAGAAAGAATAAAGTGCAGATATATAAACGTTTAATCCGTTACCACGTTTAATCCGTTACCAGAAAGACTTTAGCCTTTCTTCACACACAACGCCTCACTATTATTTAGCTCAACCATTGAAAACACACACAACCCTCCTCCAAACCATCTGAATTGTACCCTCTTGAAGTCCGGACTCCGAGGTATCTCCCTCATGTTGTCTCCTGGTGCGAAACCTCAAGCTTGACAGTCTTCAGATGGCGACTGGTGTCATCGTCCAGGACCTACCAGTCATTCCTTTGCCTGGTCTCCCCGGTCACCGACCGTCTATGAGATTAGCTTGTACACGCACCAATTACCTCATAGGAAATCTCAGAGTCGGAGTGTGTGTGCTTGGTTTCAGGTGAGCATGCTAATCTTACACAGAGGGATAATAGATCCAAGTATAGCCTCGAGCCCCTTGTGCTTTGCACGGTGTTTTCCTAATATAAGATTTGATTGTATCCCAGAGGATACGTCACCATAAAAGGGTTTGAGGGAGACAGCGGGTCGTTATTTTCTCCAGGAAGTGCAGTTGGTAAAATAGGACCAGCATGCTTCTCCCATTGCGAAGAATTGGGAGAAGACAACGGGGTGAATTTAGCAGCCAGAAAAGAAATGGGTGATTTTAGGAAACCCAGACGGGCTTTGAGGGATTTTGAACGACTGAACGACTTTTCAGGAATGCATTAAAAATGTGTTTGATTCAATGATGGTAAAAATTAAAGCAGAAATAAAGGGTTAGAAAGGACGCCAAGGGAGGACAAACCCTTTATAATGCCGTAAAACATAACCACACGGATATAGGTACGAAATAAAAGCAAATTGTGTAGACGTATAATCCCTCTAAGGGAGACACAGCAGGGTTTATCAGTTTTCAAGGAGAACTTTAATCTGGTTCTATTGTTAGAGGAGAATCAACACGGTGGCAGTGTGCCCATTTGGGTAGCATGCTCATGTGTCTCCTACTGCTGGCCCTAAGAGAGAGCAATGTTGCTGCACTCAGTGACGGCAACTTCTGGAAGACCTTTCTATTGTTTGCAGAAATCCTCGTTTTCTTTTGGCCGTGAGGGAAGATTAGCATCACTGAAGGAAACAAAAGGCGGTTTTAGGGCCATGTGGTGTTTGAAATGTACAATTCCCATGATTATAGATGAGTTTAATATGATTATGAATAGTTGATTTAAATCATTCCCTTAAACATAATTGGGTAACTATGACAAACAACATTTTAACTGTATAAAATTCTCCATCTAGCAATCAAATCTGCAATTTTTCATGTTTTTCAGGAATGCGATACACCAACAGGGGACGAGAAAGCCAAACAGATGCCAGAACACAAGGTTTTACATGTTTGTTGATTTTACTAGTAAAATAAACCAGTACAAAGACAGAAAGAAGGACGTATTTAGAAGCCTGAGAGTGTGTCAGGATGTAGACATTGGTGCTATAACCAGCTGCTGTTGGTTATGGATTATTAATACAGAGAAAGCACAGGCAGAGAGATCTTACCCTCCCCATGAGTTCGTCCCATCGGGTGTTGAATGTGTCCAGTTTCTGCTGAATCAGTTCGTCCAGAACCCCTCCGTCCATCAGAGTCTGGGCCAGTTCTCGGATCTGGTTCCTGTTGTCCTCCGGGTGTTGCAGAAGAACCTCAAGGCTCTGTAGGTTTGAAGTCCAAAAGTTTTTCTTTACTGCTACAGACTCAAAGATACTCTTTTCAACAACAGCACATAAAGATATTCTGAAGGAAGGTCTTTGCTTGTAGCATTTGTAGATCCTTTGCATTGGAACGGAAATGTTTTGAAGGTTGTTTCCAGTTCAGACAAACAGATAGGTTGAACATTTGCCGCTGTCGGACCGCCGGCTTTGACGTGACACTAATATTTAGTTTTGTTCCTGAAAGGTTGCAGTTGTACCATTCTCTTGTAGGATCACCCACAAGAGAATGGCTTATGTGAAGGCATGTTATGTGAATATGGTGTTTTCTTCTGTGTTGTCTTGAATTGACACAGAAGTAGAATTCCAAAACAACAAAAATCACATTTTAGCAAAAATAAAAAATGGTAGCACCAGCTATCACCCTTGTTGTATTTGAGGGGCAACTACATACCCACAAGCTTGTGGCGTAATTAGATCATGTGGAGTAAGAAAATGTGAATCAAAAATTACCTGTTTTAGGAGCCTAAGGTTAAAATTTTGATTTATGAAACTTGGACGAGGTAAAAAGCTTCAACATTTAGATTTGGTTTCCCAGAAATGTAAAAATTTCTTCTTTTCTGATTCCAAAGAAGCCAACACTGGGCGGTCCGGTCTCGTGAGCTGGATGCACTGCTACATCCCTAACTTATAATCGACTGGAATTACAGTGGAGAGTCGGCTCATTTTCTGTGTTTCCATGTCAATGTTATGGTGCATTCACACCAAACGCGTTTTGAGCGTTTAGCTTGTCTGGTTTACATTCAAAGTCTATGTGGAGGCGAGTCGAGGGAATGTCAGATACCTCAAAATCACTCTAGCCACTGTTTCCGTTGACGGCCTATTTGTCAAACATGTTGCACTCTTTGATGCATCAAACGCTCCAAATGCTCCAAATGCTTCGAATCGTGCCGCCCTAGATGCTCAAAATGTGCCGTGACGAGCCGTCCACGTACCTCCATATAGACTTTGAATGAAAACCAGATGCGTAAAACATGTCTGCTGTGAACGCACCAATCAGAACTGGGGTTACATCTTGTCTGTATCTTTGTGACTCTTTGAAAATACCTCTGTCTAGGTCTAGCAAATACATCCTAGAAACTCCCACAATGTAAAGGAATGAGATTATATAGTATCCTCCCGATTGTCTGACAATTATTTCTTTTTAGTTTATTGTTTTGATTGCATTTCTGTAAGTGCAATCAAAACAATAAAGTGAGATTATACCAGTGAGAACCGACTGGTATAATCAAACACTCAGAGGCTGATGACATCAGTCTGACTCTCTTCTTGAGAGTCAACAAACATGTTGGTGAAAGAACACAGTAGTTGTGCTCATAATAGCGCTCTTAATGAAACCTAACATGTGCCACTACCTTTAAAAAATGATGGAAGTTGGAGAAAACGAACACTTGGGAATTACTACAGGTCCAAATTAAATCCAAGCCTTTAGGCACAACAATAAACAGCCAGATGTCTGAGGCTGTTTTCTAACCACACCAAGGGCCAGTAGAGAGAGTTTACAAGAGTTGGTTGATGGGATGCAGAAGCTTTGCAGAGGTCAATTAGTAGTTACCCATAAATTCTTTGTTCACTGGTTAATTAGATGCTGAGTAAGCAGTTGGTCTGCACCAAGCTAAAGCGCAGTAGAGAATCCCGTCACTATGTTGTCTAAATGAAGTCGATCCCACCAGACTTCCTTTTTTCTCGTTTTCATTCCATATACGGGTTCTTAAAGGATTATTCCTCACTGGCAGGGATAATCTGCTTTCTTGGGGATTTCCCTGTCAAGACTCTGGCATGCTAAACAGTTTTTTTTTGTGAAGTAACTATGGTAACATATGTTTTCAACTGGGTGCGGCCAAAGAGTCGACAGCTCAACCCGCAGATTTTGAAAGAAATCGAAGACGACGCATCGTTTCCTCCTACTTCACTTTGCTTTGTGTTGAAAGAAAAAAACAAATCTGAAAGGGGTGTGCAGACTTTTACAATAAACTTTAGGTTTCCAATTGTTTCAACTGCAGAAACAAACAACAAAACAATGGATTTGATCTACTACAACGTGCAAAATGCTAACAGGTATCTATCCCCATCTTTAGATCAATTTTCCGCAGCAGAGACACTCTTCTGGGATTGTTGGAGGCACAGATTAGGATGGGATGTGTGAGCCACATAGAAATGACATCAGCGCACACCATCCACACCAGGGCATTAAGGTGTCTCTGCCAGTAATAAGCCCCGGGTCACCAGTGACCTGATAAAGTTGATGAGCAAGAGGAAGACGTCCTTCAGAGAGATGGAACTGAGCAATCTGATGGCGGTCTGGAAACAACTCATGACCTGAATCTGCTTCCAAACAGGTTCAAGTAAGGACTCAGTATTCTCAAACCTCCAGTGATATCAACACAACATATAGCAAGTCGTCTAAATGCCACTGATATGACAGGCCCATAAAACCAGACTGACTTTTTCAGTTTGAGATTTGTCTTAAAATCGAAAGAGAACAAAAGAAAAATCAAAGTCGTTGTTCCGTCTGAAGACTGGACTTTAACTGTATGTCCACAGGTGAAAACACACCTGAAATTTCTCACCAATCCTGACATCAATATCCAATATGGCTGCCACATTTTCAAAAGTTTTTTATTACTGCGATAATAGCCTCTTGTTCTGTTAATTTATATCTTTATTATGCATTTTCCAGGCACACAATTTTATTTTATAGCACAATCAACCTATGCTAGCATAGGTATACTATGCTATGATAAAGTAGCATGCTACATGCATTTTACATGTAGCATGTAAAAATGCTACATATCTCAAATATGACTTAAAAAAAATTTTGGATTTGTAATTTAACGGCCTGTGTCTCTTTAAGAAACTCCTGCTCCATTTGAAACCCCGCCTCCAGGGAGTCGTCACAACACGGCTCCTCTATTAACCCTTTAACAACATTTTTACCAGCTTTGCTCTGAGAAGTTCCACCAGATGTTTGCTAATTGCTGCTGGCTAGTCTGAAGGAGCTGAGTGGAGGAGTCGCGGTGTGTAGAGCTGAATGGTTGCCGTGGGAGATAAAAGGATTTCTCAAACAAGGAAACACTCCAGGTACGTTTTTGATGAGGGAATAATATTTATAACATAATGTAAAGCTAAAAAAGGTTGATTTTATGTCATACTGCCCCTTCAATTTAATCCCCAATCCTAAAAATTGTTGGAATGTATATTCAAAGCACTTTTCAAATGAGCAAAGTTAATGTGGGAGTGATGATGTTCTCAGACCCAAGTTGGAGCTTCAGAGGTAAATGGACTACAGCATTAAAAGGCCAAAAGCATTCGTTTACATATTAGTGCAACTTATTTATACATTTGTGACACGTAGTTTTAGACATAACTCGGCTGCCTGAATCTTTGCAACTAAATGATTTACAACTTTCTCCTGGAGCCCAGGGATGAACATACCTTCATCTGTAACATATGTAACCTCAGGATGTGACATTTTTACTTTTTATCCCCCTCCAAGCCCCCAGTTCATTTAAACTGTCGTTTCTGATTCTGCTGTGAAAATGGATGCTGCTGGTTATCACTAAGTGTGTGCAGAACCTGGAGACCTTGAGCTCTGATTAATGCCAGGCAGATTTTCTCTCTCCATTACCGACACGGACAGCGGTTTAGCTGCGAATTTCAGATTGTCGAATCGTTTTGAATGGATACGCCGTCTCTGTGGCGACGAGGAATTTCATGCCAAGACTCTTGACATGGTTACGATGAATTTTAAAATTTTATTTTTTATCTGGTTGAGGACGGTGGAGGCATTTCTGAGGCTTCAAGTGAAAAACATCTCCTTGGTTAAGTTGAGGGTTTGTCCCATTTAATCATCTGGGCTTATTGAGTGTTTTGAAAATCTTCTCTTTTCTTTTCATGAAAATTACCAACAGAAACGCCTGGATTCAGGCTTTTTGCAACATGGGTCAAAATCAGTGAATTTGAACTATTTGTGAGCTGAAACAAAAATAATTTACAAAACAATTGAGTATCACAAAGAATTTATATAAGAACCTTTTGCACAATAAATAAAGCAATTAGAGTTTTTGTAAAAAAAAATCTTCACATTTGTCCTGCTAAAAAAAGGGCATCTTTTTGAGGTTGTTTGGGGGAAAAAACAAAAAAGTCAGAAAAACACAAAACAGGATTTGGGTCATTTTTGTTCAGATTTTGAGTATTTAGCCAAGTTCATTAAATGAATTAAAAGCAGATTGGGGTTCATCTAAGTCAACTTTTTTTTAAAGGTTTTGTTGGCTATAGCGGCCCCCATCTAATAGGAGTTCGACAGGAAAGAGGGCAATGAGAGGGGGAAGACATGAGGCGAACGTCACCAGGCCGGGAGTCAAACCCACAACCACTGGCACGAGGACCAAGGCCCCAAGGCCCCAAGGCCCCAAGGGCCGTGCCTTGCCCCTGCGCCACCACAGCAGTAAGTCTACTTTTGAGTGTTTCTATGCTTCGTTGCATCAAAGGTTTCCCATTATAGGAAGATTTTAAATTTATTTGTAATAATTTTGCACTAATTAAAAACAGAAAAATCTCCATCAGTATGAGCCTCCGGTGCTGAAAGGCCCATTTTTGAGCTTCTTAGTCTCTATGTTTGTTGCAAATGGGTTTAACTAAACTTGTACTCTGTAAAAATGTGGAAGTACATCTTAGTGTGATTTAAAACAGATTTACACTGTTTTTCTATCTCAGTCATTTTCTCATTTTTTTAGATGTATAAATTTTTGTAATTAAATTCAAATCACAAAATTTGAATTGATTCTAAGACGAAGTTATCACTTTGAATTAATACTACTATTAGCCAAATATAATTATAGACTGACATAAATATATGGGACTGATTGATGTGGAAAATAATAGTTTTGTGTGGATTCACATATAAATCTACACATAATAATAATAATAAAATGAGTAAGAAGATAAAGAACTCACTATAAAGTGTGTTTTGTAATTCTATTCTGCCTGTAGCACTTTGAGCTTCCCTTTTAAAGTTAATATATGCAAATGCAACCAAATGAAAATTCAGTTTCTGAACTTGAACCATCTTTGTGCTGCTGGTAGTAAAGAAAAGCGGACCTTACCTTTTGTACATATTTCTGTCCCTCACTCATAATAACATTAACATATTAGGAGTTTTTGAACTGTATGCGGTGGAAAACAAAGCTAATGTTCGACTTGCACAAGCAGTTAGTGTGAGGTCTGGTAATACTTACATCCAGCGCCTCCTGCAGCTTCTCCGCTCCCCCCTGCAGGTTTTCCACGTCGTCCAGTTTCTGCTCTAGCTGGTCCAGGAAGGCGTTCTCCTGCTCCAGGTAGGACAGCAGCTCACACCAGCATGCCCACACCTCCTGTGGAAACCACACAGACACGCACAGAAAGTCAGGAGACGTGGAACGGAAATGAAAACGCTGCTCGACATCTGCGTGTTTGACCAAGTTTCGGTTCATCTGGAAACGAGCTAAAGTTCTAGTTTTCCCATTTGTTTTACCCGACAACCAGTGATGTGAGTAACGCGTTACTTAGTAATAGCTTACAATTAAGTGTTGGCAAAGATCAATGTAATTTTCACAGCGTTGTTGTTAGCAGCAGCTGCTGAAAGTAACTAAAAAAGTTACTTTTAATATAACTTAGTTACTTTCCTAATCAAGTAGTCAGTAATCTAACTGAGTTACTTTTTCAAGGAGTAATCAGTAATCCGGTTAAAGTTACTTTTTCAAAGTAACTATGCCATCACTGCCGACGACAAACATGTAGTTCCTGTTAACAAACTTGAGCTTCTTCCAACTTGTGCAAGTCAAGAGGTTTGAGGGACAAAAAAAGTATAGATTTTTAAAAATAATTTTCTGATGTCTGGTTTCAACTGTAAACGACACTTAATTTAGCCTTTTAATTAAAGAGAGTGCACTGTGCAGTTTGAATATCAACCACTTTCAAGAACTTTTTACAAAAATCAAGCATTTTCAAGGATTTCAAGCACCCTAATTAATGTCGTTTTCATCTGAACTGCATTCTGACTATATAAAAAATTTTCTAAATCAAAATTCGCCAATAATCTGTCAAGTAGACGAGGGTAGATGATGTACCTCTAGAGTTTTACATTTTCCATCCAGGCGGCTACACAAACGCTGGTAGTTGGCTGTTAGTATGTCCAGCTCCGAGCGCAATGCATCGTGGGCAGTGGGCGGGGCCTTGCCGATGAAACTGTTGACGCTGTCCGTCAGGAGTTTGACCTTTTGCTCCTTGGAGTGGACCTCCTCCTGCGCCCTCTGAGAAGTGGAGGGAAAAATATAAATATGAAAACATTTTCACAAAAGCAAGGCCCTTTTCTAAACTAACACGTATATAATATATCCATACAGATTTACTTCCCAGTGGGGTTCGAAGCAGAAAAAGAGAACAAATAAAGGAGAGTAGGAGTATAAAGTATGAGTGAATTTAAGGAGATTTAATCAGATTTTTTTTTAACTTTTGCACTCAGCAGGGTGAGACATTTCTTCTGCCGAGGCTGTTGGAGATATCACAAAGCAAACAGTGCCACAGGGGGAATTCGCAAATCTATTGTATTCAAGTTATGCAAGCTAAACACAAAAAAAGACGTTGGCAGTGGATGGAAAGTCGATGCAATTTGATACAAAATTGAGGAATCCGGGGAGCAGAGCGAAGCCACTGACGAATAGGAAGGAAGACGGAGTGAAAGAAGGATTTCGACAATAAAAGCCCGGCAGCCTGGAGGCGTCATCAGCTCTGAATTATTCACCATCATGGAGGGAGAGACAAAGAGGAGGGAGAGTCCATCAGAGCCCAGGAGTCCATGGGAGTCAAAGTGGAGAGGGATTTCACAGGAGAAGTCTTTGAGGAACATCCAGGAGCAGTCCATAGGCCTTACATATTCTGTGTGGGGTTTATTGGGGCCTGCCATGCAAAGCAATGGCAGGAACCTATTGCTATTCTCCCAAGAAAAGTTTCTTTATTATTATTGGGGCCTGCCATGCAAAGCAATGGCAGGAACCTATTACTATTGTCGGAGAGAAGCGTCTCTTTAATATTATTATTATTATTATTGGGGCCTGCCATGCAAAGCAATGGCAGGAACCTATTACTATTGTCGGAGAGAAGCGTCTCTTTAATCTTTATTTTTCTTCCGTAACCGTTAATGCGGCTCGTACCGCTGGGTGCACACCTACAAATGAGGTATCAAAACGTGCAGAAAATTCACGCCATTGGAGCTATTACTTCTGGTGGGATTTGGGCTTAACGTGGCGACATAATTCGCAAAAAACTACGAAAAAAACCCCATTATAACTCAATGGGAAAAATCCTAGAAATACCCTATTTTTGAGGATTTGCTGTGTCGTCACAAATTCACCTAGAAATGCCATTCAAATTTCATTTTGTAGATACGTCTGTGATCTCTTCGAAAGTGAAGACGGCTCGTCGATACCAGTTATGGTTTGTCCACAATTTGCCTCTAAGCGACCCAAAGTTTCTCATTTTTGCTCAAATTAGAGTGACAGCCGACCTCGGATCAGATATGGGCACAACATTTCTTTCTCTCATCACTGTAAATGCTCTGAGTGAGTTACAGATATGAATCTCGGGACTATCGCAGAAGACACATTGAACTGTCATACGCTCGAAACGCTTTTCGAATATGTATTACGGTTCCCGAACAAGAAGGATTTGTTTCCAATGCTTTTTTTCAGTAAAGTGTGTTTGCTCAAACACACTTGTGTGTTTGAGAGCTCACAGCTCAGAGCTCACACCTGCTGAGACCATTATTTGCCATAGCAACGGAACTCAAGAGGCTATTGGCTGCTGATTTGGACTACGAATACGCATCGCTGTAGTTCTATCTATCCTCAGTTGAAACAGATCAGGACTGAGAACTGGCCTTTAGAACTACTGCTGCTATGGGCTGTATATAACTGATTTAACTCAGTAACTGTTACACATGGGATTAGTTTGGAACTTTAAAATGGAGAATAATAATTTCAAAATAAAAGCCTTGAATATTTTTACATCAGGTAATTGCTGTTTTTGGCTTTATATGACTTTTTCATCCAAAGCACTGTTACACATGGGATTAGTTTGGAACTTTAAAATGGAGCATAATAATAATTTCAAAATAAAAGCCTTGAATATTTTTTACATCAGGTAATTGCTCTTTTTGGCTTTATTTGACTTTTTCATCCAAAGCACTGTTACACGTGGTATTAGTTTGGCCCTTTGAAATGAAGCATTCTGAAAATTTCAAAATAAAAGCCTTGAATAATTTTACATGACGTAATTGCTCTTTTTGGCTTTATTTGACTTTTTCATCCAAAGCACTGTTACACGTGGTATTAGTTTGGCCCTTTGAAATGAAGCATACTGAAAATTTCAAAATAAAAGCCTTGAATATTTTTACATCAGCTACTTGTGTTTTGAGCATTATATAACTATTTTAACCCAAGGACTATTACGCATGGGATTAGTTTGGCCCTTTGAAATGAAGTTTAACAAAACTTCCAAAATAAAAGCCTTGACAACATTTTAAATCGTACCGAACGGTGCACGTCCGCCTCGCTTAACGTTCTTGCGGTTCTCCGCGTGCCACTGCTTACGTCGCGGCGTTCTTTGGCGTCGACGCCGATTTGTGGCGCGACGACGCCGGGCCCGAACCCCACGGCCGCGCCTTGGCAGGCCCCGGCTAAATTTCTTCCGAAATTTTCTAGTTATAGAACTTTATTTTTCTTCCGTAACCGTTAATGCGGCTCATACCGCTGGGTGCACACCTACAAATGAGGTATCAAAACGTGCAGAAAATTCACGCCATTGGAGCTATTACTTCTGGTGGGATTTGGGCTTAACGTGGCGACATAATTCGCAAAAAACTACGAAAAAAACCCCATTATAACTCAATGGGAAAAATCCTAGAAATACCCTATTTTTGAGGATTTGCTGTGTCGTCACAAATTCACCTAGAAATGCCATTCAAATTTCATTTTGTAGATACGTCTGTGATCTCTTCGAAAGTGAAGACGGCTCATCGATACCAGTTACGGTTTGTCCACAATTTGCCTCTAAGCGACCCAAACTTTCTCATTTTTGCTGAAATTACAGTGACAGCCCATCTCGGTTCATATCTGGGCACAACATTTCTTTCTCTCATCACTGTAAATGCTCTGAGTGAGGTACAGATATGAATCTCGGGACTATCGCAGAAGACACATTGAACTGTCATACGCTCGAAACGCTTTTCGAATATGTATTACGGTTCCCGAACAAGAAGGATTTGTTTCCAATGCTTTTTTTCAGTAAAGTGTGTTTGCTCAAACACACTTGTGTGTTTGAGAGCTCACAGCTCAGAGCTCACACCTGCTGAGACCATTATTTGCCATAGCAACGGAACTCAAGAGGCTATTGGCTGCTGGTTAGGACTACGAATACGCATCACTGTAGTTCTATCTATCCTCAGTTGAAACAGATCAGGACTGAGAACTGGCCTTTAGAACTACTGCTGCTATGGGCTGTATATAACTGATTTAACTCAGTAACTGTTACACATGGGATTAGTTTGGAACTTTAAAATGGAGCATAATAATAATTTCAAAATAAAAGCCTTGAATAATTTTACATCAGGTAATTGCTGTTTTTGGCTTTATTTGACGTTTTCATCCAAAGCAATGTTACACATGGGATTACTTTGGAACTTTAAAATGGAGAATAATAATTTCAAAATAAAAGCCTTGAATATTTTCACATCAGGTAATTGCTTTTTTTGGCCGTATATGACTTTTTCATCCAAAGCAATGTTACACATGGGATTAGTTTGGAACTTTAAAATGGAGAATAATAATTTCAAAATAAAAGCCTTGAATATTTTTACATCAGGTAATTGCTGTTTTTGGCTTTATTTGACGTTTTCATCCAAATCACTGTTACACATGGGATTACTTTGGAACTTTAAAATGGAGAATAATAATAATTTCAAAATAAAAGCCTTGAATATTTTTACATCAGGTCATTGCTTTTTTGGCCGTATATGACTTTTTCATCCAAAGCAATGTTACACATGGGATTAGTTTGGAACTTTAAAATGGAGAATAATAATAATTTCAAAATAAAAGCCTTGAATATTTTTACATCAGGTAATTGCTGTTTTTGGCTTTATATGACTTTTTCATCCAAAGCACTGTTACACATGGGATTAGTTTGGAACTTTAAAATGGAGCATAATAATAATTTCAAAATAAAAGCCTTGAATATTTTTACATCAGGTAATTGCTCTTTTTGGCTTTATTTGACTTTTTCATCCAAAGCACTGTTACACGTGGTATTAGTTTGGCCCTCTGAAATGAAGCATACTGAAAATTTCAAAATAAAAGCCTTGAATAATTTTACATGACGTAATTGCTCTTTTTGGCTTTATTTGACTTTTTCATCCAAAGCACTGTTACACGTGGTATTAGTTTGGCCCTTTGAAATGAAGCTTAACAAAAATTTCAAAATAAAAGCCTTGAATATTTTTACATCAGCTACTTGTGTTGTGAGCATTATATAACTATTTTAACCCAAGGACTATTACGCATGGGATTAGTTTGGCCCTTTGAAATGAAGTTTAACAAAACTTCCAAAATAAAAGCCTGGACAACATTTTAAATCGTACCGAACGGTGCACGTCCGCCTCGCTTAACGTTCTTGCGGTTCTCCGCGTGCCACTGCTTACATCGCGGCGTTCTTTGGCGTCGACGCCGATTTGTGGCGCGACGACGCCGGGCCCGAACCCCACGGCCGCGCCTTGGCAGGCCCCGGCTAAATTTCTTCCGAAATTTTCTAGTTGGGGCCTGCCATGCAAAGCAATGGCAGGAACCTATTGCTATTCTCCCAAGAAAAGTTTCTTTATTATTATTATTCTTTATTTTTCATCCGTAACCGTTAATGCGGCTCATACCGCTGCGTGCACACCTACAAAAGAGGTATCAAAACGTGCAGAAAATTCACGCCATTCCAGCTATTACTTTTGGTGGGATTCGGGATTAACATGGCGACATAATTCGCAAAAAACTACGAAAAAAACCCCATTATAACTCAATGGGAAAAATCCTAGAAATACCCTATTTTTGAGGATTTGCTGTGTCGTCACAAATTCACCTAGAAATGCCATTCAAATTTCATTTTGTAGATACGTCTGTGATCTCTTCGAAAGTGAAGACGGCTCGTCGATACCAGTTATGGTTTGTCCACAATTTGCCTCTAAGCGACCCAAAGTTTCTCATTTTTGCTCATATTAGAGTGACAGCCGACCTCGGTTCATATCTGGGCACAACATTTCTTTCTCTCATCACTGTAAATGCTCTGAGTGAGGTACAGATATGAATCTCGGGACTATCGCAGAAGACACATTGAACTGTCATACGCTTAAAACGCTTTTCGAATATGTATTACGGTTCCCGAACAAGAAGGATTTGTTTCCAATGCTTTTTTTCAGTAAAGTGTGTTTGCTCAAACACACTTGTGTGTTTGAGAGCTCACAGCTCAGAGCTCACACCTGCTGAGACCATTATTTGCCATAGCAACGGAACTCAAGAGGCTATTGGCTGCTGGTTAGGACTACGAATACGCATCGTTGTAGTTCTATCTATCCTCAGTTGAAACAGATCAGGACTGAGAACTGGCCTTTACAACTACTTGCTGCTTTGGGCTGTATATAACTGATTTAACTCAGTAACTGTTACACATGGGATTAGTTTTACACTTTAAAATTAAGCATATTGAAAATTTCACAATAAAAGCCCTGAATATTTTTACATGACGTAATTGCTCTTTTTTGGCTTTATTTGACTTTTTCATCCAAAGCACTGTTACACATGGTATTAGTTTGGCCCTTTAAAATGAAGCTTAACAAAAATTTCAAAATAAAAGCCTTGAATATTTTTACATCAGCTACTTGTGTTTTGAGCATTATATAACTATTTTAACCGAAGGACTATTACGCATGGGATTAGTTTGGCCCTTTGAAATGAAGCATCCTGCAAATTTCAAAATAAAAGCCTTGAATATTTTTACATGACGTAATTGCTCTTTTTGGCTTTATTTGACTTTTTCATCCAAAGCACTGTTACACATGGTATTAGTTTGGCCCTTTGAAATGAATATTAACAAAAATTTCAAAATTAAAGCCTTGAATATTTTTACATCATGTAATTGCTCTTTTTGGCTTTATTTGACTTTTTCATCCAAAGCACTGTTACACGTGGTATTAGTTTGGCCCTTTGAAATGAAGCTTAACAAAAGTTTCAAAATAAAAGCCTTGAATATTTTTACATGACGTAATTGCTCTTTTTGGCTTTATTTGACTTTTTCATCCAAAGCACTCTTACACGTGGTATTAGTTCAGAACTTTAAAATGAAGCATACTGAAAATTTCAAAATAAAAGCCTTGAATATTTTACATGAAGTAATTGCTCTTTTTGGCCGTATATGACTTTTTCATCCAAAGCAATGTTACACATGGGATTAGTTCGGAACTTTAAAATGGAGCATAATAATAATTTCAAAATAAAAGCCTTGAATATTTTTACATCAGGTAATTGCTGTTTTTGGCTTTATTTGACGTTTTCATCCAAAGCACTGTTACACATGGGATTACTTTGGAACTTTAAAATGGAGAATAATAATAATTTCAAAATAAAAGCCTTGAATATTTTTACATCAGGTAATTGCTGTTTTTGGCTTTATATGACTTTTCATCCAAAGCACTGTTACACATGGGATTAGTTTGGAACTTTAAAATGGAGCATAATAATAATTTCAAAATAAAAGCCTTGAATATTTTTACATCAGGTAATTGCTCTTTTTGGCTTTATTTGACTTTTTCATCCAAAGCACTGTTACACGTGGTATTAGTTTGGCCCTTTGAAATGAAGCATTCTGAAAATTTCAAAATAAAAGCCTTGAATAATTTTACATGACGTAATTGCTCTTTTTGGCTTTATTTGACTTTTTCATCCAAAGCACTGTTACACGTGGTATTAGTTTGGCCCTTTGAAATGAAGCATACTGAAAATTTCAAAATAAAAGCCTTGAATATTTTTACATCAGCTACTTGTGTTTTGAGCATTATATAACTATTTTAACCCAAGGACTATTACGCATGGGATTAGTTTGGCCCTTTGAAATGAAGGTTAACAAAACTTCCAAATAAAAGCCTCGACAACATTTTAAATCGTACCGAACGGTGCACGTCCGCCTCGCTTAACGTTCTTGCGGTTCTCCGCGTGCCACTGATCACGTCGCGGCGTCCTTTGGCGTCGACGCCGATTTGTGGCGCGACGACGCCGGGCCCATGCCCGACGGGCGCGCCTTGGCAGGCCCCGGCTAAATTTCTTCCGAAATTTTCTAGTTATTCTTTATTTTTCATCCGTAACCGTTAATGCGGCTCATACCGCTGCGTGCACACCTACAAAAGAGGTATCAAAACGTGCAGAAAATTCACGCCATTCCAGCTATTACTTTTGGTGGGATTCGGGATTAACATGGCGACATAATTCGCAAAAAACTACGAAAAAAACCCCATTATAACTCAATGGGAAAAATCCTAGAAATACCCTATTTTTGAGGATTTGCTGTGTCGTCACAAATTCACCTAGAAATGCCATTCAAATTTCATTTTGTAGATACGTCTGTGATCTCTTCGAAAGTGAAGACGGCTCGTCGATACCAGTTATGGTTTGTCCACAATTTGCCTCTAAGCGACCCAAAGTTTCTCATTTTTGCTCATATTAGAGTGACAGCCGACCTCGGTTCATATCTGGGCACAACATTTCTTTCTCTCATCACTGTAAATGCTCTGAGTGAGGTACAGATATGAATCTCGGGACTATCGCAGAAGACACATTGAACTGTCATACGCTTAAAACGCTTTTCGAATATGTATTACGGTTCCCGAACAAGAAGGATTTGTTTCCAATGCTTTTTTTCAGTAAAGTGTGTTTGCTCAAACACACTTGTGTGTTTGAGAGCTCACAGCTCAGAGCTCACACCTGCTGAGACCATTATTTGCCATAGCAACGGAACTCAAGAGGCTATTGGCTGCTGGTTAGGACTACGAATACGCATCGTTGTAGTTCTATCTATCCTCAGTTGAAACAGATCAGGACTGAGAACTGGCCTTTACAACTACTTGCTGCTTTGGGCTGTATATAACTGATTTAACTCAGTAACTGTTACACATGGGATTAGTTTTACACTTTAAAATTAAGCATATTGAAAATTTCACAATAAAAGCCCTGAATATTTTTACATGACGTAATTGCTCTTTTTTGGCTTTATTTGACTTTTTCATCCAAAGCACTGTTACACATGGTATTAGTTTGGCCCTTTAAAATGAAGCTTAACAAAAATTTCAAAATAAAAGCCTTGAATATTTTTACATCAGCTACTTGTGTTTTGAGCATTATATAACTATTTTAACCGAAGGACTATTACGCATGGGATTAGTTTGGCCCTTTGAAATGAAGCATCCTGCAAATTTCAAAATAAAAGCCTTGAATATTTTTACATGACGTAATTGCTCTTTTTGGCTTTATTTGACTTTTTCATCCAAAGCACTGTTACACATGGTATTAGTTTGGCCCTTTGAAATGAATATTAACAAAAATTTCAAAATTAAAGCCTTGAATATTTTTACATCATGTAATTGCTCTTTTTGGCTTTATTTGACTTTTTCATCCAAAGCACTGTTACACGTGGTATTAGTTTGGCCCTTTGAAATGAAGCTTAACAAAAGTTTCAAAATAAAAGCCTTGAATATTTTTACATGACGTAATTGCTCTTTTTGGCTTTATTTGACTTTTTCATCCAAAGCACTCTTACACGTGGTATTAGTTCAGAACTTTAAAATGAAGCATACTGAAAATTTCAAAATAAAAGCCTTGAATATTTTACATGAAGTAATTGCTCTTTTTGGCCGTATATGACTTTTTCATCCAAAGCAATGTTACACATGGGATTAGTTCGGAACTTTAAAATGGAGCATAATAATAATTTCAAAATAAAAGCCTTGAATATTTTTACATCAGGTAATTGCTGTTTTTGGCTTTATTTGACGTTTTCATCCAAAGCACTGTTACACATGGGATTACTTTGGAACTTTAAAATGGAGAATAATAATAATTTCAAAATAAAAGCCTTGAATATTTTTACATCAGGTAATTGCTGTTTTTGGCTTTATATGACTTTTCATCCAAAGCACTGTTACACATGGGATTAGTTTGGAACTTTAAAATGGAGCATAATAATAATTTCAAAATAAAAGCCTTGAATATTTTTACATCAGGTAATTGCTCTTTTTGGCTTTATTTGACTTTTTCATCCAAAGCACTGTTACACGTGGTATTAGTTTGGCCCTTTGAAATGAAGCATTCTGAAAATTTCAAAATAAAAGCCTTGAATAATTTTACATGACGTAATTGCTCTTTTTGGCTTTATTTGACTTTTTCATCCAAAGCACTGTTACACGTGGTATTAGTTTGGCCCTTTGAAATGAAGCATACTGAAAATTTCAAAATAAAAGCCTTGAATATTTTTACATCAGCTACTTGTGTTTTGAGCATTATATAACTATTTTAACCCAAGGACTATTACGCATGGGATTAGTTTGGCCCTTTGAAATGAAGGTTAACAAAACTTCCAAATAAAAGCCTCGACAACATTTTAAATCGTACCGAACGGTGCACGTCCGCCTCGCTTAACGTTCTTGCGGTTCTCCGCGTGCCACTGATCACGTCGCGGCGTCCTTTGGCGTCGACGCCGATTTGTGGCGCGACGACGCCGGGCCCATGCCCGACGGGCGCGCCTTGGCAGGCCCCGGCTAAATTTCTTCCGAAATTTTCTAGTTTCCTTTCCCTTATTGTTTTTGATTGTTATTTTTGGATACTTAAAATATCTTCAATGTGCTAATTGTTCTTTACAAAATCAGAAAAATACTTTTTACTGTTTTCCCCCACAAAATTAAGACCCCTATGATTCGTTTTATGTCAGGTCATATTGTATAAAGATTCAACCGAAGATCAGAATAAAACAAAAGGATCGAAATGATCCACTTATGTCCCATTATACATCCCATGACGACAGTATACAACCACATGCTGGTGCTCCTAGACAACATCGTCCCATCTTCAGGCTGCGTCCCTCCCAAAAGAACAAGCTGTACTTTTTGAATTCGCTCCCCGCTCAGACATCTTTCCACTTTCCAGCAGCTCTCAGAGGCATTATCAAAATTGTTCAGAGCGGGACTTTTTCCATGGAAATAAATATTTCATAAGACATTGCCAGCTGATGCTCAGTCAAACTTTTTCTGGTGAGTTATTATTTTCAGTCAGTGTCCAGCTAATGCCTAAAACATTTCTAACAGTCGAATATGACCAAGTGCTTTTTTTTTTTTTGGTCAGTTTATTAGAGTTTTGGAGTATTGTCTATTATGATCCAAAACATCACCAGTTAGCTTTAGCCTCTGATGATCCTGCTGAACACACTAATTCTGTCAGTGGTCATAATGTTTTGCTTGGTCGATGTATATTTGTATGATAGACTTCAAATATTTATACTATAGCTCAAGTGATTTGTGATAATACAAACAAAATTTCCTTTAAATATTTGTGATGAGTGATTAGATGCATTCTGATTCGGTGACATTAAAAAGTTTGTCTAAACAAATGAATAAAATGTCGGTGTTGATGCAAAACGATGTATTTACTTTATTTCCCAAACGTGTGAAGATTCAAAATTCAAACCTCAATCGAAATAGAGAACTGAGTGCTTTAAAGGGAGGACCAGAAGTCCTGGTCAAGTCCTGGTCATGTTGTCTTAGCTAGCATGCTAGCTAAGACAACATGTAGCTAACATGTTGTGTTAGCTAGCACAGCTTGTTAGCTAACACAACATGTTAGCTAGCACAACATGTTAGCTAGCACAACAAGTTAGCTACATGTTAACTAACAAGACTGTCCAAAAAGTCAAGATCTTCTGCTACTGAGGACTGAGCAAGAGAATTATCAGTGCAGACTTTAGCTTGGTCAAAATTGTCAAAAGATACATGCTAGTGTACTGTATCTGAGCAAAGAATGAGGTGAAGACTTTTGGACATGTGTCATATAGAAGTCTGTCCAAGAAAGCTTCAGGTCAAGACTGGACAGCAGTAGCTAAAGTTAAGATTCTCGGATTAATCTTCCTTTTGATTGTTTGGGACACATACTTTGAGTCCTCTACGGCAGTGGTCCCCAACCTTTTTAGTACCGCGGACCGGTCAAGACTTCGGAAATTTGCTGCAGACCGGGAGGGGCCAGGGGGGTTCACACACCGACACCGATGCTGTTGCTGCTGTTTCTACATCATTCTGCTGCTTGTGGGTTCAATGTTGACGCTCAAAACGTAACCGACAGAATCCGGTTGAAAGATTTTCAAAATAAAAGATCCTCCAGACTCAATACATAAAATGGAAGTATTTAATTATTTCTTGCGTAGCCCGGTACCAATTGGTCCATGGACCAGTACCGATCCGCGGCCCAGGGGTTGGGGACCACTGCTCTACGACATCAACAAAGAAACGATCTTTACATGGATTATCATACAACCAAAAGGTTGAATTTTTCATGTCTTATGATCTTACATGTTGACAAACACACCTTGAGCTCCTCGACTGCCTTGCGTAGCTCCTCAGGTGTCTTGTATGTGAAGTCTCTCTCCAGATAGTCTTCCTCAGCCTGGTTTATCCATTCTTGCATTTCCTGCATCTCTTTCCTCAACGCCATGGTCTTGTCAAGGCCCCCTTTCAAGGCCGACTTCTTTGCATAGGCCTACACAGAGAAGGAAAGTGAATGCAAACCGGATTGCAGAAATTTGAAGACAACCTTGTGTGTGGTGGTTGTTGTTGCGTACCTGTTTGCATACATTCCCCCACTGCATGTTCAGGTCATCCAGTTCTTTCTGGATGTGGATGGCAAAGGGTGGCTCTGCTTCTTTCTTAAGGTACAGACCCACTTCGTTGATTCCGTTCACGCTGGGTTGGATGGTGTGGATGTCATTCACCAGAGCCTAGTCAAGGTAGAGAGAGCAAAGAACAGGAATCTACGCATTGAGACAGTTTGATCCAAAAATTGTGCCTGGACGCTTGTTTTCTTACTGTGCACTGCTCTAACTGTTTCTCCAGAGCCTCAGAGTCTCCCAGAGCGGGCCACTCCTCGTTCAGAAACACATCCACATCTGCCATCCACTTTTTCAGAGTCTTCACGTCATTCTAGCAGAGAGAAGTAGACAGGAGGTCAGAGTAGAACACACACATGGTTTGGTCCACACAAATCTTGAAAACATGAACCATCTCTTGAGTCTCACCTCAAACTGCATCAGTTTGGCCATGAGCTCCTGGATTCTCTGGACGCTGTCTGTCAGAGTGGAGCCCAGTCGTCTCCAGCGGGCCATTATGGCGTCTATCTCTAGGCGATACCTTCAACACAAGAGAAACTCCTGTAGCCATTACAAATTGTCAGTCAACCAAAGTGTTTTTCAAAACACACTCCTTTCAAATTTCAAGCCACTGAAGTCTTTGTGTTTCCCTAAACATCCCAATATGGCTTTTAGTTGCCCACCTTTATTCATCATGTTGACTTTTTAGCTAAAGGCGCTTGAGACCGTTGTCTCTATGTTACCTTTACCCTTACAATGACATTTGATCTTCCTTTGTCTTACTTTTGGCTGATGTCTGGTGGAGCTTTCTGAAAGACCTGCTCAACAGCTGATGTCAGGTAGTCAACCTCGCCCTGGTGTTCAGCCAAGGCCGCCTGGAGAGCCTGAGAGGGAGGCAGAGATGGACAACGTGAGACCAAGAAGACAAAGAAATGAACAAGAAAATAAGGTGTGAAGGGGCCTTTCTGTCGGAAGACATTTTGCTTTGTGGTGATAAACACATGGAGGGAAATCTGGGCCCAGTTTTGAGATGGTGTCAAACACACAGGTACCCAAATGTGCAAGGAGTCCGAGTCAGAGAGTATTAGAAAAAGCACGCCATATTAGGTTCTTGGTAAAGTACAATTTCTAGTGTCTGCACTACAGAAATGTAGCTACTTTAATTTTTCTTGGCTTGCATTTTGGAACTGTTTGAAATTCCTCCTCAAATGATTTTGCCTGAAATGTAGAGAACTTAGACACACACTTGCTTTTCCATGAAGTAATTTTATATTATATGGTTCAGATATAAAGAATTTACACAATCATTAATTCACCATCAAAGCGTAAAATACGCTTTATTGCCCAAAGTATTGGGTCACTTGTCTTTTTATTCAATATGGCCTTGGTCCACCCTTTGCAGCTACAACAGTTTTAACTCTTCTTGGAAGGTGACCTACAATGCTTAGGAGTATATTTTTGCAAGGGTTTAACCTTTTGACACAAAATTACAGGTGTTCAGTCATGTTGGAACAAAAGGGGAACATCTCCAAACTGTTCTCAAAGAGCATCCGATTGATTTTCTCAACCTTTTGTTGTCTCATGATTATTTATCTGAAATACCTGTTTGACAGGTATTTCAGATAATTTCCTTGTTGTATTTACAGATTCCCTCTCTTCAGTGAAAACTGTTCCTCAGTCACATCATTCTTGTCAGATAAATTCACTGAACTTCCCACCGCTTTTAATGATTGGATGCTGGTTTCAACCCGGGTGTTGAGAAGCTCACTTCTACGTTTACCTGCACAGATAATTTGGTCACTACGGCTCCAGTCGAGACTAATCGCAACCATCCATTTGTGCACCGAGTTGTGATTGTAGTCGAGCTGAGCAAAAATGGAAAAAAAAACCCGACATGTTCCTCTAGGGATTTTAAAAATGACTGCTCATTAAATGATCAAAAAGACTAAAAAGTCAAACGATTTCTCTAATCTTGCCTTATTAAACAGCCACAGGCTTCAGATTCTCCTCAATGTTTTAAACTCTGTTTTTAAAGAGGTCAAATGTCCTGTTGCTGATAAACATCTCTTAATGCAGGCTGCCTTTAAACAGGCTGAGGTGCTGATCCTTAATGGGACTGTTTCCAAGGTTATGGAGAAAAAAATGTTTTTATTCAGGTGGAAACATTTTTTTTGGATAATAATTGAATTTCTCAAAGGTTCCAGGCTGTTTTTAAATGCGTTCAAAGCACTAAAACAGCTGTTAACTGGAAACTCTGCTGAGTTTAATACCGTAGCTCTCAATCTCCTTTTCTTTTTAAACTAAGTTCCTGAGAAATCTTCATCAACGTCACAATGCAGACCTTCTGTTTGTCCCAGACATATTTAAGCAATGCCACAAAATCAAATCAGATAACATCTCTCATAAAGTTATGTCACGCAGTTCAATATAATCCCGTTTCACACAAGCGGAATATTTTGTGAATGTCATGTCTCCAGTCAATTTCTTTTCTATAACCGAGTTCACATTGTGAAATTCATTTGTACTGAACAACAGGGGGAAACTATTCGCAGATTTAATGAACATCAACTCAAAGTCGTTTATCCCCTCTTCCTGTTTACATCCCTGCACTGCAAAAAAAAAGAAGAAGAAATCTCTCGTGAAAGTGGATGCTGTTGAGTCTAATGACTGAATTATGGACGTGATAAATCCTTTAAGGAGCTGTGGATTCACTGTCATAATCCATCCGGATCATGATTTCATTTATCTCAGCTGGTGTCTTTAATCTATGTTTTCTTAAAAAAAAAAGGGTGTGGGAATAGAAATAAGAACCCCATACCTGAGGAAAAACTCATTTATTTCCCATATAATGAGAGCTATAGGCTACTAGAGGAGAAACAGTTGGACTGAATAAATAATAGCTTATCAGCATGCAGGATGAATCCCTAATTGGGGCCTGCCATGCAAAGCAATGGCAGGAACCTATTGCTATTCTCCCAAGAAAAGTTTCTTTATTATTATTGGGGCCTGCCATGCAAAGCAATGGCAGGAACCTATTGTTATTGTCGGAGAAAGTGTTTCTTTATTCTTCTTTATTTTTCTTCCGTAACCGTTAATGCGGCTCATACCGCTTGGTGCACACCTACAAATGAGGTATCAAAACCTGCAGAAAATTCACGCCATTCCAGCTATTACTTCTGGTGGGATTTGGGCTTAACGTGGCGACATAATTCGCAAAAAACTACGAAAAAAACCCCATTATAAGTCAATGGGAAAAATCCTAGAAATACCCTATTTTTGAGGGTTTGCTGTGTCGTCACAAATTCACCTAGAAATGCCATTCAAATTTCATTTTGTAGATACGTCTGTGATCTCTTCGAAAGTGAAGACGGCTCGTCGATACCAGTTACGGTTTGTCCACAATTTGCCTCTAAGCGACCCAAAGTTTCTCATTTTTCTTCAAATTAGAGTGGCAGCCCATCTCGGTTCATATCTGGGCACAACATTTCTTTCTCTCATCGCTGTAAATGCTCTGAGTGAGGTACAGATATGAATCTCGGGACTATCGCAGAAGACACATTGAACTGTCATACGCTCGAAACGCTTTTCGAATATGTATTACGGTTCCCGAACAAGAAGGATTTGTTTCCAATGCTTTTTTTCAGTAAAGTGTGTTTGCTCAAACACACTTGTGTGTTTGAGAGCTCAGAGCTCACAGCTCACACCTGCTGAGACCATTATTTGCCATAGCAACGGAACTCAAGAGGCTATTGGCTGCTGATTTGGACTACGAATACGCATCGCTGTAGTTCTATCTACCCTCAGTTGAAACAGATCAGGACTGAGAACTGGCCTTTAGAACTACTGCTGCTTTGGGCTGTATATAACTGATTTAACTCAGTAACTGTTACACATGGGATTAGTTTTACACTTTAAAATTAAGCATATTGAAAATTTCACAATAAAAGCCCTGAATATTTTTACATGACGTAATTGCTCTTTTTTGGCTTTATTTGACTTTTTCATCCAAAGCACTGTTACACATGGTATTAGTTTGGCCCTTTAAAATGAAGCTTAACAAAAATTTCAAAATAAAAGCCTTGAATATTTTTACATGACATAATTGCTCTTTTTGGCTTTATTTGACTTTTTCATCCAAAGCACTGTTACACATGGTATTAGTTCAGAACTTTAAAATGAAGCATACTGAAAATTTCAAAATAAAAGCCTTGAATATTTTTACATCATGTAATTGCTCTTTTTGGCTTTATGTGACTTTTTCATCCAAAGCACTGTTACACATGGGATTAGTTTGGAACTTTAAAATGAAGCATACTGAAAATTTCAAAATAAAAGCCTTGAATATTTTTACATGACGTAATTGCTCTTTTTGGCCGTATATGACTTTTTCATCCAAAGCAATGTTACACATGGGATTAGTTCGGAACTTTAAAATGGAGCATAATAATAATTTCAAAATAAAAGCCTTGAATATTTTTACATCAGGTAATTGCTGTTTTTGGCTTTATGTGACTTTTTCATCCAAAGCACTGTTACACATGGGATTAGTTTGGAACTTTAAAATTAAGCATACTGAAAATTTCAAAATAAAAGCCTTGAATATTTTACATGACGTAATTGCTTTTTTTGGCCGTATATGACTTTTTCATCCAAAGCACTGTTACACATGGTATTAGTTTGGCCCTTTGAAATGAAGCATACTGAAAATTTCAAAATAAAAGCCTTGACATATTTTAGATCAGATAATTGCTCTTTTGAGCAATAAATAACTGATTTAACCCAATGACTATTACACATGGGATTAGTTTGGACCTTTGAAATTAAGCTTAACAAAAATTTCAAAATAAAAGCCTCAACATGCCCCTGAGGTTAGTGCACCGCCGCAGGCAGTGCAATAATATTATTCTGCATTATCTGTTTCTCTCAGGTTAGGGAACTGCCTTGCACAGCAAGGCAGTTCATTAGCATTAGCATTTTGGCTTAAATAAGCTATTAGCTATTTATTGGACTTATTAGCCATGTTTAGTATACTGAATGGAGTAAGTCCATTATAGAGAACATCCTAGTGATGTCCCACATGCTAGTGACAGCAATGATGCTAACATTAGCATTTTGCTAACTACTTGCGTTTTCAGCATTATATAACTGATTTAACCCAATGATTGTTATACATGGAATTAGTTTGGACCTTTGAATTGAAGTTTAACAAAAATTCCAAAATAAAAGCCTTGACATATTTTACATCAGATAATTGCTCTTTTGAGCAATAAATAACTGATTTAACCCAATGACTATTACACATGGGATTAGGTTGGCCCTTTGAAATGAAGTTTAACAAAAATTCCAAAATAAAAGCCTTTAATATTTTTACATCAACTACTTGCGTTTTCAGCATTATATAACTGATTTAACCCAATGACTGTTATACATGGAATTAGTTTGGACCTTTGAATTGAAGTTTAACAAAAATTCCAAAATAAAAGCCTTGAATATTTTTACACCAGCCACTTGTGTTTTGAGCATTATATAACTATTTTAACCCAAGGACTATTACGCATGGGATTAGTTTGGCCCTTTGAAATGAAGTTTAACAAAACTTCCAAAATAAAAGCCTTGAGAAAATTTTAAATCGTACCGAATGGTGCACGTCCGCCTCGCTTAACGTTCTTGCGGTTCTCCGCGTGCCACTGATTACGTTGCGGCGTCCTTTGGCGTCGACGCCAATTTGTGGCGTGACGACGCCGGGCCCAAGCCCGACGGGCGCGCCTTGGCAGGCCCCGGCTAAATTTCTTCAGAAATTTTGTTTTTCTAGTTATTCTTTATTTTTCATCCGTAACCGTTAATGCGGCTCATACCGCTGCGTGCACACCTACAAAAGAGGTATCAAAACGTGCAGAAAATTCACGCCATTCCAGCTATTACTTTTGGTGGGATTCGGGATTAACATGGCGACATAATTCGCAAAAAACTACGAAAAAAACCCCATTATAACTCAATGGGAAAAATCCTAGAAATACCCTATTTTTGAGGATTTGCTGTGTCGTCACAAATTCACCTAGAAATGCCATTCAAATTTCATTTTGTAGATACGTCTGTGATCTCTTCGAAAGTGAAGACGGCTCGTCGATACCAGTTATGGTTTGTCCACAATTTGCCTCTAAGCGACCCAAAGTTTCTCATTTTTGCTCATATTAGAGTGACAGCCGACCTCGGTTCATATCTGGGCACAACATTTCTTTCTCTCATCACTGTAAATGCTCTGAGTGAGGTACAGATATGAATCTCGGGACTATCGCAGAAGACACATTGAACTGTCATACGCTTAAAACGCTTTTCGAATATGTATTACGGTTCCCGAACAAGAAGGATTTGTTTCCAATGCTTTTTTTCAGTAAAGTGTGTTTGCTCAAACACACTTGTGTGTTTGAGAGCTCACAGCTCAGAGCTCACACCTGCTGAGACCATTATTTGCCATAGCAACGGAACTCAAGAGGCTATTGGCTGCTGGTTAGGACTACGAATACGCATCGTTGTAGTTCTATCTATCCTCAGTTGAAACAGATCAGGACTGAGAACTGGCCTTTACAACTACTTGCTGCTTTGGGCTGTATATAACTGATTTAACTCAGTAACTGTTACACATGGGATTAGTTTTACACTTTAAAATTAAGCATATTGAAAATTTCACAATAAAAGCCCTGAATATTTTTACATGACGTAATTGCTCTTTTTTGGCTTTATTTGACTTTTTCATCCAAAGCACTGTTACACATGGTATTAGTTTGGCCCTTTAAAATGAAGCTTAACAAAAATTTCAAAATAAAAGCCTTGAATATTTTTACATCAGCTACTTGTGTTTTGAGCATTATATAACTATTTTAACCGAAGGACTATTACGCATGGGATTAGTTTGGCCCTTTGAAATGAAGCATCCTGCAAATTTCAAAATAAAAGCCTTGAATATTTTTACATGACGTAATTGCTCTTTTTGGCTTTATTTGACTTTTTCATCCAAAGCACTGTTACACATGGTATTAGTTTGGCCCTTTGAAATGAATATTAACAAAAATTTCAAAATTAAAGCCTTGAATATTTTTACATCATGTAATTGCTCTTTTTGGCTTTATTTGACTTTTTCATCCAAAGCACTGTTACACGTGGTATTAGTTTGGCCCTTTGAAATGAAGCTTAACAAAAGTTTCAAAATAAAAGCCTTGAATATTTTTACATGACGTAATTGCTCTTTTTGGCTTTATTTGACTTTTTCATCCAAAGCACTCTTACACGTGGTATTAGTTCAGAACTTTAAAATGAAGCATACTGAAAATTTCAAAATAAAAGCCTTGAATATTTTACATGAAGTAATTGCTCTTTTTGGCCGTATATGACTTTTTCATCCAAAGCAATGTTACACATGGGATTAGTTCGGAACTTTAAAATGGAGCATAATAATAATTTCAAAATAAAAGCCTTGAATATTTTTACATCAGGTAATTGCTGTTTTTGGCTTTATTTGACGTTTTCATCCAAAGCACTGTTACACATGGGATTACTTTGGAACTTTGAAATGAAGCATACTGAAAATTTCAAAATAAAAGCCTTGAATATTTTTACATCAGGTAATTGCTGTTTTTGGCTTTATATGACTTTTTCATCCAAAGCACTGTTACACATGGGATTAGTTTGGAACTTTAAAATGGAGCATAATAATAATTTCAAAATAAAAGCCTTGAATATTTTTACATCAGGTAATTGCTCTTTTTGGCTTTATTTGACTTTTTCATCCAAAGCACTGTTACACGTGGTATTAGTTTGGCCCTTTGAAATGAAGCATTCTGAAAATTTCAAAATAAAAGCCTTGAATAATTTTACATGACGTAATTGCTCTTTTTGGCTTTATTTGACTTTTTCATCCAAAGCACTGTTACACGTGGTATTAGTTTGGCCCTTTGAAATGAAGCATACTGAAAATTTCAAAATAAAAGCCTTGAATATTTTTACATCAGCTACTTGTGTTTTGAGCATTATATAACTATTTTAACCCAAGGACTATTACGCATGGGATTAGTTTGGCCCTTTGAAATGAAGGTTAACAAAACTTCCAAAATAAAAGCCTTGACAACATTTTAAATCGTACCGAACGGTGCACGTCCGCCTCGCTTAACGTTCTTGCGGTTCTCCGCGTGCCACTGATCACGTCGCGGCGTCCTTTGGCGTCGACGCCGATTTGTGGCGCGACGACGCCGGGCCCATGCCCGACGGGCGCGCCTTGGCAGGCCCCGGCTAAATTTCTTCCGAAATTTTCTAGTTATTATCTGCTACTCTAATTAAGCTCAGGCTACAGTAAAAGGCTGCTATCAAATTTAGCCGACATACACACACAGGCACGCAGCTACAATGTAATCTTCACTTCATTTGAAATGTAAAAAAAAAAATCAATGCGACTAATACCTTTTGAAAAGCCTTTCCTTTTGAAAGCAAATATACTGTAGATTATTGTTATGTGTTGGGTCAGAAAATGTTCTTTTGTGCATGAAAATTGGGATTGTAATGACTTTCTCACCCCTGTGTGATCGTATATGTGTGTGTGTACGTGTGTGTGTGTTTTCTTGGTAGATATAGAGATAAACTAAGACAGCAACTCGCTCCAGTGGGATTTTGCTCATCTGCCTCCTGTAATTACAGGGCTGTAGATAGACACACACACACACCCTGGTTAAAAAGCCAGGGAGTGTTTTTGTTTTGTTCTTTTTGCTATGTTTTGTAGAGTCTGAAGAAAACATTGGAGAAATTATAGTTAAGAAGTTTGTGTTCATTTCTGATGCATCACCCAAGTAAATACTAAAAAAATAACATTTTGATTCCAACAAGGTCAGTGGTTTTACCAAATGAAGGGCTTAAGCAAAACAATAGCACACACACACACACGCACACACACACACACACACACACACAAATAATTTCCCTCTCTCTCTCTACTGAAAGGTGTGTGAATCTTGATGACTGTTTGCATAGTAAATAGATTTATTTTAATATTTTCTTTTTGACTGCTAAAATACAAACTAAAAACAAGGCCAAATTTCATAAGATGATTTATGATTTTGTCTCAAAGATGGTGTTTGGGCTTCACAAACACACCAGTTCTGAATTAAATTGTGTTACTCTTTGTTGGGTTTTGTGTCAAGGCTGACGGAGTCTTTATGCTGCGATAAAAATACTAATTTCTTTCTACAAAACTGGATGGAAAATTGCACAAAAAATTTTTTCTTTACACAATTTTTTATTGCTAATGAAAATCAAAAACGCATAAAATACAGAAGTATATTCCTATATTTCTACAACTTTGCAGATTACGTCAGTGATTGCATTTCTATTGACCACATAATTGCACAATCTGACATTTTGAAAAGAAATTTGCTTAAATGAAACACGGCAAATTAAAAAAATTAAAAATATTGATTTTGTGATAAAACGTTTAGCCTCTCAGATGAGGTGTTTTTTTTTTGGGATCATACTGATGACGAAGACGACAGCAGGAAGTAGTGAGGGGATGATTTTTAATGACTTATCGAGTGAACAGTCATATTCATGTGTGATTTTGATAAAGTTTCTTCTTTGATGGAAACTTTAAATTGCAAAATTGTTTTCTTTTCTAATACATTAGCACAATACTGACAGCGTTTTGCGAACATTTGTCATGGAAACGCTCTGCTAGTGGAGCAAACCACCAAACCTCATTACTAAAACAAACCAACTGGCTGTTCAGAGAGTTTTATCCAAGTATTTTAATTATGAGACAAGAGTGAAAACAGCAACTTCTTTTAAGTAATTAAAAGAATAATTTGGAGGAAAATAAAAACCACTTAGCAAAGCATTTCAAGTAAACAATTGTCTTATTTTCACTTAGCACTGCTGGAACACAATTTGCATTTATTTGGGAGAAAAGGAACAATTTAGACGCTTCTCATTTAATCCCGCTAAAATGCCCGAGTGCAGAGATCCTCACCCAGACATTTCTGGTTGCATCTCAGCATTTAAAAGCTGAAACTTTCATCTTTCCACTTATTCTTTTTTCTCTCATTCTTTGAAACGAGCTGAAAATCCATCCATCACCCCTAACAACCCCCATAATGAACTTATAGGTAATGTCCTGTTGTGTCAGACACACACAATTTCCTCCCAAGGTTGAAGGCTTAAATCAAGCTTTCGGCTAATGATGCATGGCCGCCATGCTCTCCCTCGTTGCCGTCCTCTGCCTGCTACTTTCAAGTGCAACAGGAAGCATCTCTTTACATGCTGTCTGCCTTGGCTGTTTGCCATCACCGCTGGCGATAAAATGTTACTACTTATAGTAAAAAAGTGATTACAGGCTTCCACAGTTTGGCAGAAACATCAAACCAGCAACATGTTGGGGTTTTTTTAGGGATGAGAAATGGACATAAACAGCCGTACTATCATTATTATTCAGTCATATAGATTAATCAACCTATCACCTGAAGGTAAATAAATAAAGTTTTTACATTGTAATTGAAAAACAAACCAAATGTAAGGTGATTCATTTAACATACTCAAAAGAAATCTGATTCTGTTCATAAAAAAAGAAGATATAATCCACTGGTTGGATGTGGGCATGACAGACGCACTACATTTGACCATTTATCGCTTAAAAACGTATTATTTTTATGTTCTTTAAGATTTGACTCTCTGAAAAACAACTTAAAATAATCAAAGTTTTATTTCTTTTCCAAAGAACTCAGGTAAACAAGCATCTTTCTCTACTCAGGACCTTTGTTGAGGGATGAATTAAGACAGCGAGTTAAAAAATGTATTAAATTAAAAATGCAATAAATTTGTTTATTGTGATTCCTTTGTGTTTGTTTTAGCTGCTCAATAAGAAACAAATTGTTATTAAATCTGTATATTATCAAAGATCCAAGACATTAAAAAAAACTGTTGAGTTATTAAGAAAAACTATTTTTTGGGGTTAGTAATTGTTTTGTATTTTGTTGGCCAAATCTTTACCATCCTTCACTTGCAGTGAGCCAAACAAATTTATTTCAGGGGCCAAAAATGACCCCTGAGCCACAACTTTTACACCTCTGAGTTAAGAAGAACTGCAGTCTAACGCTAACTTGTTGATTATTCTGCTTGCAGCATGTTTTCTTTGATTCTTAACATGTTGTTTTGTGGTCAAAAAGGCAGAATTGTAAACTAAACAATGTAAACCCATCACTTTGGCTAGCAGCATGACCAAATTTAAATGAATCTGAGTAGCCGCGGATGCTAATTTAAACCCTGCTGACAGTATGCAACAGATTTTTCGATAGGATAATAAATGATTCTGATAAAAGTTTAACTTTAAACTTGGGAAAAAGAAACTTTATTGCACTAAAAGCCCCAAATTTATGTTTTTCATGAATCTGATAAATGTATGAAGTGGTACATTAAGTGCTGGGCACAACAGCTAGACAGAAATATATTCCTTATTATTTTCTTACTTTAATTTCAGTCATTACTAAAATGGCTGCATCGAAAAGCTGAACTCCTTTGATTTTTTTCCCCTCATATTGTCCTGGTGTGCGCAGAGTACCTGAAGATCCTTGAGTCTCTGCTCCATAATGGGATACTCTGTAACAGCTGTTGATGGGATGGAAAGTTTGGCTTCGCACTGCTGTAACCATGCCAACAATGCAGATATGGTCTCCTTATATCGAGCCGGGGGCAAGCTTTCCAAAACTGCAAGCAGAAAAGAAGAGAGAGGCTGAAAGGAAGTCAAGGCTTGTAAGCAGGAAAAGCTCACCCAGTCCTCCATCTTCTTGGTGTTTTTAATCAAATGCTTGGTTGAAAATCGTTACAGGACAAAAGCAAATGCTACGTCTGTTTAAATTGCATCGAGTCATTGCTGTCGAGAACATTTCAAGAGGCCAAAAAGGACTCCTGCCCTTTCTGTTGTTTCCTTGTGTCTCCAAAGCCAATCCGACAATAAGCCAATACAAACACATTCGGGCAATGAATCAGTGAGTTGACCAATCAAAACAGTCTCCCTTTGTTTCTCAATTACAGTTGCGTTTACATTGACCATATAGTTGCAATTTGGCATTTTGAAAATGAATTTGCTCAATGGAAAACTCGTTTTTCGGTAAAAAACGGTTGGCCCTGGGATGAGGCTGTATCAAAACTGATGTATTCAGCTTCACACAGTCAACAACCGGATGTTGCTGCTGGCGCAAACCACAGAGAAGATGACAGGAAGTGGTAGGAGGATATCGACAAAGTTTTGCGCAGCTACTGACAACTATGTTCATGAGTTATCAATGATTAAAAGCATCATGTCTACAGCTCACCCTGCGCTGAAATTTGCTACAAGTTGCGGCTAACAACCATCTTTCCGTTCTCACCCAGCTGTAGCTGCCTCTCTCTGGCCCGCAGATCCTCCAGCACCTGGTGGTAGTGTTCTTTGAAGGCAGTGATGTCGGCATCCAGAATGGCAGACGGGTCCTCCTCGCCTTCCTTTTCGTCTTTCAGCTCCTTCAGACGCTTTTCCAGGAGGTCAACCTGGGGCTGGAGGGAGGACAGGCGAGCAATCTCCTCCTGACGACACAACAGAGTAAAGTGGAGGAGATTTAAGCCAAAAACCTGAACATTGTTGGATCTAGTAAAGTTCTGGATTTTAACTTTCAATGCCCAACAATCTTAAATCCTTGAAATATCAGATCTAGAGGTGTAATAAGATACTGCACAGCTTAAAGATTCTGTATTTTTAGCTGCTTTATTCATAACTGATTAACTGCTATCTGGTTGTAACTGTCTACATCTGGTGAGCTATGTACTGTATATGCTACATTTAAGAACGCTAGATGTGAATATGAGCTTTAGCTCGACAAATTGTCACATCTATGTCTAAGCCTTCTATTTTTGCTGTAGTAAAAGAAATAGCTTAAAACTATTGTGATGAAGCCGACTAACACATATAATACACACTATAAGAACTCCATAACATGCTCACCGTCAGCTGCTAACAATGCTACACTTAGTTTCCGCTTTCGAAGCTTTCGAAGTACAAATTAGGACTGAACTGGATTCTAAACCACTTTTACGAGATTTAAAAAATGTATCTACCACCTTTAAGAACTGTTTTCTGTGTTAGAACATTAAGGCTGCAACTAACGATTATTCTAGTAATCAAGTATTCTGACGATTCATCTATTAATTGGATAAAAACCATCAGCATATTCTGCAGATTTTTCATTTGATCACTTATTATACTTACAATATTAGAAATACATTTTAAAGATGCAAATAAATAAGTTAATCCCTTTTTTAAATGAGAAAATAAACATTTTACTGCCTAAAATCCAACAACAGCATTCTTTTAGTGAATACTTGATCAGAGCTAATTGAGTGATTTTTTTCTTCTATTAACTGGTTAATAATTGCGTTGCAAAAATAATGAATTTTCTTACTGTATTTGAACCAAGTGAAGCTAAAACTAAGCCATTTGATTGCTATGGGTGGAACATATATACAGAAAACTTTATTTTTAATCTCAAATGCAAAATGTATAATTTATTTCATTTTTTTTACAGTTCTGGTTTAATTACTACTGGTGTTGTTTTTTCAGCAAATTACCTTTTTTTATGTCTGTATACTCCAATTAATGATTAATCACTTACTGAATTTGCTGACGATTATTTTAATAATCGATTCGTCATGATTAATCCGATTAATCATTTCAGCTCTACTAGTGATTATTAACTTTTTGTAATTTTTTTGTATTTTTACAGTAATATTCTGACACACTGTGCATCCAGTAGAAGATCTCAATGTTGGAGGAAAAGCGAGAACGACTAAATAAGCTTTAAAAAAAAACCCAACCTTGACACTGCCTTTGTTCAATTTTCGGATGATCAATATAAAAACAAAAATCTGAGTTTAGCCAGTGCAGGTTGACATTTTGTGACACTGCAAGAGAACACTTCACGCCACTGTGATCAATAAAGCGACATGGGGTTGAGTGCAGCTTCCCTGTGCCTTGGTGAATCGAGTCAAGAACATTATGAAACCCCTGAGCAGCTGAAATCTTGTATCCAGCAGCAACAAACATCAATTCCTCTTGTAAAACTGCAACAATCAGTATCCTCAGCTTATGAGCATCTAATAGTGTAATTAACAGGAAGGTGATTGAATGCAGTGATAAAGAAATAAACACTCTTTCCTACCATGGTGCTGACATCAAATTCATTCGCTTAGTTTAATTATTCAAAACATAATCAAGCTGGTACATAAAAAGTTCATATGCCTCCGTCGTCGATGAGGTTGCACTTCTTGTACCTTTTGGCCGTTAGACGCACATTTCAGTTTGTAGGGAGAGGAAAAACCTTCCACAAAAGATGTCGTTCCCGTAAAAGTTGATTCTTCTCAACATGACCTCTTCAGCCAGATGATCTGAATTTTTCCAAATTATTCTTCTACTTCGTATTTTACGAAATATCTATGAACATTATATATCTATTTCTATTTTCCAGGAAAATAGAAATAGATATATATAAGATAAAATAGAAGATATTTCTATTTCATAGAAATAGAAATATACAAAATAGCTAAAATCTTCTATTTCGTATTTTACGAAATAGGGGATTTTAGCTCTTCCATTTATTAACTCTTCTATTTTGTATTTTACAAAATAGAAGAGTTAATATTTGTAATTTTAGCAGCTGGAGCTAGGGAAGTAACTTAACAAGCATTCATGCTTTTAAACATTGCTGTGTTTTTTCACATTGCAAAAACAAAAAGTCTTAGCGTATTTTTGGTGTAGTGTAATCGATTGGCAGATTATTTCATTTACAACATGGGAACAATGTCTTATGAGTTAAATAATCTGCCAATGAAACTAGTACTTTTTCTTTAATATTAAGGAATTATTGACTTAAATCAAACTCCTGCTTCTTGCTGAGAAGTTATTTGTAAGTTAGTTAGGTATTCGCACCAGAAACTAGACCAAAATTACTCAATAGGATTTTGTGTTTTTGCAATGCAGCTGTTCAGAAAGGATCTAGAAAGCAGAAAAAAATGTTTTCTAAGCCAAAGAGAATGAGTGACAGTGAAGTACTTACAAAATAAAGCTGTGACAAGGTGCATAGGGGGAGGGAAAAAATCAAATAGGTAAAAAAAGATCAAGGAACAAGAAAAGAAAATGATAGATATCGATAGATAGAGAGATCGATAATGCTGTTGTAGTTTAGTGTGAGATTCCCTTTGTAGTATTTGGTGGCTGAAAAGCATCTGAGTTGGACCTCTTGTCGCCTTGCTCACCCGACATCGGTCCAGTTGCACTTTGAGAGGTTCTGGCTCCGACGCTGGAGGCGCCTGCACCTTGAGCCAGTTCTCACTGCTGTCCACTGCCTGCTCACATTGCTCATACAAGCTGTAAAAGGCCAAAACCTGGAGCGCAAAAAACAAGAAAACAAAACACTATTTAGATCAAACTGACTTCTATTTTCATGTATTTAACAAAACATTGCATCAAAAAATTCACTTTTAATACAGTGGTTTTTTTATTACTTTCAAGGTTTCCCCCAGAAAACTTGCTAAGCTTGGTGGTTGGGGCGCGAGGGCAAGTCATTCATCCAGCGGCCCGTCGTGTTTTTGAGTTAAAAAATGTTTAAAGTTGACCGGAAATTTCAAAATATCACTTGATAATTATGTGTTATTGGAAGATTGGAGGATTAATATCTGAACACCAACTATAAAACCTTAAAAAATGCAAGCATAAAAAAAAAAAAACTTAAATAAGCAATGCTAAGTCTGGCGGGTTCACAAGTAAAGCCTGTAAAGGCTTATTATACACTGGGGGAAACTCTGACTTTGCATGTAAAATGATTTCACAAGCTAATAAAAACATTATTTTCATCATGTCCTAATATGTAGTCGTTCGGTACCTTTGTTTGGTAGGCCAGCCATGTCAGGCGGTCCGCCAGTAGGACGCAGAATCCCGCCCAGCGCTGGTTCAGCTGGTCGGCTGCCTGAGCGATGTCGTCGGCTCGGCTCCCCTCTGCAGGCGGTCGCAGGGTTTAGGAATGTTTACATGGGAAAACTCACAACAGGAAGTCCAATTCTAATTCCCGTCCAAATACAAGAAATAAAGGCTTGAAATATTTCACTCTACTTGTATATTAAAAAAAAGAATAAACAAGCAAGTAAACTAAAAACAAATATGCTTTTTGAGATGCTAATAGAAAACAAAAATTACAACCTCTTAATGCGTAGTATTCATTGTCATAATACAAACACATTTATCTTTGTGATATGGATAAGTTTTATCACAATTTTTGGCGGTGTTACTATGGTAACAATAAAAGTGACAATAAAAACTATTTATTAAGTCTTTTTTTAGGTAACTGTGTGACTGTGACTGCGTGTCACACCAATTTTAGCCCCACAAACACAAATAATGCTCTTGAAAAACATTCACGTTTTTGTAATATGCTTTTTAAAGACACCAGTCTCATAGAGAAGGGTGATTTTCAGATTAAATTCTTACTTATTAATACTTTCACTGAACAAACATTTGAGGAAACAGTAAAAACGGTCAATCCTGACAATATGGACAGTTTTGCGGATTTTTAAATACCATTAATTGTAATTTATTGTTACGGTGAATAATCAAAACTCCCACCATGCAGAAATTTATCACAATAAATGATAAACGATACAATAAGAAGCCACCTCTATGTCAAACTAATCAAAATTTTGGATATGCGTTGCATTTTTTTTGGCTATTCTGATTTAGATTTGTTTTTGGGAAGGAAAGCAGCTGGGGTGGGAGACTTTTAAAAGTGTTATTTTGGCCTGGCAGACTGTAGGAATGAGAGGCGACTATAAATTGAGATCTCTGCTTTCAGGGACACCAACAATTACACAAGGACAGAGGTGAGGACACAAAAAGATCCATCTCTGTCCCCTCTCGCTGTGTGTTTCTCCGTCGGTGTTTCTATGGAGACGAGCGGAGAGGGTGGGACAGGTGGAGGCGTTGCCATGGGGACAGACGGGCGGTGTGCATGCCTGTGTGAGAGTGTGCAGGTACCCTGCTCGACGAGCGTCTGTGCCGTGCGCGTCGCCTCCTGGAGCTTCCTGTACTTCTCTGGCCGCTCTCGGTCTATGGCCTGTGGCAAGCAGAGCGGAGGAAGAGAGAGACGAGCTCAACAGCAGAACAACAGAGAGGCTGACTGGCTCAACATCAGAGCCGTGGCTGTAATTAATTACAGAAAAGCTGGGTTCCAACCTTTCAGATTTCATCTCAGAAAAGCAAACTTCAATGCTTTTCTTGGGATTTTACGGGATGGACCGACACAGAGGACAAAGGCCTGTCATGATAACAAACTGTGCTAACCAAAACCTGCTTCACTCCTCAGGCACGATGGATGCTGAGCATTAAAAAAGGGAGCTATTAGCCGCTTTATCAGAAAGTTTCTATATTGTCTTCAGACTGTGGATAGACACCCAGTAGCCATGTTTTTTACTTATCTATACCAGTTATTGTACTGGTATAGATAAGTAAAAAACCAGCACAGAGTGTATATTTTAACACTCTGCGCTCCATAAAGTGCCGACTCACTTTGTGACAAAAATAAAGTCTTTAAGACCTTCCATAAAGTAAGGCTCCCCCCGGTTTCTGTGGCTGACACGCAAAGGGAATGTTTGGCTATTCGGGACATTAGGTTTGCTAATTTGGGGTGCGGTTTTTATGAGGTGTGGTAAGATACCTTCTGCGTTCTTATCCGAGATCTGTTCACCATCTTTAGTGTGTAAATCCGATCAAATCAAACATCCAAGCTGAGGTCAGCGTTTTTTTAGGGAAAAACTTCCCTAAAGATTTTCACTCTTCTTGTCGTTTCTGCTTCCATTTGTCTCTGATCTGGGTCGTTTTCTGTTTCGATTTAGAACTTTTAAAAGTATATTTTATTCACAACTGATTAACCTAAACTGGGCAACACTTTACCAACACTTTTTAAACAAAGTTTGACACTGTCTTGTTGCATAATCACAAGTCCTTCCAGGTCCGACTGCTAAATGAGATGCAAAACCTCGTCCTGCCCCAGCTGGGTTATGCTTTCCCAGCAGCTCAGATCTCAGCAGAATCTGTGGGGGATTATTCTCACATTGAGCACTAAACTGTTTTTTTTGTTGTTGTTTTTTACCTGGACTTTGTCGTGCAGCTCCTGAAGGCTGCCGTCTTTGCGCGACACGGAGAACTCGGGGCTCTGCAGGATGGCCTCGCCGCGGGTCATGTAGCTGTGCACCTCTGTGAAGTCCACGTCAAACCTGATGGCACAACGCAGGCGGGAGAGAAGGAAAAAATGGAAACAGATGTTCAATTTGCTGGAAATGTTGCTTTAGTGTTGTGAAGCGCAAAACAGTATGGAGTTACACGAACCAAAGGCCTTCCTGGTGTACTCATCAACAGCTTCAGTAACAACTACAAGTTCAATCTCTAGACATCCATGTTCCCATTGCTCAGTTTTGATATGCTTTGCTTTCAGTGTTTCTTTTTCGTCCAAACCTCCAGTATCCAGGACAAAAACACACATTCTATTTTCATTGATTGATCAATAAACTTTATTAATTCTTTCAATTGCCTCCTGAGTGTTCTGTATGAGAGGCAAAAACATACCTAAAAACATGACAATAACGGAAAGTAGCATTATCTTAACTAATGTCTTCCAGCAGAAAAACATGACAGCTAAACAGAAAATGAGGAAGGACATTCCATCTATGAAGAGACGAAAAAAACTGAAGCTACAAGTTCAGTTTCTCTTGTTTCTCTTGGCAAACAAGAGAAATATTCAGACAGTAACAAAAGAAAATATTAGTGGTGAAAAGTCAACATTATATGCTGCACCTTTTGTATAAAGCACCATTGATAATTAGTTTGAGATCCAGGCAAGATTACACAGCTGTGTGTGTACAAATGCTGTAGTGACTCATATAGTAAGGAAATATAGCTGATGGAATAACCAAGGGGGCGCAGTGGAGTCAAATTACAATTTAAGGCTGTTGGGCTGGTCTGTAATGAGACCAGAGGTCGCGCTAGACTTTTTTGTTCTCCGTCATTTTGACAGACGGTATATGAAAAAAAATCGGTCATGTACTATTTTTACCCGTCAGATTCTAATTATATTAACATAGGCTATTTAGCTGCATTTTTATGCGGTTTAGTTAATATTCACCTAGTTTAACCGAAATCAGTCTCCATCACACATACAGCAGATGAACTTTTTCTCTGTAGCGACAAAAATCACTGCGGACCCTATAACTTATAATAAATGAAAGTCTCCACTGAAATTACGGTCCCTTCACCTGCTGGTGTCTGAAGGAACAGTGCCTCAAAAATTCCTCTTGGTCGCATCTGCGGAGAAATCTGCACTAGTTCATCAGTCACTTGGATCTGTCTGATTCAAACCGATCAACTGAAGTTGGCGAGTTTTTTTTTTTTTACAATGTGCAGTTCGGACGTGCGCTTTTACGATGATCTTTTTTGCGCGGTCTCGCTTCCCTGAAACAGACAAATGTTACGTCTGCCGCTCTCCTTCTGGGCACAGGAGGTAATGTGAACAAGGAATTTTTTTTTTTTTTTTACTGAAACCACAGGATGAGTTAAGTTTAATTCTTTGCAGCGGCCGAGCTGAGTCGCATTGGTTGTGCAGCTGCAGTGCACTGTGCATTTTACGGTCTAATTAACTTCTGCACCTTTATTTATTTCCCCAAGATAAACTCCTCTGTTTAGACTATAAATGGATTAAGACAATATTGCAATCGCATTATTTTTTTCTGTTTTGTATGAACTGGAGACTGGAATTAAACGCGCTATTTCCATCAAAGGTTTGAAATGCTCTTCAGAACCAGACGCGCTCCAAAACGTCCGGTCCGTAACTCTTGAACACTCTGTTGTAGTTGCCTCTGCAATTAAATCTTTGCATAAAGTCTATAATGTCTGCGCTCTTGACTTGCACCAGTCAAGGATGTTAATTATAACCTGTCAAAATGACCGATGGGCTTCAAATTTTCCCGTCGTTTAAAAAACAACCAGTCTAATACGAAAAACATTCCATAAATGCGACCTCTGAATGAGACATAGAAAGTATGATGCAGCTGGGCCCTAGGAGAAACTCATCGTTTTCACAACTTTGAATCGGCCATGCCTTATGAACAAACTGACCAAGTTTGAAGACTGATGTAGCTGTGATCTTGCTTGTGGAAGTTACTGCATCTTGATGTTTCATGGCCAATAGTCAAAGTTTGACACTTAGCCACGCCCACTTTCTTTGATGTTCAAAAAGCTTAAAGAAATTAAAGCTGTCTTTACAGCTTTAAAAACAGGAGATTTCTGTAATCTAGACGAGATTGTGGAACTAAGGTAAAAGCTGTATTAATTGGCGGATAGGAACTGGGTGAAGATGGTTCCATAATGACTCAACTGGGAGCAAGATTACATCAGACTACAGGTGTTGGGTCAGTAGGAGTCAGACATGCAGATTCAGGATTATTCTGTGCCACGACGACTCCCCTATCGCTTTTTATCTTCTCCTCCTGGTGCCAACAATTCTCTTAAAGGGGCAGTGTTGTGTGTTTTCCAGCCAGGTTAACTTCAGTTGTTAAAAAAATGCTATAAATATATATATGTCAAATATTAGGAATGCACGATATAGAATTTTTGGGCGCTATCTGGTATGCCAAAACACATTTGGTCGATAACCAATACCAATACATTATTTTTTTCCTATACCTACTTATTGAAACTATATGACTTTCTCTACTGTGAAATTAAAACACTGCGTTATCTTTGTCAATTTAGCCTGCTGCCAAATGCTAAATGCTAAAAAAGGAGACTGAAAATGATGAAACACTTTCAACTTGCATTATGTTTAATGTCAAATTTATTCATGAAATTTGCTCTCTCAACGACAATGACAACACTCAAACAAATTTCATGATCTTTTATATCAGTGAGTTATTTTGATGGATTGGCCGTTGTCTGATATTAAATTGTACAGCTAATCTCGGCCGATACCGTTAGCATGCCAATAATATCGTGCATCCCTATCAAATATGGCTGAAAACAATGTTTGAAGAAAAGGTATTGGAATGCGACGGATTAGTCACTACAAGGCAGAAATACATCTGAGCTGGATTTTATTTAGGGGTATCATAGTAAAGGGGGATTAATACCTTATTATCTACTTATTACTTTCTAATATTGGACCAGACCTGACTATAATCACCTACCTGCTGAGATAGGAGAGCAGAAAAGGATGCATGAAACTAAACATGTCACATAAAGTTAGAAAATGTCAACAGATAATAACTGCTGGGCGACAGGAGTCTGAACACACACTCACCTTTTCCTGAGCTCAGAATCCACCACCACTGGTCTCTTCTTCTGAGGCGGCGGGGACTCTCGAGTGTGGCGCCAAGCCGACACCTTCTCCCTGGTGGTCACCTTGGTAACGGTCTCTGTGACCGACTGGGTCGCCTCAGACTGCTTGGTCGCGCCGGCAGCCGAGGAAAGCTGGAGGTGAAATTTGAATTTATTTGGACGAACAAGCCAAGCGGTGGTGGTTTTAGTTAAACCTGAAGCTGTAGATGTGAATGTGGGGGAAATGGGTGAACATGCTCTGTATCGGGGTGAGGGAAAAAAGGCCAGGTGAAGAAAGGGGAAAATCTAATTCCCCGTATGAGTGTCGTGTGTATGTTTATTGCGCCAAGGTACGGCCTAATGAGCTTTTAACGTTGAGTACAATTACTGGAAAATCAATGCTGCCATGGAAACGGAAATGTTCACAGCCAGGTGTCAACCTGAAGAGGTCAATACGCTAATCATCTGACTGATTATAATGGACAAGTGATTAAAAAAGAGAAAAGGATGGAGCAAGGGAAGGATGGAAAGTGCTGCTGCTGGGCAGACTGGAAGAAATGATGGATTTGTCTTCAGTCCAGGTGTGTGTGTGTGTGTTTGGTGTGTGTGTGTGGTACTTGTTTTTGTTTCCTATTTAGGGCTGTTTCTGGTAAAACCACTTACATTCTGTAAGTCACCAAACTTACTTTCCCAAGTGGAGCGTTACAGCTTTTAGTATAATATATATAGACTTTAGACTTTAGTCACTCAACTGTACATTTAAAATGTGCATGTTGAGTGAACAGCAACGAAATGAATAAATAAATAAAAATAGGTGATGAAGAGAACACAAGAACAGAAGTCTGCTTCTACACCTGCAGAAAGAGAGATGGAGAAAAAACTAAATTGATTAAAGGAGACCAGAGAGACCGATCTGATGTGGAGGCAGAGGAAGTCTCCAGGCTAATCTGGTCCAACAAAAGGTCTGTATACTTGAGGGTTAAGTAGGGTCAATGTCAAATTTATTTGTATATCACTTTTAAAATCAACAGTTTACCAAAGTGCTTCCGAATGTACACGCGTCAACCTCAGGCTTCTGTAGCACGTTTGGAGTAAAACTTGAAGTTAGCTACTTCCAGTGTCACGGATGTTTATTAGAAGAAAACAAAATCAGAGAAGGTGTAAATAAAAGGGAAAATGTGTTTTCTATGCAGGTAAGAGGAAGGCTGAATGGATTGCAGCCAAGTTGTTCTTATTGTACTTTTGTGCTTTCAACCTGTGTTATTGAACATACTGGATTCAAAAATGATGACAGCTTTTGAGAAATGTCAGTGTAATGGCCATACTGTCCAAAAAAAGCTAAACAGGCTCTTTTAGAAACTATAGATACCCTTACTTCCAAATAGTAAATTGATGCTGTTTTACATCATTGTGTAAAATGCAAAAATAAATCCTTTGCTTCTGTGTGTAATAATAAATCAACCAATACAAAGCTTGACCAACCTACCTGGGAGATGTTCATCTCCAGATTTTGGACCAGTCGGTCCCATCGCTGAGCAAAGCTGTCCAATCTGGCCTCCAGTTTGGAGGCGACTTCTTTGTTCTTGACACTGAACAACAGATCCTGGCTCATAGAGCACAGCTTATCCATGGTGGGAAGCTTGGCCTCTAGTTCTCCCTTCAGTGCCTGACAATACAGACGAAAACATTTGATACCGCCCGTCTGGGAGGCATTTGTTCCGTTCAGGGAGGTGTTGCGAACACCGGGGTGTGAAAAACTCACAGACAGACGGAGCAAACAGGCCGCCATCTCTGCCTGGTCTTTGAGGTTGGAGGTCTTGGTGGAGCGAACCAGCTCCTCCTTTTGAGTCAGCCAGGAGTCAAACAAACACTGTCAACACAGACGTTAGACTAAGATCAGTAAGGGAGTTAAATAAGGCAAAGGACAATAACAGACAGGAAGAGTATGAAGAATTAAAGAAATAAAGACAAGCTGACCGGTTCTGAGAAAATAAAGCATTTTTGATGCAGTCATGAAAAAAATGACACCCAACAACCGCATCATATCTGGACATTTGGATATTTAAAAATAATTTTGTGACAAATTCAAGGATTGTAAATGATAATAAAACCTGAAAAAAAAACATGTAAGACTTTATAAAAACGCCCAGAATATCGAAGGAAGTTCACCCAAAAGTGAACCACAACTAGGCCTGTCACAATAACACATTTTGCTGGACGATAAATTGTCCCAGAAATTATCGCGATAAACCAGAATATTGTCATTTTGAGACCATTTTCAACAAACAGAATAACCATAAAACTGGAAGACATTTTAAATAAGCAAAAATTAACAAATAAAACAATCATTAAAATTAGGATTATGAAATTTTGGTAAGCAAAATTGATTAAAATAAAATATTAATAATTTTGCTTTTCCCTTGACAGGGAAAAAAGGGCAAAAGTGGCAGGTAGTGCAAACTAATTACTTCCCAAATGTCAAATGTTTTCAGCATTTCTCAAAAATGTCGACTTTCAACGATATTAAAGGAGAGCGTCTCCTTGACGATTGTTGCTGCCGACATTAAAAATCATGTCGTACAATCAGAAAGAGACTGCGGTCCACAATGAATTCGAGTTTGTATGGGACAGGACTTGTGCAAAAATGTGAAGTGTGTGTGGAAAAAACAGAAAGCTGAAGCAGAAAGTGATCCAAAATATTCCAGTAAATCCACAGAGAATTACCTGAAAATAAAAAGCTTTAAAAGGCCCAGTCAAAGTCAGATCTTTAAATACATCTTTGCTAATTATTGAATAAATAGAGGTTAATTTTCATCCTTTAAGTGCAAATAAATCCCATTTGCTTTCAAGAGATGAAAAACTTAAGGTTATATGATTTGTATACATAGAACTTAATAGGAGTTTTATGGGATGTCCTCATTTTTTACATCAACCTGCCATTTTATTAAGGGGTTAATGAACAGAAAAAAATGATTACACTGAAGCACATTTCACTTTAAATGATAAAAATGAGTCACTGGGGCAGAAAACAAAAAAGTCGATTAAGCAAGCAGTTCCAATGCAAATCTATTTGCTGAATTTTAATTAACTCAGACTTGTTAATCACGTTTAATCCAACGCTGTGATCTTAGACGTTGCAATTATTACTTACAAAACATGAGCAAATCACATATCTTAACCCACTTAATTAATTTTTTTTACTTTCTTCACAAAGTCTGCTCTTGCCAAAGATGATGCATGTTGACCATGAAAGGGTTGGTCATTCCAGGCCTATTCAGTTTGGGATTGGTACATGATTGCAGCACTGCATGCAGAAATGGTTGGACTTGCTGTGATCGCTCCGTGGAAACGCAATTTATGCACATTTTTAAGCAACTCTTACACACCAAAAACTGAATAGACACTAGTGGTTTGAATAATGATAATAAAAAAACCTTCAATAATAACAAACAGAATATATTCCAGAATTTTCCTTGCAAAAGTAATAATTGGAACTTTTCCACATTTGTGGTTGTCAGGTTACCACAAACCACAAATATATGTTGTTGTGCTCCTAAATCCCTACAGTATTTTTCAGACTATTTGTAAAAAATAAAAATAAATACACTCTGTTAGTTAAATCCTATACAAATCTACGTTTCTTTTGCATTTCCACTCATAGAACTATGAAGATTTTTGTGGCTGAGAAGTTCTTCTCATTTCATTTTGGGAGATGGTTTTGCTAATTCACAAAAATATCAGTGGGTCTGATTGCCAGTCAGCTCACTGATTGACACGACTCTGTGTTTATTAACATGTAGAGCTAGGAAATGAAGTTTGCTAGCTCTACATGTGCTAGCAAACCAGCTACACTTGATAGCTCTACAGCTAGCAGTAGTATGATAATTAAAGAAAGACATTGCGGCAAGTGTGAACATTCATGATTTAAGCTGTGTACTTGTATCTACATCAACACCATTGATATGATTTGGCATCAATGGTAAGGACTTCAGTTAGGTACTTGAGTTTTAACATTTATATCCAACATTAACATTATACATTTCTTTTAAATAACTGTAAGCAGCTAACACAGTTATATGAAAGAAATTAGAATATTTTTGAAAAGTTCCTTTATTTCAGTAGCTCTATTCACTAAATGACAAGCATTATATAGTTTCATTTTCAAGCTTCTTCTGCTTACTAATGGAAATATTTACAACTGGAATATCATATCAGTCCAATGAAAAACATTTTCGATACAGAAATGCGAACATAATGAGAAGTATGTTTAATACTTGCTTCATGGTTATGATTTTCAAAATGTACTTTTAATCTGACAACACGAGCCTCATATAAACGTGTTCTAATTTATTAGATGTGACTGTGCATTCATCAGAGACGTAAATTTCAGAGTAACTGAACTTCAACTGGTTTACTTATTTTTTTTAGTTTGAAATTATTTGATATTCTATAAAATAAGTAATTACATTACAAATTTTGGGATTTATAAACAACAGAAATAGTCAAACATAAGGCCCCTCTGTGCAAATTTGCACTCGCACCACTTTATTTGGTACACCTTACAGTGTTGTCACTGTGAGTTTATCTAAATAGCACAGAACAGATGTTGACCATAGTACTGTACTTTTCAGTGAGTTTAACTTTTCTTTACAAGCCAGTAAAAATGAGAGATTCGAGTTGATTTGCTTGACTGATTCTCATTAAACATAGAGTAATAAAAAGAAAACATTGCCTCGATGATGATGTCACAACCGCTTACATACACCTGTGCTCCTACCTGTTCGTTAGTGAAGTGCTGCCATTTTAACAGAATCTCCTGAAGCAGAATCCAGCGCTCTTCTGTCCATCTGCAAATCGCTGCCCAGCGGTCACCGAGAACCTGCGCACCCACCCACACACCCCCACACACACGCACACCCCACACCCGCCCACACACACACACACACCCACACGCACCCCCACACACGCCAACACACGCACACACACACCCCCACGCACGCCAACACACGCACACACACACCCCCACGCACGCCAACACATGCACGCAAACATCTTCGATCAGAGTGTATATTTGGAATAAAATTCTCTTTGAGATATTTTCCCCCAGGCAGAGTAAAATTTTCATCATGTTGCCTCAAAAGGTAATTGGTTCATACTTTTGACATGCCAGATGAGCTTTTTTAAGCTGTCAGAAATGCTGTTTGATTTTGGCTTCTTGCTCCTCTAAAGTTTATATTGAGCGCAGGGGGAAAATAAACTAAGAAAACAAAGAAACAATACAAACACTGGACATGCAAAACACTGGTTCTTTCACAATGTCATTTTTTCTGCTCTTTTGTCACTTAAAATGTTACAAAACTGGCACTCATGTACAACGACAACTTTTATTATCCCACTTCAAAAGAAAATGTCATTTTTTGTTTCTATCCAGCTGATAAAGGATCAGGATGATCAAGTTAGAGAATTTATTTCTAGATTTGTCAAACATGCCGTCTACGTTTAAACATAACGCAGACTGTACTACTACTGATAATGTCTGTAGTTTATTTGAACTATAAATTTCAACAACAAAGTAGTTCAAAGTGCTTTACATGATAAAACAAACAAAAAAGACATTACAGTCAAAAAATTAAGTAATAAAAAGTTGTAATCCAGACAAGAATTAATCAATTTTTCACTTTTTATTAATCAAATGCAACCTCAAATATCATCGCGTTGATGGAATTTAGTGTTTCAGCAGCTTTGCAGTTTTCTGGAAGTTTGTTTCTAGATTAGTGGAGCATTAAAACTGAATGCTGCTTCTCTGTGTTTGGTTCTGACTCTAAGGACGCAAAATGAACAAGAAGATTTAAGTACGCATGGTTAAGTTTATCGAGATCTTATTGGGACATTAGTCCTTTAATCCTGGAAATGTTCTTTACATGATAGAAGACTGACTTTGTTACTGTCTTTATTTGTCTGTGAAGGTTCAGGTCCATCACTACACTCAAATTTAAGTGCAGAATTATGGTATCAAGACCTACTTCATCACAAATGTATGTCCTAGTCTTGAAGCTTTGTGATTGTACTCCAACAAACAAAGGAAACAAAAAGAAAAAAACAACAAAAAAACCCCAAGATGCAACAAAACAAAATAATTTCTTTGTGAGTCAACAGTGCTGCAACAATAACCCATTTAATAAATCTGACAGCAACCGGCTTGAAGAAGCCAAGCCTGAACAAAGACAGCCATCTGTGTGACGGCACTTCAACCCAGACATCGGGCTCCAATTATAGCAGCAGCAACAAACTGATGTGAAAATTAATGGCTGGAGTTGTAGCATAATCCTGTCTCATTCTTTGCGCTGTGTAGGATATAGCAGGACGCTGAAGTGAAGCATCAGCGTCGAAAATTAAGATAAACAACAATGTCCATTACTCCAGTCTGCATGCAATCTTGCTGCCAATATCTTTGTAGAAATGTTTTCTACCAAGTTTGCTCTTTGTAAAAAACAAAACAGAGCCAAGAAAATACAGCTGGTAAGTCTGCTGGGCTCACTATGGAAATCTTCTGAAACATTTCGGTCAACTTTGTTTTCAAATGTGCAAAATATATAGATATAAAAAATATGCCACAACATTAATTCTTACCAATATTTTGTTTTAGTACACTAACACCTAAGCAGCATTAGGCAACGTTTTCTGTTCTTCTAGTGACACCGATCCACACTTTGGAACAAATCAAGGCTGTGGTTCTAGCTCTGTTTTCATCCATTACATTTACATCACATTAGAGGAACCTGAAGGACGGATTCTCTACTAAGTGCTTGTGTTTACTCGCCTGGAGTTTGCTCTCCAAGGCGGCAGTCACACTGTCTCCAGTGTTCTCGTCGACAACCACCACCATGTGGGTCAGAGAATTCACCCTCACCTGCTCCATCTCCAAGTCCTCCTGGAGGAGCTGCAAAGCAGACAGAAAACACACATGGAAAATGGAATACAAAGTTTTACAATGCTACATTTTCGTCTGAGAAGAGTTACAGAGCTGTGAATGTATTTGTGCCTTTGGAGTTTTCCACTGTTCTCCGATGCTGACACAGTAGAATGTTTCAGATGATCAAAAAAAAATGTCATTAGCAGACAAAAACAAACCTGTCATGCTAAGCACCGGGGTGCCTCAGGGCTGTGTGCTTAGCCTCTTGCTGGTCACGTTGCTAACACAGAACTTTACATCCGCACATGAGCAAAATCTTATTACATTTGCAGATGGTACCACAGTAGTGGTATTCGTTCATGGGAATGATGAATTTATGCACAGCGCGGAACTTAAAATAGCAAGCAGGCTAGTGCAGAAACAACAATCCGGTATGATATTTACATGACATAAACAGGAAATAATTATTGATTTCTAGAGGTAAGAAGTTGAACCAACAGCCCTGAGGTTCAGCAGCCAATCAATAGGGAGCAGGGATAACTTTAAAAACTCTTAACTTGATTTTTTTTCAAAAGTCTCAACAAATTTGTTGGGTTTATGTTACATCTTGACTTTAGTTTGCCTCTTATATCATATCTACTTAAGAAGCTGAATTAAATGTTTAGCTAATACCTCTCCAAGGCAAAAAATAAATAAACAAATAAATAAATCAGTCTAATGATCCTTCTGTCAACAAGTAAATCTTACTTAGATTCACAACCTGAAGCCAGAGAACACTGTGTTGCGCTAAGTAGTAAATTTAATATCTAATGACATTGAGTAATTTTCCCTTTCAACTTGGCTGCTGTTACTTCACAATTAGTACGCTGAGAACACTTTGAAAAAAAAAAAAAAGGAACAATGTATATTAAGTGACAGTTCAACACCAACAACTTCTACACACAGAAGGCCAATTTGAAGCGTAGGTTTCAAAAGGCATGTGAAAGCGCCAGATAAATCCATTTAACACAGCTGGAGAGCTCAGCCTCACGCTGCGATTAGAGCGGAGATGATGGAACTTTTTTTTAAAACACGGCCACGTTTAACAAAGTGAAAATACGAACAGCCGAGAGCCCCTGCTGCAATGGTTTTGAACCCGAAAGAAAATCACAGTCAAATTAAAAAGCAAACAGAGTTCTGTGATGGTAAAATAATTTGACAACCATTCGATCTTTAAATTAGAGTAAAGAAAACGCAAGCCGAGAAAAACGAGGTAGATAACGCAGAAGAAAGAAAAGGCTGCTTTTTATTGCAATAAACAAAGTGGACAGCAGCGAGGTGCTGCTATTCAAAATATATAGGCACAGTATTTTGCACATGTATTGTCACTGCTATGCAGCATGAATACCACCATGTCTGGTCTAGAAGTGTTGGCTAATTATTCACTCAGGCTTCCTGTGTCTGTAATATTCCTTACATTTGTTTTTGTTTTTTGTTCAGCCTAACAAAGAAGGTCAGGAAGTCATTAAGAAATTATAAACAAATAGTTTCAATGCCAGAAGCCAGAAACCTCGTTCCTGAGACGGAAATATTACCTATCAGCACTACGGGCCACATGTTATCTTGGGTCCATGCTTGTTATTAAGAGCACAGAAATATATGAAGATCTAAGTTTTTGCTTAGTGGTTCTCCTAATATCTTACAATATCTTTAATTCAGATATATTTCTCAAGCTCACAATCAACAACAGTCAGCAGCTTTATTAAAACTGCAGTATACACTTTTATCTCAATATGTTTTTTTTATTTGCCAAAACTGTCACTGTTGTGATTTATTTCAACATATTTCACTGTACATTTCCATATATGTGTTTACATGTATGTGTGTGTTAGGCATGTCGCATTAAACAATAAATCAATTAATCACATGATGAATTAAAACAAGCTGAACAATTTCCACTTGCATGATTTATGGTTTTTCTCTTTTCTCTCTTTCTACCCAAAAACTGAATGATAAAAGTCGTCAGTCTGGTGTTTTGGTCTCAACTGGCCCTTTTTGGTTTCTTTTGAAGGATGATTATGTTAACAGTGGCTTCATAATTCATTTTATTTGTTTTGTTGAATTATTTTTGATATTTAAAATGTCTTCCAGTTCCAGTGTTAAATGTTCAATAGAATTTAAATGTTGTTGATGTAATGGTCATTGGGGCCTGCCATGCAAAGCAATGGCAGGAACCTATTACTATTGTCGGAGAAAGTGTTTCTTTCTTCTTCTTTATTTTTCTTCCGTAACCGTTAATGCGGCTCGTACCGCTGGGTGCACACCTACAAATGAGGTATCAAAACGTGCAGAAAATTCACGCCATTCCAGCTATTACTTTTGGTGGGATTTGGGCTTAACGTGGCGACATAATTCGCAAAAAACTACGAAAAAAACCCCATTATAAGTCAATGGGAAAAATCCTAGAAATACCCTATTTTTGAGGATTTTCTGTGTCGTCACAATTTCACCTAGAAATGCCATTCAAATTTCATTTTGTAGATACGTCTGTGATCTCTTCGAAAGTGAAGACGGCTCGTCGATACCAGTTACGGTTTGTCCACAATTTGCCTCTAAGCGACCCAAAGTTTCTCATTTTTCCTAAAGTTAGAGTGCGTCTCTGGCTGCTTAGAGTGAGAGATGAAGACAACTTTTTCAGCCCAAATCATTTTTGAAATCGCCATCACGCCCACAAATATCGCACGATTAGTATCAAAATCGGTCCTGACATTGATACGCCTGTCTGCTTCGGTAAAATGTTTTCGAAATTTATCTAGACCGTACGGTTTTCTGTCACGGTGCTTCAGAGCAAAGTCATGCGACAGGATTTTCTGAGGCTGTCTGAGGCTCTCTCCCATGTATTTGAATATAATTTCAGATCTGGGCACAACATTTCTTTCTCTCATCACTGTAAATGCTCTGACTGAGGTACAGATATGAATCTCGGGACTATCGCAGAAGACACATTGACCTCTCATACGCTCGAAACGCTTTTCGAATATGTATTACGGTTCCCGAACACGAAGGATTTGTTTCCAATGCTTTTTTTCAGTAAAACGTGTAGGCTCAAACACACAATGGTGTGTTTGAGCATGTATGACTCACAGCTCACACCTGCTGAGACCATTATTTACCATGGCAATGCTCACCTTGTGCTCCTCCACTTGGTGCTTGATGTCCTCCAGGTCGGGACCGAGCGGCTGCGCGCTGATCTTCTTGATGCGAGCCTCTGTGACGTCCAGCCACTCGGTGAGCTGCTGCAGCTGCTTGTTCTGCAGCTCCATCAGGACTTCATGGAGTCTGGGACGGAAACAAATCAGAAGCCTGTCGGTTACGCGGCTGGGCTCGGTATCCCCAAAGCAGTCTTCCTGAGGAGCGGCTTGGAAATCCGTCAGATGGCGGGTTTTAAAGTCGAAGCAGGAGATTTCAGGTAATTATTACCATTATTATCATTATTATTATTCAGACCCCATTCAGCAAGGGGGCCGTGTCTGCTTATCTCTGTGCTCGAGTCAACAAGATTATCGACGACGATAGCAGAACTGTTTAATTAAATTTGGCTCAGTGTCAGTTAATCTTGGATTCACTATAATTAGAAAGAGTGCAGCTCTTTGTACTCATTGATGTGAGCCACAGTAAAGATCTTCATTAACTGTGAAAGTAAGATGGGAGAGAAGGCATGTGAAGCCAACGTGGGCTCAAACTCTTTTTATCACAGTTTTAAATTTCTGGTGTGTTCTGACAAACAGCTGTAAAAAAAAAAAAAAAAGAAACATAACCTCCAACATACATGAATATAAATTCTTATTGTTTAAGGTTAGTAAATAGGACCAAAATGATCTCTACTCCGATTACTTTCTTCAAATGAAGTATTTATATGCACCAGGTCAGCAACTTCTACAATCCAAAGAGCTATTTTCGGCAAAATACATTTATTTATTGTAGATTTTTGCATTCTTTTGTGAGGAACACATCTAATCAGCGGGCTTTTATACACCAAGAAATGACTTTAATGAATTTATTAAACTTGGCCAGCTACATAGTTTTTAGTAAAAGTGACAAAAATGTTTTTTTACAGTCGTATATTATCAAAATTTGCAAAGTGAGATAAACCCATAAATATAAACTTACACATCCTTTTCCAACAAAAAAATAAATAAAAATATGACTATTTGTTTAATGTATTGCAGGTTAATTAATCAACAACTGAGATTGTTGAGAAGGTAAAAAAAAAATCATAGTATTTTGTTTTTCCTGTTTATTTTTCTCTCTCTTTTTTTTTTAACTTGCCGATTTTGGCCAAAGTGACAAAATGTTTCGACTTGTGTTCATCTGCCTTCTGCGAGATCCTCTCTTACAACCAAACTTATCTTTCAACTTCTGCACTTCATCCCAAACCAATCTGTTCGTTGATCTGCAGAATGTTCGCTAATGCTCACTATGAAATCTCTTGAGATTAAATCTGTACTGAGATTGAACTGCAGCTGCTTCCTTCCACTTTCACAGTCGTGGACTCCTTTAAGTACGTCCACACGACAACACGTACTTCCACTGAGTGTGCTACTTCTTTCTTTCAAGCTGAAGGAAGATTTACTTGTGCTGACTCAGCAGTGCTGATATTCCACTTTCATTTACCATTTGTGACAAGTTACAAATGTCGGCATTTAAAAAGGTCCTTCAAAGGTGAACATTTTAATCATCCAAAAGGAGAGGTAGAGGCCTACATTTCACTAAGAAATACTATATATATATTTACCCCTTAGTGCGGGTGTACTACTAGCAGACTAAGCGCTGAATCAAATAGTCACAAACATCCAATTTTCTGAGCTGATATTGAAAAAGATGGAAATAAATAAAATGACGACAAGCTAGTGCTAAAGCTGATAGTATATGTAGTCATGGGAAAAGAGTTTCTAACATAAAATACCTTTTATGTGAACAAATTCCCCTACTGTAACCAGTTGTTAATATAAAAAAAAAAACCAAGATTGATTTCAAACTGGCTGAACCTTTTCTCCTACTACTATAAACGCGTTGCGTATTGTTTTCATTCAGAAATGACGCGCATGCCCACAATGCTGGAGGGCAAAAAGACGATTCTTTTACAGACGCACTAGAACAATTCCGTTAACAAAATAAAACCTGGAGATGTAGGTTTTATTCATTTAGTGCGGTGCGACACAGTAAAGGGGAAAATAACGCATAAAAAGCACAGTAGAACAGCTCAAAAACACTGGTAATGTTTTTCTCGCTACCTGTGTCGGCTACGATACACACAGACAAAAGCTCCACAAGCAAACATTTCCCACACAAAGAACAGAACATTCAGTCTGTTACAGTATTATGTTTTCAGGCTTGATGTTTATTTTGCGGTTATTAATATGCGATCGTGTGAACACAGTGGTGGTTGATTAGCTAATTTAAACACCTGCACTACTAATGATCTGTCAGAGTTGGTGTGAGGTTTGCCTATTTCTTTTTCCAACTGAACCAAAGCACAGCAAGTTCCACAGCATATCTACATGTTAAGATTATCAAAGTCAAGCTAGCATAGCTGACCTACTCTCCTCTCCCTTGCAACTTTTTTTAATTAAAACTTTTCAATGACTTGTGAAATGGGATACCTTTGAACCTTGTCATAGAGGTTGTACTGTTGATAATTAGTAGCAAAGCACTGCATCTCTTTATTTTATACTTTACATTTAAGAATTAGCATGTTGACAAATGACAGCTAAAACCAATGTTAGTCATTGTCGGCGAACAGTTCAGAGTTCGGATTTTGCAAGCGTGACGTCACGTTGCAACACACCTACATGTTTCTGGGATAATACCAACAAACACAGCCAAGGTGGGTGATTGGGAAATATTGTTAAAGTCTGGATATTTGAATAAACTATTACAAATCAATTACTTAAGAAAATACAATATAAGGTTTTATTATTTTTAGACTGGTCCAGCAGTACATCAGTAGGGTTTTATTCACATTTTGGACAAGACTGAGATGAGTAAGTGCAAGTAGATTGAGACAGAAGAGCAATATAACCACTTTAGTTCTCGCTTAGTTCTTGCTCGATGGCTATATTTGAAACTTTAAATGTTTAAAACTCTATAATATGGCTTAGGTCCCTGAACTGAAATATTTTGTTAGACCTATATGACCTCCTTCAGGGAGATCATATAATAGTTTACTTTTATTGAAAACCTCGGTGCTCGTTGTTGGCCAACTCATTTTGGCAATCCGCTGTGAAACGTTAATAGAAGTGATAAATTAATTATCCATTTACTGATAGTTCAGCAGAAAAGACATTGAAAACCCTACATGTATTCATTTGCTCACCAATATCTGAGCGTGGAGGAAGTTTAAAAGAAAACGGAGGTGTGCGGCTGAAGGACCACTTTTTTGAGAACGTAAAAGGAAAATGTAACCTCCTCCTGTCATGAATGAGCAGACTGTGAGCACAAATAAAACAAAGAAGTGTCAGGCAGTGAAACTGTCAAATAAATTTCAGGTGAGGTGAAAAATGAGTAAAGAGCCGTCTTTTTCAAGACATTTGCAGTGAGGAACAATAGAGTCTGCTTAAGAGGCTTTTCTACCTCCTAAAATAAACAATTCTTGATTATTAAGGCTTAACCACTCAGCTTGTGAGAAGATGTACTAAGAGTCGACAGACCTGTTCTGTCTCTCCATGCTTGCTACTCTCAGGTGTTCCCAGCGGGAGTTCAGGAGGTTCATCTGCTCCCTGACCTCAGAGTCCTCGTCCTCACTGAGGTTACCCTCTGCCAGCAGGGCGGCGCCGGCCCGCAGGACGCGTCCCACGCTGCCCTGATGGGTGGTCAGCTCCACCATGTAGCCCTGGTGAAAAGAGAGTGGGCGATATATCACACGTACTTCCAATCGATTGAAAAAGCTCAATTAAGGGTTTGGCTCCTCTCTTGCTCCGCCTACCTCATGCGTGTGGAACTGCTCCTTCACCTCCTCCACATGGGTGGAGATGGAGGGCTGGCCGTGGAGGTCGTCCTCTGCCGACAGCAGCCACGTCAACACCTGTAGGAAGCAGAGCTCAACAAGTTACTTAAGGAATAAGAGGAACGTTTGCGTTTCTGCTACACTCAGCAGTTTCCTGTTGTTTTAAAATTACAACTCTTATTTACAACTCGGCAAAGATATTCCCACACCGTGAAGCTAAGTCACATTTTGTCACACTGCAACCACAAACTCAATTTTTATCAGGAAGATATGTGATAGAGCAACATATAGTAGTGTAATTATGAAGAGGAAGGAGAATTTATATTAAGCCATGAGAAATGTTACTTTAAAGTTTCACCACAGATTCTTAAAGGGACAGTATAACGTATTTCCAAGACACATAGTGAAACTTTCGAGCACAATCAAACAACTATGTTAAGTTCAGTTGTTATTCTTAAAAGAAACTTGACTTTGTAATTTAATGCCTTGAAATTGGGCTTCTGTCTCTTTAAAAACTCCTGCTCTTTCTGAAACTCCGCCTTCAGAAAGTCATCACAGCATCACTCCTCTATTAACCCTATAACATTTTTTTTTATTAGCCTTACACTAAGAAGTAGCTCATATAATGAGCTCAGCTGATGCCCAGTTCCACCAGGTGTTTGCTAATTGCTGCTGGCTAGTCTGAAGGAGCTGAGTGAGGGAGGAGTGCTACACGAGACGGAAGCTCAGCTTAGAAACTGCAGCTTAGAGGAGGAACTTTGTGGAAAAGGCAGCTCTTAGTGAAGGAATGCGTTTTGCACAGCTGAATGGTTGCCAAGGGAGACCAAAGGGTTATGAGGTAACTTTGAGTTAATGTGCACAGAAACCAAACATGACATGAGAGAGTTGCTACAGTTTTTAAATTTTTTTTAATTTACCTCCTCCAGTGAAGCCTGGTAGCTCTCCAGGCTGGTGGATCCAGGAGGCAGAGGACTGAGGCCCCGCTGAAGCTCCTCCTGGTTGCGGGTCAGGAACTGATGAACGGAGGAAAACACACGACAGGAGACAAAGGGAAAGGAGGAGATGGGGCGAGAAAACAGACATTAGGTGAATGTGGAGGAGACGGGGAGACATTAGAGGAACAAAATGAAGGGAACATGACCAGAATGTAGGAGAGAACAAACGGAGAGAAGGAATGGTGGCAAGTTCAGCTTCAACAACCGTTCCTCTCTCACACCCCCAATCCCACACCTTGTCTGTAGTGTTTGCGCTTTACGTATTGTTGATTTAATGCAATAAATTATAATACATTTTCTGTAGATGTAAGTTATAATCCTAAAAAAATAAACACTTGAAGAGTTTCACGTTCCAATTCACTTTCTGAAGTTATTTAACTTTTTGAATGTTCTGATTAATTCAGATGCAAATATCTATGACTATATGTATTATCATGTTTTTGTTGTTAACAAGGCAACTATTTACAAATGCTTTAAATAAAACCATTTGTACACAAACAAATTTGACTAAAAGTTCAAAAAAGTTTCGTTTTTTATTTATTTATTTGGGTCTATTTCTTAGCACCTGGATGAACTGTGTTACTGCAGCCACCAGGGGGTGCTCATCAGGAAGTTGTCTACAAGCGGTGAAGAAGAGTAGACATCCGGCTACGACAGGAGATAAAAGTTGGGTCTGGAACTCTACTACCAACTCCCAAGACGAGAGGACAGGCAATATTTGTGCTATTAGAGGAAGACGAGGAAACATTTCGCAGTATTCTGGGGAAACTAAGAATTTCCACATTTGGTTTTTGAACATAAAGATCAGCAGACCAGCAGAAAATGTCCACCACACCAAATTAAATTAACATATTTTCAAATATAAGTGCACCTCCAACTATTTTACTTTTAAAAAAAAAGAAGTAGTAATTGAACTTAAACAGGGAAACCACTACATAATTACTTCTGTAAAAATGAAAACCCAAGATCCAGTTTATCAGAAAGTGGCTGACAATCACTGCCCACTTGATGGTTGTCTTGCCAACAGTCATTGACACCCTCCAATAGGAGGGAGAGCCGCAGATGGTCGCTGTTGAAGAAGTGGAAAGGAAAGCAGTTTGGTAAAATTTTGACTTAATTTGCTAATAAAGGTCCAGAAGTCTGGAGGAAGAGTGGAGAGACACAAAAATGAAGCTACTTCAGGTGCAGGGTGTTCCCTCAACTTTCCAAAATCAATGATGGCCTTTGGCACCATGGCGTCCCTGCTGGTGTTGCAACAAAGCACTGAGTTGGTTGAAATGTGGACTAAAACCCTGCCTGTTTAGAGTTGCTTTTCAACCAAAATAAATGAAAAGTTGACCGACATAGTTGATGTGTGTTGATGATTTTGATGATGGCACTCATCAAAACGTGATGTTTGTCTGGTTTTCTCACTTGTTGACTCTATTTTTTTGTATTTTTATGATGTATAACACTTGTTGCTGAAACGTGTTATACAAATAAACTTGACTGATTGATTATCGTGATAAATTTCTGAGAAGAATTTTGATTTACCATTGTGACGATAAATTCCAACTAATGCTTGAAAAACGTCCAAACTGTCAGGATTGTTAGCTTTAGTTTTTCCTCCACTGTTTGTTCAATGGGAGCATCACAACGTGTCGATAAATTTAAACATAATTTAATGCAGAAACTGTGAACATCAACAATAACTAATTGAAGTATGAGTCACAAGATTTTTTTAACTGAACTTGATCGATTTAGAATCAGATAATGAACATTTTAATTATGATTTCAATAAGCTACAAGTTTCCAAATATATTCCCAGACTAGTTTTTATAGACATTTGTCAATGGCAGCAAAAACAAACAAACAAAGAAACAAACAGATGTTCAGCCAAAACATGGACAGACAAATGTTAGCGTTGAAGCGTTAGCACTGCGAGACACGGACCTGCTCAGTAAAACGTCTCCTCTTTTGCTCTGGTGACTTGACATATGCAGCCTGGGTGTAGGCATAGCTTTTATAGCGAGGCTGAGGGGAGGGGCTCCGCACGCGCCCCTGAGCCACACTCACTGTGATCTGAGAGGCAAAGACAGAGAAGAAGAAGAAGAAGAAGAAGAAAAAGAAGAGGAGGACAGAGATAGACAGAGAGGTAGGAAGAGTTGGCAAAGAGGCAGAATAAAGAAAGGACAGATAGAGGCAGAAGAATGTAAAACAGTGTGCAAACAATTCCAACAGCCACAATACACAGAGGAGTGAAAAGCAGAAAATAAACAGGGTGGAGAGAGAGAGAGGGGGGAGCGGGATGCAGGAAGTGAAAGTTTGAAAGTGGCTAAAAAAAAAGAGATGCAGGAGAAAGTGAAGCGAAAAGTTTCCATCCAAATGTCAAACTAATCTTTTGGGACGTTCAGAAACAAACGGGGACAATTTAAGTCAAGTCAAACTGGTAGGTTGTACCTGAATTATTTGAACAGGTTTGGTTTGATGTGAGATTTACAGATTTTTGTCTGAAAATGCTAGTGAATTAAATCCAATTATTAACTTTTCCTGTGATTTAATAGGTTGAAATTAAAAAAAAAATTATAAACTGTTTGTTAATTTAAGATTATGATGGGAATAAACATGTCCGTAAAATAAAAGACTGATTCTAGCTAAAAATCTGCCATGTGCATGAAAAACAAAGGGCTTACCAGCATCTGATTTCAGATAAATGCAATAATAAAACATGGAAAATTATTTAAAATGGTCTCTTTTTGTTCTTTAACAGTACAGCACATTAGGTCTTTCACATTTTTGAGAAAGTCTCTGGATGGAAACCCAGCTTTAGAGGCAGACAATACAGACAGGTACAGGCAGAGACACAGTGTTATATCATGGGAACAGTGGCACAGTCAAAGCAAGTGAAGCTTTTCTTCAGAACCATTTTTACTTCCTTGAATCAGAGGCCATACAGTGACTCTTACGTTTCACCCTCAGTTACTCGAGCATTTTTTTTAAACCAAAAAATAAAAAAAAGAAGAAAAGTGTGTTTAATACACGACATGGAGCGTGGTCAGGGTTTAGCTCATTCAGAACTGTTCCCAAAGTCTAAATGCATTTATGGTTACGGATTTGCTCAGTGGGTTTTTGCTGAGAAATGACGATGAGGCCGTGTTCAAAGTGCCACCTCACTGGGTTTCTGGAGATTTGCCTGCTTTCTACGCGCTGATTCGACAGTTTCAGGTGCTGGGAAAAGCGTAAAAGTTGCTGACCTTCCGCTCGGACAAACATTGAGGAATAAGGGAAAACACCCCACATTTCCACAGATCACCAACTTCTGGTGTCGATCGCACCATCATGAGTTGGAGGTGAGGGTTTGTTAGCTTCAATGGATTAAATACAATTAGGTGTTCCACAGGGATCACTGCTTGGTTCTCTTGTTCTCCAGATACATGCCAACTCTATTTGAAGACTTTAAGTGAGCATTACTATTTTAGTCATTTTAGATAACATTCAGCTATCAATTAGAACACATATTTGTCCCTAAAATTGACAAATATGGCCTAAAAACCTCTTCTATGTCGCCTTTTATGTTGTTTTTCTTGAATCATAGAAAGGGTTAAACGTTTTGACATGGCTTTATGTCACAGTGTGTCCCCCTAAAGGAACTTCAGAAGCCAGATAAATAAAAACAAAAATGTAGTTTGCTTAAAAAATATATAAATGAAGGACAAATTGCACGGAAAACTTTGGCCTTTGGCTCACACCATTTATCTACTTTTTCCAGTAAAGACATCGCTCTATCAAACCATGTTTTATAAATGCAATAATGGAACAAATTATGTAACAGATTGTTGTTGGCAACTAAGTGCATAAAATTAGAGGCAATTTTATACTTGAATAAATTATATGTCAGTGTTTACTTGCTTAGTAAATACATCTTGACAGCAATCAGGCTTTAAGAAAGTCTGAAGAAGAACAACATAAAGAAAATAAATAAATAAAAAAGAAAAATCTATAAGTTCCATCAGTGGAAGACTTCTGCCCAGGACTAAGAGGGCATGTTTGGTTCAGACCTTCACATCTCTGCTGGAGTCAAACTGTGCAGATGTCAGCTCTTATCTGCACTGAACAAAAACAGAATCTTGCAAAAACTTTTTTTTTTTTTGCTTTTTTCCTCCACTTACAACCATAGACTTCTGTGTTCTTTGTTGGGGTTTTGTGAGATTAGACCAGCACAAGGTAGAGAAGTCTCTCTCTCTGTATCTCTTTGCTTTTATTTTATTTTTAAACAAATGAACTATAAGCTATAGAGGATACAATGATAAATGTAGAAGCACCTTTGACTGGGACATTCTAACATGAATCGGCTTTCATTTTAACCAGTCTCTCCTGTTTCAGTCTCTGCTCTTCTGCAACGGGTTTTGTTTTTTGAAACTTTCCATCACACACTATAAAACATGAATTTGTCACTTTCCAGCTGTTTATCTGTATATTCTACCTTCAGATTCACCATCACCTGACATTTTTGTGCATTTCCCAGGGTTTCCCCCATTATTAGCCTTATTAGATAGATAGATAGATAGATAGATAGATAGATAGATAGATAGATAGATAGATAGATAGATAGATAGATAGATAGATAGATAGATAGATAGATAGATAGATAGATAGATAGATAGATAGATAGATAGATAGATAGATAGATAGATAGAATTACTTTATTCATCCCAGCAGGGAAATTATTTCGCAGTTACAGCAAGAATTTTTATACACACATTAAAGCCACCAGGCTTTACTTTTGACCCCACCAGACATAGCATTGCTTCTTTTTTTTTTTTTTTACGTCTTTTTAAAAATGTTTGCATTTTTTAAGACTTTATAGATGGTGTTCAGGTATTAATCTTCCAATCTTTAAATAAGACATAATTATCAAGTGGTATTTTCAAATTTCCTGTCGTCTTTAGACATTTTTTAAACTCAAAAACACAACGGGCCACTGGATGAATGACTGCCCTCACACTCCACCACCGGGCTCATGCACCGAAGTTTTCTGAGGAAACCTTGGTTTCCTCACCTCTTCTTTCCAGGATTTTCACTCGGCTCAATGAGGAAGCAGCTGGAGAGCAGCTAACCCCCGGATCAAATGTTCCCCTGAAAATAACATCAAGCTTTCGTTTTCCTCTCTACCTGCCCCGGGCGTCAGATGGATGGATCGGGGTGTGTGTGCGGGCGTGTGCGTGTGTGTGTGGGGATTCGGTGCATTTCACCAGATTTAGGTAATCATCTCCAAGTTTCAATCGAGTTATTTTTCATATATTCCTTCATGAAAAGTTAAGGTCCTTCACCCCGCTGAGCCCCAGGTGGTAGTATAATATTAATGTGAGGAAGTGGTAGAAGTGCTGTTGTTGGTGACAGATGATGGAGGAGGGAAATAATAGCTCCTGTCAGGACCTTTATTCACTGTCTGTATCTTTTATTTTATTGTCGTCTTGCTTGTTTCCTGTAGTTTTTTGTTTTTTTTGGTCTGCTCTTCAGCTCACTCTTCATAATCCTCATCCTCCAGCTTCCCTTCGAAAGCTAAACGTTTCAGTTTCACATCTTGCCTTGTCTTGTTACTGACTCTGAATTCCTTGCAGGTTTATTCTTTCTGCTCTCAAATAGTGAGTCCGATGTGACTGCTGCAGTTATCCCAGTAATTTCACCCCAATCTGCTGTGATTGGCCGCTGACCTCTGCCTAACTGAGCTTGAAAGGTGAGAGCAGATGTCACTCGTGGGAGCAGATTTTTTTTTCTTCTCTCTGTTTTACAGCATTTTAATCTGTGGTTCTGTGTCGAATCGAACGTCGGTTTTCATTTCTGAGGCCATGCGTTTGCAGGCGGCGGCGCTGAACGAACGCCGGTCGAAGCCCGTTCCTTCAGCACGCCGCCCGTTCCTCGGAGCGAGCTGGAGGAAATTATGGCAAGCGGGGAGAACATCTGGTAACCTCCCCACCGCCGAGACTGCTACCTGAAATCCTGGCTGCGAAACGGATGACTGAACCAACGTACAGATGGTTGGCAATTAAGGCCGACACAAAATTAAAGCGCCGCTGTAAAAGCGCGGCAAGGTACGGGGTCTGTGCATGTTTTGTCACATTACAACCCCAAATGTAATGTGTCTTACTGAGATTTGCATTTGTATGTGAGCTTGAGTGTGGTGTAATTTATTTGCAAGCTAAATAAGAGCGGGGATATAAAGCTAATGAGCCCCTACAGTCAGAAAGATGAATTGCGCAAAAACACTGATCTCTACTTCAGACAGAAACTGCTTGGGAGAAGAAGAGCAGAGGGAAAAATTAACAAGCTCTCAACTGGAGCTCAGCTATGAGATTTCCTCTGTTTCTAAACTATGATTTTACTGTTCTGCTGAAAAGATTTAAAATGAAAACGTTTGCCATAGATTCGTTCTATTTAATACTATATTTAGTTGGATTGCCTTTAGCTTCGATTACAGCATCCATTTCCAGAGGCGTTACTTTGATGAGCTTCTGGAAAGTCGGATATTTTTCCATCTGGCGTTGAAATAATTTGACAGGTTTTACGAAGACAATACATTGATTCAATGTGATACAAATCATTTTCTCTTTCAAATGAATAAACACGAAGTCTTAAACTTTTTAAGCTGCTCTATGGCAACTTAAGATTGAATTAAACATGAACAGGAAGTGTTCCAACTCGATATCTATGGAGCACCTGGCATTTCCTGTTTTCAACGTTGGATAAGTTGATAAAAGAAGAATTGATGATAATATATAAAAAAAAAACATCGCTTGAGCAATGACTGAAGAGATTCAGAGGTTTATATAGAGATACACAAAACCCAGCTTTTATTTTGATATTCCACTTTAAAAATAGGATAGGTAAATATTGAATCTAAGCTAAATATTTAATTGGACCTACATATTTACCTAGCAACCTAAATATTTAGATAAAAACATATATTTAGTTTAGTAAGAAAGCTAAATATTTAGCTATCCTGTTTTCTCCAGAAATCGGAAATCTTGGCTTTTACTAATACAGAATCTGCTTAAAAAGGCTTGAGAATGACTCATTTAAATCAACGTATCATGTTTATATTATAATGGCCTAGTCAAATTCAACTGTAAATTTGAGTCAACACTTTAAAATTGGGGCTGCATGATGGAACAGTGATTAGAAATGCGATGGATTCAAGCCCAGGGGTCTTTCTGCATGAGGCTGGATGTTCATCCTGTGTATTCATGGGTTAACTCCTGGTACTCCAGCTTCCTCCCACTGTCCAGAAACATTGACAGAAGAAATGCCTTGAGGTATGAGTGTGATTGGGAAGACGAAAAGTGTGTCAACCCTGAGTGCACACAGCAAAACTAACTCACTTCCATGAAATTTCATCTCTAACATTTTAGTTTGAAGCTAGAAGAAGTGAAAGTTCCCTTTAACCTGTCAGAAGACACAGAAGAATTCGCAACTGTGACAACCAGATGGATCAACGTGTTTTCTTTTATTTTCAAAAATAAGATTTTGCAGTTTTTGCACATTGAATGTTTCTTTGGTCTAACTTTTTTATTTCTATTCAACTGTCTTGTGGAAAGACGTGAGTCCCCATAGCAACCAGCACTTCTTCACAGAGTTGTCTTTGAATTATCTTCACATCAAGCAAAGTCCAGCCAGTTAACACGACCGACAGAAAATTGCTTAGTGATCTTTAATCTGAGTTTAGTAATGTTCTGAACTATTGTAATTACATTTTTTTAATGTATGTAGATTAATGTAGTTTTACCAAATTAATGATATTAATCTGATCATAAGGAACTGTTTGACTTCAAGTTTTAGTTTAAAAGAAGCAAGAATGAAACATCTTGACAACACATTATGATTTAAACCATGTTAGAATCAGTCCAGCTGTATAACTACAATTACAGTTGTGAAATTTGTTTCTGTTTTTGTGGCTTGTTATACAATAAATCTTTTCATCACCGTAGAGGGAACTTTGACCATCAACTAGTTGTCAAATGTTTTTTTTTGTTTTTTTTTTTTAAAGATTTTCTTTTCCTGAAACGCTGTGCTTTACACCAAATGTAACAGGACAACAAGTTCTGTCTTTGTCCCGTCCGTCCACAGAATATTTTCCGGAAGTTTTGTTCCACAAACGCAATTAGACACGAAACACTGAGTGTGTGGAAACGCGGGTTTCCAACCTGCTGAGAGAAGCGCTGCTGAGTCTGGATCTGATAGTGTTCCTCCGTTGTCACGCGGGAGACGCCGGCCGTGGTCGCCGACGGCAGCGACTCCACTTCCTGGATGGCCTCTATGGAAACGATTTGGGGGAGAACCCGGAAGAGCGACGTCACGTACATGATGATGCTCTTCTTGTCGGGGTGCGAGACGGCCACATCTACGGAGCACAGAGTGCAAAAAATGAAGGAAAAATAAATAAAAATCACTCTTAATGTGACAAATCCAACGTTTTCTCCTCTTCCTCTCCCCCACATGTTGCTGAGAGCTATTTAGAAGCTGGCAGAGAGGAAGAAATCTGTTAAGAGAGAAATATTAAAGATATTGGAAATGCTTCTGGTTGTGACAGGATTTGGAAAACAGTCGGGCTCCGTCCATTAATCTTATAAAGTTAGCATTATTTTGTTAGCAAAAAGGTAAAAGAGTTAGCTTGTGTTGCAGTGCTATGTTAGTTCTGGATTTTTCATTGTAGTGTAGTTTTATTTCATTGTGACATTTTGTCTAATTCAGATAGTTTTAATTAGTTTCATAAGTGCGTTTGCTAAATTTGATTAGTTATTAAATAAATGTTATTTACAGTATTAGTTTTTTCGATTCAAAACAAGGTCAAAGTATTGCATTGTGATTATGTATGCATCGATTGGGTAATGGATTCAATTATTCTTAAACAACGACTGACTCCGGTGTTTTCTCCCAACTTTTCCTGTCGCCATTTTACGGACTAGCCTTTAGCGCCTCCAGGAGGAACATGGAGGACTGTAGGTGAAAAAAATACTCAATTCAAAATGTTAAGAAGATTTATAAACATGAACATGAAGGATATTATATCTCTAATTTCAGTAGGTTTCAGTTAGTTTTATAAGCGCACAATATAGTTCCAGTTACCCTTTTTATTTATTTCAGTTAGCAAAAATGTTTTCTCAATTTCAGTTTTTGTTATTTCACTAGTTTTATTTAATTATATTAACAGCCTAATAGCATTGTAACAGAAAGGATCAGCCTTGGTTTTTAAAAAAGGACATTAAATTACTATCCTCCACTGATATGGAACAAACTTCAAGAAAACTGCAAAACTGCTGAAACACTAAGTTCCCACCTGTTTAGGACCCTTAATTTTAAATATTTTTGATGATGATTATTCTTGAGGATTTTGATAATGGAAGGTAATGTTTGTTGCCGTTTCATAACTGTTTTTACAGCACAAAACACTTCGCTGCTGAAATGCGCAGTGCAAATAAACTCAACTTCACTAAAGCGATCCCATGGAGCTTGCTCTGGTCTGCTTTAGTCTAAATAAAAAGACCGACTGAAACAATGTGGTTTGTTTGTGTCATAATGAGCAAAAACGCCTTGAAAAAGCAAACAACTGTGAAGATGGAGCTTAAAAACAATCCAAGCATATGCCCGCCACTGAGCGATCTTACAGGCTGCATAATTTAGACCGTCCTTCAGCCGCTTCAGTCACTCCCCCCCTCCATTTTTCTCATGATTTACTGCAGGCCTTTGTTTAGACTGCTTATTATCTTCCACAGCTTTGAGTATGTGTCAGTCAGCCAGCTTGTACTGAGACTTGCAGCCGAATTAAGACTGAGGAGGGATTTTTTTTCTTCTTCTTCTTTTTATTATTTTTTTTTAAAGCAGAAGGCTTCAGGTATAAAGGAGTGCTTTCTCAAGAAAGGTGGCAAAGAGCCTGTGGACATGCAAGTCAACCAGGGGTGTAAGTGAAAGAGACAGATCACGGTGTGTCTGAGGCAGAGCAGCCAAATGAACACATAATGAGATGGAGATGCCAAGGAAAACAAGACGAATGAAAACAGTGGGACGGAAGAGATAGAGGAAATGGTTAGTGTTATTCTCTTTATCCCTGCCTGACAGTTTTGATTAACAGAGCAAATTGAACTGGGGGAATCTGGCAAAGATAGATGGCACCGATGTCCTGGTGTGTGTTTGTTTTTTTTCTTTTCACCACTTCAGTGGTCCACTTCAAAACAGGCCCCGCGTTTGGTAAAAGCTCTTCTTATCTTCCCTACCTTTACAGGTGATGGGAGTGGATGTGTTTGCCGGTTACCTTCGGGGTCCAGGAGTCTCTCGATGCCCAAGTGCTGCTCGGCCTTACTGAAGGCGTGCTCCAGCCTGTCGATCGCCGATGTCTTCTTCTCCACCGCGCTCCAATCGAACAGCTCCGGCCTGGCAAGACGGCAGAGGGAACGCATGTCGAGCTCCGGGTTTTTAAACTTTTTTAGTTTATCTAACTATCACCCCTTGTAAGTGTAGAAAAAAACCTTAAAATAAACAGCTTGAAAAATCCTACCTGCAATTTCAACACACAGTGAAGTGACTATGTTACTTTCAGTTGTTATAATAATGCTGCATATGTCAAATGTGACTTAAAAGAAATTTGACTTTGTATTTTAACAACTTGAAATTGGGCCTCTGTCTCTTTAAGAAACTCCTGCTCTTTCCGTAACTCTGCCTACAGGAAGTCATCACAACATGGCTCCTCTATTAACCCTTTAGCAGCGTTGCACTGAGAAGTAGCTCCTATAATGAGCTCAGCAGATGAGTGGTTGCCAAGGGAGACTAAAGGATTTCTCAAACATGCATGAAAGAATCAAGGCGACACTCCAGGTGTGTTTTTGAGAGGAATAACATTATAACATGATGTATAGCTAAAGAAAAAAATCAATTTTACGTAATACTCCGCCTTCAAGATGTTCGGTTAATGAAACAAGAGAAACTTAATTGTAGTCAATTTTGACCTTGCCTCAACTCAGACTTCTATGCTGTAAAGATCATTTCTAATATTAGTTTTGAATTACAAGGGCCTGGGAGATATTCTAGAGATAAAGAGACATTCTCAACATTGCTTATTAAAACTCAGCATTTACTTGTCCTTTTTTATTTCTTTTCCACCCTTATACAATGTTTGTGCTCCGACGCCTTTGTTCCTTCTCAGCTCTCTAGCACAAACATGTCATTGTACTGCACCTGTGGCTGTGGATGAGGGCGTTGAAGGCCAATCCATCATTCCAGCTACTGGAGAAGTTAACCACATTCACCTGAGGACAGAGACAATATGAAACCTAAGGAGGCGGAGTGCGACTGCGAGCCGTTAAACCCACAGCTGAAACTCCGTCCTGGAAGCGCAGGGACTCGTTCAGTTGATGGCAGACAGAGCTTTGAATGCATGAAGCGAAAAGAGGATACAAAGCTTTTAAAATGCTCCGAAAGGCAAAGAGCTGGAAGTCAGAGGAAGGTTCATTATGCTCAGTCTGTTACAGTAGCTTTTCAGCCAAACAAAATGCTAAAAAAGCAATAAAGTCCCCCCTTTTTGTGTTTTCACAGATAGAATAAATGTTGAGCTGTGCTTTAAAAAAAAATCTCTTCTGTGATAAAGTTTAAAACGTTCTTAGTATTCAGTCCTGCACTGAATCAGATACCGACTTTAGTACAATTAACAGTGAGGTACGGCCATATTTTCATAGTCATACTGTACATAACACCAGGTAATATGGACTTTAATGACATGCCAAAAAACAATAGAATGATTAATTCATTTTGCAACTGGTAGAGCACACCTGTGCCACCCCATTCCTCGGTGGCGCCCAGAGAAAGAGCCAAAAAACTCTTCTAATGGTAGCACTTTATAAGGTAGAGTTTATTTTTAAATAAATACGTTGATAGTTTCGCTTCATTAGACATTAACAAAACATTATAATGGACACTTAAGAGTGTAATAAAATCGGACTTTCAAATGTAATGAAACATAATTTTTTAATAATTATTACAATTATTACAAATTATAATAATTTATAATAATTACGATAAATTACAATAATTTAGCCCAATTATTATAAATAACTTATTATTTGTTTGTAATCAAATACTTTGAATCGTTTTGCGTTGAACGACATTCGTCAATAAAACCTTCAATTCAAAAGGATCAACATCATGTTATTAGAAGTTCAATGATTATGATGAACACAGTTATGATCATTTATTACATAATGTGCCACATTATTACATTAACATCTCTAAAATAAGAGCTACTGCTACATTCTTGGAATAATCGTCGCAACATGTAATAATATCATTACGTAATGCGGCAGAAAGTATTGCAAAATGCATTCAAGGATCCATTGCATTTTGCATCAATTATTACACAATGTGTTTAATACCTTTTAAAGTCTGGTTTTATTATTTTATTACATATTGTGGCATTACATTGTTCATATAAAGTGAAAACTGTAGCATCCAAACTACTGCTTTAAAATAAATATCAGCTTTGTTGTAGATTTAGAAACTTAGCTTAAAGGCGTTATGTATATTTATGTCTTTTGTGCATTACAGTTGATTACCTTAACCAACTGTTAGCGAACCAAAGTCATTAAATTCAATAATGACTCAAAGGAACATAACAGAGCCTCTCTCACAATAACGTTAAGCTTAGTGTGCTGCTGAATTGACGACTGTGTTGATAAAGTCTGTACAGAGTGAATATATATGAACTGGGAGGCTACAAATGAATTGCGCACGAGGTCCAATAAAGCTGTCTAAGTCCAGCTCTATGTAGATTGATGCTGCATGAAAAGAAGCAGTAAGCTTGCTGCCGTCGCACATTACATTACAGTCAAACCGGAGGACAATCCAATAAGGGTTCCTTCACACTGGATGAGAGGCGTGGCGGGATCTCCAGGAGGAATGGGGATTTTGTGAGGGAGGGTTGGACATGAATTAAAACTGACACTGAGAAGTGGTTGTGATTTATCATCAGAATATCAGAGGCTGTCATTTTAGCATGGTGGTAACATGGTATTGTCTTTACCACCTAGCTGCGTCCGGACAGTTAGCTAAAGCAAACAAGTGCTTTGAGTGGGGAGTCGTCATTGGTGGGAGGATTGTGATATAAACCTATGATGTCATAAAAAATCGTAAAGTGAAAATCAGTGTTTTCGGGACGCTCTGGTGTTTTTTTTAGTGATTGTTGTGGCCTAAGACGACTTTTAAAAAAAAGAAAAAAAAAGAAAGTTGCAGTCAAAGTAGAACATTTTTTAAGTTTTATTTTGGTCTTACGAGAAAGTGCTTTATAGTGTTGCGAGGTACAATGTTGATAACTTTGACTTTATTAATATTATGTTCTTTTACTTTGAATTTGATTTAAAATGCGCAAAAGACAAAGTAATTAAATTGTATTTGGGAGAGGGTTAGTTTAGCGTCATGACTTGCAGGATCCATCACATCTTTTCCTACTTTCAATACAAGAGGATAAGTGGAAGAGCAGAGATTCTGTCTGCTGTGATCATTTCTCTAACTATTCTCCCCGTTTTAAGGGCTAACAATAGCACCCTAAAGTTACCGTACCTGATGAATTGCGCAAATTTAATGTGCAGTTCGTTCGTAAAGCTACCCTTTGTACCTTTGTAAACATCAGCTGTGTTAAAAGTGGAAAGAAGACGTGGAGAAGTTGCGAAGACCGGTGAAAATTGCGAACGATGAGCAGGTTGCGTTAATAGTTGTAAATAGTCAGGACCTTGCAACTTCCTCAAGGAGGGACTGTAAAATTACTTTATTTGCTTTCCAGAAATGTTAGAAGAAAAATCTGATCCCTTTTTCCCAGGGATCTTAATACAAAACAGCAAACAATTTACTTTTATCTTTTCTTTACGAGCAATAAATTTTTTTGAAATAAATCATTTTGATTTTCACATTCACTAAAGTAGCTTGGATTATACCATTCTCTGCTCAAATAGGATCTTTACACGCATCAAATTCTGAAAGAAAATGAAACTTATTAATGGCGTTTCAAACTTAAGACTGTAACGTAACGCGTCATACCTGAGGGTACTGCCGTGTGTTCTGACGAACCCAGCTCAGCAGAATCTTCTCACTGTTGGTCTGCTGTAGGCCCGCCATCACATCCTTCATCACATCCTTTACCTGAACACACAAACAGAAGAGGCAGGTGGAAAAACCAACCCAGAAAAGTGAAATGATTTCCAGGCCCAGAGAAACTAAACACGTTTTATTGTTTAGGGTGGAAACTTCTCCGCCCAGCTGAGTTTCTCTCCTCACACTGAGTTTTAAAGAAGTTCCCCGTTTGAAAAACGTATTCTTAAAACGACAGTAGGTCCCTTAAATGAACCCCAACACTGTCCAAGCGGGTTGGCTGCGGCCCGTCTGTGGGACATTTTGCATTTTCAACAGCCGTACCTCCGCCAAACAGCACGGGCTCAGTTAAAGCACAAAGCTGAAGGACACTTCTATAGGCGGAAATCCATGCGGCGGGCCGTGTTTACATACGTTTTTATCCCCACACGGAGGATTTCTGGCAGGTGTGAGTGACAGTTTCGGAGCAATTGTTTGAACTTGTGTGGAAAACAAAGAACCGTGCTTTTCCCTTCACCAGATGGGTAATGGCTTTGAAAAAAAAATGCAATCTCGACATTTCTTCCAGCTAAAACCCACAAACGCAAAGAGAGGATTTGTAGCGTCAGTGCTAATCTCTTTCACTTCCACATTAACTTTCCTGTCTTCATGCGTTATGATCTGCGGATTGTTTGCCGGGATGAATAAAAATTGTAAACATTTTCTGTAAGCAAAAACAGAAGAGATTGTTTTTATTTAGCTGTTGCACAACGTAACCTTGTCCCTTGAATGTTCCTACGTTGTGCTGCAATGTTGAACTTTAATGTATTTTATCAGGTTTTACTTGACAATAGTGGAAGATAAAGAACATGTGCGTTTAAAAACTTATTAAAAAAAACATTAAACATGGTAGTGGCAGCATCATGCTGTTGATAACAAAAAAAACTTGAATTACTTGAATTTTGCAAGCAATGTGCAAGAAAAAAAAAAATCCAAAATAATTCAAAGACCTACAGCTGTATTTGGAGTTAAAATGGTTCAACAAACTCATGGAGCAGAATACAGATGCACTTTTAAGATTTATTACTGTGAATTATAATTAAACTAAAATACGACAGAATATGGAAAAGTTAGAGGTCTGAATGTCTGAGCCAGGTACAACTGTACTGTTAACATTTAACAATTTCATAAAAGTGAAGTGTGGAGGGTGTAGCAAATCAATAATTGTTGCTTTTGGCTCAATTTAGTTTAATTAAAAATATTTTCTTTCTAAGGAAAATTGAACATTGTTGTAAATCATGTCATCCAAGTTGAGTTGTGGCAGTCAGTCTTGCAACGAATCTGAAGTGGCCTCTGACTGAAGACACTGTTGCTGAATGACATCATCAGCTAATCCACCTCCTTTGCTTTTGCTGCTCTTGGGATCTCTCTGGTTGCCAGGTAGAGGGACAGAATCAGGGATTTGATCCTTCCCTGTTACGATCCACTGTCCTGCTCTGCATCCGTGAAGCCTTCTTTTCAACTCCTCTTGGATTCTTTAGGTCATAGTTCAGGAATTGGTTGAGCTTTTGAAATGGAAATCAGCTGCTTAGAGTTACACCAACACCTTGTTGCCACGGTTACGCGTCAAACTGACTGTTCGAAAGCACAAATGAGAGCAAAAGTCCTTCCAGCTGCACAGCATCCAAAACCAGAGGGAATAATTGTCCACACAACCTTCCAAAAAATAATCTGAATAAAATTCTGCAAAAAATAACTTAAAAATGCTGCCACTACTATCGCCGTGGGTTACTGAAGTGACCAGTGTCTGTAAACTGGTGTGATGGGGAAAGCATGGAAAAAAAAGAGTTGCGCTTTAAATTATTGGTGTCCAAACTGAGGGCTGGAGGCCATTTGCAGCCCGTGGATTGATTTCAGGCGGCTCTTGAACTGGATTTCAAGAATGCTGGTCAACACATGTAATTAATGCCTTAATGTTTCGTTAAGGCCAAAGTCACAAACAAACTGAAAATCTTCTTACAATTAAAGATATGACAAAGTATTGGTCTTTTCAATAACCACCATTTTTACAATTAATGGTCACTAACAAAACGTCCAATGACTTATTAAGAAGCAGAATTTGACTCAAATTTACTATAACAGCCTTTTTTAAGCTAAATAATTCTGCAAGTCAAAATACATCACAACAAGAATGTTTTGCTGCTTTTACTCTTCTGAACAGAACAAAAGAAGAAAGCTGTGTAAATGGAAGTCTAATAAAGGCAATGTTTGCTGTTGAACAATTCAAGGAGCCAACAAAGTATTGGAATAATAAACCTAGATAATATATAGCAGAAATATACTATGGTATAAAAAGGAATATGCTTAGTGCTGATTTCCACACTATATTTAGAAAAAACAATAGTGGGCTAAGACCTGAGCTTTATGGAATCCCACTAGGGATGTGAAATAATTCTGACATAGAAACATTTATCTGAATCCTCTGGGTTGCACCTATACGATAATTTGCATACCATCCAACTGCCATAAAAATTCCCACCGTTTAAAAGACATTCAATTAAAGTGAGATAAAATACAGAAACAATAGAAGATCCCAAACCTTCCTAAGGAGATACTGATATTTTGCTTATGCTATTTAAGCAAAATTCACTTCAGACATATTCTACCTCAACCTGACCCAATTATTGTTTTTTTTTTCTTCCAAATGGCAACTTATGATGCACCTAGTAATGAAGTGTATTCAGTTTTTTTATACGTCTGCACCTGAGAACATTAGCATCATGCTAGCGATTATCAGCGCTTATAGTAATAGTTCTGCCAGCAAGGAATCAATTCTCCAAGCAATTATGGAAGACAGATCTGTGCAAATCTGCACACAATAGAGAAAAAGGCCATCTCTTTTATAACAATCATTTCCAAACTTACATAAATACAGTACATCACAACTCGTGTCTTTGACTAATACCAGTCAGCAGAAATGTACTGTGAATGAGTAAAAGAGAAATATAAAAGAAAGTGAGTGTGACAAAATATATTAATGTATGATACACCACAAAAAACATTCTGAAAAAATTTATCATGAGGTAAATTGTTGGTGTAAGGATTCATTATTTATATTACACGCAGACACACAGGGAGGTATATCATTGTTAGGGTTTCCTCAAAAAATGTGGCTGGTCGAGGAGAAAGGGACTCATTAGGAAATGGGTCACTGCATATATTTTTGCTATAATTAGAGGGGAGCTTTGACAAGGCAGCTGGATGCAAATTAAAAGTTAGCCACACTGACATAGTGACAGCAAGAAATACGCACTTACAAACAGAAACTAACAGGCGGAAATATGTCACTGAAGAAGCACATTGAAAAAACCTCTGAAACGTCCACTGATGGCCAATTTCAATCATTATACATGATCCACATTTGGAGACAATATCAACTCCGACATGTTTATTAGAGCATAGTTATCCAATGCTAAATAACAGTAAAGTCTATGTTGGACGCTTGACTAATAGTCATAGATATAAGGTATCGAAGAAGGGACACGAGAGAAGGAGAAGCTAAACAACATGTTATTGACCAAACTTTGTTTACCCAGCCATAAATAGGATGGAAGGGAAAATCAAGACGAGAACAGGCCCACTCAAGGCTAACACCCATCAATACGGGAAGAGAAAAGTGTCAATATGTGTGTCCCGCAGCACCAGCTCCATTCCAAGTAAATCTGACAACTTGCTTCCCCTGAAACAACAACCAGAGTCACAGTGCCAGACCTCCAACAGAGAATAGTTTCTGTATCATGTCTGGATGTGGCTGACCAAATTCTAGCAATTGCAGATCAACAAAGATGTTTAGCTGTTAGCATAACTAATAACTCTGAGGCTTTAGCGATATAGACTGGTGTTCTTCAAGGTTCAGTCGTAGGGTCACTTCTTTTTGCTATTTATCTCAGTAGTTTCCAGCAGTTTATGAGGTAGAATCTTTCAATTAAGGGATGAGGTTCCTTGTGTGTGCCAAAGAAAAGCCTCCCTACATAGCATAATGATACCAACACCACATCAGGGTGATTTGCACAATTAGTATCTTGGTGACCAGAACACCTGCCTCCAGATTTTTTTTTAATTGTTAAAACTGCTCTTAATGTTTAAAAACAACACTAAAATTGATTAAGACATCACCTAACAGATCTGAGGCAAAGGGAAACAAAGCAGTAGTATCAAAGTCTCATTGTGATGCGACAAAAGCAGTCCAGTGAAATCAAAGGGATGCATGGTTATCAGAGTTAACAGTACTGATCAAGCAAAAAACAAGACATTTGATGTTCAGAACCGTTTCAAATATCTTTGGAACAGCGTTTCATAAAGAGACTACAAGGATGTTATCAACTACAAAGTCGGGCTAAATGCTGAGATTGAAGTTCATGCCACCAACGCGTGTGCCCTGCAGTTCATCAGATACCCCAATGGTATCATAGGCAGGCCAAAAGAGAAGGCGGAGGCAGCTGATGATTCAGATTGGTGCGGTACACCAAGCGTAAGGAGCAAGGCAAAGAATTCATGAGCATCAGATCCATTATCCATGATGAGACAGGAAAGATCCAAGACGATGTCCCCTGGCGATCAACCGCTAAGTCAACGCTTCAGGCAATGGAAAAGTAGAGAAAAAGAACCCAAAATACAAAATACAAGAAATTGTATATATAGTGCACAGCAACAAAATGTCTGCAGCACAGGGTGACAAATGGATGAGGTCTCAAGAGAATATAAGACCGACTTCGCTGGGAACCCCTCTGTCAAAATGCTCCAAGTCTGACAATTTCTGTCAGTTATTTGACATGAGTTAATGTTAAAGGATTACTAAAGGGAGAAGTTCTTAAAATAACACTACAAAACCATCTAAGTTCTAACATTTCACACTTCTTGTCAGACACATCTACATGTACATTGCTTTATGTTTCACAGACAGCCTAAGTCATCAGAGGGAAGCATTTAAATGGCAGTATGCAACTGTATTTTGCAGATGTTTCTATTTATGGAAAATATAGGAAAGATGAAAACAGTCTTGATTCGCTGTTGAAAAGAATTAACAGTAGAAACAACAAGACAGAGATCAATATTCGAGGTGAACAAATTCAAGGAATTTATGATCTGGAAAAGTTTTCAACCAGAATTGATAAGCTTTTCAAATTCTGAAACTTTCTCAACCTTAATGGAAACCAGTTTGATTTTATCTTCCTCCACATTTATAAACATGACAAGTTCAAACAACTTTATGTATTTTTTTTCTTGTGACACAAACAACAGTTACATGACCTTGAACTTTTTCAGATTTTTAAAAATTACAAACATGTTCATGTGATAAACCAGCAAAAAGTAAAAAAAAATATTTTTTTTATTGCTTTCAAGGTTTTTACAAGAAAAATAAACATAGAAAATCTGAAAAATGTGGTGTGAATTTGTTTTTGAACATCAATTACAATTAATGCAAAACTAGATTATTTACAATATCGTTCAAGCTTAGATTCCAGTTTTGCCATACATTCCTAATTGGTTTTCGGTTTAGACTTACTGGGCCATTCTAACACACCAATATACTTTTGTCCTCCATGTTTTACGTACTAAAGGACTCAAAAGGAGGAATGATTAACTAAAACTTAAAACTGGACTCCCTAGAACTGTCTTTCCAAAATAAACAAATCATTATAATTAATAATTTCTTACCATTTTTTGGTCTGGCAAATAAAATCCATTCAGAGCTGCAGTTGCAACCTGACATAATCTGACAAACTTCATCAAGGCTATGAATATTTTGAAAGGCATTGTGCTGCATTAAACAAACAAAAAAACAACGGTGAAGATGAATTAAAAATTTCTACTCCAACTATAGTTCACCCAGCCATGTAAGGTGACGACTTGCACACTTAGTAAGGATGAAGTGAGAAACCATGTGGCAAAGTTTCCCTTATGGAATCAGTATGCATTTGCTGTCACTAAGAGAAAATGTTTCGTATATTAAATGTTTCATATTTTACTTTTTCTCCTTGCAGCACTCTGACGTCTTTGCGTTTCTTGCAACATGACTACAGACTGACAGGTACGACATCTAAAGCACTCGGTTCAAATATGAAAGACAAAATGATCTTAACATGCACCAAAAAGGAACGAGTAGCATTTGCTTAACATAATGTAAAACAAATGTGAGCAATTCGAGGGAGTGAGTTTGTGTTTCAGACACGAAAACCGCCTGTTTGGGTGAAAATTGGAAAGCTCTTTGTATTCTTCTTTATAATCGATTTGAAACGTGGCACCCTGAAACAAATGTTCACCCCAACTTACACACACACACACAAACACACCTGCCAGTGGAGAATAATGCTCCAGATGAGCCCGAGAATCAGTTTGTGATTCCCATCAACGATGTCTGCCGCTCCAATATTCACCAAATCAACCTGCAGAGAGGCAGCAGAGACACAAAAATCTTGTGATTGCTTTGTTTTCCCAACAGCCAAACTGATTTTCTTACCTTCTCTCCTTGTTTTTCTCTGACTCCATTAAGAAGGGGTTTGTGGAGGCAAGTTAAATCAAAAACACTTAGAATTTATCATAAAGAGTGGTGGACGTAAGAATTAAAGGGGCAGTATTATGTGTTTCCAGCCACATGGTATCATTTTATAGCACCATCAAGTGACTGTTAGCTTCAGTTGTAATAAAAATGATCTATAAAGATCCATTTATGACTTAAAAGATATCTGACTTTGAAAGTTGACATGTTAAAATTGGGCTTCTGTCTCTTTAAGAAGCTCCTGCTCTTTCTGAAACTCCACCTCCAGGAAGTCATCACAACATGGCTCCTCTATTAAAACTTAAACAACATTTTTACCCACGTTTCTTTGAGAAGTAGCTTGTGCAATGAGCTCAGCTGATGAATGGTTGCCACGGGAGATTAAAGGATTTCTCAAACATGCATGGGTGATGATGCAGTAACATTTTAACATGATTTAAAGCTCAAAAAGGTCAATTTTACATAATACTGTCCTTTTAAAACACCTTCATTACTATTTTGGCGCCTTTAGTCTGACAAATGTTTCAGTTTTTCTTTTGATATCTTTGGAAAATTCGAACAACCAATAAGAAACATCAAAACGTGTTGCTCAATGAGGAAAAGCTAGGACGTTGGCTAACATATGGTAGCAAGTTTGTAATTCAGAATGCAACGTTTTAACTTTTAAGTTTCTCTTTAGTGTTTAAAATGTTGTTTGGATGATTTAAAGACCTACACATATATTTTTTTTTATTTCTTAAAATAAAATAGAAAGAACCTACATTTTGTCTTTGTCAATATTCCTCAGGACTTTTCTGAGAAACTCCTGAGGAACTGTGTGTTCTTATCATCCAATAGGGACTTATAGGGAAGCATCCAATGTTCAAACCACAGAAGGAAACGACACAGAAACCTCGGAAGAAGACAAAAGTGTGACTTTCTTATTTATGAAATGTAAACAAAAATGGAATGGTGTCAGATATTAGGGATTGTAGGATTTCTCTTTTGAAGACCAAGAGCCATTTCTCTTGTTAGAGCTAGACTAGCATTTGTTTTGGTTGCATTTACCCAGAATGCCCTGCTATATAGTCCGCTTCCTGCTTTTGGTAAAACATCACACACTATAGATTTTAACCCCCCAAAACTACTTTCAGAACTTCCACAAATATTACATCAAAACAAGATATGTACACAGCATTTTTTGACTTTTCGCTCAGCGTGCCTTCTGTCGTCGGGTTTATGGGGTTTTTATGATTTTCTGTCAAATTACTTTAGTGTCTGTCTGTACACACCCAAACTGTGATTTAGTGTGTTATAGTGTGTGTGTGTATACTCACATTGTTCTTCTGCAAGATCTGCAGAGCACGGTTGACATTGTTAAGTGAGTGAACACGGCTAGTCCCTTTCTCCAGTCTCACCTACACACACACACACACGCGCACACACACCCCCACACACACGCAAGCACAGGGAGCAGGCAAAGCATATTAATGAGGAATAACCAGATCTTGCTCAGAGCATTTATAAGCACTACAAAAAGCCAAATTATAATATATGAGTGGTGTGTTTACATGTGTGTGTGTGTGGATACCGAAACAAAAACAGACCAATCTGCATTTAAAAAAAAGTTAAAGTACAGGAAGTGGTGCTGGACAGAGTTTGAGTGCTTTACCTAAATGTCATTCTTTCCAACTCTGACCACACAGTACTAATATTTTATCTTTCTTCTCAGAGTCAGAGGTTTGGATAACTTTTACCCCCTGAATAAAGGAAACCCATATTATCTAAAGCATTTAAGTGTGGCAAAAAAAGAAAAACAGAAAGAACTCCAACTAAATAAAACAATTTTTTAAGATACAATACAGAGCAGTTTTGCGTTCACTATAGCGAACGACCTTCGTTTCGACAGACAGCTACCTAACATAACAATACATGCAGATGGAAAATGATAAATTGTTTTAGCTTGTTTTTTTTGATGCCATTGGATTAGAAAATGTCTCAAAATTTGGCCTTTAGCAAAAGTGTGCTTTTAGCCTCAGAGCTGTGTGAGTGCTGCGGCTAGGCAGGGTACCCGGATGTGCTGCTCTATTCCATTTATTGTGGTAAAAGAAAGAGTGGGAGTGTGTGTGTGTGTGTATCCTTACTAGCTCGTGTCCTATGAGGCCCTCCAGCAGCTCCAGCAGGCGTCGTCCATCACACAGATCTGAGAACAGGTCCTCCACAGGTGGCTTTCCTGTCTGAAACACAGAGACAGAGCTAACCTTTAGCAGAATGCACTAAAACTCAATGAGAACAGCAAACCATGAGCACCATTCTTTAACATACACATGTTCCCAACCAGGAAAAAGTAATTTCTTTGAACTGGTAAATCAGAATCAGAACTATTAGCTGACAAATGAGGAAAAACAAAGGCTCGAATGACTCCTGCAGAGATGCTGCAGGGAATTTGCTGGTTTCACAAAAAAGGCCAGCGGTTCAGCCTCCAAAGTGGCAGAAAACAACACACTGGTCTGAACAGAGACACATTTCTCGAGTAATAACAACGCAGCCTGGTGTTAAATGTGAAGATAACAATTTTATACCCGGGGGGTTGTTCTTTATCTGCGCTGACAAGTCTGGCCTTACAAACTAGGAGTTGATTCACACCAGAACACGCTGCAGGCTGAATACACTATGAGTTCCCCCTCTTAGAACGAAATCAGAGGACCTGAACGACTGATTCAGGAGATAAAATATGGATTTTTTAATATTTAATATGTTTGATAAATGTATTGCAAGTAATATTGTAACTACATTGAAAAATAGCAAATGCAATTCAAGATAAATCTGTGTTATTTTTGTCAAAGAAAGGTTGTGCATTATTAAATTAATACGTTCTCTAAGAGCTTTGATGGTGACTCATTTATTTTAATGGTTTTATACTGTTGTCTTTAATTGTACAGTGTCCATGAGTGACCTGAAATAATATTGTTACTAACTTGATTAATTTAATATGAGTTTAAACATACACATGTCTTTAATTCATTGGAATGACTTCATGTCTGAAACCTTGAGAACACAAAGTCAATAAGAAAATATGAAAAGACAGACAGAGGCTAGACGACAAACCGAGCTGAATCAAAAACAACCTGCAACGTTCCAGCATTCAGTGGTTTTGGTCATAGTGAACGCTCCTATACCTCACAGATCAATACATAAAGAAAGCATATTACACTTATAGTATAGAAGTAAAAGTTGATGTCTCACATCGTGTTGAAGGCTAAGGCGTAAAAGCAGATTTTCAAACAAGGTTTAATCTGGCATTGTTCACCGCAGTATGTAACTGTCATAAAAATCTTTTTTTTTTTTTTACATATTTGTTAAAACCCTCACTAAGCTGTGATAGCATGAAAAATTAACCATGATTCTACTGTCATCTGCAGAAATACACAGTGAACAGAAACCACCAATCAGAACCAGGAGGAGGGTCTTAGTGCTGCCAATCACCAAAAAAAAAAAAAAAAAAATAATAATAATTTTGTAGAGAACACAGTAATACAGGGCTCTCTCTAGGTGTTATTTATAGAACAGTTATTAGATTTTTTTGGTGATAATATCACACCAACCTATCACCTGTTGACCTCTGTAGATGGATACCGGCCGCCCTCCAAAATACCCCAGCACCATTTCTTCTGGGTGATTAATATTCTGTCGTGAATGACTAAAAATCCATTCCCCATTCTGCACATAGAGAACTATAAAGAAAGTCTTTTGTCCTTTAAGTGACAGCCTCCCTGTAATTTTGCTCCCTGAGGATGAAAACAGATTATCAAGTGTCCCAAGTGCAAAATGAAAGCTCTTATAACTACAAGTCCTGGGGGATCTAATAGTCTTTCGAAACCTGAGAGCACTTATAACTCCAGCATCAGTAAAACTGTACAATGGTGAAGCGGGGGGAGACTGAAACAATCCTCGACTTAACTCTATCCCCAGCAGAATGTGTATTAGTATGGATTTTACCTGAAATATAAACACATATTTGGTGTTGAGTTATGTAAACCTTATGGCACTCCTCAAAGGTTATAATACAGCTAAAATAACTGCATTTTAAATTATCTGTAATCAGTGCACATACAAACACCTACTCGTGTTTACCAATGTCAAAAATGTAATACTTTTTTTCTATGTTTCACAATTTAAACACCTCTACTTTACAGAATCCGTTTTCAGCATATGAATATGAATTTTATGTTTCACCCATCAAAGTACAATGGACCCCCAATACTGAGAGGGACACAATTCCCCTCTGTGAAAAGCTAAATTCCTACAAATACCTTAGATTCTCTATAAACATGCTTAAAACTTTGTATTTTAATAGTTAAAGCTCAATATAACCCATAATACACGTAGTGCAAACTATTTTGGCTGCAAAAGTTAGCACCCACGGTCTGAAACTCAAAGTTAATTACACATGAGGTTTCTATCGATAAAAGAAAGGTTTTTACAAATCTCAAGTTGAATGACTAGTCAAGGTATTTCACATTTTGAACTAGAAATTCAATAGGAAACTTTTTTCTTGATTTCTGAGCGAGCGTATTGCCCCCCTGATCGTTATCACCCACTGCAGTGAGCCCTTTCATCCGTATCAAAAATTTATTTGAATGGTAATTCAAATTGTATCCTAACTGGAGATCCCCTAATCTTGACATCTGTCAGGTTTTTCATCGTCATAATGACAGAAAACAGACAAGCATGCACATATATTCAACCCACATCTTCAATGTCAGAAAAATCCTAGCAAGAAATCTCAAGTGTTTTATTTTGGGGCATTTAACTTGTAAAGCATTTCTGCCATTAAACAGGGAACAGATGGATTACAGAGTGAAAAAGGTTAAGGTGTACTTGGAATAAATACTTTGTTTTTATTTCTATTGCATGTTCGGCTGCTCCTGCAGGCTCAGACACCCTACATCTGATTACCTACTGTATATAACCTCTTAAACCTTGTAAGTATAGCTACTGTGTGTGGTTTTCTGACAATCATCACCCACACTCAGCAGCAGCCTGAGTTCGGCTGCCAGCCACATAATTTCCAGAGCAAATCCAAACCTTATGTGACATCTTTTCTGTTTTAAAAAAATTTGTTTTTTACTATGCTGTTAGAAATGTCAAAATCTTATGTCTGGAGGTACTCAAGCACCACATGAGATTTACTGGCTGTTTGAGCACCAGAGGAGTAATTAAGAACAATATCTAATTGGTCAATTTGCGCCGTCTTGAGTATATTCATTAGAAAGCCCCCATCCTTCCTGTTTTGTAGTGGTTCACTCCTGTTCAGTCACAACGGGGCTGGTTAGTAACTTTTATTATTTATTTCGCATTACATTTAGAATTCCTAATTGCACTTTGAGAAATGGTTGAAAAGAAATGGTTTATTTTTTACCTGCTTGACCAAGGTAGTCAATCTATTTTTATAAATTTCAGTTTTTTCATCTTTTATTTTACATTGGTTTATTACACCAATTGCACTGAATGAGCAAATTAAAGTTGCTCAGTCAGCGCAATTCAGTACATGTATGTCTGCATTTAAGAAAAACAGTGCATTAAGTCAATTCGGCTTTTCACTTTTTCTGTGCTGAACGACAAAATTTGTGGCTTTTAAACTTTCTGCAACTGAAGATCTGAATAGTGTGGAGTGCATTTGTTTCCAGTGTAAATATGGCTGTGTGTTGCAGGTCAGGCTATGACATGTCGGAGCCTCCAACATGTTTTTTTTTTTCTTTTTTCATGCTTTTTCAGGACACTTCATGACACACACGATGCTGCCACTAGAGGTCGACGTATACCCCAAGCAACCAATATTTTGGCCCATTTTATTTTATATAGAAAAAAATTTTACTGTTTAATGTACAAATCAAACAACAGAGGTAGAACTACATCAAAATATAATAATTATTTTTGGTTAAATTGAGACTTGTGTAATATTTGTTATTCTGTCATTTTTATCATTTAAATGAAAAAGCAATGTTGGCTTAAAAAAATTGGCAGTACATACCGATTACAGGTTGGGCTGGTGTCAAAATAATCGGTATCAAACTTAAAAAACTTAAATCTTGTTGCCACCATCATGTTTCATCATGACGACGTCGTCGGGGTGATATAAAGCTCAGTGTTGCGTCACACAGGTCTCATCCGACCACAACACTTTCGTCTTACTTTGAAGAATGCCTGATTAATAAGATATATGCATTTAAATGAATGTCGAATATATCCAATATAATATAACATCGAACAAACATGGAAAAATCTTTACAGGCTTTTTGTTCTTTTATTTGTGAATCTGCATATTCAGCTGTTTATAAAGTTGGAGACACATTTTTATTAGATGTCTGAGTAAACATTAGGTAAAAAGTAAGTACTTAGGAGAAAATCAGAAAATTGTAAATATAAAATTTTTTTTAAATTAAATAATGACCAGCCTTTTTATAAAACACGAACTGTGCATCACTTCAACTGAAAGGCCAAATCGGTGTCGTTAGTATGCTGTCCATCCTCCACGTCAGATAAAAAACCATGCGGCAAGCAAAAGAAAAATAAATGGAAAGCAGTGATATAAAGAAGGAAAGAAAAAAACCTGCTTCTGTAATTGAATTTTCCAGCAGAACATCATGGATAACCAAACTCTAAATTACAAAGAGAAAAACAAATGAGATGCTACCTGTGCAATGTCATCTGAGGACAAATAAAGAATGCACAACACCCTCCCTTCCACAAATCAGTGGGTTTCACTTCGATGGCAGCAAACAGAGGATGGAGGTTTGTAACAGATGCAGATAATGGCTGCCTTTCTGTTGGTCACAGGGGACCCTCGTTGTTTGTCTAAACTATTGACCAACTCCTGGAAGACTGGCATTTTAGAAACTGAATTCCGATGACTCGCGAGCGATAAAAATCTATTTAGTACAAGTGCAAACACAATTCATACTTGAATTATTTAACGTAAGCAAGAGAGAAACTTTGAAAGCTTTGCTATTCTCGCCTCTTTACTGGATATGAACAAAAACAGTGGAAAAATGAGAAGAAAATGATCGCTGAGCTACTTTATGCCTAACATTTTTCTAAGTTACATATTGCTTTTTGTCCATTGTGTACCCATTCAGAAATTTTGTGCTGTGACATAAAATTTTATTGATATATGTAGCAAATGTTCCCGACTTCAAATGATATTTGCGTCCATAACTCGGCCAGTTTTACTGGTTAACACAAATCTAACCCATGTCATAACTTCAACTCCATTCATCAATTGACTCAATTTAATATAAAGGAATAAATTAAGCGTTCCCACAAGGTTAAGAACTGAATTAGTAATCACAAAGAAATTTCAGTATATTTCTTACAACACGGAAACATTTTACTGCACAGTAAAAGATAGTAAAACGTCCGTGGGACTGTCTGCTCACTGTTTACTGGGAACAGATTCATCAAAACATTAATACTCCTTTGCTGTGGGGAGCTAAAAATGTTACCAAAAATCTGACTTAAATGTCAGGAGCAAATGTACTTTTTGGTTCAATTTAGACATTTATGACAAATTAATTTATTTTAAAGGGGGGAAATGCGAGAAAAGAAAATGAAGTTTCATTGTAACGAAGCATCAGGAAATTTGACAAAGGGTTAATCGTGATGAATTGATAATTGAAAGAATAGTCAACTAATTTCACAATCAATTAATCATTAGATATATTGCCACACAAATTTATTGACAAATCTTCACTTTTAACCTCGTTGCCAGCCATTTACAATACAACTGTGTTGAGTAACAGCTTTACAAGCTGTACACTGACTGCTTCACGTATGTAAATATATTAAATTATATTTGTTCATGGGACAATGACAATATCAGGGGTGTACTTACTTTTTTTTTAGATACTGTGAATCTAACCCTAACCCTATGTACACTAGTCAGAAGTTTCACTTCCAGAATATTGTTTATTCATAAGGATTCCTCTATAGTTTTCAAAATGAGTTCAACTTATTCAACCCTTGCGTAAAACGACATGATGGATGAGAAATGCATCTTAATAATCCAGCAATATTCCAAACAGCTTCAATAAAAACACACCCAGCTGATTTATTCCTTTCTCTATGTCCTTTGAAAGATTTCTGATGACAGCTCTTGTCCCTTAAATGACTTTGCTGTCTAGGCTGCATTGTTTTTCTCGTATTTGTTTTTTATTTTTTATTTATAGCCATATCAGTCGAAAGGCTTCAAGAAAAAGAGCAATGCTTCTAAAGCTTAGGGTGGAATCTTTTGTTTTTGACCGCAGTGCAGAAATGGGAAAAAAAAACTTTCTAGATTCCCATATAAGGCAAGTTCACACAGTTATGATAAATACTCAGAGAAAGAAAGAAGTGACCACAGCAGTTAAGATTTGACTAGACTGATTTGCGATGAAGTTGTGTGACTATACTGTAATGACCGCAAAATATGGGTTATGTAGATATATAAAACTTCAGAGGCCTGAATAGGAGTGGCAAAGAACTAACAGGAATACTTGCTAAATTTTATTTTTAAAATTTCTAAACACATGTTAAATGTAAAGAAAATAGAAAATTACAGTAGTATCTCGACAATCTGAGCAGCACAGTCGAAAATAAAACGTGAACTAAGAGGCTGCTATTACCTCTAGCATTGCTAGCTGTGCTAACTGCTAACAAAACCTATGAAAACATTGAATATGCCCATCAAAAGCTGTTAGTGACATTTGAGTTAAATAGGAAACTACAGTTTTAACTAGAAAATTTCTGAAGAAATTTAAACGGGGCCTGCCAAAGTGTGCCTGTCGGTTGGCACACTTTGTGGGTGTTCTGATGCTACAAATTAGCATCAATGCTAAAGTAAGCTACAATGTACTCAATAGCATGTGGAGATTGACAAACATGTTGAGTAACATGGACTTTCAGTATGTTGAAATTAGTGTACAAGTTAAAATGAGCCAAACTGCTAACATTAGCCAAAATGCTGTCAGTAGCATGTGGAGCATCACTCCATTCAGTGTACTAAGCATGGCTAATAAATAAGAAAAATAGCTAAAAGCTTCTTTTAGGGAAAAGGCTAATGCTAATGGGGGCAGTGAAATGCAAAGTTTTGTGCTAAGGTTAATTTACTGTCTTGCGCAGCAGGGCAGTGCAATAACCTGAGAGAAAAAAGATAGTAAAGGCTAATATTAGTTAGCACTACCCTGAGAGGAATATTTAGGCTTTTCTTTTGAAATTCTGTTACAAAACTTAACGCAGTGTCACTGTTGCTCCCCGTGATTAAGCTCATAATTACAATCCTCTGTACTGAATAGCTCTCTGATAGCAGACAGTGTCCATAAACAAGTTTACTAAATATTGTACAATAACTGAAAACAGAGATGTAACTTCTATCATGAATATAGATTAGCCAAAAACCCTCCAAATTACAATGAAATACTTCTACTTCTGGTGGGCGACGGAAGTAAGACCCTTAATCGTTTCCCCAGTAAGCCTCCCAGGAATAAGGTTGATAGAATGTTCAATTCAAATGGCATCAATGACATCAGAGGTTATGACGTCACTCTATGATACCACAAAGGAGTCTCTCTCTTGAATGTAGCTCGCAGGCAGCGATTTCTCAGACCTGTTCCACAGTTCTATCGCGACAGATCACTCTTCAGAGCACGTTCGAAATTAATTGAAACAAGCGGGATATCGATTCCAGATATTACACGCCTTTCAGAGAAGCAAGAATTTACCAGAACATCGACATGAAGCAACAACAGATTGTTTGTGAACATGAAGCTTTTCCAGCTGAGCTTTCATGGGTCGACATGATGGACCTCAACATCCAAGTCGACTTCGACGAAGTCATTTCTTTTGAAGATGACAGCGACAGCCCCGTTAAGCCGGAAGATGAATCAGCAGAGATTCAGGGGGAATCAGGTCCTTCTGGCAACTTTGAGAGTCCAACATCATTGGAAGTCAAGCAGGAAACAACTCCCTCTGCTGGCTTCGAGATCACCCCCTCAGTTGTGGGAGAAACAAGCCAACACGTCATCGATCTCACAAACCAGGTAGACTATCTTAAAAAAGAGTTGCAGAGTAAGATTTTGGATCTCCATGAGGAAAGAGACCGAAGGATTGCATATCAGGCTGAAGTCAAATCACATCAGGAGGAGATTCAAAAACTGCAAAATATGGTAGTAAAAGAACATCACCTGCGAGTCAAACGTGAACAAGAAAGAAACGTGCCAGAGATTAAAGATGTGTCAAATGTTTCTTGCTCTTCCAAAGTTACAGCCGACAAGAGCATCCTTCAACAGCTGGATTATTTCAAGAGGGAGGCTGAAAAATATGCCTCCCGCAACAAAGGCCTGATAGAAGTCATGGTTGAAGAATACAGAGTGAGACTTAAATACGAGGAGCAGCTCAAAAGTCACACAGAGCAAGCTTCCAAATTCAAAGCACAGGAGGAAACGGTAACATCTCTGCAGGGTCAGGTTGCAGACCTGAAGGTGAAGTTAAAACTTGCTCTGGAAAACAACCGTCCTAGAGTCTCCACCCAACCAGAGGTCCCCCTGCAGACAGAAGGCTCCCTACGAACAGAAGAGTTCAAGGAAAGACAGACCTCCAATCTATCAGGGAGGTCTAACGAAATACAGACCTCCCATCAACCAGGGAGGTACGAGGAAAGACAGACCTCCAATCTATCAGGGAGGTCTAACGAAAGACAGACCTCCCATCAACCAGGGAGGTACGAGGAAAGACAGACGTCCAATCCATCTGGGAGGTCTAACGAAAGACAGACCTCCAATCAACCAGGGAGGTACGAGGAAAGACAGACCTCCAATCTATCAGGGAGGTCTAACGAAAGACAGACCTCCCATCAACCAGGGAGGTACGAGGAAAGACAGACCTCCCATCAACCAGGGAGGTACGAGGAAAGACAGACCTCCCATCAACCAGGGAGGTACGAGGAAAGACAGACCTCCAATCTATCAGGGAGGTCTAACGAAAGACAGACCTCCCATCAACCAGGGAGGTACGAGGAAAGACAGACCTCCCATCAACCAGGGAGGTACGAGGAAAGACAGACCTCCAATCTATCAGGGAGGTCTAACGAAAGACAGACCTCCAATCAACCAGGGGTCTCCATGCATAGCGTGGCTCGGCCTTTGCACCGACCCACACCCAGGTTGCAATCAGAGGAGTCCACGCAAAGCCAAACCTCCACACAAACATGGAGGTCCGAGGAAAGACAGATGTCCATGCGACCAACCTCCACTGGTTGCATGAAGGGGCTTCATGTTGGCGTTGCCGTGAAGGCCAATCTATGCCCGGCTCGGCCTTTACGCCGACCCACCCCCAGGTGGCACTAACCTAGGTCACTATCCAAACCTAGGTTTTGCTAACATTCGGCATTAATTGCTTGATTAATTGATCTCTCTAAATTGTCCTACGGTGTGAATGTGTGTGTGCAAGGATAAGTGTGTTAGATGATGGATGGATGAATATTTGTTAAAAGTGTCTGACAGTAGAATATGAAACAGTGAATCTGTGAAAATGCATCTAGCTCTGCTACTGTCCAGAAACAACCAATCAGAACCAAAAGGCAAACCTTTGGTTCTGATTGGCTTCTAATGCGTTGAATGTGCCTCAGCACATTCAACACATTAGACTACTAGTGACTGCAGCTACACAACTGGCAGAAAAACACCCTAATATTATATCATCATTGTTTATAATGATTTAGAAAACAAAATGTTGTACAGGTTTGTCAAAACTATTTCGACCCACATTAGAACTTTGCATTGATTTCCTTCATTTTAGTAGCTGCGATTTTGCCTAATCCACACATTTTCCCTAACCCCAAACAATATTAGTCTATTCCTAACCCTAACCCTATCTAAAACTTAATTAGCATCTTACCTCTAAATGTTACCCCTGACCCAAAGCAATGAGTCCATCATATTAGGACCAGGTTTTGGTCCTAATATGATGGAACTAATGCAGTGTTTCTCAATTCCGGTCCTCAGGCCCCCCTGCCCTGCATGTTTAAGGTGTTCCCCTTCTGCCACACACCTGGATTGAATCTGTGGGTGATTAACATGCTACTGCAGAAGAGGTCATGCTGTTCTGAAACAGCTGTTCTGAAACAGAGACACACCTAAAACATGCAGAGCAGGGGGTTTAAGGACTGGAATTGAGAAGCACTGACCTAATGTGACACTGGGCATATAATGGTGCGTTCACACCAAATGAGTTTTGAGCGTCAGGCGCAGCTGGTTTGCATTCAAAGTCTATGTGGAGGCGCGTCGAGGGCCGTTGCGTCGCGCTTCAAGCCTCTAGCGCAGCGCAATTTGAACCGTTTGGAGCGTTTGACAAATCTAGCGCATCCAACGCTTCACATAGACTTTGAATATAAACCAGACTCGCCTGACGCTCAAAACATGTTTGATGTTAATGCACCATTAAAATGTTCAGTTCTACTGATAACAATGACATCAGCAGTGATGACATCACTCTTTGATGCAACAAATGAATCTCTCTTGAGTGTAGCACACAGGCTGTTTTTTCAGACCTGTTCCTGTTTCAGAGTTATAAGTTATGAATCTTTTCCAGGAGTATTGTTAAAATGATTTGAAGGCACAGAATCAGCCCAGTATAGGTTCACATTCTCAGGTTAGAGAGACTCACCTGGTATAAAGTTAATTTTTTGGTACTGGAATCACATTTATTAATTTAATCAAAGCATGTCATCATGTCCAGAGCATAGTAGCATTTTGTTGCTTTTGCCACCACTAGATGATATGCATATAAGATATAACATAAACAGCACCATTCAGAGATGCAATGATTTTATAGCAGTTGTTCCACCATGTCTGTAGTTCTGACGTTCTGCCATCACTGTGGTTCTAAAGAGCAGCTCAGAGAGGCAGACTAAATTCTGTCTATTTTGAGTCTAACTGACACTGTTTTGTGTCAGACTTTTGTTTTGAGTTAAATTTGGCTCGTTTTTTGTTAATGATGTCGCCACAGTTACTCGAAATGACAACAAAAGTAATAGCTCCCCTCACGGGATTGAGCTGCACGTTTTGATATATATTGTGAGGGGCCACGCAGCGGTACGAAGCGCATTAATGGTAGTAGGAAGGGGCAGTTATTTTGAGGTGTAGAACAATAGGGGCTTGCCCATAGCAATGCTTGGGATAGAATCCCTATGCATAAGCCGAAAGGTACGACTTCACAGTCTTTCATGTAAACAAACAGTTAAGCTAAAGGTAGCATAAAGCTAGTTCTGGTAGGATTGTTGCTGGATGTGGCAGATGTTCAAACAAACAAACAAAAAACTTCCTTTTAGCTGTTATTGTGCTATTTTTGGTGCGAAGTTGTAAACACCAAACAGACAAGTCTGACTGTGAAGGAAATAGAAAACTCCAGCAGCTTCTGTGATCGTAAAGTCAAACTTCCGATATAAGAAGTGAACGTTAGCAACGCTAACTGTGCTAACTGCTAATAAAAGCTGTGAAACAATAATCCCATCATTAATTCTTGGCTTTATTTAAATATATAATACTGGGTTTAATGAGCTGTGTGGTACAACTTATCAGTGTAAACAAACAGCTAAGCTAAAGACGGCAGAAAGTTAATTCTAGAAGGCGTAAAAGCTACACCTTCTAGGTTTTACGGCAAAAAACCCACAAAGTTTTCTTGTTTTTTTCAAACCAAAAAAACTTCCTTTTAAGTCTTTTCAACTTAAAAGGAAGTTGATGAAACTTTCTTTTGTGGAAATATTTTCGGTGCTGCCTTGTAAATTCTAAGTAGGCAGGTTTGTGGAGTGGTTGGAAACGTTTCTTTATTCTTTATGCCCCTCTCTTACTCATACAGTATTGTTCATTAGGCTGCAGTTGTCATCAACAAGGCTATGAACATGGCTTGAGGATTGATCTGTGCGTTCATATATAGCCTGTTGGATCCTCCAGCTCCATGCTGAAAAGTTTTATAGCACCCAGTCTGTCTGGTTTACCATAAAGCCTGTGACATCAATGCTATCCTCTTTACTTCTGTTGCCAGGGGGATTGCCATTTCTTGGAATAGACCATACAGATGGTTGCCTAAAGTTTCTGCTGCTGTAAACTGAACTACGGCCGCAAATAATAAACAAAAACAGATCCTAAATATCTTTATGCTACCTGTCAGACCCATTATTATTCCTCTGCATCTTGTTCCTGCCACCAAATCCAAAAATGTTTTATTATTTTAACTTTAATTTCAAGCTTAAACAGAATACGAGCCTCTGCTTATTCTTTCTGTCAAATTATTTCCACCTTTTACAAGGAAACATCTGTCAGTGGGGGAAAAAAATGGGAACACTGTATCCCTGCTTGAAATGACTGGAAAGGACAAAACACTCAAGATGAAGCTTTTTTTCCTTCTCTCTCATCTTCAGCATATTTCACAAAGTAGTGACCGTCGAGTGCTGAGCTTTAACAGAATATGATAAAGTAAAGGACATTTTTTTTGCCCGATTTAAATTATAGGACCTTGTCTCTATTGCTGGCTCTAAATGTTTCAATTGAATATCTCAGTTATATCTACTTAATGGTTATAGAATATGTTGTAGTTCTTTTGTTTAACACAGTTTGATTTTCTTTAAAGCATTAGCAAGACATTCTTGATTTTAAAGCTGAACCTTTCAGGCTTATTTCTCTCCTGCTTATATAATTTCAATCAGAATTGCATTGTAATTATTTCCTTTTTCACTGGTCGGCTGCTAAAAAACAAGATATATTTCACACTGGTGAAGTAAAACGCATACTTAATGAGGCAAGCTATCAGAAATGAGACGAGGGGAGCTGATGTGCAATGAATGTCAACAACGGCAACTGTTCAATAAAACAAGATGCGACCTCAGATAATCACCGGGGTGAGCGGCGCTGCAGGTTGATATCAGCAATCAGCATCAGGAAACAGGAACCAATGAGATTCATCGGCATCGTTCGTCTCGTGGCTGCAACAGTAAACCTTAACGAGCACAAGGGCCAATCACTCATTTTTCCGGTCTGAAATTATGCTAACTGTTCACTTCAGATAGATTTCTCGTCCGTCGACGGAGCGACACGTCCTCCGCCATCACTGGCGGTACGAGTCAAAGGTCGCCGTTGCTTCCCGAACTCTGCGTATTTGCAGATTAAATGACTTTGGAGATTAATCACAAGTTTCAGGGTTGATTTTACGGCTTCGCAGAACAGCTAAGCTACATATTCACAGCATGCAAAATTGGGGGGAGAGAGGAAAAACAAAAAAAAAGGAAATGAATGCAGGATTCAGAGTCTGATTTGGTAAATTACCACCAGAAAGTATTGCTGCAGGGTACGTTATGATTACACAGCTTATTTACAAAAGCAAGCAGAGAAAAGAGACACAGGGAGGGGGGAGAGGGGAAAAAAATCTGTTCCAGCTGATTTGTTCTTCACTATACATAGCAGAACCTCAGCAGGGCAGCCAGGAAAATCCTGAAAGGTAGCAAAGTGAATGTTGTATATTCCTTTGAGACGGGATCTCCTGCTAAGTTTTAACAAACATTTATTTACAATCCTACAGCTACAAAATCTCTTCCTGGCCGTAATGTTGGTTTTTCATTTTCTTTTATTTTTTAAATTTTGCACTTTTATATTAACTTCCTGGAGTTCACTTCAGGTGATAAACTGGTAGCTGGACAAACAAAATCCCAATAACTGTATAAAGTGAGGGCAACACAAAAATGAGGAGGGAAACCATAAGATAAGGAGTAAATAAATCCTAATTCACTACATTCTTCTTGCACAGACTGACTTTCATTACATAAGAACTGAAGAGGCTGATGCTGCAAGAGTCGAGTGGATTTAGTTAAAAGGAAATTTATGCTAATTTTTCAACGTTTTGCAAAAACAAACCTGAAAAGTGTGGCATATGTTGTGTGAACTCCAGTAAGAAAATCCTAGACTAAGTAAAATTGATTTTTTTTTTTTTTTTTTACAAAAACACATCTGGAGTGTTTTGATTTTTTCATGCATGTTTGTGAAATCCTTTAATCGCCCTTGGCAACCATTCAGCTGTGCAAAACACCTGGGTGGACTTAGCTCCGCCTTCAAGGCGCAACTCCTCCTCATTTATGTAAAATTACACTGAAAATAAAGAGAATTGAGCTCCAACTTGAAATAAAATGTGCTAATTGGTCACAAGTCCTTGACTGAAGTTTATCAAACTTACTATATGTTTAACTTGACAACTTGATAAACTTAAATTGCATAAACTTAATTTGATTCCTTGTTACCTATCCACACAACATATTTAAGTTGGGTCACCTGATCCAGCTGATCTCAGTATAAATCCAGCTGTTCTGTTACGGACTCAGAGCTTTGTTAGAGCATGAATAAGAAGCAACAACCTGTGTTCATCCAATATTACTGAGCTTAAGCGTTTTTGCAAAGAAAAAGGAGGTAAAAATGTCAGTTTCAGGATGTGCAAATTGTGTATCCTTTTCCTTCCACCTAATAGTTCTGTATACTTTCTGTTGGTGCGTCACATTACGAAAACGTACACAAAAAAAGGAAACGGTTTAAAGTTTGTGCCTGACAATGAAAGAAAAAAAAACAAAAACAAAATAAACGCAGAGTACAAGAAGCTGCACTAAAACAGAGACATGCTCTGCTGAAAGAAACACAATGTCAAAAGTAATTTAGCCGTTTGAGGCAGCCATTCTTTGAGACATCTAACATGTCCACTGAAATGGAAGACAGGAAAAGGCACAAAGCCAATGGAACCAAGACAGGAATACACAAGCTGGGAAGGAAGAAAAAAAAAGCCCAACAGAGCAGAGAAGGTGAACTGAGGTTCTCACTGAGGTTCCAGATAAAATCAGAAAAAGTATCACGTATTAGCTAATTCACTCCTGGAAATTAATACAAGTGCACCGATTCGATATTAATATCTTTCGGTATTGAAAAAAATTCTAGATCGGTGTAGAACAAATTATTTATTTTATATTATATTTAGAATTTAACTTTCTGAACCATTTGAAAGAAAGTACATGTTTGACCAAGGTAGTCAACCTGGTCAGTTTCAGTTTCTCTATTATTTATTGTACATTGGCTGTTATTCTTTTAATTAAACTGACTGAACAAATTAAAGTTTTTTTTTTTACATGTTTGTAGCTTGTGAAGCTATTGATGTATTTAAGTGTGCTGTGCTGGTGCAGAGTTATCAAATTAATTTGTAATTCAGTACATTTATGTCTATTTAAAAAAAACATTTAAAGTCAATTCAGCGCTGCTTTTCTGTATCGGATCAGTATTGGCCAAAGCTAAACCTCAGATATCGGTATGGGAAGGAGAAAGAAGTGGATCAGTGCATCTCTAGAAATTAGCTGGGTCCATTTTCATTATATTTGTGGAAACTAAACTGCAGTCAGTTCCTTATGAAAAAGCAATAATAGTTGGAAATATTAAACAACCAGATGCAGTTCCTTATCTAAAAACAAACAGTTTCATATTCTTTGATTGCTTGATTTTATGACTCATTAAGGAGCAAACAACACAAGTCAAACTTGCTGTCAGCACATTCTCAGTCTATCCACTTCTATTAACCCTAACCTCTTCCTGTCAGCCTTCCTTCTCTCCATCCTTTGTCTATATCCGATCGTTTTACACTAATTAACCTTCTTCTTCACTTCTCTACCGATTTGCACTCTTGTCCCTTTCATTTCCACCTCTATTATGTTACTTCGTCCCCTCTGCTGTCTCAAACACTCACACTTTAACAAGTCTAGATTGATGAGGGCAACGCTTCCTTCCTTTCCAGTTCACCTTTCTGCCCGTCTCTGTCTTGTCTTTTTCCTCAGTCCTCATTCTGGGGAGGATAAAAAGGCAAAGAACAAAAGTAAAGCTGTCCAAACGGCAGGAAGGCACGGTGCTAAAGGCTGGAATACGTTGAGGGCCTCAGACTCTACCGGATGGAGGCATAATTGGGTGAGCTGGCGTTATGTAAGCTAGCCCGTCAGAGTTTGGGTTCAACATTCCCTGCCTGCCGCCCTAGAGCTGGTTCCTCAGCTGTCTGTCACTGTGCTGCTCATGCCTGGACAGGGTTTGTTTCGTCCACACTATGTAGGTCACTTTAACTCAACCCCGGCAGAGCAGTCCAGAGACTCATTCTTTGTGACAAATCCAGGATTAGAAAGTCTACGAGCTCAATGCTAGCAGCAAAATGTCAATAACTTGAGATCAGTTTGTGTTTGGCACAGAATCTTCCAAGGAAAACTACCCTGTTTAGAGCTACACTACGCAATTAAAAAAACTTTTATTCTACTTTTTTTGGAGCCATTTAAAGGTGTTATGAGATGTTCTCTTTTACGATTATATGCAACAAAGAGAACAGTATTCCAATAGTTATGGCGAGTTGTTTCAGTCAGGAAATGGCAAAGCAGCCCTAGACATTTTAAAGATTCACATAATGTCAGTTTTCTGAAGTGCTGTATTCGCTTTACATCGAAGGACACACAACTTTCAAAGAATGCCCCTTTTGTCTCATGGGATGTAGTCCAAAGCCTTGATGTTTTGTCATTAACTGTAGGTGTTAATTTGTAGTTCATTGGAGCACAATTCGTTGCTTTTTGAGCTCTATCATCCTACTTCATGTTGTCAGACTGGTTCTGATTAAGTGACTGATTGATTCCACAGCTCTGCCAGCAATTAAACTGTGTGGCTTGAAAAAAACCAAAGACCATTTCTATATGATTAAAACCAACTTAATTCACAAAGGGTGGGAATTTTATTTTCGCTCAGTAGCAGATTATTTTAGATGCATATTTTTGTCTCAAACGAATCCTCATTTGAAAATATTTGGCATTTATTCAAGTTAACTTTACATTTGTTTTTTTTTTCTATTTGTTTTTTATCGCCCCGCAAGGGGTCTTTTTTTTGTGGGCTCTAGTGTCCCTTTTTCAAAGTAGGCTGACAGGAAAGGGGGAAGGAGAGGGGGGAAGACATGCGGTAAACGTCGTCGGGTCCGGGAGTTGAACCCGCGACAGCCGCATCGAGGCCACGTTGCCTCTGAATGTGGGTCGCGCTAACCCAGGGTGGGCAATCCTGGTCCTCGAGGGCCGGTGTCCTGCAACTCTTAGATGTTTCCCTGGTCCAACACACCTGAATCCAACAGCTGAATCACTTCCTCAGTGTAGTCAGGTTATCCAGAGTCCTGCTAATGACTTCATTATTTGACTCAGGTGTGTTGAAGTAGAGACACATCAAAAAGTTGCAGGAGACCGACCCTCGAGTTGCCCACCCCTGCGCTCACCCCTCCGCCACCACGGCACGCCCCTTTACATTTGTTTTAATATCTGAATTATTAGGTAGATAACAAAACTAGAAGGAATTTTTGTGGGTGCAAAAACCTTTTCCAGTGCTGTATACGATTCGTTAAATGCTTCAGTGGCTTAAATTAAGTCATCAAGTTGTCTTTGTAGAGTAATTATACATTCCTACAAGACAAATGAACTGGTTTCTGTCATTTTTAGCCAGACTGGGCTGAGAACTACAGATGCCCAGGATCAGCGAAGTGTTTAAATGAAGTCAGTGGAAGCAAAGAGACCATTCATTTCTGAATCAATACCTTTTAATAGTCTTATAAAGCAGTTTTGCTAAACTGAATTTGGGATTTTTATTAGCTATAAACCATAATCATTATGGCTTCCAATAGAACCAATCTGTGTCTAATGCATCTGCATAAAATAGAAGCTCTACTTTTTAAATTGACTTATTGAAAAATTAGTTTGATGATATTCTATTGTATAAATGCAGTTCTCCAGACTCAGTTGATTGAGAGTGTTCTGTAACACAGGAACCACAAGGCTATTCAAATTAGATTTGTTTCCCTGAAAATATCTCAGTCTCATCAATGTAGCATTGCGTATTTTCTCCTCTTATCTACTGACCACTCTTTGGACGAAGTGTGAACGGATGAAAACTCTGATTCTTCAGTTCAAGAAAAAAGATGACCGTGATTTTTAAAAACTGTTTCCGCACGTTCGGGTATGCAGAGATGTAAAGATTTAACACCGATCATTTTAAAATGCTATTATCAGGACATTTTTTCCCCAAAGCTCTATACACGTCACGTTTTGGATAGAGTGGAAAATCGAATTAATTAAATAGAGAGACTCAGAGGATTTTCAGACTGTTCTCTTCTGCAGTTTCTTGTTTCACAGGACATCTATTCGACCTAACGGGGCTTACACGCGAAGAGAGCAGATCTAATTGCAAATGAGGAAAAGGAAAAGGAGATGACATAAAAATCGTGAAACATGGAGGTAAATGAAATCAGAAAGTAGTACAAATGAAGCTGATAGAGGAAAGGAATGAAAGAAAAAGGATAAAAAGACAAGGCTAATAGCAAGCTAATTACTTGCCTACACATTTAAATGCACAACCGCAGCCACATGAGCCAAAACGTGCACACATGCTCATAAATCTCAATAACCATGGCAACGGCACACCTCAAAAACCTCATAATCAACTTTGAAAATAGAAAGCAAACTAATGCATCGGTATGTATGCCCCCGCCACACACACACACACCCACACACCCACAAACAATTCTTCAGACATTTGTGAAAACAAAATGAATGTGCTGCAGAACATTATTTATCTTTTATAAATACTAGAAGACAAAGTTCTGCTTTATTATTTCCACATTATCCATGTTTATTGTTCTGAATTCTACTTTTTCCTAAAAGTGTGTTATTATGGAGTAAATGAAAACAATGCAACAAACAGCCAAGAGGTCCAAATTTACTTTAGTTATTCAAGTTGAACAAATGCAATAAAATGTTGCGGTTCAGCGGAACATGGATGATTTGCAGGATATTTAATATTTTAAAAGAAAATCTCCCTTTAAAAATGCTTTAGAGTTGAACTCAACAAAATACGTCTCATAAAGAAACTGGCAAAAAGTAAACTCTTGTTTGCAATCTGTCCTTGAAGTACATGACTGTCTGTGTTTTGGGGTTAGCTCTAATGTTCCGGTAACATCCGCCATTTACATTGTTTACCAAAAAAAAAGAGCAATGTTTTTTTTATTTTTTTGCTTTTTTTTTTACCCAAAAGCATATCTGAATTGGCACACAAAGCAAAAAGATCTTGAATACATTTCCACCTGGTTTCTAGAGAGCTTGTCAAATATTTAAAAGTTAGCAAACATGACTGGCTAGCTACCTGATGAGACTCTTCAGCCGCCATCGCATGTATTCTTGCACCTTCGGCCAACCATGTGCTGACAAAAACTACAGAAAGGTTTTTTTTCCCCCGATTCAGAAAAATTGCTAAACCTGAATTTTCATTCAAGCTTAGAGTTTAATATTACCTTCTTTTTTTTTTCTTTTGGAGGAGTTTGGTGTTTCACAGAGATTTTTCAACATGGCTGACATTTTTTCTGTCATTGTGGAGAGGACATTCTATGTCTTTCCTTGTTGTTGTTAACATACTTGTCCGCTTCTGGTAAGCAACCTGGCAACTTTTATAGAGCTGATGTTTCCCTACTAAACTCTTATCTAAGCAGTTAGGTTGTACCTAGATATGACTGTATGAACCATAATAAAAACTTATTTTATTTTGCCTGTTCACCATTGGCATAATTACAATAAATCGCTCCAAAAATGTAGGTTTTCTATTTTATTGACATTTCATAAGCACTCGTTCAGTTTTGAAAGAATAAAAAAGAAAAAGTGGATGAAATGGACTCTTTAAGTCCATTTAAAGAGACAGGACTCTGATTATTCAGCTAATAAATACCCAAACTGTAGTTTTCCACCAGCATCATAGCATCAGAACTTGCTGCTTTTAATTGAAAAAAAAAAAACACAACAAAAACAAAACAATATTACTCAGCTCTGTAGATAGCCCCTCTACAAAACAAGCCAGCCCCGTGCTGCCCATTGGTGTTGCTGCTTACCGACACGACTCTAAAGAGGAGACGGACGTGGAGGGAATAACCTTTGAGCGGCATAAAGGGAAACGCTCAAATTGTTTGTCGCTCAGAGACCAAAGGAAACAGCTTGGCTAAAAGGATGAAAGCAGCAGAAAAGATGCTTTCGGCATTAAGAACAACAAATCCTTCCCTCCTGTTTATTTGCCTTTGAAAGTGGGAGGAAATGAATGAAAACAAAAACATGGAACGGGGCCCAAGAGTCACTGAAGAGAGTACAAAGTGATCCAAACGATGTGGTGTCTGTTTTGGTGTGTTTGAGTCCTGCTTCAGACAAAATGGGCCAACTTCAGCTGTCCACATCAGCCTTGCCAATTAAGGATTAGAGGTTTTAGTTTGTCTACAACAACATAAAGACAGAAATGTAGAAAACTACCTGGTTATTCTGAGCAGTACGGTACTTTACATAAGTATTCAAACATTTTCATATCAAAATCTCAAAATGAAATGGAAAGAAAATGATGCATGGTTTTCAAAAATATGTTTAAAATAATCTTAAGAGTGTGCTATGCATTTATTCAGTGCCTCTTTACTCTAACGCCTCTAAATTCAGCACAACAACTAGTGAATTTCTCAGCTCTGCAAATTTATGTCTGAGTATCTTTGCAAAACAACTCAAGCTTTGACTGGGCCATTCTAGAACAAAACAAGCTTCCTTTTTTTATCTGATTTATTACATTAATTGACAGAATAATCGATTGCTAAATAATCGATTACTAAAATAATAGATTACAGTAATAATTCGATTATTAAAATCGATTACTGTCCTTAATAAAGCACATTAAGGTTTGTCTGGAGAATTTCAATGGGTGTTGGATCAAACATTTAGATTTTGGAGTCCCGTCCCGCCCACGGTGTGAAACACAGAACACAAACCAGAACTCTTACCTTACACAACTGCAAGTTGACCCATTTTGTGAAAGTCTTCTTCTGAACGTCTTCTCTTTCATCTGGATGGACAAACAAAAACAAAGACCATCAGATCAGTGAAAGCACACAGAAATACTACCATAATCCTAATGTTCTTGAGACTGTCAAAACTTCTCCACGGACGCAGAGCAACACGGTGCCCAGCGTGATGAGAGACTCTTCTAATCCTGCTCAAAGCTAATTGCATCCTCATCACATCAATCAGCGGCCCACTCCCAGGCCGTCGCTGGCATGCTGGCTGACTGGGTGAGGGCATCGCAGGCTGGGATGAGGAAGCGGTCAGATCACGCAGCATCCTGACGTCTCACAGCTGCTGCTAAGGCTTCGCCATCACCTGCTTCTGCAGTGACGGTGTCTGATCAAAGCTCTAACGGAGCTGCCAAAAAGTGTTTACCTCCCGACAGGAGGCCTTCTTTTGTTGGAAGATCAAACAGAACCGGGTGAAACACAAAGAAGCAGGTTTTAAGTAAAGTGGCTCGAGCCAAACTTGTTCCAATTGATAAATCTTAAAATTGTGATCAACCGCTCTCTCTTCTCCCCGTTTTTAATTGCACCGAGCTGTGGTAGCGGCTAACGTGAACGGCTAGCAATTTCCGAGAAAAGAAGAAACTTCCCTTCCTCCCGGAGAGATGCTGGTGTAATCCTTACAGCTGGTTTTCAGAGCCACCTTTACTATAGGCAAGACTGAAACAATAGAGAAAAGGAGCAGATCAGTCTGGATTTTGCTCATTACTCTAAGCCCTTTTATCTTGGTCTAGCTTGACAACTTAGGAGTTTTTCCAAAACGATTTAACTTTAACTTCAGGTTAGAATTTCATCTGACAGGTCAACAAAAGTAGCTTATAGCTGGGGTGATGGGAAAAGGATTTTGCTGATAAAAATCTGAAAAAAGCATCGCGTGCTTATTGAACCCTTACCCTAAAGAAAACATCCATCAAGTCACCCCACTAACAAATACAGCTCACCTGTGTGCCACTTAATCTCCATATGAATACATCTAACAAGAAAACTACAAGAAAACTTTTTGTCATCGATACAAAATATAGTTTCCATGGAATGAAGCTTTTTTTTTTTGTAAGGTGAAACTTTGGAAAAATAACTAATATAAATGAAACCAATGTTTTAAGATGTTCTAATACAAAACAATCAAAGCACATAAATTGTTTTTATGCGGTATATTTTATTGTTCTGTGACATAAAATCCCCACAAAGTCAGGTTTGGTGGGATGTGTTAAAGAATTCGGCCCGTCACGATACATTTTTCTAGATGATAAATTGTTCCAGTAATTATTGTGATAATTAATAATATTGTGGTCTTGAGACTATTTCCAATGTCATTATATTAATCATAATAATGATCAATTATTTATTGGTAAATGACCAATAAACTTTTTGTAGAGTACACTTGAAATATTTTAAATATCCAGAACGACAACCAAAAGCAATAAAAATGTTGAAAATTCATAAATAAAATGGATTATGAAGTCTGTCCTCTAAAACATATCAGGATGGAAATTATGAAGCTCAGTTTAAGTTGTTATGCAAATAGCTGATTTATTGTTCGCAGCAGAGCAGTACCAAGCTGCTTGGCTACATTCACCAACCGGTGTTTTTTTTTTATTATTATTATTTGAAAACACAGCTCATTTTGTTAAGATGTAAATTATTTTCCTTATTTTTATTCATTGGAAATGTCCGCTGTCCCAAACAGACCTGGGAGAAGAAGTGTTTAAAGCGAATGGGTAAAATAAAAATAAAAAGAACTCTCGTTATCAACTTTTTATTTTTTATTTGTTTGTATTTTTGTTCTTGTTGGAGAAATGCGATCAACGATTAACGGGGTGAAATCAAAGTTGTCCTTTAATGGAAATGACAACAACTCCTCTGCCATTTAACAGGTCCCGGGCTCGCGTCTCATTATGAGGGAGAATAGATTACACCCTCATCTGGAAACACAACATCAGGTTCATATTACAGCGGCTCAGTTAACCGGAAGTCTTTGAGCATGTTTGCGATTGGGAGCGCCGACTCTGGCCCCGCGCCGGCTAATGAAGCTGATAATGAAACTTCTCCTTTAATTAACAGGTCACGCGTCGAGAGGAAGTGCGGAGTGCGAGACGCCGCCACGCACACGCAGGATACGGTGAGACACACACACACACACACACACACAATTCTGACTCAGACATATTTCCACGTGGTCAGAAAAAAATGCAGCAAAAGAAATATCCTAAACGAGAAATAAAACTGTGTGAAAAATAGCTCATTTATGGAAGATACTGGATGAGACAGTAAAGAAAAGTTTGTCTGCTCTTAGTGGGGGGTTTTAAGAAGAACCTCAATTTCTCAAAAGCATTCCCTCCTGACCCCAAACTACAAAGCAACAGATTTCACTTCATTTATACAATTTCAGTTTCTTCTCCACATTTTCTCTCAAATCAATAAAGGTGAACTTTTCACCCCGGACTAACTCAGAATACGTGACGATGTTCCACAAGCGGAACTGTGCGGTCCAGAGAGACGAGAACCTACAACACAAAATCAGCAGGATTTATTTCAAATGGAGCAAAAGTCTAATTTTATATATTATAAAAGAATAACATTGGCTTTTTTAGAGTAAAGTTTTTAATATATTGTTAGTTAAACTTCAACCCTCAGTTTCAGGTGTTCTGTGCGATTCTTCTTCTTCTTCCCCGTTAACTCAGAAGCACAGCATCATGCTGCCAACTCCAAGTTTTGTTGTAAAATGGGGGGAATTATGTGTTCAGGGTAGGAATGGGTAATTATACAGTTTATTGTTATTGTAGAAATGAAAATATATAATACGAATTCAGGTGTAACAGAACAATAAACCTAAAAAGCTGACGGTGTTGTTGGGATTGCTATTTTTACGGTTTGAAACATAAGTCTCTCCTTTTCCAACTCTGGTTTAATAAGAGCCTCAATTAAAAAAGTATATTTGAAAATATTACTTGTTACTGCAGTTAAACCGCAACACTTTATGTAACCGGTGAAGTAAAGCAGTCTCTTCAATGATGGATATTTCACCAGGATTTGTGTTGAAACTATAATTTTTTTAATGATTATTATTTCTTGTTATAACAAATGCAATGAATTATTGTTGTAAAATGTTAAGGCTATTTACTTATACGTCCATATCTCTAATTCAGGGTGATGTGTAGTGTTGGTTTTCCCCACTCTTAGTTTTTTTGCACGTAGGAGGCGCACCAAAAAAATTTTATCGGATCATTTCTGACTCACTGGCTTTCACCTCTAGATGACAGACTGCAATCCAACCTATATAAAACTTCACAAAAAGTGGAAATTTGGAAAACTGTCTCCTTCAAATTTATTAAGGAGTGCCAGAAATATCTAAGTGAATAAAACATTACGGAAGGTTTTATTGTTAATTGGTCGGACTACAATAGATTATCCAGTACAGTTGGGAGACCAGGAAGCTCACTGGGAGCTCAGGTTGTAAAGCCACAGAACATGATGGCTCTGTGTGTGAATTAGCATTGCATGTGTTGCCAGAAAAGCCGAGGCGTTGAGAATTAGTGGGGACAGCCAGAAGCAACCAGACAGACACCAGAGGTGAGGGAGAGACACAAGATCAATAGTCCATTTAAACTGTTTTGTTACTGAAACTCAGAGCAGCTGTAAGCACAACAAAAGTTTCTGCAAAGACATTCAAGCTGAGTAATAAAAGAAAAACTTTTCAAGGTTCCTTGTCTTTATTATTATAAGCAACGCTTATGGTTTTGTGATGTATAAAAGAACAATGCAGAAACAAAATAAGCATTGTTTAACCTCATTTTTCTCTAATAACCAGTTGAAATGGAAGAAATCTGAGGCAGAATAAAAACATGTCTATTTCTGCACAAAGCTTCTCTATTTTAAGAAACAAGCAGGGGAGGGGTCAACTCTCTGCCGACTGAACAGAAATGAATCAGAAAACTTGATCTAATGCAAGTCATACTGGGCAACTGCCAGTATGACTCATAGGAAAAGTTGCCACAGGTAGGCCTGTCACAATAATCAATAAATCAATTAATCACATGATAAATTAAAGCAAACTCAATCATTTTTACTTGCATAATTTATAGTTTTTCTCTTTTTCTACCAAATTCTGCATGATAAAAGTCTTCAGTCTGGTGTTTTGATTATTTGTCATTTCTGTTTTGTTTGTTTATTTTGGATATTTAAAATGTCTTCCGGTTCCAGTGGTAAATGTTCATCAGAACTTAAAGTTTATTGATCTGTAAGAACGTCTTCTGGCATTATTATTATTATTATTGATTACCGTTTATGGCGACAACTTTTGGCGCAATTTGTCATCCAGCAAAATGTATTATTGGGACAGGCCTACGCCACAGGAAACAAATGTCAGAGATTTATTTTCTATCAGTGGCTTGACCTCAACAACAGCTAGCTCGTACCTAAAAGTGCTAGAAACACAATATTGTCTCAAGGGAACATTTCCAACATTTTCGGTATGTCAGATGCTTTAAACTATTTCACACTTTGTCAACTTACTTTGCTTAAAGTTAAAATAGATTAAAGATTGTAACCATCCCATTTGCTCCTTTCTGATTAATGCTGCCCTTGGCCAATCTGTCTGCTCATTTGAACTATGTCTGAATTGGGATTAAGGAGAGTACAGGCCGCACATTTCAGACTTTTGTTTGTAAAAAAAACTATCATTTCCTTCAACTTCTCACTTTGTGTTTGTTCGTATTGCGGTTGTGACAAGACAAAGATGTAAAATAAATGAAGCAGGTATAAGTACTTTTGAAAGAAGCGATATCTGTAAACACATAAAGGTGTAACTGATAGTAGAAACTCACTGCAACAAACTGTTTTTAGGCCATTGTCAGTAAATTAGTGGCGTTTGTTTGGCTGGCATCAAACGGATTCCTGTGCATGCAGATGAAGTCTCAGATAACAGAATGTAAAATATAAACACACTTCCAACTAAAGCCTCTCATTTGTGTAAAAAGCCCAGGATCGGCCCTTTGTGATGTACGAACGCGCTCGCATATTTCTCAGAAATTAACCGATGCAGAAGATGCCGCCTCGGCTTCCATGTTCCCAGATAAACAAGTGCTTCAAAAGCTTTCAAACAGCGTCTTTACCCAAACAAGCTGAAATTACGCCGTGTTAAATATTTGTTTTCTGACAGATTCCTGATTCGTTTGCATGGAGAACGCAGAGGTGGGGAGGGGACAGATGTTATCTAGGACAACTTTAAAAAAAACAACATTTTATTTGTGCTGTGGCTACCCCCCAGGATCATGATACACGAAGCGCTGCGTCCTCTCTCGCAGAATCCGTGCTGTCTGAATGATGTTCAGTAATTGGGACAGCTTTACGACCTGAAACCTGAACAGAACTCATTAAAAACAAGAAAATAAAATGAGAGGAAATAAACTGAACGTGAGGAACTTTTCAAAACCAACCATTAGGGGCGAGGGTGTTCTAACTTTTTCCTCTTCTTGGAAACACATTTTCCTTCATATATTTCTTCTTCACAGATCAGACTTTAAGTATGTGAAAGTTAAATTAACAATTTTTGCATTCCCCTCCCCCTGATAAAAAAAGCAAAACCTGGCAGGAAGATGCAGTTCGAAGCTGCAGACCTGAATCAAAATAAAGGCAGAGAAGTCTGTCTTTATAGCGAGAACATATAAAGATTTTTTTTCCCCCCTCAATTTGACTCAGTTTGCATTTGAGAAACTCTGATTCGCAGTTGGGTTTCATCAAGTTGGGCCATTATTTAACATTTTCCTACAAGTTTGCAGTTCAGCTCCCAGCATGAAAAGCTCTCCATATAGGGGAAGAGAGAGCTACATTGACACTAAATAATAAAGAAAAAAAAGATACTGATGCTAAACGTCATATATCTGCCTGATAATTATTCTCAACCTGTGTTTATCATCCTAAAATGCATTTCTAATAGATTTACACCGTGTGTGGTAGATGGATAAAATCATCTGAGTCGTCTGATCCATCATGTGGGCTTCTCTTAACAGGCTTGTCAGTGTCCTAATGGAGCTCAGCAAAAGTGCAAGCACAGAAGCCCCGGGAGGGCAAACAAGTGATCTGTCTCCGCTGTCGGCGGAGCCCGGTGGCAGAAGTCATGTTTGTCGCTGTTTTGGCCACAGCTGCCTGGCAACTGTCACGGCTATTAGCCAAGGACGGAATATGAGACCAAATCCAATCAGATCAGGTCATTACAGAGCGATGAGACGGAGAGGAAATGATGGAGGGACGGGAGGCGGAGTAAGAGATGGCTGATAGAGGGAGGGAAGAGCGCGCGAGGCGGCGGAAACAATGGCGTGGAGAGATGACAAGATGGGAGGAGAGAGAAAAGAAAAGCTGGGAGAGGGCGAGAAAATGACAGCAGGAAGGAAAGGAAAGTAATCAAGAGACATCACTGCCAATTACCACCATACATAATAAGGCCAGAGATCACACACACACACACGCCCCCACACACCATCACTCACACACTTGGATGGACATGCATAATTAATAAGAGTCAAAGTCAGTCAAGTTTGTGTTTTACCGACTTAGAAGTCGAGTTGAAAGTCCTCAGTCCCGTTTCAAGTGTTTCTCGCCAAACTGAAATTAAAATCAGCAAAACCTAAAAGACAAACACTTGTTTTGGGTTGGTTCTAGAAAAAGAAAATCAATAATTACTTTCTTTAAAACTGATAATGTGATAGTTCAGTCACTGCACTTTGACTCAGCTGTCTAAAACTAAGACAAGCGTAGAAACCAGTGTTTGAACCAAGATCCATATTAGAGATAATTTGACCATCTAGGGATCCAATGAAAGTCCAGTAATTTGACTGCCCATAAGAGGTTGAACAATTAGATGTAAAAATAATCAGAAATGTTGTCAGGCTATGATTGGTTGGAGCCACTGCAAGCATTTGGTATGCTGTAGTGATTATATCTTAATTAGTGCAGACAGAGTGTCTGCTGAGATAGAATATTATTAGCAGGACAATGCTTTGAAATCAGCTTAGCCTGTATAGATTTCATGGTGTTAAAGTATAGGTGAGGTCAGAGGTCACGTTAAAGGAATAGTCTGTCTGACATTTTGACTGCTTACAATTCACATTCCTGACCACTTGGCGCAGACATTTTCAATTTTGCTCACAGAGTAGATTGCAGAGACAACTAAATCAATAAATAAAAATGTTTTAAATAAAAATCCCATCTGAATATTATGTCTTATGTGGACACAGAACTAAATGCATATTGCTGATCAGGAGCTGACAGCATTTGCAAGAGTTATGGACAGGACACCTTGGAGCGCAAATCTCAAGCATACACCATGTTCTCAAAGGCACAGGAAAGAGTTACTGAAATGTTTCGTTTTTTCTTATCAAAGTTGGATGTTTTCTTATGCAGTTGAAATGTAGGGCAAATACATTACAGTGATAAGATTTCTATAGCTTAAATTTGTATGACATGTTGCACTAAAGGTTCCCTCATAGTCTTCTTTTCCTGGAGCACGCTCTTAAAGTTGCCTGGGGAGTTTCAAGCATGTCTTCTTTCCTCTGAGTGGAGCTCTTTTTTTTCAGACCAATCAACCCTGGAGCAAAGCTCTGCAGAGTGCTCATCTTAAACTGCTCCTATGAACACACACTTCAATCTCTGTCACAATGCTTTGCAGCTCCTTAAAAAATTGCCTTTGCCCTATTTGGCACCTTCTTGATTAATGTCCCTCATTCCTGGCCCCTGAATTAGTGGGCTGTGGCCTTTCCTGGCAAGTTGGTGTGCGGCCACATTCTAGAAAAGATGGCTTCGTTTCTGAGAAGTGTCTTTTGCTTGGTGGCTTGGCACACTGGGGCACCTGTCACAAAAGGTTTCTTATATTAAAAGAACTCAGTTAAGTATATTTGCAAAGAGAGCTTCTCTCACACAACAGATTTCCTTGTGGTTCTTAGAATACCTTGTCTATTAGGCAGACAGCCTGTAATGAAAGGATTTAAAAAATATAGAGTAAGCTTTTCATATTACCTTTATATAAGGCTGGCTTATTATAAGGGTGTGGGTTACCTTCAATCATCGCCATGCTTATGCTGTCATAACTTCAGACAGCTGCAGTACATTATGTAGAGAAGCTTAAAAATGTTGCAGTCTTTTGTTAGCCAAACACAGGATAGTGTTAGATAGAGAAAATATGTCTACTGTGGTTTTATTAGTCCAAAGGACATTGTTGATGGTCTGTTTAGAAGGAAAGTTGCAAATACCAATTAAGCAGCCATAATACTTTTAGAGATAACAGATTTTCTCCGTCAACTCTTACAGAGAAACCAAACTTGCTACGTCTTTTCTAATTTTGCTGTCGGGAATTTAAACATCTAATATGGTAATTGAAGGGTGTCAAGAAAACATACGGAGCTGACCAGGCCCAAAGCTAGAGTAAACATGCCTGGATATCTCAATATTTGCAGAAGTGGAAGTGTCTTAAATATCTCTCTGTAAAAAGATAAACTCCAAAAATGTAGGAAATTACCTCAACTGTTCTGAGCCCGACAAGCTTCATTTAAGTTATTAGGTCATTGATGATGTTTGATTCTTGGGAGGATAAATCTTTTTCTGAAATGCAGTATTAGTGTTACGCGAGATGTAATGGAAACTACAAGTTAGCAATACATTCATAAAGATGTTTTATTGGCAAAGGTGGGATGATCTTTTTGGTCAGTAGTGTTTTGTGGTCTAAGAGTTATCGAATTGTGGCCATTTTTGAACAGTTTGTTCCTCAGTGTTAAATCATAAAGACTGACCTTAAGGAAGAAAAAGCCTGTTCTCGATGTTCTGGATTATTTTGTGACCTCCTGATCGAGGCGTTGTTGTGCTCTTGGTGTAATTTTTGTAGGCCCTTAGGAAGGTACGCCACTGTTAAACGCTTTCTGTATTTGTTTAGCAATTTCTCACGGTGCTTCTTTGGAGTCTGAAAGTCTTAAAAATGGCTTTTGAACCCTTTCTAAACTGATACAACTCATTTCTTACGTGTTTGTAAGCTCATCAGAATGCAGCATGATGTTTTGCTTTTTTAGATCACATAGCCTACATTGTGTTATTAGATCATATTTATCTACTTCAGACTATTTTTTTTTTTACATAGGTTGGTTTATACAAGTTGTTGCTACTTAAACTGGGTTATACTTTTCTGATAAAATTTGTTTGGTGATCTAAGGAATTGCTCCAAATCCTATGGATGACACTTCAATATCACAACACAAAGAAAGGCTGCCACAGATTTTCTCTTCAACCTCAGAGGCACAGTTTGTTGCATACCTTCTGTGGCTGTACCTGTCTACAGCTGTGAATGAAAACAAATATATAGGCTCCAGTGTGTAGTGCTGATACTCATCTGCAGTCAGACAGCATGAGGAGAGAGAGACGCAAAAAGATGGTGGTCAAAACAAAGTGGAGGAGGGAAATATTTTTCTCATCAACCCACTAAAACATGCCTTTCCATTTTCAATCACAGTGCAGAATAAAAAAAACCACAAATACCCCTAATGTCTCCTAAATGTTGAGTTCCTTTAAGAGAAATGAAACAAAACTTGGCGCAAGCCTCGACTCAGGTTGGCTTCCTCTTTACTTATTCACATGTCAGTAGAGTGAGCTGTGAGCAGCAGAATGAGATTTACTGCTTTGTCCCACCCCATCATTGTCAATTTGAAAGCCACAGACGCGCTGTAGATGCAACTCTGTTTCCTTCTGGGTCAAAATTTGCCAGGGCACAAACTATAATTCATCCAGATGTCAAGAGGAGGAGCTATATAAAAGGTGCTGCGAAGCACTTACGGCTTTGAAGAGGGACGTATTTTGCACAGAGCTGAAGAATAATTTGACGTGGATTGAGGTTTTAGCAGAGGAAGGAATGATAAATGGGGAAGAGGAGAAAATAACATCTTAGGAACAAAGACACCAAAGGCAACCCAAGAACAGAAGATATTAGAAAGATGATGAACAGATAAGAGAGCAATAAAAAAAACAGCTCTTAAAGATTGCAGATAGGAGGTGGAGGACATTTTCTGAGACTAAAAAGAAGTATATGTGAAAAAGGTACAGGGCCTCGTAAAAAGATTCATCCCCTTCAAACGCCTTTTGTCACATAACGATATACTTATACATTTTACAGTGTGATAAACACACAAAGCAGCGCATAACTGTCAATATCCCAAGATTTGGGAGACTTGACTAAAAATGTCAAAAATCACTCATTACACCTCACAATTTGTGCTAAAGCGATTAACTAACTAACTAATTTAGTAATTGATTAATCATTAACTGGAGTATAAACACTCAAAGAAAGGCTATTTAATGAAGCAACAATATACTCATGGCTAAAAGTGTGCAAGAATATATACATTTTGCTTTAAGAAAAAAGAACAAAACTTTGTATATGTTCTACCCAGAACTCAACAAGCATAGTTTTAGCTTAGCATGGTTCAAATCCTGTCTATTAAGCACCTTTATCCTATCCAATTATTAATTGGTTAATCCAAAAAATGAAACAAATCAGCTTTACACTGTCGTGATGTTAAGTCCAGCAGAAAGGACTGTTGATGCAGATGTATCCTTTGCTACAGATGATCCAAGCATACACTAAAGCAATGCTGCTATTGCATTTTAGACAATAAAATGTTAGAAATTATTAATATTTTTTGCCTTTATTAAGTATTTCTGATATTGCATAAAAAAGGTTTAAGTGGTTAAATGAAAAAAATCTGCAGAATACGCCAGTTTTTAATTCAATTAATTGATTAATCAACAGAATAATCAATAGAATAATTACATATAATAATCGTTAGTAGCAGCTCTACTCACAATTATGCAATGTATGTTGACCTACTACATAGAATCCAAATAAAATACATTGAAGTTGTTTATATATATATATATATACACTGCTCAAAAAAATAAAGGGAACACTCAAATAACACATCCTAGATCTGAATGAAAGAAATATTCTCATTGAATACTTTGTTCTGTACAAAGTTGAATGTGCTGACAACAAAATCACACAAAAATCATCAATGGAAATCAAATTTATTAACCAATGGAGGCCTGGATTTGGAGCCACACACAAAATTAAAGTGAAATAACACTACACGCTGATCCAACTTTAATGTAATGTCCTTAAAACAAGTCAAAATGAGGCTCAGTATTGTGTGTGGCCTCCACGTGCCTGTATGACCTCCCTACAACGCCTGGGCATGCTCCTGATGAGGTGGCGGATGGTCTCCTGAGGGATCTCCTCCCAGACCTGGACTAAAGCATCCGCCAACTCCTGGACAGTCTGGTGCAACGTGACGTTGGTGGATGGAGCGAGACATGATGTCCCAGATGTGCTCAATCGGATTCAGGTCTGGGGAACGGGCTGGCCAGTCCATAGCTTCAATGCCTTCATCTTGCAGGAACTGCTGACACACTCCAGCCACATGAGGTCTAGCATTGTCCTGCATTAGGAGGAACCCAGGGCCAACCGCACCAGCATATGGTCTCACAAGGGGTCTGAGGATCTCATCTCGGTACCTAATGGCAGTCAGGCTACCTCTGGTGAGCACATGGAGGGCTGTGCGGCCCTCCAAAGAAATGCCACCCCACACCATTACTGACCCACTGCCAAACCGGTCATGCTGAAGGATGTTGCAGGCAGCAGACCGCTCTCCACGGCGTCTCCAGACTCTGTCACGTCTGTCACATGTGCTCAGTGTGAACCTGCTTTCATCTGTGAAGAGCACAAGGTGCCAGTGGCGAATTTGCCAATCCTGGTGTTCTCCGGCAAATGCCAAGCGTCCTGCACGGTGTTGGGCTGTGAGCACAACCCCCATCTGTGGACGTCGGGCCCTCATACCATCCTCATGGAGTCGGTTTCTAACCGTATGTGCAGACACATGCACATTTGTGGCCTGCTGGAGGTCATTTTGCAGGGCTCTGGCAGTGCTCCTCCTGTTCCTTCTTGCACAAAGGCGGAGGTAGCGGTCCTGCTGCTGGGCTGTTGCCCTCCTACGGCCTCCTCCACGTCTCCTGGTGTACTGGTCTATCTCCTGGTGTACTGGCCTATCTCCTGGTAGCGCCTCCAGCCTCTGGACACTACGCTGACAGACACAGCAAACCTTCTTGCCACAGCTCGCATTGATGTGCCATCCTGGATGAGCTGCACTACCTGAGCCACTTGTGTGGGTTGTGGAGTCCGTCTCATGCTACCACGAGTGTGAAAGCACCACCAACATTCAAAACTGACCAAAACATCAGCCAGACAGCATAGGTACTGAGAAGTGGTCTGTGGTCCCAACTGCAGAACCACTCCTTTATTGAGTGTGTCTTGCTAATTGCCAATAATTTCCACCTGTTGTCTATTCCATTTGCACAACAGCAGGTGAAATTGATTGTCAATCAGTGTTGCTTCCTAAGTGGACAGTTTGATTTCACAGAAGTTTGATTTACTTGGAGTTATATTGTGTTGTTTAAGTATTCCCTTTATTTTTTTGAGCAGTGTATATATATATATATATATATATATATATATATATATATTTACCCCAGTCCTCAGAAGGACTGGGGTAAATATATATACTGTTTATATATATATACTTTTGCAAGTCACTGTACAGTAATCCGTGTGAATGGAAAGACTAAAATTTGAGAGGGAAATGAATGAGCAATCTCACATGTATCACATTCAGCATCACACAGGCACTTTGCTCAACCTCAGTTATGATTCTGTGTGTGTGTGTGTGTGTGTGTGTGTGTGCGTGTGTGTGTGTGTGTGTGTGTGTGTGTGTGTGTGTGTGAAGGTGCAAAGTCTGACTGTGCTGTGTGAAAAACAAAGAGCTGCGTATGCGTCACCTGCAGTCAGAGTCGGTGGAGACAATGTGATTTCAAAGCAGCAGTATTTGATTATGCTTTTACTTCCTCTGAAATGGTAAAGCCAACAAATCATCACACACAATTCCACACAGCAGGGATCTAAAGTCCCCGAACGAAAAGGAAGAAGTGAAACCATTACATCTGCTGCAGCTGCACAGCAGACTGGCCTTCTTTAGCTTTCTCTGAGTTTCCTCATTCAAACTCGCTAATGTGGAATCAGTTCGATTTACTACCAGAAGAGAACAAATGCTGAGAAAACAACAGTTTAAATAAAGAAAATAATTTTCTTTTCACTTTCCATTGTGTTGTAAATTTGCTGTTGTGTTTTTGAATGCTCACGTTGTGGATGATTATCAGCCAAATTATTAGCATTTTAGAAGATGCTAATCTTCTTAGAAGATGATAATGCTTTATGCCAACTCTATTAAAACATGAACTTTTTGCTACTTTAATTACATTTACAAGTTTTTGAGATACTGCAGTTGTCACGGGAAGCTGAAGAAAAGAAGTGGTTCAAGCTATAATCTCGTAAAAAGGTCAATTAACATTAAATGCAACAGAAGTAGCACAAGAAGAAAGATTGAGCAAAAGCAGAGCTGACCAGGACACCTCATCATACACAGAGATAATGGATGCATAATGGAACAACCCACCTTGTGATTGAGTCTTTTGAACAGGGGCACAGTTTGGTCATTTTTCATTTTTGAGTGTTTATCTAAAACGGGTAAATTCGGGTAGTGCAGTGCAAAAAAAAGAGAAAGAAAGCAGTACATTTAATTTTTAATCCAATTTAAAAAGATCCTAAATTACACGCAGAACTAATTGAACACAAGCCTGAGGAAGGCTGAACACTATTAGAAAATCCCTATAAGGGTTGATCCCATTCAAAGAGCCCCAGATGTTTCTGATAGAAGGATTACATCTCCTCTGGTGTTTGATACCTGCTGATATATGAAACGTAGCAAAAAGTAACATTTGGTAGCTAACACGGCAGACCTCTTAATGCCACAAGCAAAACAGTTAGAAAAACCTGACAATTTTGAGACAAACACTGTTTTAACCTCTGAACTTTTTAAAATGTTTTCACATTGCAACCAAAATCTCACGTATTTCATTGAGATTTTGTTTGACAGACCAACAACTAATAAGTTGTCCTGTTACGAGATTCCTAGGCTATTTCTGAAGGCAACCGTTGTCTATGGACTTTAGTTGCACGATATATGCACAATCCATTTAGTTCTTTGTCTCCGGCTGAGGTTTTTTCTTCTGCTCTTGAGCGTGAGTGAGGCGTGTTGTGGTCACATGGCACAGCTTCCACCTGTTCCAGATTAACCCAGTGTGCTGCGCTGCCAGGTTGGGATTAACCTCTCCACAAACACAGAGTTAGCACACACAAGTAGCAGGAAGTTCTCTGCCTTGGAAACACACAAACACACCTTTCCTGTCACACAGTCCTACGATAATTCCTAATGACGGATTACAGAGGCCGACTCTTGGTCGCTATATATTTTTTGCGGGCTCCCCGCTGCGTGCCTCTTTCACTCCAGTCTTTCTCTTAGCAATTTATGTCTTCATAAAAGCAGACTTTCTTGTAATTACTGCTTCTGTAAAGAAAAGTAATCTGTCCTCCTGCTGAGTTTTATTAGACGGCAGAGCCTTGAAGGACTTTATCTCCTCGCTCTTCTCCTGATAAGTCAATTCAGACACTAAATAGGAACACTACATTTGCAGTGTAAAGCGGTAAGAACTCCTTACTCGTTATGGATGAGGAAATATAATGTTTTCAGAGACTTTCACACAAACACATGCACTCTAGAGCCCATAAGGGGTTAGGAGATTATAGCTGCTTGAAATGATGATGGCCGGTACCGACATCAAAAACTACTTACACTAAAAATGACAGCCATAACTATGTTTAGTACAGCAAGGCTAAATGACTTGTTTATGTGCGCTCTGTAATGGCATTTTCAGGAATAAATATCAATGAAGCGCTTGGTGTGAAGGCAATACTGCAAAAAGGGAACTCATGCCATATAATGCTAGTGTTTTGTTCAGATACTATATGATAGAGCAACATACGTTTGCGCGGTATTCATACTCTTGCTAGTAAAAATGTATGTTTGTATTTATTCCCCTTTACTCCAGCAACCCTAAATTAGGGGTGGGCGATATGGACTTTTATCACAATATTTTGTGGTACTATTGCAACAATGGTGAAATATTGTCATAGCACCACAAACACAAATGCCGTTCTTAATATGGCTCTAAACAAATGCATACTGAACTTTCAAACATTTACTTGTAAAAAAAAAAAAAAATTAATTAAATACCATGTCATGTTTTTCTTCTATTTCACAATTATGCAACACTTTGTGGCAATGAAAGATGAAGCAGGAAGTGGTTCTACTCAAAGTTTAGCTAATAAAAAAATTTTGTCTTCATGTTTAAAGGGAGCCTAGAGAGATGTTATGCTAGCTACGAAACAGACAAGTGCCAGGGATCGTCTTACTGGTCCAACTCTCTGTTGGATTGGCAACGAGCGCTCCCGAAGTGTCCGAGGATCTCGGCGATGTCGGCGCGCGGCACTACAGCCACAAGCTGCGGCCACCATGGCCACAAGTGTCGATTACAGCACAACATCCCATTAAATTTCCCATCCTTTTTCAAATTTCTCACACCATTAGCTCCGAAGACATTATCATTAAGCAGGCTCGATGAGAGCCACTTTGGAAAGGAGCACAAACACATTGCAGATAAAAACCCCGCTGTCCGAATGCAACGTGATCGCTTCTTACTTCTGCAGCAAAAAAGAAAAAAAAAAAGAAAACCCTCTTAAAATGCTCATTTAGTGTACATCGGTCACTGCGCTTAGGAATCTCATTTAAGGCTTGTTAACATTTATTAGCTAGAATAAGCTGCTGGCCTCGCCCTCAACAAGCTGCAAAACGTCTCAGCGAGCTTAACTGCTTAATTATTATTACTCATGCATTGCACTTTAACATGAAAAAGTTTGCGCCGCTTTGAACTTGAGTGAAGGGAAAAAAAAACTGTAGGAGAAATTATAGTTTTCCAAACTGCATTAAGAAACGGCAGCGCAAACCCGCCTCCTCCTGACCCTGGACTTGGAAAATAAATGCCTCCTGCTATTTGTTCGGAGAGAGAAAAACTATTAAGCAGCCACTATGTCTCCAACTGTGTTTACAAGATGGGGAAACAGGCAAGTGCAATTTGATTTGTGCAGATATTTTGTGACACAATTTATTTAAAAGCACAGCTGTTAAATCACATCTAGACAGGCCTGGTGTAGGACGATTTGTCACCCATTCTGATTAAAGAGGGTCTTTCCTGGGGAAGCCAGGAGAGGGGGCTTCTGTTTGTAGAAAAGTCAGAGATGATTTCTGGTCTATGACCTCTCATTAAGCTGAGGTTAACAGGCAGCAATAGTTTTGGGGCGGGGGGCAACGCTGCAGTACTCTCTGGCTCCGTGCAGCAAGAGAAAAACTGAACATGATCTTTATCACCTTATTAAACGAAGAACTCTGATTAGCACATTCTGCATGGGGTTGGTGTTTTCCTTGAGGATGTGTGTGTTTTCTCAGGGAACTCCGGACAATTTTAAATACTCCCTCTGAGATCACTGTTGACTGAATTGTGCGAGCATGGTTACTTGTCTTTAGTGTTCCCTAAGGGCCTTCAAGGACCAGGTGACTATAAAAAAATTTAGACGAATAGATAAATCCCTTTTTTCTATAAATGTTGGTGTACAGCGAGTATGAAACATGTAAAAAGACATGTGTAAAAAACGTGTTTTTACTCCAAAACAATGACTTAAAAACACAAAAGCACCTGACTCATTCTGACTCCTGCGCTTCATTTGAATTGAAACCGTGCTCTAAAACTTTCTCTACTATTCTCTACGCTGCTTTCTCCACTCAAGGCCCACTTGGAAGCTGTGCTCTGAGGAGATTAACCAGAAGACCAATTTGCTTCCTGATTTTAACTCGTCTTGTCCCTAATTGGCTCGAGGGGTATCTGAGGGGATCCTGCAAAAGGGGTGAACTTAACACAAATTAGACTCCTGTTCTTATTATTCTAAAAGGAACACAAATTAAGGCAAACCACTGACTTAATAGAGCTTCCAGTCTGTGGCATAATGTGTCTGTATGCTCTATCTCGGATTTAACACAGTAGCCTATAGATGTGAGAAAGGATTTAGTTTGGGCACCCATCTGATGTACAGATTTAAATCAATGTACATAAGGAAATTGTTATGATAGTCATATAAAGGATTGTTTTGAGTTACCAGTATTTACTTGCATTGTAAGTAAGCTGTTAAAATTGATAAGGTTTGGCAGTAAGATAAATAAAATGCTAAATCTGTATCACCTGACACTTTAAAGTAGACTCACCAACTATCTAATTGGGTGATTTAGAGTAGACATGTGTGAAATGAGTAATTAAGGGTGTTTTCACACCTGATAGTCTGGTCGACTCAGTTCGACTGGGGACCAAAATTGCAACATTTGTTAAGTTTTCAGTTAATGCGGTTTGCTTTAATAATAAACTGTGTCAAACCAACCAAACCCTTAAAACCATGTTCTTCCCCTGGCCTGTAGTGGAAAATGACACTTAAGATGACACGAGTACAACTTCCTTCTTCACAAAATGTAAACAAAAAGGGAGTGTCAGATTTTTGCAGTTGTGAAGTTTCTCTCTTTCATCGTTGGTAAAAGACCACGAGCCATTTCTCCTGCTAGAGCTAGATGTTCGCGTTTGTTTTGGTTGGATTTACCCAGAATTCCCTGTGCTTTAGTCCGCTTCCTGCTTTTTCGAGCGATCTCTGAACTGTTTGGTGTGTTTCAAATGCAAGTTGTGAATGTTGGGGTTAACTGCAACCAAACCGAAACCCAGGTCTGTAGTTGAACTAGAGTTTGCTTTTGCCTCCCCAAACACACTGGACTCTCTAGGCAAACAAACAAGATTTAGATTAAAGTGGACTAAACAGGGCTAGTGTGAATGCACATTCAAGCAGTTGTCAAATGATTATTTAACTCATTAACTCTCTAAAAGCTATGCTGAACCTCAACCAAGAAACTAGCTCCAGCGATGGCAGCAAACATCGACTTCACACCTCTGGGTTAGCTGGCGACGAGTCTTTTACATCAATGTGAAGAAAATGTCTTATTTTTGGATCAACATAATTTCATCTTTTTACTAGCAGACACTATTGGCCTATTGGTTGATTTAGGAACAGGAAACAGCATTATAGAAATCATTTTCAGTATAGTTATAACTTAACCTTCTAGTTAATCCACCAGCCATTTACCTCCATAAAATGCTGGGGAAAAAGCAACAATGTAAAGCCTCCACAAAATGACCAGCTGTTTTCAGCATTTATAAAAGAAAAAAAACAACAAAACAAAACAGATGTCTCCCTCTTAATGTATTCCACTTGATCGTGTGTAATTATTATGTGTGAACCTGATTACCAGCAGCATGGTGGACACTTGAGGAGGAAAAGGAATTAGTCACAGGAAAATGATTTGCCTACTACTTCAAACCACCAGATGTCCTTGCAATAAAAAGGAGCAGGTTACTCTGATGTCTCATGTAAACTACCCCGACTACAATGCATCATGCAACTTTGGACAACTCAATCATTAGAGCTGATTATGCTAAATATCCTCACTTCCTCTTTACACTCAACATTTTCTTATGACAAGGATTTAGAAGAAGAAGTCAAGTTGATTTGATGAACAATACCATAACTTATCCTAGCTTAACTTCACCATATATAAAAGAGAATATTTCAGCTCAGTGGAAGGCTGTAGTTAATTCTACCAGCTGTGTTTTTAGTCTTCGCCATAACTCGCATATTGCCTCTTGAAATCATGTACGTATTTCATTTCACCTTTCCCGGCAAATAGCTACGGCATTGATTGAGTCAAGGCACCAGGCTGACATTTTCCCAACTCTCCTAATCACATAATGTTGCTCTGAAGGGGGCCGTTCGAGTAGGCAGCTGCTGAGTGACAGACAGGGTTTCGAGCAGTGGCAGGAAAAATATACCCATGCAATGCCATTTAACTCGGCAAGCAGCACTGCAACGAGGTAGAACTGGATATTAATCTCACATCGTACCTATACTTTTCAAATGCCAATGGCTAATGGCTAATTGCAAATAGACCAACTTCCCTGTAGGGTAGAGAGCCGCGTTAAGAGACTTACAGGAGCTCATAGACGAAAAGGCTCAAACCATTCCTTCCATCTTGCTTACCATCTTGTTTTAGTATATTTCTTTATTCCCAAATAAATATAACTCGCTTTCCAGTAGAGTATCTCTGCCTAGCAAAATTGGAAACCTGTCACGTATAAGTCTTTATAAACTTCGTTCTTCACCTCCTCTCCCTCTGCAATGCGCTCAGAGAGGATACTCCACTAGACTTGTCTAGAACCTTCCAAGGATGGACGTCTCAAGCAAAAATGCTAATTGAAATCACGTGTTCAAATATAATTCATATATGTTTTAATTCGTGCAAACCCACGGCCTCAAGGCACCATGTCACGAGACCCTACAACTGATTTTTTAACAACGTAACTCCAGTTTTTCTTCTCCGAATTAGTAAATCAAACTGTTTCATGATTTATGCAAAGTCTCTGGATGAGAGAGAAAATTACAAACATGTTGAATATCTGATAAGTCACTACCAGACCATTTAACAATTTAACACCGTTAGCGAGACTAGCCAACCGGGTTGCTTAAGAAAACTTAATCCGCTAGAGTTTTGTCTCAAACAACATAAAACATTTTCCAAACTGCAGCTCACATCAACACAGCATCCAAAACCTTTGTGAACTCGGCAAAAAAACAAATTTACTTGGGAACATGCAGGACGTGAAGCTCTAATAATTCTTGCTTGAAGTGATCAAAATCACATATCGGAATGAATATCAGCACGATTGACAATTGCTGCCTATGTTGGTTGCAATTTGTTATTGCTCCACTATTTTGTTTTTGCTTGGACGAGTTTACTTCAGTACTCACTTCATGCAATACCACCCAAAACAGATGCAACTACTGTATGTATAACATTGTCCAGGTGTTTTGGGTAAGTAAAAGTGAACTAAAGCGCAAAGAAGGTGTGAAATTTCTGCATTTTTCTCCTTCTGTGATGCAGGATGACCTAAAATGGACATTACATTATAGGCCAACAGTGCCTACTATTGTATTTTAAAGCCAAATTTGTATAAACAAATCTATAGTTTTGGGTAACTAAATTAGATGTTTTTAAGGAGATGTTAAGATCTGGGCTGTTTTTTTCTTTCTGCATCTCTCTCAATGCTCTTCTTCTTACTACTTCTTGCTGCCGCTGCCAGTTCTCGTCACCTAAACTGATGACAGCAGCTAATCAATGGCCTGCAAGGCTGGTCACACTTGTCAGATCAATTTCCCCACTAATGAATGTAACTCAACTGCAATTGTCGTTGATGAACTATTTGATGTTCTCTAAAGCGCATAACGTTGCAACGCGGTTGCAGGTTATCCCAAGGGAATAAAAGCTCAAGCTGAAGGATCTTCAGTTCCCAGGGATTTTGTTGTTGTTGTTGTTGCCATGGCTACATTCTCCCGCATTTCTTGGACCGAGCACAAAAAGATGTCAAACACGTTAGCAGCAACACGGCGATGGAGTTTGATAGCACTTTTTCCAAACAATTTTCTTTCTTTCTTTTTGTATTTTTTACACATTTAAAACACAAGTGGTAAATGTCAGTTTTGCTGTCTGCCTCTGGAAATCAAAGAGCTGGGCCCCTTTCTAGATGAATCACTTTAAGCTTCGGGCATTCGAGAAGAAATCAATCATTTAAGAAGCAGAAAGAGCAATTTCTTCCCTGAAACTAGTCTGGGAGCAGAATTGTGTCCAGCTACAAGGCATGCTGGATTGGAAAACTGAGGCAGAGGATGAGACAGGAAGGTGGTTCTGTACGTAAAACCCAACCAAATGATTTTATTTAGGCTTGTACTCTCAACATAATTTAATCCTATTCAGGTGGGGGTTGTTTTTAAACAAAATATTTAACAGTAGTTTAATTGAATTTTCAGACAGAAACAGACTAAGAACTTAATATACCAATTGTATTAAATAACTGTCACATCACACTACCCATCAATATTATTTTTGATAAATTTTTTCCAAATTTGTTGGCAGCTATTAGAAGGAAGCCTGCAGCAGATACATTGAAGGTCTGATTAGGTTAGCTGAAACTCAACAAATATCTAGTACAATGAAAATCTATCAAACCCACTGACAGAGAGACGATGAATGCAAAACATATGAATTTGGATAAAAGATCACATAGTTCTGCTCCCTTGGTGCTCCAGGCTTACACTGATGAGGGATATCCTTTACTAATCAAAGCAAAGATTTGATTAAATCAGTCAGTTTCCATGGTTAAACCAAAGGTTTTTTTTTCAGATTGGCATTTAATTATTACTAATGCACTGCGTCTGCAGCAATGCATTAGATGGGATTAATGATGAGATATTGAAGCATGTTAAGTTGGATGGAGTTTGTATGTAACTGGATTTTAAATGGACTTATTTTTTCTATATGTTGCCTAAAAGACTTTTAGTTGTTGACTGTTGAGGCATTCGGCACTTTGTCATTTCTGTGCCCTACAATTGTTTACATTTTAACATGTTACAGATAGAATGTTTTACGTATTTCATAGAGGAACTGAGGAATATAGCAACACATTTTATTGTTCTGAAGTTAAAGGAAATGAACTTTTATGGTCATATACAGGTGAATCTCAAGGAATATGAATATCTTTGAAAAATTCCCTACGTAACTTCAGAAATGTAACCGTAATACATACACCATGTGAGATATTTAAAGAAAATTATAATATTCCAAAACTCCAACTTAGAAACAGCATTTTTAATGTTTAAATATCATGTCATGTGCATCTTATGGAGAAGATTGGTGACTGGACAGATGTTTAAAACAATAAAAAGTAACCGAAGGAACCTGGGCTTCCACTAGACCTCAGCAGATAGACTCCACACCTCTCTGCACTAATTTATGCAAATGAAGACACAACCAAGTATTGAGCATATATAAATATGAAGACACTTTTTAGAAGCCTGACATTTTTGTCTTTTTAAATGTCATGTCTTTTCTTACCCAATATCTAACAATTTTAGACACTGAATTTAAGGTTTCCATTTTCTGTAAGTTATAATTAGCAAAATTACAAGAAAAAAAAGGCTTAAAATATTTTTGCTGTGTACATTTTGAGTTTTACTTTCTGAAATCTGCTACAAAAAAAAAAGACAGCTTTTCTTTATTTCAAAACATTCAAATCTTTAAGAGAAATAACCGTACATCCAACATGTAAAATGTTAAGCTGAAATTTATCTAAAGGCTTAGACCGACAGCTAAGCAAAATACCAGCCTGGTGACATATGAACAGCACACGTTCAGATGCCTTTCATCCAATTTGGTTAAAAGTGTAAAAACAACACAGCTTTAATTTGATCAGTCAGTACAACAGGTTAATCCCTTGGTCAAACATGCAAAAATAAACTCTCTTTCAAATGGCTCAGAAAGTGCAATTAAGAATTCTAAATATAATGTAAAATAAATAATGAAGCAGACATGGATCTGACACATTACCGCCAATACCCAATACAGAATTTTTTTCCAGTATCGGGACTGATACAGATATCGTATCAGAGCAAATCTGCTAAAGACTTGCGCTTTAAATCAAGACACAGCAGATAGAAAGTGAGTCAATCTGAGAATGCACCTTCTGCATCCAGCAACACTCAAACAATGAACTCACAGGCGCAGCAGCGGACGCTTTGGGAATTTAAAAGCCGTGATATCCACCAGACTGCAACAACCGGATCCAAATATTCAATTCAAACAACAAAATTCACAAGAGGCTGCAGGTTTCACAGTGGCACCTTAAAATGGGCTGCATTTCACTGAACTAATTAGAGCAATTCCCTATTGAGAAAATAAAAAACAACACCCTCCCATGAACACAATACTGAATTAAAAACAAACTGGAGTGAAATGTATTTTTTTGTTTCACGTGTATAACAAATCTAGAAGCTGTGGCAGTAGAATTTCATGACTTATATTTTTTCTCTCTTTAATGTAGCTTCAAAAGAAGAAAAACAGGAAGAGCTAGTTTTATGTAGAAGAAAATAACGTGTGCAGGAAGAGCAAATAGCTTGGTAATAATATATCACAGGTTGAAAGGAAGGAATACCAACACATTTCCCACAATACAGTATGAGAAAATGCCGATTAAACGTGGACACATTCAGTGAACAAACCCATCACTCCCATCCCTTTCCCTGCTTCTCCTCCCACAGTTTCAGCCCAACAAAGACAAACTCTCTCTGCAGGGGTGTTTCCCAACGGCAAACTGAGTATTGAGCGCTCTTTTTCTTTTTCACAAAAAAACCTAATCAAAGATCCCATTGCACACAATTTGCAGAGCCATCTTCATCAGCTCTCTGATTGAACTCCTTTCCCCCCCTTGCCTTTTCTTTTTGTGACTCGTACTCATGCGGTGACCTTATAACGATCTTCTGCGCGGAGCTTTTGCAAACAAATGTGAAAGCACAAACCTGACGACACACGCGGGCCCACGACGGTTCGGTAATGATCTGCCAGACACGCCGCACTCTGAATCCGTAACGGCTCTCTCCCGCTCTCTATCCCAATGTGAGACTGTTTGTAAAGCCCTCGTTAAGTTTTGAGCACTATTTCCTTGTGAAGTCACATGTTACAAAATGATCTTCGTTTCCTGTAATCTGGGTTTGGATGTAGAGGAACATGGATGCGAAAAATATTCAGAGTCCCCATCAATTAAAATGTATTTTTTTCTTTGGTGTGTAGTCAAAGTTTGAGCCTTTCAACATGCATGTAAAGTCATAATTTTGATAACTTTACATCCCCCGTGCCTTTAAAGCAACTTTTAAGCTGATCAATTAAAATCACTAGGAGTAGCTCAATCAAAAGGGAAGACTATAAACAGCCAAAATGGCACACTTCCTATTTGTTGTAGGGAGACATTTGGGAAGTTATACAAGTATACCAAATTTTATGTATGTATAATAAAGTAAGCTAAATGAGGAGTTGCAGATAATGTTCTGTTCAATCTGATCCAACACTGGTATTGTAAACAAAATGGAAATGACTTATTATGCATTTAAGCAATAACATAATCAATTACACTGTGTATGTACAGACTTTTCAAATGTATTTGATCTATTTGGCAGAATGCTTACAGTGTAAAAATACAGATGGAACTCATTGTGGGCATCTGAGTCTGCCTTTTAAAAAAAAAAAGGCAAGAAAACTGAACACTGGTTCCAAGCATCAGAGCAGAAACTGACGGTGGCCAAGTGGCAAAATGTACAAGGTTTGGCCTTTCTACAGGAAGAGTTCCAAACCTTGTCTGAACTTTTTTAACATCGGCCATCTTTTATTGTACATTTATTTTAAGGGCACCCAAATAATCTGTGACAATTCCTCAACCACTTGATGGCATTTTGCGCCTTGTCAAAAGGTCTCTGAGCAGCACTATAAATCATCACCAGGCTGGAGAGAAATCCCTCCAGTGGTGAAGAAAGGCACTTTAGCTAGAGATGACAGGATGACTGGCTGATTAAATTCTCTACCTTATGCGACGCCTTAGCTAAAACGCCAGGAGTATAATTAGCTGTCACTCCACAAAAATGGCAGAAGAATATTTAGTCAGGCATTGCTCTCAGACCCCATCACACTCAGTCCTGTTCTGGTTTATAAACTGTTTGTTCAAGTATTCAGTTTAGCCTTCAGTTTAGTTCAAGGCTAAACTGAATACTTGAACCTAACCTTAGAATACTAACTACACTAATAAGTCATTAAATTTTGTTAATTATCTTATATACAATAATGAACCTGAAAAAAGTAGACAATATATCACTATTCAGTTATGGATTATAGTGCTATGCTTCATATTTTTTTCAAACTTTCTAAAACTGTTGTTGCTCAGATGATTTTATACTTTTCTTTCATCTCTGGTAATCTCTCTGTATTGGCATTCCTGGTAAAGATCTTGGAGAAAACTCATTTGTTATTGCAGTTGAATAATCTTACAATGAACAAAAACAACTCAAGTGACAGTTCTCCTTTAGTGAGAACTAAATATCTTAGCAGAATTCTGTGTGTTGAGATGACAAATAAACATTTTTCCAAACTATTTACATGTTCTTACAGTTTAAAGTTCCTTAAATTATTATTTTTTCCAAGACTGATAAAGATAGAAGGATGCAACTTGTCCGTACATCAGTCAAAGAAGAAAGTAATTGTTTTGGTTGTGATCTGCATCTGGCAAGAATCCACTGTAATCTCCATACATGTGGCTTTTGTAGGAAGGTCAAAGGGTCAGTTTCCTAATAAAAACATTCAGGTCTGGCAAAAATCTTAAAATCTTGTTGGAAAATGCATCAGAGTTTTATGAAACCAAATCAATTTTGCCTGCATGCTCACTTGGAAACATAATAGTGGAAAATTCATGCATACAGTAACAGGGCTTTTTTGAATAACAAAAATCCAAAACCTTTAGGTGTACGCAAAGCAGAAAGATGGAGAGAGATCGTAAGGAGTCCAGGCATGCAATCCAAACCAAACAAAAGATTGGCTTTACCAGAAGATTATGAGCCAGAGTGCAAAACTAAGTCTGAGTGAGTATATGGGGAGACAGGAAGCCTCTGAACAAGAGAAATCCTCACAATCAGATCTGGAGCAGCTTTGTGTGGCAGAGTAGACAAATATCACCAAATCAATATATGGTGTCTAGATAGACTCCCACAATAGATGACTGAATGCCAAGATTAAGACTAAAGAAGCTCTAAAAAAGTTCAAGGTTAATTGTAGCTTTTTTCCCCCCTCCCAACAGATTTGTTTTTGCAGTGGTCATGTTAAAGGTGGAAGGAGTTTGGAGAGTTGTGGCCTTTAAATCTTATAAACCTGATTAAACTTTGGATTTTTCTGAGAAATGGCAATTAAGTTGATGAAAAATGTGTTTTGTAAGGCTTTTCTGCCTTTATGTACCAGCTGAGGAACAATAATGTGGAGGATTGTACATGTTGGCCTTATCTGATGGCTGCCACTGAAACCACACCTCAAACATTTAAACTGGTGTCCATCACACATGAAAGGAGAAGAAGTCTGAATATAGGAATTTCTGTTCATCCGAAATGTCCAAAAAAAAAAAGGTTCTGTGTCATTACTGATGCAGAAATAGTATCTTTGCTACCAACAACTTAAAAACAAGAAGTCTTACTTAATCCTTATTTTTTGTGTGTTGGTTAACAGCACTTTTTTTGCTTTTTTATTGCCATCCAGTGCGCCCACATTTATTAGCTTGCTGATTGGTAATCACAAATGCAGCAATAAGCACAGATGCAAACAAGCACAGTCACCATTGTAATCACCCTGCATTTTCAGAGAGATTATTATCGCTCAGCAGAGAGGTCTGTCGCAGGAAGGGATCCGGTGCACTAAGGACAGAAAATGGAGATGTTGTTCAGCCCATTAGGTTCCCCAGGAGAGCAGTTGATAAGGCGGTGGGCGTGTGCGGTCCTATCAGTGTCTCTTGGGTAGGTCATGTAGTCAAATAAGCAGGATGTGAGCTTTTGGATAAGATATGCAAGATCACAAGCAGATCCTCCACCCAAGTTTATCTCTTCACTTGATTTCCCCTTTTCTTTTTTCAGAAAACTGTCGGAAATAATAAGGATGTAACAGCAAGTAACATTTAGTAGGATGAGGTATTTCATTGAATTTAGTCAGTTCTGGCCATTATTAGAATGTGCAAGTTTATTTGAGAATTAATGTTTAAAATAACAATTTGAACCACTAAATCTTATATGATGAGTCGTACTTGTTAAATATTCATAAAAGTTGTGTATTTCTTTTAAAATGCATCTAATTTGATGTGACAAACCATCTCAACACCTAAAAGACACAGATGGAGTCCTCAAAAAATGTCTGGATTAATGTTTACGCGATAAACAGCTCACAGTTTCAGAGACTGAAGTCTAACAAGGTGGTCAGTAACACAGGAGTACCACAGGGAACTGTACTCTCACTATTCTCTTTACAGCTAGTCTGTTTCTGTATTCCAGTACAAATCAGAATCCTGTCATCTACAAAAATTGTATACAAGTCTGTTGTGGAGAGTGCACTGTCATCTTCTTAGTTCTTAGCAGAACTAAGAAGAAGTTGAAGAGGTTCCTTATGGAGTAAAGAATTACACCGGCAAAAACAATAACTCAGATTAACGCCTTTATGCTGATCCACGAGATTTGATGACGGAAAAAATTACAGAGAACCGTTACTGACAAATTCTGAAGAACGTTTCCCATCAAAGTGACAGAGGATTAAAAATGAAACTCTCAGCAAGGCGACACCCGATCTGAGTTGATAACTAGAAATAAGTAGAAGCTAGTCGTGCTCTTGGATCTTCATAGTGCATTATTGGCTTTTCTGTATATAAATGTAAATCAATGTGGAGACTTGGAGATAATATCTAAGGAGAGGGCTCTGACCCTGCATTTCATATCCACAAAGGAAGAACGTGTCCTGCATACAGCTACCAGTCGCATAACTTTGCTGGGAGTAACTGAATGGGGATGTGGTAAGTAGCAAAAAGGCAAAGGTTAGAGGCAAAATATCCAGCTGATAAGCAGGAAGATTATTGAGTATAGAAGGAGGTAGCAGTGAGGGCAAATGCAGAATGAGTTTCATCAACATATACAGTAGAAGACATTGATTTCTTCATTGAGTTAGGACCAGAAGGACAGAGGAGGATAAGGCCATCTATTTGCTACCAAGCTGGCTGAGCCTAGCTTCCAATAACAATGGATCCACAGCCAAAAACATAATTACACACATGCCCTAACCCACAAAGCATTCCTGATCTCAAACCAATGGATCTACTCCTCTCTCTTCCCTCCCTCCTGGTTCCCTTCATCTGCTTCGCTCTCTCTGTGGTAAGCTTTCACGCCTACACACAAACACACACATCAAACAAAAGCCCGAGCTGACTGAAATGACAATGAACCGCTTTCGCTTTTGTCAATCGACCTGTTGACACAAGATCGAAACACAATCAGTCTGAATTAGGGGGAGCTCTTCGCGAATTTATGGGAATACCAGTAAGCCAAAGTGACAATCTGGGCAAAATGCATCCACCCTCAGTCCTTCCTTTTATTCACTCTGAAGCTCGTCGTAATGTCTTGAAATTCCTTGAAATACAGTTGAGGGAGCCAAGTCGGAGCGCCAGGGATGATGAGCAATAAAGATCCGACAGGTAATGCTTTGTGATATTTGAAAAAGACAACAGCAGTCAGACAAAGTAGATGTAACGACACGAGTGTTTTGAGGTTTAATCTCTTCAAGTTTCAGGCTCAGTCCAAGCTGACCCAGACAGACGTGTGTGATTTGTGCGCGTGGTGAAGACCAACACTCAGTTAATCTCCTCTGACATCAGCAAGACATTTTTGGCCAATAAACTAATGCTCATTGCATATTTCCACGGTTTTCACACGAGTACTTTAAGCCTGGCGGGTCATCAGGCTTTACTTGCTCCCCTACCATGTTAGGAGTTGCTTATTGTAAATAAGATTTTTCATACACCACTAACAGTGAAAGTAAAGCTCAACTGGGAATGAGTGAAGTTCTGGTGGACTGCCCTGGCTTCCCTACCCCTGGCTTAGCAAATTTTCTAGGGGAAACCCTGATATACAATTTTTGAACCATTTTCTCTATATACACATGCAAAAAAATAAATAAATAAAAATAAATAAATATTGTCTGGGTTTCTCCATCGATCAAATCTGGTACCAAAAATGTACCACAGCAACTCGAATCCCATTTATTTTCTATAACAGCCCAAAAATGCAGCCATTTGATTGGATGACTCGGTGTCTGTGTTAACCAACTGGAAGGTGCATCTGATAAAGTGAACACTGACTGTATATCAAGCAATAAATTTAATTTCCTTTACTTTAGCTTCAACTCCTGCTTCACCCCAACCGCTGGTACAACATGAAGTGCTGGTGAGTAAATATTGATGTCTGTAGTTGTGAACAGATAAAATGTTACAAGGATATGAGTACTTGTATCAGAGTCTGCATACACCAAGGTAATGATCATCTCATCAGTACAGTAACGATCTCATTCATCTCAACAACTCAAACGCCTTTATTAGCTGAGGCTACATTTACACACTTCAGCGTTTCACCATTACTGCTCCACAAATCAATGTTTTTCTTTGTCAAGTATGTGTTTGAGAATTAGATGGAACAAAAAACAAACACAGTTTTAGCTTTCAAGTTCAGTTTCAAGACAGTCAGCATAACTGATTCATTCAGATATTTCTGGTTAAATAAAATGGCAGATTTTGAAAAAGTTACATTTTCTATGAAGTTTGTAGTGACTCTTTGCAAGCAACAATAGAGTAATTGATGTATTAAAATCATTTATTAACATATTAGTGCTGAAACTCAGCTTTTAAATTTACAATGGGATTCTGTGTTTCGAACTCAGCCACCATCTGACGAAGCTACAGTGGGGCGACTTTTTAGTGTCCGTTCCTGTTTTGGACAACATTCTGGACGTTAAATTAAAAAAAAAAAAGTTCTGAGTCTCAAACAAAACGTGTATTAAACAATTAAAGACTGCTCATGACAGAAAGGTTTAAAAACTGGCATATGCAAGGTTGTCAGTGGTCCACAAAACAGTGATTGGTGCATTGCTAAGGAACATGGATATTAGCCTAGAACTGGTCATCCAACCTTGTCGACTGTTGGTTAAAATATTGCATTAAGAAATTATTCATTTCAAAGTGACTGTTTTTTAGCCATTGTGATAGGGGTAAAAAATACCTCAATAGCTCTACAGATAAGTCAAGATGATGAGATATTAGATATGGACAAAGATGAATGACTGTACATCTCTAATGTTCAATTTTACATCCATCTATTATATCAGTTTTAGTCCTCTTTATCTGCTTGTCATCTTCAGTCCTCCTTCAGTCTTCACATGATTTCTGGCTAAATGTCACCATTAGAGTATACTTCATCCCACAGACTTATCCTCTTTCTTTTCAGCTCTCTCTTTTGTCTCAAACTTCAGTTTTTCCTCTCTGTCTGTCCCTCTGGGGGTCCATCTCTGCAACTCACTGTCTGCGTTGCACACAAACACACTCGCCTCGAGACGTTTAAAAATTCAGTCCACGGTCCAGCACTTTTAAGGCACAAAGAGGCATGGCGAGGACCGAACAGGGATTGGGCTAAAAGCGGCCACTTTGATAGGAAAAGCTATATGAATGGTGCCGAGTGAAGCAGATGAGGCCACTTTTGTACTCCACACATCCTTGAGCGTAGAAATGCTGATGCACACAAAGGCACTGGGAGACAAAAGAAAGTTCACACACGCATATTAAATTAGAGCTAAAAATCAACCAAAAAACCTCTTAAACCTCTAATGAACAACAATATTGCAGATGGAACATGCAGCAACCTAAAAATGGTGCCAGTAGATCGGATCGGGACATATAATACAATAATAGCTTCAACTATTAACAGTTTAGTGTTTAGGCATTTCTTTTCTTTGCACGTACTAAATCAGTATCTCAGTAAACTATACATACAATTCTAAACTTGTTCCTTTTAGGTCATTTGCTTCTTCTGCTGAAGGTGAAAATTTATCAATCAAATCCTCCTGAGGAGGCAAAAATATTCATCAAAAGCTTTGAACAATGCAGCTTGAGCCACACTATTGCCAATAAGTCCGAGGCTGAATTTGTTCAAAGCATGTTCTGCAAATCCAGAATTGTGCCACTCGAGGTGGCAGAATGTTGGACTGGCTTTGTTTTAAAAACATTTAGATGTTTTGAAAAAAATTTAACTTCAGTTTCAGGGTGAAAAATTATAATTTTGGACATAATCTTTAGATGTTGTGCCGCTGGAGATATTCGCTACGTTAACCATAGCAACACGGTGTTTTACAACCGGGTGCAAAAGGCATCACAAAAGCTGATATAATACTTCAACTGAAGTCACAAATCCCAGAGGAGTTGAAAAGGAGGCATCGTGGATGCAGAGCAAAAGAAAAGAGGACAGAGAGAAGGAGGAGGTTCACCCTATCTCTTACATCAGTCATTGCTGACTAACAAGTTGGACAGACTCCTTGCTGGACCTCCTTGGAGCAGAGTCTCCCCAGAAAACAATCAAGTAGAAAATGTGCTGTAAAATATCCTTTCAGAGATTTTCTCTGAAGTCTTCGCTTTGATCTACAAGGAAATACTGTTTTTAAAAAAATACCCACAAACAGGCAGACTTCCTTTCAACTACCCCTCTGTTTCCTGTGTTGGTGCTACCCTCAGAGGGTGGCAAGCTTTTCCTGGTGACTGCCATGTCTGGCTATTCAAAAACCAGTTCTAGTAGCCAGAGGGGACTCCATCTGTTGCTGTGTAAATATCAGAATCTCAGCTTCATATTCTGAACTATAACTAATCTGTGTAAACAAGATCAATGTTAGCATCTCTGAGGCATGATTTCCAATATTTCAGCAAAGAAATTTTTTTGGTAGCTTGGGGAAAAATGTCCCTTTACAGCTACTTGTTCTATTTCGTGTTTCAGTTTTACTGACATCGTTCTAGTCCACAAAGGGCAGTAAAAGCCCTGAAGGCTGTGAAAGTGCAGAGGAAAAAGAAGGGAACTTTCTCAACGCTAAATTTAAAATGGGAAATTAAATCACCAAGTCTGAGAAATCAATTAGATTACAGCTTTGACTCCTACTGAGGTTAATATCTTTACATAACCTTTGCCCAAATGATGGGATAGGAAGTAATTTATGCAACAACTCAATGTGAACAACGGAATCATAGCGGATTTAAAATGTCTGCTAGCAACAACAGTATGACTCAAATAATAGACATCTATTAACTCTGTGATTAGAAGGTCATAACTGTATACTATAGGATATACCCTCCAATAACCCCCAACCCCTCCATAAAAAAACTATCAACTATTATTTGACAATAACCAGAACAGCCTTGATCAGTGACCAGCCAGTTAAACACTCAAAAATATCACCTTTTTCTTAACTCTGAACACCCCATTCCAAAGATCAGGTGTATTATGAGGCTGGTGAGCGGCCAGGCTTTACTTCCCACCCTGCCAGGCTAATCATCATTTGTTTATTTATTTTAAATATTGTCAAACTGACAGCAAAGATGTCAACCCATTTTTGCTACCACTGTAGATGTTTCACTAAAAACTACTCCTGACCTGGATACATCTGTATGTGGCATCTCTTGAAACATTAACCTCAGTCAAATCCCATGCCTTGATAATTTCTCCCAAACCTTTGAATAAGATATGCTTCACAATCCTGACAAAAATATGCTTATCCTGTTGCATGAGCACTTTTTTAATTTCACCTTAATTTCTGTTTATAAACTGGCATAAAACACTGAACAGCTAGCTTCATTTGAAAAAGGTTTTACTTTCAAGTGACCAGTCCTCTCCTAGATTTTGTAGGCCATCGCACTTCGAAGACATTTCACTAACAATGCTTGTATACATCATTTATATACATTTACATAACAGCAAAAATGATCACTGAGGAAAGGTTTGTCCAAAGCCTGCGGAGTCTGGAAACTGACTGTCCTCAAAAGAGAAGCTGGGGCTGTTGAACAAAAATATGTAAGCAGCTCAGACTACATCAAGTAATGAGATTTACAAAAGCAACAAAAATGAAACAACCATCAATATGCCAGAGACACTGTTTGAAAATCTAAGTTAATTCTATGAAGAATAGCAATAACAAGTATAGTGCAGTAAAAATAGTCCTAGAATAAACATTTTTCAAAAGGTTAGATAAATAAATGTAACTATCACTATACCACCCTTACATATTGGATGTTTTTTAACATTGTTTCACCTTGAATAAACATTACGTCTTGTTTCCATAGTGAGTCATCTCCATTACTGAGTTTACTCTTCAGTTTATTCCCATTTATCTAGCTGACTGATCTTCTCACTGAGATGTCTTGTCTCTAATTACTTCACCACCTGTTCTTCCCTCTGCATCCAGCAGCAGTCATTTCAGTAGCTGGCCTTTGCCATTTGTCTAACCTTCTGCTACTTCTTGCAGTGTTGCCACGACAACTTTAACCTCTGCTTTGGTTCGCCGAGGTTTGTCACACAAGCTCTCCTGCCGTTCCTTCACATTATTTTGGTCAATTTGAGGACTGGATGTTGACTGTTGAAGTCATTGCAACAGCTTGACGTTGTTCTGTGTTCGGGGTCATTGTCCTGTTTATGGTTCCAATGAAGGCTTGGTACGTAGAGTAGAGTATGGTCTCCTTAGTCTCTGCAAGGTGTCCAAGTCCCGTAGCTGCCAAATACGCCGTCCACAACCAACAGATGGCTTTCAAACATGTTTTCTATTACAACAAAGGACTCTAAATAGAATGGATGTAACCTTATGGGATTTCCCATATTAAGAGAGTAAGATTTCCCCAAGAAAACTTCCTAAGCCGAGTGGGTTGGACAGTCCACTAGCAACCCACCGCGTTTTTGTGTTAAAAAATGTTAAGTTGACAGGAAATAACATAATGTTGTTCACATTGAAAAGTAAAGTAAATGAAAAAAGAAATTACCTACAAGAGACAATGATGAGAAAGCATCTTTTTATGCTTAACTAAATATTCTTTGGGTGCAAAACTCAAGTATTGTATTAGGTTTTCTTGTGTTTTCCTAGAGCGTACCATTTTGTTTAGTAATGTCCGTCGCCTGGTGGAGTGTTTTGATTTGCTGGTTGTGATTGGACGCTGTTTATCAAAGTGAATGCAGTCCATGCAAGGAAGACCTGTCTGTGATTGGCTGGCAGCATGGTTCATTAACTTTATCAACTTGCTAGCGCAGACACAGAGCCAAGCATTTTTTCATATTTAAGTATGAGAAACTCAAATAATAAAAAAATAAATACATTGTGAATAAATTGGGACAGTTCTACATTTATTCCCACATCCAAATGTGTGTTTTTCCAAAACACATAAAAACGGCTCAAGGGCTTAGCATGTGTGTGCTATCTAACAAACATCCTCAGGTTGGGGGTGGGGCGAGTGATTTATTGAGCATCTCAGCACAGCCGTAATAAGCGAGCTGTCAATACAATCGCGGCTTCTGCCACCACACACGCTTGCGCGCGCACACGTGAGTGAACAAGCAACTCCTAAGCTATTCATGGTTCCATCTCTTTCCAACGCTGTATTCGCCTGGCTAGACAGATGCACGCATGGAGACTTCCATCTATCCACTTGCCAGCGTTCTATTCAACCAGCTGATCAGCCTTGCAGCTACAATGTACAAAAGGATAAACCCAGGATATTTTTGCATCTCCTTCCGCTTCCCAATGGCTGCCCTTTTCAGCTCTTTTATACACAAATATCTTCTCCTCACACAATATTGCCTCACTTTCTCTCCTCCTGTCCATCTTTTGTTCTCACAGACACTTCTCTATGAGTACAACCCCAACAGCCACTCATATTTATATAGGAACACCTTCCATTAGTTTTGCACCTACACCTTTAACCCATTAGAAAAAAACACACCTGGGCATAGAGTATGAAAAGTTAACAAAGCTTTTATGAAACCATGCAGAGTGAATATCAGATGCTTTATGACTCGCAGGTCTTAAGCCCTGTTCATGTATTTTTAATGGGTTGAAGTCAGGGCTTACCATTAGCTTGTTTCATCCACTCCTATCCCATTTTGGATGTACGCTTGGGATCATTGTCCGGATGGAACAACCAGTCTGTCTACATTTAAACCCCTCAACCTTTCAGTGGTTCCTGGCTTGTTGCTTTTATCAGAAGTAAAGGTTTAGAGGAGATGGGTTAAACTGCTCAGTTTTCTTATGTTTTTAAAACTTCCTCGTTTCACTGATTAAAAATGAAAAAAAAAAAGGTCGACTTTCCACATCAGACCTAGAGGTCATGTCCAACTCCTTTAAGGATGCATCGGATAATCAGTCAGAGCAGAATCAGTAATCGGTCAAATTCGGAGAAATCATCTTTGATCCTATTCTTTAAATGGATAAAACTAGGAACTCGCTCAATTTAAACCAAAGCTTAAAACATTTTTTATTCAGACAGGATTTCAGTACTTAAATATGTGGTGATATTTATGGTTTTATCTTGTTTGTGGATGGTATTTTGTTGCATTGTTTTTGCTTGTATCCTGCTGTCATGTTCTCTTTGTACTGATTGTTTTAAAGCACTTTGGAAGCCAACCTTGGTTGTATAAAACATTATAGTAAAAAATGATTGATGGATTTATTTATTGATTTTCTGGTCCATGAACACAGTTTTGTACTTTAACACACTTTGTATTTACAAAAAATAATGCAACAGTGGTGAATCAGAAACATATTCTTTCTCATTCAAATAGAGATAGTCTTGTGATTCTTTCATATTCTGCAATTAGTGTTAATGTTTCATAGTCAAATATCAAAAATGTGATACAAGCTAACAGAAAAATACAGAAAATTGATTAGGAAAAGAATTTTTGAAATGGGAAATTTGCAGAAACACTACCTGACATGCATCAAAATTGGTTTTGGGAAGCATGAAGTCGTACAACGCCAAGCTTCTCTACTATTAAAAATTGATGGACAATGCAGGAGACCAACCAATTTAAATGAGCTCTACCATTCCTGTCAGGAAGAGCAGACGAGTATCCAGACAAAATAATTCCAGGAGCTTGTTGACAGCTACAGAAATTGCATCTGCAAATTGCTAAGAGGAATTCATCCAAACATCAAAGGCCATATGTTTAATTTAGAATCTCTTTGAATTAAGAGAAATCTGAAACTTCTGCACACAAATCTTCCTCTTAAAAAAACTGAAGTTGTGTGTTCTGTAATGATTCCACCAGAAAAAGGATAGTTAAAGCTCCAAATTAGTCCGACGTTAATGCAAACCATGCATTGCAGCAGCAGAAAGGACTGCTTGAGCTGAAATAATGTGAACATAGATGCTAAACTACAGCACGAGTTGTGCAAAGCAGGGAATAAGAATTAAATGACAACAATTCCTTTATGGCACAATGTTTACTTTTATTTATAAGTTTATGATTGTCACTACTAACTATATCATGGTCAAGACTTTGCAAACCTTGTACACATACTTTTTCAAAATTCAATGTAGAAAACACTTGGAATTCCAAAAGCTTTTCGGATAGAGTCTTGAAAACGTATTCCTTTTAGATACTAGCTGTAGGTAGCTTAGTAATTACTTTGTTGATGAAGATGAACATTCAAACTCCCATTAAGTAGAGTGCCTCTGGAAACCAGAATTTCATATGGAATTAAAAAATTAGTTCTGCGGACAAAGACATGCATCCACCTTTTTCCACAAAACTTTCTGCGAGTCGCATGAGGAAAGCAGCCTTCCTCAGTAGGAGTCTTCCTAAAGCGGCTCCTGTATGACAAATTATTTTAAATAACTTTTGTTTTCATCACTATGGGTTCGGTTTGTTTGAAGATGTGACCAGCTATAGTCTTGGTGATATTTGAGAGCTACGTATTTTTGGAACAGCTACTGTTTGAGACCAATTAATGTTTCAGGTGCTATAAATAGAAGTGGCGCGGCGACAGCTGGAGCCACATTGTTTTTAGACCCAGGGGAAATGGTCTGGATAACCACGGAGCACACAGTATTAATGATTATTTGTGAAAACAAAGTAACATAAGGAAAGACATTATATAAGGCATATCTGTTTAAAAACATCCATTAAGTTGCAGCCAGAATCCTGAATATACTTTCTACATTGGGGTAAATATATATTGGATACGGTTCCACTCCAGAAGTGTCCGGAATGAAGGAGAAAGTGTGAAAGTTGGTCATTTCCCCATGCCAAACATTACACAAGCTAAACATAATGACAATATTCTGCTAAAGCCGATAAAGGATCATATCTGAATGGAATAGCTGAGATGGAATTTAAGCACTATGAAGTCATATCACATGTCTGACAAATAGCCAGATTATTTATCTGGCTGAGTTACTGAAGTACTTTGCAAAAGTATGAGTAGCGTGCAAACTTTTTCCACATTTTGCCTTATTATGACCACAAACCATTCCCACGATGCAACAAGGTGGTTGGGGCATCATGACGTGGGGATGTAATATGCATCACAATCCTGAAGAAAACCTGCTAGTCAGTATTCATATGTTAGAGTGGTCTAGTCAAAGTCCAGACCTAAATCCAAATAGGAATCAATCATAAAACTTGAAAATTGATTATCACAGATGCTCTCTGTCTTAATTTATGGAGCTTAAGCTAAAGGGCAAAAAAAGTTGACATTGTTTTATGATACAATCATGAATGAATAAGAATTTTTGAATGAGGTTTTTTTTTTTTTTACATTCTTACATTATATATCTAAAATAAAACACATAAAATTTGGGTAAAATTGTGTCAGCAGGTTAAATCTTTATGAAAACTACAAAGCAAACATCAGCCACATGTAGTGTTTCTACTAGGAGATTTAAATTTTTTACTTCACTGAATCAGATTTGGTTAAATTTGGAGGCCTGGTTCAAAAGTTCATATCAGTAATTTAAAATTATGTTCTTTCTTGAAGCAGATTTTAAATTATTTCCTTAAGTTAGCTGTTCAAATTTGCATATGATTTCATCTTTACTTTCACCGTCATACTGAAGTGGAACGTAAAAAGTCTAGCACTGCTGTTAACCGCTTTAAGTCCACTTGACTTCATAAAGAAACAAGTTTTTATTGATGAAACCCTTCATCTGCTCTAGAGGGATTATTAGACACTTTTTAAGCAGAAGTCTGAAATTTTAACGTCTTTGAAATGTTGCTCAAACTGTTTTCACAAAAAACTATTTCAAATTCACACATGCTATAGCTCATATGTTCTGTAACTACAGGCTTTCTATCTGATCCTTGGAGAATTAAAATCTCTCAACATCTCAAGGTTTCCTCTCTCCCTTCCAAAAACGCCATGTTTCAAAGGTTAACAAGCGTAATTCGTGTCAAAATGTATGTTTCCAAGGTAATTCAAAGCCGCACCGCTAGATTCAAAAGTTACACAGAACGAAAAAGGATGAGAAATGGTGGAATGTCTCACAGAAATGGTGGAATGTCTCACTCTGCCTTTACAAGCAACAGCTAGGAGAGAGTTCTAAAGACATCCATGGTGAAGTTATTTCAATTGGAAATCAGAAAATAAAGTGAAGTTAGAAAATATAAAGAATACGACTTCAGTTTTTATACTGTCTGAAATACTGCTAAAACACCGTATTACTGAAGGAATAGTCACTGCATTCTGAATGTCAAATGGCTCGCTTTATGTAATGCATAGCTGCTACCACATGGTGGTGCTGCAGAAACCTGATTGCCAAGAATAATAATAATAATAATAATAATAATAATAATAATAATAATAATAATAATAATAATAATAATAATAATAATAATAATAAATCGACCTTTTTTTTTTTTTTAGCTTTTTGAGTGTTTCCTTGATTCTTTCATGCATGTTTGAAAAATCTTTTGATCTCCAGTGGAAACCATTGAGCTGTGGAAAATGCCTTGGTAGACCTAGCCCCGCCCTCAGCAATGAACCTCTTCGTTTGAGCAGCAGTTTCCAAGCTTCCACATTACAGAGCAGTGACTACCCCAATCAGCCCCTTCAGACTAGCCAGCTACAATTAGCAAACCCCTGGTGGAGCTGCTAAATTTATTAAACATAAATGGTCACCAACCAAGTGATTCCTTGGGCTGGTACTAAGCCTGGTTATGCAAATATGCAGAGAGTTGTGTCAGAAAAGGCTCTTTGAATGGTGGAACTATGACAGGTAAAGCTAAAGAGTTGGTGGACATGAAGCTGAAGAGGAAGGAAGAGGAGCAATTATGCTTCCAGAACTGAGAAAGTGTTACTGAGCACAAAATTACGGACAAATACTCTAACATGTACAGCAATTACAGCAAAAAATGCAGCTTGAGGCATGAATGCTGCAAACTAAATAGGCACACTGATCTGCTACAGAAGCTGAACTGAAGGACAAACACTTGATACTTTAAAAGCTGGCAGGGATACCATGAGAAGAAAAATGATGTGCCAAAGAAATGCAGTTAAGGCATTTACAATAGCAGAAGTGAAACGGAGGCAGAAAGCAGCCAAGAAAGGACCATCTGTAGCTACCTATTCTTTTACTATTTTCTTTTTAGTAGTAAAGAGTCAGCAGACCGGCGAGAGAGGCAACCGTAGAAAAACCAAACATCTAGAACTAAAAGAAGCACATAAGACAAAAATGAATCCACCAGATCTGTAATGCAGAGTTTATAATTCTAACAATGAGCCTAAAATGTTCTTTTTGAAATGGGGGGAGTCAACATCCAACCTTTTCTTCCTCTTGTTAAACAAAATTAAGTTTATACACGCATATTAATATTAGTGGAAGAGGTGTAGCTCCAGTCAAGTAAGACAAAGCTGCACTTAGTTTACACTACACTACCATAAAGTACGGTAGAGGCAGTTTGTATAGATACACTATAGACTTTCATCTACGACTGATAAGATATTGACTTTCCATGCCACTTTTCCAATTTGAATTTTTTAAATCATATATTCTTTCCTTACTTTCTGCAACATGTTACTTTGTGCTGATCCATGATATGAATTTACAATAAAATACATTGAAGTTTGAGGTGTGAAGTGAAAAGATTCAGGGGGTGTGAATACTTTTGTGACATACTGTACTTATTACATAAATATTGTACAGGGAACGCCAATTAAATATAAAGCATTTACAAATGGTAAACGGTTACTGGATGAAAAAGGACAAAGTTTTCTTCTTTCGTGAAGAAAGAAAAACCTCAAACTATTTGGTATGTACATTATCATTTCTAAGAGATTATTAGGAAGCCATAGGTTTATGGATCAATGAGTTTATAATTTCATTGCTTTCTATAGTTTTGTTTTCCCATGTCGCAATTAATCAATTAATCACATGATAAATTAAAATGAGCTTGATCATTTATATTCCGGTTCATATTTTAAAGAGTCATTTTGCTTACAGACACCATAAACCATTTTATTCATTTTTTCGGTTGTACGTGGCATTCACTTACGTTTTATTTGTCGTTTTTAGTTGTGTTTTATTTCCTTCCGGTTCCAGTGTGAAGTGTTCTTCACAAAGTTAAAGTTTATTGGTCTCTGAGAGAGCAAACTTGCAATATTATGTACTAGTCTCCAAAACAGCAGTATAATAGTTTATCGCAATAATTACTGGGACAATGTATCGTCCGGTAAAATTTGTTACTGTGACAGGCTTAGATGTAATTAAATGTACCAAAACAAACAGCTTCTGTCTGTCCGTCAGCACTTTTCTTTCTGCCAACTCTTAAGCTGGTTTTAAGAATTGCTCAGTCAGCTGTGGTGCATCCCTAAGGACAAGACAGGGGCAAATTAGGCACTGAGAGGCAGACAGGATGGGGTGACAGAGCAAGCATCATGCACTCTAGTTTATCGAATGGCTAGATACTGATCCTGTTCCTCCTACAACAAGCTGCCACCAGCTCCCCTCTCTTGCTCCCCGTTACCAAAAGCTAGCGGAGCATGCTAAACTCAGCGTGACGGAAAGGCTCTCTACCCTGCAGCGTGCAGCAACAGATTGGTCAGATCGTTCCACTGACATGGAGACAAAAGGACAGGAAAAACTGTGCATAACAGTTAGTAGACATTCAAAGACGAGGGGAAAGCGAGGGCAAGAGTCACACGGCGAGGAGTCTGACGGAAACGGGGGAAAAAAGACAAAAGACAGAAAAGCGAGGAAGGACAAATATAGAACACGATGCAGGTTATATTAAACGTGAGCAGAAAAACATGATGCAAGAGTGTGCACAAGGAGGGGGAACAGGGGCGGGAGGGGATTATGTCCGTCCTTGTCCAAAGTAGATAATGAGGTGAGTGGAGCTCAGATGACCCAGTCTGGCTAATCCGACTGTGCACCTGGTGCCTGGGAAGCATCATACAGGAAGAAAACAAAAATACCAGCAATCACAATTTACTGTTACTGGACTGGCTAAGCAGCTCACATTACCAAGATAACAATAAGCAACTAATAAATTCAAAGGCCTGTAGGGCAGCTACCGTACTGCCACATCAGACTCTGAAAGACTGAGAATTAAATGATATAATCCAACAGTAGTGCGAAACAGAGAGAGGTGATAGGCAGCAGCTGAACTTTCTCAGCTCAACTGAGCAACTTTAAAATGTTTAAATTGGGATGATTACACTGCTGGGTAAGAGCAACTCCACAACCAACCTACAAAGGTGGTCAAAAATGATCTCTTTGTAGGGAGCCAAAACACAACGCACTGGGAAATAAGAGCAGCAGGGGCTTGCTTTGTCCCCTACCAAATTCAACAACATGCACAATACAGTGCTTGTACTGTATTGTACATAAAGAAATTGCACTTCTTTATGTGACTGGTGTCCTAAAGAAGTATTACTCAAAGAGAAGTTCTCTTAAAAGAAACTGACATAAAGGACTTTGGTCTAAACAAAATATAAGTTACAAGCATCAGACCTATAAATAGGACTTTAAAGACCTCCCGTTCACACACACATTGTCGGTTTGACTGTACATACGCACGGAAGTGAAAAGACAGTTATCTTCCTCCTCTTTTATCTCGAGACACTTGATCCATCACCCAACATCCTCTTAGATGTTATCACGGGACTGTAAAATGGTTCGTCCATTTTTCAGCCGTGGAAAGACGAGCTATATGCCGTCGAGACTCACCTAAAATGACCAGGCTCAGCTGGTGCGGCGCGGCGGGGTGTCACTGAACCCTCCGTGGGGTCTGCCTTACATTTACATGGCATGCTCAGGGGAGAGGGACACAAACAGACAGGATGTCTGGGCTCTTTGTTTGCTGGTCACGTTTGGCTCACGGCCTCTGGGGCTACCGGTGGAGCGTCTCGACTGACCCCGCTGCCAGCCAGGCACACAAGTCACGGTGAGTCGATGGATGCATACAACACTTAACAGAGGATTCTGTATATGTATCCTTAGCAACACACTTGCATGAGAGGCGGAGTTCAAGTCTGGGTCCTTTTTTTTGTTGTTTTCATATTACAAATACATCTAATGGAAAAATGGGAAATGTGAAAGGATGACAAACTAGATCAACAATGACAGAAAAGCTCTGCATTGATGTCTGGCATCCAGACATGACTAGCTGATTAGCACAAGAAGTTGTGAGGCTGGATCCTTGAGGATAATCTCATCTGGGAAATTCAGAGGTCACGTCAACACGTAAAACTGTCCTGTTGGTTCATGGTCCAGTTTTAGTGCTTACATCACACTTGCTGTGGATTTTCACAATGAAAAAAAAAATGTATTGCACTGTGTTACAGTACACCTTTCCAGCTATTCTTCAGTTACATAAGCTGCAATGGTTCTCTAAATTTGTCAATTAGAGCAAAACTATGACAAGAAAAAAAATATATAGCTGTGTTGCAATTTTGAAAATGATCAACAGATGATTAATAATAAGTTAGTAGGGAGCAATATCAACTATTATTTACCCCATTTTCTAGAGACTTTTCTTGTAATACCATTGCATCATGTTTTCACAACTCTCCATGAGCTCCAGCAACTAAAAAACACCCGATGTGGCATAAAGGGAACTTACAGAAATCCAAAGCACTAATACATGACACATTAAATATTGCATACAAGCAGCCTGTTGTTATCTCACTGATTTTTCAGTAGTGGTTGCAAAGTAATGCATGTTGAAACTGAAAATGTTTTTAACCAATGGCTCCCACCAAAATTAGCCTAAACCAAAAGGTTGAAAGTGAAAATTAGTTAGCCCATTAAATGATACTCATCACATTTCGACACTGTTAAACTTCTTGACATCTTTTCACAGTTGACTTCCCAATTGCTTAGGCAGAAGTCAATATTTAAAGTGTCTATTCAAATGACTTAATTTTTATTTTCTGCAGTTTCTAGAGATCCTGATCAATGCAGATCATCATAGTTAGGGATAAGCATTTATCGTATCGTTTATCATTTATCGTGATAAATTTCTTATAAGAATTCTGATTTGTCGTCATGGTAAATTCCAATTAATGATGTTTAAAACCCACCAAAACCGTCCTACTTGTCAGTCTCTACTGTTTGTTTAATGAAAGCATCAATGAATACTAATAGATTAGAAAATACAGTTACCGTGTACAGTTTAGTGATACAAATTACACTTCTTTATGTGACTGGTGTCCTAAAGAAGTATTATTACAAATGGGAATATTTTTCAAAGGCAATATTTATGTTTGATAGGCTATAATTGACATATAGTGTATAAAAAAGAGACTCACATTTTTTCCCCTTGCTGTCTGAAGTTAAATCAGATCAAATTTCTCTTGTTTGAGGTCAGATAGAATTACTAGAAATCATTTCTATTTGCTAAATGACACAATAATAAGAGAAAAAATGTCAGATTTATTTATTTAGGCTTATGTTTCCACAGTATTTGGTATTATTGCCTTTGTAATTCTTGGGTCAAACATCTGGGCTTTCCCAAAGTGTTCAGAAATAGTTATTGTTCAATATTCAAATTTCTGATTTTGAAGACATTAATTAATTAAATCTCTTACGTTATTGTGGCATTTAGCAAATCTAAATAAATTTGGTTATTCTACTTGACCTAACACAAGAGAAGTTTGATTTCATTTCAGACAGTGAGGAGAAAAAAGATGGATCATTTTATTCGCTGTTGGTAAACTTCTGGTTTCAGCGGTAGTTTATAAAACAGAAAAGTAGAAAAGCAACAATTATTCTTACGTGTCTAGAAATAGTTGCGTATTTATAACAATGTTGATGTATTTCATACAAATGTGTCATAAAGCTGAATTTGTCACAGTAACGGAGAGGAACAGAAAGGAAGTTTTTTTTGGCTGGCTGGCTGGTCAGCAATGTGCAGCAACAGGTGTGGGGATCCTACGGTCACACTGACAATTTATCTGGCATCTCATTACAGGACTAAAGCTTGGGAGCGGCATAATGGAGCATTTGAATAGAAATGAAAGCAGAATTTTTAAAACATTAGTATAAGACAGGTATTTACGCTTTGTGCTCTTTCTAACCGTAAAACAATAGTTTTGTATGCAATCAACTTAGTTTCATGCTAATTTTTGCATATTTTAACACTATAACACCAACAACTCCATTTAGTATTCAAATTTTGAGTACTGGAAAACCCCTGTTGACAGACGTAAAGATATTAATCCAAATTCGAGATATCTGGCACAGCAATGCTACAAACATGGTGTCAAATACAAACTGCCAAACTACTGGTGTCAATGTGTACAAAAGTTAAAAGATTTTTAAAAAAACATCTATATTTTTCATGCAGCTTAAAGTTCTTTCGTTCCACCTGTTGCTAGATACTTGCCACTCAACTGGCTAAAAAAGTTACTCATCCACATTTTCCAAATTTGGGGATTTTAAAAAAGAGCTCAAGGAGTTCACCTTTACTTTTATTCAGTAACATTTGAAAATGGCATGCAACATGCAGCCGCTTTCTTTAGAAGTTGACTGCATGTTAGCTACATGAGCAGATAGTCCTACAAACTAACCAGCTGATGTCAGCTTTTTAAACATGTTGGGTCAATGTAACAGCAGGAGTAAATGGTGTACTACATAAGTACTTGAAATTTACTACCAAAATCAGACAGAACTCATTCAAAAATATCCAACAAACATGTTACAGTAAACTGACATATCCCACTTTATATTAATTTGCAGGTCAGGATGATTGATTATGTTTTTAATTATACAAATATAAGAAACTCTTGATTTAAACATTTCTGGTCCATCCATGTTTTCACTTCTATTTTATCTGCAGAGACAATGTCTTATTTTCGACATTGTATAAATACATGTATGTTTTCTGTTTGGTTTTTTTATGAAAGAAGTAGTTGCCACTTAATTTTAGTCAAAGGTAGAAACAAAAGGTGTGAATGAAAATTACACACTGCACAGCTGCGTTTTTTGTGTGTCCATAATTGATAGGGCAGCATACCTCTAAATAGAATTTCGGGTTACGGAGTTAGGAACCAGTAGACCAATAAAATGAACCAAGTCATATTTGACAGCATTAAGGGAGAAGTTGCGATAGTCACAAAAACACGCAAGACTCCCGCGCGCACGCCACACCAAAAATAAATAAGATGCAGACATATGTCAAATGTCGCGTGCCTCCAGTAACATCCACCTGCCTGTCATATTATCACACGGAGTTTACATTATTCCTCAACAACAACGCTAATGAGCAAAAAGTCCGCGCGGCTCCAGTCACCCCCTGCCTCGAGCCGGCAGTCGCGAGACGGTCAGCCCAAGTTGTCGCGCGCAAATACATTCCACGTCGCGAAATTTGCCTCGCGCGACGGTCTCCTACCTGAAACTGCGCCGCTCCATTCTTATCCTCTCGTGGTTAGTGGCGGCTTTCCAGCGGAACAGGTGAAAGGTGGAAGTAATCTCCAAATCCTCTCCCTCCCACCAAGCCCCAGTGTATAACCCGACTTTCTTCTCTGTGGTATCTACGCAGCTCCTGATAGGGGTGACGGAGGCGTGCTGCCGTGCGCCTTTCCTCCCTTACGGTGTCCGGGTTTGAGATTCTCCCGGTGCCACTGACAGAACGGTGGGCACCCCTCCTCACAGTCTGCTGTAGTCCCGTATAGAGCAGACGAGGTCTCTCCCTGTGTAGCCTCCTGTCTCACTACTATCTCCTTCTGCTTTTTTAGGGGGAGGCGGGAAGAGCCAGACTGGTAAACGTACACTTCATTAGTGGGTGAAGGCTGCAAAGATGCATTCCAGAATTGATTTTCTCGCCCACTAAAGCTCATTTATCATAAAAAAAAAAACGCGTCAGAGGTGTTTAAATAGCCTGCGAGATCCATCTTCCAACCACTTAAGATGAGAGTCTGCACGCGCCTGTAAAAAGTCACGTGAAAATTAGATTTCAGTATTTTATTACTCTCAGTCAATTAGAATGCCACGTCTTGAGTAGTGGATATTTGCCATCTCTTTTTTTGTAAATCTTAAGCAAATATATTAGATTTTTCTTGTTCTTTAGGTGATGCCCGGTATCTAATTCTGAACTTTGACTAGGACAATCTGAAACTTTCGTTTTCTTCCGATGAAGCCCCTTTTTTCAATTAGGCCTGTCACCATAACGAATTTCTCTGGACGTTACATTTTCCAGAAGTTATTGCGATAAACTTTAAAATTGTTATTTTGATATCCTTTTCAAGTAATACATTATACGATTGGCATTGTTCAAAGATCAGTAAACCTTAAATTGCAATTAACATTTAACACTGGAACTGGAAGACATTTTAAATATCCAAAATAAATGAACAAAACAAACAACAAATAAAGTGATGAAGTCTCTGTTCACAAAATTGGCCTTCAGAAAACGGACTAGTTGAGACCAAAGCATGAAACTAAAGACCAATGTTGGTACAGAGAAGGAAAACAGAAAAACGATAAATGATGCAAATGGAAAATGTTGAGATTATTTAAATTTATAATGCAATTAACTGATTTATTGTTTATTATGACTATTTTCAATTATTCTGATGTACTCCTAGACATACCATGATACAACAAAATATATATATTTTCAAAACTTACTGTTTAGTAACGCCACTGCTTTTGCTTCTCAACCAATTTGAAAATGGAAAACAACGTCCTCTTTTTCATTGTCTATTCAGAGGTCAGCAGACCCAAAGGTGATTTGGACAAAGGTCAAGAGTTCAGGTATAAGAACTGACCTACATGTTTGTAAGGCTGATGTGAAACCTTAAGCAAGTTTTTGACTTGAATCAGTAAACGCTATGGGCTTCTTTTTGACTGGATTTTGATCAAACAATTACTTCAGGATGAAAACGACACAAAGCCAGACTGCTTGATTTATGATGGATAAGCTTGAAGCAAATCTAATCGCTCCCACTCTCTTCTTATCTGTCTCACCGAGCCAAATTTTTCTTCAGCTGATGGGTGGCTTGGAGTCTTGATGGATGGTGTTAATTTCTACTTGATTCCAAATTACAGATGACTACATTATCGAAAGTGTAAATAATCACCTTCAGACAGCTACTGGCTTTGATAATCAGCCATAGTTTGCTGATGGATCTTTTCCCACAAGAATCCTGTGATGATGTTTTGAAAAGACGTATGTCTCATTCCAGGATTCATCCTTTCACTTGTTCTCATTTGCCTGGCTGTAGGAGGTAAATAATCTTTCTTGCACCCTGGCACTCCAAACATTGAAATTCCTAATTTATGAGCTTTATGAGCTGTTGACTGTTGAATCCTACAAGGCTGCCTCCATAAACAGCCCCCAAAGCTTTTGCCACCTAGAAAGATTAATCAAAACCTAATGTTTAAGAGGGTGAATTTCCACGGCATGGAGTTTGATTGTGGCATTTTTGAAAGAGATGAAACTTAAATGAAGGACAATTATCTAGCAGGAGGCTTTGGATTGAGATGATTTGATCTCTGCTCAGCTCTGCAAAGTGTGTTTTTCTTCCCATGAAAGAAAAACACACTTGCTGTTTCAACCCAGGAAGCAACAGCTCGTTTCCTGGGTCCATCTGTTGCTCATGTTGTTTGCTGAAGGGTTGAAGGCAGACCAAATACAAGTGACCTCTGTATCGGGAAAATGTACAAAAATAGTGAGGGGGAAAAAAACATCATCTGGAACAAATTGTACCTAAAGTGACCTGGAAGTGACTCTGATTCTGTGAAAAGATGTAGAGAGTATTCCTTCATTTGTGGGTTTTAGCTTGGTCAGGACAAAAATACATAAGAAACTTTTTTCTTTTTTTTTAACTGACAGAAAGATTTAAGTTGCTATTGACCTGCAGATGTTTGGGGGCGGGGCTTATGCCTTTGAATGTGTAGATTTGTACTGTCTAAGAGGAATTTGCATAATTTCATACTAGGTTTTGACAGGGCCATCTTTGAATTGTTTTACAGCTGATGTTTCATACTCTATACTCTTGTTGGGATTGGCATATTATATTAAAGGTAAAAGACAAAAAGAAAAAGAAAAAATGACACCCCCACATATACATTCTGTTTTGAAATTATGGTTTGGTACAATTAAAATCACATAATAATCAAACAGAAGTGTTGTGCCAAAATATTTTGGTATGAATATTTCAAATTATTTAACTACATCATGTGCATGAAATTATTCAGCACAAATTCAACATGCATTACAATAACAAAAGCCAAAATGTTTGTAAAAAAACCAAGAACACTACAAAATCTTGGTTTTGGACCATATAGCCCTAGCATTTAAAGAGAGTGGTCATATACTGAGCAACACTGGTAGGTCTTTCTTCCTTTGAGGCATGCAGTAAAAGTGATTTGCTTCACACAGAAGGCAACAGGGCACTTAGGAGTGAACTGTCTGGTATAAAGTTTATTTTACAAAAGACTGATCAATTTAAACAATCTCTTACTGTTCCAATATTAACCGATTTGGATTAAAAGAAAACAAAGAAAAGTTGCTTGAAATCAAATTTGCAGTTTATACAAAGTCGAAATATAATTGTTTCTTGGCAGGGTATGTAGTCGCATGAGCCAAAGAGACATTTTGAACACTTGCTCCAGAATATATGGGACACACCACAGTGAGAACAGAGACCAGTTTGGATTTCTAAATTATCGTCAAACTCCGGTGTGTCTTGGAAAACTAGGAAATATTCACTTTTCTTGCCTGACTTTTCCATTTAACTGATCAGCTTTCAAAGCATGACTCAGAACTTTCTCAGAGCAGGTGTTAGAGTTTCCAAACACAAACTGTTTGAAAACTCTACTTTCCTGAAACCTCAGGAAACTAGTCAAAGTTTAAAAAGAAAGAAAGAAAGAAATATGGTCCAAACAACATGCTACACAGACTTATTGGTGATGGGCTCCAACCATGAAAGACCAAACTACAGGGAAGAAAAACTCTTAATCTCACACACTGCTCTGCAGCTCCATTGCCCTGCCACTAGCTGAGCAGCTGCAAAAGCCCCTCAGACCCCGCTTACCCAAGCCAGAAGACCCCTGGAGCTGATAGAAGAGGCTAACAAATCCTGCAAAGACTCCTTTTGAGTCTGCTGACTCCCCATCCTTTGCCACACAATACTCAAGAATGGTTTAAGTAAGACTTGTGTCTGGGCAGAGATAAATAAATTAGGATAAAACAATTTAAATGTTGCTTTTATTGTATATTTTATTACTTTTTTTTGCATTGTTGATGATTAGAACTGCTCCAAACGAAGCAGGCCTTAGAGAAAGCTGGAGTTGAGGAGATATATTGTATATAAAGCTGTTTGCTCCATTGTCTGTGCATTCTAGATGGTGTAAATGCCACGGGACATTGAGATTTATTACCGACTGTGGTCCTCTTGCGCATCATTGTGTACTCTAAAATTAACTGGATGGCTGCATATACTCGACAGCTCAGTCATTTGGTATGTGTTTATTTATAAAGCTATTCTGGGCCACTACTCCTTCTTATCTAATGTCTCTTAACAAGAAAACATGTCTACATAGTTGTAGATCAATGGATGTCCTGCAATTTGTTGTCCCCAATGTACGAACCAAAGTGGGCAAGAAAACTTTTAGGTTTTCAGCACCTCAAACCTGGAACAATTTACAATCTAAGCTTCAACTTTAAATCCTTGTTGCATTGAAGGACTTTTAAAAAATATGGTGATATTGTTGCAGTGCATGTTGTCTGTGTGTGTAATTTTAATGTATGTCACTTTCTTTCATTGTTGATGTCTTGACCAGGTGTCTCTTCTACAAGAGATCTCTGATCTCAATATGACTAACGTAAGTGTGTGTTGTTTTGGGATCTGACGGTCTGAAAAATATTCTCTTCTGGCAGGGACCAAATACATCATATTCCCTAGTAAATACTGATAAATTCCTATTTTATATGTCATTTCTAATTTCCAAAGCTTTTCATTTGTTAAACTGTGACAGTCAAACTCACTGCATCCGTTTACTGGGAATCAAAATACCCTCATCAAAGGGTGTGGGGCTAAAATTTAATCTATGCACAGATTCATTTTTCCGTTCGGCATTATCTCTCTTGTGTACTTGACCCCTATCTAGCAAGGTAATAATCCTTACTAGATCACTAGTGGCATTTTACCAACTAGGGGATTCCTCTAGACGGCAAAACCAACATCTGGGTAAATAAGCTTTCTCGGCACATTAAAGTGACGGTTAGATGGAAGCAAGGTGTTCAGACATTATTACCAGCCAAGGATGATGGCCAAGAGAATGAAGCCATTTGTCTGTGATAGGAGTGAAGCGATCAGTCATAAAATAAAAAAACCATCTGTCAAGTGTAGCCTTATCTGCTCTGCTGACAGGATAATTCACAACTAGTCTGAAAGCAGCAGACTGTGTGTGATAGTGGACGTCCCCAGGGAGTCAAAAGGTCACCAGAAACACTGGAGCCAAAGTGAGCAGGACACCATATAGCTGATAAGAACATATTGTTGTTTACAGCGGGGACAAATAGAGAAAAGGTTACATTCACACAGAGTCGCACGTCCCCAGAATAACCGGAGCTCTGTTCTTGTAAGGTTGTTTGTCTAATTTATTTTCCTTTCTTTCTGCTATGAACCAAACTTTTTTTTTGCAACTTTCAGAGCATAAGAGTCCAGGAGAGCCTTTTCGATATTAAACACAACAGAAACCTGTTTGAATGTCCACATTTTCAGAGAAATATCAAGCAATTCATAATTGAATAACTCCCCTGGTTAAAATTTTATACAACATTATTTAATCTAAGCTAGAGCACAGAAAAAAAATAGTGCATAAAGAAAGAAAATAGAAAGAAAATGATAGAGTTGTTACAAGTATGGTGTGCACTTCTATGCTATTCTACTTCTTAGTATAATAAACATGTCAGAATGTATTTATATCAGAATTTTGGCTGAGTGTGTGTTAGGTAAATTGTATTATTAGTAATTATCAAATTGTGACCTCAGAAGGGTTCTTTTCTACACATCCAGGCTAGAATTGACATGTTTTGATATGTACATACCCACATATTTAATTTAGAAGCCTTTGGTTTCTTTGGTTTGCTCGTTATGCCTAACTAGTAATCCTGGCTTGCAAGTGGGAGACTCGGTTACACCCAGCGTGAGTACGAAACGGAACAAATCGGCTTCTCCCTCTAGCTGTCTTTAATTAACAAGCACTTTCACAGCTGGCCTTCACTTTTGCTCAAACAGATTTACCGAGAGCTATTTTATAGTGGCCTCAGATTCCTAAAGCTTTTTCAGTTATTAAACCACAGCAGCTATTCTGATATTTTTCAGCGTTCTGATTTAAGGTTAAGACGTTTTAAAATTATTTTAGAGAATGTCTCCTCAACTATGCATTACCAAGATGATACTATTTAATGACTGTCCCACTTTGATAATGACTGGAGCCAAGATATGAACTAAGATAAGAAATTCATAAAGTGTAGCAGTAGTAGTGGAATCCTGCAATTTCACGATGGGACTCATATCAAGAGCAATCTTTAAGATGTATACAAAGCAATGCAAAAATATTCATAACAATAATATTTTTACATCTTGGCAAATATAACCAGCACATTTAAATATACTTCATTGGGATTTTAAGTGATAGGCCAACATAAAATAGTGAATAATTGTGACATAGAAGAATCATTTTTTAAAAATAAGGTTTTTTTGCAACATTCTTTATAAATAAAAACAGTGTCATGATTTTTAGCGATTTATCGCGTGAACAAAGTTATTCAGGTGTGATTTTAATTGCATTTCTTATTTAATGGAAACACCTGCAATAGAAAAATTTCTTTCTATTTTTTTATGTAGGCAGAATATTAAAGTCTGCACACATTTGTAATGGAAGCGTAGCTTTGTTTTGTATATTTTCATATACAGTACAGACCAAAGGTTTGGACACACCTTTTAATTCAATGAGTTTCCTTTATTTTCATGACTATTGACATTGTAGATTCACACTGAAGGCATCAAAACTATGAATAACACATGTGGAAATATGCACTAAACAAAAAAGTGTAAAACAACTGAAAATACCCCTTATATTCTAGTTTCTTCAAAGTAGCAACCTTTTGCTGTGATTACTGCTTTGCACACACTCTGCACTTTCTTGATGAGCTTCAAGAGGTCGTCACCTGAAATGGTTTTCACTTCATAGGTCAACCTGCCCTGTCAGGTTAATAAGGGGGATTTCTTGCCTTATAAATAGCCATGAAAATAAAGAAAACCCATTGAATTAGAAAGGTGTGTCCAAACTTTTGGTCTGTACTGTATATGTATATATGAATAACCAAGTATCTGGGAATGAAATCTAAATGCAATATGCATGTCAACAAGTGGTCAGATTCATGCAGTCAGTTTCACTTTCATTTTCAAGTATCCAGCATGCTGAGGTAAATGAAGCCCGAGGTAACGAGATGTTATTACTGGGTCATTACTGAAATATTTTAGTTGCAATTGTGCCGATTCTGAGGCAGGGCTGCTATGCAAGGTGTGTGAGAGATGAGGTGTTCAAATTTTTCGACATGTCCAAAGACCTGCACTTTGTCTAAGATTTTGTGCCACAATGTTGTTGTTTTCTCTCTCTTTTTTTTTTTTTGAGTCATCAGAGAGGAAGGTGGATGGCATGTGGGAAAGTTTCATACGACGACAAACAGCCTTTTTAGTGTTAAAGTGTTTCATCATTGTGTCATTTTGAGACTTTTGAGAGCCACCACATCTGCTGAGAAGAGGAAAAACAAGTCATGGTTTAGAGGTGGTGACACACACACACACACAGAGGCTGAAACAGAAATGCATTTTGCCTCATTTAATCTGAACTGCTGACTGCAGGAATTTAAAACCTATGGGATGGTGACCTCATAAACTCAAACACATTTCCCTCTGGCTGTGGGTTTTCCTTAAACATATCTCAGCATTTCTCAAGAGAATCCATAATGTCACAATTCTACACTGAGCGCTCTTGCTTTTATTAACTTTACACCTGCTCAACCTTTTGGATCAAAGCAAACCTCTTACAGTACAGTTCATCGCTAGCAGCTGGAGAAACCAGCCTAGATGGCACACAAAGCAGTGAACTGGCACATCCACAGCTTGCAAACATATGCCTTTATTTACAGTGATCACGAACCGTTACTCACAGCCATTAGTCAACCAGGGCAGGAAGTGGCACCAATCCCGCCTCCTTATTGGATGGGGGATCTCGTTAGGGAGTTGCGATTGCTGTGACGATGAGTTTCCTTTGTGTAAAAGCTAGTACAATTCTGCAAGGATTTGTGTGTGTGCGTGCGTGTGTGTGAGTGAAAGAGACAAAAAAAAAAGAGAAAGCCAGACCAGCTGGCTGAAAATCACAATCTGCTGCCCAATTTTGCTGGCACATGTCTCACACACTCACACACACCCCAAACACACATATACATTAGCCAAATACTTAATTGCCTTCAATTGTTTGCTACATATCAAACAGAAAGTGCAGCAATTAGGAGTCTAAAGAACAACAAACACCATGCATCAGATAGTCAAAGAGTCGGAAAAGTGAAATAATCGGATAAAAGCTTTAAAAAATGATTAAACTAAAGGCAAAAACACGTAGCTGTGTATATGGATGCCCTTATTAACAGAAAAATTATATGTTCCTTAACAGTCAAAACACACATTTCTACATTCGCTGTTCAAAGTGCTGTAGCTCGTCTCTTCTCCTCCCCTACCCCCTCTCTCTGCAGAGAGGCGAAGCCATTTTCAGGTCATTAAAACAATTTATTGCAATTCTCAATATTCTCTTAATGAAAATTCACTTATCGCCATTTGAGACTTGAGAGCAGGGCCATTATGGAGACTGGTCTGTCAAGGGTATGTCTAGGAATGTGCGTGCTCATGCAAGCTCTTGTCTATTGAGGGGCGTGCGGAGGAAATAATTCAAGATTACAAGAATGCAAAGCCTGCAATCTTAATCGCAAATTTTGCTAAACCATAAAGTGGAGGGAATGCATTAGTCAAATATTAAATCTTTCAGAGGACAGGGATATGTTCTTTTTTTTCCTGTGGCTTCAGGGAAGCTGGAAAGCCCCGATCCTGCTGGTGGACACGTCGTGCTAGAGGAGGTAGAAATCCTTTCAAACGTATGTACCTTGTGGGATCCCTGAGGTACCAAGCAGGTGGCCAAGTGGAGAGAAGTTTTATCAGCTGTGAGAGCACAAACTAAAGTCTGGGATGAATTACAGCTGCCCCAAGAGAGACTAGGAAAGGTAGAGGAAGATACTGAGGTGGTAAAATAATATTCCCCAAAGCTGTTTGTTAGAGAAGTGCAAACAAAAGTGGCACTTTAAGATCACAAAGTCTACATAGCAACCATTGAATGTTTTTTTTATATATATAAGCAAGCCAGTGTTTGTGGTTTGTTGCCAAGAAAAAGCTTTTTCTGTCCAACCGTCACAGTGGAGTCTTCTACACTGTCCTTTGACTTTTATCTTAAACTGTGTGCTTTGGTCGGATGAGACAAACTTTGAGCTTTTCAGCAGCAAACACTCTAGATGTGTTTGAAGTGAAACCAAGAATAAGTAAATATTAAGGAAAGTACTAAGCACTGGTTGTTTGAGTTTTAGTGCTCAAACATCCAGTTTGAGCACTAAAACTCAAATAAGTATAAAGCTAGCTGCCCCTACCATCATTAAAATGAACACACGCTATATGTAGTGTTTGCGAAACACTAAATACTTTAAGTATATACAGCTCTTGAAATAAAATGAAGAGTCCACTGCACTGAACCCCATTGAGAACCTCATGGTTGTATGAAAGTACCTTAAACTTGTTATATGTATTATATGGAAGATCTGTGATGTCTTGTCAAGAGTCCTTGTCTTCATTTAACAGTTGGCCAACAATAAATGCAAATTTTTTCTATTGTTTTCACATATTTAAAGGGTTTTATCTGTGTTTTAGCCAATTGCAAAGACTTTATAATCCCTCCCACACTGCCGGCATCATTAGTAATAAACAATTGAAATGGATGTAATTCAAATGATGAGAAAGACCTCATAAAATATTTTAAGTATAGTGAAATGGCAGGTCGGTGGTGACTTTTATCCTTTTTGCTGTCTCTTTTGATGCCGTTTGCCCAGCTTTATGGCTAAACCCCCAAATTCTCTGTAACAAAAAGGAAAATAAAGGCTGCAAGAAGAAAGACGCCGCAGGCAAACACTCAAGTACACTTTCAATCATAAAAAGGCCTAATCTAGCTTTGTTACATACAATAACTCAATGCAGGAAGCAGATGTGGGTAGCTGTGATCTGATATTTCCACTCCCTCCTATTTGTCTTTGAACGCTGCAGTCAGGTTTTGGCTCCAGTCGCCTTCAGGCTTGAGTGGAAGTTTCGAGGGAGGCCCCCGGGTTGCCAACGACCTCAGAGCCTATACGGTATTGTATCCCGGCTACCGCTGCTAAAGCATCTGTGGTGTTCAGCTGCCAGCGGCGATAAACGAATGTACGTTTTCTGAGGAGAGCGACCCCGCTGAGGGTAAAGTCATTAGCTTAACGAGTGCTGCTGAAATCACACACCCCCAGACACAAAGGCATGCATATTCACAGAGACAAAAAAAATAATTATATATATATATATATATCAGTTTCAAGTTTACCCAGAAAGGCATAACTAACATGAAAATACATGTTTTTTTCTTCCAGCTAAAGCAGGTAGAGTGATGACTGAGTTACTGCACAAATGTTAAACAACAAAGTCGTTTTTACACAATTATAATAGCAAATGGAGGAATAATTGCATTGAATTTCCACGTCTGAAAGTCTTTCAAATATTTTTATTGTATTTTCCTTGTCATTAGGCTGAAAGTTGAAATCATTTTTCACAAATATTAACGTGAAAAAGTATTCACTTTTTTTGCAAACGTTTTTTTTTAAAACCCCAAAAACAGAAATAAAATGGTGGTTCTTTAAAAAGGGCAGTAAATGTCCTACATTTGATTAGTTGTCTCCTTTCAAAAGGTCACGCAACGTTTGTGTCTCTAAACAAGTTTTATTTAGCCGGACTTGGCTGTTCCCTAATTTCCTTAACCAAAGAGCTGAATTTATACTTAGATTAGATGACACATAAGTGGACTATGTTCACTAGGTGACTCCAAAAAGCAGATTTATTTAAGGAAATCAGGTTAAGGGTGGCTAAATAAGATCCTAATCCTGTGAGAAGGGAAGTTTAGGAGCTCTAAAACTTGCACCTGTATAAAATGTATTATAGTGTTGTTTTATTTACTTCTTCAGGTTATTTTTTTATTAAAAAATGTCAGTTTCTGGGTCAGCAAGTAATTAACTTGTCTAATATTCACCTGACAGCCTGCAGTTAGGTAAAAAAAAGAAAAGAAAATCCAGTGTAATAATTTTCACTGCGTTAAATGACTGGGAAATAATTAGTTCTTTCAATCAACGTGATAAACTGAATTATTATTATAGGATGGCCACCAGCCATTGCTCTGAAGGGGATTAAATCATTTTAATTAGCGTGCTCAGACTAGCCACCAAATTGTCTTTACATAAACGCACACATACTGTAAGTAGCAAGCATGTATGAAACACAGACCTTGGTTTTCTAATTTTTAAATCCCGTTTTGGTTTTATTTGGTCAACAGTACTGACAAGGTGTGTTTGAAATCCCACAAGTAAGCCCAAAGATCAAGATCTAGGTATCAGTACTATTAATTGGAAAGGAACATATTTGGATATGTGGACATTTATTAGCATTTTTTACAACACTGAAAAACGTCAGTACCACAATTAAACAATACAACACTGCAAAAACACAAAATCTTCCCAAGTAATTTTGGTCTAGTTTCTAGCGCAAATGTCTTAGTACACAGCGATAAAAAAATTATTAATTCTTTTTAGGTATTTTTTTTAGATATTTATTGATGCTCTCATGGAGCAAAATATATTTTTTAAATCATTAACTGAAATTTATCAGAACAAGTCAAAATTCTTATCATTATCAGAAATATTTCACAATAAGTGGCAAACAGTGCAATACATGCTCACTCATAATAAGGTACCTTTTAAAATATTGTACATAGTGTAATAAATAGAAATGACATTTTTGTATTTTGTCACTGATGATGGTTTTCAGGAATAAATCGTGACGGCTCAACATTTATCCCCACTTAGAATTACCAAAAAAATTACAAACTGGCGAGAGAATGAACCCATTTGACCTAACTGAGAAGCTTTGAGGTGACCTGAAATGTGTTGAACATGCAATAAACATTGAACTTCACAGACAGAATGAGGATTGGGCTAAACCTTCCTCACAGAGAGGTCAGAGGCTGACAGAAGGCTGTACAAGCAGCGTCACACTGAAGTTATTCAGCAAAACAAGTCTGAGCCAAATTCAATACCAGACGAATACATCTCAGAAATTCTCTATTGTTGGGGCCTGCCATGCAAAGCAATGGCAGGAACCTATTGCTATTCTCCCAAGAAAAGTTTCTTTATTATTATTATTATTGGGGCCTGCCATGCAAAGCAATGGCAGGAACCTATTACTATTGTCGGAGAGAAGCGTCTCTTTAATTGGGGCCTGCCATGCAAATGGCAGGAACCTATTACTATTGTCGGAGAGAAGTGTCTCTTTATTTATTTTTCTTCCGTAACCGTTAATGCGGCTCATACCGCTGGGTGCACACCTACAAATGAGGTATCAAAACGTGCAGAAAATTCACGCCATGATTGCTATTACTTTTGGTGGGATTTGGGCTTAACGTGGCGACATAATTCGCAAAAAACTACGAAAAAAATCCCATTATAAGTCAATGGGAAAAATCCTAGAAATACCCTATTTTACCCTATTTTTGAGGATTTTCTGTGTCGTCACAAATTCACCTAGAAATGCCATTCAAATTTCATTTTGTAGATACGTCTGTGATCTCTTCGAAAGTGAAGACGGCTCGTCGATACCAGTTACGGTTTGTCCACAATTTGCCTCTAAGCGACCCAAAGTTTCTCATTTTTCTTCAAATTAGAGTGACAGCAGACCTCGGTTCATATCTGGGCACAACATTTCTTTCTCTCATCACTGTAAATGCTCTGAGTGAGGTACAGATATGAATCTCGGGACTATCGCAGAAGACACATTGAACTGTCATACGCTTAAAACGCTTTTCGAATATGTATTACGGTTCCCGAACAAGAAGGATTTGTTTCCAATGCTTTTTTTCAGTAAAGTGTGTTTGCTCAAACACACTTGTGTGTTTGAGCGCTCAGAGCTCAGAGCTCACACCTGCTGAGACCATTATTTGCCATAGCAACGGATCTCAAGAGGCTATTGGCTGCTGGTTAGGACTACGAATACGCATCACTGTAGTTCTATCTATAGTGGAATACTCAGTTGAAACAGAGGAGGACTGAACTGGCCTTTAGAACTGCTATGGGCTGTATATAACTGATTTAACTCAGTAACTGTTACACATGGGATTAGTTTGGAACTTTAAAATTAAGCATACTGAAAATTTCAAAATAAAAGCCTTGAATATTTTACATGACGTAATTGCTCTTTTTGGCCGTATATGACTTTTTCATCCAAAGCACTGTTACACATGGGATTAGTTCGGAACTTTCAAATGGAGCATAATAATAATTTCAAAATAAAAGCCTTGAATATTTTTACATCAACTACTTTTGTTTTGAGCATTATATAACTGATTTAACCCAATGACTATTACACATGGGATTAGTTTGGCCCTTTAAAATGAAGCATACTGAAAATTTCAAAATAAAAGCCTTGAATATTTTTACATCATGTAATTGCTCTTTTTGGCCGTATATGACTTTTTCATCCAAAGCACTGTTACACATGGGATTAGTTCGGAACTTTAAAATGGAGCATAATAATAATTTCAAATTAAAAGCCTTGAATATTGTTACATCAACTACTTGTGTTTTGAGCATTATATAACTGATTTTATCCAATGACTGTTATTCATGGGATTAGGTTGGCCCATTGAAATGAAGCATACTGAAAATTTCAAAATAAAAGCCTTGAATATTGTTACATCATGTAATTGCTCTTTTTTGGCTTTATTTGACTTTTTCATCCAAAGCACTGTTACACATGGTATTAGTTCAGAACTTTAAAATGAAGCGTAATGAAAATTTCAAAATAAAAGCCTTGAATATTTTTAAATCAGGTAATTGCTGTTTTTGGCTTTATGTGACTTTTTCATCCAAAGCACTGTTACACATGGTATTAGTTTGGCCCTTTGAAATGAAGCATACTGAAAATGTCAAAATAAAAGCCTTGAATATTTTTACATGACGTAATTGCTCTTTTTGGCTTTATTTGACTTTTTCATCCAAAGCACTGTTACACGTGGTATTAGTTCGGAACTTTAAAATGAAGCATACTGAAAATTTCAAAATAAAAGCCTTGAATATTTTTACATGACGTAATTGCTCTTTTTGGCTTTATTTGACTTTTTCATCCAAAGCACTGTTACACATGGAATTAGTTTGTCCCTTTGAAATGAAGCATACTGAAAATTTCAAAATAAAAGCCTTGAAGATTTTTACATGACGTAATTGCTCTTTTTGGCTTTATTTGACTTTTTCATCCAAAGCACTCTTACACGTGGTATTAGTTCAGAACTTTAAAATGAAGCATACTGAAAATTTCAAAATAAAAGCCTTGAATATTTTTACATCAGCTACTTGCGTTTTGAGCATTATATAACTATTTTAACCCAAGGACTATTACGCATGGGATTAGTTTGGCCCTTTGAAATGAAGTTTAACAAAACTTCCAAAATAAAAGCCTCGACAACATTTTAAATCGTACCGAACGGTGCGCGTCCGCCTCGCTCGACGTTCTTGCGGTTCTCCGCGTGCCGCTGATCGCGTCGCGGCGTCCTTTGGCGTCGACGCCGATTTCTGGCGTGACGACGCCGGGCCCATGCCCCCCGGGCGCGCCTCGGCAGGCCCCGGCTAAATTTCTTCCGAAATTTTCTAGTTGGGGCCTGCCATGCAAAGCAATGGCAGGAACCTATTACTATTGTCGGAGAGAAGCGTCTCTTTAAGTATTATTCTTTATTTTTCTTCCGTAACCGTTAATGCGGCTCATACCGCTGGGTGCACACCTACAAATGAGGTATCAAAACGTGCAGAAAATTCACGCCATTGGAGCTATTATTTTTGGTGGGATTTGGGCTTAACGTGGCGACATAATTCGCAAAAAACTGCGAAAAAAACCCCATTATAACTCAATGGGAAAAATCCTAGAAATACCCTATTTTGGAGGATTTGCTGTGTCGTCACAAATTCACCTAGAAATGCCATTCAAATTTCATTTTGTAGATACGTCTGTGATCTCTTCGAAAGTGAAGACGGCTCGTCGATACCAGTTACGGTTTGTCCACAATTTGCCTCTAAGCGACCCAAAGTTTCTCATTTTTCTTCACATTAGAGTGACAGCCCATCTCGGTTCATATCTGGGCACAACATTTCTTTCTCTCATCGCTGTAAATGCTCTGAGTGAGGTACAGATATGAATCTCGGGACTATCGCAGAAGACACATTGAACTGTCATACGCTCGAAACGCTTTTCGAATATGTATTACGGTTCCCGAACAAGAAGGATTTGTTTCCAATGCTTTTTTTCAGTAAAGTGTGTTTGCTCAAACACACTTGTGTGTTTGAGAGCTCACAGCTCAGAGCTCACACCTGCTGAGACCATTATTTGCCATAGCAACGGAACTCAAGAGGCTATTGGCTGCTGATTTGGACTACGAATACGCATCATTGTAGTTCTATCTATCCTCAGTTGAAACAGATCAGGACTGAACTGGCCTTTATAACTAATTGCTGCTATGGGCTGTATATAACTGATTTAACTCAGTAACTGTTACACATGGGATTAGTTTTGAACTTTAAAATGAAGCTTAACAAAAATTTCACAATAAAAGCCTTGAATATTTTTACATCAGAAAATTGCTCTTTTGAGCTGTATATAACTGATTTAACCCAGCAATTGTTACACATGGGATTAGTGTGGCAATTTAAAATTAAGCTTGATGAAAATTTCAAAATAAAAGCCTTGAATATTTTTACATCAGGTAATTGCTGTTTTTGGCTTTATTTGACTTTTTCATCCAAAGCACTGTTACACATGGTATTAGTTTGGCCCTTTGAAATGAAGCTTAACAAAAATTTCAAAATAAAAGCCTTGAATATTTTTACATCATGTAATTGCTCTTTTTGGCTTTATTTGACTTTTTCATCCAAAGCACTGTTACACATGGTATTAGTTTGGCCCTTTGAAATGAAGCATACTGAAAATTTCAAAATAAAAGCCTTGAATATTTTTACATCAACTACTTGCATTTTCAGCATTATATAACTGATTTAACCCAATGACTATTACACATGGGATTAAAATAGACTGTTTTGCATGAGCAGCAGATAGATCCTCTATTGCACATGTGTCAAACTCAAGGCCCGCGGGCCACATGTGGCCCGCTACGTCATTTTATGTGGCCCTCTCCCCCCTACCACCGTTTTACAGCCCCATTGATTGACTTAAAATAGGTTTTGAGCACGAATTGACTACAAACTACATATCCCATAATGCCTTCCGATTCTTACCAACCAACATTACGGCTTCTCGCCACTAGAGTGCAGCAGAGTCACCTCAAGCTGATTATTAATTTTCCCAGCGAATAAAACTGAAACATCGACAAGCTAAGAAGCTAAAGAGCGAAGTTCCGTGATGTTTCAATCGAGGACTTTTACTTTTACCGTCTACTGCCCCCTGATTTGATGCCACAGCTTCGACTCCATGCAGCTCGTATTTTGTCCACGTTTGGAAGCACCTATCTGTGCGAAGAGATGTTTTCAATAATGACTTTAAACAAGACCAAGCACAGATCGCGCATTACTGACGAAAACCTACACGCCGTTTTGCGGATTGCCACAGAATAGAACTAAAACCAGACATCGACAAACTGACCAGGGGAAAACGGTGCCTGACATCCGGCCAGAAAACATTGGTAAGCACAAACAAACTACATTTAAATAGAATGAATGTAAAACCAAAACTCAGTATACTGGAATATGCATATAGTTTATTGATTTTGCTTGTGTTTTGTTTATTTACAGAACACAACACAATGAGGATGTGTGTGAGTTATTGACAGGGTGAAGAGGGATCAGCGTTGTGTTCAAGGACAGGCAACGTCACCTCATTGTTTTGTTCTTATGTGAAATGCATGTTCGTTGCGTAATAAATAACGAAAAAGTTTTGTGAATGAAGTTGAGAGTTAATATCAAAACTTGTTTTTTATTATTTGTCTGCTTATCTTCAAAGCAGACAAAGAATAATTTTCCCAGCGAATAAAACTGAAACATCGACAAGCTAACGAGCTAAACAGCAAAGTTTAGCTGAGCAGTTTAAAAATACTGAGCATATTTTTAAACTGCTCAGTTTAAAAATCCTGTAATTTTTAAACTGAGCAGTAATTTTACATCCATGCAAACTCAAATGTAATATTTAAAACTTGAATACATAAAATCAGTTATTTAACAATATGAGGTGTTGTTTAAAAATAAAAAAGATAGCAATTTCTTTTTATTGCAGAGACATTAGATTCTTAAATTTATGGTATTCTTTAAATGTTGTAATTTTGGTTCATTGTAAACTTTACCTGTAAAACGTTTGTAGAAATCTTTAACATAAGGTCAATATATATTTTTAAACTGTAATATGTTGTGTGTGTGTGCGTTATTGAAAATTTATATTTGTGACAATCATTAGGTAAATGCTAATGAACTGCCTTCCTGCAGTTTATGAGCATTGAACTGTTACTAAACAGTTCAATGCAAGGTTCATTAGCGTTAGCATTTTAGCTTCAATAAGCTATTAGCTATTTATTTTACTTTTTAGCAATGTTTAGTATACTGAATGGAGTAAATCAATTACAGAAAATATCCTAGTGATTTCCCACATACTGATGAAAGCAATGACGCTAACATTAGCGTTTCTGCTGATTTTAGCTGATATACTTACTTTATAATACTGAACGGTGCACGTCCGCCTCGCTTAACGTTCTTGCGGTTCTCCGCGTGCCACTGCTTACGTCGCGGCGTTCTTTGGCGTCGACGCCGATTTGTGGCGCGACGACGCCGGGCCCGAACCCCACGGCCGCGCCTTGGCAGGCCCCGGCTAAATTTCTTCCGAAATTTTCTAGTATTATTATTATTATTATTATAGAACTTTATTTTTCTTCCGTAACCGTTAATGCGGCTCATACCGCTGGGTGCACACCTACAAATGAGGTATCAAAACGTGCAGAAAATTCACGCCATTGGAGCTATTACTTCTGGTGGGATTTGGCCTTAACGTGGAGACATAATTCGCAAAAAACTACGAAAAAAACCCCATTATAACTCAATGGGAAAAATCCTAGAAATACCCTATTTTTGAGGATTTGCTGTGTCGTCACAAATTCACCTAGAAATGCCATTCAAATTTCATTTTGTAGATACGTCTGTGATCTCTTCGAAAGTGAAGACGGCTCATCGATACCAGTTACGGTTTGTCCACAATTTGCCTCTAAGCGACCCAAACTTTCTCATTTTTGCTGAAATTACAGTGACAGCCCATCTCGGTTCATATCTGGGCACAACATTTCTTTCTCTCATCGCTGTAAATGCTCTGAGTGAGGTACAGATATGAATCTCGGGACTATCGCAGAAGACACATTGAACTGTCATACGCTCGAAACGCTTTTCGAATATGTATTACGGTTCCCGAACAAGAAGGATTTGTTTCCAATGCTTTTTTTCAGTAAAGTGTGTTTGCTCAAACACACTTGTGTGTTTGAGAGCTCACAGCTCAGAGCTCACACCTGCTGAGACCATTATTTGCCATAGCAACGGAACTCAAGAGGCTATTGGCTGCTGGTTAGGACTACGAATACGCATCACTGTAGTTCTATCTATCCTCAGTTGAAACAGATCAGGACTGAGAACTGGCCTTTAGAACTACTGCTGCTATGGGCTGTATATAACTGATTTAACTCAGTAACTGTTACACATGGGATTAGTTTGGAACTTTAAAATGGAGCATAATAATAATTTCAAAATAAAAGCCTTGAATAATTTTACATCAGGTAATTGCTGTTTTTGGCTTTATTTGACGTTTTCATCCAAAGCAATGTTACACATGGGATTACTTTGGAACTTTAAAATGGAGAATAATAATTTCAAAATAAAAGCCTTGAATATTTTCACATCAGGTAATTGCTTTTTTTGGCCGTATATGACTTTTTCATCCAAAGCAATGTTACACATGGGATTAGTTTGGAACTTTAAAATGGAGAATAATAATTTCAAAATAAAAGCCTTGAATATTTTTACATCAGGTAATTGCTGTTTTTGGCTTTATTTGACGTTTTCATCCAAATCACTGTTACACATGGGATTACTTTGGAACTTTAAAATGGAGAATAATAATAATTTCAAAATAAAAGCCTTGAATATTTTTACATCAGGTCATTGCTTTTTTGGCCGTATATGACTTTTTCATCCAAAGCAATGTTACACATGGGATTAGTTTGGAACTTTAAAATGGAGAATAATAATAATTTCAAAATAAAAGCCTTGAATATTTTTACATCAGGTAATTGCTGTTTTTGGCTTTATATGACTTTTTCATCCAAAGCACTGTTACACATGGGATTAGTTTGGAACTTTAAAATGGAGCATAATAATAATTTCAAAATAAAAGCCTTGAATATTTTTACATCAGGTAATTGCTCTTTTTGGCTTTATTTGACTTTTTCATCCAAAGCACTGTTACACGTGGTATTAGTTTGGCCCTCTGAAATGAAGCATACTGAAAATTTCAAAATAAAAGCCTTGAATAATTTTACATGACGTAATTGCTCTTTTTGGCTTTATTTGACTTTTTCATCCAAAGCACTGTTACACGTGGTATTAGTTTGGCCCTTTGAAATGAAGCTTAACAAAAATTTCAAAATAAAAGCCTTGAATATTTTTACATCAGCTACTTGTGTTTTGAGCATTATATAACTATTTTAACCCAAGGACTATTACGCATGGGATTAGTTTGGCCCTTTGAAATGAAGTTTAACAAAACTTCCAAAATAAAAGCCTGGACAACATTTTAAATCGTACCGAACGGTGCACGTCCGCCTCGCTTAACGTTCTTGCGGTTCTCCGCGTGCCACTGCTTACATCGCGGCGTTCTTTGGCGTCGACGCCGATTTGTGGCGCGACGACGCCGGGCCCGAACCCCACGGCCGCGCCTTGGCAGGCCCCGGCTAAATTTCTTCCGAAATTTTCTAGTTGGGGCCTGCCATGCAAAGCAATGGCAGGAACCTATTACTATTGTCGGAGAGAAGCGTCTCTTTAATATTCTTTATTCTTCCGTAACCGTTAATGCGGCTCGTACCGCTGGGTGCACACCTACAAATGAGGTATCAAAACGTGCAGAAAATTCACGCCATTGGAGCTATTACTTGTGGTGGGATTTGGGCTTAACGTGGCGACATAATTCGCAAAAAACTACGAAAAAAACCCCATTATAACTCAATGGGAAAAATCCTAGAAATACCCTATTTTTGAGGATTTGCTGTGTCGTCACAAATTCACCTAGAAATGCCATTCAAATTTCATTTTGTAGATACGTCTGTGATCTCTTCGAAAGTGAAGACGGCTCGTCGATACCAGTTATGGTTTGTCCACAATTTGCCTCTAAGCGACCCAAACTTTCTCATTTTTGCTGAAATTACAGTGACAGCCCATCTCGGTTCATATCTGGGCACAACATTTCTTTCTCTCATCGCTGTAAATGCTCTGAGTGAGGTACAGATATGAATCTCGGGACTATCGCAGAAGACACATTGAACTGTCATACGCTCGAAACGCTTTTCGAATATGTATTACGGTTCCCGAACAAGAAGGATTTGTTTCCAATGCTTTTTTTCAGTAAAGTGTGTTTGCTCAAACACACTTGTGTGTTTGAGAGCTCACAGCTCAGAGCTCACACCTGCTGAGACCATTATTTGCCATAGCAACGGAACTCAAGAGGCTATTGGCTGCTGATTTGGACTACGAATACGCATCGCTGTAGTTCTATCTATCCTCAGTTGAAACAGATCAGGACTGAGAACTGGCCTTTAGAACTACTGCTGCTATGGGCTGTATATAACTGATTTAACTCAGTAACTGTTACACATGGAATTAGTTTGGAACTTTAAAATGGAGCATAATAATAATTTCAAAATAAAAGCCTTGAATATTTTTACATCAGGTAATTGCTGTTTTTGGCTTTATTTGACGTTTTCATCCAAAGCACTGTTACACATGGGATTACTTTGGAACTTTAAAATGGAGAATAATAATAATTTCAAAATAAAAGCCTTGAATATTTTTACATCAGGTAATTGCTGTTTTTGGCTTTATATGACTTTTTCATCCAAAGCACTGTTACACATGGGATTAGTTTGGAACTTTAAAATGGAGCATAATAATAATTTCAAAATAAAAGCCTTGAATATTTTTACATCAGGTAATTGCTCTTTTTGGCTTTATTTGACTTTTTCATCCAAAGCACTGTTACACGTGGTATTAGTTTGGCCCTTTGAAATGAAGCATACTGAAAATTTCAAAATAAAAGCCTTGAATAATTTTACATGACGTAATTGCTCTTTTTGGCTTTATTTGACTTTTTCATCCAAAGCACTGTTACACGTGGTATTAGTTTGGCCCTTTGAAATGAAGCATACTGAAAATTTCAAAATAAAAGCCTTGAATATTTTTACATCAGCTACTTGTGTTTTGAGCATTATATAACTATTTTAACCCAAGGACTATTACGCATGGGATTAGTTTGGCCCTTTGAAATGAAGTTTAACAAAACTTCCAAAATAAAAGCCTCGACAACATTTTAAATCGTACCGAACGGTGCACGTCCGCCTCGCTTAACGTTCTTGCGGTTCTCCGCGTGCCACTGGTTACGTCGCGGCGTTCTTTGGCGTCGACGCCGATTTGTGGCGTGACGACGCCGGGCCCGAACCCCACGGGCGCGCCTCGGCAGGCCCCGTCTAAATTTCTTCCGAAATTTTCTAGTTGGGGCCTGCCATGCAAAGCAATGGCAGGAACCTATTACTATTGTCGGAGAGAAGCGTCTCTTTAAGTATGATATTCTTTATTTTTCTTCCGTAACCGTTAATGCGGCTCGTACCGCTGGGTGCACACCTACAAATGAGGTATCAAAACGTGCAGAAAATTCACGCCATTGGAGCTATTACTTCTGGTGGGATTTGGGGTTAACGTGGCGACATAATTCGCAAAAAACTACGAAAAAAACCCCATTATAAGTCAATGGGAATAATCCTAGAAATACCCTATTTTTGAGGATTTGCTGTGTCATCACAAATTCACCTAGAAATGCCATTCAAATTTCATTTTGTAGATACGTCTGTGATCTCTTCGAAAGTGAAGACGGCTCGTCGATACCAGTTACGGTTTGTCCACAATGTGCCTCTAAGCGACCCAAAGTTTCTCATTTTTGCTCAAATTAGAGTGACAGCCGCTCTCGGATCAGATCTGGGCACAACATTTCTTTCTCTCATCACTGTAAATGCTCTGAGTGAGGTACAGATATGAATCTCGGGACTATCGCAGAAGACACATTGCCCTCTCATACGCTCGAAACGCTTTTCGAATATGTATTACGGTTCCCGAACAAGAAGGATTTGTTTCCAATGTTTTTTTTCAGTAAAACGTGTTTGCTCAAACACACAATTGTGTGTTTGAGCATGTATGACTCACAGCTCACACCTGCTGAGACCATTATTTACCATAGCAACGGAACTCAAGAGGCTATTGGCTGCTGATTTGGACTACAAATACGCATCGCTGTAGTTCTATCTAACCTCAGTTGAAACAGATCAGGACTGAGAACTGGCCTTTAGAACTACTTGCTGCTATGGGCTGTATATAACTGATTTAACTCAGTAACTGTTACACATGGGATTAGTTTGGAACTTTAAAATTAAGCATACTGAAAATTTCAAAATAAAAGCCCTGAATATTTTTACATGACATAATTGCTCTTTTTGGCTTTATTTGACTTTTCCATCCAAAGCACTGTTACACATGGGATTAGTTTGGAACTTTAAAATGGAGCATAATAATAATTTCAAAATAAAAGCCTTGAATATTTTTACATCATGTAATTGCTCTTTTTGGCTTTATTTGACTTTTTCATCCAAAGCACTGTTACACATGGTATTAGTTTGGCCCTTTGAAATGAAGCATACTGAAAATTTCAAAATAAAAGCCTTGAATATTTTTACATCATGTAATTGCTCTTTTTGGCTTTATTTGACTTTTTCATCCAAAGCACTGTTACACATGGTATTAGTTTGGAACTTTAAAATGGAGCATAATAATAATTTCAAAATAAAAGCCTTGAATATTTTTACATCAGGTAATTGCTGTTTTTGGCTTTATGTGACTTTTTCATCCAAAGCACTGTTACACGTGGTATTAGTTTGGCCCTCTGAAATGAAGCATACTGAAAATTTCAAAATAAAAGCCTTGAATATTTTTACATCATGTAATTGCTTTTTTTGGCCGTATATGAGTTTTTCATCCAAAGCAATGTTACACATGGGATTAGTTCGGAACTTTAAAATGGAGCATAATAATAATTTCAAAATAAAAGCCTTGAATATTTTTACATCAGGTAATTGCTGTTTTTGGCTTTATGTGACTTTTTCATCCAAAGCACTGTTACACATGGGATTAGTTTGGAACTTTAAAAATTAAGCATACTGAAAATTTCAAAATAAAAGCCTTGAATATTTTTACATCAGGTAATTGCTGTTTTTGGCTTTATATGACTTTTTCATCCAAAGCACTGTTACACGTGGGATTCGTTCGGAACTTTAAAATGGAGCATGATAATGATTTCAAAATAAAAGCCTTGAATATTTTTACATCAGGTAATTGTTGTTTTTGGCTTTATATAACTGATTTTATCCAATGACTATTACGCATGGGATTAGTTTGGGCCTTTGAAATGAAGTTTAACAAAACTTCCAAAATAAAAGCCTTGACAACATTTTAAATCGTACCGAATGGTGCACGTCCGCCTCGCTTAACGTTCTTGCGGTTCTCCGCATGCCACTGATTACGTCGCGGCGTCCTTTAGCGTCGACGCCGATTTGTGGCGTGACGACGCCGGGCCCGAACCCCACGGGCGCGCCTTGGCAGGCCCCGGCTAAATTTCTTCCGAAATTTTGTTTTTCTAGTTATTCTTTATTTTTCATCCGTAACCGTTAATGCGGCTCATACCGCTGCGTGCACACCTACAAAAGAGGTATCAAAACGTGCAGAAAATTCACGCCATTCCAGCTATTACTTTTGGTGGGATTCGGGATTAACATGGCGACATAATTCGCAAAAAACTACGAAAAAAACCCCATTATAATTCAATGGTACAAATCCTACACCCTAATACCCTACTGGCTAAAACGGAGAATTGTCTCCCCCAGCTGGCTCAAAAAGAGAATTGTCTAACCCAGCATCTCTAAAATAGAGATTAGGTTTATGTGGATACCAGCTCATAAAGATATAGCAGGAAATGAAATGGAAGATCATTTACCTAAGGTGTCCTTAAAACAAAGTAGAATTATGGAAATAAAGTATTGTAAGTCTGGAAAATTTATTTTTCATCCGTAACCGTTAATGCGGCTCATACCGCTGCGTGCACACCTACAAAAGAGGTATCAAAACGTGCAGAAAATTCACGCCATTCCAGCTATTACTTTTGGTGGGATTCGGGATTAACATGGCGACATAATTCGCAAAAAACTACGAAAAAACCCCCATTATAATTCAATGGTACAAATCCTACACCCTAATACCCTACTGGCTAAAACGGAGAATTGTCTCCCCCAGCTGGCTCAAAAAGAGAATTGTCTAACCCAGCATCTCTAAAATAGAGATTAGGTTTATGTGGATACCAGCTCATAAAGATATAGCAGGAAATGAAATGGAAGATCATTTACCTAAGGTGTCCTTAAAACAAAGTAGAATTATGGAAATAAAGTATTGTAAGTCTGGAAAAAATATAATGAATTATTAAGAGCAACATCAAAGGAAACATGATATAGAGACATTTAAACTTAATAAGATATTAATTAAACACAAAATAAATAAAGCGGTTATTACATTTTGGAAGGTAACAGGATTATATGTAAGACTTTAGATTGGGGAGCGGTTAACTGAGTAACTGTTACACATGGAATTAGTTTGGAACTTTAAAATGAAGCATAATAATAATAGGCTTCTAAAGAATAAGTTACAGTTAAAAATTCCAGATATTTTGGGATATTCCTCTTCCTCTGAATATTTATGTTATTTCATAAAATTTCTTAAGAAAACTAAACTGATAGAAAGGATTTAGTGTTTTTTTTTTTTTTTTAAGTTGCGCCCTGATCCACACTCCATACCAGTAGGTGGCGGTAATGCACGCCCTGATCCACACTCCATACCAGTAGGTGGTGGTAATGCACACCATTAAGTTGCTTGCCAACCGCCATTAAAAACAAAAAGAAGAAGAAGAGCTTTCTCCTTCCGACTCTCCTTGGTTAAGGTAAGAAGTGTTTGTGTTCTGTCCATAAAATATACTATTTAATTTCATTACTATATTATTAGAACTGCTTACAGTTGTTAAATGTAATGTGTTCTTTAAGAAATGTGATCGATTTTAAAAGTTTGACTGCTGTGGGATATTTTGTTGTGGCTCTGATAGCGTAGCTGCTAGCTTGATGGAACCGCAATTTGTTCACATGTTAGCACTTTGCTAACTGGCTTTCGTGAAACCTGTTAGGCTATAAAATCGCTGTTAACATCAATCTGATCAGCTGAAATAAGGCAATTTTGTTTTACCTCAACCTAGAGCTATTGTGACTTGCAGAAATTGTCACAAATAACCGGAACTAGCATATTAAGCTACTTCACTGACTCAGTTGCTTCGGATACAGATACTCTCAGCTGCCGTCTTGTGCCGACAGTGAAAAACAGCAGAACTACATAATATTAGCTTGGTATGATGTAAATTATAATTTTTGTTTGAATTACATAAAATAACTTCATGATCTGAGTTTTTTTCATTATGTTTGGCCTATCAATAATTTCAAATAATAAAACATAAAATATCTGGGTTTATTTTGTTCATCCGAACCAGAACCTCCAGGTTCTCCGTTGTAGAGTTTTACTGAAAATCAGCGGAGAAATATCTGTAGCGCAGCAGCTGCGGTACAGTCTGCCCACTAGAGTAGAACTGAACCGAACCAAACATGAACGTATTTCATCGCCTAACGAAAGACAAGGAAGCAAAGAGATTTCGGCTAAAGAAATCTGAACTTGATTACGTTGCGGATGCCAATTTGTAGCGTGACGACGCCGGGCACAAACCAGACGGGCGCGCCTTGGCAGGCCCCGGCTAAATTTCTTCAGAAATTTTGTTTTTCTAGTTTCAATTATGTGCCTCTAATCCTTTCCTAACAGTCTGTTTTCCTTTCAAGCAAGGATAATCTTCAGCTTCTAACAAATTCGACTCAAAACAAAACCAGAATAACTCTCCTTTTCTTTCTCCCTTTTTTTTAATGCTGATCACAGACAAACCGCCCAGAGAGGTTTTACTTTACACCACAGAAACAGACAATGGATCCAAACAACCAGAGGGCAGTTTAAATTGTTTATCTTGTTGAGTACTTTAGAAACAGTTTCTCCTCTAAAATGTGCCTTGCACCCAGAATGATTAAGCGGGGGGAGGTGGGAAGGAGGGATTTTTGGGTAAGCTTTTAATCAGACACAAGAGCGTGGCAATGTTTGTCATAGTGGAGGGAACAAAAGCTGTAACATTCTGCCACAAAACATTAGCAATTTATAGTACTGATGTGAAATGCTTATTGTGTCTATCGAATTATTTAGAATATTTCTGATTATGTGAAAAGGTGACTGCTTGCAGCAACATTTTTCATTACAGACAAACTGTAATGAAACTAGAAGCTAATTTAATGCGTCTGAAAAGCACAATGAGTTGAATTCTTTAGCATTTTATCACATCAAAACTGCAAACTTTAACGTATTTTATTTCACACACCAACACACAGTCATGCATAATTGCTAAGTGAAGAAAAAAAACCCATAACTTTCCAAGTTTTCTACATTAATTATCTAAAATGTGTGGCGTGTATGTTTATTTAGTTCCCCTGCTGCTACATCTGGAAGGATTTTAGCCGTTTGAGGCTAAAATTTTAAGCTATATTCTGATTTTAGTTTTTAATTAAATTTTTGTTAAAACTGATGTCAAATGCATATGTGTTTGCATAAATTAAAAACACACTAGATATTTATTTTCCACATGACTGTACAATGACGTTTTTGCTTTCAATAAGTCTATAAGTGGAAAAAAGGAAAAACTTGACGTTATATATATATATATAAATATATATAACGTCACTAATCTACGTGCATATATACAGTTTATATATATATATATATATATATATATATATATATATATATATATATAAGGAGGAACAGTTTTATTTCAACTACAACACACTGTTTATGGGAAGCTTGAAACAGCCAGAGGCGTAATTGCTAATAAAGAAACTGAAAATGAATCAGTACTTTAGTTCACTGATTCATTTTCAAATGATTTAATTTTTTTAAAAGCATAGCAACCAATTCTGATTGTATTTGTTAAATTTAAAGTCTTCTTTAAATTTAGCTGAAGTCTTAATTCAATTATAGTGACGACGAGTGAAAATGAATCAAAACCGTATTTTGAATGCCGATATGTTAGACTATTAGCTTTTCCCTGCTAATTTGACCTGACCACGATAAAACAGACTGTAAGTCATCAACTGGAGCAGAAACCAGGTGTCATACACCAGTGGGAACATTCAGTGAAGGGGCTGACTTTCTGTGTCCCTTCACAGGCTGGTGGAGGTTAAAAGGGTGTCCCTATGTGAGCTGAAGGTGAAGAAGGAGCAGCGGCGGTTCTTCAGTATCATCTGCTTCCTAATGAGGAACCACTGCTAAAAGTACGAGCAAGCTTCAGGGTTGCAACTGGGAGCTGGAAAACATTTGCACACGCACACACACATGAGCCTCAGAGTGATTAGACCCGCCCTGGATGTGAAGAGCAATTAAGTGCAATCACAACCCTGTCCCTCTCCTCCCACAGACCCTTTCCTTAGTCTCTCATCCCTCACTCCTTCATCTGCATGTCAGCCCTTTCGCAACTTTATGCCTTTATTGTTTTCCGTCAATGCATCCCTTGGTGCTTCATGTTGGCTTTTCTTATGGGACATGGAGACAGTGTATAATGTGTATGTTAAAGTGTATAAATTTACCAAATAATGCAAAGTTGGCACCTTCAATGAACTTTTAATGAAGTTTTTAAAGCAACGTTGCATTAAAAGTGTCATTATTTACCGAATGACACTTCATGACAACAGTCATAGACATTCATAAAGACTCCTTCATGCTCATGACAGGTGTTATGTCATGTTTATTACCGTGTCATATCAGTCTTATGAACACCCCTTCAAATAAAGTGTTACCGTATTTTTTTTAACAAGTTACCATAGTTACTTGATTATGCTATAAAATGGCACTACGTGCCTGGAAAACATAGTACTGTCCCTTTAACCGTCATGAACAAAAAGGTTTTATTTATATAGCTGATATTAATTTAGCTTTCATGTTCCACAACTAATACTTACTGATATTATATAGACAGCTCACATTGCAACTCTATACATGAATATGTACTGCTAAACTTTTTTTTTTTTTTATAAACATTTGGTACCCATACAAAATACTCTGTGAAGCAGAAAAGTGACACTACAAATGTCCCTGAACACACCATCTCCACTGTCAAACATGGTGGTGGCTGTGTCATGGTGTGGTGATGGATGGAGCAGCTTACAGGGCATGATGGAGGCTGGGGTAGAGGTTCGCCGTCTAGACAACAACTCTAAACATACAGCCTGAATCACAAAGGAGTAGATCAAAGCATATGAGTTATGTAAATAAATATTTATCAAAGATGGGCTGTGCTGTTTAACCTCTGTACTAAATATAACCGCTTCCTCCATCTCATCCCTCACTCCTCTCAGTCTGTCCTCATTTACCATCTCACATAAATCACTATTTTTTTTCCTCTCACCACCTTCATTTTTCTAACAATTCCATCATCCACATTCTTTGGGCCATCTCTCATATTCAATATCTGCTTTTTATTATGAGCTTGTAAAACTACCTCCGTGAAGGAAAATGAAAAGAACATTGCTGACAGTGACTTTTGACTTTTAGAGAGAGTTAGCAACGGAAAAGGAGAGAGACGGAGCGGGGGATTCAGGATGCTTTTGTGTGTCTTCCTGGGTGTCAGACAATGGCAAATTGTGTGAGCCAAGGTCTTCGAGACAAAAAATTACAAAATAATCGGAGAAAAAGATGAGGTTGGAAAAAAAAATATCAGAAAAGACAGAATGCAGGAAATAAATATGTGCCAACATGAGTAAGAAACCACACAATGAGGTGATAGAATTACTTTGCGCATTCATATAGTCCCATGTTTACATAGAAATTATTCTAAAACGCATTCATCCACCATCTACAGCCACCTAACACAACATGTTTATGTCTCATTTTGTTTTTTAAAAAAGCTAAACGGTATTCATTACACTAGATGTTACAGGGACGGAGTCACAGAGTTGTTCTGTCTTGATTTGGTTTTTGGAAACATATCTGTAGATCAGGGGCGTGAAACTCCAGTCCTCAAGGGCCGCAGTCCTGCAGTTTTTAGATGTGCCATAGATACAGAACACTGGAATGAAATGGCTTAATTACCTCTTCCTTGTGTAGATCAGTTCTCCAGAGCCTTAATGACCTAATTATTCTATTCAGGTGTGGCGAAGCAAAGAGACACATCTAAAAGTTGCAGGACACCGGCCCTTGAGGACTGGAGTTTGACACCTGTGCTGTAGATATTGAACCCAGCAAAGCAAACCAAAAGAAAAAAAAGTGGTTTTGGAGGATTTTTCTTTCCAAGATACTTTTACAAGAACTTGAACAATTTTTGTGAGATCAAGAGCTACTTTTGTGACATCTCGAGGTAATTTTGTTTGAGATCTTGAGTTAATTCTGAGATCTATTGAAAGACCCTGAGGTATTTCTGCAAATATGTAGCAAAAACAGTTATAAGATTCATCCTTTAGAGTTACTGCGTAACACTTTAAGACGGTTTTGTTACTTTTGAGCAATTGCGAAAACTATTGGCAGATCCCAGAGGTTTTGAGACCTCAAAACACTTTTTCCAAGATCCCAAAGTTGATTTGCACAATCCGAAACTACTTGTAAACTGTACAAGTAGTGTAACTGTAAATTTGAGTTAATTTTGCACGTCACTTTTCACTTCTGTGAAATCCATAGTAACTTTTGAGAAATCCTATGAAATATTCTGCAATATTCTGAGTTGCATTTGTGAGACCTAGAGAAAGTTTCAAGATCTTGAGCTACTTTGCAAGATCCTGCAAAACTTGTGTGAGACTGGGAGTCATTTTAACGGTATGACACTGATAACGTTCTAACTATTGAAATACAACTAAATGTGCTACTAATCTACATTATCTAAGTTCCTTGTTGAGTGTTGATTACTAGTTTTTGTCTCTGTGATGATTTTGTCTTTTTCAGATAGGTTTGGCCATTAGCATAATGAGCTGGATTAGCTAACAGTTTTACGACCACGACGTCTCAGTTTAGTAAATATGCCCCATATAGTGTTATAAGAGCAACACTAATGAACTCATGTTTTTTTCTGTTTCCTGATTATTGGAAATTGAGCATCACTGGGGTTTTGGTGCTGATAATACAACATAATCTGGTCTCTTCAAAACTGGATGGAACATTTCCCTTCTCAGTCTTTCTCTCACAGACAAACTGAAATTAGCTGCGTTGGAAGAACCTTGAGGAAAGGCTGGTTCTACACAGAGAGCAATTTTCCCTCCAGACAGACAAAAGTCACGGCCAGATCGAGGAGATGTGGTTTTTCAATGTTAATCTCTGCAGATAGAAACATGCTGTCTCTTTAGAAAACTCAATTCACTGACGAAGAAAGGAAAGCTTTCTTTGAGTCTGCCGGTTCAGATTTTCATTCCGGAGAGAAGGAGATATCACTGGTTTAAATGTTTGCAGGAGGTAGTTAAGGTAGAAAGATTTAGCTTGAATGCATATGGAAGGTAATATCAATCATCTAAATTAAACATGTCCCCTTTTATGCATATTTGCTGCCTCTCTCCATAAACCCCTGAGACAGAGGAATACCACATTCAGACTTCCTATCGCTCTCTTTCGCAGAAGGACGGTAATGAGTCTGGGCCGACTCAGTCACCAATACACAGTGCTGTAGCTCAGCTGAAGGCTTGCAGATTGACAAAATTCCTTTTTATTACAGATGGTTTAAGAAGGAAGTTGTCCTGTTAAAAACTACAGTAAGAAGTAAGTAAGAAACACAAAGCTCTCTTTTTTATACCTCAGCACAGAGAGTTACAGGAGGATTTGGGTTATCAGATTTTGTGTCTAGTGAACCATTTTTAATGTAAAGATACATTTGTAACATTCCAGAAAAACTATAATAGCAGCACCAATAACTGCTTTATGAATTACTCCACAAATAATTTTTTTCCAGACTCCTAGAAGTGCTCTGTCATTATGCCAATCCCTAAATCCGGTAATCCCAGCAGTAATAAGTAATTATACGCCTATTAGCTCACTTTCTACAGTTTCTAAGGTAATAAAAAATTATCCTACTCTTGAATAGTCCATAAACCAGGACAGTTCCTGGTATTTTAATCCAATTTGGCTTTAGGAAACATTACTGCTGTTTGCTGTTTTTTTTATTGATCTAGGAAAAGCTTTTGACACAGTAAAATTTTTGGATACTATCCGCTAAATAAAGCCAAATTGTTCAAACCCAAAGGTTTATACGAGTCGTTAACCAACACAAACAATTTGATTGCAAGTTTTGTTGATTTGTCTCATACCGAAAAAGCACACACCTGTGGACATTTTCCCTATTTCTGAGGAATTTTGCTCAAGTGTAATTCATGTTTCAAAGTTTGACCTCAACTTTTGATCCACACTTTGACAAGCTTTAAACTCTCATCACTGCCGAATCGGTGAGGATTCAGAAGCTAAGCCCAGTGTCAACTATTTGCAGTTTGATTTAATGAATTAATGATTCCTTCTTCGCACTCAGCAGGTTCCCAACACCTGAACAGCCCAGAGTGATGTCCTCAAAGGCTGCCATGCTGACTACGTGAGACTAGGAGTGAGCATGAAGGTTTCTTGCATCAATGATCTGTGGAGTCATTTTTGCTGACTTGTTCCCAGCGTGACTCTTGCTCTCTCCTGACTAATCGTTGAAGACCTTGCAGGGAGCTGTCAGCCAGCCTCCATTAGAGGGGGGGGGTGATGCAAACTGACTTGAGGAGAATCCCTAGCATTATCCAAAACCTTTCTTCCTTTTTGTATGCACAGGCTTGTGTGTGTCTAATGATTAGGGAAGGAGATCCCCTGGGATCTTCAACTGTCAGACTCATTACCAGTCCCTCCCAAACAGCCTCCTGCTCTTCCTTTTCTGGTCTATAATGACCCAGAAACTCCATGTGGGTCAGATCATACAGTGAACCCTCCGTTCCAGCCTTCATATCCACCGCTACCCAAAACCCACTCATTTATTTTACCACCAGCCTTCTTTTCCCCGAAGAAATCAACAGCTGTTTTTTTTCCTCCTCCACCTCCTTTATCATTTAGACCTTGTTTTTCTCCTCTGTCCCCTCTCTTGTTCTCTGTCTGGACCAATCCAACCTGTCTTTCTTTCATTTAGAGCCAGACTCAACTCTCCTAAGAACAGAATCTGTTCCCACGCACTCATCTCTATTGCCAGCAACTCGCATGCCTCTGAGGAAGCTTTCCCCAGCTAGTAGGAGCCTCTGCTGCCATCTCCTGGCTATAATGTTTATTACTTATTAGTATTCATTCTGAATTTAAATATTCCAGATCTTCACATTTCTGATTGGGTGTAATTTTGCTTTCCTGAAATTATGCTTCAAATTCCAATCTGAGTATTTTATTAATAAATAAAGCCAACTTTATTAAAAAAAATTTCAGCTTGTAATCAGAAAATGAACTGTTAGAAATTAACCAATAAAATTGTTTAAACAACTGGCAAACATTTTATGTAGGGTCATCATAATCAACTTTTTTTTATCAAAAAATATGCAAGTTTTCTTTCTTTCTGACACTTGTCACAATTTGTTATATTCCAACAATTTTAAGGTGATTTCTTTGAAAATAATTTATTGAATTACTCTAATAATTTAGTTCGCTTCCCACTGCTCTCATTGTGCAGACAAGAGGCAATTTTAGCGAAATGAAGGCTGTTTAACCAATCAAAAGATGATTTTTTTGGACATCATGAGACCTATGTCATATTATACAACCAATGTGTTAAAGGGAGTATCTTCAAACAGACCACACACACACATGTTTAAATCATCATTTGATTCAGGTGTGTTCATGACATAAATGTTACAATAACACCCTTTAAGATCATAATCTTTTTCTTTTTTCCAGAAAAATTATTCTCTGAGAAAGTTTGATTTAGCTTATTTTGGCCAAATTAAAGATTAATTTTGATTAAAACATGAAATCTAGCAGGTAGGTTGAAGTGGGCAGAAGAACAAAGATGAAAATTTATAGCTTAGCTCTAACTACACAATATTTCTTGATTTATTTTTCATTAATCAAAGCGCAGTTTGAAACAGCTGCATTATCAATTCATAAACAGGATAACATGCATACCAATGATGTCCCTGAACATCTTTATCCAAGTATCATCTTCCTTAATGCAAATTTAAATGTTGAAGTGGTTTGTCCCCCACTTAACCCCCCCCAAAATCCAAGCCATCCCTGTTTTTTGTTTTTTTTTACTCAAAATACCAGCCAAAGTGCAAACATTAAAAACCTTACTTGATGGTCCAAAGAAACAGTAAACGATCCTGTTCTTACTCATTTTAATCCAGCTAACTTAGCAGAATTCTAATACTACCTAAAAAGGCCGACCATTAATTATTTCCTTGGCAGAAAAACTGTTTTACCTGTAAGCCCAGATTCATTTTAGATGCAAAGCTCGGTGTGTTCTGTTCCCAATTAATCCCAGCACTGCCTTTTGGTTACAGTTTCACTCCTGTAAGCCCGGTTCCTGCATCATGCAGCCTGCCAACCTCAAAATTGGATTTCCCAAAGGGTGTTCCTCAGTCAGGCTTGAAAAATTACTTATAGCTTTGTTTCATTTGAAGCTTTACCCTCCGTTCTGTTCACACCACAGGAAGGTTCACTGTACATCTGTTACTCTGTCGGCTTATAGCTCAACATGATGAATGGCTGTTTACTTTTTCAGTTGGCTAAATATCCTATTACTTGGCCTTCAATTTAATCATTTTATTTATTCATGTTTCACATATTTCTCCTTGTCTTCTCTATCCAAACACAAGCCGTTAGTCGAACTTAAAAAGCTGTGAAGCTATGAGGGGCTGGTTTCTTCTGAAGCCACTAAAGGTTGCTTCAAACTGACACATTTTACAGGGGGGAAAAAATACAATCTCTTTTAAAACCATGCTAACCTGTGAAAAACTAAGTCCATGTTACTGCTTCACTAGCTGCTCTTCCAGAACAAATGTGGACAAAAATTTGTTGCTACTCTGCTAATGTAAAAAATAAGAAAAAAAAATAATAATTGCGGTGTTTATATTAAATAAGAAATGCTGTTAAAATCACGTTATTAAAAAACATCATAATCCTATAACTTCCTGTCATCATCGTTGCTTTTTCTGCCAGTAGTAACGTCCGGTTGTGGATCAGATGACTCGGGTGATGCAAAAAAATTGTTGAAGTTTTGCTAAATATGCTAATTTCAATATGGCCACTTATCGCAAAAAACTTATTGAAAAACATGAGTTTTCTCAAAATTGGAGCGTTTCTGCTGATCACGTTTATTTCAGAATTCAATGTTTCTACGTCCAAATTTGTCTTAAAACACCAGGATAAAAAAAATAACTTCCAATAGAAGAATTTAAAAATAAAACTATTAAAAATAACTATTAGTTACGGTACGGTTACCGGTTCAGTGATGTCACAGAAAGAAAGCGGTGACCTATGAGGATCCACACAAAGAAGCAATTCTGTCAGTGAAATTTTTTACTTTTGGTCAACAGAACGCTGGATAAGTCCCTCGAGACAATTTGATGCAATACAAATAATGAAATAGTGAAATACAATCGTGTTACAACAGTCCAGTCAAAGACTTGAACATTGCCCCATCATTTACCATCCAAATAAAATAATTTTGTTTAACTGTTCAATTTGTTTTCTTTGTAACACCTGCTCAATATGAACCTAAACAATTATCCATTGTGGTTCTTATGATATATTTAAAAGGCGTCCAACCAGATTTTACTTTATCACCTTTAGCTCCGAACAATTGAGACTACATTGTTAGATTATAGAAGAGCTCCGGGTCAATACTTCTTCCGTCTTTCTGAACATACTTTGTCGTTTTTTTGGCCACCTGCATCTCTTTGTTCACTTTGAATCTAGTCCTGGGGGAAAGAAACAAAAAAAACTTTCTTAAACCTTAGCATGGAGTTTAGTTTGAAGAAAACAGACAAATCAATGACAAAAGAAGAAGAGGCAGGCCTTGAAAGCCATATTTGCCAAATAATAGCTACAGCTATTATCAGCTCCATGCATAGTTGCTTTGATTATATATAAATGTGGTTTCTTAATGTGAGTTGCTATGCTGGATGATTTAAATCAGAGGGTGCAGGGCAGTTCCTCACAATTACACCAACTAATACATACCTACTTTGTGCATGCATGCACACACACACAAGTTTATATTTCTATCCATATTAAAACTTAGTATTGACGTTTTTCATTTTATTAGCTGTGTGGAAGGTTTTACACATCTTCAAGATCAAAGTGAGAGTATATATCAAAGAAATGCCCAACATTCCCAGCTTGAAACCTCTTGATACGCTGATAGAGGACAGTATTCCAGACAGTATGTTAAGTATCTCCAGTGAGGCCTACGGCACAAAGATAGAAGGCCAGATTTAGCTCCCGACAGAAAGTCCAGCCACACAGCGTCAACAACATGGGTGGTAAGATGTGTCACACTGAGATAAAGGAGCAGGACAAGAAAAAACACAGGAGGGGACAAAAAATAAAGAGAATAAACAAGAATCGTCTTTGTATCGACGGGGATACAAAGACATAAACTTAGGGGAGAATAGAAAACTGTGAGAAAATCACAAGATAGAAAGATAAAGACAGAGTGCTAGCTTCCAAACTGGGCGATCTGACACCACTCTGCCTGGCCAGCTGGATGCTATTTCCAGCTGGAGATGACCCACCAGCTGCAGCAGAGGGTATAGTGGGCAAGACAGAGTGTGTACAAGTCACGGGGACATGGGAAGGGGCTTATTTAGTCAATCAGGCTTTATTTAAGCAGACAGAAGCTAAAGACGTTGTTTATGCAGACAGGGAGACGGGATTCATTTACCCAACACAATTCCTGACCTCACCAACGTCGTGCGAGTTCTCCAACAGTTGGCAATATTGGAGAATAAGGCTACCCCCATAAACCTACCAATGGGTTTTGCCATCAAGCACTTACAAAAACTGGCAATGACTGTTTCACATCACTATGGAGGAATTTCTCTCCAATCTTCTTTGCACGACTGCTTTAACTCCGTCACATTTGATGGGTTTTGAGCACAAACGGCCTGCTCAGGTTCACGCCACTTCACCAATTTCAATCCAGAGTTTGACTAGTTCGCTCCACAACTTTTGTTTTTTTGGAGTCATTTGTTGGTGAACCTGCAGGTGTGCTCTGGGCCATTGAAATGCTGCACAACCCAAGTTGTCATGCACTTATAGTCAAACGTTCTACTACAAGGACTTATACTAGAAGAAGAATGACCAGCTCCACCAATAACAGCGAGACATCGAGCAAACCAGTCCCAAACCGACACACTATCACCAAATGTTATACAAGGTGGAAAGTGACACCCACCTTCCAAAAAGTCCCTCTTTTGTCTCATTTGTCATAGAGATCTTCTTATAGTAAATGTAAAACAGCCTTTTTGTTGTTTTTGTTCTGCAGTGATTTTGGCCTTGAAACTTCCCCATGAAGGTCATTTTCGCCCAGGCTCTCTTTCTTATAGTTGAATCATTAATTCTGACCTGAAAAGGCAAGGTGAGGCCTGCAAAGCCTCACCTGTTGTTCTGGGTTCTTTGGTGACCTCTTGATGAACTCTTAAGAGTAATTTGGTTGACCTTCCACTCCACTGAGGTTTCCCACAGTTCCATCTTTTTCTAGGTTTCTGGATGATGTATCTCCCAGTTGTTCATTGGAGTATGAAAGCTTTCAAATCCTTTTGTAACTTTCTCTGAATGTGTAGATACTAGCAATTTTGTTTTTCTCTGCTGTTTTAAAATTTTGAGAATGTTAAATTGTCATATAGGTTGTATTTAAGTTCATTCTTGATTTGACAGGTGAAGTCAAATGACTATTTCTGGGGCATGTGGTGACTAGACCTGGGAAGTTATTTCCCCCTTAATAAATGACATCATCATTTGAAAACTGCTTTTTGTATTTACTCAGTTTATCTTTGTCTGATGATCGGAAACATTAAAGACAAGAAACAAAAAAATGGAGGAAATCTGCAAAGGGTTGAATACTTTTTCACAGCATTCTACATGGTTAATGATTTTATTGTTCAGTGTCGGACGGTCAGTCAAACTATTTTAGTTGGACACCTGTCTGCTCACTTCAGTGTTTTGGTTCTCCAACAAGTCCTCTCATATCAAGAGGAGTCACTAAACATGTTGTCCAGACAATAAAATTATTCTGTCTCATATGATAGTTAAAAAAATATAACCTCAAAAGGAAACTGTGGGTACAGTGTGGTCATTTCCTATTGGAAGTCATAGGATACCATATGCATGACAGTGGCACTGACATGTTTTTAGCTTTAAGCTAACACCAGTAAAGTTGAGCTATTTGTTTAGGTATAAAGTCATCTACAAGTAAACTTTATAGTTTATTTATATTTGAATTATACAGAAATTGATTTTGTAGAAAAATAAAGCTTGAAATCAACTATATAGACTCAAATTTTGCATCAGTTGGTATGTTGGTGATGCAATACTTTAAAAGTTTTGGGTGACCCCCTCTTTGCTGTCACTAGCTTGGAGCACGATCAGCATCAGTGTACTGCAGCCTTTGATATCTCAGTCAGCAGCATATGGGTCAGTACGCTCCTGGACCCACACACACGCACACACACACGCCTACACACACAGGAGGCTTTGATGTCTTACCAGACCGACACTTGATGATCTCTCCGAACTCATCTTCCACCGGCTCGTCGCAGTAATCCTCAGGACGCACGCCCTCCGCCATCACCAGGCCGCCAGCTGTGAAAAGTTAGTTAGCGCTGAGCCAAACGGTCAAGTTAAATCCTCAAGGAAGGAGGGAAGGGACAAATCCAGATCGAGTCAAAGGTGGGAAATAAGGAGTGGACACAGGAGGTACGACAGAGGGGACTAAAGCAGGAAGAGAAGGAGGACCGCTTGGTCTGTCACTGAAGGGCAGATGAACGGGAGCAGGTGGCAGGATGAGAGGGGTGGGGGGGACTCTGAGCATTCCCACCTTTAAATAGTAAGCTGTTATGATGTGGCTCAAACCGCTAGGCAGACACCAAGCGTAAAACTCAATCTCCCTGTCCATGACATTTATTTCCTGCCTGGGACGAGGATGCAGCCTAGTTACAGGATATCAAGGTGAGTTTGAAACAGACCAAGCTGTGGCCTTCAGGGGCGGACAGCAGTCATAAGTCATGGTAAAAAAAAAAAAGAAAGCACACTCATCAGTCAATTCAAGAACTTTAACGTTTTAAAGTGAACTTCAAAGTGCACAGAAACATAACCCACCGATTCCATAGTGGTATAATTTATGAAACAAAAAGGAAGCCAAAAACAATGTAATAGTTTGTTTCGTCTATAGGTAGTTTTGTGGGGTCCTCCTGAATTTCAGTACACTTACTGGGGTAAACAATAATTACTTGAACACCACCAGCCATAAACAGCACATCATTGTATTTGGCACAATGCAAACCAGAGATTTAAAAAGGCAAAAGCTAAGTAGGTGGACGAGCATTGTTTGCTCATGACTTTTTTTGACTGCCATGAACATCCATCCTGCCCACAGCATCGCGATGGTAACCTGTTACGACAAGATTTAATTTCCCTTTGGGATAAATAAAGTATTTTTTAAAATTTGAATAAATCTTTTTAAAAAAGAAACCAGTTAATTCACCCCCAAATATCCCAACCAGGTCACAGAAAGCATAAGGTAGACTGGACATGTAATTCTTTTACCCAAAACAGAGTGTAACATGAATTTACAACAGGCAGTTACCATAGAGACCGAGTCCTGACTGACTTGATGGACATCAGTGCTGACAATGGTGACGGGGTTAGGTGGCTCCTCCTTCTGGGTGGATGGCAGTAGATGTGACACTTGGCACCTGAAGGAAGAGACTTCATTATCGTCTGGATAGACGAAATAGCAGGTGAAGTGCTCATATTTTAAATGCGCATTTCATTTTTTTTATATGTAGTTATTGCGGTCAGTCACTGATTTTTGTAACCACAGAGAAAAAGTTCCGTGTATTTGTTTGCTCGATGTGTGGCGGTGACACAATATGCTTTTCTTGAATCAAGTTTGTTTGTACGGTACGGTACGAAGACCATAAGAAACATAGTAAAAAAAAAAAAAAACTTATCCTCTTCCCTTTATTCGTACATTAAAGGCAAATGTTTTACCTTCATTATTTGACTGTCGTCTTTCCGTCGTTTTCTTCCTTTTAGTTTTTCTAGCTAACGCTTCTCTGTGACGTAACACCATTTGCCATTCACATCCTCGCGCGAGTAGCGGGAATTATGACAGACAAGTCACACCTGTTAGTCACTCACCGAGTTGTGGTGCAGTCCAGATATTTTAACTTAGCTGTGCTTCAAAAATACTAGCAACATATCATCATCAGGCATTTTTATATGCCTACATATATACAACATTTATTTCTAAGCATATACACCTTTCTCACCTTGAAGCTTTGCGTGAATTATGAGTGCGACTTCCGCTGCAAACAGGTGTTACAGAAAAATCTGTGACCCATCATTTTCTGTGACCGCAGGGGGGCGATAGCGTGCAAATACTGGGTAAACACTGATACAGCTGGGATTGTTAGTCATGGCTCCTTCATTACCATCGCATTGACGGAGAAAATATAATGTATTATTTTGGATTTGAGGCTGAACACTGACCATCGCATTGAATCCCGATGGGCTGTCGTTAAAATGTGTAAACCAACCAGGGCCGTTTAATAAATGGATCACACTGGTCACAGATTATTCTGGCCAGAATAATCCGTGACCTTACTGTCAGAGTTTAAAACAACTATTTTTTTCAGAGCTCTACCACCTCATCACTACAATCTGGGTGTAATAATAATAATATTTAACCCTGAAATAGCTAAAATCACACTGGTCACAGATTATTCTGGCCAGAATAATTGCGCTTTTGCCCCCTGCGGTCACAGAAAATGATGGGTCACAGATTTTTCTGTAACACTTCTTTATTGACTCAGTTACTTTGGATGCAGATGCTGGTTTTCTTCTGTTGGCTTTTTGGCCACAAAATGAGAAAATGTGTTTTCCTTATTTCACAAAAACAAGGACAACTTAACCAATAAGCTAGTTTTACTCCATTGCTTCCATCAGAATTAAAGTTTCTGAGCTTTACTTACTTTTTTATGCACACCTTTTTCTAAGGTGTTTTAAAAGATAATTACAAAGAAAAAGATTAAAGACTAACAGAAGCCCCTGATGAAAAGATGAAGTTATAATCATACATGTTTTATAGCACACTGTTCCTTTAATTGCTTGCCTCCGATGGGAAAGCTCTCACTGCTTCATGATTGAATGGCAGTGCCGTTTACACACTCACTATGATTAGATCTGCTGTGAAACTGATATAGCCACTTTATATTTGCAGAGTGTTTAAAAGAAGGACTAGGTTTACCGTCACGAGTCATTACACACAACATTACGAGCATTCATGAGTCGGAGAGGCTCTATTCTCAGATATGGTGACGTGATGGGCGCAGTGGGCCAAAGAATCTTGACGCTCCCCATGAAGTCTCTTGAGTGGTGGGAGGAAGGGGAGTGAGCAGACTGGGGTCTTCTAAAAAAAAATAAAAATAATGAAGAAAAGTTAATGCAATACAGTATTACGTTTGTACATGTGTAGCCCTTTACAGTAAATAGATGTGATTAGCTATAGAGATTGTGAGGGGTCCTGCCAGTAAGTCATTCAAGCCCTTGTGTATTCAGTAGCAACTGGATAACATCTAATGGAATTGTTCTGCTGGTGTTAGTGTGGTATATCAAATGCAAAGTCCAATAGGACATGGACATTTGATACCCTATTAGGTGCTAATAACTAAGGATTAGCAATACAGGGAATCATCTAGATGAGTTAGAGGCAAGTTCAGAAAGCACATTCTTTGACATGGGAGATGTGTCAGAATGGTCTTCCACGTTATAGCGTTGCATTATTATTGTTGGTTATTGTTGGAAGACAATGCATAATTTTGGTGAAGCTTAGCAAATAGAACAAACCACGACAATATTTTGGTTAACCAGCTTGTTTAAGTCATTGGCTACTGAGTATTAATTTCTTGCTGGAGGAGTGGACTCTGTTTAAGCTTGAAACAGTTGGATCTGATTTTGGCCTATCGCTAACGTTTGGCCGCGAAGAATATACTGCTCTAGCTCAAGCATAAAGGAAGCTTTGCTATATAGCTTGTCAGAAATCGTGTGCGCTGTAAGAACCATCCCTCATTGTGAAGAGTGAAGTGTGAAGTTGAATGGCATCTTTGCTAGCAACGTGCTAGCATGTCCAACACCGACTGAATGGCTTTGTTCACCTCCTCTGCTGCCATTTCCAAACTACAACAGACAGCAGATGACAGCAAAGAAAGTCGTTGTTCACAACTCCTACTTCTGTTTGCTGATTGGTCCAGTTGAAATTCTAACAAAAATATAAAAAATCTAACTCAATGGGAGAAATCCCAGACGGATCAGTAAAGGGAGATAAGAATCTAGCGAAACTGCATAGGAAGGCAATGACCAGGTTTGTTTACCAAGGCTTTGGTGTTTGGTGTTTACCAAGGCTTTGGTGGGTTCCAAACACTGCTGTGGCTTGTGTGTGGGTCTCTGAGGGCATCTCAGTTGGCCTGATGATAGTACAGCTTCTTAACAAAACACATTGGGGTACCTCCAAAACAAATGAACTCTATAGTCAAAGTGTTCTAGCCTGGCACAATAAGGCCAAGCTTGGAAAAAGTAGTGACTTAACTGGCAGAAGATGCTTATTTTCATTATGCACATTTTTTCCCAAGAGGGGGAATTACTAAAATCTTTTCTGCATCACATAAGTGACGGAACACTTGGAATGGCTTTGGAACAAATTCACGTCTTGTTGCTAATACACAAAGTGGACAGCAGAGGGTAGCAGAGCCCCAGATTAGGAGTTACATCAGTGTCTTTACTATAACGTGGCTTTCTGAGTCTTAGACAGATGTGGTTTTTGTGGTGATTTCCTCAAGGTTTAGTTAACAACAGAAACATCGGACTGAATTATTTGTTACGTCACTCTGAGATCTCTCTCTGATGTGCTTGACGGTGAATGTGTAAAGGAGATAAGTGCTGATTAGCGCAAATCCAGGCTCACAAAGGCTCCAGTTACTTCACAGATGTACAGTTTAAAATATCCTGTGGAAACTCTGCAATAATGACGATACAAAGAACACGTTTCACAGCTGGAACCACTGAATACATTCCTCTCACTCTACTGATAATTGTGTTGTATGATGCATTTGGATATAATTTATTCATAAATAATTTAATTCTTAGATCTTTGATTCGGGTAAACACAGCCTAGGATAAACAACGCTTCATTATGCAAGTGCATTTCAGTAAACTAGGATGCAACTGAGAAGTTTATTCAGAAAGTATTTCTCATATATTATGTATTCATCACACACAGTGAGTTATCGCAAGTTTTTTCTATTACCCTTGATGGTTTTCAGCTGACGAAAAGCTGGGCTGTCTCAGAAAAGTGGAACACTGCACGAGTTAATTAAATTTAAAAAATGTTACGAGTGTTAGCGCTAATGATTGAAAGTTGAGTGGAAGGAAAAACTGTACGTCTTCTAATGTTTTGCATTTTAAAATTGAATTTAAGCCATAACAGATTCTCGGCAGATTGTTCAAACTAAGAGACTTTTTTTGTTTTGTTTTTGCTTTTATTAAATCTTATTCTAATGTACAGCGTTTACAGCACAGACTGCAGCTGGAGTCGGTGCTTTAAGAAACCTCCGCACAGAAATATCTAGAAGCTTGAAATACTGTTATAGTACTGATTTGGAAATGTTAGTGTTGTGAGGACACTAGAAAAAACAAAAGAAAGAAATTCTGCATTCTCACAATCTAGGCTGATTAGTTCTCTACAGAATACATGGAGCAGCTTTAATGAATTTTAGATTTAAAAAAAAGAAAAAGATTTGCATAGATTTGAGAGAAACTGAAAAAGAAAACGAGAACAACAGCAATGGCTTCAGAACCGGGGAGGGGGGGGGGAATAAGATGAAAGCATAAAGAACAATATGACAAAGTGACACAAGAGACTCTCAGTTCAGTGCTTTAATGTGTACAAAGAGATAAATGCTGATTAGTGACATCTCTACGACGGCATCTAAAACATGCCAATACACATGCACAAATAAGACTCTGTTTTTTTCTTCTCCTTCTTCTTCTGCCTGCCACGCATACTTGTACATTTCTGCAATCATCCACACTAAATCCCTACGCACATCATTAGACAATGTTCCCCCTCCCAGTCTACTGGGGGAGGAGGTATAAAAAAAGAGGAGCTGTTTCTGTTTACAAGCCTCTACTTTTCATCAACTGTGTTACTAAGCAAACAAATGCTAACAGTCACGGCTAAGTCAGACCTCGGCTAAAACGTACAAAGGGATGAGAAACGAAAGAAGCATCGTACGGGTGCAGGAAGGATCTTGTAAATATTGTTTCTGTTCTTGTTTAAAAAAGAAACAAAACCAATCTAATTGCACTCAAACTGACCCAGTCTGATCTGATTTATTAAAGAAATGTTGCATTTCTTTAATAAAGTACTTAAAGCTGCTTCAAATCCAGGGTGAACAATCTGAACAAGCAGCTGTCTGAGTCTGAAAATAATTTAGTAAGTCTTTGTTGTGGGACTGAACCTTTTATAGAGTTTTTTTGTGTGTGTGTGTGTGTGTGTGTGTGTGTCAGTCTTAAAAAGCATCAGTGTATCTTCTCATGTCTTGCTTTTATTAAAGCTTCATTGAAACACGCATGCTTATTTTAACTCCCGCTTCTGTTAAAGTGTAGTTGCTTCATGAAGACATCCGTAGTCAGCAAAACGCCCCAATAAAACTTAAATGGCACAATCGTAAGCAAAGTGATGGCTGTAATAAAAATAAATCCATCAGATGTGTCCCTCTTAGATCGCCTGAGATGAGACAAATTAGAAAAATTGTCATGAAATAAGAAAAGTCGATCGTCTATAAGACACAAGAATAGAAAGGCGGTACAAAATAACCAAAACAAAATCTCCTTTTGAAACAATACCATGTGAGATTCCAGTCAGTCACTGCAGTACCTGTGCTGTGCCACCAGGTGGCGATAATTGTCCAGATTGGATGAAATCCACAGCATGAGTAAAGCAGCGCTAGGCTAAAATGTAACCACAACCAAATGAAAATGTTAAGATTGGGTTGTTTTGGAGTGTGTTTATTTATTGTGTATTTTTGTACATTTGAAAATCAGTTTTTTTCTTGTAAAGTGCCTTGACATAAACTTTTGTTTTGAGCTGTCGTGATACAAATAAACTAAAATTAATCACTTGTAGCTACATTTTCTGTTGTTTGCAGCTCAATCAAAGTGGTCAGAAAAGAGCAAGACATAAAATCACGTGATTTTAATTATGTTTCAACATATATTTTGGTAAATGTTGCAGTTTGCTGTTCAGTGTAACCACACTGCATTACATTTACACTATTTTTTCCATGTTTCTAATTCAGTTTACATTTAGATTCTTTAATTAATGAGTTGAGTCATTATTATTAAGTAGCTGTTTATTCTGTCAATTACTGGGAGGAATGAGAGTGACTTTGGTTAGTGGAACAGTAAATAAATTACTAATTAGATTAAATGTTTGGAGGTGTTTTTCACTCAAAGTGAGCTGATTGTACAGAAGCAGGTTTTCTTTGAAAAGGTTTTTGATATTAAAACAAAAACTACAAGCCAAATTACAAGGTTAGCCAAATTTTGAGAGGTCCTACAATGAATAATCAGATTTTTGAAGACTCGTTTAAAGTGGATTTAAAAGAAAAAATATGTGTGATGTATATGTGTGGACTGGTTATTCCTTTGATTATTAAAACATGCAAAGTGAGGAACACTCTGGCTTTCTTTGTCAGAAAGTACAGCAACAGTTTTTTCTGATTGGGGATAGAAACCTTTAGCCTGAAACTGCTTTGGCCATGCTTAGGATGTGCCGGCAAAACCAGATATAAAAAAAAATCCGTTTTAAAAAAGTAAAATCCAGAAAGGTGCTGCTTAGGCATACAAAACTTGCTGCTTTGGACACAAAGACAAAACAGGAAAGAGTTTCAGTTTTGGAAAATGCGGTGAACATGGTCTAAGCGGTGCCAAAATGACAATAGGAGAAAAGTACAGAACAGTAACAAAAGGACCATAAGAAGCTTAATGTGTCAAAAAGACGACATAAGTTTTTTGTATAACGTACAAACCTTGAATGCTATGCTCCTCGACGTGACATAAACGGACTTCTGTCATTTCCCTGCAGCGGGGTGGCCGCCATCCAAGTCCTTCATTTGTTTTTGGTGGCTGGGGAGTCGGCCTGGATCCTATTTTGGGATGACGGTTGCATGACAGCGCTCCGCGGTAAATATGTGACAATGAAAGGACAGCGAATGAAAGACGCTGCTTGAATCTCCAAGTATCCACAGGAGAACTGCTTTGCATTCAAATCCCTACACACCTGGAGTGTGGGGCGGAAAAACGAGTTCCCAAGAAGAGGAAAGTTATCTAGGAAACAGAATGTAGGGTAAAAAAGGAGACACTTTGAAAATAGCAGATGATAAATTATTTTTTTTAAAAATACTGAATTAGGAATTATAGTGGAACCATTAAAGTAATTAATATAAATAAATTTAAAAAACTGATGTTTTGAAGATACCCTTGGCATCTCTGAGAAACTAAACAGCAATACTTTAAAAAAAAAATCTCCCTCTTTAAAGCTTGCTTTTCTTTGTCACACTTTTATATTTAACTAATGTTAATATTGTAGAGGAATAATAAAAATAAATCAAAATATGACACAATCTGGATAAAAAATGTCGGCCCAAGATTATGTGGCAGGGAGAACAGAAATAAAATCATCATTGTCAGCTAATCTTTTCTGAAATGCAATAGAGCGTTGAAGTAAAATACCAGACTTACTTTTTTTTTTTTTTTTACCATTTCTTAGATCAATTAATTGTGACATTTTCTTCCTCTGTGCAACTGAGCACATCCCAGAATGTCTTTGACCAGAAACTACATATTGAGTGATGCATAGGTTCCTGACATTTACAGTTGACAAGAGGAGAACAGTTTGGTCCAAGAAAATAGTTTGAATTTATCACTAGGAGCGACTTATATGTCAGTAGCCATGGTTACATACACCAGGGGATAGACCTTTTCATTCGTTTTGTTCGAATATGTTGTATGTAGCAACATATTTGCATTGTGCTTTATCACAGCTGGCGTGTAGAATGTGACAGTGTTTACTGCAGATCCAGGTTATAAAGATTTATTAGATTCGGTGATCTGGAAAATTCTCTTAGCATTTTGTTTTTAACAGAGAGGCTAGCTAAGGGGTAGCAGTGGCTTTCTGCAATGTTAAAACTCAAATGTATAGAATATGGTATAGTGGTTATAGATGTAAGCTATTAGAGTGAGATTTGGTTGTTTCTTGTTATTTCTGGTTGTAGAAGTCGTTTCCTGTTTGACCAGTTGTGTTGACAGAGTTGGCTAATACCAAGCTAACAATGAACATTCAGGCAACCTTCCCTGACCATTGTCATCAGTTTTCAGCGAACATTTGCAGACAACGTTCTCTGAATGTCAACACGAAACACAATAAAACATTCCGGGAGCGTTGTCTGGTCGTTGAGTGTACGCAAACAACATTCGCTAAACGTTTGATGATGTTCTTGCACATTTTCCACAAGTGTCCACAAAGTGCTTGCAGATACAACATCAAAATGAGATTAAAGACTACCGAGGCAAAAGAAATGGTAAAAATATATATAACTGCATTCAGTGAATGTCGTCTGAACATTTGCTTGCTAGATGGGAAAGACTTTTTGTCGAACTGACTGAGAATAATCTCAAGCGCTAACAAAGTGATAGATAAAATAGGAACGATTTTTCAGTTCTGAAAATACTGTGATTGGCTAACCTGTAGCGGCTAACTATGCTAAAGTTAGCATCTGTGTCAGGGTTTTCTATTGATGCTACGCTAATGACTATTTTGCAGTTGTCTTTTAAGTGAGACTGGAGTATATTTGATCTTCTCAAGTTTAAAATTAAACTGTTTGAGATGTGTGCGATGATTAGTCAGAGAGATGGGCAAACAAAGCTGTTTGGCTAAGACAAAGAAAATGATCTACTACAAACAGGCCGTTGATTAACATCCAAATAAAACTCCACTTTGAAATTTCTTAAGTTACCCCTCATTTATACATTTTTAACGAAAGGCTGGGATTTGTTTACTCTAAATTCCCTCAGTGTTCTCGAGATGCTGGCTGGTAGGAGTAAATGTGAATCTATAACAATTGCTTCATTGGAAGCTGTAAATAGTGTCGTAAGTAATGTACATGATGTGTAAACAAGGTATTACTCATTACTTGTTTTGCAAAATTGCTCTAAACATTTCCACATTATAACACATTGCAACCAAAAGCTCCAATGCATTTGATAGGGACTGTATGTTGACACAATAAAATGCATCAATGTCTGAGGTTGTTACATGACAAAAATGTGGACAACCAGAAGGGGAAAGAATGCTTTTTGCAAGGCACAGGATACTGACAAGAGTTAAGTTTTCTATTAAAGCCAATATCTTCTACCTGTAGCGCAGCTATTTCAGAGTTAAGCATATAGATCTTTTTTCTTCTGGGAACACAGAACGCCCAAATTACAAGATCAAATGGATTATAGCAAAAATGTACAAGTGGAGGTCTTGCCACTCCTGCTTTTCCTGATCACATATACTGAATACAGCCTAATGTGTTGATGACTTGGAGAAAGGCACAAATGGAGTACTGTTGAGTAAATTCTTGAATACTGTGTGGAACCATGATAAAACTATTACTTAGTACAAGAAAAGTTGAATGATCTCCAATAAACTGCCCTCTTTAAAGAGTCAAGACTGAACATTCACCCTTTCTCTGCACCCGTTTGAATTCATTTAAAGGTACGGATGTGATTTTTGTGTCAGATATTGTTTTTACATCAGACTGAGTCAAACCATTCTTTTCACCCCCAACTGGGCCGAGCAATTTCACCGAATGCAGCCAGGAAATGAGACAAGACATGAGCGCTCCGAGGAATCTCAATCAGATGAGTGCGTAATTACAAGATTCCATTCAGAACAATCCTCCTTTATCTCATGGCCGTTGTGCATGTAAACCTGACTACTGACTGGCTGACAACACTCCTTTTTCACAGAGAGAATTACCGGAGGGCGAAACCGTACACCAAATGACAGTTGGCTGGAGAAACTCCGTTCAATTGGCAATCGAAGATGCTTTGAGGCCTCGGAGGGCCGTACTGTCTTACAATCCCCGACCGTGGGTAATCAATCATGACAGCTGCATGTGCACTCCCCGTGGGTTGCCGTGGTAACAGACAAGTGGGTCGATAACGGAATATTGAGTGGGTGTCTTACGTTTTTTTTATTCCTGCCCTCACCTTCCTCCAGGAAGAGACTGTCTGTTGTAAAGTTATGAGGATGTGATCCGCTTCCACACCCTTGCGGAACCTTAGGGACTCCATAGGACTGTGAAAAACAAAACGGCTTCTAAGTCTAACCAAGCCGTAGGTTTTGAAAACGGAGCTGGAAACTGAGGTGAAGAAATTCAAAGGGATCCAGCCAAAGAACATGCAACAATTTTCTAATGAACAGTCAAAAACTTGGGTTTGTGGAGCCAAGAACAGAGGGAGAGTTGTTGAGACTACGGCCGACAGGTTTTCTGAAGGCTGATACACAAGTCTTAGCAATCGCTGCCAAGACGATGAGTCCACATCAAAAGTTCTTTTGACAGAGGCAAAAAAGGATGATATCTTGACTATCTGCTTTAATTCCAACAGTCAAAGCTTGGGGCACTCAAATCTGATGTTCATTACTTCCAGCACATCCTCGGAAATCAGGTGTTAAAAAAAACATACCCCCCATCCCCATCTTTACTTCTTTGCCACAATGTAGCTGTGAAGTCCCCAGCTGTTATTGGAGTTAGTAGTAATCCTCATAGCTCTTTGGGTTGAGGCAGTAGAGGACACCCCCACCAAAGGAAAAGATGGTCCCTCCCCAAGCCAGCCCGTAGCCCCAGTTGAATTCATGATAGATCCTCAGGTTGATACTCTCGATGAACTTGATGGGGAAGAGGACCAAGCTGCAGGCCTGGAGGACAACTGGAGAAGATTAAATACAAGATGTCATTTTTAAAGTGCAATCACAATGTCATTCTGTGCTCAGCATCAACAGAGTATAAGCAGAACAATCAGGAATGTTGTTAAGGAAGTGTGAACAGCATCACTTAACTAGAAAATTCCTGAAGAAATTTAACAGGGGCCTGCCAAAGTGTGCCCGTCGGTTTGGACACAGCGTTCTGATGCTAAAAATTAGCATACAAATGCACTGTATGCTAAAAATTAGCATCTATGCTAAGTTTAGCTAATAAATTACACAGTAGCATGTGGAGAATCACAAGAATGTTGACTGACATGGCCCTGCAACATTGAGTATGTTAAAGTAAGTGTATCAGTTGAAATTAGCCAAAATGCTAATGTTAGCATGAATGCTGTGAGTAGCATGTGGGAATCATTAGCATGTTGTCTTATATTCACTTCCTCCATTGAGTATAGAAAACATAGCTAATGTATAAGAAATATCTAAAATACTTGTGTTGGGGAAAAGGCTCATAGTGGGAGGAAGTGAAATGCTAATATTTGTGCTAATGCTAATGCATTGCCTTGGTGCGCAAGGCAGTGCACTAACCTGAGAGGTAAAGATAATACAGGCTAATATTATTGCACCGCCTATGGCCTATGAGAGGAATATTGAGGCTTTTATTTTGACATTTTCAGTAAGCTTCATTTTAAATGTCAACACTAATCAATCAATCAATCAATCAAATTTTATTTGTATAGCACATTTCAGCAGCAAGGCATTTCAAAGTGCTTTACATCATTACAAACACAGAAACACAAAGCAACATAGAATCAATAATCAAAACAAAGCATTAAGTCAAGTTCCATCAATAAATTTGTAATTGATTACATTTCAAATACAATCCTAAACAGGTAGGTTTTTAGTTGAGATTTAAAAGAAGTCAGTGTTTCAGCTGTTTTACAGTTTTCTGGAAGTTTGTTCCAAATTAGTGGTGCATAGATGCTGAAAGCTGCTTCTCCTCATTTGGTTCTGGTTCTGGGGATGCAGAGCAGAACCAGAACCAGAACCTGAGAGGTCTGGAAGGTTGATACAACAACAGCAGATCTTTAATGTATTGTGGTGCTAAACCATTCAGTGATTTATAAACTAACAACAGTATTTTAAAGTCTATTCTTTGAGCTACAGGGAACCAGTGGAGGGACTTTAAAACTGGTGTTATGTTCTCTATCTTCCTGGTTTTAGTGAGAACGCGAGCAGCAGCATTCTGGATCAGCTGCAGCTGTTTGATTGATTTGTTGGACAGACCTGTGAAGACGCTGTTGCAATAATCAATACGACTGAAGATGAACGCAGGGATGAGTTTCTCTAGATCTGGCTGAGACATTAGTCCTTTAATCCTGGAAATGTTCTTCAGGTGATAGAAGGCCGACTTTGTGACTGTCTTTATGTGGCTCTGGAGGTTCAGGTCAGAGTCCATCACTACTCCCAGGTTTCGGCCTGATCGCTGGTTTTCAGTTGTAATAACTGAAGCTGTGCATTGACTCTAGATCGTTCCTCTTTAGGTCCAAAAATAATAACTTCAGTTTTGTTTCTGTTCAGCTGGAGAAAGTTTTGGCACTCACATGACAGTTGTATATACATACATACTGTTATACATACTAATCCCATGTATGACAGTGGTTGGGTTAAATCAGTAATATAATGCCCAAAACTTTCTGCCGTGTCTGTAGTTCTAACATTCAGCTTCCTTCTGTAGTCAGTCAGCGTTCCTCCATCACTGTAGTTTTTTAACTGCCAACTCAGCCCTCATCTGTAATAACAGTTATAAAATGATTAAACCAAAATTATTTCTTTGTAGCTCTTCTCCAAGCAGGCAACATTTCCTGTCACATTTCACAACATCAGCAGCAGCAAATGTCTGTAAGTTACATTTAATTTTACTTTTAAGATATTTTTAAGTCACGTATGATTCAAAAATTTTAAGCCTGATAGAATGATGATCTTTCTGAAATATATGGAAGTCAATGGGTGAGAGCTTGAGCGAGCGTGAGCAAATCCTGTCGCATCACTTTGCTCTGAAACACCTTGACAGAAAACCATAAGCCATCATTTTTATATCTGTACAACTAATGTATTATTATGTAATACAACATCAGCAGCAGCAAATGTCTGTAAGTTACATTTAATTTTACTTTTAAGATATTTTTAAGTCATGATTCAAACTTTTAAGCCTGACAGAATGATGAAATACACTACTTAAATTAATGGTTTTAATATACCATTGTCAATCTAAACTTAATATTTATTATTAACTATTAAAATCCCTGTTTTAATCTCCAGCCTCCTGAAATATAAACTTCCAATGTCCGTCATGATTAATCATTCGCCTCAAATGATTAAGTGACGCAATTGCAGAAGGTTAATAGTTTGAGTCATGTAGAACTGACCTGACCGTTTCCATAGCAACGATCAGAAGCAAGACATTCCCCCTGAACTACAGTGAGCTCATTGTTGCTATGACATCTTCTATGACATAGATATATGTCATAGATCAAAGAACATCTGAGGTTATAAATGTTTGCATCTCAAAACATCAGGTAATATAGATACATTTTACTCATTTGCTACCATTCCATCACCCACCTTATACTGTATATACCTGCTATTTTTAGTCCTCTTGTAAAAGAGCTCTTTGACTCTTTTACAAGGATTTTTAATATGGAAGAGGTCTTAGCCACCATGTTTTTTCCCCTAACTTAAAACACAAGTAGTTCTAAAGGCCAGCTCATTCCTCCTCTGTAGTAACTGACAGTTCCGCCATGTTGTAGTTCTTACATTTAACTCTGACCTCTTTTGTAGGCACTGAGTGTCCGCCATGTTGTAGTTCTAACCGCCAGTCATTGTAGTTCTAAAGAGCAGCTCAACTGTCATGTGAGTGAGACACACAGAGTGAGACAGAATTGTAACTGTTTGAAGCAGTTAGTTTTTCTGAACAAAGCAGGACGAGCATATCTTTCTCTAAATGCTGTCAATAACATGTGGGATATCATTAGAATGTTGTCTGTAATTGAATTACTGCACTCAGTATATTAAACATGGCTAATAAGTAAGAAAATAGCTAATAGCTTATTTAAGGTAAAAGGCTAATGCTAATGAACTGCCTTGCTGTGCAAGGCAGTTCCCTAACCTGAGAGAAAAATATTATGCAGGCTAATATTGCACTGCCTACGGTGATGCACTAACCTGAGGGAAATATTGAGGCTTTTATTTTGAAAAAAAAGTACGCTTCATACTAAATGGTCACACTAATCCAATGTCTAACAGTGTTTGGGTAAAATCCGTTATTTACTGGCCAAAACAGCCAGTAGCTCTAAATGGCAGCTCAGCACTCTGCTTTAACTGAGTGTTAATTAGAACTACAGATATGGCGTATTTGTAGTCCTAACCAGCAGCCAATTGCCTCCTGTGTTCCCTTGCTATGGTTATCAATCCTCTGCTAACTGTCATGTGTGTGTGAGACAGAGAGGTGGAGAAATAATTCTATCTTTGTGAGACACCCAGTCAGTTTATATGGAAAAAGCAGCCTGAACAACTCCTTCCCGTTCAGGAACCGAGAGACGTATTGGAAAACCATTTGAGCGTATGAGAGGACTATCTGCCGTCTCCCACAGTACGATTCATATTTGTAGCTCACTCACAGTAATTGCAGTGATGAGACAAAGATGGTGCATGCAGAGCTCAGACATTTTTCAGAAATACATGGAAGTGAATCTGGGAGATCTGTCAGTTACCCTGGCGAATGATTTCACTCTGAAGCACCTTGACAGAAAACCGTAAGCCCTAGAGAAATTTCAAAACCATTTTACGAGAGCAGGCATTCGTATCAATGTCATGACCAAGTTTGATACCAATCGGGCAATATTTGTGGGGGTGATGGTGATTTCAAAATTGTTTTGGGGTCAAAAATCCACTTCATTTCTCACTCTAATGGAGCGGCAGTTGGTGTCAGTTATGCTCTGCGTTTCGACAGTTGGAAAGTTTGCTCATTTTTCGCTTTTGTGATACCACTTTTGTGGGTGGGCACGCAGCGGTACGAGCCGCATTAACGGTGACGGAAGACGAAATATATATATATATAAAGAGACGTTCTATTGGGTGTAGAACAATAGGTGCCTGCCATGCAAGGCAGGCTGTGGCGTTTAAACAATGCTCAGTTAGTACAAAAGACCCAAGAAATTGCTAAGAAAATATCCACAATAGCATTACACCACCAGTCTGAACTGTTGATACAAATCAGAATGAATTGAGGGTTTAATGCTTACACTAAATTCTAGAGTCTGAATGTTGGAGACAAAATCAAGGCTCATTGGACCAGCCAACATTCTTCCACTCTATAATGGTTCCAGTTTGGTGTGGTAGTGTGAACTGTAACCATTTCCTGTTTTTAGCTGCCAGAAGCAAAAGTGGTCCTCAGCTCCTTGCAGTTGGATCTTCTGCAAATCCTGACTGTAATTTTTTTGTGGTTATCTTTAGAGTAGCTATGTGAATTATATTAAAGAAGTCAGCCTTATTCCCATTTGACTTCTAACGTCAAATAATTTTTGCTTGCTGTCCTCATTGGATAATTTCTCTTTTTAAGTACAATTTTATGTATACCCAGAAGATGTACGGCTGTGACAAATCCTATTAGCTCAGTAGTTTCTGAAATACTAGCATCGGCCCATCTGGTACCAGCTGCCATGCCACATTCAAAGTCACTTAGATTCTCTTCTTCATTCTGATGTTCGGTTCAAACTTCAGAAACTTGTCTTCACGTCTAGATGCCTAAATGTATTGAGTTTCTGCCATGTGGATGGCTGATTTGTTATTTGAGTCAACATGCCATTGATAGATGCATCTCATAAATAGTCTAGTGAGTGAATGAACTTTCATCACTCGCTTGTAGATGCAGCAAAGTATTATTCCTAATGCTTTTTTGCAAGGCCCAGTGTCGCCTCTGTATTAAGCAAACCACGAGACAAATAAGATAGAAAACCACTCTTATTCAATACGTCCTAGTTTGTCACTCCCAAAGGTCTTCTGTGTTGATTTACAAACTACTCTCTGTCTGTGTCCCTTATACCCTCTGTATTTATGTCTTTATAGTCATCTGTGCAATTGCTAGAACTTACTTAATTGGCTTCGTGTGCTTTCATGCCCGAACCTTTCCAACTATACGATACTATATTGACAAAGTTTATTACAAAATCTAGAAGGCCGTTGAAGTTAGTGGAAATCAGATGTTAGCTAGGTGCTACAGGTAGATTTTCTGTATACATTTTCAGCAACAACCATTTTAGTGATCCTTAAAAATGATTTCTCATTGGTTTGGTCTTGGACTTAGACTTGATCTTGGGTTGTCCAATGAGTATTTTACATCAATTTAGAGAAATGTTGGTTCTTTTTCTTTTTTTTACAGAATTTGTTCAATCTAGCCACATTGACTAAATTCCTAAGTTTGAGTTTGTGAATTGAATCTGAATGAGATTTAAGCCCAGATTTTGAGTAGCCTACTCCAAAATCTTTTCTGAGTCACTAAGCCATGAATATTGGCTGTTATTGAGGTCCGTCTCTCATCTGTTCTTGAATTTGTTTAAAATGGGGCATTATGTGTTGCTTTTCAGATCTTGTAGTCTACCTCATGTTGTCAGCAAAGTATTAGCTAAGCAATTTCTTGACTTGACAGTCAGGCAGTAATCAGGCCTTGGGGTTCGTAAAACAAAGCCTCCAAAATGCGGTTAATCAAAATTAATTAATGGGCGCGGGGTCCTTTTATGATATTAAATATGTGGAAACATAAGACAGGTTATCATTTTCTGACATTAAAATCTGATTGATAATCTGAAAGATTTAAGAATGACAAAAAAAGCAAAAACAGAAGAAATCTGTAGGCAAGGGAAGTACTTTTCCACAACTCTTTATCTCTTTAGATATGGCACCATCACCGTAGGTACACCTAACCCTGTGCTTCTGAGTTTGTTTCGTTTTTGCACTCTGAGCCCCTCATTTGATGAAGCAGACAAACTCATACTGAAGTTGTCTCCAAGCAAGGCTTCTTCCTTTGGCAAGAGAGTGTGTTTTTCCCACTTTGGGTCAAGTTATTTCTTGCCAATTCTAAACAATTGCTTCTCAGTTTAGTTTCCTTTTATATGCAGGAAAATATTCACAGAAATTTTGTAAAGACACCGTTTCTTGGTGCTGATTTGACATGAAGGACTCACTCATTTTAATAAAATTCACAGATTGTTTTTTTTAATGAGCTAGCAGTTTGGAGTTCACTTTTGGGGCACCAGAGAGGAAAACAAGCTCTGGCGTCAAACTGTCGCTCTTCTGAATATACAAAATAATAAATAAAAAGTGGATGCATGACACAAAGTCCTACGCAAATAACACAGGTGGTGTTACAAACAAATCTCAAAGTGGATGTTGGTGTGAAGAAAAAAAAAAATCAATCATTCATCAAGGGTTCATGTAGTTTTTGTGGTCAGTATTTAAAATGTCGTGTAAAAAAGGTTGTTTAGTTCGGATCAAAGGAAAAGAAGTACATGTTGAGTGTTGATTGTTTTTCTTTCTTTTACTTTTGCATTCTGAATGGGAGGACGCAATGTTCACAAGGACAAAAAGTTATTTTAAATAACATTTTGTAACCACAGTAAGTGTAATGTATAATGTTCCTTTTACCACCGAAAAGTCCAATAAGATAAGTTTAGGTTTGTGGTTATCGTCACAAAATGTTCAAAGCTCAATGGTTTTTAAAATCTGTTGGAAGGTTATAAAAATACATAAGTCTCCATAGTCTCCAAACTTCCTGATTTGTAAACAAATCCTGTCGGCCTTCTAACGTCCAGAACCGAAACGATCCGACAATGACAGCTTGCTAGCAAATACCACAGCAGAGCTTTAGAGGCGTCGCTTAAAAGCTCAAGAACACTGAAAGTCACACGCTGCCGCATCGGTAAAACTCTGATTTTTTTCCGCCGCTGCTGATCTTGTGCATTCTAGTTAACCCTAAACTCCAGATGGCCTGAGCACTCAATTCTATTTCGCTTGCAGTATGATCTTGGTAACTAAGGCAACACATTGTTCGCAAATTGCAAAAGCGAACCGCTTTATATTGCTGAAGCATTATGTCTCGCAGCGGCGGCCGAGGCCTTTTATCACAAGACACCCTGCTATGTTTAACATAAAGAGAATCTTAAAGCAATCTGAGGGAAATCATAGAATTATAGTTATTAGAGGAACATATGCTGAGGCTCCATTATTGTAACAAGGTGTGTTTTCAGTAACACTAAAGGAAGTTCCACAGAAGCACAATTCAACAGCAGAGCTGCAAAATAACTGCTGGAGTAGAAAAACAAAGATGTTTCATTCATGGAATATTGGAATATTCACATTTGCGTCATCCTTTAAAGTCGGGACGGTTTCCACTTGGCTGCAGTCATGCTAAGGTTTGCTCGCTACGGCTAAGAAACAGATCCTGCTTTTCTAAATAAATCACATCGCAGATATAAGAAAATAAATAAATAAATAAAAATGTCTCCTTATTTTACGCTGTGAGGAGCTGGGTTGCTGCTGGACTTGAAGTGAGGGGATGACGGGAGAGTTAAAGAGGCGGGAGTGACACCACATTTCATAGTCGATCATGAAAATAGGATTTCCTCTGAAGAGTGAGAGAGCGGAAAACTGCGAGTGTGAGAGACGGCAGGTGTGTGTCTTGGGTTAAATGAGGAAATAAGGATTATCATGAGAGTTTCATTTGAAAACCTTATGAAAATTTTGTAATTAAATAGTGTGTGACCTAAGTAGGACCTTTAACATTAAAATCACAGACTTTGCTTAGACTGTTAAGTCAGAAAAGGATTTCGTTTCGGCAACGCAAACACTTCAGAGTTATTCGCTACTTTGTATTCCTCTATTGAATGAAATTCTCATAAAATATTCTGAAATTTCTGGTTGTAATGTGACAACGTGACAAAACAAAAAAGTCCAAGTATTTTTGCAAGGCACAGTGTTTCGTCTAGAGTGTGTGCTGACCTGCGGAGAAGAGCATGAAGGCAACGAGAGCGTAGAACCGCCGTCTTGTACCGATGCACACGGCAACCAAAGCGACTAGGAATGACATCAGCACCAAGGTTCCGCCCCCTAGCAACAAGGCCAGTGTGGCAACCTGCCAGTCTGGAAAGGGAGGATGGGGGGAAAGAGAAGAAGTAAAACAGTAAAATATTTAATAAACATACAGACATGAGAATTTGATGCAAATTAGTGATTGGCATTATGGGGTCAGTCTTTACAGAAAACGGTGTGGATTTCTGTACCCTTCTCCTGACTGATACCTTTGTACAATAAGCTAATTTGGTAAAAAAAATAAATTAAATAAAATAAAAAAAGATGGCAGGTCTTTAAATGCTGTAATTGTATCAAAAGGTAGAGCTCAGTTTTAAACAAAACCTGGAATTTTAACAGGAACGTTTAGACTTTATGCTCATTGTACTATTCCCAGCCTCAAAAATATCAGTGTTTATGTGAGCATTTTTTCTTTTTAGAAAAACAACCAACTGTAGTCCTTCAAAAAAGGAGTTCAAGCAAGGCGTAAAATAGCAGCGTTATGCTTTTTTTTGGTTTTCTTTTTTGCATTTTGAGAAGCGAATGCCAAAAAAAGGGCCTTAGACATGCCTCTTGGGAGAACATAAACAACAACACAAATTATTCTCATTTTGCACTGCTCTATTATTTACAAGCATCAGGTATAATGCATTTATCGGCAGAAAGCGGCGCGGGAGCAAACAAGGCGTGGAAGAGAGAAGCAAGACAGAACGAGGAGTGTTTGGAAAAGCAGAATTGCAATTGCCAGTTGCAGGAGAGGAGAAACTGAACAAAGTCTAAATGGATGAGTAAAGCAAGGTAACAGGAAGGGGGGACGGGGTTGGTGGGTTCGGGACATTGAGATAGAGAGTAAAGGTAAAGAACTGAGAGCGGCAAAAGCACCTGAGCCTTCAAAAGGCCTTGGCTAAAAAGCTTCTCTGGCTTGTTGTCAAAAATCTATCTATGTTTGTATATGGGGAGCATTTGAGGTTGAAGGGCAGTGAGAAGCAAGAACACACACACCTACCAAACTCACACTGAAATGTACAATAAGCTGAACACTGAAGAGTATTAGATATTATCAAAACTGAATTAAGCATGTTTGATTGTAAATGTAACATTCAATAAAGGTTTTTAAGTGATAAATCCTACCTTAAATCCTTATTTTATGCTACATCTTTTTTATTTAGTTGTCATTATTTGTGTCGAAATCAGTTTTCACTTTCAGATTAAAGGGTTTGGGGTTTTTTTTGGGATTGTTTATGTCAAAAAAATAGAAAGAAATTTGTTGATCATGATTGATTTGTAAAATGAATGAAAGGGTAAAAAATGTCATGCTTAATGTAGGGACTGTAGTGGTTTTAACTCTCACACTATATGAGAACACTGTTTTCAATCATCTAAGGTCATACATTTCCAGTTTGAGGGCTTATAAGTTCCAATGCTCTCTCTCTCTCTCTCTCAAAAAAAAAAATTTCTCAGCTCTCATTCTCAAAACGTCATCAAAATGAGGTTTTCTCAAACTTTACACGGTTTGCATAAACATCTTTGGTCGTGTTTTAATCTTGCTCCTCCCGCAGAAAAGAAAAGCTGCAAACACAGATAAACCTACAGGCCTACTAGCATCTTGCTAGCGGAAGCAAGATGCTGAGGATTGAGAGGAGAGAATATTAGCATGTGAGAGTTAAAATAAGGAATCCTGTTTTTAAACTCAAAGCGCATGCTCTCGGTTTATAGAAGAAAAATTCAGCCCCCGAGTTTTCATTGGTGTGAAAGTGGACTGGCTCGTTACTACAAAGAGTTTTTCCTTTTACCGTACTTAAAGCAGGACGCCTGCTGTAAAATAGGCCTACCAGGATGTTTCTGTTAGTGTGACCGGTGGACGTCTGCGTTGTGTGTGTTATGTTGTGATCGGACAAAACCACCAAACGCCAAGTCTGGGTTTGGAAGCGGTCTCCGTTCATTTAATCTGTCAATCGGGAGATGTTAGCATATTAGCACATAGCATGTGCTCCAGTTCTCCAACCCGACCTATACAAAATAATAGTGTTGGCATGCACCAAATGTTATAAAGGCGTAATAGCAACTCAAATGAAAAATATCCAAACACCTATCATTGATACAGAAGGAAAAATAAACATTTGAACAATATACATGAAAGGATTCCAATGGATTGTAAAACTTGGCTCTCCCCAGTGGAACGAGTAACAAAAGGGAAGAGAAAATTAATAACTTAATATTTATAATAGTCCTGGAGGACTCTGAACAAAAGAAGAAGAAAGTAGGGCGGAGCTGGAGGACTAAACCCCTTATAGCAGACACAGAGGAACACAAGGACAGTCAAGTATAAGCGGACAAATACATTAAAGAAAACATTTTATGAAAATATACAACCATTAATATAGACCCAGTTACATTAGCCAGCCGTTTTCTTCTAGCTGCACACAAACAGGCGGGTTTGGAGCAGAACATTTAAATTGGAGCTGGCAAATGTGCAGATTTCTAACACACACAGGCCTCATGTTGTTCTGTGCTTCTGCTTACTGCAAAATGCCTTTTGCTGTAATGTGACTTGTTGCCATGTGACGGGATTAGCATGGCACGCTGTCACATTTCTTTCCTTATCCTGCAGAGATAGGCCGAGCTGTCGGGCAGATCAGCCGCTTTAAAACACAGCGCCGCTATAGAAGCTAATGTACACTGAGACAAATTAGGAGCGCTTCACATGTTAGCAAGGAGATAAGAAGTTAGCTTAATCTTTTAGCGTTAGCCACGTCTCTACCTGTCGTACTTTTCCTACCATCACGTTCAAGAATCAAAGCCAAATTAGAGATTATTTGGAGGGTGTATTGTGGATCTTCACTTCAATTATTATTATTTTTTTATTATAATATTTTAAAAGTAAGTAAATAAAGATCAAGCGCTCTTAAGGCTATTCATTTTGTTGCAAAGATGCGAAAACTAGAATGGCCAAGTCAAATATAATTATAGAGGTCATTCTGAAGCAAGTTGGTCTATCAGAGTGGTGAAGTCAAAGTCCATCCAATCTAAATAGTTCACTATTTAGTTGACTAGAAGAGGCAACTAACAGTTGACTATTTAGTGACAAATATTTTTGCTGTTCTATTTGCAGCAAATATATGAATTTGCCATTCTGAAGCAAATTTATACACCAGAGCCATGTCCCAAATGACTTGCAACTTCAAATGCATGTGAAAGATGGTTTGAAAATTATTGACCCACATGTGCTCCACACTTTTCAGATGTCTATCTGCAAAGAACGTCGAAATGTGGAATAAAAATCCTCAGTTCAATTTCTTAAAGTGGAGTAAATACTTTGGATCTGAGCTGCATCCTGCCCCTCTGACAGCCAGAGAAAATGAATAAATGACAAAATAAACGCCTAATAGATTGCATTTATATATCACTCCTCAAGTCGTATCGACCACCTCGAAGAACGTCACAATACAAGTCACAATCACCCGCCGCTTATTGATGATCTACACCGTTTTCTGTTCTGTCAAACACACACATCCAATCGTTACAGGCACAGTCCCCCTTTTCATCCAGACACTAGATCTGGAAACATGACTGTCATTTAGAGCTGGAGGAGGCCATTTTCTTTTAAATTTTTATGAATTCATAATTATTTACCAATCCGATCACCTTGAAGACCTGATATTACAAGTCTGACGCTGTAAATGTGTTGCAAAAGGGTTTTGGAACAGGAGAAGGAGGTTTTATCTTTGTTTGAACACAGAAGCCAGATCCATGTTTTAGCTTTGTAATATATTTGAAAATGTTTTGTTAATAAGCCGTAAAGTTTCTTTCGAGGAAAAAAACACTTAAATGGCGATACATCGCGATTAAAACTGGAATGTGACGCATTTATTCTGAATCAAACCAAATTGTTGGGGCAAAAAAATAAACAAAAACAAAACACAAAGTTAACAAAAACTGAGTTATTAAAACTATATTGGGCTTTTCTTATTAGAACTTTTCAAAAATATATATATTTACAGCAACTCAGATTTTTAAAAAAAAAAAGCTTTAGCTGTAAAATCAAGTTTCCTCAACATGAATAAGCTTATGGATGTTCTTTTCCTTAAATGCTGTTAGTTTTACACCATCTGGAACACGATGCACATCTGAATTTTTTCAGGTGGCTTGCAAGATTTTAAATCAATCAAACATGGAATCAGCAGATCAAACAACCGTATACTATAAAATAAGCATGCTACCACGTAAGAACGCTGGTGACTATTGCACCTGTCTGCCATAAAGCCGTATACTACATGATTTCCGATTCTTTCTTCAGCTGCTGCAAATAGAAGGAGCATCTCTGGAGGGAGACCTGAGAGGGGAGTCGCAGTCAGGAAGGGAGGAAGAAAACAAAAAGAGGGAGATGAAACGTGACCGTGGAGAAATAGCAAAGGGAGAGAGTGGCTATACAACAATGAGGAAATAATTAATGCATAAACAAAGCAGTCATTAAGGACAGCAGAGCAAAGAGGGAATACATGTAAAAATGGGGGGAATAAGAAACAATGGAAGACGAGAAGATGTATGAAACAAAAAATAAAGAAATAAATCTTGCTCAATTGTACGGACCAGTGGGGGGAAAAAAGCCCAGAGTGGATCAATACAAGTGAAAGAGAAAGATGACAGAAGGGGAAAATGGGGAGACCAAATTTAGGGAGGGCGGGTGTTCTGTCTTCACTGATGACTGATCTCACAATGCCGTAGGAGACAAAAGCAAGAAAAACGAAGCCTCGCTTTGCGCTTAAATGTCTCAGAGGGTGCCTATGTGACTGACAGGCAGAAGCTTCTGGTACCTGCCTGTAAGGACAAAAGCCCACTGGAGTGTTTCGGCATCTGAGGTTCCCCTCATAAAAACAGCAGATCCTCAGTTTCTGCAAGGACCCGATTGAGTTCTGGATGCATTTATTGCACAAAACCCATGCCTGCAGCATGTTTTGCATCTACTTCCAAACAGTTGAAAAATGACACTATGTGAGGAATGCTCTAATTATTCCATGTTTCAGGGTCGTTAAAATAATTCATATCTCGTTACAATCAATACCAGAAGAACGAATTATTCAAAGGTTCTCACAAGTGTCAAAATCTACACAAACATTCCCATTTGCCCTAATTGTTGCACTTCATCTGACAGCAGCTAACTGTGCTAACGCCGTAAGCTAGCGCTACGACAATGAGCAACTTAAAAAGGTCAGAAGACCTTCTGTAACAGCAACTGTGAAATAGTTTTCCTCCCAGTAAAATTAAGCTACCGCTATCTGTTTTACTAAGCTAACACAGTCAGTTTAAATAAGCTAGTGCTGTCTGTTTAAATCAGCTAAAATTATCTAAGCTAAGCTAACATTGTCGGTTTAAATAAGCTAATGCCATCAATTTAAAAATTAGCTTGATGAATTTTTGGATAACCCAAGGACAGCATTCTGTTGGTCCATTTATTGGTTAGTGAATCAACCAGGCTATGTAGTGCGTAATGTCATCAGATGTTGACTCTGCATGTGGCTCTAATAAACAAGTTATAGAGATAGCAAGCTAGCACGGACCGCACACAGTTTGCTACATTAGAAGTTATCCTGCAAATGTGTTTCCATTTCCCCTTTTGAGCTTTTCTTTTTCGGAAAAGCCAAAAAGAAAAAAAACAAACAAGACAAACACTCCAAGTGAGCGTAGAAACATGTTTCGAAATTGAGGAGGTTACTTTGAATGTTGCCGTTTCCACCAATCTCTTTTCTACTGCGATACTTCAAAATGCAAAACTGAAGAAAAGCAAAACCGCTGATGTAAACACGGCTAATGATGCATTGGTAGAACGTTGATGAGTCTTGATGAGAGCTGCCACATTCAAATGGTGGGGTCAGAATTTAATGTGAACATCATGAAGGCATGAATCCATGGTGTGATTACATGAAGGGCGTTTTCTTGACGCACTTTGGTTCAACTTTTGGGTACTAATTTAGCATCGTTTAAGATGCCGCAGCATTTTAACATGGACTAACTAAAATCTTAAAAGAATATCTTGCTAAGTACAGGTAATGTAGAATTAAAGTGAGGTTAAATGGGCTCCAACCAGGTAATAGCAAGGTGAGCCTAACAAAGTGCACTGTAAGTGTATAATGTCATGCGATTGTGTTATACGTCTTCCAAAGTTTTTGCCTATGTAGAATTTTACAACACCTTTCAGCTAAGTTTGATATCTTAGGAAAAAAAAAACAGAGCCATTAGTGAATGAAAAAATGACCCAATTAAAGAAACCGAAGACATTTGGGACAAGCAAGACAGAATTTACTTTTAAGATCAATGCGGGTGCAATGGCAAGACACACACCCAGCCGATACCTACACGCTCACACAGACACCTAATTAGGGAGTCTGGGTCTGGAGCATGGATGTGAGTAGGTATGTGTGAATAGCAAAGAAAGAATGTGTGTGTGTTTGCCGTCTATGAGGGAGAGAGACGGAGAGATGGAGAGAGAGGGAGGGAGGGGAACGGAGACGCAACAACAGAGAAATCAGAGTGTGACATGAAATATTTACAAGGGCTTCAGAGAAGAATGTCCAGAAATAGGTCAGCTCAAGATGGTAGCCTCTTACTGGCCCACACACACTCTACACACATTGCAGACACCGACACTCACGACTCAGTCCAGCACCACAACAAACTGGTATGCAAACAAGTCATCAGTCATTTCCCAGGGAGTCGGGGCTTAAACACAACCTCGCTATCACTTAGTAAAATACGGCTGGATATGACAACAAACAGCAAACCAGAACTGAGACTGAGAAATGAGACAGCATTTTTTCCCCCCCTCCACACCTTCCTGCCGTTTGGAGTTGTGGACGTGGATTAATTAGCTTCAAGTTAGTGGCAACACCCCAGAGCTCCTCAGTCGTGTTTGAGACATAAATAATCGGCTGAAGGAAATTGATGCAAGGTAATTAGTCTTGATGGGCCCTCCACAAATCTGGCCTTTGTGGAACGGAAGAGTGGCAAAGGGAAAACCGGAGGAGTCAGGTTGGAGGTTTGCCACGAGTCACGGAGCACACCAAAGATCCACTGGTTGGACAATCAGCTCTGTGAATCACAGTCCCGACTTTGAAACGTGGTGGTGGCGGTGTCATGCTGTGGGAGGAGGGCGCTTTTCTTTAGCAGGTACAGGAAGAGGGAAATACCAGACAATCCTAGAAGGAAACCTAATGGAGGCTGTAGAAGACAAGAGACGGCAAAGGCTGACCTTCAAGGAAGACGACCGGGATTACAATGAAATGTAACTGTACATTGTTTTTTAGCTCATTTTGTCAAATTACAATCAAAGAAGGAAAGAAAGAAATGCACAAGCTACGTTTAGAAACTAGTGACCAAACTCTTAGCAAGTTACAGCCAACTTTTCTAAAAGTTATTCTGCCTGAGCAGCAGTGAATTGTTAAGCAATTCTAAAGTAAAACGTAGAAAATAAAACAAATCCCAGAACAGTAATTTTATGTTTTATTGTCCATTATATAGAACATTAATTTAGATGTCAGTGATGTGCCAAGGTATACGCTAAAATGACTTGTGAAAGGTTGTTCACGAAACTCATAGGGGGTTGAATCAACAAGCGTGTCACACTTTTCAGATTTATAGAGAAACACTTGAAAGCATCACAATGTGTTGGCTTCTGAAAATAACATCCACAGGGAAATACACTTTTGCCATGTTCTCATTCCATACAGCTAACCTTCACTGTGTTAGTTGTCACTTCCATGAAAGGTGTGAGGTTTGAAAGTAAACCTGTGGTGGAAACTGTAGCGTCAGGAAAAAATAAAATAAAATAAAACTCGGAAAAATTATGATGAATTCTTACAAAGAAAAAGAGATCAAACATACTCTACCAGAGGAGCTCTCTCCTGATGAAAGCTTCTCATTTCAAATCCACAATAATTACTGTGTTTCAGTTCCAGTCTCTTGGTCTATATTAGAGGTTACTTATTGTGTTCGTAGTGTGACTGTGTCCGCCCGGTGTACCTTTGTCCAGCGTGCTGTTGCACTCCCACTTCTCAAAGCTCCCCGGCTTCCAGCAGGACTCCCACAGAGACAGGTAGTACTGGTCGTCGGCGGTCACCCACGCCGGACTCATCACGGCTCCCACGTCCAAGCAGAGCGCCAAGAACACGCACACCAGCCCGACCAGCTTCAGCGGGGTCAGCGGGGAGCTGTGCGCCGACTCCTCCGTCTCCGTGACGGCCGAGGACATGGCGGGGTCGGAGAGGCGCGGAGGGCTCACGGCCGGAGCGGAGGGTGCATGCGTGGGGATGGGAGAGAAGGCGTCGCGGCGCGGGAACGTGGAAGAGTGCGGCAGCCGCCTCTGCGATTCGATGCGCGCTGGACGGACGCTGCGCCTGTTGGGGCGCCGCTGCCGCCGCGCGGCGGAGACCTGCGCCGTTTCCAGCTGACGTCAGCGGCTTCACAAAAACCTGCAGGTGCAGCCGGGTCCTAAAGAGACAACCAGATGTAGGTCCACTTAGGAGCTGAAGACAAGCATGACACCTACTGAGTGTAATGTCGCCGTTTTGTGATGAAGTATGAGTTTCTTCTGGAGAGGTTTACATGTGAGTAATAATAATAAAAAGATTGGAAAAAGAAAAAAAAAAGGACTGGGTAAATTTCTAATTCTGCTTTAAGGTGCGATGACATCACGTAAGGCGCACCAATCAAACTGATCAGTTGGCATTAGTAAAACACATCAGTCCTCTTCCATTAATATTTCAATGTGCTTTGTAATCTATTTTCTGGATTTCCATGTGCATGCAAATTAAGGGTGAGAAACTCATTTAAAACCATCTGACGACCACAAACTTCAGTTTAATCTGTTGGGATTTGGTTTGAGATCACAACTAATATTAGACTGCTATTGTAAAGTGGAAGGAAAATAACACCTGTAATCAAACTTCTGAAGTCTGGCGTGGGTCTTTAGCCAACCCGCTACTGTGATAGCAACAAATAATGTACAGCGCAGCTAACTGCCTTCAAAAGTCTCCAAAATAATAATAATTATATATATGTATATATATATATTTATATATACATATATAAACATATTGCTCTATTTCTTATTATTTTAGACTCAAGACATTTGGAAAATGCGGTGGAGAACCTAAAGTGCCACTTTCGTGTTTGTTTATAATCTCAATAAAAGAGATTACGTTTTTATATTGAATGTAAACAAAAACCTATTTAAAAAAAGTTCAAAAAGTTGCCAGTTCTTTCTTTTTAGTGGCTCTACTTTGTTTCCACTCCATCTCTTTTATTCCTGTCAGCTGCCTTCTTATTCTCCTCCTTGTTCTGCTCCCCTGCATCCCTTCATCATCCCTTAATATTCCAGTGATGGGAAGTAAACAAGGCCATCTTTTCCCATCCATCAGTCTCTCCTTTTCTTTCTTTCTTTCCGGTCAGATAAACATGTGGATAGCTCTGTCTCCTTGAACCAGAGCACTACGGTTTTCCTGGCCTCCCTGCTTGATCATTGGCTGTATCATGAGTACGCAGAGGAAACAATTATATTTCTCGACATGTGCCTCCCACTCCCCTCTATTCTCAGCACTCTTATTTGTAAAGCCTCTTCCAACAGTAAGTTTCTGTTGTGCTGGCTCTAAAAAAAAAAAAAAAATTGGAATTGTTTGCAATTTGGGTTTTTTTTGCTAGAAATGTTAAGAGGACATCCTCATCGGTTCTTTGTTCTTCAAGAACAAACGTCTTGCAGGGATGGAGGTCTGCTTGCTTTCCGTATCAAACTCCAGTGTGATTCCTTCGACGAATCAAGACAAATTCACAAATTCAACGGCGCCGCGCTTCATTCGACCAACAAAAACACTTCCGAATTGCAACATGGGCACGAGACACGGCACATTCTCTCACCTGCTCGTCTCCTTACAGAGAGAAGCATGGATCCCTGGGATGTCCTGTGTGGCAGTCTGTGAAACATGAGACGCAGCTGCATAATGGCTCCAGGAAAATGGACTTAGTCTTTGATGAGCGAGACCAGTTAAAAGATTAGGCATCTCCTTGCTTTTTTTAAATAGAGTCCAGTAAATGTCAAGCTTTTTTTGGACAGACCATTTTAAATATTCAAAACAGCAGATTACCTGAAACCCTCTTACACAGGACCACCACACCACACTTTCTGGCAAATTCTGTGGGCGTTTGCACACAAGCACAGGTTGTTGAGGCTGAAAAGGAAGAATCCACACCTCCAAATTGCACCTCACCTCGACTTCACATAGCAATTTGAATGTAGCATGTTCTGTACCTGTTAGGCTGTAAACGTGATCAGTGGATTCCGTTTGCATGAGGTGAAACAGCAGGACTGTTGTCGATAACAGGTTCTCTGAGGACTAATGAATATTAATGTGTACAAATTTCTTCATGGGATCATAAAAAAACAAAAAAAACTTTTAGCAGACGTGAAACCTGAAGTATCTACAGGAGTCGACAGTAGAAACGTGACGGAGTAAAGGTGTTGAGGTTTATGTTGGACCTCATTTAGCTACTGCAAGGATGCATGCATGACCCTCAGAAAATGAGGCAGTCAGGAAGCCTGGCTCACAAAATAAGAAGCTTAGACTAATGTGTTTTTAGCCTTGAATAAAAGGTGAGGCTTTCTTTTAAAGAAAGTTAAACTATTCACTTTCAGCATTCTCCAGTACTAGACCTAAGTTATAAAAGAGATTCAGCCATTGAAAACCTGCATATTTTGTCTTTAAGGACACAATCGTTCATTAATCCCACTTCTTTGTGTGTTCTGAAGGATTTCTTGAATTCTAAGTTGTTTTTATTCCACAAAGATATTTCAAATGAGCTCTACAAGCTTCCTTGCAGTGGAAAAAAAAAATTAAATCCATCTAACGGTACTTCTCAAGGTTTCTCTTTAAAACATACATTCAAATAAATGTCTAACCTTTTATAATTTACTCTTTGTATCAAGTGCAGATATTTTCTTTGGTCCGCTCTTTGTCATTACTGATATTTTTTTCTCTCTCATTAAACTGATGAAATTTGAAAGTTACAGCTTGAATACCAGCTTGCCTTACTTCATTAGCTTGGCACGCGCATCAGTTTGCAATTCCCAAAACTTTCTGATCTCATTTTCAACATCATTAACTCGTAGCTCTGTTTCTAATGCTATCATTCAACATTACTTATTACAATGAGTTGAAATAACTGGATATATGAAATCGTAAAAATAGAATGTCTTACAGATAGGAATAAAAACATTTACTTGCACTGTGATGGACTGGTGACTTTTCCAGGGTACGAGATCAAGTGAATGAAACCCCGGACAAGACCCCACTTTCAACCTGGTAAGAGTCTTTATCAACGGTGACAATGGGCTGAAAGGCCACTCATGGAGGAAGAAGCCATTTGTTCAAAAGCACAATAAAAAGTCAGAGTATAGTTTGCAAATACACTCGACCTTTTCGAAACCTGTGAGTGTTTTTTTTCCTTCAAGAGGGACTGGTGCACTTCATTAAACAGAAAGGTCAAAAGCAACATTTCAAGATATAAACCAAAACTTAGGAAAAATGAACAATCATTCTAACTTACAAATTAGTTACAAAGTGGTTATAGAACAACAAAGTAAAACACCATGGCAATGTCTAATAAAAGTTAAAAAAAAAAAAAAATATATATATATATATATATATATATATATATATATATATATATATATATATCAGCCGTCTCCCTCACATTATTGTTGAATTTAGCAAAGAGAAATAATTTTGGTCAGTTTAACAGACTTAAAACAGGAAAAGGTTAGTCTGATTTAATGTCAGAAAAAAGAGAAAGTAAGTCTCTTTTTTATGTATTTTCATAAAGTGAATGAAAACATCTGTATCGAGAATTAATTTATACCAACATTTTGAATTTACACTTTTAGATCTGCCAGGAAAAAGGGATTGAGGACTTTCACAATTTGAGTTGCTAAGAACAATATTTTGACACGAAAAAATATGTAGATTGTAGGAATGATAGTTTAATATCAGACAAAGACAATATAGTACTTCGTTAGAAGTTTGTAGCTCGACAGTTTGAAGTTTGCACACTTTTGGACAGTACTGCCACTTCTTTTTTTTTTAAAGGTTATTCCATTTTATTGGCTCTAGTGGCCTTTATTTGATAGTTAATTGACAGGAAAGTGTGTAATGAGAGAAGGGGGAAGACATGCAGCAAAGGTTGCCAGGCCAGGAATCGAACCTGCGACAGCCACGAGGACTAAGGCCTCCTTATGTGGGTTGTGCTTAACCCCTGCGCCACCACAGCACATCCCAGTACTGCCACTTCTAACACCCAAAAAGAGCAAAGCATTCCAATTTACCGTGCAGGAGAAATGTGTTTTGTGGTATAATTTCTAAACTTCTAAGTCTGCTGTCCTGAAAAGACCGCATGCTACAGAGAGCTCAGACCGAGCGAAGTGAGTGAAACCAGAGTTTGTCTTCCCGGGGACGTTTACTGTCTGGTGAAACTGTAGAATTCCACACGCTCCCCATTTTCCTCAAATTCTGTGGACACAGAAGGGTCGATTGGGGGGGAAAAAAAAAATCAGATTTACAGACTGGTGTGACTCTTCAATCAATCAGGTTTGGCAGAAAGACTTTTCATAAGAAAATGACTTCAGTTCTGTATTTATGACTTGAAGCTAATGATTAATGTTCCATTACTGGTGTGAGATTAATTAAGAGGTGTATGTGTGTGAAAGTCTACAGTGAACTGATCAATGAGGTGCGCCGGGACGGTAAAGAGCAACTGAGTCAAAGTCTCAGCAGTAACATAAGTAAATACACAAATTTATGTTAACATTTTAAAATAGTTTTTTTATGATGATAGCCAGACTTAAAGAACTAAGACACCAATTTATTTTGCTTTGGTTTTGGTAATCCTGTAGATTTTTATGGTTCAAACCTACTACTATTCTCACCACATGGCAGTTTCCATTTTCCAGTTTTCCCCCTGAAATCTTTAAAACAAAAAAAAATCTTCTTTCTAAATTTGGACTCTTTGTTGGTTTACCTTTCAGGCAGACAAAATAGAGGTGATCGCCGCACGGAAAATTCCTCCAGTAGAACGAGTCGCCGGCGTCCACGCCACCGCAGGGACTTGTGACCTGCCAGATGTGTTGTTCTTTCCAGTAAATGTAGCTCACAGAAGCACCAGACATCCAAAACCACGAGCTCCCCATCAGACGCCTACAGCAAAAACAATCCAGACACTAAAAATGTCACTTTTACAGTTCTTGAACCCTTAGACTGGCTTAGCGTTCTGGAGGATACCTGCGCAGTCCCAGCCACACATGTCCGGAAGAAACGGAGGGGTCGTTTGTCAGGAAGGTTGTGTTTCTCAACACCTCCTCCAACCCTCTCTGCTCCTGCTCACTGCGAACGCTGAGGAGGTCCCAGTAGTGTTCCCTGCAGTACAACAAGGCGTCCGACCAGCACAGCTTCTTCTGCACTACGGCTACTCTCCGTCCCATCACCACTGCGTTGAAGGATGGCGAGGGAGCAGCAGGTTCTGGGAAAATATGGCTTCCATATATACACGTTGAGCCAATGTTCACGGGAAATAGTTCCCTACGTTTGTTGTTTTTGTTTTTTTTACAGTGGTTTCTAAATATACAACAGCTTTCACTAACCTCCATAGATTTCTAGCTCACACATTGTCAGAAAGTCGTATGAGGTGCTGATCTTCACGGTCAACATCCGACCCGTCATTCCTGTGCAGTTAAAGCTTTTGGTGCCCCCAGGGGGGATGGAGGAAATGACAGCACATCTGAGAAGGAGACATACAGATTTACATTTTTAATCCAGATCACTGAAAAGCACGGAGTAACTGTAATCTGAGGCAACAGCAGATGTATGAAGATCCTTGAACCTTTTGAAATTTATAATAATACAGCAACAAACTTTAAAGGGGTAAATATGACCCGTTAAAAGAAATTTTACATCATAATTTAATGCATTGAAATTGGGCCTCTGTCGTTTTAAGAAACTCCGGCTATTTCTGAAGCTCCGCCTTCAGGAAGTCATCACAACATGGCTTCTCTATGAACCCTTTAAAAACATTTCACCAGCGTTGCACCGAGAACCAATGAGCTCTCATTTGCTAATCAACTAAAACCTCAGAGGCGGAGCTAGGTCCACCCAGGCGTTTTGCACTGCTGAATGGTTGCCACGGGAGATAAAAGAATTTCTCCAACATCCTATCAAAAACACTCCAGATATGTTTTTGATGAAAGAATAATACTATAGGATTATGTAAAGGTCAAAAAATATGACTCTACATAACACCGTCCCTTTAAGATGTTTTGATATGCGCACATTTAAAATCCTTGTAATCCTGCTGATTAAAACAGCATCTAAAAGGATTTTAACTATAACAGGAGAAGAAAGGTGAAACTCTTCCTCCTCCATGTTACCTGGGGTTGTTTTTGCCGTTGTTCTCTAAGGAATTCCCGATGAGGATCTCAGCATTATTTAGCCTCTCGCTCGCTACGTTCCTGTTGGTGATGCTAACGGTCGAGACTCGGTACACAACTGGCAACAACAGACTCCACCACGGGTTTGGTTCCCCCCCTGTATGAGTGCAGGATCCGTGAGCGTACTCTGGGTCTCTGTTTCCATCGACTGCCCTTGAGGCAACACCAAGGAAAGCAGTGGATGACTGAGATGCTATTCCCTCTGGCGCCACGTTCTCCAGGGACTCAGCTGGGTAGACTAAAGGAGTACAAGCCTTAAAATTAGCTAGATGGCTAAAAAAAAATCAATTTGTAGCTTTAGACTTTAGTGTGTAATATGATAAGTTTAATTGGCACTTATGTTGACAGGCAAAATATGAGATGTTTTGACCATAGAAGTGTGCAGTGCTACAAACTTTGGTGTGTATCCGATACCAAATATATACAGGGTCAGTATTACCGATACTGATACTGATTATACTTTAAGTTTGATATTTCAAACTTCTGACATTTAGGAGTATTTGCTGGTTTTTTCTTCAAATTATATTGCTAAAACCTTAGAAAGAATTTGAACAAAGTCTATAGATGTTTATAAAATACTTTAACAACGTAAACAGAAACGTTAGGACAGGAGTAATTTATGTGTGTGTTTTTTTCCCCTAAATAAACACACTGCAAAAAAAAGAGATCGTTTTAAAAGAAAATCAAAACAAAATCTTTTTTAAGGCAGAGTTGAACAATTACAATTTTTTAATCAAAGCTGTTACGGCCCAAGGCTATTCCTTTGGGGTTTAGCATCCCTGCTCCAGATCTTCTGATTGGTGCTGATTGGAAGTGGAGGCAGCTGGCCAGTGTCTCCATGAATGACATCAGATCAGCTTAAAATGCACCACCTTTTTCTCACCAGGACAGCCCTTTTTCTCTTGGTCTGTCAACCTCTCCTCTTTTCTCCCTTTCCTCTCCAACCAGTTATGACTTTTGTTAAATAAATCTTATTTTAAGTTATCCCACGCGTTGCTTCCCTTTCATTTGTTATGGTACTAGAGCCAGACCATAACAAAGCTTACAGGCAATGCTTGAGCAAAAGCTAAATTTTAGTTGGTAAATGGCCAGTTATGTAACAAAAACTAAGTTTCTCATCTGGTTATTTGGCTCCCTGGCTAACATTACTTTCTATTTGCACACTCTTCTCTTGCAGATCTTGTTGAATTGTGACAACGACCCCAAATATAGCAACAAATCAGCTAAAAAGAGGCTAAAAGACAACAAAGTCACAAAAGCTTGATCACAGTTCTGTAAAACAAGTCATTAAATATCTCTTAGCAAGTCTTTTGTAGCAATTGGCAAGCTTCTGGCACAATTCTCAAGCAGTCTTCCAGGCAGAATTGGCACATTACATTTAAATTGGTTGGCTTCTAGTCAAATACTCGCCTTTTAAGCATTGTCCACAGTTGTAAAAGGTGTCACTTTTAAGAAAGGGGCTTTTACTTTGTTTGTATTTGCATAAAAATCAAAGTACAACTCACTGCGCACAGTTATGCTTGTGTTTCAACATGTTTTGGTTGCTCTCGTGTTGCTCCTGAACACTGAAGCCAATTTCCTTTGATCACAAAGTCACAGTTTGGGTACAGGTAGTTGAAATGTGGACACAAATGGGTTTTCCAGCAGAACAATGATCCCAAACATAAATCAGTGGAGGCCGATTCTGTTCTCTAAAAGCCCAAACAGAAAAATGCACGGACTATAGTGCCAAGAAACCACTTGATTTAAATTCCATCTATCAATCCTACCCGCCTGATCACTCTGCGCCACAATCTAAACACAATGCAAATTGCAGCATCTAGTGTGTCCAGCATTTTCAAATAACGATTGTTCAGAAGAAAGAAATAAATACCTATTGAGATGAAACACGTATTTGTCGCTGCAGGCGCAGATTAATAAATAGGAATGTTTTGTATTTGCATATTTCCCTGCAGTGAGATGCATATTGAGTTATTTTTTTCTTTTTTTGGTAGGCTGCCTTTTTTGTGGAAATGCATCGCCTAAACGTGTTATTAAAACCACCCAGGCACTGTGGGAGTAACCCATAAAGCAGCGGCTCTGTTTTCATTATGACTGATGTCTTAACACGGCTTAGACTATCTTGATGGAAGCTCAGTTTCTTCCAGCCAAAATGCTGCCCTTCAGCAAGGATGCTTGTCTCACATCAAGGTCGGAAATGCACCACCCTCCACGCCCGGCCCTCCCTCTTACAAAGTTTTCCATTTTCTTCCCTCCTGCATGTGTAATGATGGCTTTTTATTACACCGGTTCATTAGCATATTTCATATCCTGCTGCTGAGCTTTTCCAGCTCTCTATCTGTCTTCGTCGATGAGACGCAGGTGCTGGCTGAGGATGGCTTTATGAGAAATGAGAACAAAACGCGCAGCGAGGTAAACAGGCCAGCAGCACCTGATCATCAGTCACCGGGAAGCATGCGTTTAAGGGAACTTTTGCCTCTGGACGGGCCCGGGAAAGAGCTCTGAAGGCGGATGCCAGCTGCGTTTCCGTTAACGAAAGTGCGCAAATCTTTGTCGGTATTCCGCCAATGTCGGAAAAAAAGAGAACATTTCTGAGGTTTGGACTCAACAAGTTGATTGTTGGTCATGTGACTGGTGTGACGCAAAAAATAAATAAATAAATAAATAATTTTTTTTTGCAAAATACATCAATTACGATATGGCCACAAATGTTCTTGTCCTAAAGCTTTTTTATTGAAAAACGTCAATAGGCGTGTTTCCGTTGAGCAATAATTTCAGTTTATGCAACGGTATGGTTAATGGAAACGCAGCTACAGCCACCGACAAAACAGTACAGTATGAGATCCAAAGCTCTGGTGGGCTCGGGTTCTCTTGGAAGGACAAGCCGCTCATGAAAAAGTAACAAAAAAATCCAAAGAAGTCTCAATCAAAGTCTTGTGTTGACAACTTATAAAGAGCGATGCTGCAATTGGCCAAGTGTTCGGTTAGTGATCCGTTGTTATAACGTTTGAACGTAACCCCAAACTTTTCAGATTAATCAATTTTCTTCCATTTCCACAGCTCTGTTAAATTACGTTTGTCTACCACCTAAAATCCCGACAAAATACATTAAAGTTTCTTACTGCTGCATGACAAAATGTGGGTGCGAAAACGCTCGCGGGGCTTTCCATAACAATTTCAAACGGATGCTAGTCAGAGTGCAAAATGGTGCTGCAGAGATTTCATCAAAATCTGCCGAGAGCCCACCACTTCCAGCCCTTTCGAACACAAAAAACTTTCTGCCTTAAATGCTCCCGATGATCGCAGAGCGCCAACTCCTGCAGTCGGCGGCGGCGAACGCCCCGCGCACAAAGATTCATCATGTGTCACGGCTGAGGTTTTAGGCAGCAAATGGAGGTGAGGAGATGAAAGCGGTTTCCTCTTCCTCCCCCTTCACTTTTGTCATGTTCACCAGAGGGAGATTTGATAGGTGTAAGCTCACACTAACACACACACACACACACTAACACACACCCCTACATGCCCAGAGACAGAACAGACACACATAAAATGTTCACAGAGAAGTGCAGCAGTAATAATTAGATTTCACTTCAAAGAAGCTGGCTGTGGATTTGCAGGGCTGACGTGTGATTGGCTGCCGAGGCTAACAGGTGAGGGACGGACAGCTGCAGGACACCTGGTCATTTATCTGGTGTTGGGATACCGCAGAGCTTATTGTGCGTCACTTTGCATCTCTGCATCCGCTTGAGGGTGCGGAGAAGGGCATTTGACTGAGTTCAATGAAAAATGTTTCTCTGGTTCGGTGTTTCTCTATGACAGCAAGAACCAATTAGGGGAAGGTTTGACGAAGTATTTGCCCCACGCAGATTTTACTCGGTTTCTGCTTCTTTTTCAGGTTTTGTAACTTTAAACACCATTAAACCCTTCTTTAGTGAGTAGTGTTGAAAACAGTTGTTGCGTTACGGCCAAACTTTATGAATATGAGGTTCTTCATGAACAGGACTTTTGAAAAACAAGTTTCATTAAAGCCGATGATCGTATTTTAATCTTTTATTAGTTAAGAAGGCAGAGTAGATGCGAAATTTAGACACTGGTCAGTGTTAGACATCGACTGCTTTCTAATTCAAAGTAGTGATTAGTTGGCTTAGAAATATACAAATGTGGAAAAAACAAACAAAAAAAAAAGCTGAGTCAGTTCTTGTCTCTTCCTGTCTTAAGAATGTGAATTTTGAAAAACCGATAGAGATATTGATGTATTGCTTAAATTGAACAACGTCAGCCACGGTTACCCCAATTTTGCCACTGATTGCTTCATTCATTGATTTGCATTGATTCTCCTTACAGTCATTAATTCTTTAAATGTTGATAGTTTCAATGTTAATTCTAAATTAATCTTAATCCTGAGTAGCACACAGAGAGTTAATGACTTCAACCTCTCGATTTATTATTATTTTTTTAAATAATTGTGTTACTGGATGATTTATAAACCCTTAAATTATTTAACACAGCTCAATAACAATGCAAGCATGTGCACTACATGTTGTTTGGTATAATTACATACATTAATAGGTGAAAATGATCAACACATGGATGCCTCTTTGTCCTGACAGGGAGTCAAACAAATGGCTGTGTGTTTTTAGCGAGAAAGAAGCCCCCCCCCCTTCTTTAATTACCGCCAGGCTAATTGAATCCCCGTGTGAGTGATGTATGGGGATAGGACTCCCTGTGACAAAATGAAAATGAAATAGTATTAAGCAGCCAAGTAGATAATCAATTTAGAAACGTCTGAGAAGCGAGAAGGATTACTTGAAACGGCCCCGTACGGTTTTTTACTGTCAGAGGACATCGGAGTCGTTTGAAATGTGGAATTATTTCAGTCTCAGATGAGAATCTGAAATCTCTCACAAAGTAATAAAACTTGTCCTAGGAAGACAGACTATTAGAGTTGTGTTGTATTTATTTTATGTCATGTTCAGGAGGTTTACTGGATGTAATTTTCAGAACTGGTATGAAGCAGGATTTCGCCACATGGGATGGGAGGAACATTTAAAACATTCGAGTCCCTACAGGCTTCAGGATAGTCTCAAAGACAGACTATCTTCCAGATAGCCTCAAGGTCAATTCGTACTTAAATTGTATGCCAGGCTGCAACAGTTGAATACAGACAGACTATTTCTAAAAAAAAAAAAGATGGGAGACTCGGCTGAAACCGAAAAACAATGAAGTATGGGAAGACATTTTACTCTCTCCTTCGAAAATATCCATCAATATCCTGATTCAGAGAAATGAAACATGATACCTAACAAAATGTCTTTCCAAATTTAATATTATGCTAATTGGTACCTGTTTTTTGCTGGAAAATGTGTCATAACCAAATGAGTGAGAGATGAGCCTCCTTCAACAAATCCTTGATATCAAACTACTGTCTATGAGAAATCTAAGATTCAATATTAACCATCATTTAGACCTTTTCACAGGAAGGTATGGCAGAGTACCTAATAACCTAAGAGGGCAACCGCTTGAAGTATCAGACCTAACAAGGACATTGCTGTGGGTGTGTTCTATGATGGTGTATTGTAGAGAGGAAAAGAAAAAGAAATGTATTTTTGACAAAAAATAAATAAATAAAAAGTCTGAACTTTTGAGATTAATCTCAGAAAATTTCTACAAAAGACTTGCAAATATCTGAGTGAGAAAAATAAAAAAAGAAAAAAAGAAAAGAAGAAATTGCTAGAAAAGCGCTCAGAAATGTTTCTGTTTAATCTCAGAAATTTTCTAGAAAAAAACGTGGAAATGTATGAGGCTAAAAAGTCAAAAATGAGCTTGACTAAAAAAGAAAGAAGAATAAAAAAAACTCAAGAAATTTTGCGATCAATCTCAGAAATGTTCTGGGGTTTTTTTTTTCTAGAAACACAGGGAACACAGGGTGGAAATATACGTCTCCTTTTTTCCCCTCTACCTACAACAGCCCCCGCAGGCCGCTGTAGTATTCTGGATTTGCTACAGATCTTAGACAATTTGTTCATGCCCTGCACTGGATTGCTGTAATTTTGAAAATGGAAAAAAAAAAAAAAGTAAACCTGCCAGATAACATCAACATCATAGGTTATGAAGATGTAGTACCTTGTAGTCGGGGCTGGATTGTCCCTTTGGAAAGTCTATTCTATCAGTCCAGGACTAATGGTGTCCATATATTGGGGAGTCCCTGCTCGGCAGCTTGTCATGAATATGAACTGGACTTCCAACATGACCTCTTGTTGCAGCAGGGAACACGGCAGACCCCAATTACAACCGGCCTGACTCGTCTGTTGCTGGGGCAACGCAGCAGCAGAGGGCGGCGAACGGGGGAGCCCGTTTCAGCAGGTCATCTGTGGATAAAATTCAACAAAGGCTCGAACCTGCAGTGATGCACTGACACAAGCACATGCTCTGGCTCCTGTAGCTACACACACACACACACACTGAGCAAAACCCCTGATTCCTCACACAGATGGTATGCAAAATACATGCACAGCGAGTCCTGCTTTCAACATCCATCCAATCCACTGCTTTTAGTGCTCACTTTATCTGCTGCCCTCATCTATTCTCCTTCGCCGTCACCTGTTATTCAACCATTTCCCCACTCTCTCTCTTTCCCCGTCTCTCCATCAGCTGTCGCGCACCTCTCTACCCTCCCTTCATTCTTAACCCGGCCGACTGCAGATGGTGCTTAATGGATGCATAGCTGAGCGTAACTGCCTTGTGAATAATTTCAAAGGCACAAGGTGAATCACAGGACAGCTCAGTATGCGGACACACAAAGAGAGGGACCCTTACAATTGGATTTGTTGTTTTAATTCAAACTCAAACTTGATTTTCTTTTATTTGAAAGCTGAATTCCACTGTTGCCTACTGAAAATGACATTTTCAACATGGCAGATTGTTTTTGTTTTTTTTGTAGGAGCCGTCGGGCATGCTTTGAGTAAAACTGCTGGGCATTTTTGTTTTGAAAGACAACATTATGCCTGTGGTGTAGAGCAGTGGTCCCCAACCACCGGGCCTACCGGGCTGTGCAAGAAATAATGAACTACTTCCCGCGACTAAAAAGGTTGGGGACCGCTGGTGTAGAGGAACCATCATTTGTCGTACCTAGCCCAATTCCTTCTTCTCGGAAAGCATAATGCTATTTGTAAAATACACCTAATTTGATAAAAGTGACTAAACTATTCTCACTCCTTGGACATTTTCACTTTTTGTTAAGTCAAAGTACGTAGCAAAAAGTATTTTATATGATATCTGTAGACAAGATAATACGTTTTACACTCCACAAATCTACCCTTTATTTTTAAAAGTGTAAAAAAATAAAACAAAACAAATTTGATGGGGATTTTTTTACCCTAAACATTAATATGTAGGGGATTAGATAAGCGGTCACTTCTTCCTACTCCTGGCTTCTTTGTTCTCTTTTTGCAGGTGTAGAGGCAGAGTTTTAAGGTGGTGACTTGTGTTCTTTCTATGCTCGTTTCTCTCTTTCTTCTTCTACTCCTGTCTCCTTCTTTCCCTTTAACCCCCCCCCCACACCCCCCCCCCCCCACCCCACCCCGCCCCTACACTGAACCCAAAGCAACTTCTAGTAAAGCTTAACATCTTTCTCAAATTTTAATTTCGCAAAACAATTTCATGTGTGCCACATTGCTGGACAAGAAAAGTTAACAAAAAATAAAATTAAAAAATTCATTTCATTTAAGTCTGTACATGAATCTAGATAGAAATAGTAATTCAGCAGTCACATTCGCAGATGTGCTGGATGTGTGAAAGTTCATGGGCACTGCGGAGTGAACGTGTCATTACAGCAAAAAATAAAAAGAATACTTTTGAAGAATGACATAAACATGCCATTCCTATCCCAAGATTTATAACGATGGAGCTCTTTTCCTTGCACTAGTTGAAAGAAAAGCTGTAATCCCAAAAAAAAAAAAAAAAAAAAAGGATTGGGGCAGCATTAATTCGGGCGGATTGAGCTTTAATTTTCTTCCCAAAGGTAGACTAAATACATTTTGGCATCAGGAGAGAAATAGCTAATTACAGCTGCTGATGGGAACCATCATGCAGTTAATGAGCCGAGAGAAGATGAGAAAACTTTCCTTGTGGTTTAAGAGACGATGTGACGCATGTGCATGTGTGAAAATACATACCGTAACATTCAGCCGGTTTCTGAAAAATACTCAAACAAAATCTGTATTTAAAATAAAAGAAGGCTGGGCTTTTTATTATTATTTTTATAATTATTTTTTGACTTTGACAGGGGACGAGTTAGCCAGAAAGGGAATGCGAAGGTTCTGGACCACAAAGTTACGCCGGCGTTCTCTGGGGGGAAGAGGAGCTGGGAGGCTGTCCTTGGGGGATGATTTACGGAGGAGCTGGTGGTCCTGAGAGGTTTTCCCCTTCACGTCATAAATCCACTGCATGTCTGCTGCCTGCAATGAAAGAGTTAGAAGTGAACAGTTAAGATTCCAGGAGTACTGCAGAAAAGCAGTCGAGGATGGGTGTAAACGACAAGCGGCATAAAATTTGTTTTCCAGCAATAACCAGAGAAGAGATGTTTTGCTCGGAGGGTTGGAGAAATGCTTTATTTCTGCGATCAAAGCTTCTGGGAGCAAAGATCTGTTTATTTTACACTTCATCCAGCTTAAACGTTTAAATTCGTCACGCTTCTGTGAGACAGAGTTCATGATTCAGAGATCCTATGGTTTACATATCAAACGCGCCATGTCTCCACTCGGATTTTCTGAGTTCTCAGTCCGTTTTAGCGCGTTTGTAAAGTACAAACAGAAAGGGTCAGAGTGGCTGGCTTCATGGAAAATACGGCTACATTGGTAAACCTGAAACAAGAAGGACATTTTCTAGAAATCTTTTTTTTTTTGCAAACTTATCCATACCTAAAACAAATAACTTCTACATGTTTTTTGTGAACTTCATAATCCTACTTTAGTGATGTCCTTGGATTTAATAATCAAACTGTAGAAAGATCTCTGGCTTTGGTTCCATGTTAGCCAAAACCGGAGGACATTTAATGAATGAATTCTGCCAGGACAATTAACTAAAAAAAAAAAAAAGTGCATTAGTTTGTTTTAAGTCAGTTCAACACTCGGGGTTTTTTTTGTATCAGATCGGTTATTAGCCAACACTAAACCTCACATATTGGTAGTGAAAAAAGTGGATCGGTGCAGTTTAGGATACAAAAGGATAAAAAAGAAAAGCAAAAAATAAAAAAAGGAACTGAAATTTGTCAGAGTTTTACTATCAGGCAACTTCTCTGGATACCTAAAGATTATTTTAACAAAATCTGAAGATTCTCTCCTCACCAGTAATACACTAAAGCAGAAGATTATAAAATATAAAACATTCCAATCATATAAATGCTTTCAAACACACACAAATATATAGATACTGTATATATATATACATAGACTTCTGGGCTACTTAAATAAGCCAAAGTACACAGAGGAATTGAGTGGGCAGAAACCTACAGTGTTGCTAAAAGTAAACAATCTTGTGAATGTCTCATCACCACAGGAAGTGATGTACCTGGACGGCCAGCCTGGCTCTGTGTCTCTTGCAGCTTGCAGTGGGGGTGAAGAACACAGAGATGAGCGCTCCGGCTGTGCCAGCAGGAGGCAACATCCCAGAGGCCGGAGCCACGGTGAACTCGGTGCTGCTGCCCGGCAGGAATGTTGCTTTGAATGGCATCGACCTCCTGCAACCGACGCTGAATTCGTTACCTCCACAACAAATTATCGCACATGCGAGAAAGGCAGCACACATACACGGAAACTGCTGAAATACAAATATGAGTTTGCTTGAATGGAAATTAAACTTAATCTTGGCTTTGAGATAATTACCACATTTATTTTCAATCGCTTTGTAAAGTATTACATAAAAATTTGACTTTGCTTGAACTACTTTGATGGTTTCAACACGATGCCAAGTACAATAGAAAATTAATATAATTTTAATAAAACTAAAGATATATAAAAAAAAAACCCTCAAAATAAATCCATCAAAACGGAAATAAAAAACTCATTTACATGTAGAAATGGTTCTGTCTTTATATACAGATTAAATAAAAATGTTCTGGGTCACTGTTTGTTCAGAAAACAGACGGGTTTAAGATCCAGAACCAGAGGATTACACAGGAAAATAGGAACTTTTGTCGTATGGCAAAATAAAAATGAAGTAAACTGAATAAAATATTAGAAGAATGCAAACAAGACTAAATATAAACAAAGAAAAATCTTTAAAAAAAAAACACAAGAAAAAAATGTAGCAAAAATCTAAATTAGAAAAAAAAAAGTGAAATTACAAAAATAAAAAAAATTAAAAAGTGTTATAATAAAGCATTTAAAATAGAAGTAGCAGACGTTTTAGCTCAGGAATAAATGCCTAACTTTGCGGGATGAGTAGAACTTTTATGAAATCACGCGTACACACCTGGTGGTGCTGGTCAGGCGGAAACCCACGGCGGAGGTCCTCCCTATCTCAGTCGTTTCTACATGAACAACGTCATCCACCTGAGGCTTCGTAGCAATGAGAATCAAGGGAAACTCCCAGACCTTGCAGGTCGAAGACTGAACTACTAGGACGCTTGAGAACCTTTAAATGAGAAGAGTATTCACACAGCTAGCTTCACTCAGGTGTAAAAAGAAAGCAACATTTCTGTTTACACTTTTATTGTTCTTCTGTCTATTGAAGGTTGAAGGCTGGAAGCAGAAAACTGAACCATGTGGGGGTTTTTTATTTTTATATGTATATATTTTTTTCAATAATAAAAGATTCTGATTCTGTAGAAACTAATTTAACTTCAGGCATCTTCAAACGTCTAGACGTGTGTAGTCTGAGTGACGATATAGAACGTTGCTCATATGTGCAACATCAGATTCTTCTGATGAATGCTGCTTGTGATAAGAAAGACATTAGTTTGCTGCAAAAACGGAATCTAAATCTTTTAGGTTTTCTGACACAGAAATGAGCATGTCTTGAGTTTTATGGCTTTTTTTTTCTTTGCTGTAATTGATCTTCTAGGATTTCTATCTATTCGGACAAACACAATCCTCTATGCTGGTCGTTACTATTCCGGCTCCGAGCTTCTGATACCTCCCTTATCTCTCCTTACGGCCCAGATTTAACATGTAGATAGAAAATGGAAGAGCCTATTAGCGGCACACACACCCCTGCCCCACTCCCCCCGTCATTTCCTGATGGCGAAGTCATTAGCTCTCGGAGGTATTGATTCTACCGGCGCACGCCTCATTAATGGACTCTGCAGATCCTCTACAGAAGACTAAAGCTGATAAATGAATCCTTTATTTACTCAGCAGGATGTCTCGCGCTACGAAAAGTAAAGGCTGAGAACGAGTTTCTACATTTCTCGACGTCGCAATCCTCCAGTTTTTTTTTTAAATCTTCAAACATTTGTCACATTCTGACCACTAACAGGTGAGGTAATAATAAAAAAACACTGATTGGTTTGTCAGAATATTAAACTCATATCACATTTTTTAAAATAAGTGAGACATCATTGTCTTTTCTCATTAACCAACATAATTTATAAACGTCAGTAAATGCTAGATCCTTGCCCTTACATAATACACTGGGGATGTAACCTAAAGGGATGAGTGTTGTTTAACCACAGGAAGCCATTTTAATGAGTCGGCCTTGGCCTTTAGTTCAAAGTGAGCACAGCAAAGTTTCCTGCGACAAACAATAAGACTCAGCATATAAAGACAGTAAAAAATGAACACGGTAACCACACCCAGACGAGAGGAAGAGACCGAACGGTGGAAGAACAGGCACTGAGGGAGGAAAAGTTAAGATTAATGAATGCAGATTTTGCCTACAGTGTTGGAGATAACGGTTATTTGTACACCACTGGAGGGAGGGAAAGGTGGTTCAGCTTTTTCTGATTTAACTCAAGAGTCCTATTGTTGCTCAATCACAGAGAGGGGTGAGTAGTCTTCTCACCATAGAGGCTACATTTGAGGTTTTTGATTGTTTTTTTTCTTATCCTCATGTCCATTTAACTGTTGGTTTGTCACAAGAGCAAAATTTCAATCTCTAAGAAAAACACTCCAAAGTGTGGTCCGAGGGCAATCTGCAAATTGAGAAGGATACAAATTTGATCTGTCCAGCACAAGTGGATGATGTAAACTCAGACTTTTTATTTTTAATCAGAGTAAAATTATTACCAACTTTGTTTCCCTTGAAAATGTTAGGGCAAAACCACATCTAGGAGAGAATTCAATCCCTCCCTTCAATGAAAATATGTGATTTCAGGGTGCCACCATTTCAAGACCACCACGACAGAAATGTTGAAAAGAAAACTGGATGTTTTAGAAAGTAGTAGCGCTAAGTTTATTTATTTTTTTGCACAGAATGAACGTAGCATCGTACGGATTGCCAACGGACATGAGCCAGTGGCAAAGACAAAGGTAGCAAATTTACACTTACCCATGACTGACACAAAAAGCTAGATAGCTAGGAAAGGTATGTTAGCAGCGAGTTAGCGGTAGCCTCAATTGTATCGAGACACAAAACATAGTGTACATGTCTTCGACTGACAGAAAAATCCCAAGAGACAACTACATAGCTTAGTTTTTGCAAGCACAAAATCTAAGACCTGTGATTAGCGTATTTAAGGCCAACTCAATTTTTTTCTAACTAATTTGACATTTTCAGACTTTAACTTTAGACGCATGAGTTTATGACATTTAAAGACTTTTTAAGGATCTTCCTGTTGCTGCCAGCCATCCCTGTCCCCTGGTGACGAAAACCACAGCCACAGCATGATGCTGCCGGCACATTTCTCTTTGTTCGATTCCGCGTGTTTAGCATTCGGCTACCTGCGTGTCCTGCGTGGCGTGTAGATCAGACAGAGGGTGAGCATGATGACGCCACTCTCAGGATCTCTCCTTGCCGCCTTGATGGAAATGGAGAGATAGTTGTCAGGCCTTGAGCGCGCCGTTCCAGAGGCCGAACGCACCTTGCACAGAAAGTCCTCCATCAGACCTGTCCGGTGAGCAGGAAGCAGCGAGGTGGATTAGCGGAGAACGGACGGCAGAGTATTTAATTCTCAAAGAATTATGGGTTTCGAGCCAAAAATGCAACCATGTCAAATCAGTTTTATCAAGTCATGGATGAATGGATCTCTGAGACAATGTCACAGGAAAAAGACCCGGAAAATGAACTTTATGTTCAGTTTTCATCCTCATTCTGATCAGGAAAGCAATTAAATACACTTGAAGTGGTAAAACAGAATTAATTAGGTTGTAAAACATATGCAATCCAGTCACATACAAGTCAAATTACAATTCACTTCATTTGATATAAATACAATATCATACTCCATTACTGCAGAAAACTACGCCATTCTAGCTTTCATATTAAGCCTTCATTTTAATGCTGCACACCGTGAAGACATCTGCAACGTATGAAAAAGTCATCATTATGTTCTTCAAAAACTAATTATGTGAACTCACCCTGCTGCCCCCTCAGCTCCTGGTTCCCTGGCACATACCCGGTGAGCTGCACATCCACTGTATGTTCAAGCTGGCCCCCCACTTCACACTGGAGTACAGCATGAGGGGAGCTCTCAAACGGAGCCTCCACCGGGATGCCGCGCAGGGGGTAAATCCAAGATATGTGCAAGAGCTCTTCACTTGACCTGAGAGATTTATTAACAGGCTTTAATGCTGCTGTATTCAGGATTTGCAAAATGTGTCCTAAAAGTGGCAAATAATTAATTCTCATGAGTAAATAGAGCTCATGCTGTGTAAAACTAACAAGTTGTGGCAACGGGATTCTTTTTATGTTCAAAAAATTAAATAAATGTATAGTATGGTATAGATTACATAATAATACATTAGTTGTACAGATATAAAAATGATGGCTTATGGTTTTCTGTCAAGGTGCTTCAGAGCAAAGTGATGCGACAAGATTTGCTCACGCTCGCCAAGCTCTCACCCATTGACTTCCATATGATTCAGAAAAATTTCAGAGCTCCATCATTCTATCAGGCTTAAAATTTTGAATCATACGTGACTTAAAAATATCTTAAAAGTAAAATTAAATGTCACTTACAGACATTTGCTGCTGCTGTTGTTGTAAAAATGTGACATTTTGCCTGCTTGGAGAAGAGCTACAAAGAAATAATTTTGGTTTAATCATTTTAAAACTCTGTTACTACAGAGTTGGCAGTTGAAAAACTACAATGATGGTGGAACTCTGACTGACTACAGAAGGAGGTTGAGCAGAATGTTAGAACTACAGACACGGCAAAATGTTTTGGGCATTATAGAACTGATTTAACAAAATCACTGTTACACATGGGATTAGTTTGGCCCTTTGATATGAAGCTTACTGAAAATTTCAAAAATAAAAGCCTTGACAATTTTCGCATCAAGTAATTGCTCTTTTGGGCATTATATTACTGATTTACCCCAACGACTGTTATACATGGGATTAGTGTTGCCATTTAAAATGAAGCTTACTGAAAATGTCAAAATAAAAGCCTCAATATTCCTCTCATAGGCAGTGCAATAATATTAGCCTGTATTATCTTTACCTCTCAGGTTAGTGCACCGCCTTGTGCAGAAAGGCAATGGATTAGCATTAGCACAAATATTAGCATTTTACTTCCTCCCACTATGAGCCTTTTCCCCAACATAAGTATTTTAGATATTTCTTATACATTAGCTATGTTTTCTATACTCAATGGAGGAAGTGAATGTAAGACAGCATGCTAGTGATTCCCACATGCTACTCACAGCATTCATGCTAACATTAACATTTTGACTAATTTTAGCTTATGCATTAATTTTAACACACTGAATGTTGCAGGTTCATGTTAGTCAACATCTTGTGATTCTCCACATGCTACTTTGTAAATTTTTAGCTAAGCTTAGCATTGAGGCTAATTTTTAGCATCAGAACGCTGTGTCTAAACCGACGGGCACACTTTGGCAGGCCCCAGTTAAATTTCTTCAGGAATTTTCTAGTTTCACATAATATTTTTTCTCTCTGACATTTTACATGTTCGAAATAAATAAAGATTTAATTTAATTTCATACTTTTCACTTTAAATACAATTAGGCTAGTTTTGTTTCTTTCATTCCATTTAAAGAAACTTCTGCAATTATTTATTTTGCTATGCAAGATTATTTATTCTCAAGGAATTCTTGGGAATTCCTTGAAAATTCCCAAGAATTCTCAAGGAATTTTCTTTGAATTTGAGGAAAGTAACAAAAAACAAAACTCTAAAAAAAATGCTCTCGCTAAGGTTTCTGGAATTTAGGAAATAGAAATAACTTGCTTCTAGCAGACCTAAACCAGGAGACGTCTGGTCTGATTTAAGTTCAGACAGTGGGAAAAAATGTATGTGTCTTTGTATTCAGTGTGTATACATATCTGGTTTCAACTGTATTTTTGTCAAATTATAACAAACAAACCTTACTGTCTGATATTGGGAGTTTATGTGCAGAAAGCTAATCCCCCAATCCTTCCCCTTCACCATAAATCATGACTTTGTGTTGGTCTATCACAACCCCCCCCAATAAAAACCACATTAAAATCCCAGCGAAATGAACACATTCTATAACTATTAGTGTATTGGATAATCAGACTAAGTTACTCAAACTGAGCAGAAACTAACCCTGTGGAGTCCTGACCGCTTATGGGCTTCATGGTGACGCAAAGCCAGGCCTTCTGCAACTCCACGGTCTTAGGCGTAAACACAACTGGCACACCAACAGTTGCTCTTTCGCTGATCTGCAAAACTACAACCAAGAAGAAGATAATCATGGCAACGGCCGTAGGATTAGGTACAAATCTGTCTTTGGTTTCATGCTGAACCTGAAGTAAAAATAGGTATTGAACCATGGCTCTGACAGTGGTGAACAATTTGTTTGAAGTACCTTCAGCATGATCCAGAGTGCAAGAGAAGGCCTTCTCGTCACTGATTGGTTTGCAATTAGACGCATCATTTGGGTCTTCGGCTGAAGCATAAAAACATAAAGAAAGTATTGAGATGTCTTAGTAGTTCCCTGATTGCAGCAAAAATGAGAGAAAGTAAAACTTGGGGAGAGCAAGAATCACCAGAGACCTGTAAGAGTTATGTTGAGTGTGGCTTGGTGATCGGTAGGGTTTAAAATTGGAACAGAAATGGAGGTACTGGAACCAATCAAGCAGGACATACACAAAGGTTCCTCGACCTCTGGCCTGAGGCCACACCCACTCAACAAAACACAGCAATCCTGCAACTAAAGGACAACAGAGACATAATAAACACAAGCATACCAAAACGGAGAGAAATTATCACACCAAGCAAGTGTGAATACTTTTCCAGATTGTCATTTGTACAAAATATTGAAACGTTTTGCAATACTTTGAGTTGATTTAACGTGAATCAAAAGAGGATAAGCACTTTTACAAGACACTGCAGATGTGTTGGATGTATCCACCTGAGAACATGTAAAAGAGATCTTTCCATGGTGGTTCTCCTCTCCAATGGATGAAGGACTAAAGCGAACGCCAACAAGGATGCATGACTTTGGTGCCAGCATGATCTGAAATGCGCAAAAAAATAAGGACATGAAGGAAAATCTTGTTATGGCAACAATGAGTAAGAGACAACTTCAATACCTCAATTACTGTCTACTAATTGAATAATAAACGGAAAAAAGCAAGTGTTGCATGATAAATTAGGCAAACTAAACAAAATATAAGATCAACCGAACTCAACATTCGCCTAAAGAATTGACTGATTACGTTCCTTCAGAAGAAGGAGGATACTTATCCTCAAAACAATGTGTTTGTACAATGTAATGTACAGAAAAGAATAATAATAATGGCACCAACGGTTTCTGCTGAATCCATCTCCAGTGAGTAGTGTCTGGGATTGGAGTTAGCTACAAACAGCTTCAGCGTTTCAGCTGTAGGGTTGACCAGAGGAATATTTATTCTGACCCATCTGAAACACACATCAACAAAACGCATTAAGGAACAGCTAATAGTGCTACAAAATTGGGATTAACCAAACATCAAAGCATTTTAGACATAAAAGCAACACCAACTAGAAACTGGAACACTTTTGATAACTTTTAGTGCACAACTTGAGTTGTGATATCTTCTTTTAACTTAGAACTTGAGGCTGTTTAACACAAGGTGGGCAAATGTTACTGTGGCGACTTTAAAAGTGAATCACAGGTGCTAGCTAGCAGCATGTTTGAAAACAGCATATTTACCCTTTCACACATGAAATGATTATCTTTTACACAGTCAAGCTATTTTAGTAGAAATGGAAACTAAAGGAATGTCTCTGTCCTCTGCATAAAGCTTCATGGATGAGCTGCCTCTGTTGGCTAAATTTTGTTTTACGTTCCAACAATGTGACATGTGTACCCACTCACACAGAGCACTTGTGTATTCTGATGGATCCCATTTGAGCAGTCAGAATTTAATGAGCCTAAAAGCTTCACTGTGTGTGTTTGTACGGAAAGATGCACTGACAATGAGCTCTGTCATATCTGTTTATCTACATCTGGAGCAGAAAGCTGTGATCCAATCACAAAGCATTAGCCAGGATGAATGTGGGGCACACTAGAATGGCTAGAGTTAGTCCACTTTGACGTATACCTATATCGGCTTCGATAGTCCAACTGGCCTGAAGGATTTTATCTAGCAGGTGCTTTTGTTCAGTAAATAGGGCCATTACCTTATCAGTACCCTGGTAATGGCCTCAACGCATCTCACAGTTGCACAATAGACTTAGACTTCGACTTCGACTTAGACTGACTTTGTTGTCATTTTCAATGCACAGGGTGTATAAAGAACGAAATTTCGTTGCATACGGCTCAGGATAATGTTTGAAGTTCCAATGTTGTGAGTAAAATAAAAGTCTGATGGCAAGTAGGAAAAAGCTGTTTCGGAACCAGGTGGGCCTGCACCGGATGCTGCAGAACCTCTTTCCAGAGGGCAGCAGGGAGAACAGTCCATGGTGGGGGTGTGAGGGGTCACTGATGATGTTTCGGCCTCAGGACACGCATCCTGCATCGATGGTTGACCTGACACTTCGCCCTTTTGCCTGAGCTGGGTGTGGAAGGTTGTTGCCGAAGCAGTTTCTCCTTGTGTGCCTTCTTCTCACTCACATGAGAGTTACCGAACTCTTTTGCAAGCTCAACCAGGAAGTCCACCCGTCTCTCCTGCACCCCAATGCATGCCTGATAAAGCACATGTGCATTCAGTGCTGCCATGTCAATCATGTTTGCCAGGTTTGCTGACCAGCTGTCACATAGTGATGGAACCTTGGTCACCCCCCGCAAGATTATGACTGAAATAAATGCCATTAGTTCTTGTGAACTAAATAGGTGAAGCAGTCACCTATTTATCCTCCACAGCACAAAAGGCTGCATGCAAATTTGCATGTGCAAAGTCTCCCAGATTTCTTTTGCTTACACTTTTTGCATGATTTTTTTGAGGTGGATCAACACAATTAATTTGGTTAGTTTATTTCTAAACTGTCATGTTATACCCTCTTAGCTTTATTTCAAAGAGAAACATTACTAATTTCTTTTAGAAAAACCTTTGCATATTTTTTGAAACAGATTCTATGTTTTGCAAACTCTATGTACATTTGGCAAAATGACCTGGATAATGCAGCACAACATCATGGATCAGCTGCAAAAGGTCACATCTCTCCAAAAACACTTCATGTATGCTTCAAAAATAAACTGAAGAGCACTACCTACAGGAGACCTGATCTCCTGCAGGTATCATAGATACCCACCCCCAACATGGACTATTCACATTCCTACCTTCTGGCCTGACGGTCAACGACCACATTTACAATTGAAGAAGGGATGCTAATTTGAGCCATCAGAGTCGTCAGGGTGGACTCCGGCCTTTTGGCCCTGCTGAGCCGATATGGGAAGGACTCGAAAACTGTATCATCCTAGTGTTAATAGCAAGTGGAAACATTTTGTAATCAGATCACCCGGTTTGCACGGCTATAGCAAAGTGAAAGGGCTTTATATTTTTAAGAGGGTTGCTGACCTTTCACCTACCTTCAGCCACTGATAAAAAATAAAATAAAATAAAGCACTGATACAACAGCAGCTCAATATTTTAGGTGTTTGAGTTTAACACACTTTTCAGAAGCTTCACATTTCTTTATGATCTTATGTAATAATATAATTTTCTGAGACTCCAAATTTTGGGCTTCCAGCCACAGTCATCAAAATTACATGAAATAAATGTTTGAAATAGTCCACTCTCTCTATCTATAATGAAGTTCAATTTAGGAAATTAGGGGGTGGGGTGGAATGGAGTATTGGATAGTAATTGTCACTGCAAAGAACTAAATTTGATGAGCGTTTGAAACAATTTATATAACTTCCTTTCTGTGTATCATAACATGGCATGGCATTTACAGCAAACTGTAAATACAGATTTCACAAATATACTGGGTTATGGAAAACCTTAGGGATGAAATAATTTCCCACCACAGACTATCTATCTTAATGCAGTGCTGTGTGTGTTGGTGACTGTGCACCTACTTGCCCAGATGACAGTGAGCTTGTGGGATCGTGACGACTGATGGAGGAAGAGCATAGAGCTCCAGTTGGTACCAGAACTCCCCTATTAGCTCTGACTGGAACACCACACTGGAGAAAAACACAAACTGAAAACATTACCAATGAAAATTCTTAAACCCAACTCAGCTAGTCTGGAGTCAATCCTCATGTCTTTAGAATTTGCTTACAGCTAAACCGACTTCAATAGGATCTTTCAGAAGTATCTCCAGAAACCTACTTGAGACTTTTCTTTTATTTGTGGAATAAAGTTTGGCTCTATAACACATAAATCAGTTAATTCTGAAACGTTTTACTTTGTCCTTCAAAGTGAGGTGAGGTCAGCGTTAGTGCAGTGAGCCTCACCTGCCTGTGCCCTTCCCTACGCTGACAGGAGAGTAGGTAACTCTGTAGCTCAGAGTCCCCCATGGGGGAAGTGAGAACTGGCTGGCCCCCGACAGATCGCCTCCTTCCAGGCACACATCCAGTGTCAGCAGCTCTTCTCCTGGGTTACTGACAGGTATCTCTATGGCAACTGAGCTCTAGGAGGAAAACATGTCAAAGAGTACACCTGTTCTTTCTTCCTCTTGTGATGTTATAAGCATCTTTTGATCCATGTGTAGAGGGAAGGTTACGTTTTCCTATATTGGAGGCAAGCGTCAGAATCATAAACCTGAACTAAATATAACTTTACCTTTCTGTTACAGTAGCAACACCATACAGACCAGAGCTCCTCTACTCAGGCTAATGGCAATTTACAACACTAGACACATATTTTAGCTATTAGCTATCTCAATATTACATATTACTAGACATTTAGCTATCTCATATTCACTATTCTATTATGAATTATTCATAGCTATTTAAATGCGATATCTATTTTTTTCTATCTTATTGATTGGCATTTTATTATTTGTAATTATTAGCTATTTCATCATAAGTGTTTTCATTATTGGATAATTGTAGCAAATTTACTATTAGCCATTTTATCATTAGCAGCCTCATTAAAAGCCATTGCCAACTTTTTCATTATTAGCCATTATCAAACACCCTATTATAATCTGTTTTATTACGAGCCATTATTGTCGATACGATTACTACAACTATTGTTAGCTTTGTTGTGATTAGTAATCGTCAGCTATTTAATCTAAGCTGCTTTTCTCATTACAAACTAAACTACAAAATACAAACTAAACTAACTATATAGCTTAGCTTAGCTATTATTGCCTACACCGTTATTATTAGCCATACCAGGGTTTCCCCCAGTGTATTATAAGCCTGGCGGGCCACGAGGCTTTACTTGCGCCCCCACCAAGCTAAGCATTGTTTATTTATTTAAGTTTTTTTTTTTTTTTTTTAAATGTTTGCATTTTTTAAGACTTTATAGTTGTTCAGATATTAATCTTCCAATCTTTCACTAACACATAATTATCAAGTGATATTTTGAAATTTCCTATCAACTTTTGACATTTTTTAACTGAAAAACACAGCGGAGCACTGGATGAATGACTGCCCAAGCAACCCAACTACCGGGCTTAGCAAGTTTTTTGGGGAAAACTTTGCATACCTTTAACAAATATTAGCTAGGTCATAAGCCATTATTTGAGTTTACTAACAATTATTACCTATCTCATAATTAGCCCTAGTTAAAATAGCAAATTCACAATTAGCTATTTTCTAGAAATTCTAAATTATTCATATCTATTACAACATTTGTTGTTAGCTATTATCAGCTATTGTTGGTTTTCGTATCTACTTATTAGCAGATAGGTGTGTTATTAGTTCTTACCTTAGCAACACACTGTACATCAATGACCTTGATTGGTGCTTCTGGTTTACAATTTACCACAAGTGAAAAAATAACTATGTAGTTTCCAATTGAATTTCCTGAAGACAAAAAATGTACTTGTTTAAGTTCACGTTTATTGCTCACATACAGGTCTAAACTGATCTAAATAAAGTACTTTTGAATCTATAATAACATAGTTAACTCTGACATTACCTTTGTTGTTCTCTCTCTCATCCATGTCACCATGTTCAATAAATGATACTGAGCCTGTAAGAGACAGCAAGAATTATGCTGTCAGCCTTCTTTCTTTCTTTTTTTCTTACTTTAAGATTCAGTTATTTTAATTTCAGTTCAACTTGACGTAGGAAATATGGAGGCCAAAACATTTCAACACAACGGCCAAAATCACAGAAATGTCTAATAACAAATGTGGAAACAGACAAGGTCCGATTGAAAACTGGTTACGATCCAGAGGTAAAGAATAAGATAGGTGAGCAGAACCTAAATAAACAACAAGCATTTAAAAGGCGATTGTAAATCTGCACGTCTTTTTAAATTAACACCTTGTGGAAGCACTTTTTGGTTTAGTTTTGGCATTAAGTCTTCTTTGGTAAGAGTTACTCTACCACATAAAGCTTTTCTTTTATAACTTAAATGCAAAATATTTTTTGTAAAGTTTTGGGTTAATTACTGCTCTTTCAGCAAATTGCCTTTTTTTTAGTTTGTGTACTCCAGTTAACAATTAATTGATTACTAAATTAGTTGACGGTTATTTCAGTAGTCGATTAATCACGATTAATACAAATAATCGTTTCAGCTCTGGTCTGGACAAGACAATTCAGTCCACTGGGTGGAGCTGTTTGTCCAATTTGATAGTGACAGACTGAACTGACACGCTTCACTCAAAATTATTAAGAATTAGGTTATTATTTTTTAGAGATATAAAAGTTACAAATAGATATGTTGCCTTATTATCACTGTTAATGTTAATAATAACAAACGTGTAAAAAGCCGAATTTACAGTCAACCTATTGGAGGATAAAACACAGAATAAAAGGTGAACATTAAGATGTTTTACTCTAATATATCACACAGAAGAGGAAAAAACTATAACCTGTGTATTCTCCTCGTTTCCAAGGGGACACAGCCAGGGTGTATGGAGAGCCTTGTTCAGGGCTAATCTCTAGAGAAGGGCTACCACTCACAATCGGCAGGTCTGTCACTGCCTACACATAAAAAGCATTAAATGATTTTTTTTTTAAAGAATTTTCTCACATAAAACAACAATATGATATATTGCAGCTTGTCGTCATAACGCGACAAAAAGTTAAACTTTATCCAGGGTGTGTAAAACATCAGCAGTATGTGCAGAGGGAGTCTGTACCCTGAGAGTGAGGGTTTTCTGGGTGTAGTTGGGGATGTCCAGCTTAGCGTATGTGGTCTTCCCCACTGGGCAGGATAGCACGATATGATCCAGCGGCAGGGGGGGCTCTCCCACTCTTCTGAGGGTAAACACGTGTTCCGTACCGTCAAAGTCATTGTGTAAGCACAGCCTGCCCTGTGGGGGGAGGGGTGAAAAAAACGGCAGTAGCAACAGGAAGCAGTCTCAACTGTAGCCACACAAGAATACGGCGCAGAACATGACATATTTTTAGGATTGTGGTATAAAATTTCAGAATAGGTGGTTGTTGGCACTTTATTAGAGGCTACTGTCGTGAAATAGCTGAGAGGCATGAACCATGTGAGCCTGCTGTCTGTGTGGCTTTTCAGCTCCTCCTCTACAAATTGAGAACGTGAGCATTGGTGGTTCAGTGGTAGAATTCTCGCCTGCCACGCGGGAGGCCCGGGTTCGATTCCCGGCCAATGCAACCTTTTCTGTTTTTCTCACTCACACCCCTGTTATTAGGGAAAGTAATGTTTATAGATAAGCTCCTATCCTACAGGCAGGAAAACATATAATATGGCCACATGTGAAGGTTTTGCGTATTATCTGCAGCGGGAAGGAATTTTCAGGGCAGTGCTCACTTAATTACAGCTGTTTCTATTATGAAAGAAATGATTTTACGCCCCTCCTATCAGTACTGTCACGCTTACTGTTGTGAACGTGATGACGTGAGGCATTAATTACAAATAAATCAACAAGAAAAGCTATGAAAGGGTTACCGTAGCAATGCATTGGGAGGTGGGAAGGACGGTGAGGGGGTAGATCTGTTTTGTTCCTGCGGGAATATCTACGACGTCTGGGCCTGAGAATCCTTCGCCGCACACTTCAGCTTGCACACTCCAGTTCTGAAGAGTCTCATTGAGCTGCAGCAAAGATGTGAATTTGGTTTGTTGTTTGTTCCTTGGGAACTTTGACTTTATTTTCAATTTTGTCTTAAAACAAACCACACAAAAAAAAACGATACAAAGCAAAAAATAAAAATACGAGTGAATTGAAATGTCTGTAACATTGCAATGTCCATCAGTGTAAATACATGCCACCTGCCCTAGCCCTCATGTTCAATTGTATGTTTAAGAATTGAATAAAAATAAAGTAAAAAAAATAAAAATAAAAAATACGAGTGAATTTCTTCCTGCTTCTCACCAAAGGTATGTGTTGTGTGACTGACTGCAGAGCTGGTGAACTGAAGTCCAAGTGAGTTGCATTTTCCTATGATATAATATCACCAATCAGATTAGGATTGAATCAAATGAAATGACACGAGTTCCTTAAGTCGGTCTTTAAATACCCGCTGAGTGACGAAAGCCTTGAGCTGGTACACTCTGGTATCGAAACAGGACGTTAGCACCACGTTGCAGGTGAGCTCCCCCACCGAGTGTGCCTGGAAACGCAGTGGGATGTCCACACAGTCACACACTGTTGACATTTCATAAAGAAAAAGAAGAATGAAAAAATAAATCAGTATAAAGTCTCATCAATCTTACCTAAAATTATTTTAAAAAAAGGGGCTAAAAGAATTCCTCTGAGATTTGTACTTGTTTATGTAATGGCAATTATTGAGATATTCTGAAGGGACAACAGTTAGAAGATCACCTTCAGGTCAAACTAATCAGAAAGTGCTGGTAGCATCTTAAAGCAGCCATCAATGAATAGACAGGAAATCTAAAACTTAAGGGAAGAACACACAGCAGAAGGTCTGGGCTGGAGCTAAAACCAATTATAGGGACGATGTCTACAGAGCTAATTAAGATATTAAGTGATTAAAAAGAAAAGGTATCAAGAGAAACATCCCCTGTTGATTGTTTCATTGTAAGAGCTGCCACTCATTCCTTCTATTCATTCACATTCAACCGACACTTTGAACCCGCTTCAAGATGGCTCCCAGGTTTAAATAAAGTGTAGGAGAAATAAAATACAACATAATAAAGGAGAGGAATTTCACTTTGTAGCTTATCGACTGACTGTAAAATTCAAACTGGAACTATAAAAATAAATTCCTTTAATGGAAATGAGGCGCTTTCGAAAAAACATTTTTTGCTCTACGATGAGGCGTTTTTTCCATTAAAAACAATAATTTTTAATAGCTTTGGTAAGCTATCCCTTGGCAAGCTAACTGTAGCGTCCCACTTTCAGCTCAAGTCACGGCAAATAAACGGTTATTTACATGCAGTCCACTAGGGGGCGCTGATGGACCATCAGTGGTTCAGGGACCACAGTTTGAAAAAGACTGGTTTAGGGTAATGTGCTATTCTGGTTTCTTGAGGTGGCGTGTTTTGATACCCAAGTGGACAACTGACTCGCAGATGTAATGTGTGTGCGCGTGTGTGTAGGGATGTGTGTGTGTAGGCGTGTGTGTGTGTGTACCTGTTAAAGCGTCCCATGGTACATTTATGTTTTCTTTTACAGGTATGGTAACAGTCTTGGGAAGATCAAAGAAATGCGGCAAAGAAACTTCCACTTTGTACTGCAACGCTTCATTGTAGTAAATACTTTCTATGAGCTGATTCAAAGAGAATAAGAGCAAAAGTGAAACATGGATGACATCAATAATCCACAGCAGAAGCCTCTACTTTTTAAGTGTGTGTGCGTGGGTGTGCGCGTGTGTTTTTGTACCGAACATTTGAGGTGCTTCTGCGTGGCTATGGCTGCTCTCACTGTACTGCTGTGCAAAGAGCGCGTCAGCATCCGCCTCCCGCGTTCTTTAGCGCTAATGCATTGCTGAGCCCAGACAGCTAGAGCGTCCTCCAAAGACTTGTTAACCAGAGGCACCCGCAGCATCTCCTCATAAACTTCTCCAACCGTACATTGAAAGCTTAGGAAAGACCCACATGTGTCTGTTACAGGAGCAACAAAAAACACGTAAGGAAGACGAAAAATAAGAACGTTACGGCTTGGAACGTAAGGAATCCTGAGGTCTTACCAGACTTCCCTGGAATTAAAGTTGGACTCGCGGGAAGGGGGGAAGGAAGCGGAATTTCTGATGTAGCCTTCACCACGTACACCATATCTCCCACCTAAAGAGGACGAGGTCAAGGTGTTTCAGAAAGAAACAAAATGGCAGCATACAAACTGTACAAAGTCTAAAAATGTTCCCGTAACTTTCTCCAATGATATGTGGAAACAACAGAGTTCCAGTACAAAAGTTTTGAAAAAGTAAATGAATTCAGACCTGAGGGGAGAGCAGCAGCACAGAGCAGTATTTGGTTCCTATAAAGAAGGGCATGTAGAGTATCCTCAGATTGCCTGGCTGGCCTGGCTTCAGATAAACAGTCCTCTCTGTACTCAGGAACTCATTGTCTTCTCCTTCTGTGCAGGCCAGCAGAGTACAAGGAAGAAATACTGGATCAATATATAGGCTGCTTTAGTGAGTGAGGTACAAATCGTATTCGTGTGGTAATCAGGAAACAGTCGTACAAACAGCACGTCATTTCGAGAACGGTTATTTACAGTGACTTGCATCAAGAAGAAAACTTTTCAAAATCTAATATGAAAGTCCAAATATGATAAAACTTGAAATATGTTTCCATATAGCATACGATGTGGGTTTGTTTTGCAGTCGTAATATCATTTGTGCATTTGGTGTAGTTATAATTAAATATGTTATAGTACAGTGTGACATGTTATATCCCGCTACGCTAGGCACAAAGTTCACACTCCTTAAATTGCATGGTTTTTATACATATCTATGGTGTTTGGTGTTAAACATTTCACAAATGTTTCCATTTTCATTTGATTGTGCATAAAGCAACAGTTTACAGGATCGTACTTATGTTGTGGAGTATTTCGTTCTCACTTACCTTCAAACTGATCTCCATCAACCGTATCGGAAGTCGCATCCTTCTCCTTCTCACTGAACAAGGAATGAAAGAAAGAAAGAAAGAAAGAAAGCTAATCAACAAAGATTAACTACACATCCTTCATGTTAACAGCTGAAGATTGTTATTCTTGAACCTTAAATTGGTGTGTGTTTTGCACCAATCTTGATGTGAGGCTTTCAAGTGCTTGGTTTTAGCTTGTGTGTGTTCTCTGGAAAGTGTTAGCAGTGCTCCTCACCTGTCATTAGGTGACTTTTGTTGAGAAAGCCTATCTTTTCTCATTTCAGGCCCAAGTGGGTTGTAGGAAGACTCCACTAGCACCACCCTAAACAAACAAAACAAGCATAATTTTATTCCAGAAAACTTTGCATTCCAGTCACTTGAATCCAGTACTTTTTGCGCTATATTTCAATGAACATGCATGCAAATTGCCACTGTTACATTTGGGTGGTTGCCTGTTGTTCAGTTTGTCTTCAGTTACTTACCTGAAATAAGCTTTTTTGTTGAAATTGTTGGTCAGTGGCACATTTATCACTTTGAGTTGGTAACATGGGGAAGTCAACTGGAGTGAATTCTGGAAAGTAGAAACTCAGTTAGGCGAAAAAATAAAAATAAAATAAAAAACTAGCAGCAAGAAGTTCAGGTAACGACTGCCACGCGACTACCAGATGCAGACTGAAAATCTTTCCCTTTATCTATGACGAATCCTACTCACTATCGGTGTGATTTGAGTGACACACGTCTTAAGGTTGAAAGCAAGCGTGGCGCAGCGGAGGCCGAAAGCAGAGCTGGCGATGAGCAGAAGAACCGCCTTTATGGGGCGCAGGAAGCAACACCTGAACTGGACGGTCAGCTCAAAGTCTGACCTGCAAAAACATCAACATCTGGTGTTATTTAATTTCTAGAGGTTAAAAGGAAAAGAAAGAGAGAGGGGGGGGGAAAAGCCACATTTTTATAGCTCTCTAATGTTATCATTCAAGCTCCACTTTTCTGGGACCTTTTGAAGAGTCAGCAGAATCAGAGTGGCTTTGCTCTTTGACACAGTTCTCTTCCCAGAAATGGTGGAGCTTTACAAGTGGGGCAAGAGGCTATTTTTATAGCAAGCTCTCAAGAGTGAAACTGCTCCAACTTAATGAGCTGCATTACAGATCCTGGACTCTGAGTAAAGAGAGGTGCAGCATAATTCGGCAGGATCAGAAACAAGTTATTTTTGGAAATACAGCTTTGGTTTTTAACAAATTTATTTGTCAGAGGTGGTTCATGCTGATTTAGTAAGCATGCAGAGTATTCCTAATCATGACGGAGTACTTTACTTTGAAGGAATCGTGGCTAAAATAATGTGCTTGTCATCATCTTTTGTGTAGTGTTTGCAAAAACACAAGAAAATGGAAAAAAAAGAACGTTTTTCATTTTATTTTTTTTAACTACTACTTTTTACTTTAAATGTTGTTTTTTTGGAACATGAGAAAATAAATAGGAAAATGTGTTTGGATTTTTTTTTTTAGACACAAGAATTACAAAGTAAAGTGAGTTTTACATTGTAAGCTGAGGTAAGAAGTATCTCCAAATATTGCAGGTAGTCTTTCACTTTTTACAGCTGTTTTGTACTGCACGGGTGTCGTACTGCAGACGTACTCTGCGGAAACGGTGACCACAGAGCTACCAGGGACAGAGAACAGATGGGCATCTTCCCCTAAAAGGAGGACCTTGTATCTGAGCGGCCTGGAGGAAGGGTTCTTCAGGCACACCTGCGGTTCACAGAGAGCAGTTTAGACAAACGAAACTCAGCCATTTTCTGTCTCCTCTGCGCTCACATTAATTTAACTTACAATGATTTTGTTGTATCATAGAACCAAGTGTGTGTGCGTGTGTTACGAGTTTGTAACAGTATGTGTGTGTGTGCCCTACCTGCTTGCTGAATGTGCTGTGCAGACGTCCTGACAGAGTGAGGGTCTCTGATGGCATGTAATGAGGAAGAGACTCATACAGGTGAACACACAGAAATAACGTCTGCACTGGGTTAATCTCACACAGCTCTGTGGACTAAACACACCACAGACAAAAACACAAAAGGATTAATACCATTTTGTGTTAAAAAACATAATATAATATCTCAGTTTTCCTCAAAATGTGGGCTAGGTGTAATGATTTCATTTAATTTCACTTCCGTTACTTCACCAGGTTTAAACATTTCTCTGTGCTGCAGCAGCTGTGTGACGAGAAGTGTGGGAGGAGTTTATTCTCTCTACAGCTGGATAACAAAATCCATTTCCGGACTTGAACAACAGCCATTTTGTTGTTTAATTTGTTTGGTTTTAATATCAATAAAGTCAGATGGAGTAGTTTGTTTTTGTTACTTTATGAAAGTGCAGTCTTATTTTTATTGCTTTGCTATTTTTGAAAATGTCCGATAACAAAAAACATTTTCTTCTTTGACAATAGAAAAGAAGTGGGAAATTGAAACAAATATTGCACATTTTATTTTTTTATACATTAATAGGGGAATACAAAAAAATCCTTACTAAAAATTAACAATTGACATAATTAGGTGGTGAATTGAAATATTTGTGATTTACATAAACTTCTCTTTGTTTGCCCACTTATAAAGAGTTGATTGCTTGACAATTGTTCAAAAGCTGCAATTCTATTAACCATTGGCTTTTGTTCTTTACCTTCATGTTTAAGCTGAGACCAAGTAAAATTAAAGCTTGAATCACAATAATGCTATTGTGAAAGATCTGCGGCGAGTTGCAAGGTGTGGTGTACATCCTCCGGAAGTGGCTTCTTATCTGTAGTAATTAGGAACTCAACAAGTAAGTCTAATCAAAATGAACTCAACAGCAGGGCAAACTCACAGTTTTAGGAACATTCCATACAGCAGAAACAGAATCGTATATTAAACACATACCAGATAAGGGCAGTGAGCGGCAATCAGCGCACCAAGCACCAGACCATCTGCGAAGTCCAAATCAAAATTAACGATCCAGCGCGACGTTGGGACTCTACCTGAGAAGTCATAGTAATTCAAGAAATATTTATGTTTGACACACAGACAATCCAAAAAGAGACACAAATGGGTAGAGATTTATTTTGTCACGAGAGTTTTAGCAACATGTTTAGCCTTCCCGTGGTCTTAGGGCTGTCCCATCAGACCGTCAATTCCCAAAACTACATACACACACACACACACACACAAAAAAAAACAAAAAGAAAAAAAAACATGTGAAAGCGCACATGGCGTCAATGCGCCTGCGCATAGAAGAAAAAACTTCTGGGATCGAAATGACAGCATCTCTTAAGACCACAGGAGGGTTAAGTATAAAAAATTGTTTCTGAAAATATAGTAAGAAATTGTTTTAGGCCTAATTGTCCATATTTGTACAGTTTTATGTGGTACAGCGACAAAGTAGGCTTACCTATACCCGCGGATAATATTCAATGGCGACTTCAGACATAAACCCTACCTGCTTCCCACACGATCTTCCTCATCTTCTGGTAGTTCATGTTAAGCCATGACAGCAAGTGAAGCTCCCGTAGTGAGTAGATGGTACTGGTCAGAGCATGGGAGCCATCAAGAAGGGCGTCCTCTGTGTCCCTGGGGTACAAAGGTTCATGTAGGGTGTCCTCTGGTACATGACTCAACACCAGAACCTGACATATGAGCAGTGATGTTCAATAAAGGTATTCAGCAACTGATGTGCATTGAAGATTGGAACGACATATAACCTTGTAGATCTGCAGGAGCACATCAGTCCATGAGCGTTTGCTCAGAGACCAAAAGTCAAAAAAGTTACAATCCAAGTATTTCTCTGAGTCTTTTTCCTGAGAATCACAAACATAGACTTACAATAGGATCAATGTTCAACAATCAGGATAGAGAACTGTACTGCGGTAAAGGTTTGTTTATGTGCATGTAAGTCAATACCTGCAAGGAGCACCAGTGCTTAAACTCCGCAACATCCAGCAGGTACTCAGGCTTGATGTGACAAAGACAGGCTCCCTGCACCCTGAAGACATGATTTTGGTTGGCAAAATTTTTTTAAAAGTGACATTTTTGTATTTTGTTAATGCGGGAAAAGAATTTTCAACAGCTCTGAAATGTGTTATGTGCATGTGTTAGCATGGCATCATAAACAGTATCTTTTAAAAGTATTGATAGCCCTTGACTCTAAAACATCAGAAGATGACAATGAGCGGAAGTTTATGTTTTCTTTGGCAAAGACCAAGAGCCATTTCTCCAACTTGCGGCACACTAGCATCTTTCTTTGTGGTTGTATTTATCCAGAATGCCCTGCGCTATCGTCCACTTCCAGCTTTTGGAGCAGTCTCTGGAGCACTTGCATTCACACATGCATTCAAACTGTGCCAGAGTTCACTTCAACCACACCGAGACCTAGGTTTTTAGGCGGACTAGATTTAGGGGGGTGGAGGTTTTGGTTTGCATCAAAGTTTGATGGCGTGTTCACACCTCCCCAAACACACTGAGCTTTCTAGACAAACAAACCAGAGTTTGATGAAACGAGGCTATACGGGGGCTGGTGTGAATGCACCTTCCGTGGTATAACAAAATTTTGAAACTATTTCCATGGCAGGAAACCTTTAAATGAGCTATATGATAAACAGGAACGGGCTTATTTGTGCATTTGTTGAGCCTACCTGAGAAATTCCAGCATAGCTTCATTCTGTTGTAGCAGCTGAGTAGTGCGCTGGTGTATATCTTTTGAAAATGTTTGGCACATAGGGATACGAGGTATCATTCTGCCGCTCAAATGCTCAAGCATATCCAGTACAGACCTATAGTGCAAAAATTGTATAGTTTTTTTGAGACTTCAGAAGCAAGCACAGCCAAGCAACTGGAATAATACTTTAAATCACTGAGTGTCATCCCTACACACCTTGTATCTTTATTTTGGGTGACACTAAACGCTCGCCCATTGGAGTCGCTTGTTTGAACTGCGAACACAACTCTGAATGGAGACAATGAGGGAAACGCTACAGCAGATGGCTTTCAAAACAATCAGCTTTGTGGGGTTATGTGTCAAATATTACCTTCTGAGACTGTGAGGTATACATATGGGGTTTGTTCCACTGGGCCATCCATAGAGGCTAAACCACTTCTCTACAGTCAGTAATACTTTCTGGTAAAATTTTGTTTCTTCTGACCTGGCAACAGGGAATCTTGGGATAGAAAGACTGGCTGGGGTGTCACTTTTAGCAGAGGAATTATCATCTTTGCTGGTTTGTTCATCCATACTGTGACAATTTGACAAGGTATCTGAAAAGGGAAGATGACACTTTAGTGTGAAATGAAACTGGTCATTCAGGGTCTTTGATTTGAAATGTTATATTCTGGATTGTAAAACCTGAGGCACACTCAGAGACAAATCCCAATGCGCCTACATCCAGTAGCCATTGTTACAGCTATATACTTAACTGTTTTTGATTTCACAATCACAGACTTCATTGCTTTCTGCTGGATTTCTGTGTAACAGAACGGACCAACACTAAGTAGCACACTGAAGTGAAGCAAAGATGCTAGACTTATTTTTAAAAAACACACATAAAAAAACCATATATAATTCAAAGATTGTGTTGTGCCATTGTATTTAGCTCCCCTGAGTCAATACTATGTTGAAACAGTTTGTTAGCAAAGGCGCTCAAAGGGGATATGCATTATACAAAATGCATACGGGTGCCATGCTAAAGCGGGCGCCAAAATAACACCGGAAAAGTTCCGTAAACTGCATTTTCTGCATTCACTAGTAACACCTGTTTCTGCATGTGCAAATGATGTGAGAAAGTACAGAGTTGCAGCCCTTTTTCTCAATTTGAATCAAATAAGCTGGAGAGCATCTGTGAATATAGTCCTGTTAGACAATTTGATTGGCTTTATGTCTGGACTTTGGGCAATGGTTTACACATGAACTTTAAATTAACCTATTCCATGGTAGCTCTTGCTATTTAAGGTTATTAATCCTGCACAAAGACGAGCCTCCACCTCAGTCTCAAGAGTTTTAAAGTCTCTAACACAGGAAAGTTAATGTGGTATGGACATTATATCAAGACACTGCTCTTAAATACAAAGACAGTAAGTTTTTCAAATTGCGTATTGTGGTCTTAGAAGTTAAGAGTATGAACTTATTTCTTAACTACATTGTTAACTATGCAAGAGTTTGTGTTTGTAAAATTGTACATGGTATCTGGTTTACAGGATTTTTAAATATTATTATGTTTTTATAAGGAACAAGGAAAACAGTTTTTAGTACTATTTATCCTAATTTATTCTTATTTGATGTGATCTCTTCAAGTTTTTTGTTTCACCTGGGCATGGCGAGAAATGTGATTTTGATTCCCTGTATGTTTAATACTTTGACTTTTTACCACAGCTGTATCCCCCACACAGAAGTCATTTCTGACCTGAGGTGCAGTATGCTGAGCTGTAGTGGTCAAACGATGACGACGAGGATGACGATGTGATCGGGCCAGATGCGGGACTTGGTGTGTTATAGTTCAGAAGAATAGCCTCCACAGATGTGGCTCCTTCATGAAATATTTCAAATCAGAAGCAAAAAAATATCAGAACAGATTCTAGTTTAATTTATTTCAGCCCGCCTTCAGATAACTTAGGCAGCACATGAACTCATTTTTTACCCCCTCTGTTTATATAGCTCTCTCAGTGCAGTACCTGCTTGCAGAACTACATGTTGATGGTTGTGGTGTATCGCCAAGTAGGGCCAGGCCGTTAGCAGACAGTTCTCAGCAACTGCACACACCTTAATCTTGAATCTGAAGAAGTGAAACGCAAAAAAAAACAGAAAAAAAAGTTGAAGGGAGAGATTGAAGATTTCTAAAACCAAACTAAACTACAGACAAACAAGGTTACTTGTTTTTCATGTGGTCACTGAAGGTGACGGTTGTGCACAATGACACCGGGACAGCAGAGCAGAACGACACTTCACACAGTAGAGAGATAACTTTGGTTCCCTGTAGGTTGGAAGACAGCAGATTAAAACAAATTTAGTAGAAGAATTTCCAAATCTGTATCTCAGTGCAATTTCTAACAAAACTGAACTGCAAATAACAACAAAATTGTGTTGTTGTTTTTTTTGTTTTGATGTGGCCTGCCGTTATGATTAGCAGGCCACATCAACTTTTACCTCGCTGATGTTCTGGGTATAGATACGGTTTCCATGAGGAAAGTTGACAGAAATAGGCTGGATCTTAGTTCCATCCTTCGTTTCCACCTTTTCGCATTCCGCCGATATGGTTGTTCCGCTACAAATGAAAAACAGCCGACAACTCACCACCAAACTTGACTGAGCAACCTTAAAAAAATGTGGATGTGGAGTCTTCCTCCTTAACGTTTTCACATTCTGACAATTTACAACCACAAACTTCAATATAATTCAGTTTCCTGACATTGAAATATAGCGGTGGCAGAGTCACATGTGTTAGGTGTAAAATGTTGTGGTTTTTATTTGCAATATGTTTATTATTTTTAATCCTCCGCCATAAACAAAATCAGCATGTCGATTAGGCTGCTGCTTTCCGACGTAAGGAAACCCACCATGACAGTAGATGGATCCAGGCCTGATTGATTTCAATAAAGCAAATACTCTGAGATGAATAAGTGACTGTGGCTTTGTTTCCTGTGTTATAATTTAGCATAGAAGGCTTAGCACAGATGGCTTATTGCCACCAATTAGAAAATGCAATAAAAATCCATCTTCATTATTGCTCTGCTTACAAACAAACATGGCAGCTTTAGGCGTATCTCTGTGAACTAACCATGGATAGCCAGCAGTTTGCAAGGATAGCATGGTTTCTGTGCTCTTTGACAGTGGAACAGGGGTGAAGAGGATCTGACGGGGGGAGAAGACGATACTTGGACGACTGAGGAGAATGATGACTGACAGCTTTCTATAAGGATGCTGTTCTTTATTTATTTGTCTTCCTTCCTCTCCCTCCCCTCTTAAATACATTGGAATGGACACTTTGGTTATTTTTTCTCCTGGGGGTAAAAAAACAACAACAAAAAAACAAAATTAGAACAGAAATCAATGATCGGAATGCTGCAGCTTTAAATACAATTCGCTTTCTGCTTTCTAACAGAAGCTGCGCGCCATATCATCCATCCACCTGGGAGTGAGAACAGTTCAGAGGTGATATTTAAAGCTTCAAATGAATTTCGATGGAGAAACACTCGTTCTAGAGGTGCGACTGCTAGTGACACTGCACCGTTTTTCGTGGCCTCAGGGTTGATGGTGACTGCCAAGCACACGGACTGGCCAGGCCTGAGAATGCCAAACGCTGGAGCCACCGCGCACAGCTCTTCTGCGGTGCCAAGGTCAAACCACCAACGGACGCCTTCTCCTGCGACAGCTTTCCAGCAGATGCTCTGTTCACCCTTAGCTTTCAGCTCGACGATCTGCCGAGGCAAGGAGGGTGGGGAGGAGAGGAGGACGGTAAATTATCCGAGGCGTGAACGCGTTGCTGTATTTGTCATGAGGTGGTGACACGTGTTAAACAGGGTGCTTTGAAACGCAAAAGGGGAGAGGGAAAATAATGGGAGCATGGGTAAGGTCCAATACCTGAGGGAATGTAGGAGAATGTGACACAACAACAAACTGCAGGCGAGTGGAGGACATTTCCACTGGGGCAAACAGAGCTAAAGAGAAAGGGAAATAGAAAGGATTATATATATATTTATATACTTTAAATTCTAAAACTCCTGTCATTAACAAAGTCATAAACTATCACAATACAACAGAAAGATTGCTAAAACTTTGTTGAAATTGGATGCTCCAACAATGAACACTTTAAATCTGGGTTTTGGAATGGAAAACGCAGGCTAACGTCAACTTCGGTGAGCCCACCTGTGGCATCTACTGACAATGACTGTTCTTCGTCTGTGGATAAAGTGGTAGACGTCGTCATAGTCTTCCTGCTGTCAGGTGTCAGCAGTAGAGTAGTAGAAGACGACGAGGTGAAAAAAGAGGGCAACGAAGTGGGCCATTTAACTCCGTTGACCATTATTGGCAGTACGAAGTTGTAGTCGGTCACCTAAAGAGAACATACATTGTCTTTACCCTCCTTCTACTGCCTATGTAGTTGTAGTTAGTAGTTATTTTTCATGGTGAATTTTAACAGAGACCCACACAAGACATTTACTTAAAATAATAGTGTCTTGCACGTTTTGTCATTTTTGTGATAGACGAACAGAAAGTAGAGCAGAATTAATCCAAAGTGGAGAAAAATAGAGCAAACAATCCCTTTCCATATCATCAAGTCATAATTTGGCTAAAAAAGACCTTTAAACGCCATGCATGCAGGCTATGTAAAATAGTTACATAGATACAAACCTGAACACAGGTTTATAGTTAGCATAGATGCTAAGTAGCCACTTGAGATCAGCCTACAACATCTTTTTGATGCTTTGTGAATCTCAAACATTCAGAAAGGTGGTTAAGCAAATCTTACCTGCGTGGGAGAAAAGACAAGGAAACACTCCTCTGTCTGACCACTACCAACCTCCATCACAGTTATTCCCAGCTCCTTTTCTGTTTACCGAAAAAAAGATACAGAAGCAACCAGACAAAACAAAAACAAAAAAACACTGACTTAGCTCTTCCCATGACAATATATATTGGGTACGACATCACTAGCATAGTAGCATTTATCAACTGAGATACTTTAAAGTGCATACATACTTGTGGAGGGCTGGCGGCCTTTGATTGAGAAGTCTTTGTATTTTGACAGATCAAAAGTGACTTGGGAAAGAGCCGCAGAGTGGTTTGTTATGGAGAAAGGAATCCTCTGTTGAGATCCAATGTGGACTCCACAGAACTGAAAATTAAACTGAAACAAAAAGACAAAAAAAAAACACACATTATTTAGCAAAAGTTGGTGCTGCAAGCCAATCTTACGGTTACGGGTCAGTAAATTGGATGGTCAACAAAAAATGATCTTATTTCAGAAATTCAATTCTGAATTGAGGCCACACCAAACATTTCACTCCATCATACTCACCTTGCTGAAAGTTACATTCGGAGGCTCTACTGATCCTCCAACTCTTAGCTGGATGGACTTCATGGTCTTCATCGCTATCTGAAAAATACACACACGCAAAACAAAAAGTTTTTAAAAAAGGGTCAAAATGGACATAAAAAGAGCACCATTTGTTTCTCTCACCTCAATCTTGGAATCAAATTTAAAGATACAGTCTGGGTTGAACTGAATGCGAATCATGGCCTGACCTCTGCTTGGTACAACACCTACAGATGGACTCACTACCATGCCAGGCAGAGGGCAAATGTCTACAACCTGCCTCAAACAAGAACACGAACATGGAATCTTCTGTTAGTCGGCAGCCATTGCAAAGTGACGTCACAGGGTCGGAGCCGAGTTGCATGCAGGTCAACGGATAGAGCACACGTCTTCTAGCATAAATATAGATTATGACTGGCTCAAAAGTTCTGCACATAGTGCAGGATTGGACACCTCAAAATAGGCGTGGTACTGTCCAGAGTTGTGCAGGACAGTGGATCTGACGGAAGTTGTGTTGAGAGGTACCGAGGTGAAAAGGATTCTCTTTTCTGCCAGCTCGACAGTAGTGGATCCAACCTGAGAGGAAGATTGACATTTTAACAGTTTGCTAATAAGTCTTAACACATTCTGGCACAACCGGCTCCACATTTATTGCGTTGATATGTTGCCCAAAATGAAAAGGAGTTTGACACCCTGCGTTACGTTTAAGCACCTTGTTGTGTTTGAGGTTTCTTCAATGCTGTAACTCAAATTGGAGCCCACGAAAAAAAAAAGAAAAAAGTAATTTATGTTAGCGAGACAAACCTTGGCAACACAGTGCAGGCGCTGGGGGATTCCCTCTTGGACAAAAAGGTCAAAGTCTCCCTCAGTAGGGGAATTAAAACCGGGATGCCAATTTATCTCGCAGTCTATTTCCATGTGTGGCTCCACCACGCCTGGACAAACGGAGAGTAGACCGTATGAAACAACACTCAAATATCACGAACCCTCTCCTCTCTCCCCCCCAAAGGAAAAAAAAGTGGGCTGCACCTGTAGATGGTCGAATAGAGTATAACAGCAGGCCGCTCTCTGGGATAACTGGCCTCCAGGAGAATTCTGCTACACAGTTGGACAGGTTTCGAAGGGTCACTATGCCTCTGTACTCTGATCCTGCGAGCAACACTGGGTTGGGGGTGAGCACCACCAGGTTGCTGGACAGCTCCAGAGCCAAGGGGACCACCTCAGCTTGGACTAGGATCTGACCAGGGTGCTGCTGGTTGACAGTGTAGCTCAAGGACCTGGAGAAATGAAAATACACCCACTATGATTTGCAGAAGTACTCTCACACACCTCAACCCCATCCACGTTTTTGGAATTTCTCCAACTACACACCTCAAGGGATTTTACTGAGATTTCATGTGAAAGACCAATCCAAAGTAGGGCCGGGTGATTTTAAATCTATTTTATTGATCAAATTTTAGTTTTTGAAGATTTAATTTTTGCATCCCACCAACGCACTCCTTGGGTTTCCACGGTTCGTGGTGATGTCGGCACGCCCCAGGCGGCCATCTTGTTTGACGAGCGAGTGTTTCAGCTTCTGTTTATTTGGACTTTGAATTTAGGTCAACCTTACGATGGAACATCTGGGCCAGGCAGAGATCTTAACATTTTTAATTCCGAGAATAAAACTAAGAGTTTCACAAGAATACAGTCGTAGTAATATGAGACTAATGGGTAATATGAGACTAAAGTCATATGACAGTACAGTCAAAATAAAGCATCAATATTAGAATTAAGTCATAAGAATAAGAGAATGAAGGAATAATTTTATGAGAACTCCAATATGAAAAATAAATAATGAAACGAGGAATGTTGAGCCTCTTGTGACGTTATTATTTTGGTATCAATTTTACAGACAAGCTAACACTTAAAATTCGAACACAACAGAATCAAATCATTATCAGTAGCAGGACTTTGAAATGATTGAGTCTATTTGGAAGAAAGAATCACACGCACTGAGCCGGTAACGTTAGACCATGAGAATCGTAGAAGCTTTTTTTTCTTCTTCTTCTTTCTTTTCAATTCATTGTCTGAAAAGAAAAAGAACTAGCCTTCTGAAGCGGCCATGCAGCGTGCCCTGAAACGTCAGGGGCAAGATGCTGTGGAAGAAGGGAGGCAAGACTTGGGACAGCATTGAGGAGCCCTGCAGCTCAATGCAGTCCACATCCAGCTCAACCCAGACGTGCACCGGCAGGCGATTGACGAGATGCACATTAGTAGAGCACACTGACTGCGCAGCCACTGTGCCAAAGTTCACAGACGAGGGAGCTGTTAGAAAAGAGGAAGATTTTATTAATATTGTTTAGACACATTTCTTTTGTGTTTTTGCTCTGTTGATGGTTTGCAAAAATAAAGTCCTACTTATGTCGACTTGGTAGAGCTCCAGAGGAGCCAGAGTCCTCCTACAGTCTGCCACCTGCTGTCTGGTAGATGGAACTGTATTCACTGCTTCAAAAATCTGCGAAGAATTCATGAGAAAATGTAAACAAAACACACACACACACAAAAAAAATGATGCAACTGAACTAAATGTTATTGACTCACTTTTGATCTAACCTGACTGTCCCCACTGTTTGTAATTTCACTCGAGTGTTTTGAACTGCAACTAGGGTCCCTGTCTGAGTTCTTGGTGCTATCCAGGTCTCTGATGTTGAACACAGGAGGAACAAGTCCATTATGTGTATCAATCTCAAGAACACCGTCATTCCCAGTCTGTGGCTGCCTAAAAACAAATCACAAAATCAAGTTGAATTGTGTGGCTCTACAGTGGAAACGAAAGGTTCTCTACATATTTAAAGATTATATGTTTTCCTCTAAGGAAAACTAAAATGTAAAATATAGAGTTTGCAAAGCAAACCTTTCCACGGTCTTCTCATGCCATCTTTGCTTGATAAAGTTAATGTAAGTCTGCTGGTTGCGCCGTCTCAGCTCGTCCTCATCCTTAGTGAAAGCATAGGTGCGGTCCACATAGCGGTAGCGTCGCACTCCGGTAAAAATGGTCCTAAACAATGTCAAAATAAAAAGAAACATCGGTAAACTTCGGTAAGACACACACTAAGACATCTAAAATGTACTTTTCTCCCTTGCTATAAGAGTTCTTGTTAAAATGGTACTATCTTTCCAAACTCAAAGTTCCAGAAATCACAGTTTATGAAAGGTTTGATGTAGCTTCCAGAAGTGTGGCTCATTAATGTCTACCTATATTGTGTGTGTGGTGATGCTGGTCTGATGCTCGCGGCCCGATCATTGGGGAAAGCCAGGAACTCGTTTATATCTGTGATTGGGCTCATGTCCCTGCGATGCTTGTGTAGCTTTGCGGTGGCAATACGGCCCAACTTGCTGCAGTGATCCAGATCTCTCAACTGGACGCAAGGCCGTAACCCGGTGGGACACTTTAGAGCTGCAGCAAAACAAGAGATAGTTTCTGTTTCTGCAACACAATCGTCATTGCAGAAACGATTGTGTTTCTGCAACACAATCGTCACTGCGCAATCGACACAATCGTCGATTGCGCAATTGACGATTGCGCAATACTCACCAGAATGTAGTTTTGGTTGTGGGGGTATCCTCACACTGTCACATATTGCAGATAGGTGTAACAATATTGTGTGGAAGCAGCCAATTTCATTGGAGCAGCCATTTTTCTGAGACGCAACCCAACCTAGGACATCTACCTTCTGACGTACCTGGAAGGTTCCCTGCTGCCGTGCATTAAAAGTCAAAACTACATCCTGGAGAATATGGGGGGGGGAAAAAGCTCCTCTGTTAAAACTGTGGGGGTTTATATAGCACCACCTAGCGCTGCCGACAGTCTCACCTGGCACTGCCCAGGGGCAATGGTTCCCGTTGGTGGATGGGCAGTAAAGTGTGCCAACTTGCGAAAGCGGAATCTGATTGGAAGTTGAGGGCAGAGGTTCTGGAGCACGCACAGAAGATCTGAATGTTGGCCCATTGCACAGTGGGAGAAATCAAACGTGTCAGAGGGAGACGGCACCAGAGCCACGGGGATTCCGGAACCGGTTACTGCCACCTCCACGCTGCTGTCAACTAAATTAAAACAATAAGCTTCATTAAGGCAATCAGTCCCCATTTGTTCTGTGAAGGTCTGCTTAGATCCTCTATATTTATTAGAATATACTAGGAATACAATTTAACATTCAGTCTATAGAGGAATCCGTGCTCTGTTCAGATGTTAAGACAGTATATTGATACCTCTCACAGATTTGACACAACTTGACGGCCTCAACATGCTAGTGAGAGCCATTCACATTGTAACTTGGCATTAGATTCATGCAGCATAGTAGCCCTTTTTAGTCCAGTCCTCAATCAGATAACAATTTCAGCACCGTGTATCTGTGAGAATACCTGTAGGTTGAGTGAAGCCATGTTTGCAGCTCACAATATCAAACACGAGAAACAGAGAGTAGTCCTGTCGCCTAGGTAAAGTACTACGCCATCTCCTGTCAAGCAGAGCACAGGGGAACCATGAAATACAGACATGTATTACTTGCTGCTACAAGCTCCTCGTTAGTATAGTGGTGAGTATCCCCGCCTGTCACGCGGGAGACCGGGGTTCGATTCCCCGACGGGGAGTAACACTTTTTTTCTTTATTATTCTTTCTTACACCTTTGATGTTTTTAAGGTAGGTCAATACTGATCAACATACATTCATTGCCTTGAATTAATATTATCAATCTACTAGTACTATAAACTAAAACTAATACTATGTGAGTCAACACAAAATATTTCCCTTACATAAATTTCCAACAAGTTTTTGCAGTGTTTTAGGACAAATATACCTCCTGGATTTGGGACTGAATCGTACTACCACTGTGGTTGTGTGATATGGATCCAGTCGACCATGTGCAGGCACACACTCCAAGACCTGGAAAGCAAAATGTCTGGCTGAGCTGCAGTTCTTCATCCTCTCCAGCAGGGCGGTGCCTGTGCTCTTCTGAAGTTCTGTTCCCTGCAAACACAGTAGGAACACTGAATAAGACGATGATTTTTGGGGGGGGGGGGTTCCTTCTGCACTCCCTTACCCCCCTTGCAAACTAAAGATGTTGTTTTCAAACTCACAGCCTCAATACCAACAGCTTTATCCAGCAGCAGGCAGACCCAGTCACAAGAAATGGGACAGTTATTTCTTAGTACCACTTTCTGCTCGCTGGAGGCCCCAAAGTAGACAGGTCCAAACCACAAACAGGAAAGGGGGAAGCCCTACAACATGTTCAAGCAATTAAAACAGAAATGTAAATAATAATAATAATTTTAAGATGTACAGTGTCTTAGAAAAGAATTTAAACTACATAAATTTTTCCATAAATTTTTTTTGATGTAAAAATCACCACACCACATCTAGCATTTAGTATTTTGCATGTGACAACATCATCCTATATGTGTGTGAATTTGAATCAATGTACCTGCATGTCAGAAACCTCAAGATGCTGCTCCACCACTTCAGCCTTGATACTAAGAACAGCTGGGGAATCCTGGAGCTTCACCCTCAGGAAGAAATATGCCAAGATCACAGATGTCATTATCCAGTTTGAGTAGAGACCCAAATACCTGTTCAACAGACAAAAATGTCTAATAGGTAGTTAATTAGAGAACTACATCACTTAATTTTTTTTTTACATAAATGACCTTCTAAATAGTTTCTGATTCCTGTAATACAAGCTAGATATTTATAGTAATGACGGTTAGTGGTTTTAAAAACATACAGAGCTTCTTCAGCAATACGCCCAGGTCTGTCTGCATGCAGTTCTACTGTCAGCCACATGGTGGAACCACCTTCTACGATTCCGTGTGACGGGTGGATATGGAGGGAGAACGATTCACTCCTCTTATGCTTCACTTCGAATCGACCTTCAGCAGTAACACACACACACACACACACACACACACAAAGGCATACAGCCTGGATGACTATCATAGTGTCATATGATATCACCTGTCAAATAACAAACACATGACTTACCAGGTGCTGATCCGTTGTTGATAATTAGATGACGTTTTTTGACCACTTGACTGTCCGCGACAAGGTATCCAAAGTCTAGCAATGAGTCCATGGTGAAAGAGGGAAACCTGGGAAGTCTGCAGCCAGAGACGCAGCATTAGAAGCACCACAGGCACAATTGACAAGTGTGGCTGAAAACAGCTTTTGATATATCAGACTTAGAGAACTTCGTACCCTGTTACCGGAACTTCGAGGAGCTCCTCATCGTCTATAATTATCTGAATGGAGTCTTTGACCTTCTCCTCAGTAACTGGAGTGAACTCCAGCGTGCCTCTAATACAAAAGCCCGGTGGCAAAAACCAAGCTTGACCCAATCTGATTAATTTAAAGATCTTCAGGGAAAGAGAAGTCAAAAGGACAAAGATATCATTAGGTGCAGTGGCGCCACACCACTGGAACATTTTCAAATAGTTGCCTTTACAACCACAGACTTAAACACTGTATATAGCATTGTATACAATGCCATATATACAAGGTATACATTGTGACATTGTATATGGCACACTGCTATATACAGTGTGCCATTTACTATAATATGGCACACAATGTATATTGTATACAATACACATTGTATACAATGCCATACACAGCATTGTCTGGCATACAAAGCATGCCATAACTAAAACTACATTTTAGTTATGCCATGCTACAATGTAGTAATTAATAAAAGTACTTTTTGAAAGCTGTCATTGCTCAGTGGTAGCGAAACGAAGACTGAACTGGACTGTTTCTCGTTTGTTTTAGTAAAAAAAAAAAAAAAAAATCAAAAATGTTTTTTAAATAATGTCCTAAAGGAAAACTATTCATATTTTTATTATTTATTTTAACACCAAATTAAATAAATGCGCAAAAAATATAAATATAACCCAGTCAACAAAAAATAAATGTAGGTCTACATCCGTAGTAGCGTAGTTGGCCGGTTTGTAGCTCATGAAATTGAACTCAGCTTTGAAAGAAAAATGCGATTAATCGCATTGAATTAAAATTCAAACTTTAATAAAGGAACTTTTTCACATGGCGCTGGGTTGGGCAACTTTTTAAAATGCATACTTTAAAACTACTTTTTGCATTTACTTAACTTATGTTTGATACATCAAGCCAATAACTATAATTACAATTTGTTACAAAGAAACGTCTGAAGCGGCAAATACTTCGAGAAATTTCTATTCGATGTAAGACAGCGAACTCCGCCATTTTGCTGTAATTGGCTGGTTAACTAGTAACAATATCCACATTTGGTAAATGCTCAACATTTATAAATTCACGACTACATTTCATTCCCAAAAACCTGTAAATACGTTACCTTCAGCGCTGGCTTTTCAACTAATATCTTCCTGGATACTTTCCCAATATTTGTTATCGAGACTGCCTTCTTGTAAACGTCCCCAACTTTCATATCCTTGAATTCTAGGAACGGGGGTTCCACTCGAATACCCTTTCCAGCCATAATGAAAGCCTCCGCAATTATAATGCAGCTAAAGTCACTTTTATAGCCGCGGAACAATGGCGTACTTAATTCAGTTTGTTGACCTGCGCGCCGTTAGTCAACTTCACCGTTGCTACCCAGACATGAATAGTGAGAGCTCAGGTGGTTTCTAGGATACTGCGTATGCTTGTTTTTTCCCCCTTGGACAGCACAGGAGGGCGGAGCAGCCTCTGCCACTGCACTACTCCCAATGGCCTCTTAACTTGTTGAGTCGAGTTTTACTTACCAACCACATAATATCAAGCATAAAGGGATTATAAACCAAATATTGCCACATTGTATTCCGAAGTATTTCATCAAACACTAGTTATGTCTTTCAAGGAAGCCTGTGGAATCGGTACTCTAACGAGTTACCTTAATTTAGTACTTCAGCTCCCAATCATTATAGTCTTTATTGTCATATTACTAAAGATTATAATTATTTTTTCTCAGTCGTAAAATTCTCAAAAGAAATTTCGTTTTCTCCGTAACACACAGGGTCAAAGCCATTCATGCACATTAAATACAGATGAATTTATAACCTTTGATGTTTTTTTTGTTGTTTATATCAAAATATCAACCACAGCAGGCCAACAATGCAAAAAAAAAAAAGTTTGCATCATTATGCTGTGAGGATTTGGTTTTTTTCTTATTAAAAGATCATTTTAGATTCAGATTAGTTGGTAAAGTATTTTGGGTTCATTTCAGATTACTGCAGATTCTATGTAATTAGCTTAAGTAATGGAAGTTTGGTGAAAGTTATTCAGTTTGAAAAGTACGTTTGTAAGAAAAATGTCCAAAACTGTCAACCCAGGTTGAAAGGTAATCGTTTAGAGTGTTCAGTAACAACCTAACACCCAATCATTAAACTTTAAACCTACCATGAATGTGAAACCACTGGAGAGTTTGTTCTATAAAGTTGTTTCCCTGGAGAATCATAATAGACTTTGTATACCCTGTATACCTTATGAAAATTCACAGTTTAACAATTTTGTAAGTAAACGTATTTATTCTACAACAAAATTAATAGGTCCACCTACAACAAAAAGCAACAAAATGATTCTCTTTACAAGAAAAATAATTATACACTTCAACCTAACGTCTTAAAAAAATTATTTCAAGGAACAGCCATCCATTTCCCATATTTCATCATCATAGACATTAGATTTAGATGTGATATTATTTGTGCTGGTGGGATCTTGACCGCTGTGGGCCGTGGCAGTCTTTTCTTCAATACTTTGGACAGACTCTCTAGAACTTTCTTCAGTTCTTTCAGCAGATTCACTGCCTAAAGCTTCAATATCTTTGCTGTCCGGGACAATTATAGTTTCAAAATGTCTCTCATGGTGAACACTGGAGTCTGATTGGGACACAGGCCTTTCTTCAAGCTCACTGGTTGCAGTAACTGTCAGGTTTTCCTGATTCATCTCCTCTCGGTCCTGAGATCCGTTTTCCAGCCCGAAAAAGTGGTTGCGGACGACATATCGTACACACTGCAGCAGAACATTCCTCTCGTGGCGAATGTCTGGGGCCAGTAACTACACAGAGGGGAGGGAAAAAAACAGTAATAAGTGATAATGAATATTTGGATGGGTGGACAATGCAGTGAATTAAACTGAAAATGACATTTATTTGAGACGTACCAATCATTTCTGTTCAGATTTACAACTTTATAAAGCTATGACCTCCTAATGCCAATTTCAGCTAATTCCAATTTCTCTCCAATAACTACAACTACAAGTGTTTTTACTAAAAATTACTCTATTTTACTTGCCCTTACCCTTAGTAAGGGCTAATGTCCCTTACTACAGGGGTGATAGCCCTACAAGGGCATATAGCGATTAGCCCTTTTAATAAGGGCTACTGGCTAATATAAGATGTAAAAAAGTTTTTAGCATCATATACTAGTCATTGGCCCTGTCAGTGCCATTGGCATAAGTTACTTTATGGTAAGTCGACCCAATTCTGTCTTACCATGTTCAGCCTTCCTTGTATTCAGTGAATTTGGTTCGAGTCAACGCAAGTCTTCGTCAATTCAACAAAACATATCCATGTTCCTAGTTGTTTTTAGAGCCTTTCTTTGACTTTTTTTAGCCTTGGAATTTATAACAACGATTTAAACAGGGCTACAACTTTAAATAAGGAAACAACAAAAGCAATAGAAACTGGGAAGAATGGATAAATGGATGAATAGACCATGCAACAGGTGAGCCGTCTAAGGAAGTGAAAAGACCAACAATAAGGTGGCGGGAAGGGTAAATTATTTCACCGACAGAAGGAAGGGAAGACCATTTGCTGAACCAATGTGCTTACAGATCTTTTCCCGAATCAAAAAAAAAAGTTGCGTTTCCAACCAGCCAATCACTAATAATGATGTTCAAAGTGAAGCCTAATTTCAACCAAACAGAAGATTTGTTGGTGCATCTCTTAAATTTATGCTAGTTTTATCTCGTATGAAAATACCATTTCCAGCAAAGTTGCGCGGCGTGATTGAGGCATGTCTCTGCGTCTTTGTCCCCTTCCTCCTCTCCTCCCTCCTCCTCTTCTCTCATTCCACACGATGGGGCCAGAGGTTGGTTGAGGAACTGCCCGAGTCGTGCCGGGCCTTTCCACATGTTTAGAGCACCGACTGTCCTCGGAAGTTGGTGTCATTTTGTTTAGGAGGGTCTCGTTTTCTCTGACAACTTCTTTGGCTCTCAGAATGGGGACATCTACGAAAGCAAAGATCTGGTTAAACAGGAAGACACCGTCTAGTGTTTGTCTGGAAGAAACCTATAAGCGTACCTTCTGGTTCCTCGTCGCTTTCACTCATAGAACCGTAGTTTGCCAGTAATGACCCAAGGGCTGAGCTCATCTGTTTCGGGGCCACAACCAGGTCAGCCGTACTGGGCTCCTCTTTATCTGAATCTGGGAGGAGAACAGAAACAGAGCTAACATCTGTAGCTGACACTGTCATTTGTGGCTTTAATTCTAAAAAAATCACCATCAAATCATTAGCTTACTTATTTACTAACCTTGGTCAGTACTGGCCAGCACTCCCAATGGATCTCCCACCTTGGAAAGATGGTTGAGTGGTTTGGGGGTCTCTGCAGCAGTGCTGTTTAAAGGGAGGGGCCCTCTGTTACCCCAACCACGTCCTCTGCCTCTGCCTCTGCCTCTCCCTCTCCCTCTCATGCGCCTGAGGACAAATAGTAAAGTATATATTTGCATTTTTACAGATCTAAAGCGTCTTACTTAAAATAATAAGAAAAAGAACTGGACTACTACTCAGTGGTTCCCTAAGAAAATAATCCAAGTTATTGAGATCCTTGGTTAAGTTTCCAAGTTAGAGTTTTGATTATCTTTTAAAATACCTATTGTAACCGAGCCAAAGATGAAAGTCATCCTTTTTTTTAACTACTTGACGCAAAAGTACCTCAAGAAAGTTTTGAATTAGTCTCGAATTTTCCAAGAAAAGACAATTTGCAGATTCCTCCAGATAATAACAGAGACGATGCCCATACTCACCCAAACTGAGTCGTTTCAAGAACGCCTCCGATCTGCTCCCGCACCTCCGTGACTCTTTTCTTCCTCTCGATATTCTGAACCGTCGGGTAGTTTCTGCACGTACAATAAATTGGAATCCGGTCAGAGGACAGGAACGAAAGGTGGCAAAGCATCTAGAATCGTGTGCGAACTAACTTGCGTCTGTCCTCTCTCCATTTAGCAATCTCTGCTGGAGTATCCAGCTTGATTCTTTTGGCCCCTGGTGCATGGCTCTATTTTTAGAACACAGTACACGTTAGAAAGAAGAAAACTTTAAGTGATACCCAAGGACGTAGCCTACGTACGTTCTTCCAGTGAATGGCGACCAGCTTTTCATGAGCCATGAAGTTGCAGTCAGGTACAGAACACTGTTGATGATATTTCATACAACGATTGGGTTATGATTCGGATATTATCCAGAAAGCGACCAGTGGCAGATAAATACCTTGACATGCTGAAAAACGTGCTCATCGTATTTCTGCTGGTTCTTAAAGCCCCGGTCACAGGTGTCGCAGTAATGGGAATACTCCGGCTCCTTCCTGTTTCTTTGCTGTGAATTCAATTCAAGATCCAAATCAAGAGGAAAGACACTATTACGCCCGCAAAAGTACTCATAGGCTTTGGACTTTTTACTGATTTGTTTTTGACGTCACAACCTCAAACTTTTTATTTGATGTGATGGAACAACCGATTTGTAAATATTTGTAAAGTGGAAGGAAAAACAGCTCATGAAATCTGAATCAGCAAAACACTTTTCTTTAGTGCATAGGGCACCAAAATGGCTTCCAGCGCAGGGGCCCAAATCCTTGTAAATCCGGCCCTAAATAACAGAGTAGGAAGGGCTGACAACATTTGGAAAACCTTGTATCGTATTATTTACATTTAAGTATGACATAAAATCAATGTTTGGGTTTAAATAAGACCAAATGTGAAAAGGTTCAAAAGGTGATATACATATATTTAAAATCACTAAAGTTAATACTGATTTTTCTTTTTTTTAATAAACAAATCACCTTTTTGCCTTGTTGATAGGGAGGTCTGTAGTTCTGTCTGCCACCGGGTTGTCCAGCTTGGTACCACTCACTGCCAAAATGCTGATCTGAGAAGAAATCCACGATTTGAAAGGGAATCAATCCTAAAATGTTTACAAGTTAAAGAGGCAAACATTTGCTATTATTAATAGGCCTACCAGATCACAGCTGGAAAAGTGGACTCAAGCGTTGAAATACAAACTGTATAACACACTTACTGAATTGTGGTTTGGGTCCATAGTGAGCAGGTCCATCCGCTTGGCCGTGATAGTAGCCGCCTTGCCCCCAGCTGGGCTCACAGGGCGTTTGTCCCCAGCTCCACATGCTGGAGTGAAAGCTGCTGAAGCGGGTCTGCTGCGGCTGCTGCTGCGGCTGCTGCTGCATGAAGTCCGGTGGAGGACAGCTGAAGTCCGGGGGCGGGTAGCGTTGAGATTCACTCATTTTTCTAGGTCGGTCGCTTTTTATTTAACCGCCGTTGGTAATGTTTGGCAAAACTCTACTAAAACTTCTCATCCGCGTTCCCCTCTAGAGCGCACATGTTTGTTCTGGAGTACGTCACTTCCGTGTCAACAGGAAAAACCTATGCTACGTTCGAAGAGGTCGGAAATCGAAGCTCTAGTTCTCGCGAAGCAATTAATGGACACAGACAAAAATAGTTTAATTTAATTAAGATTTCTAGTATGTTAGAACTTAAATTATATTGTTTTTCGTAAGACAGTTACAAAAGTCTAGTATTAGCGTGCTTTATTTATTTCCTATACATGTCTTGGTATATATATATATATATATATATATATATATATATATATATATATATATATATATATATATATATATATATATATATATGAAATGGTTATAATCCTCCTGTTTCAGTAACTATAGCTTGGTCACTAGGCACTATTGTGCAATCTTGACCATAACGTTAAGTAACGAAGTACAAGTGCTTCGTTACTGTACTTAAGTACAATTTTCGTGTATCTGTACTTTACTTAAGTAGATTTAATAATGGATACTTTCTACTTTTACTCCACTACATTTAACAGTAAGTGTCTGTACTTTCTACTTCACTACATTTCTATATAGCGTTTCGTTACTCGTTGCATCCAAGACGCATTTCAGTTTTTTGATTTGTTCGTTAGTTTGAAAGTATCCAATGGCGAGAGCAGAATCAGTCCGCTGAACCAATCCAAAGCGGGAAATAACCATTAGGCCCCTCCCTCAAGAAGAGCAGCACAGTACGCAGGACCTGCAGAATCATTAACTCCCAGAATGGAGTCCAAGGATAGTCATCCTCCAGAAGACCTGCCCCACCCATGGCCTTATTTAAAAGATTTCTTTGAAATAACTGGGTTAAAAAAACGCTTCCTGGAGATTCCAATGCCGCCTTTGCCTTCCCCGAAAGCATGAAATTCTATCTTTCAAAAATTCACCATCAAATTTGAAAAAACATATTGAGGTAAGTTAAGTTGCTAAACGCTATCGATGTTAAATTAATTTGTGTTAGTGAAGTTTTATGTAATCTTAGCAAGATTACATAATCTTGCTAAGATTTTGTTGAACTCGACTGCAGTAAATAAATACGATTACTGTATATTGTTATAAGCTAGCATGAACTTGCAAGTAACAGTGATTACTGCGGTCGTGATCACGTCTCCCGCCATGAATGTTACATATAAGTTGACGCTAAACTCCTTCACGTCCTGGTTATTGAATAAATGTTAGCGCCATTAAAATAATCTCCATGTAACAGTTACAGTCATATTCAATAAATTAGAATATGGGTTCCAATGAGACGCAATTGTCGCAAGTCCGGCGACATTGGCGGACATTCCCGCCCACAGAGTCAGCCGTACCCCCCCTGCCTGGAAGGTGTTTATTGTCAGCCCCTTTCTGTTAAGAGTTCTCTCAAAATAGCTGGCAAAAAAGTTAAGTTCATGTTTTGTTAGGACGAAAGACTAGATGTTTCCAAATCGCTTGATGTTTGTTAGGTCAGTTTAAAGTCCCTTTTTTCAGGGAAACAATTTTCTTTTGAACGTGTTTATTTTGAATTAAATAAAACATTTCAAAGGTATAATAATTTCTCTCATTTTGCCTAATTACATGTAACCCTGCAGGTCATCCCTGGAATTCTGATGCATAGAATAAAATATCTAAATCTAAACTGTCACAGGGGGTAAAATACAATAAAAACATGCTTTATCTGCAGCATTGCTCATTAAAATGGTACATTACTGATTTATTAAAACTAAATACGATAGGTACACTTAATGACATTATATAAGACGTTAGGTATTATGGTCGGCAAGTACTTTTACTTTTAATACTTAAGTAGTTTTAAAAGCTTGTACTTTCTTACTTTTACTTAAGTAAAATAATAATGTGGTACTTTGACTTTTACTTGAGTAAATTTTTGTCTGTGTATTTGTACTTTTACTTAAGTACATTGTATGAGTACTTTCTCCACCACCGGTTACCTGTATAAATGAACTTTGTTTGGCATTGTTTCAGTTCCACACGTGGTGTATTTAGCTGAGGCCTAATGTTGACTGTAGCAGGCTACCTAGACTCCTCTGTTCAACGGGGGACAGAAGCCATAGCGATAGCAATTTAGACTAAATTTAACGAATATAGGAAAGGCATGCAAGTTCAAAACCACAAACCATTAACATGTGCTATTCTTTAAAACTGGAACAATTTATTAGCAGGTTTAATTTTGCCTGCACTTGGTTGGGTACATTATTTTAAGTGTATTTGACAAGTTTACCAAAATATAAAAAAATGTCATTCAAACTGCATTTGCCTTGTTTTACTTTTTACTTGTACTTTTCATTACCTTACTTGAGTACATCCATTTTTACAGTAATTTCCATACTTAAGTACAAGAAGTTTCAGATACTTTAAGACTTTAACTCAAGTAACATTTCAGTCAGTGACTTGGACTTTTACCAAAGTCATATTTTGGAGAGGTACTTATACTTTTACTTGACTCTGAGATTTCAGTACTTTATACAACACTGGTGAGGGCCACATAACTTTTCCCTTCTCTGATGGGGGGCCGGGGTCAGTTTGTAACAGAAAAAGGTACTAATTAAGAAAAACAATTTAATATGCTTCTAAATTAAACCTTAGCTCTAAAAATGTGCCATTACTGTATAATAGGCCCCTGTGGTTTTTATTCATTATTACCGATTTGTGTTTAAAATCACAATGTCTTGCTTGTGCCGATTTGATATTAATGTATTAAAAGAAAATACATTACATGAGCTAGTTCACAGATTTTTGGTGGCCATTCTTGCCCAAACTAAAGATTAACAGCAGTTTTGTGTATATTTGTATAGAGGAAATAACTTTTGTAATTACTTGTTTTAGAAAAAAAAATCTAATACAAATCCATCATGGCTCAAAGTAAAGTGAGTGTAAAGGATTTGTAAAATCATTTTTATTCGACATTTTATCGACTTTGTTAGGAACTTTCTTCTGTCTGAATAGAAGTTGATTGGATCATGGAAATAACTGTTTGAAATGCATCACTTTGTGTAAAAAGTGATGCATAAGAGTTTGAGTTTTGTAAGATATTCGGTGACATAACACTTAATAAACGTGAACATGCGGCAGGTAGTTTTTTGTTTTTTTTTTACCTTTGTCGAACAGCAGAGGGCGCTGCTGCATTCATATTTACTCAATGGGTGTAATTCATATTCCTTTATCTAATCAGGTAAACCCCGTTGAGATCTAGATCTCATTTTCAAGAGGGACCTGAGCAAAAAATTTGCAATACATAGCAACCTGGTTACAAGATAAAAACAATTAATACATATGCACAAGTATAAAACAATAAAAACAATGACACTGTTTCATAGAATCTTGTTGCCTATCTTTAATTTTTTTTAATGTCTCTTCTCTACCGGAAAACAAGCCATTTAAAGGTGGGATGTTCTCACAATCTGTGGAAAATAAAAATGAATAAAAACCAGAAAATCCTGGGAGTTTGTCTTTGAATGTGAAGATTCGACATGAAGATGACAGAAAAAGAGCTACAGAAAATAAAACAATTGGAATCTGTATTGCTTTAAATGAACCCTTAGCTTTTTCTTTACCTTGAATATGTTTATCTGTATTTGTTTTTTTTTTAGGCAGAACAAATGAGGCATAACTCTGTCGTTATACAGTGTGTCTGCGAATAAAGTTTAAAAAAAAAAAACATCCGCCCCCTCTCCCTCCCCCTCACCCAACAGACTTCTTGTGGCTTTGACGAGAAATTCATTTGCAGTCTTCAATCTCAAACAAAACTCAACGATGGCCGGACGAAATGTATTGCTGGAGAACGTGGAAAGTTTGGAGAAGAGCTGCTGGAAGCTTACAGGAGAGAACAAGAAGCTTCAGAAAACTGTTGAAGATCTGAGGCTGAAGATTGAGAGACTGACTGCCAGGAAAAAAGATAACAACTGGCAGGTAGAGAATGAAAGGCTGGTAAACAAAAATGATTATTTTAAAAAACAATTCAGCACTTTGAATAGTGAATTGGACGAGGCTAAAGCGACAGTTGAACAACTGCAATCAGAAAACAAAGCCTTGTCAACCCATAATAGGAAGGTAAAATGGGGAACAATGGTCGATAAAAATTTTTTTAACAATTCAATGAAAGAGAAATCGCAACAGTTGTACTGGATTGGCAAGGTGAACAAAGAGCTCACTCAAGAAATTGCTGGACTTAAATTAAAGATGGACAGACTTAAAGCCAGGGAAGAAAATTCAAAGGCTGACAAAGAAAAGATGGACAAAACAGAGACTCAGACCCCGGAAGAAGAAACTAAAGAAGAGAAATCAAATATATTTCAGACAATTGGGAGAACTTTCATCAAAATGTATCAATCAGGGACTTTGAGGTATTGGGTGCCACCCTGGATATTTTAATTTCGAAATAAGATTAAATAACGACCACAAAAGCAGGGCTAGACTCAGATGAAGCTTGAGAGCAGAGGCAGAAATCTGCGGCTTCCAGAGGGAGGAACGGACATCAGAAGACCGTGACCACCGCAGGCTTCTAGGAGTCTCACAGATCCTTTCCAGGACTGTGTCTCCGACCCGCCTGCTGGAAACTATCCGTCGGACAGTCGAACCTCGGATTCAGGAAGAGCAGTGTGGTTTTCGTCCTGGTCGTGGAACACTGGACCAGCTCTACACCCTGCAGGGTCCTGGAGGGTGCACGGGAGTTCGCCCAACTAGTCTACATGTGTTTTGTGGACTTGGAGAAGGTGTTCGACCGTGTCCCTCGGGGAGCCCTGTGGGGGGTTCTCCGGGAGTATGGGGTACCGGGCCCTTTGATACGGGCTGTCAGGTCCCTGTATGACCGGTGTCAGAGTCTGGTCCGCATTGCCGGCAGTAAGTCGGGCTCGTTTCCGGTGAGAGTTTTGAATTAAATAAAACATTTCAAAGGTATAATAATTTCTCTCATTTTGCCTAATTACATGTAACCCTGCAGGTCATCCCTGGAATTCTGATGCATAGAATAAAATATCTAAATCTAAACTGTCACAGGGGGTAAACACAATAAAAACATGCTTTATCTGCAGCATTGCTCATTAAAATGGTACATTACTGATTTATTAAAACTAAATACGATAGGTACACTTAATGACATTATATAAGCCGTTAGGTATTATGGTCGGCAAGTACTTTTACTTTTAATACTTAAGTAGTTTTAAAAGCTTGTACTTTCTTACTTTTACTTAAGTAAAATAATAATGTGGTACTTTGACTTTTACTTGAGTAAATTTTTGTCTGTGTATTTGTACTTTTACTTAAGTACATTGTATGAGTACTTTCTCCACCACTGGAAGTAACGAAGTACTTCGTTACTGTACTTAAGTACAATTTTCGTGTATCTGTACTTTACTTAAGTAGATTTAATAATGGATACTTTCTACTTTTACTCCACTACATTTAACAGTAAGTGTCTGTACTTTCTACTTCACTACATTTCTATATAGCGTTTCGTTACTCGTTGCATCCAAGACGCATTTCAGTTTTTTGATTTGTTCGTTAGTTTGAAAGTATCCAATGGCGAGAGCAGAATCAGTCCGCTGAACCAATCCAAAGCGGGAAATAACCATTAGGCCCCTCCCTCAAGAAGAGCAGCACAGTACGCAGGACCTGCAGAATCATTAACTCCCAGAATGGAGTCCAAGGATAGTCATCCTCCAGAAGACCTGCCCCACCCATGGCCTTATTTAAAAGATTTCTTTGAAATAACTGGGTCAAAAAACGCTTCCTGGAGATTCCAATGCCGCCTTTGCCTTCCCCGAAAGCATGAAATTCTATCTTTCAAAAATTCACCATCAAATTTGAAAAAACATATTGAGGTAAGTTAAGTTGCTAAACGCTATCGATGTTAAATTAATTTGTGTTAGTGAAGTTTTATGTAATCTTAGCAAGATTACATAATCTTGCTAAGATTTTGTTGAACTCGACTGCAGTAAATAAATACGATTACTGTATATTGTTATAAGCTAGCATGAACTTGCAAGTAACAGTGATTACTGCGGTCGTGATCACGTCTCCCGCCATGAATGTTACATATAAGTTGACGCTAAACTCCTTCACGTCCTGGTTATTGAATAAATGTTAGCGCCATTAAAATAATCTCCATGTGACAGTTACAGTCGTATTCAATAAATTAGAATATGGGTTCCAATGAGACGCAATTGTCGCAAGTCCGGCGACATTGGCGGACATTCCCGCCCACAGAGTCAGCCGTACCCCCCCTGCCTGGAAGGTGTTTATTGTCAGCCCCTTTCTGTTAAGAGTTCTCTCAAAATAGCTGGCAAAAAAGTTAAGTTCATGTTTTGTTAGGACGAAAGACTAGATGTTTCCAAATCGCTTGATGTTTGTTAGGTCAGTTTAAAGTCCCTTTTTTCAGGGAAACAATTTTCTTTTGAACGTGTTTATTTTGAATTAAATAAAACATTTCAAAGGTATAATAATTTCTCTCATTTTGCCTAATTACATGTAACCCTGCAGGTCATCCCTGGAATTCTGATGCATAGAATAAAATATCTAAATCTAAACTGTCACAGGGGGTAAAATACAATAAAAACATGCTTTATCTGCAGCATTGCTCATTAAAATGGTACATTACTGATTTATTAAAACTAAATACGATAGGTACACTTAATGACATTATATAAGCCGTTAGGTATTATGGTCGGCAAGTACTTTTACTTTTAATACTTAAGTAGTTTTAAAAGCTTGTACTTTCTTACTTTTACTTAAGTAAAATAATAATGTGGTACTTTGACTTTTACTTGAGTAAATTTTTGTCTGTGTATTTGTACTTTTACTTAAGTACATTGTATGAGTACTTTCTCCACCACTGGAAGTAACGAAGTACTTCGTTACTGTACTTAAGTACAATTTTCGTGTATCTGTACTTTACTTAAGTAGATTTAATAATGGATACTTTCTACTTTTACTCCACTACATTTAACAGTAAGTGTCTGTACTTTCTACTTCACTACATTTCTATATAGCGTTTCGTTACTCGTTGCATCCAAGACGCATTTCAGTTTTTTGATTTGTTCGTTAGTTTGAAAGTATCCAATGGCGAGAGCAGAATCAGTCCGCTGAACCAATCCAAAGCGGGAAATAACCATTAGGCCCCTCCCTCAAGAAGAGCAGCACAGTACGCAGGACCTGCAGAATCATTAACTCCCAGAATGGAGTCCAAGGATAGTCATCCTCCAGAAGACCTGCCCCACCCATGGCCTTATTTAAAAGATTTCTTTGAAATAACTGGGTTAAAAAACGCTTCCTGGAGATTCCAATGCCGCCTTTGCCTTCCCCGAAAGCATGAAATTCTATCTTTCAAAAATTCACCATCAAATTTGAAAAAACATATTGAGGTAAGTTAAGTTGCTAAACGCTATCGATGTTAAATTAATTTGTGTTAGTGAAGTTTTATGTAATCTTAGCAAGATTACATAATCTTGCTAAGATTTTGTTGAACTCGACTGCAGTAAATAAATACGATTACTGTATATTGTTATAAGCTAGCATGAACTTGCAAGTAACAGTGATTACTGCGGTCGTGATCACGTCTCCCGCCATGAATGTTACATATAAGTTGACGCTAAACTCCTTCACGTCCTGGTTATTGAATAAATGTTAGCGCCATTAAAATAATCTCCATGTAACAGTTACAGTCATATTCAATAAATTAGAATATGGGTTCCAATGAGACGCAATTGTCGCAAGTCCGGCGACATTGGCGGACATTCCCGCCCACAGAGTCAGCCGTACCCCCCCTGCCTGGAAGGTGTTTATTGTCAGCCCCTTTCTGTTAAGAGTTCTCTCAAAATAGCTGGCAAAAAAGTTAAGTTCATGTTTTGTTAGGACGAAAGACTAGATGTTTCCAAATCGCTTGATGTTTGTTAGGTCAGTTTAAAGTCCCTTTTTTCAGGGAAACAATTTTCTTTTGAACGTGTTTATTTTGAATTAAATAAAACATTTCAAAGGTATAATAATTTCTCTCATTTTGCCTAATTACATGTAACCCTGCAGGTCATCCCTGGAATTCTGATGCATAGAATAAAATATCTAAATCTAAACTGTCACAGGGGGTAAAATACAATAAAAACATGCTTTATCTGCAGCATTGCTCATTAAAATGGTACATTACTGATTTATTAAAACTAAATACGATAGGTACACTTAATGACATTATATAAGACGTTAGGTATTATGGTCGGCAAGTACTTTTACTTTTAATACTTAAGTAGTTTTAAAAGCTTGTACTTTCTTACTTTTACTTAAGTAAAATAATAATGTGGTACTTTGACTTTTACTTGAGTAAATTTTTGTCTGTGTATTTGTACTTTTACTTAAGTACATTGTATGAGTACTTTCTCCACCACCGGTTACCTGTATAAATGAACTTTGTTTGGCATTGTTTCAGTTCCACACGTGGTGTATTTAGCTGAGGCCTAATGTTGACTGTAGCAGGCTACCTAGACTCCTCTGTTCAACGGGGGACAGAAGCCATAGCGATAGCAATTTAGACTAAATTTAACGAATATAGGAAAGGCATGCAAGTTCAAAACCACAAACCATTAACATGTGCTATTCTTTAAAACTGGAACAATTTATTAGCAGGTTTAATTTTGCCTGCACTTGGTTGGGTACATTATTTTAAGTGTATTTGACAAGTTTACCAAAATATAAAAAAATGTCATTCAAACTGCATTTGCCTTGTTTTACTTTTTACTTGTACTTTTCATTACCTTACTTGAGTACATCCATTTTTACAGTAATTTCCATACTTAAGTACAAGAAGTTTCAGATACTTTAAGACTTTAACTCAAGTAACATTTCAGTCAGTGACTTGGACTTTTACCAAAGTCATATTTTGGAGAGGTACTTATACTTTTACTTGACTCTGAGATTTCAGTACTTTATACAACACTGGTGAGGGCCACATAACTTTTCCCTTCTCTGATGGGGGGCCGGGGTCAGTTTGTAACAGAAAAAGGTACTAATTAAGAAAAACAATTTAATATGCTTCTAAATTAAACCTTAGCTCTAAAAATGTGCCATTACTGTATAATAGGCCCCTGTGGTTTTTATTCATTATTACTGATTTGTGTTTAAAATCACAATGTCTTGCTTGTGCCGATTTGATATTAATGTATTAAAAGAAAATACATTACATGAGCTAGTTCACAGATTTTTGGTGGCCATTCTTGCCCAAACTAAAGATTAACAGCAGTTTTGTGTATATTTGTATAGAGGAAATAACTTTTGTAATTACTTGTTTTAGAAAAAAAAATCTAATACAAATCCATCATGGCTCAAAGTAAAGTGAGTGTAAAGGATTTGTAAAATCATTTTTATTCGACATTTTATCGACTTTGTTAGGAACTTTCTTCTGTCTGAATAGAAGTTGATTGGATCATGGAAATAACTGTTTGAAATGCATCACTTTGTGTAAAAAGTGATGCATAAGAGTTTGAGTTTTGTAAGATATTCGGTGACATAACACTTAATAAACGTGAACATGCGGCAGGTAGTTTTTTGTTTTTTTTTTACCTTTGTCGAACAGCAGAGGGCGCTGCTGCATTCATATTTACTCAATGGGTGTAATTCATATTCCTTTATCTAATCAGGTAAACCCCGTTGAGATCTAGATCTCATTTTCAAGAGGGACCTGAGCAAAAAATTTGCAATACATAGCAACCTGGTTACAAGATAAAAACAATTAATACATATGCACAAGTATAAAACAATAAAAACAATGACACTGTTTCATAGAATCTTGTTGCCTATCTTTAATTTTTTTTTAATGTCTCTTCTCTACCGGAAAACAAGCCATTTAAAGGTGGGATGTTCTCACAATCTGTGGAAAATAAAAATAAATAAAAACCAGAAAATCCTGGGAGTTTGTCTTTGAATGTGAAGATTCGACATGAAGATGACAGAAAAAGAGCTACAGAAAATAAAACAATTGGAATCTGTATTGCTTTAAATGAACCCTTAGCTTTTTCTTTACCTTGAATATGTTTATCTGTATTTGTTTTTTTTTTAGGCAGAACAAATGAGGCATAACTCTGTCGTTATACAGTGTGTCTGCGAATAAAGTTTAAAAAAAAAAAACATCCGCCCCCTCTCCCTCCCCCTCACCCAACAGACTTCTTGTGGCTTTGACGAGAAATTCATTTGCAGTCTTCAATCTCAAACAAAACTCAACGATGGCCGGACGAAATGTATTGCTGGAGAACGTGGAAAGTTTGGAGAAGAGCTGCTGGAAGCTTACAGGAGAGAACAAGAAGCTTCAGAAAACTGTTGAAGATCTGAGGCTGAAGATTGAGAGACTGACTGCCAGGAAAAAAGATAACAACTGGCAGGTAGAGAATGAAAGGCTGGTAAACAAAAATGATTATTTTAAAAAACAATTCAGCACTTTGAATAGTGAATTGGACGAGGCTAAAGCGACAGTTGAACAACTGCAATCAGAAAACAAAGCCTTGTCAACCCATAATAGGAAGGTAAAATGGGGAACAATGGTCGATAAAAATTTTTTTAACAATTCAATGAAAGAGAAATCGCAACAGTTGTACTGGATTGGCAAGGTGAACAAAGAGCTCACTCAAGAAATTGCTGGACTTAAATTAAAGATGGACAAACTTAAAGCCAGGGAAGAAAATTCAAAGGCTGACAAAGAAAAGATGGACAAAACAGAGACTCAGACCCCGGAAGAAGAAACTAAAGAAGAGAAATCAAATATATTTCAGACAATTGGGAGAACTTTCATCAAAATGTATCAATCAGGGACTTTGAGGTATTGGGTGCCACCCTGGATATTTTAATTTCGAAATAAGATTAAATAACGACCACAAAAGCAGGGCTAGACTCAGATGAAGCTTGAGAGCAGAGGCAGAAATCTGCGGCTTCCAGAGGGAGGAACGGACATCAGAAGACCGTGACCACCGCAGGCTTCTAGGAGTCTCACAGATCCTTTCCAGGACTGTGTCTCCGACCCGCCTGCTGGAAACTATCCGTCGGACAGTCGAACCTCGGATTCAGGAAGAGCAGTGTGGTTTTCGTCCTGGTCGTGGAACACTGGACCAGCTCTACACCCTGCAGGGTCCTGGAGGGTGCACGGGAGTTCGCCCAACTAGTCTACATGTGTTTTGTGGACTTGGAGAAGGTGTTCGACCGTGTCCCTCGGGGAGCCCTGTGGGGGGTTCTCCGGGAGTATGGGGTACCGGGCCCTTTGATACGGGCTGTCAGGTCCCTGTATGACCGGTGTCAGAGTCTGGTCCGCATTGCCGGCAGTAAGTCGGGCTCGTTTCCGGTGAGAGTTTTGAATTAAATAAAACATTTCAAAGGTATAATAATTTCTCTCATTTTGCCTAATTACATGTAACCCTGCAGGTCATCCCTGGAATTCTGATGCATAGAATAAAATATCTAAATCTAAACTGTCACAGGGGGTAAAATACAATAAAAACATGCTTTATCTGCAGCATTGCTCATTAAAATGGTACATTACTGATTTATTAAAACTAAATACGATAGGTACACTTAATGACATTATATAAGCCGTTAGGTATTATGGTCGGCAAGTACTTTTACTTTTAATACTTAAGTAGTTTTAAAAGCTTGTACTTTCTTACTTTTACTTAAGTAAAATAATAATGTGGTACTTTGACTTTTACTTGAGTAAATTTTTGTCTGTGTATTTGTACTTTTACTTAAGTACATTGTATGAGTACTTTCTCCACCACTGGAAGTAACGAAGTACTTCGTTACTGTACTTAAGTACAATTTTCGTGTATCTGTACTTTACTTAAGTAGATTTAATAATGGATACTTTCTACTTTTACTCCACTACATTTAACAGTAAGTGTCTGTACTTTCTACTTCACTACATTTCTATATAGCGTTTCGTTACTCGTTGCATCCAAGACGCATTTCAGTTTTTTGATTTGTTCGTTAGTTTGAAAGTATCCAATGGCGAGAGCAGAATCAGTCCGCTGAACCAATCCAAAGCGGGAAATAACCATTAGGCCCCTCCCTCAAGAAGAGCAGCACAGTACGCAGGACCTGCAGAATCATTAACTCCCAGAATGGAGTCCAAGGATAGTCATCCTCCAGAAGACCTGCCCCACCCATGGCCTTATTTAAAAGATTTCTTTGAAATAACTGGGTTAAAAAACGCTTCCTGGAGATTCCAATGCCGCCTTTGCCTTCCCCGAAAGCATGAAATTCTATCTTTCAAAAATTCACCATCAAATTTGAAAAAACATATTGAGGTAAGTTAAGTTGCTAAACGCTATCGATGTTAAATTAATTTGTGTTAGTGAAGTTTTATGTAATCTTAGCAAGATTACATAATCTTGCTAAGATTTTGTTGAACTCGACTGCAGTAAATAAATACGATTACTGTATATTGTTATAAGCTAGCATGAACTTGCAAGTAACAGTGATTACTGCGGTCGTGATCACGTCTCCCGCCATGAATGTTACATATAAGTTGACGCTAAACTCCTTCACGTCCTGGTTATTGAATAAATGTTAGCGCCATTAAAATAATCTCCATGTAACAGTTACAGTCATATTCAATAAATTAGAATATGGGTTCCAATGAGACGCAATTGTCGCAAGTCCGGCGACATTGGCGGACATTCCCGCCCACAGAGTCAGCCGTACCCCCCCTGCCTGGAAGGTGTTTATTGTCAGCCCCTTTCTGTTAAGAGTTCTCTCAAAATAGCTGGCAAAAAAGTTAAGTTCATGTTTTGTTAGGACGAAAGACTAGATGTTTCCAAATCGCTTGATGTTTGTTAGGTCAGTTTAAAGTCCCTTTTTTCAGGGAAACAATTTTCTTTTGAACGTGTTTATTTTGAATTAAATAAAACATTTCAAAGGTATAATAATTTCTCTCATTTTGCCTAATTACATGTAACCCTGCAGGTCATCCCTGGAATTCTGATGCATAGAATAAAATATCTAAATCTAAACTGTCACAGGGGGTAAAATACAATAAAAACATGCTTTATCTGCAGCATTGCTCATTAAAATGGTACATTACTGATTTATTAAAACTAAATACGATAGGTACACTTAATGACATTATATAAGACGTTAGGTATTATGGTCGGCAAGTACTTTTACTTTTAATACTTAAGTAGTTTTAAAAGCTTGTACTTTCTTACTTTTACTTAAGTAAAATAATAATGTGGTACTTTGACTTTTACTTGAGTAAATTTTTGTCTGTGTATTTGTACTTTTACTTAAGTACATTGTATGAGTACTTTCTCCACCACCGGTTACCTGTATAAATGAACTTTGTTTGGCATTGTTTCAGTTCCACACGTGGTGTATTTAGCTGAGGCCTAATGTTGACTGTAGCAGGCTACCTAGACTCCTCTGTTCAACGGGGGACAGAAGCCATAGCGATAGCAATTTAGACTAAATTTAACGAATATAGGAAAGGCATGCAAGTTCAAAACCACAAACCATTAACATGTGCTATTCTTTAAAACTGGAACAATTTATTAGCAGGTTTAATTTTGCCTGCACTTGGTTGGGTACATTATTTTAAGTGTATTTGACAAGTTTACCAAAATATAAAAAAATGTCATTCAAACTGCATTTGCCTTGTTTTACTTTTTACTTGTACTTTTCATTACCTTACTTGAGTACATCCATTTTTACAGTAATTTCCATACTTAAGTACAAGAAGTTTCAGATACTTTAAGACTTTAACTCAAGTAACATTTCAGTCAGTGACTTGGACTTTTACCAAAGTCATATTTTGGAGAGGTACTTATACTTTTACTTGACTCTGAGATTTCAGTACTTTATACAACACTGGTGAGGGCCACATAACTTTTCCCTTCTCTGATGGGGGGCCGGGGTCAGTTTGTAACAGAAAAAGGTACTAATTAAGAAAAACAATTTAATATGCTTCTAAATTAAACCTTAGCTCTAAAAATGTGCCATTACTGTATAATAGGCCCCTGTGGTTTTTATTCATTATTACTGATTTGTGTTTAAAATCACAATGTCTTGCTTGTGCCGATTTGATATTAATGTATTAAAAGAAAATACATTACATGAGCTAGTTCACAGATTTTTGGTGGCCATTCTTGCCCAAACTAAAGATTAACAGCAGTTTTGTGTATATTTGTATAGAGGAAATAACTTTTGTAATTACTTGTTTTAGAAAAAAAAATCTAATACAAATCCATCATGGCTCAAAGTAAAGTGAGTGTAAAGGATTTGTAAAATCATTTTTATTCGACATTTTATCGACTTTGTTAGGAACTTTCTTCTGTCTGAATAGAAGTTGATTGGATCATGGAAATAACTGTTTGAAATGCATCACTTTGTGTAAAAAGTGATGCATAAGAGTTTGAGTTTTGTAAGATATTCGGTGACATAACACTTAATAAACGTGAACATGCGGCAGGTAGTTTTTTGTTTTTTTTTTACCTTTGTCGAACAGCAGAGGGCGCTGCTGCATTCATATTTACTCAATGGGTGTAATTCATATTCCTTTATCTAATCAGGTAAACCCCGTTGAGATCTAGATCTCATTTTCAAGAGGGACCTGAGCAAAAAATTTGCAATACATAGCAACCTGGTTACAAGATAAAAACAATTAATACATATGCACAAGTATAAAACAATAAAAACAATGACACTGTTTCATAGAATCTTGTTGCCTATCTTTAATTTTTTTTTAATGTCTCTTCTCTACCGGAAAACAAGCCATTTAAAGGTGGGATGTTCTCACAATCTGTGGAAAATAAAAATAAATAAAAACCAGAAAATCCTGGGAGTTTGTCTTTGAATGTGAAGATTCGACATGAAGATGACAGAAAAAGAGCTACAGAAAATAAAACAATTGGAATCTGTATTGCTTTAAATGAACCCTTAGCTTTTTCTTTACCTTGAATATGTTTATCTGTATTTGTTTTTTTTTTAGGCAGAACAAATGAGGCATAACTCTGTCGTTATACAGTGTGTCTGCGAATAAAGTTTAAAAAAAAAAAACATCCGCCCCCTCTCCCTCCCCCTCACCCAACAGACTTCTTGTGGCTTTGACGAGAAATTCATTTGCAGTCTTCAATCTCAAACAAAACTCAACGATGGCCGGACGAAATGTATTGCTGGAGAACGTGGAAAGTTTGGAGAAGAGCTGCTGGAAGCTTACAGGAGAGAACAAGAAGCTTCAGAAAACTGTTGAAGATCTGAGGCTGAAGATTGAGAGACTGACTGCCAGGAAAAAAGATAACAACTGGCAGGTAGAGAATGAAAGGCTGGTAAACAAAAATGATTATTTTAAAAAACAATTCAGCACTTTGAATAGTGAATTGGACGAGGCTAAAGCGACAGTTGAACAACTGCAATCAGAAAACAAACCCTTGTCAACCCATAATAGGAAGGTAAAATGGGGAACAATGGTCGATAAAAATTTTTTTAACAATTCAATGAAAGAGAAATCGCAACAGTTGTACTGGATTGGCAAGGTGAACAAAGAGCTCACTCAAGAAATTGCTGGACTTAAATTAAAGATGGACAGACTTAAAGCCAGGGAAGAAAATTCAAAGGCTGACAAAGAAAAGATGGACAAAACAGAGACTCAGACCCCGGAAGAAGAAACTAAAGAAGAGAAATCAAATATATTTCAGACAATTGGGAGAACTTTCATCAAAATGTATCAATCAGGGACTTTGAGGTATTGGGTGCCACCCTGGATATTTTAATTTCGAAATAAGATTAAATAACGACCACAAAAGCAGGGCTAGACTCAGATGAAGCTTGAGAGCAGAGGCAGAAATCTGCGGCTTCCAGAGGGAGGAACGGACATCAGAAGACCGTGACCACCGCAGGCTTCTAGGAGTCTCACAGATCCTTTCCAGGACTGTGTCTCCGACCCGCCTGCTGGAAACTATCCGTCGGACAGTCGAACCTCGGATTCAGGAAGAGCAGTGTGGTTTTCGTCCTGGTCGTGGAACACTGGACCAGCTCTACACCCTGCAGGGTCCTGGAGGGTGCACGGGAGTTCGCCCAACTAGTCTACATGTGTTTTGTGGACTTGGAGAAGGTGTTCGACCGTGTCCCTCGGGGAGCCCTGTGGGGGGTTCTCCGGGAGTATGGGGTACCGGGCCCTTTGATACGGGCTGTCAGGTCCCTGTATGACCGGTGTCAGAGTCTGGTCCGCATTGCCGGCAGTAAGTCGGGCTCGTTTCCGGTGAGAGTTTTGAATTAAATAAAACATTTCAAAGGTATAATAATTTCTCTCATTTTGCCTAATTACATGTAACCCTGCAGGTCATCCCTGGAATTCTGATGCATAGAATAAAATATCTAAATCTAAACTGTCACAGGGGGTAAACACAATAAAAACATGCTTTATCTGCAGCATTGCTCATTAAAATGGTACATTACTGATTTATTAAAACTAAATACGATAGGTACACTTAATGACATTATATAAGCCGTTAGGTATTATGGTCGGCAAGTACTTTTACTTTTAATACTTAAGTAGTTTTAAAAGCTTGTACTTTCTTACTTTTACTTAAGTAAAATAATAATGTGGTACTTTGACTTTTACTTGAGTAAATTTTTGTCTGTGTATTTGTACTTTTACTTAAGTACATTGTATGAGTACTTTCTCCACCACTGGAAGTAACGAAGTACTTCGTTACTGTACTTAAGTACAATTTTCGTGTATCTGTACTTTACTTAAGTAGATTTAATAATGGATACTTTCTACTTTTACTCCACTACATTTAACAGTAAGTGTCTGTACTTTCTACTTCACTACATTTCTATATAGCGTTTCGTTACTCGTTGCATCCAAGACGCATTTCAGTTTTTTGATTTGTTCGTTAGTTTGAAAGTATCCAATGGCGAGAGCAGAATCAGTCCGCTGAACCAATCCAAAGCGGGAAATAACCATTAGGCCCCTCCCTCAAGAAGAGCAGCACAGTACGCAGGACCTGCAGAATCATTAACTCCCAGAATGGAGTCCAAGGATAGTCATCCTCCAGAAGACCTGCCCCACCCATGGCCTTATTTAAAAGATTTCTTTGAAATAACTGGGTTAAAAAACGCTTCCTGGAGATTCCAATGCCGCCTTTGCCTTCCCCGAAAGCATGAAATTCTATCTTTCAAAAATTCACCATCAAATTTGAAAAAACATATTGAGGTAAGTTAAGTTGCTAAACGCTATCGATGTTAAATTAATTTGTGTTAGTGAAGTTTTATGTAATCTTAGCAAGATTACATAATCTTGCTAAGATTTTGTTGAACTCGACTGCAGTAAATAAATACGATTACTGTATATTGTTATAAGCTAGCATGAACTTGCAAGTAACAGTGATTACTGCGGTCGTGATCACGTCTCCCGCCATGAATGTTACATATAAGTTGACGCTAAACTCCTTCACGTCCTGGTTATTGAATAAATGTTAGCGCCATTAAAATAATCTCCATGTGACAGTTACAGTCGTATTCAATAAATTAGAATATGGGTTCCAATGAGACGCAATTGTCGCAAGTCCGGCGACATTGGCGGACATTCCCGCCCACAGAGTCAGCCGTACCCCCCCTGCCTGGAAGGTGTTTATTGTCAGCCCCTTTCTGTTAAGAGTTCTCTCAAAATAGCTGGCAAAAAAGTTAAGTTCATGTTTTGTTAGGACGAAAGACTAGATGTTTCCAAATCGCTTGATGTTTGTTAGGTCAGTTTAAAGTCCCTTTTTTCAGGGAAACAATTTTCTTTTGAACGTGTTTATTTTGAATTAAATAAAACATTTCAAAGGTATAATAATTTCTCTCATTTTGCCTAATTACATGTAACCCTGCAGGTCATCCCTGGAATTCTGATGCATAGAATAAAATATCTAAATCTAAACTGTCACAGGGGGTAAAATACAATAAAAACATGCTTTATCTGCAGCATTGCTCATTAAAATGGTACATTACTGATTTATTAAAACTAAATACGATAGGTACACTTAATGACATTATATAAGCCGTTAGGTATTATGGTCGGCAAGTACTTTTACTTTTAATACTTAAGTAGTTTTAAAAGCTTGTACTTTCTTACTTTTACTTAAGTAAAATAATAATGTGGTACTTTGACTTTTACTTGAGTAAATTTTTGTCTGTGTATTTGTACTTTTACTTAAGTACATTGTATGAGTACTTTCTCCACCACCGGTTACCTGTATAAATGAACTTTGTTTGGCATTGTTTCAGTTCCACACGTGGTGTATTTAGCTGAGGCCTAATGTTGACTGTAGCAGGCTACCTAGACTCCTCTGTTCAACGGGGGACAGAAGCCATAGCGATAGCAATTTAGACTAAATTTAACGAATATAGGAAAGGCATGCAAGTTCAAAACCACAAACCATTAACATGTGCTATTCTTTAAAACTGGAACAATTTATTAGCAGGTTTAATTTTGCCTGCACTTGGTTGGGTACATTATTTTAAGTGTATTTGACAAGTTTACCAAAATATAAAAAAATGTCATTCAAACTGCATTTGCCTTGTTTTACTTTTTACTTGTACTTTTCATTACCTTACTTGAGTACATCCATTTTTACAGTAATTTCCATACTTAAGTACAAGAAGTTTCAGATACTTTAAGACTTTAACTCAAGTAACATTTCAGTCAGTGACTTGGACTTTTACCAAAGTCATATTTTGGAGAGGTACTTATACTTTTACTTGACTCTGAGATTTCAGTACTTTATACAACACTGGTGAGGGCCACATAACTTTTCCCTTCTCTGATGGGGGGCCGGGGTCAGTTTGTAACAGAAAAAGGTACTAATTAAGAAAAACAATTTAATATGCTTCTAAATTAAACCTTAGCTCTAAAAATGTGCCATTACTGTATAATAGGCCCCTGTGGTTTTTATTCATTATTACTGATTTGTGTTTAAAATCACAATGTCTTGCTTGTGCCGATTTGATATTAATGTATTAAAAGAAAATACATTACATGAGCTAGTTCACAGATTTTTGGTGGCCATTCTTGCCCAAACTAAAGATTAACAGCAGTTTTGTGTATATTTGTATAGAGGAAATAACTTTTGTAATTACTTGTTTTAGAAAAAAAATCTAATACAAATCCATCATGGCTCAAAGTAAAGTGAGTGTAAAGGATTTGTAAAATCATTTTTATTCGACATTTTATCGACTTTGTTAGGAACTTTCTTCTGTCTGAATAGAAGTTGATTGGATCATGGAAATAACTGTTTGAAATGCATCACTTTGTGTAAAAAGTGATGCATAAGAGTTTGAGTTTTGTAAGATATTCGGTGACATAACACTTAATAAACGTGAACATGCGGCAGGTAGTTTTTTGTTTTTTTTTTACCTTTGTCGAACAGCAGAGGGCGCTGCTGCATTCATATTTACTCAATGGGTGTAATTCATATTCCTTTATCTAATCAGGTAAACCCCGTTGAGATCTAGATCTCATTTTCAAGAGGGACCTGAGCAAAAAATTTGCAATACATAGCAACCTGGTTACAAGATAAAAACAATTAATACATATGCGCAAGTATAAAACAATAAAAACAATGACACTGTTTCATAGAATCTTGTTGCCTATCTTTAATTTTTTTTTAATGTCTCTTCTCTACCGGAAAACAAGCCATTTAAAGGTGGGATGTTCTCACAATCTGTGGAAAATAAAAATAAATAAAAACCAGAAAATCCTGGGAGTTTGTCTTTGAATGTGAAGATTCGACATGAAGATGACAGAAAAAGAGCTACAGAAAATAAAACAATTGGAATCTGTATTGCTTTAAATGAACCCTTAGCTTTTTCTTTACCTTGAATATGTTTATCTGTATTTGTTTTTTTTTTAGGCAGAACAAATGAGGCATAACTCTGTCGTTATACAGTGTGTCTGCGAATAAAGTTTAAAAAAAAAAAACATCCGCCCCCTCTCCCTCCCCCTCACCCAACAGACTTCTTGTGGCTTTGACGAGAAATTCATTTGCAGTCTTCAATCTCAAACAAAACTCAACGATGGCCGGACGAAATGTATTGCTGGAGAACGTGGAAAGTTTGGAGAAGAGCTGCTGGAAGCTTACAGGAGAGAACAAGAAGCTTCAGAAAACTGTTGAAGATCTGAGGCTGAAGATTGAGAGACTGACTGCCAGGAAAAAAGATAACAACTGGCAGGTAGAGAATGAAAGGCTGGTAAACAAAAATGATTATTTTAAAAAACAATTCAGCACTTTGAATAGTGAATTGGACGAGGCTAAAGCGACAGTTGAACAACTGCAATCAGAAAACAAAGCCTTGTCAACCCATAATAGGAAGGTAAAATGGGGAACAATGGTCGATAAAAATTTTTTTAACAATTCAATGAAAGAGAAATCGCAACAGTTGTACTGGATTGGCAAGGTGAACAAAGAGCTCACTCAAGAAATTGCTGGACTTAAATTAAAGATGGACAGACTTAAAGCCAGGGAAGAAAATTCAAAGGCTGACAAAGAAAAGATGGACAAAACAGAGACTCAGACCCCGGAAGAAGAAACTAAAGAAGAGAAATCAAATATATTTCAGACAATTGGGAGAACTTTCATCAAAATGTATCAATCAGGGACTTTGAGGTATTGGGTGCCACCCTGGATATTTTAATTTCGAAATAAGATTAAATAACGACCACAAAAGCAGGGCTAGACTCAGATGAAGCTTGAGAGCAGAGGCAGAAATCTGCGGCTTCCAGAGGGAGGAACGGACATCAGAAGACCGTGACCACCGCAGGCTTCTAGGAGTCTCACAGATCCTTTCCAGGACTGTGTCTCCGACCCGCCTGCTGGAAACTATCCGTCGGACAGTCGAACCTCGGATTCAGGAAGAGCAGTGTGGTTTTCGTCCTGGTCGTGGAACACTGGACCAGCTCTACACCCTGCAGGGTCCTGGAGGGTGCATGGGAGTTCGCCCAACTAGTCTACATGTGTTTTGTGGACTTGGAGAAGGTGTTCGACCGTGTCCCTCGGGGAGCCCTGTGGGGGGTTCTCCGGGAGTATGGGGTACCGGGCCCTTTGATACGGGCTGTCAGGTCCCTGTATGACCGGTGTCAGAGTCTGGTCCGCATTGCCGGCAGTAAGTCGGGCTCGTTTCCGGTGAGAGTTTTGAATTAAATAAAACATTTCAAAGGTATAATAATTTCTCTCATTTTGCCTAATTACATGTAACCCTGCAGGTCATCCCTGGAATTCTGATGCATAGAATAAAATATCTAAATCTAAACTGTCACAGGGGGTAAACACAATAAAAACATGCTTTATCTGCAGCATTGCTCATTAAAATGGTACATTACTGATTTATTAAAACTAAATACGATAGGTACACTTAATGACATTATATAAGCCGTTAGGTATTATGGTCGGCAAGTACTTTTACTTTTAATACTTAAGTAGTTTTAAAAGCTTGTACTTTCTTACTTTTACTTAAGTAAAATAATAATGTGGTACTTTGACTTTTACTTGAGTAAATTTTTGTCTGTGTATTTGTACTTTTACTTAAGTACATTGTATGAGTACTTTCTCCACCACTGGAAGTAACGAAGTACTTCGTTACTGTACTTAAGTACAATTTTCGTGTATCTGTACTTTACTTAAGTAGATTTAATAATGGATACTTTCTACTTTTACTCCACTACATTTAACAGTAAGTGTCTGTACTTTCTACTTCACTACATTTCTATATAGCGTTTCGTTACTCGTTGCATCCAAGACGCATTTCAGTTTTTTGATTTGTTCGTTAGTTTGAAAGTATCCAATGGCGAGAGCAGAATCAGTCCGCTGAACCAATCCAAAGCGGGAAATAACCATTAGGCCCCTCCCTCAAGAAGAGCAGCACAGTACGCAGGACCTGCAGAATCATTAACTCCCAGAATGGAGTCCAAGGATAGTCATCCTCCAGAAGACCTGCCCCACCCATGGCCTTATTTAAAAGATTTCTTTGAAATAACTGGGTCAAAAAACGCTTCCTGGAGATTCCAATGCCGCCTTTGCCTTCCCCGAAAGCATGAAATTCTATCTTTCAAAAATTCACCATCAAATTTGAAAAAACATATTGAGGTAAGTTAAGTTGCTAAACGCTATCGATGTTAAATTAATTTGTGTTAGTGAAGTTTTATGTAATCTTAGCAAGATTACATAATCTTGCTAAGATTTTGTTGAACTCGACTGCAGTAAATAAATACGATTACTGTATATTGTTATAAGCTAGCATGAACTTGCAAGTAACAGTGATTACTGCGGTCGTGATCACGTCTCCCGCCATGAATGTTACATATAAGTTGACGCTAAACTCCTTCACGTCCTGGTTATTGAATAAATGTTAGCGCCATTAAAATAATCTCCATGTGACAGTTACAGTCGTATTCAATAAATTAGAATATGGGTTCCAATGAGACGCAATTGTCGCAAGTCCGGCGACATTGGCGGACATTCCCGCCCACAGAGTCAGCCGTACCCCCCCTGCCTGGAAGGTGTTTATTGTCAGCCCCTTTCTGTTAAGAGTTCTCTCAAAATAGCTGGCAAAAAAGTTAAGTTCATGTTTTGTTAGGACGAAAGACTAGATGTTTCCAAATCGCTTGATGTTTGTTAGGTCAGTTTAAAGTCCCTTTTTTCAGGGAAACAATTTTCTTTTGAACGTGTTTATTTTGAATTAAATAAAACATTTCAAAGGTATAATAATTTCTCTCATTTTGCCTAATTACATGTAACCCTGCAGGTCATCCCTGGAATTCTGATGCATAGAATAAAATATCTAAATCTAAACTGTCACAGGGGGTAAAATACAATAAAAACATGCTTTATCTGCAGCATTGCTCATTAAAATGGTACATTACTGATTTATTAAAACTAAATACGATAGGTACACTTAATGACATTATATAAGCCGTTAGGTATTATGGTCGGCAAGTACTTTTACTTTTAATACTTAAGTAGTTTTAAAAGCTTGTACTTTCTTACTTTTACTTAAGTAAAATAATAATGTGGTACTTTGACTTTTACTTGAGTAAATTTTTGTCTGTGTATTTGTACTTTTACTTAAGTACATTGTATGAGTACTTTCTCCACCACTGGTTACCTGTATAAATGAACTTTGTTTGGCATTGTTTCAGTTCCACACGTGGTGTATTTAGCTGAGGCCTAATGTTGACTGTAGCAGGCTACCTAGACTCCTCTGTTCAACGGGGGACAGAAGCCATAGCGATAGCAATTTAGACTAAATTTAACGAATATAGGAAAGGCATGCAACTTCAAAACCACAAACCATTAACATGTGCTATTCTTTAAAACTGGAACAATTTATTAGCAGGTTTAATTTTGCCTGCACTTGGTTGTGTACATTATTTTAAGTGTATTTGACAAGTTTACCAAAATATAAAAAATGTCATTCAAACTGCATTTGCCTTGTTTTACTTTTTACTTGTACTTTTCATTACCTTACTTGAGTACATCCATTTTTACAGTAATTTCCATACTTAAGTACAAGACGTTTCAGATACTTTAAGACTTTAACTCAAGTAACATTTCAGTCAGTGACTTGGACTTTTACCAAAGTCATATTTTGGAGAGGTACTTATACTTTTACTTGACTCTGAGATTTCAGTACTTTATACAACACTAGTGAGGGCCACATAACTTTTCCCTTCTCTGATGGGGGGCCGGGGTCAGTTTGTAACAGAAAAAGGTACTAATTAAGAAAAACAATTTAATATGCTTCTAAATTAAACCTTAGCTCTAAAAATGTGCCATTACTGTATAATAGGCCCCTGTGGTTTTTATTCATTATTACTGATTTGTGTTTAAAATCACAATGTCTTGCTTGTGCCGATTTGATATTAATGTATTAAAAGAAAACACATGACATGAGCTAGTTCACAGATTTTTGGTGGCCATTCTTGCCCAAACTAAAGATTAACAGCAGTTTTGTGTATATTTGTATAGAGGAAATAACTTTTGTAATTACTTGTTTTAGAAAAAAAAATCTAATACAAATCCATCATGGCTCAAAGTAAAGTGAGTGTAAAGGATTTGTAAAATCATTTTTATTCGACATTTTATCGACTTTGTTAGGAACTTTCTTCTGTCTGAATAGAAGTTGATTGGATCATGGAAATAACTGTTTGAAATGCATCACTTTGTGTAAAAAGTGATGCATAAGAGTTTGAGTTTTGTAAGATATTCGGTGACATAACACTTAATAAACGTGAACATGCGGCAGGTAGTTTTTTTGTTTTTTTTTAACCTTTGTCGAACAGCAGAGGGCGCTGCTGCATTCATATTTACTCAATGGGTGTAATTCATATTCCTTTATCTAATCAGGTAAACCCCGTTGAGATCTAGATCTCATTTTCAAGAGGGACCTGAGCAAAAAATTTGCAATACATAGCAACCTGGTTACAAGATAAAAACAATTAATACATATGCGCAAGTATAAAACAATAAAAACAATGACACTGTTTCATAGAATCTTGTTGCCTCTCTATAATTTTTTTTTTAATGTCTCTTCTCTACCGGAAAACAAGCCATTTAAAGGTGGGATGTTCTCACAATCTGTGGAAAATAAAAATGAATAAAAACCATAAAATCCTGGGAGTTTGTCTTTGAATGTGAAGATTCGACATGAAGATGACAGAAAAAGAGCTACAGAAAATAAAACAATTGGAATCTGTATTGCTTTAAATGAACCCTTAGCTTTTTCTTTACCTTGAATATGTTTATCTGTATTTGTTTTTTCTTGAGGCAGAACAAATGAGGCATAACTCTGTCGTTATACAGTGTGTCTGCGAATAAAGTTAAAAAAAAAAAACAACATCCGCCCCCCTCTCCCTCCCCTTCACCCAACAGACTTCTTGTGGCTTTGACGAGAAATTCATTTGCAGTCTTCAATCTCAAACAAAACTCAACGATGGCCGGACGAAATGTATTGCTGGAGAACGTGGAAAGTTTGGAGAAGAGCTGCTGGAAGCTTACAGGAGAGAACAAGAAGCTTCAGAAAACTGTTGAAGATCTGAGGCTGAAGATTGAGAGACTGACTGCCAGGAAAAAAGATAACAACTGGCAGGTAGAGAATGAAAGGCTGGTAAACAAAAATGATTATTTTAAAAAACAATTCAGCACTTTGAATAGTGAATTGGACGAGGCTAAAGCGACAGTTGAACAACTGCAATCAGAAAACAAAGCCTTGTCAACCCATAATAGGAAGGTAAAATGGGGAACAATGGTCGATAAAAATTTTTTTAACAATTCAATGAAAGAGAAATCGCAACAGTTGTACTGGATTGGCAAGGTGAACAAAGAGCTCACTCAAGAAATTGCTGGACTTAAATTAAAGATGGACAAACTTAAAGCCAGGGAAGAAAATTCAAAGGCTGACAAAGAAAAGATGGACAAAACAGAGACTCAGACCCCGGAAGAAGAAACTAAAGAAGAGAAATCAAATATATTTCAGACAATTGGGAGAACTTTCATCAAAATGTATCAATCAGGGACTTTGAGGTATTGGGTGCCACCCTGGATATTTTAATTTCGAAATAAGATTAAATAACGACCACAAAAGCAGGGCTAGACTCAGATGAAGCTTGAGAGCAGAGGCAGAAATCTGCGGCTTCCAGAGGGAGGAACGGACATCAGAAGACCGTGACCACCGCAGGCTTCTAGGAGTCTCACAGATCCTTTCCAGGACTGTGTCTCCGACCCGCCTGCTGGAAACTATCCGTCGGACAGTCGAACCTCGGATTCAGGAAGAGCAGTGTGGTTTTCGTCCTGGTCGTGGAACACTGGACCAGCTCTACACCCTGCAGGGTCCTGGAGGGTGCACGGGAGTTCGCCCAACTAGTCTACATGTGTTTTGTGGACTTGGAGAAGGTGTTCGACCGTGTCCCTCGGGGAGCCCTGTGGGGGGTTCTCCGGGAGTATGGGGTACCGGGCCCTTTGATACGGGCTGTCAGGTCCCTGTATGACCGGTGTCAGAGTCTGGTCCGCATTGCCGGCAGTAAGTCGGGCTCGTTTCCGGTGAGAGTTTTGAATTAAATAAAACATTTCAAAGGTATAATAATTTCTCTCATTTTGCCTAATTACATGTAACCCTGCAGGTCATCCCTGGAATTCTGATGCATAGAATAAAATATCTAAATCTAAACTGTCACAGGGGGTAAACACAATAAAAACATGCTTTATCTGCAGCATTGCTCATTAAAATGGTACATTACTGATTTATTAAAACTAAATACGATAGGTACACTTAATGACATTATATAAGCCGTTAGGTATTATGGTCGGCAAGTACTTTTACTTTTAATACTTAAGTAGTTTTAAAAGCTTGTACTTTCTTACTTTTACTTAAGTAAAATAATAATGTGGTACTTTGACTTTTACTTGAGTAAATTTTTGTCTGTGTATTTGTACTTTTACTTAAGTACATTGTATGAGTACTTTCTCCACCACCGGTTACCTGTATAAATGAACTTTGTTTGGCATTGTTTCAGTTCCACACGTGGTGTATTTAGCTGAGGCCTAATGTTGACTGTAGCAGGCTACCTAGACTCCTCTGTTCAACGGGGGACAGAAGCCATAGCGATAGCAATTTAGACTAAATTTAACGAATATAGGAAAGGCATGCAAGTTCAAAACCACAAACCATTAACATGTGCTATTCTTTAAAACTGGAACAATTTATTAGCAGGTTTAATTTTGCCTGCACTTGGTTGGGTACATTATTTTAAGTGTATTTGACAAGTTTACCAAAATATAAAAAAATGTCATTCAAACTGCATTTGCCTTGTTTTACTTTTTACTTGTACTTTTCATTACCTTACTTGAGTACATCCATTTTTACAGTAATTTCCATACTTAAGTACAAGAAGTTTCAGATACTTTAAGACTTTAACTCAAGTAACATTTCAGTCAGTGACTTGGACTTTTACCAAAGTCATATTTTGGAGAGGTACTTATACTTTTACTTGACTCTGAGATTTCAGTACTTTATACAACACTGGTGAGGGCCACATAACTTTTCCCTTCTCTGATGGGGGGCCGGGGTCAGTTTGTAACAGAAAAAGGTACTAATTAAGAAAAACAATTTAATATGCTTCTAAATTAAACCTTAGCTCTAAAAATGTGCCATTACTGTATAATAGGCCCCTGTGGTTTTTATTCATTATTACTGATTTGTGTTTAAAATCACAATGTCTTGCTTGTGCCGATTTGATATTAATGTATTAAAAGAAAATACATTACATGAGCTAGTTCACAGATTTTTGGTGGCCATTCTTGCCCAAACTAAAGATTAACAGCAGTTTTGTGTATATTTGTATAGAGGAAATAACTTTTGTAATTACTTGTTTTAGAAAAAAAAATCTAATACAAATCCATCATGGCTCAAAGTAAAGTGAGTGTAAAGGATTTGTAAAATCATTTTTATTCGACATTTTATCGACTTTGTTAGGAACTTTCTTCTGTCTGAATAGAAGTTGATTGGATCATGGAAATAACTGTTTGAAATGCATCACTTTGTGTAAAAAGTGATGCATAAGAGTTTGAGTTTTGTAAGATATTCGGTGACATAACACTTAATAAACGTGAACATGCGGCAGGTAGTTTTTTTTTTTTTTTTTACCTTTGTCGAACAGCAGAGGGCGCTGCTGCATTCATATTTACTCAATGGGTGTAATTCATATTCCTTTATCTAATCAGGTAAACCCCGTTGAGATCTAGATCTCATTTTCAAGAGGGACCTGAGCAAAAAATTTGCAATACATAGCAACCTGGTTACAAGATAAAAACAATTAATACATATGCACAAGTATAAAACAATAAAAACAATGACACTGTTTCATAGAATCTTGTTGCCTATCTTTAATTTTTTTTTAATGTCTCTTCTCTACCGGAAAACAAGCCATTTAAAGGTGGGATGTTCTCACAATCTGTGGAAAATAAAAATAAATAAAAACCAGAAAATCCTGGGAGTTTGTCTTTGAATGTGAAGATTCGACATGAAGATGACAGAAAAAGAGCTACAGAAAATAAAACAATTGGAATCTGTATTGCTTTAAATGAACCCTTAGCTTTTTCTTTACCTTGAATATGTTTATCTGTATTTGTTTTTTTTTTAGGCAGAACAAATGAGGCATAACTCTGTCGTTATACAGTGTGTCTGCGAATAAAGTTTAAAAAAAAAAAACATCCGCCCCCTCTCCCTCCCCCTCACCCAACAGACTTCTTGTGGCTTTGACGAGAAATTCATTTGCAGTCTTCAATCTCAAACAAAACTCAACGATGGCCGGACGAAATGTATTGCTGGAGAACGTGGAAAGTTTGGAGAAGAGCTGCTGGAAGCTTACAGGAGAGAACAAGAAGCTTCAGAAAACTGTTGAAGATCTGAGGCTGAAGATTGAGAGACTGACTGCCAGGAAAAAAGATAACAACTGGCAGGTAGAGAATGAAAGGCTGGTAAACAAAAATGATTATTTTAAACAACAATTCAGCACTTTGAATAGTGAATTGGACGAGGCTAAAGCGACAGTTGAACAACTGCAATCAGAAAACAAAGCCTTGTCAACCCATAATAGGAAGGTAAAATGGGGAACAATGGTCGATAAAAATTTTTTTAACAATTCAATGAAAGAGAAATCGCAACAGTTGTACTGGATTGGCAAGGTGAACAAAGAGCTCACTCAAGAAATTGCTGGACTTAAATTAAAGATGGACAGACTTAAAGCCAGGGAAGAAAATTCAAAGGCTGACAAAGAAAAGATGGACAAAACAGAGACTCAGACCCCGGAAGAAGAAACTAAAGAAGAGAAATCAAATATATTTCAGACAATTGGGAGAACTTTCATCAAAATGTATCAATCAGGGACTTTGAGGTATTGGGTGCCACCCTGGATATTTTAATTTCGAAATAAGATTAAATAACGACCACAAAAGCAGGGCTAGACTCAGATGAAGCTTGAGAGCAGAGGCAGAAATCTGCGGCTTCCAGAGGGAGGAACGGACATCAGAAGACCGTGACCACCGCAGGCTTCTAGGAGTCTCACAGATCCTTTCCAGGACTGTGTCTCCGACCCGCCTGCTGGAAACTATCCGTCGGACAGTCGAACCTCGGATTCAGGAAGAGCAGTGTGGTTTTCGTCCTGGTCGTGGAACACTGGACCAGCTCTACACCCTGCAGGGTCCTGGAGGGTGCACGGGAGTTCGCCCAACTAGTCTACATGTGTTTTGTGGACTTGGAGAAGGTGTTCGACCGTGTCCCTCGGGGAGCCCTGTGGGGGGTTCTCCGGGAGTATGGGGTACCGGGCCCTTTGATACGGGCTGTCAGGTCCCTGTATGACCGGTGTCAGAGTCTGGTCCGCATTGCCGGCAGTAAGTCGGGCTCGATCCGGTAAGAGTTGGACTCCGCCAGGGCTGAGCTTTGTCACCGATTCTGTTCATCACTTTCATGGACAGAATTTCTAGGCGCAGCCAAGGTGTTGAGGGGATCCGTTTTGGTGGCCTTAGGATCTCATCTCTGCTTTTTGCAGACGATGTGGTCCTTTTGGCTTCATCAGGCCGTGATCTGCAGCTCTCGCTGGAGCGGTTCGCAGCCGAGTGTGAAGCGGCCGGGATGAGGATCAGTGCCTCCAAATCCGAGGCCATTTTTTTGAGCCGGAAAAGGGTAGAGTGCCTTCTCCGGGTCAGGGGGGGTGTCCTGCCCCAAGTGGAGGAGTTCAAGTATCTCGGGATCTTGTTCACGAATGGGGGAAGAAGGGAGCGGGAGGTCGACAGGCGGATTGGCGCAGCGTCTGCTGTCAAGCGGGCGCTGTACCGGTCCGTCGTGGTGAAGAGAGAGCTGAGCCAAAAAGCGAAGCTCTCGATTTACCGGTCGATCTACGTTCCCACCCTCATCTATGATCATGAGCTTTGGGTCGTGACCGAAAGAACGAGATCGCGGATACAAGCGGCCGAAATGGGTTTCTCTCCGTAGGGTGTCTGGGCTCTCCCTTAGAGATAGGGTGAGAAGCTCAGTCATCCGGGAGGGACTCAGAGTAGAGCCGCTGCTCCTTCACATCCAGAGGAGCCAGTTTAGGCTCGGGCATCTGGTCAGGATGCCTCCTGGACGCCTTCCTGGTGAGGTGCTCCCGGCACGTCCCACCGGGAGGAGGCCCCGGGGAAGACCCAGGACACGCTGGAGGGACTATGTCTCTCAGCTGGCCTGGGAACGCCTCGGGATTCCCCCGGAAGAGCTAGAAGAAGTGGCCGGGGAGAGGGAAGTCTGGGCCTCCCTCCTGAAGCTGGTACCCCCGCGACCCGACCTCGGATAAGTGGAAGAAGATTGATGGATGGATAAATTGCTCCTTCGAAGCCGGAGTCCGACCCGCCTGCTGGAAACCAACGGCTGACGGGACGTCCGTGAAGGGGGGACAAGTGAGTAGCGTTTAAATTAAAAAGTGAGCGAACGATTGAGGGTCTTTGGGGTGTAAAACCCCATGAATCCTAGGCACTGATAGGTAACAGAAGGACGGCGGAGTCCGCGTTAACTGAAAAACCCATAATACCAAGTGTGTGTGTGAGTGTGAGAATACTTGGAGGAATTTAAATACCACTAGGTATTTGTCCTAGTGGACAAACGGCAGGAGTGCAAACGGTGAACCTCTGGTGGATGCATGTAGGTAAGAATTTCCCACCTGAAAAGGTTGGAGAGGGTATTACCACAACAGGGGATTGATCACTACGGTGGCCGACAGGTGCAAATGCGCAGCAAAAGAGAAAACATGCAAACAAAAAAGAAGACACCCCCGAATGAAATGCAGCAAATAAAAAGAGAGACGCAAACACCCCCGAATGAAATGCAGCAAATAAAAAGAGAGACGCAAACACCCCCGAATGAAATGCAGCAAACAAAAAGAGAGACGCAAACACCCCCGAATGAAATGCAGCAAACAAAAAGTGTTGAAAACGGAAGTGCTCCAGACCACTAGGGGGAGTCAAAGAAAATAGTATTCATTTCTATGGGACCAGATGCAAGATTCTTCTTCTTCTTGGTATTTATTGGCGGTTGGCAACAAACTTACAGTAGCATTACCGCCACTTACCAGTATGGAGTGTGGTTCGAGATGGTCTATAAACTTTCACTTTCTACCTTTTCCCTCCATTAACTCCTGATTAAATATACCCTCACACATACACACCTGCTTATATTATCCAACTTGCTTATAACTTTATATACCCCTCTTTGATATTCTTTACACATTCACACCCAACTTGCTCTACTCATATCCTATGAAATAGCTTTGTTTTTTTAAGATACCGAATAATTATTTGAATATGTCTACTCCCGAAATCTCTCCTCAAAAATTCTATTAAATTAAACCTTTCTTTAATACCTACACACTCTCTCAGCATGCATCTTCTCTCTTCTTCATACTTACAACACTCTAAAATAACATGCTCTATTGTTTCAGACTTCTCACAATAATCACACTTTCCAGATGCAAGATTCAGAGAGATACCTTTACTTTCTTTCAAATTTCTTTCTCTGAATCTTGCATCTGGTCCCATAGAAATGAATACTATTTTCTTTGACTCCCCCTAGTGGTCTGGAGCACTTCCGTTTTCAACACTTTTTGTTTGCTGCATTTCATTCGGGGGTGTTTGCGTCTCTCTTTTTGTTTGCTGCATTTCATTCGGGGGTGTTTGCATCTCTCTTTATTTGCTGCATTTCATTCGGGGGTGTCTTCTTTTTTGTTTGCATGTTTTCTCTTTTGCTGCGCATTTGCACCTGTCGGCCACCGTAGATCACCGTCCTGCTAAGAATTTATCCAGTCTTTTAGAGTCCACCCTATGTGTTTTTAAGACTGGAACGAAATTGACTAATTTGCTCAAAATGGGAAAAGGGAATAGCAAATTAACACCAAAAGATAAACTCCAGTGTAAGGACTGGAAGTTTATGGAAAGATAAAACCCTAACTCAGTAAAGAATTTAAATAAATTGATAGAAAAATATAACTTTCAGGGCCAATTAAACACTCAAAAAAACTGACTGAGTTATAGGATGAAGTATGACAGAAAACAAAAATCAAATCAAAAAAATATGAGTAGTGAAGGAATGGGTGAGTTAGAAAAGTGGATGGAGGAGCTAGAAAGAGAGAAGAAGGCAATCAGAAAAGTTAGGATAAAACAGGAGAGCAAGAAGAGTGAAGCAGATCAGGCAGCAGAGCAGGGAGGAGCTCAGGTAGGAGTTATAAGAAAAAAGCAACGTCAAATTTATTTATATAGCACTTTAAAAACAGGCATAAAACTGCACCAAAGTGCTGCACAAGAATGACAATAACACAAATGAATAAAAACAGAGTATCAAAACACTAGTTCAATTAAATGCCAAGGAATAAAAATGAGTTTTAAGAAGCGATTTAAAATGATCCAGGCTGTGGGCAGATCTAATTTGGAAAAGTAGATTGTTCCATAGAAGAGGAGCAACAACAGAAAAAGCCCCATCTCCTTTCCTCTTAAGCAACCAAATACAGAAAGAAAATAAAAAGAAGATTTTGAAGATACAGAGTATAGATAAATAAATAAATGATTTAGTAAACAAAATGAAAAATAATGAATTATCTAAAAGCTGGAAAGAAAAGTAGGTGAGAGGAAGTTCATGCAAGGAGGGAGTGAGGATTGTTTTGTGGTCTGTCTGACAGTAGAGAAGTCATGATCATCGCATAAGGCAAGATTTTGATGTAGTTTTAGTTTTCTAAATTCAGAGAACAGTTTTCTCTTTAGAGTGGCTTGTTTAAGTAAGCAAATGATTTATGAGGAATGAAATAATATGGGACGTTTTAAACGTTTCACAACTGCAAAGAAAATAATAATTTGGTGTTGTGATGCCTTGAGTGGACATCCAGAGAGGTTGACCAGCAAGTGTTAAGGTGCCAACCTGAACATTATCCAGCTGAATACCTCAATTTAGGCTTTGATGAGAGGGAGGGGGGGGGGGGGGGGTGTTATCTTTACTTTTCCTACACACACTCGCACACATAATGCAACGTGATTGGATTTGGGGAGAAGGGCGTGATTAATTTGCCATACAGAGGAACCTGGAATGGAGTAGTGGAACGGAGTGGCAATGTAATCACAATGCACTGTAAGCTATGTAATGTGTTTTGAGGCAGTTGACCAAAATCCCCGACGATTTTTAGGTCTGAAAAGTAGGACATGTCCGGGAAAAAGAGGACATCTGGTCACCCTACCATCGAGGTAACGTCTTATGAAATGGTTATAATCCTCCTGTTTCAGTAACTATAGCTTGGTCACTAGGCACTACTGTATTGTGAAATCTTGACCATAAATGAACTTTGTTTGGCATTGTTTCAGTTCCATACGTGGTGTATTTAGCTGAGGCCTAATGTTGACTGTAGCAGGCTACCTAGACTCCTCTGTTCAAGGGGGACAGAAGCCATAGCGATAGCAATTTAGACTAAATTTAACGAATATAGGAAAGGCATGCAAGTTCAAAACCAGGTTTACAGAGATGCCAATAAGCTGCATTTCCCTCCCAATTCTTTTTTTCTTTTGCATAATGACCAGTTGTGTGCACCACCTACTGACTGTAGCATTGACTGATTCACTGATTTGTGAAGTAGAGTAATCGTAACAGCTCTTTTTCTTCATGTTGGCCGCATTTTCTGTACTATTTATTTTTCTCATTTTCAGCACTGACCTTACTTGAAGGGAAAACTTAAGGCTTACAAAAACTTTGTATTTTCTGTCCTGGAGGGTTTACTAAGAAGCTGGTTCAGTTGTAAAGCAGGTTAAGTTAACCTTGTGCTATAGGTAAAGCACCTAATTTTCTTAACTAAATGATGCCTGCAGGTATATCTATTAGCAGGTTTAATTTTGCCTGCACTTGGTTGGGTACATTATTTTAAGTGTATTTGACAAGTTTACCAAAATATAAAAAATGTCATTCAAACTGCATTTGCCTTGTTTTACTTTTTACTTGTACTTTTCATTACCTTACTTGAGTACATCCATTTTTACAGTAATTTCCATACTTAAGTACAAGAAGTTTCAGATACTTTAAGACTTTAACTCAAGTAACATTTCAGTCAGTGACTTGGACTTTTACCAAAGTCATATTTTGGAGAGGTACTTATACTTTTACTTGACTCTGAGATTTCAGTACTTTATACAACACTATATATATATATATATATATATATATATATATATATATATATATATATATATATATATATATATATATATATATATATATATATATATATATATATATATAACTCTGAACTTCTAAAAATTCCAAACACTTATCAAGACATGTATATAAATAATATATTCCACTTTATATATATTATCTATATATATATAATGATTAATAATATTTACAAAGGAGCGATTCTACACTAGATCTGAAAGTGATGTGCTAAATCGGGTATTTTCAATCCATGTGAGCGGATCTGGCAACCCATCAGTTTCCTTTTGCCGACCTCTCTCTGCACCGCGTGTGGAGGAAGCAGTCTGCGGAGAAGCTAAACTTCATAGCTCTCCTTACCGGGGAGCGTCTTACAGACATACAGGACTAATTTTTTTAAAAAAATGTTAGTGCTATTCGAGACCGCTGCTGGCTACGCCATCTTTAAAGTAAGTGTAGAACTTTTTTTTTTTTTTAAAGCATAATTCAGATTTAGACACTTTTTGCATGCGAAGTTAGCCCCGATTAGCATCGTAACTCAGAAACTAACTGGTTGGGATTTACATTTTGCGGTAACACGTGACAAAATGCAGTTAAAGTAGTAAATTTTCTGGTTGTGTTAGAGGATGCTTCATTGTATTTTTACGTTACGTGATCATGTTTGTCTAAGTCGCATGCTAACACAGAGCTAGCATTGCTACGGGCCTGTAACCACGTGTGGACATGGAGCCTCGTCTGCCTGTTTATTTCAATGGCTCAACATGAGGGGACAATTTTAAAGCTTTATTGACCAGAACAAAGCAATTTGCTTTTTGTTGTGATAGAAATACAGAGTCAAGAAGCGCATATCGCCCTTTTGATCATTGCTTTATGTATTGGGGGTCTTAAATCAAAAGTTATTAAGCTCTTAGAAAAGGTTTCCTGTAATTTTTAAGCTGCATTAAAAATGGTCCAAACTCAGTTCAAGTAAATATGCTTCAAATATGCTCCAAATAAATAAATAACATGTACACTTTATAATTCAAATGTTATTTGTAGTAGGACTTTCTCGATACAACTTTTTCACTTCCGATGCAATAACGATATTGGCCAATATCAATATTGACATTTTATTACTTATTTTGCAATGTGGAATGTTTTAAAAAAAAAAAGTCTTAATCAAATGATCTTACACTAGGTCTGAGAAAATGACCCATTTATTATTAACCAATGTGCAGGATATGAGTGCTGCTGGATAGAAATGCTGCAGCTGACTAAATGCTGATGTGTCTGGTTACCATGTGTCTTTCAGGTCCTCGATGAATCCAAGCTGCAGGAGGTGGACAGTCTGTACAAGGAGTTTGAAACTCCTGAGAAAGCCAACAAAATGTAAAGTTCAGATATTGTACATCCAGTAATCCCATTTAAACCAGTCAGTGGGTGGCCAATCTAACAAAACCTGACATCATTTTTTTTTTTTCCATTTTCTTCCTCCAGACTGAAACTGAAGCACTTTGAGAAGTTCCAAGACACAACAGAGGCCTTAGCAGGTACTGCCTTGTTCTCCTTTATGCTTTTTAACATGCAGTCTGGTCTGTGATGTATGTCTGTGGCTGATGGAAACATGAGGTACCCCACAAAATTGTCACTACCGCTGAGACCATATCATCCACAGTGGCTCAGATTTTGTGATGGAACAACATAAAATTCAAAGTTTCCGAATTTTTACGCAATTAAAGTTAGGAGTGACTACTTTTTTGGGTAACATAAAAATGTAGGCCGATACGATATGCGATATTATTACAGTTGTAACCAATAAAGTTTTATTTTTGCTTCTTTTGCTCGTGCGTGTAGTAACTGTTCTTCTCACCTTTGCTGCTAAGCTGCCACCGCCCTTGTTGAGGGAAAACTCGGCAAGAGTCTGAAGAAGGCTCTGAAGAAAGTTGTTGCCAAGGAAGCTCATGAACAGCTCGCCATAAGCGATGCGAAACTGGGTGGAGTCATTAAAGTGAGTATGCAGCAATTTGTAACGGAAACGGTTCCACCAGGAGGCGGAGTAGGTCGTGTCTGATGGGCGCATGTTCCTCAGGAAAAGCTGGACCTGAGCTGCGTCCACAGCCCCGCCGTGGCCGAGCTCATGAGGTGCATCCGCAGCCAGATGGAGGCCCTCATCTCCGGACTTCCTCCCAGGGAGATCAGCGCCATGTCGCTGGGCCTGGCTCACAGGTGGGTAGCGAGCAGGAGGGAGTTGAGGGAGTTGGGGAAGCGGTGGCTGCTGCCAGTGATTACATTCTGCTGTCTGAAAATATCCGTGTGGATTTTCCTCAGCATTCGTCACTACCACTGAGGCTCTTTGGTCTTTAAAAAAAAAACCAAACAACTCAATTAACAGAAAACAGTTCATGTGAATTAACTAGATTTTATTGTGTCCCCCCCCTCCATCTGTTTTCAGTTTGTCCCGCTACAAGCTCAAGTTCAGCCCGGACAAAGTGGACACAATGATTGTGCAGGCCATCTGTAAGTGTGTGTTTTTTTTGGGTCTCTGTCTCTCTCTCTCTCTCTATATATATATATATATATATATATATATATATATATATATATATATGAATGAAACATTTCATATTTTACCATTTTATTGAGATTTTGTAATCAACCAAGTAGTGCATAATAGTAAAAATGGAAGAATATAAATAAGCCTGTCGCAATAAGCAATTAATTGCAAAACAAATAGCAACGAGCTCAATAATTTCCATTCTGATGAGTAATAGTTTTTGAAGGACACTTTTTAATTTTTTTACTGATTGTCTTCCAGTTGCAGCGTGGAGTGTTGGGTGCAAAATTAAAGTTAATGCATCCATGTCTGCATGTTTGCAGTTAACAAATAGTCAGCCCTCTGTTGCCAACTCGGCAACTTTCTTGCTACATTAGCAACATTTCAGATAAAAAAAAATAGTGCTGGCCAAAATCGGAGTCGGCAGGTCAGACTTTTTAAAGATTAGTAATTGGAGAAAAGAAAACTGCAAACGGTGTACTTTGCGGTATCATTGTCTTGAAAATGGTCTCAAGACAATATTATCGTTTATCGCAAAAATTTCTGGCACAATATATTGTCCAGCAAAATTCACAGTGACAGGCCGAGATATAAATGATGAAGACTTGAAGCAGGTTTGGAGGTTCAGACAAAGTTCAGACTTGAATCCAGTTAAGAAACTGCAATGCCACAATGTTGGTGCGTCACTTATTCCAAGAACTGCTTGGGTGGTGATAAGCATGAGCTAATTGACCTATTCTGTATGTGCAAAGCTTGTCAACATGTAGCTCAGAACTATATGTTGCTGTAGCTGTTTTACCTCTCATCAAGTATTGTGAGTGTGTAAGTGACGTGAGTTGTTGGGGTTTTTTTGTTGGTTTTTTTGTCGTCAGCTCTTCTGGATGACCTGGACAAGGAGCTGAACAACTACAACATGCGCTGCAGGGAGTGGTACGGCTGGCACTTCCCTGAGCTGGGGAAGGTCGTCACAGACAATCTGGCCTACTGCAAAACCGTCCGCAAAGTCGGTAAGCTTAATTCGGACTGGGGGAAAAAAACCCCCGAAAGATTGCTTTTCTCTTAGGAAATGAATGTTGATTTATTTATTTATTTATTTTTTTAACTCTTTGTCTTTGCAGGTGACCGCACCAACGTGGCCACCACTGATCTGTCGGAGTTCCTCCCGGAGGAGATCGAAGCCGAGGTCAAGCTAGCCGCGGAGATCTCCATGGGAACAGAAGTGTCGGAGCAGGACATCGGCAACATCCGGCACCTGTGCGATCAGGTACAGGTCGCTCGTAAAAGAGCTAGCGCGATCGAGAGCGGCTGTGATGATGACGCTGACAGTCGTCTTCATCCTGAAACGTTCGGTGTGGGTCAGTCACTACCTCCTCTGAACAGCCGCAGGTCAACATGGAGGCCTCCGGCCGGGCCGTGTGCGTGTGTTTCTGTGACACGGATCTGTTGTTTCCCCTCAGGTCATCGAGATCTCAGAGTACCGCGCTCAGCTCTATGACTACCTGAAGAACAGAATGATGGCTATCGCCCCGAATCTGACTGTCATGGTGGGCGAGCTGGTCGGCGCGCGCCTCATCTCTCACGCTGGTAACTGTAAAAGAAAAAAGAAATACCAGCAGTTCTCTTGTCACTTTCCACAACAAGTGTGCGCAAAACTTTATCGATATTTTGCCAATGGTAAAAAAGGAAGAACTTTTTTTTTCTTTTTGCAATTCTAGTTTTTCCATTAATTAATAAAAAAACATGGCATACCATTCTCCTCCTACCACTTCCTTTCTTCTTCATCTTTTCCACCAGTAGCAACATCCACTTGTCGATCACATGATTTGTCTGATATGTCCAGTGGAAACGCAACAATCCTCTAAAAAATTGTCATCGGTGTATTTGTCCTCTGATTTATTGCCCTTGCTTTTTCTGTCATAAGTTTATGAGTTCGTAGTAAATTTCTTCAGTAAAAACGGAGCAGAAAATACTGGTCTGGGAAAACGTGACATGAGCGACGCAACCGTGTATTTAAAGCCACAGCAGTGATGATGATGACAGCATGTCGTTTTGCTGAATGCATGTGATGGTTTTAAGTCACTACCTCATCTGAGCTGTCGTTAGGAGTCCCTGCAAACAGACTCAGACCAGAAACGTGTTCTTCGTCCTCTAATTTTGATTTATTTATGTTTTTCTTTGCGTTAAGGTTCCCTTCTGAACCTGGCGAAGCACCCGGCCTCCACAGTGCAGATCCTCGGAGCCGAGAAGGCTCTGTTCAGAGCGCTGAAGACCCGCAAAGACACTCCCAAGTACGGGCTCATCTATCACGCCTCTTTGGTGGGTCAGACTACGGCTAAGAACAAAGGAAAGGTGAGTTCAGGAAACCTGTCTCAATAAGCGATAAATCAGAAATGATTACCAAAATGAGCGTGATCATTTGCGCTAATTGTTGAAAAGCCGCCATTTTCAGAAGAACTGGAAACAATTGACACCCAGTACAAAGTAGATAGTTTGCACTACCTTCCCATTGTGTCTGCTTGCCCTGTCTAAGCTGAATGATTATTATTTTCAAATGCAATTTTTAGAGATTTCATCATCCATTTTAATTACTGTTCATTTTATTTAATTCAATTCAAATTTCAAAAATACTTTAACGATCCCAAAGGGAATAAAAAGAAAAAGAAATGTCTCCCAGCTGCATTTAAAATTTCTTCAGAAATGTGTTATTTTATTGTTTTTTTAAGCTTTGAGATGTACTTGCATTATTATGTCATTATCATAACTACATTAGTTGAAAAGGGTCTCAAAATGACAATATTATTGCTAAAACAAACGCTCTTATGTCCAGATTTCCCGAATGCTGGCGGCTAAAACGGCGCTGGCTATCCGATACGACGCCCTTGGCGAGGACACGAACGCAGAGATGGGAGCAGAGAACCGGGCCAAGCTGGAGGCCAGACTACGGCAGCTGGAGGACAGAGGAGTAAGAGTCCAAAGATCAATTCTGACCCGCTTTTTTTTTGTCCTCCTTTATTTGCCTTTAACTCCCGATTTCTTTCCCGCCACAGATCCGAAGAATCAGCGGAACAGGCAAAGCAATGGCGAAGGCAGACAAATACCAGCACAAGAGGTGAGGAGCAACACGTTCCTGATTTTTAGGATTTTTTTTTTTTTTCTAAGCGGGATTATTAAACGTGTTTTCGTCTCTTCCAACTCAGCGAGGTGAAAATCTACGATCCGTCCGGCGACTCGACGATTCCGTCCACCTCAAAAAAGAGGAAGTTCGAGGAGGTCGAGACGAGTGAACAGGACCCTGTGACTCCGGTGGCTAAGTCCAAAAAGCCCAAAAAGGAATCGGTAGCAGAAGGTGAGTGAATTTCAAAGGAAAAAAAACCTCTTCCAGATATGTTCAGGAATCCACGATGCTCAAAAACGTCCTCGTCTTGTTTACTAGAGCAAGAGGCCGAAATGGCAGCAGAGTCTCCTAAGAAAAAGAAGAAGAAGAAGGAAAAGAAGGCAGAGGAGGAACCTGAGGAACCTGAGGAACCAAAGGACGAAGAGGAGGAAATGCCAGTCAGTGAGGTAAACTTCACGTATTGTATCACTTTTTTTTTTAATAGTTTTAATTAATTCATTTTTTTAACTGCTCTTGTCTTTGCTGTCCAGCCAACAGAAAAGAAGAAAAGGAAGAAAAAAAAGAAGGTGAAGGAGGAAGAGGATGAGTGAAGAGTTGTCATAGTGTATATACTTTATTTTAGCTTTTCTTTCTTTATAAATTTATGTCACATGTTTTTATCTTCAAAACGGCACGGCAGTATTATGGTGCCTATTCCCTGGCATGAAAATTCATCAGATCTCATTTTATGGATGGGAGAGAGCGCCTCTCCAGTTATGAGTGAAATCTCACGTAGTTTCTAATGTTGTTGGGGTTTTTTTTATCAGTTTAATTTAGCTGTTTTCATGTCGAGATCGAATGTGAATGATGAGACAAATAAATGCAGATTTCTCATTTGAGTCGTGACCGTTTTCTGTTTCACAAAAATCTAAACTTGTGCCCTAATTAAACTTCTGTAATTTCTCTAAATTTCCCTGGAGCCATCGTTTCGATGTCCAAACTCCAGATTTCTACATCGAAAGTCTTGTAATTGTATGACTATAAATAATAAGTATTAACCAGCAGGAGGTCACAGGGTAGTTTTGATTTAGTGAGAGGTCAAAAGAGTTTACTGTATCCACATTCGAACTAGAATAAAGTTAAACAGATTGTAGGCAATGCTATTCAGAAAAACTACAATCAAACTTCCATTGTTCACTGTGTTCTATGACTATTTTTGTGTTTTTATAAAATAAAGCACATTAAACTGTCTTGTTGATGAAATGTGCTATGCAAATAGAACAAACATAATTGATAGATTGGATAAATTATTAAATCAATGTTAATTATTCGTCATTTTTTCCAAATGCTTGATGGCAGTGGTTACAGCCAATAGCAAGCAAATTATGAGCATGAGAGAGCATTTTGCTCACAGAGCTAGGTTGCTTTTTGTAGTTGTTTTTTTTGTCTTTCTAAATTAAATTTTCGTTTAAAAACAGCCTTTTTCTTTACTCAGGTTATCTTTTTTATGCTTTTAAATTAGCTTAATATGAAGCATTCAGATATGATACAAGTTAAAATATAATAAAGTGTTTTTATAATACATATTTTATTTGTTTAAATTTATTTATTTTAATTGGGCGGGTTGTGGTGGCGGATAGCGCGACCCACGTTTGGAGGCCTTGAGTCCTCGACGCGGCCGTCCCGGGTTCGATTCCCGGACCTGGCGACATTTGCCGCATGTCTTCCCCCCTTTCCTGTCAACCTACTTTCATATAAGGGACAAAAAAAGAATTTTTTAAAATGACTATTTAATTTGAAAAAGAAGAAACGTCGCAGTCACTTAGCTTCCATTAAAACTTTCGGAGTAAAAGTGTTGTAGATGGATGAGTGTTTGAAAATGCCACTCATAAAATGGCGCTGAAGTTGACGTAGAATTCATTCGCGCGTGCGCTTATGGGGTAGCGCTCAGCCACCAGTCATGATCAGCCGATCAACGAGTCGCCGAACTCGATCGGTTTTCGACTCGAAAGTCTTCCCACGCAGCACATGGCGACACTGCATGAGAATTTGACATGTGATGAAGTGGAGCGGAATAGTTTTATTACCGTTTGCTAATTTCTGGAATATATATATATAGAGAGAGATTTTGTTTTACAAAATGTCGCAGTTACAGGCGAGGTTCTTCACAGAAGACCAAAGGTGAGACTGTAAACAGAGAGACCCAGTAGCAGCGCTTTAAGCTAGCTGAGCAGCTAGTTCGTGATGCTGAACTCTAGCGGAGTCAAATTCATTTAATCTTTGCGTTTGAGTTCTGTTGTTAACTTACTGCTAAAGTGCAGGTAGTCCGTAATTTTAGCTTTTTAGTAAGCTACTTCTAATAAACGTAAAGTTAGGACTAGCTGCTGTCATTATTTATCTTTTAATTTGATAGCACTGAAACAGGCTGATAACTTTCTCTGTCTCTCTGTGTGTGTGTAGGTATATTGTAGATGACGTCCCATTCTCCATCCCAGCTGCCTCTGAAGTCCTGGATCTTAGCAACGTTATCAACAAGCTCCTGGAAGCAAAGCATGGTAAAATGACAGAAAACACAAACAATTCAAATTATGCTACCACGAGCATAGCTGTTTTTACATAACAAAACTGGCACATATCTTATAAAATAAAAAGTACTTGTTTTCCGTAATCGCATGAAACAGCAGCCATAGCCTCACAAAGATGAATGCTGTTCTAGAAAAATACTCTTGAACATAATGATGCCTTTGTGGAACAAATTACTATGAAACAATATTATCAATTTCCTTTATAGTAACCTTCCATACAAAGACATAAGGAAAAACTTTTGCAAACTATCTAATTACTTGTTGCAATATTGATGGCTTAAAAAACAAAAACACAAAAGCCAGCTATAAATTCAAGATATAACCGCAGTTCATTTGTTGCAGTATTTTGTGTTTTGTTCTTGCTCCAACAGCATCTCACAGCAGGGTGGAGTTTGACTTCCTGGTCAAGGGTCAGTTCCTGCGAACCCAGCTGGCCACTCACATGGAGACAGAGGGAATATCAACGGTAAGACCTGCCTGAACTTTCTTTAACTTTTAACTTGAACTGTTCTAAAACCGAGTAAAGCTGAGTGTTCCCGTCTGTGTTTCAGGAAGACGTAGTGGAGATAGAGTACGTGCAGCGGCTCACGGCGCCGGAGCCAGAGGAGTGCATCATGCACGACGACTGGATCAGCTCCGTGGAGGCGGACAGCGAGTGGTAAACATGTCCTGCTTCGATTTGGAAGACGTCACTTATTCGTCTTAATAAAGCTCCAGTTTTGTTAAAATTTCCTCTCCGCCCCCCCGTTTTTCCAGGATCCTAACAGGATCGTACGACAAGACAGCCAGGATATGGTCTTTAGAAGGGAAGGCGGTGACGACAGTGGCTGGACACTCTGACGTTGTGAAGGATGTTGCCTGGGTCAAAAGAGGTCAGCTTGCTTAGAACTTTACATCCCAGTTTGTTGGTGTTTGTTGTTTTTTTTTAGCTTAAAGTTTTGTTTTGCTGCATAGACGGCCTGACATCCCTGCTCCTGACTGCGTCTCTGGACCAGACCGTCCTGCTGTGGGAGTGGAACTCTGAGAGGAACCAGGCGAAAGCCAGACACTGTTGCCGGGGACACACAGGAAGCGTCGACGCCATTTCCACAGACCCCACAGGCTCTAAGGTCAATATTTAAAACTTTAGTGTTTTATTTTTGAATCGATAAGCTCCGATTAACAGGGTTTTCTCTGTTTCTTTCAGTTCTGCAGCGGCTCCTGGGACAGAATGTTGAAGATCTGGTCGGCGGTGCCCACAGAGGAGGCGGACGAGGTGGAGGAGCCCGCTGACCGACCCAGGAAGAAACAGAAGACCCAGCAGCTGGGCCTGACCAGGGTACGCACAGAACCCAACTTGGAACAGCTCAAAAACACCCCTCCAGCTTCTAACTCATGTTTTCCTTCTCCGACACAGACCCCCCTGATGACGTTGTCCGGACACAGCGAGGCGGTGTCCTCCGTCTTGTGGTGCGACAGCGAGGAAGTGTGCAGTGCATCCTGGGACCACACCATCCGATTGTGGGACGTGGAAGCCGGAGTCATGAAGACCACGCTGGTAAGAAGAGCAGCAGCTCAATGTTAAAGTTTTAGCCTTATATTCTTTAGTTAAGAATATATATATTTATATATTCACTTTAAAAAGTGACTATATTAGTATATATAAGTCGGTATTGATATATATTTAACCCTAATCTCTTTTTCTACACCTGCTGGTTACCATGGCGCCCCTTTGTGTTGCAGCTGCAAACCTTTGTGTTTTTTATTGGGATTTTGTGCAAGAGTTCAACACAAACACATGCATTATTTTTTGAATTATTTTCAAATAAAAATCCAAAAAGTGTGGCATGCAATTATTTTCAACCATTTCTACACAATTATTCCTGTATAAAATACGTTGCTACCAGTTGTAGTGTCCACCCAAGCAAACAATTTAAATTTTTTTTTTTTAACAATTTTAAATTTAAATGTTGTTAAATTTTAAAATGGTAAAGAAGAAATTTCGGATTTTTTTTTTCCAGCAAATGTTTCACTGAAAATTTAGTCGTGAGATTAAGTCTCAGAATATTTTGAGGGGAGAAAAGGTGGGGACTTTTCCAAGTTTGAAAAGTCAAAAATTTGCTAAAAGAAAACTGAGAAATTTTGATTAAAATCAGAAATTGTCTTGAAAAATTCAGGGAATTTCTTAGTTCGAAAATGAGTTTCTGAGATCAATCTCAATTTTCTTTTCTGACAAATTCTCAACACATTTCAAACTCAGAAGAAGTTTCATTTGAGAAAAAAACTAGGAAATTTCTGAATTTGACAAGTCGAAGAATTTGCTAGAAAACAATAAGTTTTGAGATTAAACTCTAGCAAATTTTTGACTTTTGAATCTCTCAAATTTCCTTGCCTGTTCTAGAAAATGTCCACTTTTTGGTGAAAACTTACACCTCCTCTTTTCTATCTTCAATGCCTCGAATTGTAAATTTTCCTTTTTGATGAGTGAAGAGTTTTGAATTGAATTGAATTAAATAGAAAAATCATTCAACCTCTGATTGGTAGATTCTTAATTAGATTTAGAAGTGGGCCAAAGCCTTAATTTTTTTTCTCTCCACAGCTTGTAGAAAAATGGACTTCTTGGCAATCTGGTGCTTTGAGTTGCTCCATAGCATAATATCCCAATAAAATATGTTGAAGATTACTATAATGCCAACCCATACTGAAATGACAAGAAGCACTTTTATGCCACATATCAATGTGTGGGAATGTTTTTGTAGATGCATCTGTTTAGTAGTAAATCTGTTTCTGTCATGTTTCCCACAATGCATTCTGTTTTGTTCCCCCCAAGTCGGGCAGTAAAGTGTTCAACTGCATCTCCTACTCCCCTCTGTGTCGACGGCTGGCCTCAGCCAGCACCGACAGACACATCAGACTGTGGGACCCTCGCACCACAGGTGCCAAACTGAGCTTAAATGATCAGAAAGAAAAGTTTTAAAAACACCCCTCCTCTTTTCTGCTTCCTAACGTCGTTTCTGCAACTTCTGCTCATCAGACGGAACCCTGGTGCTGTTGTCTCTGACGTCCCACACCGGCTGGGTCACCGCAGTCAAGTGGGCGCCTTCCCATGAGCATCAGCTCATCTCCGGTTCCCTAGACAACCTGGTCAAACTCTGGGACACCAGGAGGTATGTAGATATGAAGTAGACATTTTGTTGAAACTCTGAAAATCGTGACGAAATGAGATGTTTGGAACTCGGTTGTTCATAATCAAGTTGCTCCACCTTTGTCTCTTGGGCACAAAAATTGTATTTAAAAGAGTGGGAAATATTTTTAAAAAAAAAACCTATTAATGTCAATTTCTGCAATTAAAATCTTTCCTTCCCATTTATGCAAATGTGAAATAGAGATCAGATCTTTTTTTTTGAAGTTGTCAACAAATTGGTCGACTTAAAGAATGTGAATATATATATCACCTTGTAGAAAACAAAAGTTTTAAGCAATTGTTAATATTATATAAAGGGGTGGGGATATATTTATGTTAAAATCCAACCACATTGGTTGTCAGTTAAGAATTAAAGTGCATTTTTAATTAAAGTTGCACCTTTTACAAGAGATTAAACAAAACTAACATTCCAGAAACCCAAAAAAGAAGAAAATCAAAGAAATTAATGTTTTGTAGCTCGGTAATTATTCCCACTTATAATTTTTTTCTCACTTTGTTCGCAAAATCGACAGTATATGTGAGAGAATCCATCAAGGTTATCGCATTTGCATAGTAATCTGATTGTTACCATGGTTACCGCAGCTCTTGTTGCAATCATTAAAGTTTCAATTTGGATTTGGTTTCCTCAAATCCACATCGAGTCAGAATCACACCTAAAAGCTTAAATAAAAGCATTTATTCACCTACATCACTTAACTGATTCCATAGTAGATAAAGCAAGACGTTCTGTTCTGTTTGGAGCAGGCTTCCTGGCTTTGTCAGAATGACCTTTAGGGGTCATTTATCCACACTTTTTCGTCTGCGTCGTCTCAGTCTGTGAACCGTTTCGTTTCAGCTGCAAGGCTCCGTTGTACGATCTGGCAGCTCACGAGGACAAAGTGTTTTGTGTGGACTGGACAGACAGCGGGGTGAGGCAAACCATCAGGATTTCTCACCAGCTCTCCTTTTAACCGGTCGCAAAACGTCATTTTCAGCGCCTGAATCGTTGTTGTGCTTTTGTTTTTCAGCTGATGTTGAGCGGCGGCTCAGATAACAAGCTCTACACCTACAGATACTCAGCCGCTCAGACAGATGCAGGAGCGTAGGCAGACGCCGGCCATCTTGTTTTCGGATCCTGGTTGTTTTAAGCAGATTTTTTTTTTATTTAAATGTCTCCCTCTGACCCAAGTAGAGTATAAACTAATGTTCCTTCTTCAAATGTGTCGACTTTAATTCAAGTGCTTTGGTGGAAATGTTTAGTTTACAAAAGACAAATAAACCTAATGTTATGTACAAGTGTTGTCTACATGTAAAGAAGGTATTTGTAATTAAAAACTTTTTTTTACCGATGAAGCCTTCGAAAATGTTGCATGCGTTGGTATTTAATCCCCTTAGCAATTAATAATGCAATTACAAGTTCAAACATCTGCTTTTTACATCTAGAATTTTTCCGTTTTGATCATTTTTCTTTGCAAAAAACATCAAGCTAAGTAAAGCTAGCTCGCTTCCGATAACATTCACATACCATTGTTTGGATGGTGGAATGTATAGAGCATTTTGAATTAAGCTAAAAAAAAAAAATTAAATTCTGGTCTGGCCATGCATTGTGACCTTAGTGGATGTAATGTCAAATGGTGAGAAAATGTTACAATTCTCTTAAATAAACTGAATTTTGGTGGTTGTAACATAAAAATGGAAAGCATTCAAGGTATATCTATGGTTTTGCCAGGCACTGTAATTTTATTACATTCACAGAAAAAAATATGTAAAAAATAATTTAATCTCTAGGTCAATTAAGAAGGTTTATGCCAGTATTCATTTCCTTTTAGGAAATGTCTCACCTCGTGAACTTCCTCTTGTGGATAAGCCTTTCCTGCTCAGACTGGTTTGGCAACCGGGACTTGCCACTCTTCACCTTCCCATAACACTGGCATGTGCTATTTTATCTGCATTTAGACGTTTCCCTATTGATAACACTTAATTAAAGTCTTGTGAGAAACTTTAATGTATCTTGGCAGACATAAGGTGAACTTGTTACGTCGTTCGCGGCTTTTATCACAATAGACGATCTTCGACGGAATCTGACGAACAGTGCCCCCTCGTGGTCATTCGCCGCCATTGCAGCGCGTGTGCATATCCTGTTTCTCTGACTCAGAGGATGATGGCTATCGGGAGAGGAGGTTAGTGGAGCTGCTCCGCATAGATGCTCGCGCCGCTGGACAACACTACGAGGAAGGTAGTAGTTTATCCTTTAATTTCACATTCATACGGAGCAACAGAGAGGAAGAGAGGGCGAAAGTAACCCGACTTGTTGACGGGTCAGTCGCTGCTTTGAACGTTCATCTGCCGAGACGTTCTCCAAGTGACATTTGCTGCTAGCTAAATTGTTGCTAGCAGAGAAACCCAAGTGACGCTTATTTTGTCGACTTTCGCAAACCACTTATCCACTTTATGGCGGTATTTCTCTCGGAAGTAACACATATCCGAGTGACACCTCGGAGTTTTCTTCTCTTGTCAGCAAAGGGGGGCGTTCAGTGAAACCGAACACCTGCTTCAACATCAGCTGCTGCCAGGTCGCAGGTTTCTGCTCCCAGCTCCGGGAACCATATTCAATTAGCCCATTTAGCCTGTAGCGTCTATCAGCTCTGTCCAGCTACAGATAAGCCACAATAACAGGTTGTAACTTGATTGCAACGCTCTGGCTTGATAGGGACGATTGTCAGCTTGGAGTTCAGTCTTCTCTTAAAGCTGCTATCCAGTCTCTAGAAAATCAACAAAACTCCGTTTAGTCAGTTTGTTACCTATAGAACAACTTGTCATGGTCACTTTTGGGTTTGTTTTGTTGTATATTGTTAATCAGAGTCCATTGGACCAACACGGGAGCCGCCAGGCATATGTCTGATGACATCACATAAGGCATATGGCAGCATATAAGTTCGTTTAAGTATGTGTATTTGGCTTTTTTCCCCCCCTTTTCTTTATTTATACGTGAAATTTCTAGTGGTTCTCAAAGCATAGGCATAACAAAAAATTTAACACTTTTCAAAAGTGCAAATTTTCTTAATTCCCTATTTCTATGAAATTGATCAAATGCCAAAGAAAGTTATACATCGCTTGGTTAGTTTCTGTAAAACTCTTAACTTTTGGGTTCTTTCAGAACACAAAACGGCGGATATCCAAAGATGGAGGGGTATGTAACATTGAAGCGCACCCGATTTTGGTTTAACCTGCCACAGCGTAGGTCGGACCCAGCCTTTTTGTCCCTTAAACCTCCAGGTTTGCTGCGGACATGCTGAGCGGTGGCCGGGCTCTGCTGGGCGAGGACAGCTCAGTGATGGCGCGCATGCAGAAGAAGTTCTGGAAGACCAAGCAGGTCCTCATCAAAGCTACAGGCAAAAAGGAGGACGAGTATGTGGTGGCTTCAGATGCCGACCTGGACGCCAAGCTTGAGGTAGGCCTGCTTATTTATAGCATGTTGGAGGGATTTCTGCATTAAGATTCCTCGATGCCAACAAGCTAATAAATGTGGCATTTTTATATAACAGTCTTTTGCCTATTGAATAGATATGACGGCATAGGTATAAAAATAACTGAGTAAATTTCTGCCTTAAAACAAAAAAACTTTCTAAAAAAAAAAAAAGGAAATTCTGAGTTTACTCCCATTTTTTTGGTGCATTTATGCTACTCTTTTATTTATTTATTTACTTTTTCCTATCAGCACTGGACCCTAATACATTGCTGCAAATAGATGTATTCAAATTATGTAAAAATGTAAAAAGAATTTAATTTGTTAAGCTGCTTTTTACTCATTTTTTAAAAAAAATTCAAGACAGAGTATCTAGTACAAAAATAAAGGTTCTGGAACGTTCCATTTGCATCGTCCCCATTTGCTTCCCATCTTTTGGAACTTAAAAACAAGCATGGACACGTCGTGTTGGTTTGTGAGGGATGTGGTACTGTGTGTGTGTGTGTGTGTGTCGCTGAATATTGAGGGATAAACTGTGAGCTTTTTGTTCAGTCTGGAACAAGATCCTGCAGCCTGTTTGCCCCCAGATCCCTCCCCGCTCTCATGGTGATCAGAAAGAGGACTGGGAAAAGAAAATTGAAACACAATATTTTAATGTTTTTTCTTCCCGTTTGCCTCAGAAATTGTCCACAGGGCACTAAATGAACAGATCAGATTTGCAAATACTTTAAACCCTTGGGTGTTTTGTGTTCTGTAATGCATGTGTTGTATATATTGCCTCTAAAACAAGGCAGGGTTTATCAGACACACATGGAGTCAGTGAACCAGTCCATATTGCGCCCAACACAACAACTTGTGCAGAATGGCCGTTCTGTATGTTGACAGATGTTTGACCACTACTGAGAGAGACACACTGAAGGAAGTCTCTGTTTATTCTTCAGTTAATAAGTAACTCTGAACATGTGCAGCTGCATCGTCCATTTTTCTGTCTTGTGGCGTTAAAGAGGTGACTCCTTATGTTGCTTTGTGTGAAGTTTTAAGCTTGTTGTTGTGTGTTTTTACTCTAAATTTGGCCCTTTCAGATGTTTTATGAAAGGTCATGGAGACTTCTATTTTGTTTCCTCTTCAGGAAAGCCTCAGAGATTCTGTTGCTATGATACATGCTGTGTACCGCCGTAGCAAGCTTTTCACAAGGCAGAGGGATGCGAAAAGGGACGATCCCAAAAAATCCACTGTTAAACTAAAATAAACTAAATGTAGAAACATTACCATAAATTCTCAAAGTAAGAATATTTGTATGCTTAAATTCATATTCCTAGGTTACAAATCTCAAATGTGTTAAGTTCTCTTGTGTTTTTCTTAAATCTTATTTTTTTGTTTTGGAATTTCTGCCATTTGGTTCCGTGCTTTGATTAGTCGGTATTGATCGGTTCTTTTTCACCCGCATTTAATTTACATACGCTTTAAGTTCCAAACGCAGTACTTTGCGTGTGAATGAATCGTAAAATTTTGCACAATTGTGGCACTCTTGGTGTTCCGTACACAAGAATTGTGCTACCACACCGACTGTCGAGTGCAGAGGACGTGAAGCAAGAGTTTTTGTTAGTGTGTGCGATTTAAACTCTCAACTCCAGAAATAATTGTTTGTCCACATAGATATGTGCGTTTATGTCAGTCTCACTGCACGTACAGAAGTATAGCTTCTGAGGAAAACGGTGGGAAAAGTGTTTGTTTAATCATCTCAATAGAAAAATTCTTCACTTCCTTAAAATATCTTAGATTTTTCTCACGTTACAATCTCAAGCCTGACTGTATTTTGATAATTACTGGTTTATTTTGTTTTTCTAAATTATACATTTTTCAGTTCTTCATCTCCTTTCACTGATACACTCCTCACCATGTGTGTCGTTTTCTGCAGTTCTTCCGCTCCGTTCAGCTAACGTGCACAGAGCTGCTGAAGGTGATCGAAAAGTACCAGCACAGAATCACACGTGAGTCAGAACCACCGATATCTGCCAATATCTTTTTTTGAATTTACAGATCGATTCTTGTTTACTCCCCTTTTTTCCCCCCATTTTTTATTCCCAGGGTTGTCCCAGGAGGAGAACGAGCTCGGCCTGTTCTTGCGTTTCCAGGCTGAACGTGACCGAACTAAGGCCGGGAACATGATGGAGGCCACCAGCAAGGCCCTGTGCACCTCTGCCAAGCAGAGGTCAGCATCTACAGCTGACCATCAGTTAACTATTGTTTGGGGCAAACTAAGATTTTAAACTCTGAAGGCTTGTGCTTCTTTTTTCTCGTGTCTTTAGGATGGCGCTTTGCCCGCCATTGCAGCGCATGTATCAGGAAGTGGAGACGTTCCGACGGCGCGCCATAGCCGACACGCTGCTGACGGTCAGCCGGATGGAGAAGACCCGCACGGAGTACAGGGGAGCGCTGCTTTGGATGAAGGACGTCTCTCAGGAACTGGACCCGGACACCTACAAACAGCTGGAGAAGTTCCGCAAGGCAGGAAGCGTTTGGATCGCTGTCGCCCCTCGGTTCCGCCCGCCCGCGTTGCTTCATTGTTCCCGTGTGTTTCTGCTCTCAGGTCCAGTCGCAGGTCAGAGGGACTAAGAGCCAGTTTGAGAAGCTGAAGAATGACGTGTGTCAGAAGGTGGACATGCTGGGAGCAAGCCGCTGTAACATGCTGTCTCACTCCCTCTGCACCTACCAGGTCCACTGCAGTTCACATACCGTCACGTGTCCGTCAGGCTCAGCCGTCGGTAACTAAAAATTTCTCTCCTCCCGGTTCCGTCAGACCACTCTGCTGCAGTTCTGGGAGAAAACGGCCAACGCCATGTCAGGAATCCATGAGGCCTTCCAAGGGCACATACCGTACCAGTTCACCACAATCAAGGTGCTGCAGGCTGCGTTTTGAATCTGTTCGAAATTCTGCCTTTAGATGTAGTAATCCAATTATTATTATTATTATTTTCATCTTTCCAGCATCTACGGGATCCACTGGAGGAAATCTCTGATTCCCAAAAAGAAGAGAAGGACGAAAAGGCCCGACAGAGCAACACAGACAGGTGAATTTTCATGTCAGTCAATTAAATGTCTTAAAACTCTGGTCTGAATCAGACATGCAAATCCTTGCAGCAGTATTCATTCTATATTTCCTTTTCCACATTTTCTCAGTACGTATTAGTTTGATTTATTGAAATAGATCAACAAAAAGTAGCACATTCTAAGGTAGAAAATATTCTTAAATAAATGTGTAATTTATGTGTAAAATGTGTAACACTTTGAAGAACCGTCTTTCGCTGAAGTTACTACTTAAAATCGTGTGGCGTTCAAGTTGATTTGCTGTTTGTTTTCTAGTTGTCAATATGTGAAAAAAAGATATTATAGATTTTAGATGCTATGCTATTACTGCCTCCTCGCTCTCAGCTTGCTCTGTTCTATTATCCTTTTCTTAAATTCTCCAAATGTCTTTTGTCCTTCCTCTCAGCCTGGTGTCCTTGGATGATGACAAGCCAGCAGAAAGTGCATCTAATTCAGGTTAGTGCTGCCCCCTGCTGGCTGAAACACAAAATAGCTCAGCCACGTTGAACAACAGTAGCCTGTAATAATTCCTTAAAGAGATTCAGACGGGCTGCTGTAAACCTTTTAGTTTTTATTGTTTGGTTTTGATCAAAATAAAAAGTTATATTTCTGTTTACCAATGCAGACCTTAAGCTCAGCAGTGATGGGCAGAGTGAGGCTGGTGAAAATGGTAAGTGATCTTTCTTTTTTTTTTTTTTTTATGTGTGTGTGTGCATTCATTTTCTGTAAATTGTCCACATGGGACTGCTGTTTGTTAGTGTGAGCGGGAAACTTTTAGACAGAGTCTGATCTCAGCGCACCAAAAACATTCCAGCCATGCACGACCTCAGAGGGCTCTCTGGAGACGCCGGCGACGACCTTATGCTCATGGCCTGTGGCATGCCGCCCCCACCAGGCGCCCCCCTGGTCCCGCCTCCTCCTCAGATCGGCGACCAGAGCGAGAGCTGGAGTTTTGGACGCTTCGAGTCCAGCCTCCCACAGCTGCCCGCCTCGGGTAAACTGGCTGGTTGTTTTCTCCACTCTCTCACTTTGACCTTAGACTTCAACTTGCTCACGCTTCTCTTCTTGGCTGCGGGGGAAATTCTTACCTTCTTCATTTCCACAATCAAACATAAGCACAAACTGCTCCTGTTAAGCTGCATTTTCTGATGTTCAGAGTCTTCTTCCTCTCGTTCTGTGAGTTTAGGTGACAGTTTGCTCTCAGTCGGTCTGCCGATCCCATCAGAACCAGGGCTAATGCTGGAGGAGGAAGATGGTGAGCGGAGCGACATGGCTTTCCTGAAGGACCTCCTCAGCCCGGGCCCAGGGGGCAGTGATGAGTTCAGCAGAGAGTGGCAGGACGCCTTTGGGACGTTCGACCCTCCCAGCGTTCCTGCAGCTGGCACCGGACCCGCCCGTCCCCCTTCCAACCCACCCAGCCCCACAGGCTTCCTGCCGTCACAGCTGCTGGATCACAGTTTGAGCTCCTCAGGTCAGCCACACAGAGCAGACAGGGTGTCCACCACGCAGCAATAAAAAGTCTGAACTTTGTGTATCTAAAATTAAGGCCTAAAATGTCTTAAATTGATTTTAAAAAGTAAGTTGACCATGCAAGCTTAATAGTTAATGGATGGATGGAGAAAGTTGTTCTTAATATGTTAATCACAGGTGTTACATTTTGTCTTGACACGAGTATTTAATATCATATATTCATATTTAATTTTTGTCAGGCAAAAGTTTGAGTTGCACTTTCAAGACAGTTAAGGCTACCGTTGTTAGCAGTAGCCTCAGCCAACTTGAGAATGTAATGAGCTAGCTAGAAAACATAGCCTTGACACACCCTTCCTAGCTAGCTAGATAACCTCGACATATCCTTGCTAACTAGCTAGCATACCCATAGCATGCCCTTGCTAACTCCACATACCCTTGCTTGCTAGGAAGGGTATATTAACGGCTAGCTATCTTTTTTTGTGGCTATCATGGGCAAGTTCAAATTAATTGCCAGTTGGATAAACGAAGTTCGTACATTTCTGTGGAGATGTAGGTCTTAAATTCTATTCAGAGTGGTCTTAAAAAGTCCTAAATTTTAGTTGGTGAAACCTGCAGAAACTTTGACAGAGGTTATCTTCACTGTTAAACAGCTTAAGAAATGTATTTACAACCATTAACTCCAGAATTTTTATTAGGGATTTTATTGCCTTACGTTGGTGTTAATAGTAAAAAACAAAAGTTTTCTTCTACTTCACAATTATGATTAAAGTTTCTGGTTGCAATGTAACAAAACATGTTAAAAGATGGACCAACACTTTCATAATGACTCTCATCTATCTTGTGTCCCCTGCATACTTTAGGTTGGGTGACCCCCCCCATGTTCCAAGCTCCACCCCTGCAGCTGCCCCCTGGTCAGAACCAGGCAGCTCCCCGCTCTCAGCCGGCTGCAGCTAACGGTACGACGCTCGGCTTTAGAAAACGTCTCAGCAGAACTGCTTCTTCCCAACCTGACCCTTCTGTCTGACGTTTCCTACAGCAGCTTCAGGAGGATCCAAAGACATGTCTGCGTGGTTCAACCTGTTCGCCGACCTCGACCCGCTTTCCAACCCCGACGCCATCGGACGCTCTGCTGATGAGCTGCTCAACGCCTGAACCTCTCGGAGCTGCTTCAATGTACCTTCACTCTCTCTTTGAAAAAACAAAAATCTGTATTACTGCAAATTTTCATTCCATCATAATTGAGCACATACACACACTAATCTCCTTAGAGGCTTGAAACACTGAGCTGATAAACTCTCAGCTGCTGTAACCGACTTTAATACCAAGTTAAACACCGAGGCTGCGGTGGTTCGTGTTACCTGATCATGACTGCAGCGCCTGGACGTTAGGGAGGGTGTCTGGGCCCCGCCTTTGTTTTGGATGTTGCCGTGCGCTTTCTGTGTTTGGTTTGTTTGGGCGTGTGTCTGTTTGCTGAGTGTACATACCCAGAGATCCAGAATGGATAAAAAAAAAGAAAAAAAAAGCCGCTTTCTGTGGCATTTCAGTTTTGCTGAAAACGGTTTGTGTAAAGTACCACATGATTGTCACAAATGATTCATAGGTTGGGATGTGATAGGTCTGTTTTTCAGAAGTCCTGACCCCAAACACGACACGCTAATCCATCATTTACAGGCAAAGTGAAACCACTACACTTTCATTGCATTTAAACAAAAGTTTAAAGCCAAAATGTGTATCTAGTACTTTTTCAATGTACACTTTCAGCTCTTTATGGGGTAAAACCAATATAACAAGCTGATGTTTGCTGGGTAGTTTCCAGAAAGCCAAATTTGTCTTTCATGTTCTATAGAATCGGAGAAAACTGCCATCGCTTTCTGTGGCGTCTCATTTATGGAACGAACATTTTAGCGATTTGGAAACTAGTTTTAAATCAGCCCCTAACTACTTGTACGACTGCATCGTTTAAGCAGTTTGTTCTTCCTGCTTTGTGCATGAGCTACTGCCATGTTTATCTGTTTGCAGTCAAACTTGTCTGCACACCTTATGCCCAAAGAAAATAAGCAAACTATACGACAGAACGCCGAGGCAGGTACAGAAAAATGCAATCTAACAGCTGAAGTTAACATTTTTTTTCTCAAGTTATAACTAAGTTTTTTGGTAATAAAATATGGTTAAATGACTGATAAACGATGAGCACAACTGGAAAGTTATTGGGTTTTCTCTGGGGTCATAAAACGTCACATTTCATAAGCGTGAACAAACCCAAACTAAGATCAGAACCAAAATAAGTGCAAATAAGTTGAAACTTACATTTTACAGTAAATTTTATGTGATATTTGTCTAGAACTGAAGCAGAGTGGATTGTTCATGTGTATGGATTGGAAGTTGGAACGGAGGAAATGGTCAAAAGGTGGTTACAATCCGGCAAAGAGGTGAATTGACCCACACCCAGTTTTAGAAATGGGTACTCCTAACTTTCATTTTGGTTTGGAAAGGTTCAAGATGTCAAATTTGGGATTTAGAAAGCTGACCACTGAGCCAGATAAATATTTCCAACTGCAGATGAAAAGACCAAATCAGAAAGTCAATATATCTCCTGAAAGCTAACACAAGCTTGCTAACATGACTATGAATCAGAGTTGTAACAGTAACTGTCTAGTTCACCGTCATTAACTTCTGCTAATTAGAAATGGAACTGCATATTTTGGGGTTCTTACACACTTGTAGGTCAATTTTCCAGATTTTTCCAGAGATCTGTTCTTCTTAGCTCCTATTAGCGCATTAGCAAATATTTCTACTCTGGTCAGTCTTAGAAAATGAAACCTGGCAGAAACAGATGGATGGATGAGTCAGAATTGGATGCCACAGATGACTTGTAGATATACATATATTTTTCAATACTTCCTTTAGTTTTTTAACACTAACCCACAACTACAAATTAACTTTGCAAGAGGACTATTATTTGGTCATAAAGTATTAGTCTGGCATGTCATGTTTTTCCACATCCTCTCACAGCTAAACTGGTAAAAGCAGAGCTAACTGAGCCATTTAATGGGTTCTTCATGATGCAGCGGATACCAAATGCCTAGACATCTGGTTGAGATTTAGTCAAATGGTCTGGAGCTAACTTTAAACTGTGAATTCTCAGACTGAAATTCAAGGTGTGCAACATCTACAAGCAACATGGTTGAAATTCCATCTACTGAATCCATCATCACAAGTCTAAGGCCAAGAAGATTTTGCTTGCAAATACTTAGTGTGTCATAATCATAATAATCAGCTCTCTGGGCATTGTGAGATACAAAACCATAATAACTATGAAATAAAACTCAAATATTGACTATTTTAGCTTCGTGTGCCGTTAAACACATAGTATCTGTGTTTAACTGAATCAATCCGAAGGAACTGCTTAACAAAAAGGGATTCGTCTCCATGTGTGGAGTTCTGACAACTGAGTGCTTCAGTGTGATTTAGTGCAAATTTGTTTCTAAAAGGGATTTTTAAATGAAAAATACAAAGGGTCCAAAATGCACCGAATCCTCAGTTGGGATATTTGTTTGCTGACATTTTTAACAAGCTGCACATTAATATCCCAGCTCACCTACAAGACTTATGTTTCACTTCATTTACCTTCTATTGCAACTTTAAAAAAAAAAAAAAAAGACTACTAGAATATTACTATTTCTGTCACATCAAATGTAAATCTTACTTTTCACACTGAAAATAAAAGAATGTATTTCTCAAGTCAATAAGAGACGAGTCGTTTATTGTAACTATGCCTTTTATTTCACTCAAAGGGGTTTAAAAGATGAAAACTTGGCAGTTTGGTTCCCTATCAACTGGACACGCAAACAAAGAAACGAAGCCTCATTCCAAAATGCTTTTCTTTCCACACTGAAACAAGCATCCATGTTTCAGATGTTTCATCTTTTTTTTTTCTCTCTTTTTTTTTTTTGTTGTTGTCTTTTTTGGTGGCATTTCCAAGGGACAAGTCGGAACATGCCGCCATCGTTGTGATTGTGTTTCAGCAAGTGGATTTTGGAACGGGCCAATTTTATTTTTTTATTTTTCTCCCTTTTTTGTCGTAACTAGCCGTTGCTCCAAGTCGGGTCGCTGAAATAACAAATAACATCCACACTTTTCTACATCTACTCTGCTACAAATTAAAGTCAGTCGGGATTTCCACCGTGTGAGGCTACATAGAAAGCAGTTGTTGTTTTGCTCCGTTTATGTTAGCATATATCTTTGTATCCTACTCTCTACGACCTGAGATGTCGGTTCTTGTTTAGAAATCTCCGAAGACCCAATTCGTCTCCTGTCTGATAAATAAATACATTATTATTCACAATAATGAGTCAAGTTGTAATTCACAGTACTCAGCTGAGAAGTCGTACGTTACACTTGTTGCCTCGTCCGATTACATATCTCTGTCAGCCAGTAATACAAACACAGTGCCTCTGTATTTACAAGTCCAGTACATTCCTGTCCCACTGTAGCAGGCACCGTTAAGTAATTGTGACATCTACAAAAATACAGGAGGGTGGGTTCTGACCCGGAGAGGCTGTCAATGTGTAAAGTACAGTCATCTAACCAGATTCAGTTTATCTCAGTGAAACTTTTGTTATCTCTTCGTTAAAGAGTGAAGTCTTTATTTTAGTTCATTTAGTGTATTATTCTGGATTATTTAGTCTCTCTAAAACGTAGAATTTGTGAATTTCATACAGCGTAACATAATTGCAGACATCAATGTAAAATGGCAGACAATGAGATAGCTGGAGACACTCAAAACAGCTGCTGTTTATCAGGATCATGACTGAAGCAGTGCTAGGCTAAATTCTTTCCCAAAGCAACTGCAGCGGTTTTCAAAAACAAATGTTCGATTTGGAAATAGTCCTACAAAAATATGGCAAGCCGACAAGAAAAATTTCAGTTTTGCACAATTTCCGAACACTCCGTCGCTTAGTGACTTGAAAGGTAAGCTTTTGTATGTTTGCTCTTTAGAAAAACTGTAACAATGCAGCTGTCAGATTTCCAATCTTTGGTCTTGTAGGACTTTGATTTGCTGACATTGACTGGAGCCGGTTCTGTTTCCCTTAAAATTTATCAGTAACGGTCATTAGCTATTTAGGATTACAAGTTTGAGACAGCAGTTGCAGTAAAACATTACTTATAACATTTTGAAGCAGAAAATTCCAATGTAGTAGAGATATTTAAGCCTTTTTAGAATCTTATGTCATCAGTTAGCATGGTTAGGGTTCTTTATATTTAGTCTCTTTATCATACTAATTTCAGATTGACTTAACATAGAACAGGCATGGCCCATATAAACATATAGAATCCATTGCTATGCTAGAGATGTACAAACAAATTTGCTACAAGGTTGATCGGTTGGGTTGAGTAACATCAAACCTAAACTGCGTGATAGTTGAAAGCTATCTACTTTCAATACTCCTGTGGTCTGTAGAATTATGTCTTAGAAGTAACAAACAGTGTAAGATATTTGAAAGGAGTACCTTTACCCTCAGTCGGGTATTGAACTGGCTAGAATTGGAAATGTTGGTAGATTTTTCATCTAGGAGTTAAGGTAAAGAATTACATTATATAGCAATTTCACAGATTGAGCTGTTTCGGTAATGCTAACCATGCTAAGTGTAGTTTGTTTGAACCATTAACAGTACACAGTTTCATTTGATTCTTTGCTGGCTATACAAATAGTTTAAAATTGTCTATTTTCTGCAACCCAGATTACCTCGATGGTCTGCGGATGCGTGGAACCTTGGATTGACCAGCCTCTCCGTGAGAAAAACCCTGCAAGTAGGTGCATTCAAAAGCAATACAAGCCGACCAAGACAGGAGGACCTCATCGAAGAGGAGGAGCTCGCAAAACGGAGAAAAGATGGGCGAGGGTGGGCAAAGGTTGGCGCTGGAGGGAGGTCGGGCGTGGGGAGGGGCAAGCAGACACAGGTTGAACATGCGTCGAACATCATAGCCCTGGCCTGTGTTTCCCATAGATACCCTGCAAATGGCTGATAAAAAAGTAGCAAACAGATCCCAGGATTTGGTCTGCAAGTATTTTAAGGATATACTGTTTGTACTTTTTCTTCTTTGCTCCTTGTATCTACAGCCTTCATAGTGCAATGATCACTATGAAGTGCAATGATCATGCTGTGACCATCATAACGCTCACAGCGTTATGATGGTTCAGGGAAACTGCGGTCTAAAACATCAGGCACATTTTTGAACTTCTCACATCCCTTCAAGGTATGCTACGATTCATCTGGCAGCACCAAAGTTAACCTCTGTGGTCGATCTGGCGGTCTCCAAGAAAACCAGCGGCCTTTTTTTTTCATAATGGAAGGCATAATTTATATCAAGACAAACAACCGTAGGTAGAAAAACAGATATGTCTGTGGAAAGGCGCCATGGTATAATACGATGAAATCAAAAGAAATGTCTGTCTGTTTTCCCCCCTTTTCCTCCTACAAGAACAGGAACAGAACCAGTGCTGAAGGTAGAAGAAAGCGGTGAAATGTGAGCTACAAAACGCCTGCTCTGGAAAGCAGGAGTCTCAGGTCAGAGGAGGCGGCAGTGGAAAGAGCTTTTTAAAAAAAGAAGGACATCAGAGAGAGCGCAGCTGGCATGCTAAAGGCATTTTTTTTGTTTGTTTTAGAAGCAAAACGGTTGATTCCGTAGTGTTTTCTGATTCAGCTGATAGGAAGGGGAACAAGGGTTGTTGACTTTGAGGCCAACTGGGCAGTCAGAAGCTCTCAGGCTCTTCCAGGAGACAGGGCTGGGTGGACAGAGGCACCAGGGACGGGGACAGGCTCCGGAGGCCCAACCCCGGGCGAAAGTTGAGGTCCGGGGCGGGAAGCAGGGGCTTGAGGATGCTGACGAGGCAGAAAGCAGAACCGCTGTTGGGGATGAAGTTGACCTTGTTGCGGTCGGGACACAGGAAGGGAGGGATCTCCTCCAGAGGTTTGGGCCTTAAAACAAAGTGACACATAGTTGGTCACATCAGTATTCCTTTGATATGAGTTACGGATTTATCATAAAACTTGAAAACTACTCACATGGACTCTTCAGATACTCTGACCTTCTCACAACCCTCTGGTGGTTCTCTCTTGAACATGTAACTGTTGTTGGGTCTGGGAGAGGCGGCGTACTTGGGCAGTGGGGAGCACGGACTTAGCTCTGGTTAAAAGGAGCATTTATTGCCCATTCTTAAAGTGTAAACTCTAAAATTCAAAATGCACTGCATCTTGAGTAAAATCGAGTTCTGCTCACCTTTCTCATCGTAGGGGCTGCCTCCAGCCGTGTCGTTGAGGACGCTGAGGTAGGAGGGGGAGATGGAGTCCGGACGGCTGCTGCAGTTGCTGTGGTTGCCGCTAAGGCCACCCCCCGATGGAGTCTGCGTGTCGATGCTGCGGGTGCTGCTGCTGCGCTGAGGGGGAACCGGTGGCGGCGCGCGGTGGCCATCGGGGACATCCTGCGGCTGGGTGAATAAGTCACAAAAACAGCGTTGCAGCAATGCAACCCGCTATCCTTCATGGAATGCATCAACATGTTCTAGGGGACTCACAACAATGGTCTCGTCCTTCTCCGGGGTGTCTCGGATGATGATGCGCTCGATTTCCTGGTTCAGGCCCTCCACGCTGTTGCGGAAGCGAGGAGCCGAGGATTTGGATATAGGGATGGGTATGAGGATGGTCTTGGGCATAGGGGACTGCGCAAACACGAGGAAGTATGTTTAGAAAGCAGCACACCCATCGGAAACATTGTTACAGCAGACAAACTACAGAAAGCAACAAATAACAGTGTGATTACTATATCATGCTTCTCATCAGCTAACAAGGATGGTGACGTCTTTTGGCCCAGGAGACATTTCCAGACTGAAAATACAACTCTTTAAAGGAAATTGCATCGTACGAGTTCCAACTAAATTTAACTTACTATTACTAAGTATTTTTAAGTTGAAATGTACTTCAAAGTGAGGAGCCTCAACTTAACTTAGGACTGTTGTTTCACAGAATGGTTTGAATTAAAGGGTTTTTGTTAGTGGCTGTAAAATTTGGTCAATGAACACTAGGGGTCACAGTTGACACATTAAAATTACATTAAATTACAGTATTACTGATTTATTTTTACTTATGAAGAAAAATCAGTAATACTGTTTTGCTCTGGTTGCAGGCATTAGTACAGAATCAGTGCATGATCACCTGTGACTGAATGATGGCATGGCTGCCGTTGAACGGGGATTTGCGGTCCTTGTCCCTCCGATGGCGGCTGCTGCGCTTGCTGCGCTGAAGCTGCTGACGCAATTTGGCAATCTGGAGAAGAAAACGTTAACATTAATGTTGCTGGAACGAACCCATAGATCTGGTAGCAGTGTACATGTGCAAGGCAAGACCAAGAGAAAGTGGGACGCAGACCTCCTTGAGTTGGTCGGTGCTCCCACAGGAGGCCGAGCGTTTGTGAGAGCCCCTCCTCCTCTCATCTGCCCAGGCCCTGGGGGTCTGAGACGAATGCATACACCATGTTTTTCATCATATAGCAACATACTTTATTATTTTTAACGTTTAGAATTCAAAAGAAAAAAAAAAACATGTTGCTATTCGTCGTTTGTGGTGTATTGATGTGCTGTGGCAGAAAGATCTCTTTGATCAGGAGTCTCTGTTCGAAGTCTGTCACCGGTTGACAAGCAACGCAGCCCGATGATGCAACCACCTGCAACCTCCCTGAACCTTGTTGTGTTCATTGACACGCTGACAGTCACATTTTGCTTCGAAGCGGGAAAAAAAGAGGCACAAACACAAACTTGAGCTGCTTCAGCTGACAGACACAATCTCATCTGTGCCAAATCAAAATAATGTTTTGAATAGAAATGTGCCGATCTGATATTAATACCTGTATCAGTCCCAATGTTGAAAACAATTCTAGATCAGGTATTGGTGAAAATGATCTATAAGGGCAGATCTATTTTGTCTGTCACAGTTTATTTTTTACATGTTTGACCAAGGAAGTCAACTTATTGTTTTTCTCAGTTTCAGTATTATTTATTTTACACTGGCTGTTATTTTCCTAATAGCATTGACTGAACAAACTACAGGTGTGTTGTTTTTTTACATGTTTGTAGCTTGTGAAGCTGTTGGTGTATTTTAGTGTTCTGTATTGGTGTACTGTTATCTGCACCAGCGTACTTGTAATTCAGTATATTTATGTCTCCGTTTAAGAAAAGAGACGTTTTAAGTCAATTCGGCACCTTTTTTCTGTATCAGATCGGTATCGGCCGATACCAAACCTCAGATATCTGTATCGGTATCGGAAGTGAAAAAAGTGGAAAAGTGCATCCCTAGTTTTGAAAGCATCTAAATGAAGGAACTGTTAACAGGTTAGGCTTTTTTTTTTTTTTTTTAAATAGTCACAATTCTACATCAATTATACACTACTTTGTGATTATCTATACATAAAACCCAATAAAACACACTGAAGTTTGTGGTTGTGACGTCAAATATGCATTTGTAACGTTTTGAAATAGCTCAGGAAGAAAAAAAAAAAAAAACTTTACATTGTAATGAGCACAAGCATGGAACAAACACTCACCTGCGTCGCTTTGTCCCTCATGTAGGGAACGTGTTGTTGCTGGCTGTCGTCCTGAGGCCAGGGACCTGTCAGGTGAGAGCCAGCGAGCGCGCCCTGCGAGGGCCACAGCTGGACGCAATGGTGGGAGTCGGCGAGGAGAATGGAGGAAGGGGAACGGACGAGCTCAGAGGGCGAGGAGGCCGACACCGGCAGAGAACCGCGGGGAGGCGCAGATGGTTAAGGCCACGGTCTGAGGGGGAAAAGGAGAAAGATGAGTAGGAAGGCCTGAGAATGCAAACAGTGTCCGCAAACGGTAAACAAATCAACAGCTGTTCTGATGGATAAGCCTGTGAACGTTCCACGTTGGTATGTCTAGGTTTAATCCAAACCATGCTGGGCAGAGGGGATATACCCCCCCTTGGGTAATGGCATTAAAACAGCTTTAGACACAGGCGGGGCAGGGTAGGGGCATTGGAGGACATGCAGTTTTTGGCTAACTGACCCAGATGGGAGCTACTGTTGGTTGTTTTGTTGTATTGATACATTATTGACCTATATACAAAGGTTCATAACGCATACCTGACGATTTAGAAAGAAAAAACAATACTAATATTATGTTCTTCTACTGCTTTTCCCATTTTGAAGACTTTTAATCACAACATATGCACCATTTATTCACATGTCCAAACAGCTTTGCTTGACTGTGCAGGTCCCAGAGCTAAATTTGGAAGGAGCCTTGACCAGCAACACATTACTGTTGCTAGGGAACCTGGCAAGGAGGTAGGGGGGGGACTTGGTGATCTTTATTAACACACAGCAGCAGGAGTGTCTGCGTGTGTTTTGTAGCTGAATAGGGAGTTCAGGGATCAGCTCATCAACACTTCAGCCTTTTCTTGTTTCTCCAGTAGCACTGCTGCTGGTAGTTTTAAGTCATCAGTAAAGAGTCTCATTCTGCTGCTGTAGCACTGCCCTTTGTGCCGATCCAGACATCAATTTTGACCTTGTTTAAAGAGAGAAAGGCTACAAAGTCTCCAACTAATAGAAAAGAAAAACTGATCCACAGAGTATAAAAGTGAAACAGTTGAAAATAACAACACGTTTGTTTATATTATTCATGATATAAGCAAAGAGTAAAGTATCAGCAAAACATACAATAAGAATAATATAAATTCACAACTTAAATTGGAGGATTTTCAACCACGCACTCCAAAATCACAGAGCTTTTTGTCAAATAGTGAATGCACCATATCAAGGTGCTATTAAGCAACACTCTTCATTGTGGAAAGCACTTACTGAGGGAAGGAAACTCAAAGATTTGCAATTTTTTAGTATCTGACATGTTCGAATTAAGTTAGAGGATGTCAGGGATATAAGAAATCCGCACTTTCTAAGACATCCCTGTAGCTTATTAACCGTGAGAGAGAGCGAAGCCATGAGTCAATAACAGGAAGGCTAAACTTTTTTTATTTTTTACTTTTAGCCTCCTGTTATTGAACACGCTGGATCTGGTAAAGCCTTTTATAAATCTCAACATTACGATAAAGACCTACATTCTCTGGAGGACAATAATTAAGACTGTTTACAGTAAATAATGCTAGCTGTACTAAAGATAGCAACTCGGTAATCATTCTACTAAATACTAAATACAGTGTATTTAGTACTGGCCCCCTTGTGACCAGTATGACATCACCACACTGCCGATAAGTTGGCTTTCATTTGTGTCACTTTTATATTTCATATTTTAACAGCGGTCGGAATAATCGTTGCTTTCAACTTTTAAATAAAACTAATCATATTCATTATGTGTTTACATATATATATTTTTTAATATAGTGAAACATATTTTTACCCAAGCTGTTTATGTCACTCATAAATCATTCATTTTATTCCAGCTCTTTCTGCTTCCACATGCTCCGTCTTGCATGTCATCTCGGATCTGTCATTTAAAAACACGACAGAGCAAAGCCAAAAAAAATAAATAAAAATAAATAAAATCACCCGAAGAACCCGCCAATAACATAACCTGGACTATTAAGAAAATACATTTAACGCAACCGACATGATCCTAAATAAGTTAAAACGAATAAATTGTGCAAGATGTGGTTGCGGAGTGCAATGTAGGCCGCTTTTGTTTACATGGAGGGAAGCATGCACCCCATCCCCACGCATCAATACTAAAACAGCATGCAATGCTTTGCAAATGTTGCCTCTCTTAGTCAATATTACAACAATGCAAGCTGCATGCAGACAATAATAATAATAATAATGATAATAATAATTTGAAATAAATACATAAATAATACACTGACCTGCAGAAAATAAATGCAGCAGAGCATGGAGCAGCCCAGCCCCTGTTTGCCGCCTCCTGAAGATGCTAAAGAGGCGGAGGAAAAAGGCTGAGCAAGCTGCAGGCTGCTTCCACACAGAAACAGGCAGACATGGAAAAGGTCAAAGCACGGGCTTCGTGGGTAAAATTGTAACAAGAAAGGTGTCTTGTACGGATGGGGTTGGTGTGACACTGGCTCCCAGTCGTCGTGGATGGTGCCCCCCCCCCCCTCCTGGTAGGATTGATGCGACACCACGGCTCGCTCGCTCGACTACCGGCGGACCATCTGGTCGATGGAAAAAAATCTAAATAAAAAATTGTAATTGCCGGAAGGAGAAGTGGCTGCGCACCGAGTTCGCGTGGTGCTGAAAAAAAACAACAGAAAAACCAAATAGGGAGGAAAAGAATAATACAGGAAGAGAAAAGACAGAGGAAATAGAAAGAAGAAGGCGGTGATGCTGGGCGAGCCTGGTTGACACGACGGGAGAAGGGACCAGTGTGAAGCTCACGTGAGTAAACAATTCAACTTCCGCTGATTTATTTCAAAATAAAAAGTGAAGCGCTATTCTAAACAGGAGCTCAGGACTCCGGTTGGTCCATAAAATTTGATAGCACGCCAAATTCAGTTTCCAGGACTTGCTGAGTACTTTCTTGGAACTTACTTTTTACATTTGGAAAAGTGATGGAACTTACTCATACTTTTCAAGATCTCACCTGTAAAGCACGACACACAAGTTACTTTCCTGGGGCTTGCAGTCTATTTACCCGAGATTAAATTGCTACTTTTATGGACCTTATAAGGTAATTTCAAAGAAGCCACCACACACTTACCTGGAACTTGAGAGTTACTTGTACCAAACTAATAATAATAATTTAATTTACCCAGTGCTTCCAAAACTTTCTCAAGACTTGCAGGTTGCTTTCCTGAAACTTCCCAAATAGTTTCTCAGACTGTAAATATACTTTTAAAGACCTGCACGTCACTGGAAAGTAACGTTGTTGCTGGGTAAGTATGCATTTCATTTCCTCTGTTGTGTTACCTCATCATCAGTAGGGAAAAAGTATTGTTTGTTAATAAGAAATTAAGCAATTAGTTTTCACTTCTTGAGAGAGTTTTGTAACCTTTTCCATTGTTTTAAGTTGCAGCTATCTTGATGGGAGGCTGTTCCTGAAAATCAGACAGGTGCTTTAATTTTAAATGATTTCAATATATATGCATAATTTCAAATAAGTTGATTCCATATTACTTACCTGTGTATTAGATTTAAAAAGTCAAAAACTGTTGCAGCCGATTTTCTTAAAAAGGTTAGAATTTAATCCTTTTTTTCACAAAACAACTAACTGTTTCTGGCATATGAGAGTAGTAATTCCCTGCTTTTGTGAAGTCTGTGAAAACGTTTTGTATTAGGCTCCTACGTTAGAATATGTTTGATAAGAATAGTTTTTATTGTATTTGAGACGGATTCCTAAAACTTTGATTGTTTGCACATTTCGAAACTAATAAGGATTCAATATCGGCTTTTATACTTTTAAAGCCAAGTCGGCGCATTTCCGACAGTTTTCCTACCGACTTGATGCAGCCAGAGAGCAGCAGTGACGTAGCGCTCCAGCACTGCGCCGCTCGCGCTGATGCTGCAGTTGCTAGGGGCGCGAGGAGCAGACGGCGAGGCGGTGAGAAAAACAACTTCTAGGTGGAAAATGTCTCCCTCTAGAGTCTGTCTTGGAGAAAGTACTTCAATAGAAACCGAGGAGTGTTAATGGAAGAATGTTAAAAATAAATGTAAACGCGTTTGCTCCATTTTCAAAGAGGAAGAAAACTGAAATGAAACGTAAGTGTTCCTTTACTCCACTGTGTTTTTCTATTGGTGTCTCGGTGTTGGTAAAATCAGACTCTGCTGCCAAATTGTGAGTTGAAATGAATTCTACAGCAGTGGTCCCCAACCACCGGGCCGCGGACCGGTACCGCGCAAGAAATAATGAACTACTTCCGGATCTTTTATTTTGAAAATCCCAAACCGGATTTTACCGGTTACGTCTTGCGCGTCAAAATAGACCCTTTTCACAGTGACGTCAGACAATGGCCGCCATAACTCAAAACTGGGTATCTTTACTTCCGGTGTGATTTTGCCTTGGGAACCAAGCTGAAAACTTCCCGCATTCTCATAATCTTAAGGATATAATAAAAAGTAAGTTTAATAATAACAGCATTTAAGTGTTAGATAGCTGTTACTAATCATTGTAAATTCACCATTCTCTATCTGTGTATAAAATAAACAGCCTCCGATCGGAGAGTAAACCACCTAGCAGCAGCTTTAGCCACATTTAGGAAAAATATACTCTGTCAGCGCTGTAACGTTTAGAGGTTCACTTTCTGTGTTTTATAAAACAGTGTTTACGTGCTAGATAACCGTTATAAGTCATTGTCAATTTACCATTCTCCAACTGTATTCAAAGGAACCAGCTTCCGATCATGAGTAAACCAGCTAGCAGCAGCTTTAGCCACAGTTAGGAAACATATACACCGCCGCCTGTCAGTGATGTAACGTTTAGAGGTTCATTTTCTGTATTAATGGAAAATAAAAACAAGACAAAAGCCACAAATAACAGTTGGGCTTGACGATATTTCTGTTTTTCCAGCAACAAAATGCGCATCTCCATGCACTGTTCATGTTTCTGTCACTGCTAACTGTCACAGAGTCTCTCCCAAAGACGCAAAGAAGGAATAAAAATAAATACACAAGAAAATATTAATGTGCAATGATTTGGATAAATAACTTTAATCTGATTACTGGATTTGAAATACGAACTCGTTAGATTATTCGTTACCGAAAAAGTGGTCCGATTAAAGGCATTACAAAGCAGCGGCGGCACCGGACATCTCTGCTTATAACAAACAAATCCCTATTTTATGGGATGAGTGGCAACTCCAGTCTATAATTTAATAATCTGATCAAGATTAGAGCCTAAAACGTTATAGTTCAAAAACAGTAAAAAGGTCTGGTTAAGGAACAGTTATGTCACGTAGTTAGCTAGCTAACAAAATTCACTAATGCTAAGCTAACGGTTACGCAAAACAAAAATACCTACCTTCATAGTCAAACAGGTATTGTTCGGTGAAGAATTTGTAGCCTTTGTCTAATTTAGATTTTTTTGTCAGAGAGAACTGGTTTGCAAATCGTGATATATCTTCAAATCTTATTTTAGGCAAATGTTTTAGAGACTGTGTAAACTCCATGCTCCGGTGATCTGTCTGATCAACATATGCTGTCAGATTTATACATCTCTCTCTCTCTCTCTCTCTCTATATATATATATATATATATATATATATATATATATATATATATATATATATATATATATATATATATATATATATATATGACATATATATATATATGAAATAGACAACTTTATCATTACTTACTATGTACACCGGAACTAAGGATACACAGCTTCGAGTCAAAACGGAAGTTGTGTGACGTCATGTGAAAAGGGTCTATCGAGCCGACTTGCAGCAGAATAAGTAACAAAACAACATCGAGTACTGAGTGCCCAGCAAAATTGCGAAGGTTGGGGACCGCTGCACAGTGCTTCGTAAAAGTATTTTAATAATTACAAAGGTCGTCTGTTTTTGCTCTTCTGTCGCACTTGCATGTTTCAAAACATTAAAATGACAAGGACCAAGCAGTAAGTCACAAGGACAAAGATATGAAAAACATTATCCATTTAATAATAATAAAATTCACCAAAAAGCACATATATAAAAGGGCTCTAAATAAAATGTCTAACAAGAATTACAAACAAAAACTGACTAGAACATAGAGGGGAAAATATGCTAAAAAGTTAGCTTCCAAAAAACGAGGAGGGGAAGGCAGAGAAGAGGAGACCAAGACACAATAAATAAACCTAGTGAACTAGTTCAAGCTAACAAATTATAACACAAAATAGCGCAACAGAAAATGTTTCCAATCAGAATTGCATTCTCATCTGCAATTAGCTCTTTAGACCCTCCACTGTGGACGTCTAAAGACCAGTGTTTAAACGTGAAAACGTACTAAATGCTAGCTTTAGCTGCTATTTTATATACTAGTAGCATAAGGAATTATTTTTGTGAAGTAATGTCTTATTGTTGGAAACTACATTTTCTGTAATCCCCCCCAAAAAAACCCCAACATATATATATATATATCAGCTCTTCATTAAATTAATTTTATTCAATATATTCTATAAATTAAAGAGTGATGCTTTTTTTAGTTTAAAACCTATTAAAAATTAAATAATTTGCCTTTAACTTAAAAATCTAAATTGATTCTTTTTGCAGATATTGTTACAACAAACTATTTTGTTTTGAAATTTTGAGTACCATTCATGGACAGTTTAATTAGCTGTAGGGAAGGTAAAAATGATTCTTTGGGTAAACGTTACTGACCCCTGCACTAGCCATGCCCAAGACTGAAAAATTCAGACCTAACGAGGTTCTGAGGTGAACTTTTGGCATAGGCCCTTAAATAGATTCTGACGTATCCAAGCCGAGTTTGAGATGGAACGAGGTTCAGGATTTGACAACACAATGAGCAAAGAACTCAATCATAAATTCTGTACTCTGCTGTATTTAAGCATATTATTGGAAAGTTAAGTGAAAGGAAAGTGTAGCAGAAATAGACGCAAACGTACACATATTGCATACACATAAAAACAATAAACAGAAACTTTAATCCAGTATTCTACATACACTCATTAATAGTCTCAAATGGTTGGGTTAATTACCGGTTTCATATGTTATACATGCTTTGAATTATGTTAAGAGTGACTATCAATGTAGCAGCTTTGAGCACTACTCAACCTTTTCTTGTTCGTTTTTAAGACTTTTATCTGTCTGTTTTCTGTTTGCAACACGGAAAAAGTCCATATCATATAAAGCCATGCGTTATTTCATACATTTATTGAGATTTTCTTCCATAATGACTTGAAAGTGTTTACAGAAACTGTACCGAGCAGACGCATAGCAATGGGATCAGAGGTTGTGTGTCCATTGAATGCACAACAGAATTCCATAAAAAATAAAGCAAATATTAATGCAATACACGTAACTTCATTATTATTTTTTTTATACAAATTACAGATTACAAAAACATAAATGAGATCTTGTCATATGCCCTGAAGCAGCACTGACAATATAGAATAAGTATGACGACGTTTAAGCACGCCTGTACAGGCCGTGATGGCTCTACATATGATGCTTGCTGACAAAGATCTATAGCACGTGCACACACACACACACACCCGCACAGTGAATCAGTCATTCAAACAAGGGATGAGAACTAGAAGCAGAAATAATATCCAGCGTGCTTCTATGTCTTTCTTTTCTATTTTCTTTTTTAAGTATCTGGTTTCAAACGCAAAACAGCAGAATCTGGGCTTTGTAGTGTTTCAGTCAGTCCACAGTGAGGTCAGGTGATGTAACAGGTCGCTCCGCAGGGTTGATTCAGGTGATTGTAGTGTTAAGAACAGCAGTGTGACAGAACCCACGTCCTCCAGTCGGCTCGGGTTGATTGTTTTTGTCTGTGTCCCCCTCCTTTAAAGACGGCTCAGAGGCGAAAGAAAAAAAAAAAAAAGAAGAGAGGATTGTCATCCATTTTCTCCTCTTGAGCTCATGGGGACGGAGATCGCTCGTGGATTGTTAAAGTAAAGCAAAACATAACGATTGTGACAATTCATAAGTGCAACGAAGATTAATGTATCAAAATATTAATGATAAAAAAAAAAGGAAGCCGTAAAAACGTCAAAAGCATCTAAAAACTACATCCTATTGCACAGTTAAAAAGAATAGTATAAAAACAGATACATGGTTAAAAGACAAATGGTATTGCATACAGAAATAATAATAATAAAAAAGTAGCTTGTTCCGTCTTTAAGACATCAAATCTTTTCATCTTTTTACAGAGCTTACATTAAACGTGCTTCGTACAGCAAAGTAAGAGTGTTGATTGTTTGTCATCGCCTATTTAAGTTTAGAGACCACTTTATCCGGCGGTCGCGACAGACGCAGGTTAGGAACACTGATTTTTAGTTGGTTGAAAGTGCACGTGGGGAGTAAAAATAAACCCATCTGATTAATTGCTATGCTTATGATGGGGCAGGGGGGAAAAAAACCCAAAGAAAACAACGAAAGGAGATGGAGATGGAGAAGAACGATGAACGAGAACGCTGCATAGCTGGATTCCATTTAAAGCGATGCCGTCGGAAAGACATGAGGGAGCGAGACAGACCTAAGTAATGTACAAGATCAGGTTCGACTGATTGCAACACACTCCGCAGCGTCCTTTCTGCTGATTCAGAGCAGAGCAGCGCGTTTCGTTTTTTTTTTAATTTTTTTGAATCCTTTGTGTTTATCTCAGTCCAGGTAGAAGCTCTGAATTCACACTTGTGTGTCACTGGGCTTGCTGGCCAAGCCTCCGCCTTGCAGGTAGATGGCTGAAGTGGATTTGGGCCCGTTCTGGGTGTGGCCCTGCCCTCGGGTGGACCCATTGTTGTTGACCTCCGGACCCCGGGTGTCGGTGGAGATCACCCATGTGGTGGGTCGCCACTTTTTAAGAGAGTATGGCGTCTTTACGCGCTTCTTGATTTTTTCACCTGTCCCCAAGGTGCCGTCGGGTCTCACCAAGCCCTCCCCTGCAGGTAGAAGAGATGAACAATATTGATCAGTGTGCAGTCTCTCACATCATCCAGAGCCGAGCAGTTGACGGCTCTGGATGGCGTGGTTTCCAGAGCTGCAGTGTCGACTGCGTGTCGACACACAGTCGACACATGACTGCGTGTCATGTGTCGACACGCAGTCGACACATGACTGCGTGTCGACTGTTTGACTTTTTGGTGCATCAAGCACAATGTAATGTGACATGCTGCTGTGCCGGGCTGTTAGTACCTAAAGAGGTAAGGTCCTGTGTGGTGAAGGACAAGTCCAGGGAGTTGGGTCTCTCTGGTCTGCGAGCTCTAGGCTGCCTGAGCAGAGCCTCTCCCCTCATGGTGACCGTAGCTTCCCTCGGGGGGTCTGCCAAAACCGAACCCGACCCAGAGCTCTCCCCCACGGTCTCTCTGCTCGTCCCCTCGGCGCTGCCCTCTTCCTCCCCTCCGTCACTCTCTCCACCACTATTGCCGTCCCCCTGGCCAAGCCCGGTGTTGCTGTTGTTGTTGTTAGTGTTGGGCCGGGCTGAGCGCATGGCTGCCACGCCCGAGTGTGCAGCTCTGGCGTCAGGCTGCTCTCGGCTCAGGAGCGGCTCGTGTTCGTCGGGGCTGGCCGTGATCAGGCCCAGGCTGAGCCGGCTGTCGTCCGTCCTCAGAGGTACAGAGCCGTTCTGGACAACACCCGCCCCGCCGGACACTACGCCGGCGTGACCGTTAACGGCCCCATTGACGTGTGTGTCCCGTATAACAGGGATGTTGTTAGTGCCTGATCCCGACGGTGCCTCCACAACGCTAGGGCCCGTCACCACACCAATGTTCATCTTTGTTCCCTCTACCTGCCGCAGGTTGGACTTCCCCGAACGTCCGAACTTAAACCTGAGCGAGGAGGACGAGGACTCCTTCTTGGCTGGCTTGTTTCTCAGGGGCAGACTGGACGGCCTCTTTGGCAGATTCTGCTGCTTAGGCAGGGGAAAGATAGCTGTGGGCATTGCTGCAGCCGGGTCCGATGTTCCCGAGGCCTCACTGGCCATCTTGATAAGGGGGTAGAGTAAGCTGGAACTTCCAGGGCTCAGTGGGTCAGGTGAGCAGAACTGTTTCTGCGAGTGCTCCATTAGATTCTCATCAGAGCTCTCCTTTAGGTTCTTGTCCACCTCTTTAGGATCCAGCTTTGTCGTTTCCAAATCCTCCTGGGTCAGGTGTAGGCAAACGGGGACTGTGCTGGCCCCCGTGGGCCCTTCAGATTCAGAGATGATGGTGGTGGTGGTAGTAGAGGCGGATGGACTGCCTCTTAGCCCCATGCTGGTGCTGCTGCCCTCTGGGCTGGGCAAGCGGGCGTTGGCTTGCTGCTGGCGTTCCTGGTTAATGGAATTCCTGTTTCTCTCTCCAGTTCCCACTCCCACCCTGCCTGTTAAGGAACCGGTGGTGTCCACCTGTTGGTTCTTAGCTACACCCTCTTGCTCTTCGATGTAGGTGGAGGGGTGGTCTGTGTAAGGACCCGACTTGGGGGTCATGCGGTTTCTGTTGAAAAACAAAGACGGAACAGTTGAAGAACAACTGGAAGCACCTGCCCCACAGTAACGGAGGTGGCTCAGAGTTGAACAAACCTTTCATTGTGCAGCGTGGTGGACATGGGATTGAGGGTTGGACTGACAGACTTGGAGCGGTCCCATATGAGGAGCAGCTCTGCGAGGCGTTCCTCGGCGCACTGTGCTGTGAGACGGGCCTCTGCATCCTGGTCCCAGCAGTCCTCCATTGTCTCTTTCAGAGAGCGAACCGCCTGAAACACACACATTTAGGTTAGCGAGTCAGACCATTAACAACAAAATTCATTGGCGATTATGGTTATAGGGTGAGAAAATGTAGAACGGTTACAAAAGATGCATTAACAAATATATCCCAGCTCTTCTAGCCAAAAACATACGCACCAAGCTGTTCTCCTTCCAAGCCTCGGGGAACTTGGGCCGTTGCTTCTCCCTGGATACCAGGACCTGCATGTCCTCAAACGTGGGGTGGTTTCCTGCCTCTGCCTGAAAGGCCATCTGGTACTCTGGCACCGACTCTCCTAGAGGCAGGCAAGGACGTGGAAGGGGGGAAAAAACACTAATGTAGCTTGTATTCTTTAGAGTAACCTCTTTTCTACAATATTGTTTCTAAATATTAATCTGTCTGGTTGTGTCTCACCAGGGAAAAGGTCGGTACATCGCATGAAGATCTCCCAGTAAATCAGGCCCAGAGCGTACATATCCACCTGCTTCAGCGCCGATTCACAGTCCCTCAGATTCACAGCACCTTCCAGCACTTCTGGAGCCATGTAGCGGATTGTCCCCACCTGGCAGCGGAGGAACAAGTTAGTGACAAACTTTATTAACTGATCAAAGTTATGGTGCTTTGCTGCTCTGGAGTGCACAGGTGTGTGTTTACGCAGTGCCGCGGTGGACAGACATGCAACGGCTGCTGTACATGAATCCGGGAAGGGTTATCAGGACATTTCCAAAAAAACTTAACATTTTCCTTTACAAAAATGGAACTAAAATGTCAGATGGTGGAGTACAAGCAAACCTAAATGCTCAATGTATACAGAATTGGAAGGAAGTGACTGTTTTAGGTTATTTGGCTCCTTAACAAACCTGAATGCCTTGTCCCAGCTCTGACTAATGGAGACTGAGCAGCAACAGAAGTTGAAAAGTAAACAGGAAATGGAACTGCTTGAAACAACGGTGGCACACCCAGGAGGAGGATATGTCAAATATGCCCTTCAGACTGCGTAAAATCTTCGACACAACTGGAGCTTTACAGTTTTACATTAAGCATAAAAAAACAATTCATTGAACATCAAAACCCACTGATTATTAATTTTTTATTTTTTTTTTCATTTTAAAGAACCTCGGTTTCCCAGAATGTTCTGATACTACTAAAGGTTTTGGAATGCTCAAAGATAACATATTTATCTGTCAGAGCAGCCTAGTCAAAGTACAAATCTAAATCTGATTGTCAGGGTTGTTTTGCAAGGAACTTATGCACCCATTTCCTCTTCTGCAATAATATAATTGTCTCAAAAATTGCACTCTAAGGTTTTATTGGCTATAGGCCATAACGATCTAAATTTACAGCAAGAAACGCTTGACATATATCACACTCTGTAATCAATCTATATAGGCCTGTCACGAGAGCAAATTTTGCTAGCCAATTAATTGTCTCAAAAATTATTGCGATAAACGATAATATTGTTTGAAGACCTTTTTACACTGATGTAATGGAAATGATGTAATAATGCATGCGATTTCCTGCCAAAGATAGATACACTTTATTTTCAAAAGAACATTTAACACTGGAACTGATAAACAAAATAAACAAAACAACCAAAAACAAAAATGAAATGGATTCTCAGTCTCCATTAACAAAGAACTCACTTGAAAAAAAAAACTAAACACCATAAAGCCAAAGTGGAAATAAATACTGCATTCAACCAAAAGAGTGCAGATTATGAAGTCTGTATATTATGTTGCCCTTCAGTAATAATTAGATTTAAATAGAGAAGATGGGCACATCGACTACCTGATGCAATAGTTCACACTACATGATTTTTTGGCCCTATTTTTCCCCTTACAACAATCTTAAATCGTTGGTCTTTCTAAGATTATGTGGTGTGTTACAGTAGATCGTCGTTGCCGCTCTGATCTAAATCAGGGGTTTTCCCCGACTGGGAGCTTTAACAGCCGGTTCAATGTGACAGGTAGCCAATCAGAAAGCGCTGATTCTCCTCCGTGTTTTCTGAGGGGAAATTACAGAGAGGAATCCCAAACAGCTGACACGGGGCAACCCGAAGTCCAGTGGACATTGGAGATGATATGTGGAAACAACGTTAATGTTTATTCAACATTCAAAGAATATAGAAATGACAAGAGGAGGAGTTGGAGCGAAATTGCTACCGCAGTTGATAAACCCGGTAACTTTTCAGCTGTTCTTCGTTAACGTGACGTAAATAGGTTATAATGATTTTCATTCAGTCAGGACTGACACTAGCCACATGCATTGCAGGTAGATTGTAGTAATGCATTGATTAATGCCTGGTTTTAAAATTAGTTAACTGAACTTGTAGCCATTATTTTGTGCCCATTGTTGGACACCACATGGCAGGAACGAACCTGATCGAACCTTTATAGCTAGGATTTCTGTCGGCTAATGTGTGGTCCGTCAGGTTTTGAAAATGGGCCGACAATCAGCCGACAGCTCGTGTGCGCTGGGCTTTACATTAAGGAAATGAGGAAGGAGGGTCAGTGGAGAGCACCGGAGTTGAGCCTTTTTTCATTCAGTGTCATCAACAGAAAGAGAAAAAGGCCGGAAGAGACGATAAAGCTGATAATTAAAATGACGTCGATAGTTTTAATTTATCATACGATTAATTGATTTACCGTTTATCGCGACAGGCCTAAATCTATACAAGTTAAACTTTTTCAATTAAATTCACTTTTCAATTATGCTGAAAATAATTGAAAAGTGAACTAGGGTTTCGTAGCAGAACTTTCTAAAACTCTTCCCATATTTTTCCAAATGATCTCACTATAATAAGACTGTTGACACTTGGCCACTCTCTCTTTCTACTTGCTGACAGTTGTTAGACCAAAATGGCAGCTCAGACATGACTCACGCTGCATCGTCTACACAAGAAAAACAACCGAGATACATTTTCAAACAGAAACACCTTGTAGCGCACCTCCTGCCGTGACAAACGCAAAGAGCATCTCTTCCCTCTCCCAAACGCTCACCTCGCTTATAGCGGCGTTCTCCTCCTCTCCGTGGCGCGCCGGCCTGTTCCCCGTCAGCTTCATGGACAGGCCAAAATCAATGATGACACACGTGCCGTCGGCCTTGACCAGGACATTCCTGCTGTTCAGGTCCCTGTGGGAAACGGCTGGCTTGTACAAATCTGCGGCGAGAAGAGAGAAGGGAATTGTTTTGTTTTTTTTCCCATTTAAAAACTTATTTGTTTTATTACTTCTTGGAGTAACCTTGACTGTCAACATTTACTGCTGATTTTTCCTGCCCAGCAGAGGGCGCAGTGAAGCAGCCACAGGAGCTATGTGTTTCCTGGTGGGGGAGGATGACAAATGTTCCAAAGCCTGAGAGATTCAGCTGTTAGCAGCTCCTCTCTCCCTTATCTGCCCATCACTTCAGCTTCCTCCCTTCTCTCCCCGTGTGCGCCCAACACTCAGCCTCTTTTTATTAGTTAGCCATCTGCACAAGCAGGCTATCAGTGCACTTTCATCCCTTGTCAACTTCTGAGCCCGTTTGATGTGTATCTGTGCCGATGAAGAGACAAGAGCTCAATGCAGCTGCTGAGATTGAGATTTTGCGACATGCTGAAGAGGGAAAGAAAAAAGAAATAGACTCGTTCGGTCGTCCAATCGGCCTCCTGGGAGATACTTCTTCACATGCTCTAGGTCGTATCTATACTGTGTCCCTTTCCTCATGCTTTTTGCTCATGGCAAGCTTGAGGCTAGTCTATAAATACCACTCGACTGGGCGTGCTCACAGTGCGTTTGTCAAAATACAGGAATTTTACAGGATAAACAGAGCCATGTGGAGCCGCGGTATGCAGCACATACAGCCGTGGTCAAAGAGAGGATGACCTCTGTGGGGCTCAGCACCGTGAAAGTAGAAGTTATTCCTTCTTTGCAACTTTAAAAATCATAAACTTCAAGGTTTTTCACTGGGATTTTAACAAACAAACACAAAGTAAAGCAAACAGAGCCTGTTGGAGGTTGCAAAAGACCTGAGACCCAGGCAGAGGTAGGGCTAAATGAGGTTAGGAAATTATGCAATTTACTTTTGAATATATAAATAAATAAAAATTTTACTCATTTGTCTTATTTTATCTGTGACACGATGTTAAAGGTCTATGTGGCGACCATCTACTGTGCTGAGATTCGATCCAATAAGCTGAACATGTAACTGCTTTGCAATAATCACAACACTACAAATAGACAATATTGTGCCGCCCCGGGCAGAGGGTCACCTTCCAGCGAGACGACTCAAACATTCAGATAGAGCCACAATTTAATAGTTTCTAATCAAAGAAAACTCGTGTGTTAAGATGGTCCAGTCAAAAGTCTAAATCTAATTTAAAATTGATGTTTACTCGCACTCTCAATCCAATCGGAGCTGCAGCTGTTTTGCAAAGAATGAGTAAACGTTTCAGTCTAGATATGCAAAGCTTGCAGAGAGGTGGTTCTACAAAATATAACTTATGAGAACTGAATACAAAATTTGTGCCACACTTTAGACTTTTAAAAAAATATATTTTAATTCAAAAATAGTTGGTAAAATGTTGTGTTTCTGCAGTGTAAAACCTCCAGGGTGTTATTACTTTTGGAACGCCCTATTAAATAGATAATCTGCTCTTTGTCATGTTCTTAAACTGAAATTTTACTGATCATTTCAGGATTTTTTTCCAACCAAATCTTAGCCAAAATTCAGAAGCAATGTAAAATAAAAAACAAAACAAATATAATTCTCACTCCTGCTGGAGTTAGGAGGCCTAAATAGAAAACAGTCACTGCTAAACAGAAGCATTGACGGATTGATCAAGACTTCACTGATTGTGCGCCTTTCTTATTGGCATTGACTGAGCAAAGCTAGACAACCTGATTTAACCTCCCTGGGTTATATGAGTCTATAGTACTTTGAGATGTAATTGTTGCTGCTCATCAATCTCGAAAAGGTTATAAAGACACTTGAAAGTTCATCTTCATTTTCTAGAGAAAACCTGGTCCAAAAGCCCTACTGCTGCCTTCAACCTTGAATACTAAGATTTTATTTAAATTTTTTTTTTTGCATTATTAGTGACTGAAAAGCTAGATGAACAGAAGGCATGTTGCAAAACAAGAGTGATTCAACATTCCTCAGAGATTTAAGTGACTAATAAGATCAAATACAAGGTGCTTACTTCAAGGTATTGCTTCTAAAAGCTGCAGAGTCATGACATAGCTTCTGCATTTTTGGTTCCGTGTTCAACGTTATATTTTTACTATCTCGCTACCTAGCAACGACCAGATAACACTCTAATATGTCCACAGCAAGTAAAATCTTAAGAAATAAAAGCGCGTTTGCCAAACTTTTACCACCGACAATGGCTCAAGCACTATATATACTAAATAGGCTGTTCAATTTATATTTGTATTGTGAGCAGTGCGTTGAGGTTTACCTCCTTTAAAGAGCTCGGTGTGCAGGTACGCCAGGCCTCGAGTGACAGAATGAGCTAACCGGCAGCTGTTGACCCAGTCGTTGGTCTGGAGGCTCAGGTAGTGACTCAACGAGCCCTGCAAAACAGGAACGAAGTCAAAAACAAACAAGACAAAAAGTGATGTGTGGTGTATTGTAAAACTATTTCCATGCCTTGAATTTTCAGACTGTATTTTATTGGTTAAATCTCACAAATTTTTTCTGAGGAAAGCCCTAAAAAACACTTCTCATCCTTCCTCAGAGGTAAAACCATAACAGCGATGTGAATACTTTAGCTATGGACTTTAGCTTTGACCTCGGTGGGGAGCAGCTACATTTGTACACGGCAAGACGTGAACAAAATATTTCATCAATAATCTGAAAAACCATTCAGATTCTGAGTTGTGCAGCCGAAAAGGAATGAGATTCAATTATAAAAGAAGATAACGCTGTACGAAAACACCAGAACTAACGGTGACTTTTAATAATTTCCTTCCTGAAAGTCCCAATATTTTATTTCTAAAATAAATCACAATGTGGTTCTTGCATCTATTAGTGAGGAAAATTATATTAGATTCAGTTTAGATAAATTAGCTAAATAATTCACTCGAACGCATTAGGCGTGTCCTGGCTTGCACTGTGTTACCATGGCAATGTGCATTATAATAATAACTATGAAAAGGCACGGACTCCTCATGTGCTGGGTGGTATTAGCAGACTTGTAATTAGCTTCAGGTTTGGACAGAAAACATTTCGGCTGGTATTTACCCTTATTATTATTATTATTATTCAGGAGTTCACTTTGCTATTTTGTCGCAATCTGATATTTTTTGCGGGGGAGTTTTTTTTTATGCACACCTATTGGGTCCGGGGATAGGTTTTTTTTGTCACATTCCGCAGACATTCCTGTATAACGTTTTTCTCACACTCCTGTGGGGCGTTGTGATAAACTAACAAAGGCAACTGGTCAAACTGGTAACTCTGCAGCTCAACGTTTTGACAAAAACTGTAAAAGCCCAGTTTATAAATGCTTACCTTTAACCTTTTAGTAAAAGTTTGAAAATAACAACATGTTGAATGCTTTACCTCCAAAGCTAGATCTATATTATATACAATCTAATAGAATAGTCACCCCACTATTGCAAACTTTGCAACTTTGTCACTATATTTAGCAACTTTACAGACAAAAAAATAATTTAATAACGTCAGACTTGGCAGGTAAGGTTTTTTTAAAGAGCAGTGATTGGCCAAAAAATTGCAATTGGTGCACCGAAAAATATTAAGTAATTTTCTAATTGAATTTATTTATTTAAAATTTCAAGTCTTGACATCTCTTAAGCAGATTTTGATACAACCAAAAACACATAAAAACAAAGGAAGAAATATTTAATACAGGACACTGTAAATAATACATATCTTGAGAGGAAATATTTAGCAGAGTAAAGCTCTTTATTAATGCTTTATTAATCGCTTTTCTATGCCCTGTACTCACATGTGGGTAGTAGTCCATGACCAGCAGGTATTCTGACCGGCCCTCGGGGCCTGTCCGCTCGTCGGCAGCGATGAACCGGGCGATGTTATCGTGCTCCAGGAGCGGCAGGCGGTAGATGGAGCACTCGTTGACAAAGTTCTGCCGATTGGCTGCTGTAAACACTTTGACGGCGACGGGCCGCTCATCCAAAGAGCCGCAGTACACTGTGCCGTATCTGCCACGTCCAATCAGCTTGAGAGAGAAAGAAAAAAAAGGAAAATGGACTATAAATAGATGTTTTACAATTTAAATCTTTTGAACTTACTAATCTAAAAAGAATAGGGCAAACAGGATCCTTCGTTGAAGACATATTCCCACACAGAGGTACACATGTGCTTGAGAAAAACAGAGAGACCCAAAAAAAAAGAAAGACTCAAAATCTCAAGAGCGGTAAAAGCAATTACTAACAGGCCGACAGTGAAGCATGTTAGCAAGCAGGCAGGGAGTGGGGAGATGGGAAATTAATTTAATCACAAAACAAACAACAGTTAAAATGGTTTTGAGTCAGTTCCAAATCATTCAATTAGTTTCCCGAATTAGCCAGAAGACTATTGGGTTCGAACAGACTGCCTTAAAATGTCATCTGCAAGGGAGCAGGGGAAGAATTCAGCAGTGCATTTACTTGTGTTTAATGTCTTCCTCTGGACATTTATCTCTGGCTCAGAAAGACAAAGCGAAACAATAAACCTGTTTAGTCTGGGAGTAAGGCTCCCCGGCTCACGCCCCCTCAGCAGGCCGCCGGTTTAATGCGAAAAAACGTGTACACGATAAGGCACAAGGACGACGGCGTAAAATGCACGAAAATGAAAAACGTCTCCTTCTCTCTGACCCGAAAAGGATGCGAGGTTAAGTTAAAAGCAGCTACAGCTTTAGAAGTAATCTACATTACTGTATTGTTCACCATGCTGGTCACGGCAGTTTTTACACTGATTTCAAAGCAGCCAAGGGAATCAAATGACTTCAGGACAGCTTTAGAACATGAAAGAAATGTTTTCTAAATACCAACAGATGAATACATTTTCCAGAAGACCAACAAGATATAACCCGCAGCATCTGCAAAGCTACAAGGAGACTGCTGAGTCATATGCTGAATATTTTGATCAAAATCAAGTCGAAACTCAAGCAGCCAGAGCCATGTTTGACTGCCTGAGTTTTTGCCTGTGTTACGGGGCTGTGCAGCTAGCTAAAATCCATAATAGGACGTAAACAAAATAACATACTTACAAGCAGGAGCTTGAAGTAACATGTTAAACAGTCCTAGCCCACACTGAATGGTTTTCAAACATGAACAGCCTATGTGAAGTAACGTGAAATCATCTTTGACTAGGAAACCACTAAACATTCAGTTTTAGTTTTTTAAGCCATTCAGAGAGGAAGTTGTAGTTGAGTTTTAGATTATCCTGGTTTTCTGTTCAAAATTCATGGCTCCAACTTCATGTTTCCATTAAGGACGAAACAATTGAAATCACAAATGAATAAGTTTGGTCATACATCATTAAAAACAATACTGCGCTATCATCTTTCTACCACTTCCTGTTGTCTTCTTTGTCGTTTCCACCAGTAGTAACATCCAATTGTTGATCATATGACTCGTGTGATGCAAAAAAAAAAAAAGTGTTTCCAAAGCAGTTTTGCGAAATACACAAATTTCGATATGGCCGAAATACCATCTCATTATAGCGCAAAAACTTATTAAAAATTGACGTGTTTCCATTAAGCAAATTTACTTTAGGAATTCCAATTTGCACAATTTGATGTTTAATGGAAAAGCAGCTACTGACCACCACCTTGTTTTAACTATCGGTATGATGTTCTTTATCAATAAAACTGATTTGCATTTATGCCAAGACAAATAATGACCTTGTTGTAGCTGTCCCAGCTGAATATACTTCTCTTTAACTGCAGTGTTTTGTTTTTTTTACATCTGGTGGTGTTGCAGTGCCACCTCTTGGCCCGGCATAACTACTACAACGTATTCTATGGCACTGAATTCTGTCGTTTGAACCTACATTTTTTCTTTCATGTTTTCAGTTGGTTTAAAGATATATTGTTTTAAAACATTGTTATAGCTTGGTTTTTGTAGTCAGTCCATGCCTAATTCTGAAGAGATATTTTTTTAGCAAATTTTTTCTCATAAAAAAAAAAAGAAATCAATCATTCTGATCAGAATTTAATGCCAGGTGTTTCTAAAGTTTTTCATTTGCAAGTGAAGTAATTAGAATGAATGTAAAATCCCCGTTTTTACAGAGCCTCAGACGTCTGGTCAATTAAATCAAAGTAAATTAAATTAAAACGGACAATTAGTTCCCATGCCATTTCTTTAGGTGATGAGACGGTTTTTATAGCTAATTTTCTAAATCGTGGAATGAGACTTTTAAGACTCATTCCAAAAAAACGTAAGGGATACAGAAGAAATTTTAGTGTACTGGTTATTTACAGACAAAGCAAGCCGTCCACAGTTTTAGAAATTTGAGCCCCCGCTCTTCCACAAAAAGCAAACTCATCTAAGAAACCTAAATAAATCTTTGTCTGCCTCTGTTGTCCCTGCGGCTGAAAATCATCCAGACTGTATTGGCTTCCTATCACAACACGAGTCCGCTTACTCCCATATCTGGTTGTCAGGATCCGGTGTTAGTAAAAGCGCATTCCTATTTTTACACGCTTGACCCATCGTACGTATCATCCTACTATGATCGGATGATAAAAGTCACATTGAAACGACAGAAGCAGCCATAGACTTTGATGTATTTTGGGTTTATTTCCGTCTCGGCGTCTTTGGTTTGACTTTTAAGCATTCCTTACTCTCTGAAGACATGTGGATAAAAAACCATAACCCTTCTCCATCAGTAATAAGAGAATTTGCTCTTTATAAACAGAACCTGGTTGAAATTCAGATGATATTGAATGCAACTCAGACTTTTATTCGAACAGAAATCTCAAGACATCTTCAAGGCTACATTCATAGATCACTTTTATTAGTCCAAAACAGCTATATAGGAGGGTCATCAGATGAGGTTGGTCTTAAATCTAGGTTTAAGGGTGGAGGGTGGAGATGATGAAAACAGTTAATTTGGACACTAACCTCCAGCAGTTTGAGATTGTCAAGGTCCAGTGAGCTCTCAGAGCCGGCAGCCTCCATCATGTTGAGGTTGTGCAGCCCTTGTTTGCCATTTCCTGTTAGTACAGACACATTTGTTTTACAAAGGATTTTGAAAATGATCCATTGCTTTTACTCAACTTCACAATAATACACTGATTTGAGTTGAACCATTACATGAAATCCCAATAATTTAGAAGCCAGAGGTATGAATACCTTTGCAAAAACACTGTAACTCGTTATGTGACTAGAATTGAAATGCAACCAAAATCGTTCAGATGGCCCTGAAATGAGCTAGGCTCCATGGTAACTCACTGTGCATCATGCGGCAACCAAAGAAGGCTGCTACGGCGACCACAACCAGCAAGGAGACTGTTGCCAGGGCGATGGTTACCGTCTCTTCGTGACGCAGCGTTCCATGGGCTGCAAGCAGGAAACATGACAAAACAAATCCAAATCACACCGTTGACTTTTTGCTAAGAGAAGCACAATGTACTGAACTGTACATTGTCGTCCAGAGACAACGGTTTGATTCATTATTGATGACCTCTAGAGCTTGAGGGCAGCTATGATTGATGTTCCAGCATATGCATACACACCCTGCTTACACACACATACACAGAAGTTGACAAGGCTCCCTTTAATGTCTAACATCTCTTGGCTTCTAATCAAAACAACGAAGTCGGAATAAACACAGACGTATACACCGATGTTCCTCCATCGTGCTGTAGAAGAGTGTTTAGAGCTCCAGGAAAACACACACCGCCTAGAGTCTTATATCTAAACAAAGTAGGCAAATATGCAAAATGGTTTATGCGCGCAGCTCACATGAAAACACTTTTTCACAACTTTGCGTTTCATAACGAACCTTAACCTTAAAGATAATGTCCGTCTTTTCTCTGTTGAAGTGAGGTAGCATAATTTATTTTTTAAATATTAAAACGACTACATTAGGAAACAATAGTTTAAAAAAATACATATTTTATATCATGATTATTCAAAGGCATTTCAAGCTGCTCTATGCAAGTGCAACTTAAGATTTTCTTTTATTATTACTGCATCTTTTTATATTAGTAAAAGTCTAGGAACTTTAAATGAGTAGTCTGTGACTTCTGTTTACTTTGAATTTATATACAGTGTGACACAGCCCCCCCAAATCTCCATAGCAACCATTAGATGCCAGTTTGAGAGGCATATTGATGGATGTGTTGATAGGTATAGTTGGATAGTGAGGTTGACAAGTGGGTTGATGTGAAATCTTAATAATAGAATATGGAATTTAGTGTTTCTATACATATCGATGTCTGAAAAATACTTCAATCCCGGAAGTTTCTATGAAAACGGCAATTTAAAAAAAAATCTCTGCCGGTGATGTGAAATTGGGTTGTTATTGGACAATGATCCAAAACAACAGAAGAGGTTCACCAGATACAAAAATCAACTTTCTTTCTAAATCCAATAGAAACCATGTGAGGTGAGCTGACACAAGATGAGAGGAATTTACTTCAAGAAGGAGGGAACTTTAAGTGTTATTCTAAAAGTAAACAATACAGTCAGAAAATATAATTAATCCTCTAGCTATGCTGGTTCTTCACCGGTAAAGTGTTTCTGTGTTACTGTGCTACTCCGATTACCCAACCCTAAAACCATCATCCATGAGCTTTGTTTTCAGATCACTCACACAGACATTTCCTACTAAGCCAGGAATCTGCCAAGACACGTCAGGAGTTAATCTGCCATGAACCAGAAACGGGATTTAAAATTCAGGCACAAATGGAATTAAAATTTCACAGATTAATCAAAGACAATCCAATTTAATTACCTGCCACTAACTCCTTACTTTCCCCTGTTATCTGCCGGCGCGGCAGAAGCAGCCGCCGACACGCTCCCACTGTCTGTCTGCAGACAGCCGGAGCAGACACTGTGTAATCCCTGGAATGCAGTAGGACGACATGGATGGCGGGAGAGCGTGTCTGCAGAGGAGATGGGCCGGTGTTGACACCACCCTGATCTCGCCACACACGGCGCTTTCATTCATAGGTGCGGCACAGGTAAAAATGAAGAAAAAAAAAAAACTACTAATAACAATATGTCCCTTAGCTGCTTGACAACTCACTAAAGCTTCGAAAGCACAACAGCGATTCTCAACTCTCACTTGGTCTTAGTGGATTGTTACCCGATTAAAATGGCTCAAAATTAGTTCAACAAAATAAATAATTCACACACCTTCAACTTTTTCACTATTTTGTCACTTTAAAACAAGAAACGTCAATATATAAGTGTATAAGCATCTGTTAGAATGTTCAAGTTGAAGTCCAGATGTGAATCTAAGTGGCTTGTGAAGTATTAACACATAAATTCCCAATAAAATACATTAAACTTTTAACGTCCAAAACAGAAAAGTGGTAAAACTGTTTGTGCACTGCCCTGCACGAAGAACAGAGAAGGGGATTAAAGCGACCGCGAATGAACGAACGCGCCCCGTGTTGGTCTGGCTTTTGTGTGCGTGTCCTCACTGAGCGGCTGTGGAGGCGTGGGGCTCGGCACCGGGAAGTCCTCCGTGAAGTTTACGTTGCACATGTCGCTGCCGCAGCAGCAGAAGTGGTACGTTCCATTCTGGATCGGAGGCGGCAGGCTGGTCACCACACATCTGTCGTCATGGCAGCCATGGTTATCAGCAAGGTGACTCCAGCAACCTGAGACAAGAAAAATTGCGATCTTTGACCTTTTTTTTTTTAAAAAAAACAACAACAAAACTATCATTTGATGGGGACCAAACTAGAACACAATAAACAGCAGTAACACTTGATTGGACATTTAGGAAAATTAACCGATTCATTTTGTTTCTATAAAACCGTTTCATCTCTTCTCTTTCACACAGCCAATTCAAACCGTGACTTTAAATTAACTGAGGGAAATGACTGACCTTACAGTTCAGGGTTTTTCCATTAAGCTCGGACTTTCATTTGGTGATTTGAAACAGCCAAGTGAGACAAAAGAGCAGCAGAAGCAGAAAAAGAAGAAATGTGTAGGAGAAAACCTTGTTGTTACCTTGTTTGACCAGCTGTAATTCACCAGGCGGGGTTTTCTCCCACAGGCCAAAGCAGTGCTTTCCCTTGGCACATCGGATGGTGGTGTTCTCTGGGGAGACCCTGCCTTCGCCCTCCGCCACTCGCTTGACCTCCCACTGCGGCAGCTGGTCCGTGAAGGCACACTCCCTCTCCTCACCCTGCGCAGCTGACAACACACAAAAAAGGTATTTAAATACCATCTTTGTTCTGAGGTGTGCAACTGACAGGACCTTGGACTTAAAGTGGAGTCGAGAAGCTCTGATGAGACTTTTTCTTCCCCTATCACTGGTGCTCGACCAAATGAAGTTTGTTTAAGCTGCTTGATCCTTCCACCAGTCAATGATCTGACTTGGCAAGATAAGCTCAAGAGACACAAGGCGTGTTTTCATTACAAATGTGCACAAACTTTGTCGATATTCTGCTGTCGTCTTATTCCATTACATAAGAAACACAATTAAAATTACATGTGAATAGGTTTGTTCATACGACAAGTCTTTAAAAGAAAAAACAAAACATGCCATGCCCTCATCCTCCTTCCACTTCCTGTCATGTTGTTCATCGTTTCCGGCAGCAGTAAGATCTGGTTGTTGATCATGTCATGCGTGTGATGAGTGTTTCCTTTGTGGTTTTGCAAAAGACTCTGGTTTTGATACAATCGAAAAACCTATAGAGCCCAACTGACGACAAACGATGGCCACAACTTAACTTAAGGGAATGACTCATTTATTTAGTGGGAACAAATTGTTTAATTTGTGGGAACGGCTCATTTGTTTTATGGGAACAACTTTTAGATAACAAGTCTAACTCTTGGCCACGAATTAAGTTGTGGGCACCAGTTAGTAACACCTCATCCTAGTTCAAAAACCTTATCGAAAAACTAGAGTTTTTTTTTTTTTCAAATGGGCATGTTTCCATTAAGCAGTTTTTTTCCCCCGTAATTCCAATTTGTGAAATTTTATGGTCAGTGGAAACACAGTTACAAGTAATTCTAAATGTTTGCTTCATTCATGGATTTTGTTAGAATAGTAAAATCTTCCATGCCTTCCCAACGTCTGTGTTGTTTGGAAAGTCAAACAACTTCAATTTAATAGGTTGGCTTATACAGCTGTGGACTTTCTAGTTCATTTATAATTCATACCCATTAGTTGTTGTTTTTTTCATTACAAAATGAAATAAGCAAATTCAAGCAGCATTACGTCAATACCTGAACGTGGGATGTGGACATGGAGGGGATTTATTTAACTCAACTCAAAGAACGTAAACAGAATCACAATAATTCTCCAAGATGGATTCAAATACATCTCATTTGCTGAAGCAGCTGCACCGCCGCTCATCGATACAGGAAGAATTCACAGATGAAAACCAACTATGTGCCCATTAAAGCTGCTGCCTCTCACGAACCAGGAGATCAATAGGAAGCCCATTTAACTCCAGCCTGAAGGACATAACATTCACACAGACAGCAGGAGGAATGGCAAACACATACATAAAGTCACCACCTTAATGAATTTAACTGGTTTACAGCCTGACAAACACAATAAAAACAGTTCTATGCTGAAGTATCCATAGCCTTGGACCTTTTTACATTTTTTTCACATTGCAACGCCAAACATAAATAGACGTGATAGAACAGATCATATCTGGTCTATCTGTTGCACAGTTGTAAAGTGGAAGAAAAATGCTACGTGTTTTTCTTCCAAAAATGTTTTACAAGCAAAATCTCTCTTTGCTCATCCCAAAATATTTGGACCAGAACAAGAGTGTCCCAGTAATTATTGTGAAAAACAATAATATTGTTGTTTTGAGGCCATTTCCAAGTAATATAATGATAATGGCAGCATAATAATGCAAGCTTGCCCTCTCAAAGACGAATAAACATTAATTTTGCGAAGAACATTTAACACTAGAACTGGAAGATATTTTAAATATCCAAACAATAAATAAAACAGAAGTAAAAACCACTTACAACCGAAATCTCAAATAAAATGGATTATGAGGTTTCTGTACACAACATTTCCCTTTATAAAATATTAATGAGAATGGAAATTATCAAGCTCATTTTAATTTATCATGCTTCAACCTGAAGAGTCCTAATTGGTTAATGGAGTCCACCAAAAGTTAATGTCAGCACACATGTAGGTGTTCTGGAAAGTCTTGCTCTTTATTCGTGATGATTTGTGTAAACCATGAATTATTTTCAAAATTTTGAGCTGCACTGTGTCGGTCCCTCACCTCCAATCCCAATAAAATGTTAACGTTTATTTTTGTGACCCGACTACATATGGCAAAGTTCATAACTGCATGAATACTTTTGGAATCAAGTCTGCCTCTGAGTTTTGACTGAAAAGATGGAGCCAGTTGTGAAATCACACAAGCTTGCACACATCTGGGCGACTGAAGCGCCATGCCAGGAAGAACTCGTCTGAATTTCAGAGAGTGTGTATATGTACACAGCGTGTGTTGTGGGTAATTTCAGATGAGAGAAACATGATGTGCCAGTTTGCTTCCCTTACTCCCAACTCCTCCCTATCCTCCATCCGGGAGAGGCACTGAGAGCAGCGGGGGGAGGGTGCTGTTGGGGTTAGTTCCAAAGAGGGAGGAGGAACAAGGGTGGCTGTGCCCCGTCCAAGGTCAAGCTAGCCTGTGTGAGCAGGGGTCGAGGCAGTAGAGTGGTAGTTCGGCTGGGCACGGAGCCAGCTTTCCTCCTCTGTTCTCATGAGAAGATAAAGCTGTCAACCCCTGGCTACTGTAGGCCTCGGCCAGCAGCTGCCCTCAACCTGTAGGCCCCTTACTGCTCACTGTTCTGAGTACCTGACTCTGTCTGTAGGGGGGGCTGCTGAGCATACACCTCCACAGCCAATGATAGATTAGAAAAAAGATGGGCGGAATCGGCTCTTTTCAACTGAGTTGATTTCCTCACTAGATCAGGAGAAACATTTCTGATTTCAAAGTAGTGTTATTTTCACCTCAGTTAGCTCTGAATCTGAAGATGAAAGAGAATCAAATATTAGACAGTCTTCTAACTAAGCATATTGGTATGTGCATTATAGATGTTACAGCCAGAGTAAAGCTGAACTAAGCAGAATTTTAAGTCATACTCCAGTACAAATTCTATTGATGGTGTATAATTAGGGGTGGGCATTTATCATATTGTTTTTCATTATGATGAAAAAATTCTCAGGAGAATTTGGATTTATTCTGACAATAAAAAAAGATAAAAATCACAATGTTTGGAAATGCCAAAAACTGGCTGCAATGTTGGAGTTCTTTTTTTTTCTCTCCGCTGATTGTTCCATGAAAAATTAGCTATTGGAATTGCCTTGTTTCCATTAAGTGAAATTATTTCCTAAATATCAAATTGTGCAATAATGTGGACAATGAAAATGCAGCTAAAAAAGTTGTAATACATTTTAAGTAATCACCCAAATCTATAGCTGAGGGGAAAAGAAAAATTATGTTGTTTGGTTTACTCTACTACCCCTAAATAAAATCAAGTGCATCGAACCAATATTGAACATCATCTTGAATGCATCGTCGTTTCCACGGTGAAGCATTGCAGTGAGAGCATGAACATGGAGTTGACAGTTGATTGACAGATGGACAAAAGTTGATACAGGGAGGTGTGTTTGTCGCTTCCTACTGACAAACACTGAGATTTGTGATTGTAATGTGACAAAAACGAACAAACGTTCAAGCAGTACGAATATTTTTTAACTATATGCATCTTAAACATACGTCTGCAGACAAAGGAGCTCCAGCAGCGACAGATTTCCAGTGAAACGTGCCACTTGAAGAAACTATTAGAAATCTGCGGACAATAGCAGTGCAATCCTAGACCAAGGGCGTGTGGTTCCAGATTTTCCTTCCTCCAAGTAGCTCTGTGAACCAAACCCTCTTTTCCTCTCTCTCTCTCCATCGTCTTCACCCGAGTTACACTTTAAAGGCTGCATTCAAATTCTCCCCGAGCTTTCTTTAAAGCCCAAAAAGGAAGAAAGCATAGCTTTAAGGACACGGCTGCAATGGATTTTTAACATAAAAGCAATCAGTACTTACATTTCGCCCTAACTACCACAATAAAAAAGCTTTAATGAACCGCTACAAGTGATAAATGAACACAGTGGTAAAACTGCACCAACTGCCTTCACTTAACAACCTGACCTACTGTCTTCATTCATTCACAATGCATTCTCTGTTCATCTTTACTTAATTGGTGGATCTAAAAAGGGAATGTATAGTAACAGAATGAGACCGTTTGTGTTAAAATACCATGCAGCCTTTGTACTGCGCCGACGAGCATGTAGAAGTCTCCAACGCAGTTTTGATTGACAACTTAATAAATTAGCTGTCTTATAAGTCAGACTAACACCTGTGATGATGATTAAAAAAATACAAAATATTCTGAGGTTGTAGCCAAGGTGGGTAGTTCCTTATTTGGACCTGGTTCAAACAATAATTTTACCTGTCTGCACAGGCATAATTTGCAAAGTTTGTCCACCACTTACATCCTTTGCCAGTACACCCAATATACTTTATAGTTACATTTTTATATTCAGCTTCATTTCTTGAAATTCTAATTAAGTAAAGTGGTAAGCTTGAAGATTAAAGTATATTCTTTTAAATACACAACCATTACTCTGCTGAATTTAGTACTAAAGCTTGATGTGCCAAATTTAGTGCCTCTTCTGTTCTGCTCTGCTGAAGTGTCTCTAGGAGCAAAACATGCAGAGATTAGCTGTGTAATTAGCCACGTTATCAACCATGGTAGCCACTAGACCATGGCTGGCTGCTGATAAAAAGATATTAAAGTAATGTTTTGAAAAAAAGAATTTTCCCATCATTACAATAGTTTAAAATCCTTTTAATAAGCAGCTAGAATTTTACCTGGCAGAACAACACATTGCTGCTCAGGCAGCAATATATATTAGGTAATAATTCAAGTCAGACTAATTAACTAGCTAATATGACAATAAAGATTTATCTTATCTTAATATTCACTTGTTTTTTTTCACTGATACCCTGCAGGAAACAGAAAAAAGGTTTACTAAAAAGTGTATTAACGCAAGTAGCACATGAACACTATAACTAAATTCAGTCCATGTTTAATGTTTTTAATGCAGTCTATTAAGTAGTGTTTGGAGTAACAATTGCTTTTCTGTTTCAAATGAAATCAATTAGATCATATACATGTAATTTTTAGTGTAAAAGCTAAATATTTAGATATTTTCACTCAGGCTTATATTGTGAGAATCTCATACTGGTGTATGTCTATTCATGGCAAGGAGACATTAGTTGTGCTATAGCTTCTTATTTTTCGTTTTCCTTTGGCTGTTCCCTTTTCAGGGATCACCACAGCAGCCGGTCATGCTCCATCTACTTGTGATATATACAAAAAGTTGCTAATACCGTTGCTAAATCAATTGATCAGTTTATTTAGTCACTACAAACACATTCTTACAACACTTACTCTACTCTGAGAAGAACTTGTAGCTGTGTGAGCCATGTCCGCTGCTGTTGTTTGGGTGCATGAGTGAACTGTATTGAATGTTAAAAATATCTTACTCTTAAAGCTAATCTATTATTTTACACAAAGAACCTGATAACTGAGGATGCCCCTACCATTGTCTACTAGTTTAACTATAAACTGCATTTGTACTAAATAATGATGCTAATAAGCCAAAATCACTTTGATGAATGCTTTACTATACTTTAAGTACAGTAAGAGTGACCATTGTAGTGGTTGAGTGGTCAAACCCTACAATGTGATTTCTTTGTAAAAGGTTTTCTGGACGTATGGAAAGATCCCATCCATCACGGCTCAATTTATTTTCTCGATGCTGGTGAATGTGTGGACATGGGCTGTACAGGAGGAACTCCCATAGGAGAGAGGAGAAACAAAGGAATAATAGAAGCAGCACGACAGAAGGAAGTGCAGGGCCTGCGACAACACCCACAGACGGCAAGGCAAACACGGAGACGTCGCATGCAGGGCTGGAAAAACTGAACTCTTTTCAGCAGCGTCTGCTGACAATACCTTTTAACGCTTGGTGTTTGAGGCTGTGAAATGAATTCCATAGATGCCGCTCTGTCAGCGACGCCTCTGAGACAAACCACAACACACAGCAAAGAAGGAACTTTTGATAACCCCCCCCCACCCAAAAATGATCTAAAACTGGATTTTTAAGATTTCATTCACAGCCTTAAAATGTGATTTCCCTGCATCACTATTATACAAGACCTCCTTAGAAACAATACCAAATGAGCAGTAGGCATCAGATAACCAAACAATAACTTACATAAAGAGCTGTTTAACCTTTCATCCTGCAATAAAACACCCTCACTGTCCCCCTAACCCTTTAAACTCCCAGACTTCAAAGCCTGACCTTCTGTGAGATGGAAATAACATTATGACACACATCGACTGACATGCAGCACATTAAATAGTTTCATTGTGCCAACGTGCTTGCACATAAGTGCACACAAGACAAATGGAGAGCACCGTCTTACCACAAGGCAGGTTCATTGATTTCCGTTTCCTCTTTGTTCTTCGGGGCTGTTCAGACCTGGCACTAACATGATTCCTGAGTGTTTCGATCAGATGTGGAAAATTGAATTAGATTTTCGCTCTAAAGTCTTTAGACTTGACTTCGACTCACATTCTAAAAACTTGAGGCTCCACTTGGACTTGCATTGTAAAGGCTGGGCCTGACTGATTGGTGAGACTTAGACTTGTGCACTAAAGACGCAAGGCATCACTTAGACTTGTACAGTGAATATTGAAGACTTTAATTATGTTTAGTTCACACAGCAAGAATTTTATGCTGATTTTGTCCAAATTTCACCCTTCAGACAATCTCAATGACGCCCGGATTATCAGGGTGGCTCTTAAGATAATCTGAAGAGATATTCCTGCTGTGTGGTGTTAAGAGTGATCTTGACAGCTTGGAAGGATGTCAGGGCTGCTCCGATCTAAAATCGAAGATATTGAACATATTGAATTGGAACAATATGAGCACGTGTGTTGTTTACTCTGAACTTATGTTTGATCAAGAGGTTTTATGAGCTTTTCTGACATATGAGAGTTGGTGAGTTGCTCCTGCCGTGTGACTTGACATTCCAAAGACTCAAGCCAAAGACTCACGCTCCAAAGACGCAAGACTGGACTTGGACTAGTGCGCTAGACATTTAAGATCTGACCTTACTTCATACATTTGATTTCAGTAAGATTTGTCCTCTAAGGAGGACAAATTTAGATTCTTGCTCTAAATACTTGCAAGTTGTTTAGACTTGCACTCCAAAGGCTTGAGATTTAGCCCAGACTTTTAAGTTTGGGACCGGAGTCTTTTGAACAATCTCGCATAATAAGGGGAGAAAGCAAGCTTTTCCTTGTGACTGCACATTTGTGTCGACTTGCCTTTCCATCTTTTCCTACTTAATGTTCGATCTGGATAACAGGATGGACTGTTTACTCCTGACATACATGCTTGCAGCATCTGCATTTGTCTCACATACTCCTGCTCAATTATGTTTGTGTGACAGTGAAAAAAAATAAGTGGGAAGAAAACCTTTACGACAGCTTCCCATTCAGACTGCTAAAAAATGTGGATAGAGGTGTGATGAAATTGGATCCTGGCGCAGACTGGAGAATGTACACCTTAGGTTGAAGCAGATATTTACTGAGGAAGGAACTATAAAATTCCAACAGGAGACACGAGGGGAATTGAATAACAGCAGCGGGGCTAATAACAGGCGAGGCAACAGAAGAACTAGCAAACGGACGTGGTGGCAGGTACCAGAAGGATCAAGAAGAATACAAAATATCCAATTTCTTACTTACTATTTCTTACTACTAAAACCAGGTATGTCTAATCAAGAGCAGGCCGTGCAGATGGATCTACTCAATCTAAAGCTAAAGACACTAAGAATCAAAACCAATACACAAATAAAACACCGTAATGTAACGCTGCAAACCCCCCCCCCAAAAAAAACCAACAATCACAACAAAATCAAAACCAAAGTGATCATTTCAACATCAATGCATCATTACATTTAGGTGCTTGTCTCTAGAAGGACCGAGTCTAACTATTATTGCTGATGCATTTGATCTCAGATTATTGTAAGGAACTTTTCATGTTCTTCAGTTGCTCCTATTTAATCTGAGTTTAAATTATTAAACTCAGATTCTTCAACTCGAGCCCTCAGGTCTTTATACCAAAACCTTGTAGTAGTCGAGATATAAAACTAAAAGGGGATAGTCCTTCCCACATCGGGCAGCTCAACTGTGGATATTCTTTGGGTTTTATGTTGTTTTGATTCCAACATCAATGCATAGATCAGTAAGTAATAGATTACAATGAATGGGATGGTTAAAAGCATGAGTCCGTTTATTTTTTGGAAATATTGATTTGAATACATTAGCTTGTTTACAAAGATAACGTTCAAGAAAAAGGAGAATGAAGCTCAAACTAATGTAACCTGACCTTTTCTTATTTAGGATTCCGAAATATACTTTCTGGAATTTAAATATTCTAGGTGATTTCAGTTTCCGTTTCTGTATGGATGCCAATCTCTACGTTATTCAGCATGACAGGCCCTGTTTCGGGCACTGCTCTGTGGAGCTCGCTGTGTAATTTTGGCTGCCGCTGCAGCAATGGATTGTGGGTCAGAGTATGCAAGCAAGGCCAGTGGAGCGAGGTAGATGAGAGACAGACAGAGAGAGGGTAGTCATATCAAAAGACTACAGAGTAGTTTTCTGCTCCGAGGCTCTCCATTGGATGACGGCGGGCACTACTGAGTGTTTACCCATGGCCCAGTTATTTGCTAATCTCTCCCTCCTCCCCCCAACTGGCCTTCAGTGCACCCTCCCAGCTCCCCTCGCGCTATCCCTTCCCTCGGCTTTGCTGCTAAAAAACAACAGCGATCTAATCCCTCCCTCTCCTCCCCTCCCCGCTGCCAACGCAAACGCAACGCAAGACATGGCGGTCTGAAACTTGATTATAAGGCACGAGAATGTGTTGGCTGCTCTCTCTGCACACGTTTAAGCTCTCGTACGCGATTAAAGACAGTAACAGGAGAAGCGAAGTGGGAAAACAGCAGTCTTTCTTGGCTGAAAGCGGGGCTCATGCATCTGTGCATGCACAGTCATTGCCTCAAGCAGGCATGCAGGCTTTTCAAAGCCAAGCACTGACTCCCCATCAGAATGTATTGGTGCTTTTCAACGCCTTCGCCTCTCTCCAGGCAGAACTACCCCAGACTATCTTCTCCCAAATATACCGTGTTTTCATTAGCACAAAACGCTCAGGGTTAAGAAAATCTTCTGAGAAGCACTTGTACCTGTGTGAGCCATGTCCGCTGCTGTTGTTTGGGTGCACGGCTTGTTTGGTGAGGTAGGATGAATCGGATTGGCATTTGCTGACACCCCTGATTTTCTAAGTCCTCAGGTTAAGTTTAAAGATGGAGCAAGGGGGCTTTAATCTGTTCCATCTGGTGCTCTGCAATGACCCCCCCGATAACACCACCGCTCAGTCTGTGTCTGTCTGAGTCTGGTACAGTTATGCTAATCCTTGGTTTATACTCCCCTCAAAGCTGTGGTGGTCCATTATTGACCACCTCACAGTTACACCAAAACCCCCACCCACACTCCTCCTTCTATTATCCCTGTATACCTTAACTTTCCCAAATATGTCATGAAAACGGTCACAACAAGTGGTGTTTGCTCTCACTCCATGGGGGGGTGCATAATCTCAGATTATATAAGCAAGGAAGTCTGGTTTTAGGTTGTACCTCCATTTAGGCTGTGTTTATAACATCATTTCCTTGTTGAAGAAATGAGTTACAAGTATGGACTTGTCTGGCCATACACTAGCTTGATAGGCTTATTTTCACCACAAAACAATGTAAAACCAGTGAGGCCTGTGGCTGTCTGGTATGATGGGGGTTTCTCCCTTTCTGGGAGAGAGAGTATTATTTCCAATGAAACTCACAATGCTAAAAGAAGAGTGATGGATCAGAACCAAAAATCCCTTAAGAAAATTAGTGACAGAAATAAATATTTTGACTAATATATACATTGAAACTTTTAGTATGTCAGTGGCCATGTCAAGGAATGCCAAGCTTTAAACAGTTGCACATTCATAACCTCTAAAATATTCCGTCGTACCTTTAGTTTAAAGTCCTTAACTTGAGATGGCAGGGAAAATACCAAATTAACTGGCATTGTCTTTGATTGCGTCTCACGACGGCCCCTCCCCCACCTGCTGCTCCAAGCAGCATACTTTTCATCGTGAGGCTGACAACAAGCTTTTACACTCGTCTTTCAGTCTTAAGACAAAACTAACCCACCCCACATGTTGCTGTGCACTATTCATCAGCTGAGGGAAGGGTGTTTGATAGGGTTTCATAATAGACTGCAAAATTACCATTATCGCAATATCAATATAGCAAAAACCGTGATGACTGTTAAATATTATCAAATTAAATAATTGCTATCCCAGACATACATTTACTAATGCTTGTTCTTTTATTTTCGCAGCAAATTTTGAGATGTGTCGGCAAAGTCATTAAGAAACTACAATTAAGTTGTTTTATTGCCAAAACAAAAGATGTACATAAATGTAACTTTACCAATAAAACCACATTGTTGAATTGTAAAAATGTGCTTTTTTTTAGTAGCTGGATAGTCTGAGCTCCATATTTTCACAAACATAAACCAGAAAGACATGAAAAGTAGAGAGGCTTAGTTAAATATTTGTTCACTTACTGTGAGTCATATCATAGTCACTGTGACATAATTGCAGATCACGTCATTTTTTAATATAAAGTAGGCCTAGTGCAAATATCTCCTCTTACAAAAACTTAACCAGTTGTGGCTTTGATACAACAGAAACCCTGTTGTTCATAACTAGCTTCAAGAGTTAACATGCATCTAAAAAGACAATGCTACTTAGGAGGAAACCCTGACTAATTCCCAGCTAAACATGGGTTGATTACCGTTGTTAAAGTACACCAAAGTTAGAAAGTTTCAGATTCTAAATCACTATGAGTTATGGTTTAAGATCTGCCTCATGAGATTACTGAGTAAGCAACGGAGCAGCCTACGTTTCCAAAAAAATTAAATAAAATGTAAAAATGGAGTGTCAAAGTGTAAAATTAATAGAGCCACACCTTCTCACCCTTAAGGCTCTGAAACTACAGAAACATGTCTGGTAGGCAGCAACATCAAAATAATAATTACTACATTATTATAGGTGTAATGATCAATGTTATTTTAGCAGCTATACAAAAGGAATAATTGCTGTCTGTTTTAAAGAGACCGTATCATATATCATTTCTTGAGAATCTCATACAAGCCCATAATGAATCTCTATAATTCTTCAAGAGGTTTCTCAATATAATTTTTTATTGACAATGCAATATAATTTTTAGTACATTCCCACATTTTAGAGTAAATCTTTAACATTCTGGGAGTTACTGTTTTCTGGATGTCTTCTGTGAGAGCCTTTGCAAAGCTGAAGCACATAGCAACATCCACGGTTTGTGATGTAAAAGGATGGCAACAGAGAAGAGCAGCAATTACCGAGTTGGCAGACGTGATTTTTAAAAAGCCCAATATCGACTGAAATCCCTGCGGCTACCCTGCAAAGGTTCTGTCTGCAAAAATCCTCAACATTTTTTTTTTTTGTAGAACTCCAGACTCATTGTCTCTGCTGGTCAAGGAGAACACTCTGTGCTAATCATAGGCTGTCACTCTGAGTTACCATCTCAAGGCTGCACCTTTTGTTTTTCTGAAACATCCGCTTAATTTCTCCTTTTGGCCGTCGCAGAACGCTCACTGAACACTGTTCCATTGTATAAATCGCTGCGTTCGCCACAACTCACAACTCTAACTAAGGTGGGCTGCTGGAATAATCTCTGATTCCAGCAGCAACTGAGCCTACAAGCTGCAGCCACCCTGCTCTCCTCTTGAATGTCAATGTATAGTTTCAGATACTAACGGATCATAATCTCTCATGTTCTGTGTCCACATTGCTTTGCTTCGGATATTCAAATACCGGTTTGTAAGACTATACTGGCTGTATCGCTGTTTCTATGGGATAACTGCAGTTTGTGGCTAAAATCTGTCTTTTGTAGAGATGCACCGATCCAACATTAATATCTGCATCAACCCCGATATCGGAAAAAAATATATAAAATTGTAGAATTCTAGTTTAATTTTTTGCTTTGTCCTCTGAGCGACGTCAGGCTTTATCATTAATCTTACCTTATATATAAAATTTCTGATTGCACTTTTCTTAAAGGTTTGTTGAAGTTTTTTTTTTAACATGTTTGACCAAGGCAGTCAACCTATTGCTCTTGTCAGTTTCAGTTTATTTATTTTACATGGGCTGCTATACTCCTGACTGAACAAATTAAAATTCCGTTGACTTTACATGTTTGACCAAGCTTGTGAGGCTACTGGTGTATTTAAATGTGCTGTAATTGTGCAGAGTTATTAAATAAATTTGTAATCCAGTACATTTATGTCTGCGCTTTGAAAAACAGGAAACATTTTAAGTCGACTCGGCTGTTTTTCTGTTGCTGAATCGTATCGGCTGATGCAAAACCTCGGATATTTGTATCGGTATGGGAAGTGGTAAACGGGTTCAGTGCATCTCTAGTCTTTTGAAAGCCATTCATAACATGGTTTACTACTCTTTTGTTTACCTCTATGGAAGGCATTAAAGTCTCCTTCGTAGGACCAGCCATGCTCTCCTTTTTTTGCTGTTGACATCCCTGCTAAGGGTAAAAAAAGAACTAGATCGTTAAGGGAGAAAATAGGGATTTGTTCAGCTAACATAAAAGTCTGTATGGCCAATAATGCAGTCTTGTAGATAAAAATGTGCCTTTTTTTTTTTAATGTGCAGCATTTTGACTAGAATTATAACCACTAAACTTCCGTATCACTTGGAATAAGAGAAGTACTTCCATGTGAACTGTAGTAGGAATTTGCTACAAGTTGTTCTGAAAGTGAGAAGAATCTAAAAGTAGCGCCAGAAGGTTTGAGATTTGTTTGGAACCGCTTCCCAATTCGGGAACACCAACACACTAATTAGTCCCATAGGACATGAAGCATTAGCCCGACCAAACCAATGTCGGCTGCAAACAGGTTAAACGCAAGGCATATGGAAGGAAGGAAACAGATGTTTATGAAAGATTTCTGATAACTTTCTGCATTTTAACTATGGCTGGGATTAAATTTAATACCAGTTTAGCAAGGGAGTTATCAACACAATGGTGCTGCTAATTACATGTCCAATTTATAAGATGAGGCACTCCAAGCCGTTACTTGCGATCGGTTCAGAATCACTCCGAAGAGTTTTTGAACAAGATAAGAGCAAGAACTGCACCCAGCCTGTTCAGACCTTACGTTTTGAAGGTCTGAATATAAAACAACACTTTTTTTAATGCCCTTTGGCCAAACAACCACACATTGGATTCTGAGCATAACGAGCCTGAACACACAGAGGTTTGCAAACGTGCTTGCGGGGCTTCAAGTTTCCCACATTTTGTCACAGTACAGCTACAGGATTGAAGCTGTACTTCAATCCTGTAGAAGTACAGGAAGGAACTGTACTTCTGTTGGTCTATCTTTTATGTGATAGACCAACAGAAAGCGTCTCACATTTGTGAAGCAGGTAGAAATGTTACATTATTTTCCAACATATTTATTAATAAAAATATAAAAAGTGTGGTCTGCTTTCATATTCAACCTCCTATCACTATGATACATACTCTATGTTGGTGTATCAATTAAAATATTGAGAAAATACAATAAATTTTTGGTCGTGGGAAAATTTTGAAAACAATCTCAAAACACTAACAGCTTCAAATAATAAAAATAACAGATATAGTTTCTGATAACTCCTTCACTATGAATTGAGGGACGAAGCAACACATGCTCCAAAGAGATCTTTTTTGGCAGAGACTCCCGCCACCAGGGTGAACTTCTTTCACCTCAGCTACCCATCTTTTCTTCCCACACATTCTACTGTTCCGCTGTCTGCTACTATCTTATCGTGCTCAAGGTTTCACAGAAGCCTGGCTTCAACTCTGAGGTCTCAAACACATGGCATGAGTTGGCAGGCGGGGACTGCGCGTGCTTGGCTGCGTTTTCTTCCAGGCCTGTTGCACACAGAGAGACTGAAAAGGGTTATAAAAGTTTTTTTTTTAACGCAACTGCATAAAAAAACACATACAACAGAGGCAGTGTGTGTGAATTTAGGCAGGATGGTTAGAAAATTCTGTCAATGCACAGCTAGACTAAGGCATAAGCAAACTAAGCAGGTGCTTACAACCTCCTGGCCAGCAGGAGGCGACCATCAGTGCTCAAACAAATGCCACAGATGTAATTTTTCATGATGTCTGTCTGTTAAAACATGCTGCAACTTTACCTACAACAATGACTTGTTCAAGATAACAAAATTAACTCCTAGTTAACAGTCTAAATAAATGGGATATTTTAAAATTAGAATAGAGATGCACAAATCAGAGTTTTGCCAATAACTTCCAATTTCTTGTTTTTGTAAAGCTTTTGACCTTTTACAACAATTTGGGTAAGATAATTGCCAATGATTACATCCTTGGCATTTTAAACTCTTCTGCATTTTGAACAAAGCTGAAAGTTCAGAAAGGATTAAACTGAGCAATTTCACAGTATTTTGTTAAGTCAAATGAAATTCTGTCATAGCTTAAATCAGTGGTTCCCAAAGATTTTATGGATCCTATGGATTACAATAAAATCCCCCCCAAAAAAGAAAAAAAAAATCAACTGTGCACACACATCGTTCAACCAGACAGAAACCTATACACATTTTGTTTTCATGCTCTACTTAAGTTTATTTCACATTTCAGGTTGCAACTGATTAGACTTTTGAATGTCTCTGATAAAAGCCAAGGTTTTACAAATGGTCCCTATTTCAGTGTAAATGATCAAAAAATAATTCTTTGAACTAAACTGAGTTAGTTTTAGTGTCCCTAGTTAGCACACAACTTTGAACTCAGCCCCTTCCCTCCCTGAACAATGACAATTATAGTGAGCAAAGCTGGAATTGTAAAATTCTAGTAAAAAAAAAAAACGACACTCTTAGCAAGGCTTCTTTAAAATGGTTACTTGTGTATATGTGGAATTTATAACGATAGAGAATGCTCTTGTGTCTACAACAACAAATAAGTCAATATTATCTCCAATTTGTGACCTTAAGAGGGAAAATGACCAACTTTTACATTTTTAAGGACGGAGACTGAAGCTAACATAGGTAAAGTCAGGAACTACTCAAAAACCATGGCAACATACACTGCTGACTGTAGTTTATAACCTAATAAAATATGTAAAATCAGCAGAAACTGAACAGAAGTGCCGCTGAATACATTGGCATGGACCAGATCTTCATTTATTCTGCTACGTAACCTTCCAACTATTTGTTCAGCTAAATCTAAGACACACACATCCTTCAAGGATACCAACACCATAATCATGTTCTACTGTTTGTTATACAAACACCTAAGTTAATTTTGTGCATCAAAATGGCTGCTGGTTTGCCTCTTACTTAGTGGCTTTGCACTACTTCAGACAGTAAAATATTATTATAATGATACTGATTGTATTTTTCAGATCTTGATCAGAATTGTTTTTTTTCGAGGTATTAATATTGAGTTTAAAATTTCAGTATCACATCAACCATTGTCATTGAGCTGAGAGTAATCGAGAGTAACTGAGCTGATTCCGATGACAACTTTTCAGTGTTAAAAATTTATATATATATATATATATATATATATATATATATATATATATATATATATATATATATATATATATATGTGTGTGTGTGTGTGTTACCTTAAGACTACTTCTAAATTGTATATATTTGTGGAAATATAGGTGAAAGTTACACCATGGAGGATGAGTGATGATATCTCCAACTAGAAATGGACACCTATATTAAATACTGCTCAGGGCCCCAAAAATGTCTGGACCGCCCCTGACAAAATAATCACGCAAAAAGGATCAGACTCAGCCTAGTAAACAACACATGGATCATTTATAAGAAACGAAGACTTTGTGGGACAGACTATGGCTAAAAGAGAGCATAAAATTTTCACCATGAGAACATTTTTCATCAACAAAAATCAATTCACGCCACTCACCAGCCACAGAAGTCAGGAAGATTGCAAAGCAAAACGCAGATCTTGCCATAGATTTCATTGCGGCTCGGCTCACAGCGTACTTTGGTATCGTTACTTGGTCTCCTCCGAGGCGTGCTGTACTTCTTTTGGTCCTCTGCTACAACAGCTTCTACTCACTTTCTCCACGTATTTCCTCAAAAGTCAGCCCAATAACTTGAACTGATCTCCCAGACAGTACAGCACAACACATTGAGAAATAATGCAAAAAAAAAAAAAAAAAAAGGAAAAAAAAGATTTGCTGTTGTTATTCTTGTTGCTGGTGTCCGTGGACTAACAATGATAACCAAAAGGAAATGAAGTAGTCCCGCTTTGGAGCCCGTTGCGAAGCGGACAGATAAGCCGAGCAGCTATCTTGTACGGTGGATCTTCCATCTGTGAGTGTCCGGAAAACGGCGTCTGTGTCCAGCAGCTAACATGCTAGCTGCCCAAGGCGACAGTCTGGCTGGTGCTACAAAACTTAAGCAAAGCTGCTAAATATGGCGAAAATAACCAACACGGTGAAATACATATTCTAATCAAAAGCAGTTTTAAAATATATCCAAATTCTCTTCTCGAAAGTCAGTAAAATTACAAAAAGCCCCTACATTTAATTCGAGTACGTTTAAAGCTGATTGCTATTAAGCTAACTGATGCTAGCTACAGAGCTAGCCAGTTAGTTCTGTGCGTCCAGTGTCGTTTTCCAGTCTGGAAAACATGAAAACAACACACGAGTCACAGGCGCCTATGGTGAGCGGCGGACGGATTGTTGTCCCCGGCGCAGAGAGATGGCGGACGGAGGCGATGGATATCTCTCGGTCTGACCAGGGTGGCTGGGAACGCCTCGTTTGCGGACTCGTCTGGACCACTCGTCTCCTGGTTTTAAGTTACTGCCGCGGACGGTCCCACACAGCCAGCCAGGAGAGAGAGGGTGGTGCAGCGCCGCTCTGCCGTAGACAGTGGATACGACACCGGGGACAAATGTACTGCATCCGTGCTCTTTGTGTCATTCTCTGCCGCGATGTGTTGACTTTTTTAACCGCGTTTTAGTTACTTAACTATAAAATCAGAATGGGACAATGATGCTCTGTGATGTATTCATGTCTTTTTAACTTTTTGACGTGTTGTAACGTTACAATAATAATTTAAAATGCGATTTACTAGGATTACATCTGACATAAAGCAACATAAAGGGGTGCATAATTTAGAAATTGAAAGCAGGTCATAGATGGTTTTAGTTTGTTTTGCAAAGCTGACCCTGACGGACAAAAGCAGACCCACAGCATAATTCTGGCACCACCCTGCCTCATCTTGATGTTGCGTTCAGGTTTATGCGCCATGTTGGTTTCTCTTCAGAAATGTTATTTTTAATGGGCCATAAACATCAATTCAGAAGGAGAAGCTTTAGTAAATTGTGAACTTGTTAGTTGTAATGCAGATTAAAAATACAAGTTAAACTAATATTTCGTGACTATAGAGCATTTCTTATGCTTAAACAAATCTTATAAGTTAGTGTTAAATAGCTCAAGAAAAAGACAAATTAATAATAAATGGCCAACCACAAAGACGGAGCGGAAAACCAACGTTAATCATTGAAATGTAAAAGAAGGGAGCGCTTTGAAGAAAGTCTGGCTTTTTTGATATATACCATAAAGAAATGAGGGGGTGGCTGAAAACTGCTGCACATAAATAATGCATCATGACAGTGAAGGCACCAAACAAATGTTAAAATAGTGATACTTTACTGCCACTTTGTGGTTAAACCACATACTGTTCAAAAGTGAGCAAAGGGTGTTTTTCATCGATAACTTATGATTAACAGCAAGGAGCTTAATAAAAACAAAACATTAGTTACATAATTAATTTTATACTATTTTTCTCTACAAACATGAGAACGTCAACAAAATGTCTAGAGACAACAGCGGTGGATGTACCTTAAATCATTGACTTTGTGTCTGTGTAATAACACCATCGTCACTTTGTATACATTGTAATGAAATTGCTGCTATTGTAAGAAAATTTGTAATTCATCAATTTTTCCTTTGACCTAGCAATATTTATTGATAATAAATTCCAAAAAAGCTGGAATTATCATTAAAATGATCATTATTATTACTACAAAAGTAATAATAATAATAGTTAACAACTGAAATACCCGACTGAGTTCTTTTCTTTTACACATTTTATTTTAACAAAACAAATTGCTTTAGTACGTAGAGTTCAGTGATGACTGTAACTATCATCAAATATAGAGCTTTGCTGTATTTTATTAGGAATATGAGACAAGCTTAAGTCCATTATATGCACATTGTGTTTCATATAGTTTTTATTTAATTTTCTCGTTTATATTTTAATTGATCTGTTTTCTCAAAAATACTGATATTGGTTTCCACTCAGAACATGACGGACGTATATGTCGCAACATTTCTACCCCTCTATATGTATGGTAGTAACATTCATGTTCCAGCAGGTGGCGATATCGGACTGCGGTATCTTGAGATCAACGCGTAACTGAGCGCATCTCAATGTTTTGCACTCATGAAGCTCATTGTGTCGCATCAGAAATTCAGACATAAAGCAACTAAAACGCAAATTAAAGCGGGATGTTAAGGAAGCTGAATAAAAACTCCGAAAATAAATCATAGGATGTGCGCTGGAGACATGATGGGTGCCTTGGTTTTCGGTGCTGTCCAATTGGATACCAATACTCAGAGAAATGGGCGTGACACTTAGAGGAGTTGTCCCCGGGGCTCGTGAGCCGCGGCGTTCGCGATGAGCGACGAGACTTTGAAGTTTCCCTCAGTTACAATGGCTTTATAAAGCAGTATTACTATAACATAGGCGTTCCCACTGACACCTCGGTATTACTCTGCTCCTCTCAGCACCTGGCTGCCCGATGAAAGGTGGACTGCGCGATGGCTACTGGTCCACCTGAGCCGAGGAAGTTTACCAGGGGGCTCAATAAGCCTGGGACGGCGGCGGAGCTCAGGCAGAGCGTCTCTGAGGCTGTTAGAACTTCAGTGTTGATGGTAAGAAGAAAACAACTCTCTCTGTCTCTACTGCCATACAAGACAACTATATAAAAAAAGAAGAGATACTACATGGCGAAATCAAACCATCATTTCAGGGACATTTGAATATGATGAGAAACTGCTGCCCACTGAACCAGTGATGACGTTTCATATCACCGGAATGTGTAGTTATTTTGCCAGCTGCTACTGTATGTTTCCCATGCCTGACTCTAGTTACAACTTTCTTAAAGAGGTTGCCAGGTAACTGAAATGCACACTGGCTGCTTTAACTGGATGCATGCACACCAATTGGTGCAATCTGTCACCTGATCCTTGCAGATGCACCTTGTAACGTGATGCGTTTGTCAGAAACGGTCAGCAAGGAATAAAAATTAGAATAGACAAACTTTAGTTGTTTTCAGGAGACATGGGTGCAGAATCCCTGAGTGAACTTAATGCAGACAGTAATTTATAGGTGGTGATACTGTTGTGCTCACTTCTTCTGCGATTGTGTCTTGTTGCATAACAGTGATCAATATGTGCTTACTTTTTTCTGTCAGTTGCTGTTCATCAGAATCAGCTTTATTGGTCAAGGTTGTTCACACAAAAATGAACTGCACTTGGTTTTCCACTCTGCAGATATTTATACTATACTAATATACTATATATATACATTACAGACCAAAAGTTTGGACAGAAAGGTGTGTCCAAACTTTTGGTCTGTACTGTATATATACACTGCTCAAAAAAATAAAGGGAACACTCAAATAACACATCCTAGATCTGAATGAAAGAAATATTCTCATTGAATACTTTGTTCTGTACAAAGTTGAATGTGCTGACAACAAAATCACACAAAAATCATCAATGGAAATCAAATTTATTAACCAATGGAGGCCTGGATTTGGAGCCACACACAAAATTAAAGTGAAATAACACTACACGCTGATCCAACTTTAATGTAATGTCCTTAAAACAAGTCGAAATGAGGCTCAGTATTGTGTGTGGCCTCCACGTGCCTGTATGACCTCCCTACAACGCCTGGGCATGCTCCTGATGAGGTGGCGGATGGTCTCCTGAGGGATCTCCTCCCAGACCTGGACTAAAGCATCCGCCAACTCCTGGACAGTCTGGTGCAACGTGACGTTGGTGGATGGAGCGAGACATGATGTCCCAGATGTGCTCAATCGGATTCAGGTCTGGGGAACGGGCTGGCCAGTCCATAGCTTCAATGCCTTCATCTTGCAGGAACTGCTGACACACTCCAGCCACATGAGGTCTAGCATTGTCCTGCATTAGGAGGAACCCAGGGCCAACCGCACCAGCATATGGTCTCACAAGGGGTCTGAGGATCTCATCTCGGTACCTAATGGCAGTCAGGCTACCTCTGGTGAGCACATGGAGGGCTGTGCGGCCCTCCAAAGAAATGCCACCCGACACCATTACTGACCCACTGCCAAACCGGTCATGCTGAAGGATGTTGCAGGCAGCAGACCGCTCTCCACGGCGTCTCCAGACTCTGTCACATCTGTCACATGTGCTCAGTGTGAACCTGCTTTCATCTGTGAAGAGCACAAGGTGCCAGTGGCGAATTTGCCAATACTGGTGTTCTCCGGCAAATGCCAAGCGTCCTGCACGGTGTTGGGCTGTGAGCACAACCCCCATCTGTGGATGTCGGGCCCTCATACCATCCTCATGGAGTCGGTTTCTAACCGTATGTGCAGACACATGCACATTTGTGGCCTGCTGGAGGTCATTTTGCAGGGCTCTGGCAGTGCTCCTCCTGTTCCTTCTTGCACAAAGGCGGAGGTAGCAGTCCTGCTGCTGGGTTGTTGCCCTCCTACGGCCTCCTCCACGTCTCCTGGTGTACTGGTCTATCTCCTGGTGTACTGGCCTATCTCCTGGTAGCGCCTCCAGCCTCTGGACACTACGCTGACAGACACAGCAAACCTTCTTGCCACAGCTCGCATTAATGTGCCATCCTGGATGAGCTGCACTACCTGAGCCACTTGTGTGGGTTGTGGAGTCCGTCTCATGTTACCACGAGTGTGAAAGCACCACCAACATTCAAAACTGACCAAAACATCAGCCAGACAGCATAGGTACTGAGAAGTGGTCTGTGGTCCCAACTGCAGAACCACTCCTTTATTGAGTGTGTCTTGCTAATTGCCAATAATTTCCACCTGTTGTCTATTCCATTTGCACAACAGCAGGTGAAATTGATTGTCAATCAGTGTTGCTTCCTAAGTGGACAGTTTGATTTCACAGAAGTTTGATTTACTTGGAGTTATATTGTGTTGTTTAAGTGTTCCCTTTATTTTTTGAGCAGTATATATATATATATATATATATATATATATATATATATATATATATATATATATATATATATATATATATATATATATATATATATATATATATATATATATATACAGTATATACAGTACAGACCAAAAGTTTGGACACACCTTTCTAATTCAATGGGTTTTCTTTATTTTCATGACTATTTATAAGGCAAGAAATCCCCCTTATTAACCTGACAGGGCAGGTTGACCTATGAAGTGAAAACCATTTCAGGTGACGACCTCTTGAAGCTCATCAAGAAAATGCAGAGTGTGTGCAAAGCAGTAATCACAGCAAAAGGTTGCTACTTTGAAGAAACTAGAATATAAGGGCTATTTTCAGTTGTTTTACACTTTTTTGTTTAGTGCATATTTCCACATGTGTTATTCATAGTTTTGATGCCTTCAGTGTGAATCTACAATGTCAATAGTCATGAAAATAAAGGAAACTCATTGAATTAAAAGGTGTGTCCAAACTTTTGGTGTGTACTGTATATATACAGTATATACAGTATATATATATATATATATATATATATATATATATATATATATATATATATATATATGTGTCTTAATGGAGTATGCCCAATTGTGATGTATTACAAACATATTTGTAGCCTGAACATTTTCTAATTTTATTATGCTATAACCTCTTTTCTGGATTTCACGGACATGTTCTGTGATAAAATTGCGATAAAAGGTGGATAATGAAGCAAAATTTGGAGAACGTTTTTGCCAATACACATCTGAAAACTGTAGTGTACTTGTGTAGAAGCAACTTTCACTGCAATTGTACCTGCATGCCTTTTTGGCGTATCACTCCAACTGCTTTGCACATCTAGAGTCTGGAATTTCTTGCTCCTTCTTCTTTCCAAAATAACTTAAGGTCTTTCTGACTGCATAGCATTTGCCTCCGAGTTACAACATTGACATCTTTTTTCTTGGAATCAGGTCTGGACTGGGATTTATCTCATGTAAATGCCTTTATCTAAACCATTTTGTTGTTGCACTGGCTGTATGTTTATTTCAAATCTAAGCATCATGACTTTTTTATGCCCTATCACAATTAATGAGTGCTAATGAGCTGGACTCTATTCACTTTACTCTTGTACCGTTGGACTTTAAAAGTTTCCAATATGTGTAAGACTAAGTCCTATTATGTACTTGTCGTGGTTAAGTTGGGATAGCTATTCCTTGTTCTATTTTGGATGGATCCTAATGGTGCAGCTGTCTCTTTCGTGTTAAACATATATGCTGGTCTGGTAAATGAAAATATATATATAGCACACTGACCATGAGAACTTACTTAGCACCTTTAATTGTCCTGACAAAGATGGACTATATTGTATACAAAAGTTGTTCAGTGGTAGAACTGCACAGGTGGTGTAAATCATCCCTTTTCTTGGTAAATATGTGTTTTTTATATTAGTCTTTATCTTGTCTGCTTGGCAATTATGTCCCAGAGGCTCCTTAATTGTGCCCTTGCCCACTGTGTGTTTAGTATCATAAAGGATACAGTCCAGAACTGTGGGTTGCATTTAATAATGCATGAGATGATGTTGGGTGTCCGTGCTATTTTTACACCTGCCCCTTTCTCCTCAGCAACTTGGTGTCACACAGAGCACTCTGGGGAGCATTAATTATGAATACCTGTGCATGCAATAAATCATCTAGACCTCAGAGTGAGTTCACTTGCAAATATACAGTATCATAAAAACAAATCCACACCCATAAAGATTTTGTCGGTTTTAGCTTCTTTTTTTTTGTCACATTTGTTTATTTCAGGGCATCAAGTACATTTTAATTCCAGACGAAGATAACTCAAACAGAATTCTGTTTTCAAATAATTATTTCATATTTTATGGGGAAAACTATGCAGAACAGCCTGACTCTGTTCACTTTACTCTTGTGCCGTTGGACTTAAAAAGTTTCCAGTTTGGAACAGTGGGTTAGCATCATTAGCTGAGCTCCTTATTGATTTAGGTTATACCTCTTGGACAGAATCTTGTGTAATATTAATACTACTTCCACCACCCCTGCTGCTCTGTCTGTTGGGGGTACCCCAAGGTTCCATTCTTGGACCTACAGTGCATTTTCTCTCTACCTACTTCCACTAGCTTCAAACCTTTGCAAACACAAAAGTCCTTTTCATCTCTATGCAGACGACTATCAAGTTTATCGTCCAGTAAAACGCACGAGCTTGTGCTGCCTTCAGCATCACCTTAATTGCCTTACTGATGTCCAAAGTTGGATGGCAGTAAGTTTCTTGCACTTTAATGAGAGTCAGATCAAACAACACTTGTAGGAGGAAATTGGCAAATACCAAACCAAAATTATCTAGAAACAAAAACAGAAACAGTGATTCAAGTGCTTATGACTTCCATATTTGATTCTCCTGTTCACTTGACTTCAGCAGGTAAAATACGTTGCAGCTTGATTTTTAAAAAAAAAATCACTCTGTGTGTGACTTTTGTTGCTGTTTTGTGGGCTCTAGTGTCCCCTATATGAAAGTAGGCTGACAGGAAAGGGGGAAAGACATGCGGCAAATATTGTCAGGTCCAGGAGTCGAACCCGCGACGGCCGTGTCGAGGACTCAAGGCCTCCAAACATGGGTTACGCTTATCCCCTACACCACCACGGCACGCCCAAGGAATGAGCTTTTAGCCATGCCTCACTGGCCTCCAGTTAAATTTAAAAATGTTTTCAAAATCCTTTAATTTTAACATGCTTTAACTGTGTTCCCTGTTTTTCTTTGTCATGCGTTTAGTCATTCCAAAGACTCGATTAAAATTCACAAACTGAACCAGATTGTTAATTGCTGCTGAGACTTTACAGTACACATCAGCCAGGCTTTGTTTTAAAATCTAACTTCAAAACACATTTACAGATTAAAACTTTGGCTATAGTTTTTTTTTTGTTTAAATTTTTTAATTGCCTTTTTTCTTATGGCTATTTTAATACCACACCTTTGCTATTTCCTACCCTGACTCTGTCTTCTGGTGAATTTAAGTTTTTCTGGATACAGATGAAACCATAGATTCACATCAGCAGATTCACATCTCAAAGGCTCAAAAAGAGAAAAATTGGGATTTTTCAAATGGTCTAGTCGAAGTACAAAACACAAATACAATTGAAGTAATTCATTCCCTGTGGATGAATTGGCTTGGAGAACAATCGCATAGAACCAGATTGGTTAATTTGCTCTGGTTATCTTTGATACTAAAATGTGTTTTATCTGAACTTGAAGTTTGAAAAAAGAACCAAATAACAAATAAAACTGTAATGCAGTAAATACTTTTTTGAACCTGCGTAGATAACACTAAATAGGTGGGGCTGCTTGGTAAACGCAGCAGAGGCCAAGCCATAAAAGCGGCCCCTGCAGGTTTAAAAATGACTTCCAAATGTGAGAAATGTTGGCAGCGAAGTCTCTGTTGGCTTCATTCCTCTCTCTGTTCTTTTAAATAAGCTCTGTTGGCAATGCAACAGAGCTTCCGAATGTTTCTTTTTTAATACCTCAAGTTAATTTCTTGCTCCTGTCCTGAACCTCCTGAGACCTTCCTGCCATCTCCAGTTTTTAGGTACAGTAGCTAAATCGGTGAACTAAGAGTCAACTCTACTCCAGAGGATTTGGTCTGATTAGAGTGTTAAAAACCCGCTACTAGATAATCTGTAGATTTCCAGATGCTTTAGCGCTGCTGACCTATATCTGTGCCACGATGCAGAAGTTGATATGGAATGTGGTTCTCTGCTGAGCTCTGTTGTTCTGAGAAGCCAAAGCTACTGATTTTCTGGTCATGTGGTTTCTTTTCCTTGTCATTTTGACCTGCTCATGTTTTGCGACGCTCTCATCCGTGACATAAATATATTTAGGATGAAAGCTTGCAAAGGCATCCATATTGCTTGTTTATTTCATTTTTTTCCCTTTAAAATCTGTTACAACAATCAACTTTTGAGCTATTTAGACTATCTAAACTGTGTCCCTGCACACAGAGGGTGTGATGGTTTACATCACACCCTCTGTGTGTGACTTTTGTTACTGTTTGGGAGAAATTTTTATTTTTTTCTTTCTCTTACAGCTGAATGACTTTAATATAGTCGCAACTAAAAGCAGCCAGTTTTGTATGAGGGGTTGGGGGGTGGAATGGGTAGCGACCTTAAAAATGTGCTTCAAGCCAGCTGACATCGTTTCAATCCAAGCTCTGTCTAGCATAAAAATAGCCATTTAATATGAAAACGTTCCCCTCAGGTGGCCAACTTATGTGGTAATGGGTAAAACTGGAGCACCTCAACTGAGAGACCCACTTAGAAAAATGTCCAGACAAATAAGCAGGAATATGACTCCTTATACTGGTTGGTAAATTCTGCCAAAGGCTAGTCTGGATAAAGTCTTTCTGCACACAGATGATGTTCCAGTCCATGACAATACCTGCAGGCCTTTCATGAGACTCTCAATATCTAAATCACATGTGTGCGACCCAGATTCGGCTCTAACAGTCATGATCATTAACCCAATTTTCTTTTTCCCTTACAAACTACTGCAAAATTGGAGAAGAAATGAGGACAAAGACAGTGGAAGAACAGGGTCTCTGGTTTGCGAAAATACAAAAGCGCAGTTTTCAAACAATGGTTTCATTTACTAAAGAAAAGGCCATCCAAAGCCAACCTAAACCTGCGTAAAAATTAATTGCCCACTATGCCTCGTAGCTGTTTGTTTTGTTGTTGTTTTTGTCTGATGTGAGATGTTTTGTTCTTTTTGGTTAGCGGTGGTTTTGACTTTTAATTTTAAATTGTGAAGCAGAAAAATATGCGAATATTTATCTAAACATTTCCCTGGCACTCTATGTTTTTTTTTTTTTTTTTTAATAACTATCAGATGTGGGCACTTGGGGATTAGTTATTTTTTCATGGTGGAATAATTCTGGAATAAACAGCATCATTGTGTTTTAAAAAAACAAAAAACAAGTTGAATCCACAAGTTTATAATTCTTGTGGTTTTTCTCTGATCCTTTTGGATCAAAAGTTACATATTGGCAGAAATATGAACACATAAATTCACTTTAATCATTTAATAAAATGTACCAAAGGCATTGGAACGCCCACTAACTGAATTATGATTATGATTTTGTTAATTTAACCAAATATGTATTGTATGTACGTATATATTTGTGCATTTGCAGATTTAATGGAGAATGAATTAAACATAACTCACTATAAATTTAGATTTGTGAGCCCAAAGCAAGGTTTTAGAAACTAAAGCAGTATAATCATTTCACCCAGAGTAAAAGCCCTGAAAAAAGAAGGTTTACATTTAATAATGTCAAAAAGTAAATAAGTTATTGAAAGCTTTATGGTGGTCAGCCTATTGTAGTGAAAGTTGCCTGCTGTGGTTGATTTTTCCTTTTATTCCTCTCAATGCTTTCATAAGTAGGGCCTGCCAGTGAATTTTGCTCAGACTTGCAGTCGGCCTGGCAGAATTTGTGCATGCTGTAGTTCTTGTGGCCGTGGAGGAATTTTCTCCCTGGATCTGTTTTGACAAATGAGGTAAGGGCCGGGGTTTTTTTTTTTCCAGTGAGTCATCAGATTTCAGTGCAGTTGCAGAGTTTTTAACAGACTGTTGGAGGCAGCAGTGATGCACGTCATCTGCCTTAGAGGCTCTTATTGCACTGTGGAGAAGCAATCATGCTGCAGGAATTCCAACATGTAAAGACAAAGAGTTATGCCTCCTCAGAGCAAAATGGAAAAAATATTAATGTACTATTCTTCTCACAGCAGGAGTCTTTTTGTTCATTTTAATTTACCACTTCTTCATAATCAATGGTCTCTCTCAACAAAGAATGTCTTTCTCTAAGCTTATAAAACCCAAAAACATTTTAAATTTAAATCCTAAATTTGTATTTATTCTAATTGGATTTTAGAACAATGTGGTGCATATTTGTGAAGTGGAAGGAAAATGAAGCATGATATTTGTTTACAGTCCCCTTAACTCTGACAGCTCTAAATAACAGTGCAGTGAATCCTGTGAAGGCGTCCAAAAAATTAATAAAAGTACACCAAAGATGAAATGAAATCTGATGTTATCAGTGGTATTGTTGAAAGACTATATTTGAAAGACTAAATGCATGCCCATCCTGATGGAGACACATGGTGGTGGCAGCATCATACCGTGGAGATGATTTTTCTTCAACAGGGATAAAAAAAGCTGGTTGAAGTTGATGGTAATCTGAACTAAGCCGACCACAGCAATGTAAATGCTCACTAAACTTTTTACATTGCACTTTGTAAAAAATGTCTCATTTTACGTCTGCTTCATAATTGCGTGCTATTTTGTGTTGGAAATAACAACAATGCGTCGGTTAATTTTTAGTGTTAACATCAGCACAGACAAAAGAACTGTAATTATTCCTTGTAATGCCCTTGAGAATATTCGAATGACATCAGAAGGATGACTACAACACTTGTAATACCACTGTCAGTGGGAGAAAGAGGAAGGAGGGAAAGACGCAGGGAGAAAGAGTAAAACATTGTCTACGCCAGCTGATTTATGTGGGGGTAGTTTGTGTGTGTGCGTCTTTGTTTGTAACAGTCTGCTTATGCTGTGTGGAAAGCTCTGCAGAGTCAGAGAAGTGACTAGGCTTTTTCGACTGAGAGGAGGAGAGAGACGGAGGAGTTAACAAATGAAAGCGGCTGGCTTGAGTGATTGATGACAAGGGTAAGGAAAAGGAGGAGAGAAGGCAAACTGGAGAGAGAGCAAGTGCCTCGACGTTCGTATCAGCCCCCCAGCAGGAGTGAGGAAGGAAGAAGAATCAAACAAGCTGACGCCCTGCTTCGAATGAATGGACTGAATGAACACACACCTTCCTTCATCCCTCATTCGTCCCTGCTGAGCATCACACAGGAGGATACAACTCGCCGACCCGTCTCCCAAGATTCTCTGCTTTCCGATATACAGAGTCTTGGATAATAACAACAGCGGATAATTCTGAGTCTCCTCAACCGTGGACGTCAACCCTTTCAGTCCACCTGTAAGAAGGCTTTGCCTCGATTTAAGACAAAGCTAAAGTTCGGAAGATATGCTTCGGGCTTCTGATCCTACTGCCACCTGCAGTGGAGGCTCTTGATCACTGTGGAAGCGAGTGTCCGTTTTCATCATGGGGTGCACAACCAGTGTGGTTCTGTTGGAGGGGTTGCGTTCCATCCTCGAGAGGAACTGTACTTATGTCAAAGGTTCTGTGGAGCTGGGGGCTCTGGAGGAGGAAGAGGAAGCGCAGAGTCTTTGGGGATCTCAACAATGGATACCCACCACTGCTCTGGTAAACAATTGCTCTACTTTAACCTCAAAGTTGTTGTGTTTTAACCAGTTCTGGAACAGTTAGCCACACTGAAATGTCCATTGAGCATCTGCTTTGTGAATGAAAATTCTTTGCTAATATAAGAGGAAAATGGGCCGACTATCTTGAGATGATAATATGTTATCAGTAGCTCAAATGAACACTTACTACAACCAAAGTTGATGGAAAACCACTTCTGAATTCACAATATAGAGAGAAACTAAGGCTACACTTCACACATTCTCACATTAAGCATTGAAAAATAACAGTTTATAAATATATTCCTAGTCTGCTGAGTCTTAATTTCTGTTATACAATTCAGATGATTGGTTAGAATTTGTTCCACAAAACATGAAGGCATTATTCTATCTTGCTGGTTGATGGTGCTGATGTATTGATATATTTGCCACCAAGTGAGCACTTTTCAATCCATTCCTAAATGGGATCTACGATAACTGTCCATGGTGATAACAGCTGGTTGAGTCATTCAGTCTTTAATTTTGTTCTTCTGCTTTATTTAAATATGAGCGTAGATCCTAAATCCAACATTTGCCCGACTGTTTTACACCAGGTAATGCTGTTAGCATCTCCTTCTGGTACTTCGTTGCGTAGGAACTGACATTTCCTGGAAGCTGAAATGAAACAGGACCAGTGCCAAGACTGAACATCATACCCACGGGAGACAATGAGGACCTTACATTGGTAACAATGTGAGCTCTCCTTTTATAAGATGGGTGTGATGGTGGAGCACTGAATGGACGACCAGAAATGAATCCTGTTGTAACCAGCTACTCTAACCTGGACACAGTAACTTGAATTAAGAGATGAAGAAATCATATTTTCATATAAGGCTTGATAATATATCTTTTTCATAACATAAAAACTTTTTTGTTTTTACTCAGGTTATTTCTGCCTGATATTAAAACTGTTTAATTATCTGAAACATTTAATTGTGACATCACTGTAACTTTGGCATAGCCTACTGCTAGGCTTTTTATATGTTGGTTTATGTTAAATTAAGAAATTAGCAAATGTATTGTCATTATAATGGGACATAGACACGGATGTGTCTGTATGTGACATCGTCTTGAAAGGCAAGCCTATTTAGGGACTTTCTGCACTTCAGGAGATGTGAGTACCTATAAGAAGTCTGATGTCATTAGCACTAAGGAAACTCCCATCTCTCATATTAAGTTGCGGCAGATGTGTTTTCTTGCACTACCTATTGGCTCTTATTATGTTTTAATGCTTTGTTGCTCTCCCTTTAATGGAAAGTGTTTACCTTCTTACTTTCATTAGCTTTGCGACAGATCAATGGATTTAAGGTATATTGTTATTATTATAAGGTGTACAACAGGTTGGATCTTCGCTGCTTTATAAGCAGCATTCTGACACTTCGTCTCTTCAGGGAGCCTGTAGTAACGGTTGACTCCCAAACATGACGTCAAGCCCGGCCTTATGCAATTCTCTCTAGACTTTTAGAGCTTCATCTCTTCTTACGTGCGCAAGCGTTGGGGCTTTGGGCGCACCTCTTGGGAAGGGTGTAGGGGGCTCACGTGTTCTAATTGGTTCAAGCTGAGTAAAAATAAATGGACGTCATCCCTCTCCAACCCCTTCCCCCCTTTCTTCCCTCTGTGAGAGCTTCATCTTTTTCTTTTAAGCTCTCCCACAGATGGCCCTGTGAATTGGTTTGTTCTCACTCCATGTATGATCACTTTCTTAGACACAATAACACTTGTGGTATCACTAACATGGTACCAGTGGGTAGCTCTGGGAAGTTTGATGGTGTGAGAGTGCCGATAATGAGGGAGGATGACCTCAGTGCGGACGGCGTCTTGACAACGGGCTGATTATCATGCAGGGCTGGTGACACTGTCACCATATGACGTTTGGCTCTATAGGGGCAGAATGATGCAATATATTATAGCCATAATGGAGGATAGTAAAGCCTCAATATGGGCTATTTTAAATAAAGCAGTAATTTTTTTCTCTAATTTCCAGCAGTGAATAAAGCTTTTCCAGGTGGAAAAAACCCTGAATCTGTATTACATTTTCAAACACAAACCTTTAAAAAGTTACCTGCTAAATAGGACTAACATAACTTGACGAGTTTAAACAGTTTTAGGGTTTCTAAGCTTTGAAGCTTTGATGAATCTTTTAAAGGGGTAGCAACAGGAAACACCAGCTTAAGGGGATTCCTCCACATGTTTTTTTATTTTTTATTTTAAATGAGCAACTGTGGCTTCATTTGTGTCCTTCCTATGCACCAAAGTCACAAGAGCTTTATCAAAACCAATTTTAACTGTGGGAAATATATCTGCTGTTATGATGATTTTATTTGTAACATATACATTAGCCAAGACTTTCTTCCGTTTCATGGATTCTAGGATTTTGACCAGAGAAGAATGATTAGGTATTGGGGCGAAATTTAGTTTGTATGGAGCCTCAGCTTTTAATTAGGGAAGAATGGTAATTAGCTGCCGTGACCAAACTAAGAGTACATCAATCACCACAACTATTAGTAGATCTGATAAATATCTGTGTGTCTTTTGAGGGATTTTCCATGACACCTCAGCCGATTGCACTGCTACACAGGGTGGTTATGCTTCAGAGCTTCCAGCCCCGTTCCAGTGTTTTTCTAAGATGTGGTCTCTCTGAGAGGTGCATTTCAGCCTGTCCCTTTGAAGCTGGCACTGTTGAAACAACTTATGCAAATGATCTGAGAACCCTGCAGTGCAGAAAGTAAAGCTCGCGCTCAAGCACATGCTCGCCTACTTTTGTGCTAAACTTTCTTAGCGGCGATGGTGCTGAAACTGCAGCGGAGGAACGACAGCCTTTGAAGTCATCCTGACCCCTTTGCTTGTCATCCTACCTCCCCTCTTCCTCAGTTTGTGCACTCAGATGCTCTTCTAACTCCTCTGCCAATGGAGACAGTTGGATATTAATCATTCTCTTTGAGCCAGAAAGATTCAAAACATCACTGATATGTGGGCGCTGTGCACAACACAGCATGTTTTTTTTTTGTCTGAACGCTATCAGTGTCATGGTTTTAAAACACACAGTGTGAGAGGAACAGCTGAACCGAGGCCTCTTTTCTGCTAGAAGATGAAAAGACAGCAACTGTCCACAGAGAGAGCTGAGTGTTACAAGAAACCCGGGGAAGCTCTTCCCGAGTCCTTAAACTTTAACAAGAGATTGTGTGTTGCACCTTAGAGCCGGAGAAGGAGGAAGTGACCCTGCTGTGGGAGTCTGATGTTGTAGAAATACCAGAGAAGCAGTTCAAAGCGGAGGAAAAGTAGCAGTGCCAGTGTTGACTCTAGAAATATTGTTACTGTTACTGCTCAGTTATTTTGAGGCTTTTGTAGAGTCTGTCTTACAGGACAACTGATCATTCAGAGTAATCAGCATGAGAAGCACTTCAAAGGCAAAACAAAGGGATTTTCTTCAACTTGACAAGTAGTTTTGAAAATGCAGGTATTTGATATTTGCATAGATTTGCACAGATTATTGACATAGTGACATACTTTTGTAAACGTTATGTACTGCAACTTTAATTTGATATATCAGCTCTGGTGATAATGCTAATTAGAGGACATACATTAACTTGCCATGTCCCTATGTTCGAATTGTTTTACATTTTTTTAACAGTACCATCATTTTTATCCAGATCTTTTTCTTTAGTTTCTTTTTAAAAATTGATCCACATTCTTAAAAGCAATGTCTGGTTTTCATTGGTTAACTGTCAGTAAATTGCTATTTATCACTGCTTTTATCAGTTATTTTAGTGACCTTGTGGGTTTTCCAGTCATTAACAGAGGAGTACCAACAACTTTGTCCTCGTGTTTTTTGGCCCAACCTTCAAGAGTCGCACAAATACGATCACATTTTGGCTTTTATTTTTGACTCAGCGCCTACAAAAATAGACCAAATTGTCAGTGCTCCACCCCCTTGCTGGACAGCTGGAAGGTGTTTGTACTGATATGCTGTATGTAGTTATCTCTAAAAGGCATTGTGTTTATTATGGTAGATTGTCTCATTTCCCTTCATCCGTCCCAGTGTTCAAGAAATCTCATGGTTTGTGCTGAAGTGTTTTTATTGATATACTGTTCTGATGAACAATATGTTTTCACAACGGACATGTCTTGAGTATTAACATGTGAGTCTTTTGTCATTTTTGCTTATTTGTCTCACAAAATTTCTTACAATTTAGCTAATGTTTTTCTAAATTCATCCTCCTTGTGCGTTCGTCTTGTACAGTTGAGGTTGACTGTTATGTCCAGAGAGGATGTCCTTCTTTTTTATCAAGACTGTAGATAAATAGGCAGGTGGGGCTGGAACATGATGACATGATCCATGGGTCTTTTCCAAGTTTTTAATGAGGGAGGGGTTGTTGTACGTCCTCCTGCTGCGCACATTCTTACATCTGTACAGCTGTGAGGGTGGGAGGAGTCATGTGTTTCTGATGAGAGACAGAGCAGGGGAGAGAAAGGGAAAGGGAGGCCGGGCCCATGGTTGAGTAAAAAGAGGGAAACTCGCTGGACGTCATCAAAGCTCTTGAAACTTTTGGAGACAGAAGACAGCTTTCTGAAATGCCATCTTCCGCCTGGCCATAAGGTGTGCACCGGCAGGACTTGACTACCATGCAGTGTCGAACAGCAAAAGCCCCTAAAAGGGAGATGGTGATAGAGAGTCCACAGCAGTACAAAAGTTTGGCTGAGATTGAGGCAGAAGTTGAAGGAGTGCCACAGGTGCCAGCGGTGAGTATGTTCCTATTCCGCTTTGTGTTGAATCCTTCAGAAGCTGCTTTAAATATATTTCAAAGGGCCCGACTTGATGATGGGAAGTAGCAGCTTGACTCTATGCGTCTCAAGGGAGCGGATCTTTTTTTGGAAGTGGAGCACTTGTTGCTTCTTTTGTTCATTAACCCTTCCTGTGCACCAGAGTCCAAGATTTTGGCCAGTCTGATTAAATTTTTGTGTTAAAATAATTACAATTTTTTTAACAAAACAAAATTTTATTTTTAATTTCAAATGGATGTTTTTCTTTAATCAACGATGTCGTCACAATAAACCTCAGACGCACATATGAAATGCATTAATGCTAGTTAATTACTGGAAAGTTACCCTGGAAAGCCACTGAGTTCACAGCTGCTTGTCTGCCTGGCCAGAATCCCATGATAAACTGGGGCTTATAACTTTATGCTTATCAGACCATCTTTAACATCCACAGGGCTGAGAATTTGGAGGGGGTCATTGCATTGCATCACTGGGAAAATCGCTTAAATAAATCAAAACTTACCGTAAATCTACAGCCAGACATGTGTTTAATTGGCCTCATGTGTTTGTTGAATCAAGTCCAAGAGGCTAATCCAAATAATATAAATCAATTCCGTGTCTACCAACTAAAAGCTTAGTATTATGTGATTGTGGTCATTGGTTTGATTGAGATTTTGCCCCAATGCATGTATAATTCTCCTTGGCCAAGACAATAGACCTCAGACAATAGACTGATCTTTATATTGGTGAGGGTTTGAGCAAGTGTCACTCAACTGGTCAGTATGACTAAAATGCACTATAAAGTTTAAGTCCACTTACAATTTTTTCATAATCCGTCATTCTGTATTGTTGTAGGCATAATGAACATGGCTCAGACTAACAGCCTCAGTAAGCAGAGTGTCTGATCTAACAACACATTTGCTGCCTACTAGTACCTTTCTTACCTGGGCTACAAGTCTTATATAAACTAATATATTTTACTGAAGATGCTATGCCAAAAGTGATCCCGTAATTGCGACTATGCTTAGCTGTTTACTTGTCTATGGCTTATAAAATTCATTCTTCAACTTTTGATGAAGTTTGAAATACTATTGCATATTTGCCTTATGTTTCAGTGCTTCATTAGGTGAATTCCCAATCTGATGCACTGATCTCCAGCTAAGCTAGGATGCTTTTTTTTTTCATATGTCAAAATATTCCTTGGCAGGTGTGTTGCATCTCAATTCTGAGACATCTGAGAATCGCAACTTTCAAATGTTGAAGCATTTAACATCATGTTGTATTTAAATTATATCTTTTAAAGTTTGAAAGTTAGCGACTACGAGGTCAAGTTGCTTTCAGATGGATCTCATAAGCTTCAATATCAATAGTAAGCAACCAACCCTAATTTTGTGAACTAAACTTTGATACCCAAGTGTTTTAAAATGAATACCAAAGCTGTAAATTATATAATAGATTTCCAGGCAGTAATGCTGTGAAACCTGTTTTCCTACCAGACATGCAATACCTTTTCAGTGCACAACTTAGGCATGACTTTTTTTTTACTTAATTTGTCCCCTGGTGCCATATTGTGCTTCCCCCCAATGTCATGATGCCCTGAATGGTGAGCCATATTGCCAGTATACAAACCCCTAACTTATCATAATTATACCAGACTCGCGTAATAGTGCATTTTGGTGTGAAGAGACAAGAATTTTAATTGCGTATCACTCTCCTCTCTGTACAAATCATAAATTTTTAGCAACATAACATTACACCTTTATCTAACTTCAGAGAGAACTGTGCATCTGCTGCTTATTGTATTGTTAATTATCGGTGTATTTTTGTTCTCAAACTTTACTAAGAAAACACATCCACATTTTTAGAGGTTTGGATACCTAAATCCCAGTTGATAAGGTTATTTTTAAGGGAGACCAAACTCAGGGGTTTTCCTGTGGAATGCAACAGCTGAGATCTGCAGTGTCAAGGGAGTATAACATCGGGAACAGAGCTCTGCTATCTTATTTACTGTCAAACATCAATGCCTAGGCAGTTCTTTTTGCTTCAATGATATCATCTAGAATGAAGACTCTTATTTAGGGAGTACACAGTTCCACCACAGCTTCGAGATGTGATGGATGGATGTGCTATGGACAAATTCTCTGTAACTGCGTAATACTGTGTGGGGCCAAAATCTCAGAGGAATGTTACTGAATAAAAGCATAAAAGCAGTTCTGAAGATGAGTACTAACAAGGTGCATTCAATAAAGTGGCCAGTTGGTGTAGATCTGTCTCTGTTGCACACTGGTATAAAGAAGTAATGTGTACGTCTGAGAAAAAAATGATTCCATGAGCTGCAGTGGCCACTTCTTTAGATACTGAACGTGAGCCTGTGACACTGCGACTGGTACAAATACTCACACAATCTCTTGCTCGCTCCCCTACCCCTTCCGTCATCCAACATCTCCTCCTCTTGTTGCCCATATTCATTGTGCCAGTTCCTGTATCTAGAGCTGCCAGCGAAAGGACAATAGCAACTTGTTGAATGCTACAAATTTACCATTGTGAATGCGTCCAGAACATATGAAATGGTCCTGTTGTTGTTGTTGTTGAACAGGCACAGTTCCTTTATGATAAATCAAACGAAAGTTGAAAAGGCTAGCCTAATGTTGTGTTTTGTTCCTGCAGGTAAAACCAAAAATCATAGAGCCTCTGGACTATGAGAATGTTCTCCTCCAGAGGAAGACCCAGATCATAAGCGATGTTCTGCGTGATATGCTGCAGTTTCCTACGGAGGACTTCCAGGTGAGCAAGAGCAACTCTGAGCATGTTGATGGATTTATTACTTTTGCTTCCTTTTCCAAAAATAAAATGCATTTTTACAACATTCACAATGTTATTAAGCAATAAGATGCATAGGGAAATATCTTTTACATTCAAACTGATGTTGCTTGCGTAGAAATGTGAAGTACTTCTACTTAAAACTGTGTCTATGCTCAGACTTTTAGCTGTTTATAAAAGTGTCTGCCTCTCCAATATGAACTATTTCTCCATCTTTGGTATCTTTAGTGCTCCCTTTTGAATTCTGCTTTTGCATTTTCACTTCGAATTCTTGAATTCTCAGATTCTCAAAAGCTAGTTCTAAAGTTAGTTCTCTCAGGTTTTCACCTTTATCTGCTTCTTAGTTTTTACTGCAGTTATCACTTGCAGTAAAAATAATGAAACTAGATGAGGTTACCTTTAAATAAAATACACTCATTGTTGTATATGAACTAAAATATATTGAATCCAAGACTGAATGTTTATAAAGGAACGTCCAGCCTACTCCTAGATTATTGTGCAATCGGTCGATGATTGGTGGTTTTCATTATAAGGCTGTCTCTGTTAGTAACTATCCACAACCAGTGTGTGTTCCTGTGTGTGTGCAAGTGTCTGTGTGGTTTGACCCAGTCTGTCCATCTGTCCAACCCACCACATGTTTCACATCACTGGGCTGAGAGACGCAAAGCATTTAAACAGCCAGACACATGGGTGTGGCAAGAACAAGTACTGCACTCCAACGCTGATAAACATTGATTTAAAGAGTAGGGGTTCATAGTTTGGTATGTTTTTAGGAGGATAAAAAACCCTATATTTTTTCCTTTCAGTCAACACTGAAATAGTATGGAATTGTATACATTGTTTACTAAGTAAAACTTAGGGTATAGGCATCTGGGTTTGAGCGTTACTCTGTGCTAGTGATGTTTGCATTCAGATGATCCTGACACAACTGAATAATTAAGTTGGAGGTAGAGCTAGCTCAATATCTTACTGTTGTTGAAATAATGATTAGATCAAGATTTCGATTGATCCACCTTTCTGCTGCTTATCAATAGGGGAATCTTTAAAGCAACAATATTATGTTAAATCAACTTTCTATTGCTTTACATAATGTTGTAATGTTATTCCCTCATCAAAAACACACCTGAGTGTTGCCTTGATTCTTTCATGCATGTATGAGAAATCCTTTACTCTCAACCATTCAGCTGTGTAAACTATAAGAACTGATTGTGCTATAAAATGATACTGTGTGTTTGGAAAACACATAATAATGCTCCTTTAAGCAGAGTTTAATAATGGCCGGAGTCGTAAAGCTCTGACTCATCAGTCCTCTCCCCGCTGTTTTGAATTTACAAGGATTTTAAAGTTCCACACAACAATGTCCTGCATTTGTGGGGGACATGCTGAACTGACAAATCCCTAATTTCTCTGTAAACACACATCCTCACAAACCTATCAAAGACGAAAGAGATTTAATGAGAGAAAAGAGATTAAATGTGTGGTTATAGATTAACCACACATTAGCCACACAACAAAGGTCACTACTCTTTGTTTATGTAGTGCTCTGCAAAATCATTCATGCTTCCTATACCACTTTCATCACATTCCAACCACAAACCTCACTCTATTTTATTATTAGGCTCATATGTGATATACCGACACAGAGTAGTGCATAATTGAGAAGAGGAAGGAAGATGTTACATGCTTTACAAATCATATAAAAGTAAAAGTCTTTGTTGTATTCAATCCTATTTACTCTGAGATTAAAATAAAATCCAGTGTTACCAATTACCTTCACAAAGCACTTGATTTGCAAATAGTGTCCACCTGTGTGTAGTTCTAGAATGTAATAGTTGATATTAATTTGGTGGAATGGCATTTAAAAATTCACAGATCCCTATTGGGAAAGTATACTGTATGTAAATAAATGCAATTAACAAAAAATATATACAATTAATGAGTATTGGAAAATAGATTCCAGGTATCACCAGCTGTGTATTTAGGGTTTTTACCCTGCTAAAAGGTGAACCTCTATACTGTTTACCTTTGCAAAAAAATGTACCTTTTTTATTTAAGAACTTTATCTCATTTACATGCATCCATTTATTATTATACTATTTGATGAATTCAGATGTGACAAAGATGCATGTGAGGATGGTGCAAGACATTGACCCAGTAGTGAGGATGAATTCATGGTAATCAGTTTTGAGCTCCTTGTTCACACTGTGTATGGACATACTAACAGAAATGTGGCAAGAATTTCCAATTTGGATGTTTGCAGATGACTTTGTGATCTATAGTGAGTGAAAAGAGAAGGTGGACAAAAGCTGAGATGGTGATTTGGACAAAGGGGGAATTAATGTCACTTGAAGAAAGTCAGAATACACACAGGTGATTCTGCATGTAGTAGAGTTTCTAATTATGGACAAGAAATGATTTGCTGTGGTGCTTCCTAAAGGGAGCAGCCAACGTAAGACAATTTAGACGCATTTAAAGTCGAAGAAGAAGAAAAGGAAATCAAAGAACGCTATGTAAATTTTCCAGATTGAGCCAAATATGATTTTGTTAGCCAAAAAACCTGTGTACACACCCAAATATGGCAGAACGTTTAAAACCTTGCAAGCTCAAGAGTGTATGAACAAGCGACTTGTGACAAACGAGGGCATTGTGTCACTGCGTCCAACTCGTTTTTGTGAGCTGAGTTGAAAACCAGAGCACTCTTCTTAAGCAAAGGAAGTGGCAGCCTCTAGTTATTTTGCAGACCCTCCGACTCAATAGCCTTCACAGCCTGAGGCACATTTTCTATGGACCCATACTCTACTCTGTCTGACATTATAAGGCTAGGAGGGGAAATAATTGGGTCTGGAGTTTGACTGGATTGACTCAGATCCTACAACAGTCATTCCTTACTCTTTCAGCCCATCTCATCTTGTCCTATTGGCAGTGTGTTTAGCATATAAAACACACAAACACACTAGAAGGGATTTTTATAAGACTATATAATTTAAGAATGTATACAATTAAATTAATGAAATGAAAAGCTACATATGAAATAGTGACTTGGTGTTTTACATAAAGATTAGAAATTTTCACTTGCCGTTGTTGTAAGGTGGATCCATTCTAAGCAATCAGCATGCCGAGGTGACTGAATCGTTTTTATTACAGAGAGTGCATCTGCATAGATGAAGCAATGTTGTTATTTTGTTTTTCGTGCAAGATTTGAATGGAATTTACATAAATTCCGTACCAGTGGAGCATATTTGAAATATATATGTATCTTGATGTTCAAAATGGCAACAACAACAACAAAAAAATCTATTGATCGTTGTTTTGCTACTGATCAAATGGCATACTCTCAAGTATACCTACAGTACAGTAATACAATGGTGTGTTATTTATTTATAGCGGTGTATCTTCAGAGGTCATTGAACTAAAAAGCAGACACACAATACCTCGATGGTTGAGAGGCAACCAGTGTTGTCGATTTCAGTTAGTATAGCTGTAGATGTTAGCATGGGAAGTGCTAAAGTGAGGCCTTCGGTCTTGGTTGTCTCTGGAGACTTCTTAAAAAGCAAATAAGTATCCAGGAGCCAGAAGGACTCCTGCTTCTGTGGTTCCACAGATCCTAGAGGATTTCTTCAGCTAAACCAGCTGTGACGGTTCAGGCATCTAATGAGGATGCCTCCTGGCCTCCTCCCTTTGAAGGTTTTCAGGATGACTCTGGGGCAGATGTAGAACTCGCTGGAGGGTTTTTATAAATATCCCTTCTGGCCTCAAAATACCTTTGGAAGCCCAAAGACAGACAAAGTAGTTTAGTTAATTAATTAAAGGGGATCAGTACATTTTGTAATCTTGAGGTCTTGTAAAATGAAATTTGCCCTCCTGCCTGACAGAATGGATGCGTTGTGTGATGTGTTTTTCATGCCTCTCCCTTCAGATCTCCACCCTGCGGCGCCAGGGACGGACTCTGCTCTCCACTGTGCCAGAGACTGCTGAGAAAGAAGCTTCCTCTCTGTTTGTCCAAGAGGTAAAACCAATACATCCATGGATGCTAGCCTGCTTTGACCATTTTAAATCCCTCCACGGGTGCCAAAGGCTAGGCTTTGACTGAAGCCCTGCAATGTCCTTTTGATTGATGTGCTGCCAAGTTTGATCTACTTTTAGCCAAGCACAATTTGCTTTGTTTCTGCCGTAGTTAGAGCACCTGGAATTCATACCCTTCACACCAGATGGATGCTGGTACCTTTCATTGAACATTAAGCCAATCACAGCTTTGATTTTCTTGTGCAGGTAAAGCTGGTTTTATTTCAGAGAGGGTTGTTGAGAATAACAATGCCAAACGAATGCCGATCATTCGTTTGGCTTTGGGAGGAGAGAAAACTCATCTGCTGCACATTTGGAATGTCACTATTGGCCTTCGTGTGAACTTTTATTTGCGTTCTCCACCCTCTGATTTCCTGACGGTACGTGTGCTGTTTATTGTCCAGAGATGGAGGCCATACTTTATTGGCACTTGACCCCATGTTGTGTCAGAGAATCTGCTCTGGATTTTTAGGATGGGACTCAATATAGAGCACAGTACATGATAGTCCCCCGCTGCTGTAGCAAGGCATTACATCATAACTCCATCTGGAACAGCTGGGGTTACTTATACAGTTGTATGTTTTCTTTTTTTCTTACCCTGAATTTATTTTTCCATTTTTACTGACCTTTTGTCTTGGACATTGTGGGTTCTATTGTTTTTTTTTATTGAGGAATTCAGAGAGCTGAAGAACACATATTGAGATAAGAAATACTCGCTGTATTTTGTACGCTTTTGCTATTTGCCATTGTCTGATTTTTCAATTTCGATGTTTCTCCTTACAGAGTTCTGAGCATGAGCAGTCCATTTAAGCTCATGCCGGAACTTTAACTAGGTCGCTTGAAAATTAAGATGTTTTTTTTTTCTTGCTAAACGTAATTAACAGTTTTGTTTCAGATACAAAAGCAGAACATTGAACATCTTAACTTTTATTATATTTGTCTGGAAATATTTGAAAGTCCATGACTTCCCTGATGTTTTTGAGCAAAGTAGCAGCTCCTCTTCAACATTTTAATAAAAATGTGTTTTATTCATTTAGCCATAACTAAACCCACTTCAGTTCAACTTCATTTCCTCTCATCTTATAACCTCTAACCCTTTTTTTTGTTCCTTTCTCTCTGCAGTGCATTAAAACATATAAGTCTGACTGGCATGTGGTCAACTACAAGTATGAGGAGTATTCTGGAGACTTTCGCCAGCTTCCACAGTGAGTGTGTGTATTTCAGATGTGCTTATTCTTTGACCAAAAATGCCCTAAGCTAAAGTGCACTAAAGCTTTTGAAGCTTTAAATATACAGACAGAAATGAGGAAACAGGAAGTCTTTGCAGCAGACTGGTCATTATGGAAGGTCAGATTAGAGATACAGTTTAGTTGCACTTTGTAAACTGCATTAGACTTTGTCGTTTTTATCTCTAAACTTGAAATGTTAGTATGTCTTGGCAACTTGTAGTTCTATTTTAAACATGTTTCTTCATCTTGTAATCGTCACTAATTTAAATGTTATTCATGAGACTGTTGGATCTATAAATACATGTTCTCTTTAGCTAATGTTCCCTTTAAGGCATTTAGTAAATCTTATTGTGCTCAGCGACTCTGCCCTTTGTTTACTGCCCGGTAGCTGATGTAGCCAGAGCTCTAGAAGCAAGGATACCTGCCATGGAGGTACTACAACAACAATAGAGGACTTCCTTTGTTTTTCATACCCCGATACAGACAGCTATTTTAGGAGCAATGTTGACTAATACCATTAAAACAAAAGGAAAATTCCAACAATGCGTTGGGCGTCCTTGGCCAAGCCGCTTTCCTTGAGTGCAGGAATTAACTCCACAGATGTCGTGTGATGTTTAAGTCATGGAAGGGCAGACGCTAGATAAATCCTGGCCTTGGTTTGGACTGCTTATAGAAGTAGTTCCTCAGAGAAAGTTGGGTGGTGTAAAGGTCAAAGGGCAAACGGTGTGTTGTTTGAGTTGTACTTTCATAAAGGGTTGCAGTTTTCAACCTAAAAGGTAGAAAATGAATTTATATTATTAGTACTGTTTGTGTGCTTTTGGGGTTGCAAAATGCACTTTCTGAAAAGTATTTACACCCTTTGAATGTTTCCATATTTTGTCATGTAAACACAAATCCAGTGTATCTTATATTATGAAGTAAACAATCACAAAGCAGGGCATAGTTGTGAAGTGGAAGGGAAATACTTTATTGTGTACTTTTTCTTTTTTCTTTTCCAAATAAGCATTTGATAACTGTGATGCACATTTGTATTCCACCCCCTTTAATTGGCACCTTAAAGTTTTTATAGGTATGTTCCTACTAGGTTTGCACATATTGCACACAGAGAGGCCATGAACATCAATCCTATTGACATGATGCTGCCACAAAAATATCAGTTTTAGCCTTCTCTTCAATTTGGTCCTCCAATTTGTAATTTGAAGAATAAAAAGTCATTTTACCTTTCTTATGCACTACTTTGTGGGCCACCACATACAAATGCATAAAAGAACATTTTAAGATTCTAACATTATAAAATATGAATTCTGTGATTTTTTTTCTTATTTTTTGCCGCTGCATACTGCTCTGACTTCAGGAAGGAGTTCTTAGTTGCACTAACTAATTAGAAACCATGGGTATTCATTTGAAAAATGTATACCTTGAATTTCTTAGGCATGACTTGAAGTCACAATTGAAGGCAGTTGTAGCAGTGCTAATGAATAATGAAAAATGTAATGATTAAATAATGAAAAATGACTGTATGACAAGAGGAAGTTTAAACCGAACTAAGTGAAATGAATGTGACTTTTCTACTTCAGTAAGGTGTTGAGACCGGAGAAGCTTGCTGCCCACGTGTTTGAAGTAGACGAAGACGTGGAAAAAGATGAGGTAGAGTTTCCAAACATCTCTCTTCGCCCAGGAAGTCCTGTTGATCCTCTTCTCCTTTGGAGAGACACAAGTAGACAGCAGTATTATTTACTTTAATGAAACTTCTTTTTTTCCCCATCTCCTCCAGGATGCAGCCTCTCTTGGATCTCAAAAGGGAGGCGTGTCGAAGCATGGCTGGCTCTACAAAGGCAACATGAACAGTGCAATTAGTGTTACCATGAGGGTGAGCATTCTAGAGGAAATGTTACCCTTAAATAAAAATCTCTGTTCAACATCCATCCTCATTTGTCTCAGTTTTCAAAAACACAAAACCTTTGCTCTAGTTTATACTGCAAATATTGGTTCGCTTGAAATAAAGCAAAACTGACTTACAAGTAACTTTTCAGAAACATATAGCAGCTTGTTTTAAGTCAATAATCCTTCATTATTGATTAAAAAGTACTAGTTCCACTAGCAGATCATTTAATTATAACATGGGGAAAATGTCTTCTTAAAAATGTATGCCAGTGGAGCTAGTACTTTAAAAAAAAAAATCATTATCAATAAATTATTTACTTAAAACAAGCTCCTATATCTTGCTGAAAAAAGTTTGCAATTTTGCATTGTAGAGCTTTAGAACTATATAGAGGTGTTTATTTTTCATTCTACCCACGTCCAGATGAAAACGAACCTCAATAATCAATGCTTTTATGTTTTCAATGACTTTTAAGGCAAAATGTTTGCATTTTTTTTTTGCACATTTGGAAATCAGATTAGGCCTCGCTATAGATAGCCCTTGACGTTTTCAGTATACCCATGGAGCTTTCCCATGCCCCGCTCCCTCTTTATTTTTAGAATTATCCGATAAACAACATTGTGGTTTTCACAATCTCTATTTTAATCCTCCAGTCCTTCAAGAGGAGATACTTCCATCTGGCTCAGCTGGGTGACGGCTCCTACAACCTCAACTTCTACAAAGATGAAAACACCTCCAAGGAACCCAAAGGAACCATCTTCCTTGACTCGTGCATGGGGGTTGTTCAGGTAACGTTGCCTGTGCAAGGATTCTTTGAAACTTAAACTTGAGGATAAAGCTTGGGATTATGCGCGTTCTTTCAGAATAGCAAAGTGCGTCGGTTTGCGTTTGAGCTGAAGATGCAGGATAAGACCACGTTCCTGCTGGCTGCCGACAGCGAAGCAGAAATGGAGGAGTGGATCAGCATCCTGAACAAGATTCTTCACAGCAGCTTCGAACAGGCCATGCAGGAGAAAAGGAACGGCGATCTGAATGATGGTATTTTTTTCTGATCTCCTCAACAATTTTTGTTTTTTTTCCCCTGCCTATTTCACACTGTTTCTAGTGCATTTGTTCCAAATATCTTGTGGGATTTTAAAGCTTTTTACATGGTTTTATTTTTAAGTTTCCCCCTCAAGGAGTAATGTTAGACTTTGAAAATCATCCATAGCTTCCTAACCTAAATGTTTTTCTTTTGGTGTTTCCAGAAAGGCAAAAAAAAAGAAAAAAAGAAACAACACTTCATTCTGGTTCTGCTATAACATCTACAGCTAACAAAACTCATGCTGATCTCTCTAACAGATGAGGAGCATGGAAAAGCAGAGCTTTCCTCTGGAAACTTTCAAGACAACTTTCAGGTAACCTGTTTATCTATTTAAGCTACACCTTCATTCATGTCACCCAACAAATCAAATCTGTTACTGCTTGTGAGCCCCAGTAGGACTTGATGTGCAGAAAGTCTCCTGGTTATTTGTAATCGAAGCTTTGAGCTAATTAGTCAAATGTCTGTGTTTCCTGGAGCCACATTTTCCACTTGGTGGCCATTCTGCGCACATCTGGATAAATGTGTTTGCTTCTCCAAGTGGAATACTTCTCCTCTGAGGGAGTGGCATTCTAAAAACAATCACTTAGACCTACTATGGGATTTGTTTTCTTTAAAAATAAACAACATTGATGATCCCAAATAGATCTGTTATTCGCTGCTGTTACCTTTATACTTGCATTTCAGCATTTTGTTTTGGTTTCTTAATCAAAAGTATTCACACCTCTTGAACTTTGGCACAAGTTTTTAGGTCACAACAAGCAACAGTGGTGCATTTTGTTGGGATTTTATGTGTTAGACCAAGATAACATGGTGAAAAGGGGAGAGAAAAGGATACATCATTTTCAAAATTTTTGGGAAATAAAAACCCAATGACCTCCCAGAGGTCTGATTACAAATGTACACAAAGTTCACTGTATTTGTATCGCTTTACAGCTCTCACCAGATACCAGATTCAAGTGCTTTCCGACTTGTTCTATATCCTGCCCAGGTAACAGCCGTTTTTTAAAACATTTCATTTGATTTCTACCAGACTGCCAGAGATATTGAATCCAGAATGAGAAGTGAAGCTCGCCTAAAGCTGTTTATTCTGGATCCAGACACTCAGGTGAGGACGTTCTGGGTTATAAGTATTGTGACAAGATTGAAGCCTTCTAACAACAACTACGGTTTGTCACAGAAACTGGACTTTTCTGGCATCGAACCAGATGTGCGTCCGTTTGAAGAGAAGTTCGGGAAGAGAGTCCTGGTCAGCTGTCACAACCTGTCATTCAACCTGCAGGGCTGCGTCACAGAAAACGAAGAGGGGCCCACCACTAACGTATGCTTGAGAGCTTCGGATGCATTTGTTGTTGAGCAGAAAGTTCACTTGAGTCTGAAGTGCTCCCCGGCATTTACGCAAATGCCAGGGAGTTTTAAATTGTTCACATGGCCCATTTGGATGGTTGATTGTTAAAGCTCATATTGATGGGTTGGTATCCTGACTCCCAGCCAGGGCTTCACATGAAGCATTAGCACTAAATGTGGTTTCCTGACGTCACTTTTAGTGAAAGGAGAACTCTTCCTTACACAAGATGCTTAGCCGTGAAAGCTCTTAGCACAAGGCTGCACGAACCTCAGATAAAGAGCCTTGTGTAATGGGAACGATGGTGGAAAGCGTAAACAATAAGATCCATTTGGGCCGGACGAAAACTGTGAAGTACATTTGGGAGGAGAAACATCTGTTGTCTTCTTTGATATTTCACTCCGTCTCTTGGCCTTTACAAAACATTTCATCTCCTCTCCTTCCTGTGTTTCTTCTTTCTCCACAGGTTGAACCGTTCTACGTGGTCCTGTCCCTGTTCGATGTCCAGAACAGCAGGAAGATCTCCGCCGACTTCCACGTGGATCTCAACCACCCTTTGGTTCGCCAAATGACATGTGGTCAAGGCAACGGGTCCAATTCGGAAATCATCGGCGATGGTCCCCCAGAAGGCCTTGGCCTGGCTCCTCACTACCCCACACAGGGGGTCTTCTCTGTAACTTGCCCCCACCCAGAGATCTTCTTGGTTGCCAGAATTGAGAAGGTCCTCCAAGGGGGCATCACCCACTGCACCGAACCTTACATGAAGAGCTCAGACTCCACCAAAGTGAGTACACAAGCAGAGATATCCACCTTCTTGTATTAGTAGATAATCACATTAAATAAATACATTCTTGTTTAGGTGGCTCAAAAGGTGTTGAAGAACACCAAGACAGCCTGCAGCAGACTGGGACAGTACAGGATGCCGTTTGCCTGGGCTGCAAGGTGCGAAGTTGGCTTACGATAGACCCGATGTGGTGTAGATGGACAGGTTTTTGTGCACTGAGGGTACCGACATTAAAACTCCAGATATGTTCCACCTATTTCACATAGTAATAGAATAGTAATTCTGATGGAAAGGGTTAGTGAGAGGGAGAAACGATGGGAACTGGAAAAGTTCACAGACTTTCAGATAAAGTCAGTTCAGATTCTCCCAGAACAAAAGGGAAGAGTCCTGGTTGGGCCGACTTTCTCCGCCAGCTATATATAGAATAAATATAATATAATCTTAAAGGGATCTAAAATTCTGGTTTGAAATACAAACAATACAGACAGAAACTATAGTAAAGATCGATATTCTGAAAAAAATCATTCATATTGTGCATTTAAAAACACTATTTTTGCCAGACATCTACTTCATCACAAACATGGAGTAAATTGTTGGCAAGGTGCCAACTGAGTATTATTACAATAAAATATTTTTAAAAAGGCAAGAAAAAGGTAGATAAAACCCTTGACTTAAAAGTAAAAATAAAAAGCCTTTAAACACCAAGTCTATTTTCTGTTTGTGTTGTCTGTCATATTGGCATGCAATTCTAACATAAAGTTGTACAAATGTGTTACGCCTAGCTGTCCTATATATTCAGGTTCTTACGTTTTTTTCCTCTGCAGGCCGGTATTCAAGGATGCATCAGGAACTCTGGAGAAAAACGCTCGCTTCTCAGCTCTTTACAGACAGGACAGTAGCAAGCTGTCTGACGAGGACATGTTCAAGCTCCTCACTGACTTCAGAAAGTATGTTGTGTTCAGGGAGTTTTGTTGTTGCTGTTATTATTCTTTTTCCTGTCCTCCAAATGTGCTTTGGTATTTTTCTAATAAGTTCTTCTTCCTCTGTTTTCCCTGCAGACCAGAAAAAATGGCCAAATTCCCTGTGCTGTTGGGGAACTTAGATGTTACTATTGATAACGTCGCACCGGACGTACCCAGTAAACCTTTATTTATTTAATTTTCTCAGAACTTCTTCTAATCGTCTATTTAAATGACTAGAAGTTAATAAGTATCCCTCTAACCTTGCTGCTTGCAGACTGTGTCACTACCTCATACATCCCTGTAAGAAACTTTGAACAAAATGGTTCAGGCAGCGCTCTCCTGGAGGTGGAGGAGTTTGTGCCGTGTATTGCTAAGTGCGCCCAACCATTCACTATATATAAAAACCACCTGTATGTTTACCCAAAACACCTCAAGTATGACGGACAAAAATCGTTTGCAAAGGTACGTATAGAAAAGGTAGTGATGGCATGTAGTTACAGTGCATTACCATAACCAAAATAATGTTTTATTGTCTTTTCATTCACGTTTATCCCCAAGCTTGTGTTGTTGTTTTTTACATAACAAAAGAAAAAATGCATACATTCTTTTAATTTGTTGTTTTGAATAGCCAGAGCTTATCTGCAACATGAACTGTAGGTCCAAAGCATATAAGCTATCCTATTTGGAAAGCAATTCCTCTATTTGGCAGGCATTCTCTTATAATCATCACTTTGTGCTCCTGTTCAGCCCATGAGGCGACTGGCAACGGCCTCCAGCTCATTTAGGCCAGCTGCAGAGCCGGAGAGAATTATCTGCATGCCAAGCGTCAGCTTTTGATTAATACATTAAAACAGAGGAGTGGGTTTTTGAATGTTTTTTTTCCAAATAGGTCAGCTGGTTAGAGGAAGCCAAAGATATTTAATAAGGCAACTCTCGGAAATCTACTTGAAGTGTTTGTACACACACAAATTTACACTCTCCATATTTATCTCCTGATTTTAATTTGTATTTTTGTGTTTTTGTCACCCATTTACAGGCAAGGAACATTGCTGTATGTGTTGAATTTAAGGACTCTGATGACGACGAAGCCCAGCAACTGAAGGTACATTTACACAAAACACTATGCTCTTCTCATTATATCTGTTTGAGTGCTCTAGGTTGAAAAAAACCCCAAAAGCCCCACAAACTCTTGAGCAGAAAAATAGCAAAAAATCTTTAACTTATAGCTACATATTGGACAATCCCTCATGAATTACAATGTTTGCAGACGACATTATGCTTTGTGAGAGCAGGTGAAAGAGAGCCTAGAAAGGTCTAAAGGTGTAAAACGCTTACATATTTGTTCACTCTTTCATCTCTTACATCCGTCTTTGCTGCAGTGCATCTACGGCCGACCCGGAGGACCTCTGTTCACCAAACAGGCTTACGCAGCCGTTCTCCACCACCAGCATAACCCCGAGTTCTACGACGAGGTATTCCTGCTCGCTGTTCCTCATTAGAGTTAGTTTATGTAAAGGCTTATTCGAAGATTGAATCGTCAATAAATCAGAGGAAGAATGAATCTCTTTATATTTCTGCCTACAGATTAAAATAGAGCTGCCGACTCAGCTGCATGAGAAACATCACCTTCTCTTCAGCTTCTATCACGTCAGCTGTGACAACAATAGCAAGAAGAAGGATGTAGTAGAGACTGCTGGTAGGCTGCTGAATACCGCTGGGCATATCTTATATATGTTCATTTCTGTGTAAACTGTAACAAACACACAGCTACATCTTTTTTTATTTACTGTCTTCAGTGGGTTCAGCTTGGCTGCCGCTCCTGAAGGATGGCGGCAGGGTCATCATGAACGAACAGCAGCTTCCTGTCGCTGCAAATCTACCTGCTGGCTACCTCGGCTCCCAGGATGGCGCTAGCAAGGTGACAACAGTTAAGAAATTAGATTTTTAGATTGGCGTGCGAAAGGCCACGTGAGGGTCTGGATATGAATAGACGTTTGACTCTTGAATTTTCTGCAAATTTATTTGCATTCAAGCCTCAAATATGATAACACAACCGAACCGTTGTCATTTCATTTAGCGTCTCAAGGTTAAAAGATAGAAATCTTGTTAGCTGAGATTGGATTGGGACCTTATGCAGGCCCCGCAGGCTTTTACACCAGACGCCCCAGAAATCTGCTTAGCTTTAATCTATAACACAGGCCTCTGAAATGTTTGATGGAGATTTCTTTATTATAATTTTAATTACAGCCATTTTCTAATCTCCGCTGTACAGTAAAACCCCATCACAGTTTTGTCCCTCATGCTTCAGTAGGGAAAGACGATGCACCGCTTTAGGCAAATAATATACCAGCATCGCCTTCATGTGCATCTGATTCTTTAGCATTTCAATTTAATCTCCCGGTGTAAAACAGAAACACAGCTGTTGCTGCCCGGCTATAGAGAAACAACAATGTTCAAGATTCAGTCGCCTAAAAATAGCAAAAAAGAAAAAGAAGAAAATAAATATTGATAAATGCATTTAGTTTAAATTTTCCAGGTTTTCTGTCTAAACCTCTAAAAGCAAACGGCATCATCAACTCTTACTAGTTCAAAAGAACTAAATGAATAAATAAATGTAATTATCAAAGCGCAGATGAGTAAACAAAATCAAAACTTATTATACGGTTCAGGGTTTCCTATATTCCCCTTGTTTTCTTCTAATTTGCTTTGTAAAAATCTTTTTTTTTATTATTATTCTCTGAGATTGTGAGTTTTTTAATGAATTAAGAAGACAAACAACTGAAGCTATAAAATAAACTGTTACATTTGCCTTTGTGTATTCAAAAATATAAGAAAATGAAAAAGTGTGCTGTTATACAATTATGTTGACTTCACTGAAATAAATATAAATTCTTCTTCCAGTCTATTGCTCATGCCACTTTAAAAAAAAAAAAGCTTAACAGGCAAGTGTAGCATTCATTAACTTATCTATTATTTACCATATTGAATAAGTAGTTAAAAAGATTTAAACTTTAATGACCGCACATAAAAATCTGTTTGATCACTTTTGCAATTTATGCCTTTAAAGGCTTGAATCTCTAATCTAACCAAAGTCTAGATCCAAAATTATTTAGCGAAAGAGAAAAAGGAAAAAGAAGAGGAAAAGTTATGTAAATTCAAAAAGTGTAGTATGAAATTATAACATCTTAAAATTGAAATAATGTTAATATTGAGCTGTTTTTGTTTTTTATAAAATATGAAAGCTGTGTCCCATGTGGGGATACAGCTTTCATATTCAGAGTCACTTTTGCATTGATCAGTATGCAGCACAATAATTCATACACATTTATCACTGCAGCAATCTGGCTCCGAGATTAAATGGGTAGATGGAGGCAAACCGCTGTTCACACTCTCCACCCATCTTGTATCTACAGTTTACACCCAGGTAAACACACTTCCTTCATGCTCAATCTAAGGACCTGCTGCGTCTTTTTATGGGGTTTTCTGCATTGAGAACAATGATTCCATCTTTTCAGTTAAATTATTTATCGCATCCCATGTTTTCACCAGGATCAGCATCTGCACAACTTCTTCCAACACTGTCAAAGCATGGACATGTCAGAGCAAGCCTCAGAGGGAGAGCTGATTAAATACCTGAAGGTATTATGAGCTCCATTACCCTTAAATACCCAAAGCAAACAAAAGTTCAGTTCATTTAGTAACCATTTCTTTTCAAAAGCTAAGATTTGCAAATTTTATTGTTTTTTTTAATCATTTTTTTAGAGTCTTCATGCAATGGAGGGACATGTGATGGTCAACTTCCTGCCCACAATCCTCAACCAGCTGTTCTGCATCCTCACCAGAGCAACGCATGAGGATGTGGCCATCAATGTTACCAGGTAGATATTTTCTCCTTAATGCCATGTTTCTTCTTTTCATTGGACATTTGGCACACTCTTTGTGTTTTTCAAGACCTGCTGCCACACTGAAATAACAGAAATGTGATTTCTTTTGCCCTTTTTCTCCTTTGCTTTTCTTCAGGGTAATGGTCCATGTGGTGGCGCAGTGCCATGAGGAGGGACTTGAGCATTACCTAAGATCTTTTGTCAAGGTGAAGTTTTGTTATCATATCACTTGACAATGATATTCAGTGTGTTCCTGGAACAACTAACATATACTAGTGATATTTTTCTCCTTTCAGTTTGTGTTTAAGCCAGAGCCTTACTCATCCATCTGTCTAAGAACAGTTCATGAAGAGCTGGCTAAAGCCATGACGGCCATTCTCAAGCCATCCACTGACTTTTTAACAAGCAACAAGTTGCTAAAGGTAACCTGAACGTGCTTATTACTCTGCTGTACAAATACAGAGGTAGGACTAAACACAAATTCACCAAATTTACCTGAAAAAAGCTATTTGTATGCAAAAGTTTACACTATAAAGGGGCAAAATCACTCTTAACATTACCAGGACTAAGTTGCAGATGGAAATACAGTACTTGGATGGTTGGATGGAAGGAATTAGTTCTTATTTAGTTTGTACTAATTTTTTAAAATCAAAACTTTTCCACTTTAAGTGAAACTCCCTCACTTTATCTGATGTTTTCAGCACGTTCCAGGCATCAAGTTTCACTTTATGTCGAAGACTTGTTACTATTTCTTCAGAATCCCCAAATTTCTTTTCAGTCTCTAATGTTCTTGTTTCTCCAGCTGAATTACTTTTCTGAGTGTAAATGTGGGCAAAAGTTAACTTTGTGCTTTGGATGTAGAACACTCTACAATTATTATTATCTTTAAGAGCAATTTATCTGGGAACAACAATAACAAGAAAGTACAAATGTCTTCACAAATGAGTTTTAATGTGATAAACTCATGTAGAGTTTGTCACAACTAAACTGTTAAAGAAACCAGGTGTTTGCATATTAAGAAACTGTGGTGAGCAACATGGTATACCTATAGCTAATCAAAATGTTTACTCTCATACTTCAGTGTTTATCTGGTAAGTTTCTACATCCCACTTCTAACTTTTCTTTTCCTTCCACTGACGTTTTTGTTCTGTGTTGCAGCACTCATGGTACTTCTTTGAAGCTCTGGTAAAATCGATGGCTTACTACCTCACGGAGAGCGGTAAAGTCAAAGTATGTGTTTTATTTTCTATTTCCTTCTCTTCCTGAGGTAATCTCATGCGAGCCTAACGCCCGTCCTCCTTCTCCCCCTGTTTCCTGTTCCCAGCTCTCGAGGAACCAGCGTTTTTCCGCGTCCTTCTACCACGCTGTGGAAACTCTGGTCAACATGTTGATGCCGCACATCACCCAGAAATACAAGGATAACCTTGACGCTTCTCGCAACGCCAACCACAACCTGGCACTTTTCATTAAGGTTGCCCCTCCTCCCTTCTGCTCTGCAGGGAAAGTTTATTTTTAACAACTAGGGAAGCTTTTAGGAAGATAAAATGTGACTCACTGCCTACTTTGCATCCAGCACTGCTTCACCTTCATGGACAGAGGATTTGTATTCAAGCAGATCAATAACTACATGAACTGCTTCGTGCCTGGAGACCCAAAGGTGTTTTTCTTTTTTAAACACAAAGATTTCTTTCTAAGATTAATCGTTTGTCATAAAAAGTTGCTTCTCTTATGTCTCTTCCAGACTCTGTTTGAGTTTAAGTTTGAGTTCCTGCGGGTGGTTTGCAACCACGAGCACTACATCCCTCTGAACCTTCCCATGCCGTTTGGCAAAGGCAGAATACAGAGATTTCAAGGTGACCTCGTCTATAAACCTCCTTTTTTTATTGCCTTTTGTTTCATAATTAACAAAAAGTTCCATCTCTTGATTTGTGCTTTGCTGCAGATCTGCAGCTGGACTACTCCCTGACCGACGACTTCTGCCGAAACCACTTCCTGGTGGGCTTGCTGCTGCGGGAGGTGGGCGGGGCCCTCCAGGAGCCCAGAGACATCCGCCAGATCGCCGTTCAGGTGCTCAAGGGACTCATGATCAAACACACATTTGACGACCGCTACGCTGCTAAGGTAAGCGATGCTAGTTGCTGTTTTAGCTTTCTGATTGTGTTTCTGACGTTACAAAATACCTACACAGTCTGACTACTTACTTCCATTTTTTATTTTTATTTATTCATTTTCATTTTTCACTCAATAATTAAAGTGAATAGTTCATGTAACAACTTCAAGAAATCATGAACGAAAAGGAGCAAAAAGAAGTATAAACATATAATATCTACCCTCTATTCACATAAAAAGAAAATCGGAAAACTGTTAATGACATTTTTCAAATACACACAAAAATCAAATGCCATATGACTTCATTATGATGATTTTCTAATTTCTTTTGAATGCAGAAAGAAATTTAGATTATTCCATAAACTTTAACTCAAACTCATTTTTCCATTGTCGTCGTTTTGAATCACATTTTTTTTAAATTTCTGTTCCTTTTAAGTTGTATTTGCTTTTTCTTTTTACAAATCTGTTTTGAATATTGTATAGTAAAAAAAAAGGTTTATGTGCTTTGCACATGAATTTTAGAACAGTTTCAATAAGTTTGACTGTATAAATATTGGGTATCTATATAATCCCCCAATCAGTAAATAATAGAAAATATACAAAGCCTTTTTGTTTAGTAACTTCTTTACCTTATTTAAAACAGAAATAGTTTTAGAGATTTTAACTTCTAAAATAAATTTATTAGTAAAACCTTTTTTTGTTTTATTTCAGAGTCACCAAGCCAGACTCGCCACGCTCTACCTCCCGCTGTTTGGCCTTCTTCAGGAAAACGTCTACAGGCTTGACATCAAGGACTCGGCTCCCCTCAGCAACCACAATGTAAGCCTGCCACCTGGTGGTGGGAATCCAAATTGCAGATGATCTTTCTCACTCTTTGGTGGTGGTTGTGTTTTTTTTTGGTTTTTGTTTTCCTTGTCAGAACATGAGGGAAGACTCCCTTGTTCCAAACTCCATGGTGACTCCCCAAAAACCTGGAAGCTACATAGAAAACGCGCTCCACAAAGATGTGTTTGGGGTCATTTCTGGGACAGGTGACCGACTCCTCGCTGCGTTGCTTCAAACGATTCTCCAGCTAAAACATCACTGACAGCGCTAATATATCCTCTTTTCCTTCATTAGCCTCTCCTCACAGCTCCACTCCTAACGTGAGCTCGGTTCACCACGCAGACTCCAGAGGCTCTCTGGCCTCCACCGACTCTGCAAACAGCCTTCTGGACAAGAGCAATGACAAGACCAACTCTTTGGAGAAGGTGCGTCTAGTTTAAGCTCTTATCTATTATTCAAGGCGTCACATGTTTGGCATTTGAAAAGCCTACTCCAATATGTCAATTACTCTCCAATGGCAACAGTTACTCACCATAAAGGATGCTAAAAAGGACCAGAAATTAAAATTTGTTCAAGAAGCAATCAACTTTTTTGACCTTTACATCATGTTATATTATTACTCCCCTTTATGAAAGAAAATCAAAATAGCTTCTGTGTTCCCAGAAAAGAAAAGAGAAACAGATACGAGTATACTTAAAAAAAAGTATTTTTACTTATTTAAACTTTTCACATTTTGTCAAGTTGAGTCTACAAATTTCAATGTATTCGATTACATTTATAATATAAAGGAGGGCATAACTTGAGAGACGGAAGGAAAAATGTTGTTTTCCAACTCTTTTTTTTTCTTTTTTCATCTAAAGCTCTAAAATCTGGGAAGTACATTTGTGTTTTCCACCCCTTTACTCTGATAAAGAGTAAAGGGGTGGAAAAATCAACCCTTTATCCTTTATCAGAGTAAAAGGTAAAGGGTTTCAGGTTAACTGAGCGCTATTATAAATAGACACCACTTGTGTGTAAAGTCACCTAATCATAAATCCTGTTCTGTGATTCTGCAAAACACTTTATGCTTGTTTCTCACATATAATCCTAATATTTATGATTGTAATGTGACAAAATCTACAAAATAATTAAGAGTATTTTTACTAGTAAGCATCTGTGCACTGCGTCCTACAGTGTGGGGTAGTCTGTTTAGTTTAATGTGTTAAAGTTACCCAAACAATGTGTTTTGACTCATTTCTTTCATTTCTACATTATTGCCACCCCTTCCTTAAAGAGGTCACACAGGCACTCTTTGACCTCCCAACTCCAACACATTGAGAGATTTCCCAGAAGGCACTCTGTCAATGTGCCCCCCCTTCCCCTGGACCCAGAGGAGTGTGCTCCGCCTCTGAACCGTACTACCAAGCGGGTCACTATGGACTTCTCTCTGCTCACTGTGCCTCTGCCTGACCTGCTGCTGGACAGAGACTCTGAGATTCAGAAAGCAGCTGCAGACTCTGGACCGGACGGAGGACATGGGGAAAACGGACCAGTACAAGTACTCAGTGTGACTTTGGGTGGCTCTCCATCGGCTCATCATAAACCCTTTATTTGAAGTGTTTCCACTTCTTTGCTGTTGTAGCATCAACTGAGTGGACTTCTCTGACTCTTGTTTGGGGTTTTCTTTTGAGTGCTCTGCTTGGGCTTTTTGCCTCTACTTTGCCAACTTATACTAATATTGATTCTCTTGCTGTTTACATCAGAGCCAGTGTGTGTCAGCAGTGGGCAGTACCGTGCTGCGCTGCGACAAACTGGACCGGGACGAGATCGGAAACCTGCTCATGTGCTTTCTGCACATCCTCAAGAGCATGTCAGAAGGTAGGGCTGCAGGTTGGACTTGGATTACTCAGTGCCTTGAACTTGTTCATTTTTATTATATTCAAACCACAAACTACAGTGTATTTTATGTAATAGATCAAGCAATTCACTTCTGCAAAATACCTTAGAGTAAAAATAAATGGAAAAAAATAAGTTTTCAACTTAGCCTCTAGAGAACAAAAAAATTTCATTGCCATTTTTAGGTTCTTAAATAAATAAAAACATAAAACGTCTGCAAAGTAAGGGGGATACATTTTCTTATTTGACAATGATGTTAATGGAAAGATGGATTTTAACAAGTATTACTGGTAATGTTGGTGTCATTTGTTGGTGGAAATTCAATGCAATTATTTCTTGAATAAAAAAGCCAAAAACTAGAGTTGTTGCTTTATATGTATATTTTTGAAAATTGATTTTAGCCGGGCTGCACAGTGGCGCAGTTGGTAGAGCTGTTGCCTTGCAGCAAGAAGGTCCTGGGTTCTCTCCAGGTACTCCGGCTTCCTCCCAAAGTCCAAAAAACATGACTGTTAGGTAAATTGGACTCTCTAAATTCTCCCTAGGTGTGAGTGTGTGTGGAGTGTGTGTGTCCTGTCTGTCTCTGTGTTGCCCTGCGACAGACTGGCGACCTGTCTAGGGTGAACCCGCCTCTCGCCCGGAACGTTAGCTGGAAATAGACACCAGCACCTCCTGACCCCACTAGGGACAAGGGTGTTAGAAAATGGATGGATGGTTGGATGTGAAAACATCCAAAAAGCAGGTTGCAGACCGCTGGGTTAACCCAGACAATTATATTATAACATTTGAGAATGTTGTAACTCGCTGTCTGTTAAATTCAGACTTTTACAAAATTACAATGCTTAAACAAGTTGGGGCAGATCTAGCTAATGATTACATTGAAATATGTTATTTTTAGGTGTCAAAATGAGAACGAGTTCAAGAGGTTCCAACACTTTGCAAGCCTCTGTATTAAACAGCATGTTTTATGCAGCATATTAATGCTTTCTTGCTGTTTTATTTTTCCTTTCCTCCACCTGTAGAAGCCCTGTTTGCATATTGGAACAAAGCAACTCCATCAGAGTTAATGGACTTCTTTACTCTAATAGAGTAAGTACTAGCATTGACTGCCTCAATGGGGAGGCGGTGAAAAGAAACTCTATATAACGATTTCACCGCAATCTGGTTCCAGAGACACAGCATGATGTTCCCTAAAATGTGTTTTCTTTGCTGCTAAGTTATTTATTTGTATTTTTGTCCTGCAGAATCTGCCTCCATCAGTTCAGATACATGGGGAAAAGATTCATTGCTAGGTAAAGTCTGTCTGATCACATAGTTTATTGATTTAATTCTTGAAATAAAATAAAATGGTTTTAATCTGTGCAATAACACACACACACACACACACACACACGTCTAACTGCTCAGAAGGTTTTAATCTTCAGTTCTTGGCTTTATCTTTTATCTTTAACACTGCTGCCAAGTTGTTTTGTGAATATGGTTGTGGCCCTTGGCCCCTCCTGCACGGGTAAGAGCTTTATTCCTTCATTCCCTCTGTGCTAGTTTAAGTGCATGATGGTGATTTTCCACACTTTAATATCGGCTGTATTTCGTCCGCTGCTCTTTTTTGTTTTTGCTTGTTTGTTTGTTTCACATGTCAAAACACTCAAATTATAGAGACATCTGTAAACAGATGAGTGATTTCTCCTCTCACCAGTAGCCTAAATGTTATGGTGTCTTCCATTTTTCTCCCAGGAGTCAGGAGGGAGCAGGACTTGTAGCCGCAGACAGGAAGTCTCTGACTCTGCCTGTGTCTCGTAGCAGGGCGGGGATCCTGCATGCTCGTCTGCAGCAGCTGGGAGCTCTGGAGAATGCTCACACCATCAATAACAGTAAGCTTTTAATCAAGCTAAAAAAGCTGGAAGAAATTATATTAAATGTAAAATTTGCTAATTTGTTGGGTTTTTTTTGGAGCCAAGTATAAGAGCGGTGACGGTTCAATATGAACGGGATAATATTATGTTTAAAGGGAAATAGACTTGTTTATTCAATCTGGAAATATTATACTGACCTCTAGTGGTGGACACTTATAAGAACAGTGAATGGCTCTGTACGTTTATGCTAAAACGGAGTAGAAACAAAATATTTTGCTCTGATTCAATACAAAACAAAATGATTTTTACTGTTTAACCAACAGAATAAAAATCATTATTACTAGTTTAAAATGACAATAAGTGGTGTGTTGTCAGTGTACTGCCACACAGAAGCGGACGTAAACAGCCAGTGCCTGCTGGAGGCCAACGTGTCTACAGAGGTCTGCCTGACTGTGCTGGACACACTCAGCACCTTCATCATGGGATTCAAGGTGCACACATAAACCTTTAGCATGTACAAAAAAACTTTTTATTATTGGTTTGTTATCAAACATCTTATACCTTGTTGCGTTTTCAGACTCAGCTGAATTCAGATCTGGGTCACAACCCGCTGATGAAGACGGTGTTCCAGGTGCATCTGTGCTTCCTGCAGATCCCCCAATCAGAGGCTGCCCTCAAGCAGGTCTTCACCTCCCTCAGGACTTTCATTTTTAAGGTGAATAATTTCACCCTCGTTTCGACGCTGATCAGCTTCCCCCTCGTGTAAATCTTCTGAACCCTCCGTGTCTTTCAGTTCCCCTGCACGTTTTTCGACGGTAGGGCCGACATGTGCGCCTCGCTCTGCTATGAAATCCTCAAGTGTTGCAACTCCAAGCTGAGCTTCATCCGCAATGATGCGGCCCACCTTCTGTACTTTCTGATGAAGAGTAACTTTGACTACACAGGCCGCAAGTCTTTTGTGCGAACCCACCTGCAGGTATGTGATACAGCACCTGGCCAAATCTGTTAGCACGTCTTCAACACATTTGGTCATGTTATAACCACAAAGTTTAATGTGTTTCATTGGGATTTTATGTGCAACACAAAGTAGTGCATACTACCATATGAATATGCATTGATTCAAACCGTTCCATTGTGGCCAGAATGTTCAGGCCACCAGCTGTCCTGCTGGACAATGAACTTCTGCCTCAGTCTCCAGTCTTTTGCAGTGTTTATTTATTTTTTCCAATGTTATCCTGTATTTTGTTCACTCATCTTTGGATCATTTCTGACCAGTTTCCTTGTTTCTGCTGAAGAAAAATAATCTAAAATGCATTTTGTAACTGAATACACAGTTTTATTTATGGGTATCGGATTTAAAGGATCCAAAAACATATTACTGAAGAGATTTTTTACTTTGCGTTATGAATCACAAATCATGTCCTTTTCATTTCCAGTTCACAAAGATGTGCTACTTTGTGTTAGTCAATCGCATAATCTCTATAAAAAGTTAAAGTTAATGGTTGTGATTATCATAAAATGTGAAAAGGTTCAATCTTTTCTGGTTATTACAGTGAGTCTGGATATTTTTCTGTACTTTCCGAAAAGTCATCAGTGTGAGGCTGAATTTGACCAATCGCTGTTCCATTAGGTGGTGATAGCTGTTAGCCAGTTGATAGCTGATGTCATTGGGATTGGGAGTACACGTTTCCAGCAGTCTCTCTCCATCGTCAATAATTGTGCCAACGGTGACAAGAGCATCAAGGTGAGTGAAGAACACAGATAAAACTGTTCAACAAGGAATCCTTCTCATTGTTTAACTTTGGTACAGGAGCAGTAGAAAGAAAGTTCACCTTCTTTCTGTTCTTATTTTTTAAAGTTTGGGTGTTTAAGAAGCCAATAATTCCAACCACAGCAGCAAATATCTAACAAAATGGCTGAAAAAGAAACATGTTAAAGTATACCTTCTAACCAAAGCTGCTTACTTTCTGTTCTGTCATAAATACAAATAACCTATTGGATATTTTAAGTATACAAAACATCCAAAAGTCATCATTCACACAGAGTTTCATTGGTTTTTTTGGGATTAGCATTAACATTTTAAGACTTGTTTACATGCTTCATGCAATCATAAACATTTGTACATGTGCTGCTGGCAGCACACAGCATTCCCATCAGATGTGAAGGACCTGACCAAGCGCATCAGGACGGTGCTGATGGCCACCGAGCAGATGAAGGAGCACGAGAACGACCCGGAGATGTTGGTGGACCTCCAGTACAGCCTGGCCAAGTCCTACACCAGCACACCGGAGCTACGGAAGACCTGGCTGGACAGCATGGCTCGCATCCACAACAAGAACGGAGATCTTTCCGAGGTACGGAGGGCTGAATGTGCCACGTGTAGGACTCACACACCCTCGTGGGTTTCTGCTGTTTTTGCTTGTTTGTCTCTGTAATGCTTCAGAGAATCAGACCAAAATAACACAAGGAAATACAAAATGCAGTTCTAATGAGCAAAAAAGCTTTTTCAGGCTATCATGATTCTATGTGAAAAAGTAAATAACTAATAATAATTAAAACCCTCTAACATGTGGCCCCGCTTTTAAGTGGAAACATCTGCTGGAAATGAATGTTATGCAGTGATTCTGTAGGTCATCTTAAACTGAGGTCAGATTCCCTCACAGTTTTATTCATGTTTTAACAAAAAAAGGGAAAATTATTATTTTTAATTAGGCCATGTTGGTCTGAATAGTTTTTTTTCTTATTTATTGAAATCATAACATGAAAACTGCACTTTATATTTACTCAGGTTGTTGTTTTTGTCTTATTTTGAACTTCATTTCATCACCTGAAAGATTCAAGTTTGTCAATAAAGTAAAGCAGAAAAAAAAATCTATAAAGGGTCTCGTCTCTCTCTCTCTCGCCTGCAGGCAGCTATGTGCTACATTCATGTTGCTGCTTTGGTTGCAGAGTATCTGTGGAGAAAAGGTGAGTGTCAGAAGTAGGGGTGGAACTTTTCTAGCGTTGGTTATCTTTCGTTCATGTGAATAATAACCCTTTGAACCATTTTTACTGCATTTATTATCCTCATTATGGAGGCCATAACATGAGTCACCAGTAAATGTTTTCACAGGAGAAAAATCTTCCCCCATAGTTTGATTAATAAAATATTGTATTCCAGGAAAATAGCTTTCTTTCTTGTGTATAAAAAAAATCACTTTCTTATTACTGGATAAGAAAGTGACAAACTAATGTTACGTAACATTAGTTTTTCAGTTATTAAAAAAAAAGCATGTCAAGAAGTAACATGAGGTATGTTTCTAACTTGCACACATCTAATAATTCATTTCCCTTTGGGATAAATAAGGGATTTTTAAAAACTGAATTTGCAGTGGAACTCGTCGTCATTTGCTGTGTGGACACTCGTCCAAGGGTCACCTTCTGCTTCCTGTGTAAAAATGTCTCCAACAAGTCATTTTCCAGATAACATCTTTTCCTAAGTGTCTTTTATGCCTCCTGTGCAAGACTTTGAAGATGATCTGTGATGTAATCGGGCAGGTGTTTATGAATATCACCAGCTGAGTGCAGGCTCACAGTGCGGAGGGGTGTAGTTATGTCAAACTGACATTTCTGGCTTTTTCTATTGAGCCCCTGAAATGTTATTAGTTAAAAAATGTCTACATATATATAAAGTAAGGTGTAACTATGAAGTAAAAGGAAAATTACATAATTTGAAATATTTTTGACAAATTGAAATCTGGTTTTAGCCTCCTTTTCTTTAGTACATATACTCTTTGGTATCAACCTCAATTTCAAATAACAATCAGTGTTAGTACAGCTATTGTGAGAAGGCAATTCACCTCATTTTGCTGTAATTTTTGCTCCATGATATTTTTATCATCATAGATCAGCTAAATCAGTAAATACCATCACAGTAAAATAACTGAATATCTTTACACGTCTTAGAGTATTTTAGATAAACATTTATCCTTATCCTCTCCACTCTGGATATTTTTTTCTCTCTTTGACAAACATGTCTGGTGGTGATGACAAGAAAATTATACATAACAGGAATATTCACCACCAAAGAAGAAAATTTTGCCACATTTTCAGCAGAAACCAAGTCATTTTTCATCCTTATTAGTGCACACATCAGACGTGTGCATCTATGATGTTGACTGTTAGATTATTTTTTTTCCCCCAAATATTTGACAGTCTATTTGAATTAACCAAAACTGAGGTTTTTAAAATATTTTTCTTCCTCACACAATCTGCTAACTGTTCACATCAGTTTATGTGTAAATATGTCCTATTTCTTAGTTGCTTCTTAACTTGTTTTGACCAAATTAATCTAAAGACTCAATCAGATTTCACATTTTATTTTCAACACAACAGCAGAAGTAAAGCTTCATGCATGTAAGACTCCTGCTGGTGAGTGTGTGACATACATCTGGGTTCTTTCTGTATTTCAGGTATGTTTAGGCAAGGCTGCTCAGCGTTCAGGGTCATCACTCCCAACATTGACGAGGAGGCGGCCATGATGGAGGACGTAGGGATGCAGGATGTTCACTTCAGTGAGGTCAGACCTCATGTCTCTCCTGTATGGTTTGTTTGTTGCTGTTTTGTGTGCCAGTAGAGATGCAGTGATCAAAGTTTTTTGAGATTCTATGTCCTCTAAGGTAAAACCCCCAGACTTAAATTGATTATATAAATAAACTGACTTAAGGGTGATCTTGTTCAGGAAGTCCTGTTGGAGCTGCTGGAGGAGTGTGCTGATGGCCTGTGGAAGGCTGAGCGCTATGAACTCATTGCTGATGTCTACAGGCTCATCATCCCCATCTATGAGGAGCGCAGGGACTTTGAGGTAGCGTGAATACTGCACACACTCTGGCGTTACAACTCAACTCTTAATTTTGATGGTTTTACTCAAAGACTGATAGACGGAATAGGTAGACGGTAGAGAAGATACTGAGAAGATGGGAATTGGATGGTTTCTCAAAACATGCTCACGTGGCAACAACAAAAGTTGCCAAGCAGTAACCATAATAAGACAACAGAGTGGCCTAGCCAGTGTCCACACCTCTTACGGAAAATCTCTAGGAACCTTAGAGCATTTAAGAGTAGAAACCCTAACCTTGAGTCGCCATTAGATTTAATGTTAAAGCTGGAAAACTGACTTATTACTTTTCATTTGGACATTCTGCAGTAGCCCAGGTTGTTGGGAAAAAATTAGCTCTTGACACAAAGCAAATGACTAGCCATTTTAATTCCTCTCTCTACAATTTTTAAGTCAATTTTCTTTGGTCAAGCCCTTCCAGACTAAAATAAAACTACTACCAAGTCATTTGTCACATAATTCCATTTTTTTTTTTTACCGTTTCTGTGGTTCTTGGTGGTGTTTTGTGACCATTTCTAAAACATTTCTATACACCTGGAACAGAAACTGACTCACCTCTATGACACGCTCCACCGTGCCTACACCAAGGTGATGGAGGTGATGCACAGCGGGAAGAGACTGCTGGGCACTTACTTCAGAGTGGCCTTCTTTGGACAGGTGAGGTTGGTGAGGATTTCATTACATCTTCTTGGGATCATTAATCTTTATAAATAAAATTTCTTCCCTTTTTTTTCACTTGCTATCCAAGGCTGCGGTAAGTTTATAGGGGTGTTGTATGTATGTTATGTGTCTTTAATGATTAATTTTTTTATATAGTTTTGGGCTTTGTGTGTTTGTTCATGTAGTTAGTTAGTTCGCATCCATATAGTTTTGATGTTGGACTTACATTTTTAGTTCATGACTTCTATGCATTATATTTCCGTTTGTCTATTTTTACCTAATCTTATGTTTGCTTAAAATGAATTCCACTCAAAAATGGGACCCCATGTGTCAGCGAGGTCATCTACATGAAAACGGACAAAACAGTATAAAACCAGTTTCTTGCTTGCACTTCAGGGCTTCTTTGAGGATGAGGATGGAAAGGAGTACATCTACAAGGAGCCGAAGTTCACCCCCCTCTCTGAAATTTCCCAGCGGCTCCTGAAGCTCTACTCTGACAAGTTCGGCCCAGAGAATGTCAAGATCATTCAGGACTCTGGCAAGGTGGAGTCCTGAGTATCTGTATCTGACCACGTGCCGCACACTGAAGGAAATGCATTTTGTTTTGGTAAACCTTAGTAAATATGGAGGCTAAATTCATAGAAAAATTGTTGGAAAGTAGTGGAAAATAGGTCAAAACTAAGCAAATCTGCTCATTAACAAACTGATTTTATTATGTTAATCAAACAAACATGCATTTATTACACTGCTATCTGACTTTCTAGAAGCCTTGGAATAAGGAAAGTAAGACATAAGTATGCAGGTCACCTTTCAACACAAGCTAATAAATTTATATATAATGAGCTCCTTCAGGGTGCTGGACATGATAAGCTAGCAAACATTTAATTGATTGTTTAAATGTGCTACTGATGTTGCCACTTTGCTAATTGGACCTGTGTAGATTTGGATTTTTTTATTATTGACTTTTTAGTGTATGAAACCAAAGTTTCACCTCTTTTTTCTTGTTTCATATTGAACCTTTTTGAGGTACAAAATGTGTAAAGTTTATATCAACCTATCTGAAAACCAACAATTTCAAGTGATTTTTTTTTTATTTGTAATTTACTCATGATTTACTTTATTCAAATGTGTTTGTGTGACTTGTAGAGTACAGAATGATTTGACAGTGTAGGTGGGTTTTCTTTTACGAAGAAAAACACTCTAAACCTCTTTTCTACTGTTGTACCTGCAGGTTAACCCTAAAGACTTGGACTCCAAGTACGCCTACATCCAGGTGACTCACGTAACGCCTCACCTGGACGACAAGGAGCTGGACGATAGAAAGACCGACTTCGAGAAGAGCCACAACATCCGGCGCTTCGTGTTTGAGACGCCGTTCACCGTTTCGGGCAAGAAGCAGGGGGGAGTGGAGGAGCAGTGCAAACGACGCACCATACTAACCAGTAGGTTCTGTGATGATCAGGTTTCTGTTGCTAACGATGATGCAGCACTGACCCAAACCAACCCTGCTTATCACTGCAATTTAGCTAGGAATCAAAAGCCAGGAACATTTCCCTTGTTGCTGCTTGTTGATGCTGATTATGAAGTTTCAGTTTTCTGCCAGCCACTGTGAATTTAATCAGATAGGTGGGGTTTATTACTTTGACCACGTCATCTCAAGGTCCAGGTGTTATCTTGCGGTGTAAATAATCATGTTTACTCTTTATGACCTGGCGAACTTACATTTCAATTCAGTTTAATATCCTGTAGAAATGCTGTAATTCAGGATATATGAGCAATTAATGAGTGAGGCAATTCCAGTACGAGTAATACTCTGCTTTTTCTCACCCGGCCGCCCAGCAACCCACTGTTTCCCCTATGTTAAGAAGCGCATTGCGGTCATGTACCAGCACCAGAGTGACCTGAGCCCCATAGAGGTGGCCATCGACGAGATGAGCGCCAAGGTGGGCGAGCTGCGTCTGCTGTGCTCGGCCTCCGAGGTGGACATGATCCGGCTGCAGCTCAAGCTGCAGGGCAGCATCAGTGTTCAGGTAAGAAAAGGCTTAGTCATCCTGAAAGGCAGAAAAACTGTCAAGACCTCTTGTTTTTTGTTTTTTTTTGTCAGGTCAACGCAGGTCCTCTTGCTTACGCCAGAGCCTTTCTAGATGACAGCAGTGCCAAGAGATATCCAGACAACAAGGTTAAACAGCTGAAGGAAGTCTTCAGGTACTGATTACAGACAAAAACACCTTCCAGTCCCAAATTCTGCCTGTTGTAAAATCAACTTTTTTGAGCTTCATATGGTGTTATGTAATTATTCTCTCATCAAAACCATAACTGGAGTGTTGCCTTGGTTCTGTCATGCATGTTAGAGAAATCTTTTAATCTCCCATGGCAACTGTGCAAAACACCTGGGTGGAAACTGTAGCTCCTCGTCAGGGATTCTGCTATAAAGTGGCCCTATGTGTCTGAAAAACATATAATACAGCTCCTTAAGCTGAATACAGAGCCCTGCTAAAATATTTTGTGATATTGAATATGAATATTACATTGTGATTTTTATCCAGTACATAGATACAAAGTGATACCCCTAAATAAAATCAGACGTTTTTGGTTAAATTCTTACTTTGAAATAAACATTCGTGAATGCACCCTCCCCATGGAGAAACACGGTGGTGGCAGCACCACGCTTTTCTTCAGCAGGGTCAGAAAAGCTGTTCAAATGTGATGGAAAGACGGATGGAGTGAAATATAGAGAACTTTATTTTAGATTTTTATTTCTAAAGAAGAATGTAAAAAAAAAAAAAAATCAAGAATAATTAATTTTTCCACTTTGCAATTTTACATTATTTTCTGTTCTATCATAAAAACCGGTGGCTGTAGCCTATTGGGGATGAATTGTGAACATCACAGGTGGCTTGTCCATATCTCTTCAGGCAGTTTGTGGACGCCTGCGGTCACGCGCTGGGGGTGAATGAGCGGCTGATTAAAGAAGACCAGCAGGAGTATCACGATGAGATGAAGGCCAACTACAGGGACATGACCAGAGAGCTGTCTGACATCATGCACGAACAGGTAGGAACCACCAAATATGGTCATTGACTGGCACATTTTCCACTATTTTTATAGGATTATGTGGTGTTTTGAACTGAATTGTCCTAAAATATCATAACAATTATTTCTAACTCTTCATTCTAGTTCCTGGTGCTTACATCTGCACTCCACACCATTTAAGTTTATTTACTAACCATATCTTTCTTTCTGCTCTCCTTGTGCTGTCCGTGAGCAGATTGGAGGGTAATCCTGTTGTTTGATAAATAGTCGTGCATGCACCAATATGAAACTTTTTAATATATTTATTTCTTCATCCTCAGGTTATAAATTATCTGATAATATTTTTGAATTAAAAGGAAGGCCCCATTTTCAAATTCCAGTTGCTGTGGCTTGTCAGATGTATTTGAAATGAAAACTGGCTACTATGCATTGGTTTCTATAGGTAGACCATTAACATCATCATCATCAATTTGGAACCCAGTTTGAATTTGATTCAAATATAGAAGGTATTTTTGAGCTTAGCTGCCTGAAAAGTTACCACATCCTGGGATGACAGGCATCAGATTGTAAATATTATAATGTTATATAGATTACAGCTTATAGAATTTGATAAGCTCTGGGTTAAATGGGGAAAAAAAACATTGAGGTAAAATGTCCATTACTTGTGTGACTCTGTATTAGTTATATTGTAATTTAAGTTATTTACATGTTATGTGTGCAGCATCCCTCATGTTTGTTTTATTTATTTTTGTGTAGTTTTACGTTTAGTTATGTTACGGAAAGTTTGGCAAAAGATTAGAATTTATTAACATCTCCCATAAGTCATCATGGCATTTTCCACAACAAAGCCAAAAGGTCCAGTTATATCAACTACATGAACACAGTTTCATTGGATATCAGACTACAAATTATATGTAATGAATTTCCATATTAAATTGCTGTCCCATGAGACGGAACTATACGTTAATGATTTTGATTTCAAACAAATCCAGTGTAATGTACTGAAGTGAAGCGTGTTTTTCCTAGATAAACCCGGTGGAGGACGGCACAAGGAGCACCCTGTCCGACTCTATGGGCATCTTTAACGCCATCAGTGGCACACCTAACACCAACTCCCAGGGGTCAACCACCGTCCTCTGAGAAGGTCGCGTCACACCTGACCTCCATCATCAATCAGATTACCTAAGAATGAAATTGGGGCAAATTTACAGACAAATTCGTCTCTTGTTTCCTATGGAGACTTTATGTTACACTTTGACGGATCTTCTTTTGTTGCATTTTGTTTTGTCTGAGGGAAAAGCATAAACTACATGACGTCTGAACAAGCGTGCAACAACTGAACACATGTTGTTTTCCCCTCTTTGGAGCGATTCTTTCCAAGAGAGGGATGACGCATGAAGAACTTCGGGATTTTTCAGTGTACAGACAGCTTTAAAATGCAGAGAGAGAGAAAAAAAAATCTACTGTTGTAAATGTATATCTATTACTGGTCAAATGTTACTCAGTATTTTTGAATAACCTTTTTTTTAAAAAAAGAAAAAAATTCCCAGTAAGATCCAGTTAGAGCAGACGAATTTTGTATTAGAATTTTTTTCCAAAAAAGAAATGAATTTTCTATTTTAGACCAGTGGAGCTGTATATAACCTGTCTGAAGCCAAGTGAATCGCAATATTTTGACCTATTTTATGAAAAGTTTGTGCAATAAGTCATTGCTACCAAGGCTACCTACGGGACAAAAGGACAGCCTTGCCAAAGATGACAGACTAAAACCTAAACCAGGATGATGGCGTGCGAGTTTATATTTAGCCATTTCTTTGTATGTAATCTAGATTTGTTTTATTATCTGTGATCTTAAATTAAATGGAAAACATTTTACACAATGCCTGTAAATATGTTTAAGACTTACAACTAAATAAAACCTGACATAAGACTCTTTTTTTTCCCAAGCTCTCTCTTTTAACCATTAAACCAACAATACCAAGTCGAGCATTCAGAGGAACTGAAAGTTGGAAACCTCACTAGACATTTTGGACTATTTTATTCTCACAGCTCTATGGGAACAGTTTCAATATGGCTACCTTAATTTGGTACTTCACTGCCCCGACATTAGTGTCTGACCTCATTAATACTCTCCTTGGAAAGTGGTGAAAGATTCCCACGTCTTAGAAAAATGGAAGCTGCTGCAAATAGTGGACAAACTCCATATGCATATATTATAGTCTGTGATTATAATGTGAAAAAAAATGAAATGCTTGTTATTTTTTTTGTTGGGTATTATTCTAACATTTATAATTCTGGATATATTTGAGGAGAGAAGCAGAAGGAACTCCCCAGACAGTCCATATGCCTTTGGTGTCTCTAACATTTCCTGCTGTTATGACTAGATAGAAATAATCAGCGTTTTTATTATATCTAATAGCACAAAGATTGCTGCCGTTATCATCTCTCCTGACGTAGACAAATAACCTGCAAAGCAGAATCTGTTTATTGCTCCCGAGCTATTATATATATATATTTTTTTACAGTTGTAAAATCATCCCCAACATAAACACATGGCTCTGATAAAGGTGCTGGGAAACTGGGGAGAGGGGAGATGAAAGAGATGTCCATAGTCCACCATCAGTGGGCGGTCCAGGAGGATGAGTAGAGGTTAGATAGAGCGCAGGTCGGGCTGGGATTCAGTCTGATCTGGACCACTCATCTCTTTTTGTCCATTGTTTTACGGAAAGATCTGATTTAGGAATCCAAACGGGACACAGCCTGCAGCAGCCATGGGAGGTGAGATCAACTCTTTTTTTTGTTTTCTCTTTTTCCATTTTTATTCCTTTTACGGTGAATGCATTCGTCATATGCAATTTAAACTTCTAAGTAAAATGAATTCAACTCTTCTTTTTCTTGCTGTGCTCGATTTCTGTCCTAACTAATCAGATGAAAGATTCCCAGAGTCACTCATGTTGCTCTTTTTCTGCAGATAAAGAGAAGAAGACGGGCAAAAAAAAGAGTGTAAGCTGTGGAAGGTGTCCACTATCCTTCTCTCACGTTGACGGTTTGCCGCCTCGATCTCACTTTACCCATTTTGTTTCGAACAGGTCACTATATTCGGCTACCCGCTCAGCATCTTTTTCATCGTGGTCAACGAGTTCTGCGAGCGCTTCTCCTACTATGGCATGCGAGGTGAGTTCAGTAGAAGGAAAATGCACTTTGTTTACCCAAGTAGCTTCTTCCACTTTTTAAGCATCTCCGTTTGTTGCGCACCTAAATGTGCATCTTCTTTCCTACTGTGGGTACGTTGCAAATAAGGTTTGCTCATGAAAAGACGCAGTGAAGCTTTAACTAGGCGGCAATACGTGAAATATGTAAGAGAAACAAAGCACTCTGAAGGCATCAAAATAAAAAGCACGGCTATAGCTGCACTAGAAAAGTCAGGTATTCGGAGTATTTTGCTAATATACTCCAAAAATGTGAAGTGTAGAGAAAATGATATTCATTAGCGACACGGTTTCCCCAAGTGGTTTTCAGAAATAATTTCATTTACTCTTAGCATGTAAATATATTTCTCTAATTTAAGCATCAATGTGTCTGTTGGTTGTTGTTCTTGGTTAATTGATCGATTTAATGGCTTGACTAGTTTACTGTGTACTTGTTAGAAAAAAAATCTGAAAAAAAAAAATCCTACAAATGAATAAAAAAGCAGATTTCAGTGTTTGCAATATAGCAACTAATTGTTATGATTGAAATGTGATGTAATGAAGTGTCCAGTCAAATCCTACCAGAGTGCCAATTTGTTAACACTGGTCTTTGTTTAATTATACTGGTGGATCCATCATTAGCCACTATACATTAACTGGTAGCTTTGATAGTTATACACCATTTTCTGTGATATTTGAATCCATGCCAGATTTTCTTTTGTGTTAAATGTATGCTAAGTCTAAATAAAGCTGAACTAATCAATAAAGAAAGACTGTTTCTAATCTAAACTCATCTATATCTCCTTTTTAGCTGTACTGGTTTTGTACTTCAAGTACTTCCTGAAGTGGGATGATGATTTTTCCACAACCATCTACCACACCTTTGTGGCTCTCTGCTACCTGAGCCCCATCCTGGGCGCCATCATTGCTGACTCGTGGCTCGGAAAGTTCAAGTGAGTCGCCTGACAGTTCCTGCTTCCTCCTGCGTGCTGCACGTACTGCATGTGTGAAGATCACTTCTGCTCAGTTCTATTCAATTCATTTCAGTCTAGTTCAATAAAATTTAGTTTGTTAAATTAATTTCAATTTCATACTTAAATTCCATTCAGTTCAACCCAGTTTGGTTCAGTCAAATTCAATTAATTTCAATGAATATATATTCCAATCAGTTCTGTTCAGTTCAATAAAGTTGGATTAAATGTATTTCAAATTGGTTCAGTTTAATTCGGTTCATTTAATTTAGTTCAGTAAGATTCAGTTCAGTTCATTTCAGCCTAGTTCAGACAAGCTCCATTAATTGATTTCAGTTAAATTCAATTAATTTTAATTATTTTCTGTTCAATTTAGTTATGTTCAATTAAGTTGAATTCAACTTTATTTTAGTTTAGTTAAATTAATTTAACCTACATTTTAGTTTTTTCCAGTTTATTTAAATATATTTTTAGCTTATTTAAATCTTACTTCAGTTTAGCTCAATTGATTTCAATTCAGTCCAGGTCGGTTACATTAAATGAGTTTAATTCACCTTATTGACATACCCCAAGCTTATAGCAAATGTTACATCAACACAAGCAGATATAACTCATATCTAGTGATTATATAATCTAATTAATCCAATCATAAAGAGAGATTAAAGAGTTTAAGGTTGCCTCAGACAGTGAGCTGTTAATCTGAATCTAGCTGATAGAAAACTGGATCACTGCCTTGTTCTTTTCTCCCCCTCTTTCTGCACAGGACCATTGTTTACCTGTCCATTGTCTACACGGCGGGGCAGGTCATCATGGCCGTAGGTGCAATAAATGACATCACAGATGGAAACAAGGACGGCACCCCCGACAACATGACCTTCCACATGTAAGCCGAAGATCGAAACGCAGTCAAATGCAGAGGTTGCCGTGTGTTTACGGTGTGTATCGGCTGTGTTTCCCCCTCCCAGAGCTCTGTCCATGGTGGGCTTACTGCTCATTGCTCTGGGAACCGGAGGCATCAAACCTTGTGTGGCTGCCTTTGGAGGGGACCAGTTTAACGAAGATCAGGTTAGATTTATAAATAAATAAATCCGTTTTCATACAGCTTAAAATATATTAAAATACAGTGTAAAAATATTCATTTTTACTGCAAAAATATAGTAAATTCTATGTTGAAGTTATTGAATACCAATCAATTCGACAATTTATTGGCATTTATGTTCGGAATCTTGCGTGCAGAACACTCTGCACCACATCTGAACATGCAATCTTTAACGTGAAACATGGTAGTGGTGCCGTCATGCTGTGGGGGATTCACTTCTTCCACAGAGATAGAGAACATTTAGATTTTTTTTTTTATGTGTGAAAATTTAGCAGAAATAATAATAAAAAATCCCTCAATTTGAAAAAAGGTGCTCTGATCAAATCAGTCAATTCATACGCACATCGTGCAATACAGTTAAAGGGAAAGAACACAAGTACTGACCCTTCCCCTTTTGTACAGATGCCTTAATCAGTTATCAGCCACACCTGGTCAGCACTTTTTCTATCTCTGCTTTATCCCCGTTAGTTGTTTATTAACATTACATAACTCATTTACTGGCTTTATTTCAAGTTCAAGGTAAGCGACCAAGATTGCTCAGTGACATAGAGAGGCAAAGGGGAGACACAACATCAGGCAAATTTATCATCATAGACGCCCTAATCCTTCCTGTCGTTGTGTTCGGTTGTCTTAGGATTAGGCTCAATTGTCTTTGATAAAAAAATCAATTCCATATTTAAACATTTTTGCATTCTTGAACGCATTTTCAAACAACTCTAAATAACTTTAAAACCGCCCAAAATTCCTTTCTGCAGTGTAAAACTTAACTGAGACTGATATTTTAGAGCATGTGTAACAGTAACGATTGAATACATCTACAGAAGATTGGCAAATTTAAAATTAGAACTGTTTTATATAGAACCTTTGTAAAGAAAAACCAATATCAGCACATTTTAGAAATGAGTAGTTCTTGTTTGTGTGGTTCTGAGCGTAAAATCTCTTCTCAAACCGTCACGTTCACCAGGAGAAGCAGAGAAGCACCTTCTTCTCCATCTTCTACCTGTCCATCAATGCCGGCAGCCTGCTGTCCACTATCATCACCCCCATCCTCAGAGGCAGGCCCCAATTCTCAGAAACATAACACACTCCTTAAAATACACCAATGAATCACAACCAGAGGTTGACTGCATGTGTGCGTTCTGTGATTTACAGCTCAGAAATGTGGGATTCACACTCAGCAGCAGTGCTACCCTCTGGCCTTCGGGGTCCCTGCTGCTCTCATGGTGGTCTCTCTGAGTAAGATCTTCACTTAAACTTGAGTCATGATAATCAAGCAGGGAATTCAGAAAAAAAACCCAAGACTATAATAATTCAGGTTTTGTTCGTTTCCAGTCGTCTTCATCGTTGGAAGTGGTATGTACAACAAAACGGCACCTTCAGGAAACATCATGGTGAAAGTCTGCAAATGCATCTTTGTGAGTTCCTCCTCAACGACGTCTTCATCCAAGCTTCATTCCAACATTATATTTGCATCTGGTTACATCTGAACGGTCTCTCGTCTGTTTGCAGTTTGCCATCATGAACCGGTTTCACAATCGATCTTCCCAGATCCCGAAGAGGGAACACTGGCTGGACTGGGCCGAGGAGAAATATGACGTAGGAGGAAGACTGTGCAATAATTAATAAATAACAAGCAGCAGAATGGACAGAAATTCATTTTTGTGATCTTCTCTGCTTTGGTGTAGAAACTCCTGATTGCCCAGGTGAAGATGGTGTTGAAGGTTCTGTTCCTTTACATCCCCTTGCCCATGTTCTGGGCTCTCTTTGACCAACAGGTACGTGTCTAAAATCCTAGATTTTTTAGACATAGTTAGAAAGAATATTAGACCGTATTACTGTGCTACTTGCTCATAACAGCTTGTATATTTTGGTTGTAAAACAGCATTAAGCTAATAAGAGTGATAAGTAACGCTCCGTTAGTTTCCACAACAGAACTGTCAATGATTTACAAACAAACGTTTCCAAACTCCTATCTTTCAGCCAGCTGATTGGTAGTGTTTAGCAGCAGATGGTAGATGTTCATTAAAGGAACTTTAAACTGAAGCTGTATCTTTCTAAACCTTGATATACCTTCTAGTTCTAGTTAGTAATTAACCACAATCTAAACAAGAACTGTTTGTCCCACAGGGTTCAAGATGGACACTCCAGGCCACCACGATGGACGGTAACTTTGTAAGTTTTCTTCTTTCTGCTCTTCAACTCCTAATCCCACCCCATGGAAGTGAAGATTGCTAAACAGAGATCATTTTCTCTTCAACAGGGTTTGATGGTAATCCAGCCTGACCAAATGCAGGTAAGACTCTACTGGTGATAACATCGGCCCACTGCGGACATGAACTGATTGAATCAAACTGCAGCCGTTTTATGACCTTCCCTCCCTCCCCACCAGACTGTCAACCCCATCCTGATTCTGATCATGGTCCCCGTCATGGACTTCATAATCTACCCACTCATTTCTAAATGCAAACTAAACTTCACGTGAGGAGTCCTTTGTATAAACTTTTCTACTTCTAAGATCTCGTGAGTCCTGGTTTCAGTGGCTGAATGAATGTGTTCGGTTCTGTTTTCCAGTCCTTTAAGGAAGATCACTGTGGGGATGTTCCTCGCAGGACTTGCGTTTGTGGCTGCTGCCCTGGTTCAGCTACAGATTGATGTAAGTGAAAATGAATGGCAAAATATTTAGCAAAAACGAAGCTCATGAAGGATGGTTTCTCCCTTTTCCAGGCAACCCTCCCTGATTTCCCATCGAGCACTGAGCAGCAAGCTAAGTTCATCAACATGGTTAACCGATCCATAGATATCACTGCTGGAAAGTATGCTTTCCAATTGCAGACTTTACAGGTAGGACTATACAGAGTGGAAAAAAGAAACATTTTGGTTACCACAGTTTGATAAACTCCTTTGTTTTGAAAGATAAATTGCAAATCTGTTTTCTCTCACAGGGGAACGAGGAGTATTATACATATAATTTGCCATTTGACCTGACAATAGATTCTGGTCCCACTGAAACGATCAGATTACCAGGTGGCACTCGCAACACTATTGTCATTGTTGAAGAAGCAGGCAGAATGACAAATATAAAGGTCGGCATAAAAGTCAGATCAAAATCAAAATCAAATCACATGTATTCTTATTTTGAACATTTCCCAGAAACAGCCACATGAATTTTGTTCTCAGAAATGTTTTCTGGTTACAGTTTGGCGATGTTGTTGCAAAGCCGGAGGAGGGAGCTAACGCCATCAGGTCGGTTTTGATTTGTTATTGTGTGGCAGTAAAAGTTGGTCATGCATTTGAGTTTCTATAAAACATCCTACTTTTATTCATGGTAAAAGTTTGCTTTCTCATTAACATGATTATAACTTTTTGATTTTTCCCAAAAATCAAAGAGTTATAATCATAACCCCAAAACCTCACCAAATTTCAACATGGCTGCCACAAGAAAAAACATGGTGTCAGCTACAGTATTTTACTTTTCATCACTCACATAATAATTCCTGTCAATGAGTTGATAAACTACAGGCTTTGCATCTTTTGCTAGTTGAGAGAAGCAGCAAAAACTAGCTAAGAGATTTAACGAGTTTTTGCTAATTTACTTATCTAGTGTTTGCTAAGACAATTAACAAAAACAAAAAGAAGCACTGTTCTCGGTGCTTCTTTCTATTTTTTCTGTTGCTCCTTTTTTGTTGAGCAACAGAAAGAAATAGTTAACCTAGCCTGGTGAGTGTATCTGCAGCGGTAATGGGGAAAGAGGTAGGGCACGCCCTGGACACGTTGCTAGACCATCGCAGCCAGGGCAAATATTTAAGTCTAACTTTGAAATGTAATGGAATCTGTTATCAGATTTAGCCCACAAGAGAAAATTCATACATTGTTGTTCAAGAAATCAACATCTTTGGAAGAGTGAATGTGGGACTCGTAAACTGCTGTATTAATTGTGCTGTGTTTTGCCTTTCAGATTTTTTAATGGTTTTGGCATGACTTTGAACATAACAGTGGGTGAGGAAGGTTTTGGGAACATCGTTAGCAAGAACATGTCCACATACGTTGATGTGCCACAAGGAACGTAAGTTTGATTAATTTGACCGCTTCGTACAATCTCTCTAAAGAAAGTTATTTCCTCTAACTGGTGATTTTGTTGTAACAGGGCAGAATTCGTCATCAAAAATGCTGCTGGAAGTACATGTGCCTTCAAGCGAGAATTTGGCTTTGGCAGTTCTTACACTTTCATCATCCCACCAACCTTCATACTTGAAGAAAATGTAACTTTTAAATCCAACCTGTGCAAATTAATAGCTGTGACATATTGTTTTTGACTGAACTAATTTCTATTTGCTTTGCAGTGTGAAGAGCACATCAAGGAGGTAGAGGACATCAAGGCCAACTCCATCCACATGGCCTGGCAGATTCCTCAGTACTTCCTTATGACATCAGGAGAGGTGGTGTTCTCCGTCACAGGATTGGAGTTCTCATATTCGCAGGTAACAAATGTTCATTTTTAGGAAAATGAGGGGGAAACAAACAGGGAATTCCCAAGAATAAGGCCTTAATACACACATTTCTGCTGTTCAGGCTCCCTCCAACATGAAGGCAGTGCTGCAGGCTGGTTGGCTGTTAACGGTTGCAGTAGGAAACATCATTGTGCTGATTGTTGCAGAGGCTGCCACACTTCCAGATCAGGTGAGCGGAAGATTCCCTGTTCTTCTTACTGACTTGAATCTGACAGAAGGCTGTAAATGAAATTGGTTATACTTGCTTTTCAGCTGAAAGTTTCTAGAGAAACATAACATTAACAATAAGATTCTTTTCACTTAGTTTTTTTTTTGTAAAAAACATGCAAGTTTTGGTGTAGGACATAAAATCCCAGGTTTTGCCACATTTAGTAGGTTGTTCTATGATCTACTGGACCTGTTTTCACACAAACTAAATCAGGACACTGTGTTTCACAGCAGGCCTTAAAATGTCTTAAATTGAAGTATCTTTAATTAAGGTCTTAACATGTCTTCATTTAATCTTTAAAAAATGCAAGTTTACCTTAAATACATTACTCACTGGCCTTAAATTTGGTTGTGGCAGTACTATTTAATTTCATATATTCTATATAGTTTTTTTTTTCACTGGACTTTTCTGTCAGGCTGGACAAAGCTGAAATTTGACTCGAGGCAGGTGAGGCTAGCAATAATTAGCTGCTAATGATAGGCCTTGATGGCTAGTTAGCTAATTTTCTTACGTCCGTCATGGGTAAATGCTAATTTATCGCCAATTAATCGTCTTTTGTGCATTTCTGTCATCATACAGGTCTTAAATTTTATTCATAATGGTGTTTAGGAGGTCTTTAAAAGTCTTAAATTTGAGTTGATGAAACCTTCAGAAACCCTGTATAGCAGCGTTTATGTACATTGGCAACTATGGAAAAACTTAATTCAGTTTTTATTGCATAGTCTCATGCAAAAAACAATTAAAGACAATTAACATTAATTTAAGCGATTTTGCTTCAATAAGAATACATTTATAAACATATCACTTTTTTTCTTGTACCACACTTATTGACTAAATTCAATGAAGAACTCCTGAATCCAAGCATCCTCTTTATAGTAGGAGGTTCAGACTTGTCATCCAAAGTCAGTTTCTCAACTAATCAGTGGAAAACAAATCCATACACATTCATATATTTTCTGAAATGTCAATAAACTCTTGTGTGTCTTTCTTTACCAGTGGGCTGAATACGTTCTGTTCGCTGCCTTGCTGGTGTTGGTGTGCATCATCTTTGCCATCATGGCCTACTTCTACACATACATCGATCCGGTACAGATAGAGGCTGATTTTGCGAACTTGGAGCCTGAAGATGAGAAGAAGAAGAACTTAGAAATGACCAAGAAGGACATGGTTGAGAACCATGACGAGAAAAAGAGGAGGAGCTCCAATGAGGGCAAAATTGTGCAGACCAACTTCTAAATCAAGACCTCCTCTGGCTTCCGGCCTTTACGTATGCGAAACCTTCTGGGTTGTGTTGGTCATGTCTAAAAGTGTCTGTGATGTTTATCACAGAGACAAAAAGATAGAGTGAATGTATGACCAGACTGGGATGGGGGATCTGAAGCTGGTTGAAAACAGTGGATGGACAGTTCTAGTGTAGGATTCTATTGGGACCAGTACCCGGATCCCAGCTTAAAATCTAAAGAGAATATGCTATTTTGAAGATAATGTTTGCTTTGACTGTAATTTCTGACCAGTCTTTTGTGGAATTACCCCAAAAAACATTCCAATATTTGTATTTATTTCCAAATAGTATTGTATGTATTGTAAAAACTATTATGACTCTTCCATATGTGTCATGATGGCGATGAACACCCAAAGCTTCCTAGTTGGCTAAAAATGCTCCATTGTGGTCCAGGAGTATACTGCCCTGTGCAGCGGTTGGTCAACAGAGTCTGTGAGAAAGATGCTAGACAGACACTCTCTGTAATAAAAAAAATAAATCTAATGTGCATTAAAATGAATATTTAGTAAAAATCTGTTGACTGCTGTGGAAATTATTCTAATTTTTTTTCTAGAGAAACCCAGTTTTTAGGTAGTTATCAAACAGTCTTAGGGGTGGACTGAATTAGCCAACTAGCTAAAATAGATTGAATTAAACTAGACATGGAGATGAGTTTCAATTAGATCTGGATGTGTGTAATTGGAGGGGTTTAGCTGGAAGAAGTTGTGAAATGTTAAAATGTTTACATTTTTGAAACTAAGATGAACGAAATCGTGTGCTTTGTTGTTTTAAAATGGTTGATTTAGTGGTGGCACCAGATTTTTAAAAAAATTTTTAGCAGATCTTAGGAGTTTGCCATTTTGTTGTGGGTGCTGCTCCATGAAGTGATCAATGTTCAATGAATTTCTGTTCAACACATTCTGCAAACATCAACAGGGAGCCTACAACATGGATGAACTCTGGGTCATCAATGACTCCATACACCAACAAAACTCAACAATAAGCAACAGAGGGTTCACGAAGGGTTAAAGATACAGATTTCAACTTACAGAAGTCTAAAAATTCAGTGCTGGATGAAATATGGCAACTCAAGATGGTTGTTTATAGTAGATCCATCCTCTTATGTCCTTTGAAACATTTGGCAAATCTGGTGGAGCTCTAAATATAAATAACTCACATGTATACATCTAACTATGCATCCACAGGAAATTTGTGTGTAGTGAGAGTTAGTGAGTCCTTAGGAAGGTTTGACTTGATTGGATGAGAGCTGTTCAATAAGAACTAGTTTCTAATCAAGCGCAGGTGTCTAATAAATCCATGGTGGCGTTGTACTTTTTGAACGCCAGGTGGCGCCTATAAAATGTCTGCTGGCTTTTATTAAACGTGTAGTGACGCCATGTAAACGCCAGGTAAAGCTTTTGGACCAGGTAACGCTGGAAAGCAATCCAATTTGACTCTCCACACACCTGTTACCTACATAAGTGTTTACCTGGCAGAGCTAAGAAATTAATTCTGGATCAACATCTCGTTAAAACAATAAACTTTGGGGCGTGCTGTGGGGGCGCAGGGGATAGCCCGACCCACATTGGGAGGCCCTGAGTCCTCGTCGCGGGTTCGATTCCCGGACCCGGCGACATTTTCCACATGTCTTCCCCCCCTTTCCTTTCAGCCTCCTTTCATATAAGGGACACTAGAGCCCTCAAAAGACCCCCTGGAGGGGAGAAAAAAAAACCAAACTTTTTTGTTATGATGAAATGTATTTTATATCTAGACGTAAAATCTGACAGATTACTACGGAGCCCCTAAAGGGACATGGAGAATTGCGCCGTAATTTTTTCCTCTCAACACGCCGGAGGTTTCCTGGAATGTGATTGGTTGTCAGGAGACTTGGCTTCTAACTAAACTGAGCTCACGCGGGAGGAAGTGTAGGTTAACCACTTATAGACGCTAAACCGGGAAATTTGAAGAAACCACGTCTTCATAAATTGAAACCGTTTCTTTGGATGTTTATATCAAGGAAGTCACGAAGAGGACGAAATATGACGGTAATAGCAAAACACAAACATGGCGGACACTTGGAAATACGAGGCATAGCTGTGCGACGTTAGCGACGTTAGCTCTCAGTGATTAGCTTCGGGCCTCTAGCTGTAGGTGTGGCTTTTCCGGTGAAAAAAGAAAATGAGAAGCATAGCCATAAAAAAAATCATATTTTACATGAAATACCAATGTTATATGCAGTATAAATATTTCATAATTTTTAGAGATAAATTTGGAGTACCTCAAAAAGCCCACTTCGTGACCAGGCTGGTAGACAAGATAAAATCTATTCGTCCGATTATCAACAGTAATTTAATTCCTACACACATTGTTTTCTGTTTTAAATGCTAAATAAGTTCACCAATTGTTACATAAATGTTCCTCACAGAAGTCATGTCAAAAACTTCATTATAATGGCATATTATCAATTTTCTTTTGTTTGTTTTTTTAACGTTTGATTTCACACAGTTGAAACCAGAAGTTTAAACACACCAAATGAATAGATATTATTCCATGAGCTTAGTTAGTGCCAAACTTTGTTTCTGCTTGGAATATTTCAATACGATTTGGTGGAGTAGATGGTGTTCAGCTAGTAATTTCTCCGGGATTCTCACCTCTTAAAATATTAACAAAAGATTTTGGAAAAAGTAATCTATTTCTCATAGAGGTGGAAAAACACTTGTCTTACTGATGTGAGCTGATTAGTGCTGAGTCGGCGAAAAGAGAAGGAAGAAGAGTCAGATAGTTTGTGCTTGCTACAGAACTGTGAACCTGAAACAAAATTCACATGATAAACATAGGAGTGTAATATCTGTAAATATTATTTGGGGAAACAAACAGAATAAAATGGGCTTTCACAAGTGCTGTAGCAAGCATTTCAAAAGTGTGATGGATGTGAGAATGAGATTGTGGCCTTTAACCAATTCATGCTGTAATTACCTTGAATGGGTCTATCTCTAAAAATCTGTTAATTATGTAAAATTCTCGCAGTTGCTCCACAAATAGCATTTAACTGAATATTAGGCTGCAAAATGTAGGTGTCTATTTTATGTTCTGTTTCTCCTTGGTGCAGTATTTTGAGTTGCTGGTTGTTATCGCTTCATTTTCATCCAACATCGTCTCCCGCTGGGATGGGAAGTGCTGCTCCAGGCAGGTAAGACAAAACTGCACTTACTAAACACGAAGGAAAACAATCACTGTATACACATCACCCTTAGCAGAGCATCCACGCCATAAAATATGGTAGTGGCATCCTCATGCTGCAGTGATGCTTTTAAATAGGAAGAGTAAAGTTGGTTAGGATTGATGGAAATATAAAGTGAGCCAAATACAGGACAATCCTGAATGAAAAGCTGTCTCTAGTAGTGTTTCCATTGCAGATTTGCATAAAACTTTGTCAATATTTCACTAACATTAAAAACCCTCCATAATTTTGCAATTGCCACGTTTCCATTGCAGATTTGTGAAATACACTAATTTTGATACAACTGCAAAATCCCCTCATCCTAGCACAAAAAACGTTTTATCAGAAAATGTTTTTTTGTTGTTTTTTTTTTTTTTTTTCAAAATTGGCGTGTTTCCATTAAGCAGATTTATTTATGTCATTCTAATTTGTGTACAGTAATTTCATGGTCAATGGAAACTCAGCTACAGGCTAAAAACGTGGTCAGTTCATCTTTCAAGAGAACAATGAGTCCTAAAAAGTACAATAGAACAATAAAATAGTTCTTATCAAAGTATATTTATGTTACTAAGTTGGTGTTGGCTGTGGTGATAAATACAAGTGCACACTTTTTAGATTGTTTCTCTAAAAAAATATACCACATAGTTGCGTGCTGCTTTGTGTTTATGATAAAATTCCCCCAAATAAATGGACGTTTGTGGTGGCAAAACAAAATGAGAAAGTGTATGAATATGCTTTATTATTTGTGCATATGTAAAAAAGCCACTCTTTTACACATGCACAGCAAAGAGGCCAAACAAAGTTCTCAGTTAGCATTAGATCTTTATTTCTCATGTCACTTTAAAAGCTTACATTTAACTTGGGAATTTTCAAATGACACAAGCAAAGATTATATACAGTACTATAAATCATCAGCTATAATAAAGGAAATCAAATGTACACATTTTGTTATTTCTGTAGCATATGTTTTTTTTCTGAAAGGTATAGATATATTTTCTTTTGCCAGAGGCAGATGCCCATATCCATAAAGCATTCCATATTTCCATACTTAACTCTTTGCTGTTATAAAAATATCGGATATTTCTTAATTTTTCTCAATCCCTGTTTTGACAAGTGCATCTTGATGCGACTCCTCAACATTATTGCTGCAATAGCACAGTAGTAAATTCTGGAACTCTTAAGTAAACATATATATAGTAAAACATGGCTATTAGCAACTGGTTTTGTTTGCTGTTTTTTCTTCTTCTTCCTCTTACAGGAGTCTTTAAATACTCAACACTTTCAAAGTGCACAAAACGGATCTGAAAATTAGAAAAAACAAACAAAAAAACCCAACAAAGGTGCAAATCATACTACTAGTGAAAGCGTCAGAGAGGACATGGCACTTCTATAGAAAGAGATGAAGATGGTCTAGGATGGCGTTGAACTGTGCAGCTAGGCTTGATTTGGCCAGAATAAATGATGCGGTTGAGCTCTTGTGGTCAGACACGGGCCGGTACTGGAAGTTCTTCTGATTTCTAAACCGCTGAAATTTTGCGTCACATTGGTTCAAGGGTGTAAAAAGTCCTTTCAGTGAAAGTTAAGAGAGTGTGCTAGAGCGTCTGTTGTCTATGGAGCACAGAGTTCCTGCACTGCTGGTCAACTAGCTTAATTACATCATTTTGTTTTCAACTAGAAAGTCCTGCAGGAATAACTTTCTTTTCTGTTTGTTTGGATTTTTTTGTTCAAATACTAAAGGCAGCCATAACGATCCAATGCCGGCCCTTGCCTACTTTCTTTGCCAGTTTATCCTCATTTCCACTTTACTTTCTCAATACTGCTAAACCAAAGAAAAAGAAAATACTTCAACTGATATCAGTTTAATGTGGTTCCTCCCTTGTAACGGTCCACTACCTTTATTCTAGTCCTAAAGTCTTTCAGTTCCCTAAACATGAATACAGGTAGGGATTTTTTCTGCTTCTTCTACACAAAGTTAACTTAATGATGCTGTAGGATGTTGAAATGAAACACTGAAACTCAGTCACTTAAAAGAAAAAAAAGAAAACAAAAAGACAATTATCACATGTGTGTAAAACAAAACCAACTAAATCTGCGACGAATGCTAGAACGCTGAAAAAGGCAAGGCATTTTCTGTCGGAGTAACCTTTGAGATGTTTTAAATACCTACGTTGTCTTTAATCAGTATCTACAAAATGCGCGTCGACCATTTTGTACACAGTGATTTATTTTCCGCAATGATAACTCGTAATCATGTACAGCATGGCGCCCCCTCCTGCCTCGGAGGACAAAGTCCACTTAAAGCACTTTACCTGAGGTTTCTTTAAGAATGCTGCAATTTGCCTAAACAGGGAGTTTCACAAACAAAACCGAACACACACACGCACACACACCCATACCTGCGCACGCCCACACACACACACACACACATACAGCTTTTAAACTCGGATAACATCCCTGCAGGTTCATCGAGCATGCTCTCGTAGGTTCTGGGGATATGACGCCTGCATTTAGAGAACGGGGCGGGACTGACGGGAGACTTTCAGCTCCTCATCCAGCAAAATCCATGCAGAGACTCTGTGTGAGGCATGAGGAGTGTCACATGTGCAAAAGCCCAGGGACAGACTTGGCTATTGCTGTTTTTTTTTTTTGCAGCTGGTCGCTCTCACTTTTGAGTATTGTTTTTCTTTTTCCCCCTGCTGCACCATCGTAGCTTCCAAAGATCTTCTCTCGTTAATGGATAAAAGAAGCTCTGCAAAGTGTCTCTGTTCTCCACTTTGGAGTTCAGTCTTTTTTTTTCTTTTTTCTTTTTTTTTTAAATAACAGGCTAAGTTAGCGCCCCTCACATGGAGGTCAAATGCAGCCAGCTGGTATTGAATGACTTGACCCTCAACGTTTAACCCTCTGACCTGGCTAGGGTGTTGATGGGATGTGGGGACCTGGGAGAGCAGGTTTAGGGGTAGAGAGCCCATCTCTAGGGGGAGGAGGAAGATCTTCTGCTTGTGGAGAAGCTGTAAAAGTAAAACAAATGGTCAACAATGGAGCAGATATTGAGCTGCATTCTGTATGAACATGAGTAGAGCGGTTACCTCTGGAGCCTTTGCACCATGTGAGCCACGAGGGAGTCGGAGATGCCAGGGTAGGCCTCTTCAGCCAGCAGGATGGCCGCTCTCAGCTCGTCCAGAACCAGTGGATTCCCGTTGACCTGCTCCTGCCGCGCCTTTAGCTGAGGTGGGGGTCAGAGAGGAGGCGTGACCCAACTAGTTCAAACGCTTTGTAAAAGTATCCATACCTGTTAAACTCATGTCGTGTGACCTAATAACAAGGAAGAAACTGTACGTTTTCCTCCTAGATATTAAAGTCTCCTAAAGTGCCCCAAAAAATCACCACTGGTTGTTTTCCCATGTCTAGAGAAGTGTCTCACGCGGAGACAGATTTAATATTGTGAAAATGCTCAAGGGCCAACAGTCCTTCCTGCCCCTTGAATCATAAAAGTCACATTGAAATGTAATATTCTACAGCCGGACATTGTTCTACGCTTTGCTTCATCCAGAGGGTCTGGACTCTGCTGTTGAGAAACGGCTGTTTCCTGAAGGTGTGGACTCTGTTGAGGTTTTAAATGTTACCCAATCACTAACGTTTGTATGTAATACACCACTTCAATGCTATGAATCTTACCAGAAATTGCCAGTAAACAACCATCCACTGCAAAGAAAAAAGTGCCGAGTCAAACAAAATGGCTGCGAATGTTATGTCAATATTCGGAAAATGGATTGAATGGCTTTGTTCACTTCCTCCACTGTCATTGCCAGAACTACAGGCCGATTATAACTGAAACAACACAGAAAATCAATGCCATTGTTCACAACTTCTTAAACTCTTTACTGTATTTTCATGGTGTGGCTCATCAACTTTAATTGCTCTATCTCAGGGGTCTCAAACTCCAGTCCTCGAGGGCCGCTGCGCTGTTCTGCAGTTTTTAGATGTGCCACAGGTACAAAACACTAGAATGAAATGGCTTAATTGCCTCCTCCTTGTGTAGATCAATTCTCCAGAGCCTTGCTAATGACCCAATTATTCTTTTCAGGTGTGGTGCAGCAGAGGCACATCTAAGAGTTGCAGGACTGTGGCCCTCGAGGACTGGAGTTTGAGACCCCTGCAGTCTATCTGAAGTAACTTTTAGACTTCGTCTTGACAAAGAGTATCCACAAACCTTTGGGTTTTTAAGTCACTTTCACAATTGATGGCTGTAGTTAAAAATGGGAGTTCCAAGACATGGCTCTCTCTCTTAAACTGATGGGCCAGTAAGGCAGAGCAATAATAAGGAGTTACAGAGAGGATAATAGTAATTCAACCAGAACCAGTACGAGCCAATAAATGCCTTTGCTTTTGTAGAAAAGCAAAAGCTTTAGCTTTTCTACAAAAGTACACCCTTTTTAATCTAATTTCATAGTCTCATTTTACAAAACAACAACAAAAAAGCATTACATTTAATTAAATTACATAATTGACTTTCAGAGAGCATTGAGAGTAGGATCCTCACCTCGGCTAATGCAGGAGAAATGACCGTGGTCAGGCTCTGTGAATAAGGCCTCCTTGGAATGTCTTTTGTCTAAGGAAAGAAATTAAAAACCAGTGATGCTTCATATTGTGAGCATTATAAAAACAACTTTTTACAAAAGCATTGGCTGACCTGGTCCGTCCCCCCTGACTGACCCTCTCCGTTCTGTAGTTTCTTGGGGTCCTTTTCTCGGATGGTGAAGATCCAATCATCACTGCCAAAGTCATTCCCGCCCGACGCCTGGCCGTCCTGTTCTCTGATTGGACCGACATTTCAAAAGATTTATCAGTATAAGCAAAGAGTCTGATCAGCTCTCAAACTAAAGATGAAGGATGAACTTTATTTCCTGCTGAAACGGCAACACACTTACGAGTCCGACTCATCTGAACTGGACTCTGTAGTTCTGGACTGCTCAGCCTTCCACCTCTTGTACTTGTCCACCAGCTCTGTCAAGTATGACGTCTTCTTCGCATGGCGGACGATCAATTTATGCTTCAGCAGTTCTTTGGCAGTCGGCCTCTGCAGAAAGAGCGAAAAAAAGAAAGTGAGGCAATGCAGTCCGGAGAAATGAGAAAACATACAGAAAAACATACAGAAATAATGTATGTTAATAATGCAGAATTACGCTAGACTACATACAAAACTGGGCTCTTTGTTGAGGCAGGCTTCGACAAACTCCTTGAGAGGTTTGCAGTAGTTGCCCTCGAGTGTGGGCGGATTGTTCTTTGGAATGAGGAATAACACCTTCATGGGATGGAGGTCTGAGTGAGGCGGCTCGCCTTTTGCCAGCTCTATAGCTGTGATTCCAAGTGACCAGATGTCGGCCTGGAGCACACGGGAGAAATAGAAATAACAGAAATGCTTTGAAACGATACAGTTTCTTGCACAAGTATGCAAACCCCTTGACGCCTTCTGTTTTCAATGGATTTATTTAGTATTGTCACAAACCAACAAGTGCTAAACAATTAATCAAATTTTTTGCGATTAATCGATAATTGAAATCGTCAACTTATTTTGTAATTGATTAATTGTTAAATGGAGTTTACAGACTCAATAAAATCCCATTTGCTGAAAGAACAACATACTCAGAGCAATAATTAAGTCAAAACTGTACAAAGATTTAAAAAACAAACTTTGTAAATATGCTACCCTCAACTAAAACTTTAGTTGATAGTTGAAAAATCTGCAGATAATTTTATTTTTAATCCTTTAAAATCCTTTAAACCAATAGAATAATTGATTACTGAAGTAACTGTTAGCTGCAGTCCTAAAACCAACTCAAAGTAGTGAGTAATTCTTTCCAGGTGTCAAAAGCTTGCTCTGTTTGAACTCACCTTAGAGTCATACGCGGACTGTTTGATCACCTCCGGGGCCATCCAAAAGGGCGTCCCGACAAAGGTGTTCCGTTTGATCTGAGTGTCTGTGAGCTGGCCCGCCACTCCGAAGTCAGCCAGCTTCACCTCTCCTTGCTCGGACAGCAGCACATTGGCAGCTGTGGACAAACGGAGAGGTCTAACGGTGGAAAAACTACTACAAAGCTATCCGTCTACATCGATTTGGCATCAAACGGAATTCTCAGGTGAAACACAAACTGTATAATGAATGAAGGCTTAAGTGGATGTCTATAACATTAATGCGCAACATGATATTCACGTGTGTGCACTCTCTGAAGCCATTTAGTCAGCTACCTTTAATATCTCTGTGGATCTTCTTCTCTGAGTGCAAGTACTCCAGACCCTTTAGGATCTCTCTGAGGATTGTGGCAATCTGAGTCTCATCTAATGCGCCGGGCTCCATCTGTGACAGGAAAACAAACAGAGACACATGGCCATCAGGAACAGTACTCATTTCACTAAACAGTGGCAATATGTGTAGATAAAATTCTAAGCTAGCTTGGATTTGGTGGAATGTATTAATAGTAGTGGGCATAAAAAGTTATTGCCCACTTGCAGATTTCATCGCTTTGGTGTTTTTTGTCACAACTAAATGTTTCAGATGATCAATGAAAAAAAAAAAAGACAAAGGCGCACCACATTATAAGGCGCACCTTCAATGAATGGCCTATTTTAAAACTTTTTTCATATATAAGGCGCACCGCATTATAAGGCGCATAGAATAGACGCTACAGTAGAGGCTGGGGTTACGTTATGCATCATGGAACTGCGCTAAAGGGAACGTCAACAAAATAGTCAGATTGGTCAGTCAAACTTTATTAATAGATTACAAACCAGCTTTCTGAAAACTCTGTTCATTCCCAAATGAATAAACAGCTGCTTTATTATTTTCCCCGAGGTAAAGTCAGTGACGTGGTATTTTCGTGAGACAGTTTATCTTTTAGCAACAGCAAGGTATAACATATAGTGGAGGGGAATGTTTCCTCGATTCAATAAACGCGTAAAAAACAGTCTGATACTGTTACGGTAAATCAAACGTTAGTGCAATCACAATATACAGTAAATCCACTTCCGCACCATTGATTTGTTCATGTTAAATTCTCTCGCTGCTGCTCTATTCCCGTGTTCTACTGTGTGACTGATCGCCTTGAGCTTAAACTCTGCGTCGTAAACGTGTCTCTTAATAGAAGCCATTTTGGGGTCTTTACACAAAACCCAGCGTGCACCGCGCGCTTCTTCTTCTACAAGGGAAGCCCGCGGCGGCAGCGGCTGCTTACCGTAGTTGCGAGACCTGTTGTGGCTCAATATTGGTCCATATATAAGGTGCACCGGATTATAAGGCGCACTGTCGGCTTTTGAGAAAATTGAAGGTTTTTAGGTGTGCCTTGTAGTGCGGGAAATACGGTAATAGAAAAAAAACAACTATCCATATCAACACAAATATGATAAATCTTCAGTTTTTAAATCCTAACTCAGCTGTGATTAGTTTTTTTTTTGGTTCCATTTCATTAGCCAAACCAGGATTAGATTACCAGATCTGTATAGTTAAGAAACTACTTAAGTAGAAGCTGTCAGACAATATGAAGTAGGCTAAACATAAAATCCCAATAAGCAACACCATGCCCTGATCTAAAGAAATTCAAGTTGAGAACAAAGTCATTGACATGTGTAGGTACAACCCAAAGAGTAAAGAACTGGACTGTTCAAAGTCCTCTTTGACTTTGACTAATGACCAGCCTAGGCATGCTAGTCACTTTCATTCAGATCAGTAGCTAGCTTAGCCTCCTGCGACAAAGACATAACACTAACATAACAGCGAAAACTTGAGTATTGTGCACACAATACTCTCAATTCTGTCTAGAAATTGAGAATTGAGATACAAATGTTGAAGTTTTTTTTCCCTCCAAGCTGCATAGACTACCCAATATTTGAGATCTAGGTTTGCTAGGAACTTAAAGCAGCAATACTTTAGACCCTTTTTTAATGTTTTTTTTTTTAGGTTATAACATGCAGTCCTATTTGTAACAACTTCCTAATGTCTTTGAAGCGCAAACCTCTGCAAATAGCTTTAGACTCTGTCACTAATTTGCCATCCGAGTTTTGCTGAAGTTCAGTAAAAAGAAACGAGGCATAAGGACAAGCAAAGCAGACATTTTGTGTGAACAGAAAATTTACTTACCAAATCTAAGGCAGAGCCCCCACCCAAATACTCCATGATGATCCATAGCTTTGTGTCCTGCATTGACGGAGACAGAAAAAGAATAGAAGCTCTTTACTGCTTGGCTGCATGTAAGAAGAAAACGCACAGACTCCCAAATTCAGATGCTTAACACAAAACTTCCAACAAGCCAGCGAAAACTTGAATAAGTTCTGATGACCCTATTAAGAGTCTGGTGGTCAGGTGGGTGTTTCAAATCATCTGAGGCTAATCCTTTTTTTAATTTGGGATTATTCACAAGGAAGAAGTGGGTTAGAGAAGAAAATCTCATTTCATCAGCTCATTTAAGATGATGCTATGCCAGCTAAAACAAAGATCCACTATATGTCCAGTGCTTTGGAAAACCACTTGTTTAACTTTTTTACACACCTTGTAATGATTACAATCATAAACTTTAATGTACTACATTTGGATTTCATAAGACAGCCCACATACTCTTTCCTTTCCATTTTGTGTTTAGCTAACGCATATAACTCAGTTAAACTACATTAAAGTTACGATGTGGCAAAATGTGAAAAGTTACTGGAGGATATTGTGAATTTGTAATTAGGTGACTACCTTCAGGTAAGAACCGTAATACTTGGTAACAAACGGACTGTCGCATTGGCTCAGCACAGTGATCTCCTGTTGGATGTCTTCAATCTCATCTTCCGCTTCCTCCAAGTCTATGATCTTAATGGCCACGACCTTCTGCGTGCGATTGTCGATGCCTTTGAATACCTCGCCAAAGGAACCCTTTCCGATGCGCTCCAACTTGGTAAACAGCTCCTCGGGGTCCACTCGGACATTCTGGTTGTTGACGGGAAGAAGCAAGGGAAAGGGACAGGGAAGGTGGATTTAAATAAAAATCATAATAAACAGAATGAAAGAAAGGTTGGGAATAAGTCAGAAACACTGGCAGGGTGGCATTCTTTCACTCATTGCAACACTCGGTTTATGTAAAGAGAGAGAAAGACACGGGAGAGGTAAAAAGGGGAAGAGTAATGACTGGATAACGTGCAGGTTCAGAATAAAAGTAATAAAATTAAAACCAACTGCTAGATTTATCATTTTACTCCCTTTAATCCCTATCCTTTAGTATGTTGATGACAGTGTAAAGACTCACTAATCAGCTAACGGCTGCAACTTCACCTTTAAAACAGCCATCATGGACTTGAAACACGACATTCAGCGGAAAAACCGAACCAGGAAATACATTTTCCACAATGTTCTATAGGACATTTCTCTGTGGCATTCATATCATAGAGTGAAATGGGGAGAAAACAACTTGCGTACCACAGGAAGTGAACTAAAATGACTTAACTCTCCAGAGGCTGTTATGTGGAAAACACTAGAGTAGGCACTGACAAAAAACAACTTCCTTTTATGACCTCTTTTGGCCAGAGAAATGCTCATTACAGCCACTTTAAGGCAGCAGACTATTGAAAAGAGAGACCCTCGCTCTTATGAAAAGACATCAAAAGCTGCTGAAAAGAAAATACACATTTTCCACAAAAAGCATTAAGAAAGGAATTTATGTTCAACACTGTCGATTTAAAGCCGGGGGTTTGCATGCATCCCTGTTCCAACACACCTGAACCAAACAGCTTAATTACCTCCTCAGTAGGCAGTCTAGTTTTCCAGCTAATGACCTCATTATTTGACTCAGGTGTGTTGAAGCAGAGATGCAAAAGTTGCAGGACACCAGAGCTAGATGACTGAATTTGAGAACACCTGGTTTAGGTGATTGGTCGGGTCTAGGTAAGTCGAATATTCTCCTGAAGTCTATTTAAAGATGATAAAGTCAGCGGCTCTGAGGGTTTAATATGTAACCCAATCCTGCTTTAAACTTAAGAACTTTCTCTCTACCTGTCTGATGCTGTTTGCTTGCCAATTTCTTTAAAAAAACCTATTAAGTCTTGACTGAACAGCTGCATCCCTACTGAGATTAAATGACAGACTCAGTTGTATCATTTATTCTGGTTTAATTGTCTTCTTTAGGCAGTTTGTTCCTCTGAATTGTGTTAAAGTAAAAGAGGAATTCAAATGTTTATGTATCGAAAACCTAGCATCCTACATGGTTTAGATGACCTACTCCTCCAACACAGGTTTTAGAAATGGCTGGATTACTTCCTCAGCATGTCATCAGGTTCTGCAGAACATACTAATAATTTAATCAAGGTGTGCTGGATCAGTGGAACATCAATAATATTCAGGATGGGACTTGGCAACCCCAGATGTCCTTGGCAAACCCTAATGCAACATCTCTCTCTCTCTCTCTCTCTCGGGGTTTCAATTACATGGCGTGGCATTTTTAGAATTTTAAATCCTGAGGTGTCTCGTGATAATTTCCGAGCCATACTAAGGTCCTTAAACGCCTCATCTCACTAAGCTGTTTAGGTGCACAGCATTATTAACCCTCGACAGGGACTCGGTGTACAGTATGTTCTAATGCCCTCCCCTGCATAAAGTAAAACAAGCCCATTAAAAACACTTCTTACCTGCATCCCCGGCAGGTTACCCTGAACGGGAGAATGGGCCATGATGAAGCCGACTGGGTTTGCTCCTCGTCCTGTAACGAGGGGGCTTAGATCGCCCCGGCTGTGATGCTTTCAACGCTATTAATCCTGTAGGACTCCTGGCTATCCAGATTTGAAGAGAACAGTTTCCGCGGCTGTTAAACTGTGACACCACCGTCCTCCCAACACTCACTGAAGTACCTTTACAGTCATAGAACAGCCCAAAGAGTCCAAAAACAGCTGAGCCCACTAACTGACGTCTGCTAACGCAGATGCTAGCTGCGAAGCTGCAAACAAGAAATCCGCAATGTTAGCATGCTAACCTGCTAGCTAAGCGCTAAATCCAATTTGTCTCTTTAGAAAGTTGAGCTGCTGTAACTAACCTTATCTCCGATAACTTATTTAGACGCAGCCGCTATTTATATTGGAACGAGCCCAAGTGTCACTTTGTAATTGCACAACGTCTCAGTAATGATGCTGTCAGATAGCAAACATGGTTAGCAGGTTAGCTCCCAGTAGACCCGATAAACGGTCCTAGCGCGCGCCGCCGCGGAGCGCACTGTGTCTGCATCCGGCAAGAACAAGAGCCGGAGTCCCGGGTGCACCCAGCCTATATCTCCGCCCCGACCAGTCCTCAGCACCGCTTGAAACCTGGCGTCTTCAACAGGAGGGGCAGCTCACAGATGTTTTTGTTTCCTCCCTCACTTTCGACCCGTAATCTCGGCCATCTTGTCGGTGCCGTGACGCCGAGCTGGGCGGATCCGGATCATCAGCAGCAACATCCTGACATCTCAACAGCCTCGGTGCTGATGCCAGCCGCAGACTCATATTCCCATAGCTTTTCAGAAAACTTCCAGCAACTTGGTCACATGAAAATACAAGTTGCAAATATGATCAAATAAATGACTCCAAATTAATGACACCATTCGTTATGGATGGATTATTATTTTGACCAAAATTTGTAAAGCCCCTCTATTTCTTCATCATGAGTTTACATACAGAGCTTTGCAAAGATATTCAAATCTCTTGAGCTTTTTCACATTTTACCTTGTTACAACTACAAATTGCAATGCATTTCATTGGTATTTTATGACACGTCAACACAAATTATACATTATGAGGGGGGGGAGGGGGGGGGCATATGTGCACAATAAATAGTTTTACAGAAAATATGAAAAGTGTGGCACGCAAACCCCTTTAAGCTGATACCTTTAAGTAAAACCCAAAGAGACCTTTTATACACAAGTGCTGCCTATTGCTACTGTGTATGTCTCAGTGATTTTATTTTTATACATGCACATTTTGTTGCTGGGTTTTTTACAGTTTTCTGTTGGGTTTTTTTGTTTTTGTTTTTTTATGCACATGTAGAAGCAGATTTACTGGGTGTTAACTTGTCTTCTCTTTATCCTTTTCTATTTTTATCTTTCTTTCCCTTTAAACGTTCTGCATGAGTTCTCTTCCTTTGTTTCTTTTTATCCCTTCCTTTTCCGACTCCATTTGAACCAAACCCAAAGCAATGTTTAATGAAATTTTTCATGTAGTAAGTGGAGCAATGTAATGAAAGCCATATTGCATGGGAGACAACCTACCGTCCCCTTCTTTACCTCTAGATGGTTTTTGGACCAGATCATTTCTGTGTCAGATTTCCAGATGACACTCAAACACCACCACTGTCTCATTTCCCCAGCGTCCTTTATCCGGTCACTTAGGCAGGGCAGGCATGTCCTCCTTTTGTACATGGCTTTGGGACTATACTTGACTGAGTTGGACAGGCTGTTGCTAAACTGGATCTTGCAGCTTCAGAATTTGTGTCCCTCTCGCCTTGCAGAGCATCTGGAAGAAGTCTCCTGTTGTATTTCCCAACCTTCTCCAACAGATCTGAGACTTGAACCATTTTCAGAAAAGACTAGAAAAAATGTGCAGTTTTTCAAATGGAAAATCTTTCGTCAGGTTAACTGTGCCAGTGAGCTGAACTCTGAAGAGACCAATGTGATGCACCAAAGATGCTGTTTATGCAAAATACATTTAAGAGGGTGTGACGTTGGGATGCCCTTACCTCATTTGAACAAAGGCCACAGATATAGGACTGTGAAGTTTAAAACTGTGTTAGACAGATTCCAACAGCTGAACTTCCCATTCAGTCACCAAGTAGGAACCAAAAATAAGATGTTCTTATTAACATGTAATAAGAAAAAAATGGTTCTAAATAAGGCAAAATGCTTTTTAGCTAAATGTTCGTAACTTTCCGTATATAATTTGTCAAATGTATTCTATTGATGTGTCTATATCTACATACAAAGACAATAGAGGCATATGGTTTATGGCTTCTTTGGTAGCACTGGGTCTTACACATAGCTTCTTTAATTCCTAAGGTTTAATGTTACTAATCAAGATGAACAGTATACACCAAGTGTAGCTAGTTCTACTAATAAGCTTAGACGGTCTTTGAGTTTGTCCTTGAACACACTTTATTTGTTATGGAACATGGTACTGGAAACTTTATGCTCTGGAAATGTTTTTCTTCAGCAGGAACAAGGTAACTGGTCAGAGTTTCACCGCCTAAGAACCCCGTCACCCTCAACCTGTGATGACACCCGCAGCTGGCTGATGACCACAGCAGCTTCTTCTGCAGGTTTGCAAAACAGACATTCACACCTCCGACACACTCACCCTCACAAAAGGACTAACCACAGACCATCACAGGGTTAAAAGAATACCCACCTGTCACCTTGATAGACAGGATCTGACAGAGAGGATCCTCATCAAGGGAAGCTGACAGCTCTGCAAATGTCAGCAGAAATTTGCAGACACAAACCTTTACCTCCAGGTTGGCACTATGGAGCGCTGTTTGCAGAAGCCAGATTCCACAAAGTCAGTCTCTCCAGTGTCTTCTGTTCCTTCATTCCTCACGTCCTCTTTCTTTCCTACCCTCTGGCAGTCTTGTCTATTGCTCTGCCTGCCTTCCTGAACACAATCCCCAGCTTAGCTTTCCTGCCCCTTTTGTGTCTCTGCCATGGCTGTAAGTTTTGTTTTGTCTTTGTTTTCAATAAGCCTCCCCAAACAGGATCTTACCATCTTCCACAACAACTAAATAAAACAAGGCTGCCAGCCCAGCAATGGTCAAAGAGTAAATGATGGAAATTAAATTATAAGTTATTTTATTTCTTCTGGGTTTGTATAAACTTGACAATTATACTGAAGTAGAAGAACCATTGACAATAGTGAGGTTTTTAACTTCACCACAACAGAGGTCCTGAGTGCTTTAATCTTAAACCACTCTTCTTAAAGATGGCAACTTAAATTGTAACTGTGTTACTGTGTAATTTATAACCTTGACATTAAATGAAATCTCCTTGGACTGGAAATCTGTCCTTGCTTCTATTTTACAAAAAAGTGGCCTCTGTATTTCAAACAATTGCAGAGCAATGTCTAAATCTATCTGTCTTGGCAAAGGTCCTGCTCAAAGGATATCTGACCATAAACTCTTTTTTTTTCTCCATTTCAGTTAGGTTTCTGCAAAAATCACAGTATTGTTACCTCTACTTTCATAACTGTAATTTGTTGATTGATTACTGTAATCAAATGTCTTTCAGGTTTTGGAAAGTATCTCACTATAGTAGAGCCTAGATGGTTCAGATAGAGGGTTATTCTATGGAAAAATGTGTCCCTCAAGGCTTTGTGCTCAGTCCATTACTAGTCATTATTTATGTAAATACTGGATGTATCATTCCAAACTCAACGTTCCAATTTTTGCAGATGACGTCATACGCTGCTCAGGACCCACTCCTACTGAAGCCTCTCAGTCTTTACAAGTTGCATTTGATGTAGTGCAGGAGCCACTTTGTCAGCGGCAACTTGTTTTAAATGCATGATGTTGACTGCTTCAAAAATTCTGAACTCTACACAATACACAACCCCACACAATACATGGACAACAAATAGTTTGTCTACTTTTAATAAATTGAGAATTTTTTGAATGTTAAGGACCATATTAACTTTTATATTATGTAATTAAAAGTTATTTTAGGATCTTACTACAGAAGTAAGTCTTGCTTTTCTTATTGCGTGAAACAGAAATTGGGTTAAACAACCTTTCTCCCTATTCTGGATAATGGAGACGTATGTAAATGCTTCCACACGTTTACATACGATAATGGGGTATTGAGATTTGTCATCAACTGGCTTACTCAACATTCTGTGCTCTACTATAAAATTAATTGGACATCTTTATGTATACAACAGCTCAGTCATTGGTGTGTGGTTATTTAAAAAACTATTCTGGGTACTATTCCTTCTTATCTATCTTGTCTATTAACAACAAAACATGAAAGTTGCAATCTTAGCTCTATGGATGTCGTGCAATCTCTAGCCCCCAAATTAGTCTGGACCTAAAAAAAAAAACAATTTGGTAATAAGACTGTGAAGTCCAAAGAATTTTATGATCCTCATATTGTAGTCATAGCTGTAATTTTTCATGCATTCCCATCTTTTATAGCTCATATACCGTATTTTCCGCACTACAAGGCGCACCTAAAAACCTTCAATTTTCTCAAGACAGTGCGCCTTATAATCCGGTGCACCTTATATATGGACCAATATTGAGCCACAACAGGTCTCGCAACTACGGTAAGCAGCTGCCGACTTCATTTTCCCCCGTGGAAGAAGAAACGGGAAAGCAGACACCGACTTTATTTTACCCTAGAGGAAGAAACGGAGGAAAGCAGCCGCCGATGCAGCCAGCGGTGCACGCTGGGTTTTGTGTAAAGACCCCAAAATGGCTCCTATTAAGAGACACGCTTACAACGCAGAGCTTAAGCTCAAGGCGATCAGTCACACAGTAGAACACGGGAATGGGCTCTTTGCACCTGCCGCGCTGACGTCACAACCGCATGCGCAAATGGGCTCTCTTTTTTCGCTTTGAGTTACCATGACAGCTAGAAGACAAAGTCTTATTTCAGACACAAATAAAACAATACTATGAAAATAGTTGTCTTCCTAATATAATGGGCTTTTAAGTTTTCATGGATTTCCAAACGATCCTGAATTAAGAAGACGGTGGCTTGTAAATAATCGTGGCTACCAGTTAAGCTAACGCCGCACAGCAAAGTTTACAGCCTTCACTTCACTCCGGATCAACTTCTTCAGCCTAAAGAAGAAGGTAAAGGAGCCTCCTGTGTTATTTCCATGGAATCACTTCTGTATTCAGCCTGAAAGAGAGTTTATGGGAACCAGAGAGCAGACCAGAGCCAGGCAGCCGAGCTACTGATCTGCCTGCATACACTGCTGTAAACACCGTCCTGCTTCACTAGAAACATGCAAAACTAATAAAATGAAATAACACGGAGACCTTAATGAACACGGCCATATTTTTCTAATAGCAACAACTCTGAACCTGAACCGTCAGCTGAACTAGAACTCTGACACCAGAGCTAATGTTAAGCTATGGGCTCGTTGTGCTTCAGAAACAAAAAGCCTGAACCATAAAATCCCTGTTACTTGGTCTCTGACACTAACGACAATAAACGCACGTAATATACTTGAAAACAAGGTAAAAACATTGTCCGTTAGAATGGATGAAAAATGTTTAGATACTTAAATAGCACATTTTTACAAGAAGAATGTCTAGCATAAGCTAAAGCTAATGTTAGCCACAAAGTTTAAAGAAAGTAAAACTCACCTTCCTATCTGTGTATAACGAGGCGAACATGTTAAAACCTTTCTCCAGTTTACTTGTCAGGGCTTCGGATCGATGTACATCATTAAGCTGAGGTGCAAAGAGCCCATAGAGCAGCAGCTAGAATTTAACATGAACAATCAATGGTGCGGAAGTGGAGGAAGCAACAGCTGTTCATTTTGGGAATGAACGGAGTTTTCAGAAAGCTGGTTTGTAATCTATTAATAAAGTTTGACTGACCTATCTGACTATTTTGTTGACATTCCCTTTATTGCAGGTCCATCTAATGGATGCATAAGGTAACCCCAGCCTCTACTGTAGCGGCTATTCTATGCGCCTTATATATGAAAAAAGTTTTAAAATAGGCCATTCATTGAAGGTGCGCCTTATAATGCGGTGCGCCTTATAGTGCGGAAAATACAGTATATGTTTATTTGTTTTCAAGTCACACACTCCTACAACGCCTTAACATTTCTCACATTTTGTCATGATACAACCACAAACCTTACTGTGTTTTATTGGGATTTATGTGACAGGCCAACACAAAGTAGTGCATAATTGAAAAGTTGATGTAAAATTAATCATGGTTTTTGAAATTCTTTCACAAGTAATCTTAAAAGTGTGGCTTGGTTCAGTATCCGCTGCCTCCCGCCCACCCTTTCTTTTTGAGTCAGTTTTTCAGTCTAGTATGTAGACCAATAATTCAATGATGGCCTCTTCTGACAACAACGCCTTTTTCAACATGTTATCTATGTCAAACTTCAAAAAGGTCTGCGTATAGTTGAACGGTAAAAAAACCCCCAACATTCTGGTTCGGTTGACAAGTGACCAGAAGAGGGCGCCATTGCATTAACTTGAACCCAGCAGCATCCGGGGGTGATTTGGATGCCAGTTGCCGGTGGAACATTGCGTGCCGCAACAAGAAGATGAGATGCGATAGACAGAAGACTGCAGATTGCCTGCACGTTGACGGGAATAATAAGACAACCAACACGAAGAGCTGAAAACGACCTACTGAAAAACAAGCCACTATGATTGGCGGATTTCCCCTGTCATGCAAACATGAAAGCGGTCCAACATGGCTGTTATTCTTTCTGTTCCATTTCTGTCTTATTGCTCATGATCCACACATGACCCTCTGTGTTTTTAAATCTTCTGGTGAAAAGCTGAATTAGAAAAAAAAAACCGTCTTTCCAGTAGCTCACGTGCACGACTGAAAACATGGAGGTATAAGCCCCCACTGGCAGAAGAAACCCCCGCATAAAAAGTGTGCGCTCAAAATGGAAAGCGCAGCCTCCCCTCCTTTGTGCGTAAACGATGCGGGGCCAGGACAGGAACACTTTGCTACCTTTGTCTGAGAAAACCCGGCCGGCGAATGCTCAGTAGGGGAGGAGAGAAGGATAAAACCTGAAGAAGAAAAAAAAAACCCCGCCAGCATCAAGTGAGGGTCGCTTTCCAAAGCAGCGGTCTGCCGAGGAGGAGCGCAGCGTCGCCACCTGGTTATATTCTGAGGCCGAGGAAGAGGAGAGTGAAAAGATGGACATCACCGACCAAGGAGCCCAAATGGAGCCGCTCTTACCCACGGTAAGCACACACCGATCTGGATGTTCAGCTTATCATGTGAGCGTAGTTTATTTCCTCTTTGGAATATATATATATATATAGGACTGCAAGATAAAACGCTCAAAAATGAGTCGTTCGCCTGATTTTGTATATTAAAAAAAATTAGGCGAACGACTCATTTTCGAGCGTTTCACCTCGCAGTCGTGACAGACATGAACGCTCATAATCACACGGGGAAAGGAATACCGTCTTAAACGTGCCACATTTCAGCTACGAGTCCACGCAGCAAAACCCAGATGCCCTCAATTACAGAAGTGACGCACAGGTGGGATACACAGCAGCAACAGTTCTGCTTTGCAAATTGGCTTCCCTGCATCTCACCCATACATGTCGTCTATAGCGTGGATCATATGGTTAACATGGGTTTATACACCGCAGACAGTGGAGCCTGCTGTCAAAGCTGGGATCAAGATGTTCCAGGAGCTGGAAGTGTTTGATCCCAGCAGGGTGGTGTGTGTCTCATAGGTTGGATGCACTGTAACCAGCTTCTTTTTAATCTCAGGGAAAGATGGCACAGACATTTATAATGTGGATCATCTATATGAGTCAGTACAAGCACAAGCGTCTTGACGTAGTTTCTTTTTAGATCTGCTGCTGGAGTTTAGAGTAATGCTTTAAAAAATGAACCTTAATCCAACCAGCAGCGTGAAACATGTAGAGCGTCTTGAAAAAGTATTAATACTCACGTTTTGTCACGTTACATCCACAAATTTTTATTTTATTTTTTAAAATTGTGTGTGATAGAGCAACACAAAGTAGTGCATCATTCTGAGGTGGAATGAAAATGATGCACAGGTTTCTGAGCTTGTATAAAAAATGATTCTGAAAAGTGTTGTGCATGTTTTCACCCCCTTTACCAAGATGCCTCTAAAACAAGTCTAGCACAACAACTTTAATACTTTAGAGTCAACTTTAGCTACTTCAAGTCTTGAAATGGTTTCAAAATAACTTGGACTCTTTATAGATGATGTCTGTGAACATCCATCTTGCTCTAAATTCAAAATTTAGATTTTTATTTATTTTTTATCCACTGTAGCCCTGCCTGTATGTTTAGCGTTTCCTGTCGGAAAGTGAAGGACCCACAGGTTAATTCCAGAACTGCTCCATATGAATTGTCATCCAGATTCCTTGTTTATGTTGAATAAAAGCGTTCTCACACTTGGTGAAGCTTTTCTAGGCCAAACATTTCTCGTTTTTTTTTCTCTCGCAAGGCTTTTTATTTTCTCAACAATGCCTTTTTTTTTCTTGCCAACTGCAAAATTAGAGAAATGCAGAGAAGTAGCTGTGCTCCAATCAGACTCTACCACCCGAGTCGTGAGTCTCGCAGCTCTTCCCGAGTTACTGTAAGCTTTCTGGCTGCTTCTCTGATTAATGTTCTCTTTGCTCGTCCTTTCATTTTCGGCGTTCAGCTGTGTCTTGGTAGGTTTGTATTTAGAAAGAGACTGAGTTACACACAGATTAACTTTATTTTCTAATTAAATGTCTCCCAAAGCCAACTGGTGCACTGGATTTTATCATCATAAAAAACAGATTAAAACATTTCAGATTTTTGTTCATTTTTCTTCCACTTCACACGTGTGCTCTTCCCAATAAAATACAATAACGTCCTCATCAAAACGTACTATTCCAAAGCACTGCCGCATGCATTAGTATTCAGGTGAGACTATGCCATTTAAAGTAATAAAAAAAAAGATGGCCACTCCATTGGATGCAGTGTCAGTGCGAGAGCAGGAAGATAGCATCCATTGTTTTGTGCGGACCAGTAATAAAAGCGCTGATTGCTCTGTAGGCCAATCAATAGTCTGACTGCTCTATTTGGGGTGGTGTTATGTGAGGACGTGGTTTTCTAGCATAAGGTGAAGCCTGTAACGCAGCTCCCCCTGTACACTCAGTGCAGCATGGCTGCTTCCTTGTCATTGTAAGTCATTGCTGTCTCCCCTCACCCCAACACCACCCACTCTTACTGTGCAAGCTGCAAGTGTTGCCATAGTTTCACTCTGATATGTATGATTATGTGAGGTATTAGTTTGGTGAGCATCTCAGGGGATCTATGTATGTATCGACTCGGTTCATCGTGTTTCTGGGTTCCCAAGGTCAAACATGAAAGTACAACTGATTAACTTCTCGAGAGATTGCTTTTGAGTTTCTTAAATTTACAGTACAGCTTAAAGTATTAATACACTTTACACTGTCACGTAAAATCCTATTGAAATGCACTGAGGTTTGTGGTTTTATTAGGAACGTGATTATTTCAGAGTACCAGTATTTGAATACTTAACTCCATTTTTATGTTTAATAATTGGTTCACAGAGTAAATAGATTTTAACTTGTCTCGTTCTTTGACTTTCAGGAACAAAGTTCTCAAGAAAGTAAAGATGTGGTGAGTAGACTCCATCAGTATTTGTTTAAGTAAGACAAACTTGTTTTAATAACCCTTTATTTTTCAGTATTTATATAATAGTAATAACATGATGGTAATGGTAGTTTCTCTATGAGTGCATCAGTCTCTTATGTCAATGTGTTGGATGTTTTTTTTTTGTCATCTTTGACTTTGAGGTCGCATGGTTCTCTGGTTGGTCCACCATTGCCTTACAATCAGGTTGAGGTCTGTACTTTGACTAGGCCAGTTCTGTTATAGATTTGTTGGTGTATTTGGCATTACTGTCCAATTCATGACCCAGCTTCAGCCAAGCTGTTAGTCTGTCTCCTTTGACTGCAACACAGGCCCAATCATCACCCTACCAACCCATAGTGGACAGGTGGTGTGATGTATTTGTACTCATGCAGGGTGTTTAGTTTCCATAGGGTAACATTGAATTATAGACAAATAATTCAGTGTTATAGGTGTAATCAAACAATACGTTGTTCCAGAAGTGTTTTGTTTCGTTTAGAGAAACAAAAGGCTTTCTCATTGGAACGCTTCAAAGAAGCCATATTGGTTCACTCTTTATTCTGACTGTGCTAACTGAGGCTTGTCGAATCTCTTATGGATTTCTTTAGTCTTTTGTCGTTTCTCTGAGCAATTCACTCTTGGGAAGAATAGATCCTCCTGTCTCAAATGTCTTCCTCTTGTGAACAATTGTTCACTCTAGAAGGGTGGATTTGAATTGAATTCTATTTTTTCACCTCAGTACATTCCTACTTTTGAAGTTCACTTTGCCAGTTTAAGGGACTTCATGTTGTGAGTTTGTTTAATTTAGATAACTCCAGAGGTGTATTTACTGTAGTTATTTTCTGCTAATATTACAATGGTATATACAATGTTTCCAGGCTTTTTTCTTTGTTGTTAAGAACAACGCCTTAATATGTATTATATTTTTAATTTACTAGTGTTATGTCCATCTTTTGTTCCCAGTGTAAAAATATTGGAGTTAAACTTAATATCCCACAGCTGCAGTTGGCTAACTGTGATTAGCCAGCTTGCTTAGCAGATGTCCTGCATTATTGGATCCGAGTTGTGACACATGCCACAATGCATCTGGAATCCTCAGCAGGCTGCCTTCAATCAATAACAGGAATTAAGTGGAGTTGGAGCTTTCAACGCATTAAACGCTTTGAGGAGCTCCCCGGGTGAGAGTCGAAGCAGGCCTCAGAGCCAGTTCTGGAGGACAGCTATGAAGCGTGTTTGCGTTGTATGACATCCACCCTGATGAAATATTGCTTATGCAACTGATGGCTCACAGCCACACCGAGGACAGGACTAAGCACAACGTGGCAGACATTGGAAAAATGTTGAATCCTCCACTTAGATGAGGTCAAGGGTTCAGCAGAGCGAAAGTATGGGTGCATGAAGCTGGGAGCTTTAGAAAAAAACTTTCATTTGTTTTATTTTTGAGAAATGACATGTTAGAAACTGAGTAATGTCCACTGGCTGAGTTTTTAGTGAGCAGATTTTCTTTTCTTTTTTTAAGCAGATATTCTTTTCTTTGTGTAGAACATTTTTGCATTACTTTATCTGAACAGAGTTCTGCTTAAATGAACTAACATTGTAAAATGAAACTTATTTATTTACACTGACCCAAAATAGTATTACATTTACTTTAACTAAATGTAATACTATTGAACTACAATGAGTTTAATTGACTGAAATTGAACTGCGTGAACCTAAGGTATTTAACTGAACTGAACACAATTGAATTCAGCTATACATGATTGAACTGAACTGAACTACCCAATTACTTTATAAGTAATTGCAGTCCCTATAAACTCATGAATATATAAAAAGAGATATGAAATATGTCAATATTTGGAAAATTAGCAAGAAGAAACTAACTTTGTTCAGCCTACCTGACCTAAATAGGTAAGGTTTTGTCTGATTTTATGTCAGTCTGTGAGACAAATAGTCACTTTTTTTTTTTTTTTTTTTTTTTTTTTTACAGTGTAGGTAAATATCTGGTTTCAACTGAGCCTGACCAAAGTTAAATTGGAGATGTGTTTTGGGTAATCAGTTACCCAAGTAAAAATATCCCATGATGTAAAGGATGGTAGATAAAGGAATATAGATGAAGGAAAAAAAGATAAGGGAATAAAGCCCTATATCTATCTATTCCTTTATAGATAAAGGAATAGAGGAATTTGTCATGAGAAAGAAATCTAAGCAGTCAGTTCAGTCCACTATAAAATCCCAACAATTCACGCAAAATCCGCACGACTTGGAGTGCATGCGGACACTAGGTCTAAATATGTTGGTACCTAAAGTAACAGATTTTGATCTCCTGGAAGCTGCGCTTGGATAACTCTGACCAGGATCCTCTGTCCTGGAATAGCAGGGTACATCTCTGGCTTGTAGAATCAGTGGGGACAGTCAGTGGACGTGCGCTTATGTTGCCTGGGTTATTCTTTGGGATGTTGTGTTCTTTCGGATCAGTGAAAACCTTTTCCAATTTGGTGATTTGGTTGTGAAAAACTGGCAGGCGGACAAGGGAGGCAGAGGAGCTACAAGGTGAGAGATAAACAGTTAATGAAGAGCATTGGAATGAATAGTGTTTTTAATAGCTTTTGAAATGGGAAGTTTTGAATTTTGTCTTTATAAGTACAGTAAGATACTGTACCCTGTAAAGGTAGGAATTTTGATGTTGAATGGTTGTAGCATAGCAGAAGAATCTTCTTCTTCTCCCTCTCTGTTCTGCTGACAATGCAGTTTAGCCAGAGAGCAGCTTCTTTACCTGAGGTAGGCTCAGCTGACACACATACATACACAAGCATCGAAATGTGCACATGCAGTGATCAGTGGGACTGCAGCAACTACAGCATGCACCTCTCCCCGCCTGCCGTGTTCAAGATGCGCCGTGACTCGTAGTGGGAAAGTATAGCAGGACTTGTGTGAACCTCCTCCCTTGTAGGATGGCGTTTTTGGCTCCCTGTGACCTAAGACTCTTCTCTTGGGTAATGCTACACAGCCCTATAGCTCAGGGAGTCAGCGGAGCAGAACGGTGCACAGCGCAGCATCGGTGATGTCAGAGCGCTAATCTCTCTGGGGGGATTGGCGGATGGACGCTTGTCAGAAGCATTTGATGCTGCCCTGGATGAAAGCCTTGGGAGGCAGAGCGAGAGACTGGAGCTGGAGCTGTGCTACTTTTCTTTTCGGATGCTGATGTTGTGGAGCCTTTGGAAGCGGGGTTGCTTCCGCGTTCCAGCATGGGAAGAGTGACTGATGCGAGCGGCCGAGGGAAGGAGAGGTTCTGACCGAGACGAGCCGACAGATGAGCTGACTCTGTCCTTCTGAGATTTCCTCTCACTTTCTGTCCAACTCGCACAAACATCCTGAGCTCAGAGTCGGAGTCAGGCCTTGAGCCTTCGCTTTTCATTTTCTACCACTGCTGCAAGCACACTGCAAGGGGAGTTAGCGGGCAACCTTTCATGAACACCATGATCTCAGTGGATCTCAATAAGGGATTTGTTTATCAGGTATGTTCCTTTGTTTTTCTATGTTCCTTTCCTGTTGCTGTATTAACTGAAATTGATTTTTTTTTTGGCTAGACAGTATCTGTAAATTTTCAAAGTACACTAAAGAAGTATTTCTTCTTTAGGGCACTAAAGAAGGGTTTGAACAATATTACTCAAGCTCATATTGGCTTGAGTCAGGTTGCCAGTGTCTAGGCTGCATCATAGTAATCCAAGTAAAGGCTAGGCTCTTGTTGTAAAATGAGAGCTAGTTCAGTTGATTTATCTGTCAGGAGGGTGGCTGACAGATGGGACTGTCATTCTGGAGCTTATATTGTACATGCTACTTTATGCTCTATAACCCTCATCCTAATTTCTGATGCCGAAGACAAGCCAGGAATGCTAGATTGTTGCTGTTGATGTGGTTTTAGTCTTGTTTGATGGATATATGACAACTCTGACTTGCCTCTAGTTGATAGACCAGATCTATTGCCTGCACTATGTCTCCTGCTCTGTCCGAGAGAACAGGTGATGTAGCGATGTCCCCTGGGTACTTTGAGTACCGTGCTCTGTATGCCACCAGCGCTGATCCTGCTGCCATTGACACGGCCACCACAGCCATCTGTGGGGGTGAAAACCATGACAACAGAAGCTGTCAACCAATCGCAGATCTTGTACTTTTGTCACTGATAATCCGTGTTCCCTGTTTGCGATCTACAACAGTCACCGTAGCTCCTAACACTTGCAGAAAGTCCACTAAGGCTGATTGAGATTAAAGAGATTGACATTATGCAACTGTGTTTAGAGCAGGATGGGCCACTTTCATGGCTACTCCTGTGTGCATAGTGAAGGACAAATGCCTCATTTTGTATGATTTTTACTGCACTTTACCTGTCCTATTTCTCAGTGCCTGAAATTGTAAACATTCATCAACCCTGCTGCTGTGGGAGCCTCAGGAGAGATTGTTGAAGGGCACAGAAAAGAGGTTGCATATCTTCTTCCCAGTGAGCACTGTTACTGAACACAGATTCCTGGAAGGTAGCTCGTAAGATTCAGTGAATCTGGGATTTACTCTGGCCTAAAAAATGCAATATGATAGTTGACAACATCTTTGTTGTTCTTCATCTCTAGTATCTCCTGTTGGCTCCATTTAGGATATTCTGTTCAGTATATCAAAAGATTTAGTCCTCATTTGTACAATGCACTGCAAACATAATCACACCATTTGAATTTCAATATATTATACTGGGACTTCATGCGATTTCTCAAAGTAGTGCATGATTGTAAACTGGAAAGTTCTATCTGTAGAGTGTAATTGAATCTGTAAATCCAGTTCTGTGAAGACCCCACAGGTTTGTTAGAAAATATTTGAGAACAAGCAATACCATACAGCAGAGAAATACAGCAGACGGGTCAGAGAGAAAGTTCTGGAAAAGTTTAAAGCAGAGTTTCATTGTAAAACAATATCCGGAGCTTCGAATGTCTTATAAAACACTATTATCTGGAAATGGAAAGAGTAAACAGCAGCACAATGGAGTACCAAACTGTGGTTGCCTACCTCGCAAAAATAGCATTAAACAAAGAAGCAACTAAGATGCACATGATAACCCTCTCAAGTTCAGGTGGGAGAATATGTTAACCCCTTAACTGTCACCCTCAATGGATGCCTAAGGACATTGGTGTCATGATAACAGTTAAGGACCATTATGAAAAGTGAATGCACATTGGGAGTGTTGTGTCTTGTCAGTTAAGATGCATCAAGATACTCTTTTCAGTAGAAGAGGTTCAAAAAGGAACAGTGTGTTTGCAGCATTGTCCACCGATCAGACGTAGCGGTTGGGGTTGTTTGCTAGAAAAGGGCAGACGCGTACTTTTGCGTGTCTGACGCTGCTGGTGTGCATTGCCCTTTAGTTGTAAACTCAACAAGACGAAATGAATTGTTTAACAAGAAACCATGAGAAAAGCTATATACAGTTTACCTCAAGCCAGGTAGGAGACAGCAGCTGTAGAAGAAGGTGTTAAGACTGAACACATCTGCATGGTAGCACATAATGGTGACGGAGACAGTGACACTGGGAAGTTTGATGGAGATACATCCACCACTATTCAGGACAAAAATAGCTACACCAGTTAGTTTCCATCCAGTCTGATTGATTTGGAGGTATTCTGCAAAAAGGAATGCTCCAAACATTTTCACATGTAGATGTTGTGAATCTGGTAGTGTCATACCAAAACATTTAGAATTGTGATTACTGTAAATGGTGGTTTTACAAAGTTTTGACTCGGATAGCTGAATACAAATGCTTACCACACTAAATTGTTCAAAGTCACATATCATTTTATTTGCATTAGAATTCTGCACTACTTTGTGATGGCATGTCATGTAAAAGCCTTATAAAGTATATTGGGGTTTTTTTGTTTCATGTGACAGAATCTGAGAAAGTTAAATGTCTACAAAATGGGACTTTAGTTTTGTTAATGTCTAATTTGTTCTAAATTTAGCTTCTCCTGTGGCTCACTATTTTTAGATTTAAAGCAACTCAACTCCTGTGTTTAGTCAGTTGAAGACAAAATGTATACATACACTGTATAAAAATATGTATGCTAAGCTAATGCAAAGCTAATGTATAGTATCAACACTGCACTGCAAAGAATAGGAAATCAGATTTTCTTTATATGACAGTCAGTCACCAATTTATATATTAGATGAGCTTCTCTGAAAGCAGATTCTTCTGTCAGGAATAATTAGGGCTAGGATTCAATAAATATATGTGCAAATATAGTTATTCAAAAATATAGATGGTTTTATATAAAGATATATGGGTTTATGTCCTTTCATGTCTATATGAATCAGAAATAAAGCTGCAGAGCTAAAAGAAAAAAATCCACCTAATTAATAAACAGTAGTAGCACACATTTTACTGTTAAAATAATGAAGATTTAGCGTTTTTTGAAAACGGGTTGGCGACTCTAAACTCAGAGGCAACAAGTTGCCCATGAGTCGCCTGCAAATCATGTTCAAAAAATGTTTCTGAAATAGTTGCCCCCCTACCCCCCGAAACAATAAGCAAAATGTCAAAATTTAAAACAATTTTTTTCCTTGATTAAGAACTTCACCTTTTCTGGAGTCAAATTTGTACAAAACAAATGTCAGCCATTGCTGGGACAGGCTAGTGGACATAGCTATTATGCAGGCTAACACTGCTTTGTCTTAAAAGGCAAAACTATTGTACTTGCAAAACGGTGTTGAAAGGTGAAAAGCACATTCTTTTTTGACGTCCTCTGTTGTTCAACAGGGAGCTGCTAGTATGAGGATTAGAAAAGTAATGGCTTCATTCAAGAAGTTTAAATTGCGGGTGGTTTAGTTTCTATGGTAAATTGCTAATGAACTACAGAAACCATGACCATTTATATATTTTTATTTTGACATGTAGGTTAAAAATTCAATTTTGGTTTTATATGTTCTATTACTTAATTCTGCTGTAATCCAACATCAAACCATGTTTGGTTCAAGTGAAGCAAACATCTAAATAATTCCAAAATATGGATTAGAAAACTTCTTTTACTCCCTTTTCATTTGCATAGACAGAACCGTGTTATAAAAAATAAAACCATGTTTTATTCATGCTGACATTGAAAAGGGGGACAATTTTGACAGTAGTTCAAAGCTGTTTTGAACCCCGCCATGTCATTACGGCCTGAACAAACGAGTTTTGAGATGTGACAGAACTGGAAGATCTGAAACGGCATGAAATGCTCAATAGCATGTTTGACCGCTAGCTTGCAACTTCATTATTTACTAATCTCCAACTAATACAACATGTGGTGCTTCAGTTTTATGTTGTGCACATGTAGGTGTAGAGAAAGTGATGGTTGATTTTATGAAAAATGTAAACTGATCAAATGAACTTGTCTTTGGTGGTTCAGATGTGAATAAATGCAGACTTGGCTGTCACTTGTAGAGTTGCGTTTCATTAGGATTTAACTTTAACAGCTTTTTAAGACAAAAGAATTATCAGGAGGAGAGAGGGTCAAACTGTTCACCTTTCTCTGTATGTTAGTGTTTGGAAAGACACATTATATGGGTCTAAATATGAACAAGGACTTTGTGAAACATCCAATACTGTCACTGAAGTATGCACGGCTTCTGATGCACTTCTTTTCAAAAATACTGCGTGTATACTGGCATCAAGGATGTGGAATAATATTGAGTACATGACTTTTCTATGATTTCACAGTCTTGTTTTTCATCATGGGTTCATCACCAAACTGGTCCTACAAAGTTGAGAGCAGAAAATTTATGGAGGGCTAAAAAGGGTCAAAATTACATGAATAAATAGAATAAATACTTTACCTAAATGGCAATTAATTTATTAAAATTAGATTATCTGTGATATTTGCCCATCAAAGTTTTAGTGCAATTACATTGATGTGTTGAACAGATTGATTGTAGTCAAGTATAATTTTGCATCTTCCCATCGACTTTTACTTACAGAATCAAACCATGACACTTCTTCTTCTACAGTGTTTTCTCATAGGATGATGTGTTCGGTGTTGGATTTCTGGTAGAAAATTCACAATTATTCACCACAAATCCAAATGAAAGCCATTCAAAACTAGGGAATATGCTAGATATCTGTTTTTTGTTTGTTTTTGTTTTTTCTGTTCATCAGAGGCAGCTCAGTGTCAGTTGTCCTCAGGAAGTGATGATGCTCGGCTTCCATCATGGCACAAGTACTCGAACACGTTTCTGCATGCATGTACATAAACACACACACACACACTCACCCTCAACACTTTGTGACATTACTGTAGAGCTTCCAGAAGCCCGTGTTGCTCGCTCATCCACGCCGCTCCTCCCCATCACATCACTGCCTGCACGTATGAGTATGCATTAGATCGTCTGCATCACGTGTTCGTCACATACTGATGAAGCGGTTTATGCTGAAAAACACGAGCTGGTTGGAAAGGGAACGCAAAACATTTCAGGGTAAACAGTTGTGCACTTGAATTCGGTTCATATTACATTCTGTTAATTGCATCCCCCCTCTGCCCCTCTCCCCCCTCTCCCCCCCCGGAGTCCTGATCACGTGCCCAGTGCTCCCATTCGCTCTGAAATCTCCATCGCCGAGCAAACGGGAAAGGCAGCAGAATTAATTCTCCTCCACGCATTGGACCCTCCGTCGCCCATCTAGCGGTCAGAGATGAGATTTTATCCCGTCATAACTGCTCAGAGATTAATCTCAGCCCAGATTGGTGAGCCGGCAGGCTGCTGGTCTGGGGTCAGCGGTGTTGGGCGGAGGAAACTGGTGCCTATAAATAGAAGCCGGGACCTGCAGGGAGGAGATTCTGGCTCATTTGTCAAAGCTTTGTGTGGGACAGAGAAGGGAAGGGTGCAGCATCAGTCAGGGATATTGGATGTCAGTCTTTATTTCATGTAATGGGCGGTTACTAAGAGATCAGTAAATTATAAAAGAGACAAAAAAAATAGAAAAGGAAGTAATGGAAAATGTGAAGGTCCCATATGGCTAATAGTAGATGGGATTTGTTGTCACATGAAGAAAGGGGGTGATTATCTTTTCACAAGATGCGTCCATAATAATCAAGTTTCTTTAATAACCAAACATGTTCTTCACAAATAACAATACACTGATATTAAAGTTGACCAGTTAAGTTTACTCAATAAGGGCAAAAGCTGCATTTCCATTACAAATGTGCACAAAACTAATGTAGAAAAAACAATTAAATAAGGAACACAATTAAAATCACACCCAAATAGGTTTGTAGACGCAATAAGTCACTAAAAACGCCATGTTGTGGTTCTCTAACTACTTCCTGTTGTGGTTTGTGCCAGTGGTAATGTCCCATAGTTGATCACGTGACTCATGTGATTCAAAAAAAGTGTTTCTGTTGCAGTGTTGTGAAATAAACCAATTTTGATCTGGCCCAAAAAACCTCCTCAGCCTACCACCAAAACCTTTTATCGAAACAGATTCGTTTTTGTTTCAGACATTCTTTAAAATCTCTAAAATCTGCAAACGTTTTTTTTTTTTTTTGGCTGATTGTTCCAAATCTGAGAACCAGGATGATGTTTTATATTTTGGTGGTTAGCAGCCTCCATTAACATCTCCTCTTTTTGCGTCTCCTGACTTTTAGAATCCTTCTACTCACTAGCGGAAAATCACTAGAATCTAAATAAGAATTAAGTGCTTCATAACAGATGAAACCTATTCTCTGCATTAATTAGTTTCATTGAAGTAAAATGCACTAGCAAAATGGCAAAGCAGAGAACGAAATGAGAATGAGAGGTTCTGGGCTAGAATTTGCAACACCTTGGGTAAGCACTTCTATCCTTTCAATTGTTTCAATCACAAACTGTGTATTTTTGAGGGATTTTATGTGCTAGAACTCATAATGACTTCTAATCTTGAAGTGAAACAAACATTTTACTTTAATATTATTTTTTCCATTTTTTTTGCAAAATTACTCGAGCTCAATCAGACTGGATGGAGAGAGAGTGTGAACTGTAGTTTCTAAGTTATGACTGAGATTTTCATCTAGATTTACACAGCGTTACCAGATCTTTCAGTTTGTAGTTGTAGGGCGACAAAATTTGAAAAACAAAGCTGTCCTCTCATGTTCGTGCTGTTAGAATATTGAGTTCCTCTGTTCATGTTCCTATTTACAGTAAGTATGTCAGCATCTGGCCACTCTCCTTTACAGCTCTGGCTTGATTCTCACATGTTTCTACGTGTGTGTGGGTGTGTGTGTTTGTTTAATCGTTCTATTTAGGACCATTTCTGACATATTTACTACTCTTCTGAAGACTGCTGGACCGATTTGAATTAGGTTTGGTTTAAGTTAGAGTTAGGAATAGACTAGTAACAGTTAAGGTTATGGAAAATGTCTGGGTTTGCATAAATCCAGTTACTAAAATAAATGGATTAATATCAGCCCAGTCAAAGTCCTAATGTGGGCAGAAATACAAACATAAGCACCTTTAATATCTTTCTTTGTTGTTGTTTTCTGCGCATATTTAGTGTTTTGTGTTGTTAGTTTTAGTTGTCTCCCATCTCATAAGACACACAAAGTCAAAAGAAAACAGAGTAAAGCGATGTAGGTGGTGTCACCATGACAACTGCTTATACCTAGGTACAGGGTCTGGAGATGCTAGCACTCAGTGTTCTGGGCTTAAAGGTTTTTAATATTATGAAAATAGTCAATAAAAGGAATAAAGTTGCCTCTGCTGTAGTTGCTAACATGACTACAACTGCATACAAATGATTCTGGCTTTTCCCACATTTCTGTCTAAACAAATTAACAGAAAACACAGTGAAAAGGAGGCAAGGCTCCTTGTTACATATCAAACAGCACACTAACCTGTCAGATGGGATACTTCTGTTCTTCATACCCCCTTTTCCCCCTTTTGTTTTTTTTTAATCATAGCAATATTAATCAATAAAATTAAGATTAGAAATAGGTTTTAAATGCTTTATGGTCACAATCATTATAGAAGGGAAAGAAAATCTGAGCTTAATGGTTAGTTTTCAAAATGGTGTAGGTTCAATTACACAGTTCCAATCATACAATTACTTCCTGTGCTTCAGACATTCTGGATGTTGTATTTAAATTTAGACCAAACTGGACTTTTGACATCTGAGGAAAACTTCAGTTTTGTTAAAATGTCACTTTTTGAAGCTTTAAACCACTGTCACTTTGGCACTTGATGTATATTTGCAAAGGAAGTACAGAGCGGAGGCGGTGCATCATCAATAATCTTCCTAAACACCTGCTGAGAAGGGAAGGGAACATATGAAACATTTCCAGTCAGTGTAATTGGCTATGAGAGACTTCTAATCCTTCCACCTCCATCTACTGTAATAATAATTTAATAATATAAATAATAACTAGAAAATAAAGAGACATTCTATTGGGTGTAGAACAATAAGTGCCTGCAATGCAATGCATTGCTATGGGCAGGCCCCTATTAGCTTTTCTGTAAATACACTCCCAAAGAAATGATGCAAGAATTTAACTTGCACATCCTGGTTTTAAAGCATCCGTCTACAACATGTCTATTCTGGTACTTCGAATATGAGCGTGACTCTTTCCATATCACGGCTGGTTGTCCCTTGTTGCCATGGCAACCGTGAATGTAAGCTTTATGTGGCAGGTTGTCTGGGTGGGTTGGGCTGAGACAGACAGACCGGTGGTTTTATATGTGTGTGTGTGTGTGTGTGTGTGTGTAGGTGGTTTTATGTAACCACCTTAAGCATCTTTCTGAAAATGTTTCTGTTACTTGAATGAAGAAGGAAATGCTTCTCTAAAGTAGTTTTTTCTTTTTTGGGAGAAGTGCTACACATCACTACATCCCGCCTATAAACAATAACGCAGTAGGTGTTGGATTACTAATATGATTCATATGCTGAGTAATAACTTAGAGTTTGTGTCTCCTGTAGAGGACTGATGAGGAGGCGGTGTTGGACCGCGGAGGAACACGTTCTATGCTCAACACCAATTTTGAGAAGGAAGAACTTGAAGGTAACTGCCTTATATGATGCTTATTGTAACAAAGTTTCCTAAATATATTTGTTTAGTAATTATTAAAAGGCAATTGAAAAATAACAACTAGCAATAAAAGTTTGAAATGATTTTGAGCAAAAGATTTATCCTGGACTATTAGGCTTTTCACAAGCGAATAGGAGAGCACAATTCTTATTTCAATAACTTTTTTTAATCATAAAGTGGACAGTAAAGAAAGAGAGTGTTAAAGTTTTTACCTCCTTACAGATTTCTTCCATTTTTTTCAGACCTTAAGACTGAAGCTTGTGACATTGAGTGTCTGCAAATGTGCTGCAATGAATATTTTTGCTGCTAACGCAGCAACTGACGTCAAAGTGTACGCCAAAAATAAATCAGCTTACAGCCGTCATAATTATTACTATGTGTCACTATTAGCTTAAAATAGGATTACTGATATATTTTGAAGAACAGACTAACAAAAGCCTAAAAATGAGCTTCTGTTTGTCTAGTTAAAGCCCCTCATGAATTGTTGTAAAAAGTATTTGGTTCTTGTGTGTGTGTGTGTTTTTATTATCATCACCGGTTTCAGATAAATTTTAATATGAAGCAAAGAAACTGAATAAATAAGTGCACTGATGAATCATCCAGGTCTTATCAAAAGAGTCAGAACAACATCTTCAGCACCTCAGACCTCGGTTATAATTCAACAGTAATGCCAAACAGCTTCACAGCACCGCATTAAATTATGATTCTTTCTTTTGTGTGTGAAAAGCATGAAGTATTCTTTAAAACATTCTTTGAAAAAGCATAACAGATAATGTGACAAACATTATTATCAGACTGAGAAATGTTCTCTGTGGAGGTCTTTATCTGAATGCTGAACGGTGCAGTCCCATGCTGTTTCTAACACTCTGGTTGGGATGTTACAATGAAATCCAGTCCATGTAACAGATGATGCATCATGCTGTGTTTAGAAAAACATGGAGTAAAATAGGTTTCATTTATTCCTGTCCCGATTTGAAAAATCCATAAATAGTTTTTTTTTCTGTCCTGGATTAATTGGTTCTGAAACCAAGAAAGTACTAAAAATATACAATTTTGTCTTTGTTTCTACAGAGGTTGAAGTTTTTATGAATTTAATTCAGGTTTGATTGATCAAACTTTTTCAGGCTGAGGACTAGGGCTGTGTAATTTGATTGATTTTATGATATTTATTGATATTTGTTTCCTCGTAAGTTATCGATTTTTCATCCACTAGTATCGATACATGAAATCCTACTTGGGTATTAAGATGCAGTTAGTTAGAGTGGGGCGCAGCTCTGTTCACCGCCGTATCACACTCAGCACAGACTTTCCACTGGTATCTTCAGGCTTTCACTAAAAAAAAAAAGAAAAAAGCCTTTGGTAAGCTAACTGTAGCGCTGCACTTTGTATGTAAACAAATAAATGGTTGTTTGCGTGCAGTACCTTGCAGGTCACTAGAGGGCACCCAGACCCCCAGTGCACGGGGGACCACAGTTTGAGAAAGACTGGTCTAAGTGTTATACATTTTAAAACTAATCTTTAAAAACCTGTAAAGCCGCCCTTTAGTTTAGCAACGACAGGAGATTAGAAAGCAGAAAACTTTTGCGTCATTAGCAGCTAATGGTTAGCAAATTGCAGTATTCTCATAGAATCATCTTTTGCCATTTTTCTTCATCTTTTTTCTGATGACTAGTTGGATGATTTAAGACTCCAATAATATCTTCTATTAGCTGAATTTTCCTTTATGATAAATATTCAGTTGAATTGAACTTTACTCTTCTATATGAACATTCTTCATATCCTTTAATTTGACTGAGTTTCCACAAGTTCCTTTGGCCGTCATACATTTCTAGATTTTTAATTTAAGGAATGTTGAAAACGTTGTACATTCATCTTAAGTGGTTGTAATCTCATCAAACCACAAACTACCGTGCAAACTGAAGCTGTGATGGACAAGAAGCTGTTTAGGTGGGATGGGGAGGCAAAAAGGAAGAGACAAAAAAGGAAACATCATATGACATCAGCAGTTGGTCATGCCTGAGAGAGAGAAGCTATTTTTATAAAGCCCACTACACACAAGTCTTGACTCACTCATGTACAAAACCCTCCCATCACGTCTCCTTCCTCTACATCCCTTCTGATCTGGTTCATAACTACGTGGTTAGGAAAATTTGCTGCACATGCAGCGAATTTCCAACCTCTTCCTATTGCTTCCCACATACATAATTTACTGAGCGCTAAAAGCAGTTTGCTCTGGACAGGTCCATCTACTGTAAGACATGCGCTGACAGCATCAAGCCTGTCCAAGTGACAAATATATTTTGACATAGTACATAATCTCGCTTAACCTCTATTTCTGCCTTCCTGTTGGTTTCTGGAGTCTCTTGAGATTGTGAGGTAATTGTGCTCAAGCAAGTAGCGATACAGTTTCACCCCGGAAAGTAATCCATCAGGCATATTCTTTATTTAACAAGTCTTAGAATTTAGTGTCATCTTTGGGAGAATAGCTGCAAGTTTTTAATCATTTATTCTTGTTTAAAACCCAAAAGGGAACCCTTTTGCATTCTGAGCCAGTAATAAAACAAGAAGGCGGCTTGTAAAATCTGGGTCAGATAAACTCTAACCCTCTGCTAGCTGTGCTTTGCACTCAGTAATGCAGTGTTACACCGTCTCATCACTTATTTAACGCAAACAAAGCCACTCTTGCTGTTTTGCTGGAAATTATTAGACTCAGATGGTGATCAAATATCTTAACTAGCTAACCGTCATCAGTTGCTGCTATCGAGCTTACACAGCGCATTTGGCCTTTCTGCATTCTATTACAGTTTGACTAGAGCTGCACCAATCCGACAATATCTTTATTGGTTCTAGATCAGATATTGCACTTTCTGAACCATTTCAAAGATTTATTTTTACATGTTTGACCAAAGTAGTCAACCTATTGTTGTTTTCAGTTTCAGTTTCTTTATTACTTATTTGCTGTTGGCTGTTATACCCCTAATTGCACTGACTGAACAAATGAAAGTTGTGTTGTTTTTTTCATGCTTGACCAAGCTTGGTGTATTGTAGTGGTACAAAGTTATCTAATAAATTTGCAATTCAGTACATTTGTCTGTGTTAAAAAAATAAAAATAAATGTTTTAAGTCAATTCAGCTCCGTGATCCGGTATCAGATCAATATCGGCCGGTACCAAACATCAGATATCGGTATCAGAAGTGACAAAAAAAGTGGATCCCTAAACCACAAATTTCACTGCATTTAATAGGGATGGTATGCAATAAACTGAAAAGTGGGGCTAAAATGATGCATGTTTTTAAAATGACGTCTAAAAGAACCTCAAGGTATAGTGGAGAAAGTAATGTTTAGTGCCCTTATTTTTGTCCAGACAGCCGAGGGCCATCAGGAAAAGAACAAATGGTGGCCCCCGTAACTCGACCGCAATAAAAGAAGAGAGAGTCAGCTCAGATTCTCTTCACGCTGACCCTGTGGATGCGAGCTCCTGTGTGCTTCCACATAGACACGAGAACGAGGCTGTAATCCTCACACTGCGCCATGTCCTTTCAAAGTACAACGTTCATTATCTGTGTTATACCAAAATGAAAATGACTCCAATTACAGTGGTAATCTTCAAAATCAATTTCATTCTCTTGAAAGGGGACAGAAGGCTTTCATTACAAGCACAGCAGGCCTGAAGGCAGCCGTTTGTTCCTTTAATTGAGGCTTCATGGCTGCTTGCTAGATGACATGGCATCTATGCAAAGACATTACTACATTATTCAGAGCCTGTTTTTCTTTCTTTGCATCTTTTTCATCACTTTTTTTCTTCCAGCTTTAAGCTGGACAGAAATGTTCTAAGTGTTCATTTCTTAAGACAGAAATGAACGTGTCTTCATTTCTGTCTTAAGTAGATTTTTTCATTTGTATCAGAGTACTGGATGCAAGTTCAGTGTCAAGTCTTGGGAATCCTGGGGGACATAGACATGAACAACTTCAGGGTTTCAGAGTACAAAAGTATGAAAGATAAAACATTTAAAGTAATAAATAATATACCATGGAAGGCTTGTTTATTGTATAGTAAAGTATAAGCCTGTCGCATTAAGCAATCAGTCAATTATTCGGATGATAGATGAAAATGATCTTGATAATTTCCCTTCAGATTATTCCTAATCTGTTTTATTGATAGTTTTGGTTGTGTGTATTTTTTATTTATTTCTGTTTTATTTATTATTTTTGGTTGTCGTGTTTTGCTTTGGATATTTAAGATATCTTCCAGTTCAAGCGTTCTTTAAAAAAAATAAGTTTTATTAGTCTTTGAGAGGGCAAACATGCATAATTCTACTATTATCATTATGTTACTGATGGAGCAACAATTTTATCATTTATCACAATAATTTCTGGGACAATTTATCATCCAGCAAAATGTATTATCACAGTCATAGTAAAGTACATTAACGGTTGAAAACTAAAGTGGTATTTTATAGTAAAGTGGCATGAAGTATAGCTAACAATTCAGTTGATTCATGGGAATTTTGGACCCTCACTTATTCTTGTACAAATTGACTTTGTTTCGTTGTTTTTTTTTCCCCCAGTGAAGCCAAATTCTGTTTGGCTGCCGAAAATTCACACACTTTTCCTGAGAAATTATTCACCGTCAGTTGAAACTGCAACAGATTGACAGCAATTTCACACGCTGAATATGGTTGAGAAGCATGACAGGCAACACATTGCTCCAGTTACAAATCGTGGCTGCCACAGTCTGCAGACTGCGCTTTCCATTAAGGAAAAGGCCAACAAAATGTGAAGAATATTTGGACAATTTTCAGTCCAGAAATGACCTCTGACCTCTTTGTCCAATCAAAAAAATAATTAATATCCTACTTTCATTTTGAAAAACTGACTTTTATTTTGAAGCTTAACTACAGCGCGCATCATTGTTTCTGCTACATGATACTAAGAGAGGTTATATAGTTTTAACAACATGGACTTTTAAGTAGGTAAGCACAAAATCAGAGAGGGATTTGATAATATTGTAAATATGTTTGGAATTTCTGTCAAATAAAATATTTTCTAGTATTTTCTTTCCAATTTTTTCTAAAAAGTAATAATTTCAATTATTTCAACATTTAGTAATCACTGTTTCTCCTATGGTAATCTTTCTAGTTCCTCTTTATTGTATTTACTTTTAAAGGGAATGTTATGGTTAAAATTAGCTAGCCTCCTACGCTAACCTAACATGTCGATCAAAAGTTAAAGGGGAAAAAAGAAGTTATGGATCTATGTCAAAATGTTATAGCTTCTGAGTTGGGCCATCTTGGTTTCAGGTCACCGCACTCTCTACATCGGAGTCCACGTCCCCTTGGGTCGGAGGTCACACCGTCGACACCGTCACCATGGACACAGGCACAGGAAGAGGTCCAAGGAGAGGGACTCCACAGGGGATGACGGCCGAGAATCCCCCTCATATAGTAAGTGATAGTGACGTGTAGAGCTGAACTTCAGAAAACAATTTGGCAGAGCTGGGAACTCAAAGCTATTTAAATGGAAATCTTTATCATCTTTATGTTCAAATAACTTATTCTGTCCTTGTAGCAACTTTCTATCAGTATGCTGTGCTTCTTTAAGCTAGCTTCTTTAGCTTTAGCGCTTGAATGTGGTACCAGATGTCCATCCTCCAAGGAAACCCTTTTTTTTTTGTTTTGTTTTGTTTTTCTTTCACTTTTCTTTCCCCATCAACTTCTGCTGCATAGACACTCCAGCTCAGAGGGTGCAGTTCCTTCTGGGCACAGAGGATGGCGACGAAGAGCACATCCCACACGCCCTGTTCACTGAGATGGATGAAATCTGCCTCAGGGAGGGCGAGGACGCAGAATGGAAAGAGACGGCTAGGTGAACTTCTCTCATCCGCTTGCTTTCTGTCTGTCTGAAAATTGGTGGAAAGAGATTTTTTTAAGCGTTATTCAACTCTTTGAACTTGTTTCCAGGTGGCTGAAGTTTGAAGAGGATGTTGAAGACGGCGGCGAACGGTGGAGTAAGCCCTACGTGGCCACCCTGTCTCTGCACAGCCTGTTTGAGCTGCGGAGCTGCATCATGAACGGCATCGTGATGCTGGACATGCGGGCCAACTCGCTGGAGGAGATCGCAGGTGAACACCGCAGGCGGTTTTGTCTCATTCCTCATCGCTCTTGAACTCTTTCACATTTTATCACGTCACAACCACAAATTACACAGTGTCTAACTTCAATACAGCCAAAAAAACCACCTCAAAAATTTGATCAAAAAACTTGAATTTTGTCAAAATTGGTGCGTTTCCATTAAGCAAAATTATTTTCGTAATTCCAATTTGCACAATTTTATGCAGCTGTTGATCCCTCAGCACTAAGCTAAAAAAGACAATATCTAAGATGAAAGCATATCCATGCGTTAGAATGGTCTAGTCAAAGTCCAAACCTAAATTCGATCGAGACTATGTGTCAACACTTAAACACTGATGTTCACAGACTTGATCCATTCAATCAAACAGAGATTTAAGTGTTTTGTGGCAAAAATGGGGAAAAGTGGGGCTCAACAGAATATTTAGAATCATAGAACACAAATACTTAGTTTTATTTGTAAACTGTATATCGTTAGTAATTCATTGCATTTGTCTTTCACATGAAATACCAACCGAATACAATATTACAAGTGGAGTTAATATCGTCTTTGCTGCAGCTACATGTCAGTAGGGTTTCACTGTTGTTGCTCTTATTTCTTTTTCCCCCCATGCATTAATTCTGTTGATATAAGAATGATCTCACTTTTCAGTCAGAATGACCTGAATAAAATCAAAGCAGGAGACATCATGGAGCTGCCGGTGTGTTTTTGAGGTCAGTGTGGGGAGATAATATTTATCTGTGCTGCTGCAGAAATCGCCTGAACAAAACCTGATCCGACACAATTAAATCACCCACAGTGGGTCAGTTTTTTTTTGTTTTTTTTCCTTTGTTGGCTATTTTTTGGACATGATCAGCTTAGTGTCGCTGGTTGTCATGCAGAGGCAGGAGAAGCAGATTTATAACTGACCATAATTTATTTATTTTTCTCGCGTAATGTGTGCTTTTGTCTGTCAGATATGGTTTTGGATCAGCACGAGGGTTCCGGCTCTCTGGGTCCGGATGCTCGGAAGAGAATCCGCGAGGCCCTGCTCAAGCAGCACCATCACCAAAACCACAAGAAACTGGCCAACCGCATCCCCATCGTACGCTCCTTCGCTGACATCGGCAAGAAGCAGTCTGAGCCTCATTCCATGGACAAGAACGGTAAACACACCCACACACACACACACACACACACGGAGCTGTCAGTAGTCAAATACCTGTTTTTTTATTTCCTTTGTCACACTTTACGCCACATATGTCAATTGTGAGTTCATTGCAAATTTTCCGCAAAAATAGTCAAAAACATTGGGTTTAAGTGATTGCTAACTCCCACCTGCAGGTGGCAGTACTTCTTACTTTTGCTACACTGTTGCCTCAGCCTTACTTAATGTCAAGTTGTTTTACGAGAACGATGTGGCGAGTAACAAAAAGTCTTGTTGTGTTGTTAATATTTCTAAATTAACACAAAACCTGTGAAATCCTGGATGTGAAAAGATGTTCAATATGATTTATCAGCTGCAGAGAAAGCTATTTATTAATATTTTAACAGTTTGTAAATGGAATTTATCAGTATGTTCTGGCACAACCAGCCCTTGAGAAGATTCATAAAGTTTATTTGGCCCAAAATGAAAATGAGCGTGACCTGCCTTGTAGCTAGATTCAGGCCTGCTGGGCATCTTATTGCAGGGATTATTTGTTTGACAAAACTGCCACTGACCGCATGGTGGCAACACTGATGTGCAATACCTTAGTCCATCATGTGATCATGCAGCATGTATTAAGTCTACAATGTTCCTTAGGCCACTGATATCCACACTAAAGTGCTAGAAGTTTAGTTTGATTTCAAAACCTACTACAAGTTGTAAATCAGTATGTATCAGATGGTTTAACAATAAAACATATAAATATTGGGCTTTCTCACTAGTTAAACATGATAAACAAATGGCTGATTAAAAGCTGCTCTGCCAGCTCAGTGACCTTCATCGATAACCTCTGAATCTATTGGTAGCGCTTTCACCTTTTTGGAAGAGGCGAACGCAATCTTAATAAACATGGGATAAAGCTACTCACTGCAAACCTTTTTCATTTTATCAACAAGGACAACAATGTGATCATCGCTTCAGAAGAACAGGCTCAAGGATTTCTGACTAGGATGGAACCCACCGCTTATCAGCAGCAAACTATTCCAAAACAAGCTGATATAACATCGGCTGGAGATGGAGCAACTGATTGCCCTCCTCCTTCCCCCCTCCCTCTCTGCTCCTCCACTCATTCCCTGCATTCACAAGATACCTATGAAGAAATGTCTTCTGGACCAGAGTTTCTCAAATTTACAGATGGAATGAATCAACATGTTCCCCTCGGCACGTCTCTCCTTAGCTCTCATGTAGCAGACCTCACTTCAGTTAAGCCACCTGCCTCTGGCTTCCCAGAGGATCCACCACTCTGCGTTTCTGAGGTCTAAGGCCGGGGTCCAGATATTATCTTTACACCTGTCTTCCTCCAGAATGTGTCTGGCCCCCCAGCACTGCAAAACAGGACATTACCTGTCCGGATCACTACAAGAAAATTTACAAAATACAGCGGTCCTAATTCAAACCTAGGGCCGAACAAAAACTGAACAGAAACAAAACTGAAGTTATTATTTTTGGACCTAAAGAAGAACGATCTAGAGTCAATGCACAGCTTCAGTTATTACAACTGAAAACCAGCGATCAGGCCGAAACCTGGGAGTAGTGATGGACTCTGACCTGAACCTTCAGAGCCACATAAAGACAGTCACAAAGTTGGCCTTCTATCACCTTAAGAACATTTCAACAAGGACTAATGTCAAGATCTAGAGAAACTCATCCATACGTTCATCTTCAGTCGTATTGATTATTGCAACAGCGTCTTCACAGGTCTGTCCAACAAATCAATCAAACAGCTGCAGCTGATCCAGAATGCTGCTGCTCGCGTTCTCACTAAAACCAGGAAGATAGAGAACATAACACCAGTTTTAAAGTCCCTCCACTGGCTCCCTGTAGCTCAAAGAATAGACTTTAAAATACTGTTGTTAGTTTACAAATCACTGAACGGCTTAGCACCACAATACATTAAAGATCTGCTGTTATTGTATCAACCTTCCAGACCTCTCAGGTTCTGGTTCTGGTTCTGCTCTGCATCCCCAGAACCAGAACCAAATGAGGAGAAGCAGCTTTCAGCATCTATGCACCACTAATTTGGAACAAACTTCCAGAAAACTGTAAAACAGCTGAAACACTGACTTCTTTTAAATCTCAACTAAAAACCCACCTGTTTATAATTGTATTCGAAACGTAATCAATTACACATTGATGGAACTTGACTTGATGTCACGTTTTGATTGTTGATTCTATGTTGCATGACTTTGTTTTTGTGTTTGTTATGATGTAAATCACTTTGAAATGCCTTGCTGCTGAAATGTGCTATACAAATCAAATTTGATTGATTGACTAGTTTTCACCAATAAAGATCCAGCAACAGCGAGGGCAAAATGTATCCACCTTCCAGAGGTTGTAACAGTAGCGTGCCATTTCCCAGCGTCGTCTTTGTTTGGGAAAGCAGTTCTTGTGAAAGCTGATATTATTTTCCTGCTCTCTGACAGGCCAAACGGTCTCACCGCAGTCCCAGCCATCCAACAACGAGGCCAAACAGGACGTCAGCCGAGAAAACAGCACTGTGGACTTCAGTAAGGTGAGCAGCCAGAACAACTACTGCTCTTCTTGTTTGTCTTTGGCCGGTGAGAGCTGAACACATAACAAGCGCTGTGTGTTTAACCAGTCTGGGGTTACGTGTGTGAAATGGTCACCAGCAGCTTCTCACAAAGGTAACCTGACTGGGATCAAACGACATCAGACGGTGTTTTCTTTAGCCAGGCCGTTCAGATTCTACTTTAATTCTCCGTTTGTTTACAGAATGCCTATTTTGATCATTTATCAGGCTTTCAGTCCAGAAGTGATCCGCTTGCGTCTTACTGTTACAGATTGACCTCCATTTCATGAAGAAGATCCCTGCTGGAGCGGAGGCGTCCAATGTGCTGGTTGGGGAGCTGGAGTTCCTGGACCGCCCTGTGGTGGCCTTTGTCCGCTTATCTCCTGCTGTGCTGCTCAACGGCCTTACCGAAGTTCCCATCACCACCAGGTGATCCAGGCGCCGACTGAAAGTCCTGCAGTTTGGTTTCTCTTTTAGACTTTGTTTTTCATGTCAGATCTGATGTTGCTTTTGTTGCACAGGTTCTTGTTCATCCTCCTGGGGCCTCTGGGTAAAGGTCCCCAGTATCATGAAATTGGGCGATCTATTGCTACCCTGATGACTGATGAGGTGAGGCAACGCCAAAAACAAACTGAAATATTTATAGAATAAAGAGTATTTATGTTTTATTATTCCCAACAAGGCATTTTGTAGCAGTTATGTAGTCAACATCCAAACAGCAGTTTATAATCTATATTTTATAGTTTATATATATTTTTTTCATTTTAAGAATAGTCATAATACGACACAGTTGTAATTATATGACTAGAAAGTCATAATTCTACCAGAATAAAGTCATAATAAATTAGAATAAGGTTATATACTAGGAGAATAAAGTAATAATTTTATGAAAATTCCTTCACAAAAAGATAAAATGAAGAATGTTGAGCATCTTGTGAAGTTATGCCTTGGTATCAGTTTTACAAATTATGAAGTACTTCATCTTTTAATATCAGCATCCAATTATTATCAGTAGGAGGGCTTTGAAATGTTTGTGCCAACAATTAGATGTTGAAAAAAGAATCTTGGACTGCATGATCCCATCAGATCTTGATAACTCACTAAAAGCCTTGGTCTCATTAAAACAGCTTTGTTCTGGTGCTACAGTATATTCACTACTAATATTATGACTTTATTCCCATAATTTAAAGAAAAAATCTTATTCTGGGCCTAATGCTTCATTGTAGTTACTCCTCGTTGTCTTTGACAGATGGCTTTTTTTCTGTTGACAGTTGATGCTTAATAAAAACAACAATACTTTACTCGTCTATAGAATATAGTGATTAGCTTTTTTGTATGGACAATAGCTTTCTGTATTCTGTACATCCTCATATGATGGATAATTAAAGTGGGGTATAATTTGAATTGAACGGAGTCTGACATTTTCAGTGGCCTATAAAAATCCTGATGGGTTAGTAGTTGGGGTGTAGCAATAATTCCAGATTGCCAGACGAGATAATAAACAATGTTAACCATGAGAATATGATGAGGAAAAAAACACTTTTGCAATATTGGGGAAAACAAATGGCATAATGGTTTCAGAGATCACAAACTGTACTTTAAGCAATCTCTGTTCACCGATTTTTTTTTTTTTTTTGACAATTCATCCGAGATGTGGATTTGTAGAGCTCACACACCGCATCGCCTGCTGTCCACGGGGATGTGGCAGGACCCTGTGGAGTCCAGTCAAGTTCTTTGACACCACACTCATTTATTCATGCCTTTGCTCTCTGGTGGACAGTCGTCTTACAGGAAGGGTTCTTCCCCAAACTGTTGTCGCCAAATCTTCCAAATTATCTTGGTATGCTGCAGCATTAAGGATTATTTCACTGGAACTAAGAAGCCCAGTCCAAATCCTGGAGAACAGCTCCACACCATAATCCCCTCTGCATCAAGCTTCACTCTTGACACAACACAGTCAGATAAGTGTCGTTCCCCTGGCAACTGCCAAACCCTGACGCCTTCATCCGATTGCCAGATGGAGAGGCGTGATTTGGCCCTCCACTCTGATCCTGTCCAGTGGCGGCGTGCTCTGCACCACTGCATCCAGCGCTTTGCATTGATTCTACTCAGTGATGCAGCCGGTCTTCCATGGAAACCCATTACATGAAGCTTTCTATGTACTGTTAGTGTGCAAAAAAAGTTTGGATGGTCTGAAGCTCTTAACTGCAGAAAGTTGGTGACCTCTACGCTCCCGATCCCTCAGCATCCCGTGACCCCACTTTAGGATTTTGCGTGGCCTATTTGCTGTTGGAATTGCTTCCACTAACAGTTGATGGTAGAGAGAAAGATTGGACCTATTGGACATCTAACATCACTGAGCTGTGGAGAGTGACTCATTCTTTTACACCTGTAGCCATGAAAGGGATTGAAACGCATAAATTCATAGATTTGGAGAGAGATCCACTGTTTTCAGCAATTTAGAGTAAACATGATTTTCCCCCCCTTTTTCTGAGTGGTACATAAACTTTGGCATTAGCTGAAAAATGCGAGCAGTATACTACTATAACAACAGACCTTTATTTCAAGCTAATCAGATTCACTAGAATCAGTCATCTGCAAACCTGAAATGGCTAAATGCTGCATAAATAACAATATTGTCCAACAACATATTAGTTCAGTTAAACTTTATGGGACATAAAGGTTATGAAATGAGCCATCATGATGTCAATTTAAAGCTTAAAAGTCTGGAATTTCAACTGAGGTGTGTATTTATAAAAGCCAATGTACATTTAACTTGATAAGATAAAACTGCAACTTTTAATAAACTCAATTCTTTGCTCAGCTGGTAGTGATTTCATGAGAAGCATTGTGGCTAATTGCTAGCATGTTAACTCAATTTTGATATAAGTTGTTGATATTCACTGCATTTCCATGTAATCTTGTGTGGACAAAACTGTGGAGACATAAAGCTTGGATTTTGTTTTGATCAGGTCATATGTAATTGCGAAGCTCATTTTCACTTTAATGAAAATATATATTTAATGTCAAAAATACAGATTTTCCATGACGTCGCCTATAAGGCCAAAGACAGGAGTGACCTGGTGGCAGGCATCGACGAGTTTTTGGATCAAGTGACCGTGTTGCCCCCCGGCGAGTGGGACCCCTCCATCAGAATAGAGCCGCCGAAGAATGTTCCCTCTCAGGTAAATTCAAAATGTAGGGATTTTGGATTCTTCTTTTAGCATCTTGCATTCTGCTTTCAGGATGAAATTGATAGAATGGCCGAATTTGGACCTTTTGGCAGCTACTTTGAACATCTCCCAATTGTCTGCTCTTTTCTGTAAGGTTAAAACTATTTTCTGATCTCTTTAAATTGCTTATTGGACTGAAAAACAGTGACGGTCTTCTTTCTGACACAGTCATGGTCAGAACAAACCAAACGTCTCTCAATGCTCTCATCATTTGCACCTGATGTGAAAATTACAGCCCATCAGAAACATAATTTTTCTATTTTCTACTTATTTATCAGCAAAAATCTGTATTGAAATGGATGTTAAACACCCATGCAGGACACTGAGCATTTTCTTTTAACTGTGCCTTTAAATGTCCAGTTGAAATGCCTTGCTGTGCCTGTTTGTGTTTGTCATAGGACAAATTAGGCTGCACTTTAAAGCTGGCATATACCCAGCGTTTGATTGACAGTGATGTTTACTGTACAGGAAAAGCGAAAGATCCCCCCCGTTCCCAACGGAGTGACGGATCTTGGAGAGTCTGAGGAGCACGGAGGACATGGTGGCCCTGAGCTCCAGCGCACGGGGAGGTGAGCGCTGGACACCAACGGAATAATTTACCGTTTACACTCTGTCACTTCTTAAAGCTATTCTATGTGCCTGTCTTCCTGTCACCTATTAGCTGCTTCACTTCTTCCAAACTGTTAATTTAGCTTGTCTAGTGTGCAGACTATCCTATTGGGGGAATGTCATTCTTCACTGCTCAAAACAGAGGTCTGCTGTTTCAGTATCACTTCATTGCATATTGGTTGCGTTTATTAGACCATAAAGGAAAAACGTTGCTTTTAGACGTTGACAGATTTCAGAGTTGTAACATTTTTCTTCAGATGAAGCCACATGTTTTTGTTTTCAGTTGTCTTTGCATTAGATCCACACTCATCATTTGAAACTATCCAGACAGCCTTCAAAATAAAAGGCCTCTTAAGTTTTCAACCTAGAATAGTAAAGGGGTAAATCATGTAGAAAAAAATAAACTTTTTCAATATGGGCAACAAAAATTGATCACCATTTCTGCCACCCTCTCTGGACTGACATAAGCGTAGCAGCTCACCCAACGTTGTCTCGGCAACCTGCTCCGACGGTACCTCACCGTTGCAGTTTGATGCAGCAGGACTGAGTGCACAGTTGTCGGAGGCAAACCCAGCATGGGGTCACTTTGTAACTCCAGCTTTGTTTACCGATGTTTAATTTGGTGAATCAACTGAAAGTAGAAGAGCTAGTGTTTGGCTAGGACCACCTGCCATGCGCTAACATGTTTACCAGCCGCTACCGCTCACCTGATAGAGCAAGAAATGGTAGAACTCATTGATCAAGACAGTTTGTAGTAACGGTATGTTGTGATGATCTATAGCAGGACAAGATAATGGATTTTTGTTGGTGTGTTGATTAAACTTTAATAAAGGGATGGATAGGCTATTGATACATTCTTTTTCCTAAAGTAGATGTACTATACATTTACAAATTTCTATAAAAGGGGGGAAAAAGCTACTTTTTGACACCTTTGCAGCAAACATAATTAGAATCAGTATTGTCCCAATTGCTGCTGATTTTAATACTGTTTAATAATTGTGTCATAAAAAGCATGTAAGGATTTACAAGAGTCTGAAATCTAAAAAAAAATAACATAATTTTTTGGATGGAGACATGTCTTTTGGCGCACTTTCTTTCAAAGAGCCTAGAATAACTCATTTCACCATTAATTGATTTATGTAAAGGATGCAAACTATCTGCTACTCTGGACATGAATAACATAAGTTTGTAAAAAATATTGCAAGTTGCTTTATTGTTTTTGTAATCATAAATGTATATATTTTTGCTGTGATTTTTAGTCAGATTGTGATTTTACATAGCTGGGCCCTGTCAGTACATCATGGTGTATCATGTCAACACGGGTATTTTCATACAAAGAGGACAAGAAACGCACTGATTCATAATATGTCTGTTTCAGGCTCGCGACTCCCCCACTCAGCTCCTTCAGACTAGCCAGTAGCAATTAGCAAACACCTGGTGGAACTGCACATCAGCGAAACTCATTGTAGAAGCTACTTCTCAGTGCAACAAATAAAAACATATTTAAAGGGTTAACAGAGGAGCCATGTTGCGATGACTTCCTGAAGGCGGAGTTTCAGAAAGAGCAGGAGTTTTTAAAGAGACAGAGGCCCAATTCCAAGGCATCAAATTACAAAGTCAAATTGCCTTTAAGTGATATATGTAGCAATTTAAATGGTACTATATGCCTGGAAAATGAATAATACTACCGATTTAACATGGCTGTGTCATATTTGCAGGATATTTGGTGGGATGATCTTGGACATCAAGCGAAAAGCCCCTCACTACCTTTCAGACTACACAGACGCCATCAGCCTCCAGTGTCTGGCCTCCTTCCTCTTCCTGTACTGCGCCTGCATGTCGCCTGTTATTACCTTCGGAGGACTCCTGGGCGAGGCCACAGAGGGCCGCGTGGTAAGTTTCTAGTTTCAAAGACTATAAATTAGAGACGCAACAATCAGAGATTTACAATCTACAGTGTCTGCAGCCACCATGAGCAGACATCATTTATTTATTTATATTTTACAAAATATAACCTTTTTCACTGACAAATCAGTGATTCAATACCTTCATGTTTTTGTATAATTTGTGAAAATAAACATTTTACTCATTTTAGAAGGTGAAACTAGAATATTATATAGAAAATGATAATACAGCAACAGAGTTATAGCACATTCAGAAAGATGAGTGGAAGGAAAATATTTGCTAGGAAAAGGTTCATCAGCAGAAATATTCTTTTTATTGATCTCATGTAATAGTCAACTTTTCAGTAGATGACTCACTACCTTTATTGACTGGTAGTCATAAAAGTAGTGACAGACTTTATTGACTGTAAGTCATAATCTTCAAAATGACGAGAAATAAAGGCTTTAAATATTTCACTCTATTTAATGAGTTTCGCTTCTGAATTGAGGAACAAAAATATGAAACTTTTTCACAATATTCAATCATTTTTTTAGCAGTCCTTAACATGTTTGTACGTGCTGTGTATTGAAAAATAACAAGCCCTTCAAACCTCTAAGGTTCGGTGTCACTAAGTTAATCAGAACTCTGGTTCTGGTTCTTCCAGAGTGCCATCGAGTCTCTGTTTGGGGCTTCAATGACTGGGATTGCCTACTCTCTGTTTGCCGGTCAGCCCCTCACTATCCTGGGCAGCACTGGGCCTGTTCTTGTCTTTGAGAAGATTCTTTTCAAGTTTTGCAAGTAGGCTTCTTTTTCTTCCTCTTTGTGTCTGTCTGTCCTTGTTTCTTTCTTCCTTCCTTTACTTCATTTGGTAAAATGCTGTATGTTAGTTTCTGCCAGTTCTTGTGTTTTACTCCTGTGTGTGCCTCAGGGAATATGGCCTCTCCTACCTCTCCCTGAGGACCTGCATCGGGCTGTGGACGGCCTTCTTCTGCCTGCTGCTGGTGGCCACAGATGCCAGCTCGCTCGTCTGTTACATCACGCGCTTCACCGAAGAGGCTTTCGCCGCACTAATCTGCATCATCTTCATCTACGAGGCCCTGGAGAAGCTGATTCACCTGGGGGTGCACTATCCGGTCAACAAACACAACGACCTGCAGAAGCTCACCCAGTACTGGCAAGTGTCTCTGTCCTGTAGGTTGCAAAGCAGAAAGCACATGATCCCAGTAATCTTCAGTTCAATTTTTTTACAAAGAGATTACATATGTAATCTGCAGAGTGTACTTAGCTCAGCATTTTTGGCCAAAACATTCTAAAGTACCGCAGCTATGTCTTGGTTCAGTGGTAAAGGAGACAGTTTATGGTTGACACGTTACTAGTAAATGGAGATTTTAATGTGAGAAAATGACTTTTTAAAGCGTATTGATTAATTTATCTCAAACAGGTGTAGCTGTGTTGAGCCCAAGGACCCGAGCAATGAGACCCTGCGATTTTGGGATGAGAGGAACGTCACAGTCTCCCAGGTCAACTGGACCTCACTGGAGGTCAAGGTAAAGAACCCATTTATTTGTACAGGAACGTCTCCACTGAGCCAAATACTTTTTCACATCCCTGTAAATCGTTTTCCTCAACGACCGTCTTCCTCGTCTCTTTGCCCTTTGATTATTACCACATCCATCATCATCTCCATTCACACCGGGGCCAGTAGGAGTGTGAGATGTTACATGGGGAGTTTCAGGGGCCCGCCTGTGGCCACCATGGCCCGTACATCCCAGACGTCCTCTTCTGGTGCGTGGTGCTCTTCTTTACCACCGTCTTCATGTCGGCCTTCCTGAAGGAGTTCAAGTTCAGCCGCTACTTCCCCACCAAGGTACTCAAACTGACACTCATTTTATATTTTTTGTTATTTTTGAGTTGAGTTTTAGTCTCTGTGGCTTAGATAGCATGTTGGATTTATTTGAGATGCCTAAGCTAGTATTGTATATCAATGGAGAAATCCTACAACCGCTAAAATCTGATAGCACTCCAGTTTTGTTTACATTTTGTGAAAAAGGAAGTTACACTGGTCTTCTTCTGAGATTTTGTGTTTCCTTCAGTAGATCTTGGTGCAGCGCCACCACAGGCGAGGAGTGGAACATGTTTTTCAATTAGTTTGGATGGTTTGAAACAGTGCAGTGTGACTGTGAACCACACCAGCTGAAAATGTAACAAATGCTGCAATTTTGCTCCCCAATCAAACCGAGTCTACCGGACTATAAGGCGTGAAAACACCCACAGTTAAATCCGAGGTCTTATACCCGCAAAAGAACAGTATCTGCTGGCCAGATTTTTAAGAAATGTGTAAAAAACAGAAATGTCAACTGATCATTTAATATATTCTATTGGTTTAAGATATTATTTAATGAGATTTCAGAGCAGAATGCTAGTAACACAGCAGACAAGGACTACTTTGGCAATTTTATCTGAAGAGAATCACATTGGGGGATCTTCAGGGATCTATTTCGAGACACTTTTATTAATATTTTTCCCTCAACCTTAAATTAAGATTAAGTTCACGTATAGTTTGTTACTAAGTAAAAGTACAGTTTTACATATATTATATAGACTTATTACACATCTAGTGAAATATTTCAAGCATTTGTATCTTGCAATAGTGAATTATAGAGAATAAAAAACAATTTTGTGTCTCAGAAAATTACAATATTAAGTACATTTTTAAAAAATGAAATGTGTTTAATTTTTCTGAGAAATGTGTTAATTTTTGTGCCATCTGGTGTCACTCATCTTTCTCTCAACAATACTCCATAGATTTTCTCAGGCCTGTGTGCTAGCTCTTCAACCACAGTAACATTATGCTCAGTGAACCAGCTTCTAGTCTCTTTGGCTGTTTGGGTGCCAAGCCCTTTTGGAAAATGAAATCAGCCTCTTCAGCAGAAAGAAGCACGAGGATTTCAGAAAACCCGATGGACCAGAACCAGCAGATGACATCAAATCATCCACTGGACTTGAAGCAGAATGGACTCTCCACTCTTTCTCTTAAGTCTTGGACTTCGGTTTACAAATAAAATGCAAACTTTACTTCCATCTGGAAAATAGACTATTGAATATTCTCACCACTGTTTTAAAATATCTATTCTGTGTTCACACAAAGGGCCTTTTTTTTTAAGGGCCTGCCAGCTGCAGAATGAAGCCGACTTCACTTATTTATAATCCTCCAGTTAGTTTTGAAATCCGCACAATAATACAGAAGCTGCCTGACACATCATTAGCATACACTGCCATCTATTGGCTGTTTGGGAGCACAGCGAGAGCGCTGCAGTCTGTGGCCATTCTATGCTAAGTTTCTATGGGTTGTCATTGAGATGACACACAGCAGCGTAATGTGTGGGGTGATGTTGACTCACTACAGCGTGTCATCTGATCGCCACCTTGTGGTGATGAATATTACATTGCAGTAACATCTAAACGCTTCCTGTATATTTATGCTGCAACATTGGATTTTCTTGAATGTGACTGTTTTGATTTAAAAGAACTATTCTTTTTCTTGCTCTTTATTTTTTGGGCTGGATTTTTTGTTTATCTTACTAGAAAATGAAGACGTTGAAAATTTTCAAGAACATCAGCACTATACTATTAGTAGTTAAAAATCAGTGGAACGAAGCAGATAGAATGAAAACTTTAAATCATTTTACCTCTTAATTTTCAGCTGAGAACTGCGATGGCATATTGCGACCATTGTAAATAGAAGAAAAAGGAATACATTCAGAATCTAAGAAATTGAAAAAAAGAAAAAACCTTGAAAATTTGAGTTTGAAAAGGCAATAATTGGCTTGGAAAAACATACAAATTTTTACATTAATTTCATTAATTTTCTTGATCACTGAAAAGTTTTGAGGTTGAAAAGTTTCTGGAAAAAACTTTGGCCCTTGGAAATGTTCAACATTTGGAAGACAGTTTTCTTGTTTTTAGAAAATTTCAGAGATTAATCTGAACATTTCTGATGCTTTTTGAGCAAATTTTCAACTTTTTAAAGTCAGAAATTTCCAAGAGTTTTGTAGAAAATCTCTCAAAATGTAACGATTTTTTGTCGGAAATTTACTCTTTGTTTTTCTATATACAACGGCCCTGACACACCGTCATAGACAACACATGGGTAACCTGAATAAATACTCTTTTTGAAGGTGTTCTTGAATGGTACTCTGTTTACATATTTCTGTTTGAACTCAACATGGACTTTGTGTGTCTTTGTTCTGTCCAGGTGAGGTCTATCATCAGCGACTTTGCAGTCTTTATCACTATCCTCACTATGGTCCTTGTTGATTATGCCATAGGAATCCCATCGCCTAAATTGCAAGTCCCCAACAAGTTCAAAGTAAGCACCCATCACAGCCTTGTGTGTGAATTTCTGCACCTGTGTTTGCAGTAAAGTAGCACACAGTGCAAAAACACAAAATCTTACCATGATCTTTGTCCACTTTCAAGTGCAAATATCTCAGTACACTTTAAACTGGACAAAACTAACTTGCAAATTACTTTTCAGCAAGATATAAGAGCTTGTTTTAAGTAAATAATAATTCCTTAATATTGATTTTAAAAGTACTAGTTCCACTGGCAGATTATTTAATTTAAAACATGTAGAAAATGTCTTGTTTATAAGTGAAATAATCTGCCAGTTGACTTAAACCAAGCTCCTGTTAAAAAGAAACCAGATTTTGTCACTAAACTATATTTTGAAGTATTATACATGCAAATTCCATAGTCTGAATCCTATTTCAAACATTTTATTTGAACATTTATGTATAAAATCTCCGTAGATATCTCATCACTTAAGAAAATGTCCCATTTTACTCCCGGAAGCCAACTAGAGACGATCGGGGCTGGGTTATAAACCCGGTTGGACCCAACCCATGGTGGACCACCATCGTCACCTTTATTCCCGCTCTGCTCTGCACCATCCTCATCTTCATGGACCAGCAGATCACAGCGGTTATTATCAACAGGAAGGAGCACAAGCTGAAGGTTTGCATTAGCTCATTTCTTTTTGCCGCGTGACGCCTCATCGGCGCTGAAGTCTGTCCCTGTCGGCCCCTGCAGAAAGGCTGCGGCTACCACCTGGACCTGTTCGTGGTGGGGGTGATGCTGGGCGTGTGCTCGGTGATGGGCCTGCCGTGGTTCGTGGCGGCCACCGTGCTCTCCATCTCCCACGTGAACAGCCTGAAGCTGGAGTCGGAGTGCTCGGCTCCTGGAGAGCAGCCCAAGTTCCTGGGCATCCGCGAGCAGCGCTTCACCGGCCTCATGATCTTCACCCTCATGGGCTGCTCCGTCTTCATGACCTCCGTGCTAAAAGTATTTACTCAGCTCACGTCAAAAAGCACTCGAAAATGCTTGTAGAGTTGCATAGAAAACCGTTAACCAGTTTTTAAATGATGACTAAATTTTACCCGTTAAATTCAGTCAAGTAATGTAAACTGGATTTTAAAGTCACTGTGATTAGCAACAAGTCACCAGTTAAGTCCGTCCTTGCATACTTAAAAAGTCTGAAAATGTCAGAAATTCATTAGAAAATAATGAAAAACTGTTTTAGGCAAAAAAAAAAAAATCACTTTTGACTTAGGCTGTTATTTCAGGAAGGTGATGATATGTAAGTTGTTCTTAAATACATTAATGATGGTCTTCAGTATGATCATGGCAGGACTATTTAATCTCTAAATGTAGTTTATTTCTCTCGTGGGACTTTTCTGTCAGGCAGAAGTTTCAGTCACACTCAGAACATCTTCATTACGTTCTGTGATTATTAGCTGCTAATATGCTCTTGCTGGCTAGCTAACATTTTTGCATCTATCATTATCAAGTGTAAATTAGCACCAGTTGGCTTAACGGCATGTATGATGCTACATTCATTCTGTTAAAAAAAACTTGGCACTATTATATAATACATGCAATTTTCTTTTGTACATTTTAGTTGGTTTAGGTCTTAAATTTTATTCATAATGGTCTTTAAAAGTCTTAAATTTGTGTTGGTGAACCCTGCAGACAGCACAAAGCAGGCTAAAAGATATCAAAAAGTAAAGTAAAACTTTACTTACCAAAAAGTAAGTAAAGTTCTGAACAATTTTAAACCACTTCACTTTTGAACCAGTGATTTACATTAAAGTCGAAGCACTTTGAACTGCCTTGTTGCTGAAAATGTGCTAGGTAAACAAAACGATCTTACCTTACCATTATCTAGTGGAACAGCTATCACTAAATTAGCATAGCTCTAAATGATGCTATCCTGATCCTGACCTTTTTTCTGGTCTCTTCTCAGTTCATCCCTATGCCGGTCCTCTACGGCGTCTTTCTGTACATGGGAGCGTCTTCCCTCAGAGGCATTCAGGTGAGGATGCACAGAGTCCCCCAGGGGCCAGAACTAACCCCGAAAACACTCATTTATAAGTCTCGCTTGTATCTTCCAAGTTCTTCGATCGCTTGAAGCTGTTCGGCATGCCAGCCAAACATCAGCCTGACTTCATCTACCTTCGACATGTGCCGCTGAGGAAGGTCCACCTCTTCACCATTATCCAGCTCAGTTGCTTAGTCCTGCTGTGGGTCATCAAGACCTCCAGGGCGGCCATCGTTTTCCCCATGATGGTAACCTGACTCTGTGTCTGTGGTTGTGCCATCTCGGCTTGCCTGGTATCTTCATCTCGCTGTTTCTCCAGGTCTTGGCGCTGGTATTTATTCGTAAGTTGCTGGATTTCATCTTCACCAAGAGAGAACTGAGCTGGCTGGATGATCTGATGCCGGAGTGGAAGAAGAAGAAGCTGGAGGATGCAGCACAAGAGGTGCAGTAGAGAAGAGCAGCATCGGATGTTGGATGTGTTACAGTTTGCTGCAGGTTTCCTCTGTTTCGTCTCTTCCTGCAGGAGGAACACAGTATTATCGCAGAGGAGGAAGGGATTGTTCAAGTCCCACTAGAGGGGCACTACAGGTGAGTGTTTTCCACCTTTAGTTTAGCTTTGAGTGTTGATATTCTATTAGAATATGAAACAAAATAGCAAACAAGTTCAATTTCTTAAGACTTAAACAACTTTCTTCCCTCTACTGTGTTTGAAGGAGCGACCCAGCCACGGTGAACATCACCGACGAAATGTCTAAGGGATCTTTCGGGAGCGTGTGGAAGGGTGTCAGTCCTGCTGAGAGCACGAAAAAGGAACTGGGATCGAAAAGGTACGCTGATAATTCCCAACACTTCACATGTGTAACGTACTACATCAGCACTTCTGCTATTGATGCAAAACCTGAAAGTTTTTCTTCTGGAAAGACCTCCATGTTAAGTGGCAGGTGTTTATGACTGAACTGCTATTTTTCCAGTAAAAAAAAGAAGAAAAGAAAGATGTGTATTTCAGAGTAGCTGTGCCCTTGCAGATTTCCCACTGCGTAGACTAACGTAGTTTGTCCTGCCTGCTTCTCTCGCTCCATCCCGCCCCTAAGCTCCCCTTCCTAACCTCTCAGAAGCTGATACCCCAAAGGTAAGCTGTTCCCAGCAGTCCCTGTCACCGTGCAGAGTCTCACTTTGTGTTGCATGCTGGAACCAACAGTCTGTAGCACGGGTGTCTGACTCCAGTCCTCCAGAGCCACATTACTGCTTCAACAAACCTGAATTTAAATTTTTCGCTCATTAGCAGAACTCAACCGCATCCTGAAGAGGCGACTCAGTTATTTGACTCAGATGTGTTGGACTAGGGAGACAAATCAAAGCTGCAGGACTGAAATTTGACACCCCTGCTAAAGTGTCTTGATTTGGTTAACTCTATGATATGAAGTGACTAGTGACTCTGTTGAACAGTTCATGTCGTCAGGTTGTGCATGTTAGTTTAAGATTTTAAATACATTGATAGAAATCTTCCCACTCCTTCAACATTTTGTTGCGTAACAACCACTTCAGGACTTTAACAGGGATCTGTAACTTTTATAACCTGCTTAGAGTCGCAAATGTTAAAAAAGACCTCTTATAAATTTCATCTATATCTATGTTAGGAAATTTGTAGTTTTAAAGAACCGCCATTTTAAGTCTATATTTGAGGGTTTAAAACAAAGATAAACATAAAATTTCTCAAAAGGAGAATGAATTTGTTTTTTTCCTAAGTGTTTGTTCAAAGATTGCCGTTGTAACGTGATAAAGTTGAATCTGTACGAATGAAACCGAAAGGCAACATTTACTCTTTGTAAATTAACAGAAACATAATATTCAGTCAGACATATTTGCATGTTTTGTTGCATGTCTCCTAACAATCATTTGTCTTCGCCTCATCCTAAGATTCCATTTGCTTTAAATTTTTATTTATTTATTTTGTTTTTCTTCCCCTGAAGTTACGCCAGAAGTGGTGAAAAGCGACACAAGCGGAGGAGGCATGACAAGAGCCTGGACAGGGAGACGAGTTTGTGATGACACCTGCTGGTGGCGCCACTGTGCTGTCAATCAGTAAATACAAATAAAAGAAAAAAGAGAAAAAAAAACAGAACAAATATACCGTGCCACACTCAACCACCTATGTACTGTGCTACACTGTGTTTTTAGTCGATGTAAGTCTGTGTGCAAGTTCAGAAGAAAGAAGTATTTGTTGGACACCATAAGCAACATAAGAAAACTCACTGAGTTATCCACCAAGTTAGGCAAACAGAAGGAAAAAAACAAATCTGGACTTAATTTGATCCGCATTCAGACCAGCAATGGGTACGGGAATGATCAATTAGTGAACAGCTAGTTGCAGAGAGTGTATATGTGGCATTACTAGTAGAATGACAGTATCTGTTGAAGCTAAGCTGTCAAGCACTTTAACACTCTATCAGCTGCTGAAGGAGACTTTGGTAACTGTAAGACGTTGCTCGAGTATTGGTTGCTCTTCTTATTCGCCTCAGTAGCTGCCTTTTCATCACAAATGTGTGCAAAACTTTACTGACATTCCGCTAACGTCGAGAAACACAATTTTGCTATTGCGGCGTTTCCATTAAATAAGAAAAGCAATTTAAATCACACATGAATAAGTTCGCTCAATAAAAAACATGCTGCGCTGTTATCCTCCTACCACTTCCTGTCGTTTTCTTCGTCTAGTAGCATCTGCTTGTTGATCACAGGACTCATGTGATGCACCCTAAGGTGCAGTTTTACCACCTCATCCTACTGCAATACTTTATTGAAAAACGTGATTTCTTATTTCGTTTTTTGGCAAATTATTTTTCCTAATTCCAATTGCTGCAACTATATGGTCAATGGAAACGCAGCTACTGTTTCGAATACATTTATTGCTACTTTGGCTTTGAATGATACCCAGAAGAAATCTTTTGTATTTGTTTGCTAATTGCAAACAACCGGGATACATTCCAGTTTGGAATCACTGCTGGATCTGGGAATGATATCAAATCGAAACATAACCATTGCTTGAAAATCAGTAGGATTTGCTACGTTAGATGTCAAATGATCCGAATAAATAGAGAAATAGAAACTAATTACCGTGTATTTTTCTGCATTTTGTACTTTCAAGCTCTAAGTGAGGCTGTACAGCACTGTTTGTGTGGAACACAGTTTTGTCATAAATGCAAAAAACCGACTTTTTCTACCGCAACTTTCACCAAGTTTTATACGCAATGGAATTCCAACCTTTTAGAGACCTACTGATAAAGTTTTCCAGTTAAAACGTTTCAAAACCAGAGTATGTCATCGAACTGCAACCACTGGATACGGATGTGTTTTTAAAAAGTCCTTTTGTGATAATCTGTTAAAATTGCTGACGTGGTTCTAGTTATAAAACATTTAAAACCTCTGTTCTGCCACTTGAATCCTTCCTACTCTGCATGCGGATCAAATTACATCCAAATCGGACCTTTCCCGTCTTGGTGCCTAACTCGGTGTGGACCATTAAGTGTAATGGTGATACAGTACCAGCAACAGAGTGAAGCCAGAATTATGACTCCAACAATATCTTAGTCAATAGGCCAATTCCTGACAGATTTTAAATGATTTTTAACATTTTCTTTCTTGGTATTTTGTATGTTTTTTTATATTCTTTCCAAAAAAACAAACAACTGCAAGTTGTCTCTTCAAAACACCTGCCACAGCAAGTGCAAATGGATTTCATGTGGAGCAATGAATGCTGCAGCAGAATTTCGCACCTTAGAATAGTGATTAGATGTCTGCCAGGTCTACTCCAACTCACACGAACCTAAGAGCGCTGGCTATGTAACTTTCTGAAAGTAAACATTTTCTATATACTATAATGTAAATCTAAATGTCTGTGTCAGTGGCTGTGTTCACCTTTGATGTTGCACATATAAATGTTTCTTCTTCAGTCGAGCGTTTCTTCGATTTACCTCCTGAGAAATTTCCATTTTAGCCTTCTTACTAAGAATGAACTGAGAAGATTGATTCCTCTGATTGGTCAATTCCCCCTTCACCAATTCATACCTACATGTTACTACAAACACATTTTGTAGCCATGTACTTCAACCATGATAAACAAGTTTTTTTTTTTTTTTTTTTTTTTTGTCAAATTATAGAAATTAACAATTCAATAAATGCTCAATCTTATGTACAACTTAATTTAAAAATCTTTTTTCTGTTTCTTTCTTTAGTTGACTTTTATGATCCTAAAAACCTGATGACTCGAAATTACGTTGTGCTGATAGACATAAAATCATATTTTTTCTCATATGTAGCAGACTGTAAATCACAGATATTGTCTTTAAATTGTCAAAGTTGATGCGATCTGAGAAGTTTCTCAGTTCTACGTGAGAAGCTAATCTGCAAAACAACAAAAACTACAAATTGAAATGGAGCAAAGTGAACACAAAGCTAAAGCTAGCAACAGGTTAGCTTTCTAATGATGGCTCAGTTTAAGAGTAGCTAATATGTCCAAAAGGTATGAATTGACAATGGGAAAAGAATGACCTGCGTCCCCCTCCCCTCTCACGTCATTGCAAAAACCTGAAGCTAAAGCTAACGTTACTGGGAGGTTGACTTGGTTGACAAAGACTGAAAATGTGTAAACTGTTTATCTGGTCTGACTCAAGTGTAACACCTTATGCTGATATGTACTTTAGATTGTTTCTGATTTATTCAACAAATTCTATATTTCAACAAAACAAGCATCGAAATCAGTCTTTGCTAGCATTAGCATTTCATTTACTGACAAAGTGTAAGAACCATATCAGTCTTTCAAATTTCTCTTCCAAGTCAAGAAGGTCAAATCTCTTGTTTCTCTGCTGCGGTTGGCGCGAAACATTTCCACTTCATATCGGAAAAAGTTGGGTAATAAATGTTCAAAACTACAAAACGGCAGAATTAACATAAAGCTAAAGCTAGTGGCAGGTTGGCTAGGCAGGCTAGGCTAATTGCAAAGATTGTAAATGATCCAGATGAAGCGAAGAAGCACTTTATACTTTGTTTCATTCCAGAAACGTCATACAATGTACTTTGTGCTAAACTGGTATTAAATTGGTCCTTGCAAGTATTAGCATACAAGACTATTAGCATACAGAAATACAAGAGTGTGTGTGAATGGTCTCATGGAAAACTTGTTCCTTTTCGTACCCCCCAAAAAACAGGTGTGAAATGTTTGAACTATTAGGGACAATATTGTCTCATGTAATTAAACACAAAGCTAAAGTTCCAAATTTGCTTGCGAAACGCAAAAATTGTAAATAGTGAAACCCTTTTGTCTTTTCTTGAAAGTAGCTGCAGTGCTGCAAAAAAGTATTTGACCATTACAGATGTAGCCTCTTAGTTTTTTGTCAAACTTTAATGTCAAATTTAATAGCAATTACATTTAATAAGTGAAAAACGTATCCAAACAAACCCTGGCCTTGAAAAAGTAATTGCTCTTCCCTTATTAAATCATACAGTAACTTTGTTTTACCACAGTTTTTCTGGGAATCTGAGTTCAGTTTCTCAAGCCACACCCATCAGGTTAGTTGATGCTAAGTGTGACAAAAAGTACAAATAGAAGAGTTGAGAAAGTGGAAAACTCCTTTTTCATAGCACTGTAAAATGCCTAAAGCTGACAAGCACTTTACGTCTTCTTTGTTTCATTTCAAAGAGCTTGTACAATGTAATTTGTAAAAAAAAAAAAAAAGAAGAACAAAAATCTAAATCTGTCCTTGCTGGCGTTAGCATTTCATTTTATGAAGAAATACCAGAGCCATATCAGTCTTTTCAATTTACTCTTCCAAAGTAAGAAAGTGAATGAGCTTATTTCCCAGTTATTTCTTTTTAGCGCACTCCTTTTTTTCTTTTTTGGGGACAGCTTAAATGAAAACGATATTTTCAAGCTTGCATGGCAGCGTAGTTTGGTAACATGTAACTTTAGCTAACGTTAGCTATCTTTTTGCTTAAGAATAACAGAGAGACACGTAAATGCTTAACTTTCGGGTGATTGTACAAATAGCTCAGTGTTTTCCAGCATACTCTTCATCATCTTGTCAGTAAGTGTCATCTATGAACATGTGATCTCCTCTGAAACTGACCTTGTGTGTGTTAGCATCCAAAGCTAATTGTTTTTAAAAGAAACATAATTAAGAAATCCTGCATGGTGGTGAAATTATATCACTGCAGGATCATGGATTCCTCTAGAGATGCAATAATCCTGTTCTCTTCTTCTGGTAAGGGCAAAATGTAAATGGTAAAGAGTCTTAACACTGTATAATACATAGAATATTTTATTTGTGTAAAATGTTACTAATATGTTACTAATAAGAAATGTGTTGAATTCAGATTTTTGTTTATCTTCCGTCTACCCCCCAATGTCCAACCGATGGTTCTTAGCTGATTAGAGAAACCAATGGTGGGTCAAAATGAAATCAAAATCAGATATTTTGACCACTTCTGTGTGGAATTCTGCCTTAAATTTGGTATTATTACTCGGGCACTTTCTGTTTTAACAATTGAAGTCACCTTTATGGAGAACTATAAGTTCAGATCTGTTGTAATTAGTTTCATAAGAATGAGAGGGTGTGTGCAAGACGACATAAATAAAGAAATAAAACAGCTGAAATTGTTTGTGTTTTGCTTTATATATATATATATATATATATATATATATATATATATATATATATATATATATATATATATATATATATATATATATATATGTATGTATGTATGTGTTTTTATTTTAAATGCAGTTGTTTGTCCCAATACACCTGACAAAACCCCAACTGCAGCCCCAGTAAAATGTTTGTTGGTTTTTCTCCACAAGTACAGATTTGGAAAACATGCATTTGCATTTAAGCCCTTCTGAGTCAATACTATGTAAAACCACCTTTTGCTGTTTTCAGCTTTCTAACACATGAATTTGCTTCGTTCTATTTACAGTGGTGTCACGATGCTCCCAGGGCTACTTTTGATGAAACTGGTTTTCATGGACTCCAGTTCCAAAGCCTAGTCAGTTTATACCCAGAACTGCAGGTGTTTGCTCATGTAAGATTTTTCTTTTTTTATCTTTAGAACAGTGTCGGCATGCATTTCAGTCCACATAATGAGGACTTTATGAGAGAAAAAATGATCATCTTGGAATGGCTGAACCAGAGTCCAGAACTAAGTCCGATACCAAATCACCTAAAATGGTTTGGTCCTTCACAATTTCATAGAGAATCTTTGCAAAGGAGACAAGCAACATGTAGATTATACAGAGTGCGGGATATTGACAGAGCTGTACTACATAATCAGAATGCTTAAATTGAACCACATAGAGCTTGGACAATGATTATTGCTGCTTTGCACGGTTTTGGTTGTTTTTAAGTTGATTTTTACAAGATAAATTTCACATATGTGGGACAATTGTGAAATTTCCGTCACAAATGGAAACATTTGTGCATCATGAAAGAATAACAGTTTAACCTCTAAACAAAGGAGGCAAAGAGATGGAATAAATGACAAGGTTTATTTGGCAGAGTAAAATATTCATTTGCCATGACAATCATGTGCTTTCCATAGGACTACCTGAGACAGAACCTTTGGTGTTCTTGTTTGCAGCTTAGAAATATAGCAAATAATTGTCATTTGTAGAAAATTTCATGCCCTGAATTTCATTTCTTCCCTTGCACACCTTTTGTCTGTGGAAGAATAGCATTTATTTGTATCTTTGCAATACATTCAAAGTAAAGTAAAAAATATTAACATAAGTTGCAAAGCGGTATGGCTTCCTGTTCCCCTGCAATATGGCTTTAGGTGGCGTTTGAAAAGACTCTCATTGGTTGTCTTGCCGTTTGTTGCTGCAAAAGACAAAGGTCACAGTCATGTTTATTACGGCCAATGGGGGAGGGGGGAACCAAGCGTTAGCATTTGCGCAATCAGCCGTGTCGACTTTGTATTACCTTTCCCCTGAAGGTTTAGAGGTCATGACCCAGAGTAAGTATTCCTTGGCGGCCATGGAGTCCAGCACCTTGTTCACATCGCTGGTGAAGCTTCCATCTACATGCCTCCTGCTGATCGTTTGAGCCAAGCTGTCCATTTCCGATCTATGTACACAAGGACACAATGTAAACAGTATCCATTAAGGGTCAGCAACCCTCACATCTGAGCGATAATGTTTGGCCTGAAAGCCATCAGATGTTGCTATAGCTGTTGCTGTAATTGTGTCATGCTAGCTTCACTGTCTGCTTGTGTGTTTTGTGATTCATTGCACCGTGAGCAAACAGACGTATCAAATCAACACAGTGGAAAGGTTCATTGATTTATTTTAGCACAACGTTGAGAAGAAAGGAAAGGGGGAAAAAATAGGACAATGGGTGAAGTGCAGCACAAAGCAGATGATTAGTTCCAGATCACTCTGGTTCCCGTGATGGGTTCATGGTGGAAGGAAACAGCCAGGTGGTTTTTGGAGGCTTTGGAACCGAAAGATGGAGGATTGGCCTACTCTTTTTGGATCTGTCCAGACTTGAGCTGGGCAACGAAGTCTTTGATTGCTTGGTCCTTGAGGTAGGAGCTGACGTCGCTGGTGAAGGTTCCGTCTGCATGGCGCTTATCGGCACTGCAGTAAAACAGAACAATACCCGATGAAGAAAAGCAGACAATTTGAAACCTTCTCAAATAGCTTCTTTTTTTTTAATAAATCCTACACCAACCCGCTCCTCTTGTTACTCATCAACCACCGGACAAAGTCTTGGGCCTTCCTGTCCTCCAGGTATTTGCTGTAGTCATTGGAAAACGTTCCCTCTGAGTGTCTCTTGATGTTCGACAGCTCCTGGGGCCCGCTGGCTAATCTGTTGTCTTCCTCAAAACTGCAAAAGATACAGGGCATGTAAACAAATCACCCCAACTTATTCACAAAAATAGTTTGTGTAAGTTTTTAAACCGTAGAGCTTTTTTCAAAAGAAGTCCTAGTTCAAGATATTTGAAGTGAAGATCTGTGAAAAGGTTGTAAGCAATTAATATATAGCAAGGAATGTATTGGGAGCTCTTGGCCACCATCTTGAAGTCAGGGTGTGAAATGCCTCTCTTTTGTGATTTTTGCATTTTTAAGCTGTATTTAAATTTAAATGTAATTTTGAATGATTTCAATGAAAAGTATAGAAAAGGAATTGTAAAACAGTAAAATTCAATATTATTCTCTTTTGACTGAATTTTTTTTTATTTTGCTCAATTTTGCCTGATGTCGCTAATTTTCATCAGAGACCAATTCTATCTTCAAATAAATTTCTACTTAAATTTTTTACCAGCATTTAAAAAATATTATTGCAAGTAAATTCAGGCAGTATGAGGTCAAACCGTTTTACTTTCACTGGGCTCTTATTTAAAAAACTGTTTGCAACAACTAAATGGTTGATTAGGTGTTACAGGAAATGAAGTTTGGAGGCTGTGCGCCACTGAGAATCCTCCTGTGAGCAACATGTACCATGAACAGAACACCTAAAGTGTTTTATGGTATTTAAAAGTAAAGATTTGTCAAAAAGTACAAAAAATTTTTGGAAAAACCTTTTTTGTTTTTCACAGTCTTATTGTCTGATGAACAGGACTTTATAGGATTCATTCTCAGGGCAAGACCAGATGAACATTGGTGACCCACCACTTCCTACTTAAGTTTCCATTAAATAACCATCCAATAAAAATGTGATGACAGTTTAGGTGCATAAAATATTGCTGCCATTAACCACTTTTAAGGATTATGTGCTGGATTATATTTTTTTAGATGATAGAAGTCTACTTTGGACTTGGTGACCTCGGACTAGCCATTAGCTCCACCAATCCTAGATGTGTACTGAATGAAGACTTCAAGAGTGATACCTACAGCAGGTAAAGTGTTTACCTGCTCACAACATTTAAGCTCAACTGGTTTAAAAATTTGAATCAAGTTTACAACGACAGTACATCCTCCAGTCTTAGTGCGACACTCAGGAGGAGCGTGGCAGATGTCGCGGTCGGATAGCGGGGAGGGCGTGGCTGGTGTCCCATCAGACTGTCAATTCCCGAAACCACATATACACACACACATACACACACACAAAAGTCCATAAAAGAGCATGCAAGGTCAGTGCGACCCCACCAGACTGTGGAAGGGTTAAACAATGTTGCATGTTAAAAACAAAGCAACCGTTGTTTTGTATGTTGATTTTCTTCCCATAGGATTTTCTGGGGGAACATTTTTATTTCTGTTCTACTATCATTCACGTTAGACCTTTTATTTGTTGTAGAGTTATTTTGTTAAAGTGCTCTGATATCTCAAAGTATTTGTGTTTAGAAGTACAGGCTGTATAAATCCATAATGTAACACATTTATATCCTATCTCCATACTCTTGTATGTCACAGACTGGAGTCTCTTGAGTTAAATTGTGCTAAACCTAGAGGACTTTACCTTGAGCTGTCCTCAGTGCCAAGTAGAGGAACCTGCCAGCTGACTTGCATGAAGCCCAGGACCAAAAGGATGCCGGCCAAGCAGTGGATGCTTCTCATGGTTCCAAGCTGCGACATAAAACAAGGCATGAACACGGACAGTTCATCAGCTGAAGGTAAGACGGTGTAAAGGCGAGAAGATTCAACTCACCTTGTGTCGTTTCCTTCCAAACAGTGCTGTTAGTTCCTCTGCTTGGTGCTCCTGTGTAACCACTTGCTTCTCCCTTCCAGCTTTATATACTGGAAGAGGAGGTCCCATCTCCTCAGGCGGACCTGCTTTACGGTCCCTTTACTCTCGACCCATTAGACACAGGACCCCTCAGTGACGGGCAAGTAAACGAGCCATGCGTTTGTTCGTTTGAAAGGTGCAGGTGGAAAGGCGCAGTTCATGCGTGACGCCTGCTTGTACTTAGGTGTTAAGATCAAACAACTGCTGCTCATCCTGTCAAATAGACAGTCAGGGAGACGCTCTAATGCGCTACTGTGTCACCACGATGGGAAGCAGTACGTGTGACGGTGTATTTGGACAGTGAGTCAGTATTTGAGGCTTCTCGCCAATCAGACGCAGAGAATTGGAAATATTGATCAGTTTTTGCCTCAGCGACAGTTTGGGTTTTACAACCAGAGTGCTTGGTAATGTTCAGGAAATGTCTCCGCTGCCACTCCTTTTCTTTCAGTTAGGTTGAAATGCAAGCTGAAATAAACTATTTAATGCAGTGTGATCTAGCATGAGCTTAATATTTATAAAGTTTTGACGAAATCCAAAACAATTTCTACTTTTCGCCTGAAACTACAACATCTTAAGCTGCAAGAGCCAAAAAGATGCTACTTATCATGAATCAAAATAAAACTGAAAATCTGACTGAGTAATTTAGCTGCTTTTTTGGTTCAGTTACAGCAGATGCAAAACTTCAACATTGTACCATTAAGTATAAAAGACAAAACACAAAACCAAACACGCCAAAAATAGATCACAAAACATCAATAATTTTACAAAAAACATATGTATTCCTTTATTTCTCATGGAGTCATATAAACAGCTATCTGTAAACTTATTTCAGAAACATTTTGATTCAGTTTTTAGTCATATGTATGGAGATAATTCAAGGTAAAACAACTTAAAATAATTAACATACAAATTTAACAGAATGCAACACTTTATTTCCAAGTAGAACACTTACATGAATATTTTCAGCTATCTTTGGGAGTTTCTCAGGTCATTGTGCATCCGCTGTAAGCAAACGGTAACGTAAAACCAGCTGCTTCTAGCAATGTTATGACGCTCACAGTATCACAACTCTAAGCAAAAATATCACAATTCCATGGTATTCATACATAAATTTATAGCAAAAATATATAACATGCTCTAACTGAAACAAAAAATGGTGGAAATTTTGAATGTCAACCGTTTTGTCATTCTGCTTATGTTATTGAATAAGTCTAACAGCAGGCTAGCTGCTACAAGTTGTTTTTTTTACCCTCTTTTTTTTTTTACTGACCCCGCATACGCCTTTATGAGTTTTACAGGTTTTGTTTGTGTGGTTTCTGAAACGTACATTCTGAAGGAATATTTTGTTTGACATTACTGTTCTGATGAGAAAGGGTTTTCTTTGTATGTGAGTATTTTCTGTGCGCATCTTTATTTATATTCTCTGCTTTCAGGACATTAGCTTTCTATTTGGTAAATACATTTTGGCAAGGACTTTGTGGTTGGACTCCTAAGGGAGGAGATATGATAATTTAATACAGTTTTTATTACAACAATGTCTTATTCACATGAGAAAATGAAAACATCTTATTCAAAGCATTTTTTCAGGAATTTAGTCATGTGAATGTAGACATGCATGTTGGCAAAGCCATCCAGTCCATGATCCTTGTCCGTGTACCACTGAAAGGAAAACATAAAAAAAAACAACTTAAAAAATATATTTGGCAGATTTGTTCGTTAAATAATCATTTGGATTTTAAGGATTATTCACCATAGCATCAAAGTCCACCTGCTCATTTACCAAGGCTTCTGAGATCTCAGCAGCCTGCTGGAAGTGGACATTATCTAGAAAAAATACCAAACATTAATAAAATCAAGAGGTACCACAGTTGAACTTTGGTATAATTACATGCCACCATTTTAAATAAGGCAGAGACAGAGAGGAGAAAGACCAGCAACAAATGGCTACAGGCTAAAAACCCACGCTTGAATATTAATATCTACACTTGAATGCAGAGATTTACGTTGACAAATACCATAATAAAAAATAAAAAGAGTTTCCTGTGGTCTTATGAAACTTAAATTGAAATGGAGAATACCTTGTGAGAATGGTGGAAAACTTTCAAATGAGAAAATCGTTCTAATAAGAAGGTTGATGTCTTAAGAGTGTTATGCTCTTGTAGCCTAAAATTCATCTAAAATGATTTGGAAGACTCTTTATAAAAATTGGGCTAGTACGTTTCAAAATATTCTATATTTGTTTTTACAATAGAATCATTTTTGCATTTTCTTATAGGGGATGAAAATGTACATTTTCGTGGCCCAAGACTAATCTCATCTTCACAGTTGTGGCCCTAGTTGCAAAACATTTGGACACCGAGGGGGTCAGAACAACCATAGGAACTCACCGTCGGCTGTTCCGTGAACCAGAAGGTACTGCACTGAATGGAAATTCTTGGCTCTGGCCATTACTGTGGAGTTCTAAACACAGCCAGATTTATGGTTAGGCGATGAGATAACAGATGCGATGGCTGATAACGAATGGCGAAGCTTACGTTGTATCCGTCACGGTTCTCTGAGGGCTGCATCATGTAGCGCTCTGTGTAGATGGTGTCTGGAACAAACAGATCGATGCAGATCTTGTAATGTCCCGTTATTAAAGCGGTCCAAAGTAGGACGACTATCAACACCAATTAAAATACCATAATATTCCCATTTGGACACCGGCGCCACTGACATCCCACATTTGAAAACGCCGCTGTTAGAGCCCAAGACCATTGAAGATACATATCCACCATAGGACTGTGGAAGATAAGACACCTCATTACATCAGCTCATCCGCACTATAAAACACACTGACGTCAGAGTGGAACATTAACTTATTTTTAGAGCCATGACTTGGCCTTTGTACTATAAAAAATTACACATCAACAGCTCCAATCCTATTCTTACACAGTCCATATTTGCTTTCTAAGTCTTGACTACTTACCCATCCCCATATAGCAATCCTATCTTTATCAATGAATCCCATTTTGATGAACTCCCTTTAGAGAAAAGACGATAAAAGGTAATTATTTTGTGGAATTCATGAGAACTGCATTGCACTATGACAAAAAGTATTTTTATTGAGACTTTTCAGGCGAGGCGAGATGTTTGCGTGAGATTCTCTTACTTAGCTGCCGTTATCTGGTCTTCCACCTCGGAGGTTCCTAGGCGTTTGTAGATTTCGAACATCAGCTGGTCACCCTGGTAACCGCTTCCTCTTCCGTCAAAGCTGGCAACGATGACTTTCTCAGTGCTGGCCAGGAAGGTGGACCAGCCTATTCTGTACCTGGAGTCCACTAACTGGCTGCAAGGACCTGCATAGCTAGAAGGGTGTGCAGATTTGTTTGTTTTTTTGTGTGTGAGTTAAGTTTCTATGTATTTTAGTTATTTCTTTAGTACAGTGGATCCTTACACATCAATTAGCAAAGGGTACTTCTTGGACTCATCAAAGCCTGGGGGTAAATACATCTGATACCAAAGATCTGTGAATAAAAAGAAATGCATTTTTTTCTTTGGAGATAGAAATTGACAGTTTAAGGCCACAATTATGTATCTTTCTGAAAACCAATGTAAAAAAGAATCATTGATCAATTCACAATTGTAAACAAAATTTCTGACTGCTTCAAACAACTCACACACTCCTAGGGGTATGGAAGAGGATTAGAACCACTGGAGAAAAAAGAAAGATTTTTTTTTATTCCTCAGTGAATTTCTGCCAAAATTTCAGAATTTTTTTTTCAAATATTTCTGAGATTTTGAATTTTTTTCAAAAATTTCTGGGGGGTTTTTCTAGAAAATTGCTGAGATCAATCTCAAAATTTTGAGTTTCTTTTTCCCCCCAGAAATGTACTACTATTTTTTTTCTATCTACAATGGCCCTAATGCTCCGTCATAGAATTCTGACTTCAATCTCAGAATTCTGGCTTTTTTTTTCTTAGCGTGTCAGAATTCTTTAAAATCCGAATTTGTTCTCAGAATTCTGAGATTAAAGTTAGAATTATGTTTTTTTTTCAATGGCTATAACCGTCTTCCTATAGAGGCAATTTACAGAGACCAAATAAATGTTAAGTTTACGACTTCTTTGAGCAGTCCTACTCACCGCTCAAAGCACTTTTACACTAGAGCCACTCACAAACATACACACATGGATCAGTAGTCCATGCACAGAACACCACTGTATTGCAGGGGGAAGCTGGAATTGAACCCAGATCTTTCGCGTTGCAAGACTCGACAGCTACAAAAGGAAGTATGTAATAAATGTCTACCAGTCACAGATTCATTACTTACTATATTTGCCAATCTTAAGGGTCCCTTGGCGCTTAGTGGGCATCTGGATGTCGGCTATTGCATCGCTAAATACCTTGTTGTCCTCCAAAACCTTGATCTCTAGAAATAAGAACAAGTAAATATAGGTTTTCTGTCTTCATGTCATTTACAGATAATTTATCTAAACTGTAGCTTACTTTTAAAAATGCTAGTTTCTACAAGAAAGTGCTGTGGAATTCTGGGACCTTAAAGCAAAAAACAAACAAAAAATCCAGTGTCATTGTTATAAAAATATAAAAATACATAAAGTGGCAACTTTATCAAAAGTCAGATGAGGTATAACTGACCGTGGCAGCTGAAGCGGTAGTAAGAAGCATTGTGGCTGAAGTAGGCGGTGTTATATTCACATTCTTTTTGAAGAGAGCAGGTGAGACACTTATAGCTAATGTTTTTCGTCCACCTGGCGTCCAAACATGCAACATGTAAATGTTAATAAGTTTTCCTTATGGAAATGAAACTTCCTACAAGAGCGACATCCAAATTCTTACTGGTAGATGTTCCTCCCTCCTGGATTGCGGTTCTGTTCGTTGTTCGAATAATACCTGAGGAGAAAATGGAATCCAGAAAGAATTTATCACTGTGTGGTTTTCTGAATGTGGAATTAAGTTTTTAGAGGAATCAATATTGCTGGAAATAGAATAAAGTAGCGGAAAACAATGAGATTTCATTTGGTTTCAAGTGGTATTACTTTTTTTTTTTTTATTGTCTAGCTGTTGGGACTTTGCCAGCCTCTTCACTAAGACAGTCTTATAATGTGATTACATCAGCTAGAACTTTGAAGGTCTTGTTGTGTATTGGTGGGAACAACTCAGGGAAGCCAAACACAGCAAGTTTGTTTCTTTTTTACTCCAAGTTTTTCTAAATTTGAAGAAAAAAAGAAAAAGAGGGGAGCTTAGGCAAACTTCAAGATGAAAAGTTGGGGTCCCAATTATAGATGTTTTCTAAGGATTTCTCAATATGTATATGCAAGACATTTCCTGTGGGCATTGCTACAGCTAGCATTTATAGCTAGCAGTAGTGAATGCTAGCTTAAAAGCCAGAACCTGCCCAAGAAGTAGCAGCAAGTGGCTAGATGTGTGTTGCTAGATTTACCTTTAGGAAGAACAATCCTGCATTTACAGTATGAACATTTGGTCAAATTCCACAAACATATCACTTAAAGCCCAAGAGATGTCTTTTAACGGCATCTAACGTCTCTTTTAATTTGGAGGGAAACAGACTATTGTTGTAGATGCCCCAAAAAACTTTGACCAAAAGTCCTACATAAATAATAAAAAAAAGTAATGTGGACAGAACTTGGTCCAGAAAGTGGGACCATATGTTTAGCTTTTAGCTACAAGAGCTAGCTAGATGTGTGCAACTGGTGATGGTGGAAATCTGGCTATATTCAACACACATGTGCAGTCCAACAATTTAGACCTTTTTCTAAGAAGAAAATAATTTAAAAGTCACATTCAGAGGGAATATATTTAAAGAGACATGAACAGCTGCGTCCAATTTAAATCGCTGAGAAAACTTACACACTGTCTTCACTGACTTTCAGAATTTCAATGTCTTCCCAGTACCCAGGTGAGATGGGTGTTGCCTTTCCCTGGATGACAAGCCAGAGCAGAGTGAGTGTTCATAAAAGACATTGTGCAAGATTTTTATTTTTATTTTACTTCTGTTGTTGTTTTTTTTATCATTCTACTCACCCCAACCACATGATGAATGTGCTTGTACATCGTCGAATCAGTCATGATCAGGTAGTAACTGTTCCCGTCAGGCGCAAAAACTGGCTCTTGTGGAGAAAACTAGGAGAAAATATAAAAAAATGCAGTTTGACATAAAGCCACCCCCTGATTTTAAGTCATAATTGAAAACATTTAAACATAGATCATGTACATTAACATGTAGCTCAGCCCAACAGCGGGCTTGTGCAATAACAGCGAAGTTGCATATGTTTTAAATGACCTGCAGTGCCTGACACCGCAGGTCATGATGGTCTTATCATGGAATTTGCAGATTAGAGGAAAAAAAAAAATTACATTTTACCAAAGGGAGTTGACTTACCCGTCCAATCCAGCCTGGACTTGTCAGCTCCAGATGCTGTAATCAGATAACAGTGGGTTTATGGCTGTTGTAAGTCACGTTTCATTAAAATGCACGAACCTTTATCTCAGCAGCTCGAAGCAGAGAGACGCCTCTAAACAGAAAAGAATTTAGGAAAAATGTTTCCGGATGATCTCCACTTTGTTGGAAGTAGGGCTCTACTAACCAGCAAACAACTTTTAGGCAGCTATTAAATGTACTTTATTTAGCAAAAATTTCTGTTTTTTTCCAAATAGTTTTTTTTTTTTATTGATCTTATGTAGTATTCTAAATTTAAATGTCGTGTTTTCACCAGCTGTTAGCACAAATCATCATGATTAGAATCAATCTTTCTCTATATTCAGTTCAATTCAAAATTAATTTATTGATCCCAGAGGGAAAATGAATGTTGTTGTAACTCATTTAATTAAAGAGTTACTGTAAATGGTGATGCGGGGTTTCCGCGCAGTAATAAAGGGCAGTAAAAGGTAGTAAATGTAATGAGCTCAAATTAAGGCCAGTAAAAGGTAACAAACAGAATTTCTCTTGGTAGTCAATTTTTCATCACTCCTTCAATATATTTTGGCTTTCCCATTGATGCTGACTTTTTAAGTTTGTTTAACTATAAAATCTGTATAAAAATAACTACTGGCAGGACCTGAGTTGACGTTGATAGACTGGATTGGTTCCAGTGTCCCAGTGTGGGAACGGCCTGTTGCATACCTGTCAAGTCTCCTGTTTTGGACGGGAAACGACCGTGTTTTACCCCTCTCTCCTGGCATGCTCCCATATTAGTACTTCCCCATAAGCTTCCCACCACCCCCACAAAGAACACAAAGAACAGAACAGTCAGTCCGTTAGAGTTTTCTATTCTCAGGCTTGATGTTTATTTTGGGATAATAAAGTCATCTTCTGAACACAGCGGTGGCTGATTAGCCAATTTAAATGCCTGCTAAACTGATGATCTGTCAGAGAGTGAGCGTATGGGTCACTCAGGACCCATACGCTCACTTTTTTTTTTTCCTGAACTGAAACACCAAAATTCTGCTGTACATATAAAATGTTTTCATTAAAACCTTTCACTGACCTGTGAAACCTTGGATATTATAAGTGGATTAAAGTTTTGTCTTACATGGGCCATCATGTTATGTGGGTCAGTGCTGTGAATTCACTAGTGTTGTACCGATCGCCAATTACCAATCTTTAAAAAGCCAATTCCAATTTTAGCTGATACCAATTTTTTTTTTTGCATGAAATGTTGTTAAATATACCCAGAAAGTCACTGAGTTGGCAACAGTGGGGCAACTATTGTTAACTGCAAGCATATATCAGTCCAACCTCTTTCACTGGAGAGCAGAAGAGGACAGCGGTTGAATTTTAGATCTTTATTGAGGTAAATAAGATCGGTTTCAGATGTAAATATCGTCTGATCAAACTTACCAAACTTAAGAAAATCGACGACAATAAATTGGCTGGCTGATAAATTGGCACACCCGTAGAATTCACTGCTCTCATTAAAAAAGACTGCTGCTCGATTTTGTGTTGGTAGTAAAAATATTGTAGAGGTAGTAAAATAGGTAGTAAAAGGTTGTAAATTAAACTCTAGGATTGCCTGTATAAACCCTGGGATGGGTGTGGTGAAGGAAAGAGCTCCTGTAGCAGTCTATATTACAGCAAATTTGAAGTAGCCTCTGATTGAAGATGCCCTGTATTTTTTCTATGACCGTATTATGAAGAGTATTGTCAGCCATAGGATAGTTAAGGTTTACCAAAAGACTCGTAGGAGTCAGGAACGCACTTTGCTTGTCATCTCCATGATTAAACACGGCAGCTTTCATTAATACGGTTTTGTACTCTACTGCTTCTAGAAACAGTCCAAGAACTAAAGAAAAAGCAGTTTTCTGGCAATAAGTAAACTTTTTTTGATGTCTGGAAAATGAGCCATTTCAAAAACCTCCCAATGTTGCCTAGCAACGTAAGCGGAGCTGGTCAGCTGGTGGCTACATTTCTTCTGCTTCTCGCTCTCACTCAGTATCAAAGATACTGCAGTTCTGTTTGCAGCCATTTTGACTTGTATTTAGTGTGAGTGTAAGCAAGGAGCTGGAGGGCGTGGCCAGCAGCAGCTTATTTGCATAAAAGTGACAGAATCCTCAAATATTTCATACTGAAAGGGGATTAAAATAGGCAGAACATAGCAGATGAAATCTCATTATCAGAGAATAATTTTGTGCAAAAAATTCAGTTAACTTGTTTTGTGTGTCCCATAGACCTATATCCTGATTTATTCAAGGAAGCATAATAGACCCCCTTTAAAACCTTGTAGCATTTCAGTTCCACACTAACTTGACGCCACAATGAAGTTTGGGAAAATGTGAAAGTTTATCACATGTGAATTTTACACATGTACCGGTACACATGATTTAGGACTGACCTCAACAGGATCCCAGCTGCTTCCATTAAGGTCATAAATCTGAAGGATGAGTTGGTTCTGTTGTCTCTTTAACCACTGAACAGCTATCCGGGTGTCAGTCACCCAGGTAACGGTAGCCAAGTAGTGTTCACTGTGGATGGAGGGGAAAAAGGTGAATCAAATTCTCTGTTTCTGTCAAATTCCTTTAGGGGTATGACCTCATGCATTACATATCCTGTATTACATTGATTTGTATGAGTCTGGAACAACAACTTCTGTGACTATTGTGGTGTTGTCAGTGTCCACAACAAACAGCTTCACAACCGGGTTGGGAGTACCTGGCTGCAACAAAGCACAACATGAAAGATGAACCAGGAAGTCCATAATACAAGAGAGGCCGTGACAAGAACAAAGACCCACCTTAGGATAAGGAATTGAAATAGTGCTGGGGTACTGGCCCTCGCCATACCAAGGGTACTCAATATTGTGCACCAGGGTGTCATTGAATTCAGCATATGCCAAATACTTCCCCCCAGGTGACCACCAGAAGCCCTGGTTGGATGAGAACATCTCCTCTGAAAGTAGAAAATATAAAGAAATGTAGAAGCAAAAACCCACATGTTCAAAGTTTTGTTCTGGTTGACTTCATGTAGTATTTGAAGTTGCCACACAATGATTCAGAGGTAACATTAAATTCATATTTGCGGTGGGGTATGCCATATATTCTTAGAAGGGGCGTTGAGTTGTAGCAGAAATCCCCCATCTGGAAGAAATCAGCCTCATGACAAAATGCCAGAAGGAAATGCCCGACCGCATTCTTGACATTTTTTTTTTTTTTAAAGAATATCAGAATGTCAGCAATGGTAGCTGTTTTGACAGCAGGGTTGGAAAATCTGACAGTACAGTCATAAGTGGGGAGGTTCCTCATGGAAAAAATTAATCTGATTCTTTGTTACCCTCATACACCCAATCTGGAATCCCGTTTAATATCTTGTTTGGCTCTCCATTGGAAGTGATTGGCTTTGGCAGTGACTCGGGGCTGGTCTTCAGAAACACGTTGTTGTCCCAAACATAAGCCTGGAAATCAAACAGGAAGGGGATGCAAATGTAAAAAAACACAGATTTCTCCTGAAATGTTGCTAATTCTTCCAGTATGGTAGTAAATGGTAATTCACTTCAATACAGAAAACGTTAAGGCATAAAAAAAAGACAATCTAATCATTATCAGGTTCTAAAAATATTTTTGATTTAGTTCCTATTTATTAAACACAAACATGGTGGAAAAAAAGTGTTGTCAAAGTAAGTGTTACAAAACCACATCTAAAGGCGATCCATCTTCTATACATAACCAAATGTGACCAAAGTAGACATGTGCACGGCGGTGAGAGGTTGATGATCTGGGCATGTCTTGTAGTGACAGAATTGTCACTACATCAACCACAAACTGCTTTCCATACTGAGCAAAATGAATCCGGATCCCAACAGAACCCACCACAGAAAAGAACCAAGGTGTTGCGATGGTCAAGTGAAAGTCCAGACTTTAACATTACAAAGTTATGCAAAAAAATAAATAAATAAAAAAATCCTGCAAACTGTAAAGTAGAGGCTTAAATTCCTCAAAAAAACCAACCAGCTACTGAAAGTAGAGCAAAGCGCACGCACCCCACAGTGCTTCGTCATATTAATCACACATCCCAGATGATTTCCACTTGAATCACCGTGCGGTTACCACAGGTGACAAAAATGGAGCTGGAAGATCTGAATCAAAAGCTAAAAACTGGGTCAAGTTTGAATTTTTAGGCCCAATCTAAACTCTACTCAACATATCCATGTTTGTCCAGGAGAGTTATTGCTGCTAAATGATTCTAAAAGCTACTCAATCCTAGTAACTGCTTATTGTAGTTACTCATGAAGGCAAAGTTTGGTTTTCACACAAACGTTTTTCCATTTTGACTGTTTGCTTTTGCTTAGTACTGCGCTTTCTTTTCAACACCACTGTCTCCTGCAGGCTTACCAGTTTGTTCCCTGCTGGGGCCCATGCAAAGTACTGGACTACATCTGGAATGCCAGAGGAAGAGATATTTTTTCTGAAAGAGATTGTCGCGAATCAGTGATTTTGTTATACATATATTTATATGTTCAGTAGAAATGCTGAAATTTGTGGAGTATGTATTGTCAGGAAATATTTTGGATTTTCTAGCTGCAGTTACCAGAATATCGGTAGATCAACAAGTGACTTACCCTGACTCGCGATCATACAGCGAGTAAGAAGCTGTGAACGAATGTCTCCACACCTGAGTGGAGGAAAGCAGAAAGGGTCAAAAGCCTCCAATGTGTCAGGTTTGACTCTAAACAAGTAAATAGAAGCTTCATGTACCTTATTGTAGTTGCTCACGAAGGCAACATATTTGCGATCAGCAGACAGCTTGTAGTCAAAAGCGTGGTGTTCGATCTATCTTGTTCAAAGAAAGACTTAAGTACTGATGCATTATCTTGGAAGCAACACCACATTTGTTAAGATTGACATGATCTTTGTTTTAATCGCATAAGGATGACTTACAAACTTGTCTTTTGTTAGAAACACTTCAGAAACGTTTGTTTTCAAGTTGACGAGGGAGACGGAGTCATCGCTTTCTTTATGCAGGTACTCGTAATCTGTTGTGGACGACAGAAATCTGTGTACATTAAGCATGAAACACAAGACAGTCAAGGAGAAACTCCCTGATAGTGAGTCCAAAAAGAGAAGAAAACAACTTGGGAGCATGAGTAATGTAATGATCTAATGGTGCATGCCGCATTTTCCAGGAAGTAAGAAAGACAATGCTACACTTCTTAAACTTTTTCAGTATTTTTACCAATGAAAAGTGTGAAGAGTTTGTAGTTCTGGAACATTGTAGAGAATGAATATAATTTGATATAAATCACATGTTGAATGTCTGGCTTGTTCTTCTGTTGGAAACTGAACCTCCATCCATGTTGGTATATCACATAAAATACTGAATCCTAAGCTCTATAGTTGGAATGTGACAAAATATGACAAAGTACTAAAGATACTAAAACTCAACATTTCAAAGCACTGCAACAGTTAAAGAGTCTGACTGTAACTTCATAGACTGTATTAGAGGTTCAGTCTGGTGAAACAGTAACTAAGAAGCACAACCAATAAAAAGATTGCATAATAAAAGTCTTCAATGATGCATTTATGGCTTTACACACTGGTACAAGCTTAGATGTTATCAGTATCATAATATTCTAATCTTTTTTGTTTTTTTAGCTTCCTCCCCCCCTCACCTGAAATCCATTTCATGTTGTAGGACGCTGGTTTCAGAGAGGAGTTGAAGACGTCCAGTAGGCCGAACGTTTTCATGTCCTCGGCGTTTCCATCGTCTGAAACACAGTTGTTACCAAATTAGCTTTCATTAGCGATTTCTAACTCCGTCCCTGTCATTATTTAGTTCAGGAAAATACATTTGAGCTCAAAAATCTCACCCAAATTTTATCTTAAAGACTGAAAGTTGGACTTGATTAGCCCACAACACGTTTCCAACCACATTTAGACATTTCTAACACACACAAGCCTCAACTTATATCCATTGAAAGTCATTTTCTATATTTGACTTATGTTATTCAAAATCCTCTGTAATAAATATCTACTGTGATGGCGAGCCACACAGGAAAAGATCCACACTTTGGTTTCACTTATCTTACTTTGTAGTCGCTACTTTAACACATCTACCAACACTGGGTTACTTCAAGTCATTTGAGTTTCATCATTAGTTCTAATACTGTTTCATAACAGTCAACTATCCCAATATCAGAATCAAAACATCTGTAAATCAGAACAGCAAGAAATTGTTTTCAGATATAAATGTGAACTGATGCAATTTTTTCTACAACTGTCAAACATTGAATTACCGCCAACACTGGACAAACATGGATATGTTTCTATTTCTTATCAGTCAGTCCAGGAAAACGTGTAAATTCTCAAAATTTAGCCAAAATACAAACTCAAATCATTGAGAATTAGTTCCCACATTTGATGAAAGCTTTTCAACCACATTCAAACTCATAGACGTCTCTATGTTGATATCTTTTAATTTACCAATTCAACTAAACTGTCACACAGTTTACATGTAAAACAATATTATATTTTGTATGTCCATCACACAGCTGCGACAGACTGGCGACCTGTCCAGAGTGTACCCCGCCTCTGGTCCGAAACGATAGACCCCACTAAGGACAAGAAAATGGAAGGATGTCCATCACACAGATTAATGCCTAGAGGTTTGTTCTGTTCTGTGTTCCTCCTGTTACGACACGGTCGTGTTTTATTAGTGTCAGTCTTTTCGGATGGGTCACGTATTTTTTTAAAATACATATCCAAATCCAAACTGACCAAAATGTTAGATTTGTGTTCCGGATGTTCTTGTTTAGTGGTTTTGCCGGGGAAAATGGTGGAGAAAAACGGTATGGTTTGACTTACAAACTCCTGACTCGTACAGAATACTCGGCATTTGTTTTTGACTGAAACCGTCAATATCTGAACCGAGTATTTCCCTTTGAAGTTGTGACATTTAACTTCTCGTGCGTAATGACGCGCGCGGTTCTGTCAGCGGCGCGTGCCACAGCAGGACCTTTTAATAGCAAACACTCACCCTTCAAGAATATAACGGTGGGCACCACTATCAATACAACGACCACCGTGGCTCCTAAGACTCCGACCAGCACTTTGGCGATGGAAACCTGGCCGGGAACGAAAGACGAGAAGCCCGCTTTTAAAAGAGCCAAAACACAGAAATGTGTAAGTGTGAACAAAATACTGACCATTGCTTCTCTGATTACCACCCGTCCAAATCACAACCGCGTCGATATCCACAAGGCTACAAACGCGGACAACTGCAAAGTAACGCGAAAGTCATGCTTTGGAGTTAAACATTATCTCAGCCGAAGTTTCAAAGGTGGGACAGTAAGTCTGCGGTGTAAAGTTCTTCAGCATTTGAGGAAGTGGCTTTCCCAAACTGCCCGCCGTCACAACACACTCGTATGTGGAAACATCGCGCTCACCAGGCGTCAGCCTCTTCCAAAATAACTGATTATTTATTGCTGTATTTGCATTGTTGTTCAGTTTTCCTACAGATAGAAACTCATAAATTTATTAAATACGTACGAGTGTTTGTTTTGACTATTTTTGGTGATTAGAACTTAGAGCTAATGAAACACAAATTTCAGTTTCCTAAAAAAAATACCAAAAAAGATTTAAGACCATTAAAATAATTTGCATACATAAGTGTATTCAGCTGCATTAGGGTTTAAAGGAACTTAGTAGTTACTTTCTGTAGCTTTCCCTGAATTTATCTAGTACTTTCTGTAATCTTTAGCAAACTCAGTTTTATAGGCGTTTTGGAAAAGTCTCAAAAAACCAAGTCATGACATAGTACTGCTCAGTTTCTGAGAGTACCCTGAGAGTTCTGAGAAACTAATCAGAACTTTTGATTTATTATTAATCAAATAAAATCCCAGAAAGTAAGCAGCATATACTTAAGGTTTCTGGTGAGTCCCATGAAAGTTTCAGGAAAATGACATGAATGTTTCAGAAGGTACCCAGTAAACTCCACAAAGTTTCATCAACACACCTGTTTAGATCCATTAAAGTTCCAATAAAGTACCTGGTAAGATACTGAACAGTTACATGAATTTATTTTTTAAGTCCCATGAAAGTTCTGGAAAGTCTACTAAAAAAAGTACCCAGTAAGTTCCATGAAAATTATGTAAAAGTTCCTGGTAAGTTCCAAGAAAATTTCTGAAAATAACCTCTAAGGTCCACAAAACAATGGAATATGTTATGCAGGGCTATACTCACGAATATTATGGCCTACTCAATGATGGAGAACCAGTTGTCTCAACACAAGCAACAAAGACAATGCTTTGAGTATTGTGAAGTACGGTTCAATTTTGGGGGAGATTTTCAAGATTGTTTCTAGAGTTAAAGTTTCAAGGACTACAACAGACCGATGTAACCAAGACATCAGGCCACAACGGTTACCTTGCTTGTGTTGACTTAACCGTGAGATGCCAGAAGCATCTTAAATGTTTTAAAGAGTAACCGTCTTTCAGTGTCTAAACTCCTCATTTCAGATGAAAGTAAATGTATTTTGCAAATCAAGATCTGAAAATCTGGAGAATAAATTGTTCAGCGAAACTAATTACATTTTTCATTCTCTTAGCAGGTATTCTTCCTGGATTGCCTCTTATTAACCTCCATCCATCTTTCCATTAGCTCAAGCCAAATTCCCTGAGCCGCTGAAGAAAAGTGTTCACACAGCATCAGCCTGCCACCACCATGGAGATGGTGTGCTAGACCATAGAAAGTATTTTCTAGAAAACCCAAATGAAAAGGATCCAACATATAAACGCCAGTCAGTCTCAATAGTCCGACCACAACCGGTCGGACTATTGCCTTTATGACAATTTCCACAGGTAAATTTACTGTCATAAAGTAGTGTTCTGATTGAAACACCTGACTACATTTATTGGACATTAAACTGTTCATTGCCACAACACTTAACATTTAGACAAAAGGGTAACGGCGCCTGCTAACAGAACCATCTGACAAGCTGCTTAATGCATAAAAAAATCGTATCTATTTTTGTCTACATGACTGAGAATGAACAATAAACAGAACTGTGAGGACTTTGTAATTTGTAGACACTCTCTACCTCCTGCATTGACAAAAACATAAGATAGATCTGTCTACTGCCATGACGACTCTGCATTCCTGTTGAATCGTATTGTAAAGTACAATATTACAAAGCCAACAAACTGGCTACCATAAATGTCCCTGAATTAATACTCAATATTTACAAAATCATTAATGACTCTCCATTGCTGAAGGGGGAGGGAAATTATGTACTCAATTGTAGAATGGTAAACCCAAAGTAAGCTTTATCATTTAATTCACATGCATTTAAAAAGAAGTATATGACAGCATTGCATACGTTCAAAACAAGGAGACTCTGAGTGTATTTTTGCCCCTTTTTTCCTGGATTGTGGAAGTTAGTCTTTTTGTACATAGTGTAAGAGCCGACTGTAAATGTTAACAGCCTGTTAAAAGCTTAACAAACACAGAGCTGTGTCTTTATGAGGATCAGACGTGGTATTATTCCGCACTCGTCCGCCTCACACCGGACATCCTCAGCAAACAAACAGACAGTGGATGTCTTCTCTAATGCGGCGTGGCTCTGTTTGAGGAGTGGTTCTTTGCAGATAAATCCGTTTACCAGACGCTTAAGCTGGCCGGGGCCGTTTATAGTTGTCACTCTGAATGCATTTGGTCTTTTTGGACAATTAGGGGGCCGATGTCACCGAGCTAGAGCAAAAACAAGACAATGAAGGAAAGTCATTTTTACCGTCTTGATGTACTTTTAGAGTACGTTACCAATCATATATCACAAAAGTTAACCTTGTATCTCAGTAGTGCTTGCTGTATTGTGTAAGAAATAGCAAAGTTATATGTGAAAATCTTCCACTTCAGTGTTTATTCTCAGGCATAAACAGGGAAGCTTGGCTATCACGTCAGCAGATGCGGTGCAAGGGTCAGAGCTGTTATGGCATTCTTGGCTTCAGGGGGTGATTTTGTTTAGGCTTGAGAGTTATTAGGGGGAGACTTGTGTTTGTAATGAGCCGCTAAAGCTTCTGTTTACATCCTTATAGCACATCCGCATGGTTCGGAGTAGCAAACCCAGTTTCCTCAAGCATTGCACTCATGTTTCAGTCTGATTAAGCCACAAACTTCAATGGATTTGATTGGGTTTTAAGTGACAGACCAACTCAAAGTAACACATGACTACTGTTAAGTGGATTGAAAAAAGAACACATTTTGCAATTATTTTTTGGACGAACCTTATCAAAACCCCAACCTCTTTCAGGCGTTCCCTGAGTCCTTTGAATGAAGAAGTTATCTGAACCGAGACTGATAAACGGCGACCGCATGGAGTTTGCACTTACCACAGGGAGGTTCTGTTGGATGTCATTGGTGTGAAAAGAAAAATAAATATCAAACTTTGTGGTATTTTTTATTTAGGCAGGACAATTTACTGAGAAAACAAGTGACTGGGCCCAAAATTGACTCCTTTCATAGGAGAGAAGCAGATAATGCTTTGTAGATATAGTCTGGTATGTCCAACGATCACATGTATTTTTTAGCACAAGACACATAGAAATTGTAAAACATAATACTTTTGAGAACCAGAGGGTTGGTATGGTAACTCTTTCTTTGTCATTACCTTGTTCAAAGTGTCGGGTGTCTACATTGGTGAAAGAGGTTGAGAAAGCTAGAATAACTTGAAAGAGACTAAACACTGTTTTCCATTCAAATGTAACATATGCACAGTCACTTAGAAATACAAGTTTAACGGTTCAACAAATTAACCCTGTTAGCTGCCTGCTTGTGTTCTTATCATGGTTCACGTCTACGGTTCCTGCAGCCGTCAGTGTCGGAGTGCTGGAATCCCCCTGTGTGGAGAAAGTGGTAACCTCCCAGTAATGGAGCTGAATTCAGTTAAAACCACAAAGCACCACAAAGCTAACAGGAACAGGAAGTTACAGCCTGTGCACTCAGGAGTAGGACATAATGTACCTGCTGCATCAATTTGATGCTTTTTGCTTTGATTGTAGATTGGTCAGTGAGAGTGCAAAGTTTGTTTTTCTATTCTTTTTTTAAAGATTTTTTTATTTTACCTATGCCTTTCAAGATGAGTGTTTGTTGTATTTCAAACTTTTGGCAAACATGTGGAAAACGGTGCTAGCACTAGCTAGATGAAACCAAAATGAACTTTGTAGCAGAATACTAAGTGTGACTGAAGCTAATGGTGCACATTCAGCTAAGCAAACAATCCCCTGGGTGAAACATGGTGATGGCAGCATCATGTTGTGGAGAGGCTTTATCAGGTTCAATGATGCTGGCCAGAGCTGATGGGTGGAGCTACATGTTGTAAAGCTGCACCGACTTGAGGCGGTTGAATACAAATGCTTGCCACATTTGTCATTTTTTAGATTTTTACTTGTAAAAATGTTTAAAACCATGTCTCATTCACCTTCCAATTCACAATTACACTTTACTTTGTGTTTATTTTATAATAAACTGGTAGCAAGAGGAAAGAAATCTGCTCTTGGATTCTTTTTGTTGAAAGGAAGTATTTCCTTTCCACTGTCACCGCTTGCTTCTTGATTATGAGTGGTTAGTTAGAGAACCCTTACACAAATTACATCTAGAATAATTTTACATCTGGAATGTAATTAAAATATTTCCAATTGAATTGACATGTCTGTAATTATGTGTTTCTGTGTATTAAAATGATTTGTCTTGTTGCCTGGAGGAATCATACCATAGGAAATCGCTGTAACCTCTGTGTAATGATTGCTGTGAAGATGGGTTCCTCTTTTTTTTAATTCTTCAGTGAGGAAATTAAAATCTGAGTGCTGTTGATCAGATTGCAATAGCACCATCTAGTGGTTAATGGACAGCAAGCCTTCAATTTCTCTTAAAATGAAAGAGATTTATTTATAGATGCATTTCTATCAGCCAAATTCATATTTGTGACTCGAATCCTTTATAACGTCCATTTTTTGCGAAATGAGCTCATCACTAATTATGCTGACAGCTGTTGATTTTTTTTTTTTTTTTTTTTTTTAAAAACGTTTTTAGCCTATGGCTTCTTTTTCCGATGTTATAACAATTTGGAAAATTATTGGCAAATATATTTAAGGTAAAAGCTTTGTTAGCCTATTATCAACGTGTCAGACACATTTAGACATCAATGTTTATAATTCAGCTTTATAGGTTTATACGGCCAGCTAAAGAAAATCACTCCCACAGCATGATGCTGCCGACACTATGTTTCACAGTCATGTTAGCGTGTTAGATGACTTGTGGTTTATATGACAGCGAATTCGTCCTAGTAAAACTGCTAGTTTCAGTTCTGGACCATAAAAATGAAAACAGCAGGTAGGCGGGTCTTTAAAATGATTCTCCTCTCTCATTGGTTCGCCGCGTCATCAGTCACGTCCGACTTTCGCAGGGCGGAAGTGATGTAGAGACCACTCTCACTTCTCGGAAGTTGTTACGCCTCGAAACAGCAGCGCTAGTTGTTACCTGAAAGCTTTAAACTTGAAGGAGTTTATCTGGCGCAATCAAATGGCTTATCCAGGATACGGCGGGGTGAGTAGAAAATATGTCCGAACGTGTTTTTATTTATTTTTTTCACAAGTCACCAACTTTAGTTGGGTAGAAAAGCCCGGAATCTCCTGGGAGGTTTGAGCCTCAGTTGTTCTGCAGGACAAATGGGAGGATTTCATGTTGAGGAGAGCGAATAAGCAACAGTTCCGGTATTTGCTGCATGTTAAAATTAAATGCTGACTTCCGGGTGAAAAATCCCGTTACGTTAACGCTGCGTCATAAAAGGGCTTTTATTTAGTTTGTGTAAAACAGTAAAGTGCGTTTTCTACATTTTTCAGCTAAATGTGTTTAGCCTAGATCCCCTGGAGAATTTGATGATAAAGGTAAAGTATAGAATAAAGAGCTCAATACATCCATTAGTAACTTTTAATCTACATAGACCGGGTGTTGTGAGTGAAAGTGTCATGTGACTAAGGTGGACCAGGTGCAGTTGCACCTGGTTTACCGCGCTTTGAATGAGCCATAGGTCAAAGTTGAAGCTTATCAAGCTTTCCATTTACCCCGGATGTCACAACTCATCCTGGGTTTGACGTCATATTCGTGGTAACAGCGTTCTAGTTAAGAAGTTGGACTTTAGTGTACAGCCCCGTTTACAAACTTCATTTTACTGGAAAGAAAACGCTTCCCGGTATTATAACTTGTTCAGTTTAGAACATTTCTTTTACATGCACTCCTGCATGTGTGTCTTGTAAAATAACCATGTTTCCAAAATACCTTACTACTGTTTAAGGGAGGAGCGGCCATATTGAAACGTGAAGTTCTCCTTAACTTCACCTAAACTTCTCCCACTACCCACTCGTGGTAGTGGGAGAGCTCCCAGTGGAAAATTTACTACGGTGTTTTAGGGCTGCTCAAAACAAAACACTCAGAAATTTACCCTAAAAAACAAGGAAATGTCAGAGTTTGAAAAGTCAAAAGTGTACTAGTATATATATATATATATATATATATAGGCTATATATTTTCGAATTTTCTGACATTATTCCAAACAACTCTCCTTTTTTGACAAAAAATAACTTTTTTCTTGTTCGTTTTTTTTTGTTTTTTTAACAGCCCTAAAATGCCGTCATAGAAATCTGACTTCCCAGGGTGTTTCAGTTATTTAGTTTTTTTTCCTGCTGGGAAGTTGGAATTTCCCGTTTCAAAATGTAACTTGAATGCAGCTCAACCTCCTCTGCTCATTCGTTTCTACTCGGTGTGGAATGTCTGGATTTTACATTTAGGATTTGTCAGGTCTGAACAAGTAGGCCAATTCATTTAGGATGAACTTTGACCTCAGGACATGATTTGTTTTGCACATGGCAAAGAAAATCACAGTTAGACATATCTGTCCGTACGTTGATCTCTTAGTGTCCTCCATCTGTTTATCATTCTGTCCATTCAGCCATTTGTTTAGCCAGGTCACCAAATCAGTCATCATTCTAAGCCTCCAATCGTCTGTCTGTTCTTTCATCATTCCATCAATTATTCTTTTCACCTACTGAATGTCTGAGTGTCATTATTGTCTGACGTTCAGATCCTACTTTTACATATAATGAATGTTTAGAGGTTGAATTTCTCTCCTGTTTGATCCGTTTTGTCAGTATGGTGGCCCCATGCCAGGGATGCCACAGCAAGGGATGCCTGGAGGCCCCATGGGAGGCCCCATGCCCGGGCAGATGGGCGGACACATGGGCGGTCCGATGGGAGGCCCAGGACCCCAGCCAGGATACGGTTCATACGGAGGAGCCGGCTACACAGGTGGATACGGCGCCCCGACCCCAGCTGCCAACGATCCGATGTGGGGTTACTTCACCGCCATCGCGGGGCAGGTGAGCGTGGGCGGGCTGCAAGTCTAAACAAAGAGAAGTTCTTGAAAACACAGAGGTGAAGTGCAAGTCTTTACACTTCCCCAGAAAGTGGGGAAGTTACAGTTCTGAAAAAGCTTTAGAACACTAATTGTTTTTTATTATTGTTATTACCTTTGTATTTAAATCCCCTGGATATGATCAATGGAAATAACTGATGGATTAAAACGAAAACTAGTGTCTTTTATTTGCAGTAATCAGACAGGAAATTAGCAGAGAGAAGGAGGAAGACCTGCAGTCAGGAGTCAAACAGCTGCATCTACGACTAATGGCTTCAACCTCTAAACCTCAGAGACATCTTTAGTTCTTTATGCCTGTAATGGCCTCACATGAGCCTGTCTGTGCAGGATGGAGAGGTGGACGCAGAAGAGCTCCAGAGGTGTTTGACTCAGGCTGGATTCACTGGCAGCTACAACCGTAAGTTTATTTATGCTTCTCTATCATGGCTGAAACCAGATACTTACAAACACTGAATATAAAAACAGACTCATTGTCTCACGGTCTGACATTAAATACGAATAAACATTTCCTGTTTTAGATCACTGGGGATTGCAGCATGTGTTTCTGTTTGTTCAATGCCAGAATCATAAGAGCCATAGCTTAGCTAAGATTACTGTACCTTTATAAAGAAATGACAGAAGCCTGGGGCCTCATGTGTAAAAGAGAACTCAGTTTTCACACTAAAACTTGGCGCACAAAAAATTTGGATATATAAAGCCGTGTGCACGTATATTACTGCACACCTTTCCTTTCTACATAATAATATAAATAATAAGAGCGTAGCTGCTGGTCCGCCCTGTCGCCACCCATAAATTCATATGTAAATTAGTATAAATAGTATAAAGTCTGCCACCACGTCAAGCAATGACCATGGCAACGGTCCTTGCTTGTAAAAGTATTTATAATAATAATATATTTTATTTTAAAGATGCTTTCAGGCTATAAAACATTACAGTTAGCAAGAGATAAAGGAGGAATGTCACTCCCATGTTTGGAAAATTATTTACAGAGCAGCACAACTGCAGCATGTGGTTTACTAGTGTGAAGAGGGGATGACGCAAAATGGAAAGAACTAGAACTGAGTCAAATTGACTTATAATATGTCTGAAGACCACATATTCAGGTGAGTTGTGTGTTTCTACAAAAGTCCCTCTTGGCATCTGGTTCACAGAGTTTCATAATCCTCTTCTAAAGAGGAAAACACGGTTATTAAGATGGATTCAGCACGATAAGGGTTTTTCGCCAGCACAACCTGACTTAAGATTCAAAGAATTGACTCGGACTGTGTGATCTCTTCTGGAACTGACCTGGAAAGTTTCCAACAACTGCAGGAAAAATTCACCCTTGACAAACAAGACTTTTTCAGATGTTTGGAGCTCAGGCATCACTTTCATCAAAATGTAAAAATATTAGAAAAAGAAATGATCAGGACCTCATTAATACCTTTATTGATGCCTATAAAGGTAAATCTTATAATAAGAAGTTGTTCAGACTATATGTGAGCTTAGAAGCCAATAAAAAACATCAACATTATATATTAAAAATACACGTTGAAGGGATGTAAACATGATACTGACGGAGGATGAGAGCCAAATGAAATCCTCCACCACCAGCTCAGGACATTGGAGGTCATTTTCATGGAAGAATATTGTTAGGTGTTTTTTATAACTCCCAAAAGAACAGACTGTCAGACTGTCAGAGCTGAAACAGGGCCTTGCTGGAGGCAATGCAGCAATGTGATGGCTGACCACTTTCATATTTTCTGGGGCTGCCCATTGACTTATTCCTATTGCTTGAAGGTGGTCAGAGAGATGACAGTAATTCTCAGCTTTGAAATTGAGCACAATTTTCAAACTATATATTTATGTAATTTGCCAAATGAGCTCAACTTTCAGGATACTTTTTGATAGTACTACTGACAGCAGGGAAGAAATCAGTAACAAGAAAATGAGTTAGTGGGAGAAGAAATATGGCTCGACTGAAGGGTGACTGCAGCTGCACACGGAGCTCAGAGCTCCAGGATGATCAGTCTGGATTCATCTAAACACTAATAAACCATCATCAACATTTCCCTGCAGATCAATATGGTCTCTGATTAATCGCTCCCTCTGAATCCTTCTATTGGCGACGTTCTCCATCAGAGTCAAAGCGCTGCACATTACTCACCTTTGCGCAGCTACTTGTATAGGTGTGACTGTAAACACATCCATTTAAAATCCCCTTAAAAATAATCAAACCTGTTTGGAGTTAATCTGATCAACCCTGGTTTCTGTTTTTAGTGAGAATGAAATTTCCACTTAGATGTTTTCCATGCGCTTTGGTGCACAGACCAATACGTTACATCCTTAAGAGACTAAAACTGAGGAAAAGAACTATTTACATTGGACTGAGGTTTTCACATCCTTTCATTTTTATTTTCTTTATTTTGTGTGCGTGTTAAGTTATTGTCTGAGGATAAATGTGGTTCAGTTTCATCGTTTTAAGTTGAAAGAATAAAATATTAAAATCATGAGTAAACATGGGGTTTGATGCTTCTTGGTCTGAGTGACACTGAATGGAGTCAGGTTTCAGATATTTAGGTGAGTTTTCAATTTTAAAGTAGTTCTTGATGTTCAAAGACAAAATAATGTACTATTATTGAAAATTAAACTGTAAATTTGATGCATTTGTAATGAATACCTTTTTGTGTTTCATCTGTGCAGCATTTAGCCTGGACACCTGCAGGATCATGATTGCGATGCTTGATGTATCCTTTGTGTGATGGGTTCACCCCCCACCTCCACCTGGACATGTGACCCGTTTATGAGAACTTAACCGGATCGTCTCCAGCGGGACTTCACGGGCAAGATGGGCTTCAACGAGTTCAAGGAGCTGTTCGCGGCTCTGAACGGCTGGAAGCAGAACTTCATGATGTTCGACCAGGACCGCAGTGGAACCGTAGAACCTCATGAGATGTCCCAGGCCATCAACGCCATGGGTGAGAGCAGGAAGCGTTCGCGATGACGGATAGCCAGACAGCACCAGAAGGACGGCTCTTAATTAAAGTCATTTAGAGCCAAATGAGCGCTGAGCTTATCTTTCATTTATCACTGCAGAGGAAACTGTCATTACTCATTACTTTATTTTCTTCCTGTGTTTCAATAGATGTACTTGGTTTAAAATGAGTTAAGGTTCAGTTTACTAGAACTCAGTGTGTTCTCTACCCCCCAACCCAATTTGTTCTGCATCAGGTTACCGCATCAGTCCTCAGGGCCTGAATGCAATCATAAAGCGTTACAACAAAGGAGGCAGAATCTACTTTGACGACTACGTGGCCTGCTGCGTTAAACTGCGAGCTCTAACAGGTTGGAACGCAGCGTCTGATTGGTTCAGTTTTTCTCACAGAGTCTTTACTGGCACCTCTGCTTTCAAACACTGTTAACTGAATTCATGTAGTCACCGCTTCCTTTTCCTGTTGCAGACAACTTCAGACGGAGAGACACCATGCAGCAGGGGTCAGTCACTTTCCAGTACGATGATGTAAGTGCCGTCACTTCTTCAGTATGTAGTTTGTGTCGGTAAAGAAGCTTGCACAAGCATCTGTCACCTTATGGCCACATATTTCAACATGTTTTGTTTGGGGAATTTTGTGGGAGAACGACGCACAAAGTGGAAGGAAAGTGACTCATAGTTCTACTATTCTTTGTAGCTCAGCTCAGTAAGGGTGGATTCTGATCAAGCTAACTTTACTCTGCTAATAAGGGAACTGGCTGCAAGGTTTTCTTCAGCAGTATTTTATTTTGATAACCTGCATTATTTTCTTCTACTCCTACAGTTATGTATTTTTTGTATCAATAGGATAAAATTCTAAATATATTTGTTAAAGGAGCAGCATTATAAAAAAATCACTTCTCAGATGTTTTCATCATGTAATAATGAAAGACAAGGATTTGAGAAATTCTTTAATCTTTTGTGGCAACCATTCAGCTCTGTGAAACTCTTGTTTGGCCCTAGTGGCCCCTTCAAGGCACAGCTCCTTCTCTGAGCAGCACTTCCCTGTGACTCCTTCAGTCTAGCCTGCAGCAATTGGCAAACATCTGGTGGAGCTGCATCTGTTGAGCTGGCTGTGTGAGCCACTTTTCAGTGCAATGTTGGTAAAAACGCTGCTAAAGGGTTAATAGAGGAAAACTTTCCTGAATGTCTTCAGCAAGATTTTTTTTTTTAAAGAGACAGAGGCCCAAAGTGTTAAATTAAAAAGTCACATTTCTTTTATGACATATTTGAGTTATAAAATGGCACTGTGCCTGGAATACTGGCCCTTTAAAACTTTTGACTCCCAACTGTTTTTTTTCATGTGGTGTAATCTAGACTTTGATGCTTGTAGTCCTTGGTAACCAGTATTTATATCTGTAGAGTAGAAAGGCTTTCCCATGATTCCATGCACACACTTGCTATGTTATCTGATGGTGCAACACTTGGACTTTGTGCTCTGATTAAAACAACAGAGCAGCTTTATCTGTCAGATTGTTGCTGAATGTGCTTTACACATTCTCTCCCTCTGTGTCTTCTGTCTACAGTTCATTCTGTGCACAATGGCCATCTAAGCCCCGCCTCCTGCCCCACAACCAGAGGTCAGAGCGTCCAGGACGGTCAGGTCATACCTTGAGCCGGCCAGTATATCATATCACACGGCAGGAAACAACTTCATGTTGTAACGCTTTGGTTTGCGCTGGATATTTATAATGCAAACACAGAAACAGCATTATTGACATTAGAACAGAATTTTGGACAATTCACTGTACTAATCTAATTTACCTTTACTTTGGAATACGTATAATTAACCAATGCATAAGGAATGTACGTACACCTCTTGTGCCATTATAATCAGAATATATGCTGAAGTATATCTTTTTTATAGTTAACTGTGCATGTTGTGATTGTAGAAGAAATTGTCCTAAAGTGGTGATTTAATTTAAAATGACCATTTTCAGCAATGTTTATTATAAAAGATCACATTAGATATTTGCTATTCATGTTTACCAGTGATTATTGGTAGTGTCTGAAATCCGCACTCCAAGCCAAACACTCCCACTTCTGTAACAAATTCATATTTTTGTTAAAATAAACTCATTACAATCATTAATTTTTCTTTATTCATTTATACAATTGTGCATCATTTCCCAGTCTATTTACATAATATACTTCATTTCTTTAAATATAGTTAAGAACAGAAACATTCAGAGTAGCTGTTAAGTGTCGTATTGTATAAAATACAGTGGCAAACGTTTAAAAAAAATGCATAAAAACAATTGTGAACAGCACTAGATTTAAAAAGTGACATTTAGATCCAGTACAGCAAGGTTGCTTATCTCTGTGCAAAAGTTTGCAAATCCCATCAAAAGTTCAGCAGACAAGCCGGCAACTTTTATTCTGCGTCTCAAGACGGATGATCAAAGGAAGGAGGCGGCACTGTGCTGGAAATACTTGAACAATTTCTCTTTAGGTCTGTTTGTAATCTTAGATATTCTGCTGGTATGATTTGAGGGATCGGTAAGAACTCGCCTGATTCTGCATGCAGAAGAAGTGGATGGAGAAACAGAAAGACTACAGTGTTGGGAAAAGGTTGGTCTCCTTGCAGCTTTCTATTTTTGCATGTTTGTTACTTTCAGATCAAACTAATTTTAATGGAAAATATAACAAGTTAATACAAAAGGCAGTTTTCATTTGTTACGAGAATAAAAGGACCAAGGCAACATGGCCATTTGAGGAAAATTATGGTTTTTAACTTTGTCAAATGAAATTTGAGGACTGCATTTTGTATTTACTCTTTCTATATGTCTGAAAATAAAATGAGTTTGATACAAAATTAAACATCCAAAAATAGAAACGAGATGTAAAACATCTTCACGCCGCTGTATAGGATAAACGTCTTTCTGCCTTGCTACATTAAGAGGTGATGTATTGCAGGCTCAGAAACCATAAAACACAAACAACCAATGAAATGGGTACAGTTTAGGAAAATAGTTCTTGGTGGGTTCTACAGATGTTGTGCTGAATGTTTAATAGAGACCCAGAATCCAACACTGTCGTCTCTGAGATACGTGAGCCGTTATTGGGGTTGATGCTGTTCTAGAACAGGAAACAAATCCACTTCAGCATGCACATCAAGGTAAAATGATGGTTACGTATCAGTCGGTTAACCCTACTGTTTATGAAGGCTAGAGCAAGTGAATAAAGCTAAGGCCAAACTTTTTTTATCTCTAGTTTTTCTGATTATGCTTTCTTTCAGGAAGTTGTAGTTTCTCAGAAAACAATGGAAGACCTGAAGCATGCACCGTCCCCAGCAGGACCAGGTACCTTCCTGCTCTCAACGACTGAAAAGAAAATAGATTGAAAGGTATCAGAGTGCCTTGGCCTCTAGCTATTACTGTCGCATCCTTTTCCTTTAAGTGTTACTATGACACTTAAAGGAACAGGGTACCTGTTGAACAACCAATTTAACTGAAGTTCTCACTAAATTGGATGTTGTCGATTTTAACTCATTTGTCCTACATGACATGCAAATGACAAAGCAAATTAATGTATCAGAAACGCTCCCTATTGTTAAAAGTAGTTTTTTCTCTGTTCGGTCCACTAGTGTTGCCTGCACTGGCCCGTCATTATTGCTCTCAAAAGGCAGGGTCTTGTTCTTCTGGTTGTGGTGGACGGTAGGCACGCTAAATATACACAGATCTCATGGGGAAAAAAGGTTCCAACTTTAAAGCAGTGACGTAAAATCTACAATACAGGGCAGCGTCACATAATACATGCCATATTTTTTCTGAACTTTGAGGTTAGTTGATAAGTTCTAGAAAGTATAAGCGCTAATAACGTAACCTCTAAGCTCTAGTAAAGTAGGGCCTGTATTATTTTGCGGTAATGCCTCAGCGAGTTTCAAGTAGCTTTGTTCCCTATGTAGAGGGTATAGATGTAGAAAACTAGCTACGGTATTCTGAGCATGCCGATCACACCTGAACGCCTCAGGAGTGCCTGTGTGAGGAACATGCAACAGAAAGGAGAACGTAGATCATGCATATCTAGAAGTAGCACATTAGGTGCTTTATGTTGCTGGCAGTGGTCTATTTGAACTATGTACAGGATAGCTAATGACTTTACATATGTTTAATAATATAGAGTATAAATACCTCAGTATAAATGGATTTTGTACATCTAGATCAGAGCTGGGGAGGGCTGGGCTTCAGAGATGGTCTCAAAAGGAATGGAAGAAAATCTACAGTTTTTAATCCTTTGCATAATTCAGTCTCTTTCTTAGACCCTGAGTCAAGCTTAAGAGAAGACCTTTAGTCTTGAAGTGTTGTGTGTGGGGCTACTGTCCTGGAAGGCCTGGGTCGGACACGGGCCTGTGGAGTCCCAACGTTCCTGAGCTGCCGGGGACGTCGGGGAGGGAAGCCTGCCGCACCGGCGTGGCCGGACCGCTGCTGCCGCTAGTCGTGTGTCTCTGCTCTGGGTAGGGGGCGCTGTCCAGCACCCCTGCTGGAAAAGTCTTTGTGTGGACAACTGGAGAGGGGTCTTTGGATTTCATAGCAGAGCTCTCTGAGTCGGGGCCCTGAGGAACAGCGCAAAGGTTACACTTTTGGAAGCAAAGATATTTTTTTATAAAACAAAAGCACCACTTCTACAGATTTCAACTGAGTGAACACTGAAAAGCTGTGATAGAAAAATAAAGGCAACACAAAAGTTTTGAGACCAATGTTGGACATTGTTCTGGTCTACCTGTGGCAGAGGCGGCGCCGGGTCCAGGCTGAGGGCCGGTGCCGGCTGGACCCTGATGGGCAGGCTGTGGTACTCTGGGCTGGAGGTGACGGTGCTGTAGGCGGGGGGGCCGGCAGCGGTCTGCCTTTGGAGGAGCTGCAGGATGGCCTGGATGTCTGCAGTCATCTGGGACTCCAGTCTGATCACACATACGATACACACAGAAATGATTTTCTGTGAGGGAATCCATCAGTCTGGGTTTCATCAGTTAACTTAATGAGAGAGTAAACCTGGATGAGAAAAAAAATGAGCACATCTGTTCTCCTAAATCAAGCCTTCTGCAGCTATTTAATTCCTAAACCAAGCCAAACATTAGCAGAGATGATTGCATTAAACTACTTAGCTCTTGCTGTGATCTCATCACTACAGATTATTTATTTACTTTTCCTTTTATTGCTCTGCTGTGACTGAGCTGCTCTGAGTTTGCGGCTGCAGCAATCAGGATCGTTTCCTCAACATACACTGGGAAGAAATTAAAGGAATGAAAATGAGTGAGCATCAATCAGATCTGCTGAAATCCACCGGTTATACAAGTCGGGTGTCAACACCCACTTACAACACTAGAGGGAGACACTGACCTTCCAACCTGATATGTTACCCTCTATAATAGAAGAACAGTACCTTTTGTCATGTCCCTGCTACAAACTTTGTATTTTATTACACAAAGCACATACAAAGAGAACAGACTATGAGGTCAATCTCAATGCCTTCTCATTAGTTTGCCAGGTGACTCTTCAGAGGGAGGAAGTGCTGCAAGAGCCACACACTCAATATTATGAAAAATCATTATGGTAAATGAAAATGGACTACTTTAAGAACACAGTGTACATAAAGTTGACGTGTTAAAGGCAGAGAGAAAATATTATCAAGGACTAAAGTGACTTTGGAAAACCATGTGTGAACCCTTCCAGCTGCAGCTGATGTGGGCCTGGAGAAACCAAAACCTACTTGAGCTGAAATCATGCAGATAACCAGGTAAGCATTTATCACCAGGCATGAACAAAAACCTGGTTTTTACTTATGACTACTGTAATCTGAATGATTAATGTTGAAGAAATGATCCGTTTGTTCAAACAGTAACAAATAATTAGTTAATTAAAGCCAGCTAGCAACATTACAGTGCTAGCTAGCAACCTGTATATTTTATATATATATGCACAATGCACTGTGAAAAAAAAACTGCACAAAAAATCTGCAAAGCAGCGAGGCTTCACTGTATATATATATATATATTATATATATATATTATATATATATATATACGGTTCACCTTTTCAGGGTCTCGCTGCTTTGCAGATTCTTTGTGCAGTTTTCTTTTCCACAGTGCATTGTGTTCTGCATCCTGATTGGCTTAACAGTCTCCGCGCTTCTTCTCTATAGACCATAATGTGCCAATAATGTTACGGTCTTTAAATATACATAATGCAGTTTGGCAAATTTTGGCAAATATTTTTGCCCAGGAGAAAAAAAATAGCAACAACTACTACAGATAACTATGTTCTTTTCTTGAAAAAACACACCTGCACCACAGGCGTCAGAAGAAAAAGACACTAGAGAGCAAAGTCAGGCTGCAGCGTCACAGTCAGAGGATCAGTGAAATACGCCAGTCACAATTTGTCCTACTGTACTTCGTATTGACAATTAAAATGATTATTTTACTGTAGTTATTTATAAGAAAGCGTTCTATTTGTTAAAAAAAAACAATGCTTGGTCCTGAAAACAGGTTTTGTTCTTTGGTTTCAATGTAGAGTATTTAATTATGCTGTATAATAATTGTAAAAAATAAAGTTAACTACTTCACAGATTTCGCCGATCACTGGTTGTTTTTGGAACGCAACCCCCATGAAAAACTAGGGTTCACTGTATTTATTTATATATCTCATTTCCAAATGGTGAAATTTAAACAAAGTATTTCTAGAATTAACTGATGACATGTTCAGAGCAGCTGCACTTATATTGACATTTAACTGCACACTGATGGACTCTATATTAAGTACATTTTCTTTGTGAATTGTGAAAGTAATCAAAACCCCTGAATAACTACGTGCTACTTTGTCCATCACATGAAATTAAACAAAATTTGTGGTTTTAATGTGGATTCTTTTTTAAAGCACTGTAACGTTTAAGCGACGTTGCATCAACGGCTGAATAGTAGATAAAAGTATGTTGAGAAGTGGTTTTCCGGTCCTGTGTGAGTTCGTTGTGACGTAGAAATCTGCACCTTGTTCTATTAATAGCCTCTGCCTGGCTGCTTCCCCCTCATCTGGATCAGAGCAACAGCCAGGAGCCCAGCCAGACGCTCACTGCTCCCCCTGCATTAGCCTCCACTGTCTGGTCTCAGATGTATGTGTGAGTTCTCAGCCAATTAGAGTTTAAATTATGGGCCCCGCTCTGTTAGCTGATGAAAAATAAAAAGGCTTATTACAGGAAATGGAGTCAAACGCAGCAGTGGGCACAGACGGTCCCTGCTCCCACCTGTTCAGGTGCTGCTGCAGCAGGTCCAGCCGTTGCTCCACCTCTCCGTAGGTGAGGTCCGTGTCGCTGTCGTCCTCCCCGGCCGTGTCTCGATTTTGAGCCGACTCCTCAGCCGCCGCGCCGGGATGAGGCTGCACCCAGTCCTCTGCCTGGAGCTCTGGGAGGAGATGGGAGGTTAGTTGGGGGATGTTGGACATATTGAACTTTTGACATTTTAGCATAGAAAAGGAAATGGGACATGGATTTTCAAAATTAAAAAGAGAAACAAAATCTTGAGCTTTTGTGAAAAAATCTCAAAAGTGTGGCATGCCTGTCTTTGCAAGGTCAATTCTGAGAACCTCAGAAGTTGAAATGTTTTTTACCCTCTCCAGAGCCTGCTGTGTTCACCTCTGCATCCATTTGCAGATCAACTAGAGATCAATTACACTATTAGGTGATTTTCAAAATCAAAATGGACGGCTCACATTTTAGGTTTTTATTTCTGAAAAATACAAAAAAGCACAAATCAATTTTCTCTTATTTCACAATTCCCTGCTGAAGGAACCAGCATGATGCTGCCACTGCCATGCTTCAGGAAGGGGAGGCATGCCACACACCTTGGACAAAAAAGTGTTCCCATAGCAGGTCAAAAAGAGCGCCACTGTGATGTCACAAACTGCGTAAAAGTTGAGAAAGTATAAATACTTTGCATAAATGTTCCTGATTTTTCTCTGAGTCTTTCTGCTGCACCAGAGAACGCACACAGCCAGTCGGGCTCTTGGCAGGAGATTTCTTCTGTCTCCTTTCAGAAATGAATGGCTGGAGATTAAATTGACATTCCCTCCCTGGGCTGTAATCAATATCACTGCTCTCTACCTCGGCAGTAATCCTCTTTCAGCTGTAGCGGCTGAATTATGGGATATTACTATCAAATCAACGCGCTGACACCGTTTCCTCATCTCGCATGCCGGCGGCGTTACGGCATGCGAGCTGCAGCTTTCTGTGGGGCGACTGAAGGCGGCGGCGCGGTAGCGTTTGGAGAAAATGAAGTGGCAGACACAACGTAGTTGCTGTGGGAACGTGGAGAAGTTCTGCCCAGATCTCCTGTTACAAATCAATCAAACATTACAGATGTTATTTTGTTCCTTCGGTCCTGTGCAGCAGTGAGTTACTGTTCATTTTAACACTAATCAACACATCTGTAAAGTGTGGCACTAAATTTAGCTTCTTCCTAGTAAATTGTACAAAGATAAAGAATTTCTGATTTTAAACAAGTTTGATTTGGATGAATATTAACCATATTAATTCTGGGACTAGATTAAACATTTTAATCAAGTTCATTGCAGGTCTAATGAATTTTTTTTTGAAAACTATACATCTACAAATAAGCAACATTTTCAATTCAAAACCATTTTTTGCTGCTAAATTAAAAATAAATGGACATAAATAGTGATCTGTTTAATTTTTTATGTTATTCAACCATTATAGTGTTTCAGGAACAGAGGACGCTACCATTAGCATTGGAGACGTCTGCTGCTACATCAGGTTTAGCATTGATATGTTATTTTAGAAATTAACAGCTTTGCTGACAGGTTAACTGCTTTTAGTATAATTTAGTCTTGACCAGCACCAAGCAGACATTTTTTAAGCAAAGACAACACTGATTGTCTTTGCTTAAACTGGAGTCACTTTTTACTATTTAAATGAGCCTGAATGAAGGACAGAATCACCTTTATATTCCTGGTTCTGTGTTTTTCCTTCAGCCTGCGCCTCAGGAGCCCCGCTCAGCCCGACACCCAAGGTGTGGTCCCTAACAACCGGGTAACCAAGCACACCAGAACACAAGGGCCTCTGCTCCTCCTCCTCTTCCCTGCCTTCCTCCTCATCCTCATCCTCGTCTTCCTCCCCCTCCTCGGCGGACTCTCTCCTGTCCTCGGCCGGTGAAGAGGCGTAGACGCCGCGGCCCTTCTTGGCGTCGCAGTGCGGGGCCGCCGGCTCCTCGTTGTGCGAGCCTGTAGGGAGAAACGGTAATCAGGGAACAGGAAGTTCTACGCTCAGACTTCCTCTGGGATGACAACAGGTGGAGACTGGCTTTGCTTTGGGGGTTAAACTGAGAACAAACAGGTTGAACCTTTTAGGTTTACATCAACTAAATGTCCTTAGAACTCAGGCCATCATACGTCACACTTTGTTTTTATATTATGAAGACAAGAAATGATTGTTTTTGAGATTTTATGCAAAAGTTTAAAGTAGGGTTAATATCTAAGACTTCAAAAAAGAATAACTACATTCATAGATGCTCCCAATCTAATATAACTGAGCTTGAACTCTAATTTGGCAAAGAACAACGGTTCTAGATTTATAACCGAAATTACTTATGAAAGTAAGAAATTACTTACTTTCATAAGTAATTTCATAATTACTTATGAAAGTAAGAAATTACTTACTTTCATAAGTAATTTCATAATTACTTATGAAAGTAATTAGTAACTTTCATAATCATGCTCTACTTTGTTTTAGTTTCTGTTAGTAATGTGAATTTTTTCACCGTGTGTGCTGGTTATAAAACGATCAGTTTGCTCAATCTGTGCTCTCTGTGGTGGTAAACTCACAGATAGCGGCTGTATTCAAACAGCTTGTAGCCATGGTGACCAGTTAAATTATTCTGAAGCCGAGCTGAATGCCGCTCTGTGGACTCATCTTTGTGTAAAGGAAGTCAAATTACAGCCGGGGCTGAGAGAGCAGACCCGGGGCTGAGAAATTGAACATCTAACAAATTCCTCTGACTCTAATCTGACTGTTGAGAGACGGCAGAACCTACTGACGTGAGGCCATCAGCGACGCCAACACAATGTTTATTTAGGAGCTCAGGATCTATTACTCTTAAAAACTGCTGGTTTGTTTTCAACCAAATGCTGCGCTAACAGAGACGGAGCTTCGTCAGTCTTCACAGGCGGCCATTTTGAAATGGAGTCAGACTTTACTAAACCTCTAAAGAATGGAGATAGAATAAATGTGTGGCAGCCATATTGGATTTCTAGGCAAAATGTTGACATTTTGACAGGACAAAGCTCAGAAAAATATTAACAATGGTAATATTTCAGTTTAAGTCAAAATCAATACTTCTCTGACTGATGCTAAATTTGGTTAGGACAAAAACTACATACTAAAAAAATACTGCACATCTCATCTATGACACATTCATAGCCTGCACAGATTTTACTTTCCCCTGGAATAATTTACAAATGTGAAGATTACAGTGTATGGGATAACAGTAGGTGGAAAACCAGCTGCTTGTTTTAGCTGAAGACAGTCTGGAGTGAGAAAAACTCCACAAGATGCCGGTGTTCAGCCAGCATCGCTCATGTTGCAGCTCTGACCTGCTAACGGGGGAGGTGAGCGGTGTGCTGCAGTGTGCTGCGGTGTGCTGCGGTGTGCTGCAGGCCTTGGTGTGCTGAACCATTTTTAGGCCCACAGAGGAGCGTCTTTTTTTGACTCTGCTCCACCTGTTCTCGGTGCACAGGTGTAGGGAAATGTCCTTGTTACAACAGATGACCTGGCGTTCAACACATGCTTGTGGCCACAAAAAACACAGACTGATGTATAAACACCCATGTGGGTTCTCAAAACCTATAGAGTAATTCTTCCTAAAGTAAAGCTTGTCAAAGCGAGCGTAGCTTGTTGATAACAGCTGTGCAATAGAAGGTCAGAAACTGTATCCTGTGAACGTTGAATATGAGACTCTGACCTACTATCTGGATTCCATCTTGATATTTTGGATGAGTCGAGTCAGCAGAGACGTTGTTTAGACATCCAGTTAGAGAGCAAGACAGATACAGATATTAGGACATCTGTGTGACTTAGGATTTATTCTTTATAGCAAATAAAAATTTATCTTTTGATGTATGGATTTTTAAAAAATTATTAATTCATCAATTAGTGCATATAAAACAAACATGACAGACTTACAAACAGAAGTATTGGTCTACAAATTGATGAATAACAAACGAGAAAAGAGAACGAACAATTTAGGAGATTAAAAAAAGGAGGTGCATTTTAAAATGTATACATTTAGGACACAACAAAAATTGAATTATTTAACATACATACATTTGTATTATTATTATTCCGGTTTACCTGCGGAGGATTTTCTCTTGTATGAAACCCGTCTGCGGCTCTTCACGTCAGCCATGTCAGAGTCACTGGGGTAGGTCGTCTGCACAGCAGGGAACATGTGAACAGGTTCAAACGTTTTGCCCAGCAAAAACACTCACAACTTTTAAAACTTTATTACAATATTTCATGGAAAAACCACAACGTCAATGTGCTACGTCGGGAATTTATGCAGAGACCAACACATAGTCTCTGCATAAATTAGAGACACTAAAATCAAGTCAATTTTAAGGCTACTGGCTTTCTTTTATTGGCATAAAAGCACACCACACTGTTCAGAAACTCAATGAAATACATTAAAGTTTGTGGTTGTGTCGTGACAAAATGTTTAAAGGTTTGACTTGTCCAAGTATCTTTATCCTGAAGAACGTGAAATGGCCATCGCCGCTTTTAGTTTTTAAGGTGAGTAACAGGAACTGCTGCTGGTCTCGTTAGGTCACCATGTCTGTCCTGTTTTCACAGTCATCTCACCGTGTTTCTCATGTGTCTGATCTCCTCTGCCCTCTTTAAATAAATAACTGAAGACAACTACGACCTGCGTTCCAGCGCTCTCTAGTTAAAAGATAAAACGACACAGTAATGCAGACTAACGACTCTACCACTGTGTCCATCATGCTAACTGGACACATGCTCCGTCTTTCTCCGTCTTCCAGTAAAGCAGCAGCGAAAAGAAAAATGTGCAACTCAGCAAAAACGTTTCTGAATAGAATGACTGAATTAAGTGAAGAGGGGCTAAGCAGAATTAATCAAGAAAAGCTTTCATTCCAGTCAATGGCCTTTTAAAGTAAAGCAGAATCTGTGGTTTTTACTTCAAAGGCCTCAAATCCCTTTGAATCTCTTTGATCAGACCATCTTTAGGTCGCTGGTTTCACCTTCATGCTGGTTACCTTTGCGTTTTCACCCCGAAGATCAAAGGTCAGCTCCAAGTTGGTGAAGAAGTGGTCGGCGAACTCCGGGTACATGTCGAGCACCTCCAGGATCTCCTCCCTCTGGATCGTGTGCAGGTCGCAGTAGCTGAGCGCGCGGACGTCCGCGCACGACTTCCCTGGCTTGGAGAACAGGTGGATCATCTCGCCGAAGATGTCGTTTTTACCTGAAGAGCGACAGATGTGTGACTCAAAGATAAGGAAACACAAGTCAGCACACTTATCGTCACTCCTGGTTGTTGATCACATGAGGAGGAGTGATGTGGTTCACGTTTTTCACAGAAACAGCCATATCTGAAACCGATGGTAGAGGTGCAGAAACCAATGGGTCTCGTTTGTCAGATAAAAATATCTTTTTAAAATAACCTTTAAGTTGGTATTACACATGCTTTTAATTAAAACCACATTTCTGTTTTTTGTATTTTTTTATTGTACTATTCTATTTTTAAATGTGTTTTCATTAGTTGTTAGCAGCTAAGAGAAGAAAGATGTTAAAACATCACTCTTTGTCTAAATTCAATTTAATTCAGAAATACTTTATTGATCCCAAAGGAAAATATTAAACATTGTTGTAACTCATTTGATTAAAAAGTTACAAATTAGGTTTTTAAATCCAGAAGAGCACAGTAGTTATTAAAGCAGATCTATTCAACGCTAGTAAATATTGAGAACTTCATGACATTTTAATACAAACATTGATGGTAATCAGACTTTATTCAGCTTATTGATCTGTGTTTGTTATAGTGCTAACATGGTGACTCGAGAATATTGCTAGTTTTAGTATCTGAAAACCTTTTTTCTATGCTTGCACTTTGGTAGTGGAAACCGAATTAGAAAACCAGTTCGGGCACTGGAGACATTTCATTACAGCTTCAAACTGGGACTACGCTGTGAGGAGAGAAAACTCGTAAAGTGGAATACACCTGCTGGTTTTATGGGATGAGGGGAAAGGAGAGCAAATGAAAAATGCTCTAATTATATCTGGAAGATGTCGATAGCAATTTATGCTTCGGCTGCAGCTGTGGTCATGCTTGGCATCCCAACACAGAGACAATCTCACACACACATAAAAAAAATCTCTCTAACCCTTTTATCTTCTGTCATTTTACTTTCATCATCATTTCTTCTTCATCCTACCTTCTATTTTTATCCGTCTCTATCTGCAGCCTGGCTCTTTTTTTTTTTCCTCCATTAGCAAACACACTGAATTTCCTGTTACTTTCATTCCATTATGCGTCCGCCCCCTCTCTTTTCTGTTCACTTCATCTTGGGAAACTTTACACAAAACAGCAGCGAACCCAGTCGTATCGCAGTGCAACATAGCCATCTGCACTTAGTGCTAAAAAGAAGGGAGTTCAAAGCTAAGCAGCCTGCACTGATGGGACCGTCAATTTGTGCTTCTTTTGATGTGTCACAGTGACTCATCAACAAAGCTAATTAAAAACCATGTGCATTTCTACTTTAATTTTTGAATTATGAGTCTGTCTGTGTGGGTGATGCCACTATAACCAATAATTCAGTTGCAGCAACCACACTTTAGAACTAATGCAGAGTCATCACGATGTGAAGAAGCAGAGAAATGGCGAGTTAGGTAAGCTGTATAGGTAACGGGTTGTACAGGATTTGATTTATTGGTGCACAACTTTACAGTTGTTTGGAAAAGATTTAGTAAATTGTGTATTTATTTCCTTTTCTTTCACAATTATACACCAAACATACACAAAACCCCAGAAAAATACTCAAAACAAACTGAGCAGTTGGTTTATTTAAGATATGAAATGCTATTGGTGTTTTTTCAAGTTACGTGGAACTAGTAATTAGTTACTAGCTACTTCTTCAATAAAACAATCCGGTTACTTTACTGATTACTTATTTTAAAGGGTAATTTTTGTGTTTTGAATAGACATAAAATAAAACAATGGAGGAAAAAAAATACAATTGTTGACTTTTAAGATAGAAAATTTCCAAAAGTCAAACGTTTTCCACTTGTGAAATTCTGAAATCCCGTGATTTTTCTAGAAAATTCCGATTTTCGGGAGGACCTTTACCGTTTATTTTCTGTCTACAAAGGCACTGATACTCTGTCATACATCACTGACTGGTCGTCATTAAAAAGTGCTGCTGGGGTTTAAAGATAAAGCAGCAACTCACCTAGAATGGCCACCACAATGTCATCTTTCAGGATCTCGATGGAGCCGCGTGACACAAAGTAGAGCGCCGTGAGCACGTCTCCACTGTGGACCAGCGTGTCTCCGGGAGGCGCGTGGGTGGTCTTAAACCTCATGGCCAGGGCGCGGAGGCAGCCCTTGGTGGCCCCACGGAACGCCTTGCACCCCTGGAGGAGGCTCTTGTTCAGGTGGAGGCAAATATCCGCCTGCAGACACTCTGGGAAGCCCTTCAGCACCTGGGAAGGAGTTAAAGGTCAAAGAACGTGTGAATCGCTGTGGAAGTGTTTTCAAACTGCGACTTTCTTGTGTGATTTTTGTTCAGGTTGATGTTTGCGTGTCAATTTGAAAGGTTTTTCCAGAGAAATGTGTTACAGTTGCCACGTGTGTTTTTCCCTTCTTCTCAAAACCTAAACCGCATAGTTAGAAAAACCCCCAAAAAACTAAACAAAACAACAAAAAAACAACACAAGCTCCTTCAGAGTTTTTAGAGAACTTTAGAGCGGACAAGACAGAACATTCATAGATTCATCTAAATGACAGCAGAAATTAGGAGCACAGACAGAATAATGTTCTCTATTTGAAAGTTAAATCTTAACATGTACATGAAAAAAACTAACATTTGAACTTCTCCATATTTTATCAAATTGCACACCCAAACATTGTGTATTTTATAATGGATTTTATGCGACAAATAAGGTAATGAATAAATGTGAAGTGAACTTGTTTCTTTTTGTTTACTTATTATCTTCTCAAATGTAAATATGTAAGATTCTGGTCAGGCCTGACAAAAGAATACTACAACGGCGTATCAGGACCACTGTAGATAAAAAAAAAAAAATTAATACATTTTCATCAAAAATCTCTGAAATTTTCAAGAAAAGACAAGGAAATTTCGAAGTTTGAAAAGTTGAACATTTTCTACTTTTGAAACTCAGAAAATTCCCACAGGCCTATATTTTTTGACTTTTCAAACTTCTCAAAAATTCCTGGGATTAATACCAAAATCAGAGACTTTTCAAATTCAGAAATTTCCACATTTCTTTCATAAAATTTCTGATATTAATATCAAAATTCCTGTTTGTTTTGGTGGAAAATTACTCTCAAAAAACAAACTACAAAACAGTCTACAATGGCACTGATATGCTGCTGTAGAATACAGTACAATCTTGCCATTTATTTCTAAAAACATATCATTTTAGTCTCTAGAGTCAGTCCCAAAAAACTGGTAGATGTAGTTCTACAAAGTACTTACTTTGTGTTGGTGTAGCACAAAAATCCAAACAATATATTTGTGTCTGCAATGTAATAAAATTAGAACAGGTTCAAAGAGTATTAAAAAAAATCACAAATCTTCTTAAAAATTCTTCTTAGGAGGTTAGCCTGTAAATACAGGAGCTTTAGTTTAAATAATATAATTTTTTTTTTGCTTTTACTTTTTTACATGGATTACTGAAAGTCAGTAACTTATAGTACACTTACCATTTAAAGACAAAACTACAGAGAACACAAAACAACTGATATGCCTCGGACAGCTTGAGCTGACTGTAAATAAGCACCATGTGATCAGACACTGGAAGGCAAAGAAAAAAAAACTTCTTGGGGACACGTAAGTGACGGTTCAAATGAGTAAACACAATTCTTCTCTCTGTTGTTTTCACATCTAAAATTCAATGTGCTGGTAAGACGAGTAGCGCAAAAGAAATGTTGCCTGAACTGATTTTCTGGCTCTAACAAACCTTTTGTTGCTCCTTACCAAAAAATATGTATTTAAAAAAAATAGCTTTGGATTTGAAAAAGAAAGACTGAACATTTGGCAAACGCAGGTGCCACCACAGCATCTACAGCCAAGTGTCCCACAGTGGGAGGGAAACCTGGCAGTGGAAGGCGAGGCAGTGCCCACTCTTCTAGGCATGACTCACTCCGTCTCTGATATCCAATGAATATCATGGGGTTGTGTATGGATACACAGACTTCATGCAGAAAGCACCTCCTTCAGGCCACATGCAAGCCTATCAGTGATAGACTTATTAGTTGGCCTATTTAAGACAATTACTGTCATGGGTGTTTTGTTTTGTTTTTTTAAACAAAGACATGCATTTAGTAGATGTTCTAAACAGTGAATTTACAGTGTAAGCTGTGTTTCGACTATTTCCTACCCAGAACCTCTCTCTCTCAGAACTACTTAAAACCTGCAGCTCTAATCATCTGAAAAGATGGATCACCTTTTCTGTAACACCAATAATGGATTAAACTAAAACATAATTAAATGTAGCTAACAGATGTTTATGAAAAGGATAACTAGTTATAACACAAATAACAACAAAAATGTTTTACAGCCGTGGAACTATAATCAAAAGCTCTCCAACGGGGGCTACAACCTATAGCATGTGTGAAATCACTGCTAACTTTGTAGAAAATAGATTTCCAATTAATTTGACAGATATTAACTTTTGATCCTTAACAAATTAAGCAGAAAAATGTGCGTCTCCATGTAAAGACTGACTCTGACACACTTAAACTCCTATTAATATCCAATCCTAAGCGGGTTGAGATGATTTTATCTGCATCTCAAAATATGCAGATAAAACATTATACTATTATATAGTTTAAAACCTTAAAATATAGCTTTGATCACTGACTAATTTATTCCTGCAGCCATTAAAATTTGTCTTAGCTAAATATTAAAAATTACTATAAATTATCGGTGTCCCGATCCAATACTGCTATTGCAGCATTGAGCATCAGCTGATACAAATATTGACCCGATACGATATCGGCATAAATCATATATACTCTTATTACTTATTTTGTAGTGTGAAATGTTAGAAAAGGCTTCATCAAGTGATATTACTCAGAGCAGAATATGTTTGACAACAACAGAGCCATTTATTATTAATCAACGGGTCTGCATGGAGGACACAAGCACTGCTGGTTAAAAAAGCTGGGGAGGACTAAAACCTGGAGTGGAGTGCTTCTAACGGCGTGCTTATGTCGGAGATTTCAAATACAGGCTGATGCAGGGGTGGGCAATCCTGGTCCTCGAGGGCAGGTGTCCTGCAACTCTTAGATGTTTCCCTGGTCCAACATACTTGAATCCAACAGCTGAATCACCTCCTAAATGCAGTCAAGTTCTCCAGAGTCCTGCTAATGACCTCATTATTTGACTCAGGTGTGTTGAAGTAAAGATACATCTAAAAGTTGCAGGAGACCGGCCCTCGAGGCCTGGAGTTGCCCACCCCTGGTTTAGGGTAACATCACAAGCCCCACCTACTTACAAGGACCGTTTCATCAGAAAAACTACCAGCCTGGTAAGCTGTTTGGTTCCTTGAAAAATGCAGAAATTCTTGCCAGGGTATTTATAGTCGAAAGACACCTTTGGTTATGTGACTGAAGTGACAAAAATATGGCTTTTAGTAACGTGCATATCTGGGGCAACAATGAAAAATACAACAAATTAAACATAAAAAAAAAATACAAAAATACTCGAAGCATTCCACTACAACTGTGATACACAGAAGATCTACTACTGAAGGACAGAGAAAAACATGAGGTGAGTTAGCACATGTACCTCCTGCTCTTACCAGAGTGGTGGGGTCAATCCATTTGACATGGCAGACATGGAAAAAACAAACTTGTATAAGTACCATGAGCATCATCATGATAAGTAAAGCCGAGTTACTGCCTGCATCCAAAGTTTTGTTTCAACTGTGGCTATGACTGAACATTGAGTGGTATAACAAATGAAAACATTATACTATGCCAATGACATAGCAAGGGAGCATCACACTGATTTGGTAAGAGCACTGTTCAGGACAGGCTAGTTGACATTCAGCAAAAATTGGGTTCAAAACATCCAACTCACAAATGAAACTGGAGGAGAGAGAGAAGGAACAATGGGAAGCAAAAACAAACTCTTTGTACTTCTCTTTGTACTAAACATAATAAACCAAAACACTCCAACTCCTACCATATTCATGTCGATGCCATTGGTGTATGTCCACGCGTGTTGGAAATACTCCTCCAGCCTCTGTCTGAGCGGGTTGGGGATCTGATGGAAGCGGATGAACTCTTTGACTCGTAGCATTTGGAGGTGATACCGGGCCGTGCCAGAGTACAACCTCTGGATGATGGCAGACACATTCCCAAAGATGCTGGCGTACATTAGAGCTGGCAAACAAACCCAAAGTTCAGTGATAAATACCGGTAGGTGCATACACTGAGGGTTGAATACGTAAGTGAATAAATGACACTTTAGAGAGAAGCATGGTAACTTACATCCAATGAGCATGACACAGATGGAAAAGATCTTCTCAGAGTTGGTATTGGGGGAGACGTTCCCAAAGCCCACACTGGTCAAACTACTGAAGGTGAAGTAAAGAGCTGTGACGTACTTATCTTTGATGGAAGGGCCTGAGCTGGGGTCACTGTAGTTATATTTCTTTCCTTAAGGGGAATAATGTGGAGATTTTTTATTAGATTGTGCATTTTAACTGTGTGGTGAAGGTTGTATTACCAGAAAGTACCTATTGACACGCCAAGATTGTCCAGCCAGCCGATCTTATGCTCCAGGTAAGGCTTTTCCACGTTGCCAATTGCATACCAGATGCAGGCCAACCAGTGGGCGATTAGGGCAAATATACACATGAGCAGCATAAGAACAGCGGCACCGTACTCTGAGTAGCGGTCCAGCTTACGAGCAACTCGCACCAGGCGTAGCAAACGGGCCGTCTTTAGTAGGCCGATTAGAGTGGTGGTCTAGAAAAAACAAAACAAAAGAGTCTCAGACATGGAAAAATTATCAAAAAGTTGATGTTTTCCCTTTTATTGTGTAGTTGTATTGTCTTAATTCCTTTACACACCCTAGTTTGCTGTGCAACTAGAAGAATTTTTGCTGATGCTACATTTTTACTTTTGGCTATGACGTGCACCCATAGCGAATAAGGTGATCTGCAACCAGAAGCAGCTGATTAACATCGCAAAAGCTGAAATAATATCTCAACTGTAGCCACAAATCCCAGATGAGTTGAGAGAGACGAAGGAAGCTTAAACCATCTCTTCCATCAATCATAATGGGCAATGTGAGATAGCTGGCTAGCAATTTGGATGAACTCCGAGCCCTATCAGGTCACAGAGTATCAGGAAAGCAGTATTATATGTTTGGCTATCGGACAGGATCCAACATCAATATCCCAGGGCTTCTTGAGTATACAAGCAGACAGAAATTTAAATAGGAGAGGGAAAATAAAAGGAGGTGGAGCAGCATGAACCACAGGAGACAATGGTGCAAAGAACAACTCTTCATAAAGTCAAGTAAATTATGGACAACCCTGAGTGTCCTCTTCATGAGATCGTGAGTCACCGAGTGTCTTCAGTTGCTGTATAGCTGATGTATTATAGCTTATAGCATTTTATATTTCAGAATGATTTAACAAACCGTCATGGTCTTTAAATAGCCCAGATGTAAACAGAGGTACATCTAAAAATAGAATACAAGAAAATAGTAAAATATTTTTTGGAACTCATTCATAAAGTAGAACTCATTATATAGATCCTTCACAGAAAAATATTCTGTTCTATTATTTTTTATAATTTTAATGATTATTACTTATAGATAATGAAAACTCTACATTTTAGTGTCTCGGAAAATTTGAATATTTCATAAGCTCAACAAAAAAGGGATATATTGCACAGAAATGTCAGGTTTCTGCTCATTTCTATTCACTCAATATTTGGTTGGTCCTCTTTTTGCATGAATTTTATTTATAAATGTTACATAATGACCATATTATGGCCTGCATAGGGGGAAGACTGCTGACTTGACAGAAGTGCATAATCATTCAAATGATAAGAAAGGCCTGAAATATTTCACTCTATGTGTAACAAATCTATACAAGTTTAACTTTTTTGAAATTAGTGACAAAAACTATTGAACCTTTTCAGAATATAATTTTTTAGATGTACCTCTGATGTATCTTCATATTTGCTTGGCTTTCCTTTCTACAGAACCTATGTGGTTGGGAGGGTGAACATGCCGGGTCACATTGCACTAAATTATCTACTTTGGATCTATTATCACATCAAACTGACCGTAAATATTTAGACCACTACAGATAAACTTATCCTAATTTGTTTTTCTGTATGTTTGATTTTTCAAAATCCAGTTGCTAGTGTTATATTACCTGATGTTTTATTACTGCTTCTTAGTAGTGTGGCCATTTTACAATTTCAAAGTGGTTAATCAAAATTCAGCTGCACAAGGCACTAACGTTATCTACAGACAGATTTCCATCTTTATAACTTTTTGTTGTCTTTTTGTAAACAGTGTACAGTCCCGATATCTCTCCTACAACACCAACAAGTCTCTGAACATTTGAAGGCATTTCTTTGCAGTATATAAATTTTTCTAATTGTGGGCTTTGACTCAAAAAAGGACACTAATGGCACTAAACATTTATTTTAAAAAATCCAATAAAATACCTTTACGTTTGTGGTTGTAATGTGACAAAGTTAAAGGAATGTGTGCACTTTTGCAAAGTGAGAGGAGATAAACGGGAATTGCTTGCCTTTATTGCAGCATTTCTGTTTGTGGATGTCCTGCTCTGTAATCTCATGCTTCAGAATATCTAAGCCTGGTTAAATAACAGATAATGTGAACAAAGTGGAGTAGGTTGGGAGGGAGGGCATACAGTACAGTTATGACACTCGTCCCAATCCATTAGTGTCATGCAGTTGCAAACACAAAAAGTAAGAAAGCTAATTGTTCTACCACTCCTTATCACGCCTGACAATTACACTAATATCCTGGGGGAAATCAGTAATCCACCATCTCCGACAGTAGCAGGGCTTCTTCACATCTATGCTTGTTTAATTACACCTCATGCGCATGCAAGAGTAAATATGACAGATTATTACAAAAGATTAAAGTGGCCAGTATTATAAATGGATGGTTGAATTTCTGTTCGTTATGAGCAATGGAGTGTTTTTTTCTGATGGGTCCATTACAGGACCTGCATCCGACCAATCTCACCCGGAAATCCCCTCCGTCATCCACTGCATCGCATTCTGCCAGCAGAATCTGCCCTTGGTGCTGACAACTCACTGAGCAGCGAATGAGTCATATAGAAACAGATGAGGCCTAAATTATCTAGTGCACATTATCTGTGAGCATGCACCGCCTTAGGTGTAGCGCAGCTGATGGAGTGACCTGGACAGAAGACACGGCACGCATCCACTACATGCAGAGTGTTGGCTGAGAACCTGTGAGTGTGGTAGCTGAAAAGCAAGTAGGATTTAAGACCAAATCTAATTAGAATAGGAGAAAATGGAGTACAAATATTTGAAAACCAAGGTTTATTGACTGCTTGTTTGTCAAGATTGACTGAAGCTTGTGGTTTCTGTCTACCAGCGTTAAAAATGACTGGTGTGACTCTGAGTTGAGCATTCAAATCGTCCAGCATTGTGGTGGCAGCATCTTGCAAAATGACATCAGTTTAGTTACCTGATCATCTCCCTGACATCCGGTTTCACTTTGTTATTTTAACTTTTATAATGCTGCTTCCTCTGTAACACCCTGAATGGAAATTAGACTGGTGTAATGCTCTTAATGACCAAGCATCATCTTATCTCAGAGGCATTATAAAACCATCGTACCCCAACAGAGCATATCGCTCTCAGGGAGCTAGCATAATTTTGTTTCCTCTCAATTTTTAAAGGTAGAGAGGAAGCAACCTGATCTGCCAATAAAATATATAATAACTACTTTGATCCACAGTTGGATATGATGATCTTTCACATAAAGTCCAGTCATGTTCTACTTAGAGGCTTCCTGTCTCATGCTATGCAGTGATGTTCACATTGTCTATAGAGTGACTTGTCAAAAATACTTACAGTAAAGAGGTTGTAATGTTAAAGTTAGTCAGTGAAGTCTGATGTTTTCACAAATCAATGATTAGCTTTAGTTTTTCAGTCATTTTAGGTTTCTGCTTATTCAGAGATGGTACAGAGAAGACACCGTCTATACAAATGAATCTGTTTATATTGAAAACATGACAATGGATCAGGAGGTGGCATTGATAGGGAAATAAGGGACGGATGCCGGTGAGTCCTGTAGGGAAATTTATCACCATAAAATTTATTTTCCAATCTGCCAGCCTGCAATGATAAAAGTCTTTTTTAGACCATCAAAGTTAGAAGACGCTTCAAATTATCCTGTCATAGCTGAGCAATAAAACCAAAAACACACGAGTCACATGTCACGTGTTGTTTCCAGGCAACAAAAGGTGCTTAAAATGTCTAAATATATTTCAGGCTGCTATATAAAAAGCTGAAAAGCAACATCTTCATGGATGTGCTATTTTTAGCTCCTGCTGGTGATTGGAGGAGCTAAAAATACATCCCGTCTTGTCATTCTCTGCATTTTGACAGTGTGCTCAGAACACAACGAGAACACACATTCTGTCACTCCCCAAGTCATTCAGCAGCATCATGCCAGTTGTCGGGGTTTTTTCCCAACACCTTTCACTCACTCCGGCCCCCTAGCTATGGACTCCCGCCAAGGATCACATAGCTAATTGCAAATTATGACCGAGAATCAACTGGTTGACATTTTGTTCTACAAGTAGCAATCGCAATGCGTTCTGTGCTTGAGGGTGAGCCAAAATACTTGCAGGAGAATCTGGCATCTTAATTAAATGCCTTATTTTTGCCTTGACTTGAAAATATGAGCAAGAGATTAAAGAACATACTCTTATCAAAGTAGTTTAAGGCTGAGGTTCATGTGTTTTTCTACAAGATAACACTGTGGGATTCTTTATGTGGTTAAAAAATATGAACTTCCATGGCTAATTAGCTAAGAAAGTTAGCCGCAACACTGAACATCACATCAGTTAAAACTGAATCTTATGTTGTCTTAAATCTACTTTGACCACTTTTTGTTGGGCAACTTCCACGGGCCTAGTCAAAACATTGCACCCTGGGCTGGTCGTTGACTGTCAAAACAGAGAAGTTCCTCTCATATGAATTCTATTTTTCTAATTTAGAAAAACAGAAAAGCTTTAAGTAACTTAGGATTTTATCACAACTTTTGATATTGTTTGTGGCATAAAAGGGTGTCTTTTTATTGTTGTTTTTTTTTTTAGAAAGATAGTAATGTAAAAACATTAATGACATTATCTGTAAAGTCATAGCTAAGGCTAAAATGAATGATTAGTGTGTCTAAAGTGTTCTTGCCTAAAAATATATATAATCAGTTAAATATGTCAATCAAATTAATTTTTTAAATTCTGTTTCTGTTCTGTCCATCTTTTGCCATCACAGCTTAAATTTTACACTTGTGGGACCAATAAAGGATTATCTTATCTCTGATTGTTATTAATATTTTATTACTAATAAATATTAATAATACAATAGTGTATTTCTAATTACTATTAAGAATACAATATTGAGGTAAATTAAGTGAAATGTTGATATAATTTTCAGGTTAAGTGGCTCAGAACAATGAATTCATGCCTTTTCCAGTTGATATGCCAGAACCTTAACACTCTTAATTGCTCTCTGACAGTCAGATAATTTGCTAACTCATCCCCCTCAAACGTTCATGAGCAGAATAGTTTCTCTACTGCAGAGTTTCCAGCAGAAGACAGAAACCTTTTAACTGATTTCTTTGAGGCTCTGCTGTCTGACTCTTGAAAAATATCAGAGGGAAGCAGATTTGACAGCTGAGTGTCAGATTGATTTAGGAGGCTAACTGCTTAAGATTACAGCTCAGAGCTATGGATGTTACAACGAACGGCTCACGAACCAGGATACATGCAGGAGACGTAGAAACGTTTGGTCGTCGGTTTAGGCCAAAGGTTAATGTGGACGCCCTTTTCAATGCCTTTTGTGAGCCTGTACAATCCGGTTAACAATTAATCGATCGATAAATTAGTTTACTTTCCTTAATTAATCGATTCATCACGATCAATCCCATTAATCGTTTCAGTCCTGCTGTGTTTGTAACATCTGTTAATGTGGGTTGTGCTATCATTAATAGATACATCAACTCAGTAAAGGTCATAAGTAAAAAATTGCTGTAAAAATGTAGCGAAAAACCCCCCAAAACAAAATCAGCGTAATCTCTGGTTGTTTACTAACCAGCCTCTCTCTGCTCTCACCTCATCCGATCCTGAGCCAAAGATGAGCAGGTCGAATGGGATGGCCGCTACCATGTCTATGAGGAACCAGCCTTTAAAGTAATGGATGGCGATCTTGGCCGGATGGCTCACCACTTCCTCGTTGGCGTTGACATAAGTGGTTCTGAAGTTTATTAGAATGTCCACGATGAACATAATGTCCACTATGAGATCGACCACGTTCAGCGGAGAACAGGAGTATCCGCACACCCGTCGTTTCTGCTCCTCCAGGTCATTGAGGAGAAAGGCAGCAGAGTAGGGGGTGAAAATGGCGGTGTAGATGACCAGCAGCAGGATGAGCCAGTCCCACACTGCTTTGAAGGGGCTGTAATGGAGGATGGTCCATTTGTCTATGCGTGGAGTCTGGAGCTTATACTCAGGCAGCACATCTGCACCCAGAGACAGAACCTGAGGAGAAACAATCATTTATCAATTTGCTGCAATGATTTCTTATTAGAGTAAATCATTTGCACCAGAGTTTCCACTAATATAACAAAAAATAAAAATGGCTGACAAGTAACTGCAAGAGTTTGGACAGAAAAATAAAAGGTTAAGACATTTCTTCATGAGGAAGCTCACGGTGCAGTATAAATGCAAATTAAAAATTATCTGGCAAGAAAAATATTCTAGGCATGATGTCGCTTATATAAATAATCTGTTAAGCAAAACATAAAAAAATGCTACGAGTGAGGCGGCTGCAGCTGAAATGTTAACATATTAGACAGACAGAATAAGCCATTCCTGATCCAGCTGCTTCTGAGGAACTTTTATATAAGCATCACATATCTTTCAGTTTCCAGCTGTGTGAAACCTTTGAATTGACTAGCAAAAGTACTTATACCATTTCAACCTAACTCAGTCATAGAAAAACATTTTTAAAAAGTTCCACCATGTAGGTGTACCTTGGATATCAAAATATGTTTTCTGATTTTTTTCCATAAAACCTAAAAATCAGTTTGCAAAAACATGTATAAAAATGACATATGTACAAATGTTCTAGATGTTTTAATGATCATCCAAAAATATGAAAAGATATTTTACTTTTTTAATAAACTGGTACACTGAGTCACAGAGGCTGTTCAAGGTTTTTTCAAGTTGTGGCAGTTTATGACCCTGTGGGACGAACTTCTCTATCCAGTATTTTATGACTGAACTCTATGGTTCAATCTCCAAGAATGGATTAAAAAACTGAAGAAAAGACAGCATTTGTATATTATTTTGTTTGCAGTAGAGATGTAGTATAACACAACACAACAGTGGGTCTTACAAGGTTAACCTTTTTATAACAGCAAACATCAACATATTTGATTGCGGTTTTATGGGAAAGTACAGCATAATTGTCAGGTACAAGGGAGAAGATCCATGGCTTAAAAACTGCTTACGAAAACAATACATAAAAAAAAAAACAGTCTATATTTTTGTTATTCTCCCTTTAATTTGATTAAACTTGTGGAAGAAGTTGTTCTGATTAGATGAAACTGAACTTTTCGCCTGATGATCAACATGCCATGGAGGGCAGACAACTTAAGTTTAGAATCAATACGGCAACTTCTTAAGGCACTGATTTTCTTCAGAAGTGTCAAAGGGAGGAGAGTGTAAAGGAAATATCCTGTTGCATTTTTTCCTCCAGAATGTTGAAAGTCCCTTCCACTTCACAGTTATGCACCATTTTGTAGTGGTGTAATGCACACTATTGCAATAACAGGCATTCAGGTGACAAAATGCGAGAAAGTTCAAGGAGTATCAATGTGATAGAAAGGCTCTGTTTCTGGACGGTTGCATGAAAGACAAAGGTGTAATTATCAGACAATATAATCATCTTTGTAATTGTAATATTTACCCTTGTAGCTTCTAACATCAAAATAGTCAATTTCACTTGACATTCTCATTTTGTTTGAGGTAATAATTTGCTCAAGTAGGGGAAACGGCTATTCATTTAAGTTTCCTAAGTAATCCTCAGGCATTGACTCCTTCAGTAGTAATTATGGAAGTCCAACCTACGATCACAAAGAGAGAGGATTGGGACATACGAAGACCACAAAGACAGAGACACAGTTACTGTGAGTGATAAAGCTGGGAATTGAAACTGAATATATTTGGCATTCATCATCTTCGGATGTTTCCTTATCTTATTCCTGGCCACCTTTATAATCTCAGTGATTATAAAGGCAGAAAGGTCGATGGGGAGGAGGGATGATGTATAGCACCAAGGCAGCTGAAGTGTTATTAACTGAAATGGCCATTAGAAAGTTCTCCATCCTGAGCGCTGGACAGGGTCAAAAGCTATTACCCTCTGTATGGAATAACCTTTGAAATCAATCAGAAACCAAAGGACAGACAAAGTGAATGTGTTCTATTATTCATCAAACGTCCACTTTATTAAAGGTTGGAGTGTAAAATGCCCATTTTGATTGTGGTCCAACTCAATGTTAAGCTGCAGAAAAATCTAAGCTAAGGGATAAAGAAAGGACAGTTTTCAAAGTCCTTCATGCTACAAAATGGGGACATCATCAAAATAATTTGCTCTGTCCACAAGTACTAAAATCACTTAAATAATCCCAGACGTAGTCAACATTGTTTGTAGGACCAATCTTAGTAGCAGTAACTGATTTTATTGCTTTATTATGGACTATTTTTATGTTTTCAATGTTGGACCACTAAACACTGGTTAGTGGTCTAACGATGGAATAACGTAAGGTAAATACGACCATGTTTATAAGTTTTAATGTCAAAAATGTTTCCACATTTTGTAGAAAGAGCAATGTATCATCAGCATAAGGGCTAATTTCATGAGTCAGACTTGCTGCTTTAATTCCAGTAACATAATTGTTTTGTCAAATTGAAGCTACCAGAAGTTTAATTTGATGCTTTGTGGTCCATCTAAAACCTGGAGACAAGAAAAGGAAACTGTGCTCAAATCAAAAGTCCAACTTATGGCAGAAAATGTTCCACCAAAAAACTTTGCATCCAATAAAATTTGAGGATTCAAATTTATGTTACAATATTTTCAGCTCAGTCTTCTATACAAAATGGCTTCCATGTTTGCATAAAAAAAATCTGCTATCCAACAACTGACTCAAGAATCTAGAATTATTGACTCCACGACCGCAAAGACTTGTTGCTGAAAAACCACTTCAAATCATAAATCCTCCACCACCAACACAAACAGTTGCAAAGTCTTTTGGCTGACAATCTTTTAGTTTTCCTCAAGCATGACGCTACACATTTTCGCCAAAGATACCTAGTTTAATCCCAAACCGTAAAGGATTGCTTCAAATGTCTTGTTGTTCATTCAGATTCAATTTTGCAAATCTATATCATCATTTTATTCTTTCTTTAAAAAGAAAAGCAGTGGTTCTAGTCGAGGAGAACTTGATCTGTTCTTTTTTTTTTTAAATCAGAAACTACCATGATAATAATCTGGAAGGAAGCTCTTGACGGTGATTTTGAAGTTTGTCTGTATGCAATATTTTATTCTTGCAAGTCATCTGTTGGTCTTCAAACTGTTTACAATTTACCTTATAAATGTTCTCAGGTTGATGAGTAGCAAAAATTGCTTCTCCAAGACAATTTCTGCCATCTTCTTATTTTGACATTATGGGAAAACACCCTAACACTTGAATGCAACAGGAATTACAAGTTAGAGTCTGGTAAAGGTCATAAGTTTCATTAGCTTATGTACATTAAACCAATGATTGAATTCCTTCCAATCAACAATCATTCAAGTCAAATTCAAGACAACATGACAATTCTCTAAAACTCCATTAGCCATCAGTATATATGGAGACATTATCCCTCTGCCTGGGAGGAGTCAGTCAGTTGGCAGAATTACAGCTCTAGATTAGGGTGTTGTAGCCAATCTGTGTCTAAATAAAAGATACCACCTTAATTATTTATTGTACCTAGTCTAGCTATGCTCAAACTCTTGTGGGATAACGCAAAGCTTCTGTTTCCACTTGCTTAAGAAAATGCAAATGAACAACAGATTTCCCCCCCCCCCTTCTTTGGGTCTATTTGGGCTCTTCTGTCAAAAAGAATGTATGATTCTTAGGATTTGAATCTTTCATCATGTGGCTTTTGTCATTAATGATTCAGTTTCAGATAAAGCCAAGGAATTTAAACTTGGAGGGCAGTAGGCATCTGAGGTTCATGTGTGCATAAAACATACAAACTGACACGTTCAAAATGTGGGGAAGCATTATGGGGTGCTACGAGGGCGCTTTCTTTCTTTGCTGACCAGCTTCTTGGGTAAACCCCCCATCTGCCTGTGATAATCAGCAAGGCGGCCAAGGCCAGCAGAGAGCATGTCTGTTCAAAACCTTGATCATAGCTTCAGATGAACGCGGGAGTCCAGAGTTGGTTTCAAGACATCTGCTGTCTCTTTGTGTTCTTCACAGCAAGGGTTCTAGAGTACTGATTATACACTTAAACTCAAGATGATGGAAACTCAGCACCGTCTCTCTGATGGCAAGTCTCCTTACACAGAAACATTAACGCCTTGTAAAGACATCAACATACCCTTGAACTAGTCCAAATTCAAATCTCTATCTATTTTATTGAGATTTCACATGATAGCCCAACACAAATTATAATCCATAACTTTGAAGAGAAGGAAAAATGATGCATGGTTTTCAATCATTTTCCAAATAAATTCATTTGAATTTAACCCTTTTTACTGTAACAACCTGAAAAACAATGGAGATTATAGTTTGGAAAATATGATAATTGAAGTAAAAGGTGGCTCTATGTGGGAATAAATCAGGAGAATGGAATGCAAATACATATCAAACTTAAATTATTATTATTTTTTAAGTTTGACATAAAATCAATTGAAATCAATTCTCGAGCAGTACGATACACTGGGTTGCCCTCTCGTTGCCTCTAGATGTTGTCTTCGGCCTCTAGCAGAGGTGGTCTGAGTGCAGACTGGGGTCAACTTCTTCTGTCCTTTATCTGTTACGCTGGTGATGGGTAAAAATGCAAAACTGAGATGGAATTTGTGGTTTGCTCTGACCTTGTAATACTTCGCTTTACACTGCCCGTCTACTTGGTGTTTGGTCTCAATCCTGCCAGGAACCGAGGTGATGACCTCCGTACCCGACTGTAACTCTAGAAATCTGCCTGAAGCTGTGGATGCTGTCTGGCAGCTGTAAGAGTATCCCAACTTGTTCACTCTGCGGTTTTTACATATTAGCCCCCTTAAGTTTCAATTAAGTATCCTCAGACTCAAAGCGGACAGATGAGACTGTGGATTCAATCTGCCCACATCAGATTACCCACTGTAGTCTGGTTTGTTTCCTTCAGCGCACTCCGGCTTCTTCCATGTATCTATTGCTTATGGTAAACTGTAAATGGGACTTCTCATGGCTTTTTTTCAACAATAACTTTCATTTTGTCCTTTAAATGGATAAACTTGTGGAGTGGAAGACTAACGGCCTCTATTTACTAATTTACTAATCAGAGAAAAGAAAGCTGAATGCAAGTCCATGCTACAATTCTTTAGATTTATTAGTAAAAAAAAGTAAAAATGAGGCATTTTACCCTCACTTTCTTCAACTATACAGTACTTTTTGCTGGCCAAGCACAATCCCGATGACAAAAACTACTAAAAATAGGGAAGCAAAAAGTATTTACAGTTTGTTAATATATAAAACAGAAAAGAAATCAAACTTAATTAACTTTGACTTTACTATGTAAGTAACTGAAGTAAAAAAATGAAATTCCTGGCCAGATTCTGTCATCTTGTGAATTTCAACATCTCTGTCATTTAAAGGGGCATTATTATGTTTTCCGTGCCATTTTATATCACAATCAAGAAACTATATTACCTTCAGTTCTTATAAAAATGCAGCATATATCAAATATGATTTAGATTAAATTTTACTTCATAAATTCATGCCTTAAAATTAGGCCTCTGTCTTTTTGAGAAACTCTTGCTTTCTCCATCACTCCCCCTTCAAGAAGTCATCACAGCATTGTTCCTCTGTTAATGTTTTCACCAGTGTTTCATTGAGAAGAACATCTCATAATTAGCTCAGCAGAAATGCGGTTTCACCAGCTGTTTGCCAATTGCTGCTGGCTAGTCTGAAGGAGCTTAATGGGGGAGTTACGGGAACGGGCTGCTCTGAAAGGCAGAAGCTTGTAAGCTTGCAAACTGGAGCTCCGAGGAGGAGCTTTGTCCTTGAAGGCAGTGCTCAGTCCTACATTGCATTTTGTACAGCTGAATGGTTGCCATGGGAGATTAAAGGACTTCCCAAATGTGCATGAAAAAAATCAATGTTACACTTTTGATGAGGGAATAACATTATAAAATGATGTAAAGTAAAAGAAAAAAAAAGAAGTAAATTTGACATAAAAACCAGATTTCAAACTTGTAGTATCATCATGACTTCCATTGTTACTGCTGGCTGAGCACAGATTTTAATAAAGAGGAACGGTATCCCCGTTTAAAAAAAACAGAAAATCTGTAACCCTACCTGTGTAACTTTGTCTGTGACATTATGCGTGCGGTCTTTGACTTTTGGGGCAATGATGGTCTTCTCAGAAGAAGGAGGGGAGGGACACTTCTTTTCATTGTTGGCTTCAGAGAAGTTGAGGGTGATGAGGGGGATCTTGTTAATGGTGCTGTACCTATTGAGGTTGGAGTCGGAGGTGGAGCCCAGCAGGCTGGACTTGATGTGGCTGAGTGGCCCTGAAAGAGAAAGCGATGGGGTGAGGATCGCGCCTATCAACAGTGACCCAGGTTTTTGTTACGATTGTGAACTGTGGACATCAGAAAACAGCCGGGGTGGGTCATTTGTGTCGTGACACAAGGAGTGAGAATGGAGAGGTCCTCGCTGTTGGTGTATGTGGAACCACAACACAACACTGGTATTACAGACAGACACCGAAATACAAACTCTACACCCTCTGACTGACCCATCTCAAATTAACAGGCTGCTTAAAGATCCTCATTAAAAGGTAATGTAAACTGTCAGGACAAAAATCAAAGAATGCAACCCAACACTGAAAACAAGTCATTGTCTGATGGAGCTTGAACATACATTTGCAGTCAGAAGTTAACACAGACTTGTCATGGGCATGAAGGTTTTCATGGTTTATGGGTTTTTTATTGATTTATTTGAACAGATTCTGTTCAAATCAGTCGACTTCCTGTGTCACTTCTTGTTGTACCACACAAAGTCTGACACAAATCGACAAAAACTTTATAAGTATAAAACAACAAAGGAGCAAAATTTCCAGCCACCACCCAAGTCTCTGTTCTGCAGCAGCATAAATAAATATCCAACAATAGAAAACATTCAAATAGCTTCCTAAACCCTGAGCGCAATCTGCCTTCATTTTAAACACCTCACTAAGATTGAACATAGCCAATTTTGAGTCTTGTTCTTCCCTCAGCAACACTGTTTACACTCAAGAGTGTTGTTGCTTGGCGACGTGTAAGCATTTAGGGTGCGGTGGATTTTTGGGTTTCAGGCGAACTAGTGAAGCTAAAAATCACCCAGTTCTGGTCCATAAAATGGCTCGTCTGTGATACTTTGGGTGAAAGATCTGGATATAGTAGTTAACAGAAATGTGAAAACCTTCATTAAATGATTTGGGTGAATATGTACGTATTTGACCTCATGTGGATTACACAAATCCACCCATTCAAACTTACACGCTTAAAGTTGCTTTTAAAATTCATTAAAATTAAATGCTGTATAATCTTCCACCATGAAAAAAAGCAACAAAAACAGTCCAAATAAATCTTTAAAGGCCAAACTTAATATGACCAACCATGCCAAAGTTGAGATTATGTAAACTTCCATTATGTAATGCTTCCTTATCTGAGTGTGTTATACTTTCCAGGATTTTACAGCATTTAATAAAAGAACTGCCTAGCAGACATGAAGTTTCTGGCCTCCTACGAAAGCATACAACTCTTCAAGAATATGACACCATCATACAGACACGCACACCAACATGTGGCCCAATGAGAATGATCGAAAGTGAAAAAACAGACTTGCTGATTCAGTAGTGTGAGCCAGCAAAAGAAGGCTTCTCTGCTTTGCTTCCCTTTTCACCAAGAACGTTAAAGTGATTGAGAGTCAAGGACGGGGAAACAGACAGCTGAGGGTGAGAGATTGCATGCGCAGCTTCAATGCATGCCACAGTCAGGGTACATCACAGCAGTCATAAAGAATAACTTAAAAGATAAAGCTGAAGCCATACCCCCAGCCATCCAGGAGCGCGATACTAGCAGACCAGGGGAGAGAAGAAATAGGAGGTAGAGGGGAAAGTGGGATTATGGACGCTGATTGGACTGTAGGGTCATGGGTGTAAACAACATCAACATCGTGCTATTATCAGACAATCACCTTGGCTGATTCTGCGATAATGAGATTAGAGAGCTGATGCTGCCAGGTACACTTCTATAACTTAATCTTCAATCTAAATAAAGATTATCTATCTACATTTTGCCACACTACAACCAGACGTTTTGAACTTTAATGGGATTCTAAGTGACGGTTCAAAGTAGGCATAAGTATAAAGTGCAAGTAAGATGCATGGTTTTCATATCCCAATTCAACTTTTTCACTTCAACTACGATACAGACATTGCAACTTTGAATATCGACCGATACCGATATTTATCTGATACAATATCAGCACGAATCATGCTTACTTTTGTTACTTATTTTGTAGTGAGGAATGTTAGAAAAGATTTGATCTAGTCATATTACTCATAATGTAAGGGAAAAGGGAACAGCAGACCGATTTATTATTTACCAACGGGTCTGCATGAGAGATATAAGAGCTGCTGGATAACAATGTGGAGTTGGACTTAACTCTGGAGGGGAGAATTTGTTATTTTATGTTGGAGATTTTAGATGCAGGCTGATATAATTCAATACTGTTAGCCAGTTATGGAGAAAAACATCTTATATGTTGCAAACAAATTGATACCATGAATAAGGTTTTGTTTCCAGTAGGATAACCAGATGAAACAAATAATCTGGGCTACCATAGTTTACATTAAAGGATAATCATATGTTTGAATTTATACAAACATAAATCCAACTGCTGCTCAGAGACTCTTCAAATTTGATTGAGCTTTCACTATTATTTAAACAGCAATGGGCAAAACGTGTCTTGACGTCCAAAGCTGAAATCAAGTGATTGCTTATGCATGGGACACTTTTCAGTTTGGTATAAGCATTTGAAACCATGTATCCATTTGCTTTCACTTCAGTTATGCACTACTTTGTGTTTGTCTCTCATGTACAAATACTCAACACATGCATTCAAGTTTGTGGCTATAATGTGACACAATGTTGAACCTCTAAAAGGGTTTATGAATAAACTGCCATAGGCAGCAAATAAGTAGCATGTCCTATAGAATCCAGAATAAGAAGTGTGTTTGTGATTTTTTTTTAATAACGGTGTAGTGTGGGGGGTGTGTGTATCAACTTTAAATGGAAACACAGCCAGATTTCTATTTATTTAGATGTGGCAGCATAGATGCAAAGGGTGCACAGAAAAAAAAACAGAGGTTAAAGACAGTGGGAGGTTTCACTGTGGAAAGCTTCATTGATTTTCTTCAATAGACAACAAGCAGGAGAGAAATAGAAAGTGTTGCTTCATGCATGCGCGTGCACGGGTCAGTGTGTGTTCTCTTTACTGAGCCCTCGCCGAGCGACTGGCGAGGGTCAGCCCGGTCATGTACACTCAGACTACGTCAATTAGTGCTGCGCTAGTCTTTCGAGAACTTACAAACACACTGTCAGTCATCCACAAAGGCATTTGCATTCAAGAGAAATCCTCTGTGGAGAAATTCATGCAAAGAAGCAGGCTTTGCGCGTTATACATGTCTTGTCCAACAGGCGTGCCAAAAGAAACATAAGTCCAGGATGCAGCAAGCTGCTGTTGGTTACCTTTGATATTGCGACCATTGTCTGTGAGGAGGAAAAAGACAGGGGAACTGCAGGTGAGTGAAGAAACAGGAATAAATGTGACATCAGACCTGAAATCAAGCCCTATGGAGAGTTCATTAGAGTGAAGCGCACATATTAGTGTGTCAGCCATTCTCGGAGGCTACAATGAAAATCACACTTAATGGGTGAAGTAGACTGATTGGGCTGAATTGGCACTTTAACCATCAGCTTAAGAGGAAAAATGACCATGACAAGAATCTAAAGATGATCAGTGACACATAGTATGTTTGTTTTAACATCTTTGCAGGTGAAAAAAGAAGACAAGCTATCACATTTTCTTTTGGCAATAAATATTTAAATATCTTCATATTTGTATGTAAAATTAAGTTCAATTATTGTTAAATTATCTTTCATTTAAAGCACACAGAGTTTCTACTTCTTCCCCCTTCAGGCATTCTCCTGATTACTGGCCTCCATCTCATCCTATCTCTACCTTTCTCTTCTGTCATACCTACCCTGTGACAATCTAAAGGAGTAATTTATTGTTATTATGTACGAAATTTTGTTAATATTCATCAGTTAAAGTGTTATTTCAAAGTCGTCTCAAAATATTCAAAATATTTGATGTGCACGTATCGGAGAGGGCTTTGCTTCTGTTTAACTTTTAGAGCTTTTTCCTGTAAGGGACATTCTGATGTTGCTTTTTTAAAATTAGGATTATTATTTGCTCTCATACAGCAAATAAGTACTAGGATTGTACATCATTCAATACATCTCTGAACCTTCTCTGTGGTCTTCTTTTTTCTACCTTCCTGTCACCATACTCAATATCCTTTGACAAAATATAAGCCATCTGTCTTCTTCGCATGCCCAAACAGTCTCAGCTAAACCTATTCAAGTGTTTTCAACAGCACAACATAGCAGGAGATCCAATAATAATGCCATCTTGTTTAGCTCTTGCAGCTATCATTCTTTAACTACTCATAACACTTTTCTTTATCCACTTCATGCTGCCTGTACCTTCTTCTTGATCCGTCTTGTGCGCTGCCTCTTGCTATGAATGTTTGACCCTGGCACTTAAACTCATCCATGCTTTATGCCTCTAGCACTTGAAGCTACATTGTGTTTCCCTCTCATTCACAAATCATTTCCTTATTTTCTCCACTGACTCCCAGCTCCCTTCTTTCTAGAACTCTAGAACAAACTCCTACTACAGATGACAATGTTGTCTGCAAATATTGTAATCCATGGGGACTCCTGCCTCTGGTCTTTTATCAATTTATACATCATCATTGCAAACAAGGAAGCACTTTCAACTCATCTTACTGCTGTCTAACTGTCCTTGTACATGACTTTCACCACCCTCACAAGCGATCTCTGTTAGACCTGACTTCTGAACACAGGACCTTCTCCCTTGGCACCCTATCATGTACTTTCACTAACACCACAAAGACGCAAGGAGACTGACTTCGTTGCAGTTCTCCATCAACACTCGAGAAACAAACATCGCATCGATGCTCTTTGTCTTTGTGAAATCTAACTGCTGCTGTAGAACGGCCACTTCTCTTCTTGACCTACTTTCAGCAACCTCTTCTCATATCTTCATAGACTTTTTCCCTAAAGTTCTGCACAACTCTGTTTTTCTTGAAAGTAATAACCAGCACACGCCTTAGCTACGTTTCCAGATTTTCTGAGCATTTATTTAGCTGTATTGTAACAAATTTTGAGGAACTAAAAGTGACATCCTTGAGGAATACTACCTTTACTTAAAGGGTCTTTTTATTCAACTAGAACAAAGCTTTATTGCAGATCCATTTGTATGTACTCAAGGTGGTATTCTCACAAAGGAACCATCACCCCTTTACTCTTGTGAATATTCCAACTGGCTAACTTACGCCAGCAGCTAATTTGATTGTAACCGAGCTGGTTACTAGTTCAGGCATAAAAATTCAGCTCCTACTGAGATTTAAAAATCTCTCCACAGACTACTGTATCTGCCTTAGTAACCAATCAACTAATAGTGGATTTAGTTGGGTAAAACATACCTTCACTGGCATGCCTGTCCCTGAATGTAGTTTTGTACTTGGAACTGAAGCCTTCAATGTCATGTACAGAAGAGGCTCTGCGAATACTGCACACGGTCTCTCTAGAGGCAGTTGGAGTGAGGCCCGGGATTGACGGCGCTGCAGTAAGTGTGTCCTCTTGGCTCTGGTGTTGGGTCTGGGCAACGACCTGGCCCTTGTACATCCGATCCCAGGGGCCCTTGGGGGATGAGTGGTCTAAGGGGCCCGATACCGGGGTTGAACAATGGCTGGGGCCGATGAGAGCGCGGGTGTCGTTGGCATAGGATGGACTGCAGCTCTCGCGAGTGGTGGGGAGTTGGTAGTCGCGTGTCACCACCGAGCCATCGCTGTGTCGAGGAGAGTCCACCATCACCGCGTCTGGGTCCTCTTGGGGAAGGGACTGCTTGCTGATGCCCAGGAGCGGTAAGGCTGGGAAACGGAAGCGGAAGAACCTCCCTCTACCTGATGGGAGAAAAGGTAGAAGAACAGCACTGTCAAGATCCTTTGTGTTCTGGCAATCTCTTCCTAAAATGCTAAGGCTAGAACGTCTCAAGGCTCCTCATGTAGAGCAGGAATGCTTTCAGTTGCATTCCTGCTCTACAACACTTGAGTCAAAAGGCTGAGATCCATGTTTCTCAATTCCGGCCCTCCGGGACCACTGCCCTGTTTATTTTAGATGTGTCTCTGTTCTAGAACCCCTGATTCAAATATGCATGACCTCCTCTGTATGCCATCAAGTGCTGCAGAAGCCTGTTAATCACCCACCTATTCAAGACACTTGTGTGGCAGAGGGGAAACATCTAAAACATGCAGGGCTGTTATCCCTGAGGACTGGAATTGAGAAACACTGGCTTAGATCACATGTGTTCATGTGTTGAAACGGCCTAGTCAAAGTTCAGACCTAAATCCAACTGAGAATCTTTTTCAAAACTTGACATAAATGTGCAAAGACACTCTCACGGTCTTCCGGTCTCACGGACTGATCTGACTGATCTTGACCTATTTTGAAAAGATGAATAGGCAAAGGTTGGAGTCTCAAGATCCATGAAGGTAGTTGATAAATACTAAAAGGATCCTGCAGGTGGGATTACAAAAAGCGTTTTAGAACATTTTGACTGATATACTATTTAGGTTGGTCTATCACATAAAACCCTAGTAAAATGTAGAAGTAAAAAAGTTAAAAATAAAGAGCACTACTTAACTACTGAGGGAAAAAAAGCCAGAATGGGATTAACATTACTTGTTTTGACCTTGCACTGCTGTTTCCAGTGTGCTTAAAACAGAACCTGAATAAAGTCCCCAGAGCTGATATTTTAGGTATTGGCTAATGGCACCAGAAAGCCTGGTACTGCTGCAATCTGAAAAGCTCAGATCAAAACAAATGCCTATTGTGCTTCAGGCTCAAGTTCAATCTTCAATTTCCCTTTAATTATTCATAAGGGGGGGAAAGGGGAACATTTACTGAAATTTTATAATGCACCGGTGCACTGAGATGAGGATCCTTTAAAGGATTACGTTCAGTGTTTTAATGAGTGACTGATAGCCTCTGGAGAGTTAAAGCCCAGTGTTACAAAGTCATAGAGGATAAATGTAAGACAAGTCTGCTCTCAGGAACAGTTGTGAAGCATAAGACTAACTTTAGGGTAAATGCTGAGCTGCCTGTTCACTGACAAACAGAATTTACAAATCACACTTTTCTGCATTTTACATTATGTGCAGTCATGTTATGACAGTGACGCTTGCGGATTTAAACATATAGACAACGAATCGTGGCCTCCATCTAGTGAATCAGTTAGCCGCGTAAACATATGGCATACATATTGCATTTGTGTTTCAGCTCCCAAACACACGTCTTCCTGCCATGGTGAAAGCAAAAACATTTGCATTCAAAGTCAGACATGCCAACAGGAAGTATTCTATGTACAAATTATATATGAAGAGTAACTAAATGCAGCAGACTAACGTGTGGCCTAGTTCAACCTCTGCTTAATTTATTCTAATAAACAGGAAGGGAGGGAACAATCTACAACCCTGCACAGTGAGGAGGTGTGACTTCTTAGAGAGCAAATTAATTTAATTGTTCTAATAATAACTCTGCTAATGCAGATCAGACCTGAGCATCCAACATCCTGACTTCGCTGCAGCATTACTATTTTGCGGCTGAAATTAAGTACTGGGTTTTTATAACAGTTTCATGACGTTCCTCTAAAATAAAAACATCTTTTGTTCCTGAAGCGTCAGATATACCTTATAATAGTCAGCTACGTCAAGCCTAAAATACAGCCATGCACTGCAAAAAAGTTATTTTTGTATAATTTCTTGTGCAAATATCAAAGTACATTTGAAGTAAGATGAAACAAGCTTACAAGTAACTTTTCAGCAAGAAATAGGACAATAGGTAAATAACTCCATAATATTACTGAAAATGTACCTGTTTCACTTGCAGATTTTTGGACTTATAATATATATTTCCCATGTTATAAGTGAAATATTCTAGTGGACCTAGAACTTTTTTTTTTGACTCTTACGGAATTGCTGACTAAATGTAAGTTAGTTTTGTCTTATTTCAAGTGTACTAAGATATTTGCACGAGATACTAGACCAAAGATACAGTACATCAGAAGCTGTGTTTCCCTGGAGCATATAATTGTGCAAATTGGATTTACAAAAATAAATTTGCTTAGTAGAAATGGCAATTTTGAAAAAAAATCATGTTTTTCGATACAAGATTTTTGCATTAAGATGAGGCGGTTTATCAGCTGTGTCGAAATTATTGTATTTCGCAAAACTGCAACCGAAAGACTTTTTTCACGTCACACATGTGATCAACAAACGGATGTTACTATTGGTGGAAAAGATGAAGATGACGTCAGGAAGTGGTCGTTTCTATGTTGTTCAATGACCTATTGCGTGAACAAATGTATTCACGTGCAATTTTAAATGCTTTTTTTATTTCATGGAAACACTGCAACTACAAAATCATAGATAAGCAATAAATTTATTCCATAAACCATGTGTTTTTAAAATTAGATCTTAAGTCAGATGCACAATAATAACGTGTGCTTACAAACGTCGATACGAAAACAGTCAATTTGAATCTTGCAGGAATAGCTGCCCTGAGTACACTTCCTGGGTTTTCGGCGTATGAAGAGTTTGAGGGTGTCTCTTCCCTCCTCTGTCTTCTCATTCTTTTCCTGCTCCACCAGGCAGTTTTTCACAACCAGTGGACACTCAGTGGCCCTTGTTGCTATGATACCAGAGAGTAATATTTGCATAGAATATTAATTGGGCCCTCAGTTGGGGAGAGAAATGTCCTTCTGAGCATGATTCAGTCGACAGGGGAGAAGCCCAAAAAAGAAAGGAAAGCTGTTTAAAAAGAAGGCTAAATAAAACGCTAATGTCCTTTTGTTTCTGCCTCTGGTTGGGACTTCTGCTGACATCAGACTTAACTACAGCAGTTGTGCAGTGAATGTGCTTAAATGATTTGCATGAAGCATTATTTTACCTAAAGGAGTGTTTACCTGAGCTCCCTGTCCTCCAATTATACAGATTATTCTGCTTTGCCCTGCTCTCATTTATTAGAGAGAAAATAAAGGTGTTATTGCACTGAGCCTGAAGTAATGGAAGTTAATTTTAACTCTTTTCCTTTCATTACACATTTCCCAAAGGCGGGAAAATGCAAATGAGAATAAGGGCGATACAGTGCGATAAAGCTATCTGGGTTTGAAATGAGCATGAAGTATATCTAGATATTCAAACGTTCTGTAAAAAATATTTTCTCCCAACTTTCTGACAATTAAATCAGCTTAAATGTTTCACGTTTTAAGTCTTAAGGGTTACCAAACACTTCTATTTATTAAATGCTACAATAGGCCAGATTTTATAGAGATTTTTTTATGACTTTCTTTCATTTCTAAAGTTTACTTAATTTGGTAGAATTGCCTTTAATCTCTCCGTCTTGGGTCCGATGTTTTAGGTTGTTTTCACATCTGATAGTCCAGTAGACACGCTTAGATTGGGGATCAAAGTTGTTACATTTTCAGCTGCTGTGGTTCTCCTTCACACTGCACGCTGTCTAACAAACCAAAACCTGTTCACCGTCTTCTCAAGATGTCTTAAGATGTACTTCATGTCGTTTCTTTATAATGCCATTTATATTGAGAATTGTTCCAGTAAACCACCCACACAAACATGATGGGGCCACCCCCTTGCTCCCAGTTAGGATTTTATTCTTAGGTTTACAAGCTTCTCTTTTTTTGTCCAAATGCAACACAGGTCATTATGGCCAAATACTTCAATTTTAGCTTTACCAAAACACAAGACACCTTTAAAAAATTAAGATCTTTGTCACTTTGTCCCCTCCTCTGTCCTTAACAGTATGATGGCAAGACATTCTCTTTATAGTTATAAATCTCTCTTTTCCACTTATCTTGGCTGCAGCCGTGCCCCCAGCTCAGTTCGTGCCTTGACTTTTTCAACAGCTTTTTAATTCATTTGTATAAGGAAGATCTTGACCGTCTCCAGTCAGTTCAAAATACGGCTGCAAGGCTTTTTATCAACACACGAAAGAGACGGCATAGTTTTGATCTCTAAATCGGCTGCCGGTATGTTTTAGAATTAATGTGAAAATTTTAGTATTTCTTTTCAGAGTGCTGTGCGGTCAAGTCCCAGCATGCATTTCAGAACTTCGAGAGACCAACATCTCTTCTCGTGGTTTGAGATCTTCCAGTCTAGGGCTTTTAAAGGTTCCTCGACCACGAAAGACCAGAGGGGATTCATTCATCTTTTGGCGCGGAAGCCTCCAGATTGTGCAGTTCTTTGCCTTAATCTTTGTGCTTTTGACTAGTTTTATGCTGTATGACCTTATCTGATGTGTTGTGTTTTTATGAGGTCTTTTGTGTTTTTAACATTTGTTCCTATTGTAAAGCACTTTGTGGTTTTCTGACCTGTGAAAGGTGTTATATAAATTAAATGTACTTACTAAGTGCATAATTATGTAGCTCTGAGGAAGAGGTCCCAGTTTGCCGCATTAAAATATAATGCGAGTCCATGGGGGTTGCGGAATGGATGCAAAAATCAATTAGTGCAGCTAATGCATCACCCAAAATGAGATCATGTAACACTTGGATCATTACTGGAGCAAACCTATAAAACTGCAACACTTAAAAAAATATCAGCTTACATCCATAGAAGCTCCTTTGTTGAAGATAAGGATGGAAATTTTAAAATAGTTTTAAAATTCTTGCAAAATGTTGAAAGCATTTGTATTCAACCCCCTTTATTCTGTTACCTCCAGATAAAATCTAGTGCTATCAACTTCCTTGAAAAGTCACCATAATATCTACGGTAAAAGATATATCTACGGTAAAAGATATAATACTACGTAAAATGTTTTAGACTTCCACAAACGCTTAACTGAGCTTTGGTTTGGACCATTCTACCTAATGTTCTAAAGAATCTTCTTCTAGCTTCATATTTACTCTGACCAGAGCAGAGTTATGGCTTACAGATAATAAGAACCCATAAAATATATATATTTTTTATTAATCTGATATAATATTCTAATTTTGTGAGACATGAAACTTCGGGTTTTCATTATCTAAACACCATATTTGTCAAAATTACAATAAATAAAAGCTTAAAACATTTCACTCTAAGAGTAATGAATCTACAGTATATGAGCTATACATTTTGAAAGGAGTGACAATATATAAGAACTTTTTCCACAATATTAAATTTTTTTTAGATATACCAGCAGGACACATTCCCAAAGTCAACAACAATAAAACCTCTTCATTATACTGTAAATGCAACACACTGCCTGTTCTTCACATCATCCCTCATTAGGCAGAGAGCTTTGTCCAATTACAGTCATCCTGAGGTGACCTCTGGTCCTCCTTACTGCTGTTTTCTGTATCAAAGATGGAAAGTGCAAACAGAGACAGACTTTTACAGGATCAGGAGGAGGAGTGAACCTCCGGGGAATGGCATTGTACACCATTACACCACAGCGCACTTCAAGTAGTTCATCAGGCCTTCCTGGCAGGGTATGAGCTATAATTGGGCCAGACCTTAGAGATGATAGCGGGCAAACATCAGTGTCTGTTAAAGGCCGGTATCAACATACCATAGCATTTGTCGAGCAACCAATTCCTGCAGCTGCAACGAGTACAAGCTGCCCAACATTGTGATTTATGAACAATCAATAATTGCAGAGAGATAATAGGGTTAAATAAACTTAAATTTGCAAGCTTGTATGAGAGTCTTTTGATTATCTATAAAGTTTAAATACAAGCTAACGGCAAATATCACATTATCCGACTACCACCAGTTTCCCCCTGAAGAGTTTGCCCTCTCTACTCACGCTGGTCAGCTTTGGAGGGAGACGTGTGGTTAAGTCTCTCCAGTGAGTCGCAGCTGACGTCGTCCAGGATGTAATCAAAGTTTAGGATGAACATCATGACCACGCCCTCCTCGTTCTTTACCGGGATGATGTGGGTGGTGCAGGGGAACTTGGAACCTAAGACAGAAGATAAAAAAATAAAAACCTATTTACTTTCATTTGACAATTATGCACTAACCTGTATTCGTCTGTCACACAAAATCCAATAGATACAATAAAGTTTGTGTTCATAGAGTGATAAAATGTAGAAACTCTTTTTGAGCAAAACAACTGAGTTAATACTGATTCAGCGCTCAGAGTACAGTCTGAGTGCCATCACTCTGACATTCAAAAATGGCTGCAAAGGAAGGGGAACAACTGAATATGTTGTCCTGGACCTAGAACTGACAAAAACAAAAAACCTGATATTTCAGTTAAATAAGATCCTTTTCATACTTTTTGCATTAGATGGTTTTAAAGGGTGAATATACATTTTCTACTAGTTACAGAGTGCTGTGCTCCCTGCTTTGCTAAAGCTAGTTCCCATGATGGAGCCTGACCCAAATGCTAAGGCTAATTAGCATGGCCAATGATGATGGCAGATAAACAGATTTCCTGGAACAGAAAGTTGTTTCTCTGCTATTAGCACATTTAATTGCGCGTAAACAAGCTTGATTAACAGCGCTAAGACCCTCCTCCTGGCTGTGATTGGCTGTTTCTGACAGAGCAGTGCATTTCTGCAGATGACAGTAGGAGAACTGAGAGCAGGTGGAGGAGCTCGATTTTTTTCACAGATTATGTGTCTAAAACTGCATCACTGTCATGATATTGTGACAATTTTAACAAAGATGTAAAAATAATTTTTTATAAACATTACCTCCTGCAGCCTTAAGTTAACAATAAAACACAATGAAGCATGTGGTTGAAACATGACAAAGTCTAATCAACTTGTGAGAAAAGAAACAAATACAGCAGCCAGGTTTTACCGCAACAGAAAAAGTATATCAGGTTTAAAAAAATAAATAAAAAAGGAATCAACATGGACATCTCTGGAAGACACTACCTTTCGCATTAGGCTCTAAGTCTTGCTGTCACCACAGTGCTATTTATAGCTTACCCAGCAGGCACCCAGCCCACTGCGTTTCTTTTCTTGGGGGGAACACAGACAAACTGCTGCACACACTCAGCTACATCCTATCTTCTGATACACTACGTGTGTGTGTGTGTGTGTGTGTGTGTGGGAGGGGGGGTGCATGTAGGTGTGTGAACGCACAAAAAAACCCAATATGACAGCCTAATTTCAGAAAGCCAGTGTTATGTGATTTTCCTGTATTCCGCTGGTTCAGTGTCTCGTTTTTGTGTTGTGCCCTAAAACAACAGTTCCACCAGGCTGGAGTTTGATTTATGTTTTGGGGAGCTGCAGTTCTGCTGGGCTAAGCAGTTTGCTGCTCCTAATAGTTCATCATCACCATGAACGGATCAAGCCATTATTTGTCAGTGGAGTAGGAGAGATGCGGGACCAGTGTTATTACAACTCTTCTCAATTGCATAAAAGAACCCGGAAGCTAGCGAGTGTTTTTGCTTTTATTGTTTTCAGCTGACAGGAAGAACCCCAATCAGCTGGTCTTCATCCACACCAGCAGCTGGAAAAGTGGAATTTAACAACTTTTACAGCAACATTTATTAACGCCTTGAGACATTTAAAAACTGAGAGTTTTGAAGATGTTAAATGTTTATGGATTTAGTGGAAAACTGTGGATTGGATGATGTAAACTCTGTAATGGTAATATCAAAATAAACTACAAGAAAGCTGGTGTAGTTTTGATGTTTTTTTTAAACATGTCCTGTATGGCAATGTAGCATTCAGAACTGTTGTCTGAGTGTCAAGGTGAGACCCAACAGATTTACTTTGACAAGTGGAGCGTTATGGGATTCGTCTTGATGCTCCAATTTCTACGTTTATGAAACTTTATTAAGAATTTGTATTTGGGCTTAATCCAAATGTAATGAGATGGAAAAGAAAGGACAAAGGAAAAAGAGAATGGTGGGTGAAAAGGTTTAAAAGGAAAGGAGACAGGTCTAGAGGAGAGAAAACATAGAATGAACAGAAGTCGACGCCGAGGAAAAACTAAACTGAGAAACTACAACATGGATATTTATACTAACGATCCTTGTTTCCACGTCTCTGACATTGTTGCTTCACTGCTGTGTTTTTATAGTTATGTTTTTCACTTGAAAGCCCTCAAACTTAAAACAAAATGTGAAAAAGTCCAAGGAGGAACCAATACGGCAACTCTGTTAATGCTGTGACTAACATTTAATAATTTGATTCACATTGTTTGCAAATGAAAATGATGAGCATCTCCATGGAAACAAGAAGGAGCTCAGGAGAGAAGCAAATGTTCATTTGTTTCATTTGGCTCCAACTCCTGAATAACAAAATAAGATCCTTATCTGGAATCAAATCACAGGGAAAATTTACATGATCCAGTCCTGGAAGCAGGTTCCCTCCATTGGGTTTCTACACAGAGGCTTAACTCACCATGAATCCGGGTCTTATGTTACATTATTGTTTGAGGGCGCGTACGCTCACACACAACCCCACATTTGCATTGACATGAGAGTCCACACGAATGCAAATGTAATTCTTTTAACCTGGCATTTACAAACAAAAGTCTTCATAGGAGCAAGAGCTTCAGTTGTAGGTGGAAAAACAAGAAAATGACATGTCAAAAATATATTTACTTGTTTTGCAATTTGTTTAGTGGTACAAGGGCACCTGACAATGAATATGTTGCATTATACTGTAGAAATGTCTATTCTATATGCAATATATAGAGCATATGTAGCACCAAGGAGTCAGGTAACTGTTTTATTCTTTTACCAGGAGAGGCATTTTATCAACTCACAAAAGTTAAAACATGAATTCAAAACAAAAGGACTTTATTTGTAGTATGAAACTTACTTTATCATCCTGCGGACCGGTACCGGGCTGCGGACCAATTGGCACCGGGCCGCACAAATATAATATTATGTATTATCTGAGTCTGGAGGACCTTTTATTTTGAAAATCCTTTAACTGGATTATTACGGTTAAGTATTGCGCACCAACATTGATCCCACAAGCAGCAAAATGAGTAAGAAACAGATCAGATGTCTTTGGAAAGTTTATTTGCAAAGGGGAAAGAGACGAGACAGGAGAATGAATTTATCCCGGTAGGTGATTCCCACATTACAAGCCCGTTCAGCGACTATGATATGCAGTGACTGGCTCGTTAATGAGGCAAGGAAGCTTCAAACTGCTTTGCCACGTAGAGACCAAGCACCCTGTGCATAAGCAACACTTCGGGTGTCATTGTCTCCCATCACTCCCAGATGGACCGTCTCGAAGAAAAACAAGCTCACTGCTCCCATTGATTTGTCTTATCGTGAGTTAATTTTTTCATGAAAGTAAAATGTTCGTTTTTGTGGCGCATCTGTATCTTATTTTGAAGGGATGTGTAAACGTTACCATAGCGAAACGAGAAGAGTAGAGCTTGTGAGTCTTAAGTCTGGTTCATACGACACTATTTAAGGATTGTCGGCCGATTTTCCAAACCTCTGTGACTACAGAGCCGATAAAAGTACTACAGGTTCAATCGATTCGTATGTCCAGACACACGACAGGAGCGACACACACAGAACCGATTCCACTCACAAACATCCCGATTCCAGAGGAAAATCCCTTAAAACCCCCAACATACCATACATGAATTTACAGTATCAAACTTCTTCTACATCCGACGATGTAGAAGCAATAGTTTATGGGCTCACTTTAAGAGATAAAAGATGTAACAAAAAGAAAAAATGTTGGATAAAAGGCTGTGCTTCCACCACACTCTAACTTAAAGACATTAGTGTGCAGAGTCAGCATCTGCTTCAGCCCTAACTACTCTAAAAAGCTTTTTGTTGTCTGTTACTTTTTAACGTTGAGCTTAACAAGATTATTGCCACAGAACTAAAAGTGAACTACTTGAAGTTTTGCCACAAATCTAATTTTCTCAGCATTTACTCCATGGCATTAAACTATTGGGACTCCCGAACTGGAAGTTTTGGTTTCAATCCTGAGACTAATCTCTGCAAACAAAGCGAAAACTCAAGCTTTTAAAAACAATCAGTGTCTGTGGCTCCATGAATAGAAACACAGTGTCTTTAAATAGAATGGTTAAAATCCATCCGCATTTATAATTCATGACCGCTAAATATTATGTTCTGCAGAACGTAGTGGTTGATCTTCTATAGACAATATAGAGATTAGAGGATCGGTGCTTCCTTACATATCATGTTCAACTGTTTATATTAGAAACAGTTCATATTTAGTGCCTGTTGATACACGTTTACATGAGAAATAACCCAATTTTGAGGGTTGCAAACTATGAATCAGGTTTGACCCAATTCGTTTTGAATTTAGTTTGACAAAAGATCAAAGACTAGGTCAAGGGGGCGGGGGGAGGTAATATATCATCTGATTATTACTCAGGGAAGCAAATGTGTTTTCCTTCATTTTTTAATTTGATGGGTTGGTTTGCCTAAGAAGTTTAGAAGAGAAGCAAACAGCAGTATTGTCAGAGGCAGAAGATGAAAAATGGGTGAAGGCACAGAGTGAGGCAGAGGGGTTGGTTCAGAGCCCAGGAAAAGTGTTTGTTCACCTTGAACTGTTTCACAATAAGTCGCAACCAGAAAGTGTATTTATTGGTATTTTGTCAGATAGACCAACAAAAGTAGCACAATGTGAAGGGGAAGTGGACTTAAAAAAATATCTGAAAGTATGGAATGCATTTCTACCAGCCTCCTTTACTGCTGTACATCACATGCAACCCACTGTTTCCAAGTCTATTTGTAAAAATGCTTAGTTAAAGTTCACCTACAGGTATTTTAATCTTAGTTTGATTCAAACTCATTCACGTGATTTTAGTTGCGTTTCTTATTTAATGTACTGCAATTGCACCACTGAGTTTTTTAGGCATTAGTGGAATATAGTCAAAGTTTGTAATGAAAATGCAGCTACAGACTGTCTGTCTTATTCCTCTGTCGTTAAGCTACCCTTGTCTGCACCTGTTTTATTTATCTGTTGTTATTCCACTCACTTCCTCCTGTTTCCCCCCCGGCCCTAATGTGCCTCCCCTTCATCTCTCTGAGAAAGAAAATAGCTGCTCAGGTTCTCAGCAAGAAGACCGCCTGATGTGTTAAAACTGGACAGATCAAACAGCTCCCCAGAAGCCGCTGCTGCTACCCATGCAAATTTCTTCTTGCCCGCCTGCCTTGGAGAAGGGTCGAAGCCACACAGACATACACACCCCCACACACGTGTGCACGAGGGGATCCTCATGCAAACAGAAAGCCGTTTACACTTCTCCGCCGCACGCCGAGCGAGCCGCAAACACTAACGAGACCCGTGCGTCTCGGGCTCAGCGTGGCCCAAACTGAGTCAGTCGCTCACACACGGCCTGCCAGCAGCATTAATTAGCGGAATGTTCCCTGTCCGAGTAAATCTAATAAGCGGGAGATGAAGCTAGTTTACATGCTGCAGCGTAATGAGAGAAAGCACCTCTGAAAGGCACTAAAACAACTTCAGTCGGAGCGACTCCGACTGGAATGTTTCTAGGGAAATGCTGTGTTTTAACATTGCCAAATATACATCTTTAAAAACATCAAAATGAGAAAAAACAGAAGAAAGAAAAAGCTACGACTCGGCGCTCTCTTGCACACTCAAACATAGAGTCATGGATGGGTGAACAATAACACAAACACAATCTGTTCTGTTCTGGTCTCTAAGCCTCAGAGGATGGGAGGAAGTGCTGACTTGAGGAAGTAGGGAGAGCAAAAAACTTTTTGGCAAGGTGAAAGTCGGCTGATAAACACGGAGCTGCCAATCATCCGTCCTGGATGTCAAAGAGGAGCCTAGATGTATGACGGCGTTGTTATAAAGCTGCTGCATTGTTGCAGTCGCCCAGCGCGTCAAGGTCAAGCCATAAGCTTGAGAGGAAACGTGGGACTTATTGATTTAAACATTTTCCGCTTGGCTTGGTTTCCTTGCTGATGCGGTGCTTCCTACCTGGATTAACAGGGGCTACCTGGTAATCTGTTGATACACAGATGGCTCGGCAGGATGACAGCACAGTGTGTTGTCGAGTGCAAACACTAAATATGCCAGATCGCAGTGGGCCAACGAGCTCTTTGAAGTTCTGGGAGCAAAGCGGTGCGAAGGGTCGTGTCTTTTGACTCCATTACACTCAGGTGCTTCGGTGAGTCAGCCGTTGTCCTCATAAACCAAAGATTATTGGCTTTACATGTATGCAACTGGCATGCATGTTTCATTTATTGTTTTTGGTAATTGAGTTTATTTTGGATAATTCTTCCAGTTCCAGTGTTAAGTTTTCTGTACAAAATTAAACTTTATTAGTCTTCAAGAGGGCAAACTTTCATTAATACGTCATTGTCAATATACTATTTGAAAATGGCTCCAAAACAACATTATCATTTATTGCAATAATTACTGAGGCAATTTATTCAGGGAAATGACAGGAATAATCATTTGTGACAAAACTGATATAAATGGATGTAAACATTTTCCCAAATAGTGACACTTTCTCCATGAGTCAGAGTGACACATGCTAGCAGAGCTAACGCTATCAGTGAAGTAGCAAAGTGCAGTGTTAAACTCCTGGACAAACTAAGCTAATGAGGGTAGGAGACACTGCCTTAACTGTAGTTTAATTGAATCCAATTTTAAAAGCAGCAATTGTTTCTGCACTTTCCCATTACATGGCCCCAATATCACCTTGGAGTGAGGATTAACAGCCATACAACTGTTGGAGCGGGGGACGAAGTTGAGACGAGGACAACGTTACCTCAGTAGCTAAGTGTTCCCACAGAGTTGTGTCTTAATTACAGTTCAGGCACCACACACACAAAAGGAGCAAGGCCCATGACCATAAAATCACCTCCTCAATTATCTCACACTGCCCCACTCTCTCTGGGATTACATTCACTCCACTCTAGTATGGCAGTGCCTCATTTTAAGCTTGAGGATTCACCATTCCATTTCCTTTTCCCAAGTTATTGGCTAAGCAATGAGACGGCTCCGTTTTATGAGTCGACCTTATTGGGGGCAGTTTCAATTTAGTTTGTGGAGCTCAATTAAATTTGGAGAAAAAATGAAGTAAGACAACCCTGAATCAAATAGTGCAAAAAAAAAAAAAAAAATACTGATGGAAGTAAACTAATACGTCCAATTGTTTTATGTTTCACAATTATAAAAATAAAATCTACAACGATTTGAATGAGGTGACTTGTGAAGGAAGTTGGTTGTAGTGGACATAAAATCCTAGCAAAATACATAAATTATACTGATGCACAGTTTTAATAAAAAAAAAACTTTATTTGAAAAGGCACTGTAAATAAGAGCTACTTTGTCCTCAAAATGTTTCAGTTTAACAGCTCTTGAATCTATTAATAATAGATTGATCTGAGAAAAATGTTTAACTGGGTACAGATTATAATTCATCAATATAATAATTGCAAACATGTTACAACTTATAGCTATTTTAGATTCAGATAAATCACAATGAAGGTGATGACTCTTCATCCAACACACTAGAATCAGTGAATCAGTGTATTAGTATTAAAAACAAATGAATATTGAAGAATTAAAACTCGCAATAATTATGTATGACTCCAAAATTTACTTATTGAGTAAACTCAAACAAAGAACAAAAATGCCAGGGATTGTGTCAACATGATCTTTTAAGGAGAATGATACCTGTTATTAGTACTGGATGTGCTTACATTTCATTATGTTTGCTGAGTAAATTCCACCTTGTAAATATGTCCTATTGAGAACTGCCAGCTTTGTTTGAATTCACGCTGCATCAGTGAGACAAAATTAACTCTCGCTGCATGAACAAACAGGTCGTTTCTGCTGCTTGCACCAGGTCTGTTGAATTAATGAAAAGCACTCTAAATGAAACAACAAAACTGTTTCAGGTGAATCTACCCTGTAATTACTCATTCAGTGGACGAAGAAAACATTACTTCAGTCAGGTCAGCTGCATTAACCAAAACCTAACAAACAGATTTAACCAACCTAAACAGATTGCTCTGATTAGGAAAAATATATTCAATTGAAAAAACCAACCCCTACGCTGTTAAAACCTTAATCAGAATCCTGTTTTGTTTTGGTGTGACTTAGTTCTGCAAATAGACATTTTGTACCTATTCAGGCTTAAGAATCACTTTATTTATGCGGTATCTGTGTGCACCGAACCATCAAGATTACACTACAATATGTTCTACATTAGGCATACTTAAATAACTGCTGTAAGATGACATATTGGCCATTACAGTGTGTGTTCACAGTTGGCATGAGGAATGGAGCTCAGAGTTCCAAGATGCTGGAAATGGTTTACTAAGCAATTTCATAAGCTCTGGGACTCCAGTGAACAAAAGTCAGTGTCATTATCCACAAATGGACAAAACATAGAACATTGGTGAATCTTCCAAGGAGTGGCTGGCCGACCAAAGTTACCCCAAAACCGCAGCGACGACTCATCCAACAGGACATAAAAAATCCCAAAACATCATCCAAATAACTGCACTTGCCTCAGTTAAGGTCAGAGTTCATGCTTCCGTCATAAGAAATAGACTGAGCAAAAATAGCATTAAGGCTCGTATCAATTTTTCCAGAACACACCATGAGATCCCCAAGACTTAGTAAATTGACAAGACAATAGGTGTGGCTCCCATTTCATCTGCTATAAAAGTAACATTTCGGAAAAAGATCATCATACCAATTTTGAAACAGGATTCACTAGGAAAAACTGTTTTTGACCTGAAAGACTTGTGATAAAAGGAACCAAAACCTTTTGAAGGAGAATGTCTGGCAATCAGTCCGTGACCTCAAGCTGAAACCAACTTGTTAAAAAGGCTTTTCATCCTGGAAAACCCTCCAATTCTGCAAAGGTGATTGGTCCAAGTTATCGCAAACACTTGATTTACGTTGTTGCTGCTAAGGCTGGCCCAACAAGTTATTAAGTTTAGGGAGCAATCATTTTAATCACACAGGTTAGGATTTTTCTTCCTTCACCTAAACGTCTTCATTTAAAAACTCCACTTTGTGCAGTGTTGTCTTTGACTAATATTCAAATTGGTTTGATGTTCTGAAACGCGTCCGTGAAACTTTAAAAACATTGGAAATCAGGAAGGGGGAAAACACTTTTTCACACCATTGTAACATAACCTTCACATTGCCTCCTTTTCCTTCACACTCCCCCTCACACACACAGATGAGTGCAACACTGGTGACTGGCTGTGTCTTCCAGTGATGTGAGATAATGATATTTGGGAATGTTGACAGTCAGGATTTGAGGGAAATCTCGACAGGAACATGGCAGCCACAATAATTTGAAACTGCAGCCGGGGGTTTTATGATCTACACTAATAGACACTGTGACTGTTTAGGTATGAGTAAGAGTTTCTAAATGACTGACACTGGTGTGAGCTGTGCCTCCAGCAGAATAGAGCTGTTGCACTTTGAGGTGTTGTAGTGACATCTCTCACCTTCTTTCCCTATCCGCCTCTCTCTCTCTCTTCCTCTGCCTGTGAAGTGTTCAGCCTCTGCAGCCTGCTGAGGTTAATTGTCATCAAATCAACTTCTTCAGCTCACTCTCTGACCCTGTGTCAGTGTGTGTCTGAGTCAGGCACTTCTGCTGACAGAGGGTGAGAAACTACTTTAGTTCATGAGTAATAAGGCTTTGCAGCGAAATAAAAACTGTACGATGGCTCATTGAAAATAACTAGTAAGTCACCAAGTATCTGTGTGAAGCTGAAAAAAACAATTCTGCTCTGAGCAACAGATAATTAGGCTATGGTAAAAAAAAAATAGAGATATAATCTTCTAAAATTAAATAACTGAACTCAGAGGTAGTTTATTCGGGCTCCTACAGTGGGTGCGTTTTGTACACAGATTTTTTGTCTACGGAAAGAAGCTACAAGATGCACATTTTTCATTTACCTTGTTCAGCTAACCAAATTCAATTCAACAAAGTTGTTCTTCAAAAAAATAACAAAAAAAACTTTTTTTTATTGGTTTTTAAAACCTCAATGTCAGTCATGAACCACACTAGACTTGGAGTAGACTACAGTTATTACAGCAGTTTTGGTTGAAGTCCAAAAAATTACCAGAACCATATGTGCTCATGTGTTTATCTAACTTGTTAGTTATAACCCTTCATGTCTTTTTATGGCTATTTATTGGGTGCAATGTTGTTCAACTGCAGTTAAGATAAAGATCACAAGGAAAGATCCTCAATGGCAACTGTTATTCAAAATCTACACAAACGCTGTAGCTCAGACAACATCTCTTACTATACATATGCTGACGGACAACTATATATTAGTTTGTCACCACAGAATATAGAAACAATAACACAATTGTGTTTCCATGATGTAACTAAATCTGCCTACAATACTTTTAACATCACTACAATAAACAATTTCTTGCCACAACAAGACAGGAAAAATGTTGCATACTTTCATTTTCAGTAGGTTACATAATTGTATGTCTGTAAAAAAAATAAAAGGGTTTTCAGTTTTAGTCATGTCTTAGTTATTCAATTGCTTTAAGTTTGGATGCTGGCCTTTAAATGTCATTTTCTTTACTGAAAAACACTTTGGATAGTCTTGTTTAAAAAAAAAAGTCAACATATCGACTCCAAATGGTCAACAAACTGAAGAATATTTTAATATTTCTCCATATTAATTCATTGTGATTTAATGCTTTCACAATGTGAAAATGTTGGTTTTGGTTGATTGTAGTATCTTTTTATATTAAACCAGAGGCTGTCTTTTCTGACTGAGCGTCTGTTGAATCAGTCTCCATCAAAGCCTTGCCTGTGGCGCAGCAGAGTGCTGATCTTGGCCTGGCATTTAGCAGATGGTAGCTCTAGAGGGCCTACTTTCTGTGCGTAGGATTTCCCATGTTGCTCGATTCATCAGATTTAGACAGTCAAACAGACCAGTGGGCAGCAACATCATAAATACCAACAATATCAGGGGCTGTAAAAAAAAAAGCATTTTTTTCCCATACTTTTGTTGCTGCTTTTTGCCACTCTTACATGTTTCAGGTTATCAAAAAAACATTTTATTTCAGAAACTGCATGAATACAAACAGGTATAATTTTATTAGGGAAAAAATACTGTTTTGATTACCCCTTAATGCCCCTTCATTAACTGTAGGAGGCAATTCTTTTTTTTTCAGGTTGGTTTCGGGAAGCTTTTTCCCTTAATACAACCTTTTAAAAATGGTACACAGGTATTATTAAAGCCCACCAAAGATACTGAGGACAGGTCTACCGCAGGATAAATGCTGGAAATGTGGCAAAGACAATGGTCATTTTCTTCATATCTTTGGGAATGTCCCCTGGTGTTTCATTTTCTGATGGAGATCATTGTAAATTTGGAAAAAAATTAAAGAATGGATTTAAGTTATGACAGAGACTGCCCCAAATGTTAGTTCCTGGGGTAAAAACAAACCAGATATCCATGTCCTTTATTAAATAATAAGTTAGAGAGTTCACTGTATAATTTTCTTATTTTTTTATGGGGACAGGGGAAGTAGTGCCACTTTTTTATGTGTATTTTTTAATTTTTTAATATGTGTTTATGTTCCAAAGATAGAAATTCAATAACAATTTAAATGGCATTTTGCATGTACTGTTTTTTTTATTTTAAAATTTGATCTGCAACATGTGAGTAATGGAAAAAGTGAAAAAAGAAGAACTTTGTTAGAGTGCATAGTTTTGCAAAGCACTGCGCAGGATTGCAAAATCTCTAGGATGAAAGCTAAGCTGTGTGTAATCTAACCAATGAATGAGACTGACGGGGGGGAAAATGTGAATGTCTGTTCATCCCTTTTCTCATATCCAATCTGTGAATGAGAGTAGGCAGACATAATGCAAGTCACATGACACACACTGACTAAGTGAATGGCGTCTTATTTGCATGGAGCTGGTGTCGTATAGCAGGGTGGGTGTGCTAGGAAATTGAGCCAGAGCAGAGTGGGGGAGGGGGCTGTTATACTGTTTACACTGTAGTTGGTGTAATATCATCAGATAATGGCAGAGTGTGTGAGTTTAATCCATAGATGCAACTTCAGAGTGGCCTACATTATTCACAGGCGCCGTTAAGCTGCAACTGTCAAAGATCTGATAGCTACAAGTTGAGGTTAAAATGTGAGAAAATACGCAACGTTACACAGTTAGTCTGTAAACCATTAAATCCCATTAAATAAAACTTGTTTATGTTTTTGTGAATAAAACCTGATATTTAATATTCAATTCTTGAATAAAAACAACATACTGGCAGAGCCCTACTGCAGTCTGATCAATAGAAGTTCTAACAATTGAGCACAATTTGAAACATTTAAGTATAGTAGATAAAATTAACACCTAAAAAAAATAATCTGACTAAATAATGAGATGATTTGTCTATATTTTAATCTTCAGTTAAGAACATTTTTATGTTGAAAGGTTTTGCTGCCTTACTTAAACCAGACATTTTTCTGCTCTCCTTATTTGAGCCTGAATTGTAGGAAAGCAGGGGGAATTGCAAGAGAGCTCCAAAGATGCAGCGGTTGCCAGGACAACACTATGCTGGACTGCACAGAAAGACTTTGTGCAGGGATTGAGAAGTGATGGTGTGACAGACAGGGAGGTGCTCATAAGCAGAAAATGAAGCAAGCACAGCTTGTGTTGCCACATTCTCAGAATGCTTTTAAACCGTTCAGGTTTACCCAGAGATACATTTCTGTGTCTTAGAAAGATTTGTAATTGTGAACAGCACACGAAAAGCCACAAAACAGACTCATTGAGAGACTTTCCACACACACACGGATATGTCTGTCACTTAAAATAAAAGGTGCTAATTGCTAATTAATCCACCTTTTCTGCGACTCTTATTCTAAGCACCTCCTTAACATTCATGAATAACTTGCTGCATTTTGGCCCAAATACAAAAAATGCAATAGTCGTTTTAGTCTGTTGAGAGAGAGAATTTTGTGTACAGATGCAGGCTGTACACAGGCTTTATTTTTTTCAGAAGCAGCTTTCTGGGAAAAGCAGCTCATTTTCAGATGGATCTTATTTCTCATTCCACTTTACTTTAATCTAATCAAACACACATTTAAAGATGAATACTTGTAGAATCAAGAAATCACTAACAGAACCTGTCAGACAATTTGAAGAATGGTAAAACGCTTCAAAACGCAACCCAACCTGAAGAAATTTAAATCAGCCATTATGTAGAAATAGAGAAATTTAATTTCGCTTTGGGATTAATAAAGTATTTTTGAATTTGAATACAGAAGAGTCCTGGATTTTCTACAATATGTCAGCCTTACAGAATTACTGCAAGAGACTATCAACAACTAATCCAGGAGGTGACACAGGAACCCAGAACAGCATCTGAAGCACTGCAAGCTACACTTGGCTCAGTTTAGCTCAGTGTTGATGATTCGACAGTAGAAGAGAAATGGCACAAAATGGCATTCACTCAAAATCATGAGGTGAAAACTGTGGAGCGAAAAGCCTGTCTCACATTTCCCAACAATGGCTGAAAGACTTTTCTGTGGACTAGCAAGACAAAAAAATTACTCTTTGGAAGGAATGAATTTTGTATTGTGTGTTTATTGGGATAAACAGTACAAAATTTAGTGTTAGTCTTGTCTTTGATATATTTTTCATAGAGGATCAATTGACCATTTGAGGATAACAGTTAAACTCTCTCTCTGTGCCCCATATTGGTCAAATAATTATTAGACGGATTCATTACTTGTCAACGCGAGTTAATTGCAGACAGAGCACCTGCATAGCATAGCATGAGATTAAATTCAAGTGGGGTAATTACTGTGACATTTGAGTAGCACTAAGTTCAATAATAGCAATAGAGGATATGTAAAGTATAAATAATCTTTGTGTCACGTCCAAAAAGTATGTGGCAGTCTGAGACTATGTTTACACAATATTGCTGCCTGGAAACTGCAGGTACTTTTGGATGTCGATTGGGAAACAAACACCAAGACACCTTGAGTCAGCTGTAGTTGTCATGCCAGGCCATTAGATGGCACTGTGATTTTGGCATGTCATCAAATACACATGTGCTTTTCAAAAGCTTCCGCCTTGCTAGTTTCCACCTCACTGTAAACAGTAACACAAAGTTCTCAGGTAACACATTATCAGAGATTATGCTAAACTGAAAAGGTTAATTAGCACAACACAGCACAATGCTGTCCACCATTTTTGTTTCTATCTGCTGTGAATGCTTCATATAAACCCTACAAGTGTGTGCTTTTATACCTGTTGTGTTTTCCGGCAGGAACACAACAAAAATGTTACGGTTTCACCAATCAAAATACTTATTGTACAGTAACAGATGCGTAGGAAGGTGATGCTTAAGTGCTATATTCCTTAAGAATTTTATCTTACACTACTGAAAGTAGACTTGCAAGTGTGTGAGCAGGGAATAATTAATGCAGTGATGCAACAATATTTATGCTATTATTGTTGTGCGCTTACATTTTTCTCGTAGCAGGTACATAATGAGGGCTTCTGACCAAAGCTAAATGTGACAAAATGAAGGCACTGCAAGCTAAAAAAAAGAAGCTTATCTCATGTGTTCAGCAGTGCATCTACAAGAACCGTTTTTTACCGAGCATGTTTCCCATTTCGGAGCCACACCAACTCAGAACTACGTCCGGCAAACAACCTGAGCTGTTCCATCACTCCTCATTGTGTCTGGCTTCCTGTAGGGAAGATAACCCTCTCTGCAGCAGTTGCTAAATATTCTAAAGCAAGTTAACCAAGTTCATCATAAAGTATAAGCATGGCAATAAGCAGAACGGCTCTTTAAGAGATGATGACATTATCTAAGTGACCCAGAAAATGAGTCTAAACAAATGAGCTAATTTCTCTATTAAACAAATGTCGTGTCCTATACAGAGGATTAGCTAACTGACAGTGAGAGATGGCTAACAGGTGATTCTATTTTAAATCTGCTTCCTAGTTAGCGCCTCATTAACACGTCTGCACAATGTTGCTGGAAGAAGAATAACGTGTGAAATACAATCAGTTCCTTAGCCATGCTTGTCTACCCTGAGTCTTTGGAGACGCAATGACAGGCTAAAGCTGAAGAATGAAGAAATCCTGAACCCGTCCTTGGAGGAAATAAACAGAGGGCTCTAGTGTCCCTTTTTACGAAAGTAGGCTGACAGGAATGGGGAAGAAGAGGGGGGAAGACATGCGGCAAATGTCGCCGGGTCCGGGAGTCGAACCCGCGACGGCCGCGACGAGGACTCAAATCCTCCAAATATGGGTCGCGCTAACCACTACGCCACCACGGCACGCCCGGAGGACAGTTTTTAAGCGGTATAAACCTTAAAACACCAATTCTGTTAATTTTTATAGAGAATCTTGTTTCTACAGTCTGATCATGGCGTCAAGTGAAGTTTAAAAAAAGATTATTTGTTAATGTAAACCAGAATCCTGCCCAGAATGAATGTACATAATTCAGGCTTGATCTTTCTTTTCTTTTTTTTAACGTATTTGAGCAACGGCTATAAAAGTGACACAGTCTTGTTTTTGTGTTGAAGTAAAAGCGTGCTTTGTGGCAGCGAATGTTCATCACCAGCTGAAATTGAGACATTTGTCCAACACATTTCAAATGCAAGGGAAAAGGTCTTTAAATCTCAGTGAGGATCGACGAGTCACAAGAAACTATAATCTATTTGTAGTGTGACATTTTCAGCATCATTTTCCATTTGCAGCTGAGAGCTTTCACAGCGTGTCAGACTTATGGCTGAAGCATTGCCTTTAGGAAATGAATGGGTGAAATTTGCCAGGACATTACAACAAATGTAAATATGTGCTGATTTGCATAAAATAATCACCACTAAATACATATATTTTTTAATAGAGGTTATTTATTTTGGGCTTAATGTAATCTCTAAAGAAAGAGAAGGTTGTTTATGACTGGACGGCAACATATCCTGAAGGAATGTGTTGTCGAATATTTTATCTTTCAACATGGCTTCCCAACCCTTTTAAGGTTTTCACAATCAATAACATTGAGTCTTTTTATCACCTCAGATCTGTGCTTTTTTCCATCACTCTGAGCAGTTTACCACAACACCAGAACACATATATAAGCGCTTCTAATGTTTTCCTCTAATTTATTAAATAGAAACAACAGAAATACCCCATTTACCTATCCATTAAGACCATTTGTTGTGACAGTAACAGATGGGCTCCTATGCATCCATTAGCGCAGCACTTCACAAATCAGGCTTTTACGGTTGATTGGCTGTGAAAAGAAGATCCTCTTTTATATGAAAACATAGTCTGCTGGGAATTGTACAAAAGATTTTTATTAATGCAGCTACAAAGTCTAAGTTAGATGCAGAAGAAAATGCAGAAAAATGCAGAAAAAAATCTAGCTGGTCAAGTTTGGAGTAATGCCTAATGTGTCTGCAGAAAATCAATAATAATCTACTAATAGTTTGTTTGCCTAGAAAGTCCGGTTCATTGTGGTGACGATGTGCAATTTAACTGTGATGTGGACCAAAGAAAAATCCAACTCTGCCTACAAACCTCGGTCTCGGTTTGGTTGAAGTGAATTCTGGCGCAGTTCAAGTGCACATGTGGATGACAAGTGGACCAGAAGCTGCTCCAAAAGCAAGAAGCGAACAAAAGTGCACGGTATTCTGGGTAAATACAACCCAAACAGATTTGTGTTTCTAATGCAAGTGTTGGAAACGGCTTCAAGTTGTTTACCAAAGACACACAAAAAAAATTCTACAACTGCCAAAATCTGCCTGTACTTTATTTTAATTTATATTTTGTGGGGGAAAAAATGAATTTATATTTTGGGGTGGTGAACAGGGCTTTTAAAGGTTTTGTTTTGCAGGGCGAAAGTGAACTGCCAATCAAACCGAGTCTACTGGACCATCAGGTGTAAAAACACCATCAATTATTTTAGCACCAGACCCATTTAAAGCTAAGAACCTCCTGTATTTGCTAATTATTCACATTAGTTTGAGTGGGAAGAAAATCCCATTTTGTAAATCCAAATGTTGCTTTCTTGCTAAAATATTGAACAATAAGTTTTACCAATGCTCCATGTGACTGTGATTTCTGGCTGACTTAGGGATAATCAGAAACAAATCTCATTATTCCACCTAAAACATAATTACTTGGAACCATCAAAAGATAGGATGTAAATGTCTTAATTTTGTTGCTCGACACAATAAAACGTAAAGGACTGCACAGAGTTATTTAGAGTAATTAAACTTCTGACATGAGAGATAATTATAAACAAACAGTGACAGTATAACAACTGTTATTGTGAGTAATTGAGTTTTCATTAAATTAAGTTCCTAACCTTCATTACGTCCACAACCTAATTGTCTCCCTGGGTTTCAGATGGGCCCCACTGTTTAAAAGTACCTTGCAAAAATATTCACACCCCTTCAACTTTAACAATGTGTCAAGTTTCAGCCACAACATCACTTTTATTTGGGTAAAAAGTCAAATATGAAAGCTGTTGCAATGTACTGCAGGGTTGAAACAAATCTAAGAAGAGCACACTCATAAAGCGAAGGCAGAAAACTCAAAACTTGAGGGTCTTTAACAGCCGCTTCTTGTCCTGGAGGTCAAATGGACGGGAAGGTGCATCAGCAAAGGTGCGAATCATTCAGCATTCGGAATGAGCCTGAGATCGTGCTGACAAGCACAATCTCCTTGAGGGGCGTTAAAGGACAGCGGGAACGGCCTCTGCTCAACTCGAGTCAGGGGATTAAGAAGAAGAAAAAATTGCTTCACAGACAATCCCACTGTTCACGGTGAGGAGAGGAGTCAGCAAGCTGCACACAAACTCAAGCTGTAAAACACGAACCGACTGTGGTGGTAGAATCTGAAACTACTTCCAGAAATGCTTGTGAAGGTATTGTTTCTAACACGAGGTGGTCTTATCTTTTGATCCCACAGTAGTTTCTGACTTCTAAGAACAATAACAACTATGTTTTCTTATTGTTTTTAATTTTAAAAAATCTATTGTAGGGGCCAGAAACGAGTAAGTGACCCTCCATGGTGAAGCTGTGGATCAGGTACGACCACAGAACCGAGGTAATTAGGGACAGAGGAGCAAGAATGAGAAAGAAATGTTTTCCCCCGTGGCAAGGTCTGACAGTCGGGTTCCATCTAACTCTTTATTCAAGGTCCCTGTAGAGCAGCCACTCTGTCCAATGCAACTGTGCTCCAGCTTTATGCAGCATGAGGGTCTCTGTGTCCTCATTAATGCTGTTTGTTCAGCAGATTGACTCAGGCTGAACTTTTTGGAAGAGACAAACCTGCTACAGTTAGAACAAATGTAGCTGAATCTGCTCTAAGAGTTGCTTATTTTCAACTAAATTTATAAACTGACAAAAAAGAAGAAGAAAAAAATCACCAAAAGAAGGAAAACCAGACTTTTTGCATTGGTGTAATAAGCTAAATTAAAGCTAATAACATATTTCTGCAGTAATGTAAGTAAACAGTATTTAAATTATTCCCAATATACATGCATACCTGAGTACAGTAAAGGTTAATACCATAGAAACTGGAGCTCTATCCAGGCATGTTGATGGAAAGTTCAGTGGAAAGAAGCAAAGTTGTGATACAAAACAGGTGCCCGACTAACTGCATAACTGGATTTTGCTAATTGAAAACAAAGACAAAATTGTTTTGAATTGATATTTTGAAACTGCCTAAATCCTTTGAGGGTAACAGTTAGCACAGTTAGCTTTATTAAATGCAAACTTTGATTGCATTTGCTGCAGAGAACATACACTCTGACTTTCACTCTAAAGTTTGAACAAAGCCGGCTTCAAGACAACATCCAGTGACAGATTTTTTTTTAACACACAAAATGAGTCATACTTTCAACTGTCTTTACTCTGTTTGACTTCCTTTTAAAACATGTCATAGGAACTAGCTAATGTTGAGGCTTCTTCCCTCAGTAACAACTTTCACATCGAAGAAAGTGAAAGTTTCTTCGATGTGAAAGCTCAACATCTCATATGTGAATGTCCTCCTTTGATCAAGAACATAAATGTGTCTCCATGCTAAACCTAAAAGACTAAAAACTAAGAGCTAAAATCTTTTCCTGTGATTATATAAGATGTATTATTGTCACAAATTACATTATTGTTTGCTTAATTACTACAAAACAATATTGTAGAATTTCTTTTTTTGGTGATATTGGAGGATATATAGAAATACATTTCTAGCAGATAAGTCAAAAAATTTATCAAAGATACAAATGAGACTTTACTGATCTGTTCTGAAAGGATTCAGACTAAAAGAACAAAACATAAGGCCACATCTCACAACCCATTCCCTCCAGCATTACTGTATCTGTCTCTCTCAACCTTTGACCCCCGGCTACATCTCCAAGGACACGATCATTTGGAGCAGCTTTTTCAAACCTACCCTCTTTCCTATTCCCTGCGTTCTGTTAAACCAGCTTGAAAACGGCTTACACTGGCTTACAGATGAAAAACGCCTTTAGTCCACTTTTGACGAAAATGGGGTTTTTAATTGTTGGTTGACGTGGAAAAGCTGGAATGTTGAAATACATGTGCTCCCCTTCCACTTCATAAATACACACAACATTGTTTATTTTTGCTAATTCACATAAAATCTGATTAAAATACATCAAAGTTTGCGGCCGGAACTTTAAAAAGTTCAAGGAGTATAAACAGTTCAATAAGGAACTGTATGAAGAATGAAGCAGTGGCAAAAAAATACTGATATGAAATCTGCAGTAGTTCACAGTAATCAATACAGGTGCTGAACTGAGACTTTGTAAACATTTCCATCCATATTTGTGGCAACAATGAGGAATATTCTTGAGACTAATGATGTTGGAGAAACAAATTTTTCTGTTGCCGACAGAAAAATCTTTCCCTTCACAAACATTTTCTAACTGCTGTTTAATATTCAATAAACAGATTTAGAATAAATAGATGTATAAAATAAAAGCAGTAAAACACTGCTGACAAAACTGAAATGATTCAGCATCACTCGAGTGTTTTATCGATTTTTTATCAGGATTGCCATAACTCCACCGCTGCTCCATTAATATAATCAATTAAAAAAAACACATTGCGGTATTGCGGTTTTCTGATGAAGTGATGACTTCAGGGAATCACCAATCATACCTGACCTGCAATATTATTTATGATAATACAGTTGAAACCAGAAGTTTACATATACTTCTGGTCTGACATAATCAGAATCAAGTTTTCCAGTTTTAAGTCAACTATTGCCCCGAGTCAGACAGCTTAAGGGCAACAGTACCAAATACTAGTGAAATGTATTTAAACCTTTAACTTTGAAGAAAGTAATAAATAAAATGTTAAAATCTCTCTCATTATTCTGGCATTTGGCAAATAGAAAAAAAATTGCTTATCCTAGTTAACCTAAACTGGAAAAATGTTATTGATCTCACTTTAGACAGTGTGAAAAAATGGCATGTTTTCATTTTTTTAAATGGTGTATGTAAACTTCTGGTTTGGTTGTGTATGTTTGGGGGGTTTCTCTGCTTGCACCAGACTGACGCCACCAAAACGTTACACGAGGAGAGCTAATTACCAGGACACAGACGCTGTCGCTACAGGTCACACACCATCCCTGAATCAGCTAAACTTTCGCTCCAGTCACACACTAAGACAATACCAGCTGTCGCGCAAGTCATGATCTGCACTTTGTATTCACAAGCACCATATGCACATCGGATTATCTAAAGTACGGCTAAAACAGAGTCGCAGGCTGCGGTTTTAACCTCTAACAACTTTCAAGAGGAAATCATGAGCAGCACAGTGAGTTATTCGATACCTCTGTGCTCGGGATGCTTTGTAGAAATGTGGGGAGGATTAGATCAGAGGCCTCAGCATGTTCGCATTGGTCTGCATCCTTCCTAAAGTGGCCCATCATGATGGAGCTAATGAACAGCTTCCGGGTTCTAAGTGGGCAGAGATGGTGGTCTGCAGACAGCAGAAAGAAAACCACCGACGCATCCCGACCGGCAAACTCACCGTCCTTGCGGTGGTAGGTGATCTCCACCTTGCGCTCCTCGGAGCCCAGAAGAGCCTGGGCCACCTGGGCCACGGCGTGCCGGCTGGTGAACTGGCCGTGCAGGAAGTCGCACGTGCACGGCCTCTGCATGACATCCGGCCGGGAGAAGCCCGTCATCTCGCAGAAGCCGTCGTTGCAGTAGATGATGGCGCAGTTCTGCACGCGGGCATTGGCGATGATGAATTTCTTATCTGGAACGTTGTGGAGGAGAAGAGTGTGTGTGTGTTTAGGTTATTGCTGTGGGAATGGACAAAGACAGCGGCGTCACAGTTATTAAAGCAGCAAACATTATGAGTGAGAATGTGCGACGTGCTTTTGTGAAAATAATTTGCTTTATGTTGTGGTTGGTAACTCCTAAAAATGTTCTGGCCTCCCCACTGTTCAGACATTCGAATCAAAATACAAAATGACCAGTTGGGAAAACTAATTTCAGTCATTTATGAATTTTATTTTTCCAATTTGTTATTTGTCCAAGATGTCTGAGTAGCTTCCGCCTGTTTTTGAGGTTAGTCTGTATTTTGTGGATTGTTTGCAGATTTGCTTTGTACCTCCTTGATATTTTCATGTCGATGTTTAAATTTGTTTCTCACAATATATATATTAAGTCTTGTCATGTTATCTAAAAACCTAAAAATGGCAAAACAAAACTGGTATTCTGCTCCACTTTAAAATCCATCAACAAACCACAATCAAGAGTGAGAAAGCTCCATTCAACTAATTTGCTGTAACATTTCAAGACATGACCTATTAATGTGTAATTTTTACAGAAATTGGTTTCAGCTATGTAGAGTTAAATACCTTTTATCTATTTTAGTCACTTTTGAGTGTAAAAACAGTCAATGCATTTATTATGTTACTACATAACTCTGTTCTAGTGTGTAAAAATAATTTAACCCAATGAATGTGCATTTAACCTCATCTGTGTAAACTTGTCCATAGTTACATTAAGAGCAATAATGAAGCTTAAACAACTAGAACAGTGACAAATAGATCAACGTTTAGGAAAGCTAAATTAATCTTACATCATTGTTTGGGGGATTTAAAAAATGCCTTTTTTGTAGAGTCAAGTCAATGAGACTGTAGGTGGAATTTATGTTGAGCTTATGAAAAATCTCTCCAGCCTAGTTCAGCATCACATTTTGTCATTTGAGCACAAGCTCCTTGTGGGAGATCCTGAGGTGCTGCTAGTCCTGAAGAGACGTATAATTCTCCTTTGGGTTCTGGGTCGGCCCAAGGGAGTTCTTCTTTTTGTGAAACGGTAAGAGTCCCCCTGAAGCCAGGTTTTAGGCAGACCTGAGGTCATGAACTGATGACTAGGTATGGCCCTTCAGGAATTTTTGCTTGAGAGCAAAAATCATACAGCAAGTCATCTATGTCCTGAAGCAGCCCCAGATCATCATACTGCTAGAACCCCGTTTGGGTTTTCATTCTTTTAATTTTATACTCAGCATAGCTGGACACCTTTGAGATAGTTCCAATTTCAGCAAACATGAGATGGGCCTTTGTATTACTTTTGCCTTTGCAACTCTCCTTTAAATGCCATTTTTGTGCAGCCTGCTTCTGATTGTTAAATGTAGTATACAGATCTTAATTCAATTCAGTTTTTTAATATATAGCCAATTCACAACCCATTTAAATAAAATTTAAAAAAGGCAATCGGATCACACAGATTCAAAGTTAAGTACATTCCAGCTGATCCTATCCAGGAATGAAGTCAAGTTAAATTAAATGAAACCCAGTAGATAGCACTAAGTCACCTTTTTGAGGCTGGCAGTGGTTTAGATGTTTGTGATCTCCTGGTTAAGCCACTGATGATCTCATTAAGTCATGTCAGAAGTCAGTTACACCTGATACAGTTCACTAATGTTTCATATTTTCTCTGAAGATTAAAACCTTAGAAATAGCTTTATAACCCTTTTCAGACTGATGCATTTATTATTTCTTCAGATTGGCTACTTCATGCTTTCAGACTGGCTCCAGTAAAGTGATTGCTTAATTGTACAGGTCTAACATGGTCACTCCCGGGTGTGGCTAGTGATGCTTTCTCTGAAAACCCGTAAACACATTTGATTCTTGATTTTACAAGATTATTTTTTTCTCCATTGGGTCGGGTTGATTTGGATAGGTTTTCACCATTCATTTATAAACTGCTTTGTATTTTGTCCCAGCTGTCTCTGATATTAACATTTTTGGATAGCCAAAACAGTAAAGTGCAACAAAAGAAAAAAAAAACTCTACTTCTGCATTGAACTGCACAAAGAATAAAAGCTGTGCAATTGTTAAAATGATTAATATTACAGAATAAAAAAAACATTTGCTTAACGTGGGATTTCCCTCCCAGCCCTCTGAACTAATGTGCTCCAATTAAAAGGTTAGATTTTTTTCAATATGTTTCAGAGATAGTGCCGCAATAAGATGGAGGCTTTATACAGATCTTTATATTTTAGAAAAAACATACAGAATAAAGGGGGAATTGGCATGAAACATTTAATTAGGCTTTTGAACGATTTCCTGTTAAGAATTGCTCTCACAAACAAAAGGTAGCATCATAGCTCTCCACATTGGACAGGTACTCACTTTGTCCTTCGAATTTCCGAATAATCACTCCTAGAAATGTGTTTTGTGGCGCGACATGACCTCTCCGAACAGGCATGGTTCCCTTTCCCCCTCCCCCAAAAATAAATGTTTATGAAGAAAAATCTTTGGCTGAGCTTTAAGCGCGTGCCTTTTAAGTTCGCGGGTGTAAACCGAAGCCAGCAGGGCTCCCCCGGTTTTCTTTGTCAGCACTCCGTCATCCTCGCAAGGGGAAAAATAAACAGATATCCAGCCCCGACCGAATTCCCCCTTCTTTTATTTCAGCTCCTCGGCTGAGCGCATAGCAGAGGCTTCCCTCCCTGCGCTCCGCTCCGAGGAGTAGCCCGAAAGGAAGGAAGAGCCGGCGGGTCGCGGCGGAACCAACATCTCACCGCTGCTCCTTCGCTACAGCTGCGAGCGTTTGTGGCGGCGCGTGAGAAAAGCTTGTGCGTGTGTGCGCGTGGCGCTTGGAGGGTGGAGAGAGGGTGCTGTCGTGATGGGAAGACTGATGGTCTATTAGTCCAATGGCTTGACGCATGGCACCGACACCGCGAGAGAGAAAAGGGATGCGCGAACAAAGAGGCAGAAGCGAACTAACTATGGCAGCGCTCTGACGTTTCAGTCAAGTTACCTTATTTCATTTGTATAATTTATATTAATATTTACGAATACCACACTGTGACGAGAGGTACAAATAAACTGCTTGCTAATTATATTAATGTACACCTGAGAGGTTAAAATAACGCCACAACTTTTGATTCGCGCACCTGTCACGAGCACAGCACGTGCCAAACAGTCGAAGAGGGTGGGGAGCGGCGTCACTTAGGTGTATGTCATTAAAATTAGACAGACGCTCTTGTGTAAAAAAATAAATAAAAAATGGCGACTCATGATTTTTCCGTAGTATCCTGACTGTGTTATGGAGGTTTCCACTAAACGTAGCTGGCGCGGAGGCGCTGGCCATGGTGCTGCCTGGGCGTTCCACGCTCCCCCTCTGGTATCCATGTTTAAACAGCCTTGCCCGTTTCTTTTTCTCTATATATTTATGAGAAAGTGCTTCAGCAACAATTCAAATAAAAATATTCAAAATACTTTCCCCATTGGTCTCGCTTGTTGTGGAATCATTTACAGAGGTCTACGAAAGCATTCAGAAACCTTAAACTTTTCTATATTTTTATGTCAGAGCCATAAACGTAAATATATTTTATTGGGATTTTTCATGATACACCAACACATTTTTAATTTCTAAATAAATCTTTGTATTCAAAGTCCCCTACAAATTCAAGACCCAGAATAACTAAGCCCATACGACCATCACTCCACCACCATGATTTACAGTCAACAAACAGCTCCAGGTGTGTTACCATGGTATTTTGGGACAGAAAAGGATTTCACCTGGCAACCCTTCCAAACAAACCAAACTTGCCAAGTGAGGCCTGTAGAGTTTGACTTTAAGTGTTTTTGTATTTATGATTTCTGACCCAAATACGACATTCGTTTTAATAATGTCATGGCATTTTTTTAATACACACCCTTACGTCTCCAGATTAGCCCTCTGAAAAGGTGGAACCGTACCGTAAAACACAAACTAAATCAAACTTTAATCTTCTCCATACACTAGCAGGCTGAGGGAGGGTTTGAATCCTTGCTTTGCATGCATGCAGAGGAAGTGGAGTAGCAGAGGCTCAGACCGGAAGGGTTTTAATACACTCTCTCACATCCTTTGAGTTCATTTTCTTCACTCGCTCCGCTTTACTCGGGCATTCAATTTATTTCCTTCCCAGTCACACGTGCACTCTCAGCCGCGCGCGGGCAAAAGAACTCAGCTGGGGTCTTGTGAAACATCTGTCTTGTGCTTCCATTTGCTCCTCTCCATCTGGTCCTCGGGGGGGGAAATGGCTCACAACACACAGACGTGGTGGAAGGTCAGTGGCATTTGCTGGTTTTGCGAGCTCTTTGTTTCATCTGCGTCTACCGTGTATTCTGAGCTAGACTTGACTTCTTGTCATGTTTACCACCTTCTAGAAGAGCAAGTCTGCTGCCATGTGGGATGATGCCAACAGCTGCTTTGAAGAATTTAATTTGCATTGTTGCAATTTATGTTGTAGTGCTGACTCGTATAGTTTTAAAAAAAGTTAAATCCTAATTGTAAATGATTTATTTCCCTCCACACTGCAAAGTAAGCAGCCCTCACCCACTCAGCAGTAGAACAGTAAAGGGTAGCCCTGCCCTTGAGTCATAATCACATTAGAAGAAATTTATTGTACTTTAGCTCCTGACCTGCTCACTGAATGGAAACATATTTTTTAAACTTAATTCAAAATCAAATACAGAAATATACCAATTACTGCCTGAGATATTGTTGAAAACAACAATCACACATGGGGTATTTATGTACCCAGCATAAGGTAGTGCATAGTTGTGAAGTGGAAGGACAATGACGAATGATTTTTAACATTTTTATGAATTAAAATCAAGGTTTGAAAGATGGACTGAACATCATCCTTCTCCCTAAGTGTCTGCTGTGAATTTTCTCAAACAAACTTGAGATTTTCATAGAACAGAGATTAAATAACACACAAGCTGGTTTTTATTTAGGGTTATCAGAGTAAATGCACTGCAAAAAAGACTATTTCCTCACTCAACTTGACTCGTTGCTTTGACTCCGTTAAAGATGCATCAACTTTAACTGTCAAGTTCAAAACACTTAATAAAAGCTATTGCTACGACTTTAATTAAATTGGTGTAACTGTTTTTAGCCTTTAAATTAAACTAAAATGATTAGTTAAAAGAATTTAAAAAACTTTTTTTTGCTGACTTAATCACGTTTTTCCATTACTACATCAAGCTGACTTAACAAAAAATTACATTTTTTATTACCCAACTCATTTCCAAGTCAATTTTGTAATGTTCATATGACTATTTTTAGCTTTAAAATGTTCATTCTTTTATTATTATTATTATGGCAGTGAATCTAAATAAGAAACACAATTTTATGAACATTTTATTCAAGTAAGGAAAATGTTCAAAATTCAAACGTTAATTTTTTTATTTTTTTTTACAAATTTTAACCAAAAAACAAAACTTGGGGCTGAATGCATGTCCCACTCTATATTTTTTTGCAGGTGAAGAATTTCTAAAACCACGTATCAGTTAACTCCCACTTCACAATTATTCACTACATTGTTTGGGTTTGTCACATACAGTAAGAGCACATTACATCCATGCTGTATAGTTTATCATACAGTTTTTTATAGTTAGACACACGGGCGGCAGCCTGTTGTCTTTTACAAGATGAAAAAATAACCCAGTTTAAAAGCCATCTAATGGCGTCTATCCAGCCCTTCATTCTGGTCTGTATTATTTCATCACTTGCAATACAAAGGCTTTGGGAACCTGGGGGAAGCATTCACATTATTGCTTAGGGGCCCAATCCTACAACCTTTATGAAGGTACACAGCCTGCATTCAAGCAGGACACACAGCTGGACAAAACAAATCAATTATCTGACTCTCTAGACGTTTTACTTGCAAAACTTTATTCCTTGGGTACCATCAAGACAAGCAGGTGATGCCCTGGAGTCTCCATGAGAGCTAATCAGATCAGGCATGTTCCACAAATAAGGAAACACTGGATTTTCGGAGGGGGGCCCCGTTGTTTTTGTTTCTTTATTTATTTAATTGTTTTTGAATGAGTGTTCGTTCGATTAGCAAATCAAAATGAAAACACTGATGGATAAACCACTTCATATGTTCAGTATCAGACCTTTCCCATGCTTGGTTTTCGTCTTTCTACACTTACCCAAATCTGGAAACACACAGCCCATACTTTCTGGGTGTCTCTTTGCAGAACAATTATGAGTTTTATGAGAACTGATGGCTAAAAATAGGCACAAGCATATTTACTTTCTATTTGTCTCAGGGATCACTTATCTGTTTGTGCTCTTTATCAAAATGTACCTTGCTGGCCAGGTTTATGAGACATGGTGAAAAAAGGAAATGAAATTTGACGCATATGAGACTATTAAAAAAAGCTATAAATAATTGATTAAAAATTAAATGATGCCTTAGAGAGTCGGAAAGATAAGATAACATGAGAAGGTTTGGCAATATTTCCAAAAATGTGTCTCTATATACATTAATGCAACTTGAGTTACTAGATTAAATATATAGTTTTGCATTAAGCAGTTAGCAGCTATTTCTACAAAGAGGAAATGTGAAGGAAGATGGTTTGGTCAGATAAGAGCAAAATTGAACTTTTAGTCAAGCAGAAAACTATGCATAATCCCCAAAACAAATTATTTTGACTGGGAAAAATGGTGGAGGTAGCATTATGCTATGGGGAAGATTTGACAGGAAGAAGCAATTATTTATTCATTTATTTGTTGAGAGGCAGTGCACATTAGTCAACAACAAACAATGCAAATGTGCCAGAGCTAGCTACTTCAGCAGTTGTTTTATATGTTTAGGCTGTAAAATTAGCCTAAACATGTACATTAAAATCAAATCTTTAAAAATATACAAGGAAATTACAAGAAACCTTACATTTCTCATCATTTAGAAAAGCAGAACCATTTTTCAACATCGTTGACTTGATGTAAGCCAGTTTTTTACTGCTTTAAAGCTTTTAACATGGGGCTTTACAAATTCCCACAATGGTGGTGATGCAAGTCCATGGCGTATTCTATATGTAGCACAAGCAAACTTGAAGTATTCAATGGAGGGCAACACCGGAAGGAATCTGTTTAGTGTAGCAAATTTAAGACTGGAGCAAAGATTCACATACCAGAAGGACAATGACCCTAATCATACAGCCAGACCTACAATGGAATAATTTAGAGCAGCCCCGTCTAATTAATTAAATCTAATTAATGCAACCAAACGGCAGTTTTGGTTACACAAAATTTTATTTATGGAAGTCAGAGTAAACAAGCTTATAGGTTTGAAAACTTTCGCAAGGCAGTCATTGTAAATCTACCGCTTCCTTTGTTATGCACTCTCCAGCTTTCCCCTCTCTCAAAGGTCAGTACTGTCACGGCAGTTTGCTATTGGTCAGTGTTGAAAATTAGTGTCAAAGTTCACAAGCATCAAACTTGGGAGTCACTCTCCCTCTGGCATTGCAGTCTGGTAAAATTAACTCACTGGAGCTTCTTGAGTGTAGCACAATGACGCGATTCCCAAGCAAAGACTTGGATCAAAAGGGGTTAGATGTCATTTTTGGTGGCGTTAGTAAAATGTGCTCATATTAAAAGAGTATGGCTGAAAATAAAAAGAATAAAAACGCTGGTTGATACTCTTGCCTTGGGTCCTGCTCATTAGTGAAACTACAACAAACTGTAAAGATTGTGACAGGGTGGTTTTCCTGTGTTGCCAAGGTTTGTGTTAGCCAGATTTGGCACTGCAAAAGTGCTTAGAAACTCCTTTGACAGCAGATATCCATCCTCCAGGAATATAAGACACAGAATGTCTTCTCTTGGGATTTTTAGCAATATCAAAAATTCAACACTAATCAATAACTTCCCCCAGCGGATGGTGGCATCAGTTTCTTTGAAATTGGCTTTGACAGGCAGGGTTTACAGAAGACGCACACCAGGCGGCGTCCACATTACGTGACAACAGATTTACAGATCTAGGCCGATGAGGGCTTTACTTCTTCATTTTGTTACTGTAAGAAAGCTGACATGGCTAATTACATAGGCTAACTACAGACCAGCATTTATTTCCCGAGGTGGTTGTAAAGGATCTCCATTACTATGATTCCTTTTTTTCCCCCCTCTTCCTCAGCCTATGAGAGGCTTAGCTTGTGCAGCAGTCATTAAATTAACTCTGCCCATTCTAATCCACTCAACGTCAACTCATTCAAGACTACACAGAGAAAAGAAAATGCTCAGAGAGTGTTTAAATGAATCGGGTTAAACCTTATTCTATGAAATAATTCCCCAGTAGGAATCCTGCCACAGTGATAATATTCCAGGGGTTGAACCTACTACATAACTATTTAGACGACTGAGGTGTTGCCTTAAAACAATCCATAATTATGTGATAGGACCTAGCCAAATTCAAGACCTAAATCCACATCGTTCAGGTTTTTATTTGTAAACCCATTTGAAAACCATCAGCCCTTCTTTTTCTTGGTCTATCATGTGAAAGCTAAATAAAATACATTTAGGTTTGTGATTCTAATGATATGAAGACTTTTGCATGGGACACTGTCTTGGTAGAGACATTGATTGCTGTAATGATGATGCTAAATATACAGTAGCTGTTAATTAAAGCGGAATAGAAACAGTTGTGTGTGTGTGGGAAAACACAGCTTTCTCTAAGCTAGTCTATTCATTTCAGCAGCCTTTAGGACCTTGCTACTGCTGAGATGGAACTATTGGACAGGAGAATAGCTCCTCATAAGCCAGGCTATCAGCTCAGTTGGCCCATTCGTTTTTAGTGCAATCTGTTCACTACGTGGAGCAATTTAGATTGGGCATCCAGGCCTTGGCCCATAATCTCCAGATCACTCCAGGGCAAATGGCTACCCACACTGGAGGAATGGCCCTATCTGCTTCTCCATTCTCAGTTCATTTCTGCTCCTTGTTGTTTTTGTTCGACCTTGATCCCACAAAGATTCGAGCCGAATTCATTCAGACAGGGTAAAGCGCCGCAGCAGCTGACAGAAAGGGAGGAACAACTGATGAAGACTGACAATACACTGATCCAGTGTATCCAGACTTTTTCCACAGCTGGCCCCTTCCGAAGATAACAGCCTTGTGTATCCTCATCTACCGTCTTGCTATCTTTTTGGAGCTGCGGAGTTGAGCTTGGTGATTCATGGAAAATGTGCGCCAAGGACGCAGAGTTGGTGTGACAATGATAACCCACGTGCCACTCCAAGATACCGCCGGCAGCTCTTCGTTTGACTGCAGCTTTGCCTTCTGTCAGTGTCGCCATCACAGCTAAACGCCTGTGACTGCCCAACTCATCGCTAAAGAGAGGTGTCATCCCAGAGATGTATGACCCCATACATGTCCCTGTCTCTTTGCTGGTCCACTTGAGGTGCCAAAGTGAAATGCCTCTGATTCATGGTTGTGTGTGTACATCCTTTTGTGTGGGGCTGTCCTTGAAATAACTGACTTGAGCATCAGCCCGTTGGATGGAAGTTATGAAAAAGTATCACCTTGCGGAGTTGTTGCTACAGCCAGATTGTCTTGCTATAGAGCCTCAAGGCAGACATTTTGGCTTGCTTTTTAGAAGTTACATGAATTAGCTGTTCAGCTTCATGATCCACATTCAGTATTACTAGCAGACCTACAAGGATTAAGAAATCACTTAAATTGAACCTATTTACAAAAACAAGTAGGCTAAAAATGCAGCACTTAATGCCCCCTTTTATAGAAATGTTTGTTACAGAACCATTTCTAAGACTCTGGGACTCAAGTGAACCACAGTAAGAACCATTATCCAAAAATGGAGTAAAAATGAAATTGTGGTCAACCTTCCTAGGAGTGTTTGGCCTACCAAGGTTACTCCAAGGATCCAGGAGATCACAAGAGAACCAGAATAACATAACACTCTGCAGGCCTTACTTTTCCCAATAAAGTCAGAGTTCATAATACATAACTAAGAGAAAGACTGGACGAATATAAAAACCATTGGAAAGTTACAGGGCCAAAAAGAATAGAAACACGTTATTCTTTCAGAAAATTAACATTCTGACAGTCCAACATGGTGGCTGTGTGATGGTCTAGAACTGCTTTGCAGCTTCAGCACCTAGATAACATGCTATAACTGATGAAACCATGAACTCTGCTCTCTAACAAAAACTCCAGGAGGAAGATTCTGCCATCAATTAGTGGACTTAAACTCAAGAGAAATTGGGTTATCCAAAGAAAAAGTCTATCTCAGAATGGTTCCAAATGATTACATGACCTTTGCTGGGTTTATATCCAGTTGAGAGGCTTTGTCATGACAGATACTGTACATGTTTGAAAATCCTCTAAAGTGTTGGAAAAGACTCACTGCCAGTTATCTTAATTAGTGGATGCCAGGTGTTAGCACTCATAGTGGCACAGCTAGTTAAAAAAGCTGAAGAAATCTGTACCTGGACAAATACTTTAATCAATGTATGTGTACAAAGATAGGCTGATTCACCCTGGTAAGGTGTATTTATGTATAGGAAATAGTTCCAAAAATTTAAAAAATAAAACACTGAAAGAAAATGTGTAATCAGTATATAATTTCTTCCCAATGTATAATTTCTACCTTCAGCTGAAATGTCTCAGGATGATCATCATCAGTGACCGCTGATGATTACAGTTGTAATGTTCTGTAATGTTGACTGGTTTGGAGGTCATCTTTGCCTGCATTGAATCCTTCAAAAAATACCTAACACTGCTCCTACTTGGTTAGATTGTCATACCATGTCGCCATGGTAAGAAGTGAACTTTGCGACATTGTAAACCCAACGTTGAGCATAATATTTTCTGTCTCGGATTGTGCTTTGCAGTGGAGAACGCTGGCCTTACATCAGCATCTTGTGCCACTTTCTACGACCGAGCCAATGAGCACAGCACTCAGTCCTGTTTCTGCTTTTAGCACTGGTGTGGCCTATAATGACTCCTGCTGAGGAACCCCAGGGACAGCCATTGTCAATTGTGAAATGTCAGCTGTGGAGTGCAGGCCTGTTGCTGCTATTTGCTCACGCACACACACACACACACACACACACACACACACACACACACACACACACACACGCACGCACGCACCCACGCACACACACACACACACACACACACACACACACACACACACCCACACACACACACACACACGTCTCAACTTGGACACAGTCTAATTTGTTTAGAATGTGTAAGGTACTGACATGATTCCCCCTTTAGAAATGTGTTTTTTTTTAGCATTTGAAAGTAATAAATGTATCACATCAATGAATAAATTTAAAAGCAACCTGAGTAATAGCAGAAAAGAGCTGTCTGTTGCAAACCTGTTGCTGCTTTTAGCTTACATAGTGGGTTAGCTTTATAATTTATTCCTTAGTAAATATTTTTATAACAGCTTTTGAATTTACCTGCCTGTCGCTTATTCTCGTAATGTACTGTGAAACATAAAAAAAAACTAAATTAAAAGTAATTTTTAAGATTGTAAAACCTTTTTCAAAGTAGGGAAGTAAATGAAGCGGAAAAGATTTCCATAGCATAAGGACAGCTGGATGTTTTTTGCCACATGATCAAAAAAATAAAAATCACATGAGTCACCATATGGCAACAAATGTGAGTTGGTGTAATTATCTGAGTATTAATAGAACTAAACTCATGAAAATATCACTGATTTGGAAGCAGGGCTACACTTTCATCCCAGATAGTCGTATAAAAAATATTTCTAACTCAAGCAAAGCTTAGATGAGACATCAAACACAGCTAGGGGGCGTAGAGAAGTGTCCAACTCCTGACTGATTCTCATAGAGATCAAAACAAAGATCACGTTGCTGCTCAGTACAATGCACACAATGTGAAGACACAATCAGAGTGGAAGTATGAGGAATACTGATCGATTTTGACAAAACAGAGAGAGACGGAGCTATTTTTAGATCTAGTTTTGTGTTTCTTTTTATTTTTGGGAAGAGAGAGCTTGGTGTCTACACCGGTTTGTAAAAGTATTGATGTAACATGAAAGAAAAAAGATGATTTTTTTTTTTCTATTTTACTGACAGAAATCAGAAAATGGCAACACTCAGAGATTCATTAATGAGCAGTTTGAGATGCATGACATCTTTATTCTATTTGTGAAAATACAAAACAGAGCAGCTTTTGGCATTAGGACCACTTCTGAAATAAATAACCATAATGTGGATCAGTTAAACCTACATTTAGATGTTCATAGATTTTCTTTTAACTATTTGGAATTTGCTAAACTTTTACTCTGAAAAACTTGGTTTTCCTAAAAATATTGTAAAAGTATTGTCTCACTTTCATGAAGCCAATGTGAGCTGGTTGATTTGTTACTCCCCAGTCAGTACTAGAAAATTGTTTTGTCCCAGTCAAAGATACTGCTGATCCACTGGGACTTTTAAGCAAAACTATGTCAAAAAAGACAACGTTTTTAGTAAACAGCTGTTCAATGGATGAGAACTAATGATTATTTTAGTAATCAATTATTCTATTGATTTTCCCGATGATTAATTGATTAATCAGATATAATTGGGCACATTTTGTAGAGTTTTCATTTTCTTGAGCTTATATTATGCAAAATCAAAAATACATAAATGCAAATAAACAAATGAGTAAATTCTTATTTTAAATAAGTATTAAATAAGTATAAATATTGTACAGTAAATTTCAGAAAAAATATCTCTTTTAAGTCAGGATACTCCAGTTAATGATTAATCTATTAAGATAGTTGATAATTATTTCAACAATTGATTTATCAGGATTGATCTGATTAATTGTTTCAATCCAAGACTGGTTCAAGATTATAAAAATGCAGTTCAGAGATGATATTCAACAAGAATATCATCTCTGAACACATTGAACCTTGAGGTTAGCTGCTGTAGCTAAGCTAACAGGAAGCTGGGGCCAGAGCACACACAGCCGCACCAAAACTTTGCAATGAAATATTAGAAAAACATTTCCTGAATTTCTATTTTTTCTACAGACATCACATTAAAATACCAGTTTATAGATATAATTTTAAAAAATGACCCAGAGCTTACTTCTTTTTTCTAAAGAAATGTAAGCATCTGGGCTCCTGTAGTATTGTATTCTTTATGCATGGTATCATAATGGTGTTTATAGGATTGTTTTGAATGTTCTTTCTCCTATAAGAATGTCAGCGTTTTGTAAATATGTGTGTGTACCTCTGTGTGTGTGCTGTCAGTCTTGTCAGTTCCTGACAGGTTCCCGTCACCCGACTTCAAAATTGTTATTCCTCTAAGGATTTCCTGTGTAATGGCTCAATCCCTCCTGTTCATTACTGCGCTGCTGTCAGAACCCCTGGCAGTACTCCAACCATGCAAGCCATTTCACCTCCCCCTTCCATCTCCTTCAGTCTGTCTCCTGCCTGCTCTTTTTCTCTGCCAGCTCCAGCCGGTCGGAGGGATCAAGAGCCAGCGTTGCCGTGGCAACTTGTCCTATCCCTATCGCTTGAATAGATCGTTCCTGGATCATTGTTTAGCAGCAAGTCAAACTCTGCGCAACAAACACCCTCTGACAACAAACACCGGATTCTTCAAATAAGATCGGATCATGTTTTCGGACAGATTTTTTTTTCGTTGCTAGGCTCTCTAAGTCAGGCTCAGTTTTGTCAGTCATGCTCACATGGACTATTACTGACAACATGTGGATGTTTAAGAGAGACAATATTGAAGACCTACATGTATATTAAAGGATTAGAATGCCACTTCACGTTGACACATGAGGATGTAACTTGCGTAATATAATATTAAACTCAGATTACATGCAATATTTTGAATTTGTTCAGAAAAAAACTTAAAATGATAGGCCAAAACAAGCTAGGTTAACTTATTTGATATTTTCTTTGTTTTCTTCTCCTTTCAAACAACTCCAATAGAAAATCTCAAACACAATGGATCAACTCAATGTTACTACTGATTTGCAATGCATCAAGAATTATCTTAGTAAATATATTTTTATTTCGACTGACATGAAATTCACACACAGAAAGAAATTCCCTGCAGGAGAAATGTGTCACATTCTTTCCATTTTTGGAAAAAAATGTTTTCCAAAAATAGTTGATAAATTTCTGTAAGTGTTTCTCATACTTATTCCCTGCGCCATTTCATCTCTTTACCTGAAACTGAGTTTATGGATTAGTTTGAGTCAAATCTCCGAATTACATGTTACTGACATCTGGTGTGAAATTTATGTCAGTAGAAATATTATAAATATATTTACTGACGAGAAACGATGCATTCGATGCGCATTACCCCCCTTTAATCTGTTTATTCCACAGTAAGTGATAAATCTATTTTTTAGTGTCTCTTTTCATATCATACATATCCAGGGAATGTTTGTATAACTTCAAGAAAATCATGGGTACATTAAGACAATACCAATCATATTTTGGTTGAAAATTATTAAACTACTACTAATACATCCATCCATCCATCCATCCTCTAACACCCTTACACTACACTACTAATACCTGTGTATTAAATGTCTCTGACCATCCTTTTTTTTTTGCTGCTGGTTTTACGTTTTACCTTCAAGAGGGCCAAGAAAGTAAATCTCATGACTGTTTGATGGTAATAAATTGTCCATGAATTTTCTTCCTGTGGAGCACAACTTCTAGAGGAAAGTAATGAGCAGATAATTGTGACTTTGACTTAATAATGTTGCAGTTTTAAATTTAGCAAAACTCACTGCACCAATTTCCATGTGGTAAAACCAGTGAGCTGGTGTCTGTTTTCATGAGCGGTTAATTGCTAACGATTCTCCTCCTCTGATGGATTTCCAACATTTCCACTGCTCTGATAAATATCCAGCAGATCTGCCAATAAACATTACTACACACACACAAACACACACGCTGAGCAATCATCGACCCTACCGAACATCTTGAGAGGCAAATCCATTTGAAATATGTTACACAACGCAAAGTTGCCTACTGATCAATCTCCTCCATTGACGTATGGCTAATGATGTTGAGAAATGACTGTATAAAGCTCAATTTAGCTTATTGATGCTCTGGCTCAGATGACAGATGGTCAAATGAGAATCCTTTTCCAAGATGATAAAACTACCCGCCTGTTAACTGATAGTACGAAATGCTAAATATCCATGTAGCTTAAAAAAAAAAAGCAGTAATATTTGTAATGCTGACAGTGGCATTAGGTATCAGTCTAATTCTTCAACTCCTCTCAAGAACCTGATCCTACATTTCTTTAAACATGTAATCAGATTGCACATGGCAACCGTAGTTCTCTAGGAAAATGTAACCCTTCAAAATCTTGCATGATTGATTGACGTTATTCATTGCAGATTCAATTCCAGGTTTAGGAGGTTTATTGTATGTAGCATAGCCGCATCAAAAAGTAAAAGTAAAAAAGAGCTGCTGAACCTTAAACAATACTTACCTTTGTAAATCAAACAAGCACTTGCTAGGTTTTTGTATACCTTATGAGAAATTTCTCTACTTTTGGCCAACAAAAGAGAGTAGAGAGGATTGCATGTTTGTGATTTTTCAAATACTTTAAAAATGTAAGTATTTATTAGAGTATTTTTGCACAAGACCACAAAAACCCTCATTAACCTGGCTTGACTAACAGTTATGCTGCTGTAATTGAGCTAATCAGAATTGTCTGTACTCAACCAGTGTGCCTTATGAGGTTTCAGTGTAACAGGAGGCTGTGCTCCAGCTGATCCTGTCGAGATCAAGGGGAACTAACGTAGTCGTCCAGAAATCTGGACAATGACTTCTGAAGTGGCAGCAGAGCCTCCAAGCTGACAATTCCCTCACAGAACAGATACGATTGTTGCTCATTTCACCTAGAGTGTCAAAGAGATCATGAAGAAGAAAAGAAAACTTCCAAGAGTGTATTGCCCTCTATTGGTGATATTAGTTAAATACACTTATTAAACATAATAACAGGGCTTCTATGCTTTAGAAAGCAAGTATTATACAATGTAATTAGATCACATGAGACGTTTTCTAGATATGTGTAAATTCACTTACATGGAATGGAAATATTCACCTTTTAAAAACGATGCATGCAATCTTTAGAAATTCTAGAACACACACTCAATTTTAAAGTGAATTTGACTTAAGAACGTCACCCAGAGGCACATTAACACGTGGAAGCTGGAATTCATTCTAAAACTTTTTTTAACACAAACAACAATTTTAACCTCTGAACCACAGTTCCCCAAACTAGACTTATTAAAATAAAACCTTTATTATAGTTTACAGTTCCTTGGAAAAGTCTTGTTATGTTACAATGACAACATTTTATGTATTTAACTGGGATTTTATGTGATCAGTCAAGACAGAGTAGAATATAATTGTTAGGATTGCATGTTTGGGGTTGTTGTATTTAGTCTCAAGTCTCTTATAACAGGTTTTTCTACTAGATTTATCCTCATTCCAAATGAAAACAACTCTGATGAGCTAGCATGGTGCTATGCCATGTTTCACCATGAATGTCTCTGTCATGTTTATTTCTTTTGACTCCTCCATACAAACCAGATGTGTGGATTGATTGACAAATTGCTATTGGTGACTCCTTGACAGTTTCTCTAATTGAAGATTTCTTTGATAAGAATACAGGCAAGGTTCTTTCAGCAGATACAGAACCATAAAAAGGTCTGAGCACATGTTTGCACTAACCTAACCAAGATTCAAGACATTAACTGCAATCAGATCCTATTCTTTCCACCTGTGGAACAATGTAAGGGGACCCAGAACTTTCTCATTGTCTGAAAGGGAGTACCCGGTCACAGGTGTTGCTTTTTCGCCGGTGTACGGTCACGCCTGAGGTTGATTTCACAATATACCTTTACAGCACCTCATAGAACTATATATCTGGAATCAGCCCAGGCCTGCTGCCACTGTACCGGGGTATCATTCCATCATTAAATATGCAACAAGTCAGGTAAGAGTAGGATAAGAATGAAACTATAGGAGCAAACGCTTTGATTTGCTTCACTGTATCCCCATCTACACTTTCTCTTCTCTGTTACTAAGCCTGAATCGTCATGCGTGTGTGTCAGAGTGTGTGCGTCTACGTTCTCGTCGGGCGCCCTGTTCAGATGGAGGATCTAAGCCATTTAGAGGATGAGCAGTGGTCTGAGCCTCCTTCAGACCTCTTAACGCAGCATTCTGCAGAGAGGAAGGCTCTGTTTAGCCACAGATAGCAGCCCTGTGCCCTGTTAGTTCACTCTATCTCCAGCTCCTCAGGCTCAATTCCCAAGAGCCTGTTAACCAACGCTGCACACTTCCTTCTCTCTTTCGCTACGAAGTGGCTGAGCGCTGAAAACCCCATTTGTCACAGTTGGGAGCTTTACAGGTCTCACTCCCTTAAACAGGCTGATGGCTACGTTTGTTTTATTATTTTTTTTAAAACGTATTTGACGGGATATGCTGTGGTGGCACAGGGGTTAAGCACAATCCACATATGGAGGCCTTAGTCCTTGACGCGGCCGTCGCAGGTTCGATTCCTTTGCTGCATGTCTTCCCCCTTCTCTCATTACCCACTTTCCTGTCAATTAACTATCAAATAAAGGCCACTAGAGCCAATTAAACCTTTAAAAAAATTGAATTAACTTTTTTTTAAAGCTACTGATTTTTACATGTCTTTACAAATAGTCTGAAAACCACAAAACATTTCCTTTATGCCTCTCTTACAATTTACAGTCTTTTAAATGAAATGTTGGGAGGAAGGTGTTGGCTGCCTGTATGAGCTGAGAAAAATCTATTGCGATTGCAGAAAGGACAGACAGTCTTAGTGGGGACAGAGTGCCACCTATCACTCTGTTAAGGTATTGTAAAATTACAGTTTCCAGTACAAATAAAGCTAAACATCCAATAGCTTTATTAGTGTAAATGCCACCAAAATTGTGTTTTTCACAAGGTTACCATATAGTGAGAATCTGACACCAGCCCAGGTCTTCTTCATAGTCAGCAGGTAAATACTGTATGCTAGCATTAAGACAATCACTGCGGCCCCCTATCAAAGAGACTGTTGGCTCACCTGGTGATAAGATCCTCACATACAGAAGATCTGCTTCAGCTGACAGGAAGCTACAGGAGTTGATTTTCAGACCAACAGATCAGGATCTGTGCTCGTGCCGGAGGTGAAGCCAATCCGATCTGCTCACCAGCAACTTCTCTGTCTCCCCAGACGTGTGTCTGTAAATGTATTAGTGGCAAAATGAATTGTCGCAAACTTTCCAGACATATCTAAAATATTCATGTTGTCTGCATTATTGAGGAAACTCAATAAGGAGAGAATGGCTAGGTTTCCTCTCAGCCTGTCCATCAGTACCACAGAAATATTCATCAAATTACAGCAACCACGAGGGGAATGCGGAGTTAACGTCCGACTGTCACACCAGCACCTCCTGCAGCTCTAATCACAGCCTGACATGATTCATTCAGTCATCAGCGAGGGGCTTAAAAAGTGATTAAATATGTTGATAAAAGCAAAAATAGAACAAGGCTGACCGTTTGAAACTAGTGAGATTAAATGATCAGGGACTAAATAAAGAAAGTCAGGCGGTGAAATTAATGGAAAAAATATCTAATAATAGCAACATTTTGACATTTGGCTCGTTTTACGTCACATTAATCACTCTCAGCGTTTAGGAAAGCAGGAATTAAAAACAAGCACAAACTAGAAAAAGAGACAGAAAAATACAGTGTTTTCAAATCAAGTACATTTTTTTTAGATTTATATAACATTTAAGAACTACAAAAAAAAGATATATGTTTCAAAAATGATTATTATACTTAAACTAAAACATTTCATTTACGAATCACCTGATTGCTATGGGTAAATGGTTGCACTAGATTTTATTTTGAGTGTCAGAGTACGGGGGGGGGGGGGGAATGAAATACAAATGCATGCCCTAATATTAGATTTTTTAAAAACTGAATTCAATAATCCAAATAAAATCAATTTATTATTTAGAAGGCATTTTGTCATAGCATCCACTTCTGCGCATTTTAATTTTAGCATTAAAAATCTTGTTGTTACCATAGCATGAAAAGCACACTACACGGGATTATAATGAAAAGTTTTACAGAAAAAAAAATGTAAAAGGAAAAAACAACAACAATGAAATGTGGTGAGAAGGTCTTCTTATAAATGTGTTTGTGCTACACATGGCCAGCAGGTGGCAGTCCTTTAGCAAAAATAAAACTGAAGGTTCTTGTGTTGAAGCATTGTGTATATCAGCAATAACAGCAAACTGAACACTTATTTTCTCATTCACACACACACACACACACCCAAATCTAAAGGAAAGAAATTTATAAAATTTAAAAAATAAGATGCAGGAAATTACTACTAAAATTTAGGCTCCTTTAAAATACAATTTAGGCACAGTAACATAACTATTTATTAGGCTCCTTAATAACTACAATATATTTTTGAAAAAATTGCATAATAAATTAAATACTGCATATTTAATTTAGTAAATACATTAAGTACTCTGTATTGAATTTATTATCACAATATTTAAAGTGATCGCGATCAAAGTCTGCTTGTTTAGGAACTAGCACGTTGAATGCTACAGTCAACAGAAATCAGATTTTGCCCCCAAAACGTCACATAAGGTAGAAACTTTTGGGGGATATGTTATGTAAAGAGGTGCAGAATATTAGTTTTTAAAATGATTTAACTTTTAACCAGACATAGTAGTTTGTACATTTTATTTGGAATAATTATTACATTTTAGCATTAACTTAGAACATGGCAAACTAAACATTTGGTTTATATTTTATCTAAGGGTGTCAGTTCTGTTAGCAGTCAGCTATTTTTGCTCATCATGTGTGGCATCCATCAGGTTTCTATGAGCTTTATTGTAATTTGAGAAAAAATACATTATTTATTAGCAAAATGTAAAAATGTAAAACTTGTGTCTGACTTGTGATTGATGAGGTCTTTGAAGAATTGTAATCTGTGGAGAGTTTAGCTACAATGCTAATGCTAAGTCTAACTTGCTAGCAAGCAGAGGTTTTTCACCGTGGTGATAATGAACAGCAAATTTTAGCTGTGGTTGTCATGGAAATCCCTTAAATGCCACTTTGTTAGATTAGTTTCAAAAGGTCCAATGCTAACACGTCACTGTAAATGGTTAATAATGCTTTACTGGCATCCATTTATGAAATTTGTATAGGAAAATTTATCAGATCAGGGCAAAAGAAAAAGTAATAAAAATAGTATTCAACAAAAATTTGGTATGATTATTTCAGTAACAACATTTAAAATATCCATTCTCTCCCTGATGTAATTGAACAAACTGTGACAGTCAGGGTAATCCCTGACCGAATATAAGACAGTCTGATGCAGCTTTTGAATGATTATTTTAATACACAATCATTGATACTTATTTAAGCACATCTAATCACTATTAATCAGTGCAAATCAGAGTTTATGCTGTAAAGCGTAATAAAACCTGACCTTAATTTAATGCAGCAGTTTAAATTGAGCAAGACAAAAGTTCTTTATTAAAACTGGGATAATTCTTCAAGCTCTGGGTTTTATTTCACTAAGAGCATCTTTAACCATCATTATCGACTTTGATAAGTTTCTCCTATTAAATCTGGCTGTTATTACAACAGCACCAGCAGCATCAAGGATTAATGTTTATTAGCTAAAGATTTTGTTGTCAAAATGAATGAAAATGTTCCCATATCAGTCTTAGTGGTGACTGAAATCTACCTTCATTCGCTCAATATAGACAACAGATACCCTGCCCTGCAAAATGTTTCACACTGCTTGAATTGTCAACTTATCTTTTATTGGGTTTATGTATAAAAGACCAGCATAAGCAGCTTAAAGGGAAGAAAATGTGTGGTTTGTAAAGATTTTTGCAAATAAAAATGAGCAAAACAGCTGTTTTTTTAAACAAATAAATGTGGGGCAATTACAGCAAATTTGCAGTTTTCAAACATTACCTGGAGAGGTAAAGACACTTGATTTAAATTTTTTAATTTAACAGAGATATGAAAAATGTGGTGTGCATTTGTATTCACCCCACATGGCTTTATGACTTTTTATCCTCACAAACATCTTAATAAATTTGGCAAGCATTTATATTTACCTCTTTTAACCGTCATGCCAATAAGCAAAATGAAACAAAAAAGATAGGCGTTTTCTGAAAATTAGGAAATTGTGGAATTAATTTTTATCCATCCTGAAATCTAGTAAAGAAAAAAAAAGTGACTGACTTATTCAAAAAATTAATCATACACAGCTGGACCCTTTTTACAAATTAGATGACTTGTGAAACTGTGATGTAGATATTAGAGCAACAGTGTAAATGAGGGCTGGATAAAAAGGCACGCCACAATTCCTTAGCTTTTTACATGTAAAAGAAAAACTTTTGGAAATCCTTTCCCATCCACTTCACAATTAAACACTACTTTATGTTGGCTTATCACATTAAAAACCCTGATAAAATACATTGAACTTTGTGGCTTTAATCTGAGAATATGTGGAAAAAAGCTTAAGGTTTATGAATCATTTTGTAAGACATTGTATATTTATATTTGTGTTTGAGTTCTGAAAGCTTTTACTAGATCTGAAGTTCTCACCAAAGCAATGTGAGATGTCCTTTATCCAACCATGATGAAGCTAAATACAAAGGAAAAGGTACTTTTATGTCCATTTTTATTCTTCGCACATTTATGATGTTTAATATTTTTTAGATGGATTTCTGAGAAACTGGCAGTGGTTGTTTTCAAAGTGATGGAAAGGCCTCTGTATCGAGGCAGAAGCTTTGCATCGGAAGGCCACAAGGTGGAGATAAAGTTCAGGATACGCTTCTTCAGGCCTGATTAAGTGTTGTGTCTAAGAAACCGATTTTAAAAATCAACCTAATATCTCTTTCCATATGATTAAAGAGCTATTAATACACGAGAGGAATAAGACCTTTTCTATCCCTCTTTAAGCTGTGGAAAGGTGAAAGACAATTCTAAGAAATCCATTTAAGACTGCATTTCAATTTAAGCATACTTATGAATATTTAACAAACTGACTTCCAAGTTCAAATTTAACACTGTTGCTAGTTTAGTCTGAAAACCCCCCCCACAAAGTTTGTTTCTGTGGAGGAGATCCATGATTCAGAATTTAGTGTGAAGAAATTTAGGAATAATGGCCATGAACTACTAAATGATGACTAAGAAGGTCCACATAATTATCATCACCTTAATGATAGATTAGGATGCTGCAGTTATTTGATAGTTTCCCCATCACGTCTGTCTGGATGGTAAATCATACGGCGCAGTTTGCAGGTCATCAAGCTGATTGCCGGCTCATTTTCTGCATCTTTATTACATGCCGGAGGAAGCAGAAACCCTACAGGTGGGTTAGCTCTGTCTGGGCGTGGGAGTAAGGTAGGAAGTACCCAAATCAATATCATGTGAATTATTAAGAGCTTTCCTCACTGTCACGCTCTGTGGATGCACTCCCTCCTCCCCCTCTCTTGTTTTCACTCTCGCTTCCTTCATTTCCCCTTGTAGGGGAGTTTACATACGTTCGGCCACACAACCCGCTCTCACGCACTGGTCTTTAGGCTCGCCCTTGTTCGAGTGCTCATTAGTCAGTGCACTGATGCAGAGTAGCCCTGTCATTAGCTGAGAGCTCTCTGTCCTCCATTCCCTTTCCTCTGTTTTATTCTTCTTCCTCTGCTTAGGATTCATCTTCATTTTATCTCGGAGGCCGGGGGCAGTCCAGAGATTTACATGACAAAGATCTCCTTAATCCCACTGAAGTCTAAATACCTTCCGCAGCCCGTCTTTATTAGCAGAACCGAGATCAGGTGTCCCAATTGACTTTGCCATTTCAGTCACTTGTTAATGCCCAAGATGAAACTGGTGAGGAGACAGTTGGTTCCAGCCACAACACTGCACCACAAGCATTATCTTAAAATATTAATATGAGTTACAGATCACAATTTTAGGGAAGGCACCCTGAGGGAGTAGTCCAATTTGGATTTAATTCAGCAGACATGCTTGCTAGAGACAGGTATGTAAATGGTTTGTTTTACAAGAACCTGGGTTGTCTAGACTAGGTGCTATTGGACATAAATGCAGTGTGTGGACTAAATGCATCATCAGGCACTTGCTGCACTGTGGGAGTTCTGATCCAGGCAGGCTGTACCAATGGAGGATCCTCATACTGCCATGTACTATGGAGTTGATCTATACCTTCCATTAACACAAAGGCAAAAAACTCTTTCCAGCAATGCATGTCATCCTGGACCTTAACTCAACAACAGTTTTCAGCTAATCTTCTTCTTCTCCATGATTTGACTGAGCTGCTAATGGAATTAAGCTTATAGAGAGGTACTGGCATTGCATCACACCTGCATTACTACACATTACCATCTGTTGTGCGGATAATGCTTCTGCTACCAACTCTGTCTCCCAGTTAATCTGATAGTGTAGCCATGGTGATATGGTTTTTTGATCGTTCATTCTTTAGTTTGATTTCAGTTCCAACATAGTCTGGGTTCGCTACTTTTTGGTCTACAAATGTAAAATAAAACTAGCATACCAGTGGGACTAATTACTATTCTGTGAGGGAATGGTGTTTTCCTTTTGTTGTGCCCAGGTTAGGCTGGAAATAAAAACTAAGGTATAATTAATTTTCTAATTTATTTTTTCTATAGTAGTTTCACAGAGTAGTTAGTATTTCTTCATTCAAACAGAAAAAATGATCAGAACTAAAGTTTGGTAGGTTTCTATAAAAATGATTGATTGAGCACAAATAGTGGAAGTCTCAAAAATAAATATTGGAAATGACATTAAACAACTTCAGTGGTAAAAAAAAAAATAATCCCCACTACATGCTGCTGCCACCACCATGTTCTAACATGGGAATAAGGATTCATGTTTTGTTTTTATTTCATAATATCTTAATTATGTTTTAATATAACAAATATATAAATATACAACTCATTAAAAACTACATTAACCAGAATTCAACAGAAGATTAATAGGGACATTTCCTTTTTTATAAATAAAAATAGACTTTTTATATTATTTTAGTCTCTAAATATTCTATTAGAAATAAATATTTCCAATAACGCTGAAAAATAGTTAAGGAAAACATGATTCCATACCATAATACAGTCAAACCCACGTTTCAGGGTGATATGTACTGTTTGGCAGAGGATTAAAACTGAAGATTATTGATCATACTTGATAGTAAGACAAAACCCTTACATTTCCCAGAATGTAAGCAATAGTTAATATTAGTTAGCAAAAGTGCTTATGATCAACAACAATAAATAAATGGGATGCAAGACTTAATATATGCTTTCAAAATAAAAAAACTATTCAATAAGTACATTATGAATACAGAACATACTTCATGTATGTTTATACATAAACATACATACATAACATAAACATGTATAAACATGTTTATTTATAGACAAATAGATATAAATATTTATGTCTATTTATTTAGACATAAATAGGAAATAGGTTTCCTATTTATATTCCCTATTTATGTCTAAATATTTAGCATAAGTTATGAATCTTACACATGCAAAAACTGTTTACAGTCAGGTCCATTTATTTTAGGGGTGTTTCCACACCTATAGTTTGTTTATTTGGGTCTGAATCAGTTGAGCATAACTTGTAATTTTATTCTGGAGAATTGGCTTGTCATGCAGAGAAAACTCCAAATGAACCATAAACTGTGATTAGAAACCCACTATTTCTGCATCAAAATACAAAGTGGCTGCAACATTCAAGTGACGATGAAGAAATTAATAGACCACAGAAGAGGCAGTGAAAAACACTCAGAAACCAATTTGAGGAGCTTTAATCTCACTTTTGTGGGATAAGAGGGCTTTTTCATTATTTCGACTAATTCTTTCACACTCGATCCATGCTTAGGCTGGAACTGAACGTTCGTTGGAAGTTCATTCGTTTCCTTTGAGAATTACATGATGGAAAAAGTAGGTGGTTAAGAACTAGAGTTTTAATTACTGTAGCTAATTTGAAGAGAAAACTGTGCCTTTTTGTGTGTTTCACATTATAGTGCTTACAGTTGGGGCATAATAGTTAAAAATAGCATGTGCTATTTTAATAGTAAACTCACAGAGATGAGGTCTCGGCAGCCAACAAGTGTCACAGTTGTCCCAAACCTACTCGGTTCCTTGTGTACCATTAAAAAGGCTTTTTTATTTTATTTTCTATGATTATCATGTCTTCTAAAAACTGTAAGCACTTTTCAAGTGCCTAACTACTTTTCGCTTGAATTCCAGAAACCAGCAGTGAAGTTACTGTGGAGTACAGACTGTAATACATCATGCTAAATTTCAGCCTTGTAAAACTGTATTTAACTAGCTCTGAATTGACTATTTGATTGGTCTTTACCAATTAAATAGATTTTAGAGTAAACAACTCTAAAATCCCTAGAATCTGTAGAAAAAATATGTGATAAATGCTTTTCAATGGTGCCATGAACATACAAGGTTTTAAAATAGCAATGCTAACTCTACACAAAGAATAACAATGCAATCAGCAAAACCACTAAAGATACACTGAGACGAATCACTGAAGTAATTCAAGTTACACACAAAATGAACTTCTTATGTTTAAAACTGCCTTGTAAAAAGGTTCTGTACGTTTATCTAATTCAGAAGGACATTGTTTAGCTTCCAGTGACAAATTCCTTTTTCTCAGGAAGGAGACACAAATCTATCAAAGAATTTCAATCTAATTCACATGAAAAATATCCACACGCAGGGTGCATGTGAAGATTATCCTCCATCATTTCCTCCCTTTCTCCCCATTCCTTTCCAAGCGCTCCTGACACTAATGTTTGTTTGTCATGTTTAGCTCCATGGGTGATGAATCCGTCCCAACGAGGAGATCTATTCATTATCTCGGGATGCACAACCCTGCATTCCATATCCTAATTTATCTGAGTGGAGACAGAAACAGCACACGCACTGATGGGACACCCCTGCTGAATTCCTGCAGGGCTATCAGTCGTCTTGCTGCTGTTTCTTATCTCCGACTTGGCCTCTTGTTTACAGACACCATCACTTAAGTACAACATCCTCTAATATATTGCTGGCTAATGACTGTATTGTACGAACTATCAATCTGTGGGCATCACCGGCATCCAGGGAGAGTCCAAGGAATGAAAAAGTCCAGGCTAAATTTGAAAGTTGCTCAAAAACACGAGTTCCTGGCTAAATCTGATTTGTGGGCTTTTCCTTGTCACGTAAACAGTCATTGCGTCCAACCTGCTGGGCTGCCAGCTAGCCATCAACAATGCAATTAATGAACACAATGATGATAGCTCCAGGAGGACATTCCTCTTTGCTCATCGTGCATTCCGCACTGCATGCAATTACAAATGACCAAACACTCCATATAATAGCACATCATTTAGCCGACGTACTTCGCTGGCTTGGCTCCCTGCGTACTCCACACTGGCCATCAAAATCTCTGTGATAGAGCACATTAATTACACCCATCCAGAGACAGCTATGATTACAATTTCACACGTTTGAATGGACTTCAGCCATTTGCCACAAAACTGCAGAGGCAGAGCAATGACTTTAGTGAAACTGAGGGAAGGGAGGTGGGAGAGACAAGGGGGGCAGGGGGGCTGGGTCGCTCCTAATTCTCCAGAGGACTGCAGATGCAGGATATGCGGACGCATGGATGCTGACAGTTCTGGCGTTTATGCGGTGTGCTGTAATTGCATGCAAATGGGCCTGAATCTGTATCTTAACACGTCTTCATTAGCTGGTGCGCACGTGTCTGTGGCTCTGATGGAGGGACAATGGAGGGTTGAAGTTAATTCTTAGCAGGCTGATTCTGTTTTCATACTGGACAACTTTAATTAAACGAAAGATTAAGTTTGGAGGGGATGGTTTAATGCATTGAATCCCATGAGTGCTCTAATAAACAGCAGAATGGAATCAGTCAGCGGATATCTAATGAAGTTGAAAATAGACATAGACGTCTATAACGCCACCACCAAGTGCCTTATTTCTTACTTTAAACACATCTCATCAACATACAAAATGAGTTTCAGTTGCATTGCTAATGGCTTTATAGATATGATTACACTTGATAATTATGGGCCTTCACTTGTAAATATTATATGTTTATCATGTTTTGCAATAAAAAATGTTTTATTATGAGTAAGGAAAGGATTACCACTGTGGTTTGTCATCAACCTAGTCTATTTAAAGTTATTTTAGAGACGATACCCATAATCTTAATAACATGTTGGAGAGTTGAACAATTCGTTACTAAAGAAATTCTAATACCAGATGAACATATGAAAAAAATGATTTATAAGCTGGTCAATTTTAGACTAAATTTTTCTGCATAAATTACAAATTCTCTTTGATAAATCCTTCCTTTACTGGGCATGTCCAACGTCTTTTTTCTTTTATGTAAGATAATGCTAGCACATTATTATATAGGGTGCCTGTTAGCACAGAAATGTATGTAGCAGCACAGACATAGAATGACACTGAAAATGGCAACAACCAAAAGAATATTGGTTGTAGTTTATTCTGATCCTTAATTTTGATCTGTGAAAATGAGGTAATATCTTTCTTTAAATATTCCAATTGTCTTGCTCTCATTGTGTCAGTCAACCAGTAAACCATGTTGCACAACATTCAAAGGAGAAAATGACATGCTGAGCTTCAAATTGAGACTAAATTGAGGAGTACACCCTAACCCAAATTAACAATAATTATCCCTTCAATCTCTAACCCTAAATGTGACCCATGATCCTCTAATCCCAACTTTCATGACCCTTAAGACAACTATTGGCTCCCTATGAAACCAGTAGTGCCAGAGAATGTCAATCCTTATCCCTTATTTCTGTTCCTAAACTACCATTATCACTCCCCATTTCAGCATGTTGATAGTTGCCAGATCAGCCAGTGAGATGACTGACTGACTGACTGTTGAGTGCAGCTAATGACTGGCAAACAAGAAGGGAGATCATGACAGCAGAAAGCAAACCCTGTATCTACACGTCAGACAATTTCTCCTATTTGTCATCACAATCTCTCGAGAGCAAGCAATTTTTTTATCCAAGAACATGGCCTCGTGGGGGTGAGGAAACTTCAGCTTAACTGAAAATAAAGATATAAAAGAGACCTCCTATTCCTCATCCTTTCCCAGCTTGTCAGATTTGGTAGAGTTGAAGTTGTGCCACACCATTTCCATTTTCACAAGACAGATTGAACACTGCTCTATGAGATGTTCACAGAGCAGAGGAACCCTAGTAAAATGTGTTGAGGTTTGCTGTTTTCACATGACAATGTAAAAAAGTTCTAAGAGTGTGAATACGTTTGCAATACATTGCAAATGGATTATAATTTAACAATCAGTTAATACAGCATAAAATTATTAGTGGATCAACAACTCCATACCTTTATTATGTTCTGGTCTATATCAATCATGACCATCCAGAGTCATGATCGATGACTCTGGATGACGCGAGCTACCATATCACATGGTAGCTCGCGTGACATTAATTTTCTGAAGCAAAGGATATCAACGCAATTTTTTTTCTTGTGTCTGGAAACATTTTGACCTGTAATCCCCAAGATTATAGTGGCTAAACTGCCCACTGTGTGTTTTCGTGCTCTTTATCAACTCCTGGTATGGTAGGCTGAAAGGACTGCTGGCCTCTGGATGCCCTTAGTCTGACATTCAGGGATCACAGGGGTAGCTCGCTGTGCGCGTGCATGTGGGAGTGTGCTTGGGCCATCACAGGTGTCTCCAATGCCCTTGGGGCGGAGACAGGCTCCTATGGGGTAACAGCAGGTCAGAGGGCACAGCAATTACGGAGCAGTTGGAACCATTAATTAGCCAATATATCACTTACTCTATTGTTTGGGTTGCCTGTGTACACTAAACTCAGAATAACCTCTGGACAACTGTCCTTCCTCCTAATATTTCTGTTAGGGTTAAGACTCCCACCTCAAATAACCCTGAAGGCTCCATACAATAGCGCTGAACTGATACAAATAGTCATGGCAGAAAATAACAAATAAGTTCTGGAACCTGAGAGATGATGTGTGGCATTGAGAAGGAATCTTTCAACTCTTTGCCCCGTCTTCAGGCAACATGTCTCCTGAATACTCATCAGTTATTTTATTCTATTTGTTTTTCTGAAGTATTTACCTATGATCCAAGCCCGCCTTGAGCACTTTTATTTTCCTCTCCGTGCCTCCAAGCCAGGCTGTGAACTTGCAAAGGCCGCAAGAAAAAGACACTGTAAAAAAACTCAGAGAGGGGGAGAGGTATATCAAAACCTGCAAGCTTGAGAGATCAGCAGCCGAAAGGGAAGCCAGGTAGGTTGAGGTTCGTTAGGAATCACATAAGCACCAGGGAGTAATGGGGATTGACATGGCCACCCACATGAGGGAAGGACAGACTGCTCAGACAGACGAAAGTAGCTACACGAGAGGGGACTTGACTGTCAAGAGGGTGATCGTGCAAGTGGGACCCTTTCACGGGAATGTCGTCCGACCCCCTCCAAACCTCCTCAGGCAAGTGGGGGTGGGCGATATCCTGGTGAGGAAAACACACCACCAACACTTCAGTTCAACGATAAGGCTCCTCTTGCTGTTGCCGCATCTCTCTAACCCACAAAGAAGAGGATAAGGAAGAACTTTGAAGAGTTCCTCTGGAGCCGGCAGAGGCCGTTCTGCCAGGACACCGAGTGATTGACAGGGGCTGACGATAAAGGCAAAGAGGAGCAGCGTTGAAGGATAGCGGCATCATGATGGAGTGCTCATGGGGAAAAGTAGCTATTGAATCCTCTTTTTAATCTGTCTGTCAAGGTTATTGAAAGTGCTGTCTTCGTTATTGCGTGCCAGCCTTGGACTTGAAGGGGCCATAAGTATGAGAACACACCCTTTCCTGGTGAGGGGATAAACAAGCTGAGGCAAACACACACACACAGATAAAGAATGCGTAATGTGCATATACCCATCAAAGAAGAGCAAACAAGCATTGTCGCTGCAATGGGTGTGTGCATATCCCTCGATGGACAGAGCATCGGTGTCCCATAAGAGGTTTTGGTGGACTCATCCAACTGATGGCTGTCCTTTTTAGCCCCAGACGAGCCGTACCCCCTGTGTGATGTTGCTCCAGTTCAGGTGAGATCGAGAGGGCTCCACTCCAAACTGGACCTGCTTTTCAATCAATGTTCATCGGCGGCTCCAGCAATAAGTTGTCAATGGGATTCTCATTGGAATTCAAGTGCGCTTTTAAATAATATTGTAAAGCAGTGAATCACACTGACAGATGACTGGGTGAGTGGCAGTTGAGAGCTTGTCATGGAGTGAATTTTAATCAGAGGGGATGGTGTCAGGCAGAAGCTGATGTACATTGATAGTGCCTGTTGTGCTGTATAATCTTTTATACTAGAGAAACCTCTTTCAACACTATTCAGGGTAAAACTACGAATCTTAATTATATAAATTATATAACTCCATTAAAAGCTTTTTAAGAGAGGTTCTGTGAAGCTATCAGTAATAGTTTTCTTCCTAGTGGTAAGAAGATGCCATATCACATTTTCAAAAAGCTTTTTGAGAATGTAAATAAATCCTAGTCGTGGAAGCCAACAGATACTCAGCTATCTTACTTATATTTCAGGTAAACTTTAGCAGATTAAAACAACTCAAACTGAAAATGTTCATCTACAACCTTACATTAGTAGATATTAATCTTCAATTTTGCAGCATTTTCTTTAACATTGTCAACATTTATTTTCTACCAAGTAAACATATTCTTTAAACCTAATTATATAAGACATGTAAAATTTTATCAGGGCTTTGCATAAAATATCTGCCTTAGAGCTTAGAAGAAGTTATTTGAAGAAGTTCTAGCATCTGATCAGCATGCTTCCTGGGTGCATTATTTTGAAGTTGCCTGTGTCCCACTGACACAACACCGCAAGACAATGTATCCTTTCTGTTCAGGAAACACTCTGGGATGCCCCAGGATGCACTGGGGAGAGGGATTTTCCGTCTCCCTCCTGGAATGGTTGCCCAAACAACCCAATCTCAGATAAGCAGCAAACACTGGATGGATAAGGTCTCGTGCTGATAGCAACTGGACAGCGCTTTACAAGACATGCTTCACTTTGAAGAGGAATACTGTGGCCTTTTAATATCACAAAATCTTGTCACACCACAAGAAGCTGCCACTCAAAACCTTCTATTTTATATAGTGTTTGTGATTTTTACCCTAAGAACCACAGGTTTCTATTTCTGTTGAGCCTGTCACAACGTGTCCATTGCGGTGTTAGGGCTTTCACAATATCCAACAAACATGGCAACCATCTGTGTGCTTGACGTGAGTTTTTTAGATTTGACATAAAATATTGGAACATCTTGTTAAGATAATCTTTTGTACTGATGACAAATGATTTGATTCGTTTCCTCACTACAAGAAATAAATGACGTTTGGCTTTCATTCAGGAGGTCTAAATCCCGTTCTTGCCCGTGCAGCGAAGAGAGATGCGCGTGTCGTTTGTTTTTCTCTCTGAAACTAGTTCACCTTGGACAGCGTGGTTTCACTGCCTCAAAAGACCTCTGCTTTCTGTTTGAGGGAGGGTGACCTGTACCAGTTGGGCTATAGAGGTGCCCCACAGCATGTTGTTTTGGATCACAAACTATAGGATTACTCCTATAGATGCTTGTGAAACACTGAGACTGTAAATATCAGTGGGTTTTAGAAATATACCTTGCTCTGGTGATCAGACACATTCTCACCAAGCTATTGACAGAATCATATTAAAAGCCATACTACATGAAATAATCATTTTTTAAAAGGAGTTTAGGATTTCTAAATAGATGTCTGTTAAAGGGTGGCAAACGGAAAATAAGGTAACGGTGCGCCACCAATGAGCTTTATGTCTGAAACGCACTGACAAAGCATAAAGCGTGAAGCAATGTAAAAATCAATGAACGGTGGAAATAATGTGATTGTTTTGCTCTTCACAGCATTTTGCTTTTATGTCAGAAATTTCCTCTGACCAGAAATGCTTTACATGTTCTTTTCCCAAGTTCTCACATGACAAAAAATAAAAATGACCATTTTTGTCACAATGTATAGGAGGATATATGTATACATTGTGTTTCAAAAATCTAAATAGGGCACAGCAGCTTACAAGTTACCATGTTAAAGAATTTGGTAAGTTCTTTCACTACTTGAAAACTTTTCCACAGTTGGCGCTATGGAAAAGTGGCTACAGTGTCACAATTCCCATCTGGGAGTGAAAGTGGAAGTCAAAGAAACACTGCTAGATGCCTTTTCAGTGTTTTATAAAATATATTTTTTATTTATACACACAATTATACCCACAGTAAGAAAAAATATCCATCAAAGTGGGACATTAAACTAAGAAAAACAGACAGAATTTTACTAGTGTCATTTCTCTGGTTACCGACCAAAGATAAATGATCAAATATGGCAAAGTTATACTAATATCACATGATAATAGTTTTATCACCTTCAAGCTAACTTAATGGCATGCTAAAATAACACTAAGTTGGACACCAAGTCTATTCATGGCGTTATTTGAAAACAAAGGCTCTTCTTTTAGGAACAATTCAAGCCGTCGACCAAGAAATATGGTAAGACTGACATGCCAAAATCTGTTCTCTTTCCCAGTTGCGTGTAGAAAATTGCGTAATTTTGTTCTCAGCCACAACCCCTTTGGCAAGCGTTTCATCTTTCTGTTCTAGCAATACGAATGTGTGATTGGTCAAAAATTTATGGGTGTTTATGCAGAAAACAGCCTCAACTACTCAACTTCCATTAGCCGGTTTCTTTCAAAGAGAGCAGGATGAATAGTTTTAAGGAGCAATTGCCAGAGGAATTACGTACTGTTGGACCAAAACACTGAACACACGCTGCTCCTTTCTGGTCCAATGCAGCAGGCAAACGTTCCACCGACACACATCAGCTGTTCAACTTTGGCCCAAAAAAAGCTGGGCAGAGATGTGGCTCTTTCAGGCAGGATCCATATCTCACAGTGACTAGTGAGGGTTGGAACAAAAACAGACCAGAAAATCAGAAGTAGTACTTTTTGGCATAATTCTGTTTTTTTTCCCACCACAACAAACTGCTGCAGGATCTACGATACTACAAACAATGGCCCAACTTGTCTATTTCTTGCTCAAGCATATCATCACTCAAGAATAGGAGCCAAGACATTTACTTAAGATAAAATCTGACCCCTTGTCGAGAGGAAAAAAATCTTCCTCGTACCAATTGAGAACCAAGGACTGAGACTCAGAAATGGGAAGTCGGACTCTTTGTTGTAGACTAAACACTTGTCTTCGTCAATGTCAAGGAAATATAGAACAGTATGGAAACTCTGCCGATGTCCATTTGCATGCAAAGATATGTGAATTGTATGTCTAACCTAAAGGAACAAAATGTAATCAGGATCTATTCAAGGTTATTTTAGTAGATAATGGCATTACTTATGTATAGAATAGCCTTTCTCTAAATACCAGTCCATTAAATCTACGTTATTGAAACATGATCCTGAAATGAGTCCAAGCATATGCACATTAGAAATAATTAATTGGTTCTCTGTTTTTCTGAGAGTAAAGACAGCACAAGGGTGGGATTTGAATGTTTATCAGTATTAATTGGTTCTACACTGAAACATGTTTTTTTCACAATTTCCTTTCCTCGACACTCTGTGAGAAGCAAGTTATTCACGTCCTTTGGTTAAAATCGATTGACGTCCACTCATTGGAGCTTCATTCAAATCCCAAATAAAAGACAGTCCTTTAGAATTGAGCTTAGCTGAGCAAGGAGTGCTACTTAAAAACTGGCGTCCATCCAAGAAAAATAACCTTCCATTCTTTCATTCATTTCATTTGAAAACTTGGTCACAGATTGCCCTTAAACATAACAACTTTCATATGGCAACAACGCAGCTTTGTTAACCCTTGCAAGGCTAGCCTCTGTCAACAAAGTGGCCTGAAATTACCAAATAATCAAGAGCCACTGCTTTTCAGAGGGCTCTACCTTGTATCAAAAGCTTACCTTGCCTTTTATTCAAATTTTCCTGCATTATTTCCCTATTCATTTCTGTAGAATAATACGCCTCTGGAGGATATAAATCGGTGAAAGATGTGCTCTTGTGCAGAAAAATTATTTACTCACGAGGAGCCAGCAATTTGTGTTGTCCCTGAACTAGTGTGGCTATTGAGAAAAACACATCAAAAACAACTATATGTGAATACACTCTTGGTTTATTCTGCACTGCTAGTGTGTCCTTTAATAATAGATTTATTAAGCTGCAGCTGAGTGTTTTTGCCTTGCAAATGCTGTGTTTACATGGGTGTGCGTGTGTGTGTGTGGTTATGAACGGCCATGCAAGTACTGTCTTATGAGCAATAAAATCATCAGCAAAAGTTTACCCTCTGGTATATGAGCATGTAGTGCCTCACAAATGCATTCCAATCCTCTTAACTAGTTAAAATGTTCCCATGTTACAATCCCTGCAATGTATTTTGTTGAGCTGCCACGAGAAAGACCAACACAAAGCTGTTCTTAAAAGTGAAGTTGTATGTGTGTTTCAATAAGTAGTAAGAAGGTAAAATCTCCTGGAATTGGGAAGCTGTGCTGATCAGATGGGAAGATGGATGGAGCTACAAATTTGAGAAAAAAAAGCATATTAATTTATTAGAATGGTTTTATTAAAGTCCAGTCCTGAATCCAATAGACTTTGTCACAAGACTTGAAAACTGGATTTCACAGAAGCTTCAAGTCCAATAAGACTGCATCTTACCTTTTTTTACATGATCACGCACTACTTTTTTCTGGTCCGTCATAAGAAATCTCTTTAAGACACATTCAAATGTTTTCTTCATAATTGAAAGTTTGACGTTTACCCCCCTCATCATAAGTTTTTTCATAATCCGATGAAAAAACGTACCATTTTATATAGGGGTGGGCATTGTTTATCATCTATCGTGATACAATTTTTATAAGAATTTAGATTTACTGTTGTCACAATAAATGTCAATTAATTTTTTGAATTCCCTAAAACTGTCCGTATTGTTCGTTTTCCTATTTTTCCACAGTTTTTTTTATTGAGCGTATCAATAAGAACAATAAATTCTAAAACATAATTAAATGCAGTTACTGTGAACAGCTTAATGATGCAAATCACACTCCATTATGTGGCTAGTGTCCAAAAGAAGTGCATTACAATTTTTTTCAAGAGCAGAATTTGTGCTTGATTGCTAGAGTTAACTAAAAAAAAGTATTAATAAAAAGTTCTTATCGTCAGTTTTATTGTTATAACAATAGAAGTATAAAGTAGCATGATAAATAAAATAAATAAATAAAGTCCATATTGACCAGCCATTTTTTGCTGCCACCACTTTGCTTCACTGTAGGAATTTTTGTTTTCTAAATATCCAAACGTCTCAAGTTCGTTTCTCACCAAACCAGATGAAAATCTTTCATTTCTTAAAGTAACAGACTCGCCAACTCGTCCAATGGACTACTGAAGTTTATTGTTCTAAGATGAAAACGCAAAAAACTTTTACAAGTCACTTTTGCTTAAAAGAAAGCATCACACTTGAACAGAAATTAGCAGGTGTGTGTGGATATATTAAGCATTGTATGCGCGTACTGGTGTATATGTGTGTGTGCAGTCACAACATATGTTGTAGCCAGTTGGGGAATAGTTTTCCCCAGAGAGCAGTCTGCACAGCCCTCCAGTCAGGGGCTCAAATTAAAGGGAGCAGCAGCATAGCCATGTCTCATCCACTTTAATAGCATTTTAACTGTTATTGGTGCTTATATATATATATATATATATATATATATATATATATATATATATATATAAATGAGCATTCAGTAATGTTGGTCATGCTGGCACGCCTATGCAAAGGACGGTGCCACAACAGCCTCCAACTGAACTATGACAGGCCAATTAATGGCCTTCATTGGGAACCAGTCGTTACATAGGTCACCTAAGAAGTGTAATTAGAAAGCATTGTAAATTCTTATTTTTATTGAGAATGCTTAATTAAAAGAGGGAACGCAATCAACTGCGAGTCTTTATATCAAATGCGCACTGATAAGATTTTTATTGGAAAATAAAAATAATCTAAAAAAAAAAAAAAGACAACAGACTGGTTATGAGGCACTCTCATGCTACGGTGAGCATACACACAGCCGCACAAACACACATAAATGTCGCCCACTAGGCTTGATAGATGTGTCACAGTGGGGATGTGAATGGGAGCCAATTACATTTATAATGTCAAACGTGCTGCCGAAATTAGCTTCAGTATTATTATGCGAACGCTAATTGCAAGGAAATGCTAAAATGATTTAAATCACCGGGGCTATTTCCAGACATTAAGGCATTCTGAAGATAGCCACAGCACTAACAATTTACACCACCCTTTTTATAATTACATTTAATAGGTTGTCTTATCAGCGCTCTAAAAGTGGATTTGGATTATCACAGGACAGACCAGTCCGTCAGAACAGATTTTTTTTTCTCACTTTTTTTTTCTTTTTAGGTGATGAGTGCTGGCCACCTTGTTCATCGGAGGAGCAGGAGAGATAATGTTCTACGGGGTTAAACACTTGGATTGCCACTTCAGAAGGCAAAATGGAACAGAACACCATTGGCGAGGCCATGCTTTGTATTTTCAAGAAGGTCCACCACTGGCATTCAACGCCACTTAGCTTCCCACCACAATAGATTTCCTACAGTATGCAAAGACACATACAGAGCGTGTTGCCAAGCCGTCCTCAGAGCTGACCCCATCCGGCGGCACTGACCCCGCCATTGTTGGCGCTCCAGGCATTCAGATTGTATGCAAATAAGGGCAGCGAATAGAGGGAAGGGAGCAGGAGACGTGCTTTGTTATTAAGCAAGACTTGAGTCTGCTTATTAATTTTCAGGGTCTTACACTTGAGCGCCGCTTTAAATTATTTGACAGTCTAACAAAGTGCTTCAGTATGTCTACTATCTATGCATGATCATTTAAAAATAAAAAAAGAATTAAAGTTAGTTTATTATAAGAATTGTGACTTTTTCAAGCTTTTCCCACCCATTTGATTTCTCCATAGATTAGTTTGAAGAACACTCAAACTTTAGACTATGAAGTGATTCACCGTTTTTCACAACTGCAGCCCGCGAGTGCATGATGAGGAATGCTTATGACTGTATGAAAGGCAGCAGGAGGAGGGAGATCAGCGTGTTATCATCATGGGCCGCTGGGGGAGGGGGGCTTACCGCTCTCTGTCTGCAGCACCTGAAAGCCTTATCCACAGGTGTACAATCAGCAACATAAGCAATCTGCCTCTTTACCTTAAGTCCACATCATCCGTGGGCCGGCCATGCGGACCCAGGGTGCCACTTGGAGCTTACAAGGAGATTAAGGCCAGGATCTCATGAAGAAGTATGTTATGTATCATTCATAAAGCAACATATTCGCTACAGGATTTAGCTATTAAGTTGTTTTGTGATGTTTTTCCAAGTTTAAATGATGTTACGGTGTTTACAGTGCAACAAACTTGGGAAGGAAATGGAAAAACAGGCTCAGAATTATCCATACAGGTTCAAATATATTCCTGTATTGCCCAAATGTATTGGGCAAGCCTGTTTCAATGATTAGTTATTCAGTTAAACAAACGATGGACTAAAATGAGCTCAATTTCCATTCTGATTGATATTGTTTTGAAGGGCAATCTTGTTTAGACTACATAATCCATTTTATTTATGGTTTTGGTTGTGTGGGGTTTTTATTTTCTTTTGATTTATTGTTTTTGGGTTGTTGTGTTTTATTTTTGATATTTAAAATGTCTTCTAGTTCCAGTGTGGTGTGTTCTGTACAAAATTAGTTTGTTGGTCTTTGAGAGGCCAAACTTGCATTATTATGGCATTATCAATATTTTACTTGAAAATTGTCTCAAATTTATTGCTTATTGCAATAATTTTTGGGAGGATTCATCACCCAGTAAAATGTGTTATTGCAACAGGCCTGGTATTGGGTGTCTTACCTTTATGAACATGAATTTTATTGACATGCCATTCTTAAAATGCTTTAACCTGGCATTGGCCCACCCTTTACCACAGCTTCAGCTTACATAAGAATGCTTTCCACATGATTTACAAGACTTGTTCAGTCATATCCTAATGAGCCTTGTCTTATGTACTGAAGAAGTCACGTTGGAACTGAAATGGCGAACTCCAAACTGGAAAATAAAATTGTCTTCACATAGTGACAATGAGTTGAGTTGTAAAGAAGCCATAGTTTTCCATAGTTTTTCTCCAGCCATCAGCAAGCTCTTTGTAAAATTCTACCTGGATATTTAACTACTCAATCAGAAATGGTGGAGCTCATTTCATTTTGGAGCACAAAATGATGCTTGTTTTAAAATCTAATGATTTGAGGAAAAGTTGAACAATTTGGAACAAATTGTCCTTTATCACTTGCAATACAACACTAGTGAAGCAGAACAGTCCCTCTCAAAACATTGCTCTTTTGTCATTAAGGTCCAATATTTTATTATTTGCAAAGTCTGACCATTGATGTAGGCAGCTGCAATCTACACTCATGCTTAAAGATGTTAATTTTTGTTCTTTTTTGGCTTCCCTTTGGTCCATGTCACCATATTTCAACATCTTCTATTTAAAACTGGTTTTAGAATAATTAAAAAGAAGATAACGTTAAGTTTCTGAAATTACCCTGACATTAACCCTGATGAAAAATTTATGATCTATGTCCAAAAATCTTAGTCCAACCAATTTTTTTATTTTTTTTTTAGAATTACTTTATTCATCCCAGCAGGGAAAAAAGTTCATCATGAATCAACACCACATTAAAAATTAATTTAAAAATCTGAATAAGATTGATGTTTATGGTAGTGTAACAACATAGGAAAAAGGTCAATAGTAAAAGCTCTTAAGATTCTATAGTAAACCTGTTCTCTTTAAGTGGTTTAATTTACAATTTAGGTTAATTACTCTATTATTGTAAAGGGATTTCAGCAATTTATGTATCTAAAAGTTGTGGATTTATTACTTGTGTATGTTGAGGTTATTGATTTTACCAGCATGCATCGCCCAAGCAGCGTTTGAAAAAATTGCCTGCAGTTTCCGGAACTGATGTACGATTCCTGAGCTGAAAATGTACTCTTTTTTTTTTGTTGTAATAGTGTTCTGTAGATTTACTGTATAAACTTATGAAAGCACCCTGTGTGCCACCTAAATCAGTCTTACAAAGGCTGACAGCAGCACAGAGCTTTGGAGAGAAAACCAGGGTTGATAATGTTGGCCTTGATTGGGGAGAGGTGGTAATCAAGCTGTGTGCAGTTAATTCTCTGATCCATTATGTGCTTACATACATAGGCCCACAGTGAATGATTGTGCTTGAACACACACGGGTATCAAAAAAAAAAAAAACACACATGCACAACAAAAACAGGTGAGCACACACACAACAAGCTGAAAGGGCTCTATATGAAGCATCTCTATTTCTCCACCTCACTGCGAGTCATTAGCCATTCCAGACGTAGGGTGATCAGCAGAGCCAGCCTGGCCTGAGACAATTAGAGACCCCAGAGGTGGCTGCACATCACAATGAGCCCTGCGGCCATGATTAAAACATCAGCCGCTCTCTATGCAACGCTGACAGGAAGAGGGGGGAGGAAGGGGTGAACAAAAAATATGAAGGGACAGAGGCTGTAGTTTTTTTAGCTCTCTGTGATCCTACTTAAAAGACTGGTTTGTTTATTTTCGGAAGCAGAGAAAAGTCCTCAAAAGAAAAGTTGAGCTTCAGGTATTTTTTTTTGTGTGTGTGTGTATCTCGCTTTTCTTTCCTTTCAGGACTTTAGCATCAAGTACATGTTTGACCTGCTTTAATATTCACCAAAACCTACAGGAGCTCTGATCCATTTAAAGTTGCTTAAACCTACAGCAGCTAGTGGATTACCAGTGCTGCAACATTGCTATCTCATTTGACATTTGTGGCTTTGATATGTATCTCAGCCTAGGGAGATTTAGCTAGCAAATCTCCCCCCAAGTGCTTTATTGAGCAGAAGTGCATCCCCATTCAGAAAAGCTTAGAGGTGCTGGAAAAACAGGAAGTGGGAAACCACACTCTTTAAACCTCGTTACAACCATAAACATAACTGTAAAATGGTGCAATCATGCAGTAGTTTGTGTTGCTCTATCACAAAAAACATTACAATAAAACACATTGATGTCTGTGATCGCAATGCAGTGCACATTTAGGGTGCAAGTTTAGTAAGTCCGATCAAGAGGTGAAACAGTTAATCAAATTAATTGATTATTGAAATAATCAACTATTTTAGTAAGCAATTAATCAGTAACTGGCATATACAGTATTTAAAAAAGGCAATGAAGAAGAGAAAATTATTAAACATTTTAAGCCAAAAAAGAAAACTGGGCTGAACTATTCACATGTTTACAATTTTGACAAAAGATCAAATGTTCACTAAAGGAATGCCATGTTTATAGATGTTAGGAAATTAAATGTTTTATCTAAGAAAGAGATTCTTTAAATTAGCTTAATTGCATACTTTATGACATTTTAATATTGTATCAAAAAGGCTCAAGTAAAATCTGCATAATGTGACAATTTCTGTTATCTGATTAATAATGAGTAAAACTGATTAGTAAAATTATGATTAGCTACAGTCCTACTCCAATTATTACTGGCTTATTAGATTTGGGCTAAAGTAACAAGTATCTTTACTGTGTTTAATGGTTGGGATGTGTGTAATTCTCCTGGAGTCCTTGAGTCAAAGGGGAATCCTTTCTAATCACATCTACTCCAACTGTGATCTGCCCTCAAATTCCCAGAACCCTCTTCCTCGGGTTGACCCACTTCTCCCACCGCATCGTCTTACCTTCTCCCAACACTCTGCCTGCTCAACCTTACCCTTAAAAGCCTGGCAGTCCTCTGATCTGTTGCGACATCACCACTTACCCAAGGCAGTGGTCCTCTGGAGAAGACTTAGCTATCCCAGAGTCCCTGCTGTGGGCAGCCCTCTGTCCCTCTGTTCTTATGGTTCAGTCACCATTGAGCAATGCCACATGGGAGCGCTACACACTACACTGGCTCACCCACCATGGTTTCACCAAACACCCTTTGCACATCCAACTCTAATCATCGCTTTCCAAAGGGACCAGGTGAGACTCTTCATCCAGACCATAGAAAATCTATGGCTGATTGTTCAAACTCTTCTACACTATAAAAAGTCAATTTGGAAGTATAAAACATTAGCCATGTATATATTTGAATCTAGCTTGTGAAAGCCATGTTCAATAGTGGACAAATTCTAGCATTTAAACTGAAATTCAACAAAATTTGTTGGTATCATTAAGGGTTAGTTATTCTCTTATGTTTGTGGTGTCTACCAGAGAACAGTAAGATTAATACATTTACATGCAATGTATTTTGCATGAATATATTTATTAAAAGTTAAGAACTACTATGAGGCTTGTGGTTGTGAAAGAGTCTGCGTTGGAAGAAACATTTTTGAGAAGTCCAGCTTTAGCTAGGTTAGCTACAGCGCTAATGCTAAGGTACAGTTACTAGCGAGAAAGGCTTCTACTTAACCTTGAGGTAGTTGTTGCTAATAAACAGAGGACCTTACATTTGAGCTTGACCCCGGATCTTATATTGTCCAACACATAGATCTAATTTGTTGTCTTTTTGGATGCTTTTCCTCATCACTTGACCGGTTTCATCTGCTCCACTAAGGGCTTAAAGGAAAGACCGATCGTAAACAGGAATACCCGTTCAGAAAGAAATTGTACTACTAGTGAGATTAACTATTCAAACTATTCAAAATCAAGAACAGGCTTTGACACAGTCTTACTTTAGCTGAAGACGTTTACGATCACTTTATATCTTCTTCTGTATTGGTTATTACAGCTGCATCTGTGGTTCTTTATTTTCCTAAATAGTTGGTCACATGACCTCTGTCTTTGCTGATTCAGCATCAGAGATAATCTAAACTATTTGCAATATTGTCTCTCTAAGTTGCATCATCTCTTTTTTTGCTCTTGCCTCCATCTCCGTTTTTGGATAGTTTTCATTTCTACAAAACTCAGTTTTTAGAAGGTCCTTTGTGCTATAGAGGACTAATCTTGCCAAAATTGGAAAAACAGAGAAATAAATAAATGGCTTGGTAAATTTTCCAACTTAGAGTTTCGATTTGATGCTGACTGAAATCCTGTGGCCCCCTTTGTCACCTTACCTCCTACAAAGAGTGAGAAGGAACAACACTACCTTAAAAAAGAATGGAATGGATGTGTTTCATTTAGGTTTCACACATTCAATATTTATACATTCTTGGCTCTAAAATACAGTATATCACCTTTAAATTCTACTCAAACCAAAATAAATTCATATGGTTAAGCCTATTATCTTGGTTAAATTGTACCATTTTATCAGTGAAACATTCTTGGACTTAACCTTTGGTTGTTAACAGAAATGTTAGAAAGTTCATGGTTAAAGCTAAAAGGAGAAAGACTACCACTTGTCTAATGCAATATTGCATCTAATGGGTCCAAGTTGTGGCTGCTAAAGCTGTCTCGTTGCATTTGAGGTGTTGCAGCATCCCTTGTCCTGACACATGCTATAACAACTAATTAAATGTGATGGCTGATATTATTCAATTCGGAAACAGTCGTACCTCAAAGAGCAAAGAAAATTACAAAATTGATTTGATGACAGCTAAATTGCAAGAGAAGGCCTTGATTTAACCAGCCAATGTAAATGAGTCCAATTTAGAATCGTGTAATGCGGGCCGGGAGAACGCGGCGGAAAATGATCAGGCCGGGCCAGTCACAGATATTAAAATGAATTATATCTAATCGGAATTTTAGTCACGCTACATTAACTAATAGAAAGTTATTAACATTTCAAGAGCGCATGGAAGCGAGGGGGGGAAAAAAAAGCTTTTGCCTGCAAAATTAACAGTGGCTGGGCTGACCCACGGGCCTGTAGATGTGAACACTGTAATGACAGCATAATGACATATTTACATTTAAAACCTCACTGACTAATATTCAGATCCAGAATTAGACATTAAGTCAAGGAATATTTGGTTTACCCCCTCAGCCTCACTGTCTAACTTCAATCGTACAAACTTTTAATCCTCTGAAAAAACAAACTGTTATAATTTAACCGAACGTAACCGTTTGGATCCATTTGCTGAGGATGTTAAACTATTTATAGAGAACTATTTTAGTTCTTACTCCAAAAGCATAATTGAATTTGCTCTACTCAAAACGTGACAAAATCCAACTAATCCATTTGCTCATAAGGTATGTCCTCCCACATTGAAAAGCAAAAAAATAAACAATAGTAAATGTGTAATAGAGATTAACCAGGTTTAGAATCAACTCCATGATCACCAACAGTTAAAAAAAAAAAAAAAAAACACACTAGCTAAAAAATTGAACTAAATAATCAACATAAAGCCCTGATACCAATTACTCCAAATAGTTGTTCTAAAAAGGGACATAAATATCTAAATTGTTAATACCTAATAATTTTTAAGTGATTGTTTGATTTTCTGAAACTTGAAGGAAGGGTTTAATGCTTAGTTTTAGTTTCATTATTTAACTTCAAGACTAAATATTAAGATTTTTTTTTTTTTTTTACAAAATTGGACAAAAGTCTGGTGCTGACTCAACCAGAAATGTTGACGTGGGTCTGCTTGGTCAATCCATCCAAGGGTTTGGAAGATCCATTTGATAGTTTGGTTTGGATTCAAAGGATTTTCTGAATGGTCCTCATCAAGTAAGGAACTAAACCTCTTTCTCACATGAAAGTGATGGACTAACCTATTCTAACAAGAAGACATGCAGACCTTTTCCCTGACAGCCACATCTACAATGTGTGGTACATTGACACAAGCTACCTCATGGTTAAAAAGCGAGTTTAACCTTAGCAGTAGTGCTATCATGAAATTAGCCAAAACTCTACACAAATTCTTTACGTTTATTTTCACAAATACTTTGTTGTTTAACTATTAAGTTTCGTTCTATGACATTGTCTCAGGCTTAAGAAGCTAAGCGTGCTAGCAAATTTGACTTAGGGCTGTCACTAAACTAGCTAGGAAAAGATCACGGCCCTGACTCCAACGTCTCCCTGCCCAGTTTTCTAACCTCACGGCCAGACAAAGATTTAAAGAGGAGCAACAAAAACACATTAACAGTGCCCGCTAACAACTGACAGTGTCATCCAGAACATTGTTACTGTGAATTATCATCTCTACTGTCTGGATATTTAACTGTTCATGTCATGAGACTGTCATACAGCAACAGTGTCTTCTTTATAGAGAGTTATAGCGACATTTAATTTCCTTTTCTTGAATTGAACTGAACTGCCTCAAGTCTTGTAGCAGTATATATAATCATTAAAAACAACTCAGGTAAGCATATCGGCTTAACTGTTCTCTACTGGACCAATGAGAGCAACAGCTGACTGAACAAACACACCCAACTAAATTTGAATTAAAAATGTTTAAGCTAAATTGTCTACAAAAAAAGTAGTCAAATGATGATGAAATTTAACCGTGACAGAATATCGCGAAGTAACTATTCAGATGTAAAATAATTTTATTGACTAATATTTAATTCCTTTTTACAGTGTTTCATTCACTATATCTACTTCATCCCTTTGTTTCAGTGCTCCCGCCACTTGTCTCTGCTGTCTTGGGTTTAGTTATACTACATCTTTTATCTACTGTGTTACGGTAGAGTACCATCTCTCTCTTGTTGTCTTTCATCCTCTTATAAAGTGCATCTATAGAAATATTTGCCATCTTTGTGGTTTTCTCTCTTGCAATGAGCCCAGCCTGTCATTAGGCTACAGGGCCATCCCTGACAGCTTTCTGTACCCCTGGCAACTGAGTTTTGTATTTTAAGCGTTTTACTTTTATATTAATTTACTTTTCTCATCAATATCACTTAAGCGTCTTGTAAGTCTTCAGTCTGCAGGGGGTGTTTTTATGTTCAAGGGCTACAAAGAACACAGGCGAGTGCTTAAAGACACAGCTTTTGAGGCTGTTGATACCTGGCAGGTTTTACTAATTTTCAAAGCAAAGCGAATCTCCATAATGGAGCGGCACCCACCAGTCAGCCAAGGACAACGCAGGCATTCAAAGGCGTTTCATCACTTATCACACACACTGCCCACCAAGCCATTAGTATTCACAACACATAAGAAGTTTCATGGACATCACACGAGACAGCTCAGAAGAACTCAAAGAGTAGTGGGTCTTTAATAAAGGCATCAAAATCTCTCAGTGTTCATAAAGTTTGTTTTTTATGACCAGGGGAGGTGGGGGGGGGTATTTAAATCCCAGTGTTTTTCAATGAAATTTACAGGCACACATGTAGTATACGTTTGTGTGAGTGTGTGTTATTGTTTCTAGGTTTCACCCGACTTGGGCTGACCTCTGGCTCAACACGTTCAACGCCAGACATCAGCGCTCCCCTGCTCTCCTCATTTCCACTCCTCCGCTTGTCTGCAGCCGCTCTGTTCAGCCACAGCGAGAGATGAAATTTTTACGCTGGGCAGACTGCCTTTTTTTTATAATTTAAAGCACAGCGTGAGGAGGAATGGGAGAGCTGAAAGGTGTAGAGCTGTGTGGTGTGGTGGTGGTTGGTGTATGCTTAATGTTTGATTTATAAAACAAATAAAAAACAGAATTACGAGTTAGGTTTTTTTTCTTATTTCGTCGCCGCATTTTGGAAAAGTAAGGGTTCTGCTGTGTGCGTGTGTGTTTGCACCGCAGGGAGACGTACAAGGAGAGACAACATCCGAGGTTTCTGAGCTTTAGGGTCGGACTATGAAATGTTCCCTTTGCAAAATGTACAATGGTATTTGAGAAAAACGTGAAGCCTTGCTTCACCGTGTCCTTTTCAGTTGACACTTTTAGCTTTTGACATTCATGTGCTCCGCCTGTGTGTGTGTGTGTGTGTGTGTGTGCGGGTGTGTGTGTGTGTGTGTGTGTGTGTTTAGTTTGTGCAAGTGGTGGTCTGATGAATTAAAAAAGAAAAAGCAACAAAGAGTGTCTTGGCTCTGACGTCCAGCCAGCAGACCTTCTCCTCAGCCCACCATCTGCTCCCCGGGTCAACAGACTCCCCCTCCCAGCCGGTATACTGCCAGAAAGCCTGGTAGCTGCCTTCAATATGCCTGAAGACAAAAACCAGGCCTGGATTTTCTGACAACAGCAGCTTCCTCTGACAGTCTTTACTCTCTCATCCTAATATAGAGTCATAAACTGGAAGAGAATGGATGACTTTAGGAAATCTGACAAATAAAAATGTTGGGTTGTATCAAGAGATGGCTTCATAGTGCCGGCTGTGACAGAAAATATTGATAAAACCCATTAACAAATTGCAAAAATATTAAACGGCTGACTAGTCATTCGATGGCTACTTCTTAAGATTAAATGTTGAACATCTTTTTGCATTGATGTAATTAGGTAGAATATTCAGATAAAACTACTTTGATTTAATAGATGAAATGCTATCTATATGGACTTAAAAAAATGTAGCAATATTTTTTGTTAAGACTTAGAACGGTCAACATTATAATGAAAAACTATTACTTACTCTTTAGGTCCCTATATGGCTGTGACTGTATGACAGCATTCACACCATCACAAACAAATACTGTTCTTGAAAAATATTCCCTTTTCAAACAGGCTTCCTCAGGACGCCACTTATATAAGAAGTGAGATTTATATCACTAAGTTGCACATAGCAACTGTTAGAGGTTATAGGACAATTGAGACTGGGTCAGAGGTTCTATTGCAGCATAACGACCCAAAACACACAGACAGAGAAAGTTTATATCACACCTTAATAATGTTTTGAATGGACCAATCAAAGTCCAGACCTGAATTTGACTGAAAATCTGCAGGATAATATAAAAATTCATTTTCAGAGACGCTTTACATTATTTTGTAAGCTGGGCAAAAACGTCAGCGTCTAGATATGGAAAGATGGAAGAGACAAACCTCTAAAAAAAAAACTGGATGGTTGGGGCTGAATACAAATGCATGCCACACTTTTCAGATTTTTTATTTGTTAAAATCTAAGAAATCATGCAATATGATTGTGCTAATCTTCATGTTAAATCCCAATAACATGCATTGATGTTCACGGTTAACCTAATTCTTAATGCTAAAACAATACAAGTGTGTTTCCAGGCCAAACAACATGAAATAAATTGAACAAATACATGTTGTGGTAAAATCAGTGTTAGTGTGACTTCATTTGTGGGCAAAAAAAGGTCAAAGCAGCACAAGGCCTGAGGTGGCTGTATTTATAGAGTGAGAAACAAAGAACCCAGATGCTCAAAGTCACCCCAACTTGCCCAGCCAATTTGAAGCCATAAGAACACAAGGGCAGAAAAACTGAGCTGCATATGGCACCTATAGACCATCACCTGAAGAGACATTACATGTGGACTTTTTAATATTCAGAAAAAAAGTAGAAACAAAACTTTAAATTTAAGCTAGTAATTATTCGGTTTGATGTTCTGAGCTAAACTGTGGTAAATCTGTTGTCTCCATTCTGCTTTCTTCCATATTTTAACTTCTATATGCGTATTTTATTCTCTAACATATACTGTATGTAAATAAGAACACATTCTCTATAACCGTGCGCTCTCACTTTATTGAAAAAAGACACAAAAAAAGTTGAAATTGAGATCAAAAATCAGATTTGAATCACAATACTCAACCAGAAGCCTATCGTGAATAATAAGTTTGATTCTCTATTCACCGATGCAAATCAAAGACAAGATATGCGCTGCTAGCTTAATGAAGTATTTATTTATGACTGTTTTGCTGTAGATGTTCTGTAAACTGTGAGCTGCTGCAAGGATTATCTTGCAAAAGAGATTATTAATAAAAACAAAAATAATAACCATTTAATATCCTATTAAACTGAATGGACTTTGCTTCATAATCCTCTGAGAGCTGCTGTTATCCCTCTTGTTTCACCATTCTTTCTCACTGGTTTTTCCTTCCACTCAACCTTCCTCTAACATGTTGGGAAGCAGCATTCAGTGAATGGTCAGCTTTTTACCAGTGATATATTGCTGGACAACTGTCAAGTCCACAGTCTTCCCATGAATGAATGCCACAATTTACTGTAATCTTTTTCCGAGAGGCTGAATTGTTTTTTGTTTTTATTTGCTGTTCAACAGAATCATCAAGTAGAAACAAACACTTGAAATATGCCAGTCTGTTTGCAATGGCAATGTATGTACTCAATTATGAGATAAATGACGTTTTCAGTGATTTTCTAAATGAATGTAGATGCTGGGTAGCAGAAAATGTCGGTTTCAGGCAGAAATAAAATATTCTTCTTATAATAAAATATCAAGTGTGACTAAACCAACAGACAGCTTAGAGTTACTTAAAGTAAATAAGCTTTGGGAGATTGGTGCATCCTCATTCTCTAAGGCACCACCAGCTCTTTAATGCTCATTTTCCTGATACTCACTCATTCTGCCTGCAATGTGGACTTTACATACTAATAATTTTCTTTTACTGCCTTGCAGAGCTCGTTTGACGTACGCAGCGTGCCGGATTGTGGGTACTCCACGTAATTAAACTCTCTGGAGGAGAAAGAGAAAAAAAGAAAGAAAGAAAAAAAAACAGGTACATTCCCATCACCAAGGTGAGAGTGAGAGCATTTATGCCGTGTGTTTTCGTGAGAGAGCAAAAAGGTGTCTGCATCCAGGCCCGTTAGCACCCCGTGGAAAATAAATAAATAAATAAATAAAAACGTTTTTCTCCCCTTACCACTTTACAAATGAAATCAGCGCTGTGAGGCGGTGGATTAATATCATAAGGAAGGCCAGAGTGGGCCATTAGAGCGGTGTAATGTTGCTCCGGGGCCTTGTGATGGATGGCCGTCGGCGCTGCGGCCCTATTTGCACACAGTCACCTCTGTGGTGGCCGCCATTAGCAGGACATGGGAGGTAAGGGCTGAGGGATGGCGTTGATGCGGCTGGACCGCGGTTTTATTACCACTGAGGTGTGTTTGTATCTCCCCGTATATGCTGGCTTTAGTATTCGTGTGTTTTTTCATTACTGTGTTACTGTTATGAAGGCGTGTGTGTGTGTGTGTCTCCTCAGCAGACAGATGTTACGCTCCCCGCCCTCCACTCTATCTAACGTGTCTGTCTGTCTCAATGGACGGCGGTAGCAGGCAGCAAGCACACTCAGTGTAATTAAGACAAATTAGCCTGGATGGCAGCTTGCAATAACAGCAGCATATGTTGGGAGGCTGGAGTACAGAAGCAAACAATCAAAATCATCATTAGCAAATTACTTATTGTAAACAGAAGGACGTTTTCCACCTTGGAGCGCTCGGAGATGAAAACGACGACTGGATTGGTTTGGAATGGATTTATCTGAAGCCGTTTATTTTCCCTACCCACTTGAAACGAATTAGCATTTTTGAATCTTTAAACTCACTCCTCTAAAAGTGCCTTTTTTCACTTATATTCAAGCTAAATCTCATGCGTCTCGACAAGTGATGACATTTCTTGCCAAAAGATCTCAGGATATTATAACGGCAATTTATTTATTGTGAATTTTTTTTTTAAGAAGTCTGTTAAACTTTGCCACCATATTGTGTCTATGTTTTAGACTCTTAATTTAAAATAAAAAGGGAGTTTTGAGTTGCTTCATTGCATTAACTGAGTCAAAATGTTAGGGTTTTCTGTCATACCACTCAAAAAGCATCAGAATGAAAGTGGCGATTTCTCCAGTTGTGTGTAATAAAACCAAAACAACAACAAAAAAATCATTGCCCCTCCATATTCTATTGCTGCAAACTCTTGGTATGCTAGAAAAATTTCCAGCCAGAAAACATGAGAATAATGTGGAAACGAAGACCAAGTTGGTTGTGAATAACTTTTTCCCCTTAATAAATAAAAGCATTTTTTATTTACACTTTCCTTCTTTAGAAATGTGGGCTGTGCAAGTCAATATTAGCATTTGGGACATATGTGCTGCTGCTACACGTTTAGCATTGAGAAGCTATGTTAGGCTTGCATAGCTTCCGTTATATGCTAACTTCTTTTAGCATAACAAATATCTTTTCCAGCATCCAATCAAACAAAAGTTCACCCCCACTGGGCCAAATGAAGCTGCTTTGTCGTCCATCAATGTGTGCAGATGTCGCTTGTCCGTCACATTTACCGGTAGCACCAGAAACGTGCAAATAGAAAAGGTTCCGGCGGGAAGCTTTGTATGCAAAAAAAAAAAAAAAAAAATTGTAATTACTAATTGCATTAAAATTTAGACAATTAATCATTTGAAATGAATATTTGAAATGGCCTGATGAAATCTTTGCTGTGCGTACAGGCAGCTGTAATGTTTTACTTTGGAATTTAAGGATGTATTTATTGTTTTACACCCATCGATCCCCCTCCCTTCTCCTTCTCCTCGCCTCCCCGGCGCCTGTTGTATCCTCTCCTTTCTTCACCACGTCTTTGTCTTGCTCTATCGCTCTCCGTGTCACTCCTCTTCTCCACACTTCACTCTCCACCTCCCTCAGCATTTCAAAAGAAGGAATTACTTTTTGGGGGCTGTCATTTGGCCCTGGCCAAAAATTCATTTCTGTGGGTCAAGTGTTTCAAACTGTCATTTTTGACAGGAACCATCTCATACAATAACTATATGGAGGGACCTTGACTTGGGAGTGCTTTAGTTTTTTCTTTTCTTGCTTTCTCCACTTCTTTTTTTTCCCTCTCTCCTCTCTTCATATGCATGCTAAAAAGATTTCAGCTACTGTAGGCACGGATGGAAGAAGATGGAGGCAGAGATCAATACTCGATTAAGAGAATAAACTCGACCACGCACAAAGTTATGTGACGGATAAAAAAAAGAAACAAGATGTTCAGCAAAGAAACCGTCCAGCTGGACTACAAAGGCAGCTAGCCGGCTTTGCAGAAAGCGAGACTCTGCATGTGTGGAATAAAAGTGAGGAGAATATAAACCTCTGCATGTGTTTGCTGGGGACAACCGCTTTCTGTGGCATTGGACTTGAGCAGACAATCTATTTACAGTGAGCTCAGGGGAGCCTATAAACAAATGTTGAGTAATTTCAGCCAGGAGTAATTACCCTTGCCGCTGACAAGGAGAGTGTGTTAGCGCTCCCCTTCACCCTCGGCCCTGTCCAGAAGGCTTCGAGCTGCTGCGCGAATGCTCCAACACCCGCCCGGACATGCACAGATGTACATTCACACAGGAGGAACTCCTCGCATACACATGGCGTCAGTCCAGCTGTCGATAGTGCCGACTCCGACCGAGGCTCTGACGAAACTCACTCGCCTGCTATCGCCTGTTATCTTCCCCCGCTGTGAAAGGCCTGGATATTTCAAGGCGAGGAACTTTCCTCCTCCTCCTCTCCTCCCCCCCATTTTTGGAGCTTTATCAGGGTTAGGCTTAAAAACAAGTGCGTGCAGCTCTGGCTGCTTTCAGTGACCTTCAAGTCATGGATTCACAAGGAGGAGCTGCTTCTCATCTGCTGAGAAGTAAACTCACATTCAAATGATTTTTTTCTGGTTTCTCTAAAATACTAAGAGTTCCTACTGTAAAACTTCATGATGGCAGCATCATGCTGTGGGGTATTTTCTTTCTAGGAGCTCAAACGTGACTCCAGGATGACAACCCAGAACAAACGCAAGCTTTTCAAAGACATAAATTCAATTGAAAGTCTGCGACAAGAGGCAGATTTTCTGGAGTTATTTTGCACAGAAAACTGGGCATAAATGTGCATTGTTTCAATTCATTACAAAAATAAAATACATTTTTTTTCCCAATTGATAATTATGCATTAACCTCTGTTGACAATGACATAAAACCCCAATAAAAACACGGACATTTCCAGTTGTAAAGACAGAAAAAAAGAAAAAGATCAAGGTCTGTGCACACTTTAGTAAGGCACAGCAAATTAGGTACCCAGCATAAAAAGGAAATACTATCAGAAATTTAATTATAAATGATGATCATGAATTTTTGCAAAAACAAAATTTACTAGATTTCTAAAAAAGACAAAACAGTGACTCCAGGAGAAAAAGAAAACAACATTTCAAGTGAAACAGATAAAATCGACATGCGAAATTTGAATAAAAAGCGGTTCTATTAAACAATTAAGTTAGCATCTTACCTGCACAAGACAACTCTCATGATGTCTTCAACAGATTAGTTGAACCCCGATGTCATGAGATGCTGCTGTGTCTGAGCTAAACACAAACAGGTGGATGAAGAAGGAATGACTTATCACAAGCAAATACAGGGAAAAACAAGAGGGTAGTTTAGCACATGAGTGACTATAAATACAAGACCATACGTGACTCAGGTGTAACGAGGAAACAAATGGAGCAAAGAACATAACCACAGTCAACGCATGAGCCAAAAACTAAAACCAAAAGTCCTACAGGATCATGACAATGGAGGATGAAGCTGACTTGGAATGTCTTATGCTCACTTTAAACATTGAAAACAACATTCAATTTGGATTTGATGGTTATTTTCACAAAGGGAATGATTACTCGCACCATTACGAAAGTAGTTTTGGCCTCGGCTTCTCTTTTTAAGTTGCTTTTTAAGATTTTAATGGAACCTTAGTTCAGGAAGTATAAAATATCCATTAAATGCACTTTTTATTTTATTTTAACATCGTTAAGAACCTCAAAATCCAGCAACAAAAAATGTTACTTAGCTAGTCTTGATTTTTTAAGTAAGATTCTGCTAAAAAGTTAGCAGAAAATTTGTTACCTGCAGTAAATAAAGTTCTTGGCATTTCCACTTGGAGTATGCTATGCCAATGTAAGCATAATTAATATTATGGAAAGACAGTCACAAAATATGATAGCGCTTATCATACATTGTGACCACACTGTAACTTGCAGTAAAATACTAAATATTTTAAACAAGCTGTTTCTGCTGATTCTCTCCTTCCTTTCTGACCGCTAATATTATGGCTGTTATAGGTGTATAAACAGTGACAATGTATGATAAGCATTATCATGCTTTCCATGACCGGCTATATTTCCATAAAATTAATTAAGCTTATGGTTTTGGGGTGGCATATTCTTCTTAAAGGCCAAGGTACATGGGAAAGTATGGTCTAAAAATGTAACCGTGCCTCGTACGTCACGGAAAAAGATGTAACACCTGCCCTGACGTCACCGCTTCAGCACACCTGGCTCCAATGTCGGTTCATTAGCAGAGCTGGACTGCATAGTAGTGAAGTTTAGCCACTTAATTTAAGTGTGTAGAAGCAGGGAAATGTCTAAAAGTTTCATGACATTTTCTCTCAAGTATTAGAGTTTGAAACCACTGCACATAAGTCGCAGGTTTTTATCGAATGACAATTAAAAGAAAGGCGAAATGGAGCTACAGCCTGCAGCATGTTTTACTGTGAAAGGATGCGCGTGATTATTATTTCCAAAGTGGAATATAGGATGTTAATGGCTCATAACAAAGTGTTAATGTTAGATTTAGCTTTATAATAATGACCATATGAATGACCGACTGAATATTGTATTCAATTATTTAGGGTAATTTCGGTTCAACCAAAAAAACGTAACGTACCTCTGTTATTCTCTCTCTGCTGAGCTAGCTGCGTTGTTTCAAAACCACTTCTGGATACAGCAAGCATATCAAAATAAAAGCACTTCCTGTTCTGTTCCGAATATTCTCATTTGCTACCACATTTTGTTACTTTAATTTTAGTTTATGCAGTATATTTTAAATGTGTATCTAGAAAATCGTTTTCGATTTGTAATTACAAAAAAAGAGACAACATTAAGTTAATTTGACAAAGACACCGTTTAATTCATTCAAAGATTAGAATTGAACAAGTCCAATAGGGTAATTTTTACATTTTATCAAGATGACAAAATCAGCCTTTAGCAGAACTTTACATACTGAATTACTTCATATGACTGACTTTAAAAATGAGTTGTCTGCGTCCAGGTAAGACAGGTATCCTTCTGCTGAACGTAATTACAAAAATTCAGATGTATCCCATTAAACTTCATTCAAACAAATTTGCTTGAATGGATAAAAGTACTGAAACCAAGCCAGACAGCTGGAGAAGCTGAAAGTTACTTTTAATTAGCATTCTGGACGTACAGTCATCAAGCTAACAAATCATGTTATTGAGTAAAAACAAAACAAACGAAAAGCATGCAATCAAAGTCACATTGAGTGCGCCATTGTTTTACATTTTAATCATTTGGAAGACTTAATTACAGGATTGAAACGAACGTAGCAAACAAGCAAATTAATTTTCACCTTAACCTCCGAGAGCCGAGCAGCCAAGATACAGACTTTATCCCATCGGATCGATTATGATCTCCCCGCTTGAATGGAATGGATTCCCATGCAAATTTGGCCCGATCGATGGGCGTTCCTGTGGAATCAATGTGGCAGCTTTTCTAGGGCTGCTAGATACCACTGTATGAGGAGAGGATGAGAAAATAACAACACACTACTATCATACTGAATAAAACGTCAAAATATAATCTCTGTAAAAACAAAACAAAACAAAAAAACTGTATCTATAATCAGTTTTGGGCATAGCGCTGGAGAGTTATAAAAGAACAAGCATTTTACAATACAAAGCTACAGAGATAGCCTTTTCTTACCCCAACCCACTATCTCTTCTGATGTAGCTTTGAATACTGAGCAGGGGAGAGATGTGGCTGCTTAGCCTTATAGTTTCTGGTCACAACTGGGAGTCACTCATATTCTGCTGCTTGAACTACTGAACAGCAGGTGAGAAGGATGTGAAAAGGATGAGCAAAGTTCCAGTTGGTAACAGAGGTTTCAAACTTTAAAGTATCGCTACAGCAGTCACGTTGATCTTTGGATCATTTCAAACTGTTTTGTAGCCAAATTATTAAGACAGCTGAATGGAAAGGTACATTCATGGTAAGAGTTTTTAGATATTTTTGGCATCCATGTGTAGTTTTTCCACACACACACACACACAACCTCAGTATTTTGGCTACATCTCTGTTTCATAAACAAGTGTGAGGAAAGTTAAATAATTGTAGGATGGATTACAACTTTGATCGTTTATGTTTTGGGAGATTGAGACACTTCTTACCGGTTGAGTATTTCCAAAAAGCCAAAAGAAATGTGAAAGAGGTCAAAGTGCATGGATACATTTGTCAGAAATGGACCACAAAAGAAAAGCGTTAGTGGAACTTTATGTACACAATCATCTAAATGAGTGTAATTTCACATTTTATATTTGCTAGAATGAGTTTGACAATGTTCTCCAATAAAAAGCTAATCAGCTGGGAATAAACTAAGCTTACTGAAGGTAAAGGCACAGTTTCACACCACACTTTACAGTTTCAATGTCACATCTCTGCTGTGTGGTCCATATTACATCACATCTTTCACTGTCCACTTAGGAGGCACAGCATTAGCATTTTAGCGCCGCTCACACACTGAGCAGGAATGAGTGTGTGTTTCCTCCAGTAGCCTGTCCATTTCTGTGACCCACACTGAGATTTCCATTGAATTTCATTCAGAAACTACAAAAAGCTCAGATTTATATCCCCTGATCATAATTTTATTAATGAAACCAAATATTTAATTATAGTTTGTGCACAATCAAAAGGGGAACATTAGTTTTAGGGTCTCAGACTAGTTTAGATAAGGTGAGAATTTTGATTTCCACCACAATGACCTTTACATTCAATGGTGTCATAAAATCAATAGATGTTTTAATTTAATCTAAGGTTTAAAATATAGCATACACAGTATAGATTAGTGCGGAGGCCGCTCCACAAGCAGGAAGTGGACTGTAGTGCAGGGCATTCTGGGTAAAAGCAACCAAAACAAATGCGCTAGTCTAGCGCTATAAAGATAAATGGCTCGAGGTCTTTTTCTCTTTTGTCCAAAGACAAAAGAGAAACCCTACAGCGGCTAAAACCTGACACCATTCCATTTTTGCTTACGTTTTGTGAAGAAGGAAGTTGCGCTCATGTCTTATTCTGAGATTATTATTTTTTTGTCGTTTCCTTCAGTGGTTCTTGGTGCAGCGCCCCCACAGTCGAGGGAGTAAACAGGATTTTCTAAAGGTTTGGACTGTTTGACAGAATGCAGTGTGAAAGGAAACCGCAGCAGCTAAAAATGTAAATGTAACAAATGTTGCAAGTTTGGTCCTCAGGTGTGAAACTAAGACACTAGAACACCTCTAGTGTCTTAAAATCAGACTGAAACAATGGCACCAAAAGAAAAAGTCTCAGGAGGACAGAAGGTTCCCTGCAGGCGAAGAGGATCCAAGATCCTGTTACTAATTGAAATTATTTCAATTAACAGAGCTAATCAAGGCCATCTATGAAGCATCATGGCGGGGTCACGCAGTCGCAGTGTTCCATGTTCTCCCGGTCTTCTGTTTTTGACCCCACACCTCAGAGTTTTGACAGTCTTGACCTCTTCAATACACAAAGCAACAATTCATCCTGAGGAGAAGAACAAGTAGAAGGGGTGGGGGGGGAGGGTAAAAAAAAAAAGAAGAAGAAGCTTAGAGCGGGGCCGATCGATAAACAGAGTCGGAGCTGTGATTTATTTACCGCTGTGTGTTATGTAGAGGCGAGAGCAGGGAGAAGAAAAGCCTTCTGATATGGCCACAGGCAGCCGACATAATGGGGCCCTCTCAATCTTCTGTGAGTGGCTTGTTGGATTGTCAGGCGGGTTTCCGCCAGTGTTCAGAAGCGCTAGCCGATCAAGCCCCTGAGACGCGGGCGACCAGACAGATGATTACTCACTGTAAACGATCCAGGAGGGGGGGAAAAGGAGAAATAACTACAGCGGATATTGATGACTCAATAGACTCTGTGACAGAGGATTCCATTTGTGTCTAGATAAAGTGTTGACTGTCTTGGATCAATCATAATACAGACCCCTTATTGAGCATAAAAACCATGTTTAATCTCATTAAACCCAGATCAAGCTCCTATCTCTCCTCCTCTTGTCTCTTTCCTAGGAGCTTACACATACCTGGCAGTCTGTCCTTCACTGTACAGCCATGTGAGCATGAGGCAAAAAGACAGTGGGGGATGGGTGGGGATATTAGTTGTGTTGGTGGTGGTGAAGGGGTGGAGGGCGAGGGGTGCAAGAGGAGGAAAGGCATGGGTGAACAAGAGAAGATGGGGAAGGATAAAGAAACCTGTGAGGCAATCATTTCTGGCAGAGTGGTGGCAGTCAGTTCAGGCGGTTGTGTGTGTGTTTTTTTATTTTTATTTTTTTTGTAATTTCAGACAGTTTGGACGCAGACGAAGCTCAGCTTTGGCCAATGACAGTTTACGGACTGCTGATGTCATCACATTTTGACAAACTTCTCAATCCGCAGTGACCTTGGTGGTGTGCAAACACACTCGCCCATCTCTCCGCACATCTACTCTGCTCTGCTCTGCCCGTCACTGAGCAGAAGTCAACAGCAGTGGGAGCCGGTTAAGTTTTACTGTGGGATGGCAGGAGCTGTAAGACAGAGTTTGGCTCATAAAAATGGTTATGGGGCTGACATTTTAAACCGTGTTTTAGCATCTTCATTTTACAGTTAGCATGGTTAGCATAGCTAGCCAAGCCAAAACCACAGTTAACATGTGATTGGCCTAAAGAATATACACATTTACCTTGACAGTTTGTTCAATAATAAGTGGAGGATGAAACTAACTTAGCTATTTTCTGTTCAGCCTTCCTGTTATCTGGTTGAGTCTGCTCTCTCTCTCACTTTCTAGGTGCAAATGTCTAGATTTCATGAATTATGGTGGTTCATAGTCATAAAAAACAACTCTGTTATATGTTTTAGTTGTTTTGCTGCTGATACACACCCAACTTAAATGAATGGATGATTAAGAGGTTTCTCAGGTATTTGTTGACAGTGCAGAGGTAATGCAAAGGTAACAAAATGGCCTTGCATTGGCACAAAATGAGGGGACAATCTGGTAAAGAGGCAAAGTGGCCAGCAGTCACCACTATGCTTACAGTAAGACAACTATTAAGATGAAATGTTTGATGGTAGTGTTAGCTTCATAGTAAAACATTATGCTAATGGTAAGAGAACCTCAAGACCTCAAATATGGAACTCATCACAAAATATAAACTGAGGTTACAGTATAGGACTAGGTTAAAAATAACATTTGATTAGCCAATTTTGCATGAAATGGCAATTTTGTTTCAAAATGTTAAAAACTTTTTTACATTGTTGTCTCATTTTAAGAGCTATACATCTCAATTTATATCAAAAACACAAACGTCTATGTAGAATGAAAAACTATTTTAAATCGAAATTCAGGGTTATGAATAATTTTAGCCTTAATCATATGTCTGGTGCTGGTCGTCAAATTGACTTTGAGTGATGAGAGGGAAAAAAAAGATCAATCACAGGTTTTCAAAGGGTTGAACAAAGATCAGATTTGGATCCAAATAGAGATTTTGAATTTTAGAATAATCAGTGAAACAAGTTATTTAAAGCATTTAAAGTTTGAAATGTAGGCGAGCGTCAGTAGCCTGAATGATCCGGGGAGATGAGGCTGTGGTGGAACTCAGCTGACACTCACCTCATCAGTCAGGCCTCTCCTCCCCCCAACCTCGCTCCGTGCTGGAGGCCTTGGCCCTGAAACCCAGCTGACTGACAGCTGTTGATTTGGATCTCTCCATCACACGCCAGATAAAAGAGAGATTCAGGACTCACCCCTTTCCCTCCCCTCCAGCCCTTCTTGAAGCCCCCTCCCGCAAACGCAATTCCCAGGCACCAGACTTTCCACAGGCCCTCCTAATGAAGTCATTCTCAGTACACATGATCGAGGAAAATTGCCACAGCACCAACACCAGTGCTTCAGCATCTCCCCCCACCCACCACCACCACCCATCACCTCTCAGTGTACTCATGTGGAAACAGCAAGTGGCTGTGTGCGTTTCCTGCGTGCGTCCCTTCCCTCCCCGGACGTGAACGCGGGTGTGTAGGTGTGTGTTTTCTAACACTGACTGCTACTAATTGGATGTCTCCATCCGCAGTTATACACGATGTGGCTTCATGGAGGAGAGAGAAATCACTCCAACACTGTGGAGGAAACACGGTGTTGATGGAATCTGCTGGCAGTAAAGGAAATGATCAGATCATGAGGTTTGATAACACAAAAAAAAACAGTCAGAAGACAGAGACAGAGTGATTTGTACCTCTGGATACACAGTAGCCTTTGATGGGTTATGAAGCTAATGAATCTCTGAAGACATCACACAGTGAAAAATATGCGCGTGGAGGTCCGATGCACCGCCTAATGCGCATCAGAGTCCCTGATAGTTCACTAAGCGACACGTACTCTGGAGAAATCCTCCAGAGAGGCTGTCAGTCGGTCCGTCTGCCACTCACCAACAACACGACAGCCAGTCCCCGAGTGGCTGCAAACACTCTGCAAGCTTCGCCGATCTGACAACGACAACAACAAAAAGTGGGGGAGGAAAAGTGTTACCGAAGGTACCATCAAGTGACATCCAAAAAGACTCTTTTTACGGTTTTATTCGTCTGCAAGGGGGAGGTGGGCAGTGGAGGGAGGGTAAGTCATGTCAGTAGAGGGGTTGAGTGATCAAATAGACCCGATTCGATCTGAATGGTGACTCAGAAGCTAACAGATTCTGTGCTTTTTTCTCTAATACCCCCTAAAAAATGAAATTCAACTACCTTTAGAAAGTTGCAGAGGTTTGGTGGAGAACATTAGTGGATAAACAACCTCATGAAGAACAAAGGAGACAGCAGACAGGAAAGAGATGACTGAGTTGTTTGGAAGGTGTGGTGGAGCTAATTACAAGTCAATTTGAGGTTCACCTTCCAGTAGGATTATGACTCTGAACATACAGCCAGAGATACAATAAAATAATTTAGATCCAAGCATATTCATGTATGGGTAAGGCCCAATCAAAGTCCAGACCTAAATCCAAATGAGAATCTGTGGCAAGACATGGAAACTGATCTTTACAAATGCTCTCCTGTCTACCTTGAAGTTTGTTTTTCATGTGAAGAGGTTCAAGGAGTTGGAATACTCTGTAACTGTAAAGCTTAAAGAACATCTGAGGTCTTGAATCAACAGCACCATTAGATTAAGAAAGCCAGGTCAACATAAAAGATTTCATAAAATCTGAATGAACATTAGCATTTCATTTAAAAGACGCAGCCCACTGATACTTTCCTCCTGAATTAAAACTCATTTCTTTTTCTGATTCCAACTGTTGTTTATTAAACTTCTAATTTGTGATTTCCATAACAATAAATGCAAAGTATTATCAATACGCCAACACCATGCATTATTAAAGGTGAACGCCATTAGCATAATAATAAATTAGCATAATCAAGACCACTATTTGCAAGGGAGATGTTGCGGTAAGCCATGCAGGATATCCATACTTCAGCAGAAGGTGAACCGGTTTTACTTTTTTCCTTCAGAAGGTTTTCAGAAACCTCAAACTCATCAACAGTCTTCATCAAATATGATGCATCTCATCAGATTGTGTGACCCCATCGGCTGTTTTAGTGGGCTGTATAGAAACCTACCAGCCTTCAGTTCCCCACTCATCAGTAAGTGGTGCATTGAGTCATGCCGGTTTTCTTCAGGCTAGGTTGGCTAGATTAGCCATTTTGGAGGCATGAGTGATTGATTCGAATTTGCGTAAGTCAATCAGATGCAGCATAAAGGGTTAGGGTTGGTTGTTTAGTCAAAAGATTTGACCTCAAGCGAAAAGTTACCTTGTTGGTTTGCTTCCTTTAAGTAGAATATTTGAAGATAGAAGTATTTAAATGTAGGCATGTGTTTGTGGGAACCAAACATGCAGTCTAATGTGTCTATAAGGGATCCTCTATGTCTGGCACTGTTGTAGTCAAGACTACCTAATCTGACACCGAGTCAAAGCAAGACTTCTTGGATTGTTTCTGTGACGAACAATTTTAAGATCTACAGTTTCTGAATAAAGTTTTGGTGGACTTTCACTTGGGCATTCGAACAAAGGAATAAATATGTTTTGATTAAAGCATTGCATAGCAACTCTGGCTGTAGGTTTAGGGTTTGTTTTCTGGCTGGAAAGTAAATCTCTACCATAGTCTAGAGTCTTTTGCGACCTATGACGTAGTTTCTTCAAATCCACTCAAATCAGCTTTCCAGTTCCCACTGCAGAAAAACATCCCTACAACATGACGCCGCCACCACCATGCTGTAATATAAGGATGGAGTGAGTACAGGCCAGAAAGTTGAATTTTGGTCTCATCTGCCCACACAGATGACTTCTGAACACAGTTGTATCCTTTAGGTGAAATGGGTCTAAATATAAATGCATGGCAAGTTGTTCAGATTTACATTTATAGAATATGAAACAAACTATCCTTCTATTTCCCTTGGTCTAAGGGTCTATTTTGTATGTTTCCTTCCTAATACACACTAAAATATGCAATATCTCTCTGGTAATCATTAAATTATGCTATGAGTTCTTGAGGTATAGCCAAAGTGAGGCAGCTTGCCCCTGATAAAACAAAGCAAAGGCACTTAGCATGCTTTGTCCTAGTTAAGATTCCCTCTCTCCAGTAATACCATGTTTCCAAGTGTCTGCTGGAAAACAAGTGGAAGGTCAAGATCACGAACAATAGATGTTGATTCCAATTATGTGTAAAGCATTGAACAAGATGCGCTAATGATGGCGTTGTCTAGAGAAAAAAGGTGTTTATGTGCTAGTCTTCCAAAGCCTGTGAAACAGTTTATTAAGCAAGGGCTTTATTTCCATAAAGGCTGATAAGACTTCAAATGATTCACTGAAAAACAGTCCTGGCATCGGCACAGCAGAGCAGCGTGTGTATTTATCTTTCTCGACGCTGCGAGACAATCAAGACAAAGATGATAGCATGGTTTGAAATGCAGCACAGCGGCGTAATGAGATTGCAGCTACTTCAGGAACAAAACCAGACAAAATGCTTTTTTCTCCTAAATGGCTCCTTGTTTTATTCACACGCACCAAAAAAAGGCCATCGTTTTCAATTAATGAAGCAGGGAATTGAGTCTGAGGTCCGGCGGGATATGGATTAACCATGATGGCTTGAGGGCCCAATCTCACACCGAGTCTCTGCTGCAGTCTGCATGGAGGAATTTCTCATTCAAGGCCTTGGCTGCCTTCAACAGCCCCCTCCCTCCTTCCCGCTGCCTCCTACCTCCAGCTCATCCACCCATTCCTCATGCTAAGGTGAGCTGCTTCAGTGCAGACCGCTATTAGTGGCGGGGGGAGATAAAACTGTAAGTGTTGCTCCCAATTAGTGCATCAGTGACCGCTCCGTGCCTCCTCCACGGCGAGGCCTGCGAGGTATGGGAAAAGGATGGGAAATGAGGGGAGGATGGGCAGCGGAGAGATGTGAGGGAAGTGGCGGCGGGAAGAAGAGTGAACGGCGCGAAGATGGTGGCATGAAAGACGGGAGTGGGTGAGAAAGGCAGCGAGATAAAGAGGGGGCAGGAGATGAAGCAGAATCGGGGGGTGGGGGTGAAGTGAATGGTGTAGAGGCGGTGGGAAGGGTGGGGGGAGCAGCAGAGTGACTAAAAAATGGCTTAAGCATTCGTTTTGAGTGGCGAGACAGGTCCTATTAACATTTAACAGCATTTGCGCAACTTGGTGTGGAGGTTAGGATGCAAATGAGGAGGAATTAAAACTGGCCAGGGGTTTGTCATTGATGGATTGCAGTCTGGTGCTTCTCGCCACTTCCTAGTGTCCATCACGGACGATTACTGTATAATTAAACCTTATTTCTGGACTCTCCGTCTGCATAATTACTTGTGTGGGAATGTAACCATCATCTAAAAGCTCCGGCAAAATGCTTTAGCATTTAGTCTGGCGGGCTGCAGTCATTTCACCAAGCCGCTAGACAGATAGAGCCGTCTGATGGTTGGGAAAAGAACAGTCACTTTTAATAAGAGGTAGGGGAAAAAATATTAGGCGACAGTCTGCTGATTATAGGAAAATTAGGCTTTCAAGTGGTAAAGCCCTTTGTGTTATTTGCATAATTTATTCCAGCTTTACCCCCTGTTTTACCACCTCTGTATTTTTTTTCTTCTTCTCGAGCTGTGGGCAATTTCCTCTCATATTTGAATGGATTGCACATTTAAGACTACTTAAGGAAAACGATCACTTAGCATATTTTAATTGTTGTGCAAAAGAGCAGAGGGTGCGAGGCGAAGCTTTCGACGTGTGGACCCTTTAAGGCGAAGAGGATGCAACGGTGTCTGGAAGATAACCTGAAAACTGAGGGGGAAAAAATATGAAAGATTTAAGATGAAAGTGGGACTGTTGCATGACACTTTGGGGGTAAACTTCTAGGGATTGTTGGATGATGATGTCATTTCCCCTGCTGGGGTAAGCCGAGACTTCCATCCACCTATTGTCTTCAGCTTATTCGAGATTGTTCTACAGAGATAACAGGTTCAGGCAAAGAAGCCTAGCATCTGTCTCATCAGAGACACTCTCCAGTTCAGTCTGGTGAATAGCCCAGAAGGAACATTTAGGCTGGTACTCTTGAACATGTTGGTGCGATGTTACTTGACACCCAATTTACTGGCATTCCCAAGGAGCAACATTAATTTTCCTTCGTATGATTGGCTGTACCCCAAGAGCCAAGATAAGGAAGATCATGGTTGTTAACTTCTGTGGTAGTGTCAGAAATGCTGCATGACTTAAAAGCACATATAACGTATATTATGTGTTAGCAGCCGTAGGGGAAGTCTTGAGTATTTGTGGATTTTAGCTACAGTTCTTAACCCCTGCTAAATAATAGGGATCTACTGTGCAGAGGAAGTTCGTTTCAGCAGCTTGAATTTGGGATCTCGTATTTTGAGCCAAAACGTTGGTCACTTCTCATGACCGTTTGGATGCTGATGTAGACAGAGAAGTAAATCAAGAAGTAACCCTTACTCAACAGTCTCCTTTTGGAGCAGCAGCTCTAGTCTGAGTCCCCTTGAAGGAAGACACTGCTTCTTAACTCTTCCTAAGGCAGAACCCTGGAACCCTACGGAGGGAGATCAGTTCAGCTGTCTGTATTTTTCAGCTTGCAGTTTTGGTCATGAGCGAGGAGGATCAGAAGATAGATGGGCAAATCAAGAAGTCCAAGCTCCCACTCGATGACGGAACCTCTTCCCTCATCTTCAAGATCAGTTACCCAATGATGAAGACTCATTTCAGTCAATGGTATTCAGGATATCTAACTTCCTGCCATAATTTGTTATACCAAGGTGAGGGTTTGGCAAAGAATATAGATAGATCTTTAATTTAAAAACCTTACTTTTAGGTTGAGTTTCTTCTTTTCTGTGACAGACAAACTCAACAAACTTAAATTTAGATGAAACTGGAAATCGTCTATTATTCTGATCAGTCCTTCCATCATTTGTAAAAAAGACCCAAAATACTTGAACTCCTTTGTTTGAGAAAGCCGGTAAACCAGTCAATTTGAAAACCTTGCCTCTTGGATGTGAAAACAACTTGGAGCAACTCTTTCTTCACTGCAGACAAAAACTCAAATAAGTCCATCTTCTGCTACATCTTGCATTCACTCGTGAACGAGATACCAAGACACTTCAGCTCCTTTGCTCAAAAAAGTAGATAAAGCAGGAAACTGAGATCTTTGCCCTTTGGCTAATCTAACTTACTATGACAGACTTGCACTTCCTCACTTCAGACAAAACCCCAGTTGGTTTCCACATCATCCTGCCAATGGTTTTTCTAGAAAAACACCAAGATATAAAGACTCTCTCACAACTTAAAATGAGCATTTCTCCTCTTCCCCATTTTAGAACCATTGTCTCTTAAGTCTTAAAAATGCAAGTCCATGTTATTAGCCCCCTTAAGAGTTTGGTGCGATAAGAAATATACAAATGACCTTTTGGGTGTTCCCAGTCTGGCTTATTTTCTTTGCAGAAAATGATCTTTATTTTTGCCATGGATATGGGAAACAAAGAGTTTGATTTCTGATGGCTATAGCATATTTCTAAGTGGGAAACTAAAGAAAACAGCAGCTCTTGGTGAACTTTAACCTCTTGTGAAGCATTTGGAGTTTTCACAGATAATTACAGAGGCTATACAGCAGCTTCCCACACCTCACCGGCAGCTATATAATGATACATTGGAAATGGAGCGGGCAAATGCACATCATTTTCATTAAGAGCGCTTGCATAATCCAAATTCGTCGTGTGCGAGAAATATAATTAATGCTTTAATGTTTTGGTCTTGCCACTCTTAGCACGGCGAGAGAAATGAATTGTTACATTTTAATGAGAGAAGCGACAGCGCCGGCTTCCTGCGCAACACGGATGGGTTTCTAATTGCACACAAGGGTGACTAACTCAAGGCTCATTAAGGCGATTTATCAGCTTGGCTATTTTTTTGGCAGGACAATACATTTATTTATCCACTGTACTGATAAATACATTCTGTTATTAATCTTCCTTACCCCGGTTCATCCCTTAGAGTATCATTGTTACGGAGAAAAAGAAAACAAGATACAATCTCCCAAGAAAACGTCTTTAATGAATCGTTTGTTGCTGTTTGTACCTCAGATTACATGAAAATACATTTAAGTTGACTGCAAGTATGGCAACATATTCACACATATAAACAAGTGGTGCATTTGTATTGTATGTATAGGTATGTACAACAGAAACACGTTACACTCTGTTTTAAAGTTGTGCAAGTGTGTTATATATACTAACGATTTATAAAATTCCACACACTAAATGAAAATTTTTTAAAAAAGGAGTGTGCCTACGTATATACACATTCACACGCGCACAACCACAGTAGTTCACAAAGGATTAAAGCAAATGTATTGGATTATACATTTCCAGGTCACCTTTAAGTTGACCCCCAACTCCTCACAAATTGCTTGCGAGGTTATTTTTTCCATTTTTTTTTTCACGTCTGCATCGTCTTGAGAGCGTGTGTGTGTGTGTGTGTGTGTGTGTGTGTGTGTGTGTGCTGCAAATAGCTCGGATGGGACAAACGGTGACACACATACGTGCGTACAGTCTAGGCTATGCTGCAGCCTGCGGTTGCACCATCAGCTAAATGTTTTTTTTTAAGTACAGTCATCTGAGGTAGACTGCGCAAACTTTACGGTGGTACTCTCTCCTGTTCTCCGTCTGTTTTTTGTTTTTTTTGTCGTTTTCTCTGAAATGTCGACGTTTGGAAACACGCAGATCAAAAAGCACAAGTGTTCTGCAGCTATGAGGTAGAAACGCTTAAAGTAACAATTTAAAAGGCAGGAGGAGAAAAAAAACACACACAACAACCTAGGTTTGCACGGCGTGGAGGGAAAATAAGACTAAAAGCGAGAAGGATCACAGCGCGTGTTAGAAGCGAAGCGTAGCATTGACCGCCGCGTTTCAAGTCGTTTGTTGGTCTGCTGTAGAGAACAAGGGGAGAAAGGGAACGCCTGCGCTGCTGTTGTGCGCTCTGAAGTGCATTAGTGGGTTTTTTTTTCCTGTCCAAAGAGACTCTTTCTCCAGAGGATTTGCTGACAGAAGGAATTCTCGCACAGATTGTTTTGAGGGTGGTTTTTCTGACGGACTACTTTGCTTTCCCCCTTGTGCTGCTGCCACGCCGCCTGCCTATCTCTCTCCTCGCCGTTGGTTTTGCTGATGCTCAGCAGAACTCTCCTACCCTCTACGTCAGGTGCTGCACCGGCGGTGCTCGTGAAAGCGGGGCCGATCATACACTACAGATAACGGCGATTCAGTAAATGTTTGGTTAAACTTAAAAAAAAAAAGGAAAAATGACGTCAGGATAACTGCACACAAAAATACGGTCTCCCAGTGGAGTTGGCAAGGAGAGGACACACACTCCTAATGGAATACAGTGAATAACGGAGGACTCACTGTTGTAAAGGACCTTGAAGATTTGTGCTAGTTTCTCTTTGTCTTCATCTGAAAAATATGAACAAATCCAACTGACAATGCAGCTATGCAGAAAGAAAAAAGTGACAGCGTCTTGCGTGAACTTCCTCATATTTAGTCAAATTTCGGTGTTTTTTTGTTGGGATTGTATGTGATGGACCAACACAAAGTAGTGCAAAGTTGGGAATTGTAAGTCTAGATGTATTTAAATTTTATTTTGTAAATATAAATCTAAAAAGTGTGACATACAGTTGAAGTCAGCCTCTTGTGAGTCAATGTATGAAAAAGCTTAAAGTCCTTTTATTGTAGCCGCAGATGGAAACCATTCCCACAGAATGATGCTGCCACCCCCATGTTTCACTGTTTGTATGGCGGGTTTAATTTTGGATCCCATTTAATGCTTTGCATGCGAACCAAATAGGTGAATTTCCATCTAATACAACAAGATGACCAGTTTACCTGTTTGAATTGTCTCCCAAATAACTTCGTAAGGATGTCATAAAGAACCAAACTGCAGTAATCAGGACTGTCGCTTTTCAGATGCTTGTTTGTAAAAACATTCTGGAAACATGGACATTTTCTTCCACTTCACAAGTACTAGTTGCACTACTTTTGTGTTGTTCCATCACATGAAAAAAGCTCAAGAAGTATGAAAATTTTTAGGAAGACAGTAACTTAAAAACCGGGGTAATTTATTTGTGGTGGTCAAACATTTGTGAGTATAAGATTGTTTATTATACATACAACCTAAATAATCTTCCATAAGACTTGGTCAAAATGGGTTTAATGGCATATTGGAACTTCAAACAGACCCACATTATGGTTTTCTTACAGTCCTACATGAAAATAATCCTGTTTTAGTTTAAGAACAGAAAGCCAAACTTATGGACAACTTTTGTTTCCTCACTGTACTCCTTTTTCTACTGTTGGTATTGTTTAAAATTATTTACCCACGGCAAAACAAGTCAACCTAACCAGCTAATACAATTTAGTTGACCTTTTTATGGGCATAAATGAGCAGGTGTTTTAACGTTACTGTTTTAAAATTCAGTAACATTTCCAGAGAAAAGATTAGAAACAGCGAATCAGCTGCCGAATATCAACTTCCTGGATGATAACAGATGAGGTCAAAAACCCATACAGGGAGTCATTTTTGATATTGTAATGATAGTAACTTTCCACTTTAAGACATGAACAGTGTCTTGCGAAAAAAAATGCTCAACTATAGAACTCATTAAAGTTTGTTGTGTAACGTATTTCACTGAAATAGACTGACAAAGAATAGCGCATAAATGGGAGATGGGTGGAAAAATGTTTTCAAATGTTTTACATGTAAAATTCTAAAAAGTGCAGCGTCCATTTATATCTTCCCCACGCTTTGAATGGTATCTCTTTGCATGTAAACATGCTACCTCCATTCTCTATCAGATCAGGGTAGTTTCCCTGTCCTTCCTGAAGACCTGGCTCTCTACAGCATGATACTGCCACCACTGTGTTTCACAGAACAGCTGCACTTACAATGGGATTAAATGGGTTTAATGACGTATTGGAAAACTCTTTAATGATTCTAAAATAAAATCAACCTTCAAAAGTCACCTAAAGAGTTGTGAAATACAAATGCACGCCATACTTTTCAGTTTTTTGGGGTGTTTTTTGGTCAAAAGTATTTATTATAATGTGACAAATTGTGAAAAAGTTCATATACTTTAGAAAGATTGTGGAATTAATTTTATATTAAAAATTGGGTGATAAGATCTCATATATGGCTGTAGTTAGCCATTAAGCTAACATGTATATTTTCTAATTGAAATTTTTCATAATGCTTTTCTACAATCTTACAAGTAGAATCACAAAAACAAAACAGAGAAATAAATAAATGCCTGATAAACTGATGGAGCTTCCAAGCAGCATGATCAAACAGCCTAGAGTGTGTTATATGAACAATGGTGATGTACAACACCTACCAGCCTCAACACACCTGCCTGTTTTTAAAGTCTCAAACTCAGCTAGGCAGCAGAACAGTGTTTGTAGAATGAAGGAAATACATTTCAGGATTGGTCAAGAAGATGCAGGCAACTAAAGAGACTGCTCTGATGGGAAAATAAAGACGCAATGCTTTACTCTCAATGTAGATCATGTTCCACCAATCAGAACACATCTAATACATTCATTGTCACCACTTTGTGATTTTTATCCCAGCCCCTTGAGGTCCACCTAAATGTGAAAGATTCTCTTCTCAAATCTTAGTGCTTTTTTGTCGAGATTTCCAGAGGTACTGTACAATTTACAAATGCTTTCCTGAGTGTTATTTGCTTGTTTCTTACGTTTGTTTGTTTTGCAGACACGCGTCGTAGGGCCCAGACGTCCGCCACCGAAATGGATTGCCGCAACAAAAGACTATAAAGGATGAATAACCACCCCCGCCGCTAACTGTCAATCTGTTTTTCAGACTCTCTGCTGAAGGCTTAAAGCTCTAATAATCATCAGCTCATGCCATGAATTTCGATTGTGAGGCAAATTAAGAGAACTCAGAAAGCACCACTTCAGGCACTTGGAAAGCCAACTAAATCTGAAGAAACAACGACATACAATATATGTACACGGACACCAGGGCGTCTCACACAAAGCTGACTTGTTTGAAATGTGTAAACGGCGCCTGGCTTGTCAAGCGTTTGGATTGAAAATTGTCTCATTAACAGCAAAACTGCTTGTTGTTGAATCAAACCAGGTCTCTGTGAGGACACCGCGGGCTCGCGTCGGCCTTCTGTCGGCTTTTCCCTCTAGCACAACGCTTAAGCCCTGAGGGGAGGAATTGTGGAAGCCTCTTTTTCTCAAGGGCAGTGCCTATTTTGATCACTGGCTGCAGCCGAACATTTTGTTCCATTCGGTGTAAGTGTCGATCTCTTTCTGCGATATACTTGCTTGGAATTTACAACAGACACCTTCAATGTCCTGGTAGGTGAGGGGCCTGATCTGCCCCCGGGGCATCATGCCCGTCATGTCCATGCCTTGTGCTGAGACATGTAAGAGACCTACAAGGGCCTCCTGGCAGAGTCTGGCCAAGTCCAGTCCAGAGAAACCCTCGGTGTGCTGCACCAGCAGTGCCAGCTCCTCCTCGCTTAAGCAGAACTTGTGCTGGGATTGGGCCAGAACCTGGTTCATAATCTGGTGTCGGGCTGCGCTGTCCGGTAGGGGCACTAGTACCCTCCGAGTAAAGTACCTCCGGAGGCCTTCATCCATATCTTGAGGTCTGCTTGTGGAGCAAATGACTAGGACTTGGTTGCCTCCGTCTTCACCTGAGCTCATAAGGAGAGAGTCAAGCTGGGTGAGTAGTTCCCCCTTCAGTCGGGTGATTGGACTCTCTTCACTGACGTGAGCTGACAGGAGCATGTCCACCTCGCTAATGAAGAGCACCGATGGCTGTCGGCAACGGGCCACCAGGAATGACGCACGGATAATTTCCTCTCCATCCGCCAGCCACTTGGTGGCCAGAGTAGAGCCGCTGAGCTGCAGAAATGTCGCTCCCAGCTGACTGGCAAGGCAGCGGCCTAGCAACGTCCTGCCGCTGCCCCTCGGGCCAAACAGCAACATGCAGCGAGGTGCCGGCCCTAAACTACTGAACATGTCTGGACGCAGAATGGGCCACAGGACCTCTTCCTTCAACATAACTTTGGCCAGTTCTAGACCTGCGATGTCACTCCAGTCCACAGGAGGGCCCTGCTGAATGATTTCTGAGGTCACAAGGTCCAGGAGGTGAGGGTCGCAGGTTTTTAATTGCTCCTCGGCAGGGCGGGATGAAGCGGAAGAGGAGGAGGAGGTAGGCCCTGGTGCTGAGTGGGAAAGGTGGAGGCGGTGATCATCAGCACCTTGCTCACTAAGGGAGGGGGAGGTGAAGCTGGCAAGAGAGTCTGCTGACCGTGAGCCCCCCAGGCTTGAGGAGACGTAGGCTGGTGGGGTAAGTGGCCCACCTGTTGCCTGGCTGCCGTACTTTCTCTGCTGCTGCTCTGATGGCATTGCGGACTGTTTCTGAGGATTAAATGGCAAGGATGACTTCTCCGGATTCCTGTCGAAGCCACCCCCGCCCCCACTGTTAGAGCCCCCGTTTGCACTGCTGCTGTCTGCCACCCTGTACATGGGACTCTCTGTTGAGCTCCGTGCCTGGGGATACCCAAAATTCCCGTAAGACGTGTCCATCTCTCCTTGGCCTGTCATATAGAAGGCCTTCCTTTTCAACGTGTTGGAGGAACTGCTGTTGAGGGGAGTGGGGGCAATTGGGGTCAGATTGTGGCTCTGGTATGGGTATCCAGGTAAAGCAGAAGAAGGGGGGAGAGGAGTAGGGGCGGCGATGCCTGAGGGGAGGTACGAGGAAGGAGGGGGTGCTCCTCCAGGGCTGTATCCCGGTCCAACTGGGCTCTGAGCTGGGTAGCCAGCTGGGGGGTAATTATAACTAGACAAGTTGGGGGAGCCTCCATTGTAAGCTGGAACAATGGTGGGGTGGGAAGGAGGTGGAGGGGGCTGTAAAAGCCCAGAGTTGTGCAGTGGGGAGGGAAGGGCAGCGGCGGGGGCGGACTGGGAGCTGTAACTACTGTGCAGGTAGGAGCCGCTGTACGTGGCGCCGTATTCCTGAGACGTCATGGAGGAGGAGTGGAGCGCCGTGGCTGAGTGGCTCCCACAGCTGCTGCTGGAGTAGCTGGGCTCGCTGAGGGTGCTGGAAGCCAGGCCTGGGGAGCTGCAGATCCCAGAGACCACTTCAGACGCAGCGGCAACACCTCCCTTTCTGACAGAAACTCCCTCTGGGATACAGCTCATGGGGTAGACGCCATCTTGCCAGGGCTCTGACTCGCCTTTCCGGCCATTCATCACCCCAGGGACCCCAGGCACCTCAGAGTAAGAGGCGGGCATCTCAAGGATCCCAGAGTACTTTTCAGCATACTTCTTGAGCAGGTTGGAGGCAGTGAGGGCAGAAATGTCGTCGTTGGCCCAGGCGTACTGGTAGGTGGCGGACCGTTGCAGATGGCCTGACACCGCCCTGTAGGCCTCAGCCTTGTGGGCTGGGGAGCGGGTGGTAGAGGAGATGTCGAAATGCTGTTCGGCCCACTGGCTGTGCTCGGGGGTCCACTGCATCTTCAAGCCTGAAAAAGGAAACAGAGATATTACCACACAGTCATAACAAGACAATGTGGAAATCAATTAAAAACACCATCCACTTGTCTGAAACAAATCAGAAATCCTACATTGAAGTGGAGACTGTACTCCTCACTAATTTACCTCTTTTCCTATTTTGTCCCTTTACAACCACAATCTAATCTATATTATTTGGATTTTACGCTGTAGACCCACACAATGTAGGATATAAATGTGAAGTGAAAGAAAAAAAGAGTTATTATTTTGTAAATATAAATTTTTAGTCTTTTCGACCGTCTTTGACTACAATTGCAGCTGCCAGTCTTGGGAGCATGTCTAAACTCCAAAGACTTGTTCCCATTTTTCTTTGCAAAGTAGCTGATGCTCTCTCCTAGATTTATGTCTGGACTTTGACTGGGCCACTATTAACAAGGCTGGTAACTATGAACATACAAATCCACAGTTAATCAAATCTGCCATCATAAAAATTTATGATTTGGCTTATTACAAAATAATGCAAATAATGGTTTGAGCAAAATTAAGTTTACTGCCAGTTGGAGTGCAAAGATTTTTAACATTATATGAATCTAAATATGATTTGCGGTGTGTTTGTAGACTTACAAAACAACAAACTAAAGAAAGAGAGAAAAAGGTGTTGGAAGTAAATTTCCCAGTCCCTGAAGAAAAGCTTGTCCTCAGCATGATGCTGCCATCACCAACTTCAAGCTAGATTACTTGTAACTTTCGCTCAGCAATGCATTTCCTCACCACTTCTCCATAAACGTCAGATTTGCAGAGTGAGTAACTGTTTTTATTGCTTATGACAGAATACCTTAAAGCTTGAAGTTGTAGCATGGCAGAATATGGGAAAGTTCACAGGGTGTGAATACTTTTGCAGGGCTCAGTGTATTGCGGCAGGGAAGGACAGTGGGATGGCTGCTACTGGCAGCCTAATGCACCACAGCCAGACCAATAAGACAGAGGCATTGAGGGTCACTCTATAATCCCCAGCTCATCTGAGGTGGCTGGAGATGGGTTTGAAAATGTGCCTCGCACTACAACTACACAACACACACAGACACACACACACCCCCGCACGCCCACACACCGATTTGCTCATAGTGCTTTCATTCAACACACACAAACCTGTGCTCATACACACTGACACTTAAAAAAAAGCCCTATGCCTTCACTCGAGCGTGCAGTGGTGCACACACACACGCGCACGCACGCATGCATCCACTGACCCAGACGGACAAACACAGGCACGCACACAGCAGCTGTGGCGAGCTATGAATTACAACACATTGTGTCTCAAGCTTAGTTCCTGTCTGCACGGCTCCACCTTGACCTCCTCTTCTCCGTCTACCTCTCTTCTTCGTACCTCCCCGTTGCCTTGTCTTCCCTCACTCCTGCTTCCATCTTTGCTTTTTTCCTTCTCTCCCCACCACTCTCTTTATTTCTCTTCACCTTCTTTTATTCTGACTCAATCTATTTCGATATATATCTCCCTGCTTTCATTCCCTTTTCTGTGCATCCGCCCCTCCTCTTATTTACTCCGCCTGTGCTCGCGTCGCTGCCCTCCCTTCCTCTCTGCCTCCCCTCCTTCCTTGCTCCATCTCATCTCAGACACGCTCACCTGGCTCTCCCCTTTATTGCCTCGGGAGGCTGGAGAGCCACTGTTTCCTTTAATCCTAGCCAATGCCATCTGCAAACACTGACAGTCACACAGCGACTCCATCGTTGTCTCGCTATCAAAGCCTTGATGCTATCAAAGGCTGGACGGGGCGTAATCACAGCAGCCGCGCGGCAGATTGAACCCTGTTTGATTTGACTTAGTGCACACAAATAAAGGATAATATCGGTGTCATTTAGGCTGCTTCCTGCGACTTATTGACTGGCGGCAGTTGCATGCGGAGAGACCCACAGCTGGGGGTCCGCTGAGCAATGCCCGGCTCTGGAATTGGTTTGCCATGCGTCTATTTGCGAGAGTAAATCAGGCACGCCAAATAAAATCTATTCCCTTCCTGCCATCCGTTTATGCTTCTGCAGACACAGACATGGGAGGAAAAGCCGACACATTAACACTCTTTTGCTGCCTTCTCCGAGGCTCTGTGTTTGTTTGGTAACAATGCGGGCAGGGAGTGAATAAGGGGGGATCCCGTCCCCAGACTCTTATTTCCTCTCTCATTCTCCTCTCTTAACCATCCCTCTGCAGACGCCAGCGGCTAATTAGCAGAATGGCGATCTGCTAATTGTGTTAATTTACAACATTTTAGCCGAGGGGAGTCTTACGGGGGGGGGCTAGCGAGCCCATCACCCTCTCAGAGTAGCAAGGAAGCAAGAGCAGATCCGAAGTTTTCTATTAGCTGCTGAGCTTCTTTATTACTTTATTAAGGGGCAGCATTTCAGGAGTGTTTACATTTATTAACAGGAAACCCCCCCCCCGAAAAAGATTGCTTCAATCTTAATAGAATTAAAATTTCACCATCAGGATTTGATTTTAAGTTAAACTATTCATCAGTTATATTTTTGCTAACTGCAGACTTGAAATAAATTATCTTGGCTGCGGCATATTCTTTTAATAGCAGGTATGTTGCCATGGTGAACTTATGTAAAACAGCAAAAAAAGTCTTCCAAGGGGTTAATAGCCTGGAATGCTTTGAAGCATATATTCAACATGCTTAATTTAAAAAGGAAGTATTATGTAAAATTGATGTTTTTGAGCTTTAAATGATGTTATAATGTTATTCCCTCATCAGAAACATACCCGGAGTGTTGCCTTGATTCGTTCATAAATGTTGGAGAAATACATTACTCTCTTGTAAAACATTTAGCCATTGGGGTGCCTAAATGTTTGGAGCTGCACTTTCCAGCCGAGATTCTGCCTCACAAAGTGCCCCTCGCCCGCACAGTTCCTACAGACTAGCGGCAGCAGCAATTAGCAACTATGAGTCTGCTGGGCTTATCATAGGAACTATTTCTCAGTCCGATGCTACAAAGAACATTTGTAAACAGCTTAACTGAAAAACGACATTATCTTGTCGTTTTTAAGCAGCAGACCATTTCGTTTTCTGTTTGTTTACAGAAAACATATTGATAGAAACTCAAATTATTTAGACGTGAGGAAGTGTCAGAGAGAGTAGGAGTTTCTTAAAGAGACAGAGGTCAATTTCAAGCCGTCAAATTGTGAAGTCAATTTTCTTTTATGTTTGATATACACAGAAATTGAAGGTAATGTAGTTACTTGATTGCGCTATAAAATGGTACTATGTAACCCAGTAAAGGGGTCTGAACACAAATGTATGCTACACTTCTCAAATGTATATTTGCAAGAGCATTTGAGAAACCGCGTAATAACTTTTGTTCCACTTCATAATTTAGGTTTGCGTCACATTTTTCATTACAGTTGCTATTTTTTCAAATATCCACATGAAATAATTGACATTAAAGTCCACTGAGCTGTTTCTAAATGAATACTTTCACATTAAATTAGGGGAAAAAAAGCATTTGTGGTCAAACACTAAGCTATTTTTCTGGGAATTAGCTGAAAAGTCCTAAAAGTGTATTCTTTCAATGGGGTTTTCATTTAGGCAGATTTAAGTTTTAACTTACTTTCACGTATGATCTTAAAGTAAACACTGGCATTTCTCATAGGGTAGATTTTTTTAGAGTAGCCATGTATGTTTTAAAGGCCAGTAATTTATTCACACAGAGCATGAACAGCGAGGTTTTATTAAACCTCACCGAGTGGTTTAATAAAAAATAAAAAACACACACACAAAAGTAGACTTAATTTTCCAATGAGACAATAATTTCGGCCAAATGATACAACTCCTCTGTGAGCAAGTGATTTAAAGTTGTTTTCTGTGTTCTCGTACCGTCTGATCTGTAGCCAAAAGCTACATGTGGGTTTGGCTGCAACTCTCTGTAACTTTCACATTACCTTTTCAGCACCACTAAATAATATATAGCTGTAGATAGCAAGGATAACATTCATGAGGTAATGCTCTCGGCAAGTTTCAGCCTCGTCCTCTGCATCAGTAAACACACACGCTCTCTAACAAACTAAGTGTGTATTCCCCGTCTGGCTCAGGAGCTTTAATAACCGCATGTGTTCTCACAGCAGCTCTCCTCTCTGCAGATAAACAGGCCGGCTATGAAGCGCCTTCCCTTGATTCCATGTCAATCTGCAGTAATGCTTCTGCAGAAACATCCATCTTTATGTCATTTTACGCTAGCAAAAATCTGGATATTGGCCCCAGATTGATCAGGGAATCATGCACTTTACCTCTGCCTATAAAATACTTCAGTAAGTTTTTATGGAGCAGTTTTTACGTCAACACAAATGTTTATTTCATGTTTTAAGATGTTACATTTTTCTAATTTTTCCTTAAATGTACAGGTCAAAGAGTGAATTATAGCTATATGTATATTCAAATATCTACTTTTAAATATATCTTAAGCAGCAGACCATTACGTTTTCTGTTTGCTGTAAACAAACAGAAAACGTAATGATAGAAGCTCAAATTATTTCGTTTTTTCTCAGTTTAGTTTCCTCAGTGTCCAACTTTACACACAATAGGGTGACGATAACATCTGATCGCACAACAGGAAGTTACAGCATCTGGAAACAGTTTACTGTATGCAGCACCAGAAACAGAATAATCAGAAAAGGTCAACAACAAATCCAAATTACAATCCAATAATTATGAATCAGAAAGAGATTATCTGAGGTAAAATCTTCTTTTAGCTATTAATCATAGAGCCAATGCATCTCTCACATCGCTTTGAAGGAGTTTTGACTCACTCTTCTTTCCAGGATTGTTTACTTCAGCCATATTGAAGAGTTTTCACATCAATACATCTGTTATTAAATTTCTTTAGATCGGTGGAATTGTGTGCTGCTTTTTGAGATCTTTTGGCCTACTTTCATGTTGTTAGTCAGGTCCTATTGAAACATTTCTTGATTTTACAGGTTTGGCAGTTAAATTGATATCAGCTTTGAAAAAAGATGTGGTTATTCACATGTTATCTTGGTCTGTTATTGTATTATCTAAAACATTTAAGAAATGAAAAAAAAAAACAGGAGAAATCTGTAAAAAGACACAATTTGGTATGGAACTTGTTGCTGAGGAAAGAACACAGGATTTCCAGATTCTTTGTGATGAAGCAATTAAAAAAGGAAACTATTTTCTCCAGAGTTAGGTCAGCTGTACATTAACATTGCTGCTAGAATATGAAGAATTATGCTACTTCATCATGTTACCCCTTTGGTAGTTTGTTTTCTATTGTGATGAAGTCGTCTAACACAGGACATCAATCTGTAGCCACCAAAGGGGAATTTTGTGGAATTGCAGAAAACTTGAATCAACCAGAAACCGACTTCCAGGAAGGCAAAATAAAGCAAAATAAAGCACAATTACAGTACTTTATTATGCTGTAATGCAATGCTACTGTATTGTTAAAACTAATGTAAGATGCCTGAGCACAGGCATCTTACATTAGTATCTATATCATTATAACTTTGCTTTTATATTAGTAAACTCTGTAATTTAGAGTTGTAAAAGTGCTAACCTTCCTTTAGCTAGCTAGGTAGTAAAAATGACCAGCACATTTTGATCTGTTGAGACAAATTTCTATCACTTTTGAAGAACTACAGTTCAAAATATTAACTAGCCTTACAGCAAAATGTGGCTTTTATAAAATTCTGAAATGAGGCGTTTACACTCTAAACTGTTTAGCATCTTACATTTGTAATTAGCATCGTTAGCATTACTGAAACAAAACTTGGTATTTTACTTGGTGAATAAACATTCTTATGTTAGCATAGTCGACATTTCCAAATCCAGCATGTTCTACAACAAAGGCTGAAAATAAAAACAAACAACTTTGAAATACTCCATTCAGCCTTCCTGTTATCTCCTTTACATTTCCCTTTACCTTACTGTCTTGCAGCCTCAGTAAATTGCAGTCGTCCTAACACGTTGTGAAAAATAGCTTTACAACTTCTATAATCTGCACACTTCCTTTTAATTCTGTTTAATTAGCTAATTTATACTGAAAAAAGGAAACCAAGTTGTCTTTTCTCAGTAACAACTTCCACAATGAAGAGTGTTGTTTCCAGAATGATTGGGTAGCCCAGTCTGCCACGTTGACTAATCAGAAACACATTTTTTTATTTCAGTCCAGGCACCAGTACGACATAGTCAAGCTGAAAACTGTTCAGCTTAAGTCAGTAGATAATTTCTCAGAGCATCTATATTCAGACAAGAAGGAAATAAGAGAAGCAAAGTCTAAATAAGATGAAGGAAGTGTCACAATCACAAGGAAGAACCAGAAACACAAGCTGTCCAAGTCTTTTGTCTGCTCAGTGCGACAAGAAAAACTCAATTTCCAGCATATTTCAAGAAACTCGGATGTTTCTAATACCGTCATTAATAAAGATAATGTATATAAAAGAGTGTCAGGCTCCATCAAGGCTTTCATCTCGTCTTTAATGAGGTTAATGCAGAGACGCTGTGATTACCCCAGCAATGCAAATGAAGGCCAAATGATAACTTGCACTATTTAAATAAGGTAATAGCGATTACTCTACGTTATTCAAATGAGGACAGGCGCTTTGAACGGAGCCACTTTGAACTCGCTGCTCCTTCTCCAAAACATATGGCAGAGAGGATTGACTTAGGGATCGTTCAGGGGTTCAACCTCTAATTTAATGTGATGTAAACCAGGGGCAACGAGCGAGCAATGTCACTTATTGTGACCGTGAAGGCTTGGGTGTGGGGACTTACTGCACCCCTTTACTTTCCTTCTGCATCCTTGAAAGTCGCTGAAAAAGAAAAAAAAAAAAGGCTTGAATTCAATGTCAAAAGATTCAAAGACATGGAACAAAAATCAGCCTCTAGGAAGGAATGTTTTTTTTTATGTTATTATTTCTGAAACTATAAAGGCCCTGGGCTTATTTAAAAAAAGAAAAAACACTATGAAATTTGTTACTTTTGGAGCAAATCTGGGTTTTATTAACAATTATTGCCTTCCATGCAGATAAGAATTTAGAGATGTCATTCCAGTCGTCATATTTATTTTCTGATTACTCCTTGAAAAGTAAGAGGTCCCGGTGGGTAATTTCAATGCGTTTGCATTTAATAATTTCCCTTTTCTTCAAAGCGACTTTACAAGTGGACACATGCAGAAACGTGTGTGTGTGTGTGTGTGCCTCCAGAAAAAAAAAAAAAAAAAGCACAGCATCAGTGTGCTGCAGAGAAAAGGAGGAGAAAAAGGGGGAGGGAGTGAGATGGTGCACTCAGCTGAAACAACATCCAACAGAAAAATCTTTTCCACCTTCTGAAGCCTGCCAGCGTTTTTCTCATCCTCCTCCAGGCCTCCGCATAGAGAAGCCTAATCATTCTCATTATGCTCGGCGTCCATCTGCATCAACAGAGCTGCCCATTACTGTGCGTGTGTGTATATGCAGTAAACAGCTCTTTAGAGAGAGCTAATGAGCTCTTTTAAGTCTGTCTGCTGTGTGATTCTGCAAGCGGGGTGTCGGAGCAAACTGCCCATTTTGGTAACGTCATAATTAAGCCGTATGTGTTAGGAGGAAGAAACGCACGCGCGCACACCCATACATGGAGAGATAAATGTGTGCCCTTCTTTGTCTTTTTAACATAAACACACACAGGAGACCTTGAAAAACAAATTATCATGTAGGACTTTTTATTTATTTATTTGTACGTGGGGCCGTTGGAGGAGGAGGAGCTGCGTGACAAGCGATAACTTCATCAAGACAGACCCGCTTTCACACACCACCTGGGAAATCTAAGCAGCCAGTTATTCAAATCTTTATCAAATACACCAGAGGGCATCTTTTAACCTCTCAATCACTACACCTCAACACGCGCCGTACAGTACGCGGCTTTTGTTTAATGACTTGTTCGTACGTATGTGTGTTCAACAACCTTGTTAATGAGTCCGGTACACTGTGACTAAGCTACAGGCAACACGGTGCTGGAACACAACCTGCCGTAGTGAGTCAAATAATGTGATTAGGTCCTCCAAAAGGCAATTAATTATCAAATTAGTCATGAGCTTATGTGACTCGCTTGACACACACAAGAATCCGAACTGGGTTCATCCGTCCCCTCAGAATCACCACTAATAAGCTTTGTTTGTTATGAGCACAACAAATACAATTATGCTTCCTTTCTTAGTGGCAGCCAACAAACAGCAAACTGATTAAAACCGTGTTGTTTTTTTTTTTGGGGGGGGGGGGGGGGGGGGGGGGGGGTGAGGCAAACGTATGGTGGGTCTGGCTGCTCCTCAGTGTCAGGTCAGACTTGTTCCACAAAGAATAAAAGATATTCTTTGCATGATTAGATAATATACATCACTGAGGCAGAACACTTTTAAACAATTGTACAACCCCTATCAGTAAAATGAAAGCTTTAAATGAATTTTGTGAAAACACAATTAAGAAGAAGCCACTAAAGAACCATTCAATTGTGTTGAATCAAATTAACATCTCAAACATGCAGGACACCGGCCCTCTAAAGCACAACAAAGCTTTAATAAGCATTAGCTCCACTGACACTAAATAACTGCATCAAAACAGTGTGTAGTGGAAGCTAACGGTAAAGTGCTAACTTCAAATCAAACATATCTGTCCTTGATAGTTTGCAACCCTTGAGCACCAGTTTAATTTCAACATCATTTACATGTTCTATAATGCCTTGACATATTTTATGTTCATATCTTGTTCTCTACTGTACATGTTTTATTTTGTTCCTGTACATTTCTTGTTTGAAATAAAGTTACTGAGGAAAAAAAGAGAGAAAACACGAGGAAAGGAAACAGAACTGCAAACAGTCTTTACCCACTTCAAAATAAAAGCATAAATATAAATATTTAGCTACTTAGAGTTTTAAGAGTCGATAAACTTTATTCAAATGAAGGTTTACAAAAAACTTAAATTGGCACTTTAGAATTTATCCAGAAAAAATTATTTATGGGAGGCTAAGTATGCTAAGCATTTTCAAACTAAGCAAAAATGGCGCTAAATAAACAAACAAAAAAAAGTTCTGCTACATTATACAAATTTCTGCTACATTAGCAGGCGTATGTCTACCCCTGCCAAATGGTATATTTCGCACAAACACAGCACCCAAAACACACACAACTACAGTGAAACACGGTGGTGGTAAGATTATGCTCTGGGGTTCCTTTTCTTCAGATGTTACTAGACCTTTTGTTAAGGTGGATGAAATCATGAACAGTGCTAAAATGCAGTCAGTTTTGACCCAAAGTCTTTAGTAGTCTGCTAGAAACATGGAAATGAAGAAGAATCTTAATTCTTTTGAGAATCAAAGTCCAAACGTTCTCTAGAGAGAACATTTTACATTTTGAAATGGTCTACTCAGCATTCAGAACTACATCTAAGTGACACTCTGTGGGGTCATCTGGACATGGCAGAGGACCAGAAATATCCTCATAATCTGATCTGTTTAAGATGGGACACACACATGCAGTCAGCCGTAGAATATTGTAGATATTTCCAAACACCCAAATCTGTCTTTTTTGAGCAATCAAAAAGTAGAAGCTTTTTTTAACCAACAGAAACAGGTGGGGGACAGGCAGAGAAACATTTAACTCCATAGGAGTTTCTCTACCACTTAAAGTGAAGGGACATAAAACCACAGGTACAATATTGTGGGAAATCTTAGTCGTTTAGAATCTGCCATGTTTAGCAACATTTGTACATCTTAATATTGGCTCGTGCAAAGTTACTAGCTTATTGAGGTTCATGGATCTAAGGGTCTGCTAATACCTGCCTGGGTAATAAAAATAATCACTATTATGCCTGTGCACAAAGCTTCTAGAAGTAGAAATACACCACCCAGACTTTTTCTTGCTTTCCTTTAAGTCTGACCTGCTGATTCAGATTGTAATTCCATTCTTATTTTCTAATGACCATGACATAGAAAAAGAAAAAAAGAACTGTAGGTTCTTTAATAAAGGTTCTTAATAGAAAGTGAAGGAATCACTGGAATGTTCCAGTGTATACATTGAAGTATTTGTGAGTGAGTTTTTTATTCATTTTCTAAGTTTTTCAGTATTTGCTTTGCCAATTAAGGAAACATTGTCCAATTTTCACCTCTTGTCAATTAATAAAGCCATCAGGAGTCAGGAGCCTTACTACAGAAAATCAGCTGAGACACAACTTCCTTCAAACCTTCACAATAATAGACTTGAAAGTTAATACTTTTCTCTGCTGTTTGTAAAAACAACAGTGTAAGTGCTGTTGTGTTCACATAAGATAAAGGGCAATTGTCAAATTTATTTAACTCTGTGTGAACACCAAAAATAAGAAGTCGCCTTCATTTTGGTTTTTATTTAATGTACAGGATTCCTTGGAAAACAATATCTTGTGCTCAAATCTGCTTTGTGGCCAAACTTTTTATTTTCCTGGAATTAGCACCACCTTAAAGAAAAGTAGCAATGCTGACAAAGCAAATCTAGAATATATTCTCTTGTTCAAGAGAATATGCATTTGTTTTAACTCTAAGCAAGAATTTTCACTTACACCCAAAATGTTCAGATTAAATTGAACTGACTACAATTTATTTCATACATATGTTTTGTTTAAGGTTGTGTGAAGAAGATAAATAAATACATTTTCACATTACTATTGTTTTTAATCTTTATTACTGTGCTGCGCTTTATAAATAAAATGTATCATGATTTTCTTATTATTTGTGCAACAACTTCAGCTTGTAATACTTTTTTTTTACACATTTTGCCAAAAATCTTCAAACAATGCTAAAATATTTAACAAAATTTTCATACTATTTCATTACGGTCCAACTGTTCTATTCAAGTGAAGCTGCAAAGCGCTACAGCAACTAGCAACAACAACAACAAGAGAAAAGGGAGGGAGCTGAGGGAGTTCAAAGTCTCGGCAGCGAGCAGTGACCAGGAGAGATGAGCTGTCACTAACTCAAAGACAGTAAACGGAGGGAGGGGCTGGGGGAACGGGTGCGGGGTGGGTGGGGGTGTTCGGATGCTGCAGAGATGACAGCTCCGAGCTACGATATAAGAGTATTTGACAAATGACAGCAGCTTTATAGAAGAAAATCAAATATTCATTGTAATCGGTGATCTTTGACCGTCTGATAAGTTTGCACAGCTTTGACCAGAAAACTTTGAAATGTCTGTGGAGCTACGATTGAGCCTCACAGCTGTATAGAAAGAAAGAAGGATATAATGGAAGAAAGAAAAAAAAAACAGTATATATAAAGATGGATCTAAATTTAAAGAAATCTGGCTTTAGCACAATAAATCTGTAACTTAATTCCAGCGTGGTATCATCGGTGCCCCTGACTGCGGGTATCAGATCTTCTTTAGAGCTGTATAAATTGACACAGTCTAAATTTCCTTTTACAAGACAGACTATTGAATGGGTGGGTTAAATGGGTAGGGCGCAGTTAAACAAATGCTCCGGATCAAGGAAATTGTGCGTGGCTTCTTTTGTCATTCAGAAAGGAAATTGAGAGATATTCGGCGGGGGCCCCGAGCCACTAACGCATGGCATTCATCTATAATGCACTCGGCCTGTCCGTCAGATACTCCATTTCCTGTGACTAGCGCAGCGTGCCTAATCACCCGCCACCACACAGAGATTCGTTCCTCAAAGACACACACACATGCATACACACACACACACACACACACACAGGAGAGAATGGAGACAGACACAGAAGCATCAGGCCCGCTGAGGCAAACGGAGTATTCTTATCTGGCAGACAAAACATCTGTAACGACTAGCACCACAACTGTGCTCTAACAGTGTCACGACCCCGACAGCATCTCCACAGCTACGTTTCATCAGTCAGAAAAGCAAAGCGGCAAAAAAACCCACCAACACATCATCAGGAAGGGAGAAAAATAAAATAAAAATACACTCATGTGACTTAAACTGGCTGCTATGTTGGCACAATTTTCCCTTTTTTCATCCACTAAAAAAAAAAAGAAATCCAAATAAACAGCAAAAAAAACTTTATGTAAATTTTGTCTAAACAGAAACCAGTCAGATCGAAACTTGTCCTATGACCTCAAGCTTGCTGTTGATCTGTAAAGCTTTCACTGAATTATTTATAGAGTTAAAATATAGAAAACAACTTTTAAAACTTAAGTTATCACTTTTAAAAGCTTGACAGGGAAACTGCTTATAAAGTAACTAAAATCATACTGTTAAACTACTTTAAGACTATAATGAACTCCACAGAAGAGACATCAACACTTAACTTACTGCAGTATTTGATTCAGCAAAACAAAATATTGAGTTAAAACTTGCTAAATATTCAGATCACGCTAATAAATGTTTAATTTAACGCGAAAAATATGTCAATTTAGCTATAAACACTTTATAAATCATTAAGTACTTATAAAGAACAAGAGAAAATGCTGCTCCAGCTATGACCTAAGATAAGACCTATGACCTTTATAAATCCTTTATTAAAATAGATTAAAAAAAAAAAAAAGTGGAGACGAAATTATTTGTAATAAGTTAAACAGTAAATCAAGGCTTGGTTACACATTAAGAGCATCTTGCTTCGTTTTTCTGTGAGGATTATGAACCAACAAGTATTCATACGCAATTCAGTAGCAGTTATAAACTTAATTAGAGAGGCATTAAATGAAGGATTGTTGACTATTTTGTATTTTAGTACAGCTCTGAACAGGTACTGTATATTTTGCTGACATATTATAGATTGAGAATTACAGTTAACAGCAGATAGCGAAAATGTCAGGGTTTTTCTTGTCTTGCCAAAGATTCATCTGCTTTCTCTAAACTGTTTTAGCATGAAATAGTAACATATTTGTCTTTTTTACATGGCGATGATAATCTTTTTTTGAGCATTCCACTGACTTTTATTTAGGACTACTAGAGTAAATGCAGCTGAAACCAGATGCAGACTTTACTTTTTGTATTTTTATCTGTAAAAAACTAAAAAACCCATAATTTTATTTCCATTTATTCATAGACTCCAAACTGGCAAAAGCTTTTTTTTGGGCTTTGAGCAGAAATTAATTTTGGGTCCTCTTCCTGCTGAGAACATCACCACCACTAACAGCATACAAGCAAACAAGTTCGATTGGTTACTTAAGATAGGAGATGTATTTATGACCAAACCAAGCTCAAATACAATGAAAATATTTCAAGTGTTGCATCAGATTTTTACTGCATGAACATAATCAGACAATGATGACTGAAGATGCAGTAAACTCGTTAATTACTTTACAGTTTCAGCTAAAATAATAATTATGTTCATTTATCTATACTGAAACCCTCAAATCTTGTGGTCAAACTCTTAAATATTTTTTATTGAGTTAATTGCAGCGTCTATAATAGGCAAAATAGGCTACATCTTCAATTCAAAACAACCTTTTTGCTGCTTTAATTATGAAATAGATACATATCAATACAATGTCAATATCAAAGACATCGTATTGATTGCTCTTAATCTGTTAATTAGGTTATGGGTACCCATTCAGGTTTTAAAGTATTTCAAGAAGTTCTCATCATTCATTGGATGTTTTTAGAAATACTTTGGTTTTTGAAATATGAACTGTGGACACTGACATTAGCGTTAGAGACGTCTGCTTACTATAATCAATCCCGAGTGGGTCAAGAAATGCGGCTTTGTCGTCCATCACTGTTGTTTGCGTATGCTGCTTGTGTGTCCGTTTTACCATAAACATATTTAAAAAGTTCTGATTCGGGTCTTTTGTATGTAAAAAAAACAAACAAAAAAAAAACACATTGGTTGTGTTAAAATCTATGTAAATAATTAATCAAAATTAAGGCGTTAAAACATCCTGGCCCAAGTCTATCAGATTTAATAGTAGAATCAAAAATTTAGCTTACTTATCTGTTGGGCCGGCCCTACATATACATGTGCAACATCTCTTCATCTTGAAGAGGTTTCAAGAAACAGCTACTAATCCTACAGTTTCCTCTTTCCTGCGAGCAACACCAGCTCTGGTGTCAGATAACCCCCTTCCCTCGCGTCCGCAGAGTTTTTTTGGTGACAGCAGAAACGTTTCTACATCTACGTCGGTATTCCCCACTAAAAGTCCTCCGCTTCGTTCACTCAAGGTGGAACAAGCAGGATCTTTCACAGCAGCTCGGAGGTTAACATGGGGCCACACACTATCAATACCCCGCTGACGTTTGAATCCATACCAGCGAACCAACACTACTTTGTTTACCTGTGTGTTCAGTAATTAAAATAGATTTCTGAGAGGAGGTCTAATCCTTTTAGAAATTGCATTGATCCGACATCCAATTGAAGAGAGCCAGGGTGTAATTTTGTCATCTCTACTCCCTCCTTCCTCCTGTGTGGAAACTTTGGAAAGTCCTCGACATGAAGGGCGTCATTTAGTGGCAGGAGGGGGGAGGATTCGAAGGGGACGCAGGTGGAGATAATAGAGAGGAAGCCTCTAACCTCGTCTAAAGCTGTCTGTCTTCGTAAATAAAATGAGATAATTATTGAGCGAACAACATTATACGCCGACGACATACTCTTTCTTCTACCCCCCTCCAGCCGGTGCAGTTGTAAATCTCAACAAACACGGTGCTTTTGGACATTAAGTGCTCACTAAGCACAGTGGATGCATCATATTTCAAGAGCAGGCGTTGTGTGGGTGAGGAGCTGGGGGAAAATGGAGTGTAATGGTTATCCATTATCTTATACAGCAACGGCGGCAATGATCATTTTCAAGTGACTCATTTCTGGAAGTACCTGTCTATTGGCCACTTCGAGAGAAGACTTTGATGGCTAATCCAAAACAACTATTCAGAGGTCACTTGCAGCGGCTGCGCTGAGACACTCCGCACAAGAGAAACGCTCCAGCCTCCCTCATTATTCAAATACAATCCTCAGAAAAGATCCACATCACAAACAGTCGGCGCGGCGGCCCCGGAGTGGGCGATTACCTGCGCAGCACGCTCTGAACCAGAGAGGAGGCATTAACAATGCATCAACAAATGAATATATCACAATCCAAGTTAGGGTTTGAAAGAGATATTTGTCACTGGGATGAAATGGTGACACTAGAGATGTATTAACATATTAATGATCACTTATGGAAGAAGAAGAAGCAGTAGGCAGCACAAACACAAGTCTGGCGAGTGGGAAAACGTTCACTTTATTCAATCTCACGGTGTTGTGAAAAAAGTAATCACCATGCAGATTTCTTCTGTTTTGCTTTTTAGTCACACTTATGTGTCTCAGATCAAACGAATTTGGATTACTGGCAAGAGTTTGTGATACTTGTAAGTCTTTCCATCATGGTGGAGCAATTTTGGCAACCCGTTTGTGGGGGAATTTGAGGATTTTTGAGCTTATTTAAGGTCCTGGTGTAGCATCATAATTGGATTTAGGTCCATACTTTGAGTCAATACCAAACCTTTCAATTTATTTTCCTATTCACCCAGTTCTGAAACAGAAAATCAACACCAGACCATCATAATGTTATGAAGCTATGTCAATATGATGATATGTTTCTGAAACGTTGTGCTAGTTTTATTTGTAAAAATACTTCTTGGAAATTATGAAGGAGGCAGGCCTTTGTGTTATTCTGTTCAGCAGTGGTGTTGGACTTATTACTCTCCCACAGAGACCATTGTTGATCACGTCTTTTGTATTTTTGAATCAAGGATATTAACTATAACTGAGGCAAGTGCAATCTCCTGAGCTTTAGATAGGATTCTGGATTCTTTAGCGACCTCCTGGATGAGTTAGGTAAGTAATTTTCCATGTTTTCTCTATTTATGGATACTGATTCTCACTGTGGCTTACAGTCCAAAAGCCTTACAAATAGGCTTTCCAACTTATTCCAATCTTTTAGATGACTTTGTTTCTCATCTGTTCTTCACTCTCATTGCTTTAATGTGTTTTGTTTTTCCTAAGGTGATATTAATGGTTTGGAGTGAGTTCCTACATACAACATAATCAATTAGTTTGAAGGAGGCCTTTCAACGCCAAAGATTTGCATATCATCAGCATAAATCATCACCAAAATAACCTGGCCATTAGTTACAAGAAGAGTTTCACTGCTGTAATGCCAGTAAACATTTTTCCACTGGCTATGGAGGAGGGTAATAATGATTTTTGACATGACTGTTTAAAAAACATGATTAAATTTTTTTTTCCAGACAATCCTTCTTTTTTATTATTTTACTATCCTTTGACAGAAGCCTGTCTTATTTACTAACAGGAATCAAACTTCTTGCTTGAATCTAAATAATTTTGAATCTGGCAAGAGTATGAATATTATCTGGCTTTTCCCAAAAACGTGGTTGACAACTTATTCACACAAAGCTAGGTTGAGTTGGATAGATTTTTTTGCCCTAATACATTAAAATATTTGAAAACTGCTTGTGGTATTTACTCAGTTTATCTAGATATGATTTCAAGTGGTGTTTGATGAACTGAACCACTCAAGCGTGACAAAAAAGCAAAAGCAGAAGTAATCTGCGAGGGTGTAAATACTTTCCGCAGCCTGTATATAACGCTACTCTAGAGGAAGGTGGATGTATTTTTAGAAGTGTAGGTGCCATGTTTGTTTGTGTGTGGTCTCGGCTCCACATGAACGGTTACTTAACACCACACTGATTTCCCCTCAGCAGTTAGAGAAAAACCCGCCGATGCTCAATGATGCATCACTGTGTTTGTGGCCGCCAGGCATCTGCAAGCGTGCGTGTGTGTGTGTGTGTGCGTTATCATCGCTGGCACGTAGACAGACAGTCCAGGAGTGACTGCCGGAGAGCCACCATCTGTGGATTCATTTATGTCTGTCTGCAGTGGGCTTATTTGTGTGTGTTTGTGTGTACCATGGTGGTGGCAGAGATATGAGATGGAACACACACACATACACACGCGTGCGCGCCCCAACATGCAGACAGGGGGTTCCTACACAGTCTGGAAAAGTCTGGAATTTTTTTTATGTTTTCCAGGTCTGGGTAAGCTGTAAATATTTTGAAATGTTTGTATATAAATGTTTGTTTCTCTGGTGTCTAACGGTGAGCTGCAGCCCTCTGTTTATCTACCTTTCCAATAGTGGTGCGTCAATAAATTGGCCAAGATTTTTTTTTATTTTGGGAGATTGCTGATTGGCTGATACTTAAATGGGAAGCTGATCTTAACCACCAATCTTATCTGCCTCGCTAAAAAGCATCCACCCATCAACCCATCCTCTGCCCACCAGGTCATGTCTACACGTTTGCAGTTAACAATAGTCATTCCACTGTTGCCAACTCGGCCTCTTTCTAATTATAAATTTAGAAACACTTCAGACTAAAAAACTCACTATAGGCCAAAATCAGAATTGGCAGGTCAGTTTTTTAAAGATCAGTGATTGGTCAGAAAACTGTAATCGGTGCATGCCTACTATCCACTAATCATTCTGGTCATCCTTTCATATACTAATGCCTCCCTTCCTTCTTCCATTAATCCGTCCTTCCTCCTTTTTCTTTCCTACTTTACTTGTCCCTTCTTTTTTTGCTTTCCTTCTTACATTGTTCCTTCATCATTCATTTTTATACCTTCCTTATTTTAACTTTTTCATTCCCTTAATCCCTCCTTCCATCCTTTCCTCTGTCCTTCCTGCATTCTTTTGTTATTTCTTTCCCTTTCTTCTTTCCATTCTCCCATCACCGGTTCTTGGTTGATAACTCTATAGAAATACATCAGAGATAAATTCAGATTGATTTCTCATGTTTGTTCCTTAAAATTTGTCAAGACAAAGGTCAAATCGGAGACATTAAAACAGCGTAGCAACCCCAGCAGACTGGATGACAGCCCAGTCAGTGCTCTGACTCTTTAGACCTCTCAAACCCTCGCTGCTCTGCTCACATTTACACACGTTTTTAAGCTCTAGTCAAAGCAGGAGAAGTCCAACTTTATTTTGGTCATATATATATATATATATATATATATATATATATATATATATATATATATATATATATATATAAAAACACTGCTTCAACTCATTAAGATGGATTTTGCAGCCAATTAAACACCTGGCAAGGAAGGCAGATTAGAGATCCGCAGCAGTTGGAGGAGATTAACGCCCCGGCCGAGCGGTGCACATGTGAGGCTGCACGTCTGTGTGCGTGTTCGTGCGGGCGTAGTGTGTGAATTACCGAGGAGGGCCTGCAGGGATAACCTCCACCCCCAGCCTGTGAACTTGCAGGATCCCTCATGCACATGCGTGTTTCAAGTATCAAATAAAGCACACTTCTGACAAGAGCTACTGACAACGCAATGTGTGATGCAGTTTCAGGTTTGACCAGTGAAAACTGGAGAAATTAGCTCCCTCTTTCTCAAATAAAAAAAAAACACAGCTGTAAGCACTGAGCCTTTAACTGCTAAGCCTACAGTTGAGCATAATTAATTAGACCTGAAATAAAAACATCAGACAAACATAAAAATATCAAACTTAAATGTAAAACTTGGTCTAACTGCTTTTATTTGAAATATTAAAGAAGGTATTCGTACTGCTGCTGAAACTGTCAGATATTAGCTGCTTAATTGGAGTATATCTGCTAAATTAACTAGCCTGCAATCGGCTGGTTAACAGTCATGTCGCTTGGCGCTTCCAAACTAGCTTTAAATAAGCTTGAGCTCCTAAGTGGCTTCCCCACAGCATGATGCCGCCACTACATTGATGACTCAGCAAACAGTAAAATTTCCAAACAGTTATCAAGTAAGAGAATGGGTGAGCTTAGCTTGATAACGATTACTCTTAATGATTTTGATGATGGTATTTGACAAATTGTAATGTTTGTTGATTTCTATTCCCAATATAATTAGTTACTATCTTAGGCCTTCATCATGTAAATCACTTAGAACTGCCTAGTTGTTGAAATGTGTGATACAAATAAACTTGACTTAACTTACAGGCTTTCTAAGGCAACACAACATATTACGTAGTAGATATAAGAACAATACATGTTCTTATATCCACTAGTTCCCAAAAAATAAGAGTTGAGAACTTACAGGCATTGGAGATCAAAAATATACCACAAAACACTGATCAATGTTTAATGAAAAAGATGAATACATTTAGCAGATGTTTACTTCCTGTTATTGCTTAAAAATGTGGATAAAAATAAACGTTGCATCTGATTCTAAAATTATATTCATTAACAGATCATGTTATATGTTCAATCATAGTGTTTTTACTCAGGGGTATATAACACTGCCTAATCAATTACTTTTGTTTGCTATTATTTATGATATTGGCCAGAGAAGGATGAATGCCACTTGCTATCGCAAATATTTTTATGCATAATTTTTATGCATGTAATCTGTTGGATGTTTTCTATAAATTATACTTTTTTCTCTCTTATTTTTAAGGGAACTGAATGCATGTTATGTGAGATTTGCTACAGTGTGATCAATCAGTGTGAGATATTTGTGGCATCACAACTTTCAGTAAAAATAATCTAATTTTAAAGTATATTATTCTAATACTTAAACTTGATTTTACTGCTTTTTTCAAGTACTGCAATAATACAACAAGCTGACAGTAAAGGTTATACCTAATGATCTTAAAGATTGAAGATTAGTTTGAAGTTATTTTGCATTCGTTAGACATACCACTCGCAATTTATTTTCTTTCTCTTTCATCAGAATCACATTAACCATGGGCATGCAGGGCGGTCAGTCTTTCCAACAGAATAAATATATTACTGACATCCAGGAAATGACACATCAACATCCGAATCGGAAACATTTTCAGATCCTCTTTCTTCAGCCTGCTGACCGGCAGTGTGCAGCAGCAGGTTCAAAGAGGAATGCAGCTTGACTACTATAAGGGCATGACACTTAAAACCAAAATAGTGCATCACATGCGGACATGAGCCAGCGGAGTCTGCACATGCATCTTTAAATCCACTGTGGCTTTGCAATATGTTGGAATTCACACAGGTTGTCTAAACAGTCAAACAGCGGATCAATACGACCGATCGATCGGTGGCATTGAGACTGAACTGGTCGTGTCGAGGGGCCAAGAGATTCTCACTAGAGCGCTCTGCAGCAGCCTGCTGGAGAACTCTCACACACACACACACACACACGGTGCAGACTGATGAACATCTATCTCACATTTGAGGACTGGAAACATATTTACAGACTCTTCTGCCTTGGAAGACGACGCCTGGTTTTACCTCCACACAGACGACGGCCCTCATCTCATACCAGCAGATTCGGGTCCTGTCTGTAGGAGTCCGAGCAGACTGCCGGCAGTTTGTCTCAAAGTGAGGGCATCCAGTCAGCTTCGGCGGCAGAATACAAAGCTGGCTGCCGGCCGCGTCTCCTCGCGCTCGACTGACACAGTCAATAGCTCTGCATTATTCATGGGGGGGGACGTATGAGATGGCCTCTCGCTGAGGGCTGGGTTTCAGCCGTCCCAAACTTTAGCGAACAGAGGAAGGTGAGGGGGGGTGGGGACGCCTGACACCTTCAACGACTGCTTATCGTCAGCGAAAACGACACGAGAGGGAGCCAAGTTTAGACGTCCAGACGTTCCTGTCGCAGCTGATGAAACATGGCAGAACGTGACGACTTTCTTGTCAGCGCCTCTTTGTTTGCAATCAAGGCATTTAACGAGGATCACAAAGTTAACATGAAAACCTCGGGCGGATTTTTGCCGCGACTGAAAACAAATAATTTGTAACGTGGTTGATTTCCATTACGCAGACCAAAAGACGTCAATTAGCTAAGCCGGAGCTTCTTAAAACGACGACAAGAAAGGAAACAGACGGTTATTTAGGAAAAAAAAAAATCAAACGGAGCGAAAAGACAATAAAGAACTTCGTGCTGCTTCTTGATATCAGATCTCGGAGGAGAAATTTGATGGGCACCGATGAGCAGAAGGCGTCTCGGGAGAATTGGATGAGGGAGAGATTTAATGTGATCATAGGGGACGCTCATCTTTCAGGGAACGGGGTAATAATGAGCAATCAATAACGTCCTTAACAGAGTTAGAGCGAGTTGGCTGACAGCAGATGTAACAGACTACGTCTGATCTCACATTACCGCGCAGGATCTAGGTTTAACATGCGCACACACACCCCGACACACACACACACACCGGGAGGTGGACGGTGTGAGCACCCACACACATATCAGCATATGGAGTGACACACACTAACATATGGGCTCGAATGCACTGCCCTCTCCGTTTCTGGGCCGTCCACACACACACACACACGCACACACGCACACACACACTCCCGCCCTCTTACTTTAGGTGACATCCAGCAGCATCGTGTCATTCTGTATCGATCAGGAGCTGTAATCACATTCCGGGGAGGGGGGAAAAAGGCGACGGGGCGCATACGCATGGTTCTCGGTTTATCGTCCCCCCACCCTGGTTTTTACGGGCGGAAGCAACAGTGAGGAAATGAAAGAACGTACAGAGTTTCTCTTTGGTAAATAAAAGCTCTCAGTCCTGCCGTGGGCTCGGCCACCGTGGATGAAATCAAACTCTTGGGAATGACTTGTCACATTGTGGCTAATGAAAACAGTAGAGCTAATGTAACTATGCATGGGCTGAGATGAGGCTCTTAGGGAGGGAGTATTTGGTTAAATACTACAAGCAACCGTATTAAATTGAACATCTCTGCTAAATTATCATCTATAAAAAAATTTAGGATGAAAGAGACTAAAACAGTACAGAAAGTTTTTAAAAAACTGCCAATTTTAGTAGTTTATTGCTCTGATGTAACCAATAATTTGAAAATCCATTATAGAAGTTTTAAAAGTGACTGATCTGTTATAGGGAACCTATGAAGACTGGTGAAAACATATCATTTTTGTTCCCAACCAGCTTCCCAGTCCCAAATCTCTCCCAGATGGTTGAGTCCTCGCGCAGCACTCACTTCCCAGCTGGAGCTAGATGGGCTCCCTCCATGTCCAGACTGCAAACCCATTGCACAGGTGCAAACCTTCTACTGGACAATCCCCCCTCACAGTTAGCGTCAGGAAGGACATTAAAAATCATATTTATTTTGTCCTATGCAACTTGTAGGTTTCTAAGTGGACCATAGTTCAAGAACACAACCAAGGAGATATCAGCAAAAATTTCCATCCTTCAAAGCAATTCACTGTCTTTCAAGTTCTATGAAGACATTGTTGTTCCAAACTTAATTAAATGTTTCAAATAACTGGTGTTATAATTTTTGTCAACATCAACCAGCCTAATAGTATTCTACAATTTCCTTGAAAGTAAGGATGTACCGATCCATTTTTTCCACTTCTGATATTGATACTGATATCTGAAGTTTAATATCGACTGATACTGATTCGATACAAAAGTACAGTGCTAACTTGACTTGAAACTTTGCAACTATGAGTATAACAGATAATGTAAGGCAAATAAGAAAGAAACTGGACAAACCGAAATTGCAAAGGTATGACTCGAGCAAAGTGGTAAATGAGCGATAGTAGCAGGAGAGTTCAGCGAACAAAAAAATAAATAAAAATGGAGTCATTTTACTTGTTTTGGAAAATTCAGATCTAAAGGCAGATGTGAATTGAAAACACAGGATTTCCACCTCAGTGGTGTCTGCATCTCTTACCAACACAACAAAACTACGCAGTCAAGTAAAATTTAAACACATTTGATCTTTTACCTGAGGATTCGCCGTAATATGTGTTGATATTTATTCCATTAATAATAAAAGTGAATATCTACAAACACAAATACTGCTCTCAAAAACAATAAACCACATAAAAACACTAACTTCATAAAAAAAAACTCCTTCAGGACACCAGCTAACTTAAGTAGTGCAATGTTACCCCAACAACTGCATTTAATTATTAAAAATATCTATATTTATTTGCTGCTCTTACGTAACCAACGGTGGATGTGGGTTAGTAAACTTCCTCATAATTATCATAAAATAAAAAAATCTAAATTCTTACACTATTGCCCAGCCCTTCTGTGACAAAGTGATTAGAATTCATAGAAAATACTTTGTCAAAATTGTAAAACACATGTAAATAAACTTTTATTAGCAGCACTGAAATGTTAGCAAATGTTGTTGGTGATTGTTTTTTTTAACTTTATTTTACAATTGATAATTCACTTCAGAATTCAGAATTGAGAGTTTTTCATATATTTTGACATTGCAAAGGCTGAAATCTTAAAATTTAGCATTTTGTTTTCCAGAAATTGCTAAACTTTATTGTTTATTTCATTGAATAGATCATTTGTCAGTCAATTTTAGAAAAGATTTTAAAGTAATTGAAATTTTGGACATTTTTGAATAATTGTGATTTCAAATTCAAAAATACTTGATTGATCTCAAAGTAAAATTAAATGTTGTAATTCATATTCAGAGTTCTTCAAATAGTTATTTTAGATACTGATGGTAGGCAGGAAGGATCTCCTGTAGCAGTCTGTATTACAGCAAACATAAAGAAGCCTCTGACTGAAGGCACTCTGTTTCTGTAGAACAGTCTTGTGAAAAGAAGGCTCAGAGCTGTTCATAATTTTAATGAAAAATAAAAAAAGTTTCCCACAATTGAGCACCCCCAGTTTTACTTTACCTAGAAACAGCATCACTGACATGTGGCCAGTTGGATGGATTTTCAATTTATCTGACAAACATCTAAAGACCAACAATCTAAGAGGGATGTGAAGATCAGTATTTTTAACTGAATTGAATAGAAACCAAAATAGTGAGAATTAACCTAGGTTAATGAAATAATATTGTCATTGTCATATTCTGCAATATCATGCATCCCTAATCTCATCTGAATCTTATAGCAGAGAAAGCTCATACATTATATTTTACTTTTTTATATAACTTCAGACAATGTTATAGCTTTTAAAAGTTTAATCCTCACATTTATTCAAGTTTCTAAATATATTCCTTGCTAAAATAACAGCTTTGTGTGTCAATAGGGTAAAGGGCAGCAGCCGAGCCAGACCCATTATAGACCATAACAGCAACAGATCCTTTCAGGAGAGAAGCACTTCTCAACACAGAAGCAACAGAAAATCTGATTTTAATACTACTTTGCATTCTCCCTTAGGTCCCAAGACCCTAGTAACAGTGTAGATGTGTACAGCCAAATGTTGTACATTGTAGTGTGTTTATTTAAGCTGACTGGTACCTTCTGTAAGGCGTTTTTCCCTCTTACTGAACTCTGACTCCTAATGGGCAAACTGTGCACTAGAAAGAAGATCGGAATATCATTGGGTAGTAAGGTAGAGGGAAAAAATGTATATTTATTAAAGAGATGAGTTAGGATGCAAGAAAACGAGCGACTGTGCTGGCCTATTCGGAAATGAACGTCGTTCCACAGCAGAGGTCCCAGAGGGAAGATGAGTCAAGGCTGAAGAACTAAGAACTGACAGAAATTCAAGCTCAGATGTTTATATTCTGAAGAGTTCAAATCTTTTTTCTGCTACATAAAAAAATAAACTTGTACCAATTGCAATTATTTCTTCTAAAAAACCTCATATTTACTTGCCTTTTACACACCATCCCTAACTACCGACATGCATTCAGTGACAGCAAATGGATTGACATTCAGTCTATAAACAGTTTCATTTTGTAAACAATATCTAGCTGCTGCAGATGCCCCGACTGTTGTCAACAACTTGTGTTAACAGCTGACCAGATGTGTCCAAGGGTTGCAGCGTCTCCTAGCAACTGGGAAACGTTTTGGCAAAGCTGAAGCCTCAACGCGCCTTTCAATGCTGTAATTTGTTGGACTTTACTGGCCAGCAGAACTTCAGATGATGCCGACGCTCGGGCCAGCCTGTATTGTTAGGGCTAGACTAACCGATTATGCACAGGAATGAGGTTAATAACTGTGCAAGAAATTCATACAAATACTTAAAAGAAACAACGAACAACATGAGCTGCAGTTACTAAAAAACAAATATTCCAACTGCAGATAAAATAATGCATCGATCCTTTCTGTTTCAATAATGTTACATGCCCATTACTTTGAAACACAGTAGTAATACTGTGTTTCTGTGCTAAGGAAACTTAGCATTTGTTAGGACGAGCAGAGCAGAACATTGATGAATTTGTACGCTGCCATTTTTAAGTTATTAGTACTCCATTTTTTGCTGAACAGTAAACAAACAAATATAACTAACTTATTTGAATGTACAGCATTGATCACAAGCCACAAAACATATATCTAAATTATTTAAAGGTGGAAGTTAACAGTGAACAAGCAAACACTTTAGGAGTTGATGACAATCAGCAACAGGAACACACTATTGAACCAACTGTGTTTTTATGACATTTCATGTCTAAGGCTCTTCTTGTGAAGGTTCCAAGAAAGCTGTGAGCGCGGACATTTTGTCACCCAACAAAGCAGGTTTGCCTTCGCTGGCTAACCAGTGAGGGAAAACCTGCTTCGCTTCTGTTCTGGTCAAGAAAAATGTGAGGTCATTGTAATCAAAGTCAACTTTGCAGGATTCAGCAAAAGTACCGCAATTACATATTATCTTGACATGGTGCACATCAGGTTGTTAGTCCCTTCAAGGTATCTCATTGCTCAGCCCGTGACTACACAGCAAATATGACCAACAAATCCAATCCTGCCTTATGCATCTCTGTAAAACAACACACTCGTTCAAGCACACTGTTGCAGATCAGCTGGAAATAGAACCCACAGCAAACTAGTGAAGAGCTTAAATTGACCAGCTGACATTGAACAAGCCAAGTCATTAGTCCTCGTCATAGAGGGAAAACCAACAACAGACAACAGGACAAAGATGTTATTTTATTTGGTGTAGCTGGGCAGCTTAAACTTCTTGTAGCCCAAACCTAAATTAGCCTTTTCCAGTCATGGGTGTGTTTGTGTTTGATGGAGCCCCCTTTTGCGTTACTTTACTTATTTTCCCTCCCTGTCTGGAGCTAGAAAGAAAAACACAATGGTAGGAAATGTATAAAGAGAAGAGAAATAGAGACAGAGACAGAATGCCAAGCAGATATACGGAGAGAAACAAAGACTCGGACAAACACATACAGTGATAGGGAGATGGAGACACAGAAGGAGAGATAGGGAGGGATGCTGGATGTGTGTTCTGCATCCCAAGGGATCACTTACTCAGTATAGACACAGTACTGGAGGACAGAGCACAACAAGGGTTCATTGGCCAAAATCTTTCCTCTTTACACGCACATACACTCACACAATCCCTCCAAGCAATATTCCTGTAAGCACTCGTCCACTGAGAATAACCGCATTGACTGAAGTGGAGAGGAGGAAGGAGTCTAAGAGGATGATAGAATGAGGGGTGGAAAGAGGAAAGCAAAGCAAAGGGATCAGGAGGAAGCGGGAGGAGTGTCCACCTGGCCTGTGTCCAGGGGAATTAAACAGGCTGCTTACTGCTCTCAGCGCCTCAGCAGCACCATGTTAGCCTAATGGTACGGACATGAAGCCAATTGATTTGTGGACCAATAGACCTGTCCCACAGCACAAGCAGATTACCTAGATCACTGGCTCTGCATCGAGTAGACATCGCTTCTCGTTCGCGCCCCACGGGCAACAGAATGTGGACAGGGTTTGTAATGTGTAGCTCTGTGTGGGTCAGCTTGTGTATTTCTAGATATGTTTGGATAAGACTGAGGTTAATTCTTTCTGCAGTCTGGCTAGAGTTGTTCAGGGTCATTTCTTAGTTTTTGTACATGCAAAATGATTCTGTACCCAGAAAAGTCCACATTGACAAACAGAAATATTGATTAAAGTAGCACATCTAAAGCCACAAAATCAGTAGTTATAACTAACACTGTACGCATTGAGCTTTTGTACAGTTTGCACTCTACAACAACAATGTCCAATGTAATTTATTGGACTTTTATGGGACAAATGAGAAAAAAAAATACATGGCTATGAAATTTTTGGAAAACCATTTTCCAAAAATTTCTTTAGATGTTTTCTTTCATAAAAATTGTAAATCTCCCTGTTGCAGATTCAAGTCTTTGTCAGCTTTTTATATATAAACTGAGACATTTTCTCCTCCTTCTTCAAAAAACCCCAACTCCAAAACAGTGATATTGGATGAAGGTTGTCATTGAACTCCACATTTCATACAATGCTACAGATTTCCGATTGGATTCAGCTCTTGACTTTAACTGGAGGATTCTAATATAGAAATTTGCTTTGATCTGATCCTTTCCCTAATAAGTGTGGCTGCATTTGTTGGGTTGTTCGCCACTCTTCTATTGGAGATCAGATTTTTGATTGTCCTGTCAAAGTTACCATGAGCCTCTTTGCTGCTTTTCTGATTAATGCTCTCTTTCAAAAATAGTAACTCCATTTTCCTTGAAATGCTGCTTTGTAAGCTAACCCTGTTTAAGTTCTCCACAGAGTTATCCCAGACCTGACTCTTGGTCTTCATGATGCTGTTTGTTCTACTGATGTTCTTTCACAAACCTCGGAGGCCTTCACACAGCAGCTGGATTCATGCCAGGATGAAATTCCACCCACTTTTCTAATGAAGTAACTTGGAAATAGATTGGCTTTCCCTAGATTAAAATCTTTTCAATATCTGACTAGTGAAAATTTTTTATTCATGTGTCACTTTTGTTGGTTTATCATTTAAAATCTTGCTAAATACATTGGAGTTTGTGGTTGTGACAAGCCAATGTAAAGAAAAGTTCAAAGGATATAAATATTGTTTCAAGGCTTGGTTGTTTGCAATAAGCAATTTATGACAAAAAGAACGCTGCAGAACAGGTTTATGTTTTGTGTTCTGTAATTTTTAGTTAATCAGCAGAGTGTAGTCTGATAATTCATAGCAAATGTTATTCTTGGTTGTTGGGTTCATGATACTCTTAATTTATCCTCTCTAATATTTTGGGTCTTGTACAGTTTTTGTGTATATATATCAATCCTGAGAAAATTTTATACTTGTCTTTTAACTGCTTTCTCAAAAACCATAGTAAAAAACAAACAATGTGTGTATGTAAAATGTGACGTTCCTGATTATGTGTTTGTGCGAAAATTGTCCTACTTTCCTCACAAGCAAATGGATGAGATTATTGCGGTAGATCTAAAAGAAGCCGACATGTTTCCATGACAGACAGCAGTGCTGATGTCAGCGTTCCCTGATTCAACAACTGAATTAAGTCTGGTTCATGTTTTTGTTCCTATTGTTTGATTGGTGATTATGTTACTGTTTTCTTAAAAAAAAACAAAAAACTATTTGATTTTGCCATGTCCAGAACTCCTATTGAAAATAAAAATAGTCAGAATATAATTTATTATCTTTTGTTCCATTTCCGTCAGCATCAAAGCAAAGGAGGATTATTATTAGGACGTTTGTTTCATTAAAGCCAGCTTAATTTACTGAATAAAGCTATTTTCTAAATCAACCACTTTTACTTCTTGTTTTAAAGGAATCAGTCTACCGTAAATTCACAGAATTGATACATGAGCCTATACTAAATTAACCTGGACAAGATCAGATCAAACTGTAGTTATTTTATCTAAAGTTCACACTTTTATTGTTTTATTAATAAGTATTATAGTATAAGTATACAGGTATAAATACTATACACTAGTACAATATTTCATTGTCTTAGTAAGAATATTACATTTCACTTTAAAAAGAATATTTTGCCTGAATAAAGTGACTTTTACAACATTATAGCTGACAACGACAGAAAAAGTTAATAATAACGTCTTGAACAATTCACATTGGTTTCTCAAAAGGTTCCTAAAATTAAGCAACTTTATCTCATTTCACAACATTTTACAGTTTCCAACGTAAGTTATTGACATAAATTACCACAGAGTTTCATCTGTTAGACTGCAGTTGTCTTAATTCGCTGAACGTTTCTAGATTGTTTATGTCACAGGCTTTCTGTTGCCATTGCTGAGCAGCTGGTGATGAAAGTAAGGAAATTAGGAATAATACATATGTGCATTGTAAAAATGACGCAATCATTTTAATTGTACTATAAGAAGGTAATTATTCAATTCATTAGAGCCAATTATTGTTATAAGGAAAAGTGACGTCACTGTATTTAAATATCAAACACCCCTAATTAAAGTATTCTATGGTAAAATGAGCTTGAAAACAAATCTAAACCAGCCCACTTTAGTTTAACAAACTAATTATCTGGTCTCTGACTCGCTAATTAGTTCTTGGTTTTCATTTGGAAATTAAAACAGTGGGTGTTAGATGTTTATATTCTTTGATATTATGTCATACTTTCTCAGATTTAATTAAACTGTTCACTAAATTCATCACTGTCGTCTATCGTCTTGTTTGCTTTATTTACTTTTGCTTCCTACACAATGACACTTAAGAAATACAAGCTCCCCATAGAAATCAAAAAACGATGTGTGCCTTACAGCTGATGTTTCGTGATGCATGTTTGCTGCATTAACAGCGTGTGATTTTTAGCAGCCAGAGCAAAACAAAAAAACTTGCTCCGAGACAAAAAGGAGACCACACACTCTTGATGCTCCGGCTGACCGTGTGTACGAGCGAACAGAGAGAATAATCCCACATTCTCCACAGTTTTCACTCATGTTACTGTCCCGCTTGAGAAGCATGAAAATCCATTTATCTACAAAGCGACTGTATGGTCTGTGTCGGACAATGTCTCTTTCATGGTCCCTGGTGGGGCCCTTTTTTTTTCTTTGGTCCACAAAGCCACCCAACTGACTCCGCCACGTCTGTAATAGGCCACGTTCATTTGATATAGGCACATCAAGGGAGATGTTGCAGTGGTTTCAGCGTGCATCAAGAAAAGTGGAGCTGGTTCACAGAGGAAGAGAGATGCTCTGAACATAAAAGAACAATGGATGCAAGGCTGATGCAGTTATGCAAAAAAAAACAACAACTAAAAAACAGAAAGTGAGCACCATGCATAGGCCTGTCAAACGGTAATATTGTCATTTTCAACTGATATAATAATAATGGCATATCAACGCAAGTACAGCCACTGAAAGAGAAGGAAAAAAAACATTCTAAAGAATATTTATCACTGGAATGGGAAAACATTTTAAACATCCAAAATTAAACAAGACAATGATAATTAAAATAAGGATTATTAAGCCTCTGTAACCAAAATTGTATTTCAAAAGATAATCGCTTCGACAGGGAAAACAGGCACTAGTGGCAGGTAGCGCCGACTAACTACATCATACTGTTTCTCAAAATGGCGGCTTTTCAACAATATTCAAGGGCAGAATCTCTTTGACGATGGTTGTGGATATGGAAATTATCGTGCTCAATCTAATTGATTGTGTGACTAATTGTTTTATTGCTTTCAGTGACAGGCTTAACCATGCAGACCTGAATTTTAGCAAATACACAAATGAAAGAAAGCGAAGGGAAACTCAAGATCACTGCCTGTTGTCATCACTCTTATGAGTATTGAGACTGAAAGTTGAGCCGGAGAACAGAGATCTGAAATTAGGCTTATGGGGAGAGAGAGGAGGAGGAGCAGTCAGATTATAGATTAGAGGGAGGGGAAGTGGTGGGATTAAACATGCGGACTAGAAGGCAGCCCGACTAATACAGCTCACAGCTCAGCTAAAGGGCATTGTCGCATTTAGACCCGTGGATTACACTGTAGTTACTGAAGTGACAAACCTCTACTGATGGCTCAGTTTAAAAGAAATGACTCCAGGAAATTATTTACTCTCTTTCCAGACGTTATCACTCATTTGATCTGATCTAGATTTCCCTAAATGAGCTGGAGAGAGAGAGAAAGAGCGCACGTTGCAGCACAAGGCAGACGTCAGTATTAACGGTGATGCTGCGTATTAACCACCCTTTGGCTAATGCAACTAATGAATGAGGGAGCTAGCAGGCTAGCGGCTCTAATTCTCCTTCACAGCCTATCGTGTTGCAGCCCGGAGACAGATCAATACCATTTGCTCAACACACTGGAGGCCTGGGAATCTATAAAAGGGCTTTTATTGAGTAATTAAACACCCATTACTGTCCCGTGCAGCCAAACAATAAATTTGATCAGCCTCTCAGGCGCAGAACCAGCCGTGATTAATACCTGGTGCATGCAAGACATAAAGGAACATAATGACATTTTGCTAAGATCGCTACAATGGTTCGGGGACAATATTGTGGCTACTTTAGAGCCTCAAGAAAACACTGTAAACTTTATATTCTCCAGACTTGCCGACTTGGGTGTGAAATGTCGCTGGTACTTCTGTTTACCTCAAAGGCCACAAAGGTTGCCGGCACGCCCTCCATTTTATTGTTTCACGTGAAGAAAGTCTTTAACAGCTCAATATTATGACTAAATATTGAAACTGGAAAATAAGATATGAACTAGAATGACATTCTCAGTTATGTTTCCACAAATTTGGAACATTAAGGTACAACATGAAGGTGTGAATAGTGACATTCCATTCTTTAGGCAATTCTAGAAAACTCACTTTCTCTGATATGTTATACAAAGTGACTGTAGGAACTGAATCACAGAAAGTTTATATCCATCCATCCAAAAAAGTTAACATAAATGTTAATATCCTTTAAGGAAGTGTGTACATTTGACTCAGTTCCGCAGTTATTTTATTTTATTATAATTGCTTATTTTCACTGTGCTTCACAGTATCATTTGCCTGCTAATATATTGTTGAATTTTGTCTTTATTTGAAAGGATCATTTTATACTAAAAATGAATTGTTTCAAAAACAAACAAACATGGATCTGGAGCAAACAAAACCATTTTCACAGTACAAACAAACATCTGGTCCATGCAGATGTATGAGCACCTGCCATGTATAATTTCTGTCTTTCTGGCAATTTTGCAAGACATTTTCTTTAGAAGATCAATGTTGGAAATTGTTTATGTACTCATACCACAGTAGAACGGAGCGTTCTAGGATTCAGAACTGGGAAGCGCATCTTTACGAGCGATCTCAAACTGACAGTTTGGGCTACCCGTGAAGCTAATGCTAAACCAGATAGTGTTAGTTAAGTTGACTGGGAGGTTCACTATTTCACTGCTACAGATACAAGAACTTTAACTTCTTAAGCTGCTCTCAAACATGAGTGTCAATACATTAGCTTGTAGCATTAGCATAGTTAGCATGATGCATCCTTCAGCATTTCCAGTCCGTCTTCCTCACAGAGAAAGTCCAACCAAAGCACGCTGTTTGCCAGCTAAAGAGGGCAGTTGACTTTTTTTCTTTTGTTGGAGCCAACTGAGTTTAAAACGTTCAGCAGCTCTTAGCTTTGATCAGGTGAAGGAAAAGGTTGATTGCTATTACATTCCTCCTGTTGGCAGAAGTGCAACAATTTGGGCAAATGTGAATGGGTCAGTTTGCATTGATTTTGATGCAAATGAATAATTCATTCCTCTAGTATCGATTACATCGAGAAATGGATTATTTTGACAACATTCCTGCCTATTCTTTGACGTGGGCAGGTACGTGGTACCAGAGTTTCAGAATGTTTTATAAAGTAAAAGCTTCACAATGACTAAAATATTGTATTCCCTCTCATTCCTGCAGTTGAAAATACATTTAAGTGACAGAGAAATCAGATTTTTCTCCTACTTGTTGCTTCGTCTATGTACCAGGATCAAAATAAATGTTTCTGATAACATAATTCAGTCATTTTTTATTTAAATTTCCTGTTTGTACTATGTTTTTAATCGATGTAATCCCACCATGAGAATCTCATACTTTACTACCCCTACCTCTTAAACAAATTTATTGCACAAAAAGCTTTCTCCCACTACTGGAACACAACTGCACACAAAAAAAGCTCTCTGTTTTACTTTTTCTGACAGAGGTCCTCTCAGTTCCTCCCCCATCATCCATCCAACCTTTTTCCACAATTTCACAATTCAGAAACCTGTTACAATCCAATCCTTGTTGGAGAATATTTAGCGTTGTTGAGCCAACAATATGGTATCTGGGTGATTCTCCTAAATATGAATGGCCCATTCACGAGGCTCAATGCCGTCGCTTGGCAGTGGCCCTCCTCCCCCCAGTACTCAAAACAATATTCAGCGCAGCAGTCTTGGCACTTTTCCCCGAAAGCAACAAAAGAGGAACTCGAAACTGTCCCTGAAACCCTCACAGCATTAAGCCTCTGTGAGATGCAAGTACTTGGCACAAGCAAAGCGATTTAGCGACAATGGGCAAATCATACAGTGCTTTGTGAGATTTAGGGGATACAATAGCACTCGGTTTCCAAAGCACACATTAGTAGGCATGTCATTGGGACCCCCTGGGGGATTTGAGCAGCCTAGAGGATTGTGTAGTGAAGAGGATAAATATATGTTACTGGGTAAGAAGATGGAGCGCTGCCAGCGCCTTCCCCTCCTTCACACAACATATTGTGGATTACAGTGCGAGGAATACATTAATAGCATAATCTTCCGACCACACAGACTAACCCGCAAACTGAACCCATTTGGCTTGTTAAGTGTACACATTGCATCGCATCCAAAATCAATTTACAACCATTTAACAGAGCTCAGGAGGTGTGGATGAGGAGAGAAAGAGAGAAAAGGGAGGAAATAAAATGCATAAACAAAACCAGAAAACACCACCGAAATAAATAAATAAATAACTTGTTATAAATGTGCGGCGCTTGCAGCCATGCTGACCTCCGAGTGCTAAACAAAACCCAACAATGGACAAGCAGACACCCACTCAAAAGTCAATACCATGCGTGCCTCCTCTTCCTCTGGTATGGTTAATGCATGATGCCAGGTAGTGGAGACAGACGGAGAGTAGGATCTCATTATGCGCGGCGTGCTATCATTAGCTATGTACCACATGTGTCCGTCCTGCCAGCGGAGCCATACAAGAAACATCCTAATGCTCTCGTCTGCTTCCTGTGGGGAATCTTGCCCAACACACACATACTCACACACACATGCACACGCAACAACAACATAATCACATGTATGAATACAAACACCTTCCTTTCCCAAAAGGAGTGGCTTCAGTATTATAAACCATTTGAAAGCTGTTTTTCTCCCTTTTCAAAATAGTTACAAATTTCTAATTTTTGGGGGAGGCAAAATGTAAAAAATGACAAGCTTTATTGTTTTGTTGTAGCCTGGAATTAAAACACAAAGCAGGACATTACGGAGCCTACATGTAGGCCTGTCACAATAACAAATTTGTCTGGACAACAAATTGTCCCAGAAATTTTAATATTGTCATTTTGAAACCATTTTGTCAACTAGTAATTATAATAACAATGACATCATAATGCGAATACACCTACTCAAAGATTCAATCTCTGAAGAACATTTAACACTGGAGCCAGAAGCATTTTAAATATCCAAAATAAAAGAAAACAACAATTAAAATGGATTATGAAGTGTCTGTGACCAAAATTGTATTTTGAAAAACAATAATCATTCAGCTTTGACAGGAAAACAGGCATAAGCGACAGGTAGTGCAAACTAACTAAACACTGGTGTCAAATGTTTGCAGCATTTCTCAAAATGGCGGCTTTCCAATAATATCTCTGACGATTGTTGGGAATTATCGCACTCATTTTAATTTATCATGCAATTAATTGATTTATTGCTTATTGTGGCATGTAGGTTGGGTTATGGTGTTAAAGTATGCTAAGATTTGAAAACGTTTAAGGGTCAGAACTGTAAAATTTTAACAATCACGCCGGTTGATTCCTTTCAGTGAGTCAGAAAGAGCAGCGATTACTAGATTTTTTTCCCTCCAACTACATGGAGCATAGTGCAATAAAACAGAGCCCCTCTCCCAACTTGTTTCTGCCGGTCATCAGGTGGAAAGACAGCAAACAGGCAAGGCAAACTCAGCAACATTTTACATTTTTTCACGTGTAAAAAAGAAAAAGAAAAAAAAAAGGACAGTGAAGGTGGTGAAATTAAAAGCAGCTGGTAGAGGCAGCATCATGTTGAACTCTAGGAAAAGATTAGCACCTTTTTAAACTATTGCTTAGCATAAAAAAATCATAGGTAGTGTTATTAGAATAACAGTGGATTATTCTAAAGTAGTTTGGCTGGTTGCAGATGTTTTGTTTCTTCCTTGTTTGCCTTGTATTAAGATATTTTTACACAATGTTATACTGAGAATTTCTTTGGTTGTGACGGGTGAGATGTGCACCAATAAGAGACGGATGTTAGGTTTTATAAAAAGAAAAAAAAAGTAGTTTTAAAGTAGTTAAACAAGTCACATTTAAACATTGTTTGATGTTGCGGTCAGAAAATTCAATAAAATTGACAATGCTTCAAATGACCTTTGACCTGAAAAAAATCTAGGTGCAATTGCATAGAAAAAAAAAAGTTGCCTTTGCACTCTAAATGTAGTGGAGAAGTGGAAGGTGAAAGGCAGATATACTCATAATGTAGGAAAGACAAATTGATTCTAATGTGCAGAAAACATAGAATCAAGAAGTCTATTGCTGGATAACAAACTAATTTCAAAACTACATTTTTATTTTTGGAGAACACCACAACAACTGGCCTATCTGAAGCAGCAATTCAGCCTCAATCCAGCAAATTCACAATAAAAAAAACATCGTTCATGAACAAAAAACAAGAGATTACACTCATTTCTTTTCTCGCTTTCTTTCTTTTTCTGTCTTTTCCTGTGGGTCTTCCTTTAAAAAGAAAAAAAAAGGAAGAGAGACTCGACGGCCTCTTCCGTCGTCGGGCCAAATGACTGGCGAGCGTCTACGCATATCAATGCACAATTTAACTTAAGACTTGCATGGCAATAACCTAATTAGAAACGGCACCTTCTCATTTGAAGCCACAATGTAAAGGATAAAGCTCTTTGCCGCCATGTCTATTGAGGACTAATGGCATGAAATATTCCGTTTTTCTTTCTCTTTTTTTTTGCCTTTTTTAATAAGTCCTTAGCATATTTAACACTTTCACCAGCCGAATGTTTTAATATCTACCAGAGAATCCGGGCCATGGGTGGTGAAGATTGCTGCTGAAGAGTAAAAGGGAGGTGCGCCGGGGTCTGCTTAAAATTCAGGGAAAAAAAAAAAAGGCCAGCTCTTCGCAAAAGAAGGTAGGAGGGAGAAAAAAATATATATAAAATATTATCCGGCGCTTTGATTTGATTAAAACCCGACGAAATTTACACGTTGCTTAAAACGGGGGGACTTCAAAACCTTCCGGAAGGAATCGGGAGTTCAAAGAGAGGCCGATAATGCTGGAAATTAACACGGGAATAAATTTGGGTGGGATGGAGGAAAAATGTGGGGATCCGGTGATCTTAGATTGCTCAATGGGAATTAAGGAAACTGACCTTAATGTTTTTTGTACAACTTAGACGGAATTGTGCACAAAAAGAAAAAAAAAGAAACAACCCGATTTCTCAAGTTTTAAAGCGTTGTCGTGGCACCAATCGTCAGAGGTTACACGTAGCTCTGAGGTAAGCCGACAGCATTATTTTATCCTGGACTCAGACTGGTGCAGATACCCTGAGCTTTAAGTACAGCCATCAGATTTTGACCTGTCAGCACTAAAAGAGAGAGAGAGAGGAAGAGAGAGAGAGGTTGTAAGAGTAATGAATTGAAATCAGAGAGGAGTGTGTGGAAATGGTTTAAAAAGAAGGGAGAAAACAAAAAGAGAGAAACAGAGACAGTCATGACAAAACAGCAAACTACATAAAATACAGTGAGAGGGAAGCAGAGAGGATCACGGTGTCAAGGATTTTTAGGAATTGCCGTTCGCTCAGCTACGAAGAAAGAAGTGAAGGCAGCAGTGTTACCGACAGCTGCTTGCCATCTCTGGGAAGGAGAACTTAGATCGGTGAGGAGAGGGAGGCGAGGGGGTAGAGGGGAGGGCTAACGGCAAGCCTCGCTACAGTTAGCTGACACAAAGCCCAGGCTCTGTCTTCTGGGATGGAGAGAAGGGGAAATAAGTGGACAAAGAGGGAAACAGTGAGGAGACAAGACAGGCTGACGCACTGTCGAGCAAACATGGAGAGAGAAGGAAAAGAAAGAAAAAGAAGAGATGGGGGCAGCGAGGAGGGAGACGGAGGAGAGTGAAACAGACAGACAGCTCCGAGAGGGATTTGTTCTATTTGCATGCGCCGGGCTCCCATGGGGGTCCGTGCTCAGCTCGGCAAGCCGAGAGCACAAAAGATAACACTTAACATATTTGCTAAAAGATGACAACCCTGCCTGGATCTCGTTTGAAGGGGCCCCTTTGTCAGGATGCTGATACGGACACGGCCGAGGTTTTCCTTCCATCGGCGTGCGTGTGTGTGTGTGTGTGTGTGTGTAAAAAAATAAAATAAAACACAATATTTCCCCACGACCGCCACAAGTCCCGCGGGGGGCCGGCGACACGTCGTGCGCCGATGGCTCCGGGACGGTGAAACGGCTTTTTAAAGGTAAACATTACGGAGTGATAGAAAGTGTCAGGATAATTTATTTATACGGCCCCTCTGGGAGACGCCGAGGCACCCTCTCTCTCTCTCTCTCTCTCTCTCTCTTTCTGTGTGTTCGTTTGAGGGTCCACATTTAGATAAATAAAGGCGGCACTTTTTCCTCACTCCCTATTATCCCTCTGTCCCTATTAACTGTACTGGAGGTCCGCCAGAGATGTGAGGCAATACGTTATGTGTATAATGAGGGGGATTATTGCTACTGTCACTGCTACACTCGCACGCAGCAGATGTAAGATCTGAAGCTACGGAAGGTCAGAGTTAAAGGAACAAACTCAAATCGGATTATTCACGTAAAAAAAAAACAGTCCGCTCTACCACTTCTATCACACTAGGTGATTCTCATAATGTCAAATAAAAACAGTCGGCCAGTAATTTAGAAAAATAAGAAATCTGGAACACCATCTGACCACTGTCCTTTTCCACACAGCAACTAGTTGAAGACATTTAATAAATGAACATTAGGGGTGGGCATTTATTGTATCGTTTATCATTTATCATCATAAATGAATTTCAATTTATTGTTGTCTTGATAAATTCCAATTAATGATTTTTAAAACCCCCCCAACAAATGTCCGCAAAGTCGAAATTGCTAGCTTTAATATTTCCGCCGCCGTTTGTTCTATGAAAGTATCAATAAATTTGAGAATATGATTAAATTCAGTTACTGTGTGCAGTTTAGTGATACAAATTGCACTTCTTAATGTGACTGGTGTCCTAAAGAGGCGCATGAAAAAAGAGTTTGTTTTTGAAGAGCAGCATTTGTTTTTGTAGGACTATAAATGCTGCTTCATGCAGTTAGAGTCATATAGTTACCTAAAAAATAAATAAAATAGTTACTATCATCATTTGTTATCACAATAACACCACAAAATATCATGAAACTTTAAGTACATATCACCTAAATCTAGTTCTAATATGAAACAAAAATAAAGAATGAACATCGGCTATTTAGATATGCTGTTACTTTAAGCCCCACAGCATGATGCTGCCACTTCCATGCTTTTAGCTAATGCTCATCTTTCTTTGACATATCTAGAGCCAAACTTTTCTCCCTTCTAAGTAAGCTGAACGTGATTTTAGCCAGCTGACCTGCAGTGCACAGAAGTCACCTTCTCAGTAAAAGGGCTGCAAAAAAATATAAACTATTCACTCTTTTAAAATTCTGCATCACTCCGCCACAGTCTTCCCAATAAATGTCCACAAGTCAAAGCTGCAGGCGCAGTTTTAATCCTTCACCATTAACCTGTTGCTCTCTCAAACCCGGAAGATTGTGCTACAGTTTACGCTTAAAAGGAGGAAAAGAAAATAATAATAATAATAATAACAATAATAATAATATGCAACACCTTTTCGGCGTATGATAAAAAGCAGGAGGGTGACCATACAATGCGGGGAAAAAGTGCTGCTGCGTTGGTTGCAACATACAAACCGGAGCGCAGCAGCAGGTGAGAGCTCGTGTCAAGAAGCGAATAAATATGTTTGTGCGGGAGGAGAAAGTGAGATCAAAGGTGAGAGGTCGAGTCTTGGCTAATAGCCGCTGCAAACCAAAAAGTACAGCCGTCTCGCTACCAGCAGGGCGCTGTGGACGGATGGAACGTGCACCAAGCAGCGTCTCTTTTTAAACGCACACACACAAAATACCTGCCGTTTAGAATTATACAGATTTCTGCAGCGGCGATTTTGTTCGCAAACGTTACTACTGAGTCTTTGGTCGTTCGCATGAGGATGTTTGAAGTGATAAGTGAGCAATGGTTTAGTGAAATAAAACAGATTAATTTTAAATTCTTTGCAGCAGCCAAGGCCTCATTCAAAGCAACCCACCTGCTAGTGGAAATGTGGATGGTTTAATAACATAAAAGAAGAAAAATATCCCTCTTTAGATCCAGGTCTGACGATTTCTTTAAAAACTGTCCAATTTCCTGAGAGATTTTGTTGCTTTATAAAAATCTAATAGGATTACAGCAAACTGGACCACACATACTGTAGTCACTGATTATTAATTCCAAGTTGGTATGTACAACACATATTTGAGCACAATGCATTTTTTATGTATGAGTGAAAAGGAACTATTTTTTCCAGCAAGGTCGCACTTTTGTTTTTAATTATTTTTTTTATCTACACGAGTGAAAAGGTAAATGATCACTTACCATAGACGCTGCTGCTGCTGATCATGTCGTGCTGTAAAAAAAAGGGAGAAAACTTTGATACATTTCAAGACAAAACAACAAAGCACGTTATAGTAAAATATATATATATATTTTTTTTTTTCCAAAAAACTGCATTTTATTACTGTTTCCAGCTGCAGCAGTATGTGATGTAAAAGGTGGGCCCTTGCAACTCTAACCTACATGCAAATGATTACAAAGTGGAACCCGGCGTGACAGGTAGCGGCGAAGCAAAGCGGAGCAGGAAAAATAAATCAACTGGTGCGGCGCAGGTTGGAGTTAAATCTCCCCATGACGCCCTCAAAATGTCCAGGCTTGATGCGAGGAGAGCGGGGCAACTTGTTGTGACCGCGCCGCAGCAGCTGCAGCCCTCCTGGACGCTGCTCTATCCACGGTGTAGCCAAACCACAACTTGGGGATATTTTCTCCGTCTTTTACCACAGTGGGAGAGAGCTGCGCAGCCGACACACACACAGAGAATACGGCCAGTGAGTCTAGACGTGTCTGTCCTCTAATTTAGCCGCGGCGCAGGTGGACCAGTAAAAAAAATAAAATAAAATAACTGAAGGAAAAAATAGAAATATAAACCTTTAGCGCACCTGAGGCTAGTGGAAACTTCTTAAATAGCTAACCGCGTGCGCATTATTCCGAATTAAGCCGCGTGCGCACACCGCTTCCAGCTTTTCTATAGACGCGCGCGCTCGCTTGGCTATTCTAATTGCAGCCGCAGCGGATGCCCAGCCGGACCGTCCTCCCTTACCTGTGTGTTTTCCTCCTTTTTTATAAATATTTTTTTCTTATTCAGCGACAGGTTGACCCCTCACGCAGGGGTGAGTTGAGGTCGCATCGATCCCGAGGAGGGGCTTCTGCCGGGTGTCGAGGTTAAGCCGGGCTGCGCTCGAGCTGAAACCATCCCAAGTTAACGCAGGAAACACTGACCACAGCCACTGCCATGTTGGAATTTCACCAGCCCCGAACAGCTGCTTCTCACACTGACCAGTGCGCTGCCCAGTGCGCATGCGCTTACGCCAGTAAGAGGAGAGAGAGAGTGAGAGAGATATGAAGAGAGAGGGGAGCAACTAATAATCTTTAGCTGTCAAACCGAAACCAAAAGCCATAACAGAGTAACAGGGATCTTATTAGGCAAAATGGATCGGAAATGCATAGATAGCATTACTGAAATTCAATTTTTAAGATGAGAAAAAAAAAAGTATTGTGAAACCTTTAGCGTGACACATCCTATGCAATTGAACAAGAACTTAAACTGTAAAAAAAAAAAAAGGGAATAAGTAGCTTAACCTGGTTGCAGACGTCTGGACATCGTTAAACTTAGATTTAGCTGATACGTCTCTTCATTCACATTTCAGCAATCATTCTTCCTCAGTTTATATACATTCCTAACATTTTCCCACATCTATAATCTCTTGTGCAGATTCTTTTGGGGAAGTTTGTGCATTGTACCATGTTAGGCAGTTCCTCAACTAATGTAGAAAACTGAATTTTCCATTCTTCTACAACCGTCTAGAAGACACCTGAAAGTTTTGGGTCAGAACTGATTGGCTGTTATGAATGATTTCATTCACCCCTGATCAAAACAAGTAAAAATAAAAAAATAAAAAATCATGATGCTTGCCAAGTGCCAAGTTCTGTTTGAAAGTGTCATCTCTATTTTTTTTATATACTTGCAAAACAAATCCCTTATGATGGCCGACTGTATTACTTATGATACAAAAAAAAAAAGAAACAAAAAGATTCTTGATTGTTTTTACAATTTTGACACCAAACAACATTTTTGTCAGGAGGTATTTCTGTGACCACTACATGTTAACAATGACAAACGATAGGTTGTTTTACTAAAGTTCACACAAGGACACTAGTGCATGGAACAATGGTAGAGACACAGACTGAAGGAACAAAGCTAACATGAAGAAAGCTGAGGAGAAAGTTTACAATAACCAAGTGGAAAAGGTTGAACACTAATAGCACTCAAAAAACCATGAAAAATACTAAGAACAAAGAAACAAACTAAATAAAAAGGAATCAACTGGAAAGGTGAGACAAGGAAATAATCAAAATACAAACACAGATGAAAACCAAAACACCTCAGAGTCATGAGAGTTGTGGTTGTTTCCTCAAAAACCCACTCTATCAAGTACAGCTAAATATATTTCAATCATTTTCTATAAAATAAAAAGTGCTCGTAAAATAAATGCAATAAGTGGTGTTTATGCTTGAAATGCATATTTATGTATGTATGTGTTTTTGACTTTCAAAAGTCTCTTGTATAAATATGATATAAAAGGGGGAAACACTGAATAATCTAGTCAATTGTTATCTGGTAAAATATCCAATTACCATTAAATAAAAGGAAAGGAGAAAAAGGATTCTCTAACACTTACAATATTTTCTAAGGCTTGTAGATGGTAGTTGGTGGCAAAAAAAAACCCTGAAAAAACATCATATAGCAGCTTGGAAAATATAATTCAGGATTTCAGCAAAACCGCTAATCCACAAATGTCAATTTTATTTCGAGAGAGTTCTGGATTTCATAAGGCTCCAGAAGCTCTGTCTGAGCTTTGTGTTCAGGCTTCTACATGGAACAGTCAACCAGACCTGCTCACAGAATCTCAGCGAGACGTACAGCTTGAAAACATCTGGAACACATAACCCTGCTTGTCCTTGAACTGCTCTATAAAAGTCCAATAAAAAACACTTAGAAACTGCTAAATTTGTCATTCTTTTTATAATGGATGGGTGGACGGATGACGCACTCTTACGATACTTATCCAGACCTGATTTGGATAATACTTGGAGAGTAACTTTTTTTCAGCCAGCTTATCAGTAGTATTCAGCAACTGCCACTATGCACCAAACAAACGGACAAAAACCTGGCTCTTTCCTTGGAATGTTATGACGGACAACGTTATTGCTTGTCCGTCATTTTTAACATCGATAACCTGTCTGTTTTAAATAAAGTGCTTAAAATATACTCTAAAGCTCATAACCAACTAAAGCGGATCTCACGGTGGTAACACCATGATTTATCAATTGATCTAAATCAAAACTTTAATCAAGATATACCCAAGGATTCCCTATAGAATATTTAGCATCAGAGGCCAGAGGTCCAAGACTTTTCCTTACCCAAGAACAAACAAGGATTTTCACTGACAAAGTCTCTGCACTTTGGCAAAGCATACGACGAATAACTGAATATCATCGGCGCATAAGTAATAATACATGTTTTCAAAGGTTCACCCTTTTCATCAACATCAACAAGTCTTCATCTAAATTTAAATAACATGTGGGTGTTGTAATCTTTGCATTAAAAAAAGTTACATAAGACAAGCATGGGCACTTACCTTGGAATAAGGTGAGAAAACCATTTGACGGCAGCCTAAATCATATATTTCCCAGTGATAATTACAGCGAGGCTAGATGGAATTAGCAAATGAGGCTCTAATTAGAATGGAAATGTCCCAGTTAGTGGCTTATCAAAGCATCAGCAGGGAGACCAGGTTTGAACAAGATATCAAAGATGGAAGAGCTGTCAGTTCATTGGTACATGTAACACCCCCATTAGGTTGACAGCCTGCGAGTGTGTGTGGGTTCTGTGGAGGAAAGGAAGAAGAAAAGTTCTTATTGACAAAATTGTATATGGTTGATACAACAAAGCAGAACATACAAAATTTTCTCAACTATGTAAGTATATATATATATCCTTTTGGCTTAGTTGTTTATCGGTGTGTAGGTCAGCATGCGCGCAAACACATCTCAGCATGATGTCCTTGAATTACCCCAAGTTGGTGATTTGCTTTCTTAGACCTTTTATTTCTCCACCTGCTTCTCTTTCCCCATTATTTGGATCGTGAAGGCGTGACAAAAATGCAGGGTTGGATAAATGAGAAAAATGTGCCTACGTTCTTTATGTAATTAATGATGAATTTAATAAATAAATCATGAAAAGACTCCCTAAAACATCTAAAAAGATAGCTATTAAGAAATATGAAGTTGTAAAATACTCAATCCAGATGTATTGAACTGACTTGGAAACTACATCTATTAAAACACACAGGGAGTTGTTTTGTTATTCAGGTACAAAGCAAAGCTACCTGCTTTTTTAGACCTGGAAGTGGGAAGTTTTATACCAATCATGCATCAAATGGGCAGAAGAATTGGTAACTGAGTGTTAAGTCAATACAAGGATTTTAAAAGAGCCTACTTCAGAGAGATATTGTTTTATGCACTTAATGTACAGATTTTAGGAAGCGATTGATTTTAACCATTTGTATTCTTCCAACATTGAATGCCATGGATTATTGTACAATTCTCTATTTGTCCTGAAGGACTCACGAAGGTCTGCGACCGCATTGATGAACCTCTTTCAATGTCTATTCTGCTGTTATATTTAAATTAGCCCAGCCCACAATGCAAACAGTGATTTGCCAGTAGTTAGATTTGATTGAAAACTCAGTTAATGGCCCTCTAATGGCTTCGTGAATAGGGGTTTTCTTTTTGTACCGCATTGCTAAATATTAGCCGCCATTCAGCGCGCCAGGCCCGTAATGTTTAAGCAAGAGAAAACAGCCCTTTGTGTTATATTGCGGTGTGCGGGCGCCGCGTTACGTCCTCTCTGATTTCCATACTGAAGGCAGAAAGGTATAATTCGAGAGTGTTGAATATGCAGTTATGCTATAAAAGGCTCCCACACAGGTATGGAAAAGCCTTGTGTAAGAATACTTTTAGGTTTTGTAATTTGTGATGCGTTGTGTGTCTGATTTAATGACAACATAAATCTAAATAGATTCTAACTCATTAACCGTTGGAGAGGTAATGATGTAGGTCTGTCACTAATGAGCTTAAGCTCTTAATTGAAAGGAGGGGGTAGAAGAACACACATACATCTATATATATGAATGGGATTACATATATATATATATATATATATATATATATATATATATATATATATATATATATATATATATATATATATATATATATATATAGTGCACACATACACCTACAGATACAATTCTGCCTCATGTGGTGAATGTTTTCTTCGTCTCTTTTCTCGCCCTCCTCCTATCTCTCTCCCTCGATCAGGGGTCAAAAACAGGAGGGGGCTGCTTGAGCTACATGACCAGCAAAATTTCCTTCAGACACACTGCTCAAAAACACACCGCAAAGCACAGAGATCGGATTTATTTACGAAAACGCAGCACCGCAAGGAGAATAATCTTAAACAAAACGTTTAATCCCCGAACGTCACACAAATCAAGCCTGTGCTACCTTTTGCCACATATAAGAAAGAGGGGAGAGAAAAACTGCAACTGCTTTGATGTCACCTCTTCTGTTTTTCATCTTTTCTATTCATCTTCCCAATAATTATCAGCACTTAACCTGTCATGTCTGCCAAGACGTAAAAATGCCAGAATCCATTTGGATAACGAGGCGAGCTTATAGGATAAAATGTCTATTCTCTTATGTTACATTTGAAGCAGGATGTGTTCCCTTGGTAATACGGGCAATGAAAATGATGATATCCAATTTCATAGTGTCTTCTATCAAATATACCCCGATGTAAACAAAGCCCCGCGTGAATGGGGGGACAATAGAGGAGGTATCTCAAAGCCAGGAAATCCATGGGGAGAAAAAAAAGAAGGAGAGATTAGAAAAGCCCAGACAGTGTTTCCAGCGGCTCAGATAAAGGAGAGAGAATAATGTAGGAAAATAGAAGAAGGGATGAGTCGCCTGTGCTCAGAGGCTTGAGTGTGGCCAATCCCCTTTCATGAGCCCAGACTAGCGCCCTGATGGGACGCGGCGTAGATTTGAGCAGAGCCTATTGAGCGTAAGCTGCTAAATTTGGCAATGAAGGGAATGTGATTTACTGTAAGCTCCAGTGGGCCAAGAGCAACGCAGCCGCCGGCGTCTACACACTCACACACACACACACACACACCTGAGAGCATAAAAACACTAACAATAACTCACTCACTCTGTTACTGTCTCTTGCTCTCTCGCTCATTCTCCCCGACACCCAGTGTGAACGGCTGGCTGGCTCGGCTCGCCGCCCCGCACACACACCAGCACGGCCACTCATGCAGCCCGGCTGCACTGACTTTGACAAATAACCAGGAAGTCCTGGTGTTGGCTTAAAAACTCCAACTTGTTCAGTTGCAATTCTGCATTTGTCCTGCTTTAATGGCCGTGGAAGTGGCTTTGGAGGTAATCTGTCAGTGATTGATTAGAGTCCGGCCAAATCCTCACCCCCCCCCCACCCAACAGAGCGCATTGTTAGGCAGCAGGCCCCGCTAGCTATTGCCGCCGCTCTTCAAGGTGGAGAGAGATGGGACAAGATGGAACGGCAGTCACACACAGACTTATTGAGTGCGGCGGTATATCTGTGTATCGACTGCAAAGAAGTTAAGACGCATTGATAAAATTTGAAATTTCACCAATTTGTTCGTAGAGTGCAATTGAAAACAACCACAGCTGTGCAAGCAAACTGTAATTAACAATAACCTTTACTTGAACGGATAAAAACATGTTGTTGAGATCTACAATCTCTTTTTCAAGAGGTGGATGGCACAAATGTACCACAACAAAGACTCTGTAATGAAATTACAGTGATCCAATCCATTTAAACCAGCATATCTGATTCAATGGTACCAGAAAGAAAATTTAGTGATGTTTTTGAGAGCTTTTTCAAAGAGTTCATAGTCCCGGGTAGATCTCACCTGACAAAAAAAAAAGAGACTATTCTAGAAGTTTGGGCTACAGCTGAAAAGGCCTGCTCACTTTGTCTTTTAGCATGATCCTCGTAACTTAGAAAAGCAGCCAGCTTGACTATTCAAAGCTCAAAGATCCGCAAGATTCATAAAAGCACAGTAATATCTTTTTATGTTGAATGATAGAGTGGAAGGTAATGCACAGAAGGCACACCAGGAGTAATGTGCTCACAACTCCAGTAAATAGATAAGCAGCTGAATTAATAAAAAAATTAATTTCTAAGTCGAGTAAGTAAGTACAGAAGACTTCTTACAGCAAGAAATACTTTTACTTTTGTAAACGAAAAAGCTAAGGAATAGGGAAGGGATGTAGAGTGATTATGAGTCTAAACTCCCATTTTCTAAGTTCGTCAATAACCATTTCCCCCTGGATTGTTCTGTCAGATACACAAAGTCTCTTTGCAGCTAAAAGGCCATACTGTCTTCTTTTATGGCTGCGCAGATTTAATCAATTGTTATATTTCACGTGCTGAATAAGTCCGCTGACGATTCCATCCCCAATGAGGTAATCAGGAGTTCTATACCGTATTAAAATTTGGTATATGAGGTCAGAATGCAGCAATCGAATTAAAATAGAAAAATATTGCATTTGAGTTTTCTGGGGGGGTTTTCTCATTGCCCATAGTTTTCCCGTCTCTTTAATGAAAGCGAGAGCCTATTTGCCAATCACGCAGGCTCTGGCTACAAAAATGTTCAACATGAATCTTAATATCACTTAAGTGATAATTATTTCTGCTCACCACAAACCTGACTAACAAAATAGAATTCAATCAGAGCCTCCACATAATGATAGTCATTATGAAAATAACGAACAAAAAAAGTAATAATGACATCCCTGCCTGCATTCATACCTCTTTTTCCTCACACATCTCCATGGTGATCTGAATTCCTTTTTTCACCAACTCTGTGTTCTGGCTGGCCCATGGACGCTTTAATCACATTGTTTATGGTAAACCAAGCGTCGTGTGCGCGCTCTGTGCGTGGATTCATTTAATTAACCACTTGAGAGGTGTAGCAGAGTCTGCAGCGGCCCTCCGTTGTGTCCTGCAGTGGGGAAAGAGGAGGTGATTGTTGCTGACCAGTCCGTCTCTGCGATTCTCTCTATTGGCTCTTTGAAATTGGATAAATCTCCTTCGGAGTGGGAATATTTCCCTCGTAACGCTAATGTGAACCAACATCTGACAATCAAGTGTAATAAAATTATCAGAAAATTATCTCACTACGGCGGCACAGGAACAGATTACACATGCTGGGAATAAATGATAAATCACAGGCTGTTGTACAGCTTCCAAGTCAAAAGCAGCAGTTTGGGGGGTTGGTGGGGGGGTGGGGAGTTGGAAGAAAAGAAAAACAGAATCAGAAATCAAACAGTAGAAATGTCTGGATTATAATTACTTTTTAAATAGGGGAACCTTTCCAACCAATTGGATGGTTGTACAATGGAAGAAATTCAGGAAAACACTGTAAATGAAACTTGGCGTCATGGCAAAGCTAAAATATATATACCCTATCATCTAGAAGTGTCCTTTATCCTTCCTCGGGTCGTTCCTCCCTTCCTTTTTTCCTACCTTGCTCTTAATCCATCTTTCCTTCCTCTTTCTTACCACCACCTTTGTGTATTTCCCTACAACCCACCTTTTATCTTTCGTCCATTCCTTCCTTCTCTGTGTCCTTCCATACTTATTTGTATCCTTCCTTCTGACTTACCATTTGTCCCCTCTTACTTCCTCATTTTCTTCTTTTATCCTGTTCTACTTTTCTTTCTTGCTTGTGTTCTTTTTCACATCTTTCTTTCCTACCTTGCATCATTGTGTCCTTCCTTCTTTGCTCCGTTATTTGCTTTTGGCTGTATTTCGCACAACCTTTTCCTTTACTTACTTGGTAAGTGAGATGGAGTACATGCACAAGGGGACGTACCAATCAGAGTACATGCTTTGATGTGCAAATATCATATGACATTATGAAAGTTGTTTGTCTGCGACAGTATGGAACAGTGGGGGCACGCTTCATTTGACGTGATTAGCTATCTGCAGTAGAATAGTCAAAATAAAGGACATTTATGTCTTGGAGTGGTCCAAATCCTACTGAAAATGTGTAATCATAGTCTCAGCAAAGGAAAAAAAATTAAATGGTTGTGAATACTTTTCTGAAGTGCCGTAAAAGACCTCAGAAGGGATAGAACGTATCTCTTTTCCAGCAGTAGAGCAAGAAAAGAGACAACATATACCACAAATGGTAGTTAGGACTGAAAATGTCTCTTGCTGTTCAAAAACATCTAATTTGAAGCAGTTATGTATTGGTGATGTTTCCTAAATATGCGGTGATGATACCATCTCTCCGTTCATTTTTAATTATCCATGCTGCTGATGAGCAAAGTGAAATACATTTAAAAGAAAAAAAGATTCTGCTTCTCTGCCTTCTCTTAACCAAAGATGCCCCAACGTAACATCCATGTGTGAATACCAATTTAATGCATTTATTTTTGCTCACTTTACACCGTCTTTCATAGACTCTGATTTACATGAGTGAGAACTTTTCTTCTGGCTCACACACGGCTGATGTGTGTGTGTGTGGCGGACCATGTCCTTGAGGTTTACTCCTTTGATTCAATAGTGCTCCACATGGACGGACTCAATCAGATACCTCAGACTCAGTGAAGGGTGATGTTCAGTGGAGCTGAAGTTACTCAACAGCAGCTCCTCTGAGAAAACAGGCTGGTTCTCAGACGGTGTTTACATGTAAAGACACAACACAGACCTGAATTTTAACCACATAAAAAGAGATATTGTTTATCTTGATGCGATATAGTTATTGTTGACAAGTAAACAGATTATTGTTATGCAGATTTCTAAATTAAAAAGCATGCTTAATGTCAGTGGGTGGAGGGTAAGTAAGACAGCAAAGCTGTTCTTTTTTTAGTGTGGAAATGATTAGGCGATTCTCAGAAGCTAAAGAAAAGAACAGGAATAATTGAACGCAAACAGACATAAATATAGTGCTGCAAAAGTCTAGTTTTTGTCTGTTTTTGTTTTATTATCACCCCTATATGTTTCAAATAAAACAAATTAGAATATCAGACAAAGATAAACTGAGTAAATACAAGATCTGTTTGATCAAATGGTAATTTAACTCCGATTAACCACATATTTTGGAAAGGTGAGTTTAGTTTTTGTTAGGAAAGCACTTGAACTGAAACCAACTGAGAACATGAAGTTGGCTTAAAGCAAAAGCAATAAATTTAAAAACAGATGAGACACAAATTCATGGGGTGCTGTTTATAAACCTAAACAATAAAAAAAAAATAACAGCAATAATTTGGTTTATTTAGTCTGTGAGAGAAAAACATGTAGGTGTTCATTTTTCAAACTTATATTTTCACCATTTCAAAGTTGAAAATTAAGTTAAATATGTAATTTCCATGCTAAATATTTAGTTTACAAGCTAATTATTAAGCTTGCTAATTAAATATTTAAGTTAATAGCTATATATTTAGTTTGTAAATCAATATTTAGGTGCAAACTAAATATAATAGTTAAATATTTAGTTAGCAAGCTTAATCTTCAACTCTTTATCAAGTGTTAGCTAAATATTTAACTAAAGATTTAGTTAGCAAGCTAAAAATTTAGCTTGTGTTACTATTTAAATATTTAGCTCATAGCCAAATATTTAAGAGAAAACTAAACATTTAGCAAACATGCAAATTGGCTCGCCAATAAGCGGAAGTGGAATATCCTGTGGACTGATGAGATAACAGTGGAACATTCTGGTAAGTGTTTGACTCGTTACATCTGGTCCTCACACCAGGAAAAGATCATCTGTGGTTATGCAGCAGGACAATTACCCAATTAACTAAAGCATACTGGCAAGTTCAACTACAAATAACAATAAAACCTCAATCTTGAAGTGGCCAAGTAAGACGACCTTAAACCAGCAAGTCATACTCCAAAGCAACCCTTTGTGTTTGCTTTAAAATAATACTGCAAAGATGAGTGGGCCAATATTCCTCCACAGCGTAGTAAAAAGACTCATTCATCAAACGCATAAAGGAGGAAATACTAACGTAAAGCAAATATCACAGGGTTTTCACAGCAAATAACACAAAAGGATGCCATGAATTTCAACGTATACAGCCGTGGCCGACTGTGCTGTCCCGCCTCTCCAAACATTTACAAGCAGGTATTGAACAATAACTTTGAAGGTCTGGCCGAAGTACTTGGAATGGCCAGTAGGTTCGTACCCCAAGAAGCCATTACTCCTTGAATACCTTGAGGATAATGAAAGTGGGCTAGAGGAGAGCGGAGATGGAAAACTGTGCTGTTGGAGTGCACTGAGCCATCGCAAATTTCTGGTTGAACCCATAACACTGTGGCCATGTGACAAATGATAGCAAACACAGAGCCTGAGCCATTCGAGGAAGATTATAGTCAGATGGACACAAACTGAGCCCTCCCCCCTTCCTCCCTCTTCATGAAGGTGCTTTCTTTTTCCAGCTCGAGGTGTTCACTGTTCATGTTTGCAATTACATTCTAGGCCCTGTTCAGCTGACCACACTCTATTTGTATTTCTGCAACAACCCATCAAGTCAGGTAACCTTCAAGGATAATTTCAGTTTATTTCAAGCTGACGTATTTTCCATCAGTGGCCATAAATGATGCTTTTGTGATAGTTGAAATGGGAATTTGCACAAAACGCACTGTGTCGCTTTGAAACATCTGTTTCTCTCAAAGGAAAAAAAAAAGCGCAGAAAGTCTCTTTGGAGTCCCTCTGTTGCTTGTCAAAGTTAAGGTAAGTTAGATGAATGAATGTCCTCGTGACGGTTCGTGCAATCTGGCCCTCTTTAATAGTTTTGCGAGTTTTGATAGAAACTGTAGCGCCATAATTAAAGTCAGACTCAGACATTGTGAAAACAGGAACATTTCCATGGAGTGACTGTTGGTTACTTTTGATACAAAAATGACCTGTAGAAAAGGACTGGACCTTTATGTGGTAGATAAATAGAAAGTAGTTTGTAATTGTAGAGAGTCGTGAAAACATACTTAATTTTCAGATTTAAGCACGCTGTGGAGTTATATATCTGAAATTTTGCCTAATTCATTTTTGCAAAATACCTCAAACTAAGTCTGATTGGATAGAAACACTGTTTTTTTAACTGTTGCAAAAATATTCGTACAGGATATAAATCTTGACATTGGGATACATAAATATGCTCTGGATGCATGTTTTATAGTTGATATCCAGCTGGATTTCTACTATTATTCCAGATTTTCTTTCAACATTACTCTGTATTTACGTAGTTCTATCCATCTTCTTGTCAATTCTGACCAGATTCCCTGTCCCTGGTGAAGTTAAACCACTACAAACCATTGTATCTACCTAAACAGCTATCTGTCTGGCTACAAGTTCTGGATACACCAACAATATCTCAAGGTTCAAAACAACAACCAACAAGTTTTCTAATTTCCTGTTGGAGCTAGCTGTGCTGCATTGCTATCAACTTCATGTCTTTGACTGGTCCAGTCAAGGTCCAGACCTGAATCCAATTATGAATCTTTTTACATACTCTTTGTATTTTGCCTTTTTAAAACAAATTACTTTGCCAGACTATGTGATTGTTCATAATTTTTTTTTTTTTAAAGTTTTGTAGGAATTTTGTTGCACTACAGAGGACTGCCTGGTCCATTTGTGCTGCGAGTCACATATCAATTTGTTACACTTCTGTAGAAATAAATATTGGCTGGGAGCACACTTCCTGATTGGCCATTTTGAAGCAGAGGAGTACGCCTGCATGTCCTGACCTCTGCCCGTTGTTTCTTCATGCTCGGCTGTATAACAAGACCATCAAGCAGCACCGACGGGAGACGGGTCTCAGCTGCTCGCGCTCTTATCAGAATGGACTGCGCGAATGAGACGCCTTGAGGAGGTATCGGTAAACAACACTATAGGGTTCCAGTTGCTATATGCTCAGGCGCTCATGCAAAATTCAGCGCTCTCGTACGTACACTGAGAGGGAGGCGAGGCAGAAGGCAGGGGTCATGTTTTAACTGGGAAAGCTTCAGAACTCAGCAATTTCCGATCTAATCCTGGCCGTAATTTTCCCGAAAGGTGACCTCGGAGCGTGAAACAGAAATACTAATTGCTGCACTTCTGGCGGCTCTGAAAAGTGTGCACGCACCTCTTAAAATGCCAGGTCTTTCTGGTATTAAAACAATTTTAAGAAATTCTCCAGACTTTTTCCTACATTAAATGTGACACAACATCCTGTACTTGTAAGCGCCCTCCGATTCAGCTTCACCAGTCACATCACTTATATTTGATCGCACTAGCAGTGGGAGTGTCATGGTTTAGGGATTCCTCTCTGATGAAGGACATGGCAAACTCTCCATCACAGAATCCACCATCAATTCTACTGGGATTTAGAGGGTGCTTGGTGAAAATGTGAGACCATCTATAATAAAAATATACAACTAAAGCTAATCCGGACCATGAAACATGACAGTGACCCAAAACACACAAATAAATCTATGAAAGTCTGTCTGAGAATTAAGAAATGGGAAAATTTCAGTCACGGGGTTAACAGCGGGTTCCAAAGGATAATGCCTCCCGAGAGCTAGAATACAAACATTTTGGTGATATCTTTTGTATTTTTGGGGTGACAAAAAAAACGGTATGATGAAGTATAATTAAACTGTTTACTTTTCCAGAGAAAAATAACAAAGATTTGACACCAACATGTGAACATTTTATTTTTTAAAGAACTGAATATTTTCAGGATGTTGCTTTAGTTTTCTCACAATTACCTGCCACCAAGTTTTACGTCTTTTTTAAACTTTTTTTTCTTACAGATTTTCCTTTAAGAAGATATGTTCTTCAGGTAAACTGCACTAGAGACATGGGTGAATATCTAAGTTATCACAGCCTAACTTATTTACATCCCCAAAATGTAGCCGTTTCATCAGCAATGTGTTGAGCTTCGTGAGCCGCCGAACACACGAAGGAGTTGGAGCGGCTGCTGCCGCTGCCGAACTCCGGCTTTAATCTCTCTCAGTCTTCCTCCCCGGTCCTTTAATGGTGTGATCGCCCTTAACTCCACTGTAAATCTCTCCCCAATGGCTTATGGTTCAAATTAATGGCCCTGCAATAAGTGTTTGAATTTCATGAATTGTAATAATACTTACATCACAAGACACATGAAGTCATGTCTCCTTCTCTACAGTGGAGATATGATACATTTTAGTGGGATGCACAAAGTGGTCCCCTGGTAGGATAGTGATGTATTCTAATAGACTGTGCCGGCCAACCTCCGGGTGTAGATATTCATGATTCATATTTGAGGGCTGCAGAACGTTTAAATGGGACATTAAGTGGCAAAGAATATTAAAACACTATTGGCTTTGTGGAATAACCGGAACGTTTGCCAGCCGAGTTATGGCTCTTTGATTTTTCTTCCCTTTTTAAACGTATCCTGCTGCATCAAAATATATTAAAGTCAAGCTGGAATTTGAGTTCTCTTCACTTTTTATGTAAGCGAATATGAATTATGATAATGCCATGTGGCTTTTGAGGCTTTTTTTTCAGTTCCCCAGCTTTTGAGGCTTGGGGGATGCTTTCCAATTGTCAGCTGTCAACATGCTGTCAAGTCACACGCGGGTGAAACGGAGGACATCATCATGTTTAGCCTGCAAACACTGATATAAGAGTCTACTTAGTATCAGCTGTCAGACGTTGGTGACTAAAATCAATCAATCAAGTCTTTAAAGGACTCCCGATTTGTTTGTTTTTTTTTCCATTTTGAATTTTCACCAGAAATTTTGCAGGGATTTGTGCATGAAATGGTTTCTTTTCAGTTGAGAAATAAATGTGGAGCTGCTGTGAGCCTAAAAAGTCACATTTTGGTGCTACATAAAAAGCAAATTATGCTCAAAAATAATAGACATATTTTATAAAGTGTGAGAGGGAAAAGATTAAGTTCAAAGACCAAGAGCAGTTCCAGAGGTAATTAAACACAAATGATTAGGAGTTGTTATTTCTAGCTGCAACTGTAGACTTGAAGGATTTTTTTCCAAAGATTATTAATATTTTTTATTAATAATTTTATTGTAATGTTCCTACTACAACCACAAACCTCCACGAATCTCATTGAAATTGTATATTTAGAGTACAACAAAAAATTGTGCTGTATAATTATGAAGGAATACAAAGGTTTCAAATTTGTTTTACAAACAAAACTATCATTTGTGTAGCATTTTTCTTACTCTTCTGTCAGATCAGACAGGGTGTTTGTGAACAGTTGTTTTCTTCTGGATTTAGTCCTGAACTTTGACGTGGCCATTCTTCCACACTTATTTTGATCCAAACTATTAAATTGTAGTTTTGGCTGCATTTTTGCAGCCTCTAACATGTTTCTATCCAGAATTGTCTCCACTTCCAGGAGAATGCCTCCACCACCATATATGGGTGATGAGCAGAGCCTTAATTTAGAGATGTACTGATCCGATATTAATATCTGTATCGGTCCTGATATTTTAAAATAATTCTCGATCAGGTATCGGTGATGATGTGCCCGATCCGCAAGGGCAGATCTATTCAGTCTCATTCTATTTTCTTTATTGTTTGTCTTACATGTTATACTCCTAATAGCACTGACTGATCAAATTAAAGTTGTGTTGTTTTCACCTACTTGACCAAGCTTGTGAAACTATTGGTGTATTTATATGGGCTGTGCTGGTGCAGGGTTATCAAACTTTGCACTTCAGTACATTTATGTCTAAAAGAAAAGTTTTTTCAAGTCAGCACTGTTTTTCTGTTTTGGACTCGTATCGGCTGATACTAAACCTTAGCTATTGGTATGGGAATTGGAAAAAAAGTGGATTGGTGCAACCTTACTTTAATTTTCATATATGGTTGCTATTCTTCCATTAAGGTCAGATTTGTGGATAGCACAAATCTTGCAGATTCTACAATTTCTCACACTTTTCAGATTTTCTTTTATTTGGGAAAAATCTTTCAACTCTATGCTCTGTCCGTCTTCTCCATGCTGAAGTTTGCAGTCGTAACGTGACGAAAATGCAGAACAGCTCAAGAGGTGCGAAAACTTTTGCACACTGCTGCATATATAGGGAGTTTAGAACAATTATGGGTGCATGTTGTGTGTTTATGACAGCACATGGACCCTGAAGTGTGTGTAATGCTGCAGGAGGACAGACCTGATGATCCCCCTGTCTCCTGGTGACTGTGTGAAGCCAGCCAGCCGTGGCAAGGCTGCCATAACTACCAGTTGAGCTCTGTCAGGGAGATGACCCGCTCTCTTTTCAACAAGACCTGCCACACTGACAGACAGACAGACAGCAAGACAGGCAGGCGAAGAGACAAAAGACACCGCATGTGCATATTTTAATCCGAGTACTCGCCGTCTTGCTCCAAACGGCTAAAAACCCGGGAAAAAGCCGTAGGTGTAATTGGACTGCAGAAGCACGGGTCAAGAGTCAATGGTCTTATTTGAGGGCTAACACCATTTAAGACTAATTTGAGACTATGTGTTATTGTGCCTGTAACTAAGTTTCTAACCCGATCTGTACAGAGGTTCATTGTGCTTTTAAAAGAGACCTGCTGCCCTGCAAAAGGCCATCTAATGGTTTTTCAACCCATCAGTATTACTTTAATGTACTGTAGATCAAAGGATAAAACATCCACTTGTGCAGATGAGGGGAAAAAATAGTGAAGTGCATTGAAGATTTTAGATGTTCTTTACTGAGAAATCCATTTGAATTCTAACGGCGAATCGGTACCGTTCCCCGAACTATTAAGAAGCACTTAAACATCATCAATGTTAATGCTTACAATTTGCACAATTAAAAATTTTTTTTTACAGAGACTGTAGGTGGAAATGTTGAATTCTGCTTTTTTTAAAAAAGACTTCTGAAATCTTTGTGGATCACTAATATGAACTTGTATGTATATTTGTATTTGTTCGCGTCCTGCTTCCGTATTTATTCAACACACTGTGTGAATTAGTGCTTCCTTGCTGTCACCGGTGTTTACGTGCGAGTGGCGAGGTCGGGACCCCGGGCTCGAGGCTCGTCCCCCAGAGAGCTTCGCTTCCAGCGTGGCCGGCTAACAGTACAAACAATTAAAAAACCCCGCGGCCGCCAACTCCGTTGCCCCCCCGGCCCCCAGGGGCGGCCGGCTTTCCCCCCCGCTCGGGTCGGAGAAATTGCTGCTCCGCAATGCGAGAGGATTCAGAGTAAACCCTCGGTTATCCGGTCTATAACGATGCTGCTGCTGAGGATGGAGAGGCAGGATCGATACTGTTACAGCCTGTGGACCAGTTGGAGACAAGGGGCTATTATTAGGATGTCCTTTCCTTACCACCTGAGCCACTTACAGGCTTAAGATAGTCACCTTCTTGCCCAAACCGCAAAATTAAATACGTCTCTTCTATTGAGAGGAATTAATTATTCCTATATGGTGAAGATGGACCAGGAGAAGCTTGTGAAAATGTTTTACAAAAACAGTTAGAACAGCTAAAATGTCTTAATTAGGTACAAACACAAAATTAAATATTTCAAATATATCAAATCTGATTAAAAAAAAAAAAAAGTAGTTCAGTTTCAATGGAATGATGAAGAAAGTTCTCCCCTACCTGTTGCTGTGAGCTGCCAGTCAGACCAGTCTCTTTCTAAAGAGAGAAGTTTTTGCCGTTCATAGACATAGCCACGCACAAATAACATTGACTGGCTCACAAAGTTTGAAATATTTCAAATCACATCAGCTTATTAGAGAAGAGTGCCAAGGCTTTCATTCAACTGTGTGATATATAGGAGCAAGCAACTGAATTATGTTTTAAACCGAAGTGACTAAATCATGATTTAAAAAAAAAAAAACTCTTAACAAGAAGGCCATGCGACAAGAATCCTTCCAGTAGCTCAATAAAGAGCAGAACATTTTATTTTTTAGATTATAGATATAAAAAAAGTTTGCCTTTCAGAGAGGGGTTTTTAAAACTCCAAATAAGTGTGGAACTGTAGAAATACAATAAGCTGCTTTTCACAAATGGAAGTTGGTCCACATGAACGTGATGAATAGAAAAGGTCCAGAAATGTCTTTTTTTACTTGGGCTATTTAACGCAGTTCCTTCCTCAAACAGCAGGGGCTCACTCCCAAGAACGCTCGTCTAGTGTCAAACGAGGAATGGCTGTAGAAGAAAAGTCAAACTAGAGTTACTTCATAAAAAAACATTTAATTATCATCATTTAATTCTGAACACCCCAAACTTACAGATACAATAAAAAAAAAGAATGAATCTAAATGTAATAAAAAAAAAATAGTATCCATAAAAGTTTGGGTTTCATGTCTCAGTCTCGCCTACTTTAAATAACAAGTAAATAACATGTATTTATAATTTCACATGTTAAGTCTACAATAATGCACCTATCCAAAAAATGATCTAAATTACGTAATGTTATGTTATCGGCCACAATGCCACACAATTCATTGACTTGAGTCAACAGCGGTTTTCCTTCCCCGTTTCATCGTCTTTATTTCCCAGCTTGTTTTTGTGAAAAAGTTGCCAATTTTTTGTACGATCAGCTTCATGTTCCACGTGCTTTCCTCTTTTCCTTCTGCGTGCCATTCTTGCTCTTTCTACTTTCCAGGTTTTAAACTCCACTGACCGAGAACATTCTGCCACCTAGTGGTCACAGTCATTACAACAGGTACTGCTTTTCAACACAATGTACCACAATTAAAGCGAACGTGGCCCAAGGAACGGCGGTAGCCAAGTACATCGCATCGTGATCAACCCAGTGTCATAAATGCACGTTGGCCGGTAAAATAAATAAATAAATAAATAAATAAAGGGATAAAACCGGCGCTTCTGACCCAAACACTGGAATTCATCCACAACCTGCGATTAGCCAATCTGGATCTGCCTTATAATGCAACAGAATCTAAATGAGTGCCACTAAAATGTTATAGCAGTCGCCCAATCATGACACTCTATCTGCACTGTGGTAGATTCATTATTCTTATGGTGACAAAAGCTCAAGAGTAGCTCCAACTGATGATAGTCCAACCTACTTTGTGACTGTTTCAACTGATAATAATTAGACAACTAGAGGGTTCTTACAGAGCATTGAACTTTGACCTCCATAACAGGTTTACTGTAAGTGAAGTGTGATTTTTAAAAGTTTTTATTAAACCTTAATACCTACTTATTTTGTTACAGTGGCTCCAAATGTAAGAGACAAAATAAACAGCATGCTTTCTGTGTGTTTCCATTATTTCATTAGAGGTGAAACTACTGGAAGATAATCATAACTGCGAGAATAAGCAAACAAAACAGACCTGAACACATGGATATATTTATTTATTTATTTAACTTTTTGTCCTGCAGCTGAAAACTATTTGCATCTTACGTCCTGGATTAGCTTTTTTGTAGACAGTGTGTAGGTGTTTTTCTCTGTACTCCAAGTTCTCAAATATACAACTTTTCTGTTTCTTTTTTTTTTTTTTTTGAAAAGGGAAAAAGTTTGTTTGGGGGAAACTAGTTTAGTTTTAATACACAGCTGACTGACAGCCAGCACCACTGGGAGGAGGGGAGTAGTAACCAATGCTGCATATGGTTTGAGGAATTTCTTTATTAGAGTTGGAATAAGTAAAAAGGGCATATACCACTGGAACATTATTACAGAAAATTAAAGTTGTTCTGAATCTGATATTTTTATGACTTTTTTCAAAAAATAAAATAAAATTCAAGCCTAATTTTGACATTTCATTGGTTCCACGTGATACTAAATTTAAAAAAAAAATTCTGTATTTGAAATTTTGCCTTCTGTCTTGCATTAACATCTTGGATTTTTATACATCTTGAAGGTGTGTTCTCTTTACTGCAGCAAAAGTTTCCAAACATACAACTTTTTATTTTTTGAAAGGGGGACAAAGTTTTTTGGGGTTTGCCTAGTTTGGCCACAATACACAGATGGCTGACAGCTAACAACACTGGGAGAGGGAGTGGTATTCAGTGTTGGTCATTATTCAAGGATTTTATTATTATTATTTGAGGAGCAATAGGCAAAACCAGCTCATACAACTCAAACGATATGATCAATATGCTAAAACAACTCTGAATCCTTTGCTTTAAGTGTTTTGGACGAACTTGAAGCCTAATTTATGTTCTTGCAGCCGCTCCGAATATCCATGATACAAAATTAAAAACGTGCTTCCTGTCCGTTGCTTTGAAATCACTTGAAGAGAAGCGAGGCTGCTGCAAAATGAATCACAACTGCGAGAACGCGCAAATAATTCAGACTCATGGGCTTTTCCTGGCCTTGACCTCGCATCCAGAGTGAAGTCTGTTTGAATCAAAGCCTTTGAATTTATTGGTGGACACAGTTACCGTAGACGCCAGTCTGTAACATAACCAGTCAGCCAACCAGTTATCTCCCTGGACATATGCTGTGTCCACCGCTCCAGAGTCCTGCTGTCAAAGCCACTGCGAATCCTAATGATCACAGCGGATCTCAGCGCCGCAACGCGCAAACACAGACACACGCGGACGCAAAACACACACATACACACTCCACCGGTCTTCGCTCCAGGGGTCCTGACAAAATAGGAGACGGCGGGGACTCGTCAGAAGACAGCACCGCCGGTGCGCTCCACCTGCTCACTGATTCTTACGCCTGGAGGAGCCTGAAGGCGCTGCCATCACACACCCACCCTGCCTATGGTACACACGCAAGTATACAAATCAATAGACAAACACACATAAGCCAGCACACTTACACATACATCCTCACTGCACGTATACACTTCCTTATCTTCGGCATACTTCTCACCTCATCCCTTCCCAGTATCTGTTCCTCTTGTGCCCCCTCCAGTTCGACCCCGTCCATATCCTGATGTTTGTCCTCCCTTCCTTCCTCACCCCAAGTCCTCCTCACTGATGCCCCCCACCTCCCAGCCCCTCCAACTGCAGAATGCATGAAACGTCCACACATACACCCACCTGTGCACACTTTCTAACCTGTCAGGTAACATCAGAGGAGGGGAGAGCTGAAGAGACATGACAGTGTGCTGAAGGAATCATGTGCCAGAAACACAGACCTCTCTCCGTTCGTCTGTGCCGTTCTGGAACACAACAAGCTCAAGCCTCCGCTCCCTCCCTCCCCATCCCTCACCTTTGTTAGGGATCAGACCTGTTCGGGGGGAGCTGGAGAAACTCCAACAGTCGGAGCAGAGGAAAGACACGCTGAGGAGAGGAGGAAGTTGTTGGGAAGAAGTTCTGATAATCAATAAGCGCAGAGGGGAAGTCGTAGAGGTAGAGACAGAGACGGGGAAGGGGAGCGGATGCTCGGTGCAGAGAGGGCCAAAAAAGCGGCGCCCAAAGGCCTTTTCACTATCCATCAAATTCAGCAAGTCGGCCCATGAGCTTGCAGCTGCCATATGTGGTGAACCATTTTCACAGCAAAGTCCAGTAAGTCAGCAACAGCCCCAGCAGATGATTCTTAGAGGGAAAAAAAGCATTTAAAGCTAAAACAGAACATTTTTACAGTTAAACGTTTTATATTTGGGCTGAAAGAAATCCATAATAATTACATGATATGTAGTTTTGGGGAAAGAGGTTTGACTAACAATAAAAGATAATCTCTGGTGTTATTTTCTTCTTGTATAATCCTTGATTTAGTTTAATAATGTATTGATGTAAAAAAAAAAATTTAATCAGAGAAATGTAGATGAATCTCCTTACTTCTTTAAATGAATATTTCTATTGGGAGGGTAGATTATTCTTCCTTCAGAATTTATTTCAACAGGACAAGAGGAATTTAAGATACCAAAGAACTGAACAAATCTGGAGTCATTCAAGACCTGACCACCAGGTTTACTTACATACTGTTTTGGTTAGACACCACATGAAATGGGACGAAAACCTTTTAAAATGTTTCCCTTTTGTCTTCTACTTCAGAATATTTTCCTGTGGATCACTACGATGTTTTTGGCAAATGAGAGAGTACTTTATGTTCTTTCTTAAGGTTTTTGAAGTTTTCTCTCATTTTTCCCCAATTTCTTTCTTACAGTTCAATAATCAACTCTGGTTGATCAACTCTGCTCTCCTGAACTGAGGAGAGTTTTTTAGACGTTGTCATGGGTTCTTTTTGGACCTCCTGAATGAGAATGATTTGTCGATGTGCCTTTGGAGTAATTTTGGTAGGTCAGTCATTCTTGAGCAGGTTCTCCATTATGAATGTCTTTTCATTTGTAGATAATGGTTCCAGCTCTTCCTTTGTCGTTGCCCTGCTCCCATTGAAGATCACAATGTTATCTGAAAACATAAGAGTCTATGAAGATTAACCTCATCTGTTAGTATGTCCATCACCAAAGCAAACAAGGACAGGCTTAGAGTGGATCCTTGATGCACTCCCACCTTCCCCTTGAGCTCCTGTGTCACTCCTCCAGCACACCTCACTGCTGACTTACTGCTGACTAATATACTTCTCTGCCACTCCAAATCACAGCACCTCTATTGGTACACATTCGCATTTTAAAATCTAAAAGGACACCAAAATCTACAAAGACTGCAAACATGTCACTGTCCTTCACCATCAGCGTCCTTAAAGTAAAAATTGCATCACTTCTGACCTAAGCCTAGCTTCCATAACTCTTACCCCCGTAGTTGCCACAATTTTCTATGTCTCTCTTGTTTATATATTGGCCTCAGAAGACTTTTTCTTTTATTCCAGCGAGGTGTCTTCTCACTCCTCAAGATCCAGCCAAAAACTCTACTAGCACCTTACCAAGACATATTCGCACCTCCATTGGTGTGTCATCAGGACTAATTTGCATACAAGGAATTAGGTACTTCCTTATCCACACCGGTAATTTCTCCAGCTGTACATTCGCTCTCTCATTTTCTTCATTCATTGGCTCATCAAAGGAATCTTTCCATCTTCTCATTACACACTTAGCACCTGTCAGTACATTTCCATCCCTATCCATAGTCCCCCTGCACATCCTTTCCATCTCTATCGCTCTGCCTTGTCAATCTGTACAAATCATTCTCTTGATTCTTACCGTCTCTCCTAGCATACAGGTCATTATACACCCTTTGTTTGGCCTTTGCCACCTCGATCTTTACTATACACTGCATCTCTTCAGTCCTCTCAGAAAGCTTAAGAAGAAATACTTTTTTCCAACACTGTATCCCTATGGAAGACTTGAGCTAAGTCTGTTCAAGTCTGAGTCTCATTGTGATTTAAAGAAATATTGAAGGCATCTGAGTAAATGAGTTCCCCAGCCTCCTTTCTGTCATTGGAACCATGTAGCAATCAGCGGCGTGTAAAAACAACAGAATGGTTGGACCTTGTCACACTAGGGAAGACTGCAGTTGTGCTTTAATTACAAAGGAGATCCACTTCTGTCCGTTGCTCCGTCTTTATCTTCCTTTCTGTTGGGGTTCCACACCTCAGGCCTCATTATAAAAATAAAACAGACATACATCAGTTGCTTCTGCTTCCAGCAAGTGTTATATTAACTTCTCACACTCTGCAAATGCCTCCATTGTCTACTGTTGCTTCTAAATTCTTTACTTCATTTGCTTTGAGGGAGCACTTCATCATTTATATTCAAGAAAAAAGCCCTCCACCCAGATTTGAGGGGCTATTTGCAAGTTAGAGAATGCCACTTGAACAATTACAACCCATCTCTAGTGTTAGTTATCCTCTGGTTCCACAAGAGCCGTTTTCACAGAGGGAAAGAATGATTTTGCTTCATCAAGAAGAAGTGGATCTTCTAAAAACAGTCATTTTGTTTCCCCGTGTCTTCCCCCCACCCTGCGGCCCTTACGCCTCGAGAGACGGTGCAGGCTGATTTTCTCCATGAAGTGGCACTCGATGCTCTCAAAACTTACATCACACATTGTTCTGCCGGCCGGCATGTTTCACGGGCTCTTGGCCCATTCGGGTGCCGAACTGAGAGTGGGTAGGTTAGTGGGTGGGCAGGAGGAGTGGGTTCTCTGCTGGGGCCTGTACACGCTGGAATTTCTAATAGAAAGTAATTGAAATGAGCACTTAGAGGCCGTTGGTTGATGTTGTCCTTGCGCACGATGAAGGGGCACAGCAATCATGTGCTCTGTCATACTCGGCATGCAATGGAAGGTCTCATTAGTGGGTACTGAGGATTGTGCAGGTCCACATTTGTACGAAGCAGTTAAAAGAAAGAAAGCAGGTGCTCATTCCATCAACTTTTTTTCACAGATGTAGCACTGAAGTTTTTTTTGTCTCTGCTGCCTGGGCAAAAAGCAACAGCCTTGAAAAGTTTCACTGGAATGTGACAAAAAGTGATGATGGAGCACCTTAAGTGGGTGTCTCAGAGAAAGCACTTCTACTAAAGCATTCCCACTCTCTTTGTCTTATCTTTTTACTTTTGCTGTATCTGTCAATGCCTCCATTGGTTTTCCCTGTGTCTTGCTACAGCGCCTTGTAAAACTGTTTATACTCCTTGAACATTTTTTACGTTCTGTTTGATGCAGGATTTTTCATATTCTTTACAAATGAAAATCTAAAAGTGTTATGCATTTGTACTCATGCCCTTTCATTCTGATCCCTCAAAATAAAATCCATCCATCATCCATATTCTGTACCTGATATATCCACGCAGGGTAGTGGGGTAGTGGCCCTTACACGTAATGTGGATGTCTCGCCACTCCTTGCAGCTACAACTGCTTGGAAAACCCTGGGTGTTACTTCCAGAAACCAACATCAGTGTATGACCTATTTGTGAAGTCAGACACTGATGTTGGACAAGAAGCCCTAGCTCACAGTGCTCTAATTTATTCCAAGGGTGTTCCTTCAGGTTGAGGTCAGGATTCTGTATTGGTCAGTCAAGTTTTTCCACAACAAACTTGGTCATCTATACCTTTGTGGTCATGTTGCAACAGGAAGAGGCCTCCATTGAAACTGTTCCAGCAAACTTGGGGGTATCAAATTCCCCAAAATGTCTTGGTATGCTATGACATTTTGAGTTCCCTTCACTAGAACCTATAGGCAGAGGCAAACGCTTGAAAACCAGCCCAAGTTTTCCATTTGGTTCTCCAGTCTGTGGCCCTTCCTTTACACCACTTCCTCTGACTCTTTGTATTGCATTCGGTAATGCAAAGCGTGGATGCAGCAGTTCAGTTATGAAAACTCATTCCATGAAGCTGTCCTGGCATAGTTCTTGTGCTAATCTCAAGGTCTGTAGCTAGTGACTTGGTATTCTATCATGGTACCATGCTGGAACTCACCGAGCTTCTGAAAGTGACCCACTCCCTCAAAAATGTTTGCAGTCCAAATGCCACACTTTTGGCGTTTTATTGTCAGACATTTTCACAATACCAACATCAACTCTGATTAACACACTTTTATTTCTCTCTCTTTTTAAAATTTTTCCACCACTTTCCTTGAAATGCATAATTTTCTCTCTCAAATCTATGCCAGGCCTGAAAAAAATGCCTGGATATGTTATTGAAGAGGAGAGTGTGAATGCATGGGACATTAAATATTATAGTCTACCAAATATTGCATCCTTGCAGTTCTGCAGCTACAATGACTGGGTTTCACTATGTTGTGCAGCCCTAAAAACTACACCCTTTTCTTTCTACTTTACAGTTATGCACTGTTTTATGTTAATCTGTCACATAACACCCCATAAAGACATGGTTGAAGAAGTGAAAAAGATCAAAACTGAATGAGTCCTTTGTAAGACACTGCGCTTTTTCCTTCCCTAGATAAAGTCTCAGCTCAGTTTTTGCAAGCTAAAAATCAATTTCCAAGACATCCTGAATGAAACCCGAAGACCCTTTTGTCTAGACCCCAAAGCTAGAGAGTCAGATGAGAACTTCATATAAGAAAGAGGGAAATAACAAAACACATTCGACGCTGAAACTGATTTGGAAGCAGGTATTTCACGAGACCAGCGTCTTCTAGTCCCCACGTTTCAACGGCTCTGCTGTGATGGAGCTGGAATTCGCACCTCGCTCAATCATTTCTAACGTCTTGCTCCAGCAAACCCAATCTGTGGCACCACTGCTTAGTACCCAGATAATGATCAGATTAAGAGATTTGACTGGTGAGTAATGCCAGGTGATGGGAGCAATTTGCCGCCCAATCGACGGCGAAGGAATGAGGGAGAATTGTGGTAGTAGCTACAGTTGGCAGGGAGGATGGTGAGGAGAAGGGATTGGAAGCATCCCAGGCCCTGAAAGCAGAAGGTAATTCAACAGTTCCTGTTGTTAAATTTCATTACACACACATACACCCCCAACCAGCCTTCTTCATCGTTACCTGCCTGGTTTCCCTTCATCCTCCCCCCATCCTAATCAAGTTCTCTCTCTGTCATCCTCACTTTCACTCAAACAAATACACTGGTCAGCAAAAGGCTGTCTTATTGAAGAATATTGTTATTTAGCATCAGGATGCACACCCCCACATATACACACAAACCGAAGAAGAAGAAGAAGAAGAAGAAGAAGAAGAAGAAGAAGAAGAAGAAGAAGAAGAAGAAGAAGAAGAAGAAGAGAGGAGAAAATAAACAGTGAGCAGAGGCTGAGGAGATGTCTTTGTCAGCGAGAGGAAGATGGGAGTGGGCCGGCGCGCTAATCATCGATCGGATGATTAAGGCAGATGAGGAGGGCTTTTTCCCCCAGTGAAGGATCTGATTGTCGGTCTCCTCCCGCATGGCGTCCTGGGAGCGAGCCGGCGGCAGAAGCTCAGGATCAATACACTCAATCACGGCTGAGAGGGGCAGCGTCAGTCACGCTGTGCCAGACTATTAGAACCAAGGAGGCAGACAGTGAATAACTCCATGCTTCCCTGGTCCCACCTCACACCATGGGGGGAAGCGATGAACTAGCTGGCTGGCTGACTGGCTGGAATGCGTGTGTGTGTGTGTGTGTGTGTGTGTGTGTGTATGTGTGTGTTTACAGTTATCCCACATACTTCTGTTAAAGAAAAGGTTCAACATTTTAAGCCTGATCTTCAATTTCGTGACAGGAATTAGAGAGGACTACTGGTAGTGCCATGATATTATGGTTTAGGAAGTAGATTAGCTAACATGCTACAGGTTAGAAGTGGCAGTGCTGCTATTGCTGTTATTTCTAAAGAGAAAGTAAGGAATCATCATAGTCTTTTCTACTCTGGTTGACCACACAAAATAATATAATACATGATGAATGTATGACTATGGAATATATGAATACAGTTTCCTCCAAGTTATTCCACTACAACTCTGGTAGTACTGTATGTTTATAGATGCTGTCCTACTGGAAGTTGAACTTCCTCCCTAGTTTTGGGTCTTTTACATTCTCTTCATTCATCTTCCTGTAAACTTTGTGCTATGTGAATGAGATTAACCAAAACAGTGAGTCTTTAAAGAGTCCACATCATCACACTATCATCTTAACACTATGGATTCTCTTTTATTTATCCCAAACAGATAAGGCTCATTGTACGTAAACAAGACCCCTCCCTCGTAGAAATTTGAAGGACAAAATTTGAGATGATATTTTCGAGTGGTGACTGGAGTGATGAGTATTCAACATTCAGAACTGTGAGGTTTAAAAAAAACTACTTAGCTGGACTTTATTGTTGTGGAACGTGACTCAACGCTTTTTCAGTTATAAATATAACAGTATAAATGTTAATCTCTCTTCCACAACTCAGATTTTGAAATGTCTGCAACAAAATGTGGCTATGATGATGTGCAGAGATGTTAGAAATCCAAAGGAACACATCTTAATGTTGAAAAACCTTGTAGACTGACAGAAATGAAAAAAAAACAACCCTAGTCTCCATGACTTCATCATACGCAGCGAATGAAAGACTCGTTAGCGGCACAAGAAAGAAGGAGAAGGGAGGACAACGCTCCTCAGACAGCTGTGTCCCTGACAGACAATGGATGGCCCAGGTCCATCTGGAGGCAGCAGCCCTGGACCAACATGATGTATACGTCTTCACTAGCAAACGGGTGCCATCAATCCCTCCCTCACCATGGTGACCGACAGTGACAGCTAGCCAAGGACCGCAGCCTCAATCTAATGGAAGCAACAACAACAAAAAAAGCCAATTCTTTATAATAAAAAACAAGCAAATGGCAAGATCTTTTTAGCTTTTCACAGACGGCTTCTGTACCAGGCTGTACATTAAATGAAAAAGCACAGGGATTACTGATGAACATTGTAAATTAATTAATCAGAAAGTCATATTCTTGATCAGGAGTTGAGACAGTGAGCACATGACTGAAGGGTTAAAGTCTGAGACTACCTTGGAGATGGTGAAGAGATGTTTGACTGTGATAAACTCTACAAACTGAAGAAAGGTCAGTGCTAGTCGTAGATTTGCACTAATATAAGCTGCTGCTGCTGCTGATGGTGTAATGGTGTAAGGGATATTATCTGGAGAAACTTCGGGTCCCTTATTACCAACTGAGCATTGGTAAAATGCCATTGGCTATTTGAGTTATGTTGCGGACCATCCATCCCTTTATGACCTCAGTGTACCAATGTGATGGCCACTCCCAGCAGGAGAATGCACCATTCATACTGATTAAATTGTTTCTCTTACTTGACCAAGACAAGAGCTTATTGTCCCAGTGGACTCCACGGTTGCCAGGTCATGACACATGGTGGATTCTATGATGGTGAACTAGCTAGGTCCGACTTTAGTAAAGCATCCACAAACCCTAACACCTCCACTCCATGTTTCTCAGTTAGTATTTAGAAACAAATTTTGTTGTGCTTCCGTACAATGACAATAAAAGCATTCTGGTTATTTTTCTGAAATACTACATTTTGTTTATGCCAAACATGTCCTCTGCTCTGGACATGTTTACCTTTGTGTCTAAATAATGTAGTGTAGGAGTTTAAACTTTCTCTCTAGAAAACTTTAGACCACAAGGTTTCCTCGTTGAATGTGAGACTTGGTCAATGTTTTTCTGATTGAAAGCATGCCATTCAATGTCAATAGATGTGAGATCCTGCTGAAGAAGACACTTTATGTAGACTTCTATTAGCATCTTGTAGTCTTTGGTTCACTCACTGTGGCTACAGTCGTCTCAGTCGTTTCAGTTTCATCAAGGGGTTGACTCTCAGACCAACAATCAGGAGCTCACCAAAGTGAATGTGTCAGGTTTAAACAGGCCAAATCTTCAACAGAATGCTGATTAACAATGTTTTCATCATGTGTACACCTGTGTCTGATTTTAGCCATTTCTAAATGGGAAGAGTTGTGACACTGTCCTAATTGATTTTTCAATTTTTACAGGATTGTGCAGAAATTGTTTAAAGGTTTTCTTTAGTTTTACTTCTATTTTTGATGTAGATTCCTTGGATTTTCCAGTACTTTCTAATATATATTAAATATTCATAAGTCAAAACATTTTAGAGAAGCACACAGGAAGTCACAGAGGAGAGGTCGCACAGTGATGCAGTTGGTCAAACAATTGCCTTGTAGAGAGTTTGAATCTTTCTGTATGAAGTTTTCATGTTCTCTTTGTGCATTCAAGGGTTTACTCTGAGTACTTCGGCCTCCCCACAAGATTAAAAAAATGACTCTTAAGTTAACTGGTCCCTATAAACTGTGTGAGTGTGTGTGCATAGTTCTTGGTTTTGTGTGTCTTGTTATGGACTGGCAACTTGTCTAGGATGGACCCCACTTCCTGCCCAATGCCCACTAGAGATAGGCACCAGCCCGCCCCCTTCACCTCCCTCCAGTGACCCTACAAAAACAATGGAAGGATACACTTTGAAAATATTGTTGTTTATCCGATCTTTTTAATTCAGAAAGTTACATTTTTGAATGTACCTTTAATTAAAGACTGTTTCAAGCATACCTGCTGCAAGAAAGTTGACACCATCTTTATCTTTTTACCTTAGTATTAGCTTGTTAAAGGTCCCTGCCTTTGAATTGAGTGCTTAAAGCATTTCTCTGTAATCTTCTTTTAAAAAAAAAATCCCAGGCAACCTTGTCAGACGAGCAGAGGAGATGCAAAGAGGAATTGGAGAAATGGCCTTGCTACGGCACCATTCTGAATATGTTAACAGCGCCGCTTCCCTTGAACTGTCACAACTTGAAAATCCACTGTGTTAAGAGCTTCACACACAGGCAGCTGTGAATATCTGTCGCTACCACAGACTTGGCCACAGCAGCTCTTAAAAAGCACTTGTTGTAATACATGACCAATTTGCCGGCAGCGAGTGCAGGGGAGTATTAACATCTCCTCAGCCTGGTTGGGCTTTAATGCGATGAAGATGTTATTAGAGCCATCACCGGCCCAAATGAATGGCCAGTGGAAGCACCACAGCAGGGGAGAGAGGAGGGAACGCATCGACCTTCGCCTCACCAAGGACAAGGACACTTGTGCTCATAAAAAGGGGAGGTCCGATTCTTCATACCAGCCGTGGCTGCTGAATGAAGCCTTGGAGTTAGGCTTAATATGTCTGTGTTATGCCCAATTGGTCACCTCCTACTCAGCAGATTTATTTTCTTCTTTTTAAGTTTAACACGCTTCTACATCCTTAGTTGGTTGTTGCCTGCAACAGTCAATTGCTGTCTCCATAACAAATGCACGCAAAACTTATTCGTTATTCCACTAATGTCGAAAAAATGCAATTAAACGCAATTAAAATCACACGTGAATTACCTTGTTCTGTAAAAAACACGCCACTTCCTGTCATCTTCTTCTTTGTGGCTTGTGCCAGAAGTAATATCCAGTTGTCAATCATGTAACTCATGTAATATGAAAAAAGGGGCAGGAGTTCTGCTAGGAACTGAAGCGCCAAGGCGGAGCTTTGGTACATAGGTGGTGGCTTGCATGAGCAAGCGGTAAGGCAGCCCCGAACGGTTGCTACGGGAGATTCAAAAATTTCTTTAAACACGCATAAATGAGTCAAAGCAACATTCTGACTATGTGTTTGATGATGGAATAACATTATAACATGACATAAAGCTCAAGAATCTCAACTTTGCACAAGATCCATCATTTAATAATTGCCCTTAGCAATTATTTGTAATTATTTATAGCAAAACCAACTGTTGTACAAGTTTGTCTTTTATTGATAGTCTTAGAGCTTTCTAAATTTCTAAGCAATTCAGACAAACTCTTATGACCACAACACACTGAGGTCATAAAAACACATTTTGAAGATTCAAGGTAGCTATCAGCTATGGATAAAAAGCTTCATCTAAAAGGTCTGCTCACTATATAAAGTGGCCTGAAGAACTGCTCTTGTTACGTAAATGTGAAAGGTCAAACCAGTTTCTGTTTATGTTCCCTACAACTGTTGAGCCAAATGTTTTAATTCCACCACCATGTTGGTTCTGACTTTTCATATGTTGGAGTGGAGTGGCCTTGCCAGAGTGGAGTTTAATCAATCTGAAATTTATTTACTTATTTATTTTTTAAGGAAACTTCATTATTTTATTATCTTTGGAGTGATTCTTGTCTCATTTCCTACCAAAAACAAACATAATTCTAAATCTAAATCTGCAGGGGCCATTTTATACTAACTTAGTATAAAATCATAATTATTAATAGCTATACGGCAGGACTGTGGAATAATTAGAATGCCCAGGTGTTTGTTACAAGAATTTCTCTGATTGTGTTACTGTACTAAATAGTGTTTAATATCCCTGGCAAGCCATGTGATTAATTTTGCTGTCCTGCATTGTTGTGGCGAGCAAATCTCCCCATGACGAGAGGTGCTCTCGTCTTTGAACAGTTATCCTGCCTCCCTGCTCCTTTGAAGTATAATTATTTCACTGTAATTAGGAGCGAATCGTGCTTAGTAAACACATACAAAAAAAAAAAGAAAAAAAGCCACGATCTCTTCAGATTAATAAGCCGGGGTAATGCTTTAGGCACGGGGAGTTGCTCTGAATGGGCTTCTGGCTCGGCTCCAATTCGGGCATGATTCCCATTGTGCGAGCAGCGGCTCCCCAGCCTTGACGAAAGTGACCGGTGAGTAGCAGTGGTGGAGGAGAATGAGGAGGGTTGGGCGGGAGGGGGGTGAAGATGCAGCAGACGAGCCGCCCGGGCCCGTGTTCGACACCGGATTCTGCTATTGTTGCAGCATAAAAACATGCTGTTCTTTGTTGTCTTCTATTAATAATACATTGGCTAAAATCTGTAAGTCAAATAAACACTAACCGGGGGACACTTTTTTTCTTTTTCTTTTTTTTTTTTAAAAGATGGCCGCCATTAATCAAAAATGCAGATTTGCTAATTCCAATTGTTTACTTTTATCACATATTTAAGTTTGAATACAGATGAGCGTCTCTTTGAAGTTCTTCACAAAAAAAACAAACATCTGCCATCTTTGTGACTTAAATCAGCAGCTTGTTTCATATCAAACAATCTTTAGATGAATTTAGATTACAAGATGCCTAACAACCTTTCTTTAACACATTCAATTATGCTATCAAACTGAAAAGATAAAATGCTCTAATATTTACTTGCCAGATTCAGGCACTATGGGTAGGGAGGGGGAGGAGAGGAGCCGGGTTGGTGGAGCTGGAAGAGGGGTTGTGGGGGGGTGGGGTTCGTTCGCTCTCCCAGCAACTAATTACTTAAGCAGTTGTCAAAGGTTTGAAGCTTGCTCTTGAATTCCAATGAACACTGTCCATGGACGGCGGTGGTTTTGCATATATTATGAATATTTCAGTTTCTCCCAGTAACCTTGGTGTCGTTTGGCAGATAGGGGCTGGCAGAGAGCCATTTAAAAGCTTCTCTGTTGCAGAAGGGAGGAGACAGGGTATTAAGCTTTATCTATACTTGACATTTCCAAGCATTTGTAATTAATTCATATAGAAAATCTTTCCCAGCTTTGCCTAAATGACTGGCCACGAACTGTCTATATCAAAAGGGAACAATCTGGCCCGTTTTTTTTTTTTTTTCTCGTCCGGCTATTGTTTCTGCAAAGGACAAAAATGTTAAAATTACACCCTATACTTCGCATAAAATTCAATTATGATGCCTTCTCTTATTTATGTATATGTATTCAAGTCGAATCTTTCTAGGTGCCGCCGTATCACACATTCAAGCTCCGAGGCATGAGCTCGTGCAGGCGGTCGGGTTCTGAATACGATCACAGAAGTTTTGGGATTCTGAACGGGAATGAAGATGCGGCAGGTAAAGTAAAATGCGAGAGCTCGTCCAGATGGGTGAGACCGGCGTGTCTCCGCATGTCACCGCTCCTGACAGGGAGCCAAGCCTGCAGGTGTGCATCGGGCTTTGTCAGACCTCGTATCCATTTTAATTAAGAAAACACTCCTGACATTAATCCCTAAAACACAGGCTTTTTACCTAGTTTGTTGTGTGATGGATCTATCAAGTCTGAAGCCACTTTCCTTGGCACGACACAAAGGAAAGAAGATATTCTGAATATCTTTAAAACTGAAGAGAAAAACTCTACAGTGCCTTGCAAAAGTATTCACACCCTATTCAAATTCTTTATTTTACTGGGATTTTATAAAAATTCAGATATCAAAAAATTAACATTTAGATTTAGGTCTGCCCGGTCGCTATCATATCATCATCTTCCTAACATAATGGCCCAAGTAATTTTTTTTTTTTTTTGCCAAAATTGCCTGAAAAATCTTTTGGAAAGAAAAAGTTGGTGATAATTTTTTTAATTTTTTTTTTTTTTTTGCCAGAATCACTTTTGACAAAAAGCCATCGTTTCAGGAAGGTGACCTTACGAATACTAATCTGAATAAATATTTTCACTCTTGCTGGAAATGGATTGCCCTGTATTTAGCTCCATTCATCTTCCTATCTGATCAGCTCCTCTGTCTCTGATGAAGAAAACCCTTTTTCAAACCATGATTCTGCCACCACTATGTTTTTCTTTGGGGATGGTAATGGGGTGTTCATACAAAATGAACACACATTAGTTTTTTGCTAGACAATGCTCCGGAGTCTTCTCCAAAATGTTTAACTTCTCTCATCTGACCAGAACACTTTATTCCCTTGTGGGTTTCTTTTAGCAAAGGCCTCCTTCTTCCCGCTCTTCCACAAAAGGTCAGAGTTGCAAAGTGACAGACACACAGCAAAAAAGTTCTGAGGTTTTAGCTGTTTTGCTGGTGAAATCATAAATATCAAAATGTGCCTCCAGCACTTCCCAGTAAACAGCTCAATTGAGCAACAGTTGGCTCACAGATTCTGCTGCTACAGTAACAGCTACTAATTAGCACAACACGAGTCTGCCTGTGCCAAAAACCCATAGGCCTGCAGGGTAAGGGTTTGTGGATACTCAATGGAGACGACGTAACCGTCCAAAGTGTTTGGTGGAGATAAAAGAGAGCTTGGAGAACAATATGTTCTACTGTAGATGTCCAGTCATCAGATGGACACGGACCATTTTAATCCCGATGCTGGATGAGCCGTGCCAATAGCTTGGTTTCTGCGGCATGGCAATCAGCGAGAGTCCAGAGGCAGGGTGTGGGGGCAGAAAGCTGCCCAAAATGAGGGAGAACTTCAGAGGAAATCAACATGAAAAGCTCAAATCGCAAAAGTTATGACTGGAAGATGTTGATTACCATGAAGAAGGCAAACTGCCCGTTAGTTCAGAGAACAGATCTAGTTTTTTTTTTTTAACCTCCTATGAACTGATTAAAGCCAAGAATTTTTTTACGTCTATGTGATAGATTTTCTAGGAAGGCCACTGGACTGAACGGCTGCTGTGGCAGTTCGACGATTATATTTGCCTTTACAGCATCAGACTTGTGCTTTTGACACACTTGGGAAACTGGTGATACCAGTAGTGGGCCAACATACTGTTTTGAAAAAATTAACATGTTAGATCTTTATACAAAAAAGAATTATCTAGGATGGGATAAATGGGGTTTTAAGCATTGGACTGAATATGCAAGTTCAGCACTGGTTCTGTGTCAAAAACATATGACTCCATGAAAATATTTGTAATTTTTTAAAGTGTTTTTCTTGAAGTGAATTTTCTAAAGTTTAAACACAGTGGGTTATTCAGTCATCATAGCTTTCAGAAAGAAGAAAGTGAAAGTGCTTTGGTGTAAAAAGTGCACATCAACCCCAACGCAAAAGCAAAAAAGCTGGTACGATGTTGCCTAAAGTTGGTAAAAAGAAAAAAAAAAGCCATTTTACAAAGTCAAACTAATCATTTACCCACATGAGCTGAAACACCATTCAGCAAAGAAGAAGTCATTACAATAAAACATAAAGAGAGAACACCACTCTAACTGAAGTTTGGAGCTGGCAACATCATGTTGTGGCTGTTTTGCTGCAGGAAGGTCTGATGTCCTATGCAAACTATCACGAGGACAGAACATTATTTGGAAATGCTCAAGTACATCAGCATGGAAGGTAATACTTAAGTCCAGATGAGTCAATATTCAAGCAAAGTGTCCTACAACCCTGTCAAGAAGAATGGGACAAAATCCCAGCAATGTAGAATAATACACTAAGTGCTTGAACCAAGTCATACAGTTAAAAAATGCAACTTTATCCATAATGCCACCAATTGACATTACGGATATTCATCTTCAGCGACTCTTAGGAACTGAAATAGAAAGTTGTGTGTCAACTCAATACACATCTGACACTATGTTGAAGTACTCCATAATCTGAGCAATGGAAACAAAAGTAACCCGAGAATGGAGCCCTGAGAAACTCCACGTGATATTTTTTTGTTCAGGCTTATAAAATGACACAGAGAAGTCAAAGAAGACAGCTAAAATATAAAAACATCTGGCACAGTACTTTTCTAATTTATCAATCAGAATAAAGGCATGGGACAAAAACTCAAGCAGGACACAGTTACGAAAAAGATGCAGGGAAATCCCTTCGATGATATGGCCATTGCATATGGAAAAAAAAAACTTCTTGCTTGAGTACACGCTCTCTGTTCAATCCAGGCAGGCAACAGCCCCGTGTTCAACCCAAGAAATTCTGAATGGACAGTTTTACCAAAGATATGCAGAGAGTTAGGGTGAGGATTAAGAGGTGGAGCTTATTGAAATCTCATCTACCAGAAATGTTTTTTTGATTTTGGTGCCAGACATCCAAAAAAAAAAACAATACAGGGTAAATCCAACTAACAATGTCAACAACAGCAAGTTGTGTTAATGTGTAAACAAATTTAAAGATGAAAAAAAGTATTGTGCTTGTGTTTAGGTGAGTAGATGAATAGCTTTATACTAAGTGTGCTTTGATTGAGGGTTAACTCTTCAGCGGCTCTGTCACTTGCTGTCAGTCTTTTTGAGCTGTTCTCAATCCTATGAGATTACTGCACAAGAGGAAAGACTTCAATCTGCAGCTCTGCCTCTCCTTAGAGCATCCACTCCATTGTTTTCATTTTCTAAAAGAGAAAGAGAGTTAGAACTGTGTGGGGGTGGTGAGTGTGTCTGTGAGTGGAGGGGTGTGCGTGTGTGTATGTCAGCGTTTAGTGTGCCTGTCCAAGAGGTTGCCAACTGAGATTAGGGGAATGTGAATCGTTGAGGGACCACCGTGGAGGTATCCAGTGGTGTTGAGAGTGTGTGTCACCCCCCGCTCCAACCCCAACTCCTTCTTCTTCCACCTTCACCACCTCCTCCCCTCTGTTCTCTTTCACAACCCACCCTTTCCCCTCCTGTCTCCCCCATCGCCATCCCTTGTTTCTGCCTCCAGCTTTAGCACATCCGAGTTTAGTTCTGCCTGAGCGCAGAGCAGTTCTCTCTCCAATTTAGTGAGTGGCAGGGAAGATGCGGACTGACACCACACTGATTCAGTGGGAGACTTTGTAAGTGTGTGCTTCTTTGGGTGGAGGCGGTTGAGGTGGGAAGGCATGGACAAGTATGCCCTGGTTACAGGCATCAAGGTACACTAAGATGTAAGCAAAACAATTTCAAAACCGCTAGAAATTTCCATCACTTAATTTCTATTGTTCAGGGAAGAGCTGCCCCTTCCCCACCTGTTGCTGCATAATGCTGGTCAGCTGGCTGAACTAATGCTTAAACACTTTTTTGCCCTGTCTTACAAGAAAGACGACTTTAGCGGTTTGAAAATATTTCCAATTGCAAAATATACATCATTACTCAGAATCTAAAATAGCACCACCCATCATTTACAAAGATATTTAAATACAGTTGGCCAACTACAAGAGGCACGTCCTTTTTCCCAACAGATAGTCTGACTAAATAACCATCTTTAATTCTTATGTACAGAGAAGCTACGGAAAAGGGTTTTTGGTTGGCCTTAGGGAAGTTCTGGACAGACACAAGACGAGAAAGTCAAGACAATCTAGTACTTGGCATGGTTTGTGGGGGAAAGGTACATCTTATTGAGTACAATGTTAGGTGGTGCAAGCAGCACGAGGTCTCGGGGGAAGGTGAGACTATCACCATGGCAAAGGTTATAGAGGTTTGTAAGAGGCTGACAGGGACACTGGAGTGGACATTCACCCTGAGACGCTGACGGCTCTGGACATTGATAGGATTGTAACTGAAACAGATACGAAGGCAATCGAAGTAAACAAATAACCAACCTGTACTGGGCCACACACCGCCTGTTCCATCTCTGCTCACACTTATGTCCTTCTGCTCCCTGTTGACTATTTCATATATTTTCCTACGTGCCACTCCAATGGAAATAGACGGATGCTTGCAGGTTTTCAAAAAAAAAAAAAGCTGCTGTCACAGTATGATCATGACTATCAAAATTGACACATATATTATTTCTTTTCCTCTGCAGGCCTCTGAAAGATCAACAGACCAGTAAGCCACTCGGTGGGACCTCTACTCTGGGTGTCCAACAGATTGCCCAACCTCGGACTCAGAATGATCACAGTGGCTTTTGTCCTGGAAAGGTAATAGGGAATCAATGCAGATTTGTCTAAGCGGGTTATTTTTTGTTATCTAACATATGTGTTTTGGGGTTGTGAAGAAATACTACATCATGGGAAATGTTCCAGGGACATGGGGTACTTGGATAGACACAGGCGTTAGATGAGAATCAGTTTCTCAATTTCTTTTACCTGGAAGAAAGGTTATTTGCTCCTTTTGGGTCAAGTGATCAGTTCAAATATCTCAAGTGATAGTTGGACAAAGTGTGAAATGGTTAGACAGACTGGGGTCCCATCTGCAGTATTGCTAGCATTTCTTCACTTTGTCATAGTAGAAAACAGACATTTTTGACCACCTCCCAATGTTTCAACACTCAGCTATGGTCAAGAGATATGGATAATCACTGAAAGAATAAGATCCCAGATAGAATCAGTTGCCACCATGTCTTCTATCATCTGGGGGGAGCTCTAAGTAATAGTTTGCTGCTCTACTGTATCAAAAGGAATCTACTGAGTTGGGTACAGAAATCTAACATTGATGCCTCCCTTTAGAGGCTTTTAGGGCACATTGTACTGGAAGGACACTCTAGTACAACACCAGGACTAGTTGGAGGGACCATTTTTGCTTTCCTGCCAAGGAACCCATTGGAACCTCCCAATATGAGCCAGAGAGCATCACTAGGGAAAGAGACCATGGTTTCCCTCACGGACTGGTTACTCTCATGACCCAATCTCAGGTAAGTGGACAGCAATGGATGGATAAATGGACTTTAAATCTATGTATACGTTAAATTTTTGCTTGGGTTAATCTTACAACGTTCCTATAATTGTAGTAATCCAGCTGTACTGCAGTTCTGGCTGTGGTATGAGTTATATTTGCTTTTTTGTTTTAAATAAAAGCTTTTAGATCACATAGTCCTCTTTTATTTTAAATGTCTGAATATTTTCATGCTGTGAAACAATGGTATTTGTTCCCCAAGGTAAACATAATATGAGGTTCTCATACAGACTCAGTGGGGGTAATTTAATATTGGATCAACTCTAAGAGAGTCAAAAATAAAAACAAAGTCGTAAGGTAAATATTAAGTTTGTTTACAGACTGTATGTGACAAAGGAAAAGACAAAAGACATCAGAAATATAAAACCTCTAAAACACTCAAAGTCTGTTCTAATTAGTAATCCATTCAGGCAAGAAAAGAAAAGGACAAAGAGAGGCTTTAGGAAAAGAATAAAATCATATCTCCTATCAGCCACAATGCCATATCTCTAAATCCTTTCCTTTCATAGTGGAGACTGGTGTTTGCACAAGAGCAGCTTCCATGTGAAGCCTGTATGTGTAGAAAGCTATAGCTCTCTATGAGGAGGCCAGCACTCAGTCTTCAGGGTGCCATCCTGTGGCAACATCAGAAGAAATGTCAAAGATTTTGAAGGCTTGGTTAAATACGACTGGATTTCTTTGCCTTAAACCTTCAATGACATTTTTGGCTGTTGGAAAGGTCAGCATGCAGCTCCTGTGAAATGCTAGCTCTTTTGGGGTGAACTTCAATACAGGATAATAAATCCCTCTCTATTTTTCTCCATATACTTCCAGGCCTGGCTGAGCCACAATAGTAAGTCAACAAGTAGGACGGCACACAATGTTAGTTACATGCTTCATTCAGGATGTAGGCTTTTAATCCAAATACAGTAATATATTAGATGATTCTTAAATTATGTATTTCTTCCAGCTTCCCTCTCCCTGCAGAAGGAAAGCGTTCCCTCAAGATTTGTAAATGCCTCTACACATCAAATTGACATTCTGTTGAAGATCAAACTATTTTCATGGGTTTCCACTGAATCAAATAAACACTTGTCCCAGTCCACTGGTATTGGGGAGACTGTCCACAACACAATTATCTGTAATTGCATTGATTTCATTTGAGAAAAAGGCAAGCTATCACTATTTTTTGGAGAAACTTTAATGATCAATGCTACAATAACATCCACAGCAACAGCTATGCTATAAAATACACATTATAATTTCTTCACTGCCACAATGGTTGCTAGATGGGAAAAATCAATTTATGAATCATAAACAGCCTCAAGACTTTGAAGAAGTGGCTCACTACTAGCTTTCTTTAGCTGCTAAGTTGAGCTAGCAGTCCTGCAGCGTTACGCTAGCTTTTACTGAACCAGGAACAAAAACTGGACAAAAACAGAGCATAACATTTATCATTTAGGTGTTGATTGAAGTTGCTACCACAAAAGGGGCATTGAAGCACCTGAAAGCCCCTCATTTACCATACCAACACTGCTAGCTCTCTGGCTTGCTTTAAAAAGGTATACCTTTCTTAAAAAATCTACTTCTCTTGTAAAATGCTACATTCTAGAGGTGTGCTAATACATTCAGCTTTCAGGGTGAGGCAATATGCACTATTTAACAGAAATACTAATAATTCTAATAACATTTATATTAATTATATTATTATTATTAATAAAGTTAATAATAATATTAATGTTAATATTAACACATTTTTAGCTGGCAAATTCCAATTAACTTCTTAATTTTAAATTCTTAGATTAGTGTCAATTTTATAAAACAGTGAAATAATGTAAATGCATCTCCCCATTCTGGAAAGCAGTATTACAACACATTGGAAAGTGGATAGGTGTGGGGATTCCCATGTCACCAAGACTTTGCTTATTGGGAGACCAAATAGTGATGAATAATATGTCAAAACACCAAAGCACCGTGGTGCAGGTGGGGACGGTCACAGCTGCCAGAATAATCCTCAGACTATGTAAATCTTCAACTGTCCCAAATATTAAAAACTGGTTGGAGTTAATGTTGGAAATAGTGTCAAATGCTGGCTAAGCTAAATAATGACATAGAAAACTTCACGAAATCCTGGAACGGTTTCCTCTCCTGCAATACTGGGACAAGTAAATTCCTTTGATGAACTGCTGTTTTGGAAAGTACTAACGACTCGATTGTTCCTGTTTACTGTGGTTGTTTCTGCTAACATTGAGGATATTTGTAATATAATATGTAATATTGTAATATATAAACTTTCATTGATTAGATATGCGCTGACCTGATGGTTTTGTTTTGTTCTGTTCTATTTGTGGTTTTTATTTGGGGGGGGGGGGGTTGTATACATGTGTGTTTCTAAAATAATAAAAACTTTAATAACAAAATAAAAACAGTGAAATAATCCCATTTTGTTCAGAAGCTGTAGTAAAAAAATGTTTTATATTTGAATGACAAAAGTGCATCTTTACTAAACTTGTAACGTCTTCCTAAAAGTAATTGGTGACGGAGTTTAATGCACCATTCTGCAGAGATACATTTAAAACATGGTCAATAATGATCCATAAGTTATGGTTGTGCTCACTCCTGTTTTTCCCATTTCTGAGTCACTTTTAGCAGAAAAAGAATATCATTAGGTCAAAGAAAAGAGTACTATAAGGTCTGAAATATCAGATGAAGCCTTAACTTTTCTCTTTATCTTTATACTTTCTTATTATGTCATTTTCCTGGCATTCAGCTGTAATTTTACCTTATGCTTTACCAGACGATGTTGCACTCCTCCATCCACAGTGATGCACAATTACTCCTTCAAAATGATGCCACTGAAAGACGATTTGGAGAGATGGAGAATCTGATGAAAAGCATTGAACAGGAATTAAATCATGTTTTCCACACCATAGGTTCGGAAAATGGTGCTTGAGACACTGGAGAGCCCAGTGGCAGATTCCAATCTGCGGGCTGAAATTGGAAATGAACAGCGGTGCCGTCTCCATTCTGACAGCCTTGTGTCAATAAAAGTCAGTTTCCCTCCACTGCTTCCCATTGCTTGACCACAAAGGGACTTCTGTCGGCGTACAGTAAGAGAGGAGCACGGCTGGCGTCGTGCCCGCATGCAGAAAATGACGACTGCTTTCGCCGATTACTCTGAACACGATAACTGGCAGTAAGTGACAAGAAGGAGAAAACAAAGCCTTTAAATTCTCCACCTGGGCCTGTAAGTATCCCATTATACTTCGGTGAGTTGGTTGTTTTTCGGCATTCATCAACGACACACGCCGGCTCCCACGTGCAGAGGAGATCATATAATGTGATTTATGGTGCGGGAGTAAATTATGGAAACACTGACCTTCCATTTACATCCCATCAAACAGATAATAGGCCAGTAAGTTGCTGCTATGATGGAAGGAGGGGGGTAAGATCACTGTCATGCCTGTTTGCCTGTCGTGCCGTAGCCAGAAGGCAAACAGGACTAGATCCATATCAAATGCTACCATTTGATTTATGAACTGTCGTCTTATGTTTTGCTGGCGAATTTTTCATAGTGCAATATTTGGACCTGTGTACCCAGAACTGGATACTGATTTCAGAAAATGCCAATGCACACATGGACTGTTTGGTGTGGACTTGAGTCCATACTTTTGGGGGGTTTCTGCTTATTCTTTAACCAATTAAAGATTTTCATTTGAAGTTAGGACTTTGACTGGACCGTTCGAAGACGTGGATATCCCTCATCATTTTTTTCAAACTCAGAGGCCTTCATAGAGCAGCTGCTTCTATATTCTATTAAAGGTGATTTCTTACAGATGTTTGCTTGCACATTTACTTCATATCAGTGTAAAGACAAACTAAATTTATCTACACACCACATTTTTCTGGTGTTATCTTGTAAACCCCATTTAATTCTCTTTTTCTCCACTCCATGTCAGTTTATTTCCAAAGCATTTCATTGCACTGGGTTTTATTAATAGGTTTTCAAATCGAAGAAGGGGATATATGCACACACCACAGTTTTCCAATTTTTATCAATCAAAAGTTGTGACGTGGCAAAATGTATCCAGAACTGGACTTTGGTCTTACAAAATACTATCAGTTGTAGTATCTTACATTTTTCTCTTCCAAGCAGAATGTCATACAAAAAAAAAAAAACAACAAAAAAACCATCTCAGGGATTTTTTTTTCCCCTTAAAAAAAAAAAAAAAAAAAAAAGAACAAAACCTTCATCTCCTCCACCTTTGTTTGCACTTTCTATTTGCATATCAAAGAAATCCCATCGGGACCTGCTTTGCATATTTACATCTGATTAGTAACTTTAAATGAACATGTCAAAAATGGTCGAGTTTTCTTTTTTGAATATGCGAGGACTACCTAGCTTGTATAATTAGTGCCAGCACATGTAACATAGCCGTAAAAACAAAACAAGCTGATTTCAAACAACACAAGAGGCACCTTTTATATTGCCTTTCATTAGGCGTACTCAAATAATCCTGTCTCACCTTGGACCTCGGAGCTTACTAAATGATAACTCCCTCCGAATGATAAAGACAAAAATATGTACTGTATGTTTGTGGTAATACTTCTTTGCAATGACATTAGGTCTTGTAAATTCTATCAGTTTGCTTCTGATGGGAGTATTTTTAGATGTACGGAGGAAGAGTTTGAAAAGAGAACAGTCGGGTTCAAGGTCAGTTGGTTCTCTGACAAAAACAATCTGTCTGCTTACCGTCATATAGTTCAAAGTCACAATAGGGTAAAGTGAGCTTCTGTCTTCTGAGCTGACAGCAGAGTATGTCTCAATGCTGACATGTTATTCCTCTCATTCTGGAGACCAGAAGTGAGATCTGAAACCAAATTTAAACATTTTTACTTTGCCTGTTCTGTCACATGTGGGAGGGACGCGCTCGAGGGCCCGTGTCGTCTTATTCGCACCGAGTTGAAACTTGACGTGTTTGACGCCTTGCATGTGCATGCGCGCGCGTGTGTGTGTGTGTCAAACTTTTCCCCGCTGAAAGTTGCTACTTGCAGGCCTAAAAATGAGCCATGATTAGAGATGCGAGTGTTTGGATTCAGTATTCCGCACCGTGTTTCGTCACCCGGTTCTCGGTGGGATTGTGTCCAAGTTGCGGTGTGTGTAGGATGTGAGGAGGGAATGAGGCGGAGGTGGTGCGGGTTGGGGAAGGGGTGCGGTAGTGGCAGTCTGGAAGGCTGTGTCGTTTGGAGCACGGCCTGCTACCCGCGCATCGGCATACCAATGAGTGGGGTTAAGAAGGCACGGCTCCTTGCGGAGATGCCGTTCCTTCGGCAGACCCTATCCGCCAAGTCTCGGCGGACCCATTTCCAAAAGCTGCTCCTAATGTGGGCCCATGTCAATCACCCCCATAGACAGCTCCCCTCTCAAAACCCCCCTCTCCTGTCCATATGAAATAGTCATACATTAGGAACCAGGGGAGAGAACCTCTCTGTCTCCGAGTCCTCATGTATTCTAATGCGATTCAAAAGCTACGGGTAGCTAAGTGGGAAGACAGTTGCCTGGTCGCTTACATGGAAGCTCTTCCTTCTTTTTCGGCGTTCAAAGAGCCGCGTCTCGACATGTAAAAATTGGGCCGTCTTTTGTCTGTGTTTGTTTGTTTATAAAGAGTCATACTGTGCTGCCAAGGCGAGGATTTAACAGAGGAGGCGTCGCTCTGTCAGCCACCGGATGGGTTTAGGAGGGGGGGGGGGGGGGGGGGCTAGATATTGGATCTCGCTAGTGACATGTTTATGTGACAACATCATTTGACAGATTTGACAGTCCATAGACAAACACCTTCAAAAGAGGCAGCATGAACCCACTCAGAAAGTGTAGGGATACCTATCTGCTGCGAAATGCACACAAAGTTGACGGGCTAATTTTCTGTAAAGAAAACAAACAGAGGAGTTCACTTCAAACATCATTTGGATTAGATTTACTTCAACTTACTGTAAGACTGACTTTCTAATATAGCATTCTAACATCGCTTTTTACAATAAATACACAAGAGAAAGGCTCAAAGTAAACACCCTGTCTCACTGGCTGCCTTTCCATTACAAATATGCCCAGATTTTTGTTGATATTCTGCTAATGTCGAAAAAACACAATTTCGCAATTGCTGTGTTTCCATTAAATAAGAAATTCAATTAAAATCACATGTGAATAAGCTTTAAAAGTCATCAAAGGCAGAAGTGGATGTAAACAGTTACATGAGCGGCCACGTAAGCAGCGTGTCGGGGATATTGTAGTCTGCAATTTTATAGAAGAGCTATGGATTCAAGTCGGTGGAATGACATGCAACTTTTTATGAACTGTGCGATGCTGTGACATTGTCAGAAAAAACACAAAAACAAACCATCTTCCTCTTCTTTGTCGAAATGTAAATATCATCAGAAATTTTAAAATGCAGATATTTTTTAAATATATGTAGTGGAATAAAGAAGCATAATCACCTCTGGAAGATGCTCTCTCTCACTCTAGTTCCCGACTTTTGTCTTCCTCAGATTTAAACATCAATAATTTCCATTCAACTCTACACATCTCCTTGTTATCTTTTTCTGCTACATCTTTTAACTTGGCATTGTAGTTTTTCTAGCTGCTCTGAACGTGTTCAAAAACATGGCAAAATTGAGGTGACAAAGTTTCACAGCTGTCACAAAGAAAATCTTTGGGAGGGGGGAACAAAACAGTCATGTTCAAAAGATCTGGTTGAATAACATTTCTTTCAGGACATCAGTCTTAAATTTCAACATCACATTGACAATGAATGCAACTTTTCTCTCCGCTTTTGCTTAAAAAAAACAAACAAACTAGAAAATTCTTCTGCTGCAACTCTTTCAGGGAAGATTGGTTTTGTTATTCTGAGTGATCAGCAAATCCCAGAATGCTCGGTTTTCATTCGGGCTAAGCTTTAAAACAACATCACTTTCCTAATAGACTGTTTTCAAGCATGCATATTAAAAATAAAAGGCGTACTTACTGTGAATATGTGAGTGTTGGTGGTGGTGACAGAGAAGCCTGGGTGACCAGAGGAACTCGCTATCTATGGAGATGAAATTCAAATGTGAAGGCAAAAATACAACTCTGACATACACACAACTAAGTATTTGCACTAAACGAATAGATTAAAAGTTAGAACCATGAGGAAGTCTAACTAATTTGAGATGGGAACATTTTTGGAGTAATTTCTAAACAATTTCTGAGTCCGATGTAGGTTCTGACACAAATTTATGAGATGTTTCATCACTTAGATTAAATAAAATTGGTTGAAAAGTTCAGGAGCACAACAGGAACCAACAGCCAGACATGAACTGGAAGCTACTGGAACACCAGTGTAATCCTCCATAGGAATCTAGTTTGTACATCACATTGGAGTAAGAGGAACCCAACGAAAACAAACAAATAAAAAAAAAAAGACCAACGTTGCAGACCTTTGGCTGAAATTTGGAACTCCTGATGTGAACACATCTACATTTCTTCTCAAGAAAATGTTTATGGTCATATGAGACAAAAATATTTGGTCTTTGTCTCATATGACTATTTGGTCACAAGGACAAGACATTATTTGAGAAGAGAGTGTTTGGGATTCGTGTCACCCAACAATGCACCAACTGTTAAGGATAGCAGTGGCAACATTATGATATCGGATAGTTTTGTTGCCAGTGCCACTGATACTTTCTGATCTTTGATACAAGCCAGAGCTCAAACTTGGTGGAGATATGTATACAACGTAAAGCCAACTTTAAGATAGAAAGTAAAAACATTTTAAATGATAAGAAAAATAGTTTTGGCTAAAAAATATGGTCAAAACTTGGTGAAGAGGAACTCACATCTGGATAAATAGTACAGCTTAATTTGAATATCAAAAATCAAAGTAAAAGCCTTCCTTCTAGACAACAGCACATCTTACAGAAGAAGACTTTTGGTCCAACATATTTCCTTAGGTTTTTTTGCAGCAAAAATTTATTTTATTTAATTTTATAATCAGTTTCTCTAGAAACAACACTACCGGTGTGAGTATTTAATCCACTACCACAACAAGCCCTGATCAAAAAGAAGTAAAAGAAAAAGAAAAAAAAGCAAAGAGGATCATCTTTTATCCCGTATTGAGTCTTTTATTTGGTTACGCCTCCACAACTAACACATTGTCCCACTGTATGGAGTCGTATTGCGGTCTCCATAGGCATACAGCAATACGTTTCAGGGCTACCGAGCAGCCAATCTCCTCTGGGGTCAAAGAACCTCGGGCTTCCGTGGCCAGTCCAAAAGCACCATGCCTGGCTGAATGCGGCCCATGCTGGGGCTGAGGTATAGCGGCGAATACGCGGGACGTGAGATGGGATGATCAAACCACAGGGATCTGACTGGATTTACACTCCTGCCAGCATCCTCTTTGGTCAACGATGGGCTCAATATCTTACGTGAAACAATGAGACAAAGAGGGATAGCAAAAACAGACAAATTGAAGGTGGTGCTTTTAGATAATATCTAACAGGCTGCAATCTCCTGCTAGCAAAGGGTAAAAAAAAAAGTATACAAGAGAAGGGAAATGATATTTGTGAGGCACTGAGCAGGAAGCTTCAGCCATAATGGTATTTAATTTCAATCAGAACGCAATTGAACATGTGTGAAAAGAAGCTGATAACCCCATTAACTGAAGAGGCGTGCAATGCAGAGAATGCACCTTTATTTTGAAACAGATTCAAATAATTTTAAAACGCTGAAGGCTGTTAGCTACTTTTACAATACTGGATGGCAAAATGAGTTGATTTGTTCATATTTTCAGGATCCTACTTGCTTTGCTTTATTGAGTTTAATATATCCCTTCAATGGGAGTTACATGAAATATTTGGCTGAATAAGTATGGAAGTTCGTAGGAATTTTGTATAAGGAAATAATTTTGAAATGCCACATGCAGGCAGAAAAGTGAAGAGTTTTTTTGAAACAACAAAAATCTAAACTAAGACACTAAATACAAAGGAATGAATATGGTAACACCTTTCGTACAGTTATGAACACAAAGAAATTGGTTGAATAAGTTACAAAATATGATGAATAAGATCAATAGAATACAAAATGCACATATTAGTGTCATGAAATGATTAGTTTGGTTAGGATTGCAAAGCCAGAAAAATCTAAGGGGATCATTTGTTTTCACTTTCCTTAAACTAAAAGGTTTTCACCCACAGAGAAAACCTTTCTTTTACAAGAAATATTGTAAAAGGCAGGACGATGGTAAGTGAATTGAAGACCTTCTGGTGTGCGGCTAATGTTTGGGCATCATTTTCAGGTGTCACATTCAGAGACATAGAATAAAAACTGTGAAAATCCGATTTGTTGTTTAGGAAGGAGTTTTTTTTTCTGAGTCCCAAAGGTTATTGTGTTTTTGATGAAAAAATGTGCTTATTAAATTTGCTTCAAAAGCAAAAGACCTTGTAGAAAAGCTGGTTTAACCAAGCTGACCATTTAATCCAGTTCATAGAATATAAATGGCTTGTACCAAACATTCAGGAAATGTAAGCCGTCTCCTAAGGAATATGTTGAAAAACTCTCGTTATCCTAGCATTAGCTAATATTCAATAGGCATTTTGGCAACCCTTCCCCTTAACAAGGTATTAAAGTGAAGGCTTCTTTCATAGAAGTTGTTTTAGGAGTTACGCTTAATATGTTTTATTGAAGGATAAAACTTCGCCCAGATAGAACATAAAGAGACACTTACGGGTGGAAGACGAGCCTGCTTATTTCCACGACAGGCGACGTTCAAGAAGCACGCAAAGCGTTAGCGGCAGATTCTTCCGTCGTCACAAATACTTTTCTTCGTCTAACCTTTACTTTAAGGTGAATCATTTTCAAATATGTAATTTTCTTGAAATTATTTTATCTTAATAAAACCTTGAATACAGGGGATAAAAAAAAAAACCGCGCGCGCGCACACACTGGTAAGTGTTAGGATATAGGATGAAATCCACTGGAGGAATTTATCATTACTGAGCGAAGCCTGACGGTATGTGAGCTTTTAAAATTAATGACAGAAGCACTCTGACTTTTAGTCCGTCTAAAATTTTCATTAAATTTCATTATTCAGCTGTCTCTGTGGCCCTGAATTAATAAACTCCAGGTATCATACCATGAATTCATATTACGTCGGAGACAAAAAAGAGCCGCTTCCCCCTCTCAACACACCTCCATCTTTACAATATCCGAAAAACATACAATTAAGAACGAGTTCAAAGCGTGTTCTTCAATGTAGAACTTTCGTTATTACCTTGAAAATAGACGGTGAGGACAAAAAGTAGAGACTCTCTCACACACACACACACACACACACACACACACACACACACACACAGCCAGGTGCTATTTTTGTAGTCTCTGAAATCAATGGCTCCAGCATGTATCACTCAATTGGCTGGGAAAACATCTCTTTTTACTGACACTGACAAATGAAGGGCACACAAGAGAGAGATTTTCCTTCAAGCGCCTGAAAACATCTAATCTCTTAATGGCTCCTTTGCTAACTATTTCTCTCCCTATAATGTGATTTTATTTTTCGGCGACGAAAAAAAAAAAAAAAAAAAAAAACAGAAAACAAAAAACAAAAAAGGGGGAAAAAAATGCAGGGAGAGAGAGAGATGCCAGTGGCAATTACGAGCCGCGGCGGAGTTTTAAGAGGAGGGAAAACAACGGAGGTTTCATCTTAAAGCTGGAAATTGTTTTGGAAAGGAAAAGCGTTTAGGCCGAGCTAACTCCTCCTGGATGAAACAAAGCGTGTGGAACAGGACGGACTCGGACTCATGAATACAGATTTAACTCCCACCAAACTGCTTCTGACAGATGCGCGGAGACTCTGTCTGCTTGTTGTTCCAGCAACTACAGCTTTCCCCCCCCACTCAACATATAGCATCTGTTTTGTTAGAAGCCTTTTTTTTTTTACATATTGCGCCTTTTTTGTGCCAGAATTCTAAAAGCTTCCGCAGATAATGGGGGAACAATTTTGTGCTGGAAGTACATTTGAGTCAGAATTGCAGACTCCCGCCGCTGTTGCGTGGAGTTCATGTTTGTTTACCCTAAGTGTTACGGCGCGGAGGTTAAAGCTCCCTTTAGGCTCCATAAAAGAGCCGGAGCGGCACCTGTTAATGGCGCTGCCCCTGACGGCTCTTCTTCGGCGAAACTCGAGAGCGTTCACGGCGCTATATCAGCATTTCTCTACAGAACAACAACAACAACAACAACAAAGCAGATGCGTGTTAAAGAAAAAAAAAGAAAAGGAACAGGTGTACCTAGTGTTTGTTGTAAAGGTGGACCGGAAATAATAATAATAATTTAAAAAAAAACAATGATAAGACTCGAGTGTCAGATCAGGAGTCCAAGTCAAGTCTGAAGTTTTTAGGGAATAAGTCAAAATCGAGGCAAAGGTTTGTGAGTCTCAAACTAGTGTCATGATTTCTGGTTTGTATATAAATTTTATTTACCCAAATGAAGGAGAGAAACACAACACACCTCAACTCAATCTCCCCTCCCACACCTGTTGCTGGTGACTGCCACTCTAAAATAAAAGGCTATTATAGTTGTTTCACGATGTATAATTAAGCTATGGATGCTTTTTGTATGTAATCTGGACTCTGAGTCTGCAATAAAATCTATCTATCTATCTATCTATCTATCTATCTATCTATCTATCTATCTATCTATCTATCTATCTATCTATCTATCTATCTATCTATCTATCTATCTATCTATCTATCTATCTATCTATCTATCTATCTATCTATCTATCTATCTATCTATCTATCTATCTATCTATCTATCTATCTATCTATCTATCTATCTATCTATCTATCTATCTATCTATCTATCTTATCTATTCTGCCCCTTGATTTTGTGGCTGAAAATATTGTTTTGGGTATTTAAAATGTCTTCCAGTTCCAGTATCCAATTTCCAAGTCAAAGTTTATTTATTACGTCATTACCATCATAGAACTTGATGAAAATGGTCTCAAAGCGACAATATTATCGTTTATCGCAAAATCATCCGGAACAATTTGACACGGTGATAAATTAGTGGTATTTATTAAAAAGGGATTCTTAGCTTATTGTTTTGGAAATACACTTGCAGTAAACTATTTTGGTTGAGCTAAAATGTTTTCCTGGACTATTAGCTAATATGATTAACACACTCACCATATGGTAAAAATAAAGTTCTATGTCTTTACTCCTGTAAAAGGGAAAGAAAAGAAAAAGTATTTTTCTGTCCATTTTTTGTGATCTCTGATTGATTCATTCTGAGAGCTCTTCTCGCAGTTGTTTTATGCTCTTTCTCCACTAAACTATATTCCGATTATTTATGGATGCACCAATCAGGCTTTTACCAAAAAAATAAATATATAAATTCACATGGCAAACACAAACCATACAAAGAATAAATGTGCATCAAGTAGTAGCGGAATCCAGCAAATAACGGGAATCCAAGGACATCCCATTTATTTATCAAAGCATCTGTCCCTAACCTTTGTCAGATTTTTACAAAACTAAAACAAAACATACTCCAGAGAACTTTCTGCTTGGTGAAATTTTTTTTAGTAATTCTGCATTTTGTGGTTTTTGTTAGAAATTTCTTGTCTTGCAGTATTTGACCTGTTGATAAATGGAAGTTGGATGATTTCAAACACTGACTGACTCGTCGTTGCGATATACTGTCAGGCAAAAATGTACAGATGCTACTCCGAAAAGTATATAAAAAAATATACCAATTTCTAATTTACTTTTTTCAGCAATTGCGAAAGAAAACACCTTAATTATACTTAAAAAAACAACAACAAAACATTCTCTAGCACTGCACCTCCTACAGTGTAAACTACTAAATTTAGTTGAGATAACTTTCCATTTCTTAATTCTCAATGAGTTCTTGGCGGGTTTATGGAGATGCTTTGGGTTACTGTCATGATTCAAGTTCCAGATCTGCTTCAACTTTTTTACTTTTTTCACAGATGGTCTCACATTCATTCATGGTGGATATTATGATGGTGAACTTGTCACCAAACCCTGACACTTCCAGAAGAACAGTTGCAAGATCCTGTTATAGACACTGTGATGATATATTGTGGGTTTTGGAGACTTTTCTTTTAGCACCTTGCGGTCTGCCTTCATGGTTTACTAGCTTGGACAGCCGGCCTTTTGCATGAAGGCTACTTCTTCACTGCAAAATACAAAATTTTACCAAGTAATTTTGGTCTAGTTTCTATCTTTGTACACTTGGGATGACGACAAAACTATCTTACAAGTAACTTTTCGGCAAACATAGGAGTTTGTTTTAGGTAAACATTTCCTTAATATTGACAAAAAGATGTTAGTTCCATTTGCAGATTATTTTCTTATAACATTTTCCCCAAGTTAAACGTGAAATAATCTGGCAGTGAAACAAGTATTTTTTTTATCAGTATTAAGGATTTATTGACTCTAAACAAGTTCCCATCTTGCTGAAAAGTTACTTTTGAGTGAGTTTTGTCTTACTTCAGGTATAGTGAGATACTTGCACTAGAAACTAGACCAAACTTGGAAAGATTTTGTTTTGGCAGTGTTGACAATGTGCTCACCAAAAGTAGCATTTTGTTTTATTCTTTTCTACAGAACAATTTACAAAGTTTCTTTTTTTTTTCAGTTTTCATTCTTCTTTTTTTTTTGTTAAATACCACATCTATAAGCACAACACAGGTTTTTGAAATTTTACATGGTCAGCGTTTGACCAGTCAATCACCTGTAAGATCCAATTAATGACAAATTCACAGATTGTGAATGATTGTGTTATGAATGACTTTTTTAGACATAAAATAAAAAAGCAAGGCAGATGGGTTTAAGTGTGATAATTAGGCTCTAAGCCTTTTCTACGCTGCATAATCCAAAATCTGGTCATAATCTTAGCAGCTTATGGATGTTAGAGAAGAACCGGACAGCCAAGAAGACATCGGAGACAAATGTAACTAATTGTCACGCAACCTCGCGTTGGGGGCTAAGAACGTGTCCAAATAATGGCAGCTAATTTGCCTTGTATTGTGCTTTCTTGATGGGTTTAAATTGAATGAGTCAGGATCCATTCTGCCGTAATGTGAAAGCCGGGGCACCGGTTCACACCAGAGACATTCAAGGTCGAGCTACTCCAAATGAAGGGGTGACTGGATGTGTGGGGGTGTGCGTGTGTGTGTGTGAAGGGGGAGGTTGACGAGATTTAAAGTAAGGAGGCTGAGTCAGTGGACAGCTGGGGTGCAGATTTGGCACCACATACATGTAACCTTGAATTATTGTTTTGTTTTTTTTTGTTCCCTCTCTTCTGCTTTGAAAGCTTCCCTTGCAAGCCCTCCTCAAAAATAAATGCGTTTTTGTCACCCACATTAATGGCACAATCAGTCTGGAAAAAATTGCAGCCACAAATTATTCACTGTAATCCTCCATTTGAGGAGCCTAATGCCTCTAATTGGGCTTTTATGACTTACAAACTGTGTCTTCCACTCTCTTAGTTTCTTTTTTTTTTCATTATTATTATTATTATTATTATTTCCCCCTCCGGCGATTGTTTTTCTTCCTTCCCGCCATGCTGCGGAGTGACATTGAGACTCTCCCTGTCGGGGTGCTCTCTCTTGTCTCACTCCGCTGCACATTTTTGCTGTCCCCCCCCCCCTCGCCTCCTCCCCCAGACATGGAGCTTTTGACTGAATACATTATCCGAGCTGTTGTTCTGTTTGTTGTTGTTTTAGTATCCAAGAAAGGAGATGAATTATTAATGATGACAGACAAACAAAATAAAGATTTCTTGTGTGTGTGTGTGTTTTTTTGTTTTTTTTTTTAAAGGACTGGGGCAGATCCCATCACCAGGCTTTTAGATAATATTTAATAAGGCAGAAAACAAGCAATTTGAGGATAACGGGAGAAATTCTATAAAATCTAAAACAAATATGTAACAACTTTTTTCACATTTTATTCATTTAGCCATCCCGGGCCTGTACTTGAACCGTCCCGCTAAATCCAGTGTGTCCCCACATCCGTCCCCGTAAACCAAATCCCAACCAGGGATCAGTGTGCCACCTTTTGGCTGCAAACCGGCATTGCACCTGACCTGTCTAGCTTCCCGGCGAGTTCTCAGTGAGATTAATGATTTCAGGAGTCGGCCACAGAGTGATTAGAATCAAAGATACAGCGCGCTGGTGGCACATCAGAGTGGAAAGAGGCTTGGGGGAGGAGGGGGGGAATACTGTTTTGCATTCGAGTGCTCATTTGTTTTATTGTACAGAATAAGAGGGCAGGGGCATCTGTTTTGATCAAAGGAGGAGCTGCCGGTGACAAATTAACTGCCATGATTGTGTCAGTTTGTCACTGCGTAGAAGAGGAGACAGGGAGCCATTTATCAGAGAGGAAAGCTGTGTTTACCCCCCTCTCCTCCTCTCTGAGGAGTCAGTGATATCAGTGATAAGGGACGTATGAGGAAAAATGACTGAGCAATAAGTCTTTTTAACCAGAACAACACGGGGCTGACCCACGGATGTGCAGCCATCAAACTCACGGTCCAAACTGACACGACCGGCAGGTAGAACTGGAATCTGATTTCGAGTGCTTAGCCAAAACATTCATACCCCTTATTTGGACTCTATATAGACCAAATAGTTCATATTCAGGAAACATTTAGATCTGAAATGTGTGGCATGCACTTCAAATCAGATAAGGAGTTTTGTTAATTCCTCTTTGTAAAAATGTCTCAACTTCAATCAGTCGGTGGGGCTTTCAGGCCTTACAACGGATTTTCATTTGGTTTTACGTTTGGACTTTTGGGATCCCCACAGCATAACGCTGCCACTACCTTATTCCAGTTATTCCAATTGTGAGCTCAAGACAAAATAAGCATAGTTGGCTTAAAACTATATCTTATTCTGCAGGCTAGAATACAGTTATTTGGATAAATATCAATACATTTGTTTCTCTATTTTAATTATTTTTGGTTCTGTTTCAAATAAACAAGATGGCACCTGTTTCAATACAAAATGAAAGGACAAATTTATATATATATTTCTATATACTTATACCATAAAAATTTGCAGTTCCCTTTAAGCATTGTGGGACATTATGGATATTCTTAAAATAAAATAATATAAAATATAAATAATACTTTCTCAACTCTCCATACAAAGAAAAAAAATACTCATATGTTTAAGAGTGTAAATATGTTTAAGTACCAATTTGCAATTTCTCCTTCATTTTTTGAAGTTTTTCCAATTAATGGTGACCCACATATTCCCATCAATCCCAGCCTGTATTATTGAATTTTAAAGCCTATCTTTATCATTAATATTGTCAATTTCTGTTTCTCTGTTTTACGGCACTAAAATAAGGTGTCATTATGTAAATTAAAGGATTTCTGAAGGCAGCTGATTGTACTGGATTTTATTCAGGGTTACAACTCCATTCTACATTTTAGATTTTTAATCTGTAAAAACAAAAAAAGGAGCCATGTAGCATTAAATAATAATTTGAAGTTGTAACAACATAAACTGGAAAAAACTATTCCAATTTATGAATAGTTATTCATACCTTGCAATAGGTATAGATACCTATTGCAAGGCGCTGCAGATCCAGTTTCACAAACTATTTGATTTTTGCTTAACGCCACGCTGCTCCGGTTCTACTTTTCCCTGCCTGTTTTATTTATTCTTTTGCTTTTTTGTTTTTTTCTTATCGTACACATAGTGCCTCCTTTAAGCGCTTTCCCCCTCATCGGGGGGTAAAAGAAAAAAAAAAAAACAACAAGAAATGAAGCCTGCCTGTTTGGAGTTTACGGGATCAGAGAAGAGGTAAATATCATTTCCATAACATTTGAACCAGTTAACCACCAGCACAATACGGAGAAACACTACTGTAAGCGCCTGACAATGCCAATGAGGCTGGAACTCTGTGATTTGCCGCTCCGCCAAAGAAGAGGGAAGCAAGCGAAAACATGGAGGAGGTGAGAGGTCAACTGCGCTCTCCCTGCATCACTTTCCAAGCAGCCCCTCAAGCACTGGTGATGTTTTAGGCAACAGTGCCTCAATTTGGGGGGAGGCCTGATGGATGCCGTTCCCAAGGTGAATGAAAAGAATAGCATTAAGCTGCACCACACTGCCTGGGGAGAGCTGCACTGCTTTGGGTGATTCATCTATTGATTATTTCTACCCAGGCATGGAAGGTGCCATGTAAACACACATATATTAGCAGTCTGCGAATTGCACATGTGCGCCCCGGACACACATCAGACATGGTGGATCCAGCGAAGCTCGCCTCGGGCCTGGTTGCTGCTTTATAATCAGATTCCGACTCCTAGCAGCTCGTGGGCATTCTCAAACCACAATCCAGATACATCAGATGGAGAACTAAATAGAGATGAATGAAAAGATGAAGGAATAAATAAATGCTAAATGTGCATTACCTCCACTTGTGTGGGCCGGCTATTATGGTATTGATTTAAGTTTGAGTTTTTGGAGTGTACTCACAGTGCAGTGTGTGAGTCAAATCAGATTTTTCTTCTTCTTTTTTTTTTAAAACTAAAATAAAATAACTTCTAAACTTTTACAACAGAAAATCTTTTCAATTTAGAGAAAATTTGTGAAGTTTTCTACAGCGAGCTTAAATAAGTTAGTTTCACTGTTTTATGAAGTTTTTCTGTCCATGAAAACATGAGATTCCGGTGCAGTGTGGCACCAATCAGTCGCCCAGTGATGGCAACCATGCAATCTTCCATTAATTCATTTGGACCAATTACTTGATTTTCAAAAACTTAAAAAAATTGAAAACTCCCATTAGATGCTGAGGTTTTTTTTGTTTTCTTTGCTCATGTTTTCCAAGGTTCTGGAAACCCAGTTTAATTTGGATGCTGTTAACATTTGTGCATCAAAAACTTCTGTGACTGGTTCAGATCCTACTTGGCGGACTGAAAAGAACAAAACCCACATGTGAGGTTCCTCAAGGCTGCGTTCTCGGGCCTCTTTATATTTCACAGATTCCTGTATGACCACATTCTATTAGAGTCACTGATTCAGTGTGTCAATGTCACTGTGGGGTTGGATCAGAATTTCCTCCAAATGAATGATGAAAACACTCAGCTAAACTCAACTGTAGTGATTAATTATCTTAATTGTTTCAACCTTGTTTTCATGGTGTGAATTTGGTGCTGCTGATTTTTGTTTTGTTTTCTTTATTTTATCCTTGGAAGACTCGGAAATTGAAAAAACAGCTTAACCTTGTCGATAGTTTTATTGAAATACTTTGGATATGAAAAAATGTTTTCAGAGATTTTTGTGGTTTTTGTTAGGTTTTATGAAAATGCTTCTTTTTTGTCCAAATCTTTCTTTTTTAATTTTATCTGCAATATGAATACCTGTTACCCATAGAAACCAAATGATTAGCAAATTTGTCATATGGACCAACATTTTAATTGTCATAAAAACCACAACTCCTGTTGACCAGTTTAAGAGTAATCAGTAATCTATCACTTTAAATGACAATTGATGAATACCACCTTAAATGGTTTTGTTTGGAGTATTTCAAGCCCTCAAAGCCAAAGGAAGTGCAAAACATGATTGTTTTTTTCTTTGGTTTCAGAACTAATATTATTTTTCCTCAATGGTAATAGAGTCCATTTACATTTTTAGGTCCTATTTTACAAAGCCAGAACAATTAGTTCATAACAATAACTGTTTAGTTGGTGTCACTTTTTGTTTTTAGTTGCACCAGAGTCAAACTACTGAATGCACATCCTCCAAACAGGGTCATTCCAGATTTATGATTTGAGAATGGCAGCTTAACTGTACTTACAGAAACAATAAAAATTGATTTAAATGCTTTCACTTAAAATGAAATAAATGCAGCACTTTCTCTATTGTTGCTAAAACATTGACTACCTTGGTTTTTTTCAACCTTTAGATTTTGAAGGATGAAAGAAAGCCAATAAATTTTGTAGTAGTTTTCAAGAACTTATTGTGGAGAATAGATCTGTCTTTTGTCTCTTCTACACTTTCAAGAAACAAGTATAACAAGCTGCTACTAGATGGCTATTTAGTTTGCAGTGAGTTAATTTAAAGACATGTTACTTATGGCATGCTAACAACAGTGTTAAGACTATTACCCTAAAAGAAGAAAGAGAAAGAAAACAAAACAATTAATGTCACTCTTAACTTCTCGGTTTTTTTCCATCCAAAAATATTTAAAAAGAGCAGACATTGTTTTTGTTAATGGAGGAAGAATGGGAGCCTCCTTTCTGCTAGCTGACCAGCAGTGTGCAGCAACAGGTGGGAAAAGGGATACAGTCACGTTCTAGTTGACATTTGACCGAAGGGAATCTAATCTATCAGAACTGTCATCTGAAACTCTTTAAAAACCTTGTTATACGTCTATGTCAATAGTCCACCCATACACTGCAAAAATACAAAATCTTCAATAGGTTTGGTCTAGTTTCTAGTGCAAATATCTTACTAGACTTGAAACAAGACAAAACTGACTTACAAGTAACTTTTAAGCAAGAAATAGGAGCTTGTTTTAAGATAATTTCACTTATCACAAGACATTTTCCCCATGTTGTAAGTGAAATAATCTGCCAATGGATCAATACTAAAGACTTATTGACTTAAAACAAGCTTCTATATCTTTAAGTGAACTAATGTATTTGCACTGGAAACTACACAAAACATTGTAAGATTTTATGTTTTTGCACCTGATATTAACCCAATTTCTTAAATAGGCTCTTGGTATTGTTCATCAATTAGTACTGTTACTGTAATTCTCCATGACAGGGTAGCATTAAATGTTCTCCTGCATTATAGACCAGGCTTTCTTGTGTCTGTATGATCAGGGATAGTTGTGCTCATGTTGGGATTCAACCTTTTCATGCATAAAACGATAATGCCAAAGTTGTCAGCTACGCTGGACGTCATAATTCTGAGCTGGAAGTAGAAACTTTTTCACGTTTAGACCAAGATACAAGTATAAAGAGGCTCCAGAGGCCACGCTACGTATATTTACACACATATCTTAAATAAAATGCTGGGTGTGGCATTCCTCCTCAGGGGCCATGATGGCATTCTTCATGACAACGGCAGTGCAACACAACTGTGCCCTTGAGGGCCAGGCGCCCCCTCTGGGGGGAGCACTTCAGAAACACGACAGGGTCAATGGTCACCTCACATCATCCTCTAGCAACCCGGCCTCCTCTCTCTCTTTCTGTGCCTTCAGATAGAGCAAGGAGAGAGAAAGAGGAAGTCTTGAAGCGAGCCCACTCAGTCCAGGCCTGGCAAACTGGGAGCTTTAGCCACAGGCGGTTTTGGCTGGGTCTCCAGCTCACACAGCTCCCCGCTGTTCCTCCAAGGCCACGGCTGGATCAATACATATAGTAGCACGGATTCTTTTGGCACCCAAGTATAGCTCCGCAGCATTGCCCCAAGGTATGGGTCCGCTGAAGACAACAGCGAGTGCATGTGAGCAAAGTGGACCAAGTTTACTCACAAGGGCGATGAAATGCTTGGCATAAAACTGATGCTTCCAACAAGAATGTTGGAGGTTTTTTTTTTTTACCTCCCCCCCTTATTTTGTTGCTGGGAATGATCAAAAATGCAATAATACATGCAGCTTTTTGTTGGACTTTTTTTATTCTAGGCGTGTCCCTGAAACAGATGTTGCTTTCATGGCTACTCGGTAAACACAAATAACAAATCATTTTTGGCTAAAATTGCAATAAAATTGTGTGGCGTATTTTCAGGGATAAATCCACTAGAATGGATTATATGAAAATCTTACTAAAAAAAAAAAAAGAAAAAAAGATATGCTGTTTGGATTGTAAATTTACAAGCAACACTCTTCTGCCACCTGCTGGCTGAAAACCAAACCACCCTAAAAAAAATATATTTTTCAAAAAAGGACTATTAATACAGGTTACTTCTTCTTTGTTTTAAATAAACAACTAAAAGCTCTCAAATCAGCATTATATCCACTTTGGCACATGTTGACTGAAAAAAAAAAAATATATATATATATATATATAAATCCATCAGCGACTCGAACCTGTACATTTGGCATTCTCCAGAACAAAGCATTTCTGTTTAAACACATGAACATTAAATGAAAACTAAAAAGAAAAACAGCATAGCTTATGGAAAACTATGAGCTAGTCTAGCTTAGGTCAAACCCTAAACCCGGTGTCTTTAGTCCATGCAGAAAGCTGAGCCTCATATGCAGCTGGACACAGACGCAGCTCAGGCACCTAAAGAAAAAAAACAAACATGTTTAAGAAGTGGAGAGTTAACCAACAGGTAATACTGCAGTGCCTTGCAAAAGCATTGATACCTGTCATCATTTCCGCTTTGTCACATTACACAAACTTCAAATGTGTTTTATTGGGATTTTCTGTGACAGACCAAAACAAAGTAGAACATAGAGTAATTGTGAGGGGGGAAAGGAAAATATGTGGTTTTAAATTCAGTTACAAAATAAAAGTCTAAAAATTGTGGCACAACTTTGCATTTCTGTTCTGACACCACTACTTCAAATCCAACGAAACAAACTGCCTTAATAAACAGGACAACTCTGAACACTCAACCAATATTACAACACTATGCTTTAGATCAAAGTTGGGCTGAAACAATTAATTGGAGTAATTGTGATTAATTATTGAAATACTCCAACTGATTTTGTAATTGGTTAATTGTTAACTAGAGTGTTCAGAATCACAAAAGGAGATTTGCTAGAAGAGCAACATATTCAGAGCAGCAATTAAGCCAAAACTTTACAAAATATACAAACATTTTGCACTTAAAATAATAATAAAGTTTGTTTTATACTGAAAAAGGGTATTTATATTTTTGCAAGGCACTGAAGGGTAGGAACTTACCATACTGATATGAGGACCTGGAAGGTGATGGAAGAGTGCCGTTTGGACCGCTGGAGGCTTGAGGGCCTGAGCCCACGCCGAGGCCCAGACTCTTCAGGCGGGCCCTTTGCACAGCCAGGGCTACTGCCTGGGCAAATCTGGACGGCGCCACAGTCGTCTGGTCAGATACAGCGGAGGAAGCGTTGTTGTGAGCTACGCTAAATGCCTTCGTGTGCCCATTGAAGAAAGGACTAGCTTGGGAATCTTCTTTCTCCACAGTTTCCATGTCCTCTGTAAAAACAACAGGTGGAGGAGGGGGAGGGAAGGCAGCTTCCTCATCTTCTTCATGTGAAACATCCTCTTCAGTTTCTTCATGTGAAACATCCTCTTCAGTTTCTTCATGTGAAACATCCTCTTCAACAGTGCATGAACTACATGGAACCATGTCTGCATTAGGACTCAGACCAAACTCGCTCTGATTTTCTGAGTTATCATTGGCCGTTTCGCCATCACAACCATCCGCTGGTGCTGGTGGAACTTCTGGTTCTTCCTCTTCCTTCCGTTTCTTGTTTGTTTCTTTGCAATCAATTAAAAGCAATTCACAGCAGTCCTGAGTGTCATGCGTCATCTTGTGATCAGAGAAAGTTGGTTTCTTTAGGGGCATGACTTTAAAGGTAGTCCATCCAGTCCTCTGTCCTGGCTCCGTCCACTCGCTCTCAGTCGGGAGGTTAGATCTGAAAACAGACTCACGCTCTGCACAATGGTCTCCCTCATCCAGACACTTTGAAGTCGTAGACATGCAGGACGACACGTTGAAGTTTGGGAAGGCGGCGGAGTTTCTCAAACGCCTCACCAGTGTCCCTTTGGAGACCGAGGACGTGAGGACTTTAGCGAGAGCCGAGCGGGCGTCGGACATGTCTCTCCCTCGAAACGAAGGGCGATATGAGTCGGGCGCTTCCTGCAGACGAGTCAGTGATGGGCTTGAAGAGGACAAGGAATCATCAGTCTCTCTCAGCTCTTCCAGAGTCTTCAGGGACTCTTTGGACGATAGGGAATATGGGAAAAAATCGACAATTTATAAAAAGAAAAGAAAAGAAAGAAAGAACACTTTCCTCTCTTCTAAAGTGGAATACCAGTGAAAAATAATTATCTTTGTATTGCCTTAGAAGGTTCTCAGTAAGCTCTCTTCAAGTTATTTACAGGTTAAAACCAGAAAACAATTATCTGAAGAATTTTATTGAAATATGAGCTCTTCTCGAAAAGGGAAAATTGGAAGAAAAAAAATATGTAGCCAATTTGGTTGAAATTGTTTCCGTGAAGCTCTTCATGATTCAAATACTTGTGGTGTAGATAGCATTACCTTTTTTTTTTTTTTTTACTGCTTTCACACCTTGGATTATTTTTATGACCTAACAGGAATCCAGTGTGTGTTTAAAACGTTTTGGCATTTATGGAAAAGCAAGAAAAAAAAAGACATTATTGAAAGAAAATCTTAAGAAAAAAACAAAAACAATTATGCACAAATTTGTGTTGATCTATTGTAAAAACCTTAAACTTCCATCGCTAATGTTACACAGAAAAGCTTTTTTTTCAGTTTTGCTTGCTGCCACATTAAGTCATTATTTTAGCGATTCATTTTATAAATTAAAACTAAAAAAAAATGCAGTGGAGGAGAAATGCTTGCTGATTCGACAGCCTGTGGAAAATTAAAAACAAAGGCATTCGTGTTATCTCAAGTACTGAAATTCTGTTTACTTTTATTTTGAAAGCAAAAAATTTTATTAAAAAAAATTACAAAAAAACTTTTAATCAAGAACAAAACATAAAAATGACTTATAAGTTGTAATGACAGAAGTAAATATGTACTATATCAAGGAATTGAATAAAACAGAACATTTATCATTTTAAAAATAATAATGCTCTCATAGTTTGTCAAATTTGTTGATTAAGAGGCACCATGATGCATTTGTAAAATACCACCCATAATGAAACTGAAGTAAAAAAGATCAGATATGTTCAGGCCAAAAAGGTTGAAAACAGATTTTATGATGTAAAGGCAATATCCATGAAAGCCAGACGAATGGGAAGTAGGAAGAAGCCAACGCAGGAAGTAGACGGAGAGAGGAAGAGGGGGGTGGTGGAAGGAGAAGAGGAAGAGCAGATCCCTCAATCACCCCCTTCAGGGAACAGAGTCTGCAGCAGGAAGGAGAAAGAGCTCAGCTTCAGTCTGAAAGGCTTTCGCATTGAACATAAAGACGCTCACAAACCTCCAACAAGCAGCAGCAAATAACCAGCAAATCCATCAACAGAGAGGGAATTCTAGATTATGGGAGGCCTCCACAGTGCAAGGAGGATGTTTGCCGACCGTAAAGTCTTGGCTGGGAGTTGTTTTTTTCCAGTCTTACACCAACACCAGCTCAGCAAAGCGAGACGTGGGTTCAAACACAAACAAAGCTGGAGTTGGAAGCAATTAGGTCATTAATTGGAGCACTTAGAAAAACTGCCATGATCAAATGCTTCTCGTGTAAACTAAAACCTCCTGTGTCTAAAAGCGAATCAATGAGAGGGAGCAATGCAGCCAGAGGGGAAGCAGCAGGGAAACAGCAGGCAGATTAATACAGAGGGAATGAAAGCGTGGACAATAGAGGGATTTATCTCCAAACAGGCAGGAACCAATACGCTCTATGAACAAGGGTCACTTTAATTGCCCCAAACGGGGGTTAAACTGTTCGGCACTGATAAAAAGCTATGGATTTAGCTGCTAAATCTTCCATTTGATGCCATTTGCAGCAACATTTAATCTTGATTTAATGTGATGTCTTTTGGCATTGAGTGACGCTGCGAGGATTTGAGGGAAAATTGGTAATTCAGAGAGTTTGGAACCCGTTGAATTTCTTTTTAAATACTGTTAAAGCGGTATTTATTGATAAACACCAAGGAGCAAAATAAAGACAACAACTGGAAAATCTTACCTCCCGCATTAGTTTCTTCTCTCTGCTCATATTGTGTGCTTGCACAGGGAGGCGGTGGAGCCCTCCTCTTCGTACTCCTTAAAGTAAATTCTCCAGATGACTACGGAAGACATTTTTTGCGCAATTAATTTTTATTTGCCTGAATTGATTTCAAAATACAATAAAAAATGTTTTGGAGTTGTTAAAACGAGAGGAAGAGAATGCATATTTCCTGATATACCTGTGCTCCTTGGATACAGCAGGTGCTCAGGTTGCTAGGGACGCTCTGGGACACGGCAACAGGCGGCTGCGGCGCTGGGCGTTTCTTGGGCGTGTCGGCCGGCAGGGTGTTGGTTGACAAAACGCTCTCTGAATTCCCACGGACTCTCACCTGCTTCCCCAGGCCAGGAGACGTTGGAGCACTCACCGACCCATTCTACCGAAAAGTAAAACGTGAGCTTATAAAAATAAAACATTTTCAATCAAGTTCCAGAAAACCCAGAATGAATACCGTTTCGTTTTTCTTCTTGCGTCTTCTGAAAAAGCTAAAGAAGCCTCTTTTCCTTTGTTTCCTTTCCTTCCTTTGCAAGTCTAAGAAATACCAACATTAGTAGAGCAAAAACTGGCATATTATGCACTACATAATTAGGGGTAGTGCATGTTAAGTCATGATATGTGTCTGTTTGTGTGTGCTACCTTGTGATGGAGTTGGTGAGATGACCTCTGTTGGTGTGCCAGCTGTTAAAACAAGAAAACGGAAAAAGCTTTTCTACACAACAGAAAAATATGCTTTTCATTGAGAAACTTCTGGCTATTTTCAATTTCCTTCTCACATATTCTAACTTCCATAAGTCAACCTATAGAACAAGTTGGTAAACAAAACATATTTGTTAAAACTAACACAATGTTGTGACAGTTTCATATGAGGAAAGATGGAGCGGCTCCACCTCCTCCCCGAGTTACTATTGCCGTCTGAAGAAATGAAGTGGTCCAGACAAAAAACAACCTATCAGAGCCAGGAGGAAGGTCTTAGTGCTGTCAATCAACCTCGTGAATGCGCTGATAAATGTACTAATGGTGGAGAGACCACTCACCGTTACAGAAAAAAAACAAAAACGTTTATCCGCCATCATCAGTGGCAATGCTAGCTAGCCTTAGGAGGGTGGGAGGTAAGCGGCATGAACACAGGCGTGATTGGCAGCGCAAAGATCCTCCTTATGCCTCTAATTGGTCGTTTCTAGTTAGCACTGGGAAAAGGCAGAAGAGCTTGACTTTTTTTTTACAGGTCTTTTGTCTCATGCTAAACCTTTATGACATGCTGACAGTTTTAACAAATACTTAGAAAAATATGTTTTATAAAATGTACATACTGCAACTTTATGGTCATTATTTTGATTTTTTCCAACGGCAATTAGATGGTTTTCTTTATCCATTCCATAACATTCGATTAAAGAAAAAAAGGCTACAGCTGTAAAGCGACAAGTATTGGAAAAAAAATTACTTTTGCCAGTTTTTTTTTTCCCCCGCCCCCATCTATGGAGAAATACAAGACGATACACACCATATATCTTAAATACAAGCCAAAAGAGGGTCTCTGTGTGTCTGCTATTCAACATACCTCCTCCAGCTGTCTTGTTTTGGCAGTCTGCGGAGTCCTGAGCTGCTGTGTCTTTAGCAAACACCTCCCTCAATCCATGGTCGTTCAAGGTCTTGGTCAAATCCAGCAGCTCTTTGGACTGCAGGTCTCTCAGTAAGACGGTCGTCTCCACGTTAAACTCACACTTGTCGCACACTGCCGGCAGCACCGTCTCGAGCGGCAGCCTGGGATTCACCCGCAACACTGTCTTATGGGACTTATTGTAGTTGATCAGTAAACGTACGGTTGCCTGAAATGTAAAGAAAAATAAAAAATACTTTTTAATAACATGTTGCTTCTAAATCCTTCCCTTCCCCCCCTATTTTTAATAATTCCTACTTCGGGCATGTACGGCTTCTTCGTTTTTTCTTCAGTCCCTTTAGGCTTCAACAAAATCTTCTCAGCTTCTAACAAGCCGATAGGAGAGTTTGGCTTGAAGCTGATGTTGTTCTTGTTAGGTGACAGGAACTCAACAGTGTAATCAGAAGGATTGAGATGGTAATTTGCACACAGTGTCACGAGTAAGTCCATCACTGGTTTACTGAAGAGAGAGAGGAAAAAACTTTCATTAGGTGTTCTCACCCTACTTAAGATGCAGCTGTGATATGTGTTGTAGCACATAAAGATTTTACAGATTCCAGCAGATGTAGTTGTTTAAAAAAAAAAAAAAGCGATAAAGCTCACCTTCCATGCACTGCAATGTTCTTTTCAATCCCCGCTGGGAGAACGACGCACAGCGCATGTTCCCTTTCTAGCGGATTTATTTCATCCATCTCAGGGGACAGACAGAGCAGTCAGGGTCCACTGGGAATCGGAGACTGCGTCCAGTATCAGGTTAACCTCCTGAAACACAGATTGTACACCAAATACAAAGCAGTTCATACATGGAATGTAAGATTTGCAAAAGGATTTCAAGAACTTTAATATATAGCAAAATGCATCATGAAAAATATAGTTTCTGTCTCGAGGGATTTTATTTTACAAAAATACCTTCATGTACTGTTACATGAAATGTGCAGAGCAGCTTTTTTGATTTTAAAATAAATGTTTAAAGTTGACTGAGCGTAGTTTTTTTTTATATATTACTAGTGTGATTAGATATGACTAAAATGGGTGTAGATTGTACAACTAAAATTTGCTAGAAAATAAGTTTAGAAAATTTGGGGAGAAAAATGAAAGCTCATAAAAATTTTTACAGAACACAGAAATGTATTAAAATAGATTTTTTTAGAGGGAAGGGTGTGAGGTTAATAAAATATGGGGAAATATTTCATTGTGGGAAAATATTTCAAAACATGATTCATTTACTTGCAGCATGTTTGTTTCATGTTGCAGGTCTTCAGTTAATAAACTGATCTGCTCGTTCAGATGTCCACATGACAAACTAAAGTGACAGATTACATTATTTCAAGATAGACATAAAATGTGAAGCAATTAAAAAAACTGAAATATATTGAATGGTTTTTACATAAAATGTGTTTGAATAACAAGTCCCAAAATTATTTATATATTTAAGAAACTTAGACATGTTTTATATTTATGTATTCATAATTTTACTTCAATAAGAAAAGCAAATGATTTATATAGTGGAGTGTGGCACCTTTGGCCCTTCACACAAATCAAGCATAGGACCCCATAAAATCTAGGATCGGCCCTGTCTTCACTTAAAGCGCAGCAACGCAGCTGTTTCAAGTACGCCAAAACAATTCCTTTACTTAGCTTATCAAATTCAAGTCTAAATAAAATGCTGAAAAATATGTTATTTTTCTAGTTTAGCCTTGTAAAGTTCCTCAAAAGTTAAAGAAGTAAAGGTAGAGCTCAGTTGAAACCACAGCTGCTAACTCCAGCGTTTCCCAGGGAATGACGGAGCAACTTACCGTCGGCTGCCTCAGTAAGTTTTACTTCGTCACTCTTCGTCCTTGCCAGTCGCTCTTTAATGGCTCTCTGTGCTCAGCTTAAACTCAGTATGGTGCAGTTCGGCCTCGTCAACCAGTTCGGTTAAACTCAACAGTCCGTCTCACTGGGTTTTACATCAGGTCAGTGGGGCGTGCCAGCTAAACAGCTGTGTGTCAACTCGTCAGCACGCGCCTGCCCTCTTTTTCTCCCAGCGCGGTGGTACGCGCGCGCACACGACCACCCACCACTGCTTATTTTTACCTACAGCTACTTTTGTTGTCTACATGGCCAATATTATAAAGAGTATCTATTTAATTTATAATGTAGCTTGTGTCAGGTGCGGTCCTTACAAGAATGGCGTACTTCCCCTTTGCCCCTCCCTTAGAAATCGATCTATTTCTGAATCTGTGGAGCGGTGACTTGCTTTCTCCTTTAGATATTATCAAGACATCTTGTAATTTTGCTGAACACATCAAATCCTAAGGTATCTGCTAAGCGACATTTTGCATAACAACCACAAACATCAGTGTATGGAGAAGATTTTCTGTGACAGACCAGCACAAAATAGCACTTAATTGTGAAAAAGAAGGAAAATAAGTAGTTTTTAAATGATATTTTTACATAGAAAATTCTGATTTGCATGGTTCCCAACTCTGACCAACTTCCTTATACCTAATGGGGAAAAGGATCCCCACAGCATAATCCTACCACCACCATGCTCCACCTTTGTGATGATCTGTTAGTTTTGCACGAAGACCAAAAGGTTTGCAATTGCGCTCTTGGTTAGTCACATAAAATACTGAAGACTGAAGTTGTATTAAAAACATATATATGATAAAGTTTAAATGATATGGAATATGGATGGATAAAGGATTAAACAGAAATGTGCTGTTTTTATATATGTAAAAGAGGGTACTAATTTAAGAAGTAAAATACTTGGTAATACCAACACCTTCAGCTAAACTCTTGTAAACATGGCTAGCTCCCTGTAATGCTAGCTTCTAAATAAGCTTACTGTGTTTCTTAAAGCAGAGGGATTAGAGCTGCGGGAAGACTGCCTCTCCATGCTGTCACATACAGAAACTCTTCTAATAAATCCACCTATGCGCTGCTCACTAACCTGTGCCCACCGATTGGTCTCATTCTCCTTCAGCGGTCTCTTCTGCTCTGTGAAGTGATAGAAAGAGTTGGAGATGGAGAAATTTCTATTCCCTTCTAATCCCTGTTCAGCAGTCTAAGGCTAACACACCTATGAGGCCCTGCCCAGTCACATGACAGCACTTTGCATGTCTGTGTTTGTGTGTGCCTCATTCCGAGAGTGAGATGCATCTGCTCCTGGTGACCCGGTAAAGCAAAGCTCCGTTATACTCTTAAAAATGCAACTGAATGGGGGGGAAAAAAAGAGAAAAGAAATAAATACATTAGAAAAATGTAACAAATCGGATGGTGGCATCATCATGATGTGGAGACCACAGGAGAACAGAGGCTCATCAGAGTTGAAGGGAAATATTGAAGGTAAACGTAGGGACATAACGATAATGAAAATGTTCAAGGGAATCGAACACAGTCTGGTTGAGTAGGAACAAAATAAACTAGAAAAACAAAATTTCTGAAGAAATTTAGCCGGGGCCTGCCAAGGCGCGGCCGTGGGGTTTGGGCCCGGCGTCGTCACGCCACAAATCGGCGTCGACGCTAAAGAACGCCGTGACGTAATCAGTGGCACGCGGAGAACCGCAAGAACGTTAAGTGAGGCGGACGTGCACCGTTCGGTACGATTTAAAATGTTGTCAAGGCTTTTATTTTGGAAGTTTTGTTAAACTTCATTTCAAAGGGCCAAACTAATCCCATGCGTAATAGTCCTTGGGTTAAAATAGTTATATAATGCTCAAAACACAAGTAGCTGATGTAAAAAAATGCAAGGCTTTTATTTTGAAATTTTCAGTATGCTTCATTTTTAAGTTCCGAACTAATACCACGTGTAAGAGTGCTTTGGATGAAAAAGTCAAAAAAAGCCAAAAAGAGCTATTACCTCATGTAAAAATATTCAAGGCTTTTATTTTGAAATTGTCAGTATGCTTAACTTTAAAGTTCTGAACTAATACCACGTGTAACAGTGCTTTGGATGAAAAAGTCAAATAAAGCCAAAAAGAGCAATTACGTCATGTAAAAATATTCAGGGCTTTTATTGTGAAATGTTCAATATGCTTAATTTTAAAGTTCAAAACTAATCCCATGTGTAACAGTGCTTTGGATGAAAAAGTCACACAAAGCCAAAAACAGCAATTGCATGATGTAAAAATATTCAAGGCTTTTATTTTGAAATTATTATTATGCTCCATTTTAAAGTTCCAAACTAATCCCATGTGTAACAGTGCTTTGGATGAAAGAGTCATATACGGCCAAAAAAAGCAATTACATGATGTAAAAATATTCAAGGCTTTTATTTTGAAATTTTCAATATGCTTCATTTCAGAGGGCCAAACTAATACCACGTGTAACAGTGCTTTGGATGAAAAAGTCACATAAAGCCAAAAAGAGCAATTACCTGATGTAAAAATATTCAAGGCTTTTATTTTGAAATTTTCAGTATGCTTAATTTTAAAGTTCCGAACTAATGCCATGTGTAACAGTGCTTTGGATGAAAAAGTCATATAAAGCCAAAAACAGCAAATACATGATGTAAAAATATTCAAGGCTTTTATTTTGAAATTATTATTCTCCATTTTAAAGTTCCAAACTAATCCCATGTGTAACATTGCTTTGGATGAAAAAGTCATATACGGCCAAAAAAAGCAATTACCTGATGTAAAAATATTCAAGGCTTTTATTTTGAAATTATTATTATTCTCCATTTTAAAGTTCCAAAGTAATCCCATGTGTAACAGTGCTTTGGATGAAAACGTCAAATAAAGCCAAAAACAGCAATTACCTGATGTAAAAATATTCAAGGCTTTTATTTTGAAATTATTATTCTCCATTTTAAAGTTCCAAACTAATCCCATGTGTAACATTGCTTTGGATGAAAAAGTCATATACGGCCAAAAAAAGCAATTACCTGATGTAAAAATATTCAAGGCTTTTATTTTGAAATTATTATTATTCTCCATTTTAAAGTTCCAAAGTAATCCCATGTGTAACAGTGCTTTGGATGAAAACGTCAAATAAAGCCAAAAACAGCAATTACCTGATGTAAAACTATTCAAGGCTTTTATTTTGAAATTATTATTATGCTCCATTTTAAAGTTCCAAACTAATCCCATGTGTAACAGTGCTTTGGATGAAAAAGTCATATACGGCCAAAAAGAGCAATTACGTCATGTAAAATATTCAAGGCTTTTATTTTGAAATTTTCAGTATGCTTAATTTTAAAGTTCCAAACTAATCCCATGTGTAACAGTGCTTTGGATGGAAAAGTCAGATAAAGCCAAAAAGAGCAATTACATGATGTAAAAATATTCAGGGCTTTTATTTTGAAATTATTATTATGCTCCATTTTAAAGTTCCGAACTAATCCCATGTGTAACATTGCTTTGGATGAAAAAGTCATATACGGCCAAAAAGAGCAATTACGTCATGTAAAATATTCAAGGCTTTTATTTTGAAATTTTCAGTATGCTTAATTTTAAAGTTCCAAACTAATCCCATGTGTAACAGTTACTGAGTTAAATCAGTTATATACAGCCCATAGCAGCAGTAGTTCTAAAGGCCAGTTCTCAGTCCTGATCTGTTTCAACTGAGGATAGATAGAACTACAGCGATGCGTATTCGTAGTCCAAATCAGCAGCCAATAGCCTCTTGAGTTCCGTTGCTATGGCAAATAATGGTCTCAGCAGGTGTGAGCTCTGAGCTGTGAGCTCTCAAACACACAAGTGTGTTTGAGCAAACACATTTTACTGAAAAAAAGCATTGGAAACAAATCCTTCTTGTTCGGGAACCGTAATACATATTCGAAAAGCGTTTCGAGCGTATGACAGTTCAATGTGTCTTCTGCGATAGTCCCGAGATTCATATCTGTACCTCACTCAGAGCATTTACAGTGATGAGAGAAAGAAATGTTGTGCCCAGATATGAACCGAGATCGGCTGTCACTGTAATTTCAGCAAAAATGAGAAAGTTTGGGTCGCTTAGAGGCAAATTGTGGACAAACCGTAACTGGTATCGACGAGCCGTCTTCACTTTCGAAGAGATCACAGACGTATCTACAAAATGAAATTTGAATGGCATTTCTAGGTGAATTTGTGACGACACAGCAAATCCTCAAAAATAGGGTATTTCTAGGATTTTTCCCATTGAGTTATAATGGGGTTTTTTTCGTAGTTTTTTGCGAATTATGTCGCCACGTTAAGCCCAAATCCCACCACAAGTAATAGCAACAATGGCGTGAATTTTCTGCACGTTTTGATACCTCATTTGTAGGTGTGCACCCAGCGGTATGAGCCGCATTAACGGTTACGGAAGAAAAATAAAGAACTATAACTAGAAAATTTCGGAAGAAATTTAGCCGGGGCCTGCCAAGGCGCGCCCGTGGGGTTCGGGCCCGGCGTCGTCACGCCACAAATCGGCATCGACGCTAAAGAACGCCGCAACGTAATCAATGGCACGCGGAGAACCGCAAGAACGTTAAGCGAGGCGGACGTGCACCATTCAGTACGATTTAAAATTTTTGTCAAGGCTTTTATTTTGGAAGTTTTGTTAAACTTCATTTTAAAGTTCCGAACTAATCCCATGTGTAACAGTGCTTTGGATGAAAAAGTCATACAAAGCCAAAAACAGCAATTGCATGATGTAAAAACTATTCAAGGCTTTTATTTTGAAATTTTCAGTATGCTCCATTTTAAAGTTCTGAACGAATCCCATGTGTAACAGTGCTTTGGATAAAAAAGTCACATAAAGCCAAAAAGCGCAATTACCTGATGTAAAAATATGCAAGGCTTTTATTTTGAAATTATTATTATGCTCCATTTTAAAGTTCCGAACTAATCCCATGTGTAACAGTGCTTTGGATGAAAAAGTCACATAAAGCCAAAAAGCGCAATTACCTGATGTAAAAATATTCAAGGCTTTTATTTTGAAATTATTATTATGCTCCATTTTAAAGTTCCGAACAAATCCCATGTGTAACAGTGCTTTGGATGAAAAAGTCATATACGGCCAAAAAGAGCAATTACATGACATAAAAATATTCAAGGCTTTTATTTTGAAATTTTCAGTATGCTTCATTTCAGAGGGCCAAACTATTCCATTGTGTAACAGTGCTTTGGATAAAAAAGTCACATAAAGCCAAAAAGCGCAATTACCTGATGTAAAAATATTCAAGGCTTTTATTTTGAAATTATTATTATGCTCCATTTTAAAGTTCCGAACTAATCCCATGTGTAACATTGCTTTGGATGAAAAAGTCATATACGGCCAATAAGAGCAATTACGTCATGTAAAATATTCAAGGCTTTTATTTTGAAATTATTATTATGCTCCATTTTAAAGTTCCAAACTAATCCCATGTGTAACATTGCTTTGGATGAAAAAGTCATATACGGCCAAAAAGAGCAATTACGTCATGTAAAATATTCAAGGCTTTTATTTTGAAATTTTCAGTATGCTTAATTTTAAAGTTCCAAACTAATCCCATGTGTAACAGTTACTGAGTTCAATCAGTTATATACAGCCCATAGCAGCAGGTAGTTCTAAAGGCCAGTTCTCAGTCCTGATCTGTTTCAACTGAGGATAGATAGAACTACAGCGATGCGTATCTGTAGTCCAAATCAGCAGCCAATAGCCTCTTGAGTTCCGTTGCTATGGTAAATAATGGTCTCAGCAGGTGTGAGCTCTGAGCGCTGAGCTCTCAAACACACAACTGTGTGTTTGAGCAAACACATTTTACTGACAAAAAAGCATTGGAAACAAATCCTTCTTGTTCGGGAACCGTAATACATATTCGAAAAGCGTTTGCAGCGTATGACAGTTCAATGTGTCTTCTGCGATAGTCCCGAGATTCATATCTGTACCTCACTCAGAACATTTACAGCGATGAGAGAAAGAAATGTTGTGCCCAGATCTGAAATTCTATTCAAATACATGGGAGAGAGCCTCAGACAGCCTCAGAAAATCCTGTCGCATGACTTTGCTCTGAAGCACCGTGACAGAAAACCGTACGGTCTAGATAAATTTCGAAAACATTTTACCGGAGCAGACAGGCGTATCAATGTCAGGACCGATTTTGATACTAATCGTGCGATATTTGTGGGCGTGATGGCGATTTCAAAAATGATTTGGGTTGAAAAAGTTGTCTTCATCTCTCACTCTAAGCAGCCAGAAACGCACTCTAACTTGAGCAAAAATGAGAAACTTTGGGTCGCTTAGAGGCAAATTGTGGACAAACCGTAACTGGTATCGACGAGCCGTCTTCACTTTCGAAGAGATCACAGACGTATCTACAAAATGAAATTTGAATGGCATTTCTAGGTGAATTTGTGACGACACAGCAAATCCTCAAAAATAGGGTATTTCTAGGATTTTTCCCATTGAGTTATAATGGGGTTTTTTTCGCAGTTTTTTGCGAATTATGTCGCCACGTTAAGCCCAAATCCCACCAAAAATAATAGCTCCAATGGCGTGAATTTTCTGCACGTTTTGATACCTCATTTGTAGGTGTGCACCCAGCGGTACGAGCCGCATTAACGGTTACGGAAGAAAAATAAAGAATTATAATAATATTAAAGAGACGCTTGTTGGGTGTAGAGTAATAGGTTCCTGCCATTGCTTTGCATGGCAGGCCCCAATAATAAAGAGACGCTTGTTGGGTGTAGAGTAATAGGTTCCTGCCATTGCTTTGCATGGCAGGCCCCAATAATATTAAAGAGACGCTTCTCTCCGACAATAGTAATAGGTTCCTGCCATTGCTTTGCATGGCAGGCCCCAACTAGAAAATTTCGGAAGAAATTTAGCCGGGGCCTGCCAAGGCGCGGCCATGGGGTTCGGGCCCGGCGTCGTCGCGCCACAAATCGGCGTCGACGCCAAAGAACGCCGCGACGTAAGCAGTGGCACGCGGAGAACCGCAAGAACGTTAAGCGAGGCGGACGTGCACTGTTCGGTACGATTTAAAATGTTGTCAAGGCTTTTATTTTGGAAGTTTTGTTAAACTTCATTTCAAAGGGCCAAACTAATCCCATGCGTAATAGTCCTTGGGTTAAAATAGTTATATAATGCTCAAAACACAAGTAGCTGATGTAAAAATATTCAAGGCTTTTATTTTGAAATTTTCAGTATGCTTCATTTCAAAGGGCCAAACTAATACCACGTGTAACAGTGCTTTGGATGAAAAAGTCAAATAAAGCCAAAAAGAGCAATTACGTCATGTAAAATTATTCAAGGCTTTTATTTTGAAATTTTCAGAATGCTTCATTTCAAAGGGCCAAACTAATACCATGTGTAACAGTGCTTTGGATGAAAAAGTCAAATAAAGCCAAAAAGAGCAATTACCTGATGTAAAAAATATTCAAGGCTTTTATTTTGAAATTATTATTATGCTCCATTTTAAAGTTCCAAACTAATCCCATGTGTAACAGTGCTTTGGATGAAAACGTCAAATAAAGCCAAAAACAGCAATTACCTGATGTAAAAATATTCAAGGCTTTTATTTTGAAATTATTATTCTCCATTTTAAAGTTCCAAACTAATCCCATGTGTAACATTGCTTTGGATGAAAAAGTCATATACGGCCAAAAAAAGCAATTACCTGATGTAAAAATATTCAAGGCTTTTATTTTGAAATTATTATTATTCTCCATTTTAAAGTTCCAAAGTAATCCCATGTGTAACAGTGCTTTGGATGAAAACGTCAAATAAAGCCAAAAACAGCAATTACCTGATGTAAAAATATTCAAGGCTTTTATTTTGAAAATATTATTCTCCATTTTAAAGTTCCAAACTAATCCCATGTGTAACAGTTACTGAGTTAAATCAGTTATATACAGCCCATAGCAGCAGTAGTTCTAAAGGCCAGTTCTCAGTCCTGATCTGTTTCAACTGAGGGTAGATAGAACTACAGTGATGCGTATTCGTAGTCCAAATCAGCAGCCAATAGCCTCTTGAGGTCCGTTGCTATGGCAAATAATGGTCTCAGCAGGTGTGAGCTCTGAGCTCTGAGCTCTCAAACACACAAGTGTGTTTGAGCAAACACATTTTACTGAAAAAAAGCATTGGAAACAAATCCTTCTTGTTCGGGAACCGTAATACATATTCGAAAAGCGTTTTAAGCGTATGACAGTTCAATGTGTCTTCTGCGATAGTCCCGAGATTCATATCTGTACCTCACTCAGAGCATTTACAGCGATGAGAGAAAGAAATGTTGTGCCCAGATATGAACCGAGATGGGCTGTCACTCTAATTTGAAGAAAAATGAGAAACTTTGGGTCGCTTAGAGGCAAATTGTGGACAAACCGTAACTGGTATCGACGAGCCGTCTTCACTTTCGAAGAGATCACAGACGTATCTACAAAATGAAATTTGAATGGCATTTCTAGGTGAATTTGTGACGACACAGCAAATCCTCAAAAATAGGGTATTTCTAGGATTTTTCCCATTGAGTTATAATGGGGTTTTTTTCGTAGTTTTTTGCGAATTATGTCGCCACGTTAAGCCCAAATCCCACCAAAAATAATAGCTCCAATGGCGTGAATTTTCTGCACGTTTTGATACCTCATTTGTAGGTGTGCACCCAGCGGTATGAGCCGCATTAACGGTTACGGAAGAAAAATAAAGTTCTATAACTAGAAAAACAAAATTTCTGAAGAAATTTAGCCGGGGCCTGCCAAGGCGCGCCCGTCGGGCATGGGCCCGGCGTCGTCACGCCACAAATTGGCGTCGACGCTAAAGAACGCCGCGACGTAATCAGTGGCACGCGGAGAATCGCAAGAACGTTAAGCGAGGCGGACGTGCACCATTCAGTACGATTTAAAATGTTGTCAAGGCTTTTATTTTGGAAGTTTTGTTAAACTTCATTTCAAAGGGCCAAACTAATCCCATGCGTAATAGTCCTTGGGTTAAAATAGTTATATAATGCTCAAAACACAAGTAGCTGATGTAAAAATATTCAAGGCTTTTATTTTGAAATTTTCAGTATGCTCCATTTTAAAGTTCCGAACTAATCCCATGTGTAACAGTGCTTTGGATGAAAAAGTCATATACGGCCAAAAAAAGCAATTACGTCATGTAAAATATTCAAGGCTTTTATTTTGAAATTTTCAGTATGCTTAATTTTAAAGTTCCAAACTAATCCCATGTGTAACAGTGCTTTGGATGAAAAAGTCACATAAAGCCAAAAACAGCAATTACCTGATGTAAAAATATTCAAGGCTTTTATTTTGAAATTATTATTATGCTCCATTTTAAAGTTCCGAACTAATCCCACGTGTAACATTGCTTTGGATGAAAAAGTCATATACGGCCAAAAAGAGCAATTACGTCATGTAAAATATTCAAGGCTTTTATTTTGAAATTTTCAGTATGCTTAATTTTAAAGTTCCAAAATAATCCCATGTGTAACAGTTACTGAGTTAAATCAGTTATATACAGCCCATAGCAGCGGGTAGTTCTAAAGGCCAGTTCTCAGTCCTGATCTGTTTCAACTGAGGATAGATAGAACTACAATGATGCGTATTTGTAGTCCAAATCAGCAGCCAACAGCCTCTTGAGTTCCGTTGCCATGGTAAATAATGGTCTCAGCAGGTGTGAGCTGTGAGTCATACATGCTCAAACACACAATTGTGTGTTTGAGCCAACACGGTTTACTGAAAAAAAGCATTGGAAACAAATCCTTCTTGTTCGGGAACCGTAATACATATTCGAAAACCGTTTCGAGCGTATGAGAGGCCTATGTGTCTTCTGCGATAGTCCCGAGATTCATATCTGTACCTCACTCAGAGCATTTACAGTGATGAGAGAAAGAAATGTTGTGCCCAGATCTGAAATTCTATTCAAATACATGGGAGAGAGCCTCAGACAGCCTCAGAAAATCCTGTCGCATGACTTTGCTCTGAAGCACCGTGACAGAAAACCGTACGGTCTAGATAAATTTCAAAAACATTTTACCGGAGCAGACAGGCGTATCAATGTCAGGACCGATTGTGATACTAATCGTGCGATATTTGTGGGCGTGATGGCGATTTCAAAAATGATTGGGGCTGAAAAAGTTGTCTTCATCTCTCACTCTAAGCAGCCAGAGACACACTCTAACTTTAGGAAAAATGAGAAACTTTGGGTCGCTTAGAGGCAAATTGTGGACAAACCGTAACTGGTATCGACGAGCCGTCTTCACTTTCGAAGAGATCACAGACGTATCTACAAAATGAAATTTGAATGGCATTTCTAGGTGAATTTGTGACGACACAGAAAATCCTCAAAAATAGGGTATTTCTAGGATTTTTCCCATTGACTTATAATGGGGTTTTTTTCGTAGTTTTTTGCGAATTATGTCGCCACGTTAAGCCCAAATCCCACCAGAAGTAATAGCTGGAATGGCGTGAATTTTCTGCAGGTTTTGATACCTCATTTGTAGGTGTGCACCAAGCGGTATGAGCCGCATTAACGGTTACGGAAGAAAAATAAAGAAGAACTAGAAAAACAAAATTTCTGAAGAAATTTAGCCGGGGCCTGCCAAGGCGCGGCCGTGGGGTTCGGGCCCGGCGTCGTCGCGCCACAAATTTGCGTCGACGCCAAAGAACGCCGCGACGTAAGCAGTGGCACGCGGAGAACCGCAAGAACGTTAAGCGAGGCGGACGTGCACCGTTCGGTACGATTTAAAATGTTGTCGAGGCTTTTATTTTGGAAGTTTTGTTAAACTTCATTTCAAAGGGCCAAACTAATCCCATGCGTAATAGTCCTTGGGTTAAAATAGTTATATAATGCTCAAAACACAAGTAGCTGATGTAAAAATATTCAAGGCTTTTATTTTGAAATTTTCAGTATGCTTCATTTCAAAGGGCCAAACTAATACCACGTGTAACAGTGCTTTGGATGAAAAAGTCAAATAAAGCCAAAAAGAGCAATTACGTCATGTAAAATTATTCAAGGCTTTTATTTTGAAATTTTCAGAATGCTTCATTTCAAAGGGCCAAACTAATACCACGTGTAACAGTGCTTTGGATGAAAAAGTCAAATAAAGCCAAAAAGAGCAATTACATGATGTAAAAATATTCAAGGCTTTTATTTTGAAATTTTCAGTATGCTTCATTTTAAAGTTCTGAACTAATACCACGTGTAAGAGTGCTTTGGATGAAAAAGTCAAATAAAGCCAAAAAGAGCAATTACGTCATGTAAAAATATTCAAGGCTTTTATTTTGAAATTTTCAGTATGCTTCATTTTAAAGTTCTGAACTAATACCACGTGTAAGAGTGGTTTGGATGAAAAAGTCAAATAAAGCCAAAAAGAGCAATTACCTGATGTAAAAATATTCAAGGCTTTTATTTTGAAATTTTCAGTATGCTTAATTTTAAAGTTCCAAAATAATCCCATGTGTAACAGTTACTGAGTTAAATCAGTTATATACAGCCCATAGCAGCAGTAGTTCTAAAGGCCAGTTCTCAGTCCTGATCTGTTTCAACTGAGGATAGATAGAACTACAGCGATGCGAATTTGTAGTCCAAATCAGCAGCCAATAGCCTCTTGAGTTCCGTTGCCATGGTAAATAATGGTCTCAGCAGGTGTGAGCTGTGAGTCATACATGCTCAAACACACAATTGTGTGTTTGAGCCAACACGGTTTACTGAAAAAAAGCATTGGAAACAAATCCTTCTTGTTCGGGAACCGTAATACATATTCGAAAAGCGTTTCGAGCGTATGAGAGGCCTATGTGTCGTCTGCGATAGTCCCGAGATTCATATCTGTACCTCACTCAGAGCATTTACAGTGATGAGAGAAAGAAATGTTGTGCCCAGATCTGAAATTCTATTCAAATACATGGGAGAGAGCCTCAGACAGCCTCAGAAAATCCTGTCGCATGACTTTGCTCTGAAGCACCGTGACAGAAAACCGTACGGTCTAGATAAATTTCGAAAACATTTTACCGGAGCAGACAGGCGTATCAATGTCAGGACCGATTTTGATACTAATCGTGCGATATTTGTGGGCGTGATGGCGATTTCAAAAATGATTTGGGCTGAAAAAGTTGTCTTCATCTCTCACTCTAAGCAGCCAGAGACGCACTCTAACTTTAGGAAAAATGAGAAACTTTGGGTCGCTTAGAGGCAAATTGTGGACAAACCGTAACTGGTATCGACGAGCCGTCTTCACTTTCGAAGAGATCACAGACGTATCTACAAAATGAAATTTGAATGGCATTTCTAGGTGAATTTGTGACGACACAGCAAATCCTCAAAAATAGGGTATTTCTAGGATTTTTCCCATTGAGTTATAATGGGGTTTTTTTCGTAGTTTTTTGCGAATTATGTCGCCACGTTAAGGCCAAATCCCACCAGAAGTAATAGCTGGAATGGCGTGAATTTTCTGCAGGTTTTGATACCTCATTTGTAGGTGTGCACCAAGCGGTATGAGCCGCATTAACGGTTACGGAAGAAAAATAAAGAAGAAAAAAACAAAATTTCTGAAGAAATTTAGCCGGGGCCTGCCAAGGCGCGGCCGTGGGGTTCGGGCCCGGCGTCGTCGCGCCACAAATTTGCGTCGACGCCAAAGAACGCCGCGACGTAAGCAGTGGCACGCGGAGAACCGCAAGAACGTTAAGCGAGGCGGACGTGCACCGTTCGGTACGATTTAAAATGTTGTCAAGGCTTTTATTTTGGAAGTTTTGTTAAACTTCATTTCAAAGGGCCAAACTAATCCCATGCGTAATAGTCCTTGGGTTAAAATAGTTATATAATGCTCAAAACACAAGTAGCTGATGTAAAAATATTCAAGGCTTTTATTTTGAAATTTTCAGTATGCTTCATTTCAAAGGGCCAAACTAATACCACGTGTAACAGTGCTTTGGATGAAAAAGTCAAATAAAGCCAAAAAGAGCAATTACGTCATGTAAAATTATTCAAGGCTTTTATTTTGAAATTTTCAGAATGCTTCATTTCAAAGGGCCAAACTAATACCACGTGTAACAGTGCTTTGGATGAAAAAGTCAAATAAAGCCAAAAAGAGCAATTACATGATGTAAAAATATTCAAGGCTTTTATTTTGAAATTTTCAGTATGCTTCATTTTAAAGTTCTGAACTAATACCACGTGTAAGAGTGCTTTGGATGAAAAAGTCAAATAAAGCCAAAAAGAGCAATTACGTCATGTAAAAATATTCAAGGCTTTTATTTTGAAATTTTCAGTATGCTTCATTTTAAAGTTCTGAACTAATACCACGTGTAAGAGTGGTTTGGATGAAAAAGTCAAATAAAGCCAAAAAGAGCAATTACCTGATGTAAAAATATTCAAGGCTTTTATTTTGAAATTTTCAGTATGCTTAATTTTAAAGTTCCGAACTAATCCCATGTGTAACATTGCTTTGGATGAAAAAGTCATATACGGCCAATAAGAGCAATTACGTCATGTAAAATATTCAAGGCTTTTATTTTGAAATTTTCAGTATGCTTAATTTTAAAGTTCCGAACTAATCCCATGTGTAACATTGCTTTGGATGAAAAAGTCATATACGGCCAAAAAGACCAATTACTTCATGTAAAATATTCAAGGCTTTTATTTTGAAATTTTCAGTATGCTTCATTTTAAAGTTCTGAACTAATACCACCTGTAAGAGTGCTTTGGATGAAAAAGTCAAATAAAGCCAAAAAGAGCAATTACGTCATGTAAAAATATTCAAGGCTTTTATTTTGAAACTTTTGTTAAGCTTCATTTCAAAGGGCCAAACTAATACCACGTGTAACAGTGCTTTGGATGAAAAAGTCAAATAAAGCCAAAAAGAGCAATTACATGATGTAAAAATATTCAAGGCTTTTATTTTGAAATTTTTGTTAATATTCATTTCAAAGGGCCAAACTAATACCATGTGTAACAGTGCTTTGGATGAAAAAGTCAAATAAAGCCAAAAAGAGCAATTACGTCATGTAAAAATATTCAAGGCTTTTATTTTGAAATTTTTGTTAATCTTCATTTCAAAGGGCCAAACTAATCCCATGTGTAACAGTGCTGTGGATGAAAAATTAATATACGGCCAAAAAAAGCAATTACATGATGTAAAAATATTCAAGGCTTTTATTTTGAAATTATTATTATGCTCCATTTTAAAGTTCCGAACTAATCCCATGTGTAACATTGCTTTGGATGAAAAAGTCATATACGGCCAATAAGAGCAATTACGTCATGTAAAATATTCAAGGCTTTTATTTTGAAATTTTCAGTATGCTTAATTTTAAAGTTCCGAACTAATCCCATGTGTAACATTGCTTTGGATGAAAAAGTCATATACGGCCAAAAAGACCAATTACTTCATGTAAAATATTCAAGGCTTTTATTTTGAAATTTTCAGTATGCTTCATTTTAAAGGGCCAAACTAATACCACCTGTAAGAGTGCTTTGGATGAAAAAGTCAAATAAAGCCAAAAAGAGCAATTACGTCATGTAAAAATATTCAAGGCTTTTATTTTGAAACTTTTGTTAAGCTTCATTTCAAAGGGCCAAACTAATACCACGTGTAACAGTGCTTTGGATGAAAAAGTCAAATAAAGCCAAAAAGAGCAATTACATGATGTAAAAATATTCAAGGCTTTTATTTTGAAATTTTTGTTAATATTCATTTCAAAGGGCCAAACTAATACCATGTGTAACAGTGCTTTGGATGAAAAAGTCAAATAAAGCCAAAAAGAGCAATTACGTCATGTAAAAATATTCAAGGCTTTTATTTTGAAATTTTTGTTAAGCTTCATTTTAAAGGGCCAAACTACTACCACGTGTAACAGTGCTTTGGATGAAAAAGTCACATAAAGCCAAAAACAGCAATTACCTGATGTAAAAATATTCAAGGCTTTTATTTTGAAATTATTATTATGCTCCATTTTAAAGTTCCGAACTAATCCCATGTGTAACATTGCTTTGGATGAAAAAGTCATACGGCCAAAAAGAGCAATGACGTCATGTAAAATATTCAAGGCTTTTATTTTGAAATTATTATTAAGCTCCATTTTAAAGTTCCGAACTAATCCCATGTGTAACATTGCTTCGGATGAAAAAGTCATATACGGCCAAAAAGAGCAATTACGTCATGTAAAATATTCAAGGCTTTTATTTTGAAATTTTTGTTAAGCTTCATTTTAAAGGGCCAAACTAATACCATGTGTAACAGTGCTTTGGATGAAAAAGTCAAATAAAGCCAAAAAAGAGCAATTACGTCATGTAAAAATATTCAGGGCTTTTATTGTGAAATTTTCAATATGCTTAATTTTAAAGTTCCAAACTAATCCCATGTGTAACAGTTACTGAGTTAAATCAGTTATATACAGCCCAAAGCAGCAAGTAGTTGTAAAGGCCAGTTCTCAGTCCTGATCTGTTTCAACTGAGGATAGATAGAACTACAGTGATGCGTTTTTGTAGTCCAAATCACCAGCCAATAGCCTCTTGAGTTCCGTTGCTATGGCAAATAATGGTCTCAGCAGGTGTGAGCTCTGAGCTGTGAGCTCTCAAACACACAAGTGTGTTTGAGCAAACACACTTTACTGAAAAAAAGCATTGGAAACAAATCCTTCTTGTTCGGGAACCGTAATACATATTCGAAAAGCGTTTTAAGCGTATGACAGTTCAATGTGTCTTCTGCGATAGTCCCGAGATTCATATCTGTACCTCACTCAGAGCATTTACAGTGATGAGAGAAAGAAATGTTGTGCCCATATCTGATCCGAGGTCGGCTGTCACTCTAATATGACCAAAAATGAGAAACTTTGGGTCGCTTAGAGGCAAATTGTGGACAAACCGTAACTGGTATCGACGAGCCGTCTTCACTTTCGAAGAGATCACAGACGTATCTACAAAATGAAATTTGAATGGCATTTCTAGGTGAATTTGTGACGACACAGCAAATCCTCCAAAATAGGGTATTTCTAGGATTTTTCCCATTGAGTTATAATGGGGTTTTTTTCGCAGTTTTTTGCGAATTATGTCGCCACGTTAAGCCCAAATCCCACCAAAAATAATAGCTCCAATGGCGTGAATTTTCTGCACGTTTTGATACCTCATTTGTAGGTGTGCACCCAGCGGTATGAGCCGCATTAACGGTTACGGAAGAAAAATAAAGAATAACTAGAAAATTTCGGAAGAAATTTAGCCGGGGCCTGCCAAGGCGCGGCCGTGGGGTTCGGGCCCGGCGTCGTCGCGCCACAAATCGGCGTCGACGCCAAAGAACGCCGCGACGTAAGCAGTGGCACGCGGAGAACCGCAAGAACGTTAAGCGAGGCGGACGTGCACCGTTCGGTACGATTTAAAATGTTGTCGAGGCTTTTATTTTGGAAGTTTTGTTAAACTTCATTTCAAAGGGCCAAACTAATCCCATGCGTAATAGTCCTTGGGTTAAAATAGTTATATAATGCTCAAAACACAAGTAGCTGATGTAAAAATATTCAAGGCTTTTATTTTGAAATTTTCAGTATGCTTCATTTCAAAGGGCCAAACTAATCCCATGTGTAACAGTGCTTTGGATGAAAAAGTCATATAAAGCCAAAAACAGCAATTACCTGATGTAAAAATATTCAAGGCTTTTATTTTGAAATTATTATTATTCTCCATTTTAAAGTTCCAAAGTAATCCCATGTGTAACAGTGCTTTGGATGAAAACGTCAAATAAAGCCAAAAACAGCAATTACCTGATGTAAAAATATTCAAGGCTTTTATTTTGAAATTATTATTCTCCATTTTAAAGTTCCAAACTAATCCCATGTGTAACATTGCTTTGGATGAAAAAGTCATATACGGCCAAAAAAAGCAATTACCTGATGTAAAAATATTCAAGGCTTTTATTTTGAAATTATTATTATTCTCCATTTTAAAGTTCCAAAGTAATCCCATGTGTAACAGTGATTTGGATGAAAACGTCAAATAAAGCCAAAAACAGCAATTACCTGATGTAAAAATATTCAAGGCTTTTATTTTGAAATTATTATTCTCCATTTTAAAGTTCCAAACTAATCCCATGTGTAACATTGCTTTGGATGAAAAAGTCATTTACGGCCAAAAAAAGCAATTACCTGATGTGAAAATATTCAAGGCTTTTATTTTGAAATTATTATTCTCCATTTTAAAGTTCCGAACTAATCCCATGTGTAACAGTGCTTTGGATGAAAAAGTCATACAAAGCCAAAAACAGCAATTGCATGATGTAAAAATATTCAAGGCTTTTATTTTGAAATTTTCAGTATGCTCCATTTTAAAGTTCTGAACGAATCCCATGTGTAACAGTGCTTTGGATAAAAAAGTCACATAAAGCCAAAAAGCGCAATTACCTGATGTAAAAATATGCAAGGCTTTTATTTTGAAATTATTATTATGCTCCATTTTAAAGTTCCGAACTAATCCCATGTGTAACAGTGCTTTGGATGAAAAAGTCACATAAAGCCAAAAAGCGCAATTACCTGATGTAAAAATATTCAAGGCTTTTATTTTGAAATTATTATTATGCTCCATTTTAAAGTTCCGAACAAATCCCATGTGTAACAGTGCTTTGGATGAAAAAGTCATATACGGCCAAAAAGAGCAATTACATGACGTAAAAATATTCAAGGCTTTTATTTTGAAATTTTCAGTATGCTTCATTTCAGAGGGCCAAACTATTCCATTGTGTAACAGTGCTTTGGATAAAAAAGTCACATAAAGCCAAAAAGCGCAATTACCTGATGTAAAAATATTCAAGGCTTTTATTTTGAAATTATTATTATGCTCCATTTTAAAGTTCCGAACTAATCCCATGTGTAACATTGCTTTGGATGAAAAAGTCATATACGGCCAATAAGAGCAATTACGTCATGTAAAATATTCAAGGCTTTTATTTTGAAATTATTATTATGCTCCATTTTAAAGTTCCAAACTAATCCCATGTGTAACATTGCTTTGGATGAAAAAGTCATATACGGCCAAAAAGAGCAATTACGTCATGTAAAATATTCAAGGCTTTTATTTTGAAATTTTCAGTATGCTTAATTTTAAAGTTCCAAACTAATCCCATGTGTAACAGTTACTGAGTTCAATCAGTTATATACAGCCCATAGCAGCAGGTAGTTCTAAAGGCCAGTTCTCAGTCCTGATCTGTTTCAACTGAGGATAGATAGAACTACAGCGATGCGTATCTGTAGTCCAAATCAGCAGCCAATAGCCTCTTGAGGTCCGTTGCTATGGTAAATAATGGTCTCAGCAGGTGTGAGCTCTGAGCGCTGAGCTCTCAAACACACAATTGTGTGTTTGAGCAAACACATTTTACTGACAAAAAAGCATTGGAAACAAATCCTTCTTGTTCGGGAACCGTAATACATATTCGAAAAGCGTTTGCAGCGTATGACAGTTCAATGTGTCTTCTGCGATAGTCCCGAGATTCATATCTGTACCTCACTCAGAACATTTACAGCGATGAGAGAAAGAAATGTTGTGCCCAGATCTGAAATTCTATTCAAATACATGGGAGAGAGCCTCAGACAGCCTCAGAAAATCCTGTCGCATGACTTTGCTCTGAAGCACCGTGACAGAAAACCGTACGGTCTAGATAAATTTCGAAAACATTTTACCGGAGCAGACAGGCGTATCAATGTCAGGACCGATTGTGATACTAATCGTGCGATATTTGTGGGCGTGATGGCGATTTCAAAAATGATTTGGGTTGAAAAAGTTGTCTTCATCTCTCACTCTAAGCAGCCAGAAACGCACTCTAACTTGAGCAAAAATGAGAAACTTTGGGTCGCTTAGAGGCAAATTGTGGACAAACCGTAACTGGTATCGACGAGCCGTCTTCACTTTCGAAGAGATCACAGACGTATCTACAAAATGAAATTTGAATGGCATTTCTAGGTGAATTTGTGACGACACAGCAAATCCTCAAAAATAGGGTATTTCTAGGATTTTTCCCATTGAGTTATAATGGGGTTTTTTTCGCAGTTTTTTGCGAATTATGTCGCCACGTTAAGCCCAAATCCCACCAAAAATAATAGCTCCAATGGCGTGAATTTTCTGCACGTTTTGATACCTCATTTGTAGGTGTGCACCCAGCGGTACGAGCCGCATTAACGGTTACGGAAGAAAAATAAAGAATTATAATAATATTAAAGAGACGCTTGTTGGGTGTAGAGTAATAGGTTCCTGCCATTGCTTTGCATGGCAGGCCCCAATACTTAAAGAGACGCTTCTCTCCGACAATAGTAATAGGTTCCTGCCATTGCTTTGCATGGCAGGCCCCAACTAGAAAATTTCGGAAGAAATTTAGCCGGGGCCTGCCAAGGCACGGCCGTGGGGTTCGGGCCCGGCGTCGTCGCGCCACAAATCGGCGTCGACGCCAAAGAACGCCGCGACGTAAGCAGTGGCACGCGGAGAACCGCAAGAACGTTAAGCGAGGCGGACGTGCACCGTTCGGTACGATTTAAAATGTTGTCGAGGCTTTTATTTTGGAAGTTTTGTTAAACTTCATTTCAAAGGGCCAAACTAATCCCATGCGTAATAGTCCTTGGGTTAAAATAGTTATATAATGCTCAAAACACAAGTAGCTGATGTAAAAATATTCAAGGCTTTTATTTTGAAATTTTCAGTATGCTTCATTTCAAAGGGCCAAACTAATCCCATGTGTAACAGTGCTTTGGATGAAAAAGTCATATAAAGCCAAAAACAGCAATTACCTGATGTAAAAATATTCAAGGCTTTTATTTTGAAATTATTATTATTCTCCATTTTAAAGTTCCAAAGTAATCCCATGTGTAACAGTGCTTTGGATGAAAATGTCAAATAAAGCCAAAAACAGCAATTACCTGATGTAAAAATATTCAAGGCTTTTATTTTGAAATTATTATTCTCCATTTTAAAGTTCCAAACTAATCCCATGTGTAACATTGCTTTGGATGAAAAAGTCATATACGGCCAAAAAAAGCAATTACCTGATGTAAAAATATTCAAGGCTTTTATTTTGAAATTATTATTATTCTCCATTTTAAAGTTCCAAAGTAATCCCATGTGTAACAGTGATTTGGATGAAAACGTCAAATAAAGCCAAAAACAGCAATTACCTGATGTAAAAATATTCAAGGCTTTTATTTTGAAATTATTATTCTCCATTTCAAAGTTCCAAACTAATCCCATGTGTAACAGTGCTTTGGATGAAAAAGTCATATACGGCCAAAAAGAGCAATTACATGATGTAAAAATATTCAAGGCTTTTATTTTGAAATTTTCAGTATGCTTCATTTCAGAGGGCCAAACTATTCCATTGTGTAACAGTGCTTTGGATAAAAATGTCACATAAAGCCAAAAACCGCAATTACATGATGTAAAAATATTCAAGGCTTTTATTTTGAAATTATTATTATGCTCCATTTTAAAGTTCCGAACGAATCCCATGTGTAACAGTGCTTTGGATGAAAAAGTCATACAAAGCCAAAAAGAGCAATGACCTGATGTAAAAATATTCAAGGTTTTTATTTTGAAATTATTATTATGCTTAATTTTAAAGTTCCGAACTAATCACATGTGTAACAGTGCTTTGGATGAAAAAGTCATACAAAGACAAAAACAGCAATTGCATGATGTAAAAATATTCAAGGCTTTTATTTTGAAATTATTATTATGCTCCATTTTAAAGTTCCGAACTAATACCACGTGTAACATTGCTTTGGATGAAAAAGTCACATAAAGCCAAAAACAGCAATTACCTGATGTAACAACATTCAAGGCTTTTATTTTGAAATTATTATTATGCTCCATTTTAAAGTTCCGAACTAATCCCATGTGTAACATTGCTTTGGATGAAAAAGTCATATACGGCCAAAAAGAGCAATTACTTCATGTAAAATATTCAAGGCTTTTATTTTGAAATTTTCAGTATGCTTCATTTTAAAGTTCTGAACTAATACCACGTGTAAGAGTGCTTTGGATGAAAAAGTCAAATAAAGCCAAAAAGAGCAATTACGTCATGTAAAAATATTCAAGGCTTTTATTTTGAAATTTTTGTTAAGCTTCATTTTAAAGGGCCAAACTAATACCACGTGTAACAGTGCTTTGGATGAAAAAGTCACATAAAGCCAAAAACAGCAATTACCTGATGTAAAAATATTCAAGGCTTTTATTTTGAAATTATTATTATGCTCCATTTTAAAGTTCCGAACTAATCCCATGTGTAACATTGCTTCGGATGAAAAAGTCATATACGGCCAAAAAAAGCAATTACCTGATGTAAAAATATTCAAGGCTTTTATTTTGAAATTATTATTATTCTCCATTTTAAAGTTCCAAAGTAATCCCATGTGTAACAGTGCTTTGGATGAAAACGTCAAATAAAGCCAAAAACAGCAATTACCTGATGTAAAACTATTCAAGGCTTTTATTTTGAAATTATTATTATGCTCCATTTTAAAGTTCCAAACTAATCCCATGTGTAACAGTTACTGAGTTAAATCAGTTATATACAGCCCATAGCAGCAGTAGTTCTAAAGGCCAGTTCTCAGTCCTGATCTGTTTCAACTGAGGATAGATAGAACTACAGCGATGCGTATTCGTAGTCCAAATCAGCAGCCAATAGCCTCTTGAGTTCCGTTGCTATGGCAAATAATGGTCTCAGCAGGTGTGAGCTCTGAGCTGTGAGCTCTCAAACACACAAGTGTGTTTGAGCAAACACACTTTACTGAAAAAAAGCATTGGAAACAAATCCTTCTTGTTCGGGAACCGTAATACATATTCGAAAAGCGTTTCGAGCGTATGACAGTTCAATGTGTCTTCTGCGATAGTCCCGAGATTCATATCTGTACCTCACTCAGAGCATTTACAGCGATGAGAGAAAGAAATGTTGTGCCCAGATATGAACCGAGATGGGCTGTCACTGTAATTTCAGCAAAAATGAGAAAGTTTGGGTCGCTTAGAGGCAAATTGTGGACAAACCGTAACTGGTATCGACGAGCCGTCTTCACTTTCGAAGAGATCACAGACGTATCTACAAAATGAAATTTGAATGGCATTTCTAGGTGAATTTGTGACGACACAGCAAATCCTCAAAAATAGGGTATTTCTAGGATTTTTCCCATTGAGTTATAATGGGGTTTTTTTCGTAGTTTTTTGCGAATTATGTCGCCACGTTAAGCCCAAATCCCACCAGAAGTAATAGCTCCAATGGCGTGAATTTTCTGCACGTTTTGATACCTCATTTGTAGGTGTGCACCCAGCGGTATGAGCCGCATTAACGGTTACGGAAGAAAAATAAAGAATAATACTTAAAGAGACGCTTCTCTCCGACAATAGTAATAGGTTCCTGCCATTGCTTTGCATGGCAGGCCCCAATAAAGAAACACTTTCTCCGACAATAACAATAGGTTCCTGCCATTGCTTTGCATGGCAGGCCCCAATAATAATATTAAAGAGACGCTTCTCTCCGACAATAGTAATAGGTTCCTGCCATTGCTTTGCATGGCAGGCCCCAATAATAAAGAAACTTTTCTTGGGAGAATAGCAATAGGTTCCTGCCATTGCTTTGCATGGCAGGCCCCAATAAAAGGGAGTCGCACAGCTGTGACATAAACACAAAATGATCTACATCTGAGAACATGTGAGTATCTAAGTAGTTGTTTTAATCAAATCAAGTCTGAGGAACACATGTCCACACCTGCTGTAATCTCGTAATCTCATGATGAAGTCTGTCACTGGAGACTCGGTGGGTTTCTACGGGGGCTGGCTGCGGTAAACAGATCACTGTGTGACTGTCTGCTATAATGAGCTTTCTTTGACGACTGCGAAGTAATCAAAGAACCTGTTTAGTCACCATCCAGGCTGTTTCCATGTGTCATGGCGAAATCTGTTGTTTCTTGGAAGGAACAACTCCACAACAGATAGATAATGCACACAGACATGCATCAGAAAATTGTGGAATGTGGCTTTATTCAACCCTCTTTTGTCAAATCCTCCCAAATAAACATAGAATATTAAAAAGGCCCAAAGAGGTTTAATATTTCTGCATTTCACTGCAGCATAGCATTCCTCCACAATCAAGCTTTTCTCTAAATATTAGGTTGTAAAACGAATTTTTTTAGTGATGTACACATTAGGATTTCCTACACGTCTTTGTGTTTTCCCACATTTACTCCGATTTCAGCATCTCAAATGTTCACGCACATAAAGCAGCAGACAACGGGAACGATGACATGTGAAGTACAAGCCACTTTTAGCCAGTGTTCGAACAAGGCTTCAAAATTTCTCCCTCTGCTGCTAATGAAACAGACTGCAAATTCACAAAGAGCCGTGAAATACGACGCTCAAGGAAAACATGACATAATGTTTTGGGGGGTTTTCTTAGAAGATGTTTGCATTGACTAATTTTACAACCCTGCATAAATTTGATAGTATATTTGTAAGTGACTTCACTCACTTGGGATTCCCTAATAGGTGCTAGCATTGAGCATGAAGACTGGAATTATAAACGTGTTCCTTGTAGATTTGATATGTTACCTTGTAGCAGTCTTGTAGCTTTGTGTGTATAAGACTATATGAACAGTCAACATAAAGATTTAGCACATGCCATAACTTGATAGCTTACAGTTCTCTGTATAGCATCAAAAACACAAAGTAATACCTAAGGAATATAGTGTTTTGTAGACTTTGACTATGTCTACTTTCTCCCATGCTGTAAGGGTGTACCCATGACTCTATAGAATAGCATGGCAGCAAACTTGACATATGTTCTGTAAAATTCTAAGGTTATAAAAGACTAACTGAAATGCATTCATCAAGCCTGATTATAAGGGTGTGTTTATATGAGGTGCCAAATATGTTCCCATACTGAAGTGAAACTCCTTTCAGCCATGTCAGAAGGACGTGGTTCACTGAGCACAAGGGTGTGTGTCCACCCTGAGAATGACGCTTTCCCGTTTCTACAACAGGGGTTTTGTTCAACTGACAATATTTGAATGTTTTTGTTTTGTTATTATTGTTATTGTAGGCACAATACTTTATGCATAACTGCAGCTGTACAGTTATGTGCAAAGATGGCGTTGCTTTTCTCAATCCAAGCGTTCAATGGAGATGCCAGATGTAACTTTGCAAACCTAAGACCTGCTGCCAAATTCTGAAAAAAAAATATTACCTGTAACTGTTCTTCAATATTGGGAGGAAATAAAAAATTGTGGTTTTAATTTTAACTTTGCATACAAAGTTTTTAAGGAGTTTCCACAGTACCTACTGTCATACAGCAAAAGTGAAGCTGCTTTTTCCACACTTCTGCATTCTGTTTTCAGGTTGTTTTTTTTTAGATAGATCTTTTTTATTACGTCTTTGAGCACAGCTTGGAGTAATGGATGTCACATATTTTGAAAGTGGCCATTTTGACTTCTCCAACTGATAGGCAGAAACAATGGTGTACGCTCTTGGAGTGTCTGTCTACATTTTTTTTCTACTTTTACAGTCTTTCTCAGTCTAGAATAGTGGACTTCAATTTGTTTGAAATTCGTCTTTTATTCAACAACAATTTCTTCTCAAAGGTCATGCTGATGACTTTTCTCACTTGGCACTGTTTTAATAAAAACCTTTCTGGACCAGACAAACACATAAATACTTCTTAAACTGTGCATAGTATGGACTAAAGGACTTTAGATAATTTGGAAAAAGCTAGTAGACTGTAGAGTGGCGTTGCTTTTTAATGCATTGATTAATATAAAACATGTAGAGAATTGTGTGTTCGTCAGTTTCAGACTGATTTGAAACTCTTCCAGTATGTGTTAATACATAAAACACAATCTGTTTTCCAGATACAGAATCGTATTTATTTTATTCACGTCATTGTTTTCTAACGATATAACTTCCTTTACAAAGGCCACGTTTCCTTTCAGCCACATTGAATAAACGTCCCATATCCCTTACGTAACATAGGTTGTGTAATTCCACAAATTATCCGGCAGGTAGCAGTGTTTCTCCAGAAAAGATGGACAGAGTGAAACGCCTCGTTCGCAGAATGCGTGGTCTGTGGACACTAAGGTGGTCGCCACGTGAGGTTGCACGTGTCTGAAAACCTAAACAAGTATCGAACACGTTATTTAACCATTGTGAATTATGATGATCAGAAAAAAAAAAAAAAATCAGCATTGATACATCATAATTCATACGTTGTTTTTTTTATATATATATATGGTCAAAGAACTATGAGTGAAAAGAAAGCAAAATAAAAATGCTAGTTAAGAAAAACATAATAATAAACAATACTACCAATAATACATATATTGTTATTATTATAATTATCAAAAATAATATTATAATAATTGATGATAATATAATAATAAAGTAGACAATAATAACACAACAGTAAACTTTATAATAATAATAATAATAATAATAATAATAATAATAATAATAATAATAGACCTATAAAATATAATATCACCTGAACTTTAAAATATTGAGAAATTCTGGCTTTTTCTTTTGGTGACGAACAACAGGTTGCTCGCATCTCGAACCGTGGTTTGGAAATGTTCTAGAAGTGCTGCACGTACGGGCCATTTTGTGACGGTTTCCCGTGTTAACGACACTCGCTCCCAGACCGCCGCGCCGTGCTAACCAACCGGAAGCGCGGAATGATTTCTCCACGGCAAGCAAGGGCGGAGAAAAAAAGGAGGGGAGAAAAAAGCATCAAAGAGTCGCTTATTAGATGATTATACGTTCGCCTAACGGGATTTCACAAAAGAAGGGGAAAAGCCTTTAAATCTCGCATTGACTGACCACCCATTTAATCACTGTAGGATTATTCTTTTGGATATGGGCTCTACCTTCAGGGTCCCCACCTGCTGGGCACCGTAATGGTGGTAAGTATTCACATATTTTTTACTGAATATAAAAAAAATATGTAGCCTGACAGTTTATTGGGACTCAGTAATATGTGGTTTTAATTGCCAATTTTGTGTGACGTGATTTTTAAGCGTTTTTGTGATAAATTAATCCATGTAACATCAATGGTCTATGCTTCGGTGTGGTGTTTTTATCTTTTTCTATGATATCCCTCCGCTAATTGCGCGCTCCCCAGGCATATTCAGCGTTGTTCCTCTGCATATTTTTCTCCTTCATTGATGAGGTTTCAAATGTAAAACAAAGGTTAATGTATATTTTTTTCCTCTATGTAAAACCAGCCAGTCATTAAAGAGGAAATCTACCCCTGTTACAAATCAAATTGTCTTTTCGTCGTGACAAACAAACCTGTGTGAGACAAAAACTAGAATCTTTCACGACGTGCGCGTGCTGGTAACGAATTTTTTCGAGATCTTTTGTTGTTGTTGTTGTTGTTGTTGAAATTATACCCGAGGGTGTGTGACCCAGAAACGGACAACATTCATCCAGGTTTCGAACAGGTAGGCAAGACCTACGTGTGAGTGAGGTGACAGGGGGAGAAAAAAAAAAAAGCTCCTCCATCTATTTTTGGAAAATCAGTGTGCGCGCGCGTGTGTGTGTGCGTGTGGGCGGGCGTGTGCGTGTGTGTAAGGAAATGACAACAGTGCACACACATCTGGGAAGGACACGCCCAGACTCATTCAGAACCATTTGTTCCACTGTCACTTTTAGATCACCTTTCACATGTATAGTTTACTCATTTATAAACCAGTCGTTTTCCCCCTTGCTCGTCACTCTTGAGAGTCGCCATCTTTAAACTCGTCAATAACGCATAAGGTGTCATTAGGTTAAGACTATCAGAAATAAGGTCGTCCTCTCTCTGCTTGGCAATAATGTCATTTTGCACTTTCCAGATCGGGTCATTAGAGGACAGTGAAGTTGCCTTGCGATTCGAAACTCCTTTAAAGGGCTATTTCACTCACTTTCAGAACTATGGATGCAGATAGCTCAGACAGGATTCTGGCTGGATAACAACCTCTCTTTTTGGCAATATTGCTAGAGCTCATTAACATTTATTGGTTGCCTGGCACAAACGCTGCCACTGCCATGCTTAACAGCTTGACAGGAAACAAACAGACAAAAATAGCTATAATAGAACGTAATGTATTTGACCATATATCAGCTATTTTGAAAAATGAAAAAGCCTGTGTGATTAAACACATAATGAAACATCCACAACTGTATTTATCTTTAAAAGTGTATAAATATTACTGTTGGATGTCATTTATTTTATTTTGTCAGGCTAGGTTTTAGCAAAAAAAAAAAACAAGTTTTATTTTGTATCTGATACCACTAACTGAAAACATGCTCTGCTGAACAGAAGCTAACATTGCTGCGCACTAATTTAAGCAATCTTCGTTATGCCTCTTAAGAAATCCTTTGCATTAATAAAATATCCTGAATGACCTCCACCAGGTGAGACTTAATGTTTATCTAAAACAAATAAATAAAGGTTGACCGTTATCTATTTCTGACAGCAGCATCTGTCATTTTTAAGTGACAAAAGAGGAAATAGGAAAAACTCTGAACAGGTGGAAATACTTTTTCAACAGCACTGTTTACATAGCCAAATATAAAACGATCTGGCACAGAACAACTTAGCCATTTTTCAGGCATTTTATGTTTTGAAACAAGGAGGATAGGAGTCAGCAAAATATGCGGAACAGCTCTTTATTCAGTGGTTTGAATCAGAAGCCAACTTCAGCCGGTTTCCAGAAGGAGGTGGCAGTGGAGGGTGTCTGCTGCCGCTGCCGCCTCTAAAGCCAATGAAACCCTCAACCTCGGTTAGTCTCCCACCTGTGTGCGCGTGCAAATACCCACGCTGACGGGGCTCTTTGTTCTATACCGTCCTGAGTGTTTACTCCTGGGGAGGTTTCATCGTGTTGTTGCTGTGGGAGTATCCAGAGGGTGCTTCTCGTTAGTGGCGAATGCGACGCTTTTGAGGTGAACACGGAGACGTCGTCAACATGGCGACAGCTGCTGCTGCTGCTGCTGCTGCTGCTGCTGTGGCTCATTGTGAAGTCGCGACAACTCAGGTACCGTCCGACTTTCTTCTTTCTCGTCAACCTTCACATGTACGCTGGAAGAAATCAGCGCGCGGAGTTTCTGCCTGATTGCGTGTCAGGTTCTAGCGCGTGGAAACGTTGTCAGAGTTGCTCTAAGGTCACTTTCTCTGAAATTCAGCCAATTAAAAGTACCTAACGGGTTTTCTTCCGCCAGCAGCAGCTTCTTGAACATGTCGGCCCATCTATGCTGGGTTTCTACGGCGGGCTTCTGACAACCCTCAGCAGAAAAATAAGCGACTTCAATCGAGGTTTCCATTTGTTTGTTTTGGAGACAGCTGCCTTCCTCTTCTTCAGCACCATGGACAGCGAACCATCTGTCCGTGGAAAATCATGAGCATGAAGACTGATAATGGAGGCGTAATGTTAAAGAGAGGAAGACTTCCCTGAGACTCTGTATGTAGTTACCATTTTTGACTACCTGCTTCCATCTGTCTTCAAAAGTTGTTACTTTTGAAAAATATTCACACAAGTATTATGTATTTATGTATATATATATATATATATATATATATATATATATATATATATATATATATATATATATATATATTTTTTTTTTTTTTTTTAAATCAGATGCCATTATTAAACGTCGTTCTCTCCATGCATAATAAATAATCAGTAATGTGCTGAAAGTTTTACCCTTCAAAAGCCGGCCTGGCTTGTGATTATTATTAACATTAGGATGTTTTGCTAGCATTATCTTTTAGTTAACTTTAAACATGTATTCTGCTCGTTATTCAGTAAAACTTGTCTAAAGTAAGCAGTCCTCTGCTGACATGATGCTCTAGCCTTTTAGCATGCCAACCATACTTTCAGGTAGCTTTACCTTTATAACAGTAATAAATTATTTTCAAGAGGATCCAGCAGGACTCTGGTCACCTTCTCTTAAATCTTAGGTGCTCTTAAATTATCATTACTTTCACAAAGATGTCACATTCTTATTAAGCAGGTTTTTGCATTTCTCTTAAAATCACAGTAAACAAAACTACAAACATCCAGCAGTTTTTACCGAGAAGCAGAATTGTGCTATGAGAAAATCCATCCAGGAAATGAGCAGACTGTGTGTTTTGGATCTACAACGATCCCCAAATAAATTTTGTTCAATTCAATAAAACCTTGTTAGTTTTGTTTGTTATCAAGCGGATAAAGAAAAACACAAAACATTCATTTTTGTGTTCTCATACATAGAAAAAACCAACCAGAGTTTTCAACTTGACTATTTTGACCCTCACGAAAAAAAGTTTCATCAAACCTTTTTTTTTTTCCTGGGTGGAATGACCAAACGATAGACAGCTGCAGTCATTTTAGACTGAACTGAGTGGAAAAGTTTCCAATTTCTAATAGATTTTTCATTCGCATAAGAATGTATGATTGAAAATATACCACTAATATTTGATTCGAGCCTTCTTAGCAAGTCACACACCTAGCTGGATACTTGATCAGTCTTTTTGGAAGAATTAGTAATACTGATTAAGATAAGTGGATTTTCTGAAACTTCACATGTTTCACATTTTATTATTTTCTTATGAGGTCAATGCAAATTGCTTCTATTTACAGTAGTTTGAACAAATTATCCTGAAATTTGCATTGACGTTTTTTGTTGTAATAATTTAACTCTATAAAGAATAACAATTAATGGATGACTGCATGTCGCTCACATCTGTAGTTAGTATTTGTATGTGTGAGTCAGATCATATCTTACGTTTATAGCTATGTAATCTTTCCATAAGCAGAAATGTCTTCTGGCCGTCCATGTTATCAGTCTGTCATGTTAAATTTGCCTGCACAGACGGCCACCATGACAGCTACGCTTAGAGGTGTAGGGTTGGAGGTGAAGATGAGGACTAATGCGTCTACAAACAGCTGGACAAGCCGTGAAGCCACACGTTACAACACAAGATCCTTTGGGAGATTTTAGGACACACACGGATGTGTTTAATGGATCTTCTGTCGCAAAGATCCTCATTGACCACAGTTTGAAATCTGCAGCAGATTTAAGTGTGAAAAAGATGCCTCATTCTGTCAGACCCATAAAGCACAGATGAGAAAGACAAAAGAAAATAGGCACATATTGGATCTGATAATCACAATATTTACCAATATAATCGCTATGACAATTATGACTTCATTTTAAATCCCCTGACTGATGTACAAAATGGCTAAATGTGACTTGTTTTCCTCCAGTAAACACTTCCACACAGAAGAGTGTTGTTATAATCACAACCTTAAAGTGTTTATTTGGCAAGATGTCTGCACTAATAGAGAGAAAGATCAGACTTTTTTTTCTAATTTCCTGAGTAATCACCAGTTAGTCTAGTCAAACAGAAAATCATCTATTTCTAGTCAGTGAATTTCTGGCCCCAGATCACAATACTCCCAGAAAAATAGATTTCTTTTATCATTTCATACCATATTACCAGACATCTCTAGTATCTATCTGAACATTATCTATAGTTACTACTAGGTCTGTCATGATAACAAATTTTGCTGGATGTTAAAATTGTCCTGGAAATGATTACAATAAACTGTAATATTGTCATTTTGAGATCATTTTTAGCTAATATAGTAATAATGACATGATAATGTGAGTACACCCACTCAAGTTTCTGCTTTCTAAAGCAGAAACCAGAAAACATTTTAAATATCCAAAATAAAACAACAATAATCAAAATGGATTACGAAGTGTCTGTGACCACAATTGCATTTCAAAAAATAATAGTTATTCATCTTAGACAGGGAAAACAGGCACAAGTGGCAGGTAGTGCAGACTAAATACTTCATATTGGTTGTCAAATATTTGCGCCGTTTCTCAAAATGGTGGCTTTTCAGCGATATGAACAGGGAGCATCTCTGACGATTGTTGGGAATTATCGCGCTCATTTTCATTTTTTCATTTATGATGCGATTAATTGATCGATTGCTGATCGTGACAGACTTACTGGCTGCATTTGGTTGCTCGTATTGACTGTCTGTCTTTCTTTGAAACAGAAACACCCGTTGACTGACGGCGTGTGACGAATCAAGCAGGGATCACTTCTTTTGAGTCCCGGCCGATGGGGAGATTTCTAGAAATAATACTGCACACACAAGGGGAAGCACCAAGCAGCCAGTGATAATGGCTCACTAGGGTTTTTTTTTTTTTCTTTTGTTGAGGAACTTGTTTGTGTGTCTTCTCACCACTTGTCCTGTGGGAGCAAACCGGGCCTGGGTGTTGACAGGGGGAGGAACTGGTGCTGCTACTGATTAAGAAAATGGCAGCAGCTCATCGCGCTAGTTTATTCTAAATGTTTTCGATGAGGTTTTAATTTTTTCCTGTTCTAATCTGAAGCCATCAACTTGTTAATTACTGCAGGACAAAATGTCCTTTGAGTCTACAGAGAGCACTGGTAGCAAGAGGCAGAACACAGTGATAAAAAAGACAAAGATATAGAGCTGCATAGGGAGGACTAGTTAGATTAATGCTGCTGTACAGTTCATTTATACCTCTATTCTCTCTTATATCATTACCTTCCTAAAATAAAGGCTGAAGTAAAATTTTGCCAAAGTGATTTTATCTATTTTTTATTTATTTATTGCCAAAATCCCTTTTAGCAAAAAAAAAAAATAAATAAAAAATTGATTGATGATTATTTTAGGAAGTTAATGACATGTAACGTTGGTTACCTCAGTTACCCGTCTCCTTACACTGTCCACATGACCTCACAAAAGTATTCACAACCCTTCAAGGTTTCCACAATATGACCACAAACTGGAATTTTAGTTTTTGGCACAGAGATTGGAATTCATTTCTACTCTAAAATGCTTTAGCAGTCCAAGAGGAAAGTTACATTTTATAATGACGCACCACAAATCTAGAACTGACTTCCAGAAAACTGCAAAACTGCTGAAACACTGAGTTCCTTCAAACCAAGGCTAAAACCCCCACCGGTTTAGAGTTACCTTTTAGTCAATAGTAAATGGAACACTGATTAAAATATTTGATGTGTATTGATGATTTATCTGATGGCATTTGACAAAATGTCATGTTTATTGCTTGTTTAACAATTAATAACTGTCTTGAGCTGCCTTGTTGCTGACATGCAATATACAAATAAACTTGAACTTAATGTATAATATTACACATTTTCTTCAACGTTCTTATAGATGCTGATGGCTGCGATTTCCTGTAGCAGTCTGTAATACAGCGAATCTGTTGAAGCTTCTAACTGTAGACCCTGTCACAAAGAGAATACTCCCAGCTCGGGTTGTCTGTTATTTCCTGAACCTCCTGAAGAATCTTCAATAAAGTCGCACTTAAATGTATGAAGGAGGGAAAACATTCATTGTTTAAAGCAGAGTGGAAACAATCAGCGGGTGAGAATATTTTTCCTCGGGGCTGTATCAGTTTATTTCTCCTCAGGGCTCTGTCTGAAAAAGACTATGGATAAATGTGAAGCGGTTCATGTTCCGTGGCGCTCACATCATCAGTCATCCGTTATAAAACCGAACATGTTCAGACTATTGTGTTCAACAGAAAGGCAACCCAGAGTGTTAGTCACTCTGAAGCATTAGCATGTGAAACCGGCTCGCTGCGTCCTTGTTTCTCACTCCTAATATCTATCCAGATGTGATGGCAGGTTCTCATGTCAATATAAGAGCTTTTAATAGAGTAGTGATGACAACACCCGGTGTTTTTCACCCCTCCCACACTTATTTCTCCGCAGCTCTCTTCCATAGCTGAGCCCCTCGTTGCCCTCTGAAGGAGCAGGATGTCAAGATGGCGCAGCTGCTTGTACCGCCCGGACCAGACAGCTTCCGCCCCTTCGTCCCCGAGTCGCTGGCCGCCATCGAGAGGCGCATCGCCGAGGAGGAGGCCCGGCGACCCCGGGCGGAGCGCCGCAGCGACGATGACGACGAAAACGGGCCCAAGCCCAACAGCGACCTGGAGGCGGGGAAGTCACTGCCCTTCATCTACGGGGACATCCCTCCAGGTCTGGTGTCAACCCCTCTGGAGGACCTGGACCCCTTCTACAGCAACCAGAAGGTCTGTTTCATTCGGTCTCTGCAAGAGAAACAAAGGAGCATAAACACATTCCCATAATAACATTCATTTGTCCTTCAGAATAAGGAATGACTCATGCAGTCAAGTTTGAATGATTGTAACTCTTCAGACTCCAGCTTTTCATGAAAGGTTGAAGTTTATTCTCCAGTGATCAAACTTTTATTTGCAAAGAAAGTTTCATGAACTATGTACAGAACATTTTCAGCATATTGGTTTCTATTAAAAAAAAGTCTGAATAATCCATCTGTAGCTCAAGGATAGTGTCATGTCTAAAAAGTAATAATTTTATGCTTCATTAAAATCAATGGCTGCATTTCCAGGAGTTTCATGTTTCATCCATGTCCTTTCAAAGAAATTTACATGATATCCACTTCAAGCTACACCTTTAGTTAGTGATAGGGCAAATAAAAATTAAAATAACCTGACTTAACATACATATGCATGTCATTTCAGTGGACCGTTATTAAAAGTTCATGTATTTCAGCAATTCCATTTAGAAGGTGAAACTTGGAAAGATTGAAACATAATTATATGTTTTAGTTCTAGTATTTATTTGCCAGAGAAACTGGATTTTGTCCATCCATCAGCACAAAATCCAATCATCAAAATTGCCACAAACAAAGCTATTACTGTGTAATAAAACAGAATGAGTTTGACTTGAGTTGATTAGCAGAAATAAATTACCTTCTCAGATTGTTTAAGTTAATATTACATATCAGAGCATGTAAAGTAATGGACATCTTGTTGAATTAAAACACTTATCACACGTAAACATGAACATGATGTTCTTGAAGTCAGCATATGATTAGCTTTACCTACTATGAAGTTAATTTAACATCAAGACTCAGATCTTGGAATGACATCACATGCATTTTTAACAGTGTTTTATTTACATGAAGAAACCCTGCATGGTTTTACCTTACAAAAATAAATCCTACGATACACAAAGTACATGACCCCAAACATATACCTACACACAAAAAGGCATTCATGTCACTCATTCAATCCATAAAATGAAGTAGGAAAGTTACTCCGTATTCGATAACATCCTCAACACTGTAGTGACCATTTTTGAAGGCATATGGCTCTCTAGTAAAGATAAAAACTCAATTAAAGCATGACTATTTAGTATTGTAATAACTACAATAAATCCGATAAAAACTGGGCAATTTAGCATCATTTAGATAAACAAGTTATTTGTTTCCTGCATAGCACAGCAGTAGATAAGATAAAGTGTTAATATTCTTTATGGAAGTATGTACCTGTCAGTCAGCATCACATTTAATAGAGAAACAAATAAACCATTTTCTTTATCTTATTTTGTAACAATGTGATTCATGGAGATGTTTTCAGGAGCAGCCATGTTCAGTTTCTGTGTTTATGGTCATTGTGCATCACATTCTGTACAATGTTTTCTATGGAAATCTTAACCCTTTTGGGTCTTTTTTTTTGTCTTTCAGACCTTCATAGTATTGAATCGTGGGAAGGCAATTTTCCGTTTCAATGCCACTTCTGCCTTGTACATCCTAAACCCCTTCAACCCTCTGAGGAGGATAGCTATTAAAGTTTTAGTGCACTCATATCCTTTTAGAGTTTATGGTGGATGCAGCTCGATTTGGATTAAAGGGGAGTAAAAGGAGCTGCTGGTAAAGACTGTGTGGCTCTGAATGCTTTGTTGATCTACTCATCACTACAATACAACCAGAGGGCAGTCAGTGTTAGTTTAAATGCTGTCTGGCTAAATGTTGTTTGACCGGTTTTATTGTTCTTTCAATCAGTCGATTTCCTTGTGCACCTTAACTTTGCTTCTACGATGTTCAGCATGTTGATCATGTTCACCATCCTGACCAACTGTGCTTTCATGACCCTGAGTAACCCCCCAGAGTGGGCAAAGAATGTAGAGTAAGTACACAGATGTCCACTAAGATTTATAATAATAGTGAGACGTGTTCATTCTCTTTCAGCTTTTCCACAGTTTGTCACAATGCAAACACAAAACTAAGCACCAACTGACCTGTTCTATATGGGGTTTCATTTGTAAGCAGCGAAAAGTGGACACCTTTAATTTGGGATTTTAAATGGGGTTCCATTTTTCAACATGTTATTCATTCATTTATAAATGTCACATCAAGCTAAGTGTTTAGTTTGTAAACTAAATACGGAGTTTGCTAATGAAATTGTGTTGGTAATTTATTAGCTTTCACCATCAAGCATTTGTAAACTACTTAGTTACTGAGACTAACAAAATATTTAACTTGCCAAAATATTTATTTTGAAGCCAAATAATTAGCTAACAAAATGAATTAATTATAATCAAAAAAAATTATCTCACTAAGTAACTAAAACTTTTGTTTCAATTATATTTAGCTTGCGTACTAAGTATTTAATTCAAACTAAATATTTAGCAAAAGCTGAATATTTCGCTTGCTAACTAAATATTTAAATTGGAGCTAAATGTTTTGCTTGTAAATTATTTATCATGGTAATTAAATGTTTAGTTTGAAACTCAAAGAATGAATGAATTACATGGTGAAAATACAACTTCGAAATATCCATCTCCCCCTGTGACAGGCTACATAACCCAAATTATTCATTTTTGACCAACTACACATCGTACTTCATAATTTGCCAGGTACATGTGGTGCTGATTGAATGTGAGCCCAAGGGTTTGATACTAATCCACACTGCACTTTTTAGACTTTTTTTAGGACAACTTGTATCATTTTCCTTTCACGTCACATTTGTGTTGGTCTGTGACATGAACTCCCAATACTTGTCATTGAAATTTGTGATTGTCACAAGGGGGATGCATTCTCTTGCAATGCACTGTGTGTAGCACGAAGGTTGAATTCTGCTCTGTGTTTGACTTAGCTTTTCTCTCTCTCATTGCCGGTTGCAGCCAGATCCAATTGTTCTCTCTGCGTGTGTTTTCATTTCCTCTCCTCCTCACCTTGCCGTCCAGGTACACATTCACAGGGATTTACACCTTCGAGTCCCTAATAAAGATCCTGGCCAGGGGCTTTTGTGTAGGGAAGTTCACCTTCCTGCGGGATCCATGGAACTGGCTGGACTTCAGCGTCATCCTCATGGCGTAAGTATGACCACAGAGTCTTGTGAGGATTATCTTGAAATTATCTGCCACAGATTACAGAGTCAAAGGTTTTTAATGCTAATCGGCCCAGAAGATTAATACATCCTGAATGTGAGAAGATGAACAGAATGTAATCTGAAGCTTAGTAGTGTACCTTTTGAAAGCATGGCTAGGAATCATAAATGTACTCTGTCATAATGGATGTGAGCCCCTAAAGCAGGCACATTGGCCCATATTTGAATCACGCCTCAGCGATTCCAGCTATTTGTCTTTAAAGTGCAAGACAAAGCCTTGAGTGTTACAGTGCATGCTTTTTTGTTGGTAAAGATTTTGTATCTTATATATTGTATCATGTAGAGATGCACCGATCAGAGTTTTATGGCTCATTTCAAATCTCTTGGGAGTTTGTTTTCAAGGGTTAACATGCTAATGCTAATTCTGTCTAGCAGTCGCATTTCCATTGACCATACAGCTTCACAATCTGATAAATTTAATTAACAGGAACCTGCAAATTTTGAAAAGTTTTGGCTCTAGGATGAGATGTGTTTTTTTTTGGCTGTACTGAAAATGGTTTATTTTACAAAACTACAATGGAAACACTTTTCACATCACATGAGTCACGTGATTGACAACCAGATGTTACCACTGGAGGAAACCACAAAGAAGTAGTTGACAGGAGGTAGTTGGGCGATGATGGTTTTTAGTGACTTATCACGTGAACAAACTTATTCACATGGTTTTAATTGCGTTTCTTATTTAATGGAAACGCCACAATTGCAAGATTGTATTTTTTCAACAAATTTTGTGCACATTGTAATGAAAACGCAGCTTGTGCTTATTCCTTTGAGAACTTTTTAAGATATTTAATGACTAATAGGAAGAGGAGCAGTCTTCTTCCCTCTTTCAGAAGAACTCTGAAGAATATTGTTACTTTGACCTGGTAGTGTCGTGACGTTTGAGTTTCTAAGCGATCACCAGCTGTTTCCTCGGTGCATCTCTAGCGTTGTGCTCCAGATTCCCATTTATTATCCCACATTTTCCGAAGCTGGACTATTTCTCCCATGTGTTATGTCTTGAGCAGTAGGTTTGCCTGTGCATTGCTTTGCAGTAACTGTGCATTTGATCCTGCAGGTATATAACAGAGTTTGTAAACCTAGGCAATGTTTCAGCTCTGCGCACATTCAGAGTTTTGCGAGCTTTGAAAACTATCTCAGTAATCCCAGGTAAGGGCGCCAGCGCCTGCTGCCAGCAACTCCTGCCATTTGTCCTCTGTGTGTGACCGTTTGCCGTCCCCCTCCTCTCCCCGCCCCCTCTTTTCCCCGTGGCCCTCCTTGTTGTCTCGTAACGCCTCGTGGGTGGATGTCTGATTTGTGTATGCGTGTACGTATGTGGGGTGTGTGTCCCACACCTTTCCCCCCTTCCAAAAACCCTCCTCCCCCTCCCACCTCCCCCCTTTCCCTTCCACTGCATTCCCTTACAGATATGTCACAGAGTTTGTGGACCTGGGCAATGTCTCAGCACTGCGAACCTTCAGGGTTCTGCGAGCCTTGAAAACAATTTCAGTCATCCCAGGTGAGAGAGCCATCAAGGCCCATAAGGTTAACATACAACGCTAATGGCTAACTGACATTTCGCTAACATCTAAACCCATGCGCCCGCCCCGCCCCCCCACCCCTCCTCTCAGCTCATCTCACTATAGCTAAGCCTGACGACGCTTGTCGCCGTCCCTCATGCTGCCTTCGTCCCAAGGCCAGTAAAAGCTGGAATCTGGCTCCAATCTGCACAGATTGACAGGATTCTCTGCTTTTAAGACACATCCTTTAAGGCAGAATTCTTTTTGGTTGAAATCTATTCTTGCCTTGGGAGCCTTCCAAGTAGAGTTTGTGCACTATTTCTTTCTTTCCTTTTTTGCATGAGACATTGCAAAAGCCGATTTTCTTGTGGCAAGCTCTGCGCGTGTGCCTGTGTGTGTGTGTGTGCAGGGTTCCTCCTTACCTTGTTTTCCTGTGCATGTCTCGTTCAATGTTGTGTGTTTTTATGGTAAAAATACACAGTGAGTGGTACGAAATGGTACTTCACATCACAAATTAACACACAACACACATAGCTAGGTTCAGAAGTTTACATACTCATTCATTAATTGGGTGTCATGATAGGTTTTGTCTTATGATGCATTTCAGCCTTTTTTTTCTCTTTGAGATAAATGAAATGATTTTACAGCAAGTTTTAATCGAATGCAAATGATCTCTAATCTAAATGGTTAGAAAAGTACACGCCTACCTACACCCTCATTACTTGTTTAAGAAGTTGTACACCTAACGCCATATTTGATAATTCATCATCATTGAATTGTGGGGGGAAAAAAGCAACTCAAGTGCATCATGTACGACTCCAAAACAGTGACACTCAAGTTTGATGAGTGTGTGTAAACTTTTGAATGGCACTGTAACACACCGTTAGCGCTTTACTTAAAGATGACTGTAACAAAATATCTACTAAATAGCTGTTAAAACAAATATTTAGAGTTTGAGTAAAGCAGAGGAGAATGTAACCAGATGGTTTGGATATATAAATAGGAGGGATGGTGTATGTACAGAGCTGAATTTCTGCGACAGTCGATACCTGTGAACATCCACAAAACTCAAAAACAAAAATCTGATCCATATCATGTTTAATGTTGCAAATATGTTCTTTAAATTCTGCTAAACAGCCGACCTGAAGCCAGAGAAGTTAGCCCACTAGCTCGTGGATTACATGTTGTTAGGCCTATTTAGGACTTTTACTTGAACTCTTTCTCTACCCTTTAAAAACCCAGTAAAATTATTTGCAGTGCGATTATCACCATCTTTAGGAAGGCAGTTGGACATTTAATCACATGAACCTATACGTTTGCTTTAGTCTGAAAACAAATTTTCTTTGTTTTGGTTTTGCTGCACTACAAAGCACACAGAACCAGAACCTGCACATTTGTTTTCTACATTAAGAAACCAACAGAAAACAATAGAAGCCGTAGCAACAGGAAGTTATCAGAAGGAAAATGAATCAATGCTGGAGTGCAAAAGTATTCACACCTCCACTTATTTTTTAGATTCATCAGTGGACTTTATTGGAATCTTTTATATGTTTCAAAAAACAAAACTGAGCAAAAAAAAACAACAAATTTTGTCACCTTGATTCCTGGATGACAGCAAATAATTCATACAGGAACTTTCTCTGCCTGCTACTGTAATTTATTAATAACTGTGTCTTCTCTGGTCAAACTGCGATTAATTAACTTTGCCCCACCTCCCGGTTTAGGCCTGAAGACCATCGTTGGCGCTCTGATCCAGTCGGTGAAGAAGCTGTCCGACGTGATGATCCTCACCGTGTTCTGCCTCAGCGTCTTCGCGCTGATCGGCCTGCAGCTCTTCATGGGCAACCTGAGGCAGAAGTGCGTGCGCGTGCCAAACTTCAGCAACGCCAGCAGCAGCAGCAACTCCAGCATCACGGGCAACGACACTGGCCTGTTCAACGCCACGCTGAACTGGACCGAGTTCATCAGCGATGAGAGTAAGCCAACATGCAGCTGGGTTAGCTTATGTCGGACGCAGCGATCTGCGAGTCGCGGGGCGGATAATCGTCCCGACAACGAGAGCCTCCCCCTCCCTCCACTCTTCGCCCCCTCGCCAGCAGCCGTCATTCTCCCGTAGCCCATCTGTGTGGCATGAGCAGCCTAAAGTGCTGCAGGAGAGTGAGTCACTGACCGCCAGCGGGACACCAAGGAGACACGCACCAGCTACATGACAAGCCGAGGCAGAGTCGCAGACAAACAAGGCGACAGAGGCAGACAAAGCTGATTAGAACCAAGTTGTTGGGATGTAGCTCAGCCGCTGGAATGGGCGCGAGATTTTAATTTACAGTCAGAGAAACAAGAAAATCCTAAGAAGAAATCCAATCTAGATGGATATAAAAAGTGGATTTGCATTTAAAATTATTTACATCTGTTGAGCTTATTCCCATTTTCTTGATATTACTTCAGTGATGGTGAAGTGGAAGGAAAATAGTCACCTTGCTAAAATAATGTTTTAAGTCCTTTTTGCCAAAATGATTTTATTTTTTTAAATAAAAAACTTAAAAAAAAAATTGGGGGGGCAAAAGATGACTTAAGCCATTTATCTTAGGAAGTTGAGAAAATGCTATATCATTTTAAAATTGTTTCACAAAACATTATTTAAAAAAATGTGGCATTCATTTGTTTTCAGCCCCCTTAATTCTGAAAACTTGAAATTAAACCCACTGCAACCAAATTGCCTTGAGTAATCAATTATTTCATAAATAGAGTCCACTTCTGTGTATCAGTATAGATCCACCTCAGAGGTTTTTTTTAGAGAACAAACCAAAACAGGAAGACCAAGAAACGCAACAAACAACTCTGGGAAAATTCATTCTCCAGACACTGAAAGATAGTGGTGGCAGAATCATGCTGTGGGAATGCTTTTCTTCAATATGAACACAAAAGATGTTCCTAGATGTCAAAAAAATTGGTGGAGACAGCCCAACAGAAGCAAATGTAATTGATGCGATATTGGCTGAACAAAAAGGCACATTTCAGGTTTGCAATATTTTACTGTAAACCACGTCTAATTTCTTCTGAGTCAGCCTTATGCAACTGTTGATCTATCAACTGAAATACAATAAAATTCTTCAAAACATCACAACATGTGAACAGGGTTGAAGTAGTCATAATATTTCTATACTAATCTCCTCGTTAGTATAGTGGTGAGTATCCCTGCCTGTCACGCGGGAGACCGGGGTTCGATTCTCTGACGGGGAGTGAAGTTTGTTTCAGGTCCCTCTTGAAAATGAGATCTAGATCTCAATGGGGTTTACCTGATTAAATAAAGAATTTCTGCATAGATATGTATTAATCCTCCCTCACAAAAGCCACAGGATGCCTGTTCTGCTCCGTCTCTTTAATATCCTGTATGATGCGGCTCAGATTGTTGTCCCTCTGTCTGCCCTCCTCTGTAGGTAATTACTATCACCTCCCTGGCCGTAGGGATGCTCTGCTCTGTGGAAACGGCAGCGGTGCCGGGTAAGACTTGACATGTTTTATTTATGTGGCCAATTAGACGCACAGCAAAGCGGAGCAGACCCAGTTAGAGTCGATTCCAGAAAGTGCAGCAAGCTTCCAAACTGCTCCTTCTGAAGTACTGGGTTTGTTTGTTCATACTAAGAAGGACAGCGTTTGTTTTCAAGATTAAAACATGGCTTTGCTGCTAGCTTCAGAGAAGAAGTACTGCGAGTTACAGTTGGTCATTCAAAAATAAAAAATAAAACTTGTTCAGGGCACAGGTATTAAATTTTTTACGCAGGGCTGGCCTAAGCATTATTAGGGTCCTAAGCATATTTTTATTTGGGCCCCCCTATACATGTCTCCAATATGTACTACTCTTCTAGTATGTATAAAACATACTGGCTATCTTTAGCACCATTTATAATTAACCTACATCATACTGATGTCATCATGGCTATTGATTTAGAAAACAAAAAATTTATATTTTTGATTTTTGGAATGCACAGTGGAATTTAAAGTGGGTCATGTTATTTTAACTATTTGAAAGTAACATCAGTAAAAAGACAAAACAAAAAAACCCCACTGACTTTACATTAAGCAAGTTAAGAAGTTTAATATATTTCCCCAACTAACAGCTGGATTACTCAATGTTATATATATATATATATATATATATGTATATATATATATATATATAAAATTCCCTTCTCACCCACCGCGGGTGGTTCTTATCCTCTGAGCTCGGGTCCTCTACCAGAGGCCTGGGAGCTTGAGGGTTCTGTGCAGTATCTTGGCTGTGCCAAGATATATATATATAAGATCAGGCTAGCTTCATGCTTTTGGGGTCCCCCTAGTGGTCTGGGGGGCATAAACAGCTGCTTACCTCACAGATGTCTTGGTGTTTAAACATTAATCGCTTGTCTGAGCTGCCCAATCTTCGAATGACACTCTGGGCAACTGCCAAGATCAAAAACTGCCACTGGCTGTAATACGACCAAAGGTGTCAATATTTTTATTTTGTTGGAGTTGCTTGGGTTTCCTGTAAATCTGGCTGGCATTTGCTTCAAATTAGGTCATTTTTAACTCAGTTTTGTGTTTTGAAGACTCTGTCCAGAGGGCTTTATGTGTCTGAAAACGGGCCGTAATCCAGACTATGGCTACACGAGCTTCGACACCTTCAGCTGGGCCTTCCTCTCCCTTTTCCGACTCATGACGCAGGACTTCTGGGAAAACCTCTACCAGCAGGTCGGTCAGAAAGTACATTTCACCATCAACACTTACATTATCGTCTACTGAAATAATGTAGAGAAACGTAAAAGAAGAAAAAAAGCCAACTTAGTTTTTCTGCTTTGCTTTGGTGGAATCAGACTTTGCGTGCTGCAGGGAAACCCTACATGATCTTCTTTGTGCTGGTGATCTTCCTGGGCTCCTTTTACCTCATTAACCTGATCCTGGCTGTGGTAGCCATGGCTTATGACGAACAGAACCAGGCCACCATCGAGGAGGCTCAGCAGAAGGAGGAGGAGTTCCAAGCCATGCTGGAGCAGCTGAAAAGGCAGCAGGAGGAGGCACAGGTAAAAAGCTCCCCCCCCACCACATTCAACTTTACATCAAGGCAAACATTTTGTTTTTGTTGGTTTGAAAATCGGAACATATGCAGAACCTATTGAGTGCTCCGATTTGTTTGTTTAGTATTCAGTAGATGCAAAGTGCTCAGACTGATTCTTTCACCGTGAGGCAGAGTTGCCTTGGAGACCCGGGGGTTTATTGTTTGATGTTTACCAGATTGTGAAAGTATTTAATTAAACCCAAGTGCACAAAACACACAACATATTCCAAAATGTCTATATTTGTAAAACATAGATGGAGCCAAAATGGAAAAGATGCTGCAGGGAAAATCAATTTTAAACATGTCCCTGCTTATTTGACTCTCTAGTTTAGCATGTATTGAAAACATCAGATGACACACATTCTTTAATTCAGTGGTGTGTTATTACCTGTAATACACACACTGGCGGCAGACATTTAAATCCTCGTTCCTTCGCTTTGTTTGCATTGTGTTTTAAACGACAGGGAAAAAAAAGATTTCTTGGAGCGAATGCTTAAATACTTGAAGAAGTGCGTGACATATTTGGCAGTGCGTTCACTTTTACAGCAGCTGAAGGTTCCAGCTTCAGTTTTATGTGGGAGCAGCTTCTGGCATTTCGTTGAGGCTCTTTCCACCTTGTAGTAAATCAGAAGGAAATATGTGTGGCGTTTTGTTCAATGCTGTCTAGATCCTAAGATTTTTGTCTCTCTTGTTTTTCGGAAGCAAAGAGGAACCGTCGTACCCCTCCATCTGTACCAAATGTTTTGGTTTGGGTGAAAACATTCAGACGTCCATTTATAGAAAGGCGACTGAGGCTGATTCGGCTCTTCATGCCAGGCTCTCTCCTCCACTCCGAGACAGGCGCTGGGTCTCCATGACAACTGTCTCTGTGCTCTGATTGGCTGGCAGGTTGCCGCGGCAGCAGCCACGGAGAGCGGCGAGTACAGCGGGAGAGGGGGCCCCACCTCCGAGTCCTCCTCGGGGACGTCCAAGCTGAGCTCGAAAAGTGCCAAGGAGCGGCGCAACAGGCGGAAGAAGAGGAAGCAGCGCGAGGAGGAGGAGGAGAGGGCCGTGTGCGACAAGTTCCACAAGTCCATGTCCGAGGACAGCATCAAGAGGTCCAGCTTCCGCTTCTCCATCGATGCCAACCGCCTTTCTTATGAGAAAAGATGCTCCTCACCCAACCAAGTAGGTTCCAACTTTACATGGCAGATCCATGTGGATCATGGATTTAAAAGCTAATTTAATTAAACTTGACAAGTGAAAAGACAAAACCCAGCAAAAGTATTCACACTCCTTGAACATTTCCATATTACAACCACAACCTTTAATTCATTTTTGTGGGATTTTGTGTTATAGATCAGTAAACAATAGAATTGTGAAGTGAAGAAAAAGTGGTACATTTACATAAACAAATCTGAAAAGTGTTTTTCAGATTTGCTAAACCAGTTTTGCTTTTGTTTTCACTCACCTCTTCCTGTGATTCCCTGTAAGATAACCTGGTGTCACCTCCTTTGACATGAACTGCAACAGATCATTGAATATTTCAGCAAAATCTTTCTTTCACATGCACATAAATAATTGCAGAAGCTAACATTAAAAGTGAAACACATAGACAAAATCAGCAGAAGGTAACGCTAAACAGCTAAACACATAAAACATTGTGGAAGCTAACGCTAATCGTTCAGACGAGTCTCATTCTGTCTCACATCCTCATCTTCTTCCAGTTGATGGCTGGTTTGAGACACGCAAACAGCAAAGTCCTCAGTTTCTGATTTTGACACTTTAAAGGTTTATGAATAGGATGAGTTAAGTTAAAAACATTTGACGTGACAAAATGTTCATTCAAGTCCAAAAAATGGGTAAGATTGTACAGCAGTAATGGAATAAAAAGGCTTGAAAAATGGCTTTCATCCTGAAGTTAAACTGGCTAATAGGGAATATTAAAAATATACTATCTGAATGGTAAGGATGCAAATATTTAAATAATATTTTCTTATTTATGCTTGTGTTCTGACTTGAAAGATTTTTACAATAATTTGTTGCACAAATGGGATTTTGACTGGCCTACAAATCCCAGTAACTCCACGCTTCCTGCGTCTCTCTCTAGTCTCTCCTCAGCGTTCGCGGCTCCCTCTTCTCACCGCGGAGGAACAGCCGCGCCAGCCTCTTCAGCTTCCGCGGCCGAGCCCGCGACATGGGCTCCGAGAACGACTTCGCCGACGACGAGCACAGCACCTTCGAGGAGAACGACAGTCGCCGAGGGTCCTTGTTCCTGCCGCGGCGCCTGGAGCGGCGCTGCAGCGCCGTCAGCCAGACCAGCTTGGGGGCGCCACGGATCGTGCTGCCCGCCAATGGAAAGATGCACTGCTCCGTAGACTGCAACGGCGTGGTGTCGTTGGTCGGTGGGACACCTGTAACAACCTCCCCTGTAGGTCTCCTGCTGCCTGAGGTGACTTTATTGTTTTATGGGTTATTATTTTATTTTATTTTAATATTTCCCTCCTTAGCATTTGGTTTGTTCACGTTGGTTTACTGCAACTTTTTTCTACTAATTTCCAACAGCTAAACCAGTTTTGGGCTGATTGAGATTTTCTTATTTATTTATTAGGGAACAACAACAGATACTGAGATAAAGAAGCGCCGATCAGGATTCCTCCAGCCTTCCATGGACTATTTAGATGAACCAGGGGGGCGCCAGAGAGCCATGAGCGTAGCCAGTATCCTCACCAACACCATGGAAGGTCAGCGTCTTTCTGCGCTTCTCGTTTCAAGCTTATGTTTTTCACTTTTTGTTGATTGATTTTCAAAGAACACTCCTCCTTTTCCAGAGCTGGAGGAGTCGAGACAGAAGTGCCCACCCTGCTGGTATAGATTCGCCAACACCTGCCTGATTTGGGACTGTTGTCCGGCATGGCTGAAAATCAAAGAGTTTGTCAGCATGGTGGTCATGGATCCCTTCGTGGATCTAGCAATCACCATCTGCATTGTCCTCAACACTCTTTTCATGGCCATGGAGCATTACCCCATGACCAGAGAGTTTGATAACCTCCTTTCAATCGGAAACCTGGTGAGTGTTTGCTACACTTAATGTCGTAAAGAATTTTATGAATCTTTTTCCCTTCCTTTCATAATGCAGATTTGGGTTCAGGTTTTTCTTTCTGTCCATTTTAGGTGTTCACAGGGATCTTCACGGCAGAAATGTGCTTCAAGATCATCGCCCTGGATCCCTACTATTACTTTCAGGAGGGCTGGAACATCTTTGATGGCATCATTGTCAGTCTCAGTCTTATGGAGCTTGGCTTGGCTAATGTAGAAGGCCTGTCTGTGCTCAGATCCTTCAGATTGGTAAGATTAGTCATTTATTTAAATCTATAAAGGTTAATGGGAAACCCCTAGAACATTCGTGTCATTCCAGGGACTGCGAGGAATTTATTTCTTGTGTCTAGATGGTTTAGTCAAATGTTTTTGACAACCTGTTTAATTTTTCAACCTAATTTTATTCAACATGTTTTTCTAATGAAACTCACTCAGACTAAATATTGTCCAAAAACAGCAGATTGGATAGAAATATTAGACTATATTTGAGAAAAATACTAAAAACAATGGCACCACACATACTAAATAGTGGTTAGCGTACAAACTCCTTAACCAGCTAAACACACAAAAACGAAAATCACAAAAGCAGACATTGTATGAGAGAAGAGAACAAGTATTTGTTAGAACAGCCACCTATTAACACATCCCATGTTTAGTTGGAGAACACTATCACAACAGGACTGTGTTAAGTTTAAAATAAGTATGGTGTCTTGTGACCAGTAGCTTAGTGTAATTATCAGCGTTTTAGGTAAAATGAGTCATATGGCAATTGTTTTAAATAAATTCTAAAATTAGTTTCAAACCAGCTGAGGAGAGTTTAAAATAAGGTAGATTAAGACCAATTTACCCTACCTTAAAAAAAATAGAGGTGATGTGGTTCATTTTAAAACCTGTTTGTTTGTCAATCACTTTTTGTTTGATTAAACTTGCAGTGTTTGATAAGTGCTCAGCAGTGCCAAGCTTTCTGTAATGCTGCCTTTTCAAAATATCCTTTGTTCTTGTGTGAGATTATCAACCAATCAGTGGCTTCCACAAAACATAAGGAAAGCCAAATTTATTTACTTTTTTTTACTATGATTTCTAATGCTTATAGAGGGCACTATATGAGTACAGGTGTCATTCAAAAGGAAAAACTGCTTTATATTTTATTTCTTTTCTAATAAGATGATTAATTATAATGCGTTACTGTTCAGATAAATACATACTGGATTATGATCTTCCTCCCTTACATGACCTGTAATTTGTGTCTCTAAACAGCTGAGGGTCTTCAAGCTAGCCAAGTCATGGCCCACTCTGAACATGCTGATCAAGATCATCGGTAACTCCGTGGGCGCTCTGGGCAACCTGACGCTGGTGCTGGCCATCATCGTGTTCATCTTCGCCGTGGTGGGCATGCAGCTGTTCGGCAAGAGCTACAAGGAGTGCGTGTGCAAGATTTCGGATAACTGCGAGCTGCCACGCTGGCACATGCACGACTTCTTCCACTCCTTCCTCATTGTGTTCCGGGTGCTGTGCGGGGAGTGGATCGAGACCATGTGGGACTGCATGGAGGTGGCGGGGCAGACGATGTGCATCATCGTCTTCATGATGGTCATGGTGATCGGAAACCTCGTGGTACAAACTGTTTTCTGTGTTTAAAGTTCTGGTTTCTACGGAAGAGGATTAGGGCAACACAAAGGAAAAAAAAAACATTGAATTTTTTCTCAGATATCTGACATATTTTTATTAGAATTTCTACTTTAATCTCAGAATTCAGAAAATTATCTTTTCTGATCATTTTAATCCTCTTTTGTAGGTTGTAGTCTTTTTTTCTGTACTATTATTCTTCACCTATTACTTTCCTTCCAGGTCCTTAATCTTTTCCTGGCCCTCCTCCTGAGCTCGTTCAGCGCAGACAACCTGGCGGCCACCGACGACGACAGCGAGATGAACAACCTCCAGATCGCCGTTGGCCGCATCCAGCGGGGCATCTCCTACGTCAAAACCAAAGTGCGGCAGTTCCTCCAGAGCCTCTGTTTCAACGGAGGCAAGGGTTCCGGCCTGGCCGAGGAGAGCAAACCCCTGGACGATCTGCAAAGCAACGGAAAGGGGAACTGCATTTCCAACCACACGCCACTGGAGATCACCAAAGACCCCAGTGGGGTGTACATGATGGAGGGCAATGGGAAGCCAGGGGGGCTGGTGGTTGGGGTAGGCGGGGACACCACGAGCAAGTACCCAATGGAAGAATGCGACTATATGTCCTTTATCCACAACCCCAGCCTTACGGTGACCGTGCCCATCGCTGTGGGCGAGTCGGACTTTGAAAACCTGAACACGGAGGATTTCAGCAGCGACTCTTCTGACGTGGAGGGCAGCAAAGAGGTAAGACGGGTCACCATGCGGCTGACGTCTCCGTCAGCTTTAGAAAATCATGTCGCCGTTTTTCTTAAAGCTTGATTAAATCGTGATGTCTGCGTTATTTAACACGCAATACAAATGAGAGCGTGAATATGTAAAGGTTTGCATAGAAATGGCCTTTTCAGACAATTATCTGAGAGTCAAGCAGTTTGAAAATAACACAAGTGCTGACTCATATGTACATGCATCATGCTGTGTTAATGGAGTCTCATCTCAAGCCTAGAATCCTGGCAGCCATGGCAGCCTAAAAGAGACTCAAATTAGTCTTTGTCCAGAATAACAGGTTTATGTTTTATCATCAAGCTGCATGACTCACTGTTTTGGAGAGGGCTGCCTTACCAGTAAGCTTTGTAAACACACATCTAAGTCTTATCTAACGGCATAATTAGTGATTTATGCCTTTGTGTTTAAATACATTTTCTCACATTTGTCTCGATATGACCACAAATTTCCCTGTTTCCCATAAGGATTTTATGTGACAGACCATCACAGAGTAGAGAATAATTATGAAAAGTTAAGCTGATCACCTGAGGTAAAAACAGATGGCTCCGATGGTTTTCACAATTCTGAACTGCTTTATGTCAATCTATCCCACAAAACTTGAAGATACATAGAAATTTGTGGCTGTACTGGAGATAAAACTTCAGGAGGATATGACACATTTTCCACTTACCCTTTTTTGCAACTGCTTGCCCTTTGTGCTGCAGCTAAAAGCCTGATTTGCTGTCTGGCTGACAGAGCATCGGGACTGAGTTCCCTGGTGACGGGAATCTGTCACTGTGGGTGTGGTGCCAGTTCCCTGTGATTCAAAACAACCCAGGAGTCTATTTCTGGCCATGACACCACATGCTCCATATATGGATCATTTGCCTGACATCACTGCTGCTCTTTACATTGTATATGCTAAAAACAAAGAAAAAGAGGACATATTCATGTTTTAGCAGATGTATATTTGCTTAGTGACACCAGCATGTGTTTACTGAGTATAACCAGTGAATAGATTTTGTTTCTATTTGTGTCTCTGAGATGATTAAGTCTTCTAACTGTGACCTTATGGAATGGCCAGTGGCATGAGGTTATGTGCTGCCGTTGGTGTGTGTAACTCACTCTGTTTAACCCCCCCCGTTTGTTATTCCAGCTGTTTCACAGACGCTCTCAAGGTTTTCAGTGAGAAGAGAATTGTAAGATCACTTTATTGCACTAACCATGAGGACTGCCTATGCCATTTACAGACAAACATATTTTTCTCATACCTTCAATGGATTGCCCATTTTCGTTCTTTGCCTGGTCTGCCCTCCGCCCCCCCAACCCTACCACCCCCAGCCACCACCCCACCCCTACCGTCTTTGCTTTATTACCCCTCCCTGCCCCATTCAGCAGCACACCCAATGCTGTGATCATTTTCTTTTCCCTTAATCCCCTTTCCCCTCTCATAATTAACCTCAAGGCATCAGGCTGTATTGCAGTTACAAACCATTTAATGAATGAGCACCTTTTTATATCCATTGATAGACAAACTCATCAAGCATAATGTTTGCTTTTGGTTTCATTGCTTGGTTTTTGACTTGGTTTTGGGACTTGATTGGCATCCAACACTCTGAGCTTGAGAATGAAGGAAGAGAGGAGGCGAATGGAGAATGTGCAGTAGACAAGAAGGAATGGAGGAATGAATTTTGCTGTGGTTAGACAAAATTCATTTGTCTGGCTCAGACCCCATGCATACACACATTGAAAATCTGTATGTATTTACCTGTTTAACCTGAACGATAGTGGAATGATGAAAGATTCACGTTCATTTTCATAAACATGAATTTTAAAAAAGCAACTTTTTGCAGAGTTTCAAAAGAGATAACACATTGCTGATTGTTATAATATTTTAGACGAGTATCATGAAAAATCTCAAACAAAAAAAGACAACCAAACAGAATATGTAAACACAATTAATTAGCATTTGGCTTTGGTGCTTGTGTTATCCACTTTTGTCTCACTGTGATTGCATCATGTTAAAAAAAGGTAAACTTTCCTAAAAAAATAAAATAAAATAAAAAATTTTAAAAATCTGCCAGTTTTAAGCTGTAAATGTGAGGCTAACAGCTAAAACAGATTTGTCTGTGGCGAAGGAGAAGCGGAGAGATGGAGGGAAACACCCTTCCATAAAAACAATGCACTTGCAAGCAGCATGCTTCCATCATTCCCATGCCGTATTAGCTGGGTCCCACGGCAATCAGGGCTGCTGCACTGTCTAGGTTTACATGTTCCAATACCCCCAACTTCAGAGACCCCCGACATGAGGCCAAAAAACACCCAAAGAAAACAGACAGGAGGCCTCTTGTCACCAAAATGTCTCACAATATGCAGATGACATTAGATTGTACATTAGTTAATAACTAAAACATTTTAGGATTTAAAATAACTTTTTTAAAATCCTGAAACTAGGAGCCACTGTTGTCCTTTTATGTGTTACTTTTACTACCACCAATGAGTGCTTGAGTCCTCTATTAGGTTCTGCGTGTTTTCTGGGTATGCACCGGTGCTAATTCGGTAGGTCTTCCAAACAGGAAACACAAAACCAACTGCACAGCACATGCTGTGTTTCAAACAGTGCACAGTACTGGTTTTTGCTGGTAAGCTAATGTGGTTATCCGTCTACTTCAACTCAAACAGAAGAAGCTTTTTTACACTGCTTTCAAGGAATGGAAATGATGTGTTTTCATGTCACTGAGGAAAGGGTTCTGTCTCCTCATTATTGGAGTGGCTTTAGATTTATAAAAGAGACTTGGTAAAACATTCCATCATGTAAGCCACAGAAACTTTGGGAAATGGTGTAGCAACCAAATAATATTTGGGATCCCTTTTTCAGTGGACATGAAAATACTTGACCCCACGTTCTGCTTGGTACTATTTCAGGCTTTGATTGATGATGCACTGGAATACTGCATGCACTCGTCCTCGAAGCGAGGTCACATCAAACGTACCCACAGTGCATTTCTGTAAACCCAACCTTCCGCCTCAGCGCATAATCTAATTTGAAGCCATCTGGCAAAGCTAACACCAAAGCCTGTCGGTACATTTGATCGATGCTGCATGCGACGATGACGATGCTAGTTTCAGAAGAGCCCAACTCTGTGAGCTATAAGAGTCTTCTCAGTAAAGGTACGCAGTGGAGAGCACATGAACGGAGAATGACCATGATTAGCAGCTCAGACGGTTGGCTCCTAAAACCAATGAACATCAATGCTCCCAAGCAGCATCGTGTGACTGTGTCCTACCGCCTTCTGCTCCGTCCATGCAGAAGCTCGACATAGAGCCCCAACCCCTTAGTTCGTCAGAGGGGAGCACAGTGGATATTCGACCCCCTGGAGACGGGGCCGAATCCGTGGAGCTGGAGCCAGAGGAGTCGTTGGACCCTGAGGCCTGCTTTACAGAAGGTGAGGATGTCGGGGGATTCTAGACCGGGATAGGTGAGCGCATTTTATGTCAAAGAGGAAATCGTTATAACTGCTTTAGCTTAGCTGCAGCCTGTTGTAGCTGAGTGACAGTGAACACAAATGCTCAGCGAGACAGGCAAGAAATAGTCACCGGGATGGAACAGAAGATGACATTTTGTCTAAAACACCTGCAGTGAATTCGCTTTGTGTTACAAATATCACTTGCTGCTTCCCAGATCTCTTCTGTTTTTATTTTTTGCTGATTGGCCGCACTTGAATGTTTCACTTAATCAAGTAGGTTTTGATATCGGACAAAGAATAAGCACATAAAACTATTTTCATATGATGATTTAGATTCATTTGAGGACAGAAGTTCACAGGTCACAGAGCTCTGTTAACACTCACTCCCATGTGAAGATTTCTCATGGAATACAGTGGTGCGAAAAAGTGTTTACCCCCAATTTATCTCTGTGGTTGTATCATAACCACAAGCAGCATGGTGAATCCCAAAGGCTGTGATTTCACAGTTGTTTTCTTCATACAGCAATCTATGTAAAAGATCACTCACCTTACACACACACACACACACACACACAGACACACGTAAATCCCAGCAGAAGCCTCTTCACATGGATGGAGGAATGTTTGGATAGCAGGTAGCTTTTCACTGTCGCTCAAGATTTGTACAACTGTCTTTAGCAGATTGCTGCTGAGTGAGGGAAATATAACATGAAATGTGGGGATTTTTAGATGGCTTTAGTCAGCTAGGTCAACTTGCACCTTTTCAAATGCCTGTCATCTAATTTCTCCTACTTGTCTGCAGGCTGTGTGAGCAGATTCCAGTGCTGCCAGGTCAGCGAGGAAGTGGGCTGGTTCAAGAGCTGGTGGACGCTCAGGAAAACCTGCTTTATCATTGTGGAGCACAACTGGTTTGAGTCCTTCATCATCTTTATGATCCTTCTCAGCAGTGGAGCGCTGGTGAGTGTTGAACTCTCTATTCTGGGCAGTTATTTGGCGTGTGTTTTAGATCAAAGCTTACATCCCAGAGTTTTAATCTTTCAGGCTTTTGAAGATGTTTACATTGAGCAGCGGCGGACCATCAAAACAGTGCTGGAGTACGCAGACAAGGTCTTCACTTACATCTTCATCCTGGAAATGCTGCTGAAGTGGGTGGCATACGGCTTCGTTAAGTACTTCACCAACGCATGGTGCTGGCTTGACTTCCTCATTGTAGATGTAAGTATATTAGACTTAATGTGAATGAATCTAAAATCTGGTGTTGTGTTAAAACCTGATGTTCAACAGGATCTTATATTCCTTAATTTCAGAAAAATGCTTAGGAAAAAAATCTGTACTTACTCTCTTAACTCTAACGCATCTTCTTGAAATCTCTACGCCGGTGTGGTGTGCAAACGGCTCCCTTTGATCCCTCACCCTGCTTGTCTGTGACATTATCGTCTCCCAGGTGTCCTTGGTGAGCCTCGTAGCAAATGCTCTGGGCTACTCTGAGCTCAGCGCCATCAAAACTCTGAGGACACTGCGAGCCCTCCGGCCCCTGAGGGCCCTGTCTCGGTTTGAGGGCATGAGGGTAAGAACAGGAGGGACTACAGCGGCACAGAACCGTATTTCTGTAACGATTGTCAGTGGGCAAATTGAAAATATGTTTCTCTTCTATTTATGTCTCTTCTTTTCTAATATACACTCCACTGTCATTTACTTTGTACTAAATGAGTGGTGACTGTATTGAGTCAGACTGACTCATAAATTTCCACTAAAATATCTTTTATCAGATATAAAACTCAACCTTTAGAGACTGTGGGTCAATTTGCCCTTTCTCCAATTTGTACCCTTTATTGACATTTCTTCAGCTTCTATTTTCTAAAACAAACCATTTCAAACCCATTTACTTCAAAATGACTCTTTGGGTTCTCTCAAACCACGGACCAATAAAACTAGCCACAATTTCTTTCAAAGGTTGTAGGAAAAGCAGTTTTTAAATCAACTACAATCCTTTCCAGACACCCAGGGTGGATTTGACAGGTTTTAAAATCACATAATCAGTGAGGTTTTGACAATTTCTAGTGACTTTTAATCGTGATTAATCAATTATTGAAATAATTGTCAACTAACTTAGTAACCGAATAATTCTTGAGAGACTCTAAAACATGACATTTACTAACAGAACAACACACAAGAGCAGTGATCAAGTCACAACTACACAAAACAGATTTACATTTTGCATTTAAGATGACAAGACATACATTTGAAATAGAAAAAAACAACAAAAGGCTATTACTGAAAAATAAGTTTTTGATGTGGGAAGGAATTGATGCATGGTTGGTATGAAAACCACTGTGGCTGTGAAAACCACTCCAAAAAAATAAAAAAGGGTACAAATAGACCAAGGGGCAAAATGACCAATGGCCGCCTTAAGAAAGCAGTTGTTATGTCTTAGCTGAAACAAACTCAATTTAAATCAAAAAATAAACAGTTGTAATTGTAGTTTAGTTTAACCCGTAAATCAGATGAGGGCAAACAGTCTGTCTAACTCAGTAAAAATGTCAACAATCTTGGTTTTATACATAATATGTATTTCCTGTTAGCTAGGCTAAGTCTTGAGTGTTAAGCTAAGCTAGTATCACAACAGCTTCTGCCCACAATCATAATAATCTCCACGGTATTTTAATTTGTTGAATACGTTTATAAAAATGTAACTTTTCAACCCATTAACCTGTTTGCCAGACTGCTTGTTGCTGTTTTTTGTGTTTTAGTTCGCCCACCATTTTATCACGAAACAAAGCATTCCTATCACATCATTCTGTTTCCATGTCGCAAAGCTTTCGATCCGGTTTCTTAGCAATTGTTTGTCATCCACAAAAACTGTGCGCCAAAGGGACGATGACACTGTATAATTTCTGTTCTCATTCTCATAATTTGATCTCCGTTGTGGCATCTTGTTTTCCAGACAGAATGTTTTTAAATGGCTGGTTAGGGCGCCTGCCTGTAAGACTGCATGCCTACTGCTACTTCTGCTATACATTTCCTCTCCTTGCAATTCAACTCAACTCTTCTGTATGCATGACTTTGCTCACTCTGTCTCAATGGATTACTGTTTATTGCTGTCCTCGGCCGTTGGTTTCTGATGTTGCTTGTGTTGTGCCTTTAACCTGTAATTTTTTTCTTTGTTGTGTGTCTTTTTTTCATTTACAGTCAGACAAAATGTTGTGACTTCATCCCGCCTCTCTAAGGTTTTTTCTGTTTTGCTCTTTTACCTATCAAATGTTAAGATTTTTCACCTGCTCACCTTCTTCGTTCAAATTGTCACCTATAATTTTCTTTGTAAATATCTGTGTGTGGGGTTAAGTGCTTTATGTGTCTATACAAAATAGCTTTTGATAATTTGTTAAATCTTCACATAATTTTGATGTTTGTAAGTAAAGTATAACCTCTGTGACTCTATGAAATCAAGCAGTAAAGTTTTAAAATCAGACCAGTTTTAACTGAGCCACTACAGACAACTAAATCCAGGCATGTACTTGATCACCTTCAGGTTGTGGTGAACGCTCTACTTGGCGCCATCCCCTCCATCATGAACGTGCTCTTGGTTTGCCTCATCTTCTGGCTGATCTTCAGCATCATGGGCGTCAACCTCTTTGCGGGGAAGTACTACCACTGCATCAACACCACCACAGACGAGCTCTTCCCCATCAGCGTCGTCAACAACAGGACAGAGTGCCTGAATTTGGTTAACAACAGCGCCCGCTGGAAGAACGTCAAAATCAACTTTGACAACGTCGGAGCTGGTTATCTGGCTCTGCTGCAAGTGGCAAGTTTGATTTATGATTAAGAGCTGTTTTGGTTGCCTGTAAATTTATGTCAAAGTGTCCTTTGCATATAAATGACCTTACTTTTGTCTTTAACGTCTGTCTTATCTTCCATTCTCCTCTCTGGATTTAAAGAAATGTAGAAGGAAAATATTATTTTCGGTGTATTGCAATGTGGTTAGGATGTTTCTTAAATTCCACGTCTGATTGGCTGAGCAAAACTGGTGACGTCTCCTCTCCCAGATGTTCCACCCGTCTAATGACCGGACTAATAACCCTTTTAAAGATTTTGGGAGCAATCAATTTTTGTGCACTGCAAGCTTAGTCACTTTTGTCACATTTGAGAGAAGTTCCTGCAAAGTTTTCATTTCTACATGTCCACATGTTCGATCTCTCTTGTTGGATGTACCATCAAGAGAAGATCAGACCAGATTATACCCAGATGTCTTAGATGCTTTACTTTGAATACCTACTTCCTTTTTTCATATTACCTATATGTTAACTCTAAAATTAGTTTATGAGTTCTTTCTTTAAACTCCTTAGAGTTCAAAAAGTCTTAGATTTTGTTTTTATTCAGAAACCTCTTCCCTTGTAGAAAAAAACTGTCGGTGGAATTAATGTAACAAAAAGTTTTCTGTTTCTTTTGACTCATTAAATCAGATAAGAATATACTTATTGTGTTACTTATAAGCATAATATTAAATTACATGTACTAAATTTGTTGGAAAGTACACACAATCTCTTTAAAACATAGAGTGAGAGTGCTCCCTAAGAAGGTAACAATGATAAAACAATGAAAGTTACCTTGTCTTGTTCTCACAATAAAACCAAAAATTACTAGACTTCTCCTTTTTCTGCTCTTAGGCGACATTTAAAGGTTGGATGGACATCATGTATGCTGCTGTGGACTCTAGAAATGTAAGTCTGCTTGTTATGGTACTCACATCCCACTATTTCTAAATATAATTTCTCATTTGTTCTTCCTTTGTAGTTGGAGGAGCAGCCTGACTACGAAGTGAACCTGTATATGTACCTCTACTTTGTCATCTTCATCATCTTTGGCTCCTTCTTCACTTTAAATCTGTTTATTGGTGTCATCATCGACAACTTCAACCAGCAGAAAAAAAAGATAAGTTGCATTTCCTAACAGTCATAGATGGGAAAGTTGATTTAAATAGAAACAGAACTGAATTTTATCTGTAAATCTGAACATTTCCATATTAGTTTATTGAGAATGAGAACACAAATTAATTTCATTTGGCATAGATACAACTACAGATTTCAAATTGGTTAATATTTCAGTTCAAGGTTTAAAGGAATTTGAAATTTTACTTTGTAAAAATACAAAAAAAAAATATCATTGTTTGATTGTTGTGTTAAAATACAACGCAAAATCTTACCAAGTGTTTTTGTCTAGTTTCCAGTGCAAATATCTGAGTTCACTTGAATTAAGACAAGTGACTTTTTGAAAAATACAGGTGTTTGAGTTAGGTCAATAATTCTTTAATATTGATGGAAAAGCAGATTATTTCACTAGCAGCAAGGGAAAATGCATTGTTATAAGTCAAATAATCTACTATTGCAACTCTTTTTTTTATGAATATCAAGGAGTTATTATAGAATAGGATAGAATAGAATAGACCAACACAAGCTCGCTAAGTTACTTTAAGTTAGTTTTGTCTTAATTTAAGTTTACTAAGATATTTGAACTAGATATCTAGAGTGGATATTGTTACTGAACAACAAGAATTTTGTAAGATTCTTACCAAGAATCTTACAAAATTCTTGGTAAGATTTTGTGTTTTTGCAGTGTAGTTAAAATCTGATGCCACAAGTTTAATGATTCCTGATCTCTTCATCTCTACTCCTTACATTTCAGTGAAATAGTAGAACTGCTTTTTGTTCCCCACATCAGTGGCAGAGGCAGCAACATTTTTGAAAAGTCTGGCATTTCTGACAAGAAGCTGAAGAGCAAATTGTTGCTTACCTTACAGTGCTGGCTGCTATTAACGTCGACACGGGCGCCTTTCATTTCGCTCCGCGGTGTTGCCATTTTTGAAACAGAACAGCAGCAGGTACTGGTGCTGCGTCACACAGGGCCAAACACAGGCAGCAGCCTCCACACAGAGCAGCCCGAGCCCCAAATTTAGCTCACAGTCTCACAGCTGTGTTCAAGAAAGACACAAACTAATGATCGGCTGCTGCACAGAGAAGGACCTGCAGCAGCCTAGGATCACCGAGGATGCATGAGTCACTGAGAAACACCCCGCGTGCCCTCAAAACATGCAGCGCCAACAGCAAATGCGGTCTGGCATTATGTCTTCTCATTCAGCCAGGACCTAACGAGAAGGACTGGCGACGCCCAAGTGGTGGGGGAGGTGAAGAGAGAGACGGGTGGAGGGCTTGCTCTGTGTCTGCTGCAGGCTGGCCGGATGACTTAACAGAGTCAGGATCAGTCAGAGTGGAGCATCCAACCCCACAGACACAACTTCACACAGATGGTTGACACCAGTCTTCCCTGCAGACATGCGCTCGGTGAACTGCATTAGTGACAGCTCAGTTACTGTGCTGGCTGAAATGTACGCCAAATGAATATAATGATAAAGTATTTCCTTTTTTTCTTTCATGCTTATGTGTTATGAAGGGGCAGTATTATGTGAAATTGACTTTTTTTGGGCTTTTCATTGTGTTATAATGTTGTTCACGCATCAAAAACGTACCTGGAGTGTTGCTTCTTTTATTCTTTAATGAATGTTTGACAAATCTTTGAATCTCCCGTGGCAACCATACAGCTGTGCAAAATGTTTGGGTGAACCTAACATCGCCTTCGGACACAGCTCCTCCTCAGAGCTGCAGTTTCCAAGCTTCCACTTCAGAGAGCAACCTTCCCCCGCAACTGCCCAACTCAACTCCTTCAGACTAGACAGCAGCAATTAGCAAACACCAGGGGGAATTGGGCATCTGCTGAGCTCATTGTAGAAACTATTCTCAGTGCTACACTGATTAAAACATTGTTAAAAGAGGAGCCATATTGTGATGTCTTCCTGAGTCAGAGCAAGAGTTTTTAAAGAGACAGGCATCCAATTTAAAGTTAAATTTCTTTAAATCATATTTGATATGTATATATGTACTATATGTATAGTATTTTATTTTTCATAATTAACAAAGGTAGTATAGTTACTTCATTATGCTATAAAATGGCACTATGTGCCAGGTAAAAACATAATGCTGCCCCTTGGATCAAGAAAACAGGAGTAGATACAAAGTGGAGTCCCAAAGTCCTAGAAATTCAACATATTTTCTATTTGGATTTGGTTGGTGTGGATAAAAACAAAAATGTGTTATAATCATCATTTTCTGTTGATATGTGAGCCAGCTTCATCTTGACTTTTACACTTCCTTTGTTAATCTCATCCTAAAACACCATTATTACCTTCATATAGTCAACACTACTAAATTATTCATACTTCATTTCATTATTTATACAGCTCTGCTGCTTGGCAAGAAGCAGGCATAGCTGTGGATTAGAAAGCATGAGTTGGCTTGTGGTGAGCTGATTTTCTGAACTGGCCGTGTAAACATGTTCTCCTGGAAATCCCGCAATGTGCACCAATCAGCCTGCTTAGGATCTAAACATATCTTAGCTAATGCTTAACCGTTAATACTTGTAACATAGTTTGTTTGACACTGTTTTGTATTTCTGAAGACTATGATTAGCACATGATTTTAACTAAACTGGGCACAATCCACACACTTCTGGTTATTTATTTGAAGGAAAAATTTAAAACCATGTTTTTCCTTCCTTCTTCGTGTCAGCCTCTCACATAAAATTAAAAGAAAACACATCAAACTGTGTGGTTGTAGCCAGAGAAAATGTGAAACATTTCAAAGTGTACAAATAATTTTGAAAGGCAAAACAGAGGATTAGCAGGTGGGGTGATCACTGAGCATGGTGAATGATCTTCCAGATGGTGGACTTTCTGAAAATTCATTAGAAAATACAACACCTTTTTAATGCATTTACTTTTAGCACACTTATATGTTTGTCCCTTTTCTACTTTGTAATGGGAAACATTACAGAGTGAGGTTATAACCAGTTTTTTTGTTTCTCATTTACTTTGGAGGTCAAGATATCTTCATGACAGAAGAACAAAAGAAATACTACAATGCCATGAAGAAGTTGGGTTCAAAGAAGCCACAAAAGCCGATTCCTCGGCCAACGGTAAGGCTATACTTTGCTCAGTTAGTACGAAAGGACTGAAAATGTTGATGTGAAAAATTAACGCTTTTGTTTTCTTTGTCCGTCTTCTTTCAGAATGCATTTCAAGGCTTTGTGTTTGACTGTGTCACAAAGCAGGCATTCGACATTGTAATCATGATCCTCATCTGCCTTAACATGGTGACGATGATGGTGGAGACGGATGACCAAACAAAGGAAATGGACAAAATCCTTTACTGGATCAACCTGGTTTTTATTGTGCTATTCACCGGGGAGTGTGCGCTCAAAATGATTTCTCTGCGACACTTTTACTTCACTGTTGGCTGGAACATATTTGACTTTGTGGTAGTGATTCTTTCAATTGTAGGTAAGAGAATATTCAGATTTATTTGATTTTTTCATACATTCTTTCTTTTTAAATTGCTTGGATCATTCTGATCATTTCTCCTTTTGCAGGTATGTTTTTATCCGAAGTTATCGAGAAGTACTTTGTATCCCCAACGTTGTTCCGAGTGATCCGACTCGCCCGGATAGGCCGCATCCTCCGCCTTATAAAAGGTGCCAAGGGCATCCGGACGCTCCTCTTTGCCTTGATGATGTCACTCCCTGCCTTGTTCAACATCGGCCTTCTTCTTTTCTTGGTTATGTTTATCTATGCTATCTTCGCAATGTCCAACTTTGCATATGTCAAGAGAGAGTCAGGGATCGACGACATGTTCAACTTTGAGACCTTTGGAAACAGCATGATCTGCTTGTTCCAGATCACAACATCAGCTGGGTGGGACGGCCTGTTGGCGCCCATCCTGAACAAAAGAGAGCCAGACTGTGACAGCAAGATAGAGCACCCTGGGAACTCCTACAAAGGCAACTGTGGTAACCCTTCAGTAGGCATCTTTTTCTTCGTCAGCTACATCATCATTTGCTTTCTGATTGTGGTCAACATGTATATCGCCGTCATCCTGGAGAACTTCAGCGTGGCCACTGAGGAGAGCGCCGAACCACTAAGCGAGGATGATTTTGAGATGTTCTACGAAGTGTGGGAGCGCTTTGATCCTGATGCCACTCAGTTTGTGGAGTACAACAAGCTCTCTGAGTTTGCGGATGCCCTCGATCCACCGCTTCGCATTGCCAAACCCAACATGATCCAGCTCATAGCCATGGATCTGCCAATGGTGAGTGGCGAACGCATCCACTGTCTAGACATCTTGTTCGCTTTCACCAAACGAGTTTTGGGCGAAGGTGGGGAGATGGACATGTTGCGTGGACAGATGGAGGAGCGTTTCATGGCCTCCAACCCCTCTAAAGTGTCCTATGAGCCAATTACCACAACCTTGCGCCGCAAGCAGGAGGAAATGTCGGCCATAGTTATCCAGAGAGCTTTCCGGCGCTACATGATCCAACAGGCCATGAAAAAGGCCTCCGCTCTCTACAAAGAGCAGCTAAAGGAGGGCGTCCGTGACCCAGACAAGGATGTAATGGTCATCAGCAAGTTCAACGAGAACTCCACCTCAGACAAAACAGACATGACTCCGTCTACCGCCTCCCCACCCTCCTACAACAGCGTGACAAAGTCGGACAAAGACAAATACGAAAAAGAAAACAGGGAAAAGGAAAACAAAGGGAAAGACTTGAAAGACAGAAAAAAATAGACTTCTACAAAACGGAACAAACAATGCATCAGTTTATATGGGGGAAATTTGTTTACAGCTTCTAGAGGAGGTAGATAGATGTGTGCTTTGATTGTTTGGAGATGAGGATTGCTGTGCCAGGGAGGCCTAAAATGGGAGCGCTGTTATAATAAATACAAAAATGTGGGTTCTTCCCAGAGAAGGAAAATGGAAGCAAGTTATCCAGCAGACACTGCCAGAGGTTGAGTGGAACATAGTGCAGCCTCTCTGCAAAACGCTTGTGATTTTCCTTTTGGTTGTTGTTACTATCTGACACTTGAGTGTACTGTTAATTTGTCTGTAGCTAGTGCTGCTGCTACTTCTATAAATCCAGTGTCTTGAATTGAAAAATTGCTGTATCACTTATCAAGTTCTCTGCATTGTCTTTTGTTTCGGTTCAGGATTTTTTTTTTAATGAAAAAGAATGTTTTCTACTTTATTTTTGAGAATGTCTCCACTGCTTTCACTCACGTACAATCACCAAGGGCAGAAAAAGTCAATGCTGGAAACTACAACTGTCTGAAACTCGCACAGTGCAGGGTCAGTACCAAAATGCTCGTGGTTCACACAGTATGTGAAACTGGAACATACCGATGAAGTGGAATGAGTGAATAACTTGTAACCACTGGTGTCCCATTGGTGACTGCTAAAATCACTGTCTAATGCCATGTTCCAGTTTCAGTAGAAAAATCCCTCTCTAAAAACAGAGAAGCTGAATGTATGCAATCTGGAGGAAAAAGACACAATTAAAGAAACTTGGGAAATATTCTTGGTTGCTTTTTTGCCAAGATTTCGATGACACAATTGGCACCACTCTTGTGCCTAGGCTAGACTCTGTTTCTAGGTAAGCTATGTCCAGGAGTGTTCCCATCTGACGTCTGTCTGGCAGAATCCAACCTAAATCAGACTGTTGATCTGATCAGAGTGCCTGTTTTTAATCTAAATGTAAAAAACCTAAACAAGTCTTTATGTCAAACTATGTGTCTGTCCTTAACAGTAGGTGTTGATATTCATACACCAAAAGATTATTTTTTCTTTTTGTGTCCTTTAGTTTTGTAATGGTTTAGACTATGGATTGTTTTGAGCCATTCTAAACTCACTGCAATAATGGATTCCCTTCATTAGCATATCTGCTTTGTGGAAACTGTCAGTTGAATCATATTTTCATACTTTGAGATTGTCAAAAGGTTCAGTGCTGAATGTTTAACACTTCTCATCATCGGTGTTGTTGTTGTAGTTGTGTAGAGAAAAGAAGAAGACCACCATCCACTTTTTTAAACAGTAAAAAGGTACTTTCTAAGAACTGCTAAGAACTTGCTATTTAGCAAGCTAACTAGATTGCTAAATAGCAAGCTTGTTCCTGGTACTAGCTACCTTATCGGCAGTAAGGTACTGCTGATAAATGTTTTGTGGCGTTGTTTAGTATTCGTGTTTCAGATTGTGGCTACAATCAAGAGTTTTGTCAAATATAAGGCTCGACCACTTGTGGATATATTTTTAATGAGTGGCAGGTACCCTGACAAGTGTTGCTATTGTCATTAGCATAAGTACATATCTTGTTGTTTATATTACCATCCAAACTAAATTTCATCAAAAACACATGGAAAAGATCATTTTGTCTTCTAAGCAAAGTGTGAATGCGGTTTAAAGATAAATGGGAGAAATGGAGAACATGTCAATCACACAACATGCATGGATGACTAAATGTGTGTGAACAGTTTTGGATTTGTTTGGACCACATTAAATCGGTCGTGATATTATTTACTGGAGTCAAATAGCTATAGATTCTTGGTTGTTCAAGTGGACACGGAACGTACCCCTGGTGGGCACGGATTGATATTACATATTAAATGTCCTGTGGTTAAAGACCAATGGTGCAAAAAAAATTAATGGCAAACTGACCAATAGCAGCTGAGCTGTGTTTTCCAAAGATCAACTTGGTAAAAATGTCTTGCTTATTTCAAGCATTGACCTTGGTTAAAGTTGCTAGAGTTAGCTAGGAACGTGGTCAATTCCATGTTATACTATTTCAGAACCATGCCATCCATTTTGTACCCTTCAACAAATATGCTTAGTCCATTGTGTAATCATATATTTTTCTGTCTGCTTAGATATTTTTGAATAATTACAAATTATAATAATGATAAAGTACAAATACGACAACTAATTTATTTCAAATGTATATTAGTTTATCAAGATTTTGTATCACTCTTCCGTTGATTTTGGTTTTGGAGACTCTTTGCCTACTCTTATAAATATAAGAAAATATAAGATAATATAAACCAAAACAGTCCTGATTTCCTGACAGTCGACTCTGTAAATGATATGTATGTAAATTATAAAAGGTTTCTTTAAATACTCAGTTGTCAAAGCTGCCGAGTATTAAAACACAATTGGTGTGAGACCCCCGCTCTTTCACGGCTCGTTTCGTACCTGGAAAAAAGTTGGGTACAAAATGGCAAACTCGTGAAAACGGCCCAGCACCTGAGGCAGCTGAGATGCAATTTTCTGTTCATTAAAAAATGGGTCTTCCTAATTTAGTTTGCACATCTTGTTGACAGAGATTTGGCTTTTTTTTTTGGCACCATCTCATACGTTGGCAAGAAATACTGAAACTAGACCTCTCAGCAATAGGTGGATGCAACTCGTGCCGGATAAGTTGACCAGACCTTGATGGATAATAGTAGTTTTCTAAGTACTTCGAAGTAGAACGTATTTAGTTGTTTTCCCTACAGAAGGTTCCACTGTGTGCCATTGCAGGAGTGGTATTAATATCCTCATCTATCTCTTGGCAGCAAAGTTAAGCGAATTTCCCCAAAAATCTGTCTTTTAAGGCAACACTCCGACCTACTTGTTCACCCACTGTCGTGTTGCATTCACTGTGCTCCCGTTAATCCTCCACGCCCCCTGCTCTCTACATCCCACAGAGCTCCTGTAAACAAAATGTCTTTAAGAAACAAACTATACAAAGAAGGAAAAAAAAAGGATGTCTTTCTACCTGCTTTCAAGCTAGAACATGACAATATATCACAATTAAAAGCTGTAATATCACAAAATGTTTGTATGCCATTCATGTTGTTTCAATTGAGAAGCGAGTGGTTTTTAATGTAGTGGTTCGGTTTGTAAATATTATAGCTATTTGGGCCCACAGTATGCATCACACTTACATTTGATGTAAGAGCACTTTTTATCCCCACTGCTATGTAATTCCACGTGCGGCTGTCATACATGTTGGTATCTGCGCGAGACTCGGCGAGAATGTCACCGTCCATGTCTTATTTGAGCGAGTGTTTGTGTGCCACTGGGCTCTGATGGTCGCCTCTGTTCTGCCGATTATAAATAACATTTTTCATGTAGATATGAGTGCATTTTCACGTCTTCGCATTTCATTTCTGATTTCTTTTTATTTTTTATGAGATGATTTATTTTTCTTTCTTTTCCTGCACTGTAACACCTGATGAAAACACATGTTAAGCCCCCATGTCTGTAGATAGGAACCATGAAGCAATCCGTAGCCATCTCTCATTGCGCTTGTAGTGTTTTAGTGAACTGCATGCAGGAAGTGACTACTCTCCGCTCACATGATGATATCATTTTCAAGCCAAAAGAATAAAGAACATATTTTTTGTAAATCCTTGTTTTATTTATTTATTTATTTATTTTCTCCTTCCTTTTTTAATTTCCCACATCACGTTTGAGTTCATCGACGTCCCGGAGTGTGATGAAATGCGATTGCTTTAGAGGTCAGTCAGGGTCATTCATGTGATTCAATCTCATGTTACACCTATGTATCGATTTGCAAAATGTGACAAGTGACTATTTTTATTTTTATTTATTTATTTTTTTGTTATAACCAAAGATGTGGCAACAAAACACAAAATCTAGAATTCCAAAATAAAACCTATTTTGGAAAACCTATTGTGCATGCCAGACGCATTCATTTGATGGAGAGAGCGGTGGCGGAAGGAGGTAAGAGGCGTTTTGTCATTTTGTGACAGGCCAACAAAATTTAGGTGTAACAAACTGAGAGGTGAGACTTCTACGTCACAATTTTGTTTTGCTTCTAATAAAACGCCTCCGTGTGATTTTAACTTGACAAAAGGTGAAAATATTTGTTGTTTGAGTACTTTTGCAAGGCACTATGGGTTATTATGCGACTGCATTTTCAGCATGAAGATATTGTGGAGGGTGTAGACGTCCTGGGAGTGTGAAAGTAGGTCAATCACCCCTGCCAGGGGGTGAAACGGGTGCATACTTTTGTGAGATTCTTTAATCAAATCAGGGATTTAGATTAAGATGGAGATGTTACCTCGATCTTCATCTCTGTTTATTAGAATGAGGAGATTTCTAGGTAGATAAATCATCTCAAGAAGGCTCGTACAGATGTTCTCCGTCTGACAAGAGATGAAGGAGAACCTGCTTGGTGTAACAGGCAGGAAGGAGACGGGGACAAAAAGCTGAGACATCCCCCCCACCCTGAAGCTCCCTTCAAACGCTTCTGCTTCTTCTCCCTTCCTGTTGCCTAGCGACCCAACATCACAGCTCTGTTGCCTGTGATTGATCAGCAGCCTGCAAACAAAAAGGCAAACAGGCGCTCCCTTCTTCCCCTTCCAAACTCACAGCATACCTTACCGGACGTGCATTATATGCGGTCAGATGGTGGCTTCGTGTTCCTAATGAAATCCATTGTAAGCTATGCCACTGTTGGAGGATCATGTAGCTGTATTTGCTTTACGTTATTTGCTCATATTGTGCACACCGCCTGCTGTTAGCTCTTATTACTGTGTGATTTATACAATGAGCCATAAATAAATAAAGTGCTTTAAAAACAAGCTGGTCAAACAAGCCTCACCCATAGGGTCCATATGACTGTGGTTAGCTCAGCAGTGCACCCTAGAGGTTCCTAGGCGTAACAACATCCAATCACAGGCACCATGTTTCGTTCACACAAAAACATCACTACAAGAATCCTGCGGTGTGTCTCTGCGTTTGTGTGACAGTCAGTTGAAGATTCTTGAAAATGTAACTTAGAAACAGTGCAATGAAGAAATACACCTAAGTCAAGAAGAATGACTTGGCTGCCCTCGTGTTTCATGACGTCATTAAACACGAAGGCACCAGGAAGTTGGTTCTTTAGGAGTGAGACGCCATCTGCTGGATGAAAATGAGAAAATCACGTTTTTTGTTCATCCCATGAATAATACTTGATACCTTTTAGAGCAAACTTCCATTTTGTCAGGTATAATTAACACCAAAGCAACCAGTTAAATATTATTTCAGTAACTGTTGGGAATATGTCGATCTAAACACTCATGCGCACTCATGGGAACCGGCGCAATGGTGCAGTACTTGGTTTGTTCGAGGTGCAATCAAATGCAGCAAAGTACATTGGTTATTCAGTTTATCTCGACGTTGCCAAGTTTTGTATCCAGCCAAAAATGAGCACTTTGTGAATTGCGCTTAATTGTAATTCAAGTACAAGTGAAGTACCCATCCAAGAATTAAATAACAGACAAAGATATAAAGGTATAGTGCAAATTCTGGTAGTTTAAAAACTATAATAATAATTTTTAAAAACCCCGTTAACTTATGTACCAAATTCAGGCAGAAATAATCCTTTTCTAGTTACATCTTTCCCCATTTAAAACTTGAATTCTTTCAAAGTGAAATTTAAACTTACATGAGGAATGTACGCAATATTGTGTTCACCTCTTTGTGATACTAAGAATAAAATCAGGGATATTTACTGCAGTTCCTACTGACAGACTAGCAAATGTAGCTTAGCTAATGCAGCTTTTATTTGCAAGCTAAGATGGACATACAGTATATGTAGCCTATGTGTATGTAAATATACAGTCACCAGAACCTTTTTACTCATGTGAAGAGTTCGTACGTCCTATATAAAGCCAGGGAAACACTCACTGTATGTGTAAATGAATTTCATGCTGGAAAGCTCCTCCATGGTGTATGCACTCATGTTCACTAAGCAGTAAACTAAATGTTATCAGGAGCAGCTTTTCCACATAGTTTCCTTCTCTGACTCATACGGTCGATTCTGACAGCAGCCATTTTATTCATGTATCTTTCTTGGATATTAGTCAAGACTGTCCACATATTCTTCTTGTTGGAACTCTCTATGGCGTTGATCAGTCATGCGTCCGATATGCACTGCGCATGCGCTTGACTACTAATATGGTGCGGCTCGATTCCGATTCAGACTTGTGGGAATGGACCTTACCAAGCTCCGCCCGCAACCGACCCACGTGACCGCAAAGTCTCACAAACAAAGCCTCGCGCTGTTGTTTCTATGTAAACATGACTCCATTAGTGCATCATTTCTACCGGATTTTCACAATATATCAGCTACTACATGGACAGAGGAACTAACAAGTTCATGTCATCATCTGGGAGGAGGTTACTGGTTTCTCAGTCAAGCTGGTTGCAAACCTGAGGCCAGCAGGTGTCAGTCTGTTATGGTAGATCTGAAATTTGGTTTGATGACGTCAATATGAGAAGCTACAGGCTGATAGGAGGAACCAAAGAGCTCTGAGAAGGTAAAGGCAAATCTTCTGAAGCTGGGATATAATTAATTTAATTTCACATAATTGTCGCTGTAGAAGCCATTTGTTTGTTAAAATTTTATGAAATATATTTGTTCTATTTGATGTTTGTTGTGAATGACGTAAACTCACAAACGAACGAGGTAATTAGTCCAACGTTTAGAAACTACAGCGGCTGTAATGAGCCACAACAAAGGGAAACAAAGGTAAAATAACCTGAACAGGTGATCAACTCAAAACCACTCCTACCTTTTTACTCTCTCTCTCTCTTTGTAGTTTAAGCACACCTGTTACCGTGGCAACCGCCTGCACCCGCAAGACGAGCAAAGATTACGTTAAAAACATAACATTCAGTCCGTTACGATATCAAGTTTCCAGACTTGATATTTATTTCTCGATTATTAATCAGCGCTTCCCTGAAACAGCGATGGTTGATTGACTAGCTGCACTTGGTGCTAACGTGGCTAACATGAGTTACAGTTTAGTCCAAAGCCTTTTCTGCTAGAATAAAATCTTTAGTGTATGTCAGATACAGACACATTGCATATTGATCTGTTTAGCTAACGTCAGACTGTGTAGCAGACAGGCTTCAAGGTGTACAAGTTGTATCAGTTCTGCCATTATGCTGTACTTAGCTAACGGGAAGCTAAGTGTGTTTGTGAGACGGCCACGCACGTTGTAGCCGCGCTACTACGTAGAATGGGCATCAGCCAATGAAAAGCGGCCCCTGTGGTAAGGTCCATTAACCCAGCAGTCTCGTTTTCTCTCCTCTCACTTTCCATCCCTGATGTGCAGCAGCAATAGACTTTCATTCTGTGCCCACAATGCATTGCTGTAGAATTACAGTAAACTATTTAAAATTAGCTTTTCTGACAAAAACCCATTTATACCTTGTTGTTGGTAAACATGTAGAAGTTAGTGTGATATAAACTTTGCTTAAACACTTTGCTCAAACACTTCATATGTAACTTAACTAATTTACAGCAAAAATTTGACTAGCACCTTAGCTACGTCGTACAGAAGGATGCTAGCATGGTAACGAACCTAAGAAGATGTTGAGCATTGGAATAAGCCTACGGTAATCCTAAACTGTCTTGTGTCCCTTTTGTCTTGATTTTTGAAAGTATAAACTTGGAATTAGTTCACATTCAAGTGGTTGCAAACTGGGATTTGCTAAATGTTGTGCCTAATCACAAGGCTAACTCATTTCATCAGTTGACAACAAGATATTACTTTTAGCTTTTATACATTTAAACATGTGAAGAATATTCTCAGAAATAGATGCCGATTTAATTTCTGCACTGTTTTAACTTTATACACATGTGGTAGCCATGTTGTATTTTTTATTTTATTTTTTTTAGGCCATGATCAGTGACAAAGGTTTGGTTTTACTTGAATTATCATATTTGCGCCGTAGTTTTCATCACCTTTAAATAGATTTGAGCCGTGTTGGGCTGAGAGGTGGTCCACTGTTCACAATTCTGATGAACCAAACACCTACCAAAAAAAATAAAAAAAATCACAAAGTCCTCCACGCATTTTGTAGCAGCACATTGCCGTATCCACATATCTGGTACCTGACCACTGCAACCCAATCTTCTCTAAGTTGGGAAGGAATTGGCAGGTGTGAAGGTACAAACTGATGAAGGAGGGAAGTGCTAACGACTGTATTAGCTGCAAAAGAACTTTAAATTAATTTTATAAAAAGAATGACCCTAAAATTCACCCTGCTAAGTCTGTTTTTAAATCACCTTTCAGGAAGCAAAAGACATGGCTGAATAAAGCCAGTTTGGATGGGTTTTAGGAGAGACGAACATTAGTTAAAATAAATTAAAGCGATATCGTTGGAAAACGAGGACACTTTAATGATGGGTTCAAGATATAGTACCTTCCAGAAGTATTTATAATTTGAACCCTTTTCATATTTTGTCACCTTTACACCACAACCTTAATGTATTTCACTGTGGCTTTACGAGAAGTCTCTAGATTCATTTTCTGAGACAAAATATGAAAAAGTTCAACTTGTGCGAATACGTTCGCAAAGCACTGCAAAATTCTCGACAGGATCATTGACTGGTGTGTGTCTTTACAATAGAGGTGTGTTTTTCACCTGCAACAGATGTTTAATCGTACAGACTGCGCACACAGGGGAACATCTCCAGTAAACTGAACACATGCGATACAGAGAAGCGCTGCAGAAACATTGGCAGCAACAGTAGCACAACAGAAAATACCAAACCAATGCAAGCACCTCAAAATCCGGTTCTGATTCGTCACAGATGCCGACACAACCGGAAAACATGCAGCAAACACGTCGAAAACGGAGCCCAAACGGTAAAACGTAGAGTGCAAATACAAAGTAGCAAACCTAACCACTGTGTTATTGTTTTATTATCCATGTTTGTCATGTTACACAATCTTAAATGGGTTTGAGGACAACCTAGATTGACTCAACTTCCGGTGCATTCTGGGTTGAAATGAGTGACGGTCCCTCAAAGTGCACTTATCAACAATACTGCAAACTTCTATAGGTACTGAGCTGTGAAAAAGGCTTTGCTTTTTTACCGTTTTTATCTGGTTAGTTTTTTTTTAAATTTTGTCAAACTTGCATGTCTCAGATCAGTGATGTCCAAATCTTTGACAAACCAGGTAAAATTTAACTACTGGCATGACAAAATTCATTAAATCTAAAATGCAAAATATAGTTAGAATTTTTTTTTTTAGTTTGTTTTTACAAAACTTGTATGTCTTTAAAGATCCAAAATATAATAAATGTATTTTGCAAAACTGCAACAGAAACACTTTTTTTCTCATCACACGAGTCACATGATCACCAACCAGATGTTACTACTGGCAGAAACGATGAAGAAAACAACAGGAAGTGGTAAGAGGAGGATTTTTGGATTAGTTTTTTTCAGACAGTACAGCTAGCGCCATTGCTGAATTATGCATTTACCCCATGGAGTTGTCGCTGCCATGACTTATTGTGTAAACAAGCTTGTTTACACATGGTTTTCATTTAATTTGTTATTTAATGAAAACACCACAATTGTGAAGTTGTGTCTTTTCGACATTAGTAAAATGGAGACAAAGATTTGTGCACCTTTTTAATGAAACGCAGCCTGTGCTGATGTGTTTTGGAGTAATTTTGGCAAGAGTGATTAGTGACTCATTGGACAGTTTCTTTCTATGACGTCATCATTGAGAACTGCATTTTGTATTGACTCAGGTTTGATACTAATTACTTTGATCTTGAAGCATGTACGTGTGACAAAAAAAAAAAAAAGTAAAAATGTAACAAAATCTGTAAGGGAGTGGGTGGAACATATTTTCACTTCCTCTCTAAAGAACGCCAACAGTCCATGTCAGTCCTTCCTCATCAGGCGTTCTCTGAGGTCGCTGTGCGGCTGACTTCTCCACACATCAGCGGCGGTGGCGGCGGCGGCTCTTGCTCCGCCTGTGAGTCAGCACAGTCTGGGTTTGTGCGGAGGCCAGGGCCGAGCTCGGAGAAACGGTTGTGGGGCTCGGCGCCCATTTCGGACTCCAGCGCGGATTCGACCGAGGGGAGCATGGGCGCGGCAGCGTTTAGGGTCTCGCCAAGGAAGGCGGGCGTGTCGCTCGCCGAGACGTCCAGCTGATAGGGCTGCAGGGAGGAGGCGCTGTGGAACGTGCCGCTGAGGCCCAGGAGGCTGTTGGTGTAACTCAGAACAGAGGGGAGGGGGACGGAGTACGAGGGAGGATTCAGTCCGTGCAATGAACAGTCCCAGTCTTCCTCCTCATCCTCTTCTTCATCCTCTTCCTCATCCTCTTCGTCCTCCTCCTCCTCTTCGTCCTCGTCGTCTTCCTCTGCGTCCTCCGGGTCGAGAGTTTCTAGACTGTGCGTGCTGCAGTCCGACAGCCCGCTGCAAACGCTGCTGCCGTCCTCGTCGTAAGCCTCATCCTCCTCCTCTTCGTCGTCGTCTTCGTCCTCCTCTTCCTCCTCGTCCTCGTCTAGATGCGAATCGGAGTCACCCGTGCTCTGGAGATGCATGATGGGATTGTTCATCTTCAGAGACTGAGGGTTGTGCTGCTGCTGCGGCTGCTGCTGGATCAAGGTGGTGTTGCCGTGGTAACCGTTGCCACTGGTTACAAGCTGCTGCTCCGTTTGCTGGTACTGCTCCTCGCGGCTCTTCTCCAGCTCCAGCTTCATGATGGTGTGCAAGAAGTGGGTGCGCACTCGGACCGGGTTGAACTCCAGCCGCCCGGCGCCGTTGCTGCAGCCGTCCTTGGTGCAGCCGCAGGGGAAGGACATGCGGTCCACCTGGAGGGAGGGGGTGCAGGGGGGCAAACATCACACACAAGAGAGGCAGCTGCCAATCAGAGCCAGACATGAGTTGGGGAGAAGTTCAGAATCTGCTGTGGATGATTTGGAATTTCATCTGCAACGCTACTGGAAAAGATGCACAAATGATTATGCCCATTACTCGTCTTTTGTCATTTGTTTCAGAAGCAGAACACCTTTAGAGATTGTAACAATTTTTTTTTGTATGATTGGGATCAATATAGTATCATCTCTGTTCTATTTAGAGCAGTTTGCATTATGCTTTACTATGATAGTAAAGCGTATTCCTTTAGTTTTATTGTAACCTAAAGGACTAAACAAGGATCTGAGTTTATAAATCTGCCTGATTTGTCCATTGTTTTAGATTTGGAGCAGTTCTGAAGGAAAGGATCATTTGAATCTTTTTTAAACAGAAAAAAACCCGTCAAAACATATTTGGAGTGGTTTTTATTCAGTTGACACTCAATTTTATAGGCCAATTTTTTAAAATGGCAAATTAAGCATCTATATAAAGTCCATCCATCCATCCATCCATTTTCTGTTCACCCTTTGTCCCTAATGGGGTCTGTTCCACAAATCTCTCTGTTCCTGTGATCTTGGTTATCATCTATATTTGAGATAATAACTGAAAGTCCTATAAATGCTTTAAAATGCCCTTCAGGCTGTGCTTTAAAAGATCTCTGTTTTAACGATCCATTTCAGGTTTATTCAGTATTTTTGATATCTAACTCCATGTGACTAAATATAGTCCAGACTCATGAAAAAACCTGGAAATGACTCTTTGGCAATTAAGGGAAGCTTTGAAGAAGATGCTAATATTACTTTGTTAGCCTAGCAGTGAGAGGTTAGCCTGTCACCGAGTTTAAATCTTTTAGGTCACTCATTTTATTTTCTGCCAAGAATCCAAAATGTTGCCGCAAAAATGACATAAAAGTAGCAGAGAAAATATTAGTGTCCGAAGAGCAAAGTTTCTTACCACGTGTGTGAATTTAGCACAGCATTGACTCAAATACTACTTCCTTACTTACTTCCAAATAAGAGTCTCAAATACAGAATGATAATTCATCTTATTACAAGACACTACCTTGATATCGACAGAGGTAAAGTTCAGTTTGTAACAAGAATTGTTAGGTTCCAACTAGAAATACATTGTTTTATCGAGTCCCTCAGAACACAGTGCTAACAAAATAATCTCAAAGGCAGATACGGAGCAGCTTAGTTTGTATTTTGAAAAAAAAAAGTATTGTAATTGCAGTTATAATGAAAACATGACATACGAAAGTCCTTGACTTAATAAACATCTAAGCATTGATCACTTAAACCAAATTTTGCTTTAGCATCTATGAAACATTTAAGCTAGTCTTCGTTTAAATGTATTTTCATCCAGTAGTTGTTCACTGGGACTCTCCAGTTATGACAGTTTGTTATTCATGAATCTTTTATTTGGTGGTAAATAAAAAAGTGGATACTTGGATTTCCAAAAAGTATTGTTAAAATTTGATCCGTGTCTGTTTATGTCAACTCAATATAAAGTAACATTTTATGTCGCTATATCCTCTACTGGTCAATCTGCCAGAAAGTGTTAGCCATCTTTGCTTAACTTCTTCTCTCCCAACTTGTAAATAACTGATCCATAGATAATTGCATCGTGATTAATCTTAAGGAAGAACAAACAAATCCTCCTGATGCTAAGAGGTCATTTTATATTCGATGTGTTTTCATACACAGACAGACATTTACAAAACTTTAGTATTATAGATGTGCCTCACCACATTTCCATTTACCTGGCACTTAATGCCGGCCAGGCTGCAAGCACAGGTCTCTGGGTCACATATCCCTCGGCAGCGACACCCACATTCCTCTCTAGACATCCTCAGGGCGCGCAGCTCATGCTTCTCCTCCACATCAATGCGGCGGACCCCAGAGGCACGGAGGAGCGCGCGCCGCCTCCTGGTGGTGAGGGGCTGGAGGAAGAAGTAGTCATCCACCTCCGTATTATCCACATCCAGGTCATCTTCTGAGATGTCGTCGAGCGTCAGAGTGTCGGCCTCCATGGAGGACACCGTGCCGTTCTTGGTTAGCTGAAGAGATGGAACCCAGAATGTTACACGTATTTAAATTCGAAACCTGGCGATGGGTTGCTCCACCGACTTTGAGTTTGATGGCGTTGAGTTTCTCCTCTTTGAGGTGATCCCTCAGCATGTTCTGATGGCTCCGTTTCTGCTCCATGGCAAACTCCCTGAGGGTGAAGCGCTTCACCCCGCTGTGATGTGGCGACATCCCCAGGGTGCTGCCACCCTGCGTTGGCACGCTGGTGAAGCCCTGGCGCCGGCTGAAATAGTACACAGTGACGCTCTCAAAGTGCACATTACGTCCCCGCAGTCGCTTTGACTGCCGCTGGACAGAGGCTAACGGTGAAGAATAGAAGAGGGAGACACAAGCCAATGATAAAGCTGAAGCAGTGGCTATGCTTATATAGGAGACACAAAACATGTTTTTAAAGGGTATTTCACATACATGATCTATATATCGTATCTATAGTGCTGTGATATCTGTACATAAATATTTTCTTTTTGTTGCTAATGAATCTTACTGTGGTTTACTAAAGTCCCAAATTCTGTGAAATTGCTTCGTAGCCTTTCTTTTCAAATGGCTTGACATCATTAACCCTCTCATCTGTCTCATCTGAATTTCTTTAAAGGTTGGGGTCTAATCATTTTACCCTGTGCGTGGTCCCACCGGGACCCTGCATGCGTTTTTTTTTTGTGGTTTCAGGAACTGACGGTCTGACAGGATGGCTCTATCTCTTCCCCATTGTCCGAACATAACACCTGTTCATGTTAGGTTGGAGAGCCTTTTCCTCTCAGTAAATGAAAGCATTATGTGAAAAATCTCAAACATTGATGTGTGGCAAAAACGGCAAAAGCAGAAAATCTTTAATATTAGAAATACTAACACATTTTCTATGAAGCCACGGATAAAGCTTAAAATACTTTGAATGAAATGCCAGACAAATGACCAAATGAACAAAGTTTGTTGGCATTTTCCCTCCCCCACTTGTTGCTGTCAGTCAGATGACCAACAAAAAAACCTAATTCTGATAATTGGAAGTATGTCTGGTTGCAAAAAGACATTAACATTCATTGTTTAGAAAATAAAGGATCACAAACAACATTACCTTAATTTTGATCATTTTGTTGTCTTTTCTTCATGGGCAAACTATCACTTTACATGTTTGAAGTCTCAAAATTAAAATATTCAATACAAGTTACATTTAAGCATGATATAATTTTAGCTTAAGTAGAAATAATTAGGACGAGTAAGTTGAGCTTGAGCAGATGTACGCTAAGTATATTTGTAGAAAGTAGTCAATTTTTAAAAAAACTCTTTATAAACTATTTTACCTCCACTTCATAATTGTTCACTTCCTTAACAGTATCCTACAGATGTACTGCGCTATTAAAGCTCATTCTCTTTGCCTCCTGAATTCTTAAAACCCTTACCAATCAGGTTAATAAAACAAGAAAGGTTTGTTGGTGAGATCTTACGATCTAGAATCCCGGAGGGGACCGAATTATTAAGACTATCGCTGCTGTTGCCGCTGTCGCTGCAGGAAACCTCGTCATCTTCTGAGCCCTGCAGAGACAAATAGGAGGAGGGTTCCTCTTCAAGCTTTCTCTTCAGGATCCCGCTCATCCTGGAGCAGGTCCCGCTGGTCACACCTGTGCGACAGACACGTTGACATAAAACAGCTTGATGACACTTCACAACTCTTTTCAAAAACTGATTTAACCTTTTAATTTGTTGAAAGCTTTCAGACAGAATACTGGAATAATTTGATTTATCCTTTAGTTTGAATTCAAGCATATTTCTTTGCATACAACAAGCTACCCATCTATCTAGCTAGCATGTTGCTTGCCAACGGTGGTAAACCATCTTTGTGTCCTTTTGTTCTATTTTTTGTTTGTTTGTTTTAGTCCGCAACTTTATATCTTCATCACTGTCACAAGGCAGCTTTGTTGAGTCACAAAAATCCAACGACTTAGTGTCAGCAAAAGGTAGCAATAGGCTAGCAAATGTAGCATAGCATTAGCTGCGAAAAGAGACAAATTTTATGGGTATAAAGCTACAAAAGAGCATAATGTGGTTACGAATGCTGAAAATTTGACTACATTATTTTCAAAAAGCATACAATTTGCTTTGGACAATAAAAACTCTTAATTTTGCTTTGTATATTCTAGTTAACAGGTTTGACTATAACCCTGACCTTAAAGTACAATATAGCTACCATGCACTGATAGTTGAAGCTCTAACATGTTTATTTGCACATACTGTACATCCTCAGTTACTGAACAATTTGCTCAGCATCTAAAAGCATATTTGTTTGAGATATAGCATTGTTATTGGCATGTTTTGCTAATAGTAGTTAGCCTGCTAACCCGGGACAATGACAGAAACCTTTCCTGGCCTTCTGACTCGCATTTGAATTATTTTGACATTTCAAAATTAAGAAAAAGGAAATGTATCATAATCCAGTCTAATAATAAACCACATCTCTGTTTACCTGTTGTATAACTGTGGTGAATTCAAACCTGTAGTCTCATATAGATGTGGCATGTGATGCTTCTGCATCTAAATTTTGGCGTTTCCAAACCATAAACAAACTTTGTCTTAACTACCGGTCCATCAAAAGTAATTAATAAGGTAAATGTTCTGAATTAAGCATGAAAGAATTACAGTATGTCCATACAACACCTTGCAAATATATTCATAACCCTTCAACCTTTTTTTAGATTTTGTTGTGGGCAAGTTCTGGTAATTGCAGAGAAAGTATATTTGTATGAATTTCCCCATGGTCATTATTTCTGCCAGAAACGACTTCTGAAATTGCAGCATCAAGTCTTGCAGCATGTTCTTTTAACACCTTTCCAAGTTTTAAAGACTGACATTTATTTGCCGATTCTTTTTTGATGTGGGATCCACACACCATGTTGCAGCCACTACCTTGTTTCACTGTGGGAATGTGGTGCTTAAGGTAATACGCAACGTTTTGCTTTCACTTTTAAGGCAACACAAATTTACACCACAGAAGCGATCAGACAAGTAACGGCCATCACATTTGCATTCAAAAAAACGATTTCTCTTATTTCCCCACCTCACTATCCACAGATGAACCAGAAAAGGACTGAAAACCAGTCCTTCTACTTCAATTTAACATTCTACTTTATGTTGGTCTACCACTTGAAATCTCAGTGAAATATGTTGAAGTTACGGAAGAACAGAGTTTATTCATGTACTGACTTTATAAATTGGACTTCCACTAATAGACGTTGAGTGTTCTTGGGTGACCTTGCCTGTTTGTGAAGCCTTGCAAATAGAAAACAAGTCATGTCAAAATGCAATGATCTTGTCTAGATTTGGGCAAACCAGATGTCATCCTATTCTATGTTGTTGAGCAATGAAACAGCAGTTCTAGACGCAGTCAGTTGTTGGATGTAAAAAGGGGCCTCTTTAGGGGAACCCTCGTCGACTTTTTGTTTGTTTTTATTTCCAATCAGAAGAAGTTATTCAGTAGAGACATTAGGCTGGTTGAGGATTACATCACATGCAGCAGGGCTGAATGATGAGCCAAGGTTTTCCTCTTGGACCGGCTTTGTCTCGCCTCCTACAGTGTTATACAATTTTCTTTATCAGTGCAAAGAACCTGCGCTTCCCGTTTTCGAAGGCACAAGAAAAGGAAAGGGCACGACGGCGTTGTAGATAAATCAGCGATGAGTGTTGTATGTTTAAAACCTTCCATGCGCCCGTTTTAGCCCGAAATCCCTCGTTGAGTGAGTGAGCGTCATTACTTTCTGATGCCCGCATGCACGCACAGCCTCCCACTCCTCATTCATGTCCTCTTCCCAAACACTGACATGAGATTTTCTCATTGACAAATGGAAGTCAGTGCCACCATGTGACGTAAGCGAACCTCCCGGAGGCCGAGCTGGTTCGGCTCCCCGCTGCGCTGACCGTCTTCACTGACCTGTTTCCGTCTCTTGCTTCTGGTTTCCCGGCGGTCCTCCCGACTCTCTCCTCTGCATCACACAATGTTCAGCAGCGGCGGCCAGAATTCCCCATGTGCCGTGACGATGGAGTGAGCGCTGCCATGATGCCTGCTCTTCCTTATTTCTCTCTTTCCAGCAGTGCCTCGCACTATTGTGCCGCCTCCGTCGCTGTCTTATGCCTGCTCCCACTGCACCCTCATTCTGTGCTCACGCTGTCAGCTCCCTCGCCGTCTGATTCTCTCCTGCTTCGCAACCCCTCCTTCCCCTCTTCCTCTCCCTCGCTCCTCACAAAGACTTGTTAGCTCGGTGCCGCTGCCGGCTGGAAGCGCTCGAGCCTGACAGAGGTGAAGCAAGCTCGCCGAGATCATACAATGAAGGAGTACATGTGAGAGTCTGTGGAGGCTCAGTGAAGCAGGGAGGGGAAATAAGAGAAATAGTTTTTAGAACGCAAACGCAATGGGCTTTATTTGTCCGATCACCCTTCTTGTTGCTTTGAAGCTGAAATCAATGGCAGGAACCAAAAAAATAAGAGGAAACGGGTTATATCTAGTGATGCATGATCTGCTTTTTTCATTTCCGATACCGATATCTCAGGTTTAGTGTCGGCCAGTACCAGGTCAGATACAGAAAAGCAATGGTGAATTGACCTAAAACCTTTCTTTTTATCAAACACAAGCAACAATGTACCAAATCAAAAATGTATTTGATAACCCAGTACATCACACTTAAATACACAAATAGTTTCACGAGTTTGTTCAAATATGTAAAAACAACACAACTTTAATTTGCTTAGCCAATGTATTTACTTACTTACAATTTATTTACTTTGCTTAGCCAAAGTAAATAATAAAAAAACGAAACTGACAAAATCAATAGGTTGCCTATGTTGGTCAAACATGTAACAAATCTCCTTTAAACTGGTTCATAAAGTGGAATTAGGAATTCTAAATATAATGTAAATAATAAAGCATGAGGACAAAGAATAGAATTAAACTGAATAGATCTGCCATTACAGCACTGTCACTGGTACCCAATTTAGAATTTCTTTTCAATATTAGGACCAATACAGATATTAACATCTGATCGGTGCATCTCTAGCTGTATGATTAAGAAACTCAATCATGTTGCTCTGGTCAGGAAAATATCCAGAGTCCATCATTACTAAATAAGCAGAAGGAAAACCTGACAGAAAGAAACAAAACAGACTATTTAATCTCATATATTCTATACATTTTTTCTTTTCTCATCAGATTTTTCTGTCAGGCAAAAGTCTGAGTCGCACTCAGACATCTACATTACACAGTTGAGGCCACCTTGCTTGCTAGCTAACTAACTAGGGTTTTTTCTGTCTATCACAGGTGCAAATTTATCACCAATGGACTGGATGAAGTTTGTACAATTCTGTAGAGATAAATATCTTAAATTTCATCTATAATGTCTTAAGATGTTTTACATTTGAAATGGTGAACCGGATCAAATCTGTTGGACTTTTCAACTTTAGAGTTTTGCATTCCTTTGATTTTGTTAATGCAGATTGTATAAATGTGAATAGATTTTTTTTTATTTATGCATCTTGTGAGCCTTTGACTCCTATTAAAACTGCAGTTTTGCATTACACTACCATTCTGATTGGCATTTTTCTTTGTTACCTTATTCTTCACAATATTATGACTTATTGTTTTACACTATAAATATACAGTAAGTTTGGACACAACTGTGTGTCCAAACTTTTGGTCTGTACTCAATGCAGACCAAAAGTTTAGACACACCTTTTCTCATTCTCATTCACCTTCTCATTGAATGAGACGGAAAGGATTGACAGATTGACAGATTGAAGGTGTCCACCTTCAATGAGAAGGTGTGTCCAAACTTTTGGTCTGAACTGAGTACAGATCAAAAGCTTGGACACACAGTTCTGTCCAAACGTTTGGTCTGTACTGTATATGTACTTCATAACCATACATCCTCTTGTTTTATCTTTTTAACTGGCATTTAATGAGTTAATCTTTTAAAAAATATGAGTATTGTGTACATTGGACAAAATATTGATGCATTTATTAATATAATTTTTAGGATTAAACTTTTTTTTTTCTCCACAGTTAAAACACAGAACAAAAAAAACACCAGAGGGTTTTTATAATTGCTTATAATTGAATAATCAATTATAGTAAGCTAAGTACTTACTGTTTTAATAGGAGATGGTTACGACTATAGTTGCAATAAGTTGTAACTTTTTTTTTAAGAGATCGCTCTAGTCAAAGTCCAAATGTAAATCCAATTGAGCAAGTGTGGCAGAACCTGAGAATTGATGTTCAGAGTCTCTTCATCCAGTCTGACTGAGCTTGAGTTAATTTACAAAGAAAAATGTGAAGAAAAAAAATCTCAAGACTTCCAACACTAAGTAAGCCAGGCGTCCCTTTCCCTGCTGAAGAAAAGTATCCCACAGTATGATACCTGCACCGCCATGTTTCACCATCAGAGTAAAACATTTTTTTAAATCTGCAACCTTTTCCTTACTTTCCAGAATTCACCTCTATTTTGTGTTTATAACAGATTATTTGTCCAATCTGAAGTTAATGTAAACGATGTAATCAATCAAACGTATGACTAACATCCACAACAATGTCAATGAAAATGATATGATTAACCACTCAGCCCCCACACATATTGTTGCCATAGCGATGCTGGACCCGGAATGCTATGTCCTCTCATTAAAGTGGCGCAACCTTGAGTTTGTGTGCTGTGAACACGGCTGTGTTTGTATTTCAGTGAAGCGCTGAGGAAATGGTTTTACAAATACATTTTGACAACCTCATTAAAAAAAGACATATTTTGATTTTAAATAAAGCCCAGAAATAAAGGTATCAATTGTAAAATGAAAATGAGCAAAAAGGTGTTGTTAAGGAGATGAAACTGTTCTTGTTATGTTGCGTGTTGAGATGAGTATAAAATATAAATGATATTCATTCAGAGTCTAACAGTTTTTTCAGTTTGAACGGCTGAATCCTGTCGGGTTTGGTCTCTGATTTGTCCTGTTCATCTCCAGCACCGATGTGCAGGGGAGACGGAGGCGATCCTTCCAATCAGCTTCCATGGCAACGAGCCATGGGGGGAGGGTTTCTGGGGGCTAGATGGAGGAGGGAGGCAGCTAAAGGGGTTTGAGGGAGGAGGGGGCTGTGATGGGGGTCTAACATGAAGGTATGGTGATTTTTTTTGTCTTTTTAAAAAGAAGCTATTGTAGCATATACAGCACCTTAAAAATGTTTGCAATGTTATTCACTGGGAATTCTGATAGATCAACAACAGATTGTGCATAAGGATGCAGTAATTTCTTCTTCTTTTATTTATTTATTTATTTTTACAAATAAGAACATTAAAAGTGTGTCGGCGTCTAAACTAAATATGTCCTACACAGATCCAAAGAGATGGACAAAGACATGGCCGACCGTCTCACCTGACAGACTCTGGAGGAGCTGCAGAGATCCACGCCTCAGGTAGGAGAATCTCTCTTAAATGTGGCGATAGATAAAAAGAGAGAATCTGGAAGAAGATGCTCTGGTCAGCTGAGATGAAACTAGGGACAAGGTGTCTCGTTTTAAACATTGACTTAATGGCCTCATCCTGTGTTCATTTATCTACCCTTTTGTCTACTTCCACCCTCAACAATCAATCTATATACAAATACTGCTGGACTTTTCAGAAAATAACCCCCAAATCATTCAAAAGGTTTCACTATTAAATTGGTTTTCACATTTTCTCATTGATAAAACTTTTCAACTGAATCGGTAGACGTGCAACGATGCGTTTTTGTGCAGGAGATGGATTGTTCTTACGCACATGAGAGCTTTCAATTTCCCCCCTCCATCCAAATTTTATTTTTCATCAAATCATTGGCATCCATAAACTGTAATAATGAATGACTTGCGTAACAAATTGGGGAGAAAAGTAGCCAGGCACAAATCTAAAGTAGCCTTGTTCTATATACAGATTTTTTTCTTTTGAAGCATATTTAGAATTTGAGTCTTGAATTAAGAATTTCTTGTTAGATTTTATAATAGTCATTTCTCTGGATTCATTTTGTGTTCGTCTTTTTCCAAGTCGCTACGTCTATTTTGCTATTTTTGAGCTTTTTTAGGGAGTTTGGCTGTGTAATTTGGGTGTTTGGTTAGGTTAAAGTTATTATTGTTTGTTTTCATAGACATAAATACATGACTTTACCTTCTCTAAAAGCACTTGATTTAAAAAAAAAGTATCTGAGTCAGTCCAGTTTGACTAGCGTCCACCAGGGGGAGTTCTCGCTCAGAGAGTGTTTTTTTCCCCACAGTGTGTTTCTGCTCCAGCCTGAGTCATGAAGCCATCATTAATTCCCAGCTCCTGCCTGGTTCTGCTGTCTGGCTGGGTGTAATTGATACCTCTGGGACCTAAACGAATGGCTCAGCTGTCTCGCTGCAGCATCAGCCACAGATTAGTGCACGCATGTCTGATAAAGAGGAAGATAAAGTTAGATGCATTGAGCTCCCTCAGCTCGGAAAACAGAAAAACAAAGCTTAATGATCCGGACTATTTTCTGTAATGGAGCAGGACTTGTAAATATTACCAGAGGTTAAAAATCAGTGAACGTCATGTGACTAAATTAGATGTATTACAGAGATAAACTAGAAAATTCCTGAAGAAATTTAACCGGCGCCTGCCAAAGTGTGCCCGTCGGTTTGGACCCAGCGTTCTGATGCTAAAAATTAGCATCAATGCTAAAGAAAGCTGCAATCATATGAGGAGAATGACAAGAATGTTTACTGACATGGACTTGCACCATTCTGTATGATAAAGTAAGTGTATCAGCTAAAATTAGCCAAAATGCTAATGTTAGCATGAATGCTGTCAGTAGCATGTGGGGCATCACTAGCATGTTGTCTGTACTTACTGCATTCAGTATACTAAACATGGCTAATAAGTAAGAACAATTGCTAATAGCTTATTTAAGATAAAAGGCTAATGCTAATGAACTGCTTTGCTGTGCAAGGCAGTCCCTGAACCGGAGAGAAAAAGATAATGCAGGCTAATATTATTGCACCGCCTGTGGCGGTGCACTCACCTGAGGGGGATATTTAAGCTTTTATTTTGAAAGAAACCGTAAGCTTCTTATTAAATGGAAACAGTAATCCAATGTCTAACAGTGGTTTGTTTAAACCAGTCACATAAAGCCCAAAATAGCAATTACTTGATATAAAAAAGGTCAAGGCTTTTAATTTTCAAATTTTCAGTAAGCCAAACTAATCCCATTTGTAACAGTGATTGGGTTAAATCAGTTCTATAATGCCCAAAACACAAGTAGTTCTAAAGGCCAGTTCAGTTCTCCTCAGTAGTAACTGACATTCAGCTCAGGCCTAAATTCATATCTGTAGCTCAATCACAGTAATAGCAGTGATGAGACCAAGCTAGACCAAGACCTAACCTGAAAAAACAATTTAATGCAGGCTAATATTATTGCACCTCCTATGGCGGTGCATTAACCTGACAGGAATATTGAGGTTTTTATTTTGAAATTTTCATTAAGCTTCATTTTAAATTGCCACACTAAACCCATGTGAAACAATGGTTGGGTAAAATCGGTTATAAAAAGCCCAAAACACAAGTAGTTCTAAAGAGCAGCTCAGCTGTCATGTGAGTGAGACAGAATTCTAACTGTTTGAAGCAGTTAGTTTTTCTGAACAAAGCAGGACGAACATATCTTTCTCTAAATGCTGTCAACAGCATGTGGGATATCATTAGAATGTTGTCTGTAATTGACTTACTCCACTCAGTATATTAAACATGGCTAATAAGTAAGAAAATAGCTAATAGCTTATTTAAGGTAAAATAAGCTATTAACCAGCCTGTGTTATCTTCACCACCCTTTTCTCAAATTTGCTTGTCTCATATTTTTATTATTCAAAAATTACTAAACAGATCTAATAAAAATACAAATTTGATGAAATGATGAAAAGAGAAAGCAAACAAGAAGTTCATTAGCATTAGAACTGCGCAATACAGTTCTAATGCTAATGAACCGCCCTGCTAATGCTAATGAACCGCCCTGCTAATGCTAATGAACTGCCTTGCTAATGCTAATGAACTGCTTTGCTGTGCAAGGCAGTTCCCTAACCTGAGAGAAAAAGATAATGCATGCTAATATTATTGCACTGCCTATGGGGGTGCAATAAACTGAGGGGAATATGGATGCTTTTATTTTGAAAAAAAAAAAACATAAGCTTCATATTAAATGACCACACTAATTAAAATGTCTAACAGTGTTTGGGTTAAATCCGTTATTTACTGGCCAAAACAGCCAATAGTTCTAAATGGCAGCTCAGCACTCTGCTTTAACTGAGTGTTAGTTGGAACTACAGTGATGTGTTTTTGTAGTCCTAACCAGCAGCCAATCGCCTCCTGTGTTCCGTTGCTATGGTTATCAATCCTCTGCTAACTGTCATGTGTGTGTGAGACAGAGAGGTGGAGAAATAATTCTATCTTTGTGAGACACCCAGTCAGTTTATATGGAAAAAGCAGCCTGAACAACTCCTTCCCGTTCAGGAACCGAGAGACGTATTGGAAAACCATTTGAGCGTATGAGAGGACTATCTGCCGTCTCCCACAGTACGATTCATATTTGTAGCTCACTCACAGTAATTGCAGTGATGAGACAAAGATGGTGCATGCAGACCTCAGAAATTTTTCAGAAATACATGGAAGTGAATCTGGGAGATCTGTCAGTTATCCTGGCGAATGATTTCACTCTGAAGCACCTTGACAGAAAACCGTAAGCCCTAGAGAAATTTCAAAAACATTTTACGGGAGCAGGCATTCGTATCAATGTCATGACCAAGTTTGATACCAATCGGGCGATATTTGTGGGGGTGACGACGATTTCAAAATTGTTTTGGGGTCAAAAATTTGCTTCATTTCTCACTGTAATGGAGCGGCAGTTGGTGTCAGTTATATTCTGCGTTTCGGCAGTTGGAAATTTTGCTCGTTTTTCGCTTGCTTTGCAAGTCAGTCACTGCTCTCCTTATGCATTACTATGGGCAGGCCCCAATTAGCACTATATGGACGTGTGATTGTGCGGTTTGTTCAATGATTCATTGTTCTCTTTGCTCCCGAATCCAAAGACTTCCCATCTAAGAGAAAATGTGGATCTTGAAATTATTTTCAATATTTCAAATTCCCTCTTGACATTGGATCTAGAAAGGAACCGCACACCATTACACAAACGCAAACCTTTCACATTTTGTTCAATAACAACCACACACTCAAGTGTATTTAACTGAGTTATGAAATGCAACGTTTGTGTGGTTTACACATCAGAAATAAAAAAAGGAAGGAAGGAAAAAAATCCATCAAAATTAAACAATATGGGCTGAAAGGTAAGATGAAAAGAGAGAGCTGTTGCATTGCCTTATAACTCTGTGTTTCAGCTATGTTGCAGTTTTCTGGACGTTTGTTCCAGAGTTGTGGTGCATAGAAGCTAAATGCTGCTTCTCCCTGTTTGGTTCTGGTTCAGGGGATGCAGAGCAGAGCCAGAACCAGGAGACCTGAGAGGTCTGGAAGGTTGATACAACAACAGCAGATCTTTAATGTATTGTGGTGCTAAACCATTCAGTGATTTATAAACTTGCAACAGTATTTTAAAGTCTATTCTCTCAGTGTAAGGACTTTAGAAGTGGTGTGATGTGCTTTCTTTTTGTGAAAATGCAAGCAGCAGCGTTCTGGATCAGCTGCAGCTGAATCAGCTGCAGATGTTTTTAGACAGACTTGTGAAGACAGTGTTGGATTAATTAGCACAACAAAAGAAAAGCGTGGATGAGTTTCTCTAGATCTTGCTGGGACAAAGCACCGTTTATTCTGGAAATCTTCTGCAGGTGATTGAAGGCTGACTTTGTAACCGTCTTTATGTGGCTTTGAAGGTTCAGGTTCGTCATTACACTCAAATTTCAGACCTGATCTCTAGTTTCCAGCTGTAACAACTGAAGCTGTGTGCTGACTCTAGATCGTTCCTCTTTAGATCCTAATATAATAATTTAATATTCTGTTCAGCTGGAGGAAAGTTATGCCACATCCACACATGAATTTGATGTCACCAGTTATGTAAAAATATTTTGTCGTTTTTTTTTTTCTTTTTCTAGTGTGTGCAAGTATCTGTTTACTGTTAGTCTCTTCTGTGCTTCTGGTAACTGAACACTAGAGGGCACAGTTGTCCTTTGCAACAGGCTTGTGCTCATCATGCAGAACCAGACTACCCCATATTGAGGTTTAGGTCAACGCTACCACATTCAGTTTCATTCCCTCCAGAGGTGAGTAATAACTAGTTATGTGGGGAAAAAATACTTTTATTTACTTCAGTAGAATATTGAAGTAGAGCTGGTCTTACTTGAGTACAATTTCTTCCCACTTCTGCTCAGTACTAACTGTAAAATAGCATAACGGAGTGTAATAGCTGGCTGTCGGTTGTAGCGAATGTGACTAAGAGTTGGGAGCTTGTTTCTTCCACGAAGAGGAGGCAGAAGATGAGGAGGTTGAGAACTGGTCAGGACAGCAGATGGCCTCTCCGTCTGTCTGGCCCGTTTAAAGAGCGCCGCAGGCGAAGCTTCTAATTACACCAGCCGGCCTGGATGACGTCGCGGCTTCCACTCAAAGTCCTCTGCAAAGTCCCTCAACTTTGAAACAAGTTCGGGTCCGCTTTAGCGAATTCCTGGTCCTGGAAGCTTCCAGCCCTATCACTGGTGCCACAGGCTGCTGATCTAGTGCCACGCAGTTCTTGGAACTTATCAGATGGTCTGCTGCTCTCTAATGAAACTGAGTCAGGGAATAAAATGCTCGGTAACTGGAGTGGAGTTTCTGTAATCTGATCTTCACCATCTCTGTCTGCCTCAAGAGTGATTAGGACGTATTGCACTTTGCAGCGCCAAACCTCGGTGCGTTTTTGGAACACGCCAGCAGTCCTTGTTTTTACAAATAATTGTTCTTTGCCAAACAGATCAAACTCATATTTGCCTTGCAACATCACAGCCACACTTTCATTATGTGTGCAGCTCAATCATGCGCATGCATTACAGAGCGAATGCGCATCATTGTTTATGTGTTACATTAGGGTTCATTTCCAGATTGTAAAGGAGGGAACAATAATCTCAAGTTCCTCACCTGAGGTAATTAGATAACCTTTCACTGCACAGCATGGACTAACACTGGGCTTTGGTTCCACCATTATGTACCCCAAACCCTGTCATGTCTGGAAAATGAGACATTGTAAGTAGCTATTTGATTAAGTTCTAATAGGCAGGAAGAATAGCAATGTAAATCTGTAGAAAACTACAGGCTTTCATTCAGTGTTTCCCAAAAATTAGTTTCTAGAAAAAAAATGGAGCTGAAGTTATTGAAATTCAAATGCTTATTTGCGGAAATATCCCCAAATAATTGCTGATATTTCCAGTGAGCAGTAGATCTGCTAACATGTAGCTAGCACCATGAGTAGAGGAATCGGGCAGGGTGAATGGAGATCCAGTTGTACTTTTTAGCAGCACTGCCTTTAGTATTGATTCTCTGGAGGAGCTTAATTCCTGTCAAGTGTATTGGGAAGACGATTGACAACTCAGTATTGACAAGTGTTAGCTAAATGAAGCTTTTGGCATAAGTTCAATAAAGATCTGTCCCCTACAACCTGCTTTCATCTAAAGAACATTACTTTCCCTGCTCTCCTGTCTTCTTCACTCACTTTCTCCTTTGCTGCCAACTTCAGCTCCGTCTTAATTCTGGTGTTATTCAACTGGTGCAAAGATCTCTGTTTTTATGTGCGGCTAAACACTCTGGTTCTGTAAATTGAGCCCATAGATCTGAGCCAGACTTATTTTGGAGCTGGTTTGTTGCATATAAAAATAGAGAATATCACTCTGTAAATGAATGTATCAATGTCAAATGCATTTCAAAATTGAACAAAGAAGATATTAATAAATGCTAGAGTTGCAAATAATACAATTGATGTGCGTGAGTTTATCATGCAGCTAACTGCTAGCCAGTTCTGCTTGCTAATTAGCCATTAGCCTACGTAGGCTAATCTTAAACCCATCTTCAACCTCTTGTACTTCTTGATACTCCAGTTAGGTTGCAATTATGGAATGTGACAGAATTGGAAAATATTGTGTTCCTGGTAGCTTTACGCTTGAGTCTTCTCAAATTCTTGATGGTTAGTTTGCGTCTTTTTTTTCCTCAACACATTTTTTGCAACTCGGTTGACGAATCAAAACGAAACATTTCAAACAGTGCTAGTAATTGTTGACATTTTAGAGTCAATTTCTTTTTTTGGCCCATTTTTCCTAAAGAAAATGCCCAATAATAACACCTTGACATCCAGTGTTTACCTTAGGCCACGGCCTCCCTCCTTACACAGCTTCACATCACCTGCAATGCTTAAATCTACTAAGCACGTAGGTTTATCCATCTTGGAGTTAGAAAATATTCCTCAAAATAATTATAAAGCCACTTCTACATTCGATACACCATGTTCTACGGAGTCCATTTTTGATGTATCCTCTAAAGGTTTTTCTCGTTTAGGCTGAGTTGTTTATTCATCCACGCGGATTAATCTTGGAGACCAGAACCAGAAATAACCGAGCGCCACTTTTGTGTTTCCATGTGGCCATAATGATGACCCTGAAGCTCTCTCCCTTTCTCTTTCTCTCCATCCCACCTGTGCCTTATTCTCGTCATCAACAAACATGGCGGCATTCTGTGTTTTCTGTGTCGTCCTTTATCAGTGTTACAGCGCCACCGATAGGCCCGGCATACCAACTACATCATTTTCTGTGATGCTGCACGTCATGCTGCATTTTTTCCCCCTACCTGTTGACAAAAACGCACCACACTCGTCTCTGTACAATACCTGAAAAACATCTAAAGTTGCGTTATTGACTGCACAGTCTTACTCAACTTTCTACTTTTTTACTGTTATCATGTATTTGTTTGATAAAATGATCAAATCAGAGTATAACTTCAGTCATTGATACACTTGTTACATTTTAAGATGCCACAAAATCCTATTATAATATCAAAAAACTAAATTAAAGTTAAGTTGTACTTGTACTGTTGAACAGCAGCAGTACAAAAATTTGGTTAAAAAGACAAGCAACTCTACAAGGCTCTGAAGTGTATTGTCTGATGAAATTCATGCACAGTCAGATATAGTGAGAAATTCAAGAAATAGGGACTGGAATATAACAAGAACCTGCCGCTGTTCACCTAATAAAAGCAGTCTTAAATCTTTACAGCACCATTTCTTGTCTTCTGGCATAAAATAACAGCTTGTATGATCTCTGGTTTGCAGTTCTTTCTGTTCACTCCCATGCCTAATTCATCCTGCACTTCACTTTGAACAATGTCCACCTGCTGCTTTCACTAAACAGCAAATCGACATGCACATCACAGGAAATCTTTAGTATTCCGTCGGCACCGCTCTTTGAGAGCCTGTTTTCTCTTTAAGCCTACCGTATTCACTGGATGGAATATAAATAATTAGAGTAAAAAGAAATGGCGAGAATAAAAAAAATAAAAAAACGGGCCTGAGTAGACATAATGTACATCTCCTTGGTATGTGAGTCACTGCAGTAAGGCGAGTGGCCTCGTTGGAAACAGGATCCAGCTGAAAGTGACACAAACCTGTGGCCCTCTCTGAATAATGCATCTTTGGCTACTGTGAATGCAGTGATATGGTCTCCTCCAGCTTCCCCAAATTGCTATCAGAGGTATATATCATGACCACTCATTCCCTAAGATTGGATTTGGAAAGCTTCATCTTTCCATTCCCCCCTACCCTATGAGAAACGATGTTAATTATGCTAGCTTTAAAAGATTTCTTCTGCTTTTGCCTTTCTTACTTGCACATTTGACATGAATGTAGTTCTGAAATGATGATTTTATTTATTAAAAGGAGGGAAAAATCCATTCAAATCAACCTGGCACTTTGTGAAAAGCAACAACTGCCCCCAATCTTCTTGGTAAATTATATATTTACCTCCTTTTTAGTGGACTAAAAGATCTCAAACAGCAACACACAATCACATAAGAAACAAAACCATTTACATATACAGAGCTATTTCTAAAGATTTGGGACTCCCAACGAATCACAATGAATATAATCCACAAATGCTGGCCAAAAAAACGAATACGCGGTCTGGATGATCAAGACCATTTGGGAAACCAAAAATTAAAACTTAGCGCACGCCGTTGAGAATATGACCATCATACTAAGAGGCAAACATGGTGGTGGTAGAATGATGCTCTGGGAATGCCCTTCTGCTTAATCATCTGGTCAGTTAGCAGGAAACCTCTGCTCTCTGGAAGACAATGTCATCAGCTCACAATGAAGGTTTTAGTGGCCTAAGACAGGATGTCCATGCTCTACAGTAATAGTTAATAAAAAATTTGAATGTGTTCTGATGAGGCTTGTTAAAAGTACCTTTTGAAAATCATCCTTAAAGCAATTAATAAACTAAGCCCACAATTCTGTATTAACTTTTTTTATTGGTGTCTTGTAGTAATCTGATTTTAAATGTGTTGTTTTTTATTAGCTGCAAGTGGAAAATGATCAAAATTAACAGGGGGAAAAATAGGCTTTCAAACATCCATCTATGTGTAATTAATCTATATAATGAGTTTCACTTAGTGATCAAGTTCCAGAAATAAATGGGCTTTTCAGTAATGTTCTAATTTATTGAGTTGGTATGAATAACGCCCCAATATGACAGAATTAAAACGGTTCAGAATTCCTCTACAAAGATTAAAATAACAGATTATGGAGAGGCTGCTATGAGGCTTGGGGGCAAATACTTTGTTTCACTCTTTACTTCCCCTTCAATCATTTAAAAAATTTTTTTTTTTTAAATCTAAGTTGAAGAGCATATTTCCCAGTTAGCAACTCCACTGGTTCCAACCAGTCTTATCCCTAAGAGACCAGTATCTCCTGATTTTTCCCCCTGTCTTCTTCCTCCTGCCAGTCTCTTGGTGCGCCTCACTCTCCCAGCCTTGCATTCAGACTCGCCCTGATCTGCACAGATTCACTCGTTGACCGTGACAGGATGAGACACCCTGTCTCCGAGTCACGCAGGAAACCAAGTCAATGTGTTAATTTCTCACTTCTGGCCGAGCCCCCATCACCAGAAAACGCTCCGTGAAGAGCCGGTACGCCTGGAGAAACCGGACAATCCCTGCTGCAGGCCAGAGAGATGAAAGCTGTAGGGCCTCGCCTTGATTTGTTCAGCGCGATTTGTACACTTTCCTGTTTAATAAGGGACGGGTGAGGAAGAAGTCCGTTTCCTGGAATCCTGCTGAGATTGATACATGGCGAACGACTAATCTCACAGTTTCTATGTAAATGCAGACTTTCTCTTTTCCTGAAATGGCAACACGTGCTTCAGTTTATTGCCCAGTCTAACTTGTGGTGTTTTATTAAAGCATCTTCTATATAATTTGACTTTTGCATAAAATGCATAGCAACATTTATATCTCTCTGTAAGCTGAGCTGCCATCTACCATATCTACCACAAAGCCGTATTAAAGAAAATAAAGTCATAACTTTATTTTTGTGTTAGTTCAACTTTGCTCTTGTGTGACTTTATTCTTGTAATATTTTTCGACCTTATTTTCGAATGACTTTATTTCCGTAGTGTTATGACTTTGCGTAAGTTTTTCTTACTACAGCCGTCGAACATGTTGCTAGGTTACAAAATGTAATTTTATGTTATTGAGAATTTGGTTTAATGAACTCAGTGTATTGAGTTCCACTTATTTCTGAAAGGAAAGGGTATTAATGCACGTTTGGTTTTCTAAATCTTTTTTTTAATCAAAAATAACTTCAAAAACGCTGCAATTTTATTTACCTTTTACATCGGTTACCCCTAAAAAAAACTCCAGTGAACTAACAAAAGATGCCTAAATCTAAAACGGGTTTTCTCAGCTGGCCTGTCGTCACCGCTTCGGCCCGTGGCTCGTACCTCAGCGTGCTTTCCTAAACCCACATGTGAGCTTCCATAAACCTTCATGTGCATGAGTAATTACAGGGCACAGGAGTGAGGGGGAGAAAAAAACTTCTTTTTTTTCTTCCTTTCTCCTCCTCCCTCCTTCAACCTCTCAGAATGCCTGGTCAATCCCAAAAAAGTCTCTCTTACGGAGAAGGACTCCCTGCAACATCTGCCTTGTCCTCCTGCTTCCCCTTGCGCAGCAGCACTCTGCAGGGAGACGCAGAGAGGTGTCCAGTTTCCCCTACAACAATGGAAATTCAATCAGGAAATGGAGAGGAGGTGGCGAGCACGACCTCGGGCTGCGTTTCCTGCGCTCCAGCCGGGCCGCAGGTAGTGACATCAGACGAGCCGGTGCTCAGGGACGACCTGCAGGCTGCAAAGAGGGTGGAGAGGTTTGATATTCAGCTGGACATCCTGAAGAGGATGTTCGAGAAGCCAGCTGCGTCGACGACTGTAAGTCATACCTCTCAAATCTTGGATTAAAACCTCCTTTTTCGGGAAATCTTACATTTAGTAGGTTACTAGACAGATAGAAAGTGTAAACGTCTAGTTTGTCCAAGGCCCCAAAAGTTGGTTTATACTCGCATAGAAAATAAGACTGAGGACGGTCGTTTCATTTGCTTCTTGTTCACATCAGCAGCTTTGATTTCTTTCCAAAATCTAATAAACCTAAACAGGAGGGCATGTCTCCTGTTCTGCTGAGAGGCGGCCTTCTTGCTCCTTCTCTGTTTTTCCGTCCCTGCTGGTTTCTCCAGAAGGAAAATCTTAACTCTGCTGGAACAGAACTCGTTCCATTACGAGTCTCTGTTACCAAAATGTCCCAATTATCAGCCAGAATGACCTACTTCTTTCTCCTCATGTGGTCGGAGCCCGTCTAGTGAAGATGTTTTGGAACCTTTTACCTCATCCTGCCCAAAGCATGAAAAAAATAATCCACAGGAGCAAAGGAATTATGGGGAATGTAGTCGGGAGCAATTAGTAGTGGCAACTGGTGGCAGCGATCCACAGGGTTGCAGACATCCGACACCCGGTTATTTAAGACCTATTTATGGGTGCTTTATGGTTAAGCAGGTTTTCAAAAATAAACCTGTAATTGCAGTGCGGTCTGCCGCTGGAAGCTTCTGTATCAGAGCAGATGCCTTGCCTTGTGGAAGCATTGACACCCCTAAAGTTTTGTCGCATCACAAAAACAGGCGTTGCTGTGTTTTATTTGGATTTTATGTGGTAAAGGGGAAGCAAATGGATACAAAACATTGAGAAGTAAAGACGCACCGATCTGATATTAATATTTGCATCGGTCCTGATATTGAGAAAATTCTAGATCACGTGTTTGTGACTGTGTTCGACCCATTATTGTAGTTCTATTCAGTCTAATTCTATGCTGTGTGCTCTGAGGAAGTCATGCTTTGTCATGTATATTATTAAAAATAATAAACATTTTGTCGAATACATGTTAAAACAATGGAAAGCAAATGAGATATACATATTTATTGCCTATATTTGCACACTTACACTGACCGCAATCAAAGTTTGAAATAAATGTAAGTATCATAGGTCATTTTAAGTTACTTTATTTTTGAAAAAACAATGCCGCCAGTGCTTTTCTTGGTGTTATCCACCATAAGGTGGATAAGGTGATCCATGACATTAGCATCGACATTAAAGTGCCATATATGACAAAGTCTGTGTGGAGTGTTTGTAAAGTATGAATTATAGTTTCTGATTTAGCATGAAAGTAATATGTGCAATAGGTTGATATTGTGAATGCAGGTATAAACAGCAGTGCAGACCGAATGACCAGATAGAGCTGAAAGTGATGGATGCAGGTCCAGTTCTTGGCCAAGCTCGGTTCAGTTTTCAAAATCAGGAGTCTCGGCTGCTAGTGACCTGCAGCTTCACACATTTATCTGCTCCAGCCCATCTTAACCAGACAATAAGGTCACCAGCGGAGCTTTGTGAAGCCTGACTTCCTGCTAAAGAGCTAAATTAGCCACTTGATTCAAGCATGTTGGAGCATCTAAAGGTTGAAGGGTGTCAGCCATGGAGGTTTGAGACCCCTGAAATTCAGAGAAGCTGGCCACAGTTCATTAGAAGATGGATGGACCATAATGCAGAGGAATCCTGGAAGAAAACTTTCTAAGAGATATACACGCGTTTCAAATTTCTCTTTAGAGAATCAAGCAGAATTGTGTAGAAAGGCAATGGCCAGGCTAATGTGCTTCTGAACACCTACACAAAGACTCACAGTGATTGTGTGAACATGTTTAAGAAACGTCAACACCCAGCCACTATTGTTGGTCGGGACAGAAGCATATTTAGCTCCTCAGATCAAAGGATTTTCTAAAATACTGTGGTTAATATTACTTTGGCCAAGATTAAATGATGGCTTCCTTTGAAGTTCAGTTTTTAAGACTAATATCGGCAGCACTGGACAATTAGAGCCTTATATAGCTCTATTACAGATTATTTGGATCTGTACGCAAGGAAGAACATCATCTTCTAGCTACTTGGAACCAATTATGGGTTTGTTTTTGGACAAACAACGGATAAGATTGATCTAAATTCTACTTAAGTTGTGTTCCCATGAAAAAATCACAGCAAAACATAAGTAAAGCCAGAGATCTGACCAATGTAGCATTTACTATCTAAAGAGTCTAGTAAAAGCTTACAAAAATTAATGTTGATAAATAATCCCATTTGTCATTTTGCCTTATTACCAAGGGTTGTTTCCAACTTAAAGTGACATTAAGTAATTTTCTACGTTCAGCTCATGGGGTCTTGTCAGGAAATGTGGTTATACGACCCAAGAAGGTTTCAGTCATAGTTCATAAGAGTCACTTGGCCCAAACACGGGTCAGAATCATTTGGAAAAAGGGCGTAACACGTTTCAGTTCAGTAGATTAAACTAAACAATTATCCATTTATCTCAACAACTCATGAAACTACTGAAATACAAAGACAAAGAAACGCCACAGAGGACTTTTTTTTTTTTTTTTACACCTAAGTTAAGGTCAGTGTTTATTTCTCAACAATAATAGACTGTGGGGAAATGACATCAATGGTTCCGAGGTAGAAAGAACACAAAGGTCTGCCTGACATTTTCTACAACACCTTTTGAAGATCCTTAAAACGTTTGAGAAAAAAACATCTTTGGACTCAAAGAGACAAATGCCTCAGGTTTTTAAAGGTGTGCGTCCTGTTAGATGTGGTGTAAAGCTAGCAACGTTTCAGAAAAAATGACTTAGTACATGCAGTCAAATATAATGGCGATTTATGGCGAATTTACAGTTTCAAGACCTGGGCAAGTTCACATGATGAGGGGAATCAGTAATTCTGCTCTTTACCACAAATTCATGAAGAAGTTCTTTAGTTTCTGACCTTATCAGAGTTTTCCCCAGTGCATTATAAGCCTGGTGGGCCACCAGGCTTTACTTTTGCCCCCACCAGTCTTAGCATCGCTTATTTATTTAAGTTTTTTTTTTAAATGTTTGCATTTTTTAAGACTTTATACTTGATGTTCAGATATTAATCTTCCAATAGCACATAATTATCACGTGATATTTTCAAATTTCCTGTCAACTTTGAAAATTTTTAACCCAAATACATGACAGGCCGCTAGATGAATGACTGGCTCCAACCACCGGGCTTAGCAAGTTTTCTGAGGGAAACCTTGCGTACACTCAAGAACCTTTGACATTTTGAGTGGTTTAGTTAAAGTCCAGGCTTAAATTTGTTTGAATTTTGTGATTTATTTTTATTTTTTGAAAGAGCAGTCTGAATTATTAGCATTAGCAAACCAAAAAAAAACACCACTTATCTATCTTTACATTAATGTTTCAAAGTGTTAATGACCCAAAGGAGCTAAAATTATATTTCATTTTCTTCTCTAGAAAATAAATAAATAACAAGCTGTCCTGCTGTCCAAAATGTCAGATGGCACTGCAACACAAGCCTTACCCTGGCATTGTCATAAATGATTTATGTGCCTCATCTTAAAAATAAAAAAAGGTGTAGTTGGTGTCAGCGGAGCATATGGGCAGTTCCTCCATATTCCCAGAGAGAGAAGCGGACGGACACATTGCAGCCTTCTGGTTATGAAGCCTGACCTTGTTTCCAGATAGTCTGTTTTGCAGAGCTTAACATTTGATGGGGCGCAGTATTTTTCCGTCTGTGCCCCATTCAGTTTATTTAAGCAGAGCAACAGGAACGGATGGCTGCCCATAACAATGACTGATGGACTCCCAGGTGGCGGCGCGGCCACAGCCAGAATCCTCAGTGAGAAGAGCTGGGAGGAGACGGAGCGACGTTCCAACAGCCTCTCCTGTGAAGAGATGCACTCTGCTCCACTTGTGTGCAGAGAACAAACTTTTTTTCCTCCCTCGGCAGTCGACTTCTCCTCCAGGGACTCTGGTTTGTTTTTTTTCCAGAATCTGTCCGACCTTCTGGTCAGGACTATACACATGAGGAAAAATACGTACATCAAGAATATTAAGTCATGTGCAAAGCAAGCTGATCAAAAGTCCCATATTTTTGTGGTGGATGATTACTGACACTAAAAATTAGTCACAATAATTGGGACATTTGGAGCAAGAATTTATAGCTAGTTTAGCTGTAGTACTAATAGCTAGCTTAGCTAGCTAAGGAAGTAGAAAACTAGATGAAGAACAGCACATCTTAGCTGTAGTTGTTACATTGATATAATGGACTTAAAGTTTCTTAATATTTCAGTAACATTTTCTTCCCTAGTTACGAACCTGTTGCTACTTTCTTGTTTTGTTTTAACATCTGAGGATAAACCAGATAAGCAAAATAATAGAGCTGATCTTTTGCAGACATTTAATTACTCTTACCGTGGCTTTTTAAAGTTGTTTTCATCAAGAAACTAGGCTAAATCAATCTTTTATCTCATTATTATTTTGAATTACCTTGCTATTCTTTTGTTTGTTTGCGATGTTTATGCTTTGTCACATTGAAAGGAGTCACTTGAGGCATTTTCATCTAGTTTTCGTTTGAAGTTCCTGCCGAGTTTTATTTTGTTCAGCGACCTCCTTCAACTGCACTTTTTTTAATATCCAAATTGGTTCTGGAATTAGCAAAGGGGGAAGAAATCATTTAAAAATCCAGATCCAAATCCAGAAAGGGTTCAACTGGCCCTTCTACAGGCCAGTTGTTTCATGCTAAAGCGACAGCTAGCTAACTGATACAAACATCCTACTTTGGACACCAAGAAAGGTGTTCTTTTATCACTTTTATTGTGATAGTTAAACTGTGTTTAATACATCAATAAAATCCAAAGCGGTTCAATTTAAATTTTTTCTTTAAACTGAAATAATTTAAAGAAATTCTTCTCCCAAACCAAAGATTACCATGAGGTATACTCAACAGTGAGCCACAAACCCTTTAAATTTTATAAATATGCAAATTATTTTTAAATTATGCAATAAGATAGCATTCTGATAATAGTACATACATCAGATTGATTCTTTTGTAAATAGATTGACTTAATATTAAATAAAAAGGAAAAAATCTTTGTACTTCAATAAAGCTTATGTAGCCCATCTATTCTTTTGCAATTGTTATTTTGCATTTAATTTATTTATTTGCTTCCTAGCTGCTAATCAAATATATTGTTAATGTGGTTGCAAACTGGTGCACTATTTTGTTGCACTTTTATGTTTTCAATCAAGGTTTCATGTTGTAGTGGCTGCTGTTGGCCAGTGGATGGCACTCTAGCATAGATTGGCCTAAGAGTTGATGGTGATTCAGGAAAACTGGTTTGTGTTTAAGCTGCATGCGAAGTCAGATTATAGATATGCCCCGATCAGGTCTGTATCACAGTGAAACAATTACTAATCACCTGTGTTAATTAGGATTATTTAGTTAGTTATTTTTAAGCCTGAAGGAGTCTTAAAATTCTTCATCTGCAAACCTTTCTGGTTTTCCTCATTTGCATAATTGGTGAGACGTCTTAACTGGCGCACTTGATGAATATCAAACACGGCATGAAAGAGTCTAAAAGGATTTCATATAATGGGATAATCCGAGTCACACCTGGGTAACAGGATAACACACATGCTTGAAGACAGAGGTGGATCTCTCTTTTTTTTGGGAGCAGGTCTCGTGTTCTTTGGTTTCTGACTGACTGAGGTGTCTACATAAATTCAGACAGGTCTGGAATGCTCCCCCGGTTTATTTTCATAACATGAATCATCACCTCGGTGACCTCACTCTCATGCTATTTGAAAGGGTTGAAGAGAGTTGGAGCTTTTATCATAGGCTCTCAATGCGCCGACTGTTTTGCAAAAGCGGCACCTGATCCGAAAGGCGGCAAATGTTTAATGTCACCCTTTTTTTTTTTTCTATTTCCAGCTTTTAAAGCAAAGCACTTTTGATAGTCTGCCACATTTAATGAGTTCGCCGTAAAATGCTAAATGACAGGTTAAATGAAAAATCGGACCGCCCTCACTTTAAATGAGAAAAAAAAAAGTTGGATCAATATGCAGCAGCGTACCCAAACGAAGTCAATTAAATGTTAAATAACCTAAAACCTGAAATGTGTCTGCAAGAAATTGATCCAGACTCGATGAGAACACCGCTGTCCTCATTAAAGTCCATTGAGCTCGTAAAAATTCCATTAACTCTTCCTTGTCGCCTTGGTTTCGCACCTTCAAATCTGCTAATGGAGGTGGCAGCGTTGCTTTTCTGCCGTGCAACCCTGACTTGTTGCTCGTCTCCTTTTGATATGTGAACAGTTGTACTGTTATGTGGTTTGGCAGGAGGAGGCAGATCTGAAACTCTCTGCCTTATTTGAACTAAGCCTCATTTGCCTACACCCGCCGTGCAATTTGCTTAGGGCCACAAACGTATGCACTGCTGTCAGCTTTAAAATGGGCTCTTGTTTTCCGTGCGTACTGCGCTGGGTAGCATGTGCATATTCACTCCAATGTAAAATAATCCATTACCATAGCTGAATGCATTTCTCCAAGCCTTTTTCCATATGCAGACTTTTTGTGTGACTCAGATGGTCTCTTCTCTAACACAGCTTGACACAAACAATAACAAGGCCATACTTGTTCGAGAATGAGCCAAAGACTTCAAGGCCTACCGTTTCAATCATTCATTGTGGCGTTGCGTAACTTCTAGGGCACCAGGATGCCATCGATCATCTCTGCCAGCCGTCAGCGCCTTAAAAGTCTAAGTAGTTTTGTTGGAAATAAGGCGGGAGGCCATTCTTTTGCATTGAGATGTGAAAACGTGAACATTGGCTCCAGTGTTGTGGATTGTACCAGCACTTTTTATTTATCTTGACTTGACTATCGCTAACAATTGCAAGGTCAGGCTTGCGCTTACAGTCCCTCCATAAGCCACTGTGGCGCCGCCTCATGTATGATGCAGCAATGCTCTCTGTTCTCCTGGACAAACCAAAACATAGTGCTGAAGATGAAAACTTGAACATGACATTGCATGAAAATGTGTTACAGTAAGAATCAAAATTAGATTCTTGACGAATTTAGTATTTCTGTTGATACAAAATGAATCCTAATCGTAATAACTGATTGTTTCATCCTTGGCATTGACAGCTACCACCAAGCATTTGTGATAACTATCATTGACTTTTTACAGAAACATTGGCCCGATCGTCTTTACAGAACTATTTTAATTCACACTACCACCATATTTGACTTTACGTTTGATATTCTCCTTGAGAAACCCTTGAATTTCATGGAGATTGTAATTGAAGCCATACATTCCAGATAGTTCTACTTTTAGTTTGTTTTACCACAAGTTTTCTGGATCGTCAAGATGTTTTTTGGCAAATGATTCAGGCCTTTTTCCCCCAGGGGCGCCATGTTTACCCAGTCTCCTTATCAAATAATAAAACCCTGACTTTAATTGAGACAAATTAGGTTTGTGGTGCTCTAGATGTTGTTTTTGTTTCTGTTGTGACCTCCTGGATGAGTTGTATATTACCTCTAACAGTCATTTTTATATGACGGCCACTCCTGTGACTGTTCCCCACTGTCCCAAGTTTGGGTTTGTGGCCTGCTAGAGTCCTAAACCCTGAGAAAGGAACTTGCTACCGTTTAAAGACAGATAGACGTCAGTGAATTCAGATAAGAGCTTGTTCCTTAAATATAATTGTAACAAATCCAAGAAAAATACCGGATGAATTCTGTAATTGCATTTGGCATCCAGCTGAATGATTGCTGACAGAGTAATTATCTGATAGACGAGAATAGTATCGCCCTACCTGTAACTGGCATCATAACAGCCCATTAATGAGTCTAAAAGAGCGAAGGAAGGCAACCAGCAGCAGGTTCGCTGAAGAGCATGAGACATTTTTTGGCTGTAATTATCATTCAGGAGAAAGTCAGAAAATTCATAAAAATGAGTTTTAAGGGATTGATATTGATGAGTTTACAGCATCCCTGAAAAAGAAAATACTAGGTTTTTCTGCATGAGGCTCAGTTCACATTCGGTTCATTATACATTAATAGCAAGTTTGTTCACCTGTATCAGATTGTGTTACACGCTCGCATAATTATAGACGTAAATCCCCTGAATATGACCGAGGCACGCGGAATGCCGGCTGATGTCAGTCCGGTGGCCGGGTGTATATTTGGAGGAGCTGAAAACAGAGCCGGAGGACGAGCCACTTTAGAGCAGCCGTGTAAAAATAGTAGTGCCTGGTGATGCTCAATGGACATTTAGAGCGAAGGGAGCCTGATGAAAGAGACTGAAATGTGATTTATATTCAACAAGCATGAGACCAAATTGTGGAAGAGAGTTCAGAAAGAGGGACGGGCAGATGGTAATGAAGATGAAGATAGATAGGGAAGTGATTCAGAGTGGGGGACGAAAATCAACGTGAAAAACGAGTTCATGTTTTAATAGGTGAGTCAGGTCAGAAATGTGATTAGCAAATTACACCCCATACTTCAGTAATAATTAGCTTTACGAAGCGCTTCAACGGCTGGAGAGTTTTGCCTCTAATGTTTTCTCTTAGGGCGTGAGCGAATGTGTGTCAGGTCTCGGCCTGAATTAAGGCCGCCGATAATGGAGGGAGGAAAGCCCAGGGTGCAGCGCGAGGAACCATGCGGCACGCCAGGACTAAATATGAACACGAGAGTGAGATAAGTAGGATGCCGTTTTTATCAGGGCATTTTCTTCTGTTCCAGGCAAATGAAGAAGAGCCCGGTTGAAATTCACGAGAGTAAAGAATGACAATCAGAGATTTAAGCGTGGAGTCGCTGTATTTTGTACAAAGTGAACACAGCGAGCTATGTCAACAGAGACCGTCTCTTGCAGAGATGAATTATTGAATACGCTACATTTTTAAACGTGTTTAAAGCACACTCATCCAAATCCTTAAATTCAAGTGATCTAAAAACTTCTCTGGCCACAGGTGTGTAAAATCCAGCATCAAGGCATAAGGAGACACAACATTTTTGAAAGAACGGGTCACTCTGAGTCGCTCTGGGGGCTTCAGAGTGGTACCATAAGAGGATGTGCGAGGAGTCCAGCTGTAAAATGTCTGCACTACTAAATGTTAGTGGTATTACAACAGAATCAAGGCAATAGGTAGCGACTGCAACTCAGCTACAAAAAATCACAGCATCCACTGAGGCTCATGGTCTGTTTTCATGACTGAGTCGCTGCATCAGAGCCTTACATCACCAGCTGCAATGAAAACCATCATCTCTGGCAGTAAAACGGATGGAGACGAGGTCTGGCAGGTCTGGGCCATGATCGGGTAGATGGTTCCCAGGAATGAGCCCTGGCCCTCTGCTTCCAGTAGAAAGAATCACATATCAAGACATTTTCAAAAGTTTCCTGATAGGTTCATGTTCCAACATATTCTACTCCAGAAGAAGCCAGACGTAAACAATGGCCGAAGGTTATAATTATGAACTTAATACAAAAGTCTGTTTCACTGAAGTGTGTCACATCAGACCAGTCTTGGCTCTGACTACACATCCAAACAGACTTTCTTACAGAAACTGAACTCAATACTCCACAAAAAAATATGTCTTTTTATCAGCTTCCTTTGTGTTATGATCTTGTGATAATCAGTTTGTAAATGACTCCCTCCATTATCAATTATGCAAGCAGTGCCCTGCTCTGTGACGTCAGTGTTCTTCTTCTGGGTCACTTTGGCAAAGTAAGCATTTCACACAGAATTCTCTTTGTGGCTAATTAGTATGAACAGCCACGCAAAAAATAGCAACGGAGCAGTGTTGTATAGTAACGAAGTAAAAATACTTCACTACTTTACTTAAGTATATTTTGGAGTACTTCATACTTTCCTCGAGTATGAAAATTTTTGATGACTTTCACTTTTACTTCACTACATTTCCGAACTTAATTGCGTACTTTTACTCCGATACATTTTCAGTGTGTGGTTTAGTTACTCGTTACAAAAAACCGAGAGAGAAACGAAGTGTTTTGACCCCACCCCTTGCTACTTGATGATTAGCAAGTAGCAAGCAGGCTACCGAACAAAGTCCGTAGCCTGCTTGCCTGGGCTTGTTCATCACCACCAATAGGATACACCTGTTTCGCTTCTCCCATTAAACACAACGCAAGTCTCGCAATCAGTAGCAGCCACATGGAGGAGGAGACGGAGACCACAACGACTGCAACTACGTCGGACACGGCTCCAGGGGAACCACCAGCTGGTGATAGGGTGACCAGACGTCCTCTTTTTCCCGGACATGTCCTACTTTTCAGACCTAAAAAGATGTCCGGGGGGAATTTAAAAATTGTCCGGGATTTTGGTCAATTGCCTCAAAACACATTACATAGCTTACAGTGCATTGTAGGGCACTGCGTGTCACGTAATCCCTGAGCCGCGTCAGTGGGCAGACCCCCCCCCCCCCCCCCCCCCCCCCCCCCCCCCCGCTCCAAAGTTTTCTGGTTTTTTTTTTTCTTTTGCATACTGACCAGTTGTGTGCACCACCTATTGACTGATTCACTGATTTGTGAAGTAGAGTAATCGTAACAGCTCTTTTTCTTCATGTTGGCCGCCTTTTCTGTACTATTTATTTTTCTCATTTTCAGCACTGACCTTACTTGAAGGGAAAACTTAAGGCTTACAAAAACTTTGTATTTTCTGTCCTGGAGGGTTTACTAAGAAGCTAGTTCAGTTGTAAAGCAGGTTAAGTTAACCTTGTGCTATAGGTAAAGCACCTAATTTTCTTAACTAAATGATGCCTGCAGGTATATCTATTAGCAGGTTTAATTTTGCCTGCACTTGGTTGGGTACATTATTTTAAGTGTATTTGACAAGTTTACCAAAATATAAAAAATGTCATTCAAACTGCATTTGCCTTGTTTTACTTTTTACTTGTACTTTTCATTACATTACTTGAGTACATCCATTTTTACAGTAATTTCCATACTTAAGTACAAGAAGTTTCAGATACTTTAAGACTTTAACTCAAGTAACATTTCAGTCAGTGACTTGGACTTTTACCAAAGTCGTATTTTGGAGAGGTACTTGTACTTTTACTTGACTCTGAGATTTCAGTACTTTATACAACACTGCAACGGAGCATGTGAAAATAGCAACAGTAAGATCCCTAAAAATGTGGATTAGTGAGTTTGTTGTAGAAGAAGTTAACTAGCCTGCAGCTTCTTGATCTCAACTTAACAGAACACCATTGGGATAAGTTAGAGTGGAGAAGCTGGACTTCCTCATCCAACATCAGTGTCTGACCTCATAAATACACTTCTGGAAGATTGGTCAAAATTAAAAAAAAATAGTTTAAACTGTTACAGCTCAAATGCACTGAAGCTCAATGAATGAATAATTTTGGAGATGTGTATTATTCTTCTTCACATCTTCGTAAATGTTTCATGGCTAGTAAACATGTACTATAATATTCTACATTTTAACAAAAAGACAAGTAGTGCCTTGCAAAAGTAAAGCAGAATATGTTAGTATAACTACAAGAGGAATATTTCATTACATTTTAACTGAAAATGTAAATGAACAAAATATTTTGAATTTGTTTCTAACTTACAGTAGTTGCCAGAACAGAACGTCTCATTGCTTCATCAGCTCTTACAGTGGAACACAGAATGAAACTGAAGCTGTCAAAATGGCTGAGCACAACAAGTAACCAAAAAAATGCTTCACTTTTACGCTTTAGAGCAGTGCTTTGTTTTACGTCAAGCGTGCCATTTGTCAAATTGTTTACTAGAAATTCATTTGAAGGTGTTTTGGCAAGATTTCTTCCTGGGCAATCATGGAAATCCCGGAGAACTGGAGCTTTTAGCGCTGTAATTATACATCCCCGCTGCCAGAGACGCATAGTAACCACATTCAGTTGAGTGCATATCTTTTTTTTTTCTTTTTTTACAAAAAGGCTTATGTCATGTTTGGTTATCTCGCAGTATTTCCAACTCATTACGGTGTTGATTTACATCCAGCGTTTTGGATGTAACAAACGCTGAGCTGCTGTTTCTGATGTAAACACAGTTGGCAGAAATCTAATAGTAATTTGCTCATAGTGTTTCGTTAAACTGCTGAACACCTCCAGCCTGCCTCGGTGAACCATTAATATTTATGCTGGTTTGAAGCTGTGGGTACACACAGTGAGCTTCTGCCATTCAGCTTTGAAATTCAAAGTCCCCGGGCGTCTATCAGGCTTTGAATTATCTCCTGCAAACAAGACCTGGGTCCGATTTGTCACTCGCAAGTGGACCCAATTGTGGTGACTAAATATTCCCATTGTGTCCCAGAGCAAGGCACTTTCAGCTCTGGAAGTTCACCCAGTGGATCTGTTTGAAATTTTAGCTGTTTTATGCAAATTTTGTTTTTGAAGGATTTTCTGTCACCGAAATCACTAATAGTCTAATTTCCCCAAACCCGACTCTTGCTGTGTGCGCGTTTGCTGCTTACACAGTAAAGGTTGCGTTTTAATACGCTTTTATTACATTTTTCATCAACATAGCTTCACTAACCTGTATTAAGCACTAATCTAAATAAAATTTGTACCTAATTATTTATCTACATTGAATATCAATCCAAATATTTATTTAAATACAAAGCTAAATATGTTGCTTACCTCAATATGGATATCCATATTAAATATAAATGTCAATATTTAGCTAAATATTAGACATGGTGTAAACTTATTAGACCAACTAATACCCACACAATGTTTGATGTTTATATATTTGTGCAGCATTGCACATAGTTAATCAACCTTTACTGTAGAAGCCTCTTTGAAATGAAATCCAACGAGAACTTCCACTCTTTGTGTGTGTAATGTTATGGAATATGAAGAAGTACAAATGAAATGGCTTTATTATTCTTTTGTAAGACATTGTCAAATGTTGCTCCCAGTTTCAGCGTTACGAGACCCTGAAGTTTTTCGAATGAATCTTATGACTGTTATAAGTAAAGCTTGCCTGTCAATGTGATGGATTATATTGGAGCCCGTTATAATGAGAAAGCTTTATCTACTGTGGAGGAAGAGCCCAAAGACTCACTCCTGCCGTTATTGGCGCCTTGAAGTCAGCGGCAGGGTAGCATTTATAGGGAAAACAGGAAATAGGCGCACGCGGCTGCTGAAATGAAAAATACTATAGATTGATTCCTGTCTCCCACAACAGATTCAGTGACGCGTAACGTTCTAAAGCTATGTTGTTAAGTACAGTCTGTGCCCAACTACTGTTTTGTTATAGGAAAGGGTGAAATCTATCACATAGATGCTGAAACATTTTACTTAATCTACCACACCATATTCCACACCATTAACCAGATCCTGTCAGTTTTTGTAAAACGTGGGCCTCATTACTTTCACACAGCAATGTCTGTTAAACTCGGGTTGAGAAAATTTGGCTTCCGAAATTGAAAATATATGATTCAAAACAGTGAACTGTGCGGTTAAATTTAGACGTGTAGAGGTCATGCAGACAGGAAATGTATGTTTTGCACTTATTCTCTCTGCTGTTTCAACAGAATTTCGGTTTAGCAATTTTTGAAACCTTTATATAACTTGCGTTGTCTCACCCTCAAAGGACAAGTGAGAAAACTTCAAAGTGTGGACCTAAAGTTGCTAACTTTAGTAAAAAAAAAAAAAAAAAAGGCTATGGTATTTGTTTGACACAATAGTTATTGTTGATGTTTACCCATTAAATAAGCACTACCATGTACTCTGCTGGGCCCTCCCCTTTTGCCTGTTGTCTGTAGCAAACATCCCCAAGTTCAAGTATCTAAAGTATGTTTTGGTTTATTTTTGTGTTGCAGGGAGCAGTTCTGCCTTAGATTATATTTTTTCAAAGACTGTCTCAGATTACATGACTGATGAGTTTTTGGAGACTTCTTTCAGCATCTTGCAGTCTGCATTCAGGGTGAATTTTGACAGCAGTTGGTCCGAATGTCCTCCTTTGGTAGACATTGGTCTGTGATTTTATCCATTGGTATTCTTCACTAGATTTTATTATATTTCACAAAAAACTACCTAAATTAATTTCTTCTGTCATTGTATTTGGTAAATGTATTGACTGAATGAAAGACTGTAATAATTTCCGTTTTACATTTTCTGCTCTTCTATTTCCCATTCCATGTTAATCCACAAAGCAGCTACATCCATTGTTCATTCAAGATTCCCATTGATTTCCTGTGTCTTCTTGTATTCAGACTCTGTGCCATAAAGTCTCCCTTACATGATCCAAAAAGTCGTTTAAAAGCAATTTATTATGTTTTCAAACTTCTGATTTTGACAAAGTTGAGAAACAGCGCGAACTGCCCACGTCAAGATTTCAGGTAGTCCTGGCCACAATAGAAGCACGGTCCAGAAACAAAGTGGGAGGGAGAAAAAAAGGCTAGTGTGGAAAAGTAACTGTTGACTTTTTGTTGTAGGAATACAAAACAGGGTGAGAACAGAGAGAGAGGGCTTTAGAAGGCTTTATCTCCCCCAAAGCCAAAACAAGGCTGAAAGGATTACCTACAAAACAAATAGGCAAACACAGTCAAAAGTGTCGCATTCTGATAGACTCGACAAGGCCTCAGAAATATGACAAACAAAACACAAGTTTAACAATTGAAATGTCTTCGTATATGAGCGAAGAATACATTTGTGTAAATTACTGGTCTGGTCATTGCGACTTCTGCCTCGGTTGCCTCTCAGGCAGTTTTGTGACATAATAAACTCGTGTGATGTGTTTTCATCCCATCCCCTGCTGGTTGTACTGAATGCATGATGCAACCTTTAGTCAAGACTTTTCCTTCGGCAGTATTTGTGGCTCTGTTCTGTCAACATTCTCCTCCCCAGTGTCTGGCTTGATGTGAAGCATTTTATTCATCTTTCGTTCTTGACATTGCGGGTGCGAGAAGTGACATGAAAGTCAAGACTGAGCCACACTTGGAGTATGGATACTTATGTTTTTAATGGTTGGAGGTGAAGTGCTTGGTTTGTGTAGGAAACTTCACCTTGGGCTTAAGCTCACAAACTGACAACTGAACATTGCCATTTAGCTTAACCTAACCTAGCAGGATGTTCATATCCGGAAGCAGCAAAGCAGACCCAGGCCATTATGTGTAGACAGTTGTACGTATGTAGAAAGTTGTTGGCATGTACATAGTTGTTGGCGTTTGGGGTGCAGACAGTTAGTGAGTAGAAAGCTGTTAGCATGTAAAAATTTGTTGGCGTGTAGAAAGTTGTTAGCGTGTAGAAAGTTGTTAGCATTTATACAGTAGCATATAAAAAGTTGTTAGCATGTACACAGTTGTTAGCGTTTGGCATGCAGACAGTTGTTAGTGAGTAGAAAGCTGTTAGCATGTAAAAAGTTGTTAAGGTATAGAAAGATGGTAGCGTGCAGAAAGTTGTTGACATGTTGACACCTGTTAGTGTAAGACAGTTGTAATGTTTAGACAGTTAGCATTTAGACAGCTGACAGCAGGTAGAACCTACATGCTAACAACTGTCTACATATATATTTTTTTTAGTAAAAAAAAAAAAACATATGTTCTCATTAAAGAACACGAGTGAAGATATTTCAATTGTTGGAGTAATTGTGATCCATCAATTGATGAAACTGAACCGGCCAATCTCTCAGTGAATCTTATTAGATCCTCCTTTTTTGTGCAAATCAACGTCCCTGTGCAGTGGCTGTGCCTTTCAGTGTGACAATTACCTCACATAATTATCCACGGCCCTCCACAGCCACACATGAATTCATTCACCCATCTATTTATTCACAGTCTAGAGGTTGAGACAGAAACCAGCGTCTCCAGCCAACTGCAACCTCTGCAGCTGGAAGCTCAAACCAAATCAGAGGCTGGAGGATACTCGAAACAAGAAAGCAGTAAATCTTGATAAACCCTTCCCCTGTGAAAACCAACAGCATGAGTGCAAGATTTACAGTTGGCTATTACTTTTGTTTAGAAAATATGGCTGGGAGCTTTGGACAAGCATTGCATTATAATAAAAGCAATAAATGAAACAGAAGACTTTGAGGAAGTAGATAAAAGTAAAGTGGACATAAGGAAGAGGTTGTTTGAAAAGGCGTGGAGGCGTGAAACTTTAGCACACGGAAAATCTGGCTTTGTTTTTCACTGTTATAAATAATAATGATTTTAAAAAAGGAGGAAATGCAGAGAAAAGGTTACATATGCTCTGTGTTGGGAGGAGGTGAGCATGGACAGATGGGTCAACAAGCTATAAAACTGAACGAACGAGGATGAAAACTAACCATGATGTCAATATTAACCATGGATTTGCTATTATTACCAATAAATAAATGCTCTGAAATATTAGCTGTTTGCTCTGTTCTAATGCATTTAAGTTCAATTTAAAAATTTCGAACTAAAACGCCAATTGGAATGTCAAAGGTTCCTCATCAGCTGTAATAAACTATTCCTCGTGGACAAGATGAGAAGATATAGCTTCATTTTTTTGGAAACCTAATAATATTGTTGTCGTATTCTGTGATGGTTCTTTTGTAATATTGTTACTTGGTTCTGGAAAGAAAACCAGCTCATTTCCACACTGATTCCTGATGATGGGGCTTTCAGGATCTGGGAAGATGGCTGTTATGACCTCAAGTACATGAAGTGCACAAGTGGATATACTAGATGAGGGCCAAAATCTAAACTGTCTAAAGGCAATAATGTGGACATCAAATTTTTGTTTTGCTCCCTTCTCTTTTGCATATAGTTTCATGTAAATTTGGCTGCTATTGGGTGGTTTTGTTGTGAATTTGTTTTTCCAAAGCCCCGTTTTCTCGAGCTGGTTAAGCTCCTGCAGAGCCTCGGAGAACATTAAAGACATTATAAAACTGTTTTCAAAGGCCAATTAGCAATTCCTGGGACTTGGTGGAGGGACCCTTCTTGTGTTAGAAAGCTTTCATTTTTGACAGGCTACTTGGTTTTCTCACATATTCCTCCCCTTTAGCACAGACGGACTCTGAATTATTTCTTCATTATCTTGGGCTGCTTTATGGGCACACAGTTTTAGACTTAATTATATAAAAGCTGGGAGATTTAAAGCATACCTTACTTCAGTTTTTATTAGATTAATCAGGCAGACAAGTAATTTTAAAAAATAACATTCTGATTAGGAACTTCTTTATTATTTTTTAATATGTATATACTGGAGCTGTTATGGAATAATTCAAACCGTAACTTTTAGTGTTATTATTAGAGAAAGTTCAGACAGTTGGGATTATGTATGCTTGAACCTCCAGTGATGCAGCTGCAACAAGTGGAACAAGATTGACGTAAGTCCAACTAAGCATTGTTTTTTTGTTGTTGTTTTTTTTATATCTCTGTCATTTGGAAATGTTTTTTGTGGTCACTTAAATGGAGGCTGATGCTTTTTTTTTTCTATCACTGTCTTATGTTTTCATTGATTGTCTAAGAAGAAGAGTCGATATGAACTGATTTTAAAACAAGCATTTTATGATAGATAGTGCTGGGCTCTCAAAAAGAATTAGCGTCTGTGGCTAATTGTTAGCAACAAAGCTCTAGCGACAACAAAGCTGAAGACACATTTATTTAAAATTGCTTTTAGTACAATGTGGTATTTTGTCATGTTTATGTTTCAACCCTGGACTAAAATGACTAAAACAATGTGCAGTACTTGCTGTTGTAAAGTGCTATATAAATAAAATTTGGTTGATTGATTTCATTACCATACCATACCATACCAACTTTATTTATAAAGCACTTTAAAACAACCACAGCTGATACAAAGTGCTGTACATCAAAACACAACATAACAATAAAAAAAACATAAAATAAAAACTTACAGTTTACATTGACCAAATACATAAATGAACATAATGGGGAAGTTGCATTCACTCTCTAGAACCAAAATTATAGCAATAATAAAGTCTTACCTCCTAACTTGGCTATTTTCGTCGCCTGTACTTGGCCAGAATAAGTACCACAATGTAATTTGCGGATATTTTAAGCAAAGATTAGAAAATTCAACAATAACAAATTCATCCTGCTAAAACAAACGAAGAACTGCCAAATAAGGCAGAGATAACTCATTTGACCGCTGCGTTGTTGCACATTTACACACTGTGACTTGTTGGCGAGGCATCAGACTTGCTCAGATGACCGTTTTCCTCCATCACGAGCAGCGATCTGTTTGACAACAATCACCCATATAGCGCGCCAGCAAACGCATAAGGACGCATTCACAGCCAGAGGACTTGTGAATAGTAGACTGAGTCTGCATGAGGCTGAAACTCTGAATGTGTCTTCAAGTGCATAAATCCTTTTTTTCTTTTGTTGTACTGTTTTCTGATTTTAGAAAGCATCTTGTTTAACTCGACGCAGACAGCCCGTGTGTTGTTTGTCTCTGGAATTGGTTCCTTTTAACGGTTTGTGGTCTTCCTCTAACAGGTTTGTTTTCTTGGATTGTTTTGAATTTTTGAACTTCACAGAATTTCTGAACGCCATCCAGCTACTTAACAGCGACGCTCTACTTTGAGCTTGTCTATCACTTAAAATCCCAATAGAATACATTAATGTTTGGGGGATTTAATGTGACAAAAATACAAGATAATCAGAATAACAAATCTCTTGCAGAGACAGAGCACATCAAAAATAGAGGAACATAGGAGGAAGCAAGGGAAGGGAAAACGATTATGCAGATGTAACAGAGTGCAAATGATTTGTGATCCAAAACAACACAGTTCAATGTGTCCTATTCAGGAGAGTCCTCTTACCTTCTGAATTAACAACTGCTAGAGCTTCAGCAGCTCCAGCAAAAATCCCTCTGAGCAAATCCTGAGCTGTCTGAGCTCAAAGGAGTGAGGAGCAGCATATAGATCAGCCTTTATAGAGGCTTTAGCAAGCTGGTGAGTTCTTCTCAAACTAGTAATGATCAATGATTTCCAAACATAAGCACACAAATCCAACAGCAATTAGTGAATACCTCACAGTTTACCTTATTCAGTTTGATTTGTTACATAAATCCGTTTTACTTTTAAAATTCTGGAAATTCTGCATGAATAGTGCAAATATTTTCACTTAATAGCAACAAAAAAAAAAATACACCTTACATAAGGAGAATAGAGAGATCCAATTCAAAATGATATATTTCATACTCACATGCAGTCCAATATCCCTGATACTGGTTTGATCCAATTATTCGATACCAAATGTCCAGGAACTGCAACTAAACCTGAAAGTGAATGATTGATTTGGGAATAAACATTAGCCTGTGGCACATGCAGTGAGACTGATGAGAGGGCATTTGTCTTTGTGAATAAAGAATATTGTGCTCTTACATCTTTTGTAGTAAAACCAATGCAGTTAAGAGAAGGGCAGTGCTTTGGGTTTGCATTGATTGTGTGGATTCAGCATCAGCTTAATTGATATAAAAGATGAACTACAGACCCTCTCTTGTTCTGACTGTGTGTGATTGACAGTGACTTAAACTAGAAAGATCCTCAATTAAGAACTGAGAGAATGCTCTTTACTCTAAATAGATTCCATTCAACATTTTCTTGCAGAATTAAGGAACACCTTTTACATTAGCAATGTGGAGCTTTTCTGAGAATGGGTAAAAACATTTTGTCCTAATGGGTTTTCAATTTGTGTAACAGTATCAGAACAGTTGACTTAACAGTTTTAGCCCAAGTGTACTTGTTAAAAAGTTTGTTTGTTTTTTTTTAAAAAAAAAAGGTCCATCAGTTATTGCTCATGTAAAGGATGAGAGGACCTTTCAAAATGATTTTGCAACTTTGGATGGACACTTACACTCAGCTACAAAGCCTGGTAGATGTTCGTACTTTTGTACGAAACAATCTTATGGAGTTGGTTGAAGTGGTATCTGACTATTGGAGACAAATTGAGGGAATAAGTTTTAGGAATTTAGGGTCTGGAATACTTTCCAAACAGGAACTAGGACTGCAATTCACAAGGCTCTTCAATGCTGTTTTCATACCTGATAGAAAGGTAGACCCTGTTCGATTGGGGACCAAATGCAACATTTGTTCCATTTTCAGCTGGTGCGGTTCTTTTTCTCACTTAATTGTGTCAAACAAACTAAATCCTTTGAAAAACCTGTTCCTCCTCCTCGCCTGTGGTGGCGCTGCACCAAATACAACCGAAGGAAATGACATGAAAACCTCTGAACAAGACACTGACTGCAACTTCCTTCTTCACCAAATGTAAACAAAAATGGAGTGGGATCAGATTTCAGCAGTTGTAGAATTTTGCTCTTGTCTTTGGCAAAAGACCACAAGCCATTTCTAGACACTTTTGTTTTGTTTGCTTTTACTCAAAATACCCTGTGCTAAAGCTACTTCCTACTTAACCTTCACATGCTTTCAAACAGCACCAGAGTTCACTTCAACCAGACCAAGGCCTGTGTTTTTAGGTGGACTAGAGATCTCTTTTTTGTTCCGCCTCAGAGTTTGATTCAACCTCCCAAAGCAAACTGGATTTTCTAGACAAACAAATTTGGGTTGGAGTAAAGCAGACTAAGCAGGACTGGTGTGATTGCACCCTAACTTGGAACCATAACCCATTGGAAAAACATTCCCTGGTTCTGCACGTCTCAATTTAAGCTCCAACATTCAGATTGTACTGTCAGAATTTGGGCTCTTTGGTTTCCTTAATACCCACAAGACATGCTTAAAACACCTTCTCTAATACTGAAGGCAATTATTCATCCAGCAGCTGGTCTGTCCTCACGGTAAACATCGACTTACATAACATCTACCAAATTCAACTCAGTGATAGTTTTTGCTAACAGGGAATGACGGTGTGGGAACGGGGCAGATCACGAGGCAGAGACCTGTCCTCCCTGAAGTCCTCCTCGTTAGGAGACGTGTCAACAGCTTAGAGGAAAATGTAAAGCGTTCCCTTCACATGTGACGCTGAGCTCAGCCCCGCAGACCGAACTGGGCGCCGGTAAGATCGCCGCTCTAATAGGCGCCGACGTGAACATGGCGGGAATGTCGTACGATTTCCAGTTACCATGGTTTCCACCATCACAGCTCTGACTGTCCCCTTTGTAGGCGTCTGTCACACATGAAATGCTCCCAGATGGCCAGCACTGATTTCATTAGCGAAGCTTCTTCTAAGAGGATCCAGTGATCTCTCTTTCTTTTTCTTTTTCTTTTTTTTCCCTCCCCACAGGGATTATCTTGGGCGACAGGCCGGCCAGAAACATTTTGACAGATTTCTCCAAGCAGTGTCTCTTATTAGAGATATGCAGAGGGTCTCTGTCCCTTCACCCATCTAGCAGCGCTCTTCAGCCGTTCCCCTCTTAATCCAGCCGATGTGTGCAAAAAGAACATATGGCTGTGATTCAAAGCTCCGTAACACTTGCTGACAGCTGCATGAAGCATCGGGCCATCAATCTGCTGCTCCCTGTAGTACTGCTTTTTCATAAAGTGAAAAAAAAAATTAGAATTTCATTTTGTTATTCAACACCCGCAAAGGTTTGTTGCTGTTAATTTTACATGTTTTGACCAAAGTAGTCAACTTATTGCATTTGTCACTTTCAGTTTCTTTATTATTTATTTGACATCGGCTGTTATACTCCTAACTGCACTGACTGAACAAATGAAAGCTGTTTTTACATGTTTGACCAAGCTTGCGAAGCAGTTGGTGTGTTTAAATGTGCTGTACTGGTGCAGAGTTATCAAGTATATTTATAATTCAGTACATTTATGTGTGCGTTTCAAAACAAGTCAATTTAGTACTGTTTTCCTGTATCAGATCGGTATTGGACGATACTAAAACTCAGATATCTTAAGTAAAAATTTTAAAAAAGTAATCAGTGCATCCCTAGAACAAATCTGATCAGGTGCTTGAGATGTATAAAAAAAAGTATCGATATTGGGGCAGGTCTTTACTTTTCTGCAGAACAGTAGTATGTTCCTTGCATGTCAGAGTGTGTGTGGTCTGTCTCTACCAGCTTTACCACATTTACAGAGTGAAACATTTGCTAGATTTCCGTTGTGGTACAGCTCAACCTCAGTCAGATTTGAAGAAGAGCATCCCTCCACACTTCATCAATCTCTTATTTCTTTTTCCCTTTTTGATTGTGAACGCTACCTTCAAGTCAATATCCTCTGAGGAAAGAGAAAAAAAGTTTTCATTGTCCCTATTTCTGAACTAATGGTCAATTTCTAACTCTTGTTGTTTACTCAAAAACAACTTCTTTTTGTTTTGCCTCAATTCTAATTTCAAACGGGATTTGCTCAGGCATGCATTTGAACCACTGTATGTTACATAAATAAACCTATTCTTACTTTTTTTTTGTTTCTAAGAAGTTGAAAACTAACTCTTCTTCTTTTTCTCAGTTTTGCGTCCTTCACAGTTTGGGGTAAAAAAAAGAAAATCGTTCTTTTTTTTTTTTTTTAGTTGGCAACAGTTCCTAATTTAAGCTCATGCTCACTGCACCTTCAACTGAAGTACATAGTAATTATCCAAAAAAAAAGGTGGAGTGTTTTGGATTAGTGCTTTAATTGGTGCCTGTCACGGAAATGAATGGAAAAGCTATTTAGTGCGTGGAGGCACACTTTATTCTTCACCTCTTTATTTCACTCCCTGTACATCTGTTATATATTCTTTAGAAATCAAGCAGTCAAATAACTGGAAATCCTTTATTAATTATTAGCCTCAAACCAAAAAAAAAAAAAAAAATCAAATGTAGAACAGCGTTTGATTTAAATTAATGTCAAGAACACTGATTTCTCAAAGAAATAACTTTTTTCCATCAAATTGCAACCTTTTCATCCATTAAATATCCTCCACAGCCACTGTGTATAATAATTCACCGCACACGCCTGCTGTCCGCGAAGGGTAAACAAACCCATCTGACAAGTGAAGAAGGTTAAACGTCTGAATCGTTTCAGTGGTTCTTTCGGTGGCATTCTCCGCTGTTCTGTCGAGAAGTAATGAGCTCGCACCACCTCAAACGCACGCGGCGGCTTTCGTCAAGCATCCGCCTTTGAAAACACTCCCGCTTGTCAGTCACCAACGGAGCAAAGCGAAAACCTTGGCTGGATAAACGGCGCGGTTTCATGTGAAGTCTCAACCTCTGCTCGGGTTTTTATTTTTCTGTCCACGTTGGGTAGCGAAAAAGTCATTTATTTATTTATTTTTACACCTTTTATGTGGCACAATCCAAGTTGAAAATAAACAAATCTGTTAGAGTAGGAGATGACCTGGTTGCAGACGTCATCGTCCTTAAAGTCATCACTTTCCCAAAGACTTTTGATTTATTTCTGAACGACACAATGCTGCCGGTCTTGGTTGTTTAGTAGAAGATAATTCATGTGTGTTGCTCTTTACAATCTCATAAAATTTTTTTAACTATGTCAGGGAGAGACGCACTTACCCACAGTGAAACATGGCAGTGGCACTATCATACTTTCCTTCAAAAAAATCAATCGTTCTAAAACCGTTTTGACCAAAAGTCTCCAGTTTGCCGCTTGAAAGCTGAATTTATTTTTCATATTTACAGTCCAGATATATGTCAGTTCATAACTGAAGAGGATAGTAAAAAAAAAGTAAAATAAAAAAAAAATGGCATTGCTACTTTAATATCTACTGCATGTGTGAATGTGTTCAAAAATACCCCTATCAGCTCTCCTGGGGGCTGGTTGAATGGGATGTTTTTTTTGGGTGTGCTGCATTGTTTTTTATTTATTTATTCATTTTTTTTAATTGGGCCCAAAAGCCCAATTCTTGCGGCGAACAGAAACCGGACTGGACCTGTCGCACCGTGTGCTTTTTGCTGTGCACAGAGTTTGTTTTCTGTCGCTCTGTGTTGACACGCAGCTAGAAGCTGTTGTTAAAAAAAGAAAGAAAGAAAAAAAAAAGCTCCACAGGGGAACGCATTTGATTTGCAAATGGCAGGAAAAAAAAATAAAAAAAATCACCTGCACATTTGCAAACACACGCAGACACAGGTGTGTTTGTTCTCCTTGGGAATGATTTCCATTCGAATAGGTGCGTTGTTGTAGCTGACTTCTGCTTTAGTTAAAAAAAAAAAGAAAAAAGTGAAACGTGTATCTGAGCACGCGCAGAGGGACATGTCTTGTTCTGATGTAGCATGAAAACATGTCTGGTTTAAAATTCAGCCAAGAGCTGTTTGCTTTCTAGTCAATGGCTAACGCTCACATTGTACTCAAGGTCTTTGATTATGCCCTTCTGTGTGTGCGGGGTGTGTGTGCGCGCGCATGTGTCACTGGAATCCAGAGTTTAAAATGTCATCAAATGCCTAGTGGTGTCATTTTCCAAACTTCAGGTGTGTGTGTTAGCATGCGCCAGCTGTTTTTGTCGCCTCTTCTTCATGCTGTGGAAACAGTCCAGGTGTTTCCTCTGATAGTTCTCTCTCTCTCTCTCTCTCTCTCTCTCTCTCTCTCTTTGAACCAGGAAGTGGCAGCCACTCCTCCGGCCAAAAAAGTGACATCCATTAACTCCGCTCAGACTGTCCCGTCAACAACCCATCACAGCATGGCCTCACCCCAGGATGCCACGCATAGTGAGTATTTATTTTATTTAATTTTATTATCTAAAACAGAGATTTGTGACCCTTTTCAACAACCTTCCACTGTGGGGTTTTCACACTTCATGTTTAAAAGTCCAAATCTGGTTTCTAGATAAGTCCAAGGTCCAAGGTCTGGAACAGCACTGAGCAAATACAGAGAAAAAAAAAAAAAACAAAACGTTTTGCATGCTGTTGTTTATTTGTGAACCTAAACGGCTCTAACTTTTTTATATTTAAACATATTGAGCACTCTGAGTTCATGCAGAATTTAAGATAACTTTTTCTTCATCAACAAATATATAAATAAGTATATGAGTTCAGTCAATTGCGTAGTGATATTTATTTTTTATTTTTTGCAAAGGAAAGCATTCTTAAAACGCTGTTGTTCAGTTCATTTGACGGCTAACCTACATTTTCTTTGGTTATTTAAAAGTTTTTTTTTAAATCTGCTTGATATCGATCCATCCTGCAATAAAAAAGTAGCGCACATTTTATGTGAAAGAAGTAAAATTTTCAGTAAAATAAAATCTGTTCACACTTTACATTATATGTGTTACATGGTGCTCAGTGCTTTTGATGTGTTCAAAACATTTTCCTCTAACTTTGCCTCTTTAACCTGCGGAGTTCCTCTGGGCTCAATCCTCAATCCATTACTTTTTCCAAAATTTTCATTACTTTTTTTGACAGGAAATGTACCTTATTAATTATTCCCTCATCATTCAGTCTCATTCTGACGTCAACTCTTTATCTCTTGTATTCCAAATCCCACTCAAATTCTAACAAGAGTCAGTCAGGCACTTGTTTTATTTTACTTAGTCAAGTCTCACGTTTGTAATCTTTCCCTTTGGATAATATGAATATATTTCTCATTCATGTTTCTCCTTTTAATAGGAAGCTTCTACATTGGCCTTTATATTAATTCGTCTATAAAATGACAGTCTTGAAGTCGAGAAAAGTCTCAAAAATTCCTTTTATTGCTCAGCTCTGGATAAGTATGGAGAAATGGCCATTTTACTCTTATTTATTTTTTTTAATTAAATGTTTTTCTGTCAATTTGCTGCATGATTCTAAAATTTTGCACATTCACACTTTGGATGTTGTCCTCCTGACTGACATAATAATAAATTAAGTAGCTATTTCCCTACTTTTTTGGGGCTTTAAGCAAATTGAGGAAGAACTCAGCCTGTGGTTCTTGTTTTGGGTCTGGTTAAAATGTCAAAGCATCACAACAGCTGTTAGCAGGAATTCATTTGCAATCAGAATAGAGATACAAGAGCTGCTGTTTGTAAAGAATTAAAATCTAGGCAGGACAGAACATTTCAGTTTGAGACCAAAACCATAGAACAATCAGTTAGTATAACTTATTCTAGCTGACGATTTGGATGCCTTTGGAAAGCAGTTAGAACATTTTATTATTCCACATATTTCCCTTAAACTTCCATTTATTGAGCTGTAACTCATTTTCTCTGCTTGTGATTATGTGGATTTGAAAATCATATAAACACAATGTGCGTACTCTTTTCCGACTTTTTTTAGGACGGGTAACTTTGTGAGAGCTATCCTACTGAAAGATTGGATCTAATATTGGGTGTGAGCGCTGTGATTGCATCATGGTTACACTGTTCCGTCAGCCGAGCAGCCGAGCCCTCGGGATGGTTAATGCAATGTTTCGTGCCATTTGTTCTGGGAGATAAACATTTGACGGAAAGCAGCTTTTGAAAAACCAGATTGTTCATTTCCAGATAAGGCTCTGCCTCGCTGGCGTTTTTTATTTATTTTTATTTTTTCTGAAAATCCAGACGCTCCCTTGACGCTGCGATTCCATTTCTGGCAGAGAGCCAGTACTGTAGCTACCTCCACTTTATTTTCCCCCAACAGCAGATAACATAAAAAACACAGATAGGGTTCGAGCAAGGTACTGCCTTTGTTTATGTCCATCTGTGTAAAAAAACAACAACAAAAAAACAGCAAAATGTTCAAGAACACAAACACTTTTCTCTAAACACTTGAATCTTGACCTTTGAGCAAATGATTAATTTCGTCACTTCTGGTATACCGTACTGGATGCAAATGACTGGCACAGCATGTTAGGGGTTTTCTGTTATGCTTCTCACCAGTATGTGAAGTAAAATGAGTTAAAAGTTTTTACAAGAAGTAAACCACAGACCTCTGCTCTGGAAGGGAAGGGTGTGTTTGATTTGTGAACTAGGACGTTTTGTGGCTGCTGCTGGTTTATTGCAACATGTTTATGTCTGTTGTAGCATCACAACAGTGACGACATGGAATTTTCCGAAACCTCTGCTCATATTGACTTTAAGTGGTTTGGGAACAAAACGGCCCTAATTTACCTAGACACTTCTGGTCCTTCAAAATAAAAGCATCTAATGTTTCATTCATTTAGAAATTGAATGCTATCAGTTGCTAGCCTGTTTGAATTATTTTAAAAGAACATAAACGTGTACATATATATGATTATATCTTAATTATTTTCCAAAGAATTCACTTTGCCGTTAATCCATGGACTTGTTCATTAAAGGATTAGTGAGCATTTCTACACTGTAACTCTACTTCATGGACCTTTAAAAAACTCTTTATGAATGAATGACTATACTTTATTAATCCTCAGGGAATTGACATTTCAATACATCCCATCCAAAGAACAAATAACAGACAACATAAGAACTGGGTAGACTGTAGCCTGAGGCTGTAGCCGTGGGACTCGCTGCCCTTTCCTCAGATGCGTTGATATAACAGTAAAATGTTACGTATAGTTCTTGGTCATTTCATCCTTCAAACACAACATATTCCTTGGCTTATTTTTTGTTTCTCTGTTTATCAGTAATCAAGGATTTACAGTGATATCTCCTAAATATTTTTGGCTCATTACAGCAACTTGTAGCTTCTTGTGCCTTCTATATTGGGAGAGTTTTTGATTAAAAGCTCACCAATAAAAACCAAATTAGCAACTTTAAATCCAAAATTGTATCTACTATGTGTATGATGAGTTTTCATGAGTGATAAGTTTAACTTTTTTAAAATTAGAGTAATAAGACTTCAAAACAAGTCTTTTTTTTTTTGATACAAAAGAAATTGCAAGCTGAGCTCATAGCCAGCCCTGAATTAAAAAGGTATTCCTGCTGAGAGGAAACTTAAATATTTCCTTTTTAGCCACCAGGACTGTGCTCTAAAAGAAAAATTAAGTTATGGGATGAGCAGCAGGCCTCGCTGAGCACAGGATATCATTTCTGTTTTAATTACCTCTATGGAGGGAATTTAAAAATCTTCTCGCATGGATCTCGCAGACTGAAGTTCCAAAATGCATCAACTATAGACAAGACATATCTTCGTATTAAAGTGCGCTTCACTGTTGCAATCCACATTTCCACAGAGCGCTCAGTGTGAATGTCATCACCTTAAATACCACGTGTCATCATAAATAATCACATAACTTTGAATTTAAAGTGACTTAGGACTTTAAAGGCAAAGTTAACATTATTTTCACTAGCAGAGAAGAACTGTTTGCTTGTTGATCAGGATATTTCATACTTCAAAACAAGTTAGCAATGCACGATATATCGATGGTATCGGCCGATATCAATAACCTTTTTTTTCTCCATGTTGTTGCTTTATATTATAGGTGATTCATGATCCACAATGCTATTATTGTGTTCAATACAGTTTCCTCTAACATTACCTCTCTTCCAATAGGCTCAATCCTCAGTCCATTTTTTTTCGCAAGTCAGTACTGACTTCTCTCCGCAGTTGGTGTTAGCATAACTGACACCAACTCCCGCTCCTTTAGAATGAGAAATGAAGAGAATTTTTGAACCCCAAATAATTTTGATATCGCCGCCACGCCCACAAATATCGCACGATTGGTATCAAAATCGGTCCTGACATTGATACGCATGCCCGCTCCGGTAAAATGTTTTCGAAATTTCTCTAGGCCTTACGGTTTTCTGTCACGGTGCTTCAGAGCAAAGTCATGCGACAGGATTTTCTGTCGCTCTCTCAGGCTCTCTCCCATGTATTTCCATATATTTCTCAAAAATTTCAGATCTGGGCACACCATTTCTTTCTCTTATCGCTGTCAATAATGTGAGTGAGGTAGAGATATGAATCGCGGGACTATCGGAGACGACAAATAGCCCTCTCATACGCTTCAAACGGTTTTCGAATATGTATTACGGTTCCCGAATGGGAAGGAGTTGTTCCGAATGCTTTTTTTGGGTCAAACTTGCTGGCTCAAACAGAGAATTGTCTCCCCCTGCATGTCTCACTCACAGCTGACAGTTGGCAGAGAGAATTATTTACCATAGCAACAGAACTCAGGAGGCTATTGGCTGCTGGTTAGGACTACAAATACGCATCACTGTAGTTCTAACTATAGTGGAAGACTCAGTTGAAACAGAGGAGGACTGAACTGGCCTTTAGAACTACTTGCTGCTATGGGCTGTATATAACTGATTTAACTCAGTAACTGTTACACATGGGATTAGTTTGGAACTTTAAAATGAAGCATAATAATAATTTCAAAATAAAAGCCTTGAATATTTTTACATCAGGTAATTGCTCTTTTGAGCATTATATAACTGATTTTATCCAATCACTGTTATACATGGGATTAGTTTGGCCCTTTGAAATGAAGCTTAACAAAAATTTCAAAATAAAAGCCTTGACAATTTTTACATCATGTAACTGCTCTTTTTGGCTTTATGTGGCTTTTTTATCCAAAGCACTGTTACACAATGGAATACTGTGGGCATTTAATATGAAGCTTACTGCAAATTTCAAAATAAAAGCCTCAATATGCACCTCAGGTTAGTGCACCGCCCCAGGCGGTGCAATAATATTATTCTGCATTATCTTTTTCTCTCAGGTTAGGGAACTGCCTTGCGCAGCAAGGCAGTTCACTAGCATTAGCATTTTAGCTTTAATAAGCTATTAGCTATTTATTTGAATTCTTAGCAATGTTTAGTATACTGCATTGAGTAAATCAATTATATAAAACATCATGTGATGTCCCACATGCTACTGATAGCAATCACGCTAACATTAGCATTTTTGCTGATTTTAGCTGATATACTTACTTTATCATACTGACTGGTGCAAGTCCATGTTAGTAAACATTCTTGTCATTCTCCTCATATAATTGCAACTTTCTTTAGCATTGATGCTAATTTCTAGCATCAGAACGCTGGGTCCAAACCAACGGGCACTTTGGCAGGCCCCGGTTAAATTTCTTCAGGAATTTTCTAGTTAGTTGCTAATCTACAGTGAGTGAGGAGACAGAGTCTGGGTCAAACCAAATGAAAAAAGAAGAAACTATAACCATGATTATTCAAAATGTGACATTTTTATAGGCTGGATTTGAAGACTATCCATTGTCTAAAGGTGCTAGCTAACAATGCTATGAGAAAAAAAAACTTATAAAAAGCACAATGTTTAAATTATGTAAAAGAAAAAATGGAAGTGTACAACAACCATTTTTAGGTATGAATGGAACATAAAGTCTAGCAACAGCAAAAAGGTCGGCTAGCTCTCCCATACTTTGAAAAACCCAGTTATATATAATATCGGTAAATATCTATTATCAGGCCTTACAGCAATAGTAGTATTGGTATCGGTATCACCTGCAGCAGAAATTTTGGAGTCCTCATATATTCCTTTGTTTGTCTTTTAGCTGTAAAAGTACAAGAAAAAAGCTCTGGCCAGATGATCTGTCAAATACAAGCTACGGGAACTCCAAACGTCTTTTTTTTTTTTCTCCAGCTGTTGACCGGTCAATGGGTGATATCACATTTTGTGTGGAAAAACCAGCTATGCCACCTGAGTTGAGCCACAGTTTGAGCCGTGGAACCCCTTTTTGAAAACACTAGGACCTACAGGTGTTGCACCTTTCCAACTGTGGGCCAAGTGTCGCCTCTCCGAGTTGTTAAATAGAAAATAATATCAGATGAACACTCTTGGAGGTGAAAGGTCAGATCTCGGTTGTTTCCATGCTTGGCCGTGTTCTCCAGGTAGCAACAAACTTTGTTTTAGACGCAATGTGGGATAAAAATGAAATAAGAGTAATGTGATAGTCGAGGGTGAGAATGTGAAATGATTTGTTGACGGGTCTTAATCCCGCGCCTGAATACGCGTTCATAAATTCACCCACACATACAGATACTATTGATATTTATACATGCTGGCTGATATCCTTATCATCCACCTGGGATCCATCAGGCCTTGTTGCCCTCCCTGACACCAACCCCTCCCTCAGCGTGCATCTAAAATTAGAGCTCGCTGATGATCCCCGGCGTTGTCCTGACTGAGCGACAGCTTTCGTCGCGCCCGGCGAGCCGACAGCGAAGACACCGTGTAATCTCTGCCAGGCGGAGTGACTGACAGCAGGAGGAAAAGGATCCGAGAGGAACAGAACTGCCTCCTTCAAATCTGTGGCACTTAAATAAAGCACAAGCGTGGAGTAACTGCACTTTAAACAGATGCAAAGCTCACTTCCAAATCTCCGCGCTGCGGCTCCTTCGAAGCGGGCGTCCTTGTTTATACGCATTCTGCTCGCGTTCCACCAGAGTAACAGCGTGAAGCCGTGGCGGGCTTTTGTGGCAAAGGCAGTAGCGCCGTGTAAATCTAAATTTGTTTATTTTTTTCATTCAGAAGTTATATATTTTTTATCTCTATATATCCAGGAAGGAGATACTGCTTAATAATCTTTTTTTTTCTTTTCTGTGTTTGAATTCTGACAGTTGGAAACAGATTTGCCCAAATGGCTGTTTTTGTTTTGATTAATCTCCTGCCAGATTGGTCTACGAAACGATGGTGTCCTTTTAATATGGATCCCGTGGAAAAAAACAAAGATTTCCTGGCTATTAATTTCAGACATGATCCACTTAGAGAATATTACGGGATGCAAACGGATCCCTTAACGCATAAACTTTTAGAAATTGAAAATCGACTATATCATATGTCTGTGAGAGCGGACATGTTGACTCATTTAAGCCTCACAAAAACTTTACCTGAGAACATGAAAAAACGATTGGATGCTGGAGTAAAACTTGTTGTCATGGGGACAGTGAAAAGCCAGCACTTTATCACTGGGTAGAACATTTAGCCTTACAAACAAACGGCAAGTGTGTGAATATCCTTGTCGACATGTAAGATGAAAAAAAAATCTGCCTTCACAGAAGATTAGGGCAAAAAAAACCTACATTTTCAACATCATGTTGATGATGAACTTTGAAACATGACAAATGCAGACTGCAGTCCTCAAACACGGATTAAGCAGAGAATGGTTTCAGTTGTTATATTGTTGATTAAATAAAACTGTGAGAGTCTTTTCTGCTCGTTCTGAGGCGTTATTATTGTCTCACAATCTGAAAATGATTTTTAATTTTTTTTTTACCAGGGAAAAGCAGCTTTAGTTTTTAGTTCCGATCATATCAGTTTCGCTGTGAGAACAGTCGGCGTTTCACATTCAACATGCAAATCTCAGTCAATCTTCGATTTTTCTGAGACGTTCTGGAAAATCTGAACCTCCGCATCTTAATTTGAGGATCCACGTGAGCCCTTTCATGAGATGTTCTCCGAGTGTTTGCTTTCCACTTTGGGAAACAGCAGATCCATGCGCAATTTCAGCGGGATTATCGACGGATAGTCTCGACGGCTCGATACCCACGCTTTTCTCTCCTCGCTGTGCCACGATCTGTTGTGGCCTTCTGGGGGAACACGGTATCTATGAGGTTAAATGGTCAAGATCGGAGTTTAATATACAGAACATATGAACACAAAATGAAATTTTCAGAGAAATCCCTCCAGACAGAAAGAAAAGAACAGCTGAAAGACAATAAATAGACTGCACCCAAGGAGGAGGACCCGTGTTGCTGCTGTTTGCTTTAGGGCAATGCGTCTAAGTCAGTATTTTCCAAGCTGGAAAACTTAAAAAAATACTGTCAGAAATAGTTTATTTTCTCTATCCTTCCACCAGAGGCCTTCCACCGAATACCCTCGCATTGTATTAGCTGTAATGCTTTTCTGTCTAAAAAGCTGCCTTTGAAATTGGCTCAAAGATCTCTTGAGGCCAGATGCAGAGGGAACAGAAACTTCACCTCGAGAGGTCCTCACGATTCGTCAGAATATTTTTAAACCACTGAGATCGCTCAAGGTTGAGCAGGTTGCGTAAGCGGTGTTTACTCAATCGAGCCCATGTGGCTGTAGAATTTCAAATACCTCAGCTTGTTCACGTCAAAATAATTACTGTTGAAGCACCAGGTACAGCCACGTATTAGCTAATACCCTATGGGCGTCCTTTATCTGTAAATCAGTAGCTAGCATGATTACTGATTTCCAACATAAATAAGTAACCACTTTAGGTTCTGGTAACAATCTTTTCTTACTCAAAGCAACAGTTGACAAAAATAATCTGATGCCTTGACATAATGTTCTGAAAATACATCTCTAAGAATGTCCGTTTTTCATTTCCATACCAGTGAACGTAGCTAGCATAATTCTACATGCCTCCGCTGTTTACATCAGTATCCCCAAATCACTTTCTTCTGTTTGTTCTGTTTGTTTCCAGGTTGATGTTTACAATTCAGCCATTAAGTTGTGAGAAAAAAAGCTGTTCTGTTTTGTATTGATCTACGTTAGTCATGACTGGTTACGCATATTGTCGGGTTAATTTAACTCAATGTCAAGCAGGCGTTCAGAGCTGACATTAAAACATTTACCTCCCAATCCACTAGCAGCTACTGTTTCCGACATTCCCACCACGCCTACCAATTCTTTTCCCAGCAAATCTTGCAATCACATCCTTATAATTAGATTCTCCAACTAAGAGTTCAATAACAGGATCAATACCAGTCCTGCATCTGCATGAAAACTGCAAATTAGCCTACTGTAGCAAAGTAAAAGGAAAAAAAAAACATTCAGTCTGGTTCTTAGAAACACTACAGCTTTCATATATCTGTCCTGTAAGAGTTTTACAATGATTTGTACACAGAAACCTATTCTAGACAATCACTAGAAGTCCCTGTTGTTGACAAATCATAATCCTTGGCTGCAAGAACAGACAGTTCTACTTATGACAAACTGGATCATACAGGAGTTATCCTGACCTTATTGTTAAGTTGGGTTGTCTGCAGCTTTTATTTTACTTTTGAGAAAAGGGTTCAGTCAGCTTTTATAGTGTGGTAGTAGGTGTAATATTCTTAATACCCCTAAATTAAATTCAGCATAACCCAGTCACCTAAATAAAGTCTGCTTGTTAAGATACATGATTGAAAGAAAACAGGTATTTGCCCAAAAAAGACTAAAATACACAAATAGTTGAGACCCTTTTTTAAAAAACTTTTGTAACTGTCAATTTTAATGGTAACCAAACATCAAATTTATCTTAATATCCATGATGGAGCCCACCCTCAAAATCTAATATACCGTATACAGTTTTTTTTTATTTCTGATGAAAAATGAAAGCCACTCCTGGATTGGCTACTATGCAAACATCAGTCAGTAGTGTAGCCAATCAAGTAGCATTTCATCAAAAATATTTTAGCTTTAATTTTCTTTTTTAAACTATGCTCTCTCTTTAAATGGTCTTTAAATAAACTACACTGTGTGTGGTCAAACTACACTGTGTGTGGTACTTTGATGTAAAATACATCGAAGTACCATTGACCATGAATACTTTCTGCAGGGCAGTGTGTATACGCTTAGTTCTGATTTCCAGCCAACTAACAGGAAGACATTACAAATGTCAAATGTCTTCCTGGTTTCACATCTGTAAATAAGAGCAACACTGAGTGTGAGCGTTCTTCTAGCTCATCTAGTGGGAGGTTCATATCTATAAGACTACCATGACATAAGGTCAAAGGAATGTAGGGTACCTCTAGGGTTGGCACTAAAAAAGCAAGCCCACCTCCACTTGACTTACCCTCTCCCAGAAGTCCATCCCATTTTTTTTTTTTTTTTTAAGAGGGGAGCTTCTAAAATAAAGTCAGCTGTCACCAGACGCCCAGGTCCCACTCAATGAGCTGCACTGTTGGAGCTGGTCTCCAATAGACACTTTCTTTCTTTCTTTCTTTTTTTCTTTCTTTCTTTCTCTCCTTTGTTTTTGGGTTTGGGTGAAGGGTGCTAACTAATCCCATTTAGTTTTTTTCTGTACAACCCAAGGCCCTCTTCTACTCTATTGGATTCTATAACTATTTCCCTTAAAGAACATCTAGAAGGTAAGTGACTTGTACAGCCTCTGTGGTTGACACCCCAGAGAATGAAGAATCTGATGTACTGCCCCTGTTCAACATGACTCAAAATTGGTGGAAAATGATTATTTTATATTTTTTTAGCTTGTGTCCATGATGCCACAAGGATTTGTGTGTTATCATAAAACATACATGGGTCTTTTCTTGTTCCCTTCCGTGAGCAATTCCCAGCAGCAACGCTGATCTGGAATATTCTGAAAGCACATCTAATCGGAGACAAAGTGCCAAGCCGGCATGAGGAAGTGCTTGAGGACAATTCACTCTCCTAGTAAAGAAGTTAGTTTGATAAATTTGACAGCTTAATTATTGTGCCTGTTTTACTTTGCCGGTGAGATAGAAATCACCCTCTGTAGGCTGACATTTCAATTAGTGTAGCTCTCTTTGCTTTCCTGTCAAACCTCACCAGGCAAAAGGTTTGGCCAGTAAGTACTGAACAGAAAATTGCGTTGCCAGAGGCTTTTATTGTGAGGATAAGGCACACGAGAGGGGGGGGACACCTCTGTGATTTGTGTTTGGCCTCTGCCTGTTGCAGGTCTATGGTCCTTCAACTTTCTTTGTGCTGCCAAGTCGTGCTGCCTCTCAGGTCCTTAAACACTGAAATCGCTGTCACATTTCGAGTCTGGTGGATCCCATCTTTCACTCTTCACCTTTTGCCTCAACACTAGCCAGTCGAGAGTGGAGCGACTCTCAATTGGTCCCTTTAGAGGAGCCGTCTGCGTGGAGGCAGAGCCTAGAGGTCGGCGGGCCTTAGCTAAACTCAATATGGCTGTCGAGTCTTGTACGCTGTCAGCAGCGAGGCCTCCCTTGTTGACTCGTCATGGCCTTCCCCCGCTCTCCATTACCATTACCCTCTCAGCCAGTGTTATTACTTTTGTTGTGGTGTTGGTCTGAGGAGATATAAATCTAAAAAGACAAGTCTAGTCAGTCTGAATCTGTTTGCTCCTAAAAGCGAGTGAATTTACACTGTAAGAACTAAATTTGGTGTAAAAATACAAAATAGCTACCACTAAAATTCTGTAATTACAATAGAAGTTATGTAAAGAATGAATATAGAAACTCAGTTAAAGGTTTAGAGAGTTGTTAAGAAAGCATTTTTGTTGTGTCCAGCTTCATATGATATTTTTACGGCTAATGGAAGCGCTTCATTAGCCGTCCACAGATTATTGTCCCAGAAATCTTGGGGATAATCAAGATGTTTTTAAGGTCTTTGTTCCTTTTGGTCAGCCGCAGTTTTTAGCCTTGGAACTCCCCCATGAACACCATTTCTGGTCTCTTTCTTATTGTTGAGTGATGAAAATACCTTACCCTAAATATTGTGAGGTCTCCGGTGCTTTAGGAGTTGTTCTTGGTGATTTTAGGCCTCTTGGATGATTCGTCAAAGTGAGGTTTTGCAGTCATTTTAATAAGTCAGACACTCTTCCATGTTTCCTCTGTTGTTGGATACCAGTTCTCACTACAGCCCCAAAGCCTCAGATATTACCTTCCACAATCATAGAGGACTGTTTGCCATCTGTTCTTGGATTTTGTTCAGTTGCTTTCTGAGACCTGTTAGCCTACTTCATGCTGTTAGCAAAGTTGTATTTCAGTGATTCTTCAGGTCTGATACTGTTCTCTACTGAGTTTGCAAAATAAAACTTAAAAATTAAATTAAATTAAATTTAAAAAAAACGTAATTACAGTATTTTATGGTTTACCAAGGCAAGCAGTGACTTTTTGTCATACATGAAGGCCTATTTGGTTTTGATAGAGTTTTCGCTTAATGAATGAAATCTTCAATAAAAACCCACAGGACATGTTAGACATGTACAAAAATAATTTGAAAAAACAAGAATAGGAGAAATCAGTAAGAGTTCAAATACTTTTTCATGCTTTCACATTCGTTTTAACATAACCCCATAACCACAATCATCTAAATAATTTGGAAGTATTTAACTAACTTATTTGATTTAGCAGCTTTAAGAAGTTGGTAGTTGTTTAACTGTCTTAAACTTTAACAATTTTCACTCAAAAATAGTTTCTTTCACTAAAGAAACTGTACATAAATTGTTAACCCGATTTAATTGGTTACAGTCCAATACTATGCAAAATAAAAAAGAAATTCAACCGGTTTAAAGACAAATCCTGCAAAAAATTGAACCCAGAGACTTTGCCCTCATTATCCTGAGGTACATTAAGCATAACGCAGCCTGTATTACGGATAATGAAGCATGAGCCGGCGCCAGAACCAATTAGTTCTCCCATTGGATATGGTGAATTGTTTAAAATCCTAACGGAAGATATTCCTAATCTTTGCGTTCACTTCTTCTTCTCCACATATGTACTCCTACACACACCTCCTCCCCATGAAGCTGCCTGTTACGGGGGAACATGACGCTGCAGACAGAGCCGGTTTATAAAAAGGCTGGGTTTATTTTTCTCCCCCAGTCAGCCCCCTCACGCCCCAACCCCCGAAAGCCTGCTTACCTCAACTCTGTGGTATGGCAGCTCTGCATATGACTTATCATTCTGAAAAGCCGGAGATAACCGAAGGGCTGTTGTCATCGCATGCAGACTTTTAAACCTTCACGTGGCTGACCCATGCTTTAGAGCCGCAGACCATGACTCAAATATTTATCCCAGGTGATAAATGAAGGAATCATCCTTGTGCTCCTGTCATCAAGCCATTATTAGGATGTGCCACAGCCTCAGGTGTAGGATTTCTGACTCATATTTATAGGATTTAGCAGATCCTGCTATCTTCAACAGTCTTTTTCGCCCCCGTTCCCCTCGACTACGTTGCCAAAAGTAGCAAAAAAGCTATAAGTGGTGTGATGGGATGTTTTTTAATACGTGGCATCTGGATGAAATCGGGGAAACCTCGAGGCACCTTGAAGTCTCCTATTGTCTCTCCTTGCAAAGATTTTCGTACCTCTACATTTTGTCCACAGACTGAAATGTTAGCAAAACAAAGGAACTTTATTGTTGTAATTTAATCTTGGTGCGACCAGCTGGCCTTTGATGTTTGTTGGAGAACATCGGTAAAGACGATTTAGGAAAATTCACAAGTGATGTTTTCTCCTAAAGAAGAGTGGATTTGCATTTTAGTCTCCTGATGTGCAAAACTGATAGATTTGGACCTATAATTGCATCGCAGTGTGGTTATTAAAAAATATTGACCCAAGAAGATAACTACGTATAAAAACCACACAGTTTAAGATTTTTACTGGAAAAATCGTATTAGTAAAATATAAACTTGGTATCTGTGGAAATAAGCTAAATTTAAGTGTTGTAGTTAATCACGCAATTGTTCAAGTAAAAATTATTACCAGAACATTACATTGGAGAAATGAACACAGGGTGAGGTGTATATGAAACTTACTATGCTAAATAAGATCACCTACTGTGCTATTGATTTGGGGAACTATTTAATGTTTCTCAATTTTCCTGGGCGAGATCTTGCATTCTCCTCTACTTGTAGAAATGTTGAATTTGTTTAATGAATTTACCGTTAATCCACCGTTTTGTCAACATAAAAGTTACTAGTAAAGTAATGGTCAGACACTGTAAATCTGAATCAACTGTCTCTGCTGGGACAGTTGCCACTGCCATGCTTTGCAGTAAGGATGGTACATTCAGGGTAGAACAAAAAGTTTTGTTAAATCTGAACAGGGCGACCTCTTCTTCGTTGTTTTGATTTCTTCCCCTTTATCTATTACTGAAAAAGCAAAGAAGGATTCTGCCTGCTCTTCGAGATCTTTCCGTCTTTGGGGATGTTCCTGCTGCCGCAAGACGTAAAACTCCTTCCTTTTTTATTTTATTTTTTTTCTTCAACCAGAAAACGTACATGCGTGTGGAAAAAGACAACATGTAAAACCTCAAAACAAAGCGAGGAGGAGGATTTCAGCGAGTCAAAAGGTTACGGGGCGAGTACATGAAGAAGACGAATCGTTTCTATTTAGGGTCGTCTTTCATCCCGGGGAAGCTGCTGCTCAGAGCGAGATAACACGCCAAGAGCTAAAAGGTTGGGTGTGGGTGGAGGCTGAGCCTTAACAGAGGCTTCTCCAGCGCCTAATGATGCTTTGTAGCTCAAAAAGTCAAATGTAGAATCAACACTTTTGTCTAATTGGCTGTCCGCGGGGATGTTCTTAACCGCAAAAAGAAACGCGGACTGTTCTGTTTTTTTTTCTCTCTCTCTGTTTTCCTCTCCATGTCTCTTGCTCTGTCTGTTGAATGTGCAGCATTGAAAGTTAGAGGACGTCTTCATTGAATTCAGGTTTCAAACAAAAGGCAAATACTTTTTTTTTCCCTTCACATGGAGTTTTAGAAATCTTGATGATTTTGTAAGGACGCTGCTCTTTTTTTTAAGTAAAAAAAAAGTCTATTCCATCGATTCAGTTTGTCGTAGTTTATTAAAGAAAGGCCTTTTTATACAAAATTGTCCCTGAAGACCAATTACTAAATGGCAAGCTCCTCCACAGTTTTCCCTGATGTGCCAAAAGAGAAATGAGTAGGTAGCAAATATCAGCAAACCCCTTGAGGAGAGGTATCTGGTGGTCGTGTTAAGTCTAACGTCCCTTTGATTGCCCTATGAAGGACATATATTAGTCTAGAGGCATTTTTTAAAAATGTTTTGCATGTTTGTGTAGCCGCAGGTAGAGCCGGGTCTTCAGAGGAGAGGGCCGAGAACCAGGAGGCCGAGCCGGTGTCGGTGAAAGAGCGGCTGGCGATGTATCAGGCGGCCGTGTCCAGCAAGGAGAGCGGCGGCGCTTCCTCTGCGGCGGTAAGACGAGAACTTCCACTTGTATGTAACTGGAGACAGAGGTGTGGATGTAGAGAGCAGCCGGGCCGGCGGCACACAGTGTCTCATCCTAATGGGAGTTTTTTGTTAGATAAAAGTATAGAAATGAAGGGAGATACATTCAAGTCAACTTGTGTACTGGCCTTCACTCACCTGGCCTTCTTTTATGGTTTTACCACATTAAACAAGTTGGACACCCAACTTTGTCTGAAATGGGATCAAAGAAAATCAGTTCAAGCTGGTCAACACGTGTCGGACACAAAAGGTACATTATTCTGCCAAGCGTTGTCATTTATAAATCCAGTTTTTCAGCACCATTTTCTCCCCATACGGGCCCCATATTTCATTGTTTTACAGGTTTTAGATCAGGGTTGGCTTTTATCGTATCGTTTATCGGGATACATTTCTTACCATATTTTGATTTATCATGTAGCTTATCTGTATTGTCGAGAATATTTTTATGATTTTCTCCACTGTTTGTTAACAAATCTGAAAGAAAATATGATTAAATGCAGCTACAGTGTTCATTTTAAGGAAACAAATCACACATCTTTATGTGACTGGTGTCATAAAGATGCATATAATGGGAATATTTTCCAATAACATTTATTTGTGTTTGTGGGGCTATAATTGATGTCATGCAGTCACAACCATTCAGTTATCACCTGAAAAACAAGCAATAAATAGTTCTTCTCGTTATTATCATAATAATACCACAAAATATCCTTATCAAGCTGAGTCCATATCACCAACTTCCAGTTTCAGGGCAATCCTGGAAGGAATCATGTGGCAAATTTTTATTATGGAGTATCATTTGTGTTTGTTTATCAAATAAAATCCCATGAAAATCTGGTGAAATTTGTGGTTCTAAATTTACAAAATTGAGTATTTCTAGAGGAGTGAGTTGAAGGTGTGAGCCTTGGGGTGTTTAAAGATGGCGTCTTGTGAGTAGCTCTTAGCTTCACTCCCTCGTGAGACTTTGCCCCCCGATTTTCTAAACCGAGATAACGTCGGCTGCCGTCTCCTTTCGATGTGCTGCTGACTGCTCAGAAACACCGAACGGCTTTTAAAAATCTGAACCCTTAACGATGTGAGGGAATTTAGAGAAATTCTGCCTTGCTGCATTTAATCGCAACGAAAGAAAATGCACAAACTCACACAATGGATATTGATCCAGTGGCACCAAATGAAGCATTTTCAAAACACAACCTGTTGCACATAATTTAATTGGTGCTCACTACAAACAAATTACTTGGAGTAAATTGCATATTTCTCGACAGAGCTGGGATTTTGTGTTTGTTCTTGCATATGTTTTATATGTTTTTGCCTTCCCAGCTCTCCTCCCCGCTTCCTTTTAAGCCCCCCGATGGGCGAGGTTAGAAGTTTCAAGTACATCGTTTTAGTTAGAAACAAGGAATCCACTCTTAGCAAGATAACAGCCTGTAAGGGTCCAGATGTCGATTATTTTAAGGAGGAAGTGGATAAACGCATTTCTCAACTGTAACTTGGCAGTTCATGCTGTTAAACCACTTTATTCTTTCTCTATTTCTGAGGAATTTTGAAAGACACTCCTCCCCCTTTTTCAATAAAAGCAGAACTTCGCACTTTATTTCCCCTTCTTCTGAGCGCACCAACAGCGGAAAATAAAATTCTGAATACCGAAGTCATTATTTATCATCAAGGACGAGAAAATAATCCTCGGTGACTTTGCAGAGCCTCCATGCTCTAAACCCGTAATAAATCAACAGCATGAGCCGTCAAGGCCAGGCAAAATAAGGCCACACTTTTCTGGATTTAAATTTTACTTTGAAGAAAACTTCTGCTTTTGGTTTTATAACCCAATTTAAATGTTTATGCCTCGCCGTTGTATTAGCTTCAGCAATGCTTGTAAAAGGAAGCATCTAGTTCCCCATGAAAACTTCCTGCGTCTGTTGATCTGATGATTCTAAAGTATCATCTGACCTCACAGGTGTGTTTATAGATGTCGACCTTCCACCTTTTCGGAGGCAGCTGCTATGTTTCCTGGACTTGTAAACTATAAAATACCTCTAAAGTCCTGTTGATTAGGATTTTAAAATGTAGAGATGTAAATAAATTTGAATTTTCTGAACTTTCAAAATAAAATATGTTCTGAATATTCTGAATGAACTTAGACATCGTAAAGAAAAGTGGGCTGCTGCGGTGGGCACACATCTGCTAATCTGCTAATGTGCTGATATCAGAGCTAATTTTTCATTTAGCTCTTTAGTGCATTTGCTAACTTTGAAAGCACTTCGTATACGTACCTAAATTAATCTTTGTGGACTGTAAACTTTGAGTTTGACCTCTGTGTTGAAGTTTTGGTGATGGACTGCCTACAATTCTTCAATAAGTTTGATATTTATATTCATGCTTTTATTTTGAAGTGGTTGCAGCAGTTCTATTTCCTCTCCACATGTTCTCTCTCTCTCTATATATATTTTTTTTAGCTTTACTTCAAACAAGAAACATACAAAACAAAACATGGACACTAGAGTACACGATATATATGTATATAATATTTAAGGGCACATAGATCATGTAAATGATAATGTCAACATTAAATTGGTTAGAGAGGACAGCAGTCTTTCAAGAGCACATATAATTTGAACTGAAGTATTAACTTCTGCTAAATATCGTGCTAATGTAGAGTTTAAGGGTTAGTGGCACTAATGTTTACGATTAGCGCTTTAGGGCTAGCACAGCTAACGTTTTAGTTAGCATCGCTGCTGGGTTGAAAATTCCTCCTCAGTGATGCGCAGGTGTCACTGCGTGTAACTCTGTGCTTTAAATGGGTGAAGCCCTTGAGAATGCTTTTTATAAACTCACAAACAGGATGTGACTGACGTAGATGTAGCCTTGTAACAATGCAGGGTAGTTTTTATTAGAATAGCAGAGATCTTAATTCAAGGTTTTTCAAGGTAGCTCTCACACGCACTTGAGAGCTATTTCCGCTAATGCTAACACTGCAAATAGAAGACACGGTTTAAAAAGCAACTCCAGCCACGGCACACCAAGTATCATCTAAAACTTTCTCCTCGAGTGACTTGTTGCTTTTTTTAAATGCCTGTTGCGCAAAAGAGTATTTAAATAACAGCCAGGAATCCAATGCACTTGTAAATTTAAACTGAGCAGATGAGCTCTGCCCTTCTGGGAAAGCATCTTCGGGAAGGACTCGCTGATAAACGCTCTCTAAATTGCTGGTAGGGGACGTTAGCGTGGCGGCGCTGCTACCTCCACAGCCTCAGCTGAGCCTCACTTTAAAGCATGCGGTGCCTACAGACAGCTGAGTGTTGATGTTGGTAATCTATATGTGTCTGAGAGGGGATGTGGGGGTTTTGGAGGGGTACATGTGAATACTAGTGGGGGTCAGGAAAGTAGAATGTCTTTGGGTTTATGCTTTCTACCGAAAACAGCTGCTGTCTGCACATCTGAGTGTAATATTCAGCTTCTCTAAATATGGCAGCGCTGTTGATTAACATGTTTATATTAATGTGCAGGAGGGGACATGTTCACACCAATACTAATCTAATGTTTCTGTTAATTGAATGAGTAGGAAAAAAGAAGTTGGGTTATTAAACGTATTTATGAATTTTCCATTAAAGTGGGGTTCCGTGAAATGACTGTGAACTGTTAAAAGGTCAAATATGTCAACATTTATTATTATTTATTAGCCAGTCAGCTGGTTAAATTACAAGAAAGACAAATTCTGATGTTGGAAATCTATATCCTGTGACAGCTAGAACAAAAATCACTTATTTTCACCAGTAACTCAAATTTTTTTCTGTTAATATTGATAAACAGCAAATATATATATAACATTCTGCACAAAAAGTTCTACCATCTTTAGGGCTTTTATTCTTTACTTCATGGGGCATCTGTGTTAAAATAAACTTAGAATTCTTTTGTCACAAGGTGACATTACGTTGGACTAAACGTTTCCTGATTTCGGTCAGTCAGGACTATCAAAATATTTTTTTTACTTACTAAATACCACAGTAAGAATTGAGAGAATTTCCTTAGCAAGTTTCCTAAAATTGCCTTGTACAATTTGGGTCAAACATTTTGTCTCCCAGGTTAGTTTGCTGGAATTTTGACCCATTCCTCTTGACACAACGGCTGGAACTGAGTCAGGTTTCTTCTGGGACTCGCGTCAAATCTTCTTTAAGTACTTGTCTACTTTTAGAGACGCAAAGGCTGACAGTACGTACACGACAGTAATCTGCTGTGAAGCATTGCCCCCCTTATTAAACATTTATAACATGGACACCCTGCTTTGTAACACTTCTACTCTGCTGCAAATAAAGAAGTCGCTTTTGTTTCTTGGTATAAAACACGACACGAAACACGTAAATAAACATATAAACATATATTAATTCATAAAGAGGTGAGAGGTTTCATAGAAAGTCTCATGTATATTGCACTTTCCTTGAAGCCATATGCAGAAGCCTGCACATAAATCTTTTATTAGGGCTGTAATTGACTATATCAAAAGGAGATTATTGTATCAAATAGAGTGCATTATTGCCCAAGTCACAGGGGGAAAGGATTTTTTCTTCCATACCAAAGTCGTCTTCAGCTCTTTGCCTCTAATGCTGTCCTTACAAAGTTTTCACATTTCCTGGCTTTATTCTAATTAGGATATGTTATAATAAACTAAAAGGAGGCGTTTCAAAGCATTTTAATGCTGTAAAATGAATAATTTAGCAAAGGTTATTCTCCTGTGTTCCTCTGGTTTGGAAATAAGGTCGATAAAGTAAATCTATTAAAAATGAAAGCCCACAGTTTGTTAGATCAAGGCTTTGACTTTCCCCTATGATAATATGCATTCAAGGCGGTGATGAAAGAAGGTAAATGTTTTATACCAAAGCCTCATCTAATCAACAGAACGTGTTTGCCTCCTCACAAGTTTGTATTGTCGTTACCAAAGTAACTACAAAACGCTTAAACAATTTATCAAGGGGGGAAAAGCTATCCAAATCAACCTGTCCCTGTGAGCAAAAGTTATAAACTCTCTTGTGAATAACACTTGTTAAGCAGATGTGAACTTAGGCTCAAAAATATTTGGGTTATGCAGCTGGACAATGATCCAAAGAACACCAGTACTGTATCTCAATAGCCAGAAATAAAAGTGTTAAAGTTCAAACTGAAATCCTGTTGAGACACTTTGACAATCGTCCAATGTGGCTGGAGAAATAATTCTGCACAGAGGAGTGGGTCAGAATTCTTCCAAAGCAACACAAAATCCACTTTATCAGTTGCTGCAATGCTTGATTGCAGCCGTTTTCACCAAAAAGTGACTCAACCAGCTATTGTGTTTTGGGGGGAGTTACTTTTTCACACAAAGCCAGGTTTGTTTGGATAGCTTTTTACTTTCACTAAATGAAATCTGCATTCTTATTTAGCTCTGATCTGAAACATTAAAGGGGGATGAAAAATGAAAAACCCGAAAACATCTGAAGGTACTTGGACTGTTGGTTGCAACTCTGTTTTTGTGGGTAACTCCTGGTATCTGTCTGCTGATAGGTGATGGACGAGTCTGAGGCCTGCTCACTGCCCGGTGGTCTGGCCACTGTGAAGAGGCAGTTTGAGGGCCACAAGTTAAGCTCTTCGTCCTCCCAGTCCACCGTCACCCAGTACCATGTTCAGAAGAGAACAGTCCAGGTGGGATTCGAACCATCTTCCATCTCTGTGTTTGTGTTTCGTAATCATAGAACGGCTTTGTTGCGACGAGGTCGTCTCGTTCCATTTATTTCCGGCGGCGTTAATCAGAAATTACTGCCACTCACAACTTCGACACTAAATATTGCACAGAGTTCACGCTGGTGTTATACAGCTGTTGCATGATAACAAAATTTTCACCCCTCATCCTAAAATGCATGCATTATTATACAAAACAGTTATCATTCCTCTTTTACGTCACACTATGATGTAGCATAAAATGTGGCTCATTTATTCATGTTTAGACCCTCGTAAAATGTGTTTCTAGATACATTACCGTACATTCCACAACAGGAAACAGTGTGAGTGAAACTTTACATATAGATTAAAGAAGCCTCCACCACTTTGAAAACATTTGAGGCAACATTTTGGTTACTCTGTGGGGAGAAAAAAGACAAGATGACAAAGTGACAGGCAGGATAGAAGTGATTTGTAAGCACTGTGTGATTCCCATGACTAGCCAATCTACAGCAGACATCTGCTTCAGACCTTCCCGAGTTTTATTACCCCTTAAAAACAGTTTGCGTTTTATGAAATCTTAAAATTCTTACAAATCAGCCCTAGAACTGCCTTTTAGTCAGAGTAGAATAATTGATTAAATGGATTATTCAACTCTGGACAGTTTCAATCACCTTTTAATTTAAGTTCGGCTTTCAGTTGTCTTTAGTGTTTCAGCATGCTACATATATACTTGGAAAATTTGTGAAGACATCTGTCACCTACTGTCGTCTTTATGTGACTTTTTATCAAAAGTGTAACTTAGTTGGACTAACTAAGACAATGGAATATAAAATTCATCTCCACATTCAGCTTTCTAGTAGACATTTGATATTTACAAATGTTCAGAAAGTCATCAACTTCTACCTGAAGAAATATAACCACTTAGTATGAAACTGCCACCTCCATATTTTACAAAATTTTAGTTTAGTTTCATCAGACCGTAATACATTAGCTGCATTTCCATTACAAAAGTGTGCAAAGCCTTTTCAATTTTACACTAATGTAGGAAAAACACAGTTTTGCAATTAAACGCAGTTAAAATCACATGTGAATAAGATTGTTTACGTGATAAGTCATTAAAAAACATGTGCATGATCCTCCAACTACTTCCTGTCATCTTCTGTTTTTTTATAAATTGCAGTGTTTCCATTATGCAAATTTATTTTTGAAATGTCAAGTTATTCTGCTAAGTGGTCAATGGAAGTAGAGATATTATCTCTAAAGCTGTGAGGAGATTGTGCCTTGTGACTGATCCTGACTGATACCTTTGAATGCACATAAAAAAATCTCCAAAAGCCTCATTGAGGGCAGCAATTTTATTTCAGATTTTCTATAAGTGAAGGCAAGTGTAAACACACAAAAGGACTGCATGCTAAATTGAAATCAAAATGTAACACAAAGAAGTTTCAGGGTTGTTTAATTTGACTTTGTTCCCAGTTCTTGTGCGCAAAAGTCTGATCACATCAAAGTTGGTCTCATATTTTATGAGAACCTGACATTCTAACAGCAACGGATAGACGTTGAGATCCTAAATATGTGATATTATTACATGATGCAGAGCCTCCAGCATTTCCATAAACAGCAAATTGTGTTTTGATGATTGCAGGCGAAAGTGGGGCAATTTTTCTCCCTTGAAGAAAACAAGAAAGACAGATTACTGCTGTCCTTTCTCTGTTTAAAAGTGAGAGATATGAATGATTTACATTCGGCTCTTTATTAACAAATCTTGGCTGGTGTGGCGGAGGCCTTTCCAGTGGATCAACTCAAAGAGGGCACCTTGAACACAGCTCATCTGTGTGAATCTGTCATCCTGCGTGTGAGGAACATGCCAGAATGCGTTAGCGGCGGCGCTGGGCTGCAGCCAGATTTTTTTTTATTTTTTATTTTTTTTAGTGAAGTAAGGCCAGTTCCTCCCATTTGCTTATTCAAGCGAAGAGGCAAACCTGATTCGTCGAGTGGAAAAGAACCTTTGCTGAATCGTGAATTTTACATCAGGGTCCATGGGGTGAACCGTCAGAACTCGTTTGATCAACTTGCTGCTTCTTTCGCAGCAACTGGAAGCGCCTTTCCACAGGTGTGACATCCAGCCTCTGTTTTGCAGCAGGATGGAAACGAAATGCGGTGCCACTGGTTTGTGGCGAACAGGACGCCCCCCCAGCCCTCCAACGACCCTCCATGTATCTTTCATGTTAACAGCGTTCATACAAGCGGAAATACATTGCTCTTTCATCTCTTTCAAATTGCATGAATCTCAAAGGAGCAAACGCCTGATTTGGTTTTGTGCTGTTTTTTCGTAATCCACTGCTGTTTCTTCCCAACACTGAAATCCTCCTTTGGCAGAATTCAAACTTAGCAGCTCCCGTTGGAAGCAGCGCGGTAATGGAAAAGCATTTGTTACCAGCCGCAGAAGGGGATTTTATTAAGCTTCTCCACAATATAAAAATTACTTACCCGCCCACTGTTTCTTACAGCTCGCAGTCAGGAGGTGATAAAGCAGTGTTGGGTGCTTTTGTGTGTGCGGCCTTGTGTTCATTCTCACCGCTTTTGCTTTATTTATTTATTTATTTATTTATTTTGCTCCTGTTACTTTATAGGAAGTTATTTCTGCTGATTGGTCAAGTGAAACCAGTCTTGTCTGTTTTCATCGTCTAAATCAGGTCACATCAGAAAAAAAGAGCATTTCTGTCTCGTGGGGTTCCTCAAGGCTGTGCAGTCGGCCCTGTTCATTCCTCATTTTACATATTTAAACTTTTACCAAATATATGGCACTATGTTAATGACTGTTACAGTCCAGCTAAATATTAGTTTCATTAATCACTTGAGCATAACTCCAAACAGCTCATTTGCTTTCATCATTTCATGGAATATGTATAATTTCTCCTGGTATCAAAACCTGAACTGAAGGTGACCACCATGCAATTTTTAGAGTGTTTAAATGTTTAAACAAGTCAATTCAGTAGAGTTAAGATGATTGAAAATGCATTTTAGTTGAACAAATTAAAGAGCCAACATCAATCCTATTATTTTTAAATGTAAAAACTCCTTTTAAAACTTAAATTCTAACTTTAGGGCATCAACAAATATATACATATACCCCAAAATATCTCTGGCGAACTTCAATTTTCTTCCTCTTACTCTTCAGTCCAGAGGTTGCTAATGGTCTTAATCTTTCAAACTGTGGTTACAATTTCTCAGATCAGGAGTACTGACCAATTGAAATGCATTTTCTCATTATTATTACAAAAAACCTTGAGTTAGATCCAAAACTTAAATGCTTCTTGTACTTTATTGTATTTCATTTTTCTCTTTTAGTCATTTTACATATTTGAAACGTTACCAGACCAAATAAGAACACACTTTTCAATGAGAACTTAGTTTATTGAGGAGAAGAAACTATCTGAGTTAATTTAAATGAAAGAGTAAATTCTCTTCTTAAATTTTAAATTGCGTGTCTCGAAGCTCTCAAAAAGCCATTATCCACAAACAAAGAAAACATTTTGAGTATTGAACTTTTCTTTAAAAAAAATAAAACAACCAACTTTTTTTAAAGCATTGCAAGGTGTTTTCAATTATATTATTGTGAAAATGTTTTGACCGTGAAGCACTTTCGGATTTTATCCGTGAAAAGCGCTACACAGCTAAATGTTATTTACTTTCTTTCTTGTGCCAGTTGTTCCATGTCAATGACACCATTGTTCTGCGTTCGACAGGAAGTGTCAAGTTCCTCTGAGGTGTCGGTGAAAAGCAGCGCCAGAGAGACGATTCCAGCAACAAGCATTTCGCGACAAGAGGTATTTGTTACAGGATCACTAAGACCTGCAGTCCTTAATAGCGTATTATGATATAAATGTCATCTCTAGTCAAATACGTCGGAGCGCTAACAGTTTGATGTCGCTCCTTCCCAGGTGATCCGCGATCAAGGATTCCACCATAACAACGTGGCTGCGGGTTATGGGAACCATTACGATGAAACAGGTTATTCTGCTCCTGCCTTTTATATTGTAATTTGGGCCATTTTTCATTTATTTATTTATATATATATATATATATATATCACAGTGCTGCTTATGGTCCTGTATGTTAATGATTGTTCGGCACTCCGGGCTGAATAAGGGATGAGCTCTCAAAGCGAGTCACAGAGCAGATGATTCTCTATTCAGCGCATGGCGGCAAATCTAATCAGGGCAAAGTCAGGGAGGTAAAATATTGGAAAGTGGAAATTGGGCAATCACTGCCGCATGGTTTCAGAAAATGAAAACTACTCAGGTTTTTAATGAAATGATTTATTTCTCTTTCCCGCTCCCCTGAGCCTCCTCACTTGGAATGACTTAATGAGGCAGCCTTCTTCTTATGTCTAATTCAGTTATGCTTGTCGGCGGAGAGGACCTACCAAAGGTTTCCACCCAGGCTTTGAAGCAACAGTACGAAAAAACGATTGAGGAAGCAGCACCAGCGAAGGAAATTAAGGTAATGACCCTGTCTGTTTATGTAAACTGATGATAGTTTCTTGTTTTAATGGAGAATCCACATGAAGATGAAGTGGCATTACTAAATCATCCAAAAGGAAATTGTGCATACCGGGGAAAATAATTAGACTGAATAAATGATTTCTGGTAGAAACTCTGAACATTTTCTTCCCCTGTTAAAGAAAAATCTGTCACTAAAACAATCATTTTTGTTAAGGTTTGCAGTTTAGTAATTATTTTAGTATCACTAAAAATGCCTGACAGATTGGAAGTAGGTGAATTTAAAGTGTTTAGCAAAAGTAGTCACACCTCTTGGATGTTTACACTTTTTAGTGTCGATGCATTTTATTGGGATTTTATATGATCAACATAAAAAAGTGCATAATTGTGAGGCGAAGGAAGTATGAATATTCATTCTCACAACAGATTTCCACTTAATTTCACATCTATACCTCGCTGTAATCATTCTAACACCACTATGACTTGATCTAGACCACTGATTTCCAACATGTTCTTGCAGCAATCAGAATGTTGTGCCCCAAAGCGAAAACTTTGCATAGTTATTTGTTAAACAGTAATTGAACTATTTTTGTCCTCCGAGCAACTAACTTCTGCCTCATTCTTTCATACTTCTGGGCAGGGATCAGATTTCAGAATTGAACAGCTTGCATAGATTTACTGTAATTGTCACAATGATCTGTGTTCCTCACAGCGCCTCGTTCCATTGAGGCCTCTCTGGAAATGATTTTCCATCTCTAAACAAGCCCCAACATTTCCGAGTTCATTGCATCGGGCGACTTATGTTTTTAGCACCACAGTTCCTTCAGAAGCAGATGCTGTGTATACTCAGCAATTCCAGACTTAACTTTAGCTAGTTTAGTTTTTAATATAAAAAAATACATAATAATTCAAGTTAATGCTATGCATATTAAATATTTTTTTATTCTACAGATGTATTTGCAATTTTTCATCTATATTACTATAAATATAGGAGTATATTATTAGTAATATTGATATATTGATATATTACTACTAATAATGTTAATAATATTAATATATGATTTTTTTTTTTTATTAAAAAGTTTCATTTTTTCAATTTGAACTGACCACTGTAGTTTTATCTTGTTTTATTCTCCTGCTGGAAGCAAAACCACTTTCAGGTTTTAATTTGCGAATAGTTTTAAGAACAATTGATCATTTTCCTTGCAGTTATTCTCTACTTTATTGTAGTGTATCACGTAAACCCCCAATAAAATACATTGAAGTTTTAGGCTGACAAATTGTGTAAAATTATTACTGTATTATTACTGTATTTATTCAAACTTAAATCAAATGTATCATTGGATGTCTGTTTACTTATTTGATAGTTGTATAAAAAATAGTTTTTAATCGTTGTCATTTTCTCTGTGTTTCTATCACTTAAAGACAAAAGAAATCTTCTCTAACCACTTTCTTATCTTTCTACTGTTCCTCTCCCCGTCAATAAAAAAACTTATGAACCACAGGTTGATGTTGATTTCAGCCAGTTTCAGTGGGCACCAGTACACCAGTCATCCAAAATGTCAACTGTAACTAGTTATGACTCATCTTCTACTGCAAAAACTGCTTCTGCGGTTGCATCAACCTCATCGGTGACATATGAGGCAACAGAACAATTTCCTCCCCCGCCTGCAAACTTAATGCAGGTAGCACAAGAACAGAGCGTCTCATCTCAGCCCCAGGAAAAAGGATCCCAACAAAAGTTTATCCTTGACAAGAAGCAGTACTACAAACACAAAAGCATGGCTGAGCTGAAACGCCTCTACAAGCACATACATCCAGAAGTACGTAAGAACCTTGAGGAAGACTTCATGAGTCAGCTTACAGAGGCAGAAAAGGCAGCTTTGGAAAGCAAGGAAACGCTAGGTGATGTCCAGCAGACGTGCTATATGTTTGAAAATGACGGCAGCAGCTCCAGTGAATGTTCAAGCCCCGATAGAGAATACCTGGAGTGGGAAGAAATCCTCAAAGGGGAAGTGCAATCAATGCGGTGGATGTTCGAAAACAAGCCGCTTGATACGATCAAAGATGACTCCCCAGATGAAAGTGAGGGAAGAAATATTGCCCAGCAGGAAATTATTGCAGGCAAAGATGTCAGATACACAGCTTGGATGTTTGAGACTCAACCCATGGATGCTCTAGGGGCAGAGACTGCAGATGCAACCCAAGAGTCGCAGAAGCAGGCAGAACTCGCACGAGGAGACGTCCGTACTGCAACCTGGCTTTTCGAAACTCAGCCCCTGGACTGCCTGAATAGGATCTACCAGGAAGAGCAGGAGAACGAGTGTGTGGTCACCAAAGACATCACTGGCGGAGATGTGAAAACTGCCAGGTACCTCTTTGAGACTCAGCATCTGGATTCTCTGGGTAAAACAGAAACAATTGAGGAGAGTCACTTCTTGAACTTGAAGTCTGAGCTGGAAGAGGTAAAGGGGGACGTGAAGACAACCACTCGTATGTTCGAGACGCACCCCATGTGCGTCATCAGGGGGGATTCTGGTGAAATGTTGGAAATTACTACCATCCGACGGGAGGAGACTGAGAAAGGAGATGTTACGACGTCGCGGTGGATGTTTGAAACCCAGCCTCTGGATATGATCAACAAAGATCCTGCAAAAGTAAAACTGATATGTGGTATTTCCATGGAGGACAATACGCAAGGTGGCGTGAACAAAGGCAGATGGCTTTTTGAGACAAAGTCTCTTGACACTATTAAGGATGAGGAATGGGAAACTTCAAGAACTCAGAAGGTACAAATAATTGGAGCAGATGTTAAGAGACACTGTCTTGTTTTTGAGACTCAGCCTATGGATACACTGAAAGATAATGCCAACGCTCGACCTTTGACCCCAGAGGAGATTGTAGGAGGAGATGTTCGATCAACCAAACATCGATTTGAAACAGTACCCATGGAAAACCTGAAAGAACTACTTGAAGTCGGAAAACTTAAGAAGGTGACTGCCTCCGAGGAAGAGAAGGGTGATGTGAGACATCAGAAGTGGGTCTTTGAAAGCCAGCCACTGGAGAGCATACGGGAGGAAAAGAAGGAGATTACAAGAACTGTGAACATTGAAGCCCTTGACAAAGGAGATGTGACAAACTACAAAGAGAGGTTTGAAACCTTAGATTTAAGTAAATGTGAAGGGGCACAGAAAATCCAGGTAGAAGGTGTCCCAAGTGGGTCAGTTAAGTCCAACAGAGTGCTGTTTGAATCCACTCCAATGTATGCAATGCAGGACAGTTCGGGTCATTACCATGAGGTGAGGACCGTAAGGCGCGAGGAAATTGTGAAGGGAGATGTGCGCAGCTGCAGGTGGATGTTTGAAACACGTCCAATTGACGAATTTGATGAAAGTATCAATAAGTTCCAGATAATAAAAGGGATTTCCAAGCAGGAGATTGAGTCTGGGGATGTCAAAACAGCCAAGTGGTTGTTCGAAACTCAGCCACTCGATGCTATTAAATTTTTCAGTAATTTTGAAGATCAAGAACATAAGACTAAGGAAGATATTAAAATTGAGAAAGGGGATGTAAAAACGTGCAGGTGGCTTTTTGAGACCCAGCCAATGGATGTTCTGTATGAAAAGGTGGAAAAAAGTGAGGCAGGAGTGGAAGAAGTGCAAAAAGGGGACGTGAAAACATGCACATGGCTCTTTGAGACCCAGACACTTGACAACATTCGCGATCACTCAGAATCAGAAACCGAGACGATTCTGAAAACCTGCACTGTAAAGCAGGAGGACATTCAAGGTAAAGATGTCCAAATGGCTCGCTTCCTCTTTGAAACAGAGAACCTGGAAAACATTACGGGTGAGGACAGCAGTTCTTTCAGGAGGGTCACAGAAATCAACATCCAGTCTGGTGATGTCTCCAGAATGAAATACATCTTTGAGAATCGTTCCTCTGACATTATGAGCTCTACGTCAGAGGAAACGATGCTGAAGCTGAAGAAGCAGCAGGCCGAGGACATCCAAAGAGGAAACGTGGTCAACTGCACCTGGAAGTTTGAGAACCAGCCAATGGATGCTATATGTGACGACAGCACAAAGGCGAGGGAGATCCGCACCGTAACTGATGTTCAGGGAGGTGATGTCGACAAGGGCCGCTTCATTTTTGAGACGTACTCTCTGGATCAAATCAAAGATGAGTCTGCAGAGACAAATATTTCAAAACTCGCTAGTATCTTTGGAAATGAGATTAAAAAAGGAGACGTGAAAAATTACACTATGATGTTTGAAAGTCAGCCGCTATATGCCATTCGTGATAAGGAGGGCCATTATCATGAAGTGACGACTGTAACTAAAGAGGAAATTATAAGAGGAGATGTGGTGGGGGCTCGATGGCTGTTTGAGACAAAACCCTTGGATTCAATTAGAGATTCGGAGGAGGTATATGTTATTAAAGCAGTGACTGAGGAGGGCATTAATAAGGGAGACGTTAGCTCTGCTAGGTGGAAATTTGAAACACAACCCCTGGATGAAATTACTGAGGAGATAAAAGTAAGGTCAAAAACAGTGGCGGATGTCCAAGGGGGTGATGTAAAGACAAACAAGCAGCGATTTGAGACCGATGAGATGTCTCAAAAGTACATTAGAACTGTAAGTGTGAGTGAAATTCAGAAAGGCGATGTCAGATCTGCAACATGGATGTTTGAAACCCGCACAATCGACGAGATCCGCGGTGATAGCGAAGAGTACGATGCAATGGAGAGGGTGACAAAAGAGGAAGTGATGAAAGGGGATGTTAAACAGTCTGTTTGGCTCTTTGAGAGGCAACCCCTAGACAGAATCAAAGAAGCTGATGGCACAGAGCCTGCTGTGATAAAGGAGGAAATTCCACAGGCAGATGTGAAGACGACTACATGGCTGTTCGAAACAACTCCATTTCATGAATTCAACGAAAGTAGCATGGAAAAGACAGAAATAATCGGTAAGAGCATAAAGGAGACACTTGAAGAACTTTATTGTCAGAAAATGGTGAACTCCCAGGGGATCCTCATTGAGGCAGATGAAATCGGAGATGTCCGTATGGCCAAGTACAAACTCATGAATCAGGAGGTTCCTCAAATCCAAAAGGAGGAGATCATTAAAGGAGATTTAAGCAATATAATGATGAACCTACTGAATCGCACAGAGACAACTGAAAGGGTCATAACTATTGATAAAGAGGAGCGAGGAGACATCAACACTACAGTGAAACAGCTGTTCAACCAGGAGAGGGGAACAAGTGTTCAGAAAGAGGCAGTTATTCGAGGTGACATCCAAGAGGCGATAAGCAACCTACTGAAGAATGAAGGCTCCTCCAAGCATGGAATTCTGATTCAAGAAGATGAAAAAGGAGACGTTAAGATGACAATCTATTCCCTGCTAAATAAAGTGGAGCGATCTAGTATGGAGAAGGAGGATATTATTCAAGGTAATGTCAACAAAGCCCTTCAGCGCCTTCTGTCCAACTCAGGAGAAGAGGACTCTAAAAGAATAAGGATTGGGGACATCGAAAGGGGTAATGTTAGCTTTTACACAACATGCATTGAGTCTGGAGCTTTGGACTACCTCAAACAGCTTAAGTCTGAATCTGATGAGGTTCGCGAAGAGGTGCAGAAGGAGAGTATCATTGGTGGCGATATCGAAGAGACCAAACTCTTGTTGCGGAAGAATCAGCAGCAGATTGGCCGCACTGTGGCAGAAGACGACATAGTGCCAGGTGACGTTCATAGCATTGTTAAGGTATTCATGACGGAGCCCACTGCTGCCTACAAAAACCTAGAGGGTCAGGACATTGTTAAAGGTGATCTTACTGCAACCCTTGATTTATTGTCCCAAGCCATCAACCAGAAAGTAGTTGTAGAGAAAGAGGAGGTGGTAAAGGGAGATATTCCCAACACTTTGAAATCTCTTGAGGAGGCCAAAAGTCAAGCCAAAGAACTGGAAAAGCCTGAAATCATCAAAGGTGACATAAGAGGTGCTCTTGAATCACTGGAGAAATCTGCAACCTCAAAAACAGAAGCAACAGTTGACGATTTAGTTCCTGGCAACATCAAAGGAACCCTCAAATCCTTAGAGGAGGCTAAGCAAGCTGTTAAAGAGGTGGAGAAAGAGGAGATAGTTAAAGGAGACATTTTTACCGCCATGCAAAATTTGCATGAGGCATCAAGTGAGAAAAAGACGTACCAGCACCAAGTGAGCGAACAAGGGGACATTAAAGCCACCATTCAGCTTCTTCTTGAGCCAACCACCTCTCCAAAAATGCAACGTAGAGGAAGCATTGAAGGCGACGTAAAAACATCCATAAAATCGCTTTATGAAGGCCAGGAGGCGACACATGTGGAAAAAGAAGAAGTTGTTAAAGGTGACGTTCAAGGGGCAATAAAGTCCCTGATGCAACGGAAACAGTATTCAAACAAAAAGCGCATGCATCCTGCCAAGAAAGCGAAAGGGCCCGTGAAAAATCTATCAAGTGTAAAGCAAGTGGAGCATGAAAGCTCACATGAAGCCATGAGTGAGAATGTAGCTCTCACTCCAACCCCCACTGTGAAAAACCTCTCTCAGAGCAGTGAGTCACAGAGGCACACACAGAGGCACCATGAAAGCAAATCGCTGAAAACGCAGGTAATAACCCAAGAGGACCACTCTGTTGCTGTAGTCAAAACAGACAATCCTGCTGGGGCCTCTCATCAGAAGAGCATAAAAGAACAGAAAGACAAAGTGCTGCCCCCACACAAAATACAAGCTCCTAAGCCTATTATGATAAAGAATACGCAGAAGACTATTAATGATCAAACAGAGAATAAATCTGCAGATGTGACTGTGATGAAAGAGGTGCAAAACACAACACAGATGAATATTTCAAACAAACAAATGTGTGAGACAAAAACAATCAAACAGGTGCAGACTACGGTGACTGAGAAGACTGTCGTGCATAAACAAAACGTAACGGTATCAGAGCAAACATCACAAAGGCAAATGGAGAACAAGGTTCTAGGACAAAAGCAGAATTTCAGAAATCTGAAGAGTGATCACCGAAACCTGGACATGAAAGGGAAGGGTGTCATTAAAAAGTCAAAACCGGAGATTCACTTCCCCCCGCCCCCCACATCCCCACCACCACCATCAGAGTCTGAGCTTTCCCTCCCTCCGCCACCATCACCAGTGACGGAGAGCCCGACATTGTCCAGTTCTAGGCCTCATATCATGAGGCAAGACAGTGACCTGCCACCTCCACCCCCACCGCCTCCGCCTCCTGTGGAATGCATGAAGTCTGAGCCTGAATTTTTCCCACCACCTCCCCCTCCACCAGCACCATCCTCTGTAGGAGGCCAAGATTTTCTTCCTCCTCCTCCATCACAGCAAGAGCTTAATGCAATGCCTCAACTTCCTCCTGCAAAACAAGGGAAGCCAATTGGAAAGCCTTTATTTAAAATCCCCAAGCAGCCAGAACCACCAAAGCAGCCCACACAGCTCAAACCCAAGTGGCAGAAAAAGCAGCCAACTCCTCCTCCACCTTCCCCCCAGCTTCCTCCTGGTCAAGAAACAGCAGTGTCGACTGTCCATAAAGAGGAGGCTAAAGCTCAACAGGTGAAACAGGAAGCAATCCAACAGACTGAGGCATGGAATAAGTCTAAAACAGCTGAGGTGTCATCAACAAGAATTTCAAACATTCCAGTTGTAAAACCAGATCAAAAACAGAGTCCACAGCCACCCAAAAAAGTGTTTGTCCCTCCCCTCAAACTTCCTCCACCTCCAGACCCTGCTCCAGCCCCAAAGGACCGACCATATGGTCGAAAATTTAAAACCCCTCTCATGCTTGCAGAGGAAAGATACCGGCTGCAAAAAGAGAAAGAGGAAGAAGAAAAGATTAAAGTCTTGACTCCAACTTCACCACAAATGAATATACAATCCTCAGTAACCAGTGCAGAACTCTCTGCAGCAGAGAGCGGTAATAAAGAAGCGGCTTTGGATAAAACAAAAGCTAAGAATGAGGAGGAAATAAAGGCACAAGATTCACCTGTCAAGAAAACACCTTCCCAAATCCCTTTGAGCAAAGCGTCAATCTCAGTAATAAATAAAAAGTCAACCCTTGGATCTTCAAATGTGTCCTTAGATAAAAAGCAAGTATCCAGCACTGAAGCCTCTGAAAAATCCCTCACCTCATCTGAAATCTCTCATCACGAGGCCTCAGAAAAAGAAATCCAGTCTCGCTCAAACGTGGTCGCTGTCTCAGTCACAGAGGAGCAGCAGTTTATTAAGAAATCCAGCACCAAGGCTATCACTGCCTCACAGAACACTGTCCAGGATAATGTAAATCTTCACAACCAGGCTGCGGTCACATTGAAAACAGAGGATGTAAAGAATATTAATGTGGCTCTGACACAGGAGGGAAAAATGAGTCCCTCTCTGCCAACTAAAATTCCAAAGGTAACTCCGAGTTTCAAAGTAAAAACATTTAAAATGCCAACAGAGAAGACAGACGAGAAGCCTGACAGTTTGGGGCAAAAAGAAATAATGAAAAGTGAAACTCATTCACAAAGAGAGAAATGTCAGGTGTCAGAGAGAGTTGAATCAAAAGTGCATCTGGAAAGCAACCAGCTTACCTCAGCAAGAACCGAGATGAAAACAGAAGTTAAAGAGAATAGAAATCAAGTGCCGCCACCCGTGAAGGTTGAAGTGAAGGCTCACACAAAGAAGGGAAAGCAGCTGGCAAAAAGTGAAACCGAAGTGAAGTCGTCTCCATCGGTTACTGTTCCAGCAAATGTGGTGGCTATGGTAACATCTGTGCCAACCCATCAAGGACAAAACCTTGTGTCTGTCTCCCATAGTCAGCAGAGCATGAAGACAGAGCACTTTCAGACACACAAGGAGGTTGTCGTGACTGAGAGAGTGGTACAGCAGGACCTTCAGAAGCAAGAGGGAGCTAAGCTACAAGCTAAGCTACAAGCAACACAGACAACTAAAAAGCAGGTAAAGGCAGGGAAGTCAAAAGATGAGTCAAAGGAAGTGTTGGTGAAAGGTATAAATAAATTATCTTGTAAAGATGAAGCGCAAACTGAAGACATTACAGATTCAGAGAAATGTATTGTGATCCAGAAGCTAGTTGCCAGAATAAAAGAACTTGAGGATGCACCAAGCAAAGTAGATTCCAACTCTATCAGGATACTTATAGATGAAGTCCCTGAATGGATAATGGGCTCAGTCGAGAAAAAGAACTTCAGTGAACTTGCTAAACAGCAGAGCAAGAAAAAGCTGAAAGAGATGATGGTTTACGTGAAGTACATTATTCAGACAAAACTCACAGTTTTGGAGAAAAACCTGACACCAGTGGAAAAGGAAGTTAAAGAAGAAAAAGAGCCACCCATACTTCCGCCAGTCTCCTCATCTCCACCTGAGCCAGACAGGAATGTCATCTGTGGGACAGCTGTGAAAAATGCGAGGCCTGTCGGTGGCTCCTTCAAAATAGAAAGGGTGGTGAAACAGAAAAGGTCTGTTCAGGAGAGCAAAGTCCATCAAGAAGTGACTGATCAGAGAATTTCTTCCCCCTTAGCAAGCATTCGAACACCATCGCCTACTTTTATTACAATTGAATCAAGGAGAGTAGACTCCCCACTCAGAGTAACCCCTTCACCTCCCCTATATAAGTCAGTTGGGACACCACCACCTCCTCCTCGCAGAACTTACACCCCTACATCTACTTTCAGCAGAGCCACCCCATCTCCCACTCTCAGCCGCTCCGAAAACCTCATGAAGCTGAGGGATACTACCTCGAAACTTTCACGTGGGATGACTCCACCCCCTCCCATGCCAGTACCAGAGTACTTTGTCTCTGAAAGAGAGCGCACATCCTCGTTCAGTGACATGGCGACCGGTGTTGATGGAAGCGAGCATGGAGTGGTGGATGTTACGGAGATGGTGGATTCCATGATGACGGTGAAGGATAAAAAGTCTTTCTTTGAGGAGGCGCAGAAGGCTGAAGTGCACAAAATGTATACCAGGAAGGATCCCATTGACATCCCTGAACGTTTGGGACCGGATACTGAGGAAACCACGGACCCCGTGACCTTAGACCTTATGAAAGAAGATCTTCCAAAGGTTGATTTATCAAGATTAGTGAACAGATTTGAGTCTCCCAAACCAAAAATCTATGCAAGAAAAGATCCTATTGTTATATCAGAGAGACTGGGGAGTGATACTGAAGATACAGAGCCTGACGCGCAAACTCCAAAAACTGAAGAAATCCCTACTTTCAATGTCAAAGCAATAAAGGACGTCTTTGAGACCGGAGAGCACGGTTCTCAAGCAGCCCGAGAGCTTAGAGAACAAATAGAACGGCGGGAACATGAGCCTGTGGGTCACACCGAAACAACTTCAGTCTCCGAGCAGTTCTGCAGTGTTGACGACTTCGGTAACGTGACAAGGGAGACGAGGAGTGAGACGCATTCTGGGAGCCTGCTGACTCGTGGTAACCCTCCATCCTATGCTGATGTAGTGAGGGGTAATGTTCCAACTGTCTCTGTACCGCCCGAAGCCTCCACGGAGGAAATGCTGAAAAACTTCCAGCAGTCATGGGCCGAGAGCCAAGGAGTTTTCCAGAACCTGGGCTTCAGCGTCACTGAGCAGAGGACTTCCCAAACTATAACACACCAGCAGGAGACCTTTGTGGCGGGTAATCTTAACTGTGAGGCATGAGGATACTAAACAGGCCTGGTGTGTTTAACGTCTTTTGAGACATTACTTACACTGTGTGAAAGAACTGGATGTGTTACATTGGTTTGAAATAATTCTTTCCATGTTCATATTGCTTGTGCCACCTGTTTTTCTTATTCTTTTTTTTTTTTATTTGGAGTAGCTCACGGTTTGGCAACTGTCAGTTTCACAGCTTTTTGTATTCGCCGGTTGCACTTCTGTCTGTTTATTCATGCCTCCGAAGTGTGAAGCTGGCAATGGAGCCGACATATCCAGCTAATATTTTTCTTTCCTGAATGTGCAAAGCTGATTTCTCTGAGCGAAAGAGAAAACTGCATGACGAAAACATTTTTTGTTTAGCTTTATTCAGAATTGAGTCATAGCACTTCTGGAAATTTTTAGGAAATAAAAGAAACTGGATAAAATGTTTTGCAACTCAGATACTAATATTTTTATTGTGGCTCCAGGCGGGACTTAAACTTTGTTGAAATAATTACAACTAGTTAATCAAATTGCTTTGCTTTGACAAAATGTTTTTGTTTCCATTTTAATTTCAACTAATCTAAAACCACAGTGGGAAATATTCTGGGCAGCATTAAATCGTTTTTTGCCTTATCAGTGGAATTTTGAATTCTCAAAAGAAATTTAATTGAGGTGAGAATTCACACGAGTATGCACAAATGTCAAGGTTATTTATGCTCAACAGTTTTTGTCTGCCTCTGCTGATGAATTAGTTGACCACTGGAGGGCACTCACAATGAGGCCTTCGTCAGGTTTTGAAGGAAAAGAAGAGAATGTGACATCATGACAAAAATAACTTACCACCTCCTGACGAAGTTGAACACTGTGAATTGTTCACCTCTAGTTACAAACTCAGAGGTGAGCTGAGTTTGTAATCAAGGCCACTTTTTTAATTTGGAAAATCATTTTCAATTCGGAAAACAGTTTTTTTTTTGTTTTTTTTTTGTGGTTCAAGTTTACAAAATTCTACCCAGAATATTACCCATGATTTTGTAAGAAATTTCCTTGCCTAGACAAGAAATGTTACGCTTTTCTTTGCAGAAAATTCGAGTTCCAGAGTCCGAACTGTGCAAGGTGTGTCGGAAGAGAGTGTACCCCATGGAGTCTCTGATCGCAGACAAACAAAACTTCCATAAAAACTGTTTTCGCTGTGAACACTGCAAAGGCAAACTAAGGTAGAATACACTCGCATTGCAAAAGTTTTTACCATACTTTTTTTTTTTCTAACTTTTTCAAATTCTTTTTTTCTAATAGCCTCGGCAACTACGCCTCTCTCCATGGACGAATGTACTGCAAGCCACACTACAAGCAACTGTTCAAGTCCAAAGGAAATTATGATGAAGGATTTGGACAAAAGCCACACAGAGAACTTTGGAATAACAAGAACCAGAAGAATTCACCCATTAAATCACCAACACCTGAGAAGAAAGTCATAGACTCCACGTATCCCTCTACGCAGATGACCATCAACAAATTAGAGGAAGAAAACAAAAGGCCCACCAGCAAAATTTCTGTGGTTTGGCCTCCACAGGTGGACTCGCCAACGAAATTCTTCGCTGTCGAGGAGGAGCTGAAGTTAGTTAAGCCGTCATGGCCCCCTCCCGACGCATCACACCAAGAAAACTCCCTCTCAAATCAACCTGCAAAGCCTTCATTAAACGCGACTGCTGTTCAAGAACAAAATGGATGTCAGGAAGCCAAAGGTGACAGTGCAAAAGTAGAGTCTCCTCCAGTTTTAGACGTTCCAAACTCTACCGTCGGCGCCCCCATGGAACCGGTGCCTAATGCTCACACTCCAGAGAGTGAGGAATCAAACGGCATCTCTGATGCTGTGGCTCAAGTGGGCTCGGAAATGGACTCTGAAGTGCCCGTTGGTGTGGAGAAGAAAGGAGAAAACAAAGAGAATGTCAGCGGAGGTGGGGGCGGTGTAGAGGTGCTGGAGGCGAATGAAGAGAAAAGTGCAGAGAAGATAGAGGAAGTGAGAGTGAATGGACATGACGGGCAGGTGGAAAGCACAGCTTTTAAAAAGGAGGACCGGGAGGAGGCAGATAAGGGAAATAATGACAACTTGAACAACGGGGAGGCAGTAAAGGTCACGCTAATAGACAAGGAGACAGCAGTAGGACAGGAGCTAAATGGAAATTCCAATAATAACAATAATGCTAATAATAATCAGACCTTCCATGACCTGGAAATCCTGGGTCATGGCTTTAATGAGGAAGAGCTGTCTCTTTTTGAGAAAGACACAACAGGTTCTGTTCAAACTGATCCGGACTGGATGCCAAGTGAACTGCTACTTTTGGCACAGAGGGATGACGCTTTTGTGCCAGCAGATGCCAAACGTTCCGAAGCCACAAACTGCGATTCAGACGCGTTTTTCCTTACCGAGGCAGACGAGGGAGGGCTCGCTTTCAAACACCCAGCCGCGGAGCAAATTGGCACATCAAGCTTCCTGGAGGATATTTTCGCCGGCCTGAGTGCCGGCGGCAGCTCCGGTTTGCAATCTGATTTTAGTTCCGACATTTTCAGTCAGCCTGCCGGGGGGAGGCCAGCGGTGTCGTCGCTAGATGACCTTTTGGATTTCGGGATAGAGGCGAGAGATGAGAGGGGGAAGGATGGAGAGACGGAGAGCGGCGCTGGCTCTGTAGCAGAGCAGCACACAGACAGGTGCGACACTTCTGTCTGGACTGAAGGGGAAGAAGGCCTGACAGTGGAGGAGATAATCAAGCAGAACAGATGCTACGACAGCGAGGACAGCGATGGCGCTTGAGTTTGGCCGATTCAGCTAACAATCAGGCAGTGCTCGACAATATGTAATTTCCCATCTGTGTCCATGGAGAGACGAACTGCTCTGAAATCATTGTGTTTTGTACTCAGTTTGAAATCTGCTCCTTTATTCATTATCTAGCTTTGTTTGATGCTGACTGAGTGCACCTGGTGTGCACCTTGAATGTTGCGTAGCTTCTTCATTAGCTTTCTTTGTGTCTGAATAAAAAGTTTCCCCTCTTTTCATTTTTTTTCCCCTTTCTTGTGTCTGAATTTGAGATTCTTAAATCTGGCTGTATAACATTACAAGAAAAAGAAAACAGTTTCCTGGACTGACCTGTTGGTTCAGTCAACATAGATGCAACATGCTACCCACCGCTATCAGACCCAGGATTACTTCCAGCCCCTTTTACTTGCATGACAGCCAGGACCAAACCTCCTGTTATTGATTCTTACACCTGACAGCTTCGTAAAACATTTCTGTGGGCAGTCATGTTGGAGAACCCTGTCTCAATGTTTTCTTTCTTCTTTCACACCAAGTTTGTGACATGCAGCTGCAGAAGTATTAAAACAGCTGAAGATTCATTCAGGTTTCTCACAAAAAAAGCATCAAGTTACATGTATTCCTGTTGGGATGAACCAACAGAAAGCAGCACACATTTGTAAATCAGAATAGAATCAGTTTCACATTTTTATTTTTACAGTGAAATTTGAAGAGTGATCCTCTTTTACTCCGTTAATCCAAAATAGAGTTGACTATAATCAACTGTGTAATCCATTAATCTGTCAAAAGTTGACTCGGGTCGCTGAGTACAAATCCTAAAATTCTAAATGTGTGAAATAAAGTTTGGGTTTGTAAGATGATTAAATGTTTGCAAGGCAACGTGGTTGTCTAGAAAAAAATAAATAAAGATCGCTCCACTTTTAAAGACGCATCAGTCTCTAGCCAAAAAAATAAAAATAAGTTGCGGAGCAAAAGAGATGGACTCAAATAAGTACGAAGTAGGACAAAGACCACCAAAAAATAGATTTCTGACTTTTATTTTTCTCAGAATTTGAGATGCAAGTCAGAAAACTAAAGTTTTCCATACATAAGTAGAATCTAAGTTAGGTTTCCTAGCTTAAAGATAATTTAACAGATGTAATTTACACTTGTAAATTAAAGAAGCAGTGTGTATGCACCACTGCCATCTCTAGTGGTCAAGCTGGAAAAAAACCCATCAAAAGAGCAATCCACCAACTATGAAACTACAACTATTTGTGGCTTAATGTTGAAGATATTTTATCTAGAGTTATAAAGCAATGATTATACTTTTTTTTCTTAAATATACACCCAATACTTTTATGAAACAATATGTAACTTAATTTTTTCCTATTGTTTTCTCAACAATACTCCCCTCAAGTAGGGGGATTTTTTTTGTAATGAGGAGTCCATTACAAACTAACTGAAATTTATTAATACACATAATAGTCAGCAGTGTTTTTCCTCATGGACCAGTGTTAGTGTAGCTTCAAATATGCCTGGCCCTGCATAAACCACCTTAAAAACTTGGCCCATCTGAGGTCTCTGGAAAAAGATGTATTGATTTTCCTTGATAACAGCCCGCTGTAGAACTTAGAGATTTTCCCATTAGGTGGCTTTTGTCAGCCTTTACAGATTTTTCCACTCCTCTCAGTTACAGGTTTACCACGTGGCGTAATTGGCTTTGAAGACAATAGACGCCAGTGTTAATTACAGCAGCTAAAGAGTGCCATGAAAGTGATGACTTCACACTTTCTGGGAGTCATGCGGATTTCTCCTCGCTTGCCCGTTGAACAATCCAGCATCCTGTTCTGATTTGCCGCTTGGCATCTTTTTAATTGTACCTTTTTCTCAGCAATGATTTCCTTGACAGTCAAAGGTAATTGGTGAGGGGGCTTACATGTTGCTGTACAAAACGTAGAATCAGGGGAAGGGAGAATATATCTGGAGTCACATAACAAAAAAAATGAAATTGCACATTTCTATCACGACGTATCTGCCAAACCATTATGACCAGCCTCCTAGTGGTTAATAGATTCACATTTGCAGCTGAAACCACCCAGTCTTCTCAGTATATTGGATCTCAGTATTCATATCATTGTACGGAAGAGGATTAGGGCCACCGAAAAAAAAAAAAAGAATTCTGACTTTATAGTCAGAATTCTGAGGTAGGTAGATTAAAACTGGATGGAGTTCTGACTTTAAAGTCAGAATTCTGACTTTAATCAGAATTCTTTTTTTTTTCTTTTTCGGTGGCCCTAATCCTCTTCTGTACATTTGAACTTTTCCTGCTTTTCTTTCTTCTTTTTCTTTTTTTTTTTGTCATGCTACAACCACAAACTTAATTGTATTGTATTTTTATGTAAAAGACATTTTCAGTCAGCCTGCCGGGGGGAGGCCAGCGGTGTCGTCGCTAGATGACCTTTTGGATTTCGGGATAGAGGCGAGAGATGAGAGGGGGAAGGATGGAGAGACGGAGAGCGGCGCTGGCTCTGTAGCAGAGCAGCACACAGACAGGTGCGACACTTCTGTCTGGACTGAAGGGGAAGAAGGCCTGACAGTGGAGGAGATAATCAAGCAGAACAGATGCTACGACAGCGAGGACAGCGATGGCGCTTGAGTTTGGCCGATTCAGCTAACAATCAGGCAGTGCTCGACAATATGTAATTTCCCATCTGTGTCCATGGAGAGACGAACTGCTCTGAAATCATTGTGTTTTGTACTCAGTTTGAAATCTGCTCCTTTATTCATTATCTAGCTTTGTTTGATGCTGACTGAGTGCACCTGGTGTGCACCTTGAATGTTGCGTAGCTTCTTCATTAGCTTTCTTTGTGTCTGAATAAAAAGTTTCCCCTCTTTTCATTTTTTTTCCCCTTTCTTGTGTCTGAATTTGAGATTCTTAAATCTGGCTGTATAACATTACAAGAAAAAGAAAACAGTTTCCTGGACTGACCTGTTGGTTCAGTCAACATAGATGCAACATGCTACCCACCGCTATCAGACCCAGGATTACTTCCAGCCCCTTTTACTTGCATGACAGCCAGGACCAAACCTCCTGTTATTGATTCTTACACCTGACAGCTTCGTAAAACATTTCTGTGGGCAGTCATGTTGGAGAACCCTGTCTCAATGTTTTCTTTCTTCTTTCACACCAAGTTTGTGACATGCAGCTGCAGAAGTATTAAAACAGCTGAAGATTCATTCAGGTTTCTCACAAAAAAAGCATCAAGTTACATGTATTCCTGTTGGGATGAACCAACAGAAAGCAGCACACATTTGTAAATCAGAATAGAATCAGTTTCACATTTTTATTTTTACAGTGAAATTTGAAGAGTGATCCTCTTTTACTCCGTTAATCCAAAATAGAGTTGACTATAATCAACTGTGTAATCCATTAATCTGTCAAAAGTTGACTCGGGTCGCTGAGTACAAATCCTAAAATTCTAAATGTGTGAAATAAAGTTTGGGTTTGTAAGATGATTAAATGTTTGCAAGGCAACGTGGTTGTCTAGAAAAAAATAAATAAAGATCGCTCCACTTTTAAAGACGCATCAGTCTCTAGCCAAAAAAATAAAAATAAGTTGCGGAGCAAAAGAGATGGACTCAAATAAGTACGAAGTAGGACAAAGACCACCAAAAAATAGATTTCTGACTTTTATTTTTCTCAGAATTTGAGATGCAAGTCAGAAAACTAAAGTTTTCCATACATAAGTAGAATCTAAGTTAGGTTTCCTAGCTTAAAGATAATTTAACAGATGTAATTTACACTTGTAAATTAAAGAAGCAGTGTGTATGCACCACTGCCATCTCTAGTGGTCAAGCTGGAAAAAAACCCATCAAAAGAGCAATCCACCAACTATGAAACTACAACTATTTGTGGCTTAATGTTGAAGATATTTTATCTAGAGTTATAAAGCAATGATTATACTTTTTTTTCTTAAATATACACCCAATACTTTTATGAAACAATATGTAACTTAATTTTTTCCTATTGTTTTCTCAACAATACTCCCCTCAAGTAGGGGGATTTTTTTTGTAATGAGGAGTCCATTACAAACTAACTGAAATTTATTAATACACATAATAGTCAGCAGTGTTTTTCCTCATGGACCAGTGTTAGTGTAGCTTCAAATATGCCTGGCCCTGCATAAACCACCTTAAAAACTTGGCCCATCTGAGGTCTCTGGAAAAAGATGTATTGATTTTCCTTGATAACAGCCCGCTGTAGAACTTAGAGATTTTCCCATTAGGTGGCTTTTGTCAGCCTTTACAGATTTTTCCACTCCTCTCAGTTACAGGTTTACCACGTGGCGTAATTGGCTTTGAAGACAATAGACGCCAGTGTTAATTACAGCAGCTAAAGAGTGCCATGAAAGTGATGACTTCACACTTTCTGGGAGTCATGCGGATTTCTCCTCGCTTGCCCGTTGAACAATCCAGCATCCTGTTCTGATTTGCCGCTTGGCATCTTTTTAATTGTACCTTTTTCTCAGCAATGATTTCCTTGACAGTCAAAGGTAATTGGTGAGGGGGCTTACATGTTTCTGTACAAAACGTAGAATCAGGGGAAGGGAGAATATATCTGGAGTCACATAACAAAAAAAATGAAATTGCACATTTCTATCACGACGTATCTGCCAAACCATTATGACCAGCCTCCTAGTGGTTAATAGATTCACATTTGCAGCTGAAACCACCCAGTCTTCTCAGTATATTGGATCTCAGTATTCATATCATTGTACGGAAGAGGATTAGGGCCACCGAAAAAAAAAAAAAGAATTCTGACTTTATAGTCAGAATTCTGAGGTAGGTAGATTAAAACTGGATGGAGTTCTGACTTTAAAGTCAGAATTCTGACTTTAATCAGAATTCTTTTTTTTTTCTTTTTCGGTGGCCCTAATCCTCTTCTGTACATTTGAACTTTTCCTGCTTTTCTTTCTTCTTTTTCTTTTTTTTTTGTCATGCTACAACCACAAACTTAATTGTATTGTATTTTTATGTAAAAGACCAATCTAAAGTTTCGGGAATATTTACAAATAATCTAAAAAATGGCGCAGCTGCATTTCCCTTCTGGTATTTATGAATAAGAGTACCGTAGTTATTTACTGAAAGGCGTTATTTTTTTTTTTTTTATCTCTGTTGCGTAAACAGTATAGCGAGGATTTGGCGCCCCTAGTGTTCGATAAGTGCACCATATTTCCTACACCACACCTGAGAAATTCCTGGATTTTGATTGGTTGTCAGGAGACGTGGCTGTTTCCTGTTAAACCAATCTTGTGGCGGGATGAACAGGTTAGCCAATTTCGGTCTTTAACCTTTGACTTCCTTTGACCATTAGCTAGGAGGGCATTTAACTGGGCGTTAACTAGAAATTTTGAAGAGATGAAGTTTTAACAAGCTGGAACCGTTTCTCCGATAGGAAAAACCCAGCAGGACCCAGTTAACACACCTGTAGGTAGATTAAACTGGCTGGAGTTCTACATCTGAAGTTCACACACCCGAAAATGAAACCGTGTTGGCGGTGTCGTTTGTATGAAGCTGTGGTGCTAATTTTTAAGGTCATGTTGGTGCTGTTGTGGCTTTTTTTGAGCAACAGAAATGGTTTTATTGGGTATATGATGAAGGTAAATGACGCAATTGCGTCCTCCTCACATTTTAAAATTTACCTGAACTTGTTCCATTGTCTACATGCAACTTCAGTAAACTACAGTAAAAGCATTTTAGCTTAATTAAAGATAAAGTAGATATAAAACTGCTCAGTAGCTGGTTCTGTCAATGTATTTCTATGGTCCTTGTAGAGGGTGTGGAAACAATCACACTTCCGGTAGCGACCGGAAATAGTATTTCACTCCCTAATTATATATATTTTTTATTTTAGAAGAAAATATGAACATTAAATTACTAGTTAGAGACATTGATATATATAATTTCTACACAGTTTGTCAGTAGATCTTGTTTTATAGTGTATACATAAACCATGACATCAGTTACTATATATTCTATTTGTTCTGTCCTGTTCTCAACATTTTGGTCAGATTCACTGGAGTCTGAAATAATACAGTATCTTTAAAAGCTGGATTAGAAAACAAATGGAACACAATTAATCTAAAATTCTTATTTCAAACAAGGGTATTTCAGTATTTTTGGTATTTAAATGGTTTATATGGTTTTAAATGGTTTAATGGTTCTAAATGGTTTTGGTATTTAAATGGATAGTAGTGCATAGTAATTTGCATTTATTGTAAAGGAACGGTTGGTAAAACACTAACGGGTCACTAGAGGCCGTGACCTGTTTTGTAGTTCAGATGTGATTCAGACCACATTTTAGCACCAAGAAAGCAGAAATTAAATGGATTTTAAACAGTTCCTCTGCTTTGTCTTTGTGGAGCTTTAGAAATTCAGATAAATGTGAGTTTGAAGGCTTAAAGTTGGATCTGGGGGTGTAGAAAAGGAAAGAAATGATCTTACCACCTCCAGTCCGCTTCTCATTGCTGCCTGCCAGCAGCTTCAGGCTAACCGTAGCTGCATCTAAAATAACAAACCCAAATCTCTTACCACGCTCCCATTGTTCGTGCTGCAACGCACAGATGTGTTAGACATTATTACATCTGAAAAATGTCTTCAAAACCCAATTGAAAATGTTTTTTTATGATCATGAAATCATTTTTTAAGGACCATTCAAGAGGCACATTGAATATAACTGGACTTCTCACAGTAAAGAGAAGCGACCAGATCCAGGCGACAAATCAGCAGAAAGCAGTTGGAGTTTGTCCTGAAAGAGCTGCGCCCAAGGTGAGGCCTTGGCCAGCTGGAGCATTATTTTCAAAAATGACAGACCAACTGCATGCTGAGAAAATGTGGCCACAATATGGCGGCTCATTACTTCCTCCAAGGTTCCACTTAATTTGATTTTAACATGGTTTGTTTTTTCAGCACTCTTAATAATTCAAAAATAAAAATGTGTTTATAAAAAAGGGACCTGAAAGAAACTAAAAGGCAAAACCTTAGCTTTTGATAATGAAAGTGTCCTTTTGTGCAGCCAATATGAGCTTTGATTGTGGAATTGTTCATTAGGATTTTATTTCCCAGATTGTAGGTTTTCAGTCTGTGTTCAATAAGAGGAGGTTAATGGAATATTAAAAACAGCCACTTTGGTTGCAGATGAATGCTTTTCATTTTATTTCCTAGTAAATGCATTTGTACTCAAAACTCCTAAATTTCCCAAGTGAAAACAAAACATTTGTACAACTTCAAAGCTTGTGTTTTAACTTGAAAAGCCATGATTTGCTTAATCACTTCCTTGGAGATAATTTTCGGAAATGCCTTGTAGATATTTGGTATTTTCGGCAACAGATTTTACGCAATGTATCAACAAGAAAATATCTATGAATATGTTTTTGTGTGGATACTTTCTCAACTCCCTCCGGTGTGTTGGGTCAGTCGCAGTAACAGGAGAGTCGGGCTTCGTGCTGAAGCCTCCCCTGCAGTCTGAACTGGACGTGGGTTTAGTTCGGATCAGATGCCATCGAAGTCTCGCGCTGGAACAAAAACCCCGACGTCGCTGCGCTCGCGCCCGCTCTCGGCCGCGGCCAGGTCCCTATTGGCTACAGTTTCTCCTCCCCGTCAGTCCTCCGCTGATTGGACGGAGGGCTCCCCCCTCCCCTCCCCGGTTTCCTTCCTCTCCCTCCGCGGCACCGACAGCATGAGAGCGGCGTGCGGCGCGAGAGACGCCGCGCGGCGAGGATAGAAGCGGAGAGGACGGAGCTGAGAGAGACCCGGGACAAGTTATTGGAACAGAGGAAGCCGGGAGCTCTGGCGCGGGTAGGTGTTTGGAGAAGAGCGGACCACTGGGTGTGTGTTTGAGGTGAGCGTGTGTGTTTTCTGGCGATGAAAACGGTCACCTCGGGCTGTCAGCTGCTGGAGGGATGCTGCTGCCTGTGGGAGTGAAACTGAGTTAAATGGCTTGCTGCTTTGTTTAAGAACAAGCTATTTGACCTTCGCTGATTTCTTTGATCTGTAGCTGCACTATAGTTGTTAGGAAAATAGTTTCTTATGCTAAATGTTTACCTTTCTGCATTTAACCTGTCATTTTAATGATAACTACCATAAGCTGCTGCCTATTGGAGCAATATAGTTAAGTCTGGGATCACAGCCGTACTTAATCTGTCATTTTAAGTGCATGCCATCGTTTAAACAAGAGGAAGGATCACTGATGCTGGGCTTATTGGCATTTATATGCATGTCAGGAAGATAAAACAAACCAGTAAGGGAATAAATCTATTGAAGTAGATGGGAGCAATCGGCCTTTTTATACTGCTGTGCACCTGGATGCTTAATATGAGTGGAAGTGATTTATCCACGCCACATTCTGCTGAGTGTTACCACAGGCTGCTCCAGTTTAACGCCGAGAATGGAAAGCTCTGGATACGACCTTTAGTGACACGCCAGTCAAAGGGTCAGAGTAATTCATGCTGCGAGCTGAGTGGAAAAAAAATCCCTTTCCAGAGATTTATTTTGACACCTTGCTTTGAAACCCGAACGCCCTGGATCTCCCTCCTACAGGTCCGATTCTCCTTCGTCTTTTTTTTCTTTCTTTTCTGTTATTTGGAATTACAGCGCTCCTTGATGTGGTTACATCAATACCTCTCCAGTCCTGGGGTTACACCAGAGCAGCAGAGCTCATCTCTTCTTTTAAGCAACTGTTGGCTTTCAACCTTAAAGAGGCAGCCTGGGTAGTTAACACTGGCAGCCCTGAGTTACTACCCAGGACCAAAACAGAAAGAAACCCTGGAAGCTTTAAAACTGCTTGGAATGTTTCACATTTCTGCTTAGCAATCACAAACTACTGCATTTTGTGGGGATTTTGATAAACTAACACAAGGTGTCTGTTTGACTTAAATACTCAGGCACAGAATGGAGAAACAGACGATCCAAATAAACCCTCAGGGGGAATACAGACTACAAAAGCTGAAATTAGATTCCCTTTTTCATACTTTGTGCAAAATAGTGCAGAGTAGTTTTGAAAGCTTTTTACAAACAAATATGATATAATGTGACTTGTACTCCTGTTCAACCCCTTTTACTTTAATACCCCCAAATAAAGAACCACAAGCCATTTGGAGACACTGTTAGCATTTAGATGAGACCAGAGTGTACCTTTTTGGCCAGCATGCAAAATGTGACTCCAGGAGTCGTGTTACTCTGAACACACCTGATGGCAGCAGCATCCTGTGGGGATGCAGAACCAGGGCAGCCCTGGAAGAAAACCTGCTGGAAGCTGCAACATCCAGCCAGAGCTGCAATGTGATTGGTTTAAACTGAAGCATATTCACGGATTAAATTGGATTAATCTGGAACTTTATCAATCTAAACAATTGTTTTGCCTCCTGAAGCTGCAAAATGACTCTTGTATTATTTATGAATACCTATTAACAAGAATACTTCTATTTCTAGCTTTTATAAAAAGAGTAACAATACTTTTACAGAAAGACAATGACGACATTCTCTTGAAATCCTTATTCATGAAAAATGTTGGGGGGGAAACTGTTTGCAACCTAATAATTAAAAGTGAATTAAACTTGTGTAATTCTGCTCTATATTGACAACACATTTAAATCATTGCTCAGATCTTTACGATCTTGGTTAAAGTTATTAAAGAGCTAGTCAGCTACAGGTTACAGATCAGTGGCCTAGTCAAAGCTCAGACTTGAATCAAAATGAGAATCATTATATAATTGTTTGCTCTCCGTTTAATTATACTGAGGTTGCGTTGTTATGCAAGACTGGACAAAAATTTTAATGTTTAGTATCTTCAAAGCTTCACAGTGATCTTGGGTAAATGTTATACATTTGGGCAATGTCTTGTTTTGTGATATAAAGTGCAAATGTTTTTATTATTTAACTTTTTTTTTTCTCCTGTTGAACCCAAACTCCAACAAATGTTCTGATTGATCCCGTTTGCCAGCGCCCTCCTCACATCTGCTGGAATCTTTCAAAAAGCGACAACCGTCGCAGATCAATAAATCACTAATGCGCCGTCAGAAAGAGTTATGGTTTTTTTTTTCCTGTGGCATCTCCTCCAAAATCAATGGTTTCCATCCGCCTTTAAAAAAAAAAAAAAAAAAAAGTCGTCGTAGCGAAAAGTTACTATTAAACACTTCCTCCTGTGATCACAGTCCTTATATCTGTAAAAGCTCTGTTTACGGCTGCTGTGTTGTAAGCTAAATCTTATTGACATCCTGTGAGAGGAAGCCAGCTCCGGAGCGCACGCATAATCCGCCCGGGTTTCATTCATTCAGCCCTTCACACCAGGGCTTTCTACTTGTGATGGCATCCTGCCTGTCTGAGTTACGCAGCGACTAAAAGCATCGATCTTTTTCACATATTCTACATTAAATCACTTCATGCAGTACTCACACGGATAGAAAATTGAAGGTGTATTTTTGGCTAGGTTAGAAAGGGGGGGAAAAAAAAGAAAGGCCCCTTAGGCCACAACCAGATTCTTTTTAATTACATCATATTTCAGTGCTGGGAATGATTGGATTTCGATTTATGGCCCAACGTGCGGCCCTCCAAGATGAGATAAACTGTACGTGACATTGATGAATGGTGTTTGTAAAGACCGCAAAAGAAAAGTGGATTACCGGCAAGCTTATTAACTCGTTTCATACTTTCAATGTACTTATGCTTTTGATGCTGCTTTTCTTGTCAGCTCGGTTTAATGGGAAAATCCGTCAGCCCGTAGATTGCTGTTGGTTGCTGTTAGCGTGATGGCATTTGGGTGCCCTCGGGGAACAGTACGGCATGGCTTGTCAAATGTCAGCTGTGTTTCTTTAGTCTGCTTTGGAAATTGCCACTTTATAAAGACTATCAGTTTGAATTTGGGCCCATTTTCCTTTCACCGGCATTGGCTTCACATCACGCTTGGAATTAGTGTCAGTCACTATTAAGCGGTAATGTAGAGGTGCCAAAATATGAGGTGCCTTAAATGCCAATTTGAAGCTGCGGTCTGAGACAATAGTCATGGTTTCCTGCTTGGTGAACTGACTGCTGTTATAGCAAACACAAATATGTTATTTACGTAGTGGCTTCAAAAAAGAAAAGTTCATTCTCCTTAAAATTTTCATATTCAGTCAACCACAAATTTTTCTGTTATATTTATTTATTTAAGCAATTTTTACAAATTATTTGTCTACTTATTCACTTGTAAGAATATTCCTGTCATATTCAATACCTAAATTAAATAGAAAATCCAGAATGTAACGTGGTTTGCAGATGTTCTTGAACCAATCTAGAACGTTTTAAAGGCACTTTGTTAGAGTTTAGGAATCAGTGATGATAGACGACTGACTAAAATGTTAGTTGCGCTAACCCTAAAACTCTAATCAGAAACATTAGTTCTACTAATGCTACACCAAGATGGTATTCGGCAGAAGCTAATGCTAACACGCTAACAGAAAGCCAAGTTTAACATCAATTGTTGGATTATTTCTACTGTGGAAACTTTGTAAATGTTTAATGATGCAGAGAGCAGCTTGTTTAGCTTTAAAGACTGTAGATTCCTGGTTGTGTTACACCAACAAAGACGATTAGGGGACATATTTCTTGGGTGCGCTGGTGTTTGGTTTGAAAATGTCCTCCTAGAAACCATTATCGCATAATGCAGCAGTGCTTAAGAAAAGTTCTCAAAGAGCGTCTGATGGGGACAGCTTCCAATCGTCTGGAGTGTGTGATATTGTTATGCAGGCTAGGGAGGGAGTGAGTGAGTGGACATTTAAAATTGGCATGCTATGAAGGACGAAGAAGACGTCAAATCAATAAATGCTGCAACTCATTAAACTTAGCCTCAGTTCCTTAAATCGTACTGCAAAGTCTGTCTGTTCGGTGCCAGAGGCATCAAGTTTGAAGTGGGGGAGGGAGAACTGACCCCTCTGGTCCTCACTTTGTTGTGAAATGTGAATCAGTGATGGCAGTCTGGAACCCTCTAAGCATTAAGTTTATTTGTATAGCACATTTCAAAGTTCTTTATATGATAGATTATAAATTCACCAATTGTTTAATAAACAGGAAACATTACATTTTGTCAAATGCCATCATCAAAATCTGTTCAGTGCTTGGATATTGTCAGTCACCTGTTGTCATATGTGCATCATCTGTGCAGCTATATAATAATATTTCTTGTAATAATCTGAGCTAGTGGAAACATGCAGATATTGAAATGGGGCAGTTCTGAGGATTGAACCTTGGGGTTCTCCACATGGGACTTCATTAGAAAAACATGTGGATCTATTAGGGGTATTAAATGGGGATGTGCTGAGAAATCAAGTGGCTACTAAGGGAAGATTACTATTGGAATATAGAAATGTCAAAGTCAAAACAAAGTCAGATAGATGCAAGAAGGAATTTAAAATGAATTTTTATTTTGTACAAAGTGTCAAAACATCCTGAGCGTTGGTGAGAAAGTTAGATTGTCAACAGATAACAGGAAGGGCAAAAGTTCCCATGAAGCTTGCAATGCCTTTGTGCTAAATTTAAAAATAACAGAAAAATCTTTATTTTCCCCTAAATATGGAAATTGAGGAATTGACAGTTTTTTGAGCATTGGATTAAAAGTAGTGGTAGCGCTAGCCTCGCTAATCTTGCTAAGTTGCCTAAAATAGGTATCAACATATCAAAACTCTGTTTTAAAAAATAAGTCAATCAAAAAGGAAGAAAATTCTGATTGGTTCATCTACATAAAAATAAAGAGACTGAAGGAACCCAACAAGAAATTTTAGTTTAAATATTTATTTGTAACTAGCTTAACCTGGTCTTCTCAGTACCTGCTGGAAACGGTGAGGGAGATTTGAAAGAAGTGCTGTGCAAAGATCCAGTTTGGCCGTTTGCTTTTGTCTTCAAAGGATTCATCGGCAAAGGCAGTCCTGCATTTTAATTAGGTCATTTGCAATTCAAATCATTGTATTAGTTAAAAATCTATTAATTACTTTCCAAAAGCAGCCCAACAAGAAGCTGCACCCTGTCCGACTGGGTTTCTGTTACTGAGAACAGGAAACTGTCTTGCTGCATCTTTGATTCCACTGGTTTTCACGGCAACGCGTTCTGACCTGTACTGTTCTCGCTCGCCCTCTCTCGCCCTCTCTCTCTCTCTCTCTGGGATCGTCTCTGCAGCCAGCCAGCATCAGAAAGCTGCGCCGGGTTTTTCATCTGGGTCTGCGTCTGTGACCGTCGTCCAAACTTTATTGGATCATCTGATAATCTCGTTGGCTGGAGCCGAGCCACACGCGTCCCTCGCCTCTGCAGATGATAGATTCATATCCAGCAGCATCACGCTGGGATCACACACAGTTTTCTCTACCCACCAATCCTTTCAACTGGACATGAATGAAACTGTAAACAGCCTGGTGGTTTGTGTTCACTTTCACGTGTGCTTACCAAATCTGACTCTGGCTTTCGAATCACAGCCACCATCACCAGTCCTCCTTATTACTTGTTTATTAACCCAATATTAATGGTTACTGTGTAGATATCAGGGCTGTCAATGTTAACGCATAAAAAGTGTCTTGCGTTAATATTACATTATTTAGATGAAATCCTTTACCTATTTTGACCAAATAGCCTTTCTCCAATGGAAATGTTACGCGGTCTTGTACTGCCTTTTTAAAAAAAAAAAGAAAACAGAAACAAACTTTTAGCCTGGTGGGCGGGGGGAGGGGGTGCAAGTAAAGCCTGGCGGCCCGCCAGGCTTGTAATACACTGGGGAAAACCCTGCTGTTTATAGCGCTGAGATGTTTGGTTTGAGACAATGAAACGGTCTTTGAAAACGCTCGTTTTTACATGTCAAGCTGTCAAACTTAACCATAGAGTATTATATGTGATATATTTTAACCAGACAGCACTAGTGCTTAATGAAACCAGTGTCGTCTTTACCAGGTTCTAAAGTTATCTAACTGTGACCCCAAGTTATATTAAACACAGATTTCACTGTCATTATGTATTATACAACAAAAATAGAAACGTTTTGGGGAAGAAAAAAAAGTTTAAAAAAAATCTTTATCCAAAAATATCAAATGCGATTGATTAGATCAGTTGCAGTTTTCTGGCCAATCTTCTGATGTGATGATTCCGATTTTGGGTGATAATAGAGTTTTTTGGGGTTTTTTGTCTGAAAAGTCATCAAATACAGGAATAAAGTGGTCATATGTATGTCCTGATGTGACTAGAGGGCTGGTCGGTCAGTCAGTCAGTCAGTCCTCTTGTCACTTCAGAGCAAAGGACGACAGTGGCTGATTTTCAGACCTTTGTGGTGGAAGATGAGATCAGTGGATAAGATCGACTTCACATGGAAATATCAACTGATCTCCAATCTCCCAAACTTAAGGCAGATGATTCATCTGTGCGTTATATAGATTCCAGAAGAGGAAGTCGGGCAAACTAACCTATGTAGTTGGACTGGATGTTGTGAGGAAACAGGCTGCAGATTTTGTGGGATTTTTTTTGTCTCTTTTTATTTATTTATTTTTTGCATAGAAACCATAGCGACAACAGAGACTAATCTAAATTATAATGAAAAAAGTGTGACTTTTGTAAGGACTGCATGCAATTTACAGCCCAGTCTGATGGAAATGGAAAACATCACACATCCAGCTTGACGTTTAATTCAAATTCAGTTAGTCTTATTCGCACAGAAACTCATTTTACACCAAAGAAGGTGTTAAAAAAAAAAAGTAGGAAGGAAGTGAATGAATTAAATGCATATTCTCTTTGTGGGTCACATTAGCTCTTGCTTCTGATGGTTGTTGGAGAATCATGGCTGCGTTCGCTTCCAGCAGCTCCTATTATCTCCTCCTCCACCAGCTGTAGTCGTTGCAGCCTGCCTGCCTTCGCCTTCCCGTTTCCACTTGAGAGCTCCTGCCTCAAAGTCTGCTGATCTCCTTCCTCCGCTGCACTCTGGCACGGGACGAGCAGACGATCCCCTGGTAATCGTTTAGTTTTTTTTTTCCTTTTTTAAACTGCTTTCTGATGATGGGATTTTGCTGCCTTGCCAGGCTCACATTCCCCTACAGCGCCTTGTAAAAATGTGAGTTGATAAATCCTGAAACAGAAAACAATAAAACGAACCGTAGTTCCACACAAAAGTAAAAGCGTTCAAATGCAAAATTTCTTCTTGCTTTTAATTGCCAGAAATAAGAATTTAAGTCACACTTTGAAAGGGCGAGATCAAACCCAGCTGTCCGGGGAATAACTCTGATCAAAATGTCAGCCGTTTTCAGCCGTGTTCGTCATGCTGAGAGGCCGGCGTCTGAATGTTTTCATTCCTGACCTCCTCCAGTGAAGAGCACCTGTATCGCTACGGCCTTAAAGCACACAGTTTTCCTCCTTTAAAAGCGATTTAAAAAGATCTGAACAGCCACTGAACCTTGTGCATTAAAAAATCAGTCTGTTCCCGGGAACTAAGCGCTCAGGTACGTAGAGAGCAGCAGGCTGTTTAAAGCTCCTTACATTCTGCTCATGATCTTGTGCTATTGAATGGCCTGTCCAAACTGTCAGCAATTAATCACACATCCATTCCAGATTCATGCAGTGACATTATTTTAAACCCACTCACAGCTGTCTAAACATTTGCGTCACTTATTTATTTTTTATCGAACCTTTTTATTTGTCCAGGGAAGACAGTTTATGGACAATTTCTTATTTATAACTGTAGGCTGACAGGATCTCATCAGGGAATAAAGTTATAAATTATGGCAAAATTTAACCATGTGCATGATTTTATTATTTTTACCCCTGAACCTCTCATTTCTGTTACCATGATCGGTTTCTCTAGGATTTCATGATTGATTTTTGTGCCATATTTTTTTATTTTTGCAATCAAAATCACAGATTCTTTTTTTGGTGATACTTTAGAAATAGCTACAAGGAATTTCACAATGTTTTATTCCCCATTAAGCTCTTTCAGAATCTACATATAGAAGAAAAAAGATGATGGGAAGACAGCACATTGGATACAAACACTCTTATTCTTTGAGAAACTTAAAGAATATACTCTCCATCTTGATCACCAGTAGTAGAAGAAATATTGACACTAACATTTTGCGAAACATTGTTGGTTTTTGATATGGGCAGTTACCCAGGGCGGCATCAGATAGGGGTGGAGCATCCAAGAACTAGAAAATGAAATGTAGCTGATCCATCAATGGATTGACTTTTGAGGGCATTTGCTTTCACCAGGCTTTTATTTAGAGGTGTCACAAAATGAAATCCTTTGGTTTTAAAAAAACAAACGAAGTTTTTATATCGTCCAATCCAATCAACCTGATCCGCTCGCTCTCCTGCTCGTCATAATCCTGTTACCTTTTCTTGCTCCATCATTTCTGCTACACCGTCGTCTTGCTCCTGAAGTTTGAGCTGTGTTTTGACGTCGTCTATTAGATTGAGCAAAATTTCAAGGCTTTGAAAACATGTTTTTTTTTTTTTTGCATCTCTCCACCGGTAAGAAGGCCGTGTTCCACAATTATGACGGACATATTGAGCAGCGGCGCTTTGCTGTTATCCATTTCCATTTTGCAGACAGATGCCAGACTCTAAGTAAAAGCATTTTGTTCCATTCCCCCCACCTCCTCTCTCTAATCCTCTTTCTAAAAGCCCCACACGGGCTCATGCTGATATTTGTATGCGGCGGGGGGTTTACCAGAGGGGAGGGGATGAAAAGTAAAAGTCTTTCTGTTTTCAGTTCTTTGAGTTTATTAATTAAATTCAGGGAGCAGCTTGGCCCTCTGTTGCCACCGAAGGGAAAAAAAAAAAACTCCATAATTTTTCTTTTTGGACTCTGTGTATCTTACATTTTCTGCTGCCTTTGGCGTAATCCGGTTGGTAATATTAATATCTCTCAATGTGGATGGTTGAAATCTGTCAGCATTTGCTCTCAGTGGGCCCCTCTGGCCCATTTCGGTGGCGTATGTGTGACTTGTAGACCTACTTATAGCGCGTTCACTAACAGAACATCAATAATCTTTTGTTTACCAGATGCAGCAACAATTGTCTGATTCGTTCGTCCCCCTCGATCCACGTTAAAGCGTCTTTATCCTCTGAGGCTGATATTTAAATTTGACATTTGCTTCTTAAACTGGTGTCTGCCAAATTAATTTCGAGGGAAAGCAGACGTAACGCAGAGCAATCTGAGCATCATCATCGTATCCCTCCCTGTTGGTCTTGTTAACAGGCTCCGCAGAAAGACGAGAAAAATATTTACATGGTCTTTACTGGATGAGATAATGAACTTTATCTCAGCTGACCTTTCAGCGAGGTGATTCCAATCACCGTCGAACTCCAAACCTCCTGCGTCTTCTCACACCGAAGCAGCAGCAGGTTTACATCATAATCAGTGCTGCCAGATTAAATGCCACACATGTAATCATCATTTTAAACTTTAATCATACACTTTTTGTTGTTGTTGGTGTTGTTGTTTGGTACTAGAGGCAGTTTTTGTTCTTGGCAGCTGCCCAGAGCGGCAGGGGATTTGGAAGAAGGTTGGGCGTTTGTTTAAGCATACTGATGTAATTTGGTTCAACGTGAAACCTTATAGTTGTTTTAAATGTGCACCGTCTCTTCCTCTTGCCAGTCACATAATTTAAACAGAATCTCTAGACTGTTTGGATGGAAAAATTGGTTTCTGGATTAAAAATAGTTTCTGTATCGAATTGTGACTTTCTGAATCAAGCCACTGCTTGACTTGAAAAGATTCTCATCTCTATTCTGGTTGCCTTGCTGTGCCAGTGGCAGCTTTACTTTTTCAAGAGTAGGAAAGCAAGTTATTGATCCTGATCCCAAACAGATCGTATCTGGTTTGGTTCAGTTTATCCCAAACGGAAATGAAATGTTGGAAAAATCACCTCTGAAGTCGGACTTCCCACCGCAAGACTGGGAGCAATTCCGACTACCCCGGTTACCACTTGTTTCCAATATGGCCGCTCCTCGCATCAACTGTAATAAGTAACATTAACATCAACAGTAACATTCTTACATGCAGCACTTACAATTATAAATTAATGAAAAAGCTGTTTTTTGCTTGTGGAAAATAAAACTGTAAATGTTTGTAAGAGGTACTGCACACCATGTTTATAGGCGTCGACAAGAGCGCTGCTACTGCTAGTCAGCGCTAACTTTTGGTCGAAATGTGCAGCTATGTATTCACACATATTAATGAATACTGAAAAGGAAGAGTTATTTAAAGAGAATGGATCAGAAGAGCGCTGCTGTTTCCCTCAGATCTGAGGTTCTGTTTGCAGCAGAAGCCTGAGGTGTGAATCAGGAGTCTGTAGATCTTTTCTAAAGCTGAATTCACAGATTAACTCCAGAATAAATCACTTTATTACAGCGACTGCCGGGGTTCCTCCAGTGTCTAAAAAAAAAAAGGGATAAGAAATGATCATTTTCCAGTGGAATCCATGTGATTCCAGACTGTTCTGTATTCCTTTCTATAGAAAATAAAAATCAGACTGTCTAAACAGAAAATTGTCAAAAAGTGGATTACTTACCCTAACAGACATGATGCAACCATAGCATCTGTGACTCATTGAATTATAACTTCTTATCTTGTTGCTCTATGAAACAAAACTCATTTTTTTATGATACTATTAGTGCCAAAATGGAGATTGGCTTATTTATTTTTTTTACCCTCCTTTATGGGACATAAAATATTTAAAACATTAACCATTGATCTATAATGTAATTTTTTAGCTCGATCTAGCTGACATCGTCACCACCAGGATTTTCCTTCGTGGTTTTTTTTATTATTATTTTTTTTCCCTTACCGTCATGTTTTACCCTTTTTAAGTCAGAAGGCTTGCAGCCAAAGAAAAGAAACCACACCACACACTAGTGTTGCAGTAACAATATGTCTTTGTGCTCTAAATGACTGACATGTTCCAGGAAAGCGTGGCGAACTCTCTCAGCTAAGCTGCCGCATTGTACAGGTTCGCTGTAGCTGCAAAGTGGAAGCCTATCCAGGAGTGAATAGATTGATACTCTGTGCTCCAAACATGGAGGTAAAGCTTTCATGCACAAAGAGACAGAGTTTGGAGTTATGGTTTTCTTGTCAGTGTTTCTCATTGATTCCTTTTCTTCCCTGGAAATAACTTCAACAGATCAGAGAGCACAGACTTAAGCCACTTGAACCCTTGGAGAATTTTTGGTTTGGAAGATGAATTTACTTCAACAATTTTGAATTTCTGTTCAACTTTGTCTTGAAGATTGGCTGGTTACCAACAGAGGCAAATCTCAAAAGTTTTATTCTTTCTACCTCTAAGTAAATTCAGCATAAGGACTGAAAATACTCTTATGTGGAGGGTTTTACTGAGAAGATGACTCAAATTGAGCTTTTTTCTTTTTAAGATTACTGAGGTATTTTTAAATGACCTTGCAGAAAGGTGAAAAAAAAATCTCATCAGAAGAAAACTGTGCTCTCTCCAGAGATCTGCTTAAACAGTCAAACTGCAGTAAATAAAAGGAAAGGCCTAACCTAATTCAGCAGGTATGTTAGTTTTTATTTTAAAAATGTATCCAATGAAGTTAATACGATGTTTACTAGTGGTGGGACTTGATTAAATCTTTTTGTGAAGTTAATTGTGGGCTGTGTAATTGATTGCATTTTAATCAAAAACCATATATCGACAAAATAAGCAACATTTTTGATTAAAAAAGCACTTTTTGCTGCTGAATTACTGAATAGACAGATGAGCTAAACAACAAATATTTGTTTAAAATGTATTTCAGTTATTCAACCATCAGATTGATGCAAATCACTTTGATGTAACTTCTATGGGAAAAAATGCTATAGAAATGCAGACTGAACGCTGATATTAGTGTTGGATGTCTGTGCTACTGCAACATGGTTAGCATTGAGATGCTAGTTTAGGCCTCAACTCATTTTAGCATTATTTCCAGCATCCAATCAGATTGCTTTTTGCAATACATGGTCCAAGTGGAGCAAGAGAAGTGGCTTCGTCGTCCATCTTGGTTTTCCAATGTTTCTTGTTCGTTGGATTTTCAGGTGTACCAGAAACCGTCAAATACAAAGGTTCCACCTTGGGACTTTTGTTTCTAAAAAATAACTTTTAAAAGTGATTAATTAATTGCGCTAAGGATTTTAGCCCATTTAAATTAATGTAATTAATTGAAATTAAACATTTTAAGTCTGGACGCTAATTTAAATATTATTCCATAAATACTCATAATAGATGTATAAAAACAATGAATGCACCATATGATGCAAATCTCTCCAGTATAATAAACTCATCTGTTCCTGAATCCCTGTTGGTCAGGGAAATTGGTTACTTGTTTATATCAGTTTATGTACTTCAAATTTGAAAGGTTCTACGATATTTAAAAAAAATTAATTTACAGGTATAGATTGTAAAATGAACCACAAAATATGGCAAAAAGGAAGTTACCATTTATTACACATAAAAACTATTTTTGAAAAATGGATTTTGTATTTCTTTTGGTTCAAATAGTCTCATAATTAATTTTGATTTAATCAGAAAAATTCAGGTGTGACAAAGTAAAACCAGACGATCTGTAAGTGAGTGAATACTTTTCCACATCTCTGTTGATAGAAACAGACCTGCAGCCATTCATGGTCTGGTTTTCTAATTATCTAAATGTTTCGCGTTTAAAAACTGTGATGGTTTCTATCTGATATGAAGGAAGTAGGAGTTGAACATCTGAAGTGCAGTCACTGGTTTATGCAACTTAACAGCTCGTCTTCTTCAGATTTGTGAAAATGAGACGTTAAAGCGTCACTGAACTGAGCTCAATGACGCCACGCTGTACTTGTAATGAAAGACAAAAACAAGTTAACCACCATTAGCAGGGCTTTGTTGATTATTTACTCCACCAGCTTCTAGGCAGCTATCATGATATCTTTCTCTACCAAGGTCTATGGTTTAGAGCAAAGTAATATTGATTGAAATAATCAATTTGATTAATGACTGGATGGCCGCCATTGTGGTCATGACAAGAAAAAGAAAAGCACCAAGTAGTTGTGTTTGGATCACGTAGGCCACTGAAGCCGAGGTGTTTGGAATATTGACAAATGAGCAACAACGTTGGGAGTTTATCCAAGCAGGTGCACCCACTCCATTCTTCTGTTTTATTTGCTGCAGCAGGAATGCTTTATTTTCCTCTCCACCGTGCATGTCGTTCTTTTTTTTTTTCCGTCACGATGGAAAAACAAATCCTTCCCCTTGAGCACCCGAGAAACCGCGGGGATAGAGACAAAGTGCATTTAAGGTTTGTTTGGAATAATCATTTCTTGGAGGCTGTTTAGTCTCAGGCGTTCAGGGAGCTTTTTTTTTTTTTCTTTGTTGTTGTTGCTTCTCCTCTCCAGGCAGACGTATTTTTCCAGAGAGGCTTTCTAAATGTGTTGTGGATAGATTTGAATACTGTTTGTTGCACTCCATTAGCCTGAGAGTTTAGACTGCATACATGCTTCACAACGTGAATACCATGAAGTGCAGATGATAAATGGCTTCTATGGAGCTATAGCTCTAGGAATTATTTTATCTTCCCAGATTACTTCAGGAATGTCTGTCTTATCTTCTAGGTGGTAAGGAAATGGATCCAGACTGGGTGCTTTGTTGAGAGGAACTCTAGGCTTTCTCCAAAATACACTTGTGTTCTTTTTTTCATATTTACTCAGAAAAAAGTGGAGGTTACTGGTTAGCTGACAAAAGTTGTGGCAGAACCCTGTAAGAATATTCTCAATCAATCAATCAAATTTGATTTGTATAGCACATTTCAGCAGCAAGGCATTTCAAAGTGCTTTACATCATATCAAACACAGAAACACAATGCAACGTAGAATCAACAATCAAAACACGACATTAAGTCAAGTTCCATCAATAAATTTGTAATTGATTACGTTTCAAATACAATAATAAACAGATTGTATGTTTCTGTGGCACATGAGACTCAGTGCTGATAAATTATCCATTTTCTCCGCTTCCTTAAAATGTCTTAATTTCTCTATGAAAATGTAAGTTGGCCTTAAATACATTACTCATAGTTTTCAAATTCAGCCCCACATTTCCTATCTACGTCCAGTAACAAGCAATCTAGCTTTTTTTTTTGCTTCCATCTTGGTTATATGTAAATTTATTGACAGACAACTGGACAATGTTTGTCTAGTTGTCTGGACATCATATTATTATGATGTGTAAAAAAACCTTGGGGGGGATATAGCTTTTCTTTCCACATTATAATCATGATATAGGTCTTAAAACCTATTCATAGCTTTCTTAAAAAGCCTTAAATTTGAATTTGTGAAACCTGCAGAAACCCTGTTTATCCCAACGTGAATGGGCATTATCAGCAGAAAATAAATCCTCTGTTAGTTTTTCTGATCTGTGGAGAAGCAGAAAATAATGTCATTGCTCCGTGATTATATGTCGCTCTGCTTCACAGCTCAGCACGGCGGTGAGGATATTGGGGTCATTTTTTATTCATTCATCACTGTCGTCGTCCATTTTCCCTGAAGGAAGGGGCACAGTTGGCTCCCCAGTGTACACCTGCTGACCTTTCGAGCAATAATCTTCTTGAGGGGGAAATTAGACGCTCACCTCAGCGGATCACCCCGACCACTTAGCTTTAGCTGCCATCATTTTAAAGAGGACGAACAGAAATCTCACATCAACCACAAAACCCATAGTCTGTTCTGCTGATGTCAGGTCTCCATGTTTACAACACAACCCAGCCCACGTGAAATGAAGCGCAGGATGACAGTGCTGCTTTGTGGTTTGTAGAGCTGCAGCTTTACCTCCTCACAGGCTGAGCGGTGGTGTTTGATGAGCTGTGACGTCTAAAGAAGTCCTGCATCTTCAAAGTGAAAGTCTGCATGTGCTACAAAGCAAATATAGGAGGGTTTGTTAGCGAATAATATAACTTTTTGGTATAATTTCATAAGAGAAAACAAAACAAAAATAAACATGAAAGTACAGACTGTAAGCAAAATTTCTTTAACCGGGTTAGGTCAAAATCTTGATCTAGGCTGACCAAAGTTAAACTTTTATCATATTTTATGTTGCATCATTTTACATCAAGATAACATAGCAGTAGTTTAGCTCCTTGTTTTAAATCCATCAGTCAATTTTCTACTTATAATCTCAACCGGCATATTAAGATCATTATAAATCATTTGACATCAACAGCAAGGTTTTATAAACACTGATATCTTTGGGGTTGTGGAACATCGTCTGTAGAGTAAGACTTTAATGTGACCAGATGCTAAACTATGATGAGACACTTGGAAAATTCCTGCTGGAAGTATATGAAAAGTCAGATCTCATGTGCTCCTCGTGTACAGTTTGGGCCTACATACAAACCAAAGAGAACCCACTCTACCTTGTGCATGGCAGTCTGCACACGACTGCTGCACCACAGCATGCAGCCAGCTGCACAGCATGAAACACATTGAGGGTGTTTAACTCAGAACACAAGCTGAAGTGAGGCTTCCTGGGTCTGTGGAGCCCGTTGTGAACTCGCACAACTGTGTGCGCTAGCCGCTAGCTAGCAGTCCAATAAATCAGTGCAGCGGCGTAGTGAAGGGAAACGCAGTGTGCCCACATCTTTGATTTCAGCATAACTGAACTACAGAGGAAATGGAGCCAGGCCTTACAGTTCTGTTATTGTAGAATAAATGTACAGGCTAATTGTGTGTTGCTTTCTCAGATTAAGCTACTTTCAAAAAGGAAGTTCTTTGAACTTCACTGAACATTGCTGGATTGATTATTGTTTGTCACAAGTGAAGTAGATTTTTTCCTGGGTTTTCTAAACATGGAGGACGGGACATCATTTTGAGTTAAATGCATGTTTACCTCTGATGACCAACAAAACGGATGTCGTTTTATTTTTCCTCTGTAAATGTCTGTTTCTGATGGTCTAAATCCCAGCTGTGAAACATTTAATTACTGCCTGAACATTGCAAAAACAACAAACCTGTATCTGCATCTAAAACATAATCAGCCGGTGGGCTGTCTCTGTTATACTGTCGGTCCACCATCACTACGGTGTTTAAACGACAAAATACAAAAAGGCCAGCGCACTAAAACAATTTGTTCAATTTCTACAGAGATGCTTCAAACATTTCATACCCAATACACAGTAGTAAGTTTACACTTTTTTTTCCCCCCACTAAAGTCCTAATTGACATTACTGCCCGTTTCCTGTTTTGAGTCTAAAGATTCATATATTTTGAAGGGCAAGTTTGTTTAGAGACCTAAACATCTTTGGTTTATTTATTTTAATTATATATTTTAAAATGTCTTCCAGTTCCAGTGTTAAATGTCCTTTTAGAAAATAATGTATTGATCTTTGACATGGTGTGCTTGCATATTTATGCAATACACCATCATTATATTAGTGGAAAATGGTCTCAAAGCAACATTATTATTGGCAACACAAGAATGAATTTATAAAGCTGAAGGAAAATGAAACAAACAAAACTGCTGTCTTGAGGGAGGAGATGCATAGAATAATTGTAGTCCTTCACCACCCAATGTCCTTAGAGATGCACAATATATCAGCCAGTGTTGGTCAGTTTATTATATCTGTCTGAAAAGTAAACCTGGTCTGACATTTACACCGGAAGTTGACTTCCATCTGGTTGCTGTTTGTATATGTGTTTCAGAAGATTGCTGGCCATCTAGTATCTGTTCAGTCATGTGATAAAGCCCAAGGTCACGGCTTGAAGCAGAGAAGTAATATGTGGTGTGGTCACTTAAACAGTGTTGAAAGGCTGGGGCAGATATCTGTGTACACTGGTCTTCGGTCATAGCAGCAGTATTAATATCCGATGCTGGTATTGGAACAAACTTCCTCATCGGTGAATCCTTACACTGTAGTAATTGATTAATCATTAAATTATTCTGATGACTAATCTATTAATTGTAGAAAATGTGACACATAATACAGATTTTTCTTCAAATCACCTAAACCTTCTTATACAATATTAGGAATACATTAAAAATATCATTTAAGTTCTTGTTTAAATAAGAACATAACCAACTTTCCTTTAGTCAATTTGAACCAGGTAAAGCTAAAACTGTACCAGTTGAGAAGTGTTGGGTAAAACCCATTTACAGACAAAGCTGTTTGCAAAATGTATATATTTTTTGCAAAGTTTTAGCTTATTATGATTTTTTTTTTCAACAAATTCCCATTTTAGAGTCTGTGTACTCCAGTTATCGACTACCAAATTAGTGGGCGATTATTTCAATAATTGATTAATCAGACTAATCCGATTATTCATGGTCAGTCCAATTAATTGTGGTTATTCAGATCAACTTTTGCTTCAGTCTCAACCGTGAGCTACGTTGTGTTGATCTGTAGGATAAAATCCATACGAGTTTCTTTCTAATGTGTCAAAAAGTTGTCTGAATAATTTTGCATGGTTTTGCATCTACTAGTTGTCCCAGCAGAGAAGTATAGAAAATGAATATCTCTGCTAAACCGTGTCACACTCCCTTCTGATTGGATCACTTTGTAAGCGTGAGATACATCCCCTTATTTACAGCATAAAAAATGTGACCCTGATGAAGTAAATCAGTTTCAAATAGCATTTATGTCCAAGCACTACAGTTCATCTCATCAGGTAAAAAGCATGAGCCAGGCCCCTAATATTCCTCATCTCAGTGTTGTTGTAATGACAGTGTGCAGTGGCTGGACGGCTCTCATGATGTGGAGTTATTGCTCCCTTCCATCACTGCATCTGCGGCAGTAGGCCCGCCATTTCCCCCGCATTCATCACCATTAAGAAGGCAATCAGCAGAGCCGGAGCTCACAGTGTAGATGGCAGCTCCAGATTCACCCGCTCATCCTCAATCACCTTGAGCCCCCTCCCCTTCCCCCCCGATACGTTCCCCCCTCACTCCCCGCCTCCTCCCCAACACTTTATCGAGCGCCGTGATCTATTGAGGGAGAAAGCTGGAGCCGTCTTCAAATAAAAGCAATAACGCTTCGCCTGTGGAGGACGAAATCAAGAGGCAGGCATGTCCCAGCAAGCCAGACAGCCATCCTTCCCCACCTCAGCTGTGTATATGGACATACGTTTCTCATTCTCCTCTCCCCCCCCTGCACCCTCTTTCAATCCGCCCTTCTTCTGTGCTTGCCTCCCTACTCAAGTTTATCATCAGCTTCCCTGCTAAAATGACTTATTGCCTCTCCTGCCCTCATCTGTCGGCCGGGCTGAAAAGGCCTCCCAGGAAGAGATTAGCAATCCAATAACTTGTGGAGCATCCACCTCAGCAGCAGGTGCTCCCCAGAGGGAATGTTGATGAGAACAGCCAGGAGTCCATAATGCCAGGCCAGGCACTGTTTACCAACAGCAAGCCGCCTCCCAGTGTTGGGTCATCTCAGTGCTGTGTGCTACAAGTCAAAAAACAAACGCAAAACTAGTTTTGTTTTTTCTTTTACCATTTTTTCCTGCTGTTGCCATTTTAAGCATGTCTGCAATCATCTTCCAGTGTCTCACATTAGTGTTTACATGCATTTAGTCACAAGCTTTTATTTATTTTTTGTCTTAGTTGATTTTAGTTTCCTCTATTACCATGGCAGAGGTAGGCTTGTCACGATTTTGCTGGGTGATAAATGATCGCAAACGATGTCATTTTCAGGCTATTTTCAAGTAATATATTGATGATGTCATCCTAACTCAGGTTCTCAGGGACTAAAAGCACAAACGTTTGTAAGTATCTCTGGAACTGGAAGATATGTTAAATATTCCAGATAAAACACAACCAAGAAAAACCACACACAACTGAAACCATGAATATAAATCATATTAATCATCAAGCAAATGCACATCAAATATGTTGATCAAATTACTGCTAATCAATTATGAGCTTTTAGTCTTGATCTAAAGAAACTCAGTGTTTCAGCAGTTTTGCAGTTTTCTGGAAGTTTGCTCCAGATTTGTGGTGCATAGAAAGTGAATGCTGCTTCTGCATGGATGAATGAAATGTAACATAAAAACATGAATTTACAAGTAAAGATATCAATTTATATTAAACTCAAATAATATCTACAGACAAGCTGGTCTAAAGCCCACCAAAACACCTCCAATTATCCTTATAGAGGAGATGAATGTGAAATCTCAAGGACTATGAATGCTTCTCCAAGGTATCATATTTATCCTCCATGCGCAGAGATTTTGATAAAAGATCCCCACAATCAGCTGCTGCCTCGATCCATCCAGCTGTTCTTTTCTTTACCTTTTTATCAGATATTAAGGCTTTAACAAAAGACTGGCCAAGCACAAACTCAGCACAAAACAAACCGCGGGTGCACATTTTCTTTCTGTGGCCAACACAAAGGGGATTAAACATTGTATAGTGTCGCTGCAAGTCATCTCCCTTGTGCATAAAATCCCTCCTGGCTTTCTGCTGCGGGCCGCGCGGTGAATTTACACGCTCCGCTTGCGTTATCTGTACTTTGTGTTTTCTTCAATTTCATGGGGGCTTGTGTTTGATGATAAAGTGCCGGAGTTGGTTCCTTAAGGCCAGCTTATTTTGAAAGGCCGCCGTACTGTTTGATTCACAGTGTGGAGCAACTCTTCCCTCAGCAGTTCATATTGTGAGGAGTCATCTAAAACTTGTCCATTTTGTCACATTGCAATCCACAGGATTGTGACTGTCTGGTCTGGGTAACAATGGAAAAGTAATTTGTTATTTAAAAGTTTCTATCTGAGATTTGCAGGTTTCTCATTTTAAACATGGCTGCTGTGGAAACATCCTCCAGAGATTTTGAATAAATTCTGACATTTATACACGTGAGCTAACAAGGAGTCAAAGAATGTAAATCGAGGCAAAATTTGAGGAAAGCTCTATTTCATGCTGTAAATAATTAGAACCATGTTTTACATTTTCATTTCACTCATTGGTTCATGCCTTGTTTTATTCTTATGCCAATTTTTGTCCCAATTTTCCTCTCCTGACAAACTTCAGGATGCTCCGATTATTGGGATGACCTGTCGCAATCAGCTAACACGGATACTTTTCCCCGAGTCCTCAAAAATCATGATGGCCCTTTTATTGCCAAATAAATCATTTAGAGACTATTTCACGGTACATTTAGTTAATAAATTAGTTGCGTATGCATTGATTTACTTTTGTCCCTCTTAACATTCCATAGAGACAATAAAGTTCCTGCTAGCTGTTGTAACGTGACAGTATAAATCAGTTTTCCAGGCACTGCAATAAGAAATACAGAAACGTCTCTAAAGATTACAGTAACCAAACGATTGCTCCATATCTTTCTGACAGCTTTCAACCCACACTAACCTGATATTCTGTTTTTCTTTGTGCTACAAGAATTATGATGATGGGATCTATTTTTTGATAGCTGTTTGCAGATGAAACCGCGGTAACGGTGATAAAAGCATTGCCTTCCCCATGCCGTTGGCTGTTTTCCTTCCTCTGTAAGGGAAAGGCCATGGAGCGTCTGGTGAAAGGGAGGCACAGGTGCTGCAATGGATTGCTTCCAATCCAGCGAAGCACATAAACCCAGGAGGGCCGGAGCAGGTGCAGGGATGCCAGTCGAGGGGCGAGCCGAGGTCCCCGACAAATGGAGACAATCCTCCCGTTAGCTGTTTCTGCTGTAAATGTGCTCGGTCTAATCTGTCCCCTGACTTCCCCATCTGTGGAAGAAGACCGAAAACAACGTGGCGTGAAGATCGTCTGGGATGAAAGACGAATCAAAACACGATTCCTGAATCGAGAGATTAATTGGGAAGGCTGAGAAACAATGCGACGTACTGTACAGAAACGGCAGCGTTACAGGTGTCTAGGGAAGAAAGATGGATGCTGATCTCCAGGCTTTGGCACCCAGAAGTGGCATGTGTGCCAACAAATGATGGGCCTTTGTCACAATACAACAGGCTGTGGTGAAAAGGCGCGATATTAATTGTGACAGGCATGCCCTCCTCTTTCATCTGCCACCACTGAAAGCACAAATGTCTAACAAGGGGAATCCATTCCTGACGGGTTTCATTTTCCTCTCAGTTTAGCAGAAATAAAGAAAAGCCTCAGTAGGCAACCATTGTATGCTTTGTCTGTTGTTGACAGTGGAATTTCTCTACAGTGATGTTGTGTTGCTGCTTTTTCTGTTAACATGTAATTTAACTGCATTTTACATTTGACATTTTCTTATCATGGCCTAGAGAAAAAGAAAAAAAAAAAAAACAAAATTCACCATGTCAGAAAAGTGGAATGTTGCAACAATTTATTTTATTTTTATTTTGTATTTTTTGGTTTTCTAAAACAAATGTTAAGCTTCTGAAAATTGTCAATGTCTGAGCACTCAGTACTTGATTGGAGCTCGTTTTGCATGAATTACTCCATCACAAATATGCACAAAACGTTGTCAAAATTCCTCTAACGTTGAAAAAACAATTTTGTAATCGCAGCGTTTCCAGTAAATAAGACAATTAAAATCACACATGAATTAGTTTGTTCATGCGATAGGTCATTCGAAATCACTCTAGGTCATCATTCTCCTACCACTTCCTGTCGTTGTCTTTGTATTTTCCACCAGTAGTAACGTCCAGCACGGCGGCAATCAGCCTTTGGTTCTGCTGAGGTCACTCAGCGTGGATTGTGTGGCTCTCCACTCTTCCTTCAGACTGAATCCTTGTTTTTCAAGCGAAATCCAAGCTTTGCTCTCATCTGAAAAGATAACTTTGAACCACTGAGCAACAGTCAATTTCTATTTATTTCTTATTAAAGGTGTGACCTTGAATAAGCCGATGTGTAGTATTCATCTGTGTTCAGAGGTCGGCGAACTTCTTTCTTGAATAGATTTTGATTGACCATTCCCTCGGTCACACCACGTAGTTGTAGTACTTCTTGCAAAAGAACCAAGTTTTTAGTGCCTGCTATGTTTGAGTTGAACTTTTCTGAATAGATAAAAAAAAAGAGATCAGTGTGGAAGTAGGGAAATATTTAACTGTAAAACATTTTCAGTCACAGCGTTGAAACGAACACTCCACATGATAGGAGCAGTAGTTGCAATTGTTTTAAAACTATTGCAAGCTTTTTATTAACCAAAGCATCAAAGTGATGCTGCAGATTTTTGTTCAAGAGGAACAAAAATCCTCTTTTTACCAAGCCCTTCAGCTTTAATGTTTTTCTATCAAGATTTCTTGACAGTAAAGCAAACGTTTTAGGTTTTCAGCAGCAAGGCATCTCCGCTGTGCGCCTCTGGATTACAGATTTGGCCTTTTAATAATCGATACGTGCGTGGTTGTCAGAACAGATTAGCAGCATAATCTCCACCGTATGCCTTTATAGAGCTCTTTACACTGTTACACTCAGAAGCAATAAAGAGCCGAGGCTTGGCGCGCCTGCAGCTAATGCCTGTCACCATATTGGTTTCCATCGACCGGAATCATGGAGTTAATTTCCAACCCCTTGGTGTTGGGGCCGCTTGCTTTGAGGAATCTCATCTTTGATGCTATTTTTGAAGTGATGTTTTTGGAGGAACTTGACATTTGGATCAAGCCGATGAAAAAGCTAATTTGACAGCAAAGTTTTAGAAGAAAAAGGTGCGTGGGGGTGTGTGTGTGTGCATGTGTGTGTGGAAGGAGGATGAGAGGAATTATTCTGAAGAGTAGAGGTGCATCCAGACATTTTAATTCTACCTCCTCTGATCTCTCTGGTTGTTTTGGAGGCAGGTCACCATCTGTTGTAATCATGCCAGAACAATGCCTTTTTCCCTGCTTAGTGAGGGATGAAATGCTGGCGTGCAATCCCAACCGCTCCCCCCTCCTACTCCTGACTGGATTTTTAGCCGTTTCCTGACAGCCCCTCTGGAATGTTATCTGAACACCGTGTGCAACCAGTGTGACACGGTAATTACTGGAAACAGACAGCAGCCGGGCCTGGACGCAAAGTCTTCAGATGCGCGCTGTGTGACATCACAATTTATATTAATTGGACGGGTGGGAAGCGACTCTTTCATGTGCAAAGCTGTGAAAGAGAGGGAGAGAGAGGTTGTCTCTAGGTTGGCGAGCAGCAGCCGGAATCTGGGGCTCACAGACGAAGTCTTTGTGATGTTGAGACGAGGATGAAATCAGGTTGAAAACAAAGTTTGACTTGAGCTTCAGTTGAAAGCAGAGTGCCAGTTGAGATAAAGGTTCATTGTTTATTCCTCTGTTGAAGCTCCTTGGGAGGGAGTTAGAATCTGCCTAGTCAGTCAGTCCCACTTGTTTTTGGGCTCTGATCTTGGCAGCACCTGTGTTCAGAAGTTTATAAGGTGAGACTACAGTTGTACTATTTCTATAAAACAGGGTTTCTACAGTGTAGAAAGGTCTGTACAAATACGGATTACTAGCGATAAATACTTGTAAAAACATGCAGCTGCTCCAAACGATACCATTTTTCTACTGGACTTTCTACTAAATGAAAGAAATGTTTTCAAAAGTTATTGTTTGATGAACAAGTACCATCTTGTTAACTATTTGGTATATGTACTTGGAATTGGCAAGTACCTAATGTGAAGTACTTGTTCTCGCAACAGTTATTGGAACCTCGTTACTTCAGACCGCAGTCAGTCAACACGCAGTCATGTGGTTGCAGGACATTCACAATTGTTTCCATTAGGCAGATTTATTTTTGAAATTCCAATTTGTGAATTTTTATGGTCAAGCTAGTGAGAAGAGTGGTCAGGCTCAAATCTAGATTCCTCTAGTTGCATGTTGGAAGAGGACTCAACCTGAAGTTCCCTACAAATGTAAGTGAAAGTGGGTGAATATGGGATGTGGAAAATGTCTAAAAGTTGTAAAATTGTAAATGGCTTGTACTTGTATAGCTCTCTATCAAGTCCTGAGGACCCCAAAGTGCTTCACACTACATTCAGTATTCTTGTTTCCTTGTTTCTTAGTTCATCCCTTCATGCTTTAACACTCTGGCATTTGCAGGTTTAGTATTCTTACGCCAAAAACACTGACAAGAACGCAATGTATCAACCTGGTCAACACATCCATGGTGATCTCGAACTGTTGCTGCCGCGGATGTTCTGTGTGACGTCCACTGGCTGTGTCAGGAATAATTTCCTCTCTGGCTTTGTGCGTCTGCTTCCCCAAACTCGGATGTTTGCCAGCAGCACTTGGAAGCAGAGAGCTCTGTGCACACTCACCATCACATAGACCGCTCCTCTGTGGCACATTCCCATAAATCATAGAAACTGCGTCTCAATTAATCAGTGTCTGTCCTGAAAAATTGATTCAATAAATCAGTGGATTGCGACAATTCGTCCACTGGGCTCATTGTGAAGTTTTGTAGCTTCACAAATGAGCGACAGATGAGAGGAAATGTTCATAAGTACTGGAAACGGATAACCTGGTGGAGTTTATCCTGTAAATAGCAACAGGTCTGGATTCTACAAGCAAGTAGAGGTGCTTTAATATAAGATTTAGATTTTAGTGTTGACTTGATTTTTTGCGTCTGGTGGGAAAGATTTATAAAAAAAAACCTCAAGATAAATTCAGCAGCATAAATTCACACTGGGAAAAAATGTTTTTAATTTGAGTACATTTATTCAGTTAGTTTAAAATGTGTTTTTTTTTTTTAAGAAATTACTAGATTAATAATCCTGTTAAAGCAAATATCACTGAAGAATCAATGTTAATTAATTCACAACATGATTCTAGCCAAGAGTCCTTTGAAATGGCTTTTAATCATTTTTCTGTAATGTCAAAGGGAAAGAAAGTAAGGATTTATATTGACAAAGTGATGTATGTATTCTGACATAATCTTTGCTGCATTTCACTCTAAATGTCTGCGTGCTCTTGCTTACAAAGAGTCTCTTTGGTTGCCTCTTTAAATATTGTATGTTTATGTTGAGTGACCACAAAGATTTAACTCAGGGGAATTGCTTGTTTGCTGAGAGCTCAGATTCTGTTGTCACAGAGTCTTTGCATCACTTTGTACAAACCGTCCATCTGATCTGACTGAGTTTGAGTCTTTTTCTCTTTCGGCTTCCATCTCGGCACGGGGAGAACATCTGTGAATGATAATCTAAAGTCTTGCCACGAATCATTTAATTGGATATACTCTGAACTAACACGATTATGCTTTGTTCTAAATCATTGCATTTTAGGTGTGAGTTTATGGTCACAATACTTGGATCTGCACCTTCAACTCAGTTTCAAGTCTTTACAGACTTTTGCAGGTTTTTGTCCAGGATTTTGTATTCAGCTCCATTTATGGTTCCATCATCTCTGACCAGCTTTCTTGTTGATGCTTTTTACAAATAGCTTTAGATTCCTCCTGATCAGTGGACAGATCTATAACATTTTATAAGGGCTTGTTTTAAAAAAAATCTTCCTTTATACACCTAGAGATCCTCACATACTTTGACTGATTATTCTGTGAGTTAGGTTGACTCTGCGAGTACTGTTCCAATCAATAGTTGAGCGTACCGATTACCTAGATTTCTCTTGACGAATGACTTCCTTTCCCACAATCCAAATGGATACTCACAAGTTTGATGAGCTGGATGAATGTCTAACCCGGTTTCTTCTCCACCAGCGAAGCCACCACACACTTGTCAGTGCCGAACCGTATCAATATGGTGCCATGAACAGTTTACAGAGTACACGTACAATGTTGTAAAACATTTTACGTGAACGTATCTGGGCGATGTCCACATTTGGTTCGTCTCGACCTCTGCGGAGTGAAGTACCGCTGAGTATGTGGAAGCATTTAGTCTTTTTCTTGGAGAATTCTCACATATGCCATCGAAAATATTGACGTTGGCGAGGCCGTGTTTCGCAGGCGTCCGCATTGAGTCCGTGACAACGGTCTTCTTGCTGGAGCGTTCTCCTGTAGACATTTTGAAGGTGACCAAACCCCATATTGTCTGCAAGCCAGAAAATTCTGTCAAGTCATTTCACCAAATCACCTTCTTCCACAAAGCTGCAGTGTCTCAGAACTACTTCTCTGATTGTTGTAGTGCAGCCGACTCACGTACCATCGTCTCGATCGCAGGACGTTTTTCCGGATTTTAAAAATGTAAAACAAAGGTTTCTGTTTTCCATTTCTGGCTAAAAAAAAAATCCCCACAGGGACTCACCCCTCTACACATGAAATTAAACCATTCTTTTTTAATTGAAAGAAATTCATCCACCTTGTCCTCACAAGCCTCATCCTAATTAGGAACTTAAAAACTGTGAACACACAAGTGGAAAATTATTAAAAGAACAGTTGAGTGCAAATGGAAAACTACAGTGAGCCTTCTCGCTCTTGCTCCGCTTCAAAACGTCAGTGGGAACTTTGTTAGCAAAGGTTAACCCGGTCATTTGAATTCAGCCCGCAGCGGCTCTAATTTATGCCCAAAGCGCTGCCGTTCATTTATGGATCTCCTCCATCTTTCGGAGCAAGGAGCCAGCAAGACGTCCACCACATTGAATGTCATTTGGAGCAATGGCAGATATTTGTCTCTGACACGTGGACACATGCAAACTTTGTTTCCCAGAAGCTAGAGGGAAAAATGTACAGTTTGAATAAAACATGATCCTCAAGTGGCGTGGGTGCATTAACACATCTCAGCCTTGTCAACAACACTTGGTCGTTTATTTAAATAAAACATGGAAACCTTGATTCTCTGCCTGATGCTCTTCTACGGGAAGCACATTCGCCTACGTCTCTCTCATAGATTAATGGTTAGAGGTGGAGGACCCATGTTGTGGCTTTGATGAGGCAATTTGTATAGTTCTGAGAGAAAACAATGGCAGTTCATTTTATCGCAATGCGACTCTAGGGACACATCAGCACGGCTCCTTCTCCGTACAGTGTGGAGCGCAGCCTGATGATAAATCAAAAGAGGCTCGTGTGCCAGGGAAGGGTGGCGTTACGGCTCACTCCGTAATGGCCCCATGTGTTGCTTGTTGCTCTGTTTGGATGCAGAGTTTGCAGCAGATACTTCATGTTCAGCTGTGAACACGAAGCCAGGGGTGGTTACCCTGTTGCTTGTCGCATGTCCCTGTGGGCATTCACTGAACCGATGGATGGATCTGTTTCTTTTTTTTTCCTCACCACTGGGTTTCTAGAGATCTCATTTTCTAGGAATGGGAAAACACGATTACTCCTAATGAGCCATTAAGTGTCTAGAGAGACGGGGTTAGAGTCTGTGTTGCAAACCAGGTTTTTTCTCTGCTCAGAAGTGAAAATGATAAACAGGTTGTTAGAAAAGTGCAACATTTTTTTTCCTCTGCTAGATCAGGAGTCGCCAACCTTTTTGCAGCTGAAAGCTACGTCATACGAAGAACTACCAAGAGGTGCCCAGACATATTGTCTGAGAGGGCCAAAGTTAATATCTGAGAGCCAAACACGTTAATATAACAATCAAAATGCAAACGCTTCTTAAATTTAAGTCCTTTTATTGTGGTGTGCACAAATTCCTGAGAATAAGTACTAAGACTTAATACCTGTGACAAATTTTCCTACATAAATATTATATTTATCTACCTTTTTTCCTTTTTTGTAGTCCCCAAATGGAAACCAAAAGTTATCAAAAAAGTTTGTGTCAAGAATAATAGGCAACAACCTCAATGTGACGTGTCGCATCGTTTCTTGAGACCGATTTTTGAGGAAGCTCTTGCTTGCGACAGGCACATGAACGCCGCCGCTGTAGACAGACTCAACTTAAACTCCCCCGTTGAATCTGATTTCCCAGGCTGGGCAATTAGTGCAGAAATCTAAAAACTGGCTGGTGTAGCGCTGCGCTGGTCTGCCAAGGTTCTTTGTTGAGAGTGGAATTTAGGCAGAACTTCCATGGTTTTTTTTTTTTCAGAGATTACCTTTGTGATGTGAGAAAGCTGAATATTGTACTCCTATAGAACAACAATGGACTGAATGTGGATAAGATGAATGTCAGTAAGAAAATATTCTTCTTCCCAAGAGATTTTGATTTTGTTTCTGTGCCAATGACAATGTCACTTAATTTTCTTTGATTAGCTATCTACAAACTTTTTTTTTTTAGGCGTACATTGCTTGGACCTGTCCGCTCAGGCAGCAAAGTTTCAAAGGATATTACAAAAATTTACAAAGTAGTCATATTTCTGGACATCTTAAGTGCACAAAACAACACGTGTGCTTAAAAGGCCTTTTGTGGTTTAATCTTATTATGTGATGTTTCAAAGACAGCATGTGACTAAAAACTACACGCACTACAGTCTGATGTATAGTCATTGGGGGTTTATGAAAGGAACAGTTGAGTGAAAGTAGCGATCAATGTTTCTACACAGTTAAATAGTTGTTGCCAGGGCAACTTGGGATAGAAAAAAGAAAAATATTGTATGTATGCTTCATAGTAACCAGCTTCTAAAATTCTCCCAGAGAGCTCTCATTTAGAGATGTAAACATGGAAGTGTTCCTCCTCATCAGGACAAAATGTTAGTGGATCAACAAAAAAAATAAAAGAGAGAGAAAGAGAGAACGGTTCTCATGTAAGCTCAGCAGGAAAAAAGCGGCTAAGTTGGTGTGTTTAGAATTATTGATGAATTGATTTCCTGTGATGCAGCAGAGAGGCGTTTTAGGGGTGTGTGTAAAAACAGGAAGCACCTCGGATGACCTGCAGCTATTTAAGAGTTGTGTGTGCAGATTACACTTTACTATGAATGCCAAATGAAATAAAATGGCAGCTGCATGCTTGCATATGAATTAATACAGTAGGAAAGAGAGGAGAGAGTATCTGTTTTTGCTTTAAGCATTATTTATTTTGCTATGTTCAGTCTGGTAGCAACTTTAATACATCATGCTTTAATAAAATAGTTTCATATTTATTTCTGTAGCATTTAGCTCCTCGCCAGTGTGTTTCTGTAGAAACATATTGTGTGACCAGCTCAGCTGTTAATGTCCCCATGTTAACAAATGTGGTAGTGAGCGAGCATTAGGGTTTGTGCCAAGGCCATCATTACTGTTGGTGCTGAATGTAGTGGTGTAAGGCTCAGAGTGGAGTTTCCATGTGTGGGCTTTTTTTAAGCCCTCCAGAAACCAGCAGCTGCTCTAAGTCCACTCTTCTCTAAATGTTGCCAGAAGTGTCAAAAATTGCTTCTGGTTGTAGTTTACAGCAGTGGTTCCCAACCTCCGGGCCGCGGACCGGTACCAGTCCATGGACCAATTGGTACCGGGCCGCGCAAGAAATAATGAAATACTTCCGTTTTATGTATTGAGTCTGGAGGATCTTTTATTTTGAAAATCCTTTAACCAGATTCTGTCGGTTACGTCTTGAGCGCCAACATTGAGCCCACAAGCAGCAGAATGATTTAGAAACAGCATCGGTGTCGGTGCAGCAAATTTGCGAAGTCTTGACCGGTCGGCGGTACTAAAAAGGTTGGAGACATCTGGTTTACAGGGATCACTTAGCAGGTTTTGTGTGAAAATATGAAGCTTGTCTTTTAATTTGCTTCATTGTTGTAATAAGTGACTAAAAACACTATTGATTTTAAAAGATATTCTTATTAAATGTTTAGGTTGAATGTTTTAGTGACAAAGTTACAGATTTTAACAAAATGAAGCGAACCTGTGCTGAAAGAGCCCCTTATAAACTGTCCAATCTGAGCAAAAAGTGGCGCAAAAGATCCACACTGAGGTACAACAATTCTGAGATGCTGGTGCTGTCAGTTCATGAGACCAACACGCAGGGGTGCAAACGGTGTGACTGACTTGCTCACAGTTCAATGCTTCAGCTATTTACTTAACTTCAGCCTGGTAGGGGCCAAGGAAAGCCTGGCAGCCCACCAGGTTTGTGGGGAATCCCTGAATAGGTGCTATGCTGTATCATCCACTTTGCTCTTAACATAAATAGCTTTACAAAGGAAGACTATAAAATTTGCAAATTATTTTATAACTGTTATGTTTTTTACATGTTGAGTTGAATGCAGCATGCATCCAGTGTCAGGCTGTTCATTTTAGTCAGACTTGACAGAAGACCTGAGACTTGTGATGGTGAGAGGTTAAGACTTTAAAATTAAATTTGGGCTTGTTCTCAACATGGACTTTGCTCTCTGAAGACATGGGACTTGTCTTTAGAGAATTGGACTTGGCAAAATACTTGAAACTTGACATGGATTTTGCCCCCAAAAGACTTTAAAATTGACTTGCGATTTAACTTGGCAGAAAAAAAGTTTCAAGACCTAATTTGAGCTTGTTTTCTAACCATCAGATCAAACTCCAAAAATGTGTGAAATTCTCCGTCACGCACTAAAAATATTTACCGTATTTTCCGCACTATAAGGCGCACCACATTATAAGGCGCACCTTCAATGAATGGCCTATTTTAAAACTTTTTTAATATATATAAGGCGCACCGCATTATAAGGCGCATAGAATAGCCGCTACAGTAGAGGCTGGGGTTACGTTATGCATCATGGAACTGCGCTAAAGGGAATGTCAACAAAATAGTCAGATAGGTCAGTCAAACTTTATTAATAGATTACAAACCAGCTTTCTGAAAACTCTGTTCATTCCCAAAATGAACAGCTGTTGCTTCCTCCACTTCCGCACCATTGATTGTTCATGTTAAATTCTCTCGCTGCTGCTCTATTCCCGTGTTCTACTGTGTGACTGATCGCCTTGAGCTTAAGCTCTGCGTCGTAAGCGTGTCTCTTAATAGGAGCCATTTTGGCGTCTTTACACAAAACCCAGCGTGCACCGCTGGCTGCATTGGCGGCTGCTTTCCCCCATTTCTTCTTCTACGGGGAAAATGAAGTCAGCAGCTGCTTACCGTAGTTGCGAGACCTGTTGTGGCTCAATATTGGTCCATATATAAGGCGCACCGGATTATATGGCGCACTCTCGGCTTTTGAGAAAATTGAAGGTTTTTAGGTGCGCCTCATAGTGCGGAAAATACGGGATTAAAAAAATCCAACTTTTTTTAATTCGACAACTCTTGTTCAGAATTCAGATTTATGGAAAACTAAGCAAGATCTGTCCTGTATTGCCAAAATTACATTTTACAACATATTAACAAGAGGAATTTAAAATTATACATTTTTTAAAAATATGTAAACTAGTAATTTATTTCTGGGATGTCAGTACTTTAAATAATAAAAAAAATTGTGAAGTCTGCCTTATAATTTTTTTTGTCATCTTTGATCCAATATTATTTAGCACCATAGGAGACAAAGATTTAAAATATAAAAAAATATAGATAAGAAAAATAGGCAAGTCAGATTATTTGTTTGTTCAGTTCTACAATAGCAGCAGCAGGCCCCAACAATGAAATCATTCAGTTCTGCAGAAAGAACAGAGATGTTCATTGTTGTCTTTTTCTAACAACCATCAAAAATGAGGCCAATAATTGAGCAGAGAGGAGGCTGAAAGCCTGATGATGATGCGCACCGCACAGCAGTCCGCTTCCACTCAGATATTTTGCTCCCTCTCAAAGTCATTTTGTTATTATTTCCATTAAGACTGTTTCTCCTCAGCAGGAGGACTCAAAAATCTAAAAAAAAAAAAAAAAGACAACATGATGTGTCTCCAGTTTACTATCCAAACTCGAAATAAGAATCCTGAAATGTTGCTTTTGACAATATTGAACCGGAACATCCGAAGGAATAAAAACTTGAGAGAAGTGCATGCTGAAAGGAGGAAAAAAAAAGAAGATGCTGCTTTGCACTCCACTCATCCTCCGCTACAGCTCCATGCATACATGAATACAGAGAGCAGTGTGAAATCAGTGCGGCTAAGAAGTAGTTTGGCACAAGATGTTGCCGCTAATCAGTTCCCTCAGCCACTGTCCAACACTACATACAAACCAACCTCACACACATCCCTCACACACATCCCTCCATCCCTCCTTTACTCCCAACAATCTTTTCGCCTGATATTTCCCCCTGCAATTGCTTTTCACTATTCATTCGTCGCCCACACAATTCCAATGGAAATATGTTTATTACACAACGCAGACACTAGATTTCGTTTTGCATATTGACAGGCTCCGGCTTAGCGTTATTGTTCCCTAATGTTTTATGCCGCGATCTCATCCGTCAGGAATTAACTGTACTTTTAAATTCGACTCTTTTGTTACTCCGACATGTCGGCATGAGACGCTCTGTCAACAAACTCTAAATCTGTCGCCGTATCAGTATGAAAGATCCGGGCCGACTCCTGAGAGAATGTTTTAGGAAGGGTAATAAAGGCAACAGAGAGCACTCCGGGGAATTTCCTGTGGATAACAATATTTCCCTTCCCCACTTGTAAATTGTCAAGCCGCCACAAAGTGAAAGCAGGTTTAGGAGCGTAGGTATGCTTTAAAAAGGCCAATAAATAAAATAACACCATAAACGTCCAAATGGAGCGTCTCTCAAAGTTGTTTATGCTCATTTTAAAACAAACTGCAGTTTCATCTATTAATAAAGTGGATGAAAACATGGAATCAATCAAACAAAAAGGGTAAAAAAAAAAACAGAATCGTGAGGCATCTGTTTAGAGGCATGAGCTTCTACCGTATAACAAACATTTGAAAGAAAAACAATCTTTATACAGTAATGCAACATATTGATTATAGCAGTTAACAAAACACTTTCACACCCCACATGCTCAAAGGTCACAATCTGGTTCTAGATGAGGTCTGGAACAACTAGCAATGAGCCTTTTGACTGATTGTTCTAATTTTACATTAGCACTATATTTCTAAGAAATTTCAACCAAGCTGCGTTTAATTTAACACTGACGCCGCAACAGGCTGGGGTCTTAGCGCTGTCGATCACTCTAGTGTATGTGGTGTTCACACCCTGCACCCATAGGAGAATTTAGTTTTTGTCAGTCAAAAATAATTCTGGAAGTATTTTCCGTTTGACATGCTCAAAGATGAACCAAGCTGTATTTTAATGACGAAAACAAAGTAATGATTAATTTTTCCATTTAAAAGAGAGAAAACATGAAATCGTGTCTCAGTAGCTGCGTTTCTATTGGCCGTGTAATTGCTGAAATTGGAATTACGAAAATAAATTTGCCAAGTGTTTGTTTTTTTTTTTTTTTGGTAAAAAGTGTTTGCTTCTAGATAAGGTAGTTTTTCGGTTGAATGGAAATGTGATCAACATCCAGATGTCACTGCTGGTGGAAGAGCTGAAGACGACGCTGGATGGCAGGAAGAGGATGTTTTTCAATGACTTATTGCATGAACAAGCTTTTCACGCATGATTTTAATTGCCTTTCTTATTTAATAGAAACCCAGTGATTGCAAAATTATGGGTTTTTTTTCGACATTATCAGAATATCAACAAATATAAATATCGCCCACATTTGAAATGGAAATGCAGCTACAGTTACCTTATCAAGAAAGGTAACTAGTTTGTTTTTGATTTTTTTTCCTGTTCTCAGAAGTAACAGGACATGGGTCACTATTTATTTGAAAATCTTGCTTATTGAGTGCACTTTCTTGAATTTGAGCCCAAATCGGCTCTTGAGTAAAACTCCCTGGATGTTTTTGGTTCCACACTTCTGACACCTTTTCTTTAGACTATTTAGAAACTCTCCTCGGCTTGGATTCCAGGTGCAAAACGACATCTAATTGTAAGATGTCTTCTCCTTGTCAGCTGTTGCTGTCCTTAATTGGAAACCCAAAGAGCTGACACACTCGACCTGAAAGCCGATCCATATAGGCAGACCTTCCTTTCACCAGCCTTGTCACTTACTTCATCTCGCCAGTGCTTCAGTTGAGCTTGAGTCACCATCAAGTGTGATGACCCATGAATAAACCCGCTGCTCAAACCATGTGGAGGAGACGTCAGCTCCAGATGTCAGTCTGAATACTGAAACACGGCTCCTGTTTTGTCCCTGAGATTTTTTTTTTTTTTTTTTTACAGAACAGTTCTGTAGGTAATTAGAAAAGAGATCTAAAATCTCTGAGAGTGCACTCTTTGGTTGTAGCAGATTGGAACAAGAAATAAAAACTCAAGAGTACTCTTTAGTAGATGAAGGGCAATCATGCTGCCTGTTCATCATTTGCTGATTTTTAAGGAGTCCTTCCACTGCTTCATACCCAAGGATGGTGGCGCTATTGTGATTGATCATCGGTATAAATTTACAAACTTGATCTAATACATTGCTGTGGGGAGTAATGACAGTTTCTAATATTGTTGGAAAAAGAGCCAAAGGAAGATTTGACAAATACAGACCTGCTGAATTTGAATACCTTAACATAGTGTGTAATTTGCATAGCAATCTTTCTGCATGGAGTTTCCATGTTGTCCCAGTACATCTATGTTTTGAGTAACCAAAGCCATTCAAGTTGTGCTAATTGGTCACCCTGACTTGCCCTGAATTGTCTGATTGGACTTGTTTGCATGTCTTTGTGATGGACTTATGACTTGTTCAGGTCGTACCCTACCTCTTGGAGATTGGCACTGACCTCTCCTTGACCCTCTAAAGATTGTAGAAAATGGATGGATGTTTGACATGTAAGGGTCCAGCATGGTGGACTGAAGTCAAAATGTCGTTGAAGGGTTGTGTCATTTTGGAATGTTTGTTTTCGCACACACCTTTCACCCAAGACACACCAAACTGAGCTTGGAAATATTGATTGATAAAAGTTTTATTTTCCATGTTATTGTACACCAAAATAAACCAGAAGACATCGGTCGATGTTTGCCTGCTGTATCTGATCAGAATCAGGAGGAATTAGTGTCCAACAGTGGCTGAAAAACCGCCTGTTTTCTCACAAAAACAAACACACTCACAACATTCTGACCAATCACACAATAGTTTTCCATGCAGAGGGGAAAGAAAAGTTAGCCATGGAGTTTGAGAGCCTGACAACAAATGACTATTTTTTGTCACGCAACTTCGACAATGAGACCCAATTTCAGCATTTTGGCTCATTGAGCTAGATTATGATTAGCCTCAATAGCAGCGTTATTACATACAACAGACATGCTAACCCTTGTAGCCTGTAGCTGTAATTGGGAAAAGTTACATCCCCTCCCACTTTAGCCATAATGAAGAGCTGACTGTCAGCTTACAGAAACATGAGAAGTATGTCAAAACATTTAACTAGAAGAAACTTTTTGTCTTCGTAATGCCATTAAACTGAATTTTATGCAGCGTACATTCTGAAATTGTTTTTAAACCGTGTAAAAAGTTGGGGTTATTTCAGTCACACTTTTTAGAGTGGGCTTGGTGTTCCATTTTTATTCTCCCCTGAGAGCCGGTTTCTGCCAGTATGATTGGTTACCTAGAACAAAAAAGCACTGGCAATAAATGGGGGGAAAATGCTATGTTGTTACAAGCGCTCTGTGGAGGTGATGTGTGTGTTTGGGTGGAGGGCTTTGGAGATGAGATGGTCCCTTCAACAGATTCTTGGCCGTAGACACAAGTCCTTGTACCCGATAGCTTGATCCATCATTGTGAAACTACAAATGAAAGTGGTAAAACAATTTCTCCACTGCCTGTTTTTACCTTTGACTCATCCCAGACTCTTGCTCAGTCAGCAGACTGTTCTACCTGTAAAATGACTTCTTCCTTCTTTTCCACCGCCCTGTCTCACCCTGGTTTTCTTCTGCTCTTCATTTTTCTTTAGATCTTTGGGAACCAACAGAAAAATACAGACTGATAAGATTTTAATGAACCACATATCTTTTATTCCTTTAATAATGCACTGCTAATGCGTCACACAAAAGATTGGCGGAACAAAGGGAACCTAATTACCTGAATAATTCAGACTTTGAGGAATCGGGTTATGATTATTCCTTCTACAACGCTGTGCACTGGATGCCTGGGTCTGAGTCAGCTTGTTTGGTGCAAGAGTGTCTGCCTCACTGTTTTCCCATTTTGTTAAGTTAAAACCTCAAACTTGAATGTATTTTATTGAGATTTATTGTGACGGACCAGCTCATCGTATTGCATATTTGTTAGGGATGCAACGCTTTCTTTGAACAAACAGTGGAGAAAATGGCAAAACTAATTATGCTGACAATACGAACAGTTTGGCGGGTTTTTAAACCAGGTTAGCTGGACTTTATTGTGACAACAACAAATCAAAATAAATTTATCACGGTAAATGACAAATTATACAATAAATTCCTAGACCAAGTCATGAGTTTAAGGACTTTAGACTCTGTTATTCGTCACAAAGGATTTAGGATTTGATTTGGACTTTCATACCAGTAAGGAATGACTTCATTGCAACTTGAACCCTTTGACTTATTAATTTCACACCAAACAGAAAATGCTATAAAGGAAAATTCCTTGGTGTGCAACTGTGGATATGTTCAGCCTGCTCCTTCCCATTTGCCAATATTTTCTCCTGCTGTTGCTGCAACAAACACACACTGCTCATACTCTGCTGTTTACCTGGTTTTTTTCTGTGTCCTACAGAGACGGCAAAAACTCCGTCTGCGTTAGAGATTTCCTGTCAGCCAACGCCATCAGAGAGCTGAGCACAAAGTCGGAAAAAGGAAAATAAAAGTGTTAATCAGCAAAACAGTGGGTAGTCGAACCATGATTTTTAGATCCAGACAGAATCAAGTGTCTCAGACCGATTTTTAATTTTAAACACGGCAACAGTACAGTAGCTGCGTTTCTATTACAAATGTGCGCAAAACGTTGTCTATATTCCGTTTTTATAAAAAAGAAACACAATTTTGCAATTGTGGTTTTTCCTGTAAAAGAGAAGCACTCATTTAATGATGTGCTAAGTCATTAAAAAGCATGCCGCGCCATCATCCTGGGGGAAACGACAACATCTTTGTCTTCTTCCAGTTGTTCATCATGAGTCTTGTGTGACATGAAAAAAGTGTTTCATATCATACAGTGTATTTTTGCAAGATGCACTAATTTTGATACAGCTGAAAAACCTCTTCAGCCATTTTTTGACACAAAAACATATCAAAAAACTTTTTCTTTTAATTGAAGCGTTTCCATTAAACAAAGTTATTTTTGTAAACTCCTTTTTTTCCCTTCAGTGTCCCTTTAGGAGCTCTGAACATTATTTTCCTAACAGTACTAGATGTTTTGTTTGGTTTTTAGGTTAATATTTAATGCAAGAAGCAACAACAGCATTGATTTTTGAGATACTTTTGAAATTCACTTCCTCTTGGTTGTTCAAACAAAAATATCTAAATTATTTCTGAATTAACTGACTTGTTTAAGGCTTCAGATAAAAAAAATGGAGGATGTTATACAATGACTTGCTTATTAGTAATTTTAGATTGAAAACATCAGTAATGGTCATACAGAGAATAATTCTCAGATAGAATAATCTCTCAGATGTTTTATTTGTTCTCTTTTAAATGATAGTGGAATATCGTCATAGCAACCTGATAAATGTTTGAGTTTTCAGCATTTTGGCTGCTGTAACGGGAAGAAAAGGTTTCCTCTTAATTTATGGAATGAATTTTTGTTTGCAAGGTGCTTCCCCTGCCGAACGTGGACTGAACTGCATTATGGGTCATTTGTGACGATTGAACAGCGCAGCAGACAGGAAACCGGATGACACACTTTCATCCATTCACACCCCTTATTAGCAGCTCTCTGCTTCAAATCAGCGCGCAAAAACACACGACGGCGTGCTCATGTTGAGCGATATAAATGTGTGTTGTTTGGCCACAATCTGGTGCACCCATAAGCCTCCTGCCTCTCCTCATCCTTGTCAGACATCATTCTTACAGCATATGTTCAGTTTTCTTTGCAGCAGCACATCAAGCACCTGGAGGCAGGGGGGTCAGGAGGGGGAATGCCTGGGTGGCACTTTGACACGCTGTTTCCTGCTGACAGCTTCAGGATAATCACTTCCAACACTGCCATGAAATTTCCTAATAAGCTATTCCCCACATGTCAATCTGACTTTACCTGCATGAGGTGTGACTGTGGATTTTTTTTTTTGTTGTTTGTTTTTTTTTTTTGTCTTGCCCCCTACCTCTTCCCACATTTCCGTCCTTCCTCTTTCGCTGCTACAGACCTCACTCTCTGATTTGACAGCTGTTGTTCTTAATTTTCTCCCTGGCTATTTCCAGAGGATCCATCTGGTGCTGCTTGAGGTGAGGGACGGATGGGAAGAACGCTCACACACAGACATCAAATGCTGGAAAATACACCTGGGAAAGAATGCTTTCCTGTTTCAGATTTAGTTTTTATTTCTTCTGCTCTCTGAGGACTTGCTGCAACTAGTCTCAGGGAACATACTTGCACAAGTTGTGGAACAAAGACGTTTGAGTGTTAGAGTTAAAATGTTTAAAATATCGCTAGGCAATTTTCTTATTGGAAGACATTATTGACAATACCAAAACAACAACAACTATCAAGTCTTAAATGGATCCACAATTAGTTGAACAAGTTGGCCTAAATATGTTGTAATTTTCCTACAAACCCCCCAAAAAATGCTCTTTCTGAAATATCAAAACTCATAATTACTTCCAAAAATTTGTCTCTGTTATATTTTTCACCCATGAAGATTGCCACACCTTGTTTTACAGATTGTTTTACAGAGCAAATGCAGGAAGGTTTACCCGAGTTGTTGTTTATCGTTCCAGGATGGTATAATTTTAGACAATGCCACATTGCATCACTGTTGGCCGTAATTTAAAAGATAAAAGTGAGATGAGTGCATTGCTTCCCATATAAAAACAGGAAGAGCGCTGTGGGAAAGAGCCGAACTTCTAAAGGACTTCCATTTGTGCCCTCAACATTTCTCTCCATAAGACTGAGACATTTCTATGAGCAAAACTGATGAAGGATCAAATCGGTGTTTGTTACCTTCGCAAGCTAAAACTAAATGCCGACACATTTTTTTCCACTAGAAAACTGAACATTCTTTTAGGTCAGTGAACACCACACTGCTACTTTAAGCTTACAGCACGGTGGCTGTTAAAAGTGAAGAAAACTGAAGCTATTTTCAGAATGAGTGAAGTGTTTGGAGGAAGCATATTGGAGTTTTACAGGGAACAGTTTGGGGTTTGTTTTTTCTATGACAAGGCGAGAAATCTTCCTTCATGCTGTGAGAGAGCGAGAGAGAGCAAGCCTTTCTGTAGAGAACAGGGCGACCGAACATGTTGCAGCAAACTTGCTCAGTTTTATCCTTTTAAGTTTCTAACTTCTGTCAAAGAGCATGCTGAATTTAGAAATGTTGGCAAACTTTAAGAAATCTCATGAATAAGATGAGGGTCTATTTTCTCCAAGTGCAGTTAAGCCCTTAAATTATCTAAACAGCTGGTAGATTGAAAGTTATTTCCATTCAACCAGGATGTTTTGATATTAAATGTAGTCAGTTACCTCTTAAAACAGGAGTATCGGTTTTGATAAAAATGATTTGGTAATGTTAGATTAATTGGTAATTCTGCTGCAATTTTTGATGATTGTAGAAGCTAATAAAATATTTCCAGGTCTTACTGAATGCCTGATTTAGTTAAATAAAATGAAATAAAAATCTATTTGTATTCATAAAACTCCCAAAATATACAACTCATTCAGTTTGAGCCCATCGCTCTTATGTAAAGTGCAAAATCTGAAAAACATGCATTCATAAAAAAAGTCATTTGTGGTTACCCGCCAAAATTTGTCGCCCTGGGCTACTACCCCTTTAAACCCTTTCTAAAGCCTTGCCTTGTACCATGCTGTACGTTCTTCCTGGAATCAGCCATGTTTCACATAATGAGTTGAAAGCAGCTGACCGGATTGGATGGAAAGTGCTGACCTGTGGAGGTGCTCTTGAAAGTGGCCAATTACTGCCTCTCGATCTCTCTCTAACTGAAACTCATAACTCTGCAGCTCCACATAACTCTCTTATTCTGTCCTACTCTCCTTTCTCTTCCATGTTGTTGTGATGTAGTTTGGTTTAGTGCAGATGGTTCCTGGTTGGAATATTGTTTATCTGACCATGTGCTGACAAAGCGATCCTCCTCCGGCTCTTTTATGGACCCATCCTCTGGCTTGCCCCCTGCAGGTTGATCTCAGAGGGGCTAACAACAGCTCTAATCTTACTGATCCACAGCACAGATCTCCATTCTGCCGTCTGAAGTTGGGGTTTGTGCAGAGGACGCAGCGTGGAGCAGCTTCTGGAAGGGGAGACTCACTGCGGCTTCAGAAACGATGAGGGTTCAGGAGTGGAGCTGGAAAACAGGCGGTCGTGTGTGGATTTGTTTTTTGTGTTCTCTTAGCGTCCTAAAGTGGTTTCAGTTCAGTCTGAGAGGGTTAGAAGTTTTACTCTAAATACTTTTCATAAATATACTAGAAACCTTATTGGACTGCTGTCTGAGGAGGTTCATTCATGTTAATCCAGCCACTAATCTCTTTCCTTCTGTCCGTCCTTTGATTCGACCTTCTTTCCACATTTTCTATCTTTCACTTCATCCTTTTATCCTCCATTCTTTCTCCACTACTCCCTTTTCTTCTTTCTCTTCCTTCTTCCACGTGTCTTATTTTTCTTCCTTCTGTCCACAAATTCTTCCTTTTCTCTTCTCTTCCTCCTCTTCATTTTTGCCTTTCTTTTCTTAGTTGTTTTTTTCTTCATCTTTTTCTCCTTGTCCTTTTCCTCCATTGTTCCCTCTTTTCTTCCAGCCTTTGGACCTTTGTTTCATCCTAATATTCTCCTCTCCTCTCTCAAATTCCTTTCTAACTTCCTTCCATTAGTTGTTTTCTTTTCCCTTCTTTCTTTCTTCCTTACCTCATTACTGTCTTTCCTCTCATTCTTTCCTTCTGTTTTTCTACCCTCCCATTTTTTCCTTCGGCCTTCCATTTTCTTCCATACTTTATTCCTTCCTTCCATTGCATTTCTTCTTCTTTCCTTCACTTCTTTCTTTTTCATTTGTTCTCTTTCTTTGCCATTTTGTTCCTTTCCTTCTCCCCTTTCCTCTGCATCCTTCTCTTCTCCCCCCATCATTTCTTTCATTTTTTTGGTTTTTGCTCCATGTTGAAACGTCTGCCGTCAGTCCTCCCAATCGTTCATGTTAGCAGATTAAAAAGCGCATCAGAAGATCGGTGAAGTGTGGAATGCGAGTGTGAGGACGTGTAGGAAGCCGAGCAGGGATGGTGCCTGTCTGACGGAGAACAGAAACGGAGGATTTTCTAGCTGAGCCTCGGGGAACTGAGCCTGCCAGACTCTCTCTCCATCTCACCTCGTTTTGTTTTGTCGGCTAGAACACACCGTCCCTCTCGGGTTTACTTACATCCCTCCACTTATTCCTCCTTAAACTTCTCAACTATCCTTTTTGTCCTCTTGTTTCTGCCTCTCCTCCGTCCCCCGAGCGTTGCAGCGGTGCTCGGCTGTGTGAAGCCAGAAGCATGTGGCAGTGCCCTGCCAGGACCAACACTCCTCTATGCCAGTTAATGACGCTTCCAGGCATCCCAAGATGCACATCAGGCCCGGCTGCCGGCTGAATCAGCGGGAAAAAGTCTGACTTTGGCAGCGCTCCCGGTGGCAGGGAGCATTGGAGGTGACATCAGCGACTCGGGGATGATACTGTTCTGGCAGCCTCTGCCTCCCACGCTCTGTCACCATCATCGATTTCCACGGCGAATGTTGTGACAGGAGGGGGAGAGAGGGTTTGGAAATCCAGCAGATAAACTAGATATATTTGGCAGAGCCGTCAAAGTAGTCATGAAGAGGAGAGAAGGGCTTTGTTAGGAAAGCCTCCCCATACTGAGCTGATTACCGAAACCAAAACAGCTTGTGTTTCTTACCGCTACCGTGTTTTAATACAGCCATCTTTGGAGAAAACGGATGAATGGGAATGACTCTAATGATCGGATAAATTAAAGCTTTCCATCCTCACATCACCTAACAGCCTTGTTCACTTTACAGTAAAAATGACATCTAAAAGGAATACACAAAATAAAACAATAAAAACAAGGGAAATGCCACTATGCTACATAGTATTAACAGCCATCTAATATTATTTCAAGAAGTTTGTCTGTCTGACAGACAGACAAAATTAAAATGATAGCGGCACAAACAAAAAAAAAAAGTTTGCTGCACAAACATTTGACACCAATTTGGTTTAAGTTCTATAAGTTGGGGTTTGTGGGGCAACTTCACTCAGGTTTAGTGTCTTAGCAATAGTTTAGTTCAGGTGATTTATTCTATTGTTATGGAAAATATCAGCAGATTATTTGACATGTGTTTAGATCTGGCCATATGTGATAGATTATCATCACAGGTGTAAAATCCTGCCTAAAGATTTGTACTTGTCACCATCTGTAAGAATCCACATCTAAGGAAGATGGATTTTTTCCCCCACTTTAAAAATAACACAATTCAGCTTAAATGAAGATGTATTAAAAGATAATTAAACCCAAATTCATTAAGTGGATCAAAGAACCATCCCATACTGTACTGTTAGATAAGATTACTTCCCTAAGGGAATGGAGGCTGTTAGGAAAAAAATGTCCATAAGAGGATATGAAGGGTTGGTTTAAGCAGAGTAATGAGGACAATGATGTCTAAGCTACAAATGTTCTGATTGGATCCCAGGTGTCCTCAATGTGCTGCTGTAGGGCTTTTTAAATCCTCCGTATTGGAGTTCCAACAGCTGATACCTGGCGTCTGCATTTTTTATTTTTAAGTTTTGCAGAACCATTTTCTTAATTTTTACACGTTGGCATTGATGGTGAGAGACTGTGTTGGCTGCTGCAGCTTGTACTCGGATGAAACCCTGGAAAAATTCCAGATTTAAAATTTTACATTTAAAGCATTGAACTTTATGAGACGGTGACAACTGTGTTTTTGTTTTTCTGTCTGCACATGAAATGAAGTCAGATTGAAAGAGGATGTAAGATTTGTCATGCTAAACATGCTAACGTTAGCCTTCTACTTCTACAAGTAAAAGCTGCTTGACACCAAGATGTTACCGACAGAAACTGTTTGTTTGGTGTAAAGCCAATTATGTTTATGGTGATTTTCAAATATATATATTAGCTATTATTAGCTAGCTAACCATCTCTAACTAATGTAGACCATATTGCACTGAATACCAATTTTATTTTGGGGCGACGGTGGATCAGGAAGTATAAGTTTGTCCTGTACTTGGTGTTGCCGGTTTGAAACATTGCTCCGCCTGTTTGCCTTTGTGTCCTTGGGCACGACTCACCTTGAGATCCCAACATATTTCAGGAAAAGCTAATTTAGGACAAGCTAAGTGCGCTTAACATTTTCAAAGTTGGCTAAAGAGCTAAAGCACCAAGTGAAAAATTAGCTCTGCTATTAGCACATTAGAGATACTGTACCCACAAGTGAACTAAGAACTCAACATACCTCCATAAATCTGGATTTTAGAAGTTATGTAGAGGATGGATCAACACTAAATATTTAATAAATAATTTTATTGTGTGCCAGCAAGACAAGATGACGAGTTCCTTTCCGTAGCTTTATCTGAGGCGCCAATAACTGACCAGGACTGTATCCATGTATCAAATTGGGAAATACCGCTCAGATACTACTGAAGGAGGCCAGGGATTAGAGTTCATCAACTCATAACTTTATTAATAATTCATACAGGCTGCTATATATCTTGGTGCATTTCTAAAGGATTACTTGGAGAACCTTTCTTGAAAGGCATCTCTGCTTGACTCACATAATTTGCTGTGATTCGCAGCGTTATGAAATGTGCCAGTCGCCGTGGAGCAGAGGAAGGTCTCATTCAGAACACTTTGTCCTTCCTCGCAAAACATTAACCTCCACCAGTCTGCCCCGGAGTGACAAGGGATCCAATCAACTTCCACGCTTTGCCAACCCCCCAATGTCTCCTTCATCTGAGACTGTGACACAAAGAAATTAACACCCTGCATATTCATCACTATTACCAACGAGGAGACTCTGAATTTAATTGAATATGTAACGGCACGAGAGAGTGAAGGGGGCTCGGCTCATTGCTTTGTTGAGGCATGGCTCAGTCACCGGGTCTCTTCGTGGGAAGATAACAGATACCAGGCTGGAATGATGTCATGTGCAAATCCCTTGTCTAACTGTTCTTCTGGAGCAAAAGCTGCTTTGAGATTTGTCATGATGATAAAAAAGTAGTTTGGATTAAAGTTCCTTGCAGCAGACCACACACCCCTTCACATTTTCAACACTAAGCACATTTAAACACTGAAGCTGCAGCTCATTCTACTTTGCCTTGGAGCTCCAGCTTGAATACACAAATGTTGTTTAATTTTCTTCAATGAATTTTGCATTTTTAACTAGCAAATAAAATGATTGTTTCCCTTTGTGTACTTTAAGCCTGGTAGGCAACCAGGCTTTACTTGCCCTCCCACCAGGCTCAGCATCGTTAATTTTAATATTTTATACACCAGTAACGGTGACAGTAGACGGATTAAGCTAGGTGTAACATTTGTCTTATCCAAAATATGACACTTGGACTATATGTTCTTTCGCAAAGGAATACAATAGATATCGTTTTTGGGGGGCATGCGAGAGACCCTCTATAAAAATATGCTCCTTCTGGACATATTCATGACCACAGGAATATAATCTCAAGATAAATAGGGCAGAATCCATTAAAATATTTTCCGCAATCAACTTTTCCTGTTTTCCTAACCTCCTTTCAATAAGCCCTGATTTTGTTGCCTTGCCATAAGCAATGTAGATTTTGATTATCATTTACATGTACAAGCATTTCTACTATAATTATGCAGAGGTAGCCACATGAACAGCCATTTCATACATTTCTAAGTTTAATACATATTTGAATACCAACATTCCTTCCAATTTTGTTTCATCGTAAACACATAAATGTAAACACATAAATCCTAATAAAACTCAAGAAAAGCTCAACATGTTACCTTTGCTAAACATTGTGTAAATAAGAAGCCTAAATCACAGCCTGCGCTTGGATTGAAACCCCTCAAATATATTGGCTTACAAAGTAAACGGGGAAATAAAGGATGTGTTAACGAAGCTCTTATGTACATTTAATGTAAGGGTGGAATCAATGCCGGCGGATTAAACGTAGCACCTCATTGTTCTTAGCACTCGTCCGCTTCGTTGTTGGTCCTTCAGTGGAGTGATTGCAGCGGTTAGCTGTTAACAGGGAGGAATGAGCCCTCAACGCCAACTATTAGGTGCACTCCCAGTGGCATAGAAAGCCCACTCCAATCAGCCACCAGGCTTAAGGGAGGGAGGAGGGCTCCGAGGTCCTTCTGGGACATGGCGAACCGTGGGGTGTGAGGATAAAACGGTGGGAAGGTGAGGGAGCGGAGCGGACAGGCCGAGCCTTCAGACAGGAGGATGACGGGAGGAAGAAAGCATGAGTGTCTGACAGGGATCAAAGGTGCACTCAGTGAGGACTTGTCTCGTCTTTCCCTTTGACGGGGCTAAACTGGTGGGGAAGAGAACGAAGAGCGAAAGATGCTGTAGATCCATAACAGGAGCTAAATCCTTTTACCTGCAGCTCCATCACTCTGTACGCCTCAACAGGCTTCAGGCTCGGCTCGCTCAAGCTCCCCATCTAACATGATTTGCTTTGCACTTTCCCTGAAAGCTGCATGAATTTGCAATGCAATATGTGCGGGGCACTTTTTTTTAAATCAAGTGAAGTGAGTGACAAGCTGGTAATTAGGTTGCTCGGATGTGAACGACTGAAAAGAAGCAGTGAAATGTAATAAAAAGTGTGTATCTTTAAAGCCTGACAAGTAAATTTGACAATGGGGTGAATTAATATTAATAAAACAGAGTGAGTGACTGGGTGAAATAATGGCTTTGTGAATTAAGATTCTCAATAAAAACCAGGGCGAAGAGAGTTTGAGAGTTTGGACTAAAAGGAAACTGAGCTGATCTGAGATCTGCAGAGTTGTGCCTCGGAGCATAAAACCTTAAAAGCTGCCTGGGAAAATTTTTTGTACCTAAACTGAAAAGTAAGTTTCAGACAGGAAGTGTATGAGATGTTGTTTCAGCCTCATGATCAACGTACAGCATAGCATTCCAGCTTCTCCAAGTGTTGTAGGGAAAAATTAGAAATGGTTTTAACAATAATCTATTTAAACTTAATTGTTCTGTAAGAATATACTAAATAATTGCCGTGTCAGTTTAATTTTTTTTCCTGACATTATTGCAAGTTACTATTATGGGCTCTGGTTAAAACACTTGTCTTCTTGTTTTGTCTGTTTGGTTCTTTTAATATAAAAGTTACATAAAAATTAAAGAATACTCCATTTTATTTATGTTGCTGCACTTTGAGTACCAGGTGGAATAGATGTGGTTTTCCAGTTTTCCAACCATTATCAAAAAAATACCACCATACCTTAGCAGCTAACGGCTAGCCGCTAATGATGCTGATGTTAGCATCTGAGTCCTGGAATCCCATCGGGACTAAACTGAAAGACTACTGCAGTTTTTTAAGAAAACCTGGACTGAATTTCATTATTTCTCATTCAAATCTATAAAGTGTAAAAATTTTATTTTTAAATGTATTTTTGAAAAGGAAAAATATTTCCTTTTTTTATGCTTAGTTTGATTTGAGCATGAAGTAAATTATTCTGCACTGATTTCAGATTATTCGAAACTGCTGATTTATAAGACAAGCAAGCAAAAAGAAAAAAATAATATATATATGTGTATTTAAAAGAATGACTTCATAATAAAACACTATTTTAGTATACTATGGTCCATAAGAAGCTCTTTTAGTTTTATAGAGTTATACCAATGCATAACTCTATACTGTGGTATTTAAACTTCCAGCTAAGTTATAACCTTCGAGTTCTTCACTCATTGACTTTAAAATTTTATTGCATGAAACTGTTTAGTGTCTGCTTTAGCTAATATATATATAAAGTTTTGATTCGTGTTTCGGATCATTGTCTTGTTGGAGGATTCAACTCTACCTCAGGTTCAACCGTCTAGCTTTTGATTGAAGTTAATGTTGGAGGATACACGTCAAATTTTTCCATGTTCATTATGTTTCACCGGATAATGCAATGCACTTCCACCAATGGCAGGAAAACGGCCTCAAAATAATATAAAATGTATGAATCAGTGAGACGTAGCCTTTCTGTATCCAATTTGGATTCAGTGTTGTGGCACAAGTGCACAAAAATGTTTGCAGACTGTGGAAGAGAGTGCATTCAGACAGAAACGGTGATCAAGAAAAATGTGATTTATTTATTTTTTAAAGAAATAGTCAGACATGAGGTTCCTCAGCTTGATAATTGAGATTGACCTGCCGAGAAAAGACTTCTTCTAGTTATTGTCAGGGATTGAATACAATGTCTGTCATTCTTTGTGCACATTGCAGGTTAACCTGAATTAGATTTGAGTGGCAGTGTAATTATCTGGGCTTTATTTAGAACAATGTTAGTTCTCACAAAAACTTTTTTTCTCTTTTTTTTTTTACATCTTTTGTCCGGGTTATTTTCTTTGAGGAGTCTCAACAATTTTAATCCTAAATCTGTGCTTCTGAAAAAAAAACAACATATCACAATAAGCTTTACCTAAACCTGTCTGTAATGTCTTTTTTTTTTTTGTCTCCCGCTTTCATTTCTAAAACTTAATTACCCAGCTGTCTGTTATAAGAACCTGCTCATGGTTGAGGGAATGTCTTGCTGCTTTATTACCAGACATTATTTTCATAATCTACACTGATCAGCACAAGTTTGACTTGGGACGTGTAATTTGTTTGCTCATTCATGTGTCACTTTAAATATGTCAGACTCCACTAATCTCACGTTGGCAAAACCTGCAGAGATATCTACCTAATTTCCACATTAAAATAGATTTAAGATAAATGTACTTCGAGATTAAATCAGGGTTCTATTTATTTTTTGTTTAGTAAGGTGATGTGTTCTATGTAATAGAATATAGGATAAGAAAAATGCATTAGGCCTGAAGTACAAACCTGGAAACATGATTAAATCTACATGGCTTATAGTCAATATGTGTGTTAAAATTTTTGTACTTTTTTCTATCAAAGGCAAGATTTTAAATGTAACCTAGCAACCAGTACAGTAATTTTGGTCAATGTTTCTGGCGTTGGTCAGGACTCCAGCAGCAGCATATTGAATTGATTTAAATTTTTAAGAATTATGTCATCTTGAAAAGTCTTAAATTTGCATATCTAAATTTAAGGCCATAAAATGATTCAAATTTATTTAAAAAGTGTAAGTTGGCCTTAAATACAATAATCTTGTTAATTAGTTTTATATTTTCTCATGGGACTTTTCCATCAGGCAAAGTTTTGGGTTGCGCACGGACATCTAGCGTTCTTTGACTAGAGGCAGTTGAAGCTACCAGTAAGCTAGATGCTAACATACCCTTGCTAGGTAGCTTTATTGTGTCTGTCATAGATTATGGTGATGTCATCGGTCGATTGGCTGGAAAAGGGCAGGTGATTATCGTCTCTTTATACAAATTTCACATGAAACAAATGGAAATGAAGTAACGTCCCTTCCTGTATGTTAAGAACTTTACGCGCAAATTTATCACCAGTTGGACGTTCGTTCACTCCTAGTTCACCACTGTTGCTAACCCCTAAGAGGCTTTGGCACAATGGGGTTAAGGTTGTTGTCCACATTGGACCTTTTTAGCAAAGTAACACAGCAGACTCCTACATCTACTGTACATGGTAAGGTGAAAGGTGGTGGCCACTTATCTATTGAAAGGCTAAGTGTGCAGCACAATGAAGATGACACAATTCATGTTAAAGATTGCCTGAAAAGAGCTTACTCATTAAGAACTGTTCATTATGAACTGAGAGGTTACAGAAGTGAAATGGGGCGATATGACCCATTTCTCCTTATGATGCACAGCTGCACTGATTGAAAGTAGGAGAGGAAGAGAAAAAAAAAATCTTATTACATTGTGATTCTAATCAGTAATGCAATTTCCATAATTTACTATGCAAGGGGGGGGAAACAGTTTGCAGTAAAGAGGGTTATTTTAAATTTGCACTAGTTGAAAGATGTGAATGGAAACATAAAACTGATTTTTTTAGCAGCAGATTAAATGAATGTTGAATCTTCATTGGGTTTGTCTTAATTCTACAGAAGCAAGGAATTATCTAATTTTCCCAAATTAATTGAATAATGTTTTAATTACATGTAAACTAAGTATTTTTTTGTTTGCTCAATTTTATTCAAATTTATATTGGAATGTAGCTGTAATTAAGTTCTTTTTTGTATTAAATAGGCTATTTATCATAACTATCACCGATGAGATATTAACACAAAGGGGGTTTTATAAAAATACACAGTTTGCAGACAAATGAAACAAAACATAACTTTTGTTTTTCTAGTTTTATGGTGTCAAGGCATTTCTGTTGCACCAATAGATAAAGAAAGCAGCCAAATTCAATTTAAAAATAAATTTGAAAGTTGAAAACTGGAGACAGAAATAAAAAGCTGTGAATCATCACCATAGTCAGATCATAGAAAATACAAGAGGCCTGAGAATAGAACCTTGAGGGACACCACATGTGATATTTATTCAGTCAAGCCTAAAACTGAAAAAGTCATTTGAACTAATCCCACCTTTGTTGCTTATTTAGCTTATGAGTAAGTAGGTTATGATTGGTATAAACGTTGATGTATAATAAATGTAAAATAGATATTTTTGATGCACTGAGCTCTAAAATCCTGTGATTTGTCTCGGCTAAACTGCCTCTACGTGAACTCCAATTTCATATTAAGACTTTTTTTTAAATGTATATTTATAATCTGGCTTTTTTAAGGTCCCAAGTTTAAATTCTCAACAATGAATGCTGAGAGCTTTAGAGAGACCCTTAATCTTCATATTTGACAACTTAATTATCGAAATCTCAGATTCTAATTTAAATCATAATTAGGGTTTTAATAACACAGTGCCTGCTGAAAATGTCAACCATTTACAGCTAAGAGTCATGTAACAAACACAAAACAGGAATATTAAGACGAGTGTGTCTGACATTATCTAGGGATAATGCTACGGGTAAAACAGAGGGTTGCACATAAGCTACATTATATATGTGTAATTGTTATTCAGCTCCTCTAACTTTGTTCTAAACTGTCAGCCAAGTAAGAAGGAACCAAGACGGGTGAATAATGAGAAAGAAAAATGATGGAGGGAGCAACTCCAGACTGAATGGACAAAGGACAAAATGTGCTTTTCTTCACCCATTTTATGTTTATTTCCTTAAACAAGGCAGAACAAATGGAGAGAAGCAGAATTTCCTGAGAAAGAGAAAAAGGGAGTGAAAAAGGTCTGTTACCATTAATTTGTGTGGAACAGAGCACAGAAAAGACAAACGGAGTCAGGTTGACATTAATCATGGTGACAGGAGCGCGTTATTCTAAATTCACAAGAGGACTTGCACTGGGTTGTCCAAAAGAATAAAGATGGATCGAGATTTATTTAAAGTGTCTGAAGCCTGAAAGGTTTTATTTATTGTATGCATCCAACCTCGGAGACTTTCCTGGTTAAAACAGTCTGCACAAAAAAAAGAGGGCAAGTTGGTAATGAAGTGGGATTGTTAAAATAGTATAAACAGGCGAACAGATGGGTAAAATAAAATGGGTGTATTAATAGGGTAAAAAATGGATAAGCAGATGGATGGATAACATAGAAATTGATTGACAGACAGATGTAGGGTAAATAACAGAATTGATAGATGAATGGACAGATTGATTAATAAATGAAGTGATGGATGGTTGGGTAAAGGGATGGGTGAGATGAAAGAGAGCTTGGTAGACGGATGGAGTTGTCCAGTGGTGGTGGGTGTTTTCGTACCAAGGTGCTTTACATTTCACTGGCTGATGTCAGGTTTGGATGAACCTACCCAATGTGGCAAAAGGTACAGACCAAAATGGTCTTGTACTAATCTACGTTCTAGACGGAGTTTGGCAGTTTATGGTTGTCGACTCACTCTAAGGCTGTTTTCACGCCTGATAGTCTTGTACACTTGATTCACTTGGGGACCAAAATTGCAGCATTTGTTGCATTTCCAAGTGTTTTACTTTCACACTACACTGTCAAACAAAGCAAACCTTTTGACTTGTTCCCCCACCTTGCCTACAGGAGAGCTGCACCAAGAAACACTGAAGGAAACGACTCAGACCTCTGAAGAAGATGAGTGCAATTTCCTCCTTCAAAAAATCTAAACAAAAATGGAGAGGTGTTAAATTTCAGCAGTTGGTTGTAGGATTTCTCTTTCGTCTCTGGTAAAAGACAATGAGCCATTTCTCCTGCCAGCAATAGATGTGCATTTGTTTTGGTTGTACTTACCCAGAATGCCCTGCGCTATAGTCCACTTCCTGCTTTTAGTGGGGTCTCCGTTCACATATGTGTTCAAACCGTTCTAGAGTTCACTTCAACAGAACTGAAGTCTAGGATTTTAGGCAGACCAGAGTTCTGTATGGTTGAAAACCTGGATTGAGCATTTGTAGAGTCATCTCTACACTCTGACTGATAGATTATACATAACACCTTTTGGTTCAAAGAATCAATTTATTCCTCGTCAAGGAATCAGTCAATAGTTTCATTTGTATTTTTGCACCAGTAACTTGAGCTGAACTGGAAAACTCACCGGTATTTTTTTTTGTTGTTTTTGTTTTTTTCCCCAGAAGGTAAGCAGTTTCGACATTAGAACCTCCATAAATGTTTAGTCAGGTTTTCACACCCTCACCTGAAGGGGTCTGCTTAATAATGGAGAAAATATATCCAATGATTCACATCTCTGCTGATCTGAAAGGCTTTAGAGAGACTTCACAAGGAAGAGAGCTGTCTTTTGTGCAAAGCCGGCAGAGTGTGGCGTCCAGCTTTGCTTTGATGGAGACCTATGTGATCTGGATACGTGGCGGAATTTCAATTGAAACCGAATCGGCCACGCTGGGCAAGTGAAATGTGACCTTGGATTTCATTTCCTTCGCTACTCTCACCCACGAGATCGAGCGTTGGCTGGCCAAACAAAACAGAAGGAGAAAAAAAAACAAAGTTTATTTCCATACCTGCTCCTTGTCTACTCAGTTTGTCGATGTTGCTAGCAGTGGCTGACAGGAAGGCTTTGGGACGCCTCGGGGATGAACATTAATTATCCTGTCCGTTCAGTTCGGTATCTAACCCGTATCTGTGTTAACCTTTCAGACCACACAAAGGCAGCGGCCCCCGCCCTGCCGTCACAGTTAGCAATACAGATCAGTGATCAGCATTGTCGGAGCGCCAGTGGGACGTCACGGCGAAATGTCAGATCTGATGGATGTGGCTGTTGACCGTCTGATCCGGACCGAAGGGGAAGGCGATTCTCGGCGAAGTTACTCGACGTTTCCTCCGACGCTCACATCCTTGGTTTTGTTTTGAAGGGCGCCGGTTCAAAGCTGTGAATCATGTCGGCTGTAATCACCGTGTCAAAGTAGGAAATTGACTCTAATTTGATTGGCAGCTGATTCTGAAAGGTCATAGAGGCCCTGCAGTGCCATCTCTGAATGCAGCAAACACCTATTAATCTCTAGGAAAATGACTTTTAATCTGCAGAACTATTTATAGCTCTGGAACCTTTTTAACATTTTCTCAATATACAACCACAAAAAATTTCCTTAGTTGGGTTTTATGTGATGAATCAATACAATATGACATTTAACTGTTAAATGGAGTAAAGATAATGTGTTTCTTTGCATATTATTTCCATAACTAAGAATCTGAAAAGTGTGGTGTACATTTGTTTTGAGTCCCTTGTAGTTAAAGTTTTGTAAAACTAAATTCTGCTCCGATTTTTACTTCTCAGTAAAGATAATGTGGGATTTTTTTTGCATATTTTTTCATAACTAAGAATCAGTAAACTGCCTTAATCTCACTCAGAGCGTCTGTAAACCTCAAGTTTCACAAATTCAAAACTAGCTTTCCAATAAATAGAAAGATTTTGATCCAAACCGTTCCGTTGTAACATTAGCTTTACATTTACAAAGTGAACTTCTGTCCTTTATCAAATTCCATCCCAGACCACTTCCTTCTGAAGAACAGCATCCCCACAGCATGACGCTGCCACCACCCTGTCTCCCCATACAGATTAGGACATTCAGTCCTTTTCTGTTCACATCGCACTTTCACATGTGTATCAAAAAGTTACATTTATTAAAATAAAAAATACAAGTAGAATACTTTCTATGCTTTCCTTTGCAAGTTTAAATGATGGACTTTGTTGTGTTGGTCAAAACAATTGAAACCTCAGTTAGATAACTTTAGATTTAACTTCATGGCCTAAAATTTAAAGTTAAAAGGATCTGAAGACTTTTAGAAGGAATCGCAGGGCTTACTTTGATTACTGTAGCTATTAGACGAGATTAGATTGGATGTCGTTCTTCTTTCTTTTTTTGCATTTAAAGATTAGCCGTGACATCCTTAGCTTCTTCCTCTGGCTGCGCTCGTCACTCGTTGGAGCCGACTGAACGAGGATTCAGGTTGACGATCTTCTGATTGACAGGTTTTACCTGATAAAATCAGCAGTACTAATTTCACTTGATAAAGGAGGGAAAAGGCCATTTTAATTTGTTGCTCTGCGGAACTGCTACATAAAAAATAAAAAATCTCAGCCATAATGCAGCACAGCAGGCAGGTTTGAATTATGTGAAGCTTTTTAAAAAGCCAACATAGTGATGATTCTTTTCATGTGTTGATTGAAACCTAATGTGTGCTACAGCTTAACAGACTAAAAAATAGAGGAAAAGCACAAATCTTTATGTTGTTACATGGTTTTAACGCCAATTAATTATCACATTATTAGTAGTTGAAGTTGTAATGATATGAAATATTATTTTAATACTACAGATTTTTGACAAAGGAAGGATTGATCCCAAAGTCTTGCATCAAAATACTTAATATATTAAGACTGCATATTTAAATCTAGACCTTATTGAAACAGACATTTTCTCAGGTTCCTATTACAACTCTAATTGATTGCATAGAATCATTTATTCGCTCCCTTTAAAAAAAAAAAATCTAAGCTCTTAATGAAAAAAATCAGACTATGTGCGACTTAAAACTGGATTTGGAGGTTCGTCCTTCAGTCTCCAGAAAGAGCTGATCTATAAACTAAAATCTACATAAAATGTTTGTGGTTGTAATATGACAACATATGAAAGGTTTCAAGTGGAGCACATGGAGCCCTTGTTGTTGTTTTTGTCCGGTAATTTTGCACGAGCGCACAACGCTGGAGGACAAAAAGGCGATTCTTGCCACGGTAGAACAATTCTGTTAAAATGAAACCCGAAGATGTATTAATTTAGTGCAGAACTGTTGGAGAATAACTCAGAACCACTAAAATTATTATTATTATTTTTTATGCTGTCGGCTGTTCTACACACACACACACACACAGACTCGTTGCCATAGCAACTGATAACACCACTAATATAATCAACACCAAAACACACTCAAACATTTCCCACACAAATAACAGATCATTCAGTCCATTAAAGTACTATGGTTTTAGGCTTCATGTTTATTTAGCGATTATTTAGTGATCGCTGTGGCAGATTAGCTGCATCTGCTATTAGCTAATCTAGTGGTGGTAGATTAGCTAATTTCAACATCTGCTCCAATGATGATCCGTCAGAGTTCGTGTGTAGTTTGCCTTTTTAAATTTTTTAACTGAACTGAAAAACACTAAATTCCACAGCACATCTACATGTTAAAGTTGTCAAAGTCAAGCTAGCATAACTGGCCTACTTTCTTATCGCTCCCTATTTTTTTCTTCATTAAAACTTTTTTCTGACCTTTCTATCTAGTTATCATAGTGTTGACAATTGGTAACAAATCACTGTGTTCCTGTTTCATTTATATATCACACATACATTTAAGATTTAGCGCATTATGTTGACAACTTAACAGCTAAACCAATGGTAGTTATTGCCAGGTAGCAGCTTTTTGCCTTCCAAATGGGATCTGCAATATATCTATACTTTTTAGCTCCATCTACAAGGAGTGGATTATACCTGAAAATATAAATGAGACAGTATATCATGTCGAGAGTTCTGAGTAATAACCCAACCTACATTAACTTGGAAAATGGAAGATGAACATGAATTAAAAACAAGTTTCTGCAAATTACGCCCCCAGTTTTCCTTTTTAATTGCTCACGGAAACGATGGTAATTAGCCTGAGACTTTGTAACTTGATACAATTACTGTGAATCCCACATCCACCGGGTTCCTATGGTTCCCTTCTTCCTCTGCTCTCAAGCAGCACCAAGGTGGCCATCAGGTTCGGGTGGGGGCGGGGCTCATTGCTCATTAGACTTCTGAACGATACCCACAACACAGACACAGGACCTGGTTCTGTTCCCAAAGGGGAGACGGATCCAAAGCCTAATGACTGTTGGCTGCACAAACTAAAGGTGCATTTGCTTTCCCTTTATTATTTCTCATTGTTGAATAATTAAGACCTACTGTTATTTCTCAGCCACCCACTGTAATGATAGCAATAATTCACATTATGCTGATTAGCACTGTGACGAGGGGAGGGAGGCGTAATGCATTCCTAATGGCACATCTCTCCCATCATCGGAAAAAATCATGTAAATGGAAAGCAGAGGCATGATTCCACCTCAAGGCAAAATGCACGACAGAGACGTCTGAATTAGCCTCTGCAGTGAGGCCGGACTGCTCTGCGTTTGTAATGCACTAATAAGTATTCCTCTGCCTCTGTTTAGTTAGGTCATTTCCTTCTCTCCATGAGCAATTTTGGAGCATGAGCAGCTTGTTAATGGCGGTGTTTGATTACTTCGGATCTGAGCTGACAGCTGGGTGAAGCTGCTATCGGTTTGCCGACTGCCGAGCAACGACAGTCTGAGTCCACTGGCTGGACGTTTTCTCCCAATTACTCGGCTCGCCTTGCAGACTTCCTGGGGAGTGCTAGCAGAGAGCCGACTCCATCCTCACTGGGGCTCATCTTCAGATCTCTCTTTTTTTTTTATTCTTTTCATTTTGGGGTTTCCTTTAGGCAAAGCTTTACAGTAATGTCAGTCATTTCCACTCTTGGATCCAAAATACATCAATCTCCCAGACAACTGATTCACAGACTGCATGGGGAACTTCATTTTTTTATCTATTTTTCTGTCCCATTGGTTCTGACAGATATGATTTTGCAAAGAAAGTAAACTAATAAAAAAAAGATTTCAAATATAACCAGCAGCATTGGTTACAAATTGGTATTAATGTGGTATTTTTTTTTAAATTTCAGATTAGAAATATTTCTAATCTGAAACATTAGACAGATTTCTGAGTTCGTGTTTAGTTTATCTAACACTAATTTAGTGTTAGATAAGTCTAACACTAATTTAAAACTGTACCTTAATTATTCAAAGTTTATATGAAGTTGATTTTGAAGTTAAGGAATAAAATTCATAAACCTTTTATTTTAGATGTATTCTAGTAAGGTAGCTTGTAAACTTTCCCTCCAAACATTGCAGTTAGCTGTTTATTGTCAACAATCAGAGAAGCTCAGTAACTTAGCAAGTTTGATGTTAGCATTAGCGTTGTGTCTGAAATAGTTTATCCAAACTTAAAAAAAAAAAAAAACTGGTTATAATCGATTTCCTTGAAAAGCACAGTTCAGATGTTTGATACGAAGCTGAGCTTGCTAGCTGTTTGATTTTAGCATTAGCGCTGTTGTTAAGGTAGATGAATGCAGATAAAAACTTGGATATAACAATCTAAATTTGGCTCATTTTTAATCGACAAAAACACAAAGCCACAGAGGATTGCTTGTTAAGCTCAACCTAAAGCTTAAAAGGAAAACTGTCGTTATACCTAGAGGAAAGATTTATCCTAGAGTGGAGTTGGTTTTTTTACATAGCTAAAACTAGAACTGATTGGGTTTAATCTTCCTAGTCTGCTTTTTATGCATTTTATGAAAAGGTCAATCATTTTATTATTGTCAATCTAATTGACTGTATTTAGTTTCAGTCTAGTTTTTATATGTAATTAAAAGGCTGATAACATAACATGAGGATTGTGTCATGGGTTTTCTACCTTTAAAATAAGATTAAAGTGACAAATGTTTAATGTTGTTCTTACTAAAGGATGGCTTGAAAGATTTACCCCATAACCATCTATTATTATTGATAATTAATATATTACACTTGTTAAAGTATTGCTTTCCTATATTGACTATAAGCTAGGACTCGCTTGCGCTAAGTAATTAGCGGATAACTGTTTTTGGTTTCTTACATTTTCACCATCAACTTTGACTTTGTGTCTTTCATGAAACTAAGCATTTATTTTAAATGAAGTGCAGTTGTTTACCCATGTACTCTTTTATTTTGATCTGGATCCTGGATAATGGTTTGCCGTTTCTATTGTCAATTCATCATCTGTTCCTTGTTACCAATTCCTCTCCTATATCCAGTCACCTCACTACTCCCTGGAGTGCATAAGCATCTCTTTGCTTCTGCAATTTGCCAATTAAAGTCCCTGCTAATGGTTCTTTTGCCAAGTCTTTCATGGGACGTTCTTTAGAGGATTTTTATGGATTAGTGTTGGGGTTCCCTACTTTACTGCTGCTGCTGCTTTATGTTATGCTCTGCACCTGCAAAAGAATCACAAAGTGAAGAAGTTTATTTCAACAAAGTTGTTGCTATGGATTGAAATACAGTTCACATGGATTGGTGTAATTAATGTCAACTACAGTAAGAGTGACGAGATCTATAGCTAATCTCTGCCATCTGTTCCTCAATAGTTTTTCACTCTTAGACATATATGCATATATAATGTGTGAAATGTTCTGTACATTTCTGTTGCCATACAGGTCTTATATTTCATTATTAATGGTCTTAAAAAGGTCTTAAGTTTTAAATTTGACTTGGTGAAACCTGCAGAAACTCTGATTGACTGTAGAGACTTTATGACGTTGTGTAGAGATTTGACAGGTCTTAAAGTTCGTACAGGACTCTTCCCCCACCCAAAATGTGAAGACTGGGGGTGTATGGAAACCCTCCTGGCCTGTACTGCAGAGGCCATGTTTTTCTGACAGTGACAATACATCAGTAAAAATATCTTACTCAATATTTTCATATCAGGTGTTAGGAGAGGTCTCAGCAGATCAGGGAAGACACTGAAATGTGAAAGTCACGTTGTTGTTGCCAGTCAGACCCGTATCAACCGGTGACGTCCTCAACGTAAGAGACGACTTGAAGCACTCTTGAGAGCCTCGTGTTTTTAGGCGCAGCATCTGCACGAGAAGCTTATTAATCAAGTGAAAAAACCCAGTTTGATGGAACAGAATTTCATTTGACCTTTTGCAGGCGCAAGTGGGTCTTGAATGATAAGTTCTGGTGAAAGATCGTTCCGTCTTCCATCGTGTCTGTTTGTTGCCACGGCTCAGAGATAGGAGGGGGGTGGCGGCAGCGGCTTCGGCATACTGATGAGCCATCGACTTGATTGCACTTAAAACTCCAGTCAAGATGCATTTCAGTCGACTCGAGCTGTTTTGGAGTTCACACAAAGGAGAGGCTGTGTTTGCGTGTGTCCAATTTGCCAGTGTATCGCTGATCTGTTGTCTTTATCTCCTGACAGATTGGGTTCAGCTAAAGTAAATTGAAATTCATTTATTCATCTTTAAGGGATTTATTTTCTACAGATGCACAATGACGTTTCGGTCTCAGAAAAACATGTTGAGAAAGTTATGAATCCGAGCGTGTCGGTGCCGTTTCTCTCACATATCCGTTCCTGTAGTCTCCACAGATCCTCTGACCTTGCTTTGTCTTTATTTTTTTCTTCCAGTGATGGTGTGAACAGACAGCGGACATGCCGCGTCAGATGACAGCCAGCAGGGCCAGGTACGGCATGCTACACTGACCTCAGTTTGCTCGTCTGTTTGTCAAATCACTGCGTAGTCAGGGGTTAAGCCTATTTCTGATTTTAAGAGTCTCTTCATAATAGGCTGACACAGTGGATGTCTACATCACTGAGCTTTTAATGGGAAGAAAGCCAAAAAGAGGGAAGAAGGCTGGAGTTATTCTTGCCTCTGAGGCGCACTCTTGCATTCACAGAAATGGAAATACACCATCCAATAACAGTTTTGGTGTTACAAAAACAAAGCAAAAATGTCTAAATGATACCTTAGAGGAGCAATTGTAGCTGCCCATCAATCTGGTGAGGTTTGTAAAGCCATCTCCAGACTATTTGAAAAAGCTCCCGCCAGTCTTGTAAGTACTGAACAAACTCTTAAAAGCTTTGCTCAGCATGTTAAAACACTGAAGTCTGGCACGTTTAGAAAAAAGTTGCTTAGACATTACGATAGTAGAAAAGCTGCTTCTGCACAACAAAGCAAACTTTGAGAACTTTGTCATTTAGGCCAACCAAATCAACCTGTTTGGTCATAAGGCACAGCAATATCTGTGTTTTCATTGACCATATAAGTGTGCAATTTCACATTTTGAAAATAAATTTGCTAAATTGAAACGTGGCAATTAAACATAAAACCTCTTGTTTATTTTTATAAGTATTGCTGCTAGCATGTAGTGGTTTCTTGGCAATGTCAAAATGGGTTCATTTGCAAAACTGCAATGGAGACACTTTTTTCGCATCACACGAGTCACATGATGTTACCACTGGTGCAAACCACAAAGAAGACGACAGGAAGTAGTTGGAGTATGATGGCGTGGCACGTTTATTATCGCGTGAATAAACTTGTTCATGTGTCATTTTAATTGTGCTTCTTATTTAACGGAAACACTGCGAAGCAAAATTGTGTTTTTTCAACATTTGTAAAATATTAAGTGTGTAGCGCATTTGTGAACATTAGTATACTCGGACTGGAACGATTAATCGGGTTAATTGTGATGAATCATTTATTAGAATAATCGTCCACTAATTAAGTAGTAGATTAATCGTTAGAGTCTAGACTGAAAAAAGGACATTTGCTGGAGAAAAATAAACATATTCAGAGTAATAACTGACCCAGAACTACAAAATACATTTTGCATATAAGAAGAAAAAACCTTTGTCTGCAATTATGTTTTAACCAAAACTCAAGTGGCAAGGTTTGTTTGTTTGTTTGTTTGTTTGTTTTACCTCCAACTGGTTCAAATACACTAAACATGTACTGTATGTGTATAATATGTATGTTACTGCATTTTAGGTAATGATTTTTTTTTTTTTTGCTTATTTAAAAAAAGTTATAGATTATTTTTTAAGTTTTTTGCTTACGTGGTTTAAAAATCTGGAGAATGTGCCAATTTGTTTTTATCCAGTTAATTATCAGAATAATTTATTACTGCAACAATCCCTATAATTTACAGTCTTACTACATATCCTCAATTGGATTCATGTGTGGAGTTTGACTAGGCCATTCTAAAACTTAAATGTGTTTAGATCTAAACAATTGCAGCTGAGGTAGCTGAGGCTGTATGTTTGGGGTTTTTTTAAGTTATTGTCTTGTTGGAAGGTGAACCTCATTTGGGTTGTTTTTGGCTTTCTACTTCTTGATCTCGTACTCCTGGCTTATTGGTTCCCTCCATCCTTCCCCTGCCTGTCAGTGGACAGCTACGTCTTGTTTGGTTTGTGCTTCTGCTGTACTTGTTACAATCTGGGATGACGGCTTGAACAGAGCCCTGTTGGAACTGTCTGCTGTGTCTCCTTGGTCTTCTTGATGCCGTTTGTTCACTAATGCCTCTGAGGGCTTTACCAAACAGCTGTGTTATGATGAGATTAAATTACACACAGCTGGACTTTACTAATTATGTGCGTTCTGAAGGCAGTCGGTTGATTTTAATCAGGGATATCAGAATCGAAAGGCTAGATACTGTTGCCTTTCAATACTGTCCATGCTTTTGTCATATTTTTCAAACATTTCCATTTCATATTTGTGCTCTGTACTTTGTGTCGTCTACCACATAAAACACCAGTATGATATATCGATGTTTGCGGCACACCAACACATTCTTTCAAGTTCTATAGACAGATGTTGGATCCCCTACATGCTGTATTACTTCTGTTTGCAGTTAGATTTCAGCTTTTGTCAATCAATGCATTCATTCTCCTTCATAATACTGAAATCACTAAATGTTCTGTATATCAGCACGAGACGACTTTTGTTGGGGATTGGCACTTTAACAAAAGAACTCAATTGAATTAGAATCGACCCAAGATGGCTGCCCACTTTGAGTTAATTACTCCAGGCTCCACGTTTCGTGATGTGAAACGCAAAATAGAGAAGACAAAGAGAGAAACGTACGAGAGCACAAAGCAGCCAAACGCTTTCCTGCGCTGTGCGTTTTGTGTCGATCGGCGTCAGTTGGGGGTTTGGTAATTAGGGCCTTTTAGAACCTCCTGAACGGACCAAACCATTTCTGCAACCGGAGGAGAATAAGGTTGAATATTTTACAGAAAGAGGGGGAAACTGCTTTTTCGGAATACTGGAGGCAACTGCAGTCATTCAAAGTTTTCCCTCTGACAAGTATTTCCTCCCCAACATGCCAAAAAGTGATGAGTGTCATCGCAGGGGAGTGGTGGGTGGTGGGGGGGCTGGAGAGAGGAAAGCAGCATGCAGGCAGTGGGAGGCAAGAAGTTTTGTATTTGGAGGTGAGTAAAGTTGTACATTACTTATATAAAGTCGAAATATTATGAGAATAACATCTTTATTACAAGAATAGTTATATTTCATCTTTTTGTAATATTATGACTTTATTATTGTAATATTATGAGACATTACCTTCAAGTGAGTTTTTAGCATAAGTGGTTGACCTGTTTCTTGAAATAATGTTTCATTACTGCAGCGTTCCACAGTTAAAACATGGAGCCCTTATGTGGTGAAAAGTGAGACCTGCATAATCACTGCATGCTTCGCTAATGAAAGAATCGCCCATTCTGGTAACGTTGTCAGGAGAAATGTACTGACTCATTCAGCTGGTCAGAACAGAAACTGAATGCTTCTATATTCATTGTGTGGTTACATTTTCAAACTAATAAACTTAGACATTTCTCCTGGCTTCCATTGCCACTCTGGATAAATAGACCTGAATTTTCCGTTAAGAGGTGGAGACATCACAACTTTAGTCTGGGCTGGACATTGTTATTCCTCAGTGCAATGTTGCAGGTTTAACATCTACAAGAGTTAAAATTAGCAAGAATTAGTGTGTTTTATGGGGCTTGAGCTAGAATACAGCCATGCCTTTCACTTAACGTGAAATACGACTGCTAAGCTTTTTATTAGCTCTATAGGAGGAGCCCTCCACAAATGAATTTTAAAGTTTACCCAAATTCTTGTCTCTCCACATCATCCTCATTATCTTCGATGACGGGGTGTAAATCTAGCAGTTTATTCTTGCTCTTGGCCACTGAGGCAAACTGTTGCTAATGTCTGTTTAAATAAGACATAAAGAGCAGCTGTCACTCTGTTTCTATTTGCTGCTCAGTGCATGCGGTCGCCTGCAGAGAGGGAAATGGTTATCTTCCATATGTCAGATGCTCTGCGTGAGCTAAAGTTCAAATCCCCTACATATGTGAGCTTCCCCAACGCCACAAGCGGGGACTCTGTGAAAAGGTCACCCCTCACACTAAATGAAGGAAAAAGGCCGGGCTAAGCTCTGCTCTCCCTCCCACCATAATGTTTTTAGCCATTAGCGAGCTTCTGCGACTGCCACTAACTCCCACACATCTAATCACCACTCAGCACGGCAAATTAATACATGAATCATATTACTAATCCGCATATAATTTGCATTTTAGCCATGAAGAGTATTTTAGCATGATGTCACTTTTAATTGCAGCAGCTCCTCAGCCAGACAAAACGTGTGTTGCATCTGTGTTATTGTGTTCAAGGGCCTAATTGGGCTGAAATTCCCATTTTCTAAAGACAGTTGAAGACAAAAGCGTCACGTTAGGAATGTATTCCAAATTCGATTTGTCCAATTCTGGGAAAACCTGGCAAAGTTTCAGTTTTGTTGAAGGTCATTTTCAAAAACCTGAGTCTAAATACAGATAAATGAAATGCAGGTATTTAGATGAAGTGAACAAACGCAGAGGCAAAACGAAACGATGTCCGATGCCGTCTTTTGGGTATTTTAGTACAGTGTGTGTTTTTGTAGAGATGGTAGTGAAAGGAAGTAAAAAAAAAAAGATAATAATAAAGCACCGTATAATAATGGGAAAAAATACACAAGTACTGTATAAAATGCCTATGGAGTTTGAATGCATGGCTGATTAATTCACTGTCATAGATTAAAATATTAAGTGGAAGAATAAATATGTCACTGGGATTGGTGAGGAACAGACGGCATCGCCTGTTTTCTTGGATCAGCACTAGAGAGACTTTTTAAGAACTTAATATGCATCTTAATATGTTAATTTAAACATCCAAATGCAAGTATGTGCTTCCTGTTTAGCTAAATAGTTGGGATCCGTCTAGAAAGGACATGATTTTAATCCCAACTTAAAAGAAAAAGGCTTCTATTCAGCTACGCTGTGGATCTTGCCTAAAATGTTAGTAATACAGTTTCTTTAATGTATTTTATTGGGATTTTACTTGATAAACTAACAAAATGAAGCAAACAATTAAGAAGAAGAAAAATGTCAAATTTTAGGATAAATAGAAATATGCATGGGATGCAGATTTGTTATTGTAACCAGACAAAATTCTAAAAAACAAATTGGATATGAATATGTTTGTAAGTCTGTGTAGATGTTCAGTGTTCATCCACCAGCCTGGTGGTGAAATAATTGAACGTTTTGCCCCACAGATCCCAGCTTTGCATAACTTCATCATAACTTCTTCAAAAGTACCTCAGAGGGCATTTTATCATGTCTCGGGACCAATTTTTCACTCTTTTCTTCTAAGAATACATTACTCCACCAACTCGTACATCTTCCAAAGGTGTTTTTCTTTTGAGTCGTCATAGCTAAAATCTGCAAATGTACAGTGCCGTTTGTCATGCACGGCCTCATCAGCCAACCACGCTCAAGTATTGGACAGTGGTGATGAGTTGCATCGCCAAGCAGCAAAAATGAAGGCAGGCCCAATACTGGGTGGAAAAAAACCAAAAAAAACCCAAAAACCTTCAAGATGCACTTCTTGGAACGCTGTAATCCATTAGTCGATTTGGCTGATCAATCATGGCTGAATTATTGCGGGTCATTACAAACGCGAAACCCTGAATTCTGGCCTCAGGGGAAAATCCATTTTGCCGTGATGGGAGGCGGAGAGCTGAGTGGAAAAGAATTTAGTACATGTGTGAGGATGCATGAACTCTACATAATTAATTGTCAGCACAAATGGTAATTTATTTCCGCAAACAGAACGTGTTAAATGTATTTTCCTTAAGGGTCGTCCCTTGTTTCGAGCGCAGCTTGTGCGCTTCCCCTAAATGAGCTCCGCTTGACCTGCTGCTTGATTTATTGCAAGGAAAACGGTGACGGCGCGCTCACACTGATGGACTGCACACCCAGAGGCAGTGATAAAACTGTTGAGCCTTTATTGCACAGTTTGGCGCCCTCACTGACTGGCATTATTCCATTTCGAGGGATTCCTTAGTGATTATGGCCTGGGAAGTACAATAAACACTCTTGGTGTCGTCAGATCAATAAAGCAACTACTTCAAAGGCTTCCAAAATATCACAGCTGAGAAGGCCAATTCTAAAAGATTGGACCTGCCACTCTAAATGAGAATCTGGTGAGGTTTCTGTCGACAAGTAGGCTTCAAAACAAAAGTCACAGGAGGTTTTTGGTAATTTTGTGGGACGATTTAAGAATGTGTGTGTTTTCTAAGCGGTACAGGCTGAGAGTGTGTGTTTTTCACGGATAGTGTGAATGTGGATCTAAAAGAACATATGATGGTAACATTTTTAAACTTAACACATTTTATGAGGATATTAGCAGAGTTAACAGCAACCTCAGTGTAATTTCTACACAGACTTCCCGCCAGATGTTGTGAGCTTTAAATATCATGAGATCTCAGTAGACTGCAGGGTTCAGTGACTTATTTTCACTCTTTTTCTGTAATCATTCACATTAACCTCTGTGAATGATTAATCTGAGGGGGTTAATGAAACACACAGGAAAACCTTGAATATTGTAGTTGCTAAGATGAGTCAGTCACCAAACGTTTGGTCAGAAAGAGAGTCGAGTGGATCTCTGCCTGTTTGTGGTTCAGTATTGGCAGATTCACTTTTTATTTTATTTATTCATTTCTTCACAGAGCACATCTGAAATATTCAAAAGAAAATGCAACATGGGAAGCTGAACAATGCTACTTGGCACTATTGGCTACCATTTGGACAGCAGCCCTCCTAGCAGTGCCATCCATTTCCCTTACCGCTGATTGGTAAGGGACATGCTTTCCTTTCGAATTCTGCTCAGTTCTCATCTTCGTTCAGTGCTCTGTCTGGGATTTCACGCATTGAGCTTGATTTCTCTGGTTGAACTTCAATCAGGGAGTTGTGAACGATGATGTTGGGGGTTGTTATAGAATTGTGGTTTGGCAATTGAAGGTTGTAGTCTGGCAATGGCAAGAAATGATCAAAGCCATGTTGACTGCGCTTTCCAATAAACTTCATATTGTAGATTCCTTCACAATAAAGCTGGTACAAGACATACGCCACAGCTAAATGTTAGTAGGATCAAGAGGAATGTATAAGACATTTTGTTTTGCTGGCACAGATGTCATGGCCCTACTCCCCACCGAGTTGTTTACTTGACACGCAAATTCTGCTAAGCTTCATCAAACTGGTGTGTTGCATACGTCCCAGTCAAACGTTAGTGATTGGGTAAAATCAGGTCCAATCATTTAAAACCTAAACAGAGTCCATGCTTCTAGAAAGCAATTCTTTCTCAATAGCTGAGGGTCCAGACCGTGCGACGCGTAGAACAAGAAACTGGTTTATACCAGGCTAGCCGTACCTCCAAGAGCAGAGTTAAGACTCTTAACTTCCTAGTGCTTTTGCGGTAGTGCCAAGAGTGTTTCCACTGTGTATAACAGTGGATATTAAGGTATATTTGGAGTTTGAACTTTAAAAATAGGAACCTTTCTTAGTGGGTATGCTACCTCAGTACCTTAACTAGAAAACTAGAAATGGTCATCATTCAATCTGCCATTTTAAAGAGCTGTGAAGAAAAAAACCCGGCGCATTAGAGCTTCTTCTCTGTGTTGTGGTGAGCTGTAACTCATACTCACTTGAGCAGACGGCTCTTTTCCTCTCCAGTCGGAGCATCTCTTGACAAATGAAGGTTCCATCTAAAGTGAAGCTTGGAAGCTGTTTTTGTTTTGAAATCAGTGGAGCGCATCCTCTCCTTAAAGTTGTTTTTCACTTCGCTGCTAATTTAAAGTTTTTTGGCTGACACATCCTTGAGAGGAGTCCATAAACATTCGGTCACCAGCCGGAGCTGCCTGCAGGTTTAACGGCTTCTCCCGTGTCAAATCACCACACTGCTGCTCTCGCTCGCAAACCATTCTGCAGACTTGTTTTATATCCAGTCACTGGATGGCCATACATATCAGCGTTTCTTGTTCTGAGTTCCTGATTTTAGTTTGAAGGTGTTTGCCGTATGATATTTTACAAAGGTGAGATTTTCTTGTGCACTCACAGCTTCAGATAACAGGTAGACATGACTGACATCAGAACACAAATTAGTGCCTTGAAGGAAAAAAAGATGGAAGGCACAGCAGATGACATTGTTGGCAAGAAATGGTCGTGTGGAGAAATTTTGGCTACGTTTAAATAGCTATATTTTGGGCTTTATATTATGTTATCCCTCGTCAAAAAACATCTCTGGAGTGTTGCTTTGATTCCTTCATACATGTTTTAGGAATTCTTTAATCTCCCATGGCAACCATTCTACCCCTCTCACACCACCGTCACTTGGCTCCTTCAGACTAGCTAGCAGCAATTAGCAAAAGGCACTGTTGTGATGATGAGACAGGCCTCTTTCAAGGTGTTAAATTGTGAAGCCAAATTTCTTTTACGTTTGATATATACAACATTTTTATAACAACTGCAAGTAACTTTATTTGATTGTGCTATAAAATGGCACTAAGTCCGAGGATGGACTCCTCTCAAGGACTCCTGCTTGTCTGACCAAAAAAAAAAACAAAGTAGCCTTACATGGAACACATGTTCCGACAAAGTTGTGAAATACCAGCAATCTGCTGTACCACCTGAACCAGTGGCTCCCGCTGGAGAACGCAGAGTGTAAAACTTTACGAGCCCAGTGTAATATCACAGCAGTGAGACGGTCATTTATTTCAATTCAGTTTATCTAGATAGGGCCAATTCACAACATATGTTGTCTCAACGCACTTTACAAAAATAATCATTCAGTCCTCTCAAAGTTAGACGTCTTTTTTTCCCCAGACATTGTTTTATATAATTTTCATCCTTGAAAGCTGCTGAATTATGACTGAGCATAAAAAATAATTGTTTATTTTCCAAATTAAATGGACATGTTCAACTTTTAAAAATAATACTTAAAAATAAAAAATAACCTCCTGATATGTTCAGACTCCAAGAAATGTTACAGATGGACAAAAAGTGATTGGTTTTATGTTGCCATTTCTATTGACTGATGCCTCCAGTTTTATCTAGATTTTTTTTTCTTTCCATATTTTGTTTAGAAGAATGATGCATAATAATTTTTTCAGTCATGAGCAACATGAAGAGCCATGTCGTGGGAACCAAAAGGGTGAATCACTCCTATTAAGCTAGCTCCCTATTTTAGGATCCTATTTCATGATTGTTTTTTGTATATTTCTTCTTAGTATCAAAACAAAACGAATAAAAAATATGATTGATATGAATGTCATACCAGTCCACATGTGTACCTTTTAATCTGAATACATTTTACACAAACTTCTTCTGACCTCTCTGAAGGAGAAATTATCAGTAAAACCTCATCGTTGTATTTTGTCCACCTCCACCTTTTTGACCCCTTGAGTTCTGATTCTCATCTCTCCTAATATGAGTTGAATGTAAATCGCGGTTGTTTCATTCATGTTTTGTGGGTGTGAATAGCCCATGGAACCTGAAAGCACTCACTTGGCTTTTGAATGTTAAAGTGAAGAGAAAACCCTGTTGTTACTGCATGTGTGTACGGCAGTAGAAATCCACATTTGAGCTTAACCACCGATGGCAAGCTATCAAGGTGAAAGCGCATGAAAATGAAAACACTGTTCCTGAGAGAGACGTGCCAGCGCAGCCTCCGCCGGTGCATTTTGTGATTCTTCACTCCTCTTGTATGGTAAATCTCCTTTGCCCACTCGTGCTCTGACTGTTTACCCCCCACGTCTTTCCTATACTCTGTGCAGTTTCCATTTCCCGGAGGTGTTTTCAGCTGGCGCGCCCCACCTCTTTGAACTGGGATGTTTGATATCTGAAATGAGCAAAGGAGTCCTGGCTGGGAAGCTTTCTCCTCAGCAAATCCTCCAGTCTTTTGTGTATTTAATGAGCAATTGCATACTCTTAACCATGCATGACTTTGATAAAGCTAAACTCTGTAGATGAATAGGCTCCCCCTCCCTCCACGCATCGACGGCACACTTCATAAGGCTCCGCATTGCATTGGCTTCATTGTGGGGGCTTGGACTTTGGGACAATGGTGTTCTGATGCTGCATAAAATTAGAAACGGGTTCAAAAGCCATTATTTTCGATGCACATGCATCACGTCGGCATTTTGTCAACTAGCTCATTGTTCTGTCTAAGCCATCTGAATGCGGACAGGAAGGGAAAGGCAGGAAGAAAAATGAAGGCAGGGGGAAAACGTGGTGTGAAAAATACACAATAAACGATAGAATGTGTTCATCTTTGCTCATCAGTCATTTCCATGTTTTCTGCTGCACCTCATCTGAACAGGCACACTCACATTATTGTACTTCTCTATGGAGTTGCTGAAAATACAGAAATAAATTAAACACTAAAGTTTCTAAAGTTTTGACCAACACAAGTGCACCACACACACATTTAGTTTGCACTCTTGTATGTGGGAGTGGGGCCATCTCTGGTGGCTCCAAGTGGGTTGGATAGCATAGTAAGAGCTGTGTGTCGGTGGCATGTTATGTAAAAGTAGCTGTTGGACTTGTTTCAACCTGAAGGGTCAATTCAGACAAATTTGTCAGCTGCAGTGGATGTACACAAACAAATATTTGACTTGACTACTAATATAACCAGTCTTTGCAGAGACAAAGGATTTTAGTAAGACTTGGCAGAACCTCGGCATGTGTGTGTTTTTGCTGCAAGTAAAGTTCCAGAGCAGAAAATGAGAAAAAGATGCAGTTTAAATGCTAATGTTTTCACACCTGAAAACATTAGACTCCAAAATTGTTACGTTTTCAGCTGGTGCTGTTCACTTGTGTCACTGTGTCAAATGAACAAAACGCTTTGAAAAACCAGACTATATTCCACTTTTTCACAATTCTGATCTTTTCTTCATCACAAAAAATCTGATACGTATCCGATAGTTTTCAGAGCATCTGCAGTCTGAACATACATGTCGAATTTAATCCAAGTTTTATGACAATTAAATGTGACATAATTCTGTGACAGCAGAAACCAGACGCTGTAAATCCATCTCCAGAAGCCCAAATCCTCGTTTCCACCCAGCGCTCCACCATGGGTCGTAGCGGTAGAGGTTCCTGGAACCTCTTCATCTGTAGGCCCATAGGACAATGTTATGGTTAGTCCATTGATTGGGACATAGAACAACATCAATAGTTATTACTTTGTCATATTTGTCACTGTGCTACTTTAGCTGAATGTTAGACGTTTGGGTCTCACCCGGCCTTCCCAGTGAGTCCACTGAAACCTTTTACTGAATCGCCGGACTAGAAAACACTGAATCGTAACAACTCGTGTCCCACTAAGTAGAAACAAGACATTACAGTAGGTGCAGTCTGGGAGATTTTAATGATGACTCTAAATCGTCACTGCACAGAGCTGCCTTTTAAAAGTGTGTTTATCAAATTAATATTGTTAAAAATGAGTAATGGAACAACTTTGTGTGAACAGAGCGTATTTTCCCCTGTGTGAATAATTACTTGTAAGCCAACCAGCAGATGTCACGTCCTGAATACTGAAGTACAGATATAGAAAAATGTCATTCAAGGAATAAAAAAGGGAATTAAAAAAATCTGGAGCTTCCATATTTTACAAAATGCAGTAAGAGGAAAATAAAGTCCAATTTTACGCACTGCCTACTTTAAAAAAAAAAATCTAACATGTTGCGTTTCTGTATTTCATCATTGAGGTGATACAAAGCCTCATCTGAACACATGAGGCTTCAAGATGATTCAAAAAAAGAAAAAATATGTCAGTTTTGGATGATGAAAGATAAGCTGATGTAATCAGTTATTTTCCTATTCACAGTGAATTTACACAGGAGCATTCAGCTCATTAAAATGATCACAATAAAAGCAGCTGCCACAGACATCTGACATCTGAACCCCAGACCCAGGCTTCATGCATGCCAGCTGATAAAGAAACAATTAATTCAAAAGTTATTCTTTCCCAGCAGACGGGTCCACAGGGCTTGGAGGGGGGGGGGGTTGTTGTTGGTAGAAGAAGAAGTGGGGATGGTAATTAGAAAAACAACAATTGTTGCAGCAGTGATTTCTGCTCCACATCGTTATTGTATCTGCGTTTCCAATACAAACGTGCGCAAAACTTTGACGTTGTTCTGTTAATGTTGGGAAAAAAAACAATTTTGCGATTGCAACAGAAATAGAGACGGAATTAAAATCACATGTGAATAAGTTCACTCACTAAATCTGGCTATCTATTGTGTTGTGACTTGTGGGAGGTTATTATGCCATGGATTTTATGTCTACAGATGAAAGCCGGTATTTGAAACAGTTTCTAATTTTTGTTCTGTTCCCAGCATTTAAATTTTGTTATTTAGTTGTATCTTTGGTTTGCTGTTAACTTGCAGTAAGAAGGTCAGGGGGGTCAGGAAGTCGAGCCTGCGGCTGTTTATTTCTATAAACCAACTTATGATATTTCCATACTGGCTGCTGAGGGACAGAGGTTTGAAGTTGGTTCAAACTGACTCCTCACTTGGACAAATAAATGTCAATATTCTAAAGGTCTGCAGCAGTGCAATATTGTTGAAGCGTTAATATTTGATTTAGTTTCTGCATAGCCTTGTGCTGCATAATACTGGAGGATTTGATTTAGTTTATTTACATATGTTTAAATTTGCAAACTAGATCTAGATCAGTTTATGGCGCAGGCTGTATAATCTCCCACTTGATAGATGCCTCATTCATCTTTAAATGAAGCTCACTTGTCAGAGTTATTGTTCCCGGAAGCAGAGCTGCTCAGTTTACCAACGCTGAATAGATGGAGAAGGATTCATAAAATCATCGCTTCCTCCTCTGCAATCCTCCATGCCAGAAAGGCATTTCTTTTCTGCTTGTGAGCAGCAACAGAAGACACGAGTTCAAGGACTCTGCAAGGACTCGGATACTTGAAACCCCTGCCCCCCCACTTATATCCTCACACAGAGACAATGACGGCTCCTCCTTCCACCTGCCCGCCTCTTTCTTGTCCTCCGGTACGACGCTGAGAAATGAGGGCTGCTGTGACCTTGCAGCAACTTGCAAATGTGCACCTAACTGCTTGGCGCTCAGCTACAGCGCATCCACACCTGCTCTGTCACGTGTTGGGGAGTACATCTGCAGAGGAATGCTGTTTATAGGTCCTCTGTCCTCCCCTCAGGGGGTTCATATCATCACAAGGTCCAGCAGTCAACATAACCCCTCGTCAGCTCTTTTCCTCCACCTCCCTGACCATCACACCTTTAGAATAATAAGTGTGTGAATCAGCCGCTCCATCGGCAAACGGCAGCACTGTAACCCCTACCTTTGCCCTTAAGCGGGACCAATTAGCACCTCCCCTTGCTTCGGTTTTGCCCCAGCGGTTGCTCCGGATTTTGTTCATGACCCCAAATACACAATGAATGTCATTGCAGGCTGGATTAGGGTCCCATCATTCATTACTTACAGTTTGTCTCGGAAGCTTGCGAACCCTCGACAGTCAGATAGTCGAGGGTTCGCAAGCGTTGCTCTTGGTTTAAACTGGGCTATGCACCCTTGGCAGCCAATGAGGTTTGCCTTGTCTTTCAAGGGACGCTTGAAAATGCGCAGTGCAGTGGGAGCCCCCGTTGTGGAGGCAGTAGAAATTGAAGTGGAAATGACAAACGGGACTGTGGAGCCCCAGCTGCCAGGAAGGACAGAGCTCAGGGGGAAAAGCAGCCGAGTCTCTAGAGGATAAACTACGTGAGGAGGAGATTTCTCCTCACCTTGAAGGGAGCAAATCTGACAGGCAGAAGTCACCGTCAAAAGAAATGCAGCTGAACTTGAATACATACTGTTTTTTCTGTATATATATCAGTTAGTTCTAAACCTTACAGTGCTATAAAAATATGCACAGCCCTTGAGTCTTTTCAAATTTTGACAGCCAAAACATTAATGTACTTTATCTGGATTTATCGTTAGACCATCACAAAATATTGTCCAATTGAACTTGAAGTAAATGTGAATCTCTTACATCCTTGCAGGACAGGATCAGATCTAGTCCCCGTTTCTGATGGTTAATGGGCAAGAGGTACATAACTGATGTAGACCGTTTGGATAATCTAACATGGGTGTTATGACAGAGGAAACTAGAGTACCTGGAGAGAACCCAACCATGCAAGGGAACAATATACAAACTCCCTGCATTTGGGCCCCAGCCAAGAATCAAACCAATCTCTGGCTTTCAGAATTTATGACCAAACAATCAGTGTCAACCTTCCTGAGTCAATACTTTGTAGAAGCATCATTGTAGAAGGTATAACTCACATGGGGTTTGACTCTTTCCTACCATCTAGATTGGATGTAAAACACCAATGGCCAAACATTTTCAAATCTTGCCCCAGATTTTCAATTACATCTAGGTCTGAACTTTGACTGGACCATGTAACACATGAATAGGCTTTAACACAAATCACATTATTAGAACTCCAGCGGCAAGTTTCAGGTAATTTCCTTCCACTGTCCAAACAATTAAAATTGATAATGAAGTGACAATGAAATATACATTTTAAACACTGACCAATTATGTCATGGTACAGATTACATGCTATGTATTGATGTACGCCAGGAAATGACTAGAATCTCAATTGACGTCATTTTGAGGTATAAAACTACAACCTGACTGTTAAGACGTCACCTTTTCCAGCCTGGAACTGGTCCCTGTTTGAACATTTCCTTAATTAAACAAACTTTTTTAAAAATTTGACAACATGATGGATTACACTGAAAATAAATGACATAATTTAGATCCTATTTACTGATTAGACACTTCTGAATACAGTTGGTTGCACTGGATTTTACCATGCATCATTTCCCTTCCATTTTATGATTACAGCCTGGTTTGTGTTGGCTTATCACATCAACCTCCTTTTAGTCTGACTGATTGTGGCAAAGGGGTGTGAATAATTTATAGACAGTAAATCTGAGAAAGATCAAAACACAGCTGTTTTCAGCTGAAACATTCACGTTACGTCTCGCTGGAGTGTTTATCCAATCTTTTGCCTTTATGCCCGTTTCCAATGCCACTGAATGGATGGCTTATTGTAATGCTCAAGGCTGGACAGAGTAAAGAAAGCTTGACGTCTTAGAAACATAAAGTTTCCACATCGGAGCGCACTCGAGCATGTAAGAGGATTTCACCTTCACTCACAACTCTCAGTCAAACCACTCTGGATACGGCGTAAAGCAAGTGTGTGGCTTAGCAACAGTTTGTCGAACCAAACAATGTGGAAACAGAGGCGAGTTTTGGCACGCGTCCATAATCAGCAGAGCAGATTCAACCAGCGGCGTCCTACCTTCTTCAGAGAGACGTCGTACAGACTGCCTCCTCTATATTAATTAGGAGAGTCAGATGTTTAGCTTTGATATAAACCCAGCAGGAGGAAGAGTGATGTACTTAATCAAGAGACTAGAGAGAACAGAGTGACTGGATTCTTGAAGGTGTGTGTGGGTGGCAGCATTACAAGCAGCAGGTGGGTGTGAGCAGTGGAATAAAAGCCCAGTCAGTTCAACGACAGGGTCAGCTTAAATCTCCTTTTTTTACTATTCCTTTTATATACTAGAGTTGCTCTTTGAAATTCTTCTGATTTCCAGCAGTCGATGCTATTGGAGCCTTTGCTGGAGTGAGGAAGTCTCTTTCTGTCTCTGATGTTAATCTGAGTCATGGGAAAAGTAGAAAACCTGCTTATATCGAGTCTTAGTCTGAAAGCAGCATCACAGCTGCAAACCCTCATCCTAAGCACCTTTAGATGACAAAAATTGTATCTAGTTTATGGGTACCAGTGCTAAAAAGTTTGTTGCCCTAACCGCAAAGCACTAATTACAAACATTAGTTCTGCTAATGCGAAAGTGCTATACTAACATGGTATTTAGCAGACCATGTTGCTACATAATAAATTGCCCTCAATAGGGTCAATTTTGTCATTACACACAAACCTGTACGGCTTGGGCTCAGGAAGTGATTCTTTTACTCCTGGTTTTAGGTTTTTTGTTGAGTACTGCTCACTCTATCAATAACCAAAACTCCAACACATGTCAAACTTTATTCAGCTGAAAGTTAACAAAACAGCCAACAAAATTAGAGCTTCAAAGTTTATGTAGAAAAAGTAATTCGGGGCAAGCTAGGTGTTTTCACATTTAACAAAAACGCTAAAGCACAAAACAAAAAAATGAGCTCTGCTCCATAGGAATGTCTACTGATAGAAATTTACATTACAAAGAAGCACATAAGTTTTCCCATGTGCTGCACAAATATGAATCATTTCCCAAACAAAATAACTTGCAGGGTTTTGTGTTCAATAAGAATTTGGCGTATTTCTTGGAGGATACTTAACAAATTGGTAGATTTCCATTAAGCACAGTTTACAAATGGTCTGTACGGTTGTGGCAATCCCAATATCAGACGATGTTTTTATGTTGGATCATCCAGCAGTTTCATTAGTTAAGAAGTTAAATTCTGAAAACTTCATGATCTTCGTGGTGTAAGCCTCACCCTGACTCTAAGCTCTGATGTTTCAACAGTTTTTGGTTCATTGGAGGCTTGATGGTTCCTACAGGCTGACATTATGTTTCACAAATAGGCTGTTTATGGCCCCAAACTCAGCCCTAAAGGAAACCAACCGGTTTCAATGTTTTCTACCCATTCTGCCAAAGAGGACTAGGCTGATGTCCAGCCAGAGTAATGCCAGATTGCACCAAAAACAGTATTATCACTGTGCAATTTAATGCATCCATTAATGTAGATCTGTATAGGTTTGCTAATCAGATTCTTCTATGTACAGCGTTTTTACATAACTCCCATTAGCTGTATCCATAACATCAAACAAATATCTTCAGCTGGGATTGTTGCTAAAGGTATTTGAGCTTCTATAGATGTCAACATTAAAGCATACAGTAGAAGAGCTTACTGCACATCTCCTACACATTTCCATTGTCCATGGGATTTAGTTTGCTGCTCCGCAGAACAAAACCATTCTCAGGATTTCCGCCCGGCGTTTCTTTTGAAATCACTTCTATTTACATGAGCGTTATTTTAACCTTTCAAAGACCATTTAAGTCATGAGCATTGTGTTTAAGCCTGCTGCAGAGAATGTTGGGTGTAACTTCAGCTAAAGGCATCGTTTACTCTGTAAACCAGAACGTCAAAAAGTTTTAGGAATGTCACTATTCTCACTTGCTCATCTTATCTCTTAAATAACCAGCAGTTTTTATAAAATTTTAGCATGAAATGTGGCTTTTCTGGTTCATGTTTGAACAGGTTTCGTTTGTGCGTGAGAGACTACCTTGATTTCTAAATATGCTTCCCTATCAGTACTCATTCACAGTGCTGCCCAGAGACAAATATACATTTGATTTATTGGGTTATAATGTCCATTTAAGGGGCATATAAAGCATCTTCCTGTTTGATTGGTTACCTGTGTTAAAAATGGACGTCTGACGGTCAGATTGTACAGCATGCTTCTGAATGAACCAGCAAAACAGTCGGTTAAGACTAATACCAATGATGAGTTACATTTATCAAGAGATTATAGATTTAGTACTTGTCTGTGAATGATAAATGTGGTTCATGTTCATCATTCCTTGAAAGGACAGACGGCTCAGAAGGTAATTAAAGTCCATAAAAACGAAAATGGGATTTTTAAATGTTGAAACTTGTTTCAAGGCAACTTACTGATATAAAACTGCTTCTAAATAATGAATAGAAATAAGGTATTTGTATACGGAGCTTCAGGAACATGGGGATAAATCTGCTGCCTGGTAAACCAAGGTAGAACTTTCAAATTCAGCTTATTTAATTAGGATTTTATATGATAGATCAACATGGCTTTCATAACTGTAATGTGTGAGGAAGCTGTACATTTAAAAATGCAAAAAAGTGTGGGGTGAATATGAGACCCTTAGAGTAAAACCAAGTGCAACTTTAGAACTCATCTAATTTGCAGACTCCACCAGTGTGAAATTTAATCTGACAGACTCCAAAAACCTTGCAGCTGTAATTGCGGTGAAGGTTTGTTCCATAAAACGTCAAATCCTGGGAGATGTAGAAACATGGAGGTCACATTTTTCAGACTTTTCAAACATTTTAAACTATGCATGATTTTCCTTCCACTTCACAACTATGTGCAGCACTTTGTGTGTCTATCAAATAAAGTCTCTATAAAACACCATTTGTGCTTGTAATACATTTGAAAGACGTCAAGGATTATTATCATTATTATTATTACTGACATCCTAAGAAAGTTTAATCAGTTTATGAGACATTATACTGATAAGACCATACACAGGAAGCTGGATTCAAATTATTCTGGTAGAATTTAATAAACTAATAAAACTTTTATCATGCTTGGGGTTTAACAAAAGACTTCTTTATGTTGACTCAGTTCTCTAAAATAAAACAGGAATTAATTATAATTATAAAAAGCAGTTTGGTTATTGGCTCCCCGTAACGAACGAACACGCTGAAGAAAATCCGCCACATCTTTGCAATCAGAAAACAGCCCTGGAGCCGTGTAAACACGTGTTTAAATCTGTGTCATGAGCAAACGCCGCCAGGCTCTCCGCGAACATATTTGCACAGAAATAGCTCGGCTAAATTCACATCGCCGATCGTATTAGAATCTCCAGAAGTGGCTCGGAACAATCCTTTCATATCAGGCTGTTTAAAATCTAATTAAAAATTTAATGCAGTATCACTATGAAATATTCAGTAATAGTCCATGCGTGGTATCTCTGCTGCCATAAGCCCTTCATCAGAGAGAGCGGTTATTGTGCATGGAATGAGAGGAGGGAGTAAAAACAAGGCTGGCAGAATTGAACAGAAAATTATCTGCCACGCAGCGTAATGACCTGCCTTCCTACGCCTGTGTAATTTAATGCTGGCTTTGCAGGTCACACTTGGTGGTTGTGTAATGTATGGTGCTTTACATGGAGGGTCATGTAAGCCGTTAATGAGAGAAGCACTGATGAGGCCTTGAAAAGTAATAAAGTCCTCTCCTAGGAGAAGCCCTCTGTCAAAAGGCCACCCAGCCTCTTTACTCTCAGGGTTGTATTCCTGAATGCTAGCTACACACTGATGCTCTTTTCATTTCTGCTGCTTCAAGGAATCAGCTGTTGAGCGGAATGGTGCGATTTTCAGAACCACCAGACCGTTTTCTGATCAGTGAATAGACCAACTTCCACACTCTTCTGTGTGGAAGTTGTTTCTGTGGGGAGAAGGATGAGGTTCGCTATTTTCTCTATCAGTGCGGTGCTTACATTTAACTTTGTGGACATAAAAATGAGCATTCATACCAGCTTTGGAGACATTTTGTTGAACTGGCTAGTAGGGATACACAATATTATTGGCATTGTATCGGTATCAGCCTTTCCGTCAGAATAATTCACCAATATAAAAGGTGATGCCTGCAGCACAGTACAACGTCATAAACTGTTAAGTATTAAAGTACGACTGATGTGCTTTTCACTTGTTGCTTGTGAACAGGTTAAGTTTGGTTTTGTGAAGATTTACAAATGTCCACTGTTTGACTGTTGTCATTGTCTAAGAGAGCAGATGTCATGAATAAATTTGACATTAAACATAATGCAAGTTGAAAGTGTGGCATCATTTTCTGCCTCCTTTTTAGCATTTTACATTTGGTAGCAGGTTAAATTGACAAAAATAATGCAACATTTTAATTCCACAGTAGAGAAAGCCATATAGTTTCACTAAGTAGGGGAAAAAATATGGGCATTGGTTATTGGCCAAATTAGTTTTAGCATATCAGATATTCTTGGTGTTTCTTGGTGTGGTTAGTGAAACTGAACAGAAAAAGGTGAATAAACAGTTAATTTATAATCATATCAAATATGGGGGCAGTTCATTTTTCACTGGCAGTTTGCAATGCCTCATTTAAAAACAGCTTTTTGGATTTACTCATGTTATCTGTGGTTGGTATTAAAAGGTGTTTGAGCTGAAACATTTATAACAAAAAGCAAACCATTGTAAGAGAAAACTAACTGCCGTTCCCTTGGACGTTAGAAACTTTTGTGTCGAACACAAGTCGTTTCTTTCACATAAGCGCAAAGAAATGGAGCATATGAGGGTGTTAAAGTCCTGCTTTAAGCACTTTGCACCTGCAGCAGATTTCAAATTATCCTTACAAAGCATTTTTCAATAGACATGTCTTGATAATATGTAGTTAAAGTAGTTAAAAGGATTAGTCTGTCCTGCATGACTACCGTATCACTTGGCACCATGTCAAAGATAATTAGGAGCCATTAAAACGTTTTCTGGGCGAGCTCTGTTCATTTTCTGTCTCATTGCACTGAAAGCTCAGGGTCTCCATTGTCATCCAAGCAGCAGAACAAGACGATGAGGGTCACACTGTACTTTTGTTTTTTTTTTCTAGGACTATTTCTTAGCTATGAGCGGTGTTAAATCTATCATCGGTGCAAATATTTTGCACAACTGTTCACGAACCTGAGCACAGGAGTTCAGCAGTGGCCTGTTAATTGGTGAGAAACTCTGTCACACACACACACACACACACACACACACACACACACGCACCGGGTGCATAACAATGTTCCACCCACGCTCACACCTACACAACAGGCTTTTGCTTTTGGTATTTTGCTCCCACAGCGTTGAGTTGTTGGTGAAGATTTGCACTTGTGTCCGTGGCAACGCAGAAATGCTTTTTTTTTTTTTTTTTAAAGACATTTTTTCCTAAAACTTTTTCCTCTTCCACATTTGCTGGGGATCCGCAGACAAGGCAGAGAGCCAATGTGCGATAATTGCCTTTTTGTCTGAGCGAAGCGGTGAGCCAGAAGAGGAGTTCAAGGGTGCAGCCATCGCTCAGAGCTTAGACTCCCTCCTGCTGCTGGATTCAGTTTTTCTCCCCACTACGTTCAGGTAAACAGACAGCATGGGGAATAAAGGCGCTGCTGCTCAGCAAAGAAGATCACAAACTCATGCAATGGGGGAATCGCAGGGGGCTATTAGGCTTACAAAATGAATTTTTATTGGCTGAGGTCACACACGGTGTGTTTATTTTCCCTCTGCTCTCTTTGCAGCTCAAACGTAGACAAGAATCAAGCCTGTTTCTCATGTTCCACACACTTGTTTATTGTTTTCTGCCTCTGACTTGTTAGAAAACATATTTGTGATCTCAATGGAGAGCAGCTGAAACACAAGTAATCCAATTTTACGACCTTCAGAAAGTTAATGATGTTGGAGTGCAACTTTTTCAGTGAATTTTTCCACACGTCATCAACTGGTGCCAGGCTGAATAATGCTAGAAGCTTAACTAATAAGGAGCCATATCACAACAGAGTAAACATGCTAGCATTATACTAGCACTTTAGCAAACTGCACTAGATTGAAATATTGTCAGCAGAAAAAGGTGGTGTCCTAAAGACCAGCTGTATGAGTTGAACTTAGAAACAAATGAAGAACCTAAATGTGTTTCACATGAAATTATGTCATTATGACATTATGGCTTTCTTTACCTAGCTAACCTGCTGTTAGCCCTTAAGTTTAGCTCATGTATTGGGCTTTTTATGGCAAATACCAATACTTTGCCCCACCTTGTGACTCCAAACTTTTGAATTTTAGCCCATTCTTTGCAGAATTATTGCAATTGAGACACATTGGACATGTGGGAAGCAACGAATGACAGCGACAGGCGAACGTCTCCGCCACCCTCGGTGAAACCCAACACACGGGACGCAATAATGGCGAAAAAAAATGTCAACATTTTTCAGCTTTCTTCAGTCACATTACATGTGCAAGATCATAATTTTTTTTGATTTCACACATATTTAGCTAATTTCACCGACTGATTTCACCTCACATGGAGTTCAGGTGGGTCAACCGATATTTTAGTCACACATCGATGTGACAAAGTTGGGTCTCAGGTGTAGAAAACCACTCTGGCTCTGGACGGGACCAGTAGAACTGAACCCAGCACCAGCTCCGGTTAGCTCTCAGTGGAAAAAACCCAAATTGAGACCTCAAAGTTTCTGGTTGTCTTGAAATCAGTGGGACACAGAGTGTTTCTCACAATTCTCATTGAGGTATGCAGAGCAAAAGGTTTTGACACAAAGCGACATCTAATTAGCATATGCATAACGCCACAAATCCTCTTTTCTCCTCTGCTCACAGCTCTTCCTTTTATACACACAAAAACGCTTTGATGGCAGTGGGGTGTGCGGCTTCGTCACCTCAGTGTGATGTGGCGTACTGCTCAGCCCCTCGAATATTCTCTTTGATGTCACCAATATGTCAACGGCAGTCCAGACTGCGACACAGCCGGGTGTTCAAAGAGCAGTCAAACATCATGTGCAGCAACTAATGAGCCGAGCACACTGCAGGCGTCATTCCACATGTATACCTGGTGTGCCCTTTGGTTTTTATTCACCTGCTCTCCACCTGTTCCTCAGTTCATGTTGCCCTGTGGAAGTATTGATGAAACCGAGTGTTTGAACTCAATCACCAGATAAAGGAAGTTTCATTGGAAGGTGGTGGGTGTATCGGTATTCTGTAGAGATGGACCCTCTCTGCTTGGAATGAGTCACGCATGCACTTTCCCTGAAAAACTTGTTGAGCAAGAAATGGTAAAAAGCAGGAAATTATCCAGATGGCTGCCATGATTAGGAGAAAATTGTTCCGTTTTAATCGCCCATAATATTTCCCCTTCCAAGTTGGTTTTCTGAAAGTTGTAGTTAACTGTTAAATGAGTCAAAATAAATTAATGAAGAAAACTTTTTACACTTCAGCCAGCTTCACTTCTAGGTGATATCACCATTGAGCCTCAACTCTCCACAACTTTGAGCCTTTGGTTTTTCTCTATCTTATTGTCCTTTTTCTTTGTTTCTTGGTATCACTGTGTGTGGATTTGACAGATTCCACACACCGTTTTGGTTGATGTTTGGTGCAGTAGAACCCATCCTCTATTGTTCTTGAGCTGGGGACCTCTACTGCCTCTGTACTCTCATTCAGTCTATCCTTCTCCACCCATTGGTAGCTTTTCTTTAATTTGCCTTTGATACATGCTACATATGTATCAACTAAATGTATGCATCAACTTACATGTATCAACCATTATGGCTTATCTATCCATAATGGTTCCTCTTGGTCCTCTACTTTCGCGTTGGGTTGTGAAAGTAGAAGATCATAAGCTCCTTCTACACAGGGACACTTTAACCGTTTCTTCCCCAGTCAGCCCCAGCCAGATTCTTCTCCATTTTCAGACTATAAGCGGTTCCTCACCGTTTTTTGTAACCAGTTCAGGGGTAGTACAAGTCAGGCAAAGCTGCAAGGAATTTGACTGAGTGAGGCTGATTGAGTGATGCTAGGCTAGTGCATTATCAAGGCTAGAGTGAGGCTTGACAATGCAGAAGGGTCTATAGGGAGTGATCTTCTTGTTGTACTTCAGGTTCTTGTTGTTCCATTCTGGTTTATGGCTTTAACACTAACTGGTTTCTGGCGTCCCTCCTTGCATCTCAAATCCAGTCTCAGTCTGTTATGCTGACTGACGAGGCATATGAGTCGTAAAATCTCTTTGAGAAGAAACTTCTACCACAGGATAAACTTAGTTGGGTATACTCAGCAAACACGCTCGTTAGATTTACCAATGGACAGATATCTGGAATAATTGGCCATTAGTAGGGTCTAGGAACACATAACGACAGCAGTGCATGTCTACATATTGGTGTTCACGTGTCCATATGTGTGCTTGTGTATATATGTAGGAGGTGGCAGTACAGGGTGATCTGTACAGTCATTAGCACACAGCAGGTTAGTGGCGAGGCGTGGAGCTCTCCTGCAGCGGAGGCCACAAACCGGGGCTCATTACGGTGTCTCGGTTCAGAACCAGGCCTGATTTGCTCAAGTTCGGATGATTTCAGTTTAACGGTATGTGCCGTGGATGACGAATCAGCATAACAAATCTCATTAAAAGGAATAAACCGTTAAATGGCACTCAGGTCAAACTGCAAGAAGTAAACAAGGTTAAAGTTAGAATTAAATTAGGTGTTTACATTTCATCCATACAAGCTTGTCCCAGCAGAAAGCTAACCAATTTAAAAATATAAGAAAAATATATAAGCACCAACATGCCTATATTTCTTCTATTTTCTCTTATGTTCAAACGTTCCAGAATAAGATTTAATCTTTTAAAAATAGCTTAATTATGTAGGAAAACAGAAGTATAAATTATAATAACTTATAGCATATTGATAATGTAGCACTCCCAGTGTTAGTGTGGCTATCATTGGCTTATTTGCCAACTTAATTTTTAATTTTATCACAGTAACATTTAATTTGTGTGCATAATATTTAAAGTATTAATAAAATGCTATTTAAATGTATTTTTATGGCTGTTCAAGATTTTTTTTTAGCAAAGTAAAAAAAAAAAAAAGTACAACTTTTTTGAGTATGACTGCTGAAAGTTTTGGACTCTGATGGGAACACCGTTTAGTGGACAAAAGGTCGAGTTAACAAAAAGCCTTTAAGAGTTCCACATGTGGGAATTGATTTGGGTTTCGGTGCAGCCAGTAGAATGTGAAACAATCACCAGAAGAAGAATGGATTCCATTAAATACCAGATCATTCTGGAAGCAAACACGGTAAACACTTGGAAATCCAAGTAGCACAAAACTGAAGTGGGAGGTAAATGGAATAAAATCTAAAAAACCCTGCATTTTTACAGTTTTGTTCCTATTTTCATGCATATCTAAAGGGCAGATTGTTGCTTATTTTCAAAGCATACAACAATTTGTATTATTTTTGTCGATAGGGCTGTTCAGTGGCTTGCCGACTGACTGAAGGGCACTAACTTGTTTTACTTTGTGCTACATCAGTTCCTTTGAAGCAACAATAAAGCACAGCTGATGGCTTTCATTAACTGGGAAGTGGAACCAAACCCCAGGCTGATTCCACTTGCAGGCTGGGATTTCCAGCAGAATGTTTCGCTGAGGTGTTGATGCTAGCAGGTTTTAAGCTGTGTCATCAAAAACACTCAACTAAAACCAACACAGATGCTCTGTATCTTTGAGTTTTCTGCTCTCAAAATGAGACATGAGCCTATATGGGGGGCGTGGGAGGGAAACGTCTTAAAATTTGGTAAAGGCAAAAAGAAAAAAAGTTATAACGATTTAACAGCTTGTAGAATCATCTTTACAAGCAGCAACTTGAAGTAATGACCTCTGTTGGTTTTTCTCAAAACTTCCATTGCGGTGTTTTTGTAAAAGCGTTTTTTAAAGCGCAGCACAAGATCTAGGCTTTTAAAATAAAATAGAAAATTCCTGAAGAAATTTAACCGGGGCCTGCCAAAGTGTGCCGGTCGGTTTAGACACAGCGTTCTGATGCTAAAAATTAGCATCAATGCTAAGTTTAGCTAATAAATTACACAGTAGCATGTGGAGAATCCCAAGAATTTTGCTTGACATGGCCCTGCAACATTGAGGATGTTAAAGTAAGTGTATCAGTTGAAATTAGCCAAAATGCTAATGTTAGCATGAATGCTGTGAGTAGCATGTGGGAATCACTAGCATGTTGTCTTATATTCACTTCCTCCATTGAGTATAGAAAACATAGCTAATGTATAAGAAATATCTAAAATACTTATGTTGGGGAAAAGGCTCATAGTGGGAGGAAGTGAAATGCTAATATTTGTGCTAATGCTAATCCATTGCCTTGCTGCACAAGGCAGTGCACTAACCTGAGAGGTAAAGATAATACAGGCTAATATTATTGCACCGCCTATGAGAGGAATATTGAGGCTTTTATTTTGAAATTTTCAGTAAGCTTCATTTTAAATGTCAACACTAATCCCATGTATAACAGTGGTTGGGTTAAATCAGTAATATAATGCCCAAAACTTTCTGCTGTGCCTACCATCATTGTCTGTGTGGTGTTAAAATTAATCAAATAACTTTTTATGCAAATTAGAAACTAATTTGCATTCAGCTTTTAAAATAAGTGTTTTTTTTCTTTCCAGTGGCAGAGTAAGGAAAGTGACACATTAACCAAGGCATTCAGAACCAGGACAGTGTTTGATAAACAGTTATTTTTTTGCTCACCCTCTCGCTGGCAGCCTGTACTTCTATCATGTAATTAAATCTAAACGAGGACTCTCAGCAGCACAGCTTGATGGGTCTTGCTAATTGGTCTTGCTTTAGAAACCATTATCAGCGGCGCAGCTTCTGGAAAATGGGCTCTGCATTGTCTCTGCTGATTATTTCAGGCTGTAAAAGTATTGAACGTTATGAGCTGCTCCGCTCGTTCGCTGTGCAGTCAGGTGTGCGTCCAGATCGACCGTGTTCGCTGCACGTCTTCCATGTTGAATATTTCAAGTATTCATGTGAATCTAGAACTAGATGTTTTCAGTCACCTGCTCAAAAACCTGCAATTACTAATATGAAGAAATGTTTGACCAAACTCCAAAAGATTGCTAAAGGAGAAGATGGAGGATTTACAGCAACTAAAGACAGGTTAAAAATAATAATTTTAGTCCAAATTGACCTTCAATAGATTTCTTTTTGGGGAAAAAATCACACATAAATAATATTAATTCTAATGTTTTCCGTCTCCCAAGAACCTCCAACATGCAACTTCCTGTTCCCGCAGGTTTACTTCTTCTATTCTCTTTCAACTCCTCACATGGACAGCATTAAAGTTTCATCTTGAAGTCTGTAAACAACAGAGAGGAGAGAGCCAACAAAACCGAGTAAAAGATTTAAAAAGTGAGGAGTGACTCACGGCCTCCATCTCATCCTGTTGTCCCAGCCGTAAGCCGGGTCCGTTTTCACTTTCTGCCACAGGCTTTCAAACCTCTGGAACTTTTTCCACATTGTGTACAAATAAAAATAAATCCAGAAATGTGACATGTACTTGTCTTTGGCCCCTTTAGTTGCAAACATACACAGCATAAACATAAACTACTCTTTACAATGAGGATTTAAAAAATGCAGTTAAAATATCTTAGCCAATACACTATTTGACTAGGCTAGCTTGAAGAATATGAAAACTAATAACTTAAAGAAAAAAATGTTACAACAAACACTAGCTAAATATATTACAGTGATATCACAGTTCAGGTTGAATATATATATATATACTAATATATATTTAAGAAGCAAAGTTTTTTACGAAGAATCGGGAATATGAGGCTAAATTAGCTCTAAAAGTCGGTGTGTGTTTAAACAACCAGACAAAAATAGAACATTTTAATAAAATAATGTCTCAAGAATCATTTGCTAAATTAGAAAGCAATATTATAATATTAAAATTTATGGCGGTGAAAAACACAATTTGGCGTAATCCAGAATTAACAGCTCAGCCACTAAAGACAAAAATAGCAACTGGATTATCAAAATAAGTTCCAAATAAAACTTTAGTTCCACTAATACAAATATTAAAGTGTGTTTGAGCTTTGACACCGTCAGGCGATCATGATCCAGACGGAACAAGTTATCTTATAGGCACCCAGAACTAATGGCAGCTGCAGTTAGCGTCAGCATTAGCTGAGCTTTAGCATTAGCGGCTGGACTTAACGACTACCATCTTCCCCATTTCCTGGTGACAATGCAGACTTAAATTCATACATGCAGTTTTAGGTCATGGTAGACTCACCAGATATGGAAACAGCAGAACATACTTTAGTTTGGATACTTTAGTTCTGGAAGGTTTTTCATCAGATCCAGTCTGTTATTCATCAGAACATTAAATCCTAATGCAGTTGTTGCCCCAACAATAACCTGATTTTCTCCAATGCTCATTTTGCAGGAAATGGAAAGAAATCTTCTCTTGTTAGAGCAGTTTTACCAGTAAAACTTAGACACTCAATATTATGTGGGTGGTAAATTCAGACTTATGTAAACTTTGTGACTAAAGAAAATCTTTATTTCGCTTTAGGTCATTGGCATTTTCCCAAGGCTGTCCTATTGACGTTCTTCCTGTCCTTACTCTGAGTCTAATAGTTGTAGTAGTTTTGATCGATGGCTTTGGAAAGAGTTGGCGTCAGCTACTCTGTTAGAGGTGAAGCTCAACATATAAACGTAGCTTTTTGAATATTAAAATTTATTAATGCCAAACTTTGAAGGAAATTCTCTAAATCCATAAACAAGCTCTTCTTTCAACCCAATTAAGGAGGAACTTCTGTATGTCATATTAGGGCAGGACTCTGACCACGGTCAAGAGTGGAATTATTAGCTGGATGTTCTTGTGCAAAATTATGCAGTGAGACGTGATATTAAAGGTTGCAAGTCAAATATATTCAACACAAAGTTCATAGAGGAAATCCCGTGTTTTACTTAGTGATGTTCAGGATGAGCTGTGTGGAAAATAAACACCTAAAACATGAGATACTTACTTTTTTGGGCCGTGTACGTAAATATCAGGATATACTGTAGGTGTCCAAACTAACCAGCTAACAGAGCAGCAGGAGGATTAAAACTACATAATTCAAACCACATGCAAAATGTTGAAACTTCAAAAACAATTATCGCCAAAGGTCCCATTACCCAGAGGAGGCCTGGTACTGAATAATAAAATGTACACACTGCTTGAATAGAATGATTCAAATTAGCTCTTTGCACAAATAATCCCCCCCCCCCCCCCCCCCCCCCCACCACCCTCAATGCCTACAAAAACCCAAGAACTCAGAGTCAATAAAGCAACAGGCTGAATTATAGCTTCAGATTGGATCTTTAACAAAAGGCATATTTGGAAAGTCATTTCACTAATTAATGACTGTGGAAGAGGGTGCTTCTTTTATATGCGTTGATAATCCGATGTGTGGAAGATGTTCTCACTCCGGCTCGCTCCTTTATGAAAACTGATAGCCGTACAGTGAACTTATTGGATTACGAGTGTTAGAAGATATTGAGACGTGCCGTTTCTCCCAGTCCTATAATATTTAATGAAATTTGCCTCATTGTTTGACTTGGAGTGGATTTGTAAAACACTATGTAACTCACATGTAAGGTATTTCTGAGGGAATAGAGGGGGAACTAGTCGGTGCGCTCCTCTCTGCACTCGATGACGGAAAGCACTATTTGGCATTTAGGAGATGGATAACTGCAAGTTCTGTAGCATCTGCTGCATATATCAGCCGATACATCAGATTTATGGATCATAAAGTTTTTTTTGAAAGCACTAAAACAACAGGGGTTTCAGGGTGTGTGACACAAACGTGCATCGCAGCGGTGTTGACTTTAAACAGCAGATTCTTAACTCCTGGCTGTAAAAGCTGCGAGGGAACACGGCATCCGGCCCATCACTTCCTCCAGCATGACAGCGTGACTCATTAAAATGATACAATGAAACTCTCACCGCTACCTTTCACCAGGAACGATTTCCCTACCAGCACTCAGTTTCTTGTGTCATAGTTGTTGCATTTCCTGTGAAAAATGTTTTGCGCTTTGGGGCGTGCCGTGGTGGCGTAGTGGTTAGCGCGACCCGTATTTGGAGGCCTTGAGTCCTCGATGCAGCCGTCGCGGGTTCGACTCCCGGACCCGACGATATTTGCCGCATGTCTTCCTCCCTCTCCTTTCCTGTCAGCCTACTATCATATAAGGGACACTAGAGCCCACAAAAGACCCCCTGGAGGGGTAAAAAAAAATAAAATAAATGTTTTGCGCTTTGCCAGAATCACACGGCAGTGGAAAACGTAGACTACATCCTGCTGGTGTTTCTGTAAAAGTTTGTTTGAACTTGTTGGAATGGTGAGTCGAGGAGATTGAACCACAAGCGGCTCAAAAACGGTGACCAAGCTTGATGAGTTACCAAAAAGTCAACATGATTTTGTCTAAATATGTGTCAGTGTGCTAACTACTTCAGTTCACCAAATATAACCTGTGCCAAGTAGCAGCTAGCTTAGCACAGCTAGCTAAGCACAGGCTAGCTAGTAGCTAGTTTAGCACAGCTTATCTTTGGTGAACTGAGGTAGTTAGCACACTGACACATATTTAGACAAAATCATGTTGACTTTTTGTAACTCATCAAGGTTGGTGCTAAGAAACCACTTGCTTCTTTATGAAAACTGATACCAGTACAGTGAACTTTGAGTGTAAGTGCTACTGTAGCTACTTAGCTAGCATGCTAAGTAGCTTGATGAAGCCAGCTACTAAGCTTAACCAGCTAGTAGCTAGCTTATGTGGCTATCAGCTAGCCATGTAAAGTGTGAACTTTATCTAAGTTCACACAGAAGTGAAAATAGTCAAACTATGACCTGAATTTTCTTGCTGTTATGATTCAACATGATCTGTTTTTATTACTGTTTTAATAAATAAAAGTTGAAGTTTTAGTTAAATGTACATTAAGTAGAATTTTGGTTTGTTTCTGGTGGTACATTAAGAGGAATTTCAGTTTTAAACAAAACATTTTTTAGTCCATGAAAGTCCGATTCAACCAGTATGAGGTTATCTTTTATGTTCTAGTTTTTAATTCAAAATTGAACCACAAATAGAAATCATGCTTATCCTAAGTTTCTAATCCATGTTAGAGATCATCCTGCCCATTATCAGGCTAGCTAACCCAGTATGCCTGGTCAAAGCCATAATTGAGCCTGGTTATTGAACCAGTTCATATTCAACTCAGGACATAAATGAAAATACTAATTTGGTAACTTGTATGTTGAAGCTGGAAATGCAATATTGTTTGAGGTTCATTCTTGATGTCATATCAGCCAGGTTATTTATTTCAGCTTTATAAAACCTTCACTGCTTTATTTAACTTGTATAAAAAGATTATGATGCATAATCATATGTAGACAGTCTTGTAGTATCTTGCTTATAACTGAATCTTAACCAACAATCAGAAAGTAATCATTGCTGGGTCAGTGGTCTTACTTTAGTAAAGAACATGTTACTTTTCCAGAACAGCTGTATTTGTATTGAGAACAAATTACACACAGTCTGATTATTAGGCATTAGCTTCAGGACCTTTGATGGCAAAGAACTCTAGAGTTTATTTAGACTTTCAAACTACTATTTACATTTCTGAGTAATGCGCTGCTTCATGTTTGTGTGATTAATCTTCTGATCAAACTTTTAGAAGAAATCCAAACATTTCTTCTCTTGCGACCGAGCCCTCCAGCTTGTATGCATTATGAATCCTGTCTCCGTTCAAGTAATTCATTTCAAAACATAAAATACAACCGCTGTCACACGCCGAACCAGCGGGCCTAAACGGCAAGATGGCTTCCTCTCGATCTTGACATGCTTGCAGTGAGTTTATCTATCAATTCTTGTGTTAATTAAAATGAAGTTGCAATGAGCTCTGCTACAAACCGCAATCAGCCGTAATTAAGCCGATGCTAAGATGATCTGGAGACTCGGAGCATTGATTATGGGTGTTTTTAATTAGTAATTTAATGAAAGTTACAATGCAGACCTGCTCACTGAATAGTGGAAACAAAACCTTGGAGTGTAAAGCATTACTCACTGATTTCTCTCTGGTTGGAGTGCAAGAAAAGAAAGTTAAATAACTCTGAACGGAACCTGATTAAATGTACACATGCATATATTTTGAGACTGTAATATTTGTCATGAGGTCTAAAAACTGGTTTCATTTCCTGTCAGCGGCTTTGTGCAATTTGTCCCTTCATATGAATTAGTTTTACATTCACTTCATACCTGAGAATCTCAACTCTTTCACCCCAAGTCTAAGTCAACTCAGAATATTCACAGTTTTTTGTAATAATAAGAATAATACATCAAATTTATCTCTTTGGTTTTGAATCGAGGTTATTATCTTGAACCTAATTTATCATAATTTTCAAGTCATGAACTATTGCAGTGTAAATCAAATTTTACTGAACAAAGCTCCCCATGAGAACAGTATTTATTTTTTTTCAAAAATAAAAAACTCAAAATGCACTGTTCCAAATTATTATGGACAGCAGATTTTTTAAACATTTTATGGATTATAAAGAACTGCAAACGGTCATTCTTTGAATGTGCAGCATCAAGTGGTCACATGTAATAAAATCAAAAGCTATTTCAATCAAAAACATCTTAACAGACAGAGTTCCATGTTAACATTGGACCTTCTTTGATATCACAGCACAATTCTTGATCCATTGAACTTGTGAGTTTGTGGAAAATTTCTGCTTGAATTTCTCTGCAGGATGTCAGAAAACCTTCCTAGAGCTGCTGGTTGATATGAACTGCATTCAAATCTTCTGCTTGATTAAACTCCAAAGGTTCTCAATAGGCTTGAGGTCAGAGGTCAGAGGAGGATGGTGACCACACCATGAGTTTCTCCCCTTTTATGGCCATAGCAGCCAATGACACAGTGGTATTCCTTGCAGCATGAATGGTGCATTGTCATGATGAAGATGATTTTGCTACTGAAGGTTCGGCTCTTCTTTTTGAACCATGAAAGAAAATGATCAGTCAGAAAGTCCATATACTTTGCTGAGGTCATTTTCGCACCTTCATGGACTCTGAAGGGGTCGACCAGCTCTCTCTCTCTCTCTCTCTCTCTCTCTCTCTCCCCATGATTTCGGCCCAAAAAATGACTCCACCACCTTTTTGTTGACGTGTTGGGATGTGGTGGCCATCCACCACCAATCCACTACTGCATCCATCTGGACCATCCAGACACTGAGTGCGGAGTTGCAAGAAAACATGTTGTAGAGACATGGATGTGGTTGTTGTTCTGGTGGTAAAACTAGGATTTGTTGTCGTGAACCAAGCCTGCAGTCTGCAAATGTCCTTGATGAATAAATGAAGTGGACCCTATAACACAGGAATGTGAGTATCTGCCAAGAGTCAGTGTAAATGCTGCTTGATGACACTAAGGTTTTTCCTGAGAGTCTAGTTTAATTCAGGTTCTCAGTTTAAGTCGAAAGCCTTTTTTTAAGCAACTGGCCCGGGATTCAAGTTTGTCAATATTTCTGTCTGATTTGCGCAGATTAAAACTGATTATTGTTCATAGTCCATAAACAGTTTCCCAGATCAACTTTTCTGAAGTCGTTTATTTCCATCTTTCAGTGAACTCATCTTGACTCATCTGTTGCTTCCCTCCCAAAATAATCTTAATTTTTCTCTTGCAGAAAAGCTCTTAAATTTGGTCCGTTTTAAGTTTCTAGAAACTGTTTCAAAGCACTTTGAGCAACTTCTGGAAAATCCTGATGTCATTTTGGATCATTGTCAGTTGGGGTATGAAGGGTGTTTTCACTACTAATGTAGTTATATTAACACGTGTGATTGTGTAAGAAAAGAAGGTAGAAGTTGAACAATCATTTAATGCTTCTTCTTTTCTCCACAGATGATCTCTCTTGCAAACTGGACTAAAATATCCTCAGAGGTTTCCAGCAGAACCAGACATGGACACACAGCCTCACGTCTGCTTTCGGCTCTAATGGTGACGCATGGCTCTTTTCTTTCTCACAGATGCATTTAAGACGAGGGGAACATGGAAAATTTCTTCTAGAAATGGATCAATTTTGTTCCCAAACTTTGCTGTCTTTGAAGTGTTTAAAACAAATTGTTTGAGTTATCTGTGTTTAGCGAAAGTTCCTCAAATAAAAACGTAACTATTAGCGGCACTTACAAAAATATCATTTCAAGATTTTTTCATGTATTTTACATATTTTAGGGCCAGAAAAAATGATTTGGTTGTCCTTAAGGATTCTTCCTTTTGGAAGGAAAGGAACAGGATGTTAAAATTTATCGATTGAGTTCACAGGGTGGAAAACATAAAGTTGGCTAGTTGGCTGCACCAACTTATTTAAGGATAACAGTTGTTTTTACTTCATTTCTTACATATTCTTGGAAATATGTATTTCAAAGAGTCGAGACACAACATACTACAGCTTCATTAAGGCTCTTTCATTTCTGCCTGATGACAGTATGACTAGCCAGTTTGTTGTCAGGGTAACCACAGAGGTAGCTGTGTTTGACACTCTTTGTGATTTAGAAAGATAATTTTAAAGTTGGAAAAAGAAGCTTAATTTAATTTTAATTTGGGATCCGTGGTCATCAGAATTGAAAGGGACTTTTCTTCTTCTTTGAATCTTTTTACCTGAGCCCAAATTACATTAACCTGCGGCTGAATGTTCCTGTTTTCTTTTGTGAGTTCTCCATCAGTCAAGGACAGATTGGAAAATAGGAGCAGGGTGTTGAAGGAACAACAGGACAAAATGAAACTGGTTAAAATTTACAACCTAAGTTTTTGGTTTTTTTTTTTCTTTATCCAGTAAAAAGTATTTGGTGCTGGACTTTTGGTTTCTAAATACAGTTTTTGTAATAAACTACAGAAAAAACATGCTGCTGACACTACCCTGTTTCACTGTGGACATCACTGTGGGTTAAAGACATTATTTTTAATTGACACAATGTCAGTTTTTTGTGTTTCTGGTCATTTCCTAACCCTACTCACACAGAAGATGGTGTTAGCCAAACCAAATCGATCTGTCTCAGTCGGAATGCACTGCAGCTAATCACTCAGGTCCCCCGCCGTACAGCTGTCATAAATGATGAGATCAGTGCCGGATCACTTCCTGTCACCGATAACGTAGCGCAGCACATTTTTCTCATACATGCTGCATCATCCACTGGGTGAACACCGCTATCTACTAAACAGATGTCAGTCTCACCATCGCTCTACCAAATACGGCATAACCGAGTAATGAAGTTGAGTTGTGGTGATGATGTCAATGAATGTGTTTTTAATCAAATTATATGGTTGGATGCAGAGAAAGAATGAGTCGGCTTTATTAAAGTTGTGAGGCATCAGGAAAAAGTTGATTACTTCCTGTAGATGTTTTCATCTGAAGAAAGAAAGATGAGTTGTCTGGCGTAAAGGCATATCAATCTTGTTTTGACTCCATGTTGGACACCTCTCTGCACCTGTCAGTGCTGACAGTCTACCTCATGTTAGAACAGGCATTACATCCAAACGTTTGAGTTTGTTTCAAATACCTGATGGCCGCAGTGTGTCTGTTTGTAAGTGTCTTTGAGATTGAAGTTGTTTCATCATCCTTTATGCAACTATCTTAATTGCTTATAACATTTTAAAACAGCACTTCATAATGTCTTGACTATCAAATTAAAGGTTATTTCACACTAAAGCTATTTGTTTTTGTTTTCAATAGACAAGAGTTTGTTCCCTCAGAGAGACTGCTTTGTTTGGACGGTTTTAAAAGCTCATCTAGGCCCTGGTAGGATCTGCCTGAAAACGTAGGTCCCAGAAAACCCATGAGAAATTTCTCAGCATTCACTAAATGGAGATGACTCAACCATGTGGTATGAACCATCCTATAGCTGCTCTATATCCAAGACCATGGCTCTCAATATATATCCAATTATAGTTGTGAAGGATTGCTTAGATTTAAATGAACCTTGGTGTTTTGATCGTTAGTAATTGTTGGATTTATAGAAGGTCAGTGAGAACACGATCGTCCTATAACCACGTGACCATACTTTGACTGTCCGGCTTTAAATGAAGAATGCTAGAGGCTTTGGCCATAGAGATGGGGTCTGTTGATCAGACCCTACCTCTATTTCCTGAGTTAGTTCAGGAGTTGAATTAGGATGCCTTTTTTTAGATGTTTTCTGGACTTTTCCCACTGGTGGGTTTGAGCTAGAACTTAGTGGAGAGCATGTTTCCCTTCTTTTATAGAACTCTATAAAAGAAGCAGTAGTAGGTATGAGAAGCTGCAGAGTGTTGTTGGGTATAGGCATATTTGAATTTCCTTCTTCAGCTTTTTTACATCTGTGACCTTGTTTTATCGTACCTGAGCTCAGAGTGTTTGACACACGTCTGAGCCTATTAAGTCAGTCCCAACTCAGCTGAAAATCAATGAAACCTGCAAGACACCAAAGAACTTCAAGAAGCCTGGAGGCTTATCGCTTGGACGGCTTTAAAAGAACCTCTTCTCCTTGGAAGAGAGGTAGAAAGAGATGAGGCAAGATGTAAAGCATCTAAAAGTGTTTTAGTGAAGCAGATTTAAGTTAACTACTGAAATTTTGAGTCTAATGGGTTCTCCCAGAAGGCGTCACAAATACAGACACTTTCTCTTTTATTCACCATTTGCAGCTACTGTATCAATGGATCCAGCTGGTTCTCTTTTCTCCTTTCTCTGCTGCTCTCTCACTGCATGCAGTAAAGAAGAGTTAAGCCTCCCAGTTCTCTGGTCGATGGTCAGACTGCTGTGGGACAGTAAAGCCAGTCAGAGGTTCAGTCAGTAAGTCATCTGGGAAGCCCAGTGTTAAAGAGGAGCAGACTGCCTGTAAACCGATTTGATTCACCTTCCCACAGTTCATGTCTCCTTAATCCTAATTAGAGAAATACTTTAAAGGGGTGTTGAGGCACCTAATGGGTGTTTTTATTTACAAGGTCGAAAACTTGATGCCTCAGCACTTGGCAGAAAAATCAGTCACTTGTATTGATTAACGGCGATGCCATTATGCCACTGCAGATATATTATGGTCATTTGGGCAGTAAAAATCCCAGTCCAGGGGTTTAGAGCCATCTCATTACTCTGTCCCTTCAGCCACTCCCCATTTTTTCATTGCGACATTTTTGATCCTCCCACTCTGTCGTTCTCTCTAGATTTCTTTTGCACTTGCCTGTCCCCTTCATCTGCCCCGTTTCTTATTTGTAACACCAGGCTCTGTCAACGTCTGGCCTGGAGGCTGAAATGTTTGAAAAGGTCTCATTAAAGAGCCAGTCAATGATCTAGACAGGCAGCTTGAGGTACAATCATACATTAGTATACACACCAGTTAACCTTGTTCAGAGATCAGTCATTTCATAACCTAACTGTAGATCCTCACAATGTTTTGCATCTTCAAGCACTTTTTTTTCTGATGATATTTCCAGGATATAATCCATTTTAGTAACAAGGTTAAGTAATGTTTAATGCACCCTGTAAGGCAGACAAATGCATAAATGCACCCACTACTACCCACAGACTGACAACCATCCCATGGCAACTGTTGGCAGAGTTAATAACTATAGACTTCCAAACTTTAAGTGACCTTGGTTCAACTTGAAAACAGTCAAGATTTTGGTTTTTATGTCAAACCAACTGCATTCAAGTCTTACATTAACAGGAGTTGGATGTAGAAGGGTAAATTATGCCTGGACTCTAGTTTCTGAACTCCAACGGACGAGTTTTGGTTTCTTAGTGGCTAGGAGAAGAATCATGCCTGATTGTGTTGTGACAGGTGTTACATTTAGTGGCAGGTTTGGTGAGGTTGTTTGTTGGGTTTGGGCCATTTCTTACAGTTAATGGATCCCTTAATTCTGCAACACATTTCAAGCTATTTTTTGTTTTTAAAGTTTTAGTTTAGTGAAGAGGAATGTTCAAACGTTCTCACAAAGACTTTCCTGAACCTTGTTCATATTCCTCCTGGAAGATATGAAGTGGTTTTAACTGCAAAGTGTCCATATAATAAAACGTACGTCACAATAAGATGTCAGTTCATTTGGTATCTGTGTCAGTTTTGGAGTGAGTTTGTTTTTGGGCTCACAGTTTGGTAAATTCCTCTATTTTTTTTTCAGGGTTTGCCATTGTAATATTTTTGGGGTCACAGTTTGGTGTGTTTTGTGTAAGTGGCTCAAGATGCATCATAGTTTTAGTGTTGTGGTTTGGCATGTCGCTCAGTTCTGAGGTCAAATTTGGGTTTGTATCTCACTTTAAGGGTCGCAGATTCATTTCCCAATTTTGGGGTTCTAATTTGGTATGAAATTAGAAAAACGACCAAAAAAAACCCCATCCCAAATGCTATTGATCCACTACTATGTAGGGCTCCCCCCAGAAACATGCAAAGCCCAGTGGAGGGAGTGTTAGGGCAATGAAATAAAACCTCAGGCTTTTCATCATATTTATCACAGTGCAATAAAAAACAAGTTTGTCCTTATCTACATAACAGTGGTGGTCACTGTGCCAGATTGCAACATCTGCACTCTAATAGTTCAGTAAAATAAACATACAGCTCTACTCTAAACACCTGAAGCCACTAATGCTGATGAGTCCACTACAGAACAGATGGAAAGACCTGAAGTCTTTGGGTTCATGTTTTTGTTTTAAACTGAGATCAAAGGCGAAGTGGCCACACTTTTCCCCAACCTCTGCTGCTCATCATCCTCACTGATACGCCGACTCAAACTGTTTAGAGCAGCTGAAGCAGAGGGTGAAATCATTTATTTACCACAGGCGCGCTGGGCGGCGTGGCCTCTGACCGGCCCTCATGCTGGCTGGAGATAACGGCCTCAGCAGAGAGCCCTGGGCAGCTGTGGTCAGCCGAACCGGGGGTTATCACGCCACTCGTTCAGTCCACCAGCTCAATTCTGTGATGGATCCGTATGATAATGATGTGGGATCGGTTTATTTTGACTTTGGGAATGTCTCTATAGGGCAATACACACCACAAAGAATTTCATTTCAGTGTTGGAAGCATTCACTAAGCTGCAACATTACCTTCTTACTGTAAAAGGATTTATATAGGGTTTATGTTAAGAATGGTTAGAAAATTTACAATTAAATAGTAGTGATAATGTTAAATTAATACTCCTAAAAATGATCAACTTAATTTTGTTACTGTATAAACAAATAACGTGGGAAAGTGTTTTTTATTTTTTGAATGTAATATTTGGCATATTAATTACTTTACCAAGCCATTTATTTCTATAGTTGGTAGCAATTTTGCAGGATTTTACTTCCATAGGTTTTTCCCCAAAGATTTTCAGTCCACTTCTCCATAGTCTGGCGTACACACCGGAAACCTGGCAACCGACTTCCCTTTCTTTCAGTCTGGGCGAAACTATCTGCTGAGCAAATATTCAATCAGTCAAACATTATTTCTAGAGTCAAGTGGAACACAAAGTGTTTTACAGAGATAAGACTGACATTTAACCAGTGGAGCCACACAATGAAACAATAACAGGCGGATAAAACGAGAAATTATTGCTAATAAAACAATTAGTACTTAGGTTATAAACATCAGTGAATTGATTTTATATTTTGATCAACTCTTAAATAAATTAAAAGAAATACAGATTAAATGAGGAAACTCTTTAGATATATTTATGATGTAAACTGTATATTAACACCAACAGTAAGACCTTATATAGTAAAAAATGTACAATATTCTTCAGACATTAATCAGTGCCTGTCATGATCATTACCGTCTAAAACTGTAATAAAATATATGCTATATAACAGACTCTAGTTTCTAAATCTAAGTTCAGACATGATGAAGGATTTATTGTCACGTACCTGTTAGTTTAATTCTAATTCAGCTCATAGTTTCTGGGATTCAAACTCAGTGAGGCTCCATGAAAATGCAGCCTCAGCAGCAACATAAGCTGATTACAGATCTCAGTTTAATTGTTTTACTTGTTAATTATAAGTTGCATTAATGCCTGAAACACAGAACAGTATTTGATTCCACCTGGGATTTCAGTGGATTTAGGTTTGTATACAAACATGGAGCACTTTTGTCAGGATTAATTTCTCATTAATCACCAGACTTGGGAAAATCACCAGCGAGTTGTTTTCATTTCTTAATAAAACAAAGAGCCCAAACAATCCAGATATTTATTTTATGTAGCGCTTTATGCTAGCATAGATACCTCTGAAGCATTTCATATGCTCCAAGGATGCAACCAAACAACTGCAAAATTATTAGGAAAGTTTTATTCATGAGGATTATTTTTATCAATCACAAACCAATTCTTTTCAGAATTGATTAAAGGGACTTATTATGCAAAATTAACATTTTGCAAATGTTTTTATACTTCCAATTAGTTTTCTCCTGCTTCTAAAAACAGCCCAAGTTTTTATTTTTAGACCTTAAGAATGTGTAGTCACAAATCAGCAGGTACTGCTCTTCACTTTACAACATTAGCAAAGCCTAGCTCGTCACCAAAGCAACCAAATCAGGTCTCCAGCACAGTTGGTTCGCTGGTTTTACCACTGTCTGCGCTGTACAATGGCTGCTGGGAAAGACGAGTGTTTTGTTGTTGACTAACCATTCAGGAAACCACTTGGTGCATTACTGCACAGGAGGCCCCACTTCTGCTTTTCAAAGATGTACAGTTGTATAATCGCTCAACTCTCTGCAGCCTTTTTCATTTGTGAGTGTAAACGTTGTTGGGGAGCGTGGCCTGAAGCACTTATGGATTTAAAGTAACAGGAGGCCCTGAAACGAAAACTGAGCCGACTAAATTTGGTTATCTAACAATGGTTTTGTGCAAAAATAAGTTCAAGGAAGTGTAGTAGGTCAACTAAACAATTCTTTTTTTGGCCCACTTTTTTCTAAAGAAAATAAGCTCCCTAATATTTATGCACATCCTGGTGTAGGGTTTTGACCTCCTCCCTCATTACATAGATACACGTCTTACATCCATAAAGCATTCACTTTTATCCAGCTTGGAGGTAGAAAATATACCTGGAAATGATGATAAAGTCAAAATACTCCTTCAAATGTAGTCCAACAGGAAATCTTTTGGCCCAAATATAAACCGATGATGTGTATAGTTTTCTGAATCCTGCATACTGTACACCGACCCTGCCAGACCTCAGCTCTGGAGACTCTGCAGGATGAGTGCTGCTCCCTGTGCCCCCTCAGTAGGGGACTGTTATTTACAGTGAGAAGTGCTGAAGCTGCATGTCCTCATCCTATGCTGCCATCAGCAGTGTGTGTGTGTGTGTGTGTGTGTGTGGTGAACGAGATAGTAGACGGGGTAATTACCACTGGACCCTTCATCCAGCATCCGCTCACCTCTTCAGTCTCAACAGAGCCACTAAGAGGAGCTCCGTCAGCTCCAAATCACGGCACCAGGCAGGTGTGAGCACAGCTACCTGTGTGCACACAATACCATAAAAAAAACAAAAAAAAACCCACTTTATTCTTTTTTTAAACACAAAGGGACATCTGCAAGTGAGGACAAGTTGGATAAAATTCAATGAATGTTCTGCCTGCGCTGCATCGTGTGTGTCCTCCTCCGTTATAGCCCAGAGTGCTGCGTGTTATCTCGACAGGTGCAGTTGTCTGCACCCTGCTGTATAATGGGGATGTGTTCAGCCTGTTCCATGCTGTATCTGTCTGGCAGCACTGAGATGGTGTTCACTGATAACTCCTAGTCCTCCCCCAAGCCTCCTTTAAGAGGCAGGGTGAAGCACAGCGGTGGCATTCAGTGAGCAGATTGTGACACTGTACATGCTTTGCTTGAATGTTTGCAGTGGAGCTAATCTTCCGGCCCCCAACAGCCTCTTTCCAGATGTTTACCGGTTTTAATAAGTGTGAAAAGAGGTCCAGAAATGACAGCGTCCTTCACACTTCCTGGCTCCCCAGATGTTAACATGACTGTGTTTTACCAACATGAGAGACGTTTAGAGCTGATGATTCTGATTATGCTTTATAACTTCTGCAGTCGGTACAAAATTGATGAAAAATCTAGGAGACGTGGAGAGAACCTGAGTGAAATTACCTCCACCACCTTGGTGTCGACCGTTTGGTCGCAAAAATATTCATTTGTTCGGCAAAAATGTTGTTTGGTCTGCAGAAATTTGACCTTGTGTTGTTTTTGTTTTTAAGATATTAATAAAAGTTTCCAGAAGTCATAGGTTAACCATGTTCTCCCACATTTAAGAAATCAAACACTTTAGGTGACAATCAACTGCACTACACTTGTCCTGCATATCTGTTCTATTTTGTGTTGATCTGTCCATTAAACTCCAGTTAGTAAGAGTAAGATTACACATGAGGAAAAGCTTAAGGGTTGTTAATATTTAAAACCACATTAACCACTCCTGGTTTCTTGGTCTCTGTATTTTCTCAGCTCAGCCTTACAGATGGCTGCTAAATAGAACATTTCGCAAAATGCTAATATGCTAATCATTAAGTCTGATGAAATGCAGCAATTTTTCTGTGATGGATTCAACCTTCCTGTTCTACTGAAGCGTATGCATTAAAGTTTCCTCTGGAGTGAATAATAAGCATTTAAATATGAACCTTGGTAAGGGTGATATTGTTATTCCAATGTTAAGAGTGTACACTAGATGATTTAGTGTGCCGTTTCCTCTGGTGTCTTGTTAAAAGGACTTTAAACCAATGAAGGAAAAACTGACCCCATGTCTGATTAATGGAAAGTCTGAAATTTTGACCTAAAAAAAAACATGCAGGAAACCAGAGTAAAACGCTGCAGGCTGACGACTGAACCGCATCCGTTGTTCTTTTTCGGGAAATAATCTCCAGCTCAAATCGCCATTCATTATTCTTTCAGTGGAGAGCAGAGTGTACTTAGGAGGGATCTAATTTTATCAACCAAGTGTCTAAATTGCCAATTTGTGCCCAGAATGGAAGATCACTTATCCAAATTTTTCCTCTGTTCCATAATCAGGTGAAGTGGCACATTTTTTTTTTCCTCCATTCTATGGTTGCCTCATTTTTCAGAGCGAAACACTTTAACATGAATCATTGGCAGGCCATTCACCTCGCGTTTTGTCCTCAGAAACCGATGTGAATATTTCTGCCTCTCTTTTCAGATCACTTAGAGCCGCCTGTCACTCTACTATTATTACTTTGTGGATGTTTTAATAAAAGGTTTCCTCCAGGATATGATACTCCCCCAATAGTATGTAACACCAATTTATTGCTTTACTGACGGAAGCAGAGAAAAACCCAGTGAGATTATCCAGGTAGGCTGTTCAGATATCATAAGAAATGGAGAATGACTGTTTAAAAGGTAAAAGTTGACCAAAGGGACATCTTGGAGGTTTGTGTGTGTTCCACTGCAGGCTGATTTATCGATCGCCTTCTTGGATTTGTTTTTGAGACTGAAAACAAACGCGTGTCGAGCTGTGTGATCTGCAGATTACCTGATATGACTGAAAATGAACTCTTTCTGAGGCGAGATTAGCTCTGAACTTTGAACCCTGAATCAATAAGTTCAGGATGAACGGCCATGAATCCTTGGCAAGGATCGAAAACAGGATTTCAACTTCCATCATAGCAAGTAAACAGAATGCTCATCATTTGACTGTAATATTATTGAAATGCTGCAAAAACATAATTTAGACTTTCGTTCACACTTAGGATGCTAAATTCAAAATTTCAAAAATGTTCACTTTGAAACCACCTTTCCCTCCGTGGATACAAGCATGAACATTCTCACATATCTTTATTATCAGATGCCTGTCCATACTTAGTTCCCACAAGTCTGAACCGGAAGTGATCCGCACCACTGAACCACCATCTTGGTAGGCAAAGCATAAACAAACCACAGAGATTTTAGAGTACTAAAAAACTAATAGAGTAACAGTTATAATGCACTTGTATTATAAATTAGATAGGAACAAAGTGAGCGCAACTTCTAAGCCTGAGGCTTGTTGATTGCTGTCATAGCAACTCCATAGCAACTGTCATGACAGTTAGTTATGGATACCTACCAAGATGGCTGCCAGCTACAAAGTTCCCAGAAGTGGCACATCACATGTCCATTTGAAAATGGAATTGTCTTAGCAATAGTTGCTAGGTTACCAGTTTTTCATAGTTACTGACCACTGAAAATACCTTTCATAGCATTATGTTTAGAAAAATGAAATTTGTTACAAGAAATATGAAGCCTCTTATTGAGAGTCATTAAAGTTTAATAGCTATTAAATTCATAGATGGATAATGCGTTTTGCAAAGAAACCTCCAAGTGATGTTGGCTTAGAATGGGCCTCAAAATGTGTTCTTGGAGCATTGTGTGGCGTTGTTCCACTGCAGATTCCTGACTCTGCAGAAACAAAGCTGGCAGTGGCCGGCGAAGCAGCTTTTAATGTACGAGCCCCTGATCGCGTTGAAGGCCGCAGAAGACGAGCGCTCATCAGAAGTCGGCCCTGGATAATGCAGAAGTTTTAAAAGGCGAGCAGCGTCTCGCTCCGGCTCTCCAGTGACTCCAGCTGTTACGTTTCATCACCGTCATTAATCCTGACTGCTGCCGCCAGATCTTTGAGCTTTATTCCCACCTCGCTGATCCATATCGGTCCTTAAATGCTTTTACTTTAACTGAGCCATCTGGGGTTGCCTCGGCGTCGCGCCCAGCTGGCGTTGCAGGCCGTTTTTACTCCGAGTACGCCTCAGTGTGATTAACATAATTCATGTGTCATGTCGGGGCGTTGCCCCCGCTCTGCCTGATGCAGAACTGCAGTGTCACCCGAGCGGCCAGTCGAATGCATCACCGCCATGAATCAAGCTGAGATGTCCAATTTATAACGAGGGATTAGCATTCAGAGCAAACGTCCTCACTTCTGATTCTCAGCTTACCTCCCAGCTAAACATGTGACAGTTTCTCTTGTCAAAGTCAAACATTTTGATGCTTATTGGGGTTTAATGGAACAGACCAAAACAACAACATTTATGTCTAAAAGGAAATGGGAGGGTTTTTATTTTTTGGTTTTTGGCTAGCTTCTTAGTTTGGCCATGTTTTGGTTTTTGTAGGGATGAACAGTTAAATTAAATCACCCTAAATTTCCTTCATTTTCGGTAACCTGTAGCCCTGTCACAATAAATCTTATTCTGATAAATTGTCCCTGAAATAAGCAATGATATTGTTGCTTTGAGTCTATTTTTAAGTAATATTTTGATCAAAATGCAAGTTCACTCTCTCAAAGACCAGTAAGCTTTACTTTTGACACTGGAACTGAAAAATGTTTAAGTATCAAAAATAAAACACAACTGAAAGCATAAAAAAACTGTTTTTTTGTTTTGGAAAGACGGTGGTTGATATTAATATAGGAGAAAAGTCTGGTTTGTAAGAAAATGGCCGCTCATCAATTAATCGTTAGCCGATCGATGAACTCAATAATCAATGCGATTAACTGCTGATTGAGACAGGTTTAGTAATCGGCCAATAAAACGTGTGACTGATTTTTCTGTCTCTGCAAAGGTTGCCCTTAACAACAGTCATCCCATTATTGCCAACTTGGCAACTTTTCAGACAAAAAAAATTGGTATTGGTCAAAATTAGCAAGTCAGGCTTTTTAAAGATCAGTAATCAGCCCTAAGACTGTAATCGGTGCACCTGTAGTTTTCAGTAGTATCTAATTAAATCTTTTGTTAAGGTAATTCTTCTTTAAACCTCTGTACCTTCATCTCTGACCATTCTGCTGCGTTCCTTTGTCTCCACGATGCTGTTTGTTTACCAACTGACCCCTGAGGCCCCCACATCACAGAGCAGCTGGATTTATCCTGAGGTCACATCACTAATGAGTTTGCTCAGGAAGGTACCGGCGCGCTGCGTTCAGGGGGTGAATGTAAATGTCAGCTGCATCTTTTGGAATCTGATTTGTAAAAGAAATGAGAACATTTGTCATTTTCTTTGGGCTTCATAATGATTTGCAGACAACCAAACCGCCTTAGCAGAAGTTTGAGTAATCACAATGTCCTTTTTAACCTCGTCAGTCTTGTGAGAACTTTGTTTGGCTGCGGAGCGCTCCGCCCCGCCACTGTTTGGGCTCAAGTCGGCTCTGGAGTGGGGAGAGAGCGCAGCCAAATCTGTTGGCTGCTATTGATATCCCATTTCCTCTGTCACTCCAAAGCTGCTTTGCATTCAGAGGCTCCGCAGCAGGCCAGAGTGTCCAGCCTGTGGCCGCTAATACTGATTATCCAGCTGCTTGTGCTGCTCCTCAGTGATCATCCAGCCTTTTATTATGCGAGCAGCCGCAGCAGAGTTGCAGGCGCTGGAAGCTCTCCAGCCCTGACGTTCTAATCGCGCCTCTTCCATATTAGGTGGGACATGAACCAATCTGGCTGCTGCTTTTAAATTTGTCTTATTAATTATCCCTTTTTTCAGAGTTTTAGAGCTGACAGACTTTACAGAAGATTGGAGTGAAAGAGGATCAAAAGCTTCAGACAGCTTTTAGTTTTCTCTCTCTGTGTTTTCTCTCTACAGTCTGATGAGTTTTCACATGCGGAGCAGCAGCAGCTGGAGATCAGGTGTTGAGTTTGGGTTGCAGATGGAAACACTGGCTGAATTTTATACAATTCCGTTAACACAACACTATAAAAAAGGAATGTTGGGAGTGTTAATGTTTAGCTTTAACGCTAATGCTAATAACCTGCTATTATTGTTGTGGATTTTAGGAATAAAGTTTATATACTAGCTCTCACTCTACTTTTTTACTATTTTAGTAATATTTTATTGTTTGTTGATGCATAATATTATGTGTTATAAATTCCTCAGTCCAAAATGGGATGTTTATACTTTTAAATCAGATTAATGTCAAGATGATTAAGATACATTTTCCCAGCATTAGTGTTGTTGCTAAGCTAGCTAAATCTGGACACTTGTTCCAGCATAAGATTTTACCAACCATTTATGAGTTTACCACTTTTGCTAAGGAAATATTTGTATTTATAATACTTGCCATGTTTTAGCCTTACTTCTCTGCTGGATGCTGAACATGCTAACTGTGCTAAGTTCTTTATCTAGAACTCGTTGGACATTTTAAATGTTTAATGGCTGAACCAAAAACTGATTTTTATAGTGCACATATTTAAGTAAATTAAAAACTAATTTGCAATAAATTTACATAAATAACTCAAATAATGTTAACTAATATTTAGAATTTACCTTGATCCGTTTCGTATGCTGTAAAAATGTGTGTTTTCACTGCACAACTTGCATAATTTCTTCGATATATGAAAATCTAAAAATGTTTTTGTAGATGAAATTCCAACAGTTGATTTTATGGGTTTAGAAAAGTGTGGTCAGTGCAGAAAACCCAAATATACAAAGACAGCAGTCCATTCCTCACATCTCGCAGCCTTCAGACCTTCAAGTCTGTTTGGTTTTGAAGGGAAAGTGTTTGAGTTCCTTCCCTCAGGCGACCTGCTCGCTCTGTAATCATAAAGCGTACACACTCATTCTAATACAATACCCACTCCACTCTCTGGAGTTGTGTTGTTTTTTTTTTCCTCTATGTATTATCCACTCACTTATATGTTTGCCAGTGAATGATATTCGCAGGTCATGCCTCACGTTCAGATACTATTACCACATCATTATACAGCACTGTAAAGAACTGAACATTTTTGACAGCGTTCCTTAAATCAGCAGTCATGAAAAAGCAGAATTGATGGAGGCAGCTCGCTATTTTTTCAACCCGCCAGTCGTTAGATTTGTAATATAGAAGCAGGCAGCGAGGATGTAAGATGTCAGCGCCGACATCAGAGTATGATTTATTTACCTTCAGATGCGTCGGCCCCCATCCCTCCGCCTCAAACACACGCGCCGCACAGTTTATTACGCCGACCTCTTTGTTTTCCGTCTCTGACCGGCTCCCTCACTGACTCGCGCTCCAGAGTCACCCCCCTCCCCCCACCCTGCCAGCAAGGTCACGCCACGCGCCACTAATGACTGCAATCAATTATCGGGCGCAACATTAAACGAGACCACAACTCCCACTTCTCTGTGGCCTTCCAGCTTTTTGAACCGAAGCATGGAGGTCAAAGATGATGCAGCTGATTTCTCTCTCACCCCAGGAGAAACGCAACATCACATCTATTTGAATGTCTGACTCATATTAGCACACTTTGTACTCATCAGATCATAAAGCACTGTGCAAAAATTATTCTGATTGTGGTAAACGGCCATTCTTGTAAACTTTGGATGCACCGATCCACTTTGTACTTTCGATACCGATATCTGAGGTTTAGTATCAGCTGAATCTGAAATAGAAAAACAGCTGAATTAAAGCATTAAAAGATGACATATTTATTGAATTACAAATTTATTTGATAACTGCACCAGTAATGGCACACTTAAACACACCAATAAAAGCAACTTTAATTTTTTCAGTCTGCAATTAGGAGTAGAACAGCCAATGTAAAATAGTGAAATAGGCTTACTAGCTTTATTAGACATAAAAAATAAAGTGGAACAAATTTCATTTCAAATGGTTCATGAAGTGCAAATAGGAGTTCTAAATATTCTAATGCAAACACCAGAACAGAATTTGAACCTAGAATTTTCTTCCTACAAGTCAAGTGCTACAAACTTTAATAAAAATGCAACTCAAACTACATAACTTAAAGCAATGACTCATAAACTAAAAGTAAAATCAGTTAAACTTCCTTTTATGCTGCAGCTTGTCTGATGAATGTCCTGTGACGTAAAGATATAGTATAGTTTAGCTTTTCTCTCCATGCTCTCACAGATCTTAAGTCTCACAGTTGGAGAAGTTTGTGTTCTTAAAGGGAAAAAAAGACATTGAGAGTGTTTTAGGATCTCCCAGTGGAATAATGTTTGTGTCGTAAACTTCTAATAGATTTCTAGGCTGTTTAAGTCTTTGGATGTGGAGGCAGAGCTTCTTTCCACAGCTTATGTAACGATTCTCTCAGCACTAAGAGCTGATCCAGGGAGCAGCACACAGTGATTTGCTTAAGTATTTATTTCTGTTTAATTTATTAATAATTTGTTTGATTAAACCGCAAACGTTAAAATGTTTCATGGGAATTTTATCTGACAGACCGACAAAGATACATGGTCTTTAACAGGTCGAATTTAAGACTTTTAAAGACCTTTTTTAATTCCACCTTGAATGAAATTTAAGACTGAAAAAACGACCAATATAGGGGAACATTCTAGAGTCTGTTTGGAAACAAACACTGCTGATGAATAAACTAGTGATAAATTCGTACTTACCCATAATAGATTTTTTTTTAAATCTAGTTAGCAAGGGCTTATTAGCAGCTAGTTAGCAGTAGCCTCAACCACCTCAAGTCATAAAATGCAAAAATGTTTCAAACTTTTGTCTGATTAAAAAAAAATCCAGCGAGAGAAGAAAAAAAATCTATACATACAAGATTACATAATACTGACAAAATTAAAAGACCTGTGACTAACATATTTAAGGCAAACTTATATTTTGCATGAATTTAAGGCCTTTATAGAATTGACTGGAAGGAAGACATTTGGATCTTTGTTTTTTTATTGCTTAAGGTCTCAGTAAAATGTGTTGAAGTTTGCAGCTCTAATGTTACAAAATGTGATGGTCACAGAAAAAAAACTAATGCGGAGACAAAACGAGTGTCTACCAACTCACAAAACTAAAAAAAATGTCTCTGAGGGATTCCTGTCATCAGGTCAGTTTCAGAGCAGCCTTCTGCTGCAACTTTAATCTTTATTAATATTTTAGGTTTTTAGTTCTGCACCAGGACATCCAGAGAGGATGCAGAGCAGCATGTAGACTAAGTGGCCTAACTGTCTTCCTCCTGGTCAAAATGAGTGAATTCCAAAGATACAAGGTCTGGACAGATGTTAGGTTGTTATGATCCTGACTTTTTATAGTTGAAGTTTCTCAACTAGTATACTGTTAAGATAAGTCTGCAATGAGAATGAAATTTTCCCCATCTGCTACAATTAGGCATAAAAAGATGTTTCCCAATTACTTGTGAGAGTCTTGAAATAAATTTAGTACCTGATTATACAAGTGAGTTTTTTTTTCTTTTTAGTTTTAACTGCTAAAAACAAAAATCAGTCGAAAGGGCTAACGCTTAAGAAGTGCATGAATGTTTCATTACTGCACTGAATTTAGTATCCTGTTTTACCAGCTGACTTTTCTGCCACGCAGGCGATCATAACATGAGGAGTAATGGAGCAATAACTAGTGCAGAAAAGCTCAATTCAGGCCTAAAGTCCTTTTCCATGTGAAGAGGAAGGAGCAGCATTCAACAGACCCCATCACTTAACACCAGCATATGGCAGAAAGCCTGCTTTACTTCTCATCGTTTTCTGTCACTCGGTTCTCCTATGGCTCGTCGTCGTGCTGTCATGACAACAGTTCCCGCTGCCAGTACCGAGTCTTGCGACTGGCTGTCGAAAATAACTGTAATTTCTTTCTGCTTCATTTTCATGCTAATGTATGTTTACGCTGCAGTGAGGTGGTTTTTAACTATTAGCTTGGTTTTATGAGCAAGGCATTCATTATGGAGCTACATAAAAGTAGCACTTAGTCACCACGTAACCTTGCTAGCCTTTTATTGCTCTATATGCAGCACCATGCTAAACTACTCAAAGCCCTTTATTTTCCTTCTTCTCCTACATTTTGTCATGTAGCACGTTATGCTGAAGTGAAAGTAAAATGATAGATGGCTTTTACAAATCTGAAAGTGTAAGAGATCCAAACAATTACCTCCTAAAATGAACCAGAAAACAAAAATAAAAATCATGCCAAAGTGAACAATAAATTAGAGGGTGGATCTTGACATCAATTGGACCAAAGCTTTGCTCAAACGTCCCCCAAGCTGTGAAAACAAAAGCAGTCAGAGCTCTGATAAAAGAGAAAAATCTGGACAAGTCATCACTGCAGAAACACAGACCAATTTCCAACCTTAAATTCATCAGTAGCATTATTGAAAAACTTGTTTCAACAGTGAAATAGTTTAACAATGACAAACTGCTTCACTCCTGCAACATGATTTTACTCCCTTTGAACAGTTTTCTGTTTTGTTCCTTATCTCAGCTGCTAGCAAAGCTAAACTCTCTAATGCTAAAATGTAGCCACCAAAACAGGTTTCCCACAATCTGCTGTAGCAAACAGCTTGTGCTCATTAACATATTGATATTAACAGTGTTAAACGTACACTGACATAAAATAACGCAGCAGCGCTAGTTTCTCTGTTGACAAGTTGAGCCGCTAATTCTGAATGTGACTCATCACTGCTACCATACGGCTCCCAAAACTGTCCATAAACGTTTTTAGATGCCATTTAATTTAATACCTGATTAAGATGGATACTTAATACATTAAAAATCAGCTGTCCTAAAGATTATTGAAATTTATATCAGCATTTTTTTATATCCTCAATTCTGCTCTGCATCGTGAACTGGTTGTTTAAACACATACTAATGTTGTCATTAATTTACATACTAAAGTTAATTTGGCTCGTCTCCAAATCTATAACCATAAACCTGGTTTTAAACATTCACTGTTCATACGTCACTTTATTGGTGATTGGTTCAGTTCTTTTTTTGGTTAATTTTTTTTTTGTTTACATGTTTTATTAGCTTTCATTCTTAATACCTAACACTACTTAGGCAATAACAGAGACTGTAAACTACTAGCCTATTATTTTCTGATAATCAGATGTGCCACAACTTGGTAATTTTGATCTCACTGACTAATTTCGTCAATATTTACTTTGGACACTTGATAGTTATTCATAACCAAGCAAAACACTTTTTGAATTCTAGATATTTCTCTAGGAATGTGTGCAGTAAACTCTCACCACATCCCTATTTTAAGATGCACAAAGTTGGAAAACTGTTTCGCCTTGTAGAATTTCATAAAAGTAAAACACGTAACAAAGAGGTCATCTGGTGACTGCTAATGCATTTCAAAGTCACAGAGCAGCATGAAACTGTACATCCATCTTTCAGTTTACTTCACGTGGAAGCAGAGTCTCAGAATCCCGTGAGGTGCATCACTCTGGAGGATATTGCTCGTTCCGGTTGCTGGAAAAGTGAGTGTCAAGTACTTTATGAATCCAATAATCCTTCCCTGAGGCAAAGCAAGGTGACGCTCTAACAGGAAGATTGGGAGTAAGGTCGACAATATAGGGTGAATATGATAATTTGGTGAGTTTTCTTTTCTTTCTTTTTTTAAAGAAGCTTAGGTAGCAGGTAGGAGCTGTCAAGAAGTTAGAAAAAATAAGAAAAAAAAGGATTGCTGACTCCTCCCTAGAAGAAAAAAAAAAAAGAGCATGGCAGAGAGGGTAAATAGAGTTTCAAGTGATGTGAGCAAAGGAAGATGTTGGTGTAGGAGGCCTAAAACTAGACAAAAACAATAAAAGGCTGAGGAGAGGCGGGGGAGGAAGGCAGTGAGACATATAAAGATGAATCAAGCATTCAGTGAAGTGGAGACGGAGGGTGTGATTGAGGGCACGCCGAGGGGGGTGGGGTGGGGGGTGGGAAAGCAGCCGTGATGAGATGGCTTCTACTGGACCATGAGATTGATGAATCTGCTTCAGAGGGAGAGGGAAGAGATAGTGGAGGGAGGAGGAACAAACGCCTTGATGAAAAGACCAATCGCGGTCCCACAAGACACAACAGAATCCATGGCTTGATAAAGGAGTGAGCCGCTCGCATCTCCAGCCCGTCTATCTTAGAACACAGCACCAGAGGCATCTTTGCAGAATGTGCTATCTCTAATCTGATTTTATTTTTTTTTTTCTATCGTCACTTGTGGTATGCAGAGCTGCTGTCACATCACAGGAGATTACAGCATATCTGGAGCGAATAAGAGTCTTTGAAAAGATGGGATTTAATTTACTTGGACGTTCTGACAGCAAACAGACTCTCAGCTGCACATCAATCATCTCCGTCGGACGCCAGCTGATACCCAAATCCACTCAAATGTAATAAATATTTTCAGCTGGATCCTCCTAAATCCCCTGTCCAGCTCTGACCGGCTTCTCTGTCCCTGCTTGGATGTAGCATCAACCCAGAATGATACTGCCACCACCAGAGCTGTGTTTTTCTCCACGAGAATTCATATACATGTAGCTAATTGACATACTTATTAATCAGCTAATGCAATAATAACGGAGCTCATTTTTTTGTTTAGCTCACCTAGCTTCTCCATTTTTCCAGATAAATTCTAAAACGCTAATTTACTTGACAGTTTTGTTAAACATTCAGTTGAACAACGTTTGGCGTCTGTGTTGAAGTTTCGGTTATCAATGATAGTTGATAACAAAATAAATTAGTTTATATATTGGTGAAGCTAAAGTGTTTATGAAATCTGAACTGCATCATATATATATAAATACACATGTGTACTTACTGATTATTGTTGTACATTGTCATATACTTGAGAACAAGTTTATTACCACAACCTTCTCCTTTTGAGGCACTTGGTTTTATTTTCTTGTTGCATTTTAACAATTTTTATTTTTGTCTGTCTGTTGCATTTAATTCTATTAGCATACATTGAGGTTTTGACAAAATGTAGAAAAGTTTATGGCGTGAGCATGAACTGTCAGACGCTGTAGGTGTTTGGTTAGCAACAAGGTTCTGTGCAGCTCACAAAATAATATGTAAAGTCTACATGAGACGAGAGGAGGCAGAGTGAAGAGGTGGGAGAATGAGACGAGGAAGTGGATATTAATCTGTTCTTGTGAGACCGTTTCACCTCCTCTGCCTCCATCCGTCTCTTCCTCCTCCTCTCTGTTGCTGCTGTGGCTCTGATTTGTCGGACGCCGCCTTGGTCCGAGGAGGATAAGACTGAGATAAACAACATTTGCAAACAGAGAGTGGTAGGACTGAAGATGGAGCGGGCCCCAGTGTTCCTCCTGATATTCTCTTTCTTCAAACTACAGTGCTCTCATCACAGTGACAGGATAAGCCTGCACAGCTGCTGATTTTATAGGCTGTAATGAAATGGGGAGGGAAAAAATGTGCTGTGCCACTATAAATGCCTGGTCTGGAATATAAAATCTATTCCACTGGTTAACATGCTGGTCTTGCTGCTGTTTTATTACATGGCTTTGATTTGTCTTTCCGTTTTTGTTTTGCCAGATGCAACAACAGAGAATTGAGGAGCTTTCTCCGAGCTGCAATGGGAGTCTGTGAAGCTACAGATTTAAGGCGCCTCCTTAGTACTCCTTCTCAGTCACAACACCAGCAGTAGTCAGTAGAGGAACCATTATCTGAAATTAATGTCAGCGGTGTTGCGGAGGCAGCCAGACGCTGCGCCGCCAGCTCTAACGCTACTCATGGAGATGTGGCCTCAACTTTTCCAACACTACCGCCGCTGCTGATGATGCCAGCCCAGGGAACAGTGATGCCTTCTAAGGTCTCCTGCTTGTACTTGCTGACGGTGGTATGCTGGGCCAGCGCTTTGTGGTACCTGAGCGGCTCCCGCCCTTCCTCTTCCTACGTGGGCCAAGTTTCTATCCCAATGCGCAAGGCCCCCAAAGTGAGCAAGAACTCCACGTTCAGCAACATCCGCACGCGCTCGCTCAACCCACACGACTTCGGCTACCTCATCAACGAGGCCAAGAAGTGCGAGGCCGAGCCGCCTTTCCTCGTCATCCTGATCAGCACCACCCACAAGGAGTTCAACGCCCGCCAGGCCATCAGGGAGACATGGGGCGACGAGACAACGTTTCCGGATGTGCGCGTGGTCACGCTCTTCCTACTGGGCCGGAGCATAGACACTGTCCTCAACCAGATGGTGGAACAGGAGAGTCAGATATTTCATGACATAGTCGTGGAGGATTTTATTGACTCGTACCACAACCTGACGCTTAAAACGCTGATGGGCATGCGCTGGGTGGCCACATTCTGCCCCAAGTCTCAATACGTTCTCAAAACAGACAGCGACATCTTTGTCAACATGGAGAACCTCATCTATAACCTCCTTAAGCCCACCACCAAGCCAAGGCGGAGGTATTTTACAGGCTATGTCATCAACGGTGGGCCAATCAGAGACATGCGCAGCAAGTGGTACATGCCAAGGGATCTCTACCCAGAAAGCAAATACCCACCGTTCTGCTCTGGCACAGGATACGTCTTCTCTGCAGACATAGCTGAGCTCATATACAAGACCTCCTTACACACCAGGCTGCTGCACCTGGAGGATGTGTACGTTGGCGTGTGCCTCCGCAAGTTAGGCATCCACCCTTTCCAGAACAGCGGCTTCAACCACTGGAAGATGGCGTACAGTCTCTGCCGCTACCGCCGGGTGGTCACCGTCCACCAGATCTCCCCAGAAGAGATGCACCGCATCTGGAACGACATGACCAGCAAGAAACACTTGAAATGTTAGCAGACTGATCCGTCCTCCAGAGATGCTTTCAGGGGCTTTGTTATGCTTTCCTGTGCAAGACCAAAGCAAACTCCTCTGGATTAACCCGTTCACTCAAACTTCAAGGAGGGGCCGAGAGAGTAACGTGCAGAACCCTCCCGTGGATACTTGTCCACGCCAGCAGTGGAAGGATTTTTACATGACAGGGAAGCATAAACATGTGTTGAAGCTTCTCATTTATACAAGGCACAGACTGTCCCCAATTATCAGGAGTGCAGATGAGAGAAAAGCTGACAGACGCTCTGCTCGGCTCAGTCGCCAGCCCTGATTTTTGAATGTTCCTCATGTATTTGTTGTATTTTCTGATCAAGGTGTTATTCTGGATATCCGATACTACAGCAGTCATTGTGAGGACTATTGTGGATCTACAATGTGATGAGTTGATGTTGAACGCAGTAGTGTTTATGAGAGAACATCAATGTTTTGCACAGACGTTTTGTTTTTTTAAAAGATTTAAAGAAGATCAGATCAGAGTGAGAACATGGCTGCTAGCATTCCCAGGTGAATGTTAACCTCTGATGTGTGCAGTGCAGTATTTTGTCTCTGGCAGCGCTGTGAGCAGGCTGCAAACGGCGGCATTTTCTATTACTTGAACAAAGAGAGCAGGAGAAGTATATACTGAGAACAGATCTTACTGTTTTTGAGTGCTTTTTCGTTCTTTTTCCATTACTTGAGATTAAATAAACCTGTTTCATACAATTTTACGACTGATTTGTTCTGCACACTTTTAATGCACGTAACCTGGAAGTTAATATACATTTGATTTCTCCATAGGAGTGAAAGCATCTAATTACGGCGGCCGCTCTCTTCAGCAGCTGCGCTCTTCACAGCAAGTGCTGCCAAGCCTTCCTCTTGCCTCTGGAAGCATTCCTGCTGTCTGTGCAGGTGGTGGACAAATCAGGCAGATTCCATCGTGTGATTAAATCAAAGTCTGTCCAACTATGAGCTGGAAAATGCCTCTCAGCAATTACAGTGGCAGTGCAAAAGTATGCACACCTTGTTACAACCACAAACATTTATGAAGTTCACTGGGATTTTATGTGACAGCAACACAATGTTGTAAAGTGACAATATTGGGTGTTGTATTAGATTTAATATCCCAAATATGCCTGTTTGTGTTTGTCTATCACATAAAATCTGAATTAAATACATTATGAATGACATAAACCACTTTTACAAGGTACTTGAGGTCCTGCAAAAATAACTTGTTTCACAGTAGAATAGAAGGATGCGACATTTTTCCCAAACTACATGAATCACACATTTTTTCTGCCCATTTTGTGCCATTAAGTTGCATTAGTCAGGAATAATGTTTTATTAAAATCTTTCATCAGACGAGTTGTGGCTTACAGGAAAATCTGTCAGCGAGGTTCTCACAAAACAGAGTGACATACTGCAAAATGTTATGGTAAGGTCAGGTGTAATTATTTAAAACTTGAATGTTCGTGCTAGTTTGGGTTTTTGTTTGCTATTTCAGTCACATTAAGGTTTGGTTTGAGTGAACCACTGTTATTCGTATTAATTATTATGTTTTAGGCCATTCTTCTGTAGATTAACTGTGGCGTGAGGAGAACATGATCCATTAGTTACTTTTAACCAGCCAAACCTTAAAACAAACCTTATGCTGATTGGCCTCTTTCTGTGAAAACAATTAACCCAACACACACACACACACACACACACACATCAAAAGCCACCAGTAATCAATATTCTGATAAAAAAAAATTAATCCTCATCCCTGTGACCAATTATCTGATCAGATGGTTGGAATCTACTGATGGCTGAGCTGAGAATCAAATAATCAACCTCTAAACAGAATAACTGTTATAAACTGAGCACCAAGACATCCAACCAATGTTGTGTGAGCAGCACTTTCAACTGATCTTGATTACATTAAACCAAACTGAAGTTTTTAGATAAAAATGAAAGCAGCACAATGTGGTTGGGAAGTTAAATAACATTTAAAGCAATAGAAGCCATATTGTTCAGGGCGCCTGAAAGAGATCAGAATAACAGTTTTCTCACAAACTAGTTTAATTACACAGGATAAATACTCACAAACCTAATCACTGGACTCTGTTATCCGTTAAGTTCCTATAAAACTGAAGACCTCCAGCGGTGCAGCCTCCAACTCTTGAGTTTTCTAACTTGTTTTCTCCTTTTTTAAGATCGTCCAACAAACTCTAGCTGAAGTTTGATGGAACCCAGGATCCTCCAGGATGACTCGTCACCAAAAACTTCTGGTTGTTTAAACTCTCCTCTTTATAATCCCTTCTTGATTTGGAAGTTTTTTTCCTTCACATATTGATGCATCAACTAATAAAATAGTTTCATTGGGCTATTTAATTTGTTCTGCTGTCATTGGGACTGAAATAACCAACTCAGACGTTAGTTGCGCTAAACCTAAAGCGCTAATCATAAATATTAGTTCTACTAATACTAAAGTGCTAAACCAACATGGTTTTTAGTGGAAGCTAATGCTAAATTTAACCATGTTGATAGCCACTATGCGTCAGTGACACATTTTATATCATATCTAGATTAAATTTGTAATTGAACATCTACCTGCATGATTGTGTCTGAGGAAACAAGTGTTCAACTTTATTCAACTGAAAGTTTACAAAACAACCATGTAAATTAGCGCTGTAGAGTTTATCAGGTAAAAAATGTATATAAGGAAGCTAGCTGTGCTAAACATTTTCAAAGTTAGCAGAAATGCTAAGCAAAAAATGAGTCCCCTTTGACCACTGCTTGGCGTGAATTACATACATTAGGATAAAGATTGCTATTGAAATTTATAGCGCTATTAACAATTTACTGTATGACTTTTTCTTTTCTCTGACATGAAACCAAACATTTGAAGGATTGTTGTTTATTCATTCCTGTGGATTGACTAAGACTGTTGTTGTATAATCATTCAAACACTTCCCTGAAGACTCAGTATTGTTTGGGGTGTTTTAACATGCATCAGTTTGAATAATAAATTTAATGTTATTACATAAGGCCAACAAAGACGTATCTGGTGGTGTTGGTGGTGACCCGTGTGTCACCACTTACGCTCGTGTGGCAGTGAACGTAATTATCTGAAATCATTAGCGCCTGGCAGCTCTTTTCACAAAAGACTACAAATGAGGAAAGCCAAAATGAGGAGGACATTTTCTTTCCCTCTTTGAAGAAGAATGCAATATTGATTGGCTTTCTTCAAAGGTCATCCACTTTGCGGCTTGAGCCTGACACTTGTCAAGTGTTACACCAGGTATCCGGCATGTGTGGGATGCAACATGGATGACACTGAGCGCCGTCAGAGTGTCTGGGAGCGGCGGCGGGCCTGTGGGACTCCATGCAGGAGAAATAAAACGCTGTCGATGAGGTGCCGAACTCAAATGGTTCCACCGTGGGAAACCTTTGGGTATTTTGTCAGCAGAAAACGCGAGCCGGCTTTAATGACTTCCTCATAATGGAAATATTCCCGGTTGATGTGTCAGCGTCAAACGCTCCTGTTTGATGACTTACTCCGGCAAAACTGTGACGCGACCTGGGAGTTCTACTCCAGTGCGCAACTTCACAACGTTGAAAACGCATGTTTTTTATCGTGTGGAAACAACCGCCTCTCATCCTCTGGCTGCCACGCCGTTATCAGTTAATAACTTTATTTTCTTGCAGAAAATTTCCAGGAACAGTCTGCCGACGAGTACATGCATGAAATAATTGGCATTCACAGCTTCTTTGGGGCTCAGTGGTGCGTTTTGCATTTCTATGATCCCGCTCGCCTCGCCCCCGTGGCAATTGGATGCAATATGCTGAGTAGTGGTACACCCTGCAATAGGCCGAGTAACCCAGTGGTGGAGCGTTTAAAACCAGCTAAGATGAGGGGAAAATGAAAGGCGTGTGATTAGTTCAAGGTTGGTGGTAAATGGGGCTCGTAACGAGGAGCGAGGCAGAGAGCTGGACCATCAGGAAAGCTTCCATTTCTGAACAAAGACACATCCTTTGATGTTTCTTATGCGTCTTCCCACATTATAGCAACAAACTGTTGGTTTTAAAACTGTTAGCATTTTGTTTTTAGCCTCTTTTACTTGGAAACGGACATTAATGACCAAGAAACAGCAGCAGGCAAGTTAGGCATAAAGTTATTGAGAGGTTTAAAGCAGAACAACTGATGTGTCTAAATATAAGCCTTTGATCTAAAATTAGACTTGGCAGCATCATGCTAGGTGGAAGTGAGTCAGAGTTAATGGGAAGATGAATGGAGGTTAATAAAACACAATTCTGGAAGATCGATCCAGGTTTGGATTGAAGCATGTTAATGTAAGAAGATGGCCTAGTCAAAGTCCAAAGCCAAGTCCAGTTGAAGATTTGTGGCAAACTTGAAAATATATATTCATGCGAACTCTTCATCCAATCTGAGTTTGAGCTGTTTAGCAAAAAAAGCCTGAAAATGTCTAACTGCAGCAAAATGTGTTTCCACTGCGTTTATATAAACACGCCGCACTTTTCAGATTTGCACCGGTAAAACCTGTTTATGATCTCATATAATTTTCCTGCCGCCTAATAACTACTCAGTGTTGGTCATTATATATAAGAAATAACGAGGTTGGTGGATGTGAACACGTTTGGAGTTTGGAGCTCAGAGATCTCAGTTTTTTTGGTCGGTTCAGACTCTGAGGGCAATTTTCTCAAAGCGGATTAATCGGCTGCAGAAAATGTTTTTTTTTTTAAGCCCTTTTCTAATCATGTTTGAACTTTCTTTTTACGCTAATTGTCCTTTCAGTTCACATGACCTCAGTGTCACTTGAACTCGAGGCTTTACAAGAATCTCTGGAATAATTCACCATCTGCGTTCTCACTTCTCCACCAAGGTGAGAGAACCAGGCTGACCTGACACCGAGCTCCTCCATGCGTGCCGTGCTGAAACATTTCCTGGTCAGTGCAGCCTTGGTGACCGGAGGTTATTTTTGGAAGCGCTGGATGTTTTTTTGTTGTTGTTGCCTAAAAGCAAGAATATTACTAGAGATCTGTCTGGTTTGTGTCGGTTTCAGAGGGCATGTTGGGTTCAGATCTGATGGAAGCTGATTGCAGGCTGTGTGTGTGTGTGTGTGTGTGTGTGTGTGTGTGTGTGTGTGTGTGTGTGTGTGTGTGTGTGTGTGTGTGTGTGTGTGTGTGTGTGTGTGTGTGTGTGTGTGTGTGTTGGACCATGAGGTGTGTAGGGAGAAAACTGTAGCCCCTTCTGAAACCTACAGGGGACAAATTTTCCATCAAGAGCAGATGGAGGTCATTCGTCGTGTTGCTTTCAGGGAAATTTACTTTCTTACTTTTCTTTTCAAAGTCTTGAAACCTATGTGATTTACAAATATTAGAACAGCAGAAAGCTTTCACTGTTTAGATGCACATAGCAGCAAAAGTCGATTCAATCAAACAGTCGGACTTGTTGTGCGAAAGAAATTTGTTTTCAGATTCCTCTGCTGAGCCTCGTGAAGGAGCGTCAAACTGAGACAGCCGAGACGCGTGGAACAAACCCAAAAAGTTACGACACGAAAACTGATATCTAGCGGGACAAGACGGTCCAGTCGCTGACAGAGCTTCACAGCGTGAATTATTTCCCGTCACCCGGAACAGATGGATGGGATTTAAATTGGACGCGTACATCAGGAAGCGCCTGACAGAGACGAGCGTGACAGCCGGCCTGAATCTGCATAACGGCGGCCATAAATTAACTCTTAATGTCCTGGGATGAAAGCCGCTCCCCTGGAACTGGAGGAGGCCCAGAGCTCGGCCTCACCTTCCTGTGAGCGCCGCAGTCTCATATTTATGACCAGCTGCGAGCTTATTAATATTTGCATATTTCAGAGCGGAGCCTCATAAATAGCTCATGGGCTCAGAGTGGAGCTCAGGTAGCTGGAGCAGACTGCCTGACTTTCTCATGTCAACATTCTCAGCTAAAGCTCTTTATTTCTGCTGAAAGTGTCGAACATCGTTGTAAAGGTCGCCCCTGTCGTCTGGGTTTTCTTTTGCTTCCTGCGAACCAGCAACGCTCGCTCGACCCGTCAGGAGGCGGCGAGGGAGTCCGCCCTCATAAAGCGAGCCGTAGATGAGATCAGTGGATAATATTGATTTCACATGCAAGTATCGGCTGATCTAAAATCTCCCAAAATTAAGGAAATCGCGGTCGACGTATTGGTGCATAACTAGGTTTTACGTTGAGCACAAATTCCAGTGTCTTTACATGATGAATCAACACAAAAATGATCTGAAGCTATTTTTTCCTCCAGCCTCTAACAGATTTTGTTCGTGGAAAAAAAAAATCATTCCTACAGTATGATCCTGCCACCACCAAAAGCGAACATCATTCTACACAAAGACGAACACGATACATTTTTGTAAACGATTACAAAAAGATGCGCGTTCACATGACAGGAAGGAAAACTACTGAGAGCGATGTAGTGGGCATGCCGGGCCAATCGGTGGCGCTGTAACACAGCCACAAAACAACTCCAAAAATACCAAACAATAATGAATGGCGCTGAGTTTCAGTAGCTGTGTTTCCGTTGACCATAAAATTGAGCAAATTAGAATTGCAAAAATAAATTTGCTTAATGGAAATGTGGCAATTTTGAAAAAAAGAATCATGTTTTTGGATTTTAAAAAAAGATATTTTGCACTAGAAACCAGCTGTTTTTTATTTCACAAAACTGAAATCGGTGTAACCCAAGTAATTTCCCTGTTATTTTCTTCTTCTCCTCTTGTAAGTGAACAATAAAGAAATCCAGCACATTATCGCCCCCCAGAGGCCATAACGCAAAAAATAAAACTCCCAAAATGAACTTTAGTAATTTTTCAGTGAACAGAAACGACCCATGACCTGAGCAACTATATATATGAATAACATACAGTATATTCAGTTTATATGTTAGAGCAACATATAAACTGAAATTGCCCCTTGGGGACAAATAAAGTTATTTAAATTGAATTCAATTGAAGTCCTGGTTAGGTCACTCTGAATGCAAACAATGTTCTGAAAGAAATATTGGTGAAAAACAAAACTCTTGAATTTGGTAACCAAAGGCTAAGAATAAACCTCCTGACACGGGATAATGAGCCTGCTTATTCACCAAACTTTGTAATAATTGAGTACGTCTTTGGAATCAACAAACACAATTACTCTCACTATAATTAGTAAGCTGGGAGACTATTCTCTTTATTTCAAAGTTATTCATTTCCCTCCTTTAAATTTTTCAAGGCAGGCTCCAGCATTTTCTTGCATTTCCTGTGGCAAAGCTGAACTGGCAGATAAGGCAGCAGTGTGAACTTTCTCATTTAATTCCCAGCATGAGCTGAATAAGCCCCATTTTTAAAAAGCCAAACCAGGAGAGATCCAGCTGCCACCGCCGAACTTCTCCTTTCCTGGCCAGTAGAAAAAAAGCATCTTTTTAGCCCCCGACTGGCTCAGATTAGCTTCCAGCAGTTTTATTGCTCTTGTTTCTGCTTTAGTTCACAAGTTGACCTCTGTAATAAAGACGGTAAAGGCCTCGTGTGGAGCTACAACAGAGCCGTCATTAGCCACTGTAAGGTGTTGTGGGGAACTCACACTTGCATCAAGCTGTGCGCATTTCTACTATGATACTTTCCGACTCCACTTCCCTCTTAACTTGTTGGCTTTTTGTCCCTTTCCCCTCTGTGTTTTGTTTTTATATCATGGCTCTAAATCCGTCTCCCAGAAGCTCCCGACGTGTCGCCGCCGTGTCTCTGAAAATCTGAGGCAGGCTTAAGCCTCCGTCTACTGTGTTGCCGCTTCCTCCCGTCTGATTTGGCTCGCTCAGTGCGGCTTAGGAAAGCTTCGGCAGATGAAGGAGTGATTGTTTTGGCTGCTTCTGTGTTGCTGACAAGGAAACACGGCGCTGAATGCAAAAAAAAAAAATAATAATAATAACAAGGCCGTTTCCATGAGGCTTGCTTTGCAGACATGATATTTCTGGGTTTAGAGAGACAGCCTCACGTTGTCTGACATGTCTGTCAACTTGTCGACACAAAATGCAGAGTGTATAGAACAAACACAAGGGTTTTTATTTTCAAATGCAATCACAAGATTGTTTCAGGGAAAAATACCTCCATATTTTGTCAGTTTACAGCCACAATCTGATGTATTTTACTAATGTTTCATAACTAGAGACTAGCAAATAGCTTATAATAGTGAAGTGGTGCAGCACACAAAAGCTGACCTTGCACATTCTTATTCACATATAAACACTTCAGTATCGTGCTTCAGGACATCGAACTGATCATCTCATTTCCCACAGACTGCTTATGAAATGGTCCAGAATGCAATGGATCTGTTTATGAAAATCTTACTACATTACAGTAAATGACTGTAATCCTGATTTGAACTTTTATTTTTTCTGTCTTTCATTGTCAGGATATGCAGTTTGTTTAAATTTCAGCCCAAACTCTTAAAATGTGTATTTAGAGACGCTTTTAATCTCCAACCACTGAGGCAATCTGGGATAAACAATGCATTACTCTGATTTCTAAAGTACACATTAACCCTCCAGCCAGAAGGGGGAGCTGTTTGGTGTTGGGATATAATTTACTCACAAAAAGTACTATCGAAAATCTGATTATATTTAATATATCTGTATAAACCACTTATAATCAGCATTAAACTAGCTGATTATCAAAACAAATTAATAAAATGAGCTCATTTTATTGTTTTCAGTCTCAAATGTTACTTATTAGCTCAATAAGTAACATTTAATCAAGACTCCTCAGTCTATAAGATTCTCAAAGGAGAAAGTCAAATCATTCACTGGGATTTTGTGGAGTTTTTTTACACTTAACACAGTAAGATTTAAGACCTGTGTCTCCAAAGAAATATATGAACATCATCTGGCCAACTGGCACTACATTTTCACTTACCCATGGTAGATGCAAAAAAAAAAGCCAGCTAGCTAGCAATGGTATATTAGCAGTGAGTCACAACACAATGATGTCTGCGTGTGACTCAATTTTTTGCCTGACAGAAAACTGAACACATTTAAGGCCAACTTACTTTTAATTTAAGACTTTTTAAGGATCCACAGACACCTTGAATTTGAACACTGGTGCCATCTAGTGACCGGAGGCTTATCAGGCAAGAATAAATGGACAACAACAAAGTCTTCCTGCTTCTTGTCGCAGGCACAACAATAGTGCTAACTCTGAAGACATTCTAGTTGAAAAGTTGTGATTTAGAGAAGATTTAAAGTAAGTTAAACCTGTGTGGATTACACTTTTCAAAATGAAATGTAACATAGAGTTTAACTTGTAATAACATTACATAATTATTAAACACTGCAACTGAAACCAGCTTTAGCTCCATATTTCCGTCCAGGCCTTGCTCTGCCTGACCTCCTGTAATTGTCTCATTTCCTTCACCTGTCTCTCTCCTCAGACCATCCGGCGACTGATAAGCGAGGTCTTATAGCACTTTTTCCCCATTCATCATGCCGCTCCCAGGTGCTGAATGCAGGTATGCAGCGAGCAAATAAATAAATATCTGACAAGGTGACGCCTGAATAGATGAGAAATCCTGCGGTGTGTCAAGACGAGCTGCGCGGAAAATCCAATCAGGCCTCAAGTGTCGGCGAGATTAATAGCTGCTGTTATTTAGACTAGACGCGAAGGGGCCGGGCTTGCGCCGTTTGGGGCCGGTGAGTGAATGTGGGGGAAAATAAATCATATTATTCTCTCTGCAGAGATGGTGTGGTTTTATTTAAAGGGAGTCAAACACCAGGAACTTTAGGAAGTATAGGAGGAAAGCTCACAACCCTGGTGGGCGGCTGTTAAAAGTCAGCATCCTTCTTTTGTCTTTGCAGTGTATTTTATCGAGGGCAGTTACTCTTCCTCGCCTGTAGCATTAAGACAATGAAAGTTAGTGGCGACGGGCCAATGTGGACAATATGACGGCTGAGGTCTTAAAGGGCGCGATAAACCCAGTCAAATGAGCGACCCTGGCCTTCTTTATGGCCCCAATAACAACACACTTATCTAACACCTTAAAGCACGGTTAAAAACATTTTGTTGGACTACTGAAGACCCAAAAGATTCTACATCCAATTTCTATAAAACTCTTTCGACTCCTTGCAAAACCATTCGTATCTGTTTAGCTTTTTCCAAATTTGTCATGCTACGAGTGTTATTTTATAGTGATTATGGAAAAGTCCGAAAACTGTGACTTGCGTTTGTAAGTCACAAACTTTTCCATCCATGAAACTAAAGCTGTGCAATTTGTTAATCTTAATCCGACTGCAAAGGATTTCAAAAAGGTGGCGGGGAAATTAAGATCATAAAAATAGAGGAAGGAAAAAAACATTATTCACAAATGTCACTGCAGTTATGAAGAACTGTCACAATTATTTGATTTCCTGTTTTATGTTGAACACACCAAGCTTAAACTCACAGTATCAGATTGTATCTGTGTTAACACAACTATCAAACAATTATTTATTCTTTGTACTTTTACCAAGGAAACTACCAACACTATCCAGATACAGTTATTTAATCGTTTTAATTCCACTTCATCTTTATTTTCTCCTATATAAACAAATAAAACCCTTATAAAACACTGGGTGTTTTATAAGGGTTTTAAATTAATAAACTGATGAACTTAAAGGGGTATAAATATTTTTGGAAGGGACTGCAGTCCCTCCTCAGCATCTTGTAGCTGTATCAGACCAAAATCACTCTCTCACTCACATACATTTACTTTTTTTAAACAAGCACAAGTTTCCCCATCATGCCAATTCAACTTCTCTACTGGTTGTCCCAGTTTAAGAGGATTTCACAAACATGTCAGATTGGATGGCAGGAAAAGAAGGCAACTTGCCCTGAGGAATCACCAAACCTGGTCGTCACTTTCCTGTTGTGAGTTAAGTTTCTACAAAAATCCCTCTAAGAAAAAAAGCTCCTCTTGTTTTCATCTAATTTTTTCATTCGACTTTCTGGCCGACACAGAAGCTGCAAAGCGTTTTAATCGCATCATTTCTGCGAGATTGAATTTACATGTTTTTTTAATACATTTTCGGTGTATTTACTTTTTTCAGGATGTTTGTGACAAATTGAGATGATAGACCACAATCACTCTCAGCAATTTCCTCCCCTCGTTGCCATTCAGGCGGCTGATTAAAAACAGAAAAAGACCCATGTCTGTCAGCACTAATTACCTATGCAAACAGGCCTTGCAAAGCAATTATACCCCCGTAAAACACACACCGTGCTTCTATCAAGCGCTGATATTATACAGAATAAAAAGATGGCTAAAGGTATCCAGCTCTATTTCATACATTTTTGCTACGACCAGATAAAAAGTCATTTTTCAGTAGATTATTTTGCAAACCTCGTCAGCTACATTTCTATAAAGAAATCGAATACAGCTGGGCAAACGTAGAATTAAAAATCAACAGTTGGATTTATTTGAAGGGAGATTTGCAGGTGGTTCTCAGTAATATGACGCCTTACATGCAGTGATGTCGCAATAAATTTGCTCAAAATGGGGGAAAAAATAGCAGGTTATTGACTCGCTGTCTGTTTTTACTAACTTCAGCAGGAAAATACTTTGGATTTATGTACATTAATAGATCATTGTAATATTTGGTGACTTTTTTGTTTTAGTTAGTCTGCTGAAACGCAGCAGACTAACAAGTATAGACACACATTATGAAAATGAAAACTACTTAATTAAAAAGTATTTTAATAAAAATTATTTCAAAAAGTCAAGCTAGATCTGACTTTAATAGTTTTTGTTCTCGTTGATGCTAACAACTCATGTAGCTAGTCAACAGCAAAACCAGACCGTGGTGACTCGTAGAGATCCAATCGGACTTAATGTCGTAGCTTCATTCATCTAACTTATCTTTTCAATTATCTCTAGTTTGCCATACTGGACTGTAGATGTTCAAACGTCCATAATGACCTTTACTTATAAGACAATGTGTCGTTATCAGTCAATTACAACCTCACAATTAATGTTAATGTTGTCCTTTATTGGTAGAACTTAGCACCTGTGCAAAGTCTTTCATAAAACAACTTCTTTTGCTCCAGCTCAACATATTTCAGTTTTCTCTCACGACTTCTGTTGACTCATTTTCCTCAGAAAGCGGTGAGGCCGAGGAGAGCGAGGACGGGCGTGAACTTGTTATATTTGGGCTGCGTGGTTAGAACAGGTGAAGTGAAGGAAGAATCAGCACAAATATTCTTAAGATTGCTTCGCTTTCTCTTTCACTGAGAGCAGTGGGGGAGAAGAAATTGGTTTGTCTGAGATTGCTTTAAAGAAATACGACACACTGATGCACGTTATTGATTTTTGACCTGCAAATACAGTCGTTTATACATGAGAGAAGAAAACAATGTTGGACAGAAAACTGATGACACTCAGTGGACTTTTGCTTTTTGTTGACCCTTCTGGGACACCATATAAAGGTTATTCTTACAAATAGTTTGTGTTTGTCACCATTCTCTACATCGGGAGTCTGATGCACGTACATTTTTAAACTATTTTTGAAGGAAAATAGTTAGCTAGTCCAGCTAGGGACACGAAAGACCTTCAAAGTACACACCTTAAGATCTGGGGCTTTTCTCTTGCTTCCCCCCATGAAGCGTTGACAGGAAGTGGATGAAGTCAGCTCTTACATCAGCGGTGGAGGATTTGGCAGCTTGAGTGTAAAACAGAAAAAATCTATTGCACTTTGCCCTTGGAGCCTTGTACCACCTACCAGAACAGAGAGGAACAAATTACCTCCTTAAAAGTGACCTTACCTGCCTCACAGTTTGCCAAATTAAAAAAACAAACAAAAAAAAAACACTTTCTCTGTGCCAATTATCTTACCGGCTGTATTGACTACACTTGGAGTTTATTTATTTTTTGCTGTGTTTTGTGAGGCTACCACACAGAGATACAAAGCAAAAGGTTAAAACAGACCAAATGCAGCAAACTAACAGCAGAACTCCAGCAACAAACGATAAAACCTTTAAATAATTTGCTTCAATAACTGAGAATGGGTCAAGTAGAAAGTATACCCCCTACAGTGAGGGCTACAAACACAGTCCATGTATAGATTTATTTTTTCAGGCTGCTACCTTCATTTATTTCAAAGCGAATTTTTGATCTGAATTGAGAAATCAGCAGTGATGTAGGTCAGTAAAATCACCTGCGGTTGTTGAAAACAAACCCTAACAGACGTGAAGACGGCTTCTTTTTTATTTTTATTCTTCACAGAGGCAATGTTTTCTCACCGGTGGGGTCAGATGAACAAAAATACTAGCGCTCCCACATCGACTGGCCTTTGGTTTAACCGTGACACTCTCCCACTTTAATGAATGAGAAGATTGAACACTTGATGCGAGCAGAAGGTCGTCCCCAAACCCAGAGCAGCTTCCAAGGTCAAAGAATAACATTCATGATTCGCTCATCTCACCTGACATATTTACACCCGATCAGACAACAGTTATATTTTTCCACCCTATGGAATAATATCAGCAAGGTCCTTTCTTCCCTAAAACAATGACACACCAAAAAAACAGTTAATTGAAAATTACATATTTTTTAAGGAATTACACCCCGTCAGCTGCCATGACAGATGTCTGCAGTGTCCTTGATTGAAGCTGAGGAATAATTCGCCTGCTGACTTTTAAATTAGCACTTAAATCTGGTAGAATAGACCAAAAGTCACACATTATAGATAATTTGTCACAGAATGACAAGCCCTAAATATCTGTTTAAGCTAATGCTAATGTTGGTATGGAAGTTAAAATACTTATTTTCACAACCCATCATTCAGTCGACTTAAACACTGAGGAAATACAAATGACTGTTGTAGCTACTTATCATGGAAATCAGTTCTAAATCTAAAAAAAGATTTAGGGATGATAGCAGATGTTTTATATAGACTGAGAACACAAAAAACTAAAAACAAAGAAGAAACAATAGATTTTCTTACCTAAAAAACTTTATATTCACCCACACCACCTGTGGTCACCTTGAAGGTTAAGTTGCTAACTCCACCAGAACCATCTATTGCTGTATTAGCATGACCTTTGTCATGACCTCTTCTCATCAGCTTTGGGTTGCTGCCTCCAGTCGGATTGTTAATCCTAAAGCAAAGACAGATTGTTTTGAGTGCAAAGAAATCCACTTCTATTCAACTTAAATTATTTTCTTTGTGGTGAGATTATTGTTGTACAGACTACATCTTCAAGACCTACCACAACAGAAATATCTACAACAGAAGACGCATTAAACCAATCCTGAACCAGGTACAAACTCTGATCATTTGCTCAGCGGCACTAACAGTTTCAAGAGTCCCACCTCCCTAGGAAAGCAATGGACAGCTGAAGAACTACTTTCTTAGATCACCACAGTCTATCAGTTTAAATCAATATCTAACTTACATTCAGAACATCAGGTCGTCATTGTCCCTGTGGCAACAATTACTTAGTTACAGCGGTGATAACAATGACTGCTGTAATAAAAGTCATTAGTATGTGTCATTGAAAAATGATGTTCCTTTGGAGCTAAAGTCCACTTTCCAGTCTAAGGCAAAGAAATCCTGTTACTTTGGTTCTTTGTGTCAGTGCATGTTTGAGTGCCACGCAGGGAAAATGAGTGCGACCTCAACACTTCTTAATGTTGTTCTTGATGCACGTGCTCCGCCATGTTAACGCATGAGTGGAACAAAACACACAGAAAGATTAAATGCAAAGCTAATCTGAAGAAAACGTTGTTTTTGGTTGCAGCCACGTTTAATTCCTTTCCTGTCACTGCGTCGGCCATTCTGTTTCCCCCAAGGGTCAGGATTGTGATTTCAGAAATGATTTATTTTCGCCAGTGAAGTGGACACTTGAACAGATCTGTCGATAACAGGGAAATCATTTAGTCTGATTGAACCAAAGCTCATCCACAGATCAAACATGAGACGCATCTTTTCTCCTGCCGACCAACCAGGACGTTTGAACGCTCACAGGAAGTCTCCTCTGCTGTAAGGAGACATTTCTCACCAGACTGAAACATGATTTAATGCTCCCATGAGCCAGTTAGTTTGTTTTCATTAGTGGGGCTGTAATGGTCGCTCATGTTCTGCTGGAGGAGAGAATAGACAAAACTAATTATCTATAAAAGAATTCAGGACAATAAGAAGGTAGTTGGTGTTCACAAGTCAAATTTAAGCTTATTAATTAACGATATATAAAACGTACCATCATGGTGAAATCTGTCTCATGACTCATTATCCAATCACCATCAGCATTTAATTTATCTGGTGAAGTTTGAGCAATTTTTATAGGAATTAGACAGGAAGGAAAGTGTTTTACACCCTCTGACTATGTTTGAGACTCTTATTTTGAAATAAAGGAAGTAGTCTCGTTTCCCCCCCTGCTTCAAATGCACCATCATGACATCTGCGGTCATGAGGTCCATTGAGCACCTGTAGCATTTTCTCCTGCACTAGAACCATTAGCACTGGTGTCCCACAGGGTTGTTTTCACCCTCATTTTCTTCAGACATAAAACACCTTAAGCTAATGTCAAACCTTTTTGTGTGTGTGTGTGAAATTAAGGAAGTAATTTTAATTTTGGTGTTTCCGTTAACTTTCTCATGTATAGGTTTTAGTACATGTGGAAAGGGCAGCTAAGATCCCTGCAGACCCCACACATCCTGGACACAAACTGTTTGAACTTTTACCTCCAGGTCTGCGCTACAGAGCGCTATTTGCAAAAACCAAATGCCATAAATGCATTTTTACACTATTATTCATTTCTTGCTTTTTGTAAAAACAGTCTGTATACAGTGTTTTCACAAAACCTTTTATTTTTATATATTTACATTTAAAATGTTTTCATTGAAAGCAAAGTGAAACTAAAGTCTAATTCCATTTCTGTGTACACAAACTCAACGAATAAAGCTGATTGTGTTTAAGTCTACATATAGTCATAATGCACATCATTGTTTTGTTCAGGTGTAGAGGTTAGCGTGGTTTAATACTACCCTGAGTTTGGGCTTTAATTAAAATGTGTACACACCACCAAAAGGTCCAGAAGTAATATTTCAATTGTGGCTGCAAAAAATTATTCCAAGGCCCATTTGCAGCCATTGAACCATGAGCTCACCACTTTTATTCATTTTTCAGGGGAAATATTGCTATAACATGAGCAAGCAGCCAAGACAGTTGTTGTTCATTTTTAACTAAAAGCTGACATAAAAGTGATGTGTGTACTTATTTACATATTTGTCTTGTAGTGGCAACAGGAAATGACATGCATATTAATCTAAAGTATTGTTAAGCATTGGAGCTGTACTAGATCTTTACTGAATCTAGGTACATTCACCAGAGACAATGTTTCTCACAGGAAGGTCATTGGTGGCGCGCCGCCTCCCACCTTCATTTCCTGTGTAAATAATCATCCTGTCCAAAAAGGACTACAGTGTGTGTCCATAAAATAACCACAGTGGTGCTATTTAAGTTTACAGTTTGAACTCAAAGTTCAATTTATTATTGAGTTCGTCTCAGACTAGCCGTTAGCTTTAGCTTCCCTTTAAATGACATTGCTTACTATTTCCACATTGAAAACAGAGACGCCCGTTTCCACCAATCAGAATCACATCGACATTACATGCCGCAAAGTCAGACAGTGTCCCCTCACTGAACGAATTGGCAGTCGAAGCAGACAGATGAGATCGCATCTCAGGAATGCTGATTCACTGGGAGGCTGGATCTCGAGTGGTCGTGATTAAAGACTCAATTTCCCAGAGGTCAGTGTGGTGTGATCACATATTACCGCTAACTGATGGAGTGTCTCTGACATCTGCACTCTGACGCCGCGGCTGTCACGAGCGGCGGCATCACAACCTGTGGAAGCGGGCTGCCTGATGGGAGTCCTGTCACACATTAAGTCACTGAGTTCTTAAGCAGCTGTGTTATTCTATCGTGCTCCTCCGTCATGCCGTTGTTCGTGTACAGAAGCGTGAGGGAGAGCGGCTGCTGTTCGAGCGGCTTAGCCCTGAAATGCTGCCATCCAGCATTATCTTCACACAGCAGAAAGCCGGGCCATGCCTCACCCCCAACGAGTGGACGGCTTTATAAAGAGACGCCTTTTATTGCAGCTCCGTTGCTACAATGTCAGTATTTAAATGCAATTATTTTGAACGTGTATCTTAGTTAACCAGCGTCTTTCAGAAGCAGTCAGCTGTCATTACTACACCAAGCTTCCCTGTAACAGTTACAATTAAGAAAATATTGTGCCTCATGAAACAGTTGAATATTTTTTGAAAGTGAGATTAGTGTATTATTATAATTTACTACAAATACAGTGAAATATTTCAAGCTTTTACTTCTTGTCATTTTGATGATTATGGCTCCCATAATGAAAACCCAAAATTCAGTCTCCAAAAATTTTAACAGTACCAATTTTAATACATAAAAATTGGTGTTATATATATGTGAATATATAATAAAGTGCAGCAAATTTGCCGACAGTTGAGCAAAGATAGGATAGGTTTGTTTGGCTTTTAAAAATGTGCTTTCTAAAAACCAAACATGTCTTCTGCTGCCACTCATTCTGTTCATTAATACTATTATTATTCTCTCCTCATTCATGCCAGAGCATCTGAAATAAATTCACATGAAATTGGGAAAAAATAAAAAACTGAAGGTCAAAAACAAATTTAGAACAGAATAACAATCTTCAGCTTGGAAAAATAAGGTGAATCCTTGGTCAAAAAAAGAAAAAAAAAAGAACACTTGACTAGGAAACTATACATCTAAAAGTAAAAGAGAGGATCATCGGGGCCCCCCTTCCCTCCATTCAGGACATTTCATCCCAGCGCTGCGTGTCCTGAGGCCGAAACATCGTCAGTGACCCCTCACACCCCCACCATGGACTGTTCTCCCTGCTGCCCTCTGGAAAGAGGTTCTGCAGCATCCGGTGCAGGTCCACCAGGTTCTGAAACAACTTTTTCCGAATTGCCATCAGACTGCTGAACTCTTAACTGGACTGCACTCAAAATTCTGGTCTCCACTTCATACCTTGCACATATACATAACTAAGTAACTTCCATTTTACTATCAGTCCTGCACTTTATATTTTATATTCATATTTATATTCATATTTTATACTGTATTTTATTTTATTCTGGAGTAACCTCACAACATTGGAACCTCAAAACACTGTCCTGAGCCGTATGCAACGAAATTTCGTTCTGTATACACCCTGTGCATGCAAAATGACAATAAAGTCAGTCTAAGTCTAAGTCTAAAATAATGAAATACCAAAAACAAGCTAAAATAAATTATCTTTCTTTGTTATTGTCATTACATTTTTGTGTTTTTTAGACAAATAAAATGGCCAGGATTTTGCTCCATAATTCTGCAACTAAGGAAAAACTTCAAATATGTACTTTTAAATGTGTCTCCCTGAGATTCAGGATTATTCTATAAACAAGTGACCTACTGTAGCTTTTCATGTGGAAAACACTGAAGTTAGTATCTGACACAGCTTCCACTCCAAATGTTGAATAGGTGAAAAAAATGACTCCTCAGGTTACAAATCATATGTTAACTTCAGCTCATTAAGACAACGACAGCGGCTCGCTAATGCCATTTTTGCTAAACTGTATATTAAGAAAAATGTTAAAACAATTAACTCTCAAAATACTTTGAAAAAAAATCAACTACAAGGCCGAAAGGAAAATCTGAGAGTGATTTTTTTTTTTTTCAAATATTACATATACTTACTATAAAATGAGATAATTATGGCGCAGCTATACCGAGGCTATCACTGGAGGTCGACGGAAAAGCCGCGTCAGAGAGAGTGTGCGTTTCCACAAAATCATGATACAACATTTTTCCCCACATATTTTAAAGCTGAACATATGAATATAGACGTAACATGGGAAATGTAAATGTTTTATACACCTCAACCCGGTACTTACTACTTTTGTGTGGGGTCCAAAGAGGTGAAGTTCACAGCTGAAGGACAAGGACAATCAAATGAGTGGTAAACAATGGGAAGCGTAGCTTGTTTCATTTTCTTTTTTTTCTCTTTTTTTCCTCTTTCACTTTCAAAACACAACACACGAGAAAAGTCATGGCTACACATAACTGCTACTTTTATGTACTTTATATTTTGTAAAAGATGCAGTTCACCTTACAGCAGCTACCTGTTCCCACCCCTACAAGTAGGTGGCGCCCTAGACAATTGAATTTTTGGACTGCGCCACCTACAGTACGGATGATTAGAGTACCTAACAAACAAGAAGTGTGACTTGAAAACCATAATCCTGAGGCTAAATCAGAATTCTGAAAACATTTTTAACCTAAATGCTCTGAAGAATATTTCTTCATAATATTTTTATGAAGAAAAAAAAATTCTACAGATTAAATGAAGTGAAATGCAACTTTTTTAAATATATTCGCCACGTGGTTCAGTTTAAAATCTTCTGACAGGAAGTCAAAATGATTACCAACCACAGAAGTTATGGATGTGGCAAATCTCACTGACAAATCCCAGTCGATGCTTGATTCCTATTATTTCAGCTGTAATGCAGTCATGTTCTTAAATCAGTCAGTATTTACTCTTTAACATTATCGTCAGTCTTTTTCGTCATGATTTTCTTTTGCTTTTAACCAGAACTGTATATTTCCTTTGTTGTTGTTTTGTTTATGTTTTTTTTTTTTGCTACGTTGGAGGTAGTGCACATAAGCTGTGATGGGAACACATTAAGCTAAAATAGCAGAGGTGAAAAGAAGAAAAGGAGTACCGGTAGATGGCTTCCTGTTGGTGCTCAGAAAGGAGCCTAAACTTAGCTGACTTTTCAATGCGACATGTAGGTTTCTTTATCAAGGCGTTCACTAAAGCAAAACTGAAAAATAGAGGAATCATATTCTGGTTGGAATTATGTTCTGTACTGTAAGAAAGCTTAAGTGCATCAAGCAATCTAACACTCAATTATGTATTCATGCTTTTCTACATAACCTCCTTTAAAGTAGCTGAAGTAGGAGTTAACAGTGTGCTATTGAAAAGCCACATGGATGATGGTGTGGATGAATCTGGCACAAATCTTAAGTAACATAAAACGGGCTGCTATGGTTTAAAGTATCTTTAACAGCTCACTGATTTCCTGCTAAATCTGTGAGCAGGAAGCAGTTGCAGTCAGCCTTGCAACAGGTCTGAAGAGGCCCCTGACTGAAGACACTGTTGCTGTGTGACCCCATACTGACTGCCGTGACTTGATAACAGCTCAATATCTGAGCAGCAAAAATTATATTCTGCAGCAACATGTCCTGGATGACACAATCAGTTGTTGGCAAACCCTGCTAATCCACCTCATTTGCCTTTGTCGCTCCTCTTTAAATCTGTGTGTAGCTGAATGGGCACGGTATTGAGCTTTTGAGATGATAATCACCTGCTCCAGGTTGTAAAAAAAAAAAAAACTTTTAAAAAAGCAAAACTGAAGACACCTTGTTGCCACGGTTGCGCATCATGTTAATTGTCCAAAGGTGAAAACAAAAGCATGAGAAAAAAAATCCTGCCAGATGCACAGCATCCAAAATCAGACTGAATAATTATTCAAATGTGCAAAGGAAAAAAAAAGAACGAAAATCTACAGGAAAAAACAAATCGGACGTAACAGAGCTACTCCAACATCCTGCCACCATGAGAGCCACATTTCTAGAGAATTCTCAAAGTTCCAAGTGGGAAATATCAGCTGGAGCATCACTTATAAATTCCTGAAAAATCCAATATTTCCACCCAGCCTATTAGAGTCTAAAGATAGCAGCAATAATGAGTTGTTTATTTGTCACCTGTTTATTGTTGATGTCGCCAATAGCCTGGTCACTGAGTGTGATAATGAGCAAAATACAGCGTAACATGACAACATCGTAACAAGAACTGACTGTTCTGGTAAAAGTAACAACAGTGATGTAGAGAAAAACAGTTGTGTGTTTAAAAAAAAAGATTAATAAGCCTTAATACAAAAATAATAACTTCTTCAGCCTTTTAAAAGGTAAGCAATAAGTTATGTAAAAAACTCGATAGTGATATTCTCAAAACTCCACACCCCATTAGCAAATAAAAAGCTGATTTTGGGGGAATAGCTCACAGTTGACAAACAATTGGAACAAGAACAGCATCATACCTTGTAAAATTATTGAACAGGTTACCAAATGTGTGTGAATTTTAGAACCAAAAAAGGTAAATAAAAACAAAAAACCCCTGAATTGTAGATTAGCTTTTTTGCTATCACCACAGCTTTGTTTTCACACTATTATTGGACAAATACCCCCAGTGAATTAGACTACAGCTACTATAACCCTCAAGTTTGGATGTGTGGTTTACATTTTTAAATTCAAAAAGCTTAAAAGTACATCACAATTTAAACAGACCTATTTAAGCTAACCGTTTTAGCACTGTTAGCTAAAGAGTTAATGGAATTGTAAAACCACATTGCCTAGTGTCCATTATGATAAAAAATGCGTTAGAAGTTTGCTAGTACATTTGCTAACTGCTAAACCATTTTACTCCAGTTCTAAAGTCCCTCCACTGGCTCCCTGTAGCTCAGGGAATAGACTTTAAAATACTGTTGCTACTTTATAAATGACTGAACTGCTTGGCACCACAATACATTAAAGATCTGCTGTTGTTGTATCAACCTTCCAGACCTCTCAGGTCTTCTGGTTCTGGTTCTGCTCTGCATCCCCTGAACCAGAACCAGAACCAAATGAGGAGAAGCAGCATTTGGCATGTATGCACCACAACTCTGGAACAAACTTCCAGAAAACTGCAAAACTCCTGAAACACAGAGTGACTTTAAATCTAGACTAAAAACCCACCAGTTTAGTTACCTTTGAAGCATAATCAATTAAGAATTTAACAATGGCACTTGATTAAATTCGATTATTGATTCTAGGTTCATGAGAGGTTAAAGCTTTATTTCAGTATCAAACAAATACATAAGTGAAAAAAATAAATGCAGGCTGGTTTTATGTCATTGATTTTAACTATTCTGGTTAACAGTCAGAAGCTTCCAGAAATGTGGATGCTAATTTTACAGCTAAAGCTAGAGGTGATGTACATGATGAGTCCGCTCTTTTTTTATACTTGCCGTACAGGAAATTAAAATCTTCTCACTTTCAAATAACTTTCATTATCATCCATCACAAATCTGTCAAGTTATGTTTATGGAATAAAAGTTAAAAAAAAATTAAAATCCTCACACAAAAATGGCTTGAACGGATACACAGACTCACTAAAATGCAAAAATCAAAACAACACCAAATATATTCTTCCATTACAAATTAATCACTGAGTTGACAAAGAGTAAATCAAAATTCAAGTTAAATCCAAGTTCTAATGTAGAAATGTAATTTCCTGCACTACAGCCAGCAACTAATTCAGAACAGTACAATTTTGTACAATTGCAAAGCTGTAAGAAACAAACACCTGAGCAGCAAATAGCACAACATCTCTTGTTTTCCCTTCTCTGAAATCCCCATCTTCTTCTCAAGATACCATCATAAAAATAAATACCGCAACAATTGGCTTTTCCACCCTTTTTGTTTACTCGATGTCAAGCTAGGCATGCTTTCAGTCCTTATCTCCAAGAGAGCACTTCCTGCTGGGCCTGTGATCAGTTAACTGATCGGTGCCCCCGTCGTCACCAGCTTGTAGTAGGCCCCGTTCAGGGCCATGAGCTGGTCGTGCGTCCCCTTCTCGATCACGAAGCCCCTGGACATGACGGCGATGATGTCCGAGTTCTGAATGGTGGAGAGGCGATGAGCGATGACGATGCATGTCCGTCCCTCTCTGGCTTTGTCCAGGGCTTCCTGCACGGTCTGTAATTGCCATCAAAACGGACACGCATGTAAATACAAATACATTGACGTATGTTGAAACGGTGTACACACACACACACACGCCTACAGGCAGGAGCCATCATCTAATCTCCCACAAAGCAGACAAAACCATCACAATTATAGCAATTTCACAATCATGTGTTGATTACTATCATTAGAATGTTGCAGTGGAGCAGTCCCTCTGCTGCTCAGCATGGTTCAACTCTTTGAGATGGAAAAGCTGCTGCAGAGGCCCACAGATAATATTCATGCTAGAGAGGCTCCACCAGAGGGTTGGGATGTACTGTAAGCAGCTTGGGATAATAATAGACATGATGAATGATGATGATGTTAACGATGATAATAATTAACTGCCTGCCCTTTTTGCTTGCGGTGCCCGGAGAACACTGAGCCAGCTGCGCCGTGCTGGCAGAAAACGGAGCCCCTCGGTTTACCGAAGCCCTACCTTCTCGCTCTCCGTGTCCAAGGCCGAGGTGGCCTCGTCCAGCAGCAGGATCTTGGGGTCGCGTATGATCGCCCTGGCGATGGCGATGCGCTGTTTCTGACCACGAGACAGCTGAGAACCCTGGGAGCCCACGTTGGTGTTGTATTTCTATGGAATGAGGAGGGGACAAGAACTCTGTATCAGTGTATCTGTTGCTAACACAATCCACAGTGGAATTCACTTATATACCCTTTCTTCTTCATTCTGCCTTGTGCTTAGCACAAGTTCCTTAGCTACCTAAGGAACTTGTTGCTTTCTTACAACATTAGTGTCTAGGAATTGAATCTTATTGTACAGTATAGCACTGTGCTTAATGGAAAGACTTGGGTCTTCTTTCTACACATTGCAAAGAAGGTAACTCTGGATATGTTTCTGGCAAACCTATCTAGGGTGAACCCCCCAGCTATTGCCCAATGAGTTCCTAATACCATTCAATGCTAACCACTTTCCTGATCACCCCATTACCTCAACCCCATCATTCACCAAAGCACATACACTGAAAATCTACAGTACCTCTGGGAGCGACATCACAAAGTCATGAAGCTGGGCCTTGTTGGCGGCCGAGATGACTTCATTCATGCCAATTTCCCGTAAGTTGTCGCCGTACTTGATGTTCTCTGCAATGCTGCAGTCGAACAGAACGGGCTCTTGAGAAACGATGCCGATCTTGGAACGAAGGAAGGGCACGTTGACGCGGGTTGATTCATGGCCGTCAATCAGCTACAGGAAGGAAATTCATTTTGCCATTAGTAGAAAGTGATCTAATGATCGCGGTTTGGAAATACAATCCACACAACGAGCTATCATAGCACTATCTCTACTGTAATTTTGCTCCTATCTACGCAGAGGTGATTCCGTCCTCTTTGAATATCAGACGGACAATTATGGTGACATGCTTTCAAAACCATTTCCGTCGCAATTAAGACCATTTGATTCTTGGCAGAGATTCCTAGCTGGCACAAAGACAGCCCACTGAAACAAGAACTACACATTTTAAAGAGGATTCACTCAGCATTTCTCACTGGATGGACTGAAGTAATGTGGAGCACATCCATCAGCACACACGCTGAAAGTCTAGCAATTATTCCTTGATATGAAACATCAAGAGTTATTTCCAGTTATGATGAGCCTCATTAGAGTGATCATACATAACGTTTAGCCGTCTGAAAGTTCAAAATGTGGCATTTAAAAAAGGTCAGCAATAGCTGTAGTAGTAAAGTGGTGGAAGGTTAAAACGTGAGGAAATATGGAAAGGTTTCATGGCTATGAATACCTTTGGAGGCACCGGACCCACAATGAAACTGGTTGACAGTCAGTAGTCAGATGTTACTGGTTTTCCTCACCACTTTCCCATTATCCGGATCGTAGAACCTCTCCAGCAGCTGGACGCTGGTGCTCTTCCCGCAGCCACTGCTACCCACGAAGGCTAACGTCTGACCAGGCTTCACCGAGACGTTCAAGCCGTTCAGGACCTGAATGTCGGGCCTGGTGGGGTAGGTGAACTTACACTCGATGAAGTCAAGGTTCCCTTGGAAGTTATCCTAAAAAAAACATGACAGAAAGTGAAAACAGAGCCCAAAGATTATGTTTTATAAAGTGACTTTTTTTTGTCTCCTCCTTTCCAACAAACCCACACACTTCTTTCCTTTGATCTAAAACAATCTGTAGATGATGAGACTTGCATCTTGTCTGCCAGCTTTTGCTGTCTCAGTGGGGAATGTAGCAGGATGCAACACAGAACAATAACATGCCTCCGTACCCATTTTTCTCCCCTGTTGCTGTAGACGCTGATTGGAGGTACGCGGTCCAGCAGCTGGAAGAAGCGCGCCGCTGAGATCTTGGCCTTGGCGTAATCGGGAGTGTAAGACGAGGCTCTGCCTAAAGCGGTGCCGCTGGTGACGATGGCTGAGATCACCCTGAAACAAACAGTGATATATTGTGATCTCTTGTCCAGTAAGTTTTATCTCGGATGACATTTTTCATAGATCTGTCATCTTTGTTTTATTTTTTTTATCAGTGACTCAGACTCCTAACATGACAAGTATTTTTCTGATAGCTTGTGACTGAAAATATAACAGCATATAAATTCAACACCTTCCAAAGGAGTTCATTCATCATAATTTTCAACCTTTTTAAAGGGATTTAATCAACACAATGTCATTCATAATTGTGAATGTAGGAAGTTGAATATATTTGTATTCAGCCACTCTTGAGTTAATACTTTGCAATCTCCCACCTTCTGGGGTATATCAGCTAGAAACCAAACATTAGTTATCCTTCCTTGGAAAAATAATTTAAGATTCTTAAGAATTTAAGTGATCCATTAAAGTCCATTTGCTAATTTTAGATTTGGACTTTGACTAAGCCATTCTAACATGTGTAAGCTTTAATCTAAACCCTTATATTAATTCACCTGCAAGAACTCTTTTGGCCCCCTGTTCACTAGAGAAACATTACTTTATAAAGGTTTAATATGTTGCCTGGCCAAAAATTCTGCATTGTTCCCAAAAGTATATATAACAACTTAATTATTTTCAAATACTTGAGTATTGACAATAAAAATCCTTAAATATCAATACAATTCACCTGGTATGGGTCCATAAGTTTTATATAAAGTGCAATGTTTGCAAAACAAACATTCATAAAAAATTGTAAAAAAAACATTCATTACTTGTGTTTCATTTCTATGTCCTTCTACGAGTTGTTTACTAATGCAACAACTCTTAATTGTCGAAACAAATCAATAAATTGCTTGATAAATTAAAAGGAGTTCAACAATTTCCATTCTGACTCATATTTTTTGAAATGCTATTCTGATACAGAGACTTCATAATCTGCTCTATTTATGGTTTCGGTTGTGTGTTTTTTAAATCCATTTTATTTGGTGGTTTTGGTCATTTAGTTTATTTTTATGGATATTTAAAACATCTTCCAGTATTACTTACAAAATTAAACCTTGCTGATATTTGGAGGTGATGGCACTTTAGTGTCCTAGTCCCACCTGAACACCAAGCTGAAATGGAGCCCTTCTTGTTCCACCAGGTAGCCTCCGAACCTGAAGGACGCGGCATTCGTCAAGAAGACCACGCACTGCGCGAAGCCATAACAAGCGCCGTAGACGTTCGCCTTCTTCAAGGCCGCTTGATACGGCGCGGTCAAGTGCGCCTCGTACGTCTCCACGAAGCTCTGCTCCTTCCCCAGGCCGGCGATGGTGCGGATGTTGTTCAAGGCCTCGCCCGAAATCTGCCAACAAAAAAAAAAAAAAAAGAGGAGAGTCAAGAGATTAAAAGACACAGAGCGGAGAAGCCGTTTCTAATTCGCGTTTCTTTTAATATGTGAGGGAGAGTAAGATCTAGATAAGGCAGTGGCTCAGCTCTTATCTGTATCCTCTCCTATTGAGAACGCAATAAGCCAATTTTCCTCCCACAGGGATCATTAAATTTTCGTCTAATCCACTTTACTTGGATGGGTGGGGTTCGCTGCATTGGTATAATTAACATGGCACAAAGAAGGTTCAGAGTAAATTGACTTTTGAACACTCTTTTGAACTTTATTACTCTTACTGTATTGTTTTTTTTTTTACTCTGTGCCCTTCAAGCACATCAAGTTTTAAGCTTGGGTGGCTCAGGCTCAAACTGAGGAAACACTTTTTCTGCTCACAAGTGAGAGAAATCTTTTTTTTTTATGAAGAAACTCCAACATGGAGCTTAAAATAGACATTGCTGTCAAGTCTTCTCTTATCAGCCGTCTGTGGGTTAGACAGCAGATGTCAGCCGACACCTTTAAGGTTACTAAGGTTGCTGTGATGATACTGTTGACTTGTCATTTACTATCTGAATGATGACATTTTCAGACTATTCTGACAAATAGGTTCCAATTACATGTGGAAAACTGTGTTTTGTGTCATTTATTGTTTATTTTTTAAATTTTTTTATTTTGACCTGCCCGGCTGATTCCATGGCCTGCTTGTCCTGCTTGGCGAAACCTGTGAGCATCTTGGCCTGGAAGCCACCGGAGAGCGCGATGAAGGGCAGGAAGCAGAGGATGAGCAGAGTGAGCTTCCAGCTGAAGTAGAAGGACATGATGACGGCCACGCCGATGTTGGTCAGGGAGTTGACGATCATGCCGATCTGGGAGCCTGTGGCCTGTAGAGGAATCCAGAAAGGTTAGAATTACAAACTCAAACTGTATAAATCATTAGGGCTGAAATCATTAACCAGATTAATTGTGATGAATGGATTACTGAATTAACCGTCAACTAATTTTATAAAAGATTAATTGTTAAATAGAATGTACAGATAAAAAGAAAATATGTATTTGCTGGAAAAAAACCAACATATTTAAAGCAGTCATTAAGTCAAAAGTGTAATGAAACAAACATAAAAATGTTGCATTTGAAGTGGTTTTGACTGAAGTAATGTTTAAGAAATAAGCAAAACGTGACATTCCACAATCAGTTGCTGTAATGCGTCATTATTTAAAATGTTGCTTATTATTTTCGAGGCTCCAACTCACCCCTTGCACTTGCGAGGCATCGGTCGCCAGGCGTGTGGTCAGAGCTCCGGGGCTGTTCCTGTGATCATCAAACCAACCGATTTCCTGGCCCAGCATGGCCTGAAACCCAATTCGCCGCAACCTGCGGGTCAGCAGCTCTCCGGACTTGGCAAACGCGTAACCCTGCAGACGCACGCAGACAGGAACGGTTTTTATTCAATCTAAAATACCGTCATGTGAACACAATGTAATGTCTCTATTCTGACTTATAGACTCCTGGGACTCGATATTCCCCTCCCAAGGAGACGGGGTGAAGCTTTATTTATTCGATAAATGCATTCATTTATCAACGTGAGAGTGTTCTGTTCTGACTTCTTTTGCTCCCTTGAAGGCGGCAGAAGAAAAACAGTGAAGCAATCAGTCTTGTCGGAGCTAACTGCTGCTCTACCTGCAGCATCTGGGTGAAGAAGGAGACGACTCCAACCATGACAAAGAACACGCAGATTCCATTAATCTCTCTCCTCTGAGCGTCGGGGTCTGTCACAGAGAAGGTCTGCAAACACACAGCATAAAGATGAAGAAGAAGAAATATTCAATATGGACTCTCGTGTCCACACGTGAACAGTCTAGAAAAAATATTTTTAAGTTTTCACGTTTTTTAGTGTTTATTTTATAATATTATTATTATTATTAGAGCTCAACACAAAGTAGTGCATAATAGTGACGAAAGAGGAAAATAATATACTTAATTTTTTTTTTACTTGTATTAATCTAAAAAGTGTGGCGTACATTTTCATTTAGCCCTCAGAAATTGTCTCGATTTTGCCGTTTATTTCTTCTTTGCAAAATGGCTGAATCTAGATCAGGTTGGACTTTGACTGGTCCATTCCAACACATGAATAAGCTTTGATCTACTTCTAAGTTCAACTTTAGGGACGTTGGAACTTGAATCTCACATCTCTCTCCGATCTTCAGCGACCTAAACACTTTCCTCCAAGTTTCAACCTATATTTAGCTCCATTCACCTTATCAACTCTGATTTTCTCCACCTACCAGCTACCTTTTGAAGGTAGATGGTACGCAGGTACGTACCACCTACCATCATGCTGGTAGGTGGTACGCCACCTACCAGCATGATGCAGCCACTACCATTTTAAACTGTGGATATACTTTTTGTTTTCTGCCACCCAAAGCACAATTTTAGTGTTCTGATCAGCTGTTTACAAATTAGGTGACATTTGAAAAGGGGCAAAAATAAAAGGCACACCACACTTTTTAGATTTCCAACTACTTTGTGTTAGTCTTTCACACAAAATGTCCCCCAGAAAACACACCGAAATCTGTTATTTTAACAAGACGAACTGTAAAGATGTTCCATGATGAAAAACAACTTTGCTGGTTTTCTTTCAGATCATACCGCCAGGATTTGACTGAACAGCAGCGAATAAACTGGGTTAACGCCTCCATTGACTGCAGCCCCCAGAGATCCAAACACCATGTAGGGCCACTCTGGAGCGTTGTACTTTAAAATTCTGGCAACTGGAGCAGGTTCCACCAGCTCCTCCTCTTCTTCCTCCTCTGGCGTGGATTTCTGAAGGTACACACGGGTTAGCTGTGCTAGTTGATTACAGACGGCCAGGCTAAACATTGACATCACAACGCACCTTATATTTGTCTTCTTGAGACATAGAGTAGGCTCCGGGGCCGAGGTCTCCAGTGATGGGAACCGAGGAGTCCGGGATCAGGTTGGAAAGCTGGGACCGGGAGCGCTGGTGGATCGAAGCTCTGCTCAAAACAAATTATCTCAGATGTTCTTCACTTATCGCACGCTTACATATTCAGGTGTTTTTGCACAATGTAACCACTCAGCACTGTTGGAGTAATTGAACTTATTAACGGGAACCTTTAAGTCTCTCTCTCTCTCTCTCCTCTCGCCGTGATATTTAAGAGGCTCTGGATGACGGCGTAACCTAAACGCTCTAAATGTTGAAGGAAATATAAAAGGTAATTAACTAAATTATGGTGACGGTGATTGCTGTAGCACAGTCAATTTCAGCTGTAAAAAGACAGCTGGAGCAGTCCTATTTAGATGCACATTTACAGCTGAGTAAATGAATGTGAACCTGAAGTGAGTGAAAGAGCAATTAATGTAGAAAGTGTTCAGACAATACCTTAAACTGGCGCGATAGCTGCCTGCTCTGGATAGATTTAACTTCTCTGGCTCCGGCTCTAAACCCTCAGCCACTAATAGAAGACAGGAAAAAGGAAAGTGATTCATTTAACATAGTTCTCTGATCAGCCATTCCTTTATAAACACTGAGACTAAGAGGAAGAGTACAAACAGTATTTACTATTTGTGTGGGTGAGTTCAGTAGACAGTGTCTGAACACGGAGAGAAAAGTCAAAGGGACAATAACTTGTTTGAACTGGATTTTGAAAAAATGTATCTCTTTACTAAAGTAACAATCCTAAAAGCTTCAATGGAAAGAGACTGGACTTGTTTTGTGTCTTAAAAACAGTTGGCCCATTATTAAAAATTCATCTTTGGTGCTGAGCATGACATGTGGGGCTAAAACTTGCAATCAGAACAATTTAGCAATTTTTGATTACAATCTTCAATTTTTCTCATAAGCTATACAATCTTACCTCCAGTGGATCAGTTAGTCACTAACAGGGCTGTCAATGTCACTAATGGAGCAGTTAAGGTCATTAATGAAGCCATTAAGGTCACTAATAGGGCAATTAATGTCACCATTTAGTCCATGAAGGTCATTACTGTGGGCAATAAGGTTACCAAAGGGCCTTTTAAGGTCATTAATAGTATCATCAAGTTGACTAATCGGATAGTTAAGGTGACCAATTGGTCCTTTAGGGTCATTAATGTGTCCATTGAAGGTAATTATAGTTTCATTACTGTCATCAATGGGGTCATCAGGGTCATTACTTGACGAGGTAAGGTCACTAATTGGGCAAATAATATTACCAATGGGTCCATTAAGGTTATTAATGTGGTTATTAAGGTTACCGATGGGTTCGTTAAGGTTATTAATTGGGCCCTCAAGTTCACTAGTAGGGCTGTTAAGGCCACTAATGGGGCTGTTAGCATGCTAACACAGAACATGTCAAAGTCAACTCATTTGCACAAGGGAAATTTGCATAACTCTGCAACAGTTTGTGTTACTAGAAAAATGTCAATATATTTTTGAAAGCAAAGAAATTGTGTTTATGTTGTACTATTGTAGTAAGTTCTGGCTTTGAAAGAGAAGCTTTCTCAATATTTGGCAGCTGACGTGGCCAGATTTATTTAAAATGCTAAACTCACTTTGCCGGGCCTTCTCATTCAAAGCCTTGTCTCCCTGGCTCTGCAGGGTGACAAGAGTGAAGTACACCCCCTTCCTCTCCAGCAGTTCATTATGTTTTCCCCTCTCCACCGCCCGGCCATGCTCGAAGCCAACAATTACGTCTGCGTTCTTTATGGTGGAAAGTCGGTGAGCAATAGAGATGGTGGTGCGTCCCATGCGCACCTGTAAGAAAACCCAAAGTATTTCAGATTTCACGACTGTAACTGGGTTACCTGGAAACAGAATGCATGCACAAGACATACATACTTTATCCAGAGCTTCCTGAACGATAGCTTCACTCTCATTGTCCAAAGCAGAAGTCGCCATGTCCAGCAGTAAGATACGAGGGTTCCTGACCAAAGCCCGAGCGATGGCTATCCTCTGTTTCTGCCCTCCGCTCATCTGGCCCCCGCCCTCACCCACCAATGTGTCAAATTTCTGCAGGATTTAAGAAAATAAAATAAAATTGTACTTTTTAAATTCACTTTGCTATTAAATAGTATTTCTTAACTTGTACAATTTTTTTAGTTAGCTTTTTTTTTTTCTTTGCTTGGATTCCAGCTACTCGCAGGTGGCAGGAGGCCCTAACCCAAGCGAAAAATGGGGATTCACTGGAGTTAAAAAAAAAGAGAATGTGATTTAATCAAAGTTTCAAGTTAAATCCAATTAAGATGCCAAGGTACAACCTTAAAGGGGCCCTTCACAGTGCAAAACCCTCCAGTGTGACTGAATGGGGCTATCACAGGCAATAATAGAGAAGTTAAAGTCACCAATGGGACCACTAAGGTCATTAATTGGAAGGAGTGGGTAAGATTCCTCCACAACAATGTGAAAGACTCATTACCAGTTATCACAAACACTACTTAGTAGTTGCTGCTAGCAAGAGTGGCACAGCCAGTTATTTGCTCGTACTTTTTCCACACTGTGTTTGACGATCCGGAACAATAAAGTTGCAAAATAAAAAAATAGAAAAACAACAAAAACAAGAAATCTTAACCTGGATGTTTCTTGTCCTTTTTCTCTCTGTGTGTCAAACCTGTGGGAGGTCCATGATGAAGTTGTACGCGTTCGCCTCCTTTGCAGCAGTGATGATGTCCGCCATAGAGACCCCAGGTCGACCGTAGCGTATGTTCTCTGCGATGGTGGTGGCAAACAGTACAGGCTCCTGCTCTACTATCCCAATCAGAGAGCGCAACCATTGGATGTTCAGGCCTTTGATGTCATGACCGTCCAGCGTCACCTAAGACAAAGGGGACTTGATTTATGATGCTATTAAAGCAATGTGCCACGCTTCTTTCTTTCTTAGCAACAATGGTAGTTGTCAGTTTTTTCAAAAACCTTCAAAAAGCAATATGTCCTTTCTGATAGGCTGGAAAAGAGGAAGAGAGGGTTTGTGAGGGTGTGCAATTCTTTCAAAAAGTGAAAAATGAGGCTGTTAGGAACCATTAACTGAATAATGAAACGGATTATCATGTACCTCTGTCGCCCTCAGGAGATGGTTATTTTTTGAGAGCTGAAAAAGGATGGAGGAGTGTGTCGAGGAAAGCTTCGGTCTCAGGAGAAGTGATGGGAGGAATGATGGAGGAACCAGTTCATTAAGAGTGTGACACGCCAAGGCCTGCACCTACCATGCCTTCTTTAGGGTCGTAGAAGCGCTGAATGAGCTGGATGGCGGTGCTCTTCCCCGCTCCGCTCGGCCCCACGAAGGCGGTGGTCTCACCTGACTTCACCGCCACGCTGAGCTGGTCCAGGATCTGCTCACAGACAGACATAATAAGAAATATACTGACTGCAGAAATCTAATCTCAATGGGTTGGTGTTATTGGATATTTGCATTACGGAGACAGACATAAAGAGGACAAAATGTTGGATGAACAGGGCAGCTAGTTCTGAAATACCGTATCGCTTTAAAACTGACCTCTTTTACATGGCATAATCAGAGCTTATTAAACATAATTAGGATTTTAAAAATGAATAGTTTCTTCTCTCCAAAGCAAAAACAACTAAATATTCTATTTATTTTACTTTAATTGTTCAGTTGGAGCTTCCTTGTGTGCTTCTAGGGCTTAAAATCTAAAAAATTCATAAAGCTTTCATATATTTCAAGCAGTACTTTACCTTAACTTCCGGTCTGGATGGATAGTGGAAGGTCACATTGTGGAATTCAATATCTCCTTTGACACGGTCCAGCTTGTATCCAGCCTCTGATAAGCAGTCAATTTCTGGCTCCTGGGACGACAAATCAAGGTAATGAAAAATGTTTAATAAGGCAATTATTTACAGCAGAATTTTCAGTGGGAAAATGTAAATCATGAGGCATTCCTACTCTGTCAATAGTCTCAAATATTATAGTAGCAGCTCCACGGCCGGCTGCAAACGACTCCAAACATGGGGAGGCCTGACCCAAATTCATGGCTGCAACCAGCACCCCGAAAAAAACCTGAAAGAAAACAAAAGGTTTTGCTGGCTCTTTTTTTCTACATTTCCAGACAGTATTAACAAAACTCTGACTTATACAAGACTTGTAAGACATGCATTGCGTGTTAAGTCATAAGTACCTGCAGCAGCGTTCCTGGTGTGTACTCCTCAGTGTCGATCACCAGAGTGGAGCCGTACCAGAAGGCGAGTGCATAACACAGGAAGATGATCAGCCACATGTACCCAGTGAAAAAACCCATGATCATCCCCTTCCTGATGCCCCATCGCTGCGCCGAGACCAGGTTCCTGTCATACCTTTAGAAAAAGACAGAAGCTCGACTTCATTTCCACGGAAAAGAATCAACGCTTCTCGCTTCAGTTTGCAACCTTGCACAATCTGCACCTGTCCACTTCCTTTTTCTCCCCTCCAAAAGCAGCGACAGTCCTGATGGAAGAGAGGACTTCATCGGCCACAGCGCCGGCCTTAGCGTAGGCCTGCAGCTCCATCCCTGTCAACTTGGCCACGAACTGCATGAGAAACAGATGCAAAGTTGATTAAAGAGGGCTGAAACTCACTCCATATACAGTACAGACCAAAAGTTTGGACACACATTCAATGAGTTTCCTTTATTTTCATGACTATTGACATTGTAGATTCACACTGAAGGCATCAAAACTATGAATAACACATGTGGAAATATGCACTAAACAAAAAAGTGTAAAACAACTGAAAATACCCCTTATATTCTAGTTTCTTCAAAGTAGCAACCTTTTGCTGTGATTACTGCTTTGCTCACACTCTGCATTTTCTTGATGAGCTTCAAGAGGTCGTCACCTGAAATGGTTTGAGACTTGTAGAAACTTTCATAAGTTAATTTCCAAACCAAGTTACAGCACTTAGATATTTATTTGTTTGGTCTTTTACAACTTAAGCACAATAATAAGATTAAGCCTGAAGCCATTTTTAAGCTTCTCTGCATCATGTTACTTGGGGGTTACATAGTCCATCTAAATCTAAAACTCCTCCGTCATTTCTAACTAATGTCGGGGCACAAATTTCATTAAATTAAAGAATGTATATATTTCTTCTAGTTTTAGTCAATAATAAACAAAGTTTATATGATATTAAGACTTACCTTTTTCGGTTGGCCTTTGATTCAGTTTGAGATGCTGCTTTTCTGTATTTATCTGGGTATGTTTATGTGTTATATAGAGTGTTTTACGTCACTGCATTGTTGGTTTTTATGTGTTTTAATTTTGATTTTTATTTGTTTAATCTTGTGATTGTACAGCACTTTGGTCAGTGGTACTGTTTTAAAGTGCTATATAAATAAACTTGCCTTGCCTTGCCTTGCCATATATGTAAATCATCAGAGATCCAAAACATAAAAAACATCACTTCTCATTAAAAACACACAATAGAAATAATTCAGTCATATGACAGATGAAAAATTAAATGATAACATTATCAAATATACCATAATGAACGATTTCTACAACAGATACAATAGAAAAGCTTTTCAGCTTCTTTTTAAAAACTGACTTTTAACCATCTTTAGTGAGAAATTAAGTCAAGATTCTACTTGTTACAAGTTAAAGTGAGGTTGAAATGTCTTGATAAGTGCCAGTTAATTAAGTCAAGGTAATTTACACACAATGAAGAGCGGTTGTATTCTCACCAGAGCCATGAGGCCCGCTCCAACCCCAATCAATGGACTGGCAGCGATAATGACAAGCGTCAGCTTCCATCCCTTCACGAACCCGATGGAGAAGCCGCACACAAACGTGGTGAAGCGCTGGACAAATATGGCGACCTGGTCGGCGATGGCGTCGTTGATCTTGTTTATGTCACTGTTGAGACAGACACGAACGTCTGTAAGTCAGACTCCTGGGCTGCAGCCCGGAGTGTCAACCCACCCGACCCGACTCACTCTGACATGCGAGTGTTGAGCTCCCCGACAGAGGTGCAGTCAAACCAGCCGATCTCCATCCTCATCACTTTGCTGAAGTACATTTTTCTGATGAGCTGAATCTGTTTGGCAGCGGCTGTCACCCACAGAGAGATCTGTCAGTGGATTCGAAGGAGGTCACTCTTACGTTTGGTCAGAGTTAGGTAGCGAGGAATTACACCTGTTTTACATGAATCTGTTTACAAAGGCATTTTTTTAATTATATCACAATTAGGATCAGCTAAGCAAAGTAGTAATACTGCATTGCTGAAGAGCCAGAATGCCAATACTTATTTTTCAAATAAAAACCTGAAACTTTTGGCAGACTTGTGAATTTTACGAATGTAGCGCAAAACTTTGTCAATATTCTGCCAATGACGAAAAACTTTTGCAACTGTGATGTTCTGATTAAAAGAAATGCAATGAAAATCTCACATGAATAGGCGTGAAGTTCACATGGTGCCTTCAAAAAACCATACGGTGCCATTACCTTCCAGCTACTTCCTGTCGTCTTCTTTGTAGTTTGCGCCAGTGGCAACATCCTGTTGTAGGTCATGTGACTTATGTGATGCAAAAAGAAGTGTTTCCATTGCAGTTTTGCAAGATAAACTAATTTTGATACAGCCACCTCATCCTAGCACCAAACCTTTTATAGAAGAACTAAAGTTTTTTTTTTTTTTTTTTTTCAAAATTACACATTTCCATTAAAGACATTTATGGAAACGTAGCTATTCTAAGTTCAGTCTTGCGTAATGCAGTAAAAGCATCAAATAAGCAAAATATATTCATTTTTCTCTTTGATAGGCAAAATAATAACAAACAGGAAGTCACTTCTGGTTGCAGAATGGGAAGCTAATTTGGAAAATTGATTTTCAAAGTCTGTCTTCAGCTTTTATTGAGGTGGATCAGCAGTCCAAGGTTTAGTTTTGTTATTATCTAATGTGCAAAATCATTATTATCAATATTTTACATAAAATACCCAGTTCGGTTTATACTTCACTTGACTTTACCCCAGATACTTCAATTTTAAAAAAATATTAACTTACCAATAAGTGAACCCGAAGTGAGTCGAAATGTCAGACATTCACAACTAAATTTTGGATTTTCTATATGATCTATTACATTATATTAGACTTATTCATCATGGTTTTGATTCTATTTTTATTTAACTTAGCTTTTCATATTAATTGTTAATCATAGTGCATTAATTACGTTTAAGGTAATAGGGGCAGGCTATAGAGCTGCTGCCAATAGGTGGCGCATTTAAGTTTGAGTCAAAAGCAGGGTTAAAAGTTGAATAGTGAAGAGTGGGAGGAGCTGGAAGCTTGACTTTTGGCAACCGGCTACCCAGTTCATCTGATTAAATTGATTGATGAACAACCCACATAGAGCTAAAAATGTTCATGGACTCACAAAATGGCGATGATGATGATCACATCTATAATTAGTGATTTAGTTTATTAATCGAGGAATCCTAGTATATTTCTACATCTAGTTTCTTTCAACGATTTCACAATTGATTGGGTCAAATAATTTCAAGATGGCTTCTTCGGCTTTAATTCTAGCATTAAGTGAAGCAAGCAATGTGATGATGTGACATGTCAGGACTAACCTGAAAGTATCCTAGCAAGAATACAGATACTCCAATCCCAACATAATAGAAAGCAAACATGGTCATCTCATGTTCGATGTCCAGAATCCTGAAAATCAGCACACAGCCAGTTAATAAAACATACAAAAAAACCTAAATGCATATCTGGCTTTTTTTTTTTTTAAACCACATCTCCATAGTGCATTCCCAGTTCAAAGAGCCAACCTCATGCATTTTTACAGCCCACTTACCCACATGACATGTTTCTGAGGGGAACCAGCATCTCTAACGTGGAGTTGATGATGAGGCCCAGATCCGACTGGTTCAGAGGCCGAGTCGGGTCTTGGACTACGGTGTAGTTCCTCTTCCACCGGATGGTGTTGTTCACGCACTCCTTGCGGTCGTCTCTCAGCTCGTTGAGCTCGATGTCGTACTCGATGAAGGTGTCGGTGAGCAGGCCGAACACCAGCAGCATGAGCGGCTGGGCCGAGCCGTGCAGCACGGCGCAAAAGCTGCCCACTATCATCATCGCGACGTCCTTGCAAGTGGAAAAGCGGAACTGGGCGGCAAACATCGACAACGCGCTTTGTGTTTCAGGGAGAAATTTCACAATGAGAGAGAATGGAAAAAAAAAACAACAGCGGAAGGATTGTTACCAGCTGGAAGAAGCCGACTCTAATGGCAGGTTGCTCTTGGTTTCCTTGAGCCCTGGTTGGAAAGGGGGAGGTCAACTGTTTTATTTACAAAGCGAATGGAATTAGGAATTCATAACATCTACTGCCATTTAGTACTTACTTCTCCTTGTCCTTTGAATTAGTCATCGACCTGCATGGAACAAAGCGGAACAGTGACTTACTGCCCCCCAGGTAACCCTTTTATATTATGGCACAATGAGGACTTAATACAAAATGTATAGAGAATCCCTTCTGTTCTCTGGAACTTTCTGCAAACAGCTAAAGCCTCCCTGAAATAAGAAAATATGTTCTCTCTTAGCCTTCTGAAAAAGGAGATTTTTCAACAATAGCATAATTTGAGACACTGGGGGTTCTTGCATGAATAGGGCCGTGAGCGACTCCCTTCTTCTACCAACCCCAAAACCAATCAAAATACAGGAAATCATAGGATTACTCCACAGCATGAGTGTGACATATTCTCCGTGCTCTCAGCCACAAACCTCCAGTGACTGCATATGTGTTAAAGCAACGGAAAATATGGTGCAAATGATGAAGCATCATATCACAAATCTAAAATCATCTCGTTCTTTGAGCTTGGTTTCTGTCAGCAATCTTACACCAAAGTTGTGTTAATAATTTATCTGCTTGATCATTGAAATCAATCCATACTGGCTGACCGGAAAAAGGTACATTTTAAAAACATTTTAGGGGAAAGTCTGTGTTCAAAGTTAAATAGATAATATATGAATATACAGTCTAAACATCCAGTTCTGTTTTTTCATTAATATAGAGCCATTGTACCAGCTCAAAAAAATATACAACCAGCCATTAACTTTCTGTTTAATTCTTTCCTTAAGTTGATTTTTCTATGATATTTGTGTTCTTCGTAAAGATTATCAATGTTGCTGTTAGGTAGCAGACAACAGTATCAGCTGAGGTTATGGAGTGGGATTGAGTTGGCATAACATGTTTCCTTAGGGATGATATTAACCTCTTATGACCCATAGATTGTGGCCCAAATCTTGTGAAAATTCTAAAAATATATCATTGTTTCCCTTCAGACACATTTAATTATTTCTCCTGACAGATCTGCAAAAAAAAAAATTATCCAAAGTGAGTCTTCTGTACCCTCACTTCCCGGATGGTAGACAGTGATTTTAATCGTTTTGTTCATGTAAACAAAAATGTACAAGATATAAATTAAGTAGTAGCTATCTTTTTGATTGCAAACATGAAGACTCACTCTGGATAAAAGAAATTTGGCAGATCTGCCACGACAAATTTGAACACACACTTGAGGTCATTCCTTATGTTTTCAGATGGTGAAGAGCCTATAGGCTTTGACTAAATTGCTCCGGTTTTGAGATGTTTTAAATGCCATCATTTATTTATTGAAATGTAAGATTCTCATCATGGATGGCGGCAAATCTGAAACAACTTCATGATGCTGCCACATTTTTTTTAGGGTTATCAGACTGCAAGGGGTACATTTCAGATTTTATTTGGTTTTCTTAAAAACTTTATTTTTTCCACTTTACAGTTATGTATTTTTGTGTTGTTTTGTCAAGCACAATCCTAATAATATACATGAAAATTGTGGGTGCAAGGAGTCAAGATGTGGATAAATGGTCATTTTATGGATAAGAACCTATATTGTATGTATTGTTGAGAAAGTGTGACAGTTCTTTGTTTCTAGTATTTAGTATTTTAATGCTATACTTACATATAGGAGCCCGCTGGTCCTGCAACACAAACATAGAACAGATATTGTAATAAATATTCTGTTTAGTTTCTATCTAACCACTCTTTTCGTATTCATTGCAACTTGTTCAATAGTTGATGTCATTAAAAAAATTATTTATATAGGAAATAGTACATTACCTTCGTCTGAAACTTCATAGCTGTGGTTTTCCTGTCCCAGTTTTTTTATGCTGTGGAGCCTTACAGATCCCGTCGGCATGGTGACAAAATCAGCCGCGGATGTCTGAGGATGAAACCCAAACTCCGATTTGGATGAATTCACAGATGCAAGCAAGGTATGTTCCAAATCTGACCTCTCTCTTCTCCACGATTTTAAAGTCCAGGCAAGTATAAACTCCACAGTCCGATCGGATGACGTGCGGCTCCTTTGGAAGGTGGTTGTAATTGTGACGGTTTGTCAGGTGGGTTCAGCTCGACATCCTCTTCACGTTGGCAGCCGAGTCACGTGGTGTTATTTGGGCTTGGTTGGACCTTAGGGTCAGATTGCTTTGTTTGAAGGTAAGTGTCCTATCGGTTCCTGTACTGAAAAGGCCGGTGAACTTGCAGAGCAAACAGTTCCCTTGCAGAAGCCCTGCACTCATTCTGTATATTTACCAAACGTGGCCAGCAGGTCCGGGGAAATAATAGCTTTAAATGGTGACTATGTGATTTCTCAAGAAGAAGGCAGTCTTATAATGAACCAAGTGGCGTTATGAGCGCCAGTGTTTTAACAGTCCATTGGGTGAAAAACGAGTTTCAGTTCTGAGCGACTTTAATAGAGAAACTGCTACATGTCAAGATTTCATTAGAGTCTAATTAGGCCAGGAAGGCATTAAAGGAAAATGCAAAGGTTTCAGTGAATGTATCCAATGGTTTAGCTGTTCTTCAATAACAAGGTCGAAAAGTCTGCAGGATGAATAGTAGCTGTTGTTCTATGATTCAATGGAAAAGATGCCAGTGATAATAAATTAAAATACATTTAATTTTGCGAGCGAGAAAGGTTTTGTTGGTTTTTGATACCAGCTGCACGCCATAATCATCTAGATTAGCTAAAATAAACCCTTGAAACATATCAATGTGACTGTAACGTATCCATACAATACATGAGTTTTACTTTTTGAACACAATTACTTAAACTTTTCAGCGATAATGTTCAAAATTTCTCAGTTTACAGCTCTGGAGACAAAAATATAGCAAAGAAAAATACCTGTCTTTAAAGAAACCTGTAAACATTTTAGAATGTATCATCTCTCATTTTAGTGCTGCTGTAGTCTTATTGTATCGGCATACATCACTGATTAAATAATAAAATCAGTTTTAGCTAATGTCAGCAAGAAGTATCAATATTTGGTTATGGTTATAACTGTATAACTTATCTAGTTTGCCAGTGACAGTTTATTTTCACCACTAAATTTTTAACAATATATTTTTACTATACATGTCTGCTGAGGACAATTAGCAATAATTAACTTCTGTTCCTGTTCTCCACAAAGATGTGGTATCTTCAGGTATTAATTAAACATCTTCACAAAAAAGTAAAGTTATTCCACATTTATACAGTGCACATTACTCTAAACTATGTAGCAGCAAAAACCACATGTACTAAATTTTTAATAAACATGCTTGTTTTGTAAAAGAATGATCAGAAACTGCAGTCATTCCACACAATTTTGATGTAAGAGATTACATTATGATCATTAACTTATTTTAAAAACAGTAAAATGATCAGATCTACATGAACCCAAATTAACAAGTGACGCAACGTAGCCTACTTCCATTCTTCAGAACTTAGTCCATTAGCACATTAGCTTCACTAACTGCTTGCAGTCGTTAAATATCCATTGTAAGTGAATGTAGACAATATTAATAATATAAAGTTAGTTAATTTCAGTAATTCTTTTTAAAATTCCATATCATCTGTTGTTACCTCACACACATATTGATATATTTTAAGTGTTTATTTTTGCTAATTAAGTTATGGACTATACAAAAACACAACTTCTCACCTGTGAAATGTTGTTCAGGGGTCGCATACTATTAATTTTGTTTTGCTATAACAGCTGGAAGCGGCACAAAAAACTGACTCTTAACTCCCGGAGGAAGAGCCTCCTGTTCTGCGATACAAGATGGCGACCATAAGGTTCTAGGTAATTAAGTGAATTCCGCTAATGGTTGACTAGCTAAAGTTAGCAAGATGTACCTACATTTAGCTAAAGGCTTAAATGTCATTTTTGACTATGAATTTTTCCAAATATTTTTTTTTCATTGATTTTATTGAGGCATAAAACAAAATGTCTGCCGGAAGTTGTTTGCTTACAATATAGTTGGGTTCCTCTATATTTCACTTGTTCCATTTGACAGCTGCTCTTGACTCCGTCAAATGGACGTCGATGTAGAGATTCTGTGTTACTATTAATTTCATTCCTCGTAATACTTTAAAAAAAATAGAAATTTTCTGAACTTTTACACCCTTAAATACAAGGGTCTTATGAAAATGAAGGAAACTTTTTATTCCGTTTATGAAAATTGTTAGTCACAAAAAATTTAATAAAATAACGCCTTAATCTTGTGTAGTACACCAAAATATGACATTTTGAAAGGATTCCAGTGCTTTAATAGAATCAGAAATATTATAATTGCACTGAATATGAAAATTAAAATATGCTCTACTTAAGTCAAAGGCATATAAAAACTTAAACAAAATGATAATAAAAGTTAAAATTCACCACAAAATCATAACCTGGCCAAATTCTATGGCATTTTCCTCAACACAACCAAATATGAAATATATTTTTAAAAGAGGCAAAAATTGTCAAAGGGACACAGGAGGGTTATTGTCCGCTCCAGAGTTGTCTCCAAAATGGGTTACCAGTGCACTAGCGGTTTTTGCCCTCACTTGTCACTTATGAACAGCAAAATTGGTGAATGTTTCTAGTGAACGTTCAAAGTAAACTAAGAAGGCCTGAAATAGAGTAATAAACTAAAATTTTAGTTTACCTCTGGCGTAGAATTTTTTTTCTTTGCAAGAACAAATTTTCATACAAAAGTAAACAGAAATGTGAGCACAATTCAAAACTAGCTAAATAAAGTCTAACGTTTATGTTGTGCTGACACTGGCTTTAAATAAATACATGTTCTTAATTGGGAAAGTTCAGCAGGTGGATCATTAAAACGGGTCATCAAACACATAATTCTCATTTCTTATATAGTGTAATTCTCTTGTTTAATATTCCAACAATCATCCTGTATGGACATGAAAACATGTCAGTAGTAGTGAACAGACGGTCGTTCACCTCGGCCTTTAAATGTTGCCAGGACCCGCATGAAAAGGACCACTGTGTCTGTAAAACGCTGCAGATATTTTATATGTGATATTGCTGCGTAAATTGAGTTAATGAGATAGCAAAGCGGCAACCGCAAACATAAATAAAACAAACAAACAAAAAAACTGTTTTAGCAACAGCATTTCATTTTCTTTGGGTCATTTCTTTAAGACATTCTACTAACACATCAGCCACACGCCTGAAAGTATTTGAACGCATAATAATTAGTATTTGCTCTTTTGTTTTGTAAGTTTTCTTTTTCATCTCCAGGCGAATGCAAGCAGCGATCAGGAAACTACACTGCTGCCACCTGGTGGTAGAAATATGAGAAGCATCCCACTAAAGAAGGCATCTTTACAATTCTAGGCAGATTGACAGCTTTTCAAAAGTAAGAATCAATGTCTGTAGGTCTAATAAGATTTATAGCAAACTGACTGCGGGATAGAACCCTCAACACAGAGGTTGTGAAAGTCTTTGAGCACTTTTTCTTCTCAAAACTCGGGAATATTCTTACCCTTTTGCCTCCTTCGCATTCGACAACAAACTCAAACGGATTTTATGGATTGGCCAACACAACATAGTGGACAATTGTGAACTGGAAGAGAATTAAGAAAATCTACCAATATAAATCTGGGTTCAAACTCCCACTTGTCTTGCCCAAGTATTTGAATCTTTGAGGAAGACACGTCACGAGAGAACGGTGAACACATGCAAAGGCCGTCACATAAAATCACGAATAGAGAAAAAAATGCACTGAACCTTGTTGTTGAAACATTTTAAAAAGTGAAAAGGTTTAAGGGGTACATATGAAAACTTTTAATAGTCCCCCCGATCAGCACTCTTCTGTTTGATGGAAAGTAATAAACAACCACAACCTTTATAGGACTTTTCTAGCCCTTTGTTGTAATCAAGGCTCAAGAGCAAAATGAAAAACTCTAAAAGGTCAAAACAGGAAGCTGCTACTCCTCATTTCTCTGTGTTTGGTGTGGGAGCACAAACAATCTCAAAGGGTTTATGGGAATAAACACAAAACTGAATAAAAGCATTTTGCTCTTTATTTCCACCAGCTCTGCATTTCTTGACGTAAGCTTGGTTTTCATCAGTCACATTGAGACTTAAGGAAGTCCAGCATCAGTTTATTCTAGATGCAGTTTTGCACACTGAAGTCTGACAAACATAAGTTAAGACAAGCGTTCAGCAGCAGACTGTAAACAGATTGGAAGCTAAAGAATGTTACTGCTGGATGGAGACCAAGAAGTGATGGTGAGGTTCCTACTGGAGATTTCAGCAGGTTTCATCAGTTTGCTTCCTGCTGTGTGACTATTTTGATGGGATCTTCAGGCTGAATATACAGTCTGGCTCAGAGTTACTCTCATGGGGATGTGATCCATTAAAAGCCTTTTCTCTCTCTCTGTCTCTCTCTCAAATTTCAAGTTATTTTAGACCATTTGTCAAAGTATAAGTGCTTGAACTCAGCATGAATGTCTGAAATACCAAGAAAGAAACGGAGGAAGGATGGGTTGATAGATGGATTTAGACACATTCATTGAATGCTCTCTGAAAGCAACATAGCTGAAGTTGTAGTTAACTTTAGAGAACACTGATAGTTGCCATAAGTTTACAAGTCAACGCTGAAACTAACCTTGGGAAACCTTTATGCAAGCTTCCCCCTGGACGTTTTCTGAAGGTTGCATCAAATTTGTAGTTAATCTTCAGCCATTTTTGATACAAATTTAGAAGATATTCCTTCATATTTCCCTGGTGGTCACACTGTCCTTGTTGAAGCTAACCTTTGGAGGATTCAGAAAACCTTTATGGAACTTGCCCTGGAGATTTTCTGAAGGTTGCGCCATGAAAATTGAAGTCAACCTTGAGGGAAATTTAGACCTTTGCTAAAGTAACAGGGTTTTATCTTAACATTATAAATGTGAAGTTTGCTTATTTATTCTTAAAATGTATTTTGTTTAGTCAAGAAGTTGTTTCTTCAGACATTGATGTATTAAGTTCAGCTATGACGTTCTACACAGTTGGTAGTTACCATAGCAACCAGCAGCTCCTCCCTCTTTTTCTGTTGCTGTCTGTAACTGTGGTATGTATTTAAGGATCAGCTTAAATACATACCACAAAATAATACTACTTTCTTTACAAGTATTATTTTTTGACATATACTTTAGGCAAATGTAATATACAGTGTTTTGTAATATACAGTGTTTTGTGAGTAATTTTTCTATGTTTTGCATATGTTTTTAACTATTATTATTAATGTTGTGTATTTTAGCTATGTTTCATTTTACAACTGTTAGCTGCTGTCACCTATACTGCTAACTTCTCATTGGGAACTATTGCTCTGTAGTTTATTGTATTTTATCTAATATATAAAAATGCTATTTCATTTGTGCTAGGGTAAAAGTGAAAACACTGCATGCTACTGAATGAAAATATCAGGACTGAAAACTAGTAGGAGCTATATGGAAATGAATAAAAACAGAATAAAAGATACCAACGTAACTGGACATGGACAAACAATTCCTTCTCTTGTCAGCAGGGGGCGCCCATTGTCGTTTCCTATTTCGACACCATCTGATTAGGTTCCTGACTTTGTCTCATCGGGTCCACTCGAACAGGAGACAGTCCACGGACATTGCTCTGCTGCAGGTAGTTCTTTTTTTTTGTCATTTTCATTATCTATTAGGGACATTTATAAAACGACAAGGGGATGAGAACAGAGAGGAGGCGAGATATCAGACTATGCATTGTTTTACTTTATTTGTTCTACTGTAGATTTCTAAATTTCTTTATCAGAGTAGAATGCGCTCTATCGATCCCTGAATGTCTTCTTGTCATGTTACGAAATATGGCTGCATGAATGTTTCCTCCTGTAAGTTTAGTGTGTCTCAGTTTTGCCTTCCAGGGAGGCTTTTAAACTTTCAGCAACAACTTTTTCTTCACGTTAGCGTAAATGTTCTTAAAAAAAAAATAGAGAAAGCAACGCCACATTTTACGTTCTGATCACTATTACTGGGCTTAACAGAAAGAAATGATATAAATGTAACTTTTTTAGTCAGTGGCTTCATTTATTAGCTCGTAAAAGGTTTCGACTATGAGGACAGAAGAATGTGTGGAGGGAAGTGAGCTCATAATCTCCAGTAGGACTTCCATGTACGGAAGCACATTCATGCCAAATGAAACAAATAAAGTGAATCAGATTTTCTTGGCCATATATGATTTTGAAAGTTGTTGGAACAGTTAGTGATCCATGGTTTTGCAAATATAAATAAATAAAACTGATAAGGACATAGTGTAACACAATCTGAAGGGTCTCGAAGGCTAACAATGTTGCAAATGTTACGATCGATAAATAATAAAAATACATATTATCAACCTGCTGGTGATCGCAGACAGTGTGGTCATAAAAACCTGAGTGTGGACTCAAGTGGTCAGCTAAGGACAGAATTTGTGTCACACAACAACCAACCAGTGGAGCAGACTGGGAGGTGTAAATTAGACCTCCAAGGCCATTACAGAAAAAAAAAGTTAGATCTATTACTATTATCTACATGCCAGGTTAGGCAAAGAGGACATGTTAGGTACCCATCTCTTTAAATAATTCATATAAAATGCTATGGCAGAAAATCTAGGGTGATGCAATACATCTGCAATAAAAAATATTTTCTACTTCTCTACAAATGGGTGTAAGATCACAACAAACTCTGCAAAAAGGACAATTGAACAGCTCTTACCAACTGTTGAAACCCAAACAGTTACTTAAGGGCTCTTTGAGAAACCAAATTAGTTTCATTGCTGGTTCAGTTTACTACAAAAACATCAGATCTTAAGGGCAAGAGAAAAAAAACCCTGGATGCAATCAGTGAATGTGAATATAGAAACCCACCCAAATGAACCCACCCAATCCATTCCACCATGACCAACATTCCTACTCAATGACTGATGCATATCTGTCTGGACAGATATCTGTCCGGACAGATATGCATCCTGTGTGTCGGTGTCTGCTGGAAAGTTGGGAACTACCTGAATTTACTTGTGTCTGACTTCAGTATTGGCCCCTATATAGAGTTATTTTGTTTCAGCTTATTTTTGTTGTAAACTTTCTTGTTGAACTCATTTGCATACCAGAAAAGGAATCTGAGAATTTACCAAATGCAGTTGTTTTTAACAGGTTTAAAATAAAAGTAGCCTGGCCCTTTGATATTCTTGAACTTAATCACATTGGAGGGGTTTTATGGAACAAGACTTTGTTTAAACTCTTGCCCCAGTGCCAGAATCATATTTTAGACGTTTCTTCTAAAAGTCATTGGAGTCTTGGAGATTGTGTCTTTTTGCAAAATCGTTGTACTTTTCATGTTATCAGAAAAAATAGGGCTGTAAATGTGGACCTATATCGAGATCCAATATTCATACCCAATATTCCTTTAATAGCCAATGACTGATTTTTTAAAATAATATTATTCATATGTATATTTCCCTACACCATTCTTAAAGATGACCGCAGTGCTGACATTGCTACTGTGCTTCAATTAAAAATTCCATGATCCTGTTCTGCCTCACTGTCACATGACCAAACAAATACCACATGACAATACAAGGTGGAAATGAACATTGGTTTCAGGGGCAGATTGATCGACTTTGGTATATACCCAGAATATTTTTGCCTGATGTTTCTTTACAGATGAGCTTGCCTCCCTCCAGTTGGTGTACAGTAACAAATAAGAATATTCTTTCACATTACAGACATGTTCCTGTATCTTCTGGGCCTGGTCGTGCTCTTCTACCTGTTCCGCTGGATCAGAGAGCTCCCCAGGGTCGGTGACAAGGCCAACAAGTATGTGTACATCACGGGCTGCGACACCGGCTTTGGGAACCTTCTGGCTCGCCATCTGGACAAGATAGGCTTCCGAGTGATTGCCGGGTGTTACACTGAGAAGGGAGAGGAGGAGCTGAAGAAGGCCTGCTCCAGCAACCTGATCACAACACACCTGGATGTTGTGTCGAAGGAGAGTTTGGCCAAAGTTGCAGCCATGATTAAGGACAAAGTCGGAGTGCATGGTGAGTTGGTTGTAGATGGACAGACAGGCATTTCATTGAGAAATTTAGCAGGTTGTATATGTATTTGGGTTCCTTGCAGGTCTCTGGGCTTTGGTAAACAACGCAGGTGTTGCTGTTCCCTCCGGCCCCTGCGACTGGCATACCCTTGACGATTACAAATCAATGCTGGACGTGAACCTGAACGGGGTTATCGGAGCCACACTGAGCGTCCTGCCTCTGATAAAGAAGGCCAGGGGCCGAGTGGTGAATGTCGCAAGTGTGTTTGGGAGGATCTGTGTCACCGGGGGCCCATACCCTGTCTCAAAGTTCGGCGTTGAGGCTTTCAACGACAGCCTCCGGTGAAATATTAACCTGCCCTATAAATGTACTACTGCGCCAACACTGGCCTTTTAGTGTTGACAAAGATGACATAATTTCCTCAGGTTCACCATGGCTCCTTTTGGTGTCAAAGTCCTCTGTATTGAGCCGGGATTCTTCAAGACCAGCGTCACAGACAGCGAACTCCACACCAGGAACGTCCAAAAGCTGTGGGACAGACTGCCGCAGGACATCAGAGATGACTACGGGGCTGAATACATCCAAAAATGTAAGCATGAAACTTTCGTTCCCGTCAATTGTCTTCTTTTATTTGCTTCAACAGACTTATCTTTTGTTCCAGCCAAAGACGTGATAAAAGAAAAACTTACCCAAATGAGTGACGGCGATCTGATGAAGGTGGTCAGCTGCATGGAGCACGCAGTCTCCGCCACCTGGCCGCGCAAACGTTACTCCCCCGGCTGGGATGGCAAGTTTTTCTGGCTGCCAATGTCATACATGCCAACCTGTTTTGTTGATTACTTCTTCCTGAAGAATGCCATTCCCATTGCCAAGAAGTTACAGTAACCCTCCATCTATGCATCCACTTCATGCATTACCACACTAGCTGACAATGTACGTTTCAATATTAGCAGTCGGTTTAGTCTCGACTTGTTCACTCTAATGACAAGGTTGAGCTGCTCTCACAAGGACACTGTCAAGGCCACCTTATCTGCTGCGTGAAGTAAACTCTTTGCATTCATGATAGTCAAGTGTTAAAGGTTAAGGAAAAGCAATAAAAAGCCCAACCTGCTTTCAATTTGGTTACAAAATTAGGCTAGTCTGTGCACATAGAAATCAATCCGACCTTTAGATGTTAGATAATCCAGTGTTTGGCTCAAAATAAGCCCCAATCACTACCCCTCCACCACCGTGCTCGACAGTTGGTATGGATTTTTTTTAAATGTGTTTTCCTTTATGGCAAAACATTTGTTTGGAAGTTGTGTTGAAATACAAGTTTTCAAAACTATGTTGTGCTGCAATTTCATTTTTTCCTTTCAAATAGGTTAAACAGTTGTTAGTTTATGCCCTTAAAATTGTTGTTTTGTTGTTTTCTGGCACATTCACAATTTTTGGCTTAATCATACAGAATTATGGATGAAAGCTGTTTGGTAAGGACTTCAGATTTCTTTCCAGCTTACCATAAATAGCAAAAACAATTGCTTTGTTAAGATCCGTGTCTTATCAAATGCTTTAGGACAACTGCAGTCAGCTTGGAAAGGTAATTTTTCACTAGTCAAATGTCCAAGATGTGCTCTAATCTGTATAGATTTTACATTCTCATGCTGAAATATTGGTAACCCTAAAAAGTTGGGATTAAGCTACTCGGGTGTCTTCCCAGATACCTACAGTGCCTTGCAAAATTAGACTTCAACGTTTTAAAATAACCTTAAATTTCCACTTTCTTTCCTAAACATAACTACTTTAAAGCACATTACCTTACCACATGAAGTGACAAAAAATAAAAAGTTTCCAATTTGTCCGTTTTATTTCCAAACGTAACAATCTGCAACACAACTCAAAAGTTTTACAGCTCAAGTCTGCCATCTTGTGGTCACAATAGAGGACAATCATTTCATAAGTTTTCTCAAGGAACAGGCCTCTATTACAGCTAAAGCTCATGAAATATGCAGTTGACAAGTCTGTTTGTGTAAAGACAGTGGTTTATTCTATCTTTCACTGGAAACATTAAATAGAACTTTCTTCAGGGCGACAAGACAGGTACATTTGTATTTTTGACATGTTTTACAAACCAAGTGCTCCTAACCATAGGACCCTCCCCTCTGCTCAGAATGTTCAGGTGTTTATGAGTGCTCCTCAGCCAGCTTCTCAGCTTTCTGGATCACTTCCTCAATGGGACCGACCATGTAGAAGGCCTGCTCAGGCAGGTTATCATACTCGCCTGGAACAACAAAAAGCATAAAGTTATGAAGTGTGCGTTTCAGCTTAAATGTAGAAGTACTTTTTACAATACTTGCCTCCAAGGATGCTCTTGAAGCCCTTGATGGTTTCTTTCAGGGGCACCAGTTTGCCCAAGTGGCCTGTGAAGACCTCAGCCACCTGGAAGGGCTGAGACAGGAAACGCTGGATCTTGCGGGCGCGGGCCACAGTCAGTTTGTCCTCCTCGGACAACTCATCCATACCCAGGATGGCGATGATGTCCTGAAGGGACTTGTAGTCCTGTAAGAAGGCTAACCAGTTAGCTTGTTGACTATCCAACAGGTCTTCATAAAGACAAAAACAATGCAGCTTCCCCAACCTGAAGGATCTTCTGCACGCCACGGGCGACGTCGTAATGTTCAGCTCCGACAATGTTGGGGTCCATGATACGGGAGGTGGAGTCCAGGGGATCCACGGCAGGGTAGATGCCCAACTCGGCGATGGCACGGGACAGTACAGTCGTGGCGTCCAAGTGAGCGAAGGTGGTGGCGGGAGCAGGGTCAGTCAAGTCGTCAGCGGGCACATAGATGGCCTGCAGAGAAAACAAAGTTTCGCTTTAGGTTTCTTTGATCATATTATTTTCCCACCAGAAAGGTAGATGTTGCTTAATTCTGTGCAGCAAAAATAACTCATTTTATTAAGTAAATTTGAGATTGTGTTTTGCTAAATGTTTACCTGCACAGATGTGATCGAACCCTTCTTGGTGGTGGTGATTCTCTCCTGCATGGTACCCATGTCAGTGGCCAGAGTGGGCTGGTAACCCACAGCAGAGGGGATACGACCCAGCAGGGCAGACACCTGAGAGGGCGGTAGGTGTTTCTTTTAGCAAAAACCTTCCCCTTGGTGAAGATTCCTTAGCTGTGTTACTGGTACAAACCTCAGAACCGGCCTGTGTGAAGCGGAAAATGTTGTCGATGAAGAGGAGCACGTCCTGACCCTCCTGGTCACGGAAGTACTCAGCCACGGTCAGTCCAGTCAACGCCACTCTGGCGCGGGCGCCTGGGGGCTCGTTCATCTGTCCGTACACCAGCGCCACCTACAGGGGGAGAAACAGACTTTAACCAGCCCGTCCCATTACTGCATGGTGGATGCGTTACTTCTTTGAGGAGGAATTCGAGCCCCACCTTAGAGGTAGTGTCCTTCAGGTTGATGACACCAGACTCGATCATCTCATGATACAAGTCGTTTCCCTCGCGGGTCCGCTCGCCCACGCCAGCGAACACGGAGTAACCACCATGGGCTTTGGCCACGTTGTTGATCAGCTCCATGATCAACACAGTCTTTCCTACTCCGGCGCCACCAAACAGCCCTGAAACCACAAGCAATGTCACTGCGTTGCTACAGAGGATTTTTCCACTGAAATACCATGATTTCCATTTAGGAAGAGCGAAAGCATTTTCAATTGATTCAAAAGTGGCTGTTGGAATATGAAAGTGAACATTTAAAAGTGAAAAACCTATTCGAAATGTAGCAAAGGTTAATGGAAATTATACTGTTTCCATTTGATTTATTGTTTAGTCTTTGATTATTAAAAGCATCCTCCAGTTCCAATGTTAACATATTGCTTGAAAATGGTCTCAAAATGACATTATCGTTTATTGCAGTGATGTCCAAAGTGAGTCCTCAAGGGCCGGCATCCTGCATGTTTTTGTTCTCTCCCTGGTTGTAGTAACAACCTTCTCAGCTTGTCAATGTTCTCCTAAGGCCTCTAATGAGCCATCATTGGATCCAGGTGCGTTAAACCAGGGAGAGAACTAAAACACACAGGATGGCGGCCCTCAAGGACCAACTTTGGACACCCCTGGTTTATTGGGACAATTTAAAAATTGTGGCAGGCCCCAAAACACAACAGTAGTATTGGTCACCTTCCAAAAATAATGGCCCATTTTAGGACAAATTTTTTTTTTTTTTTTGCCTAAAACGTCTTTATGAAAGAAAGGTGAACTAGCTCCACTGACCCCAAAAATTGCATTTGCTGTCATTTATAGATATTTAAGAAAAACTGGAATCAAGACCTCAAAATGGAAAATATGTAAAGTTTTTTTAAATTACCCCCCCCCCAATTCAAAAACCAAACTACTCCTTTAATGCTAATACATACCAATTTTCCCTCCCTTGGCATAAGGGGCCAGCAGGTCCACCACCTTAATGCCAGTCACCAGAATCTCCTGCTCCACGCTCATGTCGGTGAATTCAGGAGCCTCAGCATGGATAGGTGCCGTCCTAAGGGAGAAAGAGTTAAACAGTTTCTTTTAATCCTTAGGTATGAATGGAATATCTCAAGATTATAGATATTTTACTTTGACGCACTGTTTGGTGCTGATTGGACCCCTTTCGTCGATGGGCTCGCCGATCACATTCATAATCCTCCCCAGGGTCTCGGGGCCCACTGGGATTCTGATGGGGGCACCGGTGTCCAGAACCTTGTGTCCACGAACCAGACCCTCGGTACCATCCATAGCGATAGTACGCACTGTGTTCTCACCTGTGAACAGCAAGTAGGTTCAGCAAGCTTCTACAAACATGAAATAGTTTTGTTAGTTGAAGATTTAAGGCTCACCAAGATGCTGAGCAACCTCCAGGACTAGCCTAGAGTCGCGGCCGGTGACCTCCAGGGCGTTGAGGATGGGAGGGAGGCCCTCATCGAACTGGACATCGACGACGGCGCCGATGACGGCCACAATGCGGCCTGTGGCGGCGCTGGCGGCGGCGGCAGGAGCGACATAGTCCCTGCCTGCGGATGGATACATAATTGAGCCCTACGTGAATAACACTGCTATTCACACGTAACCCTAACCTCTTTACAATATTTACTCGGAGAATTCTTTATCAACATTTTCTGCAGGTTTAAAACAAACTGAACATTTGTTTTAAACACCTTGCATGTGGAGAAAACATGAAAATACTACACCGCCCCATCGGAAGGAGTGTTTTGAATGACAAATGAATGACGTGCACTCTAGTTTACACTTTCTGCAGCTCCTAAACTTATCGGGACATATTCTAAAAAGTGTAGATTTCAGATGTGCCCTCTTTAATCGTTTATGTCAAACTAACAGCGTCTTTCTTTGCAGAGGACCGCGTAACCTTGCTAGTCTGCTAACCTAGCAGCGCCTCATGTCATTTCACAAAGGTCATTTCTAATAACATTACAAACTAGACAGTCTACTTGTTTTCCAATGCAACCCATTATTCAATATAAGCATGTAAGTCATTATATATGCATGTTATGTTTCCGAGTAGGTTAAACTAAAGTAAAATCTGGCATTTTACCACAGAGGCCTACTACGTCACCGGCAGGCTAGTCAGCGTGTTGCTAGCCCCAGCTAACGTTAGCGCTGCCCCCTCAGACTATCAACAACATTTTAACGCAAGGTTTCCTCTCGGAAACAGCCCAGCCTGTAGGGGACTCACGCGAAAGAACAGCCGGGGATCCAACGAGGGCTTTCAGGGGCTGGACCCCAGGCTTGAGAGCCTGCAAAGCCCCGGTGCAGCAGCGTCCCACAGCTCCTAACATGGTTAAAATGGCTGAAGGTGGAAGGAGACGGAGCGACTCTGGGCTTTATAAATCACTGAGCGCTCCGGCGGACTGCGCTTGCGCGAAAGCTCGAAGCCGTTAAACTGGGCATGCGCAGACGCAAAACGCAACCAGCTGACTTTTTTCTGCCCTCCACAGAACTGGACTGTGTGGCAGTGAATGGGACAGCAAAAATAAAAGGTTAAACATATTTAACATGTTCTTTTAAATGTGCCGTTCATCTAATTTTGACTACCAACAGGGTACAACAGGCCTGGTTTTGCTGTGGAGGGGAGTGTTCTCCTACTTCTCAAGAGCAAAGCTGCACTAAATTTCTTTCTAGAGATGTATCCCAGCACAGAATATACTTTAGCCCCAGCTATACTTGGCTTAAACATACTGTCCTGCACATCTTAACACTTATGTTGTCTTATCATGTATTTAATAGAGCTGTATGTGATTAGACCAGGAATCCTCAAATCCAGGGTGTCCTGCAGGTTTTAGAGGCATCTCTTCTTCAGCACACCTGAGTCAAATAATCGGGTCATTAGCTGGACTCTGGAGAGCTTGACTGCATTGTGGAGAGGTGTATGAACCAGGAATATAACTAAAAGTTACCATTTTAACAAGCATGTATAAATGTTCATCATTGTTGTTCAGTTCTGCAGCCTTGTTGCTTCCTACAAATTTTCTTTAAGTATTTGCCTTGTCTGTAATTCCATTGTTCCCATCAACTTTTTTTCTGACAGTAAACAGGACATGGGTGCCGACATCAGGATTCGAACCTGGGTCAACCGTGACAAGGACTATAGCAAACCACCAACTTTCACCAGCTTACCTATCCTTCCCCTTACCATGATGTTGTCGCTACCATGTTTCACATGGGGCATGGTGTGTGCCAAGTAGTTTTTGTTTTCCTGTCGTCTGACCATAGCATCATCTTACACGTTTGCTGTTTACCAGTAAATAATAGTCGCTTAACATCCCACAAAGTTAAAAGCTTGACTCTATTTTGATTTGTAGTTCTAGTGTGTTATTGTTATGTACATAATGTCTGACTGAAAGGAGAAATTGACTTAATTTTAATGACCTTATTGTTGTTATTAACATCATTTGTGTGCCTTATATTCTGGAACAATGTAGCTTGTAGGTGAGTCTAGAATTTCTGCTCAGTAACACTAGAGGGAGCCAGTGGTACACTGTGAAAAACGAGGCTCCCTGAACACAGCATAACAACAATAATAATAATAATATGAGCGCTTTCCCCCGTCAGCCTGTATGTTTACCTTTGTGTCATATGCACGTCTCATCATTGTCAAGTGGATGACGTGGTAGAAATCTGAAAGGTGTGGCGTGCAAACCACTGTCGTCAGAAGACATCTATTTCATGGAGGTTTATTAGAGACGTGGCTGTTGTTGTTATGGGTCTTCTGGGCGACTGCCCAGGGCGGCATTAGATAGAAGAATGGACATGCACAAGATTAAAAAAAAAAAAAGAAAAAAAAACGTTTTCGATGCATTTTGTGCAGTCAATGCGCCATACAGATGTGCTTGAAAGATCATTGAATTTACACTAGAGGGCGCTGCTTTACCAAAGGATACCATACATTGACAGGTTGTTTTTTGTTCTGTCAAAACAGCATGGAGTTCCTCTGTAGAGAGTTTGAAATTGCAGATTTCTTCCAGACTGCGCACAGATTTTTGAAGAAGCTATAATTAATTAGCTTGTACGTAAACTGTTGTGATCTTCTTCAAAGTCAGTTTCCCGCTAGTTTGAGCAGTAATTGTGCTACATCTCAGAAACTCAGGGGGGTTTCCTTTAGCTGAGTAGTGTGTTTCTGATATTATTGCCATTTTATTTCGCCACTCTTTTGGCATCGCTTCCCAACACAGCAGATGACTATCAGACCATCTGCACGCTTAGACACAGCCCCAGCGCCCGTCTGACTTCGCCTGCAAACCCCCCCCCCAAAAAAAACACAACTGCTCATGCCGCATTTGAATGAGGCTTGCCTCAAAGTGAAGGCCTGATGACTGATGACTGAGATTACTGCGTTGCCAGGTTTTTTTTTTTGTGTTTTGCATCTCTTGATTATTGCAGACACACGCCGGGGTCGTCAGCAGCTGCCAACACCCACGTAAATTCCTAAATATTGGGAGGAAAAAAGAAAAAAGAAAAAGTTGCCTAGCAAAATAATGACGCTAAGGTCAACGGGTTGGATTCCTGCCTGGAAAGAAAGAGTGTTGGGTTTCTGTGACTGCAGCTGCATTGGTTTGGATGTAAGCTGCAGGAACCTTGGTGATACAGGACTGGACATGTTGTTTCCTTGAAACCTGGTTACTGATCTGCTATATCATTCATTAGTACTCTCTCATATGCAGCCATAGATTTGATTTCATAAAGATGACCTTTAGCAACCTCAGTGTGCTGTTTTTCTCTTGTGAAGCAGGTTTGTTACAATACCGTCAACAGACGAATTCCTGTTTTTTTGTTTTTTTGTGCTTCTCGGCTATTATTTTATTCAAAACCTCATTAGGTGTAGGACAATGGAAGGATGCTGAAGGGATTTTTTGCAATTAATATTTCGGTTCTGTTCTTTCTGGTGTGTTCCTCACTGCCTGGAGCGTGCCTCAAGGCTGCATAGCAATGCTACATGGGCCAAATGCTAAAATGCATAACAATTCTGATGGAAGGTTCTCTGAATATGATCACAAACGTACATGCTGGCTGACTAGCAGTGGCTTATATTGTAACTCATTTTTGCGACGGCGTATCAGGGAAATTGTAGATAAGAAAAAGAGGAGAGGAGTACATTTCTGTCAGAAAGAAGCTCAGACATTTTTAGGTTAATCTCAGAAATGTTCAAGAAAAAAAAAAAAACCTGACACTTCTGAGCTTGAGATGTTGAAAATTTGCTAGAACCCCCCCCGCCCTCCCAAACTCTTAAGTTTTGAGAATGAGCTCAGAAATTTTCTAGAAAAAAAACTGTGGAGATTTCAGAATTTCAAAAGTTGCAAAGTTTTACCTTTTAGAAGGTTTCTGAGTTTCAAAACTGATTATTATTATTTTATTTACTTTTGAAATGGAAATTTCCACATCTTTTTTTTAGTTAATTTCTGAGATTAACCTCAAAATTTCAGAGTTTGTCTGCAGAAATTTCCTTTCGTTCCGTCTCAGACAGCATCAGTTGCTGAAGATTAATTGGATGAAAAACTGCCTTGCCACCAAATCCCAACTCTGTTGTATTACGATGTAGTTATGGAGATTACTGGGCTGCAGTGAATGTATTGTTCTAGTAATCTACTGCCTTGTTTTTTTTTTTTACCACATACTAAAATATTTGAGTCAACCCTAAATTCTTTCATTCATGACTCACAATCATATCACATCTTTTTTTTTTACTAGCTTTATCTCCATTGAGACCTAACCTCATCTACTCTTTCAAATTGGTGCTTAATTGCCTTTTTTTTTTACTTTGCAGCTGAAGTAAACAAATCGAGATCATTAGCCGGTGCCTTCATATGTTTTTTGACAGCAGGAATTTGTGTTGCTGTTGGGTGTTTTCTCTGCATCCCTTTGCATCAGGTGAACAAACTAAGGTCTGTACATGTTACCATAATTGAGGTCTTTCCGCCTCTATAGAGAGCGAAGCTTCTCGTTAAAACAGTAATTTAGGGTTTTAAGCTGTCAATCTTTTGCAGCGTTTATGTTCCGAGGGAGAATAAAAATAACCACAACCCAAAGGAATGCGTGTCATTAAGAGATCTAAAGAACAGAGGCTTTTTCTGCTCCTCTGGGACTTTTCAAACTAGTTTTACATGTTAAAAATATGTTCATGTTACACGTTGCGTGTGATGTTAACGTTTTTAAAAATGTTTGAGAGTGTAGATGCGGTGGTATAATTTTGCGTTAACATTTCACGGGTGTAAAACAGCACATTTTTTACAACAAAAGTACATTTCTTCTCAAAAATGCAGACCAAACAGCAATATTTTGTTACGGCATTTGTTAGAAAAGCTATTATCAATTGTTTTCAATTTCCAAGAAGTCGAAACATTTACATTTACAACTAAGCGAGACATAAAAGCATACATTTTTCACTTCCGGTTTTTAAAGAAACAGGAAATATTTGCATCCATTCTTTTTCTCGGACTGTTTAAAAAAAACTGCCGTTATTAGGACACATTTGTTTTCTCAATGTTCAAGGAAACTGGAGGCATTTGCATCTTTTTTTAAGCTTTCAGTTTTCAAGGAAGGCCAATGTAAACACTTGGTATCAATGACCATGACGTTTCAAATGAGATAAATATGTTCCAAAATGAAGAATAAAAAAGCTTTTCCAATTCTCAGTGCTCTTTTTATGTTGAGCTGAAAACTTGCAAAAGCTAGCGACAAATTAGCAACGCTAACATTAGCGCTCAAAACGGAATTATGCTTGTTTTGTGTATTTTAAGTACTGTATTTTTGAAGGCAGAGGTTTGATACTCAGCCTTACAACTTGTTAGAGCTGGCGACAAATTAGCAACGCTAACATTAGCGCTCAAAGGGAAGATTAAACAAAAAACTCAATTATGCTTGTTTTGTGTATTTTGAGTTGCATTTTTCTAAGGCAGAGATTTGATGCTCTGCCCTAAAACTTGCTAAAGCTAGCAACAAATTAGTAGCGCTGACATTAGCACTCAAAAGGAAGATTAAACAAAAAAAATCTACATTATGTTTTTCTTGTGTGTCAATTGAGTTATATTTTATAAGGCAGAATATCAATACTGTCATTAACTTAATGTATTAGGATATGTTATTTAAGCTGGCATATTTGAAAAGCATTCAATGACAGTGAAGAGCCATAGATACGGGCCGCCTTCTCCTCGGTGCCATAACTACAGGCTTAAAGCATGTGCATTAAGTTGTAAAAACAGTAGTTAGGCCAAGGGACAAAGATACCCAGAGGGCTTATGGAATATCAAAGAGATAAGTGGTTGCTTCCTCGGTTTTATAGAAGAAAGGCTTGCTCTTGTTTTCTTTATGGCCCACACCTGTTTAGAAAAAACAAAGACAGAGCAGGGAAAGGGCCAGAAGTCTGCTCTTTACCACAGTTATGACTCTGTGTTTACATCCTCACACTCTCAGAACCACCACATTCACTTATTTGCATACTCTGAAAGTCACATAATTGTAGGGTGTGTCGGAGGTATGACGGATTGGTTATAAATCCGCTTGACAACGTAGCGCAGCTTTAACGTGTGGGCACGCAAAACACGCCACTGAAAAGCGAAGAAGCCTCTGATCTCTCCCCACGATGTAGCTCCAAACCAAGAATCCTAAACGGTGGACAGAAAGGGAGCAGAGCGAGATTTAAGGTGCTATCGTTTAAGGAGAGCATTCTTGAGTGACAGCTGACCTTTTCTTTCTTTCTGAAAAGAAGGGCAATAAAAATGCTCCCTTCCAACCTGGTTGCCGGGTTATATGGCTTCAGATGCAGACTGCAGGCTGCGAACAGCAACAAGAATTTTCCAAATGAGGGCCAAATTTAAAGTTTGATCTGTCACGCTGAAACAGTCTCATATGGTATTAATGAAAACTGGAGAACTTTAATGAGTATTGTTGCTCATTCGAGGGGGAGCTTGAACAAAAAAGTAACAATTTTGATGCTATTCCAGAAGTTCTGATAATCTATATTTGCTTAATTTGACACATATTTATAAAACAGAAATGAACCCTTTGTGAAGTTTCACTTTAACATTTAATCTGCAAACTTCAGTGGATTTTATGTTGTAGTCAAGTAACAGGAGTCTAAATATTTTTTACAAATAAAAATGTGAAAAGTGTGGTGTGCACTGAAGTTCAACCCCGTCTACTCTGATAGCCCTAAATAAAATAAAAGGAACTATTTGCCTTCATGAGAAGAATTCGCTCATTGTATAAACAGCCCGTCTGTTAAGGCTGCAGAATAGAACTTTCTCAAAAAACATATCAAATTCAAATGGAAAAATACTTTATTAATCCCAAAGGGAAATTAAATAATGTCAAATCGCGACAGCACTATACGAGACAGATAATGTGTTAAGAGGTTGAGCTCCTTGTCTAAGGAAATGCGCCGCTCCTGCTCAAAAACAACCAATCAGAGCCATGCTGTCAATCACCCTCGTAAGGGCGCTGCTAAAAGTGCGAAACAACTTCGTCTCTGTCTGTGGCCATGCTGATTAGCATTAACATTCGTGGCTATGTTGTGGTGAACCAGCAGAGGTGTAGTTGAAACGGATGAATAGATGTTTTCAAAGGAGAACTGCGGTCGGCCGCCTCTGCAGAGTGTTCAGCCTCCAGGCGAAGCTTCGCTTTGCTTTTCTCCCCGTTCTCCGGATTGCCGAACGGGGCGAGGCTTTTAAAACTCCATCGCAGAAAACAAATATCAACATAGCTTAAAGCGGCTGCGTCAGATCCATTTACAGTAACGCCGGTGGTACGGCATTTCCTGCCTGCTCCGCACCAGTCAGTGAACGTTGACCCCTAATGCTTCCTGCAGGGGCTTTCAAGGTGATCCAAATCAAACCTTAATGTGAGCGAATGGATAATGTTGCATTCACAAACATCATTTCTACACTGTGATTACAAATGGATGATTGATAATGCCTCTGTACATACGCAAATTCAGAATATTTCAGTCAAGTTTGGGCATGCGTAGAAGATGAAAAATATTCAGCTTAATTTTAATGTCAAAAATGAATGAGTTTTTTTTTCAGATTTTTAAAAGTTTTTTTTATTATTTTGGGGGGTGAAAGAATTAAGTAATTATTAAGTTTCAAAATTAACTTTCTGGATACAGAGCTTTCCATAAAATTTTATTTAGCACGGTTATTAAAGTCACTACATCTTAGTGGAAATATTATTTTGTATCCTCTGCATCACATGTACGTTAACAAACAAACCTCACATCATAATGCTGCATAAATGACCAGAAATAAAGCAAGAGAGACTGTAGGGATTGAAAGCATGTTGGCACGGTGACAGTGACACGGTGTGATTGGCTATTTGTCCTCTGACCTCATCAGGATGTCTCATATCATCGCAGATGTCTGAGCTGCATCTTATTTTTCCTGTAGGGCTGAAAGCAACACTAATTTCAGAAATCAACCTTTCTGCTGATGAATCGATTAATCGGATAAAAGAATTGATAATAATTAAAAAAATCTATACTAGACATATTAAAAGATGCAAATAAATCAATTCAATTCATTTGTTGGATAGGAAAACAAACATTTTATTCATCTCAATGCAATAACATCATTCCTTTAGTGAACACTTGCTCGTTTGTGTCTGCGGCTAAATATATTTCTAAGCCGTTTCTGCTCTGCTTAACGTCAGTACAGCGTATATATGAGGGAATATTTTTGGGTTAACAACTGGATAGCAAAGGGTGTTAATAGAAGATTTATTCATTTACTTTTTCCTGAATTTGAACCAGATGAAGCTAAAACAGCCACATGAAAAGTTCTGGGCGGAACATTTGAAATTTTTACAGGCAGTTTTGTTTTATTATTATTTAAATTTTTTTTTACACTTTTGGCTTAATTACTGCTCCGAGTATGATGCTCTTTCAGCAAAATGTCTTTTTTTGAATCCGTATACTCCGTCTAACAATTAATCAGTCCCTAAATTAGTTGGCGATTATTTTGATAATCGATTGGTCGCGATGAATCCGATTAATCGTTTCAGATTCAACACTTTCTGGAGCAAATTTGTTACTTTTTGTTTTGCTTAACCTATATTTGTGAAAGTGATCCACACATTTTTATTCAGAGAGATTGTTGTTTTGATTAAATATAATGATTTTTCACAATAGAGCGCAAAAACAAACAAACAAACAAACAAAGATCCACACGGCATGATGGTGCCACCACCATGCCCCACTATGGAGCTCATATTAGAACATAATAACATGCACTGTGATTATAACTCTTAATCACTGACTCAGTCTGCTTCAGTACTGAATGATCCTTTGAAAAAACCAAATTACCATTTAGAACTAAAACATGTTGGCCAGTTTACAACTTACACGTAAATGCAACATTTCCCAGGTGTTTTTTATTTTTTAGCGCATTAAAAGCCAGCCTCATTATGCATTTCTAAATGCATAATGAGAAGCTGATGCGCATAATTATGTTGACTTTTCTTTACGTTTTCGCCTCGGCATTCCAATTTTACTGTAATCTTTACAAAGGCGTCTTTTGGAAATGCATTGAACAGTAGCAGAATGTTGTTAGGATGCCAGTAAAAATTGATCAGATGATGCACAACATGAAGTAGTTTAGAGGATGCTTGGATGGTAAAAGTTAGTGTAAGTAAAACTGTTGTTCTTGTTGGTGGTGAAAACAGTTTTTATTCTCTCTAAAATCCCTCATATTGTTCCCAAATAAGTTCTGTTCTGATTCCATCCAGCCGATGGAGGTAAAAACAACAGCAGCTCCCCATCAAGGTTTTTTTTTTTATTGCTGCCATTTTCATACAGACCAGATGAAAACATGAAAACACGAGAAAACAATGAATCCACAATCATAATGAGAGACTTTTTTTTGTTCTTCCTCCACACCCCACGCTCTGCCGATACGTTTGTGAGGGAGTGGGAGAGTTTTAAGAAGAAGAAGGAAAAAAAAAAGGGCTGGACCTTCTTTTCATTTAACTTCAGGATCACAATGACTGAAATTGAGGGAGTCCCATGAGAGACGGAGTGAGCTCTCAACTTTCTTTCTTTCTTTTTTTTCTTTTCTTTTTTTAATTTAGCTGCTGATTCTGGACCTTGGAATTAGTGTGTGGTTCCTAATTTGGCTGCAGATTCTCAGCTAAGGTCCGACATCTGGAGGAACCCAAATGACCTGCAGATGGAAACCTGAATGAAGAGGTTCTCCTTTGTCTTCCTGGATATTTTTCATTACTGACAGGAGAGCTGAAAGAGTGGAGCAACATTGGAAGGTATGCATCCCTAATTTCTCTGAAAACGTTTTTACTTATAGCGAAATGAAAGTTCTGACTTTTTATTTATTTATTTGTTTATTATTAATCATTTTTAAATGTCCATGTTTGCGCTCGAAGCCCTCTGAGAAAAGTCATGGTTCCCTCTCTGCACTGGCTGCTCCTGCTGTGGAGACTTCAGGCTGTGTGGGCTCAAGACTATGAAGAATATGAAGATGAGGTTGTGACCACAAGGAGGAAAAACAAACTCCTCACACCAAATTCCATACCACAGAATGGCAAATGTAAGTTTTCTTCAGAGGTTGCTTCCCTCATTATCTTTTCGGGGGAGGGAGAAAAAAAAAGGGATGGGGACGTTGTTAAAAGAAATGCTCACAGTGAAAAAGCTGAACCTGACACTCAAGCAAGGACATTGCTGGAGGAGGCAGCGCACGTGGATTGATCATATCTCTGCTCTCTAAGCAATCCATCTCCAGTGGGACCGCTTAGTGCTCCGTTACCCAAATGTTTTATTCACTCAGAATCCTGTTTCCTCGGGCGCATTCTCTCTGTGACATATTCACGTGAAGATTAATGTGGTTTATCCTCAGCCTCTATTACATCTGCGACCTCCTCCCGCAGCAGCAGGTTGACGCTCGGAGCGGTTTGTCTTAAAAATGAAGAGCCGCGTTGATAAACTTGCGACGTTCTGGGAAATGTCGCAGAATCCGAACGGCCAGCGAGTCACCAGCAGTCGTACTGATTTTGATCTCAAACTTGGCGGGAAATGAAAGTGGTGGACAAGTTGTAGATGGAAGGTTGACAGTTTGGCACCAGCAAACTAAAGAAAATAAATACATGTGTTTGTTATAAAGCCAAAACTATGCTGATGGAAAATGGAAATGGGTTAAGGACGGTTTTATCCAATTAGGTGCTATGCGACAAAAGTAATCCTCCACCTTGTAAAATGATTATTTACCTGTGGTTGACCACATATTTTTACACGCCACTTTCAAAACTGATGGCACCCTGGAATATAGATTCAAGAAACTAGCTTGTCAACATGAAATAGGCTAAAATATCTCAAAAAGGCCATTGTCTTTCTATACAGTTCCGCTCGATTCTCATCTCCCTTCGCTGCTCTGTCTGGGATTTCTCCCATTGAGCTCAATTTCACCTTTAGAATTTCAACTGGGCCAATCAGATGAGAACAATGGCTTTGATTTTCCACGCTGTTTTTGTTGTAGAGTTGTGACAACTACATTTTAGCACATTAAATTACAAATAGGAATCCTGAAGCAGGTATCACTTTGACAATCTTTAGGTCTATGAAGTTACGAAGATCGTTAGCTTACCTTAGCCGAACAAAACCGAAGAATAAGAACTTTAACCATTGCTTAATTTGTTTATTTGAATAGCTAACAGTTTCTACTTCAATAACTAATAAAATTTGCATATATTGAGCTCCTTTAACCATTTGGAACTAAACAGGTTTATGGAAGTTCAAGTTTTTATTTATTGCTCACGCATGTTTATTAAAAGCTAACTGTGTTTTTGTTTTTTTTCAGCTTCTATTGATGAAGACTGCAGTTTGGAGTTGGCCTTCCTGGTCGACAGCTCAGAGAGCGCCAAGGACAACCACGATCAGGAGAAACGTTTTGTTTCCGACGTAATGGACCGACTGCAGGGCCTCCGGCTGGAGAGTGGCCGTGGACTCAGCTCCCGTGCGGCCCTCCTTCAATACAGCAGCCAGGTCAAGATAGAGCAGACCTTCCGAGACTGGAGGGGCATTGAAAACTTCAAAGCCAGAGTTGCTCCCATTCAATACATAGGCCACGGCACCTACACCACCTACGCCATCACCAACCTGACACGCATTTACTTGGAGGAGTCAGGCACCAAAAGCATCAAGGTGGCCGTCCTGCTCTTTGACGGCATCTCGCACCCAAGGAACCCAAACATATTTGACGCTGTGGACGATGCGAGGAACCAAGGCGTTCGGTTCTTCACTATAGGAATCACACCTGAAGCCAACGAAGCAACCAACATTGCACAGCTGCGTCGAATTGCTAGTTCCCCAGCTACCCGCTACCTTCACAACTTGCAAGATGTTGGCATTGTGGATAAGGTCATCAAGGAGATTGTGAGTAAAAAAAAACAATGTCACTCCTTGCATCCGTGTTGGATTATAGTCGATTTAGTCAACAGCTTTCTATGCTTTGTCGCTAACTGTGTATCCATTTACTATATAATTGCGCAATTTGACATTTTGGAAATAAATTATCTTAATGGAAACATGCCAATTTTGAAAAACTTCACGCTTTTTTGATAAAAAAGTTTTGGCACTATGATGAGTTGGGGGTTTTTGGCCTTATTGAACCCGATTTATTTCACAAACCTACAATGGAAACACTTTTTTTTCACATCATGAGTCACATTTAGCACATTTGTTGCTACTGGCATAAACCACAATGAATGCGACAGGAAGTAGTTAGAGGAGGATGACTCTGCTAGTTCTTAAGTGACTTATTGCGTAATCAAACTTATTTACATGTGACTTTTAATTGCATTTATTTAATGAAAACACAGCAATTGCAAAATTTTTTCACATTAGCAGAACATTGACAAAGTTTGGCGTACATTTGACGTAACAGAAACACCAAAACTGTTACCAACAGCATGAACCATTGGTGTTGGTGACAAAAGTACAACTTTTGACAAAATACTTCTCTCTAAATGCCTGAAAGTGACCTTTTTATTGCTGAGTTGTCGGTATTGAGTTTATGTTGTAATGGCCATAAATTGTGCAAAGTTACCAACATAATGAGTTTATTTTTCCAGGAGTGTCAGTGAACCTTCAGTCCTGTCACACCATTGTGTTTCCCTTTCCTTTTGTGGAAAGATACTTTGACATTGCCTCCCTAAACATTCAACAGTGTAGCACACACAATTGAATTCCATAATAAGCTAAGCTGCCACAAATGTTTTACCAGGATGAAAGGTTCTGCCTCATGATTGACACACAATCTCTATTGTGCACCTACAACAAAAATATCATAGGAGCAACATTGCCTAATCTCACTCAACTCTGTAAAAACACTTTACTGACACAGTGAATTCCACACCACTGATCCCAATATGAATGCACGACTCGGAATGGGATCACATCAAAAGCAATACTTTACAAATTTTAGTGCAAGTCACAAGAACTATTAGTTAAGATCACAAGATTCAGGACAGTTCCAGTTGTTTGAGAGAGAATGAAGTCTTATGTTTTTAGGGTGACTTGTTTTCACATTATGCAAGATATGCTAACGAAGACCCTCATATTCTACTTTTGAGCTTCCACTTGGGTCTTATGCATTGATTTACAACTGAACCACAAAATAGCCCTTCAAAATGAGAGTCTTAGATTGAAGTTGGAGTTTTAGAGTGTCAGGTTAAGACCTTACTACTTGTTACTTTTTTTCATTCTAAGTTCAAGGCGAACACAATTGGGGTATTTACTAGCTTAGTATAATAAATTTGCAGGAATGATGACTATTTTCTCCTATTAAAACAGGAGAAAATCCTAAAGCACAGGTTATGGCTCTGCACCAAAACCTCAAATGCTATCTAACGATTTCATTAGGTTGACAATTGAGTTTTGTTCCAGCCAGAAAAAATACCAGGTAGCTCATTTACACCCCCCCCCCCCCCCCCCCCCCCACACACACACACACACAAAAGGAATAACTGACAACTTGTCAAGTTTTCGAATTCCTCCAAACAATTTCATTTGGGAGGCAAATCAGAGGTAGCATGTTTTTGGTGTTCATGCTCAGACTTGCATTAACACCCAAAGCCCACAACATTTCACTGCAACTTATATCACTTGTGAAATTGCATGTGTGTGTGTTTGATAATTGCTTTTTTTTGCCCCAGAGTGCAGAAATTGATTGGAGATGGAAGCCTCAAATAGCCATTATGTGAACAGACGCTTTCCAAATGTTAGCGCCTTAAGTTTCACCATGCACCCAATAACAACTTCCCATGCTTCCGCTGTTGATGGCGGCCGATGCTATGATTTCCTGGCTTATTGCATCCCTAATGTACACCTGCTGCTAGACTAACAGGTCTGATGTGAACGCTGTTCGCTGAGATTGCTTCCTACACGCCCTCTTGAGTTGGCAGAAGACGTCAAAAACCTTAATTTTTTGTCTGTAAACATTCATGCTATAGACCTTCAGCAAAAGCAAACGCATTTGCGCTCGATTGTTTATGTAAACTTTAACGGTTGACTTTTATAAGCCACTGCTGTGTTAATTAGAATACGGAGCTGCACAACAGCATCCCGGAGTCGACATCTTGACTTTCGGTCGGCACACCTGCTCCGCATTAAAACGCTTTTGTGGGGAAAATCGGGTGAAGTAAGTGGCATGAGTCTGAGAACACGTAACGCACACAGCAGCATCCAACAAACACTTCAAACGCTGCTTTAGACCCGGGCGTAAGTGTCGACACAGGCGGTATACACGTCTAAATATGATGGATGAAAAACTTTATGGGGAACATGGTGCAAAAACATGCAAAGCATTGAATCTGACATCTAACATATTCTGCTGGCATGCTAGGACCCAGCAGCAACAGCAGCAACAGCAGCAGCAGCAGCAGCAGCTAGGACTCAGACTTTCATCTCATTTCCTTGTTAGGCAGCATATGTATGTCATAAGCATGTGCCTCTGTACCAGCCCAGAGCATGTCTTTCATCTTTAGCCCCAGCATTAAACCACAGGACTCTATTCCTCAAGAGTGAACAGATTGTTTATTTGGCTCTATGTCTCAATCCAGAACCCCTCCTGGACCTTTGGTGGAATATTTAATTTATCCAATTTATCCTTTAAATCTATTAGCATTGCATAGTTGAGAATTTAATTTGCTTTCCAGTGAAAGCAAATGATTGTTCTGCCAAGACGTGTTGAACAAGAGGAAGTACAGAAGATAATCCGACGCACCAGATGGTTGGTTTCACAGAACCATCTGGGAAGTCCTCTGTTGATAACAGCTTAAGAATAAAGAGCAGCCACTTTCAAAAGGACGCTTCATAGACGGTTTAAGACTGTTTTTTAGTTTAAGCATCTGGTAGTTTGTATTATGAGCAAGTAAAATCAGTTAATCCTGACCAGCTGAGTCAGCCTAAAGAGAAACTGCCATGCTAACCATGACTGCACTAAAAGCTTCTCTGTTGCTGGAGGAAAAATTCAGATTGGTATCAATTTAGAGAAATCAGACTCTGTCAATGTACTACTGCATTTTATTACCCAGCACCGGTCATAAAGCTTTGTAAAATCGCGAGTCAGAATCACGTAAAAGGCGTTAAACCCCAACTGAATCCATCACACGTTGAATTCAAATAGTTTGTAAAATTTTATTAGGTGTGAGCCTCATTTTAAAAAACAATTTTTTTGCTCTATATTATTAAGAGTGACTTAATGTATGACTTGACTCTGTTCCATTTCTCGCCCTGCAGACAGCGCTGGCAGAAGAAGGTGTAAGTATCAAAACTACCAGTATTACAAGTTCTGTTTGCTTGTGGTTCTTGTGCATGTTTTCACCGTCATTTTTCATGTTTTTCCAGTGTCCACTCGAATTGAACCCGTGCAAATGTGATAAAGGTGACCGAGGACCCAGTGGCCCTGCGGTAAGTCATTATTTATATCCACCCAATCAGGGATGATGGCTTGTATACACACACATGCACCACGGGCCCACAAACAGCATGTTTTCACAGACGGGGCTCTCGTTCTAGATCAAGTTCAGTTTGCGTTCCTCTGAACATTGGTGTTCTGTCAAGAACAGATGCCCATTTTGTCAGTAAGTGTGACACATGTGCACGTTATTCAGCCATTTCAAAATCTCTAAACACAACCATATTAAACCACTTCAGTTGTGTTGTGCTCATCTGATGCTCCCAGACGTTAAATCTGCCATCTTAACAATTAGTGCCGAGGAGAGTTCTGGAGACAAAGGCTACATAATTGCAGGGTTCGGAAGAGTTTAGTGACTTGTGCGGGTTTTTAGAAGTCTGGTCTCCCCGAAGCGGTGAGAGTAAAGCAAATACTTTACATTCTTCCAACAGCTTATTGAGAACAGGTCTAAACGTATATTTACATGGGAAATCAGCAGAGTCACGTCTGTTGAAGGAGTCCTGCCTCTCGGGACTATTTGAGAACACATGCTTGGCAGATTCAGGGCTACATGCAGGACTTTCTTTGGCTGCCAAGCATGTTGTGATACGGGCTCGCCTTTTACTCAACAGAGAAGGTTGGTCACAGTCAAAGTGATTACTGCTTTGAAGCCTTTTCTCTGGATTAGAGCAAAGTAATTACCCCTTTACTCCTGATGCTCAGAACAAAAGCTGTTATACATCAGGGGTAGCAAGGGACACAGTGACGAAAGCAATGTGTGCGACCAGAGATAACTCGAAGACGAGGGTGTTCACAGAGTCTATATTATAAAAGAGAAAAAGGCCAAGAAGTTAACCGAGTAGACAAGGCAGCATCAGTTACGTTTGTCTCATCCGTTCCCCACACTCAGTGACTTAAACCATTTTTTCTGTAAACAATGCAGCTGTAATGTTTGGTTTGAAAAGCTGGAAACTCTTTATTCTGGTAATCTTTTTAAGGTGACAGTAGGCGGATTTCTTGGTTTGGTTTATGTCTATGTTAAAGTTTCGATCCTACTCTGTGAGTACACCTAGATTTGTTGTTTGCTCTTCTGCCTTTACCATCAAACCGTCTCCAAATTCCAAACCACCCATTTACCCACGGCCATATCTCAAAGAAAAGCAGAAAGCAAACGACTATTCCTCAGGGAAAAGCCTATGGATCATCAGCTGCTGCCTATTCCTTGAAGTTAAACAGTTATCAAGCAAGATTATTGCTTACAAAATAATCTTCAGTGGTTGAGATTGTTTACATGTTGCCTCAACTTCTGCCATAGGGCAAGAAAGGACGTCCTGGAGATGATGGAAGCCCTGGCGCAAAGGGACAGAAGGTACTGCCAATGCAACAACCCTTGAACTACTTGCTTAAGTAGTACAAGTAGTTCAAGGGTTCCACGTTAAATCAAAATCTTTCTTTAGGGTGAAAGTGGTCTCAGTGGACTTCCAGGCCGCGAAGGAGCCGAGGTGAGTCAAGGGTCTTCAGTTTGGTTCAGGAAGTTATGGCCAATGTCTCGTCTTCTTTGACCAAAATCCTTCTCTCTTCTGTCTTTACTTGTTTTAACAAAACTCTCTTGCGCACACAGGGTAAATCAGGATACAAAGGAGAGAAGGTATTGTATGAATTTTAATCCAAACCCCTCTTATGACTCTAAATTCCAAAACAAAGAGTTCCCACGCTGATTTAAAATCATTATAAGTGACAGGAACAGGGGGATTATGAGCTTCAGATATGATGGCATGCAGAAACTTTGAAAACATTGTGGGATTTTATCGTCCTTTGTTTAATCTCAGACCTGCCTGCAATCGTCTGTACATTGTTGTCATCTTCTGCGACTGCAAAGCTCTCAGATTCTGTATATTCTCATGGCATTAATTGTTGCAAAGCAGCTCAAACCTGAACCCATAAACAACAGCATTTTTTGTGTGTAGATGGTGTTTGAGAAAGAACCTAAACTTTTGTTTGTTTGTTTTCTCACAGGGAGAGAGAGGAGAGTGTGGCACACCAGGCGTTAAAGGAGACAGAGTATGTTTGTAGTTATTTCTCATTCCAACTTGACAAAACTATAAAATTTTATATTTTACCGCGATGCCTGATTTGTGAGCTTGAGATGAAAAAATCTACCTCAAACTAAGTATTTGTTTGTTTCAAACGTAATCTACACTTTCCGTCTTTTTATCGTCCATTACATTCATTTCTGAGAGAAACACGTCCTTTTTCAGGGCCCTGAAGGTGTTATTGGTCCAAGAGGAAACCGTGGACTTCAGGTTTGACTTTTTTATATTCTTCCATTCGAATCATTTAAACCCAGCTATTGCTTTTGCACAACCAAATAATATATAGAATTGTCCATTTTAGACCAAGACATCCATAATTATTCACTGTGCAATCACTGAGTCATTCATTGTTTCAGTTGTTGATGTTTTTGTGGATTCTTTGTCACACTTCCATGTTTATGATCATGAAACAAGTGTTAATACTAGACAAACCTGGACCTGAAAGAGCTTCTCCAGCATGAAAAGGCTGTTTAAGGTCATAAAAAATCTCCTTCAGGAATTTATAAAAGGCAAGTCTTCCCATCCGTCCCTCCTTTGGAGGGATTGTTTTTGATTCTACGGTTCTGGCTGCAATCAAGTTTGTCTGTGGCTAGTGAAAATAAACAAAAGAAAAAGAAAATGAACAAAATGTGTTTCATCCCCGTTACTGTGGCAAGAAAACAGCTTTATGTGATTTATTGTGGTTTGTGTTTCATGCTCATCTTTTAACATGTGCAACACCTTTATTTGTGCTCTAGGGTTTGCCAGGTCCACTGGGTGATGTGGGACCTGAAGGAATCATGGGAAAAAAAGTAAGCACGATTTTGAACTTTTTTTTTCTCTTCTTTTGTTCTTTGATGCATGCTAATCTGAGACTAACGACAGAACTTAATGTTTCTCAACAAGCGCTTCTTTTCTTCGTGTTTATATGAAGAAATCACATCATGTGTTTGTTTTTTTAAACGCACCAACATGTGACGACATAAGAAAAAACCCAGTGACGGCCACTCTCAAAAATAACCAACACATTCTGATGTCCAACTTCAAGTCAAGAGTCTCGTGTGTCAGCTTTTAAAACCTTGCGTCACCTTTTTCTCCTTGTGTGTCACATCTAACACACAAGGAACAGCTTCACATCGCCATCTTGCCAATCATCTTTCCCCAGCGGTAGCTAACCAGTGCACCAACTGGGCCAATAATAGATGCTGATAGGAAACCTTATTCCACATCTCTCCCTTATCGACAAATAAGGAGGTCAATCGGGAGGAATAAACCTACCTTGCGATAGACCACGACCTTCAGGACTACTCGGTTTAGTTTTCATATTTGCTACATGTTTTCACTAAAGGTTTTTTTTTTTGTTCTTTTGAAAACTGCTGGCTTTTTCCACGCTGCCAAGCTACCATGTTGCTAAGGTAACACCACGAGCTTACAATCTCGATTGAAAAACTTACATAGAGAAGAGGTTTTACAGTCGGTAACGCTGGTTACCGCTGGTTTTACAGTCGGTAACGCTGGTTACCGCTGGTTTTACAGTCGGTAACGCTGGTAAGATGCAAAACATCTGACGACCGTTTGGCAGTGGCTCCGAAACGTTTCTGGCCTTGCCAGGCTTCCTTTACAAGTCTGACCTTGAAAAATACAAGATGAGTTACAGGATTGGGCCTGTTTCTGCAACAGTTTACTGTTAATACTTTGAAAAAAAAGTGGGAAGGAGTCTACTAACTAGGTAGAGGCAAATTGATTGCATTGGATTTTATTTAAGGGTGTCAAGGTAAACTGAATACTAATCCCGAACACATTTTTAGTAAAATATATGGAAGTTTGTGATTGCAACTAAGAGGTATAAATACTTTTGCAAGGATCTGTTTCTTCCTGAACCTTGAAGCTTCGTCTCACTGAAGATAAACCAGAGATTTTCCATCCCGTCTTCAGCTGAGGCCTCTTTGTTGAGGTTCAACTACACAAACATAATTAGGATAATTACTTCGTCATCCATTTTTTAAAATTTATCTTCCCGGTGACAGTGATTACCTCCACTCATCAGTGCCTGTACGGCGTCAGCTAAAGATCAACCAAGTTAAACATCTCTACTGTCTAGACTTCAGACGTCACCGTGTCCAGTTTGTCTCCAAAGCATATCAAAAATACTCGTATATTTTTTGCCAGTCATGTACAGCTGACATAAGAACAATATGCAATGAAAACAAAATCTGCAGAAAATGTGGCTATTTTATTTGTGCTTGCACTTTTGAAACATTAAAAAAAACAGAATTGTCAAAACAGCCATGTGTGCAGACAAAAAAACAAGACTTGTCATCAAAGCAAATGGCTTTGGAAAAGGAAATGAGCTGCTTGTGATGTGAACACTATTCCCTGATGATTAACGTGTCCTTGAAGCCATAAACATCTTATAAGAAAATAGTCAAGACGTCAGCGCTAGTCGTGAGAGTGACGAGGGGAAGTTATGTGGATCACTCAGACCACATAACTATTTTTTTTTCATATAGTTGTACTCTTTAGCAGCACAAATGCCTAAACAGTGACCAGTCCCGCCATTTTACATGTCTAAGTTACGACACAGGGGCGTACTGTCCCAGTTCTCACAGTTTTGCACGCTTGTGCACTGAACCCTTATGTGTACTGTAACGCTTGGGTTGTGTTTAAGGGAAGAAAGGCTGCAGACTCGTCAGGACGGTCAAAAACTCACAACCGCACTGGTAATTCTACAATGTTGTCCTTTCATAAACACTCTCTTCACCAACCTTACAAAGCCCGGTTGAACGGCTGCTATATTATCAAACATGAAAATGCGCAGAGTCCAAACAACCCGTAACGTTACTAAAAGTTTGGGAGCTAACATGTCCGTCTCAGTCCATATATCTATCTGTAGCACGTTTCTCCCACTCTCTACAGAGAAGCAGTGGCGCATACTTGTGACATCATTAGCAATACTAGCATATCTTAAAGAGACACTACACAATTACGTCTGTTACAGCAGCGCTCCACAACCTTTTTAGTCTCGGGGACCAGTCAGCCCTTCACAAGCTCAATTTTGACACGCAAGACGTAACCGGTAAAATCCGGTTTAGGATTTTCAAAATAAAACATCTGGTAGTAGTTCATTATTTCTTGCGCGGCCCGGTACCAATTGGTCCGCGGTGGTTGGGGACCACTGTGTTACAGTACTTCCACTGAATCCACACTTCATAGGGGCGCGCACTAAGCATGGACCTTACCAGAGGGGCCGCTTTTCATTGGCTGATGCCCGTTTTACGAGGTCACGTGCGTGGCCGTCTCACAAACACACTTAGCTTCCCGTTAGCTAAGTACAGCATAATGGCAGAACTGATACAACTTGTACACCTTGAAGCCTGTCTGCTACACAGTCTGACGTTAGCTAAACAGATCAATATGCAATGTGTCTGTATCTGACATACACTAAAGATTTTATTCTAGCAGAAAAGGCTTTGGACTAAACTGTAACTCATGTTAGCCACGTTAGCACCAAGTACAGCTAGTCAATCAACCATCGCTGTTTCAGGGAAGCGCTGATTAATAATCGAGAAATAAATATCAAGTCTGGAAACTTGATATAGTAACAGACTGAATGTTATGTTTTTAACGTAATCTTTGCTCGTCTTGCGGGCCCAGGCGGTTGCCACGGTAACAGGTGTGCTTAAACTACAAAGAGAGAGATAGAGTAAAAAGGTAGGAGTGGTTTTGAGTTGATCACCTGTTCAGGTTATTTTACCTTTGTTTCCCTTTGTTGTGGCTCATTACAGCCGCTGTAGTTTCTAAACGTTGGACTAATTACCTCGTTCGTTTGTGAGTTTATGTCATTCACAACAAACATCAAATAGAACAAATATATTTCATAAAATTTTAACAAACAAATGGCTTCTACAGCGACAATTATGTGAAATTAAATTAATTATATCCCAGCTTCAGAAGATTTGCCTTTACCTTCTCAGAGCTCTTTGGTTCCTCCTATCAGCCTGTAGCTTCTCATATTGACGTCATCAAGCCAAATTTCAGATCTACCATAACAGACTGACACCTGCTGGCCTCAGGTTTGCAACCAGCTTGACTGAGAAACCAGTAACCTCCTCCCAGATGATGACATGAACTTGTTAGTTCCTCTGTCCATGTAGTAGCTGATATATTGTGAAAATCCGGTAGAAATGATGCACTAATGGAGTCATGTTTACATAGAAACAACGGGCGCGAGGCTTTGTTTGTGAGACTTGCGGTCACGTGGGTCGGTTGTGGGCGGAGCTTGGTAAAAGTAGCAATAATTTCCAGTTCTGACTGGCACCCTTTTTCCATGCTCTCCATTTTTAAAAAAATAAATAAATTCTGAAAATATAAATAACAATTCAGGCCCCTCCCACTGCTGCCAGTCAAATGCGTCAAACGAAAACTGATCTTAACCACTGAGGTGCCTCGGCCAGCTGAGCTAACAGGAGTAGGTAAATAAATGTTTAAATTGATTAATTCGTGTTTAAATGAATTCTTTGTGTGTCTGAGAGTTAATGCTAAACTTTCTAGCATGTTGACAGTTTGTTGACCTAAATAACGTTAGCGATAGCAGCGTTAAATGAAACTGAACTGCTTTCTATAGGTGTTGAACAATATTTCCTCAGAATATGCCGCGTCAAACCAGGTCAAATTAATGTAATAGTTTTTTTTTTCTTTTAAAAAAGGCCATAAATATATATAGCGGCGTATTAGAGTCATTGTAGTTGGAAAAAAATGAGTACATTTTTGAAAAAAAAAAAAAACCCAACTAACTCAGAAATGTTCTAGAAAAAAAACAAATTTCTTACTTTGAAAAGTCGAAAATTTGCTAGGAGAAAAAAACAACAAATAAACCTTGATGGTATATTTCAAAAATTTTGACGTTTCAAACAAAGAACGTTTCTTGAATAAGCATTCAGAGATTAATCTCAAAATTTCTGAGATTTTTGGCAGAGTTTTTTTCCCCTCTATCTTAAATGCCATTCACTTTTAATATGGCTTCCATATTTCTTTATAATACAGTTTTGCCACATATTCAATCTTCTCCAAATTATGCCATTTTGGCAAACCAACAGTATCAATTTTTTCATCTTACAACTTTGTACCGCAATGCTAAAAGTTGAGAGATAAGATATATTTAATGGTACATCTAGTTTACTCGGGGAAAACAGACTGCAACTCTCAATATAAACCCCATATTTTTCATAATAAAAGTTGAATAGCTTGTCTGCATTATTAATTTGGCCTCCAAAAAGGCTTTGCATCTTTAAGATTTTTTCACGAAGGCCAAAACATTCATACCAGATCGTTGTCTTCCACATGTTTGCTCTGTTCCCTACATGGCTTGTGTCAAATTTAAATTTGAAATAGCTTTGAATGAAAACCAAAGCCCCCCTTTTAATTAAGTCCGTACACTAAACATGACTATGACATCATTCATACTCCCTATTTGATCATTTTTAATAATGCCGGGCAACACCACAATGTCTTTGTGAGGAAATTGAAGCTTTTATGGCCTGTCTCCACCTATAACTCAAACACATCAATCAAGTCAGTCGCATTTTTTTTAAACCAGATGCATACGTGACGATCGGTCTGAATCCCGGCGAACAAACGTGTCACTGTTTCAACGACACAAAGTCGCCCCACCGTGATTAAAAAGCGTTCGATTTCGATAGTTTTTTTTCCCTCGGAATATCGCGCAGTAAATAACACTCGCTCTCACGACGCTGACATTTATAACACTTCAGATTAAAATCACCTAACGCTGGCATAAATAACATGAGAAATGTCAAGTATCTCCAAAAGCTCATAAAGCGAATGGGGGGTTGGGGGTAGGAACTATACATTTGAGCGTTTATTGGTGAGTTACGATCCGCCGCCGCTGTGACATTTGAAACTCCTCCGAAGAAGCTCATCTGTTATTAACTTGTCGGCTTATTTGTCGGTTCCTTCTACTTTCAGCCTCCTCTACTGTGTTCTACCTGCCGTTCCTCCCATAAGCACTTACTCCGCACCAAGTGGTCGCCTCCTAATTATTTTAGAAAAATGTTCACGTTAATAGTCTGGCTGTCATCCTACATCACCAAAATAGCAATGTAATGTCTGGCGGGAAGCATTGTCCTAACTTGCTTGGAAAGGGCAATGGAAGGGAGGGGGGGACAAAAAGCACCAGTATGCACCTAGAACAATCTCCACGCCTCTTTTTCCTGCCTCCCATGTGCCCTTTTTGTGAACGCCACAGCTTTGATTTACAGCCACTATGTAGAGAAGCAACAGCTTTTTTAAAAAAAACAATTAAGTCTTAAATCAAGTTTCGTCAATGGACGGTTGAGGTAGGACAAAGCGGGTTGTGTCTGTGGGTTATTTTTGATTTTTCTCGCTCGTACAGAAGGATGAGTGATATGTGGAGAGAATGTACCCATGTTTATCTTTTTAATAGGGGGAGCGGGGGCTTCCTGGACCACCTGGAATCCAAGGTGAGACTGGGATCGGCCTTCCGGGATCAAAGGTAAAATCCGCCGCCTTAATGTTACGGAAAAATCATTTTACGAGAACATAACCACTAGCCTTTTGTGTCTCACCCTGTCTGAGCACTCCCCTCGCTATCTCGCACTCTGCAGGGGGATGTCGGTTTCCAGGGGCAACCGGGGCCTCCCGGCCCTACGGGGATCGGCGAGCCCGGACCACCGGTGAGTTAGAAACGAGGACAAAACGTGTCACTTGTGTATTACAGACAAACAATGTAGACGGATCTGTCGTGCTGCTTCTTACTGTTCCAACCTGCCTCTGTCTGGCTTGTCACTACATGAAATGTGCCTTTTGTTGCACAAAACCAAGAATAACCTTTTAACCTCTCTATAGTAACAATTGTTAACCTCCTGAAATGGCTATAAAACCCTGTAACCACGCACATATTAAAATAATGTTTGTGTTTTCTTACCTTCCTACATCATTAACTGTTATTATCAGGAGCAGAGATGACGTCAGGCAAATAGGAATGGCTTTGGCATTTTGTATTAGCACAGTTAGCATTACTAATGATAAACATTGACAATAGACCTAGTTATCTAGCAGTATTGTGTGTTCAATTAGCTATTCAAAGGAAGTTTCTATCTAAAAGCTCCTTTTAACAGGAAGAAACCTCCAGCCAAACCAGAGCTTGGCTTGGTACAATTGGCCGTCTGCCACTACTGACACAAGGAGAAACAGATGATCTGATTTACTGCTAGTTTTGATGTTCAAGAAAGTAAAAAATTAATAGCAGGAGACGGAGAGCGATTAGTTGACGTCAGCATTATCTCAGCTTCCTCCAGGAAGGAATGAATCACAGCCAAACGAAATGCCAGACCAGATTAGCGTAGATTCTGTAGAGAGAAAAATAACGGAGAGGAAACAAAAAACTTAACAACATAATTGGAGAGTAGTAGAAGACGAAAGTGAGGAAAAGTCGTCAGTTTGTAATCCAGTGGTTTAAGCCTACGGCAGCAGAAAAAGCTCAAGTCATTCTAGCGATAAACTATCAAAAACTGAATTCAAATAAAACAGACGAGAACAATTTGATGAATTTGAAATAGAATATCAGAAGCCTACACCTTTCCTGTCAACATCTTTTCTATATGTGAAAATCAACTCAAAACATGGAATGTTACATTGGGCCACACAATACACTTTAAAAAAGAAAAGATTTCAAAAGTGCTCTTTTTTTTCCTATGGAGGAATAAGTCATGTGCTCTAGCACCACCTAGTGTCTATCTGTGCACTTTGCCTTATAGCAAGCGTCTGATCTTGTTGGAAGGTCAGTTATAAGTTAGTTTTGTGTCATTTCAAGTGTACAAAGATATTTGCACTCAAAACTAGACCAAAAGTAGTTTGGTGTAGTTTTTTTGCTTTGCAGTGAATATGTTCAGTCTTCCTGTTATCTACTGATTTTAAGTCAGAGTTAGTTCCCTCCTCTCCCAAATAGATTTTTGTAAAAGGTCATTTACATGTTTATTTAATTTTTTTCAGGGTCCTCAGGGGCCACAGGGAGTCCAAGGAGAGAGAGGACCGACAGGAGAAGGTATCCCTGGTCCTAAGGTGAGTGGGTGTTCATATTTTTCTTTTTTTTTTTTTTTAAGCCTAAAGCTCCTGGGAGAGACGGTATTTCCTGAAAGTCTCATGCTAAAAGCTTCAGCCTTTCGACCCGTTTTCATGCATCCATGTTCGCTTCACCCGTCTGCCGTCTCCCTCTGACCTTGGCGGGAAAAAAAAAAAATCTCCCGTCTAGGCTCCAGATTCTGGCAGGACATTGACAACGTGTGTGGATAAGAGACATGATACACATGACAGTAAATTCCCCATACGGCGCAGCGGCGCGGCTTCCATTACCTCACACCACGCCGCGGCCTGTCAATCGACCCCAGCAGGAGGAGATGAGAACGTCTCGGCGCGGAGAGGAGAGGATTCAGAAACGGGACGGGGAATGAAAAGGCCAGAACGCCTCCACGGTTCAGCCAGTGACTCAGTCAGAGGGAACTTATAGTCTGCTATAGTGTCTGTGTTTCCTCAGTCGAACACAAGCAGAAAGTCTCCCACATGTGGAAACACATCTTCCTTCATGAGGTTTCTGTTTTCTTAACAAAGATCAGGGGGGATGATGGTATTTTTGTTTCCACTGCGCACACCCCCCCCCGCACGCCCACACACACACACACACGCACACACACGCACACACACACACACACACACACACACAAACAAAAAAACACACTGCTGCTTTTGATTAATCTGAGTAAAACTCTTTGAAGTTTGGAAAAATATTCACTTGTTCCACATTTTTGCTAACATGTGCTACACAGATAAACTTGACTTAACTTTCAAATCTTTCAACTCATCATTTTAACGATTTACTTCCATCCCCAAAGTAGCTCACAGTAACCAGCTCAGCACCTGGTTCACTAATAAATTTGCAGAAAATGATTCATGTAAAACAATATTAAGTCACATCGAGGCTCTTCGTTGTGACATTAAACGAAGCGTGAGTAATCTGCCGAAACGTCTTCCAGCCACGACACGCGTAATTGCTTTTTTTTTGTTGTGTTTTGTTCTCCTGCAATATTTACCAAGCAACTCTGAAACACGAGGTAGGCTTCAGGTGAAATCCTTACTTTACCCTCACACCGAACTGTCATCTAATTCATCACCTGGCGCCGTTGTTCTGAAAAGTAACAGTTTCCACCATAAAAACTGGAGAAGGTGTTTCTCCCCGCCGCTAGATCACCCTCAAGGGTCCTCTTTTCTTTTCTGTCTTTCTTTTTTCCTTCTTTGCTCTTTTTTTTTTTTTTTTGCAACAGCACACTTGGTTGTATTCTCACAGATGGCGTTCCCTCTACAGCAGCGTTCCTCACATGACTTGCCCCGACAAGCTCCAGATTCGCAGCAGCATAACCTTTTTTTTTTCTTTCCTTCTTTTTTTTTTTACACATCATTATCGCTTCTGCTTTGAGCTCCGATCGCGGATTTCTGACAATAAATTGAAACTTCTGGAAGCCTACATGCAAATGCGGCGTTGCCCTTCTAATTAACATACATCTTGTTGTGGCTTCATTTTGTTGTTCCCTGACTTTGGAAAAACCTTGGAAGACTGGTAAAATTTCCTCCAGGTAGAAGATGTGGCACAGGCTCCTTTTTAAAAGTAAATTCAGTTCTCTCCTTCAGGTGGATAGCGCCATTTGATGGAAACCATTACTGTTTCCTGTGTCGCATTTGTGTGTGAATCATTCACAAATTCTTGTTTGTTGAAGCAACCTTGTGTCCAAGTTTTTTTTTGTTTGTTTTTAAACTGATTGATCTTTTCTTGAGTATTCTTTTTTTTAGTTATCCAATGGTTTTATATCAAATATAAAAGTTTTTGGTAACTCCAGGGGAATACTTTGGTATGCACCCTGGGGGAAGCTGGGAATTGGACCACCACCCTGTGATTTATGGAAAGCCTCTTGAGCTTGACCTTTGTGTTCTCAGTCTACCTCAATAACTGTGCAGTAAATCTGCTTTAACGACAGGGATGTGCTTCAGTTTCTGCTAACCAATTTAAAGGGACATTATTATGTATTTACTAGGCACAAAGCAGCATTTCATAGAACAATCAAGTATCTATGTTACATTCAGTTGTTATAAAAATGCTATGTATATATCAAATAAGACTTAAAAGAAAGCTTAAGCCTTGAAATTGTGGCTCTGTCTCTTTAAAAACTCCTGCTTTTTCTGAAACATGAAGACATCACAACATTGCTCCTGTATTAACGTTTTTACCAGCGTTGCACTGAGAAGTAACTCGTATATTAAGCTCAGCAGATGCGCTGTTCCACCATTGTTTGCTAATTGCTGCTGGCTAGTCTGAAGGATTTGAGAAGGGGAGTCATGAGGGAGTCCTGCGCTGTGAGGCGGAACCTTGGAGCTTCGTCCTCGAAGGCGGAGCCAAGTCCAACCAGCCTGCGCTTTGAACATTTGAATGGTTGCCACGGGAGATTAAAGATTTCCCAAACGTGTATGAAAGAATCAAGGCAACACTCTGGATATGTTTCTGATGAGGGAATAACATTACAACATGATGTACAGCTAAAAATAAAAATCAATTATACATCATTTGTCACTTTAAGGACACTTTAAGATAATGTGCATCTTCACCTCTAAAAATCTTATGGCTCTTTGTAAATTGAGAAGAATTGCCTTTTTTGTTTTCTACTTTAAAATCACTAGTATTAGTGAACCTGATGTTGCTGAGTTCATCTGTATTACATCTTGACTGAACTGGACTTCTCCATATTGGAATTTATCGGGCTGAATAAAACGGTATTGACCGGAAGTCCTGTGGGTTAGAATTGGACCTGTTTAACTATGTTGCTTGGTGCTTTGCGGTGACTGATAATTGAAATTGTGAATGTCTATGTTTCTTTTTTATTTATGGTCTTCTTTGTTTCAGAAATCAGAAACTTTAATCTACAGCTTTTAACCAGAAATATATCATAAATCCTTTACTTGCCCTCTGTACACATTCAAAACGTAGTTCTATACGCTCTATGTGAATATTACATTACAGAGGTTACTGAAGGTAAGCTTTTATGTGTCTGAGTGTAGCTTTTATGAAAGCAACTATCAAAGACTTTTTTTTCTTCCCCCTTTTGCTGATATGTGGCATATGGTCTTGCTTTGCCATTCCTGTGAGCACATCTGATATCTCAAAAAGTCAAAACGCAATAACTTCTCTGTCCGCCTTCACAGGGTGAGCGAGGCATAGAGGGGCCGCGGGGGCCCAGAGGACAGCCGGGCCTAGGAATCAAAGGAGACAAGGTAGAGTACAGAGAGGCCATAAATGAGGCGCCGTGCTGAAAAGACTTCACAAAAGCGGAGAACGCGAGAAAGCTAAAGCCCTGTTGTGAAGGAGGCCAAAAGTTGCCAGAGCCACCGATAAATGCACTGAGCACGGCGTTATATAGGAGGTCACAGTCTACAGGCTATGAATTGAGGTTACAGCTTGAATGGTGTAGGAGGACTGCAGTTTTATGGTTTGGGCTGTTGAATGTGGGAACATTAACACTCTACTGGCGCATTCAGACACCAGTGGAAAGGTAAGTTTTTTATTTGTCGTAGTGCCTTGCAGATACTCGCATGTATCAGAATAGCTTACGACTCACAGATGTAGACATGGGTTGGAAGTACTGAACTGATTTGCAAACAGGATTCTAAAGTCACAAGAAATATTTTTTAGCATTTATATGGCATGAAGATATTGGGTGGGGGGAGAGGGCTAAGCCAAACTAGATCTGTATGGAACAAATAAAGTTGGGTGCATTCCAAACGTTATACATAATGAAAGGTTGAGGCTGAAACTGAAGGGTGATTCACTGACAAACTATGAGCATGTATGGGGTATAATTTTTTTAAACTTCATTCTTATAGGGGGATTTTGGCCCTCCAGGGTTTCCAGGGCCCCTGGGCCTTCCAGGTCTAGGCATCCAAGGAGAAAAGGTATGTAGCTGGTTGTTAAGCTAAGTGCTATATATGCAACCTCTTTATGAAATTGTTCATTAGGCCTGAAGTTGACCGGATTTGGTTATTTTTTACGTGACACCTGTTTTTCTACTTTGACTTACCAGTACTTATTGCCTTTACCCTTCGTTCCCTATATGTGCCAAATTGCAGTAGAACAGGCGTACCTAATAAAGTGGATGGTTGATGTGTTTCAAAGTAGCAAAAGTCCATGATATGACAATGGTAAATTTATAAAACAATAACACAATAGCATCTTAGTGAAGCTAACTCTGTGGTTAGTTATAGAACACCTAGAATTTAGCTGTATAAGCAAAATCCAAGATTTTATTTGATTGTGAACCCTGCATGATAATTTAAATTGTAGAATTTAAAATTCAATTTTAATTTTATATACACTCAAATTTATTTTAATGTATTATTGAAATAAATGTATTAAATAAATTGCCTATATGTAAATAAATTCATATCGCCTTCGTCTTCAATTTCTTTATATCTTCCTTTCAGGGAACAGAGGGCCCCAGGGGGCCACCTGGAATAAGAGGCCCCCCAGGAGAGGGCTTTTCTGGACCCAAGGTTTGTCCTACACATTATTTTTATCAAACTTGAATTTACTTGTCACATCATAAAATATGTGTTAAACCAGCAAAGCTTGTAATAGAGATAAAGAACCTGTGGACTTTTTGGTTTTCCTTTACTGCATTAGTTGATTTAAAATAAGGAGAAGATTAAAAGTAAATTTTCAGGAACAGCTTATTAAAATCTAAGTTAATTGAGTACATTTTAGTAAATAATGCAGAGGACGACTGTACCAGTTTTCAGCATTAAGCAGCATTTGAAACGATGAACTTTATCCCACACAGGGAGACCAAGGGCTGCCAGGAGAAGTGGGGGCTCCAGGAGAAAGAGGAGCTGGTGAGCCCGGTGCTAAGGTGTGTCGCTGTTCTTTTTAATTAAAAACCAACATAAACCAATCAGTTAAGGTCTCATTCACACTGGATCAAGACCACTCTGTTCTTCTGTTCTTCTGGATCTGCTCCATCGTTCCTCTGAATCTAAAATGGAACCCTGATTTTGATGTGAAGGCACTCTGAACACCAAATATATATATATATATATATATATATATAATGTTTTTGCTGCTTTCATGGCCATTCTACTACAGTTCTACCAACAAAGGTAGCAGAAATTGATTTGGATATTTCCTACCAACCTGCTGAATTGAAACATGGGAGGTTTCTGCTCCCCCACCATCAGTTTCAGCCTTACTGTGAAGACGAAAGCACCAGTATTTCATCTGCCTCTTAGCAGCCTTACAAAATACAGGAGAGTGTTCTTGTTTTCTGTATCTCCAAAGACCATCCATATTCTGGCTGGTATTTCATTTCATAGTTTGGTCATTGTCTGGTGTGAATGTGGCCTAAGTTTAAAATGGCGTTAACGTCTGCAGCAGTCCAAACACTTTAAATGACCCAGAAACCTTTCTGTAGGGTGAACCAGGATCACCAGGACTGTCAGGTTTGCCTGGACTTCCTGGAGAGGACGGAGCTCCAGGACAAAAGGTAGTTTGACGGATTTCCTCTAGAGCTCTATAAGAAGTGAACGACAAGTTTGTTGAATGTCGGAGTTTGTGGCTCTAGGGTGAACCAGGAGCTGTTGGTCTTAGAGGTCCAGAAGGTTCGCCTGGGATTGGCACTCAGGGAGAAAAGGTAAACAGTTTAAGGTTTTCTTCCTTATATTTTTCAATATGATGTCATTTTCTTGATGTGTTTGTCGGTGGACGATTGTTTGCTTATGCCACAACGGACATGGTCCCTAGCAACATATTGGACATGAATGTTTTGGCTTTTTATTGCAATCTAGAGGAATTAAATTAAGATCTTTTTTCCCCTTTATTCATTGTGTACCTTTTAGCATTTTCATATTGACTTTCTTGTTTTTTTTTCCCACTCTGGAACCTTTTTTTCTAAAAGAAAGAAGCCTCGTGCATAAAGTACGCAAGTGGTATTGAGGGTTTCCACCAGAAAACCTGCTGATCCTGGTGGTAGACATGCTAGGGCCGTCCACCAGTGACCCATCGTGTTTTTGTATTAAAAAATGTTAAAGTTAAAAACAAATTGGAGGTGCCTGAGCAGGGATCATAATTTGGCCAACAGACACACTTGGTGCGCATCCCCTCACTCCCAGGGCAATGTGCCAAGGATAAACCTAGCTTTATCCATTGTTGTTGTCATTGTTACTGCTATATATAAGACCTTATATAAAATAAACAACAGGTAACCTGGTGGGGAAGGCAAATAAAGCCTGGTGGCCCGCCAGGTTTTGGGGAAACCCTGGTATTTCTTTTATTACGTCTGTCATTTATTACAAAAACTTATTTTTTTTACCTGTATGTACATTAATAAATGATGAGTTTAGGGTTATAATTATCACATAAGCAACTCCATAAACAACCATATTCCTGACATTGTTGCTCAGGGTGACCAAGGCCAAAGAGGAATAAGAGGGTTGACAGGTCCGCCTGGCATTGCTGGACCCTCAGGACCAAAGGTAGGAAACCTTTGAGCCGTTATTAGATAAAACCGTAGACAGTCTATGACATGATCAAGACCAATATGCTAATTAAAGGCTGGGATTTAATAATACTGTTGCATGAATCTCTAATCAGGGAGAACCAGGGTCACAGGGACGGCCCGGTTCTGCTGGACCACCGGGACGTTTCATCACCGGACCCAAGGTATGCGCTTTCAGTTTGAAAAAAACAAACATGCAATTCCTGCATATTTTTATTTAGGTGAAAATTATATCCCAGTTTGTTTTCAGTGAAAGCAATTATCACTTGTTTCGCAAAGATGTCATTATAGTTCAAGTGAGGAAAATATGAATTATTCCCTGAAGAAAAACAATCAAGTTCCTGTAGCGTACATAATAGGGAAAGAACTGTGAAATAGTTAAAAAAAAAAAAAAAAAAAGCAAGAAAACTGGGGTGAGGTTCATGATTAGCAAAAACAGTAATAGAGATACTGTGAAAATAAATTCCTGCTTGGTAAGGCTTAGATATTAAATAGAAGTTTTCTGACAGATACATAGAATAATGTCAGCGACTTCTGTTTATTTACAACCATAATTAAACCTTCCACTTAAAATGCTTTAATCAACAAACTCACTAAGCTAGTAACACCCAACTAAACACCAAAATATCAGAATTAAACATTGAATAACTTGTAGAATGATATATAGTAATAACACAGTGAAGTATGAGTGTGGATGCTTCACGCTGCAGTAGGTGTCCTTTACAAAAATGTATTTTTGACATATGATCATCGTCTGGGAATTTGGTAAACAGAAGCAAATTTGTTCTACAGGAAGAAGGGTTTAGTTTGATTTATTTTATTTTATTGTACCCCTCCAGGGGGTCTTTTGTGGCTCTAGTGTCCCTTATATGATAGTAGGCTGACAGGAAACTGGGAAGGAGAGGGGGGAAGACATGCGGCAAATATCATCGGGTCCGGGAGTCGAACCCGCGACGGCCACGTCGAGGACTGAAGGCCTCCAAATACGGGTCGCGCTAACCACTACACCACCACGGCACGCCCCTAGTTTGATTTATTTTAAGACTTTTCCCCTAGGTTGATGAGTGTTTTCATTCCAGTTCACTTGAAATACTCCAGAGTGACCACAAGGGGGAGCGAGTGAAGCTTCAGGACTGTGGACACCCGACTCCATCCCTTAAAATCACCAATGGACATTCTGAGTTGTAGAGCTTATTAAAAAAGCTTCTCATACATAGAAATAAGCATTTGGTTGACATGGTTACTCATCAAACTAAACATTTCAGAAACTTTGAAAATTGTAAATATTGAAATTGTAATAAATCTATACGCAACAATCTAACTAATTACTGTTAGGAACATTTATATTCTTCCTTTTTCATCACAACTTTAATTTCCTTTGATTATTTATTTCAAACATATTCACAATTCAAATACCACGGTACATATTCAATAACTATTTGTTTGAACAGGAGGTAGGCAGAAAATGAAGCTTATGTAACACCACTCCATTTCTTTTACACATGTCTGACTTTCCAAATTATTCTGTATTTAAAGAAAAAAAATCCCCAGAAAATAAACAATTTTAAAAATTCTTTCACAATAATGAAAGAAGAAAAATTTGGACCTAGTTAAAACAGCTAAGTATGTGTAGTGTGTGTATCTTTGCCAACTTAATCTGAAAAGTTCATGTCTTAAAACGTTGCAGGGCGATCCTGGACCAGGTGGACCTCCTGGTCCAATCGGCGAGACTGGCTTTGGACTGCCTGGCCCAAAGGTAATAAATTTGTTGAACTAAAAATTGAACTAAAATGGAAATAATCATAAAAACAAAAAACTATAGGCTTGGATTAACAAATACATTATGACTCAGTAGCATTTATTTGGAAAATCAATTATGAGCTAGCATTGATGGGAGGTTGATTGAGCTCCACAGGTATAGAACTGGAAGAAGTTAAACATTTTGTTGTAAACCATTGCATTGAACATTATCCTCTGTATGAAAACTGGAAGTTCTTGTTCTGTTTTAGGGCGATCGAGGTGACTCGGGCCCCGCAGGTCCATTTGGCCCCAAAGGAGACGGCTATCCCGGCCCCATGGTGAACGAACCAAATCAAGCCATTCATCACACATTAAACCCAGTTTTATATGGCCTCTCTCATGTTTCCCACTTTATGTTCATCAGATCCAGCTGTCCATCCATCTGTTAGACGTTTATTAACCAAACGTTTCAGAAGATGTTCCGTACACAACCTGCAGTTAAAACTCAGAACAGAGACAAAGAGGCGAGATTTATAATCAGGCAAATCCTCATCTAGAAAAAAAAAATCCCCCCCAAATACATAGATAGTAGTTGAGATATAATATTTTACTGACTGTTTTGTAGAGATCTAGATTCATCATTATTGTTAGAAGTGTAAACAAAAGGGGTATGGGATTGAAAAGCTGGATAACATTCTGTTGATTGGTTGTTTAGGGTCCTCCTGGTCTGCCGGGGCTTCCTGGAGAACCCGGGTCAGAGGGCGTGGGCTTCCCAGGACCAAAGGTGAGAAAATGTCAGAATCAGAGAGAAACCAACAGCCTTCCTTTATGACTCCTGGACCCCAAACAATTCTCATTTAAGAGAGAGAGTAAACTTTTGGAGCCATTGAAATTGAAGGTTCCTCCAGGAAATCTTTATTGTGGCCAGTTTCCACTCTCTGGTTAGCCAATTCCATTTTCTCTTTATAACTGCCTGGTTTCCAAATATCTAAATGTTTGGTCCTCCAGGTGTCTACTAAGTTTGTCTCCAAATTAATTAATTTCTTTACAAATCTAACAAACATCCTGTGGCAGAGGGATTTCTTTTGTACTCAGAGTAGTGAATGAAAGGACTAAAGTAGAAAAAAGACCAGCATTCCCCTAAATGCTGCCGTCTATTTAAAAAACCCTGTGATGGTGCGTTTCCTGATCAGGAAAACATTGGACTTTTGAGTTTCTGTCCAGGGCAAGTATGGTGGCCAGCCAATGTCGCGCTGCGTCTCCAGTTTTTAGGGAATATGTATAAAATTCCTACTTTCATAAGGATCTTTTTTATTTAAAAAAATCTAAATTGCACTAAATTAGAGTAAAAGAATGAAGATAAACTCTGGTTCATTTCAAAAACCTTTAGATTAAACATACAAATGTACAATTTTAGACTCCCTGCTTTTGCGTTTTGTTCTGTCGTTTTTCAAGATGAGCAGGTTCATGCAGGTTCTGTAATGCCAAAAATCCCCCTGAATAAAATGGCATAACACACATAATGTTGCAATATTTCAGTCACAAAATGTTGGTAAAACTGTATTACAGTTGATATACAGACTAAATGTTTTTGCTCTGTACTTGCATTTTCAGTGTCAGTGTTCCTGCTGAGCATCTTGTGTGTTTCACAACTTTTTCAGGGGGACATTGGATTCCGAGGGCCGCCAGGTTTACCCGGACCCCCAGGGGAAGGCGTCCAGGGACCTCTGGTAGATTCACAGCCATTTTGAAACCTTTGTTTTCATCCAAGTGTTGGGTTTCCATTTCTAACTTTCTCCTAATCTTCGAAATTACAAAGTTTGAACTTAAGTCCTGCAACCATGATTTGAAAGCAGGATTTTAGGGTTTGACATTCTCCCAATTTCAACCATGAATCTCAAAATATCTGATTGATAAAATAACATACATATGAAGTTAAATTATACAGTGATTTAAATTTCAAATACAAATTTGAAAAGCTAGGTGTGAGGTTTCTATTTGGCAGTTCTGTTTTCTCTCTTTGTTTCAAACAAGTAACAAGAAAATAATTAACAAAATAAAACTCAGAAAGCAGAGAACAAGATACAAATAGAGATAGAACATGTAAAGAACATATCAGCTCCTGAAAGAGCCGGTATGTTCTTTACGCCAACATATCAGCCAATTGATGTTGGCGCGTTAGCATTAGTTTATGCTAAATATCAGGTTGGTGTTAAGGCTAACCTTTTAGTTAAGGGTGTCCACCTCTTCAGTTTACAGATGCTGTCTTTTTTTTTACCCCTCCAGGGGGTCTTTTGTGGGCTCTAGTGTCCCTTTTACAAAAGTAGGCTGACAGGAATGGGAAAGGAGAGGGGGGAAGACATGCGGCAAATGTCGTCGGGTCCGGGAGTCGAACCCGGGGCGGCCTCGTCGAGGACTCAAGGCCTCCAAATATGGGTCGCGCTAACCGCTACGCCACCACGGCACGCCCACAGATGCTGTCTTTGACATGTAAGCTGTATGTCCAGCAAAACGTGGTTCCACAAACGAGGGGAGATGTGCCACACTTTCCCGATTTTAACATTTGAAAAACCTTCAATCATTTCCTTCTTTTCCCACAATCATCCTCTGCTTAGGTTATGAAACCTTCAAATTGGAAAAACGTGGAACTATCACAATTAGCCTATGCAAAAAGCCCCATCTATTTCACTTTGTGCATCGTATTTATTAAGGAGCAACACCGCTTCGTCACACGTGCAAACATATCGTCCGCCTGTTCATTTGTTCAGCGTATTTTATATAATCACCCCCACAGCACTATCATGAGAGCAGGGTGTGAATCTCTACAGACACATGTGTGATGAGGAACACTTGTCCTAACAGGCATTGATTGAACAACACCCCGTCTGTCCTCACAGATCCCACTCTTGTCCCCCGTGGGCTTCAGACCGGTGCCTCCGCAGGCCGGAGCGCTTCCACACTCATTTGCAGTGGGCAAGATTTAATTAGGGACTTGGATAAAGTTACCAAAGGCAGAACAAAGTGTGGAAGCACATCATGATGACAGATGTCAGGCATGGTTCATGCTGTCTAAATGATGTTAGGCACGAGTCATGCTGGGAAAGATGGGTTTTTATTTTAAGCTAACTTTAATAGCTATATCTAAGATCCTAATGCTGAAATTTCCTTGGAGTTCCCCTGGACTGACGAGATAGAAGTAGATTTCTTTGAAAGGTGTGTCTCCTGTGCCATAACACTAATAAATTATTTGAGAAAGAGGACATCAAGCTAATAGTCAAACAAGGTGGTAGTATTTTATTGAGGGGAAATTGCATATTGTAATAGTTCCAAAGGGGAAATTGCATATCTTAATAGTCTGGGGTTGCCTTGCACGGTGGCCCAGATGTCTCATGTCAAATACAATTGCCGCAACACAAATAGTAAATCCACAAAGGGAATACAAACGCCACAACAGAAATGTGTTTGTGTGTTGTGGCTTTGGTATTTGTATTTGGGCCACCGTAGCTTTGCTACTTCATGACCTGAACGACTTCCTGTAAGTGATGGAACTATGAATTCTGCTCTCCACCAGAAGGTCCAGCAGGATAATGGCTGTTGTCAGTAACCATAAGCTCAAGAACATTTGGGTTATGCAGCTGGACAATGGCCTGTATGGCGCCAGAGGACCCCAAACGTTTCACTCTACATGCAGTCATTCGCCCATTCACACACACATTCACACGCCGGTGGTGGCAAGCTACTGGTTAATAACCACAGCTGCTCTTGGTCAGTCGGACAGAGGCGAAGCCGCCATGCACCAATGGAACCGGGTTCTCTGACCACCACCAGCAAGCAAGGTGAGGGAAGTGTCTTGCCCAAGGACACAACAACACTGGTGGACACAGCCAATTGCAGAACAAACTCCTACGTCGGTCACCACCCTCGTCCCAATGATCCAATGCACACCAACACTTTCACTTCCACATGGTTAAAAACATGACCTTAAAAAGACGGGTTATGTTTCATTATGCAAAGACCAAAATATCTTTACATTGATGTAGAAGACTCATTGCTTTCTATTGTTTTTTGCCACCTGGGATGTCACAACCAGTTATTATATTTAGGCAATTACTTTTTCACATAAGGCCAACCAGCAACCCTCTTATCTTCTGAAATCCCACCCATCTTCACCTTTTCTAAAGACGATTCTGGGATTAAGAACAGGAAATCAACTAAAACAGTTTTTATTTTCTTCAAATAATCGTCTGTCTTCTTTGTTGCAAACTTTGTAAAGTGTTTCTGTACCAATAAAGTTATATATTCACAGACTATAAATGTGCATATTTTAGTGATATGGTACGGCAGTAGTGGCAGAATGTGATGTTTTTGCAGGGTAACCCCGGGCGACCAGGTCCACCTGGCCCAGCAGGGCCACAGGGACTAGGACTTCAAGGCCCCAAGGTAGGCTGTCATTATGAATTGACTCTATTAATATTTTTATGTATTTCATCTAGGGGTTAAATATGGCCTTGTGACTTACTATTTGAACATTGTTTGTGCTTCAGGGTGAACAGGGGGCCCAGGGTGTGACAGGACCCAGAGGTGTACCTGGGGAGGGCTTTCCAGGAGCCAAAGTCAGTCAATATGTTGACCTAAACCTTTCGCGTGTCACCTGTAAAGGCTCATTGCAACTGTTGTGTTTTGATTTATGCGTCAGGGTGACCGGGGATCATCAGGAGAGAGGGGGCTTAAAGGATTCAAGGGAGAAATAGGAGATTCGGGAATCCCGGGGCAACCTGTGAGTGATGTTTTGCAATTACATTGAGCCTGAAAAAATGTGTTTGAACACTTGATTGTGTTCTGGTTGTGATGTAGAACCAAGACTTCCTCCTATTTAAGATAGTATTTATCTGGTAGATTAACCTTGTGGCTCTCAGCACTTTGACAGTTTTCTTCCTGATTGAGTTCATTGCATCCTTATCTTAGGGTCTTCCAGGCATAAAAGGGGAAGCAGGCCTCACTGTGAGTCCCACTCCTTCCTATTGTTTCTCATCAGTTATTTACCATGGCCACTTATGAGCTCATGTTCTGACAATGTATTAATTTCAGAGAGAGGACATCATTCGAATGATCAAAGAGATCTGTGGTAAAGTATCTTCTGATCTTTCGCTTGTACGTATAGCATTAGCAGCGAAAACGTAACGGGAGAGGGTTTCGCTTCTGTCTGGCCTTATCTGCAGATGGTTAGATCAGATTTCACTTACTAAACCTCGTCAAAGTGACATTTCAGCCATGATGTCATTCTAGGATGTGGGATCAAGTGCAAGGAGAAGCCCATGGAGTTGGTGTTTGTCATTGACAGTTCAGAGAGCGTGGGGCCCGATAACTTTGAGATCATCAAGCGTTTTGTGACCACTCTGGTGGATCGGGTCACGGTAGGCCGCAACGCCACAAGGATCGGTTTGATATTGTACAGCTTGGAGGTGAAATTGGTGTTCAACTTGGCCCGCTACAACACCAAAGAGGACATCAAGGAGGCCATCAGGAACATCCCGTACATGGGCGAGGGCACCTATACCGGGACAGCCATCCGGAAAGCCACGCAGGAGGCCTTCTATAGCTCCCGCCTCGGCGTCAGCAAGGTGGCCATTGTGATTACCGACGGGCAGACGGACAAACGGGAGCCGGTCAAGCTGGATATAGCCGTGCGGGAAGCCCACGCTGCCAACATCGAGATGTTCGCCCTGGGGATTGTGAACACGTCAGATCCAACGCAGGCCGACTTCCTGAGAGAGCTCAACCTGATCGCGTCGGACCCGGACAGCGAGCACATGTTCCTGATCGATGACTTCAACACTTTGCCAGGTGATTTTCCTTTTTTTACAAAGAAATATTTAAATATTTTTTCTTAGAGCCAAGCTAAGAAAAACACAATAACTAAAAAACAGAATAAACTCGTATAAAGGCATCATCTTATCCAATAAAATCTCAATTTTGTTCTTGTCAGTTTATAACTTTATTCTCGAAATGTGTTTATATTTTTTTATTGTGGCCCTAATACTATATTTGTGAAGTCTACAACTAATATTTGTACTGTCAGATTTTCCATAAGAGTGGTGGACCGTCCACGGCCCTCTTTGCTGCTTTTCTGTTTTGTTTTTCTTTTTACCTAGCGTGATACTTAAACTATCACAATCCTCTTCCAGGCTTTTCAAAACCATTTAGTGTTTTAACTACATTCACATTTGTGATGCACCGTTATCAGGCTCTACTGAACATCAGATTTCTCCGAAGTGACGGCCCACCATGCGGTGCCTCTGCTCTCACTGCACTCCTGCCCCTGCTGCTCCTGCAGCTGTCTTCCTTTTGTATCTCATCTCTATGTCACACTCCATATTAGCGCACAGCGTATTACCCCATAAATTTTAATTTGGTTTCTGATTTGTGACTTCCTCCAGAGGTAGAAGTCACCTAAACAAACCATTTGGTGTCAGAACCTCAGAGTTCATCACAAGGTCTAAAGAAAACATGTTGATGATGAAATGACAGGGTGGTCAAAAAGAGACTTGAACTACTGGTGTTTACTTACTGCATGATTTCTGATGACGATTGGCAGCAAAATGTATGTATTAATATAGGGTATTAAAATAAAGGGGGCCCCAGTATGAATCCCTGACACGCTTTCAGAATTTTGCTAACGATTACAGAAAGCTTTGTATCCTTTTTCTCTCACTTCATAATTATGCTCAATTGAGAACGATGTCCCAATAGTCAGTGGTAGTTACACTTCCGCTAATGCGCTAGTAGTGAAGCTAATCTTTTAACTCTTTTGCTAACTTTGAAAACATTTAGCACTCTTAGCTTCCCCTAAATGACCTTTTCTTGATACATTCTAATATAGGGTTAACTATACTAGACTAAACTACAGTTAGTTTAGTTTAGTTGACTGAATAAAGATCAACATCTTCAAGTAATTATACATTTATATTCATGCTCTTATTTTGAAGTGGGTAAACACTGTTTACGCAGCAGTTTTGTTTCTTTATATTTTTTTTGTAGCTTAATTTCAAAAAAGAAAAATACAGTAACGTAATAAAACAAAATATAAACACAAATACAATATCTGGAGGCATCATAGAACATGTAAAATATAATATGATTTATAATGTACTCAAGGGTTGCAGTCTTTCAAGGGCAGATATTATTTGAACTGAAGTTAACACTTTAGCATTAGCTTCTGTTATTTATCGTGTAACGCTAAATATTAGTTTAGCGTTAGCGGAACTAATATTTATTCTTAGTGCTCTAAGGTTAGCTCAACTATCTTTTTATCTTTTTCTTAAAGCAAAATCTTTGCAACTCTTGTGCTTGGTGATCAAACTAACAAATGTAAGCAATGCTATCTAAAAACCCCGGAATTTCTCTGCATTTTCTGCTAGCATTGACATGCTTACTTACAAAAAGTGAGAGAACTTGCAAATAAAATGTCAACTACTATAACTAACGATATCTATCTCTGTCTCATATGGGTTTTGTTATTTTATAGGATTTTGATAAAGGTTAGAATTTAGTAATCTAGTTAATCCTAAAGCTAAATGTGTAAAAGAAAATTGAATTCTTTGCAGTATTTCTTGAAAATCTTGCTTATTTAACCGTTTAAAAAAAATTACTTCACATTACTTTACATTGTAATGTAAAGGGGGTGCATGCTACATGATTTGCTGGATAAACTGTCCTGTTGTGGCTCAGTGAAGGGATCAGGCCTTCGGTTGGCTCTGTTGTCCACCGTTGGCAGCGGTGAACGATGGAGGCTGTGTTTGTGGAAGTGTGAATGTAGCCAGAGAGCAATGTTTTATGCTAAGGCTAACACAAACCCAAACCATCCTCCTCCCCAGATGGTCACCCGCCAAGAGCTTTAGGCTATGTTATATTTACGGTATTATTCTTTGATAGCTCGGTAACTTTATCCCAGCCAGCTGGCTGGTGTTCTGGTAACAAGTGGGGGAGGGGCGGAGCTGTGTGCCTTGATTTCCCTGCAGCAGCAAATAATTTTAGTCGTTTTGGCACTTTCTCTGGGCACAACGGACATTATTGTGGCTTTGAAATTGAAATTTTTTGTTACGAAACACTGCTAACCAGCTAATGTTTGAGCATGAAACTAATAAAAATGTTATTCAGCTCATTTTTTGTTTACCCCGGGATATGTGAATTTATGAATTTTATTTAAGTCATATTAATCAACATGAATACATCATGTAAATATGCCAGATTTAGCCAAGGAGAAACAAATTTTCCTTTCTAATCCCTTAGCAGATTGATGGAAGGGATTTAGAAAATCAGGACAATAAAGCATAAAAAGAAGCAGTAAAAAATATTTCATTTGAAACAGCAACGCTGCTTATATTGTATATTGACAATTATTTACAGATTCATTTTCTACAACAATTTCAGTACTTTGTTTTATTAAAAATATTGTCTATTTAGTGTATTATTGAAGTGATGAAAATGATACAAAATAAATCATTTCAGTTTTAATTTTAAAAAGGTGTTGCCCTTCAGTATTCTCAAATTGAAATGTTTTTTTCAGAATGGCAAAAGATTTGGACACCACTAACTTAGGTGATTTTTCTGAATATTTCGTAAGATTTCTTATGTTTAATTAATATTGCAAGAATTTGAAGCCCAAGCAGAAAACGACAGCAGCCTGAAAGAACTTTTCCTGCACAGTATTTTACAGTCTCCCCTACTAATAAATGATCGTGTCTTTCCAACTCCAAAAGTCATGTTTATGTAATATTCTACAGCGACGATATGAATTCACTGAAACTCGTCTGACAGATTTGGAAGCGCTCCTTCATCATCCTCTTCTCCATGTGTTTTGCTTCTTCAGCTCTCGAGTCCAAGCTGGTCAGTCAGTTCTGTGAGGACGAGAACGGAGCCCTGATATACAACCGGATAACAAACGGCTACAACGGAAACAACGGCTACAACGGCAACAGGATCACTGGGAGCTACGCCACCGGTGGCTATGGTTACAAGCCCATAACTCAGCAGGACCATCTCAGCGGCCAGCAGGCTGGTGTTGGCACCCACAGTAAAGGATCCAGCACTGTTCATGTACAGAACTCAGTGTAATAAACAAACATGGATCTCATTAAAGCTCTATAAAGTCACAGTGATTTTTCTTTCTTTGTCCTCAGGGTGGAGGAGGGCAACGTGTAACCACAGTGATAACCACCTCAGGAAGTGAACGCGGGGACACGTTTAACCGCGGCACCTCCGACTACAAAACTCCGCCTCCTGCCAGAGGGGGCTCATCTTCCTCATCTTCATCTTCTACAAACATAAGCATATCATCTTCAGGTGTTTCTGTGTCGTACGTTCCCCCGCCAAGGCCAGCTCTGCCCAAAGGTACAAACTCCCTTAATCTCAGAATTTTGAATTTCCTCTCAGAAATCTGTCTTCAAACTCAGAATTCTCCAGCGGCGTATTAAGGAGCACATTTCCACCGAAGAATCTTTTAGACTAATCTCAGAAATTTTCTAGGAAAAAAACTGGAAATTTCTGAACTCAGAAAACTTCCAAAAGTTCAAAGTTAGAAACTTCCGTATCTTTTTCCAGAATATCAATCTCAAAAGTTTAGTTAATTCTAGCAACTTTTAGATTTTTTTCAATCTGAGAAATTTTCTTGATTTTTTTCTAGAACATTTCTGAGATTAATCTCAAAATCTCTGAGATTGGTTGCAGAAATTTACTCCTTTTTTCTGTCTACAGAATTCTGACATTTTACTAAGAAAAAGTGGTTGTTTTATTTTTCAGTGACCCTAATTCTCTTCTGTACAATAGACACAAGAAAGTTTTACTTTTTTTTTTTTTAAATACACCAATTGTTCAATCTTTACTGGGCAGACCTGAAGTAAAACAGAGAATTCCCTCTAAGCAGCCACAGCTGCGATAATCACATGCAAAGCGAAGCAGCAACAACTGCTAATAACACAACGCTAAAACCTTCCACCCCTGACAGTTAGTCAGAATCATTATGGGGGGACGCTGGAACCCCTGCGGTGCGGCGACATGATTAGAATCTCCTGTAAAGCAGCAGGCCGTTGTGTTTTAGTGAGCCGGTGGCAGAAAGGACACAGCTTCGCTTGATGTATCCTTCATGCTGCGCGTGCAGCGAAGCGAGGAACAGCGAGGCCAATTATTTTTGAAGTACTGCAGCTATTATTGTGGAACCATCTCCTTCCTGAAGAACCGGAGCAGAAATGGTCACTCTGGGGGAGGATTCCTACCGCAGCCATCTCTTTTTTCTCTCTCTCTTTTTTTTTCCCCCACATGTGTACATGTGTGTGTGTTTTACCTCTTATTGCATGACGTTTTCCCCGCAGAGACCGTACCCCTGGACCCTCGCTGCGGGCTGGTTCTGGACCAGGGAACATGTCGAGAATATAACATCCGCTGGTACTACGACAAGCAGGCCAACGCTTGCGCCCAGTTCTGGTACGGAGGCTGCGGCGGCAACAGGAACCGCTTCGACACCGAGGAGGAGTGCAAGAGAACATGTGTGGTCTCCAGAGTCACAGGTGCTCCTCCTTTTATATTCTCATTTTGTTAAAATGTTACCACAGAGTTCATGTTTTGAGCTGCTAACCTTCCTGCATGTTGTGTTTTCTTCAGGAGGCTGAGTGAAGGCATCTTCTGCTTCTTCTTCAATTTTTCACCAGATTGCAGAAAGTCAGGTCAAAACTTCTCAGGCGAAACCCACACACACCAGTTTTGTTTTTTTGATATTTTGCAACTTATCACAAAAATGATTTTGTAAAAAAAAAAAGTGTTATAGACGTTTTCATGTTTTTTTTTTTTTGGTGCTCATTTCTACTCAGGTACCGATGACCTTTCACCTACACTTGATTATGTTTTTTCCCCCTCATGCTCAGTGAGTGCTGTGAAGATAGTGAAAAAAAAACAACTGTTTGCACAACATGGACAATCATAACTCTGCAACTTAACAAGCAGCATCAGTGATCAGTACAGTGTAAAGCTAAACTATCTGTAAGTATTTTTATTTAGATTCTAACAGTCAGAGCCAGTAACATAGAGGTTCACTTTTATAACTTATGTCAGTAATATTTTAAAAGTCTTGAATCTTCCCTCATTTGTTTATTATTATTATTATTTTTGCTTTCAGGATGTTAAACAATAGTAGGTGAGATTGCATTTCCAGACTTTTAAGCCACATTATGCTAATTCATGTAACACTAAGATCTAGAAAATTTAGTACACATTTGAATCCTGCTTTTTTGGGGGGAAATTTTTAAAAACTAAAACCTGGTGTGCAAAGTTGCTAAAATCTTGGATTCTCTTTCACCCAAACTATGTAAAGTATACATATAAATTCGCATTAATGTTTGAATGTATGCCCTTTAGCAAGTTACACAGGAGCCTTTTGTTTTGTCCACACTAAACTGAATGCAGAACTTAAATTAAAACATGTATTAAAGGGGCAGTTTTATGTAAAATCAACTTTTTGTAGCTTTACACAATGTTGGGATGTTATTCCCTTATCAAAAACACACCTGGAGTGATGCTTTGATTCTTTCATGCGCATTTGAGAAAGCCTTTAATCTCCCATGGCAACCGTTCAGCTGTTTTGTACAGCTGAACTGTTGGTTGGACGTAGCTCCGCCTTCAAATTCTGAGCTTCTGCATTACAGGGTAAAATATTTTACATGCATCTGGTTCATAACTTTAACTTAAAAAAGAGTCTAAAGCAAAATCTTTTAAAATTCATGGAAAAAACGCAAACTAAAAGAACATGAGAGACGGTTGAAGACTTTTTCACACTGATGTGCAAACATTATAAATAACTTCCTCTTTGTGAAATAATTGTGTACAATTGTTTGTTTTTGATAATATAAAATGTGACTTTTTTTTCTTCTTTATCCTTCCTTCCACTTGAGGTAAACTGTTAAACTGACGCACATATCGCCCTCTACTGGGCAACAGGTGGTCATGCCTCAGAATTTGAAGCTTCAAGTTCAGCAGGAGGCTGTTTGTTTTTATAATATCCAGATGTACTTAGCGCAGAAATGCGTACGTTACTGTACTGTGTAATGCTTGGTTAAAAGTGTCGACCATTGAAATAAATCAGATATTAATTGAAATATGTGAAATGCTCATTAATGATTAATGTTTCAGGTGGCAGAATGAATTTTGTGATTAAAATTCCTATTAATATAACATCCAGCCTTCCTGCAACAATAGCCTTTACATTTAAAATAATGAGAATTTAGTTTTTTCATTTAAACATACAATGAAATCATTTGGATCAAAGCACATGCATGTGTTACAATGGCCTAGTCAAAGTCCTGATTGAAATTCAATTAAAAATCTACGTTTAATCTGACTGAGCCAGTAAACTGAGAACTATTAAATTCCTTCCACGTTACAAGTTAAAATGCACAACTTTCTGTCATATAAAATCCCTGTTAAACATATGGAAACAGTGTGAACGCTTTTGCAAATCAGTGTAACGGCATCACAGCCTAATGTTTCCTAAATATCTCTGTAGCTTTAAGGAAGCAGCAGAGCTCTCTTACGCACATCAGCTCTCCCCTTCTGCTTAAATTACATTTTAGCGACTCCTCAACATGTGGCGCAGTCTGATCTATCTTTAGTGCAGCCCGCCAGAGAAATGTTGCCCAACTCTACGGCCTCTTCAAACTTCACCATCAGGCTGCAGAAATAAGACCGAATCAAATAAGCGGCTATCGATCCAGACACATTATTTATGGCATTTATTACCATTTCACAGGGAAAACGTGGCTGCAAGCACCCAGACGTCATTTATGTCAGCAACGAAAGGAAATGTTTCTAGTTCTAAAATGAAAATCTCCGACTGCGTTGTTTTGAGACATGCACACAGGAAGAAAAAAAACAACTCATCTTACTTATTGTGGAAATTGCCACTTGTTTGTGCGACTCTCACCTGTTTTTTCTCACAGCTGCCACACTAGAAACTTTTCAGGTCCAATTATAGCTCAGTGTGTCTCTCCAGTGTCTGCTAATTAACGCTAAGATGGGTAACAAGAAAACAAAGCGTATGCAACATGCAGATAAGGAGGAAATCACGCGTTATGATAAACAAAACCTTTCATGAACAAATATTTTGCCGGATTGTGGATGTGGACAACGTGTAATGCAACTTATAACAGGATTAGAGCTAATTAGATCATGTGAAATGTTAATCACTGTCTCACAGTAGAAAAGGTCAACAGTCAAACTATTTACTGTAATTAAAAAAATTGGGAAGCAGTGGATGACTGTAAGAGGCAGATTTGATCTAATATAGACTAGTGCTGTGATAATTTATTCCTCTTGAAGTGAAATCTCTACTCTTGGTCACTTCGTGGGTGATTTTAAACTCCATGCGAACTGGAAAATGAATTGACGTCTAAAGAACAGAACATATTTCTGAATATGACAGCCGGTGCTCTGAATATCCTCTCACCCATGTGTAACTTTAGCTATACGGGAGCTATTTGGGGGGCTTTGACAGCATTGTCTTTGCTCTAAATGGACCACATGACACTCTGGGAGCTGAATCATGGTGGCGTGTCTCCAGCCGAACATCCCAGCAGTTGCTACTTTCAGTCTGCAGCGGCAGGTGCTGGAGTCCAACGCTGGGGCTGTTCTCTGATTTGGCCCATTGAGATTCCACTGAAGCATGCTGGGGTTAGGAGGAGCTATTTTTAGAGGGGGGTGGATTGAATTGCACGGTCTTCACACCAGGAACCCTTTCTCTGCTCAGCCTTTTCTAGCCAGGACTTACTGCCAAAAGGACCTTTGGCGACCATCTCCTTCCGTTGTCCATAGACACTTTTGTTTTGGTGCCCTTACCCCTCTTTGAACAAGCTATGGACCCCAACGCCATAAAGGAGGAGCTGCGGCTGTTTCAGAGCACTTTGCTCCAAGACGGGCTGAAGGAGCTTCTCAATGAGAACAAGTTTGTGGACTGTACCCTGAAAGTGGGCGACCGTAGTTTCCCATGCCATCGGCTAATCATGGCCGCGTGCAGCCCTTACTTCAGGGATATCTTCTTCACTGAGGATGGAAAGGAGGTGGAAAACACCAAAGAGGTAGTTCTAGATGACGTCAACCCCTCTGTCCTGGACATGATTATCCAGTACCTCTACTCTGCTGAGATTGACCTCACTGATGACAATGTGCAAGATATCATCGCTGTGGCAAACAGATTCCAAATCCCTTCTGTCTTCACAGTCTGCGTCAATTATCTTCAAAAGAAACTCTCGCTGGGTAACTGCATGGCCATCTTCAGGATGGGCCTGGTCCTCAACTGTCCCAGACTCGCCGTTGCGGCACGGAATTACATCGCAGATCGCTTTGAGCTTCTTCACAAGGATGAGGAATTCCTCAAGCTTGCGGCCCATGAACTGTTCGCAGTCATAGGCGGGGACTCGCTGAACGTTGAGAAAGAGGAGCTGGTGTTTGAGGCGGTCATGGCCTGGGCCCGCCACGACAAGGAGAAACGTGTTAAGACCCTGAAGGACGCCTTCAACTGCATCCGCTTCCGACTGATGCCGGAGAAGTACTTCAAAGAAAAAGTGGAGAATGACGAGATCATTAAAGTTGACCCGGAACTCCAGAAGATGATCCAGGTCATCAAGGACGCCTTCAAGGGGAAACTTCCCGACAAACCCGTGAAGAAAGAGGGTGAGGAGGGAGCAGGGAAGGAAGGAGAGGATGAAGATAGCCCATTCCCCGGTTTCCTCAATAACGACCGCAGACATGGCATGTTCACTCGCGACTTCGTCTTGATGATCAATGACACAGCAGCGGTGGCGTACGACGTCATTGAGAACGAATGCTTCCTTGCTTCAATGTCAGAGCAGGTTCCCCGGAACCACGTTAGCTTGGTGACGCAACAGAACCAGCTCTACATCATTGGAGGACTGTTTGTGGATGAGGATAACAAGGACGTGCCTTTGCAATGCTACTTCTACTTGGTGAGCATCTCCTGAATTACCCAAATAAGTTGTTGGGCCATTTAGCCTTCAGTTGGGTAAATTCACACAATGTCCATCTTGGAAATAATCTTACAGTGGCTTCCTTGGGAAGATTTTTTTGAAAAGATTATTACCACGCCTATTCTGTTAATTGCTAGACTCATAAAACAGGAAGTTTTGCATAGCTTAGCATGTCTTCAAGAATGACCACATTCTTGAAGACATGCTAAATGTATTCAATTCATTACATTTTAACTTGGGTTAAATTTGGGATACGAATCTGAAAATCAGCATTTAAATGAAGGTTAATTTGGTTTGGCTCTCTGAAGTACAATTGATTCTTTTTTCCACCTAAGCACTTATCGAAGCTACAGTTTCTTCTCTCTAGCTACCTATAGCCTCATATTAGATAGACAACTATCTAGCTACTGTTGTAGCTACTTTCTGATTTTAAGCTCTTAACAAAGAGCATTTTATTTGCAATTGTGATAAACATTGGCAGTATTTTTGAAATATGTTTTCTGTAAATGACACATGTACCGTTAGCTTACATGACAGCCTTCTTAGAAAGTGTTGTTGTCAATCTAACTTAGTCCCTTTTGGCTTCTCAGGGGATTTAAAAAACTCAAAAGACAAATACATTTTCAGTAAACAGAAGGCTTCCAGTGAAATCTATGTTGCCTATGGGGCCTTTTATGCTCATTTTGTCACAGTAACCAATACATATAAGGGTTCTAGTCTTTTATTGTGTCATTTATTTGCGCCTTAGTTTGATCCCCTCACATCTGAGTGGGTTGCCATGCCACCCATGCCTTCTCCACGATGCCTTTTCAACATCGGTGAGAGCCAGAACCTGCTGTTCGCTGTGGCTGGAAAGGACCTGCAGACCAACGAGTCGCTGGACACTGTGATGTGCTACGATGTTGAGTCAGTGGTTTTAGTTTTTTTCTTTTCATGCTGCGCCTTCTTCTCACATTTGTCCCTCCCGCCCCCCCACTGTGTCTCTCACTTCACACACACTTTCTCAGGTGATAATTAACTTCAGAAAAATAAACAGCTCTCTTAGTACTGAAAAAAAAAGTGTATATAAATCCATATGTATAAATATGTTTTTTATTTAGTCTCAAGTTCTCTAATGAGCTTCACCGTGGTCGGTACATGCAAATTTATGATGTGTAAATGATTGTGAAAAAACAAAACTCAGGAGTCAATGTTATAACTAAAGTGTTGTTTAAACTTGGACAGAAATACTGTATACCCGAATATTGCATCATATTTTCACCTTTCCACACATGTGCCATTCTTTAGGAAGATGAAATGGACTGAAACGAAAAAGCTTCCTCTGAAGATTCACGGCCACGCCGTCGTGTCACACAAAGGACTGATCTACTGCATCGGAGGAAAAACAGATGACAAGTGAGTGTGTGGATGTGTCTGTGTATCCGCGCTAACGCCGTGAACAGCTGCTGTTCCTGGTCCATCACGCTGCGAGCCGGGAAAACTGCAGGATACACATCTCAGACAATTACAGAGCCACAGTCCAGGGTTTTCTAACACACAACAATAAGAGGAAAATCCAAACCTGCGACTCTTTTTTACAGGTTTCACATAACTACTGTTTGTTTGTTTCCACAGAACTGGCGGATAAATCACTCTGTTTTCCAGGAATGATGACGCTGCGGCTAATAAACTTACTTGAATTAAATGCTATGACTAATAATAGTCCAGCGATTTCAGCTGCCAGTAACCTCATGGCGAAGACGAAAACTGAGCTGTTAGACAAAAGAATCGAACATATAACCAATAAAATACACATTTTAAGTTCATTTAACAAAACATAGAATTGTCTGACTAAAAATAAAAAACATTAGATTGTTTTCCCCTATCTACGTTACACACTGCATTAATAAATACAGTGTTTATTCCTGTAGCATGCTGCTGCTGCTGCTGCTACCATGTTTGCCAAATTTGCACACAGTGGATTTAATTTATGGCAGAACATTTTAATTTCATATATAAAAACAATTCTTTCCAATTCACAATTATGTGATATTGTGTCCGTCTGCCATATAAAACCTAAAGATGCATCCAAGTTGGTGGGTGTGATGTGACAAAATGTTAACGTTGACATTGTCTTCCTGTTACATTCAAATGAATATTTTAAGTCATTGACACTGGTTATGTCTTTATCTTATTGTTAGCTTCCATGCTATAATGTGTCTTTCTTTTAGAGGTTTTCTTTCTTTCTCAGTGCCTTGTTGAAGGAAAAAAGAAGGACAAGTTTTTGATGTTTGATGTGAAAAAATATTTCTAGCTGATCTTTGACGCCTTTAGACCCACATTCACCCACATTCATCGCTGCTTGTGCCCCTCCGCAGCAAAGCTCTCAACAAAGTGTTTGTGTACAACCACAAGCAGTCTGAGTGGAGGGAGATGGCGGCCATGAAAACACCCAGAGCCATGTTCGGAGCCGTCATCCACAAGGGAAAGATGGTGGTGGCTGGCGGAGTGAACGAGGAGGGCCTCACCGCCTCATGTGAGGCCTACGACTTCACAACGAACAAGTACGTTCAACTCCTAAAATGTCCATGACCTCTTTGTTTGTTTTTTTAACATCACTGGTAGCATCATTTTCTACCACCTAATAAAGGTGGTTATGCTTTATCTTTTCACAGAGCTCCATATTCTGCGAACGAACCCTAATTATTCCTTTTTTGCCAGCTGTAATCACCAAAATGAAAGCAATTTCCCTCAACATAATCAATATTTTAAACTTTTAAATGCATAATATTTATTTGCCTAAATTGTCGCCAAACGTTAAACAAAATGAACATATTTTAATAATCTCATATCTTTTAAAGAGAAGGTTTATTTCAGCTTTCAACTGCTTCTTTGCTAGTTTTCTGTTGTGGCTAGCTTTGCTGCATTGATAACACTAGGATGTACATAAAAAGTGTGAATTTTACTTTAGTTTTTTAGTTGTGTTTTTTACTATTATTATTTGTCCAATTACAAAATGGCACAATCTGCTTGCATATCTGGGCATGAAAAAGAAGATAAAGTTATCAGGTTTGTCGATGTTTTCTACGCCAAACCACGTCCAGTGAACAGGTCAGAAACAGGTGTGAACCAGCAGTGTGACGGTCCCCCCACCCTGGTTTGCCGTGTCTCCGCAGGTGGGAACCTTTCACGGAGTTCCCCCAGGAGAGGAGCTCCATCAACCTGGTGAGCACCGGCGGCCTGCTGTACGCCGTGGGCGGCTTCGCCATGGTTCAGATGGAGAACAAGGAGGTGGCTCCCACTGAGGTCACCGATGTCTGGCAGTAAGTCCTCAACAAAGACTGATTAAGTAAACTGTTTCAATAAGAAGAAATGAATCAATTTTGAGGGTCACTAATCTACCTCCTTACAGTACAACACTATTAATAATATTATTACATTAATATGTCTGTCATAGTATGTCTGACACTAAATTAGCACTTAAAGCTAATTCCACTCACATAGTGGATGGAAGAATTCTTAAAATACTATGCTTTTTTTTTTTTAAACAAAACATCACTTATTTGTAAAGTATTTGTATTGTCTTGCCTGTATTGTATTGTTGTACCTCCTGTTTAAAGCCTTTACATTTATTTAGAATAGAATAGAATAGAATAGAATAGAATAGAAGTACTTTATTCATCCCAGCAGGGAAATTACTTCGCAGTTACAGCATAGAGACAAGACAAGACAAGAGACAAGACACAATAACAACATCCGGGTGTTGAGTCTGGAGTTTGGCTGTGTCAGAGCTGATGACGTCACAGGCCACCGCTGCATCAGCTGATGGGGGAATGTAAACAGTGATCAAAATGGCGGATGTAAACTCCCTCGGTAAATAATACGGCTGGATTCCCACAACCAGAAGTTCAATGTCCGAGCTACAAATCTCTTCCTTCACGTTAACATGACCGGGATTACACCACCTCTCACTCACATAAAGTGCAATCCCGCCGCCCTTCTTCTTCCGACTCTTGGAAAGGAAATCCAGGGACCTCCACGCTGTAGTCCGGAATAAGCGAGTGCAGCCAGGTTTCCGTGAAGCAGAAGATACTGCACTCCCTGTACTCCTTCTGGGTCCTAACCAGCGCCGTGAGTTCGTCTGTCCTATTTCCCAAAGACCTCATGTTCCCCACAATAATCGCCGGTACCGCTGGCCTTAAATGCGCCGTCTCCTCTTCTCCCTCCGTTTAACTCCAGACCCGCAGCCCCGTCGTCTCCTCCGTAACTCCTCTGGAACCACAGGCCCGTCTCCGGGCAGCAGCAGAGGCCCACACAGCGCAATCAGCTGTTCACGCCAGCAAACAATGCCGCTACTCCGCTCGGCGAGGTTCTCCGCAACCAAGAGTATAAAAAGTAGCAGAAGAACGCGGAGAACAGTGACAGAACCACATCCAGCCATTGTGGAAAGCCCAACTGATGATCCATGGGTTCTTCAAGCATGGATCATTAATCGGTTACAGCAAATATACACAGATTAACACACACGACGGGAGCTGCGTCTGCAGGCAGCCAGCTGCGCCGGCGCCATCTTGACGAGATCTAGAGATTTAGAAAGAACTAAGTTTTAAAATGCCTTATCTACTTTGAAAACCAAAAAAAATAATCACTAATTGAGTATTTATGCTTCATACTTTACATTCTTGCTTTTAAATATAACATTCACTTGGTTATGCTGCCCTTGCTAGCACATTTCACATTAGCATTAGCACTGTTGCTAAGCTAGCTAAAGCTGGATGCAAACATAAATTTGTCTCCAACAACTCAAGTTTTCCAAACGCAGGCTCCTAACTTTTACCATTTAGGTAAATGTAGTCTTTAAATCCTGCCTTATTGTTGATGTACAATAATACACCACTGAATCAAAGAGATGCTCAAATTTAGCTACTATTACCCATTAGCTTTCCAAACTGACTTGCTTCATTTAAATTTCAATTATTAGAATTGCGAATAGGGAATACACTCTAAAATCCCTTTTGGTTTTTAAATACTGTACTTGTTTTCAGTGGCGACTCTTCTCCTGTTCCTATCAGGTATGAGGATGACAAGAAGCAGTGGAGCGGCATGCTGAGGGAGATGCGCTATGCAGCAGGCTCCTCCTGTGTGTCCGTCCGCCTCAACGCTGCCAGGATGCCCAAGTTGTAGACGGAATCATTTTAAGTCTGGGGCCCCATCTATTTAACAGCTTCCAAAGACCACCTCCTCCTCCACCTCTCCCTCCTCCTCCTCCTCCTCCTCATCTTCTTCTTCCTCCTCCTGTGAAATGCTTCTAAGGCGCTGGGTTGATCTTTGACATTAATTTTTTTTTTTCTTCTCTGAACTCAGATGATTTTTATCTGTACGATGAAAGCTCCTTTCAGCTGCTGCTTCAAAGACGCCTCATCCCCTCAGCATAAAAAAAAAAAGGAGTCACAATTTAGTTGGCTCTCCAAATCTCTGTTTACACAATTTTAGCTCGTCTTTTATAAATAATAATAATAATAAAAAAAAAACTTCTCCTTCCTGCCTCTGCTTTTCTTTCTTTATTTTTTTCTTGTGCTTTCCGAGGAAGAGTTCTTAAAATACTATGCTTTTTTTTTTTTTTTTTAAACAAAACATCACTTGTTTGTTGTGATAACAAATAAGTGATGGCAGCGCATTTGTAGAGACCTTCAGGGCAAATAAGGAAGTGAAGACTAAACGGCGACGGTCGCCTTGACGCGAAAAGACCAAGTAATGACCTTCATACACAAGGTCACATTTATCAAGGTGCCAACAGGACTGGCAGGACGAAACACACAGTTGGGAAAACATTCAGGGATAATGTGCCGAGTTGGAACCAATAGCTGCAAAAAATGGTTTAATTTAAATTATTTTAGTAAAAAGGAAATTAGTATAAATTTACACCTAATTATGCAATTTGCTTTGTATTACTACTAGCAATTCCACAGCATGATGCGCCACCACCATGCTTAGGAGTTGCAACTCAGCTTTATTAGTTTTATCTTCTTTTTTTTTTTTTTTTTTGAAGTGACGTTTTGTTTTAATTAGGCAATTGTAATCTATTAATTTTTTTGTGAAAACAATCCTTTGAAAATAGTCTGAAATTTTCAATAGTCTGAAATAAAAAAGCTGACCTTCAAAATCTGAGTCAATAGAAGAAGCACTTTAGTGCCAACAAGTTAATGGCTGAAGAGTTTTTTTCTTTTTGTTTGTTTTGAGCTGGTTGCGGTTTAACACAATGAGCCTTTGCTTTTTGCAAAACTTCCCACACTCTCTTGTTATTTTAATGACAAAACTTGACAGCAGCGGTCCATGCCAGGGGCCAAACTCTGCGCAGCCCCGCGTGTCTTCTTGAGAGAAAAATGAACAAAGACCTCAATTGAGGCCCTTGTTTCCTGAGCAAACAAAATGAAATCTATCGCACTCATTTCCTGTTAATTCGCATGAAACCGGACCTTGATCGGTTCCGAGTGTGACACAGGAATGTTGTGCCGCAGACGCTAAAGGTGAATCACGCAACGGTGCGTCTGCAAGCTGAAAAAAATGCTGGAGTTTCCCCCCCTGGGTGTGGAAGACTGGAAGTGTAGTGAGTGGGAGGTGCAGAGATGAAGAAATGGCAGTGAAAACAAAGACGACACATTTGAGGACCTGGGCTGGAAGCTGATGAGGACGCAGTAGTTAAAAGTAAGTTTTAAAAAAATATATATCTATATATTTCTTTCAATTTTTACTGTGATTTTGAAATGTCTTACAGCTGCAGTAGCAGATGAATGTTCCTACCTTTACGTCTGTGTCAATTTGTGACATGTAAGCTGCACGTTGTACATCTCAAATCCATAATAGGAAATGTTTCTCAAGCGGAGCTACAGCTGTGAGATCCTGAGAGGCTTTCACAAACCAAGCTGTTGACAAGGAAACGAGATATTGTTTGCTTCTTTCCCACTGAGACGGCGTGATTGTTTCCTTTCTTGCCCGCTCTGCTCACCTCTTGCTTTTCAGTCCTGCTTTATCTTTTCTCCCTTCTTCAGTAATTGCTGCTGACCCTGTAATGACAGATATGGGAGCAGAGTTTCAAATCTAGCTTTTTTTTTAGTTTTTTTTAACTCACATAACAGTGTTGACAACCTAACCTTGACCTGCATAGTTGGTGACCCTAACAATAACCCTGGTCTGGCTATTGGCTTGTGAACATGTTTATATATTATATATATTATGAACATCACCTTTTGGAGTGCAAGCTTTGTTTAGTGTACAATAACATAGAATTATTTTACAAATTAAGCAGTAGCACATTCAAAAAGTTGTGAAAATAATCAACCTTTACTTTGAATTGCCTACATTTGACCAACAAACTCATTTAGGATTTATCCAATAATCCAGTAAGAAAGTCACTATAATTATTTCTGTTGATTTCTTTCTCCTTTTTCTTTTTGTCAAAGCCACACAACTTTAACACTGAAGTTATATTTTAAAACTATATTTTAGCCTGGCTAAAGCTCAGCTAGCTTTAGCTAAAATATAGTTTGAAATTAACTAAATTCTAACAAATTGATATTGTTTTATTCACATTGGTTTGTTGTTCTTGCTAAAATGAAAACAAAATAAGAAGTCGTTAAGATGGTCGTTGACTACATCAATGACTTTGTCAGCTAAAATGCTCGGCTAGCTAGCTATCAGACTTGATTTTTTCATTAGCGTAAATTTTCGTTTCAAACGTCCTCAACCAGATGTTCCTTGGCCATTCTACACTAATAAATTAAAGAATTAAACCAGTGTAACTTGCTTGACACCTTTTGTTTGAGTAGATAATGCAATGTTTCTCTTTAGAAATTATGTAAGTTTAAAAGTTAAGTTGTACTTAAATAAAATGGTAAACTCTGGCTACAGAAACTTTCTCCACCACAAGTTTTAGCTTGACTTTAACATTAATTTGACTAAGTATTAGTGGATTCAAACGTGAATGTAGCAAATGTAACTAAAGCATAAGATTTAGTTGTGATTAGACTTTAACTTTAATTTAAATGTAGCAATAAGTTGATGTTAGCGTTAGGAGTAGGACGTGCCAATGTCTCGTCAAAAATAAGCAGCTTATAGTGGCCAATGCCCCTTTCTCGGCTCTTTTTTTTTAGGACAAAATAAATGTTGTACCACCTTTTTCTGGTAATGACCTAGTGTTTCATTTTTTTTTTCCAATAGGGGTTTTTCATGGCTGGGCTCAGTGACAGCTGCACTGACCTGGAAGTACTCCTGAAACGTTACTACCTATCTGTTGCTTATGGCGTCATCTTTGTTGTGGGCCTCGTGGGGAACATTACATCCATAGGCATTTACCTGACAAAGCTGCGTCCATGGAAGAGCAGCAGCATCATCATGGTCAACCTGGCGCTAACGGATCTCTTCTATGTCCTCTCCATGCCTTTTTTGGTCTACTACTACAGCAACGGGGAGTCATGGATGCTCGGCGACTTCATGTGCCGCTTTGTGCGGTTTGCGTTTCATTTCCACCTGTACGGGAGCATCCTGTCCTTGTCCTGTGTTGCGGTTTTCCGTTTTTTGGTGGTGATCCAGCCGCTGAGAGTGGTAGAGGTGCAACAGAAGGTTTGGGGAATCGTTGCCTGCTTGGTTGTCTGGATTGTCTCAGCTGCTGAAGTCACACCAATGCTTACCATCATATCACTGACCCACAAGGACAACATGACATTTTGCATTGACTTTGCTAACATAGAGTCAGTCGGTAGCATTCGGGAGTACAACTGGTTGCTCACTGCGTTTGGGTTTGTTCTACCCTCAATGCTGGTGTTCGTCTGTTACATCGGCATTGTGAAACGGCTCACTAGTGGATCCAGCGCCACCAGCTCCTGCAGGATGCGAGCGCGGCGTGTCATCGTCCTAATCCTGGTGGTGTTTGCAATGTGCTACCTGCCGTACCACATCTTACGAGTGTTGTGGGTGGAAATTCGAACAAATTCAGCAACAAAGTGCACGAAATATGTCGTGAAAGCAGCTTATATTATCTCAAGGCCTCTGGCGGGACTCAACACATTCTTTAACCTGGCTTTGTACACTCTCTCAGGAGACAACTTCAGAAAGGCCTTTGTGGACATTTTTTGCCGGGAACAATGGCTCGCCAAGGCAACGTCCCTGCTCCACCTGAACATCGTTCACCGGGCTGAGATTGGCATGACAAACAACTAATGACTTTTTTTTACTGAACGGACACTAGAGAGCATAATTTGTCACGTCAAAATTGGATAGTTAGTGTTATTTGGCATTTGCCAACAATTTCAGACAGTATGTGAATGTCACCAGAGTTTGCATCAATGAGACAATAGATTAGCAAATTACCTGGGTTAATTTAAGCTTTCTAATTGTTGCTCTGACTATAAATAAATGTGTATGCTTAATATGTAGTCATTTTATCTTAGTTGAGTGGTATGTTTCCAGTTTTGAACTCTAGCCAGTTTCTGTCACATTTTGCTGTACCTTGCCAAATTACTAATAACCCTTTTGCCTGTTATAGATCTTGTCACTTTAAAAAACTGTAAACATCAATGCAGTTTTCTAAGATCTAATGTCACAGACCAGCACACTTTGTGAAATGGAAAGAAAGCTACACACTGTTTTCAAAAATAACAAATAAAAGTCTCAAAAATGTGAACAGTTGTACTGAGCACCTTTTACACTGATTTATTACCCTAAATAAATAAAATACAGTTCAACTAAATATGTAAAATGTTTCTTTCAGGTATAGTTGAATCACACTGCTGACTGGCTTGTGGAAACATATTTTAGTCTTACATTTGTTTTGATGATTTTTATGGTGGAGAACCCACGTAAAACCCACCTAATGAACATTCAGGCATAAACGTTGATCTTGTTCCTATTTTTAATAAATTTCAAATAGAAATTTATTAGATATAGGTTTGAGTGCAACCAATATGGTTTAACTTTCCCCCTCATTCTGAGCCACAGCTGTGCTAAGTTTTTGCATGTCCTCAATGCAACAAGGTTATGATTCAGCCATGACTTAGGTTAATGTTTTTATTACGTTCCTCGTTATAAATTATAAAAGACATATTATATCTCTTTTTACTACAAGTTGATATCAGCTCCCCCAAGGCTATGGCATCCTCAAACAGTCTTGTTTATGAGCTCTTATATCTCCAACTACATTTTTAAAGGGCACTCAGAATGTTTGGGAAAAGATACAATAATGACTAAAATGACTTTTGGCAGATTGCAAGTCTACGTTAACATGATGCCAAGCGTGGCAGATATCAGCAAAGATCTTGCAGCAGAAATTGTTAACCGTGTGTCAGATAGTTGAAACTTAGCCACCTTTGGGTATGACAAGGATATTTAACCCAAACACAACACAAAATGGTAAAAAAGAAAAAATAAAACAAAAAAACTGTCAAAGTTTAAGTATGTTAAATATGAAATTAAAACTGAAAGCAATGTGGTAAAGGAGAGTTGCTCACAACTCCTCCACAGGGTTGCGCCAGCTTTCCGACCCCTAAATGCATCTTATGTTCTCTAATTCTCTGTGGGATGTGAACATTTTTGAAATAATCAGCTTTTGGCGACATTTCTTTCAACACTCTCCGTGTGCAGCATCACCCTATTTTTGTGATTAAGTTTCTGACAGCACACCTAAAAAAAACAAAACAGTAATCGTCAGACCAAACCAGATGGTGGCAGTAATGCACATAACCGGAATGTTGAAACAATAACTAACACAATAACAGAAGAAGTTGCTGTGGCTCGCGCCAGTAGTCAAGAGCGTAAAGGATCTGCGCGTGGTGTTTGAGGACGAGATTTTCTGCTACAGAGAAGAGGACCGGCGGATGTAAATTAACCAGAAAAAATATTTTATTCACAACGTCAGAGCTGTTTTCATGTCTTAGTGTATGGCTTTAATAGCTGACACTTTAAAGCCAAAGCATATATTGCAAAACTTGTAACATTTTGGCTGGTAATGTGAACGCTCTAGTTAGTCACCGCTAACTACGTTTATTTTTTTTCTGTTTGGTTCCAGAACTTCCGGAAACTACTATATATATATATATATATATATATATATATATATATATATATATATATATATATATATATATATATATATATTTGGAAGTTAAATGCCTTTATAAAATATTGAATAATTATTTAAAAATTTTAATCGCTAAGTGATAAAGTCACGTGATGCAAACCTTTCTGAAGGATAAAAAACAAACAACTTAGAGGTATTTTGGGCATATTGAGAAAATGTGTTAATCGATATTTGGAAAGAACGTTTAACCAAAATGACACAGTTTTTGTTTTGCATTTTTGTAATTTGTTGTGGACAATTTTTATATATGATATGTAGGATGTTGATGATCTTCCCTTTCCTGTTATTAGCGGCAGCTTGATTTGCTCATTCAGGAAGTGACGGTGAGATCAGACTAACCATCGGCGGTGCTCTCTTCAATGTGGATCTTAAGATGGGTTACAGTCTCACTATCCATAAATTTGGGAAAGTTTGCACCTCAAATGTCAAAAACACGGTTTAGATTTCGTATCAAGACATTTTAGAATTATCATTCCAAATCCTTCATCTCATCTAGCAACAGATGAAAAATTCCACACTGATGAAGGACACTGAATTCAGTTGGGCTTCTGAAGGCCCAGACGTCCCAGTGCACAATATTTACATTGATTGCACAGTTGCTCAGAGTTGTTGGCAAGAAAAGCCAGACTGCATATTATGAGTTAGAGACACTGGGTTGTCCCTACATTGATGGTATGCAAATAATCTTCAGATGAGAGTTAAACCTAGAAGACTACAGGGAAAGACCACATTAAATATAACAATAAGGTCTGTCTTATTGGAAATAAATTAATTGTCCAGATTTTATAATCTTTCACATGACGTCTATTTTGCTTGTAGTGTTTCAGCCTCTAAAAATGATCAACATAAAGAGAAATTGCTGCTGTTTATTCATCTAGTTGAGTAAACAGATCGGCTCCTCAGTAGAAGGAAGGTAAGTTAAAGCTTTTTGAAATGACTTAATGCTATATAAACGCAGTTAAATATAATCTCATGGTAACAGACGCTCACATGTTTGTTCTAACAAAATGCTTGGCAAGCGTGTTGGAAAAAGCATTTTGCTCATTAAATCCTTAAATATTTATCTTTTTATTGTTATAATTCAAACCATTTAAAAAAAATTAAAAGATAAGACTTTCTTTTGCTTTGCAAGCAGACTCTTCTTCAGTAAACATGGCCCCCAAAGTGACCCCAATAAGTTGATGTGATTTTCTAGAATTTCTGTTCAGGTATACGTTTTGGACAATTTATTTAAGAACTAAAAAAGTGTTGTAAATTAAACAAAAAACAATGAATAAGAAAAAAAACCCCACAGTCTTAATGTATAGTTCTGGAGATTGTAATCTTTACATTTCACCTTCTAGAATGATTACACGTAAATGTCTCTAGATATCAAATAAGTGCATGTTTAATATTGCTGGGAGTTTGACTGTAATCCCATTTGTCTTAGTGTTTCAGATAAATTCATTTTGTCCAGAAACAGTTAGTTATGTCTCCTGTGGAAGTTTGCTACATTTTACTCAAAGTCTAGGAAATAAAAATCTGCATACTTAAACATGTCTCAATTTGTTGCAATACTTTAAATGTGTTACAACTTGTTGCAATATTTTTTTAATGTGTTAAATGGGTTTATATCTTCACAAAAGACGAGCTGGTTTTTCAGCCAATAATTCATCCGGATGTGGTTTCCTTTGTCTGGATTTGGGTTTTTAAGATTCCCATCTTCAGTGAGCAGGTGCACGCAGTAGAAACGAGGCTTGTTATTACGGATTTGTAAAATGTTTCTCTCCTAAACGCTGTGCAGGTCGAGTCGACAGCCGGGAATGGAAAAGCTATTTTAGTCTATGGATATTCTGTTTTTGCCTCCAAATTGATCTCGACGTTACACTTTTTTCCTCCTCTGGAGCGTATCACGGAGCCGTCAGGAAGTGCGTATCACAGGCGCCGGCGCCAGGATATTAATTTTAGGCAATCGCCCCAGCACCTAACTTTTAAAGGTTTGCTGTCTGTGGAAATTTGCAAAACCTGATTGTTTTTCTACTGGAGCGAAAATGGAGCGTCCGTCGAGCTGCACGGTTCTCAGATTGCAGTGGGTGGGTGGGGGTGGGGAGAGGAAAAAAAACAAAGCCTTCAGCTTCTTCTATTTTCTGCTGCAGCAGAATCACGGCCAATTGAAGTTTAAATGATCAATTTGGAAGCAAAGAGCCCAGTGATCAATGGCCTAATGGTACAAATACCAATGTTCTGTCAGTGTGATGCAAGAGTGCTCCAAGTGGCTCTGACAGCTTGTCTTTCAGGCCCACTGCTCTCCTCTTCATGGGTAAAAAAAAAGAAAAAAAAAAAGGGAAAAAAACTCATCATCTGTGCGTGAATGGGAACGAAGTGCGAAGATTTTTATAGTGTGGAAGAAACTTGTGTGCTGGAGAGTCTATCAGGTACAAATTACCATCGCAGGATGCTGCGTGTTTTTATTGAACCAGTTTCCAGTGGGAAATTACCTTCACTCTTACACTAAAAAAAAAAAAAAAATCACTTTTGAGCATATTAAATGTTATCCATGAACGTGCGTGGTCGCTGTCAAATTTGTGTCACCTCTTCTCGGAAAAATTCATAAGAATCTAGTCAAATAAAATGTAATCAACTTGTTACACCAATTTTATTGGTTCATTTGTAACAGTTTGTTTCATCAGTGCAGTCAGAATGAAGAAAACACACTGCAGTTTGCCACGTTTGTGCTTTGATACTCTTAGAAAGCCAAACACCACAGAGTCACAAGATTTCAACATAGAGCTAAATAACAAACGGGACGTCACAGACCCAGTCATCATTTAGGAAATGTAATAAATAGGCCTCTCTTATATTATACATATTTTCATATCCTTGCATTTTTCTTTTATTGCGCAACTTGAGGAATATTTTCACCACCTTGAGAACATTCAAAGCACTTGCAAATGAATAAATAAACACATTTTCCACAATTGCAGTGCCAAAATTTAGCCATAAGAAAAAAAAATTATAAATACAAAATGTTCATGTTGCTATAGCAAATACATCCATCGTAAATATTAAGACACCTTTCGGCAGTCTGACATAGCGCTATAAGCCTGTGAAGGGTGAGAGGTACCGGCTGAGTGACGGGAAACGATGAAATTCATCCGCAGTCAGTCAGTACTGTGATGTTCTGGCTCCTCACCATCGCACCACCTGGCTACTGTAATCCTCGGTGGTGACTACCTCTTCTAGCACTTTCACCTCCTCTTCTTCCTCCTCTTCCTCCGCTCCTCCACCTCCCAGTCTTAGCAGCTCAACCAGATAGTTCCTGTGCAGCCGCTGCCTCTGTTGCCTCTCCTGCCGCCTCCTGAGCCGCTCCTCCTGGTGCTGCCTCTGCCGGCTATCCTGGTAACGCCGCAGGAACAGCTCCTTGGCGTACTCGTACAGCTCTACGTCCAAGGCGTTGAGCCCCTCGATGCGCCACCGCACCTTTTCACTTATCCCCACGCTTGCAGCGCGCGTGCTGTTGATCTGGGTGAAGGCCCGGATGAAGCGCAGTCCGAAAGTCCTCTCGAACAAGTACTGCGTCTTGCGCTGGAACTCCGTCAAGCCGAAGAAGGCCATGTTGCGCAGGTTTGCCTTAGCGCTGGCGAGCAGCACGCTGCCTCGCTCCAGCTCACTCATGGAGGACATGTTGTAGCACCCCACCAAACTTAGGTCAGCCAGCATGCGCACTTGACGGTTGTTGGCCAAATTCGAGGGACAGTTCATAAAGTCTGTGAGCGGCACACCAGTCCAGTCTTCCCCGCTGTAGCAAGCAGGAAGCTCATCCTGAGTGGGAGGGCGGCCATCACACATGTGGAGGGCTGTTTTCCAAGTGGCCCCACGCTGTACGTGCTTCCACTCACTGAGGTAGCGTGACACAGGGTCACGTAGCATAGTGATGTAGTAGAAATTCCTGTAAAGACAGAGATGCTCAAGATAAGTACACTTGGATTAATTCAGTACAAGCTGAGGGACACATTTGGTTTGCCACTCAGTTACCTGTAAAGTTTGAACATAGTGGAGACTCAAGTCATGACTTTCACCACATTAATAGACAGTTGGTATGATTTGATGGGCATGAAGCGTTTCTGCTAAACTTTGGCACTAACTAAACGACATTGATCCAAAAGTTGCAGCAACATTTGTTGATAATTGCGTTAACTAAGCCTTTTGAAGAGAAAGAGGCCAGCAGCATTTCCTTCCTTTCATCCCAGATCCATTGGGATTATTTGTTGCTCAAACCTTTACATCCCTTCATCCTATTGTGATTCTCCTTTTCATTTTAATGGTGTAGAATGAGCTGAGCACCTTTGTCACTGCAGCATAACAATTCAGTTACTTCCCAGAACACATAAGGCATTAGACACCCGGACTGATTTTGCCCCAGGCCCTCTTGCAGATCCCTTCCCTAACTGCAGAATACACTCCCTAAAGACGAAGGCATCTGCAAAGAGTTGGCAAAAAAAGTTCTCTCCCAGACCAGTAACCTATGTCTGCCAGCACAGACTCTCCAAAGGCACCAGATACAACTGCCAGAACCACAGCCCCAGGGGGTGACTGCCTAATAACCCAAACCCAAGATGTCCCAACCCTCTCATCCCCCAACCAGGACATTGACCCAACAGGACAAAACCAAAGACCCTCCAGCCCACTTGCTGATGGTGCTCATCATATTGTGTAATTAATCTGTTATGTCCAATCTTTGAGGCTTATGTTGCGTTTTTGTAGGATGTCAGTGTTGTTCCAGATGAGTGCCATTTTTCTCACTAATTAGCTGACTTCTGAAGGCTGATCATTACATTGGATTTTGCTTATATTTATTAACCTTTGCAAAACTGCGTTCCTCATTTCCATCAAATTTCAAATTACATCCGCACACAGTATTAAAAAGAGACAATTTCTATGTGTGCAGTGCAATCCTAAGGTTGATGAAAAATGTCTGGGAAAAAAAACCAACACTGCCAGACACTTTTCAGCAGAGCGAAGGAGGATGAAACTATACATTAGATTTCTCATATCCTGCTGCAGTTTGAAAAAGAAACATGAGTGGGAAGAAATACCTCAGAGGTGAGAGCACAAGGAGTGCACAGAAATTCTGATTAGGGTTTAAATGAAAAAACATTACAGAGTGCGTCTGAGGATGTTAGAGAATAATGACACAGAAACAAACGCAAGCCAAGCGTGCATACAATTTAATATCATACAAATGTGGAATTATTCTTGTTTTTGTCACATCAATTTGCCCCTTCCTACCACCAGTAATGAGTTTTCTTTTCCTTTCCTGTTTTCGAATCACTCCGATCTGCCACAAACAGCACTTTAAAAATTGCTGTAACCTAGCTGCAAGGGAACCTTTCAGCTGACAAACACTGCTTTTATTTTTTTTCCCCCTCTTATCTATTGATTCGTTGATAACTACCATGAAAGTGAGGTGGCTGAATAAGCAAGGTGGGGGTAGGCTGGAGAAAATTCAATAATTTAACTTCTTCTTTTTTTCTTTTTGCTGAAGAGAAGCTACATAGATAAAAGCTAAATTGAATATGGTCATCCAGTGCGCGCAGATCACTGTGACCCGATGTCATGTTGAAAAAATATATATATATAAAAGCTGAAAGCAGAAGCCGGACATTTTTTTATTTTTTATTTTCACTCCGCAGTTTAATACCTTCAAACCTTCAGTTAACCTCAGCACAAAGAGCTCATCTGAAAAATCTATCTGCAAAAAAATCATCAATTTAACAAGTTGAATTCCATTACATATAAAACGCCGTACAAGAATCACCAGCTAAACTTTATTTATTTATTTTTTTACATTTAGCTACGTCTTCTATTACCTCTGCTGAATTAATACATAATTAAAAGACATTGCTATTTAAAAAAACATAAGTAGAAGGTTTTGCCATGAAGATGTTCTGCTCAGACTAGAACTGAACTCTTTGGAAACGTAGACCAGCAGTGAAAGATGGCGACTGGTGTCTCGTTCTGCTTTCCTTCAGTGGGGACAGGAAAGCTGATCAGAATTGATAGAAAGATGGATGGAGTTAAATACCAAACCCTCCACCCAGGGCGGCACTCAAGCAATCATCAGTTGCGCCCAAAACGACTTTTTTTTTTATTGTTTGGCTATTTTCAAAGCTTTTACAGCTTCTACAAATCTGTCCATTTGCTGGAAAATTCAGACAAATCTTTGTTTTGTTTCATTAGTATTTTTATGTTTTCATTAGCTACACAATAAAAAAGTGTGCCGCCTTTTGCAGAATGGGGTTTGTGGAGGGAATACGTCTTAGGAGGTGCTAGGCTGCTTGTTTGAAAAACCCAGCGGACTGTTTTATGCACCACATTTACCTCGTTTATGAGTCCGTGTGTGTTCCTGATTAGTCAAGGCCGAGTTTGGACTGCTGTTGTTGAGCTAAGGGTGGGCCAAGACAAACACTGGCACATTTCACCTTGGGAAGTGTTTGAGTTACAGTTTTTGTCAGCAAAGCTGGAAAAATCCCCCACAGTAGGACTCAAACCTCTGTTTGTCACGAATGTCCTGAAGCTGTGCATTCGATTGAACTTTATTTTTCAGTACACATTTTAAATCAGAAAAACAGTTCAGGTAATTACACCACTTAGGATTTGACCTCAGACCACAACATGGTTCACTGCACTTGTTGCAGTACCTTACCATTGATTCAGACTGTTTTACACTGAATTATTCTCCAGAATTTTTCTGCCGAATCTGTCTTAAGCTGATTTTGTTTTCTTTTTAAGGCCACTCTCTTCCAATTCTGTAAAAACGGTATTCAGTTTGCTACTTTCCTATTTAGCCTTCCTGTTATCTGCATAAAATGTTGTTCTCGTTTGCTCCCTACCAACTGAAATGAGCTGGAGTCTTGTTGCAGACAACAGTTTCCTAACATTGTGGTATAAAAATTCACAAACAGATTACTGTTGTGAAAATGGTCGGTTTTGTTTTCATCGGCACGTACTTGTCATGCTTTGTTTCCACCACCAGATGGCTTTACTGCACTGAATTTAAAGCTATTACTTTAAAGCCAGAAAGGAAGAATGAAAAAGGTAAACAGAACTAAAACCATTATCAAACTAAAGAGGATTCTATGAGCCATTCTGTCATCGTAACGCATTCTGCTGGACAATAAATTGTCCCAGAAATTATTGAGATAAATGATATTGTCATTTTGAGATAATTTTCAAGTAATTTAATGGCAATGGCATAATAATGCAAGCACGCCCTCTAAAAGGGAAATAAACTCTTAGTTTCAAACAAACTGGAACTGGAAGACATTTTAAATATCCAAAGTAAATAAGCAGAATAATAAATAAAATGGATACTGAAGTCTCTGTAAGCAAAACTGGCCATCAAAAAAAGTACCAGTTGAGACCAGTACACCAGACCGGAGCTTTTCTCTCCCAGTCTTTGGTCTCCAATGCATTTCTTTATTTAGGACGTCTCTTTGTCTTGTACAGCAGAAGTCCCAAATGTGTTGCCACCTTTCCACATCACCTGATTTCCACTCCCATCAGAACATCTGCTCCAGATTCCCCATCATCCCTCTTGTGTATATCTTGTTCATTTTTTCTTGGTTAGTAATTCCTTGACTGGCTTTATGCCTGCCAGTTTGTCTGTAAGGTGCAGGTTTCTCTAATTCCCCATCTGTCTTAATAGTTTTTTATGTATACAAAGCAGAAAGGAATACAATGTAAGTTTTCTTTTTAAACTTTTTAAAAAATCAAAATGAGAAAAGTGTGGCATAGATTTCTTATTCTGATACCACTAAACAAAATTAAGGTACTGCTGGTTGCAAAAGAGGAAACAAAAATCAATTTCTTTGAGGTAATACACTCAGACTTACAGTTAAGAAAGCCCTGTAATTTTAGACTCTACAGTGATGCACTCCATTAATATGCAATGAGTATCATCAGTTTAAGCCTTCATTATAAATCTGCTGTGTATTAGATGTAAAGAGATCATTAGTCGTGTAGGTCTAATGATTTCACTTCACGGCTTAGCAGAAATGTGAGCGAGAAAGCAGCAAAGATACCGAGTCAAGAGCACAGAGCCAAGCAGCTTCAAAGGTCGACAATTTAGCAATTAGAGCCAGGCAGAAGATATCAATCAGCGGTGATATATACTTAAGCGAGTGATGTGGTGATAGCATGGTACAACACGCACCCTCTGACAGACACACCACCCATAGATAATAGCAGTGGGAACTAAGTGAATTACTATGCCATCTTAGCGGAGTAGAAGGGAAAGCGATGGATAGACGGACCAACATGAGCTCCTCACTGCTTCCATGAGAACAGCTCACTTTTTTCCCTCCCCCTCTGCCTATCAGCTATCTGTAACAGCTAAACCACAAGACAGGTCGATCAATAAGTGTCCATGCAAACCTGCCTTTTTGCTTCTTCGCTTTCATCGTGACCTATTGACAAAGAGCAGCAAATGTCAAAGCTCTCTAGTTACTCTTGTCAGGGACAGAGGCGGGGTCATATTAGGAAGGTCAAGAGTAATTCCTCTTGGATGCAAGGCTGGGGTTACCCAAGATGCTCCCTTTGATCGAGCATTTTATCTCATGTATCAAAGAAAATTGGGGACTTTCCTCAGGCTTCCTCTTACAGATTGGGACAAACAGCCAACCATGCTGGATTAAGGTTCTGTCATTGGATTATACGCTCTACACATCCTTTTCATACATATTCTTGGATTTGTTTCCTGAAACCACTTTTTTATATATATATTATAAAACGTTTTCAATTAAGTTCATCTATGATGGACACTCCAGTATCTTCCAGAACTACTTCTCTATGCTTTTTAAAGCTTGGGTTACATTTGGGATCATTGTTCAAAATTCAACTCCCTCACAGACACCATGACATTTTCACCTAGAACATCCTGATATCTAATTGAATCCATACACACCCAGCTGGTTTTCAGTGCCAGATGATATAGCACATGTTACTATTGGCACACATTGTCATCAACATGGTTGATTTTAGCGCTTCAGCATTAGCTTCTGCTAAACACCATGATCGGATAGCACTTAGCGTTAGCAGAACTAATGGGTATGATTAGTGCTTTTGCGGAGTTTTTAGTATTAGTGGAACAAATTTTTATGATTAGTGCTTTAGGGTTAGCACCACTAACTTCTTTACTTAGCGGTGATGAAAATTCACAGAGAAAACTGTTTTCAGCTTAATCTTGAATGCCCCATATGTATGCACTACAAGAAAAAGAATAATATGGGACCTGTTATTGAGGTAAGAAAAAAAGCATAAAGGGTACAAGCAGCTACATTTAGTTTCTCACAATCTTAGAGAATAGGAGAACCTTTACTCTCGTTTAAGTTGAGCCTAATATTTTCTGCTCATATGTGGCCTGAAACTATACATTAGAAAAAGCTAATATTGTATCTAAAACATGGAAAACAATTGCAAGTAGTCTGTCAAATGTTAATAGTGTATTTTTAACTCAGTTTTGCTAAAAGCATGTAAAAGCATCATTTTTTCACCTGTTACTGCCCTCTGCTCTTGAAAGGTTAGGGTTTTTTTCATTCTGGTCCCTTTGTAGTGCGCTTCAGCATCCTTTAACTGAAACTAGGGGGAACACATGCATTTTTAGAAACCTCTGAAATCAACCTTCCAAGCGAGACTTGCTTGAACGTAGCAGACAGTGGAGCTACTGTCACAGAGTGCATTGTCTGTCAAAACATCACTGTGTCAGTGAGATCATGCCCAAGCGTTCCCAAATGCAAGGTTAAATCAACTGGTCGCATTTTGGTAGCGATCCATCGAACGCCTCGTCAGTAGCCCGTCACCTTTCTCCTCACAGCAAAGCTGCAAACACTATTGATCGCTTTCTCTCCGACTCTCGCTGATTGTCTCTCCCTCGCTCTCTAAATCAAAAAAAAGCTACAGAGGAAACTCACAGCAGCAGATCAATATCTGCCTTGTTAATTCACTCACTGCCATCAAGGACACCATCAGGCTCACGATAAAAGCCTTGATGGAAACTATTTATACTGCCGAAGACGCAGTTCGCACAAAAACTACGTGGATCGACAACAATCCGATTTGTTTTGGCCTTTGAAATGCATAAAAATACGTCATGTTTCTTCTCAGTTGGGGGGTGGAGGGGTTCTCAAACATAACTTAATTGCAATGACTCAACCTCATCCTTATTCAATGAGATCTGTGCATCAAGTATCCACTTTTCAAGCTCTTTCAATCAGTAATCTGCCATGTTTCCACACCTCAAGGCCCAGACTGAGATAGCCAGTGCTTTAAACAATGAAAAGCTTAGGTAACATTTGACTAGTGGCCATTTCCTTTACATATAAGATGCTTTCAGTCAGTCTGCTGACTGAAAGAGCAGGGTACATTAAATGAACTAGGTCCATTAAAAACTGAAATATCTCTGTGGTGGGATAAACTAAGCCCACAGGAGCAGATGGTCGTAGCTCCCAGTGCCGACACAGAGCTGTGAAACAAGTATGTCGATTTCAGCTTGAAATATATTGACAGATTTTAGTTTGATTTTATTACCTCACAGCAGAGAAAAGATCAGAAATGAAGACTTTATTGCTCTGATTCTTCAGTTTGCTGCACTTCTGCATATTTCTCTCATTCATTCTGTACTATAAAGTATGATGGCTTATTAAGGCGATTGCAGATGGTAAATTTTCCGCCAGAAAAAAACTCAAAATTTTTTAGAATAATTTCAGAAATCTTCTAGAAAAACTCGTACATTTCTGAGCTCCAACAGTCGAAAATGTTCTACTTGTTCTACTCAAGGAATTTCCAAAAGTCAAAGATTTTCGACTTTACAAGCTCAGAAAAGTTCTGAGATTAATCTCAATATTTGAGTATTTTCCTTACAAATTTTCCACTTTCCAAGCTCAGAAATTTTCAAGTTGTTTTTTTTTTAAAGTCTAAATTCTCACTTTTTCTCAGAGTTTTGACTTTTCTTGTTTTCCAGAATTTGCTTTACTCTCCGAATTCTGACGTCATTTTGAGAAAACAAATGCTTCTGAACTGCACAGAGACAGATGAGATCTTCTGGCATCAGTCTTCAGACTAACAGGTCAAGCGAGATCCATTTTCACTTGTCTAATTTCCCTAATGGAGTAATTTAATTTTCCTGTGACAAGTGCAGGCAGAACGATCCCCGTCCCCATCTGTGCACAGCAGGCTTACTGACAAACTAACACACAAACATATGAAACAACAGCATAGGAGCCTTTCTTTTATCCTTAATCAATAGCACACGTTCTTTTTCAAAAATATAACCCAGCTGTATGAAATGTCAGCAGGAAGCACTGCGTGGTAACTTGTAGAGAAATCCAGATTTATTGGGAGAGCGCTGATGAGAAAGGGGACTGAAGCCTCACGGCAATCCTTGCCGGTCCCATAAACGAGATGCTATTTCAGGCCATAAAAGCAAACGCCCCGGGGATGCTGGCGTAAAAAAGCGAAGGAACCCAAGAAAGGAACACCTCCAGAAAGACACGACGTCTGGGAAACCTAAATCTCCAAGACGCTTTTTTTTTTTTTAAGCTGAAAACCAGGCGACTGAAAGTCTTCACAGTGAATGGTCTTCATTTGTAAAACCGAGAATCTTTCTGGTGACTTTCTTTCGTTTGGTTGTCAAAAAGCACGCCCACGATATGCCTGGCACCGAAGACGCCCCCTGCTAAAAACAATCGGCCGCGTGAAGCTTTACTCGCTTCGGCGACTTAGCTTTAACCTTTGCTTGATATCTTAATCTTTTACGGCTTGGTGAGGTGTCAGCTGGTGCTCGAGGTTCATGTAGATATAGGAAGAATAAACGGGAGACCGTACACCGCAAAGATCACATCTACCCACACACAAACTGCAGAAAGGCAGGCCGCTTATTTGAAGTGTGTGAACGCTGCTTCTATCACTGATTATTCACCTTTAACATCTTCTATATGTGTATTTCCCACTTTCCCTCGTCATATTTTCACATTCCTAAGTATTTTACCTCAGTAAATGAAAGCAAAACCAGTGCCTCAAAAATATTCAACAAACTACTTAAGAGGATTAGGGCCACTGGATTTTTTTCTTTCTCAGAATTCTGAAATTCTAAAAAAGTATGTTTCCGAAAACTGTAACAAACCTTCATGTCTTGCTTTGAGAATTTTTGTGGCAGACCAACACAAGGTAGTGTAGTTTAAATGAAAGGAAAATAATAAATGGTTTTCAGCATTTTTAATGAAAAAAAAAAAATCTAATTGTGGTTGCCCTCAAGCAAATGAAGCTGATGCAAATGGACACTTTGTCATGTTTTTTTTAAAGATTTGCTTTTTAATGACGAATTCACATATTCTTGAATGGAAAAGGTTGGATACTGCACAGTATTTTTCTTTAGTTAGTGATGTTTCATTTCTTCCCCTTTTAAGGTCACTGTCATGAAAGCAGGGCTTTCAAGAGAAGTTCTTGTTTTTGTTGTTGGAAATAGCTTAAAAATGTTTTTTGAACCAGCATAATAGAAAAAAACCTGACCTAAAAACTTGAGACCTTTCTTTCTTCAATCAAGGCAAAAATCTTTGACCCTACAATAATTAGTTGCATGCTTTACAACAAAGTATTCTCATGTAAGAATAGAGAAAATAATGGCCCTTGATTACTGTAAGCTTGTGCTCTACAGTATGAAAAGTCTGAAAACCTTTGGTTTTAAACAGCACATTTTAATGAAGTCCAGACTTAAATCCAGTTTTCAAATCTCCAACACTAATGAATAATTAACAGATGCTCTCTATCCAATCTGAGTGGACTGTGTAGAGCTGGTAGAGACGTACCCCACAGAACCCTTGTAGCTGTAATGTGACACAACATAAAAACTAACTATACTGTATACTTTAAGGGTAATTGCCTAATTTTCTTTATAGAACATCTTTATAGATTTGGTCGCCTTCGATGTTTGATCCACAAAACGTTCTTCAGTCCCGGTCCGTGAGTTCAAATGCAAATCCGGACGCCTGGATTAGCACTCTTCGTTCCTCCTCCCTCCTTCCTTCGAAGCATTATAAAACCTTTCGTAGACTGCCCCTAATCCAGGCAAGAAGCCTGGAGATTACTAAGATCCTCTGAATATCTCTGACATCCCTGGGTGCTGCAAGGAGTCTCTCTTGTGGGGTTTATTTGATAAGTGTCTTTAGTTTTGTTCCATATTTCATCATAGGATTACGTCTTTCAACAAGATTTTAAGAATTCAAATTACACAAGAAGGCTTCTTTCTACTGACAATCTGTGGCTTTTTATTCTTGTTTCTGTCGTTGTTATAAGATACTCTCATTCCGTACTCTGAAGAGAGAGCTTGACATCTCTTAATTGTACATTATCCAATCCAATAACATAAAGAAGAAAAAAGGTCAGTAAAGTTAAAATGATCACTTGCTAAAAAATAATATTATACCCATGTTAAAAGTCATTCTGCAATAGTATTTTCATATAAAAAGGGCTTTCCATCCACCTGTATTATTACATTTCCTTTTATTTGAAGGCATATTGGATTTGTTTCTACTTCCTTTGTTTTTGTTTGTTCCTTTGTTCTCTAGTGACTAAAATTAGATTTGTCAAAGGGGGACTTTAGTATTTGATGTTTTTGTAAAATCTATTTTTGGTCACAAATAGTGATTACTCTTACACACTAGTAGCGTTAAAATGTCACAACATGGCTAACTCACCTCTAGCCGGCGTGTTAGCTATGAGATTTTGTTTCCATTTGACCATTCAAGATATATATATATATATACATATATATTTTTAGAATTATGATCAGATATTTGTTATATTTAATTATTTCTGATTTTCCAAGCTATCCAAGCAACCATTATTACCCTTTGTGCAAGTATATTACCCCACACCTTTGGTCCTAAAAACGGCCATAAAGTGTGCAGCAGTATCACAATCAGACGTAACTCTGGAGTTTGACTAGGCCGTCCTAAAGAGTTTTTGTTCTCGGTCTGTTTTTGAGCCCTTTAGAGCTGTGCTTAATCGTCTGTTTTTGACGCAAGTTTGCTTAAGTTTAAGAGTAAAACTGATGGGCAGATATTCTCCTCCCTTCCTTCATACTATCCCCGCCATGTTTAATGGTTTGGTTATCATTTTTGCCTATCTTTTTTGTAATTTTTGGCATATCTTCCAAAAAATTTCATTTTACTCCCAAAATGAAAAAGGCTGACTTTTTTTTCATTTTTCTTTTTTTACATTTTTTTGTACTGTAAGGTCATCCCTACTTCTAGCATATATAAAGCTAGCTTATTTATTGTATAGCTAATTGACATTTAAGCTAGCTAGAGGAAAATAGAAAAACACAATGTTCTATGAAATGTATTTTATTTTCTAGAAAGAACAAAAGTTTTTCCAACAAATCTCTAAATACAAGATATCCTTATTGCGTTAATATTTCATACAAATGTACTTTTTGGTAATTTCATTCAGAAAAAGTTTAGCACACTGTTATGCCTACATATGAATCTATAAACTATACGATTTTGACAAATAAAGTGTAGTAACCATGGTAACCATTTTCTTCTATGCATTTTTTATGGTGCAACAGACAGCACTAACAAGCTGGCGCTTTGACACGCTGCCCAAACAGGAACACCAAATGTCAACACCTTATCAGCAAAAAGCTGACGTCATTTGCCCCGAATCCACCCGTAAGCCAGGGTTGTGTGAGGACACGAGTGCAAACGCATACAAAACACTGAATCTTTTTAATCTTCGTCAGCCTACTTTTCAAAAAGATCTACATCTTCACCTAAAAATAAAATTCTCAGGTTGAAAGGTGATAATACACTTGCAAGAGCCACAATATAATTACAAATGCAAGGTTTGCAAAATTAGAATAGTGAGGACAATAGTGATTAAAAAAATCTGTCACATACCAATGACTGATTTCAGAAAAGCTCAGCAAATAAAATGCTGCTGAATGTCATTGCGGTCTTCTTGTCCTCTAAGCTAAAGGTTCTTGAAAAACCGTAGCAAATAGAACTTTGCCTACTCTCGAAGTTGATGTTTTACAGTGTTAACTTTTAACAAAATAATAAGACAATTTTGACTGTGACAATTACTGTTTAAATTATGAAAATGTTACTAGAAATAAGAACAACAACCAACTGACCTGTAAATAATATCCATCCAAAGTTTGGAGGACTTTTTACAATATCTTAGCAAATGATTTCATCGAACTTTCAGCTGTTGTCTAAAAAAGATGTTAAAATTTTAGATATTTACACTTTAATTGATGGGGAATTTACCAATAGTTTTGTTGTTGGCAATTATTGAGTGCTTTTATTTAGCCTTTATTTTATTTTTATTCTGGCGTCATTTTTAAAATTTATTATATTTATGTCTCCAAGTGGGACCACCACCTCTGGCATAGGTTAGGTGTTTTGTAAACTGGGTGGATGGTGGAGATTGGACCATCCTGGTTTCTGGTACCATAATCTGGCTCTTAGGACTTAGAATGTCACCTTTGGTTGAGCCATGCCAGGTAGGTGTGTGTGGGAAAATTCCTCAAACAGTTTGGTCTCTTAAACTCAACTCCAGGAGTGCAGGAATCTTTTCTACTCAATAGATCTCCAGGTAAACCAGTCTGATGAGTGAGGGGATATTTACAGACATCTGGCTGATGCCTCTGTGAAATCCTGTCTGGTGAGCAAGAGGATTGTTTCCTTATGGTTTTGAGTTGCAAAAGGGAATGTTTTGACTGTTCATTAGCTAAGATTACCCAGTCTTGTTGGGGTTTCTGGATGGTGTTTTGGCAGGGTGGCTATCTAATAATTCTGTTGTGCTCCTGCGGGACTTCAGCACCTGAGTAGACTATGATGGAGACAGCTGGAGTGGTGTGCCAATGAGGAAAAGCCTTTCTAATCTGAATCTGAGCAGCATTTTAGTGTTGCTCTTCTTTGATAGCTTTGGGATGTGTTGTAACGACCAAAATGTTCAAGGAAATTTAGTACTTGATACAATACCACCTTGGACCTAAATGTTATTTTGAGGTTTGTAATTATCGGACATATGGCGTTGACTCTTTACAATTCTGTTAAAGAAAGTCAACTTATCACCACCTGCTTGAGAGTTTAATCCGTTGGTGAAAGAGGCTGCCCTACCGACATGATGAACCAGAATGTCACTGTGAGCTCAGATCACCTGATCTACAGTGTGTATCTTCAGAATAGTTAAACCCATGTTTCTAGGTTATCTTCAGTAACCTGGCATGGCTCACCCAAAGGTAACATTCTAGTGGTGTAGAGAACAGGGTCAATATGTCTTCCAGGACCTTTGGTCTGAAGTTTCATTGGTTCCAGTTGTGTTGGCAACCAGAACGGACAGAAGTGGTGATAGAAGATGACCATCAGAACAGGGAGTACTTTTGGACTTATTTAGTACTTTGAACTCCTAAAACAGCAGACAAGTACTAGGTGGCTAGAAGGACTACATCCAAGTCAGCTGAGGTTAGTCGGGTATCTGATTAGGAGCCCTGCTGGGCTCCTTTCTTTGGAAGATTCCCCTTGGAGATTTTTTGGGTATGCCGAAAAAATCTCCTGTTGAGGTGTAAACGGAAAACACTAGTGCAGGTGCATTAAACGCTGGGCCTCGAGGGCCAATGTTCTGCAACTTTTAGATATGTCTCTGCTTCAACACCTGAGTCAAATAATAAGGTCATTAGCAGGACTCTAGAGAACTTTACAGCACTGAGGAGGTACTTCAACCATTTCAGTCAAGTGTGTTGTATGAGGGACAAATCTAAAAGCTTCAGGACACCCACCCTTGAGGCCTAGAGTTGAAAACCCTGGCACTAGTGAGAAAGTATATCCTTTCTGGCCAAGTACCCACCAGAATGAGCTGGAGAGTTTAGCTGGACAGAGAGTTGTCCAGGATTCTGTCATTGACCTGCTACCCCTATGTGCCAATCTCTGATTACTGGAAGACAGTGACAGAGGATAGATCATCATTTTATTATCCTTCTGTATTTTAAAACTGAAACCTTTTAGTGCTGTTGTTACCCCAGTTATTATATTCTTACCAGAAGAATAGCTCAGACCTTAAGTACCTTTTTTAAAAGTATAACTACAAGTCGAAATCTGAAATAATGAGGTTCATTACAAGGTTACACTTTCTGAGAGCTCCATCAGAGGCCTGCGGTTGAGATTACACGGGGCAGAATAGCGACTGAAGCAGGTTTACCGTCCGGTCTTACAACAATTACATTACCTGCTGGGATGCGAGTGCTGTAATCCCATGCTGAAAGAAAAGCCCTAGAAAAGCAATTAGTTAGCATTCAAAGAGACTTCTTCTGGGTTTTAGGTTAGATTTTTTTCACAAGTTCAAAAAGAAAAGAACTCATGAAGACGGATAGATGTACATGTTGGGTTACTCATAGATAAAGAAAGGAGAGAGCAAAGGAAGACACCAGCTAAAGAAGACTTAGTTACAAATCAATCATATCTCTTTACTAGCTTGTTGGTGTGCTCTGTAAACAAGATTCACAGACCGCATTAATCTAACAAGCTCCTGTTAACTAGGGAGCTCACCAGTGCTTGTTCCTTTCCAGTTCTTGGTCGTTATTTCTGCATATCAGAACATACTTATCTCTCAAAGACACAACATAAAACATTCCCAACGCAGGCATGGAAGCCCTTATGTAACATTGAGCAGTTGTCTGCGTTTTTCACGGTTTCATTAGCGGTGGAAGGACGTGTAGGAGAGAGGTGATTTCAAGGTGACTGTAAAGTGCATCTCTAAAGCAGACAGATGGAGTGTCTGTGTAACGGACCAGCAGGAACAGGAACATACACCAAATGTACAAAATATTCGTCTTTTCCTGTGATGGCACTAAGATTAGTTTAGGTAAAAGCTTAAAGATCCCTTCACGGATTTCTTCTGTTTATGTTTTCTTGCCACATTGAAATGTTTTATCTTTCAAGCATTTTTTAATATTAAAGAAAAATAGTAGTTAAAAAAAATCACGAGAAATGGTAGCCCTTTTCCAATAAATGAGATTAAATAGTCCCACCATGACAAAATGTTACATATTTAAGGCCACCCTGCATTTTAAATGAATCAAACACGTCTTGCGGCTTCAATTTTAGATGCAAGAAATTAAGACTTTTTAATAATTTGAAAACTGGATTCTGCATTTAAACAATTTATGTCTGTCTGATGTCAAAAATCTGATCTGAAACTCAACAATGTGTTGACTGACAAACAATACCGTCCTATATTTTGTACTCCTAACATTCTGTATGCAGTATGAAGAGAGTAGTGAAGAATTTGTGGGTCATCCTCCCATAAGAACCCCACTGAGGCCCAGATATTTCATTAGTTGATAGATGGTGAAGAATTAAGCAAGGAGCAAATTTAGACAGCTACGCATATTTCTGTCTATTAAATAACTGCCGTGCAGAAACATTATGGCCACAAAAATATAAAGTTTAAAGTCTACAGCATAAAATTCTACTACACAAGACATTTTTACTCACCTTTTTTGCATTTTTATTTATAGAAAATGCAGAATTTTACCACTTTATGCCCTTAATAGAGGGGAAACTTTTTTTATTAATTAGTATGCTTCCAATAGAACCATAGATGCAGTGTTTATTGATCCTGACCCCGGGTCATCATCAAGATTTAAGAAGTTGGCGATAAGACAAGAAGCTGGGATGAAACAACCCCCTGTGTGTTTAAATTATTGGACCAAAAAATGCTCATTGAATGGCAGCAGAACCCAGAGGCCCTAGTTACTAAATACTTTCCATCATTTTGACAATTTTGTGCAACAAAATGCCAATTACCTCATCTCTTAACCATATCGCGTAGCCCTATATTTCCAACTATTGCCACAAAGTGCTACAACATCTTGCAGATGGTCTTTGAAGAAGTTGTAGGCAAACAAGTGCAAACTCCTCATGGCGGTATAAAGAAGTCTCACGTCTTTTGGCAGAAGCATGAATCACACCTTTCTATGCACGCTTAGAAAGTTCTCTTAGTTTTTATGTATCTTTTTAATTGGTAAAACAAAATCTGTCAACTAAAGCTTATAGGGAGAAATACAGTATAGTGTACAGTATATTATTTTGAGTACTTAGAACAAATATCGAATAAAGCAAACTAATGATAAACATGGTGTTTGAAGAAACCAGGAATGATCGACCAATCAGAAGTTTAGTTTTGACCAATTTGGGGGTGATGCCAGTGAACTACATGGAGTCTGAAATTGATGTTTAACTCTTGAAGTTAAAACATCAAGAGTTTTAACTTCATACATTTTACATATGATTAGAAAAGCCAGTGGATATTCTGCTAAATCAGACAGTACTAGAGTAGCATTGTGTGGACAGAGATATTTCAGTGTCAGAAAGGAGAAAATACAGTATAGACGTTGGTTTAGTTGTGCAAACATTTGCAGCAGAGGACATTTTGAGTGAAAACAATCAAGGTGACAACAAAGTGAATAAATTAGTACGTTAGTTTTCTCCTTTTCGAGCTTTTAAACTATCTGACATGACACATAGAATTTCAAAATGTTGGGAATCTGTTGAAAGACTCAAGGTAGAAATATTTCCAGTTTAGAAAAGACATGGAGAAGCTACAGTTGCCGCTAGCAATGCTAATGTGGTTAAAGGCTAAAATTGCTTGTAAAAATATTTTAAAAACCAAATTAACAAGTTCCCTAATCAAATATTTGAGTTTTTCTCCACTTATTTTATTGAGCTATTTGTATCCTCAGTCTACCTTTCCACTTTACATAAATGATTGATATTTTTTCAATATTGGTAAGGGTTGAAGAAGTTGAATTGATGAGATAAATAATGGAGAACAGGGCAGATGCTGTAAAATATGCATCAGCTCGTACTCCAGAAAACATAAATAGGCTTAAACCTAAGAAATCATTGCAACTTATAAATATTATAAATGTAGAAAGTTCGATGTGATAGTAAACAACCTTAATTTGACAGAAAATCCATAAAACCTCAACTCATGTTTGATGGTTTCCAAGACCTAAGCTTTTACTGGCCTTCTTCCCTTTACGTTGTGTGAATAATTTACCACGAACAAACAGGGAATCAACTGAGTGCTACATATTAGTGTATCACAGTATAGTTTTATATTATACAATATATATAGCTTGATAGATATCCCCTAATCTTCATTTTGAAAACTGTATCAAAACCTTCTGGATGTAGCCTCAAGACAAGTGTGGGCGGTCTCTTTCCCGTTCATGTCTGACTGCATCCTTCTTGCTATATGCGACCTGTAGAAGATGAGGTTTCCTTTGAGATAAACATATTGTTGTCAAAATTTGGACCTCTATGGCAATAAGATGGGAGAAAAACGTCTGAATTCACAGTTGTCTCGTAATATTAGGTAGAGAAAAACTTGGTGGACAAAAAGAGCATAAAAAAAAATCACGTTTGCAAACATGCACACTCATGCGCAAACTCGGCTCAATTCCCCGCGCTGCCATCTACATCTGTGTCACAATCCATGATGGACCTTGAAGTGACAGGAAAAGAGCCTTTCAGTACCGACTGAGCCCAGTCAGAGCGCGGATCATCCCTATGTGGCTCTTACTAGGCAATCTTAACCTTAAAAGACCAGGAGCCTTCACCGAATTGTTATTTTTCATGTGAGTTATATATATTGCTTATTTGACATTTCTGTCTTTTAAAGCTGTACAGTCAGGAAACCAAGTGGGCATCATCCTCGGGGAAATCAAAACTCAGAACGACAGATTTGTGACTCAGGTCGCCTGGCAATTTCTCAGGAAACGACTGAGTTATGATGCATTTGGCTCAAATTCGACACCCTCCTTTATAAAACAGACATATTGTAAATGGAGGAATCACTATAAGTGCTAGTAAACAGATTGAGATCTGTCCTTGAAGAAACCGCTGATTCTCTCTGAGGAGTTGGCCCTGTGAACTCCTTATGGCGCAGTAATAAAGGATGTTTCACTCCAGTATCAAATCATCTGAAATATAAGGCAATCCTGAAGGAAAGCCTGTTAGAAGCAGATGGTTCTGAACCAATGAAATGGCTCAAATCAAACCATATCTATGTCTTAGAATGTTCTAGTCAAAGTGCAGACCTGAATCAAACTGAGAATTTGCAAAAAAAAAAAAAAAGCCAAAGAGTGGACATTTTCCACCTATGCCTTTTCCCAATGGTTTTCTCAAGATAACAACTTCATTTCACGATGATTTTCTTGAGATAATGAGTTCATCTGGAGAAACCAACCTTTGTTTTCTGGAGATTGCAAAATGACTGATGTGTCAGCGATAAACCTGATTCATTTTCATGTTCACTCCTTCAAATGTCTTCTGTTGTGGCACGCATCTCGTTTTGTTGAGAAACCAGACTTTGATTTCTTGAGATTAACTCTTTATCTCAACAAAATCATTGGGAAATTAGCTCATTATCTTGAGAAAACAATTGGGAAAAAGCACATGCGGAAAACAGGGAATGAAGTCATGAGCTCAATAAAACCATTGGGAAATTAACTCGTCATCCTCTAGAAAACAGGAAATTAACTCACTATCTCAAGAAAACAGGAAATGAAGTCACTATCTTGGGAAAACTGCTGGAAAATGAAGTTGTTATATCAAGAAAACCATTGGGAAGTTAATGCGTTATCTCAAGAAAACAGGAAAATAACTCAGTTTCTCAAGAAAACAGGCAACGAAGTCATTATCTCTAGAAAAACGGAGGGATCTGAACTCGTTATCTCAAGAAAACGGGAAATTCATTCATTATCTTGAGTAAAAGGGAAATTAACTCGTTATTTTGAGAAAACCTTTGGGAAATTGTTACCTCAAAAATAGGAAATTAACTCCTTAACTCAAAAAAACTGGACGTTAAGTAGTTATCTTGAGAAAACCATCAAGAAAATAACTTATCTCGAGAAAATCTGGAGAGATTACAAGCGAAAAACGTCCGCTCTCGTTTTCCGTATGTAACCAATACTTTGTGCTGATAAATGCACATTATATAGAGGCTGTCACTTGACAAACTGCAAACAGTCTTGAGGAATATTCACTCATCAACACCCACATGTGTCAGTTGAGCACTTATTTGCTCTGTGAAACATGACTCTGAATAAAATGTACATTTGATTCCATCTTTCTTCCTGAACTCCCGGCAGCCAGCAGTGCTGTTCGTTGATGACTGCTGCTTTCCTCTTGTCCAACATTATACTGAATGGACAAGTGACGGCTGGAGTGTTGTTGACTCACCCGCGGTGTTGATTTTTAAGACACCTCTTCAGAACTATTTCCAAGTGTTAAATTAAGTCTGACGGCTTAGGGCGTTAAATGGATTCCTGAGGATTCTTTAAGGCCCTCCTTGGTCTCGCCGACACACGCCTGTGCTCTCGCTAACATATGGAGATTTGCTCTCTGAACCAGCTGCAAGCCAAATTGGCTTCGAACACATAAGCCACACACCTCAGAGGACCCTGTCGGCTTAAGTGATTTATTCTCTTAAGATTAGCCATGTTGCTGCTGTAATTACAGGAAACTGAAACAGACCTTTCGGATCAGTAGGAGCCCTTTTCCTCTTGACTGGGCCCCGAATGCGACAGAGGCGACTCTCTGGCGCTGACGTGTTCTGTGCTTGTTAACGCCGCATCTTTTATCACCTTTTTACCCGACTATACTCGCCAATAAGGCATCACACACCCAGTTTCCTGTTATGTGACTTTATTTGGAGTCGTCTGATGTTTTTTGTGGCCAATAAGGGTAAATATGAAAAATCTTGTTTAAGTCCTGCAAAAACTACCAGTTTATAGAACAAATGAACCAAGTCAAACAATAATAACAATAATAAATAAAGTCTGATTTAGGGAGTTGTAGTCCATCTTTAAAGGTGGCAAAAAAACAAACAATTTGAGTGTTCAATGTTGGCTAAAGGCAAAAAAAGGTTTAAATAGGAAAATTTTAACCAGTAAAAATGTTTATTTCTACTTGGATGTTGGTACAGTCAAAGACACAAAGTGTTTGGGGTTTTTTTAACAGGGGAAACAATGACGACTTAAAACAATAGCTCATTTTTAATTCAACAGGTAGAAACAATTTTTCCATCAGATTATGCCAGCTCCAAGGATTTTTAACATTTTCTACAGCTAATTTTAATAAGCCAAACCTTGAACATCTTTTAAAGTTTTTACTTATTTTTTTTCTATTAGCTTTTTATTAGTGTGTGTTCACTGGGATAAAGAAGCTGAAAATTTCACATGATACAGTGAATTAGGATGAGGCTTTGTATTTTCATATAATAGTTTTAATGGCAAATGTTGAGAATTGCTTCATTTTTTTCCTAATTACTTCATTTTCTCCTTTTCATTTTCTTGTCCTCTACATGTGTTGGTGCATTCAAAACCATAAAGAAAACCAGATTTTTCTATTTAAATGCTAGAAACTGAGATATTTCTTTATGTCTAAAATACCTCAAAACAGTATTGTATAAGTACTAATGTAAGGAAGATTCAGGCTGAAGAGTAACATCCAGAAACAACCTTATTTGCTCAATGTTACCTTTAGATTTGACATGTTTAAAGATAAGAGTTATATTTACATATTCAGGTTTTTTTTTAGACGTTTAGCTGTGTTAGCTCTTGATGTTGGTGGACTGAATGTCATAAAAAATGGGACATTTTGACAAAAGTGAGATTTTATTGCAGAAATGAAAGGGGGGGAAAGTCTGTCACATACCAGATGGGTGTTTTGTTTACATTTTTTAATTACTAATTTATATATCCATCCATCCATTTTTGCATACTCACTTCATCATTGCAAGGTGACCAAGAGACCAATCAATCGAAAAGTGATGATTTTGGACTGTCAAAGGAAGCTAGAGTACCCAGAGAGAACATGCAATCGCCAGAAGGACCTTCTTGCTGCAAAGCAACAACTCTACCAATTGCGTCACAGTTAAGTTCCCCCACCAACTCCCACATACCCACAAACTACAACTATAACTGCATTTAATGACATGAAGAAAATCTGAATATGTACATTCAATATAGTAAAGTATTTGTAGCACAAAATTGAGCACACAACTTCTTCATTACATTGTCTCAAATGTCTTTTTTTTTCTTCTTCTGAGTCATTGTTGCAATAAGAAAGTTGCAATTTGAACAAAGGAAAGTAAGACTACCTTATTGTTTTATTATGCTAATTTTAGGATATTTTTTTTCTCTTTGTGTCTCCCTTCATTGGAACATCTAGTTACCCTTAATAAAAACCATCAAAACTGAATTTAGAAATAGAAATTGACTTTCTTATTGTGAATAAAAACAATAGGAAGTCAAAGTGTCACATTATTTTAAAGTAAAATATCCAGAAATAACCTCTAAAAACTCCTATCTGCACTGGGATAAAGTGAATGAATGCAACATAAATTGAAATTGAAATTATAGTTTGACTGGTTTTAATTTTTCTTCGCATTCTTTAAAGAATTAATTGAAACTGATAGGACAGATCAATGTCTGCATATCTGGCTGCTTACGCGCTGAATTGTTTGTGCGCCTGGCTAATAAGAAAATCAGAGTGTGGTGCACTCACTTTTTGTTCTTCTGGACATTCTTCTTGTCCTTCTTGTTCATCACAACCGGCACGCAGCTCGTCAGCTCCGTCCAGTCGGCGTGCAAGCCGCAGCTCCAGCCCGTGGAGAACCGGGAGAAGAGCCACGACTCGGCTTTGCCCGGCCGGTGGCAGGTGCACTTCCTCTGGCCGGCCATGCAGTCGCACGGCTGCTCCAGCTGGATGTTTTTCACCAGGTGCCTACCGAAAGTCGTCCCGCCGGTCTTCTGGATGTGCAGGAACACCATCACATCATCCCCTCGGATGTTGAAGTCCACATGCCTGTCCAGGTCCCGCTCCGTGAAGTTGAACTTGGATGTGATTTTGGCCGGAAAGTCCTCGTCCGCCTCCGGCTCCGAGTAAAGCGAGTCGAACGCCGGCAAGCGCTGCTGGACGAGCCCCTTCTCGTCACTTCTGAAGCGGCAGGCGTTGCTGTCCGCCGGGCACACATACTGGTAGCCGATCATTAGGAAAATGACCACAGCAATGGGGACGAAAATGAGTCTGCTAAACTTCTCCTCCATGGTGGGAGTGTCTGAATCACGCCGCCGGCACAAACCTGAAGGTGATGCCCGAGTCCCGCGCCTGTCGCCCCGGTCTCATCCTGCACGTTCAGCCTGGACTCGAGATGCTGCCGCCAGCTGAAACTGAAGCTGAGGTCCCAACATGAACACTTCCAGCACTGGACTGGCCTCGTCCCGCACCAGAACACCTCACTCCGCAAACTCCACACCGTCACTAACGCAGCGAAAGCTAATGAGGCATGTTTAGCTTTTAAAAAGTGACAAACTATCTTTCGCAATGCAACCGGGACGGAAACGATTCATCCCGGCGTTCAGAGCGTCCGTGCTCGGCTGACCTGCCGATTGCTGATCGGTATCTGAGCTGGTGGCTCCAGCGTCAAGATGACCAAATTCAACAATGGGAGTTCCGGTTTAGACTTTCTAAATAAAACGTGAACTTATTTAGTCACATTTTCTTCCTATTATTTCTTTTAATGACAAACAGATATTTTTTGTCATTAAAAGAAATGAAAAAGAATGGCACAACATTTGCATGAAGGGTAAACTGATCGAATCCCTTTGTTCTGTTTTTCTTCCAGCATATTACCCATCACCCTTTGTTGATGTAGATGGCTTATTTAGGTTCTAGATAAGTTTTTAATTCATATTCTGCATTAATAAAAATACAATTATTTTTAAAAGTATTTAAACTTTTTCATATTTTGTCAGATCACAACCAAAAATTCAGTATCTAAAGCTATATACAAACTCAAGGTAGCACTTAAGGATAAAGTAGTAGGAAAAGGAAACATTATTTTCATATTTACAAAATAAACATTTAAAAATGTGACATGCAATAAATAAAATCCAGTTACACCAACCACTTAGTAAATTAAGTCCACATTTTTAACTTCAATAAATCCAATTCTTTTCTCATACTTCTGTGTGCTCATTTAAAAATGTGAAATACCAGAAGAAAAAAACTTTTTAAAGGGTTTGAATTAGGTCGATTTTGTATTTATTTTTCTGTGCAAGTAAAAATAAATAGGGCAGACATATTGCCCAAGTTAAATTTGTCTGCATTTTATTTTGAAGAGCCACTCGTAGCATTTTCGGTGTGGATTTGGCTAGCTTGACCCAACATCTGCGCCAGTCATTTGTCCGAGTCCATGACGCAACGACTCCTCTAATCACACACACACACACACCCGCACACACACACACACACGCATACACACACATTAAATGAAGTTTCTGGGGAATAAAGGCTTGTAGGAGTAGTGAGATTTTCTTTAATCTGGGAAATGTTTTGGGAAGCACAAGCAAGTTTCTGTATATGATATGCAAGTTAGCTAAATTTTTGTTCATTTAAGTCTTTTTTTGCAAGTACAAAACTCTATATATACCCACTGGTCTATTGTTGGTTCTTTTATGCTGTTTGGTTTTAGCTTCATTCTGTTTGTTGCACGTCTGCGGGAGATTATGCCTTAGATCCAAGTGAGGACGAGTGGAGATGTTATAAGCAGGTCTCCACAGAGATCAGGAATAACGTCTCTCCATCATCTAGTTTCCCTTGCTGCCATGCTCCACAGCCTCAGGGTGAGCACCAGTCAATTCATTTCAGCACCATGGACAGATTCCAACATGTCAAGTCAATAATTGGCACCGCGTGCGAGGGAAATGTGTAAGAGCGCTCGCAGTCGCCATCCCACATAGGTTTCCCTTTACCACTGATACAGATTGACTCGAAGCTTTTAATGGAGATCGAGCGAAATTTACAGCATTGTGTGGACAGCAGAGGCTGGAACTAAAGGCATTTTAGTCGTCTGTAATGGATTTTCTTTAAGCCTGCGCTGATCAAAAGCTTTTGTTATTTTGCCTAAGATGCCCTCCATCAAGGGATTTAACCAGGCGGCACTCTGGTGTGCATTGTATTCAATCCTCTTTCATCACTGAGTGCTCTTTGCCCCCTCCTCCTGACATTGACTTAATCTGTATGGGAGTTTTGTCTGTGCCTTAATTTGTTTGTGCCATCCTCTCACATCCGGAGAGAAGCTGGGGGTTGGCATGAGAGGAATCTGTTATGAAAAGTGTCACAATTAGAGGCATTTTCTAAAGGTCAAGTTGAAACAAAACCATCGAACTTTGCCGGGGTGATGATAACGTCTTGTGTCAGCATGCACTTTACCTGCAAGACCTCATTCGAGAATGATGCAAAGCTCACTTTGTGGAAAAGAAACTGCTTCTTTTTTTCTTTGCCTATTAAAGTCAGGGAACCGATGTGAAAGAGCCTCCATTAATGTTCCGAGCAGCGAGGCGAGACTTGTGTTGTTCTGGCTGTGCAGCAGGGGTATTTACAAGGTCCCCGGTGCTCGGTGCATACCGCACGCCTTTATGAGAAATAACCCTCGGGAAGTGCTGACTCTCCTGGCCGCAGCACTGCGCAGCGCTCCGAGAAATGAGACTGAAAATTTCGCACAAATGATGATTGGATTGGTGCGGGCTTTCTGTTAATGCGTTTCAGTTCTTTTCCAATTTCAGCAGCAGCAGCAGCAGAGTCGCACTGATGCACCAACAGATATGTAGGTATTTTATAGTGACTGGAATTGGTATTGATCTGAAAACGGTGTCTACAAGGTCGAAGAAAGTTTTTGCCCATGCAAGCCCTGATAGGCTGTTTGATTAACTACATGAAAAACTCAGACAATTTTGGTCAGGAAGCTAGAAATTAAATGCAATAATCAACATTGAGCAAAAGAAATACAATCCTCGAGGCAGTGCAGGGAACAAAGCAACCAATATCTGACATTTGGTTTCATTTAACAGCTTTGGTCCATTCAAAATGGTCTTTGCTGGACTTTTGGATTTCGACACAAGTTTGACACACTTCTAGAATCTTCATATCAAAGCAAGTTTATTTAAATGCTTTTCTATACAGAATGTTTGTCCCTTTAACAATGTCTTCTGTTTTTGATTTTGACTTGTTTCCAACCATACAACACATTTTAATTGGTAGATTTGTTATAATTCATCCACGTGAGAGGGATTTAAGACATTAACTGTCTGTTAAGCCACAGGATCAAAATGGAATTTATGACCAAAATTTGACTAGGCCACTCCAAACAATACTTGTGGATTTTCTGTTAGAGACCAGAATTCATTGTCCTGTCAAAGAAGTTATTTAGGTCCAAACCCTTCACCACTTCAAATCAAGCAAAATGTGTGCTACTAAAGTTTTGCAGCAGGGTTGATTGACAGCAGATTTGTTTGATTTTATTTTATTTTTTAAATGAACAAGTCAGTTTGTGCATGTTTAAATTACTCCACCCACAAAAAATGTCCAAACTTTACCGAATACATCGCTCACTGTCATTTGTTGGACTGACTATCTGTTAGTAAAGTGTTGCATATCGCCCAACCTCACTGGGGATCGATAATGGATGACTTGATTAAATCCCTACAAATCTCGATGTAGAGTTACAACAGAAATATGAAAACTAGAGAAAATTTCTATTAGAATGAAGCTCAGTGGATGGGATAGGCTTTAGCAGCTTTTTAAAAAAAAGCTACAGTTTTATATTTGTCGGGTTCTGGGGGTCTTGGTCCTTTTTTTTTTCTCCTTTTGTTTTTCTTTTCCCCTCTTCCTGGTGTCAGTCTGTAGCATCACTGTGGCCCACTAGATGGAGCCAGAGGCTGTCTACCTGGGAGGCGCGCCCAGGGGTTTTACGCACCTGGCGGTCGTTATCTCATCATCCTCTGGAGGTTAAAGAAGCTGACTGCCAGCACTTCGACGCCGGAGTGTTTTACCTACTTGGTACACTGAGCCCCTCGAGGTTAGTCCTCTGAGTTTGTTTTTCCTCTAAGTAACTCTTCGTTGTCCTCTGTGCTCTTCAGGAATCGTTTTCGCCTCGAGACCATTTGGATTCCCCAGAGTGACTTTCATCCTGGCTTTTTGGTTAAAGCCCTCCTCGTGACGCCGTGGACGTTACCCACTGGTTGCCCGAGTTCCGTCTTCACCTCTCCTGTCAGATCTCAAGAGTCTCAGTTGTCATCGGCTGGCAGTCGGACCCCGCCTCCACCTCCGTCAAGACATCACTTACCTGCCCGCCCTCCACCGCAGCCTCCCTGCTTAGGAACCCACAGACTATCTCCCTGATTGTGATCATTCCTTCCCACGTAAGAACCGATCTGTTTCCATCATAACTCCCGTTTCCCAGTTGACCCGAACTCACCATCTCCTCCTGTTCGCAGTTTTCCGCTGTCTTCCAGACTCCACCCCAGGATCCCCACCACATCACATAACTTTGCCTCAATAAAAATCCTTAACTGATTTCTGTTCCCTGTGGTGTTCTGCATGTGGGCAAAAGCTTTAACGCCATCATGACAGAACACTCCGGCCAGCAGGCAAGCCCCGCAGACGCCATCAGACGAACACTATCGGAACAACAGTCACAACTTCACACTCATGAGTCCGCCCTACGAGAATTAAGTGCCCGTCAAGCCGAGACTAACCAGCGCCTAACTGATCTAATGAATTTCCTACAGAAATCTGTTCCGCAGGCTACGCCTCCAGACCCCGCGCCGGCTCCCGACCCGGCTCCGCCAGCGCGTCCTTCATACTCGGAGGTTCGACCTCCTACCCCGGAAAGATTCTCTGGAGACATATACAGGTGCAAGGGGTTCATTTTGCAATGCTCTTTAATTTTTAACCACTCTCCCCAGAGTTTCCCTCATGACGGCGCAAAGATCGCCTATGTTCTGTCTCTGCTGTCCGGTCGAGCGCTAGATTGGGCCGAGGCAAGATTTCCATCTCCCACTGATTTCGGGTGTACGTTTGACGCTTTCCTGAAAGAGTTTAGGCAAGTTTTCAGTCAAGACCAAGATAAAACATTTAACTCTCGTGAATTGTGGAAAATTAAACAGGGGCAGCGAACGGTAGCCGACTTTGCCGTCGATTTCAGGGTGAAGGCTGCAGCTTCTAATTGGAACTCGGCGGCACTAAAGAGTGTATATTTTCATGCACTAAATGAGCAGATCAAAGATGAACTAGCCACGCTAGATGAACCCGAGACATTAGAGGATCTCATAAGTTTGACCATTCGTCTCGATAACAGAATCCGGTCCCGCGCGAAAGAGAGAAATCGGAGAGAACCACCTATTAGAACTTTAACATCTGCTACTCCCTCTCCCTCCGCTCTCAGTCTTCCATGTCCGCCAAGTCCCCCAGGTCCGGAACCGATGCAAATTGGTCATACTCGCCTCACCCCAGCTGAGCGTCATAGGAGAATGACTTCCCGCCTGTGTTTATATTGTGGTTCACCTGATCACTTCATAGCTCATTGCCCAACTCGGTTAAACCCCCGGGTCCACCAGTAAAGGCGAGGAAACTGGTGGACCGTTTAGAAAAGGGGGATTCACCTCGCTTGCTATTATCGGCAACATTAATCGACCGCGATCAGTCACTTCCGTTGTCTGTCTTTATAGATTCGGGCTGCGAACAGAATCTCATTGATTCAGCACTAGTTCAGCAGCTGTCCATAGAAACCACCCCATTAACCGTTCCCCTTTGTGTCTCAGCTTTGGATGGAAAACCCCTTCCTAAAATCACCCATCAGACCAAACCGTTGAAGTTAGTTATTTCTGGAAATCATAGTGAGATCATTTCGTTTTTTGTTTTTCCCACCGTAAGCTCCTCCGTAATCCTAGGGTTTAAATGGTTGCAACAGCATAATCCCCACATCAACTGGACAGACAGACATGTTGAATCCTGGTCCACTTTTTGTCATCAATCCTGTCTCCGCTCAGCAGTTCCACCAGGTCCTCCCACGGCTAAACCAAAGGAGGCAGACATGCCTGATCTCTCCACCATCCCACCCGAGTACCATGATTTAACCCCAGTTTTTAGTAAGTCAAAAGCACTCTCTCTACCACCACACCGTCCGTATGACTGCGCGATCGACCTTCTCCCCGGGGCGCCACTTCCCTCTAGCCGGCTGTACAACATTTCTCGACCTGAACGGGAAACCATGGAGGGTTACATCAGAGACTCTTTAGCGGCCGGGATCATCCGCCCATCCTCCTCTCCCTTAGGGGCGGGGTTTTTTTTTGTAGGCAAGAAGGACGGTTCGCTGCGGCCATGCATAGACTACAGGGGCTTAAATCAAATTACAGTAAAAAATAAATATCCTCTGCCCCTGTTATCTTCAGCTTTCGAGCCAGTGCATGACGCCACTATTTTCACCAAATTAGATCTAAGGAACGCCTATCATTTACTCCGTATTCGTCACGGGGATGAATGGAAAACCGCGTTTAAAACACCTATCGGACACTTTGAATATTTGGTCATGCCGTTCGGCTTGTCTAATGCTCCCGCTTTCTTTCAAGCTCTTGTAAACGATGTTCTGAGAGACTTTCTGAATATCTTCGTTTTCGTCTACCTAGATGATATTTTAATCTACTCCAAGTCCCTCGAAGACCACAAGCATCACGTTCGTCTAGTTTTACAACGGCTCCTAGAAAACAAGCTCTATGTAAAAGCTGAGAAATGCGAGTTCCACAAGCCATCCGTCTCTTTCCTGGGATTCATCCTTGAGGGTGGGCAGGTAAGGCCAACGGAGGAAAAGATCAAGGCTGTGCTGGAATGGCCAATCCCGGAAACACGCAAACAACTCCAAAGATTCCTCGGATTTGCCAATTTCTATCGCCGCTTTATCCGCAACTATAGTCAGACAGCCTTACCGTTAACTGCCCTCACTTCGACCAAGATTCCGTTCAGTTGGACTCCCGAGGCGGATGCGGCTTTCATTAAGCTAAAGACTCTGTTTTCTAACGCACCCGTGCTAATCCAACCTGATCCTAAGAAACAGTTTGTCGTTGAAGTGGACGCATCTGACACTGGAGTAGGAGCTGTTCTTTCCCAAGTCTCCGAGGCTGATAATAAAATTCATCCTTGTGCATTCTTCTCCCGTAGGTTGTCCCCCCCAGAACGCAACTATGATGTGGGCGATCGGGAGCTTCTGGCTATTAAACTAGCCCTGGAGGAGTGGCGGCACTGGTTGGAGGGCGCTGAACATCCCGTGCTGGTCTGGACGGATCATAAGAACCTCTCTTATCTACAAGCCGCTAAAAGGCTAAATCCCCGTCAGTCCCGTTGGTCCCTTTTCTTTTCCAGGTTTAATCTATCCATTTCCTACCGTCCCGGCTCACGTAACATCAAACCTGATGCCCTGTCCCGCCTCCATTCTCCGGATGATTGGGAAAAAGGTCCTGCCTCCATTCTGCCCCCCAGTTGCACCGTAGCCGTTGTTACTTGGGAGATAGAGGACCTAATTAAACAGGCACAACAATCTGAACCAGCCCCTGACTCCTGTCCTTCACATAAGATCTATGTTCCCTCCTCTGTCCGAGCCCGTTTTCTTAACTGGATCCACTCATCCAGGTTTTCCGGACACCCAGGCATCAGTCGCACTATTGCACTAATAAACCGCAAGTTTTGGTGGTCATCCATTCACAAAGATGTTAAGGAATTTGTGCTAGCTTGTCCTGTCTGTTCCAGAAATAAACCATCCCATCAGCCCCCTGCAGGTCTCCTGCAACCCTTACACATTCCGAAACGACCCTGGTCCCATATCGCTATCGATTTTGTAACAGGCTTACCTTCGTCTAAAGGCATGACCACCATTTTTACTGTTATCGACAGGTTCTCCAAAGCTTGCCATCTAATTCCGCTTAGGAAGCTCCCTTCTGCATTTCAGACAGCTCAACTCCTGGTCAAACATGTTTTCCGTTTACATGGTATTCCACAGGAAATATTATCTGATCGAGGTCCACAATTCATATCTCAGATCTGGAGGAACTTCTGCTCAGCGCTTGGCGCAAAGGTGTTGTTAACCTCTGGTTTTCATCCGCAGACTAACGGCCAGACGGAACGTTTGAACCAGGAACTGGAGTCAACCCTCCGCTGCTTCACATCCACCAACCCCTCAGACTGGAATCAGTTTCTTCCTTGGGTGGAGTATGCTCATAATTCACATATTTCTGCTGCCACCAGTTTGTCCCCTTTTGAAGCTTCCCTGGGTTATCAGCCTCCGTTGCTCTCCTCCGAAGAACGTGACTTAGCCGTTACCTCAGTGCAACACCACATCCGCCGCTGTCAGAAGATCTGGAGAACCACTGTCACCACACTTAACAACACCGCCGAACAAAACAAACGCCTCGCTGACCGCAAACGGACTCCCGCTCCCTGTTACACCCTTGGACAAAAGGTTTGGTTATCTTCCCGGAACATTCCCCTTAAATCCATGTCTAGAAAGCTCTCTCCTAGGTTCATTGGTCCGTTTTGCATTGAACGCATCATCAGCCCGTCAGCAGTTCGTCTGCGTCTCCCGGCTTCCCTGCGAGTTCATCCCACGTTCCATGTCTCACAGATTAAACCTGTCCAGACCAGTGCGCTTTGCCCTCCTCCAGAGCCCCCTCCTCCCGCCCGTGTCATTGATGGCCATCCGGCTTATTCTGTCCGCCGGATCGTGGACTCCCGTCGGCGAGGTCGTGGGTGGCAGTACCTCGTCGACTGGGAGGGCTACGGTCCGGAGGATCGTTCTTGGGTCCCTCGATCTTTTATCCTTGATCCTTCTCTTATTACTGATTATGTTTCGTCGCTTCCCTCCTGCTCTTCTCGGCCGCCGGGTGGCGACCGTTGAGGGGGGGGTACTGTCGGGTTCTGGGGGTCTTGGTCCTTTTTTTTTTTCTCCTTTTGTTTTTCTTTTCCCCTCTTCCTGGTGTCAGTCTGTAGCATCACTGTGGCCCACTAGATGGAGCCAGAGGCTGTCTACCTGGGAGGCGCGCCCAGGGGTTTTACGCACCTGGCGGTCGTTATCTCATCATCCTCTGGAGGTTAAAGAAGCTGACTGCCAGCACTTCGACGCCGGAGTGTTTTACCTACTTGGTACACTGAGCCCCTCGAGGTTAGTCCTCTGAGTTTGTTTTTCCTCTAAGTAACTCTTCGTTGTCCTCTGTGCTCTTCAGGAATCGTTTTCGCCTCGAGACCATTTGGATTCCCCAGAGTGACTTTCATCCTGGCTTTTTGGTTAAAGCCCTCCTCGTGACGCCGTGGACGTTACCCACTGGTTGCCCGAGTTCCGTCTTCACCTCTCCTGTCAGATCTCAAGAGTCTCAGTTGTCATCGGCTGGCAGTCGGACCCCGCCTCCACCTCCGTCAAGACATCACTTACCTGCCCGCCCTCCACCGCAGCCTCCCTGCTTAGGAACCCACAGACTATCTCCCTGATTGTGATCATTCCTTCCCACGTAAGAACCGATCTGTTTCCATCATAACTCCCGTTTCCCAGTTGACCCGAACTCACCATCTCCTCCTGTTCGCAGTTTTCCGCTGTCTTCCAGACTCCACCCCAGGATCCCCACCACATCACATAACTTTGCCTCAATAAAAATCCTTAACTGATTTCTGTTCCCTGTGGTGTTCTGCATGTGGGCAAAAGCTTTAACGCCATCATGACAATATTTCTATTAATAAAATCATTGGAACTTAATAATCTAATTAAATTAACCAGAATACATGCTTTTTTTAAGTGACAGACAACAATAAAATGGTGTAAATCATAAAGATAACATCACTACAGTAGCAATTATGAAAAAACAATAATGTTGTAGTGAAGAAGGCTACATTTGAACACCCCATATGGCTAAGCCTAACCATGACTCAACATTAAATAAAAAAAATAATGGTTCAGGTCTCCATTATGTCTGCAAATATAAATTACTAGAGCTCTGAGGGTGTCTGCTGGGATCAGTCAGTGGTACTGGAAGCTGCGAGGCGCCAATGTTTAGGTTGGTGGTACATCTCAAAGTAGAACATCACACTGCCTCCACAAGCCCATCTGCAGCTCCACAGACCCATATGCAGCAAGCTGTGATGTACCGTGTGTTCAGGCACCTTTCCATCATAGCGAGCATGAAGATTTCCATTTATGTAGGTCATTAATGTAGCAGCTGACTTGTGGAAATGTCTCATTACAACCCTCCTTCTTTTTGCTTTCTGTTTATGCATCATCCTGCTCACGCATGTACATTTATTTAAGCGTCTGTGTGTAGCAACAAACAAATCAACCTGTATCCCAATTTGTTCCCATTGTGCTTCCATTTCGTACCCTCAAACAAACCATTATGCGCCTACAGTTGAAACCAGATATTTACATATGCTGAAAAAGAAGACCAATGCTATACTTGTCACAATCTAATATCAAATTAAGCTGTACTCTTTCTATTTTAGGTCACTTAGAATTTTCAACAAAAAAAAAATTGAGCTAAATCTGTAACGAGAAGAATAGTTGTCTTCAAAAATCTTTCTTTCCATTAGGTACCTCAGAGTTTTTCTCTAGATATTCAGTTGGGGCTGAAAACATAGCATCACCTGAGACTAAACTCATGACAGGGACATTGGGTGGAGATTAAACTTCATCAGTTGTTGTTTTGAGCATTGGCTTTCACAATAGAAAATGTAGCATTCATCTGCTGTTCTTGACGTCCAGGAATTTCTCTCAAAGGTGAGAGATCTACTCTTCTTGCTGATGAATCCTTTTACTTGGGATCCCAGCCCTGCTTTCAGGGCATCCAAGTTGGCGGAGTTCGTTTCTGGCTAGTGCATACTAGCAACCTAAGGCTCAGAAATACAAGACTCAAAACTGACAGGAGTATTTCTGCACAAAAATAGAGGCAGATGAAGGTCTAATGCTTGACTTACGAATGGATTAACATTACAACCTGCATCTATCTTCATAAATAAACTATTGCTTGAAAAGAATGAGATCTTATCACAACCCTGCATATCATTGCACATCAACTTGATGACTAACTTCAGATGAACCACTAGTTCAGCATAAACTAGTTTATAGTTTCTGTTGTCTTGGCATTGCAAGTTGGCATTAACACAAGAGCAGAGTTGTATTAATTCTGCAAACGTTGTGACAAATGGCATTACTCTATCTTTACGTGAGGAGTCATGAGGTTTGACTTCAGGTCAGTTTATGTGCCTGACAGCACATCAGTGACGCACTAAATCTGCGTCATTAGTGACACCAATGACATGGAGCCAGCAGTACTGCCAGCTCTGTTATTCATTTGATGTAATGTTGTAATCATTGCAATGCAGCCACACAACGTCTCAACATACAATTTCATTTCCACCAGGCTGTCTGTGTGCTTAGCTTGTTTATGTAGCTGAATATTAACAAATGTTAATGAGCGATAGCTTACCATGCATTGCATAGTCACATTGCAACCACAAATTGGAATGCGTATTAATCGGCAGTGGCTATGACTGGAAATGCGTATTACAATAACTTCACTGTATAGAGAGATTTCTAATGACAGTACATTGTACTACAATATTCGGAAATTCCACCTAATTTCCGAATCTTTCTGTGGAGCGTAACTCCAAATTATTTGCAGAAAACCCTTCTTATTTGCATATTTTTGTCATAAAGCATTATCTAAAATATTCAAAAGAAAACACAACTTGGATGCCGCAATACCTTGGGACAATGCTACTTGACATGCTATTGGCTAGCATTGCAAAGTAGTCAATCAAGGAACGCCATTCTACTCTATTATTACAATTAAATGTAATTCAGTGGTCCTACACCACTGGCTTTCTTTTGGCCACTCTGTACATGGACGGTTGAGATTTCATAGTCAAGTGTACCAATTGCCTACATTTCTCGTGACAGATTTCTTCATTTTGAAGAATCTGAATGGAGAGTAGCAAAATTGATGAGCTAGTTGGGCATCTAGACATGTTACTTATCCAACAGGGCAGCCACCACACACTTGTTACTGCAGCCTAGAGTGGCAGCCCAGTTCTAGCTAGCTAGTCTAGCACTAGTTAGTGACCGACTGTGCAACTGTTTGCGCTGACTCCCAACCTTATCTGCTCGAGGAACTGATGGTCTGACTGTGGCATCTGCCACACAAAGACCACAAAGGGTTAACGACCTGTCAGTTTAGGTAGATGTCTGTGACTTTACTAATAGATGGCTTCTGCAAATGGTTGTTTGAACAGGATTTTATTTAGGTTTATCAGTAGAGGGGGGATAACTACCAAAACAAGCCAACATTACTCTTTCAATCATTATTTAAAGAGAAGAGTTTTTTGTTGCACTTAGGTTATGCGCTCCTTTGTGTTTGTATTTTATCTAAAGTCCAAGTAAAATACATTGAGGTTTATTGCTGTAGCTTAACAGCATGAGGAGAAGTCCGAAATTTGTGAAGAGTTTTGCAAAACTCTATGCAACATTTCACCTCCGTCTCACTCTGGGAATGTACTCTCAGCTTTACATTTTTAGCATAAATCATATTAGCTATCTTACCACGTCCTACGTTTCAGTGGATCAACAAATGGGGCCATTTTCTTCAGCTGTGTATGGTGGGGGTGGCTGAAGATGCATGAACACACTCCACCGGCGGGCCCACAAACCTGCAGTGCAGCGACGGCACCACGCCAACCACTTCCGGGCTTCTAGCGCGAGCACATCCAAAACGTTTAATCAAAACGGACACTCTCTCTGCTTGGTACTGCATGAAAAGGGAGCTGCTGGCCCATGCTGTGCACTTTGGCTGCCTGACAAGAAATTGCCAGAACTGGGCAACTATCCACTGCACAGTGAGGATATTAGAGAGGAGAGCCATGAAACAATCAGTATTTTCTCGCAGGTGATTGAGGCTTTGGCGAAGCAGCAGATAATAATGTGTCCTGCTGCGAGCTAATCGGCCCTTCTGTCCTTAACATATGCACTGATGGATGCTTATCGCCTCCTCGAACAGAGCCCGTGTCTCCTTAAACGCAGGAGTTGATTTGAGCTGCTGAGTGAATGTCAGAGGGGAAATTGCTGTACTTTCACACATCAGGATTTATTCCACCCAAACACTGAGGTCACCTTTTACTGGTACCGTTTTATTCTTTCACATCCAACCATGCAATTTCTGCGTCAGACACACTGTGTGTATGACCTGAAATCATTTTTACATTTGCAAGAAGTAGTGCTTGTCCTCCTGCTGTAACTAGCCTCCCATCAGATCATATTGCAGTACAACCCCAAAGCAATAAAAGTTACTGTGAAAAAAAATGAAACAGCATCTCCATTATTTTACATCATATAATTATTGATGTTGTGCGATTTATGATTGAGCTACAGATCAAATGGTAGGATTTTTTCGCTTTTTCACTCTGGTTGTGTTCTGACGTTTGAGGTTGTAGTACCAATGATGGGTTGGTACTACAACCAAAATTAAACTGGTACTCAAAGGTTGTAGTGTCTCAGCGGCAAATATATTTTGAATTTAAGTAAGAGCTTTGGCATTAGCTATAAATACCGTGTTGGTGTAGTGCTTTAAGGTTAGCACAACTGACTTTTTTGTTGTTAGTGTCCACAACTGGTGAAGGGCTAGGATACCTTACCCCTCTTATAAAGTTTGGGATTTCTTTTTAGAACTGTAGCACAGCTACCTGCAAAAGGAAGTTTGAAAAGGTGTCTGGATGTGTGGAAACAGAGCAGAAACACTTGAGTATTTGATGTGACATAATAGAAAATTGAAACTTACAAAAGTAGAAAACTGTAACTTGGTCATATAAAAACAAGACTTGCGTGCACAAGGTTGAACCTATTGTCAATTTTCTACACAGGTTAAAAGCTATATATACAGGATCAATTATATGCAGACACCCACACTAATGTTTGGTTATATATCCCATGGAAAGTTGACATGAAACTAAATACTTTTTCATCACAAAACCTCTGGAATATTTAGCTGGATATTTGACCACTCCTCTTGACAGAATTAGTAGAGTTGCTTTAAACTGGTTTCTTTTAAGGCACTATCTAAACACAGTTCATAGTTTTATGTTAAGTTTCAGTTGATCTAATGGCGTAACAACCCCCACAGCCTGATGCTGCCACCATCATGCTGGGCAGTTGGTGCAAAGTTTTAGGTTGGAAAGCCTTCCCTTGACACTTCCAAATATAATTTTTGTGATTTTTTTGAAAACCTTATTCCACTGAGAATTTAGCTGTCCTTTTGAACAACTGCAAATGTTATTCATGCTTATGGGTATTGATTTTGGACCTTCCTCCTTGGTAAGCGCCAAGTATTAAACTACCTTTTAATTGGAGAAATAATCCTGTTGTTTTAGCATCTTAAAATTTCTTATCAGCTTCAGCCATGACGATTCCTGGATTGTTCTTGAACAACATTTTTTTTTTTCCACTCAGCGTAACAGTTTTAGGGGTCCCAGCTGGACAATTGCTGGGAATTTTGCGTTATTTGTTCTATTTTATGTAATTGTAGTTAAGTGTTGTTGAGGGTGAATACGCTGTGTGAAGATTGGTTGCTTGGCTTGGAGCTTTATTGCATGTAGGAATGTTAAAGTTGCTTAGTTTGGAAAGTTATCAAAGCTAAAGTATCGTAGCTTACAGGCAGGGAGTGACCCACCAGGTAACCAGAAGACCCAATCCTGAAAGATTGCCTAAGGACTGAAAATTACAGTTTTTATCTGCTGATGGATAAAAGAAGCTACTGAGAGGACTACCCTCTGAGATCCATTGTGTGAGGCCTTCTGCCCTGCTTGCAGCAGTATTGCAGCATTCTTTCTTTTTCTTTTCTTCCAACAAAATTGATCCTTAGCTGGTTGTAGAAGTCTTATCGGAATGCCTTAACGGATTCCTCCAAACCCCAGTTCGCAACACTATTAGAAATATGTAAACTCTGCCTAAAATTTGTGGCTGTGTCAGAATACAAATCAATTTGAATGAGCGCTGCCAATTCTAACAATGCGAGCAGTTAAGTATCCAGTAAAACTACCCCAAAATTGCCTTTATGGCCACAAAAATGCAGTCGATTTGCAACTTAAGAGAAATGGACTTCGGTTGCCAAGGGCAACATCCAAAAAAGGTAATTTTTAAAAAGTCAGTTCAATCCAATCATACATACTTTTCAATTGATCCAAACAATTCAGTCAAATTCAGTTTATTCTTGAAATTGGTTAAAAAGCTTTCTATATAACGAAGCAGATTACATTGAGCCATTGACTTGAAGCATTCGCTCCTCCTGGACGAGCATGTAGCAACATCAGACAACCGCTTGTAAAAATTAATAAAGAAATTACAACTGCAACCTATCTGTCAGTTGTTCCCTGAACAGATTTTCTGTCGCTTTTCTACATGTGAAATCATCAGGGAATTGGCATCCCCATGTGATGAGTAGGCAGACAAAGAGCAGCCTCTTGCATGCCAGAACTACCACTGTGATGCGTCCTGAATGGTCTAGTATAATCGTTTCACCTCAGAAAAGAACGCTTTAAATGTGTGATTAAAAGCCCCGATTAATTACATTTTAAGTTCATGTTGAAGATGACTTTATCTGAATTTCTGTGTATTTATTTACTGTCAAAAACTGGTCAAGAAAGTCGGTGGTCCATCGATGGGTTTGAGCCACGTCACGGCAGCATTCCCTCAGCGTTCAGCCTGCATGGAGCCTCGCAGCTCATGTTTCAGTCTCACATTTGTTGAAATGTGACCAAATGCTTTCTAGGTGTTTATCCACATCGCATTCATGCCAGCCATCTGACAGCTGGGCCTCTTTGTTATATGAGCCGCAGAGAAGGAAAAATTAATCAGAATCTGCCATGTGTGTTTGTGCTATTGGTGTCATGATTAAATTCAGGTCACCCCATTTGCAGGTACTCAAACCTTTAGTAAGGAGGAATTAAAGGGAGAAAAAAAAGATTCATGTTGATGTCTTGGGGTGAGGTACAATTTGAAATAAATCATTATCTACTGAAAACACCTTTCCGAGAGGCTTCAAAGGGATACTTTTGTCACAAACCAGACGCGTTTAGAAGAGAGATGTATAAAGAGAATCTCTGGGAGGCCAGTCATGGCAGCCTGCTTAGGTAACAGCATTCAACATCCAAACATCAAAGCCTTAAATATTCACGGAGCCCTGAGACGGCACGGAGCAAACAAATGGATTATTTTTCCTTGAGTAAACACAGTCCGAGACGAAGCACCTAGCAAAAGTGAGGAGGAAAACGCCGTCTTCGGGGGGGAAGCTTTCGGAAAACTCCCAACAATTTTCGAGGCGACAGAAAATGATGAGAGCAATAAAAAACGAAACCATCTCCAAGTCATCACAGCAGATCCACATAAATCAGACACTTTTCTCTGCAGTTTTTACCAATAAATCAATTCCGCTCCCCACAATATCCTGTTGTCGCCGCTGACGCTCCTATATTGTGCCGCTTCCGCTGTATTAGGTAGCATCTCCGAGCAAACTGTTCAACGGGGCGACTGAAGCTGTGAAAGAGAGGACCCGGCGCCTACAGGAGCGAAACAAAATATCAGAGAAGGATGGGCTGAAATGAGTCTGAGGAAGTCCTGTGGAGCTATGGGGTATGATGTCTTGTGATGAATAGCTAACCTTGTTTCCTCAACTCTGCTCCAGTGCAGCAGCTTCATCACTATGCAGCTCTATCTTCATATATCTAACACCCAGCCTGATTTATTGGAAGGAAAGACGCAGGCTCCACACACCTTGCATCAAACACTGAGACACTTCGCACAAAAGTTCAAATACTTACACATACTACGATTGTGAAGACCTAGTAAGACAGGTTTTTGAAATTATTGACAAAAAACCTGCCTTGTGGATTCAACGGAGAGATCATCAGGTTTTGACTGGATGATAGGCTTTAAACTAAACCATTCCATTGCAGATCTAGCTGTATGTTTAGGGTCATTGCCCCAGTTTTAAGTCTTGTCCTGACTCTAGTAGGTTTTCTTGCAAGGTTGCATCATATGGTCTTCATCCATCTTCTGCAATGTGACAAAATGCACATTTTATTATCAGAAGCGTGGACTGCCTTACAACCAGCCACATTTCCTTTAGATTAAAAGGTTTCGCACAGAAATGATGATTGATTAATTCGGTCTCTGCAACCGTGCCAGAGGACTGACCTTTCATTACCTGTTAAATATTCATGCCGTCTTTACGTGGACGTCCCTTTGGGATAAACCTACATCAATGAGAGGTATTTAGTGTAGTACAAGCGGAAAGGAGATTTCTGCATTATCCTACGGAAAGCGGCGTCTTAAAAATGACTGTGATCCACAGCTAAGATGTGCATTACCACCATCTGGTTAAGATTTTCAATCGCCTACTCACCAAGCTCAGTGTTCTATTCTAAGGCTCACTATTTAAAATGCCCGATGAATGTGTGGCTTCCTTGTAAGGATAACACCAGCACTTATGTACAATCTAAGAAGATTGTCTATGAGCTTTAGAAAGATCATATGTCATAAAAAAGAGATGAAATCATTTCAGAGAAAGCTTAACTTGAGGCTCAGAATTGGTGCAAGAGGTGCACGACCAGAGGCCAGGTTGTTCTCTTATCTTTGTGACCAAAGCTCTTTGGCAAAGCACCCCTCTTGGCATTTAAAGCACATGCCTCCGATAACATCGTTGGCTCTTTTCTCCTTCTCTATGGCCCCAGGAGAGAATCCCTGAGCATCTCTAAATGTCACATTAAGTGCTTCTCTTGTCCCGCGCTGACACGAAAACGAGACGCTCTCCGAATACAAAGGCGTTTTATATTGGAGTGCAGCCAGGGCTCAAAGAGAGCGACAGTACTCTTTTCCGCTCACTCTCATTTGTCCAGGCTGTCAGAAGTAACATTTAGTCCCTAATAGGACTACCCTAAAAGAAAAGAAATTAGACAAAAGACTTCCACGCTTGGCTGTATCTAACATTCAGAGCTAAACTGCTTTAATAAAACAAAACCCATTGCTGCATGAAAAGGCGTATTACCATTCTAATCAATAAGACTGAAATTGAAACTCTTCACCCAGTGAGGGTTGGCAATGGTACTGCTGTTTGAAACTGTCCTCTAATTTCTCAGTAACTCAACACTGAGTGGAAAACGGCATTTGGCTCAAAAGAGAAAGGCGAGTAAAACAACTGGCCCTTTCTTGGCAAATCCAAACATCAAAATATCAACCTTATCCTGCGGTCAACTCAGACTCCAGACCTGAATCCTTGAGAAATCTTGAAGAGAGATATAGAGAGATTATACAAGGAGGAAACGTTCACATTGAAAACTGCTTTTTAGTTATTCCCCTCAAACAGAGAGTTGACAAGCCAGTGCCACCTTTCAGTGTGAAACTGACGAATGAATCGAATGCTGACTCAGCTTGGCTTACTGAATATCTCATGTCCTATCACTTTGCTTTGATTCACACAGGACACACAAAATACCTCTGACCGCCATCAACAATTCAATGTGCAGGTACTCAACACGTCTTCCAAGCAAACAGTTATGCATACTTTGTTGTTGTCCCCTGAGGGAACAGCAACAGGGAATGGTAGCGGAGAGAAATTGCTTCTCTGTAGCCACAGTACCCGGCAGGAATGTACAAGGAGAGATGCAGCACGAACTGAGAGAGAGAGGCGACACAAAGTTAATGACATGCAGCGGTGGCATATAAATGCCAAGATTAAGAGAGAGAATAGGGGTGGTGTTTTGTGCGTCGTAGGAAGTCTCTCAGCAGTACTGGCCTATAGCAACATAGGGCGAGTGAGCGCCAACTGGGATTCCAACATTGATTTCTAATTATAAATTGGGTGACATGGAGCATGAACCTTTAGGACCTCTGTGCAGCCTTTTTCAATCTACATGGCGAAATACATCAGTGAAATGCCAAAAAGCTGGTTTGTAAAGAGAAGAAACGGTGCAAGGCCTTCGTGGATAATCTTGATTACTACAGGGCGACGTTTCTACAAACGATGCAGCTGAGGTGTTATTTGGTAGTATCAGCTTCCAACAGTTACAGTCTCCCAACGTATGCACACCCCTTAAACTTGTTCTAATGTACAGAGTTAGTAATCTTCCATACACAGTGCTTTACATCTCTGCCCAAAAGTTACGTTTTGGTCCCATCTGGACAGAATACTTTCTTCCACATGGTTACTGTTCTCCCTACATGACTGTGAATGAGACTTCTTATGGCTTCTATTCCAGATTTCCTGTCTAGGTGGACAGTCATGACCATTGATTTAACAGTTCTTTGTTTGACATTGAAAGCTTGGGTTGAAATATTGTTTCTGGCTCAAAATCGAGCACCATTCATATAAATAACCCTCACATTCAATGACATTGACCAATAGGGTTGAAATGGTTCATTTCTATTGCCCTTTGCATGAAACTAGGCCACCTCTTTCCACTTTTCCTCTGCAAGACAATTTTCCTGTTAACCTAGCTTCATGCTAAGGGCAAAATGTTGACTGAACACAAAAAAATAGCATCAACTTTTGGTAATAATTCTTTCCTCGAGTCAACAAAAGCGTTAAGTAGCACAAGACACACTTTTTATAGGTCAGATTGGCCAACTTGCAAAATGAAACTATCTTTTTGGGTTAACCTCTGCAGCTATCTACACTAACAAAGTAGCTGGTTGAGCCAATATGTTGAGCTGACATTTTGAGGACAGCTACAGGGTGTCCTACTAGTGTGTTGAAGGGGATGCAACACCACAGTACGTCTCTTTGTGTGTACATTTGAGTGAAATTTGCACTTTGACACACCCGAAATGGGAACTCTTTGATTAAAACCCCCTAAAGTTAGCCTTTACAAACATGTATTCATTTTATGACGTGGATAAAATGTGTAGGGAATGTAGAAATAGTGTTTGCGTTTCGACTTCTGCCCATGAGCACACTCATCTTTTATTATTTTCCACATATATTCCACTCCTGTTACCTGTGTTCTCTTGAAAAAAACTCCCCTGCTGCTGTGGCTGATTTTCCCTATAGAGCAAAGCCTCCACGCTTAGTGGGAGGATAAGAGGGGAAAAAAAGGTGCAAACTTCGTCATTTCTCGGTTTTATATTTATATAATTCTTTAGTGCTGGGGTCTTTTATGACCCGAGCAACATTCACAGGGGACAAAGAAAGCTAACAGTGGGATGCTTCTCTCCTTCTCCCCTCCTCACTGCAGAACTCTTTCATCTCTCCTTCCCACAAAGCTGATTCACCACTGGTGACCCCTGCTGCTGCTGCTGCTGCTGCTGCTTCGTAGAAAATAGACAACAAAGTAGCTGAGCGGTAAACCGGTGGGCAGTGGCAGGCTGCATCGCCACTCGGCTTCAAGTTGCCTGCTGTGGTGAGATCTCTCCTTGAGCTAAGCTGACACTCGAGTCTGTCTGGATTGTGATCTGGTAAATGGTCCAAACTGATTCGAAAAAGGCAGTACACGTGTGTGGGCATTAACGCAGGATGAAATTCCCACTATCTGTTGACATGACATGCGTTCACCGCATGTAGCTTAGCTTAGCATATGTAGAGATTTCAATTTTTGACCATTATTTTTGGCAAAATAGACCAAACTCAGAGATATTGCCTCGAGAGAAAACTGAGTGTGTACGTCAGTTTTCTAAACTAGATCTCAATCTGATCTTTGACTAGACCATTCTAACACATGAATACGCTTTGGTCCAAACTAATTTGTTGTAGCTCATGCTGACTAGGAGTTGAAACTCTACCTCAGTCTGAAGTCTTGAAAACTCAAGCATGTTTCCCCCCCAATTTGTCTGATATTCAGCTCCATTCATCAACATCAACAGCTTTTAAGATGAAGAAAAGTCCCATGTTGCTTCCCCGCGCTGAGGTTTATGTGCAGTGAGGGTTTTTGGCCACATATGCTGCGTTCCGTTTACCTCGAAAGTCTATTCTCAGATCTGGGTTTGACGTCACTCCCAGTGAACATAATCTGAGAAGTCAGGATTTCAACATGGCAGGGAACATTTCAGTTGATTGTTTTCGACTGGTAAGTTGGACTTTACTGAATTCTGACTACAAATGGAAAAAATACCAGTAGAACTTTGGTCTTATCTGACCAGAACATGTTTATGGTGTTCCCTACGTGGCTTGTGGTAACTACAAACATCCAGTTACTGTGGGCTTCTTGGCTGCTTCTCTGAGTTGTGTACCAATGGATGTTCGTGACTTAGTGGGCTAACACTTGTGGCACATTCTTTCCATTTTCAGATGACGGATTACACAGTACCAAATCAAAACACTCATTCGTTGTATAACAATGTCACAAAATGAGACTCATTTGCCTCTCAAGTCAAGCTCTCTATTGTAGAAATCTTCTTTTCTTATTATACTTAAAGAGGAGAAAGTGTATTTTAATCCCTTTCTTTGAAAGTTTTAATTCTAACATGTTAAATCCTCCAAATGTTCTTTTTACAAAAGCACTCGGCTATTTAAGCGAGGCTCATCTGTAGTCCTTTTGTTGTACTGGATTTTTGCTACCTTTTTTTCTTTTTTTTTAACTCAAAAGCATTTTTCTTACCATCAAAGCATTAAAACTATCTGGGTTATTGTTATTAGGGACCAGAGATACTGTACAGCCTCACTGTATCCGGTGTCTCGGTATGCAGAGTGCTCCGCCGCATCGGAAGATAAGAAGCTCCTTCATGAATAAAGATGCTGGGCCGTCCTCTACATTCTGTGTTCAATGTGCACTTGTTACAGAAGCCATTATTTATAGTCCTGCTAAGGCCTGCAGTGGTGAGAGTGGCTCTCCTGGGGATTGGGAAGTGGAGCCACAGCTACCTATAGTGGGAAGATATACCACCTCACCCCCGCTGAGAACTTTCGTACAGGAAATGAACTCATAAATCAAGCAGTAAATTGAGTGTAGGGCTGTGCTTACTCATCTCAAGAGGTCTGCTCCTCTACCTCTGCATTGGCTTTGCTCCGTTTTTACCGCGTGACTAATGCAACGCCGCAACTCCTCTGCCGTGCGTTCGGGTCTCGCTTTGGAGAAACTTATCAGAAAAAAAAAAAGTGCAGATTTTACACCCAACTTTGTGTCACGGCTCTGACCTGAGGGCTAAAAGGAACGTTTATGAGATAAAGAACTTGACAGAAAATTGAGTTTGATAGGAAATTGAAGCGAGGACGGCTTCAGTGCCTTGTCCTACAGCTGAACTTCAGCTCTCCGTTGAGATGGCGGCGGTGAGAGAGGCCTGGGAGGAGATGTTCTCTTCTTGCCTCAGGCTGTGCTGACAGTCCCCGGCCCTGTCTGGAAGAATTAAGATCTCTATTCATCAGAAGAGGACTGAAGCTGTCAGAGGACTGATCGCAGAGATGGCCCAGCTTCCCTCAGCACTGGGACTCTGATAAAGAGTTTAACACAATGCAGTCCAGTTTGCTTGACATCACAGCACCGCCCTGTGTGCGACTTGTTCCTTAACGTTACCACTAAATGAAACATTCAGAGAGCAAACCTGTGCGATCAAAGCACCTTACAAGCAAATATGTCTGTTTGTTTTGTTTTTTCAGTTTCTCTCCTTCATAAAGCAAAGGTTAATTTTCTTCCTGTCATCACTCCTCCTCCAGGAGATGCAGACTCATGACAGAAGTCAGATCAGATCTCTACTGACCCCTTCTGGTGGTTTGGTGCATATGTTAGTGTGGCTGTGAAAATCTAGGAAATTAACTCAAACCATATCCTGGAGGAATAAAAACCTGTTTGTTCCAAATTAGCATTTTTTTCCCCCATTATCTTTTCGGAAACATGTTGATTATATAAAATATAATGCTTTATTAGATTTATTTTTCTTTATGTCTTTCTTCCTCTACCATATTAACAAAAACACACTCCGTATGAATACCCGAAGGACTGCACATTTCATTATGTTTCTGTGTATGTTCACTTAATTTTAATACCAGTATTTGATTTGATATCACATACAAAAACATTAAATAAAGAGTTCTTACTCAAGAAAAGGAAACATGTTAGACAACACGACATCACTCAACACATTTTTACTCAAGTTAAAGTAAAAAGTGGCCGTCTGAGAAATGACTGAAGTAAGAATAAAAAAGTAACTCATGCAAAAGAAACCCCAGGCAATATTTAATTCAAAGATTTTTTTTATGTCAGGCTTTTCAGAAACATGACATTTAAAATATTCTTCTTGTTTTTATCTTATGGTATATTCAAATTTTCTGAGATACTTAATCTTGAGTTTTCATTATCCGTAGACCCTAAGATCTATCATAAATTAAAATGAGCGCAAGAATATTCACTTGGACAAGAGTCGTTAAACAGATTCTTCTCTTTAACATTGTTGCATACACAATTTTTCTGCAAACATTTGGAAGTACAAAGTAGTCTGCACTGCTGGCCACTTTTGCCTGTTTTCCCTGTCTAAGATGAATGATTTTTTTTAAATGAAATTTTGGTTACTTGGACTTGACAGTCTATTTTAATTACTGTTGTTGACAGGCTCACCTGTAGTGAATCTAACAGTTTTGCCCAGTGGGATAATATATGATTGCTTCTTGACTTGATATAGGAAGCCTGCATAAATTTCCTTATGACTGGGACTGTAGCTTTTCTAGATAGCGACAGAGTCAGTTAGTTCAAGTATCCTGGTGGCCAGGTAGAACCAGAGATAGATGCATGAATCAGGGTATTATGCATTAAGAGGTGGTGACTGGATGCCATGGTTACTCCTTTTCAACTTGTTACCTTATCTACCTGATGTAGGATGGATATATGTGAATCTTTTTTCTTTTCTTTTTTTTAGCAAATACAGAACAATCTTTATCATACTGTAATCCTGGAAGCTACCCAACTGAAGTTCAAAACTTTTGTTTTTTAGTCACTCAAAGAAAGAAGAAGACAAGTCATCTATCATTGTCATCAGTGTCTGGTAATATGTTTGCAAAAATGCTTCCTTCCTCCGAATGGACCCTCAAAGTCACCATCCCATTCTTAGGCTTCCCCTCTTTTTCAAAGCTGTCTTCTCCCTTCCCCCCATCTCATTGCAAGTTGCAACATAAAAGACGGACCAACACCGGAAACGAGCGCTTGTACTTTCAAAGTAAATGTTAGACATTAGATATTCACAACTTGAAATAGGCGCTGTAGTTTTTCATGTCCATGATGCACATGGCGTCTGCTTAACTTGTGGTTTATATATAAAAACGTCTTAAAACTAAGTGGTAACACTTGTGTGAGGAAACCTAAGTTGTAACTTTTTCAGTGATCATAGGGAGCCTTAGGGAATGTTTCCCAAATAAATGAATCATTAGAGAACGGCTCCTAGACATTCTCCATTCAGTTCCTATTTCACTGCATATTAAAAAAAACATTCAGAGAACATTCTCTGAAGTTCATTAGAATTGTCCAGTGTGAACCTTCAATGGATTTTCTCTAGAGAGTACATACAGTATGTTAAAACCTTTAGAAAAGTTTTCCTAGCATTATCTGTAAGTTAGAAATTGAACTCATTAGGGAACCTTCCATGTACCTTCTTTAGAGTTCCAGAAAGTTGATGTGGTTGTTGTGACTTTAAGTAACTTTTTCTAAAGATTTAGCAAAGGTTAATTATTACTTTTTCCCAGTGACCTTACTTTTGATGCCAATGTTGTACAACCATTAAAGGAATTTCTTGCAGGGAGCATTCCCTAGTGTGGTTCATCCTTAAATGGTTCTGTAGGGTTTTGTGAAGGCTACATTTTTAAGACTTAATGTTAATTGTAATTTTCCTGTTATGAAATTTAGGGAACATTTTGGGAACGTTCCTTGAAGGTCTTTGAAAAGTTAGGAGTAACTCTTCTCTTGTTAAGCTCAGTAAACCTTCAGTGACCTTTTTTTAGAACCTTCACTCTTTACTCTTTAGGAAAGAGTGAGCATTTTCTGAAGTTTACTAATAAGGCTTAACAGCCCTGAAAGATAACAGTACACCATGTAGGTTTTAGAGTTTCCTAGTTTTCCGAAATCACGTTTTATTACCCTTAGAGAACCGTCAGGCACAGGGTATAGTCTTTAGGTTCCCAGAAAGGTAAAAGTTTCAACTTGGAACATAAATGTTTACTCCAAGAAATGTTTCTTCTTAATTCTAGTATCAATGTGTCTTATGGGAACATTGCTTAAGGCTCCCTGGAGGTTAACAGAAACTTACTGACTGTGCCAGGAACCTAAAGGAAACATTTCATACTCCAGAGAAAGTTTATAAAGGCTAACTTTATTCAGATGGTAGAAAATATTATGGCGATGTTTACTCGGCTTATGGAAGTAAACCTTTCGTACAAAGTGGCCATATAAATGTGCTCAAAAATTCCCTTTTTGTTTGAACGTGCTTAGATTTAGTTGTAATCTTTTACTTTGAAGGTATTGACCGGAAGTTTTGTTGTTTAGCGTTAACTTCATTGCAGCCCCTCTTTTCCAACCGAGCTCGGATTTAGGAATGTGGAGACCAGCAGCTACGTCACCCACAAACTGCCTGAGGTGTCGTCGATTAAAAACTTTTTTAAAAGGCTTTACCTGAACGAAACGACTACTATCGTAAGTTTATTTGATAGAAAATGCTCAATTAAATCTTGATATACATCTCCTGTTGTTGTAAGTGATGGGTACGTTTGTTTTAAATGTGTTTTTAAAGCGGTTTCTAAAAACTCCCCGTTAGCTAAGTAACGGCTTCGGGATACAACTGGCTCTACGAACAAGGTTGTTTTTGGGGAAAAAAGCTTTGAGTTTTTTAATATACATAGATGTTTTGAGTTTGGACGGCAATTTAAGACTTCGGAACTGTGGCTAAGACAGGTTCGGGCTTGTTTTGCTTTCTTTGGATAGCGGTCCAAGCTGGAGTGGAAGGTGGGGGAAAGCCTGCCCCGACCTGAAATTCAAAAACACCGACAAATTAGCCACCGCTAGCACCGGAACCATATCCCCTAACACACTGGTAGGTAAGTTACATTCTACTTTTCATTTTCTATCTTCTTTTCATCACTATTTAAAATGTATCCAAGCTATTAAATCTAGTATTAACTTCTCCATACGTTCAGACGAATATGTGCTCTACGGGGACGAACATTTGCCGACTGCCTGCGGTGTTTTGATAACATTAGTCTCCCCAGGGACGCTGGTCTCTGTCTCCATGGTAACGCTCCCGTTGACGCTTTGAGCTGCCTGAAAGGGGGTGGGCGGAACCGGAGAGGAGACCTCGCCGAGTGAAGGATGGTAAGCAGGGCAGGACAGAGGCTCAGTCGGCTGCTGTTTTGCCTCATTTCTCGTAGCTGTGAGGTTTTTCTAGGACATTTGATGAAAACGTGAACTGAATAGTGAATGTCTTCAGATGAGCTCTTTGCTCTTTGTTTCAGCCATTTCACGATGGAGTGTACTACCCCTACAGCAGCGACACCCAGGGGACCCATTCGTCGGCGGGGATCCCCTCCCTCCTGAACTCCCCTCTCAGCCAGCAGTCTGCGGCTCTGGGCATGGCCCCGGCCGCCTTCAAGTTCCGCCCGCGCCGCGAGAGCGTGGACTGGCGGCGCATCAACGCCGTGGACGTGGACCTGGTGGCGAGCCAGCTGGACGTGGATGCCCTGCAGGAGCACATCAGCACCGTGACCTTCTGCAGCCTGGACGGCGAGCGCTGCCAGCGGTGCCAGACCCCCGTGGACCCGGCGCTTGTCAAGCTGCTGCGGCTGGCGCAGCTCTCGGTGGAGTGGCTCCTGCACTGCCAGGAGGTCCTCAGCGCCAACCTGCGCGGTGCCGAGGAGCGGCTGGCGGCGGCCGCCGGCGAGCGGGAGCAGCTGCTGGCCTTGCACAGGAAGCAGGAGGAGAAGGTGAAGGCGCTGATGGGCGAGCTGAAGCAGAGGAAGAAGGTGATACGCACCCAGCAGTCGCTGCTGGCTCCACGGATCATGAGCAGTCACAAGGTACCCCCTCCCTCGCCACGCTTTTCTCCTCCTTTTGGGCCCCCCTCTCATTATCTGTGCACAGCTGCAGCTGAGACATGTTCCATAAAATCTATTGGAGTTCTCTTGGTAAGATTAGAAGAAAGCTTTCAGACCTGAAGAAAGGATTTAGTGCTGCTGAGCAGATGGTGGGTTTTTGTGCCAAGTAGTTTTTTGTAAATCCACTTACAAAAAAAAAAAAGACAATAATCAGAGTGACTGTCCCTCCCCACCCACCTGCTGTGTTCATTTTGTCACTGGAGTGTCATGGCAACAGGATTTCCACTTAATTGAGAATTATTCATACCTTATTGGAATTTAATGCAATATATTAGGGTTGTACTGATTGCAGTTTTCTGACCGATACAGATTTTTTTGTGTATGTTTTTGCAAGTCACTGTGTCTGGAATAAAGCTCATCATCGGACCGTTGGAGGCAATAATCAGAAATCTCCTTGTGCTCCTTGAATGAATGATTGGTCGCCTTTGACCTAACCCCTGAGGTTGTCATAACGACAGCTCTAGCATTTCATGGCAGCTGGCCGTTGCTAGGTGTAAGCCACAAGCTCAACTAACAGAGCCGGATCAATAATTGATAGAGGCGTCTGACATTCTCCTTGGAGTTTTGTTTGTTTGTTTTAAACATTTAAACCCAGCCAATCACAGCCTGTTTTTAATTATTCTCAGTTTCAAAACTTTTGAAAGCAGCATTGCAGATCCGTGTGGCTGTTTTCGGGTCTTGGACAGTATCAGCAGCTGTCGATTTATTGCCAAATGGAGACCCAGGTGCAGTGAACTGCAGCGCTAAACGCAGCGTGTGGACACACCGGCAGCGTCTGTGCTGGTCAGGCTCTGAGAGAGAGCAGGGCTGCCTGCAGAGATGCCTGCAGCATATCGGCGTCACCAGTGCTGCTATTTGGAAATGTACAGCCTAGCTCAGTGGATGCTCCTGTTCATAATGGTTATGGGTTTATTTGCATCACTGCTCTCTGTGGAACTGACAGGTTGTTGTATGCTGGTGTGAGATTCTTAAGATCTAAAGAGCATGATTTCAGTTTTTAAACCAAAACGTGAAACAAAAATGTACAGCATGAATAATTTCTTCCATTTAAAAGGAAAATTATCAGATTCTTCTTCTGATTCTAAAACAATATAAGGTAAAAATTGTTGTTTTCGGCACAAAATGGACAACCTATGATAAAGGAAATATCCATTAATAATTAATAGCTCTCACAATACATAGAAATAATCATTGATTCTAACGGGGTTCAGATGACAAATAGATTTACACATGGAGGAAGTTAGTGTTCAGAAATAACATAAATTAATTAAATACATGAGTGAATTTTATGTATTGAGCTCACAGAAAGACAATTATTCCAATAAAACATAATTTTTATTGTGAGTTTATCTCTGCATTTCATCAGAAGAACTTAGTTACCAAGAAGAAGAAACTGATGCCTATAAAATCATTATAAAATAATTTATAGTAAAAAATAAATAAAAGTAGTCAAGGTCAAAATGGTGTTACTTAGCAACAAAATTGAACTACAAAGAGACAAATCATCCCAGAGCTAAAATATCATATTGATTATTGCATTTACCTTATTCTTATTTACCAGAAGAGTGTACACTTAAGTTACGATTTCATTAGTCGATCTGCTTATTGTGGAGATTATTATGCTTTTTTGCAAATTTGCTCTGTATAATTAAACAGTGAAAGTTTAGCAACCTAATATTAGTTTAATTAGTTGCTTTTGTTATAAACTGTGGACCCTTTTTTAGCCAGCTGGACATCAGTGTGTCATGCATGAATCAGAATTTATCATAACAATAAATCAAAGTTCTTATTATAAGAATTGACCACAACAGATGATAAACGATACAATAAATGCCCACACCTACTTTGCAGTTATTAAAACCGTCAAACTGTATTTGTAACTGGCCCAACTTGCTGACAATTCATATTTTAAAACATTTTGAAAAGTCTCAAATTATTTGCGTAATTTTAGGGCAGAAAATGTTTATTTTTAAGCCTTGAAACTTGGATTTGTTTTTTTGTTTTTTTTAGCTTGACTATCAAGTCTTTACGAAGGGGGGAAAGTGCATTACTCACCTCAGTGCATTTAAATTAGCAGGAAAATAATTTACAAGTTCAAATAATTTTCAAACGGTTTCTGGGTCGGTTTCAAGGTCGCACGATCAGAGAAGTCTCCAACATTCTTTCATGCATTCGTCCTGTTACGTTATGTTACTTTTACTTAGAGAATGTTAGGAAAGAACTTGTCAGAAAAGACACACTTTGTATTTAAGCAGTGCTAGTGCTAACTTCTACTTCAATAGCGAAAAGCGGCTTATCAGTTTTAGAGCTTTTATGGTTTTCATGTCAGTAATTATTTAGTTGTATTTTAACTGGGTTGATTATGACTTTTCACTCCTTCCTTAAACCAGTTAAACCTATTAACTGCTTTAACAGGTGATCAATGTAAACAAAATGTTCTTTCTGTTTTGTTTTTTTCTTTTTAGTGTGCACATTGCGATAAATCCTTCCTCAACTCCTCCTTCCTTCAAAACCACATGCAGCGCCGGCATCCTGACGAGCACCAGATGCGTAAGTCCGTCGCTCACTTCGAATATTTGTCACATACGTCGATTTGACCGACCGTCAGATTGTTTTCAAACTTTTTGCTTCCAGAGCTGCAGTCCGACAGCGAGAAGAAATCTCAGATTGATAGTCTGAAAACGGAGATTAGCAGTCTGAAGGATCAAATCACTCAGCAGCAACAGGATCTGCAGGCCAAAATTGCTCAGGTATGATTGTTTTTGCTGTTCTATAATTGCATAAACTGGGATTATAAAAACAAGAGAGACAGCCACCATGTTGGTGTTTGGTGTAGGAAAAGGAGCAGCAGTCGATGCACAAAGAGCTGCTGAGGGAGCTGGAGCGCTTCAAGGCGGAGGAGATGGCCCGCATGGACAGGAAGCTGGAAGACAGCAGGGACGGCATGCGCAGGGAGATGGAGTTCCTCTACAACCGAAACATTCAGGCTCTCACCGTACGAGGAACCAAACCGCTCCGCTCACTTCTGCTTCTTTTCACTGCATCGGTTGAGTTGAAATTTTTCAAGTTAACACCATTCTTCCGTTTCCCAGGAAGCAAATCAGAATCAGACGGCCAAGCAGGACAAACCAAGCAGCCCAGTCAACTCTCAGGCACAACGAGACGCTTACAAAGACATGCAGCTGCAGGCCATCCACAAGCTGGAGCAGCAGATGAAGAAACAGGTTAGCATCCAGAGAGGAAACAAAGAATCTTCTAACTCAGAGGAGTCCAAACTTTTCACACCGAAATTTTTCAGCGGCCAAAATTAGCTTCTTCTCTGCAATCAAAAACACCAACCTAATTCTTTCTCCTTCACTGCAAAAACACAAAATCTTACCAAGTATTTTTAGTCTTAATTTCTACTGCAAATGTCTTAGTTCACTTGAAATAAGACTAAACTAATTTACAAATAAGTTTTCAACAATATGTATGAGCCTGTTTTTGGTTAATAATTATTTAATGCCGACATAAGAAGTGGCTAGTTTGTTTCACCTATAACAGGAAAAATGTCTTGTTCTATTGCCAATGGAACACATACTGTTTTAAAATCAAAGTGAAGGAATTATTGACTTAAAACAAGTTTTTATATATTGTAAAATAGTTACTGTAAGTTAGTTTTGTCTTAGTTCAACTGAACAGAAATATTTACGCTAGAAACTAGACTAAAATACTTGATATGATTTTGTGTTTTTGTAGTGTTTACCTGCACAACAATAAATGAAACAAGTAATATTTTTGATGAAACCAACATTTGTAAGAGATTTGTCATAATGTTTACAGTCATTTAATTTTTGGGGGCCAATTATTTTCTAATATGTCGATCTGTAAAATGTATTTTAGTTCATCTCCATTGACAAAAAACAGGAATCTTGTTTTAAAAACTTTGCCCAAGTATATTTCTAAGTAAAAAGTCGCTGGCTATTTGTGGCATAATTTTCTATGAAATTTTTTTAAAAATTAAAGGAACTATCTTTGTATTTTGTTGACACCAACATTTCCCTCCTAGGACAAAAAGTGGGAGTCCAGAATCAAAGAGATCAAGGCTCAACACGAGTCTGAAAAGAATCAGGTACACACCGTCATCAAACCGTCTTCAATCTTCAGCAGAAACGAGTGAACCTGTAACACCCCCACTCCAAAACTCCCAACCGTTTTGCTTTCCAGTTGCTGAACGAGCTGAGCAGGATGCAGGCGTCTGTGACGGAGCACCAGGAGCAGAGCCAGTGGCTGCAGCAGGAGATGGACCGCAGGCTGCAGGAGAAGGCGCAGACCATCAAGGCTCAAAGAGACCAGGTCGCCTCCGCTTTCTTGCTCTCCGCTTTAATCGGAGATTATGTCGCCAGGGGAAGCGGGGAGGAGTGGAAGCCCTTGTTCAGGATATCCTGGATTTGAGCGTTGACGCATAATGATACTGTACACAGGAAGTGAATGCTACTTTCCTGGAGGAGCTCCAGAAAGAGCTGCGAAATGACTGATGATTGAAGTTGTTTCTAACGGCTGTTAGCTTGTAGGGAAAAAAACACACTAGTTCATTCTACATTCAGTCTGTTTATGTAATGTGATAAATAAGTAGGAATCTTGTTAAAAAAACTCTTTATCTTGATGAAATTCCTCATGTACTTTTGTTTTAATCCTATGTAAATTCATGATGCAATGGCTTTATTGTTTCTCATATTTTAGTTTACAGATAACAGAAAAACCTAATTCAGTTAGGAAATTCAAATATTGCATCCGATCACTGAAAAAATTGTATTTTGAACAGAAATTTCCTGCTTCTGAAAAGTGGATTCACTTCTCTGCGTCAGTGCTTGGTTGGGGCTCCTTGTGCATGAATTACTGTATCAGTGCGGCGTGGGAGACTGCTAACCAGTTTAATATTTGTCGTAATTTGATACACAACTTCTGATAACGTACAGTAACAAAAGCGTTATACTTTTTTTCTTTACATTCAAGTTTTTACAAGAGCAAAAATTTAAGAAGTAAAAATTAAAATTCCTTTTGTTTTATAATGTCCACAGATCAGGACCATTTCCTCCAGTCCGCCCACTAAAGTGCAAGAAATACCAGGTAAGGATTCCTGGAAGGCTTGTTTTTTTCTTTAAATCATTAAAAATGTATTTTGTATCTTCAGATTAAAAACAAAAATGCAATGTTTTTGACACTAACCTTAAAATAAGTCTTCTAATCCCTCCTGTCTTCCAGTCGCTGCCAGCACACCAGTCCCAGAACCCAAACCAAAGAAGATCACACTTGGTGAGTTAATCAGAACAACAAGCTTCTTTTTTTTTTTTTTTTTATCTGTCCACATATGATCTGGCTGATGCTTCCCAAGCAGCCCAGTCTCCCGTCTGTAACCCCCCGTTTGTTCTGGCTTCCACTGCCTGTTCACCTGAACGCTCAGAGGAGCCAGCCTCTGCTCTAAAGCTGGATCCCATACAGGAGTTGTCGGAAGAGGAGAAAGGTAAACGCGGGTCAGACTGACGGAACCGGGGCGGCTGCATGATGCTGCATGAGTGCACCAGTCTCCTCTTGTGCCAAGAGTATAAAAAAAAAAAACTTGGAATAAAAAAGGTTTTTGATTCGTGATGAATTCTTAAATTGTTCATCATGTTTGTTGTCTGGTTGGTGGCTAAAGAGAAAAACAAAACTTGCATCTAACTCCCCTCATGGCATGGCTTCTTGTGGATATCATTGATGCATGTGTCATTTTGTACTTTTTTAATTTATTTTTTGTTTGTTTTTGATTGTCTGTCTTCTCTTTTCCAGATTCCAGTATCTCTGAGAAGAGACCGCTGTCCAGTAAACAAGTGACCGAACCGCCTAAGAAACCTAAGGTGACGGCCAGCGCTGTGAAAAAGAACCCCAGCATCAAGAAGGAGATGCGATCCGAGCTGGAACGCTCCCTTACCAAGAAGCTGGAGAGCCTGGGGGTCAAGCCTGTACGAATAATCAATATTTTATTAACTTTTAATTAGGGGTGCAAACAATTAGCCGAATTATTATTAATTTTTGATTAATGGTTAGATTAAAATGAGTTCCTATGGATTAACAAACATCCACTTACAATCCTTTAATGTTGTAGTTTGGCTGCCCTCCAGCAGAGGGAGCTTCTGGTTATCCTTAAGCGTAGCCAGGACTAAAGATGGCGGCGTCACTTTAAAACGGGAAAGAGAAACAGCCTAAACAGAGTGGTTGGGACGCAAAGCGCACCTTATGTGGTTATGTTTTGAAATGTAAACACTCGGCAAGCTCTTTAAAGTTATCACTATAATAATGCTTATTCAGCCAGGCTGTATGACGGAGCAGCAGAAACTCCTCATTCAAAAAAATACTGATGTGTTACGAAGCCCAGGATAAAAAAAACCCAAAAACTAAAGGAGATAAAAATTGCAACATGAGATAAAAATACATGAAGCCAATAAGCCTGGCTAATTTTTAAGGTTGCAGTGAAGTTTTAACTTTCCTACCCATAGCAATCACAGACTTGTGTATGAACATCTCTGTTCATGTGAAACTAAGTGTTTCACATAATGTATTTTAATTTTACTTTCATTTTTTGGCCACCCAAGAGGTTTCCATTTTGTTATATTTTATAAATAAGTTTAATAATGTGAGAAAACCACCATTGTATCTTTATCACGGCGTCTTAAATAGATTTTTTTAGACTAAGTTGACCTCTCATGGGACCTTAAGTATATTATGGCTCTTTGTGTTATGGAACGGTATTCACCACTCTTTATAAAAGGGAAAACTAAGGTTTCTAAGGAAACTTATCAATTAATAAAACCAGTCACTGATTACTAGCATTTCTACTTCTGTTCCTCCTCAGAACCAGAAAGGCTTGACGAACAAGGAGTTAGCTTCCCTCCTCACCAAGGTGCGTTTAAAGCAGGAGGCCGTTGCCAAGACGATGCCCGACTACTGGCGCTGTTGGGAGGAGATCGCAAGCATGATTCAGCTGAAGCTGGGCAGACAGAGGCGAGGCAGCGAAGCTGCCCCAAGATCCAAACAGCCCCATCAAGGTGAGTCAGCAACAAAAGCCTCTTAACTCCTGAGATCATCCCGACGCATCGTCTCTAACGCTCTTAACGGGTTTATGTGAAGTGATGCAGATTCGCCCGCGCTCCAGCAGCCTGCCCTCCAGAGCCAGCCAGGCGGTTCCTGCAGCAACCGTCATACAGCCAAAGACTCCGCAGCCGGCACCAAGGACCAAAGGCTTCATCCATCCGAAGACATCCACTCCCAACATGAAGCCACTGTTGAAGAGCAGCACAAGCAAGTATGGAGATGCTCATTTTCAGCTGTTTTTACCCCTTATTTTTTTCCAATTTGACAAAATTGAAACATCTTTTTCTACTCCTAAGAACTCCGCCGTTTAGTTCGGACGAAGACTCGCAAGACTCAGTGTCCGACCTGGAGGAGGAGCCACCACACCTCCGGCGAGTCAAGTCGTTAAATCTGATGGTTCAGAACAAACCGAACAAACCGCCTCCGGTTCTGTCCAGGCAGAGCGCAGTCAGCCAGTCGTCGTTCTCCTCTAAACCACAGCAGTCCCGTCAGGGGGCCACGAAGACGCAGAGCGAAGATGAGGAGGAGTGGTCAGATGTGAGCGATATGGCGGAAATTGACCCCAGGCAGCTGCATGACTTCAAAAACCAGAACAGCAATAATGATAAAGGAAGCCACATTAAAGGTTAGTTACACATCAGAGTATCAGGTAGATTAACTTTGTGTTCAGTGCTTGAGTCAGAGGAGTTGGAATTGTTCTGTTTGTTTCCAGATAAAGTAGCTGATTTGGCCAGAAAAGTTGAGTTGCACATATCAGAGAGAGCAATAAAGAAGCCTGCAGGGGGCGTAAGCGTTCTTCCAGAGAGAAAGGACGAAGTTCAGGAGCTGTCGGTAAGAAAACAAGATTAGAAGCAACTAACTCCTAGTGAATTTTAACCAGCAGAACCAAAGAAATGAAGTTTGTGTTGACAGTTGACAGATCTAGAGGAGAGCAGTGAGTGGATGGTCTCCTCTCTGGAGGACAAACCAGGAGCGTCTAAGCAAACGTCTTTTCGTGGCTCCGGACCCCTGAGGAAGAGCCTGGACTCGTCCAGCACCAGCGTCTGGGGGACGTCTACAGGAAAAGCCCCCAAATCAGGTCAGAGTCATTCCAACTCTCAGGCTTCCTCTGAACTCCAAACGTGTTGGTCTGTGTGTGATGCTGTAATCACTGTTGTTGTGCCCTGCAGGTCCAACCGAAGCAGGAACAGGAAGCACACTGAAGAGCAGCTTGTGCTCTTTCAGTGACATCAGCGACTCAGAGGATATAAGCAATAAGTAGCATTAGCACTGCAGCAGATCAGGTAACGTAGCTAACATGAGAACCTCAGCCTCTCACTTCTCCAGCCAAAAAAAAGTTATTCTGCTTATTTATTCTATGGACTTTGTGATAAAAAGAAGAATAAAGCAATACCTTCAAGGAGGCTGTTCAGACAGTTCAGGACCAGAATCAAATTTTGATTAGAAAATATGATTTATCTTGTTAAAGTTTTAACTACAGACTAGTTGACAGCTTTTTATTCTAAGGTACTCTTAATGCCTTGTGCCAATAAATAAAATTTTATTTTTGTCAGATTTTCATATATTTTCTTTTGTATGTTCAAATCTTCTTAGCCACAGAATGTTTTTGTAAAATATTGTACATTTCTATTGGGTTTTGTACATCAAAATTTGTATTAATTTACATGTGATATTTATTCAAGCAATAAAGATGAGATTTTGAGCAATCAGGTCATCCTTCCACTCCCCATAGTTTAAATGGAGCCACTCCAGTTTTCTAAATTTAGTCTTTAGATATTTTTTAATCAAATACTTGAAATGATTATCACTGATTAGATGACAGCAAAAATAGTTTTGCCTCTATTTTACTGCTTATGTGAGCAACTAAAAACATTTAAATAAAAATAAATGCATTTATGTATTTTTAAAATTTTAAGATAGCAAATATTTTACCCTTGTATCATTTTTTTTTATGATCAGTTATGATCTTGTATTGCAAAGGATCATGATTAGGCGAGGTGCAAATTTTTCACTTGTATTTTTCCACCATAAATAACTTTATTTACAAAAAAAATATGAATACAACACACTTCCTCATGAGAAATCAAATTAGTCAAGTTTCCTCAATGTTGCTCAGTTCTGCTTTGCCACCAAATAGCTTACAATTGCACATAACATAAGGGTTTATTCTGTATAGAAAATTAGACATCCCAATTTAAACCCCGTTTAAAAGACAATACAGAAGCAGAAGAAAGGCTGCAAGAATAGAAGGATCTATTTAGTTGGCCGCCGCACCTCTTTGTCTTTCAAAAATACTTTCATAATTAAAGCAAACAGATTAAATAAAAGTATAATTTAATCTAATGCGACTCGTAAATGCTAAACTTGGAGACTTCTATTCAGAATACATGGTGGTTTTCCATAAGCATGTTCTCTGTGGGAAACAGTTTGAACTTTTAGGAAGAACTCAACATTTCATTAAAAGTTTCCTTTAGAAACTATCAGGGGGTAAAATGGCATTTTATCCAGAAAGTAGAAATTATATTTCTCTTTAAACTCTTAAAAAATGTAACTTCTTCAAACAGACGGCACTATGAATCCACAGAATCCACTCAGTCACTCTGTTTTGAGTTTTTAGCTCATACGAAGGTGTCCCGGTTCTCGATGGGAGTGGTTCTTCCTGCCCCTCTGGTTATTTGACTCCTCCCATCTGAGTAATACAGCGGCGGCACCAGCGTCACTCTGGACGACGGCGGCCGCATGTACGTCTGTCTGGTGCGGACGGCAGCATAAGAAGCCGGCCTCCGTGGGCCTTTTGATAAACTGTAATAGAAAACAGAGACACAAACATGTCACCCGGCTCTGGTTGTTATCATCTTTTATCTGAAATGTCACTCTGCGTAGACTGGATTTAAACTTTATCCAATTGCTAACGCTATGAAGCTTACCAAAAAATTGCCTGAGCTGTAAATAAGCATTCTCCACTACAAAAAGAGAAGTGCCGAGCCAAACACAGTGGCTGTTAATATTTGGAAGCCTGGGCAACATGGACTGAACTGCTTCATTCTACGACAATATATTAGGGCTATTGTAGATTAAGCAAAAAATTTAAAATGAGCACATTTCCACCAAAAAACTAAGAAATTTTTAGATAAATCTCAGAATGTTGGGGGGGGGGAGTGAAAATTTCAAAATGTCCTACTTTTGTAATTCAGAAATTTCCACGTTTGTTTGTTTTTCCTGGAAAAAGCTTGGAAATTAAAAAATTACAAATTGAGATTAAACTCAATCTGTGAGTTTTTCTTGTCAGAAATTCACTCCCTCTTTTCTATCTATAATAGCTCTAATACACGTCGTATCGTTAGCTTTCTCTGCTGCTATTCCTAAAACTCCAGTCAGACCACAATTCCAAAACTGCGCAGAGAAATTACGACATCATTCACAACTTCAAACGTTTGCCAGTTGAAATTCTACCGGAGGAATCAAAGTCAATGGCAGCAAGCCCTGATTGATCTATGACATGATATGAGAATCAAAGCGACTAGCGTAAGAATGCAATGGCTGGGCTGCAGTTGACCTTTTTGGTAGACCTTCTTTCCCTGAGAAGTAAGTGAGCACCGTTCCCCCACTAATGAGCAGGATGGATCCTCCCCAGCCAATGAAAACAGCAGCACCCAGTTCAAATCTGGACGGAAAGAGACAAGTCATTAAAATCCATTTTATTTAGTAACATTCTAATGAAGCTTTCAGTATTACTCACTTATGGGACTTGAAGTTCGGATCCACAAACTGTGTTATGACTCTGTTAGCCCACCAGGAGTATGTTATCATCCCACAGAAACCTACAGAAAAAAGTATTTACTTTATTTAAAATGTAAGTTTCATCATTTAAGGAAAAAAAAAGAACTCTGAACACTTTAAAATATATTTTTTTACCTGAAACTAAGTAGGTTATACCACCAGAAAACGTCACCCTTGCGTTGGTAATCTCTGTCCCACCAATTTTAGTGCATTTCATCCCGACCAGCGTGAGGACGCTTCCAAAGAATCCTGTGATCACGGCCGAGACCGCCAGTGCTCTGAGCGCGTGCATGTGCACTAAAGTAGAAATAAAATTAGCTATAGCTGCTTCTGAAAATGAACGTTTTTTAGTTTTTACAAAAAGAGAAGTCAGTTGTGGAGTTTTCAGCGCCTTACCAGGCAGGGCCAACATGGACGGGTAGTCCTTGCAGTCGGAGACCCCCGTCGTGTCCGAGATGCAGTCTCTCCACAGGTTGGAGTAGTAGTTGGCGGTTGTCAGCACGAGGCTGCTCACCTCAGAGAACGTCCAGTACTCTGTGGGAAGAGTGGAGCACACCAGGATCCAGCCGCACAGGCTGGTTACAAAGCAGCCAATCTCCACGTACATAATCACCATCCGGTACTCCATGGTCGGCGCTGATTCTTGACTAAAAATGGAAATAATAAAGTCTCGCCGTGGGAACCAGGGCTGAAGGTCCCCTCTGCGTTATCCCTGCAGTGCGGAGAGGTAATAGACCCATAATGCTTTGGGCTGTGTCTCATCTTATCTTTGAGATAGTTTTGCCAAGTAAGCAACTTTCAGGTTCCCAGCTGGACGAAGGGATTATATTACACCACTCCTCTACATGCATCCTTACATGCTTATACAACAGCCTATTTTTGGATAGAAAAAAAAGGAGTACATTTCCGCAAAAACTCAGACATTTTCTAGAAAAAACATGACTTTTGAAAACATTTTTCCAAAGGTGGAAAGTTTTCGACTTTTTGAAACTGAAATTTCCATGTTTTCTTCCTAGGAAACGTCCGAGATTAAATAAAATTTTTATTTCATACTTTTGGACCTCAAAGTTTGTTTGTCATCAACATTTTTTTACTTCCTTTATAAAGATTTGTTCTTATTATTCAGTATGTAACTTCAAAAAAAGTTGTCTGCCTGTACTACACAGGAACTTTTAAATAACTTATTTTTTATATTTGTTTTTATAAACCTTTTTTATCTTAATATGACTACTCTGCTCATTGCCATTTTATATTATACAACTTTTAAAATATGTACTGTACAGTTGTAGCATGTAAACATAACAATTGGAAATCTGTCATTTAAAGTAATGCAGGTGAAATTTCTTTGTAGTTCATTGAAACACAATAAAAACTGTCAATATAATTTTTATTTATATAGCTTTTCTTCCAACAGTTTCCAAGTGGCTGCACAGAAATAGTTTAACCAAACTAGACCAGAGGAATGCAGCATCTGTTTTTGTTTCACATGATTCAGATCAAACATATAAAAATATAAAAAATAACCAGAGCAAATACAATATGGAATCAAATAAAACCATTTACTAACGTGTAGAAGATATCTAGACTAACCCATTTAAACTTAATGGAAGTTTTAGGACCTTAACCTGCTTTAACGTCATACCTCGGCATCTCATGGGATTTGACTAGGCCACTCGTCAATCTTTGCTCTCATTTGAGTGCTTTAGATCACTTTACTGTTGCATAACTCAATAAAACTGGTTATACAGCAGTAATTGATATCAATTAATTGATATATTTGAACTAAATTTTTTGTATGAAAACTCTGTCTAGTTTTTAATTAGTTCTCCCCCCACTCAAAATTAAAATTTGCTTGTATATTAATCAAAACCTTTGTCAATCCATCCTCAAAAGTTAAACATGGGAGTGGCAGCATCATGCTGTGGGGACAGTATCATGATTCAGATGGAGGCCGTAGAATTCTCGAGTTCGTAGTTTTGGCTCTGGAGTAAGTCGAACACGGACGGTTTCGGTGTTACGCGACAACGGCGGCCATCTTGTAAAAAGAAATCCTTCTTTTTGCTGATGTGTTCTTCATCCTGTCTCCAACAAAGAGCATAATGTGAAACTTCTTATAGTTTTGTTCATTTTAAAGGTAAGTAAACAAACCTTTGTGGGCGGATAACTGCATGCAGTTGCGCAGTGAACCGTGCAGCCAAGCAACAGGAGACTCCCCACCAAACCGAGGTAGAGAGGCGGTCCGATCTAGTAGCTGAGGAGATGTGATCGAAAAGTACGTTTATTCATAATCTTGATGTTCTCATGTAACATGGCACCCTTCCTCATTAATCTGCTTTGATGTGTAAAACAGCTGAAGTCACTTTGTTTATGTCTAAACAGTGACCAGCCACGTCTGAAATGCCTGGTGGAGAAGGAAGAGAGGGGGAAACAAGACAAACCAGTGAGTAGGAGTTTTGTTTTCACAACAGCAGCTCGAGTTTTCTAGAACTGATCCCTCTTACAGCCCAGCAGTTGGACCGCCCACACTCCCATCAGCATCCTGTCCTTGGTGCTTCGCTGCCCCCTCCATAACCCCTCCGCCTATCCACGTACACTCCTTCCCAAAAACCGAGAGCACAGTCCCGAGCAATCTGAGGCAGAGCCCAATCAGCAGCAGACCCCTGACTGCCTGGAAGTACCCTGGAAAATAAAATAAAAAACAGTAAAGTACTCCCAAATGAACAAAACCGTTCATTTTCTTTATTTATTTTTTATATATACTATATATATATATATATATATATATATATATATATATATATATATATATATATATATATATATATCTTGTATCCATGTTTAACTTTCAAATACTTATATCAAAAGTGGATTATGCTTTGATACTTAGTGTGTCGTAAAATGATCTGTTCTTAACCACACAGTAGGATAGAATTAAGAAATAGGGTGCAACAACTGTGACTAAACGCTGAGTTAAACCACAGCAAATGATGAGAGGGAGACGTGCAGTAAGGTTTACTGTTTACAGTAAACAGTAAATGTTTACAGACCATTTACTGTTGACTTCCTCGTTCACATGCTGCGGTGAAAACTGCAGACAAGAATACAAAACAATACAAAATTTAGTTCTGTGTCTGAACAAACCTTACTCTGCAGTTAACTGAAATCCACCACAAGCAGCCAGATGAAAGTACAAGTCACAATAATTAAACGCTAGCATTTTAGCAAAAATAATTTCTGATACATCTTAAGCAGTATGTAGCTTATAAGAAGGAAGGCTTTAGCGCTGTCAATCATGCCCTTGTGTGTGTGTAGCCTCTCCCCATCAGCAGAGCCTATTGTGAATGCTAAGGCTAGTTAGCATGGCCACGGACAGCGAATAAACGGTTTTCCTGGAACAGTGAGTTGTTTCTCCTCATTAGCACATCTAGCTGCGCGTTCATGAGTTGATCGACAGCGCTAAGCTCCTCCTCCGGGCTCTGATTGGTTGTTTTTGATTGGGGAGTGGTGCCTTTCTTCACACGGCGATAACAGCACAGGAAGGAAGTGGAGGAGTTCGATCTTTTTCTCAGATTGTGTCTCATGTTACACTGTCATGACATGGTGACAGTTTTAACAAATATGGAAAAACATCTTTTTGTAGAAGTTAAAAAATAAGTTTTAAATCACTTTTAAAAAAGCCTTTTGTCATATAATAATAATAATAATAATAATAATAATAAAACCACAATGTGTTTCTACCAGATGAATTTTCCTTTCTGAGCCTTTTCGGGCATTTGCTTGAATTTCTGAATAACAGTAAAATAGAAACACTTATAGCAATTTTTAGATTTTATTACTACAAAACATTCACTAGTAAAGTTTTTCACATTCAATTTCAACAGGTGTAATTTTCATTAGAGTAATTGATTTGCTGGTTTTCAATTGGGGTTGTGTGGAATTGTTATAAGCAATTAGCGTAAAATCTTTATGAGATGTTCAAATAAAACATTTTCAACAAAAAAAAAATTTACAGCATAAATACAGTCTATTGAGTTAGCATGTTAAAATTTGCCCAAGAAACACACAAAAAAATAAACAACTTAGTAATATGCAGATTTTGAACAGGCATGTTTTCAATTATAAAGAGGCTAATACTGAATTTCTTGACCTTGTTATTCAGCTTGGATCTTGCAATAAGAAGTGGAATTTCCCGTGTGGGCAACTTCCACTTTCTGTATGTGGGGCAGCCATATTGGACTCTGATTGTAGGAACATTCTGACTTACACAATTGGATTTCTGACATCAAGAGGAATTTTTGTTGTATTTGTGACTAAAAAAATCAACAATTTGTCGGTGTATAAAGGGAACGTACCATTAAAATGTCAAGGGAAGGCCAAGCAATTTTTGGCCTAACTAGCAGCTGTAGCCAACCTGCTAGCAGCAGTCAAACATTTGCTAGTTTAGCTAGCCAAATTAGCTAGTTTGGCTACAGCTACCTAGCTTTTACGCTTGAATTAACCCTTTGTTTTTTAGATGTTTCAGATTACAAGTACATGGTTATTGCATTAAAATAAAACTCAGCTCATCAAAGACAATTGCTTAACATAAAACGGCTAACATTCATAAGGTAATGATTCAGTTAGCTTGCATCTGGTAACTTAATCAAAATTTGTCAGAAACATTCGTAAAGTTGTTTACGAAGTAATTTTGACATTCGACATTTTAATTTATCAGTTCAAATGTAGGAGTTTTTGACAAAAGGTGTAACTCCGTTTCTCAAACTGCCAGACAGCGAGGACACTGTGCGGCTGCTCCGACTGCTCCGACTGCTGCTCCTTGATTCTGACAAAGTAGACAGGCTGGACTCTAAGGACAGGCGTGATTGGTACTCGGACCCTGATCTGGATCCCAAACCATATTTAGAGGTTCCATTTGATCCCGGGGTCCGTCCTGTCACGGACGACCGGCCCGACCCGGCCGTACGCCCAGATTTGGACGTGTGTGCCGATTTGGAAGACAAGGAGGATACATCCGAACGGTCAGACCGGGACGGCAGCTCAGAGATGGACGACAGTTTGGTATTGGAGGTGACCTCTGATACTTCAGAAGAGGCTGTGGTGGGCTTGTTTTTCTCCAGGTCTGGCTGTGGTTTTACCTTAATTACCCTAAACAAACAAAAAAAGGGAGGATAAGTTTGAAAACGAAACACCTGAAGAAATCCACATCCGGAAGCACCCAGGAAGCACAAAGTGCTAAGATAAGAGCCAAAATGCTAATATTTGCTCCACTTAGCTCCGATTAAAAGCATTACATTAGGTCATATGGTATTTGGTTAATAAAACATCTGAATCTTCATAGATCAACAGAAAGTAGTGCAAAAAATATGAAGAATAAGGAAAACTAGAAAAGGGAGGCCTGCCAAAGTGCCCGTCGGTTTGGACCCAGCTTTCTTATGCTAAAAATTAGCATCAATGCTAAAGAAAGCTGCAATCATATGAGGATAATGACAAGAATGTTTACTAACATGGACTTGCACCATTCAGTTTGATAAAGTACTGAAGTACTGATAAAGTTATGAATCTTTTCCAGGAACATTGTTAAAATGATTTGAAGGCACAGAATCAGCCCAGTACAGGTTCACATTCTCAGGTTAGAGAGACTCATCTGGTATAAAGTTAATTTTTTGGTACTGGAATCACACCGAAGATAAATTAGTTTAATCAAAGTATGTCATGAATATGTGTTCATGTACTCCATCTTAAGTCCAGAGCATAGTAGTGTTTTGTTGCTTTTGCCACCACTAGATGATATGCATATAAGATATAACATAAACAGCACCATTCAGAGATGCAATGAGTTTATAGCAGCTGTTCCACCATGTCTGTAGTTCTGACGTTCTGCCATCACTGTGGTTCTAAAGAGCAGCTCAGAGAGGCAGACTAAATTCTGTCTATTTTGAGTCTAACTGACTGTTTTGTCTCAGTTAGACTTTTGTTTTGAGTTAAATTTGGCTCGTTTTTTGTTAATTATGTCGCCACAGTTACTCGAAATGCCAACAAAAGTAATAGCTCCCCTCACAGGATTAAGCCGCACATTTAGATATATATTGTGAGGGGCCACGCAGCGGTACGAGCCGCATTAACGGTAGTAGGAGGCAGCAGTTATTTTGAGGTGTAGAACAATATGCATTGCATGGCAGGCACCACTAAAGAGACATTCTATTGGGTGTAGAACAATAGGTGCCTGCCATGCATTGCATGGAGGCAGTCGCAAGTCAGTCACTGCTCTCCTTATGCATTGCTATGGACAGGCCCCAATGATGCATCTTTCTCAACATTTTAACAAGTAAACCTGGAAAATGAGCTGTTCTCTGTAGAACATTTTGCTGCAAATCTTTTAACACAGAGCTCTATCAGTTTGTTACTTTGTACATGACAAAACATGAAAACTTTTATGGTGTATGGCTATCTTTGAAGGCACAAAATTCTGACCTGAGTATTATTTAGTGAGGTCAAAAGTTGTTTAATAAAATCCCTAAGCATGTGCCCACAGAAGTTGTTTTACTGTTTATCGTCTGTGAAAGTGAGTGCTGTAGTGTCACTTTAGTTTGGTTGCCCAATAGCAGGTAATGACTCCATTACTGACCTTTCTCTTCTTCCACAGAGCGGCGTGCATACTGACCACAGATAGAAAAAACCACCAGTCATGTGAAAGGCCGAGCCCACCCAGCCAAGGAACAACGGAGTGCCAAGGCCATACCTGAAAATGGTTACATAAATATTGTGCAAGATTAATACACAAAGATTTTTACCTGTATTAAAAAGATAACAGATTTACAATGAAAAGAAAGTAATGGTTTCAAAGGTAAGGTGGGAAATATGCATGTTTGTTTGATTAGGCCTGTTAACTTACTCGAGTCCAGTCAGGCTAGAATCGAAGTTTTTGATTATGACGTAATCTGAATACACGGCATACCCACATGTGGACAATGCACCTGAGAGAAAATCATGTTGGAAAATATTAATGGAGTATCCAGTCGATAAACTTTGTCACATTTCTTATAATCATTAGGTTTAGTGGATATTGTAAAGTTTCTCATTTTGGCACTCATGTACTCCAACGGAGGATTGAAAGCTCCAGAATGTTCACTGGATATCCTGTCAACTCAATTTGGACATCTTGTACAATACTACTGCTGGATTATCTAATAGCTTCATTAAATCCTTTTATTTATTTTTATGTCAAAGTGGCCATTTACCTTCAAAATAATGACAATACAATTCTATCCATTCACCATAAAACTTAGTAAAATTTTAAAAATGTCAATCAGAAGCAAATTTCAGTAAGAATAAAAAAATCATATTCAAAGATGCATAATCAAGTTCTCTTTTTTTATAAGAGATATGGCATAAATAAGAGTAGCATGAATGATATTTATTCCTTTTTTTTTGTTTTTTTAAATTTAAAGTCAAATTGTTGGTATTTGTAGTTGCTTGCTAACTTATGATCATTCCAGAACCTTTGTAGCATTCTTATTGCTAGCATGCTATCACATACTATTCAAAAGTTCCCTCATCTTTTTTTTTAATTAGTATGAAAAGGACAATTTTCTATCTTTTAAGAGTATGCTCATATTTTTAGCTGTTTATAAAAAAATGTTTCATTCAAATTAGTTTAATACTGCTAGAACTAGCTAGCATGCTTGTGCTTCTGGGGAAAGTACTGGAACAGTTACTGTCACTAAGCTAGCACAACAAAAAATTGAAGTACATTGATTGTTAGTACTTTGGTTAAGAATAGCAACCTTTTCTTGCTAGGTATATTAAAATATTACAATTTTAGCTAATTTTTTGACATTTTAATAAGACAAAGTCTGAGCTGGTAATTGTATTATTAGCAGTAAAGCAATATGACAAAACATGGAAATTACAAAGGATTGGGATTTATTAAATCATGTACATTTTGAAAAAAAAAAAAAAAAATTTCCACATATAGAATATTTACCACTGATGATGTGGCACAATCCACCCGTAAAGATCTTCTTGTACTTTGAAGGGTCTTTACCCCCAATATGGGTGCATTCCATACCCAACAGGCTGAGTACGAACCCCAGCATACCCAGAGAAAGAGCTCCCATCAGTAGGCCTCGCACTATTTGAACGTGCCCTTTAATTACAAAGACAGACATTTATATAGGCAGATTTGAAAACAAAGTGGTTACAGATCAAAGTACGTGAATATGTGTTTACTTGCCTTCCACAGACCAGAGCACAGGGAAATCATGGCAATTACTGACTGCAGTTGAATCGGTGAAGCATTTTCTCCATAAGCTGGACCAGTGCCATGCCACTTTGATGATGGCCGAACCACCCATACCACCAACTGAGGCTATCTTCCAGCCTTCCATAGCCATAGTGCAGGCCACAAAGATCCAGCCTAACACGGTCATTAAAAATCCCCAGATTTGGACCACTCTGATCTTCATCTTTAGGCGTCTGCAGGTGAGTTTCCTTCTAGATTTCTCATCCAACAATGTTCAACATCTCCAACGTTTAGGTTATATTCTCCAGATATGCGGTTGGTCTCCTACCCAACAAGTCTTCAAAGAAAGTCGAGCAGGTGAATTGGTCTGATGCTGTGCAGAAGGAGTGTCTACCAGATCAGGTGTTTCGTAAAATGTGGGTGGGAGACAGAATTCACTCTGGTTCCCAGAAGCCACTGCTGAAAACGGCCAGATTAGAATCTAGACTAAAACCACTTGACCAAGCAAATATCAGGTTACACAGGACTTCATGCATCCACTCAAGTTTCTCACAGATTCAGGAATATGTGCAAAATGAGACAAAATAATCTTTAAATAATTTTGACTTAAAATGTAGCAACTGTGTCTGAAAACGGTGAATATAAATATGCCAAACTACTTTTGTATCCCTTTTTATTATATCCCTCTTGTGGTTTCATGTTTTGTCACACAAAAATTTTTTTGAGCGTGTCAAGCTAATTTTTAATGTCAGACAGAAATGACCAGAGTACATACAAAATGCAGTTTTTAACTAACCTGGTCCAGTATGAATTAAGTATACTCCTGTTAAATCAAAAGCTACCTGTTATTAACCACGTTTATGGCTTAAGTCTAGTCGAAGTGCGGCCTTAAATCAGATTGAAATGACCTATAACAGCATTAATTCTCAAAACCTCTTCATTCAAACCTCTTCAAACCTCTGATTTGTCATAAAATACTGGCGTACCCTTTCAATTTCACACTCCCCCAACTTCACTTTTTGACACTTAACTTACAATGAAACATCTCTCATCAGGCATACGTACATCTTAGTGTTTTTACGACTCCATCTTCTGTTTGAGGCGACCGTAAACCGTATGCTTCAGTTGTTTTGACCTTTACATGAATTATGTAATAGCACTACTGGTATGAGTTGAGCTGCTTAAAGCATCCCTCTCGATTGCGCCTTGGGCTGTAAGCTGTTGGCTATTGGTCATTTCACCAGGTACGCACTGTGCCATGGTTCTCAGAGATACACCATAGGGTCTTTGTGCTGTCCTAATTACAGGTAAATCCAAGATAATGAGAGTTCCCGGAAATTAATGTTCTCATAGCAGAGATGAAAGAACTGTTCTTTGCTACTAGTTCCAGTTGGCTTTTGATGCAAGTTATTGTAGTGAGATATTAAAAATGAACAACTGCTCAGGTAGCCTGGTAAAAACCAGACCCTTATTTTGTATTTTTTTATGCTACTGGCTTCGTAGAGAAGGTCTGGACTCTCGGCCAATGAGAAACGATTGCTTCCTGGAAGCCCTGGACTCTGTTGAAGTTGAGATTTGTCTGTGATGTATGTAACACACCAGCTTGACACTATGAAGCTTACTGCAAATTCATAAAAGCTTCAAAAGTAAAAAAAAAATCTTTCAACTTTTGAAAGTATTTTTCTTGAATATTTCTGAGATTAATCAAAAAATGTGAGTTTTTTGGCAGTAATTTTATTCTGTCTACAATGGCCTTAGATACGTGCTACTGTTATTGAGATGTTATTTCATAAAAGATACAAATCTATGCAGTTAACCCAAGAAAGAAGACAGTCCAGTTTGTTTCACACATAAGCGTTTCTTATGTGTTTCTTCGGCTCTCGTGGCTCCATTTGCAGGCTGTTTGTCCTCTTGTTGTGTGTTGTCCCGAATGTCGGTGCTCCTGTGTAAGAGTATTTGCCTCTGCAAAAATTAGAAAAACTATTTTAAAAAGTGATTACATATATTATCATATTGTGTTTGCAGAAAAACACAGAAAGAGAAAAATGCTGACCTTAAGCTGAAGCTTTCAGAAAGGGAGAGGCACAGTAGAAGTCCACCTAAAATACAAAGCACGGATCCAGACCAGCCTATGAAGAGAGCTGCCCCCAGTTCAAACCTACGTAGGGAAAAAACTTAATTCTGACCAACAGGTTCATGTGAATCTTTGGGTGAAATGTTTTATGATCTTGGATGCATACTTCTGTGCAACGAATGTTGGGTCAAAGAAGTCTGTTGTGATCCTACGGGCATATATGGAACATGCAGTCATGCAGCAAATCCCTGTTCAGACAATGTTCATTAATTTCCAAAGGAAGTTTGGGTATTCTGATTGAATTCCAACTTGTATTTCAGGACTCACCACTGAGAATGAAGTGGAGGCCCGACAGAACGGTCAGACGAGCCTTGGTGGTGTCCGAGCCCCCTATTTTTGTGCACTTCATTCCCAGCAATGCCAAAGCGGCACCAAAGAAACCCAGGCAAACGGCAGCGATCATCAAACCCCGACACACCTGGATATACGCTGTAAGTTGAGAATAAAAAGGAATTTTTGCAAAAGTGTTGTAAAGATGCACTAACTGTGCATCTTTACAATACCATCCTATCGACGTCTTCAACAAATGTTTAAGTATTTAGACGAAACAATCTGACATATTTGGAATATTTCTCTCATTCCACCAAACAATGGTGACATTTAAGCATAAGTACTCACTCCCATTGTAGATGCATTCACAAGAGAGTCAAGACTGTAATTCCTGCCAGAACTGTTTGAACAAAAATATTAACACCCAGTAATGAAACCTTAGTAAACTATTTGTTTAAAAGTTAACATGAAAATACATTTACAGAAACGACTAAAAGTATGTTGCTATTTTAGTAAAAACTACTTAAATCTGCTATTGTATGAGGTTGTTATTTATGTTTGTACCCTTTGAAATATACATTTCCACCTTAGGATAGAAAGTGATATAAACCATCTTAACATTTATTTCGAAATGTTACCAGAAAATATTTCTTTAGCATCAAAGGCAGTGCTAAACTCTGTCAGCAGGTTCCCAGGAAGACAACTTTTCCAAGGGGCTTCTGGGTAAATTTTCTCTTCATAAAACGCCTGCATGTTTTAAAAAATCCATTTTATTACACTAAGATGAGCAGATATTTCTGCTCATTTTACACCACAAAATTGTTATGCATTACCAGACGTTAATGGTGGACGGTGTAGTTAATCAGATTGACGCATGCTAGCTAGGCTGATAGCTACAGCTAATGCTTAGCATGAAAAGACATGAGTGACATCAGTGGCTTTATATGGTTATGTTTTCTGTATGTTTCTTAATAAAATTCCATGAGATGATTTTGGTTTGATCAAGGGTATCTGTCATATTCATGAGACAAATAGGAAACCATTTTAAATAACTTCTTGGTTGTCAGATTTGAGAATTTTTATGACTTTTGTCGTAAATAACTACAAAAAACAAACCTATGATGCAACGATTTATGGTACAAAACAAACAATGAAGTAGTTTTACAGGTAAAAAATGAAAGTACAAATTGGTGAAAGGGCAAACTTTCCTATTACAGCAAGTGCTTGTGCAGACATGGCCAATTTTTCTGCAATAATAAGACGTCAAAATTTAGTATTTTGAAAAATGGACCAATGCACAAGCTAAATAAGATGTATTTAAATGCCCTTCACATTTCAGACTGGCAAGAGATGGTGCTGTCTCAACCTTAGTATATTCTGGTTGGTCACAAATGACCCTTTCTGTTTGTATGACTTTGTAGCATTGGGTCACATGACAGTGGTAGGTCATACCAGTCTAGCACACCTACTTCCCTGATGCACTCCAGATGGTCTTTGTCATTAAAACGTTGCAACTTATGATGAAATATTAAGTTCCAAATCCATTTTCCCTATTGTTGATTTACACAAGTACACAATGATATAGCTCAATGTGGTCTTGGCTTCTAGCAGTCACAAAGTTTAAACATCCACTAACTCACCATCCAGAGCCAGCATCGACGGGAAGTCTTTGCAGTTGGACACCCCCGTGGAATCAGTCACGCACGTTTTCCACAGATTAGACCAGAACGTTGCCGTCGTGATAACCGTCCCATCCACGGACGACACCTTCCAGTAGTCTGTGGGCACTGTGGACGATACCAAGATCCACCCAATGACGGTTAGAAGAAAGGCAATGATCTCCGTTGCCATGTTGACCATTGTTTCCACTCTGGATTTGGTTCAGAGTGAGATCTTTCCCTCAGGAGAGATTGGAGAGAAAGTGGGTTGGTCTGACTATGAAAGGTATGTTGGAGTTGGCAGTTGTGCAGAATTTTGCTTCTGCTTCACCTGCCCAGCCTCAGAGGCCTTGGTGAACAGCCAGAGATCAAGTAATGTATTTAGGAAGTGTTGTGGATGGATCTGCCGTGATTAAAACCCAAGTCATTACTTCAGATCCAATCTGCGAGTGGAATGTGAGGTCAGTCTTTAATTAAAAGAAACTAAAATGTTTTTGATTGACAGGGGGAAATACTATAAGGGGTAAAAAAATAGGAAACACGAGTGACTGGGAGACAACAGCTTTGTCCACAATGTTTCTCCTCTTAAGGGGATTATGGTTACTTCTTGATCATAACTAATCAATATTTGAATTTCTTTACTTTGTTCTCCCTTGAGCAAAACATCTGTTACTGCATTGTAGCGCCATCATGTGGCAGAAAGAAGAAAATCAGGACTCATTGCTCTAAAACTTTAAATATAAAGTTCCAATGGGATATATCTGGAAAACCTCAGGAGAAAGACGAGAAAAAAATCCTGAACCACCTGATATCTTAAAATACAGAGGAGAAGCAGCGCCACCCTGCGCATCCACTAGGTGGCGGTGACACTCATCTAATTTTTCAAGCCTTAATCTGTCGCTTCATCTCCTAATACCTCCTACCTTCATCCATAAGCAAGAACTTAGGATACATTAACTCCTCTGATTGAGGCAGAGACTGGCCCCTCACCAGGAGGGAGCAGTTCACCTCTTTCCAAGTTCAGAACGGTTGCCTCGGACTCACTTCAAACTCTCTTCCCGGCTGCTCTAAACTACTGGGAACCATTCCAGGAACTAAACTTCTCTTAGCTTAGTCGCAATTGTGGAGATTAGCTAAACTTTTTTTCATTACAGTTATTTTTTTAAGTAAAAAGAGTGAAAACCCTTTTGGAATCTCAACAATCCTTCAATTTTTCAAGTATTAGAGATGTTTTAACCATGGGGTGGCTGGATGTTTTGGTCCAGACAGGTTCTATACAAGTTTAACTTCACAGATGGTCATTTCTTATTTGTCTTCTGTCAGTGCAGGAATCATATGCAGCTGTTTAATTTTAACAACAACATTGGACTTTGAGCTAGGATTGGAGGGGGGAAAATAGTGTGAGTGGAATGGAAATCTGAGACAGGATTAAAATTAAAGGTCTGTGTGAAATTTATAAGGAGGAGGTGGACATGTTGGCACAGGTCCACTTGTGTTTGGTACTCAGGTCAAAGTGACTCAGCATTTTAGGATCCGTAATAATCTGGTACCGGAAAACATCCCATATTTGAGTGCTGACCTGATTTTGAGCAGTTCAAAGAAAAGATAAATCCTCCTAATCGTTCCAGATTGTTCATTCCAGAGAAGGAAACATTTGAATTCCCAGAAACATTATTAAGACGCCACCGGCTACCCTTCAGGTTACCTGTTTTGTAAGCGCTCATCAGACAGTGTCTGGGGTCATAAACTGGGGACAGGTACAACCTTTGCAGGGGAAGAATTCCAGGAAATCCAAGCTCAGCTATTTTTACCATCAGTAAATGGCACAGAGGCAGGTGCTGAGTGTCTTTATGAAATCTCTAGATAGTTAAACCCTCAGACGTACGTTACCATGGCTGCTGTTGCTGGGATGTTTTAGAAAGGCTCCTTGCTTAATCCTGTATAACAGCCAATTCAAAGGGAAACAGCTGGTACAGGTGGTTTCTGTGATAATGTATGCTGATGATCACGATCATCTGATAACTTTGGGTAGGAAATCTGCCAATTGGTAATGACAGAATTAGTTTTGTTACTACAGTATTTATGTTATAAAATGGATGCAGGTTGGGTAAAACAGTATCAAAAGTTAAACAAGTTTTTCAGGCTTTAAGGTGAGTAAAAGAGACAGGAAGGCCAATCGTACCTATAACCACCCAAGACTGTAGACTTCCTAAATGGAAGAATTGTAGATGTCTTTGTTTTAAATTGTGAGAACTGTAACTCTGTCCATGAGGATTTATCTGCCCGACAGTTTGTAGGAACTGAAGTGATGCATAACTGTTTACTTAAAAGAGTAAATACTTCTGTAAGTCAAAGGTAAAAGAATGAAACGATATTTTCTGGCCACATATTCTCAACTGGATTTACATCTACACCTTTACTCTACTTAAGTGCATTAAGTTGGTGCCATGTAAGTGACTGATATGCTATTTGTGGGAACAAAATGTCCAGTGAGTGTACTTTGAATATTTATAACCATTTTGCAATTATTTGTGTAAGACAGCAATAGCAATCCTGACCACTCTTTTCCTCTATTTGGCATCTTGCTTGCCCTTTATTTATCTGTGCCACTTCCAGTTCAAACAACTGCACTGAGCTCAGAGCTCACATACTTGACTTATGAATTCTGTATGTGACAAATGTTCAACTTTCACCTCTTTGTTTGACCCATGGATTCTCTCTGTCTCTATTTTTTAGAAAAGCCAGTATTGTTTATCGCTCCCCAAACAAGGATTTGAAATAACTTGTGTTGCTTTTCGTGGTTAAATAAAGGATACATACATTTAGTGCTATATAGACAAACATAATGTTGGATGAGCTGGTGCATGACTGATTTTTACAGAGACCAGTAAAGACTATATTTCAGTCATCTAAACTAAACTAAAATGCATGCACTAGTCTTTCTGTGGCCCACGATGATGAAGTCCTTTATTCTGGCAATGTTTTAAGTAAGCTGATTTGGTAACAGAGATTTTGTGCTTGTGTACTTTCAGATCCAAGTCCAAAGCTACACACAGGTTTTTTGCATTCTCTGTATTTTTTAGCCCAATTGATTCTTGCCAAGTTCTGATCTTAAGCCTTGGATGTTGGGACTGTAAACAATAACTTCTGTCTTATTTGTGTTGACTTTATGGGAACGCTTGGTGAGTTCAGTGTATTAGGGTCATGCAGTGACACCATAAAATGAAGTTGTGTGTCGTCAGCAAAAAGGTAAATGGCCTGTACTTGTGTAGCTCTTTATTAAAGTCCAGAGGACTTCAAAGTGCTTCCCCTACATTCAGTCATCCACCCAAAGGGTCGGAGATGCTTTAGCACTCTGATAATGATATGTAATAAAAAGTGGAATAAAAAAATAAATAAATAAGTGGTATGAGAATGCACCCGTGAGGAACCCCACAATTCATTGCTTTTCTAGACCCGTAACTGTCAAGATGCATACTGTCCAGAACTTTGCAGATGCAGTCTGGGTACTGTGTTAAAGCCTGACAAGAAGGCACTGAGATTATTTTTACAATGAAGGGATTTAAAAAAATAAACAATTTTTTTACTGTTTTTTTCCAATGACCTTTTGCCAAAAGTAGGAGATTGGATGCTGGTTCGTATTTACATACTGATGCATCTTCATTTGTTTTCTATAAAACATGTTTATCACTCCAGTTCCAAAAACTGTTTTTCAAAACTTAACAGTCAGCGAGAAGGCAGAAAGGTGTCGATTTCAGGTTATCAGAAAGATATAACTCTCACTCATTTTAACTCTTGATAGTAAACATGATTTCCTCATGAATATGATAGTAGATGAAGGTTTCATCTGTGAGTGGTTGTTTTTATGGTTGGTGATTGAGGAACAGAGCAGATGTATTTAGCGGTGAGGACAGCGTGGGAAAGCTGTACTTATCCACTGGACGTTATTCTCACCAGCTCTTTGAATAATCTCCCTCTGTCTTTTCTCCTTTGGCCTTTTTCCTGGTCAGTGCTAGCTAAACATCGTCAGGAGGAAAACGTGAGTCTTCGAGCCGTAGCCATTCTGCTGTGTAACAGTGACAGTGTAATTGTTTACCTAAGCTACACGTGAGTGAGTTGCTTCAGAACGTTCCTTGACTACGATAGCAGCAATAGGAGGCTGACGGGAGTGCCATGCTGATAAGTAACCCAGCAGGAAACACCTGTGGAGAGTCAAGGGGCTTCTCTCATACGCAGGCTCCTTCTGTTTATGGACAGGATATCCTCTCTGTGTGGACAGCACGCCTTGTGTGTCTTTCTGTATCAAACCAAAGAGTGAGAAAATAAAAGGAAGTTCCTCCACCATGGAAAGTTGAGAGGAAAACTCCTTACTACCTTAATTCAGTCCTCTCACATGACAATTGGTGTACTAGTTACCTTCTAAAAAGCCCTATGAGCATTTAACTGTGTCATCATGATGAATAAATACAGTGAGATGGTTTTATATTATAACCATGTGACAGAAATAAAGGAACTTGAACTTATGCTGAGTCATGAAAATGGGTTTTTAACTTAATGAAACACTGGAGATTTACTTAGACATCTTTGACGTGTTGTAAGTCTAGATTACAGTACCTTGTATTGCTCATACAATATCGGCGTAGATGTAAATCATTATATTCATATAATAAGCATGTATAAATACTCATTAATTTGTTTGTTCCCCATTTAAACATGTTAATACCTCAGACCTCAGACCATATTGGACATACATTTATTTTCAGTCTCTTTTACAGTTTATCTCCTAAATAAAATTGCAACATTTTTATTTGCAAAATATTTTAAATTCACTACAATGTCACACAAATTACTAACAAAATTCATTGAAGTCTTGGATTGTGATGTCACAAAAATGTGGATGAACTGAATTTCATAATGCATTCTAAAACTGTTAATGGTTCAATGAGATATTTAACTTTTTAACCAATCTTATATAAGCGGAAATATTTTAGATATCTTCTGAGTTAAAATTATGTGTAGGTAACTGTCAACAATGCAGAATTAAAGTCGTAAAAGCGCAGTGGACACCTAGCCAATAGCATGGCAAGAATGTTTTTTTCTGGCCAATCGGGTGTATTGAGGGCGGGGCGAATGGGAGTTCTTTCTGTTTCTTTTATTTCGTTTCATCACCTTAGACCGGACGTGATGGGTTACGTAAACCCACGTTCGGGGGTAGCCTTACCCTCATGTAACATGCATGTCCTACAAAGTTACGACCCATAACCGGGAACTGCAGTTTTTAAAAAGACGGGAGACGCAGTGTACCTCCCGGTTAGTCATGGAAAAAGTCCGGAAAGATGGCAAGAAGAACCCGGCGGCGACGGCGAACATTCTGTCCAAGATATTTTTCTGGTGAGTGGGCACAGAGGTCCGTCTCCCAGTGGTGAACGGGGTTTTTTTTTTTATCAGTAGTAATTTCGCGGGGAGTTTAAAAATGTACTCGGTTAGGATAGGAAGTGTAACGTTCCGCATTCCGCGCGGTCACTATTCATTTCACACAAAGTTAGTTTGAGGAGACAACGTCATGAATGGGCAGGAATTCTGCCCAGGTAAAAGAAACAACCGGACATGTGCAATGAAGAAACGTCCTTTACGTCAAGTTTCAGCGCAGGTGTTTTAGATCAGGCAGCTGCAGTGGAGGAGTTTCCACTAAACTTCACTTCCCTATAGCTACCCTGTTTAGTGTTTGCATTACTGTCTGTGTTTTTTCTTATTTCATAAAACTTTTTGCGATGTTTTGTGTCTTTTTTTTTTTTTTTAAAATGAACATTTAGTATGTATTTTTTTCCTTTTCAATTCGTAACACGCCTTTAAACTAAATGGAGCAGTCTGAATCACCACAAGATTGTTTTACGACATTTAGAATCCATTTTTATTACACTATAATTGTCGTTTCATTGTTATCTATCGTTATTATTACACCAGAAGGCACTTTGGGTTAAAAACGTATCCCAGGAGGAAATAGATAAATAAAAAGTAGTTTGATTTATTTCTTTATTTTACCAGACTGCTGAAAGTTGATTTGTGAAGCTTTGAGATAATAAACGTGACTATTTGTCTGGTTTGAATTATTTTGGGCCTGATTGATACCAAAATGCATAAAAAACCTGTTCTGATATTTTATCAGAACAGATTCATAGAATCTGCAAATTCTAAGAGTTTTCAGATTGAAAACGTGAACAAATTGTTACAGCATAGTTATATTAAAAAAACATGTATCACTGACAGATCCTCTCTAATTTTAGAAAACTCTTTTCTTTCAATTTAAGAACAGAACGTTTCTCTCACCTCTGGCAATCTCTTCTGTCTGGGTCATAAATCTGCTGACCGTTAAGAAATGGCCTAGTGCAAGAGCGCATACAGTCGGGGTCAGGTTTTCCAAACCGGGAATCTGACACGGCTTGGAAAGTTTCAAGCTGTTGATTTGCTGTGTAAAATGATCTTAACTCCAAAGTACGAGCATTAAACACAGATTCATCCATCGACCAAACACTTTGAAAAACACTCAGATCTTTCCGTTTGTGTGTTTATCATATGATAGTCTGAGTCATTTTCCCTGTTTGTGCGCTGAGGTCTGCCTCCATCAGATTAGCAAAAACTGTTTCACCAACATTTTCCAGTAATATTTACAATCTTTAGTCATGGCTGCGAGTCTTTTTAATGGGTTTTGCATCTATTTACCAAGTTTCCTTTTTCTTTCCAAGACGGTGTGGATCTAATCTGCTGAATAAAATCATGAATTCCTTCCAACCCCTGTCGTCTCTTCATCAGGTGGCTGAACCCTCTGTTCAGCATTGGCTACAAGCGCAGGTTGGAGGAGGAAGACATGTATGAAGTGCTCCATGAGGACAGGTCAGAGGTGCTGGGACAGGAGCTGCAGAGGTACACAGACTTACACAGCTGCACGCATAAAGGCCTTAAAATAAGTTGGCCTTTAGTCTGTTTTTTTTCTCAAGTCTCAAATTTTGTCTCAACAAGACTATATAATCTGATTCTATGTTTTTATTTTTTGTGTGTTTTCAATGGACATTTCTGTCAGGCGGAAGCGTTAGGCGCACTCTAGACTATTGGAGCTACCACTAGCTAGCTGCTAATATACCCTTGCTAGTGCAAATGTATCGACAGAGTTCATACACTTCTGTAGATGAAAAAAAACATTAGAAAATTGCATTGTATGAAAGTGTGAAGCAGGAGAAGAATCAAGTGAATTATATATTCTATGGAACAATAAAGGTTGTTATACAGAATTGGGACAATGAAACACAATGTTGATGTTGAAACACGGCGGCGGCAGCATCAGGCTGCTGGATTACTTTTGTTAAGATGTAAAGGTAAAAAAAAAAAAAGTAATGATTTGTTTCTACTCGGAAAGTTTTGGCCCAAAGTCACCAGATTTCTGCTAGAAAGCAAAAATGGTCAAACACGTCCAAATCCTGCTTATTTCTTAACGTAACAAGATAAAAGATGATTTGAAATATTTGCTTTAATATATTCAGCTTTAACTGGTGTTTGTTCAAAATGTTACTTTGCTGCTCGGGTATTTGACTTCCTGTGGCAGATGGCTCAGTTTTATTCTCCAAAATTGACCAAATATTGAACTTCTCAAATCATATTTCATTTGATAAATGAGCTTTAAGATTTGTCCTTTAAAACGTGTGATTTCAGGGCGTGTCGTGGTGGCGTAGGGCGTAGCGCGACCCGTATTTGGAGGCCTTGAGTCCTCGACGTGGCCGTCGCGGGTTCGACTCCCGGACCCGACGACATTTGCCGCATGTCTTCCCCCGTCTCCTTCCCCGTTTCCTGTCAGCCCACTGTCATATAAGGGACACTAGAGCCCACAAAAGACCCCTTGGAGGGGTGAAAAAAAAAACAAAAAAAAAAAAAAAACGTGTGATTTCAGATCTCAGTCATCTCTTTGTGTAGCCTGTTAAAATGTTCTACATTGGGGGCGTGCCGTGGTGGCGTAGTGGTTAGCGCGACCCGTATTTGGAGGCCTTGAGTCCTCGACGCGGCCGTCGCGGGTTCAACTCCCGGACCCGATGACATTTGCCGCATGTCCTCCCTCCTCTCCTTCCCCGTTTCCTGTCAGCCTACTGTCATATAAGGGACACTAGAGCCCACAAAAATACCCCCTGGAGGGGTAAAAAAAAAAAAAAAAGTTCTACATTGAACTGTTGGAGTTCAGATGAAGGAAATATCAGCCGTGTAATGATGATGATGATGATGATGATGTGGGTATTTGTGAGAATGGAGTGTAACTTCCTGATAGGTCAGTTTTTCCCCCTGAAGCACAGTACAGTCATGGTAATATAACAGATTATCTGTTATATTAGGACCAAAACATTTAATTTTCATGTTTCCCTACAAGCTATGAACCACTATATATCGGATTATGAAAGTTCTTACAGCCACTAGGGAGAAGGTAATATACCATATGAACAAATGTGTGTTTCCATGTTATTCTTTAAAATAAAAATAGCTTATTTTTAATTTAATAAACACTTAAAAATGAACTTAAATAATCTTTTTTTTTCATTTTCAAAAATACAACTATATAAATGCAAACACTGGTACAGTGTTTTAGGTTGATGGTCACCCATAAATGCATCAATAAAAGCAACAGTAACACAAAAACTGGACGTTTCTTTAAAACTAATTAAGACTAAATGTTAACTAGTTCAACGTTTGATCCCAATCTTCTTTATTCTCTACATACGTAAATTTCTTTCTTGAATAAAAACTAAAGTACATCTACAGTGAAACGTGGGATTGGAAGCATCATGCATCATGAAAATCTGACATTTCATCTTTTTAAATCCACTCTACCTTCTCCTGTTTCAATAATGGAACAAATGATCATAATGAGTCTTATGACTGTGAAAAAGAAAATCTCTTCTCTAAGAAGGTGCAACCTTAAGTTATTAAAGTTTCCACCAATGTTACTGTAGGCTGCAAAGCGCTGATGACTGTCGACGTGTTCCAACCTGCCTGCGACCTGCTTTAACTCACTGCCAACTTTGTTCCTTAAGTAATGCTGCTGCCCTCTCAGAGGCAAGGCTCGGCTCATCTTGATTCAAAGATTTCTAGATCTCGACTTATCCACTGCTGGTTCTTCTCTGTCACAGATACTGGGACCAGGAGGTGCAGAAAGCTGCCAAGGAGATGAGGACACCTGGGCTGACCAAAGTCATCATACAGTGCTACTGGAAGTCCTATGGAGTTCTGGGAATCTTTACACTTCTAGAGGTCAGAGGTCTGTCTGTGTGAAATGTTCAAGGTTCTGACACAAACTGGGAAAATGGGAGTGTATACTTGATGCCTTTATTCCCCATCCTATTGTCTTAAACCTTTTCATCCATAGTTTTTATTTTCTATCCATTTATTTCTCAGTCATCAATCGCTTCCTTTCATTACAGTCACATTTTTGTTGTTGTTGTCCAATCCTATGTTTTTAAGCCTGCAGCGATCCACGTTTATCACTTCCAATACCGAGACCGATATCTGAGGCTTAGTATCGGCCGATTCTGCTACAGAAAAACAATCCTGAATTGACTTCAAATGTTTGGGTTTTTAAAAATGCAGACATAAATGTACTCAATTAAAAATGTATTTGATAACTCTGCATCGCTACAGAAAACTTAAATACACCAATAGCTTTTCAATATCGCAACATTCAAAAGGTGTAGGAGTACTGATTGTTTCACAGAATATCTGTTTTTTTTCATGTTTTTATGAAGCATTTTTTGTTTTTTAGTAAGGAAATAATGCATCATTTAGACACCAGGTTGTTGTTTTTTTTAAGTCTGCAGGGGATTTTTAAACTTTTTATCTTTAATCATCTTGTCTCTGCTGGAATGTAGGAGGCCATCAGAGTGATCCAGCCAGTTTTTTTGGGGGAAGTGATTCAGTACTTTGAGAATTATAATCCAGATGACAGAGAGGCTTTGAATAAGGTTCTGGGCTACGCAGCTGGCCTGTCCGCCTGCACCTTTGTCCTGGCAGTGACCCATCACCTCTACTTCTTCTACGTACTGAGAGTGGGCATGAAGATCAGAGTGGCCATGTGTCACATGATCTACAAGAAGGTCTGTATCAGGGAAAACGAGATTCTGATTAGCAGTTTAATCCTGGCACTGCCCATCAGATCAGATCAGTTTTCCTTTTAACAATTGTTTTTTTTCTCAGGCTCTGTGCCTGAGCAGTTCAGCCATGGGAAAAACCACCACAGGCCAGATAGTCAACCTTTTATCCAATGACGTCAACAAGTTTGACGAGGTATGAGAAAATGAGCTGGTGTCTCTTTTTCAGGGTTCAACGCTTTGCAAAAAAAATTAGATCACCTCAACTTCTCCACCTTTTACCACAAATTATAATGTGTTTTAATTGACACAAAGTAGATTTCCTTCTAAATGTCTTATAAATGAATATCTGAGAAGTGTGAAAATTAATATATTTTGTTTTACGTGTTGATGGTTGATATCTAAAAAGGTTTAATGTATTTTGTAATGAACTGTATTAAAGGTTTTTCAAATGTATGAAAAATGCATACAAATAAAAACTGAAGTATAGGAATAAGATTAAAGAATATGATTAATTAAAGAATTATTCTTATTAAAGATAAGAATATGAAGAAGACTGACAGTAGGCTGATTTGTTTCTCTTACATTATTCTTTGTTAATACACAAAATACCTGAGGAACAATGCAGCCTTTCTGAAAAATAAAACTCTCAAATGTTTTCTTCAACTTCAAAGCACAAATTTAATTTCTACTTTGTTTCTTTTTGAAAAAGGCTTCAGTTAAACTGGCATGTATGAAACCAAAAAATGTGGGCTACATTTCAAAGTATTCCCCACATATTTCACTTTGAACTGTGTTTCATCTGCTGACATCTAGGACCAAAAACTTTCCTCAGGCATTGTTTATCCAGATCGGTCAGAAATATGTCTTTCTAAATTAGTATTAGGATGGTAAATAATTATTAAAAGAATTACAGGGAAAATGCTAAAGATCTGAAAAACTTAGTATTTGTTGTAGTTTTAACAAACAGGATTTAGTGTGTTCCTTATATTTCTTTGCACTATTAAAGATACAAGTTTAAATTTGGCTCTATAACAGATAAATATCCTAACTGGCACACAGGGATATCACTGCCTCCCTCACTGTTAGAGAATGTTGCTAGTTACTAACCACCACTGTGCTTTATGTTGCTGTTTACTGTCTGTTACTGCAGGAGTAGAAGCTTCACCAAATATTTGTGTAATTTTTTCACATTCTGCGATTTTTCCTCTTTTTTTCTGCACCCTTTTTTCTCTTTCGACTCGCCATTCCATATTCATCAGGTGTGTTTATGCCTTAGCAGTGACAAACATCCTCTAAGCTATCTGACACTTGGTTTGTGCTCAAGTTAAATGATGCGGTAGGGTTGGCGCAGTGCTAGAAAATGATCAAATGATTCATTTGGAAACGTGTTCGCCACAAGCTGTGGTAGGTCTCTGTTTAAGGCCTCATTACCCTCTGAGCACTGATCTCTGTTTGTGTGTCAGGAATGTAGAGTTTCATGTTAATCTGTGAAAGCTTCTGGAGGGAGTTTGTTTTCTGGCAGTGGGTGGGATGGTAATTACAGTATGTCACGCTTTCATACCTGACTGGACCTGAGCCTGTTTGACAGAGGGAAGAAGAAACTCTCACCTTGATGGAAACTTTGATTATTATTTTTGTTCTACTGTTGTGTGTTGTAGTTGCAGTTCAACACTGACTCCCTGTCTCTAGGTGACTATTTTCCTGCACTTCCTGTGGGTGGGGCCACTTCAGGCAGCTGCAGTCGTGGGGCTCCTGTGGGATGAAATTGGCGCCTCCTGCTTGGGGGGAATTGGGGTCCTCCTGTTCCTGATGCCCACCCAAACCATGTTTGGAAGACTCTTCTCTAAGTTCAGGTAAAACACACACACACATCAGAGGAGATGCAGCTATCCACCAGCCTATAAAATATTCTTAAGTGATTCTTCTGTGCAGGATTCAGTGACCGTAGCTGTCTTTATCAAAGTCTTTATATTATGTTTTTACAATAATAAACTTTATTTAGAAAGGCTCAAACATAAATGCCATCATTTCATGTGCTGTACCAGATTGTAGCATAAGCTAATTCGCATCTGCAGTAACTTGATAGGTTATAAAAATGGATATGCAATACAATAATAAAATAAAACAGAAAATATAACGCTACAAATTGCTTTCTAATCACAGTACACAGACTAACACACATATGGATCAACTAAAGCAAGTTGATAGACCAAAGAAAAATAGTGCAAAGCAGAAGGAAAAGTCAAAACTTTCTGGATTTTTTTACAGATGAAAATATAAATACACGCATTATTTTCCTTCTACTTCACATTTATGTGCTTCTTTGTTTGACTGTCATATAAACTCCAAAGAAAAATGCAGAAGTTTGTCATTTATAAAGTTAATTTACCTGCACATAGAGAGGACATTTGGATGCTGAAGTGCATCTCCAGCACACTCAGTGTCTCATCCTTCCTTTCTAGGAGTAAAACCGCCGTGCTAACAGACAGCCGAATCCGAACAATGAATGAGGTTGTGTCTGGAATGAGGATCATCAAGATGTACGCCTGGGAAAAACCTTTCTCTGCTCTGGTCTCTGAGGTCAGAAGGTAAAAACAAAAACCAATGTCACAAACGGTTCCACAAACAACCAGAAGTTATAAAACCTCTAGTCAAATATGTGCAGCTAATTATGTGACATCTTTTAGGGATTTTTCTGCCTATTTATTAACATCAGACATAATCTGTTAGCCCCCACAGAAAAGTTACCCGTTTAGACATTTCACATAAACATTAATGAAGTGTTACTGCTGGTTACAGACTCTTATAAACAATTACTTTCTAGATTACGACTAATTTGAAAAGTGTTAGACGTGACAAATGAGACTTTTCTGAAAAAAAGTCTGTGACAAAAGAGGAAGTTATTTTTTAGCTGTGAAGATTTGTTCTCACCAGACAAATGTTCAGAGTTGAACTTGATGCTGTTTTGTTGGAGTTTTAGGGTTTAAGCTTCATGGAAATGTTTATTGTTTTATGGTTGGGAGATTCTTCTGTCACCATACCTACCTTTTTGTTGTTGCAACATGCATATACTTCATCACATAAGGATATTGTGAGTTTATAGTAAACGATTCTTAGAAAACAAGAGTTCACTGTATATTTATATGTTTTCTGCATTACAATTGCAAAGAAAAATGAAAGCTTTAAGAGCTAATTACAGACATGTGTCTTTGCTGTGCTCTGCTCTGCTGCGCACTTCACCGGTGGAACAAAATCATTTTTGAAAGACGGGACTAAAGTTGATGCATTGAACAGAGCGATGCCAGGTTCTTTATTTTGGGACGATGTCAGTGTTTTTAACAAAACTTTTCATAAGTGTAAGGGTTTGGAGATCAGTGTTAGTTGCTCTGTACATGATCTGATTGTGCCCAAGTAGTAAAACAAAAATTAGCTTAAGTTTTCACTCTGAGCATCCGGCTTGCTGATGGGAGTTGAATCTTGGTGACAGCATTCAATCTGCAAAGTTCCAAAGAGTAACGCTCTTGTCAGGGCATTTCTTGAGAGTTTTCAGTGTTCTTATCTAGGATGTGCTGAGCTTGCTGCTAGACTCTGGCCTGGAGCTGTGAATAAAGGTCCACATCTAGGAAGTTGTTAAAAGTGGAGTGTATTTTTTTTCTCTGAGCAGTGTGTGGCCGTCTGCCATAGAACATCCAGGCATAAATGTTCAACAATCATGAACATGAAAGGGAAGCTAAGACAGTTTTGGCTGCACTAAAGTTAAAATATTTTTAGCCTGGACCTAAGAGGCAGGGTGCTATGCTCAATGATGAGTCGCTTACTTTGTTTCAGTTGAAATTCTGTTCAAAAATGTTTTCTTCTTGTCAAATTATTCCCAGAGGAATTGAAATGTAACTCTTGCAAAATCTCTTGAAAGGAACACTTTTTTTCTACAACATATTTCTAATGGGGCTGTTGATACAAGTGGTACAATTGTTTCAAAGAAAACAAACTTATTGCAACTTTACCACACAGCCAGTATTGGTCAGTGTTGTGATAATGATAGAACTATAAATGTCTGAATGTTGAAGTGGGTTCTTGGTAAACATAGATGTCAGATAATGAGTAATCTGTCAAGCTAGTTAAAAATAAATAATTGTTTCCATCTCAACAACAAGCTTCTGTCAAGTTCCTGCTGTTTAGGTTCTGATCTGACTTTTACAGATATGCTTAAGTAACTTGGAAAATGTGAATGCCTTGAGTTTCATACCAAATAAATCCATAAATTTCAGTATCTGGTTATCATTATATATAAAATTATCATATCTGCACCGAGTTACAAAACTTACGAAGTTAGTGTTACCAGTTCAGTGCGTCAACCATAGACAATAAAATGTATTTTAATATGTTTGTTCTGTCAACTATAAACCTAGCTTATCTAATCTTTGCTGTCATCATCACTGGTACTAAAAATAATTTAAGATAAATAAGCAACACTTAGCCCAGCAAGGGCAAGTTAAGCCTGTCAGCCCACCAGGCTTACAGTACACTGAGGAAACCCCTGCTGTCTCCTGTGGTACCTGCTTGAAATTACACTGTCATCCTGAGAGAAGTCAAGATTTTTTCTGATTATTGCAATGGACAGTCCAAATTACTTTCAAACAAAACTTCAGTACTGGTCTCTGTCATTTTGTTGCTTGACCAAGCCAACTCTAATCTACCTAAACCATCCGACTATTTCTCTTCGTCATCCTAGGCAGGAGATCTCCAAGATCATGAAGAGCTCCTACCTGCGAGGTCTCAACATGGCGTCGTTTTTCTGCGCCAGCAAAATCATCGTGTTCATCACGTTCACCATCTACGTGCTGCTGGGGAACCCCATCTCCGCCAGCCGTGTGTTTGTGACGGTGTCGCTGTACACGGCCGTGCGGCTCACCGTCACGCTCTTCTTCCCCAGCGCCATTGAAAAGCTGTTTGAGAGCCGGGTCAGCATTCGGAGGATTCAGGTATAAAAAGTATTCAAAACTCTCTGAAAGTGACTGAAGTAAATCAGAGGAGAAGACGACTTCTTTCATTCGGCATTGAGGTCTAGCATGTAGCCAAACTGAAGTTGATTGAGTGGAAATAAAGTGATATTTGCTGAGTACCCAGGTGTAACCATGTCATAGATTAACTGTTGCTGAGCTGCAGGGTCAATTTGAAAAAAAATCTGCATGACTTTGCTTTTATTGACAGAACTCATAAAGATTGATCAGTCCTGTTACAGTGCTGATGCTGCTGCTGCTGTGTTATCGCTCTAATGTTCAGCTCTGTTAGTCTATTATCTTACTCTCCAGATCTCATTGTAGTTTTATAACTTCATGGCCACCTGACTGCTGCAGTAAACCACATCCATAAAAACCCCTGAGTGAGAGACAGGAAGTTGTTTTATAGTTAAAAATTTAAATTCATTGCGTAGTTTGACTAAACTAAACTGTTTAATTAAACTTGAGCTGCTTTTATGTTTGCATTTAAACTTTATGTCTAATATTAAGATGAAGTACATGGACACAATAAGTCAGATACATTTTCTGATCTGTCTGATGCAGTCTGTGGTAAAACATGTTAGTAAAGTTGATTGAGTATTTTCATATCCACAAATCTGTCTATAGTCAATACAATCTTTCAGACAGACTCAAAGTTCTTTTTGTTCAATCCTGGTTTAAGCTGTTATTTTTTAAATCAGCTATATAGGACCTTGTTTATTTGTATTTTTAAAATCCGTTTTCTCTTTCTTGTGGTAAAGGAGTTCTTGCTGCTGGACGAGATCACAAAAACCAGCAATGCTCTTTCAAAGGAGGACAGGAAGGATGTTGGTGTGGAGCTCAATGATCTTACCTGCTACTGGGACAAGGTGGGACTCCAACCTTTATTTACAAATGTCAAGAGAGAACTGAAAAGAAATCTTTTTTCTAAGGTGAAGATTTAATTCTGTTAAAAGTTAGGTAAAGTAAAAAATAGTTTTTGTTGCTTTTCCTCCAGAACTTAGATGCTCCGACCTTGCACAGCATCTCCCTCTGTCTGGATTCAAATCAGTTGTTGGCTGTGATTGGACCAGTAGGAGCTGGAAAGGTCAGGCTTTGCGATTCCCATTGGTGTGAAAAAGTATCTATTTCATGTTGATGACCCAGAGCCGTCAGTCAGCTCCTGACATGTTTGCGTTTTCACGCAGTCGTCCCTGTTGAGCTCCATCCTGGGAGAGCTTCCTGCTGAAAAAGGGGTGCTGAGGGTCAAAGGTCAGCTGACCTACGCCTCTCAGCAGCCCTGGGTGTTTCCTGGAACCATTCGCAGCAATATCTTGTTCGGGAAAGACCTGGAACCTCGGAAGTATGAAAGAGTCATCAAAGCCTGCGCTCTGAAAAGGGTGAGATGGATTCTCCCAACATTTTTTGTATGGAAGTTTTGATTTAAAAAAAAAAAAAAAAACTAAATTATTTTAACTAATGCTGAAACAACTAATCATGATTAATTGTTAACTAATTTAGTCATCGCTTAAATGTTAACTGGAATATTTTCATTTCATTTGTTGAAAGAATAACACAGAGCAGTAATATATACATTTTGCACTTAAGATGAAATTTTTTCTGTATATATGTTCTACCCACAACTCCTCAAGTGGCAGTTTTAGCTTCACCTGGTTCAAATTAACTAAAGAAATGCCATGTTTTTGAGCAATAAAATATTTATTTTCTTGTTTTAAAAAAGGAATTGAATTAGTTTGAATCTTGTAATGTATTTCTAATATTATATAAGAAATGCTTGAGTGGTTAAATGAAAAATCTGCAAAATGTACCAATTTTTAAATCCGATTGTCAGGATAATCTATTACTAAAATAATTGTTAGTTGCTGCTGTTATTGTAAGACTTCAATGTAAATATTGAAAGTTTACTTTTTCACCTTAATAGCAAAGTTTAACCAAAGCCCAGACTCAGGTGTGTGTGTGTGTGTTTGTGTGTTTACCTCTTCTTGATGTAAAAAGCTGGGCTGTTAATGTTTGCTAGGCTGATTGGAGGAGAGGTCAGGGAAGAGATGTCTGATAAATGAGTTACCTTGGATGGCTGTGAATGGACCAATTGAACTATAAGCCCTGTACATGATCTGCCTCCTGATCAACTTTATCAGTTTTATATGAAATTGTCACTGATCAGCCTTTAAATTTGCTGATTCGTTGTTGGTGTTGAAATCTTCTTTTTATGTTTAACCCCCATGAACCTGTTCATGTTCGTCCTTTTACCCTTTCTAAGATAAGTTGGGGACAATTGTCTTGTAAATGTTGTGTTTTATGTGTAGGACATGGAGCTGCTGCCAGACGGGGATCAGACTCTGATCGGGGACAGAGGGGCCACCCTCAGTGGGGGACAGAAAGCCAGAGTCAACCTGGCCAGGTAAGCCAAGCAGGAAACTGGACGAGTTGAGATGCATTTTTCCAGGATAAACGCTGGAGTGAAGTGTTTTCTGTTTCAGGGCTGTGTATCAGGACGCAGACATCTACCTGCTGGATGATCCTCTCAGTGCCGTGGATGCAGAGGTCGGCAGACACCTCTTTGAAGAGTGAGTCCCATCCAGTCTGCTCAGCTGCACGCTTCATTAATCAGGACAATAGATTCCCTGAATTTCCCAGACAGGAAATGGGTGTAAAGCCTCTGATTCAGATTCCACCCAGAGGAAGTTGTTGTAAAGAGCAGGGTGGAGACCTGTCAGCATGCTTACTGGAACTTTCCTCTCTTATTGGCTTTTTGAAGGTAGTAGTGTTTTTGTTCAGGGTTAAACAATGGCTGAAAGTCCTCTGGTTTAATTCTGATACACAATACTTCTCAACTAAGAAGGCAGGTGAAAGGGGACAGAACTGGGTGTGGTGGATAATGAGTGAAAACACACCTTATGTCTTTAACCCAGTGTCGGCAGCAAACACTTAGTGTAATTAAGTCCTAATAAACCTGGAGTTAGAGCTTCTCATTCTTGCTTGCTGTCATCAGGTGCATCTGTGGGCTGCTGAAGAACAAGCCTTGCATCCTGGTCACCCACCAGCTGCAGTACCTGAAGGCTGCAGACCAGATCCTAGTACTTAAGGAGGTTGGTTTGAATACTTTCTCTTCCCTGCATGAACACACCTAGCAGGAACCTTGCAGCGTGTCCTGTTTGGCTCCTCAACCTGGCAGGCTTAAACTGCAACATTTTAGCAGTTTCAGCAACCTAGAAAATCTAGCTGCACTGCATTCTGTTCACAGGTCAAGGTGTTAATTAAGAGCAGGGTGGAAGCTCTGTAGTGTAGGAAGGTTATATTTACTGATGTTTAAGAGCATCAAGGCAGGTTTTAACTGTCAACCTGTTGCACAGCTGGGAACGACTGCCACCATGTCAGATCAATTGTAGTTTTGTTTCTGTATGTTGAAGTGAATGCTTGTGAAAAACTCCTTTGACAGGTTGGTGAAGGGCCTGAGTTCTAACTCAGGCTAAGAGGTATTGACTTAGGGAAGTTAATAAAAGTGCTCTTTTCATTTTGAAAAAGGTGTCCAATCATGTCTTCCCTTGTTTTACAGTCGTTTGCTACTTTTTTTTTCAAAATCAACTGAATTAGCAAAATTGAAGAAGCTGAATACGTCTGCAAAGCACCGCAGTTTCAGGTTTCTCAACTGACTTGAATTGTTCCAATAGGTCATAGGGTATATCTGTGCTCATGTTTGCATGTCTTTGTGTTTCTTTTCTTTTTGACTAAGAAACAAGGATACAGTACAGGATCTGTGCATCCTTCAAAATCCATATTTAAGGCTAAGAGTTGTATTTAAGACATTTTAAGGCCTTCATTTCAGATAAAACGTGCATCTAAAATTAAGGCCTTCAATTGATTCAAAGTAAGTTGGCCTTATAAACCACTAGCTTTAGGGAAGCTAATAAAAATGTATTTAATGTGGGGTGCACAGCAGAACTTTAAGACATTTTAAGACCTTAATTTCAGATTAGACTCGCATTAAATTAAAGGCCTTGAAATGTCTTAAATTGGATGTGTATTTAAAGAATTTAAGACATTATAAAACCTTCATTTTAGAAAAGAGTTCTAGAGGTCTAAAATTCCACTCTTAAAGGTCTTAAGAAGTCTTAGCTTTGAGTTGATGAAGTTTGTGCAAACCCTCATCCTGTTGGTGTAAAGTTACGATAACAGATGTTTGGGTTGCCATGGTTTGTGGTTTTCTAAAGCAAGAAATAGAAAGCTGTAAATAAAATCCTGTGTTTCGCTGCTGAGATGTTTAGTTGATGGCAGCAGTCCATACACGACGACTCTGGCTGTGTGTGTTCATCAGGGCCACATGGTGGCAAAGGGAACGTACACAGAGCTGCAGCGCTCCGGACTGGACTTCACCTCTTTGCTGGCAAAAGAAGAGGAAGAAGAGCAGCCGCAGTCTCCACAGGACATTTCTCCCAGGAGCAGGACTATGTCTGAGATGTCAACTCTCTCCCAGCACTCCTCTATTAACTCAATCAAAGATGGAGATCACTTGCCGGTTGGTACAGCGGTCTATTACGCCCCCTAGTGGTCCACCATAAGTTTTCACAGAGAAGAAAGGAGTTGTTTGTGCAGCTGATCCACATTAGTATTTCTTATCTTCGCGTTTATTTACTCAGACACTTTTAATTACTTTTATAGAAGCTTAGAGTTGAGATTTTGTAACATTTTTGTTTGATGGAAAATTTAAAATTGACCTTTGATTCTCAGTACAAAAAGGGAAATGAATGAGTGTTGAAGCTGTGGTTTTAAACACATGAACACAGCAGCTGACTCTGCTGCTTTAAATGTGCATTTGCCCTTTGCTTCTATAATTTCAGATCCTCTTTGTCTAGTTAGTATGATTGCTAGTCATGTTTAGTCAGTTTGCTTGAAGAGTCAGAAGTGTAGCTTCATTCTCACGTTATTAATTAAACCACAATATTGTTCCCCTTATTGTTCAAACATTTCCTTTACCTCTCTAAGATAACATTAAAATGAATGATGTTGATGGTAACCATGCTCATCGCTGTTCCTTGGCAGACAGAGGCGGTCCAGGCGGTGCCGGAGGAGAGTCGAGCTCAGGGAACCATCGGAATGAAAATGTACCTGAAATACCTGAGAGCTGGAGCTAACATCGCCGTCCTGCTGTTTGCCGTGCTGGTTAACCTCCTGGCTCAGGTACAGCAACAACAATCCAGCCATCTATATTAGGAAATATCAAAAACAAGTAAGTAATCACGTTTTCTGTTGTAGGTATCGTATGTGATGCAAGACTGGTGGCTGGCGTACTGGTAAGGAATTCTCTGTGTTCTCCTCCTGATGCTAACAGAGCTGTTTCCTCATTTAATCTGCCATGTTTCAGGGCAGGAGAGCAAGACAAGCTAAGCAGCACTAATAGCAGCATGGCTGCAAATGGAACCAACACAACGTTGGGTTTAGGTTTCTACCTGGGTGTTTATGGAGGTAACCTGCTTCACATGCAGTCTGCCCTGTTTTGTCACTGTTTGCTTCCTGCTGATCAGAGTCTCCTGCTGGTTTCCTGCAGGTCTCACTGCAGCCACCATCCTGTTTGGCTTCATGAGGAACATCCTCCTGTTCTCTGTGCTGGTGAAAGCTGCTCAGAGTCTCCACAACAGCATGTTTAATGCCATCCTGAGAGCGCCGGTACGCTTCTTCGACATCAACCCCATCGGTAAGCGAAGAGAGCGTCATTAAACAAAGAGAACTGAATGTTAGATTCTCACTTGCTGCGTCTCTTTAGGAAGAGTGTTGAACAGGTTTTCTAAAGACATCGGCCAGGTGGACTCCATGCTGCCCTGGACGTTTGCCGACTTCATTCAGGTGAGGATACACAGTGTGAGCAATATGGACCAAACTGCTCACAGAAACTCCATTTAACTATATATACAAATGTATTGTTTGTTTACTTTGTTGAACAAAAAGTGAAGAAAATAGTGAAATTAACAACTGCAGACGATTTTGGAAGTTTTTAAACCTCGTTATTTGGAATTTATGGGGATAAGAAATTTATCATGATAAATGATAAACAAATGATGAAGTCCAGTTTTAATCCTCTCCATCTAACACTGACGTTTGGGTGTGAACACTTTTGCTGTGATTTTTAGGTGTTCCTGCAGATTCTCGGTGTGATCGCCGTGGCAGCGTCCGTCATCCCATGGATCCTCATCCCGGTTGTGCCTCTCCTCGGATTGTTCCTCTTCTTGCGCCGCTACTTCCTGCAAACCTCCAGAGACGTCAAGCGCCTTGAATCCACCAGTAGGCGTCTCAAATCGATTGGGTTTTATTTTGCCGTTTTGTTGCTTCTCCCTGACACGTCATCGTGTCGTGCAGCTCGCAGTCCCGTCTTCTCGCACCTGTCGTCGTCCCTTCAGGGCCTCTGGACGATCCGGGCCTTTGGAGCGGAGGACCGCTTCCAGAACACCTTCGACGCTCATCAGAACCTCCACTCAGGTTCTGCCTCTCTCTGCATGTTTACATCCACTGATCTCAAACATTTGTACTGACATTTTGCGGTTGTGAACAGAGGCCTTCTTCCTCTTCCTAACAACGTCTCGCTGGTTTGCCGTTCGTCTCGATGGGATGTGCGCCATCTTCGTCACCATCACTACGTTTGGCTGCTTGTTGCTAAGAGACCGTAAGCCGGAGTCGATCAACCTGCACTTCTACACCAGTAGAGGGTACCAGAGTGTAACCTTCAGAACTTTTTCTGCCATCAGAGCTGGATGCTGGTTCTGTTGGGTTGGCTCTGTCCTACGCAGTGACTCTGATGGGAATGTTCCAGTGGGGCGTCAGGCAGAGCGCTGAGGTGGAGAACATGGTGAGACGCCGCTTAAAATAGAAGTTATTGAGCTTTATATCATGTTTTGAGGTTATTCCCTCATCAAAAACACACCTGGAGTGTTTCCTTGATTCTCTTGTATGCATTTGAGAAATCCTTTAATCTGCTGTGGCAACCAATCAGCTGTGTACAAAACACCTGGAGCTTCAGACCAGCCAACAGCAATTAGCAAACACCTGGTGGAACTGCCCATTTGCTGCACTGTTGCCTTTATCAGGGCTGGTAAAAACGTTAAAGGGTTAACAGAGGAGAGATGTGATGACATAATGAAGGCGGAGTTTCAGAAAGAGCGGGGTTTTTAAAGAGACAGAGGCCCAATTTCAAGGTGTTAAATTACAAAGTAAAATTTCTTTTAAATCATATTCAATTTGTATAGTATTTTTATAACAACCGAAGGTAACCTAGTTCATTTATTAGAGCTATAAAATGGCACTATGTAGCAGGAAGATGCATAATACTGGTTCTTTAGCTCAGATCATTGAGATCTTGCTCCTGGGAGCATCATGCTGCCTTTATTGACCAATAGGAAATAACTTTGACATAAGAAAATGAACAAGAAACTTTTAATGATCAGATATGAATAAAAATCCTAGAAAATACAGATTTAATGCATCAAATGCCTCTAGTGAGGGTAAACTAGGCAGAGATCATCACGTTTAATTAAAAAAAGTGCAATAAAGTTGATGGTGTGAACCTCATCCACAGATGACCTCAGTGGAGAGAGTGATGGAGTACACCGAACTAGAGAGCGAAGCACCCTGGGAAACAAAGAAGCGCCCTCCTCCTGGTTGGCCAAGCAAAGGCCTGGTGACCTTTGACAGTGTCAGCTTCTCTTACAGCGACGACGGCCCCAGGGTCCTGCACGGCCTCCAGGCCATGTTTCGGCCCCAAGAGAAGGTGAGAGGTTTGTTATCTAAAGCCGCTGTGGACAGAAGCTGACCGTCCTCCGTTTGTCAGGTCGGGATCATCGGGAGAACCGGAGCCGGGAAAAGCTCTCTGGTCTCGGCTCTGTTCCGCCTGGCAGAACCTCAGGGAAAAATCTACATCGACGGGGTGGTGACCTCTGACCTGGGCCTCCATGACCTGCGCCAGAAAATGTCCATCATTCCTCAGGTGAGCTCAAAGTGGAACTGAGTTCATGTACAGTCTCATGTGAATCGTTTTTTCATTTGTCATATTAAAACCACCATTTTATTTTATGTATTTTATGTCAAACACATATTAGAATAAATGAAGTGGAATCCAAATTTGTTTCACTAATAAAAATTCAGCTTTGACAAGTTGAAACAAGAAGCTTCTTGATTAATCTAAAAGCTCAGCCTCATTAGAGAGCGTCTGAACAGCATTATTGAAGTTTTGCCAAATATTCTCAACTTTATTCAGGTCTGGACTTTGACTGGGCCATTCTTACACACACATTTGTCGCTCAGGCTGTACGTTTGTCCTCTATTGAACTCTATTCTCATTAACTGAGAATATTTCCTGTCTTTAAAGAAAATCCGGCTCCTAGCCTGATGCTGCCACCACCATGTTTTGCTGTGAACATGTCAGAAGCTTTTATTCTAAGGTTTAAATACCCAGAGGTGGATTTTTAACATTTTATTATTTCTGTGACTCGTGAACCCAGTTGGTTTTGTTTCCAGGACCCGGTGCTGTTCACAGGCTCCATGAGGAAGAACCTGGACCCTTTTAACCAACACTCAGATGAAGAACTGTGGAACGCCCTGCGGGAGGTCAGCACCAGCTGCCTGTTTCAAATGTGACCAAGATGTTTGATATGATTGATTAGAATCCAAAAATGGATTTTATGCTGCAAAAAATTTTTTTTTGTCATTTAAAGGCCAAACTAAGACATTCAGATCTTACTGTTAGTGAAATGAGCCTTTGGTAAATGAAGCTTCCTGACGTCTGTTTCCTTCAGGTGCAGCTGAAGTCTGTGGTGGAAGAGCTGCCTGGAAAACTGGAGACAGTTCTGGCCGAGTCCGGCTCCAACTTCAGTGTGGGTCAGAGGCAGCTGGTGTGTCTGGCCAGAGCCATCCTGAGGAGGAACCGCATCCTCATCATCGACGAGGCTACGGCCAACGTGGACCCCAGGTAGAGCTCTGTACATTCACTATAATTCAGTTTAAGACAGAATATTTAATCCATTTATAGTCTAAGTTGTGTTTTTAATTTACCTCAAGTCAACAAAATTTAGTGGCTAATTTCTTGGACATAAACTGTAACATTAGGATGTTGTGCTGTTTTCACAGGACAGACGAACTGATCCAGAGAACCATCCGGGACAAGTTCAGGGAATGTACCGTGCTCACCATCGCTCATCGCCTCAACACCATCATAGACAGCGACCGCATACTGGTGAGGCCATTTTACACACAAACTATTGTTCATAATTCATCAGCAGTAAACTCAAAGTTTATATTGATTTCCCACTGGCAGGTAGTATTATATGCAAGCGATAACAGAAACGGGAACAAAGAGACAGTTGGAGTCTGTAATTTCTGCTGCAGATTAATGACAGTGAAAGTATCCAGTTTGTGTTGCCTGGAGCAGAGATGCTGCTTTTAAAGTGGTTTCTTCCTCAAATCAAATATCATTGCTTTAGGTGCATGTCTACCTTAAAGAACACACACACACACAACTGGATGCTGGCATTACATTACTGTAAACTTTTTAAAATAAATGTCCCTAGAACATGATATAATTTGTGGAAAAAAAATTCAGCTCCTCTGCTTCCTCACTGTGGTTTGACTGTCATTGGCAGAAACAACCAATCAGAGCCAGGAGGAGGGTCTTTGTGCTGTCAGTCACACTGCTGAAACTGTGCTAATGGTGGAGGAGCAACTTAATGCTACTAGAAAACTGTTTATCAGTTTGGCATCAGAAAGCAAGCTCTCTTCCTGGCTTTGATTGGCTGTTTCTGGTTGAATGTGTATTTCTGCAGATGGCAGTAGGACATCATCCTAGGCATCATCTGTTGATGTTTTTCATGTATAAAACTGTTTTGTGTAAATTCCAGGTGTTTGGGTTCCCTACACACTAACGTTTGTGATGTGTGTATGGCTTCGGTTTCAGGTTCTGGACGCAGGGCAGATCCATGCATACGACGAGCCACACGTCCTGCTGCAGGACACTGAAGGCATCTTCTACAAGATGGTGCAGCAGACTGGGAAACAGGAGGCAGCGGCGCTACTGGAAGCAGCCAAAATGGTGAGGTTGAGTCATAAAGGTTAAGCCAGGCACAAGTAAGAAAATAAACTGACTTGAAACACGTCTCCAGGCTTACGACAGCAGAAGCCGTCCCAGCATGGTGAACGGACACGCAGAAACAGCCGACGTCAACTTGGTCATTTTTGAAACGGCTCTGTGAGCCATGAGACGTAAAGCTGCTTCAGTACCAGTAGAGTCCATAGAGGTCGCGGGCTGAGGAGGTCCGTTCTCCGGAGACAGCACTGACCCACTGCAGGGAGGAGGCCGGCGTCCGCTGCCAGGCAACCGTGTGCACACAATGCTGCTGGTTTGAGTAGAAACTGTTCAGATAGAACACTAGATGTTTTCTATTTATGTTCTAAGCAGCTTCCATATAGCGGTGCCTTAAAGAAGTGGTCTTATGATTGTTTCAAAGTGCCTTATTCGTGTTTCACAGCAGTTTTTATTTTAGTTGTTAAAGTGTTTTATCCAAAGATGCTGTAAGAACTGTTGGCATTGTTGCACAGATGAGCATCCAAAGCTGAACTTTGTATATGTTGAAGATTTCAGTAAAAATAATTTTTTACTTTGTTTTCAACTCTGTCCTTCTTAAAACCTTGACAGGAAACCCAACCAAGCTGAGCATGTCATTTCTGCATGGAGAAAAACATGAATATATTTGCAAATTTAACCTCAGCTGTCGATTTCTAACACTCAGTGGACACTTTACTAGACACAGCTAGAAAAGGTTGCTAAATTACATGGTTAACCTGGCAGTAGATACGTTTTTCCTATATTTGTTACAACTATTTCCATCTGAAGAAACGTACCGCTTGAGATGAAAACCAACCAACAGAGCCAGGAGGAAGATCTTAGTGTTACCATTCACCTAAATGTGCTCCTGTCAGAAAGACTAACATAGCAGGGAGCAGCACGTACTGAAGCTTATTGACGGCGCCAGGATCCTCCTCCTAGCTCTGATTGGTTGTATTTCTGATAGCGCTGGGGGAAAGCAGAGGAGCTCTGTTTTTTGTTCCTCCCTGCCCCTACAGATTATCTGTTTCATACTGTTACAAAATAGGAATAATTTTAACAAAAGGAAACCAGTTTTTAGAAAATGTTACATACTGTAGGTTTAGAAACATCTAAACTAACTAAGCTTAATCAGTCTAAGACTGCTAATTTGTTTGTCCTTATGATTAGAGTTGACTGAACTTAATGGCTGAGATGAACTAGCCCTGAATATTTGCCTTTTTACCAAAAAATAATATGGCTTGTTAGCATATCAGTAAAATCCTAGGTTTAAGGATGCCATGTTAAGTGTCCCTACCTTCAGCAGGGACGATCACTTGTGCTGGAAACGCAGGACAGCCTTTCATTTCCAGCTCTGGTCAATAAGCAGGTCTCACCTTCCAGTCCACACTGGCCTAATAAATGTACATCTAAACGTTGCTTCCAAACTGCCATAAAAAAGATGAAAACAGTTTTTGGGATGTTTGAGTAACAATTGACTAACATTCATAACGAGGGTGATATAGATCTCAAACAAGTTGAAATTAGTGCTTAAATTGTCCTCAACTGAGTGACATCTGAATCATGTAGCAAGTGACAGATGAATGACTTTCAGGACAGTTTCACTGTTCACTGAGTGACGGGTTTAACTCATGACTCTCAGTTTAAAGGTGTAACTACCTGCACCACCACACCTGCATTGACTGATTTAATTAGATGCTCTGCAAGCAAACAGGCTATTCAGACTTTTAATTATCATTCAAGATTGTTTGTATATCACATTTCATGAACAAGACAGTTCATAGTGCTTTACATCATAAAAATACACAATCATGAAAACACCACCCAGTAAACAATTGAGAAAACCAAGTAACATTTTGATGAATGGCATCACAAAAACCATATTTGCACATCAAGTAAGTTGCTCAATGTTTTATATATTATGGTTCAAAAGGGTTCAAGTCCTGGAAAGAATGTCTATTTTGTCAGCCTCTTTCAAAATCAGCATTGGCAGCAGAAAAGATAAATGCGCCATGAGAAACTTATAAAGTGTGAAAGGTCGTGTGGTTCACAGGTTAAAGCATCAGGCCTCAGTTACAAAAGATGTGGGTTCAAGTCCTGATCTTGGTCTGTAAGTAAAGTAGATATTCATATTTAATGGGATTTTTAAATTAAAACCCACACAGTTCATCATAATCAGTCAAAATTAAGGCCAATTTCTGCTTAAATATCTTTTTTTTATCAATCTATTTTTACTCCAGGAATGCACCGATTTCAAAGTTTTTTGCTGATACTGCCGATATTTTTGTTTTGCTGTTTTACTTAAAAACCAGCAAAACAGAAATATCGGCAGTATCAGCAAAAAACTTTGAAATCGGTGCATTCCTGGAGTAAAAATAGATTAATAAATAATCAACATATTTAAGCAGAAATCATGTTTTTCTTTACATAAATCCTTAATTTTGACTGATTATGATGAGGTTTGTGTGTTTTAATCTAAAAATCCCATTAAATACAACTATATACTTCACTTGCACACCAGGACTTGAATCGACATCCTTTATACCTGATGCCTTAACCTGTGAACCACACGACCTTCCACACTTTAGAAGTTTCTCGTGGCGCATTTATATTTTCTGCTGTCAATGGTGACTGAACGCGACTAAGACACAAAAGCAAGCACAGCTGTTGTTGCTGTTTTTTAAGCAAAAACAGCAAAACAGGAAAATCAGCAGTATCAGCAAAAAACTTTGAAATCGGTGCATTACCGGAGTAAAAATAGATTGATAAAAAAAAGATATTTAAGCAGAAATTGGCCTTAATTTTGACTGATTATGATGAACTTTGTGGGTTTTAATTTAAAAATCCCATTAAATCCCAAATTAAGCATGAATATCTACTTTACTTACGGACCAAGATCTGAACCCACGTCTTTTGTAACTGAGGTCTGATGCCTTAACCTGTGGACCACATGATCTACTACACTGCAGAAGTTTCTCGTGGCGCATTTATATTTTCTGCTGTCATTGTTGCTTTTGAAAGAGGCTGACAAAATAGACATTCTTTCCAGGATTTGAACACTTATCCTTTGTACTTGAAGTCTAATGCCATAACCTGTAGGCCACACAATCTTCCACAGTTTTAGTTACATATGTTGAGCTGTTTGATCTTCATGTAACAAGTGACAGATGAATGACTTTTCAGGATAGTTTCACTGATCACTGACAAGTTTAACTAATGACTCTCAGTTTAAAGGTGTAATATCGTGATAAAACTTTAAATTCATTTTGCCCACTAATGGATGCAGCCCTAGTGAGATGGGAGTTTGTTCTCCTCTACACAAAACGTGTATTTACAACTCATAGTCCTTACTAGCTGTATATCAATCAATGTACTTGCATTTCTGTTGCAAACAACTGATGCTAATGTTTATTTCTACTTCCACTGAAAGCAGCCAGGTACCACCGGTGGTACTTGTTCTCAGATTGAGAACAAGCGAGTTCCTGCACAAACTAGGCATGTTTTGAGCCAGCAAAATCCCTCTGGATCAAAGTTTCAGGGTAATGAATCCTGCTGAACGTATTGATGGATGTGACTTGCACCATAAGGTGGGTGAGCGCTTTGGTTTCAAAGAACAGGAGAATTTAAACCTCATCTATCAATATCTTGGTGACCTAAGCCATATTACTCTATAAACATGTGTCTACCATGATAAATCCAAGATTGTTACAACATTGGATGTGAGGAAAACAACAAAGCCCAACTACTGGGTGACTATTTGTTCTCTGTGGAGAACAAATAATTGGGCGATTCTTTGAATGTAGGTTGGGTGAGAACACGGTGTTAGGATCTCCTCAGCATCGCCAAAGGCTGCAAGTGGGACCAGATCCAAGCAGCTGGTTGGTGCTTTTCATGTCCCAGCTGTTAAACTGGGAGTTTTCCTTCGACCCAGTTACACGCTGGCATCACGGCTATAATTGAGGGTCTTGTTCATTTAAAACTTAAGCCGTCATTAAACTCAATCCACAAAGCATTTAATTACTGACTTTCCTGGCAGACTGTTGCAACACTCCACAGGCATCTCACAACATTACGACGTAAAACAAATCCAGCACGATTGGTGGCCTCGTATCTTGACTGATGTTGAAAAAACAGCCTCTAAAAGATGTTACTGTACTACTAATCCCAAGCAAATCTCCACTTGGTTCTAATTTATGTTGTGTGTCATCTCTCGACGTTGTAGCCAAAGCAGAAGACAAAACCAGAGCAGCTTTCAGAAGCTCTAACTCAATAAATATGACGGAGATTAAGGATGGCTTCACACATCCCTGTTTAGTCGGCTTTAATAAAATTCTGGTTTGTTTACCTAGAACGCCCGGTTCGTTTGGGGAGGAGTGAATGCGTAATTGAACTCTGATGAAGACCAAAAAAGCGAACTCTACATATGTGAACGCCAAGCGGACCAGAGGCCGCTACAAAAGCTGGAAGTGGACTACAGCGCAGGGCATTCTGGGTAAAAGCAACCAAATCAAACATGCCAGTCTAGTGCTAACAGGAGAAATGGCTCCTGACCTCTTACTAAAATCTGACGCCACTCCATTTTTGTTTACATTTTGTGAAGAAGGACATTGTGCTCATGTCTCGTTCAGAGGTTTTCAGGTCGTTTCCTTCAGTACTTCTTGATGCAGCGCCGCCACAGGTGAGGAGCAGAACAAGTTTTTCAAAGGGTTTGGATCGTTTGACACTGTTAAGGTGAACAACCAACTGAAAATGTAGCAAATGTTGCAATTTTGGTTCCCCAATCAAGCCGATTGTACCAGACTAACAAGTGTGAAAACTAACTTGGATTTTATGTTATCATTAAAGCTTGGTCCTAAATAAAGTTTATTCTACCAGAATAATGTTTCTACAGCTTTAAACATATGTATTTATTTATCAGTGTGTAACCACCTGTCTTGTCCTCAGGCTCTGAGCAAGCAAATGCTAAAGCAAGTGAGCATAAAAAGGAGCTCAGTGGAACCTGTCCAGCCAACATCAGCTCAATAAAAGAGGAGACCCTCTGAACTGTGACAGGCCCCTGAAAGGAGGGGAAGCCACATTTGTTGAGCACAAAGATCCTGCTGTTTGGTGCAAAGGGTGCTCTATCTGCGGCTGGGGACAGGATGTTAGGAGAAACCAGGAGAGTTTTATAAACAGAGACGATGCTGAGCAAGGACAGCCGGGGGTGGTAAAGAAAAACTCCTCTGAAATTTTAACTTCAATTAATTTTTCAACAACGAGAAAGAGGTTGAATTTGTAGCTAATTTATTCTAATCCACACAAAACTGAGTCTGGATCATCCTTAGAAACATTTTCCAGAAGTCTGAAGGAGAAACGTTCATCTGTTTAAACATTTAGGTACAACTTCAGATGGGAAAGCTTACAATTGGTTATTATAATAGTTCAAACACAAAATATACCTTGACATGCATCCAGTTCTCAGCGTCTTCACTCCTGGTGTTACAGCCAATCAGTGCCAGGGAAGATGCATGGCGCCTTGGACTGGCTGATTTGCAAACATCAGCCATTAGCATGTCAAATAGCATTGCATTGAGGTATTAAAGCTTCCCAAGCTGAATTTTCTTTTGAATATTTTATATATGCTTGAAAAAATAAATACGCAAAAATCTGCAAATACCAAAACTGGTGTTCAAATATATTCTGGCATTGAGCAACTGGAAATTATTTCAGCAACTCTCACTGACCTAAAACAGGAATCATCGACTGTGGAGAAAAAAAATGGTTTTGTGTCTCTTTACATAGTTTATGTAAATATTTGGTTTCTATTGTGATTGTTTTTAAATCATCAAGTTAAGTTATAAATCTTAACTTGATGATTTATAAATTGTCACATTTCCTGAATGTGACAAACCCTGGTCTGAGTTCACATGATGAAATGAAGAAAGCAATGAGTGGAATGTGGAACTGCTGAGCAGATTTCAACATATAAAGCTGCAAGCAGGCACTTGCCACCGTGTGCGTGCGTGAAGGCGTGCGTGTGTGGCCTGTGTGCGTCTTTAATCCTTTGTAAAGGCTGGCTTTGACTGGCCCAGAAATCGGATGTTTTCTCATTCGAGCTTTTCCCAGACACACCTCTTCCTCCTCCTCCTTTTTTCTATTCTCCCTTCTTATTTCGCCCATCTATCGCTCTGTCTGGCCCCCATAATTTATTTTGCATTTGTCTGTAACTACGTTGCCTTGGGAGGATTTTTTTTTAAAACAATTTAGACAAAAAGACGAAAGCTTCAGCTTCTACCCTCCCTCTTCTCCTCTTCCCCTGTAATATTCAGACACAATTGCTCGCAGCCTTGGGGCGGAATAGTTAAGAAGGTATGTGAAGTAAGTCTTTTTTAGGACTTTGAATGAACCAAAAGAAGAAAGAACGACGTGAGAGGGGGAAGGGTGGAGGACAAAGATGGAGCTAGATGAAGTGTGAGAGGGAGAAAAGCCTCAGAGCTGCAGGTGTGGGAGCAAATTGAGTTAAAGCGTTAATGCTTATGGAGCTGGGAGAATTAGATGTATGTAAAAATAAATCCTCTGTGATAGTGTTTCGAAATAGCCTTTTTGGAGGCTGACAAACTGCTTGTCTGGTAAATTTAAATCCGATTTCTGCTGCCTCTGCATAACCTGCAATTTCAGAGGAAATAAAAAGGAAAGGGGCAGTATAATCAGCTGAAGCACACAGATCTCATGCCTCTCTGATCCCTCATCCCGCCCACCGCACACAAGTCTCCCATTCTTGTATTTTTTCCTCATTCACTCCAGCGAGACGCCTGAGAGGAGGACGCATTCACTTTGTTTGCCAACACCGAAAGCTGGAGTTCTTTGGGAAAGAAATCTCAATCTAGGAACAGGATTTGAATTGAGTTTATTCTGTTTTGTCCTCCTCCTCTTTGATGCATTTTCTAAGAATTAGATGGAAAAGTTGTGACAGCTTTAGAAAGAACACCGAGCGAGCGAGCGAGCGAGAGAGAGAGAGAGAGAGAGAGAGAGAGAGAGAGAGATTTACCCTGAAGGCTTTGAAAGAAGAAACAGGAGCCAGATAAAAAGGGGCAGCGATAATCTGCACAGCTGCTGCGTGGAGGGAAGGAGACACAGACAGATAAAGAAAGCAAACGAGGTGAACAAGTGCGAAGGACGAGGAGAGGAGACAGACGAGGACGACCGTTCACGTTGAAGGCCACGGCAGATATAAATACAAAGTGAAGACAAAACCCAGAGGGACACCTGTCGTCAAATTAGCAGTAATGGAGACGCGGCGGGACGAGACGAGAAAGCTGGACTGAGGAGAAACGTTAAACACGCCGGACTCGAGCGAAGTAAGACGAGAAGGTTTCTTCATCATGATTTCTTCAGGTGGCGTCCCAAAATCCAACGACCTGCACGGGAGGAGCAACTTCGTCCCAGGATAGAATGAGAAGAGGAGCCTGATCCGTCAGAACCGGCCTGCTTTCACATTAACTTCACCAACTCCCCCCACCCCCAGCTCTCCATCCCCTCACTATGTGGATACCAGCTGTGCTCCTATGGATGCTTTACTTCAGCTGTCTGTGCTCAGGCCAAGACTACAGGGACTATTACCCAACCGGAGACACGGGCACCGAGGTAAGACTTCCCTCCCCTCACTTTATCCCAGACTTGAACTGTACAACTTAAAGAAAAAAAACAAACAAATTTGACTCACTGCACTATGATGTTCACTGAAAGTCAAAAAAAATGATGAAATACCTTTCATAAGAGCAGTGCTATGTGAGGTAGATAAGCTGTATTTACATTGGAAACATCCCTGAGTTTAGGATCCGTTTCAGCAGAGAAACATTCCGACACAGACGGGAATCACTGGGGAGAAACGCAGATGGGAATAGACAGGAAGACCAAAGAGATTCTCCAGAAGACTGGCTGGTGCTTAAAGCATTAAAATATATGATGATGTATTAGGGTCCAACTAAGAAAATAAAAAATGTTATTAATTACAAGAGCAAAGTCATGGTGTAATGAGAATAAAATCAAAATAATACAAAAATAAAGATATGGTCAAATGAGAATAAAGTTGTAATGTTACAGGAATTAAGTCATATATATTATAACAACATTATTTCAACTTTATTCTTGTAACATTGACTTTATTCTCAAAATATTAAAACTTAATTCTCATATCACATTTTTATTCTTGTAATACTATGACTTTATTCTTGTATTATTTCTACTTAATTCTCGTTATAATTCACCTTATTCTCAAAATATTGGCTTTGTTCTCGCAGAATTATGACTTTAGTCTCAATATTATCACTTTGTTCTCACAATATTTTGACTTTATTCTTGTAATATTGAATATTCTCAAAATACTATAACTTTATTCTTATGTTATTCCAACCTTATTATCATAATACAACTTTATTCTTTCATTTTATCACTTGATTCTCATACTATTATGATTTATTCTCCGAATTTTATTTTTTTCTTAGCTTGGCCCTAATACTCAGTTGTAAAAATAAAACCGGTATAAAGTTTTCAGCCACTGATCCACATATGACAGGAAGTTTTACAAACAGCAGAAGTTCAGTAACATTGTTTCACCAATGGGATCAGCATGGAACCATTGGACTGGAGGTCAGTCCAACATCAGGAGAAGAGCAATGATGTAACAGCTAAGCCTATTAGGGAAAACACTAAATCGCTTATAATTTTCTCCAGAAGGTCTGAGTGAAAGCTTCAAAGAGGAGACTGAGGTATAAAACAGGGATCAAAGTGAAACAGATGAGCACTAATGACAGCATGGCCGTAAAAGAAGAACAAATATAAAAACTAATAAAGAACAGAACTAAAAATACACTGAAATGAACAGAGAACACAACAGAAGATGAAGATGACATGCAACAGAGGATGTGATATTAATAAAAGGTTGTCGCAACATTTGTTGCATAAATAAAGAAAACAAACTAGTCAAGCAACTGAAAACCAACTAAATGTTGATATCCATTATGATTGATTCAGTTTCCCTCATCATATTCTGTTAGCTTTAGCATCTCAGCTACTAGAAATATGCAAACACCGGACATAAAGAGCTAGAAACCATCCAACTGACCAAATACATTATTAGCAGGCAGAACCTGAATGACTGGAACTCGAAATATGATATCCAACCAATATTGCTTCAAAGCACATTTTATGTGAACCTTTAATATCCAAAACTTGTATATTGTTCACAGAATTAAACTATTAAAAATCTAAAATTGTTCAGCATTATTTAAGTTCACTTTGGGACCAACAGATGATTTTTAAATTAACTGACCAAAGATGTATTTAAACAAGGAGATTCTTCAGAATCCTCCATGCTGCCACCATAAGTTCTAGAAGTTAACTATATAATTAATCAGCCTGTTGTAAAGAAGAGCAATCCTTATTGTTAAGGTCTGCAGAGGATAAATTGTTCAAGCTCACTTCCTCTTTCCTCCATCCTGCTGGCTCTGATCCAGACATTGATGTTCAAAAAATATTTGAAAGCACCTAGAGGAAGAAGGAACGAGTCTTTGCCTCTGTCATTTTTTGTTGTAATAAATGTGTTTCTGCTCTGAACGATGGATTTAAATCAAAGACATCCTCATCACTTCTCCTTGTTTGGACGTGTCTCAGGTGGAATAAAGGGGTGAAAGCTGATAAATGAAGGTTTTAATAGACTTCAGATGGCTTTTGTCAACAAATGTAGTAGCCTCAAATCCTCAATAGTAAGATATTAAATGACACTTCAGCTCCTTTAACTCAAAATCTATTCATGTTCAACACGTTTTACTCTAAATTGAAAGATCTTCACAGGAAAAAAGACAGTAATTCACGCATTTTTGCTTAAAGTTTTTCTCCCATTAAATCCACAAAACAATCCAGTTCTTGTCACAGGTGAACATCATTAATGTTCCTATAGTGTCAGCCTTACATCAGCTGTTGTGGTTTTCACACACCAGGCGGGATGCAGCTGGGTTTTTAGGTTCATGCTGTTTTTCTGTGCATCCTTATCTGGAAGTTTATGTTTACAAAGCAGGAAAACGAGCTCCTGGGGAGCATAAAGTGGAGATTTACAGATAAAGGCATCATCTTACTACTCAGAACTTGCTCCAGTTCTTAGTAAAACTGAGTCTGTGTGTGTAGGAGGGGCATCTGAACCCAGCAGCTTCTTCTTCACATTTCCTCCACAAGTTTTCAAGATAATTCTGGCTTAAGCCTTATATATAAATCTAAACAATAGTTTCAAACACATTACTTCTAATAGAAAACAGGCTGAGTGATAAATGTATGGGTGTGTGTATGGGTGTGTGTGTAAATATTTGTGCCTCAGTGCCAGCAGTGCGTAATTCTGGACACACCCCAGAGTGCTGCATGGATAGCGGCTGGTGCATCGTCAGAACAGAGTCCCACAGCCATGACCTCATGTCAGGTGATCGCTTAACAATGCAACCAAACTTTATGTAATTATGTAATTTATGTAACTCCACTATAAAACAGTTTAATATCAGCTCATTTCACCCATTGTTCAGCTTTTGTCTGAAACGGCATCCACATCTTAAAGATTCAATGTGGAAACAACAAAAATACATCTGAAAATGAGCAAAGAAAGAAAGATAACAGAAGCCAATAATCATGAAGAGTGGTGGTTCATCCGAACAATCTGACGCTTAAAAAGTCATCAGATAATAAAAATCTCACGAACTAATTATGTGAAATATTTCAGTCGCAATATGGAGAAATTTTTTTAAAAAGTGGGCCTGAATTTCCTAAAAAAAGACAAGAATCTTTTTAACAACAAGACGAGTCGATGAACTCATGGTTTAAGTTAGTAAGTCAGAGGTTCTGGTCTTGACTTCCTTCCTGGATAGCAGCAAAGACACATTTTGACTGTATGGAAGACAGAATCTCATTGTAAAAATAAAAACCTTAGACTTTATACTTTTGTAAATGTACAAAGTCACAGAAAAAGTCTAATTGCAGCTAATCTTAAAGTGCAAACTTTGAGAGTGACGTTAAAACTCAGAGTTCCAGCCTTAAACTTGTGATCATTGCACTGAAACTGGATTATAACCACTTTACTTCTTCTGAAGGAGAAGTTGTAAACCTTCAGAAATATTGAACAAATGAAGCCTGAGGAGTGTGTGCTGACTGAGTATAAACCACACAATTGCAGCAATGGCGCCTCACTTCTTAAAAATCATACGAATCCTCAGGGTCTCTGGGTGGTTTTATTTCTGTCTCAGAACATGAAAGGTTTACAACCCTGAAATATTGCTTTCACTTAAAGGTTAGATCACATTAAATATTGTCGTAACTCATCCACGTATCTTTAAAGAGTTGTGGTGGACGGTGATGCTGTGAGCAGTTGGTCCTCCAATGACTCTAGACAATGACTTATTGAAGACTCCAGTCATGACAAGCACAAGCTAACAAAATATCTGGGCAAGAGAGACGATGTTCCACAGCAACATGTCCTGGATGATATCATCAGTTTTTGGCAAGCACCGCTAATCCACCTCATGTGCTTTTGCCGTTCCTCTTTAGCTCTATGCCTGGTCGTATGGTTAGAAACCCAGGCAGAGAGAAGTTGGAGTAGCAGATGACACTGAGCCATTCAGGTATTCGAGCTTTTGAGAGTTTGTTCCAGATTAGTGGAGTATAAAAACAGAATGCTGCTTCTCCATGTTTGGTTCTGGTTCTGGGAAAAGGCCCAATGATGGCCAACTTTCAGGTTACTGGCAGACACCACCAAATTCCTTTAGAGGTCCAGATACATAAAACCGTTCATGATAAGATGCAGAATAACAAGACTCCCAGAATCTTTGAAGAGTGACGGGCCCACAGCATCACAGATCAGCCGCCCTACTTAACATCAAAGCTACATGTCGATCCTTATTTCACATCAAACCAACAGTGAGAGTTTGGACTTGGTGACCCCCAGGATGGCACACTCTGCTGCCCTTCTCAAGACCCTCTACATTTGGATTTTCAAAGTTAAGTGAATGTCGTATTGATGCAAAATGCAAAACTATGAGGGGAAGAAAAGAAAATGGAGGAAATGAATAAGTTGGAAATATGTTGCAAGAGAAGACTTGGGAGTGGGAGATAAGTAGGGATCCGGTTTCTGTTTAGATAATGCCAGCTGTGCCAGTCGACCTCTTCTCAGCCTGTGAACCTAAACAACCTCTGATATTCCCATAAGAAAAAAAACGATTAGGTGTGAATCCAGAAGACCACTCCCCCTGACATTTCCAAACTCACAGCTTTGATTTCCCAGTCCGTTAAACAATTATTCAGCTATCTTTCATCTACTGTTGCTCTATGGAGAGTTATCCGTCGTCACGGCAAAAAAATCTTTGTTGAGTGACTCACAGTAGGAAGGTTTTAGAAGATAATGTCAACTGTAAAATTTGATTTCCTGTGAGAAATCTATTGAAATTAAAACTTTAAAGTGTGGCAATAATCTCCAGTATATTTGGTTCCTTCTTATCTGTTGTCATGTGAGAATCTTTTAAATAGTGAGGAGAACAGCATCACCTTCAACATTATCCTACCTCTGTTTCTAGAGGAGTTTTACAGATTCAGGGTTTTTTGTTTTTTTTATCTTAATATTTAGATAAGAACCTGAATCTGGTCTGAATCTGCAGCAGCAACAATGCTCAGGTGAGGGAAGGACAAGAGTCTTCCTAATTACTAACAGTAGCCGACAGCAACATGTTACAACACATTGGTAGCTGAGGTATTCATTGTTTATCCTGCACAGCCAGTGAGTCTGAATAGATAAGCTTACCATATCTAACAGTTTTACTATAACAAACAACTGGATTGTTTTTGATTTGAAACCATAAAATTGAGTTTTTCTTAATGATTTTATCTGGATTATACACTGGCTTGCAAAAGTATTCAATCCCCTTTGAACTTGTTTATATTTTTGACTTGCCACAACCACACATTTAGGCTGTTCACACAGCTCACCGCAGTCTGAACGACCCAATTCCATTCTTTGTTTTCAAAGCATCTGCAGCATAAACTGTCATTTTATCAGATTTTTACGTCATTTATTTGAGAAATGCGTCATAATTCTGCACCAGAAGAAACCATATGCTGGAGGTAAACAATGCCTGAAAATTTTAATTATGAAAATTAACTTATAGTGAATCGCATCACATTCCCATCACTCATTGTTCAGACTCCAGTACAGACGCTGCAGTCAATACTGTATAAAATACCATTGTTATAAGTTGTGCTTTCTTTTTATCAATTTCCTTCATCTTATTTTGATCATGACAATATTGTTGGCTCTCATTGCTCAATAATCTGTAGCTGGCAGAATCTATTATTACACTATTTATTTTCCTTAGAAAATACATCATCGGTTGTGTTGGCCATTATAGTGTCTCCCTAAATGTTTACTAAAGATTATCTCAAGAAGTGTTTCCCTGTGATTTCCCCCTCCAGGCTCCAGCCCAGTCAGATGACCAGTCCAGTTTGGAGACGGTGACCAGCATGGACCAGCTGCTGCAGCTCTTCTACCCTGAATACAGCTTGATCCAGCAGTGCATGAGGAAAAGATCCTGGCACGCCTCCTCTTCCTCCTCTTCCTCCTCTTCCTTCCCTTCCTCGTCTTTTTCAACCTCTTCGGCGAGCCCTTTGGTCCGCTCCGACGACGACAATGACATGTGGGTTCCGATGCGGGAGGAACCCGTCTACAGAGTGGATGGAACGCTAGCCGGTAACTTGAATGCAAATCTTGTTTTCTAATTTTTATCTAATCAAACAAATCCAGTTATTGAATTCTGTTTCCAGTCATTCTGGAAGAGATCCAGCGTACGTCGTGCCAGCCGAGAGAGGTGTGTGTTGAGGTGGCCAAGGAGTACCCAGAATCCACCAGTCAGCTGTACCTCCCTCGCTGTGTGGCGCTGCATCGCTGCGGTGGTTGCTGCGGGAACGAGGCTTTTTACTGCACCAACATGAGCTACAGTCTCGTCAATAAAACCGTGAGTCGCACCGACTTCAGATTCTTGCTTTGACTTTGTTGCCAAACTCAAATGTGTCGTATCATCAGAAACTTAATCTGTTAATCTGGAAGAATTCAAAGATTTTTCCAGTGGGAAAGGCCACTGCATCACTGTTGAAATTAAGACTACGCTTTGACTAGACCACTGAAAACGTTCACTTCTTTTTTTTTTTTAGCAATTTACAGGTGGATTTGTAAAGCTGCATCCTTTGAAAGCCAATTATGTCAGCAATCCAACAGAGGTCATCCAAATTACTTTTCCCCAAAATGTACCTGGTGGATCATTGGCACTCGACACTATCCCAAGATGCATTGCGGGTCAAACAGGAGATTTTTCTTCTGTAACAATGGCGGATGCAGTGGTAGGCAGAGCAGGCGAGGAGTACAGTTTAAATGAAATGAAATCAAACTTGTGTAGCACTTTTCTGAACAATAAAAGAATGAAATCAGTCGTTTCCATTAAGCGCACATTCACACATTGAAGTATATTAAACTATAACATTATACCTGAGGTAAAGACCGGGTCATTTGATCGATGCAGCCTCTGAATATGGACACACTGTAAAAATTATAAAAATTACTGTAAAATTATAAACTGTGCTGAACAATAAGTTGTCCTAGAAATTATTGCGATAAACTATAATATTGTTGTTTTAAGATCAATTTTATGTTACATGTTTATAAACTAATAAACTTTAAATATGTAACAAATACTCAATACTAGAACTGGAAGATAGTTTAAATATCCAAAATAGAACCACCAAAAACAAAAAAACAACCCACAACCTAAACCATAAAAGAGATCATGAAGTCTCTGTAAACAAAGTTGTCCTTCAAAAAATATAATTAGAAAAGAAATTATTGAGCTCATTTTAATTTATCATGCGATTATTGATTAATTGCTTATTGCGACAGGCTTCATAAACACTTAGCTTGACCTTGAGGTCTGGAGTTAATGGTTGGACACTCTGCATCCTTCTAATGTCAGGTACAGAGCAGAAGTTATGCTTTTTAAAATGTTTCAGCCTACTTCCTGTTGTCATACAAGATTTATGTAAGTAATTAGTTTACTCTAAAAACCTTCCATAAATCAAGCCTGAATGTTTCAAGAGAAACTGAACTAAAACATGAATTTAATCAAGGTGAAAAGGTTGGTTTGGATGGTGTCTTCTCTCATGTCTGATATTAAATGTTGTTTTTCAATCTGAAACATTCAGAAACATTCAAACATTCAGATGTCACAAAAAACAAAACAAAACAAAAAAAACCAGACGGAATCTATTGCTGCTTCACAGCTGTAAATCTGCTTTCACACCTCAAATCCATCTGGATGCTGAAAACAATTTCCCCAATTATGTATCTGGCAGCTCAACACAGCCCACTCCGGCGGGGATAGGTTGTGACTGGACGCAGCGTTTAGAGTCACGTACAACAACTGCACACAACAAAACACTTTTCTAAAACCATGACGACTTTTAAAAACTGGAGACACACCTGTCCCCGTGAGCATCTAAACATTTTATCTTCCTTCCCGCCAGCTGATGGAGCTGTCTCCGCCCAGGATGGATCGCTCAGTCGCCATGGTAACATTCGTCAACCACACCTCATGCGAATGCCTCTCCAAGCGGCCGCTTCACTCCATCATAAGGCGAGCGGCAACAGATCATCTGTGAGTAAGAGACTCGCTGATGTCCTTCTCCACCTCTTCTCATCTCATGCGTTACTAAACGCGTATGGCCGTGTGTGTGTGTGTGTGTGTGTGTGTGTGTGTGGGTGTGTGTGTGTGTGTGGGGGGGTGTGTGTGTGTGTGTGTGTGTAGGTGCTCCCCTCCTGAAGTCCCCTGCACCTCTGGATCATTATGGGATCCAGTGAACTGCGTGTGTGTCTCTGCGGACACCATCAGCTACACTCAGAAACAAACAGGTGAGCGTTTAGATCCTCTGGTCCTCAGTCCTCCAGATTGACTGTCCTGCAGCTTTTAGATGCAGCTCTGCTCCAACACAGCTGGGTTTCAATATGTCATCAAGCTTAGCAAAAACCTCTTAATGAGTAATTCATCTGATTCAGGGTCTAATTCAAATATAAATCTTGAAGGGAGAAAACAAAGTAAACTCTTGCACGCAGTTCCAGTTAAAGTCCATATCTTTGCTTTTGTGAAGGTAGAACAGTCCAAGAAAATAGGACATAATGGAGTGTTCATAAAGTTTCTGGACACAATGATCTCCGCTACCCCACACTGAATAAAAGACCTGCAATTAATTAGATATTTTTAATTGTGAGATTACATGTTGCTTTTAAAGAGGTATTTAAAAAGGTATTCTAGAGAATATTGCCTTTTAATAATAATAACCTTTATTTACTCAGGTTTGACTCATTCAGATCAAAAGATCTGTTTTACAAGAGAGACCTGGCAAAGACTGGCAGCATTTAGATGAGTCACAGATCTACTCATACACTTGGAGATTCAGCCCAGATTCTCCACACCCTGAAGAGGTCTTCCTCCTCCTTTCACTGTGAAAGGAGGAGGAAGAAGATGATGATAATGATGATGATGATGGTGGTAGTGGTGCCAGAGCGTTTCAAACAAATCCTCCCTCCCGCAAAGTTGATACCACTGAAGCAGGAATGTTTTTTGTGGTGTTTTTCTTGTACAATCATGCCAGCATCTTTCATCTTCAGAGATTTTCCAACTCCAAACTCTCATACTTGACTTATTACATTAGCACAATAACTATTTTTAATCCTGTAGGGCACATATACAAATTACTCTGTCTGTAAACTGCGCCCAAACTCAAGTCTCCACGTGCAAATTTAGTGCAATAAACGTAATCAGAGGCGTGCGAGCTCTCTTTGGATTCGCTGCAGTTATGTGACAAACTCAGCTGATGAAACCTCAGAAACAATAATTAGCCCCGTGAGGCGTTCAGCTAAACATCATCAGCATGATTTGGTATGATGTTTATGACATTTATTAAATCATTCAAGCATTACGTCAACAAAACGTCAATTTAATTTGCCAAATCTCATGGGGTTGTTTTCTATCTTAAATACCGTGTTTCTCTGTTCCAGAGGCGCTGGACTCGGGTCTGCTGGCTCTCTGTGGGCCCAACAGGGTTCTGGAAGAATCCACCTGCGAGTGCGTCTGTCAGAACGGACTGACAGAAGCCAGCTGCTATCCAGGCTGGAAACTGGACCAGAACACCTGTAAGGACACGAATCAGACTAGTTTTACAGCTGAGGGTTATGGATTCAGGCAGGTGTCCAATGTTAGGCTTATTTTTGACATAAACAAATCTCAATATGTCTTTGATTGTTAGGTAATGTCATAATAATAGAGGTTAGGTAATAAACAGGACAAACAAATAAGAGTGCATGTGTTCCATTGCGATCCATATTTTATTGTTTATTTGAGTTTAAATCACATTAACTCATCTTATATTGCTTTGTAGCCAGGAACACTGATTAGCCAATGAATGCTGTTCATACTGCAGTCACTAGAGACACACTCACTGATCACTAAATGTGAGACTGCAAGCACCAGTTTGCTGGACCTCTGTTGAATTAGGTCAGTCACCTGGAATGGGGAGGGATATGCAGTCATTTATTTTATGTTTTTATTAAATTGTCAATATTTAATAGAAATATGTTTTCACTTAGCAAAAAAGAGCTTTTTCAACATTTAATTTAATCAAAAAAGCCAAATTATGTTGCAAATGATTGATTTGTAAAAACTATAAAAAGAGTAAAACATCCAAAGGGGAAAATACTTTTTAAAGGCATTCAGACTTTAAACTGAATTTGTATCTGGATTGTTGTTTATGTAAACAGTTATTTCAGGTTTTACTGAGAGTGCTTACTGTAAATACCACAACTTGATTCAGGCCAAGATAGAAGAAAAAAGGGAAATTAGTCTTTATGCAAATTTTAAACAAGTACGAACACGAAACACATTATCTGATTAGGTTTTGGTTGTGCAACCACTGCTCTGAACTCCCGCTCCTTCCTCTTCCTACCTTTGTGGTCAGGTGAGTGCCAGTGCGAAGGCCAAGGCGAGGGGAAGCTGTGTCCTGCTGGACAGCGGTGGGACGACGAGCTGTGCGGTTGTGTGTGCGCGGTGGAGTGTCCCAGGAATCAGCCCCTAAATCCCGACACGTGTCTGTGTCAGTGCAGAGAGAGTCCCCAGACGTGTCTACGGCAGGGCAAGAGGTTCAACCCAAACACCTGCAGGTGAGAGAACCAGAAAGAAGGGAGGCTGAGTTTATTTAAACAAAATGCTACACTGGATAAGAAGAAAATCCACAACAGAGCACAAAAAAGTAAATAAAAGAAAAAAAAACATAAAAACTCAACTTTCATGCTGATTTGGAGTTTGTCTGATATGTAGAGGCATTCTTTTTAACTTAGTCCAACAATAAAACTTAAGATCTATTCTTAAACAAACATGACTGCATTTCAACTGAAGGCAGATCCCATTATTGTTAGCATTTGAATGAAAAGAGATGGCACATTTTCTCAAGTTGAAGACGAGAGTGGAAAAGTCTGATTGGAAATAAAATTGGACCCAAATCAAAGCCTTGAGGAACTCCGTAAGTAATTAAAGTTAAGAAACGTGGTGGAACACCAACAACATGAATGTATCCCCAAAACAACCCTAAGAAACGTCTTTTGAAATCCCCTAAATCCAGACACAGGTCTGTGTCAGTGCACATAAGATGTCAGTCCACATAATGTGGACAAGAGGATGGTGGTGACTCGCAGATTTGGTTGAAAACAGACCAATAAAGCATTAAAATGGTGAAGTCATCCATGAAGTGGGTTTTCCCAGCTGTGAAGCTAACAGCAGTAGGAATGATCAGTCCAACAGTAAAACATGCGAATCAACTTCAGCTGAAAACCAGCAAGTGTTGATGCATCATGACCAGGCATGGGCTGTACACCAATAGCACGATATGAAGTGGATTCAAAATGTTTACACACATCCTTTGTAATACTTTTCATGCAAAGTTTCTCCTGATCTCTGAGATTTTGAGGTCATCTCTTCTCCAAATCCTTCTGATTTTCTGTCAGATTTAGTCCAAAATTTACATTTTTTGCTTCTTTTGTCCATCTTTGATGAATGCTTGGACTCACAATGAAGCAGGAGAAAAAAAACCCACTGGAAGGTTTTCGGTCACAACTGACTGTTCAAGATTCACCTTGACAAAAGGTTTATTTCCAAACCTTTAGCAGTTCATGCTAGCCTAACGGCTCATCCTGATGAACCTGAGGCAGAGGATTGTGATGCGTTGTTGGTTCTGCGGAAACATCTCCTGATGGACGCGTCATGCATTCCTCTTAAGGAGGAAAACTTTCGCTGTTTGTCTTTTTCAGTCGTTCACATGTTTCACTGCAACCTTTTATGGACATGGGGCATCCGAAGCATTTGCTCGGGGCTTTGCGAGTGTGTCGTGGTTCCCACAGCTTGCGCGCACCAGATCAACGTCCCTCTGACCCGAGAGGCCCCGCAGAGGGGAAGGGGACAGGGGACGGGGGATGAACTGGATGAAAGCGAAACAGACGGATGGAGTGACAGGCACTATGAAAACACACCAGCAGACATGAGCTGCAGAATGATTGATTCACACTGGTAGCTTTACATGTGGGAAATCCTACAGGATGCTAAAACATGTGGCCTTTAATGGCCGCTCACTAAACATTCTCAGCTTAAAGGAAAACAAGCATAATTACTGGAGCTGGACCTCAAAACACACTGAATGTTTAGAATGCTTAAAACTGAAAACATGTTAAAGCATCAAACATGGGTTTATTTTTTATGCTCTTCTGGAGAATTAGGACCCTTTTCTCAGAGCTGTCTGCTTAGGTTTATGGGGCGTCATCTCAATTGGATGGAAGTCCAAACTTTGGCTAGGCCACTCTGGCCAAGTTGCCATGACAGCTTATTTCATGTTGCAGCTGCAGCACAAGATAAAAAAAAGAAAAAGAAAAATACTGAAATGAATATTCACGGGTTTAACGTGGATGGTGCAACCCCAAGTTTGAATTGTTATAAATTTAAATAAAAGCACATCTAAATAATTATTATAATAATTACTGGTCCGTTTGTTATTCTTATTTTTTAAATTTGTGGCATTTTTTTTGGTACTCCACAGACGCACAGAAGAACATATTTCAACAGTTTTCAAGCCTTGAAAATCTTCCTAAAGCTCCATTTAACCAAAGAAGATATTCAATTTGACTTTCAAGCCTAGTTTCAACGGTGCTCTCCCTCAAATCAACGTCAGCCACCCAATATAGTTCATATTTTAAACAAGACAAATATGGCTGAAAAATTATTAAAGTGATATAAATTCAAATTACAGCATGTCCTAAACCCCGCACTGCAGTCTTTAATGCATTATAAATATCTGCTAAATGTGCTGTGTGCTCTGTAACGAACAAACGGGTGAATTAAAAATAAATACGAAATAAAAGCTACCTTAGCTACCAATTAATATTTGAGGCTACGACGCTAACTGTCAATTCAGCTACCTGTATATTTTATCTGACATTAATTTATTATTGGTTCAAAAATATTCTAATTTAACAATATGGAAGGTTTTACTTTACCTTGATTCCGAAAATTAAAGAAAAGTTAGTTATTGTTATTGACTAGTTAACTACCGCCAGCTGTGTCGATAGACTCGCGGAACCGTGCTGAGTTCGAGTGCAAAGTCATATCGTAGTAAAACTGAAATTGTCGCCAAAATCAGTCTTATTCTGTGGAAAAAATTGCTTTGTTTGGAACATTGGTTCAAAATTTAAAGTTTCATGGGCAAAAAATTTGTAATTTTAACGAATCAAAAACCTAATTTGGAAAAGAAATCCGCAAAAGACGTTTTTTATTACGCGTCTCTTCACTATTCATTGAGATATTTATAAAACATCTGAAGGTTCCTGAAGGCGAATGAATAAAAAATATTCATATAACGATTCAAACCAAAATCATGAAAGTTAGGCACCTACCAATAACAGACTGTTCTTCTAAACATATTTTTGTCCTTGTGTTCTATCAATCAAAGTAACAAAATTATATCCATTTCTCTACTTGCTTGTGGAAAAATAGTTTTTAAGGTCATGGTTTCAAGTTCAGAATGCTTCTGAGCACAAAGATAAGGCATTTATTATTTTGTACAATCACTCTTTGTACTGTTTAGTCTGATTTAACATCTGGTCACAGTAGTAAGTCCACAGGCGACTGTACACCTGCTGTGATTTTAAAGACAAGAGTTCCCAGACTTCTTCCATCTCTGGAAAAATACTCCTTTTTTTCCACCTCACACAGAATCTTTTTGATGCACATGCAAATAAAACTTGGATTGAGCTTCATCCAGAAAGGATGTGGGGATGTGAATAATGTATAGTATGCATGATCAGAGAATATAATCCCCCTTGTGTTTCTTTTTTATTTCTCCTCTGTTCCTCATCCCAACCTCACCCCTTTAAAAAATCTTTCCCTTTCCCCTCCTGTTTGTAAATCCGTCTTTTGTCTTCTTCGCCCACATTTCTGCCTCTCATTCTCTTTCATTCTCTCTCAAGTTGTTACAGGCTTTCCTGCAGAAACCCCAGACGAGAGTGCCAGGACGGATTTTACTACAGCAGCCAGGTCTGTCAGTGCATCCCCAAGTACATGAAGTGGAATTACCAAACAAGAAAGTGAGGAAGAGGGATTTATCCCGCTTAGATCGGAAACTTTTCCACCTGAGCGACTCCACGCACAGGAGCTGGAAGTGGATCTACGTATAGAGACATGCAGCTTTTGTGGGAGGTTTAAGCCGCCTGTGCTGAGTCATTTTTCAAGTGAACCATCTCAAACTGTGTCCATAAACTTCCCCAGAACAAAGGAAAGGGCAAAAAGCCATGTTTATCCAACAAAACTCTTCAAAAAGAGGTAATAAGGACAGATATTTGATTCCTTCCACATCTGGAAAGCCACTCGAGTTTGACTGTAAACGCAGAGCAACAAGGTGGGATGGACCAGACAGACCAACGTGTTGCAGCAAGAAGAATGCCAACCACCAACCTGCTGAGGAGCTGCAGCTCATGCCTGTGTGAAATGGAATGTGAATAAGATAATAACAGACCCGACTGCATGCTTTTTTCTTCTTTTTTTTTTTTTCCAAAATAAACATGGGAAGGAAAAATCTTAAGGCAAATTTCCATATTAGCTGGAAGGAGAATCTTGTAGAGAGGATCTCTAAAGTGTACACACCCTCTGTTATGATGCCAGGTTAAATCAGACCAATGTGAATCATTTTCAAGATGTGGGATACAGATAGACTCAAACCAAAGGCTGAACGCTGAAACTGAGTCGGAAACATTAAGAAATGTTAAATACACACACTTTAAAAAAGTACATTTTTACTCTTGTAACTCAAGCTTACAGCAAATGCAAATATTTTTCCTAATTATTTACCCAAAGCCAGAGAAGTTTTGGGTCTGATTTTACTTCAGAGAGTGAGAAAGAAAACAAGTTTGTCTCTTTTTATTCACTGTATGTAAACGTCTGGTTTTAAAATGATTTATCAACTTTTTATATGTCGTCATCCAGTGCAACTCATTTTAACTGGGGTATGTACACTTTTTTGGATTCCTTACGTTCCCTTCTTGTCGATGAGGTGAATGATGAACGATGAATCGCTTGACGCATTTCTACATCCAGTCACAACCTGACAGTTCTGGGTCTGCTTCTAATTTATCTGTTCCCACTCTGAGCAATTTTATTTTTATATATTTAAACTTTTTTATATTTAAAGAATGAAAAAGAGAGGGAGAGAGAGAGAAAAAAAACTAGTGAAATTTTGAAGATGGATTTGTGAGTAGCTGTACATAACTGTATTTAAATCACGATAATAACTAGAGAGCAATTATATTATTTTAAAGTGAAGCAAGCAGCATCGTTTTGTAACAAGTCTTTTTGGAAACATTTGGAATAATGACTGCTGCTTATTCAGTGAATCATCATCTGATTCACTGAAATATAGTGTTAGTTATTTAATTCTCAGTTTTGATGCTTAATGCTGGGTGGATGGAGCGACTGCAGTGTAGCTGGGATTGTGATCAGTGGCGGTTCTTGAGTGAAAGTGCACTTTTCATTCCACCAATCAAAAATAGTGAAATAATCCACGATTCTGGGAGGGGATAAAATCCAGTCTAGTTCCTATTCTCATTACTCTCAGCAGGAAAAATAAAAGCACTGGTTTTTAATCAAGATGCAAAAATTGCTAATTTCTTATCTGGTTCTTTTTGGAGCCCCCTCCTGTAATGCCGCCCTGGGAAACTGCCCATATCCAAAAGCGCCACTGGTTGTAGTTCATGTGCTCTGGGGCTGTAGAAGAATCCATCATTACTTCAGTAAGTATTGATTAAAGGCTCTGTCTGACTGAGCGGTGTTATCTGATTTGTCTCATTTTACACCCAAACACGTCTTCATGAATTTAGAAAAGCTATTTTAATTCAAGTACCTAAATGCCGAGGTTTTCATTCTTAGCTAATTTAACATAAATAAACACTACCGTGTGAAATGAATCCAAGTTTAGCATTTTCCATGGAATAAATTCACTTTTCAGTGATGATCATAGCTGCTAAAACACACCACTGAAAGTAATTAAAAAGGAAAACTTTGACGTTTTACTTGAATCCAGGAAATGTAACTCAAACGGTCGTCGCACCGTCAATATCCACAAACGTACAGTATATGTAAATTGTTTTTGGCAGCTACAAAGATGTTCGAGAACATGGGATTGTGATGCTACCGGACACAAAAAGGTGACATGTCCTGCATTTTCACACTCAATTGGACTGATCCGAACTCAGAACTTGAAGATTGTCAAAAGGAACTCTGTGTAAATACAAGTGAACACAAGCTAGGAAGAGTCTTTACACTGCAAAAAAACACAAAATATTTGACACTGATAAAAAGTTAGTTCCACTGGCAGATATTTTACTTGCAATTAGTATATTTTCATCAATATTAATGGTATAACTTACTTTAATCAGGTTGATATTTCTTGCACAAAAGTTACTTGTAAGTTGGAACAAAACTAAGATGTTTGTACTCAAAACTAGACCAAAAATACTTGGTGAAATTTGGTGCTGTTGAAAGTGTTTCAGCAATTACATAACATCTGACTGAGAAAAATGCACCTGCTCCAACAATCAACAACGTCGAGCTCAACTGAAAACGTTGGATGGAAAAGGTCCAGCTGAAAACGCATGTGGGAGGCAGCATCATGCTGATTTCATCAATGCTCCTGGATAGTAAATCTGTTGGAGAGGCTTCTTCTCTACTGTCAAACAGTGTAAGGAAAATGTATTTTTGGGTTGAGCAGGAGTCAAGTATGTGAAACCCTCCGATTGAAAAACTCCAAATCCTCTCTAAACAGCATGTCTAAACTAATCAGATAATGCAGACGACAAGGTTGAGGTCAAAGTTCACACACAAATTCTTGAGGTAGTCTCTACGGACAGAGTAGATAAGGGCCGTCACTAGCTGCAGGATCTAATCTCCATCTCTCAGTCGACATCGTCTACAACGACAAACTGTTTTTCCAGTGAAAACACGCCAGCACACATCATCACACTGCCTCCACCAAAAGCCTCAACATTAACAGAGAAGTTTCAGCTTTTGTTTTTGCTCCTTAGACCATTTAAAAGGAAATAGGCTTTCCAACGGCATATGAAACATTCCTACTCAGTGACTGTTCACTGGAACAACTGCGGGAAACAACCTAATTCCTCATTTGGACTCAAGTTCCTTCCTTGTCTAAAGTTTCGGGTCGTCATGTTGACGAGGAATAGAAAAAGTAATGGGAAAGAGGGGTGATTCAATTTCATTTTGGCCCGTTTATCTGGCGCTCCCTCTCTACCGAAATAACACCTAACGAAATAATAACGTACTTAAAATATTAAATTTCTCACATTTTTAAGCATGTCTGCACAGAACCTAAAAAATGAATGAAACCCTGTAAGGCAATTTGAAACATTTTAATTCCCTCCCCCCAAGAACAAAATATAAACCTGGCTCCAGCATTTATATAATAAGCCATTGAAACTCTTCATTTATTTACAAAAGATATACATTTTTATACCTATAAAAGAAAGCAAATAAATAAAACCTGTCGCTGCTCATGAAAAGACACATGCGGCCTCACAGTAACACTTTGATGAAGCGATCCTGAAGGAGAAATATCACTGACGGAAAGTCGTCATCATGGTCAATCGAAACATGATGAAAAGAAAAGCCGGAAAGAAAACGCACCCAAATGTGAATTATGATCGTCGTTTAAAACAAAAATAATCATGATAAATTAGTAGGTCACTGGCACATTTTCTGGTTCATAATTATTGTTAACTTGCACACAGCTTTGCTATGAGCTATCAAAAATGGAGCCATTTCTCAAGTCAACACAGTGGTAAATAAAAAGTGAGCAGCTTTAGCGTGTCAGAAAGCATTCAGGTGACAAAGCAATGCGTATCCTTAAATCTTCTCTGAACAGGAAAAACGGGAACTTACCTCGATGACTAGATCAAGGTTAGAGCACACTGCTCTCTACTGGTTGGTTACCGCAAGGACAAGCAGTGTGGAGCTGAACGAGCCCCATAAGGATCCTTTTCTCAATAGGAAATACAATTAGTATTTAAACAAGAGTTATACATTAAAAAAAAACTCTTACTGAAGACGCACACAGCTACCTTACAACTCTGTAGTTTAGACTCAGTCTAAATTAGGACCCTAAGATGATAAAATTGAATTTTCAATTCCAAATCTCTTTAATACGAGAACAAATCAACTCTTTCTTATGAGAACAGTGCAAAAAGAGACCAATGTCACTCTATGGCTTACTAATGGAAACATTTGTAGCCTTGTTTTTATGCGTTACTTTTGTGTGGTTTAGTCTCCATACGGGGCGACGCAACACGGCGGTTCCAGAGGAGGCACTTCAGTACTGCCGTTCATCAACCTCCCAAGGGTTCAGTTCAGACGTTTCTTTAGGGCTTTATGTTCGCTCCACTGAAGCGTCCAATGTTTGTTCCTGTTAAGTTCTGGGACTGTGTCTTGGGAGCGCGGAGTTGCTGAGGTACGATCACAGTCCTCTGGTTCCTTGCAGTTTGGTGCTAGCTTGGCTAGCATCCTATAGCTTTGTGATTCTTCTGGCTCAGCCGTTACCTGAAACCACAGAGGAACAGAAATAACATCGATTTTATAAATTAATAGAAGTTTGGTTTTCAAAGATTTATCCCCCCCCAATACACTCCTTGGTGATGTCAGTACACCCAGGGCCACCATCTTTGTTTCATAGCTTCTATTTATTTGAACTTTGAATTCAGGTCAACACCTCGACAGGATATTAGGCCGATTTTAATTACAAGAATAAAGTCATTTTACAAGAATACAGTTGTACAATAATTACATTAGGAAAATATAGTAGCAATTTTATGAGAACTCCAATGTGAAAAATAAAAAATATGGAGAATGTTGAACATCTCACAAAGTGATGCTTTGGTATAGCTTTTACAGGTAATGCAGACTTAAATCCGTCAAAACATTAGCATAAAATAATTACTAATAACTAAACTTTGAAATGATTGAGCAAAACAGGAACTGAGGTGGCCACAATAACTAAAAGCTTTTCTGTCATTGAAACGGCTTTTTTTCCATGTTTAGATGTTATTTCTGGTAAAAATTGTGTCTTTGTCTTGCTAATCTGACAAACACATATTAGCAGGACAATTTAATTACATATTCTTGTAATTAAAAGAAAATTCTCGTGGCCTTGCTCTAATACTAAAGAGATATATTTTGTCATTTGTAATTGTTATTTTTTTTTTTTAGAAAGGAAAGTGAGAAAAATACAACAGAGCCATTGTATCCTATCCCAAAATGGGATTTGGGATATATATAAAAAAATAAATAAATCTGAGATTTTATTTTTAGGCCGTGTTGCATATTTGCAAAGCAGACAATCCAGAAGGAATATATTATTTTACCTGAACCCCTAAGAGTGGAGATAAGAAAGACTGCAGACGTTAGCTTCTGTGGTAGAGCTAAGACGGCTTCTAATGTGCGTACAAATGCATATCAAGGTACATTTGGTGTTTGAACTATTAAAATATCCAGTAATGAAAGAGTTTTCAGAAGGTATCTTAAATATTCAGGTCCCTAAATACCGGGGGGGGGGGGGGGGGGGGGGCACAGACGGCTTAACTCACCCTCATCGTCAGAGTCGAACCCAAACAGATTTGAGCACTTCTGCTGCTGGCTGTGACTCTGCAGCTCCTCGGCGCAGCTGAAAGTAGAGAAGCACTTGGCGCACCGGTGCCTCTGCAGAGCCGCTTTCAGGCAGGGCGACTCGAGGACGATGTTAGACTGGAAGAGCGGCGACTCCTTCCTCCGCTTCGGCATGGCGGTGTACTTTTCGTCCAGGTACGCAGTGGGCGGCAGGCGCAGGTATGGCTTCTTGCCGTATGCCGCGAGGGTTTTCTTACACGGCATGGAAACGACTCCCTCCTTCCATTCTTTGTCTTTGAGCGTTAGAGAGCTGCTAGCAGAATTAATGTCAGACGGAGAAGGTTGTTTTGGAGGATTTCCTTTGCCAGCTGCTGGCTGATTGCCCTCTTTACATTTTTTCTTGGCAAGCTTTCGTGTCTTGTCTTTATTAATCTCTTTACGCGTCTTCGTTGCTCTACTGGTTTCAGACTTGTGTGTAATTTTTGATTTCTTTCGTTTTTCCTTCTGATTAATGCTCTGCTCGTTTGCATCAGGGACTCTGGATGGACAAGCAGTTAAAATGTCAGTAGGAATTGATGGAGGGGATGCATTTAGAGCTGCAGTTTCAGGTGCTTCCTTCCTCTTTTCTTTCTCAACAAGAGTGCTCTTTATTAACTTTTTCAACCCCTTTAATATCCCCTCTGCTCCTTTAGCTTTCACCTGTTTATCCTGCTCTTTGGCTTCCACAGTGGATTTGGAGAGGTTTTCTAAGGTTTGGTTTTTGCCTTTCTGATTGAGCTTTTTCTTCAACATTTCACCTTTCTTCTGTGGCTTGCCAGAGCTCAAAGCAGCAGCGTTGGTGCTTTCTTCTTTCCTAACCCCTGACATCTTCTCAGCACCTTCTGCTGGGACAGAGCTACTGGACTCCTCCAGAAGTGAATCTTGGTTATTCGCCTTCTCATCAGCAGAAATTTCAACCACTGCTTTGACTTTAACCGGTTCGCACTCCGCAGACGCTCTCGAAGCAGAGTTTGGTTCTTGACGTATCTTGCCAGCCTTTTTAGTCGCTTCAACTCTTCCAGACTTGGTTTTCTTCAACTTGCTAGAATCTGAAGACACGCAGTGATTCTTGACTTTTCGAAGTTTCTTTCTGCCATCCGCCGACTTCTGTCTGGTGAGGCCAGACTGTTTTAAACTGGTGGACTGAAATTTACTGCTAGAGATTTGCTTAGTTTTAATCTGCTTGATCTCTGAATCATTCGATGTCATTTCTGTCGTCACGTCCTTTTGATCGAGATCACTGTTCTCTTTCGCGTCTTGAGCGAGTATTTTCTGACCGGCCACAGTTTTGCTCAACCTTGGAGGACATCTTCTTTTCTTAAGACCTCGAGTGGCTATTCTGGCATTCTTTAACTTTAACCTATTCCTATTCTTCACTTTAGCTTTGTGTTTTAACAAAGATGATGAGACGACTTTATGACTTTTGGGAGCTTGGCTTGTCACTTGGCCTTTACTTAATGTTTGTCTCAACCTAAGATTTATAGACTTGGGTTGAGGGGAAGTGTCTTTTTCAGAATCAATGCTTTTGTTTCTAACTCTAAGCTTGTGTTGTTGAGCTGCTGTTCTGACAGTAAGAGGAACTTTAATGCGTCTTCTTAAAGAGCCCTTTGTTTGTTCTTTTAACTTAAGGGACGTGAACCTGACGGGGTCATCTGAGCTTTGAGTTTTCTTTCCATCAGGTGTTGTAGACAATCTTTCACCTCGTTGTGCATTTGCATTTGAGTCTGGCTCAGCTGTCTTGGAAGCATAGTGTTCCCTTTCGTGAAGATTCAGTGCCCAGAGACAAATGAAAAGCTGAGAGCATCCGGGGCGACAGCACATCGCCTGCAGCGGACTGTGCTTTCTGGTGTGCCGTCGCATTTCCATTCCGCTCTTGAACCTGGCCTTGCAGCCCCGGTGAAGGCAGGGGTGCCTCGGGACAAGTCGGTGTCTCTCAATGTGGTGCTGGAAGTGTTCGAAGCTCCACATCACCCTCATGCAGATACTGCATTTGCTCCTTGCAACGCGAAACGCCAGCTCTAAAGGCTTGATGTCACCGTAGTGTTTGTCCAGAGCATGGTACAGCAGGCCAACTCGGTTCTTTGAGAGGTTTGTAAACCAGGAGCACCTTTTTGCAGGGCAGAAAACCTTCTCCTCCTGAACGTCAACATCAACAATTGGATTAGAGTATGTTTCTTGAAGTTGTAAAGATTCTCTTCTTTTCTTTCCATCGTCTGAAGACTTCAGCTCCTTATTGGTTTGGCCCGGTACTGGACTTTCAGATTCAATTAGCTTATTTTCTTCCAACCTTGAATCAAACACTCGGTGACGCCTTTTTTTATCAAAACTCAGTTGCTGTACAGGTTCCTGCTTGAAATCAGAGTCTTTCTTCAATTTCTTAGACTCTTTTTTGCCAATATGCCCGTTTACCCTGTGGACGGTAGTTTCTCCAATGACATGCTTGGATGTTTGTTTGTCATGTGAAGATGTTACACCCATTTGCTTTTGATTAGATCTTAAAGTTCTGGGTTCAGATGCAGAGTTCTTGAGTTTCTCTTTGTGTCCAGAAGGCACGTTTGTTGCCTTCGCTTTGGCTGAGGTTTTTGGTGTAGCAACGCTGGTTTCTTCAGTTTTCAACCTCTTCATTTTCTCTATATGATCAGAGAGGTGCACCATGGCCAACAGGTCATCTTTGAAGACCGTTCTGCAGAAAGTGCACTCGTCTTTTCGGAAGTGGAACATTGCATGCTCTACAACCCGAGCCCCCATGAAGAACTTGTTGCAGTAGGTACAGAAATGCTCCAGCTTGGATTCCTCTGTTTCTGGAGCCGTTTCCATAAGCTCACTGTTCTCAGATGTTTCTGAACGAGTATCCTGAGCTTTTGAATTTTCCTTTTTAACCTGCACATCAACTGCAGCCACCTCCTGTTCCCGCACAGCGTTGTTAGAGGTAGTTTCTGTTTTCTGAGAATGCTTAGGCTTGCCTTTACCTGCCAGGCCTTTAGAGTAGCCTTGATCTTGATCTGTAAGCTGCTCAGGTGAAAGTTCAGTGACCAGCTCTGTTGGCAACATCCATATAGACTTGTCGGAACTACAAGCAGCAGCTAAACTGATATTTTTAACAAGGCTTTTGTCATTTCTATGAGGCGCCTTTCCTTTTGGAGTTTTCCTCAACATCTCTGCAGCAGCCAGGCTGGCAGCGTCACTGCCTGCCTTGGAGTTCTTGCTGCCGTCTTCCTGAGAGGACAGGGACTTGATTTCCTGTTCTACGCTGTTGAGTCCAACATCTTCAGATCGAGAAAAAAGATCATTATCTGAGTCACTATTGTTAATCGAAGCCAACTGGACTTCATCTGTAGATTTCTTCTTATTTTTCACCATCTTTGAGATTTGTGAAACTTGGTCTACATCTTCTTTTATTGGAGGTTTGGAGACTTTGGCTAAAACCGAGGCTTGTGAGGCAATGGTTACTTTCATTTCAACAGCTGACACCTCAAATGCTTCTCCACCTGAGGCGATGGACTCAGCTTGTGGGAAGTCTTGAACGTTTGCAGTTTCTGCCACTTGTGCTGCTGCAGTCAGCGACGCAGTGGTTCCTTCCGTCACAGCAGGAGAACTTTCAGATGGATCATTTTGAAAGTCCTTTTCCGTTTCAGCTTGAGAGATTCCAGAGAAATCAAGGGCTTCTTTTGTGCTTTGAGCTTTAGGAAGCTTTTCTGAAACATGCAGCCCCCTCTCTTTGACCTTTTCTGGTGTGGTACCTTTAGGCCCGGAGACAGGCCTCTCACATGATTCTGAATCCTTTGAAGGGCTGCCTTGTGCCGACGAACGTGTGATTGTCGACACGGAGCTATGAACGTTCGAGCCGCTACCTTTTCCTTTTTGCCGCCGTGCGTAGCAGTGCAGCAGCTGTACAAACATGGTGGCATCCCGCGATCTTAGAATCACCTCTTTGCCGTGCCCCGTCTTCGTTGGAGGTGAAGTATCAGGATATTTCACTGTTTGTTTATAAAGAAGCATTTGAGAGAACCTTTTGGGTCGGTTGCAAGAATCGTCACTAAACGTATCCATCAGTTCGTTGTCTGGAAGAGACAACTCTAGGATGATTTGGGGAGGGTTTGCCGGTTTCACTGGATCCAAAGAGAACCCGTTCTGGTACTTGTTCTCCTTCGGCTTCAGACGACTGTGTACTTGGGGTTTGAGTTTGGCATTGTTTTTCATGGGACTGGTTTGGGATCTTTTCATTACACAGGATCTCAGAAGCTTTTGTGGTTTCAGTCCGTTCCTTTTCATCTTTAGCGGAACGTTCTCCAGCGTTCCTGAATCGTCCAGGAGCCACTTGGGCTTCTTGATCTTTCGTTTCGGCAGGTTTCTCTCAGAAAACCTTGTAGTGCGTCGATGTTCGTCATACCTCAGTGTCAAACTGCCATGTATTCTGTCAAGCTGCCAAAATGAGCGCCTCAAAGGTCCAGAAGAAGATTCTCTCAAAGCTTGTGACCCCTGGTTGCCTCTTCTTCTTAGAGCATGACTATTTACGCACATTTTCTCAGAGTCCATCTTAAATCTTTTGGTTGCAGTGTTTGAATCTGTTTTACAAAATCTATCTTCCTTATGTCGTTTTTTAACAGCAGGTCCTCTTTGACAAACTGAGCGGAGAGCAGAACCCTTGGTGCAATACTTGGAGATCCATTTGTCTTCCATAATTTCTTCCAGAGCGGCACTAACCACCTTCTCACTCATCAGCTTCAAACAGTTGGTCCGCAAAGCAATGAGGTTCCAGAACTCCGGGTCAAAATACAAGTCCTTCTTCAAAACCTGCAAAACAAAAACACATTACATTTGTAAGTTATTTCACACAGACTGCAGAAAGCCATTCAACTCTTCAAACTCTTAATTCACTGTTTTCTAAAATTAGCATTAGAGCTTCAGAGTTAAACCTTTCTTTTTATAGATTCTGCAAAAAGAGATGCAGTGCAGCAGGGAAGGACTGACTCTAGAGGACCATCATGAAACCACTATACCTGTAGGGTCTCAAAGCGAACATTATTCCCTATCGGGCTGTCATCCACATGGTACTCCTGGTCAGGGTGCATATAGAGCAGGTACACCGTCTTGTAGGACTCGACGGTGCGCTCCAGGAAGAAGACAAGCAGAGCACATGCCCGGCACACGTCTAGGTCGCTGGGCAGCAGCCCGGCGATGGTTTTATAAATGAGCCCCTTTGTGAGGACGTCGCATGGAAGACAGGATCTCAGAGCGTTGGCACAGAGCTCCACACAGAACTGCACTCCGTCTTCACCGACCTGGACAGGCAGACACAGAAAGAGTCAGTTTATGACAGAAGTTCTTATCACCTCTAATAAAACCTTCCTTACCTCCTGCAGCACGGCTCTGATGAAGGGAAAGATTGATTTGACGTTTGTGGCGGACAGCATCAGTTGACGACAAGCTTCCAACAGAGTCTGTTTGGACGTCTTTAACCGTCTATGGAGGCTGGTCCACACCAGGACCAGCTCGCTACAAACAGAAAAAGAGTCTCAGAACAGCTCCATGGTGACCAACTCCACATATTAACCTCCGTTTACCTACCATAGATAGTACATGTCTCCTCTCTGGAGCTGTTGAGACAGGAAGGCAGTGCTGAGAGCTAAAAGCATCTCATCCGTCTCCTCACACTCCAGGTTGCAGATGATGTGTAGAGCATCTTTGCCGTTAATGTCAGCCACCTAAAAACGATGACGAAAGCTGAGCAACTAGACAAAGACCGGCCGGCTTAAAGGCAGGTTGGGATTAGGCTCCACCCACCTCTTGGTGCAGGCAGTCGTGCTGTGTTGTTCTGAGAAGCCATGAGAGGTAGACCTGGAGGAAGAACAGCGGCTGTCCTGCAGCGGGACACCGAGTACAGCATTTAGCCAGAGCTGCAGCGTCGCTGCGGCGACCGCAGGATGAAAGGTAGCGAACGCGGAGGTCGAGGAACACCGGCGGCTCAGAGCTAATGTAACGATCCACTGAGGGGATAGATAGGGAATACATTTTTAGTCGCATTTTAACAACAAAACTGTAAAAAGTGGAAGACTGATATTTACCTTCAATCTGAGGTAAACTGGATTCACTGAGGATGGCCTGTAAGGCGGTGCTGGCCCACGGTCCGCCCTGCTGGAGGAAACGCTCCACTTGAAGTAGAAAAACATTTTCATACTTCACTAAGACTGAATGACACTCCTGGAAGAGAAAGACGACAACATGCTGAAGCTCTCTTCTTCAAAGTAACCTAGGAAACATTACTAAAGAGATTGGAGAAAAAATATGTTGAAGTAAATTTCCACCAAAAACTCTGAAATTTCTAGATCAAATTTACATATTTATGACAAACATTTTTTTTAATTGTCTGATGTCAAACAGTCATAAATTTACAAGAAAAAAACAAAACATTTTCCACAATGACCTGTATAAACTTACCTGGAATGTATCAGTGAAATGTTTTAATGGCTCCTCGTTGAAATCCGTCTGGTCAAAAAACAGCAGCAACTCAAACACACTCCTATGGAAAGAAATCAGAGCAAATATTTATTAATTACTGTACAACTTCTGCAGCCTGAGGAAAGGGGGAGTGATACACACACACACACACAAATACCACAGTATGATAATGTGAAAATAATGTGTAGTTTGAGCTCTTTGCAAATGTATTAGAAACAGAAAACCACAAACCGCTTCTTTAAATGTATTAAATTATATTTCTCATATAATTTAACAATTAATTTGTAAGTGACACAGAGAATCAACAAACATTATTCTTAATTTAAAAAGAAAACTGATTCTTCTCCCCGTGAAGTTATACTCATGATAGACCTGAGGCTTGTTTTGGTTTATTTCTGGCTAAATCTCATATCTAATATTCTGGATACTTTGGCTTCTTTATTTATAAACACAAGAATAAAAAAGCCTTTGTTCAATTACGTTTTTTCATTTGCTTCAGCAGTCTGAATGTTATTGTCCGGGATGCTGCTTGAAATCTAAAAGTCAAAGTTATTACTCGACAAAGTACCAGTTTTAAGATAAAACCAACATATGGGAGCGACTCATATACTCACAGCGCCAGACTGCTGATGGTGTGGCCTACATGATCACAGCTTGTTGGGAAGAAGGCCGAGGCTCGAGAAAACTGCCGCAGAGCCACTTGGAGGATCCTGAGGCGAGGCAGCGGGACGCGCCAGTGAGAGGCAGATTCCTCCACCACCTGCAGAGTCAGCAGAGGCGAGTCAAAAACAAAATGGACAAGAACAGTTAGACGTTTGTGTCAGAAATTAAGCATAAATCTGTGTTGAAACTCAGCACAATATGTCGTTCTGTGTGCAATAGTCATATCGCAAAGGACTGTTTGGAATGCCATGATTATTGGATAAGCTGCTGAAAGTTTTACATTTGCACTTTTCATGCTAATGTAATATTTAGCCAGTTGATAAGCCTCTCACTGCTGCAGATGATCACTGGACATGAATGACCTTACTCAAAATGCCAAAGGTCACAGACCAAGCAAGATTTTCTAATATCGTGCAACCCTAATACCAGACATCATTGCAAATAAAAAGGGAATAATGTTTCATTTACCATGTAGAGCCAGTTCCCCTTTAAAAGCCTACCTTTATCTATCCACAAAACCTAATAACGTAAAAAGAAACCAACAGGTTTCTTCTACACAGTAGATACCATCAGATTGTTCTGAGGCATTTACTACATAAGTGGCACAAAATAGTGGCATAACACTATTAAATTATTCAACACTGTAGAATAACTGCTTCTTTTATGTTACGTAAATAATGCAGTGACATTAAGCAAGTTTCAGGTTTGGAGAGTACCTAATAATGTATAAACACGTTTTAAACTGCTGCAAATGAACTTGTTATTAATTTATGAAGCTAAACGTCGAGGCTAATCAACATGACTAAATGTGCGATTAAAATGCAATTAAGAATTGAATATAGTAATCTTGATAAAAACGTTTTTAATAGCTGTTAGTAGCTACACATAAGGCAGTTGGTTCATCACTGAAAATAACGGACCACAAACTTGATGGTACATTTTGAGTTAGCTAAACAGTTAGCTTCAACCAATTGCCTTGTTAGCTGAACAGAAAGCCATTAATGTCACGTTCTATCCGCCATATAGACTTTGATATTTTCATTGTATCATCTTGGTATAAGTTTGGAATACTGGGAACATAGTTTTAAAAATGCTTAATGCGGGTTTTAAAGGTTTGTAAAGACCTAACGTCGTAGCAGCTACGTGCTAAAAAGCTCCGTTGCTAATGCAGTTCTGGGGGAGGGGATTCGGCTAACATTAAGGCTCTTATCTTCGACAACATGCCTTGTACCGTGTTCAACAAAGGGCCTATTACCTTGCAGAAATCAGCGCAGAACAGCTCGCTGTCAACTCCGGATTCGTCACCTGAGTAGCGGCTCAGTAGGCTCTCTAACTGCTTTTCTAGCCCCTCTGAGTAGCTCACTCTGCTCCCCTCCGCCATACTGACTGTCTAGCCTTGCTCGTAGCGTTTACCACACAACGCACATAGCCACCATGCCCGGCGCTGATTGGACACCGTTATCACTTCAGGGAGCGTTCATTTGCTACACTTCTGTACGCCGGCGGCGGGTAAGTTGAGGCGGAGCGATGAGGATCCAACCAGTCGATAACACCGGGCTCCCAGGTAAAGTTTACATGCGCCACTAAACACATGGCTGACACAAAACATAGCTTTAAAACTGGCGTTCACGTACTCTTCTAGAAAATTAATTATGGAAAATTGTACCTTTTAAAAATCTATATTTATATAAATTAAAACTAAAATTAAAACACATGTAAAATCTAATAAGTTAGTACAGTACAACTTAATGTTTTCCAAATGTTTCACTCTATTTTTTTATTGTCTTATTCATGGTGCTGTCTTCAACTCTGAGGAGCTGCTTCTAATTCACACGCACAAAGAAACAATTGAACATTGAAATGAGCCCAGGATAAATATCTGTGTTAATTTATCTAACTGGGACCCATTTAACTCGCTGCTATGAAGCTGTAAACTAGCTAACTATTGCGCTACAGTCGCATTTTGAGCGGCGGGTTTTTTGCCATCTGGTGGCTACAATTGGTAATTACACAAATAATAAAGCTGGTAAATGCATTATTTTACCACCTTTAAATAATGAATTTAAAACTGATAAATTATTATTATTTCTGTTTCCTGAATTTCCAGCATTTCCGGAAACAGGAAATGCTGGAAATTCAGGTACAAGTGTTTTAATTAAAGGAAATGCAGATAATGCAAATTGTGCAGCTTTATTTGTAGTTGCCGTTCCTATTTGTGTCCGCTTTTCTTTATAAGTGTGAATTAAAAGAAGCTCCACAGAGCGTCAGTCCTTCTGTTCACTAATAATTACTCATGATTTTATTATTAATTTAATTCAGCATTAGACTAAGTTGAAGAATTGTGGTGTGTAATTCCAGCTTGTGACCATAGGAGGGCAATAGAGAGACAGAGAGTTTATGGCAAAAACGAAACAAAACCCCAACAACTTTTAAGGCAGAGCAGGGCATCTGGTGGACATAGAGGGTAACTACAGCTGTAATTAAGGAGTCATAAATATTCCAAAAAAAAAAAAATTTATAATGGACATGGTAGAGGCCACTATACCAATTATATACTTAAAAAAAAGTATATAATTATACTTATATTATTGTAATTCTAAGTATAATTACTATGTGTAATTACAGCTTCAGATCTAAAAACATGCGAATTGATTAGCATTGCTAGCTTAGCTCTTGTCAAGTTTAATGACTGCTACATGAATTTTTTTTTTACTATCACTTGCTGTACCAATTTAATTTTGACAAAACTGTTCAACTTTGCTTAAATTTTATTTATTCAGACACATTCATTGAATAAAAGCAATGCAATACAAAATATTTCCTCCAAGACACATCTATGATTAAATAGTCAAGACTTCTTTACAGTTACATGACAGACTTTGCGCTGAAACAAAAGTAGGAAAAAATAAAGTAAGCTCATCATGTTTGCCTATATACAGCAAGACCATATACGGCCCCTTTTTTCTGTTTCAATGCAGAAATCCAGCTTTACAATCACTTTCAAAACGATTAAAGCATAACTCAAAAGGTCCCAAAGACATTTTACAGATGAGAAATAGGCTGATCAGGAATTAAAAACTTACAAAAGATTTGCTTTCTACTCTGTAAGGACATAAAATAACAAAAAAAAAAAAAAAATCTGAAACTCCAGACCAAGGTGAATTAATGGACATAAAATCAGGATCTAAAGACAGAATATTCATTTTAGCTGAAAATAAGAGATAACTACAACCTAAAAAACTTCAAGAACACTTTTTCCAGCTCTCCTGAACTCATCCATGGTCATCTTTTTATTTTTCGGGGCGAGAAAGCTTCGGTCAGCTAATCACAGCTCATCGGTGGACTCCGACAGGGAGCGCTCTCTTCGTTCCCGGCCAGTGACAAAGTTGAGCAGGTCGACGGCTGTCACCACGCCGAAAACCATCTGCTTCAGAGCGGTCGAGCCACTGGTTAGATCTGGTAAAGAAACAGGAGGAAGGAGAGAGAAAGTCAGTTACAAGCAGACATGACACAGAACAGACGGAGCTCCAGGTTTAATTTAGAGCGACGCAGAAAGTTATCTCTGGACGACTCGAAAAGGTCAAGTAAAGGTTGTCTGAACTTCATTCCCAATGAAATGAGATGGAACTTTGATCGACGGTCAATAGCGTTTGACCCATGATGCAATAAATACTGATTATGTAGCTTTTTTCCAGCTTCAGCCTCAAATTTTGATGATGTAGAGTTGAAGAAGAAGAAGAAACTAGAAAATTTCGGAAGAAATTTAGCCGGGGCCTGCCAAGGCGCGCCCGTCGGGCATGGGCCCGGCGTCGTCACGCCACAAATCGGCGTCGACGCTAAAGAACGCCGCGACGTAATCAGTGGCACGCGGAGAACCGCAAGAACGTTAAGCGAGGCGGACGTGCACCGTTCGGTACGATTTAAAATGTTGTCGAGGCTTTTATTTTGGAAGTTTTGTTAAACTTCATTTCAAAGGGCCAAACTAATCCCATGCGTAATAGTCCTTGGGTTAAAATAGTTATATAATGCTCAAAACACAAGTAGCTGATGTAAAAATATTCAAGGCTTTTATTTTGAAATTTTCAGTATGCTTCATTTTAAAGTTCTGAACTAATACCACGTGTAAGAGTGCTTTGGATGAAAAAGTCAAATAAAGCCAAAAAGAGCAATTACGTCATGTAAAAATATTCAAGGCTTTTATTTTGAGACTTTTGTTAAGCTTCATTTCAAAGGGCCAAACTAATACCATGTGTAACAGTGCTTTGGATGAAAAAGTCAAATAAAGCCAAAAAGAGCAATTACGTCATGTAAAAATATTCAAGGCTTTTATTTTGAAATTTGCAGGATGCTTCATTTCAAAGGGCCAAACTAATCCCATGCGTAATAGTCCTTCGGTTAAAATAGTTATATAATGCTCAAAACACAAGTAGCTGATGTAAAAATATTCAAGGCTTTTATTTTGAAATTTTCAGTATGCTTCATTTTAAAGTTCTGAACTAATACCACGTGTAACAGTGCTTTGGATGAAAAAGTCAAATAAAGCCAAAAAGAGCAATTACCTGATGTAAAAATATTCAAGGCTTTTATTTTGAAATTATTATTATGCTCCATTTTAAAGTTCCAAACTAATCCCATGTGTAACAGTGCTTTGGATGAAAAAGTCATATAAAGCCAAAAACAGGAATTACCTGATGTAAAAATATTCAAGGCTTTTATTTTGAAATTATTATTATTCTCCATTTTAAAGTTCCAAAGTAATCCCATGTGTAACAGTGCTTTGGATGAAAACGTCAAATAAAGCCAAAAACAGCAATTACCTGATGTAAAAATATTCAAGGCTTTTATTTTGAAATTATTATTCTCCATTTTAAAGTTCCAAACTAATCCCATGTGTAACATTGCTTTGGATGAAAAAGTCATATACGGCCAAAAAAAGCAATTACCTGATGTAAAAATATTCAAGGCTTTTATTTTGAAATTATTATTATTCTCCATTTTAAAGTTCCAAAGTAATCCCATGTGTAACAGTGCTTTGGATGAAAACGTCAAATAAAGCCAAAAACAGCAATTACCTGATGTAAAACTATTCAAGGCTTTTATTTTGAAATTATTATTATGCTCCATTTTAAAGTTCCAAACTAATCCCATGTGTAACAGTTACTGAGTTAAATCAGTTATATACAGCCCATAGCAGCAGTAGTTCTAAAGGCCAGTTCTCAGTCCTGATCTGTTTCAACTGAGGATAGATAGAACTACAGCGATGCGTATTCGTAGTCCAAATCAGCAGCCAATAGCCTCTTGAGTTCCGTTGCTATGGCAAATAATGGTCTCAGCAGGTGTGAGCTGTGAGCTCTGAGCTCTCAAACACACAAGTGTGTTTGAGCAAACACACTTTACTGAAAAAAAGCATTGGAAACAAATCCTTCTTGTTCGGGAACCGTAATACATATTCGAAAAGCGTTTCGAGCGTATGACAGTTCAATGTGTCTTCTGCGATAGTCCCGAGATTCATATCTGTACCTCACTCAGAGCATTTACAGCGATGAGAGAAAGAAATGTTGTGCCCAGATATGAACCGAGGTCGGCTGTCACTCTAATATGAGCAAAAATGAGAAACTTTGGGTCGCTTAGAGGCAAATTGTGGACAAACCATAACTGGTATCGACGAGCCGTCTTCACTTTCGAAGAGATCACAGACGTATCTACAAAATGAAATTTGAATGGCATTTCTAGGTGAATTTGTGACGACACAGCAAATCCTCAAAAATAGGGTATTTCTAGGATTTTTCCCATTGAGTTATAATGGGGTTTTTTTCGTAGTTTTTTGCGAATTATGTCGCCACGTTAAGCCCAAATCCCACCAGAAGTAATAGCTCCAATGGCGTGAATTTTCTGCACGTTTTGATACCTCATTTGTAGGTGTGCACCCAGCGGTACGAGCCGCATTAACGGTTACGGAAGAATAAAGAATATTAAAGAGACGCTTCTCTCCGACAATAGTAATAGGTTCCTGCCATTGCTTTGCATGGCAGGCCCCAAAAACAGCCACCATCTATCAATGTTTCTTCTCCAAACTTACATTGGATCTGTTCATGCACCACCAGGGCAAAGTGGTCGATTTCCAGAATGCGAGACAAGTTTCCCAAATTATCATTCAGGCGTATCTGTGAAGAAAATGGTTGAGAGAAACAGGAAAAAAACAAGAGATTATTTAAGGATGAACGTAAACAATTACTGAGAATTTCCTGATTTTTTAACCAGTTTTTATCTGATTTTTTAAGTATAGAAGCAAAACATCAATTCTGATTTTTATTTCAGTCAAGTAAAGGTACAGAATAAAATGGAAAAAAAGACTTCAAAGTATACACATATATAAAAAATAAATTAGTTTTTCTGTTTCCCCAACAGAGTCATGGTTTAAAAATCCCAATGTTCACACTGTGTCCATGTGGCAGATGAGGCAGATAAAACAGAAGATATTATGCTAATCATATAAATGGTGAAAGTAAACTTCTCAGAGATCAGTTTGGAGATTTTAGATGTTTAATGAGAAGAGATTAATTTTATTTTCTATATTTATTCGGACGTAGCAAACAGAGAAGTTAAATTCAATACATGGTCTTAAAGGGTTACAAAAAAAGCAGGTCACACATTATCCTCGCCACAAGGTGGAGCCAGAGACCAGGCATCTAAATTGCATGCAACCTTTAGTGTTGGCTGTGTGAAATTTAAACCCAGTTAAGAACCTCAGAGGTTTGATAGTTGGAAAACAAACAGCATCATGGAGATCCACAGTGGTGGGAGTATCATGCTGAGTGAATACAATATGTTGAATTTTGAGGGTTTAACAAGAAGACATTGCGGAAAGATGCCAAAATTTTATACAAATGATTAAAATTCTGCCATTAGAGGAAAGTTGAGCTAGTTTTCAGCAGTTTTACTTTCTGATCCTACCCTGCTGAGGGAAGCAACAAAATCAGAAGCAAAAGGAGACTTGTGAGGCGGACCTGTTTGAACTGCTTGTAGAGAACTTTGCTGACAGGATCGGACAGCTTGATCTTCCCGGCGAGAATCGATGACAGCATGTTTCCCAGCGTCACCATTCCCAGAATCACCCTTCAGAAGCGGATGCGGTGATGAAAATCAACACTTCTTCTTCGTTGGTATGTTCATTTCTTGCAACATAAGAAGGACGACTCACCCAGCGTTGTCCACCACGGGCGCCTGGTCGAAGCCCTTCTCCTTCAGGATCTTGATGGTCTGCTGGCAGCTGACGGTCGGCAGGACGGTGAGCGGCGCCGACAGGTTCAGGCTCTGCACCTTCAGGTTCCACCACCTAGCAAAGCAGGTGCTTAGCTCCAGATGTGGAAGCAACGGCTTAGGTTACAAAAGTTTTTAAAGCACATACCAAGGCTTCTTCACCATGATGTCCTCCTCCCTCAGGAAGCCTTTCTGGACCATCCACTTATCACTCAGGAACTTTGACCTGCAGGAAAGGAGATGACAAGTTGAAGCAAACATTGACTAGTGAAACCAAGCAGAGGAAGTTTTATAAAAGATGATCCTCACATGTAGTTGCGGATGGAGTCCGGCAGGATGACGACGCAGCGCTGGCCCTCCTTCAGCTCTTTGGCGAACTTCACAGCTGCAGCCATGGCAGTCCCAGAGCTGCCCCCTGTTGGACAAAACAAGAAAAACAAGGTTGATTGGAGCAAAAATTGATTTTTTTTTTTATTAAACCTTAAATCTATGACGGCATTTTGGGGCCATTGTAAATAGAAACATAAATAAATAAGGGAGGAGTAACTTTGCTCCCCAACAATTTTCTAGAACAAACTCAATGCAGAAATTTCAACGTTTTTTCTAAAGAATTTCTGAGAATAATCTCAAAATTCCTGTTTTCTCAAGCAAGTTTTCAACTTTTAGAGATCAGAAATATTTTTCTAGAAAATATCTGAGTTTTTATTGGTGAATAAAGCGTACAGCATAATAAAAATGCTCCTTTTTTTTCTAAAATTTTACTCAAGTAAAGATATAACTATATCTGATATAACTAATCAGATGCATATTTACCACATAGGAGTCCTTCATCCCTGATGAGCAGGCGGGCCATATTGAAGGACTCTTCATCGTTGGATTTGTACCAAGTATCAACAACCTGGAGACAAAAAAACAAACTCAGAATTAAAAGCCAGTCCAGAAGAAACACTTGAGGAAATAAAGAGAGCATCCAGGACTCACTGATCTGTCGAGGACAGTGGGGATGAAGTCGTAGCCGATTCCCTCCACTTCGTACTGGGTCTTATCGGTCTTATTGATCTCCTCAGGCTCGGCCAGGATGGAACCTTCTGGGTCGACACCAATAATCTGCACACAGTCATCACAGATGAGAAACAGTCAGGATTCCTACACATTTATCACAGGGAAAAAAAGACTTTTCCAGCCTGGAAAATCTCAAGTTATCAGTTCTTTTTACCCATTTTTAAGTCTTGAAAGAAAGCGTGAAGCAAGAAGGAAAGAAAGCAAGAAAGAACAAGAGAAAGAAGGCTTGAAGAAAAATAGTTTAAGAAAAAGGTGGAAAAAAGGAAGTTTGAAAGAAATAATGACAGTGAAGGCCAACTGGAAAAGGACAAAATCAATCAGTCCTCAGGATACAACATTTTTTCCAAATGCAAGAAAACAGAAGAAGCAAAGGAGATAAAGAACTAGGAAAGAAGAAGAGAAGGAATGTTATAAAAAAGAAGGGTAGAAAGGAAAGACTTGAAGGCAGAAGGAAGGATGCAAGGACTCAACCTTTAGACCAAGTACAGTGTGCGTCAGACATTTTTCATTAGAACTGAGCTCACTCTGATGTTGGGGCATTTCTCCTTCAGTTTGCGGGCGATGCCTGTGATGGTTCCTCCTGTTCCTGCTCCGGCCACCAGCATGTCCAATTTACCTGCAAACATCAAGCAAACAGACACCAGGCGGGTTAAAGACCCCAGAGGTCCAGGAAACCAGCTGGACCACCTGGACGGATGCCTACCGTCACATTGCTTCAGGATCTCCTCGGCCGTGGTGTCATAGTGAGCCAGCGGGTTGCTAGGGTTACGGTACTGGTCCAGGATGTGCGAGTCTGGGATCTCGTTCTTCAGGCGCCAAGCCACGCCCACGTGAGACTCGGGGGAATCGAAACGAGCGCTGGTGGGAGTTCGGACAATCTCGGCTCCGAGAGCTCTGAGCACATCCACCTGAGGAGAAAAAGGTGAAGAACAGACGAGGGAACCTCCATCAGCTTTGTTACAATCAGATTCTGCTTCTAGTTTGCTGGATCTGAAGAGTTGAGGTTAGAACAAAGTGCTGGAGAACGAGGGAAACAGAATTTAAAATGTCTGTGGAAAATGTCTGAACTTGTCTGCCATCTACTGGCTGACCAGTATATTGAAACGAGCTAAACATGAACACAATGTGTACTGGGTTAAATAAACTCAAATAACCTGAGTTCTCAGTCAGTTTCACACATTTTAAGATTTAAAAAAAAGTTTTAGGTTCAGAAATAGGAAACAGACTAGATGGGAAGAAACAAATGACAAAAAGCACACCGAAGAAGGAAATAAAGGAACTTAGAAAGGAAATTAAAAAAAAAGAAAGAGTGAAAGACAAGAAATAAAAGGAGGAAGTATGCACAGAAGGAAGGAAAAGAGGAAGAACATAAAGAAAGAGTGAGAAACTGGAGAATGAACGACACTGAAATGGAAGGAGGCAAAGTAGGAAGGACTGAAGAGAAGAACAAAGTTTGGAAAGTAGAACAAAGACAAAAAGGAGGAGAAAAGAAGGATGGATACATTAACAAGTAAGGATACAAATCAGGGAGGAATGCTTGAAATTCCTTTTTTCCTGACTGTGCAGGAACCCAGGCTAGAGCCTGACTGTAACTTTAATAATAACTTTAATAATAACTGCTTTACAGAGATCTAAACTACAAACCACCTGACCCGGTCCTCACAAGTATAGAGAACAGAGAGAACTCACCTTCTCCATGCTCATCTTCTCAGGCATGACGATGATGCAGCGGTAACCTTTAACAGCAGCAGCCAGGGCCAGTCCGATACCTGGAGACATGCAGGAGGAGAATTAACAACCCAGCTGCTCTGACCCACTTCACATGCCTATAGAAAGACTTTTCTGGTTGGGTACCTGTGTTTCCAGAGGTGGGCTCTATGATGGTATCTCCAGGCTTGAGGATGCCCGCTCTCTCTGCATCTTCAACCATCCGCAGGCTGATCCTGTCCTTCACGCTGCCTCCAGCGTTGAAGAACTCACACTTGGCCACTAAAAAAAAACAACAAAACTCAACCCTTAACTTTCTTTTTTTGTCCTACAGCAGTAATAAAACTGACTAATCCTCCCATGTTTACAGATCTGAGCTGCCACAGGTTTTACTCGTTTTGGGGATGTGCTTCGGCTTGAGCGGCAGATGACTCACGTATTTCACATTTGACTCCAAACGCTTTGGGGATCTTGTTGATCTGTACCATGGGAGTGTCGCCGATCCGATGCAGGATGTCTGGAAGGATGGTGGGGGAGGCAGACCTGGGGAGGCAGAAGGTAGAGGGATGAAGAAGATGATTTAGATCCTCTGTAGATGAGAGAACACATGTATCCACTTGTCTGGCTTGTGCTAGTTAGAGTGATGCACCCCTAGATGATCTAATCTCTTGCTTTATGTACTTTTCTTGGGTCCACTGTGAGTGCTTCTCACTTTGAAAAATGTCCGTGGGGCGAGTCTGCTTTGGAGGCCTCCAGGCTCCACGTGCAGCGGCTGGGGAGGTCTGGCCGGATCCACTTCCTGTCTACAGCGGGGTTCTTTGTGTTGATCTGAATGGTTTTGCCGGAGTCTTCGTTGGCGGAGACGGGAAACGAGCCCTCTTGGAGCTTGGCGTCTCCGTTGGCCTGGCCGTGCAGCTTGGCAGAGTGAGGGCACACGGAGTCTTTGACGGCCTCCTTGGATGAGGGAACAGATGGCATTGCTCAACCTAAAGGAAAACAGGAAACGGGGGTTACGCAAGTGTCAGATGGTTTATCTTACAGATAAAAATGCCAGTTGATAAGAAGTGCTTTATGTCAACAAGAACAATTCAGAGAAAACACACAAATGCTTTCACATATACAGCTTCTGAAATCTCTGAGGAACTAATTGGATTGCAAAGACCAACACCAGTAGCTCACAGTAATATTTCCATTTCTAACTTGGAAAGAAGCTTGCAGTATGAGCATACAGAAGGTATGCAGTTAGATGCATTTATGCAGATTAGAGAGAGACGAAAGAAAAAAAAAAACAGGCGTATGATATCATCACTGCAATATTTGGAAATATTATCGGCACTGCAAGATTGTCTAATAGTGACAGTCCTAGTTTCCATCAACTGTTTCTAGTCAATCAATCAAGTTTTATTTGTATAGCACATTTCAGCAGCAAAACATTTCAAAGTGCTGAACATCAAATCAAACACAGAAACACAATGAAAAAAGAAACACAAAGCAACATAGAATCAACAATCAAAACACGACATTAAGTCAAGTTCATCAATAAATTTGTAATTGATTACGTTTCAAATACAATAATAAACAGGTGGGTTTTTAGTCGAGTTTGCATCCATAAAGGTTTACCTGTTTTATTCCTACTGTGTTATATGGAACAAAATACCTGTTGCTGTTTTTATTCCCACTCACAATCACACAGTTTAAAATGCTGTAAACAGCATTTTAATGGGTTTCTGGCACAAGGCTCTGTAAACCTCTTTCACGAAATTTCGATCAGGAACTCCGCCGTCCCTAATGTGATACTTCTAAATGGGTATAAAAAAACATTAATGGAATCATGGTTAATGGTAAATTATTCTCTTTTTTTAACCCTAGTTAGACGTTCTTCTTCCAGTTAAAGGAAAGCTTCAGAAGTAGTTCAGCAATCCCAGTGTTTGTGCAACATCACGAACATGGACTGGTTGGTCGCGATGTTTGGTAGGAAAATAAATCCATAGTGTCATGCATCCATATGCATAACACAGATATGCAAATATCAGCGTAGCTGTGGCTCAGACTTAATAAAAAAACATTACCTTTGAACTTTCAGATGCTAATCTCAAAGACTAAACCTTAGAAATATGTAGTATCAAAGTATGAAATGTGAAAGAAAACAGAACATTTTTTCCCCCTGTGAGCCTCTAAACGCTCACTAAAAAATGCACACAAGCCTACACAGAAAAATACAGCATAACTTCCTCTAAACAACGCTGAGTCATGTAATGTAGCTCTGGCACAGGTGTCGTTCCTCCACCCCCAGTCACTCCTCTCACAAATTCATCCTGTCATTGTTAAGAGCAAACACAACCAACATTAGCAGTGGCTCTAGTTTGACTTGGCAGAAAACACTTCTGGTTTCTGGTGAGAAAACAGAAGTGAGACTGGAGGAAAGGCTGGCTGATCTGGCTTCAGCTACTGTTGCGTCAGACATTAAACAGAAGAAACGGGAACGGGGAACGTTTCCTAATCTTGTTGATGAGCTTTATGCTTTCCAAGGAAAAAGTGAAAAAAATACCATAATCCACATTATTCCAGATTTATCAGAACATACCTCCAGAAATGTTTATGACCTCCCTCCAATCCACCAGCTTTGTTTGTTTAATCTGAACCTGGAAGTGACTCATGTTGGATAATAATAGTGTAAAATGTCAGAGTTACATAACTGACTATTGAATACTATCTTAATCCTGATATCTGGAGTGTGTAGGTCACATGTTAATTACATAAAAAGAGGGCTTTAACAGGTTAGCTCATTTTAACCAACAATAAAGTTTGCTGAACGATAAACTGTCCCGGTTGTAATAAACGATAATATTGTCGTTTTGAGGCCATTTTCAAGTCACATAATGATGATGGCCTCATAATGCACGTTCATTCTCTAAAAAACCAATAAACTTTCTTTTTAATTTTGTAAAGAACACTTAACACTGAATCTGGAAGGTATTTTAAATATCCAAAATGAAACAACAGCGAAATACAATGAATAAAATGGAGATTAAAAAGCACACACAGCCAAATCCATAAATAAAACGGATTATGTTCTCAGTGTAAACAAAATTACCATTCAAAAAATATGAATCATTAGAATGGAAAGTATTGAGCTTATTACGTCTGAATGGGATCTGAGCTAAAACAGCATTAGATGAGCCGTCACCAACTCATAGCATGCACATCAGAGGTCAGAGGTCAAGGCCGAGGCCCCTCTTTGACTCCAACATGGGTTCAAATGATGTTCACACACCTAAATGGCTCCATCTTCTAAAGCAAACAAGGAGACAAAAACTCAGTAGCTCATGAATAAAAATGTGCTGCATTTGGGTTATTCTGACCAATTTGTCCGGATGTCAAAATGACAGATAATTATACTCATGCTGGCTCCTCTTTCAACTCCACTGCGGCTAATTAAAGTGACGACCGCCACAACCGCTGTGGTAAATGTGTCAAACAGCTTGTGGTATGCGGCGGCCTTCACAGGGTTCAACAAGGCAACCCGATCCCCCTGCGACCAGCAGCGAGGACTAACCAGAGAAACCCGTTCACCCGACAAACCCAGAGATCACCTGCTCCGTCCGGCCATCATTAAACCCAATCCTGTGAGAAATCCTTCGCCAGACCCTTTTAATCAGATTAATATCTAATCACCTTCGGTATGTTCTCCTCCTGAGTCTAGTGAAAGCGTTAAAAGGAACAAAAACGGTGCCATTTTACAAGATTTACTCTAAAACAAATATGTTTTCAAAAAATATTTTATGTATATTTACACAGCAGTTTAAAGAAGGGAAAAAAAACTTGTATGAAATAATTTTATTAATAAAAGATTTTATCATAGCATGATTTTTCCAATTAAAAAAAAACAACCTTGCTTAGAAATGGGAAACAATTATTCCTGTTATTGTTGCTAATTATTACAGCTAAGAGTTTCACATTTATTGAGGTGCTTACTGTGCAAAACGATGGAGCTTATCTTTATTGAGGAACACTTTTATTATTCTGTTTTTGTTGGATAACTAACGCTCTTATCTAGTTTTAGTTTCCAAACAGTATTAGTTAGGGTGATGAATGGTGACATTTTAGCTTCCCCATCATGACTTTGCACATTTTTCATGATGTGAAATATTTTCCAAAGCCCTGTATTTGTTTTCTTTTCTTTTTTTTTTTGTAGGTGAGGAGAAAAATCACATTACTATTTCATCAGCCAACCAACCCGAAGCTTGAAGCAACAAATTGTTAGAGGGTGTGCTTCATTCAGCTAGAACCAACTGAGGTCACTTGGACATTTTCAACAGCATCTTGTTGAAAGGGCTATAAAACACAGGAAGGGATTTTCTTTTTCTTTCTAGCAGATTTGAAATTGTAGATTTTTAAAACTACAGTTATTACGCAACCAATGCCTCGTAACATACAAGGCAGATGCATACGGCCTAGTTAAAGTCCAAAAATGGAAGCAACCTGTTACATAAATAAGGCGATTTCTATTAATAAATGCACATCAAATTATTGTACGAAAGAAAATTAGGATCAATGTAAAATAATTCTGGCTTTTTCCATTTTTTCACTTTATTAGAATTCTTTAAAAAAAGAATTACCCCCTTATTTTATTGAAAAGAGAAATCAGTCAAAATTGAGCTTAAAGTGGTATTTTCCCCCCAACATGAAGCTTTAATCCTCTTCTGCATTAATGATAATAATTCAGAGGCAGAAATAAAGTGGCAGTTTGAGGTTTACCTTTACAAGAGATTCAACAGTCTTCATTCATTTCTTAACATCTTTTTCTGAGAATAGAGTCCACTGCTCAACTCCACGGTTTTTATTCAGCTGCAGCGTTTTTTCTTTTAAAGTGTGAATCAGGTAAAAGCTCCGCCAGCAGCTAAAGCATCAGCTGCTCAACAGATAAAGGAGAAAGGTTTGCATTTATCCCTCAGCCATGACTAATGTGCACAGCAGGAATGCCAACTTTAGAAACACAGGAAAAAAATACACCTTAACATACACATCTGCATTCCGCGAAAACTAAATCGAAATTATATTGTTGCTTAAATACGAGTGAATTTTCCAGAAAATGGGTTTGTAGAGAAACTTTCACCTTTTTAAAATGTTAATGCTTTAGAATTGGATGGATTTAAGCTGTAGAAGTTAGGCTTGTAGTTCTGAAATGGGAGAAAATTACAAAAGTGAGGTCACATCTGTGATGCGACACAAATAATAAAAGAAGATAAGATTTTTTTTTTAAAGTTAATTATAAAACGTTTTTATTGGACGTTTCAAGCTAGTGTCAAAGCAATTTAATGCCATCACATACAATTGATGACTTAAATTCTCCCAAATTTTCCTCCGTTCTGAATTAAAAACACTTCCTGAACTTAAACGGGAAATAATATAACATATGAACATAAAAGCTCAGTGAGAGTGAAGACATGAATCGGGAAGAGTTAAATAAACTGTTAGCATCCCGTTTTCGGCCTCATTCCACAGCAAATATCGGGGAGATATTGCATCAGCTCGCCGTCCACCGAGCCAATATCTGAAAACCACATCTCCCAGCATCACTCTTACATCCTCAACGCTTTTCAAACCGTTACTCGCCCGTCTTCTCTTACCTAGAGGTTCAAATGCAGCCAGAAACCGATGGAGAGGAAAAAATGAGCTTCAAGACGAGAGGTGACTTCAGGACGCAAGAGGCGGAATGAGACGCTTCCGGGAGGTACAGCGGTTTTGGAGCACAATGAGCACGTGTAGCATACAGACAGGAAGCAAGTAAAGGAATAACTTGATTGGCTATGGTGGGGGCGTCTGTTTGGACTGCGTCGCCCAATCAGAGAGGAGGTCTCTCGAGACAGGATCAGGATAAACAGGGTCGCCTAGTTGTCCGCACCACCTGTTTACCTTTTTGCTGACCAAACACAAAGCCTCGTACTTTGGTGCCATGTGTCATCTTGACGGCTTCTCATGAGCTTTGGCTTAGATATCAAAAATGTTGAGTAGACAAAAAAATTACAATTATTTTTACTTATAAAATAATTTCTGCGCTTGAGTACAAGTGATATCCTTGTCAAAAACTCAAGGATGAAAATTAAAATAACTAGACAAAAGGATACAATTGCTTAAATATGGGAACATTTGAGACATGTTGCTACATGATTATGACTCAGTCTACAAAATAAAGTGCCAGTAAAAATTCCCATGTATCACTTTTACATGATACATGCAAAAGTATCACATGTACTTCATTTCAATTCTCTTAAATATTGGATTTATAAACTTATCTGAGCTACTTCACAGCATTGACTTAGATTCAAGTCAGAAAAATCAACCAAAGAAATTCTAGCAAGAAATTTTCCAGTTACCCATGTAAGATAATTTTGGTTCAAGATTAGCTTTCATGAAGATTTTCACACTTGGCTACTGTTTAAAACAGTTATTTGTGCAAATTTATGCCTGAAAAGTTTTCCTTCCACTCAACCTTCCATTAATAACATCAGGTAAAGCATTCTGAATAGTAAGCTTACGTAGTTTACATGCGACTTAACTGATAACTGTTTACATGAACGGAACCAACAAAACAAAATCAATGACTTTAAATCAAGGTTACTATACATTATCTGAGGAACATTTTTAAAAAAAGAGAAATTTCCTAAATTATCCATTCTTCACACCTATTTTAAAATATAAAATTAATGAATATATTGCAGACATTTCTACTCTGGGTAGACTTTGAAATTGGAACAAAACACAGACTAGTAATACGGGTGGAAATACAAATAACAAAAAGAAACAATGAAAAGCAAACAAAGAAAGGAAGGAAACAAGCAAGGAAGCATATGAAGAACAAAGGATGGAAGAAAAAAATAAGGTAAAAAGAAAGAAAAAATCGATACACAGGTGAGATGATCACAAGGAAGAAATGACACGAGGAATAAAAAATAGAAAGGAAAAACTTGAGGTAGAGAGGAAGGAATGGCAAAGCATTGATTCTTGTGGAGAGAATTCACAGACGGATATTCTGGCGGTGCAGTTACAAATCTGTTTTATTGAGAAAGCGACACGAGCTTGTCTTTTAAAAAAATTGAATAAAAGAAAATAACAGTTTCAACAAGTCATCGAAACAAAAACAGAAAAAAAGAAGAAAAAAAACACAAAAACATTGCTGGGTTAGGAAGTAGGGGATTCAATGCATCAGTCTCAGCCTCTTTCAGAACCTCCCGGACCGCTCCCGGTCCCTGGACTTCCGCCTCTCGCGATCGCCCCGCCGTCGATCCTTGGAGCGGGAGCGCCGTTCTCGGGAACGGGAACGAGAGCGGTGCCTGGTGGACAACAAACACCTCATTTACAGACCAACAGTGACTGGAGAGAGAGAACATTTGTTTCCACTGAGGAGTAATTACTTTTTCCTGCGGCGGCCGTAGAGCTCCCTACGGAGTTCCCGTGATATGGGCTTCAGATGCATGAAGTTGCAGAATCCTCCTCGGGTGCATTCCCTGTAGGAAAACGGGACATGAGGGGTTAAAATCTCTGGCCTTGCTGCAGATGGAGCCCTGCCATAAAAAGCTGGCTCTACGTTACACATGCCAAGGAGCACGGCAGCAGAAAAAGTTGAAACTTTTATCTGCTGCATGGGGAACAAACCAGAATCAAATGGAAAAACCCTGAAGGGCACGTAGCTTATCTTGGTTCTGAATAAAATGTTAGCTTACACAAAGCAAATGCAGCTGAGACGACTTCAGACTTTCAAAAGGAAAACCTTGTGACTCTGCTCTGGTTCTGTCAGAAGCAACCTTTAAAGGCCTCTCGGATTTAAAGGCAGGAGACTCTGGCCAGCAGTAATCCAACCTCAGATGAGGAGAGAACAGTGAAGCTCTGTCATGGTCTGAACAAAGACAGAACCTTCTCTCTTCACGCAGCACACCACACACAACAATAACCTGCTTCACTGCTACAGCAAAGAGGTCGGATTAAAATCAATTAATCCGATATTAATCGTTTCAGTCTTAGTATCGGTAAAACGAGTGACAGCAAAGGTAAATAAATGTCTCCTAAATCAGCCATAAAGAGGCGAGTTGCAGGCTTGATTCAGCAACCTGAATAAAATAGTTCAAATAAATCTGTTTTCGACACTGATGTATGGTTTGGGTCATGTTCAGGACAAACCTGTGTGCAAATATTAGTGCATGTGATTAAAAGACAACATTTCAAATTGTATGGTTAAGAATCATAAAAAACTAAAATTTATCAAAAGACAAAAATAGTTTAAGAAAAACTAATTGTCATCCAACAACAACACCTGCAAGAGCTGATGAAAAACTTTCACCTGATCTTCTGCCACCTTGTGGTAGCAGCTATACATTGCAGTCAGTTACAAATACTATACTACTGCTTCGTGCCTTTGCATAAAGGACTGTGGTGTGAGAGTGAGAGAAAACAGCTGGAAGAGAAGTTTAATCTTAGACCTCAAAGCTTTTTTATAATGATTACAACAGCAACTCTGGAAACCAGAAAATTTTATTTGCTGAAAGTTGATTGCTCTAATATTTGTAGAAAAAGTTGCCATGGTGTGTTTATGATGATCGTTTCTCCACTTCCAAACACCAGGCTTAAACAAAAACAACATTTTTGATGTGACTTAATCACATCAAATCAAAGCTGGAGGACACTGTAAACCCAGATTTGATTGAGCAGAAGAAGGAAAACAACTCAGCACTGACCAACAAGCTAACAGACATTTAGCAAGAAGCATTTCATTCTTCTCATAAGCAAAAATGTTTCTGGATGCATAAAGCTGCTTAGTTGGTCTTCAACAGGTGTGTGACCAACAGCAGACATGGACAAACTTCAACTCATTTGAGACTCACCCCATTTCATACTGGCGGCAGCAGGCTTCTCTGAAGTCAGTGACCGGGGACAGCTCTGCGTGGATGGGCTGGGCGTTGAACCAGCGGTTGTTCAGGTCCATGACTGCTTTCTCTGCGTCCTCCTCACGACGAAACTACACACAGAGTTAGACATTCATTTTTGCAGAAACCAGATATGTACACACACTGAATGCATTCCTCACATTCTGAGATCAATTCAAACTAAACTTTATATTTAAATCTGGCTAACATGATGGCTACCTGGAGTATTAGATGTTCAGGTGTACATGACTCACCTTCACATATACATTGCCGACAAGGTGGTCACCGAGGTTATCACACACATTCATCTCCTCCACCTCTCCATACTTCTCCTCCATCTCTGTGAACACCTCCTAAATTGAAAAATGAGGGGAAAAAATTTAATGAATTGATCCATAATTTTGCCACTTTTCAACATTACAATTCTCATTTTGATGTTTTTTTTTCAACAGGAAGTAGTTACCAAAACTTTCCACTATTAACAAAGTTTCAGGTGTTGCACAATTCCTATGAACAAACTCCGAAATCCGCCCACAGAGGCCCCATTTTGGCTGCTGTTTTGGCTCTCCTGAGGCAGATAAGGAGGCATAATGGGCCGCTGCCGGGCCAGCAGGTCACTCACCTCAAAGAACTCGTCGTAATGTTCCTGCATTTCCACATCGCTCACGGCACCTGCGAAACGGCAACGACAGACGGTGAAGGACGAGCTGGACAGACGTTAAGCGTCAGGAGACTTCAAAAAAGTAAACACACGGCGCTTTGAAGAAGCATTCACACCTGATGAACCCTTTAGGTTTACGTTACAACCACACAAAACTATCCCAAATGTTAAAGGTTGGTTGCAATGTGGCAAACTGGGGGTGTAAATACTTTCTCAAAACGCTGTAGGAACATTTGGAAGTAGGGATGGTATGTAAATCTGAAGCTAAATGTCACAGAAGCAGTCAAAACAAAGTTTCTCCCTCCCATTTTTCAGCTTGTTTGGTGTTTAACTTTAAACTGACTTCAGCCAAACTCTGACCTTTTTTCTTGTTGCTGAACTATTTGCATAACTGTGTCATAACACAGACACACTGATAACACTTTCTTCATGACAAGCAGGCCGAGAAACCATGCAAAACAGCATGAGGCCCGTGCATCTAGCCTTAAAGACACATCTCTCACTACTACACTGTGCCAGTTTGGTTTGGGGAGGAGTAATAAAATGAATTCAGTGCAGTCGGTGCTGGAGGGTCCTGTGGATAAAGATAGAACTTACAGTGGAAACCATCAGCGGACTGGGCAGTTTTGAAGGTTATGAAGGTAAATGTTCAAGAGGGAAATGGTCTGAAATACAAAACATAAGCTTCTGTGATAAAAATCCAACCAAATACGAAGCTGGGGAGGGAAAAGAACGTTATTAGATATGTTTCGCTAAAACGGCTTCGAGCGATTGGTTGAGAGATGAAGCTGCATTTAACAAGAGTATTTTAGCAATTGCTTTCCTGATATTTAGCATTTATGTTTGAAGCAACATTTTAAACATACAGATTGTCTCACTGAGAAAAACCAGTTAAGCAACCAGAATGACTGGCCTGACTGGGACAGAACCAGGTACAAAAGTCACACCAGTGACTGGTGTTGAGAGAGCAGAGAAAGACCAGAACGTCTGAAATGATGTTCTTCGGAAATAAAAGTTATTAGGACGCAAGAAAAGAGGACATGCTTGACTCAAACCAAAAGAACCTCACGGCAGCTATAAAGCACGGAAGTGGAAGTGTCATGCTTTGGGAAAAGATCATAGAACCCATCAAGAATTCTATCATGTATCGCAGGGTTTTTGTTGGAGATTATTATTAGACTAGCAGTATAAGAGATTAAAGTGAACATACCAGGAGCTCCATTAAAGACAGGCTGACGTTACAAAATAAAAAGCATTGGTCTAGTCAAAGCCCAGATTTAATACGAAACGCTTTAAGATAACAAACGATGATGCAAGAAACATCTCAAACATTAAAGTGAGGAAGGAAGCCATCTTCCTTAGAGCGATGCTACAGACCGGTGGACGGATAACAGAAGTAAGTTCAACTACTGAACTCCCCCTTTCTCAGCAAGAAAAATATCTGTTAAATTAAAATATTTACTAGATTTCTTGCGGTATTTCCAAACAGAGCTTAAAAAAGCAAGCTAACAAAAATCACAATGAAAACGTGAAAAAGACGCATCTGAAGAAAACTGAAGGTTTTGAGCAGCAGACTTGTTGTGGAATAACTAAAATCATAATCATAACTGTCAACAGTTATGGAAATGTTGACATGCAGTGGGACATAACATTAAAGGGTTCATTCTTTGAAATATTTTCCACAGATAAAAACAATAATTTAGACATTGGCATGTAAATATAACTTAATCAACAACTGGATATTCAATAAAGTGTCTTATCTTGTTCACATGAATGCAGCTTTATGTTTTGCTGCCTGAGGGGAAACAGACATTTCCTCCTGCTGACTACACCGGCATCCAACAACAAACTCCAAGACTTGCAGTAAAGTCACTCTTATTGGTTGTTTAACAGTTTCCCTCAGTTACTGTATGTTTAAAAAAAGCTCAGTTTACATATTAGCTAAACTAATATGGGAGGCAACATTTTTTAAAACTTTATTTTTCAGTTAGTTGGTGGCTACCTTCAATAATCAAGAGGGTTTTTTATATGTTTTACCCTTTAAAACACAAAAAACAATGTATTTGCCACTCTAATTGGTGCAGACAGTACTTTGGTATTAATCAGAACATTTACTATTTCCACTCACCTCAAGATTGATTATTTAAATATGTATTTTAGGGCCGATTTATTTTCATATTAATATTTAACACACCTACCTGTATGAGGCGGTCTGTTTCTGTTTACGGCACACAGCCCCACCTCATGTTTCTACGTATTCCAAGCTAATCATCTCTACCTGGAAGTTCTGTTTGCTTTCATATCCTAGGTGGCATTTGTTCATATCATTGAGTCACACGAAAGTCTTACAGATACATACTTGTCTACTTTAAGCCACTGAATGGCTTAGGGGTTAGCTAGCTAACAGGACAAGAGAAGAACCTCAGTTTTAAGAAAAACGTGTCTGACTTACAGCGAGAGGCGTCGGCAGTCTGAGCGCTGTTCTGAGGGTTACGGTAGATGTTCTGGATCAAGATGGTCTACACAGCAGACAAACGACAATAAATCCGGTGAAACTGGACTAATAACTTTCGAGTATTGCACTTTATTGAGATTCAAAGACAGAGCAGTCCAAAACAGAAGTGTACCTATGCTTATTTTGTCACTGACTGAAGTTAAATCAGAACTGATTTCTATTTTATTTTAGGTCTGTTAGAATTACCAAAATTATTTGTATTTGACAAATATAATAATAAAATTCTGTACGTAAATCTCTGATTTTAAAGACATTTGTGAATAAGTCTCAGACATATTATCTGATTCTTGTGACATTTAACTGACTGAAAACAAGAAGTTTGGTCTGATTTAATATCAGAAAGAGAGAAAAAAAGAGTTTGTGTCTTTTTATATGTATATAAACTTCTGGTTTGGATGAGGCAAACGGGAAATGATAGCTAGACAGGTGTAGTTCAGGAAGCTGTTGACCGATTGGTAATTTTAGAAATATAAAATCATTTGTAAGGCAGAAACTTACCTGGCTGAAGGTTGGTTTATTGTGCAATCTTGAGCATCGGTCTCCATGTCTGCAGGCTCCAATTTTGAAATAGAAGGAACAATTTACCCTGGAAGCGAAGTTGACATTATTTGTTTATTACCGACTCGGGAACCGCTGCTAATTTGTTAAACAAAAGTAACATAATGACTAATTAAAATCTCATGTCTTAAGGTTATCACATGCACAGACTCATCTATGTAAAGGTTTTGCTACAACATTTGGCTTTGCAGAGCCATGTGTGACTCTAGTGCTGTCTCCTTTCTCTACTCAGCGTCCAACTGGAATAATAAGCATACATACAGTAACTGCAGCAACAAGTTGTGCTGGGTGACAGAAGATACCATCACATCTAACTGACACAGTGAGTGTTACATGTTGAAATGTATTGTTATCAGGAGAGTAATAATAATGAACATCTAAAAAGAAGACTATATATTTACGTTATGGGAGACAAAATGCTGCTTCTTCTCCACAGTGTTTAATATAATTACACAAATGCAGCTTCCTTAGCCTTACACCTTACCTTCTAGTGACTAAAAAGAATCTCTATATGTATGTAGTTCTTGATCACTTTAAATAATTTGATTTTAATTTAAAAAAATAAAAAAGCAGCTTATATTTGTACCCCAGTACTCTAAAAATCAATACAACCAAGCTCTGACCGGCTAACTAGCAGGCTAAGGGTTACTGGGTTTTGGTTAACTGTGCTGCAGGCTTTAAGTGTAGGTAAATAAACAATAAAAGCAGCGAAAATTATATAAATGTATTAGTTCCTTAATATTTTTTCATAAACCAACAGGAAACAGAAGATTTACGTTCTGACTACATGAGTTTCATTCAATGCGGTAGCTCTATGTTAGCTTCCCCTCGCTAACTATAGCTTCAGCGGGACTTCCAGGGAAGCTGAACAACCTAAATAACCTGCTAGTAATGAACAATAAATCTGCAGCAAAAAGACTTTGCATAAAAGTCGCAGTTAATGCGTCAATCCTAACCAACACTGAATAAAACTTACTTGTCTTTCTCTGTGCCGAAGATGGACGCCAGATACTCCGCCATTTTCGCCCCGTCTAAGACGTTGTGGAATGCGTCATCACGCAAAGGAAGAGACGCCTGCGCTCAAACGCTATGAAGGTAACCATGACAACATGTACATTAGCTTTAATGACCGCTTAGGGGCGCTGTTTACCCAATAAGAGGTTTAAAAACACCTGAACACGTACCTTTTTCATTGTATGCCTATACATTTAATATTTTAATTAATCTCCTGAACTTCTGAACTTTTTCTTCTTCCAAAAACTTAATTACTCTTAAGACTTTCCTTTTCCCCCTCCTCAAATTAAAAGTACATGTTTAGAGACTTGGATATACAAAAGAGAGGGGAAAACCAGAAAATGAGCATATTTTTATTTCAAATGATAACTGTAGAACCTAACATTACAAAAGTACAACAAAAAATACGAGGCACAAAATTCTAAAAATAATAATATTAAAAAAACTGTTTAAGATGACAGCCGACTATTCACTTTGGCCTGTCTTGTCTACGTCTACTTGGCAATTATGAAAATAATTAAAATATTTCATGGTAAAAACATCACTAAATAATTAAGTCTAGTCTTTTATCCTTATAATATCAAAAAAACACTAAATGGTTCTTCAAAATCTGAATATAGCTGATTCACAAGGTGTAAGTGTTCATGTGGTGACAGTGTTGACCCAATAAAAGCCACCAAAACACCATCAACACAGTGGGCATTGAAGCCATTAAAGAGGCTGTGGGGTCCCCATCTGCTCATCAGAGCACCTTACAACCTCCACTGAAACCACAGGCGCTCTGCAAGAGGTCGCGCAGCGCTGCAGGAGATGCACATGGCGGAGATTAAAGAAGAGGAGAAAGGAGAGGAAGTCAGCTTGAAGATAGCAAACCACAGAGGCTGTCAAGAAGTGATGAAGGCGGTGTCAAGGTGCACAGACTGAAAGACGCCTCGGAAACGACAGCAAGGTCTGTGAGAACGATGAAGATTTTGGCTCAGTTTGTGATATTTGCTGCAGCTGGATGAGAAGGGGAAGCCCTGGCCTGAGTCGGACCTGCAGAAATTGCAGAAGCGAGACCACCCACCGCCTGATTCTCACCTCAAAAACTATAATCCCGTCTACTTTCAAGGGGAAGAAGTACCGTACGTTACAGGGCGTGTGAGTGGCAGCCAAAGAGGAAGCAGCTCTGGCTGTTTTGTTTAACAAATTAATGATGTTTTCGGAGGAAGATTTCTCAGTTGAGCTGGATGTGACCGGATAGTAACGAGCGAAGAGATCATGAGGCTTGAGCACCGCTGGGTGGTCCTGATTTGGTCCATTTGGACCGTCCAGTTCCTCACCACTGAGGCTGACGGTAAGTGAAAATGTTTCCTTTCGTAACTACAGAGGCCAAGTAAATGGTTTTTGTGCAGACAAATCCAGAGGGCAGAGGTCACAGCAAAATCTGACCATTAGTGAAACTAGTAGACATGTCACACCGGGAAGTCAGATTAAATAAAATCGAAGCTCCTGATGATTTTAGCAAACATGGATTGTATACTTTATAGAAATGTCGGTTCTCTTCTCTGATGAATGTCATACTATTTTTTTTTTAGATTTTGAAAAACAATTTTCTTTCATTTTGTTTCCCCGGTACGTATGACCAGGATGTTGTGAAAGAGTTTAAAAACTCACAATAACAAAATATTTACAAATTGAGTTAAAGAGGGAAAAAAAAAGATAATATAATTTAGATGTTCCATTTTTTACTCGGCAATCAATCAATCAAGTTTATTTGTATGGCACATTTCAGCAACACAGCAGTTCAAAGTGCTTTACGTCTTGAAAACATAAAAAAATAAAAGAAAACATCATCAACAGTTGTGAAAACCAATAAACATGACATTTTGTCAAGTGTCATCGTTAAAATAATCAATACGCATCAAATATGTTGGTCAATTTTCCATTTAGAGTTTCATTATGGTTCAAAAACAGCTGTAAATAAAATGCTGACCAATAAAAAACTAAACTAAAACTACAATAAGGTTTTAGCATCCATATTTCAATTATACGCTGTCAGACCTCTGTGTTGTAAACAAATGGTTAAATAAGCAACATTTTTAATGAAAAGTTGCTATTTGACTGAAAGCCTATTTTCTCCAGGTTTTATTTTTTTTAAACTGTTATATTATTTGTGGAAACATAATTTATTGGCTGTAACTTGTTTCTTTATTTAAAAGTCGCATCATGTTTTCTAAAATGTTCCGTCATGTTAGTAGAACAAAGAAGTTTCTGTTTGAACGTTTGACTTTCTTATTTTCAATGAATAATTTGATTATTTAGAAAAAATAATAATAATAAAAAAACAGCTGGGCAGGATAAACTCATAACTAAGTGTGGTGTTTGAGAAAAAAGAAGAAGAAGAGTAACTACAGAGGATGAAGAGTTGCTCATGTCACTTTAAAAACTAGTCTATGAAACAAATAAATTTCCTAAGGGCAAAAAAAAAACTATTTTGAGTTTTAATGAAGATGGAAAAAGGCCCAATGAGAATGCTAATGCTTAAAATTTGTCAACTTATATCTTCTAGTTAGCGGATCAACAGAAAAGCTTCCTGTGATACAAGAGGCTGAGCTCTTCATGTAAAATAACTCAACACTGACTATTTAAGCAACTGCTTAAAAAAGAAACTAGTTTATTATAACTGTGCTTCAGAGAAACAGAGAGACATACCTGTAGGTGTGTAAACATTGACATGAGGTTAAATGACAAAAAAAGGTGAAAATTTGAAAACATTTTTAGATGTAAAGCCTGTTAGCACTAGTATTTGTTAAATCTGATTCGACAGAAGTCGCTTTTAGATTGAACAGAAACCAAACAGTTATTTTATTGTAGCAAAAGGATTTTCCTGAATTACGTGGGCATTTTGTGAGAAGTTCATTCAAAGTTTAAAGCTAATTAGACACAAAAAGCACAATTTATCTATATTATCTTATGTCTAATGTCTTCTCTTCCTTTAGATGACGACTGCACAACAGATCTAAAAGTTCGTCGGAATACGAGTTATAAAGCGTCTCTGGGACAAGAACTCAGGATTGAATGTCCAGTTGCGTTCTGTAGCAATTTACCACCAACAATCTGCTGGTATAAAGTTAAGGAAGAACATATTTGTCTCAATGACAACAATAGCAATCACATGAAGACGGAATGGAAAAGATCAAATCCGTCAGAAGGGATATTCTACTTGTTATTTCAAAGCATCATCAGCAATGATTCAGGTGAATATCGGTGTAAAGGTGGAGGCAGTAGGAGTCACATCATCTATATCAATGTTTATGGTGAGTAATTTTTCAGATATATTGTTTATAGCAACACGACAAGTAACATCAGCCAGCTTTACATTTGTATCCATGCATGAATACTTCCTTATTTACAAGATTATAACTCTGGCTCTACAGATATGGACACAAACGACACACGTAAACCAATAACCAATGACACAAGTAAGAAAACGTTTATATCTGTATCCTGATTTTGTACATATGAATGGCAGAAAGGAACAGATCAGAATTGTCAAAAAAAGAAAAGGGGTGAAAAGACTAGAATTTGTATTTGAAAAAGACACTTTTAAGTTGGATAATTTATCATTATTTTTGTTTTATCATGTTCTGTTTTGTCTTCCTGCAGACAACAAACCCGAAACTGATCCAGCAGATACATTTTTGATGTATATGTACTCTGCTGCTGGGATTGGTTCCTTTGTCGTCATAGTGATTATTATTTCTGTGATATGCATGGTAGGGTGTAAAGGTGAGACTTCTCTACTAGTTTTATTAACATCAGCTTGTAATTGCTACGTTAAATACTCAGTCACTGCCACTGCATTTAACAAACTGTTTATCCTGCAGGGAAGTCAAAGAAAGAGAAACAAAAAGAAAATCAGGTAAGTTATTCTTACCTGATTATAGCCTCTTCATTCCATGTTTATGCCTTTAAAATTTGAAAACTTTAGTTTAAAGTTTTCTTTCTACTTTTCTATTCCTAAAGTACATGGAGATGCCGTTGGCTGAGCGAGTCGTCCCAAACACCAGCGGGATCCAGCACTCACCAAGAGGAAGCCCCAACCCGCTGCCACCCCGCAGGCCCAGCGGGAGAAAAGCCACAGGGCAACCTGCGGAGCTGATGCCATCGAGAGACAACCAGCCGCCTTACGGCCAGAGGACACGAGACAGAAACAGGAATGGGGCCCAGGCGGAGGAAGCAGGTTCTGTTGTGTATGCTGCTCTCAACCATGTACCCCCACCTAGGGAAGCTCCCCGGCCACAGAGGCAGATAGAGGAGACAGAGTACGCAGCTATACGTTTGGTGTGAAGACTGAGAGTCTGCTGGAATAAATCACACTAGAGGAATGAAGTCTGAATCTGGATCTTCCTCTCCAGAGGAGCACAGGATGGATTCCTCACAGCAAGGATTCTGGAATCAAACAACTCAAATCATGACTTCCTTTACCTTTCGGAGACACCGATCTTACAACAGAACATGCTGACGGATTTGCTTAAGCACAATACGACATCGGCATCACAAACTGGATGTGTGGTTTCTACTGTTCTGTTTGGGATGGAAAATGTTCCAGCTGAAATCAAGAACATCAGCGTCACTGCAGGCGGTAGCCTGCGGAGTAAAAAGCACGTTTCACATCCTTCATAAGTAAAACCAAAAGGAAATGAACCATGTAACTTTTTTTATGATTGTTTACCAAAAGGAATTCAACATTTGTCTAATTTTCTTCAATCTGCACTTTGTTTAAAGACTCTTTTCCTGGCCTTGGTGCTTTACAAGAAGTAAACCACAATGGCTAAATGAGATGAATAAGTAGGTTATCCCACCCGTTCAGGCTCCAGAACACGATACAGAAATCAGTCAGCGCTTCCTCACCAACTCAGTGCACAGAAAATGTCTAAACAACCACAATAGAGCATGGAGCTAGCAAACCCAAACCGCTTAGCTAAATACACGCTAGCTAGTTGGCACCACAGCATAATAAAGAGCTAAAAGAGACTAAACCCTTATTTTGTAACCATGTCTAATTTGCTTAAAGACAATTTTATTATCTTTTTGTCTTCCTCCACCAGTGGCTTAAGACCTAAAAAAGTACGCTATTCTCTGTAGTTAGCGTGTAGCAAACACAAAGCTAAAAGAAACCAAACACCAAAAAGTTACCATATTATTAGTTGTGTTTCAAGAATAGCCATAGGTCGTCATATTTTACTTTCTTAAACTGGAAATGTTGAGTCACACACGAGCTAGAAGACATCTTTGAAATAATTGATATTCAGCAGCTAGCTTGAATGAGAACTAGAAAAAACATATTGATTTGGCTAATTATATCAGGCATTTAGATAAAAGTAAATATGTAGCATGTTAATGCATTAGGTGCTGGTCAAAATGACCAAATGACCAGGTTTGAAAAGATTTGTCTACCACAGGATTATGTTATTTCTATTAGTAATCTAATACTACAGTGTAAACTTAAAATTGTTTGTAGCCCAACATATTTAACCAACATGCTTGTTCAATTTATGAAAAAGGTTAGAGAATTAAACTGATAAACATTGGTAAAGTACATGAGTGCAAAATTGTAGAAGTAGGCAGGAATAAAATGCAAATTAAGGACATAGATTTGCAAAATGGTGAGTTGATCTGGAAACTTTTTAACTGGCAAAATCATAATTGTAATATACAGTTTACAAACTTTCCTACAGAAACATCAAATTCGTATTTTCTTCTTCAAATTCGTCTTCATTCAATGTATGTTTTTCTTGCTCTGCTATGAGGTACAAGTACAGCCGTTATTTGGACTCTTTCCTCAAATATGAAACTTAGTTTTTTTGTGTGACAAACAAGCAGTAATTCAGATCTTTGACAATAATGAATGCAATTACAGTCTACAAACTGAGCATGTAAACTACAATGTGTGATATACACAGGAGAAGCAAAAAAACCAAACTGTTGTTCTCTTGAATGTTTTGCACGTATTCGAGTAAATACTGATTTCATTGCATGTGCATGACTTGAAATCACTATTTGGAAGAATTTCAGTCATTTCTGGTACTGTAGCCTCGGACGGTATTAGATGAGTCATTTTCTAACTTTCACTGTGACTGAAAATTTTATTCTGATTACTGATTGTGATTCTTTGAAAAGATAGAATGTAATCCTAATCACTGTGTGCAATGAAATAATGTCTATCTAAAAAAAAATCTGGATTTAATCTTGTGGATTTGATTCTTTTTTTGTGGTAATTATGAGTATTTCCCTAAAACAAATTCACAACGCAGATTAACTGAAGTTAAATGAAATGTGTGGAGAAAAAGAAATTTCTTCCTGTAATGACATCAAAGCTTGTAGATTCACATTTACTGGAGGAACTGTCTACCCAAAGACCCCCCGTAATCAAAAACAGGAAGTAAAACCAACCGCATGTGACTTTCTGTAAAATTCAGAATGCAGTCAAGTTTCACTGAAGTGGATCATTTCTCAGGTGCTCGACATGAAACCTTACAGCTATAAAGTCCTTTTTTATGTCTTGATCCTAGTGGTACTCGGTGGCACTCAGGATGATAACAGTAAGTTATTATTACTACAATAATTTATCTGCGTGTTACATTTTTTATTATATATTACAAAATCATTCATTTTGACTTTGTGCAAATATTTGAGAAAAGTAGACATTATGAAAGAGCAACTTGCACCTTAAAATATTACGGAGAAATATTTCCATACCGCCATACTTATTTATTGTATGATATACAAACGTATTTCAGGCTATGTAGTAGTTTTTAGTTTATATTTTCCATTTTTGTTTAGATTTTCTTTCTTAATTTGCATAAATTGAGAAATATCATTAAAAAATAAAGAGCAAAAGCAAATGGAAATCTGCTTTTCTGACATTCTGAAGCAAAACGAATGTGAAAAGCAACAGAAAATGTTCAACTTAAAGAACCAGTTCAACGTGGAAATCTTAAATATTAAATGTTACCAACTTTAATAAAATTGCTAACACTTTTAATATTCCGTTATGTTAATTTTAAGCTTTTTGATTCATGTTTTAAGTGGCAAAAACTTGAAACCACAGGATGCGCTGTGGGTTTCTGCAGCGGGTTTGACCTCAATTTGGTGGACACAGCTGCTGCATCACATCTGTCTCTGATTACTGGCTGTTAATACTGAGGTAGAAGAAGCAGCCAGTCATGTGTGACCTTTTATGATTCGACCTTTTCCTGCAAACTCCAAAACAGAAATAAAAGCACAACAAGTAACTAGAGACTTTAGTTAAAGTGACAGAAAGTCAAAACTTCTCATTTCCTGACATTTTTGCTCATTCTTCCCAAAGTAGTTCTAGCAGGGTCAGGTTGGATGGAGAACATCTGTAAACATGAAGTCTTAACAAAAAATTCCGATTGACTTTATGTTTGGACTTTGACTGGGCCATTCTAAGTCACGAATGTGTTTGGATTTAAGCTTGTCCAGCTCTATTTTTCAGCCTCTATAGCAGGTTTTTCTCCAGGGCTGATCTGTTTTTGCTCCATCAACCTTCCAATCAAACCTAATCAATTTCCCTGACCATGTTTAAGAGGAACATCCCACAGCCTGATGCTGCTCCCACCAAATTAACGATGTGCAGTGTAAGATTTCCTTTCAAATTCAGTGTAGGTTTCGCTTTATCATATGGAAATTGGACTTTTTTTTTTAACTCAGGGTATCAGGTTGCAGGCAGCTAAACACAAATCCGTGCCACACTTTTCAGATTGAAACACATCTGAACACATGTTGCGTTCTCCTTCCTTCTTATGATTGTTTACGTTCTTCTCTTTTCTTGCAGAGAAGCCGACCAGTCTGGACATGTTCAAACATTACATGTTCCGCATTTTGGCCATTAAGATTTTTGTCACCGTCGTCATACTGATGTTTGTGAAATTTCGCCCTGTGATTGAAGGTAGGAGTCTAGATATAAAAATACAGGTGGCTGATTATCTGAGAGCTGTAACTCATTGAACTTTGTATCCGTTCTGCAGAAAAAGGCCAGACAAGAGATGATTATGGTTCTTCGTCTTCCCATCACATCTATGAAAATTTACAGCTGCTTCATAGATGAGTAGATAAACATGTTTGCCCTGAGTGGAGCTTTTGTAGAACAGCTTCTTGCTTTTGTGATCTTGAACTACTGTAAGCCAAACTGCAAAGTAGTGAAAGTGAAACTGTGAGGCAGCTTTTGTTTACTGTACAAAGAATAGTGAGACAGAGGACAGGTAATAGTCATGTTTCCTGTACAGGTAACACATCTGCACACATCCTGTATAAAGTTTACGTTCACAACAGACTGTCTAGACTACAGAGTACTGTGTTCTCACCTTCCTTTCTTTTATTTATTTATGATTAAATAAGCTTTTCTTCTTGGGTAAATGTATTTTATGAAAGGAAACTAATTTCACCCATCATGACTGTTTTCATTCTACCCAAAGTATTAGTTGTACATTCTGAAAAATTAGAAATAGGCAGCCATATTGTCACTTATCATTTGTATTTGTGTTCCGCAAAGAATTATTCACGATTAGTCTCAGATTGACATAATCTGTTTGTTTTTGTGAATAAATTTGATTAATCTTATATATAAATCTGCTGTGTTTGTGTAATTTCTCTGACATTTGGTGACTCACAGTGTTTGCAGAAAAATCACATCAAAATGATTTAATTGTAGAAAGGTACCAGTCAGGGGAAGAGCAAAAAAAACTCCACTGCAATATGTACAATACATATCATTAGTGAGCAGCGAGCTGATCTAAAACGGGAACATTTTAGTTTGACTTACTGTAGCATCGTTTATGTGCATTTCTGGTTTAAACTGTTTGTCGCACTAAGGGCGGAAAAAGTTATGAACATAACGATTTCATTCTTTATGTCACAACAGTCTGAGCTTTAACTAGCTTTAAAAAAAAATTACATCCACAGCTGAAATTGTCTGAACTTGATTTTAAAACATTAGTTTTCTTTGGTTCTTTTTTCTAGTAGTACAATTAACAACTGTTGAAGCACATGTTTCTCCTTGTATCGACTTCATCAAAGCTATTAGCATTTGCAGGAGGGTTTATAGAACCCCATAATCGCAAACAGGAAGTAAATCAACCACATCTGCTGTGGTGTAAAACTCAGAACATACAGAAGCTGAACAGAAGTGGACGCTTCATCAGACTATCAACATGGTGTCTTACAGCTTTAAAGTACTTTTTTATGTCCTGATCTCTGCCAGACTGATGGTTCCTCTGGATGCTGATGGTAAATTACATTAACTATTAAACTAAGCTATAATGGATTGTATAGCCAGGCCGTAACAATGTCGGTCATGAAGATTCAGTCGAAATCTGTTTTTTTTGTTTGGTTTTGTTTAAATTCCATAATAAATATTGGTAGAAACTAGATGAAATGTAATTTCTTTAATATCACAGTGTTTAAAACTTACCAAAGGTTTTTCACATCACACGGCGTTTCTACAGTTCCGCAGTTGACAAGATGACACATAGACTAAATAATAGAGTCTTGAAACCCAACATGTATAAGTAAAACAACCAGACATGAACCTGGACGTCTTTAATTCTATGTTGCCAAACTAAACTAATAATTTATATTTTTACTACATGTTTTAAAAACATATAGCGTAAAGAGATATTTTACATAAAGCTACTGTCACTTTGTTTCCTGTCTTGCCATATTTGGCGATGTGTTGAAGAAAGCGTTTGGTTGGTCTAAACATCAGGAAATGAAGTTGATTTTGTGGAAAATTAAGTCTTTAAAGCATGTTTGTTACATTTTAGGTGCTTCTATTCCAATGTGGGTACACAAGTCAAAAGTTAAGGATGCACAATGTTAAACTGTGACAGAATCATCTATGTTACTTGCATTGTGACAAACTAAGCAATATTTAACTGGCTGCAACTTAAATTATTACCAAATTTTATCATAAATTGAATTAAAGTATAAGTTTTAATTTCAGTTTTAAGCATTCAACATGCTGATGTGAGTGGAGCATTACAGGTTTAGTCTGAGTATTGAATGAATGCTGCAGTATTTGCAGCACAGAAGCATTGATCCTGCATCAGTGTTGCACAAGTGTGTCTAACATGATCAGTGAAAGTGATGGTTATTATTTAGAAATATTTTTGACATGTCCAAAGAAATGTGGTACAGGCAGGCATAGCTAGTGATTCAAATATCTCTGCTAAAAAGGCAAATATGTAGGAAAGTGATGTTGGAGCCTTATTTTCCCATTGCATCATGTCTTCCAACAACACTTGCATGAAAGGCTCCAGAAAAATTGTTAGCTAAAACTTGTGAAGAATAATTTACAGATTTCAATTAAAACAACGCAACATGTTTTTTTTAGCAGGTTGGACATGAAAAGTCCAAATCCTAGCTACTTTAATCAAAATAGACACATTTTTAACAGTTAAATAAGAAGATTTTCACGTTTTTGAAATTGTTATTTACATTTTTCTGCACAAGTTAAAAATCATCTAGTGTTCTGGTTTTTCAGCAATTTTCCAAGTCAAATTTGCTGAATCAAACTGATTATTATAAAATGAACCTTTATTTTCTACTTTTGCAGTGTTAATAAGGCAGCAAAAAGCGCCCAGGTATGACATTTCAATGTCTGGTTCTTTCTTGTTGCAGATGACGACTGTACAGCAGATCTAAAAGTTCGTCGGAACACGAGTTATAAAGCGTCTCTGGGACAAGAACTCAGGGTTGAATGTCCAGTTGCGTTCTGCAACAATTTACCACCAACAATCTGCTGGTATAAAGTTAAGGAAGAACATATTTGTCTCAATGACAACAATAACAATCACATGAAGACGGAATGGAAAAGATCAAATCCATCAGAAGGGATATTCTACTTGTTATTTCAAAGCATCATCATCAGTGATTCAGGTGAATATCGGTGTAAAGGTGGAGGCAGTAGGAGTCACATCATCTACATTGATGTTTATGGTGAGTAATTTTTCAGATATATTGTTTATAACAACATTACAAGTAACATCAGCCAGCTTTACATTTGTATCCATGCATGAATACTAATTTAGTGACAAGATTGTGACTTTGTTTTGTTCTACAGATATGGGCACAAATGACCCTCGTACGACAATAACCAGTGACACAAGTAAGGAAAAGTTTATATCTGTATTCAGAATTTGTACATATGAATTACTATTTCATGCTTATTTAATTTTATTTTGCACATGTAAATAAATCATTGTTTTTTAGCAGTGCACATTTTCATAGATTATGAATAGATATAAATGGTGATATCTTACAGATAATTTAGTTCACTTGTGAGACAACTTCTGAAAACTATTGTACTATTTGGTTCTGACTCCAATTTAAGCCTCATAAAAGATGAGACCAGTGATCAAACCACATTAACTATTGCAGTAATAGAGTAATATGAACAATGGAGTAATATGAACTATATGTCACCTATCTAACAGAAAAGTACTTTAAATCCTAGTTATTAAAGTGAATAGGAAACGTCTCTCTGACAGTTATGTTAGGCACAAAATGTCTCATGGCAGAAGGAGCCAGACCAGAATAGTCAAAAAAAGAAAAGGAGTGAAAAGACTAGAATTTGTATTTGAAAAAGACACTTTTATATCTAGTTATAAGATTATGACTCTGTTTTATTCTACAGGGATTCATGAGGACACAAACAATGTCACAAGTAAGAAGTTTAGATTTCTATCATTTTGGTTTTGCTAATTCAATCTTTCCTACTTCTATTTTGTACATGTAACCAAACCATTTCATAGCAATGTACATTATCTTAGATTAGATAGTGAGAAGACAAGCATTTATATTTAGAAAAGAACATTTTTAAGTTGGGGGAATAAACACCATTTGTATCACGTTTTATTTTGTCTCCCTGCAGATAACCAACCTGTACCTGAACGAGCAAACACATTTTTGATGTCTATATACTCCACTGCTGGGATTGGTTCCTTTGTCGTCATAGTGTTTATTATTTCTATAATATGCATGCGAGGGTTGAAAGGTGAGATATTTAAATTCTTTTTTCTTTTAACACCAACTTGTAATTGGTAAGTTAAATACTCTGTAGCCGTCACTACAACTGTTTATCCTGCAGGAAAATCAAGGACAGAATCCACAGAGGTCCAGTCCTCACCCAGAGGAAACCCAACGCCGGCGGAGGAACAAACTTCTGTTGTGTACATGGTCTGCCAGGAGGGGAAGCTGCCCGGTCGCTGAGGCAGATAGAGGAGACACAGCTATACGTTTGGTTTAATGACTGAAAATCTGCTGGAATAAATGAATGATGTAGCATTTGTAAACATTAGGTTTACTTTGACTGGTCCATTCTAACTCATGATTATGCTTTGATCTAAACCGTTCCCGCTCTGGTTGCTTGTTTAAAGTTGTTATCCTTCTGGAAGGAGAACTTCAGCCTCAAGTCTTTTTCAACCTGTATATAATCTGTTTGTTGTCTTTAATAAACTTGATTCATCTTTAATATAAACCTGCTGTCTTTGTGTCAAACTGCTTTGCTTTTAAATGATTTCATTGTAGAAAGGTAACAGTCAGGAGAAGAGCATAAAAGTATCCACTGCAATATGTACTGCAATACTTGTGTTTGCCCACTTTGTGATTTATTTTCTGATATCAATGTCATTTGCAAACGTTTCAGATCATCAAAAGGTCTGCAAATGAACATCCAAAGAGATATTTTTACCCTAAATTTAACTAAATAAAACTAATTTAGAGCCACAAATGTTACCTGGCCTCAAGAAATAAAGATAACTACAAAAAATGTGTTAATATGTATAAAGAACCCCTATTTTATGTCTAATTTTTAGGTCTTAAAATAAAGAAAAACATCCAACAGAAACGGGATGGATTCGCTTTCTTCTACAAAATGTTGATTTTATTGAAAACCTTGTAATAAAATCCACAGTTTCCAATGTTTGACAAGAAAACTAGATCTATAAAAACACAACTGGTACTTTTAGTGTCACTCTGTTGTGGAAACCAATAAAATTATTACATGAAAATATAGAAAAACTACATCAACCTGCATTTGGTTACATTTTAAAAAAATTAGTTGGCTATCAGTTACTAAGAGCAACTATTGGTTGTTTTAGGTTCAGCTTTATGCTAAAACTCTCCAACACGTCGAATGAGGCTGAATAAAATGGAGCATCAATAGTGACTTGTGACGACTACATCAAAGTTTATTAGCATTTGTAAAATTCAGAAAACACACAAGCTTTGATAAAGCGGATTATTTCTGTTGTCCAAAATGAAACCATACAGACAACTAAGTTGTTCAACACCATGTTCCTAAAACAATTTAGCTTATTACTCATAGTGAGATCTTGTGTTTTTGTATCAGAGCTGCAGAGGTCTTTCACATCACAAAGGTTTTCACACTTCCTCAACTTAATAATAGATGCAAAGATCAAACAATGCAGCCTTAAAACATAAACTTTGATCCTGCTTTAAATAAAAGAGCAGAACACAGCAGATCTTTAGAAACTTTAAATACTAACTTACATTTAAGTTACATTTCCTAATAGATCAGAGGTAAAAATGCTTGCACTGTTTTTTCTGTATGAAAGTAAAAATGTGGAACTGCAATTTTAGAAAGAGTTGCTTCATATTGGGTCAGAGGACATTTATTTATGGTCGTTAACAGATAAAATAAAGTGATTCACACAGATCATTCAGACATGTTTTTGAACCTTGGTTTCTGTAAAGAGAACCTGGATTTAATTAATGCAGGTTCATCATGAAAGATAGCACCAATTTATTCTGACCTCTAAAATGTGTAAAGTGATATACTAATATAGTCATAAAATAAAATCAATTCCTCAAGTACAAGTATAGTTACATAATTAAATTCATCCCAAGCTCAACTTAGCTTTGTTGAAATCTAGTCAAAGAAAATGAACTTGACTATGTTGAGTTGATTCTGCAGTGAGTTCAGTTAATTAATCTGACATATTTATTCGTTTCTGCTTTTTTAAAATTTACTTGCTGTAAATATTTCACATCATCAAACACATTTTAATAACAGCAGAGCAAATAAACAGTCATATTCAATACATTAGAATATTATTGAACATTTCACTGTGTATACAGGTAAGATTTTCCGTGTTTACTTACAGAAACATTACTGTATAAACGGCTGCAGAAACGGTTTGGATCATCTTGATTGTCCTAAAACAGTAACTTATGACTCTGATTTACTAACAGACACTACTACATAATGAGCTTTAATAACATTTTTCACACTTTTTGTATGTATTGTGTTTTTGTCCACAAGAACAAAATACTTACTAGCGATCTACAACAACTGCAGAAGCAGAAATGTTTCTTCTTCTAATCGACTATTAGGCCTATTAACATTTACAGGAGGTTTTATGTTGAATGACCAGAGACTCCAGAATAGCAAACAGGAACTAAACCAACCACATCTGTTGTGCTGTTATACTCAGAACCTACAGAAGCTGAACAGAAGTGGATGATTCAGGAGACCAACATGATCTTTTTCAGACCCAAAGTCCTTTTTCATGTCCTGATCTCAGTCGGACTCCTCGCTCCTCTGGATGCTGATGGTAAGTTACTATAACTCTTAAAATGAACCTTTTTATCTTGTCAAAGAAGATTCAGTTCAAAGGCGGTTTTTGGTTTAAATACCTAGGAAACAAACTAGATAAATTCATTCTTTAGCACAGTACAGTTAATAACAAAGTGTTTAAAACATACGAAAGGTTTTCAATATCACACAGAGCGTTTTACAGTGTCACAGTTCAATAAGTGATGCGTAGGACAAATAATGCAGCCCTAACATTTAAAACGTAGATGTAAAATAACAAGATTTGCAACTGGATGCCAGGTCTTTAACTCTATGTCTGGTTCTTTCCTGATGCAGGCTGCACAACGGAGATGAAAGTGTGGCGAAACAGTTTATGAAGCGAGTCCTGGACAAGAACTCGGACTGATTGCCCAGTCGTGCTCTGCAGCAACTCAACACCTGCAGTCAACTGGTATAAAGTAGAGGAGAAACGTGTCCTGATCAGTGTCAGCGATAACAGGCACATTAAGACAGGCTGGGAGATGAAGAGTTTCCTACCTTATTTTCCTAAATATTCTCAGAAGTGACTCTGGAGGAAATCGGTGTGAAAGTGGAAGCGATGTGAGTCATATGATCAACGTCATTGTTGACGGTGAGTGAATAGTTTACATATGATCAGAGGTAGTAAAGTCAATGTAGTTTCATCTCTTGAATCAGGAGTATGCAGATATCGTGCATTTGGAAACTTTTCTTTTTGCCAAATCTTTAGCTTGACTAGGACATTTAAATCTATTTACAACTGATCAAATCTCCATTGATGATTGTTTTTTAAATTGTTTTATCAGAGAGTGCTGGAACCTACACACATTTTTAGCTTTCCAAAATGACTAAAGCTGCTCTCGCATAGGAAGCGGTGGGGTTGTGAACCTCTTATGAAACCGTTCATGGTGGCGGCGTTTACGTCAACATGGCGCACGGCTCTTGCAAAACATCGCAGCAAATAACTGGTTTCTAAACTAAAAGTTTGATCCATGGAGGGTTTTTTTTTTTACAGAGAAATTCCCACTTTAATCATAAAAATTAACATGCTTTTTCAGACGACACTCAGTCCACAACAACAGCAAGTTTTCAACTGCGGACGAGTCCAACCTCAGGTTAGAAACTTTAACTTCTTACTTCTGTTTTGTACTTTTACCAGGTTTATATTTTCCATAAAAAAAAAACGTCCTTCACCAATGAATTGGCAAACAGAAATGCTCTTATGCTAATGTGAATGTCCTCTTGTCTTGCAGAGAACGACTCTCAGTACATGTGTGGACACTATATGTAGCGTCTTGTTGGAATTTTCTCATTATAGTGATTTCTATAAGTGTTACATCAACGATAGTGTTGAAAGGTAGGAGCTTTTAAAGTTTATTTACAAACATCTAAAAGGTAAAATACATTCTATTAATGCAGAAGAGCTAACAAAAACATGCTAATTGGAACTTTGTATCTATTTTGCAGGAAGAAGCAGGAAGGCAGATGATTCATGTTCCCAGTCTTCTGATCAAAACTATGAAAATGTTTAAGATTAATTTATAATATCAGTGCTGTTGTAATATATAGAGAATTATTATTTCTCATGAGTTTTGTTATCTGGCCTGTCTTAGCTAGTGAATGTACTTCTCTGTGTGTACTTTATGTACAAAAGTAGTGAAAAAGTGAAAACAAAGTACATTATTGCAAAGATTTTACCCGTTGAAGTTTCCATCTGTGTTTAGCATGTTATAACAGCCATGAAGCTGTCATGCAGCAACAGCCTTCAGTCAGAGGCCTCTTCAGACTTGCTGCAAGACTGACTGCTACTGCCCACAGCATCATCATCCTTAACAACTCTTAAAGATACTAGGATGATTTGAGTTATGCCAATATTTAATTTTCTTTGGGATAAGTAAATAACTTTTGAATTGAATTGATCAAATTGTGTTCTCAAACTTTGACATTTGTTTGATCTGTAGGCTGCATGGAAAATTTTGAATGAATTTTGTTCTTTTTCCTGTAGCGTACTTTATTAAAACGAGAAACTTTTAAATCAGGAGACTTTTATGATAAAGAAAAAAAGTGTTTCATTTTTCAGGAAAGGAAAATCTAATAAAAGCTCAATTTAGTGAGTTGTGGCTTCAACTGATGTATTTTTGACACTCTGCTTCCTGAACTGATTGAGTTTAAAGTTGCTCAGTAGATTTGACAGGTTTAGTGGTTTAAGTGAGTAATGAATGTTGACATACAGGTGATAATCAAGAGAAAAAAGAGAAGACGCCGGCTTATAAATGGAAAACTTTGAAATACTAACAAATCATATGTTCAGTTTTTTTTCCAGCTTGAATCCAGGAAGCAAAACCTTTCAGGTCAGAATGAAACCATCTGCAGTCTCCTGAAACACCCAAACCAGAAACGGCCACAAAGCATCATCAGAGAACAATTTTGACTAAAGCAGAAACGTAAAGTATTATATAAACGTAAACAGGAGAGTAAAGTGTAAGAATAAATTAGATTTTGGTCTAAAACTGAGAACTTACTGATTTTTCTAGAAAAATGACAAAATCTTTCCGTAAAACCACATTTGTATTCATAAATAAATCAAAGTGAGCAACTCTTTAGCCGCAAAGGCAAGATAAGATATCTTTATCTACTTCATTAAGCAGCATCACAGGAAACATCTAGCAGCCGTGACAAAACCACAGCGCGGCGTCGATCGCAAGTTATTGAAGCAAAACCCTGCGATCAAAACGGGTTTTTAAAAAGAAACGAGGAGAGTGGTAGGAAATGTTGGATGTGCAGTTGCAGGGCCGCGCGAAACCCGAGGGGAGGATGGGCCGTGGGACGTGTTACCTCTGCGGTTTTGAAAGTGCGAAGGGTTGACGTGCAGCGCCGCGTTACTCATGGCTGCAGACACACGCTCCTTTTTCTCACACAGCACGTCCCAGCCCTGCATGCAGTCACCCACCAATCACCGTGTCACAGACGCAGGCTGCTGTTAAAACGGCAAAAACAAGAAGAGTTAATACAAATCTTTATTGCATCATTTCCTCTGTTACTGTTAGTGGAGGTGAAGGTGAAGGTGAAGGTGGGCTCAAAATTGATGAAGAAAAACCTGGTAAGATCCTGTTAAACAGCAAAGCAAACAGGGCTGCCACCTAGTGGTGAGTTAGCATAAAACTGAGGGATTTGTTAAAAATAATAGAACATGTTTCCACTATCCAGAAAATAAATAAATTACCAAAAAATGTCCTCTAAGATTTGGGATGATTGGACTATATTCCACAATTCCTTTAAGGTTCTAGGTTTAGCCTCAGAAACAGCATTTGGATGAGACAGAACAAGTTTTCTATTGGGTCAAAGGTAATAAACTTGGACAGGTCATCCATAATGTCAATCCTGTTGGTTTAGAAACAAGATGCTGTTTTTTAGGCTTATTTTGTTTTTAAAACAAACATTTCAAAACAATTTCCTCCAGGATAAAGCAACAGGACATTTTTTTTAAACATATTTTAATAAATCCATATTTAGGCTGAATATAGTATGAGAAACATCCACATTCCCAATAGTTTGTCTTCTAACCATTGCAGTTCTCAGGTATCTGCAGGCCTCCTTCCTTCAGCCATTTTGATTCGATGAGCCGATTTCTGTTTTCCTTCCCATATTTTCTTGTTCTGGTTTCTATTCCGCTCTTTTTGCCTGCTTCCTCTTCTCTATTTAATTTTTTTTTAAAAAAGTAAGTCATTTTTCTGAACACTTTGATAGCCAGTCATCAACTTGCACAGAATAAGTATTTTACATGTTGTGATTTTCAATCTCAATATTCCATTTCTAAGGAAAGCAGAGATTGTTCTAGTTAGTGATAAACTACAATTTAACAGCCTGGAAAATATATAAATAGGGAAATAAATCTCTTATAGAAAAAGGAAAGTGAGTGAAACTAAAATAATTTCCCCAAACTATTGGTTTGAACAACTGAGCCATTCAATGATCTTTGTGAGACATATGGAAAGGAAAAAAAAAAACCTGTTAAAAAATAATTACTTGAACGAAAAGCCGAAAAATACTTAAAATATGTATGTTTCCAAAAGCGTAAACTGCAGGAAATATTTGATGAAGCTCATAATTAGTGCTCTTATTGACAAAAACAATTAATTGGCTCATTTTTTTTTTGACAATTAACGTTTAAATAGAGAATTAAATTTTATTCGCAGCATTAAATAATTAGAATATTGAATTTCCTGTCACAAATAAATCACCAGAAATACATTTTCCAGTGTGGTATCTACATCACAGGTATCAGACTGAACATGATTCATGCGTGACTCATTCAATTTCCACGTATACCCTTATAGAAAACGCAAAAATTGCCCCCTTTTAGCTATTTAAAGAGAAATATTTGCATTTGCAAGAAGGAATATTTGAATTCATTTGATTGTATAATGATCTTTAGACTTTCAGAGGATTCAAAAGTGAAACAAACTAATACCAGCAGCTGTGGGTGAAAACGAGTTTCCTCCTGTGTCAGTTTTCCACGTGTCGAGCAAACCACCAACATTCTCCATGAAATGTTTACATCAGTCAGATTTGCTACTTTTCATAAGAATAAAAAGAAATCTCCATGTGAACACGTTTGATAGTTAAACTTCTTGGACTTTTGCACAATAAAAAAAATCATACTCAGGAAAATGAAAGATCCTGCTTTTCCCCAAATTTGAAACAAAGTTTCACATAAAAATAAGATTTCATTGAATGTGAGGCATTTGGAAAGTTCAGTAATTCATAGTTCAGAATGTAAAATATTCACAGAATTACATATTTGCCATTGATATGGATTGAAAAACAAATATTTGACAGGAAAACTGCTCCAGTGTGCAGCTCAGTGTTCCACATCACATTTATGTGGCCGATGTCCTAAAACATTACAGTTGGGTGTTTTTGTAAGGAATTCCTGTTTCATGCAATAACAAGATACGTTTCCATTGACCATATTTGACGCAATTTGAGATTTGGAAAATAAAATGACTTCATAGAAACACACCAATTTAGGAAAAAATCGTTTCTTGATAAGGTTTGTGCGTATCAAAATTGTTTTATTTTTTTCACAAAACTGCAATGGAACGACATTTTTTTGCATCAAACGAGTCACATGATTAACAACCGGATATTGTGTTGGTGCAAACCATGAAGAAGAAGACAGGAAGCAGTTTAGGATCATGACAGAAGGATTTATAACGACTTTCCACGTGAACAAACTTATTCACGTGTGATTTTATTCAATGGAAACAACGGAATTGCAAAAAAATGTTTTTCGGCATTAGCGGAATATCGACAAAGTTTTATGCACATCTGTAATGGAAGCGTGGCTAGAGCCATACAGTTACCTGAAACAGAACCATTGTCATTTTCATTGTTATCAGAATAGTATCACAAATTATCCTGATAAAACTTTAAGTCCATGTCGCCCAATCCTAAAGCCACAATAGACAAATAAAGTCAAAGAGGGATTCCACAAATATTTGCAGGAGATATTGTGATGCAGCAGAAATAGTAAAGGTTCTCCCATAATTCATCCAAAGACTCAAAATTGGGAAAAAGCTTGAAAATATACAGTTACTTGTGAAGGCGAAATTTTATTCATTGTGAAATTTTGACTACATTTTTTGACTAAACTTCATTTTTGACTAAAATGAAGTTTAGTTTTAGTCCTTCTAGTTTCTGTACATACCAAGTCACAGAGAAATGCTTTGTTAGGGACATTTCTTTATAACTAAGTGAATTATTTAACTTGAAGCTGAATTAAAGTTAGATTTTAGAATATGTTGATACAAATTAATATATGCAATTTGAAATTTGTACTGTAATTTACTCTTCACAACTAAAAAAGAAAGAAATCTGAATCACGATGTGCATGTGATTACTTGCATATATCAAGTCTGGGTATTTTTCTAGCCCACGGCACTAAAATTAGATGACTTTCATTCTGTAGGAGTTTTAATTTTACTTTCACCGCTTGTTTGGGGAGAAGAAAATGTGACAAAAACTATGATAAAGCTATAAAGAATAAATCTGCTGAAAGTGGCTAAATTAAAAGGACCCAGTGGAGAATTTTGGACAAAACAATTCTGAATATGGAGTCAATTATGGAGACTTTTGAAGACAAATCACAATAATTTGCAATGTTTCAAAAAAAAAGTAACATACTCTAAAAGGTAACAAAACAGCTGCACAATAGTGCTTTAATTCTTTAAAGCTCATCCACAATCACAATGTGTAGTACTATATAAGTGTCATTGTATAAAAATTATTTAAAAAATTAAGAGTACATTTACTTTTCTCAGTACAACTACAAAAATGTCGATGCTGCTCAGTGATTCAGAAACACATAAAAACAGAAACTTCCTTTAAAAACAAACGTGTGCGTGGAAACGGATCCGCCCTCTATCTGTCTCACACTCGTACACACAAACGGTGATTCATAGGTTCATCTGCTCAGGAGGCGTTTGGGTGGCGGTGACCCCAGAAACACACAGATTACATCTCGACCACCTGTCCCCGTCCCACACGCAGGAGTTCAAAACCGACAGAGCTGCCATCCTCTCCGCTCTCAAAATGACTCACGAAGGTTCAACAAAAAGTCACATCCTTCCTCAGAACTTTGGATGCGTTTGGGTTTCCCGTTACTTGCAGGTCCAGAACTGGCCCTCCTCTAATCAGCGTACGTCTCCAGGAACCACTAATAGATGCATTTTGGTGGTGGTGCTGGCGTCCCAAAAAACCACCAGGCCTGAGGGACAATGGCCAGACGTAGAGCTGGGGTATATTTATCCAGTCAGTACACGAAACAAGGCTAAACTTAGAACAGAGTTGGACATTTTGGTTTTTCTTCCAACATTTTTCTGTGTGCTGGATGAACCAATCAGGACTGTTAAAGAACTAGGGCAGTGGCGTCGCTAGCTTATGGTGCTAACAGGTTAATCTCAACATAAAACAGCCACAACAACAAATTTCAGAGCATTAGAAGTAAAAACATTATTTAAGACCATCAGTTTTAACGTGGATGTGTGGCACTTTATAGCTGCAGAGGGTGTTTGTTACAGGACAAAGAGGAATGACATGACCTGAAACCAAATCGTAAAAGGTTTTCAGGCCACTGAAGGTCGACTTCTCAGCAGTTTCGTCTCATTTGTAGCCTTAAATAATCCTTTCAGTAGAAGTGTTTAGTCTGCTCTGGCAGTACATTTCTGGTTGGTAGGAGCAGAACAAGCAGCTTCTTCTGCACGGTGCTGAGCAGCTGGGTCAGGCTCAGAAATCCACTGAAGCATAACAGTGGTGGCGACGCCAGATGCCGAATCAGTCTGGACAGAAACAGAAAATAAAGATTTTTTGAAAAATAAATAAATAAATAAATACATTTAAAAAAAATCCTGCTACAACAAAATCCTCCTCAACCAATGATTGTGTTGCTTTTGTTAAGCATCTCATCAGTCTGGAGTTCCGGTCAGGCTGGGACCTCATCAGGGGGCCAGAGATGTTCAGCGCAGAATAAGCAGTGGGATTCTTCCAGTAATCAATGCACTTTCAAAATTTGATTATTTCAATAATCAAATCAAATTTCAATTGGATTCTCTGATTTTCAGATTCATTTAAAATGGTTAGAGTCTAGATTATCTTGTGCTGTAGTAAACAATTTACAGCGTATTTAAGCTTCGTTTCCCATGGTTACACAGAAACAAAAGGAGACAACCAGGCATGCTGCGTCTCACTCCTACGGTCCATTTAAAGCCTAGTGATCTCCCTCTTCAGGCCTTATTTAAAATAACTAACATTTTACATTTCTCTGGCTGGTTGGTTCCAGTCAAAGTGGTATTTGTGAAAACTGTCAGTCTGGTTTTGAAGCCCAGCACTACACAGAAACAGCCTTTTGTAACCTCTGATAAGGGTCATTCTGTGTTCATTGTATGTGACGACCTCTGACGGCACAGTGGACCACAACATCCTGCTCTCACTTCTGAAATAATGTTTTGATTTTAAATGTACAGCTCTTAAATAGTTTCATTCAACTTTAAAAGTCTTTCTTGGGGTTGTGGTCTGAAACAAACTTTCTTTGTTTTTTTCACTTGCCTTTAATTTTAGTAGCAGGTCGTCAACTCTTTTGAGCTATTTTAATTTTCAAGGTATTTGTTAAGTTTGAATGCTTTCATGTTACAACAGCTTCACAGCCATCTATGTAAAACCCTTTGGTCAATTAAAAATGGATGCAACTGCTAGATTTAACTGTGCTACATAAACCAACAGTTTTCTCTCCATCTGAGATGTAAGATAACATTAAAGTAAAAACACTCATGTTAAACGAATACTTTATACTTAGATGTAATAGTAAATACACATACAGTGGGTGGATTATTTTACCACAAACCACAGAGTCCTATGACTCAGAAGAAATACGTCTGCCACAACAGTTTCCTTTGACAGTTTGTGAAATTTTATGGCGTCCATGAAATCATTGTTGGTGGATTTAACTTTGAACCAGTGTTGTGCAATCTGACATAATAATTACTGAGTTAAATTTAAGCCATGTTGGTGCAACTCCTTTGTTCATCACTCAGTGTTGTCAGAGTAAATCATCCGAAATGAGGAGTTTCTGATCTAATTTTAAAGATGCAGCACAACAGGGTGGTGATTAAAGTTCATGATTAAATGTGTCACAGAGTCGAAGCAAAAGGTTGTAAATGCAACAGGAAGAAACATGTTTGGACACATCAAACACCCACAGGCATCTAAAGAATGCAGAATTTCACACTGAACATGTTCCTGAGTCACAAAGAAATGGCTGCGACACCTTCTGAGTCAACATCCTGGAATGAAACAGCATAGTTTTAAAGCTAATTAAGAGCAAAAAGATTACCTGGTAAAAACTGAATCAATGCACTTCAATGACCACACCAGCAGGTGTCACCATCGGCATGTCAGGATGTTTCCCTTCATCTAATCTCAGAGGAGCTGCTCTCCTGATTGCAGGGCAGAAAATGTTTTTGAGATCCACGCAGGATGTGGCACCACCCCTCTGCGGCAGCATAAACAATGCTGCTTAAGTTTATTTGGGTAAAAACCTGCCATCCTTCTCCAAGGTCAACTTCCTTTTTCCGTGGCGGGCTCACCAAGAATTAGGGAAACATGGTCACAAATAGATCCAACAGATTTTTACTGGAACAAGCTCAGGACCAAGTAATACCCAGAATCAGAGGCCGGTCTGAGGCTTGTCTGTGGTTCGACCTCAACCGCAGACATCACAGCTCTATAAAAAGGTCCGCAGCTCAGAGACTTTGTTTTAACATCCTGTTTTACTTCAGACTGCTGCAACATGCGAAGAGTTTCGTACTTAACAAATGCAGCAAGGAAGTGTGGATTTCTTTCTCCGTGTGGTAGCAAACAAAACGACAAAACCAAAACAGAAATACCAGCCAAGCCAGCTCTGACTGCTTTAGCTGCGTTTCGCTACGTTACATTAAACCGGCGTGACAAAAACTGACACACGTCAGCCAGAATTTAAAAAATAAAGTAAATACCAACAATAACAAAAGCCATCAGTTACTTGATTAAAAACACCTTTTTAGAACCAAATTCACCTTTTTCCTTTACAACTCATTTAATTCATTGTGGCATGGACTCAACAAGGTGTCAGACACATTCTTCACAAAGATGTTGGTACCTATGGAGAGATCACAATGCAGGTACTGCAATTTGTCAACATGTCTCATTCAAGTCTCTTGCCACACAAGAGCTTTGTTGGGTTGGGATCTGGAGTCTGTGGAGGCCAGTGAACTCATCACGCTCAAGAAACCAGGACTGATGTGCTTTGAGCTTTGTGACAAACTCACAACCTGCTACATAAATCAGCAGGATGTGAGTTAGGTCCTCTTATTCCTCAGTTGGAATAAGAGGACCTAACAGCTGTCAAGACAATATCTCCTGCACCATTAGTCTGTGGTTTTAGTACATAGAAGGATCAATCCATGTTTTTAAGAAGTTCTGAATTTGAGACTCGTTGAATGTGCAGTTTTTCTTCCTGTGCTCCTTTGGTTTGAGCTGCACACAGTGAAGATCCAGAAATGCACTGAAGGGAGGTACTGACTGAAGGAGACAAGAAAGACAAAGAAGGACACAGTGGTGCAAGGACACATAGTAGGAGACATTGGTGTAGGACAGAAGATAGGTGGCATGGGAGCAAGGCTGCAAGGAGGTTTGTATTGGCAAAAGGAGACAAGGACAGAGGGAACAAAGGAAAGAACCAGGGAGGCAAAGAAACTTATAAAGAAAGTATGAAACAGCAGAAAAATGCCAGAAAAAAAGTGCAGAGGGACAAAAGACTGAAACCAAGAAAGGGGGAGATGTGAAAAGGAATAAACTATTATAATTAAGCAAAATTTAAAAAATAATTTTGGACTACATTAAAACCCATTCTCAGGAAAAACAATCCTGAAGTTCCATCCATAAATACATTCCATGAAAGACAAATTATGAAATGATCTCCACAAGTCCTCACTTTGTGTGTGACGTAAAAACGAAAGTCATAAAGAATGTGAGCACGCGTTTACAGCTCATTCCAGATACAGGCAGCAGCTGTCATTTCCCCAGAACAACAATTTGAACCACATCACACTAACAGACCGTGTTCCCGTCCAGCATGTTCCAGCTAAGACAAGGACTGGGAAACACAGACGATGCGTCTTTCCCGTCCAAGCTGAGAGGACGCCTTGTTGTCAGACTGGGCATGCTTTCAACTATAGGCATATCAGTGGTCCCTTTATCCGAGCCCCCTGCAGTCTGTCGTCTTCGTCAGCCTAAAGGAGCAGACTGAAAGAAGGCCTTTCCTTCAGGCCGTCAGCTGCAGACAATCAGCGCAGCCACTTGTTATTCTGCTCAGAGCAGGCATAGCTGAGAAAAGAGGAAAACTTCAACTAATGTGGAAAAAGTCAAGTAAAAATATTTTCATTTCGGATTATCAGATTGTTCCAACTCAACAAATCACAAGTGGGGGGAAAATGCACTTCAGATATGATTGTGTCCGCAGCCTCTTATCTGTAACTCAGTGGAGAAAGTTAGGTATAATTTATGATAACAGAAAGAATGAAGGCAATGGCTTTTCCACAGTAACAGTCCACCTTTTGAAAAAGCAGGAATTTTCAGTAAGTCCTGCCTTCTTTCTCCTCATATGTGTAATCAGTGATCAACGCCTTGGTTATCATTCGACCAAGGCTAAACAGAAAGACCTTGTCACTTTATTTTTCTTTCAACGCTCTGGTTCCTACTTTGTTCTTCCCTCCCTTGTGCGCGGGAGGATTTATGGTAAGGGAACTGGGCAGCAGTTCAAGGCCTGGCACCACGCAGTTCAACAAACCAAGAGGAAAAAGGTGTTGCCGCAGTGACCACCTTCATCTCTGACACGTGAAGGTGGGAGATGGCTGCAAAGTGACCTTCTGTCCCTGTTAATGTTTCTTTAGTTTCATGGCAGAATATTTGTGCCAAACTGATTTTTTTGTTACCAACAAATTCAGCACAATTTAGATGCTATCATACCGCCAAGCTTTAAAAGACAACTACTCATGATCCTTGGCTGAAACGACAAGAACCTGTAGATAAGACTGTAGATGTCAGGTTCTGCATTAGTGCTAAGATGGTGTAATACACTGTGTGTATTAATGCAGGCTAAAGAATATTTGATGTTTTAACTATTAATATAGGCAATTCTAACAGCCTTTAGAGCGGATCAGAAGTATTCGAGGGTTTGTGGATCTAAGAAAAATAAGAAATGTTCCAATGAAAGGAGGTAGGAAAACAAAGGAAGACAGACAAGACAATAATGAGGAAAGAATGACAACTTTTAGATTATAAAATTAAACGGATGTGAATGAGCTGTCAAAGCCCAGGTTGGGATGCAGAATTTGGTCTGAAAATACATATTTTTACTTCATCTTTTCCTTTTCCAAACTGCTTTGAACTACAGAGTCAGAGGTGAAGGTGCTTCTTTATTCAGAGGAACATAAGGAAACTGCAGTTCTCTGCCAAAACATCTGTGGATTTAAAACTTGGTCCAACCTCAAAGATGTTGTTCATTATTACAATAAACCATATCAAACTGAAACAGAGACTTAAATATAAATTCGTCTAATGAGACAAACCCTGGCTGGGCTACTGTAATCCTTCAGGTCCATAAAACACCCGACAGCTTTCTGCTTATGCAACCAGCAGATGTGGGAACGCTTCATCACAGCCACACACAATGACAGCCACTCAAAACTTGGCCTCCACAGCAGGCCACAAGAGAAACAATGCACTGGATATCTGCTGAGCGTTTCCTCCCCAACGGCATACACCCAGAAATTCTTGTGGCTAAAAAAAAACATGTGAATGTGTTTAAAAATGCTTCACTTCACATTTTAACTCATTTTCCAAAGTTACAGAAACACCTGTGAGAGCTTCCCAGAACAAACGTCTGGTGGACTATGAGGGAATCGCTCCAATTTTATTTATTTTTAGACCCACACTTTTTTTCCCCAGCTGCAGTAATGCTGAAACCAGCTCTCACTGTGACAAAAAAATCCGTTTCACGTAAGCAAAGAGATGAGCTTCTAATTAGCTTTTGATTACCGGCTTCACTTTCTGGGAAAGGAGCTTGGGTCATCCCGCTGCCACAAGCAGAGGCTCTCTGAAGTGTTAACAGAAGGAAATGTGGTGAAGTGGACTTCAGACTTACCGTCAAATACATACGAAGCGCTTGCAGAAAAACACACACAGACCCAGGATGACGACAGTTGCAGCCAGACACACAGAGATGAGGACAACGTTGGGGGAACTCACTCCAACAGGCAAAATATCATAATCTATAAAAAAACAAACAAACATATATTATAACATGTGCAGAATATACAGTATATGCAAGTTTATTTATAATCGTTTGATAAATTTGTCGCAGGAATTCTTCCCCTCAGTCCTCTTTGCTCGAATGCCACACCAGGATCTTGAAATGCAGTTGCAAACTGAGGAGTTTGGACGTTGACATGCCATAGGTACAAATTAAACTTTAATTTTAACTTTCGTAGATTTTTCTCCAAATTTTCCTGTTTGCTGATTTTTCTTGGAACATTTCTAAAATGTTCAAAAGAAACCGCAGCTTGGAAAGCTGAAAAACCTCAACGCAATGCTACTCGGCATGCTATTGGCTTCATAGATCCTAGTGATTCTGGTTCTTGACCCTCATGAATACCAGACGTCCACTGAATAACGTAATGTAATGAAACACATTGATAGATAGACAACCTAAAGACCTGCAGCTGCAGCTGAGGTAAGGTGGCGGTTCTACAACGTATTGACTAAGTGGAAAAAATCAAAATGAAGCACATTGTTCTGATATAAATTTGTGACAAAATGTTAAAAGCGGTGTACAGTTTTCTGATTCTGTGCTGGTATATTGTAGAATATCCCAGTAATGCTGTATTCTGGGTACCACAGATCCTCCCAGCAACAATAAAAGTTAGAATCTCAATCTAAAAAAAGTGTTAACTTCTCTGCTGTCATTTTATTTCAGGTAAATCAGCAATTTTTCATGGATAAATACACATTTTGTACATTTTTTAAAAATGATCCTACTCCACTGCACATTTTCTTTGAACTGAATGTGCTATTTCAGTAGCACATTGAAAAACTTTTATTTCCTTACTTACTATAAAGTTTCTTATTCTTTCTTGCATTAGTTTGAATATAACTTGCTGCTGGTACACTTAGATAAAGGATATTTTTATTCAAAAATAAACCTGAAGTTGTGGTTCTTAAGAGAGGGAATGTGAAAAAGTCAAAGGGGAGTGAATGCTTTTTTAGACATCTGGACTAAACATGTCAAAAACATTAAACATGTCAAAGTCATGCGGTGTGAGAAAAAGAAACCTTCCTGAGACGTTACGGGATGCAGGATCCCACGACCAAAGTATCCATAATTACACCCCGACTAAAATAGAAAACCTCTAATCTCTGCACCTCAGAGCCACAGATTGGGAAGCAGCGACAATCATGTCTGGGACGAACAAACATGCATCGGTGCATAAACTGCTCACCGTCTGCTTTGACGTCCAGTGTGAGGGCTTTCTCTAAACCCTGGTGCTGCACGATGCATTTCACGGTTCTGAGCGCGGACCGGAAGCGCAGCATGCTCATCACTATCGTGGTGCCGTCACCCTGACTGTACGCCGACAACACCGGTGGACCCAGGGTGACGGCATTGTTGCTAATGTCCCACAGGATGGTGGACGGAGGCCTCGACTTGGCGGTGCAGTTTACCTCCGTGACTCCCGAGGGCGACGTCGAGAAGCTCACCTGAGGGTTGGGTAAGACTGGGGATAGAAATGGGAGATCAGGTCAGCTGGTTGATTTTTACAGCTTTGTAACTAAATTTTTATTTGGTCAATAAATGTGGAGCTTTTGGTCGATCCGCTTTTTTAAGCACATTGGTTTTCAAAACAAAGGAGAATATTTCTGTTAACATTAACATTGACCAAAGTTTCAAACATTTAAAAATGATCGTTATTAGAAGTATATCGATTAGTGTGAACATAAGACAGCAGCTTGTGATAATTTATTACATACTATGCAACATTACTACATTATTATTAAAAAATAATTAATAACCACGTAAAATGTTATTACAGCAGAAAGTATTAGGAAATGAGTTAAAAGGATTTTATTATATTTTGTGTTATTACTCATAATGCGGAATTACAAGCTTTTTCTGTGCTGTGTTGTGACGCAGAGAGAGACAGAATATCAGCATCGATGCCTCCAGACAAAGACAACTTGGAAGCAAAACCCAGACAAATGTTGGTGTAGCGGCTTTTAGCGAATGTTTGTGCGTTTGGAGCAAAGCAAGACAAACACACACCAACACAGAGGCTTTGTTTGGAGAGGAACCATGAGCAACTCAAACCTCACGGGTTGCTTTCCATGTTAATCACTCCATTCCCTCGCTGCGACACTTTCCTCTCCCTTCCTTCCTTATCAGTGTAAAAACAAACTTCCAGAGGAAAGGGAGCAGCTCCTCACGCTCTTGGAAGTCTTGCCACTGAGCGTCTGAACTCGATTACTCTCAGCGGAAATAAAAAAGGAGGAGGTTAAGTGCTGCGTTAGAAAAGTGAAATCCATCTCCAGAACAGTAGTTTAATGACCGACTTCAGCTGCCATCATCTCAGGGCTTCCTAGGGTGTGTTTATGCTGAGAACTTCCTTTTCCTGAGTTGTTCAGAGAGTTGCTCAGAGTGCACAGCGTGCGTGTGGCCCTGTCCACCTGAGTAATCATTACTCAGGTGGACAGAAAAAACTTGAATATAGCACAAACAGCGTGATTTTAAAGGGATTTGGAGGGAGCAGGTGAACAAGTGTTGGGGGAATTTTCTGGCAGAATTCATCTTATTAAATCACTTCCTGCAGTTTGTTTTACATTGCAGAAATATGAGGGGGAAAATGTTCTGATTCTCTGCTTTCAAACATTCCTGATTTCAAACTGCTCAATAAGCTTTCACAACAAGGCTTCCCTTGCCTCCCAGGGCACAATTACTCTTGATAGGATTTATTTCTTAATAGGTTTACACACCATTGAAACAGCAAAGTGAAGCTTGTTCTCATTTAGTAATAATTACTTTAACTGTCAGAGAGTGTAATAGATGCCAGATCTGCAGATAACACTAAAAAGGCTCAGAGTTTATTGAGCCAACATGACATTAAAAATCTGAGACGCAGCAACTTGCAAAAGTGTTCGAGCATCTTGAATGTTTCCACATTTTGCCTCATTACAATTGTAAACTTTACTGGGATTTTATGTGACGGATCAACAGAAGGAGTGCAACAGTGAATGAAAATTACAGAGCTACTTGGTTTAGCATGTTTTACCTGTAAAGACCTTCATTCACTTGAATTAATGCTTTGCAGATGTGTCTTACCAGAGCATCTTCTTCCACATATTTAATGTACGACTACATTACACACAGGTGGACTGTCCTAATTTACTATTAAACGATTTTTTTTCAACATTTGCTTGTCATTTCCTACAAAGATATCAGATTTTCTTTTTTATTTTAACTTCACAAAATGTTAGAAGGTCAAAGAACGTGAAGATGTTACTCCAGCATTAAAACAAAAGTTGCTTAAATCATGTTGAAATTCAATATAAGGTCAATATTTCAACTAAATGTTTGCATAACTTAAATTCAAGTTTTTACCTTTCAGAAATCTAACTCAAACATTTACTATACATTCCTGAGTTTCTGTATCATTTCTGTCTTTTTATGAGCTGCAATAAGTGCTTTCTGAAAGCTGATACTTTCTAAGAGAATCCAAAGTTTCAGCAGAAAAAATATTGAAGCTGCCTGAAAGCCATGTTAGCCTCACCGTAGACGTGGAGGCAGGCGACGGCGTTCCTGGTTCCGTCCGGGTAGGTGTGGAACTCGCAGGTGTAGCACGCCTCGTCCTCCATTTTGACCTCCTCGATGGTCAGTCTGGTCTCCCCCAGCGTGGGGCTCAGGCTGACCCGACCTTTGAACTCCTTCCCCAGGTAAGAGCCCAACTTGGCGTACGAGGCGACAGTGACGGTGTCACCCTGCTCCGTCGTCTTCCTCCACAGAGCCTGGGCGACCCGTTTGACGAGGGTGTACGAGCAGGACAGGGTGACGGGCAGCCCGCGTATGGCCGTCCTGTTCCCCTCCAGGTGGACTCTGCCTCCTGTTGCAAAGAAGAAGAGCAGTGTGCAGGTTTTCCATTTAGGAATTGCCTATCAGCAGCAACACATTTGCATGGGGTTATCTGTGTGTGTGGGCTTTTACTTCTGCTGATCTGGGAGTTTAACATTTATTCTGCAAAACAAACCCAGTGACTAATCAAAAAAGTTACATGGCCTCAATAAATAAACTTTAAACAGAGTTGAAATGTCGGGCAGAGATGCTGCATATTTCCTGAGATAACTAGAGTTAAATAAAGTACATAAAAAGTTTGTGAGACACGGAGGAGAAGTGGAGGTCTTCCTGCACCCACCGGTGATGGTGATACAGGTGGTGCCTTGCTGCTTCCCAGAGGGGTACACGTCGAAAAAGCAGTGGAAGCAGCCCTCGTCATCCGGCCGCACCTTCTTGATGGTGATGTAGCTGGAGTCCTTGCGCGCCACCGTCACCTTGAGGTTGGCGTCTTGGTGGACGATGCGGACCGGCGAGGTCGGCAAATACGCCAGGATCATGTTGGAGTGAGGGTCGTGCCAGCGCACCTGGTGCACGCTTTCATCCGCCTCCATGGTGATGTTGCAGCGAAGGTGGGTGGGATCACCAGCCACTGCATCCACTCTGGCGGGAGCTGTGACCTTAGCAGCTGTCAGACACGCAGAGAGGCAGAAACTGTGAGCAAATGTCTGGATATCAACAAACCAAGGTTTATGAGGCTGTAACATGAATGCAATGAATTAGAAATGTACTTATTTTAGTCATTTGGCTTTAAAAAGTGAAACTACAACCTAACCCTTCCTGAACTTCCTTATATTTTCCATCCAACTAGTAGGACTTTCTTGTAACTTAAGTGGTTAAAAGCTCTCAATGATTTCTGAAGGTCTTTTAAAGTTCTCTGGACTTTGGCTAATTTTAAACTGACATTTGATCATTTGGATCTATATATGCTCCCAAAGTCCAAGGATGAACTTGAGATTGATCAAATTTGGGAATTTTCTTTACTTTATACCATTTCCTTTACACAAAATATCAAATATTATTCAAATGGAACATACAGCTCTTTTTTTTTGGCTTTTTGTTCTCACTCCATTTTCTTTAAAATCAAACATGAGAAATAGAGACTGTTAATGAAAGGTCCTCTGGTGGTATAATTTTAGCTTCACCTGGTTCAAATTCTGCAACAAAAGATCTCAGATTTTAGCACTTTTTGATATCCAGTTAATCCAAAAATAGACCCTAGATCAGCTCTACACTGCATTAAAAAGGGCTGAACTTTTCACAAATTGATGTTGGCAGCAATAAAGTATTTTGTTTTGTTGCAGATGCATCCTTTGCTACAAATGACCAAGAATGCTGTTATTGCCTTTTAGACCATTTAAAAAAACTAATTAAAATATTAGTTTATTTGCATCTTTTAGTTTTTATACTATGTCAGATGGTATAAAAAATTCATAACTGAAAAATCTGCAAAATGTGCAAATTGCCTTTAGCCTATTAATCAATAAATTGTCAAAATAATTGAAAGATTAATCTTTAAGTAAAATAATCATTAGTTGCTGCCCTAAAACAACCAAAGAAAAATTTGGAGAGCACCAGAGTAAGAAAGGTAAACCTAAAAAGGAACATATATGAAGCATCTGCACAGAAAACTGCTGTGTGCTGCACTGTGAGTGAAACTTTATGTCTGATGTTCTCATAAAACCAGCAGCAGTCTGCATAAAAACCCTCCTGGAGGTGAAACATACCTTGTGTTGCTTGCAGGATCCACAGCAGCAGGCACAGGGGGAGGACCGGTTCACACATCGTCTGATCAAGTCGCTTTCACATCTAGTCTGCAGCTGCAAACACGGCCAGCGAGCCACAACCACAACCTCAATCTGAGTGGTAGACCTCAACTTTGACAGCTTGTAGCTACAGAAAACGTTAAATGGTGATCCGTTATGTTTCCTTGAACAGGTTGAGAATGGTGTCTACAAAAACATGTTCATGAATTTTTTGCACAAAACTCATTCCTCAATAATGAGATTTCAGTCAGAACTGGCCAGTTCTGCCTATTTTGAGCTCTTTTCAGAATGAGCTGTTTTATGGCCTCTTGTCACTTTAAATCCAAACAAGCTGCTGCTGGTCATCCCCCCACCCCCCAAACTAAACAATTACAATCACAGGTGAAAATGAATAGATGACCTATTATACAACCATACATCTTTGGGAAGCATTAGCAGAGCCTCCTGCACAACCAACAAGAATGCAGGATGTAGTTTCTGGATAGTAAGTCGACAATAAAAGACTTGTTTTTTCCAGCAGCCATTGTAGAGCACATAAAGGGGTAAAACCAGCTGACCAAACACACCAGAGCTCACCTTGGGTTGCCAGGTAACAGGCTGGGCTTTGCTGGGGTTGCTAGATAAGGGCCAGTGCCTACTGATATGTGATGTTACATATGGGAAGTTTTTGAAATGGCATCAAACACAAAAAAATCATCAACCTATCGCCAAAAATCAGCTGGATGGGTGTTTTATAAGCTGTTTTTAGAAGCAGTTGAGACCAACATCGAAGTAAAAAATTTACAAAATTTGAATTTTGTGTGATAAATCTCCTTTAAACATCATATAAAGTAGACTTACCTCTGTCAGATGTCCAGTGTTGTGGCTTGGTGAGCTGCTGGTCAGCACATGCTGAGCTGCTTCCTAACACCAACTCCTGTAATGAGAAACCAGGCGACGATTATGATGATGCCTCCATCCGGATTTCTAAAGAGAAAAACACTAGAAGGAGAGATTTTACGGGAAAGGGGAACCGATTTGCTCTTTAGATGTTTTTAGTGATGCTTCCAAGTTACCATGGTGATGAGGATTATCACCTGGGGTTCTAATGGAGGTTTCGCATGTGCGCCACAGTAGGCGCTCTGCTTTGGTAAGCCCATAATTACACAAACAAGCTGCCACCTCAACAGTCTAGACGGCATCAAAGCCTGGGGTTTCAAAATCGATACCTGGGAGAAATTATAGATGAGGAAACACAGGGCAGTGAGGCATTAATCACAAGATGACGGAAGGTGAGTGTAAAGCAGAGGGTGTGTCTGTAAACCCAGTGAGATGGGTTTCAGCTTAGGAAGTGCTTCCCTGTCAGAAACAATGTTATTGCAGTGGGATTACAGGAGGACCACCCCCTGCTGGTCCAGACCCCACTGCTTTATAGGTATCCTTAGCTGTTTTTACAGGGCCAACCATCTGGTTTAGAACAAGCAGCCTGCTCCTGTTGGGCAGCAGCTGAAGAACATTTCCGCTGCAAAAACCTCCTTCCACAGACATCTCCAAGAACCCAATCAGAGTTCATCAATCAGCTGCTCCCAATGAAGAGCACTAAAATAAGGATTTAAGTGACATTTCTGGACAGTTTCGTAGCATATTTGGGGGGGTCATGATACAGAGGAAACATCCTCAGATGGTTTCAAATGAGATTTCTTTGTTACGAACATGATAATAACTGTGGGTTTAACTGTTGACCACTGTTAAACAGATATAAGCGCATCAATGAGCGTTTCTGTTGTTAAACCGTCATTACAGGGCTAAATTACCACCGGCTTGCTCCATAAATATTAGAAACATTACTCAACTAGTCGATTAGATTATTAGCATATTTTTACTCAAGTAACGAGGAGCCGTTCAAGAAATTACTTGAGTAAAAAAAATAGTATTTGGTCAAAAGGCTACTCAAGTACTGAGTAACTGATTAAAAAAATATCGAAATTATGACAAATTGACTAAAATATGAAGCTATGTGGAAATTTATGTATTTTAAAGACCAGAATGAAAAAAAATTACACAATGATAAATTCTGGGAAACCAATTTCTTTGGATGTAAAAAAGTTTACGAAACTAACAAAAACAGCTGTGAATTTTTGGCTAAAACAAGCTTGTTCTTCATTCAGTGAAGTTATTTTAGTATCCAGAAATTTTACTCAAAGTAGCAATACTAGATATTGCTATTACTCAAGTAAAATTAAAAAGTACGGCATAGTAAAAATACTCTTGAAAGTACGTTTTATTCCCCCACTAAAAAGTTACTCAAGTAAATGTAAATAGTTACTGTCCAACTCTGTCAGTCCCCAAACCCTGGTAGCGGTTAATTATAAACTGCCAGCTCACAGAAACTAACAAATAAATGATATTTAACCGCTACAGTCAGAGTTACACGGTCAGCTTTCCAATGTTAGAATGGACTTCTAGCACACTTGTATATTAATATTATTGTGTCAATAATTGATATTTACCTGACAGATCCAACCGACAACAACAATGGCCGCCTCCGTTGTTCAACACCCGTTACAGCGCTGAACTGTCATTAGATAATCAGAAGTGCTCAAGGTGTTCGATACGCCCTCTGGTGGAAAATTGCTGCAACTACATGCTTACTGACACTGAGTCTCAATAGGAGAAATGCAGCTTGAGGAAAAATGTCTATGTCAAAACAGGATAGTCTTCACTTTTAATAAAGTACATAAAAACAGAGGGGGTGTAATTATATCTAAAGTCTATTCTGTCCCATATCCATAACATATTGAAGAGAAAATTTCCCATAATTTCTGTTCCCTAAAACTATTTTCCTGACAAAAAAAAAAACTATTAAAGCTGGAGCAACACAAAAACAATTAGGATAAAATTTAAAGTTTGAGGTTTTGGATTTTTCATTTTGTATATTTTAAACAGATTCAGTAAACAATAAAAAAATGCGGCTATAAAAGGTTATGGTAATATTTTTAAGAGCTTAATACGTCGCCCGCAGGTGTGTTTAAACCGTGTCGATAAACTACAAAGCTTCATTTTAAGCTAAATTGAACGGTCTTTTAGTCTTTTTAATTTAATATTTTTTAAAATAACTTTTGAAACTTACCCAGTGACAGCAGCTAGTAGTCCGTAAAAGCAAAAAGTAACTCCGATATGCTCCGTTCTGCCTTTACTGTCCATATGAAGAGGCCGACCTTTACGTTGAAGCATTTAAACTGCTTGTTTTCTAAAATCATGCATCAACAGTAGGTGGCTCTACCGCTCTACCGCCACCTACTGTTGAGTTTGGGTATATCCTCACATCTTGAAATAAAACCAGTCTTTACATACAGTACAGTAGATCCAATCTATTTGAACGTTTGATTGTGCGTCAGCCTTTTTTTTTGTCTTAGTCATTACTTATTTAAAATTATTTCTTGAGAACATCTATGAGTTAGATTCACATTAACGAGGCAATTCAAACAAAAGCATGTTCTTTTACTCCTCAGCAAAAATCCGACATACATGCATGTCGGCATCATAAAGACATGACAGTTTGATTCTTTAACTGGGAACAATTTGTCGAATTTTTAAAAAAAGTATTTGTAATTGTAAAGGCTTTCTTCATTAGCAGATGTTCGATTTAAGCAATTAATATCTTTACTGTTTAAATCTCACTGCGGAGTTCCCTCTGATTTTGAAAGCAGAGTTATGATGCATGAAGTTTAATACTGCTAAAGCCACCATTTCCTCTCTTTATTTACTCATTTTTTTACAGATTCAGTGGATCTTTTTAAGAAGACATCCGTTCTTACAAATCCTGAAGTAACACCCAGGCAAAGACACAAAGGTCACTGAAAGCAACAGATTAAATACAGAGTTGCTAGTGATGCACAGTTGTGCAAAAGATTCAACAACAATCAGTCTCTCCTTGAACTCTGCGTGTGTCAGGAATTCCTGCATTACAGTGACATTTGGAAAGAGCTGCTGTTTGCTCAAGAAGGAAAGTCTGGCTGGTTCCACTAATGGTGGAAGTACAGTTCTTCTTCAGCTGCTTTGGTCAGGTCCTCCTTGATGTCCAGCATAGTAATTCCTGGTAAAAGATGATCAATCTATCTGTGATACTGAGGAATGAATTACATGCTTGCATTTTCTGTGGCGTCCTTTGAAAGTATTTTTTCTTATTCCTGTGAATGAATTAAATTAAAATGTTAGCAAAGAACTGTTTCTGAAACATTAATGAGGTAAAACAACAACAACAAAAAGCGATTTGATAGAAGTACCTAGTACAAGCAGGACAGTAAAAAATGCCAGGCTGCCACTGCTGCAGCAGTAGAAAGCCATGCTGTAGGAAGAAGACGTGTGGTTCAGCAAAAGGAAAAAAAAAAAAGAAAAAACAAAACTCATTTGAGAATCTGACTGTGAACTTACTGACGCCTCTGTCATACGACGCAGAATATTCAGACGACCCTGAAAATGAAAATGAAACGTTTAAATCACATCGAGCATCAAATGATCATCAAATGAGGTTCTCACCATAAACCTTCAGGCAGGTTCTCCCTATCAAATTTCCATCAGGGAAGGTGGCGAACAGGCAGCGATAACATCCTGCATCCTGCTCTGTGACGTTCCTGATAACTATGGAGTTCTTCTGCAGTCCAGCTTCTGTAAACTGAACTTTATCTTTATATTCTGGATACACCGATGGACCAAAGTTCTCGGAGTAAGCGCCGATATTCCTCTCTGTGTTCTCTGAGACCTTCTGCCAGGTGACCTGCGAGACAACTTTAGTTTCCAGGAGCTGACAGATGAAAGTGGCATCTTTTCCCAGTGCGGCTGACACAGTCTGCTGAGTTTGGACCACGGCTGCTACACCTGTAGGAAACACACAGTTATATAAAAACAGGGGGCAATTTTTAAACTAAGGCTAAATTATTCTTGTATTCATCAACTGAAAGGCACTCCTTTTGAGACAAGCACAAAGAAAACAAAAATGAAATTTAAGTGGTTCTGTCTGTCTTAATTGAGCAGAAAAATCTGCAGAATGTGCCTTTATTTTATCCGATTAATAGTCAGAATTAATCGATGGATTAACAAATAACTAAAATAATCATGCTTATGTCTGATGTTCTCATAAAACCAGTAGCAGTCTGTATAAAAACCCTCCAGGAGGTGAAACTTACCTCGTGTTGCTAGTAGGATCCACAGCAGCAGACAGAGGAGGAGGACCGGTCCACACATCGTCTGACCCAGTTCATCTCACATCTGCAAACAGCCAGCGAGTCACAACCGATCTGTTCACCACCGCTACAGTGCTGAATTGCTGTTCTTGCCCTGTAAAAGAAAGTATCAATAACATTGCTCAAATAAATTATTTCACCTTCGCTAACGTCTTCTGGAACACAAACAAGAGCAGCGTAACAATTATATAGAGGCGGATACCCAAAAAATACTTCAACATCTTTTTACTCAAGTGAAAGTAAAATCTAGCCATTCAAGAAATTACTCCAGTAAAGAAATACTTGATAAAAAGGCTACTCATGTACTGATAACTGATGAAAACATCAATCATTTAATATCTAAAAATTACATCATCAGACGGATCAAAATGTAAAACTGAAGTTGAAATTTTGGTATTTTAAGATGAGAATGAAAGTAATTCATACAAACATAATTACAGAAAACAAAATTAGGCAAAAAATAAAGAGTTCTCCAAATAAATTTCTTTCAACATAAAACTTGTGCAGCTAACCAAACCGCAGGTGTGTGTCTGAGTCTGGTGATTTTATGTTTAAAACAAGATTGTTCTTCTTTCAGTGAAATTAATCAAAGTTTCCTCAAGAGAAGGGGTTCTTCATAATAACATTATTCAAGTCAAAAGTACGGCATAGTTAAAGTACTGCTAAAAGTACTTTCCCCCCCCCAAAAAGTTACTCAAGTAAATGTAACGGAGCAGGTGTAACTAGTTACCTGTTTAAGGCCGTCATTAGCGGACACAAATAACATTTAACCACATTTAACAGTCAGAGATAAACAGTCAACTTTCCCCAAATATGGAAAATTGTGTGCAGCTGCAGACATTAACATTGCTATAACTGTGTCAATAATTTATATTTACCTGTTGACAGATGAGCCGTTATTCAACAGCCGTAACGACGCTGAACTGTCGCTGGCTAGTCAGAAGTACTCAACGTGATCGATACGCCATCTGGTGGCAAACTACTGCAACTACATGCTCACAGCCACCGCCAGTCTCAATAGGAGAAATGCAGCTTGAGGAAAAATGTCTACGTTAATACAGGGCAGACTTTAATTTAACTAAAATAAATGAAGAAAGGGGGTGTAATTATGTCCAACGTGTATTTTGTCCCATCTTTAACATACTGTATGGAATAATACATTTTCTGATTTCCCATCATTTCTCTTCCCAAAAACTATTTTCCTGTCAGAAACCTGTTACAGCTGGAGTGAAAAATTACACTTTAAGTTATTTGGGGGTTTGTGTTGTTTTTTTTAAAAAATAAATGAAATAAATTGCTTTAGTGAAAATAAAAAAATATGTAGTAATAATAATAATGATGATGTATTTTCAAATGCTTAAATCATCGCCCGCAAGTGTGTTTCATTAAATTAAACAGTCATTGGCACGCAGTTTTATTTTTCGACTAATTTTAATGGACTCTTAAGTCTTTTCTATTTTGATATTTTTTAAATTACCTCATGAAATTTACCCCATCACAGCAGACAGTAATCGGTAAAAGCAAAAAGTAATTCCAACAGCTCCCTGTTCTGCCTTCACTGTTCACATTAAGAGGCAGATCTGTTCACATGTTCTTTTGTGTTTTTACAAAACAGTCCAGAATAAAAGCCACACTATGCTATTGCTTAACCAGGTGATTTTACTCCTTTCTCCCTTGTGCATTGCACATATTAATGAAGTTGTTACTTTATTTTATGAATTTCTTCTGTATCAGAACAAAAATCCTGTAAGAATATGAAGCAGCAAAACCACAGAGCAAATCCACAGGCTTTGGGAATTTCCACTTGTTTATTTTGCTTAAAATGTTCACAAAATAGCAGAAAACTATTTCATTCAACTGTTTTGGAGCAGCAGATGAATATTGTTTTAATCCATTATTAAAAAAAAAAAATAATCCAGCTGTTGTGTTTTTCTTCATAATGCAAGAAACTTAAAATCAGTTTTGTTTACAGCAGTAATGAGGTAAAGGTTGACACGTTGTTCACTCGGCTCATTTAACACATGCATTTCTCTTGTATAAAAGAGAACATGTGCCACTATTTAAATAAACAGGCTTTCCGTTTGTATCAAATGTATTGCAAAGGATTATTAAAATGTAGAAAAAACAGTATGTTCATATAAAGAATGTACATTTGTAAAATCGTATGCCTTTCCCTTTAGTTTTAAAGAAAACAATAAACACCATATTTTTACACAAATGGTCTCTATTTACACATATACATATATATATAAAAACTGACGACGTCAACAATGTTCAAAATACTAAAAATACAGACAAACACTAATAATAAAGGCTTTTAACCATCTGTTTTAGCTTCTACTCACATTATTTAGGATGGCACCTTATGTAACAGTAGCAAAACAAAACTATAGTGAACAATGTTTTTTAAAATCCAATAGTTTTTGTAACGACACAGCTTCAGCTAGCATGTAGTGTTGTGTTGTTTTCTACAGTGAAAGTTTTTGCTCCATAATTATCGATTACATGCAGGAAACGTGGATGAGCTTCATTGAAGCCAACAGTTAAAGAGGCAACATGGCTGCCGACGGACAGAAACAATCAATGTCTAAAAGTGCAACTTTTCAGGAAAGGAGCAAACATCTTGCATTAAACATTAAAATACAAGTCAAGTGGTTTATTATATTACCGGTACTCAGATTTCTTGGCGGTTAGTTTTTGATGTAGTTTCATACCCTCAGGTGAACAACTTTCTATATCAGGTGTTGTTGGAGTTGTTGGTGATGACTGCTTGCTACTCTGTCTGTTAATCAATGAAGCTGCTACTTTCTTGTCCTTTTCAGGTATCGGAAACTCTTCAGACCTTAAAAAGAAACAAAAACCAGATTTAGATGAGAAACTTGTATAAATGAACACAAGGAAAGATAAACATATCATTATACTGTGGGGCAAATATGATATTAGGAAAATTCAGAGCAAATAAAAAAACAAATAAGACTCTTACTGATTATTTCTAGTTTGTTCTGTGGGGTTTTTCTCCTTCCTGTGTGACACATGCAGAATGTAAGAATGAGGAAAAACAAAAATATTGTTGACAAAAAGCTAAAACTGTCTGACAATAGTCACCTGTTCTGATGCCTTTTTCTGAACCACAACATGGTTAAACAACCAAAAGCTCCACAGAGAATCACAAGTAATCCCATTGCAACAGCTACAAGTCGTCCTTTGGAGAAAGAGCAACAGATGTTAGCGACATTTCTGAATGAATAAAAATACTCCAGCACATGATTCTGAGCTCACCTTTGTCCTTGTCATCAGATTCAAAGTCTTCATCCAAACCTGTCCAAAAATCAGAACCACAAAGTGACCATCAGTCTGACCTTTGCGGTGATTAACAATAACAACTAAAACCTATTTTTTTGTCACAGATCTTATATTGGACGTTTGCAGCCACAGCTGCAGTCTTACGGAGTTGAAAACTTATTCAAGGCACAGGAGGTTAATAGTTTCTTAGTCATTAAAAGAGTTTCTTACTATCAGACGTCTCAGTGAGTCCAGGAACGGTGACCAGCAGCTCTCTGGGAGCAGCAGAGTCCACTGACACTGAACATCCAATCTGTGTGCTGTTCAGAGCTGAGAGCAGAACTGTAGTGGTGAAGGTGACGGTACCGTTGGTGTTGCTCACTCTGCTGGTGTTGTAGTGGGAAAAGCTGAGGTTCTGATGGAGAACAGTCAGTGTTACCATGGGAACAGGTCGACCTGTGGCTGAACAGGTCACAACCGACCCTGGAGGAGAGTTTGATCTGCTGACCTCAATGAAGGGTCCATGCAGCTCTGTGAACAGAGAACAGAGATCATGGTCGACATTAAGTTATAGAAATTAACCTTGTAATCCTCTTGGTACCTGCTAGGTGGTAGCATGTTGGAGTAGCTCTGTGACTTTCATACCATTTTTTACTTTTTAAAAAACTTTCATTCCTCAATTTCTGGCAGAAACTTTATTGTTTTAAAAAATGACTCCCTCTGGTTTTCATTGCTTTGCAGGTTGGAATCAGTTTTGCTGATTTCCTTTTGGGCATTTGTCATTATGCACAACCATAACAACCAGATGGCTTACAACAGGAGTAACTGCTAAATATTGCAAAAGCTCAAAAAAATACCTCAATTGTAGCCACAAATGTCATATCAGTTGAAAAGGAGGCCTAACAAAGACCCAGCTAGAGTCATGAGGTATTCAGCAACTCAGGAGCACCACAGGGCACTGCACTCTCACCATTCCTTTTTCACTCTACATTTCAGACTTCCGATACAAAACAGACTCCTGTCATCTACAGAAATATTCAGATGACTCTATAGTTGTTGTTTGTGTCAGAGATGGACAAGAGGCTGAGTACAGAGAGCTGGTGGACCGCTTTGGAACAATCCTCTCATCTTGAATATGAACAAAACAAAAGGGTTGATTTTAGATTTCAGGAGAAACAGGGTTACATCAAACCCTATTTCCATCACATGGGAAGAAGTGGAGGTGGAGAAGGAATATAAATATCTCAGTGTTCCTCTGGACAACGAGCTGGACTGGCTGAAACAGTAAAGCTACAAGAAGGTCAGTGATGGTATAGTTACTTTGAAAAAGTAACTTTAATCGGATTACTGATTACTCCTTGAAAAAGTAACTCAGTTAGATTACTGACTACTTGATTTGGAAAGTAACTAAGTTACATTAAAAGTAACGTTTTTAGTTACTTTCAGCAGCTGCTAACAACGCTGTGAAAATGACATTGATCTTTGCCGATACATTATTGGAAGCTATTTTATAATGGTAACATCAACAATGTGTCTCCACTGATAAGGTTGAACTGAAGGGGAGACTTTTTAATGGTTACAGTACAAAAAGAAAACGTTACTAATTTGTGCAGTTTTTGTGTTTTCCACTATTGTCTGGAAAACTCTAAGAAGGATTTTAAGGTTGTGTTTAGTTGCACAACTTTACGGACTCGTTCATTTGCGGCTGTCTTCACGTTTATTGCGCTGTTCATATTAGTCTCCATGTTTCCAATGTTCTGGATAGCTCGACGTAATTGACAGGTAATATATTAACTTGACATTAACAAAGACACAGCGGGACGGATCATCCGGGAAATGATGGACAGGGAGAGCCTGACTAAAACTAACTGGAGGTCAGACACATTCTGGGGTTTCTGTCTGCTTATTTCCAAGCCCAAATGAGCAACTTCACGTTCAAAAACGAGCCCAAAAAGTTCAACCTGCGACTCATTAAATTTGCGAGCAATTTCAAGAAAAATAAAAATCCCACAGCCGCTTATAATAATCAGACTTGGCGACAGAAACTCAAAGTAGTTCCTGTTTTTCTACCAACAAAATGTGCATCTCCCTCTTCTCCCCATTGTTTACGTTTCTGTCGCTGCTGATGCTGTCGCATAGAAACGGCGATCACTCGACAATAAACTCGAAATAAAATTAAATTCCAAAAGAAAATAGTAACGCACAGTAACGCAAAATGATTTCGATAAGTAACAATAGTCTGACTACTGGATATGAAATAGCAACGAGTTAGATTATTTGTTACTGAAAAAAGTGGTCAGACGTCAGTAACATGTTACTTAGTAACGTTTTACTAAGTAACGTGTTACTGACATCACTGAAGAAGGTACAGAGCAGACTTCGCTTCTTAAAGAAGATAAGATCCTTCAGTATTTGCAGAGAGATGCTGCATATCTTCTAAAGGTCTGTAGTTGAGAGCATCATCTCTTCTTCTGTCATGTCATGTCATGGGAGGCAGTATCAGAGCTAGGAACCTAAAAAGGCTCAACAGCCTGATGAAGGAGGCTGGTTCTGTTCTGGGGACGACTGTGGAACCTCTGGAGATTACTATGCAATGAAGGATTCTTCATAAAATCATAAAATCATGAAAATTATGGGCAATCCTGAGCATCCTCTTCACAAGACTGTTGCACAATGAAACAGTGTCTCCAGTCAGAGGGTTTTCTAGAACTGCATGAATACAGACTGTCACTTTCTGCTCATGTGGTGACGTGGCCTCCTTTTTGAGTTATTTTCAAGTTTCTTCATATATTTGCTGTTTTGAATTTGTTTTGTTGTGATATTTTGAAGTTATCCACTTTTGCTGTTATATTTATTTTGAGTCTATGTTTGGAATGCTGTGTTTTTTTTCTGACTGTTTGTGTTTCACTTTTGCGGCTGGCGTCACCACCCACAGCCCGTTGGAGACGCCCACTTTGGCTGGCACAAGTGTTCCCTGTTAGTTGAGCAGCATACAAGCCAGGAAATTGGAGGGATAAAAAGGGTAGAAGATCCAAACTTCCTACTGCGAGACACTCTACCTCACGGTAGTATTGATCTACTGTGAGTGTGGGACATACACAGTCATCAGCATCTCTTTAAAGAAACGTCAAGAATATGAGCTACAACATTCAATTTTCCTTTGGGATTAATAAAATATTTCTGAATTGAATACAGTCAGGTTCTCACCATAAACCTCCAGGCAGGTTCCAGCTATCAGAGCTCCATCAGGGTAGGTGTTGAACAGACAGAGATAACATCCTGCATCCTGCTCTGTAACGTTCCTGATAACTATAGAGTTCTTCTGCAGTCCAGCTTCTGTAAACTGAACTTTATCTTTAAATCCAGGATTCACTGTTTCACCAAAATACTGGCTGTAGGAACTAATACTCCTCTCTGTTTTCTCCAACACTTTCTGCCAGGTGACCTGCTGGACGTCTTTAGTTACCAGGAGCCGACAGCTGAGAGGAGCATCTTCTCCTACTGCTGCCAACACCGTCTGCTGGGTTTGGATCAAAACCGCTAAAGCTGCAGGACATGAAGATAATAGATCAGAGTAACTTTATTTATATTATGTATCCTCTATAAGAGTGCTTTAATTTGCTCTCTCTCTGTGTTGAAAAATAGTTTGTCACAATTTTATATTAAGCAGGAAACTGAATGTGGTTCACTTCCTCTTTTTTCTTTTTCCATAAAATTCCGTCTCCTCCTTTCCCTATATAAGGTTATAAGATGTAAAAATTCCCACAGAGTTCTTAGTTTGTCAACGTTTGCATGTTGGGATTTCATAGAAGAGGCTGCCAACAAATAAAATTGTAGTCAAAGGGCATAATAAAATGATCTGGGGCCTCATGTATAAAAGAGTGTGCAGTTTTCACACTAAAATTTGGCATATGGACAAATTTAGAAAAGTGCAGCACACAAAAAACACGGATGTATAGTATTGTGTGGGAACCATACTATGGTGGGAACTTAAGAAACAAATCTGCCTAAACAAACCTGAGAATCTCAATGGACTGAAGCTTTGTTATTAAAGCCAATATTCCTCAAATATCATTTAATAAAAGTTACTGCAACTTAATGTTGTTCTAGAAGCTGTAAAATATATTTTCACTCATTTGTTTAATGCATTACATCGAAAGATCTGTTGTGGTTTTCTACAGATTAGATTAGATTTCAATACATTTTGTCCTTAATAATGTTTAAAGACCAGACAACATTACATACTCACATTTAAAATTCTAGAGCTAAAAGAAGTTGTTCTTTTTCATCAGAATGATTGTTATTATGCTATAAATTGGTCTTCTCTGGTCTATATTTAGGCAACAAATAATTAACTTGTGTAGTTTATTAAGTTTACCCACTAGAGGTAGGAAGCTGGTCAGAATTAAAGTTTCATTAAGTTCCGGATTGGAACATATTTTGACACAAGACTGGTTCTCAACATCTGAGAACCTTTAAGAATTTACTCCATTCTAGGTTAAACACAATTTCTCCCCCTCAGTTTAACGACTGTACTAAAAGAAATGAACCGAAGCTGCTGCTTATTGAAGCAGGTAGTAGCAAAGCTCTGTGCAAGTTTGATTTGAAACGAAAGAAGAACTAAAAATGTAGGAAAGATTAGTTTAACTCTTCCGTCTGTTAAAACAAATCAGTTCTCACCGGTTTGAAGGATGGTGGTGATTAAAAAGCAGCTGGTTATAACAGGAGGAAACATTTTGTTGTCCTTTACGAAGTCTTCATATTTCATATTTCCTGTTCTCCTTGTTTATCTCGAGCTGGGCGGAAACAGACAGGTGTGTCAGGAGTCTTGTGACAAAGTCTGCGCCTCCGTAAAGGTGTGACGCGTCTATCCAAATTCATCACTCTTTATTTGTTTTATTATTTTCTTATCAAGTAAAGTTTTTAAAGACACGCCCAGAGCCTCTTTGATTACAGCGTACAAACAAAATATACAGATTATAGAGAAAAAAGAAATAAAGAATTAAAGGAAATGTATTTATGTGCAGTCAAGATAATATATGCAAAGAAAACAAGGACATACTTTCACAGAGCAAATGTGCTTATTGTGCTTAGCAGTGACTCAAAGGGCTGTTAAATGAATCTTACACTCCTTTAATGTTCCTTTGAAACATGAAGTTAAGGTAAATGTTCCTAAAAGAAGGAAAAATGCATTTCATGGTTAAACCTATTTTCTCAGAGATAAAAAAATCTTTATAATCTAAATGGGTAAAGGAGAAGATTATTTCACAATATGATGATTTAAACAAGTTGTTCTGCTGTTAACCAGACAGGAAGAAAAAAAAATTAAGCAAATTTAAGCAAATAAACTGTAACTAAGCATACAAAATACATTACTTTACTTTAGGACAACAAAAATCAATAAAAAGAGAAGATACAGAACAGCTTTACACACATCTTGAGGCAAGGAGATTTTATTCATATAACACATTTTCAGCAAAAATGCAATTCAAAGTTCTTTACATTAATTTGAAAGAAATACAGAAAGTATTAGCCTTTCATTAGCCTGTCAGCCTTTTTTTTCTTAAAAAAATTATTTAAAATTATTTCTTGAGAACATCTATGAGCTAAATTCACATTAATGAGGCAATTCAAACAAAAGCATGTTCTTTTTCTCCTCAGCAAAAATCCGACATACATGCATGTCGGCATCATAAAGACATGACAGTTTGATTCTTTAACTGGGAACAATTTGTCGAATTTTTTAAAAAGTATTTGTAATTGTAAAGTCTTTCTTCATTAGCAGATGTTCGATTTAAGCAATTAATATCTTTACTGTTTAAATCTCACTTTTTTTTTTTTTTACAGATTCAGTGGATCTTTTTAAGAAGACATCCGTTCTTACAAATCCTGAAGTAACACCCAGGCAAAGACACAAAGGTCACTGAAAGCAACAGATTAAATACAGAGTTGCTAGTGATGCACAGTTGTGCAAAAGATTCAACAACAATCAGTCTCTCCTTGAACTCTGCGTGTGTCAGGAATTCCTGCATTACAGTGACATTTGGAAAGAGCTGCTGTTTGCTCAAGAAGGAAAGTCTGGCTGGTTCCACTAATGGTGGAAGTACAGTTCTTCTTCAGCTGCTTTGGTCAGGTCCTCCTTGATGTCCAGCATAGTAATTCCTGGTAAAAGATGATCAATCTATCTGTGATACTGAAGAATGAATTACATGCTTGCATTTTCTGTGGCGTCTTTTGAAAGTATTTTTTCTTATTCCTGTGAATGAATTAAATTAAAATGTTAGCAAAGAACTGTTTCTGAAACATTAATGAGGTAAAACAACAACAACAAAAAGCGATTTGATAGAAGTACCTAGTACAAGCAGGACAGTAAAAAATGCCAGGCTGCCACTGCTGCAGCAGTAGAAAGCCATGCTGTAGGAAGAAGACGTGTGGTTCAGCAAAAGGAAAAAAAAAAAAGAAAAAACAAAACTCATTTGAGAATCTGACTGTGAACTTACTGACGCCTCTGTCATACGACGCAGAATATTCAGTAACAACACAGTAACAACACTCTCCCTTGTGCATTGCACATATCAATGAAGTTGTCACTTTATTTTATGACTTTCTTCTGTATCAGAACAAAAATCCTGTAAGGACATGAAGCAGCAAAACCACAGAGCAAATCCACAGGCTTTGGGAATTTCCACTTGTTTATTTTGCTTAAAATGTTCACAAAATAGCAGAAAACTATTTCATTCAACTGTTTTGGAGCAGCAGATGAATATTGTTTTAATCCATTATTAAAAAAAAAAAAATAATCCAGCTGTTGTGTTTTTCTTCATAATGCAAGAAACTTCAAATCAGTTTTGTTTACAGCAGTAATGAGGTAAAGGTTGACACGTTGTTCACTCGGCTCATTTAACACATGCATTTCTCTTGTATAAAAGAGAACATGTGCCACTATTTAAATAAACAGGCTTTCCGTTTGTATCAAATGTATTGCAAAGGATTATTAAAATGTAGAAAAAACAGTATGTTCATATAAAGAATGTACATTTGTAAAATCGTATGCCTTTCCCTTTAGTTTTAAAGAAAACAATAAACACCATATTTTAACACAAATGGTCTCTATTTACACATATACATATATATATAAAAACTGACGACGTCAACAATGTTCAAAATACTAAAAATACAGACAAACACTAATAATAAAGGCTTTTAACCATCTGTTTTAGCTTCTACTCACATTATTTAGGATGGCACCTTATGTCACAGTAGCAAAACAAAACTATAGCGAACAATGTTTTTTAAAATCCAATAGTTTTTGTAACGACACAGCTCCAGTTAGCATGTAGTGTTGTGTTGTTTTCTACAGTGAAAGTTTTTGCTCCATAATTATCGATTGCATGCAGGAAATGATAGAATAGAATAGAATAGAATAGAAGTACTTTATTCATCCCGGCAGGGAAATTACTTCGCAGTTACAGCATAGAGACAAGACACACAACAACCACCACTGAGTAGCAGTTGTAGACAAAATAAAAAAATAAAAATAAAATATAACATGCTGTTAATATAAAAAGCAACTTAGAGCAGTCCTTGCAAAGATTCAAAAAATGCAGATATGTATATGTAAATATATGTACAGCAGTGTGCCACAGTGCAGTTGTGCAAAATTGGACTGATTAGTGCAGAACAATGATTTAGCTTTTATTGTACAGTGAGATGGCCTGTGGCAGGAAGGATTTCCTGTATCTGTCCCTACGACAGCGGAGCTGGAGCAGCCTATGTGAGAAGGTGCTCCGCTGTCTGTCCACTATGTGGTGGAGAGGGTGCTGTTTATTGTGCATAATAGACAGAACCTTCTTCAGTGTCCTCCTCTCCACCACAGTTTCCAGGGACCCAGGAAACGTGGATGAGCTTCATTGAAGCCAACAGTTAAAGAGGCAACATGGCTGCCGACGGACAGAAACAATCAATGTCTAAAAGTGCAACTTTTCAGGAAAGGAGCAAACATCTTGCATTAAACATTAAAATACAAGTCAAGTGGTTTATTATATTACTCAGATTTCTTGGCGGTTAGTTTTTGATGTAGTTTTATACCCTCAGGTGAACAACTTTCTATATCAGGTGTTGTTGGAGTTGTTGGTGATGACTGCTTGCTACTCTGTCTGTTAATCAATGAAGCTGCTACTTTCTTGTCCTTTTCAGGTATCGGAAACTCTTCAGACCTTAAAAAGAAACAAAAACCAGATTTAGATGAGAAACTTGTATAAATGAACACAAGGAAAGATAAACATATCATTATACTGTGGGGCAAATATGATATTAGGAAAATTCAGAGCAAATAAAAAAACAAATAAGACTCTTACTGATTATTTCTAGTTTGTTCTGTGGGGTTTTTCTCCTTCCTGTGTGACACATGCAGAATGTAAGAATGAGGAAAAACAAAAATATTGTTGACAAAAAGCTAAAACTGTCTGACAATAGTCACCTGTTCTGATGCCTTTTTCTGAACCACAACATGGTTAAACCTCCAAAAGCTCCACAGAAAATCACAAGTAATCCCATTGCAACAGCTACAAGTCGTCCTTTGGAGAAAGAGCAACAGATTTTAGCGACATTTCTGAATGAATAAAAATACTCCAGCACATGATTCTGAGCTTACCTTTGTCCTTGTCATCAGATTCAAAGTCTTCATCCAAACCTGTCCAAAAATCAGAACCACAAAGTGACCATCAGTCTGACCTTTGCGGTGATTAACAATAACAACTAAAACCTATTTTTTTGTCACAGATCTTATATTGGACGTTTACAGCCACAGCTGCAGTCTTACGGAGTTGAAAACTTATTCAAGGCACAGGAGGTTAATAGTTTCTTAGTCATTAAAAGAGTTTCTTACTATCAGACGTCTCTGTGAGTCCAGGAACGGTGACCAGCAGCTCTCTGGGAGCAGCAGAGTCCACTGACACTGAACATCCAATCTGTGTGCTGTTCAGAGCTGAGAGCAGAACTGTAGTGGTGAAGGTGACGGTACCGTTGGTGTTGCTCACTCTGCTGGTGTTGTAGTGGGAGAAGCTGAGGTTCTGATGGAGAACAGTCAGTGTTACCATGGGAACAGGTCGACCTGTGGCTGAACAGGTCACAACCGACCCTGGAGGAGAGTTTGATCTGCTGATGTCAATGAAGGGTCCATGCAGCTCTGTGGAGAGAACAGACATGACAAATGTTACATCATACAGAGAAGAGTTAACCATCTGCAGATGTTCTGCTGCTCTACAGAAAGAATAGATATGATAAATATAAAGAAATTTTAAAACATCAACCAGAGTTAACCATCTGCAGATGTTCTGCTGCTCTTCACTCACCACAGAGTTTTAAGCAGGTCCAGCCTATCAACGCTCCTTCAGGATAGGTGTTAAACAAACATCGGTAGCAGCCTTCATCCTGCTCCGTCACCTTCCTGATCACCATGGAGCAGCTCTGCAGAGATTCATACTGAAAATCCATCTTCTCCTCCAGGACAGAACTCACTCTAGAACCAAACTTCTTGGTGTAAGTGGCGAGGTTCTTCTCTCCAATGGGATGAACTTTCTGCCAGGTGATCTGGAGGACATCTTTATCCTCAGTGAGCCGACAGCTCAGAGAGGCCTGGTCTCCCACTGCTGCCCAAACAGTCTCCTTTGTTTCTATTAGAGCAAACTGACCTGAAATAAAAGTTTTCAGAATTAAGGCTCTAAATATTAACATCAAAAAGTTCTGGCCAATAAAATGTTTACATCAGTAACCTTAAGATGAGATTAGTTTTTCTGATGGACTATGTAGTGGCGACTGTTTGCCAAGCCAAACATCCGATAAAAGTTCCATCAAGCCACTATAGGCACTGGGGTCAAGTTTCTGTACGCAGTTCAATGTCCAAACTTGTTGATTGTTCTGGATGATTTATTTTCCTATTTCAGCAAACAATTACAGAGTTCAAACTTTCTTTCGTTCTCATGCTACCTCTCTTGCTCTGGTAAAAACCGTAGGACCCAAACCCAAATGCCTGCTGGTCCTTTACCAGGCTGCTACACTTATAGAAAGTGGACTGACCCACATTACTTCCTGTCTTACTTAGAAAAAATAAATAAGAAAAAAAAGATAAATAGAATCAACAATTATTAACCTGCAAATAAATTCTGTAAATAATACAACAAATATTAATTTAAGAATTAACTAACAAAATTCTAATGGATAAAGAAATAAAGCATAAATAGCTCCAACAGACTATAAAGAAAATTATATATACAGTAGATATATCTGCAATTTTAACGTTTAATTTCTACTTCCTTATTTGATGCTGAAGTACTGAAATAAAAACGAAACCAAATATTTAAATTATTTAGGATGTACAAAATGTCCGAGAAAAAAAACTAAATTATTAAGAAGAAAACAAAAGATATATAATAATAACAATAACAAAATGTTGATATCTAGTTCGAAAAGAAGACAAAGCTGAATAAATCCTACCTCCAAAATAGGTAATACCATAACTCACATGCTGCGATTCTTCCACGTTTGCTGTGTCATGAATCATTTTTCTTTTCCTTTCATAACTAAGCACATCTTTGTTTTATTTTATCACGTAAAACTCCAGTAGAATACGCTGAAATGTGTGGCTTCAATGTAAAAAACGTAAACAGGTCAGGTGACGCTCTGTAACTGCGTCATGACTGTTTACAAAACAGCGCAACCGTCAAGTTTAGTCAAAACACTTTTTGTTCAACTTTTACAATTATAATAATAATTATAACAATTATTATAATTATAACTAGTAAGGTGGCTCGATGGTAACGTTATTACTTCCGGTCATACCAAGAATTCAACAAAGTTTTTGTGAAAACACGGAAGTTTGATTTTTTATTTTATTTTTTCTCCCCCAACCTTCCTGAGCATCGCACCAGCTGATCCTGATGAAGCCTGGACAGATGCTTCAGATATTATCAATAAATTGTCAATAATTTATTGTTTGTCATCGTATAACTCACTATGAGGTTGAGCATTTCACACATTTGGGGACATTTCAACAATAGAAACTTTTAAAAAATTGGCGAAATAAGTCATTTCATCTAATAAAAAAAACACGAATTATTAATTTCTCCTCACCTGTGTGAAGTAAGCTGCTAATAAAAACGCAGATGACGATTGCAGAGTGTTGCATTGTCGACAGAAAGTTAAAACATCCACCGCTCCTGACTCGCAGACGTCTGCGAGTGACGTCATTGCGTCGCTAGGTGTTGGATCAAGGATGAAGTATAAAAATAACGTCCTCAGTTGTTATACGGATTTGTCTAGAATCAGCGACTTTATTGGGTCAACAAATTAGCTGAGTTTACTTGAAAAGGCAGCCTGCTAAACCTGGAGTAACAAAATCAGATTTGTTGACATATTTTTATAAAAGTGACAACATAAAACAATATTTGGGTCTTATCATTTTAAACCTTGCATTGCAATTAAGTGAAAAAAAAGTTGCACCAAATTTTTCAAACTTTATATAAAAAGCAAATCAGAAGATTCTGACTCTACTTGTTCAGTTTTAAAGAAAAGCAGAAACATATTTGGACTCTTTATTTTAATAACTGAAAATACATCCTGGAAAGCATTTGTTCAGTTTTTCAGTCGCATCAAAGCATCTCTTTCAAACCGAATGCGTCTTAACACTGAAAATGCTCTCTGCAAACAAAAAGATGTAAGTGATGAGCTTCAAAAGCACATTTTCTTTCCCTGTTCTGTATTTGAGAACTTGTCTAGAATTGCTTTTAGCTCCTTAACACACAAATACATCTGAGTGAAAGTTACAACATGAGAACCAGATTCCTGTCTACTAATAACAAAACTGTACTTTTGACCCGGTTAAATGAAGGGGAGAAATGAAAAGTGTATTAAAATGTTTCAACCAACCGTGTCGTTCACAAGGTTCAGTCTCCTTCATCACTCTGTGGCTTCAAAACTTTAACATCCAACGATTTATTTTAAGACAAAAGCTCACAGTGTTGAAATGAACTTTTATGGATTCATGTTTTGTACCAGTGAGTCTGACTTTATTGCAAACTTTCAATTTTCTCTTTTACAGCTTGCCCGTTTTTCAGAATATATTTTAGAGGGTTTTTTTTTTTTACTTTGGCTGATCTTTCAATCATTTTCAGTTTGGTAGAAAACAATGACAGCAAACCCTGAAGTTCTAAAAATATTAGAAAGTAGAAAAATTGAGTACATTATGAAATTTTAAAGAGAACATCATGACATACATAAGATGTTATATTGTAATATGGTGACCAGGTTAATGTGTTTTTGTCCCAGGTGTTGATTTCTGCCTTGCACTATTTTGTACGTTAACATGTTTGTTTCATATCCACATTTTTCAGATTTTAAAGCAAATGTTTCAAAACAGCTGAGCATCTACTGAGCATTTATTCATAACCTGCAATCAGAAAATGTTTGCTGACATTAATAAATCACTTCTTCAAGGCCTCACCCACATTTTTTTATTACCATAATTCAGCAGAATAACTACTTACTAATGAAAAGAAACTGAAATGCAATTCTATGATATATTGATATGAAACACTTTATTTATGGCTATGAAACAATACAACTATAAATGAAAATTGTTTGAGAATACAAAGGGGAAATTAAAGCAAAGAAAATTCTCCATAAAGGAATTTGTTTTTATTTTAAATGAAATATTGAAATATGTGATTTAACTAATAAAAAAAATCTACCTTGTGTTGAAATTATTAATGTCTTTTAAATCATCCATCATCTTCCTATTAGTCCAGGGTCGTGTCATGGAGGCATCGCTCCTTTGGAGGAATCCCAAATTCTCAGACCGTCAGAGAAACGTCGTCCCTCCAGGACGTCCTGGAAACATCTTAACAAGGAGCCAAACTTCACAATAAGTTCTTTTCCCACAGCCTTTGACCTCAGGTGTGGCTGTTTCATCTCTTCCACCACTAACTAGTGGCTCAGTTAGTTTTTTCATGGTTAACATTTTCAAAGTCAGATTTTTCTCTTGGTTCTTCTGATGACGGCTGGTCTTTGTTGCAGCGATGTGTTAGGCATGATGAAGGACGTGCGTTCTGTGTCACTTTCATGGGAATCACAAAAGATTCCACAACACTGAAAACAACAACAGAGAATGTATTATTTTGTGTTATTGTTTGTTTCTTTTTCCATTTGTTTTCATGCATTTGAAGCAAAGTGAGTTAAATCTGAACACATCAGATGAGAAGACATAACAGATTAAATGTTCTAAAATTAAAGGTTACATAAATCTGCAGTGTTTGAAATTCAAAGAAAAGGGAGATAGTAGTAAATGTAGAAGTAGGTTCATCTTTTAAAATGTTGCAAACAAGAGATACCAGAATAAAGACTGGTGTAAATGAGGAATAACAATAAAAGCCTTACAGAGAGTCCATATCTGATGCATCTTCACTTTCCCTGTGTGATACAAAATATATTCAGTTGCGATTACACGGTTACTCCTACTTCCACTTAACATCATACCAACCTGATGTTGGTCCTTGTCTGTCCTGTAGCATCATTCATCTCTTCTGTATCCTTGCAGCTGCTAAAGTCTTTTCTGCAAAGTAGGTTTAAGACAATCAAAGCACATGGAATAAAAAAACATGACATGTTCAATATGTCACAACAGCACTAATGTTCTATTGTAGATATAGTCTATTTTTCTTTGCAGATTTCTCTTTATGTTTATAAAATAGATTGTTGTTCTAGTTAGCCATGACTCTAATTGGAATACTTCTGAGAAAACTCAGAAGCACATTTGTGCCGTGATTTTCCTTCAACATAAATTCCTTTTCTAGGTCATGTTAAGTAAGGAGAGGAGAGTCACTTAGTGTTTACAAACTGGGTAACACAAGGGACACTTAAATGAGGTTAATACAGGACATTTGGATATCTTAGTATACACCCGGGTTTGTGACATAAAGAAACCGGAAAAATGTTAAAATTTTGTTGCCAACGCTGCTATCGAGTCTCTTTTTGGGGGGTTAAAATTGTCGCTATCGTTCGTCGCTTCCTGTCTGTCGAGGCCATTAGTGCATGTGGAGCGACAGCAGGAGAAGGAGCAGAGGGGCGCCTATTCATTATAGTGCCTTTGTTATTGATCATATATTTCACACATGCACAAACAGCTGTTAAATTCAGCTATTTTTTGGCCACCACTTTGTCGTCCACTCTATCGTGGCACCACTTGGTTCATACCAACTTTTGTGACATTGAGAAAGCAGAATAAATATTGGTGTTAAAGAGGAATAACAATAAAAATGATCTTACGCCAAATAATCCAATGCATTTTCTTTCTCCCTGTGTGATACAAAGATATTTTCATCATACATATATTAATCAGTTGATTGAAACATTTACTGAAGTGATGCAACCGTCCAGATATTGTGTAACAGAAGTACCTTTTCTCTGCCCATTTTCTGAGCAGCAGAGAGATGAGAGCAGAAACACAGACCACAAACAACAACGTAGCCACCACAGACAATCCTTTGGGGAAACAGGAACACATGTTGATGGGATCAATTCAACAACAGAAATGTAAGAACTGAAACCTCAGCCTGAACTTACCAACAATAATGGAACTTGAACCAGGTTCTACATCCAAACCTGCTGAGAAAACCTCATGGATCAGAATCACAAACAGACCATCAGTCTATAAATGAGTCTTCAAAAAAATTCCTCACCATCTCCAGACGTCTCTGTGAGTCCAGGAACGATGACCAGCAGCTCTCTGAGAGCAGCAGTTTGCACTGATACTGAACATCCAACCTGTGTGGTATTGAGAGCTGAGAGCAGAGCTGTAGTGGTGAAGGTGATGGTACCGTTGGTGTTGCTCACTCTGCTGGTGTTGTAGTGGGAGAAGCTGAGGTTCTGATGGAGAACAGTCAGTGTTACCATGGGAACAGGTCGACCTGTGGCTGAACAGGTCACAACCGACCCTGGAGGAGAGTTTGACCTGCTGACATCAATGAAGGGTCCATGCAGCTCTGTGGAGAGAACAGACATGACAAATGTTACATCATACAGAGAAGAGTTAACCATCTGCAGATGTTCTGCTGCTCTACAGAAAGAACAGATATGATAAATATAAAGAAATTTTAAAACATCAACCAGAGTTAACCATCTGCAGATGTTCTGCTGCTCTTCACTCACCACAGAGTTTTAAGCAGGTCCAGCCTATCAACGCTCCTTTAGGATAGGTGTTAAACAAACATCGGTAGCAGCCTTCATCCTGCTCCGTCACCTTCCTGATCACCATGGAGCAGCTCTGCAGAGATTCATACTGAAAATCCATCTTCTCCTCCAGACCAGAACTCACTCTAGAACCAAACTTCTTGGTGTAAGTGGCGAGGTTCTTCTCTCCAACAGGATGAACTTTCTGCCAGGTGATCTGGAGGACATCTTTATCCTCAGTGAGCCGACAGCTCAGAGAGGCCTGGTCTCCCACTGCTGCCCAAACAGTCTCCTTTGTTTCTATTAGAGCAAACTGACCTGAAAGGAATAAAGTTTTATATAATTATCTGTTCTTTCTAGTTCCTCTCAAAGTTTCTGAATAAAATGGGCTAACGTCATAATCAGATTACTATACCTCAAAAGTGTGGGAACCTTAGATTATATTATTCATATTATTAACATAGCAACATCGATCAAAACTACCAAGTCTTGTGATCTTGAAGAAATCTAATATATCTATATCTATATCTATATATTCCTTACACTTTTCGGACTTAATGCTATGCTATTTCAAATTAAACCATAAAATGCACCCTAACAGATGGATTATTATTATTATAAATTGTACATTAATTAATTACATTCTGTTGTCAAGTAGCGCAATTCTCGCTATCTACGTTTGGCAAAATCTCGCGTTAGTTTTTAAACGAGGAATTATAAATGCCCTTCCCTGTAGGGTCAACTGTCTCCTAAAAATATTAAGAAAACATCAAATTATTGTGTTGTAGCCTCTCAATAAAACTCCTGAAACCATGTTTTAGATCAAATCCATCCACTATAAAAAATAAAATAAAATAAATGACGAAAACGAAAGAAAACTAAAACCGTGGGAAAAATTAGCTTATCCGTTTCGGTCTGTTGAAACAAATCAGTTCTCACCGGTTTGAAGGATGGTGGTGATTAAAAAGCAGCTGGTTATAACACGAGGAAACATTTTAAACTGTCATTAGCCAGTCTTCATATTTCATATTTCCTGTTCTGCTCGTTCATTTCGAGCTGCGCGGAAACAGACAGGTGTGTCACGAGTCACGTGACAAAGTCTGCGCCTCAGTAAAGGTGTGACGCGTCTATCCAAATTCATCACTCTTTGTGTTTTTTTCTTCTAATTATTTTCCTTTCAGATGCAGTTTTTTAAAGACCTGTCCAGAGGCTCTCTGATTAGAGCGTACAAAAAAATTGATTATATAGAAAACAGAAATAAAGACTTAAAGGAAATGTATTTATGTATTTAAAGAAAACAAGGACATACTTTGACAGAGCAAATGTGCTTATTGTGCTTAGCAGTGACTCAAAGGGCTGTTAAATGAATCTTACACTCCTTTAATGTTCCTTTGAAACATGAAGTTAAGGTAAATGTTCCTAAAAGAAGGAAAAATGCATTTCATGGTTAAACCTATTTTCTCGGAGATAAAAAAATCTTTATAATCTAAATGGGTAAAGGAGAAGATTATTTCACAATATGATGATTTAAACAAGTTGTTCTGCTGTTAACCAGACAGGAAGAAAAAAATTAAAGCAAATTTAAGCAAATAAACTGTAACTAAGCATACAAAATACATTACTTTACTTTAGGACACATGTGTCAAACTCAAGGCCCGCGGGCCACATGTGGCCCGCTACGTCATTTTATGTGGCCCTCTCCCCCCACCACCGTTTTACAGCCCCATTGATTGACTTAAAATAGGTTTTGAGCACGAATTGACTACAAACTACATCTCCCATAATGCCTTCCGATTGTTACCAGCCAACATTACGGCTTCTCGCCACTAGAGTGCAGCAGAGTCACCTCAAGCTGATTATTAATTTTCCCAGCGAATAAAACTGAAACATCGACAAGCTAACAAGCTAAAGAGTGAAGTTTAGCTGAGCAGCTTAAAATTACTGAGCATATTTTTAAACTGCTCAGTAATTTTACATCCATGCAAACTCAAATGTAATATTTAAAACTTGAATACATAAAATCAGTTATTTAACAATATAAGGTGTTGTTTAATTTATTTTTAACATTGTATTTTCATACATTTATGCTAGGGTTGTGTTAAGGAGAAAAGTTATTATGTTAGCTTAAATTTTGGAAAAAGCATGGCTCTCCTTTTCCTCCTGTTAGCCGGGTCGCGAGCGGATGTCATCACGGCTGCAAAAGTACGGCGAAACAGAATGACGTCACAGATCACAGAGTTTAATTCATACAGAGCAATCGACAACAAAGCTGCAGAGATACAGAGATATGCATTTTCTCATGAAAATAAAAACACACAAGGGAAGACAAACGAACACAGAGACAGACAAAGGCGCCCACGTGGAGAAAAGATGAAAAAACTCTCTACTCTCCGGTGCTGACCTGAAACTATAAACCAAAAGGGTGTTTCCCTATTTAATATATGCAAAGAAGGCGTTCTGCTCTTCGACCAATTAGAACTCCCTCAGGCCCCCAAAGAAAGTTGGGACTTCCTGATTTATAGCAAAGGTGTCTGTTTTTTATCTAAGCAAAGGGCGGACTACCCCGTGGTCATCTCTGCCTGATACGGAAGATCCCTGGCGCCAAGAAGTCTCTTCTGCTCTATCGGAATTGTAAATTTTATTGCTGTGTCTGTCAAAAGGGGGAGGAAAAAAGGGCCCTGCCTGCCTGTCTGCCATTCCCAGTTCCCACATGCTCAACAGAAAACCGTTCCAAATAAAAGTGTTGGCTATACCTTTACACGTGTCGTATATTAGCTGTATTAAACGCCAACAAATAATCATTTTCCTTTACAATCCCCCTTTTGAGGTCTTAATCAAAAGACCTCAATAAAAATTGAGTAAGCCTTCTAATACAGAACCAAAACTATGTATTAAAAAACGAAAAAACAAAAAATAAAAAGACAAAAGAGTGACGTACCCTAATTACATACAATCCCCCTTTGAAACAAAACCCAAGGTGTAGAAAGACTTATCCTTAAAAATGTAAAATCATAAAACAAAATTATCACAATACAACCAAAACACAAAGTATAAAATGAAAAAAACAAAACAGGGACATACATAGAAAAATTAGTAAGAAATGCTCTGCAACTTCAAAGACAACATTCATCACAAAATTACAAACCGTCGAAACAAGAAACACACAAAATTACAATCTGCTGCACGTCTTTTCTGTTTTTTTTTTGTTTTTTTTTTAAATGTCCATCGACAGTCTCTCAAAAAATATGAAGTCTTCGTCAGGAATTGTTCAAAAAATGCGCGCAAAAACGAAACGAAAGTCCTTTCCAGAGTTCACAACGAACGAAAAAACACGCAATAAAAAGTTAACGATGATCCTCTTGCAGCCTGATCTTCGTCGGTCGGAAACCTCAGGTTTCCACCTGAGCGTCCGTTGCTCACTGAAAATTGGATTATTATGCCAATTTAAACAGCGAGTTCTCAAGGAGACAGTGAAATCTCCTCGTGCGGAAACTAAATCTCGTGAAACGACCTGTCACAGGTTATTAAACAGACATTTTGTTTTCAACATGAATTTCATTAGCATCAGAAACACAATTACAACATTCTTTAATATCACCTTCATTACCGTCAGCATAATCAAATGATGGTTTCACCTAAAAATAAATTTGTCTTGTTATTTTCCATCCGGGGAAATCATTTTAATCCTTTTTATCAAAGAACGCAGATTTTGAATGAGATCACATCCACAGGGCACCAGGAAAACGGCTGCAAACTGAAACGACAAACAGAGATCAGATTTTCCAAAAGCATCATTCATTTTGTGTATTCAACACAAACATCTTCAAGTCACTCCGTGTCTGAGTGAATCCTCCACCGCTCGTGACTCTGTGGCTGCTATCGTCGAAAAAGTGTGAAACCGCTCCTCCAAGCAGCCGCACTCCTCCTTTAACGACAGCTTGTGTGACAGAGTCCAGAGACCCACCTGGAGCTCGGAACTCCAGGGCAGTCTGTGTGTAAAACCATGAGCAACACATCACTTGAAACCTTATCTCCTAGTTTGTCCAGTTCTGCTCATCAAATGGTGGATGTGATCCCTTCAATTTACGTTGCTATTATTATATACTATAGCTCCAACCGATGAAAAATACCAAAACCCTGTAATCATTTGCTTCAAAAGACATGTTTCCAAAGTAACGTTTTCCCAGAATGTTAAGCAAATGCAGATCTTTTCTTAAAGCAATCTTGTAAAAATAGGATCAAACAAACGAAACAAAACAAACACAAAAACCTAAAAATGTAGTTGTAAAGCTTACATTTACCACCAAAATGAATAACAATGTGAATTAAACAGTCCAGTTTAAATTACTTTCATAGAACAAACTAGATCCTACTGTTTATTTGTCTAAATGATTTTACATGCGTTCCTTAAACAAAATTCAAAAGAGTTAGACCTGGAGAAATTATAATGTAACAAATCCAGACATATTCAAAATATACCAATTTTACCTAGGCTTTTACTTGTCGTCGAATTTAAAGTTTTATTCAAAATCGTTTTAAATGGATGTAAATCAAAACAAAAATCAAGTTTAGAAAAATCATTATACTCCCGCCTGTGTACTTTTACTGATTAGTGATAACTTTAATCAAGAACAGATTCTTCAAAACGTTTCTTAAAACATTCATGCTCCATTAAATCAATGCTCTGAAAATGGCTGACACAATAATATTTCTAATTTCTATAATTATTTTCCCAAGTCAATTAACCAAAATATGCTTCATTATCACTATAAATTTATCTATTTTCTCAAAATATGTTAGCCCATTATCAGAACATCTTTTAATGGAGAACAACTCAAATCCATTCAAAATAAGCACATATCAGACATATTCTTCAAAAGTTTTGTTTAAGTAATAAGTGTTTCAGTAATCTAATTAAGTAATATAAAAATAACCCATAACATATTCTCCCTCTGTATGATACATTACTGGCAAATGTATCATCATTACCTAATATGTTAAGTAACGATGTTGATGAAACAGGGTCATTATTTTACTGAGAAATTCTACCCAATACTGCCCCGTCCTAACAGGCAAACTGTCAAAACAAACAGAACAATTTATTATAGCATGCTTTAAACCTTCAAGATTACTATTTTCAAAAAAACATTTCACATTACAGTTTTAAAACTCAGTATTCAATTTTACTCTCATGATTATCAAATAATTCGTTGTAGAAACTTCTCAAAAATTTTCAGCAGTGTTTGACAAAGCACGTGTACCAATTAAGACTCTGCGAAGGTTTTGCATAAACGAGCCAGAGAGACGTTGAAGAAAAAAAAAATTCAAACACAGTTAACAAAGAAAATCCAAAAATAATAAATTGGGCCCCTACTGAAATCAACATAACAAAAAACAACACAGGTAGTAACAGAACGACGTAAGCACAAACTGACCTAACAAGACATGAGGGGAACTTAGATAACGGCTGATCAGACCATTAACACACTAAGGGGTAATTAAACACAAAATCCTAAAATACTGGTCAGTATATCACTAAATCTACAAATGAAAAGAAAGTAAACTAAAGATCAAATTTCCCCCTCCCCCTTTCGGAACAAAATAAGAGGAAACTGGTAACTCAAAAATGAATTCGTGATATTTAACAAAATATAGAAGAACTGACACTTAAAGTTAACTAAATGAGTGCACAACAAATAGCCAACTAAAGAGTCAGACTAATGAAAACAAATTTAAAGATAAAAATCTAAACTACTCACTACTCACTATATAAAGTAATATGAAAGGAAACCAGAAAATCATTACCAAGAGTGTCAGCGTGTGACAGTCGACTCAGTGTTTTGATGCTAAAAACTTATATTTAACATTTTCCACATTATTCCTTACTCACTATGTATTTGCTTGTTTAAACTATCTACTTTAAAGAGAAAATGTTTCACTAAAGCTAGGAAACCAAACTGCATCAAAAATCCTGTCTTATGTGATGAGAAAAGACTCTCTACTCCTTCCTATAATCTATAATGTGAAACAATACCCTAAAATTTAAACAGCCAATCTCTATGTTCCTTAGGAAAAAAAGAAAAATTAAATCCTTTTGTATTTTTAAATTTTACAAGTTGTATTTTTAAAGTCACTACACTTATCCGAGCAACCTCTTCTGCCAGAGCACAAAGCAAATCTATAACCCCACCATAAAACCCCTCCCTCACCTCTTGGAGGGGCTGATTTTATGGCAGGAAGAGAGCCGATAGGGATTTCAGGAGGAACTCCTAATTCTTTATTAGGCTTTGGCACTTGAATCATCAGATATGTTTTAGTTCCTTCTACTTTAAAAAAAAATGAACTTAAAAAACCTTTTGTCGTTCCACTACTAAAATTGTAACTTACATGCAGATATTTTGTCAGGAGGTACTGTAAACGATGGGAGAGAAAATGATTTGCCTCACAGCTGCTGGTTCTTTTCTGCTGAGCTGCTGTGAGCAGAGGTTGCTTCGCATTTAAAATTAGTGGTATACAAAGAGGCTTCACATGTTAATTAGTTGAATCTAGTGGGGGTAGAAGTTACAGCACCGCTGTTGCTTGTTCTCCCGTGCTGAATGTCTGTAAGTGGGGGTTGAAACTCCTCTTTGGGCTACATTATTCTCATATCTAAATAAACATACTCGTCGCTTTGTCTTGTTTTGTTCTATGTATTTATTTTTAACAATATTTTATCTATCTTAAAGTTTTGGTCAGTTTTAAAAAGACTGATTGTGAAACTATCTAAAATCGGTTGCATGCTATAGTTTGTTATCTGAGCAATTCCTCTTAGAGTTAGAGCCTGTTTCCCAAAAATCTTCGTTTTTTCAGTATCCTCCACCCATTTAAAAAGGTCCTATTGTAACTCATTGTATGTTATTCCATTTTCCTACTACCTTCACAGCCTTAGAAGGAATAATTAACATTATATCCACTATTTAGTTCTCAAGTCTATATAAATTTTTATTTAATTTATTTCATTGCTGTACCTAATCAGTTATGTATTTATCTATTTATCCATTCACCATATTTATGTATTTAACTATTAATTTGCCAAGACAGCATTTCTAGAATCCTCTGTGACCTAATTTTCTTGGCTTATTCTTTCTTTCTTTATTTATTTATTCATTTATTTAACCGTAGAACCCATAATTTATTTTCAATTTGTTCAGATGATTTATTTTATCAAGATTCTATCCTTTAATCACCTTCCAAACTTTACACTGCAGGTCACACTTACTGCTGTTATTACTTAATTTTAATAATTTAGTCCAATTTAACACAGAGGATGTTCGTAAAAACTGGAAATTTTGCACCATAAAACAACACTAAAAATTTCTCTGTATGTATAAGACAAGAAATACCCAGTGATATTTTATCTCCAATCACACACACTTTCACACCAAAATGAATTGCAACACAATACAAAAACACAAAACATGTTACAGAAAACACAAAACCCACACATCTGGCCAGGTTTTATAGTCAGTCAGAATTTCATCAGTCCCCAAGTGTCAGTCTGTGGTCATTATTCTATCAAATTTTACTGTAATTTATATCAATTTTACTGAAGTTTATATGAAATTTACTGAAGCTTCAGGAATTGTCCAATGTTTTATTAACATATTTTCATGTGTCCATTTAATTAATTTTAAACTCCAATCGTCAGGAACCTTTTAATTCCCCGTGCACGTTTCAAAGAGACATCTCAAAGTTATGTTAAAATCAAACCACAACCAATAATTTAGTTTTCTGGTACCAGTTTTATGTATTTAACTCCTATTTTTATTTATTTATTTATTTATTTTTTAAACTAAACGACCACGTTTTCGCCATCGTTCTACTGTCCCCGTTAAGACGAACCCCGACCATAAAATAGCGTATAGCACGTGTCGCAACTCAGTGTCCATAATAACTTTACAATAAAACGCAGCAAAAACAACTCATATTCAAGCAAACAGCGCTATTTAAACACAGCTTCTCACTCTGCACAGACACACAGCCAGCCCGAACGCACACGGCCACACACACACACACACGCAGATACACACATGCACACATACACACACCCAGAGCTCTGGAGCACACAGCCTCGTGTCGCGGCAACAAGCACAGATCGCGACACACAGAGAAACACAAACACGGTGTCGGACAAACGGAAGAGACAACGGGGAAAAATAAAAATAAAATGCCGGCTTTAAAAATGCATTTCTATTCGTCACCACGGGCGACGCAACCCAGCTCAGTCACTTCGTCTTACTGAATACAAACGATTGGCCTTGCTCAGGCACTTCGTCTCATTGAAGACAGGCGATTCAGCCTTGTTAAGCCAATTGTAAGTCTACTGGAGATGAGTCAGTCTCCGGGCCAATACAAGCCCAAACTACCAAATTGATACACAATTCCCAAATTCTTTTTAAATTTAGAGGTACAAGAATAAACCCTCCGGGTAAAAGAACCAAAAACGAAGAAAAACCCAGCCTTATGACAATAGGGTAAGCAAGCCCTATGTCTGGACCCGCTACGGTCCTCTTGTTTCGTGTATTCATAATCCAATCACTCAACCATCGACTCTTTTATAAACACAATCTCTGTACCTGTGCAGCTCCGTGAACTCCGCGTGGCTGGATACAGCCGCAACAATCTAGCTCGCCTTTTTCCAGCACACGGCGGTGCAAACAACAAAAAATAATCAAAAGTATCTCACCTCACCTCACCGAACCAGGCCAACGCGTGACAGCTCCACCCGCTCAGAATCCGCAATCGAACGAGCCCCCAAATTGTTAAGGAGAAAAGTTATTATGTTAGCTTAAATTTTGGAAAAAGCATGGCTCTCCTTTTCCTCCTGTTAGCCGGGTCGCGAGCGGATGTCATCACGGCTGCAAAAGTACGGCGAAACAGAATGACGTCACAGATCACAGAGTTTAATTCATACAGAGCAATCGACAACAAAGCTGCAGAGATACAGAGATATGCATTTTCTCATGAAAATAAAAACACACAAGGGAAGACAAACGAACACAGAGACAGACAAAGGCGCCCACGTGGAGAAAAGATGAAAAAACTCTCTACTCTCCGGAGCTGACCTGAAACTATAAACCAAAAGGGTGTTTCCCTATTTAATATATGCAAAGAAGGCGTTCTGCTCTTCGACCAATTAGAACTCCCTCAGGCCCCCAAAGAAAGTTGGGACTTCCTGATTTATAGCAAAGGTGTCCGTTTTTTATCTAAGCAAAGGGCGGACTACCCCGTGGTCATCTCTGCCTGATACGGAAGATCCCTGGCGCCAAGAAGTCTCTTCTGCTCTATCGGAATTGTAAATTTTATTGCTGTGTCTGTCAAAAGGGGGAGGAAAAAAGGGCCCTGCCTGCCTGTCTGCCATTCCCAGTTCCCACATGCTCAACAGAAAACCGTTCCAAATAAAAGTGTTGGCTATACCTTTACACGTGTCGTATATTAGCTGTATTAAACGCCAACAAATAATCATTTTCCTTTACAGTTGCCCAAGTCTAGTTTTCCAGACCAATCACTCTTTAACTTTAGATGCGTTCCTTCTCTAACACACCTGGATCATTGACTCATTCATAGGCCTGTACAGAACTGAGTTGCTGCTAATGAGGGAAGTCAACTTTTTGTCTGGGGTATGTTTTAGCAGGGACGCATCTAAAAGTTGCAGTCTGGAGGGCTGCACTTGGGCATTCCTGATTTATACCGTCAATGTGGCCCGTTGAGGGTGGCCAATATGCTGAAGTGGCCCTTGGTGAAATTGAGTTTGACACCCCTGCTTTAGGACAACAAAAATCAATAAAACGAGAAGATACAGAACAGCTTTACACACATCTTGAGGTAAGGAGATTTTATTCATATAACACATTTTCAGCAAATGTGCTATGTAATGTACATGAACTTTGAATTCATGTGAAGAATTCAAAGTTCTTTACATTAATTTGAAAGAAATACAGAAAGTATTAGAGTTTCGTTTATCCAAAAAATAGATTTCCAAATGGGATCCATTCAGTTTTCAAGCATTTTAAATGATCAACTGGATCAACGCTCATGTCAATCTGTCAGGTCAGAGGTCATCGAAACAGTCTTTTTGCCACAGAAGGAAATGCTTTGAGGTCATTGTTTTCTGGACTTTTCTTGGCAGAAGGTCTCTGTTTAACCTCATTCGTCAGCTTCATAAAAGGTGTTATGTTCCTGTAAAAATCATTTTAAATATTAAAACAAGTAAATATTAATATAAATCCGATGACACTCTGCAGAAGTTAGTTTCATTTTCAAAGGAGACCTGGCCCAGGCAGGCAGCAGAACATAAAACTATATATAATTAAAAGACACGATGATGCAAATAAATAATACATGATAGGAGATCTTAAGAAGGAATTCCAATGAGAGGAATTAACCTGAAGCATCATGACTCTCTAAAGTGGAACATTTGTGATGTCTGTGGAAAAAAGAGCATCATTTAAATGTGGTCTGCATTGAGAAAAAGATTTAAAATACAAATATGCAACTAAAGTATTCAGACTATATGAATTTACACTGTATATATGAGGAATAAAAAGTACCACTGTGGCATCGCTTCATAAACTGACTAAACGGAGGTGAAATCTTAACCTAATAAAAGTTTTAGGATTGAGAATGAACAGGTTTAAGGTCAAAGTCAAACAGCAAATGTTTGTTCTGTTACAACATGTTCTCACCTGTCTGCATGTTTGTCTGATCTTAATGGTGTTTTGTTCTCATCGTCTCTGTGAACAGAATAGTAATCAGAATTTAAGAGGTTTTTATTTTATATGGCACAGATTAAAAATGCTAATGAAGAAAATTACCTGTTTTGGACATTTTTAAGTCTCCAGAGGGCGATGATTACAGCACAACAACAAGTCAAAGCTATACCAGCGACAACTACAAGGATCATGGGGATTACTTTGAGAAAAAGAAGAGAAATGTTTAACGGATCAACACAGAAAATGGAAATCAAACTTTTACACAAGAAGACTTACTCGGGTCTTTAAACTCCTGACTCTCATCAACACGTAAACTAGATTGTTTCTGTAGCTCTGTCAAAGAAAGACAACTTCAGAATCCCAAACTGATCATCAGTCTATAAATTGAGAGTTTTAGAAAGTTTTTAACCATCATCAGACGTCTCTGTGAGTCCAGGAACGGTGACCAGCAGCTCTCTGGGAGCAGCAGAGTCCACTGACACTGAACATCCAACCTGTGTGCTGCTGAGAGCTGAGAGCAGAACTGTAGTGGTGGAAGTGATGGTACCGTTGGTGTTGCTCACTCTGCTGGTGTTGTAGTGGGAGAAGCTGAGGTTCTGATGGAGAACAGTCAGTGTTACCATGGGAACAGGTCGACCTGTGGCTGAACAGGTCACAACCGACCCTGGAGGAGAGTTTGACCTGCTGACGTCAATGAAGGGTCCATGCAGCTCTGCAAGCGAAAAAAAGAAGAAATGTTCAAGTGCCTTGTAATTTTGTAACATTATAACCTCCAACAATTATAGCCGTCTTTCAACAATGATTTCTTCTTCGTTGGTCATCAACTGAAAACAGGTTGTCAGTTTCAAAAGCACTGACCGTTTCCAAAAACGTTTTCATTGACATGGAAAACACAGAAAATGCCCAAAATGCTATTTTTACTCCCCTAGATCTGAATGTGATGCTGAACAGAAGGGAACCGGATTTCTACTGAGCTCAGATCACACACTCATGGACTCTTCTGCTCATCAGGTGATTTTAAGGGCGACTGATTATATTGAGGGCTGAGTTAGCTCCTGGTTTATCAGGATTATTGTCAGATGTGGACTAGAAAGCTCTCAATTTTACATTAACATTTAAATATAAGAAACAAGTTTATTACCAAGAAAATGCTATGCCAAATTACTGAAATGTTTTTATTGATGTATGGTGCTAGACAATACTTTTATGATTTATTAAACAGGTTATTGAATTTATTTGTTTATAGAGCTCAAATGTCGTTTAAGAAAGGTGTTGTGTTGTTACAGATCTGCAGATGTTCTGCTGCTCTTCACTCACCGTAGAGTCTTAAGCAGGTCCAGCCTATCAGCGCTCCTTCAGAATAAGAGTTAAACAAACATCGGTAGCAGCCTTCATCCTGCTCCGTCACCTTCCTGATCACCATGGAGCAGCTCTGCAGAGATTCATACTGAAAATCCATCTTCTCCTCCAGACCAGAACTCACTCTGGAGCCAAACTTCTCGGTGTAAGTGGCGAGGTTCTTCTCTCCGTCAGGAAGGACTTTCTGCCAGGTGACTTGGAGGACATCTTCAGTTTTAGAGAGCTGACAGCTCAGAGAGGCCTGGTCTCCCACTGCTGCCAACACGGACTGCTGGGTGTCGATCAAAGCCACTGCACCTGCATGAAGGAGATCACGCCTTCTGTATCTGGCTTTTATAACATATAATAGAAGTTTTGTGGAACATGCCTTTACATACTGCAAAAATCGAAACAGCCTGCTCCAACTAAGACTTCTGAGCTGCTTACTTTCATTTAAACATGAGTAAAATTCACAAGTTAAAACGTTTTTAACAACAAGCTGTCTCCAGCTGCTGCGTCTTAGCGGACAGCTGTGAAAGACAAAATGTTCTGATCTTACCTTTTATAAGGATTCCCAACGAGAAAAAGAAAATCGGGACCGCAGAGCGAGACATTTTGTGCGCCAGAATTTCAAATGCTTGCGGTCATGCGCAATGCTGAAGAGGTGGCGCTTGCACGCAAACAAAACAAAATACAACACGAATTAAATGTTTATTTTAAATCTGGGCATTATATTAGAACACGTATAAATGCAGTAGTATTCTAACGGCTTATGTTTAATTTAATTAGTTGAATTTTTTCCTCCCCGTGTAGAATCACCGCTGCCGTACGCATGCGCACTTAACCTACTTTCACTTTCTGTTGGGTTTTTAACGATATAAAAGCTACAGAACCATAGAGAGAATCATAACGCAGAAAATCACGTCCAGTAAGAAAACACTCATTTATTGTAGTTTGAATTAAACTTACAGCTGCATCAGTGGCAGAGAAAAACATCCGACAAAACCTGGATGAAATGCATTTTCATCAGAAAGAGACAGCGACCTCCAGTGGCCATTTACCAAAATACAGTATTTTTGTATTATTTTTCCTTTTTTAAAATTAGAAACTATTGAAATATATCAAATAAATTAAACAGGCATAAAAAAAACGAGTAAAATTGGTTTTCAGTTCAAAGCACAAAATATAACAACAATATGAGCATTTTTTATTTTTTTTGTAGAGAAAATACAAAATTCGTTTGCAGTTCGGTCATATTTAAGACAATACAAACTAAAACGACCAACAGAAAGACAAGAGAAAAAATTGCAATCTGCACACGTTAGCTTATGCAAGCAAAGAATAAGTTTTACTGTAATTGGCTATATGTGGTATGGGTGAATATTTTTTACATCATAGGCCAAAAAAAATCATCCTTGTTCAAATTAATAAGAATTTTCAATCAGTCCTTGAATTATTTTACATTTTCATTAGTTTTTCCTCCATTTCTAATGTGTGATGCAACATCTGTAAAGGCTCAGGTTCTGTCAGTACTCTGTTTGGGAATAAGTACTGACTCTGGGATTAATAAAGTATATTCATTCATTCGTTTACCACAGAACAGCTGAAAAAGAACATAAAAAGTAATGTACTTTTTTTTATTTTACATCTGTTTGAATATGATACTTTTCCTTTGCCTGTAATTCTAAGTTCACATTGTTTTAAATGTATGTAAAAGAAAAGATACAAAAAATTTTATTTCTCATTATTAAATGTAAAACATTTTTCTTTCTGGTTTTACATCATTGATTTCATCGGAAATCCTGAAAGTTTGCAAAGATTAAAAAATACCAAGCATAAAGTCTTCATAATTGCAGTTTCTTTTGAATCAGCAGCAGTAACTTCGACATTTGTCTAATTCATTATGTAGATGAATACATTACCTTCAGTACAAAAACAAAAATACATTCTTCTCCTTTAGTCACCTGGTGTGAAGATACTTAAAAGATAATCTTTAGTATTGTAAAAAAATAATAATAATAAAAAAAAAAAAACAGGAAAACAATTAAGCAATACTTGAAAAGGTGCAGGATGCATTTTTTGTCTAACAGCATCTTTATAAGAAATGTTTTGTCATCATTTTTGATCAAATTTGGTGTAAAAACCAAACAAAGCATCACTGAAAACAATACAAAAATAGAAAATATTTCATGCTCTTGCAATTATAAACACTGATTGTTGTTCAGTGGAATTGAGACAAAAACTTGGTTACCGGCTTTTATCTAATTAACTTGAGGATTAGCTGCCTTATTACATATTGGTGGGTTAACCAAACAAAAAGGTTAAAATGTAGTGTTTCTGTTGTCATGGCGATGAGTACAACCCACTGTTTAGTTTTTGTTTTTCAGGTGTTTGTTGTCTGAGGTTTTTGCTCGAAGCTGTTGAGATGTTCATCCTTAAAATTAATCACAATATGTTAGTAAGACACTGAGGTTCTTTATGTCATATGAGCAGGAAATGGAAGGGAGGAATAGATCGATAAAATACTTACTTCTGATTTTCTGTGGTGTCCTCTGAAGGTTTCTTATTCCTGTGGCTGATTTAACAGTCACCAAAGAAATGTTTTTGAGACTTTAGTGAGGAAAAAAAACCTCAGGAACAAAAACACTGTTTGATCGACGTACCTTCTCTGATATCTTATTCTGAGCAGGAAAGCTAAAGAAATCATGACTGGCATCACTGCAGCAATCAAAGGCCATACTTTAGAGAAACAAAGAGATGAAATACGTTTCAACAACAGGAAGAACTGGAAACTCCATTTGTGGGAATCTCAGCAGGCACTTACTGGGGGCGAGGTGATATGACCGAGATTGTTTAGTCAACCCTGACAAATGAGATTGAAACATGTAAAATATACCAGTCACTAAATAATCATCCAATGAGAGCCTTCCAAAGAGTTTCTAACCGTCATCAGACGAACCTTTGACCTCAGGAACGGTGACCAGCAGCTCTCTGGGAGCAGCAGAGTCCACTGACACTGAACATCCAACCTGTCTGCTGCTGAGATCTGAGAGCAGAACTTTAGTGGTGACGGTGACGGTACCGTTAGTGTTGGTCTCTGTACTGGTGTTGTAGTGGGAGAAGCTGAGGTTCTGATGGAGAACAGTCAGTGTTACCATGGGAACAGGTCGACCTGTGGCTGAACAGGTCACAACCGACCATGGAGGAGAGTTTGACCTGCTGACATTAATGAAGGGTCCATGCAGCTCTGTGGAGAGAACAGAGATCAGCATTAACATCTAGTTATAGAGATTAACTCTGTGATACTTTCAGGTTCTCACCATAAACCTGCAGGCAGGTTGCAGCTATCAGAGCTCCATCAGGGTAGGTGTTGAACAGACAGAGATAACATCCTGCATCCTGCTCTGTAACGTTCCTGATAACTATAGAGTTCTTCTGCAGTCCAGCTTCTGTAAACTGAACTTTATCTTTAAATCCAGGATTCACTGTTTCACCAAAATACTGGCTGTAGGAACCAATATTCCTCTCTGTTTTCTCCAACACTTTCTGCCAGGTGACCTGCTGGACGTCTTTAGTTACCAGGAGCCGACAGCTGAGAGGAGCATCTTCTCCTACTGCTGCCAACACCGTCTGCTGGGTTTGGATCAAAACTGCTAAACCTGCATGAAGGAGATCAGATGACCTGTATCTGGCTTTTATGACAAAAGTACCTTGCAGAACGATTCATATAATTTAGATGTTTCACACTTTGTCACAACCACAAACTACAATATCGAGTTGAATGTTGTAGATATACAACAGTTGGAGCAGGAATGATCTATTTTGATAGTAAAAGTTTTCAAAAAGGGAAAGTGCAGAAGTCATTAAAGGCCAAGTTCTGACTAAATACCAGTTGACATCACATATTTCACTTTTACTTGTAATGCAGTAGGTTGCACTTTATTGTATTGTAGGGATAATAAAGTAAAGCAGCTTCAACAGAAATGTATTCCGCACTTTTCAGATTTAAATCTGTTTAAAAAAAAATCTCTTGCATTAAATATGCTGGAGTTTGTGTTTGAAACGGGACAAAATGTGGAGCAATAAAACCTTTACATGCTATGACAAGTACAAGAAAGGATCAACTGCAAAAGATTTGTAAGTTGTTTGCTTTCATTTTAAAACATGATGAAAATGCAGAAATTAAAAACGTTTTTAATTACAAAACTGTCCGCAGCTGCTACATTTTTTGCATAAAGCTGTGAAAGACAAAAGTTCTGATCTTACCTTTATTACAGATTCCCAACAGGAAAAATAAAATTGGTACAGTCGGTATGAAGTCCATATGAGCGCCAGAAATTCAAATATGAATTGTAAACACGACGCTGAAAAAAAAGTGGTGCCTGCACGAAACCAAAATAAATTAGAATTTAATTCTGATTTAAAATCGGAGCAAACTGCGTCTTTTTACAACGTTAATGTAGATAAAAGCGTTTTTTAACAACTTACCTTTAGATGTAAATCTGCTTGAATTTTCCCCCACCGGAAAAAACGTAAGTCCTTTTACACTTTCACTTCCGGTCATGACGCTTATGTCTGGTCATATGACCAAAGTGCCAATTTTAAAAATAAATAAATAAATAAAATCCTAATATTAAGTTCCCAGCCCGGTTCACTCCACGATTTTCTCCTCACGACAACAAGGAGCTGAGAAAAGGCGATGATGTTTTTGGTTGATTATTATTATTTTTCTTCTCTGCTCTCCAGGTTTTCTTCCATTTACCCGCATTTTCTACCAAGAGCAAAATAGTTTAAGCACAGACACACACAAGCTTTTTAAATTAGCAGTGAAAACACTCTCTAAGTGAGAATGCATTTATTGTTGATGGTTGAGTTACCTTTAGATCTAATACATAAATTAAAACACAGACTAGGAGATGTAAAACCAGTATGATCCATCTTCTCCACTGTGGAATGAAGGAAACTATTACTATTTTATGATAATCTTTTGAATAATGTACAGATCTGTACGTGTTTTTTTATTTTTATTATGAAGCACGTTAGTGTTCATGATATTTATTAATTTTTTAAAGTAGAAAAGTAACACCACCCTGTTTTTGGTGTTCATCTCTTCAAAAGGTGATGCTCAATATAACATCTTTTTTGAATGCATGATATGAAACATTTCTGCTTCAATGTAAAGCTGCTGTAGTCTAGACAGAAAGCAGTTTGTCTTTGAAAACACCTGTTGATGGTTTGTCAGTGGCTTGAGATGGTAAATTATATTGAACTTGAGCGATAATATCAAAGATACAGAACCACAAAGATAAAGACTATAACACATTTTAATGATCTCACAGGAGAATAGAAAACAAATATTAACATCAATATCATTCACCTGATAAAGTAAAAAAAGCAAATAAATCCCAGTTTCAAGTTTAGTGTGAAATACATTCAGAAACTAAAATGTGTATTTTAATTTAATTAAAGGCTTTTTGATTTTTATTTCTTTTTTTTTTAAATTGCAAAAATTATTGCAGTTAGTACTTAGTAGTAACTGCAATAGTTTTTCCTATTGATCAAAAGCCATAAAGATTTTTTAATGACGTGTAAAATGAATTATTTTTGTTTAAAAAAAGAGGTATAAAAACAGTAAAAAAGTATAAAACCAAACAAAGCACAATTAAAAAAAGTAAATACAACATTAAGATCTAAACAATCAGACTAGTAGCTGCAAACACTGATGGAATATCTAGTCATTGGTACAAGAACTTGGTAACGGGCTTTGATCCAATTAACTTCAGGTTTAGCTGCCTTATCAATTTGATCAGGTATTGATGAGTCACTGTTGGCATCAAAAACATTCTTGACACATTCATGTTTGAGGAATATTAGAATCTCCTGTAGTGACCCTTTCAAGTTATTTCTGACATGAACAGTATTTTTGTAATAACTCAAGTTAACAATTATTTGATCACACCATGTGTTTGGAAAATTTAAAAATAATTCCCCCATCACTCCTTTTGAATCAAATATTCAAACGAAGAGCTTCTGTTATTGTGATGAATTGGACTCGCTGTTTTGTTTCTGACTCTCTGGTGTTCGTAGTCCGACGTCTTTGGTCGACACTGGTGGGTTGTCCAGACTTAAAAACAAAATGAACAGAAATGAATCTGACTTATAGCGTTCAGGAAATAGAGAGTATACATCACATTACAAGGGAATGTAAAAGATGAGATAAATCTTCATCTGTGAGGAATGAATAAATAAAATCCTTACTTCTGATTGTCTGTGGCGTTCTCTGAAGCTTTCAAATTCCTGGGAATGATTTTAGTTAGTAAATCAAATCAAATCTGAGACATTAATGATGTAAAACTCAACAACAAAAACATTGTTTAATTGAAGTACCTGTTCTGAGATATTCTTCTGAATTGTAAAACACAAATACAGATCAGGACAATCAGGAATACAACAATCAGAGGCCATCCTTTAGGAAGAAATGAAATGTGTTTCAACAACAGAACAGTTTTCTCTCTTGCATAGATCTGTTAATTCCCATTCTTTACACTTAAATAACATTTTTCTTTTGCAAGTTCCACGTGTTCGAACTGCAAGCATTCAGTGTTATGGCTCCTTCTGCCTGGAATCAGCTCCAATCTGAACTCAAGATGTCAGAACTGGTTTCAATGGATTCATTTCGAGCGGTTCTTAAAAACAGGCAACGAGACTCTATGAAACAGTGTCACTGCTTTTAAATTGTTTTCTATTGTTTTACACTTGTGCATATGTAATAATTAGTTTTATTTTGTAACCAGGTCGCTGTGTATTGCAGACTTCTGCCCAGGTCCCTCTTGAAAATGAGATCCAGATCTCAATGGAGTTTACCGGAAAAAAAAACAAAAAAAAAATTAAATGAAAAATCAACATGTGAGAATCTGAACATGAACTTACTGAAACCTCTGAAATCTGAATCCGATTGGTTATTCAAACCTGGTAAAAGAGATTCAAACATTTACAATCACAAAGTGATTTGCAGTTTATACACAGGGGCCAAAGGTAATCACACCCACGGAGGTCCACCATACACACACACACACACACACACACAAATGCCCACCCCCTCACACAAACACCAATGTACTCTTATAGTTTTCCACATTGTGTTGCATTACAAATAAAAACTTTAGTGTATTTTAGAGAGATTTTATAAAACCAGCACAATGATAGACAGATGTGAAGTGGAAGGAGAACGATACATACATTTCAATTTCAACAGAAATCTGAGAAGTGAAGTTTATTCATCTATCTATTCATACCAAAAAGCCATTTAATTATGCAGATCAAAAATTAAGTAGATTGTTTTCTGGACGTTAATCTTCCAGCAGCAAACCTGAAGCTCTTCATCCAATCTGATTGAGATGGAGCAATTTGATGGAGAAAAATCATACAAATATTCTGATCTCTAAAATGTCGGTAGAGAGATTAGTAACATAAAAATGCAAACTGGAGGGAATTCTACCAAATATTGACACAAGATACCTAAAACAAATGCGTATCACTTCTTTCAGATTTTTATTTGTTGGAAATATGGTCTCTTCACAATTATGCTCCCACTGGTTGGTCAATACAAAAGTGTGTGGTTGCACTGTGACAAAATTGAAAAGATTGATGAATGTGAATATATCTGTGAGGCACTGAACCTCTAAGAGTTCCTCACCATCATCAGACGAATCTTTGACCTCAGGAACGGTGACCAGCAGCTCTCTGGGAGCAGCAGAGTCCACTGACACTGAACATCCAACCTGTGTGCTGCTGAGATCTGAGAGCAGAACTTTAGTGGTGACGGTGACGGTACCGTTGGTGTTGGTCTCTGTACTGGTGTTGTAGTGGGAGAAGCTGAAGTTCTGATGGAGAACAGTCAGTGTTACCATGGGAACAGGTCGACCTGTGGCTGAACAGGTCACATCCGACCCTGGAGGAGAGTTTGAACTGCTGATGTCAATGAAGGGTCCATGCAGCTCTGTGGAGAGAACAGAGATCATGGTCGACATTAAGTTATAGAAATTAACCTTGTAATCCTCTTGGTACCTGCTAGGTGGTAGCATGTTGGAGTAGCTCTGTGACTTTCATACCATTTTTTTTTACTTTTTAAAAACTTTCATTCCTCCATTTCTGCCAGAAACATTATTTTTTTTAAACATCTCCCTCTGGTTTTGTTGGGTTCGGTAGGGAGTGGTTCCTTCTCCTTCACAGGGTGGCAGGCTGATGGGATCCAGCTGTTGCTCATCACCTCCAATCTGCAAAGTCCTTAAAGGGGAGCGGCTTCCAGAGTCGGATGCCAGATGGTTCCGCTTCTACTGTGGTACTCTCTAGCTGTCAGTGCTGTATTCCCAGTGTTCTCCTTGTTCTGACTCCTTTTCATCTGCTCCTCCCTCTACAGTGAACCCGAGCTGTACACTCTCTGAACCGGCCCCACCTGAAGAATCGGATCCCAGCTGCTCTGTTTGGCCTTGCACCTGGGTGCGTCACACCCGCCACTCAGCTGCTGCCTGTCCGCCCTCAATCGCCTGCTGGAACTTCCCCCATCTGGAAAACCCTGCCGGACCCCCATGTACCCTCCTCTGCTTACCTCAACCCGCAGCCCGTAAGTCACCATCAGGTTACGCCATCATTCCCTTCATTACTTCCCACTTTAACCGCTTGCCCTTTGCAGTTCCTCCGCTGGCCCAGTTCCTCCCTGCTGCCGCTGATCGATGCCCCTCCACACACTCTCCAGCACATTCAGTTACCAAATAAATCTGTTAAAACTGTTTGGTGTCCGTAGTTGTTGCTTGCCTTAAGAGTCCTAGAAACCTCGCATTATGACAGGTTTTGATTGTTTTGCAGTTTGGAAGCAGTTTTGCTGATTTCCTCTTGGGCATTTGTCATGATGTCCAACCACAACAGGAAGACGGCTTACAACAGGACTAAGGCCTAACAAAGACCCAGCTAGAGTATTGGTAAATCAGTATTATGCATTTTGTGGAGATATGGCTTCAAGATCAGTCGCATCCCTGACTTCACTGTTTCTCTACTGGACTTTCTGACTATCGGAGCAGACAAAGACCTAAAGAACAACTGCAAAAGCAAAGGAGGTGGATTAGTGGTGCTTATGAACAACATGTGGTGCCGTCCAGGACATGTTGCTGCGACATGTCGTTTCTGGAACCCATGTTAGCAGTAAGTTTCCATCCATATTATTTACCAAGAGATTTCAAGAGAGTGTTATTTTGACAGCTGCTCACATTCAGCTGTTACTGACGATGCGTAATTCCATCAGTTCAGTTGTTACTAAGCTACAGACATTATTTGTGGCAACATTTGTGAGCTTGAGTCACGCCTTAATATCTGCTGCAGTTACATTTCAACAGTTGGACAGCTGCTCTACCAGAGAAAACAAGATGTTGGATGTTTTACTTTTTTTATGTAAACATCAAAGATGCACACATCTTCAAAGCAAGACCTTCTCTTGACAAATCCACAAATATTAGAGATGTGAGGTCGGGGATGAAGAAGATCACAAGTTTCAAGAAAAAGGAGAATTTGACCGATGAAAGTCTGAACAGAGCAAATGAGCTGAACTCATTCTTCAAAAGATTCAGTTCAGGAACAAGCTCATCATCATCATCATCCTCCTCTCATGTTCCCAGCCAAACAGACATCCTATCCTCCTTTCATTTGACAGTTTTCCTGTCCTTCAAGAAGTGGAGGTGGTTCTGGATTATAAATACCTTGGTGTTCGCTTGGACACCAACCTGGACTGGAGTTGGAACAGTAAAGCTACAAGAAGGGACAGAGTAGACTTCACTTCTTAAGGAAGCTTAGAGCCTTCAGTGTTTGCAGAGAAATGCTGCATATCTTCTATTAGTTTGTTGTTGAGAGCGTCATCTTCTGCTGTCATGTGTTGGGGCAGCAGCATCAGAGTCAAGCACCCAAAAAGGCTCAACAGCCTGATGAAGGAGGCTGGTTCTGTTCTGTCCTGGAGATTACTATGCAACGAAGGATTCTTTATAAAATCAGGAAAAATGATGGACAATCCTGAACATCCTCTTCACAAGACTGTTACACAATGAAAGTGAAGTGTTTCCTCTCAGAGGGTTTTCTACTGCTGAAATGCTGACGGTCACATGAGACCCTTTCTGCTCAGAGTCATGAGCTTCTCTTCATAGGAACCTGAATAGTATGAGTGACAACATTTAACTTTCCCTTTGGGATGAATAAAGTATTTTTGAATTTACACAGTCAGGTTCTCACCATAAACCTCCAGGCAGGTTGCAGCTATCAGAGCTCCATCAGGGTAGGTGTTGAACAGACAGAGATAACATCCTGCATCCTGCTCTGTAACGTTCCTGATAACTATAGAGTTCTTCTGCAGTCCAGCTTGTGTAAACTGAACTTTATCTTTAAATCCAGGATTCACTGTTTCACCAAAATACTGGCTGTAGGAACCAATATTCCTCTCTGTTTTCTCCAACACTTTCTGCCAGGTGACCTGCTGGACGTCTTTAGTTACCAGGAGCCGACAGCTGAGAGGAGCATCTTCTCCTACTGCTGCCAACACCGTCTGCTGGGTTTGGATCAAAACTGCTAAACCTGCAGAACATAATCAAAGAAAATGGATCAGGAAATCTTTATTTATATCATGTATCATTCCATAAGAGTGCTTTGATTTACTCTCTCTCTATGTTCTTAGGATGGAAAATCACAAGGATTGAGAAACAATAATGTTTGTCGCAACTTTATATTAAGAAGGAAACCGAATCGGGTTCACTTCTTCTTTATTCTCTCTGGCAGCCCCAAGTAAAATGTTAAGATATGAAAACCCTCAATGAGCTCTTAGTTTCTCAAAATACAGATGTCGGGATTTCATTGAACAGGCTGTCCGACAAATAGATTTGTAATATCTAGTTGCATATCCTGGTTATAAAGATATAATAAAATGATCCAGTTCTCAAATGTACAAAGTTAGACCACATTTCCCCAATGTCTTTTATTAACTAGGGATATTAACTAGTGCTTCTTCCATTGGATTTTTATCAGGGAAGTCGCAGCTCGATGGTGTTGATCAAATGTGTTGATAAAATTATAATTTTGAGAGAGCACTCTTATAAAAACAGGAATTTGGGATATTTTTTGTCTGCAGCAGTAGCAAGAAAATCTAGACTAACACCTGGTCATAATACTATGGGGAGAACTAAAAGAGAGATCTGCCTCAACAAGTCTGGAGAGTTCAGTGGACCGAAGCCTTGTTATTAACATTCCTCAACTATCATAAACAAGAAGTCAGAACTGAGTTACTGCAGCTTGATTTGGTTCTAGAAGATGTAAAATATATTTTTACTCATGTCTTTAATGCATTACAGCAGGAAATCTGTTGTGTTTTTCTACAGATAACATTTGATTTAAATACATATAATACTCTTAATAATGCGTAAGACCAGACGTTAAAAGCCAACATCACATTCAGGACTTTTTGGCAACATTTACAACAACACTGAGGAGAAACAGACTTTAACGGTAAAATACAGACGGCAGCAAAACGTTATCAGTTGGTGTTAGTTGGTGTTAGGACCTCACAACACAATGTTGTCTTGTTTTCTCACAGTTAATCTTGGTGATATTAAGCAACATCTGACTTATGAGCTTCTTGTCTGTTCCTTATGAAGCAATTCTGTTGCTCAACACTCTGCTGACTGTCCATAAACGTAAGGCAACATCATCCCTAACGTTTATAAGTGAACCACAATAAAATGAATGCATGTTCTTTTCAGAGGCTTAGTGCAATAAATGTTACGAGACATAAATGTTTCGAAGATCTGAGTCCTAAAACCAGAGTCTAAGTCAAGTCTGAGTCTTTTATTTAGTGTGACTTAAGCCAAAGTGCAGTTTTTATGTTTCTGTTGGGAACTCTATTGTGATTAAAACACGTCTTTCCAGGTCTGTTGTTCCTTTAGTGTAGACATCCCAGTTCCTCCTGTCTGGTTTGGCAGTTAAACCGTCTGCATTTCACAAAGTCAGTTAAATAGAAACACACCTACCCAGATAATCTTTAACTAGAAGCTGAGCAGTCTAGATGTGGCATTCACTATTGTGTATTCCACTGCAGTAAATGTGATTAAAACAGTTTTTCCTCAACATCTTCTCGACCTAACTTTTATCTGCAAAACGTAAACTAAACCAAGCAGCATTATTATTCAATAATAATAAAAAATACCTAGAAAAAAAGTATTTGATGAAGAGACACTTCAAACACCCAGTACATCCTGGATTGTAGTTTTAGATTTACTTTTTTAGAGAGAGAGAAAAGATCTAACTAAGGTACAAGAAACAAATTCCCTAATTAAAGTTTTTTTTTGTAAATATTAAACATTTGAAACTAAGACCCAGAGTTAGTTACTGTAATATTTCACCCAACATCTAGTCTGCAGATGTACTTTATAGATTTACTGCCTTCCCCAAACTACACCAGACTCAACAGACGGGAATTGAAGCGACACGTTACTTAAAATATTATTCAACAGGTAAAAAGTCTGCAGCAGTAAAACTATTAGAAGTACATTTATTTAAGAAATTAATTTCCTAGTAGGTTAAACATGAATTCCTTCCCCTCGGTTTAATGACTGTAGTAAGAAACAAAGGACAGAATCTGTTTGAAGCAGGCGTGTTGGCTCCGTGCCACCATTGTTAGAACTGGATCGAACTGTTTCATTAGTGAAACTAAAAAAGGTTCTGTTAGGTCCAAATCATCAGATCTCAGAGTACCGAAGGAGTTAATTCAGATCGGATCGCATTTATTTATTTATTCATGAATGAATGAATGATTGAATGAATGAATAACAAATGCTTTCATCATAGGAATACATTAGAAAACAAACCAAACAAAAAGTCAACTTCGTGTACTAAAAGCTTTTGTTCTCACCTTTGTGAAATGATCCTCCGAGGGTAAAAAGACACAAAATTAGACACATGTCCTCCATGCGGCATCGCAACGTCGGTAAAATGGAGAACAAATGATTCAAAGGCAACACATGAACCTCTGAATGAGTCACTTGATTCTGGTTCGACGTGTCACTGACTCCACTGCTGCGGTCAGTAACGGTGATGAAAAACATCGTTCATGACTTCAGCTGCGACTTGGTGTTTCCCTTCGCTTCCAGACACCCACACTGATCAACTTTTAATTCTATAAATGTCTCTCCGGGAGATTCAGCATGTGCATTTCTGCGATGTAGAAAACAAACACAAAAGTCTTTGTTTTCTACATCCATGCTTGGAGCTCCACCTGCCTCTCTTTGGATGGATTTGTGCACATTTTCACGTTCAGAAATAAAATCAAATATTACATCACACCGATCCAAACTGTTGCTGCAATGTCGGGTTTTTTTTTTAGCAACCCTTCTTTTATATAATTACTTATTTAATATTTTAAGAACATCTATTAACTGTTCCACAGTAACTAGAAATTTCATTATTAATTATTAATCATTCATTTAAAAAAAATGTTCCTTGGTCCCAATATATCCAGTTTGATTTTGCGTTTGCCATCATTTAACAACTATAATAGATTAACAAATTAGAATAATTCAACATATAAGTGAGCACAGAACTTAAAGGTAAAGTGATATATATATATATATATATATATATATATATATATATATATATATATATATATATATATATATATATATATATATATATATATATATATATATATATATATATTCTTTTTTGTGTGTGTGTTTTTTACATATTTGTTAAAACTGTCATGTTGTGACACTATAACATTGAGACAGCTATTACCCACCTTGGATGGGCTGAGGGTAACATGACAGAAAAGCTGAGACACACACGTTCAGCTTAACAGGAAAGTTTATTCTTCTTCTGAACATACTCCATATACAATACTTCATATGCAATAATTCATATAAAATACTTCAGGTGTCACTGAGTAACTCAGTACATGACAAATGGCCATAATGTCGCTTTAAACTGAACAAGGATTATTTGAACAAGCTCAGTTTAACATTATGAATTTTGACAAATGACAAAATCTATTCACAGATGGCTTTTGATTATCTAAACCATATTATAGTTGTTTTTTTTTTTTAAAGTTTGTGCTTTAACTCAAACACTGTTGCTTTTTCTCAGACCTTTTGTATTTGAACGCTAAAAGTAAAACACATGAATTGCGCTTAACATTTTTAACAGGTTTTACAATTTTTATTCTGCACCAGTACAATATACTTGAATATTTAATCATTTTAGTTTTTAACTGTATTAGCATTAATTTGCCTCTCAAACATCTCATTATATTTAAAACCGTTTTACTTTTTTCTACAGTTTTATCTATATGAATCTTCCATGTACGTTTTTTTTTTTTTATCAAACCATATACCCAAATATTTACTTTGATCTGTCCTTTCTATAACACCCCCATACAATTTGAGATTCACATTAAGATTCAATTTCCTATTTGTAAAGTCAACTAATTTAGATTTGGACGTTGAGAATCTAAATCCCAGGTTTCTATATTATGTAATGCCTCTTGCAATTTCCTAATTACAAATTCTAGATTTTTTCCCCCCTCTTCCAAATAATACCATCATCTGCAAATAATGAAACACCAAAAGATTTATCTAAATTACTAAAAATATCATTAGTCATTATAATAAATAACTGAGGACTAATTATACTACCTTGGGGATTCCAGTTTTTTTATTTGATTCTTCTACATAAGATTGTGATTAACAGCCATGTTTCCAGATAGCACTAGGAGAAACAGAGGAGCTTGATGTTTCACAGACGATCCGTCTCATATCGTACCGTTACAGAGAGACAGAGTGGTCACAAGTACTTTACCGACTGAGGAACAGGACAGTGAAACACACTGATAGCTTCAGGGTCAGTTTCACCATCAGTTAAAATAGAATTTATTGCTTTACAAGAGAAAATACTGTGTACGATCTTCAAACGCCTCTAATTCAATTGATCTGGACCACAAAACTTACAGCTGCAGTTATTTAGCAGGAAGAAAGTTCAAATTTTGGGTTCCTGTTGTCATGGTTATGGTTGGGACTCGCTGGTTTGTCTCTGTTTTTCAGATGTTCGCAGTCTGAGATGTTTCTTTGGTAACGAAGAGTTCTCCACACCTGTAAAACAATATGTTACTTCCACACTGATGTTCTTTTAAAGTGCAGGAGACACACAGAGTAGATCATATTAGCATGGAATGTAACAGAAACAACTATATCTGAGTAACTGAGGAGTGAATGAATGAAATCCTTACATCTCATCGTCTGCGTCAAGACAGTTTCCAGATCCTTTCTGTGTCTTAAAGGAATCCAATGAAATAGTCAAGAACAAAATGTTTCCAGGGCATTAACTTGGCAAAACAACAACAAAATCATTGACTGAAGTGAAGTACCTGTTCTTATATTTTCTTCTGAGCCGACAAAAACACATACACAACAGCAACATCAGCAATACAAAAGTCATCGTCCATTCTTCAGGAAGATGAAACGTGTTTCAACAGCAGAACAAAGAGAAAAATCAACATGTGGGAATCTGAGCACAAACTTACTGGGGACTTGAGATTGTTCACCTGAAAAAAAAATTAGATTTAGATATTTACAATCACGAAGGCGTCATCAGTCACTAACCAATAACCAAATGAGAGTATTAGGAAGCTCCTGACCAGCAGCTCTCTGGGATCAGTAAAGTCCACTTCCACTGAACATCTAACCAGTGTGCTGTTGACAGCTGAAAGCAGAGCTGTGGTGGTGACGGTGATGGTACCGTTGGTGTTGGTCTTTGAGCTGGGGTTGTAGTGGGAGTAGTAGACCATATACACAGTCAGTGTCACAGTGGGAGCCGGATGACCTGTGGCTGAACAGGCCACAAGTGACCCTGGAGGAATTAATGATCTTCTGACATCAATGAAGGGTCCATGTAGCTCTGTGTGGAGAACAGACATCACCATTAACATCTAGTTATAGAAGCTAACCTGTGATACTTTCAGGTTCTCACCATTGAACCTCAGACAGGTTTCAGCTGTCAGATTTCTGAAAGGGTAGGAAGTGAACAGGTAGAGATAACATCCTACATCCTGCTCTGTTACATTCTTGACGATTATGGAGCTGTTCTTCAGTCCACTGTATGCAAACTGAACTTTATCTTTAAAGGGTGGAAACACTTTTGCACTGGAAAGAAGGTTGTAGGAGCCAACACCGCGCATCGTACTCCCCGAGAGCTTCTCCCATATGACCTCCTGGACACTGTTACTACCCAGGAACCAACAGCTGAGTTGAGCATCTTCTCCTACTTGTGCTATCCTGGTGTGCTGGGTTTCAACCACATGTATAATAAGTGCAGGAAACACTGGAAAGCAAAGAAGATTTCAATGGCTGCCCCTGAAATTCATTCATCATATTATTGGCCCCCACTTGCTGGTGAAACTGACCGATCAAGCCGCATTTTCCCCATCGTTCTCTGTAATTTAAGTTTTTTATTTTATTTTGTTTTGCATTAGTCATTGTTTAACAGAAGCGAATGATTCACACCTGTCAAACTTTTCTTATGTTAAAACCAGAAAAAAAAAATCCCAAAAGCTTTTCACTACAATTGCAACTGCCAATATTTTTTTAGGATGTGTATCTTCTTAGCAACAGAGATCAAGTTCAGTCAGGCTGGATTGGAGATCATCTGTAAGTCTTCCAACAATTTCTGAGCCAGATTTAAGTCTGGACTTAATAAGACATTGCATGGATTAGAAATGTGTTACTTATGATATATTTAAAATGTAGCCTCATCGGTCATATTTCAATCGGATTTCTTCTTTTTTTAATGAATGTGCATGATCAATGCGCCTTCCAGCAAGTCTCGGCACGCATGCGCTTTTCTGCAAAGCACCGGAAGAACGGATCCGATCCGAACAGAGTGAATGAATCGCAAATAAAACATACAGGATGAACCTGTACAGCAGCGATGCATAAGCTCACCTGTATGTAATAATCCTGCGAACAGGAAGAAAACAAATCGGGTGCTCTCCATCATGAGTCATCGCAGCTTGCTCCCAAAAGTTTATTTTCACCCTGGCAAGCAACAATTTTGCGCTTTACCGCCACGATCCGTTCAGGAGAGGAAAAACAGGGAACGTGAGCGAGCTGAACTATAGACACGCGACTCGTGTTATTGTTTACGTCCGGATATTTCGCGCATGCGCACAGTGCTGGCGGACGAAAAGATTTGCTCTTACTTGCGATTCATAACCGCGCCGCCGCAGTAGAACAAGACAAAACCTGGAGGTGTATTAATGAAGTGCAGGGCGACACAGCAAAGGGTAAACGATGCATGAAGTTACTGTAGAATAACTAAAAACAAGTCATATTCTTCTTTTTTTTGTTCTTGCTCTCTGTGAAGGCTACGCAGATTCGTTGTCATGGCAATTGACTGACAACAACGCCGCTATTCCGTCAGGATTCAACTCCAAAAAAATATTTAACCATTTTCCACACAAAGAACGGAGCATTCAGTCTGAACAGTATCATGTTTTTAGGTTTGATGCTTATTTTGCGATTATTAATATTAATAAATTGTGTGAACACAGCAGTGGCAGATTAGATATTTAAACTCCTGCCTTATTTTAGAGTTTTTGAGTACCCTATTTTTAGAGTAGGCTCACTTTTCCTTTTCCTTTTGAAACCTAATTCCACAGCACATCTACATGCTAAAGTTAAACCTTTTTCCTGATCTAGTCGCCGTGTTGACAATTAGTATTGCACTGTGTCCCTTTTTCTTTTATATATCACGCATACCTTTAAGATTTAGATCGCTATATTGACAACTTCACAGTTAAAACAACCAATCACAAAGTGGCAACACTCACTACAAACAGGGTTTGCACTTTATGCAATGCAACATATAAGGGCGCCAGACTGAAAACTGTTAGCCTGCATTTTCTGTATGTGTCTTCAGAGAGTACAGTACATACAGAAAAGTTCATACATAAATTCAACATCTACAAATTAAAGTGTTTTTCTTTTTAAACAAAATACACTTACAAATATGAAAATGACTTTAAAATGTGCTTACACTTACAGACCTGCTGTTTAAAGAAGTTAGATTATTTTTAGATTTCTATACTGACTAACATGTGGAAAACTCCCTGCTGGGGCCAGCGTCGTGACGTCAGAGACATTATAGGGGATGTACCACGCACCTGCGCGTATTCATGACTCTTGACTTTCAGTGTGCTTCGCTAGCAGACACATGCAGTTCTGTTCCAGCACCTCACTAAAATGTTGAATTCTTTTTGTGTACGTGTGCGTTGATGACAATGTAAGTACATAATTCATTTCATCCGCTCGTGTTTCTTACACGCTGCTTAGTTCGGCAACCGTGTAACCTTGGTTACCGCGAGCTCCAACGTATTTTGATGAGGAAATGCCTATTTCTTAAATGCCTGGCTAAACGCTCATTTCTTGGTTTAACGTTACAAGAATAGTTCAGTTTGAGAGTTGTCTGGCAGTACTCTAAATTGTAGTGTTATTTCTACTGTTCTGAAGACGTTCAGGACGGTAAACTAGCTTCCAAATGTAGCATCGAGCGCTTATGGAGCCGGTATGTTCGAGTGGATAAACATTTTCTCGATCTTGCGGCGGGAAGAACTGCTTCTACCATTTGTGGTCTTTATGCGCCACCTTGTGGTCATTAAGTGTACTGCATCTATATGCTCTGTATTAACACTTTGAGTGCCTAGTTCTCACCTATATTATCCTGTTATTACTTGTTACTTGCAGTAATTCTCTTCCTTGTTACATTAATGTTACTGAATTGCAATTACAATTATATATATTGTTAATGTAACTGGATGTGTATATTTGATTCTACCTGAAATCGAATATTTTGCATACGTTAGAATTTGTATATGTATACGTGGAATTTAGATGTACAATATTCTAATTACTCTTTCTGTATATGTTTATCTTGCAGAGACCACACACACACACACAGACACATATGTTTATCAATAAAACCCATAACATCACCTAAAGTCGCAGCTGTTCTCTGACCGGAGCACATAGTCAGTGAGGGGGCGACTAGCCATCGACGTACACGTCCGTCACATAACAGCTTGAAAGAAAAAATACGGTCTTGCATTACATATGATCATAATAAATGCTTTACTAAACCAGTAAATAATCCAGAGTTGCTCTTTAGTTTCGTGTCTCTAAGAACTGACTGCAAACCACATCATTCATCTCGGAGAAACCATCTGCATATGGCATAACTACTGTATCTATAACACCAGATCGTCCTTTCAACAGAAGGTTTTCTAACTAAATTGAGTTGAATTCATTCATTATTCAGTAATCTCTGAGAATTTTAAATTGACATGCGGTTGAATCTTGGTTTTGGCTCTTCAGTCTCCTGCTGGCTGCAGCTGCTGAGAGGCTTTGGTTTCACAAAAGTGTCCCGTTTACATTTAATGTGCTAAAAAGTGCCTGTTCTGATCATGCTGACTGCATTACAAGCTATCACAGGACTAATCATCTTCCCTATCATAAACCTGGAGGGCAGGATTTACTTAATTTGACGTCTCACATTTTGTGAATGAAAAGAAATAAACAGAACTGGGTCCTTAGTGGTTACCTCCTTTTGATCTCTCAAGCCTTAATTTATAGAGGCTATTAAAAAAAAAATCACATTTTCAGTAAAGAAATTCAACAGGCACAAGAAAGGGCATAGCAAGTTTATTTTTATGGATGCTGTAGAGCAAACTGAATGTCCAACTTGACAAGTTGAATGAAATGTTAATTGCATGCAGGTGATTCTATAACAACAAATTATAGCAGGTGAAACAATAGATGTCCACAAGAAAAGCATTTTTATGCACATTTTATATGAATTTGACAGACAATAAAATGGCTCATAATTGTCATATTTAAAGTAATGTGGATCACAGGATAGTTAATTTCCAGTGTATTTTTCTGTGTTTCAATCACATTTAGCAGTATCTATTTCAAAGTGCACTGGTAAACCATTTTCACATGCAACAGCAACATGCATTTTCTGGTGAAAAGTACCTTTATATTTACAGCCGTCTTTAACCAGTTTTCCACTCTCCTTGGTTATCTCACATATAATAATGTCAAACTTCTCACTACTGCATGTGAATGGTTTTTTCTGATTTTTCTTAGTTACAGTATACTTATATTTTGATTTACAAATGTCTTTGATTGATTGTTCATCACCAATTATGAATGTATTGATCGGCTTACATGTTGGTTTGTTGTCACGTTTTATGAATATGCCACGGTCTTTAATCCCCTTTGTACATTTTTCATCAGAAGAGTTGCCAGGTAAACCCGTGTTTCCGACGATGTGCTTATTTTTGAAGTCTTCATAGGTTGGTATTCCGTTGATCTCCTTAAACACGGCAGCCATGCAGAGCAGAACAAATGGCAAATGAAGAAGCATGTTCCTCATCATCATTTCCTGATGAAGAAAAAAAATACTTTTTATAATTTTCATATTATAAAAGTTATAATATGAATTTTTTCATATTATAATTGAAAAAATTATAATATGAACAATTTTCATCAGACAGACTGATGACAGTCATCAGTCTGTCTGATGACTGAATGCTGTTAAGCACCTTAACAGAATTTGGTCAACAGTGTTAGAAAGGTAGCTATTTTCCTCTTTGTCACTAGTTTTTTATTGCATATTCAGTATGTTTACTTAGAAGAGGCCGGTGGTAATTTTTGTTATATAACACCTCTACATAAAAAAAAAACCCCACTGCATTATTTATAAATTATTTAACTGGTCTTATGACCTAGTAGGAAATACTCTTACCAAACATGGTCTGTTGTTAATGAGTCAATTTAAACACTAATTAGACAATCATGAGATAAACTGAACAGATAAAATTGATGTTGGAAATAACACTTAAAAAAAACAGAAAAAAGTAGTCAGATAACAACAATTCTTTCTTTATCAATCAATGTAAGCAGTGACACAGCAATAGTCTATCAAGACGGAGAAATAAGAAATCATTTTACTACCTTTGTTCTCGTCCACGTAAGGAATTGTTATTCAGGTTGTTGGATGATCAGTTTTGCTAAAGCAGGAGTGGATTCTCAAAGGCTTCAGCTGCTGCAGGTCTGCAGGGAGAAGTGCCCTCAGATGATGCAGCGTGCCACGTTCTACGCATTTTATACAGTTCACATCTGGTGGCACAGGCAAATTCATCAGATTAAAATCAAGCAAGTTCTCAAAAGGGTTTTTACCTTAGATCACTCTTAGCTCGTTTTTCCGATTAAATTATGCAAAAGAGATGAGGCAGACTTTAAGGACTTTCCTCTTCCTAGATGGTGCAATCTAACATGACGCTTGATTTTCTTTTCAGACATTTAGCTGTTATTATGCAGGCTGTATTTAATAAATAATGTAAAATTAGAGGCTGTGCATTTCTTTATGGATTATGATGCGATAAAACACGACTCTTTTTCACAACAGTCATTCATGGTATGTTCCATGCCTTTCTACCTCTGCAAATAAAACTAGCCTAGGTTTACGGTGGCAATAGACAACAAGAGGCAAAAGCAACATTGGTTTTTATTCATTTTTACTGATGTGAGCATCAGTTTTTTGCAAAGAAATAAGTAGGCAGAATTCGCTTTAATTTCCTTTATAAGAAGTGATTGCCAACTAACTACATCTGTTGTGCAGCAACTTTATGTTGAAGGACTCTTCTAGTGACAACTTCATATCTGACTGATTTACCTATCATTTCATTTGACTCACGATGTTCAGAGAAACTTCTTCATGATTTCTTTTATCTGACTGTCTATTATTTGCATAAACTGTTCTGTGCGTGTGCCGATCCAAATTATGTTCTAAGGCTCTAAGAATATATGGCAGTTTATGGTCAGATAATTCCTTTAAAACTAGTCCACCAATTCTCTGTTTTATCGTATGTAAATGGCGCATTTGCTACTCGCTGCACATGTTGGTCATGATGCTTTGAGACTTCAATATTTTTCTTTGCAGAAAGACTGCATGAGACAGGAAACTTAGACTAGGCCAAAGAACATTTTAATTAATTCTGACCAATTAGATATTTAAGTGAAACTTATAACATTTCTTTTATATATACCAATGCAATTCCAAGCATCTCAAAATGCAAAAAGCTTCCTAAATAAATACATAAATAAGAAACACTGGTGCTGGGAATGTGATTGTGTACAAAAAAAGGGGCAACATTAATGTAATTTATTCATGTATATATAATATTTAGCATTTAGGTCTGTTTAGAGAACTAAATGGACTTTATTCAGGAGAGGAACTTGTGGCAGAAAACATCTGAGGTGATGACATTTTGTCTGTAATAAAATCTAGGAATTACAAATAATTTATTTCAATTTAAACATGTAGAAGTGAGAATTATCAAGCCAATAGTTATCATTATTATCCATGCAAATCAGTCTACAAATCTTTTGAATTCCTTATTTCAAGTCAAAATTGCTCGATTGAGCAACAGCGCCCTCTGCTGTTTGTGCAGAGATGTAAAAAAACCAACTCATGAGCAGAATAATTGATATTTATTAGAAAATATTTCACTGCATGAAAACATAAAATGCTCTGAACATATGAATAATACAGTAGACATACACCTTGTGACATCATAGCGTCCAGCAGGGCCATCTGCTGTTTGTACAATGAAGGAAACACGTCAAGCACTTGTGGTTTCTCATGCTGTTGTAAATGGGTAAAGTGTACGAAATGGAAACACAGGCTTCAATAAAAAGAGCTTGGCTTGAACCTTCTATGCTTTAGAAGATATTGGAGGTTGGTAAAAAAAAAAAAAAGTCAGCCTCCAATATATCCTATGGCTTCACCAATAAGGTGCACAGGTTTTCCATTTTCACATTGAACTGTAATGTCTATGGCTTCATAAGATTTACCATTGTAGAGACAATTGGGAAACCTGCTGATTTTGTCATGTTCACAGATGATCATTTTAAAAACTGAAGTTGCCACTCCTACCAGCTGGCCTGAGCTGCAAATGCTTCTTAACTCTCTTTCAGGGTCAAAGTAGAACGTATTTGTTTCTTTGCACAATTTCAGATTATAATTAATCCTTTTCATGTTCCTGGTGCAATCCCAATCCTCTCTATGCATTTCCTGAACAACATGTTTATGAAAGAAGTCCAGAGCTTCTGAGAGTTCTGCTCCAGACAGCAGCACCAGCAGAAAGACGGCCACCTGGATCTTCATGGTTACCTCTGGAAAGGAAAAAGAAAAGATTGGCTTTGGAGCACAACATAGGATAATTTCATAAAAATAGATGTGTTATCTTCTAAGTTTGAAATCTACTGAAAATATACCATCTAAGTTCCAACATGCAGTAATGGATTGGTGACTCTGTACTAAACACTACATAAATTGCCTTGCAAAAATGTTCATTTCACTTACGTTTTCATTATCACCACAAATGTCTATATATTTTTGAGGTTTTCTATGTATTTATTTACTCACCAGAAGGCCCTTAAAGTGTGAGGTAGAAACCTCTTTTACTGCAACTACAGATGCAGGTTTTTTGGTTTCTGGCTCCTCTGTATATGTCGAGATTACCGGTAATATTTTTGGCATTTGGTTTAAGTAAAGTAGCTAAATAAAATCCATTGAACTTTGTGAATGCTATATTCAAACATAAGATAAAGTTCAAAGGGTGCTAATATTTTTGCAAGACACCTTAAACAAAGTTAGAACCCATTAAAAGTCTAAGCCAGGGGTCTCAAACTCAATTTACCCGGGGGCCGCTGGAGGTAGAGTCTGGGTGAGGCTGGGCCGCATTCACACACACGGTCTCCTCAGCCAAACCTTTCTGATTGCCTATTACCATATTTGGCCGTAGTCAGGCGCTGTAACAGCCGTAATTGTGTAGTGTCTCTTTAAGATACTCTAGTATTGCTAATGATGTCAGAAGTATGCGCCACGGCTTCTCTGTAGAGAGCGTGGGAGAAACGTGCAAGACGGACATGTTAGCTCCCTAACTTTTTAGTAACGTTATGTTACTTTTGAACGCTGCTCAATTTTCATGTCTGATAATATAGCAGCCGTTCAACTGGCTTTGTAAGGTTGGTGAAGAGCGAATTTATTAAAGGACAACACGGTGGAATTCCCAGTACGGTTGTGAGTTTTTGAATCTGCCGCCTCCTCTCCTCCCTTAAACACAACCCAAGCGTTACAGCGCCTAACCTTAATTACGTTACACTGATCAGCAACTTCCGGGTCTAGACTGGATGCTGTAGCACGTGAAGCGGGAGCGGCCGCGGAAAGTGCGCATGTACCGCATGCAAATAATGACAAATAGAAAATGCAAATAGGCCCGGCCGATGTCCCGCCCCCGAGAGCAATATACTCCACTGTGATTGGTAAGTTCGTTCAGCTCCACACACAACACTGAAAAGTGCCAATTATATCAAACTCGCGGGCCGCACTAACATTAAACTTTCATATTAAGGCGGGGGCCACAAACTATCGTCCCGAGGGCCGCAGTTGGCCCGCGGGCCACGAGTTTGAGACCCCTGGTCTACAGGTTTTGTGCTGCACTGCAGGGCTAAAGTCTGACTGCCTCGTCTGGAACTGTTTTATAAACAACGAGATAAAATACTCTTAAAAACTAGGGTTAATTGAAAAGTTTGCAACAATAACTCTGACTTACTCAACTGATGGAAAAGCTTCACCTTCGGTACTTGATTGGTCAACTTGTTATTTGGGACAACAGGGTTTATTTTCTGTTGATCTTTCCTGAAAAAACATCAAGTTCCTCTTTAAACCTCAGAGTGAATTTTAATACCAAAGACAATTGCAGATACTTTAATGTCCCTTTCTACTGACAATTAGCAATACAAACTGTTATTGTTAGAGAAAGTGTCACCCTGAGGAGATTCCTTGACTGATCGCTTGTTGTCTCATTCAGTGAAGAAATTACATGTTTCTTCTGCTTTTCATGTCTTAAATGTTTCAGTTTGTCATAGAAATTTTAATATCGGACAAAAATAGCCAAATTAAATAAAATATAAATTTGTTATGTGGGTCCTAAACCCATCATTCTAAAGAGGAGTCACATAGTCCACAAAAACAAGCATTACCAAACATTAGTAGAAATCGAATAGTTTCACTTTTCAGGTGATCACTTACCTCGGTTGGTCCCTTCCAGGGATGGAGGTGAGATTATAGAAACGTTCTTTCTCAGTTAACTTAAATGAAACCCATCAAAATTAATTTACTTCCACCTTTTCCACCTTATATGTTGTTCAGTGTGCAAGAAACTAAAGGAGGGGTTTTCTAACTAACCTATCCCCATCTAGTACTTTCAGAATTATACCAAATAAAGAAATAACTCTCATTCTACCCAAAGCACTATAAATAGATAATTAGCTGAGATTAACTCTGATTGGTTATTTGAAGCCTTCATAATGGATATTTATAACGCAACACACAGATCATGATTGGTCACTAAATGATGTGCTGAACACTTGCTGTTCATCAAAGATAAAACTGTCATGCAGCTAAAATGGATGTAAAAAGGAAGTGCTATGACTGTGTTCTGAGATACAGAATTAAACAAGAAATGGTTGAAGAGGTGTCATACGGGTGTACAAGAATAAATAGTTGAAGTACCTTCAGCTAAATGAAAAACAAAGTATGACAGAATTAATTATAATTCACATTCATAATCCACAGCAGTACATGCAAAATAAACCATAAACCATCGTTGAATAATTTAAGTATTTAGACCTGATTTCAATATAAGCACAATAAAACACAAGTTTAGTTTTAAATGCTTTATTCATTGAACAATATATGTTGAAAAGCTACTACTGTGCATTATGATTATGCTTTAATGCAATGAAGCAGAAATGAGTACAATGCTTAAAAAACTCATGTGAAATGAATGAAACTAGAGAAAGAAGAAAAAAAGCCTGATGCTTGATTATTAAGATCTGCTTTCTGACTGTTGAGCTGAAGATGTGAGAAGCTGCAGAGAGAAATTATCTTCTGCCTTTCCCCCTGAACTGCTTGATGAAATGCACAGGTAAAAATTGTTCGCCAACCTTTTCACATTCTGCTTCAAGAAACAGGACACTTCTTCTGCCCTTGTAGTTGTTTTCACCTGTGTACGTACACAGAATAACGGTGAATTTATTTTTACTTTTTCTTTTACCAGGTTTTCCCTGACAAATGGCTCTGACTGCTTCTTCACCAGCAATTATGAATGTGTTCTTTTCCTTCGGTTTGTCTTCATCTGCTATGTTCCTCACTGCAATCACTCTTGTGCAGTCGTTTTCATCCATAGCATCAATAACATGCTGTCTGAGAAAGTTCTGGTAACGTTCAGTTGGAGTGGGGCTGCGATCTGGCCTGGGGGCGATGACCAGGACCAGCAGTGACCAGACAAGCAGGCAAGTAGGAAGGATGCGCATCGTTACTGAAAGAAGAACAGAAACTTTATATTTAATGTTAGTTTCAAAGAGATTGCGCTTATGTTGTTCCACTTCTACTAAACAGAAGAAGGTGAGGATGTAATAAAATAAGTGCACATAAACTCAAAACTTCCTTTATAATAAAACACATCAGTTTGTTCTGTCAGATGCAGAAACATTATTTCCTCTGTTTTGTCACTAGATGAGTTGACAGCCTGCAGATTCCTTCTGCTTTTATGTTGAGATTTTTATTACATCTGATTTCAAACAAAATAAAACTGAATGTTGAAAAAAGGTGGGTATGAAAAATGCAAAGATATTTTTATAGCAACATTTTTAGATCATTTCAGTACATTTTTATGACGTGAAAAAAGTTACTTACTGCTCTTTTTTCCTCTTTGATAAACTCAGAAGTGGTAAGCAGGTTCTCTCCAACAGGACTTATCTGTAAAACAGAATTGTGAGAATGTAAACTGGAATAATCACAAATGGATGATAGTTGACTTTAATTTCTAATTTTGGGAAAATGTGAATTATTCCTACTTACCACTTTGGAGAATAAAGTCGATGTTAACAGCTGAGCAGGAACCAAAATGAGAAAAGATGTTTGAAGTGAAGTTTGGCGAAGTTACCCCAAAGTTTACTGTCCTAGAATGGCTAGAGTTAGTCCACTTTGACATATACCTATTTCGGCTTAGATAGTCCAACTGGCCTGAAGGATTTTATCTAGCAGGTGCTTTTGTTCAGTAAATAGGGCCATTACCTTAGAAGTACCCTGATAATGGCCTCAACGCATCTCACAGTTGCACAATTGTTCCTTAGACTTCGACTTCGACTTCGACTGACTTTGTTGTCATTTTCAATGCACAGGGTGTATACAGAACGAAATTTCGTTGCATACGGCTCAGGACAATGTTTGAGGTTCCAATGTTGTGAGGTTACTCCAGAATAAAATAAAATACAGTATAAAATATGAATATAAATCTAAATATAAAATATAAAGTGCAGGACTGACAGTAAAATAGAAGTTATTTAGCTCTGTACATGTGCAAGGTATAAAGTGGAGACCAGTTTTTGAGTGCAGTCCAGTGAAGAGTTCAGCAGTCTGAAGGCAAGTAGGAAAAAGCTGTTTCGGAACCAGGTGGGCCTGCACCGGATGCTGCAGAACCTCTTTCCAGAGGGCAGCAGGGAGAACAGTCCATGGTGGGGGTGTGAGGGGTCACTGACGATGTTTCAGCCTCAGGACACGCATCCTGCATCGATGGTTGACCTGACACTTCGCCCTTTTGCCTGAGCTGGGTGTGGAAGGTTGTTGCCGAAGCAGTTTCTCCTTGTGTGCCTTCTTCTCACTCACATGAGAGTTACCGAACTCTTTTGCAAGCTCAACCAGGAAGTCCACCCGTCTCTCCTGCACCCCAATGCATGCCTGATAAAGCACATGTGCATTCAGTGCTGCCATGTCAATCATGTTTGCCAGGTTTGCTGACCAGCTGTCACATAGTGATGGAACCTTGGTCACCCCCCGCAAGATTATGACTGAAATAAATGCCATTAGTTCTTGTGAACTAAATAGGTGAAGCAGTCACCTATTTATCCTCCACAGCACAAAAGGCTGCATGCAAATTTGCATGTGCAAAGTCTCCCAGATTTCTTTTGCTTACACTTTTTGCATGATTTTTTTGAGGTGGATCAACACAATTAATCTGGTTAGTTTATTTCTAAACTGTCATGTTATACCCTCTTAGCTTTATTTCAAAGAGAAACATTACTCATTTCTTTTAGAAAAACCTTTGCATATTTTTTGAAACAGATTCTATGTTTTGCAAACTCTATGTACATTTGGCAAAATGACCTGGATAATGCAGCACAACATCATGGATCAGCTGCAAAAGGTCACATCTCTCCAAAAACACTTCATGTATGCTTCAAAACTAAACTGAAGAGCACTACCTACAGGAGACCTGATCTCCTGCAGGTATCATAGATACCCACCCCCAACATGGACTATTCACATTCCTACCTTCTGGCCTGACGGTCAACGGCCACATTTACAATTGAAGAAGGGATGCTAATTTGAGCCATCAGAGTCGTCAGGGTGGACTCCGGCCTTTTGGCCCTGTTGAGCCGATATGGGAAGGACTCGAAAACCGAGCCATACACAACAAACTGAAGGAGGAGTTTTCTCACTAGCCTATCAACATCTCAGGCTTCAAATTAAATACCATATTAAGAAATATCTAAGACCACACACTGCATCAATAGCTTGAACAACTGAGTGATTGGTTGATTTATTCAGAGGTACAGTGACATTAAACTTGTTTGGAAAAACATATTTTTAGTAGTAGTCTCTCTATGCTGTACTTTTACTTAACTAGTAATATTTTTTAAAGTATTTCTACTTGAGTGAAGTTTCTGGATTTTTCACCCAGAGCAACTTTCCTGAATGAAGAAAAACATGAATGTGATACAGACCAACACTTAGACTGAGACTCTCTATGCACAAACATAATTATTGTAATGTTATTTATTGTTTAACCTTGTTGTGCTAATTGGCACTACAAGTACTCTATACTGTTCTAATATACAGTATATTTGCATGACCAATTATATTAGTTACACTGGGTTATTTTTTCTTGAAAAAACTCTATGCCTGAATGTTATTTTTAATCATGCATTTTGTTTTCATTTATGCCTATAAAGAAAGTTTTACATAACTTTACAGTTTCTGTATGATGACATGTTTAAATATTAAGTCAGATGATCCAATCAGTTTCTTAGTACTTGAGTGACCACTTTATGTTTTACGTGAGTAAAAATATGTTGAAGTTTTGGGGAACTCTGCCCACCTCTGATCATATTCATTGTGTGGTAAACATTTAAAACAGAACTGGTTAAATGTCACAAAGCGTGCCAACACAGCTAAAAAAAACACTAATGTCTTGCAGCTTTTCTGAGAAGGAACCAAGAAACGCCTTAAAAAGAACCAGAGGTGTGAACTCAGTGTATACTCAGCATGATGCAGCTAAATTCATAAACAGTTCTCTTTTGAGAACCCAACAACTATGACCTTTTATAAAAGGTTTTAGTTTTTATACCTTTTATAAAAGGTTTTTTGATGCATTTATTTTGCATCAAAAAATTATAGAAATTCTACTGATCTTTTCCTTAGTTTATGTCTTTAACGTCACACTATTAATGACAAAAACAATTAAGAATCAAATTTTGAAAAAAAGTAATCCCAAGACATTTAGAACAGTCAAAAAGGCAACTTTATTTTTTTTCTCCTTAATAGCACTGAAACAATTCAAGTATGCAACGATCTCTAAACCCCAATCATCTTTGAGCATGTGATTCTCAAAACATTTGTGCACCATTCAAGTGTTAAAGTGCAGAAACACCAGATGCACATCCTTTTTTTAAACCATTACAGCCACATCCTCACTTTCCTCTTGTAGGTGGTGATAACGGACCCCCTTTCAGTGGACCAACACTTTACAGAGCATCTAACCCCAACATTTACTATAATTTAACTACTAAACACTTGTAGTTATAGATAGAAACATAATTACTTCAACACTCAAGATCTCTCCCCAGTTTGAAAGCAAGAAAGAAGACATGTTGGCAGCCAGTTTCTTCTGACCCGCTCCTGTTCAGGTTGAGGGCGACTGAACTGGCCTGTATCAACGTTTGGACTGGACTGTGGAGCCTTTTTCATTTGTGATCCACTCAACAGAAATGGAGGAATCAGCAAAGACCGATCAAAGTCCTGATCCTGCCGTGGCTGGACAGAAAAGCTGGTTTCTATTGGCGACGGGACGTTTTCTGGAGACCCCGGGCAGCATGGCTGACTGACCTCACTGCTCTGAAGGCGTGAAGGATGCAGAGGAGAGAAGCTGTCATAGGTGGAGCTGTGAGGACAGAGAAGATAGAGTTAAAACCTTAAATTAAAAATGATCACAAACATGATTAAGTCATTTAAACATGTAAGGTTTGTATTTGTCAAATTGTTCCTTCTTGTGAGTAATGGCAAGGAACAGTCATGTAAAAAAAATGGACACCTGCTTGGTTTAAAAGTAAAAATGGAAAAAATCATGTAGGGGGGAATCCCATCAGGTCACTAAAGAAAGTTTGTCCTGTTTGAAAAGCAGACATTTAGTTTGGTGCTGACTGTGGAAGTGAGTTAAGGCCATGGAGAGATAAAAGAATCTGCATGAGGCCTTCAGAGAACAACTGGAGCAGCTTTTCAGTCTGATGAAGTTTAAAAAGGTCTCAAATTATATTTAAAATCCATCATTCCAAAGAAAACTGTCACCAGGTGACTTTGTTCTTGTAGTAATGATTTTTCCCCACATTACTACAACTTCTTACACATTATGATGACAACTTTCTCAAATTATGACTTTTTCCTCATCTATGACTTTGTCTTACAACTTGTATTATAATTTTTGTCTGGTATTATTACATTTTCCGCCATTATTACTTTTTTCCCCTCTACAATTACCACGACTTTCTCTTATTTAAACTTTTCCTGGTATCTTTCTAACTTTTTTCACATACAAGGACTTACCTCTTGTATTATTATGATTTGCTACTCATGTTAAAATTATCCTGGTAATATTTTGACTTTTTTCTAATTACAACTTTTTCTCGCAATATTGACTTTATTCTCGTAATACATCGTTATTGTGATACGTTATTCTCACAATATCATGACTTTTCTCTTGTAAATAAGTGTTTTTTTCTTAGCCTGTCCCTAATAATTCCTCATAGATTACACTGATATGTGACCATTTCAAAATAAAAAAACTTATATTTACTGAGGCTTCCTAATTAATTTACCTGCTGAATGACGTCTGAAGAGAAGAGAACGATGAAGAGGAGCAGTATTCTGGCCGGTTGAGTTTTTGTGGACTCTCCATGACAACATAATCATCCTGAGGTAACTCAGACAAGCTGTGTCTGACAATCGGGGACATCATCATGTATTCAAGCCCTTCTTCCTTCTCAGCCAACTCCCAGCTCTGCATTGTGCAGCTTTTGGTTTCCGGCGCAGGGCTCTGCTGGCATCTAGCAGGGCTCAGGTGCGACGTGAAGCTCAGAGAGGATTCAGACTGTGTGTCTTCTAGTTTTTGAGCTCTTCTGTGACGCTGTGCAGGACTAGTTTGGGTCTCCGAGTTTCTGGGATGAAGAACCCGAGGTGTAAGAGTTCTCACATTAGCCGACTTGTCTCTCTGTTTGCGTCGGCAGCGCTTTGAGGCCAGAAGGGCTGGCTGTTGATTGGGACTGGATGTCAGAGATCTGGTGAAGTCTGGAAGAGCTCGTAGGGATCTCACGGTCTCCCGAACCGACTCGTGGATGTGTTGGGCCAGAACTGGGTTTCCTGAAAAACCAATCAGGAAAATCAAAAATGTTTCATTTAAAGCAGAACTTTTTAATGTGGCGCCCACATACCTTCTTCTCTAGCCTCCATCCAGATTTCTCCAGGACCATGAGGCGCCGACCTGCCCAGCTCCAAAAAGAAAAAGCCATCCAGGTGTCCAAAGCGGCGGACACTCAGCAAAGGTATCGTAACTGATGGCAAGTCATTACTGGACCCCAGCCGGACCAGAACGAGTGTTGATGCAGAGAGGCAGAGACGGTTCTCCCCTGTGAACGGTTTGGAGGAGCCCAGGCCTCTGGGCTTCACCATGACGTGCCAAACCTTAGACGAAGACGACAGCAGCAAGAGCCAAATGACGCAGCGATAGACGAAGAGTACGAGTAGAAGAAGAGACTCTCTTCAGTGAATAGCTATAGAACCGTGTCACAAATGTGAGTTTGGATTCACAAAATGAGGCGTAGAGTCCATGATTTGGATCTCTCTGAAATTAATTTTAAAAAATTGATTGATTATAGCTTGATGGATGGATGGGCAGACAGATAGGCTCATGGATTTTTGGGAAAATAAACATATTGATCATAGCGATAGATGATATATAGACAGATGGCTTTAGAGGTGGATGGATTGATGGATTGATGGAACAAACAGATGCATAGATGCAACTTTTGAACAATGAAAATTGGAAAGTCTGTTTTCAGTCTTAGTCTAATTTTCCAAACCTGGAATCTGGATAATTAAACCCAGACTTTTCCAAACTCTGCAGCATCCCTGCTTTCACCTGGACAGTTCAAGGTAAAACATCCCATCCTACCTCTTTGAAGAACGCTGCAGGCGGTAGGGTGCAATACCCATCATCGTCTTCATCAAACCCTTCTTCATGCTCCTCATCTCTTTGCTCTTCCTCCATCAGCCTCTTTATGGCCAGGTACCAATCCTCCTGTTGCTGCTGCTCCTCCATCACAAGCACCAGAGTCTGATCCTTGTCATACAGCGCCACCGTGTGGCCTTTTTGGGAACTGCCATTCCGACTCACACCAAGACAGCGATGAAGGAAAATGACCCTGAGAGAGAAGATTTTGATCAGTTTCAGTCAAATCCAACAGAAATATGACCACAATAAGTTCAAATACAGAATGTTAAGCCTGTACCAACAATGGTTTTTTACACTGTGATAGCGCTATCCTGTTAGCAAAATGGTTGCAGTTATTCCCACCAACCCTTGCTTGCTGGTTCCAAACAGAGCGGCCTTCCCAGCAGACTTCTCCATTGCAGCGAACTTCTCTTGGTTCTTGTACCACTCCAGTCTGCTCAGACCAGTGTGACTTCCCGTTCGCAGGACGAAATATCTCCTGTGGCTCCGCTCCAGCTTCCCCAGATAACCTTCTTTCACCACGTCACCCTGCAGCCCCGAGGCGGCCATTAAAGCACCGGTCAGGGGGCCCAGCGGTATTGGGGTCTCTCTGGTGTAGAACAGCTCCTCAAAGCAGCGGGACGAAGGCGATTCGTTTGAGTCCTCGTCTTCATCCTGCTCTGCGTGACGATTCTTCAGGTGAAACTGCAAAGGAGATTCACCTGCCCGAGTGAGGCTGCAGTGCTGTGACGACTGAGGGGTGCATGGAGGCTCTACAAATCCTCTTTTGACAGAACTGTCATGCCCCTCCGCCATTTTCCTATGTTTAAAGTCTGCAACATAAAGACAGAGAAATTAAAACCTTAAATACTAAAAGGAGGGTTATTTTTGCAACACAATGAAGTCTTAAATTTGATGCTTTGCTATAATTTATATATTTGAAAGAAAATTGTGACAAAAGCCACTCATCTTTTTGGCACTGTAAAATTGTACAAAAATAATAATAAATAAATACATTATCTGATCTCTTGAAACTTTGACCTAAAATATTCATATGAAAATTAACCATATTTTGATTATTTATGTTTATACGGTACCACATCTATATGGCAAGAAATAATTTTTTAGTTATTGCCAATATCAGATACTGAAATGAGTCAGTGATTGTCTGTCTTTATGTAGTCGAATGGCATATATAAACTTATATATATATATATATATATATATATATATAGTATATATTCAACTTGGTATAAATTAGTTCTTAAATTACATAAAACAGCACATAAAAATACAAATGACTGGAACGTTCAACTTAATGAGTATGAAAAGTCAGGGTAATAAATTAAAATGAATATTATAAGTTGCAAAACATACAAGTTGCTGAAATAAATACAATGTTTAAATAATATTTAATTTATTTATTTTGTTGGTTTTGTTAGTATTTGTGCGCCATGTAGCCACTTAGCTAAAAACATTAAACAGCTTGGTAGCGTTTTTTTCACGTCACAGCAATATTTTTTATCTCGGTATAAACTTACCTGAAAGTGAAAGACGTCAACATTACGTTCCGTCAACAAACTCTGAACCCAGTCGCCCGTTTTTCACGTTTTTGGGTTTCTTTTCTCTCAGAAAGACCATAAAATCCGAGCAGAAATGATTTGATAGTTTTCGGTTCAGATTCTGCGTCTCACAGGTGCAACAGGCGGCAATCAGTGCGGCCTTCAGGAGCGCCTCGTAAAAATAACACTTCGGCTGAGAAACGGATAATTCAGACATTCAAACTATTAAAAATTAACTTATTTAAAGCTCTATGACCGTAGCTTTAAAGTTTTAAACCTCCTAGTTTACTATTTAAAGGCAGGAGACAAGCCTGACGTAGCTTCCGGATTTTAAGTGAAGTACTTGTATTTGCTGCCTTCTCCAGCTGTTGGGAGATGTTTGTGGACCAGCTGAGGTCAGTATAGATTTGGGCTCCAACAACACAAAGACTTGAGGAAGTTCTAAAATGTAGAACACGGTTCAACACAGCAATGTACGCCTAAAAAAGGATCAGACAACCAACAGTGCTTTTTCTGCCTCTTTATTTATTTTTAGAAAACTATCATTCAAAAAGTAGCTTGTAAATTGAGTTGAATGTGGTTATGAGTTTTAGCCTGGAACTGAAGAAGTAGTTTTATATTTTCAAGAACTACAACCACATTCAGATCTTCAGCAACCTCAAGCTGATTTTCTTGCCCTGTATTCAGCCTAATTCATCTTTTTTTTTTTATCGACGCCAAACAGCTTCTGTGTTCCTACTGATGAAAAGCATCCCCACAGCATAATGGTGTCACCACCATGTGGCCCCATTCTGTGATACTTTCCAACCACATAAAGCATTTTGAATATAGGTCAAATTAGTAGAGTTAGTCATCTGACTAAAGTACTTTCCATCATTTTTGCTGTGTCTCCTTCCTGAACTGTAGGTTTCTTTACAGTGTGACCTTAAAACAGATTCCCCCAAATCTCCTAGATTGTTATTTAAAAGAAGAAAATGATAAAAGTGTAATTTTTCCTCCTTTTCCCAGTTTTGCACCTCTTATTGTTGGCCCATCGACTAACGTCTGTTTTTGCAATTAAGTTCACATCAACATGAAATCTCATGCAGTGAACATGATGAAAGTGACCGCATTTAACAGACAAAAGGAAGTGGGGCCATAACAATGTCAGCAACTGTTATGAAATACGCACAACGTTGTGCGGAAGAAGTTCAGTTCCTGCTTGTTTCCAAATCAACAGGCTGTCAGCTGCCTCCGTCGGACCAGAACATCTGAGCACCGGGTGTTGTTTTTGTTTTTTCTGCTCCTGTGTCCCACCATGGCTGTCCTTCACAGGCTCCTGTCGCAGCTTTTCAGCTGGTCTGGGATCAGTTTCCTCCTGCAGCTGATGGGGACCGCGCTGCTGGCTGTGGTCGGAGTTTGGACGGCGAGGCTGCTGGTTCGTCACGCCTGGTACACTCACAGGTTGTCCTGCTTCAACAAGCCGCGGACGCATTCATGGCTGATTGGTCACCTCGGTCAGGTAAGGTTCAAAATCCGGCTTTCAGACATACAGCATTACTTTAAAAAAAAAATTAAATAAACATATTAATATCTCAGATGCAGAGTACAGAGGAAGGTCTCCAACAGGTGGATGAATTGGTGCAGACCTACAAACACTCCTGCTCCTGGTTCTTCGGGCCTTTCTACCACCTGGTCAGAGTCTTTCATCCTGACTATGTGAAGCCCCTGCTGATGGCGCCTGGTACGAACAAAAACCACGCAAAACACAGGAGATCATTTCTCAATATGCAAAACTCACGCTGGTATTTTCACTCCATATACCGTCCATCTTGAAGCCAACGTCACGATGAAGGATGAGTTTGTCTACGGGCATCTGCGGCCGTGGCTGGGTGAGTCAGACATGTTGTATTAACACGCGAAGAAAACTGAGTACACTGTAAAACCTAATTAGATCTCCTTACTGAAGAAATACGTTTTACATCACAACTGTTTAGTTTTTATTAAATTAACTGTTTAAGATTCACTTGTGTAATTTTAATGAGCGTAACTTAAATTAACTTAATAAATCTAAGTATGATGTACTTAAACATCACCCAAAGCTTTTTTTTTTGTATGTTGTCACCTTTCTAAAACAATGTACTAAGTCATGTTTTTGCCAAAGGTGTTTTTTTTCTTTCTTTTTTTTCATTTTTGGCAAAAAAAAAAAAAAAAAGTTATTATTTTAGGAAGGTGATGATATGTAAATAAACCCCAAAGCTTTCTGAAGCCACCTTTTTAACTTGAAACTACTTATGTAAAAACAAAAAAAAAACTTATTTGATTGAAATGGTCTACTGTAACTTCAACAGATATGCGGAGCATTCATATTTGCTCACGTTTTTTTCTTTTTTTTACAGTAAATCAAACACGAGCGTTTGCGAGACTGCGCCCTCATGTGGAATAGTGTGGTCATGACAATGAACATACAACATACACTCACTGTGCAGTTTAATATATTCAAATGTAAATGACAAGGGGAAAAAGCCAATAGAAGCTGTACTGCTCTAAGAGTGGCTCATTCTTAATGAACTGACTGCATAGATGAAGTTTTGGAGTTTACCTGTTTGCCGTAATTTAATTGACTAAAATCAATTAAATTCACTCATCTTTTTCAGTTAAATTCAATGTTTCGATTTACAGTGTATAAATGTGAATATGGTGTTTTCTTTCCCAAATCTATTTATTACAGCATAAAATTGAGCTTAACCTGGTTTCTTTTTTACAGGTCGCAGTTTGTTGATAAGCAACGGAGAGGAGTGGTCTCGCAAGAGGCGACTGCTGACTCCGGCTTTTCATTTCGACATCCTTAAAAACTACATTCTGACGTTTAACTCTTCGACTAACACCATGCACGTAAGGCACACACTCAGAAACATGTATGTGCTGTTTGGAAAACTTCACTGTTTCGATCCTCGTCACTGTTGGCGACTGTTCAGTGTAGAAAATAGAAATCAGTCCCAGAAACCATCATCAAAGCTGCGTAATTATCCATTTGCAAGCAAGAGTTATGGACTCTGGGTGAGAGATTAATGCAATGGGAGAGTTTAAGAAAAAACGTTTAGACAAAACTTTATATTAGGGGTGAAACGACTGATCAAATTTATCGGATTAATCGTCAAATAATTTAGTAATCAATTAATCATTACCTGGAGTATACAGGTTAAAAAAGGCATTTGTTGAAAATATAATGCACTCAGAGCAGCTTTTCCATGTCTTCTCATTTACTGTCCAGAATAAATGGCACCGCCTGCTGGCAGGAGGAACAACCAACATAGAGATGTTTGGCCATGTAACTCTCATGACCCTGGACAGCTTATTAAAATGCGCCTTCAGCTACCAGAGCAACTGTCAGGAGTGAGGACTTTACTATTTCACCCAAAATGTCTTGTCTCTGTTCTGGATTTCTGCTTTGAAGAAGCACATGTTTGTTTTTAGGTCCACCAGTGAATATGTGTCCGCCATCGTGGAGCTCAGTGACCTGGTGATAGATCGCCGCCTTCGCATTTTGCACCACTGGGACTGGATCTACTGGAAAACGGAGCAAGGAAAAAGATTCAAGCGAGCATTAAGTGTGGTACACAGGTAGAATGTCATTCATGCAGCCGAGTTTAACATCTAGTAGGTAGGAGGAAATTCTGAAAATTAAACCAGATGACAGCTTAAATGTACTTTTCTATCTGATTATAAAAGCTGGAGATATTATTTATACAATTCCGTCACAGTGTATTTCCACAAAGCTTTACAAATAAACTTATTTATATATTTTCTATATAAATATTGTAATATATAGTGTATTTTGTAACCGCATGCTTACCTTGCAGGTTCACCAGGGATGTTGTGCAGAAGCGCCGTGCTCTCATTGACCAGCAGAGGGAGACGGAGACACTAACCAGCATGACCACAGCGCAACAGAGAAAGAAAGATTTCGTGGACCTCATTCTGCTGTCAAAAGTGAACACAGAACGGACTATAAAATGAAATATGATAAATTAAACTCCAAAAAAATGAAAATAATTTCTATTAACACAGGATGAAGACGGACAAGGACTCACAGATGAGGAAATTCAGGCGGAAGCCAACACTTTCATGTTTGCAGGTGAGACGGTGTTTTTTCTAAACACCTCCCTCTGGAGCCACAAATGTGAACTGCAACTATACAGCTCGAAACAGACTAAACTGATCAATTTAAAGTATCTTATCCATAGAGATGATAAACATTCTACCACTTGTGTCTCTACGTTTACCTCTGATCTTATTTTAAAAGTATTTTGGATCAAATTATACTTAAATGCTGAGAAACAGAGAATGCTGAAAACAGAAGCAGAAAAAAAAACAAATACCTTACAGCCAGTTGGAGCATAAGTCTGCATGATATTAGGAAAACATGCAATGAAGATATGACTTGTGATAAATAAAAACAGAAATCAGTCTCACTTTTCTCACAGGACATGATACGACTGCGAGCGCAATTTGCTGGATGTTGTACAATTTAGCTCGCCATCCCCACTATCAGGAGAAATGCAGGCAGGAAGTGATGGAGCTGATGCAGGGACGAGATGGACATGAAATACAGTGGTTAGAAGATGCGCGCGCACACACACACACACACACACTCCGCTGTGGAAAAGTAAAGATTTTTTTTAACGATTTGTCCGATAACTGACCCAAGAGTCACATTCCTGCAGGACAACAATGTGATGACACAAAAACATATTTGTGCAGTAGAATGGCCTAGTCAAAGTTCAGACTTGAAAATTGACTTGCCTTATAGCCAACCTGACTGTGTCTGAGTTATTTTAGTCACTAGATGTGCAAATCCAAAGATTTGCAGGTGTAGTAAACAAAAAAACCCTGAAATTCATGGGTGTAAAGTAACGAAATGTGAAAAATTTCAAAAGGTAAAAAATACTTTTCCAAGGCTGTAATTGTTTGTTACACTGACACACTTTTTAATTCAAAGGGAGGACCTGTCCAACCTTCCTTTCACTACCATGTGCATCAAGGAGAGCCTCAGGCTGCACTCGCCTGTCCAGGCTGTAACCAGGAAGTACACCCAGGATGTGGCGTTGCCAGGAGACCTCACCGTACCACAGGGTGAGAAGCTTGGCCTTCTGGGAGTTTTTACGATAGATACAGGATTTTACTTTACTTTTACTTACTTTATTTTACTTTAGGCGGTATCAGAAGCATCCTCCTTGTTATACATTTATTTTGTGCCAGTCCTAACTGGGAAGTGAAATCTGTTTTTCCCTAAGGTGTAATCTGTTTGGTCAGTCTTTACGGGACACACCACAACCCCGAAGTCTGGACAAACCCACATGTAAGAAAATTTAAATAAATATCCCTTCAAAATAGTTTTAAATTTGACACATTTTAATGTGCTTTAAAGGAGTTCGATCCTCTTCGCTTTGAGCCGACCAGCGCACAGAGTCGCTCCTCTCATGACTTCATCCCGTTCTCCTCCGGTCCCAGGTTCAGTTTTCTCCTGAAGGAAACAAGAATTTAAGTATCGGAATGTATCAGTGGTGAATTTAATCCGTCTCTGCTCACAGGAACTGCATCGGACAGAAATTTGCCATGGCTGAGCTTCGAGTTGTCGTAGCGCTGACCCTGCTGAGGTTTCGTTTGACCCCGGGCGTTGACCCTGAAGCAGGGAGCGGCTCTGGGAAGGTGCGGCGTCTCCCCCAACTCGTCCTGCGCGCCGAGGGAGGCCTGTGGCTGCAGCTGGAAGCTCTGAATGAATCAAGCTTAGGGGAGCCGGAAAATAAATGATTTTTATTACAATGATGTGTCAGAACGTAAAACGCAAAAACACGGTGTAAGATTCCATATTGCATTCTAACCCAGGCTCTGCTTCAACCTGTTTTAAGATGTTTCATTCTGTTTTTGTTTTTCAAATTGCTAATAAATATTAATGACATTGTAAATGCAAGATTGAAAACACAATTTAATTTATTTAACAAATACAGAAATGGCTTTTTCATAGATGTAATCATTTAGGTAATAAAAAATGAGTGATATTTCTAGCTGTTGGTATTTTTATAAGTAATAATATAAAAAAGTAAATTCTTGTTAACTAAATACTTTATTTTATATTTGCTGTGCTTCATCAAGAACCAAAAGCAGCATAACCCAATAAATTAATAATCAGTTAATTGATTGTTATTAGTTTGATTACTGAGGTACATTTGAAACAAATACATGAAATAAACATAAATATAAAACTTTGTATTTTAATTTTATTGGATAAACAACCAAATAATTTAATTTAGCAATAAATTTTTATCCAAACTCCTTAGATGTTGAAGTCAGTATTTTTTTTTAGCACGATTTATATAATTGCGTCATGTTTGTTGCTCCATAATAAGGATCAAAGGTAGTCATTGTAACAGTGATTTCTTTACTTATTTTATTATTTTGTATTTGTGACGATGTATTGAGAACCAAAAGTGTCAACATGCAATAAAATGACTGGTTTGATTTGGATTGTTACATTATTGTACATTTTATCATGTAAATAAAACAGCAGAAAATGCAATCAATTAATAAAAAGTAATTATTATTTAAAGTGTATATATTTTACTAAATATGCAATTAGCTAATATAAATTACAAATGCTTAATGAAACGAATTACTTACACAGGAAGTTACATATAATGACACAAATTTATTAAGCTATTTTATATCAACTGTGCAAGTATTATACATGTTGATAAATTAGCTCCACATTTAGTACAATTTTGTGAATTACTAAAATAATTTGTGGCCTTTTTTAACATATTTAAGCGCAACACTTGTTTATTTAAAGTTTTTTAGCCGTACTAAGTTTTTGCAAACCTGCTCCATTATATTTTAGTCAGAACTTGCTGCAGCACCATATCAAATCACTGACCCATAGATGGCTTTTCGAGGAACATGATCTGGCTAGAAGCTAATAAGACTAATAGTGACCCTCACATTATTGCTGGCTATTTCATTGATGCTGTGATGGAGCATAATGGATTTCCACAAAAGATACGAATGGATCATGTCACAGAGAACACTTATGTGACAGCGATGCAAAGATTTCTGCACAACACCAGAATGAAAATGGTTTTGAATCTGTTATTCTCGGTCCGAGTACAAGAAATCAAAGGACAGAGCGATGGTGGTGCACTTTAAGAAGTTTTGGATGGACCATTTCGACCAGCTTAAAGCCGATGGCTATTTTGTTGACAGCTTTCTGGACGAATCACTGATCCAGTTTTGCTTCCTACAAACAATACAGGTACTATAAATTTACTTCTTGCTTTCAGCACACAAATTTGAAATAAGTTACAAATAATACAAAAGCATGAATTTGTTTTCTAACAACTATTTTCTTATTTTTTTTCTCGTCTTTTTTTTTTATCAAACAGGTGGAGCTGGATCAAGTTGTCCATACATGGATTGACCATCGTATACGATCTACAAATAATCCTGGGGCTCCTCCTGGTCGTCCCACATTAATGCATGGTGTTCCCAACCTGTATGGGGTTCCAAACGTTTTACAGTCTGCTAATCTAACAAAGCTGGAAATATGTATAGAAGAATGTCGTTTCAAGGACTTTCCCTGTGATGTCGATGTATTTCACTTATGCACTGAACTCATGACTGAGCACAGACTGGTAATGACAGATAATGTGTATGAAATTACTAATCTTTATGTAAGACTCCGTCAAATGATCAGTGACGGGCTGAGGGAATAGTTTCTCTAAGTCACCCAGGTCCACAAAACATCTAACAAGTCAGATATTATGTCTATATGTCCTGTGTAAACACTGATTGTAAAACTAAAATGCATGACTGAGTTACAATTTGTTTCCATGGTTTACCTAAAAAGACTAAACATTTTAGTTTCCTTCAATGTTGTGGTCAAGGTCAATTTCTTCTTATTATTATTAATTTCTATGTGTTTAATCTTATTTATTAATGGAAAATACTAGCCTCCTGTTCAAAACAGTACTAAATAGCACCAACATTTGCAGGCTCTGTTTTCTTAGCCTTACATGTTCAGGGAAACTGTTGATATATGGACAGGAGTGTTACATGAACAAGCAATGTTTTAATCATGTTATTACTAACAGATAACCAATATGCTATTGTTTGCAGTTGGTATTAAGAGTACAAATGTTGTCCTTACTCTTGACACATATATGTTTTTCAGTATTATGGCCAATCAATTTATTTACAGTGCAACTGCAAATCATAAACAGACTCTAGACTTTATTCAGAATGTATTTATTTTGTATTCTGTCAACAAAGAACAATCCATTACTTTGACATCCCCAAAAATAAATCACAAGTGCTTAAAAAAAACTTGCCTTGTTGTAAAGTGCATTTAATAAGTTCCATTATACTCCATCACAGCATCAATGAAATAGCCAGTAATAATGTGAGGGTCACTAGTGAAGCTTCTAGCCAGATCATTTTCCTCGAAAAGCCATCTATGCATCCATTAATACATATTCCATAAGGCTTTAATTTGTCGTACTCGTACCCATCGATGTGCCAGACATAGTTTGGTCCCCGACTGACATATAAGCTTCGTCTCAAGCGATTTTGTGCACGCAGGTCAACCCCGTTGGGATCCAATAGGCGCATCAAAAGACGTACTGTTTCCCTGTCTGTGACTATGCCAGCCATCCAACATTTCTGGTGCATCCTCCTGTAGCCGTGCTGTCTTCCAGATCCATGTAGTTGTTGCTCAATAAAAGAGGCAACGTCTGCAACATCTGTCTTATTTTTTCTACACCAAAGGCTCTTCTTCTGCAGTCTTCTCTCCAGCGTCCAGAGACTTAATTTAACATTATGGGTTTCTTCCAAAACTCGCAAGATTTCAAGATTAGTAAAACCACTTCTGAAGTATTGCTCAATGATATTATCAATATCCATTTCTTTCTATCAAGTTGAACATATCTCAAACTATAGGGCCAACTCAAGTTATCTCATTATAATGAGATAGTAACTGAAAATAATGCGATAGTAACTGAAAATAATGAGATAGTATCTCATTATAATGAGATTTTTTTTTTTTTTTTAGAGTGGCGGAAACGGGCTTCCATAGTACCAAACTCTGAACACTAGGGGGCGGAAACTTTCCGCTTCAGACTTTGAATAAACTTTAAATTCAACAAACCTGGCTCAACTTTAGTAAAACATGCTAGAGGCGATACTACGAACGCCAACTAGCACTATATGAAACAATAAGGGTCAGTTTGACAAATATATATTTAAATATGTCTCGGAGGCGGAGTCTTAGAGCCTGAGTCATGTCCCACTTATACTTTCACTTTCCGGATTGCGTTTCGAAACTGCCATTCACAGTTTTCATAGCGCCTCTGCCTGAAACCGTGCTTTACGTTGTTTAATTCAGGGTTTTAAAATGCTTTTAATCTTAGTTTAACGTTGCTGGACGTGTTACTTTCGGTCACAGACGGAAGCAGCCCATTATCTCGTTCATAACCCACTCAGACCAACGCCATGATCGCTTCGTCTCCAATCAGAACTCTTTCGGGCCTCTGGTGGCTCCTTGTTGTTCTGGCGGCGGCCTCTGTGTCCTCAGGTGAGTCCAGATCCTCCACCCGAATCAGCTGTAACCTAATAAACGTTATTCTGTATCTTTTTATTGAGTGCGAGAGTAGTTTAAAACTGCGTGGCCCCACCCAGCTATTGCTGCTCGAAGACAAACGCTCGCAGGGTTATCCATGTGTTTTTTTCATGATATGAACCAATTGTGTCTGTTTTAAAAGGGAATATTACAGCTACAGCGCAATAAAAGTCGTAAAACACATGAAGACCATGTAAAAATGTGATGCAGTACAGGACAGGTAATAGAATTTGAGTGGAAAATGGAATTTCTGCGGTGGAAAGGGGCCAGTGTCCTGTAGAAAGGCTTTTAAGGTGATTTCCAAAAGGGGTGTGGCTAATGAAAAGCACCATGCCACATGAGAAATAAGATCAGAAAAGCATGATGCTGAAGATGATACAAAATAAAGTATAATTTCCTCAAACCGAAGGTAGCAGGGGAAACCTTTCACATAATAGAAAGGGACATGAGGCCTGGATTACTAAAACTTCTGGTAGTGAGTTCTGATCCAGTAGGGAGAGTCTGATAAATCTTCATCTTTAGAGAAAACTCACTATCAGGTTTTAAACACAAACAATCCTGACGAGGTGAATACAAGTAGGGGCAGGTAAGGAAAATGTGTTTACACCCCAACGAAGCGTTCCTCTTAATGTAAGTCCTACATATTATGTAAGTAAACAAGAAAATGAATCAGTTGTTTTTGGGGTTAGTGGGTGAGTTAGTGTGAAACCCACTAACCACACTAAAGGACGTGGATGCTTGTTTTATCTGGCTGTGGTGGTGTGAAACACAGTAACACACCACCCTCCCACACCTGTTGCTGAGTAGGACCAGTTAGATGTCTAAAAGAAGGCAACAGAAATATTTTCTTTGCTTATAAATTAAGACAAATGAAGGTGTTTGGAGTAACACCAAAAGTAATAGTTTGGCAATAAATCGTATACTGTTAGAAAGCCTGTGTTTTTTTGTTTATTGTATTTCAGGTTCAAGCAGCAGAGTAGGGAAAGTAGATGCCTTCTATTCTGAGTCAGCAGCTGTAGATCTTCAAATTTCATTGGTCCTTGAGATTCGCACAACAAACCAGTGTCACCATAGAAGGTGGGAACAATATTCCCAACGCCCAAATAAGCTGAAGGTGGAGAAAACTTGCCTACACCGCTGTCTGTAAAGCTCAGATAGCTTAGAAAAATCTATCTATGCTAATCCTACAACATTTTGTAAGTAAAACGGTTTCACATAAATTAAGAGACCATTTTGGGTTAAATTAGTCTGAGGAAGAACTGAATGTTTTTTCTTGCTTTAAGATGAAATTACTGACATAAATTCACACTGCTGCTGCTGTTTTTATTTTTTACCTCCTACAGATGAAACAATCTATGCAAAGGAGGGAGGCGAGGTAACGCTCAAACCAAAACAGGGGTCTGTGACTGATGCAACCAAAACCATCACCTGGAAAGCTGGGAAAGATCTGGTTGTCGATTTGGAATCAGACGATATCGTATACTACGGTAGATTTCAAGGTAAGTGACTCAGTGGCGTTCTTTTTGTTGTAGCTTTTGTTTTATTTGTGAGGTGAAAGATAATATTCTCAACTATTTTTGTTTGTAGGTCGGAGCAACTTGAACAAACGGACTGGAGAATTGACTCTCAGAAGCCTGACTTATGATCTCACAGACGTGTACACGATAGAGATAGGCAACAATGCAATTGACCACATTAAACTCGATGTACTTGGTAATCGACCCCCTTTTTACTGTGGACTAGTTTTAGATTGAAAGACACAGAACCTGATTGGATTTCATCTTTATCCAACTCCAGCTGCAGTTCCTGTACCTACCATTGCTCCATCCTGCCCTGAAGGTGCAGACACATGTACCCTGACCTGTGAGGGAAACGCGGCCAGAGCAGAACTAGTAGAATACAGATGGATGACTGATGACACTGAAGTGCCGGGTTCCACAAACAAAACATTCACTGTAAAGGTATTAACTGTCTCATACGTCATATATAGGAGGCTGAAAGATCAGCTAAAATCTTCGGTGAATAATGTTTTTACAGTTTAACAAATCCTGTTTTTCACACTTTGATGATAACTGTAGCTTTTTTCTTGCAGGACGACAGTTCAGGTGTCGGAGAGTTCAGCTGTAAAATGAAGAATCCAGTCAGTGAGAACAGAAGCAAACCCTTCGCCAACCCATTCAAGCCTCGTGAGTTGACCCCATAAAGAACTGACCTATGCAGCTCTATTCACTGTTTTCCTATCATTAGTTAATCCATTAAGTGCTATATGTAGTCATTGGTGTGGGAAGACACCAGCCTGTACTTCCAATTGTATGTTTTGGCTGAAACACCTTTTGTTCTTGCCAAGCCATTGGATACGGCCTAACTGGGCAGTAGCCCAGGGCAGCATTATAAAGGGGAACCACATGGTCCTCTCTGTCCCAATTGACAAATTCAAATAAGTTACATTTTCACAAACTTGGGCCGTTTCTTTGGAAGCAGAAATGTAACTGTTGAAAGCATTAGTGCTGTAGCACAGTCAGCTCCTACAGGAGATCAGAAAAGTTTCACTTTGAAACGTTCAGAAACCCTCCCAAAGGAAATAATTTATTTAAATGTGCAAGTGTACACCAGTAAGGCATAACATTATGACCACTAACAGGTGAAGTTAATAAGAACAAGTATCATCGTGGTGACATCTGCTAGAGGGTGTGAACTGATCGGGTCTTTGAGTGAGTTTTGCAAGGGACACATGCATGAGAATGGTTTTATCGTACCGCAAATTTAATCTGCTTAATGTCCCTTTTCTATATTTCATATGTGTCGTTTTAACTCAGCAGAAAGCGGTCCAAGGATTTTCACAGGAGTCACAGTGTTGGTCATATTGCTGTTTCTTGTGATACTGGTGGCCATTGGCCACAGAATGAAAACAGGTAATGAGAGTTCATTTATTTATATATTTATGTACTGTAAATACGTACAATTTCATTGTATGCCTGGTTTTTGTTTCAAAGTGTAAAATAATATCTTGCTGGTGATTTTCTTCTTTTCAGGAGAATGGTTCTTCAATAAATGTAAGATTCCTTTAAAACCATTTTAATTACAAATTTTATTTGCTAGTTTTTACAAACAAATTTTGACTTAAATGCAATTATATATCTGTTTGCACTCCATACAAATTAAGATGCATAGTTGATGTACCATAAATATCTAAAGATGAACTTGTTTTTGATTTCTCTCTGCAGCCTCCAATCCTTGGGAAGGAGGTAAATAGACGACAAAAGCAAATTTCAACCTTTTTTAGATTCAAAATCTCTGTTAACTTAAGAAATACGTTTATGTTCAAACATACAATTTTTTTTTCTTTAATCTGTTTTTCAGATTTCTGGAGGAATACCAGGGCGCAGCGTAAGTCGAAACCTGAACTTCCTTTTGTTTTCCCAGTCTATGAAATGTCAAACGTTTCATTTAAATCGTTTGTTTTTGTTGTAGAACCTCAAGCAGCTGCTTCAGAATCCAATGGCAACACAACTCCACTAAAGGGCAAATTAGATGGTAAGATAGTTTTTAAAAAGTTGATGTTTTTGTCAGTCAGCTCAAAAGTTAAATAATTTTTTATTGGTTCATTCATTTACAATTGAAATTGAAGGACAATTTTTTTTATATAGTCTAGCCCTTCTCTCAATTCAGTTCAGTTTCACAGTAAGTTTGCTCTGCCAGTCTGTCTACATTTCTACAAAAATGTCATACGAGCTTCTTTTTCTGAATTGACTTATTGAAATGAACACGTATCCAACAAGTAGCATCTATTTATCTTTTAAAGCACATGACCACTCAACGGTTCGTTTCCTCTTGTTGCAGAGGAAACTGCACTGACGGAAAAGTAAAACGTCTTGAGACTTTCACCATCGGCAAAATCTTCTCGGAAACAAACATTTTGAAGAATGGATTTTTCTAGAAGTGTTTTTTTTTCCTCCTCAGAATGGTTTTGACATTTTCCCCTGGCATTGAAAGCAACAACTGACTGGAGAGTACACACCAAGTTATTCTGCTCCGCTGTTACACTGGATGTTTTTTAATAGGAAACTTTTTTTTTCTGTTATTGTTATTGCAGCATCTGAAACATGAACTTCAGTGATATTTTCAAGGGAAAGTAATCTGACTAGAGTGAGTTTAGATAAGACAAAAGGAAAAGAGGTGGGCTGCTGACCCTTTGGAGGTTTGGTTCAGGAGTTTCCAAAGTGTCAAATAACTCCTAAGACAATTCCTGGAAAACAGGTACAGTGAGCTTTCCTGTCAAAGAAAGCTCACTATATATAAAGTCATTAATTTAAAAGACTTTATATAAACAACACCCACTGGTACTTTGACCTAATCAGACCTGCGTGTGCTCCTGGTTTGATGCGAGACGGGATTCGTGCACTTTTATCTGTGTCAGAGCAACCGAGCCAAGAGAAGAAACAAAGGAAGGGCATTGTGTGAGCTGAGCCGCCTGTTCAACCTACAGTCAAAGCTTTGTGCAGAACTGCTGACGGTTCGGCATCAACCAACATGTTTGGTTTGGGACTTAGCTTTTGGTGATGAAATTTGCTCCTCCTTAGAGATTTATGATTTTATTTAATAAGAAAAAAAGCAATCAAAGCCAACCTGGCTTTATGTGATGAGAGCAATCCAAGCATCAACATCCTATTTTTTTAAGGTCAAGTCAAAGTATTGTGTTCCGTAATCTTTGTGTGTTTTCCTAAAAGTCTAAGGAATGATTAGGATGTTTTTGCCAAATGTGAAACAGGCCTCTAGAGTATTTTTAACGAATCGTGAACTCTGACGTAGAGTTTCAAATATTTGCGGACAAAAAGACGTCTGAAGCTGCGTCTCCATTACGAATGTGCGCAAAACTTTGTTGATATTCCACTAAGGTGGTGTTTCCTTTACATAAGAAACCCAATTAAAATCACACGTGAATAAGTTTGTTCACATGATAAGTCATTACATTAAAAAACTTTTTTCCCCAAGTCGTTAAAAAAAAACCACATCATCCTCCAACTACTTCCTGTCTTCTTTGTGGTTCGAGGCAGTGGTAACATCTGGTTGTTGATCATGTGACTTGTGCAATGCCCAAAAAGTGTTTCCATTGCAGTTTTGCAAAATAAACCAATTTCAATATGGCCAAAAAACTACTTTATCCTAGCACCAAAACCTTTGATCCAAAAATGAGGTTTTCTTTTTCGAAATTGGTGTGTTGCCATTAAGCAAATTGATTTTCAAAATGTCAAATTGCGCAGTTACATAGTCAACAGAAACCCAGCTAATGACTTGGATTACCTTTGAACACGATGTGTTGCTTCATGTTGTCAAGCAGGTTCTTCTTCGGTGCATTAAGGTTCCATTTTCACGCAGGGTCAGGTTGGCTTGGTGAACTTTTAATCGTAAAAAATGAAATCATTATGAAACACTACAATAACAACAGAACTGCATCGTGGGATACGTCTTTCAGTTACTTTTAACCTTTTGAAATTTAAAAAAAAAAAAAACAACTAAATGTGTTTGAATACTTGTCGTTACAGTGTTTGTGTAAATGTGTAGATTATGCATGTTTTTCTTCGACTTATTTTTTTTTCCAGTATAGCCTTTTTTCACTGACATTCGTCTACTTGAAGAGGAAGTTGAGGTATTTCAGAGACTTGTACTGAGATCAAACCCAATGCTGGCAGTTCTCCATTTTTTAAACATCTTAAGCATGTAGAGATTAGTTTATTTATTACAAAGAAAACACATGCAGTCACTGTTCTACATGAGCTAAATTACATTAAATAAATGCAACAACAACACAGTTTTTATTTTGTTTTGCATTATTTTTCATTGTTTAACCGCTAGAGGGCAGCAAATGTTCTATTTTATGCAGTAAACAAAATAAAATGTATTAAAATATCTGTGACTTCATGCTCTACTTTTTTATTTAAGCCAATTATGCTTGGAAGTGACTTTTTTTGTCTCGTTTTCATCTGAAATTATATTTTGATCAAAAGGTAGATTTTCAGAACTTTGTGATTCAGCTGTACAAACAGTTCGGTTAAAGGAAGAACCACCAGCTGAGAAATCAGGAACAAAAAAAAAAGAAACAATAATCAGAGTTGTGAGCGACTACAGCTGAGAAAACAAGAATCATAACTTGGAAAGCGTGTTTTGAAAATCTTTTCATATGTCCTGATTGTCTTCATGTTACAACAAACAATGTATTTTAATTGATTTTATGATAGACCAGTGCAATTCAGTACTTGTACTCCACTTCATCAAAGTCTTTAAAAAAAGGCAAAATACAATGTAGCAACTACTACTATTTTATTTATGAATAAAAAATAAAAACTTTCAATTTCCTATCATACTGCATTTCTCAAATTATTTTAATCAAAGTAAAAAATGCACACTGAGCACATTCTGAACAAAAGTAGAATCCTACTAAAGAAAAATGAATATGACAGAGTGAAACTTCTGCTGTGTGGGAATTAGAAGTTCACTCTGAGCTTTAACCTGGTTTTAACCTGCAGCAGGATTAGGTAACACTGCATTCCTATGAATTTCAAAGTAAAAGCAGCAGTTTTTCTTTCTGGGTCCTTAAACTGTGGCACTAAATCTTAAAAAAATCTAAGAATAAAAACTGAGTTGTCCTACAAAGAAAAAAAGAAAACAATTTGTATCAAACACAAATTAATACTAGATTATTACAAATAAAATTAAACACTGCAGAAAATCCAGCAGTTTGTGGTCATGTTTCTTTTAGCTTTCAGCATGTGCTTGTATCACAAAATATGATTGTCTTTGTTAATGAAAAAAAAACAGCAAAATCAATACAATCAGATTTTGTCTACAGATATTTGTAACAAGTACAATCGGAGTGCTGTGTTAGGAAAAAAGTGTAATATGTTTCAAACCTGATGTGCTCTGTGACTGTTTCATGGTGCGAAACATAAATGTAGTGCAAGAGGCTTCAGGTAGCAGAAGACAAGACAGTTGCATGATTAAGGCTCAGAAAAAACGTCAGCCATCTTTACCAGATTAATATGACCGGTACCTCAGCAGCTTCTCCAAAGTGTTTGTTGCCTTTAGGCTTTGACACTTTGGCTGTTAGACAGCGGCTCTTCTTCAGAGGTCATTGAAACAGGCGTGAGCTCTGTGTGCAGCCCGTCGGGTGACGCCTCCTCCTCCCCCCGGTTCTGGGTCCGGAAGTGACGCACCAGGACGACGGCGGCGCTGATTAAGTACACCACGGTCAGCAGGATGAAGTAGATGAAGTAGATGCGGAACTGCAACAGAAAGTCAAAAGCTGAAGGAGCTGCTGGGAGCCGCAAGACGAGAGCCTGGGAAAAGTTTCGCTTGGCACATTGTTAATGTTTTCTGTCTCCTACAGTGAGTGACCTCACCTGAGACGTCACGTCTAATCCCAGGCCTCTCTTGTCTGAAAATATCAGGTTGATGATGCTTTTCAGTACTGTCCCCAAGAAAGTGTTGATGCCGAACACCAGAGCGCAGAGCTCCCTGGTGAGCGACGAGGCGATCTGGAAACTGGGGGGTGAGAAGATGGCAACACCCAACTGAGCAGTTTGAACACTAGAGGGCGCTACCAGCAGGAATAACTCTTTATAATCGATGCAAAACTTGCTGTTGGACAACAGGAAACGTTTTACTCCAGATGCAACTTTCTCAATCTCCAAAGATTAAATCATAAACTGGATTGCCATATCAACGTCGCTTCAGGGGGTGGTATTTTTTCTTTTTTTTTTATGAAATCGACAAACGGCAAATTACAGCACAATTTGAGCCATTATCAGTTTATAAAAAAAATAAATAAAGCCGTGCCTCAGTAACAACGTCTTAGTGTATACCATGTTTTCTCTCTTTTTTTTTTTTGTTACTCACGTGGCGATAGGAACCAGGAACTGGTAGAATCCTCTGAAGAGGATGTAGCAAGAATAACAGACCCAGATGTTTCCAGTGGTGCCCATGACCAGCAGCATGCCCGCCTGCAGCGCCGTGATGCCGCCGATGACCAGCTCCGACCAGATGTTCCAACGGATTTTAGCAAAGCCCGCCATGAAGGAGGTGATCGCACCTGCAGGGAGAGAGCAAAACAAAAAAGAAAAGAAATAATTTAGAATTAATCACGTTGTTTTCCAATAATTTTAGAACGGTACGCAGAAATCAATCAGGGCAGGTCAAACAAACACAAACATGTGGTTGTTGGTTACCCAACATCACGTTTTGGTTTATGACACTGTGGTGTTTCCATGTGATCTCCAGGTTACTTAATCAGATTAAAGTGCAGAAAGAAGTAAAAACAGAAAGTAAAGCAGTTGGTTTTATTCAGAGCTCTAGGGGAATGAGAACAATCGGTTATCCAGCCAGTAATGATGGTGCATCTGACTATAAGTATGACTATAATTGTCTGGTAGAAGAATCAACCGAAACCTGATCTTTTCCTGTTGGAAAAATCCAATGATAAGTAATTTATTATCATCTGTTAATCAGATTCTACGTGCTTTATTCTGGGTTTCCTTGACTTTTTCATAAGGATTACAAAACTCCAAATCCTCCCAGTCTTGTAAGACAGAAGCTTTAACTTCGATGAAAACGCCCCCGCCAAGCTACACTTGCTCTTCTCTCGCTTTCTTTTCTCAAACAGAAATGGCAAATGACTTTGAAAATATTTTCAAAGTCTGGCTGTTTTTTCTATCACTTGGTCTGGGATTTGACCTGAATTCAAAGTCCAAATAAACACATGCTGTAAATAAAGCACGCCTGTCAAACAATATGGCCACCCTGGGCACGCTGACATCACTAAGTTATGGAAACCCAAGGAGTGCATTTGTGAAAAATGAAGATTTCCCTCAATTTAAATCTTCAAACACTAAAAAAAAACAACAGATTATTTGATTTACTGCCCCGCCCTACATTTTATCTGTGCAACAATAAATTGTGATGAATCTGTTATTGAAATAATCTGCAATTTATTTAGCAATCAATTAATCATTAACTGGAGTATGCAGACTCAAAGATGGCTGTTTCCTGAAAGAAAAACACCCAAAGAGCCATAATTGCACATTTTGCACTTCATATAAAAACAACTTTTGTCTGTAGATCTATTCTACCCAGAACTCCTCAAGTATTAACTTGACCTGGTTCAGATTCTATACACCAAATCTCCTATTAAGGGCAGCAGATCAGCCCTACACAGTGCTGAATTAAGTCAAGCAGAAAGGTCTGAGTTTCCACATGTTGGCATTAGAAGTATTATTTAGCAGCAGATGCTACAAATGATCAAGCCTTCACTAAAGGAATGCTGTGTTACTGAATTCTAAAAAGGAATTGAATTGTTTGCTATTTACATCTTTTAACGGACTTTTAATATTGCATGTTAAGGACTTGTATGAAAATTGTCAGAAAGTGTCAGGATATGCTAATCTCAAAGGAAGGACCTACATATCAGGTAAAATGACCTACACCTGTGCTGGACAAAGTCCAGCGTACATCAGATATATTCCCGTTAACAGCAGGTGGGATAATTCCAGGTAAAGCGCTCACTCAGTAAGGTCGCAGCTGCCTCCACCGCGCCGTTGTAGTTGGCGGTGGAATGCACTTTGTTCCACAGGATGTGGACGTAGAACAGTACCAGGTAATACCCCGTGGAGTTGAAGATCCACCACAGGGACCAGAGCCTCAGGTTAGGCCTCTTCACCATGTTCCCGACCTCCAGCAGCATCTGCACAAAGATGGACTCCTTCCAGCGCGCCGCTGAGGACAAACCCGCCCTCCTGGGGTTCATCTCGTCCGTTTCAGAAGGGGCGGCTTTCTCCGCCGGCTCCTGTCTCTTCGTCCGGTTGAAAAACAGCGAGCGCTTCGGCCAGGGCAGGCAGCACGCCAGCGCCAGCCCGAAGCTCACAAAGCCCAGGGAGATGGCGTCCAGAGTGTAGTAGCTGATGTCACCCAGCGACAGGCACAGCTGGCCCAGCACAGAGCTGACAAAGACGCCCAGCAGGACGGAGGAGCGGGAGTAGCCGGCCACGCGCTGGTAGAGCACCGGGCTGACCAGGGAGAAGATGTAGGAGGAGTACGCCACGCGGCACGCCATGGTGATGCCATAGAAGAACTCCATCAGCTGCATGTGGAGCAGCGTGGCGCCCAGCAGCATCAGCACCCAGATCACCACGTGGCTCACGCCCTGGATGATCAGCACCGGCTTGTAGCGCAGCAGGTCGGTCAGCAGGAAGGCCGGCACCAGCACCGCCATGTAGGAGTACGTCAGCACCGGAGTGATCTCATTGGTCACCTGGGGACAGCAGCGGCGCCGGGTTAAAACTTTTCCCCTTATATAGTGTCCAAGCTGTTCACAACAAATGTTCCTACGGTCTTACAGTTGACTGTACCTGACACAGAAAACAAGGAAATAACCAAGGACAAATCCTGGCTCCTTAAACACTTCTGTTAAAACTCTTATTTCAAGAGCTCAGTTCCTATAAAACTATAAACCTTCATAGTTTTCATTGTTATATAATTTTACATCATCTAAAACTATAAATGGATGGATTTATAGAAGGCTGGATTGTGTAGAAACATTTGATGTTTCAGCAAAAGTGGGAGAAGGTTGAAAATAAAAACTAAAAACAACTGTCCTTATTTTTAACAAGCTTGTGTAAAATAGTAATTTAAAAACATGCTTCTGATTATTAGCATGAGTCGTCTGTCCACTTCAACCGCTTTAGTGACCTTTCTGAACTCTAAGCTCATTTTGGTCCTTCGAAGTCATTAAACAAAATCACATCTGTACAAGTCACTCATCAGCCTCCGATGACGCAGTTAGGAAGAATGTGAACTATGACCTCGAGTGAGACGGATCAGTTCCCCTGCGGGGAAACTTGAATTCATCCGAGGAGAAAAACCCGATAAACAGTTGCAAAGGTGAAATGTGACAGTAACAAGACCAGTTGGAAAGCCTTTGTTGTTTCCTCTGAGTTAATTATCAATGTTTGGACCCCACTGACCTGCTCTCTGGTGAAGTTCTTCTCTGAGCTCAGCAGATTGGGTGTGATGAACGACTCCCCGGGCCTTATGGAAGCCATGAACCCGTAGAAACACAGAAACATCACGGAGTACGTCAGCTTCCCGACGTCCTCGGAGGGACACGGCACCGCGGCCGCCTCCGGGTCCCCGCGTCCCTCGCCGTCTTCCAGCGGCGGCGCCGTCTTCAGATCCACATCTTTCCCCGCCGCCGCTCCGTCCGCTCCCATCGTGGCTGCTGGATGGTCGGTCGCCCCTGGATACGGAGCGCTGCCGTTCTGCTGCTCTATCAGATCAGCATGTGAAGCAAAACTGATCCGGCTGGAATGAAAGAGCAGTGGTGCTGTCCCACACCGTTTGGTCCTCTGTGAGTGAAGACAGGCTGAGCTACCTGGAATGAACCATTTTACAGGATGATGAAATAGTAGGTACACAGCTAGCATGCCGTCGTCCGCATGAGAGAGAAGCTGTTGACCTTTGCCCCTTTCGACCGTGCAATATTGTTCGACAGAAAGCTATCCAGCAGCTGAGGCTCGGCGCTTTGTTGACCTGAAACGATAACAGTGCATTCTGTTAGTCAAGCCTATCTGACTTTGTCTTGCATAACAGAAAGTAAAAAGGAAAACCCTCACATTTTTATCCTTTTTGTGATTTTCCTAAACAAAATCTCTAAACATTTGGTCTAAAAACGGCTCAAATCTGACGCAAAGATTATGAAAAGATGGCCAATGAGAAAATCTTGTGATGTTCTCCACCTCAGAGACCGACATGGTAACGCACTGTATTCTACACATGGAAACCAGGAAGCTTAGTTAAACAAATCCATCTAAACCACATGCAAAATAACCAGAGACAACAAATCACTGCAGTCAACAAATCACTGCCCTCTGAGGAAACAGATCCGTTTAACCACAAATGTGTTGTTGATGCAAAAAAAAAAAAAAAGACAATCAGGAAAATAAACTACATTACACAGATTATAAATTAGTTATATTATTTACTTAAGCTTTTTTTTTTGCCAAAAATGTACCTTTACAAGTAGTTTTAAGGCACCATACTTTTAACCTTTACTTGAGTGATATTATTATGAAATACTGTTTAAGAATAACATAAACGCACTACCCTAAATTTGCTATACAATAAGGTTATTTATGTTTAATAACGGCTTTATTTTAGTCTTTAAAACATCAAAATGAAATGTGTTCCTGTCATTTTACCATTTAACTCTTAGTTGAGTAATTTCCTGGAAAGCTTTTTACATTAGTAAACAGCAGCGCTGCTCTTACTGTACCACCACATGTCGGGGGTATGAATACTTTTGCGAGGCCCAGAATGTTCTAAAGCCACTTCGGTTCTGAGGCAGTAAAACAGGTGCTATAAAACCATTTTAATGTGTTTACCACGAGGACTTTACTTATTCTGCATTATTTCCAGGTGTCATTCTAATGAAGACAACACAGTGCAACAGAAGACTGAACGTGTCTGACTGGACGTGTTTTTACAACAAACGCGTAACACGCGGCACTAGCGGGCTAGCTGCTAATGTGTCTAACAATGATATTAAAAAGAGACGTAAGCTTTTCAGTCATAGAAAGCTGCAGCTAACAAGTTAGCATTACTGTCCAAAAGGCGGAGCAGCAATCTGGACTCCGTCAGCACAAATTATTAAAATGGCGTTTAAGGCTAATTAACCTCAGCAAGCCAGAAAATGGTTAGCTACCTGTTAAAAACCTGCATTTCAGTGACATAAAATTAAAAAATGTAACAAATAAATGTAATGTTACCTCGTATGGATCACTTGCAAAGCTTCAAAACCGCTAGGGTTTCTGGGAACCGCAGTTCTCCCCCACAACCAAGATGATTAACGGTCTCATATGTTGTAACATGTTTATTTGGGGGATTGTTTCTTGTGCAGCTGACACAAAAATGATTTTAACTGGCTAATGTTTTTGTTATATGTCTTAAGCAATATGCTTAAAATGTACAATAATAAGAACATCTTTGCTATAATTTTCTTGATTTTATTTTTAAACTTACCTTTCGCCTTAAAAAGGAGGTAATGTATGACCTCTTCTGGTAGGTCACTGCTATTGCAACAACAACTACTACTACTACTACTACTACTACTACTAATAATAATAATAATTAATAATAATAATGCAGCTGTATGACACACACTAATACATTTCAGCATGTCATTTTATTTTCCCTTTTTATACCAATATAAAAATATAATTTGAACGTATATTACATACATAAAAGTAGATATATTAATAATGTTTTGAATGCCAAAATCCTTAGTTTGTTCACAAACTTCACATTCATTTATTTCTGTTTTCTTTAATAACTATGACTTCTTGCTTCACTGAAAAATTTACATTAGAGCAATAAAAGTATTCTTATTTCACAAATGCTATGCAATTAAAAAAGACCGACATGGTTAACATATTCTGTTTCCATGTGCGGTTCATCGCCACAAGAGGGAGATAAACCACACAATATTTTTGCTATTAGTGGGAAGTTGAGTGGAAGGGAAAAAGTGCATAGGCAGCAGAAATAGCTTTCATTTATAAATGAATGTCCCAGGCTCTAGAGGATGAACAGACATTCAGTTTATTTAGCTTGAGGTTCAATGGGAAATTTCTGTGGTCAACGATGATTTTAGGACTCTTGTCATCTGCTTTACAACTTTATTGTAAAGATGCAAATGTGTAAAATGAAATTAATTTCAGCTTGGAAAAGTTAAAACAAATTTATTTAACGAGTTGTAAATAGATTTATTGGTTACAATCAAACCAAACAAGTTTGGATAGAATATATATATATATATATTTCATGTATTTGCATATGAAAGCACACATTCAGCATCGTCTTTATTCACAAAGAAGACAGATAAAAGTTGAAACTTTACACTGTACAATTGTAAATATGGTAAAATTATACTTTTAAGGGATTTAACAGTACTTTATTTTCTTAAATATATCGTAAAATGCGCTACCATTGTGTCAATGAAATAACATAGGTGTAACATGACAGCAGCAATATGTCATAATATCTAAGAGGAGTACAAGAAGTCCAACCATTGAAAATAATTGAAATATCTATTGTCTTTTATTTCCATAAAAACAAAAAACAAAAACAATGATACATCCTAAAGTGGATCTAATTTATTTTATCTTATTTTTGTGACAGATTTGGACACTGCTGCCAGTTTTCATCATCTCAAATCAGATACAAAGAGAATGTTAAACCACGTCTCCATGTTTGTTGATTCCTCTCACTATACAAGCAATACAAATCTAAGTTTAAGACCTCAAACGCATTCAGAGAATTGTTCCAGTTCCCTCCGAGGTCTGAGAGGTTGACCGGCTGGCCTTTGACCCTGACATCCTCTCCTGTCTGAATTTCTTCTGCATGAGGTACATCATTTTCTTCCTGAACTTCTCTCCCACAAAGGCGTACAGGAACGGGTTTATGGAGCTGTGCAGAAGAGCCAGGGTGTTGGTTATATCAAGGGCTAAGGTCACCGACCTCCTGAAGCTGCAGTCGAACGGGATCAGGTTGGTTCTGACCAGCGTGTCGATCATCATGGTTATATGGTACGGCGCCCAGCACAGCAGGAACGCGATCACCACGGCTATGATCACCCTCATGGCCCGGTGCTTCTGGAAGCCGCGAGTGTTCAACAGCCTAGTGACGGTCACGCCGTAGCAGGCCACCATGACGGCCAGCGGGATCAGAAAGCCAAAAATGTGGCGAAACCCACGAGTGGCGATCCTCCAACTGGTGACGCTGCCAATGTCGAATCGTTCTGTGCAAATGAGCCTCTCGGAGTTCTCGTCAAGCTTGAAGGCGTCGTTGAAAAGGGCAGGCAAAGCGAGGCCCCAACCGAGGGCCCAGACCGCCGCACACAGGATCCTGCTGCACTTCCTCTGTTTAGTCCCGTGGGTCTCATTGGCATGCACAATCACAAGGTACCGATCAACACTGATGCAAGCCAGGAAGATTATGCTGGTGTAGAAGTTTGCTTCTATGACCAGGTTGAGGAACTTGCACATGAAGTCGCCAAAGAGCCATCCCCAAACCAGCGCTACTGCGAAAAATGGGAGCGTCAGGGCCATGAGTCCGTCTGCTACTGTCAGGTGGAACAAGTAGACGTCTGATGAAGTCAAAACCTGTCTGCTGGAGCTGATCACCCATCCTACCAGCAAGTTACCCGGGATCGCCAGTAAAAAGTTAGCCACGAGGATCAGAGACGAGATCGCCCCTGCCGTAGGATCCAGAGGTTTTGGATTACATGATATTGTGTTTAGGTTCACGTCGAACGGTTCAGTTTCATTTTGGTCAAAGTAGTCGTCAGGGATGACATAGGTGAAGGACATGGCTATGGGAAAGAAACAGAGTGAAATCTTTCATTTAAACTGAAGAAAACAGTTTGGGAAAGTTCTTCAATTTGGTTTCAGAGCTTCAACATTTTAAAGGAAATGCTAAAAGGACGGCATGGGATTTAAAAAAGAGGTTCTTTAAATTTATTAGAACTACATAATATCCTCTTGGTGGAAATAATAATTTCCTCCGAATCAAATGCAGTGGATCCCTGGTGTTTGTGGGGATCTACAGCCACCCATGCATTGCTAGAATTGACAAATACTTCAGACCCCCTCTAAAACCATTATAACCACCCATCTTAATAATTCAAATATACCTTAATATACACTAATACACAAAGCTTAGTCTTTGCACTGCAGTAGAAGTTAACATCTACTCTTCCTTATCTACTTTCTTGGGGGTTAAACCAATCAGCAACAAGGAAAATGTATGACACACCGGGATTGGCTGTTTTGCAAACACCAGTCAATAGTGTATTTGTTAGAATTGTGTCTTTATATTTCAGTTTCCCAAACTGGATCTTCTTTCTTATATATCTTAGTCGTGGTGTTTGAAAGAATCTGTGAATATGCAATTTTTTGTAAGTAATTTCTAGTTATGTTCAACTGAAAAATCGTCAAATACTGAACCATAAACATACAGTATATGCAAGAATTTAGACAGAACAAGGAGGTTGGAGGCTTGGATGCATCACCAATGATGCTCCTGCTTGAAACACGCACGCAAATAAAATATTCCTATAGCAACTGTGCGATATAAAAGTAACCAAAATATCATTGAAGTTTAAGTGGATGTCATTTTATTGATGTTTACACTTATTTCTAATTGTAATTCTGCCAGAAAATAAATTCCATCTTCAATTCTCATGGACGTTTCAGACAGGAAGATCTTTGGAGGTGCACTGCCTCCAACCTGCATTTAATGCGAAAATAACAATCAGCTTCTTTGTTGGTAAGACAAATGCAAAGGCAAATACTGAACAAAGTACAGTATTTAAAACATTACGTAGTTTCATCAAGTGAAACTACTTAATTTCAGCTTTCTCCCTAAACCTTTTTTTTATTATTCCTATGACAATTGTTTGATTTCAAACTATATCAAATGTCACTAATTTAGCCAGATCTGTTAACTTTTTAGAAGATTTACTGTATCAGGGACTCACCTCTGTCTTGATAGGAAACCTCAGCATCCAAATGACTCTGCACCAGTGTGGTAATTTCTTTAATGATACGTTATGTCCTGCTTGTTTTTTCCACTGCGGTTTGACCTAATGTCCTGTTTCCCTTTTTTACGTGTGTTCCTGAACACGACTGCATCAACACTTTTTCACTACTACGACATGTTCCTCTGAGATAATCTGTTTAAAGTTAAGAATAAATAAGTATTTTTAATCAGGTCCACATCATTAACCTCCCGCCACTATGTTTCTCGATGTTTTGGAGTTTGGATCCATCGAACCATAAAATTGTAGAATATGTCACATTTTCTAAAAAATACAACAACAAAAAAAAAACCCAACCTGTACTTTGTAGAAATGAAAAGCCTCCCTGAGCCCGTCTCCACTTTCTGATGATTCACCGGATGCAAAATCAGGATACACTTATTGATAGTTGACCATTTATTTGGTCGGAGATTCATGTTTCTTACTGCACACAAGAGGAGGGTGTGTGTTGCAGGATTTCGTTGGGTAACCAGCTTCGTGTTGTAAGGTGTTTCACAAAATCCACTTTCCACTTTTTGGAAATCAGTTTGTAAAATGTTCTCCTCCTTGATTGAGTAAAGGACTGGTTTTAAGCAACAATCTGCCAACTCTGTATTTTTCTGAAGCAGACAGGTTTGGGTGGGCAGCTTCATGTTGAGACAAACATCACAAAGCATGAAGAGAAGCTTGTAAAATAGTCAGTAATGACAGGTGGCAGACTGTCTCGCTGACAGAACCCTTCCTTCCCTGCCTTCTACCACTACATTGTTCTTCTAAAGAATCAAAACACATACATTAAATTTTTACTCCATCTTTGACTCATCTTTCTTGAGCCCTGCTTAACAACAACATGCAGGCTTTTACAATTGTAAATGCCCTCAAGCACGACGGTTCCCCAACGAGAAATGCCAGTTTTTAGTTTACTCTTTTTTTAAGTCAGAGGTGTCTCTTATTGCTCTCACCAGCTGAGCAGGTGTTGGTAACAAAGAAATAACAACATAATAAATCTCAACAACAAACCAATTCGGCGCTCTTGGCGCGGTGCTCAGGGGGAGAGCGGCAGATGTCACGGTCGGAGAGCAGGGAAGCTGGAGGATGTCCAGTCAGACCGTCAGTTCCCGAAACCGCACAACAAAAATGACTTTGTAGAAGCGCACACGGGGTCACCGTGACACCATCAGACAAAGCACAGAGTAAAATACACATGGGTTTTTTAAGACCTTGGGAGAGTTTGAAAGAATCTGACATGTATTCCAGATATTTCTTCTAAAACCACACATTTTATTCATTTTCCTTAATCATCATCATCATCATACATATACGGAAGCATTTAATGAGAATATATTTAAAACACACTGAATTCCAGATCTGTTTAGGATCCCATTCATCAGGAAAAACCTGAGATATTTGTTGTACTGACAGGCTGGAAGCTGTCACACACGTTCGGATTAATTCTCGCTTGAAAGTCCGCAAAACTGGACGTTCGCCTTCCTGGGGGAACTAGAGCAACCTCTCTGGAAAAACTTGATTGGTGCCCGGATTTTTGTTTGATGTGCTTCAGAGGAACACTCAGCAGATACTCATCTTGGCAGCTTAAAGACGGCATTGCAGGCTCAGATGTCATTCTTGTGCTCTTCTGGTAAACATACGACTGAAAGTAGAAGACATTCCAGTCAAGTTAAAGGTTTCATTCGTGTGAAAAACACTCTCTTCGTTCATGCCTGAAATGTGCAGTTTCATTTTGCACTTTTAATGAAGTGCTTTTATTTTTAGCTTTCCCTCCTTTCTGTTTTGCTGTTCTTTGTAATGCAAAGAAGGCAAAACAGAAAAAAGCTTAACAGAAACTGTTTAGGTCTTTAAATAAATACTTTTATTTAGTCATTTTTAAAGATAAGTCCTTTAAATTCACATTACACAAATTGTAGATGGCTAACTACATTCTATAGGTTTTGGTTTTCCAGGATGTCTCACTGTTCCAAGCAGATGCTGAGTAAGTCCTCCAAGTATTGTAAGATTTTCTTGGATCAGTCCAGTTACTCTGAGAGCTCTCAGTACTCCTCCGTGTCAAGTTTTCTCTCATTATCATCTGGAGGTTTCGGGCTCTCCTTGTGTACACAACAGTCAGTCCCGTTGCCGCCAGAACCCAGAGGACCTCCGTGTAACTGGACGGCTCATGTCTGCACAGGGTTTTCTCCCTGGTTGCTATGAGAACTGCAGATGCTCCAGTTTTCTTCTGCAGGCCGAAAACATGTTGGATTAAGAAAGAAGATCAACAATTAGCAGCATTCGTTTTGGTTTTACCAACTGATGCAAATATAATCGCTTCAACAGCTGACTCATTATTGATACCTTAGAAATTCACACATAGATTTATTTCCTCTTAATAAAAGGGAGGAGGGTTCTGTTGAGTGAGTTGGGTTTTTTTTGTTGTTGTTTTCCTCATTCGTTCAAATGTTCTGTTGGCACACCTGCACATATGGTTTCGGTTCTAAATCAGGAAGCTTTAATATCTGGTGTTTTGTTTGTACTGCTGAAAGGTTTCTATTTACAATCCAAAACAGACACTGAACAGCTTGTTATCTAATCTAAAATAGTCGCTGAAGGAAAAAAGTTGAAAGAAGCAGCTGAACTCCTCATGAGACACGAGTAAACAGACTTTGTGTGTGTGGGGGTGTGTGTGCGTGTGTTAAGACAGATGTCCGACAGTTCGCCTTTACTGGAATCAACTAAATAAACATCGTACGATTAAACATATATACATTTTTAATAAATGCCCTCTTTAAGCTCTGAGAAAAGCCAGATTTTAGTACATATTTCTCTTAAAGTGAAACTAGAAGCGCTCTGATGAATAAAAAGACAGAGGATGAAAACAACAGCAGGTACAATTACACATGTATGCGCTTAGTGCACATCTGTCACCAAGCCAGCTCTTCTGCCAAAACACTGCATTGGTATATTGTTACATCCAAATGAATAATAAACTCACATGGTGCCTATCTAATCTTTTAATTATTTTGTACACAAGAAGAACCGGATCAATTCTTCTGTGAGGACTAGGAGTTTTGTTTTGTTTTTTTCCCAGAGAAACAAGCTACTACTATGACAAATAAAGTTCAAGCACTTGCAGAATTCTTATAGTAGGATAAACATCATTCTTATGGTTAGAAAATACATCTTGTCAGTAGATGAAAACATTTTTAAATGGTAGAAATCTGTATTTTGAAAAAAAAAATACTGCAACAAATACAGTTTTGAATGAAGTATGAGACATAAAATATAAAGTTTTTCCTCCAGGACTTTGTTTGATCTTTAATTTCCCATTAAACATGGCAAAGAAAAAACCCATTTTAAACTGTACTTTAATTTATTCTTATCCTTGTATGACCTGCAGTGACTCAAAGAGAAAATAAATCAAATTCAAATGATTTTAAATTATATAGGTGTTCCATAGTTTCAAACAAACTTAATACTCTTCTACATATAATTATATATCTAATACATTCATTTGGTAGTTAATAAACTGTATTTATTTAAAATTACCTATATTTTAGACATTTAGAAAAAAAATCTTGAATTTTCATGTATATTTAAATCTCTAAAGCTTGAATTTCAGGCTGGACTTCATGAATTGTCACTGTTTAAGTTTTTTAATTATTTTATTGTCACGACTAATAGCTACTAATATTGTCTCCGATGATCCATTAAAAGCAATCATTTACTATCTTTATTTTCTTACCTGGAAGAATCAAACATGTTAGAGAGGTTGAATGTCAAAAAAGTAAAACTTTATTACCTAAAAAAAAAAACTATTCAGCCACCTGAAGACCAAGTATCTATAAATAAATTAAATTCCTAACCTACTCTGGGTTAATTTTGTGAAAAAAAAGAATAAAATACACATATCTTTTGCTTACCTGTACTGAAATCTCAAAACAAAGCAACCCTGATGCGTCTTGTTTTCGTTTGACCAGCTTCCCTGGAAATGAAATGAAAACACCTGAGATGAGCCTTTAAAAAGGAAAATGCTTCGACTTGGCAAAACAAAAGCGGAAGGACGAAGAATGTGAATCATTGGACAAGACCCCAAAGCAGATAAGACAAGAAAAAAAACAAAAACAAAACAGTGACTGATACCAGGGAATGTTTGATAAAACTGATCTCACTGATGGAAAACAAAAGGCAATATTCAGGTTTGTGTGTGCTTTGGCTTTCTGACTTGATATTTTATAAAGTCCATATAGAGGTTAAGATATTTTCAATTAGTGTTTGATCTTTTTTCACACATATTTTTCCATCAGCAAGTGTAATAACAGAGGCCTTTTTGGCAGCACATTCTAATACAAATAGGACTGCGAGTGGCAGCAGAGAGCAGATAACCACTAAGTTTGATCAAACTGCAAGACAAAATGTAGAAAATCTTAAATAGTTGTATTTTTCTAAATAAAGGCGGTGCTTTGGTCGAGCTTTGCATTTACAAATCCTATAATTTCTCAGAATTTAGCAAATCCAGTCCAGGTTGGACGATAACTGAGGTTTTAATGACTGCAAACAAATGCCTGGTAATCAAGAAAGGCAACGCAAATTTAAGCCCCACACAAGTTAGGGTGATTAAATAAATGTAAGAGTAAAAATAAAAAGTAGAAAAGTAATATTATATCATGCAAGACAATAGGAAGAAGGTTAACAGCATAAAATAAATAAATATTAATACAGAAAAACAGAAAGATACTTCCTTTATATCGTGTTTAATCTTCTTCTTTTGCTCCATTTCAGTGGTAATATTAATCCATCTGACTGACTAATGGCACCAAAACATCTCTTTTGTATCTCCAGCTTGACTATTATTATCTCATCACCAACTTTTCAAAAACAAAAAAAGAAAAAAAAAATCATATAGCCGCTTTTTTCAGCATTTGCACCTCCTTTGTTTGGCTGCTAATGGGCGGTCTTCAGATTTGACTTTTTGTTGACGGGGAATAACAGAGTCTAGTTCAGAATAACAACAATTGAATCTGTGCCAGGGGTTAATTTGGTCTTCATCCCATATTTGGCATTTGGCACAATCAAGACAGTGTGCTTTATTTCATCACAAGCTGACACATAATTAGTTGCCAAAGATAAACGCCAAACATACAGTAACTATTCTAAAATTGAGCCCAACATTGTTATTGTTTATTAAATCTGATTGAATAAGTATTTAGCTCTTTTATTATTTATTTATTTATTTATTTCTCCTTCACAAAGGGCCCTTTAAATCAAGGGCCCCATGGCACATGTCCAAGTCGCCTTCATGGAGGATCAAAGGTCGACTATTTGCTTCACTGACAGAAGCTTTCATTTTCTCTCTCCGTGCCTGAAAGAAGAAGTCCCTGTGATAATTCATTTCACATCTGTCACAGTTACAACTTTAACGTTGAGGTTTGAGGGATTTTACTAATCCTGGTTAGTAAAATCCAGGAGGATGAACAATCTCTAAAATGAATATTTTATTGTTTTCTGGAGCTTATCCTGACTGCTGCAATCAGCCTGACAAATAAATGCTTGAAAAATAAAAATATATCTGTTTAATGACTCTGGGTAGTACATAAGACATATTTTCTTGCTCAATTAAACACAGATTTTTTTTTTAATTACATCAGCTCTTTGATGACATTGTAATTGTGTTATTAACATGTGCCTTTATTTAATGCCACATATACAGGCACAGTGTAAGCTACAGTTAAGAAATAGCCACAGCATTTCAAAAATAGAAAATCACACAAATCTATAGAAAAAAAATTATTTTGTGAGTTTAGGAATTACAGCAGTATTTTTATGTGGTAAGCATGTTGGAGCAGGGGGTTTTCCTCCCCTCTGTCGCTACATACATGTTCAGTATGAAGGCCTGCTGTAAAAGTGAATGCTATGAATTATATAAATATTATCCTCCTGAGACCCAGAAAAAAAAAGTTTTTGATTTTTTTTTCTTTTTCACTACATGACTCTTTGGAGTGAAAAAACATCACTACAATTGAAAAAGTTTCAAAACATGTTATTATTTATTTATTACAGTATGTCCTTTGGAGAGGACATCGGGACTCTCTTGTGGCAAATATGAACACATTTTGAGGCCCAGGATGTCCTCTCTAAGGACCACCAGGATTTAACACAGTGGCATGTATGGTTTCAGAGTTATGAACAAAAAAACCTATGTCCTCCACAGAGGACAAAAATGTATTGCTGGGTCTCAGGAAATAAACTGAATTGAAATTTTCTTCAGGATAAATAAAATATTTTTGGACTGAATTGAATTGGCGAATTAAAGACAGGCAGCATTTGAAGCCACCCAAATCAGCCGGGGTCCTGCGTGTGAAGTACGCGGAAGCTACAGGCGGAGGGAGCTTCGACGGAAGCGGTCTGGTCTGTCAAGGGAGGAAAACATTTTCACCTAATATTTGACACAAAGCGGTTTAATCCTACCAAATAGCACCGGCATCCGCTGCGATGATCCTCTTAGAAATTAATAACCGCATCATAGAAGAGACGCTGACGTTGAAGTTCGACGGCGCATCCAACGGGTGAGAAAAACTGCTAATGGCAGCTAGCTTCCCCCTTCAGCGTTTCCCTGAAGAGGACCGCAGCTTAAAAAAACCAAGCAAACAAATAAAAACAAGAAACTACCGCCGATAAAAGCTCACAAAATTGCATGTTTCAGCACTAATTGTCTATAAATGTGCTGAAGGAGCTTAAACTGTCTAGCTGGCTGCTGTGCCCGAAGCTGGGGTGTGTCTGCACTGGCCGTGTTATGTCAAAAATGGCAATCCTGATCAGATTAACCCACCGACCAGACATTACAATACGGAAGAAAACACACAACAAATGAACAAATAAAAGTTTGGGGGTAATTTTACGAATATGTAATAAATACAGAAACCAAAGCAGAAAATTTCGGTTTATGTTTGGCTTTTTGAAGCAACTCAAAAGAGGGGTTACATGGACCCCCACAACCGTGTTTGGCTAAACTCTGTCAACCTAACACTCTTAAGTCGTCCCAGTGTTATTCGTTAGCAGCGTGTTGAGCACAAAACTGTGGTTTACGCAACATAAACGGCCTTATTAAGAGCTTTTACAGGGCTCTGCGCATCCATTATGTGGCTACATGTCAGTGAACCATCGCTCCTCTTCCCAGCTTCCGCATTCCTGTAGTCAAGCCGAGTCAAGTCACTCCGCAGCAGCTAAACTACAGCAGCAGGTCCCTGCAGCTTCCACCTTCATGGAGCTAGCTCAACTATAACTAACTGGATTGAATATAAAATAAATTACATATTTAATTGCGTTCTTTTGATTCCAACATAGAATAAAGGAACAATAAACTCTATAACAAAAAAACGAGATAAATTTACATGCTTGGATCAGTACTGGTGAAAGTGGTTCTCTAGTTTTTGATTCATTTAATGAATAAGTGAAGAAAGAAAATCTGAATTTTCAGTCTTTGACTTGCCAGTTAAGGGGAAATGTCCCTTTTTTATCTTATTGTAATCATTTACTTGTAACCCAGTTTGGTAATTATAGATTCAAAGGAAGGAAAGAGAGGTTGCACCAGTAAGATGACTAATAGTAAATAACATGGTGGGGTTTCTGCAGGATCTTAAAAGGTTTTACACTGTGTCATGTGGATATGTCCAAATTTCCCATACTTGAGCTTAAATTGTAAATTATTCAATATTTTGTCATAGGAAAGTGCATATTTCACAACTGTTCGCTTTTCAGTCAAATTACATCATCGGTAGCTGTTATTTAGTGCTTTATTTTTTCCTTTACAAAGCTGTTGAAGTCAGATAGCCTCTGTGTAAAATCACTTTTAGGAATTGAATGTAATGTACTGAAACTCACAGTAGCCCAGTGTTTCTCAATTCCAGTCCTCACACACCCCCCCCTGCCTGCATGTTTTAGGTGTTTCCCTTCTGCCACACGCCTGGATCGAATAATGGGTGATTAACAGGTTTCTGCAGCACTTGATGGTCATGCAATCATTTGAATCAGCTGTTCTGGTATAGAGGCACATCTAAAACATGCAGAGCAGGGGGGCCTGAGGACTGGAATTGAGAAGCACTGCAGTAGCCCAAGTCTGTATTCTCAGAGATGAGACGGCAACTCTTCGGCTGCTCCTCTTCTAGATTTTTTTTGTTTATTTCTTGTTTAATACGCCATACGTCTCCATAATATCACGTTTTATGCCTTATATGCTAACAGTCAGCGTTTTGTCCCGACAGAACCAAACCCGAGGCCGTCGATGTGACGTTCGCTGGTGAGAAACCTCCGACCTTATTCAAGTTTTAAAGCCTTTTAGCGCCCTGAACGCTTTCATTTTGGAGAGGAAGAAAAATCTTACTGATCAATATTTGTGCAACTCTGCCAGTAACTGTCAAACATTAAATACATTAAATAGCAGAAAATAGCTAATTTCTCATCTTTAGACATGAATGTTTTCTCCCTCCCGCTGCTTCAGATTTCGATGGCGTCTTGTACCACATCTCCAACCCCAACGGGGACAAGACCAAAGTGATGGTCAGCATCTCCCTGAAGTTCTACAAGGAGCTGCAGGAGCATGGCGCTGACGAGGTAAACCCCAATAATCAGCCATCAAAAATCAGTCTGGAGGAATAGCTTTGCGTAGCTTCTCTTTCACAAGTGTCTGACAGTCGGCTTTAAGGTGCCAAAAACGGATCGGTCTTGTTTTCAGCTTGCGCTTAAAAGACTCAAAAGTGCAACTCATTGTTCCTCTGGTCTGAAAATCGACCACCAAACTGCAACAAGTGTTGACATTGTGTTCTGCTGTTTGCACTGATAGCATATCAGCAGGCACATAAATCTAGTTCAGCACAGGTGTGTCAGCAGCGGGAAGTCCAGACCCAAAGTGTCCGGGGTCGGAGCGGCGGCCGCAGACCGGGAAGAATTAAGAAGCTGATCCGTCATCTGCCGCTCTGATCGCACCTTCAGTTACAAACACTCTGTTGCCATGTAAGGAAGAAAGCAGCTGCTGTGGTTCCAGGCAGAAACAGGAAGTGAGCTCTAGTGACTCACCCCCGGGCGAGGAAGTACTGACTGTGAGCTGCAGACAGCGTGCGCTGACAGCTAGGCTGCTTTTTGGAACCCCTCTTTTTCGCCCCCTCTTAGTGGGACGTTTAAAGGAGGCCACATTCAAGATGCTTTCATACTGAGAATTTTCTTGGAAACGATTGAGGAAGAAGCCTTTTGGTTTTCTCACATTCTTTCCTGCTTTTGATGTGAAAGATTCCTCTTCCTTGAATTGGCGGCGAGCTGAAAAGAAAAGAGGAACGTGCAAACGTAGTTTTTAAAGCTGCATTGCTGCCATACCTCACTCTGATGTGTGTACTTATTCTGTTCACATCAGCTCATACCAAACAGACAGGCTCTCATTAGAGAGGACTTCCCCCGCTTCCTTTACCTTTAGATGTTCATTCCTCTCCAGCCCCAGTCCAGTTTGACTCCTTTATAGTACAGACGGTGCTTTCAGGCGCTCATTCTCTGCTGTTGCTATTCAAGTCAGCTTCTTCCTCCGACAAGCTGCTGAAAATCAGAGAAGTGTTGGGCGTTGTGAAAATCACAGCGTGGCTGTTGTTCGGCTCCAACCTTAATAACAACGTTCAAATAATGAAGCTACTTTTAAGCAGAAGTGTTATCGTTTATCATTTATCGCTATACATTTCTTATGATGACAATTTTGATTTATTGTCGTCATAAATTCCAGTTAATGTAAAAACCCCTGAAACTCTCTGTAGTTGGGATTTTTTCAAAGAAGGCGTCAATAAATATCAATAAACTTGAAAATATGATTAAATGCAGTTCCGATGTAAAGTTTAATGGTTTAGATCAGAAGAGTGTTACGGATGGGAATGTTTTTTCACAGGGCTGTAATTGCTGTGACACACAGTCGCAGCCACACGGTTACCAAAAAAGAAGTAATAAATAGTTTTTAATCATCACTTTTATCGTTTTCACAATAGTATCATAAAATATTGTGATAAAACGTAAGTCTGTATTGCGCAAGTTTCACCCTCACCCATTGCAGTTATTGATACAGATGCATCCTCAAGGCGACTCTTATTATTTTTTTCCTTCCACTAAATTTTTCACTAACATGCATACATACAGCACTCCTAAGGAAGTTTTATTCCCCGTGAGCTGTAATCATCCCAATGAACAAACATTTGAATGAAGTCACTTTTTGTATTGACTCCAGGCTGTTTGTTGTTTTGCTCCTTCTGTGTCTTTTTGTTTTTGAGATGCTTAAAAAAAAAACAAAAAAAAAACATCATTCTTTTATTTATTTACAGTTACTCAAGAGGGTGTATGAGAATTTCCTGGTTTCACCAGAGGCTGGTAAGTTCTCAAAGTTGCTTAAATCCCTTTTTTTTTTTTTTTAATCTGCAGTGTCGAATGTTTTTCATGTTTCGTTCACACTCTTTCGTTCCAAATCTGTGAAATGAGAAGTTTTGAGATCCCGTTATTTGTTCGTTTTGTGTGCCTTCCTTCAAGGCTACAACGTGTCCCTGCTCTACGACCTCGAGGCCCTGCCGGCCAATAAAGACGAGGTCGTTCACCAGGCGGGGATGCTGAAGAGGAACTGCTTCGCTTCGGTGTTCGAGAAGTACTTCAAGTTCCAGGAAGAAGGCAAAGAGGGCGAGAAGAGGGCTGTGGTCCACTACAGAGACGATGAGTCCATGTAAGAGCATCAAGTATTTTGTTTAATTTGTCTGATGAGGTCAGACAGGAAGAGGTTTGCTCCAAATAGATAGGTTCCTTTTTATTCAGCTGATGTGTCTCTCTGCAAGCTGATTCAGAGCTGCAGTTCTCTGGTGAAATGGACACGTTTTGACTTTTAGATCAAACTAAATGTGTCTGGACCTTCAGGTACCTGGAGGCCAAGAAAGACAGAGTGACTGTCGTGTTCAGCACCGTGTTCAAAGACGACGACGACGTCATCATCGGGAAAGTCTTCATGCAGGTGAGCGAGGCGGCAGGTCGCAAACGTGCCCTTTTTATAAAATTATTAAAAACCAGGCCCTATATGCAAAAACAGTTTGCCACAAACCCTAACCTTTAAGTAGGCCACTTCAGTTTCAGACATAACCAAAGAATAGAAAACGAAGCGGATTAGCAGTTCTGGCTAGCAACTAATGTTGTCATCCAGGACATGTTGCTGTTAAATACTGCCTCTACTGGCTGGATATTGAGCTGTTTGCGTGTCATGACACACTGCCACAGTCTTCACTCAGAGGCCTCTGCCATTTTGTTGCAAGACTGACTGCTACTGGAGATCATTCCTGCCCACAGCATCAACATTCACAACTAATCTTTGAAAGATACTTGGATGATATCTCTCAACCAATGCTGTTAGTTTAATTGAACCGGTTTTTGAGCCTTTCAAAGTTGCAACGTGACATAAAATTTCCTCTGTATCCATAGCAACATGTGTTTCTGCGTGCAGGAGTTTAAAGAGGGTCGGAGAGCCAGCCACACGGCCCCCCAGGTGCTCTTCAGCCACAGGGAGCCGCCTCTGGAGCTCAAGGACACAGACGCTGCCGTCGGGGACAACATCGGATACATCACCTTCGGTCCGTTCTAGGGCTCCAACTTGTCATAATCAATTATTCTGACGATTAATCTATTAATCAGATAAAAAAAATTGGCATGTTCCATAATTTTCTTCCTTTAACTACTTAATCCTTTCTTTTTTTTCTTTTTACAATATTAGAAATGCATTAAAAGATGCAAATAAACAAATCAACTTACTTTTTAAATGAGAAAACAAACATTTTATTGGCTAAAACGCAACAACATGACCAATCTGAACCAGGTGAAGCAAACACTGCCAGTTGAGTTTTAGGTGAAACAAATGGAACATGTATATGCATTTTATAAAGTTTCAGCTTAAATACTGCTATGAATATGTTGTCTTTTCAGCAAATGGCCTTTTTTTTTTAAGTCTGTATAGTCTGTACTTGTCGATTATCGATTTATCGTAATTAATCGTTTCAGCCCTTATCGATATTTGTTTTCTGAGTGTGTTTTGTGCTTGCGTCCCTGCAGTCCTGTTTCCTCGTCACACCAATGCCAATGCCAGAGACAACACCATCAACCTCATCCACACCTTCAGGGACTACCTGCACTACCACATAAAGTGCTCCAAGGTGACTCCGCTCATAAATCTCACAAACCTGCACTATTTTTATCTAAATAAATAAATACCGGAGTCCTAACTGGAATCAGGGTTTGCAGTAGATGACAAACTGCTCACAAAGCCTTTCCGTTAAATAAAAAGCTTAGCTGGAAGTGTAGATTAGGGTCCTGTCAGAACAGGTTTATGTTTTGGGTTTGATTTATGCTTAAACGTTGTAATTCCAGCTTGTTTTTTTAAGAGAATGTCATTCAAAGCTTCTGTGGAAACATCCTGATCACAGACAGACAACGGAAGTGGTTGTTAAGTGCACTTACCTCAAGCAGTGAGTCAACAAAGGTAGACTTATTGGCCGCCGTGGGTTGGTACGCTCTTAAAACGTCCAATCTCTCGTTCCATCTTCACGGTATGCGTCGCTCAAGGAGCATTAATACAGCATTTGTTGCATGACAATAAGGCATTCTGCTGAAATTCATCACCGTCGATAGAAACGAGCTAAAAGCATCCTGTTATCTTAGAATCCCGCGACGGCTAATCTAGATCTTCATACTTTTTGCTTTTTTATTCTTCTTATAGGCCTACATTCACACACGGATGAGAGCCAAGACGTCGGACTTTCTCAAGGTGCTGAACCGCGCTCGACCCGACGCCGAGAAGAAGGAGATGAAGACCATTTCGTGAGTAGCTTTCATTCACGTTCACCGGCGCGCAGAGAAGAACGAGATAAGGGAAAGAAAACGTGAATCTGTGATTTGAAATATGTTGTTTTTGGCGTTACGACTCAAGCTTTAGGAATCCTTTTCAACTGTTTTTTTATTTTTATTTTCTTTCGGGTGAGATCTACAGGGAGGTTTCGAGATTTATTCTTAATACACGATCGCCGTGTTTTCTTTCATCTTTGTTGCCACGTTTTGCTTCAGAGTCCGCTGGGATTACAGCAACAATAAACTCCTTTGAAGGAGGACAAGGAAAGGACTCCACATGAATTCCGTGCAGCAATTTTCAGATGCAATTAATGAAAATGAAACCGCCAGTCACTGATTTAATTGGAAGCTCGCAGAGAATTAAAGCATACCGAGAAATTCCTATCACTATCAGTTTTAATTGTTTTCTTTGATGAGAGTTTTTGGGGCGGGAGGGAGAAAGCGTTTCCGCAACTTTTAGTGACAAACTACTGAACAACAAACTGGTTTCACTGTAGCTTCTGTAGAGAATAGTTTCATTTTTAGGGACAGTTTTCAAGTTTGTCTGCATCAGAAGTTAAGACTCAACTTCTTGGTATGTCCTGACTCAATGTAAGCTTAATAAAATCCTTCTGCCCGATCGAGAAAATGTCAGAGGAAAAGTACTAAAAAAAAATTGTAGCTGCTTTTTGGCTCACCTGATGTTATTATTATGATTTATTATTTTTTTTTTTTCTAGTGGGAAGACTTTCTCCCGCTGAGGCCAGAAGTCGCTGGAGAGAGCTGAACCCCGGTGGACACGCTCAGCTGCGCCACAAATCTGACTTCAACGCCACATTGGACAGGATTTCAGGACGTCCCCCCACCCTTCGCCTCACCTCCCACCCAAAACAAAAAAACATCCAGCTTTTCTTTAAGTTTTTTTTTTTAAGATTTCTTCTTGTTTTCGGATGAGTAATAAAGTCGGCTCTACACAAGGAAAGCTAAAGATAAATGGAAAAAAAAAAAAACGGGCATTCCTTGCTTTTCATTGTTAAAGAGAATTATTAGTCCTATATAAATATATATATATGAACAAAATGAATGAAACTTTTGATACGATATTTTACTCCATTTGGTACTCTTGCTTGCCCCCCTCCTCTCTTCACCATGCATTATCCACATGTTGGATGATTGAAACTTCCTCTCTGTGCTTTCATGTCATCTGTACCATCATCATTTGAAAAATAAAACACTTTAAAAAAAGAATGATCTTTTTTTACTTTGTCCTGTGAGAATATCTTCTAACTTGTTTTTTTCCTGCAGTATCAGGTCTGAATCTAAATTTTTCATAAAACGTTTTCCAATCTTGAGCTGCACCATCTTAGCATTTTTGTTCCCATTTCTCCTCTTTCTCTACCCTGACCTTTTCCTCATATATTTCAATGAGGAAATATGAGTCTTTAATCATCTGTATTTTTTATTTTATTGTTTTTTTTGCAGATTTCAGCTTTCTTTTGTGTTGGAATACCGTCTGTTGTGTTTTTGTGGTCAATGAAACTCCAAAGACCAGCGCTCCGGGCGCAGGCACGAGGAGGAAGGTAATCACAATTAAAACTGTCAATCACAAAAACAAGAGCAGATTAATTGAAGTGAGCCGCAAATATTTTATCACTATCGTTTTGTGTTCGTTAGTAGAGGAATTTTCCTTGATCTGCGTGGCAGAAAAGGCAAACAAACAGGAGCGGTAAGGTACTGACCGGAGTCCACGCACTTAAAGTGACAGAACCTGATGTTATGAGTCATTAGGCCTTTTAAACTAAAATGTTTTCTGTTTTCTTTCATCACACACACCCATGTTTTGTTTTGTTTTTTTACTTGGGATTTTATGTGATTAAATCGACGACAAAGTTGAGAATAATTATCGGCTGAAAAACAAAATGGTGGCTAACCACCAAATACTGTTTGCTTCTCTTGTCCACTAATCCACAAATGACAATCACGCAAGTTCTGCGCACAATCTAATCCCATTGATAAAAAATAGCTACAGTGGATTTCTGACAATAAAATTCTCCATAACTGTCAACACAATGTTACACTAGAACTTGCACTCCAGTGCCAATCATTGAACTAAGCAGAGGAGTGCCTCAGGGATGTGTTCTCGCTCCTTTGCTATTTCAATTCAGTTTAAAGATATTTCATTTACCCCTCTGGGACTTGGCATCGTAGTTCATGTATTATTTTAGCTTTCCGAGATGCTAATAATACCTTCATATGGTTACCAAACCATAATAACTGCCAAAAAAAAAAAAAAATGTAAGGGCTAAAAATCTTTCCAGTTGCACAATATCCCAAACCAGAAGGAACAATCATCCAAATATGTCATGCCTCAACCAAAAGACATCTAACTTAGCTCCTTAGAGCTCCTCAGAGTGTTATGATAAATACATTTATGATGAGAGCTGTTAATAGTAATTCATGACAGATGTTGAGCTCTTGGCCAGGGTTTTGCCACTAATCGACATAAAAGCCACAAAATGTCACCTCTTACCAATCACAATCTTGTATTGTGGAGCTTCAAACCATACAATTGAAGATGGTCTGTAACCTTATCTCTGAAAATGGTTTTTTTTTAAATGTTTTTGGCTATGAAAGTCTATAAGATAAGATCTCTTTTCGTTCTTTGGAAGCCATTTGAGGACAGATGCTTGTGGAAAGTCCTCTGCGTTGTGAAAGACCTCCAATGATCTGGTAGACGTTATCAGACCGTCGAATCTCAGACACCCAGAATGTGAAAAAACTTCATTCCAAGTGCGTGTAAACACGGGAAACACAAACAATCAAGAATGTTGCATTTTCACGTGGTTTTTGTTCAGACATGTTATTTTTAAGTCAAGCTTCAGTTGTAGGTCCTTTGTATGCGTTTTCGTTTTTAAATCCAATGCGGGAATGAAAGTAAAGGAGGCTAGCGTCACCCAATGGCCAGCGTATTTGGCTTCCAACGAGACCGGTTGTGGGCTAATGGAGAAATCGCAAGTGCTGCTTCATGTCCAACGTCTGAAGGAAAACTTTACTTTTTTTGATATTCTCCTGATAAGAGAAATACTTTCTTTACATTGCAGATTTTTTTGATAAACAGCTTTGTGTAAAATTTCTTCATCTTTGGCAGATTTCACACTAAGATTTGTCAAAGGAATTTTAACATCAGAACAAAAGTTTTCTGAGTAAATGCAACAAGCAATCTTCATTTACTAAGAATAAAGAGCCAGGAATGAGTCACACTTGGCAACAACAGCTGCTGTCAAGCATTTGCTTTAACTGGAAATGTTTCTTACATAACCGCAGAGCAATTTCAGTCTGCTGTTATTAACTCCAGAATTTGACTTGCTGATGGTTGCTGTGGATCAGTCCTGCTGTAGAACTCAAGCTTGCCAATGCTCAGACGTTCTCCTTCAGGATTTTGACGCACTCTTACAAGTGTGTCTTGTTAAAAACACGTTTCCACCACAGCTCACCACTGTTGACGTGAAGATCGGCCATATTGACATACAAATTCTGCCTTGTAAGTCGTAAAATTCTGCCTTGTAAGTCGTAACTGGGTGTAGTCGGTGTTTCTCCCACGCTGGTGCCCCTTGAAAAGTCTGACAGTTGATTTTTCCGACTTTCCAGTCACAATCTCCCATTCCCGACTTCAAATGGGATGCACCAACTCAAGACAAATGATTTCTTTTGCGACCTCCTGGATGAGTTATCGATACTTTCTTGGAGTGATTTTGGTTCACCTCTGTTCTATGTTTTCTTCCATTTCTCACGGAGATTCACTGACATACCAAAGCCTTAGAAATGACTTTTCAGACTGATAACGTTGATTTTTTTTTTTTAATTATTATTTGTTGTCAGATTTTCAGATTGGGGATAATGTGTTGCCATTTGAGATCTTTACCCGTCTTCATGTTATCAATCCATTGGTCTGGAAATATTCAGGACCATGTGTGGCTTGTGAAATTGAATTCAGCTGTCTGAAAACTGAAATTAATCCCAATTGTTTGGAGATTTAAGAGGTGAAGGGTTATATTTGGAAAGCTTAATTATCAAAACTATTTAAAAACTACTTTTTGAATTTACTCAGGTTGTCTTCTGGTACTGAGATTTGCTTTAATCATTTTAAACAGGAGTGACAAATTAAAATCTTAAAAGGTGAATACTTTTGATTGCTCACAAATTAACAATATGTAACTTTGCTTATATCTCATATTTATTTGGATAACTCTTTGCTTCCTTGGCATATGAAGGCCTTTTTAGGGTGTTGGATAGTCATAAAGGGTACATTATTTGGATAATATAAGGAAAGTGTCAACTACTTTTCCTCTTTCTCATTATAAGGTCACTTGTAAGAATTGTTGACATCACAAATCAAGAGTCTGTTTCTGCATTGAAAACATCTTTATTTTTGCTCACACCACACAAGACACGTTTGAAGAACCCCCACACGTATTATGCAACTTTGACAGCACCAATCATTTTTCTTTTACTGAGTGACAGAAACAAAACGGATCAGAGCACCGTTTTTAAAACAACAATCTTCCACAAGAACTTCAGGTATGTCATTTTTTTCTTCGTTGTCAGACTCAGAGGAGGGAGATGAGGAGGAGGAAAAGGAGGAAGAGGACGATGAAGAAGAGGAGGTTGAATTTATCTTGGGCTTTTTTTTGCTTCTTTTTGGATTTTTTTTCTGGCTGCTGGGTTTCTCAGGTTCCTTGTCGAGGTTACTGGAATCCACAGGCGCCAATTGAATGTTGGATGCTTGGGATTAGATATTGGGGACGCGGCCGTCATCCACTAGGACCTCATCCATCCCTTCGTCATCCTGATTGTTAGGAGTTGGGGGTTCTGTGAACAGAAACAGGACATATTTTACACCGTGTGCAGGTCTTCCTTTTGCCCTTCATCCAAATTCTGCAAAAACTAAAAAGCTGAATCAGAAGCTAGTTTGTCGTGAGCTTGATTTGGGTTTTAATGCTGCGACACTTTTTCATTTGTCTAGTGATTTTTGTTGTTGTTTTTTTTTTTAGTAGAATCAGGTTGTGGTTACGCATTTAGAAGATGATGACAATCTGCTGCAGTTAGTAGTATTAACAGCTAAAAACAGTGGAAGTGCCCTTAATGGCATCGAAGACGCTGTTCTCTTCTGAAAGCCTTTAAGTGCACTTCTTAAACTTTTTGTTAAACAAAACATGGTGTGAGGCATTCATGTTTAACTGAGCACTTCCTTCCTAACCGGTGTAAACTGTGGCGTCAAACAGTGGAGAGACTGTCAGGCAACTTGCCCCAAGACACAACGGATGTGAAAAGTGTGAATATTTTTCTTTTATAGCCATAAATATAGCATTTGTTTTTTAATTGCTTTGCTGCCATTTAGAGTTACGCATGTCGTCTTACATTTGAACATAAGAGCATGTCTGCTGTTCATCAATCTCTCCACGGCATCAACCAAACTGCTTACACTTGTCGTGTGGAAGAACAAGGGTCACATTTTTGCGTTTGTTTGATTCTTCCTGTTGGAAGACGGCCAATCAGATTGTAAGAGTGAACCGAAAGCATCCGTCTGGTGAGTTGTTGACTCATGTCTGCTTTGGTGAGAAGGTTAATGGTTGATTGGGAGATCTGCCTTCTTGTTTGGGTTTTTAGCACTTTCTTAGGAGGCGAATCCAGAACTTACCTTGTTGTAATACCTCCTTTAAACTTAACTCCATGCTGTCGGGGAAGAAGAGGATAAATAATGCACCAAGTATTATATTTAACTGGCTTACCCTTTATTCTGGTTGCATAGGAGTTTTTATCCATTAAAACCAACTAAAAGCAACAAGAAGAAGGAAACGCTAAAGGTAAGCAGGAAAGGTGCACATGAGCATCCTCACCTCTCCTTATCAGCTATTACGCGAATCAGCTTGTCGTAGTCTTGGATTTCTTTCTCCAGCTTCATTTTGAGGCACAGCAGCTTTTTGTAGCTCTCCACCTTCTGCTCCACCTGAGCCCTCACATCCTTCAGCTCAGCCTGCAGGCTGACTATGACGTTGTTGAAGGGGACCAGTCGGTTGTTGTTCTCTGCCATGACTTTGTTCAGATTGTCCTTCAAAGCCTGGATCTGTAAGCAGAAAGGTAGGATTTGTTAGAGCTACTGTACAGGATTTAGATCCTTCAGAAGGAATTACTTTTGCAGATAGTGCATAAAAACGACTAAAACTAGCATTTTTGCAAAACCATGCTTCTCATATCCTCTTATTTTTGGCCAAATTTATTAGGAACCATTGTGAAAGGCCTGAAGAACCAGACAGCCTGTGTGTGTTGGTTTGCAGGAACACATACAGTTGTTTTTTCTGACGATAACCAGCAACTTTAGCTTAATGGCAGGCTTGTCAGGAATGCCTGTGAAGGCCAACCTTGCTGGCAGCGACATGATAAAAGACCAACTCAGAGCAACTGTTTTTGGGATGTACAATAAAGATAAAGATCAGGTTCACTGCATATCTGATGAAGGTTTTTGTTTTTTTTTTAGATATGGCCATGTGTGAGAGTTTTTACAAACCGTGGTGTGGCTAGCCTGAATCTGCATTTCCAGGCTTTTCTTCTCCTTCAGAAGAAGGTTGTACTTTGTCTTTTCGGTCTCCAAATCCTTGTTGTTCTGGGCCTCCTTCACCTGGATGTTGTCAAACTAGAATGGGAGGAACAAACATAGTGAGACAATCAGACGAGTGAGGGAGGAAATCAGCAGCCCAGTTTCCAGTTTCTGACCTTGTCCTTGTACCAATCCTCTGTCTCCTTCATGTTTCTGTCAGCCAGCTTTTGGTAATGTTCCCGTATGTTTTTGATCATGTCAGCCAGGTTGGAGTTCTGGGAGTCGATCTCCACCTTCACCTCTGAGGTCTTGATCTTCTCACAAAGCTCAGCAACCTCCTACAACAACCATGTGCTAAGAGTCAAACAAGTAACAAAAATAACACTGCAGATCCAAGCAAACTGAGCCTTACCTTCTTGTGGTCAGCCTCAAGGCGTTCCACCTCATCCTTGACCAATTTCAGCTCATTCTGCAGCTGATCTCGGGTCTGCTTGGTATCCTCAATGTCCTTTTTCAGGGTGTCTATGTCTTTTTCTAACTCCTTCTTCATCTTGGACTCATGGTTCAACCTGTTAGTGAAGATCACCACAAGTGTAACACGTCAAACGAGCCACTAGAAACTTTTCACCCTTTGCCCCTGGCCAAGAAGTCATAAGGCTTAGAGGACTTTCAAGGTCTTACTTGGAAACAAAATGAGCTTCTCTTGTAAATACTCAAAAATATTTCATGATCATTTTTAATTTTTTTCCCATGGTGCTGGAGGACTTGTGGGACTTATGGGACTCATAAGTCCCCATGTGATGCTGCAAAGATGAGTTGAAATAAATGCACAAATCTATTTTCCTTCCAATATGGGTGGGATGTAAATTCTGACTGGGCAACAATCATAAGACAAGAGTTTCAGCTCACTTGTTGTTGAAGTCCTCCAGGGCCAGCTTGGAGTTGTCAATCTGGAGCAACAGCTTGGCGTTGTCCATGGTGAGCTCCTTGATCTAAACATATAATAAGAATGAGAAGAAGAAGAAGAAGAAGAAGAAGAAGACGGAGAAGAATATTTAATGTATGCCTTAACCCACCTTCTTGTCGAGAGCATCCTGTGGTTTCTGGATTTCATCCCAGTCTCTGCTCTCAGGAGCCTTCCTCTTGGCCAGAATGTCATCGATCTCCTCCTTCAGCTTGCCGTTGTCCTCCTTCAGCTGCTGCACCCTGTCCAGGTAGTTCTTCAGGCGGCTGTTCAGGGTCTGCAGCTCCTGCTTGTTGTCCTCTGGGAGCGAGGTGGGGGCGGGACTGGAAGCGGTGACCGGAGCGGCGGTGGGAGTGACCGGAGCGGAGTCTGTCTCGGCCTCGTTGCGCAGGACTTTGCGGAGTCCCTCAAGGCTGGACACGGACGCCTTGACGCCCCTCCCCCCGGCTCCTCCGAACACGCTGGCGCTGCTGTTGCGAGGCATGTTTGCTGATGATGGATGACAGAGACGTGACTGAACGCTGATGGGTAAGACTACACCTGGATAGAAAGGATGGGGGGTGAGTTTTATAGCTCCTCTCTGCCTTCTTATCCGCCCACTTTAAGGACTCTGCCTCATGGATCCAATCCTCACTCTTGGACAAACAGGTTCAGGGTTGAAATTCAAGTATTTCATGTTGACTTCTCTGGTAATTCGGCACCTGTTCTGTTTTGATTGGACACTAGCAAAGATTTTGGGGAGGTACGGAGGTCCATGCGCCTTTATAAAGGTGACGTGAGGTGGGATCTCAGTTCATCTGCTCAGTCAGTCTCCAAGGTTCAGCACCATGTCAAAAACAAAAACTGACAGCAGCAGGAGCGTAGACCTCAGCGGGAAGGGGCCCAAAAAGAGCGAGGCCACCGGAAAGCTCGACTCTAGGCTGAAAACCGGGGAGAAGAAAAACTTGGTCGACCTCAACGACAAGTTCGTCCAGTTGATCAACAAGGTCTGTACGATTTAAAAAAATTTTTTTTTCTTTTAATTTATAGGCTGAGATATTTACTAAATACAGCGCTGGGGGAAAAAAAATTAAGAGACCACTTAAAATGATCAGTTTCTCTGATCTTACTTTTTTAGGTATACAAGTAAAATGAACATTACTATTTTGTTCTATGAACTACTGACATGTCTCCGAAATTTCAAGCAAAAATGTAGTATTTATTTGCAGAAAACAAGAGATGGTCAAAATAACGAAAAAGATGCAGTGCTTTCAGACTTAAACTAATGCAAAGAAAACAAGTTATTATTCATTTACAAACAATACTAATGTTTAAACTCAAAGAGTTCAGAAATCAATATTTGGTGGGATAATCATGAGGTTTTAATGGGTTCAGCGCAGGGGCCTCTTAATTTTTCACAGCTTGTATTATTCGTTTATTTAAATAGATTAATTACACTCAGACTGACGTTTTTAAGCAATCGTGTTTGTTAATTTTGAAGGTTCTCCAAGATTAGAGTGTGGGGGAAAAACAGAAAACGAAAACATTACAGTAATGTCGACCGAATGAAAATCATGTTTAATAGTTTAAAGGTAATTTTGAAAAAGTACTTCTAATCTATGAAACGAGTCTCAACGGAATGTGATATATATATATAGTGCTTTAAAAAGATTTGCCTAATTATTATTTTAATTAAGCTTCCTTTAAAGTTTTAAGCGTTCATGTAAAAAAACAAAAAACATAATGAGACCTAATAATAACATAATAACATCAACATTTAACAGTTCAAACATAATAACAGGGTGAAACTGGTACCTGAGGCCATGAAAAGTGACTCACTCTGCCAGGTTTCCTATTGTGTATGGCTAACAAGATCGCCATCTAGTGGTTAATTGGTGGAATGGGCCCAATTTAATGTAAAACTGAAAAAATGAGGGGAAAATTGAAAGAAACCAGACAGACGAACCTTAAAATTAGCAATAGTGTGCTATGACATTCCTCACAAATCTTTAAGGCTCTGTTTCCCCCCCAAAAATGAGATATCGGACACTTCGCAGACACTGAAAGTGCAACAAATGTAAAGTTACTATTTGCCTTAAGCACTACCAGTGACTTTTCATTATTTATGTCCAGTGAACATCCCTTGTTCTTCCTTTTTTTAGGTGAAGGAACTGGAGGATGAGAAAATGAAACTGCAGAAGAAGCTGGATATCCTGAAGGGACAGGAGGACTACAGCGGGAACGTGGATGCCATCGTGAGGCAGGCAGAGAACAATCTGCTGGAGAAGATCGACAACTTGAAGCACGACCAGGAAAATCTGAAGGTTGAGCTCAAAGACATCGTGAAGGATGTGGAAGATGCCAAGAAGATGTAAGCAGCTCACAGATGGCATCCAGGAAGTTATGGATGACTCCAACGTACCTGTGTTCCTGCAATGTTATTTCTTTACCTTTTATCCTCTCTTGCTTGCAGCTATGAGGATGCAATGAACAAGAGAACTGATCTGGAGACTGAATTTGTTGTTGCCAAAAAGGTAATACCACAATTTTCTGCTTTTGGGGGAATGAAAACCACTAAACATGTTTCATTGTTATGAAATGTTCCATCTTTACATGAATTCTTTCCCTCTTACAATTTAAATTATATGTGTGCAACAGGAAGTAGATGAAGGACATATGGATTTGGTAAACAAGGTTCTGGATCTGGATGACCTGACCAGAAAACTGGAGTTCCTCAGGGATGGCTTTGATGAGGTAACGGAAAACTATTTACTTACTTACTCACTGAACATTAGATACATTTAAAATGGTTGAAAACTTGTCATGAAACCAACTGTTTTTACCTTCTCAACGCCTTGCAGGAGATCAAGGAGCTGCAGTCGATGATTAAGAATGAAACGGTCACCCTTCCCAAGTCCGCCAAACGGTCTCTGGACATGGAGGACTACGTCAAGAACGCAGAGGCGCAGTATGCTGCATATGCCGCTCGTGCCAGGGATGAGGCGGAGCAATGGAACCAGAGAAAGGTGAGGATAAAATAAAGCAGATCCAGTCCTGGTTTACAGTGCAAGTAAATGTTACAATCCTTTCCCAACTTTCAGATTGAGTCCTTGGTCCAAAGTGCAGAGCAGAAGGAGCAGGAAGTCCGTGACCAAAAGAGGGATATCTCTGACCTCTTGCGCCGAATCCAGAGGCTGAAAGCTGAATTAGACGGTCAGAAAAGAAAGGTAGGAATCTGACAGACAGTAACCCCTTTACACACACTCCGACCGTCCTGCTGATATCCTTTGTTGTGTTGCCCCATTAAGGAAGAGTCCTTGAGTAAAGAAATTGACGCAGCACGAACAGATGGCGACGAGAACATGGCGAAGGCCAGAGATACCATTAAGAAGCTAGAGGAGGCCTTGAAGGCAAACAAGCAGGAGTTGGCCAATCAGATCCGCGAATACCAGAACCTGCTGAACCTCAAACTGGCCCTTGACATCGAGATCGCCACCTACCGCAGGCTGCTGGAGGGCGAGGAGCAGAGGTAAGGGTCGGCAGACGCCACAAAGTGAGGTTGTGTTAATAAGATAAACGTGTGCGAACACTTTGACTAACGTCTTCTTCTCTCCTTTATCTCCATGAAGAATGGACAACTTTCAACGTGCAGGTGAGAGCCATTTTATTACCATTCTGACACAAAAAATTATCTTTAGAGAAAAATCTAAATCGTGGCATCTCAGAGTTGTCTTGCTGCATGTTGTGATCACAAATTAATCAATGAAAAATATGCAGAATTGGAATGTTTTAGTGACCAATAAAATAATTGTTAGAAATTTCTCTGATTTTTAGATGCTATACTTCCTTCTAACACAGTCTTAACATCCTAATGCACCTTTTCTTGAAAATGCACCAGTTGTATAAGAAACATATAAATAGTAAGCACATAAATTGAAATTATTTTATAATTAAAACTTTTAAGTCAATTTGTCCTTTGTGAAGAGACAACCCTTCCTTCTCCTAAGGGAAAACCTTTAAATTTAGATCAAATCTTAATGACTGATGCTACAATTTTCAAATATGACAACAGCATGCATGTAACTAATTTCTGCAGATCTCAAACTTCACTGTTGTTTTGTGCTTCACTAAACTCAAACCTCTCTTCCGCTCAGATTACTAAATGCAAACAACCAATCCAAGTCCTTACTTGCACGCAGACGTTCACCCACCAGAGAGGAAACACCCGCAAGAGGAAAAACACCTGCCTGAGAGAAGTCACCTGCGAGACCAACGACACCGGCGAGGGAAACCTCCAACAGTCGAGTCCAGCATCGTCCCAAAACCGGATGAGACCCCAGACCCCGCGAGTACACAGAACCCCCCCACATCCGCCCCATCTGCCAAGCGCGTACTGATCCGGGTGGAGGTGGAATGTGGAAAGCTTATCTCCACAAGCACCCAGTACACTGACTGATTTTTCTGGGACTTCCTGCAGCCAAATCCGCAAAATGTGAACAAATTATTTAAACAATGAAGCTATAATCAATCATTGAAACCTCCTGATCAAATTAAAAGTAGTAATCTCTCTTGAACGTTTTCTGGCAGTGAACGTCTGACTGCAGCTCTGTGGCAGGTTGAATCTGTGCTTGAACTGGTTTACGTCAAGCTGTGTGTTTTGGAAAGGTTTTTTTTTCTTATCTTTTGTTGGGATGTGCAATGCCTTTGGGGCTTCAGTGTTTCCTTTCATCTTCTCCTGTGTTATTTCCTTCAGACAGTGATGACCCAAGCGCTGAGGTTTTGTTTTTGTGACGCAAAAAAAAAAAAAAAACTTCTAGCGTGAAGGTTTGTTTTTATTTCAGGATAAATAGATTTATGGGTCCGAGCATGTGGGAGTGTTTCCGTTTGCTTGATTCCCATCTTGCCAGTATGAGTCAGGAAATGCAGATAAAAACAATAAGGAAAGGTTCTCAGACTGGTACTTAAAAGTTCAACAATGTATATATACATACATATATTGCTGTGTTTTGGGTACATTGTCCTGCAACATTGCAATGGTGCAAGTTTGAACTCCTCTGTTGGCTCTTGTGCTCATGAGTCTCAAATCTTTCAAATGAATCTAAAGTAATCGGATTTCAGGGTTTTGTGCTAATAAATTAACCTCTACAAATGCTGACTCTGTTTTCTTTCTTTCCCTCATGCACACATATATAGAACACACTCATCACTTAAAGAGACACTGCACCATTTAGCCCAGGAATCTCATCCGATTGCCCCCTCCTCGTCTCCCTGTTCTCCTCTGTCTTCCTGAAACATACAATATAATCCAAAGGAATAACCTGAACATATGATGTAGCTGAGTAATAAAAGCATCCCTGGACTGCTGGGCTTCTTATTTCTCCAAAAGTTGACGTCTTAGTTGCTTTTTATGTGATTAAAGACTTGTTTTCCTCTTAGTCTGCTTCCAACTGTATGTTTACCTCCAAGCATATGCAGAAAATACAAATTCTGGATCATTAAAAAAGGATTATGCTACCATTATTGCTACCCCGATTTCATTTTAGTATTTTGAACAATCAAGTGGCTAAAGGACATGGTTAAAATTATCAAAAATGGAGGCACAGCATATTGTTTAGAATTTTAGATTAAAAAAGAGAGAGAGAGAGAACACGCACGATAAATTAATATAAAAAGTCCAGGGGCACATTCTGTCCTTAAACGCACCACTTCGTCTCATTAGCCAATCAAAATTAAGAAAACAAATCATTTAAGAAATGATGAAGGCGCGCGCCGACAAATTAAACGAAGAAAAAAAAAGAAGCAATTATTTTGAGTGAAATTGGAAAAATTGACTTCCGACGTTGGCTGCTCTAACTGTTTTGTTGTTTTTCCACACTTTTGTGGAAAGTTTTTTCGCTTAACTCTCTCAGTAAGGGCCGCGGCTGGTAACCACACAGTAGCTAGCTAAGTTGTGGCAGCTAGCGGGAACGGGAACCTGTGACACGAGGGCAGCTGGGACGGCAATACAGGAAGACAAGAGAGGTGAGCTCAACATATTTATTTATTTGATCTGTAGGTGTTCTGCCCATGTTTCGAGCAAAGTTTCACTTTATTTATATTTGGAGAAGATAAATTTGACAATTATCAATAAATAATTTGACAATTTTACCCCATTGAATATCAGCTTAAACTGTAAAGGGGCTTATATTGTTTGATTTTCTCTATTTTTCATTTTGAAGAGTTGAGACAAAAAAAATATTATTCGCTAAAGTGAAATTGTTTCTTCACTGAAGTAGTGAATTCAAACTCAAGGTTGGATATTAACATAGTTTTTGTTCTGCATTATTTTCATTGAATAGATTGTGAATTTATTCTGATATATTTTTAAATATCATCAGTAGAGGTGCTAATAAATGTTCAGACCGCTTTAATTCGGAGGATGTCTATGCATCAGAATTAAATTGTGAGAACTATAAATGTTACAAGTTGATTCAGTTAACTTGTAGCATTTTATCCCTGTAACTGGAACCTGGAAACTCATAGCTTCTTGTCATGCATGCTCTTATTGCCTGGCCAAATCCCCTCTTGTCTTGGAGATTTATTCGCAGCTGCCCATGCATCCATCTTTCCTCCACAGCCTGCATACCAGAATACAGATAAACACTGCTGATGGAAGTAGGAGGAAATGTTTTCAGCAGGGAGAAATGACAGATGGCGAAAATCAAAGCTGTATTTCTACACTGTACAACACTGATGTATGGGTAATAAACACAGATGCATTTATGTGGTGTTTCTATCAAATTTGACGTTAAAGTTCAAGATTTAGATTACGACACAACAGTACTGAGAAAATATACAGAATTTGATATTATTCTGTCGCCAGGTGGAGCATATTTGTCTGGCACAACGCAAGGTTCTTGTGCTATAACATTTTTTTGTTTTAAACAGCCAAATTAATTTCAATTGTAAAAACAGAAGAAAAAAAAAGTTCTTCATATTAATGTGACAGCAGGAGGTTTTTTTCTGTTTCTTCTTGTCTGGTGATTTTATGTGTTTCAAATTATAGCAATGAAAAGAAAATCAAACTAAAGTTAGTTTATTTGGACCAAAAAACAAGAAGAAGCATGTTTTAACTTTACGTCGTGTATTTTTAAACAAAAATCCACTTGATTGCTTTTCATTCGTGACTGTTTGATGAGAAATTTAAAAAAATTGGCAGAACACGTTTGGATCCAATAGGTGGCGCTCTTTCTTTTACACAACTCAGCAGTGTATTCAAAATTAAGACAGAGGAAATAGTCCTTCTAAAATAAAGATTTAGATGGTGAAAATAAGCATTTCTTTAACACTAACCTCTGTTTGGACAGTGATGTCGCCGGGCGATGCACATTTGTTTTTGCCCAATTTTAAGTTTTTTCCCATTGGAAATTTCTCCTTGCTGTTAATTTGTCCTTGTTTATTATTAATTATGACACGAAAAATGTGCAGAAATGCTTTCAAGTAAAATTTAAATGAACTTGATTCCTGCGATAAGGATATTTCTTGCATAATTTTAAGGTGACGCACAAATATTTTAGGCTAAATGAAGAAACATCTGATAAAACGACATGAAGATTTCTATGATGCAAAAGGAAAAGTATTTGCAAGACCCCTCTGTTGCTCTGCCTTAGATGACCTGGTGCTCTTCTTCTTTTTCGTCTTCCAAGTTATCTTTGCTTTACCATCACCACCCGGAGGCAATTTGAAGACTTTAAAAGACATCTGAATCCCTTTTTTCTCTGAGATTATAGTGAACGGTAATAGGAAATGGACAGTCCTACAGGGCATTTTCTGTTTTTACTGCTCTATATTGTGAAAGGGAATCTTATCTTCATCTCAAATCACGAGTGCATCTAAAAGGTGGGGTCAGGGGGCCTTGGTAACTTCTGCTCAACTAGAAAGGAAACAATTATCCAAGTTGAATGCTAATAAAAGGTTATTTATTCATTTAGTGGGGAATTAATAATTGAAACAAAACAAAATGAAGTAATCCAGAATGAACTGGAGCTACTCTCATAACCATGTTGTAGGTCACTGCAGGCATATGGTAAGTCATAGTTGAAGACCTTTATAAATTTCTGAAAGTTATTAACAGTAGCGATTCCCTTACCTTTAGTAGATAGATTATATTTAGCTAAGCTCTTGGAAAAGTAAATACATTCAGTTGTGTTTTTAAAACAGATTTTCTACTAGAGGAGAAAAAAATCAATATAATATTTACATGCGTAGTGAATGGGATTTGGCGCCCCTCTGTGGCGTGAATACTGTAAGAACGGTCAATGCTCACAACGGGTGGCTGATGCCATAGTCTGTATTACTTGTAGTTTATTTTGCACTATTTTAGTGTTTTAATGGAGTTAGAGCTTCAACAAATGACGAGAAATGTCAGAAGCAAAAAATAGCATATTACATTTTAAAATTGATTTCTAGCTATTTTTATTTTACATTTATAGATTAAAAAAATAAGATAACTAAATAATAAAAATTAAATAAATACATGCAAATTCAAATCGATTGGACTGAATTATACAGTTTTTTAAAGACACTGTTGATGGTTTGAGAAACATTGATGTGGAAAAAAAAGAGAAAATTCACAGATTTCCTAATAACGTAGTTGAAAACTATTCACATGTCCATCTTTCTAGATCAGTAAATAACATATCAATATTTTCTAGTGATATATCATTTTTACTGGGCTTTGTGGGGTGTGTGAGCACATATTTGGTTGTGCTCTCAGTGGCAGAAAGAGGCACTTGCCCAGGGTGGCATTCATCCGGAAGGAGTGGTGGAAGGCTAGCCTTTCACCACCCTCTCCATTTTAGCAGATTTTTAGCAATTTAGCCAAACATGGCTTTGAACAAAGCTAATAAATATAAAGCCAGTACTAAAATGGAATTTCAGTGTTTTCATGCAGGTTCTTTATTATGTCACAAATAAAATATAGTTTGTTTTTTTTCTCCATTTTCCAAAAACATACAACTTTCTGTTCAGTAACCTGTGTATGTTTTCTTGTACTAAAGATGTTATGTTATTCTTTGTGTAAAATTTTGGTTAATTTTACCAAATAAACACATTTTGCACTATTTTAGTGTTTTAGTGTGTGCACAACTTGAAAAGCTTTTTCTTTGAACTCTTATACTAGCTTTGTAGTTCACGTTAAGTTTAATTTAGTTCGAGCGAGAATAAAAACGGCAGTGGTTAGCCTCCCTCTGCTCTGACAATGACTATTTTTCTAACATATGACCATGTGACATTTTTCTACTGCAGGTAAAGGAACTACTCGAGATAATAACTTCACTATTTGACATTTAGAAAGACTTTATGATGCATTTGCTATGAAATATTACCTTAATGGTACCGTAATTCAACTCACTGTAAAATAAGCTGCCGCAAACTCTTTCTGATATCAATTCTTGCAGAAAAACTTGATAAATATTAATACACAGCATTATTTCAGATTGCAGTCTCGTCTGAACCCCTTGCCCTCCACCTGTCTCTGAGTTTCTGGAGAAGCTTGAACGCTGGTTCCGTGTACTGCTTGTTGGCCAAACCGAGGACCATCGGCACCACGGCCATGCTTCCGATGCCGATGCAGGACAACACGATGTGAGTGATGGAGTTCTGCTTGGTGTCAATGATGAGGAATGCTATACAGACGTGCATGTAAATAAGGTAGGGAACCCAGCAGGCTAGAAAGGTCAGGGACACCGCCACTAAGCAGCGGGTATACCGCAAATTCAGCCTCTGTTCCTGGTCTGACGCCTGGTTTCCTCGCTCCACTGCTCTATGGAGGCGGCAGATGTCCTTCATCTGGCCTCTTGTGATCCACAGTACACGTCCGGTCATGCCAGCAATGATAAGAATGGCCGGTAAAACAAGGCCATACACCTCTAAGTAGATGAAGGCGTTGGGGAACACCCGCCTGTAGGAGCAGCACAATGTCAGATTTACCGTACAGTTAGAAAGAGGCGGAAACTTTGCGGCGCTTTCACAGCAGTCATTCCAGTCTGGTCCGGACCAGTTACTCCACCCGAAAGCGGGCAGAGACGCAAACAAAAGCGGAGGTGCCCACACTATAAGCAGCGCTAAGGAGAAATGCCGATGCATCCACAAGGTGTTGTAGTGCAGAGGGTCGACGATGCATATGTATTGCTCGTAGTGGACCATCACCAGGTTGGACAAAAACGCCAAGAAGAGGAAATTTGGGAAGATGTGAGCCACCAGGCAGGAGCTGAAACTCAGCTCCCGGTTCAGACCCATCAACGGGATGAAGGGCAGCGCCACGCCTGTGCACATATCGGCCACCAGCAGGCTGAGGAAGAAGTAGTTGGGCGTGTTGTGGAGCTGGCGGTTGCATGAGATGCCCAGGATGATGACCAGGTTGGCCAGGATGATAGAGGTCGACAGTGGCACGGTGATGATGTAGACGAGGTTCTCCATTGAGATCAGAGCGTGGGCCATCACTGGTGAAATCAGCAGTCCTCCTTCCATTTGCACACACGCCAGTAAACAGCTACCCTAGAAACAAAAACAAAGCATAAAAACTAAGCAGTGGGGGACCCAGAAGGTTTATGGCTATACTTGTCTGAGGTCGGATGTTTGCACAAACATTCAAATGCATTGTATGACCTTGTCAGCTATTTCTGCAAGAAGTAAGATGACAGTTTTAGGGTAAGAGGAACAACCGAACGGATGTAATAAGACACAACAGAGGATGCAGCAGAGGAAGCGAGCTGGGGGAGTTTATTGCAAAAATAAAACCAAACAGAAAGAGATCGAATCAGTAATGATGATGCACACGTGCTCAGTAATGTGCCTCAAAAGGTGTGCATGGATATCAAATCATTTAGATTTAAACTCCTAAAATGTCCAACATTTTAGGAGTTTAAATGTCCAACATTAAACTCCTAAAAATGCCAGGTTGTTCTGATATATTAGAGACCCTGATGAATCTGTTCAAATCCAAAGAATAATCTGATATTTATCCGGTAAAACTAAACTAAAAACTAATACTACTTTGATTAATTTTCAGGAATCAGTCATCTTTGGTATTCGCCCACTTTACCTAGCAATAGTTCTCCAGATCTCTGAGATTGTCACGGTTTGTCCTCTGTCATTCCAAAACTTTAATTTCAAACTCCAGGTTAGTGCAGCCAGCATGTTTCCCTGTGGGTGATGTTCTCTTGGCGATCTGCAGAGTTTTGTGTGTCACCTTTTTGGATTTTGTGGCCAAAGAAATTTATCCGAGTTTGGTTCCATCAGACCCATAAGATATTCTCCCACATGGTATTGGGGGATTTTACCCATGTTGGGGTGTGCAGGAAATAACAATAACACAGAGACCTGTTTCTGTCTGCTGCACCTTAAAGTGAGCTGAAAGAGCTTAAAAGTGTGCTTTCTCTTTAAAGTGAACTAGTCGTTAATATTCTTAAAATAGGGCCACTTAAAATAGTTCTTTCTGCAGATCACTGTGCAGCTCAAGAGTCCACTTCAGCTGAGTATTTATGAATTTTCTTATTTATATTCACCACATGTTCTATGTGGTGCCTTTCTATAAAAGAGCTGCAGATTAAACCGATAAAAAGTCACACGCAACAGGGGTCATAGGTCGCCTCAACTATAACAGGACTGACCCTATTTGTTGTCTGTTTTGTAAAGAGGTGAGCGGAGATCAGATGAGGGCGTGTGTTGGGAGCACAAGGCTAATGTCATGCAGCAATTTATAATGAGAAAATTTGATGAATCATAGTATATGATACAGATCCTGGAAAATATATTTTTTAGTGGTTATATTGTTTATGTGCAATGGCGGTCTTTACATGATTGCCTCCCGTTCTTAGAAAGACCTACAACCCCTACCTGCCAAAAACAAACACATTTCTGCAATAAAATTATATATATATTTTTTTTTATTTTTGTTATTTTAAAACTCATTTACAAACAAAAAATGTAATCATTAGTGTGACTTCACATTTCTTGGACCTCTACCCAGAGATTCATTTTACTTTTTAAAATGTTTTTCTCTGAATAGTTTCTCAAAGCTACGTTTTTGTTATGCTTATTTCCATGACAGAATTGTTCACAAAACGTTTTCTAGTTGGTAAATACTCAGCTTCTCCAAATGATTCCAGTCGGTGTTTTATTTGTTTTCCTGAGTTTTTATGCAGCCCCTTCATAAATGGCTCCCTGAATGGAGAGCTGCCTCTGCGGTATCAAAACTACTACTGTTTATGTAGGTTTTTTATGATAAAATAAATAAATAAATGAGATCACGGTAAATAATGTCCAAGTTCTTTCAAGCTTTAAATGTGAACAAACATCCTGTAAATATAAAAATGTGTATGGGTAAAAAACAACAACAAAAACAAAACAACAGAAGCTGCACTAGTTAATTTTTTGCATCTTTCGATCCAGCATTTAGTCTTCTTAAACAACAACTATCAGTTTTAGTGTTAGAACCACTTCAACTTTACTTAGCCCGATAATATTTGTGCTTATGGTACATAATGTTATATCAAACACTAGCAAGCAGTAAGAAATAGAATATCGACAACATCTATAATTTTGATAGTGAAAATAAACAAGCCTGTACATTTCCAGGGTTTGCGTGTAAAAAGTGCATTTTCAAGCAGAACGAGGGGGAGTTTTATGGTATCAAAGTCCTGCTACAGTTTGAGCAAATGGTGTTTTTAAAAGCTCTTTAAAAGATGAACACACAATGCAAATTGGTTTTTAGCCTTTACAAGTTAAGAGCAGTTTTATGCTTTCTAGAAGGTCTTTATAGTCAGGGATGCAGCAGATTATTGACTCTATTTTAAGCTGGATACTTCCTCTGGTATAAAGCATCGTAAGTCAGTTAAATAACATTCTGAATTAAAGTAATCTTTCACCTCATAATATGTAACATGCTGTAGAAAAGCCGCCTTTTTATAAAATGATCATCAGAAGCCTGTGGAAGCTTTTTGAATCAAAAACCAGAAGGAATTCTAAACTTTTGTTACCTTGTGTGATGAATTGTCCAGTCATTTATCATTTATGAGATGAAATCTCAGCTTCCTTTTCTGCTGCATATCATATCCACAGCCAGCAGCGCTAAAGAGAGTCACAGAGCAGCCGACCCCAGCAGCTTTAACAACCCACAGTGCAAGCTTAGACAGAGACAGAACAAGCAGCCAACTCTCTTTCTCACAGTTACTTTAAAGAGGAAGTGTGCTCAGAAGGAGGAGGAGGTAGTGGTCATCCTGAGGCTGTCTTGTCCTAAATGGCGTTTGCTTGCAGTAAGAGGAGTGCCCTCTAACCCTCAGTTATCCAACTAACTTAGATTTTGTACTTTTTCTCATGCATTAAATATAATTTTGCTCATTGTTAGATAATGAATTAGCTGTTATTAACAGCCTCTTTGGGTTTCATTTGATGATTCGATTTGATTCGAAAATAATAAAGAGACAGGGCAGAGAGCTCCAAAGCCAAAACCACTGCTGACCAACACAGCATCTAAAATTTTCCCCCAAAAAAGCCCATCTTGGTGAGCACCAAGACTTTTGAGAAATATTCTGTGTACTGACGAGACTGAAACTAAACATTATGGAAGGCATGCTTCTTGTTACATCTGTTGCAAAACTAATTCCAGAAAGAAAGAAAGAAAAATTTGTAGTGATGATCTGTGGCTGCTTTGGTGCTACAGGATCTGGACGACTAGGAATGGAATCATGAAATTTATTATTTATTGTTTTTTAGCAGTGATACATCTGAGCTGCATGCTGTACATAATTATACATAGACATACTGGAATACTTTGATAGTGATTTTTGGTTTGCATCTCGCTTAATGGACAAGTTCTTAACTTTTTGCTGAACTTCACTTTTCTCAATAAAATGTTGCAACATCCACACAATGTAGGAAAACATAACAGTGAGCTTTAAGAGAGTAGATATAAATTGTTTAACTGAAATACCAAGGTGTAAAAAACAAGTTTCTACAAGTCTAAGAAGCTTGCTACAGCTAACTGAGCAAGCTAGCTCAGCAAGCTAACATGGAAGTCATTGCAAAGCAGAAAATCGTGTTTTTCAAGCAGTTTATTGTTCAAAAGCAAGTGAGATGTTCCAAATAAATACTGTATCTTTAAAAAAAAGTCTGCTGGAAGTGGGAAAGCCTTCTTTTGAAAGATTCAAAAGAAGGCAAGCTAGCATCTACTTAATTTTCCTATTTGCCCTCAGGGTGAACAATGCTTATAAAGACATACATACGTGTATACACCTGAATTCATAACAGCTGTCACAGATGTCTGATATTTAAACAAGAAGTTGGATAGAAGAGCAGTGGAGAGCTGCTTTGCTAGCCAAACACAGGGGCCTCTCCTTACCCTAATAGTTTGGGGCAGACGTAGTCCTGGAAGAGATGAATAAGCTGCGGTCAGATAATGCTTTTAAACAGAAATGTTCCCAAGACTTGGAGCATTTGGAAAAAAGACACAACACAGAGAGGACAAGCTGGACATAAAAGAAAAACAGGAAGAGACAAAGCATTTCCCAGAACTCCAGGCTGTGCGATAATTAATCAAATCCATATTCTGGTTTATTTCTGTGTACAGCAGAAAAATGTAACGGAATAAGGTTAGTTAAGCTTGGTTTCCAAAGAAGATAATTACAATTTTTGAGAATTTTTTTTTTTTTACACTGAAAGTGACTTAAAGCTATAGCCATCGCTGGAGAAAATATATTTACAGAAAAATGAACTTCAGAATATAGTTAAATGTGAACATTTGTAACCAAAGTGGGAACGTTTTTTTTTTTGGGAACAACGTTTTCTATTCAGACTGTGATTTTATGGGCATGGTTAGAAAAACATGTAGGCTGCTTCTACTGAATATTTTTTGAATAAGGTTTTTTTGTGATAAAATAAACAAATAAGCAAATAACGAACCAATCTATCACGAGTGGCTGATGTTGACAATTGGAATTGGAGCATTGGTTGCCGCAGGGGTGGAAATTAGCACCCGCCACTGGCCAAATGCTTTGTACAAGTGTGAAGTGGCATGTAAATTGGAGCAACGCACCCGCCACTGTGGCGGGTTGACAATTTGAACAGAAAAAAAAAGAAAGCTCCACTCAGTTTGAACTTCTGTCCAGTGGAGGACTGATCATCTGGGATTCAGACTAATGCACATAGTGTATATGGGGCTGTCATAATCACACGAAAAGGTAGATGAAATATAATTTTTATCAACTGCGACAGCCCATTGGTTGATTTTATTAATGGACATAGCATTGTGAATTTCAATAGAAAACGTAATGAGTAAGGGAAAGCAAATATAACAGTTAGAGAACAGCTATTGAAACCCTTTAAAAATGTTTAAAAAATCATTAGACACATCTTAACTTAATACTATCTGGGGGAGTTGTAGCCAAAATGTGGAAACGTTCAACATAGGAAATGATTTCAAGAACTTTAGGGTTGTGTAGTTAAGGTTTGCTGTTAGTAATTACTTCAAGTGAACTTATTGCTTTACACCTCTGTTAACGTGTCCATGCTTTGTTATGTTAAATTAGTCTGTATAAGTACATATGTATGGCAAACTTATTGTCAATAAATCGGTTTTCATAGAGTTAAGAATAAATTGTATGTCTGAGTGGCCAGTAAAAACATTTCTCTAACAGCCACAGTGGCTGGTGGAGAAAAAACTTCATTTCCACCCCTGGGTTGCCTCCTCTTTCCCATCCTTAGACATCTTTTAACATATTCATTTAAGCTTAGCTTATACAATCAATATTTTAACAGTCCACACAAAGTAAAAATTGTTACGTTATACATAATATGCAGTTTGGTTAGATTTAAGGTCAAAGCTGAACATTCTTTCAATCCAAATTACTTAGAAAGAAATTCCATCAGAGTAAAATTGACATTAAAAAGATTTAAGTTTTTTTAAGTTTTGTATTAAAAACAAAACCCATAACCAAAGTTAGGAGTATTAGTAAAATGAGATTTACTTTTTCTTTAATCTCTGAGAATCTTGTTGTAGGGGATGACATCTTTAAAATAGTCCATTTAAAATATGGTAGCTTCAGTTAGAAATAAAAAAAAAGTTATTATTTCTGCAGGATACATATTTACAATATAAGAAAATCCTCCCAGAAATTGTTCAGGAGACAGAAAATCCACTTTTTCCCATGGAAAGAGACACCGGACCCATGAGATTTTGCTCAGTTTTTTCTCCGAATACTGCAGCCTTATGAAATGTTATTGGAGAAGTGCTTTTCTAAACAAATGCTCATTTAATCAATAAATGCATCTTGCTCTCTGACAGCGTAAACAGAGACGAGACAAGACAGCAAGTGAAAACTAATGTCCAAACGCTGTGTTGTGACAGTGGAGGGAAATACCCTACTGTGAGCGTAAACTTCATCTGACAGGTATCATTTTTCCCCCCAGTGTCCTGTTGCGACTCTGCTGAGTGTAGCGCAAACACATGTGACGATGCATTTATTCATGTAAAACACACATCTTGTTTATGCTAGCAGATGTATGCCTCAAAAAGGGGAAGCTGTACAGCCTTTCTGGGTCAGTTACCTTTGCACTTTTGGCTTTGTACAATGGCACAAGGAAAAAGCACTTGTGCACAGGATAATCACTGACGGTTTCCTCTTTAACTGAACTGACAAGCGGAAGGGAAGAGCATGAGGACAGAAATAAGGCTGACACTAGGCATCTCAGGTTTGGTAAACAACATCTAGGAGGCTTTCTGGAGTAAAGCATGCACCAATGTGTATCAGTGATACACTGACCCCAACCCCATTTGGTTGACTTTAATCCAACTCTAGTTTGTTTGCCTAGAAAGTCCTGTTTGTTTGGGGAGGTGTGAATGTGCAATCAAAAAGAGAACTCTCTTCTGCCTACAAATCTCGGTCTTGGTTTGATTGAGGTGAACTCTTGTGCAGCTCGAATCCATATGTGAATGCCAACCGAACTGGAGAGCGCTCCAAAAATAGGAAGCAGACTATAGCACAGGGCATTTTGGGTAAATAGAACCAAAACAAATGTGCAAGTCTAGTGCTAGCAGGAGAAATGTTGCTCTCAGTGTCTTCTTTAGAAGCTTTTGTGTTGTTTCTTTGAGTGTTTCTTAGTGCAGCGCCACCACAGGTGAGGAGTGGAACAGTCTCTTCAAAGGGTTTGGATTGCTTGACAGTGCAGTGTGAAATTCAGCTGGAAATGCAACAAATATCACAATTTTGGTCCCTACTAGTGTCTAAATGCTCTAACTTATGTGTGGCCGACTAATTCACTGCTTGGTAATCAATTCAACAGTAGAAACTAATAAAGAAGTTGGTGAGTGTATATCATCCTTTTTAGCAGGAAACAAAACAAACAGTATTTTCTGGACACAGTTTAAGGTTGTTACTGCGTCATCATGAACAACATCCTTTTTTTCTCAGCCTAGGTCTCACTCAAAGAAGCCTTCTTCCGGGAATATTATGTTTATATAAACAAAGATTCCCCAACGGATCTTAATTATGTAAGGATGGAAAGAAACCCCATGCTGCTTAAAGCCTCAAATGTTGAACACTACCTAAACACGAGTCCAGATGATTGATGTTTTTTTTTAATGAAGTTCTCCAGTAAGTGCCAAACAGTACTTCAGTTACTACAACAAGTTAGAATATTACAACAGCAATAAAACTGATTTTTATACAAGAAACAACTGAGTCTGTTGAGAGGATCGACAGGCCTTTTGTTTCATTTTTACAAATGAAACAAAAACCTTGTAAGATAGGAAACTTTCAATACCAGAATGAGACGGACCATGTCACTGACCACCGACCCATTGTGAATGTCCCAACATCTTCATAGGCTTAGCTTCAAAATCGTGCCAATGCTTCACTTATCCCACAGTTCTCTTGTTCTTTTTCTCTCGCCCAACTTTTCATTGATTTGGTTGGACACAGTTCTCCATTTTTTGTGACATGATTACCTGGTCATAGCATAACATTTTTTTTTGTTAAAAATCCTTTTTATTGGTTATTGATAAAAGACAAATAGTAAGAGAAACTGAATTGTGGGTTTTTATATCTTCAAATATGTAACACTGAAAGAAAATAAAAATCACTTACTGTAGCTGCTCCTGCTTTTTGCAGATAAGATACTTGACAGGCCCATTGCTGGCCTCGATGTGGTCTCAGTTACTGAGAGCCGTCCGAGTTTTTCAGATCAGTTCAATCTAAAAGTTAAGTTTACTTGCCAAAGGAGACAGAAGTGGGATTTATAGAATGACATTAGAAACCTCCTAACCTGATGTCCTGAGTACTGAAAGCACATGGTGCTGCGTTTCTATTGAATTATAAAGAGCTAAATGCATTATGTGAGCTTTTTCAAACTCATTGTCTGACTCAGTCTTGCTTTAATCACATCTAATGTTGATAGAGCTTTAAAAAGAAATCTCCCTCCCTTAGGAGGTTGTCATCTCCAGATCAACTCAACTTCTGCTTTTATGTTTATCTAATAACATATTTCAGCAGAAACTGAAGGCTAAAGAAGCACTTACAGTCACAGATTTAACTGAGTGCAGTATTTTTTTCGCCAGTTAACCATGTTGCCATGAACTGTAATACAACAACTTTGCCCTCCGGCTTGGTTTGAGCTGCTTTAGGAAACATCTTTATCTCGTAAACACACAAAAATAGATGGGAGAATGAACGTAAGACACAAAGCAGTCCCTGAATGAAAATAAAAGTTTAAATTGCCCAGAGGAGAGCATATTGTTTTATTGTCTGTATTTACAATTGAGTTTACATGAATAAGTTGGTGTATTTAGTTGGAAGACCACACACATCCTTATATTTAGGAAATGATGCACCACAATATCAGGGAAAAAAAATCACTGTCCTTTCACGTGCTGATTCATGAATAAGACCATTTAAACTAAACAAGTAGGTAGATTTGTTTAGTCTGACAAACTGAAAAATAAGAAGAAATCAGGAACATTTCTGTTTTAAAGGTTTCTGTCAAGAAAACACATGAGGATACTTTAAAATACCGAAAGGATAAGAAAATCTATTCTCCGGTAAAAGAAAACAGAAAGTTTGAGCCGTAATTGTCCATTTGCTGTGACGCAGTTCCTCTTTCCTTTTTCTCTAGCTTTTGTTTTATCGATCGGGTCTCTGGAGGCAGAACACTTTGGCCTGGTTGTCTCCTGAGGCCGTTACAGCAAGAGACGCTTCCCTGAGGAGACACAAGGATACCGTCAGGTGAGGGAGTCGCATTTATTCTGCTTTAATAGTCAAAGAAGTTCAAAAACAATGTGTTACAACAAATATACCTTAACATGCATGAATAAAGCAATATGTTTGATAATCAATTAGAATTGAAGCTGTCATGGTAGGCTATGAACTCTTGCTGCCAAACAAGGTCATTTGACACTTTTTCTTTTATCCTTGCAAAAACAAATAACTGGATTCACCAATTAGAAATGAAGTGAATCTTTCAGGCTTCTGGCTGAATCTTTATTTTCTACCCTGACCACAAGGTGTCTCCGAAGCGAAACAAAGGCCATTTCAACAGTCATACCTGTTGACGGTGAAGTTGAGGATCTCCGCGGTGTGGCCGCGGTACTCGGATAACAAGTTGCCAGAACGGGCGTCCCATAAACGCAGCGCTCCGTCCAAACTGCAGGTGGACACCACAGATGAAGACTCTTCCCACTGCAGGTGAACAATCCCAGCCTGGAAGAGGCAGAAAAAGGTGGCAGCGAGGAGATTTTCAACGTAGTGAACTAAAGTAAAACAAAAGCACACTCACCTCATGCTGGCATCTGTGCCTCAACACCTGTGTAGAAAGGTCATAAATGGCCAGAGTCCCATCCAGGTACGCCACAGCTATGAGAGGTAGGCTGCAAACATCCCCGCAGATGTAAGACGCTGAAGCTAACATGTCACATTTTGTAATCTGATTTTTAAACTTACATATTGCAGAATCCCACAGACTCGACAGAGTTGGACTCTTCCTCATCTTTTGATCCTTTTGCTTTACCTCCCTCCACAGAGAACACGCCAACTACCTGTAAACATGCTTTTACTGAGACCAGCTGCTGGGAGGATGTCTCCTGTTTCATGTTGGCTATACCAGCTCATGGCTGCACCCACCTTGCCTGTGGTGGTGTTAACAAGCTTGGCACAGCCGTCCACTGAACCCGTCAGCATGAGAGAGCCATCCTTGTTGCAAGCAAGGCAGGTCAGCGCCCCCTGGTGTCCGTCTTGACCTGCATAAGGATGCACTTTAATCTCTGATTGAAATGTTCTCCTGACTTGGTGACATATGTACTGTGATAATTTGGGCTGAACACATAAAGTGCTATGTATGCTGAGTAATCAATCTTTGTGTCCTACCTTTGATGACATGAATGGCATTTCCATGCTTTAGGTCCCACACCCTTACAGTTCCATCCTCATAACCCACCACGGCTCGTTTACCTGGAGGAAGGTGTGGCAGCATCAGAGTGTTTCCCCAAAGACTTGACAGCATCAAACTTAAGAAGGTAAATTAGTTTTTTCTTCATGGTTTTATCTGGAGAAACACTTAATTTAGTGAACACTTATAATGTTTTAAGATTTAGGATAGGTCTGCTTTTTATTCAGTCTTTGCAACTATAAATCGTCTAAAATCAAGCCCTGACTGTCATATTCACCACTAAACACTTGTTACAACCTTACTGAAATATTGTGAGGCGTTCTTTGTTTTGGTGTTTTCTCACCGTCAGGGAGGACTTTGCCACTGGTTGCCTGACACGCAGGACTCTCGAAGGTTTTACAGTCTCCTGCAGGGATCTTCCACATCCACACGTTGCCATCGTTTGTCCCCGCCAGCAGCACAGGAGCGCAGGGATGCCACTCCAACCACTGAGGAAGAGGTGAAGCAACAATTTAATACAGAAACACGTTGATCTATTGATGTAATCCTGTATTCTTGATATTTCTCTAAGGGGAAAAAACTAGCTTAAAACAAGAGATAAACTGACTCTCTGCATTTTACCTCCAGATCTCCCACTTCGAATGACCAGATCTCCTCTTTTGTTTCCACTTTCCAGACTTTGATTAGACCGCTCATATCCCCTGAAGCCACCAGAGATGAGTCATGGCTGAACATGGCACACGTGACTGAGTCTTTGTGGCCTGCAGGGTAAGAATAACAAAAAACAAAACACATATTAGAAAGAAAAACTGGATGGATGGATAAATAAATGAATAAATAAAAAACATAATGATAAGCAGATGCATGAATAGATAAGTATCAAACATGGATAGGTAGATTTGAGCAGGAGTATTCACCTGTGCACTCCATCACGACTTCTCCGTCGCTCACTCTCCAGACGTAAGCCTTATCATCCTCTCCACCCGTCACGGCTAGGCTGTTTGTGGCTGGATCCAAACTCACACAGAACACAGAGCCTGGGCACGGGGAGAGGAGGGCAGCAGGACAAAGTTTGAGCCTTGAACAAACGTAGGATGTCAAGTAGATGCAGCACAAACCTGCAGGATGGGTCTACCTGTGTGCTTGGAGAAGGTGAGCTCGCTGTCATCTTGCTCCGCCTCTGCTTCCATCTCATCCTCTGTCTCCCAGCCTTCATTATCGTCCTCCGGGTTTCCAGGATCCCCAAAGTCAACATCTCCCAAGTCGTCAGCCAAATCATCTACGAAAATAAGGCTTATCTATAAACACTGAAACCATCAAATTACAAGAAAAACTTGCATCTAAATAACTTCCGTAGTCCTGTTCCATTCCCCAAACACACAGAAGTTGGGACTCAGTACCACCGCTGAAAGGTAAGCAGGGACTCCCTCAGTACCTGGCCCAGGCTCTGTGTCGTGGAGATCGATTACTTCAATTATTTCCTCATCTCCATGGAGATCAATGGCATTCTCCTCTGTGTTGTCCATGACGCTAACAGGCTAAAAGCAGGCAAAAACACCAGCGCTAATATACCAAGTAAGTTAACTTTTAGTTACTTACAGAATCCAAACGAATCTAAAAGCCGCTCTTTTACTCATAAACGTCGCTTTATGTGATATAAGAACTTAGCCGAGCAAGTGTAAATTGTCAGAAAAACTGTCTGTGCATGATTTCTTCACATGTTGCTGCCTGAAGACTGAGGAACTGCCGCATAATAATGACGACGAACTCGGTCGGCCTCCAGTCACACAAGCGACCAATTACGTTCTAAATGCCGGAGTGACGCCTACTTATAACCCGGGCTACCATTGGCTGAAATGGTTAGAGGGAAGGTTGGGACTGGTTGTCTGGACAGAGTGGGCGGAGTCCTTTTCTGGGATTTACACAACGTAGAACCGAGTCACGCAATATCCACCAGGGGGTGCTGTTGACAAACTAATGACTCAGCATCCAAGCGAAAGGGGAAAAAAAAAATCTTGCAATGACTATATTATTACTGTTAAATAAAAAATACATTCATTATATATTTTTATATGTAAATGAGAATTTTAATAATTACATCGACTATTTCATAATAATTTAACTCTTTAAAATAATTGTTACTTTCTATAAATGTAATATTACTATGCTATATAAGTAGTTGCATGTATTTTTTATTTAATTATAATTATAGATATGCAAATTCTCATTTTTTATATTTGTACACTTTATGATTTAATTGCATAATGTGCTAAAAGTCATGATGTTCTTATAATGTGTTTATTTATTCATTCATTTCTTTATTTATTTTATTATCTTACATTTTAAGTATTTTATTAGTTTATAGACAAGATTTGGGCCCATTGCTCATTGTGCTTATCTGGTGTACTCAGTGTCTGATTAGCATCCTTCTCCTCTCTAGCAGCTCTCTGCTCCCTCTTGAACAAACAGCAGCTTGGAATGATTTTCTTTCTGATTAACATTCAGAGTCCTTCTCCTGAGAGACGGAGGAGGGATAATGGGGTGTTATCAAAACCGTAATTTACCTGCGCGGTATTAAAAAGTCGCTGAGGAATTTCGAACACTTTTGAAGTGTTGTTTGTTTTTAAGAGAATTTCATCACGCATTAATGACAATTAAGACTATAACATAACAGAGTGGTTTAATCACGGATCCATTCTCTCTCTCTTGTCCTTTTGCCAATCCTCTAACCGTTCCCTGCCAAGCTCTGTAAAGAAAAAAGAAAAAAAAAACTGGATTTCTGATTTCTGTGTGCCTTGGGAACAGTCTGAAAACTTTTCTTCCCAGATGTCTGACTGTACACTCCTGACGTGTAGACATAGGCTGTAAAACCACAGGGAAAACATCATTAGCGGCAAAGGCTGCTCTCCATTTTAAAAGAAGCTGGTTCTCCCTGCGTTAATCCCTCCTTCAAACATCCCCGTGCCAGGGATATTTTATGAACACTTAACGCAGTTTGTCTACTTCAGGTCTTTTTGGTCGGACTTGAATGCCCCTGGCAGAAGTCACATGCTGGATGCAAAAAATGTTTTACAGGCTCCTCCATTTCTAGTCTTCCGTGGAAAAATACAAGCATGTCATGATGGGAGAGATGTGGAAATATCAGTGTGTAGGTTATTTAGGCATTTGAAATCTGCAGCCAGTAACAGATTTATAAACTCTGCAGCCATTTATGAGTAACATTGGACAAGTCTGCACGGGAAAATTAAACACCGTTAGCTGCTTTCACTTGCTTGGTAGGTTCAGTTCTTTACGGTACTTTCCACCTCAACAAACTTTGTCTTTTGTTGCCACATTTAAATGTTTTAGATTAAGTTAATTCACCATCAGACAAAGCGAACCTGAGTAAATAAGAAAAGCAGCTTTTAAATTAACGTTTCACTTTTTAAGACGGTTAAAAACTATACAAACCAATTTGACCCTATGTGGAAAAACTAAACCATTGTTGTGTTTTTTTATTAGCCTACTTCATGTTGTTGCTAATAATGTGGTTATTCGCAAATGGTTTTACTTTTATTCAAATGAGCCTATTTTCATGTGAAAGCATTACTACTGGTGTCTACTTTCATTTTGAACGATCCTGTGGAGCGGCACGGGGGCTATTATGAGACTATTAAAACTCAGACATTGGCTTTAAAAGACTGGCAGTGAATCTTGTTGGAATACACAAAGTGTATCTCCTCTGAGTTATAGACAGTAGACATATCCTGGTCAGGAGTCGCTATCTAAACCAATAAATCATGTGACTCAGTTTCCAGAACTGCCAAAGAAGCCTAAAAAAATCAGCATGTTATAATAAAGACTTTGCATTTTTAAGACATGTAAGCTGCTGGTCTTTTTCTGCTGGTATGCATCAACGCCACATAACTGTGGCCGCAAGCTTTTTTTTATTTTTTTATTTTCAACAGAAAAAAAGTCACAAGAGTTAGGAAATCATGGGGTCAGGTCAGTAGCGTTTACACCTACAGAGCCTGACGACAGGAAGTCCATTCATTTCTATTTACAGTAGTTTATGCAGCAGACAGAAATTGGTAGAAGCTGATGGAAATGCTGTAGCTGGGGCCGTCTTGCTGTCTGAGTTTGATTTTTAGTCTTAAAGCTGGTTTCCTTTTCTTCATCGATTTACTTAAGTATGTATTCCCTCCCCCTATTTTAGCTCCAGGGTATTTTTAGAGTCGGTTTCATATCATGATTTAATATTTGCTTTGCTTCTGAATCAGCATTGTTTGCTTTTGTTTTTAGATGCTATGAGTCATATGGAGAATCAGCAGGCGACGGTTTCAGTCTTGTTTGCTCATCTTTAAAATGAGATGAAATGATTACGTACTTCACTTAGTTTTATTATCACTCCCTGTAATTGTTGCATTATTTTTTTAGCTTAATTAGCTTTGAATGCCCGTCAGTTGGGAAGGCATAAGGCTTTTCAAACTATTTTTTTTCTCACTTTCATCTGTCCAAATTGTAATTTGAAGTTAAAACTGAGTAAAAAAAAAGACCTTACTCTTTTCAGTAGGATGAAGAAGATAAAGAAAAATCTCAAAAGTGAGACATTTTTTTGGAGAAATTTTTCCCAATTGTGTCAATGATCACAAAGTATGCAAAGATTTCACCTTAAAGCCGACATCACTCAGAGGTTATACACTCATGGGTTAGAGACACTTTAAGTCTCTAACGCGCCGCCTCTGGAACAACGCACTAGGTGGGCTTCAGAAACCAGGAGTGACCGGTCATAACATTTCTCAGTTTATCGTGCAGGCGAGCTGGTTTATGTCTCAAATAGCTGTAGTCTCCGCAGTGCTGTTTCTTCACAGGCAGTGGAAACAACACGCTCTGTTCCCAACCAGCTACTGGAGCCATATTAATCTGCTGTGAGTGCCGTACCCTCACCTTTATGCACTCACAAGCAGTATGAATAAAAACGTCCTGGGAGATGGCTCCGGTAATTACTCTGTGCAGCTCAGCGTTGGCTTTGATGGAAAGTTTTAGACCAACTGGCACGACTTGAAGAAGCCTGGATGCTGATGCTTATTATTATTATTATTATTTTTATTTAACAAGACTCCACTACTGCTTCTTCCTCCCTCTCTCAAACATGTCACATGAGCTATACCCAAAAGGCAGAAATGGGCTTTGGACAATCTATAACTGTTGAGAGTCGCAAGTGTTTTCATCCTCGTGGGCAAAAGGCAAAGGATCTTTATGACTCTTGAGGTCTGCAAGTGTTGTCTGCACGCTGCATCTGACTCATGTGGGTCTGTGTTGGGTGAGACGACTGCTTCCCTTCTAAAACCACTAACAGGCAGTTTTGTGTGTATTGCAAGTGGTCTGGTCCACAGCCTGTGTGTGATGTGTCTTCTGTGGTATCACAGTAGAGCTCTTTTTCTTTTTCTTCTTCTTTTTTTTTTGCAGGCACTAAACGCTTGTCTGTTAACTTTCCGGCCGGTTTGCTGCTCCCCCCCACCCCCACCCCAGCCACCGGCCTGAAACACAGTGTATTTTTGGAACGTCATTACTCAGGATGTCTTTTTTAGGCCAGTTTTTTGGGGTTTTTTTTGCGGTACAGATGCCTTTTTAAGTGAATCACATTGAATATAATCCCCCACAAAAACAGAAAGTAGGTACCAAATACCCTCCTGGATGTAAAAATACAGTTCAACCGACATAATCATCGGTTTGGCAGTTTGGAGCGTGCTAGTCGCAAATTCGCAGCTCTGGGGCAACATAAACCAATCTAATCCCTGCTTTGACATCATTGCTCTCAATGAACTCGCTTCAGATCGCCGCACAAATGCACACATCTGAGTGTTTAATGCGCGTGTCTACGTCAGCAAAAGTCAATACGCAAACAATACGGATGCAGATGTCCCACAGCAGTTTGTGCTCCCGGACAGCTGCTATAAACCCTGTTTGACAATCAAGCCACATGGAAATGATGAGACACCAGCGTTAACCTTAATGCTCCTGTTAATGGAGCATTTTAAAAGAACATTTAATGGTTGTACTTTTTTTGTTTGTTTGTTTGTTTACATTCTGGAGAATTCACATATTTACCTCTAAATTATTCCCTCCAATTGGAAAACATGTAAAAAAAAAACCCCAAAAAACCCGAGGAAGGCCTTCGGTTTTACTTGTCGTAGTTTGTAGCCCCAAAGAGCTTACTGACAACATCAGCAATGCCTCCCAAGACCTGCCGTCTTATGTAACCGAAGCTTCTGCAGCTCATCCACAAATTACAGTATAATCTTCTGTTTCCATGGATATGACCGTCCCAACAGGCTTCCTTCCCCTTAACTCCGAAGGAGGAGCAACCTCGATTAAAAAAAAAAACAGCTGCAGCAGAGCAGCGCAAAGCCAGGGTCAGGTTAGAACGAACAAAAGAGCGACTTGTGACAGAGATGACTATTTCCGATGGGAACAAAAGGGAAGGTGAGGATCAAGAAATTAGGGATCTGCATCTGCTGATGCAGAGGAACATCGGATTCCATCCCCAACACTGATCTCTGGTCTCTGAGGAAAGTTTCTAAAAGAGGCGGAATAGGAATAGTGATTGACTAAAACAATGACCATCTGGAATCCAAGTTTACGTTTTTAGGTCGTCTATTAGTATAATAGTAGTTTTTGTTTTAAGCTGTAATAGTAAGCTTAGTGAAAAGTAGCACGTTTATTTAAGTAACAAAATCAAAGCTTGTTAAAAATTTGAGTTGACAAAATAAAAATCTACACATCTTGCATAAAATACAAAATATATTCTGTATGTAAAGTATAATTGTTTCCAAATATATTTATTTATAGCTAAATAAATATATTTAGCTATAAATCTATTTTAAAACAGTCAGCTGTTTTATAAATAAATAAATTTATTTAAATCAAATCTGTACTTGGTAATATATTTGTGGCTCGCTAAGTAAAATTCTAGTTAGCTTTGTGAAAATCTGTAGTAAGTTTTTTGAAAATCGGTTCTTAGCTTTGTGAAAGTCAGTAGTTTTTGGGAAAATCTGTCGTATGGTGAAAATCTCTAGTCACCTTTGTGAAAGTGTGTATTTGGCTTGCTATTTGATAGTTAAAAATCAGTAGTTCAGCTACATATAAAACAAATCTAAAGTTTACGAGTGTGGCGGAGTTTAGTTCTGCTACTTTGGATTGACTTTGTTTGTTTGGATCCATTGAAGAAGGCTCTTCTGACAGCTAAAAATAGGCTAACAGCTGAATATTTTAAAGTGATAAATATATTATGTACTGAGCCTAATCAATCAGACAAACATAAGAAACTAGTTTACTTGTCATGGGAGCTTATCAGATGTGGTGAAAGGAAAGAAGGTTTAAACAGGCCATTGTTGCTTATCCCAAATGAACCAATTATTGGCAAATCTTCAAACCAAAAACAGCTACAGTATATGCACAGATCTGTTATTTGGTAGTTGCAGCAGTGATATTTTGCAGACAAAGCTTCGAGAAAAGTCAAAACACCTTTTGCCTTTTTCAAATCTTGATGAGTTGCTCAAGTGAAACATTTCGTTATTTATACTTAGAACCAGCGACGGCAGACAGGTCCAGAAGAGTTGGATCTGAGCTGAAGCGGCTAAAGACGACACCGTGAGCCGCCATTATTGAGACCAGACATCGTTTTGAAGCCACACAAGACAGCCTTTACAAGGAGGAGGAGAGGTTGAGCCACCAAAGAGGAAGAGGCTGCGGTACCAGATGATGGGTAGGGTGCATGCCAGTGGAGGTGGGGTTGTTTTTGTAGGTTGGTGAGTTTTTCCTTAAGCAAAGCCAGCAGGATCTTAAGATTTTTGCTTTACTTAAAAAAAAAAAAAGGAACGGGGAGTTTAAATACTGAAATAGTGCTGTCTAGTAATGTCTGGAATGGTGCTAAAATATCTAGCATGATTTTCTACCTGGTCTGTCTCAAGTACATTTTATTGGGATTTAATGTGACGCGTCAACACAAGACATTGTGAAGTTGGAAGTTCTGCCTCTTTCAGCTCCTTCGTGTCGTTTCTCTGTGAGCTTCAGTGAGCCGTGGAAGGAGCCCCGAGGGGCGAGAGAGCAGACTGAACTCCCACAGAGCGGTGCGGGGTCTACCTGCGCTTTCTGAATAATAACATTGTCTCCACGCGCAGATGCAGCCCATACGGAAGCTGCTTAGCATATTACGGTAATCGAGTCAGCGGAAACGGGCCGCGGTGTTTCAGACTCGCCTGTGGGTGGCTGCCGAGATGCAAAATCAAATAGAAAGTAATGGAAATAAAGGCTAATTGGATTAGTGCTGGTGGTGGGAAAGGCTTTTCGTGTTGCAATGAGCAGGAATTGGATAAAAATGTTTGTTTCATTTTGCTGGCGAAGGTTATGGAAGACGTTGAGCGTCAGAGGGAGAGGTTGAAATGCAGGAGGGAGAAATATTAGGTTGTTTGGAGAGCACCAAGAGCATTTAATTGAGTCCTTAGGCCTGTCTAAACCACCGCTTTTATGGTGGAGCTTTAATATGCATCTGCAAATGTAGCAAAAGAAAATGGTTTCTCACAAGATTTCAGGGGTTTCCCCTCCACCCCCGGCAGGTCCATTTTTTTGCTAAAAAAAAAAAAAAAAGTGACGCAGATAGCACACAGTTTCACTCCAGTGAGCAGGCATTTCTTAGATTCCCTGAATACCTGAATGATATTGTGTTTCACAAACAATGACAATGTTAGATTCCTTTGAATTTAAAAGAAAGACACTTTCTGCTTATTTTCTAGCTTTTGCCTTTATCCACGGTGAGATTCCCACGGTCCGCTAGCCTTGAGTGTTAAAAGATTAGAAACAAAAATTGATCAAATGTCGTAACTGCATGTAGGACAGCTTGTAGTTTTTGAAACGGCGTAATGGGTTGAGTTCCTTCAGTTTCTGCGCCATAACTTTCTATGTTTTTCACAACAAAATGTTTCCAAACAGCTGGCCCTTTGTCAGTAATGCAGCTGTGTATTACTTCAAGCTAAAACAGCTAGAAAAACCCCCTACAACTCCCGTCTGTTTGGCTCTTAGTCTAACATCAAAAAGGCTTTAAACTGTTTTCTTATAAATACTTTAATACCTTGAATTTTTTAAATCATATTTAAGATTAAATAGGGTTTAGATAGATACTAACAGTAAATCATGAGGACAGGGCACACATTTTTCAAAAATATTAGTTAAATGATAAGTATGCATAACTCACTACACACACAATTATTGTGGCTTACAGGTAAATATTTAGAATATAACATAAAAATTCTTTTTAAAAACACCTCAGAGATGTTAAATTATCATAATAATTATAGGAAAAACTGCTCACTTAACAGTTGTTGTCATTAGCAACCTTCACCAGAAAGGCGAGCCACACAGAGTTACCGCTAAAGAAGCTGCAGAGGGCTTTATTGAGTGATATTAATGGGAAGTTAAGTGGAAGGAAAAACTGTTTAAAAAGAAGGAAAAGCTACGACATAACGCAAAAGGAAGGAAAAGCTACAACGACACAAGGCAAAAGGAGCCCAAACCAACCATCAACGACATCATTACTCACCGCTGGCAGACATGGAGCTCAGCATTTAAGATAAAAGGTCAAAATATCAGTGAAATTTTTAATTTCTGAGAACATCTATGCCACAATCATCACAATTAATAGAAATAAACGTTAGAAATATATGACTGTGTGTGTTATTGACTTAAAGCAACTTTCTGACAATGTTTGGATTTATTTGAGGAATATTTGGCCAAATAAAGTTTGTACCGACTCCATGATATTGTAAAACACACATTACTATACAAAGTATTTTTCCTTTTCTTTTTTTAATTAAAAGCATAGTGATAATCTCCAAACAGGACCGAGCGCTGGATAGCGGCAGATGGGCCCGTTTTCATCCGGCTGACCCCGCCTCTGGTAGATGCAGGGGCGCTCCATGTGACGCTGGGGCTGTAACAAAAATCCAGTATGGCGGAATCTGTCAGGAGATGAATTTTCTTTCCCCGTCCGCGCCCCCCCGTCGGAGTCTCTAACATGGGAGAGAAATAAAAGGCCAACCGAGCGGGAGACACGTCGGGACGCCTGGCCCTCCGCCTGGCCAGTGTTAGGTGAGCCGGTTTGTGCGCCGTGCGGATGAACGAGTGGCCGAGCAGCGCCGCTTTCATGTTGGTGCTCCGCCAGGGATGCGATCCACACACAGGGATTCATCAAAACAATGTCCGGCTCAAGTTTCCACACCGCTCCGCTTCGCTTTCGTTTTCCACGGCTGCATTTCAACGGCCGTCCGTGGGTCTGAGTCGTGTTTCAAGGCGGTAGGAGTTATTTCACCTCTTTTCGGGGAATTAAGCCGTCTTTTTTTTCTTTTCTTTTTTTTGTCCGGCTACGGTTTGTTGCGCTGTTGCGGGCGGGAAGTGAGGGGCGATGTTTATTATGCCGATTGTTGCTGAGCTATTTATAGAGCAGGAACGAGCCGTGGGCTTTAGCGTAAAATACAGAGTGGAAACACTTCTCCGGAGCCATTCTGGCCGGGCTGCTGGCATGGAAAAGGTGTAAAACTGAGGTCCAGGCCCGGGTATTTGTGTGTGAATGGTTCGGGATGGGCGGTGGTAATTCTCTGCATGCGTCAATCTTTTTTTCTTTTTTGTGAATGGGGGCGTACGGACTGTTAAAGCTGTTAAAGCAACATCTGAGTTGTAGATTGTGGTGCGTTTAAAAGCGCTGCTTTGCTCGTGTTTCTGCAAATGTTGTGCAGAGGAAGTGGACTTTTTGTCCTTGTATGTCAGAGAGTTGTGTTTTGTACTGGAAACAGGCTGAGTGAGTGTGAGCCCCCTGTTTTTAGGGATGGGGTTACAGAAAGCTGTGTCATCTACTATCGGTCCACCGATGCATTTTCTTATGTGGCTTATTCCGGTTCCAAATTTTGACGTTTAAAGCTGATATATAACATACATTTATTTGTTTTGAACCCATAAATTAACAGTTGAAGTTTAATAGATTTTAAAAAGGAGATAATTTTTTTTCTTTCTGATTCAGCAGTTTAGTTCTGATATACATTGGTTCTGGCTTTTGCTACCTCCTGGTCATACCGTCATTTCCTCACGATGTGACCAGTGGTATCGATAAAATCGATTTTTTTCGATTTTATCGTGAAAAAAGTTGCAAGTTGGTTCATGTGGTAACCTACAGAAGCTACTATAAAAATGTTAAAAACCAGTAATATAGATTGAAAATACTGAATTTATTCAGCACTTGGTTGTTTCATACTATTCATAAAATAAGTCCTAACATGTTCTTACTGCAAGAAAAGCTACTTTGCAAATAATTTTTTAAAATTCACTCTTTGTTTATTCTTCAAATTATTTGTAATCCTTAGCTTTGTCAGTCAGTGCAAGTGCGTAAAACAAATGAATGTGTTTTATTTCTCATTTTTATGAATGTTTATCCACATAATTGACATCAAGGCTGCAGGTGTGTAATACATGATGTAGGATGAAACGAAAGATTCTTTGTTTGTATCTACAAAATAGCGCGTTTGTGTAGGAATGGAGGTACAGTGTATTGAAAAAAAACTCCAGAGCCTGGAGTATTTTTATTATGGGTTAGGGTTAGGGTGCTGCTTTCTTCTCCTTTCCTATTTTGTAGTGAAGCTACATCCACGTAGCTTCATTGTTTAATTTATTTCATGAACGAAAAAGTTGTGCAAGAAATGGTGTGGTCTACTTACTGGGTCGTACCAGTCTTACAAAAGGTTTACAGAAATGTTTGTTGGTTCTTCACAGTTTACTCTCAGGGCATGATTTATGACTCAAATAAATAATCTCTACTAGCAGGAGGCAGGTAGCGTTACCTTGGCTTTATCATAACTGGTCATATTTCTGATGGTAAGGTCTAATTGCACAAGATTTCACGACCAATTATTTCCACATTAAAAAAAAAGAATAAAAGAAAAACACCAGATCTCATATTAACAGTACATGCACCGATTTGGAACAATATCGGATATTAATATCACTTTTATGTCCAATAACCTATATTGAATTGTAACTTGTGTATACACATTTTGAAAGTGTTCTGACTACAGTAATAGAGAACGTATTAAAAAAAATACTTTAATTAATTTGAGATATTTTAGCTTCTTGTGATGATTTATCAAAACAAGTTACTATCAGAACAAATAAACCTCTCGCTCTGACCACACCTCTTCACATAAACTTTGACAGCAGATCATTTAAAGTAAAGTTTCTGTAATTTGTTGCGTGTTGCAAGGACGTCTGGACTTTTTCTGTCAATATAAAACATCAGAACTTTTTAGGATTGACTTTTCTCTTCTTTTGAAAAGCAAAATATCATCTGATAAAGGTCTGATACAGTTAGGTTTTTTAATAAAAAAAAAAGTTAAAACTTAGAGCAAAATGTGAAACGATTTGCGTCTCTGTGCCTGTTATTCACCAAAATGTGATTAAAATATAACTAAATTAGGGTTTGTTTGTTTAAATAAAAGGAAGTTCTATTATTGGATTTGACATGGCTGCACAGGTTCAGGTCTCATAAGCCAATCATTGTCAAACTTGTAATCGTTATTGTTTGAAGTTTTATTCTATATTCATGTTTTTCATGGAGAAATACAGTTTTTCTGTAATATTTAGATAATTTTCCAGCTTTGCGTTGCTCTCTGTGAGTGCTTTTCCGTCATTGCCACACTTTGGGCTGCGGGGCATGTCTCCCCAGTTCTGTCACCCTGCATCAAGCCAACGTGTCTTGGGGGACAATGGTCTCGGACATTCGCGTTAATGCCCTCCCTCCCTCGACAGATGAGATACCCTGGGAGAATGGTGTTGCACCCAGCTTCTCCCTAAAACCCGGCGACACACATTGAGGATCCGAGATCCTCCCCTTCCCAGCTCTGCCCCTTCATCACAAAGTGTGCGTGCACTGTGCAGTGACCGACTTTTTTTTTAGGAGGGGCGGGGGGACAATTTGTCCTGCGGCTGTACTGTCTGGCCCCTCTCGTCTTGAGACCAACCCCCAGCCTTTAATGCACACACATCCACACACACACACGTACGTGCATGTCCTGCTTCGAACAGCCTCGGAGACCCTCTGCCAGGGAGTAAACATCCACGCTACCCCCTCCCTTCTTCCACCTCCACACCAACCTCCCCCCAGGCAGTTCTACCCCTTCTATCTGTGGTGCTTCAGGGTTAACCACTGATTACATCTGACACTTAAGCTTTGGGCTCAAGGCATTCAGGTCCCCCGTTACCTCCCAAAGAACATTACAAGTATTTGTTATCAATGACAACAAAGCAGAACCCTTTCCAAAATAAAAAGTCACATTTTGTGGATGATAGTTGCAATTTGGGTCATTTTGTACCCCAAAACTTCTGGTGAACTGCATCTACAGTGTATTTCACCTAAAAAACACTTCCTCAGGGTTTGCTGTGGTGGCGCGGGGGTTGAGCACGGCCCATGTATGGGAGGCCTTAGTCCTCGACGCGGCTGTCGCAGGTTCGATTCCCAGCCTGGCAACCTTTGCCGCATGTCTTCCCCTTCTCTCATTACCCACTTTCCTGTCAATTAACTATCAGATGAGGGCCACTAGAGCCAAAAAAATCCTCAAAAAACAAAACACTTTCTCCAACATATCTATAAGGAACTTTTTCTTATCAACTGTTACTTACAAATACATCATTATGGTGTCTTACAAGGACTTTTTATGAAGTATGAAATGTTGTGGTGAAAACGAACTTTGTTCTTATTCTTCATCCTACCTTCAATAAAACAGCAAGAATCTCCCCACCCTTGGTGACCTTTTTCCTCACTTGGTCACCATTGCTTTACCCAACTTTAAATAATCTACTTGTAGTCTCCTGCGCCGATTCATTAGCGCGAACTGGTAAAAATGAGGATCAGAACCCAAATCGGTGGACAGAAGGTGTAGCATAAAACTTCATCCCTTAAAAATGTAAGCATACAGTCCCATCAACCTGACAGTGGATGGATTTCAAAACCAAAAATATATATCTCCATAATTCTTCACCAAAAGAAACAAACAAACTCAGTGTTACGTGGTTGCGAGGTACAAATTGGTGAAGGGGCAAACTGACACAGAGCCACATTTTCTACTTTTTTAAAACTCATGTGGAGAAGTACAGGTTCAATTCGATCCGTAGAAAAGTGCCACATTATGCCCTTTTCTCCCTTTCACAATTTCTTGCCCGTTTGCGCTGAAAGTTTTAGGAAACATTTTTCAATCAATAAACATAACTAAACTCTTCCCCTCCTTTAACTCTTCTCTAAATCAGCAGCGGCTTCATGTTTGACGCAGATTTTACAAAAAGAACCCGACGGAAAACGGAGAACGTTGGACGCCGATTCCTTTTGTTTACAGTAGGAAAGCTCCGAATGTTTTTATAGAAGCAGTAACGACGCTGTCCTTTCTGTCCCATCTCCTAGGTTGATGCTGACGCTAGACAGCGCGCTGCCTCTTTTATTGCAGTAGCCACATCATTAGGCTAATGGAGATTGGCTGCTGCTGCTGCTGGACGCCTGCTTCCAGTTTCCTGTTCGACCGTCCGGAGTGTTGGATCAACCCGAGCTCACATTTAAGCGGATGCTCCCAGACGCCCTTAGTTTTGGCAGGATAACGGCCTCCCTGTGAATAATACTTGCATTACACACACGACCACCCCTTCACTTCTGTTCTGCAGCACACAAACACTCACGCATAAACACAACGAGCCGGCTGCTCGATTTGCTGAACTGTGTGGACACCAACCTGACAGAGATGACATCAAACAGCCACCAAGGTAAGACTTTTCAGTTCTTTGGTGATGGTTTTTTTTTACAACATTTTTTAAAGTTTTTTTTATTGTTAGCCATATTGTTTTTAACATAAAATGTAAAAAATCCCATCTCATCACAAATTTAAATATACTTTTTATTAGATTAAATATGTATGAACGGAAATATTTGCCCATTCTTCTTCCGAAAACAGCTCAAGCTCAACCAGACTGGATGGAGAGCATCTGTGAACACAATTTTTAAAGTCTTTCACTAGATTCTCACTTAGTCTCGGTCTGGCCTTTGACTAGGCCATTCTGGTACACGATTGCTTGTTGATGTAAGCCCTTCTATAGTAGCTGTGGCTGCATTTAGTGCCATCAAATGGTAAATGGAATGAAGTAAAGTGCTTTCTACTCCAATCTGCTTTGGAAGACAGAATGACAAACGGAGACATTGAACTGTCCTTTAAAACATTAATCCGTGCTTAAATGGAATTGTTCCAAGTTGCATCACGTTCGTGCCGTTTTGGTTGTTTTGGCAACCTTCCTCTTAGTCTCTTGTTGAGGCTATCTCAGTGAGACATTTACGGGAGAGCTCAATTTTCATTTTACAAACCGAGCAAAACCAAAACAAGTTCGTATTTTTATCTTCAATGACAACAGGTTTGTTTGTGTGTCTTTTGCTTTCATTTTTGTACTGTCCTCTGTGTTTTGGTATCTTCCGCATTTGCGTACGTTCCCATACCAACTGCACGGCGACGTCCCATATAGTTAGAAAATGTAAACTTTTTTTTTACTTTTTTTCAAATTAATTTTAGGAAATTTAATATCGATTCTGAATCACAGCAAATGAGTATCTTGATTCTTATTTGAAATTATTATTTTTTATTCTCCCAATGTCCAGTGTTGACTTTAGTAACCAGTATTTTGCCTCAAATGTATCTACACTTACCTTCCCATCAGTTCTGATCATATTTTCTGACCCCCATGATGAAAATCATCCCCACGGCATGATACTGCCACCACCATGTTTCACTCTTACTGTGGGTAGGAATACTTTTGCAGGGGACTTTATATATTAAAATAGAGTTAATAAAAGCCTCTCGCTTCTCAGGTGGGTTAACATTTGATGGGGGTCCTCCGAGCCCCCTGATGAAATGTTAACCATTGCACGTCAAGTAACAAGCGCTTGGCTCCCCGCCACGTTTTGCTTACACACAGAGACGGATCGCCACTCACTAAAACGCAATAAAACATTTTAATCTGGTCTTATGGCAGCTAATAAGCTCAATTCAATATGAATGAGCTCTGGAGTGTGATAGAAGATCCACAGCATCGTCTCATTAGGCGAGGCTCTTCTTTTACTCCCTGGCAGGCTAATGAAGCTCCCGTTCAGCAGCTTTGGCTTGCGTTTTAGTGAGCTGATAAACGATTCCGTGACCCGCTGGCAGATGGAGAGACTTTCGCTAGCTGCCTCGGTCGCCGCGCTACCTGATGGTGTCCAGCGTGTCGACTTTGCACACCTGGGAGTGTGTGCAGTTTAAATAGCACAGCCACGGCAACCGTCAGGCCTCCCTGGAGGGATGTGAGTGCCCTCGGCGTTCCAACGTCTCCTGAACTCACCGCGGAGGCAGAAAACTCACCTCGACAACTTTACCTGCAACCAACTAATATATTCTTAAGGTGAAACACGAACAACCGGAGATGTTGAAATACTTGACGCTGTATTGCAAATTATGATCATATTTTCAAATAAAAGCCAGTATTTTTAGGCATTTATTGCTAATACATGTTACAGTTTACAGCTGAGGAATGGCAATAAGTAAATGTGCATTCAGCAGCAGAGAAAGTATCAGGATGCTGATGTTTAAAATTCCTGCGACACGTCTCAGAAACGCTGCACCGGTCCACGATTACAGTAGTGTTGCATCAGTTCCTCTCATTGTAGCTCTGTTTAAGTGTGCAGGAACCGACTGGGACCAGTTCAGTTAGCTTGGAGAGTGAAATGTTTTCCCTGTAGACTGGCCAGTTTGCCAGCGAGGTTTAATATGTGCAGGATGTGGACGATTATCCGGATCCACGTCAGCACAGGTGTACTAAACTGTTTGGTTTTGACACATATTTACAGTATGTGCTCTAATAGAAAAACCATAGTTAGTTTTTAAAATGCTGCTTGGGCTGCATCTGACAATTATTCCAGTAATCAATTATCCTGACGATTAATTGATTAATCAGATAAACATTTTTTACAATTTTTACATTTAACTACTTAACCCTTTTTTATGCAGTATTAGAAATACATTAAAAGATGCAAATAAACAAATAATTCCTTTTTTAAAAATAAAACTAATCATTACTTGGTTATCCACTTAAATTCTGGATAGGACATATTAACAAACAAATATATTTTTCATCTTCAGTGCAAAATGTGTAAATTTTACCATACAGTAGGTTTAACTACAGCTTTCAGTGTGAGTCTTTCAGCAAATGTTCTTCTTATGAATCTCTACACTCCAATTCGCGATTAATCAACTACTAATTGCTAATTTAGTTGATGATTATTTAAATAATTGATTAATTGTGATTAATCCGATGAATCGTTTTGAACCCTAAATGGTTCCATTTAAAATGTTAAAAAATCACAGAATAAAACATGTTGTCACATGATTCTCCTTTAAACGGTTTCTGTAAAGTTTACGTCGAATCATCAGAATTTTAGACTGTTCATCTGTTCCTGAATTTCTTTAGGTCGGGGCGTGATGTGTTCCTGTTCACATGCTGTCAGACAGGTTCTATCATTCTGGCTGTAATTAATCTTCCCTAAAAATATGCTGCATGAATAATTTCCTGATTTAACAAAGGATGAAGATGTTTTTATCATAATTAGCTTATTCTAGATAGACTATCTCAGTTTTACCTTAATCTGCCTTTGCATTTCTGATTAAAGCCATGCTCGGGAAGACCTTCAAAGCCCGAAAGTTTCATCAAAATTACTAGTTTGTAGGCATCACGTTCCCACATTTCTAATAATACGGGTAACATTAGACCCCAAGTAACAATAAAAAAACAACAAAACTGTAAGAAAAACCTCGTCTTTTTAAAATAAACCGCCTAAGTCGTGTTCCCTTGCAGCTCTCGCTTTTTTGTCCAAAATGCTCTGAAATAACAGCTCCCCTTTATGCGAAGTCTGTAAAAAGAACACAAAGAGTGAAATTGAATCGGCGTCCTGCCTTGAAGACGGGTCAGGAAGCTTCGCTCTCTGCTCGGCCTCGGAGCCGCGGCGGCCGACGGAAAAGTGAAACCGACCCTGCTCGCTGTCAAAACACAACGTTTAGCTCTTTTCTAATTTCCCACGCTGCCCTTCCGTGATGCCTTATTTCCACAGTTTTGCTTCCCGGCATCCAGGATCCACCTGCCAACCCTTTGCTCGCTCACCTCCGACTAAAACAAAAACGATCCTTTCGTCGGCGGCCGGGGAGGCGGGGGGGCAGAGGGTGATTCATATTTCTCTGAGCCGCGTTCGAAAAGCCTCTGGAGGAGACGATCCTGGTCCTCGGAGAGCTGCCGAGGCGTGGGCGTCGATCTGAGGTGTTGCTTGTCTCGTTTTGAGTGACAGCTCGGAGACGCACTTGTTGGATGTTGGTGCACACACTGGGAGACAGAAGGAGGCAGCCAGGAGACATCCAAAGACAGAGAAATGTGCAAAAGTGTGACCTCCAGGCACTTGTCAGACGTCTTCCATATCTTACTTTTTCGGCGGTGGGGATGTTGTGAGACAGAAGGGAGCGCAGGGTAAGCAGTTCACTGTGTTTACACATCAGCTTTGTGGTCACGTTCATCCACAGAAACGGGGATTCGTGGGAGAAGTCTGGAAAAACCTGCACTTTGATTTCAAGATTTTCCAGGTCTGGAGAAGGATGGGGAAAAGAATAGAATGAGAAAATTATGTGTACTACTGCCTGCTCTTGTCTTTTCTTCCTACTTTCTGTTTTTGTTCTTCCATCATTCCATCCTTTTACCTTTCCTTCTTTCTGTCACAAAAACTAACCCCCTAACCCAAAACTCTAGAAAGTTGAGTGTGGAAATGTCTGGAATTTCTACATAGAAAATCTGTAGGAACACTGACAACTCGTCCTAAATCCCTTTGAGTTTGCGTGTGTGTGTGTGCGTGTGTGTGTGTGTGTTGATCCCTCCCCTCCTTTAGCTGCATTTCTGCTGGATGTTTCTGAGCATGCCTGCCTGCTTATGTGCAGTTTCTGTAATCTGTAAATGAGCTTACTGCAGCTCACTTTTTTTCCTTTTTTTTATTTATCCAGGACTTATTCATTTTCTTTATTACAAAAGCATTGGGATATTTAGATTAAATATCATTTACCATAAATCTTTTTCCCAGAAAAGGGAAATGCAAAGCGCTTTGTCACGTTACGGTTTCTGGGAACAAAAGGGGTCAGGCCGATAAGACCTTTTAGTTGGCCTACAGTGTTTACCCAGCAGTGATTTCTCTGTATACAGACAGATTTTGTTTATATTACTCTACAACATTTGTTTTACATGCTAAACATACATCAGTGTTTGTGTAAATGTCATGCTGAAGATGAATTGCAGTAGCTAAAGGCTATATTTGAGCACAAACCTGTGGCAGAATAAAAATGGCCTCCCAAAAATGCTTGTACATTTATTTTGATGATAGTAGTAACCAAATGTTGACAAACACTGTATATATAAAAGAATTTAGCAACTAATTGCCGGAGAGATTTTTACTTCAGTATTTTTATTCTTTGTGATGCCATCTATATTTTTGAAGAGCATCAGTTCCTTCTGCAGCGGAACATTCCCACAAGACAGTGTCCATTCATCATTAAAACATTTTAAATACATTTTCAAACGTTAATTTAGCTCAACGTTAATCATGGATCTTAAATTCACTTTGTTCTGTGACTCCAGGCGGTGGTGGTTACCGGTAACTAACTGCTAATATACTCTTGCTAGCTAGTTTGCTAGGGTAAAGGATAAATGTCTTCCACCCTTTTTGTCATTATACAGGTCTTACATTTCGTTCATAATAGTCTTAAAAGGTTTTTAAAAAGTGTACAAAATAATGGTGCCACTTATAGGGATGACGTCATCAGGCTTGCAAGCTTCCACAGTCAAACACTGTTTTAGCATCATCAGACCACAGAACATCTCCAAACAGAAAAGCCTCTGTCCCTGAGTTCACTAGAAAGCTGTAATCTGGTCTTTGATGTGTCTTTTGGAGCAGTGGCTTCTTCTTCACTGATCGGCCTTCCATGACTGTTCAAGCCTTATTTCACTGTGGATAATGATTGTCTCCTCCCAGCTGACTCAATACTGCTGAGTGAGGTTGAACTGGACTTGTTCTTCAAGAAGGAGCTTACATTAACAGTTGAAGAAGTGAGTGTGTGTGAGTTGTTTGTTAATGATTGACTGGATTATGACTCAGTTACACTTTTAACTGTTTCTTTTGCTGTTCATTGTCCTTTACTTAGAATCGACTGAACTCTAGTTACATCTGTAGGTGTTCCCTCTCATTCCCAGACTTATCAGTTCCTGTTGGCAGATGCCGTTTTTGGCCCGATCTCCACAAGGAAGGAGTCTTTGTTTGCTATGCAGAACAAACCACAAATAGTAGATGTAAATTTCTGCAGCACAGACGAAAGGGAGATTCTGCCAGGTGGGGCATTAGGAAAAAAAACCCCAAAAACCCAAAGCAGCTCCACCACACGTTTTGATTGTGAAAACGATGCATGCAAAAGCGAGCTAACATGAAAATCAGGATTCAAAGAGAGCAGCCCTCAGGTGTCAGAGCAGCTCCACTAAAAAGGGAAGGTGATACCATTAGCTGCCAGTGATTTGCTTTAGTCAGAAGTGAGCTAGCTTTCCAGGAAAGGCTGCATGGTGTACCGCTGGAGTACAAGCCGGGCCTGCGTATGAGTCACACACTCAGTGTGAGGCCTATGAGTAGCTGCTAAGTAGCTCCCATGGTCTGTATTTGTGAATGAAAGGGTTGAACTTTAAATCTTTGCATGTGTGGGGGGAAAGAAAATTAAAGATTAATGCATTCCTCGAACATTATCAAGCTGCAGCGGGACATAAACGTTCAGATTAGATTTTTTTTACCACTTTATTGTGCTCGGGCCTGCGTGGGCGTGAGCGCCGTTTACAGCTCTGAACTGGCGAACTTGACACAGTGCTCCTTTCCTCGAAGGCTCAGCTGTATCTAGGTTACAAGTACCAGTTTATATAGCAACAACACAAATTAGCCAGAAATATACAATCGTCTAAAATAAACATTAACAAGGAGCACCAGATGATTTAGTGCCAACCAAGATTAAATTGTTCTCTCTTGGGTTTAGACATTTTAAGCAACTACATATTTATGGCTTAGCAAAGCTGCTTGTATTATAGCACAGGCAATACCTTCGGACTCTGGTGTGAAGGATTCTTTCCTACTTTGATGCATTTCTCTAGTTTTAACTCCACCAAACCAGCTTTGCTAAGACAATGTTTTCATTTGCAATGCAACAGTCAGGGTTAAAGTCTCGCAATTGTTAGTACAGTAGTTTGAATGTTGAGTAGTTTGCAAGGATTAAAGCAAGAGCTGGGAAGTAATTAGTTACATTTACACAGTTACTTGAGTAACTTTTTGTTGAAAAAATATAATTTTAGGAGTTTTTTTTATCACGCTGTACTCTTTACTTTTACTTGAGTAAATTTATTACAAAGTATTTCTGCTCTTATCTGAGTACAATGTTGGGGTACTCTGCCCATCTCTGATCAAAGCAGTAAAAAAACCCCCAAAAAACAACATAACTCAAACCTTTCTCTCTCTGCCGTCTGGATGATTTGAACTTTTGAACTCCTAGATTGATGAAATCTATAATTTCAGGACCTCAGATCACCGCAAAGGCTTCACAGCCACGCTACGTTCACCGGTACTCATGGTACCAACATTTGTACATCAGTTACTTATGTTGCAACTGTAAGTGTTCTTTGCAAATAATCTTATATATTGGTTGTTTTACATTAAATTCCAAGTAATTATCTCAAATAAAAGATGACAAAAGCGGTTTGGAGGCACCAGCCAATTTTTTATTTTTTAATTTTTTTTTACTGCTCCTACACTTTAGAGTCCTTCCGTTGACATGGCAGCGACTGAGAGCTTTCTCTTCAAATCTCAAGCTGTCAGTGAACTGTGTAGGATTATTTTCCTTCTATAAGGGCAATAAAATACTCGCTCCCCAAACCCGCTCTTTTTTATGACCCGCAGTTTTGAAACCAATGTTGGCAACACCCTCTACCTTACCACACTCATTGGTAAAATAAATAGTCTGCTGCAGATCAGTAAACAAGCCTAATTAAGTACTTGGCTGAAGAAAGTTTGATTTACAGCAACATTTTCAGTCTTCTTAATCCATCAAATTTGCACTTTAACTGTAAAATTTACACTCAAAACCTTTGTTTTATATGTATATTTGCTCCTTCTGAGTAAGGAAATATACTTTGTTTGTTTTTAAATGATTTCTCACATGCTCAAATTTCACTGGTGTGACGTGGATGTGGAGCCAAGCGCGGGCTGACAGGCAGGAGGCAGGGAGGCGGCGTAATGAATAAACTTACATTTAATTTGAACCAAAGCAAACACGCCTGGAGGCAGGCTGTTAAAAATAACAGGAATACAGGCCCGACAACACAGAGACCAAAACCTGCTGTGGCAAGACCATGGGCTGCAAGACCTGCAGCCCATGCGTCTGACCGAGAACAAAGTCGGCGAGTATTTCTGCCATTTATGCCGAGAATAGAAATCACAAAAGGTAGAAGAGGTGTAGTAATTGGCGACTGTTGGGAGGAGGAGGGAAACCAAGGAAACGGACTGAAGGAGTGAAACAAGCTTTCAGCGGCTGTAAAGTTCGTCTCGTCGGCTAATTGCGATAAGATAATTAAGCATCTTCCTGGTGTGTGTGCAACTGTTTGCCAACTCTTACCATTTGGTCAGCGGGGAGTTTTCTCAGAAATGCAGAGGGACCGCTGCTGACGTAAACCGTCTTCCAGGCCAACCGGTGACACTAACGCACGCTCTCACCCTTGCGTGGCAATTTTTCCCTCCCGGTGAGGAAGCGCCGACCCGAGGGAAGTGCCACCGTTCACGTTACGGGTCTCCCTTTAAACACTTCTTAAAGAAAGATGAGGCGTGTCTTAATAATTTCCAGGTAATTGCTGTCGTGACCAAATGTTAATCTTGTAGGTTTATCAGGGCACACGCTAGTAAAACTCCCAAACCGAAACGCCGCAGCCTGGCAATCTTGGATGATGACGTCTCGCTGTGGCGGGGGGACAGAAAGATTTATTAGCTTTCATTTTTATTTGAAAAGTATTAGATTGTCGGTTTTGGCAGCCAGCTGCTTCGCCCGCTAATCTCTCCAGAATAATTTGATGCCACATTTTTCTCTCTCTCTCTCTTTCCCCCCCTTTCTATCTGTCTTTTGTACTGTTTTTGGATCTTACCCACATCTTTGACAAACATCGCAATACAGTATGCACACAGATCTCCAGATGGCTATACATCTATGTTATGGATTTGCTTTTTATTACACCTGCCAGATACTATTAGGTAGCGGCGTGGAGATTTAGAGAGCGGTCTGAGGCTGTAGGATGAGAGCTTTTCCACGACGACGGCGCCTCGCAAAAGTATTCACACCCACTATATCACATTTTTTCACACTACAAACACAAACACCCATGTGTTTTGATAGGATTTTATGAGATAGACCAACACAGGGTAGTGCGTTATTATGAGTAAAACCCCCTTTACATTAATACACTAAAATAAACTGACACATCTCTCAGAGCTCTGTTTAACTCCAACAATAAGAATATCTTGTAAGTTCTGGTGTGTAGTGTTGTGTAACAAAAGCCATCATGTCTAGGATAACCACAATAAAGCGCTACGTTTTGTTGGTCTATCACAAAAATGTTCTGTAAAATTAAGGAAACGTTTCGGGAAATGGAAAGTAAGACAGAATTTTTGTTTGTTTCTTTTTTCCTTTAAAACAACGGTTCTCTCATCCCTCTTTTCCACTTTGGCACCTTTCACTGATCCAACCCCCCCCCCGCTCTTCATCCCCTCCTGCAGCTGCGTGCGATCACACATCAGGCCGGCGGAATCCGGGGCCGAACGGGTTAAAAGCTTTCACTGCAATAAAAAGGGCCCGGCTTATCCCTGAGTCTATTTTTAGCAGCACGCACACCAGATATGAGCACGTGCGCATGTGGTGCACAAACAATCATTATTTTTGGTTCTCTTCCCTCTCCTCCTCCCCCCATCATGTTGATTCTCCCCTTCATCATCGAGCGGCTTGCTGCTAAAAACGAAGGACGAGGGCATGCATGACACAAACTCTGGCCTTTTTTTCCCTCTTTTTTTAAATTTTGTTTCGGTGTGTGGCAGCCGCCGTGGTAGGTGCACACGCCTCGCGGTGGGTAATTTCAACCCTGACTGTCACGTTTCTCAGCTTTTTCACTTGTGGAGACATGTTGTTTCTCTCTCTAAAAGCCAAATTACAAAAAAAAAAAAAGGTTGCAAAATACTCTGCAGCGTGTTCCCACAATGCTGCACCCCCACCCCCCTCCCTCTCCCAGAGAGAGGAGTTTCCAGCCAGCCAGACAGTTTGTCCGCTCCGTCCTCCCATGTGCCACCGACTTGGCTGAACACGATCAACCGTCCATCAGAGGACAACCCCAGGGGGTCTCTTGTCCAAACGGCGTGCACAAGCCCCCCTTTGTCCTTGTGCAAGCAAGGCACGGCCTCACCCAACCTCCCCACTCCCCCCCGTCTCCCAAAAACAAACACCTAATCATGGCATTTCAACCCCAAATCATTAGAAAAGCCTTGTTTTTAATTGGTGTTGGGACAAAGACAGCAGAGAGTGAACATGAGCTAATGAAAGCAGCGGGACGCGTCCTTTGTCCCCGTGTCTTTTGTCTCGACCCAGCCGAGAAACGGGATACACTGTGTTCTGCCAGCAAGCTGTCGGCGGCAATTATGGTTTACACCGCTTCCCCAGAACCCTATCCCCGTGCCTTTTGACATGGTGCTGCATGCAGCGATGTACACAAAGTATGACTGTCTGCCCCGTCCAGCAGGGAGATGCTGAAGTTACGCAAGCAGATTAAAGATGATCTTTAGTAGAAAACGGGGGCGGCGGGAGGAGAGAGAGAGAGAGAAAAAAAGCGAAAGTTGAGACAGATATTAAATGTTGCACCTGTTACTCTGAGTGGATAGTAGGTACAAGGCCACTATGAGCAACTGCGATAGCGTGGGCGTTTGTTGTTGTAAGGCAATAGGCACAGCTAGTGAGTTTTTTTACAGTTGCATCACAGGTCTCCTAGCAACCGTTTGTGGTATTATCTCGGATGCTCATTAGGAAATCAACTGAGCAAATATGAGCTATTTATACGAGGCGCTCTGCAGACAAAAACGAGATGATCAATTTAAAAAAAGCTGTTGCTTTGAAAACACTTTTTTTTCTTTTATTAAATAGAAGGCCATTTTTAAGAAGTGGAAGAAGTAAGAGATTTTTCAGAATAAGACTAAAAAGAGCTTTTTTTATCTGCTTCCAATCATTTGATTAAAAGATTTAAACAAAAGAAAAACTTTTACATTAGTAAAATTGGGTTTTTAGCGACTTCATCAGCTCTGCAACTAAACAAACAGCTGCTTAAAAATAGCCAAAACATCTGGAGTGACACAGTAAGGCAATCAGTCCCACCTTTGCGTTTTGCTAAGTTTTAAGTATATGAGATTAAAGTAAAAATCTGAAGTAATACCTTAGATCTTTTAAAATTTCAATTTTGTGCATATTTCACAACATTTAAAGAAAACTGTTAAGATGTTCTGTTCTGATCATTTCAAACAAACCAAATCTTATTTCCTTGAATGTTTTTGCCTTTCTTTAAGTACATAAAACATACTGACAAAGTTTATCAGTAAAAATATCCTTTCCTTAAGTAGAAGGTCGGCACATAATTGCAGATATCAGATGGGAAATCTGCCAGTTGGATGTGTTGGTTGTCGTTCTCATTTGCTGGCATTTATGAGAATAATTGGCAAAAATGCCAAGCAAAATATATTAATTTAAATCACGTAAGACACTGAGGCAGTAGTTGTGACTGGAATATCTTAAAAGGAGAAATATGAGTAATTTTCATGCCAATTTAAGGCTTTTTTGGAATAATTGGCACTGTTACCAATTAGCTGGGATAAATCAAACTGGAATTCTCCATGGTTTTTATGCCAATAAGAAAAATATACGGAAAATTCATCCATTTATTTCAACATTTGTAACCTCATAGTTGATAGTTTTTTCTTTTAAAGGCTGGAAATGGCGTCCGACTTATTTCTACTTGCGTTGAGTTTTACCTCATCTGCTTGGGAATAAGTAAAGTATTCAAATCTTACATAAAACCCTTTAAAGATTTAAAGATTAAATTGTTTGGGTGCATTTTGGAGACTTCAGCGCAAATGTTTGGCTTCCAATGAGCAAATAAAAAATTATGTTTGAGACATTAAACGAAGGAGAACTACAGTTTTTTTTTCGCCAAGTCCCGCTTGAGCTCGTAAATTTCCAGCTTTTTAAATGAAAGCGCCGCACTCTCGCCAGCTTAAATTATGAATGCGCTTATAAATTTCACACAACCCCCCCCTATTGAAATGTCACAGCCATATTAGATTCATAAATCTGAGCCGCACGCTTCCGTCTCTACTAGTTTTGCTTGAACTTCTCTGCAGCGGACGCGCAGCAGATATTTGCAGTGTAATTACCGATTTCCAGTTACTTTTTTTCTTTTTTACGTTTTGTCTTTATATCAAGCGCAGGCCTTCACAGAGAGGCACAGGGAAATGGCAAATTGCATCACTGGTGTTTTTTTGTTGTTTTTCTTCCTCCCCAGTATGAAACCAGGGTCAGACCGTTGCTTCCTTCCAAATGCAAACCGGCGGAGGCTCACACAGGGGTCACCCATTCTCCTTTATCAGTCGCCATGACGTCAGGCGGTGCCCTCGGGAAGCGAATTTGCGCCCCCGGAGGAAAAGGGCTCTTCAAGGAGAGGCGTGTTTGATTAATCGTATTGTTCCTGTCTGGTTCACCTTGCTCGCCGGAGTCACCCTGGACGAAGCAGCCAGAACGGAAGTGCGCTGAATGTAATGAGGCCGGAGCATCCTTCCTTCCTCCCTTTCTCCGTCCCCCGTCCCTCTTTGTAAACGCCGCGCTGCTGTGGACAGACGTCTCATTCTCATTCCTGCTGCGTAACAAAGGCCTCTTTCAACAAGGCCGAGCAGAGACCGGGTCAAGTCCCCCAACACAACCCTCTTGTTCTCCCTGCTCATCATAAGAAAGCATGTTTTTGACGGAGTGGGGGGGAAGTAGCTGCATTAGGTTGGGATGACTGACTCTCCGCCCGAGGGTAGCGAAGGCTATTTTTAGCTTCCCGTCTTCCCGATGCTACCCCACTGGGAGCAGAAGATAGGAGGAACGAGAGAAGAAGTGGGAGAAAGATAAGAGAGGAGGAGGGGAGCTGCCGGGGAACTAGGCTGCATTTAAGATTGATGGGGCTTGTTGTTGTAGGTTTCGTCTTCTCTTGTTTGTGCCGCTTCTGGCTTCGTTTTCAGTCTGCTGCGAAACTATTCACAGTTTTGCCCCAAAAAGTGGGGCGTAGAGTTGCCCCACGTTTTGCTTCGCTGCGGCCGCGAACGCCAACGGACTTCACTGGGATTTTGTATAGCAAGCAGTGCAAAGTGGAGCGACGGTTTTGTAAAAAGTGTTTTATGTTCTCAGCTCTTTATTCCAATACTCAATAAAAAGCAGCCAAATAATCCAGCTTTGTTTCAGGTCTGTTAGAGATCACCATGAAACCTGAGGAGCACGACTCGTTGTCATGGACGCCTCAAATCTGGCCTTCGAGGAGGGAGTGGCAAGGAAGCTAACCTTGAACCATGGCGGTGGCAGAGTCATGCTGTGGGAGATGATTTCTTTAGCTGGGGACAGAAAAACTGTTAACACTTGATAATAAGATGGATGGAGCTACATTAATCGACTATACTACCAAGTCTTGTTGCTCAATTCCGATTTTTAAATTTATTTATTTATTGCATCATCATTCATGCTAATTAAATGAGTCCCGCAGTGACCCGAATGCGTAGAAGATGAACGTTGTCACATAGCAACGATGGAGTCGATTATGGATCAATTTCAAAGTTTGTTCAGCCATAATGGGAGCCGACAGTATTGTATAAAATCACAATGCGAAGAAAACTAACAAAAACAACGCACAACTGATAGCAGCGGCCTTCCATGGAGCGATGACTGCACCTACAGTAGGGAAGTTTGTTTGGATGTGTAGTCATGCCAAGAGTGGCGGTGTGATGTGATGCGATTTTCAGCCTTTGTTTTCATCTGTATTTACCACGTCCGGAATTAGATTGCCTTCTATTTGGCTGTTGTGAAGGGAACAACTCTAAACATCCACCAAAACGGGTTTTTGGTTTAGAGCAGGTGATGTTACTAAGTAACGCGTTACTGACGTCGGACCACTTTTTTCAGTAACAAATAATCGAACTCATTGTTATTTCATATCCAGTAGTCAGACTATTGTTACTTATCGAAATCATTTTGCGTTACTATTTTCTTTTGGAATTTCATTTTATTTCCTCTACACGTCTTGTCGAGTGATCGCCGTTTCTAAGCGACAGCATCAGCAGCGACAGAAACGTAAACAATGGGGAGAAGAGGGAGATGCGCATTTTGTTGGTAGAAAAACAGGAACTACTTTGAGTTTCTGTCGCCAAGTCTGATTATTATAAGCGGCTGTGGGATTTTTTTTTTTTTTAAGTTGCTCGCAAATTTAATGAGTCGCAGGTTGAGCTTTTTGGGCTCGTTTTTGAACGTGAAGTTGCTCATTTGGGCTTGGAAATAAGCAGACAGAAACCCCAGAATGTGTCTGACCTCCAGTTAGTTTTAGTCAGGCTCTCCCTGTCCATCATTTCCCGGATGATCCGTCCCGCTGTGTCTTTGTTAATGTCAAGTTAATATATTACCTGTCAATTACGTCGAGCTATCCAGAACATTGGAAACATGGAGACTAATATGAACAGAGCAATAAAGGTAAAAACAGCCACAAATGAACGAGTCCGTAAAGTTGTGCAACTAAACGCCATTATAATTATTAATATTAAGATAAATGTCACAAATCTGTGCAGCAGCCATCTGAACTGTGGAGCCGCAGGAGGAGCTCTGTGCGCTGCGCTCTGACACCAAACGCAGGGCCATAAAGCACAATCTGGAGGCTGGGGGGGGATAAAATCCTTCTCAGAGTTTTCCAGACAATAGTGGAAAACACAAAAACATGCACAAATTAGTAACGTTTTCTTTTTGTACTGTAACCATTAAAAAGTCTCCCCTTCAGTTCAACCTTATCAGTGGAGACACATTGTTGATGTTACCATTATAAAATAGCTTCCAATAATGTATCGGCAAAGATCAATGTAATTTTCACAGCGTTGTTAGCAGCTGCTGAAAGTAACTAAAAACGTTACTTTTAATGTAACTTAGTTACTTTCCAAATCAAGTAAGCAGTAATCTAACTGAGTTACTTTTTCAAGGAGTAATCAGTAATCCGATTAAAGTTACTTTTTCAAAGTAACTATACCATCACTGGTTAGAGCAAAGCATATTCTTTTGCCCAGTCAAAGGTCAGACATAAATGTAATGTTCTCACATGCTTTCCATCCAATCAGAGCGGTTTTGCAAAGAAGAATGGGCAAAAACCTCCGTTTGTAGATGAGAAAACCTTTTTGGGACGAATACAAACTGCAAAAACACAAAATTGCTTATGATGAAAGTATTTTTGTCTAGTTTCTCCTGCAAGTATGTTAGTAGACTTAAAATAAGACAAAACCAACTTGCAAATAGCTTTTCGGTTTTTAAGTTAATAACTCCTTAGTATTAATGAAAAACCACTAGTCTCACTGCCATATTATTTCACCAGTTCTTTTTTCATCAGTACTAAGGATTTAAATCAATATATCTTCCTGAAAATATACCTACAAGCCCTTTTTGCTTTATTTCAAGTGGACTGAGAGATTTGCAGTAGAAACTAGACTAAAAGTACTTAAGATTTTTCTGTTCTATCACATAATCTGTCCAATCAAACCCATTGAAGCCTGAGGCTGCAACCTGGCAGAATGTGAAATGGATCCTCCCATCCGTGGGCAAACAGCTCTTATCTGCGACTCCGCGGTTTGCACCAAAAGCCAATCCGCTTCCTCCAGGCAGCCGCATGCAAACACATCCATCCTCTACCTAAGCGCGAGACGCAACCGACCAAGTTGTGCATAAAAAGCAGGGTGGATTTACTCCAAAGCCACAGGTGTCATCGCACGCAGATGCACCTCATTTCCATTGCAAAAAAAATTTCAACAAATAAAATAAATAAATAATAAAAAAAAACACAGCTGCCCACACTGGGACCGAAGGGTTCACCTGTGCGTTCTGGATGCACTGTGTTTGCAGGATTTGGGGGTGGATGTGGGGTTGCTTCAAGTAGGCCAAAAACGCTCATGCGAGGTGCTGCACAATCCGCAGCGAAACGCATGCTCCAGCTTCGCAGCTAATTAAGCCTGTGTATGTGCGAGGCTATTCCAGAGAGAGTTCCAGAAATAGACGGAGAGGCTGGCCGCCTGTTTTCCGCTCTTTTAATCCTCCAGAGGGGGTTTCACATGTTTTTTTTTTCTTTTTTTTAATATTTACCTCCAATCCAAAAGGAGTAGTTGCACGTTTGCGCCTCTCAGACGTCTGTGATCGGAATATATATGAAACAGGTGCTTATGGTTACTAAAAATATTCATTTTCATTGTGATTTTTTTTTTTGCTCCATCCCCCCCTCCCCACCTCGGTCTCCAACCCTCCTCTTTCCTCTTCCTCCCCTCTATCCCTGATGCATCCTCCTTCTCCTCCTCATCCTCCGTGTCGCTCTGCTTTTTATAGCCATGTCTTCCCAGGACTCAGCAGCTACAAAAGCCTTTTCATGTTGCCACTATAATTACAGCCTACACACACGGACATGCATGCATGCATTCACACACACACACACACACACACACACACACACACACACACACACCCCTTTTGTGTCTGTATGTGTGTGCGCCGTGCGTGCTCTGCATGTGCTGTTATACACAAAAGGGTGAGCTATTTTTACTTCCCCCCTCCCCTCCCCACTCCTCTACATCCCTCTCTCCTCTGCCACCGCCGCCGTTAGCCACATTTGCTATGCCGAGCACAGGCGCTATCAAACACACACCAAACCGACACACGAGCGCTGATGAGCGCGCTCAGCATCCCTCAGAATCGAAGCTTATCTGAGCGTTCCGCTCTGGTCCAAAGCATCCACCCCTCCCTCCTCCACCTTCCTCTTCCTAGTTCTTCCTCGCCGCTCATGGATCAGGCTGCAGCAGCAGCGTCGGCACCACAGCACGTGCTCCCAGCCGTTTGGATGACCTGAAGCCCCCCCTTACTTTCTCTGTTTTTTTTTTTTTTTAAAGCAGTCGCTTCGTCGCCGGCAACCAGCCCCCCCTCGACTCAATGCTGCGGACCATATTTGAAGCAGAATGTTCTCTTTCTCCCACAGAGGGAATCCTGGGGAAGGAGCAGTCGCTCGAGGTCCTCAAGACGTCGGCGCTCAACCACATCCCAACAGGTTGGACAATCCCTAATCCCTCTCTCTGTGTGTGTATGTGTGTGTGTGTTTGGATGTGATTCCACTATTAATGTGCAAAAAAAAAAAACATCTCCCATTTTCCGACGCTGTAACTCCTCCAACAGACTCCTCGTGTGTTTTATTTATGCAGTCGGTTATCTCTCTGTGCCATTTTGCTGAATGAAAATCCGGAGCGCCAAAAACTGCCAACATACACAGCAAAACAAGCTATTGTGCAGGTCGCTGGTGTGTTTTGCTGCAAGTTCCTGACTTAGTTTGGGTCTCAAAACAAACGGAGGCGACTTTTTCTTGCAGCCACCGTCGCCTTTTAGTGTAAAATAAGAAAAAAAAGAAAAGGGGTCTCTTATGATGAATTCCCATGTATTCCTGAGAATAAATGGGTGTTTTGTAGTGATAGTTGAGAAATGAGCAGGAATCTTTAGGAAAAACTGGTGCAAGGAAGATGAAGCTGCTGGGCACATTTTTGTTTTTTCAGCCAGAGGAGAGTCCGATTCATAAATCCGGGCTGTCGGATCAGCAGTAGACCGGCTTGTTTTCTACACGCCTCCGGCTAGGGTGATGAAATATTGAAATCCACCGGAGCGTCTTCATCAGATATTCTGGAAAGCTGTTGTCTTGGATACGGAGCTGCCGAGGTTTCCATGTTGTGACCTGAGAGCGTTGTTTTTTGTTTTTTTTTAATCTCACACAGGCGGGAAAATGTAGGGTGAAGAGTTTTCCTGGTTTGGGAAGGAATAGAGAAGAGAAGATGGAAAAATGTTTCCATCTTTTTATCCAACCATCCATCCACTTTAAAAAGTCCTAAGTTAAAACTGAACCTTTGCATTTATACATTGGCTGAAAAAGTTCAGAAAAGGATAGTCTCCCTTGCCATGACACTTTGGAGCAATAAATTGTTTGTAAAGAAAAAAACAACAACATTAAAGTTATAAAAAAGTGCTGATGTGTTTGTGGTTGCACTCGTCAGGTAATGCTGGTGTCCGAACCGACAGCGCTCTGTTTCTGGAATGCAAAGCTGTGGCTGCTGCACCTGCTGGGAGTTACACGAGTCAAAGTAAACACCTGAGTTTGGGTTCACACAAAGCAGCACAGATTGTTTTAAGAGCTTCCTCCACGTCGGATGTGCGGCAGCTGGAGCTCGTGATCGTCTGCCAGAGCCCTGACTTACAGGAAGCTCCCATGCGATAAATGCGTCTCCAGTGCGGCTGGCTTTAGGGAGAGCAGGTTTACCGCTCTGCGTTCAGGTGGCGCCCTCTACCTCCTCCTCCTCCTGCGTCAGCCCAGGCAGCGAGCTGTGACACGCTCCATTAGAGCCCTGCTGCAGAGGCCGGGAGGGACCGCCACCTCCAGGTCCCGCTCCCATTCCCGCCTCCCTCCTTCTTGCTACAGAGCGCCGCTGCAGAGACGTTGCCTGACATCGTTATGGCGGCGACGAGTCGGAGATTGCTTTCTCGTGCCAGCCAGTTGGTTAGAAACGCCTCCTGTCATGGTGGACGTTCTTAGTTTTGATGCTTTTAATCATGTGTGTCAAACTCAAGGCTCAGGGGCCAAATCTGGACCACCATAGCTTTTAATGTGGCCCTATAGACTCCAAAGAGACGCATAAACAGAACCTTCAAGGTAATATTTTATCAATCCAATCAAAATCATTTTTATCTGCAAACTCTCAAATTTTTATGTTTCCGTGATCTCCAAAATTAACTCTTTTTTTTTTTTTTTGCACTAATGCATAATTGAGTTTGTTGTTTCCACATTTGGTTGAAGTGATGCGAGCTAGGCCTGTCACGATAGCAAACTTTGCTGGACGATAAATTGTCCAAGCAGTTATTTGCGATAAACGATAATATCGTCTTTTTGAAACAATTTTCAAGTACTACAATGGTAATACCATAATAATGCAAGAACTCATTCTCAAGTATCAATAAACTATAAATTCTAACTAGAAAATTTCTGAAGAAATTTAAACGAGGCCTGCCAAAGTGTGCCTGTCGGTTGGCACACTTCGTGGGCGTTCTGATGCTACAAATTAGCATCAATGCTAAAGTAAGCTACAATGTACTCAATAGCATGTGGAGATTGACAAACATGTTGAGTAACATGGACTTATGCCATTCAGTATGTTGAAATTAGTGTACAAGTTAAAATGAGCCAAACTGCTAACATTAGCCAAAATGCTGTCAGTAGCATGTGGAGCATCACTCCATTCAGTGTACTAAGCATGGCTAATAAATAAGAAAAATAGCTAAAAGCTTCTTTTAGGGAAAAGGCTAATGCTAATGGGGGCAGTGAAATGCAAAGGTTTGTGCTAAGGTTAATTTACTGTCTTGCGCAGCAGGGCAGTGCAATAACCTGAGAGAAAAAAGATAGTAAATGCTAATATTAGTTAGCACTACCCTGAGAGGAATATTTAGGCTTTTATTTTGAAATTCCGTTACAAAACTTAACGCGGTGTCACTGTTGCTCCCCGTGATTAAGCTCATAATTACAATCCTCTGTACTGAATAGCTCTCTGATAACAGACGGTGTCCATAAACAAGTTTACTAAATATTGTACAATAACTGAAAACAGAGATGTAACTTCTATCATGAATATAGATTAGCCAAAAACCCTCCAAATTACAATGAAATACTTCTACTTCTGGTGGGCGACGGAAGTAACACCCTTAATCGTTTCCCCAGTAAGCCTCCCAGGAATAAGGTTGATAGAATGTTCAATTCAAATGGTATCAATGACATCAGCAGTTATGACGACACTCTATGATACCACAAAGGAGTCTCTCTCTTGAATGTAGCTCGCAGACAGCGTTTTCTCAGACCTGTTCCTCAGTTCTATCGCGACAGATCACTCTTCAGAGCAAGTTCGAAATTAATCGAAGCAAGCGGGATATCGATTCCAGATATTACACGCCTTTCAGAGAAGCAAGAATTTACCAGAACATCGACATGAAGCAACAACAGATTGCTTGTGAACATGAAGCTTTTCCACCTGAGCTTTCATGGGTCGACATTATGGACCTGAACATCCAAGTCGACTACGACGCTGTCATTTTCCCTTTCGAGGAAGACACAGACAGCCCCATTGAGCCGGAAGACGGATCAACAGAGATCCAGGGGGAATCAAGTCCTTCCGGCGACTTAGAGAATCCAACATCATTGGAAGTCGAGCAGGAAACAACTCCCTCTGCTGGCTTCGAGATTACCCCCTCGGTGGAAGTCGTGGAAGAGTCAAGCCAACACGTCATCGATCTCACAAAGCAGGTAGACGATCTTAAAAAAGAACTGCAGGGTAAGATTTTTGATCTCCATGAGGAAAGAGAACGAAGGATTGCATGCCAGGCTGAAGTCAAATCACAGCAGGAGGAGATTCAAAAACTGCAAAAAATGGTAGTAAAAGAACATCACCTGCGAGTCAAACGCGAACATGAAAGAAACGTGCCAGAGATCCACGTATCAAAGGTTTCTTGCTCTACCAAAGTTACAGCTGACAAGAGCGTTCTTCAACAGTTGGACTACTTCAAGAGGGAGGCTGAAAAATACGCCTCCCGCAATAAAGGTCTGATAGAAGTAATGGTTGAAGAATATAGAGTGAGACTTAAATATGAGGAGCAGCTCAAAAGTCACACAGAGCAAGCTTCCAAATTCAAAGAACAGGAGGAAACAGTGAAATCTCTGCAGGGTCAGGTTGCAGACCTGAAGGTGAAGTTAAAACTTGCTCTGGAAAACAACCATCCTAGAGTCTCCACCCAACCAGAGGCTCCCCTGCAAATAGAAGGCTCCCTACGAACAGAGGAGTTCAAGGAAAGACATACCTCCCATCAACCAGGGAGGTACGAGGAAAGACAGACCTCCAATCTATCAGGGAGGTCTAATGAAATACAGACCTCCCATCAACCAGGGAGGTATGAGGAAAGACAGACCTCCAATCTATCAGGGAGGTCTAATGAAATACAGACCTCCCATCAACCAGGGAGGTATGAGGAAAGACAGACCTCCAATCTATCAGGGAGGTCTAACGAAAGACAGACCTCCCATCAACCATGGAGGTACGAGGAAAGACAGACCTCCAATCTATCAGGGAGGTCTAAGGAAATACAGACCTCCCATCAACCAGGGAGGTACGAGGAAAGACAGACGTCCAATCTATCTGGGAGGTCTAACGAAATACAGACCTCCAATCAACCAGGGGTCTCCATGCATAGCGTGGCTCGGCCTTTTCACCGACCCACACCCAGGTTGCAATCAGAGGAGTCCACGCAAAGCCAAACCTCCACACAAACATGGAGGTCAGAGGAAAGAGAGACGTCCATGCGACCAACCTCCACTGGTTGCATGAAGGGGCTTCATGTTGGCGTTGGCATGAAGGCCAATCTATGCCCGGCTCGGCCTTTACGCCGACCCACCCCCAGGTGGCACTAACCTAGTGGCACTAACCTAGGTCACTATCCAAACCTAGGTTTTGCTAACACTCGGCATTAATTGCTTGATTAATTGATCTCTCTAAATTGTCCTACAGTGTGAATGTGTGTGCGCAAGGATAAGTGTGTTAGATGATGGATGGATGAATATTTGTTAAAAGTGTCTGACAGTAGAATATGAAACAGAGAATCTGCGAAAATGCATCTAGCTCTGCTACTATCCAGAAACATCCAATCAGAACCAAAAGGCAAACCTTTGGTTCTGATTGGTTTCTAATGCGTTGAATGTGTCTCAGCACATTCAACGCATTAGACTACTAGTACACTGCAGCTACACAATTGGCAGAAAAACACCCTAATATTATATCATCATTGTTTATAATGATTTAGAAAACAAAATGCTGTACAGGTTTGTCAAAACTATTTCGACCCATATTAGAACTTTGCATTGATTTCCTTCATTTTAGTAGCTGCGATTTTGCCTAATCCACACATTTTCCCTAACCCCAAACAATATTAGTCTATTCCTAACCCTAACCCTAACTAAAACTTAATTAGCATCTTACCTCTAAATGTTACCCCTGACCCAAAACAATGAGTCCATCATATTAGGACCAAAACCTGGTCCTAATATGATGGAACTAATGCAGTGTTTCTCAATTCTGGTCCTCAGGCCCCCTGCCCTTCATGTTTTAGGTGTTCCCCTTCTGCCACACACCTGGATTGAATCTGTGGGTGATTAACATGCTACTGCAGTACTTGATGACTGCAGAAGAGGTCATGCTGTTCTGGAACAGCTGTTCTGAAACAGAGACACACCTAAAACATGCAGAGCAGGGGGTTTAAGGACTGGAATTGAGAAGCACTAACCTAATATGACACTGGACATATAATGGTGCGTTCACACCAAATACGTTTTGAGCGTCAGGCGCAGCTGGTTTGCATTCAAAGTCTATGTGGAGGCGCGTCGAGGGCCGTTGCGTCGTGCTTCAAGCCTCTAGCGCGGCGCGATTTGAACCGTTTGGAGCGTTTGACAAATCTAGCGCATCCAACGCTTCACATAGACTTTGAATATAAACCAGACTCGCCTGACGCTCAAAACATGTTTGATGTTAATGCATCAGTAGAATGTTCAGTTCCACTGGTAACAATGATATCAGCAGTGATGACATCACTCTTTGATGCATCAAATGAATCTCTCTCTTGAGTGTAGCACACAGGCTGTTTTTCAGACCTGTTCCTGTTTCAGAGTTATAAGTTATGAATCTTTTCCAGGAGTATTGTTAAAATTATTTGAAGGCACAGAATCAGCCCAGTACAGGTTCACATTCTCAGGTTAGAGAGACTCATCTGGTATAAAGTTAATTTTTTGGTACTGGAATCACATTTATTAATTTAATCAAAGCATGTCATCATGTCCAGAGCATAGTAGCATTTTGTTGCTTTTGCCACCACTAGATGATATGCATATAAGATATAACATAAACAGCACCATTCAGAGATGCAATGAGTTTATAGCAGCTGTTCCACCATGTCTGTAGTTCTGACGTTCTGCCATCACTGTGGTTCTAAAGAGCAGCTCAGAGAGGCAGACTAAATTCTGTCTATTTTGAGTCTAACTGACACTGTTTTGTGTCAGTTAGACTTTTGTTTTGAGTTAAATTTGGCTTGTTTTTTGTTAATTATGTCACCACAGTTACTCGAAATGCCAACAAAAGTAATAGCTCCCCTCACAGGATTGAGCCGCACGTTTTGATATATATATTGTGAGGGGCCACGCAGCGGTACGAGCCGCATTAACGGTAGTAGGAGGCAGCAGTTATTTTGAGGTGTAGAACAATAGGGGCCTGCCCATAGCATTGCATAGGGATTCTATGCTATGGGCAGGCCCCAATAAACATTTAACACTGGTATTCTAAGACATTTTAAATATTCAAAAATAAATAAATAAAACAACAGAAACAACAGATAAAAAGGGTCTAGCTGACACCAAAGCAGCAGACGGAAGACATTTGTCATCCAGTTTTTGTGGAAAGAGAGAGAGAAAAGAAAAGCATACATCATGTAAATGGAAATCATTGAGCTCGTTTTAATTTATCATGTGATCAATTGATTTATTGCTTATTTTTGACGGGCCTAGTTGGTGATTGGTATGGCGAGTAACAAAAAGTTACATTAACCGTCAAACATAAGTGCGAATATGGCAAAATTTCTTGCAAATATTTCTAAATTAGAACCACAAATCAGTGATATTTATTGCAAAAAACAAAAAAACAACAATCAGAAGATCCTCGAGGGACTGAAAAGATGTTCAATATTATGCCACTTTAATAAGTACTTGTTGATCACAGGCACAGCTATTTATTAATATTTTAGAAGGGTGCTATTATATTGTGCAGGCATGTAGTATCATTTCATAGCACAATAAAGTTGCATCCAGTTATAGAAACGCTGTCTATATCAAATATCACGTAAAAGACATTTGATTTTGTATTTTAACACCTTGAAATTGGGCTTCTGTCTCTTTAAAAAGTTCTTTCAGAAGCTCCGTCTTCAGGAAGTTTTCACAACATGACTATTCAACAACGTTTTTTACCAGCTTTTCACTGAGCAGTAGCTCCTATAATGAGATCAGCTATTGTTCAGTTCCACCAGGTGTTTGCTAATTGCTGCTGGCTAGTCTGAAGGAGCTGAGTGAAGTTCAGAAGCTTGAAAACTGTAGATCTGAAGGGAAGCTGTGCTTTAAAGGCCAGGTGTTTTGCACAGCTGAATGGTTGCCATGGAGATAAAAGGATTAAAGAATCAAAGGAACACTCCAGGTCTGTTTTTGATGAGGGACTAACATTATAACAGGAGGTTAAGCTGAAAAAATGTTGATTTTACGTGATGCCGTCCCTTTAACAATCTGAAACGGGTTTTATCAATACATTCCGGCACAACCGACCCTTTAAGAACACTCATGGTCTTGTTGTGGCCCAATATGAAAACGAGAAAGAATGTCTTAGTTACGTGGCAGGAAGCCCCCATCCAAACTGAAACGTGTGCTTTCTGCTGACAAGTCTGAGCTAAATCAGGCTGCAGATCAAAGGGGGAGCCTTTATTTAGATCCCACACACTGAAACTGAACCCAGCTGCTTTCAAACAGGTACACCGGCTTCGTTGCGCAAGACTCGCTGGAAGCTCACGCGACTCTCCCCCGAGACACCGTCTTTGTTTTGGTTTGGCAGCGAAGGCCCCTCACATTATCCTTTATCCCACTCGCATCAGTAAACGGAGGAACACGCTTGACGTCAGTGCGCGACGACAGGGCCCATATCAAAACGGGTCTTTTCCGAGCAGCAGCCAGGTCATTCCCACGAGCTTCTCTTTTGGCTATTAGAGCCCAAACTCCACTGGCCGTGCGCCAGTGGAGTTTGGGGTCCTGTTTTGTTGTTGTCGTTTAAAGGCGTGGGCTTGTTGACCGTTGATCAGGAAAAATCTTAAGATTTCTGCCGTTTGATTCGGTTTGGTCATCTGTTGGCGTGTGGTTTTACTGTTGTGGTAAAAAAAATAAAAATAAAGAAAGGACAGCAGACATTATCGTATGGTAATAAAAATGATCTTTGCCAGGTTGTAAAATAATATAAATTTAACCTCCTGCGTGGAAAAACACAACCGATTCCACCCTGGAGAGATGTTTTGCAACACAAATGCAAAGGATGCTGTGCCGTTTTGTGCTGTAAAGGTTACTTTGGAGGCAGCACTGACAGTTTTAAAGTGAAACAAATCCACAACCGTCCCTTCAAAGCGTTATTTTCAACCTGGCATTGTCTCTGCAACGATTCTGGCTTCGCTTACTTGTAAAAAGGACTCAGAGAAAGTTAGTTTACATTCGCAGCTCCGCCGCAGCGGGAAGGGGAGAGATTGATCGTGCTTTTCTGGCCACGCTTTCGGGCCCACAGTTTGCTCAGCGAGTCGCTAAGCCTAATACTGTTTGTACTTTCTTTAAACAGTAGGCTGACCGAGCCCCGGATGAACAATCAAGAGAGATCAGAAGCGGGATCTGTTTTTTTTTTGTTTTGTTTTTTGCACAGTTTATTATGAAGACCGACAGCTTCTTCCAAATGCGTCACACCAGAAGGTTCAAACCTTTCTGTCGGAGGTGCTTTTAAACCTCAGATTGACAAAAGTATGTCGCTGCAAACAGAATGGAGTGGGAAAACTCCTCTGCTCCATTTCACCTTGAATCCATTCTGCTTGTTTATCTGTTTTGGGGGGGGAAATGCAGGCAAATTCTGTGCCGGGAATATAAAGCGAAGAGGAGAAAAAACAAAAAAAAAAAAGGGAGAGGCGGTTGTTGTGATTTTGAGTTTGGGATGGGAACTGCGTGAAGTGAGTGGGAGAAGTGGGGGGGTTAGGTGGGGAGTCTAAAAAGGGATTTCCTCGGCCTTAGGAGCAGGGAGAGTGGGTGGAGCGAGCCAAAAAGAGTAGAAAGGGTGAAGAGAGGGAGTGCTGCGTGTGTGTGTGTTTGTGTGTGTAAGAGAGAGAGAGAGAGAGCCGCTGGTTCCTGGAAAAGCTGCAGAATAAACAGGCTGCATGCCTGAGACTGCCCTGTGATGTCACCACTGGGCAAGCCGGGGACGAGGGGAGGAGAGAGACGGGAGGGGAGGGAGACACCCATCAGGTTAAGACCGGAGCAGGGGACGACGGAGACAGAGAGCATGAGGACAAGTCAGACGAACGCTGCTGTCATTCCCCCGTAACACACTGAAGGAAGAAGAGCAGAAGAGGAGGAGGAGGGTGCATCAGTGAGGAGGAGAGGACAAAGATGGGTAACGACACCACTGACTTCTTTCTGTAGCTCCTGCTTTTCATCTGGTGAGCAATTAGCACCGCCAGGGTGGCGGAGACCTCGAGCGAGGTGTGTTTACGGATCCGCATGCGTCGCCATCGATGAGTGCATCGTTTCAGAAACACCTCCCCCTCCACCCCTGAACATTTTGTGCCGGTGGGGTTTTTGGGGGGGAGGGGGGTAAAGTGAGTTATGGATTCACATTAACCGAGAAGGCTGCGGCGCAGCTCTGACAAGTGCAGGTCTAACCCATCCTTCCTCGTTTCTGCTTTCCTGTCGTCCCCAAAACCAATATTTCCGATTGCTTTGCTTTTCTACCTGTTTGTCCCTAAAGGGCTTCAGATGAGGCATTGATTTGCAACCTTAATCTGCAGAGTGACTCATGCAGAATCAGGTAGAGCTATATTAGACTTTAATGGAGAGGCAACGCGAAAATTGCTGCCTACTGAAATCGGACAACTTTAAGCTTGATCAGCTCTAACCAGTAACTGGCCTGTTGGAAAGGAAACAGATATTTGAAACACTCCTACCATGGTGCAAAGAAGTGAAGAAAAGTCATTGTTAGCTGTGTTTTAAAAATAAATATGTCGAGACATGTTTTATGTTAATTCAGGCTGCAAGAAAGCAAGAGAGAGCAAGACATTATTATTTTAAATGGAGTTCTCATTTCTAAAGTTGTAGAACTTAAAGATAAATCAAACATAATTGTTGGTAGCAGGTCAAAGTTTTACCAAAATTGGCATCTTTTGACCCTAAAAGTAAAAAAGAAAAGAAAAGAAAACAGATCTTTTTCCTAATCTTGAGCAAATCATATTTAAACTCTACAAAGTTGCACTGAGAACGCTTCTCTGCAGTGTGGAAGGTAAGGGTAGGGAAGCACTAATGTATTACTAGTTTATGAAGCTATGTAAAAGCAAACTGTTAAGACATGTTTATTTAGGCTGTGAGAAAGCGAGAGAGAGCAGGACTTCAACAACTGTGCTTCAATCCTTTTAGACGTTCAACTTCTCTGCTGTGAAACATGCTGGATTTGAAAATGTTGGAAACTTTTGCAAACCTTCAAGCTACATTCTGTTGGAAATACATATGAAGACTGTTTTTAGTAAAGCTAACATCGCTAACGTAATTCTTTTCCGACACAAAGTTCTACAGACGGTTTAAAATTTGAACTCCAAGTCATTACATTTTCTTTATGGTAGTAAATCCCTTCTTTACAGGAACAGATATGTCTCGCACACAGTGTGACGTCGCTTCTACTCCGATTTTAAAGAATTAATCCGGAAGAAAAAAATAACAATATGCTCAAAAATCGACCAAAACATTCCACTTGGTTTATCTCTTCAAAGCTGTTTTTATTTTAAGGTTTCTTTATAGAAGTCAACTAAAATTGATAGTTTCAGACCGTTTTTTTTTTTTAATTGATTTTTGATCGGCCATTGATTTCTAACCTTAACCTACAGAGTGACTCATGCAGATTCAGGTAAAGCTATCGCAGACTGAATGAGTCAGAGGGTTTAAAAAAGAAAAATCTACCGATTCACAGTTTCACACAGCTCCTCTTTTCTTATAAAGCTCTCCTTTCTCTCATCTTCTCATCACGTGCCAGATCGTAGGGCCGCGTCTTGCAGGCTCCCTTTCAATTAGTCCCAGCAGCAGCCTATGAGACATGTTGTAATCTCCCCCCACATGACTGCAGTCCTTTAGGACCCTGTTGCATGTTGTTGTGCTGTTCTCCTGCAATAACCACACAGGGGGGGGCATTTCACCTGCTGCACACAGTGAGAGTGGAGCATTTCAGCGTACAGGCGCCATATGGCCTTAGCAGTAGCAAAGCTGCTTGGATGTGCAGTTACAGTTTGGTGATGTTCAGGATGGGGGGAAATGCATCAAACAAGAAACGTCCAGAAGCAGAAAGTGACTCAAAGTGTTGGTCAGTTCATCTCACCGCTGATGTTTTGTTTGCTGATTCATTAACGTGAAGTATCCCCGGCTCTCCGCAAACATTGTAGGCAAATAATCAGACCAATCGGCTCCTATTTGTCCAGACTTATTGGTAGGAAGCCGGCGGATTGGTGGGCTTCCTGTGCCCGAGCCAGGGGTTTTGGGGCATGGGAGTCGGGGGGCGGCGGGGTGTCAATGCAGGCTTTGTCGGATGGGTCGGCGAGCGCCGTGTGGAGGAGCAGCACGGCACTTTTTCTTCCCATTAGATCTTATCAGGACTTTACCAAGTTTAAAGATAGTTCTCTTGGAACTGATGTTACTTCACCACGTGGAACAAGCATGGAGTTAATTTGTGATGCTCATTAAAGATAAACTTTTTTCTCAGAAATGGCAACTAAATCCAACAGCTTTACTCCGACGGTTTGATTTACAGCTTCGTTATCCGTTTATTGCTTTCTTGTTTTACAAGCAGTCCGTCCAATGTGCTGCTTAAAATAGCCAAGTCTTGTATTTTAATTTTTTTTTAAATCTAACGTATATTCCTCCCGTAAAAGTGAAGGAGCATAAAAAACACGGGAGACTTTTTTTGTGTTAATTAATGAAAATCTCAAAGTTTAAAAAATTCTCTTCTGGGCATTTTCCTAAGAGGTAGACTAATTAAACAGCTCTCTTGAAGTGCTTTGATGAATCCGCCCTCAGCTTCATAACCTTGCAGTCGTGCTAAGTATGAAAACACACGGCGACGTGCAGAAGAAGAGGAACATGTTTGCTAGCGTGTCTTTTAACCTTGTGCCGTGTTTTGGTTATTCATCCTGTTCCGCTTGTCTTGCTTTGGCGTCAGAATGTGCTTCTGTTGTTGACATGACGTTATGAGTGCATCCTATTTAGGAAACTCGGCCTCGCTGATATAAAACACTCCTGGAGGAGCTCATTTCTTTTGTGTGAGATGTATCAATAAAATCTTCAGTAATATGGGTTTTAATGCAGGACTTTAAATTTTTCTCTCGTGGAAAAGGAGTGTTCAAATTCTGATTTTGTTTATTAAGAGAAAAAGGGTGATTCAAACCAGCCTTGCCTTTAAGGTAACAGTAATTTTCCTCCTTAACCAGGAATTACCTGTGATTAGACGCAGTTTGTGAAGAGATAAGTTAAATTTCACTCACACACCCAGTTTTGATAAGGAGTAAGAAATCGCTGAAGTAGGAGCTACCTGGCAACATGAAGTAGGCAGAAAATGGGAAAGGCTTTACATCATCACAACAACCTTTCATTATCCACCCATTCATCTGTTTTATCATTCATTCATAAGTCCATCCATCTGTCGAACCGTTTTATAATTTATTTATCCATCATTCACTCATCCATTTATCCATCCATCCATCCATTTTATCTCCTTCCACCTCTCCACCTGTCTGATCGTTCTTCTTCTCTCCTCTTCAGTGGACATTAACTCTGCGCTGCCCCTGCGTCTGCCCCCTGCTGCCATCCCCATGGACCTGCGCGTTGATCACCACCACCAGCAGCAGCAGCAGGTGTCGTCACTCTCCCCGCCAGGCCAGCTCTCCCCCAGCTCCCTGGGAGGATCGGGTGGCGGTGGCGGTGGCGGTGGCGGCGGTGTGGTGGCGGCCTCGGTGCGCGAGCAGCAGCTGCAGCAGGAGCTGCTGGCTCTGAAGCAGAAGCAGCAGATCCAGAGGCAGATCCTGATCGCCGAGTTCCAGCGGCAGCACGAGCAGCTGTCCCGCCAGCATGAGGCCCAGCTCCAGGAGCACATTAAGGTACATCATTTACAATTAGCATTATTTATGGAGCAGCATTAAAAGAGGATTTCCCCCTCTTTCTACACACCTCGCTCACCCGTTTCGCAGAAATTCATTGAAAAGACGCAAAAATAAGAACCTATGGAGTTTTAAATTAGTCCAATTATTCCACATAAAACCAGCAGGTTGTACATCGTCGCTATTTAAATCTCCCCCAAACCAAACGAAGACGGCTCTTAATTTATTCAGCCTCAGGAGTCGGCAGACTGAACTCAGCAGCTAAGAGCAGCCTCATCAGCTTTAAAGGGCTTCGGTTCGAGCGGCGAGTGAGAGCAGAAACAGAAAGGCACTTTAGCTTCATTTTCTTTAACTCCTCGGATGGATGAGGGCAATATAAAGATGTGTCTGGCTGCAGGAAGAGTGTGAAAAATGGACGTGTGAAGCTTTCCTTTAAATGATTAAAAAGCTGGAGTTGAATTTAATTAGAGCGGAGTGGATTCTACTGTCTTTCAGCTCTTCTAACGTACCAAATTTCATTCGTTTTCACATAAGCATGCATCACTTTGTGGCGTCGCATGTTGATGAGGAGCGAGGAAATAGAGAAAGTTTTAATACGGCGGGATTCTGCAGTATTTGTTTTTTTTAAAATAGATTTGACTCGGTTTGTTTGGAGTGAAGATAAATCCTTAGCTTGACTTTATATTGCTTCTTTATTTTAGCTGCCTTTGACATTTTTTTCCATTCATGCTTTTATGACTTTTTTAAATTAAAAAAAGTGGTGAATCTTTCAGATTTTTTGAAAAAAAAAAAAAGATTTCTTCCTCCATCATCATTCTTTTACACTCTCTTTCTTCCCGTATTCATCACTGATCTCTTGGGGTTTTTTTTGCCTCTTCCTTCCTGTCATTAACTTCTTCTTTCCATTAACGTCTTCCTTTCCTCCTCCTGTATTTACTCTCTTTCACTTATTCCTCCCATGTTCTCTTTTCACACTTCCTTAAATCCTTTTCCTTTTTTTGGCAATTTCTGTTTGCTTTATTTTTAACATTGTACTTCTGTTTTATTACTAAATTTGTGCAATCTGTGTTGCTTTTTCATAACGTTTTAAAAAATTTTAACCATCCTTTTTTTTTTAAATGCCATGCTTAAAAAATGTAATAAGTAAAAACAACCCAAAATTAATTAATAAAAACAGCAGTGTTGCATTGATTGCATCTCAACAAATGAAAAATTCAAATAACTAAATTCATGTCAAACTGATATGTTAGGAATATATTTTTTTGCTCATTTTTACAATTATGACATTTGCACCCTCCACCAGGACGGTAAGGTACTAAAAGTCACTGTTAAGAAATGGAAAGTTTAGTGGAAAGAAAAAGTGTGGCAGAAAGAAATGCATAAGCAATAACCATGAAACCAAAAAGGTGCATTAAAGCAACAGAATATTTCTTTCGGACATAGTTACGAGAAACATTACCTTTGTGCAAGGCAGTTATTTGCAGAACTATTTTATTAAAAAGGTGACAGGTTCCCTCTTTGTTATTGGGTGTGACCATTTAATGCTCTGTGTGTCCCGGGTAGGACCGTTAATAGCTACAACACCCTCTATATTTACCGCTATCTCTTAATTTAAGAAAAAACTTTAAATAATGTACAGTGACATAACCTGAACCTGAGATTATTCCTTCAGTTCCTTACTCTAAAAATCTTTTATGTCACTTATAATAATTGTTACTGTACATTCGAGTGAATAAACTCATCCTCATTTAACCTGTTCATAACACTTCCTGTTTAATTTTATCTTGGCTATGACTAAAGATGGGGGCGGGTTTTTGTTGCTGTTTCCTTACTCATAAATTTCTTAATTATTTATGTTTTGTGTAACCTTTATTCAACCAAACAGGGCAGACAGAATGTATTAACAAAAAATCAAACGGTATAAAGACTGGACGGAGTAATCATGTCACTGAGGAAATCTAGAAAGTTGTGATTAAATAAACCAAAATGACCAAAACAGACCCTGGGCTAGCAGTAGTGCTCATCATGAAAATAAGCTCTCTTATCTTTCTCATTTTGAATAGTTGGGACCATGATCACATCATACTTACACAGCAAGAAAATAGTTTTGGATTCCTCAGAAATATCCAAGTGGCGTCTTCTCTTGTCTTTCCCATTTTGAACAGTGCATTTTTGTTTATTGCTTCTGTTTTTTCCCCACGCAAACTGAAGAAATGCACTCAAATTATGCTTCTTAACTAAAAGTTGCTAAATTGTTGACGCAAAGTGAAAATGAAAACCGTGTCACTGTTTGGAGATTTTGCCAAGCAACAAAATTAGACGCTAAAGACAAATCAACACCGTTTGTTTAATCTTCTCCCTTAAAACCGCATCCTGCTCTCCTTTCTCCTGTACTTCTTGCCGCTCTTGCTTAAAATTCCACACACAGCCCGTCCCTGTTATGACCTGCCAAGCACAGAGTCCTGCCTCGGTTTTCGTGATGCTTTGGTTAATGGGCGCTGCCATCTAAAGGGTCCTCTTGGCTTGCGGTTGAAGCGGCGGGACAGCTCAGATGTTCGTGACGCACGGTTTCACCGCGGAGCCCCCAGCCTCAATCACCTCTATTCACCGGGCATACACACACACACGTACACAAACACAAAACACACATAGAATTGCCTTAGAAAACTCGAAAACATACACATCCTCTTAAATTTCATCAAAACGTTTGCGTGCACTCGCTCGTCTACGTTTGCGGACGGCAGAGAAATCTCCTGTACAAGCTGTTTCTCAGGAGGGAAGGATGTGCATGGCTCTGGTCGGCAGAGCCACAAGGGGTTTTGGGTGTGTAAGTGTCCTGTGTGCATGTGGGCGAGGAGGTCCCACCCACTAAAACCCCTCTTCTCTCTTTCCCAACCTCGGTTTGAAGTCAAAAAGCGATGGCTGGCTGCGCTCCAGAGAGCTCTTCCTCCTCTCGGCCCCAAGCCACTAATTTATTCACAGCCTTGTTTCAGGGCTTTGATTTGGCCTCACCGTAAACACAGTTTCACGTCCCTGCCGCAGAATGCCCAGTTACAGTGTTTGGAACCCAGCTGATTACGTGCCATTTCTGTGAACCGATTAAATATCGGTCACTAAACAAGCTTGGAGGGACTGCGTGTTCCTCAGCTCTTCACGGAGAATCGTCTGCACACTCAGAGGTGCAGCAGACAGGAGCTGGGACCATGGATCATCCATCCATTTTCTTACACCCTTATCCCATTGGGGTACTGAGGGGTGCTGGTGCCTATCTCCAGCTGTCAATGGGCGAGAGTCGGGACACACCCTGGACAGGGGAGCATGGATCATGTTGAATGTTTATGACAAAACTGAAAACTTACAAAAATCACAGGGAACGCAGGGAGCCAGAGCAGAACAAAAACAGGAACCAGGAACAAAATGCAAGCAGAGTATCGATGGGGAAGTAACCAGGATATGACTGGAGGATCCAGCAAGGACTGTTTGTTCACAGTGCTTGGGTGTAAATACTGGGAGGTTAAATTCTGAACAAAGACTTAACTAATTATCGAGCTAACAGGTTGCAGGTGTGAGGAGAGAGAGAGATAAAGTGGCACTCGGGGCGAGGGAAAGCACCTATGGGAAATAAATCTAGCACTAAATAATAACTAGAGCCTAGAAACAATAAAACTAGGAATAACTAGAGACAAGAAATAAACGTAGCAAGAAACACTAAGAAGGACTGAACTAAAGTAAGTAAAACAGAAACTAATCAAAGATAAAGAACTAAGGAACACAGAAATGAACAAAACCCAAAACCAACTCAAGCAACCCAAGATCCAGAAAGGTCATTTATTATTTATTTTATTTATTCAATATTTTATATTGGCTGTTATCCTCCCAATTGCACTGAGTGAACAAATTAAAGTTTTGTTGTTTTTTCATGTTTGACTAAGCTTGTGATGCTCTACAGTTATCAAATAAATTTGCAATTTGGTACAGTTATGTCTGTGTTTAAAAAAAAAAAAAGAAAGAAAATGTTTTAGTCAATTCAGCTGTTGTTCTGCATCCGATTGTTATCGACCGAAACTAATGATATCAGTATCAGAACTGAAAAAAGTGGATCGGCACATCTCGAGAAATAATGTTGATATTATAACATTTTGTAAATACTAAGTTCAGTTTTCAAAAATGATTCACTTTATCGATAGAATATAAAACCTGAAGGTTTTGGAGTAGCAGAGTAAAAGTTTGAACATGTCCGTCAAACCCGTTTTAATGGCTCAGTTCATTCTGCAGAGAAAAGTTGACCAAAATTCCTCCGCAAAAATGAATTCTTAGTTACACTTGGTGTCAGTTGTGGCCCAAATAGTCATCAGGTTACTTCCTCTCACAGTGGGGCTGCTTTATATACCTTTTTTATCTTCAATAATCTAAAGCATTATTTGAAAAAGACTTTTTGTGCTTCCTCAGGTTGTCTTGTTCTGCTATCAGGGAACATGCAAGTAATAGCTGCATATTGTTTATTGCAGAAGCTCATTTCAATGCTTTTTAATTGGCTGCTTTTATGCACAGTGACTCACAGCAAGGGTCTAATTTTTTTAAGGACCCTTCAGCGTGATGAAGCGGAGGCGATTGTGGGCACATTGTAGCTTTGGAGCTGATTTTATTCCTGACCTTTTGGTTGCAGGACAAGCCTTCAGGCCACAGATTGGTTCTTAGCAGAAAAATAAAGAAATTTACTCTTGGAGCCTTTTTAAATAAAAAAGAAAAAACAGCGCAATGAGGAAGTAAGCAGATTGGATTATGTGTTTTGCTAAAGCCTGGTTCCCAGTTAAATTGCTTATATTTGTTTAAAGGCTAAAGCTTTTGGCCTGAGGTTTTTAGAGGAATTGCAGAGGTTTAATTTTATGGCTTTGAACAGCTGTCGGAGTTATTTACTTCAGAGAGAGCAGAAGTTGAATGAAAATACTTTTTTTAAAGTGAGAAAGGCAGAGCGAATTGAATCTGTTCTGAAGAGAGCTCATGTGAGGCTGTTACGAAAAGGTCTTACGAAGCCGAGAAACACTTCTCCATTTTTGTTTTCTTTTTAACTCACAATATTTCTGATGTTTCTTTGTGCAGCAGCAACAGGAGCTGCTGGCCCTGAAGCACCAGCAGGAGCTGCTGGAGCACCAGAGGAAGATGGAGAACCACCGGCTGGAGCAGGAACTGGAGAAGCAGCAGAGGGAGCAGAAGCTGCAGCTGCTGAAGAACAAGGAGCGGGGCCAGGAGAGTAAGTCGCTCCGACACCGCGTGTTTCCCGTCTGCGTGTGAAACCACAACGACGCCTGACGTTTACGAAAGTTTTCGTGCCAAAAAATATGCACAACCCTTGAGCTTTTTCACTTTGTGTTGCATTAGATCTCGATATTTTCTGTATTTCATTGTGGACGTGCAAGGACTGCAATTGAAGTTTTAGAAAACAATAAACCCCTGCAAAAAAACCCATTTTGTTTTAAATGTTTCAGATCTATGATGATTGCAGATCAATTCACGTGGAAAAATCTGGATACTTTATAAAATAAAAATGTACAAATAGCCACAATGAAATTAGTTTTATGTTTTTAAAATTGTTCAAATTACATTTTTGTGACCCAAGAGTAAATGTATCATGCGTTTAATGGCATAGTTAAAGTCGAAATCTACATCTTACTGCAAATTTGTGGCAATACTCAGCACAACAACACAGCACCGACTCAGGTGAGAAAAATACAAATTCGTGCCACGCTTTTAAGATTGTGTGCAATTAATTTTGTCTTGTTTAAATATTTCATGTTAGGTTTATTCTTCAAAAAGTGAGATTGAATTACAATAAAAATGTATTTTGTGTGTATTAATATTTCAAAAATTGTGTGTGCATGTTTTTGGCTCACATGGCAAAATGTTTCAACACACAAAGCAATTTCAGGTGTTAGAGTGGCCTAGTCAAAGCCCAAATCTGCATACAATTGAGAATCTGTGTCCAGACTTGGAAACTGATGTTCACGGATGCTCTCCGTCCGATCTGACTGAGCTTGTGCTATTTTGCAAAGAAAAACAGGCAAAGGTTTTAGTTTCTAGATCTGCTAATCTGGTTCAGATTTACTCCACAGACTTGCAGCTGTAACTAAATGGTGCTTCTGTCCCAGAGGTGATGAGTACAACTTCAGGTTGTGGTTCTTCAATTAGCGAAATTATCGCAAAAGCACCATAAGTGAGGTGAGATTAGAAGCAGCAGGAGAAACTTCATTAAAAGATTTGACACCTCTCGTTACAGATTCTGTCTTTTAGCACTAAAATAAGCAAAACTAGACACTTCCACACCTAAATAGCTCCGCAAATAGTTCTCCATGTCAGACAGGCTTCAGGCAGCCAGTCTCAGTAAGAGCTCCTCATTCAAGCTGCTCCAAGGTTGAAATAACTGTTGTGTTTGCCTCACATGCGTTTCCATTTCACTCGGAGAGGCGGCGCGTTCTGTAGCGGTGAACGAGCGGTAATAGCCCGGTGGCCTTGGCGCGGGCCTGGCCGAGCTATTACCTCTGGACGTCTCTCTCAACAAGTTCATTGAAAGCAAATGGACAGGCGTCCTTGAGACAGCGCCTTCTCACACTCTATGGAAAATGTTCAGGGATCGGGCAAGCGGGGAGTCAGAGGGTTGCAGTGTTTTCTCCCGTGTGTGTCTGTATGAGTGTGATGTGTGGCGATGGTGTCTTCAAATCTCTCCAATGAGTTTTCCATCATTTTTGTTTAATTTCTTATGTGACAATTATTAAATTTCCCGTTTTGAAGGCCTCTGAGTTATTGGTTTCTACGCTGATGATTGTCTGTTTTTAATCCTAAATCCACATCCTGTCTGCAGCATTTCACAAATAGATAAATCAACTGATTTTAAATCAATAAAATAATATTTTACCAAATAAATAAGATTGTGTTTTCTTCATTAAATTTAGGGGAACAAAACACAATTGATAAAAAGCCGAAATACCTAGCCGGAATGCTACTTTCACGCTATTGACTAACGTTTGCGATGCAGCCAATCCAAGAGTTCCATTTATAATACTTGGCGTTGATTGGCTGAACGCCATAGAGTGGAGATAAGGAAGACTAGATGACAATTACTGCTAAGACTCTTGCTAAGATGTATTTGGTGTTTGAAATATTATAATAAATAGTTACTAATGTTTTTAGGAGGGATCTCAAGTTTTGATGAATTTTAAATACAAGAAATTCATTGCATCTTGTGTTTACCTGTGTACATCAGGTGCTGTGGCCAGCACCGAGGTGAAGATGCGTCTGCAGGAGTTCGTCCTGAACAAGAAGAAGGCGCTGGCCCAGCGGAGCCTCAACCAGGGTGGCCTCCCCAACGACGCCCCCTACTGGTACCGGTAAGACGGCTTTTCCTTAACCATCACCTGATTGGAAACAGCAGAAAACAGTGGACTGACAGCTAAGTAATGACGCATGCTTCCTGTCCTCCTACCTGCTCTGTTTGGGTCTCACTGAGTGATTAGAGACAGAAAACAAACATGCACAGACGTTAAAGTGAGAGGAGGATATTGGATCCTGACGACGGCTGAAAGTCCTTGAAGTTAATTGTAGCATTCCTCGATCCGTTTTGCAGGTGTGCATACTTGCTATTTCCGATTCTTTTTTGCCGCAAGTCGGAGTGAGCATAAACACAGCAACGTCACGTCGACTGAAGTGTTCATTATGTAGAAGCATACATCGGTAGATTGAAAGATACGCCAGTGAATAATATCAGTGCAGGTTTAGCTTTTCTGCTTGTTTTACAAAGTAAAACCACAGGTGAAAGGTGAGATTATTCATCTCCCTCTTGTTACCGTTTTGTTTTTTTTTTTTGGTCTGTAGTCTTGAACCTTTTTGTGCTTGTGTCAGTTGAGAACACATTCGTGGTTGAAGTGAGAAAATATCACATTTGAAATTAAACGAAGACGGTTCAGAACCGCCTGCGTGGTCCTCGCAACATCTTCCCTCTTCTCTGACGTCTCAGAGGAATAAATATAGCCGAGAAATGTCATGAGAAAAATGAGATTTTTGACACGACATGCAAAAAAAAATTCTGATTTTTATCCACAGTTGAGAAGCAAAAGGACAAAAAAATACCCTATACTTGTTACTCAATAAAAAAACTCAGCAAATAAAATTTGGAATATTGCTTTTTACCAGCTTTGTAAATTGCAGTTTTGAAGGAAATAAAATGAGGGCAAAAAGCCTTGAATTAACTTTTTTTTTCAGCATCGTAATCTCATGCTGGAAATGTATTAATTTGAGTGTGAAATACAAATTCAATAAATGTTTTTAAAGGTTTAACAGTTAATGTATTGTTTTTTGGGATGTTGTTGTGATCTGAGGATCCACAGGGCTCTGTTTTGGGCCCTCTGGTTTATGACTTGTCTTCCTTCAACTTCTGCCAGCTGTAAGGTTTGAATTTTACATTTTCCAAAATTATTTACCTCTACATCTATATAGTTGTTTTATTTGTATGAAATGGCACAACTAAATTCATAAATTACAAATGCAGTAGAGAGAATAAGTAATGTTACGTAATACTGTTACGTAATACAGTGTCTGTGTGCTTCTGCCTCTGCTCCTAACTTAAATATAAACTCCTTCACTCTGGACTCAGCCTCCCACTGAGTTCTGGAAGAGACAACTGCGTACCCTCTTGTCAGGAACATGCATTTGGGCCAGATCCAAACGCGGCTTAAGTTTTTCCTGCAAATGACACTTTGTACTGTAGGAAGCGAGCAGATGGCGACACATGTCTGCATCCTTGCCAAGCGATTTGCATGACGCCTTAATCGTTTAGGTCCACGAGGACGAGATGGTTTCTTTTCAACAAACACGCTGTTGATGATTTCTGTTTGGGGTTTTTTATTGCAGAAAAACCCAACATAGCTCTCTGGACCAGAGCTCGCCTCCACAAACCGCAGTGTCCACCTACAATCACCCGGTGCTGGGCGTCTACAACCCTCGGGATGACTTCCCACTGCGAAAGACCGGTGCGTTTTTTTGTTTGTTTGTTTGTTTGTTTTGCCAACTCCCTAGTTTCACTGGAGCAGGCCGGCATATCTCCTGCATGCATGCTCACACAGAAGCGCTACGGCCGCTAGCTGCAGTGCAGACTCATGTCTGGCATATTTTAGACAGCATCACAGGTCTGCTCCATTAATCAGATCCACATTAGGCTGTCAGGGTCTCCCAGCATCCACCACATGAGAGTGTTAAAGAGTTAGTGTAGGTGGTAGTGGAGCACAACAGAGAGAGAAAGTTAAGTGGGAAGAGAATCATGATTTTGTTACCTGATTTATTTTAAAGATGTCCTTCCAGAATTCTTTCAGAGCTTTTGGAAAATGTTTGTCAATCTGGAGTTTGATGCATAAATGGATAACAGTTCTAATATTTTAGCAAAACGAACTTAATGAACATGATGAAAAGTTTTTGTGGGACACTGATCTCTTACAGTGTAATGGTTATGATTTGAGGTTCCACAGGGCTCTGTGTTTGGGTCTTTGGTTTATGAAATACTTTCAACTTTTTACTAATAACAGACATCTGAGAATAAACTCAAATTCTCTTTAGAGCTTCTTACTTTTATTTCTCTTTGACCAATCTTCATTAAGCATACGCCGATCGGGCTTTTTGTGGCTGATACTGATTCCTTATCATTCGTGCTATTTCAGATTTTGGTCGATTCTGTTTTTTCTTTTCAATATAAAATAATCTTAGTTAATTTTGTTTTAATAAAAAAAATGTAAGTGTTTACTCTTCCTGCATTTATGCTTTTTTTCCATATTTGACCTGCTAATGGTTGAGCCAATCAATTGAAAATTATGTTATTTTGATTACTGGCTGATTGCCGCATCATTATGCTTTCTTTTTAAGATAACCAAGTATAGAAACATAATATATTACAATTATTGATTCACTGATACAAAAATTTAGGCTGATATCAACATTGACCGACATTGACACAGCATCTAGATGTTGTGTAGGGTTAGGACCAATACTAATATCTTTAAAAATGACAAACATCGACTTATACCAATGTAAATATCAATATATTGTGAATCTCTAATAACAAACAACCCACCAATAATCACATTTTTCAGTTTTTACTTGACTCAAAAAATTGACTAAAAACAGCTGATGTGTTAGGTTCATTAAATGCACTAAAACTCAAAATTCCACCAAACCTTTTTACTCTCTGTAAAGAATGCATCAAACTGTTGTGATGTACTTTGTTTCTTGTTCTGTGAAAGTGAATGCTTTACGCTTTAATATGTTTACTGAAATGAGTTTTGTACGTGTCGTAGGCTTTCGGTGAAAAGATGAAATAAGCCAATTAAAATCTCGGGAATAAACAAAAATCGCTCTCAGTCGGTAAGACTCTGATCTCTGCAACTGAAATCAAATTTTGTTTTTTCCAAACTCAACAAAAACTTCCAATGAACTTCCTCACCGCAGCTGAAGTTGACTTTTGAATACAGAAACCTTCCTTAAAACTAGCTGCAAATTTCTGCACCACTGGGCGTGCCACGGTGGCGTGGGGGGTAGCGCGACCCATGTTTGGAGGCCTTGAGTTCGACACGGCCGTCGCAGGTTTGATTCCCGGACCCGGCGATATTTGCCGCATGTCCTCCCCCCTCTCCTTCCCCCTTTCCTGTCAGCCTACTTTCATATAAGGGACTCTAGAGCCCACAAAAGACCCCCTTGAGGGGTAAAAAAAATAAAAACATTTCTGCACCACATGCATACTACGTTAGCTAAGCTGTGGCGTCTTTTTCCTAATCTTCTATTAGCTACTGTAGGTCGTTAAAGAACCAGAAACAGGTGGAAGTGGGACACTGCGAGGAAAAACAGGTGAAAATGCACCGTAATTCATCTTTTCTTGTACATACAATTTTAAGAATAAAACCACTGCTGAGCTTTGCCCACTCATGGTGTAGCAGTAGCGTCGCATTGAGCCGCATGTTTTCTTTTCGATCCTGCCCAGATCTTGTCAGATCTCTGTAAAGCGGCTAAAATACTCCTTAATGCCCTACTGGAAAAAAAGATTTGCTTGTGGCTCACAGCCTTACATCTTTTTGAGGTGCAGAGTAAAACCAGCTGTTTTCCGTCTGTTTTTGTTCACCCATCCCTCCCTCCCTATGTTTATAAGCGTAGCTTTGTGTGCGGGTACTCGACGTGTGAACGGCGCGCTGTGGCGGTGTAGCTGCGAAGCGGCGGTCATCTTACAGTGCAATTATTCACTTAGCACAGCGGCAGGCGGCTGCAGCCGGGCCCTGTTTACTCCAAGGCTTTGAGCCGCTGGCTGCGACTGCGGACAGACCGCAGTTGACACTGGCCCACACAGCCACATTCCAACCTGGGAGAGCAAGAGGACAGGGAGGGTGAGGGGAATAATGTGAGAGTTAAAAAAAAAAAAAAGGGAGGGAAAGTAGGGTGAAGGACACTGAGAATTTTCTGGGGCAGGTAGGATGGAGATCTCCTTCCAGCGACTTTGAAATGGAAGATTATAGCACCGAAAACAAGAGATGGCAAGCTGGATTTAAAATAAATCATGTGGCACAATGATCTCATAAAATGAACCTGCTTTACAGGGGGAAAAGAAGCGTGAAGACGGTCCCGGAGCGTCGCCGCTCCGCTTTTATAATGCCAGAGATTGTGCTCGGCTGCCGGGAGCGAGGAGAACCTGTGCCACCCTGATGTTTGCCCGCAGCGATGACGTGCTTTGTGGAGTTTGCTTATGGTAATCCCAGCTCGGGATAGTTTAGAGGCCCTTTTATATCAGCGCCAGGTTGTAAAAGTCAAAGCCTGGAAGCCAGGACTTCCAGCGGTGGTCGAAAATAAAAACAGAAAAGGAACGTCGTCCAGTGGCGCGTCGGTAGAACATGTCTGCAGGACAGGAGAGGTTGTGGATGCTTTATGGCCGCTATCGCGGCTTCTAAAGTTTCTTCGGACGGGAAAAGTGTTTGCGTGACAAGAGGGGGGCTCCTTAAAAACCTCCATCGTCCAGATAGAGGCCCAAACCCATTAACCTCCCCTACATATCACACAGCGAGGAACGAGAGAGAGCATCACATGAATAATGCCCTGTGTGGCCCGCGCCCTCACACACAGTGATGCCTCAGAGAGACGTAGACGAGGTGGAAAAGCGTGAGGCCCTCAGACTCACAGCGCCCTTTGATAGAGGCACAGCTAAGCGTACTGCTCCTGGCAGAGCAAGCGTGGATTTTACCCCGAACTGGGGCAGCCCATCTTCCACATGGATACAATGGCACATAGGGAGCCTGGGGCTGCACAATGCAAAAATGCAAAGCAAAATGCTGCGCCCCGATTGTGCACAACGTGGAGCTTACTGACTACGCTCTACGGCCCATTTTGACAGGACGGCAACAATAGGCCATCTGTGGAGTGATATGATGTAGCTACATGCTTCTAAGGAGAATTATCGTGAACATATAGCGGACCTATTTGCGGTTCAGTATTTGCAAATTTGGTCTTTTAGCTGATATTCTTTCAAATCGCACATGTCAAAAATTCAAAATAAAATGCATCTTCGGAAACTAGATGCAATGCTACTGGATAGGCTGGTGTTTGTTCCCTTAAGAGTGGTGGAGATAAGGAACACTGGAGATGTTAGCTAAGACGCTTTCCACCATCTGTATTAATGCATATGAAGGTATATTTGGTGTTTGAATGATTAAATTAGTCAGTTATACGCCTTTTTTAGGAGGTGTTTCAAGTATTTGCACATTTTTGTTGCGCCTAAAGGTACTATACATTTCAAATAATTATTTTTTTAAAATAATCCCTCAGCTAAACACAGTTCAGTTCAGTTTAGTTACAAAGGGCCATTCACAACAAATAGTTCAAAGTAATGTAAAGTAACTCACAAGATAATCAACTCAGTTGTTAACTTTGAAGCAGTCCCCGATTTTGAGCAAACACGTGGCGACAGTAGAGAGGAAGAACTCCTCCCAACAGTATGAGAACAACCACTAGAACAACCATACTTTTTATGCTAAGTTAAAATCAAGAGTGAAATAAACACCATAAGTTCAAATGCAGACGGATAAAGACAGAAGCACAGAGCGTGGTGTACTTTCTAATACAACGAGGACACACGGTTTAGTCAGCAGTAAGTCCATCAACAGAATCACTTACGTTAGCAGTACTTTCTTTTCAAAGAAAAACTTAAAGTATGCATTGTTAATAGCAGCAGTAGCTTCATCCAAATTTGCTGTTCTTGCCATACTTTCTATCTAAAGCAAAAAAACAAAGTTATAAGCTGTAATTCCAAGTAGTGCAAAAATGGCGAGTAGCAGGATGAAATGAGGGGAGAAAATGGTCTATTAGTCCAAAGCAGATAGCTCAGACTAACCAAGGGCTCTCTAACTATAAGCTTTAATTAAACTGACATTGCTACTGTCTCCAAAAAGCAGCACATTGTTTGGCAGGAGTTGCATTTTCATAAACATCCCATTGTGTCGTCTTCTCTCCAGTCTTCTCAGATAACAGAGAAAACCTCTTTTCACGAGTATTGACATTTTCTGGATCAATTCCACTTGGCTTTGAGTACATCTTTGCTGTGATCATTGGGGCTCCTGTCACACCGGATCATTCTCATTCTCAAATGTGTTTTCACTCCGCCGGAAAACAGAAACCAAACGCTTCTGTTTCACCGGGTGCTAATTATTATTCCTGTCAGTCCCGGGGCTTTGTTTTTCCTTTCGCATGCTAATGGACGCTGTGTTGGGATCAAATTCAGGGAGAAATTACGTCTGCTAAAGTGTGTGCCTTTAACCTATCTTTGTATGTTCAAACCAGCAAAGCTTTAACACGAAGCAGTTCTAGACCTAAATATCACTGAACAGAAAGGCATCATTGACTATCCACGAACAATTTCAATCCATACTTATAGATGAACCTAGTTTGGTATGTAAGAGTTCAGTCCTTGGAGAAGAAGCCAGCCCACAGCATCACACATCCTCCCCCCTAGGTAACAGTTGGGTTGTAGTGCTTCTCCGTATATTCATTGAACTGCCTGGGAAAAACTCAATCTCAGCTTCATCTGACCAAACTGCAAGATTCCAGTTTAGTGTCCTGGCAGAGTTCAGCAAACTCCACATGTTTATATTTGTGATAATATTACAGAAAAAACTACAACTAGCAACTAATTGGGAAGACTTGTTGACTTCTACTTCCCAAAAGTGAGCCTTGGGGTGGTTCGATTGGAGACCAAAATTATAACATTTGTTACATTTTCACTGCACCGGATCAAACAACCTGTTCACCTCCTCTCCTGTGGCGGCGCTGCACCAAGAACCACTGAAGGAAACGACACAAAAACCTCTGAAGAAGACATGAGCCACACTTCTTTATTCACAAAAATGTAAATAAAAAGGGGATAGTGTGGGATTTTAGTGATTGTAAGATTTCGCTTCTGTCTTTGGCTAAAGAAAACACGCCATTTGTTTTTATTGCAGAATGCTCTGGGCTATAGTTCACTTCCTGCTTTTGAAACGGCCCTCAAACTGCTTGGCATTCATATATGAATTCAAACAGAGACCTAGGTGGTTAGGCAGACCAGAGTTTGCTTTTTTGAATTGCGGATTCACATCTCTCCAAACAAACCAAACCTTCTAGACAAATGAAGTACGGTTGGATTAAAGCGAACTAAACAGGCCTGGTGTGAACGCGCTCTTAGAGAGTTCATTTCTTCCTTGCTAATCCTTCTGGTTGGAGAGGTTGTTTGAGTAGCTGACCTTCTGCAGACATTCCCAGACAATAAACACCATCGGGTATGTTTGTTGTCTTTTTCATATTGAAGAGCATATGCTACGTCACAAACAAAGAAACATTCCCTAACCTGCACTTGATTTCAAAGATCGGTGTGAACCGCAAGGCGTCACGGTTGGTTTCGCTGTTGCCTGGCAGCATGAAGTTCCCTTCATTGCGTCTTTCTGGATGAAATTTAGATGTTGCGTCTTGAAATGTTCAAAAGTCTGATTGATGTGATCTGCAACCCTTTACTAGAGTCGTAGTAAATTGGCTTCCAAAGCAGACTTCTGTCTACATTAATTGGTTTGACTCCAACTGGAAGGAGTTTTCCATCCTTCTCTCCCTTCGCACTTCATATTTCACACTTCTCTCCTTTCATCACACTTATTTTTACCTGACACTGGAAACGGGACCAAATCTGCAAGTGTTTGCTTCAAAGGAGATCTCCCCTGCACAGAACACCAAGCTTCCTGGAGTTTTCTGCTCCTGCGAGGTCTCAGTGGCAGATGGATCCAGTCTTGCCATCTTGTGAGTTTTGGGTTTGATATCCAAAAATTAGATAATGAATAATGAAAAGATTCCAAGCTGATGAGCGTCTGGATAAAGTAAACAGAGCATTAGTGGCTGGAGGCCTGGCCAAGGTGACATGCCGTTCCCTTCTCCCTGTCTCCATTCACAAGTCTGTGACAGGCTAGACAAAAGACTAAAATGCCATGTAGGCAAGTCAGACACGGCTTCCAAATTGGAGCTAATTGCTTTTTAGCTCATCTTTGGGAAAATATGAATTTGGCTTGTTCAGAAGCATCTAATTGGGAGGGATGAGTTGTAGGCTAAATGAACGCGGCGTGTAACAGTTTGTCTTGCAAAGAGGTTTTAATAACAGGGCAGCTTTGTGGAAGGTGCTCCATAACAGAAACGTGTGTGGAGCCCAAACTGGAAGATTGTGAGATTGTTGTGTAAAAATGCAACCTTTTCTCAAGCTTAGTGCTTTGTTCGAAGCTCTGTTGAGGCATGAAAAGTTTGGATTCATTTTTTCTCGCCCAGTTTTCCATTCTCGTTTTCAGTTGCAGTTGAGACAAATGCAGTTAACCGGTCTTCACTGAGTTCTGGGATTATTTTAATCTAACCTCAAGTGTAGAAATTACAAGACAGGTGTTTTTATGGTGTAGTTTAGTTTTTCTCTCTTAAAATGATCATAATCTGATTAAAAAATAATTAATTAATCAATTGCTGATTTTTATTATATTCCGGAATTGAAAGAAGGTGTACTTTCTTTCTACTCTGACTCCAGTCATGCACATTAAGGGGGAAAATACATCATTTTGGGTTTTTCTAAATGAAACCAGCAGATTATTTTGTGTTAAAAACGCTGCGTGACAGATGTTGGTCCCTCCTTGTCCCTGCAGCCTCGGAGCCCAACCTGAAGCTGCGCTCCCGGCTGAAGCAGAAAGTGAGCGAGCGCCGCAGCAGCCCGCTGCTCCGCCGCAGAGACAGTCCCATCACTACGGCCAAGAAGCGCTCCCTCGACATGGCGGGTGAGAGGCGGAGGAGGAGGAGGTGGTGGCGAGGATCCTGCTGTCTCAAACCGTTTTTTTTTTTTTTCAAACTCCTGCATATTCTTCGTCTTTTTTTCCTCCTCCTGTCTCAGACTCGGCATGCAGCAGCGCCCCCGGCTCCGGCCCCAGCTCCCCGAACAACAGCTCCAACAACATCCCCAACGAGAACGGCATCACTGTGTCCATCTCCAACAACATGGAGGTACATCACACCCATCGTCTTTATTTGCAGCATATAAAACAAGAAGAAAAAAAATTGTAGCTGTAGGATTAGATTTGTGTCTCTGGGTTCTAGCTCACCAAACATTTCAGGCTGTTGCATATACAAAGGCTGTGAGCGAGGTGACGGGGCTCCAGACGGGGAGACAGCGTCAAGGAGCTGGCACGATGCTATTTGTGGAAGCCATTAGGGCCACTCAGGCAGTGTGGAGGAGGCTGGTGGCTGTGACAACGTTAGAACGCCAGGAGGGAGCAAATGTCGTTCCTCCATGTGCGGACGTCCGCTAGGCCTGAGCGACATGGCTTACAAATAAAAACTATGATTTTTACTTTTTTTTCCATACTGGATCTGACAATAGTCGATTTTTATTTCTTCTTCTTCTACAAAAAGGAGCAAAAAATAGAAATGAGAAATGACTGAAAATATTGTTAAAAGTGGCTTTTATTTCAATCATCCCTCTTCTGTGAGTTGTACGACGGAGTATCAGGACCAGGCCAGGAGAATTTTTGTTCAAGTACGAGAATAAAGCTGTAAAATTAGCACAATAACATCTTAAAATTAAGAGTTAAAGTTCCAGTATGTAACTTTAATAATAAATATATTTTAACATATTTGTTGAAACTATGATATGTTTCAATTTGATTTGATTTCTCTGTCTGATTTGAGACAAATAATCTATAAAAAATCAAGCTTGTCTGCCTTCTCCCAGTACTTACTAGAAACATCCAATCAGAGCCAAGAGGCGGGTCTTAGCGCTGTCAATCACTCCTCTTTATGTTCATGCCCATTTCTGTCTTGCTTATAAATACTCAGGTTTGTTAGCATGGCCATCGCTGACAGCAGATAAACAGTTTTCCTGCAACGGTAAGTTGCTTCTCCGCCATTAACACATTTAGCAGCAAGTACACAAGGTTAATTGACAGCTCTATGACCCTCCTCCTGGCTCTGATTGGTTGTTTTTGGTTGGAAGCGGTGCAGTTCGTCAGATGGCGATAGTAGAGAGCAGGTGGAGGAGATGGATCTTTTCACAGATTATCTGTTTCATATCAAACTGTCACGACATTGTGACAGCTTTGTAAAATATGTAAAAAAAGTATATGTATTTTGTAAAATTATATGATAAACCTTTAAGAGTATTAAAATATAACTTCCTTATTTGTAAAACTGATGCCAAAGTATAACTTTACAAGATTTTCAAAGTTTTTTTTATTTTTAAAATCACTGATTTATTCTCCCAACATTGTGACTTTATTCTTGTTTGAGTTTTTGCAGCACTATAAGAATATTCTGGTGATATTTTCGCATAATTTGTACTCTATTGTACGACTTTAATTTTGGAGTAGAAAAATATTTTTAGCCTGGCTCTAACATTCTGTCGTAGAGTCGACCTGAATTCCAGGTGCAAACAAACTGATGGTGTAAAACACGCTTGTCAAAGAAGATGGCTGCCACCAAGGAAGCTTCAGCTAATCAATAAAATGACCTTGTAGTAATTCAGAATCATGGTGTCTGTTTTCCATTGTGCGCCGGATGTTTCTCCATATCTGTGATGCAGATTGGGTTAATGTGTTTTCCAGGCGTCTCTGGCCCAGCGGCTGTGCGGCGGCGGCGATCAGGGCTCCATCAACCAGCTGTCTCTCTACACCTCGCCGTCCCTCCCCAACATCACCCTGGGGCTGCCGGCCACTGCCACCGCCACCGCCGCCTCCAACGTAAGGAGGAAATCAGCCGGCCATCTGACTCTGCATCCATGAATGTGTTTATTTTGCAGTTTAGCATCTGTTTTTTTTCTTCCCCTCTCTTCCAGGTGACTTCCGCTCAGGATGCAGGCCTGCAACCAGCCCTCTCCCTCAGCCCCCCCTTTCTGTCCGGCGGCCATTTGAGCCCCTACCTTGCAGATAGCGGGTCCGGCGGCCACGGCGCTCACAGCCCCCTGCTGCAGCACATGGTTCTGATGGAGCAGAGTCCCGCTCAGAGCCCGCTGGTGACAGGTGAGGCCGAGTCAAAAAGTCTGGAAAACATGGAACGTTTTCCAGGTCTTCCAGACTTGGGAAACACATTAAAGCAGGCTTTCTGGAATCTGATTTTACAACTTTCCAGCTCTGTACTTGGAAAAATATTTGGATTTCCAGACTTTATTCTCTCTCCTGTTGTTTAAAAGTTGGTTCGTTCCTTCTGTTCCTTTCTGTCTTTCTTCCTTAATTGTATCCAATCATCTTTCTCTATCTCTACCCTTGCTCTCTTACTTTCCTTGTATCCTTTTTCCTTTTCTTTCATTTTTTAATTTTGTCCTTCCTTACTTAGTTTCTTACTTCTCCTTCCACCCTTTCATTCGTGTTTCCTTTCTTCCTTCTGTCATTTATTCCATCTTACCCTATCTCTGTCCTTGTTTTTTAGTGTTCTTTCTTTCCTACTTCCTTTTGTTCTTGCTCACTTTGTCCTTGTGAGGAAGAACATTTGTCCTTAGTCCTTCGTTTCTTCCTTTGTTGTGTCTGTCCATCTTTTTGTGTCCTCTTTATTCCTGCCTTCCTTCTGTACTTCCTTGCTCAGTCTTTCCTTACTTCTGTTCTGACTTCCTTGTGTCCTCGCCCCTTTTTTCCCAATTTTCTTCCCTGTTCATCCTTATCTTGTTCCATCCGTCCTCTTCCTTCCTTGCATCCTTCAAGTCTGTCATCCTTCAAATCACCCTAATAATATTTGTCGCAAGTCCATTGTGAACTTCCTTATTATGTATTATGTAAGATGAACGGAAATGTCTGGAAATATGCAGGAAACCTGGTTTAAATCAAAATTTAGGTGCTTTTTACATGTGTTTCTATCTAAACTACATTCTGTGTTTTTGGTGTTCAAAGTCACAATTTGATTTCTTCATGAAACGAGTACACTGCAGAACAGGAAGTCAGCTGCAACATCATCTTGTTTCATGGCTTGTTGGTAAATGTGTGCATTCAAATATCCCGGATGTGTGAATTTAGAGAAAGTTTCTCGATTTAAGTCTGGAAAAATTGCCATTAACTGAATAAAACATGAAGGAAAGCAGCAAGCCATTAAAAAAAAATTTAAAAATAAAAAGTGAGGCGTTCTTGCACTCAGAGGGGATGTAACCCCCTCTCGCTGACAGACGTCCATTCATTTGCTCAAACTAATGAGTTCCTTTCATATGTCAGCGTATGCTATGAGAGTGTGACATGGGAGCATTGTGTGCCCTTTCCCATCAGCTCATTCACAGACAAAAAAAACATGGCTTCTATTTTCAGGCAGGCATTAGTGTTGAAAGAGCTGTGACGCACACACAGACGCACACAGGACTGTTTTCTGCTCTTTAACAAAAAAGCAAAAAGAAAAAACAAAAAACGTTGAAGACCACTGATGTGAGAAATTACAGATTGGAGGACAGAAAACCGTCGTCGTTTCTTGTTTTCCTCCCGTCTCCGGCAGCTGCGCGTTGGCAGGGTTTCTGCGTCCTGGTGATGCAGCGGTGGACAAATGTGCACAGTAGTCAAACTTCTCGCATCATTTAGCGGCCCCCATTAAGGTTTAGAGCTTCCCCCCCCGCGCCCAGAGATGGCGTTGGGCTCGGATGATCGCGTTGGAGGAGCCGCTGCAGTATGGCGGCACAGATGGCTCTGCTGGTTCGGGTTCACGCGTGCATCTGCTCACTCGCCTCCGGTTCGGCGGCGGCAGATCATCTATGTTGATGGAATCAGTGCAAGGAGAACCAAAAAGTACGGGGGTTCAGACACGTTTACTCTGATACCTCGAAATGAAATGATTAATCAGTCTCTGGTTTTATGTGTCAACTCTAATCCCCACAGCATGATGCTGCCATGATTGTGTTTCTCCACAGAATGATGCGTTCAGGTTGATTTGAATATTTATCTCTCAGGAAAGCCAGAAACCATTTTCCACATCTGTTACAGTAAAATGTAATGTAAGCATTTTCCTCATCTAGAAAAACTAAAAACAGACTTTAACCCATTTTCCGGAGCCAAAATGTTGTCCTTCCTTTCTTTTTTCCTTCCTTTTTGTTCTTTCCTTCCATCATTATTTCTATATTCTCTTTCCTTCTTCCCTCCTTCCTACTCGTCTTCATTGTTGTTGCTCTCATCTTTCTTTCCCTCCTTCCTTCCATCCTACCTTAAATATTTTATATATTTAAACTACAAACAGAAGTCGAGTCTGTATAAACATTTAACTTTTCCCTTCACGAATCCTGACATAATCCCAGATTTTGTCGTCCAAACTGTTTTCCTGAGCAGATCCGATCCGTTTTTCGTCAATAAAAGTCTTTCAGTGTTACTAGTTTAACATTTCTCACCAGGAAGTTCAGATCAGATTATGCCGTTCATCTAATCCCTAAGCCCCACCGTGTTTGTGTGTGTGTATGTATCCGTCCCCAGGCGTAAGCGGCATGTCCATGTCATCGGCCTCCATGGCCAAGCTGCAGCGGCAGCACCGGCCCCTGGGGCGGACCCAGTCGGCGCCGCTGCCCCAGGGGAGCGCCGCCCAGGCCCACGCTCAGGCCCTGGCCCTGCAGCAGCTGGTGGTGCAGCAGCAGCACCAGCAGTTCCTGGAGAAGCACAAGCAGCAGTTCCAGCAGCAGCAGCTCCACCTCAACAAGGTACCACTCCTCCCCCCCTCATCGGCCCTCCGCTGTTGTCTGCCGATCTTGAACGTATTAAAAAAAAAAAGACCTCAAAGCGGGGTTTGAAATATTCAGTGAATGGGTGGAAGCGAGTCCGGTGGCAGCCCCTGGACGTGACACTGCGGCGAAATAAACAGATAATTATCAGCTCCGGAGGGCCCGGGTGTTGTAGTTTTGCGTAGGCAGCAGCCAGCAGCTCAGCCAATGCGGCGTCCTCCTCTTCTCCTTCTCTGTAGTATTTCTGTTTGTGAGTAGGTGGAAGCAGGTATGGGCCGACACGTATAGCAAAACCCGTGTGTGTGTGTGTGTCAGTTTATATCTGCAAACGCTCGCATTCACGTTTCTGTGACTGTGGTTGGTGTGAGCTAAGTGTTGGCTGCCATGGCAACGGAGCGGAAGTCCGCGCCTCATATGGGCAGGGAGGAAGTGAGCAGTCGGCCGCTCCTGACGGCTCTTACCTATCGCAGCTGAGGATTCGCCGGTGGAGAGCCGGAGAGGTGTGCGGATGAAGCAAGGGATTTCCTCTCCTCCGCCTCCCCCGCTCCTTCTCCTTCCCTCGCAGATGCTTCCCGGCTCTCCAGCAGCGGCTTTCCACACAAGCACCTCTGGAAAAGCCGCCAGTACACCGATTATTTGTACCTCAACATTTCTCTGTTGTTAAGGAAAATATGGATTTGCCTTCATTTAGTCCAGATGAAATATGCATCGATCTAGTTATTTTAACATCTCTTTATTTAGTTGAAACCAGATGTACTTTTAATTTTATTTTTTTGCTGCTTTTATTGTTGTTTTGACCTATAAGAAGCAAACACATCCAGGATATCAAGTATCAACTTCTGTTGCCAAACATACCTTTGTTGCATAGTAGATTTACAAGAAACTTAAATAATAATAATAAAAAATCATACTTCCATAACTCTGCTTTGGTCGCACGCCCAGACTGAAGCCATTCCTCGTTGAACATCACAGAGCACCGTTTCCGTCTGGAGAAATATTTCTTCTGATCTGTGATCACAGTTCATAACGGGGTCTGTGAAGAACAGCAGGCATGCATTACCCATGTAGAAACAGAGCGAAGCGGATGCTTATGGAAAGAGAAAACTGGGAATACCCGTAACGCCTGAGCGAAAATGTTCACATGTCAACAAGTCGGAAAGTTCCTTAAAGGGACAACTGGCCCTTTAAGAACATTTAGGATCTTAATTTGGCCCGAAATGAAAGCGCGTTCGACAGCCCTGCTCTAGATGTCCCTTCATAAATAGCATCAGCGGGTAATTGTTTGCATTTTTCAAATTTTTATTTGTAAAGACAAAAGCAGAAAAGCCTGTCGTCAAGGAGTGTTGAAACATCGTTAAGGAATTCTATACTAACTCTATGGTCAAAAAAAAGATAGATTTACACAGATTTAAAAGACAGGAAACTGAAGAAAACATCTACAGCTGGCAGCGGTTGTTCCGATCGGGGACTGGACCTGGGTTTGAACCGGTTCTGAGTAAGTGGAACAAAGGGTTCTCGTCGGGGACACGTCGATGTCTGTTTGGACGCAAAGGAGACTCAGGCAGAAGCCCAGAGGACGAATGAATGCTCTGACGTCAATGCTGTCCCCTTGGCATAAAACCCTGGAACCCGAGGGCTTTGTAGCTCTGGGAACACACACACACACACACCTGCAGGCCACGCTTGAAACTTCCCACTTTGTCTTCCTCGCAAGGGTCCATATCATTAACACCCCACGTCCTGGCTGGGCGAGAGCCATCGGGGCTTTGAGTGGTCTGTGTCGGTGGAAAATGAATCAGCGGGCGGGTGGAGTGGGGAGCAGGATGAGTCGATGATGAGCGGCGCGACTCCGAGTGTGGAATGCCTCTCATCAGCGAGACATGTCGCCTCGGTGTCCTGTCAGCAAGGCCACTCACATCCAATTAGAAACAGAGAGGCTTCAGAGGAGCTGACTGCGTAATCCAAATTAAGCTCGTTAAACGCAGAATGCTTCAGAGAAAGGAAACGATTCATCAATTCGATTCACGCTGGATGGGATTTGTTGGATTATGAAACCGATTTTTTTTTTATTGTTGTTTTATGTTTTCCGTAGATGATGGGGAAGCCTGGCGAGTCGCCCGTGGGGCGGCAGCACCAGAGCCACCCGGAGGAGACGGAGGAGGAGCTGAGGGAGCACCAGGACGCCGGGGCCTTGCCACCGGGGGTCACCATCAAGCAGGAGCCGCCGGACCCACAGGAGCTGCAAGAGCTGCAAGAGCTGCAGGAGGAGGCACTGCAGCAGCACCGCGAGCGGGAGCAGGAGCTGCTCTTCAGACAGGTACAGCATGAATTTACATCCAAAATATCGCTTTGGATCCTCCACGCGACAAAACATCAGAGATAAATCATTTGTTTTGGCCGCCATCTGTTGGCGGTTTGTTGTAATTACAGTAGTAAGGTAAAATTATTTTAAAAAATTGATCAGATTATTCACACTACTCATCACTACGGTGAACTTTGTAAGCTTGAAATGTGAAATGTTTAAGAAAATCGTTTATTGTCTCAAACTAAGCATCTCTGTCTTGTAAGTTTTCATATTCAGAACGATTAAAAATAAAAGTTTGTTTCAAACATATTTCAGACATTTTAAGTATAAGCAGGTTGTGCTTCAAAAGAAGATAATTTATCATTGCAATAAGTAGGCTGCATATGACCTCGATTTTATCCAAGCGTCCATTGAGGTATTTTTTAAGACGTTTCTGGTTCTAGTGGACTTTATTTAGCAGTAATCTAACAGGAAGTGGGCAGAGAGAAGGGAGGAAAGACATGCAGCAAAGGAACCGAGAACGGGATTCGAATTTGGTGTGTTTTTAAAGTGAAATTTGCCGCTAAGCAACCCAGTCTGAAAACCTCACTCATCTTTTCACTCACATTTGTGACTGTTCATTGCCGTCCGCAGTACAAGACAGCGTAACTCTGCTGTGAACTAGGTAACAATCCATGGGAGAGAGGCGTTTAGGTCAAAATAGTTGGTGTGATTAACATTAAGAAGTTAAACTTGTTTAGATAAATCGGGTGCGCAAGTACATTAAAACTTGTTAACATCTGCTTGTCTTCTGCGTTGCCGGGTGAGCAGCAGGCTCTGCTGTTGGAGCAGCAGCGGATCCACCAGCTGAGGAACTACCAGGCGTCCATGGAGGCTGCCGGCATGTCCATGTCCTTCCCTGGACACAGACCCCTGTCCAGGGCGCAGTCGTCTCCGGCCTCGGCGTCGTCCTTCCCCATCAGCGTCCCCACGCAGGATCCTCCCGTCAAGCCTCGCTTCACCACAGGTCAGCACATCTGACCAAATCCTTGAATTCCTGGAAAATGCCTCAATTTCAAGTTGATTTGGAAAGTCTTTGAAAGTGCTTGACATTCAGACTGCAGAGCTTTGCGTCTCCTCAGGCCTGGTGTATGACTCCCTGATGCAGAAGCACCAGTGCATGTGTGGAAACACCAACAGCCACCCGGAGCACGCCGGGCGCATCCAGAGCATCTGGTCCCGGCTGCAGGAGACCGGACTCCGAGCTCAGTGCGAGGTGAGCCTGGAACCCGACTCCAGTAGACGGTCGGACCGCGATCACCTCTCCGTCTGACCATGTGTGTTTGCTTAGTGTATCCGTGGGAGGAAGGCCGCTCTGGAGGAGCTGCAGACGGTCCACTCTGAAGCCCACGTCCTGCTGTACGGAACCAACCCACTCCGGCAGAAACTCGACTGTGAGTTTCACTCTGTTCATTAAAACCAGAAAATGCTGCTGTTTTCTGCTAATCCCACATTTCCTCCCCGATCAACAGGTTCCATAACGCCCATGTTCGTTCGGCTGCCGTGCGGAGGAGTGGGGGTCAGTCACAACCGAATTCGTCTCCCGTAAGTTCCCCCTCCCCACAGGCGTGTCTGACGTGCATGCTGGTGTTTCAGGTGGACAGCGACACCATCTGGAACGAGGTCCACTCGTCCAGCGCGGCTCGGCTCGCCGTCGGCTCCGTCGTGGAGCTGGTCTTCAAGGTGGCAACCGGAGAGCTAAAGGTAAACGGTTCTTACCCGGCCCACAGCATGATTTTCAATCAATTCAGATTCAGAACAGCGAAGATGGAAAGACGTATTTCAATTAAAGGTGTCCGTTCAGGAACAATCTTGATAGTGAGATAAAACAAGATAAAACGTTAACTCTTGAACTTTTAAATAAATCAGTAGAAGCGAGGAAAGTTTTGCAAATAATGTTTAAATTCTTTAAAAAATAATGAGAGGGAAACCCTTTTTAACTCCTTGTAGCACTAATGTTCTGTTGTTTCATTTGTGATTCAGAATAACAAGAAATGCTTACCTCTAGTTATTGATTTGTTGAATTAAATTTTTTCATTCATGCCATAATTACCTGATTTTTGGGGAATGGGGGGATAATGAATAGGATAGAAAAGAAAAAAAAATGGAATTCCCCCTAAAAAAAAGAGAGGTGAATTTGGGAAAAGATGGATTAAATAGGTTGTTACTTTCCATCAACAGAAAAACAAAAGGCATCCCCCTCAGCATGAGACTGCCACCACCATGTTTCACTACATGGATCCAGTTAATTCTTCCGACACACTGAGCGTTCTCCATGTTCCTCAAAAAGTGTCATTTTAATACATATATACAGTACATATATCATGAAAAACTTTCCAAAAACTTTGATCCAGCACATAAAAGCCTATAAAAAATCCAGAATGTTGTGGCTGGAGCTTGACTGAATGAGGGATGTGAATTCATCTGCAGCAGGTTTTTATCTATTTGTGTCAATCATTTCTGCTGTTTTTAACAAACCTTCGTCTTTCTTCCCAGAACGGTTTTGCGGTGGTCCGCCCTCCTGGACACCACGCCGAGGAAAGCACCCCCATGTAAGGCCACATCCGTCACCACACGCCCCTCCCAGAGGCGCTCATTTATCGCAGACACAAACAGCAGCAGGGAGAACAGCGACACTAACCGCTGGGTTTATTTGCACGTAAAGTGTAAAAGGCGAAACTTTGCCATGTAAACCTGACAATGGAGCACTGAAGTGCGTTTGCGTGTGGATTTGTGACGGTTGCTGCCTCTGCTGCCGTTTCAGGGGCTTCTGCTACTTCAACTCGGTGGCCATCGCGGCCAAACTGCTGCAGCAGAGACTCAGCGTCAGTAAGATCCTCATCGTGGACTGGGTCCGTCTCCTTAGCAACCGCATATTTTTGTTTTAACCTGGTCCTAGTTTGGTACTGAACAAGCTCACTTTATCTCTCTAACGTCAGGATGTTCACCATGGCAATGGCACCCAGCAGGCCTTCTACGACGACCCTAATGTCCTCTACATGTCTATCCATCGCTACGACGACGGCAACTTTTTTCCAGGAAGTGGAGCACCCGATGAGGTGAGTTTTTCAACCTCTTCTAGTGACTGAAAATCTTTTTAAACTATTAATAATTTAAAATTTTATTACTAGAAGATTCTCCTGTTTTCTCAGTTTGATATTTTAGATAATTGCAGAACATTTGGGCAAATGTTTTGAATCATTATCCCACTAAATCTTTTCTTAAACGTTTTATTCTGAACCATTTCTTAATTAGTCAGTACAGTGCAGACAAAACTTGTCCATTTTATTACTTAAGATTAATTTATTTAGACTTAGACTTAGACTTAGACTGACTTTATTGTCATTTTGCATGCACAGGGTGTATACAGAACGAAATTTCGTTGCATACGGCTCAGGACAATATTTTGAGGTTCCAATGTTTTGAGGTTACTCCAGAATAAAATAAAATACAGTATAAAATATGAATATAAATATGAATATAAAATATAAAGTGTAGGACTGACAGTAAAATGGAAGTTATTATTATTTTAATACGCAAGAAAAAATACATTCTTTTGGTGGTTATCAGACGTTAAAATAATGGAGGTTGTCACCGTTTTTTGTTTGGTTCCTCTGTTCAGGTGGGGAGCGGTCCAGGGGTGGGGTTTAACGTCAACGTGGCCTTCACCGGAGGCCTGGACCCCCCCATGGGAGACTCAGAGTACCTGACTGCCTTCAGGTAACATCTAGGAAGATCTGACTCATTTTTATGCTTTGGGTTCTTTTTGTTATCATTAAACTGTGTTCCAGGATGTTTGAAGCAAAATTTTCTCAAACTGAAACTTACTCAATCAATACCTCTTCACTGCTTCTGTTTCGATTATTGACCTTGAAGAGTGAACTGTGCAGCTTGATAATCCCCCCGCAACCCCGCCCTTCTCCCAGGTCTGTGGTGATGCCGATAGCCGACGAGTTCGCTCCAGACATCGTGCTGGTCTCCTCTGGCTTCGATGCCGTGGAAGGACACCCCCCACCGCTGGGCGGCTACACCCTGACCTCCAAATGTGAGCAAAAGATTGTTTGAATCCTTTTTTTTATCTCAAACACCAGCTGCACCCACCAGTAGGATAATGTGCAGCCGCATCCAATTTTTCTTTTTTTTTTTGGCATGTGACTGATAAATATCAGGGTGTGTGCAAACCCTTAAGGAGTCTTAAAATAATGTATGTAAATATAAAGTTTAAAAATGTCTAAAATATATTTTAAAAAAGGTTAGTTGGCCTTAAATGTCAGAATGTCTTGACAGAACTATTCTATGTAGTATTTTTCTGACTCGAGACGATTGAAGCTAACACTAACTCACTGCTAACATACACAGCTAGCTGGCTTTTTTTTTGTCTGTCATGGTAAGCATAATTTTATTGCCAGTTGGATGGACAAAGTCTCTACATTTCGATGGAGATGCAGGTCTTAAATTCCATTCATTATGTTCTTAAAAAGTCTTAACTTAAGTTAATGAACCTGCAGAAACCCTCAATATGCGCATATTTGACTAAAGGTTCTGCCGCTCAGGTTTTGGGTATCTGACCAGACAGCTGATGACCCTCGCTGGAGGCCGGGTGGTCCTGGCGCTGGAGGGAGGTCACGACCTCACTGCGATCTGTGATGCCTCTGAGGCCTGCGTGGCCGCCCTGCTTGGACAAGAGGTAAGAAGTTCCTAAATTTAGCATCTAGTTTTGATTCTGAACTGGGGCTGGACATTAGATCAGTTTTATTGATTTTTGATTATTCTTGGTTTTTGAATAGTTGATTTATGGAAAATCTGGATCTGTTTTTTTCTCCAATGCTCTCCAGAGACGCCGTCTTATTTTATTGCTCCTATTTATTTGGACTTTGAATTTAGGTCGACTCTATGACGAAACATAAGGGTCAAACTACTACAAAAAATGAACAATTCTAGGTTTTTTCAAATCAAAGCAACTTTCTTATAATTTTAAGAGGTACTAGTAAAATTGAGTCTTTATTCTAATAAAACTATGACATAACTAAACACAGCCTGGCACTAACACTCTGTCTCAACAAACACTTTCTGTCATTTCTAATTTCTATTTTTAGAAAAGAAAGTGAGAAAAACTATCAACTAAAATCAAATCCTGTATAGAAAAATTCGACCACTTTGCGCTATTCTGAATGCGTTAAAAAATATTTCTTCCTAGCTGGAAAGCTAATACTCATATTTTACTGAACGTGCAGTGTTGATTTATTTCTGGAGCAGCATTTCAGGAGTAAACAGAACAGCGGGAATTTGCTGGGAATGGACGAAGCCTGGTTTTCCCTTGTGCTTTTCCTGTCCAGACTGACCCCTGGTGGAAACTCGCTCCATCCTTATGTTTCCATGCTCTGTTTTCATGTTGTGTGTGTTTTTGTCACGTGCAGCTAGATCCGCTTCCAAAGGCCGTCCTGGAGCAGAGGCCCAACCCCAACGCAGTGCGCTCTCTGGAGAGAGTCATAGAGACTCACAGTGAGTTCGGCCTCGGTCATGTAAACACATACACACACACAGCGCCGCCACGGGAAACACACAGATGTTCTCTAGCTGCAAAACACGGAGGATTACACACAAGATTCTCTGCTGCTGATGGACAGAGTTCTCACTCTGAGTGGAGAATTAGAAAGTGCAGATATGGAAGTGGTTTGTAGGACTTTGAAGGTTCAGGTTATAGAGTGGGAAAGGTTTTCATATTTTTAACTGTGTTATGACTGTATATTTGCTAGAACTGCACTATTCTTTGGTTTTCACATTGACTTTCACTTGGTGAAAGTCAATGTGAAAACGTTGACTTTCACCAGAGTGGACATGCGCGGGACACGTTCCCCGCTTTTTCTTATTTTGTCCTGTCCTTCCCTTCCATCTCAGGTAAGTACTGGCGCTCGGTGCATCGTTACTCATCGCGGCTGGGACTCTCTCTGCTGGAGGCCAAGCGAGGCGACTCGGAGGAGGCCGAGGCCGTTAGCGCCATGGCGTCTCTGTCTGTAGCCAACACCAACACAATGGATCAAAGGTGCAGCTTCCTGAGAGAGCTTAGGAGACAAATTCCTTTTAATATAAGCTTTGAAAATCACAAAATGCTATTTTTATAGTTTTTAGTTGGACATTTGTGGAATTTGTGTCTTATTATCTAAACATACAGCGCCTTCTGAAGTTACTGTCCTTTTCATCCTTGTTAAATTCTACATCTTATCCAGTGTATGAATTTCATGAAGAGCATGAGATCATGCATAGAAGCACATTTTCTGACTTCACACACATTTAAACTCTGTATCTTGGTCAGTGGATGAATTTGATGAAGAACGTGAGATCATCTGCATATGAGTGTAGTTTCTGACTTTTTTCTCTCCCAGCAGGACTGAGGAGGAGCCCATGGAGGAGGAGGCTCCGCTGTAACTGAGGCAGGCGTCAGGGCGTTGCAGTTTTGCCATTGACCTCTCCGGAGAAGAGCCTCGGCTGACCCCTTCATTTAGTCGCCCTCGACCCCACTCACTACGTCAGTCACCTTGATTGGCGATCCCTCGGTCTAAAACGAGGGAGGGGGAGAGGGGCGTGCTCAGCCTCAGCGTAGGGAGCCAATCAGAAGACAGAGGACTGAACTGAAATGGGGGAAAAAAAATAACAAAACTTAACGGCGTTGCTTAGCGGCACTCGTTTAGAGACACTCATTGTTTTTTCTGTCAGTCTTCGCACCTTGGCGTCAGCCCACAGCGGCCGACTGTGCGATCACGGCAGCCGATCGAGATCGGATCTTGTCGCAGAAAGGAAAGGTGTGCTGTCACACCCGGTGCTTTGCGCAGCTGCCCTCTCTGACCGCATTCAGTCGAGAAAGCAGGGATAGCGGCCGTTCGCGGCCGTCCTGGAGCAGCTCGGGAGGGGTGTGGGGAGGGTTGCGGGGGTAGTGAGGGTGTTTGTTTCTTCTCTTAACTTCATTCCCCACTAAACAAGGGGAATGCCGCGGCATCTGGGAGGACTTTTTTTTTTTTTTAACATGCCGCACTCACTGTGGATTCCTGTTTCGCCGTCGTTCGAGAAAGGCTTTCGCAAAAGATTTCGACGGCTGAGACGGTCGCCTCGCTGGAGCAGCCCACCGTCGAAGGTTGATGAGTCAGAGGAGTGCCTTGGAGAGGGGGGTGGGGGGGTCCGCCTGTTTTCAGGATTGTTCAGGAAAAAGATTGCCTTAAGTTTAACCGTTTCTCCCACCAAGGAATTGGTGCGAGAAAGCAGACGGGGGAAGGAGGGAGGAACGACGAAAAAAAAAAAAAGCTAACAATCTTTCAGCATGTTTACTTAGAAAGTGACGGAGATGACATTTATGTCTCCGACAGCCTCTCTTGAAGAGTTACTTTACTTTTTTGATGGATCTATTTTTCTGTAAAAAAGTTTAAAGAGAGAGAGAGAAAGAAACCGCTTTGTAAAAGGTAGTTGCCAGCTTCTTTAGACAACGGTGCAAACACTGAGAAAAGGAATCGGGTCGCGAACTCTCACAGCAGTTTAGCCTTTGATGTAGCCTCCCTTTAAGAGTCAACGCTTTTTGCAGAACAATTTGCAGAGCATGCATTTTAAGCAGATTTTAACGAATGTTGCCCAAAAGAGAAAGGCGAGCAAGGAAAAAAAAAAAGAAGCCAAAGCATGAGTTTGCATTTTTACCGTTCTCTTACATGGAAAGGGCGAGTCGACACACAACATTTCACGTATTGGCCCTTTAACCCTCTATGGTATGCATTATGATGCCAGTTAGGGGAAAAAAAATATCTGGAGTTTTAAAAAATTTTTTTATTAATCTTAAATCACACAGGCAAATGATATGAGTTTCCGATTAAGTGAATGTCATCATAAATCTGGTTGCATTCTTACAACAATTAAAAGATAATTTTGACGTTTAGAACCATGAAACAATGAACAAAAGCAATACAAAACTTTTTCATTTCTTGCTTTATTTTTTTTTTACATTTAGTGCTCCACTCCCCTTCTTTTGCCGCCCTGGGCACCTGCCCACACAGCAAAAAAATAGTTAACATGAAAAATTCTCCCAAAATAAGTTTGAAATGAGCTTTTCCAGAAGATATTTGGCAAATCAAAGCACTCTTGTTGGTTCCTTATGGTCGTTTGTCTGTTTTTAAAGTATTGCATCATGTAAAGCGGTGCCTTTCGGAGCTCTGGCAGGCCAACATGGTACCATAGAGGGGGGCTGCAAAGCTCCCAATACCCGGTCCAACGTTTACTGATTTAATCCGCCTCGGATCAGGTGAGCATTTCTTTACGTGTGCTGATCGAAAGGTTGGCAACTACCTTAATGTGAGCTTCACACCAGTCGTGTAAATTTAACTGAATATATTTTGATCGTAATCCAAGTATTGTCGGTTTGTATCTACGTGTTTGAGTTTCCGCATCGATGTGGTCGATCTTATGATATCAGAAACGTGTTCGGTTCAGCGAGTCCGTTTTTTTTTTTTTTAACGTGCAAGATTATTTTTCTAATGTCTTGTTTTTTTTCATGCATAGGTTTCGTTGTGTTTTGTTTTCATCCATTTTTTTCTGGATAGATATAGTTCTGCGTTCATGTACTTTTAGTGCTATTGTTGTTTATTCTTTCTTGTATTTATGGAAAACGAGGAGCAACACTTCCTTTCTTTCTTTCTTTCTTTTCTTCTTTCTTTCTTTCTTTCTTTCTACGGCTCCCGAAGCCTTTTTCAGCATTTTCATCAACTATGTATTTATAACATGTACTGTTTATAGGAGATTTGTATATGGAAACTTTATAAATGTACTCTTACCTAATGACAGCTATGATATTGTGAGCAAAAAAATCCTAGTACGGTGTATAAACAGCGTATTTAACTCGTCATCGACTGCACTGTTTTTCAAGCGGCCCTCCGGCGAATCACAGCACGGCACTGCAGTTGACTTTTGACTCGTTTCATCACTTCGTTGCCTCATCAGTTCATCCTCCTCCCGCGCACGGACGACATTCACCTTTTGGCTGTGACCGCGCCGTCCGCGCAGACATTTCGAGGCCGTTTTTACGTAGCTCCCCGCGGCACAAAACGGCAAAGAAGGAGAAACCGACTTGCTGCAGCTTTAACCAGACGTTTACGTACGCTGGATAAAAAAAAAGGAAACGTTGCTGTTTTTTTCTCACCTTTGGGCATTAAATCCGACTAATTATTCTGTTTTAAATTACTTACATTTGCTAAATGCCTGAATAATGACACTGACTTTATTAGTTTGAATTCTGAAATGAACAAAAATGGACCTTACCAGAGGGGCCACTTTTCATTGGCTGATGCCCATTCTACGTGGTCACGGAGTTGAGTTGATCACCTGTTCGGGTTATTTTACCTTTGTTTCCCTTTGCTGTTCCGCATTACAGCCGCTGTAGTTTCTAAATGTTGGACTAATTACCTCGATCGTTTGTGAGTTTACGTCATTCACAACAAACATCAAATAGAACAAATACATTTCATAAAATTTTATCAAACAAATGGCTTCTACAGCGACAATTATGTGAAATTAAATTAATTATATCCCAGCTTCAGAAGATTTGCCTTTACCTTCTCAGAGCTCTTTGGTTCCTCCTATCAGCCTGCAGCTTCTCATATTGACGTCATCAAACCAAATTTCAGATCTACCATAACTGACTGACACCTGCTGGCCTCAGGTTTGCAACCAGCTTGTGACTGAGAAACCAGTAACCTCCTCCCAGATGATGACATGAACTTGTTAGTTCCTCTGTCCATGTAGTAGCTGATATATTGTGAAAATCCGGTAGAAATGATGCACTAATGGAGTCATGTTTACATAGAAACAACGGGCGCGAGGCTTTGTTTGTGAGACTTGCGGTCACGTGGGTCGGTTGTGGGCGGAGCTTGGTAAGGTCCATATCCTGATATTTGGTCGACTTGTTGAGGTCACTCAAGGATTTTTGAAATGTTTCCTCCAATTACATCCAAAGCTTCAACCTGACTCGTGTGCAAGCGTCTCAATTTTGAGAAAATAAAACAAAATATTTGATTATGTCTGGCATTTAGCTTGTTATTTAAAAATGCTACTCCCATGTGACGTAGAACAAGAAAGGTTTAGGTTGATTTAATGTCAAACGATGAGGGAAAAATGGGTTTTCAGACAGTTTAAACAAATCCGGTTTCAGCTGTAATTTAAAGACGCCCATCATGTTTAAGCTGATATAATTTTATAAACTTGTAAGATTCGAAGTTGATTTGATGTTTTTCGAGCCTGGCAATACATTCCACTTGTTACCTGTTTAATTTGACTTCTCTTAAGTATTTTTATTTTATTTTATTTTATTTTTTTGTAGAAACCTAAGTAACCCAATTTTTTCGTCGTCGTTTTTTGCTGTCTGCTCGCACCAACTTTAACTCTTTGCATGGTTTGTGAGTCAGCATGCCTGCTTGTCTATGTAATGAAAAGAAAAGAAAAAAAAGAAAGAAAATTGTATTTGCACAACAGAAGAACACTGGAGGGACTTTTAAGATGAAACCTCCCGGGCGAGGGAGGCTTATCTCCAGCCTCCGCTGGCTGAACGATTTACAAAGACTTTGACGCTGAGAAGCATTTGATATTTTTCACATGATTCAGCACTTACGGACTGCGTTTTAGAGAGACGTGCTCTGCCAACATTCACAACTCCAAGAAGAGACTCCCAAAGAACGCTCTCGTTTCAAAGGGTTTTTTATTTTTCGTTTTTATTTTTGCAAATGACGGATGTTGTCTGGAAGGCAGTTTGGGAAAACCAAGGGCATCACCATTTGATTGTCACACCCACATCGGCCAGTTCTATATATATTTATATATATATAGACATATATATATATATATAAACCACTGTGGCTCAAGAGCAAATCTTGGTTTACATGTAAATTGATGAGAAAAAAAAAGTTATTTTTTTGTTTGTTTGTCTCTATTGATGAAAAATGTTCTCTTTCTTTGGGACCTACGCTTTAGACATTTCATCTCTGACATCATCTATAGAATATATTTCTGAAAATTACAAATGTTTCCTGTGTTGTTTTTTTTTGTGTGTGTTCGTTTTCTTTCTTTATGAAACCAGATAAATGTTTTGATTGAGTAGCTTTCTTTTTGCTATTTCATGAATGCAGCGCATTGACAACAAGAAGTCTGAGCAGAATTGATTTAAAGAGATACACTTTGAATTATCTTGTTCCCAGTTTTGCTCAAAGTTCACAACAGCACAAAATGCTGTCGGGCAATCGATCCCTGCCGTGGGATAACTCCAGTATATCTTCTACTTCTTATTTTTCTGTTGATCTGATAATGTCACAAAGAAAAGAAGCTTCCCAGCACATGACAACTTCAAAAAAAGACTCTCAGATGACTTCTCTTTGAGTGGAAAACCTAATTACAAAACACAGTCTGGTGACTTTCCTCTAATTCTGCAGGAAAAGTTGTCTCCTCTGAAAAGTTGTTTCAGCTGATAAAAGAAGCAGTCATTATTTTTTTTGAAGTGATCATAAAAAATACATACAAAAAGGCATTTTAGTGATGTAGAATTAACTAATTAATAAAAATGCTATAGCATCAAAATATAACAAACAAAACGAGTGCTAACCTGTCAGTAAAAACATTTAGATCAATTTCAATCACTAAGTAAGTTCCTTTATCATTTAACAGATAAAATTATCAAAAATCAATATTTCAGATATTTTTGGGTACTATTCCATAAATGGGATAGGACTTCACTTTGCTGTGCAGAAAAATATCGGTCAAATTATTACAATTACTGCAGCTGTCACTTGATTGTACACACTGGGCAGCCATGTTACATTTTGAGGTCTGTACTAAAGAGAAATCTCCAACTTTTCTACTTGGATTTTTAGCTTCAAAGTATTTTCTAATATATAAATTTCTTTCGATGTGAAATTTCATCTTCCAAGCCAAACCGCAATTTACAATTAAACAAATTCACCTTTTCTTTGCTTCACTGTTATGATACGGCAAACTGCACAAATCTATGTCTTATTGTACAACCGTTTTAAAATGCCTGTCGTCATGGTGCAAGTTGGCAAATCTGTTAATTACATCCCTTCTTATAAAAAAGAAATAGTGTAATGCAAAGAATTTATAACATGATGTAATATTGAATTAAATTATGAATTAGATTTTTGCATTTTTATGATTACAAACTTAATTGGTGAAAAGAAAACTGAACTGATAGACAATATTTCACAGTAGTCCGGGATGAAATGGTTCGTACAAAATGGAAGTTGAAAGGACGAAATGGCAACATGTAAGTACAAAGTGGGAGTTTACCTATAATTATAATATTATAAGACTTCTTACCATACAATATGGTCAACATTTATTTCAGTTCACATGCTAGCAATGTAATTTTTTTAGCCCGATATATCTCGTTAATACCTAATGTTAATGATTAAGCGTGCTAATGTTATCTGTCAAATGAATTACAGACAGCGGTGTGGGTTAATTATATGTTACAAAGCTTGCCATATCATGTATAGTAAATAATGACTGCGTGTATCAGTGACTGTCCAATGAGGAGCGAGCTCTTCCTTTCTACATGCAAATACTGACCTGATATTTCCTCTCTGCCGTCTGTCCTCAGCGCTGCGACTGTGCCATGCTCAAGCTGCAACATTAGCACTCTTTACTTCCCCCCGTCTTCATCACCCTGTGGGGAGAGACCCCTCATTGCTTCCGCGATCTCCGTCGCCTTTTTGTTTTCAACGCGTCTGCAGCGGAATCCCTCAGTTTAGAGGACATGCCTAACATCGTGCTTTTCAGCGGGAGCTCCCATCATGACCTGTCCCAGAAAGTGGCTGATCGGCTCGGACTGGAGCTCGGGAAGGTGATCACCAAGAAGTTTAGTAACCAGGAGACGTGGTGGGTCCGCGGTTTATTCAAACACTGTGTTTCCCTCTTTGTTTTAGTCATTTTGCATGTTAAAATCAAGCTGTTGGTCTCGCACGGTGCTCCATCACCGTTATCACGTGTGTGTAGCTTAGCTTCAAGGCTAACATGTAGCCTCATGTAAACAGAGCAAGCTAATGCTAGTGTCCCTATACTCGGACAAAAGCCCATATTTAAGTGTTTTGTTATGTTTTTGACCTGCCTGCAGTTCAAACGAAGCAGAAAGTCTGACTTTAGATTCTGAATAATAGTTGGGCGTATTCACTGCTGCCTGTGACAAGACTTTGTCTCTCATTTTTCACGGTCTTGCTAAAGTTCTCACAGTTAGCTAAGAAGCTAACATTGCAACTTGGGACACTGGACTCGATTTTTGGGGTGTACTAATTTGGACACAACACCGTGTGGCGTTCTCCTGTTTAGCCTGACTGATTTCTGTTGCAGTATTTTTCATGTACTGTTGTACATATGTATGTAATTGTTGCTTTATATCGGGGTTTTTGTAATGTTCTTTTTTATTCTTAGATTTCGGAGACAAAAATAACACAACCCAATACACGTTTACGTCGTTAGCATAGAAAATATACGTAAATAAAATAGAAAACGCCCATATTTATCTTATGACAACATGTTTATGTTATTATTTAAAGTAGTTCAACAATTTATTCAGTAGTATGTTAAATGCAGAACTAAATATTCCTTAAATGTCCAAATAATTCCTTAAAATGAAATATAATTTTCTGCAATGTCATGAATCAAAATGAAAACAATTAAAATTGTCACAAAGCAAACACTGTTTGCTTAGATATCTGAAATTATTTAAATTAGTAAATAATTTATTCACTAGACAATATGCAAATGTATGTGTGCTTTATTGATCCCAAAGGGAAATTAATATAATTTTAGTTTAATAAAAAAAGACATTTAAAATACATTCAGTAAGTTAAGCTATTTAGCTTTTCTATGTTTCATCATTTCATAATAAAATAATATGCAAAAATAATTTATAAAAATTTGTCAACTTTACATTTTTAGAAGTTATTAGGAGCAAATATTACTTTAAGAGTTGTTAAGTTGTATTTGCCCCTCAGTCGTCGGGAGCCGACGCTGAAATTGTCACGTAAACCTGGTGCAGGCTCTGTCCAGTAACGTGTGCAGTAATCATTCATTTACAGTCATTTTTCCAGGCGCTCAGGTGTGATTGGGTTACGGTTAGGAGCAGATCACAGAACTCCCAGCAGCTCCCTGCTGCATTGCCTCTCTGCGTCATGGAGGTTAATTACTCTTAACTCCACTGTGGTCAGATTCACATGCACACAATCCGTGCTCATTAATTTCCAACCTTTCTGAGTCTTGCTCGGGCTTTAGCCCGGTTCTTTCGGGTCTCGTGCGCTGCTGGGAAGGATGACCTTTTTGGGCCTCGTGGCGCTCCACCGTGGCGGTGTTTTTCCCCACTGCAGCGTTCATTTCAGCATGGACTTGTGGCAAACAAAGCAGTTAGAGTAGCTTTCTTTTGTTCGCAGGGTCATTTTGTCTCATGGTAAACAGTAAAATAAGTTGGCGATGTTTCCTAAAGCGGAGATGGGGAAATTTTGTCGTGGCAAGGCGGAGCTGAATTCTGAAAGAAAACCTGCACGAGATTTGAGTCTGAGCGTGTTAGAATGGCCTAGTCAAAGTCTGAGCTTAAATCCATTTAGGAAACAGTTACAAAACTTTAAATTTGTTGCTGCTCTTAAAACACAAAGATTGCGCTGTTCTCACAGCTCCGCTCTGCTGCAGCGCCAGTCTGACCAGATGACCCCAAAGGTCAAGGAGCGAAGCGGCGGAACGGAGGGAGTTCCTGGAAATGATTTTGCACATATTTAACCTCTGTTTGCTTTTTGTTGCAGCCAATGTTTAATGTTGTTCAACATTAATCACCGGTTGTGCGCCGCCGGCAACCCAAACAGCCTGGAAAACAGCAATGCTGCTAATGTGTAATTTTTTACTTTTTTTTTTTAATTTCCTGACAGCGTGGAAATCGGGGAAAGCGTGCGCGGCGAGGACGTGTACATCATCCAAAGCGGCTGCGGCGAAATCAACGACAACCTGATGGAGCTTCTCATCATGATCAACGCCTGTAAGATCGCCTCGTCGTCCCGCGTCACCGCCGTCATCCCCTGCTTCCCGTACGCCCGGCAGGACAAGAAGGACAAGGTCAGGCGAGCCGCAGAGCCGAGAGAGTTATTCCCCCGCAGCGCCGAAGTGGCGACTCCCAAAAGAAAGGAAAAAAAAAAGTTGTGCAGCACGTTATGCACGTGCTGGCACGCTTCAAAAACCCAGAGCGTCTGCACAGCCTGATCGTCGGTTTTTCTTTTCTTTTCTTTTTTTTTTCCCGTCTCGATTCAGAGTCGAGCGCCCATATCGGCCAAGCTGGTCGCCAACATGCTGTCGGTGGCCGGCGCTGACCACATCATCACCATGGACCTCCACGCCTCACAGATCCAGGTGTGTGAGCTCAACCTGCCAGATGAACATGTGAACATGTGTAAAGAGCTAAAAAAATACACGAGCAAATGTGAACAAAATTTAGACTTTTTAAATTGTAGCTCAGTTTAAAAAGACTTCCAGAACTCAAATCTGTATAACACACATGGAATAGTTTGCTCTGCCTCTTTTTTACAAGAAAAAAGCTCTTCTTCCTCTTCTTCTTTAACTTTCTATAAGTGTTCACTCTTTCCACAGGTTTCTTCAAATTTTAAGGTCTAGAAACAAAGAAAAGTTGACTTTGTTCTCAATTCTGGCCTTAATTTAATCAATAACTTGTTAAATACATTGCATTTATATTCTACTTAAAAGAAAATATTTCAGATTACACATAGAAGAAATACTAAATAAGTGAGTGACAAAATGAATCTGTAGAAAGGTGACGATGTAATAGTGGCTGGCAAAGAGAGTGGTTAGGGTCAAAGGTCAGCAACCTTTTCAGCCCTGCGAGTCATTTTTGCCTTCTGTTCAGCTGAACACTAGTTTAGACCCTCCAAAATGAAAAAGCTTTTTATTTTATTTTTTTTACTCAACTTAGAAAATGAGTTTAGATTTTTAAATTCTACAATAATCTTCGGGGTTTTTTGCGTTCTGAAGGGATTCTTTGACATCGCCGTGGACAACCTGTATGCAGAGCCCGCCGTCCTGCAGTGGATCAAAGAAAACATTCCTGAGTGGAAGAATTGCATCATCGTGTCTCCAGATGCCGGCGGAGCAAAGCGGTGAGCAGATTTGATAAGACACATCAGGGTCAAAGGGCGGCGTCGCCGAGTCAGCACAGCTGATTAACAAACCCTGGGGGTCGCTCTGTTTGGTTCTGGTTGCGTGTCGCGCAGCGTGACGTCCATCGCCGACCGCCTCAACGTGGACTTCGCCCTCATCCACAAAGAGAGGAAGAAGGCCAACGAAGTGGACCGCATGGTTCTGGTTGGGGACGTCAAGGACCGCGTGGCCATCCTGGTGGACGACATGGCCGACACGTGTGGCACCATCTGCCACGCCGCCGACAAGTTGGTCCCCCCTTCCCCCTCCCCCTTCCCGTTCAGGTCCTCAAGATGTTCGCCGCTTGCCCCGAACGTCTCTCTTAAAGGCGCCGTGTTGGTTTGTCGTCCATCAGGTTGATCGACGCCGGCGCCACCAAGGTCTATGCCATCCTCACGCACGGCATCTTCTCCGGCCCGGCCATCTCCCGCATCAACAGCGCGCCGTTCGAGGCCGTGGTGGTGACCAACACCATCCCACAGGAGGAGAAGATGAAGGCGTGCCCAAAGATACAGGTAGGCGTTTTACTTTTTTTTTTTTTTTTTCTGCTTTTTCCGAACGTCACCTACTGATTCACTCGACTTGAGTCAAACGATTTGGATTTCATTCCACAAGTTTTCTGCGTTTGATGAACTTTTGCCACCAATCTTCCTCATAGACTCGTTTGTAGTCTCCCTTCTTGCTTCATGATGACCTCTCAAAAGTTGGCTGTTTTTTGTCCTTAAACAACTTTGTAACTAAATTGGAGGTATGATGAGATTCTTTCCCTTTAGAAGACCAATTTTAACATCTGTACTTCCCAGGTTTTTTCCTCCAAATGTAACGATGTTCATTGAGGCCAGACAGTTTAGTTTTATTCTCATCAGACAACCGGACCATTGTCTCTGCGTCCATTTTCCAGCTGGAATCAGGCTGCAATGTTCAAATTTAGTTTTTGGAGTCGTGACTTCTTCCTTTCTGAGCGGCGTTTCAGTCCATGTCGTTACAGAACTTGCTTCACCATGAATAACGTCGTTGTCTTACCCGTACCAACCAGTGTCTTTTTCAACATTTTTTGCAAATATCTGAAACCAGGGTTCATGTGGAAGTTTGGAAAGAGTAATTTCCTGCTGAAACCAGATATTTTTATACACCTAATAAAGACACGTAGTTTTGTCTGTTAAATCAGACTAAATCTTTCTCATTTTAGGTTTGTTAGAATTGTGTCTGTTTGGTAAAAGCCAGAAAACATACTGAGAATATTTTTTTAGTGATTTTAATGTTTGTTTGTTTTTTTTAACTTTTTGTATTTTTTTTAAAATCAAATTACTGTTTGCTTTTTTTGAGCGAGACAACATATTTAGTTACATTTTAGTTCACTTCATCCCTGCTGTGGGATGTAGAAGACATTAACGGTGAATCCAAACTGTTTTCTCGAGTTAATTCGTGTTGTTTGTATCTCCAAAGTTGGGCTGGAAACGTTTCAATACTTACTTTGAGGATTCTTGAACGGTGCTTGAATGTCACTGAGAGCGTTGTAGTTTTCGGAGCCCCAGTGAACGCATCAGAGGAGGAAGTGAAGCTTTTAGAAAGTGTTACGCAGAACTGAGCTGGCTCTTCTGCGCTTCCCACCAGGTCATCGACATCTCCATGATCCTGGCCGAGGCGATCAGGAGGACCCACAACGGCGAATCGGTTTCGTATCTCTTCAGCCACGTGCCTCTGTGAGGAAGAACCACCCCGCCCTCCTCCTCCTCATCCTCCTGCGTTTCTCCTCCCACGAGGCCTCTCTGGCTGGCACTTTCTGGCCGAACGGCCTCGCTCGTGTGACTCCCAAAACGGTCACACACACGCCCACACACACACACACACACACATCGTCAGTGACATTTCCACCCAGCAGACAAGACCAAGTTTGTATTTATGATTTCCCTGTTAGTTCTAAGTTTCACTTCAACCAAGTGGTCCATCTTATTTCTTTTTTTTTTTTTAATTTCTTGTTGAATCCAGTTTCAGTCGTGCATTCCTCACTGGCATGCGACGCAAACATTTAAAAGCGTCTCCTTCTAACCTTTTTAACTCGCTAACAGTCTGACTTGATTAGGGATTTATATTCTGCCATCAGTTTTTTTTTTTTAATCCTTTTTTACGAGCCACAACAAATGCAAGCTGCTGTCATGACGTTAGCATGACCTCTCTGATCTAATCCTTCTGATTGTATTAAAATGCTCTCCTAACTAACGCGAGGTGCGGCAGGCGAGTCGCCTGCTCTCTTAAATAAAGGTCATGAGCAGCGATGAAGCCCAAAGCTTTGTTTTTTTTTTGTTTTGTTGTTTTTTTTTTTTTTTTAATAGTGTTTAAGAATCCGGGACTTATTTGCTGTAAATCGCCGTCGCTGCCACAGCAACGGGTCACTTCTGGTGAGTAAAGGCAGGTTTCACAGTGTGCCTGAAAGCGGCTTGAAAGGTGATTTTTAAAAGAAAGAAATGTGCTGATTTTTTTTTTTCTATTTTATTTTATTTTTTATGTACCACAGGAAAAGCTGTTTCTTTTAATAATAAAGTTCTGAAAATTGCAAACTGATCCCGACTGAGTCTGATTTTTCTCTTTTACACGAGCAGTCAGCAGAAGTAAATCCTCCCTTAAGTCTACGAAACATGAAATGAATTAGTGTGAAACCTGTGTGGAAGTGGAGTTTGAATACATATTTGCATCAAAGTGGCGTTGCACGGTGCAAAACTAATAAAGGTGCAAAACTGATTGCAATTATGGATTGGCGTCTGCAAGAATGTCAAAAACTGCAGGAAATGATCAAACTGAAAAAAGCTGTATAACCTTTATATAGGCTCTGATTAGAAATTAGTGGAACTGCAAATATTTTTCCATATTTGATTAACAAACCAATTAAATACACACCTGGAATTTATCTTAATTTTCACTTGAAGTTCCTTCTTGTTTACTGAAATCCCTCTTGAACATCTGAAACCTACTTCTTATTAACACTAATCTGATAATTCTCACATAAAAGAATTATTTATTTATTTATATTTATATATATATATATGAGGAACATGCATGTTCTGCCTGTATTTCTCTGAGGGATGTTTAGAGGCATCAAGCACTAAAACTGCTTTAAAAAGGAATGTGGGCTACTAACAATACAAAGTTTTCATTTATACATATATAATTGTGTGAATATATAAATAAATTGTTTTGGGGATAAACGTTTTGCTTAAGATTTCTTAATTCTTCTGCGACCCCAACTGTTAGGGTGTGTAGCGGAGATGTACGCCTCATCGCCACCAGGTGGCGCCTAGTGTTCACAATTTAGCAGAAAGAGAGCCAAACATCAGGAAGGTCACATTTTTAAGCACTTATATTTTGACACTAATAAGTCACCTCAGTATAACGGATGACATAAAGTGAGCGTGTCTCTTGTCTCATTCTGGGTCACATTTTGAATATTAAATTCACGTACTTTCATTCTTTTACCCTTTTGCTTCCCTTTTTGGAGAGCGTACTACCCCTTTCGTCCAGCGGAGGGCGACGGCGAGCGAATAGCGGGGAGGAAAGCTGGTGATGTCAGACGTCATTAGCATATTTCTGAGTATATGAGAGGCTTGCGCAAAGACGCCAGCACTACTGCAACCCACCGAGCACAGAAGTCTCATCAGTGAGCCAGCACATCGGTAAGCGCCTCTTCTCGGCTTGTTTCGCCCATCTTTGTCCCCGCTATGTGGTTCCAGCAGCGTTTATGGGGAACCAAGCGGTGGGATTAATGTTGGAATTTGATGAAGACGCAGAGGAAGGATTTTAAAAAAAATTTTTTTAGGCAATATACAACTGGATTAGGAAGGAGACGTATTTAATTGGCTTCACTTTTACATTTTAATTCGGTAAAAATAATTTGGCATGATATGACATCAAAGCTTAATTCGTGCTTTGTCTTGCGCACGGTCTGCTTTTCTTTGTTGTTGCTCTGTGTGCGCGTGAGCTGCACGCGCTCAGTCCCGTTATCAACCCGCTGCTTTTATCTTGTGCAGCAGACTATTTCCTGTTTATGAATCCCTCCAGCTTTCTCTGTTAAAACCAAGACAGAAAGTGAAGTCGAAGTTTTTTTTGTTTTGTTTTTTGTTCATTTAAGGGGAAGCTGAATGAAAATCTGGGCGGTGGTTCCCTCAGACTGCGACCCCGACGCCAGAAGTACGTGATTGGTGAATTTGCGGATGTTGCACAGCTGCCATCCGCGCTCAAATTAAACCGCTTCTGAATTTAAATTGGACTCTAAATAAAAGACACGCATTCCCTGCTTTTCATTCTACTCCCCGTCAGTCCTCCCAGTCTACGCAGCATAGGAACTCCCATTGTTATGTAAATGCCAGACTAAGACTGGCTTCGGTGTCATTGTGCGCCCCCCCTCCCCCCTACCCCTGCCCCCCCAGCCTCCTTTGGGTGCAACATCCCCGAGCTGTGTGCGCAGGGCAGCGGGGATGCATGCCGATGAAATCGGGCTTTGCTGAGCCGCAGGCGAACAAAAGGAGGCGGTCAATTTCCGTGGACATTACAAGGAGCGAGCTGAGAAAGTGATATTCGCTGGCTGAGATTTTTTTTTTCAGGCAACGCCCTTTCTTCCCTCCCCCTCTTCCTGATAAAAAAACAAGACCGCATGCTTGGGAGGATTTTGAAAATACGTCATTAATGTCCAACAAGCTTCCCCCCCCCCCACGCCCCCTTCAGGTTTTTTGCATATGCTGTAAATTAACTCTCCATATTTTTTTTCTTTTTTGCTCCTCTTCTCTTAGACTAACTGCAACAATGAGTGACAAACCCGACATCTCAGAGGTGACCAGCTTCGACAAGTCCAAGCTGAAGAAGACAGAGACGCAGGAGAAGAACCCCCTGCCTACGAAAGAGAGTAAGCTCTAGCTTTGGACTCTTGATTTCTAGGATTTGCTGCCAGGAAAGGTTGTCTAAATCTCTTTATTTTGTCTTTGACAGCCATTGAACAGGAGAAGCAAGCATCATGAAGCCCCTCCCTTCCCGTCATGCACTGTACACCCCCTTCTCCTCCTGCATTGCCTTGTTTTCAGTCACTTCTTTTAGCTGTATAACTCTGTAACCGAAATTATGAATCGACGACTATAACCAAGCTGCACAGCCATGTGGACGGATGATGCCTCTGTCAGCCTCATCCCCCTACCCAGTTCCCACCTTCGTGCTCCGTTCTGTTGGCCTGTAACAGAGGAGGAGGGGGCTCTGATCTGGTCCAAACGCCACCGAGACTGCCAATGCTGACCTGCAGGTTGGGGGGCCGTGGGGCGTGGTCTGCGCTCCAGGAAGCTCATCATCGTCGCACCTTCACCACCACCCAGCATCCCGTGTGGCTGCTTTTGCGCCAAAGCCGAGGCGTCGGGCTCTTTTTCTTTTTCGTCTTCTAATTTTCGGAAATGCACAACTTTGTTCGTACGCTGGCCAAAATGTAAATGCCCAAAAATTGATACTGTCACAACTTTTTTTTTTTTTTTTTGTATGTATACATACACAGATTAAAATAACGGATTTCATCTTGATCTAGGAGAAGCTCAAATGGACCTATCTCGCGGTCCGATTGTAACATACTTGGGCCCTCTTTGTTTTCTGAGCGATTCAGGGAAGCGCTTGTGTTGCAATCTCCCCGAGTTGTCTCTGTTGAGGAAATTGTTTGGGTAACTGGTTCTGTGTTTGCTTTGAACTGTTAATCAAACTTCTTTTGGAGTTTTGTAAATTTCCCAGCAGTCATGTTACTCTGCCACAAACCATTGCCAGAAAATGGAAAACCGTGAAATGTTGTAATAAAAAGAATTTGTTACTAAAATGAACTCTTGACTGCTCATTCTGGCTACATCACACACTCGAGGTTTCTCCCTGCATTGTCAAAATGCTTGCATGACTTTCAAATTTACTGCTAAATGATTAGGTTGAGTAACATCTGCCAAGCCTGCCTTGTTTCCTGGGATCAAGGAAATTCACTGCCCCGAAAAATCTTGTTGGCTAAATGCTATGCCAGTGCTAATGAAGCTAAACGTAAGGTGCCAAAGTCCAATCCTCAAGGGCTAGCATTTTTGCAATTGCAGAGTGTTCCCTTCAACACTTGAACCAAATGTCTGCAATGCCTTGGTTTTGTAGAGGCTTTGCAACAAGAATTGATTTGCTTTTGGTGTTGTGGAGGTAGAGTAGGTCTCAGGAACCCGGCCTTAAGACAACTGTGCATTGAACACCTGTTGACCTGGTCGTTATATCCTGGCCTGACCCAGAATGCAGGGTGTCTCCTGTAGGGGCTTAACTCTGCCTTCCTCCTGAATTAGCCACTTGCTATGAGGTCTAATGACATTAGCATGGTATTGCTTTAAGACGGTGGTCTCATAGCTCAACGTCCTGCAACTGTTAGATGTCGCTCTGCTTCAGCACACCTGGCTCCAATATTAGCTCATTAGTAGAGCTTGACTGCATGTCAGTGAAGCAGTTTAGCCATTTGATTCAAGTTTGTAAGACTATGGACTCTGGCCTCCGAGGACTGCAGGTTGAGATCACTGCTTTAAGAGGTACTAGTACATCTGGGTGTTTTAACAGGACTGAGCTCCAGCAGAGCAAATTGTTTTTGTAATGACACTGCCAATACTGTCAAGGATATGTCGGTATTGAAGTCAAAATCTCGCAAATATACACAGTAGTTTCAATCCCTTCAACTACATTTGAACTTGGAAAACTAGCTAGTCAACGAATCTTGGTGTAAGTGGATTACTGTTAAATCAGATGCTCCTAATGAGGCATTAATCTCACTGGGGGAGGGAAGAGCAGCGTAGCCGTGCAGGTCAGTGGGGAAGTGGCGAAGGGACGAGGCAGACCGCTCCACGCTCCCAGATGGGATTACCTCCTCTCTCCTCAGCCTTCCAGAGAAAGTGGATTTCAAGGGGAGCAGCTGATAGGGTGGAGCCGGAGCAGGGAGGTGGTGTTTGGTGGGGGTCGGATGTGTCAGCACTGAGTCGATCCCCACGCCTGTCCTGCCTGGTAACCCATAGCAACAGCTGCTGCTGAGTCACCGCCTTGCTGGGGTTGGGCGGTCGGATGCTCGGTCTCCCCAGCGAGCATCAAACCTGTTCCTCTGGCGCGGTTCTAACACCCGGGAGATTACAAATGTTTTGTCTATATTTAGATGCTTTTGTCCATCTGGCCCCTCCAGCATTGTTTCTCCAGTGAAGGCATTTCTTTATTACTAGCATGATTTATCAATGGTCGCTGACAGGAAGTCTTCCACTAATGCAGCTCCATTACCAGGCAGCTAATGGATGTAGCGTCTTTGTCTTTCAGCTCTTATAAAAAGGAAGTGGACACTGAAAATACTTTCCTTTGACCACATTTTATCCTAAAAAAGGGACATTTTTGTTGTTGTTGTTGTTGGTTATACTAAAATATTCCAACATCTGCTGGATTGAATCACTTAGAAAGGACAAGCTTAGAAATATATTTTCATGTCAATATCTCAAGATACATTATTTATCTCCTTATCCTGAGATGATGGAGCTATTTATGTTGTTATGCTTCTTCACTTAAATCTAGTAAATATTTCAAAATAAGAGCTCAGAGATGAGACAGTTAACTCCAAAGCAGGCAATTATTTAAAGATGATTAGAAATCTGAATAGGTATTTTTTAAAAATAATCTCCCTTATGTAAAAATATTGGCATAAATTATGCTTTATTCCAAGATAACTTTATGAAAATACATTTTAAAGCAAGACTGCCTTTTTCTGTCTAAAATATCTCTATATTTTAATGATGTGTTAATCTTATTAACAAATCGTTTTCTTGAGATTTCTTGATATGTTTATCTTTGACCTGTAAAGTCAACTTTAAATTGCCGCTAAGCTAGCAGCAAGTTTACCACAGACACAAATAAATGTTGTATTGAGAAATTAAGATATTTCAACCATAATAAAGGCTTAATAATGATTTTCCTCGACATAATATAATAAAAATACATTTCCAAACGTGACCGGTGCTAACAAGTGTTGCTAGGCCAAATTAGCAAAATACTATCTTGTGAAAATACCCAATAATTCTCTAAGATAAGGTGCTTTATCTTGAGATTAAGTAGTTACGTTCAATAAAGGTTCTTTCACTTGAAAATTGGAGAAATCATCAAATTTTGTATTTTGAGATAACTTTGTGTAAAAGCGTCTTCTGTGCTTTTATATACTGCTATTAAGTTGTAGGGGGTTAAAAGAGGTAAATCTTGAAAAAGAAATTGTTTTTCGAGATGACAAGACAGGATTAAAAAAGATATTGAAGCTGGAATAAACCACAAAAAATCCTCGTCATTTTGACATATTGACATTTGCTTTCCCAAGCTAATGATATAAAAAATAGTTTGGCCAACTTGAGATGGTAACAAATAGCTCCATGGAGTGGCCTTCATCCCTAAAAACAACCCCCTGACTCTTCCTCTCATTTCCTCCAGGACTCAGTTTCATTATCCATCCATCTCTGACAAAGACAAAACGCTGCGTCTGCTGTGGATTTCCATGGCAACCGCCCATTCTGGAGCTGCGTTTGCTGTCTGACTGCATGCTAACACCTGGCCATTGGCATTAATAATATCCTCGCCTGTCTTTGTCCACCAGTGTGGCGCAGAGACATGCAAACAGACCCAAACAGGAAATGGATGTTTGTGCCATTATTTCAGCTTCCTGTCTGAAGCATATCTCCTTGTTCTGTTTGTTGTCTATGTATTATTTTTTTTGTTTTCTGTGTCTGCTGCTGTCTTTGGACATCTAGCTTGACAAAGAGAGAGGAGACTGATTGTCCGTTCTTCGCCCGGCTGCTGTGTTAGAGGTCACCAGCTGCTCCCCCACTGCTGCTTCCTCTTCTTTTTCAGACGACACATAGTGATGTCGGGTTCAGCCCAAGACTTCGGACTGTCATGCAATATGATTCTTGAAGCAGATGGGGACTCCCACTGAAACTGAAGTTGGACGTAATCTTTTAATTGAGCTCGAGGGGGAAAAAAAACGTTAGAAAAACGAACCGTTCACAGTTTTTATGATCAAAAATAATGTTTTATTTAGACCAGCAGTGCTTTGCAACACTATTCCTGGAGTTACGCAAATTTTGTTCGACGTCAATCAAAAACCTCAATTTGTTTGTTGCCATTTTCATATGAGAGACCAATACAATCTGATTAGTGTGGCATGCATTTGCTGTAGCCACCCCAGTCAACGAGTTAGCTACGGCTTTTTAGCGAATGTCTCCATGAGCAAACTCAATCATATTGGATGAAAAGTGACTGTAAACATCAATTTTCACATTTTTACCACACATTATTGAGTTCACCTAGGTCTGTACTTTGACTAGGCCATTCTGGCACTTGAATATGTGTTGTTTTGTACTATTCTGGTGTAGCTCTCGCGGTGTGTTTAGGTGAACGGTGAACTTTCACCCTGGTTTTAGGTTTTCTTCCTGTGTTGTTGTAGTATCATGCAACAACACAGCATGATACTGCCGACGCCAAGTTGCAGATAATTGTCCTGACCTGATTAATCAATTCGGTGAACTCAAACTTTCGGTTGTTTGTATTGGATTTTATTCAGGTGTGTCAGAGTACAAGGGGTAGAATGCATTTTTCTTTCCCCTCTAACTTTATGGAACTACTTTGTGACCAAAATCACCAAAGTTTCTGGTTGCCGCATGAGAGAATGGTTTCACCGAGAGAATTTATGGATTTCTGAAATCAGCCGTTTACAAAATGTTTCCTGCAACAAAAAAACCAGGCCTGCTCGACGTTTCGTCACTTTTTCTTCTTTTTTTGTGCAAGGTGTTTACAGCAACCTGTCGTTCCCCATCCGGACTTTGCAGGAAAGCAGGAACTGCTCTTTTATTTATTTCAATGTTTTTTTTAACCCAGCGCATTCCTGAGCAAAGAGACAAATTGCTCTGACATAAAATAAAGGTGAGAAAAAACAAAAACCACTCACAGAAGCCGTTTTGTTATTTCTTTTTTTTCATGTCTGTGAGAAAGCAGACAGGAAGCAGAGAAGCAGCGAGAAATCCCCTCTCTCTCTCTCTGTCAATTTAAACTGCATGCATAGCATGCAGTTGCATAAATAGCAATTACATCAGATCTTTGTGGGTTTAGTTGAAAGCCTGCTGCACAGTTCAGCAGACCAACTTCAACACCAAGCAGCTAAACTGCAGCCTGGCTGTCAGGGTGAGAACAAAGCAGGTGTGCCCCCCCCCCTCATGTTTCAGACTGAGCTGCTCTGCCAGTCTGGCCCCAGGTGGAGCTCTGATCGATGATGTCTGAACAACACCCCCCCTCCGCCCCATTTGCTTCTAAATGCATTACCCAACGCAGGAATCGATGCAGCTGCAGAGACAGCAGAGCTCATCATGTGTCAGCCTGACTCACTCTGACTTGTTGAGAGGAAAATATCAACTCTCAGGAGTGACGACGAGCAGAAGGAGACGTTTTATTTATTTATTTATTTTGCGGCTGGACTGAGCCGTGGGATGTGAAGGCGAGGGGGGAGGGGTCACACGAGTGCGCGTCACCTGGTTGGACCCGCCGAGTTCAGACGGGCAGGAGCTGCTGGCGACCGGAGCTGAGCGTCTCCACGCCTCCTCCTCCCCCACAGCCGCCGCCGATCGGGGCCTCGCTGCTGCTCCTCCGCTGGAGATGCTTCACACTTTTGCTTTCTGTCTTCACCGCACTGCACACAGGACATTTCTGCAAAAAAAAATAAATAAATAAAAATAATAATAATTATATATATATACATATATATGGATGAACAATTTCTTTCAGCACTTTCAGTGCTGTGATGTTTCTTTTTGTCTCATTTAAATTAGTCTGTTACATCCTTTTAGAAAAATTTGACCCATTGTTTTTTGCAGAATTGCTTTAACTCAACTGTGTTTTGGTGTCGTTTTTGGTCAGCCGATCTCTCTCTCTCTCTCTCTCTCTCTCTCTCTCTCTCTCTCTCTCTCTCTCTCTCTCTCTCTCTCTCTCTCTCTCCTGGGAGGCCATTTTTGCCCCGTCTTTTTGCAGTGGTTGAATCATTAACTCCGACTCTGTGTGTGGGAAATGGTCGTCATCGTGCTTCACTGGAGCCCCAAAGCCTCAGGAATGACATTGTAAATCTTTCCAGAATGATAAATGTCAAAAGGCTGCTCTTTGAGATCGTTTCGCCTACTTCATGTCGTCAGGCAGGTCCACCTGTCTGTAAGCTGTTTTTAATCACAAACTGTGTTTCCGTTGGCCATGTAATTGACATTTAGAAAATAAATTTGAATGGAAACAGGCCAATTTCGAAAAAATAATAATAATAATAAAATCGCGTTTTCTGATTATAAAAACGTGGTTTTGTTGGCCTTTGCAAAACTGCAAGGAAACTTTTTTTTCGCATTAAGAGTCACGTGATCAACAACCGGATGTTGCCACTAGCACAAACCAATAGTGATGATGCTGCATGTTTTTAATGACTTATTGTCTGAACAAACTTATTCACGTGTGATTTTAATCGCCTTTCTTATTCATGGAAACATCGCAATAGTGATTTTTTTTTTTTTTACCTTAGTGAAATATCGACACATATCTAATGGAAATGAAGCTACAGTTAACTTGTGAGCCAACCACCAGAGATTGTATAATCAAATTCATAATTATATTCATTTTTTTAAATGCGCTTTGCTCATTTTAAGAACCCAAGACGTGTTTCAACTCTGCAGCCAAATGTCTCCTTTTCACAAGTTCAGGGTCCAGATCAAAACTGGGAGAAATCTGCACATTAGCAGGCTGACGCGCATTACAGGCCAAGCGTGAATCTTCCTGGCTCTCTTCCTGTGTTTGTAAGCCACTTACCAGCAAAAAATGAACACAAACAGCACGAAACGCGCATGAGCTTTGTGAAAGTCCAGGCAGGCAAAGCAGTTGGACTCCCCGGCTGCAGGAATGTTGATCATGAGCGTTAATTACCTGAGTAATCCCAGGAGAGAGCTGCTTAATTACTGCCTGTCGGTAATAACAAGCTTTGCCATGCCGTGACCTCCTTATTCAGGCTTTCCTACTCAGCGACGTGGAGCAGGAGACACATTCAGGTACCCACAGGCGTTTAGATGGAGAGATTTCCAGAGGGAGGCGAGGAGAGGAAGAGAGGATTTCCTCAAAAGTCCCCAGTTGTTGTCTGATGTAAGGCAATATTTTTAGCCCTCATTTTTTTATCGATTACCTTTTACATCTTAAAGTTAGAAGGGATAGCCACAGAAATGTAAAGAAACTGTCTTTTCCCAGTGCTGCATGGAAGCATTGTTATGAAAAGTTGAGTGGAAGGAAAACCGGTGTAAAACAAAGTTGCAGAATCCTTGTTTTAATGATCCTATGCAACATTATTTTTTTTTCTTTTCTTCTGAGAAACAGAGTTATGGCTTTCCATTAACTGTAAATTACAGTCTGGAATATGTATCAACGTCACTTCAAGAACACAAAATATCACCGAGAACTTTTGGTCTCGTTTCTTGTGCTAATATCTCAGTACGCTTGAAAAAAGACAAAACTGACTTACACATGAATTTGTAGCAAGATGGTCAACAATTTCTTTATATTGATGAAAAAGTAGTAGCTACATGATGGGAAATGATTTTACTTACAACATGGAAGAAATGTCTTGTTATAATAGAATAGTACTTTTATTTTCTTGGCAAGTCTGGGGAAGCATTTGAATGTTCACACTGGAATAGTGCGCCATAAAGTGATGATAATGTGGGGATTTTAGAATTAACTACGTCTGATTAATGAACATAATTTTATGTCTTGTTGGACTATTAAGGAATTAGAATCTGATTATAAAAATATTGGGCTGAGGTAAAATTAGATTGAAATGGATCATGTTTAGTGGATTTTGTGGTTTGCTGAACTAAAAGGAATGGATGGATTATTGCAGAATCAGTGATTAATAACTCCGATCTTCCGGGTGGTTTTTGAAATTTGCAGGTGAAACACCTCGGGGCACATTTTCATCTCACAGTGTTGCTGTTTCACAGACGCTGATTGATGATTTGGAGCCTGTATCGTTTCTTTATTTATTTGTAATTTCAGCTGCACATTCTTGTGGTGTAATTACAGGAAACTGCAGGACTCTTGACTCAAGCTGCTGCTGCTGCTGCTTACACATTAAACCAGGAATGAAAACTGTTTCTCAGTAGAGTTGCCAGTTTCTGTCTGTGTTATCAGGGTGGAGTAGCGCTGATAATTTACTGCCAGCGCCTGCTGCTAGTTTCTAACAGCGCCTCTCTGTTCACGGCCTAAAGGAACGTTTATTACTGCAAACAAAAAAAAGCACAAATTATTGTCTGACACTGTGAGATTAGCGTTACTATGGGTTCAACTTCCTCCTTTTGTTACATCATATGAAAATGACTCAAACATTGTTTCTCAAAGTGCCGTTTCACAACACCTTCTTAGGCTGTTGCCGCCGCACGCTTCAGTAATTCATGCTAAATGCTAAAGGAAATGTGAACAGATCTTTGAAATGTGTTTGTGTGCAAAGATCGACAGCCGCCACTCTCCACTTAACCTCCAGACTCATATTTGTTTGGCATTGTGTTTGTTGGCAAGGTTGGTCGTTTTTATGGCGATGAGTCACCCAGGAGCCAAAGGTAGCTGGACAGGGTCAACAGCAACTATGTGGCATAAAGCAGGGCAACGACCAGCAATTCTCCTTCTGTCATCGCCTCATGTCGCTTTTAGCGATGGTTTCTCTACGAAGTTCAATGAAAACATGAAGAAGTTGTTTATAAAGGTTATCCTCTTGTTCATCAGTCTGCAGCTCATATTTGTTTGACCACACTGTTCCCAACCATTTTAAAACAACAAATAGACTTTGATTGAAAGAATAAAATCTGGATTTGTGACTCCAACAAATCATATCCATTCATCATAATGAAGTAATGTGCAATGAAAACAAAAACGTATACAAAAATGTAAGAAATTGTCAACAAAGCATTTATTTGGGCCTAAATATGTTGGCGAAAAACTTGATGGATACATTTTTGTAATCGTTAGCATTTTTTCTAGTTCTTTAGCATTAGCATTAGCTTAACATTTACTAGCAAACTTTTAAAAATGTTTTTTTTCAAATAAGTGATAAAGACAAAGACAAGGAAAAACGAACAGATTTGACAAACTAATAAATCCGAATCTATTGCTAAGTAGCTAGCTAGTGTATGCTACTCTCTTATGACAGCTAATTTCAGCCAGTGACTACATAAATATGGAAAACACACACACACACACACACATATATATAAACCTGATCTTTTCCCCCTGAAGACTCGTATGCACATTATTACAGGAGCCAAAAGATTTTAATAATGTGACTTTTTTTTCTTACTTGTAGGTGGAATGTTTTACCTCATCATATATTATATATGTGAAGCTTTTTTTAATCACAACACAATGCTAAAATGTGTGCAATTAAATACAGCCTTTGCCTGGACCTAGACAGTGTGTTGCCTGATTGAGGGGATGCAAAGTTTTGCATTGACAGTTACAGACGGCGAATGAGACAGTTTAAGTTTTGTGAAGTAAAAGCAGATTCACTCTGGGTTAAGCATCAAGGACAACCCAGACATCAGGAACCTCCCCTCACCAGTTCCTGTGGCATTTTTGGAGTTTTGTTGTGTCTCAATGAGCTCAGCACAGATTATACAACTATTAAATATGTCTTCTGTTTTTTTTGTTTTGAAGAAAAAGTTGAAAAAGTAACTTCCATGCCCTGAGGAACCTCTAAAGAGATTGCGGTCTTGAGTTAAAAGCTTTTGAATTATTCAAACTTTCTTCGGCCAACCTTTGACCTTGCTACGCTTCCCAACAGAGATCAACATAACCATGAGATTCATTACCCTTATATGGATTCAGAAAATTGATCTAGAGTTGAAAAGTTGACTCCCATCAGCCCTGACCGCGGCTAAGTTTGGAGCCTGCCTTCTCCGGCCTCCTGAATGCCCCAGCAGGCCTTTCAGCGCCGCGCATGTGGCTCATGAAAAGGCCTTTTGTGTTCTCGGTCGCCTCAAAAGGAGAAGGACTTCACTTCCCCTCACTTAATACTGTAGCCGCTGTTTTTGGAGGCAAGCGATCCAAGTCGGGCTGCTCCAAACCACAAACAACACCAGTTATTTTAGACGTCGATAAGAAGTCGCACTAAAAATGGTTTTTGGAGATGGCAACAAACGGAGGGAAGTTGCGACGTGATTTGACAACAAGTGCTAACCAGCTGTCTGAATAGCGATGAAACATGGCAGGGACGATGCTCAGACTGAACAACAAACACGTCTCGGTTTTATGGGCTACGGCCTAGAGAGCGTTAATGCTTCCTCGTTAGGGGCCTGTGGTGAAAATAAATGTCAGAGGGGAAGCTGATGTGATGGGTTGAGCTTCAGTTTCTGTTTGTCGGAGCGTGTTGCACATCTCAGGCCAACTGTTTACTGCTTGATCATTGTAAAAATAACTGCCGCAGACACATCGTCCTTTCTACTGAATCATACATAACCCCAGACTGACTCTCTGATAGTGTGTGAGCAACAGAGGTCAACACCCAATCAATAAAGATAAGAAGACCTGATTTTCTTCAAGCGAACAAACAGGTTGAGTATTCATACCCCAAGACCTATTTTATGCTTTTTTATGTTTTCACCTCAACCTCATTGTATTTTATTGGGTTTTTTAGCTCATACTCAATGATCTTGGATGGAGAACTAGCCACAGATCCTCGGTTGGATTTAGGTTTGGATATTGACTAGGTTTGATTTAAGTGAATGGTTTCCAACTCCAGTTGTCTAGAGATACCTTTACCAACACACACCTTAACCAAATGGCTGAATTTTCACCTCCTACATGTCATCAAGTTCTGATGAGGCCAATTGATGATCAGCAATTTGTTAGATTCAGGTGTTTCTGAATTGTGGTGCATCTAAAAGGTGCAGGGCGAGATCTTGGTTTCCATTACGAATGTGCGCTAGACCTTGTTGATATTCCGCTAATGTCGGAAAAACACAACTTTGCAATTGCGGTGTTTCCATTAGGTAAGAATCACATGTGAATACGTTTTTTTCCGTGACATCAGCACATGCAGTACCATCGTCCTCCACGTTGTTTAAAGTCAAATCGCATTATAAGTAGAACTTTACAGTAGAATAGAAGGTTTCAACTCTGGTTCACAGACCAATTCAGAAGGTGACGGTAACGCGCACCAAAAGCTGTTTGCCAATCGCCAGTAAAATCAAAGAAGAAAGACTCAGACTAAGGTTGGACACCCTTGAACCAACCATTCCTTTGCTACTTTTGCTTGATTTTGTCCGTCTAGAGGGAGAACTGCTGGCTCTGTCTGTCCGTTGTCTCTCCAATAGAACTAGATTCTTACTGCATCATCATGTTTCATAGTGGAAATATTGTGTGATTTTTCTGCCATATCCAGCATTTTACATGGAGGCCTAAAAGTTTTCATCTTCTTCCACACTCTAGCTGTGTGACTTTTAAAGGCAATTGGTTGCCCTTAGTTTTGTCTTGGGTTGGCCTTTTTCATACAACCTCAATACATTTAAATGAAGCGACTGTAGTCAAGTTTAAAGGGTATAAATACCAAAAAGTCTCAAATGTGCAGTCTGAGACGGATCATGAAGTTGCAGTGAAGCTGGGTTTGTGCTTGCAGGTTTTCTGCTGCCGTGAGCACACCAGGAAGCGAAGGAGGTGATTGCTCTTCCTGTTTTCGGGTGTGAGTCTTTGCCTCAGCTGCACTCCCTTTTGCCAAGTGAGTATCAAAGGTGAAAGCGCTTTGTTCTGAGCTCCGGGTTAATGAATTATGGAAGTTTGAGGGCGGCAGGCCTGCTTGTTGTAGCTGCGACTTCCTGTGAAAATAAGCAAAGTGCGAGGGGGAAGTGAGGGGGGACTGAAGTTACACATGATAGCAATCAAAGAGTCTAAAGAGGATCCATGATTTTATGATGCGGCTTGAGTTGTACGTCCTGCAATACCATTACTTCCCCACTTTGCAACACTGAGCATTTGTGAAAAGAATGCCAGATGCCCCTCCAGAGAGCCAGCTGGCCGCTGTGTCTTTTGGTCCCTAGAGGCCCCCCTTCTCGCATAAAAGCTCTGGTCAGACGTGTGCCTACATTCTCTCCCACCCCTTTCAACAATCCTCTGCCGTCTCAAGTTGGACTGGACCCTTGCCCAGATGAGTACCGACTTGCCCTCTTTGTCTGCCGATCTGGCACACGAGTGGCTCTGGCAGCTTTGGCCGGTGGGCCCAGCTCCAGGCGGCACCCACGCCCCCATTGTTCCCTCTTGCCCTCCAATGCCCTCTAAAAGAAATCTCCCCACGTTTACGAGTTGGCACGCCGCCAAGTCGGGCACAACCGACCGCAATCACAGCATTTGTTCTGCGCTGTAACTGCCTCGTTCGGCCCAGCTGTGCGTTGCCGTTTGTGTCGAATGGCAGCTGAATTAAGAAACAAATCTATGGGCAGCAACACAAGCTTTGATTCCTTGAGGATTTTTAAAAATTATCCATTTAAATTTAGGCTTTGGACGCACAGTAATATTTGAATAAATGTCATCCAGGAAGGCACGGTCTCTTCTTTTAGAAAACGTCAAGGAGTTTCTTTGCAAAACCCAAGATTAATATGTGTTTTGAATATTTGTCTTAAAATGTATCCAGTTTTCTCAAACTGTCAGAGGAGCGGTGTTCAGAATGACTGTTCTTACGCACCATGAGTACCATAATACTACAGTAGGACTTGGACTTGAAGTTTTCTTACCAACTCCAAACTAAAAATCCAATATGGCTGCCTAACTTTAGTTTTTTTATTATTTTATTTTTTTAAACTTTTGACAATGTTATCTAATTAATTTGCCACACATCAAAACACAACCTTCAGGAGTGAACATAATGCTGTATTGTTTAAAGTACAAAATGTTATTAGCCGTTAGCTTTTACAGTTAAGTAGCTAGCTTGGTTACTGGGCAAACTGACAGACAAACCCGGGTGGTTTTCTAATTTTGGAACTTGTTGTTCGACTGGAGTGAGTTTTAAAGTTTGACAGATCTTTTTAGATTGTAAAAGCTGTCGATTAATTATATTTGCTTCTATCTGGAAGATAATTCTGCTAGATAATGACTTGAACACCACTAAACTTCACCAAAGTTTGAACATGAACTGCCATATCTCACCTCCCCCCCTGCAACGTTTAAAAGAGAGTTTCACACCCGAGCATTTAACTTTTGAAATGTACGAATTATGAAACCAAAACCACACAAAAGACAAATGTAGTCCGTGCTTAGCTACAAGCAACATTTAATGAAGCAATACATGTCAGCAGGAGAGCAAAAAGATACTGAAAAGATTTAGCGTTTATTAATATGTGGGTCTGTGTGTAATGAAAACAAAGAGGGTCAAACACTCCAATAAAGAAGCAGATACAAGGCTGATCTTCTGAAAGAGCCCTCATCGGAATGTAAATGTTTGGATTGGCCCAGAAAAGCTGGCGTCAGAGTCCAACTGTTAGCGTAGCGACCAGGCCTGGACAGAGCTAAGCTGGAAACATAATTATAAACGATTGCTTCTCCAGTGGGTTCTCTTTAAGAAGGAGGCAAGATCCTTCAGGATTCGGCCGATTTCCTTCAGAATTGTGTTGGAGTGAAGCAAACGAGTAAGATTTAGCATGGAGGAGTGTGTGTTTGACACGAAGCTCCTGCCAAACCGAGTGAGTCCCACTCAATCTTGACCTTGTTTTCGTTTTAGTAAGCGGGGCTTTTCCTCCAATCCCGAGAGTCGATGGGAAGTTTCAAACAAAGCAGGCATGGATCGACTTAAGAAACACAGGAGGGGACATTTCAGTGGGACGAGGGGATGTGAAAGACTCCTCTTCTTTCTCCGCCTTCGTTGACCCCTCCCCCAACCCCTCAGAGGTCAGAGTGAGGTTATTTCCCAGAAACAGGCCCTCCCTATCCAAAACAAGTCTTCACAAAAAAGAAAGAAACACAAAAGTATCCACAGTCCCAGGAGCTAAAAAACAAACAAACCCTGAGCTGATAGATGGGATTCCTGATGCTGCAGAAAGTCTAAAGCGTGTGTTTTCACCGTTGCGCCGTCTTTTGTTGCTTTCTGGGAGTGACTCACTTTGCTGTTTCGCCGTCATTATGCGGCACGCTAATGGGGCTGCAACTAAATCCTCGGAAAGTGACAAAAACAAGTGGACAGAGATCAGACTTAATGAGCCGGAGCGTTACTGTTACCGGTGAAACGGGTTTCTACGTCACAGCAGAAAGAACAGGAAGCCATCGAGAAATTACATTTGTTCAACAAATCTGACTTTTGTGCGGTCGGTTCTGGAGAAATGTGGTTCAGACTCAAAATAAGAAATGGTTGGAATTCTGCCAGTTTGAACTTTTGAGCAGCAATTTTCAAATTTTGCAACCAATTCTCAGCTGGATCTTGGCCTGGACTTTGACTATGCCATTATGACTCATGAATATAGTTTTCTTTTGTGTCCTCTAAGGCTTTCATGTGGGATTAACCCACATTTAGCTTCACAAGTGTAAATACTGACCAAGAAGAAGCTATAAAAATAGATTTCTCCTTTGAATCTTCTGCCCAGCCCTTTTAGGTTATGATTCCAACACTTTATAAAAAGATGACTTTATTGTATTAAAACTGTCCTGAACTACACCAGAAGCTAACTGTGTTCTGTTAGGTGCCGTCCATGTTTTCATGTCCATGTTGTAAAAACCTGCCTCGTATTACATGCTGTGTTTTGGCATCTGATGGCCCTTAAAAAGCCTAAAGGATCTGCTGCATTTCTCCGAGCAAATTGCCAGGATTGTGTTTCATTGCTCCGCCAGAACCTGAGCCAGCACGCCCTCTGCTCGTTGCTGAAATACTTTGCTTTCTCGTCCGAATGCCTCGTGGTCTCATTTTTATCACAGCTACATTAAGAATGTAGCCGTAGGAGAACTGAAACGCGCTTCTAGCTTTCTCCCTAACAAATAAACTACTGTGAAAATGTGTTTTACCACTTACAAACTTATTCTGCTATTTGATATTTTGTATTTTTTTACTTGTTCCAGATTATCACAAATTTTAATGTCAGGCAAAAGTAATCTGATCTTGTTGCGAATGCCTGATGTCAGCTGTTGCCACCAACGAAGCGGCAACCAGTTATTACGATGGGGGTGGGGGGTGGAGGGGGCAACTTTTAACATTTTCTTCAATAAATTACATTGATATTTAAAAACTTTACTTTTCCATTTACTCAGGTTATCGTCATGAGGGGCTGGGCATCAAGGTTATATAGTTACTAAAAAGAGCAAAATCACAAAAACTGAAATCGAAAAATCGTTTTGTTAACTGAAATGATTAAAAAGGTAATTAATGGGGAACAGTATCACGCATTTATAAAACTAACTAAGACATATTGAAATAATAGATATAACAACTTCAGCTTTTGTTTTTAATTCTATTTATTACCTTTCAAATTGATATGAAATACATTTATTTCCTCACACAAGCAGTTAATGTCAACAATATCTTAATACATTTTGAAAACAGTTTTCTGTTGGGATTCATTACCTAATTGATGTACACATAATTAATTAAGGCATGAAAAAACTACTGCTACAACTAATAAAAATAAAGCTCAGACTCAACAATACTTAACTAATAATTACTAATAAAAGCCAGCAAACACTCTCTAAAAACAAATGAAAACAGACTGAGCTAGACAAAAAGTCACAACGACATAATGAAAAGCCCAAATGTAATCGTTGTGAATCTAATCTGTTTTTTGTGTTACTAACACAATGTGTTTTCCCAAACTGGTTGAACCTGCTGGCAGAACAAATGTCACTGCGTTATCCTGCCTTCAGCAACCAACCTCTATTCGGAGTCAAACATTGTAAATGCAAACTCTTATTTCTGGGCTGCGTACATTTGAGTTTGAGAGCAGCGAACGTATCAAGGTGCAGAAAACACGACAGAATGAGACAATAATGTCTCAATTATGTCGGCGGTGTTTGAGTCGGTGAAGACCGATGAAGAGTTTCAAGCATTCCGCTGCGTTGACGGCCTGATGGGATGAGATGCTGATCCAGTCCAAAAGAACCTCGAGTTTTCCCAACAATGTAGCATCTGTCTTCGTCTCCGGCATCTGATAGGAAGACAATGAGAGACTGACGGCCTTGAACATTCCTGCGCCCCCTCACAGGCCTCTCACAAGCTAGTCACTTCGCACGAGGGCGTGAACACTACTGGAAAACCCCCCCAAAAAACTGGTTGTCATTTTTCCACGTGTGCGCCATTTCAGGCCTGGACCACATTCATTGGGTGACAGAAGTGGCTATTAGCCTGTTAGCCAGAGGGGGCGGCACAAAGTCCTGCGTGTGTGTTGATAAGTAGGACAACTTGTGCTCATAGTAACAATGAGGCTGTGTGACAGCCAAGAAATACCAAGAAACACACATGTACGCGCACACACACAAACAAAAATATCTACAAAGCTCACTTTTGAATATTGTTTCGGAGTAATGCAGTGGAGTTTTGGTTGAAAAGAAAATCAGGAGAAGTGTTCCTTTACAAACCAGCACCCCACAAGTGTATTTAAAAGCCTTTTTTGTAGACCCGTTCTGCCTGTATTCCGACTTATGGGAGAATGATCACTTGTGATGAAAAGTATCATTTAGAACAATGAAATTCTGCCAGATATTCAGATAGATATTATCATTCTTCGACTCCATGAAGTCTCTTTAAGCTAATGCTACATGTAAATGGACATAAAATATGCTGTTGTAGCTTAATTTTTTAGAAAAACTAATAATTTTCTCACCTTAAACACAATCCTAATCACCTTGCTGTTCAGGGTTTTACTCCGTGCTTGAACAACGTGCCACAGCTTTCACACAAACTGGAAGTTATTCCTCAGTTTTTGCTCGTTCTCGTCTTTAAATTGAAAACTCCAGTAGTTACATAATCTTGTTTCTGCAGATTGTGTTTTTCAAATCACTAAAAATGGAAAAGTTGAGTTAGATTTAATTATGTTACATGCCTTTTTAAAGACTCTTAGTCTTTTTAGCACTGAAATATGTTGATAAATGTCCTTTAACTGGAACCGTGTGCCAGATGTGACAAAGATTGATCTTTTCAGTGGCATTCTGGGTTATTTGTGAATAAAAGATGAATAATTCAACCCTTCCTCTGTCATGGTTATTGTTAAATATGGTGGAGGAAGAAGTTCTCTTTTGAAAGCCCATAAAAAAGATGATGTTACCCTGCTAACATAGTTTAGGTAAATAAATTTAACTGCGGAACTGTTTGAGCAGGTTTTATCTTCACTGCTTGTGATTCCACAGAACAACCAGCAGCCTGTCAAGGGAGAAATAAAATCACACCACAACAAACTGATCCAATCTGACAATATGCTGATCACACTGACGAGATCGGATTCCTCCGACAGGCAGGTGCATGTCCCGTCAGGTTTTTGCTGGTTTACATAACCAACGACTGACAGACCCAGTGACGAGGGTTGAGATGCCCCGATGGCGTACAAAGCAACTTTTTGACACAACTCACCCATATTTTGAGCATTTATGTGTCCCACTGACATTTTGACTGCGTTATCAGGCTGCTGCCACAGAAAGGGCACGGAAACGATACGGGTAGAGGAAATAGTTAACGTTATAGATAGAGATCTGCCACTTAAAAACAAATAAACAATGCATTGTCATGGTTCTCCGAGTGCACTGTTTGTTTGAAACGTTTGTGCGAACACATTAGTTAAAGTGTTTCAACTCCAAAATGAAATCTTAAATATTAGCAACACATGCTAGTAGAAACGTGTTTCTCTGCATTTTGTATTTTCCCGTTGCTATGCCCACTAAGGAAGTTGTGTAGCATTTGAGCAAGGCAGCCATCTTGGATTTTGAGGTCGGGGTAGGAGAGTGGTTTTCTTCAAGTGGTTTTCTCTTCTTTCTTCTTCTCGTTTTCCATCCATCCATCCATCCATCCATCTTCTTCCGCTTATCCGAGGTCGGGTCGCGGGGGTAGCAGCTTCAGAAGGGAGGCCCAGACTTCCCTCTCCCCAGCCACTTCTTCTAGCTCCTCCGGGGGAATCCCGAGGCGTTCCCAGGCCAGCCGAGAGACATAGTCCCTCCAGCGTGTCCTGGGTCTTCCCCGGGGCCTCCTCCCGGTGGGACGTGCCCGGAACACCTCACCAGGGAGGCGTCCAGGAGGCATCCTGACCAGATGCCCGAGCCACCTCAACTGGCTCCTCTCGATGTGAAGGAGCAGCGGCTCTACTCTGAGTCCCTCCCGGATGACTGAGCTTCTCACCCTATCTCTAAGGGAGAGCCCAGCCACCCTACGGAGAAAACCCATTTCGGCCGCTTGTATCCGCGATCTCGTTCTTTCGGTCATGACCCAAAGCTCATGACCATAGATGAGGGTGGGAACGTAGATCGACCGGTAAATCGAGAGCTTCGCTTTTTGGCTCAGCTCTCTCTTCACCACGACGGACCGGTACAGTGCCCGCTTGACAGCAGACGCTGCGCCAATCCGCCTGTCGATCTCCCGCTCCCTTCTTCCCCCATTCGTGAACAAGATCCCGAGATACTTAAACTCCTCCACTTGGGGACTTCTCGTTTTCATTGCATAAAACGATGAACTGAAACGTCCGTAAAGATTTATTTGCTCATGTAGTTCTTGAGTTAAAATAATTAAGAAGCACATTGTGTAGTAAACAAAATAGTTTGATTAGCAAAATGTTTTAAGAAATGTCTTAAAGGTTTCATGAGATTAAGTGCATGACAAATAATAATAAACAAATAATCTTGTCAACAGATTATCCCACCTGAGCTTTGGGTCTTTGAATCTCTTACCATGAGCTTCTTCTCTGACTTGTGGGTCATAAACTTTCCATTTTTAGATAACTGACCTCATTTCTGATTGGACTTCACCATACTGCTTCTGAAGAAAATCCATTGCGCCGGACTTTATTTAGCATATTGGAGTAAAAAGATGGGGCTAATGCTATCAATTTTAAAAATAACATTTCTATTTTAGAAAAAGACACATTGAAGTTTGAGGTTGTAACGTGACAGAGCGTTCCTCTAGTAGAAGATTAACTTAGCATCTGGAAACCCCCAAGCATGGCTTTCAGTTAGAAGTATTAAAATAGCTTTTATAGCACATAATATCTTACAGTAATACCAATGATAAAATCCTTATGAAACGTTTGGACACTTCAGTACCTGTCATGTCTCCCGCTTTGGCCAGAACTACCGTATTGTATCCCCTTACATTTTCTTCTTCTTCTTCTATGTCGTTTACTGGCAGTTTACAGACTTGGTTTATTACTGCCATCAACTGGACTGAGATGTAATCCAGAAACTCATTTTATCCTATATCTTTAAAATGTATTAATATTTTCCTGTAAATATCCCGTATTATACTCCTCTCCCTCAGGCGCTCTAAGCTCCTATGCTAGTTTTACCACCTCGACTCTCATGTTAGCTTTGCGTTAACCTAACGCTCCCTTACGTTACCGTAGTTCCAGGGGGGAACTAACGCAGCGCTCTTACGTTAGTTCTCCCCGCTCTGACAGTAGCAACGGACGGCGAAATTTCCCGTATGCTTCAGCTTGCTCCTGAGGTTAGCATAAATGCTAACTTCTCGTCTTTCTGCAGCTACTATTTAGCTAATTGGACATTTGCTTAAAATTGCAGCTCTGGGGCTCAGAACAAGCTGGACTGTGAATGAGTTTTGTTTTATGTGACACTGGAAGGTGCTGGATTTATATCTCATATTACAAAGTGTAAACAAAAGCAAATTAAAGTGCAGAGGCCCACTATTAGCCATGCTCACATTTGAAACAGGAGACCAGCCTCACCCCTGCTGCTCATTGTCTGTGTGGCTCACGGCTAAATATGTGTTTCACACTCTTTTTCAACAACTATGACACCTTATTTTTCACAAGTGGTCAGATGCTTTTTGTGCAACGGCGTGGTGTCTGCACGAAGCTCTGAGGAACTGAAAACTGGAGGTTAAAATGCGAGCGAAAAGGTCACAGGAAAGCGGATCTGGCTCGCAGAGAAAAGTGGAGAGGCTTGTTTTTATGGGAACGCGAGAGGCAGCGGGGATGTTCTGTTTTGTTTGCTTGGCCTGGCTTTTCACATTCAAAACCTCCCGTGTCAACTTCCTCTAAATCCAAATGACAGTAACGAGGTTCTCATTATGAAACTTAAAACAGAAGAATCTCAGAGGCTTAATTTTTCTTATGCTTTTTGTTCTTTCTGGTGGAAAATTGTTGATTTATTTATTTGTTTTTTACACATCCATCGTGTGAGCAGCAGGCAGACTTAAATAAGACTCCAATTCTTAACGCCGCGTTGTCATGGAAATGTTTGCCAGGGCCAAATCTGAGCAGATGGCTTGAGAAAATCAATGGCGACGAACCAAACAAGCTGATCCGCTGATTTTCCTCAGACCCAGGGGAAAAGAGAGAGTTTGAGCTCGGCTTGCGTTGCACCACAGACAGTGGGTGTGTGAGTCTCCGCCGTGTGAGTTGGGTCAAGCGTGCTCGGGCCTGTCGCGCTGGTTGGTTGGTTGCCTCCTTTCTGCTTGTGGCTCAGACTTGTCAGAAATTCCCTGTAAAGGTGCGACCTTTTCTTGGATTCAAAGCCGAGGCCTGCAGCTTGGAAATCAAATGTCTGCTGAAACGCTGAAATATCCCATTTCATGGACTTAATATACATTACCTCTCAGAAATAATCATGCATGTTGTAGCTGAGTGGGATTTGATATGAGAGTGTAGAGCAAAGTAGCATATTTTGGCTATCTTGCACATTTTTTGTAACATAAATCTGAAAGGTGCAGTGTGGATTTGTGTGCTGCCTCCTCTGACTCAACCTCCAGTCAGGCAGGTTCTCTGAGGCGTTGTCTAGATTCGATTCAGGTCAAATGGAGCTAAATAAAAAAATGCACACCACACTTTTCAACTTCTCCCACTCACTTTTGTGTTAGAGACATAATGAAGTTTTGTGATTGTAATGTGACAAAATGTGTGGAAAAACAACAACAAAAGAATCAGACAGTGAATATTTTTGCAAGAAAGTGCGCTTGCATTTTATAGCTTTCCTTATTTTGTTTTAACTTTATGCCCTTTAACCCCTGCTTCCCCCTCCGACCCTCCAATATGAATGTCCTTGCTTCACCCTCTTTTTGCTTTCACTGTATTCATTTGAGAGAAATGTCAATGTGGCCCCCAAGAGACGGAGAAAGCACTCAGCCAGACGGACCGCCTGCCCTCAGCGCAGCTTTCCAATATTCCCCCCTAATCCACTGTGATGCATCCATGGAGGCTATCGTGCTTGGAAGCAGCCAATCAGACCTTATATTATGTAATCCCCGCATTCATATAGAGAGAGAGGCGCAGACAAATCCTGTGCGGGTTCGTGCACAAACACAGACACACCACTTAAAAAAACAACAACAACAACCCTTCTCCAGATCGGCCCTGGAGACCGTTTTTTCCTTTTTGTTCTTTCGGCTCTCTCAGAGTCCGGCCTGTGAACGTTCCTCCTCCTCCTGGTCTCCCGCTGTACATTCCTCAGACGCTAGGCCATTCCCGGCAAGCAGATGGGGAGTTACTGCTGCCACTGTTGCACTTATGTCATCGCAACACATTATGTGGGTATTAAAGGTGATGTTTAAGTCCCTGGTCGCCCTGAATGAAGTGTTTGTTTGTGTTGCAGTCGGCGTGCGCAGCCTCTGTTGAGCAGCGGGAGGGGGATTATAGTAGTAAAGTGGTTTAATGGATTCTTCCTGGCTCGTTTTCATCGTTCTTTTAACTGTGTTTACTTGCGTTTCGGCGGGAGGACAGTTTCTCGCTGCGGTTTATTTGCCTACATTTTCGCTGAGGCTGCGTCAGCTCTGTTTGGTATGATTTTTGTGGCTACAGTCCGTGGAAAGAAATAAAAAGGAGAAATATGTCAGATATTCTGGCAGTGAGATCCTGCATCCTGTGCTTTATGACCTGTATAACATGCCTGGATGCTAAGTGGTGCCAGACACCAGCTGCACTGTTCAATGACAAAGGTCACCACAATGAAAATGACAGCAGCAACTCATATATTCCAAAGGTACATAAGCAGCTGTCAGAGTACAAGCAGCACAGTAAAGTAAACAAATAAAAAGCATGCTAGTAAAAAAAATAAATTATGAAAAATTTATTGTTTATGTAGAACGTCTGGATTAAAAATTGTTTTTGAAGGTTTTCAAATCAGGAATGATGTTAGCAATTCTTACCCGGCCAATGGTGACTCTCACCTTGGTTAAGCCCCTCCCTCTCCCACCTGACCAATAAAAATGCAAGAAATTTTGTGGAATAAAATGCAGGCTTGCAAAAAGATGTTAGCATAAAAAAATTCTTAAGGCCTAGTTGACAGATGGATTTTATTTTACAATCTGTTGTTTTTGCGTCCCCATTTATAATGCCGCCCTAGTCAGATACCCGTTTGACTGGAAAAATCAAAAATTCCTTGAAGTTTGCCCAGAAGTTTCATCTGAAGGACAATTGATTTCATGTAATGAATTCATTTTTTGTTGTTGTTACAGTCTTTATTAATCATAATTATGAAGCAACAAACAAAACAAAGAAAAAAGAAACATTAAAAATGGCTTGTAGGGCTGTAGCCCAGGGCTTTATTTCTTGTGGGCGTGAGGGGCAGCCAAATATTTTTTCTTTTTTCTTTTTCAATGCATGTTTTGCAATATTACACTTCATATAAATCTTACAGGTTCAAATGAGTTGAGCATGAGTTGTATTAATATTTTGGGAATTTTGTAAATATGAACAACATTTAAGTATGTAAAAATTGTCAAGTTAGCCAGTAGCGACAGAGTTATTGCTAGGGGACGTGTTAAGCATAAGATTTGTTTATTCATACATGCCGATGTAAACGATTATCTGTTCATTTACTGCAATTTGCATTAGTAAAAATAACATTTCTCCTTTGTTGATATGGCAACCCAGCCGCTCCAGCCCAGGGGCCCACATCCTTGTACATCTGGCCCTGATTATCAAAATACAATTTGCAAAGTTAATTAGAAAACTAATAAAAAATTAAAAATAAATAAATACATGAACAAGTTAAATAAAAAAAAAAAAAACAAGAACAAACTCCCATCTTCTGAAACTATGAGAAACGAATCCTCAACCTCGTTCTTTGTCACTGTCCCTCATTGTACAGTATTAACTCACCCATGGCGGGAAAAGCCAGTCATGCTATTGTCTGATTAGTGGTGTGTGCATGGGTGTGTGTGTGGGGGGGATATGGGGGGTACTGCTGGCTGCAGACAACAGCCAACCAATAGGAGGACTCCCTGCTGTGACATCTGCTGTCCTCTTTCACTGATCCGTGGACGTTGCTGCTCATTAGCGGTCCCGGCTTAGCATGTGTCCGTCCGTGTAACTGTGTGTGCGTGTCAATATCTGGATGATGAATTAACCGTGTCAGGTAAAGGAAGAGAGTAAAAATCCATATCCATGAGTCTTCCCTGTCCAACTGCACAAAGACAATCTTTGTGGGTGGGAACAAGCTGGGCAGCGGGTGCTCTGAACGCTTTTCAAAGTCCGAGCTGCCTGAGCTCCAGGAGCCCACCAGGGGTCAGAGATCTTTTCTCACGGGGCCGGTGGAAAACAGAAGAACATTCCTCGGTCGCTCACGCGGAACTGACGCACGCGCACACACACACCCACATACACACACGATCTCGATCTGCAGCTCCCACCTTGACTTTGTTTTCCCTCGTCTTGCCACGTGTGGCCGTATTTGGAGAAGGATGGACCGGCTGCCATTTGCAGAGCAGGAATTTCTTAATCTGGCCTCAACTCTCCATTCCAGTGTGATAAGATAAGGTGAGAGTCTATCCCAGATGGTAGGCAGGGAACAAAATAAACACTAGTTTCACCCCCCCCCCCAAAAAAAGAAAAAAGATCTCTACTGGTATTTTTTGAAAAAAAAAATAGAGAAAATCCCAATAAAAAATTCACTTATTGGATAAGAGATGTCTACATATTAACACTTTTTTTTTTTTTTTTACCAACCTCTGGGAAAAAAATATTAAGCAAAAATATATCAACAAACATGTCTTTGGCATTTGAGGAAGTACGTTTGAGATCACGATCTGGGCTTTGACTAGGCCCAGAGCCTCACATTTTGGATGGATTATCATGGGTTGTTTTGGTTCCAGTTCAACTTTCATGTTGTTCTTAGAGATGATATTAAGTCTGGCCTTTCCTTCAGTGAAAAAGTTTCCTCCTCGCACTTTAACAGTAGTAAGAGTTGCTAGTTTTTGACACATTTTAAGTGGAAATAAAGGTTTGGATGTCCACCAGAAATTACATGTTTTTTTAAGGACATTTTTTATTATTTTTTATTTAAACATATTTTCATGCTAAATTTCGTGTGAACAATGACCCAGTATCCACCTCAGATTTGAACTTTTTGGTGTACAAACGGGGCAAAAGGGGCCTTCACACATGATGTCAGCTGTGAAGAATGTGGGTTGTCTCTTTCCTCTGTTACACTGAAACCAGCCAGATAACCTGCCCAGTCCAAGGACAGCGTGCTGCCACGCCGCTCTGTCCATTTACTGTAGGATCACTGCGTTGGGCAGAGAGGGCAGCCATTGTTTCAGGCGTCTATGAGGAATGTTGTGATTATTAAGACAGGGATGTTGGTGAAAATTCTGCCACACAAACGTTTCTATTCGCCCTGCAGTGTGAACTGTTTTTCCTTGGTGGGACCCAACAGAACGCCTGCTTGGTTCTGCTTTCGATGTTGTGGTTCTGTTTGTCTCATGGCGAGCAGTTCAAAAAGTTCATGGAGAGGATGTTCAGAGCTCTAAAGTTACCCTTTCTCCTCCCCTCACTATCCTCTGCAGGGCCAAGAGAATTACATTAAACATTCTTCTTCTTCTGGGTCAAATTTATGAGTTTTATCAACATATGTGACATCTTGTTGCCATTATTTTGCTCTTTTAGATGCCTAAAGTTGATGAATTAAGCCCCCACATTTAATTCAGTATCTGTGGTATCAAAGTAGTAAGACAAAGATTTAAAATAAATTTAACTTAGTAGCAGTTTTCAAGTGCTCATTGTCCAGGCGTTAGTGGATTTCTCTTGTTTATATGTTAATAACCGTGAACCAAGATTATGGTAGAAAAATAATTAGTCAGGCACTCTGCTGTTGGACTCAAAAAGAGCCAAGAAATATTTCCAAACAGCTCAATGAGTCTTTATTATAAGCCAAAAAAAAAAAATGCAATGGCTGTTTTTCAGCCAGCTAACCTGCAGTTTGCAGCAACATGTCGGGGAGGGGATGTTCTGGGTTTCTCTATGCGCCATACGTTCAAATAAAAAAAATTTTTTAGGGTTTTGTAACTGGAACTTTCTAAAAACCTTTGTGGGCTTTTAACAAGTCAGTGGAGCCGATTGAACGTCAATGCAAACTGACCCCTTTGGTTCCTAACGGCCATCATTAGTAGACTGGAGCAGATTTAGTTCCCTCTACGAGGATGTTGCTCCGAAGCTTCCTCAGTTCGCAGAAAAAATATAAACCATAATGTTTTTGCCACTTTTCACTTGGCATTAAAAATGGTCCTTGCAGTTGACGTATTCTCTTTCAAAGAGGAAGAGGACGAAGAGGAGCTGCAGATGGAGAACCGAGAGCGACCTTTTCCCCGACGCGAAACCTCCACACTTCTGCATTTGCTCCTGAGCGAGGAGGAAGTAGGAGAACTGACTTCCTGCCTGTGAAACAAGTGGGCGGGGACAAAAAAAGACAAAAAAATAAAAAATGGAGGAAGGCGGGGCTTATTGTAGCGTCATCGTACTATACCCAGAATCCTTTTGTGAGCGAATTCAAGTTTGCAGAAAGGCAGGAAGTGCGACCCCCCCAGGCTTGATAACAGTGGGGGCGGCTATTGCTGCAGAAAGTGTGGCGGAGACAAGGAAGTGTCTGTTTGGCTTCCTGTTGGTTGTTTTGTCAGATGTGAGCAGCTCAATGTGCCTTTATGTGTCAAAATTAACTGTTTGTGCTTTGAGGGCCACACACCAACTCTACACACACACGCATACAGAGGCCTTCTACGGGAAGAGAGATGCCTCAAAACTGGACTCCGACGGCCTTTGGATATCGTTGAGCTTTCAGGAATTTGAGTGGCTGCTGCTGACTCCGCGTCAGTCTTGGTTTGATAAAAACCTGATGTGGAATTTTGGTCCTCATCGCCTCCTTCCTTCCTCCCTCTCTCCCCTCAACCCTCCACCTCTCTTTCCTGGGACTCCAAATAAGGCAACATGTGCTGAAATCCGAGGCCTAACGTTTTCAGCTGTTTCTCTCCTCATCGCAATGCAATGAGAGAATGGCAGAGGAGGAAAGAAACGTAAAGCCTCACTCTCCTTCCCTTACGTTACATCATTTTGTTATTTTTCCTCCTTCACCCCTTCTTTCTTCCTTCACCTCTATCTTCCCCTCTGTTGACGTTTTCTCTTCACATGTTCGCCGTTATGTAACTCAGTCGGAGCAGCCAGATTGCGAACCTTTGCACCACATGGACGAGATGCTTTTTTTTATTCACCCTTGGCCACAGCTGCTTCGCTTCACAGACCGTCAATATAGAACTTAGGATTTTTTTTGTTTTTGTGTCAACTGTGGCCTAAAATGGGCATTTGGTCGAGGGAAAAAAAGGCCTGCAGTAACTCTTGGGTTGCTGGGTTGAGAACCAATAAATGTTTTCGATACTTTCAACCCATTGGGTGGACGTCGCTGCTTAGCTAAAACTCCAGCTCTCGGTTCTCCACTGAGAGGCCGCGCGGCAACTTCCTGTTCACTGCGCATACTTCCTCAAAAACTGCCAGGCGGCACAGAGCTGGGTGTTTTTCTTGCTTTTTAAGTTCCCCATTTGAAATGAGACAACGTGTTGGCTCAATGACAGGAAGTGAGTTGCGGTTTACCTCAAATCAGCTAAAAAAGGGACTCAGTTCAAAGCACACAGGGGGAGGCCTAATGTTTTAGTCTCCCCCCTTTAGGCCTCCTCCTTTGAGCAAGACCTGGCCTCTGTCTTCAGTGTGTAGGAAGGACTTTAATCCCCACAATACATCTGAGTGACCACTTCCTACCACGCTGCAAAAGTTAGCCATCTGCAGTGATGCGGTGCTGCGTCCAATTTAGTCATACCGGAGGCTTGTCTGAAGTTTTTCCAAGGCATTTCAATGAGATTTAAGTTTAAACTTTGATTATGCCACACCAAAAACCTTTATTAATTCACATTTTGTGTATGTTGTCAAGCCGTCTGGAGGTGAAGCTGCTGGTTTGCTTTGGATCATTGACCTGCTTCTCGTTCAGTGTGATGATTCTGAAATCCTGTCAGTTTCTGCTCCAGATGGAAGAGACACACATCTTCTAAAAAGCTCAGTTTTTGTCCCATCAGTACAGAGGATATATTCCCAATGAGTTTGGGAATATATCCTTTTCACGTTTTGGTAAAAGTGAAAAGGGTGTTTCATTTTGGCAGCTGCAGAGCTTTAGTTCTTTGCTTCTTTGGTAGGATGGCCGCTTCTTGTACGGTTCAAGAACGTTTTGCTGAAATCCCAAAGCCTTAGACGTTGCTTTGAATGCCTCAAGATGTCAGTGATTTTGTTTCCCTCATCTCTCATTGAATTTTCATGTCTTTGAGGCCCTCCTCTTGTCCTTTATTGTCAACAGAACGTCTTTTTTGGCCTACTTCGTGTTGTCAGTAAGGTTCCATTTAAGCAATTTTTCATGTCTGAGTGAATCTGGTGGAATTAAACAAAAAAACAACACAAAAAACTACATTTTATTCACTGTTAAATTATAATTTGCCATGGTTGGTTTGAATCAATGAAATCATTTTTGAAACCCTGCATTTTGGTTTGATCTGATCTGAAGTAAAGTTGCATTCCTTTATTGATTACTCAGCGACTGGAGGAGACGTGCTCCCTCCTGCTCTCTGTTTGGCTGTTGATGTTTTTGCCACATGACCAATCAGGAATTTGTACAAGCACGCACACGAACACAAGCGTGCGTTCCCTTTTCTTTCATGGCTTCGCCTCCCTCGTCTTTTCTCACCCTCTTAAACTTGATTATTGCAATTAAGGCCGAGTTTCCATCGAAGACGGCTGAAGCGGAGAGCAGGCGCCGAGAGGAGAAATGGAGGATGTCAGAAGAGGGGAGGGGAGGAATGCGTTTGGTAAATTGGCGAAGAGGGGGCTGGGGCGGGCGAGACGAGGCAGCAACGTGGGGGAGCCGAAAGAGACGAGGAGCAGGAAATGAAGGACAAAGAAAAGATGGAGGGAGAGCGGGGGTGGGAACAGAAAGGTAGTGGAGTTCTAAGGAGTCCTGTCCGTGCTCACCGCAGGCCCATGAATTTTAACTGTGGGATATCTGGAATTTGGACTCAATCAGTCAGCGGAAATTACCACAGAGGCAGAGGGCTTAAAATGAAACATGCAGAAAAGAAAGTACCTCTTCACTTTCACTCTACTTTGGGACAAAAAAAAAAAAACCTCGTACGAACTCTGTCTTCTTATAAGGCAGAAAGTGTTGCGGCCTTATCCTTACGTCAGCTTGACATGATATCGAACATGGACAACGATAACCTCTCACCTTAGAAGTGGGTCATAGTGGATAGAACTAGTCATTTTACAAACCTGGCACCAGACCTCCAGACAATCTACTCTTATCTTGGTACTTATTGATAACAGGGAGCTTGTGTTGATATACAGTCCTGTGGAAAATGCCCTTCCTTCTGCTTTATTGTTCCTACTTCAGTGTTTCAGATTGTCAAGCAAATTATTATTATCAGACAATGTCAACCCGCATGAATTTGCTGCTATTGACAACCTTTTTATTTTTTCTAAAGTTGAGTTCGGTTTCACTTGCCAAATGTAGAATCGAGAAATGCTGAAACGCTGCTTAGAGGTCAATTTGAGCTCGTCTATTTTTATGTTTATTTTAGTTTAAAGTTAATTTCTTATCAAGTGTAATAGAAGTATGAAGTATGAGACATTGTTTTTACTTGGAGGAAATTTTGTTGTACAATGTTTCATTGTTACAGTCAAAGTAAAGATTCAAGTCTATTCCAAGAAAAAACTCTCTAAAGCTTTTCCAAATAGGGCCAAGTTGGATTGGATAGTTCTTTCATTTACTACTTTTTTCATTGACTTAATATTGTAGTTATTGCGGTTTGATGCAAAAATGTGCGAGTGATGAAAGACTTTTACATTTGACTGCAAGAGTGCAGATATTTTTGCACAGAAGCCTACATGTGTAGAAAGAAACTGCATCCGGATCTCTATTTTCTGCTTCTCACCATCACTCTCCAACACACACACAACCACACACACACAATCACACACACACACACACACACATAGCTGCCCCGCATTGCCACTTTTCCCTCTGGCAGCACCAACAGTAAACACAGACAGGAAATGTCCTTCAACGGTTCTCGCTTATCAGCGGCTAACATGGAACCACATCGGGAGGCTTTAAAACAACAAAACCCATGTTTGAGCCTGACCTTCTCGTTGCCGTTTTTGTTTACTTCCGTCTTTTTAGGTCCCCCTCTGTTTTGACCCAACTGCTTCTTCCTTTTATCAGCGCTCGGTAGAAGCTAGGCTAACGTCACTTTTGGCCTTTTGACAAACACACGTCACTGCTAAAAGCTTCATCGACGTTTGGAGATGGAAAGAAATGTAACTGTTTCTTCACCACATGTTTAGAAAATGTGTTTGAAATCTCCTCTTAAAGCAGCCAGCATGAAATCTGTCCAACAGCAACAACTTTATTCCAGTCTATCTCCACAGCATAGAAGGCAAACCTATTAATTCACAAGAGCATGATGCTGCTACTCAAAGCTTGTGACCGTAGACGTTTGTAAGACAGTAAATCGACCAATTACATTGAAATCTTCACCTTTCAGCTCAGTCTTCATAATCCACCTCCATTTTCTCTTCATTCCTGAACAAAAACCTGAGATACCTGAACGTCTACACTCTGCGTCGTTCAGAAGACGGAATTTGGTCGTGGCTTAAGCTAAAAGATGTTTTCCTCTTGATGCTCTTAGAAGAAGTGAAATCAGATTACTCTGTCGTTCCGACCAGATTGATCCCTTTGTCTCTTTGTTGACCATGCAGTGGACTGTGTCCGTCACTCAAAGCCCAGCTGTGCTTTTTGAATTTGGTCACACGGTGCACAATCTCCTTTAGATACTGTGCAATACTAAAGATTTCTGTAAACTCTCTCTTCTGTTTTGATTTCTAAGTCTCACCAAGAAGCACGTAGATGCTGTGCATCTTTGAGCATAATCAGTTTCACCGTTTTCACTTGAGGACTCCATCTCTGACTCTAGTGGAGCGATAAATGTCCTGCAGATGTGTCATGACTGTGAGCCAACGGATGATGTGATTATTTACCCGCGTGCGGCTGCGCTGGTGGTGGATTTCCCACAAGGCCGAGCAGTTGTCCGGTCGCTGTGTGTGTGAAGGGTTTCATGGGAAAGCAAATCAGGAGAGACACTGAGAACTCGGGAGGGAACATATAAAGGAGTGCCACCTCTTCCAGAGCTTTATATTCTGTTTTTTTATGTTTCAGATAAGTTAGTCTAGAGAGAGATATACAGGAAAACAACTTGTTTAAGTTCAGACACCTTTAACTTGCAGAAGAAGGGCGGCATCACAGCGGACATTACTAAAGGTGGCTGCTTTTTAGCGTTCTGGTGTTTTGGGGACTCTCGTTTCCTGCCCGAGGCGCAGCGGGGTTGCTAATAAGTGCAAATCTCAAAAGCTCGTGACACTTCGTCTCCCCTGCCACTCCCCAAGAATAGAAAGAAAAAAAAAAGTCGAGAAGTGTCAAAAAACCTTGCAGGGTGTCAGACTAAACAGGCGAATCCTGCAGAAAACCCCTTCCACTCCAGTCGTCTGCGATCACAGTCAAGGTCTTAAAGGTCGGGGGCGGGCGGGTGTGACAAAGAGGGCAACAGCCAACCAAGCAGCACCACGACACACACGCTCACTTCCGAACACACACACCCTGTCAGAAGCATTTAAGTAACCAACTAAGGGGTTGATTTTGCATTTGCAGCACTAAAAACCACAGGTTTTTTTTCTCTTTTTTGTCATGTGCGCTTTTGCAAAACCTGCACCTCTGAGTAGATGGCATGACAAGAAATACTGCCACTTTTTACAATCTTTTTTTTTTTTTTACAGCATTTGCATTAATAAAAACATTTCAGATGTCGCTACAATAAAATTTCACATGCAAAAAAACAACAACTCACAAACCTTGAAATCTACTGTAGATGTGAAGAACGGTTTGACTACTGCCATGTTTAACCAGAAGTGAGATTGGTGAGATTACTGTTGTGCTTTTGAGAGGTCAGGGACGAACACTGCAAAACACATTTTTGGACGTTTGGCCAGAACAATCAGGAAGCAGCTGCAGAACCTGCCCTCCACATGTTAGCTGAAAACAAAAGACACATTTGTCTCGTTTAAACTGTTGAAAGAACTTTGACTGTTTGTATTTTCATCCAACAAAGCTCCAGCTTGAACACTAAACGTGTGGATTTAAATTTGATGAAAATGGCCGCAGCAAATTTTTTCACTGCTCTTTTGTGCACTTGGTATGCATGTGGGTGTGTGTGGGGTGGAGGAGATTCAGGTTGGAGGGTCGGGGCAGCTGGCAGAGACTTGCCAAGATGTCATGATTGTCAACTCATAAAGGAGCTGATCTCTTTAACAAGAAAGCTTCCCTCCTCCCCTGGATTTCTCAAGCTCAGGGCGGGGTAATGTGCGGGTGTGTGTGAGTGTGTGTGTGTGTGTTCATGCGTACATGCCATCATATGTGGCGTGGTCTAGCAAAGAGGTGGAGACAAAGGCAGGATGTGATACAGCACTTCCTCATTCATCTCTGCTGGATCCTTGGCAGTGCAGAGAGCGCCACCTCTTGGCGAGCTGTCGCCACGACGGCGGCGTGCTGGTAAAATTCCACTCCCTGAGATAAGGAAAGAACAAGTGCAAACAGGTCAGAGTGAAATTACTCGATAAGATCCAAGGAGCCTCATGAGTGTTTTTGGGGGGAATTCCGTTCATGTGCAGCTTGGAGGAAAAGCTGCAGGAACGTCGCGCTTAACAGCCGAATCGGTTTGCTTTAGTTTATCATACATACATGTGATGCTGAAGAACCCCACCCATGTCAACTGTAAAGTTTAAGGCCCTCAGGCAACTGAGAAGTTGACAAAATCCCCTTAAAACCTCTAAGATGTAACGACGCACTTTCCCGGCCTCGGCGTGCTCACTCTGGTCTGGAAATTTAAACATTAACGCTGCTAAGAGCTTCCTGGAAGCGCTGACTTCCATTTGGATCTCTGAGGGCTGCTGGGTGAAGACTTGAGATGCCTGGAGCGATTAACCAGAGACGCTGGACTGGTTTTCCCTCAGGGCCCTCCGCTGGCACTGGAAGGAGCTGCAGGAATTCTGAAAACCAATTTTTTAATCCAAAGTAAACACGGGTGATGTCGGTCTGTTTATGTATTTTTAATGTAAGTGTGTGGTTTTTGGCATCTAGCTCATCTATGTTACATTGCAACCTTACATGCAGATTTTTCAAATATTTTTTTTCTAGCATTTTTCATCACTTGAGTGCAAAACTTAGAGTTTCAGCTCCATCAAAAATCGTAAAACGACACGTTGAAGAAGTTGCTTTCCTAAAATGTCTCTTGTGAGATATATGATTCCTATCAGGACTGTCATTAGCTTTCAATGTGCGATTAATTCCAGATAAACAATGAGTCACCTCTGCATTAGTGTCTGGAATGCAAAAAGAAGCTGAAAAATGTGGGAAGTTGTTACCCTATTAGTGACAGAAGCAAAATTATGGTATTTAGTCTCTTGTGCCAGAAGGAAAAAAGCTTGTTGTCTGAAGAGAAATAGATTGGCCAGAGTGAGACAGTGGTCAGGGTTGCATGGGGGAGTCAAGCCTCAATGTCTAAATGAGAGCTGAACATCTCAACCGCAGCTAAGGAACAGTCAGCCAGAAGCTCAACTCAATTCTTTCCTTACTTCAAATTAAACGTTTTCCTTCTAAATGTCCGTTAGCTTCTTGCAAACTGTTAGCATCCATGCTCAGAATGGTGGTTTTAAAGTCTTTCTGGGTTTATTTTTGCAGGTCTGATGTGAAATGAGGTACATGAGTTGTGTTTTTTTTACCCAGAAGGCTTTTGGGTTTGCGCCAACTCAATAAAACATGGATGTTTTGCAACACTTGGCTTTTATCCTCCGCTCGTTTCCATGCAATCCTTTACCTTCATATTACTGAATACCTGCCTTTTGGCCGTCTGACTCCTCTGCTTTATATTCCCAAATATAAGATTTCATCAAACTCGGTCTTAAGAGTTTAGGAACAAGTACGTGCAAACGCTTCGCACAGAAACATCTCAGACCACAGAGGATCCTAAACACTCAATCATCTTTCTGTTTCATCACATATTATTGCGCCACGGCCTAAAGACATGCCTCGTCTTGTTGTGAGATACCTTTTTGAATTCCTATCTAGAGGCCTGTTTTCTGCTTGTGTAAGGCAGATGCGTGTTTCTACATGCTGGTTTCAAACGTTTGGTCCTAGGTTCACGCGGATGTCTCCAACATGGTCGTATTTATCCAGAGTAAACGAGGTTATACTCATTTCCTTATAGATAATGGCACATTATCTCCTTTTTTTTAATTGGCCACATTATTTAGTTGATGCCTGCACACATCCCGCAGCATGACTAATCCTACCGAGTTTTTGCTTACACAGAAGGTAAACAGAAACCTTTGAGCTGTGGGAAGAACCTGAACGCACACACGTAAATCCCTTTGGAAAAGCTCTAATCTCTCTGCACATATTTGGACAAATAACAAAAAGAAAACAAGGCATCAAGGTTTTGTTGGGTTGCAATTACAGTTCCAACAATGAAAAGCTCCTTTTTGACTGTGTACTTAATCCAAATTGGTCCACTGAGCATAATATCCACATTACAACGCATTTTACCAACTCAGCCTACAACTTTTATTGTTAAAGTGAAATGAGCCTACAGCTCCATCTAGTGGTAAATTAATGTTAAATGTTTTGGGTTTCTGTTTTTACAGACACAACATGGCTGCTCCCATACAGACGTTTTCTGGAATACGGTTCACAGGAAAAGGCAGCAAACCATGAAGAAAGCCAGGTAATATAACCGAAACATTTGTTAGTTAGTGTGTAAAAAAAACATATACACACCATGGACGAAGAAATGCCTCCAAACAGATTTATAGATTTTGTTTCTAGATTTTAAAACGCAACATTTGTGTAGCACTATAGATACATTCCTGAATTCAATGTTTACCTCTAAATAAGAGAAGTAAATTCAATAGAGTTACATTAAAGAGTAGAAATAACTTCAATAGGTAATAGTAAAATGTATGCATTAGCTGAATGAGGGGAATATTAAAATGTAAAAGAAACTCATTAATTTGCTGTGCTTCACAGATAAACTGAAAGTTTAAGATCTCTGCTTGTGCAAACAGGAAGGCAGTGATTCAAGGTGGATATGATCCATTTCCCTGGTTGGTGTTGGGTCTCTGGCAGCAGCAATTTGGTCTAATATTTACAGACACCTATTAAGGCACTGCGACAACAATCCAACCTACTGAAAATAAAAGCATCCGCCAGTTTCTCTGTATCCTGTTTTAACAGGAAAAGCCAAAATGGTGGCAACACCATGTAGGATGATGGTTAATTTTATTATGTTTTGGATACTCTTTACATCCTGGCACAGATGTGAAAAGAGATGTTGTGATCGTCTTTAATAATAGTTAGGGGGAGGCGAGGACGGAGCCTTGAGGAACCCGACATGTAGTATTTGTGGTTTTATACAGATATTATTGCCTGATCTGTTGAGATTAGCTGTTTGTATTGTTTTGTTTCATTGTAACATTGTATTGTTTCATTCTCAGCTTCGTCCGTCTACAGACACAATGGAAACAAAGGAAATAGTCCACTGTGCTCTGCAGATAGAGAAGTTAGCTGCAGAGCAAAGCTTTGGGAGCATCTCAACTCTGCTTGGGGATCTTGATAGATGTGATATATCTCCAGAGCAGCTGGAAATGACGGACATAGTCAAAGTGCTTTATAAACTCCTAAAAACCTGCAGGGAGAGCAGCGTGAGGAAAACAGTGAAGAGTCTGCTGTCGAGGTGGAAGAGACAGTACGGTAGTGAATGGCAGGGAAACTCAGGAAACTCCCATGCTGTTCCTTCAGGACAAACAGAGGATGGGGGGGTTTCCAAAGATTCAGCACAAATGGGTGGAAATAAGGAGGAGAGAGCATCAGGACAGGAATGTGAGACTCCCACAGGAGAGACAACGTCTCCCTCTTCTGACTCTGTGAGAACCAAATGTGTTCAGCTCCTGCTTTCTGCCCTCCACCCTGAACCTCCCGATGGAGACAAGGCAGCAGAGCTGGCGGAAAGCATTGAGAGGCACATCCACCGTCTCCACAAAACCAAGCACCTCAAATACAAAGCCTGCGTGAGGAGCAAGGTGGCCAACCTGAGGAATCCCAAAAACAGTCATCTACGCCAGGGCCTCCTGAGCGGCTCCCTGGTGCCAGAGTCCTTCGCCCGGATGTCTGTGGAGGAGATGGCCAATGCTGAGCTACGGCAGCTTCGGGAGGAGTACTCATCCAGGGCTGTGAGCGAGAGGCAGCTTCCCCAAGGACTGGAGGGAACGCCGACGCAGAAGGTCCGCTGCAAACGATGCGGAGGATCAGACTGCAGGATGACACAAGTGTCCAGAGGTGCCCTGTTTTTGCCTGCGTGGGTGAGGCGTGGCGGCCCTGACGAGGACGCCATGACCTTTGTTACCTGCAGTGGGTGTGGTCAGCAGTGGTACCACAACGCCTGGGTGTGCCTCTGAATCCAAAAGCCACATTGACTATCTAGTGATGCTCTGGTGAGGAAGTTAATAAAAGCAGTTCTTTTTTTCTTTTAACTTCTGCATAAAGTTTAAACAAGTTTGCCTGCTTGTTTAAAAGTCCAAAAAGTGCCGCTTCATCTTTGCTAAAGCAGAGTTTTAAAGAGTCAGTCATCACATTCTTACTGATTCATTTCCTGCCTCTTCCAGGCCTAATAGCCCTTCAGTGGTTTATATTCTGAACAGTGGCTGCTATTGCTAACAGCTTCCTGTCAAGCTTTGTGAATTAAAAAGCCTGGAGGAAATGTTTATACTTTTGAACTTTTCACATTTTGTCAAATTCTTCTATGAATGGTGCCCAAAGTAAGCCCCTCCTTCTTACACAAATGAAGCACAATACACACACACACACACACACACAAAGAAAAACTGATTATATAACTTATCAGAAACATGAACAAGGAAATATTTTTGGATATTACTATATTACTTAAAATATATATTTTAAGGATATCTTTGTGAAAACTTTCAAACAGCAGTATTGATCTACAAAAAGTCACAACAGCTTTTAATTTGGCCCTGTGACATCCATTAGTCCATCACGCCCTGGGTAGAGAGCCAAATAATCTACTTTATTCCACATACTTAGGTGTATATTGTTGTGATTTTATTTGACATGATTTTAAAATGGAAGACAATTTGTTTTTGTCAGTACGTTTTTGAGTCTGGACTTTGACTGGGCCATTCTAACGTGTGATCTAAACCAGTGGTCCCCCACCCCGGGCCGCTCAAGAAATAATTAAATAAAAATTAAATTTTTAGAAAGCGCGGCGCTTACGTCACCACGCTTTCTGATTGGCTACCTGTCACATTCAACAGGCTGTGTTCTCGCTCCTGTCATGTGTTTAGCTCCACCCATTTTCCCATCATGTCACCAGCTTCCCCATTCCCGCAGTATGATGCTGCCACAAAAAACATATGCACCCTCTGTGGGGTCATATTGTGTGTGCAAATCCCTTATAAAAATGGAAGCAAAAAAAGCTTCTGATAGTTGCCCTTTCATTTTCCTTTCATTTGCAGCAAACTGAATCCAGTGAATGAGACACATGATATTCGAGCCCTGAGGACGATCAGGACCGACTCGTGGCAGAGAATGCGCCGCCACTCCTGCCAGTTTATGTGTTTCTCTGCCCTTCATCTCTGTTTGCTTTTTGAAAGATCTCAGTTATTTTGTTGAATAAAGGATTTCATCCTTTGAGTCACTCTGGCTTGTCGTGTTATTGCTCCAAGAAGCATCAAATAGGGAATGATGGCCAAAATCTCTCAAAGATCACCATGCGGAAAACTGATATTAATATTGTAGCATTTAACACGTTACATTGGTTTGCAGTGATTCAAGTGATGTTTTCCAAACTTGTAGTGTAATGTACATGTTGCGTCCCACGTTAAAGCCTAAATACATTTCATATTTATTTATTTTACTGAATTAGTTTGCAAAACTGCTGAAAAATTATTTTGAAAAATACCGACAAATTTATGAGTTGATATTTGTGATATTTGTGATTCTCTTGTATTTTGAAAAATGAATAAGACAAATGAGCTTCTAAAAGACTTTTTTTCTCTCCCTTGATAAATGAAATTAACATTTAAAAACTGCTTGGGTGATTTCTTTATTTCATAATTTTCACATCTATTTTAATGATAATGTTTTAATGTTTTCAAATTGGTTTCATATATTTGGAACACTTAAAGTGAATAGCAGTTGTTTTACCAGCTGTAAAGAAAAATACATATGTGTATGTAGAACACTTTTTGGTGAATTTAAAGAAAAATACATTTTTAGAATTCAGATTACTTACTTTGAATCCAGTAGGTTTGGCCCTCTGAAAATGAGGTTATATTATAACTAGTTGGAATAAACGTAACTATCTCGCGCTTCTAAATTATTGTAATTTTACTTCTGCTTTTATCATAACTGAAAAATTACGAGATTATGACTGTTCTAAAAATTTTTTTCCCCCACCACAAAATGTGAATCACGCCACGTGTGCATCGGATTAAGTTCCCGCATCAGAGAGGAGGCGGGCGTGACCGTCAGCGGGTCATATGAGCGTCATCAGCCGCTCCTGCGCTTCACAGCAGCGGGGCCACACGGAGCACCATGTCGGCGCTGGATAACTGCGCTCTGCCGGGGTAAACAGGAGGATGTAACCCGCTGGAAGCCTGCGGTCAGCCCCATAGGAACAGGTACATTACTGAGGAAGAGGATATTGTGTGCTACTGTTTAAATGGGACTCTTCCTGAAGTTTTAATCTATGAAGTCGTAAACGTGACGTGATCGCTTTTGATGAAACTGCCACTGTCGGACGGTCTCTTTATTTTTATCATTTGTGGCAAAAATATTAACTCGCAATAACTTGTTAGGTTTGAAGTCATAATTTGTTGGTTTTGATTTAGTTTATTTTAGCACATAATTTTTTAACAAAAATGAATTTGCTGTCTGTATGAACAGCCGGTCTGAAGCAGAAGCAACTTATATTTCTGGTTATGTCCCGCCAGGCCAGCTGGGGTCAGCCAAGAGCACAATACAGATTTCAGATCCTGTTTTCTTTCAAGTTGCTTTTCAGAGTGAGGCAACTTTTCGTAACATTTAAATTGTATTGTGCATTTTAATTTTTAAAATTGTTTCTAAATGGTTGTTAAATAAATTATTGCTTATACTGTGGTGAAACTGCCAAGGTAATGTTTTTTATCCACTCTTGATTTTAAAATAAATATAAAGAAGTATTTTAAATTCATAAACACAAACTAATTACGGTTTTAATCTTACAGCTAACTGCTTCACAGGTTCACTGGTTAGCCATAAAACAGTATATTTTTTTAAATTCACCAATCAAGAAAGACTTAAAAATTGTGGTGCTGGTAGCTCTTACATCAACATCCATTTAGGGCCCCATTTAACTTTGGGGGCCTGTGCAAAACAAACCCCAACAACAACAAAAATCTTTAAGGGATTTCCAACCTCAAATACTTAGCCAAGTTATTTAAAGTGTCATTAAACGGCTCGCTTCCTCATAAACAGTTCAAAACAATCACATGTCGAATCAGAGGCATGTCTCTTGAAACTGTAAGCTGAGCTTTAACCTTGATTCTGGTGGGTTAATCATTACTTTGCAGTTTTCTGGGTTTAAAAATGAAACCAGCCTTGTTGCATTTTGAGGGTTTAACCAGGGTTTAGTTACAGTCACGCGTCCAGCTTAGTAACAACAGTCATGTTACACAGAAGCTGCTGAAAGAAGCACATGACAAGAGGCCATGCACTTCTGCTTCTGCTTCTGTCTCTACAGGAAATGACAGAAGCAGCAGCAGATTTCAAGGTTCCAAGACAAAGAGATCATTTACCCACTGGTATTCGTTCTGCTGCCAGTTCATGTGACTCTTTGTCTTTATGGGCCTTCAGTTTATCTCTTCGGTTGGGTTGTACACAGAGGTCTTGATGATGTGTCTCCACAGTCATTACTGACTGGAAGCTCCACACTGGACCAGTTTAAAAAATGTGGCATAACACTTTTTCCTTCCACTCAGCTTTCTGTTTATATGGCTGGATACAGGCCTGTGGAAAATACCAGCTGTTTTAGTAGTGATCTGTTATTGCAACCTATCCAGGGTGCCGATGAGTGTTTGTTGGACAGCTGTCAAGTTAGCAGCATAGCATATGCTAGCACCTCAAATCTGACCTTTTACACAGATTTAGTTCTTCAAAATGTCTTCAGAATTACTTTAGATTTTCTGTATATATTTAGCTATTATAACATGAGAGTTTTATGGCCTTGTTGAACTGTTATGATCAAAAACTGCTGGTTTAAATGACTTAAATGCATCTTTATGTGATAATTAAAGATAATTAAAATCATTCACATTTTTTTCTATCTGGTTTAAAATGGTCATAATGAATTTAAACTGGTTTAACAGTTGTCTGCTCCTCATCATGTCCATTGATTTTCTAGTTTTTATCCCGTCTTTGTGTCCTTAAACAACCTTTAGTAATTAAATGATTGCATTAAACCACTTTATTAGTTTTCCACAGTTAACGCAGGCGTTTGTAAAATGTTTCGGTTCTGATCCGTCTTTTTCTTTAGAGGTTCTGCTCAGAGGAAAGAAGTAGTTTCCCACTGCTGAGTTTTTTTTTTTAATACTCGTGGCACGCTCAAAGATCTTGTGATCAGTATTCATGTGATGCACCACACGGATTATTTCATGCCTAACCTATTACACACAGTGTATATGTGTGGCTAATGTAAAATCTGGACTGTTAATAGGATTATCTGGTCTGGTTGAGTGAAAGGAAACATGTCAGTAGTTAATGTAACATGGTAAACCATAAAGTGAAAGCAGTTTGTCCTTATCTAAACTTTCTGTTGAAGGTCAAACATACCAAGCATTTGTTTTGCTTGATTCTTTTTTTTTTAATGAGAAATTATGAAAAATCAGTCAGAAAAAAAGAAAGGAGTAGTTCTGCTTTGGTTTCCAAACTGCTTTCCAGCTAGGAATATCTTCTTATTGATACAGAAAAGAACAGGAAAAAGCAATTATGGAAGTAAAGTAATAAAATAAAAGAAGTAAAAAGACATGTTATTTAAATGAATGCATTTTAGATAATACCTTACTTCTCTGTTGTACCTATATAAAGTCCTAATGTTCATGTAAAATACAGTTGTATGTAGTAGAGTATTACATTTGGCTATTTGGTTGTACGTGAAGGTAACTGGATGCCTTCTTCTCCTTTAGGTCCAACTCCTGGTTCTGGTTTTGGTGTCTTCAGAACTCCTGTCTGGCCTCTTGGTGTCCAACCCCTTACATCCCACATCACTGCAGCCATGATGTCCAAGTCCGTTCTGCTGAAGGTCATCCTCCTGGGCGACGGCGGCGTTGGCAAGTCGTCCCTCATGAACCGCTACGTCACCAACAAGTTCGACTCGCACCTCTTCCACACGATAGGCGTGGAGTTCCTCAACAAAGAGCTGGAGGTGGACGGGCGACGGGTCACCCTGCAGATCTGGGACACAGCGGGACAGGAGCGCTTCCGCAGCCTCCGCACGCCCTTCTACCGTGGCTCCGACTGCTGCCTCCTCACCTTCAGTCTGGACGACGGACAGAGTTTCCAGAACCTCTCCAACTGGAAGAAGGAGTTCGCCTACTACGCTGACGTCAAGGACCCCGACAGCTTCCCATTTGTGGTGCTGGGCAACAAACTGGACGTCCCCGAACGCCAGGTGTCCGGGGAGGAAGCCCGCAGGTGGTGCCGGGAAAACGGAGGGCACCCGTACTTCGAAACGAGCGCCAAGGACGCGACAAATGTAACGTCGGCCTTTGAGGAGGCGGTGCGTCGCATTATGGTGTCTGAAGATAGAGACGATCACCTGATTCAGACTGACACAGTGAACCTGCAGAAGACGCCTCACCCTGAGCCCAGCTGCTGTTAACCTGAGGGACTCCAGGGTTTTGGTTGGGCCTTTTCACTGTTGAAACTGTACAGTTCTGCATGCTACTATTTATGCTTAAACCTGGATCAACATTTTAATGTCAAGTTTTAGCTCAACAATCAAAACTACACTACGTTTGGTTCACATCTACTGAGGTTATCTCTTCTGTTTGTATCAGGGAAGCGACTAAGACCAAAACAACTGTGATTAAAATATGTTGATGCCTACAAAAACAGAAGTTGAGATTATTTTGTGCTCATAATTGCAGAAGTAGTGCTCAGATTGACGTTAACACTTGGACACCCACTGAATTTAGATTTATTCTCTCCTAAAATTATCATTCTTGTCTTGTATTTGTATAAAAAAAACTGCATAGAAGCCCAGAGTTCTCATTTCTCAATAACTCATAGTGAAATTATGTTTTAAAATATGAGATTTTTGGCTACAGTATAGCCCAATATAAAGCGAACAACTTTCATATCTCTCAAGTATGAGGGTTTTAGCTACATTTTACCCCATTATGAACCGAACAACTTACCATTGACTCAAATTTGTATAACAATTCAGGTAACTTGCTTTCGTTTTATTTTTGTGCAGTACCCTTTTCGTCCACATGGTTGCGCCACTGTTTTACGAAGTTCATGTTCAAATCAAGTTAAAATCTGTTTTAAATCGGAAGATTTTTTTAGCCTTATTTTTGCATTATCAGAAACACAGACAACGTTTTAGCTCTAAATGGTAAAGCTTCATTGTAGAATTAAAAGGAACCATGAAAACAATCGGTTCCTTTTAACAAGGGTGACTAATTCTAGAGATTAGCCAATAAAGAGCGGCTAATATAGCACGTGCCTTAAATTAAATTAAACATTCTGTAATTTTCTGACATTTATGTCACAAAACCCGCCCCGTTTTAGTGTAACTTTTTGATATTTTAAATAAAATCCGCTGGACATCGACAGATAAAACAATGTTTGAACACAAGTGGCAGCAATTAGGCGAAGTGGCGGTGACGTCGTCAGGAAACTGGAAGAAAACAACTAGAGGATTAAAAAGTAAGTTTACTTTTGCTTTAGTAGATAAAGTTTTAAACAAGAGATTTGTACTTTATTCCTGTTGAGAGATTTGGTCAAGTTGAGTCACAGATTTATCGGTAGGAAAGATGCGAAAAGCGACAAAACCAAATGACTCGTTTTGCTTTTTTAAGCTAAAACGCCCCGCGGAAGAGCTGTTTTCTGTCTATTTTATTGATAAATACCAATTATTATTAAATAAAAATGAACAATTAAGAGCAAACAGAAAAATAAGACAAACTCGTAGGTAATTCTGTAATGTAGTTCATTTTAAAAAGGCACTTTTTTAATAAAGTCAAAATTCTGAACTTCCATTTACTTTTCAAAGGTAATTTATGTAAAATCAGCAAGTTTAAATATCAGTCATTCCTTCTGTAAAGATACTTTTGTGGCTAAAAGTAAAAATCTGCTCAGAAGAATGTGCATAACTCATAGATTAATGCTTAAGTTTTTCTTCCACTGGTTAGTGGAAGAAAATCAGTGGAAAAAAAACTGATTAGTACTAAGAAATTTACAATATCGACTATGTTTATTTTTCTTTGGAAGATTTGACATTAAATATGTATGTTAGGAGAAGTTAGTAAATATATAAGATAATTTAAAACAACATACTTGGTGCTAGTATGCAATGTAAAGTATAATGGAATTAGAATCAATAATGAAATTCATAGATTCAACGTTTTGGACAAATTTTAACTTTGATTTCTAAGTAAAAAAAAAAGTGACATTAACTTGATACCAAACAACAACAAAAATGGATTCAATAATTAGAAGGATTTGGCGTTCATTGTGTATATTTTTCAATATTATTTGTGGTTTCATAAATATGTGATCAGAAATGTTATTTAATTTAATAATAAGCATCTGAAAACCGTTGTCTCCTGCGAATTTCAGATTTTAAGGTGTATACAGTGAATCCAAAAGCGTTTACACTGTGAAACAGAGTCAAAGTAGCTTCCCTCTATTAAATTAATAGTTAGATTCTTGTAAGTTGGGCTTTTGCTTTTCTTTTTGCAGTGAACCTTGGACACATTTTGTAGCTCCCGCCTGTTTTCACTTTATAAACTTTCCATAAAAGTCACAAATCGAAGAAAGAGGCAAAATACACAGTCGTCACGATAATAAAAAATATCGGTTTTACTAGAGAAGGTTACAAAAATCACCAAAGAGGAGTCATAGAACTATTTCCAACTTAAAAAAAAAAAAAGAAGAAAAACCAGAATGAAACACCTACAGGGACTACAATGCCATCAAAGTACAATGGAGTTTTTCTTTAGAAAAGAGCAGGGGCGGAGAGAGGGGAGGGAGGAAGGGGGCAAAACACCGCCTACCATAGCTGTCAGTACAAATGACTACACATCACCTGAAAAACTGCAAAGACACAGTCATGTCTCCTTCATGCAAATAACGAGGAAACAACAACACCCTGACACGCATCGTCGGCTTATAGGAAATTGAAGTTTTGCCTTTTACATCAACCTGGCGGCAAAGCACAGATATTTATTCAACATAACACACATGGCAATATAGTCCTTTTTTATACAGAATAGACAGCTGCGCACATGGACGATACTGACATGCTTCATCTCATCAAAGTTCAAAAATTTCTCTTGTCTATTTTTTTCTTTTTTTCTAAGTGTTAACTAATCGGTCATGGTTAATATAGAATATAGGCCATGATTATTGAAACACATCTGGTTATAAAATTAATGTATGAAAATTCCTGACTTGTTTTATTCAGTGTAAACATCCAAAACAGTCTTTGTGGCTTGTATGAGAGTCATGGCATTCAAAAGAAACAGGAGAAAATAGACAAAAAAATAAAGAAAAAAGTGACTTTTGTCACGCATTTGGCTAAAAATAAGCACAAACATGTTCCATAAAATACTTAACCACAAGAACCCAGCTGCCTAAAATGGATAAAGAGAATAATAATAATAGTAAAAAATAATAATTCCCATATTTTTTCTTCACATTTTAAAATGTATACATCACAATCACCTCAAATCCATCATATAATCATGACTGAACTGTGTCCCTCTCACGACATATCATTGAAGATGTTACATTACAATTAGTATATCAAATGCAGAACTAGTATTCGAGTGCTAAACACATTTCTCAAAGGGTACGTTTACATATATTTGTTAAAAAAAAAAATTTAAAAAAAGAGCATGTCAGAAATAAAACATGGATTGTGTTTTCCCCGTTTTGGGGGATGGGAAGAGGTGTGGGTCAATTTTTTTTCCTTTTTGTTTAGTTTTTTTGTTTTGTTCTTTTTTGGAGGGTGGAGATGATTCTGCTATTTACAGGTGAATTTAGTTCCTGAAAGGAGGAACCGGTGGGTGGAATTCACACAGGATTAAGATCAGTAATCAGGTCAGAGTTTAAATGGCAAATGTTTGGAAATAAAACACAGGTCGGATTTTGGTTTGATACCTGAGGTGTGTGTCTTTTTTTTTTTTTAAGACCTAGATGTGCAGCGCCCTCCACACTTAGAGACAGTCTTGTTAAAGTTGTAAAGAAATAAAAAATAAAACTTTTTTGTCATAGGAAATTAGAAAAAGTCCATTTGAGCACCATTCATTCACTGATGTAGAAAATAAAAATAAAATTGCAAAATCATTGACCCGACAATTATCTCTAATGTTTCTAATAAAATAAATGAAAAAAAAAAATTAAAGTGTCTGACATTTTTCCAAAAAGTCAAAAACTAACTTAAAACAAAAACAAGTTTTGAAATTAATTTTGCCTTCTGAACAATAAACTGGACATCCAGTATTTTCATAACATGAACAAAATAGTCTAGAAAAGGGAAAAACAAAAACATAAAAATGGGTTTGCTCGCTTGCCTTAAAAAGTGCAATCAAATTTCGATTAGCAAAAAAAAAAAATCTATATTTCTTTTTGCTATGTCTAACATTTTTCATTTAATGTTTAATAATTCAGTGCCAAAAAGCAAGTGTCCTTCTGCCTCTCTGTTGGCGGACAGCAAAAAAATCACACAAAGTGTCTAAAATGGTCCATGACCCACAGTGTGGACATCGATATATAAATGTGATTTGACAAAGACTCCTATTTGCTTTAGCTAAATTAGTCCTGAAATCACCTAAATTTACCCACATGTACAGCCAAAGTAATAACTAAATAAAAAACGTCATCCCCATGGCATGATGCTGCCACCATACTACATAATAAAAAAAAGAAAAAATGTAGACATTTTAGCCACTGGTGCCAGTAATTGTGGAGGGCGCCGTCTTTGACTTTTATTTCAGCTGGTGATGAATGTAACAAAAAAAAAAACCAAAAAGAAAAAACATCAAATGGTCTTAAAAAGAAACATTTGGCGAGCTTCCTTGCATTCTTTCACGGCCAGATGAGAGGACTGGTTCCATATTTATAACCTCTCAGCAAGAAAACTTAATCCAGGACATGGAAGCAGATAAACTGTTAACGAATTTTATAAGAAAAGTAGCGCTTATATATACTTACTCAAATGCACAGAAATCCTTGAGATACTACATGGTTTTTCATTCTTTTATGCATTTATTCCTAGAGGGGGGAAAAAAAGGGTTTGTTTTGCTCAAGGGATTTTATTCTCCCCCATTTTAATTTGTTTTTAAATAGTGCAACAATGTTTGGGGCAATAGCAAAAAAAAAGTCAAAGTGGTAGGGAAAGAAAAACTAAAAGAAGAAAAGAATTTATGAGCCCAAACTCATACAAATCATAATTGTACCAGGCATACTTTTCAGAGTATTTAAAAAAAAAAGAACAACATTCACACACATTCGCACAATATATTCATATTCATATATATATATGCATATAAAACACCAAAAAACAGAGGAACTTGGTTGCTGTGGCGTTTCCCAGTGGCTGAAACACACAGTGTACATTGTTTTTCGATTTTTATTCTGTTTTTTTTTTCTTCTTTTTTGTTGTTGTTGTTAGGAGCTATGTATCGAGAGGCTGTGCTGGCTCAGGGCGCGAGGCCATCACAGCCGGGCCACGTTCACGAGCCGCCGCCCAAAAAGCACAGGGAGGGAGGAAGAGGAGGAGGAGGAGGCGCTTCGAAAACCAATGTACCGTACCTGAGCTCGACACCCGACGGGGCGAGCCTTCACCGCTCTGAAGCAGCCGCCTCCGTCTGGGGCCTGGCTGCTCTCCTCCCGACCCTCCAGCCTCTTCCCCTACCAGTAGTGAGAGCGCGCTGGCGCCTCGGAGCGGAAAGCGCTTCTGGGTAAACGGAAGAGGATGGAGAATCAGGAGACTGGGCTGCCGAACATGACCGAGGTGGTTTTGTTTTGTCGGGGGGAGAGGGGAGAGTTTGGGGGTGGGTGCTAGGTGTTGAGGGATGGGTTTAACATTCGGGGGAGAAGATGAGCAATGGCAAGAGAGGACGCTTTGTCCTTATGAGTAGGAGGAGGAGTTCTGGCCGTCCTTGGAGCGCGCCTCGGCCTCCAGGTCCTGGTCGTCCTTCGTCTTGATGTCTTGGTAGTCATGCGTGGAGGCGGCGGTCTTCAGGTACGCCCAGTTAGCCGCTAAAATCATCAGGTAGTGGATCTGAGAGCAGAGGGGACATTTCAGAACTCAAAAGTACATTTTGGTCTCCATGAAAATGACTGCAGTGTGTTTAAAAAAATATATTGTTTGTAGGAAATGTGGGAAAGTTCAAGGTGTCTGAATATTTTTACACATTTAACTAAAGGAAAAAAAACAAAATTTTGTTGTAAGTTTGTTTTAAACTTTTACTTTCTCTTATCATCACCTTTCTAAAACAGTTTCAAACCTCTCAATAAATTCTCAAAACCCCCCAAAAACTCAGAGTCTGATTATAAGTAGCCCACTGATGTAACTACACTGTGTTTTAGGCAACGTCCTCACTGAAACGCAAGGAGTGAAGACTCTACAAAAATATCCTGATGAATCTGCATGGAGAGTTCAAGAAATATTGCCAATTCAAGCGCTGACCTGATGTTTTCCAGGTAAGAAAAACGTCTTTATTTTTTCATTGTGATTGCTTGTTGCGTTTTCTGTCATCATAAAATGCCTGCCGATATCCGTGGATTTTCCTCCTACACTAAAAAGAATTGGTTTGTTTGACAGGAACTTTGTACATTAATACCATGCCATAAATAAGAGCTAGCTGAAAAGCTAAGGCAGATTTTTCTTGGTGTCTGAGCCAATTGAACAAGAACGTTCTGGACTTAACGTCAGAGAACAAATAGAAATATCTACTTGTTCTCCCTAATTATGTTAAGTGTCATTAGTAACTACAGTAAATACATTTATTAGGCTAAAAAAAACCTATCCAAAACAACCTGAATAGCTGTGAAAATGTAATTACCCTCCTTAAATTAAGAGCTAAATAAGATTAACCACCTTTCTTAGTTTAATCCCATGACTTCCATGAATCCCATCCAAAGCTTATTACTGCAAAAAATAAGCTAATAAAATCAAGAAAACTCTTGATTTTATAAACAGAAAGTTGGCCAAATGATCAAAAAAAAAAAAAAGAAAAGGTATAGCTCTGACTTAAATGTCCTAATCTGAGCAAAACAATTTCTAAGCAGTCACAGTGAGAACCATTTCCTTATATGGCTGAAGAAATATGTTAATGCTGCCAGTCCATTTTCATGACACTGTTCCTTTAAAAGATCAAAAGGCAAAAGGCATGTAGGTGACCCAGCGAAATGTGTGTTGAGATGTTTCATGATTTAATTTTTTTGGCATCTCCATTTCCCTGGATGCAAAACACAAAAGTCCGCCTCCACAGTGGAGTAAAACACAGACGCTCACACACACACACACTCGCATAACAGGCCGCGGGGCAGGATTTCAGCTGATAGTACAACACATTTACATGAGAGGTGCGGTTGCCGTGGCAACAGATAAGCACACCATGGCAACGTGCATATTTTGAGCGGTGGGTTATCAGAGCAGCTCACCAGAGCGATGACGGTGGCTCCGGCGCCGGCCAACGCCACGATGTAGAGGTGGTAGGACAGGTAGAACTGAGAGGGGGGAAAAAAAAATGGATTTTAGGCAAGTTATACAAGAATAAACTGAAAGAAAAGTGGAAAATTAAAAAAAAAACAACACCCACTCACCTCGCTGGTGCTGCAAATATCTGTCAGTGTGGATCCACAAGCCTTCCCGGGTGTTGCGTTCAAGGGAATAACGCCTGCAGGATCAAAGAGACGAAATGTTACCAAACGACAAGAAGCTTTTTTTTTTTTTCCCCTGATTGAAGTATATTGAATGAGGCTCAGAGAAAGATTAAAGGAAACGGGGCTGCTGCTGCTGCTGCTGGGAAAATATGGGTCATTATTCTGAATGAATTTCCACCTCATTTCATCATATAGGCTGAAAATATCATTTATCAACGTAATTTGGCCTCTTTGTTTCAGTCACAAAGAACTATAATCGCTCCTCAGTTTTAGCATCAGCTGACAATAATTTGGAGCCTCCCACTAATTGAGGTTAATATTCTGAAGCATATCCTTATCCTACTTCATAGTCCGGCCAGCTGTCTTTCAGATGTGGGTCAAATACTGTACATTGTTCCATCAAACAGTGAACTGTAGAACTACAAAATTGGATTCTCTGTACTTAAACTGCATTTTTTTTCTTTTCAATTATTTTTACCAGCCTGCTGGTTTGAAAATCAGAGGCTTTGACATCAGATGCTTCTCTCTGAGCTCCTTGATCAAGAGGAGTCGCTCTTCATCTTTGAAGAAACGCAGCCGTGCATGTTTTGCATTCGCTCTCTGAAGCTGCAGATGGAATATTCAGAAAGGAGATGCATATAACATCCCGTGCTGCTGGAGAGTATTCCTTCCCCTGAACTTTCTCACAGATGCTATTTAATGGATCAAAACAAAATGGCACTTTTTTGCTATGACGATTTTCAACACTTTAACCACCGGATTTTGTATTGCATCTTTTGACTCATCGTTCATTGTAAAATAATTTAAGCTCAGTCAAATTGGATGGAGAGCATTTGTCTCAAGTGTTTTTTTTAGCACCAAAACAGGGTGTTTGAGGCTAGCACTAGCATGTTTTGCTTTGGAGAAGGTGTCATCAAGGGGATGCGCAGTGTTAGCCTTCCTCCACATATTGTGTTTTGCAAGTTGGCTAAAAGGTTTGCACATGTTTGCAGTGCCCTTTACATGGTGCAAACAATGCTTTCTTTCTACAGTGGCTCCTCCAGAAACATTAAAAAACTTCCTAACTACTTCTCTGATTATTTCTCTCCTTGTTATTGTCGGAGGGCGGCCATATTTGCAGCCGTTCCATTCTCAGATGGTTGGTTGACGATATTGTTTTTGTGTTAGTTGAATACGTATTCAACTTAGCAAGATTCTGAGAGCTGAGGTTTTGGAGGTTAAAGCTACAAAGGCAGGATATTAAGTCTTAAATAGAAGCATTGCGCCTTTGTTTTTATTTCAAAAACGTGCTTTCATAACCCTGCTGCCTCTCGGGTTCAGCTCCAGCCCACCTGATACTACGTAACTGTAATGAAAATCTGTCATCTTTAATTGGATCAAAAGGGCAAACCCCAGCTGGAGCATTAAGATTGTCTTAACCCCATTATTTCATCCTGAAAGTCAGTTTTTACCTTCGAAATCTTGATAAAGACTTGCAACAAAAAACTCTGTCAGGATGCAATCGAGGCATAAAAAGACTCTTGAATTCGCAGCTCTCCCCACCTCCGAGCGCCACCCTGGGGTGACCACCCACACCAACCGACCCTCCCAGAGAACCAGAGTGTGAATGAAAGCATCAGCGACTGACCGTACTGCCTGACATCCACACAGATGGAGTCAGGATACGTGATGTTGGAGTCTGGAGATCTCATGGCGGCGCAGGTGTTCCACATGTTAAAGAAGAGGAAAACCGGGATCGCCGTGAAGCAGAAGATGGCGATAAACACCAGAGCGAAGATGTACGTCAGGAACATGAACTGAACCGAGGAAAGGAGGAGGCAGAAGATGAGATATTATTATTACGTTGTGATGCACTGAAGAATTAGGCTCATGATATTTACTTAAAGTCTTCACCATCCACCCACTCATGCATCACATTTTGCTTCCATGCTAATGTAACTGGACATCTGCAGTAATTAACTTAATCAGACAAGGAAGGACAAACTGTGCCAAAGAAACCCTGAAGGCTGAAGCGTGAATCAAGAATCTAGCTTAAGAGAACATGATTAAAAACATCTCCACATCTTTATGCCACCATAGTGACTTTGTATTCTAAAGAACAAAATGGAAGTAGCTATGTCTCATTTATTGGCTTTAACATACGAAGGCAGTGATGCAGCGTCCACAGATGGTCGTCTTAAAGTCGCTCTGCAGCTCCTTCTTGATGGCGCTGGTGGTGTAGAAGCCCTCACCCAGCAGGAGAATGGCGTAGACGAAGAAGAAGGAGGCAATGCCGTAGATGATGTACTGAAAGATCTGGATCCTGGATGTGGCAAACAAACGATAGCGTCAAGTTTATTTCTGCTTAGCACATTTTAAGGCTTTGCTGATTGATATTATTAGTGGTTATTTAGGTCTGGATGTTAGGGTACATGAAACATCATTTTTCAAAGCAGAATGTCTAAACAGGAAGTGAATATCATAAGGATGATGGACTTGTGTAAATCAGACAATAAAGGCCCTTTAACAGGAAATTGTCAGTGGATCAGATGGATGAACTCAGAATATTTATGACAAAGATCAAATATGCAGGAAATAGGGATGATCTCCATGGAAGGAAAATGAAAAAAAAAATTCTACTACAGGACTATGGATTGGATTCTTGGTTTTAAAGGAAGGAAAAACCCAAAGTTGAGGGAAGAGGATGTATAGGACTCACACAGCGGCAAGGGTGGCGTGGTCACTGGTGATCCTGGAGAAGTGGTTCTCCAGCATGGTCAGGGTGCCGGTCAGAGCCACGTGGCCGCAGCCGCAGAACAGGGCCACGCCTGAGAAGCAGAGGATGGTGGCCACCAGCGAGGCGTAGGGCACCCCGCCCAGACACTTGATGCAGCACTCGAAGCATCCTGCAGAGGGAGACGAAGAGCCAGGCTGTTTCCACTTTTCCTGTTGCATTTAGCCACGAGAAAGCTCACAGCTAAGAAAGCATTAAAGAGGATCTGAGAACAAAGAATTTAGGTCAGATATGAAAGAAGGCAGATGGGGGGGGAACAGAAGAAGAAGCTCTGCTTCAGTTATGTTTTTATAAGAAAGAACAAAGAAAGCAGGCTGACATCCCATAGTGACTTGCTTAGGTCTGCTGACGACACTCGCTGCAAAGCTCAGTGGTCTTATTTATCCTCTGCATCAGGCATGTTGAGCATCTTTCACAGCGAGTTGGAGTGCTGAATTTTGCACCACCTACAAAAGCCCTCTGTGTAACATTTTTTTTCTTGTCTGTTTAAGAATGCCTCATAATCTGAGCTAAAGTGATCAAATGCATGATGTTCTTTTTTTTTTTTTTTAGATGGAAGTAAATGTGTGAATTTGCCAGTAGAACTTCCCAAAGGTTGATGAAAAATTAAAAATCCCTGTTTTGCGATGCTGAATAAGTGAATTTGTTTTCAGCTTCCTGTGTGAGGTCTACAGGTGCTGCAGATCCATCCTGCTCCAGAATCCTCCCTACTCCCCCATCCCCCCCAAAAAATCGGGAACAAAAGGCACCAAATACAAGAGCTGCATGTTATATAACATGCAACTCAGGAGATAAAAATAACTCCTGTGGCAAAGCAGGAAGTTACTCTGGGAGTAAAAAAGACAAAATGAACCATCTTGTGTGGCTACGTTGCTGTTTCCATGACAGCCTGCTCCAGTTGCCAGCTAGCTGATGCTCACAAGTCGGCACAGGTTTTGATGCCGACTGAACCCACCGTGCGTCCTCTGTGTGGCTCTCTGCGCACACCATTATCTGTTCTGACACGCTGCCCCAATCGCCAGTGAGCAACGCACTCGGTGGCAGTCGTGGCCCTTCGTGATTTCTACTCTACGCGACAGCTCGCCTCGCCTCTAAGAAAACATTAGATCCACTCAAATATCCACACGACCGGGGAGCCCGGACCTGCTGACGGCTTTTATCAGCATGGACCTTCATCTATACACCGTGACACCTGATGGCAGAAGTATGGAAAAATACAACTTCAAGGTTAACATCAAACGCAAGAGAAAACCTCAGAGAAACTCTGGATTTAAATGTTGAGGCGTGGTAGAGTTTACGGCCTGCAGGCAGTTGCTGTTGATGGGTTTAAAAGAGCCAATTGATTTAAGCATCCCCAAGGGGAGCAATAGCAATCTATAACACTATACAAACTAAATGGAGGTTTATTTACTCTACAGTTATCACCCCTGCTAAAGATGGTAATTTGAATAAATGTATTAAATAGGGAATAAAATCTCTCTAATATTACTGGTAATACAAATATTGAAGAGTCTACAAGTTAAAAACATTTTTTTTACTAATCTAAGACTTCCTGTTCCTCCAGGGGGAAAATGGTACATCACCGTCCCTTTCTCTTTGCTTATTTTCAAAATGGGAAAGACAGGAAAACATATCAACAGTGTCGTCTTCATATGACAGACAATGACTTCAAGAACAGCTTTTTGACTTTAAGACAGAAAAGCAATAAATACTCCTACTACTGGTAAACTAATGTATAGTTATATTGTAATATATATTGTTTTTTCCAATTTAATGTATTTTTATCAACATAATACAAATTAAACATTGAGTAAATTTAAGTTTTTAGGATGTTTGACTGCTTTTCTCTCTGTAAAGTAACACTGGAGGTCAAAAGCATAACTCATTCCTGTTGATGCACATTAACCAAGAGTTATGCCCAAAATACCCACATTTCTATCTGTTTTATGGCCTTTTCAAATAAAAAAAAATGTCAGCTGCAAAAACATCAGTATGTTTTTTATTTTTTTTTATAAAGTAGTAACTGTTACTTTCAAATCGCTCTGCAAATTTAACAATTCTAGCAATTATTACATTTATTGTTGCTGTGTGTTTATTAATCTGAGCTGATCAGCTCAAACATCCTTTGTGATGAGCTAAATATTGAACTTTTGGTCATTTGCTATTTATTATTTATTTTTTTAAATCAAAAGTTGTTCCGGCTTCCACAGTGTAAGCATAGTTTACATCAAACAGTTTTGATAATTTTTTTCCACATCCAGATAAGAAGTCTTGTCAAAGTTGATTCAAGAAGTTTGAGTCATAATAAAAGCTCATCCTTAAATCTGAAGAAGCATCATCTTCCTCCTGCCTTACGTAACCCAACGGAGGCCCGTTACGTAACGGACCCAAATCCTATTAATGTTAATGAAGGAAGCGCGCTGGTGGAGGAGTCCAGCTGATGAAGCTGAACATCTGGACCGAGAAGCGGGCCGAGGCCTCCGGATGAGCCGCAGCCTCTCTGGCTCACCGGTCAGCACAGCGACGGGTCCTCAATTCTGCTCTGAAACATCACCCACAGCGAGGCAAATTTGAGCGTTTTATTTTGGAAACAAGACGGAAACAAAAGCAAATCCTTCCTTTCGAATGCAAATGAAGAATTTCTTTTATCTTCCGTCGTGGATGCGAGTAATCTGACAGGATGGGAGCCTTTTTGGGACAAATCCCACGCCTTCGTGGGAGCTATTTAAGGGCTTTAGTGTTTCTGCTTTTAGCTCCGTCTTCTCTCCCCTGGTTCCACGCTGCTTCACGGATGAATTCACAGGTTCCTCTTGAACGACGGACCTGACTCTCCCCTCTATCCGATCCTTCCACTCCCCCCGGCTGCGACTGTCAGCCTCGGTTTAAAAGTGCGCTAATGGGAAGCAGGCCGGCCGGAGTGGTCAGCTCCGGCCGGCCCTAATGGAAATCAATGGGCTATTCATTAGAGCAGAATTTAGGTGACACACCGAGGCTGGCCTATCTGCCTCGTTTTATACCTCGCTGCCTCTGTCTTCGCTCTACTGTCTCCTTTTCTTTGAAATATGGCCGCTTGTCGCCGTCATGCTCTATTAAGCCAGCTGGAGTTAATCACCAAGACACTATGTTACGCTCCTGTTACGTTATGGTGTCGTAGATCATTTCAAATAACTTTCGGCGGTCTCCACCGAAGGATTTCAGCTTTCTGTTCACGTTAGGAGGCAGGGCGGCCCAGAATTTGACAGACGATAAGCGAAGTTCAGGACACTATACTGGACTATATTGGGACAGTTTTCCCGCTTAAATGCCGACCTCAATTTGTGGCTGACAGCTAAGTGAAAGGGTGCTTGTTTTTATTGCCTTTTCATGGACAGCTCCGAAACAAAAGGGTGATAAAATGAGAAAGAAAACCATGAAAGAAGAGGGAACGTGTAGAACGACTAGAACAAGTGAGGAGAAGGAGGTGAGAGGGGAAAAAGGCAGAGCGAGAGAAGGATGGGGAAAGCGTTTTCTTGGCCCTGGGGCCGGCGAACGCCAGTTGCCATAGCAACGTGTTACCCACGACCCACTTCAGTCCCTCGCAGCCGCTTCACTCCGCCTTCACACGCGAGCAAAACCCAAAGATTGGCGTGAAGTGGCGGCTGAAGCTGAAACTAAAGCTGCGGAGTGGTGGTCGGTTCGTCTATTCATGTTTTCTGATCTGATTCAAATCGAAATTATGTGAATGGAGAAAAACATCAAACTTAAAAATGTCAGCTTATTATCTCAGACTCAATCCTTTAGGTATCCTAGTTACATTTTACACCTTTAGTTTTAATTTTAATACCATATTGGCTGTGTTGAATAAAAAAAGAATTAACTTGCCAAAGGATTATTATTTTTTTATATTTCTAGTCCTCATGTTAGCCTTAAGTGGCTAAGCTACCTGCTAGAAAAGTATTAAAAATGCAAATTGTTTTTGTCCACATTTATGTAGCATAAACTGACGTGTTGCTTTATTGCAATAAATAGATTTCTAGCACTAGCTATTAATATTTAGATTATCTGTTACAAAAAAGAAAAAGGGAATGTGCTGAACTGTCTTAGACTTGTAAATGATCACCTCCTTTCCATTATAAATTCTTAGTTGCTTCTTTTTCATATATTTTCAGCTGAATGAATGTTTACTGTAAATATTTTTAGCAATATGTTTGCACATACTATGTTTTTATAGTTTCTTTCTGATCATGTGGGGTCGACTCATTCTTGGGTCAAGTATTTGGAACCACACTGTTTCTTTTGTTGTTGTTGTCAGATCCTTGTTTTTTAATTTCATTTGGTTCATAATTACAAAAAACTGTCACCAGAATCAGCCTGTTTCAGATTTCTGAGCCAGGATGTGGGTCCTCTTTCCATCCATCTAACTAATCATTTATGATAATAAATTCATTGAACACATTGTAAATAGATCATAAAAGCTTTAATTCCTGCTTCCTTTTCTAAATAATAGACAGCTCTCTTTCCTGATTCTTCATATTCATCCTTGTTTTTTCCCCACGTTCCCATTTTCTGCCTTTATATTTAAATCTGTGCCTTCCTATTAGACTGGTGAGCGTACTCAGGCGCTGTGACTGAATAAATAATGCCTCGCAGGGCAGAGATGCGCTCGCAAACAGAACCTGTCACCGATTGCTGACATCTTTTGTGATTACGCTTCGCATTCTGTCAATCACCCGACACCCACGGTATGAAATAATCCCTCAAATGCATGTCGTCTTACAAACTTCATTGTCACAGGAATTGAATTTGGAGCATTTGTTAGAAAAAAAAAAGGCTTCCAAGTCAGTAGATGCACAGGAAAAAAAAGAAAAACAGGGTAAATAGTGTTATTAAGGCGCGGTGTCTGTTAGTTCTGGAAAATATTGGCTGAATAATGTGCTGTTTTTTTCTGGCTACACAGATTTTATTGTTGTAATGCCTGCAAATCCTAAATACAGGATAAACTCAAACGATGAGACGATTATTTCCACTGTCATGACTCTTCCTACTACATCGTTCCAGTTAACATTGCAGTTCTTTGCTTTTATTTTAAAATGTAAAACACTGAAATTCAACTTAAATTTATGTAGGAAGGAGGGATAATGAATGGGGAAAAAATTACGTACATGAGGGACAGGGAGTAAAGAAAGAAGAACAAAATGTGCAAACATTTTTCTAGACCTAGAAAATGCTGAAAACAAATCTCCAAGGTTTAGGGACGGCAGAGGAATCCCGTTTAAATATCTTCCTTCAATCCAGATTCGCAGCGTGATTATGTCCAACTGTTAGTGCGCGCAGTACATCTGCCAGAAATAACAGCCTTAATAAAGCTTTCTGAATATTTCAGTGACCGATCTGGTCCCCCCACAACCCCCTCCGCCTGCGGCTCCATTCAGATCTCAGAAACGCTGTATTCATTATCGGGCAATAACCTCAGAGTGCATCATGGGTAGATCCCCGCGAGGGAAGAGGAGGACCTCGGAGTGGGAAACGGAGAACAAAAGGTGTGGGATAAATGGCTGCGTCACATCAAGATGAAAACAAGGTCCCATCTGCTTCATGGAGGCCGACCGCAGACACAACAACAAAAATCACTGACACGAGCTCCGGAGATTTCACTTCAGTTTGGGAATAAATGTCCGTCTCAGACTTAATGACCATCACATAGGAAGGAGCAGAAAAAGTAAGACAAGTATACCAGAAATAAAAAAAAATGTTCAAAATGTTTACATCTGAACAGAGTTGTGAACAACTCTGAGAGGCACTTCAGATGACAATATAAAATACTATAAATGTTTCTTATGTGGCGATTGTTTTCTCTCACACAGTGTGACGTCATCTCTGCTGCTAATATAAATAACTAATGAGAACTAATGACAGGAAGACCAGAAAGAAAATCAGTAATCAGCCACAAATATCCCATTTGTTTATTTTTCAGAATTTCTCTTTAACCAAAAGGTTCAGTCGATAATTAGCTTCTTTTAATGCAGATGGAGTCCTATATTTCATATTTTAAGCCATAGATATGAAGAAAATAAACAGGATTACAGACTTTCCACATAAATTCTGTAACTACTTAAAAGAAAATAACTATGAAGATGTCACAAACCTCTCAATGCGGTTTTAAAAACACAATGTTGAGAATGTTTTCAGTAATGGTGGCTGAGGCTTAAGAGGATATAGCCATCACTGTTCCCAAAATATTGTTGTTTTGCTTTCTTTCTTTTTTTTTGTTCTATTTTGTGGCAACACAAAACTGACCCTAATCTGCTATTTGGGAGAAACCCGCTGCTGTTTATGCAGCGTTATGCAGGTCACAAGGTCAGCATGTGGCCAGGCATAACTGAGATTGATGGCCGGAATGTGCCTTTAAATCCCCTTCGCGGATCTCTGCGTGAGGATCAATACACTTATGCTGCAGATTAGAGAAATATTTCTTGCTAATGCTGCTTTACATCCAAATTAGCACACATTAGTGTGTTTTTAATAGACTGGAAAACCCACTAAATCAAGCAATTACTATCCTGCCTAGATTGCAGAGTCCCTTTTTTCAGTTAAATGAGTCAATTAATTGAACTGAAAACTATGTATGACACTAAAATTGTTAAAAACAGCTCATTATCAGTGGCCAAAAACTAGATAAAATATCAGAAATATTAGGAAAGAAGCACCTGCCTTGAAAACTATTTGCTTATAAAACCATGCAATACAATCCCAAGTACAAAGCAAAGAGCAGAGGCAACACTTTTAGTCCCACCAAAATGTAAAATGGCCCCTCTGGCTACAAAGGCTGTGCCTTAGTGGTTACACAACCAACTTGGCTAATGTCACTTTTTCTCCAAGAAGTCAAAGAAGTCATCTCTTTCTTTCACCCCTCCTCCCACTTCTGCCAATGAGATTATAGAGATTTGGTTTCCAGCTGCAGATGAGCACTTTATATGTGTGTGTGTGTGTGTGTGTTAAGTGTGTGGCCTAAACCATGATGTGAGTGTGTGCACAAAGTCTGTTGTTTGGTAGCACAAAGCCGCTCCCTGCGGAGGCTTCCTTATGACTACAGAAACACAGCAGTGCTCAGAAATCTAGAAATAAAAAATTTAGAAAATGCTTCTGGTTTGTTTACAGGAGATTATGATTTCTGTTGTGTATTGGCAATATGTATATTTCCAATGCATAGTCCTGCAACGTCTCCACATTGATTTAAGTACATACTTGTAAACAAAGTGACATTCAAGTTGACATAAGTCGTCTAATGGAGTTTAGACCAGTTTGTACACAAACAGACTTGGTGTTTGGGATATTTTAACTCATAGTCCTCTACTTTTGGTCATGGAGGTACCAAATCTAAGATAGAAACTCAATCACCTTCTTCTCAGCGACACTCTCCAACTTATTCTGGGGGATTTTAAGGCCTTCATCAACACTCCTAATCGATTTCTTAGCTGGGCTACCAGGAAGCAACCCGATCGAACCGTTTTGCAGCTGACCAATCACCACCCTGAGATGATTGATCTCTTGAAGGCTGAGTCTATCCACTCTATACAGAAACTTTGTTTGCATTGCTTGTGTCCAGAATCTCGTTCTTTCAGTCATATTCCAGAATGTACACCAGTGGTCCCCAAACTACGGCCCGCGGGCCAGATGCAGCCCGCCTCCACATTTGGTCCAGCCCCCTGAACAATACCAGAGTATTTTCATATATGTGCATTTTTATTTGATAAGTTGGACTTTTGCAATAAAATAAATGTTCCTTAGCAATGAACTTTATTTATTATTAACTACTAGTTAGTAACTATTTTATACATGCATATAATTGACCCTAACCCTTTTTTTATGTGGAGAACCCAGTGTTATTTGGTTATTATTTATTTCATAAATAGTGTTATTTCCTGACTTTTGTTCTCTGAAGAATCCAGAAAAGGTTATTTGATTGTGCTTTCTGAAAAACAATACATTTTTATGTTTAGCACTCTTACAATCGTCACACTTTTTCTGTTACAAACTGACCCCGGCCCCCCATCAGAGAAGGGACAAGTTATGTGGCCCTCACAGGAGAAAGTTTGGGGACCCCTGATCTACACAGTTGGGTGTATCAACAGCTGTGCTTTCTAGTTCAGCTCTTTCATCATCACAATAGATTGGAGCAGTGGCTAAATTACTCCAGACCAGGCGGCCTGATCTGTTTATCCATCTCCTGCTCAATGACCAAGGCACTACAGCGTATTTCAACACCAGTCAGTAGGTCTTGTTGTCTCCACATCACTGAATGGTCTCAGATTTTCTCACTTGAAACCTGTTTTTCTGTTTTTATATTCTACTTTGGCTAAGACGGTAAAATGGGACAAAAGCAAGCAAAACAAAGAAATACAGCACCGTAATATTCAGAGCAAACTCCACATGCCAGACAGTGACTCATCAACGTCCATTTCAGCCAGTGATGTCAAGTGTTAATCAGCATCAGGCATTTTATGGGCTCTGGGTGAGAGCAGCAGATTGAGCATCAGTAGGTGATGGAAGACGGCCAGATGAGGCTGGCATCAGTCAGGAACAAGACCTGCTGGGCCAACCTGCCACTTGCTGCTATTCATATACCAACGGCAGACTCGACTGCAACGTAATCCCGCACACGTTAGAGATGCCATTCTTATGGCAAGCGAGAAGTGTTAGATTCCTGTAGTCTGACCGCAGTGGTTGCATGTCAAACTCCTGAAATGTGTTTGGTTTACAGCAGTGGTCCCCAACCCCCGGGCGGTCCGTGGACCAATTGGTACCAGGCCTGGAAGAAATAATTAAATATTTCTATTTTATGTATTATTTGAGTTTGGATGATCTTTTATTTTGAAAATCCTTCAACCGGATTCTCTCGGTTACGTCTTGCGCGCCAACATTGAGCCCACAAGCAGCAAAATGAGTAAGAAACAGATCAGATGTATTTGGAAAGTTTCTTTATGAAGGGAAAAGGCCCAGAGAAGAGACAGGAGGATGGATTTATCCCGGTAGGTGATTCCTACATTGAAAGCTCTGCGGCTCGTTAATGAGGCAATGAAACTGCTTCTCCACTAGAGACCAGGCATCCTGAGCATCAGCAACACTTCCGGTCTCATTGTCTCTCATCTCTCCCAGATGGACCGTCTGGTCAGGGCTCCATTCCTCGTTATAGTGAGTTAAAATTTTCACGACAGTAAAATGTTCGTTTTTGTGGCGCATCTGTATCTTATTTTGAAGGGATACGTAGACGTTACCATAGCGACCAGAGTCAGAGAGCGTTATGGCAGTGGAGAGACGAGAGGAGGAGAGGAGCTTGTGAGTTTTAGGTCTGGTTCACACGGCAAGATTTAAGGATTATCGGCCGATTTTCCAAACCTCTGAGACCACAGAGCCGATAAAAGTCCAACAGGTTCGGTCGGTTCGTGAGTCCAGCAACACGGCAGGAGCAACACACCACGGAACCGGTTCCACAAGAAAATCCAGTAAAATCCCCCAACATACCAAACGTGAATTTATAATAATCAAACAGGATGATGATGTAGAAGCAGCAGTGATAGTTTGTGGCTCATTTTAAGCGATAAAAGACGAAACAAAAAGAAAAGGCGTTTGATAAAAGAGGCGGGATCAGCCGCTCTATTTGCTGCTCTATGATTTGGAGGTGAGTTATGTTTTATCATAGTTAACATTTTTAACTGAATGAACATAACCACATATAATAAACATGTATAAAATGACCTTTACATATAGTAATAAACATTTCCACATATCACCTTTGATGTCTGCCGGACTCTCAGTTGCCATGTCAACTGTTTAGGATTCCTCTCCGTTCTTACGTCACCGCGCTTTCTGATTGGCTACCTGTCACATTCAACAGGCTGTGTTCTCGCTCCCAGTCAGTAAAAACCCCACAGGCTGGATAATCGGGCCAAGACCATGTTGAATATGCCCGATTTTAGATCGCACATATTCAACACACCACCACGTAACACACCGCACCCTGCAGGACGTTGTAAGATTGTGGTAAAGGGAAAATCGGGGCAAAAAAAGGCTTTAGCTGGAACGCCAACATGCAGATGATGCCCCACCCCCGAGCCGCAGCAAAATGGCAAAGTCTCGATGGGTCCGCGGTAATAAAAAGGTTGGGGGCCACTGGTTGGTTTACAGGACGAATGGGCGAGATTGGTTTGATTTAAGGCTGCAGCTGTTTGCCAGTCTGCCTGGATCAGATGTGAAAAATCTGTTTTTACCCTTTGGTTTAAGTGTTGGACACCATTCCTTGTGATTAGCTTCATTTTCCATTACAGGTTTTATATTTTAGTTATATATATTTTATATATGTTATATATTATATATTTTAGTTTATATATATATATATAAAATATATAATTTTATATATATTTTATATAAATATATATAAAATACAGACCAAATGTTTGGACACACCTTCTAATTCAATGGGTTTTCTTTATTTTCATGACTATTTATAAGGCAAGAAATCCCACTTATTAACCTGACAGGGCAGGTTGACCTATGAAGAAAAAACCATTTCAGGTGACGACCTCTTGAAGCTCATCAAGAAAATGTAGAGTGTGTGCAAAGCAGTAATCACAGCAAAAGGTTGCTACTTTGAAGAAACTAGAATATAAGGGCTATTTTCAGTTGTTTTACACTTTTTTGTTTAGTGCATATTTCCACATGTGTTATTCATAGTTTTGATGCCTTCAGTGTGAATCTACAATGTCAATAGTCATGAAAATAAAGGAAACTCATTGAATTAAAAGGTATATATATATATATATATATATATATATATATATATATATATATATATATATATATATATATATATATATATATATATATATATATATATATATATATATATATGCCTAGCACTGTTGCCTAGCAGCAATCAGGTCCTTGTTTCCAAATCAGGACTCTTTCTCCGTCCATCCATCCATCCATCCATCCATCCCTCCAAACTGGTTTCCATCTATTCATCCATTCATTCATTCGTTCATATTTTCCATGCAAAGCCTGACAGCAGGGGAAATATTGCCATGAATTTGTTGTAAATGTTTATTTATATTCAGTATTTTGAGTAAAAAGACTAAAAACGGAACAATAACTCTAAAAATATAAAGAGTTTGACATTAAAACCATGTGAACAGAAGCAGTTTAGATTCTTTCATATGTTTTTTATTCATTTTAAACCTTTCATCAAGGAACATTCAACTTTATTCGGCTCAAGTACAAAACACTGCATTGTTTCACCCTCGCTACTTCTGCCAAACGTAATTGGGACCCAGATTGATGGAAAGGGCAGTAGGTAAGAGACAGCGGCTAAAAGTAGTTGTTCTGTACTGGATTTGAGATAAATACGGTCAATCATAACACCTGAGATGAATCCAAAGGCGGTTCAGATAGAATCCTTTGCTCTGCACGCGAACAGAAGAAAAATGATGGTGCCGAGAGAACAGGAAGCGCTAAATACAAACACAGCGGCGCACCGCACGGCTCTCCACACATTTGTGCAAAAATAAGCCTGTTTTTTTTTTTTCCCTTTTCGTTGCAAGCGAAGCACTCCCAGAGACATTCCCCTCAACCACTCCTGGTCACTGACACGTAAACAAATGCAAGCGCACATACCGACAGTAAACCTACACAAACACGCGTGTCCAGATGGAGGCTGACAGCATGCTCTGGGCAAATGGCTTCAAAACGAGGAACACATGAGCCTCTCTGTGTGACGGCTTTCACATGCTTCCACAGCCTCACACACCTCCGGGGCGAGGGTGGGGGAGAGCGGGGAGACGGGTGAGGGTGATGATGGCCGGACTGGGTAGGAGCAATGCGAGAAACAAAGGAGGGATGGTAAAAATTAGGGCTGCAACTAATCTTTCATTTATTCTGACGATTAGTCGTTTCATCGGATAAAAAAAATTGGCTAATTCTGCAGATTTTTCATTTCAGCCTCTTATATACAATAATAAACATACATTAAAAGATGCAAACAAATAATTAAATTCCTTTTTTAAATAAAAAGACAAACATTTTATTGCATATTACATTCTATAATATAATATTATATAATATTACATTCTATAATAACAGCAATTCTTTAGTGAACGCTTGGTTATTTCTAGCAAAGGATGCAGGCGGTTTTACATCAACATGTGAAAAGTTTTCTGCTTGACTTGGGCACCAATACAGTGTAGCGCTGATTAACTAAGTAATAATTAGAAAGCAGAAGGTGCTTAAAAATATGTGTTTCTTTACATAATTTGATCCAAGTGGATCTAAAACTGTCACTTGAGGAGTGAAAATATTAGAAAATATTAAAATATAGGTAGGGGCGTGCTGTGGTGCCTTAGGGGTTAGCGCGACCCGCGTTTGGAGGCCTTGAGTCCTCGACGCGGCCGTCGCGGGTTCGATTCCCGGACCCGGCGACATTTGCCGCATGTCTTCCCCTCTCTCCTTCCCTGTTTCCTGTCAGCCTATTTTCATATAAGGGACACTAGAGCCCACAAAAAGACCCCTGGAGGGGAGGAAAAAAATATATAGGTAGAAAATATTTACAAAGATTTTTTTTTTGTCTGAAATGCAAAATTAATACTTTTCTTATATATTTTTGACTTGTCTACTCATCTAAGAACGTTGCTCTTTCTGCGAATGGCCTTGTTTTTGAGTCTGCATACTCCAGTTGACGATGAATCGATTATTTCAATTATCGATTTATCACGATTAATCTGATCAATTAATTTAGCCTTAATCAATATATCAAATCACAACCAGATTGTTAGAGAATTCAACTCAACAGAAGCATGTTTCCTTGCTCCATTTGTGAGGAAAATGCCTAACGCGTTTGCAGCGATTTCACTAATTGCAGAGGGAAATTCGGTTTTCCAAATATCGTCAACAATATTTCAGGTTGTGTAAGTGAATCATTTCTACAGTAAGGTCAGGAAAACCGGGGAAGGAAACCCGGCATAGTCCAAATGTCAGCAGCCACCAGCGAGAGAGGAGCGGCTCCTCTCTATGATCATCAAACGGGGGCTGGCCTTTAGATTCTGGCCCTCAGCCGACGCCCTGCTGGACTCTCACTGACACTTTTTTTCTTTTCTGATAATGTTGACATGTTAGTCATAAAAAACTCATTTCAGAGGTGACAAACCTCCACACTGAAATCTTTGAAAGGTTTTATCCCACTCTCTAGTGTTCATACTGATTATCTTATCTCCAAGGCAGACAGAGTTTACGCTCAGATTCACAAAACTAACCTCCGAAAATGACTTTTTGCTAATTTCTCTGGTGTAAGTTAAACTCACTTCATTGAAAAATGTCATACATCCTGTCCCTTTTCAGAGGATTCACTCCATGTTTATATTGTACTGCAAATTAGATACAAAACCCTTAAAAATATGCTTTTGTTAGGTTTCCACTGGTTTTCCATTTCTATGGGAAAAAAAACGAATCATGAGATGCCGGACTACTACAGTCAGCTGGCAAAAAAAAGGTATTTAATGCAGTAGTTTTCTTCTGATATTGTAGGCAATGTTACTATAACACTAACATTTTATATTTAAATTATTTTAACAGCAATTGAAATAACTAGCTGTCCCGTTTGATGCCGTATCATCGTATTTTTATATCATCAGAATCTCATTGCGAACTCAACAAATCCTTTTTCAAAACCGTTTGTAAAATTCTGCAAAAACCGAGATAAATAGAAGTCACCTGAAACCACTGTTATTCTGCTGAGCAGATGGAGCTAGAAGAATGAAAACAGCTGACGCCAACATCGAGTTGGTACACCACATGTGACATAAAAACAAAAACGAACCCCGACAGTTTTGCTCATGGGTTTCAAAAATAGCCTGAATTTCCTAAAAATACCCGCAGAAACAGTCTGGGAACGAGAAACATCTGCAGTCCAAACTGAAAGTTCGTCCAAACATGTTTCGTTTAAAGGCTTCCAGGCCCAGCTCCTCTCCATCTGACAACATTGCAACTAAAAACATCTTGCAGGAATAAAGCTCTTCAAAGCTCTCGCTGAATATCCCTGACATTATTAAAGATAACAAACAGCCCTGATTTAAGCATAACTCCAGTAGCAGATTCTGCTGCTCCAAACAGAAAATGCAACAAAACGTGCACCCTTCCAGACGGTGATGTAATGTGTTACGGTTCTGATCCGAGCATCATCAGGGACGGCGGCGTTATGCAAGAGCAGGCTCTAACAGGCTGCTCAGTTACTGCAAATTTAAGCACCCTGTTTCAGGAAATCATGTTTAAAGCAAAGTAAAATCATGACGGTGTGAGTTGTCCAATCAAATTGTGTCAGACTAATTGAAGCAGGTAATTATGCAACACATTCTCACTCCCAACTCGTAATATATTGACGACTTAGGACAATTTCTGACCATGCGTCACACATTGACGCGAAGGGTACCCCCTTCGCGTCAATGTGTTGACGACTTGGGCAGGGTCATTCAGCATAACATGTTGACGATTTGGGCAGGTCACATGTTTTACGTGGATTTTTTACGCGAAGGGTTCTTGTAACCGCTGCCGAACCTCCAAAACCCAATGATTTGGTTAGGTTTAGGGCAAAAATTATGGTAAGGCATAGGGTAAAACACCTCGCGTCACATATTGACGCGAAAGGGGTACCCTGCGCGTCAACATGTGACGAGGACGGACCGTCCCATGCGTTAATATATGACGAGTTGGAAGTGAGAATAGGCTGAATTAGGAGAGCTGATGATCCCTCATTATCACACAGTATCCCTGTGTGTTGGCAGATTACACATTACAGCATTAAAACAGGCACAACAATCAATCTACGCCCACTGACACCATTCCTCTGTACCGGCTATAATTCATAAAGTTTTTACTAATCTATAATAGTTTTTTTTAATTCTGTTTTCATTGTAGAACCATTGAGTTTCAACCGAGACAATTTATAAGGCTGTGAGCTGCACCGAGAGGAAGCTACAACGCAGACGCTAACTTTAGCATAGTCATTGCGACTTTTTGCACCAGAAGGCCTTCATCATGACATTAGTTTGACTTAATATAATATTTTATCCCCAAAACTGCATGAAACTGTGAGATCATACAGTATTTATTATCCTGCTGCCGTGGTGATTATCTATTTATTTAGTCACCTCTGGAGACTTGCTTTTCTTCAAGTGGGTGGATTATTTTTGCTAGTTTAGGACTCCGTAAGCTTTTTGAAAATGACTGCTTGTTTATTAATTTATGGTTAACTTGAATCTCTAGACAGTTAAGCTGACAGTATTTCTTTATGTCCCTTTTTAGATTTATGACTGTAGACAATGATTGGACAGCAACTACTGTCAGATGTACCATTTCTTGTTTCTAGTTGGAACTGAACTCTGACGTTAGCAATAGGGTTTAAGAAATAGTTGTTTTTAAGTTTGATGTGGGCAAACATTCCTCTGTGACGCCACTGGGCAGTTTCTGTGAAGTAAAGACACAGAACCAGAGTCAAGAATCAAAACACAAACATGGCCACCTTCTAAGATTTAGTTTGATAAAGAATTTGGTTTACTGTACATTTTTAGAAGTTAAAAGTTGCAAACTTGGTTAGTTTTTGGCCTTGTTAGTAGTTCGATTCTGTGTTCCAAAGAGAGGAAGTCATCCAAAAGAGGTAAACAGATATTGATGCCAAATTGAACAGATGTTGTGCTCCATCTGTCTAGAAAGGAAAAGATACACGCAGGACTATGTCCAGACTCCTTCACCGGCTTACAGAACGGTGACAGAACAAACAAAACCTAATCAAAGTAAGGCTTGTTTCATCCGTTTCTTTACGGTTGTCTTCCAGTGAATGTAAAGGTTCTTTATCCTTTAATACTCTCCTTTTTCCTTTCCAAACATTACCTTTAAGATGAATATTTAAAGGTTTCATCTTGTGTATTTATCTAAAAAGATAAATACACCAACATGTACTTTCTTCAGAGTAAGAAAGAGACACTAGATGCACTAGTGCGCAAAACTTCTATTCTGCTAAAGTCGGGGAAAGAAAACAGTTTCACAATTTTGCGTTGTTTCCAATTTTCATGCATTTTTCATGCATTTTTGCATGAAACCCAATTAAAATCACATTTGAGTAAATTAGCTAGCACAGTTCATCAGCATAAAACATGCCACGGCATCATCCTCCTTCTACTTCCTGTTGTCTTCTTCGTAGTTTCTGCCTGCAGCAACGTCTGGTTGTTGGTCACGTGACTGTGATGTGAAAAAAGTGTTTCCATTGCAGTTTTGCGGAATACACTGATTTCAATACGGCTGAAAAACCACCTCATCCTAGCAAACAAACTCTTTATCAAACAATGTGAGTTTGTTTTTTTAGATTGGCAATTTTCCATTAAGCAAATTTATTTTCTTAAATACCAACACAGCTAATGATATGTTTTGAATAAATTAGATCTTTAATCAATGAATAAAACATTCAGTTCAGTTTCTCGTTCAGTAATCAGTCCTTGCTTTTTTCGGTATTTAATAAGTCTTTTAAATATATTGGTGTAGTTATTAACGGGCTACTTAGGAATTCTGTAACTAGTGATTAGTTTCATGCATCTTTTCTCTATATGTGAATCTATTCCCTTTGAAATGAGATTGACTGGATTGAGCTTCGCAATTCACTTTGACACAAAATATTGTGTTTTTCTCTTTGATATTGTGAAAACTTGCATGAATCTGGCCTAATTTCTCATGAATATCGAGACGCACCACTCCGTCTGTGGGCCGTGCAGAATGTCTACACAGCAGCTCTTCATTATGCATCTGGAAGTAAACGCTGCTCTCTGGCACTCACCGGCACAAGCTCCTTAAGTGACAGCTCTCGCCTTCTTGGCTCCTGCTGCAAATCTCCAGCTTCTTAACGAATGCTGCAAGCTTGGTCGCAGTCAAATGACTGCACCGACAACATGCAACCTTCGAAAATCTCTCACGGTCTTTTTCTCATGTTTGCATTTTGAACTCACCTGGGGGTACAGCAGAAGCCAAACCGGGTGAAATAAACTCCCTGGTTCCATGGAAAAACTGTGATTAAGGAATTGAGAGGCCTAATAGCTAGCTATAAATACCATTGTCCTCCTGCTCAGCTATCTTCAGGGGCTTTTCAACAGGATCACCTCCACTGTCAAATGAAGTGGCATGATTACAGGCTGTTATTGGACAGTGGTCGGTGTGTCACTGCTTTGCCTCAGGAGAGGATGATGTAAAGTCTCACTGCTGAGGGACACCCAACTTGTGTGCACCTTACAACACAGACAAGACTGTGACCCAGCAGTATGACTGGGCCAAGAGCCAAACCCTGCAGCATGAACCTCACATATTTTCACAGGAAATCTTAATATTGACCACTGATATCAGCAGATGTTAGTGACCACAGCCCTCAACGAATACCTGAAATCCGTGAATGCTTCAGAACTGCTCTAGAAACTCTTATTTCTACCTATTTTACAGTCCAAACACCAAATATACCTTGATCTGCATTGATACGAACAGTAGAAACTGTCCACAGAAACTAATATCAACAGTCTTCCTTACTGATGTTTATTAGCCAATCCTCACCAAGGAGAATATATGGTGAACCTGGATTGGCTGCTTTTCAAGCACCAGCCAATAATGTCAGCTAACATTGTGTCTTGGTGTGTTTCAAAACTGCATTTTCTTTAGAGTATTAAAGATGTGCTCTACACAAAGTCAGTACTACCTAGAATTTAAACATTAAGTAAAGTCTGACTGACAGTTAATAATAATAATAATAATAATAATAATAATAATAATAATAATAATAATAATAATAACAATAACACATCAAATTCATACATCAGTTTTTATAACACTCACACTTGACAAGAGAAAATAAAAAAATATATATTAAGATAATTTATTTGTCGTCATCTTAACTTCTGGCCACACTGGCAACGGATATTTAGCGAAAATGAAGTTTTCACTAAAATGAAGATGCATTTGCACATCTTGTCCTCATATAAACTGAGTTTTTTTGGTGAGAGAAACAAAATGATAATGTTTAAAAATTGCTTTGTAAAATATTGATTTTTAAAAACTCATTCCACAGTGCATCCACGTGAACTGGATAATCGGAGAGAATTAAAAACAGTAGCACAGTCAGTTACTTTTTATGCTAGAAGCCACATATGTTGCACTTTTTTCACCTGTTGACCATGTTGTTGCCACCTGAATAGTGATTCCAACACTTTTTTTGATTGAAACACTTGTCAAAGAATATCTATTTAAAAAACAAGAAGTATAAAGTACATGGCAGCACGGCGCAATATGGCGCAAATATAATCGTAATATTGATTTGGTCAACATTTATATGTCACAGAGCATATTTTGAAAGAAATGATTGTTCTTTGATATATTTTAAAGCAATGCTGCAGGTCTGCGACTCATATCTTCATTGTCATATCTAGATTATTCTCTCAAATGCAGCCCTGGCCAACCGATTTTTCCATTTATCTTACAAGCCAGAACGGACATGTGGGAACTAAGACACAACCAGGCACACCATGTTGGAAAACCAGTTTCATCGAACACACTTGCTGACCACAGGGATACTCTTCGATGTATTCAAACACTAAAGGAAAATGTTCATCAAGTGAGGTGAAGAGAACTAGCAGAAGTGCTAACAATTAGAAATTCTAATCTGTTTCTTAAGCAGACATGTTGGATTGATGAGAAACATCCATCTTTCCACCTCTGAAGTTTAACTTTAGAAGACGTTCCGGTTAGAAATCTGCTTTTGGTCAGCTGAAGGTTTTATCCTCCAGTCAACAAAATTCCAGTAGAGGTGATGACCAATTTTGTAGTTTCTAGAGCCGTTTGCCACATGAAGTTTTGAGTCCACCATAATCTACACAAACGAAGTGTAGATAATATCCACCAGCAGAAGTGCTTTGTTATTATAGATTGATCAGGAGTCAAAATCGGACCAATTCTACAGTCAGCTGGTCCAAATAGGGATAAAACCCACAAGAAATTAAAATAAAAAAAATAATGTTGAAATGCATGCATTTGCGAGACTGATTATATGAAAATAACTTTTTAAAAAGATAAATACACCAACATGTGACAGAAATGAAGGTACAAATTGATGGAAGGGATGTTTTGTTTTATTTAAAACAATAAAACTGTAATCAAGTGGAGTAGAAGATGAAAATAATTCACTTAGTTCAGGGCTCGAACAAAACCTTAGTAAACTGGGAATAATGGAATGAAATTGGGCTAATTGGCTTCTGTAATGAAATATCTACCATAGAAACTGAGAGGCACCGATGAATCAGCCCAGATTTCGGCTGATACTTCTTGTGAAACGGTTCTTATCTACGTCCACGGAGGTGTGAAAATCTGTTAACCTGTTCGCCAACTTAGCAACTTTTTTCAGACAACAAACTCAGCATCAGTCAAAATTGGAATTAGCAGGTCAGGCTTATTAAACATCTGGTGATCGGCCAGAAAACTGCAATCAGTACATCCCAGGTAAAAACCCTGATTTATCTTTGAGTTGATCAGGGGTCATGATTTGTTTTGTTTTATGGAAGCAAACTTTTAAAATGGGGGTTAGAAGCACAAGTGGGATAGAAAATTGGACGTTTTCTTGCAAAGAATGAAATTAGATGTGAGCATTCTTTTGATCATTTAGCTCCGTATTTTATTAAAACACAACCAGCACACACCAAATGTAACAAAAACAAACTTTAAGAGCACGTTCCATGCAATCTGTTGTTTTTTGGAGGTATTTTGGTGACCGTGCAACATCACCACCTGCAGGCCTGGTATGGTTACTGCAACATTTTTTTTCTCTCTGTAGGCATTAATGTTTTTATGGTTATGTTTTTAGAAAGAACAAATAAAAACATGCTTTTTGTGTCTGGCCAGCAATTTCCAAGCATGAAATATGACTTTAGCTCACCAAAACAAATTTCAGCCCCCAGGCCTGCATCCTCTTAAACCCGGCCCTGGCTGTACACTCATACATTTTAAGGCTTAATTTAACCACAGCGAAGGGTTTTTGAACAATAAAGCCACAATAGGCTTCCAAACAAATCAGTCACATCCACTCTGTGCGGCCTTGAATCGCCAACGCACAAAGACACGCCTACACACCGCACCGTGTAACAGGAGCAACAGTTTGGGTCTGATTTTCAATTTTAATGCAATTAAAAAAAACAAACAACAGGATCATATTTGGACTTTTTGTGCAGACATGCAATGACCGCTTTCATGAATATGAAACATTAACTGTGCGGATCAGGGGCTTTATTAACATGCATGTCTATGGGGGCTTGCAAATGATCGACACAGCCGACACTCTGCGCCAAGAGCGCCGCTGCTCCTTTTATTTTTCCAGCGACTGCAACTGATCCTTGCGGTCGCGCAATCCCCCCCCCCAAAAAACCACCTTCTTTTGCAGCTTGGCGCATCAATCACGCCGCTGACAGATCAGCCCCAGAGCCCCCCGCCGATAATCATGGAAGCGGGTGCAGGAGGCGGGAGGATCCACCTGGAGGAGAACAATGCCGCCGCGCACGGAGCGCATCCCCGCGCATCGGCAGCCTCTGCTTTATCAGCCGCTCATTACGCACAAAATAAGCTCATGATGGTGCAGCAGCGCAAAAGCAAATTGACATTAACGCACGCTCCGTAAGCCCCCCGCTCGACCATTCTGAATACCTTCCTCTGCCCACCACCAACCCATCAACCCACCCTCCACCTCTCGCTCCTCGGTCCGCCTCAGAATCGCGCAACAAACGTGAAAAATACCTGCAAACACCGCGAGGATTATCTGCTATTTCTACCCCCCTAGAACGGGCACTTAAATGCCCCGAAATGATAACAAACCCCGGCGCTATTGTGTCGCCGTCGCAAGTAGGTTAAACCGTTCAGGGCTGGCGCAGACGCAAAAGGAAAAAAAAAAAAAAAAAACGGAGGTGAGGGAGAAAAGGCGCAGATAACAGCGCGTACCTTTGCTCTCCTGCCCCTCGTCCTGGGTCTCCTCGGCGTTGGACTCCATGGCCGGTTTTGTTCCATCCATTATTTCACGCGGAATGTGGCCTCCTGGTGCTCGCGCTCAAACCTTGACGGCGTTAACAGTGGAGCCCGTCCTGGTGACTTGATTCTCCCTCACACACTCCTCCTCTCTGTCTCTCCTCCCTGTTTCAGCTCAGTCCTCTCTCTCTTTCTTTCTCTCTCTCTCTTATACACTCTCTCTCTCTTTCTCTATGTATATTAACAATCCAGCTTCAGAATGCAAAGGCGATGACAGACAGGATTTATTTCACCCATGCAGATTAGTTCCCGCAGCCAAAAGATGATTGCAGATTAGCCTCCAAATGCACCTTGATGATTATGCTTCATTTCCACTTAAAAAAAAAAAAATAATAATAATAATAAAAATGACTTTCCATCAGCAGCTGCACAGCCGCCTGCAGCTGATTGCTCTTATTATTTCATCCTCATTCAACATGGAAGGACAGGATGTTCAGGGTATGCAAATATGCAAACTCACGGGTAACCAGGCATGAATACTCTGGACTGAACAGAGCCACACATGCAGAAGAAGGCGCTCACCGCCCCCTCTCCATCTGGTGAGAAACTGAGAGTACAGCAGGAAGGGATGCAATGTGCAGGGAAAAAAAAGAGTGCAAAGACTGGCGACGGCTGAGTTTGTGTAAGCTCAGTTCTCTGAAAGTTGCTTTTCTCCAGCTCTCATTCTGCAAACTGCTGCCACTTAAGTTGATTTCAGCTTTGATTGGATTATTCCGCGACCAATCGGAGCTCCTGAGCTGGTGAAACGGCCATGTGCCCTGTTCACTTAGAGAGGGTTCCTTTGTTTGTCTGAGGTTCGCCCGCCGATTGGCCCGCGATGCAATCCAATAAACACCCAAAGCAAGGTGAGGGAACGCGGCCTTGAAGTGGTCAAATGTGGGTGTGGCATGTTTACAGAATGAAATAAAGGATTAAAGGGAAAGGGAGAGGGTGTGTGTATGCTTGGGTCAGTTTCCATCACTCACCCTGTTTTCTAATACAAACATATCCTCAAACAATGGCACACCATCTGTCCTGAATCCTCTTAAATGAGGTTTTAATGCGGGCTCACGTGGTTCTGTTTCAGACAAAGCTTAGCCCACCGATGAGTCCAGGAAATCCCCACCACCACCACCTTTCCCTCTCCTACACATACAAACACACACCAAACTGCAGACAGTGGTGGTCACACCGGCAGCCCCCCTACAAAGCCTAATCCCTCTCCCCAAAATGCTTTCACCCAGGAAAACATCAGATGCATGAATAGTTAACGTGACATATATGACATTTAGCGGCTCCGTTTACCCCCGGGGGCAGAAATCAACACCCACTCTGCTCCATATGTCTGTGAATCGGGGGAGCGTCTCGTTTTGCACCAGCTTTTTGACTTCATTGCTGTAGGGAAATACAATACGCCGAATAATGACCAACTCTCACCATAAAATAAATGGGGAAAAATGCTAACCAGCACTGATAAGTACAATGTAGCGCTCCAGCTACTTACATTAGCTTTGTCTCATTTTTAACGTGAGATTTCTCTGCTGTCCTTTTCAAGTCAGGCCTTAAAGGAAGCAGGTCAAGGTAAAGACGTAAACATAGAGGTTAAAGTTCATGCTTTTTGTAAATGCTGGTGAGAAATCTGCTCCTCCTTGTTTCACGTTTGTTTTGTCCTCCTGGCTGATTGCACTTTAAGGAAAAATGCAGCTTTTGTCGCCCGTCTGTAGTTCAGCATCCGCGGATGTTTCTGCAGAACTTAACTCCAATTCAAATTCAATTATTCACACTTTTTTTTCCCCAAAAAGAAACTCCAAAGGAAAATGCAGCTTAGGAAGCTAAAATATCAAAGCTCAATTGATATTTCCTTTACCTTGATGTTGGTTGGTTCCCAAAGAGCAGAAATGAGGAAGACTGTGGATATTAGCTCCTGCCATTGTTGTAAGATGGTTTATACGGTGCATATTAATGCATATTACAGCATATTTGGTGTTTGAAATATTAAATTACCCGGTTTATAAGCGTTCTTCAAAGGCATCCCAAGTATTTGTGGATATTAGCTTTTTGCTGACATCTGCACTGGGTTATGTTTTTGTCAAGCTTTGCTACATTTTGTCATTTCAGCCAGCTGTTGATTTGAGGCAAAGTGAAAAAACACTTTTTGAGGGAATGTTCTACAGCATTCCACCTCATTTTTGCAACCCCACATCATGACATCACCACCCTGCATGAAAGTGTTTTCTGGTTCAAAACCCCCACTTTTGAACCTAGAAACGTTTTTTTTTCTTTGCACGCAAATAGCTCATGTTCTGTCTTCTGCCACCAATAATAGAATATGTGAACTGTTAATAGGCTGGGAACTGAACTCAAAAAAGAGAAGGTGGGTATTTAAGGAGGATATTAAGAAAAATATACTGAGCTGTGATGATTTAGCCATCTGTATTTCAAGCTGATTAAATATTAATTTCTAACTGTATAAAATGATACTATTGTCAGTTTCCCATCCCTGAGGGTAATGTGATGACAATAAGACAGAAGCAGAAAATGCTTTCTAAATCAATAACCCGGTCAACACATTGCGGTCGGAGGCGTTGCACTTAAAAATCTACTTTTCTCATATGTTACAATTTAAAACTAATCTGCTAAAAGGGAAAAACACGTCCAGGAATTAGTTCATTATATTAATAAACTCTGTAGAGACAAAGATAGAAACAACGTTTAAAAAGGTTTGCTTCTAGTCCCCTTTTTTACAGAACCCCCATAATCCCTCACTGGGTCACACAGATTAAGGACTTGTCCAGAAGATGAGATACAGAGCTCACTGGCACTCTTTTCCACCACGTTGTGTCACACACACACACACCCCCACCCGCACACACACACTGATCAGTGCTTGGACTTTAGCCCACCACTCCAACTATGCTGTACTGGCAGAATGCTGGTTGCTTATTCTTTATTCTACCGTTTCTGTGGTTCCTTTTTTAGTATTTCTGTTGCGTCAGTTTATAGATCAACTCACCGTGTAATGTTGTTACAGGACAGAAAGTTAAAATTCATAACTCTCTCTACCTTTAAATTCACTCTGAAGACTTATTGGTAATGGACATAAAGGTTTCAAAAAAGTTTTAACATTTTTATTGCAGCAGAATAATCCTACACTGTAAAAAAAACATCAAATGCAACAATTTCCAATAAAAAAATGGGATTTAAAAACAAAATGGTACACCATAATTTTCTGTTTCTTTGGATTATAAGTATGCTGAATTTCAAAATGGGAAAGACAGGAAAACATGTTTTGAGCTTCTTAAGTCAGAAAATGTTACTGTTTGCTAAATTTGCCAATTTCTACAATTGTAGCATTTTGAGGTCACTATGCTGATCATTGTGCCAGAGGAAATAAATATTTAATTGCATTAAATAAGAAATGCAATTAAATGAAATTAAAATTACGCGTGAATAAGTTTGTTCACATGATAAATCATTAAAAAACAGCTGTGCTGGGGTGTGCTGGGGTGGCGCAGGGGGTTAGCATGCCCCACGTTTGGAGGCCTTAGTCCTCGACGCGGACGTCGCGGGTTCGACTCCCGACGACCTTTACGGCATGTCTTCCTCCCCCTCCTTCCTGTCTGCCTACTGTCGAAAAAATACGAGCCACTAGCGCCGCAAAAACTCTTTGGAGAAAAAAAATGGAAAAAAAACACAAAAAACAGCTGTGCCACCATCTTCCTACCACTTCCTGTCTTCTTCTTCCTCATGATTCGCGCTGAAAATCCACCTCATCCTTACCAAAAACCTTGAGTTTTCTTAAAATTGTTATGTTACCATTAAGATAATTTATTTTCAGAATTCTAATTTCTGCAACACAACTAATGATTAGGCTTTTTGGCAAAAAAAAGAAAAAAAAATGAGTGAATGTAAGGAAAATATTTCCAGCTCACAACTGAAGACAGTGAAGGACCTACAGTACTGTAGGCTGGTTTCTCCTTAAAACGTCCTGCAACACTGTAATAGTGTCTGCAATCAGGTAGTTTTTGCAATTAAATACTAGATAAAAATCTGCAGAAATTTATTATTCATTATTATTATTTATTATTTGGCCTAAAATGAACAAATAAACAAAGAAATGATTCTAAAAACACCCACTGAAAAAGAGAAGACCAAAGACTGGATAGAGGAACAATTAAGGAAATCTTCTATATGCACAAACGTTGTAGCAGAAGTTAAAACGGCAAACAAATCGAAACTCTAAACAACTTAAAAGTAAGTCAATCACTTCTTATTATAAAGATGGTTCAATAAAGCCCCAAAACATCACTGAAATCAGCCTTTTATGCCCCCTGGGTTCAGTACATATCTGCCCTAAATTACACAGCAATCCATCCAAACTCAGATAATCTTGATCAAAGATGCTAGCAGAATGAGCCGCGTCCCTCGTGCCACGCTCTGCTTCATGAACGTATTGGTGGCAGTGATTTATCTCAGAGTCGTATTGGGACAAATTAAAACCACTTGAAGACTCTTCCTGGCCTTTTTGGACCGTAAACACCACGCCTGTTTGTTGGAGCATGTGGGCAAATGCCATTGTTTTGAATGCACACACATTTGGAAAGTCTCCTGCTCGGCAATGACCCCACGGCACCAGCTGGGTTGTACTGAATCGCGCGTCACTAAGAGCTTGCTTAGCGAGATTTTGGACTTCAGAGGGAATCTCATCAGAAACGTTCTTATCTGCCTCCGTGACTCCATTAAATATTTCAGAGAAAAGTCATTTCTGACTGAGAAACAACTGCAGGCTCTCTGTGTTGCTGCGCAAAAACGAAAAATGATTTCAAGGATAAACAGCTGTGCAAGTTTACAACTGATGATTCTAAAGTGAAAGAAAAGTGATAAAATGTGTTTTATATCTCAATTTCCAGCTTTAATATTACAATGTATCACCCCTTTAATATCGTAATATGTGTCAAGCAATGTGAAATAAAGCTAAAAATGTCAAATCACATCTCAGCAAAAGAATGATTAAGATTTAATGAACTATTATTTCCAGATTTTCACCTAAGATCTCTAATCCACTCTCCCAATCAGTGACAGATTACATACATCACTTCCTGCTTCTGTTGCGTCTCCCCAACCTCACTGCAGGCATCGCGTTGATCTTTAAACTGTCTTCTTGACACGCCGCTCAAGTCCATTATGTGTCCATTATGTGTCTTACTTGTTGGGCTATTCAGCTATGAGGTCAGAGATGGAAGCTTTTGGCTCCAGAGTCTGATTAGGCTGCGGTGAGGTCAAACTTTGAAGAGACAGGCTGCTGTGATTCCAGAGGCTGCTGGCCTCTTTGTGACCCCGCAGTGTTTGTTCAACCATCCTCTGGGAGATAAATGTCTGCAGCTGCCTTCTGGGTTGATCTTAATTAGATGAGATTAAAGAAGTGGCAATAGTTTTTTTTTTTCTTTTTTATTGCACTTCATCTCCGTTGGTGTCTGGCTGCAAAATACTGTAAAAATGAAGCTGCGACATGTTTTGCTGTAATTTTAGCATTAAATGTGAAGATGTAAACAACATGAGGATGTTTCTGGTAGCCGAAGTGTTAATTTTGATGGAGATTGTTGTTAATGTCTTCCACTATCGTTACTGAAATAAGGCTATTTAGGGACAACAGGCACCCAAACCAATTCTACGTAAAAATATAACGTTGTCTTCATTAAATTATGAATTGCATGGTATTAATAGTCAACTGAGTTCAATTTTACAAGCTGCATCACCCCCAGTGGAGTAGGGTGTGATAACTTTTTAATTTTTGTTGAATGATCAAAGTGTATTTAATTAAGTTTAACTTATAGTTGGCAGTAGTTTTATGTTGTTTTATTTTGTCTTGTGGTGAAGTATCTTAAATAAATTCATCAATTCACATTCAAATTTAAAATGTTGTTTCTACATAATTCAATAAAAAAAAGATCCAAAAGGCATAAATATTGGAATATTTCTTTTGTAGGAACTGAATATTTAATAGTGTGTCTGTTTTTTTTTTCAACCAACATGGTTGGATGGTTTCTCTTAATATCTGTTAATAAATTTTACGGGCGCTCTGTGAAAGTGCACGTGAACATGCAAAAAACAAAAACAAAAAGAAACGCTATCATCACCTCTTCTGATTTTAATTACATTTTGGACATTTCCCAAACTTCGTTCATCCTACACTCACTTTTATTTATTATTTATTTGCCGATTGATAAATACACGTCTGGATATCCAGATTAATCTGCGGCCATGACGATGATGTTGACCCACTTTCATCCCTTCCACCTCCCCGCCCTCAGCTATCGGTCGCCAAGGAAACCCTTCCCTCTCATCCCATCAGACGCTGACAAAGGTTAATCCATCTCAAAACACACACACGCACACACACACACACACATTTACAACACATAATGTAAAGATTCCCGGATTATACAAACACTTAAAGATTCAGGTCAGGCTTGTTATGATGTGGAGGTTTTTTTTCTTTTTACACAGAAACTCCTCTCTTTATCCACTGTTTAATCGAGACGAGAAGTTTAAATGCAAAAATCATGCAAACCGCGAACCCGTCCTGCTCTGTCACACCTGGGTTCAGGATTTGCACGCAGAGTTTCTTTTTCATTTCCGCATCTTCTCCAAACACCCGCCGCTCTCTCCTGGAAGTAGAATCAACTCGTATATACAATTATTTTCTGACTGCAGTCAGCATGGATGGTTAAACTGACACACACCTCAACACGCACACACACACAAACACACGCACCCCCACACCCCTGCATACCCCCCTTGCCCCCCACACACACATAAAAATGTGAGCACGCTCCTGCCTATATCTCTAACCCCCCCCCCCCCTCCCACCTCGTCCTCTTCCCAACAATTTCTATCCAACAAGCCGCTAATCCTGCTGGCCCAGATTCGGCCCGCGGTCTGCTCTGTTGCACGAACCCCTGCCACCGCCATCCAAAAATGCACACATTTTTATTTATTTATTTATTTGTTTATTTATTTATTTATTTTTGCTTCAGACTTGTCTGCTTACGTCATACGACCCCATGCAGGAGTCATGTGACACCGGGAGCTGCTGCACCTGTGACCTACTGTACAGAGATGCATCAGCGTGGGATAAGAGCGTGAGTCACTGTGGAGGAAAGGCATCTTCATCTCCACCACTGTGATCATCATCATCGTCCCCCCCCCTCTCTCTACTGCCTGTGGGTCATACTATATTTATGTGATGTCTATTTTTTGCGCACGTGGGCTTGTGAGAGAAGATGCATGACTGTTCGCGTGTGCCCAGATTTGAAATGACGCCCACCCTCCGAGCGCTTTGCATGTCTGCGTTACCTCGGCAACAAGTCCGTCTATTTGGGAAAAAAGAAAAGAAAAAGAAGGGGGGGGGGGATTCTGACGCATCTGATGGTCTGAGTGTAAAATTTTTCACCAAAAAGAAGGGAGATGAGAATTATATGGACAGGAATGTACACACGTCTGAAATTATTTCACAACTTAAAGGTTTTATGACATTTAGGAAAAAAGTTCTTCCTTTTGTTTTTTATCCCCACACATTCAAAATTATACCTGCAGGCTCCAATATATTTACTTCCAGTAATATTCAGATAAATGGCCCTTATCAAGTTGCGCCTCAATTCCACGTAGTTTTTGTCCTAATTCTGGATGAATATCTAAAGTTCTTCTTGGCAGTAATAGCTGAGTTTACCTAAACTGGCTGCTTTCCTGACATTAGATAAATTAAAAATGAGTTTGAGGTCAAAGAAATTCCAAATACTCATTTGTTACCCTGGTTTTCCATTCCAGAACCAGTTGTTGTGTGTTTTTGTTTCCGGACCATTTTCCTGTTTTAATGCCTGGTTTAGTCCAAGTTTTAGTCGCCTATATTTGGATTTGTGTCAAAAATGAGTCAGTATAAATATTTAGTTGATTTTGTGCACTCATGTGGTGGTAAAACAGCTTCACAGCATGATGCTACCACCACCATGCTTAACAGTTGGGTCAGAGTCCTTATGCTATTCGCAAATCAGTTATTGCAGATATTTCCGTCTAATATGACTCCAAATACTTCAGTGAAAATGTGCCCATTTTTGTATTTTTCCAAAGAGCTTACCAAAAATATAAATAATAATGATCAAGAAGACTGTAGACATTAGGTTCTGTGGTTTCCATATTAATGCATATTAAGAAATATTTGGTGTTTAAACTTTTAAAATAGGCATTTATAAAAGCTTTTAGTATTCATGGGACTGTTTAATATTTACAACATCTGAATCCAGGTACTAGTTTCAAACTTGGATGCCCAATTCTTGTTTAAAATGAACTGCAGTAATAGAATAGTATGGCATTGTTTCACCATTTCACCCCTAAAAACATAATAATATATCTGAAGATATGGTATGAGACGCTCCAGACAATAAAAGGGTTAACAGGCATCCAGTGCGTTTTCCGGAAAGCAAAAAAAATACCTAAACTTTGGGTTTCGTTCTTTTAAAGGTTCTGTAAAAGTGATTAAATCCAGTCATAAAACAGGACGACTATGCACAGATGCTGAAGAAGAGGAAATCTTTACTTTGGCACGAGAAGAGAGAATAAGGCCTGCAGATGTAAAAGCATAAAAGTGAGAGAAAAGAATAAAAACCACAATTGATGCCCAAAATAGTACATAGTTGTCAGAAACCCCAATAAAGCTGACAGCTGAAAAACCAGCAGAGGAGTCACAGTTTCATGACTCTCTCAGTACCTTTAAATGTATTTTTTATCCACTAATCAACCTGTCAGTAGGTATAACTACTCAGTTTATCTGGCTCTGTTTTAGAGCAGCATGACATCAGAAGAACATATTATTATGTATATTGTGATTAAATTGGCTACACTTTTTCCTGTTTTTTTCCATCAAAATTTCCCTACTACTCCTTATGAACTGTAGCATCTCGTCCACTAAAACTACACTATATATTTAAGAAATCCTTTCAAACGTCACATTTTCCGTCACAAAATAAGAGCTAAAGTGGTGACAATTAGCAAAAAAAAAAAAAACTGCAAACACATTAAATCAAACTACAGATTTTGCTCAATCGATTTTCTAAAATACATTGATTATGTTTGGAATTATTTAAAATTTGGACTTATTATTTTGTGTTTTAACTTGAGGGCTTGATGACTTTATTGAGAAATACGAGTCACTCAATGACCATCACATCTTCAGCATTGACCGGTGGCAGTAGATGAAAAATGGACATAATTCATCCTTCATTCAGTTCAGTTTAGAGATACATTTGTGGTTGGTTGGTTAGAAAGTAATTAAAACAATTGTTTTAAAAATGTTAATTAATACCACTTAATGGTAAGTGCTATTAATTACATTTCTACTTAATGTAGCATCCAAAAAATAACCTTGGCTTGGTATTGGTGTCTTAGTTACTTATGATTTATGTAAATATTGAGTTTAACAAGTTAAAGTGTTGCTTTTACTAATGATACGAGTTGATTTTATTCAGAGCAGGATGTGAAAAAAAATACTGGTAACTAGAGAAAATGAAAAGGAAAAGAAATTGATGTTGGCATCAGCTACAAACCCAAAGCACTAACCCTAAAAACAGCTTTGCTAAGACTCTACTGCTGCCGGACAAGTGCTTGTGTCCTTTTTTGTTTTTTATCAGATCAGATCAGCACATTGTTCCACTTTCTCTGTTTCTCCAGCTGAATGATCAAATTTCCCTGCAGTGTGTAGCGAGTCATTAAAAGAGAAGCTCTTTTTGAACCCTGTCTGCTGACAGCCGCTACATCCAGTATCTCCCGCTACGAATCCACTGGTGAGGATGCAAGAGGAGATGCTTCCTCCCCCAGCCCCCGACGCACAAAGCGGAGCAGAGACGAGCCGCGGCGGAAAGAGGGAGCACAAAGAGAGAATTCACGGAGGAGGACATGTGGAGGGGGTGTTGGAAAGAATAACGATGAAGGCAACAAGCAGGGGGATGATGAGAGGAACAGACGAAAGACGAGATGATTATGAGAGGCGAGGCGCGGTTTGAGAGTAGCAACAGGCCAAGCGAGGAAGAAGTTCAGGCCAGCTTCCTGCAGGAAGACGGCGCCCAAAGTTCTCCGTGGCAGTAAATGATGTCGCCGGGCTACATCCTGTCTGTTCTCGAATTCGCACCAACCTGAAGGCCATAAACGGTTACGGCCCACTGCCTTATTGGAAACAGATGATGTGGCCTTTAGAGGGGTCAGGAATGGGACCGAGCTGGATGCTTTTGGTGTCATTTTTGGTTTGGAGTTAGGGGAAACAAACATGATGTTTCCTGAAACAATAATGGGGAAAAAATGCTGTTTAATGCACCATATGTTTGCTGTATCATCTGAATCAGGGTGCAAAGGGGTTCATAGTGGACCTCAGTGTGATTTTGTGCGGTCGTTAAGGCTTGTTAAAATAGAAAATACTCTGGTTCAATAAAGTGTTTGTATTTTATTCTGCATGATTTTTACTTCAGTTTTATTTTCAAAATATTAAAGCGACTTCAAATGTGGCCATTCACTAAATTTAGCTAGCATTAGCTTCTAGCGCCACTTGTTCAAACTCGTTACCATCATGTTTAAAACTCTCCATTTAATGTCCCTTTAGATTTTTCTAATTTAAAATCAAATATTGATTACTAAGCTTCAACACTTTTAAAAAGTAGAGTTGGCACTGAATACTGATCCAAAACCAAACATGGTGGTGATTGTGTGATGTTGTTTTTGTTCTTTCACTCCATTAACATTGAACTCTTTCTCTTTCACATTTAAGAGAACATGTTTTGACGTTAACATCAACAATGTTGGCGCCTTTTCATATTTAATACCAAATACAACAGGCTTGGATTTATAGCGACCAGAATGAGTTTCAGCCCAGACTGTAAACGTTCCTCTCTTTATTTCACTCAATTTTGTGTTTTTATGCTCAACAGTTAATCACGTGAACCAAAGAGTTTGCAATTCATAAATGCCAAAGAACAACCTTCATAAGTATGACACTGTGCTTGTAATCAAATAGAAATCTAGTGAAAATGAATTTATGCTCCTTTTACCTTCGCTGGATGTTTAAAAGTTGCATCGTCTTTGTTTAGAAATATTGAATAAGGCTTGCATACAATTTTTCTGCCCCCAATTTTGTAATAAAAAAACCAAAGATTTTTAAGTAGATAATTCAGTTTAGCCAAGATGGCGTCCAGAGTCATTGGAACGTGCACACATGCTTTTTACCTGTCAGTTATCTTGCTCGTTACGACCTCCTGCAGTCTGTTTAATCCACACAGAGTGAGCTGATCACTCCCTCCTAATCCAATCAACATCAGCCCTCACGTGAATACCTGACATGGGGATGATGATGGAATGAATCTGAGCTGTTAGGTAATCTCAAATTTTGCCTCGTAATCCAAGAAATTCACCAAAACCAGTGACATTTTTGTAAATATTCCCACTAGACCACATCACTTGTGAGATGTTATTCTTGCAGCCGGCTTCACATCCAGCTGGGGAATCTATTTCCATTTTTCCTACACAAAAGCTTTTAACTGTGTGAAATTATTGGTTTATTTTTGCTGAATCTGGATCTACAAATGACCGAAAATTGTGTTTTAAAGTATAATACGGATTATAATTAGTATTCCTGAAACTATTTGCTCTGAATTATTGCTAATAAGTTAATTTTTATACACTGATATTCCCTGTGACTTCACCTTTAATTCTGATTTTACATCAGTTATGGGATGTTCTGCTTCTTTAAGGAATTATCTCCTGACTTAATCAGTAAAATAATGTTTCCATCTTTCTCCTCTGCTTTGTTCAGACCAATTATTATATTGTTAGACTTAAGCAGCTGCTTGTGGAGCCTATGGCTGCTATAATGTGAAATTTCCTTTTTTCTAACAAAAAAGAATCCACAGGGCAGTGTGTTTTTGCTCTTTTTTTGTTTTACATTGTACAAAAATGCAGTAATATTCCATATAACATCTGATTTAGAGGGGATGTTCCTATTTCTGCATGCTAATGGAGCCTGGAATGTTTATTCCCAAGCAGTGGCGCAAAAAGTGGGTATGCAGGGTATGCAACGCATAGGGGCGCTGCACTAGAGGGGGCGCCAAAACCCTGTCTCGAAAAATGTTTTTTCTTGTTGGCATTTTCTATAATTAACAGAATGAAATGATCAATAACAGGGGAACAGCACTGATTAGGCGCCCCTCTGCTCCTTCACCTCCCCTCCTGTCGCTCTCCCTTCCCATGCAGGTGGCTGTGCACGCGCCCCTAAGAGTACGCAGGCGCGTTTTTTTTATTTTTTTTTTATTTTAGACTACCACTCGTAGTACACTTGACAAAATGGAGCGGCAGAAAAAAAAGCTGTCCGGGCGCAAAACAGAAAAAGGAAAAGGGAGAAGGATAAAGATGTTGGCGGGATGAAAAAAAGCCTTTCAATGTGGTTGAAAGATAGTAGGTAAGTACCGTCAGAGTATTAGCAGGACAGGAGGGTTGTAAATAATCAAGTTAGCTAAAGCTAGCAGCTAGCCTAATACGGAATCGTCCCATATTTGGCTGTTAAAAGTTGCCTCCCCTATTAAACCATTAAGGGACGCGATTTGTTTTGTATTTCTATGAATATCTGATACATAAACCTGTCACAGACACATAACCGCGCACTAAGTAAGAATGACCGAAATAAAACTCAGGAAATATTAACACAGGAAAGCTAAAGCTGCTGTGGCGGCAGTGCCCAGCTATGGTCCAACACTTAGCCCTCCTGGGTGCATTTTTTCACTCATATGTATTATGGATTCTTTAATTAAAGATGAGTTGTTCAAGTTCATGTGTGTATCAGACAAATTAGTCATCAGAGTCACTAAAGCCCTTAAACTCAAAAAGGTTGGTGACCTATTTTACCAACCTTTTTGGCAGGGGGACACTTGAGTTTAAATGTCTTATTCAATACCACTACAGTGGTGTTGTGATGTATCTGATAAGTCAGATCAGATATAATGTCCAATCAGTAACTGTTATCCAACAAGGAGATGATTTAAATTAAAGTTTAATTTCTATTGTGGTTTGACTGCTGTGTTTTTTAAGCCTATTTAACACAAAATTTATGTCATTCAGCTGTGATGCTGGAGAGAAAGAAGAGAAGATGATGAAAGAGGAAGAATCAGGACAGACAGGGGAAGGCAACAGGTTGGTCTAATGCAGGTGGAAGTGAGGGAGCAACTAGTCCATCTCAAGCACAAATTTTTAAACATTATTTTTAAAAACGGTAAGATCTGTAATTTTTACAACTAATAATGCTTTTTTGACCACATGACTTAGTGGAGAACACCACAGACAAGGGATGAAGGAGACAGACATGAGGTCAGTGATAGAGGAGACAAGTGATGAGATCAGGTAGGCATTAGGAAAGCAACAAAAACCTATATACCATGATGGTTTGAGTTTCTGATGACTATCTTTGATTGTGTTCTTTTTTGGGGGAAATTAGTGCAGGCAGTCATGGTGAGTCAACCACGAGAAAGGAGAATGAGAAACAGAAAGGTGCAGATGAGGGAGAGGAAGAGCAGAGAGGACTAGATGATGAAGAGAGAGAGAAGCACAGAGCTGCGGAGGAGAGAGCCGAGACAAGGCTTTATTCAGAAGAACCATCTGAATGGCCTTTACCACACAAAATGGGGGACACATTTAGGCAGTACATGGTTGTAAATGGCCCACAGAAAGTTTCTGATGGTCCATATCCAAGATCAGAGAAGAATAAGAAGTGTTTTTCCAAAGCATACTGTTTTCGTTTACTGTCTAATGGAGAGAAAGTTGAACGAGATTGGTTACTGTATTCTAAAAATACTAACAGAGTCTATTGTTTTGCATGTAAGCTTTTTGGTGAAGCTAAAGTTCTTGACACATGCCTTGTGGAGGGGTATAATAACTGGCGATGTCTTTCAAAAACACGGAAGCACCATGAAACCAGTAGTTCTCACATAAATGCTTATCTGACGTGGAAAGAAATGGCATCTCGCTTACGCCTAGGTAAAACTATTGATAGTGAACTGCAGAAAACCATGGAAGCTGAAAAAGCACACTGGAGAAGTGTGTTGACTAGAGTTATCGACTGCATACTTTTCCTTGCAGAGAGAAACTTGCCACTAAGGGGGGAAAATTCTCAGTTAGGAAATCCTAAAAATGGAAATTTTCTGGGAATCCTTGAGCTCATAGCACGATATGATGTAACATTGGCAGAGCATCTTAGAAAGGCTGCCTCCAAACAAACCACTGGATATCTGACATGGTGCACTCAGAATGAATTTTTAGATTCAATATCAGAGTGTGTTTTGAGTAAAATATCTGCCAAGATCAAGTCCTCTAAGTACTTTGCAGTGGAACTGGACTGCACACCTGATATTTCAAAGCAAGAGCAGGCCTCAGTCATCATTCGATATATGGGGGGGCGCCGAAGATATGTTCGCATCCACCTCAAAAATATGGAGTTGTGCCCCTGTTCCCAAGCTTAGGAAGTCACACACACACACACACACACACACACGCACGCACGCACGCACGCACGCACACACACACACACACACACACGCACACACACACACACACTACGGGCTACACGCACTTTCTCTGAGGATCATACAAAATAATCTCATCGCAGCCCTAGCTTTAACCCCATTCTGATTTAACGCACACAGATAAAGTGTGTCAGTGTTGAAAACCGATAAATGCATCTAGAAAAATGTAAAAAAGAAAAAAAAATTACACAAACACCACAGGAGTAAGGTGTGAAAACGGATCAAATTGGACACGCTTTGCACGTTTGGCGCACAACCGGTGAAGATTCCCGCAGCGTCCAACATGATGACCTGCATAAATATGAAGCTGAGTTCACTTACCCATGTCCGCCGCTCCGGTGGAAACTTTCCCTGAGACAAAAGGTGCCTGAGATGCTGACCCACAGGTTGTCGCGGCGCACGCAAACAACTGGACGTCCCGTTTAGGAATCAGGGGAGGAGGAGGAGGAGGAGGAGGAGGCGTGACGTCACCGCCAGAGGCTAGAAATAAATCACACTAATGCTCGCCTCAAACAAAATGTTGGACTAGATTTTATTTCAATTTGTAAATGTTAACTCATTTTTAACAGCGGTGCATATTTCATGTACTTAATGAAATATGTCTTATTTGATGTTTGCTGTGAATTCTCGCAAACGAACGAGGTTATTAATCTAATTTTGCTCAACTTTTTTCAGCGAAAATGTCCGACGCCGTTATTGTGGATTGGGGAAAAAAGGAGAACATATCCTCAGAACTCGAATCATTTGAGAAATGTTATAAAAACAACAAAAAATTATATTTCAGAGAAAAACTCAAGAAACTTAGAGATTAGAAAACACCAAAAAAAAAAACATAAATATTTCTGTGTTTCACAGAATTATTTTTATTTCTGATTTTCAATGTTCACCTTTTGATTTCCGTCATGAAAATGCCGTGTAAGCAGCAGCTACCTTTCATAAATGAAAACTCATGTTAATGAAGGAATGGAAAATGGAATCTAGAAATAAAAATATTTACTTGGTACCATTTCTCTCTCTCTTTTCTTTTTTTTTTTACATGAATCCAGATCAGAAAAAAATATTAATACTAAATAGCATGCAGTTCAAAACCCTATTAATCTAAAAATGAAAGATAAGGGTGAAATTGTTTCAATATTTAGACATAAAACACTTTATTATTCATTACATTTCGGTCAAAATACAAAAACAAGACAAAATTCATGTCAGAAGACACACGGCTGCAAAGAGGCAGAGATAAGAACTGCAGCTCCTGTGTGAAGGTCACAGCTTCAGCGGGATGACAGGCCAGTACTTGGGCTGCTTCAGGTCGCAGTTCCTGTCAAACGCCAGCTGCATGGCCGCCTCCATGGCCAGGATCTTGGCCGCGTCTTGGCCGTAGAGCTTCTTCATCTCGGCGGCCCGCCTCTCGCCCGGCCGCTCGGCGGGGGGCGCGGCGCTGCTGCGGCGGCAGGCGGCGCGCAGGTCCTGGTCGGCCGGGACGTAGCCGTCCTGCTGCTCCGCCTCCAGCTCCTGCTGCCTCCCTGTAAACATCATCATTACTTCAGGCCACATCTAAAGGAGTTGGAAGTTGACCCGCAACGTGGACGTACTCAGCTCCTCTCTGTGTCTCTCTGTGTGGGCGAAGTACTGCCGCAGCTCCTCGCTGATCTCCATGTTGCTGACGTCGCACTCGATGTCGCTGTCCGAGCTGCTTTCGTCTTCCGCGTCGTCGTCGTTGCTGCTGCTGCGGTCGCTCCCGCTGGCCTGCCAGTCATCGTAGCGGCGCTGCCGTGTCGGGCCGTAAGCAGCCTTCCAGGCCTTCCTGTAGGCTCCCCGGTGCCTCCGGCGCCAGGCCATGGCCTGCTGGTAGTGCTGCCAGTAGCGGCTGTAGGCGGGGCTGGAGAACCAGGACATCACAGCGCTGACGTCTTCCTGCAGAGAAGCAAGACTTCTTATTTCTTCATTTACAACTCAATTAGGACGTTTTAGTCAGGAGCCTGGCTGCAGGTTTTTGTAAACTGCAACTGGTTTTTCGTTTTGGTTAGACATGAATATGCAAGACATATTCATGAGTAGAATGTCTTGCAATAATCCAGACCAGACAAAACAAAAGCATATTAATATTTCAGATAAAATGTGCAGTTTTGAAACTTAAGGAGAAGAAATATATAACTGGATATAATCTGCATAACAATGATGGGAGATGTCCTTAAAAGATCACAGGATGAGACCAAGAAGGAGCAGATGGATCAAAAACACTAGTCTTAAAAGAGATCCCTGAGGATCACCAAACTGGATGGGATTAGGATCTATAAGAGGGCAACCACAGCACAACAGAGGCTGCTATTCTGTCCTGTTTAATCCTTGACTGACATATAGATCAGGTTTGGGCTTCATAATTGAAAAATAGTGAACTTGAAAATACATGTAGCATTCAAACATAAATTTATAAACATCTGATTTTGAAAACTATACAAGAAAATTAGACTTTCTGCTAAAAAAAAGTAAATGTGGTATGACTAAAGATGTGTGTGTACAGAAGTATTCGTATTGCAAATTTGCTGACAAATCTTTTTTTTTTTCTCCACACTCTGGCAGGAATAAACAGAGAAACTGTTTTCTTGTTTCTCGGGGTATAAAAAATATTTCAGGCCGTTTGGTGTTTAACAACCTAATTTCTCTAATCTGCTCTGAATTACTGTGTGGATATTTTATTATAAGTGTTATGGTTTATGCTCATACTTGAGCATAAAGGTAATTAGCACAGAATCTCGTCCATTAACTGTATTGTATCTTTTTCTTCTTCTTCTATTGTCCTAAATGTTGCTTTTTATATTTCTGTAACGCTTTTCATTTTTTGATTCATATGATTCTGTAAAGTCTTGTGTATATTTATCTAGCTCTCTGTGTTGTTTGTGCTCTCATATTTTCTAAATGCTGCGTTTTGCAGGAGTGAAGCTGCAGAAACCAGAAGAGACTAAACAGGAAGCAGCAGAGTGCTGCCAGGTGTCAGTAATTCAGCCTAGTTTAGTTTTCCTACCATGACTGACTGGCCGCAGTTTTAACTCCAGTCCCTCCGCGGGTCTCCTGTGTGGACAGAGAGAAAATACTGTAGGTAGATGGAACACTTTCTTGTAACACTACTTCCTGTTCGACGTCCTGTGCGTCACGGTCTGCAGCGATAACAAGACGTCGGCACGACTTAAACATATTCAATAAACACAATATGTTCATCTATAATTAGCTCAGCACATCAAATGTTTACCTCTTACTGCCAGCGGCTCATGGTGCCGCCACATTGAAAACTTCCCAGCAGCCTTTGAGCGAAAGGAAGGCAACTCCCGGTTACCTGGCGCCCCCGTGCGGACATACTGCGAAGGTGTAAATTGCGCAACATTTAGGCCTGTATAATGTGTTCATTATTATTATTATTATATAGAAACTGGTATAATGTTGGGTAACATTAACTGCCTTTTATACTATTAAATACATAATTTAGGCTACCAAAACTCTCTTATTCATAAGTTTCAACCGAAATTTTATTTGAAAGCTCCTAAAGTAAAACTTAGGATTTCAAGATTGTAGTTTCATTAATCACATTTTAATCACAGAGAAAACCTAAATGAGTATTTAATTTATCGAGGGAAAAATATCTAAAAGTGAAAAAGTAACTGTCCTTTAAACCTAATAACTTTACTTTAGCAACATTGTTTTCAAGTGTCAAGTGTTAAATTCCTTGCAATAACATCTCAGCTTTCACATAGGAATGAAGTTACTTTGGATTACTTATTTCCCTATTAAATATAATCATCTGAAAATGATTAATCAGTTTATCTTTAAACCTCTGTGTGTGATGTGGATGCTAAATTTGTCTCACAGGCACATAGCTGATTAAATCAAGTAATTTAAGGTAAATATAGGGCAAAACAAAGTGAAATATTCCTCTTTTAAACATTTGGACTTGATATTTGACTTGATATTTCGCTAACAGGATACAAACAGAGCAGCTTTGCTCAGCGTCTGAGTGCTGTACGACCCGTTCTACTGTATATGTGGGTCATACTTTGGCTTCAGGCTTCAAAGCTTTCAGAGGAAGTAGAAAGAGGCAAGCGTCTTCTCTGAACATGTTTTCTCCCTTCACGTAGGAATATGTGTGTGTTGACAGTAGAAAAAGGAAAAGCAGGGTTTTGTTTTGATTTTTATTTTACTGCCTGTAGCATGAGCAACGAATGCGCCCAAATCCTTTTTCTTCTGTATACACATAGTCTTGTACATTAAAAAATGTTCCATAGAAATAAAGTATATATATATATATATATATATATATATATATATATATATATACATATATATATATATATATATATATATATATATATATATATATATATATATATATACGTATATATATATATATATATATATATATATATATATATATATATATATATATATATATATATATATACATATATATATATACATATATATAAAATAATTATATTTTATATATATGTATATACATATATATACATATATATAAAATAATTAATAATAATGATGATATATCTTTTGCTGTTTCTCTGCTTGCAGCAGCTGTTTTGGGGCGGTGACTCATGTGATATTTAAAGTTTAGCGCTAAACAAGTTTTCTGTTGCTTTAATCTTCCCAATAATCCACGTTTTTGTGAATGAAACCTCATCCTGAACTTTATTTCAGTTTGATTCTTTGTTTTGTCCTGATACGATTCATAAAGTAGTGCCAGCCACGTGCTACTGTTCTTATCTAGCTTTATAGTACAGAGTAGCACAGATTAAAGCTGCTGTGCCCAAACCAAAGATGAAAACCGCAGATATTTTAAAGTATTTGCTTTTCAATAATACACATCACATCGCTTTTACCACCAGTTTCTTTTCATTCCTCATTCTGAATCAGTTTCATAATTCTGCTGTGTTAGGCTTGCAGCTCGACACAGAAGTAAAAGGTTGTATATTGTTGTGTGCCATCCATGTTTTTCCTATAAGTGAAGCGTGGGAACCCCAAACCTATTCTGTTCACACTTCTGCATTGTAGTGTGAAACCACAACCTTCCTAGCTCACCACCTTGACCGCTCTTAGCATCATCACCAGTCAGAGCTACTATACGAACAGCATCGGCAGCCTGTGTTGCTTCAGGGTCCCACATCCCATAAATCTATGGCTGTTTCCGTTTTCACAAATCCCTCTGGGTCTAAATCTTCCTTCTAGTCCAGCTGAGGAACATACAAAAAAAAAGGAAATATTTCTTTTTCCTTTCTTTTTTCTTTTACATAAAACATGAAGTATAAATGGTAAAATCCCCAAACTTCATGAATGCTTCCTACATTTAGTTTCAGGGTCACACTTTGCAGTCAATCATTTTCACAAAAACAGAGGTGATTGTGGGCAGGATGTATAGACTGGTGTCAAACTAGCAGACGACTCGTGCAACACATCACCCACCAGCAGTTGGAGAAACAACATGCCAACTTCACGAAGTGATGAGTTCTCAGAAGACAGCGGTCAGTCCACTAACTGACAGATAACTTACAGAACAAGCGCCTGATGTAATAAGCTGTGAGTTAAACCATGCTGGTTTTAGTTCCAGTTTTGATAATGTTGATGAAACGTTTCCCCTTCCTGGTTGGGAGTTCTAGGTTTATTTTTAGCCTCAACTTCTGTAAAAGAGTACATTTCTGTCAGCTCTGACTATCACTTGACCTCAGGAAACATAACTGAAGGCGTTCATCAGGGATAACTCCTTGCTCCTCTTTAATTCCCCTTTTTATAGTCCATTTTATTCAGAAACTATGACCTAAAATAGTATTTAAAAAAACTGTTTGCAGATGATTAATTCATTTACAAAGGAATAAAAACTGTCGACATGCACCAGACCCTGTGTGAGAAAGTAATCACTCCCTTCTGTCACCATTTATTACCTGTGATTATTTGTATATTTACGGGCCACACTGGCTGAATCAAGAAATCGCTTAAAAGTAACTTGTTTGACAACAGGATGTAGGTTAAAATAGGTGAAAACATGACATCATCTAAAGACATTTAAGAACAAATGAGAATATTAAGTCAGGAAAGTATTATAAATCTATTTACAAGACTTTGAGACTGGAGCAAAGTAGAGGAAAAGTGATTGTCAACTTTCTCCCGTTTCCTTCCTTTTTCATTTTAAAAACCCTCCAACGTGGCTAAATGAACCATTACAGAAAGAAGAGCAGCAGCTCTAATTATAGTCGCTGAAAGTAACTTAGAAATTAGCAGTTTTGTTTTACTTCCTATTCAGCTGTGGTCAAAATGAGCTGATATGAATTCACTTTTGCTGTCCCAACCTTCGCCCTCCTCCTTGCATTAGCTCTGAAGAGTCGTCTGACAGCAGAAGTCTTGTGCAGATCTTTTGACCGTCATGAATCTGGACAAACTGTGGCTCGTTGTGCTGCTGCCTCTTTGTTTTTGTCTGGAACCTGAAGGTACAAGAAAGGAGTTTTCTATGTAACCTCTACGCACAAGTCTGTCTTTTCTTCATGTTACACCTGATTTTCTACTTATTCTAACTATTCATTATTTTACATTGTAGTGGTCAAGTTGTTGTGCCGCATTTAATCTATTTATTAAAATGTTATGCTAATTATTAATCTTCTCATTAATGGAGGCAATAATTCATTATTTTTAAGACACTGTACAAAAATGACATGCAGTAAATGTATTTCTACCTTTAATAGAAATACTAAATAATAGTGATCCACTTGTATTCTTGTGTATTTTGCTTTGATGCATCTCCAGCAGATGACGGCAGCTCTTCTCTGCTCAGAGTGGTCAGCTGCATGGTGGCGGTCAGTACTGCGGCTGGTTTTACCGCCGTAGCTGCAGTGATACTTGGACTCACCTTGAGAAAAACACGCTGCAGGTGATTATCTACGTCTCCTCCAGCAAAACCTTTATCGGGTTTAAATCTACAAAACCGTAAGATATAAAAGAAATGATGGACCACAAGTTGTTCTGACTGATCTGAAGTGAAAATCAACAAACAGAATTGATAATTTGGTACCTAGTCAATGGAGAAGGTAAAGTGAGACATTTTTAAATGTTATTTAAGGGAGCAATCAATTTTCTGTGCAGACAAGAATCTTTGTAACCTTGACATTGATTTAATAGGTTTAACTCTGATTCTTTCTTTTTGTTTCCAGATGCTGCAGACAGACTGAAAGTCTTGAATTAGACGTAAGTGAAGCTACTTCTTTAAACACTGAGACGCTTCACTGTTTGTGAAGATGTGCTGAATATTTCCTTTCCTGTTTTTGTATATGTGTAGAGCGACAGCAGAAACCTGCATTTCAGTTCAGATCCCTTACATTTCTGAATTAATATCACAGTTTTGGAAGCTTAACACAACGTGTTAAAAATATTCACACCTTTTGAGCTGTTTTACATTTTGTCTTGCGAGGACCAAAACGTTTCATGTATTTTATTGGCTATGTACTGTATGTGATAGACCAACACAAAGTGGTGCCTTATTGTATTGGGGAAGAAGAACACAGCACAGCTTTACCAGTATTTAACATTGCAAGTAACAACTATGGAACATTTCTGATGTTCTGTTGCATTAAAATGCATTTGTTTGGTTTTAAGTGTGAAAAATTAAAAAGAGATGTTGATACTTTTGTAAAGTGCTGCATGCTGAAACAATCAACCTAAAATGTCTCAAACTATTTACATTTGTGACATTTTCACACCGTGGATGAGGTGCAAGACATGAGACTAAAAACCACAAATCTCTTTGAACAGCTCAATGTTTGTTGAAGCTGAACTTAAATCAACTTGTGCTGATTGGAAAAGTTGGAAATCTGCCCTAAGTGGTTGTTAGTCACCTGTTGTCGATGTTTGAGGCCTAACAAAGTTTCAGGAGGTCAGTAGTGGCAGACAGAATGAGGGCGTAGAGTGACCTAAAAAAAAACGGGTTTCAGTTTGACTGCGGCTTCCTGATCACACTTGCAGTGCGTCGAGCGTCTCTCTGCCCATCTTTAGGATGCAGCTCGCTGCTTTATGTTTTCAAACGTTGACCCTCTTGTTAGATTTTGAAAAATAACTTGTGGACGTCACTGAGCTGCAGCTTTTGTTGTCTTTAACAGGGTAAAAAGGAAAGGGAGTACGCCAGCCTTCAGCAGCCTGCGGGAGATTTCTACCAGACTACGTCTCTGGTGAAGCATCTGCATGTCGGCGCTCTGGGGAGGGAAAGTAAAAAGGCCTGTTTAGAAGCTGAACAAGAAACAGAGGACATCTATGAAAACCTGTAAAACAAAATAAATATTCTGTGGTGAAAGAAAAAAAACTGCTAATCTGGGAACATCTACCTGAGGATTTTAACTTTACAAATATTTAGAAATTACAATATTTAGTTTTTATTATCTTAACTCTATAAAGCTTCAATTTCTAGAGTGGTTTGTGATATGAGGCATATGGGTGATTTCCCAGGGCGGCTGTAGAAAGAGGGCGCACAAGCACCACATTAATTCTTAACCAACTTTTCTGTTTTATTTGTGCTGCAAATGGTTTAGTATTTCAGCAAGACTCATTTTAATATCCCAGAATTTAGATCATTTTCTATATTTTAGGTTGTTTGGTACCAGGAGCTCAATACATGAAGCTCAATTCACTAAAAACACACCATAAATAACTCAATAACTTATTATACTTTGTTTTACCCGATATACGTTTTGTGTTTTATGCTAAAAGAAGTTTTTATGTGCTGGATTTTTGCTCTTATACTTGTACCTAAATGAAAAATTGTAGTAGCATCGATTACTGCAAGTATCCTCAGCTTTCAGTGCCATACAGGAGGGGAAGAAAAAAAAAGCCGACCAAGATGCAGCTGATTTTAATCATTTCCATCCTGAGATTCTTATGTTTAAGAAGTGAGACTGGTGCAGGGAACAATCATGGATCCCAACAGAAAGCAAATTTATTTCTTACAGTCATATAATTTGTTTTTGTTGAGTTAAAAGTAGCAGAAGGAGTACTTACTTTGTCAAATTAACACAAAAGGTCTAGTTAGTCCAACTATCTTTTCTGTTGTCAATCTGAGATTTAGTTAGCTTTAAACATTACTGAGCTTTGAGTCTCAGACAGGAATCCTGATGTATGTATCCCACGTTCTACAACTATGTTTAAAATAAATGACATTTTTGATACTTATTTCTGTGCATTTGGATGCTTTTATAACTTTGAAGTGAAGGTTGAACTAACGGTGATGTCGGCTTCCTTTTAAAGGGGCGTTTTGCAGCTCGTATCTTTGTAGAGTTAAAGAATCTGCGGTTTAGCTGCAGAGGTAAACTGCAGAGCGCCATATAAACCATTTACAGTAAACAAGGAGCAGCAGAAGCATTGCTGCTATAATTGAAGCCTTGACCAGCATGAGTAGATATAATATGTGCTTTATTCTCCTGCTGCCGTTCACTTTTTGCTCCTATGACAAAGGTATGTACAAGACCTGCTTGTATAGAGTGTTTTTTTTTTCATTTCTCTTGAATATTCCTTGTTTAAAAACAGCTGTGAATTACATACAATATTTGCAAACTTGAGTTTAATAGTTGCTTTTTGACATGTTGGTTTATTAGATGATCTGGAGCCGGTGGTGAAAACCATCAGGAAAGAATCAGATTTGACTCCAGTTTGCAGCAATTCCACATGGGATCCAATCTTATTTGTTGTCTGTCAAATCAGACCAGTGAGGAGCAGAGAAGAAGAGTGTCTTTTATCATACCGCCTGGAGAGAGGCTTTGAACAGGGATGTGACTCCAGGTTTTCACTCATGTTAATACATCAGACAATGTTTCTCCATCTGAACAATTTAACACCAGAAAATAGTGGAAGCTACAGCTGTCAGTGCTCACGCCGTGATGGAACATTTGTGCTGCAGCTCAACGTCACTGTGGAGGGTAAGGAAATGATTTATTAACTTTGAAAATAATTAATATTAGTTTAATTCTAACATGATAAAGATTTACCATGATGAAATAACAGTGAACGGTGATGAAACGTTTAAGTGGTCAAACTTCATGTGGTGTGTTAAAGACAGGATTAAAAAACTAGTTTTAGTTAGAAAACTAAGCCGTTTCACATACATTTTTTAGATTTGTTTTTTTAAATATAAAATTAACATTTCAAAAAAAAAAATCTTACATGTGGTTGTCTTTGTCAGGTATTAATATTTCTTAATGAACTAATTTTGAATTTCCTGGATTTAAAAAAATGATCCAGGGTTTTATGTATTTTGAAGGTATCTACAGATTTTGAAGTGTTTTTCTCTTTTCATTTACATCTACATTTATTTTAGTAAATCAGTTGTGTGTGTGTGTGTGTTTACTTGATATCAATGTATTAAATACATTATCATCTACATAAGAAAACCTTAGTAATTGAGTGTACTTACATTTCCTTATGAGTGTACTCTCATGTTTTTGTGTAAAACATTTTCTTAAAAACCTGATGCACTCGGGGCTTAAAGTGACTCTGGGCTTAAAATTCTTCACTAATTAGATAAAAATTTGTTTACAATTTCTGAAAAAACAAAAACAAAAACAGAAATACAAAACAAAATATTTAACATGCCATCATCATATGCGGTGGCTGTATGAAACACTGTTTCCTCAGTATTTCTGTTTTGGATCAGTTTGTCACGAAGCCCTTTGAAGCCCTTACTTCAAATCCACTACCTTGCATCATGTTACTTAACTTTCTATAAAGTATATCATAAATTGTTTTAAATGTGACAATGAAAGAAGTTAGAATGGTAGAAATACTTTAGCAAGACAAAAGTTAAGCAATGCATTATGATTTCCAAAGAAGGTGCTCAGATATTTAATCCCTTTGTCAATTTTTTAAATATTTTTTAGATGACAAAGACACAATTCCTCCTTCAGACACAATTTTCCTTTCAAATCAAATCACCTTACTTGGAGTTTTTGTGCTGATTGTCATCATTGTACAAGGAATCATTTCCATATGTTGCTGCAGGAATAAACACAACAGGTAGGACATTCTGACCAATCAATGAATTTCATGCATTTTGAAATTAATATTGATAAGTATAGATGTTCCTCTATTTTTGACCTTCTGGACTCCAAAACACAAGTGAGAGAAATATGAAACTCTGACCGTTAGCTGAAAATTCAAACATTTACTGAATGTGTCCCAGTCTGGGTTTAAAAGTTGCTCCAGTTTGGATTCTGCTGACAGTTTTTATTGATTTCCTCTTTGTGTACTAAGTTTGCTTTTGGACTTAGAAACAATTTTTCCCAGATAATCTGACGGTTTTGGTCCAACTCTGTGGACCAAAAGCGTTTTTGTGTCATCACTAGTGTTTGTATCTCCACTGCTGCTGAGCTGCTTTAGAGACACCACAAGGCTCTGTTCTCGGACCCTTGTTGTAACATTCAGTAAGATGCTTCAGTTTTGTCTAAATTAGACCTCAGAATGATAATCCAAATGTAGTTTTATTCTTCTCTAAGCTTTTCCTTGTTGCTTTACCCGCTGCCTCTTAGAGATATTATAAATCATATTTCCTTTCAATCTTAGATGACTAAGATGACTGTCAGGTTACTTTTCCACTAACAGTGCATTTCTGAACCCTTTGTCCTGTTGTCCAGTAGATTTTGTATTTCTAAGTTATTTTTGGCATGAAAAAAATGTAGCTGATTAGGGACAGCTTGTAATATTAATATTTACATTTCTTGTTGCTTGTTTGCAGAAGAAAACTGAAAATCCTGACTTGGAATGAACTGACCAGCGCTGCATTATACCAGGTAAAACATTGAATGAACTGTTATGTTTGTCCTCTTTCAGTCTATAGTTTTTCTTTTTCATTTGTTGTTAACAGGAAGCAGCGGTGGCTGAGCCGTACCTTAAACAGGAAGTGACCAGGTTTTATTCTGAAGTCAAAGTGACCTGTTGTCAAACTACAAACCAATGAATCATTTCATACAGACTGAGAGGATTTCTTCTCCTGCATGTGATCAATGTTTGCACTGGGTTGAAGAAGTGAAAAAATATGTTTTATTTTTTTGCCACCAATTAGTAAATAGTAATCCTATCTGACCTAAGTAGAAAAAAAGTTGTTTCTTATTATAAAGTGAATGTTGCTACTAGTTAGCAAGACTAAACTGACTCATTTATTTTTGGCGACTGATGATATCTTGATTTTTCTGAAGTATTTATGCAACACACATCCACATGTTGCATAAATCTAAAATATAATAAAGTTTTTCGTGTCACTGATTTTTCTTGCCATTTTTCCTTTGGTTGGCCACTTCTTCAGCTCCACCACAAGGGCAGCTGTGGAAAATGTTATGCACTTCCTTTTTCAGTGGGTCTAGAACTAGATCTTCCTTTTGTGAGAACAAACATTTTGTCTGCCTCTGAGGTTTTGACTGCTGTCGCTGTAGAAGAGTGTGAAGAGGCAGAAACCTGCTCAGTGCGGCTCAGTTCGGTTTCACACAGGCTGTCAGGATACATGGGAACCTCGTCTGGCTCTGCTTCTGTTAAAGGTGAGGCGCTGTTTCATCTTTAAAGCTCTTTGTCTTAACCTGAAGGAACTTAGCTTAAAATGTAATATGAAGGTAAATGTTCTTGTCTTCGCTTACAGGAACGAGCTGCAGCGTCTTTGTGGTTCGTTGTAGGTAATTTAACCAGAATGTGGAGATGCACATTGTGGTTTGTTTTACTTCTGCGGCTGACAATCTGCTCCTATGACAAAGGTAAAGCAAACATACAATAACTACTATATTATACCACAAATTACAAAAATTATAAAGAAAAATAAATAAAGATCTTTATTTCTTAAGTTCAACAGAAACAAACAATATTTTGCTTCGCTCATTTTCAATCAATACATGTTAAAAACACCAATAAATACTGTTCAATAGCATTTATTAGCTGATTAATAGCTGATCTTTGCCACTTTTATTACTGCAGATGATCTGGAGCCGGTGGTGAAAACCATCAGGAAAGAATCAGATTTGACTCCAGTTTGCAGCAATTCCACACAGGATCCAATCTTATTTGTTGTCTGTCAAATCAGACCAGTGAGGAGCAGAGAAGAAGAGTGTCTTTTATCATACCGCCTGGAGAGAGGCTTTGAACAGGGATGTGACTCCAGGTTTTCACTCATGTTAATAAATCAGACAATGTTTCTCCATCTGAACAATTTAACACCAGAAAATAGTGGAAGCTACAGCTGTCAGTGCTCACGCCGTGATGGAACATTTGTGCTGCAGCTCAACCTCACTGTGGAAGGTAAGGAAATGATTTATTTTGTTTAAAAACATCAATAAGTTTTTGTCTACCATGAATCACATTTATAATGATGAAAATAATAAAAGAGATTCAGAGCAAAAGTCTATATTCTTGTTAAAGTATTCATGCTGTCAATTTGATTTGGGATTTTAATTGAACGCCACCCTCATTTGAATAGTGGAAATGTGTAAATTGGAAGCTAACCCATTTTATCTTACGCTGCCCATCATCCTGAACTAAACATCGTCGTGGTGAACATGGTAGCGGCAGCATCATTCATTTCTTCCCTGGAAGTAAATACAGAACGATCCCACTATGAAATCTGTAAGAAGCTACAGAAGATTTCAGTCTAGGCTAGACTTTAACAAAACATCAATCCAAATCAAACAAAAAACAATAAAGTGGTTTAAAGCATAGTCATGTAGTAAAATGGCCCAGTCAAAGTCTCTGTCCCATCTGACTGAGCTTGAACTATTTTGCAAAGACAAACAGAATTAAAATTTCAGCCTCCGGATGTAGAACACATCAAGGTGGTTCAGCAAGTTTTAACACTGAAGCACTGAAACAAATCCACTTTCCTTTTTAAAACGTTATATAAACCATGTATTTTTTTTGTACTTGAATGCATCGTGTAACAAAGTGGTGTCCAAGCAGCTGTTCATTTAACATCTTTGACAATTTTCAATTATTTATTTTTTAGATGACAAAGACACCACCCCTGAATCAGAAACAACTTTAATTTCTTTATTCGGAGTTTATGGATTGATCATCATCATCATCATCATCATTCTATTGGGAGTCATTTCTGGATGTGTCTGCAGGAACAAGTGCCACAGGTAGGAGATGAATATGGTTTTTCTCAAAGGTTAGTCTGTCATTAACCTTTGATTACTGTGCATTTTGAAATTATAGTACAGAAGGGCAGTTGTTCCCCTAATTTCCAGCTTCCCTCCTCCAAGATAATAGTGAAAAGAAACTTGGGAACCCGACTGTTAGCTGAAAACTCTAGATTTACTGAAAATGTCCCAGACTGGGTTTAAAACGCGCCTTAGTTCGGACTTAACAACAACCATCTTAAGATATTCTTATGGTTGTGGTCCACAATTTTGGACACAATTTTCTGCGTCAGCATTGATGATCAGTCCTGCTGATCTGCCTTCAGGGATACAACAAGGCTCAGTTCTTGGGACCTTGTGATTCCTCCCAGTGAGGTCTGGTCCATTCTCTCTACATGAAACCTTCAAAGTGTAATCTATGCTTTCATAACTTTGCCTCATTCATTAAGGCGTCCGGTAGCATTAAGGAAGAAGGTGTTCCTCATTAACAGAGGCTGTAGCTGCTGACAAGGCCGTTTTGGGTTTGATTCCCGACCATGAGACCTTTGCTGCAAGTCTTCCCCCTCTGACCATCAATAAAGGTCTCTAGTGCTATAAAAATCATTTTAAAACATATTTCCTTTCATCCTTATGCAGATAAGATCAGGTTAATTTACCACTGAAAGTGTACCACTCAGAGCCTCTTCTAGCTTTTCCTTAATTGTGTGGTTGAAATTCGAAGACACATGGCCTTGAATCTTCAGAATTAGAATGAGAATAAGATTTAAGTCATGTTTTATGCAGATGACAGCCAGGTTTATTATCCAGTTAGACAAATTATCCTCTTTCCAATTTTTTCTTGACTTCCTGACGGACATAAATCCACACAATCAAAGTCAATTTAAGATTCTCCTTTTAAGCATCCTTAATATTTAGCTTAACTTGTTCTAGAATTATGCAGCGTTTCATTTACTAAAGTTGTGAGTTCAGTTTCCTTAACCTGCTCAAGATCTGAGAATCAAATGCAAAGGTGAAACTTTTTTCTGCTCCAGGTTCAAAACTGAGAGGTTTTTCTGTCGCCATTTAACTGGGCGCATTTAAACACACAGTTACTGTTGACTTTCTACCCAGTGTGTGTTGTTTATTTGTACCCGGTCATAGGTCATCTTGTTGATGAGCTTCCGTGGCAACAACTACATTACTATGATTACACTACCTGTCTCTCATTGGTTTGATCTCGATCTTGTTGATCTAGTTTTACAAATTAAGTCGTGCAAAAATAGTAAGTAAGGCATCATTTACCAGTATATTGTTTTAATCCATCTGCTCATAATGCAGATAAAGTCAAAATGATGATTGCAGTTTTATGCAGTTTATGGGAAGGCAGGATGTTCACGTTTGACACATGGCACACTTCTCAATGCAAACACACTTTACCCTCTTCAGCAGGCGCCTGCTTCAGCAGCATGTATGGTAAGGAGGGGAAAGTTTGAACAAACCGCAGAACCAAGAACACGCAAAAAAAAAAAAATGCCCAAGAAGTTCATCTGAGTGCATAACATGGAGAAGATCCATTGATGTTTATTAGTATCTACAAACATATCTACGTTTGTACAGAAGTTAATATTTTGACTGGAAATCGACAAATGTACAATAACTTCTGTTTGTCGTTTAGAAGAAGACGACGTGAAGTGACCATAACGCCTCATCCAAACACGGTACATCACGTTGTAAATGATTGAATCCAATGCAGTTGTTTTCGCTTCTTGCTTTACTTTGGGATATTCTTTTTTATTATTTGGTTTGCTCTCTTGCAGGAAGTGCAGGAAATTGAGCCGTACAGCGTCTTCAGAGAGAATGAACTTTATTTAACGTCCGTAATTCACACCAGCCTGTCTACAAATAATCTGATTGTGATTGGGATGGATAGTCCAATCTCAGGTCGACCTTTATAGACATTTCATGTTTTACTTCATGTTTTCTATGGAGCACTGTAACTGTCGATGTTTCTGTGTAATCTGTGTTTTTTGTTTAAAACTTATTTTCTAAATATTAAGTGTTTTTCCATGTTAAAGTAAAACAAAGACCAGAATAATGTCACATTTAAAACCAGAACCACGTTCTCTTTCTCCCCTGCAGTCGTCTCGACTCGACCTGCTATAATGTAATGGGTGAGTGTGAGTGTGGGTGTTTCGGGTCGTTTGAACGTCGACCACTCACTCAGGCAGCAGCAGGTCGAAGCGAAGCATTAAGGCTGACCGACAAATTCTCAACATGTTCTTTCTTCCTGTTTGAACTTCCTGTTTTCAGCCGCACAGGCCGCATGGCCTGCTGGTGTGAAACTGGAGGTGTAACCCTTCCACATGTCAACTGCAGAGTGCAGATCTACACAACGATTACTCTGCAAACACCACGTTAATTTCTGGTCTCTCTTCTAACTAACTTCACTCCCCTGTTATTTATTTGTATTGGTTGCAATAAGGAAACTGAAAAGATGTAAATATGTAGGGAAAAATAGAATTATATTAAAATTATTTTTTTTATTTACTGTATGCTCTTATATGTGTGCATTCATTGCATTCAGTTTTTTCTTTTCTTTTAAATCTCACTCAAACATGGGTTTAGAAAATTCTTCCAATAAGGACCTGCTTTAAATGTTCACTACAGTCTGTTCTATCAGTGATAATTTATCTATTTTTGTTGCATTTACAAGAGACAAGGATTTGATTCTTAGATACTGTTAAAAAAAAGTCAGAGTTGAAGCTAGAGTCTTTAGAGGGTGAGTCCAAGTCAAGAATAAAGTCTTCTGTGAAACTAGAGTCTATCTTTTAGAATCTGGGGGAAAGTAGAGTATTTGAGTAAATGATTAATGCTTAATAATTAATGGGCTCTGTCATGTTTCTGGAGAGCATGTGCTCTTAAAGGGAGCTCTAGGTTAGTCTGTTTAAAGTCGACCATCTTGTAACTTTTACAGTAAACAGACCACAGACCACAGTTCGGACTGAGATGTGCGAGATATATTTTCCTGTTAAAGGCTGTCTTGATGTGGACATCATGCTGTAACGCAACAGTTAGCTTGAGAAGATATGAAGAGTAACTACATGTTTGGTCTCAAGATGAAACTTAAGTTTCAACCAAGAAAATCTGATCTTCAAATGGTAATTTTCAGGCCACAACAGAAAGATACTAAAACTCAACCAGCAATATTTTGTGTTTTGTACACTATTTTTTTTAAATTTTTTATCAAGACTGGACAAGATTTAAAAATATTTGCTCAGATATGCAGATTTTTTTGTCAAATTTTGCAGTTTTGTGTTTAACCGACAGTGTCATCTGCATACATGCTGACATTATCTGGGAATAACTAGAAAAACATCAACAAAAAGTGTAAAAACAACTGGTCTTGTGGGACCCCTAGAGGCCAAGAGAGAGAATAAAAGACAGTTTTGTGAATTGGTTGGAGATGTTGTTCGATTTTTATCAATTACACTTGTAAAATTAATGGTAGGAATTATGTTGTTTGAATTTGTATTTGTATTTGAATTATGTTGTTTGGAAATACCTGAAACTGTCAATAATTTTAGTTTCTATTTTCATGTTGGTAATTATTGTGAAGCGAAAAGAAACTTAAAGTCTATATGCTCCAATGCCTTTCTTTTGACATCATAGCTGTTGATCAATTCAATTGGGTTCAAAAATGCTTTATTCATCCCAAAGGGGAAATTAAATTGATGTTTAGTAGAAAGTAATAGAGTGAAAACAGTTCGGTGTCAAATTTGGTGGAACTCAAAAACAAAGCAGCCATAGTCCTGTAGTTGCACTTCTGTTTCTGTTGCTTTGACAGAGAATTGGTGGTTTATGTTGTCACCACCAACATACACTGTCAACCCAGTGTCTGTTCACTGGGTTGACAGCCCAACACAGTGAACATACAATAAAACCTTTCCTTGTTGCTTGGACATCATGATCTCTGTGGAAATATTTAAGCTGCATGTTTTGCTACTTATTCCAACGTCTCTCTCATTTTTGGACAGTGAAGGTAACGTAAAGATATATTTGACATTTTAATGTAAATGAAATATAAACTAGTCAAGAGTTTGGACATTCATTGATTTTTCTTCATTTTCTAACAACTGTCAGAGATTTTGCAGAGTCATTGATGGCAGCTTTGCTCATTCATGTTGGTCTCTTATTAAGCTTCTTGAGTGAATCACCTGATATGGTCTAAAATGAAATTATACCTTGTCGAGACTTGTTTTTGAATTCCCTGTCCCCTTAATTTGTTTCCGGTGGAAGTTGTGTTTGTGTTCAGAGGTGTAGTTGGTATTTTTTTGGATCCTCAAATCAATGTGTATTTCATATTTCTTATTACAAAGTCCCATATTTGTTTCTTAATGGTCTAAGTGTTTGCAGTCAGGAAAATACAGGTAAAATAATTGAGGAAAAATAAACAAAGTGTAAGTGTAAACTGCTGACTTTCTTTATTCTGGCATTTACCAAATAAAATGTTCTTTAATCCTCAAATATTTAACAATGGCTGTGTTTCACATAGCCATTGTGTTTTTTATAGTGTCTCACATATAAAAAACAAGACTCTGTTTCTTGTTCATTGTTCTTAACTTCTTGCAGAAACTCTTGTAAAAACAATCTGGAAAGAATCTGAATTCACTCCAATCTGCACCAACGAAACATCAAATATCATCATATTGATTGTGTGTAGGATTAGAACAGAGAGGAACAATGGAGAGCAGTGCAGTCTGCTATATATGGACGGAGGTGACTTTGTTCATGAGTGTGACTCCAGGTTCTCACTGAAAACCAGGAATCAAACTGTGTTTCTGCACCTGACCAGTTTAACAGCAGCTGATAGTGGGAACTATTCCTGTGAGTGTTCTAATCTTGATGGAACATATTTTCTTCATCTCAACATCACAGTTAATGGTGAGCACATTTTATATTCCTTCTGTCAAACTTACAGTAACTATTTATTCTCTAACAATGTTTGTTTCATTTCCAATAGACTCATTTCCTAATAATAATCTATCAGATGTAGTTTGGAGCCAGTCTGTAGGAGTGACTCTTCCTTCTGCTTTGACTGCTGCAGCTTTATTAGTTTTCATAGTTTCAGTTATTCTGGGATTTATTTACAGAAAACGTCTACATTGGTGAGAAACTAATTCAATATTCATAGTTTCTTCATTTACCTAAATTCAAGCTTTATAGCTGAAGCTACAGATTTAAAATTTCACTTACGGTCTTTAACTGTGTCTTCAATATGATCATTCTATTATCTTATATCTAAACTATTGTTTCTTTGAACATGTTTGCCTAAACTCTGCCTCCAGATGTTATTTTAAACTTTCACCCTAATCTGGAGTTTATTTCATATTTAAAGCTCCTGTTTAAGATCTGAAACATCCGGATCGTCTGTACAAGAACAAGCTGCTGCTGTAGTGAGTAAATCCTTATTTTATAAGTTACTATTTTCAGACTGTCACAAAGCAGACTAGAAAATACAGGAAGAACATGTTTTCTTTTTATTCTGTAAAAAAATCTGTCTCAGAACTTTACCTCTAACTTTTTTTTTGTAGACCATTTTAGATATTACATCCATTCATCCAGTGATGGTTTTCAAAATGAGCCATGCAGACAGACACCCAGTACCACAAAGTAACATTACAAACACTAGATGGCACAATGCTTACTTTAACAAAATACTTAAATAGTGAGTGTATTAACATAAACAATACAGAAACTTCCCTTCTGTCTCCTGACCAGCTGCAGATCATTTCCTGTCAACATTATATGCAACTGGAGGAAGTTTCTGATTCATTCTGGTTCAATAAACAGATTGTTTCAGCTCCAGTAAAGGAGCAGTGACATAAATCCGAATATATATATTGCATGTACTTTACAAAATGATCACAAGATGGCGCTGTTGCGCTTAGAGAGAATCTATAGGAACCAAACTATGCAAACAAACACTGACCTACTCTGCATTTAAACTGTGAGAAACAACAGTTCAAAGAAAAATAAATTAATAAGAACTGAATGATTTAACGTGTTACTGTTAAATCCTGTCTTTTATTAAACAAATTCTTCAAACCTCTTTTCCCAGCAGAGACATCAAATGATGTTTCACTGGATTTAGGTTGTTTGCGTGAAGATTTTTACTCTAAATGTTTTTTGTCTTTTATTGTTTAGGATGAAGACAACTCAGATGAACTTTACTCAAGTCTCCAACAACAAACCAGAGACATTTACCAAACTGTCTCCTTTGGTCACCATCAGTATAAAACTGAAACAAATGTCACTGACCGGCTGGGAAACATGGAAATGAACAGAAATTGTAACATTTATGAAAACATTTTGAACTAAAAATCTGTCTTGATAAATACAACTGAATTTCCTCGTTATGTTGTACAGTAATAGACCAACATGCAGATTGTTGAAGGTCAGTGTTCTCCCCTTACACTGATAACCTGCTTGCTTATTACCAGACTGACAAAATATTGTGGTATTATATTAAATCACAACCTTTCTGTTTGTTTATATGTTGAACTTTTTTTTTTTTTGCCATTTAACATTTTTTATTTCTGCTTGATTATGTTTTTATATCATGTTTCTAACATATCTGACATTTTTCATATGTTCCCTTGTTTCTCCTGTAAAGAGCTCTAAATGTTTACAAATGAATAAATGAATCTACTTCACCTCTGAAAATGATGGACACTATTTCAACTATATAACACAATGATTCACAATAGGATCTGATTTCTGTGTTCCTACATGGAAGGATATAATTTTATATTTCTTGATGGAAGATTAAAATAAAAACATCCTTGTAATGTCAGTCGCTGACGTGAAATTTTATTTATTTTTATTGCTACTTAAAAGCGATACCACAATGCACGTCTCTTTAATGTTTGTTTAGTTTTGTTGTCTATATAATTTGATTCTGGCTGTCGCTGAGCAAAAACCTTAATATCCTGTTATCAAGATGTTAAGAATTTACTGTCATACTGGCAGTAATTGAAGTAGTAAATAATCAGTGGTTCTAATGCATTTGTATCCATGCATCTTTGAAGTGAGATCAGTCTCTTGGATGTTTGTTGCATTTTTCTGTCTGGTTGTGAACATGTTTGTGTCAAAGTGTTGCATAAAGAAGCAACGAGGGACCTAAAGCTGTAGCATGACCTTTCTTCTTTTTACAGCCCACATTCAAGATTATAAAAGTGTGAAGACCACAAAGCAAACAGCACATTTAGATCTTCTAACCCCATATTGTTGCACAAAACAAGCAGGAAGTCCTGCCTAACATCACAACATGCTGTTTAATCTAACATGTTAGAGTACAGAAAAATACAATAATAGTTAATACCAATAGTAGTTGATTGTTATGCATTTAAGCAAACTAACATTACAAACTGTAATTTCATTGTGCAGAGATGATTCCTGTTTGTTTGGTCTGTTGTTTCAAAGACAAGCCGTCATGCAGGCGCATTTCTTTAAAAAAAAAAAAAAGAGAAGAAAGTCGCATCCTCTTGTACCGTTTTGAGAGATGAGAATTTGTGGTTTGTGTAGCCCGAAAGATTTAGAGGACGGTTCAGGCGGCTTTGGTTCAGTACAGCAGCAGATTCTGCTGAAATAATCTGATGGATGCAGTGAGATTCAGCATTTTACTGCTTCTGCCATGTTTTGGCTGCCATCTGGACTCTGAAGGTAAAAAATCACATTTTATTTTCAATTAATTTTGAGTTTTGTTTCTTAAATCAATCAGAGGGTATTTCTCTTTAATTGTACTTTGATCTGATTTACTTTGTATTTCACTGTTTCATAAATCAGACTGTTTCTCATTTGTTGTTCTTAACTTCTTGCAGAGACTCTTGTAAAAACAATCGGGAAAGAATCTGAATTCACTCCAATCTGCACCAACGAAACATCAAATATCATCATATTGATTGTGTGTAGAATCAGAACAGAGAGGAACAATGGAGAGCAGTGCAGTCTGCTATATATGGACGGAGGTGACTTTGTTCATGAGTGTGACTCCAGGTTTTCACTGAAAACCAGGAATCAAACTGTGTTTCTGCACCTGACCAGTTTAACAGCAGCTGATAGTGGGAACTATTCCTGTGAGTGTTCAAATCTTGATGGAACATATTTTCTTCATCTCAGCATCACAGTTAATGGTGAGCACATTTTATATTCCTTCTATCAAACTTATACCAACTATATATTCTCTAACAATGTTTGCTTTATTTTAAATAGACTCAAATCCCGATGAGAATCTATCAGATGAAGTTTGGAGCCAGTCTGTAGGAGTGACTCTTCCTTCTGCTTTGACTGCTGCAGCTTTATTAGTTTTCATAGTTTCAGTTATTCTGGGATTTATTTACAGAAGACATCAACATCGGTGAGAAACTAATTCAATATTTCTTCTTTTATTTACACTTAGGTTTCTCAACATAAGCAATATTTTTAAAAAAAGAAAGAAATGTATTTCTTCTGTAAAATAAATAAATAAATAAATAAATCAGGCCACCGTTGCACGGTTTTATTTCTCAACAGAGAGCAACCGGAGTCATGCATTCATCATCTAGAAGAGGTAATTTACATTTAAACAAAGGATGTATTTATTTATTTACACATGCAGACGTCTCAGCTTATTCTGCAACATGTTTTGTTCTGCAGGACTTGACTGAAATTGAGCCGTACATCTCCTACACTCAGAAGAAAAATTCACTTTATTCAACAGGCATATTGCACAGCTGTCAAATTAATTCTGACTATTCAAATATTGTCTAATGAATGGATAAATTTACCATCACAGTTCTTGGGTGTTTGGATGTTTTTCTTTTGTATTTCTGATCATTTCCTTCTGATTTATTTATGTTGAATGGGTCTTGCTGTATTCGGTTTATTTCCCAGTGTTTATTAATGTTGTTGTCATATAAGTTCCTTTGTGCTTAGTTTCTTATTGTGTTAGTTTTTTTGTTCATTTGGATTCATTCCTCTGAGATCTTTTTCACTTGGCTTGTTGCTTTTCTGAGTTTTAGTTCATCTTTCTGGACTCTCCCTCTGTTTCTCTGCCTTCTGTCTCTTCCTCAGCTGTCATTTGCCACCCTCGCTTCCTTATAAAGGCATGTTCATATAATATATAATATATAATATATGTATGTACATCCTTTAACATGTTTCCAGAAATTTTTACATGTCGTTTCTTCATAAATGTCCAAAAACAACCAAGCAAACACAAAGAAAAGTTTCTATTTTTGGTCATTTCTAAAGAAAAAAATCTCCAAGATGCTCAACACATTGCCATTCACTAAAGCTGATGATGGATTGTGTAAAAATAGGTTGGAATAAACATTTGACGCTGCTCATTTTTATTTAGTGTAGAAAAACACACTGAAAACATTTTAGCTGATCGATGCCTCATGAATTTAGAAAAAGAAGTTAAGAGTCAGGCTTGGTTAGACCATGATCAGCCTCAACCACCTTTAAACCACATTTAGACATCAGTTGACATCTTTATGTTTTTTATGGGACATCTTTTCATCTTTCACTTTTTAACTGCGTTGATCAAGAACTACAAGAACTAGAACACGGTGTCTCTTCTCTGCCATTTCAAAAAGGTTTCTTTTTGTTTTGTTACATAAATGTTATAGTTACTTGACAAAAGCTCCACATTGAAACATCTTTACATTTTTTTCTTTAAAGTTGTTGAAACACTCAGTAAATCAAATTTCAGAAAACTATTAATCTTTTGAAAAATAATCTGTTCTCATTATATTTCCTGAATTGGTGTTTTGTTTCTGTGTCTCGCCTTTATGTGTCCCAACGGAATCATCATAGTCATATTTCAGCCTGGATACTTTTATTCTAGTATTTAATAATGCAGTAAAGAAAAAATACATTCATTTACAAATATCTATTTATAACATAAAGATGGAAAATAAAAATACTCTTATTGCACTGCAAAAAACGTGTCAGCGCGAGTTTATTTTAATCTACAGGACTTGTGACCTGCAGCATGATGGTTTTTCTCTTAGCAGTTCACATTCAAGATTATAAATATGTGAAGACCACAAAGCAAACATGACATTTAGATCTTCAGTTTTGCTAACCACCTATTTTGCAGAAAACAAGGCAGGAAGTTCCATCTGCCATGACAACATGTCGTCATGCCACTAGCTCTGTTGTGATCTAAGAGGCGACGGTACATTAAAATACATTTCTTTAATGGCTAATATAAGTAATAGCTTGAATTTTAAGCAAACCTTTGACCTAACATGACATTCAAACTGTAATGCTGAGATGTGCAGAGATAATTCTGGTTTGTGTTCTGTTGTTTCAAAGTGAAGCCGTCATACAGACGCATTTCCCTTCCAGAAAAAGTGTCACATCCTCTTGAACCACTTTGAGAGATGAGAATTTGTGGCTTGAGTCGCCCAATAAAAGTTCAGAGGACAGTTGAGTCGACCTCAGTTCAGAGCAGCAGCAGATGTTGCATCGATAAGCTGCTCAGATGGATGCAGTGAGAGTCGGCCTTTTACTGCTACTGCCATGTGTTGCATGCTTTATAAACGGCGAAGGTAATGTTGAGGTTGAACTTTCTTTAAAAAGTATTTTGAGTTGATTTTCACAGGAAACTTTCCTTTTCTGTTAAGTTTTAATGATTTTAATGATTATTCTTTATATAAATCCATTATTACAGCAGTCAGACTATCTCATATATTGTTCTTTCCTGCTTGCAGAAACTCTTGTGAAAACAATCTGGAAAGAATCTGATTTCACTCCAATCTGCACCAACAAAACATCAAATATCATCACATTGATTGTGTGCAAGATCAGAACGGAGAATAACAACAAAGAGGGATGCAGTTTGCGGTACAAGGACGGAAGTGACTTTGTTCATGAGTGTGACTCCAGGTTCTCACTAAAAACCAGGAATCAAACTGTGTTTCTGCACCTGACCAGTTTAACAGCAGCTGATAGTGGGAACTATTCCTGTGAGTGTTCAAATCTTGATGGAACATTTATTTTCCATCTCAACATCACAGTTAATGGTGAGCACATTTTATATTCCTTCTATCAAACTTACAGTAACTATTTATTCTCTAACAATGTTTGTTTTATTTCCAGTAGACTCATTTCCTAATAATAATCTATCAGATGAAGTTTGGAGCCAGTCTGTAGGAGTGACTCTTCCTTCTGCTTTGACTGCTGCAGCTTTATTAGTTTTCATAGTTTCAGTTATTCTGGGGTTTATTTACAGAAAACGTCTACATTGGTGAGAAACTAATTCAATATTCCTGGTTTACTCTTTTACCTAAATACAAGCTTCACGGTTAAAACTGCTGATTTAAAATTTCACTTGTGGTCTTTATTTGCATCTTGAACATAATTTTTCCATTATCTTGAATCTAAATTGTTTTTTTTAATACATTTGCCCGAACTCTACCTCCAGATGATTATAATAAACTTTTACACTAATCTGAGGTTCCTCTCGTATTAAAGCTCTTGTTTAAGATCTGAAACACCTGGATCACCTGTGCATAGATCTGCTGCAGCCATAGTGAGTAAATATATTTATTTTTATGTTGTCATTGTCACAGAACCCTTTTTTCTTTGCCATTTGTTATAAAGAAGACTAGAAAACACACGTAGAACATGTTTCTATCTTATGAATTTTGCCGACCACTTTAGAGATTATAAAGCCTCCAGCTAGTTTTTAAGTGGTTGTTTTCTGGGCAGTTGCAGAAAATAACCACAAGATGACACTGTTGAGCGCCCCGGACGTCTAGCTGCAGTAACCAAACTGAGTCACTGAAGCAATCATAATATTCACACAAACTCTCATCTTCTTGATACCAAAACTGTGAGAAGAAACTGTTGCAGTTTAAACATGCAAATAAAAGGAATTTAATCAGTTGCTGCCTTTTAATAAACAGATTTCACAGTTCTTGAAATTGTTCTTTACTGTTTATTTTATTGTTTAGGATGAAGAAAACACAGATGAACTGTACACAGGTCTCCAGCAGCCAACAGCAGACATCTACCAAACTGTTTCTTCAGGTCACCATCAGCAAGAAACTAAAACAAACTCGACTAACAACATCGAAACCGATGACCTGGAAAATCTGGAGAGGAACAGGATTTATAAAATCTATGAAAATTTTTGAACCAATAATCTGTTGAGATGAATAAAGTCTGATTGGTTGAATTTTCTTTCTATGTTTAACTGAGCAAAACTAATTATGACGCTATTTCAGTTCTTTGGTGATCGACTGCTACGTTGGTTTGTGTGGACAGAATCTGCTAACTGAAGGATGACAGCTGAAGCTCTTCACCTGATTTTCACCCAGTAACAAGTCCCTTTTTTAAATGTATATTAAAGAACGAGCTGACCTTTGAACTCGTCTCTTCATCAATTTTGTGTTTGTTACCTTCACATTTTTAGTAACTGGTGGTTTTATTGACCACAATATTTCTGGCAGGATTTGTGGCTCACTGGAAAAAGTAACTGCAACAAACTTCAGTGTGAGGTTAAGAATCTGTTAACTACTTACATTAAGTGAGATCAGTCTCTTGCAGCTGCTGATGCATTTTTCTGTCTAGTTGCAAACATGTTTGTGTGAAAGTGTTGCACTAAGAAACGAAAAGGGACCAAACCTACATCAACCTGTACCAGGACGCTTTCTTCTCTTACTGCTCACAGTCCAGCCTCAAAATATGTGAAGACAACAAAGCAAACATGACATTTAGATTTTATCTAGTCTTATTAAGCCCCTACAGTTACAGGAAACGAGGCAGGAAGTCCTGCCTACCAGAACGTGCATGGTTAGGTTTGCATCTAGATGTGTCATTGTCTGATATAAGGGGCTACAGTAAAGAAAAGTACCTTTTTCTGCTGGGTAATATAAATAAGAGTTGATTGTTTTGGTTTTAAGCAAACCTTTGACCCAACAGGACTATTAAACAGAGATGCAAATATACCTGCAGTTTGTGTGCTCTGTTGTTTCAGAGAGCAGCGGTGAAAGTAAGAGCGTTTCCTTTTCGGAAAAAGTGTCACGTCCTCGTGAAGCACTTTGAAGGGCGAAAATTTGTGGTTTGAGTCGCCCAAAATGTACAGAGAGTTCAGACGGCTTCAGTTCAGTGCAGCAGCAAACGTTGCAGTCGCAGAATAATTAGATGGATGCAATGAGAATCACCTTTTTACTGCTGCTGCCGTGTTTCGTGTGGCTTTTGGACGGCAAAGGTAGCGTTGAAGTCGTCTTGTACTATGAAATTTCAGTTTCTGTTCATTTTATTTCCATCTACTGCATTTTTTGTCAATCGACTATTACAGCATTGAAACTATTTCTCATCAATTGAACTTTACTGTTTGTAGTGACTCTTGTGAAATCGATTGGGAAAGAATCTGATTTCACTCCAATCTGCACCAACAAAACATCAAATATCATCATGTTGATCATTTGTAAGATCAGAACGGAGAGAAGCGGTGGAGAGCAGTGCAGTCTGCGGTATAAGAACGGAGGTGACTTTGTTCATGAGTGTGACTCCAGGTTCTCACTGAAAACCAGGAATCAAACTGTGTTTCTGCACCTGACCAGTTTAACAGCAGCTGATAGTGGGAACTATTCCTGTGAGTGTTCTAATCTTGATGGAACGCATTTTCTCCAACTCAGAATCACAGTTAATGGTGAGCACACCTTTCCATTGCTTGTGTCAAACTTTTAGGTGCTATATATTCTCTAACGATGTTTGTTTTACTTCCAAAAGACTCAAATCCCGATGAGAATTCATCAGATGAAGCTGTGAGCCAATCTGGAGTGATTCTTCTTTCTGCTGCAGTTCTCCTAGTTATCAAAGTCTCAGTCATTCTGGTATTTATTCACAGAAGACGTCCACATCGGTGAGAAACTGATTCAATAAAGTTTCTGATTTTACTTAGATTTTGGGTTTCCAACTAAAATAGTTGATTTTTAATGTCATTTTTCTGCTTCTTCAACACAATTGTTCCATTATCTTAAGTAAAAACAAACTTTTCTTTGAATGTTTGTCTCAACTTTACATTTTGATGATTATACTTTGACACTAATCCTGAATTCTTGCACTTGTTTAAGATCCAAAACATCTGGATCATCTGTACATGGATCAGCTGCCTCTATAGTGAGTAAATATAATTTACTATTTTATAATTTACACCTTTTCTTGCCAAATGGCATAAAAAGGACTAGTAAACACAAGAACAGGCATTCTTTTTTATCCTCTATTTTCTGTTCTACTTTGCAGACCATTTTAGAAATTACAAGCTTGTAGCTTCCAACTGGCTGGAATGAAAAACAAACATTCATTTGTGTTCCCGTCTTCCATTTATCTTTCCATCCATCCAGTTGTGGCTTTTGATTTGAGTCATATGTTTGGTTGCCCAGGGCGACATCAGAAAGATCTGAGAGACAGAAAAATATATTATCTCAGTCTGTTGCAACATGAAGTACTTTCCTTCTGCTGTTCTGCTTTCATAACAGAGAGTTTGTTTCATCTGATTGCTGCTGAAAACTTTTTGTTATCAGTGTTTTCAAAATCAGATTTTTACAGGAATGATTTCTGTCTCTTAAACAATGAGGTAAAGCCCAGATGAACAGTTGAATTTGCAGATCATGTACATAGCAATGGGAAGTTGACATTGTGTAGTTTGATAATAGATCCAAGTGGCAACGGACAAGGAGAAAATCAGAGGGGCCAAAATAGAACCCTGTGTCACACCACTCAGAACAGGAGCTGTAGATGTTTAAAGAAATAAGACCAGATATTATTATTGTGATGTTTAGGAAATCTAAATAATTTTGGTTATTCTAATAGACCTAAAATAAGACATTTGACCTGACTTAATTTCAGACGGTGAGAAAAAGAAGGTGTACGTGTTTTTCACACACACTTCTGGTTTCATCTGTATATAAAACGTATTGAATAAATAAGAGTTTGACATGGCTGTTGAATCCTCAGAAATAAATAAAGTCTGTGTATCTGGTTCAATAAATAGACTGTTTTAGCTGCAAGGACAGAATGATGAACTAAATTCATCTACATAACAAAAGTATTCATGTACTATAGAAAATAACCACAAGATGGCACTGTTGCACTAATGCAGAGAACCATAGATACAGGAAAAACGCTTAAAATATACATACAAACATTAATGCTCGTTGTGTTGAAACTGTGACAAGAAACTGTTGCAAATGTGAATTAGAGAAAATAAATAAATGAATAAATAAATAAATAAATAAATAAATAAATAAATAAATAAACAAACAAACAAACAAACAAACAAACAAATAAATAAATAAATAAATAAATAAATAAATAAATAAATAAATAAATAGAATGTTCTTGTCAATTTCTGCTTTCTAGTAATTAGATTTACCAGTTCTTGAGAGATTTTCACTAAGGAGTGACGTAGATTGATGTCTGTCTTGATTAAGGGCATTTTGCTTCAAAATTGTTTTTAATGTTTTTTTATTATTATTATTGTTTAGGATGACGATAACTTGAATGAGCTGTACGTGAATCTCCAGCGGCCGTCCAGAGACCTCTATCAAACCGTCTCCTCAGGTCACGATCAGCATGAAGTTCACACAAACTCGGCCAAGAACAATGTAACCGGTGACCTGGAAAATCTGGAAAGGAACAGGAATATTTATGAGAACTAATAATCTATCAGGATAAATACAGTTTGATTTACATCAGGCTGAATTTTTTTATGTTTTACTGTATTAATTAAGCTAAGATGATGTATGTAAATTTACCTCTGGTAACAGAATCTGTTACATTCTCACATCTTTATCAACTGTGTTATGAACAGAAGGTACTATTTCTACTTTTGCAAAGCTGTTAAAACACTATTAATACATTTTCTGCATGGGTCAGGACGTATGTACATATAAAATGTACTTATTATTTATGTATTGGTGTATTATGGTTTTCATTTGTCTTGCTTGTATTAAGGAAGAATAATTTAAAAATTAACTTTGGACAAAACGTTTGGCTCTCTCTTCCTTAAACTCCCGGGTCCTCTCAGCGGGCGGCGTGCTGGCACAAGGAAACAACAACACTGCGCTTTGACGTCACAGATCACAGAGTTTAATCCCATACAAAGCAACGCATGAATCAATCAACAAAGCTGCAGAGGTACAGAGATATGCATTGTTTACCTTATACAAACAAAGACAGACACAGACAAAGACAAACAAAAAACAAAACAAAGACGCGTCTTTGGAGAGAGCCGATGGAAAAAAGCAAAATAGTGGCAGCTCTCTGAATTTTTAGTGCTGTGCACAAAGTCTTATACTAAAGGTGTGTCCTTGTTTTCTAATATATTCACTTAAGGCGTTCCTCTAGTTGACCAACTGGAAGCTACCTTGGACACTCAGAGAAACTTAGGAACTCCCCCTAATTTACGGCAAAGATCAAAGGGCCATCTGGTCTCTGGTAAAACAAAAGAGCGAACAGCTGCGCCCCGACCCCCTGTGGTTCCACGGCCATCCCGGGCACAGAAAAACCTGAGATAAGACTTCACACCATCCCAGATGCTGGCCTCCGGCAGGCCTCCGATCTGCTGTGAACAGAACAGGCCTCTCTCCCCCAAGCTCAATTTATTGCCCTGCAGGAAATGCTAATTTTATGGCCTCGTGTGGTCTGGCCGCACAGCGGGGAGCCCCTGTTTGTCTGAATGCCTGCTCATCTGGCCCAATCCCGAATGCTCAACACAAACCTGTTCAAAATAAAGAAATTTGTTCAAAATAAGAGTGTTGAATATACCTTTTACACATGCCGTAAGATTAACTGTATTAAGCACTAAAAATAATCATTTTTCCTCAACACTTGAAAATGTATGGTTTATATGACATCACTGATATGTAGTGGTGTCCAAACGTTTTTGTCATGATGGCCAAAATCATGCGAGTGAAAAGGACTCGCAGCCAAAAATAAATTTTAAGAAAATGCACAAGAATTCCTTTATTTTCTGTCTTACTTTTGTCTTTTAATGAAATATTAAGGTAGTCTATTTTTGTTGTTGTTGTTAAATGGGACTCTATAAATCTTTGACATCTACACTTAGCAACAAGAAGGCGTCAGCAATTGCTGTATTTATCCACAGCAAAACAATGGTGTAGAGTGGCAGGAACAAGAGAATTTAGAAAATGTAGAAAATATTATAAATCTATATAAATCTTTTAGCAGTGCCGCCATCTTCTTGAATTGTGGCTAAAGGCTGAACAAAATCCTTCAGAGGGGCGCTAACAGCCCTTAGCCTTCACTTTCAGCCTATGTTCCGCTAAAGTTAAACTGCGGTTTAGCTCTTTAGCTTCCTGATCACCAGATATAGTCAGGAACTGTTTTCTCTTTTAAAACAGGACTAAAAAATGACTAAATTACAACAGAAGAGTCAAAGAAACTTAGAGGAAGCAGTTAAGCTAATTGAGGTTAAGCTGACTTATCAACAGGTCAGTTTACCCAGAATCCTCACACCACCAGATTATTTGAAAAGTCAACTTGTTGCCATCATGTTCTCTGACTGAGGTGACAGAACCTGTTTAGCTGTCATGTGGTTCACCAATATTTGCAAAGATTGGTTTTGGATTCCTTGTGAGTTAAACGTTTCTGACTTTACAACTCAAGGAAGCAAAACTGAAAACACAAATGATGGACCGACCTTGCAGAATGACACAGATCATCAAGTAAACCTGCAGCCTTCACAAAGAATGTCAAATGTAATCACTGTAGAATGATGCTAACCTAGAAAGACACATTTTGTTGTAGCTCATTGATGCCACACAAAAATAGGCCAACAAAAAAGTTGAAAGTCATATTTGGTTAGACCGTGACCAGCCATAACCACGTTTGGAAATAAGTTGACATCTTTGTGGGGACATCTTTTCATGTTCCCTTTGATGACCGCATTGTTTAGACACAATCCAAAGTTGTCTTTTCAAAGTCGTTTAATTACATTATACTTTCTTGAAAAGGCACCACATTATGAATGCCTTTCAAGTGTTTTTCTTTCAGTTGATAAAACCCCAAATTCATCAAACATTTCAGAAACTTGTCTTCTTTTAGTCAAATTGTCCCAAATTGTGGAGCTCTGTCCTCTATCGAACATATTTGCTGAGTTGCTGCTTTTGTTTTCATGTCTTGGCTTCTTGTTGCCCAACTTGATTGTCTATCTTGACTTTTCTCTGGCGTACCTTTTCTTTGGTGTAAAGAAGAAAAAAAACATGCGTTTAGAAGTATCTCTTTCTCCATAAACAGAGAAAATAGAAAACGAATAGTAAACATTTCAGTATGAAGTTATTGTACTCTTTCAGGCTTCTGTATGTATTAACTGGTGATTCCAATAGATGTGCTGCAGCTTCTGAAGGATATTTGTTTAGTTTTTGGTTGTGTTAAGAAGCAGTGATGGGCCCAATCTACATCGACCTGCAGCAGGGCGATGTCTTCTCTCGAAAACTCACATTCAAGACTGGAGAGGATTAAAGCCAAACAAAAATATGCTCTTTTGACGCTTTACGTTTACCCTGCAGTTCTACAAATGGACCTCTAGACTAGAATGGCTTGAGTTAGTCCACTTTGACATATACCTATTTCGGCTTCGATAGTCCAACTGGCCTGAAGGATTTTCTCTAGCAGGTGCTTTTGTTCAGTAAATAGGGCCATTACCTTATCAGTACCCTGGTAATGGCCTCAACGCATCTCACAGTTGCACAATTGTTCCTTAGACTTCGACTTCGACTGACTTTGTTGTCATTTTCAACAGTATAAAATATGAATATAAATTTAAATATAAAATATAAAGTGCAGGACTGACAGTAAAATAGAAGTTATTTAGCTCTGTACATGTGCAAGGTATAAAGTGGAGACCAGTTTTTGAGTGCAGTCCAGTTAAGAGTTCAGCAGTCTGATGGCAAGTAGGAAAAAGCTGTTTCGGAACCAGGTGGACCTGCACCGGATGCTGCAGAACCTCTTTCCAGAGGGCAGCAGGGAGAACAGTCCATGGTGGGGGTGTGAGGGGTCACTGATGATGTTTCAGCCTCAGGACACGCATCCTGCATCGATGGTTGACCTGACACTTCGCCCTTTTGCCTGAGCTGGGTGTGGAAGGTTGTTGCCGAAGCAGTTTCTCCTTGTGTGCCTTCTTCTCACTCACATGAGAGTTACCGAACTCTTTTGCAAGCTCAACCAGGAAGTCCACCCGTCTCTCCTGCACCCCAATGCATGCCTGATAAAGCACATGTGCATTCAGTGCTGCCATGTCAATCATGTTTGCCAGGTTTGCTGACCAGCTGTCACATAGTGATGGAACCTTGGTCACCCCCCGCAAGATAATGACTGAAATAAATGCCATTAGTTCTTGTGAACTAAATAGGTGAAGCAGTCACCTATTTATCCTCCACAGCACAAAAGGCTGCATGCAAATTTGCATGTGCAAAGTCTCCCAGATTTCTTTTGCTTACACTTTTTGCATGATTTTTTTGAGGTGGATCAACACAATTAATTTGGTTAGTTTATTTCTAAACTGTCATGTTATACCCTCTTAGCTTTATTTCAAAGAGAAACATTACTAATTTCTTTTAGAAAAACCTTTGCATATTTTTTGAAACAGATTCTATGTTTTGCAAACTCTATGTACATTTGGCAAAATGACCTGGATAATGCAGCACAACATCATGGATCAGCTGCAAAAGGTCACATCTCTCCAAAAACACTTCATGTATGCTTCAAAACTAGACTGAAGAGCACTACCTACAGGAGACCTGATCTCCTGCAGGTATCATAGATACCCACCCCCAACATGGACTATTCACATTCCTACCTTCTGGCCTGACGGTCAACGACCACATTTACAATTGAAGAAGGGATGCTAATTTGAGCCATCAGACTCGTCAGGGTGGACTCCGGCCTATTGGCCCTGTTGAGCCGATATGGGAAGGACTCGAAAACCGAGCCATCCCAGTGCTAGAGGATATTAGGTCGTGTTGAAGATGAAGTAGCTGCGCCGTAAACAAGGTTTCCAGGATATTTTAGTCTGACATTCAAGACTGGTAAAGCGTGAAGACCACAAAACAAACATGACATTTAGATTTTACCAACCCTGAATTGTTGCAGAAAACAAGGCAGGAAGTCCCATCTGTCATGACAACATGCCGTCCTGCCGCTAGCTTTATTCTGACTTAAGATGGTGCAGAAAATAAATGTTCTAATTGCTAATAACCATAATAGTTCATTGTTTTGGTTTTAAGCAAACCTTTGACCTAACATGATATTCAAACTGTAATGCTGAGATGTGCAGAGATAATTCTGGTTTGTGTTCTGTTGTTTCAAAGTGAAGCCGTCATACAGACGCATTTCCCTTCCAGAAAAAGTGTCACATCCTCTTGAACCACTTTGAGAGATGAGAATTTGTGGCTTGAGTCGCCCAATAAAAGTTCAGAGGACAGTTTAGTCGACCTCAGTTCAGAGCAGCAGCAGATGTTGCATCGATAAGCTGCTCAGATGGATGCAGTGAGAGTCGGCCTTTTACTGCTACTGCCATGTGTTGTGTGCTTTTTGGATGCTGAAGGTAATGTACAAAGTCTAATTTTCTTTCAATTGAATCTTGAATTGTTTTTCACTATAAACTTTCAGAACTGGTGAACTGGTGTTCTATAAGGTTTCTGTTAACCTTAATTTCATCTGCTCTATTATTTTAAAATTCCACTCTTACAGCAATCAGACTATTTTTCATTCATTGTTCTTAACTTCTTGCAGAAACTCTTGTGAAAACAATCTGGAAAGAATCTGATTTCACTCCAATCTGCACCAACGAAACATCAAATATCATCACATTGATTGTGTGTAGGATCAGAACAGAGAATAACGGCAAAGAGGGATGCAGTTTGCGGTACAAGGACGGAGGTGACTTTGTTCATGAGTGTGACTCCAGGTTCTCACTAAAAACCAGGAATCAAACTGTGTTTCTGCACCTGACCAGTTTAACAGCAGCTGATAGTGGGAACTATTCCTGTCAGTGTTCTAATCAAGATGGAACATTTATTTTCCATCTCAACATCACAGTAAATGGTGAGCCACTTCTATATTCCTTCTATCAAACTTACAGTAACTATTTATTCTCAAACAATGTTTGCTTTATTTCCAATAGACTCATTTCCTAATAATAATAATAATAACTCTGATGAAGTTTGGAGCCAGTCTGTAGGAGTGACTCTTCCTTCTGCTTTGACTGCTGCAGTTCTCTTAATTTTCATAGTTTCAGTTATTCTGGGATTTATTCACAGAAGACATCAACATCGGTGAGAACCTAATTCAATATTCATAATTTCTTTTTTCTTTTTTTACTCAGATTCATGTTCACATCATCAGCAATATCTTTATAAAGAAAGAATTGTTGCTTTGTCTGTAGTTAAGAATAAATCCGGCTGCTGTCTCATTGCTGCCGTTTCTGTCTTCACTTGAGTTATTGTAGCGCTGAGAGACTGAGCTCTACTTTCATTTCCTGTCTTATATAAGTCACTGTAATAATAATCCGATTATTTACAACTGTTGTATTTCCCAACAGAGGGCAACCAGAATCATGCAGACATAATCTAGAGGAGGTAATTTACATAAAAATCAATGGATGCATTTGATTTTATTTACACATGCAGATTTTAAGCATGTCTTAAACTTCTACAACGTGTTTTGTTCTGCAGGACTTGACTGAAATTGAGCCGTACAGCTCCTACACTCAGAAGGAAAATTCGCTTTATTCAACAGGCATATTGCACAGCTGTCAAATTAATTCTGACTATTCAAATATTTTCACTTGAACAGACAACTTTGCCTTCACTGCCCTTGGCTGTCGTTTAATTTGTGTTTATGGTAATTTCCTTGTGGTTTATTTATGTTCAATACATCTTGCCATACTCAGTAAATTTCCTTGTATTCATTAATGTTTGAATGTTGTTGCCATATAAGCTAATTCCTTTGTGTTTCGTTTTTTGTTGTGTTCTGTTATTTGTGCAATTGGATTTAGTTCTCTGAGATCACTGTTGATCTTTTCCACTTGATTTGTAGTTTATCTCAGTTGTAGTTTCTGTTCCCGGACTTCCTCTCTCAGTTTCTCTGTTTTCTGCTTGCCTCAGCTGTACAACAACAACTTTGATTGGTTCATCTGGTTCATCTGTCATTTTCCACTGCCGCAGTATAAAAGCTCGCTGGTTCTCACTGCTGGACTCTTCAGTTACACTTCTCTTTCTCGTCCATCAGTTCCTTTCTCTTTTATAGGGATCTGTAATTTTATTTCATTTTTTTCCCACCATTAAAAACTCTCAACTCAGCAACTAGAACATTTTGTTCAACTTAATGTTAGATGATGGCAAAAATCTTTTTTATTGTGTTCTTTAATAAAGCAGAAGTAAATATCTGTTTTAACTACATTGAGTTTTATGATGAGTGAACTACTGTCTGATGTCCACCAGGTGGCTCTCTTGCCTTATTTCAAGTTTTTAATTCGTCCACTGGAATGGACATGATATTTTTCTCGGATTAAACCAATAAAAGGAAATGAAGGAATTTGTTATTTCCATGTTACAGACTGGTTTCTTATTGAACAAAAACAATGAAGTTTAGACTCTTGATACTAATAAGTTTCAGGCATCAGACATGTGTGTATGAAGCGAGAGACGGGGAGGAGTAAACATCTGTTTTCCATCAAAAATATACATTTATGTTCATAGCATTTTAAAAAAATTACTCTCAGTATAATTTTAAGTATTTCCAGTCATATTATTTGAAGGTATTTCGATTTTTTTTTTCTATCATGAAATCGCAGGATTTTTGAAAAGGTTTAGTGTTTTACACACAACCTCTGATTATCGGCAGGTGCAAATCCACACACTGATGATGAACAGTAGCATATGTTCTCCAGCTTATAAATAAGCATCTATAAATTTATCTATAAATCTATAAATTTATTAATAATCTCTCAAAGATTTTAGAATGTAGTTGCGGGCCACTACCACCGGATGGCAGTAGACGGATAAAGCTCAGGCGCAAACAACATCTGAAATAAAAATATTGGTCAATCATAACAATATAACATTTTAAAAACATGGATTTTTTTAATCATATTATTTCATATTATTTCTAAAAAAATGTTGTTAGATTTTTTTATTGCCGTGATCTCAACAAGCTGACGTGTATCCTTAATAATTATATTTTTTATTTTTCTGTACCCTGATGCTCCTTCAAAATAAAAACACCGGAAATAGGTAATATTGTTGTTTGACAACGGAAGTTAAGATTCAAGTACATCTAGCAGTGTTATTATTAATTAAATAGCACCACTTGCTTTGTTTTCTGTCTGAATAACATTTCAACTTGTTTCTTTTGACTCAAAAGTTAGTTAACGTGCCTCATGGAGTCGGTTTCTAGCCGTTTTTGTAGACACATGCACATTTGTGGCCTGCTGGAGGTCATTTTGCAGGGGCTCAGGCGGGGCTCCTCCTGCTCCTCCTGCTCCTGCTGCTCCTCCTGCTCCTCCTGCTCCTCCTGCTCCTCCTGCTCCTGCTGCTCCTCCTGCTCCTGCTGCTCCTCCTGCTCCTTCTTGCACAAAGGCGGAGGTAGCGGTCCTGCTGCTGGGTTGTTGCCCTCCTACGGCCTCCTCCACGTCTCCTGGTGTACTGGCCTGTCTCCTGGTAGCGCCTCCAGCCTCCAGATTCTATTTGCACCACAGCATGTGGAATTGATTGTCAATCAGTGTTGCTTCGTAAGCGGACAGTTTCTTCACTCGATGGTGTGAGAAGTCATTTAACCAAGTGGTTACAGTACCAGTTTCTACATGTTTGCATCAACAGATCTTCTTTGAGTTGAAATTTTATGACTATATATATATATATATATATAGATATCTATCTCTATCTCTCTCTCTCTCTCTCTCTCTCTCTCTCTCTCTCTCTATATATATATATATATATATATATATATATATATATATATATAGATATAATATATTATATTATATATATATTATATATATAGTCATAAAATTATATATGAAAAACGTTTAGAAATATTACAAAACCAACCTCATTTTACATACAGACATTTTATAATCCCACTGGTGCAAATAGCCGTCTCTTTGACTATGAAAATTTGAGGAAGATGTTCTGACACAAAATGATCAACCTCTCATTGTGTGTCAAGCCCTAGTCTGATATATTGGGCCAAAAAGTGATAAAAAAAAAAAAAAACATAAATAAAATAAAGTCCAATTTCCTGTTTTAACATATTTGGGTTTTTTTGACTGAACTCTCATTAAAATTAAAAAATGTTTATAATTTTAACTTTTTCTACAAATGCCAGTCAGCAGTGTGCTCCCTTTATTTAGCAAATGTAGAATAAAGACATTGGCAGCACCAAACTAGGCTTCTGCTTAGCGCAGTTACGCCAGCAGGGGGCACCCGAGGGTACTTACAGTCTAAGACAAAACACCTGCCTCAAAGCTATAAAGAGGTCACTTAAAATTGTTATCTAAGAGGTGGTTGGTTGAGGAAGGGCGAGGAGAGGAGGGTGTGGAGTGGCTGGAGAACGCGTTTTTTTTTTTTTTTGAAAGTGAAAGCGATTAAACGTTATCTGGCGAGTAATAAGTTGAAGTTAAAGGTGGTTTTTGGCATAATCCTGAGACCCAGAAAAAAAAAAGTTTTTGAATTTTTTTTTTTTCACTACATGACTCTTTGGAGTGAAAAAACATCACTACAATTGAGAAAGCTTCAAAACATGTTTTTATTTATTTTTTACAGTATGTCCTTTGGAGAGGACATCGGGACTCTATTGTGGCAAATATGAACACATTTCGAGGCCCAGGATGTCCTCTCTAAGGACCAACAGGATTTAACACAGTGGCATGTATGGTTTCAGAGTTATGAACAAAAAAACCTATGTCCTCCACAGAGGACAAAAATGTATTGCTGGGTCTCAGGAGGTATAATCTGGATTGTGAGTGGATCAAGATGGCTAGTTGTAGTGGGGGGGCTTTTGGAAGATGAAAATATGGACACAGGATGGTCTGTGGTAGAAAATAGAAGAGGGGGAAAGATAAGGTTAAAAAGGGACTAACTGCTGGTAAAAGATCTCTTGAAGATGAGGAAGAAAGAGTTGAAATAAGAAAGAAAATAATGAAGGAAGATTTTAAAGTCATTAAAACTTAAGGCTGGACAGGATATGATTGGAGTAAGTCCTATCAGTTTGTCAAATGGATTAAAGAAAGTTATTGGAGATGTAGAACTAGCTAAGGTCTTAAGGGATGGAAGCCTATTTATCATTTGTAAAAATGCTGAGCAAAAGAATAAGGCCCTAAAATTACAAATGGTGTGTAAAAAAGAAATGCTGGAAAGAAAGGTAGTTGGGGAAGAAAGAGGAGTAAAAGGGGTAATATCAAGGATTCCTGTAGGAGAAACTTGGAGGAGCTAAAGAAAATAATAAAAGGAGGAGAGATTACAGGCATCAAGCGATTACAGGCTTTTAGGAGTGGGGAGAAAATGGACAGTACATCTACTACTGGATTTCAAAGATAGAGTTCTGCCTGATAAGGTGATGATTGGTTACATGAGCTTTAATATAAGAGCTTATATTCCACCACCTCTCAGATATTATAAGTGTCAACGGTATGGACATACTGCAAACGTTTGTAAAGGGAAACAGAGATATGGTAAGTGTGGAAGTGAACATCCTTATGGTGAGTGTGGAAATAATCCTGTTAAATGTTTTAACAGTGGAGGAAGTCAAACTGCAGCATATGCAGGGTGCATGGTAAGAAAAGAGGCAGCTGAAACTGATAAGAGAATTACTTATGCTGAAGCAGTGAGAGAAGTGAAGAATAATGATCCAAAAACAAATTATGAAAGAATTGCAGACAATAATCAGTGTAATATTACATTGGAAAGTTTTTTAATGCCAAAGATTTATCTTGGAAAAAAATCCATGATGAGCTTCGACATGAAGAAGGATCATCTGAAAATGAGGCTTCTCAAATCATCACATAATTCTAATATTACAATGAAACGCTCAAAGTTTAATAGCTAATGGTCAGGAATTTAAAGGCTTCATTAATAATCTAAATACAGAACCAGACATAATGTGTATTCAAGAAACATGGCTCAAGTCGTCATTGCAGTTTAGTGTTCATGGTTACTCAATCTTGCATAAAGACACAATAAATGGGAATGGAGGAGGCTGTGCCATATTTGTAAAGGAAAATTTAAAATTGATTCAGCTCCAAATAATATCAGATTTAGAAATTATTGCTGCAGAAATTTGGACAAATGATGGGAATATTAAAATAATAAATGATTACAATCCTTGTAAACAATTAGAAAAGTTAAAACTTGAAACAATCCTAGAGAATGGAGAGGGAAAATAGTTTGGTGTGGGAACTTCAATGCACAAAGCACTTAAACTACCTTCATTTCATCTTTACCTGAGTCTACAAGCGTCTGCCTCACCACCATTTCATGACAATAACAGATAAATTGACAGTGTACAGGTGAATTTATGGCTATTTTAATGGCTTTAGAGTGGATTGAGAAAACAAGAGAGAGGGAGGTTTTAATTTGTTCAGATTCAAGTAGTGCATTATTAAGTATTCTAGAGATAAATTCAGAATCAAGACAAGATATTATATTGGATATCAGTCACTCAATATTTAGGATTAAAAATGATGGTTTTCATGTTAAACTAGTTTGGATCCCTGCCCACATTGGTGTAGTAAGAAATTAGTTGGCTGATAGTTTTGCTAAGAGTGCTGCAAAAAAGAATATTGTTGATTTAAATGTTAAAATAAGTAAAAATGAGGTAAAGAATATTATTAAAATGTATATCAAGAAGAAATGGCAAAAACAATGGGATAGAGGAGGCAATGCTACTGTAGGTTTTAATATAGTATTCAAGAGAGGTGTTATTTAGAGATTTAAGTAGGAATAAAAATAAATTAGTGTCAGGTCTAAATACCTATTAAACAAACACAGGAAAGACAAGAGAGTTAGATTCTTTGTTTCTCGCGAGGAGAGCAGACAGAGATGTGTTTTCAGTTACAAATCTCCAACCGCTCTGAAAAAACACATCTCCCGCTCCTCTGTTTTATTGATTTTAGGAACCCTGCCACACGGGGCGCTGCAACTCTAAAAGGGTGGAGGGGAAAACAATTCATCACAATAGTTGCAGCGCTAATGATATTTCACTATCTAGACACATGTTATCTATACTCTAAATCTTCCTTGCTCCAGGCACGGCGTTGAATAGGACACGTTGTATAACTTCAAAGCAACTGCTTTGTATCACAAAGCAGAGTTTGTTTCAGGATTGTAAAACTCTGCTGAGAGCAACTAACACCTCTATTTCCCAGGGAGTCCTGCTGAGAATATCTATCACCTCTCTCTCTCAAGGAAGCCTTAGGAAAGAATCAGAATTATTTAAACACACAGAAGCATTACTTATACTAAGAATAAAGAGTAAAAACATATAAGTAAACATTATCTAAATGTAACTACAAGGCTACATAATACAACGAATATTTGATAATACTAGTAACACAATTTACCCTAACAATTAGATATCAGGGAATTGTTTCAGAGATCATCTGGGGATGTAGTTTTTAGCAGTATTTTTTGTTTTCTAAGAAGAACTGGCATTATGGGGTGATTATAATAGGTAAACGATCCATACTCCAATCTGGAAGGTGGCGGTAATGGACCTATAACAAGTTGTTTGCCAACCGTCATAAAAATAAAAAGAAGAAGAAGTTATCTAAGAGGTTTGATTCATAAAATAGACAAGATTTTAAATTCAAAATATTTTAATATTTAAGGTATTCAAAAAATAATATACATTTTGCAAATATCAACCAAAAAGGAGAGGCGAAAGCATTGCAGCCACTTTGGATTGTCTAGCGGAGTCGGTTTATTACATAACACATATCAATGTATTTATCAAGCAGCCATATTCAGTGATCAAGCAGGGGAAAATCTAAGCAACGTCTTTGTGATGTCGTAACTGGAAAATCAAGTTCTCCTGAAAGCACCTTAAAATGTTTTGTTGGTTCTGAAAAAATAAACCGTTTTTTCTCTGGCAGCTGATTGGCGGAGCAGCCACACCTGTGTGCAGTTGGACTCTGAGGGACTTTTTTTGTCTTAATCAATTCATTAGATTAGAAAAAATATGTTTATATTGTTAAGTTGTAAAAAACTGGGAGTGACTTTCAGTAATATTTAATGAATAACTTGTGTTTGTTACATAAAACAAACGAGATTGTAGTTTGAGATCTTAATCAAGCAAGTTTTTAGGAATTGAGATGCATTTTGCATGTGTTTTACATCAGAGGCCCCCTAGTGGTGGGGTCGTGATAATACTGAGAGAAAAAGAAATGTGTTTGTCAAAGTTGAACGTTTTCTGTTTCAGCATATTCCAGTTTATGCAACTCTGTAAAGATCCTTCTAGTGAAACCCAAACCTCAGTTTTATCCAGCAGTAACTGACACAGACTGAGGTTGGCGTGTTTTTCCTGTTTCTGATCAAAGTGTGGATTGGACTTACTGTATGAACGTGGTTTTGAGCTTGAGGTCTTCCTCATACTCATTTTTTGTTGTTGATGATTCAGGATTTCAGCTCGAGTTCCCCACGGACAGAAACAAAAGTGAAAACTCAAGTTTTGCATTGTAAGGAAGCTTTTTTATATTTTAAAGCTTCTTGTTTTTGTTTTGGGTTTTTTTAAGTGAAATTTGTGCTACTTTTGACTACAAAACCATCAGACAACCTATATGACAATATGTATTTGTGTTCGTTTTATATCTGAGTGAAATATATGTCACAATTCTGGGATGCTTTTCATCTGCTTTCATATTTTCTTTTAAGTTTTGATCTTACCCAACCAGTTGATTCATTCCTGTTATTTGTTTGTTCTTACTTTGTATTCTGTGTGCATTTTACAGTGTATAACTAAAACTGATTCTCTTTTGTTAACCCTCTAGGGGGTATTTTTGTGGGCCCCAGTGTCCCCCACATGACAGCGGGCCGACAGGAAACGGGGAAGGAGAGGGGGGAAGACAGGGTCCGGGAGTCGAACCCACGATGGCCACATCGAGGACCGAAGGCCTCCAAATACGGGTCGCGCCCTAAAACTGATTCTCTTGGTTTCTGGTCATTGCAGCCAATCAGCCACCTGTTTCTCATTTAGTAATCAGGACTCCCTGTGTTTCAGGCTCTAAAAATGGTTCAACATCATAAAACACTGAAGCTTTTTCATGCGGAGTCAATTTATTAAGACATCAAGAAGTGGCAGGTGAGTTAAAGTTCATCTTAAAATGGAAACATTGACACTAAAAATAATCAATCGATTTTTTTACTGTAATATTTGGCATTCATCAATAAATTTCACCAAACAGAATCAACCAACCGACTGAAGATTGCATGTTTGCTGCACTCAAATAATTGCATGCTATTCAGTTGACTAAGTTACAGGGAAAAAACCCATTTAGGATCAAATGCAAAGAAAAACTAATCAATTTTTTTCTTTTTCTTTTTTGCACAATTTTTAGATTTTAATTTGAATTTTTTTTATTAAAGAAAATTCTGCCCTAAATAATTTTAATCAACTATTAATTGTATAAAGAGCCACTTTATTCAAAATAATAATAATAAAAATACTTTATTGCTAATAAATATTACATAAAATAAAATAAATATTTGTTATGTAATTATATTAGAATTGACAGATTTATTTGCTCATATAATGTTTTATTTTGTGACACTTGTTTTATAAAGCTACTTTATGTAGTTTTTAATTGCTGTTTTTATTTCCGGGTCTTTTTAGTTCATGTCCATATAATATGAAATGAGGGGGGCGGGGTTTAATCTGTGGGGCGGTCCTCTTGCTTCCTCCCACGGTCCAGAAACACGACTGTCAGGTTAATTTAATTGTAAACAAGTGGGACTTGCACCTAGTTAGATGTGTGTGGCTGTTTGTTCTGAGTTGCCCTGTAATGGGTGAACACTTCCTCTCACGTTCTCTTTCCTGAAGACTCATCTAGTGCATATAAACATGTCTTAAGTTGGTTTCCTGCAACTTTTAGGTGTCTGCTTGAACACGTGAATCAAATAGCTTAGAAGTCTTAGCTTGAGAACTTGACTGCATACTGAGAAGGTCATTCAGTCTTTTGATTCAGGTGAATGGATCATCTAAAAGCTGCAGGACTTTGAGATGTTGTAGGTTCTTGTTGAAATTACACAGGAATTTAATTTGCATTTAGAGAACCCTTCACCTCCTGAAACAGGAAACTTTGATTGAATTTATTTGATTGCATTAAAAGAAATGGGACAATACAATCTTTCATAAGTCTAAATTTTATTATGTTTTTATTTTTTAAATTCTACTTTCATTTCCTTTCTTCCCTTCGACAAACAGATTTTCTTTGTTTATGTTTGGTGTTCCCCGGACTCTAACTTCGACATTCCTGTTTATTCACAGAGGAAGTACGAGGTCAAGAGCATCTGACCTGAAACCCCCTCCTCTTTACTTTTCAGGTGTGTGGCTTCCTTTTTTTCCCCTCCATCTATACATGCAGTTCATGCAGCCGATTGTGTTCACTTTTCCTGTCCGTCATATTATTTTTCCTTATCGGTTGCAATGACTGTTGCTCAGGACTTGTGCAGACTTGCAGTATTCGGGGTCAGAAGAACAGGTCATCTCAGCACAATTTCAGGGACTTCCGGTCCAAAAAACTCCAAAAAACATCAGCTATCGTGACTCAGGCTGCAAGTTCAGCAGAATACTTGCTAATGAGGGTTCAGTGACATGCAATAAACCATGATTTCATATTACTTTCACTACCTAGAGTCGGTTGTTATTGAAGGAAAGGTGGATGCTCTGTTTGAATAAGAGCTTAAATTTCTGCTAAAGAGCTTTTTTTTTTATTGTAAGACCAAAACATTGAGACAAAACGCTGCTGCTCCAAACATAGAGTTGCACACTTGTTATTTACTTGCACCAATGATGGTTATTTTTCCTAGTCAGTCACGATGTCATGGTTTTCTGTGGTTGTCGTGTTTATGAAGGTATTCCCCGGCTCAAAGTTCAAACCTCCGAGACTTTAAAGAAGGATTTGAGGACAACGAGAAAGCAAATCTGTAAAATACAGAGATGTTATGAGCATTGATTGCTTTAGAAGCTATTGTATTGTTTTTTTTCTTTTATGTTTGTTTCTTTTTCAGCTGTTTCTCAGAATACAGGTTAGATTCTGAAAGCAGAATGCCTGGATCTTTTGAAGGATCTTTAGGAACCACCAGAGGTGATTTTTCTCTGAAACTTCCTGAGTGAAAACTAGTTACCTGAAATGATGATAATCTGTGAAAAGATCCAAATCCTCCATGGCCTTCAGATATTGCTGTCTGAAGAAATGCACCACTCCCGGCCAAAAACAACCAATCAGAGCCAGGAGGAGGGTCTTAGCGCTGTCTATCAACTTACTATTCCAGGGAAACCCGTTTATCCGCCGTCATACTATTTAGCGTGGTAGTAATGGCCTACTACTAATTCGTAGTAGGCTAATTTGTGGTGAGCAAACTGTAGTAGCATGAGAGTGACTGTTCTGGCTCTGATTGGTCGTTTCTGACTTGTGCATTTTTGCAGTTAGCAAAGGAGCTTTTTATTCACTGATTATTTGTCTGTCTATTGGCAATGATAATTTTAAGAATTATGAAAAAACAGCATCTTTCAACAAAATCTCTTCAAGATTGATTTTAATTTATTGTGTGCTGTGAAAACCACAAACATAAAGGCCCTCTGTTGATGATAACAAAGAGTTATCTCGTGACCGCACCCCACGAGGCAAATTATCTTGTAATCTTGAGCATTTCAAGTTAACATCAACATACAAGTTACAAATCTGCAGAATATGAAACAAAAAATGTCTTAAACGGACTACTGGCCAAACTTAATAACAGCGGTGCAACAACAAATTGCCCTTTGTGACAAGACAAATGCATCTTGCATCCATTAGATTAAACACAATTGTGAACCACAACAGTTTGTTTGCTGGAACCAATTATGAAACTATTTCATGCATAAGCTGTTTCAGTGACACGTTGGTTTTTTGCTGTCATTTCTTTGTATCAGCTTAAAAAGAATTTCAGCTCTTCCTTTTGAAAAGAAACCCCCCAGGGAAAGGAACTGCTTTTTGACTGACTGGCAGACTGTGACTATCTTTGACAGGCAGGCGCAGAAGTTTGAAAATGAGAGAAGTGACACCTGCGATAAGAAACAAAAAACAAACAAATAAAAGGCCTGTGTATTTCAGTCTGACGGGAGGTTTAATTTAGATTCATAAAAGTCTAAGCAGCTAGCTTTTCTAACCTGGTTCTGGTTTAAAACCAAATTTAACCTCAGTATAAAGGTTCTTCCCTGCCCCATTTTATTCCAAGTTATATGGCATAATTACTGTTGTTCATCCATTTAGATACAGTAGCTATGGCTACATTTGCTGTAAAGCGCTTAGAATGGAATTACATAATGATAAGATACATTTGATGCGTGCTTAAGAGCAGGTGATTCAGTCTGAAACTGAAATATGAAAGAAAACACACTGAAGCAAAAACTATTAAATATTTTAATAATGATAAAATGTTTTGTGTATCTTTTAAAAACTCGCAGCAGCACAACTCAGAGCTACCAGGTTATTTCCTACGCCGTGACTCTGAGGAATTAATCAGGAACTTCCCCATAAAAGTTCTTTAAACAATATTGAGCAACACCCTAATGAATAATGCTAGGGATTTGTGTCATACAAAAACATCTGAACCCTTTTAACACATTCCAATGCTGTGCAATTCAACTGAAAAACACATTTGTTTGAAGGTTTTGGGGCTGAGTTAGTAGATTACAGAGGAGCTCATGGTGGTCCTTCTGATAAGTTTCAGTTTTCTATTTCTTGAACTTGGGAGACAGTTTGCTACCCCCTGGGGTGGGACAAAACATTTAGTGTTTTGTCCCACCCCAGGGCGTAAGTTATCGTTACGCCTCTCAGATTCCAGTCAGCCTGAAACTACGTTTTTAAGCTGAACTACGTCAGACCATAGCGTGTCCTCCCTCAAGGTTTGAGAGGATATTTCTGTTTTCAACTATTCTTCTTCACATGACCCTTCCTGGCAATGCGTCTCTCGCCTGTTGGCTATCCCATGTTTTCTCCAATTACTGTGAAATATAATGCTATTGTATTCATTGCACCCTTCTCCTGACTGATGCCTTTGTACACTAGAATTCTTTGTAACGTCTCTGCAAACTATAAAAGATGTAAGAAATGATCTAGCATGACCTGACAAGTTGACTTTACTTGGTAATCATATGGTTTTTTCATAACAGTTATGATTCAACCAACCAAACCAGTCCAGGCTTATTGTGCTTCTAAATGTCTCTTCCTGTTCTCCTTTCCTAGGATAGAACAGAGGAAATTGTAGCTTAGATTTCCTCTAACATAATGTTCATGCGCCATTCATAGATTCCCTGGAGAAGTTGGTTTTATGTTCCTGTAGAAGACGGGCGAAACAGTCTGAAGTGGACGCTAAACATGTCACGGCATCTGAGTGGTGATGAAATTTACCGAACATGAGCTCAGCAAACTTCTGTCATTTTTTTTTCCCTTTGGTATTGTGGTTGAAGTGAGACGTGGTTCACCACAAACCCCAAACCCAAAACGAGAACACGTCAGACGGGAATTAAATGAGAAAACAATCTAAACTCTAGAAATGTAACAGTGTAACTTTCTACTTGTTTCGGTTGGAATTTGTAAGCCGTGACTGTGTTTCTGTGCGGTCTTAGCCATTCTTCAAAATGGGAAAGGCGAGAAAAATATTCAATCAAAGCATGCGGTGACATGTTGGAGTTTCCAGGATAAACACTGTTTCTGCTGAGGTACCAGTGATTGGGAGGGGCAACGAAACATTGCTGCATGTGTCGAGTATCATGAACTTGTTCACAACCTGCCAAAATGAGAATGTGACTGTGATCATGTGCTCAACAGAAAATAAATCTAGAGTAAGCCAACAACTTTAGGGAACTTCTACTATTGGTATCAGTGTTCTTTCCCTTCTTGACTCAAGTCAACGTCAAGTAAATATTGTTTGCAGAAGTGCTGACACTGTTTACTGGATGCTGAGTAAAAAAAAAAAAAAAGCTGCAAAACACTAGTTGACTAGTTTCAATTTTTTAGCAGAAATATAAAAATAAACCTCATAGAGCAGATCTAAAATTAAGTTAGTCTGATTTTAAGTTACAACTGTTTCAGTTCTTCAGATCTGATTCTTAATGTTTTAACTTTCCCCAGAAATTATTTGCGGTATTTATTTATTAAACTGAATTGCAAAGAAAATCAACTGAGGCAGAGGGAAGCACCCTCCCTCCTCCCCCACAAATCATCATCATGAGTCACTCAGGAGAAATCCGGCGCATATAAGAGGCAGTAAAGCCTAAACAGAAAGTATTTTCTGATCGTGCTGCATTCAGTGACTCAGGATGCTACTGATCCTCTCTGTCCTCTGTTTGGCTTTCAGTGGTAAGACTACTTTTTGACCATAATACAATTCTGTTCTTTATATTTACTTCACCTGTACTGACTGTATGTTTAGTTATTATACAGTATAATATTGTTTTGCAGTGTACAGAAAAACAAAATTTCTTCTTTCTGAAGGGGCTTGTAAGAATTTTATTAATATAAAAATGTTATACTAATAATAAAATGTTATTTTATTATTTTTATTAACATGAAATTTATCTTTAGTTAAATTTGTGAATAGTTGCACTTAAAAAAAGGTCCAGTTCACGTAAATAATGAAAATGTATATTTTATCATACATAATAAAATATACATTATATTTTGTAATAAACTTTATAATATATACAATTCTATATTTTAAAATAATAAAATATTGTTTTACAATAATACAATTTCAATTTTAGTAGTGTATATCATAAAATATAAATTTTTATTTATGCATTTGCATCATTTATAGATTTATGTATTTTTATGATTTATTTAAATTCATTTATTATTGTCAGGGTTTGGGCTATTTTCTTAAATTATTAGCATGAAATGTATTTTATGTTTCATTTGTGGTTTACTTATGATACATTATCCAGTTATATATTGCATTTTCTTTATATTCATGTAATTTATGGATTCATGTATTTCTATTTCATTTATTTTGATTAGGACTTATGCAATAACAATTTTATTATTATTCTGTCACACTGTGTTGAACCGTTTTCATGTCGTGAGGTCTCTTGCTACGCTCTGTTTGCTGACTCTGTGTTTCTGTTTCCAGCCCACGCCTCTGACATCGACCTCCATGGGACGACCACAGTCGCGTACGGTGGGGATGCAAACTTCAACTGTATGCTAGCAAACCCAACAGGTAAGTCCCACATCTGGAGCGTTTCCTGACAGCTGGCTATAAATAAACAACCATGACTCTTTCAAAGGTTACCTGTGACGTACTGACCGTTTGTTTTCCCCGCAGGCGTTCTGCAGGTCACCTGGCAGCGGGGTCTTAGACCTGAGTCATTGGAAAACATGGCAACATACAACAAACCTGTTGGGGAGCAAATAAATGAGCCTTTTAAAGGGAAGGTGATCTTGAACAACTCATCCTTAAGCTCCTCGTCCATCACATTGAAGAATGTGACGTGGGCAGATGAAAATTGTTACGTCTGTTCCTTCAACGTGTATCCTGATGGCTCCAAAAGGAAGCAGATCTGCCTCAAGGTGGAAGGTGAGCTGGTGTTTCTTTTCTTACGATGGTCTTTATTTCAAAATGTCGGAAAACATTAAGCAGGAGTAACGATTTCCCATTTTTCCATGAAGGAATATCAGAGACGCACAAAAGGAACTCCTCCGCAAGCAGTTCTGCCCCTAACGGCAGAAAGGAAGAACTCAGTTGCTCAGCCACAGGGAAACCCGCTCCCAAGATTTCCTGGAACACCTCCAATCTCGCTCGCATAGATGCCCCACCGACTACAGTCAGCAACAGTGATGGGACATTCACCACCAGCAGCAACATCACAGTGCAGATGCCTACAGACTGGAGAGGACATGTGTACTGTGTAGTGAACCAAGGACTGCCAGGACAGCGGCAGGAGGAATTCCCCTTTTCTTCACTCGAAAAGGAAGAGGAGGAAGGTACGCATGCTGGACTTAAAAGTTTGACAAGCTATCATGTGGAGAATTGTGTAAACGGCCTGTGTCTTCTGATGTGCTATCTGAGAGGGAACCAATCAGGAAGTGCCACTCCTGTGGAAGTTCAAATTCCAGATAATCTTCAGCTCTCCCATTGATGTACAAATACCTAGTTCCACGAAGTTCCATAGAGGCATAAGAAATTCCCTAAGAGTTCTCACTGCCTGGTAGTGATGTCAAACATTTACATACCTGATTGTTGTCATAATGATCAACCAATCAGGAAGTCAGGAAATCCCAGAAATTCACTTCATTTCCCGGTGCACCAGTCTCACCTCTCTCAGCCCTGGAAGTCAAAGCAAGCTGAGTCATGGTTCCCTTTTAATCAGCTGAGCTGTGACTCACAAGCCCTCCAAGGCTTTAGTTTCACTTTTACCCCAGTTTCATGTTCCCGGAAACCCCACGTCACACTGCACTGTGAGGTGTGGGGTATAGAGGGGGGTCTCAGGAGGTTTACTGTACTGACCCCAGAGGTTCATTCTCAGAATGTAATAGTAAAAGTAAGAGAGGCAGGGATTCCCAACTTCCTCTTTTTGGGAAATATGAGCTAGCTCATTTCTGAGCAAACTAACCAAGTGTTGTTTCTCTTCAGGTAATGTGTCACAGAAGACTCTGATCATCGCAGTCCTAGCAATCATCACCTGCGTCACTGTCATAGCAGTTGTATTCCTCCACAAGAGGTGAGGTTTCACTTTCCATAAACAGAAACTGTACTGCCCGGTAAAATAACACCTCAACATGCATCATCACCCCCCCTAAACACACACCCTCCTGATCTTTCTGTTTTCTCTTTCCAGCAGATTAAAGAGAAGATGTAACGATTTAAATGTCGTTTGATCCGCCTTTTCAGCAGCACAGCATTCAAGCATTACAACCACCTCGGAGTCTGTCACACTGATTCACTGTTCATAAGCTAAAGCCGGACGCGACTCTCTGAATTTGAACGGCACCACCTCACATGTCTCTCCAACTGCAGCTCTTCTTGCACTTTAACTCGGAGCTTGTCTACGGACTTTGTTGAATGTAGGAGCCACGGCACAACCACAGCCGCGTGCTCTAAAGGAAGTGTTGTGCAATAAAAAGTTTACGTCAGCAAAATGGCTTCTTAACTGAGCTTCTGGCGCCATCTAGTGTCCTGTTGTGTGAACATGTTATTCCTTCATAAGCCATCCTTAGAAATTAAATGTGATTTTATTTGTGCAAACATATTGGACGTCTTACCTCAGTTAAAAAAATATATATTTAGACATGTTTTTGTTATAAAAGCCAACATGTATTGATGTGTTCAGTGGCAGACATTTTGGTCTTGTGTTTCTAAATGTTATTTATTGCTTGCACAAAAAAATGCATAAATTAATACACCATTTTATTTAACGCAAGGAATGTGAAATTTGACTTAAATTAGTTTTTGCTATTTATTTTCAACCTATTTATTGTTTTGTTGAGTAAATGTTTTTTTTTTAGGTTTTTGATCGAACTTGCGATTAAAAGTGTTTATTTCTTCTTATCAAGCAAAATGTGTTGTCTGTTTCATATTTAGAGCTTGCTATTATTACGTGCAACGTGTAATTTATTCATAAAAAGTCCATTTATATTACAGAATGCGCTTGCCAAACTCTCATAAGGTGATGAGTTAAAAGTAAATATTCATAAAAGCATGATTCCCCCCCCATTTTTTTCCACATTTGATTTCTTCTTCCTCAAAGCAGGAAAGAGAGGAGAGCACATTATTTTTAGGAAAACAAAGATGATCCTGGGTTCTCTGGTAATCGTTAAAGGTTGGATTACCAGAGATGTAGACACATGCCATCCAGATGCTTGGGAGTAATGCCAGTAAAAATCTTTCCTACTGTAACAAACGTAAACATGCAGAGTTTGCTAAAATCTACTTGAACTTTCTGGTTTTTGATCAGATTAGACAAAGCTGCATCTCAGCAGTTGCTGAAGGTGTGTTTACTGAGTGTGCAGGAGGGATCCATCTGTTCCTGAGGTCCATTAAGCCCTGGGCCTGAACTTTATCAGAATCACCTCACACAGCTCGGCTTCAAGAACCTTCATATGTTCAGGTGAAGATTAAATCCACCAGGAGTCAGTTTGGTGGATTGAAGTGATTTAGTTTCCTCAGTATACAATGTAAAACGGAATCTTTACATGAAGGTAAGTAATCCTTTAAAAAGTTGTTTAGCTGCTGAAGGTGTTGACTTTATGTCAAGACTTCTTGTGTCAGAGTAACTGTTGGATCTCAATCTCATGGCCTTGTACCTGGCAAGAACTGAATGTCTCCTAACCAAACAACCAACCACCTTGTGATGAAGCCTCTTTGACAGATTCAGCTTTGGCTTATTTCCTGGAGCTTTGTTGTTCTAATTTTGCTTTGCTAAAATCTGTCAAATACGAATGACGAACAGCAGCTCAGAACAAATGTGCCATGGCAAGGTGGAGACAGAATTCCAGGGGAGTGGGGATACATCTGTACCATCTCTTTAGGGCACAGGTGTCAAACTCCAGTCCTCGAGGGCCGCTGTCCTGCAGTTTTTAGATGTGCCACAGGTACAAAACACTGGAATGAAATGGCTTAATTACCTCCTCCTTGTGTAGATCAGTTCTCCCAGCTTTGCTAATTACCTAATTATTCTATTCAGGTGGTGCAGCAGAGGCACATCTAAAAGTTGGAGGACACCGGCCCTTGAGGACTGGAGTTTGACACCCCTGCTTTAGGGAGAGGAAACCCAGATCTCAAGATCTTCATGTTGATGATGTTGGAAGGTTGACTGATGTACCAAGACTAAAGTAGGAATAAGAAGGCGTCCTGGGTCCCCATTTGTCACTCAGAATTGTTTACTGGGTGGTGTTTTCATGATTGTGCATTTTTATGATGTAAAGCACTATGAACTGTCTTGTTGCTGAAATGTGATATACAAACAATCTTGAATGATAATTAAAAGTCTGAATAGCCTGTTTGCTTGCAGAGCATTTAATTAAATCGGTCAATCCAGGTGTGGTGGTGCAGGTAGTTACACCTGAGAGTCATGAGTTAAACCTGTCACTCAGTGAGCAGTGAAACTGTGGCAAGTTGTGTAAGATCATGTGGTCAACAGGTTAAGGCATCAGTCACCAAATATGAAGGACAAAGGTTCAAATCCTGGAAAGAGTGTCCGTTTTTTCAAGCTTGTTCAAAAGTGACACAGACAGTAGAAAATATAAATGCGCCACGTGAAACTTGCAAAGTGTGGAAGGGTTTGTGGTTCACAGGTTAAGGCATCAGACCTCAGTTACAAAAGATGTGGCTTCAAGTCCTGATCTTGGTCTGTAAGTAAAGTAGATATTCATGCTTAATTTGGGATTTAATGGGATTTTTAGATTAAAACCCACAAATGATTTCTGCTTAAATATGCTGGGTTTTTTTTATCAATCTATTTTTACTCCAGGAATGCACCGATTTCAACGTTTTTTGCTGATACTGTCGATAATTCTGTTTTCCTGTTTTTGCATAAAAACCAAAAACACAGGAAAATCGGCAGTATCAGCAAAAAACTTTGAAATCGGTGCATTTTTACTCCAAGAATGCACCGATTTCAACGTTTTTTTGCTGATACTGCCGATATTCCTGTTTTGCTGGTTTTGTTTAAAAACCAGCAAAACAAAAATATCAGCAGTATCAACAAAAAAACCTTTGAAATCGGTGCATTCCCAGAATAAAATTGATTATGATGAACTTTGTGGGTTTTAACCTAAAAATCCCATTAAATCCCAAATTAAGCATGAATATCTACTTTACTTACAGACCAAGATCAGGATTTGAACCCACGTCTTTTGTAACTGAGGTCTGATGCCTTAACCTGTGGACCACATGATCTACTACACTGCAGAAGTTTCTCGTGGCGCATTTATATTTTCTGCTGTCAATGGTAATTTTGAAAGAGGCTGACAAAATAGACATTCTGTCCAGGATTTTCACCCTTGTCCTTCATACTTGATGTCTGATGCCATAACCTGTACTTTTTTCACTCCGGGAATGCAACGATTTCAAAGTTTTTTGCTGATACTGCAGATATTCCTGTTTTGCTGGTTTTTAAGCAAAAACAGCAAAGAAGATTTTTGGCTTGTTTTTCCCTCAACAGGAAACCATGGCGCTCCACGCTGTTGCCATCCTGATCCTTGCTCTCTCTGCAGCCGAGGTGTCCGAGGCTCTGAACTTCTTCCAGAAACACGTTGTCACCAGCATGAATTCCTACATATAGCAAAATGAAAAAGATAAATAAACCTGAAAAACGGTGCAAGCCGATCAATACCTTCTTCTTGGACACTAAAGGAGTTCTTACTGGAATCTGTAACTTTGGCAAAAACCGTCAAACACATGCTATAAATCTCAAAATCATTGATTGTAAAAGTTTTAAGAACTCAAACGGATACCCTCATCGCAAATACAGAGCTGTCAAAGGTCAAGCAACTAGTGTTACAGTCTTGTGTAATCAAAACCGTGTGGCTTATCACCTGGATAAAGTCGTGAGAAAAAGAAATAATGGTTAATTTTCCACTTTGTGCTGCGTCTATGTTCTGTACAAGCAGCAACAACTGATATCTGGAGCAACTTTTCCACTTGGAACCTTTTCCTTGTCAATTACTATTTGAAATAAAGCATTTTCTGCAGTTTGGAAATAATATTTACAAACAATAAAGTAAATTGGAAAGGAAATGTAACTACCAGACTCGTCTTTGATGTTCACTTTTTCACTATTTTTATTTTTTGAGAACTAAAAAGAAAGAGAAAACTTTCCAGGACGAATGGCTTTTCAGGTGGTGGTGAGGTTTTTCTCCCACATCTCTGTACAAACAGCAGAGGGCGCTGCTGTCCAACCTGTGGCGCCATCTTTTACTGATCTTTATAATATTAAAATAATAATAATAATAATAATACCACTACATTTTATTGTGGCTTTAGTAAAATGACTAGCGCTTTCTTTAAATGCACATTTCTCTGTCAGACTTAAATCAATTTAATCAACATGACATTCAGATCCAACCACAATGTGATCAGATCTAAATCAGATAGCATGCAGGCTAAAGCCTAGTCTAAACATCTAGACGCTTGTTCTGTTCTCTAAAACCAAAGCCAACTGGTTTTTAGTGGCTTTAAAGACACACAAAAAGAAAAAGAAAATGTTGAGATTCATTTCAGGTCAATATTTCAGGTTTGGTTGCTTTGCCTTTGGAGAGAACATCAAATGCTCAAATGCCTTTTGAATATAAATTTTACTGATTTTAAGCAATTTATCCCTTCAGAGGATTTTAGTTGATTTAATACAACAAAAAGTGTCCCAGTTTTCAGATAGTGAGCTACAAATTTACTAGAAGAGACCTGAAGGTTCAGTTCTTGTAAACAGGGGTGGTGTTGTGGCCACAATGGTCGGACAGATAGTTATTGTTAACTACAACAAACCTCTGTAGTCGCAGGTGTTGGTGGAGAAAAGTTCAAAGTGACATTCTCTTGATCGGTCCGTTTTATCATCTCATGAGAAATTCTGAGCATTGTGAACTCTCAGGGAAAACTCGGTAAAGTTGCATATCCTCAAGTAATTATAAACCGTTTTATAATAGTTTAACTAATAAACTAACAGCTTTTCTACAGTTTTTCTCTTGTTTCAAAGGTGAAAGTTGTTCCTTAAAACGCAGGAAATAAGTTCAACAGGCAACAATAGATTTATTTCTGTCGTCATGACCATAAGTATGCTACTGTTTTGCAAAGTGTTTCACTATTAAAAATAATAGCAAAACACCTACAGCTATGCTTAAGATTTCACTGCAGGTAAATGCAACATTCAGTGTCTTTGTTCAGTCTATGCAGGTCATGCATGTGTGACTGTTGTTGCAGGTGTGGTTTTGTGGTTCCTTTCAGTGAAAATCCTCCATTCACACTGTTCATGATAAATTTATATATGTAGTCTCAACTACATATCAGTTGAGACTCGATTTTAGTATTTATATTATATCCAATATACAGATGCAACTTCAGTCAATTTTTCCTACAACCTTAGTTTCTTTTAAATCTCATCTGACTTCCTTTTCAGGATAAGTGCGAAGAGACTCTCAGCAGCTCTTATTTGTGGTCGGCCATGTTCATCCCCGCCCCTTATCACCTTCTCAAAACTCTACTAACTGAGTTGATTAAGTAAAAATATTTTTAGTTGGTGGTCCTGCATGTTATGAGCCATTTTCTATGCAGCCAATTGCGTTCTTATGCGGACTAATGCATTATAAATATTGGTCATGGCGGGATAAAATAGCCAGTCAGCTTGCTTTAGACTAATTGTGTATTATTACGTGTACATTTAGCAACATAAGAGTTAAATCTTTAAATAGAAACATGCTATGAAACTCCTCCTCTAAAGGAGACACACTTTGGAGCATTAGTTTTTTGTCACACACCTCACTTCGACAACTGAGAAGGAAGAAGACTTCATTCTCCTTTTGCCTCTAGTTCGTCTGGAAAAAGTGCTTCACTCATTTTGGACCAGGTAACATAGTTCTTATTTGCTAAAATCAATCAGAAATTATGATTATTGATTTTATGATAAGTCAAACGTTTTCTACATTTTTAGAATAAGAAGCAGTATTTTTCGAACCTGAAACACAGCAAACACAAAAATGTTCTTAAAAAGAAAGACTTCGTTCACGTTTTGAATCCCTCGTGTTTGAGTAAAACTAAATATGTGGGAGAACGTTCTCTCAAATTCGTTTTCGAATTTGTTCTCAAATGATTCCATCTTCTTCTTTCAGAATCATGAAGGTCCTGCCATTCTGCCTGCTTGTCTGCTTGCTCCCCCTGCAGGCCACCGCCTCCGAGTTCGTAAATACAACCAGCGACCCGGGCCTGGAAAACAACACGCGCGCGCGCTACGAGAAGTTCAAAAGGCAGCACGTGGACAAAAAGATGACGGCGGAAAAATGCACGGCAACGATGAAACGGAAGAAGATCTACGACGACAATAACGTCTGCAAGAAGATGAACACGTTCATTCTCGCTGATGCCAAGGAAGTCAAGTCTGTTTGTAGCGGTGAAGGTGTTTATAATAACGCACGTCATTACACGGAGAGCAAGAAGAAGTTCACAGTTGTGGTTTGTACGGTCAAGAAACAAGCCAGGAAACCCAAATGTGAATACAAGGGAAAATGTCTGAATAACAGAGTCATTGCTGTGAATTGCCAAGATGGTTTACCTGTGCACTACGCAGGAGATCACATGTAAACCTTATGGGGAGGAAAATGCTTTAAAACTAGATGCTAATCTATTGTGAGCAACTGTGATGGAAAAATTACATTAAGCCTTAAGGTCACATCTGCTAGTCATGTTATATGAATGACTGTGAACTCTCACCAAAAGAACTATTTGGGTTACATGTAACCCAAATACATGTTTTGGAAGTTGTTTTCTACAGCTGCATCAGAACCAGACTGTCTCGCCCTTTGTTGTTAATTCTTTATCCTTGGTATAAAACTCATGTGTTTCTCTGCCTGGCAGCTTTTCACCCAGACCTGCTTCATTACTGATTGTCTCTGTATTGTGCACAATATATGAATAAACCTGATTGAGTGATTTCACCTGAACAGTGCTTGGAAATAGTATTTTTTCCACGACAGCAACTTTTTAAAATTAAAGATACTTACTATATATACACCTTTTGATTCACTTTAAGAAACAACTATGTTTAATTTTTTTGGCGTATAAAAACCCCACTAAATATGTATTTTCTTCAAAATGCAAACAGAATAAAGCCATTAATGAGCCTACTGCTTAATAAAGAGCTGTGTTGTGCTTATGTTGATGATTATGAATTACATGTTACTAAAAATAGTGTTTCAGAAAAAAATTTAAACTTTGTTGTTTCTAGCGAATCAATTTGAGTGTTCAGTCTTTATAAGCTTTATGATCCTGAAACTGATTCTCATCTTTCACCCCATTATCCATCTGAAGATGTGAAAACAAAAACCCGATAACCTGATGAAGATTTCTCAATTTCTGGCATTTTTCAAATAAGTATTATTTTAATAATCCTAACCGACATAAAATGAAAATGCTGCGTGTCTTTTCATACAATATATGCAAATATCTGGTTTCAACTGGATCTGCTGACAGGCTCAGAATCCTCCTTCATTCAAAGCAGATCTGCAATCTTCAAGATAAAATAAATTGTATTTGAATGAATCTGTGAAACGGTTTCCCTCCTGCACTTCTACTTCATAAATGCTTTTCTTAAATGTGAAGGAAGCTTTCTTTAAATTCCCATTGCCACAGCGTACTAAAACCAAATTTTCTTACTTTACCAACACAAACATCAAGCAAAAAATTAATTCTTGCTATATTGGAACATGATGTGACGTTTTATGAAGTTATCCATTAAGCGCAAACACTTAAAACAATTTGTTACTTCAAATAATACAAAAATTGTAGCAGCAACTACCTAATTGCTGTTCTTTTTCTTTTGTCAGATATGTTTCTTCAATTACAATTATGCAATTGAAAAAGCATAAAATTATGCTTCTTCAATTGACCTGAGCAGAGCTGTAGACTACAGCTCTGCTTTTAATACCATCCTCCCTCACAGACTGGTGGACAAATTGGGGGACCTGGGCCTCCCTCACTCCACCTGCATGTGGATTCTGAGCTTACTGACCAACTGACAGCAGAGAGTTAGGGTGGGAAAACATACATCCACTGCCCTCAGCCTTAGTACTGGCTCTCCACAGGGCTGTGTGCTGAGCCCCCTGCTCTATTGTCTGTACACATATGACTGCACCTCTGCCCACCACAGCAACACCATCAAGTTTGCTGATGACACCACAGTGGTGGGACTCATCTCAGGAGGTGACGAGTCCGCCTACAGGGGTGAGGTGGAGCGGCTGTTGCAGTGGTGCAGGGAGAACAATCTGCTCCTCAACAACTCAAAGACAAAAAAACTCATAATAGATTACAGGAGGAATAAAATGGACATTACACCACTAACCATTGGGGGAAAATGTGTGGAGAGGGTAGCTGATTTCCGTTTCCTGGGGGTCCACATTGAGCAGGGCCTCACATGGAACATGAACACCTTCGAGCTGATAAAAAAGGCCCAGCAAAGACTGAACTTCCTGAGGGTTCTCAGGAGGAACAGCATCAAGGAGAAGCTGCTGGTGTCCTTCTACAAGTGCTCCATAGAGAGCATACTGACCTACTGTATCTGCGTCTGGTATAACAGCAGCACTACGGCTCAAAGGAAATCTCTCCAAAGGGTTGTGAATACAGCCCAAAAAATCATTGGCTGCCCTCTCCCCTCACTGGAGGACCTGCACAGCGACCGCTGTCTAAGAAAAGCACAACACAACACAAAGGACACTTCTCACCCCGGACCTTCTCTGTTCACACTGCTGCCTTCAGGCAGAAGATACAGAGCAACCAGAACAAGAACCAACCGTCCCAGAGACAGTTTCTACCCGACAGCAATAACAAAACTAAATGCAATCAAAAACAACCATTAATCATCATAAATGATGTATGTGAGAATGTGGCTGTTCTTCTTATTATTATTATTTTTGCCAGTTGTTTGTTGAGTCTTGCGTTGTGTGTGAATTGTGAGACAGTTATTTTTTGTTTTTGGGCATGTGCACCGACTGATGGCACCCTTTGAATTTCGTTGTCCTTGTGAGAATGACAATAAAGATTTATCTTAAAAAGGAAAGCAGCACCATCAAAATAAAACAGGAAACAAGAGCTTAAAGACAAAAATGGAAATGAGAGCATTAGCCCAAAATGAAAACACGAGAAAACAAAACGAAGATTTTGAAAAACTTAGCGTCACTTTATTTTTGCTTGTTTGTCAGCCCGTTACACCCATTGAGTAAATATGAATGCAGGAGCGCCCTCTGCTGTTTGACAAAGATAAAAAATAAATAAATAAATACTGGTGCATGTTTACGTTTAAGTGTTTAGGTCACTGAATATCTTCCAAAACTCAAACTCTTATGCTCTGTAGACTTTTTTTCTTTTTTTACACAAAGTGATGGATTTCAAACAATTATTTTCATGATCCAATCAACTTCTATTCAGACACAAGAAAAAACAGACTCAAAAACACTGATGTCAAGCAAACTATTTAATATAGTTACAAAAATAAGGGCAAAAATATTTCAGGCAGTGAAAACTCAGCCACACATGTAGACAAAGCTCAGCTCAGACCATGAGTGACAGCAAGGCAGTTTTTCCCATGTCTGAATAGATTCTGTTTTCCTTTTTTCTTATATATATATATATATATATATATATATATATATATAAACTAAACAAAAAAAACAGTCAATTAATATGGAGTAAAACTCGTGAAGTCAACATCCCAGTGCTGACGAGCAATTCTCCAGATTCTCCCCTTTCTTTCTGCTTCTCTGACTAGTTTGGAGGAGCTCGTTCTGATCAGGAAGAGAAAAGAAAAGATATTTGTACATTCGTTCGAACTGGGTGAAAATTAGTCGACTCGTTTGAGTAAAAGCACCACCTGCTCCTCTGGATTTCCTCAGTCCTCCTTCAGGTTGTTGATGAGTTCCTGCGTCTGCTGGGCCAGCCTCCTCCTCTCGGCCTGCTGCTTCTTCAGGGCCTCCTCGGCTTTCCTGCTCTGGTAAATCTTGACCCCGGCAAAGGCCAAGCACAGCAGCAGCGTCTTCAGGGCCAGGATGTAGAAGAGGAGGGGGACATTGTCCAGGGCCTGGAAAGCAGATTGAGAAAATTATTTTAGAAGGTTTCTAGTGAATTTTTAAATACTGTGATGGAGGAGAAATGTCTGGAATAATCAGGGAAGCAGGAGAAATGTCTCCTCCCCTCTCTGTGATCCTCCTGTAACAGCTGTCTGCTGCAGGAGGAAGTTAATTTGAGGGGAGGCTGCATGACAGAGAGAAGCAGCTGCACTCCAGACCATGTGTATTAAAAGCTCCAGCCCACACAGTCTATACAGCCACAAGCGATCAGACCGGGCTCCCAAAATCTGATACTGTAGCATTCTGACTAATGTGCATCAGATTTAATAGTGGCATCTTCTGTTTGGTTAGCTCTGAAAACATTAGCAGTGTGTTTAGCAACAATTTAAAAAGCAATGTAAATCACTGGCAGTTTTAAAGGAAGCTAACCTGCTTAGCTATTAATCAAATGTAAATACCATGATTAGAGTTAACGCATTTTTACAATATTTACCTTCCAGTTGATCATTTTCGTTGCTGTAAAGCTATTCTCGTCTGCTATGCGCAAGCGCTGTTAATGCTCGTCAGAAGCTTAGACTGATAGACCAATAGAAATGACGTTTGTCCGAAGCGTCAGCTGTGAGGCGTTCGTGACAAATGATAACTTTTCCTCAAAGTACAGTTTAAAATAGTCACACCTTGTTATTAGTAATTATCGTTAGTGGTACTAAAATAAAAAGACGTTAGCTTTGATAACTTAGTAAGGTTGGTGAACTATTTCTGGAGTTTAGTTGCGGTCAAATGTTTAGTGGCAGCTTTCACTAAGTGGCTTTGAATGCACCACCACGCAGAGCGCAACTAATTTCGGAAACATACTGGACCAACCTTGCAGGCTCCAGACAGAAAGTAGCGAAAGGCATGCATTAACGAGGTAGGGTAACGTGTTAAAAAAAAAATCATTTTTAAAAAATGGTTAAAACTAGGAGGCAAGACGGCACAAAGACATTATAACTCGTGTTACATCTGGTCTAACAGTAATTGTGTCTACCAGCGTATGGTCTAACAGTATATGCTTACAAAAAGATGTACAAATTGTCAAATAATAAAATAAAATTACCGTTCAATAATATCATTTATGCGTAACTTATACACTAGCATTGCGTAAACGTTTATATCGTTACGTGATGACGTCTTAGGGCATGCGTAGTCACGGTGGCCGAGAGGTTAAGGCGTTGGACTCGAAATCCAATGGGGTTTCCCCGCACAGGTTCGAATCCTGTTCGTGACGAAGTTTCATTTATTGTCTTTTCCGTCGCATAAATGTTTTCATTTAGGTTTGGATTATTGTGGGGTAACACGTTTTTTGTTATAAAACACACCTTTTTAAATTTATATAAAGTAGTGTAGCATTAGAAGTGTGCAATGTTGCATTAAATTGATGTTTATAACTATTTAAGAAAAATTCATGGAATAAGAAAATATATTAAATTGGATATTTTTCAAAAAGTAAAAATAGTGATTTGTGTCTCGTAACAGCATGTAGGATCCCACCTGAGCAGAGTCTCTGCAGCTCCTTACCATGTGGTCTCCATGACGATATTAATTGAAAAATGTTTACAGTTTTCAATTTTTTAAATGAATCAATTTCAGTAAACATATTACAGTTGCCATGTTTGCTCATTTTATTTTCACAAGTGGCATAAATCATACCAGACATGGACATTCAAGTTTGAATAATTACATAACCCACTGAATATTAGATTGTCTCTGTGCTGCAGTATAAAACATAACACAATGTTTGACACATGCACTGTTTCAGTGCAAAGCTATATGGACTGATATCATTTTGCACATTTATAACAGCTGACAAAGGCTTTACATTCAAGTATATTTTTAAATATCATGTAGAAGCTCAGCAGCCTCTGACCAAACAGAATGAGAAGTAGTGGTGTTGGATGCTGCCTTTGTTTTTTAACTCACTTAAAAAATAAATAAACAGACAAATAAATATGTCAGTTTCTTTCTTGGCACCTGTTCTGCATGTTTGTTTTTCAAATTATGTCTCCATCACAACTTAAACAACAAGTTGTTTATCCTCTGTTTGTTTTGAGACAAACGTAAGTCAGATTTAGCCAGATAACAGAAATAAACAAAAATTCACAGGAATGTATTTACACAGTGGAGCTCTTGTGAAAAAGGTTTTTAGTAAACGCTCCACTCCAAATTTTTAGATGGCAGTGACTACATGTATCCAAACACATACTTATGGAATATGTCTACAGCTGACCAGGAAAAGGGAACTGATCTTCAATGTCAGTTCTGTAGAAGAACTCTCAAAAATTGAAGGAGACACTTAATAAGCATGACGTCTAGTTAGACTTCTAATCAGAAGGTGACCAGTTGTAACAGAACTCATTTAAATCAGTTGGTCTCTCAACACAACTTGTCCTTAAAATAGTCCTTGAACCTTTTAGAGTGGTGAAGTCAGGGCTCTTCCAAGAACTTGATGTTAGCCTGTTGGATACTTTCTATAATCAGTGTAAATGTGTGTTTGGAATCATTGTCCTGCTGGACTGTGCCGTTTCAACCATCTACCTTTGGATTTGAGTTGAAGTCCTTCCTGATTGTTATTCCACCCACCTCCTTAAATGTGTTAGAATCACTAAGAGGAAAACCAACCTTCTGCACAATTACATCATTCTTAAGTTGACTTGATATAGAATTGCTTTAATTGTTTTTTTTAGCTGCATTTTATTTTGTCCAGAAATACCTCGTCAATTCACATACATGCTTTTCCTGATCATCCTACAGACAGCTCCAGTGGAAAGCCTTTTACTTCACCCCAGAAGCCATCATCCAGCAGATACAACCTGTTTCCAGACTCATGTCTGCTTTTACACACCAGATCACGTGACCTACCATGATCCTCCACTTCTTTTTGATCTCTCAAAGGACCTATCAGAGTCAAGGCCGCTGACAAAGAACCGGCATTCTACTCAATTCTTGCTGCAATGAAGCAGGCAGTGGAGGTCCATCAGAGGTCAGTGAGGCCTCTGGAGAGCCAGTTAAGTGCAGCACACATCATGTGGAAGCCCTGGCTGTAGCCCTGCTGCTCCACCTTCACACAGCTCCGTCAGTTCCAACAGGACAAATGACCCGAGGTCAGTGGACGACCTCCATACAAAACATTTTCAAGACCAGCCTAAACAAAAACAGAATCCAATTAAGAAGTATCCACCTAGAATACTAATTTTCAGGAATATGGAGGATGAAAAACAGAGTTTATGATGTAGCATGGAATGAAACTTGTGAAGAATATTCTTCACAAGTTTGCACTCTGTAAACCTAATGGATTTAATACTCTGTTTAAAATATCTTAGTTTAATTAAACGGATGTCGTCTGAGACAGTTTCTAACCTTCACATAGACCTTCAAAAATACAATGTGAATAATTCATACTATGCAAAAAATGTAATGAATTTAAAAAATATTTTAAAAATGCAATTGAGAGTGATTGGGTTTTGATGTGTAAAACAATTCAGCTCCACTAGCAACTGGAGAAACCTTATTACACCATATCAAAAACAAACAAATTAAAGTTAAAGGGCTATGCTGGAGAGATTGTGGTCACATAAAACCAATCGCCTGCATGTCATTTGGTCATGTAATAAGTTACAACCATTGTGATCACATGTTGTTGGGATAGATGGAGTTCTTCAGTGTTGAGTTCTGAGGGATCGAAAGGTTTTAATTCTGGAAGGTTTGTAGAGACACAACAAACTCTTAGAAGATTCTCTGTTCAGAGGAAACCTGACTGTTAGCTTTTAACAGAAATTGCATCCATCATCCCTCTTGTGAAGCAAGTATTAGAAGCACCCTGGTGTTAGGATATTATTCCTTTAATGAAGAAACACATTCCAACAAAGTCAGAGATCAGATTAAAAATGAAATAAAATAAAAACATACAAAAGCTATCTTGCGCTTTGGTTGTATTTCATATTATTGTGCTACTTTGTGTTGGTTTGCAGCATAAACTCCAACTACAGTGGATTCATCTTTTTGCAATTTTTTCTGTTAAACGCAATTCCAAACGATTACTGGAAAATTTCACTGTTCATTGAATTTTTAGTAGAGCATACCTAGAATATTCTAAAGAAAATGTAGCTTGGGAAGCCAGAATAATTAGCCATAATACTGCATGACAGGCTATTGGCTGGCGTTTGCAGCATAGCCCCTCCAAAAGCGGCATTAATTTTCCTTGCCACTGATTGGCTGCATCCCCAAGAGTGGAAGACCATGGATAAAAGCTTCTATGGTAGATCTAAGATGGTTTCCACTTTATGTATTAATGCATGTTAAGGTATATTTGCTGTTTCAACTATTAAAATAGGTAGTTCTAACTATTTTTTGATGGGGTCAAAAGGATTTGTGGATTTCAGGTATTCATGTCCAGCTGTGATCTCTAACATCTGTAATTAGTGAGCAGTAAACTTTGACAGTAATTTATAATCATGCTAAGGCACTGTATATAATCTTCTAATTAAAGAGTTATTCAGCTGTAGATGACAGAGATGTGCTGCACAGGTTAAAGTGACTGCATGGAAGTAGTTCTCAATGACAGAACTGCATGCAGCTCAGTGCTAAAATCTGGTGTACCTGCTGGATGGAGGTGACGAGCGGCCATTGTCTTCTCAGTAAACCAGAGCATGGCTATCACAGCTGGAAGCTGTGCAGGTATGTAAAGCTGAGCATCACGATGCAGAAGGGGTGCCGTTTGCTTGTTTGTGTCCACACAGCCGGCCTCTCGGCGTTTCATTACTGGGGAAACAATGAGCTGAATAATGAAGAAAAACACAAGCTGGGGATCATCAGCAAGGTCTGAGCTGTAATTTAAGGCCGATGCAAATAACAAAAGCAGCAAGTGGGCTGAAATAACAAGAGGCCAACACCTGCAGGTATGTTTTCTGTAACATGACTGAGTTCTTCTCACTGCACATTAATAATAGCAGAAATGTTTGATATGAAATGTTTCGTGGCATGTTTCATCCTCACAGGGGGTTGATATAAATATCCATAATGGTGAGCCAATATGAGCGATCCATGCCGAGGTAAAGTACAGAGATCAAGCTACAACAGCGCGCGAGAAGCGTCCAACATGCAGAGGCGCCAGCAGTCTGATTGGTGCGCACTTCCTGTTCAATGCATCAACTGTTATAAACTATAAAAACTATAAATCCATCTTTCTTTCAGGGATAATTCTGCCCCGCCAGTAAAATGTTCACCACAGAAGAGACACTTGCAGTCCGGCGTATTAAAAATAAATACATTTAAAAAATATATATTTTTTCCTTTTAATAAAAACAAAAACACATAACGCTTAACCTGGCAGGTGGGTGGCAGGGGAGGGCACGAAAAGCATGGCGGCCGCCATGCTTTCTATTTTACCGGGGGGAAACACTGTATAAAATTTGAATATTTTGACCTGTCAGTCACTTTTTAGCACTTTAACTAACAATGTTCCATCATTCTGAAAAATCCAAGAAATGGATTGCAATGGAGTCTCTGAACTTCACTTCAATGTTTGAGCTACTAAATATTTAGTTTATGTGGGTCTTTTATAACGCATAGTTTTGGAAGGATCAGTATCTTACTGCAGACTTTGAAAGGACTTTTTTTGTAAGAATGGCTCTTTATATGTGCAGAGGTGACCTGTTAATAAAACCTGTTGGACAGGCTGTGACAGAATTACTTGGTCTGTTTTATGTCATCTACAGATGTATTTATTGTCAACACAAAGCCAGAAACAGACAGTAGAGATGAACAGTCTGGACCCTGCAACTGATGTTCAGTTTTGTATTGTATAAAGTAGACAGAATTTTGCCAATCACATAAACTAACTGAATTGTGATTTAAATCATTTGAAATAACCCTTAAAATGTATAACATTCCATAAATGCTCTATATACACAGAAAGAATGTATTAACTGTAAAAAGAAATCATTGGGGCCTGCCCATAGCAATGCATAAGGAGAGCAGTGACTGACTTGCGAAGCAAAAGTCAGTCACACAAAACAGTCAGTTAGACTCAAAATAGACAGAATTTAGTCTGCCTCTCTGAGCTGCTCTTTAGAACCACAGTGATGGCAGAACGTCAGAACTACAGACATGGTGGAACAACTGCTATAAACTCATTGCATCTCTGAATGGTGCTGTTTATGTTATATCTTATATGCATATAATCTAGTGGTGGCAAAAGCAACAAAACGCTAGTATGCGAGTATGCTCTTATTGCACCGCCCAATAAGATTAGCCTGCATTATCTTTTTCTCTCAGGTTAGGGAACTGCCATGCGCAGCAAGGCAGCGCATTAGCCTTTTACCTTAAATAAGCTATTAGCTATTGTTCTTACTTATTAGCCATGTTTAGTATACTGAATGCAGTAAGTAAAGTACAGACAACATGCTAGTGATGACCCACATCCGACTGACAGCATTCACGCTAACATTAGCATTTTTGCAAAATTTAGCTGATACACTTACTTTATCATACTTAATGGTGCAAGTCCATGTTAGTAAACATTCTTGTCATTCTCCTCATATGACTGCAGCTTTCTTTAGCATTGATGCTAATTTTAATTGATGCTAAGTCGAGGCCGGCCTCTGACTCAGGGTTGGCCTCTGACTCGGTGTCGGCCACCGAGTTGGGACGGGCCCCTGGCTAGGGTCCGGCCTCTGACTTGGTGCCTGCCACTGACTCGGGACCGGCCTCCGAGTCAGGACTGACCTCTGAGTCGGGACTGTCTGGAACAATCGCATGTACAAAGGCAAGTGTGGAAGTGGAATCCTCATAAAGGTGGGTCCTTGTAATTCTGTTTTGAAAAGTCACAAACCAGACAATCCTAAAAGAGAAGACGACACCAATGAAGACCCGACACATGGTTTCAGTATCACGGGCCCAACATGAGAAGCCCATGTGGGCTGACCACATTCAACCCACATGACATTATCATGGGCTGACTGTACATGGGTTGGACCTGGGCATGGATATGTAGGCCCTAGTAGATTTTTATGTGGGGTAGTGGAACATCTTAATAGACAGTGTGGTTGCTCTGTCACTTTCAAACTCTTCACTACATATCAAAAGCAAAAGCTGCAAGGGCAAGATTCTAAAAACTTGGAAAAAAATTACCCAAGATATCAGATTGATGGCTGTAGCGGCCTCTTGGACTGAACAGCCAGACGCAGGGAGTTCCAAACGGGTGCAGTTTATTATTGACCTTTCTTGTCAGACACCGTGAAAACTGCAGCATAAACAAAGGATACATGATGTATAAATAAATATAAATGTTCCCAAAACACAATTGCGCACATTCCTACCTCGTTCTGCTTTCCAAGAGCGCTATTTTACAGATTTTCTTTACTTTTTCTTCAGGCTCTAACGCTGACTCGGCGTGGTTAGCAAAACAGGAAGTGCCTAACACAAAATACGCGAAGAAGAAATCTACCGCTCTTTAAAATAAATTCACAAATCAACCACTAAGTGTCACTGTGGTACCAATGAACAAAAAGAAGAATTTCACCATTTAGTAGCTATTTACAATGGCCTTTGCCAAGGCAATTGTTAGTCAACTGGCCTGTATTGGAGTTGATATAAGGTAAATTGTAGAAGCAATTGCATAAGCTTTTCTTTCCATAAAAGGAAAAGCTCTCGTTGGATGGTGACCTCGTCTTGGAGGTCACCAAGGTGTATTGCAGGGGTACCCAAAGTCAGTCCTCGAGGGCCGGCCTCCTGCATGTTTTAGTTCTCTCCCTGGTTTAACGCACCTGGATCAAATGATGGCTTGGTTAAAGGTCTAAGAAGAGCATTGACATGCTGAAAAGGTTGTTGGTACCACCAGGGAGAGAACTAAAACATGCAGGATGCTGACCCTCGAGGACCGACTTTGGGAACCCCTGGTGTATTGTATTTGAACCTAAAACATGCTCGCTATATGATCTCTGTGTCTGGCTCATTTACTGACATGACACTAGGCTTCCAGAGGACCAGGATATTGCCATTAAAAATAGTGCTTCAATGTGTTATCTTTTAAACCAGTTCAGTATTGTTCTAGCTAGCCTGACATTTTTTCTTTTTATTGTTTTACACTAGAACAGTCCAGCCCAGTCCAGTCAATATGTCTTCTAACACTTTTGTGACATCATCTGTTTTAACTGACAAATTGATGATTAACTGACAAATTACATAATTTTCTGGACATCCCCTTAAAAAAAACAGCAAATAAGAAAACGATGCCAACAAGAAATACCGTTGGTAAACAATAAACTGAACAAAAAGCGCCCAAAGAGAAGAAAGACCCACAGCAGGCTAACAATACAGCTAGCTAGAGAAGAAAAGCTAACGAAGCTAATGAAACGGTAGCCGAAGTCCTGCATGAACTAAAGGAGTTGTGGAAAGAAAATTAGAGTGTGTTTGCTGAGACAAAGGCTGCTCTAACAAAACTGGAAACATCAGTATGACACCTGAAAGAGCGTAGGGACACCCTAGAGCAAAACATGGAAGGAGCAGAGAGTAGAAACGGTAGAAAGGTACTCAACTTATACGACTTCACAGGCCCTCGCATCCACCTGGCGGTACGAGGGCCTTCACAGGCCAGGTCCTTGAAGGATCCCTGGCCTTCACAGGCCCTCGCATCCACATGGCGGTGTCCTCTCATCCACAGGCCAGGTCCTTGAAGGATCCCTGGCCTACACAGGCCCTCGCGTCCACGTGGCGGTGCGAGGGCCTTCACAGGCCAGGTCCTTGAAGGATCCCTGGCCTTCACGGGCTTTTGCATGCACGTGGTGGAGCGATGGCCTTCACAGGCCTTCACATTACCACGTGGTCGTCTTATTCAAGTACTTCTGAAGGAACAGCCTGCGATGTCATCGATGACATCACGTTCGTTTTGATGACATCAGTGACAGTCAGGGACGGACGTGATGTCATAGATGACATTGCAGGCTGTTACCTCAGAAAAAATATATTTTATACCTACATTATTTTTTATTATAATTTCTAAGTGCTCTAAAACCTTGTTCACGTCAGGAGTGACATGACAGCCATTCTTAAGTGATGTCATGAGCAGCTCCAAGCCATGAATGGCTGCATTATGAGTGTATTTTTTTTAGTGCTTTTCCAATTGAACTAAAACTTCGGAGGCACAGATCATGTTAGTTCAGATGACAAACACTTTCAAACACTTAAAAATGTAAAATGTAAATCCACAAATTAAAACAAAATCCTAACAAGACTTAGAATGTATGTTGGCGTAAATTTTCACTCACTGAATAAATTATTACAACTTATTAATTAATTCTCCAATGAAAAACAGTTAAAATAGAGATGCACATTCTTATACTAGACTGTTTAACAGCATTCACTTTTCAAGATGTTTTATTGTTAGAAATGACATTGCAACATTCTTGACCTAGTTAAGCTTGTGGTTGAATGGCTTCTTAATACTTTTCTGCAGACCCAACTGTTCAATTGCTGTGAGGAAAAACAGATAGGAGAGGCTGCGGCATCCTGAACACGATTTATCCAGATAAAAATCATAATGAGGTTTATAAAATGCCCCTGTCTTCACATGTCCGAGGTTTGTCTGTTGTCACATAGCCATTTAGCAAATACTATAAAAACCACTGACCAGTAATTAGAAAGTAATTAAAATGAAAATTATTATACAAATAATTAAATTGAAAAGAATTTAAATCAGTTAAAAATTCTTAAAATAAGAAAAATTATGAAAGAGTCATTGGCAAAAAAATAAATATCAAATTACATTTATTCAAAAACAATGAAATACATTAGTTAAAATAAGTATTGAAGACTTCCAGTGGTGCCATGCTCTGAGATGGCTGCATTGGGTGGAGGCTCCAGTGAGATTGATGATTAACTGACAAATTGATGATTAACTGACAAATTACATAATTTTCTGGACATCTCCTTAAAAAAAACAGCAAATAAGAAAACGATACCAACAAGAAACACCGTTGATAAACAATAAACTAAACAAAAAGCGCCCAAAGAGAAGAAAGACCCACAGCAGGCTAACAATACAGCTAGCTAGAGAAGAAAAGCTAACGAAGCTAATGAAACGGTAGCCGAAGTCCTGCGTGAACTAAAGGAGTTGTGGAAAGAAAATTAGAGTGTGTTTGCTGAGACAAAGGCTGCTCTAACAAAACTGGAAACATCAGTATGACACCTGAAAGAGCGTAGGGACACCCTAGAGCAAAACATGGAAGGAGCAGAGAGTAGAAACTGTAGAAAGGTACTCAACTTATACGACTTCACAGGCCCTCGCGTCCACCTGGCGGTGCGAGGGCCTTCACAGGCCAGGTCCTTGAAGGATCCCTGGCCTTCACAGGCCCTCGCATCCACCTGGCGGTGCGAGGGCCTTCACAGGCCCTCGCGTCCACCTGGCGGTGCGAGGGCCTTCACAGGCCAGGTCCTTGAAGGATCCCTGGCCTTCACAGGCCCTCGCATCCACATGGCGGTGCGAGGGCCTTCACAGGCCAGGTCCTTGAAGGATCCCTGGCCTTCACAGGCCCTCGCATCCACATGGCGGTGTCCTCGCATCCACAGGCCAGGTCCTTGAAGGATCCCTGGCCTTCACAGGCCCTCGCGTCCACCTGGCGGTGCGAGGGCCTTCACAGGCCAGGTCCTTGAAGGATCCCTGGCCTTCACAGGCTTTGCATGCACGTGGTGGAGCGATGGCCTTCACAGGTCAGGTCCTTGAAGGATCCCTGGCCTTCACAGGCTTTGCATGCACGTGGTGGAGCGATGGCCTTCACAGGCCTTCACATTACCACGTGGTCGTCTTATTCAAGTACTTCTGAAGGAACAGTGTCAAGTGTCCTATAATTTCATGGCTTCCTACACTTGAAAAGGAGGACTTGGAGACTTCAGGAATTCACTCAATCTTTTTTAATTTCACCAATGAGTGAGAACCAATGAACAGAACAGGTGAAAAACCTACAAAACACATACAAAATATTTTAACATACATTTTTAGACATTTGGGTCAAAGTTAATAATTTATCTTAATGACTAATTCTATTTTTAACCTTAAACATACATTTCTCTTACAATTTTAACCATTAATTCACAGTATTAAATTATTAAATTTCATGTCTGGTTGAATTTGAATCAAACAAATCCACACATTTTAGAATTACATTTTTTTCTTTTCCTTAGGACATGAGGGTTTTCCATTAAATATTAGTTGCTGTGAGTTTAACATACATTTAGTGGAACCAAACTATAAAACTAGCAATGCAAACTGTTACTTCAATAAATTCTTCATTTCATTTCTCAAATGCAAAACTACAGTCAAATTACATTCAATTAAGCCCAGTTAGTGGCTTACCGGTAGTCCTTATAAGTCCTTTTCCATGAAATGCTGCTTTGGAGGCTGTGTTTGCCTTCCTCAGCTCTGTTGCAAAACCAGTAAAGTGGTTAGTGGATTCCTTATATACCTGAGTTGAGGGTGCTGCTGATTGGGCCAGATTTCTTTCACCTGCTGAGAAGTGCTGCAGAGTGGCACACTAATGTGTGTATGTGTGTGTGCACACACAAATGTCTCTTCATGCACCCACATCTGAACTAATGAGCAGATCTGCACAACACCTCCCACTCGATCTTGCAAGGTTTTACCTGGGAAGATCGCATTTTTTAAGCGTTCCCTCTACTTGGTCTTCTGCTGGGATGAGCACTACAAGGCGCCGGACGTCCCGATGGAGAATGGTGCCCTGAACCTCCTTCACCAATCCAGAACATTTCACAGGAGGTTTTGGTGTATTTCCCGAACTATACCCACTTGGAGACACTTTCACATAAACATCCCGGACTATGCCCTTGCAATCAGGATTTACAGCAACAACTCTACCCATCTTGAATTGCCCCCTTGGCGCGTTTTGGTCGCAGAGCCAGACCACATCACCAATAGCAACATTTCTTTCAGCAGTATGCCACTTGCCACGGACAAACAAGTTGGGACCTGCAAGTTGACTCCAGGACCTCCAAAAGTAGTCAACTTGAGTTTGTATTTCTCTGAGCCTTTTGAAGGGATAAGTGGTATAGTCGAATGTCTTGAAATCTCCACTTTGTGTAGCTCGACCGAGCAACAGGGTGTTTGGAGTGATGTACTGGATTCGATCTTCATGGCTCTGTACTCTAGCATCAATAGGTCTTTCGTTGGCTAGATTGGCAGCTAGCTTAACCGTCGTAAGAAACTCACTGAAGGTAAGGCCTTCCACTCTGCCAAGACTTTGGAACGCTCTTTTAATGATCTTGACAGCAGCTTCAGCTGAGCCGTTGCGATGTGGTGAATCGGCTGGAAGAATTTTCCATGTCCAGTGAGTCCCATTTATTGCAGCATACTCTTCAAATGAGAATTTGTCTTGCTGTCTCAGGTAAGCATACATTTCTTGCAGAATGGGTTTTGCCCCAATAAAGTTCGTACCTGGGTCAGACCACACCTTCTGGGGATGACCTCTGATGGACGTAAACCTCTGGTAGGCAAGTATGAAGCTCTCTGTAGATAGTGTGTTTGCCAGTTCAACATGAATGGCTCTACTTGACATACAGCAGAACAACACACCCCAAACTTTCATGCTTACTCTTCTCTTGACGTCATCTTTCACTTGGTAAGGGCCAAACAAATCAACAGATATGAACTGAAATGGTGCACTCGGACTAGACCTTTCTTCAGGCAGATCCCCCATTATTTGCTGACAGGTTTTCGCTCTCACCTTTTTGCACAATACACACTCATCGACAACTTTTCTGGCAATGACTCGTCCTCTGATGACCCATGCTTTCTTCCGCATACGCAACAAAGTTCCTGCCACTCCATCATGTCCTTCACTGTGTGCTGCTCGGGCTAGAAGAGTAGAGATCCAAGATTGGAAAGGCAACAGAGGAACGGCTCTGTGGTCCTCCTTAAAAGTCTGAACTCTGCCACCACACATCAAGAGCCCGCTTTTTCCATCTTTGTAGACAACCAGTCTATCAGTCGTTGTGGTTGGAAATTGTACACCTTCTTGTGCTGCCAGGCATAGATCTCTGAACACATCTTCTCTTTCGCCGACTGTAATGACACCAGATAAAGGGACCACCTCCCACTTTTCTTTATCTGTGACCTTGACATGCAGGAACTTTTTTGCTGCTCTCCAAATCCATGCAACTACTCCTATCAGCTTCCTCAAACTGCTGAAGTCCCTCACGTCCACTAGTTGCTGGACTACTGCAGCTGCAGGTGGCCTCCTAGAGATGATCAGTTTATGCTGGACTCTGATTGGATTTTGTTCTTTCTGCTGACTTCGGGTAAGTACAGCAACAAATGTTTTCTTCTGTATTTTTATAACATTATCTCTTGCTTGCACGGCAACATCATTTGCAGATTTCTTTGGCCACTCACTTTCAGGAAGTTGAAGGAAACTTGCACCCAACTGCCACTCTGAGTCTTCGGTTAAGTAAGCAGGACTTGCTCCTCTGGTGATAATATCTGCAATATTTGCTGATCCTGGAATCCACCACCAGTCTTGGACATTAGTGCTGCTCTGGATCTCTCCAACCCGGTTAGCAAAGAAGGTCTGATATCCATAACTCTCTCGCTGTATTGCGCCCAAGACAGTTTGACTGTCAACGAGATGGAACCACTTCTCAACTTTGATTCGGCAATGTTTCTGGAAATAAGTCTTTAGCCGGGCTGCAAAGACTGCTCCGCATATCTCCGCTTTCACGGGGTCACCATTGCGGTTAAGAGGAGTCAGCTTGGCCTTAGACTCAACCAACCTCACACTGACACCATCAGTGCATTCCCAACGCAGGTACAACACAGCACCATATGCATGCTCACTGCCATCAGAAAATGTGATGCCAGTTGGACCTGCATGTGGGTCTGGTGGTGTCAGGGATCTGATGAATCTGAGTTGGCTCAGGTCAGCATATTCTTCTAGCAGCTTTACAGCATCCTCTCTGAGTTCTTTGGACAGAGCAGCATCCCAGGTATCTTTTGCGCAATACATTAGCTTTGCTTCCTGAAAAGCCCTTCGAACCAGAATTGCTCCTTTCTGCTTTGCAGGAGTCACAAGGCCAAGTGGATCATAGAGAGCAGAGACTTGACTTAACAGTTCTCTTCTGGTAAGAGGATTTGGGGTTTGTCCTTTTACTTCTTCTCTTAGCAGGTCCTGACCAAGGCGCATTTTCTTCTTCCTCTTGGAAAAGTTCACTGCAACCATGACATGCAGCTTGTCATCTTCAACAGTGTAACCCAGACCGAGGGCTTTGTTATCTTTTTTAGTGAGCTGGTTAGGCAAGATCATAGTCTTTATCTCCATGTTAACTTCTCTTGACTCCTGCCTCCCACTTTGACTAGAGTAGACCCAGGGCTTCATGAAAAATCCTCCAGCTTTAAGGATCTGCTCGATGTTGGATGTAAGGAGTTTCAGGTGGTCAAGGTTGTTGTGAGATGTCAAGATGTCATCGACGTAAACGTCTTCTTCCAGCACACGTTTCTCTTCTATGAATTGTGTGAATGGGGGTAGGCTGGCAGTCTCCCGCATGGCAACTTGTGCTATACAGCCAGCAGGTTTATCTCCGATATTGACCCTTGTTATGGCAAAATCTTCTATTTCAGCATCCTCACTGTCACGCCACAAAAACCTGTGCAGATGAACCTCTTTCTCTTCTAACCACACAGAGTTGTACATTTTTTGGATGTCACCAAGGGCAGCAAAGACACCAGCTCGGAACCTCAGGAGGACGGCTCTGATTGGATTTAAGACATCAGGACCTTTAATCAACATGTCATTCAAACTCAGACCTTTGTACTTCTGGCTGCTGTTCCACACTAGCCTCACTGGAGTGGATATGGAATGTGGATTTAGTGCAATGAGATGACTTATATACCACACTGGCCCAGTCCAGCTTTGTAGAACTTCTTTGGACAGTTTCACTGCAGCTTTGCGATCGACCATTTCATGGACTTGTGAAGCATAGGCCAATCTCCACTCTGAGTCCTTGGCCAACTGTTTTTCAGTCCTGAGGAATGTAGCTTCTACTGCTTTCCTATTGTCGGGTAGAGAAGTCAAATCTTCAGTCCATGGATATTTGGCGTGCCAGTGTGGTTCAGGAGTGTGGTGGTCACCATTCACATATGTCAAGCCATTTCTCACCGTCTCCATCTCTTTCTCCTCAGCCAAAGACATTTCCTTCCCTCCAGGTTGGCAATTCCCGCAGCGACATCCTCCACATTTTGGCACGCAGGCTGCTCCGATGCTTTCCCATTCCCACCACTTCAGAAAGTCTTTGCTGGTAGTGGCTGCATTGGATTGGATGAAAGGATGCTTAGGAGACTGACAGGAAACTGAAGATTTGCAGGTGAGTTCACTGTACTTGACTGCTGCAGTCCTCATTGATCTTGCAAAGTGTGTCTCTGATGTATGGGCCATTAAGGTAACTTCTTCAAAGAGGTCCGGATGTGTGCCTCCAATCGTCTTGCCGAGTGGTCCATCCCATAACACCAGGTCCCCGACAGAGCGAATTTTTTGAGGTACAAGTTGACCTTCTTTGTGGCTAATCAGGAGCTGTATCTCTTTAGGTCTTGTAAGGTCTTTCAAGGAGACATCTGGAAAAATCCTCTGTAGCTTTGTGGCAGGGACATGTCTATGAACTTCTGCAATCTTGTCAAGCCCATAGCAGATCAGCTGATGCGATTTGAGAGTCCCTCTTGGAGTATTGACACGTATCTTAAGGAGATAGCGCTTTGTTTCAACAGACACCTGCATCCCTCCAACACCATGGACTACAAGCGTTACATCTTCACTTCTAAGATTCAACTTACTTGCAGCTTTATGTGTAATGTAGTTTGTGTCTGATGCCAGGTCAATGAGGGTTCCAATTCTTTGTCCATCATTGGCTGTAACGTTAAGAATCATCAGGATAACTGGATACTCATTTAAGTCATCCTCCTCTAGAAGGCCCGTCTTAGTAATAGTGGAGTTGTGTGCCCTTGACACAACATTGCAGAAGGCATCTTTACATTGCTGAGCCAGCTCAGGTGGGAGTTTGGAAAGAAACTCTTCCTGGGCTTCAGTATGTCTTTTGCCCTCCACTTTCTCTGAACCAGATTTAGGTGTTCTTTGGGACTGCGGTCTAGCAAGTAAGCAGAGAAGAAAGTGGTGTTGGTCTTTACACTCTGGGTTCTTGCACAGGTAATCAGTTTTCTTACAGTAGTCACCATTATGGAGTTCAAGGCATTTCTTACAGGCACCGAGCTGCTGTACTATATCCCTCTTATCTGATGGCTTTAGATTGATCCTAAACCTTCTGCAGAAATACAGTTTCTTCCTGTGCTTTGGATCACCACAAACAATGCAGCCTGATGTATCACTGCTGTGCTTGGTTGTCTTGGTTCTGGCACATTTTAAGAACTTGGATTTCTCTCTGATGGGTTCAACGAGATCTTTCAGTTGATCTAGTTGTTCATATATGGATTCTTGTGATCTAAGGAACATCATAAGCTTGTCAAAGTAATTCTGGTAACTAGTGGTGTCTTTCTCACTTGCATTATGGGTGAGCCAGTCTTTCTTTAAAGTTTCTGGAAGCTTACTCTCTATGGATTTAGTCACCAATGGATTCTTTATGGCATCTACATTTCCTAGCTCATTTAAGTCATTAAGAGCCTTCTCCAAAGCTTGGATGAGTTCTATTATTCGTCTAGGTTGACCATTTCTCACTGGTGGGATTGCTTGTACTTCTTCAATAATCTCAAGAGCAATGGTAGCTTTGTTCCCAAAACGATTGTCCAGGACTCTGAAGATCTCATCTGATGAATTGTATGTTGACAGGCGTAAATCCTTAGCCACTTTCTCATCGAGACTATCAAGCAATTGAAACTTCTTTACTTCTTTCGAACCAGATGGTTCACCTTGCTTCTGGAGAGCCTCCCATTCTTTTCTCCATCTGTAATAGTCTCGTTTACTTCCACTAAACTTTGGTAAAGCTGTGGCTTTCAGTTTTATTGCAGCTACTGGAGGTAGACTATAAACTAAGGCTTTTTCCTCTGTTGTGTCCTTCTTCCTTGCTGCTTCGATAAAGACAGCCTTCTGGGAAACCAGCCTAGGGAAGCACACCTCTAGCTCCCTTACACGGTAGTTGAAATCCTTTTTCTCGGCAGGTGGGGCCCAATGGTTCCAATTTTGGTGTGCTTCCTTTGCCTTCTGGATCAATTTCTCCAAATGGGTGAGCATAAACTCATATGCCTCCAGAGTTATGTCTGGCCCGATGGAAGAAACATTCTTACACTCATCCTCTGCAACTTGTAGAGCCAGGGACAGTTCCTTCTCTCCATATGTGGCCCACATTGTCTCTCGAATAAGGAGTTTAGCTTCTTTAAGCTTTTGTTCACATTCTTTCTCCGTCTTCTCTATGTCAGCTTTCAGAAGATTGCTCAGCTCCTCAGCTGCAGTTGCTTTGCACTCAGCCATGTAAGCAGCCTCCACATCCTCATTTGCCTCCATAACTTTGGAGCTCTCCAGTGTAAGCTTCTTGTAGTTCTCCTCCAGATCCTCCTTAGACATCTCCATGTAGGTCCTCATAATGTTATTTGTAAAACGGGAGAAAAGTCTTTTAACTGTTGTCCTCTCTGCTTTGAGGTCATCAAGGGACTTTAATTCAGCCATTTTCCTCCTTTGGAAGACAGCAGATTTCAGTCTCTGGTTGCAGAATGGAACCTCCTCTGATTGGAGCGGTTTTTCACTGTCAAGTGTCCTATAATTTCATGGCTTCCTACACTTGAAAAGGAGGACTTGGAGACTTCAGGAATTCACTCAATCTTTTTTAATTTCACCAATGAGTGAGAACCAATGAACAGAACAGGTGAAAAACCTACAAAACACATACAAAATATTTTAACATACATTTTTAGACATTTGGGTCAAAGTTAATAATTTATCTTAATGACTAATTCTATTTTTAACCTTAAACATACATTTCTCTTACAATTTTAACCATAAATTCACAGTATTAAATTATTAAATTTCATGTCTGGTTGAATTTGAATCAAACAAATCCACACATTTTAGAATTACATTTTTTTCTTTTCCTTAGGACATGAGGTTTTTCCATTAAATATTAGTTGCTGTGAGTTTAACATACATTTAGTGGAACCAAACTATAAAACTAGCAATGCAAACTGTTACTTCAATAAATTCTTCATTTCATTTCTCAAATGCAAACTACAGTCAAATTACATTCAATTAAGCCCAGTTAGTGGCTTACCGGTAGTCCTTATAAGTCCTTTTCCATGAAATGCTGCTTTGGAGGCTGTGTTTGCCTTCCTCAGCTCTGTTGCAAAACCAGTAAAGTGGTTAGTGGATTCCTTATATACCTGAGTTGAGGGTGCTGCTGATTGGGCCAGATTTCTTTCACCTGCTGAGAAGTGCTGCAGAGTGGCACACTAATGTGTGTATGTGTGTGTGCACACACAAATGTCTCTTCATGCACCCACATCTGAACTAATGAGCAGATCTGCACAACAAACAGCCTGCGATGTCATCGATGACATCACGTTCGTTTTGATGACATCAGTGACAGTCAGGGACGGACGTGATGTCATAGATGACATTGCAGGCTGTTACCTCAGAAAAAATATATTTTATACCTACATTATTTTTTATTATAATTTCTAAGTGCTCTAAAACCTTGTTCACGTCAGGAGTGACATGACAGCCATTCTTAAGTGATGTCATGAGCAGCTCCAAGCCATGAATGGCTGCATTATGAGTGTATTTTTTTTAGTGCTTTTCCAATTGAACTAAAACTTCGGAGGCACAGATCATGTTAGTTCAGATGACAAACACTTTCAAACACTTAAAAATGTAAATCCACAAATTAAAACAAAATCCTAACAAGACTTAGAATGTATGTTGGCGTAAATTTTCACTCACTGAATAAATTATTACAACTTATTAATTAATTCTCCAATGAAAAACAGTTAAAATAGAGATGCACATTCTTATACTAGACTGTTTAACAGCATTCACTTTTCAAGATGTTTTATTGTTAGAAATGACATTGCAACATTCTTGACCTAGTTAAGCTTGTGGTTGAATGGCTTCTTAATACTTTTCTGCAGACCCAACTGTTCAATTGCTGTGAGGAAAAACAGATAGGAGAGGCTGCGGCATCCTGAACACGATTTATCCAGATAAAAATCATAATGAGGTTTATAAAATGCCCCCTGTCTTCACATGTCCGAGGTTTGTCTGTTGTCACATAGCCATTTAGCAAATACTATAAAAACCACTGACCAGTAATTAGAAAGTAATTAAAATGAAAATTATTATACAAATAATTAAATTGAAAAGAATTAAAATCAGTTAAAAATTCTTAAAATAAGAAAAATTATGAAAGAGTCATTGGCAAAAAAATAAATATCAAATTACATTTTTTCAAAAACAATGAAATACATTAGTTAAAATAAGTATTGAAGACTTCCAGTGGTGCCATGCTCTGAGATGGCTGCATTGGGTGGAGGCTCCAGTGAGATTGATGATTAACTGACAAATTGATGATTAACTGACAAATTACATAATTTTCTGGACATCTCCTTAAAAAAAACAGCAAATAAGAAAACGATACCAACAAGAAACACCGTTGGTAAACAATAAACTGAACAAAAAGCGCCCAAAGAGAAGAAAGACCCACAGCAGGCTAACAATACAGCTAGCTAGAGAAGAAAAGCTAACGAAGCTAATGAAACGGTAGCCGAAGTCCTGCGTGAACTAAAGGAGTTGTGGAAAGAAAATTAGAGTGTGTTTGCTGAGACAAAGGCTGCTCTAACAAAACTGGAAACATCAGTATGACACCTGAAAGAGCGTAGGGACACCCTAGAGCTAAACATGGAAGGAGCAGAGAGTAGAAACGGTAGAAAGGTACTCAACTTATACGACTTCACAGGCCCTCGCGTCCACCTGGCGGTGCGAGGGCCTTCACAGGCCAGGTCCTTGAAGGATCCCAGGCCTTCACAGGCCCTCGCATCCACCTGGCGGTGCGAGGGCCTTCACAGGCCCTCGCGTCCACCTGGCGGTGCGAGGGCCTTCACAGGCCAGGTCCTTGAAGGATCCCTGGCCTTCACAGGCCCTCGCATCCACATGGCGGTGTCCTCGCATCCACAGGCCAGGTCCTTGAAGGATCCCTGGCCTTCACAGGCCCTCGCGTCCACCTGGCGGTGCGAGGGCCTTCACAGGCCAGGTCCTTGAAGGATCCCTGGCCTTCACAGGCTTTGCATGCACGTGGTGGAGCGATGGCCTTCACAGGCCAGGTCCTTGAAGGATCCCTGGCCTTCACGGGCTTTTGCATGCACGTGGTGGAGCGATGGCCTTCACAGGCCTTCACATTACCACGTGGTCGTCTTATTCAAGTACTTCTGAAGGAACAGCCTGCGATGTCATCGATGACATCACGTTCGTTTTGATGACATCAGTGACAGTCAGGGACGGACGTGATGTCATAGATGACATTGCAGGCTGTTACCTCAGAAAAAATATATTTTATACCTACATTATTTTTTATTATAATTTCTAAGTGCTCTAAAACCTTGTTCACGTCAGGAGTGACATGACAGCCATTCTTAAGTGATGTCATGAGCAGCTCCAAGCCATGAATGGCTGCATTATGAGTGTATTTTTTTTAGTGCTTTTCCAATTGAACTAAAACTTCGGAGGCACAGATCATGTTAGTTCAGATGACAAACACTTTCAAACACTTAAAAATGTAAATCCACAAATTAAAACAAAATCCTAACAAGACTTAGAATGTATGTTGGCGTAAATTTTCACTCACTGAATAAATTATTACAACTTATTAATTAATTCTCCAATGAAAAACAGTTAAAATAGAGATGCACATTCTTATACTAGACTGTTTAACAGCATTCACTTTTCAAGATGTTTTATTGTTAGAAATGACATTGCAACATTCTTGACCTAGTTAAGCTTGTGGTTGAATGGCTTCTTAATACTTTTCTGCAGACCCAACTGTTCAATTGCTGTGAGGAAAAACAGATAGGAGAGGCTGCGGCATCCTGAACACGATTTATCCAGATAAAAATCATAATGAGGTTTATAAAATGCCCCCTGTCTTCACATGTCCGAGGTTCGTCTGTTGTCACATAGCCATTTAGCAAATACTATAAAAACCACTGACCAGTAATTAGAAAGTAATTAAAATGAAAATTATTATACAAATAATTAAATTGAAAAGAATTTAAATCAGTTAAAAATTCTTAAAATAAGAAAAATTATGAAAGAGTCATTGGCAAAAAAATAAATATCAAATTACATTTTTTCAAAAACAATGAAATACATTAGTTAAAATAAGTATTGAAGACTTCCAGTGGTGCCATGCTCTGAGATGGCTGCATTGGGTGGAGGCTCCAGTGAGATTGATGATTAACTGACAAATTGATGATTAACTGACAAATTACATAATTTTCTGGACATCTCCTTAAAAAAAACAGCAAATAAGAAAACGATACCAACAAGAAACACCGTTGGTAAACAATAAACTGAACAAAAAGCGCCCAAAGAGAAGAAAGACCCACAGCAGGCTAACAATACAGCTAGCTAGAGAAGAAAAGCTAACGAAGCTAATGAAACGGTAGCCGAAGTCCTGCGTGAACTAAAGGAGTTGTGGAAAGAAAATTAGAGTGTGTTTGCTGAGACAAAGGCTGCTCTAACAAAACTGGAAACATCAGTATGACACCTGAAAGAGCGTAGGGACACCCTAGAGCAAAACATGGAAGGAGCAGAGAGTAGAAACGGTAGAAAGGTACTCAACTTATACGACTTCACAGGCCCTCGCGTCCACCTGGCGGTGCGAGGGCCTTCACAGGCCAGGTCCTTGAAGGATCCCAGGCCTTCACAGGCCCTCGCATCCACCTGGCGGTGCGAGGGCCTTCACAGGCCCTCGCGTCCACCTGGCGGTGCGAGGGCCTTCACAGGCCAGGTCCTTGAAGGATCCCTGGCCTTCACAGGCCCTCGCGTCCACCTGGCGGTGCGAGGGCCTTCACAGGCCAGGTCCTTGAAGGATCCCTGGCCTTCACAGGCTTTGCATGCACGTGGTGGAGCGATGGCCTTCACAGGCCAGGTCCTTGAAGGATCCCTGGCCTTCACGGGCTTTTGCATGCACGTGGTGGAGCGATGGCCTTCACAGGCCAGGTCCTTGAAGGATCCCTGGCCTTCACGGGCTTTTGCATGCACGTGGTGGAGCGATGGCCTTCACAGGCCTTCACATTACCACGTGGTCGTCTTATTCAAGTACTTCTGAAGGAACAGCCTGCGATGTCATCGATGACATCACGTTCGTTTTGATGACATCAGTGACAGTCAGGGACGGACGTGATGTCATAGATGACATTGCAGGCTGTTACCTCAGAAAAAATATATTTTATACCTACATTATTTTTTATTATAATTTCTAAGTGCTCTAAAACCTTGTTCACGTCAGGAGTGACATGACAGCCATTCTTAAGTGATGTCATGAGCAGCTCCAAGCCATGAATGGCTGCATTATGAGTGTATTTTTTTTAGTGCTTTTCCAATTGAACTAAAACTTCGGAGGCACAGATCATGTTAGTTCAGATGACAAACACTTTCAAACACTTAAAAATGTAAATCCACAAATTAAAACAAAATCCTAACAAGACTTAGAATGTATGTTGGCGTAAATTTTCACTCACTGAATAAATTATTACAACTTATTAATTAATTCTCCAATGAAAAACAGTTAAAATAGAGATGCACATTCTTATACTAGACTGTTTAACAGCATTCACTTTTCAAGATGTTTTATTGTTAGAAATGACATTGCAACATTCTTGACCTAGTTAAGCTTGTGGTTGAATGGCTTCTTAATACTTTTCTGCAGACCCAACTGTTCAATTGCTGTGAGGAAAAACAGATAGGAGAGGCTGCGGCATCCTGAACACGATTTATCCAGATAAAAATCATAATGAGGTTTATAAAATGCCCCCTGTCTTCACATGTCCGAGGTTTGTCTGTTGTCACATAGCCATTTAGCAAATACTATAAAAACCACTGACCAGTAATTAGAAAGTAATTAAAATGAAAATTATTATACAAATAATTAAATTGAAAAGAATTTAAATCAGTTAAAAATTCTTAAAATAAGAAAAATTATGAAAGAGTCATTGGCAAAAAAATAAATATCAAATTACATTTTTTCAAAAACAATGAAATACATTAGTTAAAATAAGTATTGAAGACTTCCAGTGGTGCCATGCTCTGAGATGGCTGCATTGGGTGGAGGCTCCAGTGAGATTGATGATTAACTGACAAATTGATGATTAACTGACAAATTACATAATTTTCTGGACATCTCCTTAAAAAAAACAGCAAATAAGAAAACGATACCAACAAGAAACACCGTTGGTAAACAATAAACTGAACAAAAAGCGCCCAAAGAGAAGAAAGACCCACAGCAGGCTAACAATACAGCTAGCTAGAGAAGAAAAGCTAACGAAGCTAATGAAACGGTAGCCGAAGTCCTGCGTGAACTAAAGGAGTTGTGGAAAGAAAATTAGAGTGTGTTTGCTGAGACAAAGGCTGCTCTAACAAAACTGGAAACATCAGTATGACACCTGAAAGAGCGTAGGGACACCCTAGAGCAAAACATGGAAGGAGCAGAGAGTAGAAACGGTAGAAAGGTACTCAACTTATACGACTTCACAGGCCCTCGCGTCCACCTGGCGGTGCGAGGGCCTTCACAGGCCAGGTCCTTGAAGGATCCCAGGCCTTCACAGGCCCTCGCATCCACCTGGCGGTGCGAGGGCCTTCACAGGCCCTCGCGTCCACCTGGCGGTGCGAGGGCCTTCACAGGCCAGGTCCTTGAAGGATCCCTGGCCTTCACAGGCCCTCGCGTCCACCTGGCGGTGCGAGGGCCTTCACAGGCCAGGTCCTTGAAGGATCCCTGGCCTTCACAGGCTTTGCATGCACGTGGTGGAGCGATGGCCTTCACAGGCCAGGTCCTTGAAGGATCCCTGGCCTTCACGGGCTTTTGCATGCACGTGGTGGAGCGATGGCCTTCACAGGCCAGGTCCTTGAAGGATCCCTGGCCTTCACGGGCTTTTGCATGCACGTGGTGGAGCGATGGCCTTCACAGGCCTTCACATTACCACGTGGTCGTCTTATTCAAGTACTTCTGAAGGAACAGCCTGCGATGTCATCGATGACATCACGTTCGTTTTGATGACATCAGTGACAGTCAGGGACGGACGTGATGTCATAGATGACATTGCAGGCTGTTACCTCAGAAAAAATATATTTTATACCTACATTATTTTTTATTATAATTTCTAAGTGCTCTAAAACCTTGTTCACGTCAGGAGTGACATGACAGCCATTCTTAAGTGATGTCATGAGCAGCTCCAAGCCATGAATGGCTGCATTATGAGTGTATTTTTTTTAGTGCTTTTCCAATTGAACTAAAACTTCGGAGGCACAGATCATGTTAGTTCAGATGACAAACACTTTCAAACACTTAAAAATGTAAATCCACAAATTAAAACAAAATCCTAACAAGACTTAGAATGTATGTTGGCATAAATTTTCACTCACTGAATAAATTATTACAACTTATTAATTAATTCTCCAATGAAAAACAGTTAAAATAGAGATGCACATTCTTATACTAGACTGTTTAACAGCATTCACTTTTCAAGATGTTTTATTGTTAGAAATGACATTGCAACATTCTTGACCTAGTTAAGCTTGTGGTTGAATGGCTTCTTAATACTTTTCTGCAGACCCAACTGTTCAATTGCTGTGAGGAAAAACAGATAGGAGAGGCTGCGGCATCCTGAACACGATTTATCCAGATAAAAATCATAATGAGGTTTATAAAATGCCCCCTGTCTTCACATGTCCGAGGTTCGTCTGTTGTCACATAGCCATTTAGCAAATACTATAAAAACCACTGACCAGTAATTAGAAAGTAATTAAAATGAAAATTATTATACAAATAATTAAATTGAAAAGAATTTAAATCAGTTAAAAATTCTTAAAATAAGAAAAATTATGAAAGAGTCATTGGCAAAAAAATAAATATCAAATTACATTTTTTCAAAAACAATGAAATACATTAGTTAAAATAAGTATTGAAGACTTCCAGTGGTGCCATGCTCTGAGATGGCTGCATTGGGTGGAGGCTCCAGTGAGATTGATGATTAACTGACAAATTGATGATTAACTGACAAATTACATAATTTTCTGGACATCTCCTTAAAAAAAACAGCAAATAAAAAAACGATACCAACAAGAAACACCGTTGGTAAACAATAAACTGAACAAAAAGCGCCCAAAGAGAAGAAAGACCCACAGCAGGCTAACAATACAGCTAGCTAGAGAAGAAAAGCTAACGAAGCTAATGAAACGGTAGCCGAAGTCCTGCGTGAACTAAAGGAGTTGTGGAAAGAAAATTAGAGTGTGTTTGCTGAGACAAAGGCTGCTCTAACAAAACTGGAAACATCAGTATGACACCTGAAAGAGCGTAGGGACACCCTAGAGCTAAACATGGAAGGAGCAGAGAGTAGAAACGGTAGAAAGGTACTCAACTTATACGACTTCACAGGCCCTCGCGTCCACCTGGCGGTGCGAGGGCCTTCACAGGCCAGGTCCTTGAAGGATCCCTGGCCTTCACAGGCCCTCGCATCCACATGGCGGTGCGAGGGCCTTCACAGGCCAGGTCCTTGAAGGATCCCTGGCCTACACAGGCCCTCGCGTCCACGTGGCGGTGCGAGGGCCTTCACAGGCCAGGTCCTTGAAGGATCCCTGGCCTTCACAGGCTTTGCATGCACGTGGTGGAGCGATGGCCTTCACAGGCCAGGTCCTTGAAGGATCCCTGGCCTTCACAGGCTTTTGCATGCACGTGGTGGAGCGATGGCCTTCACAGGCCAGGTCCTTGAAGGATCCCTGGCCTTCACGGGCTTTTGCATGCACGTGGTGGAGCGATGGCCTTCACAGGCCTTCACATTACCACGTGGTCGTCTTATTCAAGTACTTCTGAAGGAACAGCCTGCGATGTCATCGATGACATCACGTTCGTTTTGATGACATCAGTGACAGTCAGGGACGGACGTGATGTCATAGATGACATTGCAGGCTGTTACCTCAGAAAAAATATATTTTATACCTACATTATTTTTTATTATAATTTCTAAGTGCTCTAAAACCTTGTTCACGTCAGGAGTGACATGACAGCCATTCTTAAGTGATGTCATGAGCAGCTCCAAGCCATGAATGGCTGCATTATGAGTGTATTTTTTTTAGTGCTTTTCCAATTGAACTAAAACTTCGGAGGCACAGATCATGTTAGTTCAGATGACAAACACTTTCAAACACTTAAAAATGTAAAATGTAAATCCACAAATTAAAACAAAATCCTAACAAGACTTAGAATGTATGTTGGCGTAAATTTTCACTCACTGAATAAATTATTACAACTTATTAATTAATTCTCCAATGAAAAACAGTTAAAATAGAGATGCACATTCTTATACTAGACTGTTTAACAGCATTCACTTTTCAAGATGTTTTATTGTTAGAAATGACATTGCAACATTCTTGACCTAGTTAAGCTTGTGGTTGAATGGCTTCTTAATACTTTTCTGCAGACCCAACTGTTCAATTGCTGTGAGGAAAAACAGATAGGAGATGCTGCGGCATCCTGAACACGATTTATCCAGATAAAAATCATAATGAGGTTTATAAAATGCCCCCTGTCTTCACATGTCCGAGGTTCGTCTGTTGTCACATAGCCATTTAGCAAATACTATAAAAACCACTGACCAGTAATTAGAAAGTAATTAAAATGAAAATTATTATACAAATAATTAAATTGAAAAGAATTTAAATCAGTTAAAAATTCTTAAAATAAGAAAAATTATGAAAGAGTCATTGGCAAAAAAATAAATATCAAATTACATTTTTTCAAAAACAATGAAATACATTAGTTAAAATAAGTATTGAAGACTTCCAGTGGTGCCATGCTCTGAGATGGCTGCATTGGGTGGAGGCTCCAGTGAGATTGATGATTAACTGACAAATTGATGATTAACTGACAAATTACATAATTTTCTGGACATCTCCTTAAAAAAAACAGCAAATAAGAAAACGATACCAACAAGAAACACCGTTGGTAAACAATAAACTGAACAAAAAGCGCCCAAAGAGAAGAAAGACCCACAGCAGGCTAACAATACAGCTAGCTAGAGAAGAAAAGCTAACGAAGCTAATGAAACGGTAGCCGAAGTCCTGCGTGAACTAAAGGAGTTGTGGAAAGAAAATTAGAGTGTGTTTGCTGAGACAAAGGCTGCTCTAACAAAACTGGAAACATCAGTATGACACCTGAAAGAGCGTAGGGACACCCTAGAGCAAAACATGGAAGGAGCAGAGAGTAGAAACGGTAGAAAGGTACTCAACTTATACGACTTCACAGGCCCTCGCGTCCACCTGGCGGTGTGAGGGCCTTCACAGGCCAGGTCCTTGAAGGATCCCTGGCCTTCACAGGCCCTCGCATCCACATGGCGGTGTCCTCGCATCCACAGGCCAGGTCCTTGAAGGATCCCTGGCCTACACAGGCCCTCGCGTCCACGTGGCGGTGCGAGGGCCTTCACAGGCCAGGTCCTTGAAGGATCCCTGGCCTTCACAGGCTTTGCATGCACGTGGTGGAGCGATGGCCTTCACAGGCCAGGTCCTTGAAGGATCCCTGGCCTTCACAGGCTTTTGCATGCACGTGGTGGAGCGATGGCCTTCACAGGCCAGGTCCTTGAAGGATCCCTGGCCTTCACGGGCTTTTGCATGCACGTGGTGGAGCGATGGCCTTCACAGGCCTTCACATTACCACGTGGTCGTCTTATTCAAGTACTTCTGAAGGAACAGCCTGCGATGTCATCGATGACATCACGTTCGTTTTGATGACATCAGTGACAGTCAGGGACGGACGTGATGTCATAGATGACATTGCAGGCTGTTACCTCAGAAAAAATATATTTTATACCTACATTATTTTTTATTATAATTTCTAAGTGCTCTAAAACCTTGTTCACGTCAGGAGTGACATGACAGCCATTCTTAAGTGATGTCATGAGCAGCTCCAAGCCATGAATGGCTGCATTATGAGTGTATTTTTTTTAGTGCTTTTCCAATTGAACTAAAACTTCGGAGGCACAGATCATGTTAGTTCAGATGACAAACACTTTCAAACACTTAAAAATGTAAATCCACAAATTAAAACAAAATCCTAACAAGACTTAGAATGTATGTTGGCGTAAATTTTCACTCACTGAATAAATTATTACAACTTATTAATTAATTCTCCAATGAAAAACAGTTAAAATAGAGATGCACATTCTTATACTAGACTGTTTAACAGCATTCACTTTTCAAGATGTTTTATTGTTAGAAATGACATTGCAACATTCTTGACCTAGTTAAGCTTGTGGTTGAATGGCTTCTTAATACTTTTCTGCAGACCCAACTGTTCAACTGCTGTGAGGAAAAACAGATAGGAGATGCTGCGGCATCCTGAACACGATTTATCCAGATAAAAATCATAATGAGGTTTATAAAATGCCCCCTGTCTTCACATGTCCGAGGTTCGTCTGTTGTCACATAGCCATTTAGCAAATACTATAAAAACCACTGACCAGTAATTAGAAAGTAATTAAAATGAAAATTATTATACAAATAATTAAATTGAAAAGAATTTAAATCAGTTAAAAATTCTTAAAATAAGAAAAATTATGAAAGAGTCATTGGCAAAAAAATAAATATCAAATTACATTTTTTCAAAAACAATGAAATACATTAGTTAAAATAAGTATTGAAGACTTCCAGTGGTGCCATGCTCTGAGATGGCTGCATTGGGTGGAGGCTCCAGTGAGATTGATGATTAACTGACAAATTGATGATTAACTGACAAATTACATAATTTTCTGGACATCTCCTTAAAAAAAACAGCAAATAAGAAAACGATACCAACAAGAAACACCGTTGGTAAACAATAAACTGAACAAAAAGCGCCCAAAGAGAAGAAAGACCCACAGCAGGCTAACAATACAGCTAGCTAGAGAAGAAAAGCTAACGAAGCTAATGAAACGGTAGCCGAAGTCCTGCGTGAACTAAAGGAGTTGTGGAAAGAAAATTAGAGTGTGTTTGCTGAGACAAAGGCTGCTCTAACAAAACTGGAAACATCAGTATGACACCTGAAAGAGCGTAGGGACACCCTAGAGCAAAACATGGAAGGAGCAGAGAGTAGAAACGGTAGAAAGGTACTCAACTTATACGACTTCACAGGCCCTCGCGTCCACCTGGCGGTGCGAGGGCCTTCACAGGCCAGGTCCTTGAAGGATCCCTGGCCTTCACAGGCCCTCGCATCCACATGGCGGTGCGAGGGCCTTCACAGGCCAGGTCCTTGAAGGATCCCTGGCCTTCACAGGCCCTCGCATCCACATGGCGGTGTCCTCGCATCCACAGGCCAGGTCCTTGAAGGATCCCTGGCCTACACAGGCCCTCGCGTCCACGTGGCGGTGCGAGGGCCTTCACAGGCCAGGTCCTTGAAGGATCCCTGGCCTTCACAGGCTTTGCATGCACGTGGCGGAGCGATGGCCTTCACAGGCCAGGTCCTTGAAGGATCCCTGGCCTTCACAGGCTTTTGCATGCACGTGGTGGAGCGATGGCCTTCACAGGCCAGGTCCTTGAAGGATCCCTGGCCTTCACGGGCTTTTGCATGCACGTGGTGGAGTGATGGCCTTCACCGGCCTTCACATTACCACGTGGTCGTCTTATTCAAGTACTTCTGAAGGAACAGCCTGCGATGTCATCGATGACATCACGTTCGTTTTGATGACATCAGTGACAGTCAGGGACGGACGTGATGTCATAGATGACATTGCAGGCTGTTACCTCAGAAAAAATATATTTTATACCTACATTATTTTTTATTATAATTTCTAAGTGCTCTAAAACCTTGTCCACGTCAGGAGTGACATGACAGCCATTCTTAAGTGATGTCATGAGCAGCTCCAAGCCATGAATGGCTGCATTATGAGTGTATTTTTTTTAGTGCTTTTCCAATTGAACTAAAACTTCGGAGGCACAGATCATGTTAGTTCAGATGACAAACACTTTCAAACACTTAAAAATGTAAATCCACAAATTAAAACAAAATCCTAACAAGACTTAGAATGTATGTTGGCGTAAATTTTCACTCACAGAATAAATTATTACAACTTATTAATTAATTCTCCAATGAAAAACAGTTAAAATAGAGATGCACATTCTTATACTAGACTGTTTAACAGCATTCACTTTTCAAGATGTTTTATTGTTAGAAATGACATTGCAACATTCTTGACCTAGTTAAGCTTGTGGTTGAATGGCTTCTTAATACTTTTCTGCAGACCCAACTGTTCAACTGCTGTGAGGAAAAACAGATAGGAGATGCTGCGGCATCCTGAACACGATTTATCCAGATAAAAATCATAATGAGGTTTATAAAATGCCCCCTGTCTTCACATGTCCGAGGTTCGTCTGTTGTCACATAGCCATTTAGCAAATACTATAAAAACCACTGACCAGTAATTAGAAAGTAATTAAAATGAAAATTATTATACAAATAATTAAATTGAAAAGAATTTAAATCAGTTAAAAATTCTTAAAATAAGAAAAATTATGAAAGAGTCATTGGCAAAAAAATAAATATCAAATTACATTTTTTCAAAAACAATGAAATACATTAGTTAAAATAAGTATTGAAGACTTCCAGTGGTGCCATGCTCTGAGATGGCTGCATTGGGTGGAGGCTCCAGTGAGATTGATGATTAACTGACAAATTGATGATTAACTGACAAATTACATAATTTTCTGGACATCTCCTTAAAAAAAACAGCAAATAAGAAAACGATACCAACAAGAAACACCGTTGGTAAACAATAAACTGAACAAAAAGCGCCCAAAGAGAAGAAAGACCCACAGCAGGCTAACAATACAGCTAGCTAGAGAAGAAAAGCTAACGAAGCTAATGAAACGGTAGCCGAAGTCCTGCGTGAACTAAAGGAGTTGTGGAAAGAAAATTAGAGTGTGTTTGCTGAGACAAAGGCTGCTCTAACAAAACTGGAAACATCAGTATGACACCTGAAAGAGCGTAGGGACACCCTAGAGCAAAACATGGAAGGAGCAGAGAGTAGAAACGGTAGAAAGGTACTCAACTTATACGACTTCACAGGCCCTCGCGTCCACCTGGCGGTGCGAGGGCCTTCACAGGCCAGGTCCTTGAAGGATCCCTGGCCTTCACAGGCCCTCGCATCCACATGGCGGTGCGAGGGCCTTCACAGGCCAGGTCCTTGAAGGATCCCTGGCCTTCACAGGCCCTCGCATCCACATGGCGGTGTCCTCGCATCCACAGGCCAGGTCCTTGAAGGATCCCTGGCCTACACAGGCCCTCGCGTCCACGTGGCGGTGCGAGGGCCTTCACAGGCCAGGTCCTTGAAGGATCCCTGGCCTTCACAGGCCCTCGCGTCCACCTGGCGGTGCGAGGGCCTTCACAGGCCAGGTCCTTGAAGGATCCCTGGCCTTCACAGGCTTTGCATGCACGTGGCGGAGCGATGGCCTTCACAGGCCAGGTCCTTGAAGGATCCCTGGCCTTCACAGGCTTTTGCATGCACGTGGTGGAGCGATGGCCTTCACAGGCCAGGTCCTTGAAGGATCCCTGGCCTTCACGGGCTTTTGCATGCACGTGGTGGAGCGATGGCCTTCACAGGCCTTCACATTACCACGTGGTCGTCTTATTCAAGTACTTCTGAAGGAACAGCCTGCGATGTCATCGATGACATCACGTTCGTTTTGATGACATCAGTGACAGTCAGGGACGGACGTGATGTCATAGATGACATTGCAGGCTGTTACCTCAGAAAAAATATATTTTATACCTACATTATTTTTTATTATAATTTCTAAGTGCTCTAAAACCTTGTTCACGTCAGGAGTGACATGACAGCCATTCTTAAGTGATGTCATGAGCAGCTCCAAGCCATGAATGGCTGCATTATGAGTGTATTTTTTTTAGTGCTTTTCCAATTGAACTAAAACTTCGGAGGCACAGATCATGTTAGTTCAGATGACAAACACTTTCAAACACTTAAAAATGTAAAATGTAAATCCACAAATTAAAACAAAATCCTAACAAGACTTAGAATGTATGTTGGCGTAAATTTTCACTCACTGAATAAATTATTACAACTTATTAATTAATTCTCCAATGAAAAACAGTTAAAATAGAGATGCACATTCTTATACTAGACTGTTTAACAGCATTCACTTTTCAAGATGTTTTATTGTTAGAAATGACATTGCAACATTCTTGACCTAGTTAAGCTTGTGGTTGAATGGCTTCTTAATACTTTTCTGCAGACCCAACTGTTCAATTGCTGTGAGGAAAAACAGATAGGAGAGGCTGCGGCATCCTGAACACGATTTATCCAGATAAAAATCATAATGAGGTTTATAAAATGCCCCCTGTCTTCACATGTCCGAGGTTCGTCTGTTGTCACATAGCCATTTAGCAAATACTATAAAAACCACTGACCAGTAATTAGAAAGTAATTAAAATGAAAATTATTATACAAATAATTAAATTGAAAAGAATTTAAATCAGTTAAAAATTCTTAAAATAAGAAAAATTATGAAAGAGTCATTGGCAAAAAAATAAATATCAAATTACATTTTTTCAAAAACAATGAAATACATTAGTTAAAATAAGTATTGAAGACTTCCAGTGGTGCCATGCTCTGAGATGGCTGCATTGGGTGGAGGCTCCAGTGAGATTGATGATTAACTGACAAATTGATGATTAACTGACAAATTACATAATTTTCTGGACATCTCCTTAAAAAAAACAGCAAATAAGAAAACGATACCAACAAGAAACACCGTTGGTAAACAATAAACTGAACAAAAAGCGCCCAAAGAGAAGAAAGACCCACAGCAGGCTAACAATACAGCTAGCTAGAGAAGAAAAGCTAACGAAGCTAATGAAACGGTAGCCGAAGTCCTGCGTGAACTAAAGGAGTTGTGGAAAGAAAATTAGAGTGTGTTTGCTGAGACAAAGGCTGCTCTAACAAAACTGGAAACATCAGTATGACACCTGAAAGAGCGTAGGGACACCCTAGAGCAAAACATGGAAGGAGCAGAGAGTAGAAACGGTAGAAAGGTACTCAACTTATACGACTTCACAGGCCCTCGCGTCCACCTGGCGGTGCGAGGGCCTTCACAGGCCAGGTCCTTGAAGGATCCCTGGCCTTCACAGGCCCTCGCATCCACATGGCGGTGCGAGGGCCTTCACAGGCCAGGTCCTTGAAGGATCCCTGGCCTTCACAGGCCCTCGCATCCACATGGCGGTGTCCTCGCATCCACAGGCCAGGTCCTTGAAGGATCCCTGGCCTACACAGGCCCTCGCGTCCACGTGGCGGTGCGAGGGCCTTCACAGGCCAGGTCCTTGAAGGATCCCTGGCCTTCACAGGCTTTGCATGCACGTGGCGGAGCGATGGCCTTCACAGGCCAGGTCCTTGAAGGATCCCTGGCCTTCACAGGCTTTTGCATGCACGTGGTGGAGCGATGGCCTTCACAGGCCAGGTCCTTGAAGGATCCCTGGCCTTCACGGGCTTTTGCATGCACGTGGTGGAGCGATGGCCTTCACAGGCCTTCACATTACCACGTGGTCGTCTTATTCAAGTACTTCTGAAGGAACAGCCTGCGATGTCATCGATGACATCACGTTTGTTTTGATGACATCAGTGACAGTCAGGGACGGACGTGATGTCATAGATGACATTGCAGGCTGTTATCTCAGAAAAAATATATTTTATACCTACATTATTTTTTATTATAATTTCTAAGTGCTCTAAAACCTTGTTCACGTCAGGAGTGACATGACAGCCATTCTTAAGTGATGTCATGAGCAGCTCCAAGCCATGAATGGCTGCATTATGAGTGTATTTTTTTAGTGCTTTTCCAATTGAACTAAAACTTCGGAGGCACAGATCATGTTAGTTCAGATGACAAACACTTTCAAACACTTAAAAATGTAAATCCACAAATTAAAACAAAATCCTAACAAGACTTAGAATGTATGTTGGCGTAAATTTTCACTCACTGAATAAATTATTACAACTTATTAATTAATTCTCCAATGAAAAACAGTTAAAATAGAGATGCACATTCTTATACTAGACTGTTTAACAGCATTCACTTTTCAAGATGTTTTATTGTTAGAAATGACATTGCAACATTCTTGACCTAGTTAAGCTTGTGGTTGAATGGCTTCTTAATACTTTTCTGCAGACCCAACTGTTCAACTGCTGTGAGGAAAAACAGATAGGAGAGGCTGCGGCATCCTGAACACGATTTATCCAGATAAAAATCATAATGAGGTTTATAAAATGCCCCCTGTCTTCACATGTCCGAGGTTCGTCTGTTGTCACATAGCCATTTAGCAAATACTATAAAAACCACTGACCAGTAATTAGAAAGTAATTAAAATGAAAATTATTATACAAATAATTAAATTGAAAAGAATTTAAATCAGTTAAAAATTCTTAAAATAAGAAAAATTATGAAAGAGTCATTGGCAAAAAAATAAATATCAAATTACATTTTTTCAAAAACAATGAAATACATTAGTTAAAATAAGTATTGAAGACTTCCAGTGGTGCCATGCTCTGAGATGGCTGCATTGGGTGGAGGCTCCAGTGAGATTGATGATTAACTGACAAATTGATGATTAACTGACAAATTACATAATTTTCTGGACATCTCCTTAAAAAAACAGCAAATAAGAAAACGATACCAACAAGAAACACCGTTGGTAAACAATAAACTGAACAAAAAGCGCCCAAAGAGAAGAAAGACCCACAGCAGGCTAACAATACAGCTAGCTAGAGAAGAAAAGCTAACGAAGCTAATGAAACGGTAGCCGAAGTCCTGCGTGAACTAAAGGAGTTGTGGAAAGAAAATTAGAGTGTGTTTGCTGAGACAAAGGCTGCTCTAACAAAACTGGAAACATCAGTATGACACCTGAAAGAGCGTAGGGACACCCTAGAGCAAAACATGGAAGGAGCAGAGAGTAGAAACGGTAGAAAGGTACTCAACTTATACGACTTCACAGGCCCTCGCGTCCACCTGGCGGTGCGAGGGCCTTCACAGGCCAGGTCCTTGAAGGATCCCTGGCCTTCACAGGCCCTCGCATCCACATGGCGGTGCGAGGGCCTTCACAGGCCAGGTCCTTGAAGGATCCCTGGCCTTCACAGGCCCTCGCATCCACATGGCGGTGTCCTCGCATCCACAGGCCAGGTCCTTGAAGGATCCCTGGCCTACACAGGCCCTCGCGTCCACGTGGCGGTGCGAGGGCCTTCACAGGCCAGGTCCTTGAAGGATCCCTGGCCTTCACAGGCCCTCGCGTCCACCTGGCGGTGCGAGGGCCTTCACAGGCCAGGTCCTTGAAGGATCCCTGGCCTTCACAGGCTTTGCATGCACGTGGCGGAGCGATGGCCTTCACAGGCCAGGTCCTTGAAGGATCCCTGGCCTTCACGGGCTTTTGCATGCACGTGGTGGAGCGATGGCCTTCACAGGCCAGGTCCTTGAAGGATCCCTGGCCTTCACGGGCTTTTGCATGCACGTGGTGGAGCGATGGCCTTCACAGGCCTTCACATTACCACGTGGTCGTCTTATTCAAGTACTTCTGAAGGAACAGCCTGCGATGTCATCGATGACATCACGTTCGTTTTGATGACATCAGTGACAGTCAGGGACGGACGTGATGTCATAGATGACATTGCAGGCTGTTACCTCAGAAAAAATATATTTTATACCTACATTATTTTTTATTATAATTTCTAAGTGCTCTAAAACCTTGTTCACGTCAGGAGTGACATGACAGCCATTCTTAAGTGATGTCATGAGCAGCTCCAAGCCATGAATGGCTGCATTATGAGTGTATTTTTTTTAGTGCTTTTCCAATTGAACTAAAACTTCGGAGGCACAGATCATGTTAGTTCAGATGACAAACACTTTCAAACACTTAAAAATGTAAAATGTAAATCCACAAATTAAAACAAAATCCTAACAAGACTTAGAATGTATGTTGGCGTAAATTTTCACTCACTGAATAAATTATTACAACTTATTAATTAATTCTCCAATGAAAAACAGTTAAAATAGAGATGCACATTCTTATACTAGACTGTTTAACAGCATTCACTTTTCAAGATGTTTTATTGTTAGAAATGACATTGCAACATTCTTGACCTAGTTAAGCTTGTGGTTGAATGGCTTCTTAATACTTTTCTGCAGACCCAACTGTTCAATTGCTGTGAGGAAAAACAGATAGGAGAGGCTGCGGCATCCTGAACACGATTTATCCAGATAAAAATCATAATGAGGTTTATAAAATGCCCCCTGTCTTCACATGTCCGAGGTTCGTCTGTTGTCACATAGCCATTTAGCAAATACTATAAAAACCACTGACCAGTAATTAGAAAGTAATTAAAATGAAAATTATTATACAAATAATTAAATTGAAAAGAATTTAAATCAGTTAAAAATTCTTAAAATAAGAAAAATTATGAAAGAGTCATTGGCAAAAAAATAAATATCAAATTACATTTTTTCAAAAACAATGAAATACATTAGTTAAAATAAGTATTGAAGACTTCCAGTGGTGCCATGCTCTGAGATGGCTGCATTGGGTGGAGGCTCCAGTGAGATTGATGATTAACTGACAAATTGATGATTAACTGACAAATTACATAATTTTCTGGACATCTCCTTAAAAAAACAGCAAATAAGAAAACGATACCAACAAGAAACACCGTTGGTAAACAATAAACTGAACAAAAAGCGCCCAAAGAGAAGAAAGACCCACAGCAGGCTAACAATACAGCTAGCTAGAGAAGAAAAGCTAACGAAGCTAATGAAACGGTAGCCGAAGTCCTGCGTGAACTAAAGGAGTTGTGGAAAGAAAATTAGAGTGTGTTTGCTGAGACAAAGGCTGCTCTAACAAAACTGGAAACATCAGTATGACACCTGAAGAGCGTAGGGACACCCTAGAGCAAAACATGGAAGGAGCAGAGAGTAGAAACGGTAGAAAGGTACTCAACTTATACGACTTCACAGGCCCTCGCGTCCACCTGGCGGTGCGAGGGCCTTCACAGGCCAGGTCCTTGAAGGATCCCTGGCCTTCACAGGCCCTCGCATCCACATGGCGGTGCGAGGGCCTTCACAGGCCAGGTCCTTGAAGGATCCCTGGCCTTCACAGGCCCTCGCATCCACATGGCGGTGTCCTCGCATCCACAGGCCCTCGCGTCCACCTGGCGGTGCGAGGGCCTTCACAGGCCAGGTCCTTGAAGGATCCCTGGCCTTCACAGGCTTTGCATGCACGTGGCGGAGCGATGGCCTTCACAGGCCAGGTCCTTGAAGGATCCCTGGCCTTCACAGGCTTTTGCATGCACGTGGTGGAGCGATGGCCTTCACAGGCCAGGTCCTTGAAGGATCCCTGGCCTTCACGGGCTTTTGCATGCACGTGGTGGAGCGATGGCCTTCACAGGCCTTCACATTACCACGTGGTCGTCTTATTCAAGTACTTCTGAAGGAACAGCCTGCGATGTCATCGATGACATCACGTTCGTTTTGATGACATCAGTGACAGTCAGGGACGGACGTGATGTCATAGATGACATTGCAGGCTGTTACCTCAGAAAAAATATATTTTATACCTACATTATTTTTTATTATAATTTCTAAGTGCTCTAAAACCTTGTTCACGTCAGGAGTGACATGACAGCCATTCTTAAGTGATGTCATGAGCAGCTCCAAGCCATGAATGGCTGCATTATGAGTGTATTTTTTTTAGTGCTTTTCCAATTGAACTAAAACTTCGGAGGCACAGATCATGTTAGTTCAGATGACAAACACTTTCAAACACTTAAAAATGTAAATGTAAATCCACAAATTAAAACAAAATCCTAACAAGACTTAGAATGTATGTTGGCGTAAATTTTCACTCACTGAATAAATTATTACAACTTATTAATTAATTCTCCAATGAAAAACAGTTAAAATAGAGATGCACATTCTTATACTAGACTGTTTAACAGCATTCACTTTTCAAGATGTTTTATTGTTAGAAATGACATTGCAACATTCTTGACCTAGTTAAGCTTGTGGTTGAATGGCTTCTTAATACTTTTCTGCAGACCCAACTGTTCAATTGCTGTGAGGAAAAACAGATAGGAGAGGCTGCGGCATCCTGAACACGATTTATCCAGATAAAAATCATAATGAGGTTTATAAAATGCCCCCTGTCTTCACATGTCCGAGGTTCGTCTGTTGTCACATAGCCATTTAGCAAATACTATAAAAACCACTGACCAGTAATTAGAAAGTAATTAAAATGAAAATTATTATACAAATAATTAAATTGAAAAGAATTTAAATCAGTTAAAAATTCTTAAAATAAGAAAAATTATGAAAGAGTCATTGGCAAAAAATAAATATCAAATTACATTTTTTCAAAAACAATGAAATACATTAGTTAAAATAAGTATTGAAGACTTCCAGTGGTGCCATGCTCTGAGATGGCTGCATTGGGTGGAGGCTCCAGTGAGATTGATGATTAACTGACAAATTGATGATTAACTGACAAATTACATAATTTTCTGGACATCTCCTTAAAAAAAACAGCAAATAAGAAAACGATACCAACAAGAAACACCGTTGGTAAACAATAAACTGAACAAAAAGCGCCCAAAGAGAAGAAAGACCCACAGCAGGCTAACAATACAGCTAGCTAGAGAAGAAAAGCTAACGAAGCTAATGAAACGGTAGCCGAAGTCCTGCGTGAACTAAAGGAGTTGTGGAAAGAAAATTAGAGTGTGTTTGCTGAGACAAAGGCTGCTCTAACAAAACTGGAAACATCAGTATGACACCTGAAAGAGCGTAGGGACACCCTAGAGCAAAACATGGAAGGAGCAGAGAGTAGAAACGGTAGAAAGGTACTCAACTTATACGACTTCACAGGCCCTCGCGTCCACCTGCGGTGCGAGGTCCTTCACAGGCCAGGTCCTTTGAGGATCCCTGGCCTCAACAGGCCCCTCGCATTCACATGGCGGTTGCGAGGGCCTTCACAGCCAGGTCCTTGAAGGATCCCTGGCCTACACAGGCCCTCGCGTCCAGTGGCGGTGCGAGGGCCTTCACAGGCCAGGTCCTTGAAGGATCCCTGGCCTTTCACAGGCTTTGCATGCACGTGGTGGAGCGATGGCCTTCACAGGCCAGGTCCTTGAAGGATCCCTGGCCTTCACAGGCTTTTGCATGCACGTGGTGGAGCGATGGCCTTCACAGGCCAGGTCCTTGAAGGATCCCTGGCCTTCACGGGCTTTTGCATGCACGTGGTGGAAGCGATGGCTTCACAGGCCTTCACATTACCACGTGGTTCGTCTTATTCAAGTACTTCTGAAGGAACAGCCTGCGATGTCATCGATGACATCACGTTCGTTTTGATGACATCAGTGACAGTCAGGGACGGACGTGATGTCATAGATGACATTGCAGGCTGTTACCTCAGAAAAAATATATTTTATACCTACATTATTTTTTATTATAATTTCTAAGTGCTCTAAAACCTTGTTCACGTCAGGAGTGACATGACAGCCATTCTTAAGTGATGTCATGAGCAGCTCCAAGCCATGAATGGCTGCATTATGAGTGTATTTTTTTTAGTGCTTTTCCAATTGAACTAAAACTTCGGAGGCACAGATCATGTTAGTTCAGATGACAAACACTTTCAAACACTTAAAAATGTAAAATGTAAATCCACAAATTAAAACAAAATCCTAACAAGACTTAGAATGTATGTTGGCGTAAATTTTCACTCACTGAATAAATTATTACAACTTATTAATTAATTCTCCAATGAAAAACAGTTAAAATAGAGATGCACATTCTTATACTAGACTGTTTAACAGCATTCACTTTTCAAGATGTTTTATTGTTAGAAATGACATTGCAACATTCTTGACCTAGTTAAGCTTGTGGTTGAATGGCTTCTTAATACTTTTCTGCAGACCCAACTGTTCAATTGCTGTGAGGAAAAACAGATAGGAGATGCTGCGGCATCCTGAACACGATTTATCCAGATAAAAATCATAATGAGGTTTATAAAATGCCCCCTGTCTTCACATGTCCGAGGTTCGTCTGTTGTCACATAGCCATTTAGCAAATACTATAAAAACCACTGACCAGTAATTAGAAAGTAATTAAAATGAAAATTATTATACAATAATTAAATTGAAAAGAATTTAAATCAGTTAAAAATTCTTAAAATAAGAAAAATTATGAAAGAGTCATTGGCAAAAAAATAAATATCAAATTACATTTTTTCAAAAACAATGAAATACATTAGTTAAAATAAGTATTGAAGACTTCCAGTGGTGCCATGCTCTGAGATGGCTGCATTGGGTGGAGGCTCCAGTGAGATTGATGATTAACTGACAAATTGATGATTAACTGACAAATTACATAATTTTCTGGACATCTCCTTAAAAAAACAGCAAATAAGAAAACGATACCAACAAGAAACACCGTTGGTAAACAATAAACTGAACAAAAAGCGCCCAAAGAGAAGAAAGACCCACAGCAGGCTAACAATACAGCTAGCTAGAGAAGAAAAAGCTAACGAAGCTAATGAAACGGTAGCCGAAGTCCTGCGTGAACTAAAGGAGTTGTGGAAAGAAAATTAGAGTGTGTTTGCTGAGACAAAGGCTGCTCTAACAAAACTGGAAACATCAGTATGACACCTGAAAGAGCGTAGGGACACCCTAGAGCAAAACATGGAAGGAGCAGAGAGTAGAAACGGTAGAAAGGTACTCAACTTATACGACTTCACAGGCCCTCGCGTCCACCTGGCGGTGTGAGGGCCTTCACAGGCCAGGTCCTTGAAGGATCCCTGGCCTTCACAGGCCCTCGCATCCACATGGCGGTGTCCTCGCATCCACAGGCCAGGTCCTTGAAGGATCCCTGGCCTACACAGGCCCTCGCGTCCACGTGGCGGTGCGAGGGCCTTCACAGGCCAGGTCCTTGAAGGATCCCTGGCCTTCACAGGCTTTGCATGCACGTGGTGGAGCGATGGCCTTCACAGGCCAGGTCCTTGAAGGATCCCTGGCCTTCACAGGCTTTTGCATGCACGTGGTGGAGCGATGGCCTTCACAGGCCAGGTCCTTGAAGGATCCCTGGCCTTCACGGGCTTTTGCATGCACGTGGTGGAGCGATGGCCTTCACAGGCCTTCACATTACCACGTGGTCGTCTTATTCAAGTACTTCTGAAGGAACAGCCTGCGATGTCATCGATGACATCACGTTCGTTTTGATGACATCAGTGACAGTCAGGGACGGACGTGATGTCATAGATGACATTGCAGGCTGTTACCTCAGAAAAAATATATTTTATACCTACATTATTTTTTATTATAATTTCTAAGTGCTCTAAAACCTTGTTCACGTCAGGAGTGACATGACAGCCATTCTTAAGTGATGTCATGAGCAGCTCCAAGCCATGAATGGCTGCATTATGAGTGTATTTTTTTTAGTGCTTTTCCAATTGAACTAAAACTTCGGAGGCACAGATCATGTTAGTTCAGATGACAAACACTTTCAAACACTTAAAAATGTAAATCCACAAATTAAAACAAAATCCTAACAAGACTTAGAATGTATGTTGGCGTAAATTTTCACTCACTGAATAAATTATTACAACTTATTAATTAATTCTCCAATGAAAAACAGTTAAAATAGAGATGCACATTCTTATACTAGACTGTTTAACAGCATTCACTTTTCAAGATGTTTTATTGTTAGAAATGACATTGCAACATTCTTGACCTAGTTAAGCTTGTGGTTGAATGGCTTCTTAATACTTTTCTGCAGACCCAACTGTTCAACTGCTGTGAGGAAAAACAGATAGGAGATGCTGCGGCATCCTGAACACGATTTATCCAGATAAAAATCATAATGAGGTTTATAAAATGCCCCCTGTCTTCACATGTCCGAGGTTCGTCTGTTGTCACATAGCCATTTAGCAAATACTATAAAAACCACTGACCAGTAATTAGAAAGTAATTAAAATGAAAATTATTATACAAATAATTAAATTGAAAAGAATTTAAATCAGTTAAAAATTCTTAAAATAAGAAAAATTATGAAAGAGTCATTGGCAAAAAAATAAATATCAAATTACATTTTTTCAAAAACAATGAAATACATTAGTTAAAATAAGTATTGAAGACTTCCAGTGGTGCCATGCTCTGAGATGGCTGCATTGGGTGGAGGCTCCAGTGAGATTGATGATTAACTGACAAATTGATGATTAACTGACAAATTACATAATTTTCTGGACATCTCCTTAAAAAAAACAGCAAATAAGAAAACGATACCAACAAGAAACACCGTTGGTAAACAATAAACTGAACAAAAAGCGCCCAAAGAGAAGAAAGACCCACAGCAGGCTAACAATACAGCTAGCTAGAGAAGAAAAGCTAACGAAGCTAATGAAACGGTAGCCGAAGTCCTGCGTGAACTAAAGGAGTTGTGGAAAGAAAATTAGAGTGTGTTTGCTGAGACAAAGGCTGCTCTAACAAAACTGGAAACATCAGTATGACACCTGAAAGAGCGTAGGGACACCCTAGAGCAAAACATGGAAGGAGCAGAGAGTAGAAACGGTATAGAAAGGTACTCAACTTATACGACTTCACAGGCCCTCGCGTCCACCTGGCGGTGCGAGGGCCTTCACAGGCCAGGTCCTTGAAGGATCCCTGGCCTTCACAGGCCCTCGCATCCACATGGCGGTGCGAGGGCCTTCACAGGCCAGGTCCTTGAAGGATCCCTGGCCTTCACAGGCCCTCGCATCCACATGGCGGTGTCCTCGCATCCACAGGCCAGGTCCTTGAAGGATCCCTGGCCTACACAGGCCCTCGCGTCCACGTGGCGGTGCGAGGGCCTTCACAGGCCAGGTCCTTGAAGGATCCCTGGCCTTCACAGGCTTTGCATGCACGTGGCGGAGCGATGGCCTTCACAGGCCAGGTCCTTGAAGGATCCCTGGCCTTCACAGGCTTTTGCATGCACGTGGTGGAGCGATGGCCTTCACAGGCCAGGTCCTTGAAGGATCCCTGGCCTTCACGGGCTTTTGCATGCACGTGGTGGAGTGATGGCCTTCACCGGCCTTCACATTACCACGTGGTCGTCTTATTCAAGTACTTCTGAAGGAACAGCCTGCGATGTCATCGATGACATCACGTTCGTTTTGATGACATCAGTGACAGTCAGGGACGGACGTGATGTCATAGATGACATTGCAGGCTGTTACCTCAGAAAAAATATATTTTATACCTACATTATTTTTTATTATAATTTCTAAGTGCTCTAAAACCTTGTCCACGTCAGGAGTGACATGACAGCCATTCTTAAGTGATGTCATGAGCAGCTCCAAGCCATGAATGGCTGCATTATGAGTGTATTTTTTTTAGTGCTTTTCCAATTGAACTAAAACTTCGGAGGCACAGATCATGTTAGTTCAGATGACAAACACTTTCAAACACTTAAAAATGTAAATCCACAAATTAAAACAAAATCCTAACAAGACTTAGAATGTATGTTGGCGTAAATTTTCACTCACAGAATAAATTATTACAACTTATTAATTAATTCTCCAATGAAAAACAGTTAAAATAGAGATGCACATTCTTATACTAGACTGTTTAACAGCATTCACTTTTCAAGATGTTTTATTGTTAGAAATGACATTGCAACATTCTTGACCTAGTTAAGCTTGTGGTTGAATGGCTTCTTAATACTTTTCTGCAGACCCAACTGTTCAACTGCTGTGAGGAAAAACAGATAGGAGATGCTGCGGCATCCTGAACACGATTTATCCAGATAAAAATCATAATGAGGTTTATAAAATGCCCCCTGTCTTCACATGTCCGAGGTTCGTCTGTTGTCACATAGCCATTTAGCAAATACTATAAAAACCACTGACCAGTAATTAGAAAGTAATTAAAATGAAAATTATTATACAAATAATTAAATTGAAAAGAATTTAAATCAGTTAAAAATTCTTAAAATAAGAAAAATTATGAAAGAGTCATTGGCAAAAAAATAAATATCAAATTACATTTTTTCAAAAACAATGAAATACATTAGTTAAAATAAGTATTGAAGACTTCCAGTGGTGCCATGCTCTGAGATGGCTGCATTGGGTGGAGGCTCCAGTGAGATTGATGATTAACTGACAAATTGATGATTAACTGACAAATTACATAATTTTCTGGACATCTCCTTAAAAAAAACAGCAAATAAGAAAACGATACCAACAAGAAACACCGTTGGTAAACAATAAACTGAACAAAAAGCGCCCAAAGAGAAGAAAGACCCACAGCAGGCTAACAATACAGCTAGCTAGAGAAGAAAAGCTAACGAAGCTAATGAAACGGTAGCCGAAGTCCTGCGTGAACTAAAGGAGTTGTGGAAAGAAAATTAGAGTGTGTTTGCTGAGACAAAGGCTGCTCTAACAAAACTGGAAACATCAGTATGACACCTGAAAGAGCGTAGGGACACCCTAGAGCAAAACATGGAAGGAGCAGAGAGTAGAAACGGTAGAAAGGTACTCAACTTATACGACTTCACAGGCCCTCGCGTCCACCTGGCGGTGCGAGGGCCTTCACAGGCCAGGTCCTTGAAGGATCCCTGGCCTTCACAGGCCCTCGCATCCACATGGCGGTGCGAGGGCCTTCACAGGCCAGGTCCTTGAAGGATCCCTGGCCTTCACAGGCCCTCGCATCCACATGGCGGTGTCCTCGCATCCACAGGCCAGGTCCTTGAAGGATCCCTGGCCTACACAGGCCCTCGCGTCCACGTGGCGGTGCGAGGGCCTTCACAGGCCAGGTCCTTGAAGGATCCCTGGCCTTCACAGGCCCTCGCGTCCACCTGGCGGTGCGAGGGCCTTCACAGGCCAGGTCCTTGAAGGATCCCTGGCCTTCACAGGCTTTGCATGCACGTGGCGGAGCGATGGCCTTCACAGGCCAGGTCCTTGAAGGATCCCTGGCCTTCACAGGCTTTTGCATGCACGTGGTGGAGCGATGGCCTTCACAGGCCAGGTCCTTGAAGGATCCCTGGCCTTCACGGGCTTTTGCATGCACGTGGTGGAGCGATGGCCTTCACAGGCCTTCACATTACCACGTGGTCGTCTTATTCAAGTACTTCTGAAGGAACAGCCTGCGATGTCATCGATGACATCACGTTCGTTTTGATGACATCAGTGACAGTCAGGGACGGACGTGATGTCATAGATGACATTGCAGGCTGTTACCTCAGAAAAAATATATTTTATACCTACATTATTTTTTATTATAATTTCTAAGTGCTCTAAAACCTTGTTCACGTCAGGAGTGACATGACAGCCATTCTTAAGTGATGTCATGAGCAGCTCCAAGCCATGAATGGCTGCATTATGAGTGTATTTTTTTTAGTGCTTTTCCAATTGAACTAAAACTTCGGAGGCACAGATCATGTTAGTTCAGATGACAAACACTTTCAAACACTTAAAAATGTAAAATGTAAATCCACAAATTAAAACAAAATCCTAACAAGACTTAGAATGTATGTTGGCGTAAATTTTCACTCACTGAATAAATTATTACAACTTATTAATTAATTCTCCAATGAAAAACAGTTAAAATAGAGATGCACATTCTTATACTAGACTGTTTAACAGCATTCACTTTTCAAGATGTTTTATTGTTAGAAATGACATTGCAACATTCTTGACCTAGTTAAGCTTGTGGTTGAATGGCTTCTTAATACTTTTCTGCAGACCCAACTGTTCAATTGCTGTGAGGAAAAACAGATAGGAGAGGCTGCGGCATCCTGAACACGATTTATCCAGATAAAAATCATAATGAGGTTTATAAAATGCCCCCTGTCTTCACATGTCCGAGGTTCGTCTGTTGTCACATAGCCATTTAGCAAATACTATAAAAACCACTGACCAGTAATTAGAAAGTAATTAAAATGAAAATTATTATACAAATAATTAAATTGAAAAGAATTTAAATCAGTTAAAAATTCTTAAAATAAGAAAAATTATGAAAGAGTCATTGGCAAAAAATAAATATCAAATTACATTTTTTCAAAAACAATGAAATACATTAGTTAAAATAAGTATTGAAGACTTCCAGTGGTGCCATGCTCTGAGATGGCTGCATTGGGTGGAGGCTCCAGTGAGATTGATGATTAACTGACAAATTGATGATTAACTGACAAATTACATAATTTTCTGGACATCTCCTTAAAAAAAACAGCAAATAAGAAAACGATACCAACAAGAAACACCGTTGGTAAACAATAAACTGAACAAAAAGCGCCCAAAGAGAAGAAAGACCCACAGCAGGCTAACAATACAGCTAGCTAGAGAAGAAAAGCTAACGAAGCTAATGAAACGGTAGCCGAAGTCCTGCGTGAACTAAAGGAGTTGTGGAAAGAAAATTAGAGTGTGTTTGCTGAGACAAAGGCTGCTCTAACAAAACTGGAAACATCAGTATGACACCTGAAAGAGCGTAGGGACACCCTAGAGCAAAACATGGAAGGAGCAGAGAGTAGAAACGGTAGAAAGGTACTCAACTTATACGACTTCACAGGCCCTCGCGTCCACCTGGCGGTGCGAGGGCCTTCACAGGCCAGGTCCTTGAAGGATCCCTGGCCTTCACAGGCCCTCGCATCCACATGGCGGTGCGAGGGCCTTCACAGGCCAGGTCCTTGAAGGATCCCTGGCCTTCACAGGCCCTCGCATCCACATGGCGGTGTCCTCGCATCCACAGGCCAGGTCCTTGAAGGATCCCTGGCCTACACAGGCCCTCGCGTCCACGTGGCGGTGCGAGGGCCTTCACAGGCCAGGTCCTTGAAGGATCCCTGGCCTTCACAGGCTTTGCATGCACGTGGCGGAGCGATGGCCTTCACAGGCCAGGTCCTTGAAGGATCCCTGGCCTTCACAGGCTTTTGCATGCACGTGGTGGAGCGATGGCCTTCACAGGCCAGGTCCTTGAAGGATCCCTGGCCTTCACGGGCTTTTGCATGCACGTGGTGGAGCGATGGCCTTCACAGGCCTTCACATTACCACGTGGTCGTCTTATTCAAGTACTTCTGAAGGAACAGCCTGCGATGTCATCGATGACATCACGTTTGTTTTGATGACATCAGTGACAGTCAGGGACGGACGTGATGTCATAGATGACATTGCAGGCTGTTATCTCAGAAAAAATATATTTTATACCTACATTATTTTTTATTATAATTTCTAAGTGCTCTAAAACCTTGTTCACGTCAGGAGTGACATGACAGCCATTCTTAAGTGATGTCATGAGCAGCTCCAAGCCATGAATGGCTGCATTATGAGTGTATTTTTTTAGTGCTTTTCCAATTGAACTAAAACTTCGGAGGCACAGATCATGTTAGTTCAGATGACAAACACTTTCAAACACTTAAAAATGTAAATCCACAAATTAAAACAAAATCCTAACAAGACTTAGAATGTATGTTGGCGTAAATTTTCACTCACTGAATAAATTATTACAACTTATTAATTAATTCTCCAATGAAAAACAGTTAAAATAGAGATGCACATTCTTATACTAGACTGTTTAACAGCATTCACTTTTCAAGATGTTTTATTGTTAGAAATGACATTGCAACATTCTTGACCTAGTTAAGCTTGTGGTTGAATGGCTTCTTAATACTTTTCTGCAGACCCAACTGTTCAACTGCTGTGAGGAAAAACAGATAGGAGAGGCTGCGGCATCCTGAACACGATTTATCCAGATAAAAATCATAATGAGGTTTATAAAATGCCCCCTGTCTTCACATGTCCGAGGTTCGTCTGTTGTCACATAGCCATTTAGCAAATACTATAAAAACCACTGACCAGTAATTAGAAAGTAATTAAAATGAAAATTATTATACAAATAATTAAATTGAAAAGAATTTAAATCAGTTAAAAATTCTTAAAATAAGAAAAATTATGAAAGAGTCATTGGCAAAAAAATAAATATCAAATTACATTTTTTCAAAAACAATGAAATACATTAGTTAAAATAAGTATTGAAGACTTCCAGTGGTGCCATGCTCTGAGATGGCTGCATTGGGTGGAGGCTCCAGTGAGATTGATGATTAACTGACAAATTGATGATTAACTGACAAATTACATAATTTTCTGGACATCTCCTTAAAAAAAACAGCAAATAAGAAAACGATACCAACAAGAAACACCGTTGGTAAACAATAAACTGAACAAAAAGCGCCCAAAGAGAAGAAAGACCCACAGCAGGCTAACAATACAGCTAGCTAGAGAAGAAAAGCTAACGAAGCTAATGAAACGGTAGCCGAAGTCCTGCGTGAACTAAAGGAGTTGTGGAAAGAAAATTAGAGTGTGTTTGCTGAGACAAAGGCTGCTCTAACAAAACTGGAAACATCAGTATGACACCTGAAAGAGCGTAGGGACACCCTAGAGCAAAACATGGAAGGAGCAGAGAGTAGAAACGGTAGAAAGGTACTCAACTTATACGACTTCACAGGCCCTCGCGTCCACCTGGCGGTGCGAGGGCCTTCACAGGCCAGGTCCTTGAAGGATCCCTGGCCTTCACAGGCCCTCGCATCCACATGGCGGTGCGAGGGCCTTCACAGGCCAGGTCCTTGAAGGATCCCTGGCCTTCACAGGCCCTCGCATCCACATGGCGGTGTCCTCGCATCCACAGGCCAGGTCCTTGAAGGATCCCTGGCCTACACAGGCCCTCGCGTCCACGTGGCGGTGCGAGGGCCTTCACAGGCCAGGTCCTTGAAGGATCCCTGGCCTTCACAGGCCCTCGCGTCCACCTGGCGGTGCGAGGGCCTTCACAGGCCAGGTCCTTGAAGGATCCCTGGCCTTCACAGGCTTTGCATGCACGTGGCGGAGCGATGGCCTTCACAGGCCAGGTCCTTGAAGGATCCCTGGCCTTCACGGGCTTTTGCATGCACGTGGTGGAGCGATGGCCTTCACAGGCCAGGTCCTTGAAGGATCCCTGGCCTTCACGGGCTTTTGCATGCACGTGGTGGAGCGATGGCCTTCACAGGCCTTCACATTACCACGTGGTCGTCTTATTCAAGTACTTCTGAAGGAACAGCCTGCGATGTCATCGATGACATCACGTTCGTTTTGATGACATCAGTGACAGTCAGGGACGGACGTGATGTCATAGATGACATTGCAGGCTGTTACCTCAGAAAAAATATATTTTATACCTACATTATTTTTTATTATAATTTCTAAGTGCTCTAAAACCTTGTTCACGTCAGGAGTGACATGACAGCCATTCTTAAGTGATGTCATGAGCAGCTCCAAGCCATGAATGGCTGCATTATGAGTGTATTTTTTTTAGTGCTTTTCCAATTGAACTAAAACTTCGGAGGCACAGATCATGTTAGTTCAGATGACAAACACTTTCAAACACTTAAAAATGTAAAATGTAAATCCACAAATTAAAACAAAATCCTAACAAGACTTAGAATGTATGTTGGCGTAAATTTTCACTCACTGAATAAATTATTACAACTTATTAATTAATTCTCCAATGAAAAACAGTTAAAATAGAGATGCACATTCTTATACTAGACTGTTTAACAGCATTCACTTTTCAAGATGTTTTATTGTTAGAAATGACATTGCAACATTCTTGACCTAGTTAAGCTTGTGGTTGAATGGCTTCTTAATACTTTTCTGCAGACCCAACTGTTCAATTGCTGTGAGGAAAAACAGATAGGAGAGGCTGCGGCATCCTGAACACGATTTATCCAGATAAAAATCATAATGAGGTTTATAAAATGCCCCCTGTCTTCACATGTCCGAGGTTCGTCTGTTGTCACATAGCCATTTAGCAAATACTATAAAAACCACTGACCAGTAATTAGAAAGTAATTAAAATGAAAATTATTATACAAATAATTAAATTGAAAAGAATTTAAATCAGTTAAAAATTCTTAAAATAAGAAAAATTATGAAAGAGTCATTGGCAAAAAAATAAATATCAAATTACATTTTTTCAAAAACAATGAAATACATTAGTTAAAATAAGTATTGAAGACTTCCAGTGGTGCCATGCTCTGAGATGGCTGCATTGGGTGGAGGCTCCAGTGAGATTGATGATTAACTGACAAATTGATGATTAACTGACAAATTACATAATTTTCTGGACATCTCCTTAAAAAAAACAGCAAATAAGAAAACGATACCAACAAGAAACACCGTTGGTAAACAATAAACTGAACAAAAAGCGCCCAAAGAGAAGAAAGACCCACAGCAGGCTAACAATACAGCTAGCTAGAGAAGAAAAGCTAACGAAGCTAATGAAACGGTAGCCGAAGTCCTGCGTGAACTAAAGGAGTTGTGGAAAGAAAATTAGAGTGTGTTTGCTGAGACAAAGGCTGCTCTAACAAAACTGGAAACATCAGTATGACACCTGAAAGAGCGTAGGGACACCCTAGAGCAAAACATGGAAGGAGCAGAGAGTAGAAACGGTAGAAAGGTACTCAACTTATACGACTTCACAGGCCCTCGCGTCCACCTGGCGGTGCGAGGGCCTTCACAGGCCAGGTCCTTGAAGGATCCCTGGCCTTCACAGGCCCTCGCATCCACATGGCGGTGCGAGGGCCTTCACAGGCCAGGTCCTTGAAGGATCCCTGGCCTTCACAGGCCCTCGCATCCACATGGCGGTGTCCTCGCATCCACAGGCCCTCGCGTCCACCTGGCGGTGCGAGGGCCTTCACAGGCCAGGTCCTTGAAGGATCCCTGGCCTTCACAGGCTTTGCATGCACGTGGCGGAGCGATGGCCTTCACAGGCCAGGTCCTTGAAGGATCCCTGGCCTTCACAGGCTTTTGCATGCACGTGGTGGAGCGATGGCCTTCACAGGCCAGGTCCTTGAAGGATCCCTGGCCTTCACGGGCTTTTGCATGCACGTGGTGGAGCGATGGCCTTCACAGGCCTTCACATTACCACGTGGTCGTCTTATTCAAGTACTTCTGAAGGAACAGCCTGCGATGTCATCGATGACATCACGTTCGTTTTGATGACATCAGTGACAGTCAGGGACGGACGTGATGTCATAGATGACATTGCAGGCTGTTACCTCAGAAAAAATATATTTTATACCTACATTATTTTTTATTATAATTTCTAAGTGCTCTAAAACCTTGTTCACGTCAGGAGTGACATGACAGCCATTCTTAAGTGATGTCATGAGCAGCTCCAAGCCATGAATGGCTGCATTATGAGTGTATTTTTTTTAGTGCTTTTCCAATTGAACTAAAACTTCGGAGGCACAGATCATGTTAGTTCAGATGACAAACACTTTCAAACACTTAAAAATGTAAAATGTAAATCCACAAATTAAAACAAAATCCTAACAAGACTTAGAATGTATGTTGGCGTAAATTTTCACTCACTGAATAAATTATTACAACTTATTAATTAATTCTCCAATGAAAAACAGTTAAAATAGAGATGCACATTCTTATACTAGACTGTTTAACAGCATTCACTTTTCAAGATGTTTTATTGTTAGAAATGACATTGCAACATTCTTGACCTAGTTAAGCTTGTGGTTGAATGGCTTCTTAATACTTTTCTGCAGACCCAACTGTTCAATTGCTGTGAGGAAAAACAGATAGGAGAGGCTGCGGCATCCTGAACACGATTTATCCAGATAAAAATCATAATGAGGTTTATAAAATGCCCCCTGTCTTCACATGTCCGAGGTTCGTCTGTTGTCACATAGCCATTTAGCAAATACTATAAAAACCACTGACCAGTAATTAGAAAGTAATTAAAATGAAAATTATTATACAAATAATTAAATTGAAAAGAATTTAAATCAGTTAAAAATTCTTAAAATAAGAAAAATTATGAAAGAGTCATTGGCAAAAAAATAAATATCAAATTACATTTTTTCAAAAACAATGAAATACATTAGTTAAAATAAGTATTGAAGACTTCCAGTGGTGCCATGCTCTGAGATGGCTGCATTGGGTGGAGGCTCCAGTGAGATTGATGATTAACTGACAAATTGATGATTAACTGACAAATTACATAATTTTCTGGACATCTCCTTAAAAAAAACAGCAAATAAGAAAACGATACCAACAAGAAACACCGTTGGTAAACAATAAACTGAACAAAAAGCGCCCAAAGAGAAGAAAGACCCACAGCAGGCTAACAATACAGATAGCTAGAGAAGAAAAGCTAACGAAGCTAATGAAACGGTAGCCGAAGTCCTGCGTGAACTAAAGGAGTTGTGGAAAGAAAATTAGAGTGTGTTTGCTGAGACAAAGGCTGCTCTAACAAAACTGGAAACATCAGTATGACACCTGAAAGAGCGTAGGGACACCCTAGAGCAAAACATGGAAGGAGCAGAGAGTAGAAACGGTAGAAAGGTACTCAACTTATACGACTTCACAGGCCCTCGCGTCCACCTGGCGGTGCGAGGGCCTTCACAGGCCAGGTCCTTGAAGGATCCCTGGCCTTCACAGGCTTTGCATGCACGTGGTGGAGCGATGGCCTTCACAGGCCAGGTCCTTGAAGGATCCCTGGCCTTCACAGGCTTTTGCATGCACGTGGTGGAGCGATGGCCTTCACAGGCCAGGTCCTTGAAGGATCCCTGGCCTTCACGGGCTTTTGCATGCACGTGGTGGAGCGATGGCCTTCACAGGCCTTCACATTACCACGTGGTCGTCTTATTCAAGTACTTCTGAAGGAACAGCCTGCGATGTCATCGATGACATCACGTTCGTTTTGATGACATCAGTGACAGTCAGGGACGGACGTGATGTCATAGATGACATCGCAGACTGTTACCTCAGAAAAAATATATTTTATACCTACATTATTTTTTATTATAATTTCTAAGTGCTCTAAAACCTTGTTCACGTCAGGAGTGACATGACAGCCATTCTTAAGTGATGTCATGAGCAGCTCCAAGCCATGAATGGCTGCATTATGAGTGTATTTTTTTTAGTGCTTTTCCAATTGAACTAAAACTTCGGAGGCACAGATCATGTTAGTTCAGATGACAAACACTTTCAAACACTTAAAAATGTAAAATGTAAATCCACAAATTAAAACAAAATCCTAACAAGACTTAGAATGTATGTTGGCGTAAATTTTCACTCACTGAATAAATTATTACAACTTATTAATTAATTCTCCAATGAAAAACAGTTAAAATAGAGATGCACATTCTTATACTAGACTGTTTAAATGTGTGCCATGTCATGTATACGTGACTCGTCTACTGCTGCTTACTCAAAATTAGGTCATGGTTCAGAGTGGACTTTTGTCCTTGCTTTTTCTAAATTTGTTGATCAATTATGTTCCGACATCCAAAGAGTTTATTTCAGCCTGTTTGAAGCAGGATTTATTTTTTATTTGGAGATATAGTTTAGATCAGACCATCGTGAAAAATATTACAAAATGTTTAGAAAATAAATTCAAACAAAACTCATTATTAAGTGGAAAAAGACGAGAGCAAAATCTGTTTTTTCATATATCTGCAAACATTTTCCAAGTCATCAGCATAAATAAAATAAAAAACTTAACATTTCTATTAATGATTCATTTTATATACATTTTAATCTGGTTGTAATTTAACCTTTTTGTTCATATTTTGCACCGTTGTCAATAAAGGTTGGTGAATTGAAGTAGGCACTTTACACATCCACTGAAGAAAATAGTTCCAAAGCACATTTGAATAAGGAGGACTATATTTTTTTATTTTCATTGAGAATTTATTTTCATCGATTTTACATGTGTTAAACCGATGTTGCACTCTCAAAATTAATCTTGTGTTTCTTGGAAAACGTAAAATTGTTAACTGCGGATGGATATGCGGTTTCAAAATCAAGCGTATTTTCTTCATCAGTCCGTTGGCGCGGAGTCTGCAGGTTGGCTGCCCTACGAAACAATCTGTAAGTACATTTCTTCTGTCTGTTTTTCCTGTATTGTATGAAATTTTAGGGAGAGATTTTAAATCGCTAGTTAAAAAAAAGTGCTGCTCGGAACAGATCGGATGACCGGAGTACCCCAAAACAGACTTAATTATTATTGTTATTTTTGCTTTTCTTTCAGGTGATAATTTTTCTGATATTGTTAACACACACAGCTACACACACGATAAGCATATTTTGGTGCAGAGCGATTTGCACCAAACTCCGTGCTGTTTTGGGCCAAACCATTTTCAAATACTTCGGCGCCATTTTATTTGCTGAGCTACAGCTGGGCCATTTGAGCGCCAACGCGGCAGAATAAAATCGGTTCACTAGAGAAAGTTGTTTCAAAGTGTCTTCACACGATAAAACCATTTGCTTGATTTTAAAAGAGTAACGATTATGCTTTCATTCTGTGTACATGGGCTTTTAATAATCTTTCTCACAGCCAATTAAACCAGCATGCTGGCTTGGCTGGGACCCACTCATGTAATGGTGCAGTTTTTAAATGAAGATGCACTGAATCGTTTAGTTGTGGGCTATATAGGTAATGATGAGTGGGCATGGGTTTTGTCTGGGCTATCTGCATGAGGCCCATAAGGTTAACCTAAAATGGGACCCATATTGTTGGCCCATTTGGGCTAAATGTATGGGCCCTATTCAGCATTAATGTGGGCTAACTGGGAATGGGACAGAAATGGGAATACTATATGGGGCCCACGTGGTTTCAGTATATTGGGCCTAAAAGCTTTTTTGTAAATAAAATGAGGGGATAGCAGTTAATATTTTTAAATCATGTTTGTTTTATCATGTAAGTGACACTTTAAAGCGTTTTGTTCTGTCATAGTTTGTTTCAATCTGCAACTGTTGTGTGTTGGTCTATAGCAGGGGTCCCCAAAGTCGGTCCTGGACGGCCGGCCTCCTGCATGTTCACTCCCTGGTTTAACTCACCTGGATCAAATGATGGCTGGTTAGAGGCATAAGGAGAACATTGACACACTGAAAAGGTTGTTGGTGCCATCAGGGAGAGAACTAAAACATGCAGGACGCCGGCCCTTGAGGACCGACTTTAGGGACCCCTGGTCTATAGAGTAGTCTGAAGTGGCCAAGCCTGAGTCAATGATTGAAAGATGAAGAATTTCTCTTTGATGTTTTTGCAATATTTTGCTAGCACCTATGTGAAATGTACTTATATTTAAGTGTATCTCTTGTTCTTTTATATGTACAATATTTTAGGATTTATTAGTAATATTTATTAGTGATTTTCTAAACTACTCTTAAGATTAATACTACTGTCTTAGTCCTGTCACAGTACCAAATAAATGAGGATAATTGCATTAGTAAAACTGTTCAGTGTTTACAATATAAGGCTTCAGTGATTAATCTATACAAAGGCTGATTTGCCTTAAATATTTTTTCATTTTTTTGAAAAGCCCAAATGTTATTTTAACTGCACTAATATATATTTTTGCAGACTTCAAGAGCATTGTAGCGAAGGTTCTACGTTCTAAACTTGAGGCTGGTGGAATGTTTACACTCGCCACTGTGTGTCGATCAAGACAAACTGAGGGGATTTCCTGTTTGTGAAGCTCTCTTTATTTGTTGTTATAGCAGTAGTACAGGCTTGGAGTTGGAGATGTGTGGATGTGGAGGTGAGGTGATGTGGTAGTAAGTGAAGAACGCACATCGACCTCGACCGAAACGGTAAGCAGCAGCTGCGTGTCTCCACTCCCAGAGCTATAATGCTTCTGCAGCTGCTGAATGTGCAATAACGAACTCGCCACCGGGTGGCGCACCTCCCTCTCCCAGTCCAAAGTAATAAACACCCGAGCCTTTGTAACAAGCATCAACCTGTGAAGATCACCTTTTGACTATTTGAAAAAGGTAGATTAATACATTAGTAAAATTAAGCATACAAGTGTGAAATAATAACAAACCGATTAATAAAAGCAAAATGTATCATGTATTCTGATTTCAAAATGTTGTCTTGTTATTGTTATTATACTTAAGGTTGCCATGGTTACAGAAATTGGAGGAGCGTCCAGCTGTGCGAGTCCTCATGTCCCATGAATTGACAGTCCAGTTCAACCTTTCTGGACGACATTGGAAACACAAACTCCGAGACCCGCAACTCTTTGAAGTTGTGTACGGTAAATATCAGTTTTTATGGTCAGAGTAAAATGACCATGTTTAAGAAAGAAACATGTTTCTTTCTTAAACATGTTAATTTATTTTGGTTGTTATATGCCTTTTGTTTGTTATTTTTAGTAATCTTTTAGGTTAAAAAGGTTAAAAACTGAGACTTTAATTTTTGGTTTTATTCCCATAGTTTTCTTTCATTGTGTTGAGAACTTAAAAAGTTTGGATATATGACCACATTTGAAGGTAATATTGTTTGTTTTTCAAACAATGTTAACAAAATAACTCAGAAATTTTTGCCCCATGAAGGGGAGATGCAAATCTCATGAATGTTGCATTGTACTAAAGTAAAACACTAATACAATTTCTACCTTTGTTTGTTATTTTAGGGGCAGTTAAAAGAAATGGATCCATCTACAGAATCACGCGAAGATACGGAAAAGGCAAAGTGGTTTACTGGAGCCCGTGACAGAGGTGGAAATAGGAAGTTAGAACGACTAGGGAGGCTTTCAGTTCAAACTCAGGTGTTTGAACTGACAGGTCTTTCAAGATGAACAGTTTCAATAATGTGTGAGAGCTTTCTAAGTGTAAGCATGCATGTGGCATGAAGGTTATTCTTAAAAATGTTTGGCAAAAAGGTATTGTGAAAGATCTATATAGGTGTGTGTATGTAAATATATATTTATATGTATATATATATCTGTAGATATTTATGAATATATTTATAGATAGATATATATCTGCATAACCCTCAGACCCAAGAAAACACAGAGAGCTTCGACGGGTGCAGTAGATTTGTATTTACTTCTTTCTAGGCCTGTCGCGATAAACCGTAAATCGATTAATCGTACGATAAAAAAAACCTATCGACGTCATTTAATTTATCGTCCATATCGTCTCTGCTTGTATTTTTCTCTTTCTATTGATGACGCTGGATGTGTAGGCTCAACTCCGGCGCTATCCACTGACCCCTCCCTTCCTCATTTTTTAGGAAGGGAAAAATGAGAAGGGAGGAGGAGGGGACTATTACGTCAGGTAGTCAGCGCGCACATCATTTTGTACTGCTGCAGCTTTAGAGCCCCGTGAGGAGTTAGCAAGGTAAAGAAACACTATCTCATATTGGGGGAGGAGGGACTCGAAATGGAACTCGTTTCAAAGCCGAACGCAACTGCCGCAGTGTGGGAGTATTTTGGATTCAAACCAAATGACCGAGGCGAACCGCTGAACCTTTGCGAGCCGGTATGTCGCATTTGTCATAAAATAGTAGCAACTAAGGGTAGCAATACAACAAACTTGTACGTGCACCTAAAGCACAACCATCCAGTAAAGTTTTTCCAGCTGAGGAGGAAAAGTACAACCGGTGGCCCGTCTTCGTCTTCAAGTTCGCGACAGTCCACCGTCATTGAAACATTTCATCGACAGGAAGCATACAAAAAGGACGGCGCAAAGTGGTGCGCGCTCACAGACAGCGTAGTTCGCTTAATTGCTAAAGAGATGCTCCCATTTAATATTGTTGAAAAGCCGGCATTTCGAAAAATGTTGCAAACTTTTGATAGACGGTACGAAATCCCCGGAAAAACATACATATCACAAACGGCAATTCCACAACTTTACAGCAGTATTAAAGAGGACATACTGAAGGAGATAAAAGACATTTCATTTTACTCTGCTACGTCGGATATGTGGTCAAGTTCAAATATGACTCCTTATATGAGCTTGACCATTCACTATATAGCTGCTGACTGGACCCTGCACTCTAAATGTTTAGAGACCAGGTATGTCCCAGATAACCATACTGCTAACACCCTGGGTTAGCAGTATGTGGCCTTAAGCCACACAAACTCAACATGTTGGTATTTCTTGCTCGGAATCTCTGACTAAAGTAGCTACAGATATGCCTAAAGATTGTTGAGGCATCTGGTCTTATTTAAAAATGTGCTTGTTTCTTTGCACTATTTGTTTGTAAAATGGCAGTTTTCCCCATCTTTATTTAAATCTAATGATATACAGACTTCATAATCTGTATTGTTTTGGTTGAATGTAGTTTTTATTTCCACTGTGGTTTTATCTTGTGCTTAGTTTTTATTCAAGTGCATTTTTTGTTAGAGACCGAGAGTCCATTTAATTTTTATTTCTGCTTGTTTTATTTTATTAACCAGTTCCAGTGTTGAGTGTTCTTTTGAAAATAAAGGATATACATCTTTGGCAAGAAATCGCATGCATTATTTTGTCATTTCCATTAAATCAGTGTAAAAAGGTCTTCAGACAATACTATCGTCTATCGCAATAGTTTTTTGAGACAATTAATCGTTCAGCAAAATTTGATATCGTGACAGGCCTACTTCTTTCGAAACCAAGTTTGTTGAATAGCACTGAATACACCGTGCTCCAAATACACCGTGAAAACTAAAAGAAAAGAAAATACATTTGCTTAAGTGCCTTTGTTTGACACAAAACATGAATACATTACATAAAAAACGCTAACTTCACAAACCAATGCAGTTCTAAACATGTACCTCGCTCTGCTGTCCAAGGGATGCAAAGTTTATGGCGGTAAAGTCTGTGTAGTGCTGCCTTTAGCCTTCTCTGAAGAATGTGCACTACAGTCCAGAGTCATAAAGATGAAGAATATCCTCTTCTTCCTTTTGTCCGTGGGATATTTCAGCCCAAACTTCTGACTGACAGGAAACTAGCAACACTTCCTCTTATTTTTCGCTTTGAATGAAGATACTAACTCAAAGTTTTTACCCAATGGCAATCATGGCACTAAATTCAAAGGCATTATAACTTCTGCTCTTGACACCACTTTGTTATAAATGTAAATTCTGTTGCGACACCTCCAGGCGCTGCAACCATCTTCTGATGTCTAAGTTTATTTCTCATTTTGTACTATTTATTTCTTTATCTTGGTATACTATGTATATACACATAACCTGCATCTTAACTCGAGTCGAGCAAATCTCAATCTCGTTGTAATCTGTTGATGACAATGACAAATAAATCTTATCTTATCTTATTATCTTATCTTAAAGTGAACCAAACTACAGTGCCCCTAGTGGGTACTATGGGTAGCAACCTACAAACAGCATAAATAATGGAATGGGCATTTACACTCCCACCAAATCATGTATGATGAGAACATATGAACAATTCATGCATGATTTTAAGCATGACGAATGGACGTTAAAGAAGTAGTCAACAAACAAAATTCAGTTAATGTCACATTTTAACCTTCAGCAATATAATGTCTGATGTGAGACTAATGAATGTCAGTTAGCGACTTTCTAAAAGAACTACAAGTTTTTGAACAGGTCTCTCAATAATGTGAGGTTTGTGTGTTGTACCCTGCTTCTTTATTGAATTTCGATCACCAACTTGAAGCTTGACTCTGCTCACCAAGCCGCCGTCCTCTTGTGGTGCTTCAACAACTCGACCCAGTTGCCACTGACGTCTGGGAAGTATGTCTTCCTTTATGATGACAATGTCATTGACCTCAAAGTTGTGACGAGGCAGGTGCCATTTTTATCTTGTAGATATGTTCAGAAGGTACTCCACTTTCCACCTACTCCAAAACTGTTCCGTTAGATATTGCACTCTGCGCCATCTGTTTCTTGCATACAAGTCCTCCTTCACAAACTTTCCAGGAGGGGGCAGTGCAACCTTTGATTTCATTAATATGAGATGGTTTGGAGTTAGAGGTGATTTAGGGTCACTGAGTCCATCAACGCTTAGTGGTCGGCCATTGATTATAGACATTGCCTCATAAAACAGTGTTCTTAGAGAAGCGTCATCCAGCCTGCCGTGTGATTGAGAATTATTTACTTTAAAAAGCTCCTATCTTGCTGAAAAGTTACTTGTAAGTTAGTTTTGTCTTCATGTACTAAAAAAACTAGAACAAATCTACTTGGTCAGAGTTTGTGTTTTTGCAGTGCATTTATTACGTGTTAACTGATCAAGAAATAAAAAAGCAATTGGCTGAGTTTTATTTTGGAATATCAATGCCACACTTTTCAAATATTTATAATGAAAAATTGTTTAAAAAAATCTTTCTGCTTAAACTTTACAATTATGTTCATTAAAATTCAAACAAAATACGCTGAAGTTTGTGTTTATAAGTGTATCCGGGGCATCTTGTCCCGGAAGTATAGTGCTGTGCATTCTTCCTCTTGCCCATATTTGGAAGACACTGACAGAGCACAACTGGTTCGTTAGCCAGACAGGTAATCAGCAGTTATATTTAAAAGCAGGTAGATCGCTGAGGAGATCAGATCTCAGGCTGATGATTCCTGCAGAGAGACATACAGAGCGCCGCTGACTGGTTTCACTTTACAGAAGGTGAAGGCAGTTTCTCATCATTATCTATCTACTTGAAGTGCTTGTCTAATTTGATCTCTTTTGTGTAGGTTGACCTGCTACTGTTTCAGTTTTAGTTTAGAATTTCTTTTTGGGGGGGGGATAGTTATTGATCAAAAGTATTTTCTTTTTGCTGCTTTTGTTGAAGGAAGGGGAGTTTTTATTGTCCAGCCCTCTGGCTTGTTTTAAACAATGAAAGGATCTCTGCTGTCTGTTTTATTCAGATTGAGGAGACTAGTGGAAGGGGAGTTTTTCTTTCCTTTGCTGTTTCACCAGGGCTTTTTGTATGAGTGTGTTTTTGTTGGGGGAACACTTGGTGCATTTAGTTGTATTTGTGTTTTCTTTATTATTCCTCCCCCAAAAAAGTCTAACTTTATTTAATTGGGTTTTAACTATGTTTCCAGGGCCAGCATAGAAACCTACTTTTAATATGGTCATTTGTGTATAATAAAATAAACTGATTATCTTTGTCCAAAGGAAGTTGTGAATTCAATTCAATAAACCGTATTCAATTTGCAACAGTGCCTCTGATAATTTTACAAACTTATCTGTGTGATCTGGTAAAAAGAGGATTTAAGGTTCTCTACATATAACAGAAACTGTACCCAAGGTCACATAAGGCAACAAAAAGAAAAGCGTTTAAAATCAGATTTTGAACGCTGTGATTCATATCCTTAAACTGCTGTCCACTAGTTTTGTCCCTTTGTTGATGATTTTTGTCAGAATCGGTGCGACTTTATCCACAACAACATAGAAGCTCAATTTATGCTGTTATACACGGTAAAACATGTGGTGTTAATATTTCAGTGTTAACCTAATTTAATCTAAATAGAGTATTTATAACTATATAGAGTGTAAATCGGCTCTGACATAGGAGTTAAAAGTCAGAGTAAAATGCTACATTCACACAGTGAAACATTTGATTCTGTCCAGTGTCAATAATGCTCCAGTAAAAAGTTTTCTCAAGAGGAGGAAGAAAGAAGACGAAGCATCAGTTTTCTGAAGTTCGTGAGGCTGTTTCTATTTTGGATTCTGAACGGAGTTGTGCTACAGAAAAGGTAAGTAACTTTTAACAATCCGGCGTTGGTAACTTATTTTGATATAGAAAACATTCTAATGATGCGCCACATGCTACTGACAGCATTTAGGCTTACATTAGCATTTGGCTAATTTTAGCTTATACACTAATTTCAACATACTGAATGGTGCAAGTCCAGGTTTGTCAACATGCGTGTTACTCTTCACATGCTATTGATTACATTACACCTTCCTTAAGCATTGATGCTAATTTCTAGCATCAGAACGCTGGGTCCAAACCGACGGGCACACTTTGGCATGGCCCGGTTAAATTTCTTCAGAAATGTTCTAGTTTTATTTATTCTTGGACAACTGATATGATGAGGGATCTCTGTTTCACTTAAACAGGATGTTTGAAGAATAAAAATGTATCTGGTTAAATACATGTTAGGGTTAAAATAAAGAAAAGGAGCAAAAAACAGGAGAAAGAATTTCTTGAAGAACTTCCTTCTTAGTTCCTTATTTAAGTTAAAATAAACTTTAACATAAATTGTATTTCTGAATATCATTTTATGGCAATAATATACATTATAAATGTAAGCTTTTCTCAGTTGATCTTTGGCTCATATCTCCACCTGCTGGAGGAAAACCAAACAGTAACCCTGCAGAAACATCAAGCACTTCAAAGCTTCCAGACTCCATGATCTCTCAGTCCTTCAAGTTAAGGAAATGAAATGGTTCCTTGGAAAATTGATGAGTAGTCCATGTCCACATGAGGCGCCTTCATGATGTTCTGCTCCAGTCAGCAGAAGATGAGCATCTTCCCTCATTTACACTATAATAAAACCCTTAAAAGTCGGGAGTCTCCTGTAAATGGTGCTTTGTTTCATCCTGAGGGTTAGGGCTGTTGGCTCATTAGGTCCTCTCACTTCAGGAACCGCACGGCATCAGTGTGATCTTCCTCTCATATGGCACGCATAGTGCTGAGCGACGGAGGGAACAAAACCTGGTTCAGACGTTTGATGTTCTCCATGGAAAACTGTGGAAAGCAAGCAACAGATTGTATTTAGGGTGCTTTCATACCTGATAGTCTGGTAGACTTGGTTACATTTTTCAATTTCCTGTGTCAAACAATTCAAACCTTTGAAAATTCTGTTCACCTCCTCACTTGTGGTTGTGCTACACCAAGAACCACTAAAGAAAACAACATGAAAATCTCTGAAGAAAACAATGAGCGCAATTTCCTTCATCATCATGAAGTAGACTCAGAGTTTAGCAGTTGTAGGATTTCTCTTACAAGCAAGCTCGTCTCCATGACGAAGAAAGGCCCCAACCGCACCCAGGTGGTAGATCCCCATAAAACCACAGGCAGCAAAGGACAGGTTCAGAATGATCATTGTTTCACCTGCAGAAACAAAACAATATGACAACTTCCAGAAAAACCAGCTGCTCTAAAAGAGGTGTAAGCTTTCACCTGTCATTGATCTGTCATTGTTCAAAAAACAGTTTTTTCTGAGATGGTCAGGTGCAAGACCATCTCGCACCTGACCATAGGAAAAGACAAAACTAACAAACCATAAAGCAAGTGTTTCCTACACAGTCAACACAAAATGTCACTTTTGTAGCCTCAAAGACATTCAGCCCCTTCAGAACAAGCATCTTTAATACTTAGTAGAGAACCTTTAGTCCACTCTTTTTCGTCAAAGCTCTCCAGTCCTATAATATTCTCCAGATTTTATGCTCCAACCAGCATCAGTCTTCAGTCAGAAGCCCTTTCAGATTTACTGCAAGACAGAATGCTGGTGTGTATATTTCCTGCCCACAGCATCACCATCCACAACAACTCTGAAGATAGATGATATGAGTTACAGCAACATTTCATTTCCTTTTGAGATAAATAGAATATTTTTTATTGAATTATTAGCAGAAATGAATGTGTTTCTTTAAGCTTGCATGCAGTTTGAATCTATGTGGATCAGATAGATCTATCAAACTTGAACTTGTGCAATTAATCTGTGTTTAAAAATCCCTAAAGTTGTTGGTTGTTTGATCATTCCAACAGCTCCATGTTTCAAACAGATCACTAAAATCCCAAAATAAAAGCAGATCACTGGATGCATCAATCCGGTTTGTTTGATCGTTTCTCACCAGTTGATTTTTAAAGGGCTGGATAAACATTTCCACAGAAATCATGGCATAAAACCCAGGTGACAGAATAAAAAATATCCCATCACACTCAGTTCCATTCACATAACATAACCACTCAGCTGTATTCACCTCTGGAAAAAACAAAAGCTTTTGAAAAATGTGGATTATTGAAATGCTCTTCCTTATTACACATCACTTAGCCTGGCTGCTGGGTCCAAGGCTATCCTGAGCAGTCCTGCAGAAGGGACACATTAATGAGACAAACACCAGGGGGTTCTGTAACAAAACAAGTCCAACATCCCCACAGAGCCTCTGGTCATCTGGCTGCCTTTAAACTTTAAGAGGCAATTATGCTAAGTGGAGTCACAGAGGCGATAACCTGAGGCTGCTGACTGACTGTGAGCATGAAAGATACGGTCAACAGCCATTATTTTTTATTAGAGCTCCCCACACACAGGTGGCAACAGGCCAGACACTGATGCTCCACAGCTCAGAACACTTTGAACAGCGTCCGCTGAGAAAAAGAGTAAAAAAAAATTATTATTTCTGTTTCAACCTGCTTTCAGGGTGGGCTCTGTTCGGCTTTCACAGAAGGAAAGGCTAATTGTTGAGGTCAGGGAACATTTTGAGCAAAGAAGCATAAAAGAAGCATTATGTCTCTAGGGATGCTCTGCTCAGGAGAGGATGCTCTACTAGAGATTCAATGTTAGAAAACATTTTAACCTGCCTCACTATTTCTGCCTTTTAACCACATGTTTAAAAGGACTGATGGATAATTAATAACTAATTTTATTGTGTTAATCTGAAACTAATTTAATGTCAGTCCTGCAGTAAAACCATCACATGGAGAACCACTGTATGTGAGATGAAATGATAAATGTATGAACAAGTCAGCAGAGCAGAAACTGAGAAAAAAGATAAAACCCACCACTTTCTGAAAAAAGTAAAAAAAATTTTGTTGCCAAATATACTTGCTGAAGTCATGAAGGAATCACTCCATGCTTTAAAGGTCAGTTTCGGATATTTAAAATGATAAACTTTGTGTTTAAATCAGTTTGTTTACAGAGTAAATCTGAGCCGTTTCATAAAGTGTGTGTGTGTGTGTGTGTGTGTGTGTGTGTGTGTGTGTGTGTGTGTGTGTGTGTGTGTGTGTGTGTGTGTGTGTGTGTGTGTGTGTGTGTGTGGGACTCAAAGCTGATTATCAAACTGGACTTTATTGGGTACTCACACACTTTTGTTTTGGTTTTGGCAAATAAGTTGCACATTGAAAGTAAACAGATGGCTTAACTCTAACACACGACTCAATCCACACTGATAACAGGCGTTAGAAAGAAAGATACTTTGGAGATGACAATATCCAGCATAAAGATACTGGTGAAAAGAAAACAACAGCAGGACTACTTATATAATCAGAGGAATTTGTGTCTGCAGGGATATTTTTCAGTTTGCAGAGCTGCATGTAGAGCTAGGTCTGCCTGGCCACTGCTGTGACTCTGCTAAGTGTGATATAATGGTGATGAGGCGGTGAGCACCATGCCTTCACCTACTAACTGCACCAATAACACTTAAACTAAAATTATTATTTATGTCGGGCATCCTTTGGGCTGAAAGAAAACACTGTTGAACATGTTAGATTTATTGTTTTCTTCCTCTTATTTGAGGGAACATCATGCCGTTCTCAGGACTGCTGAGGAACCTTCCAGTGTGTTCCATGGAGTATTCCCACAAGAGTTCAGGGTTCTTACATGACTCCATAACAAAACAGAAGCTCATAGCCTAGTTGGAAAATGGATCAAAATCTGAATAACTCTAAAAATATATATTTTTAGATAAGTCAAGTACCTGCAGACAGTATTGATGTGACGTTCATGAGCAATCTGATTTTGAATGGCTCGATTTTTTTAATGTGACTTAGCTTCCTTATGATGCTCTGCACACACATGTCAACAGTTATTGTTATTTTAATTTCAATAATTTATTTGGCAAGTAAATACAATGCATAAATACAACTAATAGAAATTGGTAGATAATGTTTTATGTTAAATGGCGCAGAAGAGGATTTTTGTTTCTGCCAAAGCAACTCAGGTCTATCTTTTTTTATTATGCTTCTAAATTACAAATAGACCTAACATTTTATTAACGGACACACTTGCAGTTAAGAACAACATAGGTATTTGACATTTATATTTTAAAATGTTGCATTATATGAAAATACATAACATTTTTTTTTCTGCAAGAACATATACTGTAGTTGTATTTTGTAGAATTGTAATATTAATTTACTGTTATTGCTAAGTAATGTAAATGAATATTCCCAAGAGCAGCTTAGGGGAGAAAGGTTGGGTAGGAACCTTCAGAACTGATTTCTCTGCAATCTCGTTTTCTGAGTGCCAACATTCAAAAAGCCATTTCTTCTTCATTTCTTTTTTGATGTCCAGATTTAGCTTAGAATCAAAATCTGCAAGTAACTCAAAACACCTCAGAGTAGACTTGTTCTTGCTTTGCTGTTGCCAGTGTAGGTTTCAGCATCCTCCACATTGACGGTATTCTTCGTTCAAACTACGGTGAGTGTTTTTATTTCATAGGGAAGCTAAAGGAGCAGTCAGTAAAATGTCTCCAAGGACAACCTACCGTGTTTCAGTCCCACCTCGGTGAACAGGAAGCGGTTAGAGGACTGCTGGATGTCTATTATGTCAGCTGGAACTACATTTGGACAGGCAGGGCTCCCGGCCTTTAAACACCGGAAGTAAACAAGGCAGCTCTAGGCCCTGCTTAAGAATTTCTAAATAAAACTGAGAAAATTCCGAACTGTCTTCTCTTATTCATAAACTAATCAACAATTATCGTGCTTATATTGCAATGTTATTCACCTGTATCTCCAGCAATATCTCATCACATTATGTCAGTGCAGGCTGCATTCTAATATGATTTTTAAGGTAATTGTAAGTTTGTTATTCCATAAAGAATCAGAGTATTTTGGAAGGCAGAATAGAGAGACCCAAACATGAAAATATGCATCCAGACTGGTCTTGGTCTTAGTAGGTGTCAAAGAAATAACATCTATTCTAGCTGCACAAGATGAAAAGTTTTCACCACTAAATTAGATTTAAAAGCTCATTTAGTTGCTGCAGAGATAAATAGGCCTTTTGGTACTTCTAAAATACTTTATTACAGAAATTAACAGTCGCATCCTCTTGACAATAATGTACCAAGAATAGGATGAGCTGCTGACCAATAAAAACCTGGAAAAAATAGCCTAATTCAATTTTGAATTCAGTATCAACCAAAGATCTGAGACAAAATGAAGGTTCAAGTTTCTTAAATGACACAGTGTAGAACTGACCATAACTCCATCTACTATTTTAAACCAAAAATCTACAATGGAACCAAAGTCCCTGAACATTTCAAAGTCTCATGATTTAATAACACAAATATTAAAGCTGTGTGCACTTTTATTACTAGCCCTACTTTATCATTTTCTCTCCTAAAGCAGGATCCCTGGGATGCAGTTCTTCCTCTTCAGTCAGCATTTATTTCCCTATGGTGGACCTTCCACCATCGGAATTCTCTGCATCTTGCTTTTGCCCGGGTTTCCTAGTATGTCAGCACAAATTTACAGCTTCTTTACCATAGCCCGTATTCTTCTACAGCCTAAAGTAGATTAGGTGTTTTGCACACTGTGAGAAATCAGAGGGAAAACGACGGGTGTTAGCTTCTGAAATAATGGAGGGAGGATAATGCATTTTGAACTGTGACAGTACCTGCTGTGGATTACAAGTTTAAGCGAGAAAAACTTCCTTAATCTGTGGAAGTTATATAATGGCTTTTGTTTTTAATGCAGAACATTTGTTTCTATGGAATAATCTGGTCATTCATGCATGCATTTCTCTCTATTTACAGTAGGAGCAAAATGTTAATACATAACTGTGGAAAATTCTTGTGATGTTTGGGATATTCTGCAAAATATGTTTGTCTATATTATGATCTTTAAGAAGGGAAATTAATTACCAGTAATGACCACTTCATCATGGCTCCTTTTAGTTGGTGGGACATGATAGGTATTTTGTTTACCTAAATACCAAGAAGGAACCACAGACAACGTTTATGAGTTTTCAACCAAACTTCTGCAGAAGGAGAAAGCATAGCAAACCACTTCTCCAAGGTGTTTACCATGCGTTCTGATTTCCTGTAGCAGAGCCTGCCTTTTTATTAAGCAGGAGAAAGAAGGGAGTCAAGAGTGAAATGTGGAGGTAATAAATCAAGGGAGGCCTATTCAAAACAAGGAAGAACTACATTCTACACACAAGCAGTTTAAGGAGGTTCCCAAGATAAGAAACAGCTGTAGCTTCAAGGTTTAGAGAAAAAGCAAGGTTTGTCTTTCACACGGTTTAACAAATTCCTCCTCTCTGGGGTGTGAATACTAAACCTTTAAATGAAAAACAAACTGGTAACTACTTATGTAAGAATGATAAAACATAATTATTCTAACAGGACATATACTCCTTGTCTCAAGAGAAGGAGTGTGACAACTGGATCTGTCACGCAACTGGATCTGAACCAAGTTGTAAGCTCAGCTATTGGATGTATAAAAAAGAAACAGGCATAAGACCAGAAACCTTGAAGATTCCCAAAAACAAAACAAAAAATCAAACTATAGCTGATTTAGAATCAGCCAGTTTGGTGAAAGTGGTCATTCATGGTTAAAAACTGAATTTTTTTTTCATAGTCTTCTTTGCCCTTCATCCTGAAAGGTATGCAGTGGACTTTAGATCAGAGGAAGGAGAAGGATGTTATTCTCTTTGACAATGTCCTTCATCAGACAGGCTGTCCATATTTTGATAGAGCCTCTGTCACTGTGTTGTGTTGAAATGGGCACTTTTCAAAAGCCAACAGAAATCCAAGTGGGAGGTGGTAAACTGACCTCTGGCTGAATAACAATGAATATCACAATTATTAATAATTTTCCTTCTACTTTACATTAATTTTCTGTTTTATGCTGGTCTCAAACATAAAATCAAAACAACACCCAATTGTCAGGATCTGTGTTTTTCTATGTTTATTTTGAGTTTCTGTGTCCTTGAGTCTCTTCGTTGTCCTGTCCTCCCCTTGATTGTTCCCAGGTGTGTCTCGTCTCTGTGATTACCCTCCCATGTATTTAACTCCACCTGTGTTCTTTGTTCCTCGTCGGGTCCTCGTCAATTATTCGTCAATGTTAGCTTCTGTCGTCAGTATTTCCATGTGCCTGCTGTTCGTTGTTGGACTTATTTATAATTAAAATCATCATACCTGGGTCCGCTGCATCTGCCTCACCACTCCACCTCACACCGCTTCATGACAGAAGGACCCGACCATACCGAACGGTGAGACTGCAGCATATGGCCCAGCACGACCAGGAGGCATGGTTCCAGCAGCAGTTGGAGTTGGCTCAGCGGGATCTCTACAAGGACGTAGAGATCCTGCCATCTCCGCTGCTGCTGGAGGAGATGGGACTGGACTCAGACTATACCCTGGCATTTAGAAAATGTCAGATCCCACCAGTCACCACCCCAAAGCCCTCCGGATTCGGCCCCCGCCGTTACTCACGCCGGGGGAGACAGCGACGTGAGCCGCCGGTGAACCCGGCCCCTCGTCGCCTTCCGGATCCGTCACCTCCGCTGTCAGCCCGGAGACGGCGACGTGAGCCGCCGGCAGACCCGGCCCCTCGTCGCTTTCCGGAGCCGCCACCTCCACGGTCAGCCCGGAGACAGCGACGTGAGCCGCCGGTGCACCCGGCCCCTCGTCGCCTTCCGGAGCTGTCGCCCCCGCAGCCGTTACCAAGGCTTCGCTGCGGCTCGCCCCCGCTGCCGGTTCCTAGGCTTCGCTGCGGCTCGCCCCCGCTGCCGGTTCCTAGGCTTCGCTGCGGCTCGCCCCCGCGGCCGGTTCCCAGGCTTCGCTGCGGCTCGCCCCCGCGGCCGGTTCCCAGGCTTCGCTGCGGCTCGCCCCCGCGGCCGGTTCCCAGGCTTCGCTGCGGCTCACCCCCGCGGCCGGTTCCAAGGCTTCGCTGCGGCTCGCCTCCGCGGCCGGTTCCAAGGCTTCGCTCCGGCGCACCCGAGGCCGAGTCAGCCGGCGTTCCAGCCGGCGCACCCGAGGCCGAGTCAGCCGGCGTTCCAGCCGGCGTCCCTTCCGAGACTCCCAGTGTTCCTTCCGAGACCCAGACCCCCAGCGCTCCGACTCAGACTCCCTGTGTTCCTCCAGAGACTCCCTGTGTTCCTACCGAGACCCAGACCCTCTATGTTCCTTCCGAGACTCCCTGCGTTCCGACTCAGACTCCCTGTGTTCCTCCAGAGACTCCCTGCGATCCGACCCTGACCTCCAGCGTTCCTCCTGAGACCCTGACCTCCAGCGTTCCTCCTGAGACCCTGACCTCCAGCGTTCCTCCTGAGACCCTGACCTCCTGCGTTCCTTCCGAGACCCCGACGACCGAGACCCCCTGTGCTCCGACCGAGACCCTCTACGTTCCCTCCGAGACCCCGACTCCCGAGACCCTCTACGTTCCCTCCGAGACCCCGACTCCCGAGACCCTCTGCGTTCCGACCGAGACCCCCAGCGTTCCACCCGAGACCGAGACCCCCAGCGTTCCACCCGAGACCGAGACCCCCAGCGTTCCACCCGAGACCCAGACCCCCAGCATTCCGACCGAGACCCCCTGTGCTCCACCAGAGACCCTGCCTCGTGGGGCTCGTCGTCGCCGTCTGTGGGCGGCCCCCGGGACTCATCGCCACCTCCAGCGCCGGGGACGGCCGCCGGACCGCCTCCGGGGTTCCCGCCTCCAGCGCCGCGGACGGCCGCCGGACCGCCTCCGGGGTTCCCGCCTCCAGCGCCGCGGACGGCCGCCGGACCGCCTCCGTGGTTCCCGCCTCCAGCGCCGCGGACGGCCGCCGGACGGCCGCCGGACCTCCTCCGTGGTTCCCGCCTCCAGCGCCGCGGACGGCCGCCGGACCGCCTCCGTGGTTCCCGCCGCCGCGGACGGCCGCCGGACCGCCTCCGTGGTTCCCGCCTCCTTTGCCTCCGCCCACCCTGTGGGTAGTTTTTTTGTTTCTTTTTGGACTCTTGGGCCTTCCCGTGTTTCCGCCCACAATGGTGGGTTGTTTTTTGTTATTTTGGACTCTGGCCCCCCGTCCGGCGCCCCTCCGCCCACCCTTGTTGTGTTTTTGTTTTGTGGGCGTCTGGTAGCCGCCCTTGAGGGGGGGGGTACTGTCAGGATCTGTGTTTTTCTGTTTATTTTGAGTTTCTGTGTCCTTGAGTCTCTTCGTTGTCCTGTCCTCCCCTTGATTGTTCCCAGGTGTGTCTCGTCTCTGTGATTACCCTCCCATGTATTTAACTCCACCTGTGTTCTTTGTTCCTCGTCGGGTCCTCGTCAATTATTCGTCAATGTTAGCTTCTGTCGTCAGTATTTCCATGTGCCTGCTGTTCGTTGTTGGACTTATTTATAATTAAAATCATCATACCTGGGTCCGCTGCATCTGCCTCACCACTCCACCTCACACCGCTTCATGACACCAATAAATCGTGAAAGTGGAATATCACAAAATGTGTAGAAATTGAAGGGGTTAATTTTTTTGCAAGTGTGTGTCTTTTAACACTGGGGTTTCTGATGCGAATGCATTTTGTAAAGCTCTCAGAGGGCTTACAAATTCACAGTTAAAGTAAATTAAGTTTAATTAAAAATTTCAAAGTCAACATTTGGAGCAAGACTAGAAAAAAGAAATATCAAAGTTCAGAGTCAGGAGTGAGCTACATGTTTATGTGTTGGAGTAGAAACAAGGTGGAGAGAGATTTCACTGCTGCCAGTTTAGGCCCTGTAATAAAAGCCTAATGCTACTGAGACAGAAGATAAAGCAAACCCCAAATATGCTGTTGGAATGACTCCACAAGGTCAAACACATAATAAATCTGCTGAAAGATTTATTACAAGTGTTTAAAAAAAGGAACCAGAGGCAAGACAGAGAAAAGATTTGCATTAGGTTGGAAAAAAGACAATGTAGTTACATATGGAGTCAAAGAAAAGAACACCTGAACAAAAAGTGACATCAGTGAGAGCGAATGTGATGGCCTAGTGAAAGACCTTTAGTGCAATCACATCAGCAAGGGACAAACATGTATTGCCACATCACTTCATCACTTCAGATCCGAAAAGGTAACGTTTATTCTAGTTTTGCTTTTTGTCACACTTTGATGTGACTTAGATCATTAATCTGATTTTAGTAGCAGGGAAAGATAACCTGAGAGGACTTGGAAGTGTGAACTCATAACTTGTGTTTTGATTCATTGTTCTGTAACCAAATTATTATTGAGCTTAAGGTCACACACTGAGCGTCAGACATACTTCAGACTTCTATCAATTACAGCTAATCACACAGCACCATCACACACCATCACATTACCACCACCATGTTTGACTGTGGGTACGATGTTCTTTTTAAGAAGTAGGTTTATGGAAAATGTGAGACAAACTTTTGAGTCAGCAATGACTCTGACCTTTGAACCTTTGTCCTCATCGTGGAACCATGACTGCTGTAACCGTTTCCAGACTGTTGTCATTGATTTTAGTTCTCATCTGTTCTGAAATTATTTTAGAATAGCAAATGAAGCTTTTTATAAATACATCTTCCATTTAAATAATTTACTTGTTTCCACAGATCAGGTATTAATTAGACGTTGAACCACAAACATGTTGCTAATAACAGTTAGCTCATGATTTTTAAAGAGTATGGGAGGTCAGACAGTGTATATTCACAAATAGTTCTGATGCATTTTTTTTGCCTTAATAAGTGAAAGTACAAACTGCTGTTTGCATTAACTACTCATGTTTGCTGGATTAAAATTAGTTTGATATTCTGAACAAAATGAAGTGTGGCAAAATAGCACAAGCAGAACATTACCAACTCTCTGACAAGAGTCTCTTACAGAAATGTTGATTAAATGTCATCAGAGTAGAGACTGAGACTGAGGTTCGGTTGAAGAGTCACAGCAGTTTTCTAAAGCATATGTGTGAAAGCACAACAGCACCGAGCTCGCAGTCTCTGGGCAATGCTCTAATTTTAGTGGGTCTCCTCTGGAAGATGGAGGACAAACTATTTACAGAAGGCAAAATTGGATATCCTTCAGGAGGACAAAGGAGGAAAAACAATAATTGTGATTCTTTCCCCGGATGCTCAGACAGCGGGGAGAAGAAGAAGAAGAGAAAAAACTGTGTTGCGTATCGCATGTACACACAATAGAAACTTGATAGGTTTCTGCAGAAGGTGAAGAAATGGGCAGAAAGTTGTGTGGTGTCCTTGTAATTGGACAAGCTCCCATCAACCCAAAACACAGCAGAGTTCTGAACCTGAGCCTCTGGCTGGGTTCATCAATACAAACTGTAAGAGTCTCATCCATTCTTTCTCAGGGTCACAGGAACATTTCTGGAATAATGTTAGCTTGTATTCAATTTAAGAATATTTGTCTTCTCTTTCCCAATTCTTCTCTATAAAATAGGCAGACCTCTGTCAAACTGGATCCAGAGTTTTAAAAAATACCTGGAGCATTTTTTTTTTTGCCTTGTCATAATTAGCCTCCACTTTGTGTTGGTCTGTCACAAAATATTCATGTAAAATAAATTTACATTTGTAACTGAAATGTGGAAAAAAATATGAAAAAAATGGATATAAGAATGTTAAGTAGTGAATGTAGTAAACATGGACAATGACTTTATTAGTCAGATCTAGAAATAACTCAGCAGAAAGTCAGTTGGTAGAATTTTTTATCAAAGGAAGCCAAAATAAAATATCTGGAATATGAATCCTGATGTATTAGCTCTCTTCCTAGAAAAATAAACTGGTTATCTTTAATCCAATAACTGAAAAAAATTATAAAAGTAATAAAACATGCTGTCTTTCAGCAATAATATAACAAAGCACCAGATGGCTTTTATTTCCAGTTGGTTTTCAAAGTGTGCTCCAAGTTAAAAGGCTGCCTTCTGAATATATGGGTTGTTCAGATTCATTAAATATTCATGTGTGGTTCCAAAAATAAAACGGAGAATCCATCTTTGGTTAAGAAAATCCAAAGTCTCTTTTGATCATCCTGAGCTTTGATGCATTTTCTAACTTGCCCATGTGCCGTGTACAGTTTTCACGCTGCTGCTTCTGCCTACAAATCAAAATAAAGTCTAACCAAAGCATCAGTAACACAACACACATATATTTCATAAGGACTTTTCTGTGATTTCCTGCTTCATGTTAACCTACAGGAGGCCAGAGATTCTTTAAAACATGCAGCACCATCCACCATCTTCTTTGTCTTTTCCACCAGTAGTAACGTCATGTGATTGACGTTATAAAGTCTTAAAATCGGCTCTCATTGACATGAGGAAAATTCCGTAGAGTTCTTTTGCTTCAACTAGTCCACTATTTATTTAAATATATAAATTTGTTCTCAGTTGTCATGTAGCTTCAGTGAAAGATTCCTGATTATTTTAAACAAATTAACAAGAATCACATGTGTTCAGTCCTATTCCTGTTTCCTGTGATCTTTATTTTGACACCATTCTCTTGTATTCTGCAGGATACACAGCTCTCAAAGCAGACACATGCCATGTTCTTTGTAATTTGCACGTCATACAAGCTGCTAACAAACAGGTTTTGTTGCTCCGTTATAAAGCTCAATCACTGCATTCAGTCACATCGCAAGTCCCCTGAGAGCACCTCTAGTAAAGAATGATCAATAAGAAAGAAACATCCACAGACTGATGAGCTCTTCTCTTGTTTTGTTTGGGCCTCTGGTCAAAATGGAATGTTCTCAATAGTTCCATTGATCACAGCTGGCCTGAAAATGCAGAAAAGGGAAGTCTGCACAATTATCTCCAGCATTTGTTAAAAGTTGTCTTGGACACAAAGAGAATACTCAAAGCCCTAAAGCTTATTAGAATGGACAGAGGGCTGAGAAATAGTATTTCTGCTTTGTAACTCATTTGGTGTTATACCTGATTCCAAAGCGATGATCTAAATTCACGGTAGCAATAACACTGATGAAATCACATGTCTGTTCTGGTAAAGTCGTGACTTTATATTTCATTTCAGTGCACATGACTCTTTCTTCAATGCAGAAAATCATCAGATATTTTCCAGAGAATTGATCAAACAAGAGGCAGCAGGTCCAGATTATAGTCAAATCCTAATGTGGATGAAAAAGAAATAATTCAAGCTGCCAAAGTTGCAACACAAACTGTTGTAACACTCAATAAGAAGAAATGCAAATATATTTCACCTGTTTTATGTGTGTGTGTGAAATTCACAATGCACCTTTCACTGTCTAATCAACAATGTATGTTCCTAGATTGCTGTAAAATGAGAATACTGTCGCCTATAGAGCTACCATCTCACTGGAGCTCATACATCCACTCTGAAAATATATATAAAAAAGTCAATAAAACTATAACTGTATTGTTATGAAGCTGCTGTCTTATCTAATAAGTGTTCCTTTAGATGACATTCAAACGTAATAAATGTTGACATTGGTCTGTCAGACGGCAGCAGCTTCAGTCAAGCACACTGAGCAGAATACAGATGGCATTTTTCTCACTTATTTCTTTCCTTTGTGGGTCTGACCTGGAAAGGTTAGACCACTAAATCATGAAAGTCAAGCAGCTGGTCTTTTGCAGAAAAGAAATGTGGATATATTAGACGTCTTTAAAACTGATTCATTTGGTTTTTACTTCTAATATGTACATTGGGTGTTTATGGTTATCACCATAGTTACAGTTTGAATTCAACAGTGTTGGATTTGCTGGTGAAATATTTTACAGCAAAGCAAAATATCCCATTTATACTTTGGATTCTTGATTTAAATCTTGGATAGAAATCCCTTTAGACCACTTCACTGACAAGTTCTTTAGCAACCAAAGGAACATTTAAAATTTCATGAACTTTTCAAGCATCTAGTGGATTAAGATGCCTAGTCTCCTCAAGCTGTCAGCAACCTTTAGATTCCTTGTGGAGTCACTGGTTCAGAAACTCATGGAGCATCCAATGGGAATCGTAAGATGGCTTTATGGAGAACTTCTTTTGGACAAACAACCGTCTTTGGACTAGTGGTGAGCAGGAGGAACTTCTTACTAGAAAAAGTAGATTAACTCCAACTGGATTGATGTTAGACTCAAACTTAGACTCAATCTAAAATAGCAGCAAGTTCTGCTGCCATTCTAGATCTAGAATCTAGAATGGCAGCAAGTTTTGCTGCCATTCAGCAAAAACAGATGGCATTTTTCTCACTGAGGGTTTTACTCAGTTTTTATTCACATTTTAAGCTTTGCATATTGACTTGATGTGTCCAAAAACCAAAGAAGGGATGTTCAAATGTTAAACTGCACATGTCAAAATACAGACTTGCTCCTCCATAAATACACAAACATTGAATGTGCTGAAAATATCCTCCAGGACAAATGAGTTAGGATTGTAAAGGACCTGTTAAAGGTCAAAAAGCAGCAATGTTTAATTTGAGTTATTGCCAGAGTAACAACATTGCTTTTACTTGGAAAAAGCTTTCCTCAAACCGCTGTGGGCTATTGTATCAACATCCATTCATCCAGCCACAGTTTGCTGGTGCTTTATTCTTCAAGAGGGCCAGACAATAGTTATTAGAATGAGGGAGCCGGCAGGAGGCAGGCCTCTATTTTCTGCTACAATGTCTTTATTTTTACTATTGATGCCCATATTAGGAAAAGAGAGAGAAAAAGGCTCGTGATTGTGAGGAAGTGTTTGTGCGTGTTAAGGCTGCCTGTTTTTACTGAGTGTGTAATCTGTGGGGATGTGAAGTACAGTTTACATCTGATGCGTAGGTGTGTCTCCTTAAACCACAGGTGTCAAACTCCAGTCCTGAAGGGCCACTGTACTGCAGTTTTTAGATGTGCCATAGGTACAAAAACACTGGAATGAAATGGCTTCATTACCTCCTCCTTGTGTAGATCAGTTCTCCAGAGCCGTAATGACCTAATTATTCTATTCAGGTGGTGCAGCAGAGACACATCTAAAAGTTGCAGGACAGCGGCCCTCCAGGACTGGAGTTTGACACCCCTGCTAAACCATCAGCAGTTCTAGGAGATTTTGAAGCAAGCACTTGCAGTACTACCTCTGGTCTGGTGGGGGAGATATTGTTCTGCAGTTTTCTTGTCAGCCGTTTTCTTGTTCTACTTGATATTCAGCTCTCTAAGCGATTCAAAAGAGCGGCACCCTGAAATAGATGTGCTTTAGTCCCTTCAGCTGCCATAATACAATCACTTACCTGAGAGATGTTACCGATATCCATCCATGCCAGGGATAGCAGTCTGATTTTACGGCCAACATGGAAAAAAACCCAAATAAATCTCACTGTCGCTGTTGCTATAGCGATCCCCCACATCACCAACCAAAGCCTACTGCGAAAACACGTTTCATCAAGGTGGATGGATTTGCAAACAACAAAATGGATTTAGTAAGTGTAGGAGGATGGTGGTGTCACAGCCGGGGAGGGACGACTGGGTTTGGGCTGGTGCTGTGTCATGCACATGTTCCTGTGAAAGATGCTATCCCTTTCTTTTTGCTTCTCTTTCTTCTGTTTTCAGCCTCCCCCCTTGCATGCTGATGTGGTTAGTTATCATCCAAAGAATGTGCAGCAACTTGATCCATTATTCATGACTCAGCAAAAGTAATAATGCCTCCTCCCAAGGCTATCTACCACTTCCTTTCTTAGGGGTTTCTGATGTTCCCTATTAGAACTTATGAATCTTAAGACACAACAAAATGTTTAAGGTGAGGCTCTGCACACGCTGAGATAAACTTTGAGTCCTGGCTGGTTGTTGTTGGGTTGCAGTTGTGAGCAGTCTGGTTAGCAGTCACTTCAGGCACACAACTCACCTTAGAGTGTCCATTTGCTGTGCACTGTGGTGGGAAACAAGCTTTTACACCTTTAAGAGTAATGCGCTGCTTCCCCCTGTGGATTTGAAGGAGTGAGAGAGGAATTCTCAAGACCCTGAGCAAAGAAAGTTCGACTCTTAAGAATGTTTAACCAGACTAATTTAACAAGCTTAGCGGGAGTATTTGACAGTCAGGTGTAAAGAGATTACATACTCTGTAATACTTTGTTTGACTGTGGGTTCATTTTCCCAAATTGTGTGTCAACCTATGAATGTATTTATTATGAGGTTTTGGGGGCACAGATGTACCCTAGTAAATAAAAATGCACTTTTCAAGTAAGTATTTCATATACTATTATTATTATTATTATTATTATTATTATTATTATTATTATTATTATTATTATTATTATTATTATTATTATTATTATTATTATTATTATTATTAATAAATCTCTACATTACATCTAGAGATTCAAATCGTGGTTCCATCAGCTGCAAGTCATTCAGCTAGAGAAACAACACACCACGAAGACTTATGTTTGTTTCACTAGATCAAAGAATAGTTTCCCAAAAGTCTGGAAGGTCAATAAGATGTTATTGATACATGTGAGACTTATCTGATTCTCACACTTATCTCCAAAGCCTTAGAAATATCTTTGTTGCCCTTACACACTGATGCTCCTTGAGACCACTGCCCAGAAACTGACGGTATTTTTCGGATGTTGATTGGGAGAAAGTTCCATGTTTAGACTGCGCCACTAAGACAGCTTGAGTCAGCTGTAGTTGTCATGCCAGGCCACTGTAAGGCGCTGTGATTTTAGCATATCATCTGATGGATGTGCGGTTCTTTGACCCTTAGCTTCCACCTTATTGTTAGTAACCTGTCTACATCTCCCATGAACAAAGTCCTCATGCCACACATGTATGTTTTATGAGAAATTGTGTTAAACTGACCTGCCATTGTTTTTGTTGTTATCTGATGATGTGTTGCTTTTTGAAACCTTCTGAGATTTCTTGATTCTTCAGGTTTGGCAGAAATCAGGCTTGGACATTACCATTGAAACTGGACCAAATAAATGAGGTTAATCAAAATTATTCAAGATGTAAGAAGATTATTGAGGTTGGTATTGATTATTTTCTAACTAATAACTTTCTTCAAAGTTTATTACTTTGTAAATGTGTCATAACAACATATTTAATTGTCATGTGCTTAAACCATAAGCTTGAGATGATTGTTCACACTTCTATTAGTAATTAATGGCTTCTTCTTAAGCCATTAATTACCTTCAACTATGCTACTCAACACTTAAGGTCAAAAACTAAAACTCAAACCCTCGGGTTCTGGAACCAGGATCTAATCATAGTCCCCAAAAACTGGATAGGAACAAATCTTGCAGACTGTTTGACATTGACTGTGGAACAACCTTCATCTTTTCTTACATTGTCTTCAGACACATTTTAAAAGATGCTGAAGACATTATTATTAGAACATGCTATTCCTTAAGATCTTCTTTTTAAGGATTTGTTTTTTTTTTACTTTCTTCTTGTCTTTTATTCGTGTTCTTATCAAGTTTTGATCTTTGTATTCTCTTTATAAAACCCTTTTTATCTTTGAATGTTGCTGTATAACTAAACTTCTTACTTGTACCAATTAACCTAATTTGAAAGTTTTTTAAATGATTTAAGTTGCAACTGTGTGTCAGTCGGGCTTGATCTGTCAGAAAGTCTGAGACATAAACTTACATCACCTAATGTGCTGAGAAAATGTTGATATTTGAACTGTGTTGTCAGAAATGTAACTATTTGATCTTCAAAACATCGTAGAGTCAGCTGTGGATTCACCGACTGGTCAAAGCTGAAGTTGAGATCTGCTTCAGATATATGAGACCTGAATGGCTTTTAGATTGATCTCTGAAAATCCTCAAGTGGCTCTGAAAAAACACTTGGAAATGAATTGGCCTTCCACAATAAATTATTGCTTCTGTAGATAAAGTAGCAGTTTTTGATATTTATGACATTAGCTGAACGTATTTTTGGCTTTGGCTCAGTGAAATTAGTGAGTAACACAGAATATTCAGGGATCTGAGTTCTTGTTGGGTCATTGATTCAATTAATTTACTTAAAACAGAAAAAGAAGACAAACCAAAGAACCAAACATAAAGAACAACCAAGTTCCTCTTGGGTCTTTTCACAGGTTGTTTGAAGGTATTTGGATAGTGTGAGTTATAACATTTAATTTTCCTTTGGGGTAAAAGAGTTGTTGTTTTTTTATTGAATTGAATTGAACTGAATTCAATACAATACAATTCAATTCAATCCAATTCAATTCAATTCAATTCAATTCAGTTGAACTGTGTTGCTAGAGATAGGGATGGCAGGGTTTCCCTTGTGTACTTGTTACACTGGTGACCCAATCATAGAAGTTTTTTAAAAATGAACTAATGTAGATTGCTTTTGCAGCGTAGAAGAAAATTCAGAAATGCAAACCTTTAACTGAAAAGTTCTAGGTAAATTTAGTATGAAGGGTGGTCTAAAGATCTTCTGATGGGATTTTCTACATTAAAATCACATCAGATACACTATAAATGCTCATCAATCAAAACAAAATCTTAAAGACACACAGCTTATGATGAATACATATTTTGTGGAAAATACACTAAAAATATGCAAGAAGAATCCTTTCATCCTTATTAATCGTCCACATACATATCTTGCAAACCCTTTGACCTACATTTTCTTAATTTTACCAGTCTGTGCTGTGTAAAAGAGATGAATTATAAATCCTGGCACTCTATATGAAACCTAAGGCTTTATGCGATGCCTGCTGAGGGCACCTCTAAATAAATCCTCCACAGACTCAAACGAAATATGTGAGAACTGCAGCTCATCCCTCATTATTGATATGTAGAAGGTCCTACAGACTTTCTGTCCTCCCATCCTGTGATACTGCTGTCAGCTTTTCTTTACATTTGATATGTATGTGATGCAGAGGGAATAGCAGCCTCACAGAGGAGAATACGAGACTGCATCTGTCTTCTCCTGCAAGAAACCTGCACTGTATCCGTTTCCTTACATCAAATCTCAAAAAGCATGACAAATACAAGTCTATTGACTGATAAAACTTTAAATAAAGGAGGCCTTTTGCTTAGTTGAATTAATTAGCGCTTCTTGCATCAGTTACTGCTTTTCAAAGAGGCAGAGAAAAACTTTTCGTTTTACGCGAGTGAAAATCAAAGCACTGTTTTGATTACTCAAACATCAATAATAGTTTAAAGAGCAGAATCCCCTCGCTAATCAGCATGCTGGTGTCACCTTAACTCTGACTGAAGAATGTGGCTGTGGGTGTGAAGTCTCTTGTACTAATGAGAGTATTGCTTAATGAAAGCTCTTGATGTTTCTCTGAGCCTCGTAATACAGAATCACTCACATCGTCCCACCATGGGTTGGTAATGTCTTTAAAGGACCAGTGTGTGTTTTCCAGCCACATAATTCCATTTAATAGCACAATCAAGTAACTATGTTAACTTCAGTTGTTATAAAAATGCTATGTATATCAACTATGGCATAAAAGAAATTTGACTTTGTGATTTAGAGCCTTGAAATTGGGCTTCTGCCTCTTTAAGAAACTCCTGTTTGAAGATCCCAAGGCCCTGCCAGATCCAAATTCTAAAATTTGGATCGGATTAATGTTGCCAGGACAGAGAGATGTGAATGGAAAAAAACATGAAGAAAACACACAGGAACCAGGGGAGATCAGCAGTGAGAAAAAGATCCAAACAGCTTGAATATGTGAAGTTGCAATTATAACATGAAAATCAGGTGTACAACATCAGAATGCTGAGTGTAGCATGTTCCCAGTGTCTGTTTGCATGATTGTGCCTAGGCATGCTAGTAGGCATGCTAGTCGTTAACCTTTCCAATGATCAGTGCTAAAGCCAACCTATCTGTGCTAATGGACAGCAAAATAAGAAGGCTGTCCAATCAGTGATCATCCTCACCATGCTAGTCATTAGCCTCTCCAGTGGTAACATAGAAGAATAGGCCTGTTCTGGCCTCTCGGTCATTGGTACAAGCCTATCAATAATCAGATTATTAGCCAGCCTGCTGATATTTTGGGGATGAGTATACCAATAATCCATACGCAGTCTTTTAGTACCCTTAAATAATCAAATAGTTATAAGATAACTTGATCAGAAAGTCATTGTGGTTGTTAATGCAGAGTTCATTGAATATTCATCAGTGCAGACAAAGAGTCTCATGTGACTAAAATATGCCATTATTGCTGCCACATCAGGGCACTAGTTATATTTCATAGAAGTTGATAATATGTGAGATATATCTTGCATGTCAGAGGTGTAATGTTCATCCAAAATAGTGAAAAATGTGGTGAATAAAATCTGCTTAGGTTCTGATCAAACATTATTAGATTCTTTCTTCTTCTATTGTCGTTCCAATGCTCTCTAATTAGTTTCAACTTGGCCATGTGCTCATGATCTGCTACAGATCCATCTAAAGCACACAAACACATTTTATCCACACGACTCTCAGGGAGATCAAAGGTGATAAGTCAGTAGATTGGTACAATGACATTTGTTAACTCCGAAACATAAAAATGAAATTGCCGATAAGCAATTTGGCAGATAAGGAATGTAATTTGGAATGCTAAGCTACAAGGCGGTCCTCTAACTGAAGCTTCCATTGATAACACTCTGCCCTATGATTACCTACTTTGCAGAAAGTATATAAATGCACATATCTTAGAGGAAAGATGTACAATTACAGAATAAGAAAAGCTGCTCTGTGTAAATGGATGAATGAGAAACTGGCTGTATAGAGATTTTTTAAGGCAGAGCATTAACTGAGACTCTTTTCACCTGAAAAACCTTCCTGCCAAAGATGGAGTATTGATAACCTATTATATACATTACGATAAATTCTTAAGTAGATGCTGAAGCAGGGTGCAGAAGACAGGACACAGGACATAAGACATTTTAAAACAGACACCTGGAATTCCTTTATTTTTCTCAAATACACTACGCTCAAGTTACCCAGTAATATTCTTAGCATCACTGTTATTCCCTGCAGGGCATGTTGTGTACACAAAAGTAATCAATAGGTCTGATGATGCTAAGACAAATCTAGATTTGCTTAACACCAACGTCCTTAGCTTGAAGATATTTTTCACATGATAACAGTTTTCTACAGGTTCTCCTGACTTACTTTCTAGAGACATTGATTGGTCTAGAAGAACACTTGTATATGTAAAATCTTGGCTTGATTGGAAAGTTGAAAATTTCAATCTTACCAGAGTAAACCAACAAGATGAAATTGGTTAATTTTCAACAAATGGTGGTTGAAGAAAGGGATGGCATCCCAGACAGTAGTTCATTTCCATTACAAATATCAGTATTCCACTAAAGTAAAAAGAAAACAAAAAAACACAATTTCACAGTTTATGTGTTTCCAATAAATAAGAAACACAATTAAGATGAAATGTGAGAAAGTTTGTTCATGTGATAATCATCCTCCTGCTACTTATTGTCGTCTTCACAGAAAGAGAGAATCATAAAACACAATACACGTTATTTAATGTGATAGACCAATTCTAACTAGTGCGCAAATGTTACATGAAGGTAAAATTATATGTTGCTATGAATGGTTTTTTACTAAAAATACTTGTACTTAGGCTTTTTATTCCTGAGCTCAGGTAGAAGAACCTGCTGATGGGATAACTACAGGTTGTGAACTCCACATCTCTGGTCTTTATGAGAAAGTAGAAAATAAAAATAAAAAGTTGTTTGCCATGCAGAACGAGGTGCTTTGATCAGATGGGACCAAAACGCAGCTGTCTGGTGTACGAACAAATCACTCCACATGAAAAATTATTAATACTGAGCAGCAATAACAAAACATGGTGGTGGCAACTTCAGTTTGTTTGAAAAATGATCAAATCTAAACCTTGTTTTCCTTCCACTTCACAATTCTACGTTATTTTGTGAGTTATGTTGTAGTTAGAATGTGGTAGTTTTTGAAAAGTATTCATTCAAATTATTTGCTTCTGCTGTTAAATTGATGACAGAAAAGAACCCGATTCAAAGAAAGGTGAATTTAATTCCTGCTGCCACAAAAAAAGAAACACAGAATTTTTATAGTTTCCATATTTTTAGGGCTTCTTGGTTAAACAATAAATGATCAACTTTGAGTCTAAAATCATAAATATTAGCTTACATTTTTAAAGTTTCTGATATTTTTTTCCACTCATTTCTCAAACAGTAAGCACATTTTGGATGACCTGTTTTCCAGTTTTAATGTTGAAAAGCAACAGAATGTCCCATTACCATGGAAACCAAAAGCTTCCCCACATTTCAAAGCCATTATCTTTAATGCACAAAATTGTTTTGGATGGAGCTCATGTGTCTCTCAGACCAGCTGGAATTTCACCCTCAATTAGAAACTCTGTCACTTTGCTGACACTGAAAGCAAGTCCTGACACTTGACATGATGTTCTGAAATATTAAAGAAAAAACAACAACACTATTGTTTGTTTAGATTTGGCAGCAGAACATAAATGGAATGCAGCCAGTGGACTAAACTTGTCATGGAGATTATATGCCTGAACAGACAGGAAAATGCCATATTGATAGGAAAACAATTAGAACATGCTGAGTTAGTGTTTATGACTGATGTTTAAGAGGCTTTAAATAAAAGTGACAAAAAAATTGTTTTTTTACTATAGGTCCTCATTTAATCCCAGGAGAAGGACAATGTAAAGATGACTTTCACAAAATTTGAAAATGTTTACTTCTCACAATAAGTTTATGAAAACATAACACATTCCAGTCAGAAGAGGCTTCCCCATTTTGTAAAACCACAATGCCAAGAATGAAGGTTATGAGAAGGCATTGTTGCTCATAATCATTTTATTTCCAAACAGTCGGCAGCCGACATGTGGAAAAGTATTTAACTCAGTGTATTCTCTGCAAGATCAGAGATGCAATGTTCAAAAGACTGAAAAAAACAACAACAAAAAAAACAAGAGCTCCGTAAGGTTCAGCTGGAATGTTAAATGTTAAAGTTAATGACATGCCAGTTGGATCCAGACTAGACGTCGGGTTTAGATGAAACGGGTGTCAGGAGAAATAAAAATTGCATCCCTGGGAAATTCAAGACTCATAAATTATGTCTTGTGAAAGGATGAGACCAAAGAAAATATGTTTGGTCATAATTAACAAAACAAAAATCATACAGGCACCCAACACATCAACACTATTTTTTAATACCTTTCCATCTTGACCCCATCAAACATTTTGGCTCCTAACAATGAAACAATAAAATTGTGTTTGAATTCTCACCTCTACATGAGAAGAGTACAAAGCTAATGTAAGTTATGTTTCTTAATGACTTATCATGTGAACAAACCTATTCACATGTGACTCTAGTTGTGTTTCTTATTCAATAGAAACATGGCAATTGTGAAATTGTGTTTTTTGACATTAGCAAAATATAAAGAAAGTTTTGCATGAATATGTAAGTTGACAGCTTGTGATATCTACGGCATGACAGTTCAGGAAATATACCTGCACAACCTTAAATAACCATTAAATAACCAATAACCTCATAGTCTCTCTAAAAAAATGTTATTTTTCATAATGCCCCGTTTAAATCGTATCTGAACATAACTGTCATGTGGACACAGTGTCCTCATGGACTCATTGGATAACATGCAAGAGTTTTGAAGTTAAAAAGTTAAACTGTAAAACAGTTCGAGGAGGTTATAAAATTCAGGGGACTTTTTACAATATTTTCCTGATCTAATAAGGAAATAAATGCAAGTTTCTCACTAATTTTATTGAGCTACTCCTCAAGAAAAGTTTTTTTCTGGCTTTCATTAGCTTTATATTAGAGTATTTTTCTTGACACATTTAGAAATGTTAAGGGTTAGTTTTGTTATTTTTCACTGAACATAGCCCAAGGTACTGCAAACATTTTAATGTGTATATATATATATATATATATATATATATATATATATATATATATATATATATATATATATATATATATATATATATATATTCCCCCCAACTTTAAAAGATAAAAGCCCCCGTGAGTCCAGTAATGAATGGCCTCTCAGCTCTTTTTGACTTTAGGTAATGGCAGCATCTGTAAGTGGCTGTTTTTCCACGATGTCTTTAATGGCAGTGGCTGTCTAATTCCTCGTGAAACACACTAGCAGACTATGGCTAAATGCTGAAAATGGATAATGAGGGCTGAATTGTCTTCTGGCTGCTTCTTTACAAACAAGCCAACTGGTCTTCTGCAGCACCGCAGCGTCTCTGCAGGTATTTTCAACTTTCTGCTCTCTCTCTCGGGAAGATTTTTTGAAACTTTCATCAGACATACTGTACATTGTCTATCGTCAAGCAGAAACATGTTAAGTGTTGAAGTCTTGAAACGAATGTCACTTATGATTGCAAGTGAAGGAAAATGCTAATAGTAAAGTATTCTCAAAAAGTTATAGTTATTGTTTACAACGTTGTTTACAACGATTTTATAATAACTCCCTGTGATTTCAGGCATATTGTAATTCTGAATATGTCCTCTCAGTCTAACCTCTCTGAAACCTTTATGCTTGGAGAGATTCATTAGCTCATTTTTTAATTACAGCATGTAAAATAAATTCCTCTGATCTCTACCACATCAGTCCTGGACATTTCCAGAAACTAGAGTCCAAATAGATTTGTCCAACATTTACTAAATAAAACCCATCTTCAGTTTGCAAGATTCAGTAGAAAGACCTGGAAAATCTTGATTTACTATTCAGCACAAGTTTGACCAATAAGGTTACCATTCATAGAGATATTAGTTAGTTGTTGTTGTCATTTCTCAGTTTGACTCGCTGGACTAAACACAAAGTTCTAGTTCCGTGTCTCTAACACAGGTATTTTTGTGGACCACATTTACATATTTCAGACATTGAGCACTCCTTCATCTACTGAATCTCATCCAGTTTATACACCAGTGGTTTTTGTTCCACTCATGTAACAGGAAAGTTTTATAAAACCTTCTTTCCCCTACCCTCCACTCTGAGTGATTCTCCTCTGTGGCTTTCCAGGCGTTCAATTTATCTTTCATTTAAGAGAAAGTGCTCCTTGCTTTGGAAGTGCTGAATGTCACAGCCCTTTATTACCTGGACAGGTCGATCTTCTGGGAGCTTCTCCTTCTGCCTACTGGTAAGTGACATCCCAGCATGTGCTGCCTGTGGAAGCAGTGTGCTGGATCTACCCTAAGCGTCCAGCAGGCAGCCGTAAAGCTGACATTTAATTTAGTCTGACTTTTCTAAAGAGTCTCCAACTCTGGTCCAGAACACTTCAGGTTTTTAAAGGAGTGAACATGGAATAAGCTGCTTGTGTTACAGCAATTTATTCATCAAAAAAGTCAACCAGCAACATAAACCCAACATATCAAATTCTGTAAGACACAATACTTTGAAATTGTTTTTTCTTCAAGTTTTTTTTTTTTTTCCAAATTGGCCCAGAAGTGGTGAATGTACAGAAATGTGAAATGAAGATGGTGACGTGGATATCTGAGGAGATATTGCACAACTGAACACTAAATAATCCATTTAAAAGGCATTTCTTAATTTATTTGTCTATCCTGACATTTTACATGCTTTCTATTTCATTTGGTACAAATTGTTGTGAATTTTGCTGCACACTGACACGATTGGTTAATTTAGTTACATTTACTTTACAAATATGAGCAAAACTTTGTCAATGCTCCACTAATGTCTAAAAAGCACAATTTTGCAGTTGCGGTGTAACAACTTCGATGCGACCAAAACCCCCACCTCATCCTAGCTCAAAACTTTTATCAAACAATTGACTCAATTTTCAAGATTTCAAATTGCACAATTAGAAGGTCATTGGAAATGCAGCTATTGTTGCCCTGCAGCAAAAAAGTCACAAATTCAAATCCCACCTGTGGGTGGGTACGCTTTGGGTACTGCAGCTTCCGCCTACAGGTCAATATATAAATGTGCAGCTCTAGATGGAAACTAGGATTTTTTTGTTTTAACTAAACCTCTTACCATTTCCATCATCATCCCACATTTGGACCTTGAACAGTTCTAATACCTGGAATTCACAACATGAGAGCTGAAGGGCAATACTTTACTGGAAATCAAGCTCTCCACTTTAACCTTGAAGCTCTATCAAAGCTCAACACAACATATGGTAACAGTTAAATCCCCACAAACCACAACCTGTGGTATCGATGGCAATAAAAAGCAAATAATGAAAAGCATTACTTACTCTGGTGAACAGTTCAGTCTTGTATTAATACACAAAAGGTTCAAAAATGATAAAACCTTGAAAAGAAGTTATCTAAACAACAGATGTTTTTATCATATGCTCCTGCATACGGCTCTGATCTGAACTACCTGATATCCTTCACTAATTTACTAATTAAGACAGCCTTGTCCTGCTAAAATCCCTGATTATAGATGTACAACTACTGCAGGCATGACCAACTATAACCTCAAACTGATAAGTAATTTTTGTAACTGGTGATGTCGAGACAAATAGGTGTCCAGGAAATTCCACTGGTTCAAGCTCTTGTTAGCAAGCTCCCCAACCAGACCAGTGTTAGAAATATTAAGGTAAATTGATCCTCTAACAGTTGGTGGTTAAAAAATGTCGGTGAGGAAAGGAAGATGAGAGTGTGTGTGCTGCAGTATTTGATTTAGAAATGTTAAGCTGATATTGGTCTTTATTCAGCATCTCACAGTGAAACTTGCTGGTTGGATCAGTGGAGAATGGACAGCTAGCTAAGCATCGGATAAGCAGAGTGAGGTCATCAAGAGAAAAAAGGCTGTTAATCCTGCTGAGATGATGAGTTGAGAGACACAAGATAAGAAAAAGTGTGGTTGAAATTTCACCATGGTTACCACTACAATCTGGCAATGAAGAGAGATCCAGAGTGGTAGAAGAAGGAACATAAGTATTGAATCTAATGTGAAAGTTGGAATGAGAGAATACACAGGAGAGAACAGAAGAGGAAGGATATAAAGATGGATAAAGGGGATTGTAGGATAGAAACAAGGAAGGAAGAAAACAAAGTTAAATTAAAGTAATGACAGTAGAATGGGAATTATTTTATTTTTCCATAATTATTCAGACCTCACATACAAGGAATCCAAGGCTCAAGGATTTCTAAACTTTTCCAGGATGTTGGAATCCTGTTCTAAAAGTGTAGAACCACATAAACCAGGTAACATCAGCAAGAACATTCTCTGAGAATTACTCTCATTTCTGCAGGTTCTGGCACACAGTCTCAGTACTCTAAATGTTGATTGATTGTAGAGGAAAAAACTGTGACTTTTGGTAAATATGATTCATCAGAGCTAAAAACAGAACAGAGAGCTTCTATTGTGTTGAATTATTCCTGGGGGGAAAGGCATTACAATTAAAGTGCTTGTGGCTCCTGCTCTTGTCGGCATTTCATGCATTCTAATTCCTCTGGAATACATTAAAATTGTCCTCTAGTTCTCCCAAAGTGACAGCTGAAATGATACATTTTTATGAGGAGATCAGAGGAGAGGCAGAACGCAGAACACGCGGCACTCCGCCGCGACGACTTTCCACTCCACTCCAGATTAAAAGTTAATGGATTGAGCTGAAGATGGGATGTGACGAGGCCGTGTTTGCCTGCAGTTCCCCTTTGCCGCGGACGAACCTCAGACGTTGGCCCTGCAGCCTGTGATTCACAGATTATGACAGCTCCCACAAAAACTTCTTTGATCAGAGTGCAGCAAAATCAGACCCTGACAGGGATAATCAGAGGTATTTTCTCAGGAACAATCGGTTGAGAGCAGCTACATGAAGAACAACTGTACACGTCCGTCTCACACTGTATGTTTCATCAGCCAGCTCTGCCGCTTAAAGAGGCTAACTTGTTCCATGTTACTCTGACTCTTCTGATAACCTCCACTATTTTATACTTGAAGATGTTTTTTTTTGTTTAACCTTAAAGTGGTTTTTGAAATACACTTCTGAGGAAAATGTTTCCTTTTCTCAAGATGGCTTAGAAATTACAGTTGCCATGTGGTTTCCAACTTCAAATGGAGTTGTCATGGTGATGGCTCCTATATCAGCATGGCAACGTGGTATAATCAATCCATCACAAAGTGGAATACTTGAAATGATGTCATAGAGTTATAAATTTTAATTTTCATTGTCATGAGGTGCGGGTGTAAAGGTGGTGAGGCAGACGCTGTAGAGCCAGGTAAGAGGAATAGTGATGGTCTAATGAAGAATGATGGTACAAAAACAGATCCAAATAGTCCAAAATCCTGGCAGCACAGCAGAGCAGAGCGGAATGTGACGGCTCAGCCTGGTAGCAACAGGGTAACGAAGGACAGAGTAGGCAGAACACGACAACAAATGACTGACGACTGAATCGACAGCAAGACAAGGACACGACAAGGAACAAGGGAGACAGGTGGAGTTAAATACACAGAAGGTAATCAAGGAAACGAGACACAACCAAGGGGAGAACAGGACAGCAGAGAACTCAAAATAAACACAAAAAACTCAAATCCTGACATTCATATTGAATCTTGTTATGTTTGTAGTTGGTTTACTATTTTAATCACATTCAGCTGTTTCTACAAGATCTGTTATCATGTCTAACTTAAACTTATAAATATTTTACTACAAAAACACAACAAACTGTATCATCACTATCAGTGGGCTAAGGACTAACCCATCCCCCCGTTGCCCTTGGTGATATCTAAACATTGGACTAGTGTGTGTAAACCTGGACTTTCTACACAATGTAACATCCTCCCTGGTTTCAGTGTACAGTTATTTCCTCTGTGCGGTCCTGTGGTGAATCAATTCCCAGGAAAGGAACCCAAACTTTTCCTCCGTTTTTTCTAAGAAGATCCAAATTGTTTAAAAGGGCAGTATTATGTGTTTTCTAGTCACATAGTGACATTTTATGGTACAGTCAAGTAACTATGCTACCTTCAGTTGCTAGAAAAATGCAGTATGCTTAAAATAAATTTTACTTTGTAATTTAACGTTTTAAAATTGGACCTCTGTCTCTTTAAAAACTCCTGCTCTTTCTGAAACTCCGCCTTCAAGAAATCATCATAACATGGCTGATCTATTAACCCTTTAACAATATATTTTTATCAGAGTTGCACTGAGAAGTAGCTCATATAATAAGCTCAGCAGTTCCACCAAGTGTTTGCTAATTGCTGCTGGCTAGTCTGAAGGAGTTGAGTAGGAGAGACTCTGGGAGGGCTGCTCAGGGAAAAACCCCAAGTGTTTTACAAAGCTGAATGGTTAATGGATTTCTCAAATATGCATGGAAGAATAAAGGCAACATTGTAAGATATAAAACTAATTATTTTATTTTTATTTTTTGCAAAATACTGCCCCTTGAAGGTCTGGGTCTCCAAAGAGGATTTCGGGAGAAACCACCTCTCTTCCAGAAATTCTACATTTCCTGGTTTTGCCATGCTTCCTGTTTCTGCTGCCTCTCTCTCTCTCTCTTTCTATCTCCCTCTCAATGTCTGAGAAGAAAAAAAAATGATGCATCTTCCAACCAGTTTGTATGTTCTTTTGTTTCTAAATAAAAATAGTTTAAACTAGGTTGTGATTGTCATTCAAGATCCAAATCATATAAAACACATTGCCTACCTTGCAGTTTTGGATATTTCTTTTGTTTTTGTTGCACTTTTAGCTAAGTTTCAGTTAGGTAGATGGTTTTATATCCGACATGAGGATATTTGGTACAGCAGTAGCTCGTGGTCTAATCCATAACTGCAAGCTGCTCAGGTGCTTTGGCTACAAAACCCTTTCTTGGGAAGTGACAAATCCTGTTATTCAGGAGGAGGTCAGATAGCAAGTAAACTCAGTAATCCTTGAGGACTTGAAGGATGAAGGAGGCATGGTTCCTGCACAACTACTTTCAGTGACTGCTTTCTGTCTGTGACAACTGTTGGTTTGACTTCTCTCAGAGATTCATGCGATGATTTACCTATTACCTCTCCGCCCCATCGGCAGCTTCGCTTGTTTGCTTTCCAGCCAATGGAAAGCAAACAAGCAAATTGCTAGAAATGGGAAAGTTGTTTCCATTTTTAGGAGACAAGCTTTCCATGGTTCTGCCACCTGGAAGAACCTGGAGTCCTGGAGGACACCTCAGGTATGGTCTGCAGCGTGGAGCAAAGCAAACAAATATGAAGATGTATTCACACAGAGTGTACAAATTGCAATGCTAGTCTCTTCCCTCACATTCTATTTGTATTCATTTGTTGTCTATTGGGGATTTTATTGACAAATTGATTCAATTCCACCTTAAGGATGCTGAGCATATTGTGTAAGCCAGAGGAACCAGACTGTTAAAAATGTCTCTTTGTGCAGCAGTTCAATCTTTATCATCTCTGTCATGAAGTGATCAGCAGAAGCTTTTCTTAACCTGCTGGTTTTGGACAAGATTTGAACTTGTAAAATCATCTCTCAAGTTTGATTTCTTCTTGTTGCATTTACAAAGAACCTGAAGTGACCTGAGTGCCATTCAGAGACGTATAAGAATCACGAAGCTTTGAGTGTTTTCCTTTGATGGTTGACAGTTTTGTCAGGTTTGTGTTGTATTGATGTTAAATATATCTTTGCTTTGGGCTCACTCCATCTGTCAGACTATGTGTTTTTTTCTGTTGATGTCCCTATTTTAAGAGGTAACATTTGCCTTTCAAATGTTGCAGTTTAGCTGTGTTGCCTGTGATTTTCACCTCATCAAACCGATGTTAAATATTAAGTTATTTTGTAATATCTTGAATATCACTATTTTTTGAAGCTGTCATGTTGAGGAACATTATTCAGATCTATTCACACACAGCTCCTTAGCTCAAAGTCAATACATAGAAAATTGTAATATTTCTGATTTGGCACAAAGCTAAATATGCTTCTCTTATCTTGCTGCTGGTTTTCTTCTAAGAAAGAAAAACATTTTGAACGTTCCTACCATCACAATGCACACTTTTGTAATCAGTGGAAGATTTATTATTTATGTCATACTAACATAGACACGTTGCAACATGATGTCGTGCAGAAGATCCTGCCCCAGAGTTCCCTGACTGCCATTGGTTTTACCTGTCTGCTTGTCAACATATCACACTCAATCTTAAATGTATGCATAATATATAAAAGAAAAAGGGACAAATGCTTTGGTACTAATTGTAACACTACCACAACTGTAACAAAGTCCAAGGAAATCACATTTCACTGGCCAACAAGTTTTAAATAAAAAAAAATGGGAGGGAGAGACAGAGAAGTAGGTCAACTATGCTAAGAGACGAGGAATTAATGGAGAAGTGACGAGAGGAACCAGCGAGAAGTAACTTAAAGAGAGGTGCTAAAATACTGGGGGGGTTGAATGCTGAGACAAAAGACACCGGCTGGTGGCTAACAGGTTGCAGGTGTGAGTGGAGGGAGCAGGAGGCAGACTGAGGAGAGGGAGAGAGAAAGTGGCACAGGGGCAAGGGGGAGTACACAGGGGAACAGGAAATAAGAATAACTAGACTAAAGAAACACAAAAAGAGTAAACTAGAGAAAAAGAGTAACTAGAACAAGAAATAATCATAATAAACTAGAATCACTAAGGAAAAACTGCAGTGAAAATGGAAACCAGGCAGCTCTAATAGAAAAAACTAAAGAACACAAAAAAATTACAAAGCCCAAAATCAAATTCAAACACGCCCAGATCAAAAACACGAGTGGTTTTGATTTGTTCTTCAGCAACTTTTCTGCGTTATTTTTCCCTTTGCTGTGGCGCACTGCACTAAATGAATAATACCTACACCTCCAGGTTTCATTTTGTTAATGGATTGATTTCAGTCCCAGAAAACATTAGCTGTCAGAACTGAAAAGTGTGTATATGAGCTACACACTATTATACCAGTTGTATCAGGAAGAACAGGCCAAAATGGAATAGAGGGATGAGACACTTTTATACACTGATACCATCTAAGGTGGTAGATGACAGAAATGTTTAATTTCTGCTATTTTTCATAGACCTATGTGAATTTATTGGATGTATTTTTATTCTCAGATAGAGCTGCTGCATTAAGTCTGCTCTGCCTCTGAAACACTGTCCTGCTTGATCTTCCTCCTGATTTATGTCGCTGTCTCTGAAGACGCGCAGTGACCCTTGAGCAACCCTTTAAAATATTCATACTGTATGTGTGTGGGGCATGTTACAGCTCCTCACACTCTTCTTTCTATTTACAGCAAACACTTCTATTTTCCAAAGTGAACTTTGAGTCCCTTACCGATTCAATCTTTGAATGAACAATAAGCATTTGTGAAACTTGAACTGTGTTTCAATTGAGGGTAGTATAACTGGATCTGACAAGCCACCAAGAGCAATGCATAATGAATACAGCAAGAAAAATTAGAGACCTTTGTTAAGAAAAAATAAAAAAGATCTATAACTGAAACGCTTGTATGTTAAGGCTCATTGAGCAAACAAAACTCTTTTTGCATGACTGGTAAAAACAACTAATACAGGGCAAATTCAAAAGTAAAAATTGAACTTGACAGTTTGGCACAATTTGCCTTGCAGTTTATTGAATCTGAATTTGAGAACTACAAGAGAGAAAAATCAGCTGAAACCTCATGTGGTAAGCACCATGGTGGTAACAGCACCTTTAGTGCTGTGTGTTTCATTAAAATAGTATCACTCATACTAGTTAGAGAGTTAATGTTAAATTATACAGCATGTTGTATAAATTAATTATACAAAAGCGTTTCACAGACACATCTTTGAAGTACACAAAATAACTTATGTTTTCCTTCTGTCAGGTAGTAGATGCTTATTTAAAGTAGAGGTTAGTAAGGCAACATTACATACAATCTTTGCTTAGTGGTCCCAAATTATTTTTTTAATAAAGACCAGAGAGTTAGGCTTTAGTTTTTCAATTTATTGTATTGTTATATAATCATTTAGAGAAAAAGGTTAAACATTAGGTAATATAAGATAACATAAGGAAAATCGTTGTTGTCATTGTGCCAACTTACAAAGTGCAGCAGTACAAGGAAATTTGTCTACTGAGTCATGTAAGAAAAGCTATGACAAAGAACAAAAACCCATTGTAGAGAACACCTGTTCTATTATATTTCCTTAAATGCTATTCTAGATTTTTCATAAGGCTTGGAAGAAAGAACCACTTTATGACCACTCAATCTTAATGAAAAAAATTAGTTTTGATAAATTATTTCTCCCAAGTATCTTCCATCATGTCAAACAATGAGCCTATAATAATATTCTTTGCTTAAAACTCGCCAAGGGAAAACTTACACCCATATCAGAGCCTACTTCCAGTCATAAATTATCCTGCTAAAATTAAACCATAGATATCCTTATTAAATGAGTTAAAATGGGATTATTGGTCCCAGGCAATATCATGATCTGGATCTGCTCCAACTGCAAACTTATTTCTCGCCTTGACTTATCACATTCAACTGAATGTTCTTTTACTATAGTGACAGAAATCACTCTGGATGCAGACATTGCCAGCTCAGTCCTCAGCAGTGAACATGCTCCAGAAACTTGTTGTTTGTGGCTGTGCTCAGTCTTGGCACTATTGATTTATTTCCTAAGAGGAGACCTGTTGATGTTCTGCAAATTACATTTTCCCATGTGCAAATTCTGTTTGAGTCATAGAGGAGTGTTATGTAAAGCCATCTAGCTGCTAGACAAAGACAACATTTAGGGCTGACTGCTCTCTCTGTACCAGTTAGAAAAGGATGGCAATTATTAGCAGCCAGTCAATGAGTTTGATTCCAATAGCTTACTGTCACACTGTAAGGCTGTTGACAGTCAACGTTTCCCTAATAAACTTCTCCTTCATTAAATTTGTAAAAGGGAAGAGTACGAGTCATATAGCATCATTTCACATCCTTACACGTCAGTAATTAGGAAATAAATCAAAACTGAATTGGGAAGCTTCTGAAGATCCAGTTTGAGTCTGTGGTGGGATCAGTCATCTTCTCAGCTGGATGAGCTGAGAAACTCCTTTACCTGGTAACAGCAGAAAGCTAGCAAAAATAACAGCACTGTTGGATAATGTCTCCCCTCATAAGGTGTTGCGGAACTGGAGATCTCCTTTAATAGCTGCGTTTAAATTGACCATATAAGTACATAATTTTACATTGCAAAAATAAAATTGCTTAATGGAAACACACCCAGTTTGCAAAAACTCTTGTTTTTCAAGAGAAGTTTTGGTGCTACGATAAGGTGTTTTTTTTGGCCATCACATGACCCATGTAATCAACAACTGGATGTTGCCACTGGCGCAAACCACAAACAAGAACAATACAGGAAGTATTTGGAGGATGATGGGGCGGCATGCTTTATAAGGACTTATCATTTGAACAAACATATTCACATATGATTTTAATTGCGTTTCTTATTTAATGGAAACAACCCAATTGTGAAATTGTATTTTTTCGACATTAACAGAATGCTTACAATGTTTTGAATACATCTGTAATGTAACAACTGCTGCATCCTAAGTGCACAAAGGAGCGTTATCACAGGTCCTTCATCCCTGCAGCTGTTAGACTTTATAACCATCACTGCTCCTAATAAACATAAGAGTTTTCATCCTGCTCTCATTCACAGTTTTTTAATTTCCTGTAAATTGTTTTATATTTAAATATACATGCACATTTTTTAAACAGTTTTTTTTAAATTACAGATCACTGTGTAATTTGTTTTTGAAAACTGTGCAGTATTATTTTCTTAAGTAGTAAATTTGCCCTTACTGTGCAGTCTCTCGGTCTTATGGGTTTATTATATTTCTACCTTTGTGTGAATCTGGAAGCTCCCATTTTCCTGTCACTTTGCTGCTTGTACACCTGAATTTCCCCACTGAGGGATAGTAGAAATCCTTCAGCTGGGAAGTGTCAAAAAAGCAAAAAATAGAAAGAATCTGCTTTGGAAGAAAAACTTTTTTTTTTTTTTTTTTTTTTACAAAACTCTACAAGACTGACAACAGTCCTACAGTTGGGTTGGTTTTCACTCTGGGTTTCTTATGATGGTTTATTAAGGAGTAAGTTTGAAAATTCTGTAATACATGCAAGTCTGTTACTGTTAGAATCACCCACATACATCTCAGATGTTTTGAACTAGCTTTGCTCAGTGTCATTCATTAGTTCATACAGAATAACGTTTTCTCTACTGGATATATCCAAATCACAAAGAGATAAGTATGGCGGCAGCCTTGGTAATTTGAGAGATGTAAACAATGTCATTCTAACTAAACCAGAAAAATGGGTGAAAGGCATTTGAGAAAAACCTTAAAATGTCCCCGTTTCCACGGAGATGAACTAAAACAAAAAGCTGAAGAGCTTGCAGCCCTGGATTTTTAAAAAAACATTAACATTTAAATACTGTGATGTATTATGGCTATGTTAATGTATTCAGTCTAAAGGTATGCTGTACTTTTTAAATTCCTAAACTAGAAAAAAATCAACAGGACAAAAATGAGAAACATTTGCTTGATTTGTTTGAAAATACTTTTTTTCCTTATCTGGCTGACCAGTCTGCTCTCCTCTTGTCATGTTCTGGTGGCTATAATTCAGATTTTTCCTCTCTTACTATATGCAGACAAAGTATCCCACTAAATGATTATAATTGAGATATTGTACAGCAATAGGAGAAGTATTTCTCCTGCTTTAGCTTTGCATCAGTGCGAAGTTGCTGAAGGATGAAAGTGGTTCAAACATGAGTAAAACAATCAGTTCTACGATTATTTCTGCTCATGATTTTGAATCATGATTTGAAAGATTAAGGTAGACAGTTTTACATGATGATTTTTAAGGATTAATGCAGGTCAGAAATGTGTTTTATGTAAGCTAAGTATTCAGAAAGGACAAGTCTGAGAGCTGACAGCTGAGAAAAAGAGAAGATCTCAGAGAGTGATATCCTGGGAAATACTTGAGAAAAAAGGAAAGGTGAAACAACCAACAAGCACATTTCCCTGCTGGAAAGAGTTTGATGCTCAGTTAAGGATAAAAAGGCCATGACAGAGAGTCAGTTTAAACATTGTGTCGACATTATTGTAAATGGATTAGCATAAGAAAACTAATTTTACAGAGTAGTAAACTTAAACAAAAACCCGATTCAAGGTTGAGGAAAAAACTCATTTTAGCCCCGCAAGTGTTGAGGATTATAAACTTATGGATTTACTGTTCTATCCATCTGAACACAGAATTCCCAACCAGGATGGATCGACATTTCTTCCTGCTGTTGAGCAAACATGAGTTATAGGAAAATATTTCAGCAGAATTAGTGACTTTTACATTTATTTGCTATTTTTCCTAAGTTCTTCAGCACTGTACGCAGCCATTGCTTTGCACTAAAGTTCCACGATACCTAGAGAAGTTGTGGCTGTGAGATTGTGAGGATTTGAGTTTTCTTTGCGTTTATTTTAGGTTTCTGTGTCTATTGAGTTTCTGTGTTGTCCTGTCTACCCCTTGATTAGTTACACCTGTTTCTTGTTTCCCCTGATTGTCTCCCTGTGTATTTAAACCCACCTGTGTTCCTTGGTCCTTGTCTTAACTGTCTCGGTGTCAAGCTGTCTTGTCCAGTCTGTTGACAGATGTCTTTTGGTTGCTAGTTGCTACCAGTTTTGAGCTTTAGCCTTCTGCTCATTCTGTGCTGCCTGGATTTTTGGACTTTGTATTTCTGACATCCAGTGTTGTAGTCAAGACCACCTAACCCAGGGGTGGGCAACTCCAGGCCTGGAGGGCCGGACTCCTGCAACTTTTAGATGGATATCTACTTCAACACACCTGAGTCAAATAATGAGGTCATTAGCAGGACTCCTGAGAACTTGACTGCACTGAGGAGGTGATTCAGCTGTTGGATTCTTGCGTGTTGGAACAGGGAGACATCTAAGAGTTTCAGGACATCGGCCCTCGAGGACCAGGATTACCCACCCCTGACCTAGACCAAGACCAGAGGATATTGAGACTGAGACAAGACCAAGACCAGCACCCTGTGCTACATGACACAATAAAATGTGAAATATAATTAAAATTGCTAATCAAATTGATCTAAAAGATGCACATTCCCATAAAAACACCTAGATATTAAATACTTAGAGCTGAAATAAATTTAACCAATATTAAAAGCAGGACAAACTCTTTGTTCTGCTTATATAAAAAGATAATGCCCTGGGCATTTGCCCATATCATTCATGTCAGAAATCAGCATCTGTCAGTGAGGCTCCAGTTCAGGGCCGGCCCAAGCCTCCATGGGGCCCTAAGCGAAATGTGGTTTTGGGGCCCTTTAGATCTTCTAACAATGTATACAATCAATTCCTGAAGAAGTTGCTGGATAATCTTCAGCTTCATTCAGTTTTGCATAAATGAACCAGTGGGAAAACAGGAGGTGATGGAACTTCAGTACTCAAACATGTTCCCATAATATGAATCACTGGCTCATGTAAGACAGATAAAAGTTACGGAGATCAAGTTTTATTGTTTCCCACAGCAAAATGATCAGACATTTTGAAATAGTTGGGGATTTCCATCATGGTTTTTGTCTAACATTCCAGCAAGTTATCCTGTTAAACTTAAATAAAGTTAGTTTGACCAACTTAATTCAATTACATATAACACAATTCAGATTTATACTAAATTCTCACAAATTCAAAATAGGCCCAAGCTGTGGTATAATGAAAGCCATTTTCAGTCACAAAGGAATTATATTTAAAAAGAAAATTTTCTTGAACAGGACATTAATGTTTGATTCAGGAGAATAATTAATGCAGGATTAACTTTAGGGCCTTTGGAATTAGCCAGTCAGAAAAGCTTTGTTTAGTCAGAAGCTGTGATCGTTCGTGCTTTGCACAGAAATGTTTTTCACTGAGTGCTCAAGGACAACAGTTTGTAGCAGGTACTGCTTTACTTTATTCCCCAGGGTGAATTGTATTGATCTTAGTTGCTGAATTAGCATTTCATATCACCTTTGCTCATTTAAAATGGTGATTGCTGATATCTCACCGAGGACAAATGGCTGGCTTGGGAATTACAGCTGAGGGCGATACGGATCAGCCGCAGAGAGTTAACGAGTTCTCATCCCAATGTAAATAGGTGTGTGTGTGTGTGTGTGTGTGTGTTGATTGCTCTAGGGCACTCCCTTGAATGAAAGTGTCATTCTTAGTAATCAAAGAACAAACTGGGGGAGAATTACAAATGATGGTATTGTTGGAGCATCTGTCAGCGTTTGCTTTAAAGGAAGATTATTCTCTGCTTCTGTCGGTTCTTCTGAGACCATTTTTATTTTACATGAAGAACGGTTGAACAAGAAAAAGGTCAATATCAAGCATGACATGATTACTTGATTTGTTTAAATATTTCTAATGTACATTTTGTTAGTTGTACAGAAAATTGGATTTGTGAAATAGAAAAAGAATTTGCTTCTTGTGGTGCATGCTAGCTCTTCAATTTGACCTTTTCACCAAGAAGAGCTTATGTTGTTTTTTCAAATCACTACAAAATGTCTTATCTGAACTTTAGATATAGTCAAACAAAGTTCTCACACATGCAGATGGTTTCCCACTTTTTCAAAATAACTCAACATGACTGGTTGGCATTCCTAGAGAGGCAAATCTTTTAGTGTCTAGCAGTCTGATTCTGATTATTAAGGTCACGATTAGATTCACAAACAAAATTTGATCCAGAAACTAATCTTTCTACTGAAACTGTCTAGAAATGAGAGATTCTGCTTAAGTTATGTGACTGACAAGAGGAAAACACAATGCAAATAAATAGAACATTTATTTAAAACTATTTTTTAAGGTTCTTTGCTGTATCAAATTCCAAGTTTTGTGTCTTGAATGGTTAGCATTAGGCTATCTTAGCCAAATGTTTTTTTCTTAAATACAAATTATCAAAGAATTATTCAAAAATAAATACAGAGGGAGAGTGGAGACATAATGTTATATACTGTGCAATATAATAGAAGCGGAATGAAGACGCACACTTTAAACATATTTCAACAATTGATTTTTCAGCATTTTGAATCGATTCAGAATTCCCAGGACTAGGAATTTTGATTCTTTACAGAATAAATTTTTTCTGCACCTCTAACCTTCACATCATGTCTTCATTGTTTAATAGAGCAGAGCTGCTCTATTAATCTCATAGTACTGCTAGAAGTTCTGTGCAGTGACAATAAACCTAATCTAATCTAAATGATTAGAATTAGATGAATATTGTAGATTCTTTGTCAGATGATGCTCTAGTCTTTTTGTACTGTTAGACACTGTGGTCTTATTGTTGTCCTCACATTTACTAGGCCAAGACTGGAAAGGCAGCTTATCATCAGGTGTGGACTTTGACTGGGCCATCTACACAGCATGGTGCCACCACCATGTTTCATAATGGGGAAAGTGTAGAGCTGTTTGTCTCCATGTCAAAAAATCTATTGTGATCCACTAAGACTTGTTAGCGTAGCAGCTAATAAGAGGGATAAACTGAGGTAGAACTTTTCTTTTCCACAGTCAGGTTTAGGCTCACTGACTCCTATTCTCTGTTGGTTGCTCTGTTCCAGACATGCAGACGCTGACACAACAGAAGCAGTAGCAGGTTAATGTAGCTCTTGTCATTTGGGATTGTTTTTATCTCTTCTTGAGATTTTCTGCAGAGATTTTTTCTGCCAAATCTCAGATTTTATGGGTTTTTCTTCTGTTTTCCATATTGAACAATGTGGATGTTATGTTCTACTTCTTGTGGAATTGGTGGATATGAATATCAGTGGGAAAGTTTTTCATAATAAGCTTCCTCAAGCTCAGTTAACTTCTCTATGAGAGCTGAATCACAAATAAATTGAAAATGAAGCCATATGGATGTTCTGCAGGAGCAAAAGGAGAAGAAAGTAGGATGTAGATCGTCTTGGTGAATGCAGTAAATAAAATCAATCAGCCTGGAGCAATGGTGAGGAAGCAAAAGTGGTGAGGCATTTAGCTAATTGGGAGTTTTGTCAAGACTTGACAGCAGGAACATATTTTAGTCGTCAACAAGATCACTGTACCCTTTATAGACTGTACAGGCAGGCAAACCCAGCAGGAAATGGAAAACAGGAGAGAAAGTAGAGCTTGTTTGCTGTCAGGATTATCAAGCAATACAACATGTGGTATTCCAACATGGTGGCAGCATCTTCCAGTGTGTTTTATTCAGCTGGAACATGGAATCTGGTCAGAACCACACTTCAGATTTGTACTTCTGAATATTTTGAAGGACATATTTTTCTTTTGTTTCTCAAGAAACTGCGCTGCGCTGCCTTCTCTTAAAGAGGCAGCATCATGCAAAATCAACTTTTTGAGCTTTACATCTTGCTATAATGTAATTTCCTCATCAAAAACATGCCTGGAGTGTTGCTTTGATCGAAGACACATCCCGTGGTTGTGGAAAGCTGTGGTGATTTTAAGAAGGATCAAAGCAAAGAAATCATCCAAGGAGATTGCAGAAACTACTAAAAATGGTTTCAGAACTACCCGACACATTACCAAAAACTGGAAGAAAAATTGGGAACCATCATCTTTGAGGAAAAAATGTTGTATGAAATAAATCCCAAATGATTTCAAACATTTTGCAAAATCATGTGGAAAAAACTAGTTGTAGAACTCAGGTCTATTTCAATAAACATCAGTGCATGAGCATACCGAGAAAAACAATTGAAGTGATGATCCCATTTTTCTCTACTGTTCAAGCTGTGCTGGTATCTGAGGTTACTGCAGTTGGTCAAGTCAAAGTTCAGCAACATTATGGGCCCAAAGAATGAAGTCAGCTGAAGATACTGAATGACCAGGTTATCCCATCAACAGGTTTTCTCCTCCTGGAAGTCACAGGCATATTCCAGTATGATAATACCAGGATTTATTGGCTCTGATTGGGATTGGATGGACCACCTCAGACTCTGAACCTTATACCCAATAAGGATCACATCATAGTATCTACTGTTCAAATCTTCTTCTATAAATTCAGAGAAGACTGAGCAGTGGTCTGATTCTCCCATCAGAGAAACAAGATCTTGGTGAAAAGTTAATGCAACTCTGGATGGAAGTGAATCATGTGACATTGCATGACAATGCCACAGCGAATGGAAGATGTAATCAAAGATAAAGGAGGACCAACAAAATTTTTAAGTTTGTTATCAGGTTTTTTGACCAGGCAGTGTACATGCAGGTTCAGGGTTGTGCTGAGACAAAATGTGGCCATGAAAACATTTGCTTGCATGAAAAGAGTCACACAAGCAATAATTAGCATATTAACCCAACAAGACAAATTATGTTCCACCCAATAAATGTGAATTTTTCAGAGCAGGGTTTAAAAACAGGCCAGCAGTCCTAATATAAACAGCAGCGTTTGTGCAGCAGTTCCACTCCACAGAAAGGAGTGGAAACTAATCGTATGTTTGGCTGCAGGTTTACCACTTCACTATTTATATCTACAGACGCCCTGTTTGACTCAGACAGCAACGTGTCGCTCCGGGCTAGCTTCATAGCGGGCTCCGGCTTCTTCTCCCAGGCTGTCATCTCTCTGTTGTGTTGATTTGTGCGACTGGAGGCACCATCAGGCTGATCCTCTTTTCCTCTGCAGGTTGTTCTGCGCTCCAGATCTAAGCAAGAAGCGAATTCAGTTCTCAGTAATGCCAGAGTCGGCTCACCGCAAATAATGTTCCATCATGATTTTCTTCAGCTCACCTGCATACAGCCACATTGCTCTTGCTCCTGCTTAGGAGTCTGAGCTGACAATGAACCTAATCAATCCCCTTAACTAAGCAATTTGGCTCAGATCACTTTAAATATCAGTCAAAGTCTCTATTCCACCCTCATCATAGCTCAAGCAGACCTCAAAATCCATAGCCTCATTAGATCGTCCAGCTGACAGCATTCTTTCATTACACTGACATTCCTTTCATCCTAAGAAGATAGTCTGCTAAAGTAGGACATTCATTTTTTCTGGAAGATGTGTCAGTGTTGGCACCAGGGTAAGGAGAATCTCAGGTGGAATATCATCACCTACCCTAACAACTTCCTAGATCTTTGGGGAAGTGAATAATATGACAAAAATATTATTCTAGCAGCAAGGCGCCACATGTTGAGGCATCTATATGAGGCAATTCTTGCGGCTGGTGTCTGAAATTGGCTTTTTGTGATTGTTGTCATTTACAGAATGTCAGGTTCTTTCAGGTTTTATGTCCCTCTGTTGTTACCATACCTTGCACATCTAACATTTATGAAAGAGTAATAAAGAAAACATTGTAGCTGCATGTTAACTAACCTTAAAATTGCAGAATTTAACTTTCCAAAAATAAATTTGCATAATGTTTCATTAAGGCAATTTTTTGAGGCTTTAGGAAAAAGTGAGGTTTATGATTTTTTTCTACTTCAAAAAAAAAAAAAAAAACAACAAACACTGAAAATAAATGTTCCTCTGGTCCTCACAGGTCAGAGACTCCTTTATGAGGATTTCATTTTTGCAACATTTTGCCCTTTCATTCAACTTTCCATAAATAAATTTGGATACTACAGCCGTCTGTGAACAACCAGCTTCTTCATCAGCTGGAGATTCATCCTGCCTGTCAAGTCTGCAGGCTTCCCCACGATCGCACAGCCAGTAGCAGAACAGTAAAGACAATCAACCGTAATAAAACTCTTTTTATCCGTCCATCTGTCCAACTAACCAGGTTGTAGGTTTAACAGACATATTTTCCTTTTCACATCGATCACATCAATTTCTAAGAAATTTGAAGCCAATAAGAAAGATATTTTATCAATGAGATTGATAAAAAAATCAATACAAAACCATAACTGCTTCAAGTTCTACATTTAACTGTCAGTCATTTGAGTATTTAGCATTCTGACTCAAAATATACAAAATAGAACAGCTTGCATGTTTGTTTTTTCACACTCACTTTTCTTTTTATTATAAAAGTTTCATTTATGTTATATCTACAGTTTGTAGAGGATACTTTCTTTTTACTATAACTATTTGGCACACATTTAGATTTGACTCTGTTAAAATTTCATTAACAAAATTAATTTTACTATGATTGGATGTTGAAGTGATTTCAACCTGTATGTCCTTTAATAGTGGATGATCTAAGAGTTAATAGCACATCTTGAGCTAAAGGTCACTGATTCTCTCGGCTTTCCCATCAGAAGTACATGTCTCGTAGTTGAATACTTGTAATAACTGATTAATTTACATGATCAACACATTTCTGCCTGACTTCCTCTCTTGCCTCATTTGTTGCAACACTGACGCTTTTTGTCATAATCAGTTTTTAAATTATTCACACCTCAGAATTGCACCAACCTTCTTCTCAGAATTAATTGTGTCGCCCCTAGCTAGCTAAGGGCCACTGATTCATTTAGCGAATGTGGCGTGTCAGGTAGCTGGAGGAGGAAAACCTGTAAACCAATCAAATTATTATCAACGTTCATTGTGCTTATTACTTTTGACAGGGACTTTACCTTCGGAGCAGCTAGTTAACTCAAACAGACATAGGCTGTGAATGAAGGGTGAGTGAAAGGTGAATGTGGGTGAAGTGTTGCAGAGAAAACTCCTTCTACTGCAGCGTTACTGATGGAGCCACGGCCTCATTCAGAAGGTGCTGCTTCTCACTCTCATTCTGCTCAGCACTTCCATCTGACCTTGGAGGATAACTTGGTAAACATCAAGTGTTTTCAGATGTTGTTCTACTCTTATGAAAAAATGTTGATGATGCTTTCATTTCTAAGATGAACTGATGGTGGGGGCACAGGAACCTCATGGGTTTACAAAAAGATGTGCACGTTCCAATCTTTCTCCATCATTTGTAACATATCAAAATTTAAAAAATGGATTTCATATAATAGACCAACACTAAACAGTACATTGCAGTGACATGGAAAGAAAAATTCAACAGTTTTGAAATAAAAATCAGTCATTTGTGAAACTCTATTTTGGTGTCTTGCTGCAGAATCTCAGTCTGGACTTTGACTGAATCCATTTTGATCTGAACCGTTCCTCTGTATCTCTGGCTGTTTGTTTAGGTTTGTTGTCCTGCTGGAAAGTGAACCTTCAGCAAAATCTCAAGTCTTCTGCCGCTTCTAACTGGTTTCCTTTCAGGATTGTCCTGGATTTAGCTCCATCCATCTTTCCATCAACTCTGTCCAGCTCATCGGTCCCTGCTGTTATTCAGCTATATGTTATTGTGTCGATCCAATGCAAATCTATAATACACTTCACTACTTCACATACATTTAGAGATACAGCTACAGTAAATAAGACTTTATTTATATATCTATTTAGGTCAAAGTGGGAATTACCTCCCAAGGTGGTGGAGAACGACTGAGATAAGATCCTGTGGGACTTCCTGACACAAACAGACAAAAAAATTATGGCCAACCATCCAGACATTGTGATCATTAAGCAGCAGAGGACAGGCATTATGATAATTAATTCAGCTGATAATGATTTTACCACCTAGGGACACTTAAGGGTGATTGAAATTTAATTCATCATCATCAACCTTTATTAAACCAGGATAGAAACTCATTAAAATTAAAAATATCTTTTACAAAAATGTCCTGGCAAATGGCAGCAGCACTGACTTACAGATAGATTCACTTTCACTCAACAACAACAATATCATCATTCAAAATGTGAAAACATAGATGCTTCAGTTAAGGCTGCATTTCTGCTAGATGCTAATTTCCACATGGAAACAAAGAGACTGTCATGGTAAAGAATTATGTGTGTTGGCCATAATTCATGGATGTGATATGACTTTATGATCCACAATATCTCCTTCCTTTTCTCAACTTTCACTCATTACACATGTTTGTTTTTCAAACAGCTTTAGGAAATGTGTCTGAACTTCTGAATCTGAAGAAAACTAAAAAACAAACAAACAAAAAAAACACCAATCATTATTCTGGCTTTTAGAAAATAGACGTTAACAGAGTCTAATTTACATTACTTAATTACATAATGTATGTGCATATTGTTACTTATTTTAATTATTATTTCTAATATAGTATATTTCTTTTTCTTTTTCATAAATATTTAAGTAAGCATTTGTTAAACGTTTTAGACTTAAATACTAAAACAGACTGCATTTCCCAGTGTTCATTGAGTTGGATCGACTAAAACTATCCCTGTAGTGAACCAAGCTGTATTTAAGCCAAACCGGTAAACTCTGGTTAGTTTAACACTGATACTAGTTTAACGTGCAAGTGTTTGTCAGTTTAACTGGTTAATATCAAGAGATTAACAATGTCACGCGCCATCCATGCGGTACATCGTGGGTCCGTGTAAAGTTTTTGCTTTCCTCTTTCCAGTGTGTAGTACGCATGCGCGAAGCTACGCCGGGTGAAACATGTCAACTTCCGTCAGCAGCTACAAACCTGTGAGCCATGTCATTTTCGACATGGATGGATTATTGCTCGGTAATTCATCTGTTCATCTGTTGTTTTACTTTAAGCAGCGTCATCTGAGCCGAACTTCAGCTCGTTCTCTCTGTCTGCAGCCGTGAAAACCATAACTAACGAACTCCATAGTAAAATATACCCAGTCGTGGCGTTTGCGCGCATAATTAACGTAACACATCATATTAAACACGAAGACAAGAATATTTTTGTCTTTTGAGAACGACAATTAATTCGGCTTGTTTTTCATAAATCAGTTGGCGTTATAAAGTATAAAAATCTCTGTTTGATGTTGAGGGAAGCTGGCCAACCTTTGAACAGCTCAACCTGAACTACACCTTAATAAATGAAAATCTAATTGAGCAATAATTTTAGTCCAGTCAATAAATTAATTCTTTGAAACTCGCTTATATTTAGTGATATGGTTAGTTTATTATGTTTTACAAACACTTGCGGAGGTGTACTGTACTAAGTTAGTGAGTGTTTGTCTATGACTCTATTGTAAGTATCTGGCATCAACACTTGGTCCGATTTCTTTTAGCATGAAAAATGCATCAGTGCAGCATGACATGGAGCTGATGATTGTTGGTTCCGGTGTCTATCATCTTACTCTTTACAACGAGCTCATAGATCCTCTTTGCGCGTGTTCTCACTAAAACCAGGAAGATAGAGCACATAACACCAGTTCTAAAGTCCTACACTGGCTCCCTGTAGCTCGAAGAATAGACTTTAAAATACTGTTGTTAGTTTATAAATCAGTGAATGACTCAGCACCACAAGGCATTCAGGATCTGCTGTTGTATCAACCTTCCAGACCTCTCAGGTCTTCTGGTTCTGGTTTTGCTCTGCATCCCCAGAACCAGAACCAAACAAGGAGAAACAGCTTTCAGCTTCTATGCACCACAAATCTGGAACAAACCTTCCTCCACTCAACTTTCCATTGCATAATTCATCACTCTGCAAGCAACCGGCTTCTCTATCAATGACCTTTTTTGGCTTATTTTGTTTGTGGAAGTAAACAATTTATTTTATTTTAGGAGAAATGTACTTTTGGGTTTTCATGAATTGCAAACTGAAATTATCAAAATGACCTGAACTGAAATGCTTAAAAGATATCACAGTGATCATAGCGAGTCTATATATAAAATCTGTTTTACTTTCTAAACCAAGTTACTGAAATTTAATGAGGTGCAGCTCTTTGAACTGCCTTGTTGCTGAAAAAGTGCTATAGAAATAAAACTTCTTCTTTTTCTCCTCCTATTTCTACGGTGGTCCAGAGGTCAAAAAATACACAAGTTTATCTATTACTATAAATGTTTGAAAAACCTCCTTCAGCTTGACTGGTCTGTTCCAATCAAACAACAGTAAGCCAAATTCTGGAGGCAAAATTCTCTGTTGAAATAGTTTTGTTTCATACTTTGCATCATGTGCCTTGTAGCTTTATCACACCATGACACCCTGATTCCTAAGGAGCACTACAACATGGACTAAATTAATGCAGCTAGTTTCTCCAAAAGAAAGAAAAGGGGTCAGAAGAAGCAGTAAACTTTTTATGACACACATTTATGACATAGGAACAATTATTTAAGGCTAGGTATGGACTTTAATGCCTCAAGTTGAGGTTATGAAAAAATTAGCCGTTTTTACTGATTTTACTGTGTGGTGAAATCTCGTCAGACTCCTGTAATCAGTGTTGACCATTTCAGTCCAGGTTTGACCTGCTCTAAATCTTAAGGCGCCACAGATCTGATTTAGTCCTTGTACTACAAAAGCAGTGAAATAGCCCTTTACTGATGTACCAAATTGGAAGCTGACAGTCAGATGCTAATCTTCACCTTGTGTGAAGCTTTCCCCTGCTAGCTACCAACAAAGACTAACTGAGTGGTTTTAATCAGGTGCCAGATAAAGCTCTGAAGTGATCCGGTTTCAGTCTGGCCGTATGGAGCTGATACCGAATTAGATCTGTCTTTGAAGATGGAGCTCAGAGCTGGGATGACATCACTCCCCAGCTGTTAAAAGGTAGTGGGGTGTTCATTTTGTTTCTCTGCATCTACAGGCTAGCACCAATTTTTCTATAACAAAAACTTGTTAAAAAAGACTTATTTTACAGCATAATATGCTTTGAGTTTAATGAAACAAAATTTTAAGAAGAGCAAATAAAAAGCTGATACCTCCACTACATTCAAACTGGTCAGCAGCCAGTTTGGTTAAAAAACTTAGAATTCCTTAGCAAACTTTCCCAGTCTGAATTCAGACCTTAAAGGGCATTCTTGGTGTTTTTGCTATATAAAGATGACAATGCATGTTAATCAACATGAATACATAATAGTTAAGTCAGAGAGGCTGATTTTTATCTGTAGACTGCATAAAAACAGACATGACTTTAGCTTTAAGACAGATTTATAGATAAAAAATAGTGTAATTTACAGTGAACATTTTACTAAAAATAAAACAAGTCACAACCATAAGAAAGAAAGAAAATATAAGAGCAGTTAATTAAAAAATTAATTGGTAAAGACCCCCCAAATATTAAGTAGTAGATATTGTAGATAAAATATTTAAAAATGTACATTTGTTGTGATCATCTGACTTCAGATTTTTTCTTAAAATTAAATTTTAAATGTTTAATTTAAACAGTTTTCTTACAATGTTTATATTGTAATATAACCATTACAAAATATAATATAAACAATATTTAAACATTAAAACTAGAATATAAGTAATATTCTAGTTTTAATGTAGTAAATGTATGCTAGTTTATATCATGAAAAATATTTTTTTTCTATTCTATTTTTCAGATTTGCCCATGTTTTAATTTTTTTTTTTTTTTAGTTTATCTCAAAATTTCTGCAATTTTTAGAATGTTTATTTTATTTTATTTTTTTCGGCTAAAATTTACTCCCCCGCAGCAAATAATTTTTTTCTTTTACCTTCAATAGCACTAATATGCTGTTGCAGTGTTGGACAGTCATGGCATGGAAACTAAAATAACTCCATTAAGCGCTTTTTGTCTTGAAGCGTTAGCATGTCTTCAGAGCAGCTGATTTTCAGACCACATGACAGAGATTTTTCACAATGAGCAGAACTATTACATTATTGGGCATAATGAACATTTTAAAAGTGCAGCTAAATATCACAGAATGTTCTTATTTATTTTTACTATCAAAATCCAGTTTACAGCTAAATGCTGCTTTTCAGTACCATGTTTTTTTTTTTAACGATGTCATTGTTTTAGTTGCAGCAGAAATAATTGTTGCCTTAAATCATATTGTCAATGTTATTGTTGATTTTTATGTGAATATTATGTTACCTATGTAACATAATATGAGAATCTCCCACTGTCTTCAAGTCATATATAGGTCTAACTGTAAGAAAATATTTGGTTTAATATCCATTTTATTTCCCAAGTTAAAGTTTCTGGTTTGTTTCTTGTATATGACCACCTTTAGATCTGTTTGTATTATAGCCATTTCCCTGAAGCTAGTCTGTGGCATCAAACCAAATGTCTGTTTTATAGCAAACCCTAAGCAGCACTTTAGATGAGATCTTTTGTCTCTTTCTGTCTTCTTATTTTAGACACAGAACGACTTTACACAGTGTCTTTCCAGGAAATATGCGACCGCTTCGGGAAGCAGTACACCTGGGATGTGAAGTCGTCTGTGATGGGGAAAAAGGCTCTGAATGCTGCCCAGATTATCCGGGATTCCTTGGATCTTCCCATGACAGCTGAGGAGCTGCTGAGGGAAAGCAGGCAAATACAGGAGAGGATTTTTTCGTCGGCCAAACTTCTGCCAGGTTTGTCTTATTTACCACTCCCATTCTCCATGTTTTAAACATTTCAATAGATAATTGTAGGATCAACACACTTTTCCACCTATACGTCTACACAAAGCCTTTTCATGCTTACATTTTGGTACATTGGCATGTTTCCGTTAAACAAATTTATTTTCAAAATGTCAAATTGGGTAATTATATGGTCAATGGAAATGTATCTAAAGTTATTCTGTATTGGAAGCAAATTATGAAATGAATACTGCACTTACTCCCATGAAGAGTGGACAGAAACACCTGACCAGACCTGGAAACATTTAGAGCAGGTTTGTGTGGTTTTCTGTAACCAGCCCTGTTTGACCTGATCTGTCATTTTGTTGCTCATGAACCAGGCGTGGAGAAACTTGTAAACCATCTGAAGAAGCACCACATCCCCATCGCTGTGGCAACCAGCTCAGCTGATGTGACCTTCAAGCTGAAGACCAGTGCACACACAAACTTTTTTGCTCTGTTTGATCACATTGTTCTGGGCGACGATCCCGATGTAAAAAACGGCAAACCTGAGCCCGACTCCTTCCTGGTGTGTGCCAGCAGATTCAGCCCTCCAGCCTCCCCAGAGAAGGTAGGAACTCCAGATTACAGATACAATCGGTGTCAGAGTTTCTTTTCATGCTCTACTGAGAAACAAACACAATTATTTCAGAGTGAAACAGATATCTGTGTGCCTTAAAGAGGTTGTTGAGAGCAGTGGGAAAAGTTTTAAAGCTACAGTCAGTCAGGGAATGTAAGCTGCTGATTCTGTGTGTTGAAGATAACTACTAATGTAGGCCAACCTTCTTCCTGTGTTGGTGTGGTGTGATATGCATTTCCATCAAATGCATTTTCTTTAGAAGACTTCAGGTGTTTTATGAGTTTGTTTTTAAGAAACGCCTCATGTAAAGCTTTCCACAAAAAGCTTTTTATTACTTTTGTGAACCAAGGTTACCAAATTCATAAGGGCTTTTTGCAAAGGGAGAATAACATTTTTTGTGTGGGTGATGAACTTTGAAATTGCTGTTGGGCTTTTGTTTCCTGTTCTGTTATTAAAAGCAACAACCTGAGGGACGTCTGGGGTTCTGGTGTCGACACATCAGTGACATTTCTCTATGAGCCTTTCACCAAATTCAAGACGGGATTTTTTTTTTTTTTACATCAATCTTTACTGCTTCAGTTCCAGACATTCTCTGATTCCTGACTCACAATTTTTAAAAAAATCCTAATATCTTCAGAATTTTTTCATTTTGTTACAATTTTTTAGCCAATCTTTGCATTTGATGATGACTTAAAGTTAGTGGTTCCTTAAAACAAGTGAGAAAATTGGAGGACAAAACAAATATCAGGGCTAAAAACCTGAAATCTTAAAAATGACTTTATTGGTGCTGGAATGTTATTTTATGCATGTCAAATAGTTTCCCCCGCCCTCCAAAGATCACATTTAAATTTAGCAAACTACAAACTACAGTGGACCCCGTTTCTATTCATGGTTTAGTATTTGCAGATTTTTCTGTGGAACGCAAATCCAAATTATTTGACAATTTTTCTTACAGCATATCTAAAATATATAAAAAAACACCTTGTAAAGCTGGAGTACCTCAGCGCAATGCTACTTCATATGCTATCGACTGGACAATCCAGTAGTGCCATGGATTTTTCTTGCTGTTGTTTCTTCCTTTAAACATGTCAGAAAACTGAACATGATGAAAAATGGTTCGATAACCAGCAGTAGCGCTACATCTATTTTTAGTGCATAGAAGATTCTGAGGTAAGTATCATCATTCTCTGCTCTGTGGACCTTCTGCACACTCAGGTGGGAAACATAGATTAAAAATACATATAAACAGATATACCTTCACCTAACCTGACTATCAGTGAATCGAATAGATCTGGAACTACATGTCAGTATGTGTCCAAAAATATCTGGTCTGTTTTAATTGAGTTTAGCAGCCCGTGCGTCACCCTGCACCTTTTTAGATTTGCATCTAATTTGTTCCATTTGCAGCGTTGCAGGCAGGACGTTATGTCACTGACACACATCCACTTAACATCCAGCACTTTGATCAAAACTGTGAAGCTTTCTGGGTTCGGATGCTTTTTGAGATGCGTGTTCAGACTGTCGGCAACCTTTTGCTCTGTTGAGTCAGGCTAAAATAGCTGCCAAATATTTTCCTAGGAGAACCAAATAACTGTGAGGACGACCTAGTTTAGGGCGAAATGCTCACTGTAGACAGCAGGCAGAAATGACAGTCTGATGTTAATTTGAACAAATCGCCTTATTAAAAATCCAGAATATTGATAAAATATTCAATAAAAAGGCTGCTAGATTAGTGGTGGTGTCACTGGCGTTCAGTTCTAAAAGAAGAGCAGCAATTGTTGAATAGATAACAATATGAGAGTTTGCATATATAAATCCATGAGATATTCATTAAACAGTCCTGTCTTTTAACTTTTTTCTTCATTTAAATATTTCACATTATCAAACAACTTTAATAATCAGACAAAGCCTAACCTAAGGAAACACAAATCATTGTTTTTAAAAGATTATTATATACATATATTGAGGAAAAATTTAGCTGACCCTAATTTCATTAAATCTTAATTACCAGTCATTAATCATAAAACAAGTGATCAACAAACCAGAAACACCTGGCCTGATTACTGCCAGACCATTAAAGTCAAGAAACTAAAATAGAACCAGCATCTTGAAGGATATTACCTGAGGTTCTTCATAGAGTTATTGTAGATGCTGATGGTTGTGGGCAGAAAGGATCTCCTATAGAGGTCTGTACTACAGCAGGTCTGAAGAAGCCTCTGACTGAAGATATTCTTATGTAGATGATGCTCAGTCCATAATTTTCTTGTATTTTATAAAGAATCATTCTTTGTTCTATAATCAAATGTTCCACAGTAGCTCCCAGAACAAGATGATTGATCCCATCATCTGTCTAAGCGTCTCAGATACACCCGACCACTACAGTCATCAGAGTGAGTCTGGAGTCACTCTGTGTGACTTGTGCTGTAAATCTCAGTGTTATACAATGAAAAGGAATAGTGAGAGTACAGTTCCCTGTGGTGCTCCTGTGCTTCTGGTTCGTCTCACAAACTGTGGCATGTTTATCATTTAGTTATTAATCCAGGAGATTGTTGAGGCCTCCATCTGTGTTTTCTGGAGTTTTTGAGAAAGCAGATCAGGCTGAGTTGTGTTAAATGCACTGGAGCAATCAAAGAATATGACTCTCAGAGTCCAAATGGCAATGGGTTTGTTGAGCCATCAACTCCAACTCCATGTCAATAAGCAACAGTTCATAGTCGTTGATGATTGAAGGATGAGTTTTCTTTGGTACTGGACCAAAGCAGGACGTCTTCCACAACTGAGCCTTCTTTTGGGTCAAGCTAAGTTTGATGAGGTGCCAAAGAATTTCACTTACCTGCTCTGCAGAGGGCTTCAGGACTCTAGGGATAACACCAACCTGCTCCAGTTCAGCCTCTCTAACTTCTTTTGAGAAGAGCAGCAGCATTTTCTGATTTGGTTGGTGACAAACTTGTTGAACAGAGGAACCCAGAGCAATACATAAAGCTCTGCAGGTCTGTGCCTCGGTTAAGGTTAGAGTTCATGATTCAACACAGAGAAAGAGAGACCAGGCAAAAGTGACCTCCATGGGAGAGTTCTGAGGCCAGAACCACTGCTGACTCAAAGGAAAACAAAGACCCACTTCATATTTTATGGTGGTCAAGACCTCCATCACTTTTTGAACTTAACCTCAAGGTTTCCTGAGGTGAAGAAGAGTTTAAAGAGGCAAACCCCCCAAAACTTGTGAAAGCCTGGAAAGGCATCACAAAAAGAGCAAAGTTTGGAAGTGTCATTGTTTCACAGATTTGATGTAGTTGTTGCAGCTACATAATAATCAATGTTCACTTGAATCTGTGAGTCTATATGTTCCAACTCTTTATCCAACCTAAAAGTTTGTCTGAGTTGCATTTTAGATTTACGTGTCTCTGGTCTGAGAACACCTTGGGTTTCTCTGAAGGAGCTGGTCCAGGTGGCTGACTATAATATTTACATTTTGGAAAAAAACCCACAGTTTTCATTAGATCAGTCCAACTATGGAACCAAATATCTCGTATGAAATGAACATGTATAAACATTAGATGAGAAAACAATTAAACAAGTGAAGTTGAACTAAAGGTTTAGTAATGTAATGTAATGATGATCGCTGCAGAACACATCCATTTATCACCAAACACGGACAGTAAACCTAGGGGACCTACGGTATGCATCTGTTTTAGAAAAACAGATCAAAGCTGATAACAGCTTTTGATAACTGAGAATAAATACACATAGGAAGGCAGCAATGATTTAAACAGACTGGTTGTACTTTAAAACCTTGGGATGGTGTGTGAAGGGAGAAAAAGATGATTAGTTTATCCTTTTATCCTAAGCAGGAAAAGCTACAAGCTACAGGGTATATTAATAATTTTCTTTACTGACTGCCGACATCATTAAGGCGTCTTTTAAGTTTTTCTCAGATCTACACTGACACTCTGATTTTGTTGTAATTTCTTACTTTTTTACACTGTATCGTCAATGGTTGAGTGAATATGTTAAGATTCCTTCAAATGTAGAGTTGAATGCAGGTATTTACTTGCTCTAGATAAAATGACTCAACCTTTGCTTCTTGTTTTATGATATTAAATGTGACTGACTTTTTACTGTTTTAGGACAGTTAGGATGATCAGCTCTGATTATATATGCTGAATATGAGAATAAGAAGAGATTTCTGCTAGAGGATTTCCAGATGTCTGAAGGCTTTTTCATCCATCTGTTCAGTTACAATCAAATATAACAAGCATAGGAACGTCTAGCCATCCTGACATTAACAAAGAAGATTGATTCTGTGACCCGGAAGTGAATGGGTTTTGTTGTAAAATGTGAACATTTACATCAGAACAAAAGTTAAAGACTGTATTAAGCTACTGGTGAAACTGCGAGAGAGGAGAGAAATGTCATAAGTCCTGTAGCAACATGGACTCAGAGATGAAGAAGCCATTAATTACTCCAACAGAAATAGAAAAGGGAAATTTGCACTTTGACCTCACTTTTAGAGACGTTCTCTGGTTAGATGTAACTGAAATGAAGTGCTTGGTCATAATGACCATCAGTACATTATGATCAGCATTTGAACACCATCCTGAATACCATGCAAAGTAAGTCATGTTGTGGGGTTGTTTTACTGACAGAGTGACTAAAGAGATCACATGGAAAGAACGTGTAAATATTGATGCAAGATTTCAGACCTTAGACATTCAGTCATTTTTAATGTAGCTTTTCAACATATTTTTGTTATTTTTCATCTTATCTCAGTCCCAGAGAACATTAGAGGGAAGAAATGCAAAAGTGTGAGCAAAGAGGCCTACAAAGTTCTACCAGGTCTGTCTGGAAGAATTGACCAAATTACCAGCATTTAACTCTAAATCAAACCATTTAAATGTAACTCTACCAAACAGAAAAAAAAGATGCATGAAAATGTCTGACTTTGAAGAAAATGAAAAGTTCTGTCCCTCTTTATTTTGTCATGTAACAAATGTAAATGATGTTGATAATCCTGAGTTTTAACAAGATAACTTTAGTCTGATTTTATGTCAGTGAAATTTCCCTCGATGATGATATAAAGGCCTATATTTGTGACTTACAAACATAGTCATGTTGCAGTTATTTAATCTTTCAGGTTTTGAGCATTTATGCAAACAGACCCTTGGCTTCTGGCTGATATATTCATGCTAAGTCCTCTTGCATGAAGCGCTTTTGCTGCAAACGGGTCCAGCCTGTGGCATGATGCACCTGATTTTTTTTTCTTCAATCTGCAGCCAACCATAGTAAGAACTGGCATTTTTCTTGATGAGATATGAAACTGCAGCTCAGAGGAGGGATTGACGCAGCGTTTAGTGGAATAACAGATGAAGCGTCACCCTCTGACTTCCACTTTGTGGCAAAGGAGAGAATAAAGCATGAGCGACAAGAGATGGAGAGGAGGTGGAGGGAAAGAAAAGGAGAGCAAGCAGTGGAAAAACTGCTAGCAGAAGAATGGATAGAAGGATATTAAAAGAAAAAACAGTCATGAAGTGGTAACATACAGCATGAAGAATAATCAGGTTCTCTGATTCAACTCTGATGAAAAGTCAATTATCACTGGAAGCCACAGGAGATATGATGAGGTAGCGAAAACTGAACAACAGTCATGTTTACAAATGGAGACATTCTGGAAAATTAATTTAATTTTAGGTAAACACAAAATACTAACCTTGTTTTAGTGATTAAAATCGATGTTAGGAAACCCTACTACGTCCTTCCTTCTTTGGAAGATGTTTCTTGTCTCCATCTACCAGCTCTAATAGTTTGCCCCACTCCTCTCTTAACTTGGAGATGTTTGAAGGGTATCTTGTATGTTCAGATCATTTCAACTTCACACAGCATTTCAGTGAGAACATGTGGGCTTTGACTAGGACTACAGCTTTCCATTTCTTAATTCTTGGCCAGTGTTTAATGAATTTACTGGTGTACTTTAGTTTGTTGCCATGTTGAAAGGTCCAGTTCGGATTTAGTTCAGCTGTTTTTACAATTGGCCTCATAATTTCCTCAACCACCTTATGATACACAGTAGAATTAATGTTGGATTCAGTAACATTGAGCTGCAGCAAAACATTCCCAAATCATAACACGTCCACTTCTATACTTCACAGATGGCATGGGCTACTTTTGCTGGAAAGCTTTACTTGGTCTAGGCCTTCTGGTGTCCTAATAATTTAGTTTTAGACTCATCTGTACTTTCAAGTGTTGAAATGGTCCAGTCAAAGGACAGTCCTAAGTCCAATTCACAGTCTGTGGCAATAGGTGAAAGTTGCTTTTCTTCTGTATGCATTTATCTTGTCAGTTTCAACTAAAAGGAAAGGTGATGAATAATGATTGTAATTATACATCATAATGTAGTTATATTGCCAAGCATATTAATGGAAGTCCAGGTCCTTTAGCTTCTGATGTCTAGGTTGATTGAAAAGTAAATGTCTTTCAAATTGTTCCAAAGCTGTTAGTGAGACAAATTATTTTTCTATAGCTTTGCTCTGAGGCTGGACTAAGATTAATGAAAAATGAAAGTGAACTAGTTTGTGCTCAGACTGATGAAGAGAGCGAAAAGGAACCAGTTGGTTGTCTGTCATTAATCACACAGAGCATTGCACCTGGGGAAGTCTTGATGATCCAGATATTTAAATCAGGTGTAATTAGGAAATGGGTTTTACAGTTTCAACACTGAATTGACTATTTCTTGTTTTGATAAACCTTCCCAGTAGTCATCCCTCAGCAGGCTGCGGACATTCGATGAATTCCTTTCACAATGCTCACAATAGTAATCACTCATTCTGACAACACATGATTACAAATTCTAGGCTCAATTATTAAATTACTGAGCAAAAAAAGAATGACTTAGTTGTTTAGGTAACATCTACCATGCATTAGTTGCTGTATTAGCTTTGACTCATCATTACCAGTGTAAGTTTAAATGTCTAAAGGAAGTTAGATGTTGCTGTCTATCAACTTCAGTTCTTTAGCACACATTTTACTAGTTAGCTAAAACAGCTGGCAGCACGTACATCTTTTTCTCTGATCCTTGCAGTTAAGGATCGATTCTGAGACGGTTCTTTCTGACTGCACTAGAAATGTTTCTAAACTTTTTCAATATTGTGTAGTATTTTTTATTAAATCCAGATTTGGGCATAGCTTTTTGCTGAACAACAACACGTCTCCACCACTGTCGGCTCATTTGCTAGTGTTATAAGATGTGGGGTCACAGGTCATTACTGCTCCAGTCCAAGTCAAGTCTAAAGTTCTGATTTGAGTCCAGAACTTTTAGTGGCTAATCCATTGTTGGGTTAAGTTCTAGTTTTTTGTTAAAATTTTTTTCCCTTTTTTTTTCCAAAAGCACTAGATAATATAAGCTAGTTTCAGGGAAGCTAATACATGGAGTCGTTTTACTGAGACACTTAACTGAGAACCAAAAAGTGTCAAATTAATGTTGATTTGATGCTTTATTTTATGTGAATGTTCAGCATAAAAAAATTATTTGCCTGAAATGTATGGAATATATTTGTTGTGTTAGGCAACTTTTTGAATTTGTTGTTCAATCTTCATCGTATAAAGTCTGAAGCATCAGCTGAATGCTCTCAATAGAGCAACTCTTTTTCACTATACTTTGAAATTCCACATCCTCTACTCTGCCATAACGTTTCTTAGTCCTAATTATGATTTATGATTTAATTATGATATGTTTTGTAGTTCTGGAATTTGCCTTGTTAACCCTTTCACAGGTGAGTTCTAAGGAGGTTGGTATTTCCTCCCCAAATTTCTCTCTTGTGCTTTCAGACACTAGCTCTTCCAAGCACTCAGAACTTCAGATATTCATACTGATTTCTACTTAGATTTAAGTACAATTGACCTCTCTGAAACTAATTAAGTGTTCCTGGGACTGTGTGTTATAATCATATTATGATTCTTTAACAGAGTGTCGTACAATTTTTCTGGTTATTCTTTTGACTCTACAACTTATTTTGTCAAAGTATCATAAGATACAATACAGCATGAAAAGTTATTCCCCATGATTAAAAATGTGACCAATATCTCCAAAAAGTGGTCCATGTGGTTTCAAGTTCACCTTAATAGAAAGAGTCACAGCTGTAGGTGATCAGACTCTTGTCATCAAGGAGTTTAAATTAATATTGATTATTATTTACTGTCTATAGTGATGGATGTATTTACATCTCAAACCTTATCTGTTCATATAGTTTCCAATGTAAAAATATTTAATGAATTTCCAGGCAAGCAGTTCACCTCTGACTGTAAATGACAGGTAAGAAAGTCATAATTATCACACTGGCTCTTAATCACAACATAATGATTTTCAAATTAACCTACATCTTACCGGTCTGTGTGAAAGTAATGTCATACAACTTCCATTAAAAGGCAATTTCCCCAGGCGCGACCTCATGAAGGAGAAGTGATTTACAAATCGCTTACACTGAATGATAGTAAAGCAGGAGAAGGTTTTCACACAGAGTGGAAAGAGACGGAGAATTCCCATCTGGCCATAAGAGCTTGAGATGTGCAGATAGTGATGCTGCAACAATGCAGCAACTATTATTCTGGACCCGCCCTAACCTTGTGCGTATGTATGCTTTCATCCTCCTTTAACCATCAGGGGCTGAGAAGGTTTCATGTAATAAAGGATTGACACTGTAATCTGCAGAGAAGGAAGAAACGTTTATGATTTTCAGGAGACTCTCTGGATCCCAGACACTCGCTTATGACTGCATTTGTTTTATTGAAATTCGTCAAAATAAAATGGGAAAGGTGTTGTCGTAAAGTTTTAATTGTATGGAATCACAGTTCCTAGATTAATGTTTGCTAATTTTCTCCATTCCAGGCAGCAGTCTGTACATTATCACCAGATGGAGGAGATATCTGTATATCAATTTTATTTAAAATCAATTAAAATACTACTACTAAATACTGACTTGAGGTTGGATTTACTAAAATAAAATGTATTAAGAATCAGTGATTTTCTATTCCCTACCAACTAACTAAACTAAAAGAAGCCGAACAAACATAAGGACTAATTCTAATCCATTCACTCTGTGAAGTAGAAATGTCACCTGGACAGAAACTAGAAACAGTTTATTGAATTCTCAGAGGCTACAAAGGATTTTTGTGGCATTTTGTAAATGCTAACAACAAAATGTAATTTAAAGGGGCATTATTATCTATTTTCCAGTTGGCATTATATAGCACAACCAGTTAACTGTGCAACTTTCGCTTGTTATAAAAATGCTGTATCTATCAAATATGACTTAAAAGATATTTTGCTTTGTAATTTAATGCCTTGAAATTGGACCCCCGCCTCTTTAAAATGTCCTGCTCTTTTTGAAAATCCACCTTCAGGAAGTCATCACAACATGGCTCCATTAACCCTTTAACAACGTTTTTGCCACTTTTTCACTGAGAAGTAGCTTGTGAAACGAGCTCAGCAGATCCGCAGTACCACCAGGTGTTTGCTAATAGCCGCTGGCTAGTCTGAAGGAGCTGAGTGGGGGAGTCATCAGTTTTTTTTTTAAACTGCAAGAGGAGCTGCTTCTCAAAGGCGGCGTTAGGTCCACACATGTTTTGCAGAGCTGAATGGTTGCCATTCAGCTACCATGATTTCTTAAATATGCATGAAATAATCAAAGTACAGTAACACTCCGGCATGTTTTTGATGGAATAACATACAACATGATGTAAAGCTCAAAAACGTTGATTTCACATAATACTGCCCCTTTAAGAGATGTAAACCAGACAGCAGCGGAAAGAAAAAAGCACCTTACTTGAAGGTCCAGATCATGTTTGACCATCTCAGCTGATCACTGATTTATCACAAGCACTTTTCCATATGTTGGAAGGCAGTGCGGTTATTTCTGGCTTCAGTTGTTGTTGGACATGTTGATGGTCACAATTATAATGATGGAACCAGAGTCTTCAATGAACAAACATCAGATTAGTAATTCTAAACACATACGTTCTCCTTTAGTTGCATATTTCTTTCCTCATAAACAGTTTGACAATAGCAATTATTTTTATCTGTGGTTGTACAAAGCTGACTGAATGATACTAATGAATGAATTACAGTACATACCAGACAGATAATAATTATTAAGAAGTTGTGAAACTCAAGGTCAGGCTCCCCATAACACTAAAACTGATTAGGATGGAAGTTTTCAGTAATGACATTTAGTGAGTCGTTAATAACTTCCATGCCTTTGACTTTACTTACTTTTACTTGAAAAAAAACGTCACCCTGTCCTTGCATTTTGTGTATCACTCAGACTTTAAATGAGTGGGTAAATCCGGCTGCAGGGTCAGACACGATCATGAGCCCAGCAGAGGAAGCTGGGTGGCGCTGAGATTTCCCAGACACTCATTTTAGCTCAATTATGATATTTGATGAATACCCAGGGCTGTCTGAGGGATTTACTCCCAACCATATGCTTTCTGTTTAAACTCAGCTCACTGGCACATTATCTTCTAATTAAAATATGTTTCCTGTTTATTGCAGTTACTTAGTGAATTCAGATGAAGCTCAAACTGGGGCTGAAATTTAAATATCCAGCAATTTTCCATAATGAATTCAATGTTGCTTTACTTTGCATGGAAACCTTAGAACCAAATCCCATTTCCTAGAGTTACAACTATATTATCCCACCTGATATGGACTGTGATTTTTATCGTGATATTTTTTCATACTGTTGTAATAACAATAAAAAGATAAAAAATATTTATTACTTTTTTAGTAGCAGCAATCATAGTCCCACAAACACAAATACTGTTCTTGAAAAACATTCCCATTTGAAACTGCCTTAAACAAGTGTGATTTCTATAAACTACACATAGTTACTGTATTTAATCATATTTATGATTTTACTGATATTTATTGATACTCTCATAGAACAAATAATGGGGAAAATAATAACAATAAAATAAAAATATATATTTTAATAGAACCAATAAAGGTTCTATTTTTATCACAGTTATGCAATGCATCAAAATTGTCTGAACGTAAAAGAGTAATAACAAAAACCCTCCCAGCTGCACATCATTCAAAACCAGAGGCAATACTAATATGGTTAACATTAACGAAGCACTACTACATTAGCAAAACGGAAAGGGTATGTCCCCGTTGGAGACCTGAGAAATCGCTGATTGGACAATAGGCATGAATAGGACCACATAGTGTGGCCAATAGGACCATATTATCCGCAAAAAGCAGAGACGTGATCCTAAGGCTACCAAAATGGATCCCCTAAACACCTTGGCTGCGCCTAGAAATTCTGTCCATGAAAGTAATGAACAGAATTGGTGACAAAGGGCAACTCTGGTGGAGTCCAACTCTCACCGGAAACGAGCCCGACTTACTGCCGGCAATGCGGACCAGACTCTGACACCAGTCATACAGGGACCTGACAGCTCATATCAAAGGGCCCGGTACCCCATACTCCTGGAGAACCCCCCACAGGGCTACCCAAGGGACACGGTCGAACGCCTTCTCCAAGTCCACAAAACACATGTAGACCGGTTGGGTGAACTCCCATGGACCCTCCAGGACCCTGCCGAGGGTGTAGAGCTGGTCCAGTGTTCCACGACCAGGACGAAAACCACACTGCTCTTCCTGAATCCAAGGTTCGACTGTCGGACGGACCCTCCTCTCCAGGACCTCTGAATAGACCTTGCCAGGGAGGCTTAAGAGTGTGACCCCTCTACAATTGGAGCACACCCTCTGGTCCCCCTTTTTGAACAGGTGGACCACCACCCAGTCTGCCAATCCAAGGGAACTGCCCCCGATGTTCATGTGATATTGCAGAGTCGTGTCAGCCAACACAACCCTACAACATCCAGAGCTTTAAAGAACTCTGGGCGAATCTCATCTACCCCCAGGACCCTGCCAACGAGGAGCTTTTTAACTACCTTGGCGACCTCGTCCCTAGAGATTCGAGAGCCCAACCCAGACTCCCCTGGCTCAGCTTCCTCAATGGTTGGCATGTTGGTGGGATTGAGGAGGTCTTCGAAGTATTCTGCCCACCGGCCCTCAACGTCCCGAGTTGAGGTCAGCAGCACACCATCCCTACTATAAACAGTGTTGGTGCTGTACTGCTTCCCCCTCCTGAGGTGCCGGATGGTGGACCAGAATCGCCTCGAAGCAGTGTGGAAGTCTTTCTCCATGGCCTCTCCAAACCCCTCCCACACCCGAATTTTTGCCTCAGCAACCACCTGAGCCGAATGTTGCTTCGCCCACCGGTACCTATCAGCTGCTTCCTGAGTCCCACAGGCCAAAAAGGCCTGATAGGACTCCTTCTTCAGCCTGACAGCATTCCTCACCGAAGGTGTCCACCAACAGGTTCGAGGGTTGCTGCCTCGAGAGGCACTGACAACCTTGCGGCCACAGCTCCGATAAGCCGCCTCAACAATGTAGGCACGGAACATGGTCCACTCAGACTTAATGTCCCCCACCTCCCCCTGAACATGTTCAAAGTTCTGCCGGAGATGGGAGTTAAAGCTCCGTCTCACAGGGTATTCTGCCAGATGTTCCCAGCAGACCCTCACAACACGTTTGGGCCTGCCAGGTCTGACCGGCATCCTTCCCCACCACCGGAGCCAACTCACCACCAGGTAGTGGTCAGTGGACAGCTCTGCACTTCTCTTCACCCGAATGTCCAAGACATACAGCTGCAGATCCGATGAAACGATGACAAAGTCGATCATCGAGCTGCGGCCTAGGGTCTCCTGATGCCAAATGCACATATGGACACCCTTATGCCTGAACATGGTGTTCGTTATGGACAATTACGTTATGACGAGCACAGAAGTCCAACAACAGAACACCACTCGAGTTCAGATCGACCACACGTTCCTCCTAACCATGCCCCTCCAGGTCTCACTGTCATTGCCCACGTGAGTGTTGAAGTCCCCCAGCAGAACAAGGGAGTCCCCAGGAGGGGCACTCTCCACTACCCCCTCTAAGGACTCCAAGAAGGGTGGGTAATCTGAACTGTCATTTGGCCCGTAATCACAAACAGTGATATGCTCCACTCATGGTTCTGTGATGCTGTATTGATTCTTTTAAAGCTCACGGTGTGGAATGTTACTGGTTCAATTTGTGGTTCAGGGATGATCAGAGGAATCTCGGAAAATTGATCATCTTTATGGTTTTATGATGGAAATGTTATTTTTGAAAGAGCAGAAAAAGCTCTAACACTTAATGTAATGGATTTAACCATAACGATAGAAAATTGCTACATCTTAGTGTTTTTCCAATGTAAAAAAATTACTTCATGAAATATTATCAATTTGTAATAGTCTTTTGACTTTTAACCCTCTAAAAGCCTGTATGTTTGCTTAACTTCTAAAATAATTTCCATCAAAAACTATGAGTATTTGATTTTATAAATTTTAATCCTTAGGCCAACATTATTTATTTATTCTTTTATTTTTACAGTGCAACATTTTTAAACCTTCCCTTTCTCAAAATCTGCTGTAAAAATGTTATACTTGTTCTGAGGCAGTATTAGATCCAATGTGGTTCAAAGAAAAAAAACACAATGTGGCCACAGAGGAGAACATTTTTGCCAAAAAAGCACAGAAATATCTAATTATTTTCAAATATTGACAATAAAAAAATCTGAGTTTAATCTTTACATTTTTGGTAGAAATTCACTCCTTTTTTCTACAATGTCTTTTAAACCCAGTTATAATATTCTGACATTGTAAAGTCAGAATAGTTTTTCAAGACAGTATAGATGATTGATGTGTGTCATCTAATAATCAGTGAAGTTTGTAAATATCAGTCATGCCATTTCCTGCTTCTATTTGGCTATATTTTCTTTTTTTTCTTGGCTATCTATATTTTTCAACCTAGTTTATGTTGTCAGATTGACTTAGTCTGAATTAACAGCAATCATTGTACTATGTCACATCCATATTTGCTGCAGCAAACATTAAAACTGGGCTGGATGAGGGCAAAACCCTCTGACTCCACCTGGATGCTCCTGTCCATCATCCATACTCAGTTTTTTTGTGTTCTTTACAACATCATTAAAGGAATGTTACACATTCTTCACTCACTCTACCTCAGGCTCTGGGATCATTTAAAAAATGTAATAAGCAATCTGTCACTGTCATTTATTTACTGCTGCTGCTTGCAGATCATAAACACGTAAACACACCTTGTCATCTATAATTATAGAGTGTTCTGTGTGAGACAAATGTATACGGGTTCGTTTTGCATCATGTATCAGTCATGCATTTCGGCTGTAGTGACAATGGTGATTATGGCTGCTGTCTTTCTTTAGCATCTATCAGTAGAAGCAAGATATTTGATTTGTATTCCATGCATGTGTGTCTTCATGATGCAGCTACTGCACTCCCTGAACTTTATCTTGTTTAGTCACAAATCAAGCACAGACTCCAGTGTATTTAGTTTCTGACAGACGAACACAATGTTGTGGATAATTGGAAACTGGAGGAAAAAGATGGATGGTTTTCATGTTCCCTTTTTTCCAAAAATGTGTTTGTTTGTATCCAACCCCTGAATCAAAACTTTGTAAGATCTACATTGACTGCAGTTCCAGCTGTAGGTCTTTGGGTAATGACTGGAGCAGCTTAGCACAAGTTTCTGCTCTTTCAGATTCAATCATATTGTATGGAAACATCAGTTTTCTAGTGTTGCCACAGATGCTGGACACGGAAAGGATGATTTTATTTTTAATTCAAGAAAAATCCTTTTTGAAGTGTATTTTTTTCTCTCAAATTATATTGAGAAAAAAAGACAATTTGGTTTGTCTGTTTATGGGTCCCTAGCTGCTATGGGTGGCAGTATCATGGTCAGAGCATGGCTTGACCCATAGGTTTATGGGTTTATGGAGACCTAGGTTATAAGTCCCCATAAACCTATAATATAGGTTTATGGGGACCTGTAAGCTAAATCTAGATGTAACCAACCCAAACCCATTTGAAATGGCCAGAAAATGAGCTGCTGCAATCCACTTTAATCAAAAAGTTGCTTTGCATCGTATGCACAAAGTGCGCAGACACGGTAATATTAAGGACATAACCCGTAGAACAAGGATTCTCTGTAGATTTTTCTTGATATAAAACAGCGTGTCAAGTATCACGGCACCAGGTATCTCATCTTCTCACTCCGGATTCTTTTGAACTGAAAAAAATCCATCAGTAGGCACATTTTAAAGTTGGAGTTACATTCCACAGAAACATCTACTAAAAGTGAACCACAAACAAAAGAGAGTCCACTGTATTACTGTATCAGCCTCATCCATCTTTCCATTAGCTTTGACCATAATACTGCCACCACCATGTTTCACAGTGGGATGGAGCTTTGAGGGTGTTTGTCTTCAATCTCAAGTAATATTTTCCACATTAGACCGAAAAATGTAAATTTCGGTCTCATCTGGCCAGAGCCCCTTCTTCCATATGTTTACTGTTTCCTGTACATGACTTGTAGAGCTTTCTTTCTCAATGCTGGTGTAAGGATTTGTTTTTTTCTGTGTATTCATTTAGGTTTCTGTGTCTATTGAGTCTATTGACAGTGTTGTCTTGTCTACCCCTTGATTGTTCCCAGCTGTGTCTCGTTTCCCTGATTACCCTCTGTGTATTTAATCCCACCTGTGTTCCTTGCTTCCTGTCAGGTTCTTGTCTAGTCGTTTTGTCTTGGCCTGTCTCCTGTCAAGTCTGCTTTCAGTTATTTGATTGTGACCAGTTGCTACCAGTTTTGAGCCTTAGCCTTCTGCTCATTCTGTGCTGCCTGGACTTGGATTATTGTTTTTTTCATCATTAAATTCATCACTTCATTCTCAACAATCTGGGTCCACAGCGTCTCCCTTACTACTTCTCACTGCATATCATGACAGATGGTTGATTTTCAGTCGTGAAAATGCTAAACTGATTGTGTGGATCTGGCTATAACACCCCAATAAAATGGGATTTGGGTTAATAAATGTTTGTTGTTTGAGTGTGAGAGAATGTGAAAACGTTTTGGTGGTATTAATACTTTTCTAAGGCACTCTGTTGTGTCCAGTATTGTGAGGATTATAAGGTCTTCCCTGTAGAATCAGATCAGTTGCATGTAAATACCTTATAATTGTGCATGGCTCATTAGCAAAGCGCTTGGTGAAGGGGAGGAAGAGTGATTAGTGAGGGGAGGTCATTTCCATGGCATTGTGACATGACCATGACACCTCAGAAGGGTTCCTAGTGATGCTATATAGCAGTGGTTCCCAAAGTGTGGGGCTCGCCCCCTAGAGGGGGCACAGTACCATTGCAGAGGTGGCGCGGAAGAGGTATGGATGAATGAAAAAAAAACTGTGTTTCTCTGTAAAGAGGGTTTGCAGTGTGTTTTGTTGCAATCTGAAGTGTGAAATAAACTTCAGTGAAGTTTGAAAACAAAGTATGTGTATAGGTTTATGTCTGGTTGAACGATGTGTGTGTCTAGTTGATCTTCTTTTCTTTTTTGGGGGGCATTTTATTGTAATCCATATGGGGGCCAAGAAAATCTTTGGCAACCACTGCTATATAGTGTTCTGATTAATTCATAGGTCTAAATTGAGGAATAATGCATGTATACTGAGATCAGTGAGGGGCTATTTATTGATCTACTGCATCATGACTGTTTGCATTGTGCTTCAGTAATATCAATGTTAACTGTTTTTATTGCTAGGGATTAAGAAATGCTATTTTTGTATGAAAGTAACAAATTTATATGAACTAAAATTCTGTCATAAAGAGAAATCAGCAGTCACAAAGACAGAACAAAAATTTAAGCAGGAATAAAAAGATGAAAGAACAAATAGTCTGCTATTATAGTAGTATCTTATTTTCTATTAATAGTATGTTAATTAAATTGATGTGATCAATGCTGTCAGAGACTGCTGAAAGGTCCAACTGCACTAACTAGACAAAAACAGGAAATTCTCCACTTCCTGCTGCATTACAGAATAAATACCAACACAGATTGGTATTTATCAACAGTTTGAATTCAAAGGTCATTTACAAACTGGTCTGTAATTATCCAAGCTGGGTTTGTTGAGATCAGGTTCTGCAACACTTTGTTTAAAAACGGAAGAGGACAGATTAACACTAAGAAATTTGGGTGAAAAACTTACAGAAATATCTGCAAGATTTAAAGAGTATTTCATGTTTTTTAGTATGATGACGATGTGATCAAGCATGAGACGAAGATTGATCATCTGTAGAACAAGGGTGCTTAGACAACTTATCTTATTTTTTGCGTCAAACTGTGCTTTTCACTCTTCACATTTAAAACTAATGTATAAAAATCATTTGCTAAACAATCACAGTACGGTTTGATTGTGTTTTCTTTTACGAGTGGAGAAATGTTTTAGAATAATATACAGGAAAGATTCTGCCGTTTTGATTTGGAAAGTGAAGGTAGAATACGTTTTTTTTCAGCCAACACTTTGTGTTGACAGGAGATTAAATATTGTTTGTTTTTGTCTTATTTTGTTTGCAGCATTGTTTTTTCTTTTTTGTCTAAAAATGACCAGAAGTAGATTAATATGTAGTATGTAAACTAAACATTTGATTGGTTATGTGAATATAATCAATTTCCACAGTTTTTGTATCATCTTTTTTAATGATATTAGAAATTTGTTGTGTGCAACTCATGACCTTTGAGCTTAGCTACTGTCCAGACTGACTGGACCGGGACGTTGATCAAATATAATACAGTAAAATACAATTTACAAATTCCACCAGGATCTGACAGGCGTGGTGTGGAAAACACAGAGCAATTTGGTGGATATATTTTATTAAAATGTACAACATTCCTCTGCTTCTGCCTCGTTTTAGAGTCAAAAACTGTCAAAAAGTTCATTTAAGGTGAAGGTGTAGAAACACAACAGAATCATCATCATTATCCATCAGTTCCAATATGTCTAAATTGAAACACTGCAGTTTTTCATAAATACATAGACTGTTGTGTGTGTGTGTGTGTGTGTGCGTGTGGGTGTGTGTGTGTGTGTGTGTGTGTGAGACTTTTATGAGGCTCTCCAGTCTCTTAACTGTCCTGCAGTCTAAACAAAGACAATATAGTGAGTTAACAGGGAGCAGACCTTAAAATCTCCATTAAATGGATGTTTCACCCAGCAGAGGTAAACATTAAGTCTCAGAGGAATGCCAAGGTAAACTAACTGAGATGGAAATAGTGCTCCCTATTATTGTTTCATCTGCAGGATGGGAAGACTTAATGAACTCTGTCGCTTCTCTTTCTCTCAGTGCCTGGTGTTTGAAGATGCCCCCAACGGCGTAAAGGCTGCGCTAGCTGCAGGGATGCAGGTGGTGATGATTCCCGACGACAACCTGCCCCCCAACCTCACCCAGGGGGCCACGCTGCGCCTGAGGAGCATGGAGGAGTTTGACCCGCAGCTCTTTGGCCTGCCTACATACAGCTAAACTCAGCGCTGCTCCTGCCTCTGTGTTTCAGTTCATTGACGTCCTTTCAAAGAAACAATTAAGTATATTAATTTGCTGAGGAAAAATTGTACTGATTGTTTTCAGAGTCAGCGTCAGACTTTGGGCAATAAAGGATTATGTGTTTTATTTCACATTTTACTGCCATCTTAATATTAAACTCGGGGCTTTATGGAAGCTCTGCAGTTAATGGGACGATGAGTTGACTTCTGAAATGTATATCAAACTGTTTCTGTGGAAATCAAACATTCTTTGGCAGCTTTTGTAAACCTGTCCTACTTATGATTTTTAAAGATGATTAAAGTAAATTTACATTGATTTTACTGTACACCACAGTTTCAGTTTTTTACAATTATCTTATTTGTGATTAGCCTATTGTGATTTTGGAGGACAGGTGGCCAAGTGGGACAAAAAGGTGGCACCTTGTGCCACATAGAACAGCCGGCTGCTTTAATGTGAGATTTATTACAGGCCATCATGAATATTTAAATCAATAGCCATATGTAGTCTGATGCAGATGTTTAATTATGTTATCTAACAATCAGATTACCAACAGCAAAACAGAATATGACAATTTTTGGGGGGAGAATTAACATTTTTTTTAAAATTATTTTAGACTTGGGTTTAACAGGTCTAAAACCTGTTAGACCTGTTAACAGGCCTGGGTTTAACAGGTCAAAACCTGTTAAATCCAGAAATCCTATCCAGAAATTCAGCCACTGTTAAAAATAAAAGAAAAAGATTTTAGAAGGGCATTTTTTCAATTCAGAAAAAAGTGCAGGCACCTTAGCACCTCCTAGTGTTAATCTGTGGACATCCCAGCCTTCAAGATACTTAAAGCTCATTTCTTCTCCATCCTGTTACTCAAGTTAAACTTCAGAAAGTTGTCTTAACAACATTTAGATATGTAAATGCATTAATTATAACGTGCCTAATTTGCTGTTTATGTGAAGAACCAATTGATCTGATGCTTGTAAAACAGACCATAATGTATTCATACATTTTAGCATCTGTACATATTTTGACCTTGTGTTGATTATAGAAACTCTCCAATTTAAAGTGGCGTCTCTAATTCTGCTTTGAGGTGATGGGTCCATTAAAGCTTTGTGTTTCATAAAGAACAGCTCAGGTTCCTGAGTAGATGAAAACTCTGATGTATGATGTAGATGAATTCTTGGATTTCACTCCAGGGTTTCATGCTTTTCAGTGCAGCTTCCTGGAAAGTATATATATGTTTTCCAATCCCTTGTGGCCGCTACACATCATCTGTTTGAAGAGATAAACGCCACACTGACCAAAGATGTAAGTGATGGATAACATGAGTCAGATTGTACCATAGATTTCTTCTTGGATAAGTTCTAAGATATGATCAGCTTAATCTGTTGTCAGAAGTCTCAGGTTTAACACACAGGCAGAACCTATTGAGATGTTCGGCTAGGCATCGTTTGAAAATCCAAAGTTGGGTCTCTCGGGGGAATTAGATCAATTTAAAGTGGAGGAGGAAGCTGCTGCATGCACAAATGGTTCAGGTAACATCTGGAACAATCTTCAAAGACACCACTCCTCTGCTCGCTGTTTAATCTGCTTTAAGTTGTCCACACACTTTAATCTCTGCTCATATCTGCTCTATCGCTTGCCATAGTTTGTATGCACTGCACTGTTACAGAAACGACGGGGGGGCCGAGCTGACTGAGTGTGATACCATGGCTTCGCAAGGCCTCTCAGATCCGATTCTGATGTACTCTTATCCATTTCCTCGAGGAACCAACAATCTGCAGCAGATTTTTGCTTTTCCTCTTGCGTAAAATGTGCATTTTCCTGCTTTTACTTAGCATTCTTTGGATTGATTGTTTGCCATATCTTACAGAATTAAAGTTTATATTTTTTCTTGTGATTAAAACACAGATATCAGTTTGATTAGCTTGAACATAAAGCAACATCATGAGTGACACACAGAACAGACGACCACGCACAAACACTCATACCTAAAGGTAAATTAGACAAACCAATTAACATGCATGTTTTGAACTGTGGGTGTGAAGGAGCTGCAGAAACAGCTTATCTCCAAACAAAGACACCTTCAGTTTATTCTTACATGTGAGAAAAGAGACAATTCAAAAATGTCAGCTAACCCACACTACTTCCCACTGAACCCAAAACAGGTGTGATCTGATCTACTAATGTAACTAATTACATTTACTCACGTTACTGTAATTAAGTATAATTTCTATCTATTTTGTACTTTTTTGAGCACTTAAAAAACCTGAAATTTGCTTGAGTTTGTTTTGAGTATTTCATGACTTACAATTAAAATCAAATTCAAACCTTCAGTTGAATTTTACATAAGCATTTTTTCCATACTGTGGCTTGGAATCAGAATAAATGTTTCCCGTTTGAGATCAATTAAGTTTGCCAAAATGTTTTCTATTTGCTAAAATCCAGAAAACTGAGAGAGAGAATTTTTTACAGCAATGTTTATTACTTTCCTCAGAGTCAAATGTTTAAAGACACTAATATTACTTTTCCTTCATACAATTTGGAAAAGAACTTCCAATTTGATGTCATGTCTTTGGAAGCTTCTGATTGGTTTAATGATAACACGTGTGGATGCAACTGAAGGTACTTTTCATGTAGTGTATGTAAACTTCTGGTTTCAACTGTACTTAGAAACATTTTCCTCCATAGGCTGGAAGCTGGAGAGAACCCAAACATCGGTGTATGAATGTTGTCTCTGTAAAAAAGTCTGCAGCTCTAAGTCAAACCCAACATTACAGACGTTGAGCGATATCCATTAGCATTAGTTCATTTTCTTCTTGACCTTCATTTCAGGTTTGATTAGTTTGTGAATTATTTTCACACATGCTGCATATTGAAAGTGATCTGTGCATGTGTATTGAGTGTGCCTATTCATTTTTAATTTATGTGATCATTTAATATAATTTATACAGCTCAGGTGAACCTGTCACATTCAGTTCACTGCCTGTATAATCAGATGAGGAGGGAATCCAGAAAGTTGTAAAAGCATTCACACTTCAGCGTTTCACCCTCTAACTTTCCAAACAGGTTTAAAGGAAAACAAACATCAATCTGAGCCTATTTTATAAGACGGTTATGTGACAGACCAGCACAAAGTAAAACACAATGTGAAATAATAAAAAAATATATATTTTTGTAGAAATAAAATTCAGACAGGTATTGCAAATACATCACTCCCCATCCCTCTAATACTTCTAAACAAAATTTAAGAATAAACATCAACATCAAGAAGAGAAAACTGGCAAGAAGAAATCAATTATTGTTTAAAAGAGCACATTGTTTTTAGCCTGAAATGTCCATTAAATTGGGTCTGAAATTATTTCAGAAACTGAATATTTAACAGATGAGCATCATTAATCCTAAATCATGCAGACATATGATGGTTGGGATCTTTTTTGTTGTGGCCCCCTGACAAAAACAACATGCAGTAGTTATTAATGAAGTTCTTTTAAAAAGTAATATTTTATCAGGGCATCACCTAGAATGTAATAACTAACTGATACTATCAGTCTCATATGCCTGTTGGGCTGTGTGAGCCGACCGTAGATATGACATCTAGCAGATAAATATCTGCTCTGTCTAAATTTTCCATTGAAGCAACAAGACAAAAGTGAAAAATGTAATGAGGATTGAATAGTTTCAAAAAGCTTCTCTTCAGGTTATAAAATGCTCCAGAGTTTTGTAGTCATGTGTTATATTCCACTTTACACCCATTTGCATTCCTTTTCCACTCTGCAAATCACCTTGTCTTTTATCCTTGCCATAAACCGTTTCAGCATTAATTCTGCCTTTGAGTGGGATAGAAAGCAGCAGTGATGATGGCTCACTGACATGTTTCACAAGCCCATGTTCTCCAACTGTGCTCACCACTGATAGAAGAGAGCGGCCGTGGGATACATTCATCTTCCATGTCAGTTTTTTTATTTCTGGACCTTATCAGAGCTCAGACACGCAGCTCCTTCTACAGGCAAAGTCAGAGTGGAAAAATGTTATGGATGACCTCATTTCATACACTAACCTTTTCTTCTGAAGAGACTAACAAACAAGCTTGTAATTCACTGTAGAAGGAGAGGAACAAGAAGGGCCAATCTCTGCTCCTAAAGTCCACTATGATACTGAAGAACTCCATAAGTCTCATCCTATCAAAGCTTTGGAGAATATCTCCTGATTCCCTGGACATGCGTTTGGTTTAGATAGTCACCTTTTGCACAGTTTGGTTTTGTTCATTTAAATTAAGAGAAATTTGTGTAGCTCCTACATTGTTTTTGTTATATTTTTTCTTTAGGTCTTTAATATCCCCTTTTCAAAATTCATATTTTGAATACACTTAAGTTGATTTATGTTTTTATTTGTTCCCCTTTCTGTAGAATTAGTATTTAAATATATATATTTAATTTTGTTTCTACAGGTGAAAATATCTTTCATGTATTTTTAAATTTAACAGCTCATTCCTAAAACATGATATTTATCTGGGAAGCATTTTGTCCAGGCAGAACAGAAATAATTTATTTACAAATAATTTTGCACACACACAAAATAAATGAGAAAACACCATTTAAAAATAAGGGAGGAAAAATATATAGACATTGTATAGAAAGGGAATAATTTACTTTCTATAAATTATTCCCTTTATTGAGTTCTGGGTTAAAATTCTGAAATATTTTGATTTATTTATTAGCTTGAAGTTCATAAATAAGTTCATTAAAAACAGGTAATATTTCTTTTGCAATCTTTAAAAAATATCAAGGTTGCTGCTGGTTCAACTTTGATATTTTATTATCTCCAAAGTTATTGTCTGTCCATCTTGGGGACGGACGAAGAGTTCAAAAATCGAAAAATTCATGAAAATCTGTTACTTGAGATCAAAATGACATTTGAGAAAATATATTAAAAAAAAAAAGATTCTTAATATGGATTCTTTGCACCTTATGAACCCCAGATAGTTCATGAAACACCAGAGTCTAAATCAGAAAACGACCATTTCACTTGTTTCATTTAATTTGTCTGAAAGTTTTCAACAGTTTCCAAACTTCTGGTGTCAACAGACTGAACACAATCCGTCCCCTTCAAGACAAAAACAAATAGCTCCATAGTGCGCAGGGCTTTTGGAGCTTTAGATGGATTTCTCTTTTCTCGACACAAAGCAAATGCATATCTTAAGTCTGCGTATCTCTAAAGTGCAGGCTGCTGCTGAATTGCCAAGAAGGCTTGAGCAAAGAGGAATCCAAAAATCAGATGAAAGTAGTTTGTATTTTGTATTCCTCTGCCAAAGTGTGAAACCTCAACTTGAACCATACAGGGTTTTATTGAGATGAAGATATTAACGGCCTTTGACCATAAGAAGCACTTTGTCTTTTATATGAGATAGGATGCAGGCTGCTCTCCATGCTGCTCAATGATGCAAATAGAGCTCATGTTTTATTCAGCTCCAAGTAATGAGAGAATAAATTTGATTAAAGAAACAGGTGATGGAAAGGACATTGTTGGGAAATGCTTCCATTGTAAGATCAGGAGGAATCAGATGAAGATATTTTGCAGTCATGCTTTGGGGAATTAAATAGTTGTTTTGTTCTTATGTGTAGAAAAAAACAGATTAATGCTCTTTATTCAAGACTTTCACTGAGCAAGAAAAAACACTACTGAGATTAAATCCAATGGAAACAACATGAGAACCTCAATTAATATAGGAGGTTTTAACTGTGGTTTTGATGTGAATGCTTCAGGAATTTTGTCCTTTTTGTCCCGTTTTATGCTGAGTAAACTTGGCAACAGGAATGTATTCATCAGGAGTAGCCGATCCACCCTAACCCTGATCAAGAGAAGACCTTTTGGACCTAAAGGGGGTCAAAGACCTTCGTTTGTCGGGCTAAATTAAGTCCTGGGAAAGAGGCTGCTGAGATAAATCGGATCAAAACTTCTCAGCAGTGTGTAACAGATGGAGCGAAATACGGGACAATCCTGGGATAAAACCTGCTACATGAGACTGGGTGGAGGTCCTCCACCTTCCAGTAGGACAGTGACCCTAAACATGCAGTCAGAGTAACAATGGAACCAACAATGGAACCGACAATGGAACCAACAATGGAACCAACAATGGAACCGACAATGGAACCAACAATGGAACCAACAATGGAACCAACAATGGAACAGGCTCTCCAGTCTGACTGAGCTTCAGCTACTTTTTAAAGAATGATTGACAGTTGCTGGGAAGCTCAGTATTTTAGTTTAATATTGAACTCCAGTCCAAGAAAAACAGAAATAAGGAAGCATCAGTGCTGGGCCCATTTATAACACACCAAACAGAACTTTCATTGGTCTTTGACGTTCTATCCTCCTCCCTCCTGAGAGTTGATAGACAGGATGTAAAAGACCCCAGGAGGAAGGTTAAGTGATAGATTAATTAATCTGTCATGCTGATCGTGACAAAGTACCAGGTCATGACTCCAGAAGGGCTGCAGCCGTAATTCTGTTAGTGCCAGATCAGAATAAGAAAATATCTGTAAAGATTTATCCACTTAGTTCGATAGTAGAGGATAATATTGAACCCCACTGACGCAACTTGAATTTACAGTTCCAGTCAGATTTTTACAAACATGTCAAAGGTACAAATATATTAATGAAAGCAGTTAACAGCCAATGGAAGTGACTACAAAGTTCAGGTTCTGTTGACTGGTAATATGAATGACCAGATCATGTCAGTCTTTGAGTTAGAGTGGACCCAAAGTATTCTGAGATTTTTGTCTGTAAAAACCATAAGTTCAAACATTTTCAAATATATATATATATATATATATATATATATATATATATATATATACATCATGATGTACAGTATGTATCCCACCAATATGTGTTAAATTCAAACTATCATTTTATTAATAACAAAGAAACAAATTATTATTTTTTTCTGTATAATTATTTTGAAAAATAATTCACCTCAGCTATGATGCAACTGTCGTTCACTTTGTTTGTCCGCTTGTAATATTTATGCTTCTGCTCTGATTAAATGTTTTAAAGATAAGCCCGGATACAAACTTTCATCAGAAATAAAGTCCAGGCATATTTGCCGTTTTTTAAAACCTCTTCCAGCTTTTCCATTCATTGTCTTTTACCTCCTATCTTTCTACTAAAGAACAGCTGCTGTGCAGCAGGACCACAACTAATCACACATTTTGACATTTTCATGAGATTCATTGTTGGTAGTTGGTTATGAATATATTATAATATGAGCTTTTGATCTTGGGTTTGGTCTTGCAACAAAATACATATGAGGAAAATATTTATTTTCTTTGACATTTTCCAGTCCAGGTTAAAAGCTACTCATACAGACTGAAGAATAAACACATGACATAACCTGAAAGGTCAATAAAAGTCATGTAAATGTACAGGATGCTTTATGTTGAGTAATTGTTGAGTCACAGGTACAAGAGAGGAGTCCAGTTAGACGGCGCAGTGGGTGACAGGTCTGCAGAGCCGTGGCTTATTGATGGTGAAATGATGTTATGAACTGCAGCAGAGCACAGATCATATCCAGCTGCAAGGCTTCCTGTATTAGCCTTTCACTTCTAGATACAGAGCAAAGCAGCCCAAGCAGTCAGGTAGGACAGAGAGTTTATTTGTCTTCACGCCTTGACAGTTATTCAGATTTAGGTCTGGACAGTAGCTGAGCTTCCATTTCAGTTTTGTGAAATGAATCAAATTTGATACAGCTGAAAAACCACTTCCTCCTAACATCAAACTTTCTTTTAAGTTAGCATGTTTCCATGAAGTAAATTTGCACAAGTTGTCACTGGAAACACAGCTACTGACACAGCTACATTGTCCCAGATGAATTTGTTTTGACGTGTCAACTCTGTAGTAGCTCTGGCTCTGTCCCCTGCAGCCTCTAGCAGGTTTTCTTCCCTGCTGAAGTAAACCACACCCATAGCCTGATGTTCTGTTTCAATATGTGGATATGCAGTGTCGGTTTTCTACCACACAACATTTTGAATGTTGGCCAAGAAGATTTAGTTTTGCTTTCATTTTATGGTTTTCTTCTTCCCTCTTTTCCACAGATTTGAAACATTCATAATTAAAGGATAATACCAGCAGGAGCCTAAAGATTGTTCTTCTAAATTAATGTATAAATGACACACACTGAGGGTTGTACTGAAGTATATGGACACAGGCAGTTTAGAGAACCCCATCATTGGATCATGTGACTAACATGCAAATCAATGAGTTTCAAATATTTTGGACAAGTTTGCAAATGGTGAGTATCTGCAGAAATGGTGCAAATTGGTGAAAAGTGTTGTGGAAAAGTAACACTGCACAACATCCAGAACACACACTTCCCACTGTGGAACATGGTGGTGGCAGCCTCATGCTGATGGGATCATAGCATGTCATAGCAGACAGGACATCTGGTGGGAAGTGGTGGGAAGATGGATGGAGCTGGAACAGATGTTCTTCTTGCAGGATTTCCTCAATATGCTCAGGCTGTACCATATCTCTGAAGAACAAGCTTCAAAGGTTGTCCTGGCAAAATGGAAAACACAAAGTAAAAATGAGATTGTTGGTATTTCCTGGAGTTCTGCTGTAGAAAAAATGGCATCAAATGCACATCAGCATTTTTTTTTGTCTGTTCTTTCATGATTCCAAGGTCTTCCCTTTACCCCATTATATGTTTTCACTCTTCATCTCCTCTTTTAAAGGGCTACACACTGAGTTTCACAGTCACACTGCAGCTGCTGGAATGTGTGAGAAGATCTGTTCTACAAAATGTCTTCTCCATCCCTCTAGAGGACCGCCAGGCTTTGTGCTGCTGCCTTCTACTTTACAAAGCAGTACCACTGTTATAGCGGCAATAAAAGAGAATAAAATATACATGTATACAATTGAGGGAGTAGTGCAGTAAAAAGGAAATCAAATGATGCAGTAAAGAGATAGTTTGAGTTCAATAAAAAGTGCCTGAGGCTTTGCAGTGAACACATTAGGAGAGCTGGTCGCCTGTGATTTCCTAAAATATGCATGTGGACGCTGCTAAGGTGCTGGGAGCAGAGTTCTCTCAACAAACCAAAATACATCATCCTGTTTTCCTCTTCTCTACCCGACTTCAGTTAAGACAGCAGGGATTTGAATTTTAAAGGGGCTTCTTCCTGCAGGGATAGCAATGTCATCTGTGATTTATGTCATCGGATATAAATCAGTTCACATCTGATTGTAAACAATACTGTTATAGTTCCTCTGTGACACACAGGTATGGTTCAGTGAGATTGTAATGTAAATATGCATCTTCAAACACAATATTCTTATTAAGACATAACTTTACACCAGAAAATGCAACAAAACCTAATTAATAGAGATGTGTGATACTGGTAACAATATGATACCAAGTTAATACAAGGCTCATATTACTGATACTCCTTATTTAATGAAAGAATGAAGAATGAATAAATATAGTCCAAAGATAAGTGTAATTCATATTGTCTAACTTCTGACCTTTTGGTATTTTTGTAGCAGGACAAAGTTTAGACCAAGTTCTTAGGTGTCTACAGTAACATATTAACATGATTTGTGTAAATTTTTCCAAAATAAATAAAATGCAAAAAACTATAATGTGAGATCAAACAAAACAGGTGTCGGTTACACTTATGTTGTCTGTTGACTGAGGAGACTGTGGCATCTGTTCCCCTCTGTTTTCACACACGCTGATATTGTGACCTTATAGCCTCTCACTTGATTAGCCACATGGCTGCCAGGCAGCCAATCACAAAGCTCTGCTGTCAACAGGGCAGAGTCACTGAGACTGAGAGCTGAGCAGTGAAAAGAAATAAACGTGGGGAGCTGATGCTTTTGGGTTTGACTCATCACTAATTCACAGACAACTGTGATCTCCAAACAGTGTGAATACCTGAGGCCACTGCATTGTGAAGTTTCTAAAATCATCTTTTAATACCAAAGGATTCTTAGATTCACTCATCAACCTTTATTTAGCCAGCCTTAAGATTTGCAATCTCTTCTTACAAGATTGTTCTGGGAAGTGGCAACACTTGAGTCTAAATTTAAATTGTTGAAATCAAACCACCAAAGGTCTGTCAATTGGCACATGCTGGTTGTTTTACAAAAATGAGCCCCATTAGAGCAAGCGCTGAGAGATTTTGAGTCTTCAGCTCATATGCGATGACAAACAGCATGGGGCCTGGCCTAAAGGAGGAGAAGAAGGGAGGCAGAGCGGGAGGATGGGAAGAATGAGAAGGTGAAGAAAAGAGAAGGCTAAAAATGACTAACTTTCATTTTTCCTTACCTTGTTTTTCTTCTAGTCTTCATCCACATCACATTCACCTAATTCTTTCCCTCAAATCCTAAATGATTTGAAGTGAAAATCAGAAAACTGACAAAAACACCCACTAAACAGAAAATGAGCTCAATTTTCAGGTGAGAACCTGCAGTTGGGTGGAGGGAGCCTCAGGTTTGTGTTTTTATGTCCAGGATGTACCCATTCTCTCACAGAATGACCCCTGTGACCTTTCAAAGCTAATCAGACTCAAACAACTGATGGACCGTTTACTTTGTCTAAAATCCGCTAAAGGAGACGAGTATTTAGTATTTTCCCAGGTCTGTGTCCGACTAAATATCATAGATTACATTTCAATTATATAGTATCTGCAAATAAAAGGGTTGTACATATAATTTTCTTGAATTTGCTTTGCACAGGAGTCTCAGTGATATGGCACTCATGCTCACAGCAGGGAACATGTGTGTACCTAGTGATTAGATCTAATGCTAATAAACCTGTTTGGTACAGAACACATTAAGCCACATGGGCCTAAATCTCTGGCAGCATGAGAACATGAACATATTTATTAATTTATAGACAAGGAGGAGAGAGTTTCAGCAATGATAGTGCATACTCTAAATTATGCAACACTTCATCTGCTTTGTAGAAAACTCAAAGATCTAAATGGAATTACATCCCAAGGTTCCAACTTATTAAAAAAAACAACAAAAAGTTACTTGATTCACCTGACAGAAAATCTAATGATCAAATTAGACAATAATAATAATAATACATGCTTTGATTTCCAGCACAGGTTTATACCACAGCATGTAGAGAAACATAAATAAAGTTCTAAAGATGAAAATGTTTTGTTTTCTCACAACTCCAAGGACAGAGAGGTTTTTACTGAGCCACTTCCTACTCTCCATTTAACGTTTTTATACATGGTTTTCATTACAGTGGACAGCTATTCAAATACTGTTTTCTTTACATGTGGGTGTTGATGGTGAAAAAAGTGGAGATGAAACAAGAAAAAAGTGTTAATGTCTTTTTATACATTATACATAAATATTGCATTGAACTAATCCCTCTGTAATCTATCATAGAACACTACTGCTTCAAAAAGTCAAAAAGCAGAAACAAGCAGAAAACTAGGCAAACACACTGAGTTCTCCATAACCTTCACAGTACAAATAAAGCCTGTTTGAGTCATGCAGAACAAGACGTGATTCAGAAAACATCAGTGACAAATCCAGGACTGATGACTAAATGTAGGAGCTTTGTTTACATCAGTGTTGCAGCGCTGCTTAAATAACTGAAAGGAAGAATTTTTATGTTCCTCTCAGTGGTACAAAGAAATTCATTATAGGTAGTGAAATGGAGAGATGTCACATCAGTGTTCCCATCTGAACATCTGATGATGACATGAGGTCACACATTTTCAGCAATGAGGATGCGCTCAGATGATCTATTAGAGAGGAAAGTGGGGCAACGTTGCGCTACGTTGCCATAGTGCTAGTATTAGCGCTATGGGAAACAATAGTGCTAATGCTATAGACTTGTTCTGTACTTTTAACATTTCCTTATTTGATCAAATCTGAATGATAGGCAAACACAATTTTAATCTGATAGTTTAACATTTCTTTACTCATGTCACATGACTCAGCTAGCTAAAAGATGACCTTGTATTGCAAACAATTTTATATTTGACCTCCCTTTGCTCTTCTACCTCTAAGTCAATGGTTTCAAACTCTGGTTGTCCTGCAGCTTTTAGATGTCACTCTGATTCAGCACACCTGACTCCAGTATTAGCTCATTACTAAAGCTCAGTAGTGCAACGCCAATGTAGATAGAAGAGAAAAAAGGAAGATGAAAGTTCCACTAAAAAACTAAATTTTAACATTCATCTCAGACATTTTAAAGAAAAAGACAGAAAGTTATTTGAATTTGAAAAGTTGAAAACTTGCTTCAAAAAGAATCTGAGATTTTAAGATTAATCTCAGGATTTTTCAAGAAAAAAATGAACATTTCTGAGTTAGAAAAGCAAACTTTTTCTGGAAATTTTTTTTTTTGAGATTAAGCTCAAATATTTTCATGGAAAAACAAAAGATTTTCCAGGTTTCAAGGTGTGCTCCATTTTTTTTTTGCTGGTAATTTACTTCATTTTTTACAAATTTTCTGTCTACACCAGCCCTAATATGGCGTCTTATTGTAGAGCGTGACCACATAGTGAGGGAGTTTCATCATTTAATTCAAGTGCAGGACTCATGTTGCTGCTGGACTCTGGCCCTCGTGGACGGAGTTTGAGGCCACAGCTCCAAATAAAATCCAGAGAAATCACAAGATGAACATCTGATCTCAGTGGATTTCAATGGACAAAACATTTCTGGATGTACAAATTTGTGAAAAGCATGTATCAGTTTCTGTTCAATTCGAAGCAGAACCTTTTGTTTGCAAATCAAAAATATATTAAAGTTTGTGGTTAAAATTTAGAAAGTTTCAAGGCTGTGAAAACTTTTTCAGTGTAGAATGTTGATGCTATATTTTTAGATATTTCCTCTTCAAAAGACGCAGTCATCTTTCTCTCTGCTGCAGACCTTTCTTCACCTCCGAATTTTGTCTTTGAAGGTTTCTCTTGTTTTCCGTGTTGACTTTCTCCAAATTTGAGGCAGATTTCCTGAGTGATTTGGGCATGAAGGCTGCAGCAGCTCTCTTGCTCTGCTCTCCAGCTCCTCTTTCATCTTGTTTATGCTGTCCTCTTTATGAAGACGTTTCTCTCAGGTTTCCCCACGAGGGTGAGTCTGGCTTCTTTATCCATCTGTTTTTTTAGCCCATCTTTTTTTCTTTGCAAGATTCAAACTTCTGTTTGCCTCAAAATCTTTCTCTTGCTGTCTGCTGCTTCTAATGAGTCTGTGGAACGTAGAACTTCCCAGAATTGGAAATATTAATGATACCATGAGTAATTTCTAAACCTAAACCCTTATTTGTAATTTAATTGAATAATTTAAAGTCACCTTAAATTACTTCTGAACGTCCAAATGCATTTTCTTTGGGGGTCTCAGGAATAATTGGGGCTGGATTTAACTGCCATGAGAGGAGGCTCCGGGTAAGACCCAGGACATGCTGGAGGGACTATGTGTCTCGGCTGGCCTCGGGATTCCCCCGGAAGAGCTGGAAGAAGTGGCTGGGGAGAGGGAAGTCTGGGCCTCCCTTCTGAAGCTGCTACCCCCGCGACCCGACCTCGGATAAGCGGAAGAAGATGGATGGATGGATGGATGGATGGATGGATGGATGGATGGATGGATGGATGGATGGATGGATTTTATTTGGAAAATATTTTGAAAACAATGTCTCCATCATATGGGGTTCCTAAATGAGGCATAAAAGTTTTGGTTGTGAAAACATTGAAAGTTTGTGCAGATTTATGCAAAACATGTCATATTATTTTAGACAATTGCAGCATTCATACGTTAATGTTGGTCAGCAGTTTCTTAACCTACCCAGTTAGGATGTGTGATGGACGTCCACATGAAAAATTGAGTCAGATTCAACTAGACTTGCTGCTTCGTTGGGCGGTTACTCTGCTTCAATGACCGTCAACAATCTTCTCAAGCTGAGACAGACTGACCTCAGGAGAGATTTCTATTCTGTCTTTTCCTAACCTGAAGTCCTTCAGATTGGAGGCCAGGAGCAACATAACCTAGAAACCATTCATGAACCTACAAACTAAAGCCATAAGTTGTGCTCTCTAAAATAATTTCCCTGGTGGGATGAATAAAGTAATTGTTCTTCTTCTTCTTCTTCCAAATACAGTCAGAAACAGATACTTCCTTTACACAACATAGTGTTATGTTCTGTGTGTTTATTTGGAGTTTTCTGTGTCCTGTGAGTCTCTGTGCTGTCCTGTCTTCCCCTTGATTAGTTTCCCATCGATGAACATCCCCCGATGTTCATCGATGAACATCGGGTTCTTCATCGGGTTCTAGTCTGTGGTTGAATGTGTTTCCCAGTCTGTCGTCTACTGTCCTTTGTTGACCCTGTGCTACCAGTGCTGAGCCTTGTTTCTGCTCTGCTGTGCTGACAGGTTTTTTTTTGGACAGTTTGGATTGTGGTACCGTTTTTCATAATTAAATCTTCATCATTTTCACCTCTACCTGGTTCCTCAGCGTTTGCCTCACCACCACTCACTGCACTTCTTGACATGTATGACAATAAATCTGAATAATCTTTCCTGTTTTGGGTTAGTTAAAATCTTATTCCTTGTTACATGACAGAACAACACAAATATTTTTTTTACTGTCTTCAAATTCAGAAGTTGATATAGAACACCATTCAACAATGATGTGGCTTTTTAAGCTTCTTATAGGTTATTTCACAACAGTTGAGTTACTGAGGAGACAATCAAATACTGAGAAAATATGTGGAAACTTCTCATTTTAAAACTCCCAAAAATTTCTCCTTCATTTTTCTGACATCTAGTAAATAGAAATGATTTTGGTATTCCTAAGTGACCAAAATGCAGAAAAGTTTAAACTGATTCAAGGTCAGACAGTGAGGAAACGTGTCATGTTTTTACACAGATTTTTGATTCTTATGATCAAATCTTCTGCAACTGAAGTGGTTAAAATGAACTGAGCCACGCGGCTGGTGTGTGTCTGAGAGGCCGACTGCTCTGGGAATGCAGATGGGTGGAAAACAAGTGTTTGCTGAGGAAGCAGGAGAAACCTCAGGCTAATGCAGTCTTCTAAAATCATTGGAAGTTTGGGTCAAACGCAGCGCTATCGATTTCCTAATCACTCTGTCCTTCACTGTGTGTCCTCTACAGTACTGAGGCCACACCCTAATGTCTCCAGTGGCAACGTTGGGATTTAACATCTTTGTATTGCGTGTGTGTGCTCCTGGCTCAGCTGCAGCTACCAGCCTCCTCCTCTTCCATACAAGACCTTTATTTACCCGAGTAGGCATGCTGCATTTTGATAACGGCCTATGTCTGCTCGAATTAATTCAATACCAGGGAGAGGGCTTTCAATTAGGGAGCAGGACAAGTTCAAATAGGATGAATTCAACCAAAAATGCATTGGTACTTCATCCCCATACATGAGACGAATCTACAATTCAGCACACCTCTGAAAGTCCTTTTTAATTTCTGCCAGGGTGTGAACCAGGGGCATTGGCAGCATCATTTTTATGCAGAACATCCTTCCTCTTTAACTCGACGGACTGTCAGCGTGAACAGAATGTTGCTCGTTTGCAAGTATTATCCACTTGGTTTTATGTAAGAGGTTTGGAAGTTTCAAAGTGAAGTTAAATGAAAGAAAAAAAATCCAGTTAGACAAACACACAGATGATGATTCCTTAGAAGTCCGTTCTTTTAGGACTTATTTTGGGTTGACAGATAGTCGGCTTCTCCTTCTTCTGATAAATCTTCCAAAACTTATTCGCCATTTCTAAATCCTCTAATGCCTCGAAAGTCACTTTGCAAAACCACATTTTCATCTTCAAGTCTTTCACTGTAAATCTCTACCAACTGTGTACATCTTCAGACGAATATTTATGTTCACTCTGTAAAACAACTTGGTCAGTTTGGATGGGGAGCATTCATGAACATTATGCTCCAAATTCTCAATTTTTATTTAGCATTAACTTTGACTAGGCCTGTGTAGCACTTAGTAATACTTTGATGCTGCTTCTGTATCTCTGTCAGTCTGACTCAGCCTAGTGTCATATTTTAATATGCAGTCGCTAATTCTCAGTTTTCTGTTTAGATACATTTTAAGAAACTCCAGCTCAGCTTCAAATGAACAAATGAACTTCAAATAACATTTAAGAATTTGGCAGATTTCAACCCAATTTTATTACTTGACATCAGGTTTGTTATGTATGAAAAAACACATAAATTAAGTTATTCTCCATGAAACAAATGTTTACCTGAGAAATTTCTAAAAATTCTTCCTGAATATGTGAAACTTCAGAATTTTGTTTATTTTTTTCAGGGATTATTATCTTCATCTGACGTCCGATTTAATATTTGCCAATTTCTTTGGTGACTTAATGACAAAAATGACTACTTCAAAAAACTGCTTTTGAAATTGTACACACACGCTCGCGCACAAACACAGGCATACACACCATTCACTTCACACAGTCTGCATCTTGTCTGGTGGGTTTCAAGTCTCTATTGTTCTTATCATTTCCTAGCCCAGTTCCTCCAGCTTGTCCTTCAGCCCCATCATATCGATCACAGCTTCAGTCTGTAGGTGGTGTTTGACCATACAGAGCTGTGGCTTTGCATGATGATTCCTCCAAACCATTTTCTTGCACTTTGCATATTATTTGGATGGAATGGACCATTTTTAGTTCAGTCATTTGGGCGGCTCCAATCCTACAGCAGCTGCCAGGTGTTAATGGTCAGTTTATTTAGCCAATCAGTATTGGTCATCATATTAGACTCTAGTGCAGTTTTCATACTTGACACTCATCTGATTTGTGCTACTAGGAATAGTCCTGGGTCTTGTTCTGAGGGATTGCTGTGGTCAATCTCTTCTACAGGACAGTGGAGTTCTGCCTCTCTAATATTGTTCAGTTTCAGTTCTGTGTGGTTCTAGTGTCATGTCATCACTCTGCCACTGAAAGGCCATCTGTAGTGATGCGGAGGACACTATTCTCCTGACCGCTGCTTTTAACTGCAGGTCTTCAGGTGGGCAGTCGGAGCTGTAAGCAGTTGTTAGTTGGGTAATCTGTCCTTCTCTGTTGCTCATTCAATTACTTTGGAAGCTCCATCATTTCTATGCTGGCTTCCAGCCTCCTCCTCCAGAGGAGCAACATTTCTAGCCAAGCATCTGAGTGATCACTGCTTCTGACACTACCTTGTTGGTCTCTTGGAGATTTTTGAAGTTTTTTGGGGGGTTCCACAAATTTCTTTTATGTTTTTGGGGGATTTTGCCTTTTTTAAGTTTTCATTTTGTATAGCGACATATTTTCAGGAGGATTTTGATTTTTGAGGATATGGGACTCTATTATGGACTTAATTCTGATTCAAATTATTTGAATTTTCAGGCATTTTTTGCTGACAAACTGAATTATTTAAGCTGATATTATTTTGAGAAATTTCTACTCCTCAGTTGTTCTTTATTCACCATCATTTATTCTTATGGATCTAATAAATATATTGTTGATAACATCAGCATATATATATATATATATATATATATATATATATATATATACACAAAGTGCATAGATTATTTGAATATTTTATTTTGTCAACAAATTAAGGGTGCTTATCAAATTTTGCCTGATACTTGGGTCAGCACCCTTTTGTTAATGTTGCATGTTCCTCTTTAAATCGACCTCCAGACTTTTATAGGATTTTGTTTTCTGCTTGATGTTGCAAAATGTTAAAATGGCCGACTTGTTTGTGACACTAACAGCCTCATGGGAAATCTTTAGGTTTTTTCAAACTCTTTACAAGATATGGGTCATGTAAAAATAATATTTGTTTTTTGTATCTTTGTATAAAAAGTATCTGCAACAGTTACCTTCATTGACATTTCACTTCCTGTCCTCCATCTATCATGCCACATTCGTGTGTCATTAAAATCATGTGACTGAAATTCTCCCACACCTCTGGAGAATTTAGAGAGACCAACTAACCTGACAGTCATGTTTCTGGACTGTGGGAAGAATGACCCGGAGAAAACCCACCACAGGGAGAACATGCAAACTCCATGCAGAAAGACCCGGGCCGGGAATCAAACCCAGAACCTTCATGCTGTAAGGCAACAGTGCTACCAACTGCACCACTGTGCAGCCCTGGATGAGCGTCTTGCCACACAAAAAAATATCTGAAAGCCAAAAACTGTGCATCAGAACTGATCTGTGTCTTTGCTGCACTTACAGTCACTCAGAACTCACCTCCAGGGAAAATGTTGCAGCTTCTGCTGCATTACATTTTCTAAGGTTTCTAAGTTTCTAAGGAAAGGCTTTTGATTGTTCTGATTTAATTATTTTAGCTGTCATGCTTTGTTTTCTGTATGTGAAAATCATCATAATTAACAAAATTAAATGCTTTCAAATATCCATCTCTGTGTAATTAATCTATTTAATGTCTCACTTAGCAATAACATTCCTAAAAAAATAGTGGCCTTCTCAATAATGTTGCAATTTATTGAACATTAATTCATGCAACGCAAACAGGAGGGTTGGTAGTAAAAGTGGAGGTGGGGATCATTGTTTATGATAAAAATGTCTCACTGATTGCCACTGGGTGTCAACATTAATTGGCTTCTACTTCAAGGTGCTGCTGAGCTGCTGCTGTGGCTCTGAACTGTTCTTGACCTCAATGCACAAAAAGATGTTCTTAAAATTTCCTGGACATAAATATGAGGGCAGAGTCATAACATGTTCGGAGCACCATAAAAGATTATTTCTGGATGACCATCTGCAGTGGTCCTAACAGCTGGATCTGACCAAAACACTGTGTCTTATTTTAATAGATGGTAAATGACCAGCCATTAATAGGAAAGAGGCCAAATTTAGTTCCATTTCAAGGTCAATACAGCATGGTTATTAACCTCTGAGATTCAAAATGATTTTTAAACTATAAACTTTGTTCTTAAACAGAAGGAACTGACACGTGTGAAATCAAAGGAAGGGAAGTCACCAACATTCAAACAATATATTACTGCTGACCCTTGTATAAATCTGCAGACATTATGTCTGTTAAAACCTCATGTGAGGGATTGAGGGATTGAGGGATTGAGGGACAGGCCATACAAAGATCCCCCACAGACACTTGGTGTCGTAACCAGGCTGAAAGTGTTCAGCATTATTTGTATCAAAATCTAATGTGGAGATTTCTTCAAAGTGGAGGAGAATGACCATCTAAAATCCACTGGGACTTCCAGATCCTGACAAATAAACTGTTGGCAGCAGTAATGACTGATGTAGTGATCAAAAAGAAAAGAGCAGCATTAATAGCAAGAAACATAAAAGGCAAGAAAAACACCAGAGGCTTAAAGTAGAAAAAGAAAAGCAGCTGGCAGTCAGGACCTCTTTGGAGCTGATGCAGCTTCTAAACTGGAAGAGTTCTTCCACGGTATTTCAGGATGAGTCTGAAACATTCCTTTGTTTTGTCCAGGTGTAACTTTCTGCCACTGGATTGTTAATATATAAACTTGGTTAACCTGTCATATATGCTCTCAGTTTGTTTCACTATTGTTCATCAGTTATTCTCCATCAGCTACTCAGTCACACTAGCTGTGCATTTTGCTGATCTCTGACTCTTTCACTCCATGTCTGTACTTGTAAGTACTGAGATTCTTCCGTTTCCTCATCCTGGTCTCAGTAGCTGCATTTCCATTGATCATATAGTCGAACAATTTGACATTTTACAAAATAAATTTGCTTAATGGAAACGGCAAAACTCTTGGCTTTTGATAAAAAGTTTTGGTGCTGGGATGAGGTTGTTTTTTTGGCCATATTAAAATTGTTTTATTTTGCAAAAACTGCAATGGAGACACTTTATTTTGCATCATTATCGACAACTGAATGTTGCCTTTGGAGCAAACCATGAAGAAAAAGATGAGAAGAAGTTGGAGGATCATGTCATTTTAGTGACTTATTCTGTGAACAAACTTATTCATGTGTGATTTGAATTGGTTTTCTTATTTAATGGAAACAACGCAGTAGTGAAATTGTGTTGTTTTTTTTCTACATTAGATTTGTGCACTTTTGTAATGGAAACTCAGCTACTTTTCTCTTGTTTCTTGGTTTGTTTCTATTTTTCACGTATTTGTCCTTGTAAGTTCCTCGTGTTTCTATTTAAGTTATCTATCCACTATTGTTCTACCATCATTTGCTCTCTATTTAGAGCTATGTCAAGTAACAAGACTTGACTTCTTCACAGAATTTAATATGAACTTTCATTAATGGATCAACCAGAAAAGCAACCGAATAATAACCATGGTAACGATACTGATACAGAAATAATCGGGATGCAAGTGTACTTGATAATATAGAAAGAAATGAATACTTGAGAAACGGATGAAATACGTAATTTGTCTTCAAATGTTTCACAAATATTTCTGAGGAACTTCTTGGAAAACAAACAGGATTAACGTTGATCAGTGAGAAATTTTAGCAAAGCTGTTTTCTCATCAGTGTTGCTTCCTTCATTTTCTGCTCATCTGAAGCATCAAACCAACAGTTACTCATCCAAAGTTCTTGAATTGAACATGTTTCAAATGCAGCTTGTTGGCAAATAAAGAAAATGAATGACAGTTTTACATGGAGGCTAATGGAAGTCAAGATCTAGTTCAACTCCACCAGTCAGGCAGAACTTATTTGTCTCAGTAACAAAGAGGGCAAAACAGTACAATTATATTTTGCTGCTTTATCTTTTCAAACTTTCTAGGCTTGATAGTGTGTTTTTGGTTATTAACATTTCTGACTAAATTAGTGCCAATACCCATTTTAAATAAAATGTAATAAATAGCCAGTTAGGCTATTTATTACACCTTTTCAACATTTTCTTTTGATCTATTGGGGATTTATTTCAAACAACACAGTAAAATTTAAAGTACATGGAAAATATTTTTTGAGAAGAAAAAGACAAAGTGATAGAAGAACATTTCTACAACATTAATCACGCTGCCACCGCCATGTTCCATAGCTTTGCATGCATAACAAAAACAATCAATACATGTTGACCTGTTCATAATCCTTGTCTGTTTGTCCTTTGTTTTTTCTGTTATTCAGTCTGAAAAAAGCAGGTTCAAAATGTAACCTGTAGAAATATTTACCATTATTAATGTTGAAATTCTGTATTTATCTCCAAAAATTGAACTTTGCGAACATTATAAACTGCAGAACAAAATCTTGTAGTTGTTCATCAACATAACTTTTTATTATTCTACAGACTGTGTGCCTGAGACGGTCAGAACAACCAGTTTTTATTTTATTCATTTATGTGTCCTGTCCTGCAGTGTACTACTTACAAATGTTGACTTAACGCCAGAGAGAAACTCGACAGATTTACTTCCACAAGTGGCAATTGCTATGATGCTCCACTTGATATTAATACAAACTTTATTAGCAATTGTTTTGAGTTTATTTAAAATGCAATGGATACAGAGATAGAGAGAGATGGGACAGTAGATAAATAATATCCTAAGTTGTAAGAAGTTCTTTGTAAGGATTAAAAACTCTTCTTTTCACTACAAGAGCTGCAAACATTTATAGTTTGGATTTTCTCTAAATCTCTAAAGGATTATAATTTCATGATGTTCTAATAAATGAAAAGCAGATTTAAAGTTCCATCTGTTAGTTTCTGAATACAGACACAGCATTGTAACTGGAAACTGAAAATGGCTGCCATTATATTTCCTCTATTGGTAGAAAAGGTAATGTCACTAAAATACTTCTCTTTCTGATTTTATTCAGTTCCTCAACAATAAGGGCAGTGATGACTGATATGCTATTCATATGTGTTAATAAGCTCCAAATAAATCCAAGTTATAATAGCCTTTTCCTGTGTTTATGGTTTATTATCTTGGGTATTATTAGAGTAATTATGAATGAGCTATTATTTAACATTGTTGGCTTGTTGCTATCTGAATGTTTTCAAAGGGATAGACATTTAGATTCAGCTGCTCCCTTTTTTTTTTTACAATACCATGTTTTTGGAATGACAGGAAAATAGACATGAACCTTTAAAAAGCTTTCCCCATGTTTATTATGATAAATGTTCTTTAGCGCGCAAGAGAAAATTTAATTTACTTTAAGCAAAAATATAAAAAATTTAAAGCAGGAACATTCTGAATTCAGAATATATACACAATTTAACTGGAGCGTTCTTAAAGGATCTTTTTTATTATGCGCCTCACTGCATCTCAGAACTTGACTTGGTCATGCTTGTCTAGTTTATCTTCTACAAGTTCTCCAGGTCTACATGGTGAATTAGTCTCTTGACCTCATCCCTCTTCAGGTGATTCTACAGATGTTCAGTCAAATTATGTTCTAGTGGAAAACTTTCACTTTCCTCTCATGAAACAATTTTTTCTTTTAGATTTCTCCTTGGACTCACTCTGATGGTGATAATAATATTATTAGTATTATTATATAATATACAATAATAATAATAATAATAATAATAATTATTATTATTATTATCTTAGTCTTTCTACTGAAGGGTTTAGGTCAGATATTTGGACATTGTGACTCTCATTCACCTCTCATCAAACCAGCAGAAAAGCAATGCTGAGAATTTTAAAAGATGATTCTTTTAATACTATTTATATTCACAGGTGGGATGGCACGGTCCGGCTGCCTAAAGTCACTCTGATTGGTTAACTTTGTTTTACAAGGCATCACCTGGACTCCTCCTGGTCTGTATCTGTTCTGCCTGAGAAATGTAGAATCATATTTTTCCTCTCACAGCTTCCTGCTTCTTTCCTTCCCTTCTGCTCAGACAGAATTGGGTTGGAGGGATTTTCTTCACACTGCTTCCTTAAACTGGAATTTTCAAATTGTGACAGAATTTATTTCATTTAGTGCTATTACATACAAACTAAAGGTTCTTGAGGCCGATTCAGTGACGCAAACCTGTTTTTCATAGCTTGTAATGTTCTTTGACTGGGTAACGTTGTGTTCCGTTTGCTGCTGCCTCTCGGCCACGACTACTTTGAAGAAAAGCTTTTTAGTCTCATTGAGATTTTATCCTAGTAAAATAAAGGTAGAATAATTTTAAAAATGCATGTATTTTCTTCAGTTATTAATGTCTATTTTTACTGTACTGTGGATTATACACAGTACAGTAAAAATAGACAACCTTGTCCAGGGGTGGAGGAAGGTTGAATAATACAGATTCTTTAAGAGCCTTCTCCTTACTGATACTATTATGATTAAAGTATTTCATGACTTTTATGGCTTTAAGGGATGTAAGTGTGAATCATGAGGTAAATGCATCTCAATCAAACCTTAACTTTTCGTACCAACAGCAAACACAAAGTATTTACAGATGAAAAAATATCTTAATAAATAATATATCCATCCATCCATTTTCTTACACCCTTGTCCCTACTGGGGTCAGGAGGTGCCTTTGTCCAGCTAACGTTCCGGGCGAGAGGCCAGTCTGTCACAGGGCAACACAGAAACAGACAGGACAAACAACCATGCACACACACACTCACACCTAGGGAGAATTCAGAGAGACCAATTAACCTAACAGTCATGTTATTGGACTGTGAAGCCGGAGAACCCGGAGAGAACATGCAAACTCCATGCAGAAAGACCCTGGGCCGGGAATTGAACCCTGAACCTTCTTGCTGCAATGCAACAGTTCTACCAACTGCGCCACTAAATAATATATATTTATTATTTATACTTCATATTTAAGTCACCAATGTCTGAGATGAAAACCAAACAAACACATAATATCATTGAAAAGCCTTCTTATTAAAAAACAGCATGAAAGGAGCAAGCAGTAAAGTTTTTAAAGGAATATAAATAAATAATGTGTACAGAAACATCAGCAATGTGGTATTTTTATGACAATCCATAAAACATCAGGATCTGATTCGTTTAGAAAAAAAGTGTTTCCAAAGTAAGAAATAATTTACTAATTTAAATGGAAAAGGTTATTTTACCTTTAGGTAACACAAACCATCAAGCTGAAGCTCATGTGTTTAACCCAGGATGTCATAATGCTGTCAGATTCCAGAAATATTATAATTGTGCTGATTTTTAAACAGGAAATTGTGATCTAAAAATGTAAACAAGCTATGTCAAGTTTAAAAAATATCAAAAATATTTGTTACATTAAGAGAACGTATTAAAAATGCAGGTGAAATGTTGCATTATCAAGGTTTAATATAGATGAATAAATGAATATAAATAAAATGCTATAAAATAAAGAACAGTTCAACCTGGAAAGACTCATACACAGAGAGATAATGGTATTAGATAGAAAGTTTAATTGACAAATGAAAGTCTTTGGTGCTCGGATCCAGGAGGAAGACTTTGCGCTGGAAACCGCTGTCAGAGAGAATGAGTCGCTGTGTATGAAGATTAGAGACGTCTTCCCGCCTTGGGCCCAACACTGGTGGTTAGAGGATGCCGAAGACTGAATGGATATTGAAGAAGTCTTGAGCTGAAGGTGGAGGTTGAAGGTTGAAGCTCAGCAACGAGCAGAAGACGATGAAGAGCTGAACCTTATCAAGGGAGCCATGCTTGATGATTGGAGGAGGAGATCATCACCGATAGGTTGGAATCGAGGCGCATGATGACATCTTGGTTGGGCAGGTGAGATGAATAGAGTCTTCCAGTTTGAATTTGCATCTAGGCTTCATTTTGGTGACAAAAGTAGACATGAAAATTACTATTAAAGATTAATATTTGTAATATTCAATTTATCTATTTATTCATCATATGAATAAATTGATAGAATCATCTAAATGATTCCCTCACATAAACTCTGGATGCAGACTCACAAAAATCTCTGCATTGACCAAACCTTTCTCTGAAACAACGGAGAAAACGTCGATTTCTCTTGAATCTGATCGATCAGTAAAGCTCAGCAGCAACAGCTGCACAGACCGAAGCAGCGGAGGGCAGGCCTGTGATTTCCATTATTCATGCTTGTGGGTGAGGAGCTTTCTGCGATGCTTCTCTGCATCTGCTTTCTCAGAAGCGTACCTGTCCCAGCTTGCTGTGCTGTTACACAAAACTATTATTCATAAGGCGGCTAGGGTGTAGGTTAGAGCAGACCTGCTGCACTCTGTGGCTTCAAACCACAAAACTTGTAGTTTCACTGAGAGGACAAGAAAATGTTAGCTGGAATAATACAAAAATCTTTTTATGGACTGGGACCTGATGATGTGTCATGTAATCATATCGCAATTAAAAAAACAATAAAGACTCACAAAAAAGGTTCACTGTTAAAATCAGCAAATGATAATTTTACTTAATTATATGAAACATCAATTGATTTCCTTCATCAAAGAGCAACCTTACTATGATGGAGACCGATAGACAACTAAATATTTTTATCATCAAAGTATATTTATTATCAAAATCTTGTCATTGCTATTAAAGTTAATTTTTTTTAGAACTTATTAAATCAATAAAGAACCTGTGTGTGTTCATGCTAACTCTCTGTTCATGGCTCAGTATTTGGACATTCACCAATTTGTGTAAAACCTGCCTTTTCTTCTCATAGAGCATATCTAACATATTAAAAAGAAAGCTTGAAAAGTTGAAATGTATATGCAGAATGTATCACTATATTAGTGATTAGAAATAATCAAGCCTAACAACCAGCTAAAGAAAATCCTTAAGAGAACTGAGGATTTTACTCATTACTTTACAGCATAATGAGCTCCACAGAGACCAAACCTTTTCATCAAAGTCTCTTTCTGAAACTTCAAATTAAATGTTTTAACACAACAGGTTCAAATAAATGTGTGTTTCCTTTAAAGAAGTGTCTGCAGTGGAGAATGGATAAATCAAATAGAGGAAGAAATTTAAGGTCCAGCAGATTCTGACATCAAATTTCATAACATGTCTTATTTTCTGGGTCTTGTGTCAGCTCTCAATCACACAGAGTTCCTGGATCTGTGGTTCTGAACACAATCGGTTCTAAGCTCAGCGGACAGGACAAATTACAGTACACATGTTTGACCCGGCTTGGAGGTTGTGTTTCCAGGGAGGAGCTGACTGTTTTCATCTGGCACAGGTTGTTAGGTGTCAGAGAACATTGTTTGCGTTTCGCAAATACAGACGGGCAGTCAGTCCAACAGGTTTAAAATTCAAGACTGAGTTGTAAACAACACACAAGCTGGGTTCTGTCTCAATCACAGGTAGTGGAAACCTAAATATAGTGAAGCTAGTTGGAAATGTAAAATTAGGCTGCTTTCTGACTGATTTGGCACTATGCTGAGTGACATCGTCCATTTAGAAAACTCATGTGTGTCCAGGTTTTAACTTCCTGTTTCATGTCTTGAGATGCTGCTTCAGTATTTCCTCTGTTCTTCCCAGTTGGGATCATCTTCTCAAACTTGTGAGATTTCTTCTTTCTCCTCCAAATGTCCCAATAAGTTCTATTTCAATCAGACTACGAGGCATGTGCCCTGTTCCTGATGCTTCTGGTGTAATGGCATCTTCACCATTTTACAGTAGATAATGATACTCTCGCTGTTGGTACATTTCACACTGAAATCAATAATCTCTGGGACACAGAACCCGTCTTCTTCCACACAGTTCACAGCTGGACGTTCAGGCAGCGATGAGAATATCTAACAGAGAAGATTCTTCTCAGATCTGTTGTTGTAAAAATAAGTTTAAGAATAAGATCAATGTAAAAATTTAGACTTCCTCCAAGTCCAAACATTTCACCACAATGGTAAAAACCATTAAGTTGAAAGTGTCTGTGGGCCGTAATGTTTTGATTTATTAAAAAAAAAAGTTACAATATTTTTCAAATGCTTAAAAGTAGAGTAAACATTAAAAAAGTGTAAGAAAGTAGACACAAGGTAGTAATTCTTGTTTTGTTTTTTATAAAGTTTGCCTTATGATTTATTGATGTTTCGTTATATTCTGTGTTCCTTAGTCTGTTACTTTGATTAGATCAGCTTTGTTGGTGTTTTACTTTAGTTCAGTTCTTCTGAGTGATTCTAGTTTGTTTATTGTGTCTAGTTATTCTTTGTTATAGTTTAATTCTGTTTTTTTTTTGTCTAGTTATTCTATAACGTTACTCAGTTCCTAGTTCCCAGTATTCTCTCCCTCACCCTGTGTGTCACTTTCTCTCTCCCCCTTTATACCTGAAACCCGTTAGCCAATCAGCTCAGGTTGTTTGTTCTAGCGCAGGGGTCTCAACCTCCAGTCCTCGAGGGCCGCAGTCCTGCAACTTTCAGATGTGCCTCTGCTGCACCACCTGAATAGAATAATTAGGTCATTAGCAAGACTCTGGAGAACTGATCTTCTACACAAGGAGGAGGCAATTAAGCCATTTCATTCTAGTGTTTTGTACCTGTGGGACATCTAAAAACTGTAGGACACCGGCCCTCGAGGACTGGAGTTTGAGACCCCTGGTGTAGCGTTTACTTTCCCAGTACTTCTGCTCCTCTCCTCTCTGGTTCCTCCTGTTACTTCCCCTCTGATTCCCTGCTGGCTTTTGTTCCTGATTCCTGTGTTTTTTTTGCTCCGTGTGTTCTCCATGGTTTTTGTTCTTCAATGTTTTTTTATATTTACTAAAATCTACTCAACACCTCTGTCACTTTCAAAATGTTCTCTGGGATGGGGTTATTTAAAACACAGGCTTTTTATTGCAGTTTTTAAGAACATTTTTCTGTATCTTGCAAAATTTAAAAAGTCAAAATGCAGTTTTTGTTGCCTCATGTCTGTCCTTGCATAAACATTGATGGATTTTTGTGATTCCATTCACTATAAAGTGAAAATGTTACATGGTTTCACACCATGTAACATTTTCCATTTTTATAGATGTCAAGTTATCACAAAAAAATTTATCCCTAAAAAAGTTCAGTTTTAGAAAATGGGTTGCAAATGTGTCTCAGGCCACAGATTCAGACTCATGATTTGTTGTAGGTTCAGATCCAGAAGCAGAGAGGTGAGGCAGCAACTTAGTTTGATGATTTAATGAGTATAATGAGCAAGTACAAAGTCCAGGTAGCACAGGTGAACATTGTAACAATAACTCAAACACTGGTAGCATTTGGTAAAATGACAAAATGTCAGACAGCAAAGACAATGACAACTTGGACAAGGATCCAAGGAGGAAGCACAGACACAGGTGGGATTAAATACACAAGGAAGGTAATCAGGGGAAATGAGGGACAGCTGGGGAAAATCAAGGGGTCTACGACTGGACAACATGGAGACTCAACTGAACACAGAAACCTAAAATAATACACAGAAAAACCAAATCCTCACACAGACACACCTGATCTATTTCCTGTTCTAAAATAGAACAGCATGACCAACAGATCCAGGAGAACTAAAACTGGTGCAACTGAACACATCTCATAATTTTTAGTTAGAAATCTAAGTTCATATTATCAGTGTTTTGTTTTTTTATTCTTGGATCTATACACAACATATGTGGGACCTTTTTGTGCTTTTAATACTGTCCAATGTAATAAAAATGAGAATAACATGAGTTTTGTGCCAAAGTGTTGCTCTGTCTTTTTGTTTTTCTCACTGAAACAGGCGACCTGCTTTCCACGACTCAATTTAATGGTCTCGATCATTTGTATCCGCTCAGCTGATTGTTTATCACCTGTCACATGGATGCCACTCTTAGCTTCAGAATGTCGCAGCACGTCTTCAGCCTATCCATAATGAAGATGATAAGGTTGTCTTCCTCCGCAGGTAGAAAAATGAGTTGTTCAGCTGCTGTAAAGACAGGTGATATTTTTCCAGCTGGAAGTGGAAAAAACTGGATCGTTGGAGGTTTTACATCAAAAGAACGACACTGCATCATTCTCAAATGAAGCAAAGGGATTTAAATGATAGTAGTTGGTCTGCGTCCGGCTCACCACTAAAACTGACTCCAGAGTTTAGCTTACAGTTGGATTATGTAGAAACTGCTGGGTTGGAAAGATTTACCCCGAGAATGCAGACAGGCATGACAATCAATAGTAATTAGGTTCTTAATGTGTTTCACTTTACACAAGTGTTTTACAACGGGCAAGTTTGCTTGTGAACTTCCCAAGGTGAAAGTGTAAAGAGGAAAGATCAGCCTGTGGATACATTTTTAACACCCTGCGCAGAGTGAAAACGGGGCCAAAGCGCTGCATGTAATTGATGAAATCATGACATGTCAGTCAGCATCTGCTCACAGGCATTAAGTCGAGGCTAAATTTGCCTCCATTTGCATTTAGAATTGCCCCCTGGAATTGTTTTGATTCATCGTCTCATTTGCTTTTATTCCTTTTCATTACAGTCATGAGGTAATGGGAGGTTTGCAAATGTGCTGTGACACGCCGGGTGTGATTACTACGCCGCCATGAACTGCCTGAAAACTACGCTTCCTCCTCCACCCTGCCCTCCACACACAAGTCAAACGACTGCTGTCACTAAATGGCATTTAGATTCATAAAGATCCAGGTGAGATTTATTTTTTTTAATTTAGCAGTCTGACAGATTGAGTTAATTTTGAAAAAAGTTGTAACTAGTTTTCATACACAGGGTCCAAACATTTACTTTTATCTGTTGAGAAATATTGGGCTGTACTAGATTTAAAGAGGGTAAAAGATGCATTTGTCTTATTATCACTATTGGTTAATGTTGTTAATATGAGTGGATGTGTAACACATCTATTCTGGTTTTGCAAATAGTATCGTAGTCATAGTTGGGTTTTCTGGCTGTAATGTGAATCTTCTACTAAATTCACTCAGTGGAAGAAAAACAAATCAAATATACTAATCAGTATATTAGTATATACTGATTTGCTTCACAAATCAAAAAACGGATTTATAGAAAAAGCTCATAAACTATGGAAGACGATAAGGGACACTGAAAAAGAAGAAAACAAATTTTGACTTTATTAACAAAATTCAGACTTTTCCTCAGAATTCTGACTTTTTTGATCTCAGAAGATTAAATTTTTCTTTCAGTGACCCTCTTTAATAACAAACTACGGAAGAGGATTAGGGCCACCGAAAAAAGAAAAAAAAATTCTGAGATTAAAGTCAGAATTCTGATATTAAACTCAGAATTTTTTTGTGTGGCCCTAATCCTCTTCCGTAACAAACAGTAGATTTAATGAGCTGACGAACATTTAGTTCAGTTAAATCTTATGTCATTGTGCATTTTTTAGAATTTGTTGTTCAACAGTTTGAGTACCATTTCTGTCAGGTGGCTGCATCACCTATAGGAGGAAAACAGATACTGCAGAATGACAGTAAGATGGAACCCGTGCATGGACAGAGAGAACATAAAAACTTCACAGAAGACTCAGTTGGGCATTACAGGCCATAACCTTTTTGCTGCAAGGTAACTGTGCTAACAGCAGCACCACTGTGCCACCCCCAAACTCCATCTGAAGCTGATAATCACTTTCAGTCTGAGATCAATCGATTTCAATAGGCTGTCAAGCTTTTTTTTCATTTCTCTGAGGAAATGTTTCATTTTGCAGCTTGGCATATTTCCCAGCTTTGCAACACTTGACCTTTTTACCAGAGGTTGAAGCAACAACCTGCAGAGACAACTTTCTGTTTGTCCACAAATGGCAACCGCATCTAATAAAAAAGACTACTCTCTGATCGTTACTCCTTTGGGAAAACCCATCAACAAATGCAAAATATAGTCACAGTGTGATATATCACAGATTCTCTACAGGTCAAGGCAGCCATTTTCTATCACTTATCCCCTCTCGAAGTTTTGTCTCCAAACTGAGTGTCAGTTCAACAAAGGCTTAGATTGAGCAGAATAGCACTTGAAATATACAAATATTTCAAGTGTTATTATTGCTCATTAAAGTTACAGCATAACTTTAATGAGTTATGCTGTAACTTGCATTGTGTTTAGTCACAGAAAGTCTAATCTAACAAAACTTTAAGTTACTGTCTGAAACACCACCCCATTGCAGAATGTAAAGAGTTCTTTGTTGACCCAGTTCCTCAAAATCATAAAAAAAAAACATTACTGATGCTTTTTGGTAGCCTGATGTTTGTGTGATAATCTTTTACGTTCAACCTTATATTTGGAAGATATTTTAGACCACTTTGCAGGGAATCTCTTTGTGCTGCACAACCAGCCATGTGGGTCAGAAAACTTCCCTCAAACTTGGCAAAGACTTTATACCTGGATCAGCTGCATCCTCTAATTAATTCATGTGAGAAATTATCATTTAGTTTCATTTATAGAACATATTCCTACAGCTCGTGGAACATGCTCCACCGACTCACTCTGTCATGTGGATGAAGGTCCTGTGGCTCCCAACAGAAGTCCTGCTCATCATCTCAGTGACACAGTTCAGGTCAATTTCTTCTCATTCTCATCTTCATGACTGCCAAAGTGTTAAATTAGTTTCAGGGTCACACCTAGCGTGGAGTAATTACATGTTGCTAATTGGCCCCACAGCCGAATCCTGTCAATTATCCTGAGGGTGGCGGTCTGGGGGGGGAAGGGTGTAAGATGGAGGCTGGTGAAAATAAGAACACACCAGCAGGCCAGCAGGTGGCAGTTCACCCTCCAGGCTGCTCTGGATGCCAGCTACTTTCCCACTTAAGTCACCTTACTCCTTGAGGTGTGGAGAGACTTTGATTTACAACCTGAGAAATCCGCTCTACATACAGTGTTGGTCTCTTGAACTGTTTTTGTGCTTGTTGATGAGCTCTCAGCGGGGGCTGAATGGGCCACCTCTCTGAACTCCTGACACCTCAGGCTGAAGACTGTCCTGAACATCGCGCCATTCAACTTCCAAGTTCAGCGACTAGTCCATCCATGAAATATATTTCCTGAAAATTCATTGAACATCTTAGAACTGGCATTTTCGTCAGTTCTAACTTTTGTAACTTTTGAATACAATCAGATTCTATTGTTGGTCAAATCTAGTAGGTTTTTGGTATTTAACAGCCCATTCCCAGAGGTTGATATTCATGTCAGAAGAAAAAGAAGAATGTATTGCTGTAGGTGGAGTGCTCACATTGCTCCAACTTTCCTACATTAGTATAATCTTCATTTTTCTTTTTAACAACTTTTGCCTAGTGTAAAATATTAATTCTTCTTTGGACAGTATAGTTCAGATTTATTCTTTTATATATCTTCAGTGCATAGCCAAAATGATCTTCCAACCTACGAGGCACAGCTTTTATGAGCTATAAGCAATATATCAGTCATGTGGGACCAGCCTTAGTTCAGTCTTATTCAATAGATTGGAATATACTAAATTCCATGAAGCTTGTTTCTCAGAATAAAGCTACCAATTGTAAACTGAAAACATTTAAGCATTACATTTCCTTAACCACATATTTTTTTATTTTGTGTCTAATATAATATTCTAATCTAAAGGTCTTGTTTTCATTAGCTGCCTGATGTTAGCGCAGTGATCACAGCATGTCTTTATAATCTGCACCATGATCCACCATTTTCCAAACCAAGACATGAATTTTGCTGCTGATGTTACCAGACCAAAAAGTATGTAAAATTCTCATTATTTTGGCATTTAGCAAATAGACATAATTAGATTATTTAACAGACATAAAGTAGATAGAATTTAATTTAATTTAATGAGTAAAACATATCTTTTATCTGAGCTGTATGTTTCTATCTGGTATTACTTTCCTTTAGCTGTGATAACAGATATAAGATGCTGAGCTCTAACATATGGGCTGTTAATTTGTAATAAAATATTTATACTCAGATGTACATCCATAAATCACTTTGTAATGTGTACAAATGATGCTATAAAAAAAAAAAATCAAAATTTATTTGCTAATGAGTTGCTGTAAACTGTTGTGATGGTGTTTACATGCTGTTGAGATGAAACTGGTCAAATGTTGTTACGTTGCTGATTTTCAAGCTGTCCAGTTGTAGCTTAGCAGACATGCTGCCTGCATCTCTGCTCCTTAGCTGGTTAAACAGACAAATTTAAAGAATAGTCACTGAATGTTGTCATTTTTCCAGCTGATACTTAATTCTGTGAATGGATCCCATGCTTGTAAATGGCTGAAGTCTAGCTTAGATGTCTATAGAGTGTTTATGCTGCTAATCTGCAGTCAACAGCAGAGCCCAGTATGACTGGAGTTATGTAACACTGGTCCTCAGTGGACTGCAGTGGCAACGTTCTGACTGAGGCTCAGGATGGGAGTAAACTGGACCATGGACTGAGACTGAGGATGTGCTGTTAGCTGAAGCTCAATGAAAATTAACCAAAAAAAACCAACAACTTTCTCAATCAAAAATATTTGTATCCATTAAACGTATTCAAGTTTTTCATGTCCAACCATCCATCCATCCATCTTCTTCTGCTTATCCAGGGTCGGGTTGCGGGGGTAGCAGCTTCAGAAGGGAGGCCCAGACTTCCCTCTCTCTGGCCACTTCTTCCAGCTCTTCTGGGGGAATCCCGAGGCGTTCCCAGGCCAGCCGAGAGACATAGTCCCTCCAGCGTGTCCTGGGTCTTCCTCGGGGCCTCCTCCCGGTGGGACGTGCCTGGCACACCTCACCAGGTAGGCGTCCAGGAGGCATCCTGACCAGATGCCCGAGCCACCTCAACTGGCTCCTCTCGATGTGAAGGAGCAGCGGCTCTACTCTGAGTCCCTCCCGGATGACTGAGCTTCTCACCCTATCTCTAAGGGAGAGCCCAGCCACCCTACGGAGAAAACCCATTTCGGCCGCTTGTATCCGCGATCTCGTTCTTTCGGTCATGACCCAAAGCTCATGACCATAGATGAGGGTGGGAACGTAGATTGACCGGTAAATTGAGAGCTTCGCTTTTTGGCTCAGCTCTCTCTTCCACGACGGACCGGTACAGCGCCCGCTTGATGGCAGACGCTGTGCCAATCCGCCTGTCGATCTCCTGCTCCCTTCTTCCCCCATTCGTGAACAAGATCCCGAGATACTTGAACTCCTCCACTCCTCCACACCCCAAGTGTCCTGCCCCAAGTGGGCATTCTGAGAAGGCACTCTACCCTTTTCTGGCTCAAGACCATGGCCTCGGATTTGGAGGTACTGATCCTCATCCCGGCCGCTTCACACTCGGCTGCGAACCGCTCCAGCGAGAGCTGCAGATCACGACCTGATGAAGCCAAAAGGACCACATCGTCTGCAAAAGCAGAGATGAGATCCCAAGGCCACCAAATCGGATCCCCTCAACACCTTGGCTGCGCCTAGAAATTCTGTCCATGAAAGTGATGAACAGAATCGGTGACAAAGGGCAGCGCTGGCGGAGTCCAACTCTCACCGGAAACGAGCCCGACTTACTGCCGGCAATGCGGACCAGACTCTGACACCAGTCATACAGGGACCTGACAGCCCGTATCAAAGGGCCCGGTACCCCATACTCCCGGAGAACCCTCCACAGGGCTTCCTGAGGGACACGGTCGAACGCCTTCTCCAAGTCCACAAAACACATGTAGACCGGTTGGGCGAACTCCCATGCACCCTCCAGGACCCTGCCGAGGGTGTAGAGCTGGTCCAGTGTTCCACGACCAGGACGAAAACCACACTGCTCTTCCTGAATCCGAGGTTCGACTATCCGACGGACCCTCCTCTCCAGGACCCCTGAATAGACCTTGCCAGGGAGGCTTAAGAGTGTGAACCCTCTATAATTGGAGCACACCCTCCGGTCCCCCTTTTTGAACAGGGGGACCACCACCCCAGTCTGCCAATCCAGGGGAACTGCCCCCGATGTCCATGCGATATTGCAGAGTCGCGTCAGCCAACACAACCCTACAACATCCAGAGCCTTAAGGAACTCCTGGCGGATCTCATCCACCCCCGGACCTTGCCACCGAGGAGCTTTTTAACCACCTCGGCGACCTCGTCCCCAGAGATTGGAGAGTCCAACCCACAGTCCCCAGGCTCAGCTTCCCCAATGGAAGGCATGTTGGTGGGATTGAGGAGGTCTTCGAAGTATTCTGCCCACCGACCCACAACGTCCCGAGTAGAGGTCAGCAGCACACCATCCCCACTATAAACAGTGTTGGTGCTGTACCGCCCCCCCCCGAGAGCCGGATGGTGGACCAGAATCGCCTCGAAGCCGTACGGAAGTCTTTCTCCATGGTCTCTCCAAATTCCTCCCACGCCCAAATTTTTGCCTCAGCAACCACCCGAGCCGCATGCCGCTTCGCTCGCCAGTACCCATCAGCTGCTTCCGGAGCTGCTTCCGATAGGACTCCTTCTTCCGTCTGACGGCATCCCTCACCGAAGGTGTCCACCACCGGGTTCGAGGGTTGCCGCCGCGACAGGCACCGACAACCTTGCGGCCACAGCTCCGGTCAGCCGCCTCGGCAATGGAGGCACGGAACATGGTCCACTCAGATTCCATGTCCCCCACATCCCCCGGGATGTGTTCGAAGTTTTGCCAGAGATGGGAGTTAAAGCTCCGTCTCACAGGGGATTCCGCCAGACGTTCCCAGCAGACCCTCACAACACGTTTGGGCCTGCCAGGTCTGACTGGCTTCCTCCCCCACCACTGGAGCCAACTCACCACCAGGTAGTGGTCAGTAGACAGCTCCGCACCTTTCTTCACCCGAGTGTCCAAGACATACGGCCGCAGATCCGATGAAACGATGACAAAGTCGATCATCAAACTGCGGCCTAGGGTGTCCTGGTGCCAAGTGCACATATGGACACCCTTATGCTTGAACATGGTGTTCGTTATGGACAATCCATGATGAGCACAGAAGTCCAGCAACAGAACACCGCTCGAGTTCAGATCGGGGGGGCCGTTCCTCCCAACCACGCCCCTCCAGGTCTCACTGTCATTGCTCACATGAGCGTTGAAGTCTCCCAGCAGAACAAGGGAGTCCCCAGGAGAAGCACTCTCCAGTACCCCCTCTAACGACTCCAAAAAGGGTGGGTAATCTGAACTGTCGTTCGGCCCGTAAGCACAAACTACAGTCAGGACCCGTCCCCCCACCCGTAGGCGGAGGGATGCTACCCTCTCGTTCACCGGGGTAAACCCCAACGTACAGGCGCCGAGATGGGGAGCAACAAGTCTGCCCACTCCTGCCTGACGCCTCTCACCTTGGGCAACTCCAGAGTGGAAGTATGTCCAGCCCCTCTCAAGGAGACTGGTTCCAGAACCAGAGCCATGCGTCGAGGTGAGACCGACTATTTCTAGCCGGAACCTCTCGACCTCACACACTAGCTCTGGCTCCTTCCCCACCAGAGAGGTGACATTCCACGTCCCAAGAGCCAGCCTCTGCAACCGAGGATTGGACCGCCAGGGTCCCCTCCCTTGGCCGCCACCCATCACACAATGCACCCGACCCCTTTGGCCCCTCTCACGGGTGGTGGGCCCATGGGAGGGGGGGCCTATGTTTCCTCTTAGGGCTGAGCCCAGCCGGGCTCCATGGGTAAAAGCCCGATCACCAGGCGCTCGCCATCATGCCCCCCCTCCAGGCCTGGCTCCAGAGTGGGGCCCCGGTGACCCGCATCCGGGCGAGGGAACACCAAGTCCAAGGTTTTCATTCATCATTGGGGTCTTCGGGGTGCGCTTTGTCTGGTCCCTCACCTAGGACCTGTCTGCCTAGTTTTTCATGTTACGTCCCTAAATTTTAAAGTGCTTTATTGGTTGATTGATATTCTTCACAAAATAAACATATGACATTATTTGTATTTTGCCTCCAGAGGCAGTGTTTCATAGAGAATGCATTTCCTGTCATGTCAGGAGATTTCATTGGTTGTATGTCTGTTACAAACTAAACTAGAGAATATGTCATCTACTTTTACACAAATTCTTACCAGAAAAGAAGAGTTGACTATAGGGATTACATCCTTACATAAACATACTTTTTTCTGATGGCATTAGATGAGCTAAAGAAAGTATTTACATTGATCTTGTTGCTAAGAACCATGCAGCTTGTCAACACAAACATGGATGTGAAGAACTTTATGCTTTCAGTTTCCCAGCCTGTCAGTTTAAATGGACATCCATGTCTTGATAGGTCTGCAGTTGGTTCATCCCATGTTCAGATGATGGATTGAGCAGAGCACCTATGAGATGTTCAAAACTTGGAATGAGATTATACAACATGAGGAAATGAAGATAAGCTAGTTTTCCTTCTACTTTGGAATGAAGGGGGCTGCTGGAGTCATGCTACTAACACCATACTTCACCTAAATCAGCAAATATAAACCACATTTTAACTTTAAGATTTGAAATGTAGTATAGATTGCACATAGGAGCAGGACGTGATTTGATCTCTGAAGAGAACATGGTGATATTAAAAATGTTGCATTTTGTGCTTCTCTAACAGTTGACTGCCAGAACGTATTACAGACTTCAACACCTCTTAACCTGTTTTTCAGATTATAGGCAGAGATTGCAGACATACTGGCAGATCTAAAGCTCAACAGAGTGCACTGCTTGTTAAGAAAAGATGATGTACTCCTTGGCTTCTGTCACTGAATATTGAACATTCACTGTGTTGAGGATCTGCCACTTATGGAGCAACACTGATGCCTCTAAAGACAGCTGGAAGTAAAACATTTAACTGAGGGGTGTGGCAGCGTCACATGACATGAGAGCTCTACATATGTACAAGATTTTAAATTCATTTCAGTTCACTTCATTTTAGTTCATGTCTATTTCTGTGGCACCAATTCAAACAAATGTCATCTCAAGGCACTTTCCAAAAAACAAACAAAACCCCCCAAAGGTTTCAGTTTTACCTCATCCATTCCCTTTAGACCTGCCCAGGGTGACCCCGCCTCTCGCCTGTTGACTGCTAGAGATAAGAACCAGCAGCCTTCACTGTTTATAGAGCCCAGTGAGGGCTCTATAAACCATCCATCAATCCATTATCATACATCAATCCATGTATGATAATGGATTGATGAACATTCCCATTAATTCTAGTTATCAAAAACTATATTTATTTGAAAAGCTAAGGGTGTCAAACAACTGAAAACATAAACATTCAGCAGTCCCAGTTAAATACATTTAAGTTTTTCTCACATTATGCATGCATCATATGAATTTTAGTCATCACCAGAGTATGACGTGTTTAAATATGGATCCAGGTTCCAAGAATAAAGAGGCCATTTGCTGAACATGTGCACCATTCATCTGTTTCCACCTAAAGAGGGATTTGTTTGGATGGTGCTCCAGTCAATTGAGTCATTATTAAAAAACTGAATTTTAAAACAACATGATGAAAGATGCTTAAGTGGGTCATCTGAGTAATCACAGCTCAATAAATTCTCCTAAACACACATTAGGTTTCCATTGACTTAATCTTACAAACATACAGCTCTCTTTGCTGTGACACTGTTATTATAATATAAGCCATATGAGCTGCAAGCAGCCAGTCTGCTATTAAGGAATCAACCATATGATTCATTCATTTGTATCATCTAGTGTTGGGTATGTCAGAGTCCAGTTAAACGATGGATGATTTGGGCCGGAGGCTAATTCAATAACTAATTGATCCTCTTCCTCCAATGTCTTAAATGATGAATCCGTCAAACAGTTCCATCTTGATGCACATTTGAATAGAGATGGAGCAGCACAGAAGTCTGCTTTGGTTTTCCATCATACTGAGAAAAATATTGTATTAAATCAGGAATGTTGGTCTTAGTGTATTTCCCTCCTTTTTGTTTAAGGAAAAAACTAAACAACCTGACTCTGTGTAATATATATATATATATATTTACTGTATATAGTCATGTTCCGTGTTTTTCCTGTGTATTTCTTTCGAGTTTCTGTGTCCTTGAGTCTCTTCGTTGTCCTGTCTCGCCTCGATTACTCCCAGGTGTTTCATTCCCTGATTACCTCCTGTCTATTTAGTGTCACCTGTGTGTCTTTGTCGGGTTCTTGTCTCTTTTGGCGTCTAGTCTGTCAGTCCGTCGTCTCGTCCGTAGTTTAACGGTTGCTACGGCGTCGAGCCCTGGCTTCCGCTCGGCCGTGCTGCCCGTTTGTTTTGGGCATTATTGGACTGTGTATTCTGGATATTCATCATTTAAAAAAACATAATTTCTCACTTCAACCTGGGTCTACAGTGTCTACCTCACTACCTACACCCGCACCACATGACATACTGTATATAATATATATATATATATATATATATATATATTGCCCACTGTAAATAGCTGATGCATTCTGACCACAAAGTAAATGTAAAATTTCATACTAGCTCATGTTCATGGAAAGAAGTTAGCTCCAGCCTCTCCATGGGGTTCCTGGCTTCAGTTCAATTCACCAACATGGCAGCCAGACCATCTTGCTTGTCAGTCCTTTCCTTTCTCTATCTTCACACATAGAAATGCAAAAACAACAAAAAACTGTATTTGTAATGTTAAATAATGTAATACATCATCTTCAAAAATGTTAAGAAAAAATTTTAAACCAACTTGAACTCATTGTAAATGGTTCATCATCTGAAACAAACCACACCAGACTCACAAAACGCTTCAAAACACAGAAAGCCAGACTCACTGAAGAAGCAGCGCCAGAATGTTCAGTACCAGACTCATGAAATGCTTCAAAACACACAGCACCAGACTCACCGTGAGACTTCTTGAAGCTAACGTATGCATCCACATGGACTTTGCATGTAATCCAGATGCCCCTGAAGTACAAATAATATTCTCCCTCAGCAAGCTATATAACTCTATCATAAAGTGTGGCAAAAATGACCTCCAGGAGAGGTTGAAAGCCAGAACTACTGCTAACCCGGAAGAACACAAAAATACATCTCATTTACCTGAAATCTTGTTGTGAGTTAGTGAAATACTGACACTTCCTCATCCAGCTTAACAAAGTGATGTTTTCACAAGTTTCTGTGAATAACTCTGCTTAAAATCTTCAAAAGCAACATCTTTAACAACCCAGATAATCTGTGGATTTTCCAGCATGATGGAGCCACTGTGTGGCTGGGTTAGTGTAATATGAAAGTGGATCCTCATCCATAAGATTAAAATTTCATACCTGTGGGTTGGGAAAAGCACCAGATCTGAAGCCTGACAGAATTTGTGGTCAATTCTCAAAAAGCAGCTACACACTGCCATTTTATCTGTAATGGTAGATGATAAGATTCTGGCCTCTTACTAGATTTAATTCCTAATTTCCTAAATGTTAACATTGATTTAACCAGCATCAATGAGATTTTTAACAAAACAAAAGAGAAAAAAGTCAATGTTCTGCAGGAATTTGTTGTTCTTGGATTTTGGTCTTTCTCCTCCAGCAGCAGCTTTAATATTATCAAATTTATTTTATCAGGTTTTTTTTGGCTCTGGATACCAGCCTACCTCCAAACCCATTAGTCACCCATTCAGGCCAAACTTCTCCACCCAGAATAAAATGTGACAAAATTACTAGAATAATTGACAGGATGTGCCAGGAAGATATTCTGATTATCTTGAGGAAACTATATTTGCACTTTTGTGAGAATAACAAGTGATGGAAATGTTGGTGGCATGGCCGCTCATTGACACAGCAAGGTATGTAAATGATAAATGATGTAACGGCTGCTTTGTCACCTGTGTAAGCTGCACACACTCCTTTTGCTCTAAAGAAAAGCAGGATGGATCCTGTTACTGTGTGAGGTGATGCTGTGTGTGGGTTCAGCACAAAGCTTTGTTTGAAAGCACATTTTCAAAGCTGTATGAAGGCTTATGTTACAAATATGGAGAGCTCAGAGCTACAAATGAACCCAAATATTTACATACACTGTAGAAAAAGACCAGTAAACCATATTTGAGACTTTTTTTATTACTTGAGTCAAACACTATACGTATCCTAATAAAAGCATTTCTAAATCGTTTGTCCTGACAGAACTGGGTCTGGTTTGCTGGCCACCTGACTCACACACCTTTTTGAGATCTGGCGACTACAGTAATCAATGTGACTGAAGATAAACATATGGAAGAGTTTTTCTAGTTCTTGCTGGGATGTTGGTCCTTTGATCCTGGAAATTTTCTTCAGGTCAGAAGGCTGACTTTGTAACTGTCTTTATGCGTCTCTGAATGTTCCAGTCAGGTTTGAGGTCTGATTTTTAGTTTCCAGCTGTAATAATTGAGGCTGTGTGCTTATGACTCTAGATGTCTCCTCTTTAGGTCCAACGGTGATGATGTCAGCTTTGTTTCTGTTCATCTGGAGAAAGTTATGGTGCGTTCACACATTGATCTGTTGTAGGCATCTGTTCATTGCTTGGATGTGTTCATAGTCACCTTGTGACATCGTAAAATAGAGCTGTGTATCATCTGCATTACATAACTAATCTTGTTTCCTATTATAACCTGAGATAGTGGAAGCATATAGATATTGAATAGAAGGGGTCCTAGCATTGAACCGTGGGGTACCCCGCATGTGACTTCTGTCCACACTGACAAGAAGTTATTCACTCAGACAAGTCCAAGTTCTTTAGGCAAGACCAATAGTGTCAAATGCTGTGCTGAACTCCAACAGAACCAACGCTGGCTCTTCCAGTCTGTATTCATGTGGATGTCATTAAACACTTCGACAAAGGCAGTGTCAGCACTGCGGTGAGCAGGTTGAACATCGGCCTGTTCTTTTTTATTAATTGTTTCAACTGCTGTTTTAAAAACCTGGGGGAATATGAAGTCCATATTAATCTTGATGTACTAAACATCAGACTTTAAATAAAGGATTATATAAAAGTATTATATTCAGAATCATGAGAAATGTATATACATTTCTCATGATTCTGTATTATAACAGACATAAACACCAGATGATGCTGAAACCCCTTGGTACCTGTAAGTTATTTTCGTTTTTTGCTGACCTGAGTAGTCAGAAAAAACAAATTAGAGCTGAGAGGTGACTGTGTGGGTGGCTGATGCACATCTTATCCCAGTGGTTTTCAAGCTTTGCAGGCCAATCCCTCCCCCTTTTGGTGGAAGAAACATCTCTTACCCATAGTAGAAGAGAGCTTGGAAGGGACATATTGATTTAATATCTGAACTGTAAGTAGTTCAGCAATTGACTGATTTGTGTAACCATCTTGAAAATCCCTGCAATATTAATCAGTTGAATTTACTACTGCCTCTCAGGAATTGTAGGCCAATATTTTCTCCCTTCTTCAGAAGGAAAGTAGATTTTTGAGAATGTGTTTGTAGACCCATAATTTTATTTTTGCACACACTTAATTTTATTATGTTATTGTTATTCAAACTAATTCATTTAGAAGTACTGTGTAGACTAGGCTGGCCCTCTGAGTGAAAGTAATTACACCTAAACTTAAAAATTGAAGAATTATTTTAAATACTGTTGCTTCCAGGGTTATCCTGAGTAAACTACAGAATATTCTGTCTGGGGGAACCTCAAGATGTTGTTTGGTAAATGTGTTTGTGCCCTTTTTGGTAAGCAGTGTGTGAGTTTGAGTGATAACTGCTAGTTATAGTTGGAATAATAACTGTTCACAGCTTGTGGTTTATAAATCTACTTGGTGACTAAATTGTCCTGTTTAGACAGAGGCTGTTTTATGCCACCACAGAGAACAATATTTGCATGTTACAAATGTCTTTCGCATTTGCTTTATTGTCGCATCTAAATGTTTCAGATCATCAAACAACTTTCATTATGAGACACAGATAACCTGGGTAAATACAAAAACTTGGTTTTAAATGATAATGTTAATGTCATGGTTTTGGGAATCTGTCTAACCCACATGCAGAAACACCATCAGGAGTTAGAGGCAAACTTTACTTTATTTACAACATCTTAGCTCTGTGAGAGTACGGATGCTCAAAGCGGTAGGGGAAGTGCACTAGGGAGACGATAGGAATCAGATGTCGGGGAGCCATAGGCTAGGGAGTGGCAGCGTGGAGAGCGAAGGAGGTAGACAACGGGGCTAGGATCTGTCAGGAGACGCGCCGAACCAGAGGACGGACCACACGATCGGACAGGAACCCGGCATTGGAGAATACCGACACTCTGGCGTCGGAGGATTGGTCGCCGGCTCTTCTTATGCTCCAGCTGATGAGGGGAAAATACTTGCAGGTGTGCAGAGGAGGTTTGGGGAGGCTCGGATCCATCCCGCTCTCTGAGGACATCTAGTGCAGAGCGGAGGAACTAGCAGGTGATGGTAGAGGCGCCCAACATCACCCCCCTCTTAATGGCCGCCACCTGGCGGCCCGGAGGACGTGGAGGGTAGAGACGAGAGGTAGTCCGTGATGAGTGTGGGATCACAAAATAAATGAGCGGGGCACCCACTGGTGGTCCTCGTTACCCCTCCCAGTCCACGAGGTACTGCCCACCGCGGCCCCTGCGGTGGGAGTCCAGGATTCTGCGAACCAGGTAGGTAGGGTCTCCCCGTTCAACCAGGGTGGGCGGAGGGGGCTCGGCTGGAGGGCACAAGGTACTGGTGCGGACTGGTTTCACTTGGGAGACGTGGAATGTGGGGTGAACACGGAGGCTGGCCGGTAGACTGAGACGGACTGCGGTGGGACTGATCACTGATTCAATGGTGTAGGGACCAATGTACCTGGGAGCCAGCTTCTTGGAGAGGGATTTAAACGGGTTGTCGAGGGAAGAAAGTCATACCTTCTGGCCGGGTTGATATTGAGGTTCTCTGTTGCGGCGATGGTCTGCGAAATGGCTGTTCTGCTCCGCCGTGCGACTTAAGGCAGCTGCGGTGTTGGACCAGACGCGCCTGCAGCGGCGGATGTGGTGACAGATGGAGGTGATGGAGATGTCCCCCTCATCCACCAGAAACAGCGTAGGCTGGTAGCCCACTGTAGCCTCGAACGGGGACAGTCCAGTAGCTGCGGAGACATGAGAGTTATGGGCGTACTCAACCCATGGGAGGAACTTACTCCAGTCTGCCGGGTTGTTGGAAGTTAGACATCTGAGGGCCGAGCGGTTAGAGGGGCAGCAGTCAGACTATAGTTACGAATGAACCTGCGGTAGAAATTGGCAAAACCCAGGAACCTTTGTATGAGAGTAAATGAGAGTATTTTCTTGACTACTAATCAAGAGATATAAGAAGAGATTGCAACCAGCACCACATTGTCAGAGAATAAGTTCTAACTTCAAAAACTGTCCAAAGTCCTCACACATGTTTTCACAGCCGAGCCACTTGCACACACCATGATCGTACAGGGGGTGGGTTCCTCCGCTTTCTCCGTGAAGTGAGCTCTCGGGCTCCCTTTCCCGCTCTCGTCTGTGGTTGAGGATGGGCGACTGTTCGTTGGTGATGGCGTGGTGCGATATGGGCTTTCTGGAACCCAGCACCGGCCAGTCAACGTTTAGGTGTGTTTGCTCTAGGGTTGAAGGATTGTAAGGCACTGTTCGTGTTTATCACTGCTCTCAACCTGGAGTGTCGGCCAGAACTCATCTCAGGACCAGATGTAAGGATGAGGTGCAACAGATGGAATAATGAAGACACGAGGCAGGATCCTTTAACTGTTCTGTATTACAGATCTTGATCCAATTGAACATGGATGGTATTAAGGAAGAATAATTTAAAATTAACTTTGGACAAAACGTTTGGCTCTCTCTTCCTTAATCTTCCGGGTCCTCTCTACAGGCGACGTGCAGCCACAGGGAAACAACAACACTGCGCGTTGACGTCACAGAATCACAGAGTTTAATCCCATACAACGCATTAATTAACAACAGAATTGCAGAGGGACAGAGATATACATTTTTACCTTGAGACAGGAAAAATAGAGAAAGAAAAAACAAAGAAAAGGCAAAGACGCGTCTTTGGAGATAGCTGATGCAAACAAGCAAAATAGTGGCAGCTTTCTGAATTTTTTACTCCTGACACTAAGTCTTATACTGAAGGTGTGTCTTGTCTTTTTAATATATTCACTTAAAGCGTTCCTCTAGTTGACCAACTGGAAGCTACCTTGGACACTCAGAGAAACTTAGAAACTCCCCCTAATTTACGCCAAAGATCAAAGGCCATTTGCTCTCTGGTAAAAACAAAAAAGCCAACAGCTGTGTCCTGACCCCCTGTGGTTCTACGATCATTTTGGGTACAGAGAAGCATGAGATAAGATTTCACAGATACCTGTGAAATCCGAAGTTTCTCCCATTATCTCTCCTTACATAAATTCTCAAAGAGACTTACATTCAGTAATTTTGGTTTAAGGAAAGGTTATCTTTACAAACCCCAGTTTTGCTCCTCTACAGTCAGCACCTCAAAAGACTGAGTCCTGCCAAAAATAACACATAAAATCAACAGAACAAAATGAGGTATAATTCCTGAGCAATTTTCTAATACTAAACAAAACATTTTCATTCAAACAATTTCCATTTGATTCCGATATAGTCACAGATAGTACAATTTTCAAATACATTCATCATTTGCTAGATTAGTAGTTTTACAATGAGATAATACAATCTTCAGTAAAAACATGGTATTACTACTTAGAAAAATGTCTTAGAAATTAAATGTTAGCAGTTTCAACCTTCTATGTTGTATTAAGTTTCACACCATCCCAGATGTTGGTTTCTGGCAGGCTTTTGATCTGCTGTGAACAGAACAGACTTCTCTCCCCCAAGCTCCAGTGATTCTGCCCTGCAGGATATGCTAATTTTATGGCCTCCTGTGCTCTGGCCGCACAGCGGGAGGCCCCATTGAGAGATCTGCATTTGGCCCCTGTTGTCTGAATGCTTGGTCATCTGGTTTAATTTTAAACCCTTAACACAAACCTGTTCAAAATAAAGAAATTTGTTCAAAATAAGAGTGTTCAATATACCTTTTACACATGCCATAAGATTAACTGTATTAAGCACTAAAAATAATCATTTTTCCTCAACAATGGGCATAAATGTGTGTTTCGGTTTGTCTGGGTGAGGGTGTGTGTGTGGTTTCCTAGAACAAACAAAAATACAGAAAATAAGTTCAAAGTGTCCTGTCATTACACATTACACCGAGTTATTATACCTTGGATGACCTAAGAAGGAAATAGATAAAACCTAACTAATCTCGACCTCTAAATCACTATTAACAAGCAAACTAAGACAAGTTAACTAATAACCATGCCTCTGTTCAGCACAACGCTCTACAATACACACATATAGCAGATAGCTCGGACTTAGCAACCGGTGAAATAATAGCAAACGAATAAACTTTAATTCACTTAATTAGCTGCAGTAAACACTCAAATATCGCAACTTACTTATCATTGACTCACACTTCTAAGGAAAACACACATCTCTTGCAAATCTCTCCCACGTGTTAGCACAGCGGCTCAGCTACCGAACCTGCAAACCAGATATCAGCAACCAATGTGCTGACGTCATCACTGCCCCAACTACGGTATGCCTTAAGGCAGTGGTCCCCAATGTCTTGCGCGTCAAAATTGAGCCAACTTGCAGCAGAATGAGTAACAAACAACATCGGAGTACTCTCTCCCCCCCCAGTAGTACACAACATCAAACTTAAACCATTTACGGGTCTTTTGAACACAACTCTCCGGGTCAGAGCGAATCTGCCCCGCCTCCATCCTAAGAATGACACTGAAGATTTGTGAAATTTGCGCTTCTCGGCCTTTACAAAGAGGCGATTTTCTAAGAGGTGTTGGAGAACGAGGCGTACATGTCTGTGATGCTGCTCGGGGGTCTTAGAATAGATAAATATGTCGTCTAGATAAACAAAGACACATATGTTAAGAAAGTCACGGAGGATATCGTTGACAAGGGCCTGGAACACTGCGGCTGAGCTACATAGTCCAAAAGGCATCACCTGATACTCGAAATAGCCGACCCAGGTTTTAAGTGTCGTTTTCCACTCATCTCCGTGGTTTATGCGGATGAGGTGATAAGCGTTGCGGAGGTCGAGCTTGGTGATTATGGTGGCCTCTAGGACCGGCTCGAATGCTGAGGAGATGAGTGGGAGGAGGTACCTATGATATTGTGATGATAACTGTGATATTGTTTAGACCTCCGTAATTTACACAGGGTCTGAGGGAGCCGTCCTTACTGACAAAGAAAAACCCAGCTCCTAAAGGGGAAGAGGAAGGACGGATTATCCCGGCAGCGAGGGACTCGTTTATATATTTCTCCATGGCCTGACGTTCAGGACCCGAAATATTATATAAACGGCTGGAAGGAAGGGGCGCTCCTGGTAAAAGGTCTATGGCGCCGTCATAGAGGCAATTGCGGAGGGGGAGAGAGCGCCTTGTCCTTACTGAAGACTCCATTAAGATCGTGATAAACTTTGGGGATGCCTGTGAGATCGATGGGGTCCGCCTCGTAGCTGACTGCCGGCGCAGAGTCTGGTGGAACGGCAGACTGCAGATAGGAGGCGTGGCAATGAGGAGACCATGCTTCGGAGTTCGGCCCACAGGGGTATGGGAGGACGAAAAAACAAAAACCGAAATGGACTCACAGTAGTTACCAGAGATAGTGAGCTGGAGGAGCTCTGTCTTATGCGTGATCTGAGGCAGGGCGCGCCCATTAAGAGCGGACACCTTGACTTGAACCAATTAGATTATTGTGCTTGCCTCTTTACCTGGCCCCCTTTCAACTATGTGGGGTGTATCCTGGACTATTTCCACAAATGAAAAATAAAACACTTACCATTTAAAGAGCATTGGAATCCTAATTTGCATCAAGAAATACATAGAACAATAAGATAAGATTTTTTTAGATTCATGATATGCAAAGAGGCAAAGTCTGTTAAGAGAGAATTTTCACACTGATTACTAAGACAGAAATTAATTGCGGGAGGCAAATGGCTTTTTGATTAAGATTCCCCAGGTGCCTTAATGAAGACAGCTACTGTATGTCTTCTCTTTGTGCAGCCTCATTGGAGGAGAAGCTAGGGTCTGCTAAAATGGAGAGGCTTGGTATGGAGAAGTGATGCTGTTAGTGGGAGGGCCGTAGACCTCCGGGTGTGAGAGATGAGGCAAGGGAGGCAATACAGATGGATAGCCGGCGAGTGAGCAGGGGGGACGGGGGGGATTTATTGATCACACCCACAAAACTCATCAAGGTCTTCTAGGAAAGTGTGTGATGCATCCAGCGTTCAATGTACCAGGCCGACATTACGCCATGGAAGGCCAATAACAGATCTGCAGCCGTATTTCATCTAAACTTTAGGCAATATGTACAATAGATCAATTCCTCATGTTAAAGACCCACATTCTGAACATCTATTTAAAGTGTTTTGGATGATGTGCAATGTTAGTTTTGTTAATTGGACATTTGCATGAAAGTTGGGCATTATAATGGATGCTATTATCATGAATTTCAAGGAAAGATATTTACCATAAAATTACAAAAATATTCTCAGACAACAATGTCTATGTGTGAAATAGTATATTATTTGTCATGTTTCTAGGTTTAGTTATTATGGGGAAAATTTTAACTGTTATTCCATCATTCTTAGCAATACTGACCAAAATTCAAAAAATCATCTAACTCCCGTCATGGCCCACCTTTTCCTCATGTGGCACACAAAATACTGCAGAAAACCAGCTGTTGACTATAAAGGAGACAATGATTAGGCACCAGTTAAAAGCATGCACCTTGTGTTTTAGTAAATCATTAAGACATAATTCGTTCCTAAATATCTGGTAAATTGGACAACTCTCATTTTCTTTGTTTATGTGATGCATTCAGGGCAATGTGACATTTCTTTTACTGCTTTATGATTTATGATACAATTAAAAACCCTTTTGTGCAGCAGTAAATGTAGTGAGTTCCTAATGGTGGATTTATTGATAATGAATCAGGGGTGTTACTATGCAGTTCCACTCACAGTTATCCAGGAAGAGCTTGGATTTAGTAAAACTATTGTTTTAAGATTATTGTTTTTTGCCTAAATATCTATTTCAATTGTATCATTATCTTATTTCCCAGACGTTGCATTAGTCAAATCAATCAGTGTCATAATTCAGGAAGGAACAACTTTGATCCAATTTTCACAAATTCCAAAATCAGATTTCCCATCTGTTTGGTAATATTTGCTCATTAAGTGTGAATGTAACACTCTCCATTCATTGTTTTTTTCATATACATTTTTTTAATTTGCTAAATTACATTTCCGTATGAGATGTTACTGTTACCTAACCTCTGTGTTGGTCAGAGAGACTCAAAACCTGGTTTAAATGAAAGCCAAACGTGTCCCTTTTAAGATGATACCAAACATTACAGTATATTATAGACCTTTGACAAATACCCAAACCATGAGCCTAAACCAGACATACACCAGTCTCAAAAAACTGAATTTGACTCAGCTACCATTTTGGAAGGGCTATCATGTCAAAATATTAACTATAGACATGTATCTTTCCAAAAAATATTGATAGACTTTGACACCCTGAAATGGACAAAAAATGGTCTGGCCCCTGGACTATTAGTAGACTTGCTTTTTAAACTATGATAAAAACCTATGAAACTATGATCAGGGTTTTTCCAGAGTCCACAGGTTGCCTTACTGTTCAAGTGATGGCACAAATCAAACATTCTTTCTATTTGTGAGGTTACTAATTATCCGTGTATTGGTTTGTCTAGATCAGGGGTCTCAAACTCCAGTCCTCGAGGGCCGCAGTCCTGCAACTTTTAGATGTGCCTCTGCTGCACCACCTGAACAGAATAATTAGGTCACTAAGGCTCCGGAAAACTGATCTACACAAGGAGGTCAATAAGCCGTTTCATTCCAGTGTTTTGTACCCGTGGCTCACCTAAAAACTGCAGGACTGCAGCCCTCGAGGCCTGGAGTTTGAGACCCCTGGTCTACATATCTTATGGACACTTACCTCAAGCAAATCTTTAAGCTTCCTGAAATTGTTTAATACTCCAAGCAAGTCTGACCAACCTGGGTACCGATCAGTTCATAAGTGATTTATTCAAGACTCAGCTTGTTACTACAACCAAGACAAAGTGTTTGATTCTAGCTAGAACAATTGTTACTTGTTGCTCTCAAGCGAACCAACAAAGACCAAGACAGGACAAGAAGCTGACAAAGCAATACTGACATTCCCAATCTTCTGTATCCCAAAACTCACTCACACAGACCTGATCTTAGGCAATCAACAGCAAACAACAAGTGCATTCTCTTTACCTGTAAGACCCAACTGAGCTCAGATAATCCTCGTCTTTGTTCTTCATAGAAGATTCTGTCTGCAGTAGAGCATCTATTAAACCTGCTTTCCAATAAACCAATTAAACATTTCTTTGGAACTCTGCAATTGTTTTTGTTGCACGGACAAAACCTAAATCATTACATTTCCAGGGAATTAAAAGAGTCTGTAATACTTTACCTCTTCAGCCTGGAATCTCCTGGGTGGCATGTTGAGCTAAATATCCAGGTCAGGATACTCCATGAACAAGTTTCTGCTGAACTGACTTAGGAAAACACTCTTCATCCATCTAAACAATATGAAAGTGTGTTTAAATCTTGAAAGGTGATCTACTGATGTCTAGTTTTAGCTGAAAAATGTCTAGGGTTGATTATATGAGATAATCTAGCCAGACTTTTAACATCTTTGTTTAGGCTAAAGTTTTATGAGACCTCTGGCATGAAAGAGTCACAATTAGGAGATTTTTCTAAAATTTAAAGACAATGACTTATATACTATAAATAGGCACCAATGGATTTTTGATGTTTGAAGAGTAGTGAGCCAATGTTTCTCTAAATAATAGTTTGTAAATTGCTGTCCTATGTGTAAAAGCTGTCTGTGATGATGTGGGTGAGGGGGCTGGGAGTGGTGAGATAGAGTGTCTTCCTGGTATTCCAGGTCAAATACTGACCTGGGATCAGGTCAGTATTTCAGGTCAGATCAATCGTCCAAAATCCTAATATTTCCATGGAAACCACCATAATAAAAATTCGTTATACTTTTATGGCTCCCAAAAGAAAAAAGAATAAATCTCCAGAAAAGTTGATCAGTACTTTTCCTTTTATTGTGCTGATTTGCAACAAGAAAGCAAGAAATGACAAGGTCAAAACTATTAGCCGTCCTGACTTTAATGGTCAATAGAGTAGCCTCTCTGTCTCACAGCTGGCTCTGTCCTCTTCCTGTAGTTCTTTGCTAGGTTGACATACTGTATGTCACTAGAGGTATACAAGTCCACTCTTCTCTTAGAAATGAAGAAAATGTTTGGCCAGTAGGTTATATGAAAGGTGGTTCTACAAAATATTAGTTTTAGTGTCATTTGGTAAAGTTTAGAAAACCATGTATCACTTGGTTCCACTTCACAACTATGCTCTGGTTTGTGTTGTCCTGTCACATAGAATAAACTGAAGCTTGTGGCAGATCCATGACAGAATGGGGCATAGTTCAAGAGGAATGAAAACATTTGAAAACACTATACTATTCCACGCATGATCATGTGTGGTGGTGGATCTCCACTGTTCTTTCCTCCCACTGATTCTCTCAATGTGCCTAGTAATGTCTCTTCTCCCAGCTTGTCGTCTTGCTCTCTCTGGTTCAGTAAGATGCTTTCTGTGTCAGTGAATTTTCTGCACCCATGCCTCTTGTCCACAAACTAACCCCAGGGGCGCAGCCTTGTTTTATGCATGTCCTCTTCCAGTCGCAAAGCCCATAAATGGTCGCTCAGTGCGAGGAAGTGGGCCAAGGCTGCTGCTGGGATGTAAAAGGCAACTGAATGCTGCTGATGGGCAGTCTGAAGTCTCACTGACTATGGCTGATTGTTCCTCTTTATACTCTCATGTAGTTCTCTTTGTGATGCCAAGAAAAAACTACTACTACTACTACTGTATATTCAACTTGAACTCTGACAACTGGAGTTTGTGTTTCTCTGCTGGACTGGTTTAGAATAGAAATCCTCCAGGCAGAACTTGAGGGAGAGGATTTTTCATCTGAAGCAGATGAATGACCTTTTGAAACAAGTTCTGTCGATTTCAAAACCAAAAAAATATAACACGACATCTCCTTGTTTTGTGAAAATCACTTGTGCACTTAACATGGTCTGATACAGTTCTTTAATATCTTTTATTAAGGACATTTCAGAACTTAAATTAGAAACAAAGTCAGTGTGTTGTTCACATGTGTTTTCTTTTGAGAGGAATTTATATTTCTTGCAGTTTACCTGCCCATTTCCCACTGCTTGCCCAAAATGAAGTCATTGGGACAGCAGGACCCAGAAATCCCTCCTCCTGTGGGACGTACCTGAAAACCTTCAAGCGACTTTAACAGACTCCTCTGGACTCAGAGGACCAATGATTTATTTATATCTATCTAGAAAGTGTTGACACCCATCCAGGTTATGTCACTGACAAACTGATTTCTAAAAGGTAATGAAAAATAAAAATATGTAACAGCACATTGAAGTCGGTATTGAGTAGATTCATCTTTAGTCATTGGAGTCATAGTGAGTAGGTCTTGTTTGTGTTTGGACTGGACTCTGTAATTTTCCTCCATTTTTCTTACTCAGCTGTTCAAGCTCTGTTAGGTTGAATGGGGATGGGCTGTGAACAGGCCTTTTCAAGTCCTGGCAGAAATTCTCTCATCTTGAGGTTGGGCTTTGACTTGGCCACTACAGAACATCCATCTTGTTGCTTCAAACCATCTCTGTGTAGCTTCATCTGGAATCCTCAGGTTGTTGTTTTGCTTGAAAATAACTTTTTCTCCAAAGCTGCAGTTTTCTTTCAGATTTAAACAAATTATGCCTGTTGGTGTTTTGTTAGTTTTTAGTTTTGATTTGGCTGTTGTATTTTGTAATCTTGATTTGAGCTGTTAGGTCTTGCTACCGGGATAGCTGTGAAGTGACCTGTTTTAGTTTCAGTTTCTCACAAACTGTTTCTTGCTTTCTAGCCTGGTTTTGCTGCAGGTTTCTGGTCAAATATTTAAGAGCTCTGGGTTACAGTTCTTAACTAACTTTTGTTTTGAGACACTTTTGTTTACTGAAACCCTGGGTTTGACGATGTTAACTAAGAACTGATTAACCAGAGAATGGACCTTCCAGACACAGGTGTGTTCATACAATCACCTGACAGAGACATGACTCTCAGGTAAGCTCTGTTCCACCTATTGTGAGATGACTAGCACCAATTAACTTTGTGGAATTAGATCACTTTTTATGTTGTATATTTATATTTAATTGTCATTATTTCATAGAATCAGTTTTCAGTTTGACATTAAAGAAGATTTTTATACTTTTTTATTTTTTGTCAAAACCAAATTGTTGATTGACATTTATTTGTAGCCAGGTGGATAAAGCTTTTTCTAGGACATAGACAGACAGACCTGTAATTAAAAATAATATTAAATATACTAGAAGTATTAAATTAATGTTTTTTCTGATAACTTGAAGAAATATTTAATAAAATACACAGACATTAGGTATCTTTTTCTCTATTGAGAGGGGCTTTCTATTGACTTCCATTCATTTTTATTGCCCAACCCTGACCTTTGATCTTAACCTAACACCATGACAGCAGTGATTTGGGTTTTGAATACCATAAAGAGCAGTGGGTCCTCACAACACAGTATTTGTTAGAAAGTATGGCCCTCGAAGAAGAGGAATACTAACACACACAACACACGCAAACACACACACGTATTCAGAATAAACCATCTTCTTGGAATAAGAAACAATCTCAGAAAGAAATAATCCTGCCTGAGTTCAAATTGGTCCATTTTATTTGGCTGTGAAAGATTTATGAGCCGTTTCAAAGGCTTCAGGTTTGTCTGTTTGATTTTGGCTTGAGTTGCTGCTGCTGAAATGTGAAGCCTGGTTTTCTGAGGTCACATTTTACTAGTTTCAGAATTTCTAGATGCTCTTCTTCCAACAGTGTTCCTTCTAGTCTTTAGCTCCAGGAGACAAACTAGACTTTATATCTGCATAATAGAGTATTCCTGCAAAGAAATGCATCTATGTGACATGACAAAGACAGTCACTCCAGAACATAGCAAAGCATCACCTTTTAAATTGACTGATTACAAGCTTGAAGACACCTGAGATGCTTACTTTAACTTATCCATATGGTGAAATTGTTTTAAATTTTTTCTGGGGGTGCTATTATGTTTCATTTGTGTATTTTTTTAAATGGTTCTGTTAAACCACAATTCTAAATGTCGTGTTCCGGGGTTCTTTGTTTTCCTTGTGGGAGTCGGCTTGCTGCTTATCACCATCTAGCCACCAGATGGCGCCAGACTCACCTCTCTCTGGAGTGGTGTGTTGTCAGCCTGCGCACCTGTGATCTATCTGCTCGTCAGGCAAGGTGTACAAGAGGAACTGACTGCCAGTACTTCGATGCCTGAGTGTTAGCCAGTAACAGTGTTTTCCCTGAGACGTCCTGGGTTCCCCTCGTGACGCCGTGGAACATACCCACTGGTAACCCGAGTTTCCAGACTCACCTCCTCCGGCTGATCGCAAGTCCCTCCTGGAGGTTCCGACTGACAGTCGTGCCGCTCCTCTGTCTTTGTCCTGCCTGAACCTACCTGTCCGCCCCCCGACAACACTCCCTCGCCGCCTTCTGGATCTCTGTGGCCAAGCGCTGTTCCTCCTGGATCATAAGGAAACCAGGACCCCGAGCACGGCAGTTATCCCTCCAAACCTACAAACTCCTGTTCAACAATGTGCCGACCACTCCGTGAGCCTTTTCCCCCCCTGGATTGACCCGTAATCTGCAGTACATTCAAATATTGCTGTTGTAATTAAATTCACTTACAATATATATATTGCTCTCCTGTGTCGTGTTCTGCATGTGGGCTAGAAATATAGACTCATCATGACAGAACACTCAGGCCAGCAAACAAGCCCAGCAGATGCGATCAGGAGAGCGTTGTCCGATCAACACACCCAGTTACAATCACATGAAACGGCTTTAAGAGAGCTTAGCTCACGACAAGTCGAAACTAACCGGCAGTTAGCTGAGATAATCAATTATCTCAAACCTTCCGCTTCTCAGATTCCTTCTCCAAGTCCAGCTCCGGTCCAATCAGTCCAGCCCATGTTTGCCGAGGTTCGACCACCGCTTCCTGTGAGATTTTCTGGGGACCTGAGCAGATGTAAAGGTTTCTTAATGCAATGTTCTATTATTTTCAACCACTCCCCTCAGAGTTTCCTTCAAGATGGCTCTAAAATCGCTTATGTTTTGTCCCTGTTATCCGGGCGGGCCTTAGACTGGGCTCAGGCCCGATTTCCTTCCCCTGCAAATTATAACTGCTCGTTTGACGAGTTTTTGAAAGAGTTCCAACAAACTTTCAGTCAAGACTCCGATAAATCATTTAACTCACGCGAGCTCATGGGAATTAAACAGGGTCAACGCACTGTAGCAGATTTTGCTATAGATTTTAGAATAAGAGCTGCAGCAACTGATTGGAATGCAGCTGCATTGAAGAGTGTTTATTTTAACGCTCTTAACGAAACTCTAAAAGATGAACTAGCTTCGCTAGATGAACCAGAGACCTTAGAAGATTTGATCAGCCTAACTATTCGCCTCGATAATAGGATCCGGTCTCGTACTAGGGAGAGAAGACATAGAGAACCGCTAGTTAAGATTCATGGAGGATTTCTACCTGTTCCAGCGATTCCTTCTCCGCAGGCTCCTCAGGATCCTGAGCCCATGCAGGTGGGTCGGACACGTCTCACTCCTGAGGAGCGACAAAGACGCATCTCCTCTCGTCTCTGCCTGTATTGCGGATCCCCAGGGCACTTTCTCGCCCAATGCCCAGTCCGTTCAAACTCCCAGGTCCGCCAGTGGAAGTGAGGAGGCTGGCGGACCACTTGCAAAGGAAAGATTCTCCTCGCCTGTCACTACCTGCCACCTTGATCTGTAAAGATCAATCATTCCCATTGTCTGCTCTTGTTGATTCAGGCTGTGAACAAAATCTTATTGATTGTACTTTAGTTCAGCAAATGTCGATCGAGACCGAGCCACTCACTGTCCCTCTTCGAGTCACTGCCATTGATGGGAACACCCTACCTCGAATAACTCACCAGACCAAACCGCTACATCTCCGGAAATCATAGCGAACTCACCTCTTTTTTTGTTTTCCCCATGGCCAACTCTCCCATCATCCTTGGCTTTAAATGGCTCCAGCAACATAACCCTCAAATCAACTGGACAGACAGACATGTCGAATCCTGGTCCACCTCCTGTCATTTATCTTGTCTCCGCTCAGCTGTTCCCCCAGGTCCACCACCAGCAGACCCGCAGGAGGCAGACCCGACCGACCTGTCGATCATCCCACCTGAATATCATGACCTAACTCCGGTATTCAGTAAGTCCAAGGCTCTCTCATTACCCCCACATCGACCATACGATTGTGCTATAGATCTCCTACCCGGTGCTCCGTTACCTACAAGCCGTCTTTACAACATTTCCCGACCAGAGAGAGAAACCATGGAGAAATATATTAAAGAATCTCTGGCAGCCGGCATAATCCGCCCTTCCTCCTCTCCTTTGGGAGCAGGATTCTTTTTTGTTGGTAAGAAAGATGGTTCCCTTAGGCCCTGCATCGATTACAGAGGGTTAAATAACATAACAGTTAAGAATAAATATCCCCTTCCTCTGTTATCCTCTGCCTTTGAACCTGTTCATGGGGCAACAGTTTTTTCAAAGCTTGACTTGAGAAATGCTTACCATTTACTCCGTATTAGAAAGGGAGATGAATGGAAGACAGCATTTAAGACACCAATAGGTCACTTTGAGTACTTGGTGATGCCTTTTGGGTTGTCTAATGCTCCAGCCTTTTTCCAGGCCCTCGTAAATGACGTGTTGAGGGATTTTCTAAATGTTTTCGTGTTTGTTTATCTGGATGATATTCTGATCTACTCAAAGTCTCTAGACGATCACAAGCATCATGTTCGCCAGGTCCTGCAACGTCTTTTGGAGAACAAGTTATACATCAAGGCTGAAAAGTGTGAGTTCCACCAATCATCAGTGTCGTTTCTTGGATTCATACTTGGGGGCGGACAGGTGAGACCCACAGAGGAAAAGATTCGAGCGGTATTGGAATGGCCGACTCCTCAAACCCGTAAACAACTCCAGCGCTTCCTGGGTTTTGCCAATTTCTATCGCCGATTCATTCGTAATTACAGTCAAACCGCCCTACCTCTAACTGCTCTCACCTCTACCAAAATTCCATTCAGTTGGACCTCGGAGGCAGAGGCCGCCTTTACTCAACTCAAGAACCTTTTTGCTAATGCTCCCATTCTCATTCAGCCAGACCCGTCCAAACAGTTCATTGTTGAGGTCGACGCCTCGGACACTGGAGTTGGAGCCGTGTTATCCCAGATCTCCCCCCAAGACAACAAGACTCATCCTTGTGCTTTCTTTTCCCGCAGATTATCTCCTCCTGAACGTAACTATGATGTGGGGGATCGAGAGCTTCTGGCCATCAAGTTGGCTCTGGAGGAGTGGCGGCATTGGTTGGAGGGGGCTGAGCATCCGGTGCTGGTCTGGACCGATCACAAGAACCTCTCTTACCTGCAGTCGGCTAAGAGACTTAACCCCCGTCAATCACGTTGGTCACTGTTCTTCTCCAGATTTAACCTCTCCATTTCCTACCGTCCAGGGTCTCGTAACATCAAGCCGGATGCCCTTTCCCGACTCCACTCACCTGAGGATTCCGAGAAGGTTCCCGCCCCTATCCTGCCCCCCAGCTGCACGGTTGCAGTGGTTACCTGGGAGATTGAAGACATTATTAGGCAAGCTCAACTATCTGAACCCACTCCCGACTCGTGCCCACCTACTAAGATTTACGTGCCCACCTCTGTCCGTGCCCGTTTCCTGCAGTGGATTCATGCCTCCAAATTCTCGGGCCACCCAGGTATCAGTCGTACCATTGCCCTTGTCAACCGTAAATTCTGGTGGTCTTCAATCCATAAAGATGTTAAGGAGTATGTCTTAGCCTGTACGATCTGCTCACGTAATAAGGCATCTCACCAACCTCCATCTGGTCTCCTACTGCCGCTACCTATTCCCAAACGCCCGTGGTCTCATATTTCCTTAGACTTTGTCACAGGATTGCCACCCTCTAAGGGGATGACCACCATCTTAACCATTGTAGACCGTTTTTCTAAGGCCTGCCACTTTGTCCCCCTCCGTAAACTGCCCACGGCATTTCAAACGGCCCAGTTGCTTATTAAACACGTTTTCCGCCTGCATGGCATACCTCTAGAGATCTTATCGGACCGAGGACCACAATTCATTTCCCGGGTGTGGAAAAATTTCTGTACTGCACTTCATGCAAGGGTTTCTCTCACTTCTGGTTTCCATCCCCAGACGAATGGCCAAACCGAGAGACTTAATCAGGATTTAGAAACTACTCTCCGCTGCTTCACCTCCTCCAATCCGTCAGATTGGAGTCAGTATCTCCCATGCGTCGAGTACGCCCATAACAGCCTTAGCTCTGCCGCAACTGGTTTATCCCCTTTCGAAGCCTCCATAGGTTATCAACCCCCGCTACTTCCGTCCGAAGAGGGAGACATCTCGGTAACCTCAGTCCGCCACCATATCCGTCGTTGCCAGAACATTTGGAAATCCACAATTCACAACCTTAACAGCACAGCCGAACAAAACAAACGACAGGCAGACCGTAAGAGGGTTCCGGCTCCCACCTACACTCCCGGCCAGAAGGTGTGGTTATCATCCCGAGACATTCCTTTAAAGTCAATGTCCAAAAAATTGTCTCCCCGTTTTGTCGGCCCCTTTGAGGTCGAATCCATTATTAATCCCTCCGCTGTTCGCCTCCGTCTGCCTGCCAGCCTCCCTCCGAGTTCATCCCACTTTCCACGTTTCTCAGATAAAGCCCGTCCAGACCAGCACGCTCTGCCCTCCTACCGAGCCCCCTCCTCCCCCCCGAGATATTGATGGCCATCCTGCCTACTCTGTCCGCCGGATCGTTGACTCCCGTCGACGAGGTCGTGGTTGGCAATACCTCGTCGATTGGGAGGGCTACGGTCCGGAGGATCGTTCTTGGGTTCCTGGCTCTTTTATTTTAGATCCTTCCCTCATCACGGATTACCGCTCGTCTCTTCCCTCCTCTTCATCTCGGCCGCCAGGTGGCGACCGTTGAGGGGGGGGTACTGTCGTGTTCCGGGGTTCTTTGTTTTCCTTGTGGGAGTCGGCTTGCTGCTTATCACCATCTAGCCACCAGATGGCGCCAGACTCACCTCTCTCTGGAGTGGTGTGTTGTCAGCCTGCGCACCTGTGATCTATCTGCTCGTCAGGCAAGGTGTACAAGAGGAACTGACTGCCAGTACTTCGATGCCTGAGTGTTAGCCAGTAACAGTGTTTTCCCTGAGACGTCCTGGGTTCCCCTCGTGACGCCGTGGAACATACCCACTGGTAACCCGAGTTTCCAGACTCACCTCCTCCGGCTGATCGCAAGTCCCTCCTGGAGGTTCCGACTGACAGTCGTGTCGCTCCTCTGTCTTTGTCCTGCCTGAACCTACCTGTCCGCCCCCCGACAACACTCCCTCGTCGCCTTCTGGATCTCTGTGGCCAAGCGCTGTTCCTCCTGGATCATAAGGAAACCAGGACCCCGAGCACGGCAGTTATCCCTCCAAACCTACAAACTCCTGTTCAACAATGTGCCGACCACTCCGTGAGCCTTTTCCCCCCCTGGATTGACCCGTAATCTGCAGTACATTCAAATATTGCTGTTGTAATTAAATTCACTTACAATATATATATTGCTCTCCTGTGTCGTGTTCTGCATGTGGGCTAGAAATATAGACTCATCATGACACTAAAGTAATGTTTGGTTTTCATGGTTTCATTTTCAGTAAATTATCATTGACTATTTTTTTGACTATTAGCAGAGAGGAACCAACTATTTTGTCTACATGCGTAGTTGCCTATTTTAATCCTTTAAAACATTGTTGTAAAAACAAAAAAATACAAGGTGCAAATAAACAACATAGCCAAACATTTGAGATGAACATGAGTTAAGAGTATAAACTATATTTTCATCTTATCTTAAAATGCACACACTATTATTGTTTTATTGCTAAGAAGAGCTCTTTGAAGTGTAACTGTGAATAGAAAACCTTCAGTAGGAAGACTTTAGAAATTCAAGTTTTTGAAAAAATATTCTAATAAATAAAGGATAAAAGAAAAAGAAAAGTATAGGCCCAAAAGAGTTTCTCTTAAAGAATACATGATAGAAAGAAAAACATCTTGACTGGCGGTGAATACCAAAGAATAAAAATCCATGTGCAGTCTGTTTGTCTATGTGTAGATAGTGATGGGTTGATGCAGACAGCTTTGAAGCTTAACCACCATCAAGGTTTACCAGGTGAAATCCCAGAGAGCCTCACATCAAAGAGTTGTTGAAGCCATTTAGTTGAAACAGCAAACAAGTGTTCTGGTTCAAAAGCAGCTGGATTTTTATTTCAGACAGTTTATGTGTTTTAGATTAATTTCATCAACCATTAGTCATTTTCTGTAGGTTTGTGATATTTACATTAGTGCATTCTTGGTTTATGCAGATAGAATGAATCTCTTACTTGATTATTTTTTGTGCATTCTCAATTAAAGTGTGATTTACCTATTGACATCATGTAAAATGTGTTCTTTATCTTTTATGTAAGATATGTTTTGATTTTCAGCGATACTAAATCAGATGGCATCATTTTAAAACAGCTGAAAGAGGAGCTGAGCACAACCACAGGTTTAGTGCTGAATCTGGGCAATGATGAAATTAATGTAAAATTAAATGGACAGTATTATGTATTTTTCATCCATATAGTGCCATTTTATAGCACAAACTGTTAGGTAAATTGTATATATTATTATCAAATATTTGTTGTTTTATGTGCCTTTATAACGTTCTTGTCTTATATGCCTTTATTTGTTTCATCTTAGGATAAAGAAAGTTTCTGTGTTGTAGAATTACTTTGATTCCTTTCTCAGAAGGCCTCTGAGGAAGAGCAGAGAAACTGTTTTCAACAGGTTATCGCTCAGCAGAAACATCTGCATCCTTGACCTGTTAGATGCTATAAAACTGTCACCATGAAGACGTACAATTTGCTCTGTGTTATCCTGTGTCTGGAACAGAATAATCTAGTGTGTAGATACCATGTGTTTTGTTAGTGACTAGCATTTGCATTGCAATTATGTGATTGAAGTGTTTTCCCCACCCCTTTGAGACGCTCTCTGTAACAGGGATCCTAACAGCAATAAAAAGGGAGAACAGACACATATGTTTTCAGAACGGAAGAGATGTGTGACTGAAAACATCTCTGGCTGTTCTCCTCGCGAGGACAAAAGAATCTAACTCTCTTGTCTTTCTTGTGTTTGTTTAATCTGTCTCAATAGGTGTTTAAACCTGACACAAACTGTGCTAACTTCACACATGAAATATAACTTGAAAGTTATATTTAAGATCTTGAAATTGAGTTTCTGTCTCTTTAAAAAAATTCTGCTCTTTCTGAAACTTTGCCTTCAGGAAGTGAGGTGGAAGTTGTAAGATTTCAATTCTGTGGAGGAGCTGCACCTCCACAGAAGGCGGTGTTTGGTCCACGGAGGCGTTTTGCACATGTCCACACATGGCTGAATGGTTGCCATGGGAGATAAAGGATTTCTCAAACATGAATTAAAGAATTAAAACAACCCTCTGGGGAATAAAATTATAACATGATGTAAAGCTCATCCATCCATTTTCTGTATACCGTTGTCCCTAGTGGGGCAGGGAGGGTTGGTGCCTCTCCAGCTAACGTTCCAGGCGAGAGGCGGAGTCACCCTGGACAGGACGGCAGTCTGTCGCAGGACAACACAAAGACAGACATGACAAACAACCATGCACACACACACACACACACTCACTCCTAGGGAGAATTTAGAGAGACCAATTAACCTGACAGTCATGTTTTTGGACTGTGGGAGGAAGCCGGAGTACCTGGAGTAGAACCCATGCATCCACAGGGAGAAAATGCAAACTAAGTGCAGAAAGATCCCGGGCCGGGAATCAAACCCAGGACCTGCTTCCTGCAAGGAAACATTGCCACCAAATGCGCCACTGTGCAGCCCATGTAAAGCTAAAATTGTCAATTTTACACCACACTGCCCTTTAAAAAAATTATTTCTATTTGCTAATTACCACAGGAGTAAGACAAAAAAAAATAATTCTTCACCTGTTCAATTTCAGAAGTTTCAATCCATAATCTTGGTATTAGGTAGTTTCGGTGTAAACTTTATATCATGAATCTGTGCATGAATGGGAATGACTGATTTCAATGTAAAACTTCTTTGAGGATGCTACAAAGTACTTTACAAGTCTGATGTCATTTCAAAAAACAGTATAGCTTTATGTTCCATTCCACCCAGTGGAACAAAAATGATCAGTTATCAGATCACTAAAACCTAACAGCTTTCCACAGAGAGGGAAGAAAAGGACAAATAACAAAAACATCAAGAAAATCCTCCAAATCTCAGGATATTCCAACAAGGAATATGTTAGAGCATCAAGAAAACAGTCAACCTGGGCTGGACTAGTAAAGGAGAAGAGGTGGTGGAAGAACATAGTCATCACATATGTGACTAAAGTGTGAAAAACTATTATTAAGAAATATTGTGAAATCTTCTATTCGCAATATTCCAGTGCAATTTAAATCTGGTAACACTCTTAGAGATTAGTTCCTCAAGTACAGAACACTTGAACACTGGCTCAGCAGTGTGGTATGTTCAGACCTAAACAAAACGTCATCTTCAAAAGGATGACTCACGCAATAAGAGCCAGGTCAGGTCAGAACTTAGCAGTTCATCTACATCTCAAGGACGAAGAACACATTTGAAGGAAATGATGTGACATTCTGAACAAGGTAGATGGAGGGTTTGAGGAAGGTATGAAATAAGCATCAGTCAGAAAATCTCACACCTTAAGATGTGTGACCGAAACGGCAGACAGGTTGACATTGTTGGAGATTTGCTTGGATTGTCAGTGACATTGACACGAAGCGTTAACTGGCCAGAGATTCATGTGACCTTGATGACCTCATTACTGATAACAAGTCTCTTTAATGGACTCTGTTGCCCTATTACTGTTCTGTGATTGTTTCTGAACACAATTTATGAGCCTGATACTTCCAACCCAACTTTGGATGAAAGTCGTAACATGATAACAAGAGAATTGCAATCACCAGCAGTTAAAACAGCAAACTAAACTTTATACAGTTGCTATAGTACAGCATTTGGTTGGAAAAGATTAACCAAGCCATGGACTACATCAATGAGATCCTTCTAACTTTCTTCTGTTGTAACCTTCTGTTGAGGACGTTCAGCGGATCAATGATTTTTTGTTTTTGTAAATTGATTGGTAAAATAAGGCTAAAATCCCACCTGTTAATGGTTAATAATAGCTGAAACATTAATCAATATGATGCAAGATAATGCATTTGACAAAACATAATGTTTATTGATTGGTTCATTATTGGTATAATATTATTTTTATCATGAAAAGCCCTCTGAACTACCTTGTTGGCGAAATGTACCGTATTAATAAACTTGATTTGACCTTTTTTACTGAATTCAGACAAACTGGCTAAATTCAATCAACATATTAATCATCAATCTCACTGGAGCCTCCACCCAATGCAGCCATCTCAGAGCATGGCACCACTGGAAGTCTTCAATACTTATTTTAACTAATGTATTTCATTGTTTTTGAAAAAAATTTAATTTGATATTTATTTATTTTTTTGCCAATGACTCTTTCATAATTTTTCTTATTTTAAGAATTTTTAACTGATTTTAATTCTTTTCAATTTAATTATTTGTATAATAATTTTCATTTTAATTACTTTCTAATTACTGGTCAGTGGTTTTTATAGTATTTGCTAAATGGCTATGTGACGACAGACGAACCTCGGACATGTGAAGACAGGGGGCATTTTATAAACCTCATTATGATTTTTATCTGGATAAATCGTGTTCAGGATGCCGCAGCCTCTCCTATCTGTTTTTCCTCACAGCAGTTGAACAGTTGGGTCTGCAGAAAAGTATTAAGAAGCCATTCAACCACAAGCTTAAATAGGTCAAGAATGTTGCAATGTCATTTTTAACAATAAAACATCTTGAAAAGTGAATGCTGTTAAACAGTCTAGTATAAGAATGTGCATCTCTATTTTAACTGTTTTTCATTGGAGAATTAATTAATAAGTTATAATAATTTATTCAGTGAGTGAAAATTTACGCCAACATACATTCTAAGTCTTGTTAGGGTTTTGTTTTAATTTGTGGATTTACATTTTACATTTTTAAATGTTTGAAAGTGTTTGTCATCTGAACTAACATGATCTGTGCCTCTGAAGTTTTAGTTCAATTGGAAAAGCACTAAAAAAAATACACTCATAATGCAGCCATTCATGGCTTGGAGCTGCTCATGACATCACTTAAGAATGGCTGTCATGTCACTCATGACGTGAACAAGGTTTTAGAGCACTTAGAAATTATAATAAAAAATAATGTAGGTATAAAAAATATTTTTTCTGAGGTAACAGCCTGCGATGTCATCTATGACATCACGTCCGTCCCTGACTGTCACTGATGTCATCAAAACGAACGTGATGTCATCGATGACATCGCAGGCTGTTCCTTCAGAAGTACTTGAATAAGACGACCACGTGGTAATGTGAAGGCCTGTGAAGGCCATCGCTCCACCACGTGCATGCAAAAGCCCGTGAAGGCCAGGGATCCTTCAAGGACCTGGCCTGTGAAGGCCCTCGCACCGCCAGGTGGACGCGAGGGCCTGTGAAGTCGTATAAGTTGAGTACCTTTCTACCGTTTCTACTCTCTGCTCCTTCCATGTTTTGCTCTAGGGTGTCCCTACGCTCTTTCAGGTCTCATACTGATGTTTCCAGTTTTGTTAGAGCAGCCTTTGTCTCAGCAAACACACTCTAATTTTCTTTCCACAACTCCTTTAGTTCACGCAGGACTTCGGCTACCGTTTCATTAGCTTCGTTAGCTTTTCTTCTCTAGCTAGCTGTATTGTTAGCCTGCTGCGGGTCTTTCTTCTCTTTGGGCGCTTTTTGTTCAGTTTATTGTTTACCAACGGTGTTTCTTGTTGGCATCGTTTTCTTATTTGCTGTTTTTTTTAAGGAGATGTCCAGAAAATTATGTAATTTGTCAGTTAATCATCAATTTGTCAGTTAAATGTATTTGATTGACATAAAAACAGTCTTATTCAATGAATATCTTAATCATCTGTCCCAGATTTTGAAATAAATTAATCTTAATTTCCAGAATTTTAAAATTTTCTTAATCTTTTTTCTTACTTTGTAGCATATGAAATAAGGACTTTCAGTTCCCAGTTTGTTAGCGCTATGGTAAAATTCCTAATTGTCCGAATTTAGTCACCACTTATATCACGTTTCTGTCTAAATTACTTTAATGATTTATGCAAAAATATATTCTCTAAAGTCTGGCAAAATTCTACCTTTCTCACTCCAAGCAAGAATTACAACAAAGAGAGGCTAGAGCCAATCACCAATCTCACAGGATTACTTTTCTGCCAAACAAATAATCCATCTTAATCCACTGTGGCAGCTGTGTGACTGTGGCCTCCCACTCTGCCACATTCTCTCCAAATGACAGTGCTGTAATGCAGCTATAATGAACATGTGACATAGTTTGTTACTCTCTTCTCTGGCTCACACAGCCTGGAGATATGCGTGATTACATAAATTAATGGCCACAGTTTCTGATTTTATGTGACTTAACTAAATTCCTCAAATCCTGGCATCAAGCGCTTGTGAGGAACTATTCTGATTTGGATGTGGGTAGTCATTAGCTGCCCATCCATCTGTCCATCCTGCAGCGTCACAACTGGGGCTTGTACCTACCTCCAGAGGTCATTGGGTGAGAGGTAGCATACACCCTGAAAATATCACCAGTCTATCACAGGACAACACTGAAACACACAAGACAAGATCAGAACATAAAAGGAGCAATTTGCATTTTAAAGATAAAATATCCATCTTATCTGTGCCAACAAATTAAGCAAATTTGTATCACTTTGCATAGCTAAGCTGTTATGTTCTGTGTTTTTCTGTGTATTTATTTCGAGTTTCTGTCTCTGGGTCTCCCTGTTGTTCTGTCTCATCCTTTGATTACTCCTTGGTGTGTCTCGTTTCCTTGATTACTCCCTGTGTATTTAACCCCACCTGTGTTCCTTGTTCCTCATCTCATTTGACATCTGTTCTGCCGTGTGTCTGGGTAGTCCATTCGTGTTCTCTGTTGCTACCTGTGTTGAGCCTCAGCTTCCTCTCACCAGTGCTGACAGGGATTTGGACTTGTTTGATCATTATTGTGTTCTGTTTTCCTGGATTATTCCTCATTAAAAACCTTCATTAATCATCTTACCTGGGTCTTCAAGCGTCTGCCTCACCACCACCTCACAACATATCCTGACATATGCAGACTTTCAATATGCATTTAGGATTTTCTCGTGGTTGCTCAGGGCATATTTTCTGGAAGACAGAGCAGAATTAGTGGAGCTCAGATCAGGACTTAGTATAGACTTCTACTGCATGTCAGCATTGGGGTGAGGGCTGAGGATCCTGGGGTGACTAAAGATGTGGAGTGGTAGCTAGCGGTCAGTATTCAGTGATGTTTTGCTCCTTACTGGTCAGCAGAGTTCTGATGTTTGTGCCATGAAGTCAGATCAAGGATTAGCTTTGGCTGAACCAACAGTGGCTGACTAAGTATAGTTGGTAATGTTGGCAATTCACTCATGGCTCCCAGAATTTTATGTTTGTGTTAACAAAAGTCCTTTACCGTTTGCTTAACTGTTTTGACAGTCGATGTGGTTTTCATTTCTCCGTAATTGTATACGGAAAATTTGTATCAGTAAAACTTGTTACTGCAATTTAATTATCAATAAGCACGGGCTAAACTTTACTGTCAAAGACTGGCTTTACATCTCAAGCGGCTTGACTTAGTAAATGTGACATTTATGCTCCAGCTGTTATTTTTATAAATTGTCATGAACCACCAACACTGTTGTCTAACTGAAAGGTTCTTCATCCACAATGCTAATAACACCCAGAGGCATTAAGCTATTTCTCACTTAAGGATCAGCACACAGCAGTTTCCCACCCATTAAAGGCAAATTAGTCTATTATAATCACATTGATAATAAAAGGACTGTCTTTGATATGAGTGTACAGTTCAAAACAGATATTTCCATTCACTACAAAAACTCCAACTGTCTGACATGAATTCCAAGTAATTTTGGTGGACAATTGTTGCTAATTGTTACATTTGGGGAAAAGAACTTGTACATAAAGCCACAATGCAAATTGTATGCGGGAATATAGAAGCAACACCTGAAGACATCAGCCAGGAAGTAAAAGCTTGGACAAAAGACACTTTCAAAAGGCCGGAGTGATGAAGGCATCCTACAAACCTCCAGATTCACCAACTCAAGTTCATAACTTTTTAGGATGTTTATTTTACAACCATCATCAATGAAATTTAACAACTGCATCACAAGAAAATATTTCAATGGAGCTTTAGCAACGCTAGAAAAACAGAAATTTCTGGTGTTTGTATTTACCCTAGTGCATAGTGTTGTTGCACAGAATGCTTGTAGCATTTTATGCTACACAAATGGGCCAGTGGTAAAGAAGAATGTTTCCCAGCTGCCTGGCTATATAAGTTTAGACTTACCCAGGATAAACACAAAGTGTATATTAACAGGTAGCTACTAATATCTGCAACTCCCTGAAGATACAGAAAGCAATGAAGATGTCTCTGTGTGATTCAAACTTTTAAATAACAGAAAAACATAAATTATGAGATTAAATAGTCCTGCCACAACCAAATGTCAGACCTGTGTTTGATGTACTTAAAGCCAACTTGATATTTCAAACAAATCTAAGACGTTTTAAGGCATTAGGTTTAGATACATAAATTTCAGATGTTTTAAGAATGCGCAGACACGCTTGTCAACAGAAATTTGAAGAAAGTGATAAAAAAATGTGGTTAGTAATAATACTAATTCAATAATTCTGCTGAATCTAACAGACCTTTAACAGAAAGGCAGTGTAATTTAATGTAAGTGGAAATTATATTTAAATAGAATTTTCAATATATTGGAAATAATAATACCCATGTTTTTTTTTAAAGTGAAATAAATGTTTTCAACTGCTATCGATGATTGACTGCAGTTCTTTCTTATATCCACTTAAGCGTGACAGATGATCTGGTTCATGCTAAACTGTGTGGAGAGCAATAATAACCTTACATATTTATTCATAGCATGGCTGCATGTCATAATCACTGAAGGTTATAGGAACACTCACATATTGTGTTTGTTCTGTTCAGGTGGACAAATCTATCTTTGCTATATTTGCAGCCAGTGGGTCTGCTCACATATCTGCAAGTCAAGACAGAAAAATGCATTCAGTTCTGTTTGATAGCCTGAAGCAGACAATTTCAGATAACCGGGAGTTTCTGAACATTTCATTTTAGTTTACCTCTTTTTTTTTTTTTTTTACTATTTTTTCCACATTGTTGTGAGCTTGCACTCCTTGCTGACTGATAAAAATTGTTCTGTCAGTTTTTTTCTTAATCTTTTTTATATTTTGTGTTTTGGTATCGTAAGGCTTCAGTCAGAGAAGGGTATTTTTAAGCTTTCTTCAGTGGTCTCCATGCTTTGAAAGCACATAGTCAAACTAGCCATTACCACCCAGGTATGGTCAGGATACTGAACATCAAGGCTGCTTTTGAACACCATGTTTGGATAATTCCTGACTGGAGGTGAAACGGATCAAATCTGAAAAATTCTACAGACTTAAAAACCTTAAAAAATTCAAGCTGACTGTTTATTCTGAAATCTCCAATTGCACACAACAGAACAGCAGTCCGTCTTGCTTTTGGACCTTTAATTTTGAGTGCCTGTTTGTTGTTCATTTATATAATATATGCAAGAGGATGATTTACAAACAGCTTTATAAAATAGCTTGTACATCGGCTACTGAATGGTTATTGAAATAACTTGAAACTGACCAAAGTAAAAAAAAATACTAATAATTGACCAATGAAAATCCTACAACATTTCTTCTTTTTCTTTTTTGAGTCTGCACCTTCTCAAACCCAAGAGCCAGGTACTGGTTCTGCTTGAGGTTTTTTCTTGTTAAAGGGGAGTTTTTTCACCCTACTGTCACTACAAGCTTGCTCAGAATGAGGGATGGCTGTGAAGTCAACCACACAATGCAAGTGATTGTCTAATGTCACTGTGTACTAATCCAGGAAGAATGAATGCTGCAAGTCAGTGACTTGATGCAATCTTCTGTGTTTCCTTAGACAGAACACTTTAATTTGATTAATAAACTGAGGTGAATGCCCTGTTAACTCACATTCAAATGAGATGAGATTGAATTGAAATTACTACAGATTACATCTGTTGTGATTTGGTGCAAAATAAGTAATCTGACTTGCATTTAACTTTTTTGAAGCTAAAATTAACTCCCAGTGGGAAAAGAAATGCTGCTTTGTTGTCCTTTGCTGCTTGTGTGTCAGATTTATGGGTGTACCAGAAACACAATCCACAGGTTCCAGTTCGGGACTTTTATTTGTGAAACAAATATTAATTGCGTCTATTATTCAATGGAAACACCTCAACTGCAAAACAGTTTTTTTTTCTTACTTTAGTGGAATATAGACAAAGTTTGCTCACATATATATTGGGAACTCCGCTAATGACTTCCTTGTTAAATCATAAATTACCTGAGCTTAACGACAGTTTTGTTTCAGTCACACTGAGGCCTGATGAATGTCCAATCTGCTGTATCCCAATTAGTTTGATAAAAAATATTTAAGTGTGACAAAAGAAAAAAAAAGAAAAACAGAAGAAACTAGTAAAGCATCAAATACAGTATTTTCACAGTAGTGCAGAGAAAAAAAGCAGAATCAAGGACTGATTGACAGGCTTATATAAGAAGATGCAGCTGACAGTGAGAGGAAGGTTGCTGTACTGCTGCTTTCTGACATTCCATAATCAAGACTGAACCTTGTCCAAGTTGAACCAAATTCACTTCTGTTTCTTCTAGTTCCAGCACCAGATATGCGTCTCACCTGACACTTAATGATATCTTCTCACTGCTTCCCATATCTGTCTTCCTGCTCGCTATGGAAGCTGCCATTTATGATTTGGATCAAAAGCCCAATTGGTTAGAGGATGGCTTCGAAAATTTCCACGGTTTAAGGTCAGGGACACACTGCAGGCAATATCAGTCCAAATTCATGAGACTCATAGCTGACATGGGATATCTGCAAGGTGCACATCTTTGTTTGAAAAGCAAAGATCACTGTCAGGTCAAGGAGAACGAAAACTGGAAATGTTGTTGTCAGACAGACAGTAGAAATACCTCTAAATAAAGATGTGAAGGGAAAAAAGGGGAAGAATGTTTAAAAAATGGTTGCTCATCTGGCCACCTCCAAGCAGCTTGTAATGTATTATTTAATATGAAGAGAACACATTTCTGCTTCATCCGTTCTGTGAGGAGAGAGCTTTACAGAACTCAGAGCATCGTTTCAAACGGATTTTCAATAAAACTGGAAACTTCAAAGGCGCTCATATACATGAAGAATATGCTCTTAATATTACAACTAGCTTCTATTAGATTCAGAAGATAATGATGCAATCCAATCACATCCTACAGAAGAACAAAAATTATATAATTAAGATCCAGAAGATAATGTTTTATCTGACAGACCAACACAAATCAGTGCTATTGTCTGAAACACAAAGGAGAGTACACACAATTATAACATCAAAATAAAAACAAGACATCAACTACTCTATTTAAAGGAATTTCTTCACTTCTTCCATTGGAATTAGCAGAGATCATTGGTTGGTTGGTTGACTTCACAGAGAGCAGAGCTGGGCTCAGAGATACAGACACAGGTAGAAAACCTCAGGTTGGATTGTTGATCTTTTTATCAGGGCAGCAAAACAGTCAGTCCTTTCACGTACAGAAATGTAAAAAAAAAAAGAGCAAAAGTGTTTTTGTTGTGTTGTGAAGTTCTGGTTGTGGAAAAAACTTTACATCTATTATAAGAGATACACTGCTCAGATGCAGCTGGAGAGGTGGAAGCATCAAAGTCACAATGGGAATCTGAAACTTCAAATGGCAGCACAAGGGAGCGCAGCAGATGAAACAGCATCACCCTCAGCATTTGCTCTTGGGGAAAGTTTGGTTATTGCTCCGTCTGGAAGTGAGGCAGAAGTTCTGCCCAGAGGACAGAGACATTGTCTCACAAGCAAACCTAAATGTTAAAGTCAAAGGGAAATGGCTTCATTAACCCTGCAGGGCAGCTTAGTTGGTCAAAAGAACATTCCTTTATACGCTAGGATAGTAGTGAAGGGTGAAGGAATACTCTAATCTGAACCAGCCAGCCACAGGGGAGAGAACCGATGTTAGGAGGTATCATAAAAATGTTCAGATATAGAAATCCACTGTACGTGATTTGATGCAAGAGGGACTGGTGCACTTTACAAAATACATAGACGTCAGAAATGCTAATCTTTAAGTGTCTAACGTTTACAAAGCGGCCAATCCAGAAGTGCCATTCATTTTGCCTTGTGTTGACTGACTGTTCGCTCTAAGACCAGAGATAAGGAAGACTATGGGTGTTAGCTCTGCTGCAGTGCCAACATAAGTTCCACTGTGTTTTAATGCATATTAAGGAATATCTGCTGTTTGAACTAAACAGTTCCAAGTGTTTTTGCACGGGTTGTCAACTATTGGCAGATCTTCTGGGCGACTGTCCTCCCTATCTACCACAAATACCAGTTGTCCACTAAACAGTGTTGTATGTGGTTTAATATGCTCATCCTTGAGAAGAATTGTTTCAGTTTCCCTCCCATTTCCACCACAATCCAATCTTAGACCTTTTTATGAGTACTTAATGGATGGTAATAATTACTCCTGGACTTTGTCATAACCTTGGCGATACATTGTGTAGAACATTTTTTTCCTCTGTGTATTTCTTTTGATCCTTTAAAGGGTCTGTGAGTGAGAGGAAACTTTGAGGCCTGGCCTCTTGAAGAGTGTTTGCCTCAGCAACAAAGCTCCGACAGGCATTGATCACTAATTTTGTAGCTGTAAGAGACTGTCAAATATCATGTTGCCTTATTGCATCAACACTGAGACTGCAATCGATCAAAACACCAACAAAGATAAAACCGCACTTGCTCTGAAGCAGTCAGCGAAGAGGGCCACATCCTCGTGCTCATGCATCACCACCAAAGGAGTGAGTGCTCCTGAAGAGTCATGCCTTACCAACCACTTTATAGACTTTATGTATCTGTTTGCCAGTCTGAGGCGACAGGAATCGTCTGTACTTAAACACAGAAGAGGAGACATGTCCTGGCTCTTTCAGAAACCCACTCCCACAGCCCCTGTCTCTCTGCATGTGATTACTGCCATGACTTGTCTAAATCATCTGAGGCCAGCTTGTCCTCTGTGAAGTATTAAACACCACACTTCTTGCCCTCATCTACTGCTGCTGCCATTAAGTCTGTAGGTCTGACAGTCTCTTCATTCTGGAACAGTGAACACGGCTGCACAGACCTCTCATCCACACACATGCAAACCTCTGCCGGCTCCAGTTTTCATGCGTCGTATTTAATGTAGCTGCATGCTACAGACTGAGAAATGAGATCCAAATGTTGTCAGGACTAACTAATCCTAATGATGATGAAGTGAAGCTGAATGTTGTGTCAGCAAAGTTTTCAAATGTTCAAAAAGTACATTTCAAAATTAGTTCTAGGAATGATTAATCCCAAATTAGTAAAGTCAAGATATCACTTCAAAAGAACCCGCGTGACAACACGAAGTAGGCCGAGAGATCTCAGAAAATAAAACAACCTGAAGAAACTGAGAAACGGATAACAAAGTCACTGACATCTACCAATCTAGAAAAATACATAATAATACATAGTAGTAAATAAATGGATTCATAATGTAGCATAGTATATGTCTTATTTCCAGTTATTGTTTTGCCCCATCAGTTACTATTTTAATTTATTTCAGTTAGCAACGATGTTTTTTATTTCCAGTTTTCATTATTGCAGATAAACTATAATAACCTTGTTTGGAAGCTGCTGCTGCTGCTAAAAGTAGAACAACTAGTTATTTATTAGGCTGAGAGATATGCTGGTGTGTATTGTACTGATTTACTCTGGCTATGTTTGATTTCTAAAGTTCATTTATGATTGTAGACATTTCAGTGTGACAAAGAAGCAAAAACTAAAGAAAACAAGGAGGATAAAATATTTCCTCACATCACCTTATCTATTTCTGAATATATCTTTAAATCGCAGCACATGCAGAGAATTATTATTTTTCATTATCCTCAATTTAACATAATTGTACTGTAGTGAAGGGAAAAAGCCATTATTAGGGTGCTATATTCACTCTCTTTTCCAATTATCTGAAATACAAAGTATGCAGAATTATACTCCTGATCTAAAGTTTCCACTTGTGCTGTATGAGGAAATGACCAGTAGTGGTTTCATCACGCTGCATGCATGCTAATACAAGGACAGAGAGGCCACTCTGACTTTTTTCAGTGGTCCTCCACTGCAGGTTGCAGGTGACGTTGTAATCCTACTCAACATTTAATTTGGCTCCACTCAGGGAGCACCGACGTCCCTTCATCAGTCTCATGAAAGTCACCCAGTCAATCTTGGCCGATCCGCCGACTGGAGCTGATATAAACTTCAGAAGCAACGAGGACACCCCCGACTGCTCAGGCTTATGATGTGGGGAGAGGGAATAAATGATGACAATATCAAAGGGAGGCCTGCCTCATCTCCCAGCTCTGACTCAACTGTTCAAACCTCCTTTTGGCTTGTTTTATGTAACATGATGAGAAGCTCTGCTCACACTCACACTGGTTAGAAAAGAGCCTGACCTTGATGTTGAAGGTTATCACTTTCCAGGCTTCTGTGTTTTATCTGTGTTTCAATTTAGGTGGTGGAACAAAAAAATCCTAACATTTCCCATTGATAAATATGCCTCTCCTTGCTTGTTAATGATATTTTATAACAAATAAGGTAAGAATTTTTACTGTATATCAATCTGAAAAGGATTAACAGGTCATCACAAAATTAAGTTAGGAACATCAGTCTGTGGAATGTTAAGAAATATTCTAAAATTGTGGTTATTGAACATGTTGTATAAAGTACTCGCTGTCTGATAGTAAGAAAAAACAGACTGGAATTTAGTTACGTAATAGTCCAAAAGGACTAATAGTGTAGTAGTATGCTATTATTATTCTATTCAATAGCATATTACTTAAATAGTAATACGCTATTCAAGCAGCATATTACTCTTTTATGACTGGACTGACAACATCAAAAGTGTTGTTTTTCACAAGACTATATTTTGTCATGTGGATGTAGTGCTAGCTAGCCATAGCAGCAAGAAACAAATTCAAATATTTCATTCAAATGAAGATATAAAGACAGATTCCTGTAGCAAGTAAAATATTTGTGGCTTTACTACCTGAACTCTACCTTGTATAGCTGGCATTTTGCTTGTTGTCAACACTATGTCCACCTCTGGTCACTTCCTGGTTGGTTATGAGCAAAAAAATTCATTTGTAGAGACAGTTGGAGTTTTATCATTTTAAAGATAATTGGTTCAAACCTTGACTTGAGCTTTACTTACAGTGTGTGTTTGCTCTCCATGCTATGTTTTGTTTTCTTCCAAACTAGTTATTGTATCACATGTTAGGAGCTTTAGGTGGGCAAATACAGAGTTTGGTTGATCACTGATTTGTTGCACATTATAGATGTACAAAAAAGTTGTTCTTTCATTTCTTCTTTTTTTTCTCCTTCATTTATGTCTCTGAAGTGTAGCGTGATGAGGACCTGGGGATCTGGGACAGGTTGACAACATTCTGACAACATTTTTCCCTGCAGTAGGTTTAGCCTGCAGGAACAATGTGTGCAAAAAATGTATACTTTGATATTCATATTGCTTCCTATGCAGCAGCGGTTTTTGATACTGGCAATAAGGCGAGGGCACAACTCTTTGAGAGGGTGACAGGAGTGCTACAAAAAAAGTCCCTTAGTTCCTCTGTTTTTTTTTTTTTCTTTTAGCATGTAAACTTCTGGTTTCAAAGTATTTCACAATGACACATAAAAGCATATAAATTTGCAATCAAGGTGAAACAGCGACAGGTGATCGACTCTAGCTCTAAAATATCTAAACTTCACTTGGATTACATTATAAATGAATTCATAAAAACTGGGGATTCATAGATTCTTTATTCCGTTTGTAAATAGAAGGGAACTTTTTGTTGCTTTAGATCTTTGCTTTTTTTTCTTTGTTGTGGAAATAATAAATGAAGAAAAGCTTGCTTTTTTGTCTCTTATTAAAATTAGTCTGAGGATTTCACTTAGACAAAACACTGGAAATAAATTATTTTCTGTACAGGACTATAAAAGCTTTTAAATCACAGTTTGAATATTTTAAATGTCTCTTAAAAAAATCAGATTCAGATTATTACATTTACTTTGGTCAATCTACAACATTACAAAAAATGAAATAAAATCCTGTTTTAGGAGTCAAGAATTTACTAAAAGAGAAATAGTTTAATGACATAGTTCCATTAAACTTCTGAGATCAAAAGTCTGATTAAAGTCGGAACTCTAAAATTAAACTCAGAATTATTTTCCCGGTGGCCCTAATCCTCATATTTTATGTACAAACATTGTATAGCAACTAAATCATTTATTTTACACAATAGTCCAACAGTTTTTGCAAATTTATTTCTAAAACATTCAATATGAAGCTTTCAATTAAGTTTTTTAATTCAGAAACATACCTAAAACTTTGGTTTCATAAACTCTTCCGATTCAAACTTCGTTTACAAGTCATTTCACATGATCGTAGATCCGAAATGTCCCGACTTTTGCGTGATTGTAAGTTGCAGGTGTTTTGATGGAGACCTGCCACAGTTGGTTCGGTGCCACAACATCGAACCAACTGTTAAGGATGATGGGGAGAGTGCAGCAATCTATTGGCTGCAGGCTTAGTAAATTCAGTCTGTGTAGTCCAATAGAAAGCCAGAGAGAGAGAGAGAGAGAGAGAGACCTGGTTTCTCTATCACTAATCTTGTACGCGCAATTCACTCTCGCTATGAGAGCAATTAGATTTAGCAGCGTTCCCAGCGCCTCTGCAATGACTCATTGAAACATCTTCAGTGCTGATAAAGCCGCATCTTCGTTCTCCTCACCTCACACGCACGCGCACGCACGGGGAAAACATAACCCAGGACGTGCTGCTGCGCTCCCTCCGGCACACATGGTGCGCGCTGTGTTACTTTGGATTTGCAGAGCAGGAGCTTGGATGTGGACTGAAAAGCAGTTTTTTTGCGCATGTGGGCTGCAGAACCTCGAGAAGTCAGGACTCGTGCGTTAGGGATCCGGACTGAGGTGAGTGACACAACAGCAGTTCGTGTGTGAGGAAGCTGCAGGTGCATGAGCTTCACTTTGATTCGAGTTGGTTTGGAGAAAAATGTCTGCGGTGCGGACGGTGTGAGTGATGCAAGAAGGAGCAGCTGGGATGAAAATCAACACGAATCCCTCATCGCGCAAATGACTCAATGCGCTTTTTTCACGTTTCAGGCGTCATTCATGTGCAACCACACTGCGCTTAAAGCAAAGTCAGAGCCAAAGCAAACAGTGAGGAACAGAGACTACAAGCAGCAGCGACCTGCTTTTAAACACATTCAACACATTATGCGTTTGTCAACAACTCTTTTTTTCTTAGCTATCCAAGTGTGTGTGTGCGTGTGCGTGAGAGCTGCAACGCAGACTGACATCCTCCATCAGTACAGCTCTGTGCGCAGCCCGGTCGCCACAAGATGGTGGTGTGGAGATCTGGATGTGGCTTCTGGAGAAACGGAAAAAATGCATGAATTCACAGATAAGAGGAGATGAAACAGGCTGCGTTTTGTCTGAAAAATCAAAAGATAGAACCCAAACTAGAAGTTTCTATTAGCTTTACCGGAGAGAGGCACCTGTTCAACCAGCTAAACCTTTATTCTGCACAAATGAGACAAACACTTTAAAACACACATTTTACCTGTTCAGTGTTTGATATATGCCAGAATAATTAGAAAGGAAGTACATGTAGCCAGCGGTGCCCAAAGTCGGTCCTGGAGGGCCGACATCCTGCATGTTCTCTCCCTGGTTTAACTCAAATGGATCAAATGATGGTTCGTTAGAAGGCCTAAGAAGAACATTGACACACTGAAAATGTTGTTAGTACCATCAGGGAGAGAACTAAAACATGCAGGATGCCGGCTCTCGAGGACTTTGGACACCCCTGATGTATGCTGAGATTACTGCTGTTTAACAGCTCAGATGATGGTGTCATGGTTTTATTGGCCACTGCCAGGTTCATTCACAAAATCTGAGTCAAATAACGACACACCTGGGGATTTATTTTAAGGCAATCTGCATCCTTATGTGATATGAATACATTTAACATCATAAGTGTGTTTTAAGTGAACTTCAACCAAATCTGAGGAAGTGGTGAACAAAGTGTCTTTAGCACTAAAATGAGTCTTTTACCAGCATGAGCCTGAAGGCCACTCAGAGAGGAAGACACGATTCCTCCTTAAGCATCATAAAAAGACAGTTTACAGTTTGCAGATGGTGTCAGGGACAAAAACCTTCATTTTGAAAGACATTGCCCTGTTGGTCTTGGATTTAAGCTGTTCAGATGAGCTTTGGATCCTTGGTGGGGCTGCTGAACTTAACCTTAATTCTCCACCCTGAAATGAGTTGATGAGGTTTGAGAACCAGATCAGGATCAGTCTCCCCTTTGGGTGTTTTCCAGGCATGCCAATGCCGTCTCAATCCTACAGAAGCTTGTCAACTTTACAGTTGTCCAGAAGTCTTTAACACGCTCCATGAGGAAGACAAAAGTCATGTAAAAGAAGTTAGTTGTTTCACTGAGTGGAAGGAGAAAAGGTGAAAGCTACAGCATTTAGGCGATTGAAGGAGTTTCAGAAGGCTGGTGGGCCAGTGACTTTTCACAAGTCCAAAGTCACTGCAACCATCTAACAGGATATTTCAAAGCACTTCATGTTTCTGTCTGCTGACAGAGAGAAACATCTCCTTATGGAGATGCAAAATTCAGTTTACACCTTTTTTTAGTATTTTCTCACTACAGATACCTGCTAGCAATCACACCTCATCGAAACCCCACAGAGAGTCTGTGGAGTATCTTAAAGAGTCGCATTAAAGACACCAAAACCAACAATTCCAGTTCAGTTATCAACAGTTCATTTCCCTCCTAACTTCTAAAATAAACCTGTCAAGTCCAAGTGATAAAACGTTGATCCTGGGAGAAAGTCCAAGAGTTTTGTCAGTGACTTTGAGGAAGTCTTCCTTCCTGAATAATGCTTTTGTGGTGGCAGTGAAAAGAAACAACTATCTTTGAACAGAGAAACCTCCAGCAGAACCAAACTGACTGACCAGCTTTAAAAAGAAGCATTCACCATCTGAAAGTGGCCAATCAGGTTCTACATGGGAATATGACAAAGTTTGAAGGTCACAACCAAATTTATCCTTGTCTTTAATTTTTCTTCCCTTTTGACTCATTAAATGAGTTTGAAGGGTTTACATGCCTATACTTTTAATGTCAGGTGAAAAATAAACTGTAATGGTAAAGTACAACTATCCGGTTGCATATGTGTGCACATAATTTGTTAAAGGACCTTGTTAGTTAATTTGAGCATTCACTTTTCATTGCTTGGAGTTTATCAGCATCACACACCTTGATTTTCTTATATTTGTTCACTCTACGTACCAAAGTTCTCCAAACTCTTTCTGATTGTGAGAATGTGGCTTGTAAAATGTAAAATGTTTTCCTCCCATGAAGTAAATTTTCTCTTGATTTGAAGGGATGCCTGGTCTTACTATGATGCTGAGAAACAAAATACATTTTTAGCTTTAGCTCTTATGCTGAGGCAAAACTGATATTAAATTAGATTGAACTGCTTACAATTTCCCATAAAATCCCACTTCCATCTATTCTGTTTAAAAGAACAAAACATGTTGTTCTTTTAGCTGCGTAGCTGCATTTCAATTGTTTTATATAATGCATAAAATCTCATATTTCATACAGCAAAAACAAACTGAGCAAACCTACAGGGCTGTTAAAAGTCTCACCACAGCATTTAGATCAGAGTTACAGTAGGTCTGGACTTGGTATGGCAAGTCTTTTTTTGCTGAGTGTGTTGTGGATATGCTGCTGTTTTCAGGTCCCAGTTTGAGCAAGTCTTCTTCACTTCTTGTAAATGATCACATAATAATTCCTAATAATTACATTATTCTTGAAACTTTGCTGTTGAAAAGGAGTGAACCTTTGTTTCGCAGGACTTTACTTTGGTATTTGGTTGTTCATAAACTCACTGAGTTATGTCCAGTTTAAGAATCCTTCCTAAAGTCACAGATATGAAGACTTTTTCTGAAACAGTTGTTTAGCAAATCCTGACTGCTACATATTCCCCTGTGTGTTGTCTTAGTTTTTTGTCATATATAGACAAATTTTGTCATATTTATAATTCATTGACTATGCCTCTTTTTGTTTAATCTCCTCTAGGTAGCAACAGCAACTTTGCTAATTTAAATATTTTTTTTACCTTGAAGTTTTTATCTGCAAGGCTTCGTTAGGATTTTTTTTAACAGTATGATTCTCCTATATATATGTCTTTTACTAATTATTTAATGTTTATTCCTAACTAAGTTCATGGCATTCACACTTTGGATCCAACGGCTGGATTGCTAAAAAAACAAACATAACATCTTCCTTGTAGGTCAGAAACGCCACAGGCTTTTGACAGTGTTGAAAACAGTTATGTCATAATAAAATAGATATTTTATTATGACATAACTGTTTTCTCCTTTGTCTCTTAGTGGACAAACATCCATCCATCCATTTTCTTACACCCTTGTCCCTAGTGGGGTCAGGAGGGGTGCTGGTGCCTCTCCAGCTAACGTTCCGGGCGAGAGGCGGGGTCACCCTGGACAGGTCGCCAGTCTGTCGCAGGGCAACACAGAGACAGACAGGACAAACAACAAGTGGAGGCACGCACACACACACCTAGGGAGACCAATTAACCTGACAGTCATGTTTTTGGACTGTGGGAGGAAGCCGGAGTACCCGGAGAGAACCCACCATGCACAAGGAGAACATGCAGAAAGACCCTGGGCCAGGAATCGAACCCAGGACCTTCTTGCTGCAAGGCAACAGTACTACCAACTACGCCACTGTGCAGCCTATGGACAAACACAATGCAGCAAATGCATTGCAGGCTTGTTGCCTCAGGCATCTCCATGGCCTAATTATGGATGCATGGACAGTTTGTAAAGAGATACAAATATTTGGTTTTGTGGTATTGTGGCATGTTTAGAATGATTTGTGTAGAATACCAAAGAAGCTTTTATCAACAGAGGCATCAACTTTAGTTTCTAAAGTATAAAATCTTTCAATTTTATTAAGGTGTACCTTCATTTAGCATTAATCTATATTAGTATTCATTAATTTCCACAACAAACCAACATCTTAGCTTTGTGGGCTTTGTCCTTAGCCTAAAGTGTTTGACAATAATTGTCATTGTTACATTTGGAGGAAAAAGAGGGAAGCTTGCAAGCCTGTAAGGTACAGTAGTGGCAGCATCATAATGTGTATATTTGCTGCAGGCGGAACTGGTGCACTTCACAGAATAGATGACATAATAAGACATAGGAATGTGCTTCTACACCTGAAAGAAAGAAAAAACAGAGAGCCGGTAGAATGGCTTAGTCAAAGCCCAGATATAAATTCAGCTCAATATCCAACCGAAATACATTTAATTCTGTGAAACAAGGCTAATAGAACATGGATTTGATTGCAAGAAACCGTTGATAGTAATTTTGTGTTTTCCACAGCCAGTTTTCAAACACAGTGAATCAGGGTGTTCTTTTCTCCCTCGTTCTGCTTGCATTAGGGTTCCCTAATGTGACATCCTGTAGATTTTAATGTCAAAGCAGAAAACAGAGACAAACAGTGCAGAAATATCCTAAAGCTTTCAAATGCATTCTACATACACGGTGGTAAATCATCAGCTGCTGCGGCTCAGTCTGTGACATCCTATAGTTAGGAGGACAGCACATCTCCGACGGAATCATTTTATAATGATTGAAATGCAAATGACAGAGAGCGCCTTCATTGATATTCATAAGACTTATCTTGTATAATTATTAAGAGTGAGTACATTGTTCTTTGTCTGCAAAGGAGAGTCGCAGTGCAAGATCTGCATGCAGGCCGAGCTGTGTGAAGGACGGTTTGTCATAACACACTGAGTTATTACAAATGCAGCTGCCTGTGTCAATTTATTATAGAAACATTTACAAGCACATAACCTGAGGTAACAATAAGAAACTGTTTGGCTTCATTTTGTTGCATTCACTACTTCTACTGGTGGAGATTGTTGTGCAGCCATGTGCAGCAGCAGCAGCATTCCCAGTATTCTGTGGAATCATTTTCATTTATTGTGAGCAATAACCAATGATCAACAGTCTGTGACCTAATAGTAACCTATTGTACCTGCTGAATATCCATTTGTTTTTATCTATATCTACAGGTATAAATATGTGAAGGTAAAGAGGGTCTATGATCTTTCAATACAGATGCTTTCTCATATTGTGCCCCCGAAACTCCCTTTGTTTTTTGTTTTTTTTACAATACAATATTTATGTCCTCAGTCATGTTAAATCAGACTAAACTTTTCCTTTCAGTTAAGACTAGGAGTACTAGGTTTTCGATTTCTCCCCAGACTTACTGAAACAGAGCCAAAAGAACCTGAGTCCAAACTGACGACTCTGATGGCTCAAATTAGCATCCATTCTTCAATTGTAAATGTGGTCGTTGACCGTCAGGCCAGAAGGTAGGAGTGTGAATAGTCCATGTTGGGGGTGGGTATCTATGATACCAACAGGAGATCAGATCTCCTGTAGGTAATGCTCTTCAGTCTAGTTTTGAAGCATACATGAAGTGTTTTTGGAGAGATGTGACCTTTTGCAGCTGATCCATGATGTTGTGCTGCATTATCCAGTCTAAGTTGAAGTCTAAGTCTAAGGAACAATTGTGCAACTGTGAGATGCGTTGAGGCCATTACCAGGGTACTTATAAGGTAATGGCCTTATTTACAGAACAAAAGCAATCCTTCAGGTCATTTGGCCTATCTCTAGACTGCATAGGTAAATGTCAAAATGGACTAACTCCAGCACTTCTAGTTTAAGTCACCTACTCAGTCACTATCCACAGTTAAAGGCCATTCAGAGAGGAAGAAGCCACTGCAGCAAAAGCATCACAAGTCAGATTGATGTTACACCTGGAGGAAAAAGCTTGAGCTTGTTTCTGCCGAGGGAATAATTTGCTGCAGAAAGTTCACAAAAAACTATTTGGAATCATGAGGGAAGAACATTATGTGGGAATATTGAAATAGCATCTCGGAAAGTTAAAGCCAGAGACAAGCAGAGGCTAAGGCTAAAGCTGTCTGCTAACTGAATCAGAAGAAACACGATGACTCTGCTAAGGAAGGTATTTGGGCTCTGACATCTGAAAATACACATTGGGTTAGGATCATTTTGACAACTCTTTAGCTTGAACAGTGCTGACAGGATGAGTCAGTCTTTGATCTGGTGCAGTGTGGGTTTCACAGAGTAGTCTTTATAGCAGAGAGTGATTGTAAATGATGAACAGCTTGGGGCTGACTACTGTACATCAAATACTACCCCCTATAAGAAGAGAGGTGGAGAGGGGAGGGAGGTCTAACTGACAGGGCCGCCTGGAACTGAAGGCTGGAACGTTGTAGTAAAGAGAAATTTCTTCACATTTCAGGTAGTTTCAAACCAGTACAACACTCTCTTAACCAGTACAACCGGTACAAATCTCTTAACACTAGCTGTTAAGAGATTTTCTTATCACAAAACCCTTAAATCTGGTTTTCGTCTCTATTGTTCTCAGAGCATGAGGTTTTACCTACTGGAATTTCATTGGTCTTATTTACTTAATTCAATCTAATTGGGCTGAATTAACAATCATGGTCACCTGCTGCTGATTCTGATGCATCTTAGTTGTCCTCTTGTCTTAGCCAGATTTTAGCTACTGGAATGACATTTTCATTCCAGTCAAGTTTTTTGGTTAGAAAACTTTCTGGGGTTTCTACCCAGAAAGTTCTGGGAAGGAAACTTTCATACCAAGAACTTTCTAGTTCAACCCTCCCATTCAGTCATATTTTCAGACTTCCTCCAATTTTCCCATCATAACATAATTCTGGCCCGAAGTCCAATGGACTCTAAGCCTTGTCCTGGAGATCTACTGTCCTGCAGCCTGTTTACACCTGCATCAAATGAATAAGTTATGAGACGTTTGCCAAACTTCATGGGATGCTGAAGAGGTAATTCAATCATTGTTTTCGGCTGTGTTTGGAGCGGGAATTCATCTAAAACCTGCAAGACATTCCTGCTGTAGAGTCTGAGATGAAGTTCTTTGATGTTTTGCATTTTATCAGAGCATCTGACCTTTGCCAAGACATCCAGACTTGGTAAAATTAGCCTAGAAACTATCCTAAATGTTGGCAATAGTCTTTCTCAGTGTAAAATGGTAAAATTCAATTGTTTTGGAACTTATTACCCTTTCCTTTCTAGATTGATGGACAGTAGCAATTACTTCTCTGAAGTCTTTAGTGTTGACTTTCCTTATTGACATTGTGTTAACACATCTTTATGCTTGAGGAAAAATACAGACTTTATATTTGGTAATAATGAACTGTATCAGAGGGCTGCACAGTGGCGCAGTTCCCGGCCTTGGTCTTTCTGCATGGAGTTTGCATGTTCTCCCTGTGCATGCGTGGGTTCTCTCCGGGTACTCCGGCTTCCTCCCACAGTCCAAAAACATGGCTGTCAGGTTAATTGGTCTCTCTAAATTCTCCCTAGGTGTGTGTGCCTGTATGTCTCTGTGTTGCCCTGCGACAGACTGGCGACCTGGAACGTAGCTGGAGATGGGCACCAGCAACCCTCAGGACCCCATTAGGGACAAGTGGGAACAGAAAATGGATGGATGGATGGAACTGTATCAGATTAGCAACACTTTGCTGTTACATTCCTTACCCCTTAAAATTATATTGATGTACATATTTAGTTTTGTTTTTCCTTGTTGTAGTCATAAAATTTTGTTTCTTGTCACTGAGTTATAGAACCAAATATCTTTGTTTTAGATGTTAGTTCAAGCACATTTGGTTTGCCGTTGCTTGGCTCTTATTCCAAGGCTGGAATGAAAGTACAAAAACACTTGAGGTGTGGACATACAGTACATGTTTCATGTTCCTAACAAGCTACAGTGTTCAACATAAAGGAACTCTCTTTTTAACTCAGCGTATTTCCTGTTGTACCATACAACAAGACACTTTGAATGTGGGCCAGTGATTGTCAACAAAATTTTCTCATTTGCACAAGCGAAAAGTAATTTTTGTAACAAATTCATTCAAGCTCATGTTGATAAAATCCACCACAGTTCAAGTCTTAGGAGAAAAGCCAAACTTTGATCACTTTTACAACATGACAAAAAACACATCAAAAGCTACTATTACATTTTTGAAGAAAAAAAGAGTGAAGGCGATTGAATGGATAAATGTTTTTCCTGATCTGAACCTAATGGAGCGCTACGGAGAGTTCTAAAGAAACATGCTGAGTGTCACTCTCTACCAGCATCCATGTTCTAACAGAGACTGTTCTTCAAAAATAGAAAGAGATAATGTAGAATTTTGGAAATTGTTCTAGTATTTATTGAGATTAAAATTAATGTAATCCAGGGGAATACTGTGTAAAATGACATATAAGAACCCATAGCAATGAAATTCTCTTTGAAAAAGTTGCCAGTTTGTGTGTCTATGGAAAAATTGATACGTTTGATACGTCAGAGTCAATTCAATTGATATTGAGCAGCTGGTGCTCTGCGGTGCTGCTCCATTAGGAATGTGTTTGACCGTGACTTGATGAAGTCTTACTGTTTGTTTGAGTTTTGACAACTCAACAGTCTTGATTTACAGCATCATAATATGATTATATAATCCACACACAAATCAGTCACTGACGACAAAAATGCGATTAATGACAATAACTTTGAGGAACATTGTCCTCTTGAAGAAAAGTTATTAGCTTTTGATAAAACTTAATCTGAGTTCTTCAAGGTCACAACAATAAAAAAGTTTACATTTTTATGCTTGTCAATACATTTATTCCTACAAACAAAGTTGATAACCAATAGCTAATCATTTTCTGTATACTTGATCAGTGTCTCAGCCATTCTGTTGCAGTGTTCTGTGTTGGATTATGTCATTGTTGGCGATCTTTGGGCCAAACTTTAGCTATTAGACAGATGGCCTCACATTTGACTGTGGAATGCTTTGATATAAATGAGAGTTCATGGTTGATTGAATAATTTTATGACACCCAGGCTCAGACTAGCTAAAACATGAGGCTTTTTCTCCTCTACTGCAATCACAATCAAGGAAATATTCTTATCCACACAACTGCATACCATTGGTCTTACTGTTTGTTTATGTTTAGGCTTGTAGGGTTCATGTTTCAGACTGACATGAAGTTGAGCTCATGTGTTTGTGTGTGGAAATGAAACCTGAACCAGAAATTAAACTGTTCAAGATCACAGTGAAAGCTGATGCGACTGTACAGGATGCCTGGCTAGCAACCAAGCAGCAAGAGAACATTAGTAAATAAACTGGGTTCATATTATACACTCCATGGTTTACACTAAGCATACATCCTCTCTTTAATTTATAATTATCTCTTCTTAGATGTTGGCTATATATGTCAATTCAGGTATAATTGCCTTCCAAATTACTGAGTGAGTTCTTATCAGTGTATCTACAGCCATTTTCTTGTCTATGAGCATTTTGTCCCCAAATCATACAGGCTGTATCTGCACTGCTGTCCTGTCTGTGTTCATTTCTCAGTGTAACATCATGGACGGCTGTTCGCTTTAAAAATCTAACTTGCTAAAATGTGTGTCTGCTTTTGCCCTTCTGGCAGAGGACCACTCATCAAATCATGAAGTCTTTTCATTTATATTTGATATTAGATGGGAGTTCGTCCTGGTCAGTTTGAGATTTAATAATTAATTTAGTCTGACTTTCAGTGGTACACGGTGTTACTGGAGTGGGATGGTAATTAACCAACACTTTTGGATTGGAGTAGGCAGGCATATCACTTTCTCCATGCTAGCCTTTAAAAATATGCAAAATGCATGCTTAAAAATGCCCTAAGACCTTCAGCAGAGGGATAAGGTCAACAGTAGCAGGAAGCAGAATGAATCGTTTGCATATCATCTCATTTTGCGTCCATGATGATGCAGACAAACCCGGGTGCAACAGTTTGCCTGTTGAGAAATATTTCCAAAACTTCACCCTGAAGAGATTTAGAATGAAATGGCATCCATCCATCCATCCATCCATCCATCCATCCATCCATCCATCCATCCATCCATCCATCCATCCATCCATCCATCCATCCATCGTCACCCTGGTAACCGGTCCAAGAGGGGAACTCAATCAATCCATTAATTATCCTACTCTGAACCAATTGTACTACTACTGGTGCAAAAAGTTTTATGTCACCTTTTTGGTGTTAAGCTAATGTACATGTGCAATATGTAACTGAAAATATGTACTAGCTCATTTATCAATAATTTTGAAGAACTAAAATTATTTGTTCTGTTCTTTTTCCTTCTAGAACATTCGATCACGTTGGACTGCATGTGGTGGGAGTGTTCTAGTCATTCCCCAGACAGGAGTAAAACAACAACTACTGATCTCCATGCAAGCTCTCAAGATGGGGAGCTCTGAGAAAGCGACAGTGATTAGCTGGTGCTCCTTCACTCAGCTCGCAGTCTGAAGAGCAGCACAAAGTCAATCGGAGGTGGGCAGGGAGAGTTGTTGAGGATCCAGTAGCACAACCTGCCAGATTCCGGCTCCACACAGTGAGAGCATGTCAGTTCTCATAGACCCTTCATGGATGTGTTGCTCCAAGGCCAAGACCAGCCTTTTGCTCTGGATGGGGCTGGTGTCCATCTGTGTAGCTGCTACTCAAGCTCAGCAGCATCCTGTAGCCACAACCAATTACGGAAAATTGCGAGGAGTGAAGGTTACGTTACCTAACGAGATTCTGGGACCGGTGGAGCAGTACTTGGGGATCCCCTATGCACTGGCTCCAACAGGGGAGCGGAGGTTCCAGCCACCAGAACCGCCCATGTCTTGGCCAGGAATTAGAAATGCTACTCACTTTGCTCCAGCTTGTCCTCAGTTCTTGGAGGACCGCTTTTTACTCAATGATATGCTCCCTGTGTGGTTCACTGCCAACCTGGATACAGTAGTAAGCTACGTGCAGGAGCAGAGTGAGGACTGCCTCTACCTGAACATCTACGTCCCAACAGAGGATGGTAGGTCATCTCATCCTTTCTTTCCACCTTTGTTCTGCTAATTGTTCTTCAGTTTATGTTCTCAGATCATTGACAGTGTTTATTTTGATGACTTATTTTTGACAAACTTTAAAAAAAAAACATCTTGCGTTACCACCACATATCATGTTCATGGTGAACTATTTTTACTTTTTGCTATTAAGAAAAACTAATAATTTTCAAGGATGTTTTCAGTGAAGGTTTCTCAAACTATCAGTGTGGTAGTTCATGAAGAAAAACTCAACCTGCCTTCCAGTGGTCTGGGCTCACTACCTCATGTTTTACCTGTATTTACCTTTGCTTAGCTACAGGTATAGGTATAGCCTGACTGCGGCTCATTGGGTAGAGTGGTTGTCTTGCAATTAGAAGGTTGTAGATTTGATTCCATCTTCCTCCTGTAACTTGTTGATGTGCCCTTTGGCAAGGCTCTTAACCCATCATTGCCTACCAGCCGGTGTTTGAGTTTGTAAGTGCAACTAACACTTTAAATGTGACTGGAAAAGCGACATTTAAGTTTCAGAGGAATGTGTATTCCTTCTGCTGCCAACAAGTCATTTAACTCTCATTGGTTGAGTCAGATTCTGTGGAATATAATTAGAAGATATAACTAACCAAAAAATTATATAAAACAATCTGTGGCAGAAGTCAAATGTACATTTTCACAGCCCAGAAAAATTATACATTATACTTACAGGCTTAAGAATACATGCCCAGTAGTATTTGATTTGCTGTTCCGCAGCAAGCTACATGCAGCTATCTGTAGTTATCCACAACCTTTTAGCAAGGTCAAAGACAAGGTTAAGGTCGGAGAAATTCAAGAAGCTTAACTTTAGTCTGCATTATTTGTTCCAAAACCAGTCTGGGTGTGTGTCGGGTATCATTTCCCGGTTGGAAAACATTTGATCTGTTTTATTTTTTGTTTGGGATGATAAGTAAATAGTTGGATGTATCTCTTCTGCTTTTTTAGTTCAGCCACGACTAACACTGTCGGCAAATTAGCTCCATGATGGAGCACCATCATGGGTCACAGGTTGTAAGACAGATTATTTTCAAAGCCTTGACCCCGATACCTCCAAATATACTGCACTCATTAAAATAGATGAGCAGATTTGACTTCCTTGTGGGCAGCTGTAGCATTCAGTCGAACAAAGGTGTGTAGCAACATCTTCCCAGTTCTTGGTCATGTAAAACCAGCTTTACTCTGGACAGTGACACTGTTACTGGTAAATAATGTTCATTTAAGCATTAGGAAAAAATCAATTTCAAACACTTTTGTGTCAACTGATCTTGGTTTATCTTGTCTTTATTTACCAAAAGATAAAAATCTGATTTGGTCAGAGTCAAAGTCTACATGTTGTTATACATGTTTAAACAACTGCAGTCTCATTATCAACAGGTCTCTAGAGAGAAGACCAAAGGTGAGTTAATTTGGCTTCTGATTAGCCGTTTAGAAGAATCCAATAGATTGTACCAATAAACAAATCAATGAAAGTGCTGTTCAAACATTTTCTTTATCGGCGTCCTATGTTTGATAGCTTGATGTTAAATTTAATGGCTTGCCAGCACATATGGAGCAGTTTGCAGCTGAGTGTGAAGCAGCCAGTTGGAGGATTAGCATATCCAAGTCTTAGACAATGCTTTTCTGCCTCAAATAGAAAAATCGAATTGTTTTGGGTCATAATTCTTCTCAGTCATGTGCATATTAGTAAATCAAATCAATCAATCAATCAATCAAATTTTATTTGTATAGCACATTTCAGCAGCAAGGCATTTCAAAGTGCTTTACATCAAATCAAACACAGAAACACAATGCAACATAGAATCAACAATCAAAACACGACATTAAGTCAAGTTCCATCAATAAATTGGTAATTTATTACGTTTCAAATACAATCCTAAACAGGTGGGTTTTTAGTCTAGATTTAAAGGAAGTCAGTGTTTCAGCTGTTTTACAGTTTTCTGGAAGTTTGTTCCAAATTTGTGACGCATAGAAGCTGAATGCTGCTTCTCCTCATTTGGTTCTGGTTCTGGGGATGCAGAGCAGACCAGAACCGGAAAGATCTGAGAGGTCTGGAAGGTTGATACAACAACAGCAGATCTTTAATGTATTGTGGTGCTAAGCCAGTCAGTGATTTATAAACTAACAGTATTTTAAAGTCGATTCTTTGAGCTACAGGGAGCCAGTGGACTTTAAAACTGGTGTTATGTGCTCTATCTTCCTGGTTTTAGTGAGAACACCAGCAGCAGCATTCTGGATCAGCTGCAGCTGTTTAATTGATTTAAATGGTTAATTGCAGTTTTGTTTTATGGAGCCACCCCAAAATATTTTGTGTGCTTGCTGTGACATCATAGAAATTTAGATTATTGTGTTTCTGGTAGAAAAAAAAGGCACTGAACCAGTTTCACCATAACAAGCATTCTAATTTGATGTAAAATTCACAGAATTTCAGTAACACCCCAGTGTTTCTTAGTGTTTCTTCACAGAAAGAAACACTAAGAAATGGGTCCATTAATCATGTTTATGAAAGTGGAATGGCACAGAGAATATGCATTAAGCACAGTTGCTGAAATTAATTTAATGCTTTAATACTGAAGTCTTTGTTGGATATGACAGTTCGAGGCATTTCCTTTGTGCAGAAAGTGTTTGGGATCATTCTGACTCAGAACAATTCACAGCGATGGTATTTTCAGATTTATCACTAAAACCTTCCATTCATCCGACCTTTAATGGCCTCACATCATCATCGTCTCACCATCAAACTTCACTGTTACTGTGAAGACCTTGCAGTATTCTTCTAGTTATTTATTGGATTTTCATAATTTTCTTAACTTAAGCATTCCTTTTTTCTTAATCAGTAGAGTGTTGTGCAGTTAGTGTACATGGACCCTGTGGCTCTCTGTGGGAGGTTATTAGTTCTTGGAAGCCTCTTCTGATTAGTCTTTTCACTCGTCTGTCAGAAATCCTGTGAAGTACATCTGGTCACGGCTGGTTTTTCATGAAAGGAGGTTCTGGTTAGATTTTATTGAAACATTCTCCAGGGAGCTCTTCTAGAAAAGCAAACAGATTAAATCTAAATTATGTTCAGTTCAAATAATTCCTTTCATTCATGTTGCTACTGGGTGGCACCATCCACCCAGTATGGTGTCACCAGCACTAACCAGCACCATCTGGATGTTTACTAGGAATAATGCAGTAAGGTTTTACATTTCCAATGAATCGCAATAAGAGATTGTTTTCTAAATATTAAGAGATTATTGTAATGTTTTTAGTATTAAACACAGATTTGCTTTGACATTTCACTACATTACACAAGATTTAATCTATTGGCTTAGTTCTGTTCATCTGTTTATATATTTGGATTACTTAGGTTGCACAGTTTGTCTATAACTGCTGTAGAAATATATATTTACTGAAATAAACATGTTCTGCTTTATTTCAGTGAGACGAGGTTGAACACTATTGTCTAACTGAGACAAAACTCACAATGATACTTAATGTTTCTTTTCATTGGGAATATTAAGAGTGCTTTAACCCTATGAGTGATGTATGAGGATTTCTATTTTCTACTCCCTTTTGTTAACACTGAAGTAAAGTACACTGGCAGACCCTTTACTAATTCAGGTTTCTTATCTGCCTTCATTATGCTCCACTAAATGGGCTCAGTATGAGTATTAGAAAAAAAAAACATGGCCTGTTGATCCTTGAGCTGCTTGGGTCAGGACGGAGAGGTTGGCAGAGCATTTTTAGGAAATGGACAGAAACTATGGATGGCAAGTGGACACGCAGAAAGGCGTATTAACGTGCGTTTCTGGCCGAGATCGTTGACAGCTCTGTGCTAAATTTATTCTAAGCTCTTCAGTACATGGCAGATTAATAAGTGCAGGAAAAGGATAATCTCACAATCCCACACTGGTGCACAGCAGGGAGCTTTTCTCAAATGACTCTGTATTTCTGAAATAAACACAAAGTAAAAAAAAGGAATTAAAGTTGTTTGCTCAAGTAGAGACTTAATACAACAAATCAGTGCCCCCTGCAAGCAGAGTGACTCCAAAGAGTAAACACAACCTCTTTTTTAATTAAAAGATTTAATACATTGAGCTTTAATAAAAATGTTTAACAACTCTTAAAATGTGGAAAAAATACTAAATACAACCACATTCATAAAAGAAGCTAAACATTATTTCATTATTTATTTAGCATTAAACAATCTCTGTCTATATGAGCTCCCTTTGACAAATGTAAAATTATATGCAGGTTGTTTCCTACTAAATAAAGATTTCCTGAGTTTTCAGGTTTTTGTTAGTTTTTTGATTTATTTTTGCAGAACTCTAAGGCTCTAGATGTCACTTCAGTCTGAACTTGACTGAAGGTGAAATGCACCACCTTTATTTCACCTTCTTTTTCTTCTCACTCTGAGCTGCCCTGTGCTGCACAGCTTTCTATGACCCACTTTCAGCCAAGTTGTGGTTGGTGAACAGATGGGCTCTAAATAAACTTAGTGACTGGAAAGTGCCCAGGCCCCGCTTTGATATGTCGTTATACTATGACAGGTATGATATGTGAACTCGTTGCAGACACTTCAGTGAATAATTTTCTCTGGGAAACATTCAAAATGTTAATAGATTGCCTCAACTTTGCAAGTATGTCACCTGCAACTATTGAGGCCCCATGACGGACGTTGGAAGTGATTGATGGGAGCATTGAATTGTGATCGCTTTCCCCAGTTGTTTTTTCCAATCTATCCGTGGCGTCTACTTGTTCAAGTCGAGCAAATTTGTCTGTGGAAGTGTCAGACCTGTTGGGACTCATAGTATTTGTAAAAGTTGGAACTAGCTAGCTTACAAATCCGTCCCATACCTACTCCCTTCTAACGTTTAGCTGATGTGATCAAATTGCAGACTTTGTCTGAATTAATGCCACATTTAAACCAATATTTCTTAAATTATTTTTCCCCGAACACCAGAGCAAACTTAAAAGCATTCCAAAATCTAGATGTGTACCATTTTTTTCGTATGATAGTCTACATGATGATATTTTCCTCATGGTTAATAATTAGAAACATATTTTAATGCATCTTACTAAGCTTAATACGATTAGTATATAAATGCACCTTGGAAAAAGTGTTGACTGGAAATCCATGTAGACACTGAGGCTGCCAGACTGTCTGTCTGTCTGCTGCTGTCTGTCACTGTCTTCTTTCCTCATTGGAAGGTAAATAATAAAATAACAGGCTTGGTTTGCAGAAAGACTCCAGACTGGGATTTGAACCCTGGATCATTTTGCTGCCAGGCAGCAGTTCTCCCCACTGTTCCATCAGGCAGTTGATGAGGTTAAGTCAATAACTCGTCCTACATGGGTTTAAAAATGAGAAATTTTGTTGCATTTTTATTAATGAAGTAGTCAAATAATGGACACAGGATTCTTCATTAACTCATAATATAGTCAATAATTAAGCGGTGAGCCTTGGTAGTTCACTATTATATATGTATAGTCCATGGTGATGGTAACATTAAAAAAGTGTCCAGTTGCTATATATCTAAATAAATAATGCCTCTTTGTGACATGTTGTTTTTCATTTTGTTTTTGCTTTATTGTAGGATTTCTTGTTTGTTTCCAAGTCAGAATAGTCCTGGTTATAGTTAAATAAGAGCTACTTCTACTGCCGACTGCTCCAGAAGACATCCGCTCTGACTCAACCCATTAATCCAGCAGGGTTTAAAAAGGTTTTCATCAGCAGAGACACTGCAGATATTGTGACATATGACACAGTACATTAGTCCAGAAAGCTCAGTGTCTCTGAGCTGTTTTTAATGGAATGGAGAACACAGAGAGTCTGCTTGCTTGGAGGTGAAGTGTACCTATGGAGTCTAACTGTAATGGCTTCCTGTTTTCACAGGGCCCTAATGGACAGCTCTGTCAGCTCTTTAGATTGATAAATAAAGTTGAAACTGGATATGAACATGTAGGAAATGTAACATTATTTATTACGATTTCATCAGACTAAACTTTGTTGTTGTTGCTGCCAGAATAATGAGAGAAAAGAGAGAGTTCAAGATTACTATACTTCTAAGCCATTTATTAAAACAGACATGTTTGCTCTGCTGTCTTTTCTTGTGTCATAAAAAAATCCAAGGGAATCAGTCAATATATTGGGAGGAGAATGTGAGCCTCCACAAGCCTGGTTTATTCTCAGGTCCAAATTTTAGATATCTGAAAGTTCCACTTTCATTTGTTCAATATGAAAGTAAAAAAGCCTATGAATGTCCAGTCATCATAATGCTCAAAAAGGAGACAGAATCTGTGTCCCAGAGATGGATGGGTTTCAGAAATGTGTGAGTTAAGCAAAGAACAAGTCAAGTAGATGTACTATACAAATAATCATAGTACAAACAGATCCTGTGAAGATTTGGTTTCCCTGGTAAAACAAATTCTGCACCAACATGGGCTGAAAAGCCAAGCAGAGAGGAAGAAGACATTTCACCAAAAGCAAAATAAAAACCAGATCACAGTTTGAAAATATAAGACGTGAAGTGTTTGGTCATGATGACCGTTATTACAAATTGAGGTTAAAGGAAGAAGCTAGTTAGCCTGAGACTAACTAGCTGACTTTACTAACTGTAAAGCCAGGAGGTGGCAGTATTGTTCTGTGGGGCTGTTTGGCTGCAGGAATAGGACTCTTCACTAAATAGATGACATCATGAGGAAAGAAACAAACGTTATGATTATAGTACAGAGTTAACTAAAACTATAATCTGCAGTATTATCAGAGAATAAGAAAGAAAAGATTATGTGTCTGTTACACATTGTATGTAAATATCTGGTTCTAACTATCACTGACCACCTCTTTATATTTTACTCCATCTTTCAGTCTTCATCTCTGCAGACAGCGATATGAAAGAGTCCTAATAATGTGTGTCTTCAGTGTGAGCTCAGTAGAGAGCGACATGTCTGGCCTGCTTAGAGCTCTTCTCACCGCCTGTCAACTTAATATCTCCTGAGTTGGCCTTTTCAGAAATCCAGTGTAATGTCAAAATATCCATCCGGCTGAGAATCAGGGAGAGGTTTCCTGTTTTTCCACACCTGTGCTGCTGACAGATTAAGTGATGCCTAATTTTGTCATCTGGTTTGAACTTCAAGAGGAAATCCTCCATGGTCTGTACTGAGCATGCTCTGTTGTCATATTTTAGGTTCCTTGCCGTGGTGTCCATGTTTTCTGCTGATTAGCTAGTTGAGTGCTTACAAGTTGTGGAGACAAAGTATGAAAGAAAGGCTAATATGGAGAGTTTGTGAGAACCTGTGGTGTTAATGCAGTAATGTTGATAAACCAGCTGCAGGGTGAATTAATCAGATTGAAAATGTTTCTTTTCTTCAAGACAAAGACAATATCTCAGCAGTCTAATCACCATTTTTAAAATTAAAGAGAGTCCTCACATTATTTCCATTTTCCTCCTCAGTGCTCTGCTGTTCAAATAAAGATTACAGTCCTGTTTATTTGCATCTTTAATAGTGAAGCTCCATGTTTTTGGCACTGAGACAACAAGCAGAGGAGATCCAAGTGGAAGTCCATTTCTGGCAGCAAGCAGGTTTAAGATGAGGCCTGTTTAATTCCAGTTTGTTGGGAAAATGAAAACAGAACAGAAAAACTCCACAGTACTAACTGTACTTTAGTACTGTGGAGTACTAAAGTACAGTACTCCACAGTACTGTAACTCCTGACCACCATAACTCCTGATCAGCATCTATGTTTAGTGTATATTATTGAGATTTTATTTTATAGACTGATACAATGTGGTACAGAGACAAAAAATAGTAAAGAGGAATATAAACATGTTTTAGTTTTTTTTTTTTTTTCAAAAAATCTTTCTCTGTTTTTCAAATGAAAATCTGAAAAGTGTGGACTGCATCTGTGTTTTAGCTCCAACATTCTCAAACTCCTCAATAAACATTCATATTTCAAGTACAGATTTGGATCCTGGAAGAAAAGCTGTTGAGGCTGAAAACACTCAGCTTGCGCTCATTAGCTACTTAGCAGGTATATCTGCAGTGAAGGATGGTTCAGTTGGTAGCAGTAGCTGTCTTTCCATTACAAATGCAATTTTCCAATTACAGTGTTTCCATTAAATAAGAAACAATTAAAATCACACATGAATATGTTTATTCACACAGTAAGTCATTCAAAAACCTGCCATGCCATCTTCCTCCTGCCACTTCCTGTTGTCTTTGCCATATTTTCCACCAGTAGTAATATTCTGTTGTTGATCACATGACTTGTGTGATGCTGAAAAAAAAAAGTTTCCATTGCAGTTTTGCAAACAAAAACTCACCTCATCTTAGTGCAAAAGATTTTGTTTTGAAAAATAGGAGTCATTTCAAAGTTTCCGTGTTTCCATTAAGAAAATGTATTTTAAGAATTCAATTATGGTCAATAGAATCGCAGCTATTGTTCAGAAAGTCAGAAAGGAAATATTCTTTTCCTCACTCTTTACTTTTTCACACTTACATAAACATCCTCAGTAGATACTCTGCTCACAGTAATGCTCTGTGTTGCATTGACCTGTCACATGAAACTACTTTGATTCTAACGTGACTAACTGTAAAAACAAAGCAGTGTCGTAACGCTCTTTGGAGGTGTTGTGATTGACAGGACTTTGTCTTTTGGGACACCATGGCAACGTTTTGCCTGAGACGCAAAACATCTCAGGCAAAAGCTCTCTACTTTAGTGCTGTCTGTTGTAATGAAGAATCATCCATTGAAATCTTCTTTTCATTCCAGAAGAATGTAAATGAGTGTCTACTTAGCTTGATGAATATCAACTAAGGTATAAACTGCCATTGTGATTCTACTCTCATTTTATTTAACATTCTCACAGTTATGAAACAGATTGAACTAAGAAGATAAAAGGATTTATTTAGTCTTATTCTGTTGCTCCAATAAATTGCACATTTCTTTCTGACACAAGCAGTCAAGCATTTCTTTATTACTCCTGAGAGAACTGGTGGAACTTGATCAGTTTCAAGGCTTCTCAGCCAGTCCTAATCTGATTTGACCTGAAAACACTTTACTGATTTGGCCTCTTCCTCACTGAGTGTCAGTATCAGTCCTTATTGGTAAGTTGGAGGTTGATTCACACATTTTCCGGTAAAAGTCGTTCTCCTCTGGGACACAGAGTCCATCAGAACTGCATTATGACAGTTGCTAGTTTTGCTAACATATGATTGTCTGAATCGATGAAAGTGGAACACTGGGGTAATTGGCTATGTCTTTTTTAGAGTATGGTTATATTTTGGTTTCATCTACATCTTTGATGTATTGGACCAAAGTATATTGATACATATCATACCAACAAATCTAGTTTTTATGTATATTCTCATAATAAGTCATCAACATTTTAAACAATAAAATTGGCAGATTGTCTACTTATCCTCCTCATTGTGTATTTTTTCTAAACTAAACTCTGTTTACATGACTTTAAAGTCACATAAGTTCAGTGCAGCACAATATATATTTTATCCAGTTGTTGCTTTCACATAATAACCAGCAGCAATAATCTACTGTTCATCCACCATTCTACTGTACACGCTGTTTCAGAAAGGTTAGTGGAAACTTCCGCTGCATCAATGACGTTTTTCTTTTCCTCTGCAGCTGCTAAAGTGTTGTAGCTTTTCAGTGGAGATCTCAGAGCGCCTCAGATTTCCTCCAGCTTGATAAGAATAACCAGACTCGGCAGTTGTTCTGATAATGTTCGTGGTGTTCAAAATACATTTACACAAATGGACAATCTCGTCTTAACGGAGGTGTGTAGCAGATGTTCTTTCCATTCAGAGCCACATCAGCTATAAAAGATTTAAAGCGTCCCTGAAATGCTCCCCTACTGCAACTTCTGAGCTCTATGAATATGAAAGGACCAAGCTGGGCCGCTAAGATCAATGCAACTGAGTTAAAATGGTACTAGCTTTACTTCCTAGCATGAATACACAATATTCATGCTATACAATAAAAAAATAAATATATATATAATTTTCCAAGTTGCTCTAATCCCAATGCACAGACAAATACAGTACTACTTCCACTGGCAGGTTATTTCACTTATAATAATAATCTTTTCCCATGTTATAAGTTCAATAATCTGCCAGTGGAACTAATACTTTTTCATCATTAAGGAATTATTTACTAAAAACAAACTCCTATATCTTAACGAAAAGTTACTTATAAGTTGTTTTGTTTTATTTTAAGTGTACTAAAGTATTTGAACTAGAAACTAAACCAAAAATAATTGGTAAGATTTCGTGTTTTCTCAGTGTTGCAGGGGAATTTTTAATTTAACAAATTACTGACATGGCCAATTTGCATGGGATTAGCAACTGACAAATTCTGCAATTTTTAAAAATGGCACGTGGTCCCTAGGTAGAACTAATTCTAGGGCTAAACTTAAATGTCGTACATAAAGAGGCTGTTACAAAATATTCAAACTCTGCAGAGGGTGAAACAGCAGCTGGTTATAGTGGGTAGTTCTGTTCACACATAGGAGCCTGCTGTCAGGAATGGTTTCTGTTTTAAAGTAAAGTAGTTTAAAAAAAAACCTAGCTTTTCTTAGTAATATCAGATCATTTCAGTGTGCTGGGTGACATGGCATAGCTAATGGATGGATGGTTTATAACAAGTATCATAAAAGATACTCGTTATAAACCATCCGGATGAATGCAGCATTCATCTGGAACAACAATCATCCTGATCAGTGCATTACCAAAATAATTTATTATCATTAATGTCTTTATTTTGGCCTTTCAACTAACTATTGTAACTGTTCCTGAAGAGCCCTGTGGCTCAAAATAGCTACATAAGATCTCTGTAATCACTTTTGTTAATGCATCAAAGTCTTTGTTCTGTGTATTTTTACAGGCAGAGTAACCACTCGTTTCAGTAAACCATGTCCAGCTCCTTGTTGTAAATGTCTAAGTGCAACATTATATGTCTGAAGCAAGTCTGAGTAATGGACATTTAATGTGATCCATTAAGACAGAACATTGCTAAGGTTGTTTTTAGTGTTGCGCTATCCGGGCGGAAACATGACGACAAGCAAAAGACATTTCAATATTCAGGACAGAAACATGGAGTTTTAAGGCTGACCACGAAGAATCATTATCGAAATACACGATTCATTTGCTTTGAGTTTTTTTTGTTTTTGTTTGTTTGAATACTTTATACAGAATAATATTCTGTGTTCTTTTTCCACTTAGCTTAATGGAAAAGGTTCCAATTTCCTCAAGCAGCTCTTTGTACAATTGTACCTCTGCCCCTGGAATTGTTGAAAGCAGCAGAACTGTGATCTTGCAGTCCTCCTGTCATCATTTTAAGGATCTGCGGCGCTCAGAGAGCCTCTGAAAGGCAGCTTTGTGACAGAGAGTCTTACTCAGGGAGAAGCAGGAGGAAATGATTTCAGGCTGGGGTCAAAACGAGGCAGAGAAACAGCGAAGTGGAATGTTGCCGTCTCTCACTGGGTCTTTCACAGGGACGCAGAAGGGGGAAAAAAGAACATGAAGGATGCACCATTTGAAGTGTGTGATCTGGTGACTTGGAGCACTTTGATGCAATCATGCTGCTTTCAACTTAGTCCTGGAAGAACACCGAGTCAGGGGGAACAGAGGAGCAGCTCAGGAAGGTTGTGGATTCTGTTGGTCAAACTTCTTTGTCTAATGGTGAAATTTAGGAATCTTCTTTGATTCACTCTGATTAGATATATTAAATAAATATCTGGTGTATGGTACACAAAAGTACAAGTTTCTGTGATGTAAAAATGCTTATTTTTCATATTAATCCTGTACAACTGAAATTAATCACAATAGTTTTGTCCATTTCCCTTTGGGATTATTGAAGTATTTTTATATTGAATTGGAAGGAGAACGATGGACCTTTCTGTGTTTTTGCAGTTTTTTTGTGAATGTTTTCCTTCTAACTGATTTGTTTATTTGATGACATATTGTACAGATTATGATTAGCATTGAAAACCTGAAGTCATTTTTGTGGTCTCAGAATTATTGATGAGCTGTTTCAGCAAGGGTGATTTCACTTTTATATATCCTGACATTTTTCACACATAAACAACCTGTTAGAGAGCATATATGGATTTTAAAAAGCATGCAGGAACATTAGCTATTATATATCAACTCATCAGATCAGTACCTCATCTTTCAAAGATTAGTAGGACGACGTAGAAACCAGGTCTCAGGTTTAATCAACTCAACAGTTATGGACAAATAATGGAGGTAAAAATTTGATGTATTTTGTAATGACCTGGAATTTTCTATGTTTCCTTTAGTTCCACTGGCAGATTATTTCTCTTCTAAGTGATCCTTTTTTTAATCAATAGTAAGAAATTACTGACTTAAAACAAACTCCTATATCTTTCATAGAAGTTAAAATTAGTTTTGTCTAATTTTGAGTTTACTAAGATAATTGAAACTAGATCAAAAATACCTAGTAAGTTTCTGTGTTTTTGCAGTGTAGGTGAGTTTACACAATAATGAAGTGATGTTCCACAGGAAATCAGCAAATTAATTAATCTGTGAATAAAAAGTCACAAGTATGTACTGTGCAGCGTAAAATTTATCTTATTTAAGGTTTTGCAGGAAATACTGAAACAATTAAGCATGTTTGGACATGTTCAGCCTTCAGAACAGACAAAAGAGAAGAAAATTAGATAAGTTACTAACCAGTAACTTAAAAAAACCCATTTTGTTTCAAACTGAAACCAACTACTTCCCTGCAGCTGCTTCTATTGCACCAGCATTACAATATTACTAAAACACCAAACATCTGTGGTCTGGGCTTTGACTGGACGAAACTTTGATTGGGGCCTGCCATGCAAAGCAATGGCAGGAACCTATTACTCTACACCCAACAAAGTGTCTCTTTATAATTGGGGCCTGCCATGCAAAGCAATGGCAGGAACCTATTGCTATTCTCCCAAGAAAAGTTTCTTTATTATTATTATTATTGGGGCCTGCCATGCAAAGCAATGGCAGGAACCTATTACTCTACACCCAACAAGCGTCTCTTTATTATTATAGTTCTTTATTTTTCTTCCGTAACCGTTAATGCGGCTCATACCGCTGGGTGCACACCTACAAATGAGGTATCAAAACGTGCAGAAAATTCACGCCATTGTTGCTATTACTTTTGGTGGGATTTGGGCTTAACGTGGCGACATAATTCGCAAAAAACTACGAAAAAAACCCCATTATAAGTCAATGGGAAAAATCCTGGAAATACCCTATTTTTGAGGATTTTCTGTGTCGTCACTAATTCACGTAGAAATGCCATTCAAATTTCATTTTGTAGATACGTCTGTGATCTCTTCGAAAGTGAAGACGGCTCGTCGATAACAGTTACGGTTTGTCCACAATTTGCCTCTAAGCGACCCAAAGTTTCTCATTTTTCCTAAAGTTAGAGTGCTTCTCTCGCTGATTAGAGTGAGAGATCAAGACAACTTTTTCAGCCCAAATCATTTTTGAAATCGCCATCACGCCCACAAATATCGCACGATTAGTATCAAAATCGGTCCTGACATTGATACGCCTGTCTGCTCCGGTAAAATGTTTTCGAAATTTATCTAGACCGTACGGTTTTCTGTCACGGTGCTTCAGAGCAAAGTCATGCGACAGGATTTTCTGAGGCTGTCTGAGGCTCTCTCCCATGTATTTGAATAGAATTTCATATCTGGGCACAACATTTCTTTCTCTCATCGCTGTAAATGCTCTGAGTGAGGTACAGATATGAATCTCGGGACTATCGCAGAAGACACATTGAACTGTCATACGCTCGAAACGCTTTTCGAATATGTATTACGGTTCCCGAACAAGAAGGATTTGTTTCCAATGCTTTTTTTCAGTAAAGTGTGTTTGCTCAAACACACTTGTGTGTTTGAGAGCTCACAGCTCAGAGCTCACACCTGCTGAGACCATTATTTGCCATAGCAACGGAACTCAAGAGGCTATTGGCTGCTGATTTGGACTACGAATACGCATCACTGTAGTTCTATCTATCCTCAGTTGAAACAGATCAGGACTGAGAACTGGCCTTTAGAACTACTGCTGCTATGGGCTGTATATAACTGATTTAACTCAGTAACTGTTACACATGGGATTACTTTGGAACTTTAAAATGGAGCATAATAATAATTTCAAAATAAAAGCCTTGAATAGTTTTACATCAGGTAATTGCTGTTTTTGGCTTTATTTGACGTTTTCATCCAAAGCACTGTTACACATGGGATTACTTTGGAACTTTAAAATGGAGAATAATAATAATTTCAAAATAAAAGCCTTGAATATTTTTACATCAGGTAATTGCTTTTTTTGGCCGTATATGACTTTTTCATCCAAAGCAATGTTACACATGGGATTAGTTTGGAACTTTAAAATGGAGAATAATAATTTCAAAATAAAAGCCTTGAATATTTTTACATCAGGTAATTGCTGTTTTTGGCTTTATTTGACGTTTTCATCCAAAGCACTGTTACACATGGGATTACTTTGGAACTTTAAAATGGAGAATAATAATAATTTCAAAATAAAAGCCTTGAATATTTTTACATCAGGTAATTGCTCTTTTTGGCTTTATTTGACTTTTTCATCCAAAGCACTGTTACACGTGGTATTAGTTTGGCCCTTTGAAATGAAGCATTCTGAAAATTTCAAAATAAAAGCCTTGAATAATTTTACATGACGTAATTGCTCTTTTTGGCTTTATTTGACTTTTTCATCCAAAGCACTGTTACACGTGGTATTAGTTTGGCCCTTTGAAATGAAGCATACTGAAAATTTCAAAATAAAAGCCTTGAATATTTTTACATCAGCTACTTGTGTTTTGAGCATTATATAACTATTTTAACCCAAGGACTATTACGCATGGGATTAGTTTGGCCCTTTGAAATGAAGTTTAACAAAACTTCCAAAATAAAAGCCTCGACAACATTTTAAATCGTACCGAACGGTGCACGTCCGCCTCGCTTAACGTTCTTGCGGTTCTCCGCGTGCCACTGCTTACGTCGCGGCGTTCTTTGGCGTCGACGCCGATTTGTGGCGCGACGACGCCGGGCCCGAACCCCACGGCCGCGCCTCGGCAGGCCCCGGCTAAATTTCTTCCGAAATTTTCTAGTTATAGAACTTTATTTTTCTTCCGTAACCGTTAATGCGGCTCATACCGCTGGGTGCACACCTACAAATGAGGTATCAAAACGTGCAGAAAATTCACGCCATTCCAGCTATTACTTTTGGTGGGATTTGGGCTTAACGTGGCGACATAATTCGCAAAAAACTACGAAAAAAACCCCATTATAACTCAATGGGAAAAATCCTAGAAATACCCTATTTTTGAGGATTTGCTGTGTCGTCACAAATTCACCTAGAAATGCCATTCAAATTTCATTTTGTAGATACGTCTGTGATCTCTTCGAAAGTGAAGACGGCTCGTCGATACCAGTTACGGTTTGTCCACAATTTGCCTCTAAGCGACCCAAAGTTTCTCATTTTTGCTCAAATTAGAGTGACAGCCGACCTCGGATCAGATATGGGCACAACATTTCTTTCTCTCATCACTGTAAATGCTCTGAGTGAGGTACAGATATGAATCTCGGGACTATCGCAGAAGACACATTGAACTGTCATACGCTTAAAACGCTTTTCGAATATGTATTACGGTTCCCGAACAAGAAGGATTTGTTTCCAATGCTTTTTTTCAGTAAAGTGTGTTTGCTCAAACACACTTGTGTGTTTGAGAGCTCAGAGCTCACAGCTCACACCTGCTGAGACCATTATTTACCATAGCAACGGAACTCAAGAGGCTATTGGCTGCTGATTTGGACTACGAATACGCATCGCTGTAGTTCTATCTATCCTCAGTTGAAACAGATCAGGACTGAGAACTGGCCTTTACAACTACTTGCTGCTTTGGGCTGTATATAACTGATTTAACTCAGTAACTGTTACACATGGGATTAGTTTTACACTTTAAAATTAAGCATATTGAAAATTTCACAATAAAAGCCCTGAATATTTTTACATGACGTAATTGCTCTTTTTTGGCTTTATTTGACTTTTTCATCCAAAGCACTGTTACACATGGTATTAGTTTGGCCCTTTAAAATGAAGCTTAACAAAAATTTCTAAATAAAAGCCTTGAATATTTTTACATCAGCTACTTGTGTTTTGAGCATTATATAACTATTTTAACCGAAGGACTATTACGCTTGGGATTAGTTTGGCCCTTTGAAATGAAGCATCCTGCAAATTTCAAAATAAAAGCCTTGAATATTTTTACATGACGTAATTGCTCTTTTTGGCTTTATTTGACTTTTTCATCCAAAGCACTGTTACACATGGTATTAGTTTGGCCCTTTGAAATGAATATTAACAAAAATTTCTAAATAAAAGCCTTGAATATTTTTACATCATGTAATTGCTCTTTTTGGCTTTATTTGACTTTTTCATCCAAAGCACTGTTACACGTGGTATTAGTTTGGCCCTTTGAAATGAAGCTTAACAAAAGTTTCAAAATAAAAGCCTTGAATATTTTTACATGACGTAATTGCTCTTTTTGGCTTTATTTGACTTTTTCATCCAAAGCACTCTTACACGTGGTATTAGTTCAGAACTTTAAAATGAAGCATACTGAAAATTTCAAAATAAAAGCCTTGAATATTTTTACATCATGTAATTGCTCTTTTTGGCTTTATTTGACTTTTTCATCCAAAGCACTGTTACACATGGTATTAGTTTGGAACTTTAAAATGGAGCATAATAATAATTTCAAAATAAAAGCCTTGAATATTTTTACATCATGTAATTGCTGTTTTTGGCTTTATTTGACTTTTTCATCCAAAGCACTGTTACACATGGTATTAGTTTGGAACTTTAAAATGGAGCATAATAATAATTTCAAAATAAAAGCCTTGAATATTTTTACATCATGTAATTGCTGTTTTTGGCTTTATTTGACTTTTTCATCCAAAGCACTGTTACACATGGGATTACTTTGGCCCTTTGAAATGAAGCATACTGAAAATTTTAAAATAAAAGCCTTGAATATTTTTACATGACGTAATTGCTGTTTGTGGCTTTATGTGACTTTTTCATCCAAAGCACTGTTATACATGGGATTAGTTTGGAACTTTAAAATTAAGCATACTGAAAATTTCAAAATAAAAGCCTTGAATATTTTACATGACGTAATTGCTTTTTTTGGCCGTATATGACTTTTTCATCCAAAGCACTGTTACACATGGTATTAGTTCGGAACTTTGAAATGAAGCATACTGAAAATTTCAAAATAAAAGCCTTGAATATTTTTACATCAGCTACTTGTGTTTTGAGCATTATATAACTATTTTAACCCAAGGACTATTACGCATGTTATTAGTTTGGGCCTTTGAAATGAAGTTTAACAAAACTTCCAAAATAAAAGCCTTGACAACATTTTAAATCGTACCGAATGGTGTACGTCCGCCTCGCTTAACGTTCTTGCGGTTCTCCGCGTGCCACTGATTACGTCGCGGCGTTCTTTAGCGTCGACGCCAATTTGTGGCGTGACGACGCCGGGCCCAAGCCCGACGGGCGCGCCTTGGCAGGCCCCGGCTAAATTTCTTCAGAAATTTTGTTTTTCTAGTTCTTTATTTTTCTTCCGTAACCGTTAATGCGGCTCATACCGCTGGGTGCACACCTACAAATGAGGTATCAAAACGTGCAGAAAATTCACGCCATTGGAGCTATTACTTCTGGTGGGATTTGGGCTTAACGTGGCGACATAATTCGCAAAAAACTACGAAAAAAACCCCATTATAACTCAATGGGAAAAATCCTAGAAATACCCTATTTTTGAGGATTTGCTGTGTCGTCACAAATTCACCTAGAAATGCCATTCAAATTTAATTTTGTAGATACGTCTGTGATCTCTTCGAAAGTGAAGACGGCTCGTCGATACCAGTTACGGTTTGTCCACAATTTGCCTCTAAGCGACCCAAACTTTCTCATTTTTGCTGAAATTACAGTGACAGCCGATCTCGGTTCAGATCTGGGCACAACATTTCTTTCTCTCATCACTGTAAATGCTCTGAGTGAGGTACAGATATGAATCTCGGGACTATCGCAGAAGACACATTGAACTGTCATACGCTCGAAACGCTTTTCGAATATGTATTACGGTTCCCGAACAAGAAGGATTTGTTTCCAATGCTTTTTTTCAGTAAAGTGTGTTTGCTCAAACACACTTGTGTGTTTGAGAGCTCACAGCTCAGAGCTCACACCTGCTGAGACCATTATTTGCCATAGCAACGGAACTCAAGAGGCTATTGGCTGCTGATTTGGACTACGAATACGCATCGCTGTAGTTCTATCTATCCTCAGTTGAAACAGATCAGGACTGAGAACTGGCCTTTAGAACTACTGCTGCTATGGGCTGTATATAACTGATTTAACTCAGTAACTGTTACACATGGGATTAGTTTGGAACTTTAAAATGGAGCATAATAATAATTTCAAAATAAAAGCCTTGAATAGTTTTACATCAGGTAATTGCTGTTTTTGGCTTTATTTGACGTTTTCATCCAAAGCACTGTTACACATGGGATTACTTTGGAACTTTAAAATGGAGAATAATAATAATTTCAAAATAAAAGCCTTGAATATTTTTACATCAGGTAATTGCTTTTTTTGGCCGTATATGACTTTTTCATCCAAAGCAATGTTACACATGGGATTAGTTTGGAACTTTAAAATGGAGAATAATAATTTCAAAATAAAAGCCTTGAATATTTTTACATCAGGTAATTGCTGTTTTTGGCTTTATTTGACGTTTTCATCCAAAGCACTGTTACACATGGGATTACTTTGGAACTTTAAAATGGAGAATAATAATAATTTCAAAATAAAAGCCTTGAATATTTTTACATCAGGTAATTGCTGTTTTTGGCTTTATATGACTTTTTCATCCAAAGCACTGTTACACATGGGATTAGTTTGGAACTTTAAAATGGAGCATAATAATAATTTCAAAATAAAAGCCTTGAATATTTTTACATCAGGTAATTGCTCTTTTTGGCTTTATTTGACTTTTTCATCCAAAGCACTGTTACACGTGGTATTAGTTTGGCCCTTTGAAATGAAGCATTCTGAAAATTTCAAAATAAAAGCCTTGAATAATTTTACATGACGTAATTGCTCTTTTTGGCTTTATTTGACTTTTTCATCCAAAGCACTGTTACACGTGGTATTAGTTTGGCCCTTTGAAATGAAGCATACTGAAAATTTCAAAATAAAAGCCTTGAATATTTTTACATCAGCTACTTGTGTTTTGAGCATTATATAACTATTTTAACCCAAGGACTATTACGCATGGGATTAGTTTGGCCCTTTGAAATGAAGTTTAACAAAACTTCCAAAATAAAAGCCTCGACAACATTTTAAATCGTACCGAACGGTGCACGTCCGCCTCGCTTAACGTTCTTGCGGTTCTCCGCGTGCCACTGCTTACGTCGCGGCGTTCTTTGGCGTCGACGCCGATTTGTGGCGCGACGACGCCGGGCCCGAACCCCACGGCCGCGCCTTGGCAGGCCCCGGCTAAATTTCTTCCGAAATTTTTATAATTCTTTATTTTTCATCCGTAACCGTTAATGCGGCTCATACCGCTGCGTGCACACCTACAAATGAGATATCAAAACGTGCAGAAAATTCACGCCATTGGAGCTATTACTTTTGGTGGGATTTGGGCTTAACGTGGCGACATAATTCGCAAAAAACTACGAAAAAAACCCCATTATAAGTCAATGGGAAAAATCCTAGAAATACCCTATTTTTGAGGATTTTCTGTGTCGTCACGAATTCACGTAGAAATGCCATTCAAATTTCATTTTGTAGATACTTCTGTGATCTCTTCGAAAGTGAAGACGACTCGTCAATACCAGTTACGGTTTGTCCACAATTTGCCTCTAAGCGACCCAAAGTTTCTCATTTTTCCTAAAGTTAGAGTGCGTCTCTCGCTGCTTAGAGTGAGAGATGAAGACAACTTTTTCAGCCTAAATCATTTTTGAAATCGCCATCACGCCCACAAATATCGCATGATTAGTATCAAAATCGGTCCTGACATTGATACGCCTGTCTGCTCCGGTAAAATGTTTTCGAAATTTATCTAGACCGTACGGTTTTCTGTCACGGTGCTTCAGAGCAAAGTCATGCGACAGGATTTTCTGAGGCTGTCTCAGGCTTTCTCCCATGTATTTGAATAGAATTTCAGATCTGGGCACAACATTTCTTTCTCTCATCGCTGTAAATGCTCTGACTGAGGTACAGATATGAATCTCGGGACTATCGCAGAAGACACATTGACCTCTGATACGCTTCAAACGCTTTTCGAATATGTATTACGGTTCCCAAACAGGAAGGATTTGTTTCCAATGCTTTTTTTCAGTAAAACGTGTAGGCTCAAACACACAATTGTGTGTTTGAGCATGTATGACTCACAGCTCACACCTGCTGAGACCATTATTTACCATAGCAACGGAACTCAAGAGGCTATTGGCTGGTGGTTAGGACTACACATACGCATCACTGTAGTTCTATATATAGTGGAATACTCAGTTGAAACAGAGGTTGACTGAACTGGCCTTTACAACTAATTGCTGCTATGGGCTGTATATAACTGATTTAACTCAGTAACTGTTACACATGGGATTAGTTTGGAACTTTAAAATTAAGCATATTGAAAATTTCACAATAAAAGCCCTGAATATTTTTACATGACGTAATTGCTCTTTTTGGCTTTATTTGACTTTTTCATCCATAGCACTCTTACACGTGGTATTAGTTCAGAACTTTAAAATGAAGCATACTGAAAATTTCAAAATAAAAGCCTTGAATATTTTTACATCATGTAATTGCTCTTTTTGGCTTTATTTGACTTTTTCATCCAAAGCACTGTTACACATGGTATTAGTTTGGCCCTTTGAAATGAAGCATACTGAAAACTTCAAAATAAAAGCCTTGAATATTTTTACATCATGTAATTGCTCTTTTTGGCTTTATTTGACTTTTTCATCCAAAGCACCGTTACACATGGTATTAGTTTGTCCCTTTGAAATGAAGCATACTGAAAACTTCAAAATAAAAGCCTTGAATATTTTTACATCATGTAATTGCTCTTTTTGGCTTTATTTGACTTTTTCATCCAAAGCACCGTTACACATGGTATTAGTTTGTCCCTTTGAAATGAAGCATACTGAAAATTTCAAAATAAAAGCCTTGAATATTTTTACATGACGTAATTGCTCTTTTTGGCTTTCTTTGACTTTTTCATCCAAAGCACTCTTACACGTGGTATTAGTTTGGCCCTTTGAAATGAAGTTTAACAAAACTTCCAAAATAAAAGCCTTGACAACATTTTAAATCGTACTGAATGGTGCACGTCCACCTCACTTAACGTTCTTGCGGTTCTCCGCGTGCCACTGGTTACGTTGCGGCGTTCTTTGGCGTCGATGCCAATTTGTGGAGTGACGACGCCGGGCCCAAACCCCACGGGCGCGCCTTGGCAGGCCCCGGCTAAATTTCTTCAGAAATTTTGTTTTTCTAGTTTTCTCAATTGTCAGCCAATCCTTAATGGGTTTACTGGTATGTTATGAGACATGTTGTCTCACTAAAACAAGGCGAAGTTCTCATTTTATAACTTTATTTCCATTACAAATATTTGCAAATCTTTGTCAATACGCTGCTAATGTTGAACAAATGGAGTTGCAGAGTTTCCATTTAATAAGAAATGGAATGAAAATAATGACATGAATAAGCATGTTGACGCGACATGTCATTAAAAAATGATCCTCCAACTACTTTCTGTTGTCTTCTTCTTCAATCCGGTTGTTGATCATGTGACTCGTGTGATGCAAAAAAAGTGTTTCCATTGCAGTTTTTCTGAAGTAAACCAATTCCAGTATGGCCAAAAAAACAACCACAGTGCCAAAACTTTTTATCAACAATTGTAATTGGTGTGTTTCCAAGCAAATATATTCTTGAAATGTCAACGTGTGCAATTATATGATCAATAGAAATGCAGCTACATGTGTATAAACATTCCACCCTAAGAAATAAAAGCCCACACAAGTTACACAAAGCAAGCAGACGGCAGACGTGTTCATTAAGTATGTTTTTCTTCAATCACATTGATATTCTATCTTCATACTTCCTCCAGGCATAATGGCTGTTAATTTTCTTTTTACCTTTTACACAGTCCATTCTGTGCATAACAATATGCAGGTCTATTTTTATTTTTCAGAGGACTGCATTAATAGCCTGTCATGTGGAACATGCAGTTTCAGAAACTGCAGCAGTCCAATGCAAATTCCACTCGTTCTAGCATGAGACAGCCGTTCCTTTAGTGTAAATGAAGCTTCAGAGGCTATGAAGAGCTCCACCACTTCATGGTGTGTAGGTAGCATGCATAAAACATTTGACTTGATATGACTGGAGTTGTGCATATTTAACTCTGTGGGCTAATGGTCTAATTTATTTAGGTTTGCATGTTTAATTTGCGTGCAGGAGACCTGCAGTGTGACCAGCCTGAGCGTTCATGCTCAGCTGGTTTATGTGACACTGGCCTCTGTTTGTGCAGCTTGATCTCACAGTGAGCAGCTTTAATATGCAAGCAGTCCACAATCCCAACCATAGACTGACACATTGTTGAAACAAGCTCTTTCCTGTTTGCCTTTTATCGAATACAGCAACATGCATCATGAAGGCAGGAGCAAAAAGACACACATGATATATTCTGAAGAGACGGCAATCATTTCTGGTTAAAACGAAGAATCCACAAATCCACTTTTTTGGCTTCCGATACCAAAACAGATATCTGAGGGTTAGGATTGGCCATAACAAAAAAACAGAACTGAACTGAGTTAAAATGTTTCTTTTTTAAAACACAGACAGAAATGTGCTGAATTACAAATTTATTTGATGACTCTGTGGCACAGCAGCACACTGCTGCAGCAGCACACTACAGCACAAACGTTCACAAGCTAACATTTGTTAGCTTGTGAACATCTTCACAAGCTAACAAACGTAAAAACACAACTGTCAGTGCAATTAGATGTTTATTTGTTTATAGATGTTATTATGATGTAATAAGGATTATAACAGCCAATGCAAACTGAATAATAAAGAAACTCAACTGACTGTCTTGGAAAAAAGTTAAAAATTAAACTGCAATAAACCTTTCAAAATGTTCAGAAAGTGGAATTAGGAATTCTGCATGTAACGTAAAATAAATAATAAATGCACAAAGCATAGAATTAGACCGAATAGATCTGCCCTCATGGATTGGACACATTTTCTCAGATACTTGATATAGATTTATTTTTCAATATCAGGACTGATACATATATTGGTAGTTAGAATAATTACCTGTTACATTCGCAATGAGACCTGAACTCAGAAGAAAAAGAAAACAAGAAAAAAGCAAAAAGAAAAAAATCTGATATTTTCAGCCTCTCATACAAAAAAAATAAAAATAATGATGATAAAATTACCACTGATCACTACATATATGACATTTTCAGCATTTTTTTTAGCTTTCCCAAAGTAAATTACCTGTTTTTGGACCACCAATGTTTCAGTATTTTTTTTGATTGGTGCAACTTACAAACTCCCTTCTGTCTCTTAGTAACCAGCCCACAGTTAGAAGTGCACATCTTTCCCCACAGCTGGCAGCCCGACTCCAACAGTGATGCAGTGATATAGTTCTCATATGAGCATGAAGTGATACTTATTGATAACATTTGGAAGTGTGGACTGGTCAATACGGATGCTGATGAGAGCAAAGCATGCAGCAATGGAATGTGCAAGAGTTGCAAAAAGTTACTTGGAGTATTGACACTGTGATTGAAGCATGAAGAGAATCAGGACCAGATTAATAATTTATATAGCCAGTGAATGCACCAAGACATGCAGGCCACCATTCATCTGCCACAAGAAACACTTTACTTCAGTCTGTTATGGTGAACACAGAACTCGATAAACTCGACTTTTCTGTCTGCCAACATTCCAACTATCACCTATAGTCAATTGATATGAATTATGATCGAAATGATGAGGTAGAAAAATGAGCTTCCAATTTATTGTTGTTGGAATCAGGAAGATGAGTCTTGAAGAAGAGTCCATTAAGTTGGGCAAAGCCAATCACAATGCCTCCATTTTTTTTTTGACACATCCTATTAGGAGGCAACAAGACAATGGGAAACAGATTTTTCAGTACTTTTTCTTTTGACACACTTGTCTCCCACCAGTGGGACAATTGGACAGAAGCTGAACTCTTATATGATGGGACATTATGACAGACAGAGGAACGTGTTTAAGGGAGGTGACATCCACTTGGACCTGGAAAAACCTTAGGCTCTCCCAGAATCCTGTTGGAAATGTTCCCTCTACAACCAAATGATGGATAAGGAGAAGATGATGGATGCTTTGGTGGATGGATGGATGGATGGATGGATGGATGGATGGATGGATGGATGGATGGATGGACCTCACAATGACATGTTTTTGTATAGTGAAAGTAAATGACAGCTCTCACACTTAGTCACGTCTAGTGGGAAGCCTTATTACTGACGGCCGTTAATTCTCTTGCTCATTTTGACTTTTCAGGTCTTCGATGTGATCGGGTGCTAAAGTTCACTAATAAGCATTTTGTTGCCAAAGCTCATGTACAGAAAATAAGCTAGAGTTCAGCCCACAGTGGGGCTGGATGCCAGACGACTTAGAGGCAGTAAGTAGTAAAACCCAAAGGAACTTTCCTGAAGCTTCTATTATCATAGTGGCTAATTAGCACTTCAGAGGAAGAGCTGTTTCCATGGTTAGATGGCTTTAACTCAATAGGTTTTAATAAAAATTATGTTCTTTATAAATTCCATAGTCATCTGGGTTCACTGTATATTGACCAAAATTATTTGTTTCTTTTTTTGTAGTTTGGTATTTTTTGTTTAGTGTTTTCTGGGGTCAGTGTTGTGGGTGAGATGTGCTTCATGCATTTTTAATATTTCCGTGTCTGTGCCAACGATTAGACTAGAGCAGGGGTGGGCAACTCCAGGCCTGGAGGGCCGGCCTCCTGCAGCTTCTAGATGCATCTCCACTTCAACATACCTGAGTCAAATAATGAGGTCATCAGCAGGACTCTGGAGAATCTGACTGCACTGAGGAGGTGATTCATCTGTTGGATTCTTGCGTGTTGGAACAGGGAGACATCTAAGAGTTTCAGGACATCGGCCCTCCAGGACCAGGATTGCCCATCCCTGGACTAGAGGGAACTCCTGTTTTTATTTCTTATGTTGAAAGAACATTAGTTCAAAAATAAAATTTGAGATAAAACAATTTTATCTCAATTTAATAAATTTGATACAAAACATTTTGAACCAATGTTCCAACATTTTTATTTTTGAACTGTAATGAAGAGATCTTCATTACTGGGACTATTTTTACTGAAATCACTGTATAGCACTTTTAAAAGTACTTTTTGCACTTTATTAACAAGCACTTTATTTAGCACTGCACTTTAAGCATACATTTGCACATCAATAACAATTTGCACACAAGAAGTTTTAATTGTATTTATTGAGTATTTTTAGAGATTAGCATGTAGCCTTTTGTTCTGGGCTCTGCACAGCTGCTCCTCATTGATGAGTGAGGTGGTTGTCTGTGAAGGGATAATGATTGTTACTCAGAGCAATGAGCTACTGGTGGGTAAAACTGAGAACATGTGTTGTGCAGAATCTGTTGGGTGTGGAGTGCTAATGTAGAGTGACTCACCTGTCCTTTCTGTGTCCTCTCCAGGGTGTTTGGACAAATACTGCCCCAGGGGTCCAGACACCATATATAGTTTCTGGGAGAGGCCATTGAAAAGTGTGGGGGGGAATTGTTTATGGGTTTTGTGGTGTTTCATTATGGTGTAATGATAAAACATAAAATATTTATAAAAAGTAAATGGAAATGTTTGTATTTAGTAAAAGGTATTTTATAGAAATAGGAGGAGATTGATGAATTGATTCCCCTGTGAATTTAAGGTGGTTTGGTCCGTCACAGCTGGGACTATTTAAGGCTGCAGTTTCACCTGTGAAGTTGTTGTTGATTTTGTGTGAAGAATAAACCACTGCTGTTTCCACCTGACTCTGCCTCAAGATTTTCATCCTCACTGTAAAATCCAACCGCAAAAGGCCGCCTTGTTACATGAACATTGGTTCAAAAATAGAAATTGAGATAAAACCAAAACAGTTATCTTCTTTCCTGAAATGTGTCTTTGCTTCTTTCCTTGTCATTTCTTCTTTCTTTCCTTCTATCCTTTATTTCTTGCCTTCTTTGTCTTTAATCTCCCTTGTTTCCTATCATCTTGCTTTCCTTTAAAACTCTTATTCTTTATTCCTTTTTTGTTTCCTTCATCCCTCCATGTAATTCCTTCCACAATTTATTCATTGGTTGACTTCTTTCATTCCTTGCTTTATTCCTTTTGTCAGTTGTTTTGTACATATGTAAGTTTGTTCACACAGACGTTTGTTCATCTATTTGATCGTTTCTTCCTTGTTTGTTTACTGGAAAACTTTAGCCTGATTTAATATCAGACAGTTGGAAAAGCAGAGTTCTGTCCCTTTTCTACAGTAAATATAAATATCTGGTTTCAAAATGTAAATTAGATGTTTCTAAAACACCACAGTACATTTAAACCAAATTGATCCCAGCCTTTCCTTTTTAATTAGTTATCACCACCTGATTTGAATTTAAAAACATTTTTGTCCCCTGATGAATTACATTTTTAAATTTTAGATTCCCTCTTTTTTTTTACATCCTCCCCCCCGCAGCTTGAGGACCAACCCATGCTGTTTTGACAGAAGCAATTTGTTCATCAGTCACTCCAACAAATGTCTGCCATGTCTTTTTCTGTCTATTAACACCTCTTTTGCCTGATTGATAATAACCAAACAGTGCAGCATTTTTCCGTGCTGCGTTGGGTAATCAGTGGGGACTGACAGATGACTGGAGGAGGGAGAAAACCACGGAGATGTCTTAGTTAAAGGCCATCATTTGTTTTCCAGGGGGAAAGATGCAAGTGCCAGAAAATGCAGTGACATTTTGAGTCCCATCATTATGAGCATTCAATCAGTTTTTATGGATGTTGCTTTAAAAGAGAATCTTCACATGTTGCTGAGTCTAAGCATGAGCTGTAAAGATAAAATCTTTACTGCGTTTGAGAAGTGAAATCATGTTAGAGATGTTCAGAGGAGGCTTATACTGAGAGCTGATGAGCAGTTAGTGTCTTTTTACATATGGCTCTGTTAGCATGACCACTATGTCAGCCTGTGTGCCATGTACAGCACAACCAATTAACTACGCTACCTTTAGTTGTTAAAAAAATGCTGTATATATCAAATATGACTTAAAAGAAATTTGAGTTCATAACTGAAATTGGACCTCTATCTCTTTAAGCCTCCTGCTCTTTCTGAAACTCCTCTTTAACCATTTAACAATGTATTTTTTTCTAGTGGCGTTTCACTGAGACATTGCTCCTGTAATGAGCTCAGCAGGTGAGCAGTTCCACCAGGTGTTTGCTCATTTTAATGTTCAGCAGGTCGTTGCCTCATACAAGAGTTGCAGTTTTGAGTTTTGTAATTTCAGTTTGGTCTTTGTGGACTACCTGGCATGTTTGGGGATTTCTGAGGAATGACTGGTCTCAGTGGAATGAACCACCACATCCTCCCTAATATATCCAATACTGCACTGCATTTGGGTTTTGATGTGCAGCATTAACAGTAGATGATTGTAGCACCATACAGTGAACACCCGTCACTTAGAGTCTTTGGGTGGGGAGACTTTTCTGTCATCAATCAGTGAAGTCTCACTCACCTCAGCAACAACCCTAATATCAATGCACCCTAGAAATACACTCCATTCATTGCAACATTTCACATCACCATAGACATTGGTTGGTCTTGCTGCCAGGGATTAATGGAGGCTCTGGGTTGCTACGGTGGCAGAGTCCTGACATGGGTCAGGGGGGCCAGGCGCCTCACATCTCCCCCTGCATCTCTTTGCCATGCTGGATGCTGCTGCTGTGCTTAGCAAGCAGCTGACGACTGCCCTGGGGTGGTGCCTCGTGTCTGTCTGCCTGGGGTTGCTGTGTCCTTCCCGGGTCGAGCCCACCCGTCCTGTGTGTTACAGGCCTTTCACCTTTTACACCACTCTAACAACTGTGCACCTCCAGGTGACAAACTAGCTCACATACAACCACTCAACACAAACACAATAATTAGAGAACACACACACGGACACACAGTATAATCTAAATGGCTGACACTAGAGTCTTGCTTTAATAAAGTCACACAGTTAAGATTCCATTTTGAGTTATTGTTTTTTTTAGAAACATGTTATGAAGCAGTGTTCTTGATTTTTCCTGTGAGGGTCTATATGCTGTCCTTCTTAGTCCCTTTCAGTGTTAGACATACATATTTATAATTACCTGTTTCATGTTGGCCTACTTAAATCACACACTCAACCAGCACACTCACCCCAGCAGGCCTTGGCTATGTTTTCAGGAAAGCACGGCAGATCAATGCATTTTACATCTGCAGTGGCAATGAATTACTCGTGTAGCTCCCCTGTGGTCTCACCTATACCTCTGCAGAGGAACCACACAGCACTGCAGACGAGCCCTACATCTTTGTCCTGGATTTACCAACAATTCAGTTTGGATTTATACCTTCTCAAGGCAAGCACAATTAAAACTGTAATGGTGAAATTACTCACATCCACAGATTTTCACTTAGTTCTTTATAGATTTATGAAGATGTTCTCTTTTCTTCATTCTTCTCTTCTTAAGATATGAAGTCTTAGCTCTTGGCCAAATGATGGCTATCTGTACATGTTCTGTCAGCTGTCAGTAAAACCATATTGAGCAGGAAGAAGGTCAGTGTCAGCTGTAACAGCAGTGGTAGTGGTGAGGGCAGACAAGCCTGCAGCGAAGCACTTTACATAGATTCCATTAACAGCCAGTTTTATTTGTCCTGCTAACAGCAGAAAATGCTGAAAGCAATAGAAAACTCAGTTGGTTCCCCTTGAACAAGCTCCCAGCCCACCTCAAACACCATCCACTCCCTCTCTCCACCCCTCTCTCCCATATAAAGATGAGTAATGTGTGCAACATACGCAGCCACTGGAGGAATATATTATCCCCCCGGCCCGGGTGGCAATGATAAATGTCCAAGACCAACTCAGTGCACAGTCACCGAGGCAGCTCTGTAGAGCTGAGAGAGTTCAGAGAGTGAGAGGCACAGAGACAGTGTGGGAGAGACAACGAGAAAAGCATTTAAAGCACAACGTTTTATTTTCCTTTAAATGGACTCCTCAATGACGGGACTGGAGCATGGCAACCTGAGCCCACCCAGGACTCATAATAAAACACCAAACCAGCCTGTAGCAAACATCTGTAAATTCATGTCAGTTTGCATGCTTTCAGCTTCTCTGGTTTTGAACCTCGTCGTACCAGGGATGGAAGAGCTTGATTTATTGAGGTCAGATCCAAACTACTCCTCTGAAAGAGGCTCTAATTTACTCTAATTGCATTCAGACCAATTTTCCTTTGGTAGACAATGCACAATTACCCAAAGTTGGTCCTTCTGATCCAAATAAACGCAGCTCATGTAAGGCTGTATAATTAGCACAAATGTGAAACTGGTTTGAACAATATTCACTTTGAATCACGTCCAGCTTTAGCTCAGGAGTTAAAAAACGAAGGTAGAAAGTGCAGTTTCTGACTAATGAGATTTAGAATCAACTGAATGCCTAAATCTAAGAAAGTAATAAAAATAAAAACACCGATGTATAAATGGATGTTTTCAAAAGATTTAGGTTTTTATGTAGCACTCAGAAAATAATGTAATAAGGATGCAATTTAGTGATATTCAGGGTGGATTTAAATAGACTTTAAAAGGCTGTTAGTTTTTAAATCACTGAACGGCTCAGCACCACAATACAGTAAAGATCTGTTGTTGTATCAACCTACCAGACCTCTCAGGTCTTCTGGTTCTGGTCTTCTCTGCATCCTCAGAACCAGAACCAAACGTGGAGAAGCAGCTTTCAGCTTCTATGCACCACAAATCTGGAATGACATTCCAGAAAACCACAAACCTGCTGGAACACAGAGGACTAAAAACCCACCTGTTTAGAGTTGCTTTTGAAAGATCGTAAATGGAACTTTGAATGTAATATTTGACGTGTATTTCTGATTTTGATGACAACACTCAACAAAATGTAATTTTTATTGGTATGTTGATTTTATGACTTTGTATTTTTTGTTTTTATTATGTAAAGCACTTTGAACTGCCTTGTGCTATACAAATAAACTTAAACCATGTCTGTTATTTTCATTCACGAGCGACATGTTGGTGAAATTAAATGTTTGACGTTTTAGTAAATGAGAGCTAACTGTGCCTGGTCTTTATGTCTTCTTCTTTGATGGACTGAATTAGGCTGAGTAGACTTCCTTATCCTCTCCGTCTCTCTTAGCATGTGACTCTACTGATGCACTCCAACTAAAGAAATAGGCACAAGCAGTCAGTTTGCCTGTTTGTTTGATGGAAAGCTAGCAAATAGTTTTGTTTGAGCCCACAGATGCCTGCAGCAACCATCAGATGCCGATCTGTTAGAGGCTATGACAATTTAATGGCACTGCTCTTGTTTTATGTGCATCTGCCTTTTCAAGGTTGTTCCTGCCGCCCACCCTGTTCCGCGGGGGCTTGTTCTAATGTGGAACTGAATGACAAACAGGAAGTTATTGACACCACTGTGCTGGCCAGCCTCTGTAATTAGCAGGCATTGGTTAAAGCGGGGTAAATCGGCCCGGGGCTCTGACCTCAGATCCTCCCAAGGCTTACCATTAGCACCCATCAACCCATCCCCCCTACCATTACACCCCAACCTCTGACTCTGCCATTTTGGTTACAGGTGAGGAGTTGAGGAATAGAGGCAGGGCTTTACTAAGCCAGGGGCAACAACTCAGAGTACAGCAGACATTCATAACCTCTCTGTGGGTTGCTCAGGACTTCTTGTCCTTAGTTTTTATTCTGTAGAAAAGGAGAATTATGTACTCTTCCTGCCTCGTGGCAAATCATCCTTTGATGATTTGTGCCAGACCTACTGAGGTGCTTCATGTGTATTACAGCAAACAAATATTTTTGCACCATCACCAACAGGAAGAAGGATTAATATTTTGTATGCACATAGAAGATCTAATTTAAGACCAATAGACACAGTCCAGGGAAATTATTTTTTTTGTTCTTGTTGAATTTTGTGGTACTTTCTGTATGAGAGAGTGTTGAAAACAATCGGTTCATTTCTGTTTTCATAAATCCAATCTGTGTTTGAAATAATTTAGTTCCAGCATACAATTATCAAGTTCAAGTTTAATGTGTTGGTGTAATTCAGTTTGAAAGCAAGAGATGATCAAATGCAGCAAAGACTAATTTGACAAATTGAATCTGAACAAACACAAAGCAGATGTTAGCTTTAGCATCATTAGCGGCTAACCTTTTAACCATTTGTGGTTTTCTATTTGTGCTTACTGATGTTTCATGTACTGTGTGTGGCAATTTCTCTTTTCTAGCACAGTGGTGAACCAGATAATTCCATCCACTGTAAAAAAAGACATTAGCTTGACACAGTCTGACTGCTGGAGCTGCAGTGTTCACAGAAAAATAAATTCAAGATGGTGGAAAAAAGAGAGGAAAAGCAATATTTTATAGTATGCAGATGTCCTCAGGGACATAGACTTTATTTTTTGGAGACATGTCCTGTAGTCTGATGAACAAAAAGTGAAGTGTCAAAATGACAATTTTCACATTTGGAAGACAAAAAGGGAAACTTAAGCATGGCGTCTTCATCACTTAGCTGAACTGGTGAACCTCAACTAGTGATTCAGTGTCAGACTAAATGGAATTTGTTCTCTTGTTTGTCATCAACCACCGAAATCTATAAGAAAGATTGTTTTAGAAATAAACACCTGTTTCTTTCCAGTGAAATTGCAAATTATAACCAGCAAATATTAAAGCTCGGTTTCCTCATTTTGGATATTTCATACTAACAGCTCCCAACCTCTGCTTTCGATTTACAATTTTCACTGGCAGAGACTTCCATCCTAAATGACATTTGAGAGATTTCTGAGCTGGCAGAGCCGTGGTGAATGAATTTGTTCAGGAGTTGGTTTCAGGTAAAACCAAAACTTGCTGTAGTGCAGTGAGACCAGGCCTCAGAAACCCTGCTCTGATGTTCCTTCCCTTTCAACCCTGCAGTTCAAAGAGTGAGGTGAAAAAAAGTTACAACAAATGCCAAATATTGAGTGAATTCTTGGTAAAAATGCTAGTGCCTCCTTTGCTCTCAGATTTGGTACAAACACTTTTCACTTGGAAGTATTTTTTCCTTCCATACTCTGATAAAAAATTCTCTCATGTTTTGAAGATACCAGATACATATTTGCTAATCATCCTGCTTAATCACAACCAGAGAGTTTCATAAACAAGGTTTTCATCTGCCATAATTGCCATATTCCCAGTGCATTACACAAATAACAAATGGAGCAGAAAGAACAGACTGATGTAAGGATTACAGGGTTTAAACCATGATGTGCTCATCAGGATTTGTTGGAGGAACTCAAAGTATATTTCTAACACCATCTGTCCTTTAAGGTACTGGATACTTAAGTTCCTGTTAGATTCAACAAAATGTCAAAATCATTAATCATCAGATTTTTCCTATATTTTCAATGGACTGGTTTATTTATCACTGACTACCAACACATCAGATATTAGCAATACTGAACATTAAATATATGATGTTGAAACCAAAGTTTAGTGTTACTGACTAGCTTTTCTTGCTTGAGGTCATTAGAGCTACTAAAATCATTTCTACGGATTACACAATTAGAAGATTATTTAGATCATTTAGATAATGTATTCTTAAAATTCAGAATTTCTGTTTTTTACTACTTGGTAGAATTGCCTTTTAAACTGAAAATGTTTCATTTCATAAGTTTTTCACTATAGTTTGCTGGAATTTTGGCCAGTTCCTGGTGGGACTGGAGGCCCACGCACCTTTTCAACTGAGACTGAGATCCAGTTGTGATGGATCGACATTTTTGTCCTTAAACAAACCCCTTTGTATTTTATGGTGCTTTGTGACATTGTTCAATTGGAATTGTTGTTTCTCTCTAAACTTTAACTTCCTGCTGATTTCTTGACATATTGCTTCAATATTTCCATAATATAAGATGAGGGAGAAACTCACTTTCTATTTGTTTCATGTTTTGGTTGAATTTTTTGTTACAATTTTATCTATTGTTTCTCCATGCTGCCATCTACTTAGTGAAGTGCACCGGTCCCTCCTGCAGCAACAAAGCCCCAAACCAGAGTGCTTCACTCTCACTTCAACAGTCAGGAGCATCAAATTAAATGTGTGAGACTCAAAATGGATGTCTCCTTCAAATGCTGAGTAATGCTATTTTAATCATGGGGTTCTGATAAGATGCAACATTGTGTGTGATTCTATCCATTTTATTTAAGAACAAATGTTGGGGTGTTTTAATTTATTCCTCATCAGAAAAATTACATGTCTTACAATCTGCATTTGTCTAAATATGTTGTAGATGCTTGTAGTTTGTTATATTAATGTGTAAATAAAGCAATAATAAAACCTTTGCAAAAAACTAACAGCAACCCAAAAATATATAGTTATAATAATAATAGTTTATTTTTACAAACTTAGAATATACCTCACTTTAAGTAAATTGTGAACACAATCTTGGCCAATTAACTTCTAAATGTAGTAACCTTGTTTTTTTTTTTAGTCTTTTTCTGATCTGTGACTTCTTCTCCTCAGATATTCATGATGAGAATGGATTAAAGCCCGTCATGGTTTACATCCATGGAGGCTCTTATCTGGAGGGAACCGGCAACATGATCGATGGAAGCATCCTGGCGAGCTACGGGAACGTAATCGTCATCACAATCAACTACCGGCTTGGAGTTCTGGGTGAGTCCACCAGTTAGACTTTAACTGCACCAATTCAGACACATTCAACAACGAGTCGACGTTTGATCCTACCTAAACCACAGTGGCATTGTTTGTAAGGAGGAGTTAAATAAGAACCATTCAGGTTTATTTAAACTGGAATACTTAGTGTTTTATGGGCAGTTTCAGAGGCTTTTTGTTTCTCTACAGTCAATGAGATATTTCAGTTCATTTCAGTTTATTTTGATTAAAAGATTCAAATATACTCGCCTCAAAGCCAAAGTTTAAAACAACAAACACTCTCCATGATCTACCTGAACATCATTCATTTCATTTTACCTTTAAACAATGTTACCTCCTTATAAATTTAAGTTCTCATATCAAAGGTCTTTGCTAAACTAATAGAATATTTTATTAATTATGAACAAAGAATGTGAACTGCTCACATCTGTACCACAGATCTTTATTTTATGTTTGTTTTCAATTTTTTATATATTTTTTTTATTCTTCTATTCTTAAATTCATTCTGATATTTCGGATTTCTAACAGCCTGTAGATACAGTGAGAAAACAAATATTAGTCAGTGGATTATTATAATTGTTTTGTAATAAACTAAATATTGAAATGCAAGTCTGTCAGTTACTGAACAGTGGATTGTTGATTCATCATAATTTAAGAGCTTTATCATTCCTATTTGCCTGTCTACAGTTTATCTAGGCGCAATGTGTTGCCATCAGTATGTGATTTATGGACAAAAACAATGTGAGGTATTATGCAACCTTTGGTTGTGTTTTTGTTTTGTGTAATACTTAAATACATCTAGATATATTGAATATATTTCTTCCAGATTTCTGGTGAGCCTATTCAAATCTGTTTCAAATTTGGGTCCAATTTCAAGAGGCCTCAAATGGTTTCAAATTCAAAAATAAAATGCAATGTGGCCACATTTCTTGAAACCATTATATGCACATATAAACATGATGAGAATGTCCAGTCATCGTATTGCTCAAAAAGCTTCTGGTGTGACATGTGACCCCAGAACAACATCAATCCTGTGAAGGTGCTGGTGACAGAAAAGCAGAGTTATTAATTATTTCTCCTTTGTAAATGTTTCCCATGTTGCCTTTCTGCACTTCATGCTGCTGCCTCACATAAACAGGAGCAGCTGATGCTCTGGAGACTCCCACACAATATGTGCATGCAAAATCTGCTTTGCTCTTGCTATTCCACTTATACGTGGGTACTGCTCCAGTCTATCTCTGTGGGAGTCAGTCTACTCTGGCTCCACTTGATATAAATTTTGTGAGTGTAACAGGGAGAAGCCCTGTGTTCATTTCCATAGTAAGGAAACCACTCAGAAGCCTCTCACGCAAAGATAAAAGTTACATTTTTTGTTCAGTTGACAAGACAAATGTATTCTTGCATTCAGTGCCAAAGCAACAGGTCCTCTGCAGCAATGAATGCTTTTCTTCCCTTCAACTATAATACTAGTACACATACATTCTGTTTATCTGCATTGTTTCCTTCTTGAAATTATTTATCTGTGATTCCTTCACTGTATGAATTCACTTCATTGTCTCTTGAAGTCAAGCTGCAACTCATCCAAATGCACATGCCTCTGCAGCGCCGGCGCTCTGCTTACCATTCGTTATAAGGCTGAGCTGTCTGCACCAGTCACTATATTTAGTTGCAGGAGAGCCAGGGGGGAAAGGTGTGCAATGCAAAGAGGGAGGAAAAGATATGAGGAAGAAGAGAAAGAAAGAGAGAGAGGAAATGCAGATGAGTATCTTACATCAAAACAAAAGAGGGGGATGGGAGCAAAGACAGACAAAATGGAGAGGAATCAACTGGACTCATAACAGTTTTGATGCAACATTTTTCACGTGGTTCTGTCTGAAGTTATTGTTCTAGTGTCAGAAGAGTGGCAAACCTTGTATCTATATTAGATGCTGGTCTTCTGAGCAATACTGTTGAGCTTTGCCAAATCATTTACAGAGCATCTTAATTGTGTTTGCTGAAATGATGGATTTCACACACACAACCTCAGCTGTAATGAGGTTCTTTTTTTGTGCTGGTAAGATCTGGTAATAACCCAAATCAATCAGAACTCCTTTGACCTCAATTCCATTATGAAATCCATTTGGTCTCCTCACTCTGTTCTTCCGTCGGTGTGGCAGAGTGGTTCACTAAGACATCCAGCACAATACTTTGGAGGAAAAGACAAAGTTATGAGGGGTGTTGGCTCAGATTGATCACAGTGTCCTTCTGTACTGGTCAAGCATGTCCCTGCATGTTAAAGGTCTGATTTAAGGTTTAATATCTTACCTGAAGTAGATAACTCACTTCTTTATCCTGGTGGATGAAGCTGAAGCCAGTTAGAAAAGTCTGAAACCTAACTGGACTTCTACTGGCCTAAAACAAATCAGTTTGAGCTGTCCCTTGTCTCAGTTCATATTTGTGATTTTATGAACAGAATGTCAAAGTTTAGTTATGAAAAGGAGAATGACAGGCTTTGGAGGTGATACCATATGGTTCACCTGCAAAGCCTGGCAGCCAAAGACTAAGTCACTGGAGGTAGAGACGATTTTCTGAAGCCGGAGACGTGACATGAAGAAGGTAGATGGCTTCCTGCAGCCTTGAGCGATGGGTAGATATACTGGCCCCTAACCTGCTGTAGTTTCTCCATTGCTGTCAAGCTGAAGGAATAAAGTGAAGTGGCCCGCTCAAATTCAAACCTTCACCTATGAAGAAGAACCAGAGAACCTATCGACTCGCAGTAGCTGTGTCTCCATTAACCACAGAATTGTGCAATTTGAAATTGAAAAAAAAATTGCTTAATGGGAACAAGTCAAATTTGAAGAAACACGTTTTTTAAAAAAACGTTTTTGAGCAAGGATGTGGTGGTTTGTCATCCATATTGAAATAGATGTATTTTGCAAAACTGTGTTGGAAACACGTTTTTCACATCACACAAAATCAACATGTTACTTCTGGTGAAAACGTCGACAAAGAAAACAGGAAGTAGTAGGAGGATGATGGTGTGCTTTTGTTTTCAGAGCTCTCAGTGTTCATAAAAGTCATGTTATTGACTGAATTGTGAATATGTCTCATGTGACTGTTTACATGAATCGCTGCCATGACTTTTAATGACTTATCGTGTAAACAAGTGTATTTATGTGTTATTTTAATTCAATTTCTTATTCAATGGAAACAACACAAAACTATGTTTTTTCAACAGTAGCAGAATATAGACAAACTTTTGCACACATCTGTAATGGAAACACAGCTAGTGTGTCTCTTTTGAGGTTTTTCTGAGCTTTGAAGCCTGACTGTGGTTAAACATGCTGTCAAATACAAGTTCTTTCTCCAAGTAAATAGGAAATAAGGACTTCAAGAGCTGGAAACTTGCAATCTGCTTTTGACAGTAGTAGCTTTTGGTCAAGATAAAAGTTGACAGTCAGTGCTCTGGATGTGTCCAAAGTCATTCTGTTAGCAGTCTGATTCCTCAGCTGAACTGGTGGATCCAGCATAAACAAAATGAGCTGGACGGCTCCTAAGAGTAAGAAAGTTCTTATGAACATCAGCAAACACAGCAGTTTCCTGACCCAATAAAAATGTGTGGCTGTTGCTATGATTCAGATGATTCAAATAGACGTCTCCAGCTGCTGCTGGGGTGATCGTAGCCTCACCGAGGCCTGGCACGCTAAATGTGTGAACAGCATGACGCCGAACTAAAGCAGGCATCGCACGTTAAGGGCAAGTGAGTTCTGCAGGACAATCAGCTTGTAACTGTGTCAGCGCTGGCAGGGAGAGGGAGGACTGCAGGAAATCATGGGACACTCTTTGGCCTTCTCCACTTTGACCTCACACATGCAGCCAGATGACCGTCAGTGGCTGCATCACTTCCACCCTTTTCCTTTAGATCGCATACAGAATCTGTGTGGAGCCAATGATACAACTGTGCTACTGCAGTACAAGCCAAGGGGGGGCTTGCAAATGCATTCATACTTAGAAAACTTCTTCACACGGTGTCATGTTCTAACCACATAGTTCAATACAATTTAGAAGAATTTTAGATGATAGTGCATTCAATTCTTAAGTTGATGCACTCTTACAATGCATTTCTTCTTGCCATATTTCCATAAAATATAGAGTGATGTAGTAATTACTTGTTAACGGATTGTGAGCTGGGAACAGGTTTTTCAAAGGGTTTGGTTTGTTTAACAGTGCAGTGTGAAAGAAAACTGCACCAGCTGAAAATGGAGCAAATGTTTTGGTTCCCAATCTTACTGAGTCCACCGGACTCACCCTGACCTGAAACACCCTAGCTCTGCTTTATGCGGCTCCACGTCTTCTTGTCTGTTGTCTTCCTGGCCTTCATGATGCTGGTTGATCTCTAATATTTGGTAAACATTTTCTGAGACCAAAAACAGGACATCTGCAATCCAAGTTTTTTACTTCCTTTTTGCTGATCTGTAAGTATACAACCCCACAGTGAAGTAGAGGGTCTTTGGCATTTTCACGTTTACAAAATGTGTTATGAAGAGAGACGTGTCAACATCAGCCGAGGGTGTTTTTAAAGCTAAACCTGCTTCTGAGGTAGTCTGGGGAACCATCGTCCTGTATCAGACAAACACAGGCAGACAGATTCACCAGGTAAAAACAATAGCATCTAAGCTGTTGTGACTGGCAATATTAAGGGAGAGACAGTCGGGTCTTGCATGGTTGCCCTCAGGCTATATTGCACTGAAGTAGCAGCTCTGTGTAAAGAGTTTGGATTTGATCATAGATGGTCTTCAGGAGGTAACCAGTGTTATTTTGGTTAACTTGCTTTTTTACTTTTACAGATTGATTTTTTTATTAGACAACTTTCTAAATCAGATATAAAGTTTGTGTTTATTTGTTTTTTTGTTTATTTTTCCTAGAACAGTAAGAAGCTTGCAGGCTTCATGCAAAGCTGGACAAATACTGATCTAACTCTCTTTCTAAACTGCACTAGTAGAGCAGTGGTCCCCAACCACCGGGCCGCGGACCGGTACCGGTCCACGGACCAATTGGTACCGGGCCGCAAAAGAAATAATGAACTACTTCCAGATCTTTTATTATGAAAATCCTAAACCGGATTTTACCGGTTACGTCTTGCGCGTCAAAATTGAGCCAACTTGCAGCAGAATGAGTAACAAAACAACATCAGAGTACAGTGAACTGTCGCTATTTCGCGGTTCACCTTTCGCGGTCTCGCTGCTTCACGGATTTGCATCGTGCATTGTGTTCTGCATTCTGATTGGCTAAACAATCTCTCTGCTTCTTCTCTACCTGTGTGTTGCAGTTTAATATGTACACGTACGTAAAACAGCTTGCCATATTTAACATAATCGATGGTGGCATGTCGGTTTATAAGAATCTTTTTGCCCAGAAGAATAAAGAGTGACAACAACAACCGATAACTATGTTCTTCTCTAGATAAAACACACCTGCACCTCGGGCTTTAGAAGAAAAAAATGCTACAGAGCGGAGTCAGGCTGCAGCGGCTCAGTCAGAAGAGCAGTGAAATACACGGGAGTCACTATTTGTGCTACTGTACTTTGTTTTGTTTTTTTTCATAATCATTTTTTATTTTCTCCCGTTCTAATCCAATAACTCAGGTCGCGGTGGAGCGGCGCTGATCTATGCAATTCGGGCACGGGAATCCGCTTTCAGTTCATATTAAAATTATTATTTTACAGTACAGTAGTTATTTGTAAAAAATAAAAAAAATAAATTGTTTATACAGTACTTTTTATTTGTTAAACAAATGTTTGGGCCTGTAAAAAGGTTTTGTTCTTTGGTTTCAATGTATTATGGAAAATTTCATTGTATAATAATTGTAAAAAAAAGTAAAGGTTCCTACTTCGCAGATTTCGCCTATTGCGGGTTCTTTTTGGAACGTAACCACCGCGAAAAACGAGGGGGTTAGACCCCCCCCACCCCGGACTCGATACTTACGATGCGCACCCCCCCCACTCCTGGTCCGCAGCAAAATTGCAAAGGGCTGACCAGTCCGCTCGACTAAAAAGGTTGTGGACCGCTTTAGTAGAGCATCAGTGTGTGAAATACTGTATATGGTCTGTTTCTGGGGTTTTGTGTGATCACCCTCATAGGCATCCCGGGTGGGTGGGGGCGTCCGGATCCCCCCAATCTGGGAAAAGTCTAGAATTGACTGTTTATTGTCCCCCCCAATAATGAGATGGGATTTACGCCTTTGATCAACACCATGTGCTGTATGAACGGGAACTGGAATGGACTTGATTAGTTTTTAACATGTTTTGTAGAAACTAAAATCAGAAAAGAGTGGTGTGATTTTATAAACCTGCCCAAATTACCCCAAGATGAATGCAATGCAACAACATATCTTCACAAGTTCTTAAATGACTTGTGAAGTCACTTAAAGATCATAAATTTGTTAATATCAAATTATGCACTGCTTTATGTTTGCATTTATCATAAAATCACAATACAACCCATTCAAAGTTGTGGTAGTAATGTGAAAAAACATCTGGGAGATTTTTTTAAATGCCCCCAAAAATGTTAAATATTATGATGTCATTTGTTTTCAAATTGCCATGAAATCTCACATGTTTTCTGCCCATATTTTTGCCCATATAAATCTACTGCCATAGTCAAAGACTTGATGTCAGAATGGTTCCAAGAGTCCACTCGGACTTTCGCCATTCTTCTTCCCCTATAGCCTACTGCTAGACTTGTGTGGAGACTTCATGCCCCATACTTGTACTTAGCGCCACTTATAGGAATGGGGGAGTAATAACAGCATTGTTCCATTCTTTTTTGTCTTTCTCAGTTTTGTATGAACATTTCTAGAAATCCACAACCCGTGTGAATGGAGCCTTGTTGTTTTCCACCTACTAAAGAATGACATACTTTGTCCTAATTCAAGACTTTGACAACATCAAACTGAATTGCATAAAACTCACAGATAGGCAGCAAACATGTTCTTTATTGTGAGCCCATTTAGAGACAAAGGAAGCAACATTTTTAAACATGTTTTTTATTTTCATGTCAAGAAAAAAACCCTGAATTTATCAAAACATCTCCATAAAAGACAGAGGAAAGAAGCAGAGTTGAAAAGGAAGAAAAGGTTCTGCTGATTAGCACCGACGCAGCAGGACACATTGACTAAAACACACACAGAGCAACATTTGTCATGCAAATGACTGTTTTGCCAAAGCGACAGATGACTGTGTGCACCCTCCTCCCTTTGCCCTCGTCATGTTTCTGGCCAAGACAAACTGCGTGTTCCGCTGGGTCTTTTTTTTCTCCTTCTCAATCTTTCTGGCGGCACAATGTGAGCTGCAGCTGCAGCCCTCTGCCTTTCGGTGTCACGTCAGAAGACATCGCCTCATGGTCTGACTCACAGCTGTGCTGAATAACTGACCACTGGCCGGAGTCACACAGCATTTCTCTATCTTTATCTTCAAACGCTGCCATACATGGCGCTCTGCAGGGAATATCAGATTGGTGACGGCCTCCTTCAGCCCTGGCTGTCCTTGCAGAGAGGGAGGACTCAGACACAAGGTGGACTTTTTCAGAAGATTCAATAAAATATGGATTTAATAGCAGTACAAAACATTAACATCAATCATGTTAATGTTTTGTGAGAAAACATTAGTGCTGTCAATCGATTAAAAAATGTAATCAGATTAATCACACTCTAGCACTGTGATTAATCACGATTAATCACCATGCTTACCTTTGGTAGCTTGAAATATAAAAATGCACATTTTAACCCTTGTGAGATTCTAACATTCTGTTTACTCCCCTTGTCCTACGGGTCAAAAATGACCCGCCATAACAAAAGCCCTAAAATAAAGCAGATTAATTGCATTTTAAATCCAAAATCTATTTTGCATGATGAAACAATCTGATGTTTATCAATTCAGCTCAATTTAATAAACTCTTTATCATGTATTTTTGTCAGACAATTCTAAAAGACGATCAACTGTATTACTCACTTTTTTCTTTTTACCACAAACCAAGTGTTGTAACAATTTCTTTTTTACACAGTAAAAGTTTGTTATTGTAATTATAGAAATGTGAAGTTATTACTTCTGAATTAATTATACTAAAAGGGGAAAAAAAGTCAATAATTAGAAACTTTTTTGTCAACAGTTCATTCCTTTATATTTTTTTAGGAAGTGAATTATAAAAATACCTCTCGTAACACAACAAAACAAGATGTAGCTTGATTTTGTGAACAATTTAACATTAGCTCTTATGTTGTGTCTCATATTTATATGAGATGTTCAACACAAGAACATGTTCTGCTCAACATAAGATGTTGAACTCATAAGATGTTATGTTGAACATCTTCAACATAAGTCAAAGAACATCCTGTCCTTCCCACCCCACAATGAAGATGAAAATCATCCCACGCTAAACACAAAATGTTCAGCACAAGATATTCAAGAAAATCCTCATAGTGTGAAGATGTTCTTCACCATATGAAGATGCTGCTACATTGAACATCTTCAGCAAAAGAATTTGTTCAACATAAGATGTTCAACTTCTCATGCTGAAGATCCCATGTTGGACAGTATGTGCAAACATACAACATAGCACCTGTTAGTGAAACGTCTACTCATGGCGTCAGCAAGAAACCAACCAGATTCAGCTTACCTTCATATCCTCTACACCTAATTTATGTCTGAGATTGTTTTCTGTTGTGTTTGGGAACTTGTGTGATGTGGGAGGTTAGCTGCAGATTGAGTGCAGGTGCAGGTCAAATGCAAATTCAATTCGTACATCAATCCAGTTTATTTGATATGTCTGTATGTGTGTGTGTGGGGAGGGTAAGGGTTAGGTGTGTGTGTACGTGTTGGAGAGAGTTTATGTGGCCTTTGAACTGTTTTTCTGGTGTTTAAATGGTTTTATAATTCACGGGTCCAAAATGACCCAGAAGACAATCCTTGTACCCTAGTGGTGTACAGCCCACATAAACAAAAACAAAGCATCACTTTTTGTAATGACGGGGTCAATCTAGGAAAAGTCATAAAATTTCAAGTTGGAAAAAGATGGTTTAGGGTATTTTTTCTACAGCTAAACATGGTAATGAGTCACTTTTGACTCGCAAGACAACACAGGGGTTAAAAAATGTGACAGAAAACATCTCAGTTTTTCAGGCTTTCATAATTTAAAGAAGCCATTTTGTTTCAAGCGTAAATTAGAAATGTTAATTATCAACTAGTTGTATTCACAATTTCAGTAAGCACATGCTATATTGATTATTTCCAAAAGTCCACCGCTTGTTCCTTTTAAGGTGAAATTTGCTGCTGAGTGCAGCAGTCTCATCTTTTCACTTGTGTTTGCAACTCTGCGTTGCTGACCGCAGTACAAGACTGTACTGCTGTGAGCCACACAACGCTTTTAGGTCAAAATAGGTGATGTGATTATCCTGCATTATGTAATATTAACTCATTCATTTTTTTTAGATTAATTACATGTTAACATTGAAAGCCCTAGAAAAAATGTAAACTTTTACAGGCAAATCATAAAGAAAGTAAAATATACTCCAGTCATTATATACATTCGATACGCTTTATAAAGCTGAAAAGGCAAAAAGCTAATTACCTTAATATCTAGTTGACATATCATATAATTATGGAACAGTGTTGTTCCAGCCCCCATGAAGACTGTGAAATGTTAATTGTAACTTTGTGCAACAACACATTGTTAACTGCTGCGAAGCACAGCTGATTCTCTCTCGCTGCATTGACTCAGAGCCAGAAAAAATATTTTCAATAATATGCTGTAGTCAGATACTTTCTAAATGCCTGAATAATGGATGTTTTTTATATTTGTGTATGACTTTCTTTAAATTCTGAAATGTCCATCAATTTCTGAAGCATTTGGCACAGTAGCCCTTTAAACTGGACAATTTTGTTTTGTTGTTCCTCCTTATCATGCTTCTCTCACTAGCTTACAGGAATATTTAGAAATATATGTAGCAATAATTAGCTGGCAACATGCAATAGGCTAAACAATCTCATAAAGCAAGACATTAAGAAGTCAAAATCTACAGATTGGAAAGAGTAAAAAATCCATTTCTAAGTCACTAGAACTGCCTAAAGCACAATGAGAACTATTATTTACAAATGAAGAAAACATGGAGCAAAGCCAAAATCCCTTTTCACCAAGAAAGAACAGAGTCCAGTGTCATGATTGACCAAAGGACTTGGAAGATTCCATTTTGGGAAAGCATTTTGTTGACTGATGAGGTGAAACTGGATCCTGTTACATAATACTCAGAGTTAAGAAGTCAAACAGTCAGACATGGTGGTGGGAGTGTGATGGTCTCAGCTGCTGCGTTGCAGAAACTCCTGAAGGAGAATTGAGTTTAAGACTATCAGATCTATAATCTGACATTCTCACTGGACAAAAATAGGAACACAGGGAGACAGTTAAATTTCTTACAATTGAACGGTGAACTCTGCCCAGGGACATCTTCTTATCTCTGTCTCTGGACCAGTTCTAACGTGCTCCTTTGCAATTGCATATTTATTACATTGAGGGGTGGTTTAAGTTACAAATCATTTGCATAGAAGGAGCGGAAAACACATTAACACAGCTGTCAACACAGAGTCTCTTCTTAAACAATGGTGCCATCCTGCATTTCCAGTTCCTAAGATTCTCTGGGTCAGTTCCCGTCCCCCTGTGGGTTGTAAACTTCAGTTCTCATGTCCCTCTAGGTCATAAAACGTTGACCCTTAGTCTTTGATGTACTCTCCTGTTAGGTGTCACTCTCATCTCCAGGCCATCTGTCTCCCAATTTGGCTTGCTTCCTGCTGCTAAAGGCACACACACTCCAAGAGCAGACCATAGATTCTTACAGTCCTAAGTATTTATATTTGTAATTAACATAAAAACCTATCAATGACCTTTAGAGCCAGCGTACCAGGGTCATGCAGCAAAAAATAATCTGAAGCAAAACATCAATTCCAGTCTCTGACCTAGTCAAAGCCCAGACTTTAATCTGATATCTGTTTTATTCAGTCATTTCTTTCTCTTTCTGCACTCACAAAGAGCCCTGCTCTGTTGTAATAAAAGTGAAGTCAGTTCTAATTTGCTGTCAGATAAGAAATGTTTGGAGGGTTCACAGCCAAAGGCCACCACAGCATGCCATACCATTACTATAACTCTATTCTTTAAATTGCTTCTGACTATAACACAAACCCAAAACCCAGTCCAGATACACACCTGTTCGTTAGCTGGGAAAATATTCTTAAAATATATTTTAGCGTTCTTCAAACACACAGTTCACCTTTGCTCAGTAGGACCAGAAATCATTCACTCCTTACAAATACAAAGGAGATAGTTTGTTAGAATTGTGATGGGTTGGCAGTGTGTGTACCTGTGAGTATAGAAGAAGAAAAACTACCAACAGACCAAACGGTTAAGACGGTGAATCAATTAATCAAGACACAATTCATCACTCTGCACATGGAGCTTGTGTTCTTATTTCAGAAACACTTATTTCTGAAAATACCAGCACAACCAACTCATTTCAGTAATGACCCAAACCAATTATCAACAGCAGTAAAAATAAGTGCAGAGTTGCCAGCAAACAGACCAGATAATAATCAGAAGTCATTTATTATTCAGTCGGTTTCATGCAGCTACAATAAATTTTAAACAAGCTCCAAAAAGACTAATCATCAGAACTGTTTGATAAAGCTTTAGTTTCAGTTCCAGGAATGGAGATTTTACAGTCATAATTTTAATACATTAGTATTCTCAGTTTTCTTATACAAAGATCTCTCGTTTTTCGCGGTGTTACGTTCCAAAAAGAACCCGCGATAGGCGAAATCCGCTTAGTAGTAACCTTTACTTTTTTACAATTATTATACAATGAAATATTCCATAATACATTGAAACCAAAGAACAAAACCTTTTTACAGGCCCAAACATTTGTTTAGCAAATAAAAAGTACTGTATAAACAATTTATTTTTTATTTTTTACAAATAACTACTGTACTGTAAAATAATAATTTTAATATGAACTGAAAGCGGATTCCCGTGCCCGAATTGCAGAGATCAGCGCCGCCCCACCGTGACCTGAGTTATTGGATTAGAACTGGAGAAAATAAAAAATGATTATGAAAAAAAACAAAACAAAGTACAGTAGCACAAATAGTGACTCCCGTGTATTTCACTGCTCTTCTGACTGAGCCGCTGCAGCCTGACTCCGCTCTGTAGCGTTTTTTTTTTCTTCTAAAGCCCGAGGTGCAGGTGTGTTTTATCTAGAGAAGAACATAGTTATCGGTTGTTGTTGTCGCTCTTTTTTCTTCTGGGCAAAAAGATTCTTATAAACCGACATGCCACCATCGATTATGTTAAATATGGCAAGCTGTTTTACGTATGTGTACATATTAAACTGCAACGTTGTTGACACACAGGTAGAGAAGAAGCGGAGAGACTGTTTAGCCAATCAGAATGCAGAACACAATGCACGATCCAAATCCACGAAGCAGCGAGACCGCGAAAGGTGAACCGCGAAATAGTGAGGGTTCACTGTATTGCATATATCTGGAATATTTGAAAAACAAACAATACCGCCACACAGTGCAGCATGACACCTATTTTCTCTCATTTCCGAATCAGCCTATCAAGGAGCTGCATGCATTTTCCTCCCCACTGATTGGCTAACGGAAGCTTTAGATGTTACCTTCTGTGGTAGTGCAAAAGCAGTTTTTACTCCATGTATTTATGTATGTTAACGTATAATATGTGTGTGAACTGTTAAAATATTATTATTATACAGTTCTATGTATTTTTAGGGATCTCAAGTATTTGCACGTGTGTGAATACTTGATATTCATGGGTTGTTTCCAGTTCACACAAATACCTACAGTCCATTGTACTTTAATTGCCTCAGTTCAAATGACAAAAATAAATTCTGAGAATAAACTAAAACTCGTCACCTGAAATATGTTCCATATTAAACATGAAGGCAATGAGAATACGTGAGAAAGGGAGAATGTTCCGACATCCATGTTGGTGTAAAGACACTCCCTGCTTCATTCTTCATGAGTTGACGCTGTCCTGCCGATTATTTGGATAATCCTGCGAAAAAGAGGCTTATAGTAATTATTCTAAAAGCCTGGACCAATTTTAAAGTTTGCTGGAGCTATAAATCTTCTTTCCATATATTTCTGTAACTCAGTGATATTGCAATTGTTTCAAAAATAAAAAGTTGTCCAAGATGAGATTGGGATTTTGGTGATGCTGATGGATACATGATGTCTCGTTTGCTATTGTGACATAAAGTCAGCACTCTGGAAGACAGAGAAGTCAAAAAAATCTGTCATCAGCGTACGACCGCTCCAGAAAATATTCACAGCTGATCACTTTTATTGCTTTGGAATACGTTTTTCCCTTACAGTCCTGCAATTGCAAAATGACAAAATGTTTATATTTCTGCAAACTTTTGAGGAAACAGAATCACTTACAGGTCCATCTGATTTCCTCTGAACTCCTTTCAAATGTTTCTACAGCTTGATTTGAGTCAGTACAAGGTCTCACAGCTGACAGTTCATATCTGAGCAGAAACTATGCAATGAAATATTAAAGATTGTTTTAAAATGAAAAAGCAGCAGCATCAAACATGCTGAAAGGCATTTTATGATTTTTATTATTTCAACTAAGCAAACAAAGAAGGTGGTGAGGTGTGACATATTTACTTGTTATATATAAATGTGCTTTAAAATGGTATTTAAGTGCCTGGAATTGTCAAGAAGAAATTGAAAAAAAACAAAAAACATATTTAGAAAGATTATGACCCTGACTATTGGTTTTAATGCTTCTTGTTGCTACCTTTATTTTGTCCTTGTGAGTTATCATTTGTAGAATTATGTTGACATAACATAACAAATTGTCATAAAAGTGAAATGTGCAAAGATTTGACTTCCTGCTGTCCTTCTGTTGGGCTGTAAACAGACTGCAGTGCTGGCAGTGCCTTACCTTAGGCTATAGGGAAGTGTAATATATGTATCAAGCGTGCATATTAAGAATCAAACCTGGCTTTTAAAGGTCAGCTATGTCACAGCCTCCTGCTCACCGCTATTGTGATTCAATACGGAACCCAGCCTGTATTGATATTCATGTGAAGTCATGCATTTTTTCCCAACTCTGTTGTCTGAAACAGCTAGAAAGCGGAGTAAGCTAGAAAGCTAGCGGAGTAAGCTTTGCAACAAAGTCATTGTTAGCTGAAGAACTGATAGTCTGCTCCACACAGGCTGCTAGCTGCACAATGCAACAGATGTACTGCAGGGATTTGAGAGACTAGGAGCGAGCCCAGATTTCCTGAGAGGAGATGGATGCCTCTGTCGGTCCAAACTGGCACCATTCACAGAGCAGAACTCTAAACGCTTGTTGCAATGTCTAAAGTTAAAAATGCTCCTGTTTAAGTTGCTGTGTTTGATTTAAATACATGTATTTTTTTGGTTTGGTTAAGGAACCTGATGCTGTGTGGGGTCCAGCCTCTTTGGCCGGCTCCCCATCGCTGCAGGACCAGCAGCCTCTCCGCTCTCCTCTGCCCCTTCCAGCCTCATACATGAATGTGTTAGATGAGTGTGATTTGCTTTTCCCAGAGTGAACGCCACTGCAAATAGAATATCATTAAATAGCTGGCCGGTGCAAATGAATTTTTTTCTATCTTGTTTGGAGAGATGAAAGCTCATTTGGTTTGAAAGATCATAAAAAGTCATAGAAGCATAAAAAAAACATCCTTGAAAGATAGTGATAGCTATTGAACTCACATTATTCTCTAATCTGACAGTCATGTGTCAGCCAGGTGATTATTTTATTCTGGTGGCCTCATTGATTGAGCAGTTAGAGTCATCCTGCAGAATCAATTTACCTTTAATGTCTCCCTGAGGTGCATGAGTCAGTTTCTGTAACCAGCAGTTGGTAGTCCAGTTCAGAGCTTTAGAAAACTCCACTCATTCTCATCCAGCTCCAAAATAACCTGGACATAAAAAGCTGCAGTAGCTGCTGCATAAGTGTGGACACTCAAACTAAACCAAACTCACTGCACTCAGGCCTTCGCTCTAAATTAGAACATGAGATGCTTTTGTCAGATGAAAAGAACCTTGTGAAAATAAAAACCTTTAAGCAGGTACTAAAAATACTCTTCATTAACCTCACATTTCTTATTTTGAAAATGTTTTTTTTTTATTTTCATTTTAAATGTCATATTTTCAGTAGTTGTAAGTGGAAAATCATAATTAACAGAAATAAAGGCGTTCAAACTTGCTATATAATGTGTTTAACTGAGCGATACAGTTCCTAAAATAAACAAGCATTTCAATAAAGTTCTAATTTAATGGATGTATCTTTATTATTTTTTATCTATATTACAAAATCTCAGCCATTGTAATTGTAAAATAGGGATATTGTAGCTACATTTCCACTCACCATATAATAAATTCTCACACATTTGGAAAATAAATTTGCTAAATGGAAACATGACGATTCCAAAAAACTCTAGTATTTGATGAAACGTTTAGGATTCTTTGGTTTATTTCACAGAATTGTGAGAGAAACATTTTTTTTTGCATCAAACGAGTCACATGATCAACATGATGCTGCCACTGGTTGACAAAATGTGAACAAGTTCAACAGTACTAAATGGTTTTGTTTTCTGTTTGTTGGACGTAAAATGAAATTCCCTTTGAATTAACAATCTTATAAGATTTATATGTGGTTAATGAAGAACAGGAGAAGCAGTTTTCTGCTCCATTATTCTGTTTGAAACAACATTTATCCAGACAGCTCAAGATGTCACAGAGCCTTGTGACTCAAAGGTGTGACTCTACAGCAGCCACTGAGCTATGTTTAATCACATTGCTCTTTGTCAAGGCTGAAGTGGAAGTTATGTGCACAAAAGCTTGATACACCTTTATTCAGTTCCTGCAGACAGTACATCAAAGACAGTACATCTTTATTCCTGCAAAATGGCAAAAGCTGCTGTCAGACAATATTACTTTTCTTATCTGCAAGCTGTTCTGTTCTGCATTAGGATAGAAGAGCTATGGAAATGAGAGCTGCATGAATAAAGATGTATTTTCCTCTGCTAGGCAGCTGCGGGGGGATTATTATCAGCAACTGAACCTAGGCAACCGGCAGAAGAAATACTTTAAAACATTGTTATTTACAAAGCGCAGCTTTGTTGGCCTATTTTCTGGTTTTATAACGCTTTTCCTACTTGGAGCTGTTGCTGGCATGTTATGAAATGAAGATAACTGTTTTGAGTAATGGAAAACTGAGAATAAACACACTGTGTGGAAAAGACATCTTTTTTCTGACTTTGACCAGAGAAAACTCAGTCCTAGCAGTTTGAATAGATGACTTCAGATGAAATTTGCTAATTGAATAAAAAATATGTCTGAATAAGAAAGCTTCTTGGCCATATCATATTACAGTTTATTTGAGCAAAGAAAGAAGGGAAGAAAGAATCATAAAAAGGGAGAGAACATTAAAATGTAAATGTTAGTCAAATTCAACAAGTCGGCATGAATTGAATGAAAATATCATTTCTGTGTTCTGTAGTTTTCAAATTGGTGCTTAAAAATTCAGACAGCTGATTGAGATTTGATTTAGTCAGATTGTGGAAACACTTGACTGGTCCTGGAAACAAAGAATCTTGAGAGATCCATCTCCAGTTTTCTCTCCACCAAACGGCCTGCTGAGATCCAACTGCAGATTATTTTCTTTTTTTTTTTGTGCACAGTTAAACGTTGTGTTGCATTCCAACGTGGGCTGGCGACTTAAGCTGCTGTAGCAGACAGGGAAGGCTTTTATTTTGCAGCCAAGTTGTGGGAGAAAAACAATCACTGCTATCTAACCGAGCTTTCAGTTCTATCAGTTCGCTAGACCTGTTGGGACACTGGCCATTTCTGCAGGTCAAAGGTCAGTCAGGAATGAAAAAGATCACTTCAAGTTAATGGGCAAAGGTTTCATTGTTGTTTTTTTCATGGTAAATTAAACCGAGGCTTTTGATGCTAAAATGTAATTCAGATATTTTTTTGTTCGTTTGTCAGGACTTTCAGCTGTAGCAGAATCACTATTGAACCTTTCATCCTGGTTTTTAATCAGTAATATTAAGATTTTTCTTTAATAATGAATCTTAATGCTGAAACATGTTAAGCTGTAAACAAAATATTTTTGTTCCAGTAAATTTGCCATTCTCTTGATCCGAAATCCTTTTAAAATTGCAAAGTTTATTACTTTTCTTCTGAAGATATTATTTTCTTGTTTGAAATCAAGACTTTAATTGATTTTCTGGTGTTTGCCCATCCACCAATTTACATGTATGGAACAGTAGGAACAAAATGAAACAAAAAAATAAAATGTTCAAACAATTGTTGACAACACTCAGGATGAGACATGGATGTGATGGAAAATATCACCTTAAGTCGACTAAAAAAAGAGAGAGAGGAAGACTATAATAGTTAAACTAATTACAGAAGGGGCAAAATGCAGAAAATGATTTCTTAATTACATAAAGAGGAAAATTGATGATTGCATTCACAAAAAAGTTTAATATATTTCTGAATGAACTTTAAAGGAGAATATTTCTGCTTTTGAATGATACAGATGGAACAATTTCCATGAAAACTAAAGGGACATTTAAATAAACAGGGAAATAATAAAGGGCATGGTTTTCCTTTCCAATCAACTCCACCATAACCAGTGACCGCTCTGAAGCTGTCACCAACTTTCAGCTTAAAGGAGAAATTTCTGATTTTATCTCTGTGCCAGCAGCGTACTCTCTGATCCTCTGCATGAGCTGATGTCTGCAGATTTCAAGTTTATACACATTAGCAGTGTAGGTTACAGTTATTTAATGGAATCTTTGCCAAAAGCCATAGACACCAGCCTCCAAGAGTTTCTGAGAGACTCCAACCAGAACCGAACATGTTCAGTGACCCGAATGAACATCCCCAGACACCTCATGAGTCAAGAAAAAAAAAAAGAAAAACGATCCCCATCCATGTGGAAACCCACAAACATCCAGGCTTTTACCGAAAGTCACGCACAGTTAAGAGGTTCTTTTTTTTTTCTTCCTGTGAGATTGCAGGAAATTTCAGGCTGCTTTGATTCAGGCCTGCAGAAATCCAACTTTATGTAACAATGGAGCGTTCCACCAGCAGACCACCAGCATGCACACAGCCACCAACAAAGAAGAGCTGTGCTGATTTGCATGATATCTGTGGGGCAGAATACTCCCCAGATGCCGAGCTGATTAAAGAGTAATGTCGCTAACAACTTGAGGGCACAGAAAGAGAAGAGTGAGATGGCCGACCACCAAGTGGGCCAACGCTGCTTTGATGTTCTGGAGACACAAGTGTGGAGGCGGCGCCTGCTGCTTCTCTCCTAATTACCTCGTGTGAATCTTAACGAATGTGCATCAGTATGAGCTTCCTCTCACATGCAAGGTAAAGTCTTACATCTCCGTCACATGTTCTTCTCTACATTAGGCAAAAGTGCCTTCACTTCTATGGAGAAGCACCTGTGACACTTATCTCCACTTCCAGGTAAAACCTGATATTTCTTCACATTCTATGAAAAGAGGAGAGAAACTTTTTCCTGTTTTCAATCAGGTAGGATTACCAACATTATAGCAATTTGCTAAATGCAATAAATAGAGTAGAGTGGTAGAATGTCCTCAAACTCTTCAAATTCAGGCGTTTAAGATTACTGTAGAATTTGCTAAAGTTCAGGTTATTATTTTACGACATTCTAAACTTCATAGCTAAATTCAGACATACTTGAAGAAACTTCTCAAACATTTTGTCTCCTTGTGTGACATCAGATGGAATTTGATCATCAAATTGGACAAAATGGGAAACATGCCAATTAAAAAAACAACAACTTTCAATATAAATGTTTTGCACTAGCACGAGTTGGTTTTCAGGCTACATCAAAATTAGTGTATTTTGCAAAACTGCAATGGAAATACTTTTTTGCATCGTGTGTGATGGTTTGGGTTTGTGTAGTCATTAGTTTATTGTGATGTTTAGCAAACAGAAAATAATTGGTAATTCTAATGACCTAAAAAAATAGACTTTAGAAAGTTAAGAAAAACACGCATATTTTCATCTTTTCTTACAGTGGATGCTAATATTTGATTTCCATTGCGTGAGATTCTCAGAACCAGAATCTCATTGATATTTTCTGTTTCTTTGGCACACTCACTCGGTGTGACTTGGCAACTTTTGCTGAGGTGACGGAACGCAGCTTGAAGACAAAGTGTCATCAGCTCATCAATGCCCCAAGAGTCAGTCTGATGTTAGTGTTGATTGTTTACTGCTTGGAATTTGGTTCCCATAAAGCCTTTGGATCTGGAACACTTCATGCCTGATATTAACTCTGTGGCCCCAGATCTCTTCAGGAGACAGTAAAACAGCTCTGAGGCTCCATTTACATGGATCCATGAAGAACACTGTTGAACAACCTGTTTCCTGGTCTTCTATTTCAGATTTTATTTATTTATTTTTGCAGAGGTCTGATTTGCCCTTTCCCTTAATCTTTTGTTTTTTTTTTCAAAGCGAGAGTAAAAATGCAACAACTGCCTTTCATGCTAAAGCTGTTTTGTCTGTTAATGAACTCTGGAAAGTTGACATTTACAGTTTTATTTCAATGAATTAGAATATCAAAAAAATATTTCTTTTAGTAATAAAACCCCCACATTTGACATCATACACTCAAAATGGTCTATTGAAGAATTAATGCCTGGCAATTTTGATAATTATGGCTTAACAAAAACCCAAACTAGATTTTCTCATGAAATTGGAATACTATGGTTCCACCAGGTGTTTGCTAATTGCTACTGGCTAGTCTGAAGGAGCTGAGAGGCTCTGCTGGCCTGGAATTCCCCCCACAGGAGATGGAAGATAATAGATGGATGAATGGATATTTAATAGAAATCCATTGCTATTTTGAAATTAAAGGATTGTTTTGTAATTTTTTCTTCTAAAATGTGTAAATTGGTTGTCAATGTTGATGTATAAGAGCAATGAATTGGTGAAACATCAAGGCGGGGTGAATCTTGTATCTCCTTCCACTAAGATGCTGATAACATTCAGCTTTCTTTACAGTCTTTGACCTTAATGTGCTTCAGTCTGCAGGACAGTTTGAAAATATAAAATACTGATTTTCTCCAGTTGAAAAAGGAGGTTTAGGTTTTTATTTGTTGTTTTCATATTCTTGTCTCACTGACTTTGTTTGACACTGAATTCTAAATCTCTACGGTAAAATTTAACTTCTTAATCAATAAAATTATAAAATTAGTTTTGTTAACCCTTTAAAAAATACTTTTACTACAGAAATGCAATGTCATGACCTTCCATTAATTACACATTAATTACAGTGAGAATTAAGTTATCATTGAAAACTTCTGTTTGTATTCACTCTAGTAATACTCCTATGATAACACAACTTGTTTGATGATTTGAAACATTAAAGTGTGAGAGAAAAGTTAAAAGAGAAGAAATCTGTAAGATGAAAAAAAAATGTTTCCCTGTAAATTCAAACTTGTGCCTTTAATCTTGTTTTTAACAATGATTGCAGTTGCATCCTATTTGCTTATTTCAACATGGAAAGAGATCCAGAATAACCTTTGCATTCCATCCCAGGATGAGTGGATATGAAGTTCTGAATGGGGCTCTCAATATGAATGTAACAGGAAATATCTGTGTCTGAAATCTGTTTTGGATACGTTATGTTAGCAGGAGCTGTAGCATTGTCAGCCGGCTGGTTCACGTGCATCTGGCAGCTCTGTGGGGGTTAGTCCGGTTAGACCCTGGTGGATTTAATAGCCAGGATTCTGGAGGACAGATGGTGTGTGGTGAGGTGATGGTTGTAGTTTGCAGTGTGTGTGTTGGTGGGGGTGTGTGTAAGAGCAGCTGATGAACAAGGGGATTTAATGCCTTGTGACCCAGATTGAGCCCAAGCAGTGATGTGTGTTTCGGGTTGTAGTGTTTGTGTGTTATTCCACATGTTGCACCGCAGATTTCCATGTACTCTGTGTTTACTTTCACTCCTCAAATGCACCATTACTTGGTGGTGTTGAGAGATATGTATGAAAAAACACATATCGCCATCTCCCAGCTGTCCTCTGCCGGGACAATCTGTCAGTCTCCTTTCCAGTCCCTCATCTTTGTCCTGCCCGTCCTCCCCACACGCCTTGCCACACTCTATGGATTTGCCACAGACAGGCTTGATACCTGTGACAGCTCTGTCACACATTATACACCCCTGAAATGTGTACGGCGTCCTGGGCTGGAGGCTCCGGGGAGGGGCTGAGCACCGCTGCGGTCAGAACGGGAGAGTTTGTTACGCCTCACTGCCATATCCGCAACCTCAGATTCCTGCTGATTTTCTTTTCTCCTTTCCCGTTTCCCCCAAGTGACAAGTGTCAAAAATAAATCTCACAATTCCACAAATGAAGATATGCTTGAAGTCAATAATATTTAAATTCACTATAAATGGAGCAGTTTGAGAATCACTTGCCTATTGTTTCCCATACTGTTTAACATTTCAGTGTCATGTTAATGATAAACAGCAGGTGTCATATCAAAGCACTTTAATGCAGAAATATTACATTTCTATACAGAAATGTACGGGTAATTCAATCCAGTGGATTCAGCCAATTAATAAACACAACACACATTTCAATTCAATCCTGGTTCTACAAGGTTGAGTTTAATATTGCAACTGGTAAAAGATTTTCTACCTAAGGAAACTAAGGAGACAGGATGTTGTTTCTATAGAGCATATACAGCAAATATGCAATTTTACATTTTATAAATAGATTTGATAAATGGAAAAACAACAATTTTAAAAAAAAAGGTGTTTTCAAGAAAAAGTTTTATTACTAGGATTAGATGGATTTTTTTGGTTGTATTGAAGTTGGTTTATTTCTCAAACTGCAATGGAAACACTTTTTTTATATCAGACGAGTCACATGACCAACAACCGGATGTTACTACTGGTGCAAACCATGAAGAAGAAGACAGGATGAATGATGATGCCGTGGCATCATGCAAACAAAGTTATTGTTTGCAAAGACCAGTCAGATATTCTTTTTATATTGTTTTTTGTTTTAGAAGATGCCAGTCTGACTTCCTGGATGAATGCTTTTCATGTAAATATGTAGCAAAATTAATTGCTTACTTTGCCTGTAGTTTCTGCACTTTTTAACATAGCCTTGATTTCATTGATGACTATTTACAAACTATAATGATAGGTCTGATGTTCATATTGTTACATCAGACCACAGCATCTACACTATTAGCTGTTTATTTCATCCATAATCTTTCAAACTCAGCCAGTAGGCTGACATAGGCTTACAATTCTGCACAAACAAATACTTGGAACAGGCTTGACATGAAGCTTTAACAAGCTTCAAATGTATTGTGTTTTCTTCAGTGTCAGCCTCAATATTTCTGTGGCTATTAAGAACAGAGGCATCAATCTTCCATAGTAAAAACAGAAACAAAATCATCAGATAATGGAAAGAAAGAGGACAAGATCTACACCTCTCTGTTTCCTTTACCTTGACCACTTTTTCTCTCCTTTCTTTGTGCTCTGAAGGACGGAAACAAGATTTTATAGTTGCAAGTTTTATAGTTCTGTCCTTGGATTTCTTCACTCTGTGTTTCTTTACAGATACATGTTGTTGTACTTTCCTTAATAAATGCATCTTTCCACTTCTCAATTGATGAACCTGGAGAAAGACAAATCTCCTTCTCTTTTCTGCGTTCGTCTCCTCTCTCTGTTTTTCCCTTTTTCTATGGTACATTTTGTTCTTGAACTTTAATAAAAAAACAGAGTTCAAAACAGGTACAGTAAAAAACAGATATTTTCATTGACTGTATAAAAAGACAATGTTTTTGTCCCACATAATTTCTATTTGATAAATGTTAGAATAGGAAGAGAGACAGTTTTATTTTTTAAAATCCTTTAAAATCACATGCTAACATTATTATTCCTTTAAACATTTTAGGAAACCCAGATCATGATGGCTATGCAAACTTTGCATATTCTTCTTCCATTCAAACATTTATTGGCAAGTGATACTGTGGGAATTTCCACCTATACTGTTTTGTTCAATTTGACATTTTGAATATAAATTTGCTTAATGGAAACACATCAAATTCTTAATAAATCATATTTTTTGATGACAAAATTTGGAGGGTGATGGCCAGGCATGTTTTTTTAATAACTTATTGCATGAGCAACCCTATTCAAGTGTTGATTTCATCTGAGTTTGTTATTTATTGCAAACACCATTAGCGGAATGAAACACAGCAATTGTTTCCATGTGCATTTAAGGCCAAAACACTAAAACTCTTTTACATATTCACATAAAATGTGAAATCTTATTTCCATGTTTGTACTAAAAAGTGGAAGTCCAATAAATTTAACCCAACATCTTTCATATTCATTTTAGAAGCATATCTCTCCATATGCTCTGTCAGCTCTACGATGACTTTTAACTGAATTTGGTATGCTAAGAGGAAGCCGCCATCCCCACTTAGCTCAGCCATCCAACAGCAGGGGAATGAGATGGTGAGGTGCCAGGCGAAGGCACAGAGAGGAAGAACTTAGCCTGAACACTTGTTTTTGTTTTTCATCTTTGCTAGCATTTGAGCATGAGCGCAGAGATCCTCCATCAGTTCTGTCAGTCTCACACAGCTTATGCATGTGTTTTTCCTTCACTTGGCTGCTTCAGGAAGACGAGGCTTTGATGATGTGGGTGTCAGAGCTGGAGCCCGCCGTCACAGATGGAAGTTCAGGAGAGGAGGAGGAAATAAGAAAGTAGCCCTGACTTAGAGTGAGAAAACTATGCTGAGATTAATGAAGGGACAAACGCTCAGGCACTGCCATGTGTCACATTCTGTTGCTGGAATGTGATGAAAAACCAGAGTGTGTATTTTCTTATGCAACCCCTGCTGTTCCAGCACAGCCTGCTGAGGTGCTTTTACCAAACAGCGTGAAACACTGGAGAGTAGTTAGCACAAAGCCTCACTATTCAACAGGATGTGGTCACAACTACTTCCTGTACAGGTTAAAACACTTTGTCTGGATCCACAATCACTTATTTATTTTTTCTTGAATAGAAGCTGACTTGTGTGCAGCAAAGTTGGTTTTTCAGTAAAAGTCTCTGGATAAACTTGATTCTAATTATAATAAGAATTTGGTTATAAAAAGACCAGCACTTTGTGTTGTACTTAGCATATTGAATTGTAAGGAAATCATGTCATTAGTAATTTTACCATGCTTACAAAAAAGTCTCTCCATCTGCATTATGTCCCTGTGCTGGATGGGACAAATTGGCATCATTTTTGAACTGCTGTTGTGGGTCGCTAAAACTCAGTAAAAGAGCCACAAATGGCCCACAGGCCACACTTTGGACACCCCTGATCTAAACCACTCCATTGCAGTCTGGCTGTATGTTTATCGTTTTTTGCCCACTCTAATTGATGCTGTCCTTGCCCTCCGTGTTATTTTCAATGTGGTCATCTCTGCTGATGGTAAAAAGTTAGAAATAATAATTAATAGACAGGCCTATTGGCTGATTGGCTGATTCTGTTGTTGCTCTACTGTCTGCTACGCTCATCAACTCTTCTCACTGCTGATTCTGTGACCCTCTGAACTCCCATCTGAGTCATTTTGTGTTACGTTATTACGTTGTTATTTACAGTGCAACCTTTCAGAAGATGGCCCTGGGGCCTCTGACCCTTAAGAGTCCAGAATGGTTACATGTCAGCTGCTTTGCAGTCATTGGTTTAATTGCAGCATTACTTTGTAAAATGCGTCACTGCCCTCAAAATCTTCCTGTAGAGTCAGTGGAGACCGAAGGCGCTGAGACAATGCTAATAGTTTCACATGTAAAGATGAGTAAAATGACCATTTTAACTTTCATCTTTCACAATTGTTTGATGTCCTGAAAGAAAGAAAAAAAATCTATTTTGTATTGACTTTATACACTAAATAACTTTAATAGGAATTTCAAATTTAGCGTCCGCATATTCCTTAGGTTAGAGAATATAAGCTGCACTGTTCAAAAATACATAACGGCAAAGATTGCCTTCAGTATTTGCAAAACTATGGTTGATGAGATGCTTGAAGTTGAAGGGTTTGTATGCAGCTGCCATGAGAATCACCTTCGACTGCAGATAATTTTGACATCTAGGATTGTGACGTATTTATGATTGATTTGGTCCAGATGTCGAAGCTCAACGTTAGAATGAAGTTAAATGTACATTTCAATCTATTCTAAGCATAGAAAACAAACAGATTTACCAATATCCTTTATTTGACTCATGATTACTGAGATAGAAATGATCATTATTGCTAAATAAAAAGTAGAAACATCTTCAATTAAACATGTTTTAATTGAAGATGTTTTACCAGTGACTATTCTACATCTTAATTCAACAATACATCTTTATAGTACAGTGTACTTGTTGAGTGGATGTCTATATGTGCTCACCAACATGAATATTGATATTTAAAATATTCTGATCAAATTTTTTCACACAGAAATGTAAAATAAAACTTTGTTTGCATGTCCCACTTTTACACTGTGAAAAAAGTAAATAAAATCAATAGTTCAATTCTGTGAAATTATGACATAAAAATTCTGTAAAGCTTAAGACAGTGATATTGTGTTTATTTCCCATTATGATACAGTGTAATGTCAAACCAAAATTATTATATATGTTTTTAAATTGTAAATAATACTGCACTCTGTTGTGAAAACATATTTTTTGTATTTTGTACAGAGAAAAGTTGCATCCTTCACAACATAACTTTTATATTTTTACTTTTCAACAGATTAATAGTAGTAATATTGAACATCTCTTACTTTCAAGTCCAAACCAAATTAGCAGCTACCTAATTAAAATAGGCTTTTTGCTACCTTGATCCATACACTGTGAAGAAAAAAAGAAAAAAAAAACGTTCAGAAGGGCACTTTTTTATTCAGCAGAAAAGGGGCAGGTGCAATAGTATATCACCACCTAGTGTCTATCTGTGAACATCACTGCATTCATTTAGCTACCTGTCTGTCTATCCATCCATCATTTTATCTGTGTAAAAGTCAGGGTGAATTTTGGTGTTTATATTTTGAAAATCGACAGAAAAATAAAAAAAGAATGGAAAAATTGCTCAAATCTGGAATCGTACAAAAGTTTTCCTTGGAAAAATGTATTGAGGCCTTTGCTTTTTCACTTGCATTATTTCCATATTGTGCAGTACCTTGCATGTTGCAACAGCTTCTTTTTCCTAGTTAAAACCTGCAGCGTATTAAATGTATCCTAAATGACCTGACATGGTTATGAGACCAGTCTGCCTCTAATGCTCCCTGGTTTTGGTTGTGCTCAGGACTCTGCATGTTTCCATGAAGCATTTTGCAGAACAAAAACATGTCTAAGTTGTTTCCTTTATGGTATTAATGACATGTATTTGTTGACTTTTGTTCTGTCTTATCTGATTTCCCTCTGATGATTTCCCTCAAAGAGCATCAGCGATACAACATTACGCCACATAGGCTCACATTCCCTGTAATCGTATTATGTTACAGAAACTGAGCCAAGTTCCAGAATGCTTCTTAATCTTACTGAAGACTCAACCTCCTGGGTACGTAAGGGATTAAATACATTAGAAACAAGTGAGCATGGTGCCACAATGCCTCAAGAATTTACACTTATTTAATTGCAGCTTTGGCATAAAAAAAGAGATATCTTATTTTCCTTTTTGCTGTCAGGTCTCAAATTCAAAGAAGCAAACTTAAATTTTGCTGAAGAGGGAATAGATTAATGAAGAGGACAATAATTCTTTTCATGCATTGATCACATTTTACTGGCCAATTGCAGATTACGGCCAATTCCAGTTTTGGCCATTATTGATTGTTTTGTCTGCAACAGACTGGCGACCTGTCCAGGGTGTATCCCGCCCTCTCGCCCGGAACGCTAGCTGGAGAAAGGCACCAGCATCCCACCCAACCCGTCTAAGGGACAAGGATGTACAGAAAATGGATGGATGATTGTTTTGCATGAAATGTTGCTAAATATAGTAAGAATGTTGCCAATTTGGCAACAATGGGCAATTTATACAGACATACAGACATGACCTGGTGGGCGGGTCTGTCAGTGAAACCTTTTTTAACATTTAATCTTGAATCCACATGAAAATGTGATTTTAGGAGGAATGTTTTTTGTTGCAGTTTTCAAAAAGAGAGAAATCTTGAAACGCCAAGGGAAATCTTAAAAGAACAGTTTGTAAAAATAAAACACCTTTTGCAAGGCATCCTGAATAATTATTTAAGTTATTAGTAGAATGAAATGTCACAGTAGCTGCTGAAGGTAGACTGCTTTATTAAATATGTCACATCAAAGCAAACATCAATGTTTCACATGTTGTTTAACATTTTTAAGAGGCACAATTTGTCTGTTTGTGGTTTCCATGGATTCAAATGACTTCCACAAGTCAAGATCATGATATCTGTGGTGCACAAAATAAAAAACTGCTCATTTTGTCTTTTAATGAGAAGTGAGGTAAATCACATTCCGTTATTCTTTACAAGAACACCGAAGGCATTTTTCTTACCAGATAATCTAACTCTATGCTTGATTGGCAGCTTTAGTAAAAAAAAATATGTTGCAGGCATCATAAAGCTGTTCAAAGTTTGACTCACCCAGCTGTCGACTGAGATCAGCCTCATGATTTGACCCAGTGATGCAGTGGCTGATGTGCTCTGACAGCGATGGTGTGTTTGTTTCACTGCTGAGCTGCTGCTCCATCATCAGCATTCAGCTAGCCCCATGTGGGCTTTCACACACCCTTCTAATTACGCAGCCCTGTTGGAGACTTTGATGGAGCTCTTCTCACCTAATTTCACTGCTGCCACTTTGACCTGCCCAGTAGCTCTGAACATGTACACAGCTGAGCACGACATGCTTCTAGCATCAGTCCATTTGATGACCCAAGGTTTGTTTGCACACTGCAGGTCACAATATGTAAACAAAGAGTGTGCTGTAGGAAAGGATTTGACCTTGTTTTTTTTTGTTGTTGTCATATTCACGTTTAAGATATTTAATCTTATTTCAATAACCTTTGTACATTTAGCTGATTAGTTATAAGCCATCTAGTAGTTAGCTGTAACCCTAGTAACAGGTTGCTAACCTGTTAAATGGGAGTTTCCAGGATGAACAATAATTGTGTTTCCTTTGATCATATAATTGCGCAAATTTGTTTTTACTTAATGGAAACACCATAATTGCGAAATTTTGTTTTTTTTGACAGTAGCAGATAGCGACAAGTTTTTGCCCAATTTTTTTATGGAATTTGAATAGAATTTCAATTTAGTTTCAAACAGTTTCTGATAAGGAGTATATGTGTTAGATGAGCATTTTGTTAATGGGAGAAGGGGACAAATAACTGTTTACAATGAGGCAAACACTAAGGATATGTTTGACCACATGCTAAAATCCCATCGCCACCTAGTGGCACATCATGACAACTACAGCTGACTCAAGCTGTCATGGTGGCGCCGTCTAATCATGGAACTTCTTCCCAATCGACATCTGAAAATACCGGCAGTTTCCAGGCAGCAGTCTTGTGTAAACACAACCTTACTTTGTGTTTACAGTCTTCAGCATTAGCTTAAATACTCATTTCTGATCCTGTCCATTTTGGTCCCCACTGATCACTATCTAAACATCTCAGATGATCTTTTAGTTGGCACCACCTTCTCCCAATCGTACATAATACCTAGTTCTATTATCTATTATCACACATCATTGTTGACACTCATCCCCTTCCACTCCACCTTGTCTCTGCTTTTTCCTTCCACTGTCTTTGGCATTCGCTGTTTTTGTTGAAGGAACTTAATCTAATCCATTTTCAAAACCTCTTATTTCTGCGGTTTCCTTGTTTTCCCCTGATTCACACATGAATTCTTTCACCATGCCATTACTTTCTCTGCAAGACATTACACAACTTTTTCTGAATCGTTTCTGTCTCCTCCCTTTTCACACAATAAATCACAAAGTCATCTACAAGCGTGGGTGATAGCGGGTTCTCACCCAACCTAATTGACCAGCCTGTCTGTATGTCTTCCCATAGTTAAACCTTTACAGAATCTTAACAGATATTTTGCCATTTCCAGTGTGAGTCTTTTAATCAAAACAACAACTTGCAGTGACTCACAGATTTCTGCCCTCTGAACATTGTGTGCTCCGAGCTCAGACTCTTGGCATTCAGCTGGGGTCACAGTTTGTTCAGAGCTGCAGTGCCATTTCACTCCTTCATACGTGTCACTAATGCCACTCTGCTGTCTGCTGCTACTTTTTAAACATTAAACTGAGCCCAAAAAAACATGCTATGACATTTTGATAAGACTCCCATGGTCTTTTCAGAATTTGATGAGATTCGTTTTCAATTTAAGCTCAGATGCTCTGTGAGGATTAAGTTGGTTCAGCTTCTCTAAACGAACACCTGTGAAGCGGCTTTGTTCATGTTTACACCGACAAGAACATTTCTGTTCTTATCTTTACAAATCAACGCCCTGGTTTTCATTGGGGTTTGGTTTGTACATTCATGTGACTCACTGCTATTAAACCTCATTAAGAATGGGTTGGTAGGGTGCTTTTTCTAGCTGCATTTATTTTTGGAGGTGAACATACTTTTTTAAAGGCACTCTCTACAAAACCAATGTTGTGGTATCAGTGTAAGACACTGAGTTGGTCAAACATTGGAAGTAGTGCTCATGCTAAAGCTGTGGAGTTAGCATCATGCTATCCTGGTGTTGTCTTCTAGGACCTAAATGCTAGCTGACATAGGGTGACCATATTTTACTTTGGGAAAACCCGGACAACTTGCAGCGGGGTGGGGGTGTGGGGGGGTGTGGAGGGGGGAGAGAGAAGAACACCTTAGAGCGTGGGGGGGGTGCGCTGCCCGCACTGACGCGGCTCAGGGATTACGTGAAACGCAGCGCCGTGCGCAGTGCTCTATAATGCACTGTAAGCTATGTAATGTGTTTTGAGGCAGTTGACCAAAATCCCGGACGATTTTTAAATTCCCCCCGGACATCTTTTTAGGTCTGAAAAGTAGGACATGTCCGGGAAAAAGAGGACGTCTGGTCACCCTAAGCTGACAGATTCTGGAAAAATAACTTTTCTTTTTATCTAAATATGGCACATTCAATAAATTTCAGTACTTGAGAGGCAAATTTATAAAATTTATCTGAATCAGGTATAATTTTGAACCACTATAACATTTTGCTTTCAATATGATCTTTGGAATGTTTGCAAAATAGCATCAGCTAGCTAATCGTGCTAATTTCCACAATGTAGTCTAGATTTGTGTATTGATTACATCATTCAATTTTTCATTTCTTAATAGGAAAAGCACTGAATCTGACTGTATTTGTTGTAAACCCAATAAAATTAATTAAAAACAACTAAATTATTAGTTATTTTAAATATATCCTTCAATTTGATAGAATAAAACAATTATGTTTCACTATGAAATCCAAGTTCATGATTAATTAGTATAGTTAGTTCATTTACCTATTGGTTCAATAACATGTCTGGGTAGGTTTATGCAAGATTAAACCAGACTGCAAAAATGAATTTAGACCCAATGTCAAATTTTAACACATTTGAGCTATTTGCTATTCATTAGTTATAAGTATATGAACATTTTCTCACTGGTCAGTTACAACTGAATTGTAGACATAATGTGCTCTGCAGGTTTGAGCTGGATCTGTCTGGTTTGTGGTTCTACAAACTATTGATACTGGGCTGATTATGAAAAACCATCATACTGAATTTTTTACTGACTGCAAATTGGAAAACAATTTGCAGTCTGTAAACTGTTCCTGGGAATCTTGACTTTCTTGTTCACACAATGGGATTGGCAGTAAAGCAGCTGTAATAGAGACACAAAGACCAAATCATTACGCCTGCTGTATGAGTTTTTACTGTCAGAACCTTGATGGGACATGTTGCTTTCAGCAAAGACATTTCTGTTAGTTAAAAGTCAGCTTTCCCCACCTCACAACAACAAATTCAGATCATTCATTTACAGTTATCAGGTGTGTTTCCATCACAACTGGAGTCGATGAACAGCAGCAACTACAGAACAATCATTTCATATGGAACTGAAAGCAGACGAATAAAGTTCTGATTGCACTCAAGAGCATAAGGAGTCTAAATTTAGGGTTTAAATAATTTGAAACTTGATTTTTGCTCTTTGGAGATGGGCCATATCACACAGCTGCAGCAGAATACAGAGCAGGTCCATTCTGTCTCCTGAATATTTTTCCCTTTAAATCCATCTTTTGGACGGGAAGCAGCATAAACATTTCTGGTAAAACAAACAAACGAGCAGAAAAAAAGAGCCCAAATAAACTGAACTGAATATTAAAAGGAAAAATATAATCTTGTTTCTCTCAGTCTGAAAATAAAACCTTTCATGTTTTATGTTTGTGATGAGGATTAATGTGTTAAATATCAGAATGGTGGAAATTTTGTTACATTTTTCAAATTCAAAAGTTTTCACATATTTCCTCAGTATTGGACAGAATTATTGTCTTAACTTTCTGATGTGGATGAAACATTAGGCTTGTTTTTATCAAGCTGTTGAAAACAGTTTGCTGGAATTTTGACCTGCTCCTCCTGACAGAACCACTGTGACCGGGTCAAGATTCTACTTCTCCTTGTTCACACACATCTTTTAATTGACAAACAAAATTAATTAATTTTCAGAGCTAAAAAAACAACAAAAAACATTAAGACACTTTGTAAATAATTTAGTGATATGCTGAAGGACATTATTCATTTGGAAGACAAATTTGTCCCTAAGCTGATATCTTGAGATGTTGCTTTAATAAATCCACATAATGTTATTTCCTCATGATGTCATCTATTTTATGAACTATAGCAAAACATGTCCACAACATGATGCTGGCACCACCTTAACGTCCCAGTTGGGTTAATGCTCTCAACGTTTTCAGCTTCACATTTTTTCCTTCATATGTAAAGATGCTCATTTTGTCCCAGCACTTCAACTTCCGTCTCATTTTTCCTTTTAGTTGCTTCTTTTTTCTGAGCGCTCTTGACTCTGACAGTGTGTTTAAGATATAGCTGTGAAATGCTTCCAGTGTTTCTCTTCTAGCTCAGTTGTTATAGTCGTGACATCATAATCTCTGTATTCCCAATTTGTTTCAATTCATAGTAATTTTAGTGGATGCAAACTTCAGACATTTAGGAAAGAGAAGTAATTTTCCTAACTGACCTGAAGCAGAAAAAGTTTAACCTGATTTAATGTCAGACAGAAAGAACCAGATTTTGTCTGGTTTTAACTGTGAAATTACCCCCCCCCCCCCCGCCCCCACCTCCCTTCTTGGTTCAACAATTGTATAATTTTTTACAGAATTGTCTGTAATTTCCGATGAATGTGAAAAGTTTGACAACCCAGGCATGTTTTTCCTCTGCTCCATTTAGAGCCTGAAATCAATCAGTAAGGCCTTCCATTGGCTGCCCAGCCCGGCACTTTTTAAACCTCAGAGCTCTGTGCACTTTATCAGACTGACCTACATTAAGCTGTGGCCTGTGAAAGCAGCATTTCTACAGATAGAGCAGGGAGGGTTTTAATGCTTTAGGCCAGAGCAGAGTGGTGCTGCTCAGTTTGGTTGTCATTGACAGACTGCTGATGAAAAGAAAACACACCCTCCTTCACTTCTAGACTTTTACTATCAACACATTTAAACATAAATTGGACTCCAATATTGTATTATGTAATTAGCTATGAGTGCAAACAATTACTAGTAGCAGCTTATTGTCTCTGCGGGAAATGTTGCTGAATAAAATACAGGTCAAGTTAATTCAAGTTTATTTTTATAGCACATCCATGCAAAAAAAAAAAAAAAACATGCCACAGTCTGTGTGACGTTTTAGATTTCATTAATGCATTTAGCATGAAATTTAATGATTTCCCCCCGAAGTCTTTTTAAACTATACGGCCAAATCTTTGTTTTATTTGAATTGTAATTTTTTTTTTTCCTGGAAACAGGCAATTACCTCTACAGTTTGATTTTTATTTATTTCAGTGTGTATTATTTTTGAAACATACACTTTGAATATGTATTTTTATTGGAGAGGGAAGAGAGAACATTTGTTGGATGTTTAAATCCAACACATTCTAAGTTTGCAATGCAAAGTTAGGAATGAGTAAAGTCATTCAATAAAAAAAAATAAAGGAAATCTTTATTTGTATATATAATATAATAATCAGTTTCCAAAACAGCAGTAAAGCTCAACATGACGGGGCTCCAGTGGCTTTTGGTAAAACCTGACATCATATAACAGAGTGATGCTAATGAGAAGCAAAACGCAAAGGATCCTTAATTGAATCAATGATGTCAGGTGGGTGGAATTTCTAAAGTCTATGATGAAAAGCTCTATAATTTTGCTTTCTGATAAGCAATACCTTCTTTTTTTTTTTTTTTTGCAAAAATCGGTCCATCTTGAGACACATTTTATTACACTACATTAACCAAGAACTCACTAAGTGTCCCTGTCAGGTGAAACTGAAAATGAAAATTGCCTGTCAGTGGTTTGGTTAAAAGGCTGTACAGTGATTTCTTTATGTGATTCACCCTGAGTGGTATTTTTAAATGTGTGCCATTAGTGTTTTCTTCCATGTGAGTATTGACAGCTCTGCTCTGGTTTAATTTCCGTGGTAGCGCTCTGATAAAAGCAGCAGGACTGAAATGTCAACTGCAGCCACAGGCAGTTTACCTCCATAGAATGTTTCTTTCATTTTCTTCACATTTTAAATCCTTTAATTTGGTAAATCTCAGCTGCACATGTCGCAATAAGCCAGTAGTTTATAGGATGATGAACTGACCAGCTAAACAACTGAAGATTTGGAAGTTGATTTTAGATGTTTGGATATTTGAATGAACTCAGATTTGCTGAGTTTCCTATTCAACTATTTCACCAGAAGTGAATTCCTTGGAGCTTCTAACTACTGGAGGGTAAATGATGCTTTATGTTTGTCATTTGTTAAAGATACTTAAAGGGTATTTTTCTCATAAAAAAAAAACATAGAAAAAAGTCACTATGTACAACATTTGGAAAAGTATGTACTTTTTTAGACTTGGTCACATTCCAATACCAAACTTAAGGGTATTTATGTGGCAGATCAAGCTGAGAAATTTACTAAAAATCACATAGTTGTAGAAAAAGGAACGAATGGTTTTAAACATGGATTTCAAAGGTTTTTACAAATTTTGTAGAAATGTTGAAGGAACATCTAAGAACTTTTTCTCAAAAATCGAGTTTCCATTATGCAAATTTATTTTCAAAATGTGAAAATGTGAAATTATTCAGTGAACAGAAAGACAGATTATGTAACCATTTGGTTCAATCTACACTCATCACATGAAATTCAGTCATTGTCTGTTGTCGCAAATTAGCCTCAAACTTCTTCCTATCAAGAATCATTTTTGCAACAACTTTGATGTAATCTAGTAAATTATCTCTTATTTATATAATCTACATATTAAATACCAAAATGTGAACATGTTATATGTGCAAAATTCAAATGAACCATCTCTACTAAATTTAGCATCTGCAGGATGACAAAAACACAATTTCTTAAATTATTTTTCAACTAATTGTCTGTGAATTTAACAAGTAAAAGTTTAAAATGCATTCTATAACTTCTTAAACCACTCATTAAGACATTTAGGTGAATGCATACATTTAACACCAAAAAAGAACAGTTCAGAATCACCATGCTGTTCATGTGCGAACATGTCTGTAGAGTGTATGTTGTTTATTTGATTCCTGTTACTTATTTGAAACGGTTTTCCTTGTAAAGTCTCAGGCAGCAGACAGTTATGCGAGTCTATTTTGGGAACAGGGTGCTTTGAAATGAATCTTTGACTAATCTTCACACCTCCTGAGGAGTGCCTGTTAGCATGCTTCTCTCTTTGGCTGCTTTGAGGTGAGGGATGTGAGGAAAGAGGAAAAGAGAGCAGAGAAATGAGAATCTGGAGGCTGAAAGGGGTCTGAAGGGGAGAGCAGCATCAGGGCCGTCCTGCAGGGTCTAGGCTGCCGTCGGTCTTTAATCCCGCCCCTGCCCTCACCCTCCTCTTCCCATCATTCCCTCCATCTCACCATGACAAACTGGATCTGTGGTGTATCAAAGAGCCACAGGCTACATATCCTCCTTCTCCCCTGCACTCTTACCAAGTGGTTTTCATTCCATTTGTCATTTACACTTCCTCAGTCTTGGTTAGCTCACAGCTACCAGTGACTGCTGCCAGGCTTGGCAGGATGCTGCAGCCAGGAACCCCAGTGGCACAATTTAGAAAGCCACTTAATGGGTTTAGTGGTATTTGCTAATTTGTCAACAAGTTTTTGGAAGTCAGAGGCTGCTGTCTGGCTGGTCAGTCTGGATGGGATGTCTTCTGGGCAACCTTTTCTGCTGCAATGGGTACAATCAAATTTGCATACTTCACTACTTGGCTGTTGATACTTGGAACAGCAGAGCAGCATGTGTACTACCACCTTTCATTGTATTCCAGTTCATCACAGATACACAAAGGTGTTTTTGAGGTTTACACAGAGTGGAGTATATTTTATATTTCACCCCATGAACTTGAATAACACTTTCTCAAGTCCAGAGGATTCCAAAACGCTTTACACTACATTCAGACATTCACCCATTCAGCACTCTGCTTCCCTGGAGCAGACTGACCAAAGTGAGCCACTCTGACCACCAGCAGCACCCACACTGCAAAAACACAAAATCTCACCAAGTAGTTTATGGTCTACTTTCTAGTGAAAATGTCTTGGCATACTTGAATTATGACAAAACCAATTTACAAGTAACTTTTTAAGAAGATATAGGAGCTTGTTTTAAGTCACTAATTTTTTAATAATGTTGAAGAAATACATGTTCTACTGGCAAACTTCTGCTGGTGCAAAATTATGACACATCTCACATAAATAACTTAAAATGTGACATAAATCATATCCCATTTAGTCGCACATGTCGAAGTAGCACAATTTGGATTTTTTGGGGTTGAAAAGATTAATATTGGATCATTCAGACTGCCATGAAAAAGTCAGAAATAAGTTGCATTTGAGCAAAAAAAGTGTATTTGAGTCACATTTCTCTATTTTGCGAAAGTCCCATTTAACAAAGGACGCAACTGAGACAAACAAAGAGAGGAGCAACATGACGTAGGCTATAGGATCTCATGATGCCCCGATCTGTCTAAAGAAGAGAAACAAATTCACTGACATCCATCAGTCTGGAGAAAATTGGTTACATTGAAAAAAACTGTTCATTTTTTTTATCCAGACCTACTTTATTTCATAAAAAAGTTTTTGAAAAAATTGTCAATGTTCATAAAATTTATATAAAGGAGTTAATATTTATTTTTAATTAAAGCTTTGCTTTTTTCTTTGATGTTTTTGTGTTGAAGTTAGAATCAAACTCTTTTTTTAAACTTTAAATTGTCTGTTGTGTTTGTGTCTATAATCTGATCCCAGACTCTAAAGCGGGTAGATCTCTGATTAGACAATGTTCTGTCTAGTGATATTATAAATATCTGTGAAACCAAAGCAACCTGCTATCCTGTTTATAACCCATTTCAAACAAATCATGCTTGTTCAGAATTTTTTTTAAACTGTACTGCTATGAACTCTAGTATTGTACACCTTTACCGAAACCCTGAGTAGAAAACGCCTTTGTAGATTAAACTGGGTCTGGAAAGTAGAAAGTGGCAAGGTTTTCACTTAAAGGTGTTTAATGATGACTACAGGTAGCTGAAAAGTGAGAAGAGATATTCTGCATGTGAAGAATGTTTCTCAAGATCTTTGGAAATGACCTCGTAAGCCCTCGCAGATCAATGGGCAGACCAAGTGGTTCTCTGTCTCCACTTGATTAGTAGCGTCTGCTAAAAGACACAGTAACAGCAAAAGTTTAAATAAGTTTCCGTATTATTAGATTAGAGGTCATGAACATCTTTTTCTCATGAATGAATGATGCAGGCACCACAAACACTTATGAGTGCTGAAATAAATAAAAGCTATATGTTTTTCTCCATTTTTATCGCTGCAGGTTTTCTTAGCACTGGTGACCAGGCAGCCAAGGGGAACTATGGTCTTCTGGATCAGATTCAGGCTCTCAGGTGGATCAAAGAAAACATCCATGCCTTCAAAGGAGACCCGAAAAGAGTGACCATTTTCGGCTCAGGGGCTGGAGCGTCGTGCGTCAGCCTGCTCTGCCTTTCGCATTACTCAGAAGGTATGAGCTCCTCCACTGAGTCATGAACAGAAGTTGAATTTCCATCTCAAAGCACAGCAACATTTACTTTTAAAACCAGAGCTGACTTTTGAATCTGCATTTACTTCTGCTCTTACAACTTATTTAAAGTTGTTGAGCAGAAACATCCATGAAAAGCAGAAAAGTTTTGCTTGGCGGTGTGGACTTCTATTTGCCACAGCTGCTGCCTCAGGGCATCAAAGCCTGAGACTTTTTCAAATGATTTTATGCTGCAGACTTTAGAAAATTGCAACATTTGGATAACCTTGGAATGAAAACAGCTTCATCACATGAACAAAGACAACAGCCACAAAAAACAACCAAGCATTTGTGGCAGCTACTTATTCAGTAGGAGAATTATATTGTATTAACATGATGATAATATTATCATAATGCCAGAGGTCACCTTTATGAATGCAAAACAGTTTTAAAAAGATTTTAACCTGTTCTTGCATAAACACTAACAACACTTTTCATCAGCTCTTCATCTAAACAAAATAAAACCAAAAGATAATTTCATTTTGAAATTATTTTTTATGTGTCTACTCTCCTAAAAGAGTAAATGACACAAACTGTCGACTCACACAATTGATATAACTATGAAAAATATTGTCTTGGGATACAAAAACCTGCTGCATTTAAAAATATGTATTATTAATAATAATAATAATAATAATAATAATAATAATAATAATAATAATAATAATAATAATAATAAAAGTGGAAATTATAGGTAAAATTTGGTCCATGATGTTTTGAGATTTGTTGGGAATTAATATTCTGCATTGTGAAAAAGTTATTCTTGCTTTCCAGTAGGTGGCACTGTATGGAGTGACACTACTGCTCAAAGAGGTAAAATTGAAACCAAATATTTACATTGCCTGAGAACTCCTCTAAAAACACTTAAAACTGTTTATTTTAACAATTCAGACACCAAATATACTTGATATTGTCTTTATAAGCACAGTGGAAAGAGCCTTAGCACAGCAGCAGAACCTAATATCTACCACTTTCATTGTATCTGCTCTTGAGAGTACAGCCAATAAGTTAAAGGAAAATTAATAGCTCTCCTGGATTGGCCACTTTGCAAATGATTTTCTTTGAAATCTAGAAATACACAATTTTTAAAAAATCTATAAAATGGTGGATTTTTAGTTTATAAGATGGAATTATGTTCTACAAAAACATCTGTAAGTCAATGAATCTGACATATTCTTTCTCTTATTATTGTGGCATTAAACATATACATTTTTATGTAACTCTAACTGACCTAAACAGGAGACGTTTGGTCTGATTTAATGAGAGGCATTGAGAAATAAAATGTGTATTTGGGTTTTTTTTTGTGTATGTACATTTTTTGTTTCAATTGCACATGTATCAGTTTGTTAGCAGTATATTGAGATAGAACACTATACCTGAAAACTTTGTAACGTTATGAATGGGAGAATAAGAAGAACACTGTCTTACAATAACCTCTCATTATTTTTGATATAAGCAAATTCAAATGACGTTAAAAACATGAAGTTTAGTTTCATTCAGTGTCAGACATTGTGAGAAAAACCTTTGAATTTTTGGTACAGTAGGTTTAAGTATATTGTTTCAGCTGTATATTCATGTTTTATTCATGAATATTTCTTCTGTTTTGACTTTAAAACCTTGTTTTACTTAAAAAAATATCTCCACCTAAATGTTGACAACACAGGCTTTGGGGAAAAAATCTCCCTTTTGTACAAGTTTAAAAATTGAAATAACAGGTAAAAGTGTATTGGCTTCATTTAAAATGTAATCCTAAAGAGCAAGAGCTGTTAAAGAAGATCAAATAAAACAATATATTTTGTTGTTGCAGTGTGCAGATCTGTTTTATTTTTCTGTGTTGTGTAGTTTCTGTAGCAGGAATGGCTTACTTTACATTTAGATAAAAGTCTAGATGTTTCTGAAGGGGCCGTAGTCGTAAACAAAGGCCCCATTCCTTGCCAAGAATCCTTTATTTTCCGTACAATACATCACCGAGAAATGTAATGTGGCTTGTTGCATTCGCCATGCTGTAAATCTGCCATGAAAAAAGCAGCATCATCAGCCTTGCGGATCAACATGCCAGGCTCATAAAACCTCACCGTCACTCTGTGTGTTGTTTCGACGTGAATATCTGAGTCGAGGTTGAGCCGAAGCTCGCCATCAGCTTGAGAGCGCTGGCAGTAAAAGCTCGCACGGAGCAAAACAGGCCTTCTGGGAAATGTCGGCTATGAGCTCAAAACATACTTTCCACATCGGCCTGGTTGAGTCACTACTTTGCGTTTGCATGAGTATAAATAGAACTGTCTAAAACAAAAATTTGGGGGAAAATGTATTGTGACCTATTTGCTGATTGGAAGCTGGAAAAGCTGTGCTAAGAAAAGTACCGCCTGAGAAACTTGTTGTAATATTCACACAAGTATTTAAAGACTTGAATGACTGTTAATGGTTTAACACAAACAGTCTTTTTGATGTCAGCTAACTCTAACCCTACACTTACAAAGCCACTTCAAAACCCTCATTTTGTTCTTTTGAGGTTTTCAAATGTAGGCAATAAATATTGTCCATGTAAAAATAATCCAAGAATAGATGAAAAGGAAAGACATTAGCCACTTTCCCAAAACATTTTGAGGACAGATCAAGATCCTCACATCTCCCTGTGTTTTGTTGAGGGTGGTAGATGTCAACCTGTTTCTCCTAGCTAACGTCTGTTGGGGTAAGTCGGCTTCATGTGTTGAATGAATGTTGTAGAAATGACAAGTGGTTTAATCCAATTCAAAGGTAGCCCTCATTTATCCCAGAAAATCTCAGAAAAACATTTATAACCATCTAGATCCTGTCACAGTTAGAGTCAGAACTAATTACTCCTAAATAAGAAAGAGAAACGAGGGCAGAACCACTGCTGAGCAAAAATAATGCAAAGGTCCATCTTAAATTTATCAAAAAACATCATGATGATCCACAAGACTATTGGGGAAATCATAGTGTGCATCCTGCTCTGTGAAACCGACAGCATTTCAGAGAAAGATAATCATACCTATAGTCAGGGTGGTGACAGTGATGATGTAGGGCTGCTTTGCTGCTTCAGGACTTGAATGACTTGTTATAATTGATGGAGTCATACATTCTGCTCTCTAGCTGAAAATCCTGCAGAGGAAAGTTCAGTTTGTGATTTTGAACTCCAGGACACTTGAGTTGTTCAGGAGAACAATGATCCAAAGCACACCAGCGTGTTCATGTCCAGATGGCTCACAAAACCAAAGCGATGGTACAGGAACGTCCTGAATCCCAATCTAAGAGTTTAAATTATCAAAAAGTATATATATATATATATATATATATATATATATATATATATATATATATATTACATTTTAATTTGGCTGAATTAAAAAAGAAAAACTACAAAACACAGTAGACCAAAGTTCCTCAACCGTGATGTTAAAGAGTCGTTACCAGTTATATATAGATGGAAGTTATTGTGATCTAGGTTGGTTTTCCCAGTTAGGGGTCAATTACTTTCTCACATATGGCCAGGTTGAGAAGAAAGAAACAAAACCAGAATGTAGAAAGGGGCAAACACTTTATCACCACACTGTGTATACCAGTTAAATCAGAATTTCTAATTATTCCTAATGTTTAATTTTTACACATTCTCATCTTTTTGGATAATGTGTGTAGCCAATAAAAGAGAAGTGGTGTTCTTTGAAGTGTTTCACTAATATCAGTGTGTATCTCAGATCTGTTTCAGAAAGCCATCATCCAGAGTGGGACAGCGCTGTCCAGCTGGGCCGTCAATTACCAGCCTGCAAAGTACACCCGATCCCTCGCTGAGAAGGTGGGCTGCAACATGCTGGACACCATCGACCTGGTGGAATGCCTGCAAAAGAAAAACTACAAGGAGCTGATTGAGCAGTACGTCACACCTGCGAAGTATCACATTGCTTTTGGGCCTGTCATTGACGGTGACGTAATCCCAGACGACCCACAGATTCTCATGGAACAAGGGGAGTTTCTGAACTACGACATCATGCTGGGCGTCAACCAAGGCGAGGGGTTCAAATTTGTTGACGGCATTGTGGACAGTGAGGATGGAGTGTCTGCCAATGACTTTGACTTTGCAGTGTCAGACTTTGTGGATCATCTCTATGGATACCCAGAGGGAAAGGACACTCTGCGGGAAACTATCAAATTCATGTACACCGACTGGGCAGACAAGGAAAATCCAGAAACCCGTCGCAAGACCCTTGTGGCGCTCTTCACCGACCACCAGTGGGTGGCGCCAGCTGTGGCCACAGCTGACCTTCATGCCCAATACGGCTCCCCCACCTACTTTTATGCTTTTTACCACCACTGTCAAAGTGACATGAAGCCCAGCTGGGCTGATTCGGCCCATGGTGACGAGGTACCATATGTGTTTGGGATCCCTATGATCGGCCCCACAGATCTCTTTAACTGCAATTTCTCAAAGAACGATGTGATGCTGAGTGCAGTCGTCATGACCTACTGGACTAATTTTGCTAAAACAGGGTAAGTTTCAAGTTTTTCTTAAACATTTTTTCTTATCCTTGTCTTTTCTCACTGTGATTTACTATAGACGGCTATTAAACAGGCTTATTTTCACTTCAGTTCATATTAGTTATTTATAAATGACACCTATAAATGTGGTGCCCTACATAATATTCACCTAGTTGTTCTCACATATACTGTATTTGCTATGTTGAGATATGGAATAATTATTGAAAAAGTTGTCTTGAACTTATTTAATATTTATTATAAAATATGGTTTTGGTAATGACAGCATCGAAATGTCTCCTATTTCATCTGCAGATTCTTATCAACCATGTTCAAGTACATTTTTCAATTCATCCTTCATTCAGTGACATGGTAAGCAACTAAAAAAGTCGCTTACCATGATGAATAAAAAAATGACTTGTGAAATATTTTTTACATAGGCTCATGTAAATACAAATGCAAAATACAAACAAATAAATAGATGAAAATGAATAAATAGATACATTATTCAGTTAATATTTTTAAAAATGCATGATTAAGTGTGAAAATCAAGAAATACAATAATCTAGTGCCAGTAGCTACTGACCATCTGGCCATTGGTCAAAATGCTCTGTGAGAAACTGCAAAACACCTAACAGCTTCATCCCAGCCTCTACTGGCCTCATTTAAAATGCTAAACACAATGACAAGATAATTAGAAAAAGACTGAACAAGCAAGGCTTTTTAAAAACAGCTTAAAGAGGAAATTGTCTTATTGCTAGAAAAAACATGGCAGTATGACATAGGTTTACAAAGCTGCATCTTGAAAAAAGACAAAACTTCTGGAACTTGTGAACAGATGAAACCAAAGTAGAGATGTTTGATCCCATAAGTTCACACCAACCGGCCGGCATAGTGCTGACGTCCTCAGGATGATTTGACCTAGATTTGAATCCACAAGATCTGGATTTGATTAGAGTTGATAGTGGACCAAGAAGTCATCTGTGTGCTACAATATTATAGACAAATTGCAACTTGACATGGCATGAAAGATCCTGTCCCCATCTCCCTGCTGGAGTGCAACAAACTACTTGCCAACGATGACTACCATTGGTTTTAGCTGTCAAGTGGTCAACATAACACGGTAAATCTTAATTGCACGCTTGATATCTGAAAGGAAAAGACACTTTGATATTAATAGTCAACACTACCACAACAATAATAAGGTCCAAGAGTATCACCAGATCAGGAAAAAGTTTTAATTAAAAGTAGGTGAGCTATGCTAGTTTGACTTTGACAATCTTAACACCTAATCTGTAACGACTGAATGTTCTTGCTCTTTGTGTGAGAAATGTTTGCTTGGTTTTTGGTGTTGAATCCTGATACACTGCTGGAGCTGTTGTCAGTCAGTCACTATGGCAACGGTTCTGTGTGAAGCACAGCTGACATAGAGAGCAAGAAAAAGAATACCAGTGGTTTTGAGCTGTTCTGCATTTTTTCTGCTGTATTTTTCCATTTGCAGTGAACTAAATTAATAATACCTGCATCTCCAGGTTTCAATTTGTTAACTGAACTTTTTTTCTGTGGCAGAAAAATGGATAGCAAGTAAAATAATAGTATTTTTGCCCTCCAGTGTCGTACACATGGGCAAAATCTCTGGATGTAAACATTAACATGCAATGTGTTGAGAGTCGGCTATGAGGAAATATATCTCTCATGATCTATGCAAGGAATGTAATATGATAGAGCAATACAGAAAGCAATTACTATAAGTTGCTAAAGATAGCTCTACAAGCTGTTGAATCATTAAGTGAACTGTTATTTTTTCTCAAGCATGGTTTACAATGATTTAAATAATTGTAAAAGCTGATTTTATTTTTTCTTTACTGGTTCACAAAGGTTCTTGTGCAACTTGTACAAGGTTACACACACTTAAAGTTTTCTGTGTGACTTCTTCAACACACTCTATGCACATAAGACATTCTGAAGTCTTAGTACAAGATAATCAGCATTTCACATTGCACTCTCATAGCCAAAGATATGCGTATAAAGCTCTAGACACCTCTTGATAAATCAAATTACCAGTTAAATGTTTTCTAAAAAAAACATTTACTATTAATGCTCCAAACCTGGATTCAGGGACAGGGTATCAACAAATATTGTTACTATGATTAGCTGTTTAACGATTAGTCTGTGAGTCACAGAGATCAAGTGGGGGTTAATAAAACACATTAAATCCTGCCCTGGTGTTGCTGTAGTGCTGGATTTGCTTGCTATTTATATTTGGATCACGTTTCTTTGCTTCACTCACACCTTGAGATTAGGCATCAGGTTGTTTGCGGCCCAGTCACACTGAAAATTCACTTTAAGGCGAATAAATAAAGTCTTGATCAGCATGATAGTCTGCAGCATTTCACCGCTTGCTGTTTGGCTCCAATTCAATTGATGCTTGATCAGCGGGGGGATTGGTCTCCTCACACACATTTTGGGTAGGCTCTTTTCTCTTGCTGCTTTTTTTATGCACTTCCAAGACGGCGTTTACTGAAAGCAAATTTATCACTTGGAGAGTTGCTGTTTCTCAGCAAGCCTCCCCACCTCGCTGCAAAGTCTCCAGTTGTGATCACCTCAGATTGTTCTGATTTGATAGAAAATGGCAGACGTAATTAGAAATATAGAAAAACTGGAGGTGATAAATATTTGATCTTCTGTTGCATATCGTCACTTTCCTAAAATAATACCTCAAGACATTTTTTTTGTGCCTCAATCATGTTTTGGCAAAAAATGACTTAGGAAGGTAACGATATGTGTGTTCACTTTGGAAAAAAAATACAGTTTCCATTTTTCTTGATTGCTTGATTTTAATAGAAAAAATAACTTACAAAAATTTCAGAAAAAGCCCATCGTATACAAAGTTAAATCAGATGTCTTGTCTTGTCAGATTAACACTCTGTCTGACAATAAATTAAACTATAATGTTCATGTTTCAGATCAGTCAGTTCTGAAAATTTATGTTTGCTGGAAGCCAGAATGGTGAAACACAATATGTTTCTTTGAAATCAGAAGCAAACATTCAGCAAATTTACTGTTCCTGATGGGTCAGTTAACAAACTCTGGATCACATCAACAGCTGAAACTGTAGATATGAGTTAAGGCAACATGTAAAACACTTTGGCTTCTTGTACAAAATCAAAAGGAGATCTGTCCAAATATGTGAAACAGAATTGTGGACTTTTATAATATCTAAAGTTTCCTCCTTCCTCTGTTCAAACTATTTTATGAACAGTATAGTAATGGCCACCAATCATCCTGTTTAAGAGGATTGTTGGTCTACAATCTGAACCCAGTAACAACGGTTCTGTTCAGAGGAATTGGTGAAAATTACACCAAACCAAATCTTTTGACCCAAGTTGTAAATTTTAAAGGTTTGACCAAATACTAAAAAATTAGAAAAAAAATTCAGTTTAAAATTAAAAATGTATCTTACTCTGCTGTTCTTCAGATAAAAGTACATTTTGTAATTCATCAAAAAAAATGTCTGATTAATACCAAATGAAGCAAAAGCAAATGTTTGATTTTTTACAGTGTAGGTAAAGACCTTTTTTCTACTGTAAATCTTCACTTGATTTTTATCCCATTGAGTGAAGGTGACACTTATGTTCTAACTTGGATTCTGGCACTTTATCTTAGTCTCCATATGGCACCAACACTTCAATCAATCAGAAATGTTTGAGCCCATCATGTTGTGTGTGTGAAACACACCATTTATCCATTTTTTATACCCACTTTGTCCTTGCGGTGACACACATACACTGGCTCTAGTGATGGTTGGGAGACCTACTGACAGGTCACCAGTTCATCTCCGGGGCAACACAGAACCCAACAGGACATACAGCTGAGCATGCATGCACATTTTGACTGTCTTCTTACCCATGCGTGTTTTGAATTGTGTGAAGAAGACACCAGAGAGTACCGACACATACACCGGCAGAACCTAAAGACTCCATGCAGAAGTCTTTAGGAAAGATTTGAACCCAGAAATCTTTAACTGCATTTGATTTTCATTTGAACCTGAAAAGGTAAAACCAAAGAGCTATTTGGAAATGGAAGCTACTTCTTCCATTTCTTCTAAATGGAAGAACGGTAATGGTAGATATAAAATTACCATTAATCACCATCTTTCTGGAGTCCACCGTATGAGGCGATGCTGATGATAAAAAGGTGAGGGACCAGCATATAACTACAGATGAGCTTTTTAAGGATCTGAATCCAAACGAGACTTTCATTAGAAAGACACACTACCCCATAACAGGTCTTGAAGCTGAACACATAGCATGACTTCAGTTTTATTTTGAACAACTACAAGACTTAAAGGAGGCTTCGGAGAAAGTGCAGTGGTCAGATAAAAAACTCAAAGACATTTGGTAGAAAAGAACTTCTTGAACACTACCCTGCAAAGGTTTACATCGACTCCACCAAACTTGGAAACAACTTGTTGGGAAACTATCGTAAACTCTTGGAGTAGAACATTCCTCCTAGGAAAGTAAACAGACCGTGTTCCCATTTCTAGGAGGATCCCAGGAGGCATCCCAGTCAGATGACTTACAAATATATTTCAGTCTCAAGTTACATTTTATTGATTGGAAAAATGTCTCCTTGCAGTGTAACAATGCAAATATTGTTCATACACATCTAAAAGACACCAGAGGGAGGCAACACTGAATTCATTCCAGCTTCTCCAAGTCCATTACAGCATCTGTTGCATAACACTGGTGATGTTTATTTCACGTTTAATTTACTTACCAGAAGAAATGGAGGGAGTGTTTGGTAAAATTAGTCATGGAGGAGAGAAAATAAATCTCAATCATTACAAAAATCTGGACATAAATAGAGATTGGCGGTTCTATAGGCAAGGAAGGTTTAAAGTGTTCTGTTTAATCTATCTCTAAAGCATTCAGTGGGAAGGGTGATGTCTGTTCTAACATATGTTTGTACAGCAATGACAGGCCTTGAGGGAACTCTTACCACATGCCAGCAATCGTTTTTGTGTGGCTCCATATGCAGCTACCAGCTGGAGGGCGAACCTTACTGGATGACTGTTTTGACCCTTCCTAAGGAGGCAGTTTAATCAGGCAGATGTGCTGCTTTTATCATCTACCAGTGGTACTGTTGACACCAAATAATTGCATACTTAAGTTATAAGAAAATTATATTAATTTTATTTGATGTTAAATCTGACTAAAACTTCCCTTTATTCCACAGTTAACTGAATTATTTTGTTGAATTATAAGTATGAGAATTATACTGCTCAAAAAAAATAAAGGGAACACTTTAAGTGTTAAACACCTGTTTAAGTGTTCCCTTTATTTTTTTGAGCAGTATATATATACATTTTTTTTAATGTTTGCATATAATCAAATAAACCATGACTTGGGTCAAATATTTTGGTAAAACATGAATATTGTGTTACCATTGTACATACAAACAGGCACACTCTCTAACATATAGGAGGATTTATCCAGCTAGAGCAAAGTGATACTTCTTCATTCATGGTCACCAATCAAATTCGATTTTTTTTTTTTTGACTCTGGTAAAATTTTAAATTGCTGCCATTTAAATCCTGTGAAGAAGCAAATTTAGAAATAGAAAAATAATAAGCCTGTAAAAGATTTTTAGAAGTAGGATGTCATGAAATGGTGGTGAGGCAGACGCAGATGGAACCAGGTTAGATGAATAATAAGGATTTAATGAACAAAAAATCCAAAACAGTCCAAAAAGAACAGGCAGCACGACTGAGCGGAAGCCAGGGCTCAACGTCGGTAGCAAATGGTATCACAAAGGACACCACGAAGGACTGAGCACACATTCGACAAGGACCCGACACAGACACACAGGTGACACTAAATACACAGGAGGTAATTACGGGGACGAGAAACACCTGGGGACAATCAAAGGGAGGACAGGACAACACGAAGACTCAGGGACACAGAAAGCTCTAAATAAATACACAGAAAAACACAGAACATGACATAGGAATATTCAGGGCATTCAGCACAAAGCAAACAAAATCTTATGAAACAGTGAAGAGTCTTATAAAGAGGCTCCAGTGGGCTGCATGATTGTAACCACTGACTGGAAATCTGCTCTAGTGTTTGCAGATATAAATTGACTTTCACACCTATAGTGTAAAAAAATCAGTAGACCATCTAAAATTTGTAACTACTTAGTTTCAGAAATCTTTGCTCAGCTTTGTCTCCCAAAAGGCCTCAATTACTTGTACACACTTTTCTTCAGTTCCTTGTTAGGACCCTCAATAAACTGACACCAACATCCTAATGGGCTGCAGAGTTCAGCGGTGATGACTCTGCAGGAGATTTAGAATGGATTCCTGGGCAAAATTCTTCTGACTGAGTGAGGGGCACAGTATTGTTCTGGTCCAGTTTATTATCCTAGAAAAAACTCTGCTTCTGGCTCAGTGTGTCCTGAAAAATGGATCAATGTTTGCCAAAACAGAATCCATCTGAAACATGGGAAGCTTTCAGGGATGCTTGAGCCGAGCAGCTTAGTTCCTGGTTCCAATGAGGAAGTTGTGATTGCCAAAGGTAGTGAGGGAGGCATTAAAGGCAGGAGACAGTTATTTATTTTTTTTTTTTTGATAACCTTGTTTTTTTGAATGGCACAAATAAAAACAAATAGAAAAGGAAAACAGGCAAGTTAATTTTTTTTTGGAAAATTATTTATGCTCCACTAACTTTTTAGCATTTTCAAATATTATAACTCACAAATTTTGATTTTTTTGGTGAATTTTCTACAGCATGAAGTAATATATGATTGCAAGGGAGAAAAACAAAAGTTCCAGTAACTAACCATGACCCAATCAATGTGTGTTATTGGCAAGAAAGGATTAGTATGACTCTCTATCCAAATGCAGTCAGGGTGATTTTTTTATTTTTTGGCTTTAATCTACCAACCAGCTCGGCACACAGATTGTCATCACTGCATGATTTCAACCACACCTGCTGTTTGGCCCCTTTCAGAAAACACAGTGAGGGAACATAAGTATTTGACACACTGTAGATTTATTTATTCTAATGTTTTCTTACTAATAATGGAGGTCTAGAATTTCCATTGTTGGTACACATCAACACTGAGAGACATCACCTAAAATATTACAGAATCACATTGCCCTATCAAAATAAAAATAAAAAATACTGTATGATTTTAAATGATTAATTTGTATTTTATTGCATAAAGTAAGCATTTGACACAATAGGAAAGTGGAACTTTTCTATGGTATATTCACCTATTCACAGGTGAATACACTCACAGGTAGGTAATTGATGTACAGTAGATCTGCATGAATAAGTGATTCCTGACTAAGATGTTCAGATAAAAGAGGCCAATGTCCAATCTGAGCAGAATCAACATCAACAGACAGCAATGCACCTAAAAATATCTGATTCTCTTTCAAAAACAGATTTTGGTACAATAAAAATAAAAGTATTCTGATTCTAATAAAATACTTAAAATATATTTTATTTAAATCCTGTTAAATAAAATATAAGGGTAATAAAATAGAATCAGAATCAGAGTCTGCATTTTGCAAAAAAAAGTTATAACCTGATTGATCAGAGAGGTGAAAACATGAACTACTCTGCTGCCAGTGGGATCTATGAGTCCTTCCCTTAAGCAGTGGATTTCTGGCATTGATCCTTGTGTGAAAATTTCTCTTCAATCACTCATGATGTTTTTGTCATGACTTTTATTTTTATTTCATTTTATTTATGTCTTTTTATTTGGACCAAAATTATCTAAAGGACAATGAACAGGCAGCCTGTCCTTTGGGTTTCCTATGTTTTGCCAAATGACTTCTGGCATTGACCTCAAACAGAGCAAAGCTGAGAGAACACAGGAGACTGTGGTATTACTGCTTAGTGATGAAATACATCTATAACCCTTAAATTAACTTACAAATAAATACATTTTGCTTTATGCATCACTAGAGCAGCAAGAGGGCAATCTTAGGATTAGATTTATCATGGATTCAAAAATCCATAATAAAACAATAAAGTATTGCTAACATATAAGAAGAAAACCTCATACTAAGAAGAAAAGAACTAAAAAAATCCTATGATTTTTGTAATAAAATGTGCTGAAAATAAACCAGCACTTGGAAATTCATTACTTTTGAAGAGATGTGGTAATAACTCAGTTGTACATGACATACATTCGTCCTCAGTGAAACAACAGATACTTGCTTTGGTTTGGTTTAGATTCTAAACACTGATACTTATGTAAAATGTATTCACACCCATCCAGGAAAAGATCTAAGACATTGAGAATACCTGTCATTGACTATTGATAGTCGATATCATTGATATGAACGTTTCGATTGTAGCTCTGGCTGTATTTTTAGGGTGGTTGTCCTGTTGGAAGGTGAACCTTCCCCCGAGTCTTAAGAATTCTGCAAACAGCTTTTCTTCCCGGATAGTCCTGGATTTAACTCCATCCACCTTCTACCAGCTTCTTAGTCCCTGCTGATGTAAGCATTCCCACAGCATGAGGCTGATGCAACCATGTTTCACACTGCAGTTGGTTTGTTCAGGGTGATGTAAGAAACCTTTAAAAATTCAATCCCTATACAATAATCCATTACCTTGTCAAAACACAACGAATTGTGTTGTGAGTATATGAAAAACTGCAACAGAGCAACTCTCTGTTGCCATGTGATTGATAGGAAAAGACTTTACTGAATGGGTTTTGAATTAAAATTTTTACTAAGAATATTGTTTTTGTTTTTCTCTCTTTCAGAGATCCAAATCAGCCAGTTCCACAAGACACAAAATTCATCCACACAAAGCCTAACCGGTTTGAAGAAGTAGCCTGGACTAAATACAACCCCAAAGACCAGCTCTACCTTCACATTGGCCTAAAGCCAAGAGTACGGGATCACTACCGGGCTACCAAGGTTGCGTTCTGGCTGGAACTTGTTCCACATCTTCACAATATAAATGAGTTTTTCCAGTATGTGTCCACCACCACCAAGATACCGCCACAGGACACCACCCCGTACCCTTACACCAAACGCTTTCCAGGGAAAAACAACTGGCCGTCCACCACACGCCATCCAGGAGTCCCTTCTGCTAACACCAAGCAAACCACAGACCAACGCAAGAGCGGAGACCTGACTGAGGAATCAACCGTCATGATTGAGACCAAGAGAGACTACTCCACTGAGCTCAGTGTCACCATCGCTGTAGGGGCGTCGCTGCTTTTTCTCAACATCCTCGCCTTCGCGGCACTCTACTACAAGAAAGACAAGCGGCGACACGAGTCCAACCGCCGAGTTCCAACCCCGCAGCGCAACTCCGCCCCAGCGAACACTTCTACTACAGCCAACGATGTGGCACACATGCAGAGTGAGGAGCTGATGTCTTTGCAGATGAAGCAGCAGCAGCTTGAACACGAACATCACCACGAGTGTGAGTCCCTGCAGAGCCACGACACACTGCGGCTCACCTGTCCCCCTGACTACACCCTCACGCTACGCCGGTCGCCTGACGACATCCCGCTGATGACGCCCAGCACTATCACAATGATCCCCAACTCACTGGCTGGCATGCAGCCTCTGCACAACTTCAACACGTTTGGCGGGAGCCAGAACAGTACCAATTTGCCCCACGGCCACTCGACAACACGGGTATAGCTGAACTGGGCCAGGACCAATCCAGATTCCAACACAAAGCAAGTATGTGAAATTGACTGTGAAAAGCACAGACTCCGAGTCTAAGCAGATGATATTTTGTTATCACGCCTTCTTGAAAAGGGTGCATTGCTCATAAACTTCTCAAGAAATTCAGAATGAATGTTACATTAGTAACTCTTTTTGAAGCAGAGCTTCATAGAAGATTTTACTTAAAAGAAAGCAACCAGGACTGACTGTTAATATCCTTATAAGGGGCAAAAAAGCCTTTATGAAGGTTTTTGAGCCAGAAATACACAAGACAACAAAACAGCAACAAAGAAGCTTCATCTTTTCAGAATCTTTCCTGCGTCGGACACCTGATCTGGGCACACAATTCTACACCCCAGCCTGATATGTATTTATGAAAACTTTGCAAAAAAATAAATAAATAAAAAAAAGAAGAAGAAAACTAAAAGGGAATATAATTATGCGTGCAAATACAGTAAAAGATGTTTTTAAAAAGATTTTAAAAAATACAAAGAGCTATTTCTATTTTTGATTTGTTTTTGGTTTTATTTTTTTTGCTGGGATGGTTCTTTTTTTGTTTTGGCTTGTGCTTTCAGTTTTGTGTGTGTAAATATATCCCAAAAAATAATCTTTTTTTTTTTTCTGGCTACAGCTTGTGTTTCATTAGTTTTGTCAGAATGACCAAAATGCGAACACAATCCCATCAGAGGAGATTTCTTCGGTTCATCATATGCAGTACTGTCTTGTGTGTTGGTTGATGTTCACTTTTTAAGACACTCAAGGTCCGGAAAGGAGATTAACTCAGTATTTTCAGTCTGACTGGATCTCATCCTGTTCTGCTTCTATTGCTTTTCTTTGTGGATTTTTTTTTCCAGCTTATTTTTGTCTTGCAATCTCAGCTCTGCCTGAGCTTACAATGTGACCAGCAATGTATTCTTTAGGAATAAAAAAAGGCAGTGAATTTTTGTAATAATATTAGTTGGATATGTTTGTAAAGACATCTATGTTAGATATTTCCAATTGTCATATGCTAGCAATATGTAAAATATTGTGCCAGACTTGTGATATTTTGGTTTACACAAGCAAGTGAATGAGTGTAAATATTAATATTAATTACTATGAAAACAAAATAAGTACCCATTAATGCCCTTTCCATTTTGCATCCTATATCAGGAGAAAAAGAATTACATCCACAAAATTTTACGCTGCATTTATAAATTGTATAAAAAGGTATATTCTTGTCATTTGGTCCCCAATCCAGTCAAGCTAACAAGGGTTTTTATTGTAGTTTTAAAATCCTTAGTTTGTTTTATTTCTTTGCAGTTTTGCCTTAAGTGATAATAGACCTATTTCTGGCTGGACCCCTGTATAAATTTTTTCTGCAACATTTTTAATAAAATATCACAGTATTTTCTAAAAAATAAAATAAATAAACAAAAGAAAGAAAGGAATGGATTGCTTATTGGCACTGACTGGGTGGTGTTCTTTCTCAAAACAAGTTACACACAACATGAGTGTGGAGAAAAAATCTTTAAGGAGTTCAGTTTGGTTCAAGTCTTTTAAAGGAAATGAAAAATGAGTAGGAAGGAGCTCTGATCACATGAGAGCAAAATGTCTTTACTTATATATATGGTTTGACTTCTTTATCTACTACAGTGAAGAAAGGTCTCACTACTCAGAGGGATAACTGCAAACTGTGCCAATTTGCCTCTCCCACACACATCATGTGGGTCTTGGCAAGATGGATTCCCCTGTGACTGCTGCGTACATGACCTGCAACAGAGTAAAAAAGTGCTTAATTGTAAGAAAGAGAAATATCTTTAATTATGGCCTCAACACAAAAAAATGTACAATTGCAACCTAACTCTATTGTCCATTGTCTTCCATTTATTCAGGGTCAGGTTGTGGAGGTAGCAGTTTTACTTAAAATGTAAACCTCCCAGTTCGCTGGTATTTTTAGGTTCAAACTCTCACCTTTGGATAATACATGGATAATGGCTAAAATAATAAGATGCGGGATGCAAGCAGCTGAAAGGAGCTTCCTCTGTTGGGTGGATGGGCTAGATTTGGAGAGTGGGTGAGAGGTTGGGGTCAAACTGTTACTCATCCGCATAAAACGGTGTCAGTTGTTTGGCTTTTCTGGGAACATTCCAAGGAACTTTACCATCCTATTGGCCCCTGGAATTCCTGAGGATCAGCCAGAATTAGCAGAAGGAGTGGAATATCTACATTTGCCTCACTGATTATTCATAAAGGGACTTATGTTTACCCGACCTGGAAAAACCAAAGGACTTTTGGTTTTGGTGTGTAACAGGTAAAGTCTGCTTTTAAAACTGCAGACATATTATCAGATTTTAAAAAATCAAATAAAAATCAGTTCCTCTGCTACCACAACCACTAGCCAGGTGTGCTCACCCAAGTGGGAAATCAAAAATGAATTGTTGCTGGGATGGTGGTAAAATCAGAGGAAAATAAAAAGATTTGTGTAATTCTGGTGAAGCTCCTCAGCTGAGTCTTCAAGCTTTTAAGTCAGATGGAGAAGCATCCCACAAAACGTACTGTTAGCTCCACCAATAGCTAATTTATATGAGCTTGGTTTCTATTTCTAGCAGCATCTGCAAAGTTAAAAAATTGGTATACTTTTAATATCCCCAAAAAGCTGACTGGTATATCTATGCATCTGATGACTCATTTAAGAGTCTTAAAATAAAATAAAAAAAAACTGTTTTTTTATATATATATTTATCTGTTTTCCTCAAATTTTGAATTGTAAAAAAACAAAACAAACAAAAAAATGTAACATTGCTCCTATTCAATCTTTTCTGAATAAAATGCAAATTAAATTGACATTAAATTCAAGCTAAAAATTGTGAACAGAATAATATCAATAGGTCTATAATTACTGTTGCTGAATGACTATCCATGCTTGTCATGCTTGTCATCTGTTTAATGAGTTTTTAATTTGGACTTTATTTGCTGACATGGCATATGGTTGGTCTTAAGCTAAAGCTACTGGTTAATCCAAAATGTGTCAATCATAAGAGACTTCCACCTTGTTATAACAACTTCACTTTTGAACAATGTCCTAATGGTTTATACAAACATTGTTTTATGATCCATTAAACTGAAGCATTGAAAGTTTATGTACTGAGAAGCCAACAATCATTTCCTAATGAATGTTGGAGGAAGTGCTCCATTGTTGATCTTCCTGTGTGAAACATGAGGAGGATGGAACATGTGACTCACGTTCACTCATAGTGACTGTTGGATAATAATGTAAAACTGTGTAAAAAGCAAAAATGTGCTTTTAATTGTTTTGTTTCTGTTACACGTTATAAACATCTACAAGAATGTTTAAATTTGAACGATATAAACAGTTTAATGAGTACCACTGGATAACTGGTCAGTATGACTAGCAAAGCACTATATGAGCTCAGTCCATCTGTTGGGCTCTGTGCTCTTAAGGATCCACTTTAAACAGCTGAACTGTGAAGAGTACCTTTCCCATGGTTCATCTTTTATTCCATGAAACGGTCCTGAAAACCCTTTCTTCAACATTACCCCGACCTTACCTTCATTCTCTCGAATCAATCTATTGATCTCCTTTGCCACGAGGCAAGCAAATTAGCTTTTGACTTAAAACTGAAGTGACAGGGGGAAAATTGAAATCTTTAATGGTAATTTGCAGCTACTGAAGCGCAATGGATGTCTCTATACAGTCTCTTCTGGCATCGCTGGGCTTCTGTATAAACAAGGCGTGTGTGTAAAAAATGTCTTTAGGACACAAGGGAAACTTTCTATCAGCGGACAAACATTGTTTGGTCTATAATAAATTATCCTGCACAAAATCTTATAACAACAGAATGAATATGTATTACGAAACTTGTGTGTAAACAACAACGGCTTGAAAGTGCAAGCATCCTTTTTAATTGGCATGTTGTTTATGCTTAGGATAACAGGGTAGAGGTGGGGATGGAAAGAGGAATGATGCAGTGAGGAAGATGTTGGTGGGGTGCTGAATGCTTTCGCTGAAGACTCAACTGGAAGTTAATTAAGCTGGCAACAATGCTCCATCACTCAGCCCTGCTCCCAGAACTGTCATTCAGGAGGTGCTGCTCTCCAGGCAGCCATTACCCAGGCATATCGATCGCCACGATGACAAGGTAACACGCCAAATTGGAGGGGGCAGAGATAAAGGTTGTGCGTGGACTTTGGTTTAAAATAGAAGTGTTCGCTTGTTTCTTTGCATCTCAAATGCAGCACAAAGGCCCACAGTGACAGCGCTGCAGCAGGAAGCGCCAAACACAAATTAAAATGCAAGCAGAAACCTCAGCAGCAAAGTCAGTTGATTGCATTTCCTTCCCTGGGTAGCTGAACCCTGAACAGATGAATATGAAATCTTCACAGTCAATATATGAGCAGGTAAATGATGAGGAGGTAATAATGACCTGCAGAAAGCACAAATCCCCCTCAACCTATTTTCATCTGGAAAATATTGTCTTCAATGTAACTTCCTTGATAGTTTTTCTTATCAGCTGCAGGCCTACAGTGACCTAAGGATTTTTGGCCATTTTTTATGACTTGTTGTCCATGTAAATGAGGAGTTAAGAGGTGAAGGCAGCAAAGGATTTATTCCAGCTCAAATTCTAAATCCCCCATCATTGCATCTGCCTCCACACATTTTCTAAAAATGATTGCCTTGCCATGAATGAATCCAAAGTGTATGAATGTGTGTTGGGCTCCCGGAGACAGGTATAGATGTTTAACAATGTAGTTGTGTAACTGATTAAAAAGAAAACAATGAATTTGTTTATTTATTCATATTTATCCTGGGCTGGAAAACTGTGCCTTAGCAAAAATAAAAACCAGTAAGCCATTATTATGGAACGTGTATATTAAATTTACTGCTTAAATATCAATCTGCCAGGCAACTGGAAAATGACAACAGCAGCACTATTTACTGAACAGCAAAAACTGAAAATAGAATTTGCCATAGTTGAACAAAACACCATCAAAATAAAGTCATGTATCATTGATGCAAGGACAAGATCCCAGAATGAGCTTCAGTCATCACTAAAAGTAGACCCATCCACATCGAGAGGAGTTAGGTAGGATAGTTTAGATATTTGGTCAGAATACTAATTGATCTTTCTTTTGGGAGGATTTTTCTTGAATGTCGCTCATAAAGCAGAGCCATAAAAAATTCAGGGTGAGGGGAACACACAACTGTTGGAGAATGTCACCAAGAAAGAGCTGGAGAAAGTCTGTGTGAGGAGCAACGTCTGGTTTCTGCCAAACTATCCAACCTTCAGCAAGACATAAATTGGCTCAACTAAAGTAATGAAATAGCAGCAGTGACTATCAGGTTTGCAGTGTGGCCTTATCTACCAATATCATGTTGCAGCTCTTTTATACTCTTGTGGCTGAATGGGAGGAAATCCCTGAAGCCAAGTTCCAATACCGGCTTTGAAGGTAAGAAAGAGGATTTTCTGCATATGTTAAATTCCATTTTGTTGGTGGCAGTTAGGGGAAAATGTTTTTTTTTGTTTTTTTCAAAGATGGCAAAACATAAATCTTTATAGTCCTGCTTACTGCAAGTGCTCAGTTAAGAACAGACATTTAATCCACTGTGTAAAAATTATAACCTGTTTTTTGTTTTTGACTTATGACTTTATCACTAATCTAAATTGAAAAAACAGAATTACGGTTTTGTAGCGTTCCCATTAAGAAACATACACATTTAAAATCACATGACTAAGTTTGTTTACATGATAAGTCATTAAAAATACTGCTGCACCACAATCCTCCAACTGCTTCCTGTTGTCTTCTTCTTTGTGGTTTGCACCAGTAGTAATATCTGGTTGATGATCATGTTTCTATGGCAGCTTTGGAAAATAAACCAATTTTGATATGGACAAAAGACCACTTCATGCTAGTGACAAAACCTTTTTTTTATCAAAAGACAAGGTTTTCCTAAATTGGATTGTCTCCATGAGGCAAATTTATTTTCAAAATGTCAAATTATGCAATTACATGGTCAGTGGAATACAGCTACTATACTGTATCAACATGAACTGCAAAGCTACAGCTACAAAGAACATTGTGTGAAAGATTTGAGGGAAAATGTGAAGATATGGGGAAGTGTTAGTTTTCTAAACAAAGATTAGTAACAAACTGGCAAACAGAAAACAAAGTCATGCATTGGACTGACCATCATAAACCTTGATCTCAGTAGTACAGAAAATTTGTGGTCAGACCTGAAAAGGTGTGCATGTAAGCAAGGAGACATACAAACCTGACCCAGTTCTGTCAGGAGGAAAAGGTTCCATCAAACTATTGCAAGAATCTTGTGGAGGAAAAACCTAAACATTTGATCCAAGTTATACAGTTTCAAATCTGAATTTGAGAAGAAATAAGGCACTCTTAACATTCCTCTTCATTCTTTTATCAGTCAGAAACATCCTAACAGAGGTTATAGCAGCTTCAGTCTTCAGTGACATCGATGTTTAGCTTTGTTTTCTCTTGTGCAGGACTGCCAGGTTGGATTATCCACAAAGCTCAGGCCTTAACATTATGATTGGCAGTTCAATTATGTTGGCATTCCTGCAATAGTATGTGCAAAGAAATCTATTTTTTTCTGAAAAGGATTCTTAAAACCTAGTGTGGTGTTTGCTTTAATATGTAATCAGAGTTTTTCCTACTTCCTACAGATACCCCAGGGCTGTGCTGCAGCGATTTGACCAGGACGACGTGTGTTTGCCAAAGAGACACAATGAGAGAGGAGAAACCTCTGTAATCCAACCAGATGAAAAACAACATGCAGGGGAGGATGACCATGATTAAATTTGTTAGTCTTAGACAGAGTCTTTGCATTTTGCAAGTAACCCAATTTTGCCCGTGTCTGCTGGGGCCAGTGAAAACATTGTTCTCTGCTCTGCCTGCCGTACAGCAGCCTCCATAAATCATCCTTGCCGTTTCATCTGGCGACAGAACAGCAGGGCAAAATATCATCTGATTCTGACCTCTGCGTCCTACATGCTATGGTTTCCATCAGAGAGAAACTCTCCCTTTCTCTCTTTCTCTACACAGGCTATTATAGGAAATAGATGTAAGGGTTTGTCACAGTACGTATTATAATCACTACTGTTTCACTGCTGGGCCTAAATGAGAAGTAATGTTCTGCCAGTAAAACCAAACAGGAAATTAAACTTTCATTTCAATCAAAGACACTTTTTAAAAAAAATCTAATGATCAAAATTCATCTTTGCCTTGGTCTTCATGCTGTGTTACCTCTAGAATTACACCACACAAGGCAGCAATATGTTGGAGTAGCTTTGATACTGATTTATTCTTTTTGAAGACTTTTATTCTTCCTTCCCAGCTTTTTGTCTAAACGGACACAGAGAATTGAAGAGAAGTGGAAAAAACAAAAGATTAGATTAGAGGATCTTGTGAACAACAGATGGTTTAATTCAGGACATGTCACTGTCTCTGCAGTAACATCAACCTATTACCTATTATCTTTGTACATATATTTGTGTTTTACAGTCAATAGCTGCATTTCCATTACAAATGTGGGCAAAACTTGTCAATATGTCACTAATGTTGAAGAAACAATTTTTCAATTGTGCTGTTGTCGTTAAATAAGAAGTGGTACACAAGTGTTCATGTAATTAAAAATATGGTGCGGCTATCATCCTCCTACCACTTCCTGAAGTCTTATTTGTCGTTTTTGCTGGTAAAAACTACAAAAAAATTTGCTGCTGTTGATCATCACTTTTGGAATGGAGAAAAGTTTGTAGTTTTCAAAACGCATTAATTTCCATACAGCCAAAGAAAAGCCCTGGTCCTACTGCATGCTTTTTTAAAATAAAAACACATGAGGTTTTTTTTCCAAAATTGGTGTGTTGCCATTAAGCAAATTTATTTTTGCAATTCCATTTTTCACAATTTGAAGTGACCACAAAGGTCATTGTGATATGTGGCTCTATTTTTTAAGGAAGCTGAGATCCTTCAATGTGTGCAGCAAGATGCTGGAGACCTTTTATCACAGTGTTGTTGCCGGCGCCATCTTCTTTGCTGCTGTGTGTTGGGGAAGCAGCATCAGAGCCAGCGACGCTAATAGACTAGACAAAATCATCAGGAAAGCTGGCTCTGTACTGGGACTAAGGCTGGAGTCCCTGGAAACTGTGGTGGAGAGGAGGACACTGAAGGAGGTTCTGTCTATTATGCACAATAAACAGCACCCTCTCCACCACATAGTGGACAGACAGCGGAGCACCTTCTCACATAGGCTGCTCCAGCTCCGCTGTCGTAGGGACAGATACAGGAAATCCTTCCTGCCACATGTCATCTCACTGTACAATAAAAGCTAAATCATTGTTCTGCACTAATCAGTCCAATTTTGCACAACTGCACTGTGGCACACTTACTGTACATATATTTACATATACATACTGTATCTGCATTTTTTGAATCTTTGCAAGGACTGCTCTAAGCTGCTTTTTATATTGACAGCATGTTATATTTTATTTTTATTTTTTTATTTTGTCTACAACTGCTACTCAGTGGTGGTTGTTGTGTGTCTTGTCTCTATGCTGTAACTGCGAAATAATTTCCCTGCTGGGATGAATAAAGTACTTCTATTCTATTCTATTCTATTCTATTCTATTCTATTCTATTCTATTCTATTAATAACTGTTGGGCTGAATATACTTCCTATTAATAAAACTAAGACAACATAGTTCCTGATTCATTGTTCATTGATGTTATAAATGAAGTAAAAATATTTCTTCTAGTCTTGTTGAATGGTATTTCATAAGGATTGCTTTATTGTTGTGCTGAACAGTAAAACTCCCTTGTGATTCGAAAAGCAAAGTATTTAACAGAACAGGTCATGTACTAATTGCTGCAGAGCATCAGCATGAATATCTTAATCAATGTCTTGTCTGTCAAAATGAAATGGCAGCAGGAAATGACTAAAATGCTAATGCATATGGATTTTTCAGCCCCAAGGAGTGATTAGAGTAGTACCACAGATGGTAAACAGGCAGCAGCAATGTTAGTATTGACTTTACTTAAAGCACAAGATGGAGAGATGAACGTTTTCTCCTTTCACTCCAAAACACAAATCATTTTAGAACAAATTATATTACCATGTAAAGTTACATCTCCAAAGCTTTAAGCCTTGTAAAAAGTTCAAATTCTACAAAAGTTGCATCAAGTCAAGCTACTATGGAATCAGAGAACATCTTACCCTTCGCTAAGGAGGAAAAGAAGTATTCATTTAAAGACTCCCTTTCAGATGAATATAAGGTTTGTATTTCATGTGGAAATCAATGTGAGGGAAGAGTGGAGAACTACAGAGTTCACTTTGCTTAAAGTCTGTCATCTGTTTGGAAATTCACCATCAACACAACCAGCTACAGGAAACTTTAGAGTATTTTCTTTGCTGACAACCCTTATAGAGAGACTGATTTCATTTACCAGCAGAACTTAGTGCTGACCCAAACTGCCAAAGCTACCAAAGGCTGGTTCAGTGGCCATCGTGTTTCTGTGACTAGCCAATAAATTGCCCTTAACATGGAATATTGTCAAGAGTGAAGTAATTAATGTAGAAATGGGTATCCTGACTTTTGTGTTAAAAAATATATAGTTGTTTTATTTATCTTATCTAATATTGTAATTTTCTAAGACACTGTAAGCCATAATCATCAATAGAGTAGAATAGAATAGAAGTACTTTATTCATCCCAGCAGGGAAATTATTTTGCAGTTACAGCATAGAGACAAGACACACAACAACCACCACTGAGTAGCAGTTGTAGACAAAATAAAAAAATAAAAATAAAATATAACATGCTGTCAATATAAAAAGCAGCTTAGAGCAGTCCTTGCAAAGATTCAAAAAATGCAGATACAGTATTTATATGTAAATATATGTACAGTAAGTGTGCCACAGTGCAGTTGTGCAAAATTGGACTGATTAGTGCAGAACAATGATTTAGCTTTTATTGTACAGTGAGATGACATGTGGCAGGAAGGATTTCCTGTATCTGTCCCTACGACAGCGGAGCTGGAGCAGGGACAGAATTAAAAAATCAAATTAAAAGGCATGACATATTTCACTCCATGTATAATGAATCTACATGGTATATGAGTTCTACCTTCTGAAATGAGGGACAAACATAAAATTGTTTAAGATGTGCCTGTGTATGCTTTTTTTTGTTTTTATCTTTCTCAGTTCTCTGTAATTATGTCATTTGAAATCGATGATTTCCTCTGTTGCAGGGATAGTTTTTACACTTTTCTTATGCGGTCTGCGTTACAACCTTAGTTTGAGCTGTAGGACCTTTATTAGGACAATTTCCCTCAGCTGACTGTGACCTTGATGCTCTGTTTACAGGATGAATCTGCTCAGCTCTGTATTCAACAATGCCCACAGGGGCGACATAAAGGGGCAGAAAAACATGAAGATGCCTGAACACAGTGACAACAATACCATGAGATGTAAACTGTGAAAGGACCAGCAGCTAAAATCAATACAAATGGTATTTTCTGAGCAGCAGCTTTCAGAGTGTTAAGATGAGGTAAAGTATTGGTTAAGTTAAGGTATATTGCCTCAGCCAGGTGATGGCATTCACTAGAGTAAACATGAAACCTTACATGTATTTTATTTGTTATTAGGTAGAAAATAAGTTAATGTAATTATGGTTGTAATCATCATGTTAACCATTGACTATGACTGACTATATGTGTATGAATGTTTATTTAAGTGCTCACTAAAAGTCAACAGACACTAACAGATTTATATTATCTGGAAATCATTAAGATGAGACTTTATGGGCTCAAACTATCACTTTCTTCTCTGTTATTGAGATCCTGTAACCCACAGACAGGATTTGTGAAAAGTGGCAGCCCTGGATAGTTCAATCCCTGTTGGAAAACAAGTTCAATTTTGTGCAGAGAAACTGTTTATGCCTTGGCCCAGCACAGACTAGATACATGTTAAAAGGCTCAAAGGTAATGTGTTTTGAAGAAAAAACAATCCTCAGAGGACATGGCTGTAAGCCTTCTCCAGATCCACAAAATCCAGGTGGACAGGATAAGTATATTCCCATGACCACTCAGCAATTCTGCAAATTAAAAGATAAGCTCCACTTTTCCCTAGCCACGATGAAAGCCCTACTGCTCCTCCTGAGTCTGGGGCTTGGCAGTAGGTCAGAGCTTTCATTGCATTGCCCTAGGGAAAGCTTTAGCCAGGGCAACTGAGCAATGTGACCCCTTTAAGGTTGGAACAGACTCCTTTTCTGTTTGATAAAAACTGGGCCGACCACCCGGGTCTCCTCCTCCAGAGGTGCTGTCCCAGTCCTCCTTAACCCAATGAAAATTTGTGTAAACCACTACCCTGCTATGTCCAGTTCCTTCAACATATAAGACCCGAGCTCTACCCATCAGACCTGGCTTCAGAAGAGTAACCTTGTTATTGGTCTCCATGATCTAATCAAGGTTTGCTTCTTCTTCATTGAGATCATTTAACCACTCTAAGTCTGACTCTTTCCCCAAATGCAAATTCAAATTCAAAATTCTAATGATGCCTCCCCCTACTCTATGTCAAAGTCAGTGTGAAAGAACTCCACATAGAATAGGGCTGGAACATATGGTAAAGGGTCTGAGGACTTCAAAGTGCTTTACACTACAATGAGTCATTCATCCACTGATCCACATATTTACATGCTGAGAGTGGTAAGCTTCAGTCTGTCACCTGACAGGTTAGTCAGACTTTCAATCCAAACACACAACTCAGACTCAGAAAACAGTTTTACACAATTAATTATGAGAAATATTCTCTACCAGTGAAGTCGATGCAAAGCTGGATGGGGTCCAAAAATCCACTGTCCAAAAAACAGTAGAAGCAATCCAAGACAGGTCAGGGTCAAACCAGGAATCAGATAAGCAAAGGAGGACCAAACAAGGCAGACAACTAGGTTAACATTATGCTGAGATGTTCACATCAGTTGAAACAAAATAGTAGCTTCTACAGGGAAAATTGATCATAAGTAGGAAGAAAAACAATAGGACACAGGTGACAGTAATTCAGGTGCAGCAGCAGACCTGTCACCACCAGGTCCTCAGACCACCACCTGAATGGAAAGCAGGTGAATTGTCTTGCCCAAAGACACAACAGTGAAGTGATTTAAGGAGCAGGGGTTCAAACCGGCACTCCATTAACTACCGGACAATCCCCCACAAACCAAATCAAGAGATTTGTGTGCATTTTTATTGTTGCTGTGCACCATGCTCCCACACTAAATACTGCATGAATGAAATACGAAGCTGAAGATTATGATTCCAAAAGTTATGGTCTCCAAAAGAATGAACATCTTGGTGTCCATGGTCTCTGATGCAACTTCCTGGTAAGTTCTTTGGGATAGACCTCTTACTTTCTGCACTCTATGTTTTAATATCCCTGTGGTTATTAAAACATAATTTCAGAGTGGACACCTACAGTAAAATAATTAATACAGTAAAAATACTCTAGAGATTGAAAAACATATAAAACTCATATAATGAGAAAAAAAAGCCTTTGTTCCTGTTCCTGTGATTTTTATCAATTGTGTTTATAATCAGCTATAAAACAGCTGTCAAGCTGATCTGGTGATCAAGCTGTTGCATCTACTGTAATCATGAAGGTGTAGGTTCCTGATCATCAGTAAAAATATTTCTCAAAGGTGCAAGCAAACAGAGCAGGCCAGAAGTGTCCAATGTGCTAAGCAATGTGCTGTCTGCATGCTAGATCATACCTTAATTAGGAGCTAGTGATAGCAGACCAGCAGTCTGGAATGATAAAAGAAGCAACAGATGTGAAGCCACTACCAACCTATCCAGAAAATAATCTGCTGTTTTTTATCATTTGCTGTGAAAAGCTAATAGCAACCCAGTCGCAAACTGCTAGTTTGCAGCAAGAGAAAGAAAAAAAGGCGTATTAACTAATTGTTCACATTATGAACGTTTCCATGTGCTCAGATTCTTCAATATAGCAACATGGCCTAGTTCAAACACAAACCAAAACAATCCACGCCATTTTTGATGAATAGCTCAGAGAAAGTCCAGAAATTGTCCAATGGAGAATAAATGATTCACGATCGGAAGGCACTGTGGTTGTTGAAGAGCATCGCTTAAAATATGAAGTTGTTGCAAAGAATTTGTGTGACATTTTTCTCTCCCTTTGAAATGGGATTTGTCTTCCCAGCTGTCTTGAAGCAGCACCATTGTGTAAACAACTTCAGTAAAACTAATTGTGGATTTGATCCACTCAGAGTTCAGGAACATCTGGTTTGGGCCTAAAAGATTCAGCCGACACTTGTCGGCTGAATCTTTTACTTGAGATGTAATGTGTCTCCAAAAATTTAAGACACATAATAGCTGGGTGTAAGTTATTTACATTTAATAGCATTTTATTTGAAACAAATATTCTTCAGAGTTTGTAAACATACTGTGAGCAATTATTTGACCCCTTAACTGCAGAACAATCTTTCATGTTCATTGGATAGATACATTGTGGACAACTCGACTAAATATAAACATTTTTAAGTAGTCTTTGGTAGCTTCTGCATGATTTTTTTTTAGCCCTTTTTTATTTTTGAGGAATTTGGATTGAAATTTAAAGAGGCAGTAGCCTGTTATGCATTTTCCAGGCCATTTGCAGCCATATCATGACAACATGATCAAGTAACTATGTTATGTTCAGTTGTTATAAAAATACTATATATATATTAAATATGACTTAAAAGAAATTTGACTTAGTAATTTAACACCTTGAAATTTTCTCTTTAAAAACTCAGAGTGGGGGAAGGCAACCACAGGAGAGTAAAGGATTTCTCAAACATGCATAAAAAAATCGAGGTAACACTTCAGGTGATTTTCGATGACGAAATAAAACTATAACATTACGTGAAGCTCAAAAATGTCAATTTTCCATAATACAGACCTTTACAGTAAATATTTGAAAATGTAGGAAATTATGTGACATTGAAATCTTTGACTACCTTCCCAAATTTTACCTTGTTGCTTAGCTAGCTCTTATGTCAATGAACTGCATTATATTTTCCAACATCCTATTGAAGTTCATCAATCAGATCTTAAAATCGTTTGGATGCAAACAGGCACCACTGCAGTGTACGAAGCAGTGGAGTGTGATCAGTGATGCCATAAATGATATAAGCTGGCAACAGTTTCTCAGCTGAAACGCAACATAATTTTACCTGACACAGGCTGTAATTTTTACAAATGAGGCATCAGCCAATGCAGACTCTGGACCTGAAAACAGCAGGCTAACCCATAAATTACAATCAATCAGTCTGCCAATCAGTCAGCGTTCCAGCTTACCCAGCATCGACACCTTCACCATGAGCTGGTAACAGCCGCCTGCCACAGCGGAGTCTTGAGGGAGCCAAGCTTTTAAACGTCAAACTAGAAAATTAGTTCCAGCGGGACGACGGCAGAGTGGGCCTTGTTTTCCCTCGTCAGGAATAATACGAACACAACTGGGATTCTACAAAAAGAGACGATAGGAGGTAACTTTCCATGTTATCTTCCGCTCAGGTAATCCCTGGACAACATTCATTTTTAATGTTTGGAGGGTTACTTACAGAAGTGTAGCCTGTGTGGCATATACCAATGCAAATTGCTTTGTGTGTTAGTTCAGTGATTCTTGAGAAGAGGGACAAAACAGGTCTTATGGATAAAGCACAAAATTTGAATAAAATATACACAAAATATAATTTTTTCAAATATCTGACTAAACTAACCTGGGCCATGTGAGCACAACAATGTATGTTTTCCTGGTGTTTGAATTTTTTTCTTTTTTAAACTTTGTAGTAGGTAGATGATGTCTTTAAAATCCCTTGTCCTGGAGCAGAACTCAGTACATTATAATAGTTTGAAACAAATAAAGGCATACTAAGATTATATACTATGGCAATTAAGTATAAGTATTCAAATAAATAATTATAAACGTATCAATAAATTGAATTAAAAATCATTTTTATATATTTTCTAACTCAATTGAAATTTGTCCCCAGTTTTTGTCAACATCTCTTCCTTTCTCATGCAATGTCAACTCCGTCAGATGGACTTTATGTTGTTTTTTTTTGTTTAAAGTAATATTTCTTTTGTTTTCTTGGTAAGCATTTGTCTGTAAAACTGAGTAAAAATATCACTAATAGGGTCCTTAAAAATTATTTTATATTTATTTTGTCAGATGGTGATGACAAAGTTCTGGGTCAGGTCCATTAAAACTTTAATTTTCAAAAAATGTAACTGGGAGCCTGCATCTTAGCATCTTTACATTTCCGAAACATTATTTGTCATATTTGTATACATAAGCTGGAGGAATAATTTAAAAAAATTTGAGGAAAATTTAAACCCATTTTGTCCCACTTCTCAAGAATCACTAAGTTGTTGCCATACATCAGTGTTGTGCAGCAGCCTGTTGTTTAACATTGCCTTTAACACCAGCTGCACCAACATAGACATTTTAATCAAACACAAAAAGAAATTAAACAAATCAAATTAATTTTCTATCTCTGTTATTCTCTTTTATTTGGCAGGTAGCACAACTTTTTATAGTAGAGGACATTTTATTAGGAGGCACTATCAAAATGCCAGACAGCAACAGGTGGCTAATATAATCTCCCCAACAGCTAATGTTATTTCAGAAGAGCTTGTGTCTACAGGTGTTAGAGTGTCAAGAGTCCATAACTGTCGCTGTCTTTGCCTGCACCTGCAAGTATCCACAGCTTTTTGTTTTCAAACTCCCACTTTTTTGTTTCCCTGACAACAGTGACGTGCTCCACTCTGCAGACACAGAAAATATCTGTAATTACTTAATTATTTATTTAGTTTTCTTTTATTGAAATGAAACAGTGCAGTGTTTTGAGAGGCACTCCACTCAAAACACTGTTTTTTTTATTGAATTATCTGATTGTAAGAAAACAACAGCTATGATATGGAAGTTTAAAACAATAGCTTTTCAAAAAGTGATGCTAGCACTACCATTGTATGTGACTCCATAATAAGCTTGACAGTGAATGGGTGTGAAAATACTCTTGAAGAAATTGCTGGGCAGAAAATTCAAGTAAACACTCAAAAATCCCTCAAGCAGCTTCATGCATTTCAGACTGATTTTAGCAACCCAAACTGATGGAATATATTAACTGTGTCCTTTAGTGATAGAGAAAAACTACTTTAACTACAGACCAGCGAAAGGTTGAGATGAAGAAAATCAAACGACCGTATTTATTTCAACAAAATATCTTTCACAAACGTTTCCATCTCTACCCACTTAAGGGAATTTATTTTTGTAATTTCAAATTGTGAAATTCTATGGTTAATGGAAACACAGCTACTGAGGCCTGTAGCACTTTAGTTTTTGCACTGCGATGTGGAGAGAACTCTCAGTAGGCAGTAGGCTTTCAACCTCAGCTATGTAAGGAGGAGAGAGGTTTCTTAATTAGTTGTTGGGATAAAAAATGACATACAAGCTGAAAGTCATGAACAACATTTGTTGAAATGTTGTTCATGACCTGTTCTCCATTGAGGTGTGGAGAGTTTGAATCTATCAGCTGGCTCTACTCCATTCATCTGGTTTGGTAAATGTAGACGGTAACAGATGGCTTATCAAATCAACCGCCAAGTCACTTTTTTTTCACTTTCTACTGATGATTATTCAGATAGATTTGTGAAACTTTGAGCTTCAAATGCTTTAGAAAAGCAGAACATGTAAAGTAAACATATAAAATAAAATCTATTAAAACTCAAAAGTGTATCTGAGAAGATGGAATCTAACTGAACACAATTAAAAATAAGGAAGAGGCCATAAAGAGTGAAAACTGACAAAGCAAACTGAGAAATACCTCCGTGATAGATTGTGTTTTCAAGTCACATAGTGCCATTTTATAGCATGATCAAGTAACTATGTTACATTTAGTTGTTATTTAAAAAGCTGGATATATCAAATATGAAATATGAATGAAGAAATTTGACTTGGAAATTTAGGACCTTGAAATTAGGTCTCTGTCTCTCTAAAAACTCTACATTTCAACATCATGAGGGGAAAAGATTCATGCTTGTCCCTTGTTGAAGGAGCTCCAGCTGACTAAAGGTTATGACGGGTTGGTCAGACTCTCTCCTGACACTTTGGCATTTCAAAAAATGCATGTTTACCTCCACAGAAAACAGACAATAGTTATAAGATTTTGCATAGCTACAGTGTTTTTTTGACAATCCAGAAAAACAGTCTATAGACTGTAATTCCCACTGTGACAATTTGTTTGCATGTCTTCAATGTGAAAATATTCTTGCTTCTGTAAATTGTCCTGTGATGCTTTGGGTCATCATCATTTTGAAAGGTCCAGTTCTACATTTTTTAAAATCTGTCACCCTTTTTTATTCATTTGTTTTACATTTTACTCTGAAATGTTCTTTCAGCATTTGTCAAGTTAAATCAGCAAATCCAACACTTTTGAATGTATTCACCATCTCCACCCAACTGGCACTCAGCCATCCACCTTCACTGCTGAAGCTCAGCAGCCAAATCGATATGGTAACTTGGCTCACCACATGAAGAACCACAACTAGAAGCTTCCTCAAAGACAGGAAATGGACATTATTAAATTTACACGATTCAACTTTCATTCAGAAGATCAAAATAGATTTTTTGTTTGATGAACTGTTTTTCATGTGTTTGGACACAAATTAATTGCACTGTTTGGAATATAATTTGTTTATTTAATCATTAACTGTTAACTTTCAAGAAAATGATTAAATCATTACTTGAGAAATTAGTTAAAGTTAAAATGAACTCATTGTTATCTGTAATTAATATTTCTCCTACCTGTTTGTAGGTTTTCAACCAACCCTGTGACTCATGTGACCACATGTTGCTTTCATATGCTGCCGATGAGCTTCATCTAAAGAAAAGAAAAGATGAAAGAAAGCCTTTTTCAAGTTTGGGAAAAAGCTGCAGTGGCTTAAGAGAGCAGAAAACTTGACAGCGTTTTAAAGTTTGTACATATTAGATCAGAATTCTTTTCTAACTGTGGTTATAAACTACAATTCATTAGTTTCGTGCAAATATCTTTATTAGAAAAATACACAAGGTTTCATAAAGCACCTTTTTCAGAGGTCTTGGGGATCATTTTGATACATTTTTTACCATAACCTTGTAGGAGGCAGAAGGCTTATTCCTGACAAACCTTTGTAACATAACCACTATATTTGTTTGTTTTTTTCCTGAATAAATTCATTAAAGAGTAAATGTATCAAACTAAAATTATCCCCAATCTCCACTGTTTAAAACTGATTTTGGGCAGTATCATGGTGGTTTTAGGTGTGGTTGAAATTAGTGAATAAAAAGGGGCGTGTGCGTTGGCGCTCGGCGGCGCAACCGGAGAGGAAGACGCACACCGTTAGATCTGTGCAGCGGGAGATTTGACTTGATTGAATGATTAAAACAAGTAAAGAATCAAAGAAAAGAGATAAAATTCTCCCTAAAAAAAGAACGGAAACTTTTGGACATTTAATTATTTAGGTTTTTTGCTGATATAAACTGAGTGTTTTAAATCTAACCTATAATTATTTTTTGAGGAACTTTTGGTTATTGATCTATTTATCAGAATAACTATTGTCAAGGAAATCGAGATCATTCCACTTCCCCATGCTGGAGATTTAAGTTTAACAGTAATAATAAATAAAGTTATCTTTAAAATTAATCACACAAGTGACATCCAAGCCCAACAATAGACTTAAACATCAATAAAATAAATCTGGTTGTGTGTGTGTTGTTTTTGTCTCCTGCAAACTTTGCTTTAATTCTATTCCTTTTTTCTATCTAATCATAAGAAATCATAGTCAGACAGAGAGAGTCATGAAACAGGAAGAGCAGGTTTCCTGGAAAAAGAGGAAGTAGGTTTCCAGCCTGCAGATGTATAAGAATAGTTGAGACTATTCCTTATTTTAAAGCATGAACGTTTTAAAGAATGAAATCTAAACATTTTGAGTAATTGGATAAGATTCAAAGTAAAATACTTATATTAATATTGGTTTACTTTTAATAACACTTACACTTACATTTGTGGGAACACTTACAAGAAAAGCAAGTAACTGTAACTTTGGTATCAAATAATTACAATCATGGATTATTCTTGGTTTCTTTTCAGAAAACATCTGTAATAACTCACATTAAGATTATAATAAGAGTAATTAATAAGTTATGGTTATAACATTATAAATGAATGCTAAATCGGAGAAGCTAAAGAAGTTATAAATGTGATTTTGACATTGAACTTGAAATGGTGTAAAATGTGTAACTGCAATCAAACATCACTGATATGTTGGAGGCAGATGGTAGGTGAAAGGTGAAAGGTTAAGGGAAAAGGGGGAACTAACAGGAGAGCAGAGATGATCAACGCCTTATTTGGAGATAGATTGTTGAACAACGTAAATGTTTCAAAGAAAAGGTTGTGCAGGCCATGGTCATAGGAGGACCATTGGGCAATCCTGAGAGATTAGTAGAGACATCAAGGCATAATATCTGTAAGACAGTGATGGATATGAGATCATCTGTCTGAGCAAACAGACAATTAAACAAGCACAGCAACAGTGCTAGCCAAAGCAAACGCACCAAAAGGTGGATAAACCCTATAAAAGGTGGGTGCAAAAGAGGAATCTTTGGTTGGATCCTCCAGGCAGCTTCGAGCCAAGATCCAGATGGACAAAGAACTCTGCAGCTGAAGAAGAGCCGGGGCCACAGAGCCGAAGACTGTCCTGTGCATGGGGACCAACCCGTCAGGCCCGCAACCTGTGGCTTCAAATCACACTTCTCTCATCAGCTGGGTTCAGACCCCAAAGACAAAGATGAAGATAAAGGCAAAGATGAAGACCAAGACAAAGGCAAAGACAAAGAACAAAGGCAAAGAAGAAGAACTGGTGCCTTCCTTCCTGCCAGCACCCAAGTCCTGTGTGACCTCAGCATCCATGTGGAGAAGAAGCTTATCAGACCTACAGAGATCCCTGCCTTCGTCGATCAAGTTCCTCCTCCTGCTGCAACACCTTCTTCATCATCAGCCCAGGTCTGGGGTTCAAAACACCATTCTCTGTCAGTCTCTCTCAAAGGTTCGCTTTTTAATGTCAGCATTAGGGAAAGATAAACTAGATGATTGATTTTACTTATTTGATTATTTCTGCTACTGAATTAAGCTGTACTGACCCTTGCAAAAATGCCTAAAATATTTAGCATAAAGAAAATCTAAAAGATGTTGTGGATATTCAGTTAATGAGTCACCTTAAAGTTCTTTGATGGTTGTAAAATAGCTCTGATGTTTGATTCTGAAAAGGAAGAGGTGGAAAATGTTTTATAGGTTGCTGGTAGCCCATAGTACAACATCATCCTTAGGACTCGCCAGAGTCACTAAAACCTACCTGGTTCAATACCAAGTGCACGTTGTAATACAGAGAAGGAGCGACAGTTAACAGGTGTGCTCTGTGAAACTAGTTGGCTGCAGGCTGCTCAGTCTGGCTAATTCACAGGGGGAAGAAGGTTGGGACACCTGGATGTAGGTCATTAGAAACCAGGCAAATCTTTTCTTGATGCCAGCTTGAACAGAGTTTACTTCATTTCTGGACAGGGTAAATCCCAGCAGATTTAGGAAACTCAATTAACCCGTTAGAAGGAGAGCTGGTAGCACATCTCCCCTCTCAGAAGAGGAAGTAGAGAGCAGAGAGAGCGGGGGGAGGGGAGGAGGGGGGGTTGCGCAACAACACTATTATTATTTCTTAGTATTGTGATTTTTTTGAATAAATGATTGTTGCTAAAAATCAACAAAATTTATATTGAGTGGTTGGATATTTATCAAATTAAATGGTGCAACATATTTTACCTGATTCCTGTGACAGATCCGCCTTGAGTATATTGTGAGGTCCGCTTTACATCAAGCTGAATTTTACACATTTCTCTTGCTTTTTTAATGTTATCTGAGAAAGTAGAGTGTGAGATTAATTTCTTAGGTTAGATATTACTTTGAGCATTCCACATTCTGACCTTGTGGAAAAATTGGCTGTAGAGTTTACCTCAGCAACTGTCTTAATATCCTCTTTTCTTGTTTGCAAAATGATGGATTTCAAATTGTTTGAAAATACCATATCAACCCTTTTCATATTATCAGGCCGGCAACAACTGCTCCCTTTATAACATTGCTAATTTCTTCCAGTTTGTAAATGTCTTCTTTAAATAAATCTCAAAAGAAGCACAAAGCAAGTAAAAATGAAGAATAGCTGCTTGATAAAACTGATCTGGCTGAACCCAAACTGACTAGTTGGTATTTTGATAAAAATCCATCTTGAAAAGTGCAGAAGTTGGAGGCAGAACTTGCTGGGTGAATACACCAGAGGGGAGCCGGCTGGTTGATCAGCTGATGTTGGCTGGGGTTGAGATCAGCAGATGTACCATTATGTGGGCAGAGTTTGACCACATGGCCGGCTGGAATTATGGCTGTGCTTAATTTGTGTGTGGAGGAAGTGAGCCAAGCAGGTTCATTTAACACACGCCTGTCAATTTACTGAGACCTCAGTTTTCAGTCTGTAATTACAGTCAAGCCTAATAATATATTTGTTACCTTTGTAAACATTCTGTCCCTTAATTGTGTCGACATACAGTAGAGTGAGTGACTTTGATTTCCACTAATTAACGCTGGCTCAAAATTATCCATACAAACTCTGAAATATGAATATATCCACCACTAATATTTTGTAAATGTATCATAGTATGTTGTAGTAAAACCACACTGATCTTGGAAGAATTGAAGGAGTTTATTTGAATTAGTTATGTAACCCCCATAAACTATGCTGATCTGTCTGTATGTTATTTGCGTTTGTTTGTTAATTCTTAGAATGTCCTGTAGGGGGCACTAGACCCACATTTCTCCTGTGTCGGTAGAGAAGAAGAGTAAAGAGTGGAGAGAAGAAAAAGAAATGGCAGACTATGTGGATTAAGCACATTTAAGCAGAAGTAGAGAAGTTACTACTCATAAGTGCTGCTGTGATACGAAAGAAATCAGTTTATTTTGAACTGGATAATGTGTATTCTGTTCTGGGATTTCTCCGTTTTTTTGTTTTTTTTTGGACGGTCGATATCTGAACGAGCCAGTGGAGTTCCAGAAGCAGGAGGTTCCCGCCGCCATCTTTGTGATTCGGACTGAAGCCTGGAAAGACGGAGGGACTGGTGCTGCTGGGACTGGTGCTGCTGGAGCTGGATATTTTGCTTGGACAACAGATAAGCATATTGAACAAGAAAGGGGCCCCCAATCCTTTATTTGTTTTTATTCCACAAACTATTTGTTCATGAACAACAAATAAATCTGCTCTAGAACTGGATGAGACCTCTGTGACCTCTACATCATGTGACAGTGTGGTGTGTCACCAGCCGTTTGCATGTACGAGGCCGCACATGAGTTTAGGGGGGGAACCTGTAACCCGCAATTAGTAAAGGACTTTTATTTTTGCGGGCCCACTTCCTGTGTTGCCCCAAACTCTGCTAACTTATTTAAAGCCCCGCCTCCAGCACGCAGTTAAAGATCATCACCTGTTTCCGCTGTGATTGTGGTTTGCTGTTGGCGTCTTTCTCAGGAATTCCCCCCAAAATCTTTAAATCTATTGAATGGTTTCCGGGTGAGTTTGTTATTTGTTAACAGTATTACTTTTTCATGTGGTACTTCTGCTCGATTTCTCATTGGAGGGTTGGTTTTTTAGAATCACTGGCATTGTTTACCTGGACCGTCACCAGGATTCTGTCAGTGCTGATTGTGGCTAAGCCCCAGTCTCTTCTAAAAGGTAACTTGTTGCTGAATTTTGTGTTCTGACACGTTTACATTGATGCTGAGGCACTGAAGTTTAAAATAAAATTGATCAGAACAGAATGTAGCTACACTTAAGTTTGATATTGCGCAGTATATTTATTTATTTATTTATTTATTTTTTCCTTTCCTCACTCTGCTTGAGTATTTGATTAATTAATTTTATTTTTCTTGATTGATATTTTGGAAGTGCACTTTAACTTTAAATTGATTAGTTTGAAATGTGATACTTTTTGTTTTATTTTATTTAAATGATGGTTAATTTAACCTGATTGAAATGTTGTCTAATAATTAGGAATCTAATTATTGCATTTGCATTTTGTAAGCATAAACTAGATGCTTAAATTTAATAATTATTTCATTTGTATTAGCCTATTTGTTTTTGATGAAACACTTAATGGGTTTTCTGACCTTTTAGGTCGGGTTTTTTTCCACCTGTCGGATCAGATCTTCATCTGGATCGGAAGATGGTGAGCTAGGAATGGACTATGGACTTTATGATTTTTAAATTAATTTATTCTGAGTCAATTCTCATGTGTCTCATCGTGTTGCTGTAATTGTATGTTTTTATTCAAATCACTTAATATATATGCACCAAAACTAAAATCACTGCCTCCTGTTTTTTCACACCTCAGGCTCCTTAAAGGACACTCTTCTGATGCTTCTTTTGTAGCCGCAGTTAACTGCCTAGCCCATAAATGTTACACAATATCTTTTTCTAATGAGACAAAATGTCCAGTTTTGTAGGTTACCAAAATTTCTTGGAGGCCTATGCATTCCCCACAAGAACCGGAGCTCATGTCGTACTGTCCAGAAAGGACAGAACAAACAAAACTTCTTTCTGGAGAGAAAACTTTGAAAGTTGCAAGAACTAAAGTACACAACCCTTGTAAAAGTCTCATTAGAACTGAAATTTTCAGAGGAATCACACAATAATTCTTGGACACCACAATAAAAAAGGCTCTTGCTGGGCAATGTGTGAAGAGAAATCTGCTGGACCCCCTAAGAACAGAATAATGCCATCTGGGAGAGGGAACAAATTCCGGATTTTTTTACGTAAGGTTTTATTAGTTTGTTAAAATTCAGAGATTTAAATATATTGATATTGCAATTTTGCAAAATCTGTGTGCTGATGTCATTTTTAAGTTTTTGATTGTTTTATTTACTGATGTTGGAGTTAAATGGAGTCACAACTGTGAATATACTTTAACACGTTAAACTCTTTCCTTGTGTGACATCCTGAACAAAATTGCACTGCTTTACCTCCATAGTTCTGGTTTATCATTTGGCCCAATGTATAAATACTTATATAATGCAATTATAATGTATAAAATCAGATTTAATAAGTGGAGATTTACTTCAGTCTAAGTTGTGTATCTTGGGTTATTTCTGTTGTCATATTTAGTGTATTCTACAGCCTCACTCCCTGCTAAGTTGATTGTACTCATCTGGTTTCCATGTCATAATCACAAGCTTGTTGGGTTCATTCTCTCACTGTTGGATCTGGTTCCTTTTATTGTCTGTATTTTGTCCTGTTCAAAAACCCATCATGACAAACATGGGCTGAAAGGCCACTTAGAGAGGAAGAAGCCATTATTCCAAAGGTCAGCAAAACAAGTCGGACAGGTTAGAAATGCATCCAGGTACAAATGGCTTCATGTTCTATGATCTTACAAAACTTTCTGATATGTTCATATGAAGTGAAGCTTCACAAATTCACAAAATAAATGTGGAAATACTGAAGCAAAATCTAAAAAATGGACAAAAATAGGTCTTCTAAATGGACAATGTCCTTCAACTTACCACTAAGTTAATTACAAAGTCTCTGAAGGATAACAAAGTAAATGATTTGGAGATACCATTTTATTATTCAAATAATTAGGTAATCTTGACTAATCTGAAAAAGGAACAAAACTTGTTTCTATAGAGTGTCTGTGAACATGTCACTTCAACCAAATCTAACATTTAAAATAATTATACTCAAAAAAGCTCCCTTGAAATGTTGACATATTTTTGTTGGTCATAATATAAACATTTTTTTTACTAAGTTTTGCTGCTACTGCTGAGTTACTGAAAGGCTAAAAAAGGAAATCTGAAGTGAGACTCATTGTTTCATGTTTTTAAAACCAGCTGTGTACTGGAATACAAGGATTTTTATGTATTCAATAATTCATGAAATATTCTTTCATTTTGATAGCCTTATTTGTTTCTTCTGAATCCAAGTCATCAAATTGTTGTGTTAAAGCATAAGAATGATTTGTTCATAAAAGTCTCCATATGAAAAGACATATATACTGATCAGAAAGCAAACATGTAGCTCTACAGGTGATCATAACCAGTATGAAAATCTGAATGCAAGAAAGATGGAATGAACAGATATTTCAGAAATGCCATTAAATCTGAAAACAGATGCAAGATACTGAAAGCACATCCAGACGGATAGCAATCAGTATCTTACTTTCTTTGAAAGTAATATCTGCTTCTAAAATGTTCTAGGTTAATGACCCCTAATTTTGTTAAATGCATACACCCTCAGAGAATGCAGTTTAAATAAACATTTTTAATATTTTACAAAACTAACCTTGATTCAGGCAGTTTGAGTAGATCCAAAATTGCAGGGAAGAAACAGCATTTCTGTATGGTCTGAACTTTCATCAGTTTTCCTCTGAGAAATTGTTTGCGACGTTACAGCCACCCCAGACTGAGAACAGTAAATTGAAATGACCCACAAAGCAGAAGAGTAAAGCACTTGTTTTTATTTCTTTAATGTGCTCTGTCAACTATTTTACACGCTCAAACTGCGAGATGTCAAATGTTGAATTCTCTCAACAAATGCAAGAGAAGCCATTAGGATGAAAATATGAAATATTTCCATAAACTGTACAAAATATTTTTTTTCTCACTTTCTGATATGAATTCAGACTAAAATAAATTAAACAGACTAAACATTCTTGTTCATACATGAACAAGAATGTTTTTTTCTTACATCATCAATATGAGAAACGCTGTTAAACTATGAACTGGTAAACCTTAAGAACAAACAATAATAAACCATAGTTGTTTTTTAATCCAGGGATAAAAAGTCTTAGACAGATGGAACTGTTAACAGCTCATCTTCAAGGCCTGATGCATAACAATCATGTCAGCAAATATAATAATTGACAATAGTTAAAGGGTACCTGTTTGAGTGCGTGTCAGAGAGAGACGGACAGAAATGCAAGAATGAACAAAAGGATGTTCCCTCCTTCTCTGTCTTCATTCCTCGTTTCCTGTTGGCAGGGAGCCAGTCTTCATTTCATCTTTATCATCTGTTTCGACCTTTCAGCAGGATGTCCTCCCTCAGCGCATCATTGTGTTATTCTCCTAGAACTCCTAGACTCACCCCTCCGCCACCTGAGAGCAAAGCAGCTTTCCCTGCATCACTCCCTCATTTACTGAAATGACTCTTAATGGATGAAGGTTTTATCCTTGACATCTTCAACACAACATTTCTGATAAGCATACCACTGAGATGTTTAGCTCTTTACCTGGTACTTTGTGGACCACATATGTAGGGTTTCAGTTTTCTCTAAAACACAGGGGATACAGCATCTTAAGGGTATATTGTTCAGGGAAAACATGGACACCTACTAAACAGAGAGTATGAAGTTTTCATAAATTAGCAGTTATGATCATTTTTGAACTTTTTTTAGCATGTCCTGTCCGGCAGTCAGGAACTCAGAGTTGTTTCTGAATGTCAAGGTGAGCCTCAACTTTCACAAGCAGCTTTTTCCATGCATCAGCAACCCCATCTAAGATCCTGTTTTTCAGGGTTTATTCTGGTGAACAGAAGGTAGCCTCCAGATTCAGACCCCTGTCCCATTTTGGAGTCCTTAGCCCTGGAGAGCTCTCCTACTGGGGACTCCATCTTTCTGCTGGGGGACTTAAATACTCATGTGGTCAACAACACTGGTGTTTTATTGTACTTTGTGCTCATTGTGGATTGTCCATGTTCAAGCACAAAAGTACAACAATGTAAAAAGTTTCTTACTTTTTTCCCTAAATCCTAAGTCCAGAGCATTTCATCCATGTTTGCGGAGCAGCTTTATCTCCCAGTATCTTTTCTTTCCTCTCTCTGGCTTGGATACAAGGAGTTCACTGGATGTAAGTAAACGTTAAACAGTTTGCATAACATGACTTGGCTCCCTGTGTAATCTGTGAGTGGTAGGATTAATGTGAGTGCGGTGAGTACAACTTGAACTTGATTCTCGGTATCATGTTATACTCGCCAAGGAGGGGTCATTTATGAAATCTGGCCAATCCAAACACAAGTTATACCCCTGCATAGAAGTGTAGTCACTAGGAATCAGAGTTTGGGAATGCATACATTACACTCGTCTTCAGAGAAGATCACCATAGTGCTTTATAGCTCCTCACCATGACTGCATTTGAAAGCTACACGGCTTTAGGTGTGTGATGAGAAAAGTTTGCATGATTACTTCCTCTGCTCCATGAGGATGGTATCAATCCTGAGTGCTTCAGGCTTAGCCCTGTCATTTTGGATGTGTTGTAAATGTTTAGTTTTGCTGTGGATTTTTGGTCAACATAGATGTTTCCTGTTTATTATAATTGGGTGAAAAATAAATGTGGGTGTTAAAAAAAATCTTGAGCAATTTTAGGCTTGGAAAAATAAGTTTTGCAAGTAAAAACACGAGAAACGCCCACGTTCATAGATGATGCCAAAATGCACCAAACTGAGCCAATAGCTAAACATGTAGGTATTTAATTATTTATTTTTTTACTAAAATGAATGTTTGAATGAATGAACATACTTTAGAAGTGTTTCATTTTAAGGTGATTTTCTCCTAACAGAACATGTCAGTTTTACCCAGGTTTGCAAAGTTCCACATAAAAAAGAAGAGTTTTGGCAAAAATGTCCTTTGGACAGATAAAACTAACGCAGATTTTCATATATTTTAAATTTGGAAATTATCAGATCATTTAGCCATTAAAATAACCCAACAATAAAATGCTGTGCTTTGCTCCAAACATATTGGTGGTTGTTGGAGCCAGAGAACAGAACATTTGTTACATTCTACAATAATATAAAAAGACAATTATTTTTCCACACAGACATTGGTCACACTTGATTGTGTTAGTGTTCCGTTTGGACTCTTTTGTTCTGCTCTGTCACTCTTGCTGGGAGGAAAATCATTTTAGTTATCTGTTTTTCTTTTGTGTACAAAACTGAAATGACATTCAAGTATTGGAAATTACAGAAGAGGTCCAATTTAATACTGAGGCTGTTTTATAACCACTTGTGCACATAAAAGAGTAACACAATGAGTAGAAATTAATTGCTTTTAGTGGAATATGGCAATGTACAGCCCTGTTGTTTTCATATACTAATTCAAGTATTTTCAAGAGTTTTTACAAGTATTTTAAGTTAACATGTTGCTTGTTTATTTATAAAATTACATTGAGCAGGTGATAATTTAAATTGTTTATTACATATTTGCATTTGAACAACTTTATTTCACTCTAACATGTCACTTTGTGCACTGCCACCTACTGGCTAAGAAGGATAAATTCGCTCCATGGCAGTCAGTTAAAATCACCACAATCAGCTATGGTGGCCAACATTGTGTGTACCAAGAACAAACCAAGCACTCAAAGTGCACAGATGTTAAGTAAATGTCAAAGGAAATAGAAATAAATATTGTGTACATGTATCTGCACATACAGCCATTTCTTTTAATATCTAAAGCAACAAAAAAAGAAAACAAAAATTTGTTAAAGAAAAATATGACAAATTCCCAAGTCTTGTTTCAGAGACTCGTGGGGGCAGCACTTTTTGTCAGACACTGTTCTCTAACACTTTGCTGAAGAAAAAACGACAAGTCCAGGATGTGTGGGGTCTGCAGAGATGGCAGTTGGTCTTCTCCTGACTCTACAGCTGTTTGCAAATCCTGTGACACCTTCAACAGTCAAACAGACAATTAGAAATTAAGGACTAACATTCATAAACTTTTGATCACTTTTGTGACTATTGTTCTTGAAAGTAGCATTGGCTACTTTGCTTTTCAAAACCAAGCAACTGTCACTTCTGGCTTTTTTTAACCTAAAAATATTTGATGTCATAAATCATGAAGTTCAATACAAAATGAGCGAAATGTATGTTATTTGTGGAACTAAAGCCAGAAGTGAACTAATTCAACAAGCTGTTATGACTACGGGTGTTTCTGTTCACAGCCTGCCAGCTCTTACAGATTGCTGCAGGTCGTTCTAACACTTTACTGTTTCAACGTTTTTCAGTTGCAGTCAACTGGACAGACAACCAGCTGCTTTTTTGTGAATATTAATTTTCCCAATTCATGGCTAAGTTTAAAAAATAAACTGGAGCACAATGATATAAAATGATTTGTTTACAGACATCAACTGGAAGCAGGAAGTAATTAATGGCAATAAGCAAGTGGAAGAGGGGAGTTAAAGTCGAGCCCTTATAGAACATCCAAAGCCTTCATTAAGCCAATTCATGGCTAAGTTTAAAAAACATACATAACATACAATAACATACATTTCGCTCATTTTGTATCGAACTTCATGATTTATGACATCAAATATTTTTAGGTTAAAAAAAGCCAGAAGTGACAGTTGCTTGGTTTTGAAAAGCAAATTAGCCAATGCTACTTTCAAGAACAATAGTCACAAAAGTGATCAAAGGTTTATGAATGTTAGTCCCGTAGAAACACCCGTAGTCATAACAGCTTGTTGGCTCACGCGCAAGACGGTTTCGGATTTTCAAAATAAAAGATCCGGAAGTAGTTCATTATTTCTTGCGCGGCCCGGTACCAATTGGTCCCGGTGGTTGGGGACCACTGTCTAATGTACACTGCAGCTGTTCCTTTTACAGGTGTGGTGTTCTAAGATTAAATGAATTGTTCATTTGTATCATAAAATAAGTTTTACAATATTGTTGATAATATAGTTTTTATTTAGCTTTAGTCAGGCTGTAAGCATAAATTTAAAAATTTGTTATTTGAAGCTGCACTGTACCTTTGAGGGCTGCTAAAATATATTCGTGTTTAAAGTATCAGTTTGGTATAGAATGTTAATTTAACAGGATTCGTGGTGATGCCCTGACCACATTTGTGTTCATGTAACAATGTGACTTTGGTTTCCAATGACCTCAGATGAGGAAGTGAGAGACTGCGTGTGGGTTGGGGTGATCATGCTTTAACTTGCCACTGCAGCTGCAGATCAATATGACTCCCCCTGAGTATTAGAGGTTAGTGGTCAGAAATTGCAAACAACCTCATTAGATAAACTTTGGAGCCACCATGTTGTCCTCCTCAGCTCGGTGACAGTCTGGGTCCTTTAACCCACTGCACAACCTCCAACACCATCCAGCCTCTCAGACTGGAATCCAATTAAGTGACCGCTACTGTTTGGTTTCTGTCAGGAAACAGCCTGATATTCCTAATAAAACACGCCTGAGTAAGGCTTCAGGTGACAGATTGGAAGAAAGAGCCTAGCGACAAGATGAACATTTTTTCATTAACTGGGTAAACAGGTTTGTTCAGGGAATGTTTGCAAAATAGAATTTTGCACATTATTTTTTTGTGTGAAAAACAAGAAGTTTCCGTGAAAACTAAAACTATAAAAATTAAAGATAGATGCTTAAAGAATAATTAAAATGCCCTTATTTTATAAATTAAAGCTGTAAATATACAGCTTTAACTGTATTGTAGCATTAAGAAACACTTAGCAACTCATTGCAAACATAATCACTCAAACACAGATGTAAACATTTTCTAACCAAGGCTGTGCAATATGCATTCAGGTCATATTACATTAAATAATCTACTATTCCACACACTTTGCTGTTGAGATTGTCACTTTATCACATTTTATTTGAATGTGAGTGAATACATGTCTAAAGAATGTTTTTTAATTCTAATGAATTTTATGTGTATTGCTGAAACACTGAGCTTCTGAAACTCCAGCTGGTGAGTTCTGTTGCTCTCAGAGAAGCTACACAATAAATGTTTCAATGAAAAACATTAAGTAAGTAATGCTGCTGCTTTTATTTACAGTTCAGTATTTGTGAATTCACCTTCTTAGATTTTTCTGTGGAACTTAATGTGAAATAATTTGCTTACTTCCTGCTTTTCCCCTTAAAATATTCAAAACGTTACCTAGACACAAAGTTACTTATGCTACTATCTAGCATTTCCAAAGCACCCAATCTTGGAAATAATGTATGCTGTTTATTGAGACTGATGTTTTCTATACATAAATATACTAAAATAGTTGATCAATTGTTAAAATTAATATTATGCCCCATACAACTTTCCTACATGCTGACGCTCCTTGTTCATCCTTCTCCTACAGATCAGTACGTACTCCTGAAATGTGGCTGTTATTTTCACACAAGCATAAACACAATGTGAAGCGTCTCCAACCATCCAAAAGAAACTAAATCCTGTTGTTGTCTTGGCTTTGTTAGGTTTTGTTTCAGGTCACTTCTCACTTGATATTGGACAGGTGCTGAGAGATTTCTCTGAGTCAAACACATCCTCACCTTCAAGCTTAATTAAAAATCCGATTTATTGGATGAAGAGCAGATGTGCTGGTTACTGTGTCTAATTCTTATCACTGTGTAATATGTCCTAATCCACTTCCTCCATCAATTTCACATATTGAAGCACAAAGTGTTGAGAACAACCTCTCTGTTTATCTGAGTTTTATCAATTGCCTACTCATTTGAAGGAGCTGTCTGAGTCCAGAAAGTGTTGACCGGGTCTGTGCTGTCAAACCATTTCAATCTGGCATTATGTTTCCTAAAGGTCTAGCAGAATAAACTCTGATTATAATTAAATAACATGGAGTTCCTGTGGCTGGGCCTCTGCAGACCCTCTGTACGCAGTGTGTGTTCCTTAGACTGTTTATTATTTTCCCACTTTACTATTAACCAAATTGTGGGAAAAAAATTGAAAAATGGTCATTTTGTCAAAACATCCTGTAGGTAACCCTCTTTCTGTGTGCTTCAGTGGGGGTGGGCACATGTATGTCCTACACAAAAATGTTATTGTTTTTTTTACGTTTGTTTGGTGTCTTATAGTTATTTCTGTAAGCTAAATGTGACTGTGAAGGGATGCTAGCTAAAATTGATCATACAGGCATTAAACCAATTGAATCTAGTCAAAACATTTACCAAAAAGAGTAGAAATGAAGCAAAAGTTGTCACTTCACCTTCTCTGGATGACACACCACCTGAGCCCTCCCATCAGTGAGGCTGCTGTCATGGATACCAAAAGTTGTGGATGGAAGACCATGATCTCCATCTACCCCTCCAGCCACGCCCACCTTCCCACATACTTTTCTCTCTTTCTGTTGACTTACAGTTGTACCACATACATACTGTATATAAAACTATACATTAAAATCTATGTAGTAATAAAAAACACTTGAATCAACCAGATCTGAGATAAGATATCAATAGTTTATTGGATGTGTTGGGAGCCAGGGGCAGAGCCAACGAGTTTTCCATAAGGAGCTTCATCTCATTTACATGTCACTTACTCTGGTGTCTATTCACCAACCAGCTGTAAGCATGAGGTGTATAAATTGCATGTAGAAGAGAACTCAACTTGAAGTTGGTTAAATATGGGAGAAAAAGAATTAGGATTGATTAAACAAGGCCACAGAAGTTGATTTCTGTGATGATGCTTAAAGAGATTTTCACATCTGGGATCATTTACATCCCAGAAACAACTAAAATCTGAATACCTCCAGAAAGTTTTTATTTTAAGACTTAGCAGGAGCTAAAAATAGTCTGTTCTCAGAGAGACATTTGACAGATATTTATGAGGCTCTTTCTCCAACCTCGATTATAAAGTTCTACAATGAAAATAGATGCCATCTTTAAAAAGTATGTCAATAAAAACGTTCCACCATCATTCTGGTCCACAAGTAACTCACCTTAAGAGGATTTAATGACAGCTAGCCTGTCACCCAGATATCTGTGGTCAGGAAATCCTTCAGGCATCTGAAGGACATCACAGACTCTCCATCTGTTCTTCCTACAGATACCAGGTAAACAGGTTGGCAGATGATACGGTTACCTGTAGACTATACTTCACCCTCCATCTTCGATATCTAGGGATGTACGCCAGGATACTGTTTGTGGACTACAGCTAGACCTTATACACCATAAATGATCTGTCACTTGCTTCCTAACTGACTTGTAATTAATATTTGAGGTGCATAAATTGTCCAATTTTTTGCACAAAAATATAGTTGAATAAACTCCAGGCTCTTTGCAAAACACCAAAATTTTACTTTTTGACTGGCATCAAATAAAAAGATCTGACCCACGTACCAGTCTGAGAATCAGTAGCTCTCCTGGCATTAAGTAATATTTTGATTTCACAGGTCTGTTGCCATTGGCAACTATTTTATCCAACCATCCATTGTCTATGCTCACTTAAACTTGCAGTGTGATGCTGCTAATCTCTAGAGGTCATTGGCCAAGAGAGATTGTACACCCTAAAAGGATCGGCAGTCCATCGTAGGACAACAGACACACAGGACAAACCACCACACACACATATACATGCACTCATTTATCAACAATTATTTATTTCTTTTTGCCCCGTGGTGTTCTGTCTGTTTACCCAGATAAAACTTTGCCACTGAGCAAAGCAGTAGAGAGAGGTGGCATTGTCTGACATTTGCTTATACGTCACATGAAGAACCCATGCAGCCCATCATTAAAAGTTTTTTTTTTAACTTTTGAGTAGCTTGGCTTTTTGTCTCTTAGTTTATTACAATAGGACACATTTACTTTATAAGGTAACATACCATCTTGTCCATCCATCCATCCATCCATCTTCTTCCGCTTATCCGAGGTCGGGTCGCGGGGGTAGCAGCTTCAAGATGGTGCAGCTTTACACCATCTTGTGTGTAAATAAATCTATGGTGATCAATATTTAAACCAGTTTCTCTCTAAGGCAGTTCTATTGGCTAAGGTTTTGCTTCAACTAACCATATGTGCTAATTTTCATCCAAATGGTCTCAGAGCTTATCTGTTCAGATGGGTCTCTCTTCACATTGAATCACTACAGGAGCTACTATTGCCATCATATTGTTCTTCTAACATATAAAGTACTTCTGGATAAGCACTTTTAGGTGTTTTTTGTGTCTAGACTCTGTATTCTCAAGTACCAATCAGGTTCCGCTCCTACATAAGGAGAGGTTTCCTTTCCAGTGTCACTGCAACTACATGCACACACATTATGAGGGATTGCAAAAAAAAAGTCAATGTAGGCGATTGTCAACTATATGCTTGTCCAGGAGGAACAACTGCTGGAAATCAATAGCTGCATTTTCATTACAAATGTGTGCAAAACAAATTTCACAGTGGTGGCGTTTCCACTAAGTAATCAAAATCACATATGAATAATTTTTTTCACGCAATAAGTCATTAAAAAACATGCAGCACCATCATCCTCCAACTACTTCCTGTCTACTTCTTCCTAACCCTAACCCTACCCTAACCCTTCATCTCAACATCTGGATTTAGATCAAGTGAATCATCTGATGCGAAAAAAAAGTGTTTCCATTGCAGTTTTGTGAAATACACCAATTTTTATTCAGTCAAAAAAAAAAAAAAAACACCTCGTCCTAGCTCCAAACCTTTTTATCAAAAAACAAATTTTCTTGACGATGAAGAAATTGTGGACAGCAGCAAATATCCAAGGAGTTGTTTCATAAAGGCAAAGTGGATCTTGGAGAACAGGAACCAGAAGACTGCTTGAGCACAAGCAGGAAAACACAAATATCAACTGGTAACTTCTCAGAGACACAGTGAGTGCTAGAGACTATCAACACGGTTAATCAACAAACAGAGTGTGAAGGTTCATCGCCTCCTTAAATCCCCACCTCACACAGATGAGGCTGATGGGAATCTGTCTCACAAAATCACACATGAATAAGTTTGATCTGTTATTAAACATGTGGCCCCATCATCCTCCACCTACTTCCTGTCATCTTCTTCTTTGTGGGTTGCTCCAGTGGTAACATCTGGTTGTGATTGTGTGATTGTGTGAAAAGTGTTGCATTGCATTTTTGCAAAATAAACCCATATGATACGGCTGAGAACATTCACCTCATCCCACCAAAATTAGTGTGTTTTTCCGTTAAGCAAAATTATTTACGAAATGCCAAGCTGAGTAATTATTTGATTAATGGAAATTTAGCAAGCATTATGTTCTGAATTTGGCTGAATACTAAAATAAAGCCAGGAAAAGAAATGAACAGGAAAAGGTGTAATTTCTTGTGCAGCATGCAGCCTGCCTGCTACAGATGACCCTGTGAGTACTGGGCTGGGCAGCCCACTGCAATTATCATTCAGCATGAGTGAAGGACTCTGTTTGATATCTGTCAAGGTAATTTAGGGAGAATGATTGAACAGAGCTTTTACTTTTTTTCCTCCAGGGTTGTGATTGACCCCTCTGCACTTGGAGTTGCCTTATCTCAGCTACAATGTGTTTGTGAAAGAGTCTAGAAGGTTTAGAAAAAGAAAAGCTCAAATATTTACCACAACAAGTTTTGATTTTAAGTGATGTAAATTACTACTTAAATTATTTAAATCTGACCTCAACTTCCTACGTTTCTTGTGTAACAGTATCAAGTATTGGAACCTTACTGCAATTTTTCAAGCTAAACCACCAATCTCGAGTAATTTCAGTAAATGAAGAGCAACTTTATTCTTCATTTGAATCAAAAATGCACCATATAGACTGTTAGTTTATGTAAAAGTGAGATCTTTATCATAGGTAACAACACAAGCTTTGTGGTTTTAATGTTATTTTCTATGTGCTGGGATTGCTGTGGATGTCAAGAGAATATATAGTAAACAGGAGATATTGGGACCCTGTTCTAACTTAAACAAGTACATCACTAATGGTGAGCATCACAGTCCCAAAACTATGGAAAAAATGTTGTAAAAGCAAACAGTGCACACAGGATAAAAAGCTCCTGGGTCGTCCACTGGACTCACTCTCAGGACTGGAGAGGGTTAGCAGTTCATGGAACTATATAGACTGAGTGGAAATCCCAGTACGGAAAACAAATGGCTCATGGAAATCACTGAAAGGTATTTACCAGGTATTTAACAATCACATATAAATTAGTGATTACAAAAAAAAAAAAAAAAAATCTATACGTTTTTCCACTAGGATGAGGTGTATTTATGGTCGTATCAAAATTGGTTCATTTTGTAAACTCCAACGGAAAACTTTTTCTACATCACACAAGTCACATGATCAACACCTGGATGTTGCCACTGGAGCAAACCACAAAGAAGTCAACAGGAAGTAGTCAAAGATGACATTTCTGAATGACTTAATTGCTTGAATAAATGTTTTTATATGTGACTTTAATTGCGTTTCTTATTCAATGGAAACATGATGATTGCAAAACTGTGTTTTTGCAGTTACTGATAAAAACATATTGCATAGTAAGTGTATTCAAATTTCTGAGCATCTGTGTATATATAGAGAGTGTAGAACAGACTGCTGGTAACTCGGAACACCAGAGAATACATTTGGGCTCTGCACTGTTTACACTTTCACAGGATTCTGGAAAAGAAGAGCTTAGGGAAAAACTGCTGGTGACCTTCTGTCTGTTCTGCTGAACATCTCAGCAGCACAGTGGAAATAATCTGGAGGATCATCAGCACCAAAGAAAATAAATCATTGCCCGCTTTTTGTTACTGCTGAGAAAATGTTTGACTGAAGCTGCTTCAGGAAAACTTCAAGCAACCGTAATAATGTTCTTATCATCTTCAGCATTATCTTTTTGAATGTATTCACCTCTATAAAGCATTTTAAGTAACAGAGTCAACTAAAGACATAAGGTAAAAATAGGAACACCAGTTCTGCAAATACTGGGAAAGAAATATGTATTTAAATAATTTTGAGTTCAAATTCATGAGGTTAAACTTTTACATTTACATTGGTATTAAAACATGTTTTCTCCCTTTACAGATTTCTTCTGTTTTTGTTTTTTCATCACAAACATGTTGTTGTTGTTGCCAGGACAATTTTCAAATGGGACGAGTTTGGTTAGGACATCTGTCTTCCTTCATCAAAGAAAATGAACATTTAACATGTTTTGGGGTTTTTATGTCTAAGTTATCTTTGTCTGATATTAGCATTTTGTTGGAGATTTAAAACATCTAAATTTGATGTTTTAAAGTAAAACCAGAAGAAATATTTTAATGAGCCTCTGTGTTTGTGCCTTCTGTAAAGAAGTTACACTAATAAGCCTTTTTACTAGTGTTACCTATGGTAAGATTGATTGCACTATGAAAACTTTAACCTCAAGTTTATGTAGGTTGGATTATTAAAAGGTAATATAAAATGTTACAAAAAGCCTCTCATCTTGTAAAATGACACATATATTAAAACAACTCCAACAAAGTAATTTATAAATTAATAATGTAGAGTTAAAAGTGCTGAGCAAAAACTATAATTTGGTCTAGTTAGAAAGGCCAGAAGGAACCTGTGATAACAAGGTCAGTCATCAGGCAGGAGACAGCCTGCTGCGAAAGGGCAAAATATTATATTTGCTTCTCTCAGAGCAGCAAATCATGTCAGAACAACATAAAAAAAGATGGTAAATACCAGCTTTTCCAAATACTGTCATCATTTGTGCTCAGAATACAAGGTGTAAATCTAATCAGAGGCCTGTATGTTAGCAATAATTCCGGAGCAGCGCTTGGAGGAAAAATTGAGCTATCGACACACACATATATAAAGAACATCTAAAAACAAGTTAACTAGAACAAATGATAATTACTAGCTTGTTTTTACCAGGTACTATACAGACTTAAATTTATTATCAAAAAGATTTAATTTTATAACATATAAATTAATATAATATAGTAGAAGTACTTTATTCATCCCAGCAGGGAAATGACTTCGCAGTTACAGCATAGAGACAAGACATAATAACAACCACCACTGAGTAGTAGTTGTAGATAAAATAAAAATAAAATATAAAATGCTATAAATTGTAAAAAATATGAAATGCTGTTAATATAAAAAGCAACTTAAGAGCAGTCCTTGCAAAGATTAAAAAAAAAATGCAGATATGTATATGTAAATATATGTACAGTAAGTGTGCCACAGTGCAGTTGTGCAAAATTGGACTGATTAGTGCAGAACAATGATTTAGCTTTTATTGTACAGTGAGGTGGCATGTGGCAGGAAGGATTTCCTGTATCTGTCCCTACGACAGCGGAGCTGGAGCAGCCTATGTGAGAAGGTGCTCCGCTGTCTGTCCACTATGTGGTGGAGAGGGTGCTGTTTATTGTCCATAATAGACAGAACCTTCTTCAGTGTCCTCCTCTCCACCACAGTTTCCAGGGACTCCAGCCTTAGTCCCAGTACAGAGCCAGCTTTCCTGATGATTTTGTCTAGTCTATTAGAGTCGCTGGCTCTGATGCTGCTTCCCCAACACACAGCAGCAAAGAAGATGGCACCGGCAACAACACTGTGATAAAATTTCTCCAGCATCTTGCTGCACACATTGAAGGATCTCAGCTTCCTTAAAAAGTAGAGTCTGCTCATCCCCTTCCTGCACACAGCGTCAGTGTTAGATGTCCAGTCCAGTCTGTTGCCGATTAAAACTCCCAGGTATTTGTAATCCTCCACCTCCTCCACCACTTCCCCTTTGACCTTTAGTGGTCGTGAAGGTATCTTCTTCCTTCTGAAGTCAATCACCATCTCTCTGGTCTTACTAATGTTGAGCCTCAGGTGATTCTGCTCAGACCACTCCACAAAGCTGTCCACCAGTGTCAACATAACAAAACAATAACTTTAAAATATTTATTTTATGCAATGTAAAATATTTAAGAATATCAGTAATTTATTGAAGTCAGTAAATACGGTTTAAACCAGATGTTTCTGTAGATTTTATAAAACCATTTTTCTTGTTTAGTGAAGAGTCTTCTCCTCTCAGCACCATGCTGTCACCAAGAGGAACAATCACATGTCAACACACAGCTTCAGTCACTTCAGATATAGATAATATATAGAGATAATGTATAGATAATATTGAACAGGCCCAGAATCTGTATGGTTATGAACTCAAACCTGAACCTTCAGCCGACTCTCTAACTGACTGAATAAAGTCAGTTAGAGAGTCGGCTGAAGAACATTTCCAAGAGTAAAGAACTAATGTCCAAACCAGACCTAGAGGAATCAACCACGCACTTAACTATAGTCAAATTGATGACTGCAACACTCTGTATGTAGAGATCCAAAAGCTTCACCTTTTTCCCTCCAAATGTAGCAATGGCCTTTCTGATCAATCACATGAATTTTGTTTCATCAGACCAGAGAACATTTTTCAAAAGTTTAAGATCTGTGCAAAATATGTCCTGACATTTTATGTTGTTTTGGAGTTTTGACTTCTTCCTCTCTGAATGGCCTTTCAGCGTATGCTACTGCAGGATTCCTTTCACCGATCTGTCTCATTTCAGGGCTTTACTAATTTTTTTCAAAGGGATAGTAAATATTAGTTGAGACAAAAATTCTTAAGAAATGTCATAATGGAAAAAAAAATCCATAATTCTACCTGATCTCTAAAAAGAAAGGGTTAGTTTGATTTAATGTCAGACAAAGAACTGTTCAAACGTGTGTTTGTTTTATCTTGTCTATGGAAATGTCTGGTTTTAACTGTAAACCCAGAAGCTTTTGTAACCTGGATTTTTCCAGAGGTCTGAGAACTACACTTGTTTTATATAATCAGATGATGTGGCTTAAAAATCACTATGACTTTCAAGATGAGCATCTGTTGCTGTGACAACCATGCAAACCATGGAGCTAATTCTTTGAGGCAAACTGGAGGAAGATTTATGAGCACATTTGCTGGTCTCATGGTGTGCCAAGGAGAGCGATGACCCAGTTGGTATCTGCCTTACGTTTAGTGCTTGATAGATGAAGCCGTCCAAACGTGACTGTACCTAGCTTTATCCACAGGGCCAGCAACCGCTGTGTGAACTTTATATACCCTTTCTATTGACAGTATTGACTTATTGGAAGTGTTGAAAATATCAACCTTTTCGCCAACTACTGTTGCTCAGCTGGTTCTCACAACCACCTTTGGCTGGTCGATTCTTCTGGGCAACTTTTGGGCTATGATTTTATTCACATTCATGTTTGTTTCTTTAAATGAGTTATCTCAAGCTAACAAAATGGAGTGTCGTCAGTAATGGTGCCTATAGTGTAACATGCTGTGTTACTGTATGTTTTATTTGATGTGACAGTCAAACAGACAGAACATATGGTAAACAATAACTATATCAATCCAAAATTGTCACAATTCCATCCAAATTTAATCTAATAATTTTGTCAGTTGAGTTCCAGTAACTTTTTCAAACTTAAACAATATTTATATTTACAATATTTTCTCTCCTCACTGCTTCTCCTCTTCAGTCCACTGACCATGGAGTTACACAGTTTGAAAGAATTTGCTTAATAGAGAGAAGAAAATTCTGAAAAACTTTTTTTGCATCACACGAATCACACAACAAAGAAGATAACAGGAAGTAGTTGAGGACTGTGGAAAGGTTTTCTTTTTAATCACTTGTTACTTCATCAAACTTATTCACTAGTAATTTTTATTGGATTTCTTTTTAAAGGAAAGACCAAAATTGCAATTTTGTGTTTTTTTGCTAAAGTTTTGGACACATTTTTAATGGAAATATCAATGCTATTATCTGATGTCTAACAGTAGAGTCAGAGGACATTGTGCTTGATATAGTGAGACAATCGATTGACATTCATTATCATTCTCTCATAATGAACATTTTCAAACTTTATTTCTGGTCTTCTCAGAGCATTCATGGATATTGATCAAGTATTTTAACAAAGTCATGACACTTACAGTACAGACGTTTTATTTTGGTCTTGTTGATCCAAACCTTAATGGCCTTTGCAGCAGCTGTCATTCTTGATTCAACCTAAATAATGTGAATATCATCCAGCTCTGCTAATTTTGAAACATCAGACTCTTGAAATGCAAATTTTAATCTTTGTCTTGGCGAAGCTGTAGAAGTCATAAATTATTTTGAAGTGTAATTGTGCAGAACTTGTGATTCACTTCAGGTTTTCAAAAATCGTTCTCCTTCAGAGCCACAGCCAGAACACGGCACTTAAATTTCTGCAAGACAAACAAACCTCCAGTGGTGATGTTATTACCTTTTCTGGTGTAAATCGAATGCAGCTTAGGCTGAGTGATGGACCGAAGCAAGACAAATCTCGGTCTTCTGAAAACTGCTGACTTTAAGGCAAAAAATGGTAATAGATTTCCAAAGTGAGGGACCATTACGGGAGCAGCATGCAAATGATGGGTGAAGAAATAATCTACAAGGTGTTATTGAGCCCTTGGTGTAAGGAGGAAGGGAAGGCCTCTTTCCATTCGCCTGCAGAAGCACCATAATGTGCGGCTTGTAATTAGATATTGATTCACTTTGTCAATGACTATTTCAAACTAGTGTCCTTCTGTAGAGCGGGGGATGCATAAAAGCCTGAATACATCCTGAAACCACTGAAACATCTTCATGTTGATAATAAATGGTTTCAAAAGCAGCTGATGCATTAATATGCAGTTGGCAATGTGTTAGCCTTAAATAAAGAGTTTCAAAATAATTTAATTTTTCGACTGTGATCACATGAAAGTGGAATCAAAGCACAAAGTTTCCTTTAGAAAACATAGTTTAGACATAAGTGGTCACTGTTGGAATGAAAAGGCATTGACTTAACCAATATCAATTTTGGAAAATATGAAAAATTTTATTTTATCGCTCATCAATCATCATTTCCTCCTCCCAACTTGTAGGTCTTGTAGAGTCATGTAGACTGAGTAGAGTTTGTGAAAAACAAACATATGAAAACCACATGAAGGCAACTTGATAGTTCAACCATGAATCAGTAACCATCTGGAAACTGATTCCCAATCAGCCAGGAAATAATAAAGTATTACTCCCCTCAAAATAAAGGTTTGTCTGTATTATAAAATATTTGAAGTACAAAGTGTCAAATAATCTTAGCCAATATTAATTTAGAGCTAATTTGCTTCACCATTTACAATTCATACTGAACATCATTTTGCATGTTCTATTTTTGTTTTTACTTTTGTTTTAGTTTCATCATTCTTCTATCTTTTAGTTGAGTGTGACTAGCCTAGAGAGTTTATTGATTAAATGCTTCTTTTTGTTCATAAACTTTTCTTTTTTAGAGAAAGGTTATTCCAAAAAGCTCCAATGTTGGAACTTTATCAGGCTGGTATTAATGAATAATAACTAAACTGTTGAGACTAAACTACTATTTTCTTGCTAATGAAGAGGTTAAGTTACTAGTTTTATTAGAAAATGCATAAAGTTTCAGAGCTAAAGTAGACTCCCACTGCAGCACTACAGAAAGTTCAGCTTAAAGGGGCACAAGATAAATAACCTGAGCTGCATATGCAGGTGGTGAACATTAACTGTCAGATTGATGCTGCAGCTCATGATCACATAGCATCTCCTACTATCACACCACAGTCAGCGCTTTGGCTTCTTGGGCTCATCTGTCAGGAGTTTGATTGGTCTACACTTGCTTAAACTGATGTATCTGCCCTCCTAAATGAAACAGACAGTCAAGGCTTTACCTGGGTGATTTGGGCAGGAACTGACTCAGCAACCTGTCCTAATGGCTTTCAGCCTCAATGTATGGCTTAAACTAAAGGACAGCAGCCTGCTTTTCAAAGTCATGAGTGGAACCAGCAAATATATGTCTTGGAGAGTATTGGCTATCAAACTGTTTTTAAATGCATGAAATGTTCTGGTTTTATTTGCTATATTGCTGCTGATCTCAGTCAGCACCAGCCCTCTGAGAACCTCAATTTATCTTTCATCCATCTACTTTGTTTCTCTTTCTCAGCTAAGTTCTTATTTCTGTCACCCTTTTCTTTTTTATTCTACAAGAAAACTGAGCTACAACTTTTGACCTTTGGTCAGGTCAGTGCTGCAAAACATTTTGGACCGATTACTTTTACTAATGATATTGGAATTAGAATTTATGTTAACAGAATATTGATAAGGTTTTGCATACATTTGTAATGGAAACAGCTGCTGTCTTCATTGATTTTATAAAGATATTTTCTGATCTGTTTCCTGTATCAGTGTGTCTGATTTGAGCTGATGTAATAACTGTCTCAGAATTTGGACTGCTTCTAATCATTTTCTCTCAAATTCAAGATTTAAAATGATTCAATATTGTTTTGGATTGTAAAATCAAAATATCTAAATGCATAAAACCTTTCAAACATTTTCTATCAGTCCTTTTAAAAATATATTTATTCTAAAAACTATGGCCTTGTACTCTTGTTCCCAAAACGATGTGCTTTTTATACAAGGGCCTTTTTTATTAATACTCCATCAATGAATTTAACAGCTGGACATTATTTGGTTCATTGTGAGTGAGTCTTCAATCCCGCTGGGTACAATTTTAACTGAGCACCAGCACATCCTTTAAAATCTCATCTATGCATCCATTTTTCTATTGGGAAAACTTTACACTTTAAAAAATGAAGATTCATACATTTTTGACTGATTGCATAAAATTTTACCACTCTTTGAGATATATTGTACTCATTATCTGCTTTCCCTTCCCTAACGACGATTTGCATAGAAGTTGCTAAGTTACCAAGTGCCGTTGTATCAGAGCCAATATTCATATCTAACTACAGCCGAGAATATGCTATATTTATCATGCAGATCATTAAAGTCAAAGAGCTTTGATATAACAAAATACATCATTATGGGACATTTGACAAGTAATTTGCATTTACCCCCCCCCCCCCCCCCCCCCCCCCCACACACACATATATACAGTATATATATATATATATATATATATATATATATATATATATATATATATATATATATAAATTAGAGCTAATAGGATCGATTTTTTAGAAAGTGCAGAATGTCCCCAACCTGTATCTTTAACAATGCAGGTTGCTGAATATCTACCACATAAATTTCACTCAAGAATGCTTTAAAATAACCCGCCTCTCACCCGTTGACAGGTGGAAAAAGGCACCAGCATCACCCCCCCCCCCCCGACCCCGATGGGGTAAGGGTGGAAGAAAATGGATGGATGCTGGAAAATAGGAAAAACTGGGTTGGTTTCACTGATTTGACCTCAAAGTTAAGAAATCCCTGTGATTTCTGGTACATTTATTGTGTTACCAACTTTTATTTTTCATTTTCAATATTTAATAGTATATAGTTGAACATTTAACATGTTATTCATGCCCACAGCTTAAACAATAACAACTGATTTATTCAGAAACTGCTGTCAGCTGAAGCTCCTCCGAGCATTTCTCCTGCCATGGTTAGTAAACCATCAGCAGACTGAGCTGCTGCATGGAGGTAAAACATTTTTGCTGGTCAAAAACTTCAGGAAATATTCACAGAAGTAAAAAAAAAAAATCCAGCTTTAAAAGAACCCTGATGTTACAAGAAAGGCAAAGCAATTATATTTGTGTAGGACATTTTCAGCAACAAGGCAATTCAAAGTTCTTTACATGGTTAGAAAGAAAATCATTAGATTGCAGAGCAGTGTGGAAGATTGATTGAATTTGCCATTGTATATATTGTAGGTAGTTTATTTTAATTCACAAATACACATTTTTAAAAAAGATATATTCTACCCAGTTGCACATTTCTTGGATCAGAATAAGTGAAGATGAATATTTTATGATTCCAATAATCACTTTTTCTCTCAAATAATAGTCAAAAAATATGAAGGAGGAAATACCTCCATCCATTTGGATCATAAAGACAAACAAAATCTTAAAGGATTTAAGATGATTTTGATTCACATTCCTAGGAGCTTGGAAATGTGTTTGGAATTCCTCTTTTCTTCTTTATTCCTGCTGTGTTTAAGTTTTTCTTTCTTTAACTGAATTGCTTTTCTCCAGGTTTAGCTAAAACGCCAAAGGACAAAAGAAAAATGATTGATCCTACAAAAAACAACAACAACCAAGAAACAAAATCTAAAAAACAAGGTTATGTGGTGTAGAAATCAGAAATCAGATAAATTATTCTGTTTCTACCTGAAGGAGATTATTTGTGCAACATGATTAATTATGTAAACAATGCCATCAGTCAGATATGCTTTAGGATTCTGTTAGCATCACCTTGTTTACCCCCATCAGTGCAGAGCCAGCGTCCAGCAACAGGGGGCTTCAAGGTTGGATCTCCCCTGTGGTTTTTGTCTGAGGAAACGCCTTCATCCTGTTCACCAATGCAGACAGGCAGTAAGGAATGTTTGAGAGTTTGTCAGATGGAACATAAATTAGGACTGAGGATTGAAAGTCTTACCGTTTTATTTCATGTGACAAATAAAAATTTGGATTTTATTTAGATTTATGACATCGACTAACACAAAGTAGTGACGGGTTGGGAAGTGAAAAATATATATCTTATTTATTTATCAACCCTCCTGAGTAAGTACTTTGTATAACTGCCTTGTTCTGCTGCCATGTTTCACTTTTGGTTCGACTGAAGTGCAGAGGTTCAGGTTTGAATGGTTTATTATGACAGAGATGAGAATGTGCAAAAATGTCTGACATATTTTGGATCTGAGTTCTGGAAGAGGCTCTAGGAAGAGGAGAATCAATTAGAAGATTTTATCTTAATGGAACAAAATGTACAAAACAAACAGGAATTGCATTAATAAACAGCACATCAAAAGCAATGGCAAAATATGAAACAATCACAGGATAGATTAAAGTAAGATAAGTAGAGAGACATATTTTAAGGAAGAGAAATGCAATCAGAAAATAATTAATCTAGGAAAAGAAAGATTAAACAACATTTTAGAAATGATTAAAAGGGGGGGGGAAATTTTGGAAGATATTTTTGTAATTAGAAAGAAACATATTGCTCTTTTTATTATTAACCAATTTAGGGGATTCAATTACAGATCTTGGTTCTGACAGAAAAGATTATGCACATTTTTGTATATGGATGAAATATTTTACATATATGTTAATAAAAAACAGTATATTTTCAAAATTACAATGAGTTAGAAGTTAAGATTGGAATGAAGTGGTGGAGGTAAACAGCAAGAGAGGAAGCTGTAGCTGCTGTCAAGACAACTGCATCTGGTTTATTGTTTTGATGTTTGGTTTAAGGTGGCAGTAGTTAAAGTTTATTTAATATTAAACATTAAGTTTAATATGTGTGGTAGTTTTAGTAAATTTGTGTTGATGCTCATTAAGTTCAGTTAAGTGTACATTCAAATGTGGGGGGACCTTTGATTTTGTTCCGCGGACCATGTGTTGCCCAGGGAAGCATTAGCTGGAGCACTTAGAGCCACATGGGGCATTCAAGCTCAAGAAGCTGATCGTTAGAAATTAAACTTTACTCCTCTGGAGTCAATGTGGCTAATGAAGTACGGTTTTGTTTATTTGTATATTTTATTTATGTAAATACTTTATTTATTGTGAACTGATTTGGGTTTGTGTTACCTTTTGTTTTTAGTTCTAACGGCATTTTTGGGACTTTGTAAGACGTGTCCACAATAAACGGCTGTTGAAACCAAGAACTGCGTTAAGCCTTGATTAAACTCGAGAGGAGTAACAGAAGCTAACTGTTGTAGCTTCACTGTCAGCTGAGTTTGTTTCCAGGGTGGAGTGGAAGGCTGCTGGTTGGAGGCAGGTCAGGTGGATCAGGTCAGTGACCAGTTTCAGGAGTGTTTTGGAGAAGAAGGGTAAATGTTAAATTCCTTGTATGGCACTTTATCCAGTTCAAAGGACTCCAAAGCGCTCCAAGCTGCACTGTGTGTGTCACCAAACATGAGTGACAGGCTGGTTTGATACGTCTCCAGTCCAGTCTGTTGTCCAGATGAACACCAAGATATTTATATTCCTCAACCATTTCCACTTCTTCTCCCAAGATGGAAACAGAGTTTATCTAATCCTGTTTCTCCTGAAGTCTACAATCATCTCCTTTGTTTTGGTTTTGAGGCAAAGGGAGCATCTTCTGATTTGGTTGAAGACAATCTTGTGGAAGCAGAAGAATCCATGACTGAGGTGGAAGAGGAAACATCTGAGAAATGCTGCAAGTCAGAGGAGGATGGGATGTGAAAGAAACTGTCAGTACCAGTAAAATGTTTGTCCCATTGTTATCACAACTTTGTTAAACACACAGAAAGACTGGCAAGTCTTCATCTGTCAACATCCATTACAGTAATGACTATTAGTAATCCATCAAGAAAATGCTAGCTGCAGAATCTGCTCTCAGAAAGTATTACCTGATGGACCATCACTCAGTCAGTTGGAACTGAAATGACGAGAAAGCAAAATAGGACAACTTGTGACACAAAAGCAATAATGTCATCATAACTGGCTCCGTGTATCAAACCAGCCTGCCACTCATGTTTGATGACACATCATTTGTAAAATGTCAGAGGAGCTTTTGAAGCTTTGCAGGACAGGAAGCACTGTCTACTGAAACACCTCTAGATCTCAGCTCTACATGTCTCACCATGACTGCTATCCTTCCGAACATAGTGTATCCTGTCTGGGGCCATTGAGATCTGGGGCCTCATGCATAAAAGAGTGCACAGTTCTCACACTAAAACTTGGCATATGGACAAATTTAGAAAAGTGCTTCACACAAAAAAATCCGGATGTATAAAGCTGTGCGCACTCACATACCTGCGCACTTTTCTTTTATAAATCCCAATTTGCGGAAAATAGAGCGCTGCTGCTGGTCTGCCCTGTCGCCACCCCAAACTACATCTGCAAATCAATATAAATACTCGGAAGTGTGCCACCACGTGACGCAATAACCATGGTTATGTCCCTGTTTATAGAAGTATGAGTATTTAAAATAATAATAATAATAATAATAATAATAATAATAATAATAATAATAATAATAATAATAATAATAATAATAATAATAATAACTATATATTATTATGAGCTGGAAAAGGGTAGAGTACGTGAAGGAGTTTAAGTATATCGGGATCTTGTTACAAATGAGGGAAAAAGGGAACAGGAGATCACCGGCACAGCGTCTGCAGTGACGTGGGCGCTGTACCGGTCCATCATGGTGAAGAGAGAACTAAGTCAAAAAGTGAGGTTCTCGACTTACCAGTCGATCTACGTTTCTACCCCATCTATGGTCATGAGCTTTGGGTCATGACCGAAAGAACGAGGATACAAGCGGCCTAAATGAGTTTTCTCCATAGGGTGGCTGGGCTCTCCCTTAGAGATAGGGTGAGAAGCTCGGTCATCCAGGAGGGACTCAGAGTAGAGCCGCTGCTCCTTCACCTTGAGAGGAGCCAGTTGAGGTGGCTCGGGCATCTGGTCAGGATGCCTCCTGGGCGCCTCCCTGCTGAGGTGTTCTGGGCTCGTCCCACTGGGAGGAGGCCCTGGGGAAGACCCAGTATACGCTGGAGGGACTATGTTTCTCGGCTGACCTGGGAACGCCTTGGGATTCTCCCAGAAGAGCTGGAACAAGTGGCTGGGGAGAGGGAAGTCTGGGCCTCTCTACTTAGGCAGCTACCCCTGCGACCCGACCCTGCATAAGCGGAAGAAAATGGATGGATGGATGGATGGATGGATGGATGGATGGATGGATGGATATATTTTATGCAAAATGTACTTTCAGGGCATGTAAGGTCACCTCACAAAAATAAAAATAATACATTTTAAAGAAAAAAAAATCCAAATAAATAAATAACTAAATAAAGAGATTGTGAAAATGTCTATTTGAACAGTAACGCGTCCAGCCGGGATTTAAAGACAGAGAGTCAGAGAGTCTCTGACTGGGAATGTGGACGTTTATTCTAAATAATAGAATCATGTGCATAAGTTATACATTTACAGAAGAGAGATGCTTTATGTCCATAAGGCGCATTCATAAAGCGGGCTGCTCGACTGAAGGATGACTGCAGTTAGATCTGTTTTAATACAACCATCCACCACTGTTTTCCATAAAGAATATTGCACAAGGAGTGAAAGCTGCAGTACCGGTACCACACAGCTCTTTAGGTTTTGCTCAGAGCTCCAGGATGATCAGTCTGGATTAATCTAAACACTAATAAACCATCATCAACATTTTCCAGCATATCAATATGATATCTGAACAAAGACTCCCTCTGAATCCTTCCATTGGCGATGTTCTCCATCAGAGCCAAAGCTCTCCACATTTATGTGGCTCACATGTAATCACACGTCAATCACACATATATACTTATATACGTGTGTTTGTATACACAACTTGATTACCTTAAAAATAATCAAACCTGTCTGGAGCTAATCTGCTGATCTAACCCTGTTTTATTTCTTAGTGAGAATGAAATGACCCCATAGAAGCATTTCATGCTCTAAGGCTCACAAATCAAGCGTTACATCTTTATAAGACAAAAACTGAGAAAAAGTACTATTTACATTGGAGTGAGGTTTTCACATCCTTTTATTTTTATTTTCTTTATTTTGTGTGCGTGTTAGCTTATTGTCTGAGGATAAATGCGGTTCATTGTTTAAATAAAATATTAAAATCATGAAAAAAAAACATTGACTTTGATACTTCTTGGTCTATTTTTTGTGCGTACTCGCGCTTTATACATGAGGCCCCTGTTGTCTACTTCTACCTGTGTTTCCATTACAAATATGTTAAAATCTTATTCTGATAATGTCGAAAATAAAAAACCCATAAAACATAGCAGCAGCTAAACTGTTACATATTGTTGATCACGTGACTCGTGATATGAAAAAAGTATTTCCATTACAGTTTTGTGAAATACCAGAGATGGGAATTTCAACTCTTTTCAGAGATCCGGCTCTTTTTGCTCCCAAACGGCTCTTAATGTATTATCACCTGCAGCTCTGTATATTAATATAACTTGGCAAATAGAAACGTTTTATTTGATAGATCCTTTTGCATTCAGTGTTCCCTTATAAAGAAGCTTTATACTTCCTTAATTTTATGTATTTGTTCTGTTATGAAAGCAGACATTCTTACTTTTGTACAATATTTTTACAAACTTTTAGTCTTTTAACAAAAACAAATAAACAAAACTCTGCAAACAAACCTCAATATTTTCAATACAATGTCAATATTTCACTAATGTCAAAAAAAATTTCATTTGCTCGGTTTCTATTAAATAAGAAATGAAATTAAAGCAGAATAAGTCTGTTCAGAAGACCTGAAAATGACATGATCCTCCTACAACTTCCTGTGGTCTTTTTCCAGCATCCAGCTGTTGGTCTTATGACTCCTGTGATGTGAAAAAGGTTTTTCCATTGCAATTTTCCAAAATAAACCAATTTCAGTACAGCCTAAAAACATCTAATCCGACTTACTAAAAGTTGTATCACCTCTGTGTGATTCCTTTAAGCTAATTTGAAATGTCAAATTGCACAATTACTGTATATGGTCAATGGAAATGCAGCTAGAGAAGCTGAGATGGTTTGAACACATGAGGACAGATATCTCAGACAGAAGCTTTTGGAAATTGAGGAAGAAGACCACAGTGAAACTTTATGGATGCAGTGACTGAGCTCATGCAGAGGTGGTGTTTGGTTTAGAGGAGAAAATGTTGGGGGACTCTTTAGGGAACAGCCCAAAAAAAGAAGATTTGGATAGAAAACTAATGAGGAAGCTGATGTTCATTGTTTTTTTGTTGATTAGCCAATTTATCAAAGAGTAGTTTAAAGGCTGCTTTGTTAATTATTGAAAGCAACCATTTTTGTTGCAAATACTGCTGTGTGAAATAATAATAGCATATTTAGTAGTTTCTTAATTAAGCAGTTGGCCTGGACTCCCATATGTCCTTGAATTTAAATAGAGAAGCAGCTGAAGCCGTCATTTCACAGCATATGTTTCCTCTATCGCAGGGTAAGTTGGAATCTGTGTAATCTGTGTCCTGGTAGATAATCGATAGAAAAACAGGAAAGCTAAGATTTAAAGATTCAGACCATCTGTGTGTGGGTGTGGGTGTGTAGGGGTGTGTGCCTGGACCAAGCAATTTAGGGTAAATGTGTTGTAAACAAAGGGTGCTGTGGATCAGTAGTCAGAGGTCGCTGCAGTAATAGGTAATAGACTGGTTGTTGTGGTGTTCAACATGTGTTCAACTGCATGGGACTCAGCAAACACGCACACAGGCGCACCCCCGCCCACACACATGCACACACACAGATGGTTATCAGCAGAAGAAATATATAAAGAGTGCAGAACAGCCTGATCTCTCACCACTTCTGAAAAACACTCAGCTCCACACGTGCTTCTATTCCTACTTGTGCAATGCTGGGAATGAAAGGTGCACTGCATGTTGAATTTTCTACAGATGAAAGAATTCACAAAGCAATGAAACCTCCTCTACTTTCACAAAACGAGCTTTTCACATTTTATCCACTGTGTGATTTAGATTCATGTACAGATCACAGTAAACAGCTGCAGGGTTGCTAACACCCAACAGGTCCAGCAGATGTGAGCAACTTCCATGTTTTGAGAGACAACACTGCAAAAATACAAAGTCTTACCAAGTACTTTTGGTCTAGGCTTAGAGTGCAAATATCTTAATACACTTTAAAAAAGATATGACTCACATATACAGTAAGTTTCCAGCAATATATAGGAGTTTATCTTAAGTCAATAACTTTCTAATATTGATTAAAAATTCACTTATAATAAGACACTTTTTATAAGATAAATAACCTGCCAGTGGAACAAATACATTATTATCAATATTAAGAACTTATTAACTTGAAACAAGCTCTTATTTCCTGCTGTGAAGTTGCTTGTAAGTTAGTTTTATCTTATTTCAAGATATTAGCACTAGAAACTAAACCAAAATTACTTGGTAAGATTTTGTGTTTTTTCTGAGGTGACAATGGCAAAACACAGTAATTTACTGCATTTGTATAACTGCTATAATACAGTTTCACATGAATGATCAAGTTACTAATATACTTTTTCAAAACTGAATAGAATTCAAATAAACAATGGAAGCAACCAATAGCATTTCTTTTCAAACATAGCCCCCAACTAAACACATTTACACACAGCATTATGGGACATTATCAATGTCATTAAAAAAAGAACAAAAAACTGCTCATGATATAATATTACATCACAATCTTTCGTAATAAAGTTGAAATTCACATGAAATTTTCACCAGTTATTGGTAATAACCCAAGTAATGCCTACATCGAAAAAAACCAAAACAAATAAGTTATTAAGTTATAAAATCAATGGTCAGGGGTCAGTAACTGTCAGTAAGTAAATATATTAAATATACTATGATGTATGTTTAAAACCTGGACACATGCCTAAATTATATGTATTTATAGCGCTTTATAATAATTTTATTATGTACGTCAACAAAGCCAAGGAAACATCAGCATGAAGTTGCAAAAAAAGTATATATGGCCAGATTTTTTTCAAAATGGACCAACAAGGAATCATAGAAGAATCCTACAGCCAATCTGGAAGCTAAAGGCTAACCAACAAACTCAGTTGATATAATATGCAGCTTTTTCAAGTGAGAGGAATTTTCAAGAAGACACATGCAGATATCTTCTCTGAAAATGTCTCTGCAGGGAGAATCTGAGAACATAGACAAGAATCTGAGATTGACAAGAGAAGGGCTTGTGTAACTGTCAAAACGACATGTTGCAGTAGTTAGGATGAAGCCACAGAAAGATGAACTGCACAACCTGTGGCACAAAGGAATCGTCACGCTCATAAATCAAAAGAACAGACTGAATCTGTGGGAAAGTTGCTGCAAGAGGGAAGCAAAGACAGAGTATTGATTGAAGACTCCTGAAGAAGGCATTAATGCTGAAGCATTTGCTTTTACTGGAGCCTGATGATGAACTTCGACCTGTCCTTTTCTGAGTGTGATATTTAAAGTAGCTTACAGGGTAACATAGGCAATAAATGATTGCAATTGCTAGCCATTTTCTACTTTGTTGGAACGTTGTGAATAGTGCCAATTTTTAAAAAAAGTGTTTTGGAGAAATCCACCATATACTTTTAAATATGTCGGATTGTATGAAAAGGAAAGGCATCAAAAAGACGGTGAAGTCTTTTCAGATGAGAGTTTTCCTGTCTAACTGATCACCAGATTCAGATGAAGTCTACAGTAGACGTGTTATGATCCCACTCTGTTACAACTATGGTTCTCTTTTGCTCATTTCTTTGTTGTTCTTTTGCTTTGCTTTTGCATTTGTTCTTTCCTCTGTTTATTATTTATTGTTCATTTAGTCTTGGGTTTCCTTTATTAATGTTTCTGTCTGTTACTGTTGATATTAGTTTCAGATTTTCCCTTTGGTAGGGTTTCCTCCCTTCCTCCAGCTTTGCCTATTTTACTCTCTTCCCTGTTGCACATTTCCTGATTTCCTTGTGTCAATTGTCTTTCCCAGCTTTGTCTACTTACCTTTGATTAGCTCTTTTGTTTCTTATGTCATTCTCCACTCCTACCCTATATAGTTTCCTCTCTTTATGTTTTTCTCTACTGAGTTCTTCTATTACTCTCCATGATTGATGTCCTTCTATCTCAAGTCTCCTTGTGAGTTTCCTCTGACTTTATGCAAACATTTTGCACTGAACCAGCTTCTGCCACTTATCTGCACTTCTGTGTCTCCACAGAAAGAGGTGCAACAAGTTTCTTTTGGTTTACTTTTATCTCAGATACTGCAGACAGTGATCCCTCTACGCCACACTGTTTCTGTTGAGCCTGTGAATGTTGAAAGAACTGTTCAAGGTCTTTCTTTCAGGAACATTGTAAGGATTGATTGTTCTACTGTACAACTGGTAAAAAAACAAACAAACAAAAAATTGCTTAAATTGAAAATCTAAGAAGTGATCCCTACGCTGAATAAAATAGTATTGATCTGGAGAATAAGAATGGAAGAGAGGGAAGCTGACTAAGAGAAAACCTTCTGAAGAAAAAGTTTACATTCTCATAAGATGTATAAGGGATGAGAAAAACCCAAAGTTATGGTCTGTGACTGGCCCTTAAATTCAACAAAGGATTAAACAGATTAGCTCCCATGTCACAAGCATCACACAAACACATTCAGTTCCTAAACATGTGACATGTATGTGGATTAAATGAGAGAATGGCTGATTGGTCTGTATGCTTTAATGTTTTATTCTTTTTTCTTGTCTTGTTACTTTTGTGACTGTGTTTCTACCATAAATCAGTTTCAGTAAGGCATAAAATATTTATTTTATCATTAACACTGTTAGTTATCTTAGTTCATAGTTGGTTAATATTGATGAAAAAATATTAGTTTCACAAGCAGATTATTTATAAGTAATACTTTCTAAGATACTGAGAAAGTACTAATTCTTGCTGAAAAGTTACTTGTAAGTTAGTTTTGTGTTATTTCAATTGTATTTGAACATTTTCCTTATATTCAGATATGTGTAAATTTTTAGAGGTTATGAGGGACAAATCAGAAGAAAAAAAACAGCAATAGCAACAATACCTAAAACAACCCAAACGGGACTAAAACACAGCTGAGCTGTTGTGGTCAAGCACATCCTGCTGAGGTGACAAGGTGACACGGTCATCAGTCCTTTGCTGTGAGTTCTGTCCAGACTAGTACTGTCCAACTCTCTAAACTGAGTAACTTAAAACATGAGAAGCAGAATCAATACAAAACTATTCTAAACACCCTACAGTGATGTTATGTGCTGCCACTTAATATCTTTGTTTGGATTACATAATGACATAATTCATTTGTTAAACCATGTTAAAATAAAATCAGAGCAGAAACATGTTGAGAGACTGAGCAGAGACTGAGCAGAGTCTCTGTACATAAACTGTAGAGTGTGATGATGTAAGTGGATGCAGGTGTGTGGATGAGAAATGGGGAACAGGTGACTGGGGGTCTTTGATGGGGAAAAAAGGGAAAACAGACTTATACAAAGGCTCATAACTGGAGAGGAGAAGAAGAAAAGTGATGTTACATTTGTGTTTGAAGTGTAAGGATGTTCTGTTTTCTTAGAATGGAGGCAGAGGTTCCTGGTGGGTTTCTCCTGTGGGTGCAGGTGTAGCTGTACAGTCAAAGGAAGTACCTCGTATTCATCAGTCTGATGGATTTCTCCCCTTTCTGCAGTTTCACACATAGAACTTTTTCTAGTTTGCTTCTCATATTTAAAGCACTTTGTATATAAGATCTAGTCAGAGTAACATTCAGGTGCATCTCAGTAAATTACAACATCATTAACAATATAGTTTATTAAAATTATTCTGTTCCAAAAGACTTAAATAAAACAACCAAATGATATCATCATGTAGCCTCTCTACAACAAAAAACTTTGACTTGTATGATACAATTTGACTGAAAACAATTTCATGTTTAACAAGAAAGCTTTAAAATATGAGAAAAAAAACTACTGGATGGAACTTTGATTGTTCTGAAACTTCAAATATGTAAGTTTGAGGTTCTAAAGTCTCCATAAAGGCAGAGTCTGTTCTGAATTGTTGTTTTTTTCTCTCTTTTTTAACTTTGTCATGAGTTCAATGTATAAATGTAAAATGTGTAAATGTCCACTTCATATATCAGAAGTTTTGATATTCAGTTTTATGTATCTGTGCACATCTTGTGCATTTTCTTTTCTAAACTAACCTCCTAATTTACAAATTACCTTTAATGTTCGAGTGCTTTTATTTAAAATGGCAAATACAATAACTCACAATGTCCCATGTCTCTTTTTCCCAAATACTTCAGGGATGAACACAGCTTGCTTTTTAGTTTTATTTCATGTAAGCCACTTAGTTATAGAGAATCAATTTTACTTTATGAAAATTGATAAATTACACTCAGTATCGAAACATCTTTCAATCCAATTTGTACACACAGCAGCAGTCATGTTGCTCAACGGGGCAGAAAGAGCGTAAAATCAAAACCAGTGAAAGCGTAGCACTGATCTTTTATGCTAATTTTATGGTAATACTATCCCCCAACAGGCTCAGTGTGCTTACCACTGAGATTCTTTCCTAAACTAGCAGGTTTTTTTTTCAACATAAATGCTAAGCCAAACTACGGTAGTGTGTGCAGAATAAACACCAGCAGATTTCCAGGTAACCATGAACTTTGTCGCATTCCTCCTCATCTATCATGCAAAAAGATGCTGAGCATCCAGTTTTTAGGCACAGGTCTTCTGAACATGGCTCTTCTGTCCTGCTTCCTTCCATGTGTATCTCCCACCAGCCTGAGGGAATAAAGGTGACAGTAAAAAATCATGTTGAACCTGGGAAGCAGCTGGGCCCATCTAAACACCCATAAATAAATGACTGGCCCTGTAAAGAGAGTAGAGAGGAGCCATTTTGACTCTTGGACATACAGTTTGTGAACTGAGCTTTGCAGCTTTTATTTCATTTACTTGCTCTCTTTTTTGCAGCAAGCTTCTAATTACTGCTATTTTTGCCTCAGCACTGCGTCTGCAGACTCAGCCCACCTCATCAAGGATAACTTGATTGTAACTCCGTGCTAATGACTCGCTCGGCGCACTAGAGCTGACGTAAATGATCATGAAATTGAGACATTAAGCTGGTGGTGAAAGAGAGGAAAAGAGTCTTCATGACAGGAAAACATAATTTCAGGACACTTTTAAGCTGCAGTATGAAAGTTTTCTAAACATATTTATTAAAATTATCACCATGTTGTGACAGTATAAAACAGATGTGTGAAAATATTAACATCCTCTACCTACCATCAGTGCTACTATTACTATTTGGAGAAATGAACCACTCCTTCTCAAAAACAACCAGAGTCAGGAGGAGAGTCTTAGTGCAGTTAATCAATCTCATGTATGTAATGCTAAATGTCTTATCAGAGAAACCACGTTTAAAAAAATGGTTTATTCACTGTCATTGGTGGCCATGCTAGCATTAGCATTAATGACTAGCTATGCTACCATGAAGAAGCTTTAACATAGCAGAGAACAACAGGGGAGAGGGAAAAAGCCTTAGTTGGTCTTTTGTTCCACTAAGGCTCAGGCTGGAGTTCACTCTGATAAGCAACATCACAGTTTTATCTATCAGTTGGTGTTGCTGGTTGTTCTCACAGACAAACATAAAAATAAATTCTACTTTCTAAAAGTTCTTATTCATTATTTGTAATTAAATGACTATATTTCATCTGTGTCTTGTTTAATTGGCAGAATTAAAAATGAATGTTTGAGCAAGGAGACCCATGAACCCAACCCAGTTCAACCAGTTCCAGCAAATTCCAGCAAAGTTGTGAGAAACTTGTGGAAGGAAACGAAAAAATGTTTTCCCCACATGATCCGATTCTACAAAATACAGAGGAAATGGAAGGAAGCGTCTCAACATGAAGAATGTTTTGGAAAATGTTTATTTCATTTTGGTGATATTTTAATTCTGGTAGCACTAATTAACCTTCAACAGGAAAATTTTGTCTAACTTAATGTCAGAAAGTGAAAAGTTTAAATAGATTGGGTGCAAATTAAAAAAAATAAACTGTTCAAATGTTGATATTGAAGAGGCGATAGAGAATTACTGCTGTGGAAAACTGGGACAGAAATATTTATAAGCACAAAGCTGGTGCCAGAGAATATTTGCTTAAGACTTAACTGACAAATTAATCATCAGAATTCATGCCAATTAATTTTCTGGTAGTTGATTATTAAATTGATGAATCCGTCAGCTTGTGAGTGCTGTCTTGTTACTCAGTGGCCTTGGAAATAATGAAAGTGCTCAGAGCTGCAGGGCTTTTCAGCCGCCGACAACAATGTTTGCTTGTGGCCACTAAGGAGTTTAAGCAGCCATTAAAGCAAGAATAAAATCTGTTTTAGTGTTTTCCTGAGCACACACTGAGGGGAGGGAGAGCAATTACAGAAGGCAGAATCACTGAGTGTGAGACGTAAACAAAGAGGGGAAAAAAAGGGAAACGCAATTACTGTTTAATACAATAGACAAAAATGTTGTAACACTGTACTTTATTATTCTTCTAATAACCCTCTGATTTGAAAATACATTTATTTCAAAAATTGTGATGCAATTGCTTTGACTTATTGCAGCTTCTTGGCCATGCACTTTATGTAATTGGCATGAAGTGAAGGAAGCCCTTTATAACTATATTTGGATTCAGGCTATTTGATATTTCTGGGAAGAAAAAAAAAGTTTCATTATTTTAATGAATTGTTTAGTGGCTGTTGTGCTGTCAGTTTAGTTTGACAGTTATTATAATCTATAAATTCAATGTCTTTTTCCTAAAAACTGTCAGCAAAAAATAAATGTATCACCACCTCACATCACTACTTACAACAAATAGGAAACTTTAAACAGTTTATAACATGAGATCCTAAATGAAAGTGAAACATAGTAACACTTGGTTTTGCTGTTTGACACACTAGCATGACTTCTTTATCTCGGCAGGGAATAATAATTATTGCCAGCCATTTCAAGAGTGAGCCACTTCTAAGAGCTTAAAGTGAGCAATGAGAGCCAAGTTCTGGTGGGAAGGAGTAAACCCTCAGCCACTCCTACTCTGCGCCACCTAGAATACAGTCAGGGAAAGATGATGTCACATCAAACAGCCAATCACAGGGACACTACAAATAGGTCAACTATGCCAGCATGTGCAAGAAAGGACAGTTTTTATATTATAAACCACAGCAGTGGCTCTTAAGAAAATACTGGTCAAAAATAAATTATTACCATAAAAATCCTTAAAAGACATTTTAGTTATTTTACTTAAGAACTAAAGGTTCTTAGGTAAGAGACCAACCTTTCACAAAAACCAAATTCAAATCAATGCAGTTAAAGGAGCAGTATTGTATATTTTTCAGGCATGTGGGGCCATTTCATAGCACAATCAAATAACCACTTCAGTTGTTATAAAAATGCTTATGTATTAAATATGACTTAAAAGAAATTGCTTGAAATTCTATCTCTATCTCTTTAAGAGCCTCCTGCTCTTTCTGAAACTCCGCCTTCAGAAAGTCATCACAAAATGGCTCCTCTATTAACCCTTTAACAATGTTCTTACCAGCATTTCACTGAGAAGTAGCTCCTATAGAGCAACCGATGCACACTTCTACCAGCTAATTGCTACTGGCTAGTCTGAAGGAGCTGAGTGCAGCCACAGGGAGGAGCTTCTCTGTGAGGCAGAAAACTGCAGCAAAACAAAAAAGCCAATTGAACTCAGTCACACAGATTGTAAGTCAATTACTATAGTTTCATAAAATGCAGGCAAATTCTGTTTATTGTTCAACTTGGTTCAAAAGTTTTCTTTTGGTTTGGACCAGCATGTATCACTTAGACAACACCTCCACTCCTCCATGTGGTGTCAGTGGACAGTCACTTGCATTGTGTCTTTACAAATACACCCAGAACTCCATCAGTATTCCACTAATGTCAAAAAAACACAAATTCACATTTGTAGTCCATTAATTTAGAAACACAAATAAAATCACCTGTGAATATATTTGTTCACACAATAAGTTATTAAGAAACATATTCACATCATCCTCCAACTACTTCCTGTTGTCTTCTTGGTTTACTAAAGTGGCAACATCAGGTTGTTGATCATGTGACTCGTGTGATGAGAAAAAAGTGTTTCTATTACAGTTTTGCAAAATAAACAAAAAAAACCCACCTCAGTTATTTTTTTGGTTTGTTTTCATTAAGCAAATTTATTTTTGAAATGCCAAGTTGGGCAATTTCATGCACACATGGTCAATGGAAACACAACTGTTTAAGAAACACAACACACGCTAGAGGCACTGAATCAGGAGTACTTTCTATGTAAAATAAAAATAAAAAGTTAACAGCAGTAATAATAGGAAAAAAGCAGGTGGCCAGAGCTCAAAAGTATTTTCATATTCATACAAGATTTCCATGAATGTGAGTCATTTTGTGTCTGAGTACATGGACCTGTTCACAAGTCACTGGGATTTCTAAGCTGCATGTCTCTGTTATGTTATCTGTCTGGTTCTTACTCTCCAGTGTCTCTTTCAGTTCCATCATGTGATCACAAAGTAACGTCTGAGAAAACAATCTAAGTCATAGATCCTTCACTTCCTCCTCTTCTCCATCCAGAACATGTCTCCAGCTTGGCGTTGCATAAAAGTGTCAGTGGTGGAAATATTTATAGACCAGAATATTAAGTGTGAGGTCTTCCTCTCCGGGAGTCAGGGGCTCAGCATTTTCCTGATAGATTTACAGAAGCAAGATGTAAAAATGGCTGAGTGAAAGAAGAAAGGTTTGTTTTGAGTAACAGACACTCTTTTACTACACAGAGCTTTGTGGTTGAACTGCAGTCTTTGATAGATAATAGTGACAAGCATGTATCACTTAGACAAAACATCAACTTATCAGATGACTTTTGCATTGTAAAGTTGTAAAAGTGACATTATTGTTTGCTCTGTTTAATGGAGAGACAGATTTTAATGTCTGCTCCATCAGGTCTCTGACTTAGCAAGACTCAGAAATATGACAAAACAGATACTATTACAGCATATACACAAGAAACAAAAACATATTGCACTGTATTGGAAAATATCATCCAATGTATTGAGCAATATATTTTGACAAGAAATTTTGAACTTATACTTTCCAAAATATTGCAATATGAGCATCAACCATGTATGTAGATTTATTGATACATATTAAAGTATTGCAATCCCAAGTAAAATGGTGATTATATTTTTACATTTTAGATTCATGTTTAATACATTGCAATATATGAAAATTTTCAATCTGTATATTTTGCAATACATTTCTATATATTAAATGAAAATATATTGTTTTTATTCTGACTTTGAGCAACATTTTTAAATAATACCTTTCATTTGTTGTTAAATAAAACTAAATAAAAGTGTTTTGAGGCTAAGATGATCTGCTTAGGGTCGTTATCCTGCTGGAAGATTAAATTATGAAGTAAAGTTGGAGAAATTCTCTGCAGTAGAGTCACCATGGACTGATTGGCTGCTTGTCCTATAAATAAAGAGATATTCAAAGCTTCCTCATCCCACAGCATGATGTGGCCACCACCAGGCTTCTTTAGTTGATATGATTAATTTTCCTAACATCACAGAACATCTTTAGTAAATCTTCAATTAAACTGCACTATGTTTAAGTAAATAAAATAACACTGAACAACTTGCAAAACAGTAATTCATATCAAGAAAGAGAAAAATGATCACGTGCTAATATTCTACATTATATGAACATAAAGTTTACTGGCTTCCTGTTCATGTGTTAATATTTTAATTCTACTTGTTGTCTGAGTTGACAGATTTATTCAGATCTATTCAAATGTTTTGCATGTTCAATCTAATATTCCTAATATATGAGGAGTATTCTAACTATGACATTAATAAGCTTATGTCAGAGTTCTAACATGTATTATAGTGGCCTGTTTAACAACAGGACTGCGTTGGCTTGAATCGCATATATTTATCTGAGATCTAATGCCTATTCATGATTTTATGCCCTGATCCAATTATTCCTGACAGCCAATGTGTAGAGAGGTCACAGCCGACTGTCAGCATGTTATTTTACTCCTCACAGAGATACATCCCCCCAGTTAACATCGTGACCCTGCAAGGTCACATGCAACTGAACCTCTCCCTATTATTTCCAGGGTCCTGGCATTAACATACGCTAAATAGAGAGCAACTTTAAACAGCAACAACAGTCCCAGCCTCTCATCTTTTGTAGGTCATATTTTAAAGATGCTATTAATCTTCTGTTTTTAATTATGAATAGAAGGCCAATGGATAAGGTATGATTAGATGAAGAAATTGATCATCTTTTTCCCCTCCAGTGGCTTACAGTTTTTCTTTTTTCTTCTTTTTTTTTGCTGACAGTGTGTAGGCCTGTATAACTAAGAAGAGGAGAGGAGTTTCCATCCAGAAGCATCTTTATTTTTAGCTGACATCTTCATATGAGTTTTTCTGGATAATTTTAAATCCTTTTTCCCAAAGTTATTTATTTTTAATCTAGTTAAGTCTTTTTAAAGATAGTCTAACTAGATAATATATATATATATATATATATATAGATATACATCTATATATATATATATATAGATATATATAGATATATATCTATATATCTATATATAGATATATAGATATATATCTATATATATCTATATATATATATATCATGTAAAGATGTAGTTGGAGTTTTCCTCTTTAGAACTGGTTCTAGAAGATGCAGAAGGTTAGAACAGACCAATAGAAAATTGGAAATTGATATATATAATGAATATTTAATGTGTGTATATATTTTAGAGGCTTCAACTTATTGTTCCATAAAGTTATTTAACATAAAAATTTATAAAAAAATTCAAATGATCTAACATCTGATTGGTTAACTTCAGTTTAACTTCCAACCTGTCATTTTTATAGAAGTTTTAGCCCCACTGATTGATTTATGAGATCTGATAAATGAATAACGTGTGGCACATGACAAAAACTATTCTTCATTATAATTTCATGGTTGGAAGGCCCAGTTGCTGACCTTTCTTCTACCATGAGCCGGGGATAACTGACCCACTTTCTGCCCCACAGACCCTCAGGCTGAGGAAGACCACCGACCCTGATGAGACCAAGATCACATTAAACAAACTTAATTCTGTTGGAATGGCCTCTAAATGTGACGGTGCCACTGGGCAGCAAGATTTTTTTAACATAAAGTTTTCTTCAACTTTGTTTTGTCTCTTTTAGTGTCAGATATTTCAATCTGGAGAGACTCAGACGGAGATAAGAAGACAATTAGAAGAGTTTATTGACAAACAGAATTTAAAGTCTTTGGCGCTCGGGCCCCGCGTTAGCGATAGGCTTCAGATGAGCATCCCCGATGCTGGTAGGAACGTCATCCCCCCAGGCAAGGCACTGGTGGTGGAGGTTGAAGAAGGGTGCGGGCCTCAGGACCGGGCGAATGGAGGAGAAGGGGTGGTGGTGGGTGAGCTCGGCTGGAGAGCGAAGGACACCATGGATGAAGGTCCTTATCAGCTGGGACTTGGTCGATGATTGGACGTGACGTGGCTTGGTCCGGCATTGATAGGTCGACGATTGTGGGCAGGTCGCTTCAATTAACGGGTCCCGGTGGGGATAAAAGAGTCTTCCAGTTTGAATTTGCGCTTCATCATAGGCTTCATCATATATTGGTTTGTGGATTTGTGCATGTTAGGAAACACAACTGGGTGACTGTGGCCAGTAAAGCATTTTAGAAGCTCTGTCTATTTTAATAAACATTTTTTTTCTTCAGTCTGACATTAAATAATAATAAACTTCTCAAATTTTATGTCAGTTAGGATAACTAAATTTACTGCTAATTTAGATGGAAAATTTCATTTTGAGAATTGTTCTATGACTTTCTCGAAATTGAAAAATGTACATACAAAGACATTACTTATATTTGGAGACATAATCCCCAGACATAACAGACCAAACCTCTGAATGTATTTTAAGACAACGTTTCAAACTGCCTCCTTATGACACATCATACAAACTCTAAACAAAAAAAAAAGACAAAATCTCAAGAAGAGAATAGTAGAACTCTATAGGTCTTGAGTCTCAGTGAGAGTTGTCTTTTGTTTTTTACAACTGTAAACAAGAAATGGTTTATATTTCCATCATGGCATCCTGAATGGTTGTCATGGGAGATTCAGAACACTCCTGGTATGTTTTTGATGAGGGAGTAATATTATAACATTATATAAAGCTCCAAAAATATATCTTACCTAATATTTCCTCTTGAAAAAAAAAAATAGTAATATTGCTGTTAATCTTGGCTAAAAAAGGAAAACGTTTTACCTGATTGAATGTTAGACAGTAGGAAAAAATCAAACAGTTTTTACAGTGTATGCAAATATATTTATTTAATCACAAAAGCATATTAAATTATATCTAATTTTAAGAAATATTTAGATGCTGCATCGTTACTTTCTCTAAAGCTCTGATCTAACAGGCCACTTTCCCTTCAACAAAGCAACAAAAGAATGAAAGCGATGGTAATTAGCAACCTCCAGCTCTTGCCCCAGAGATAAATGCATACATTAATTGTTTCAAATGTGCTGATAATGATCTTTATAAAAACTGCAATGCAGCAAAATGGAAGTGTGATACAAGGGAGGAGATGATGAGGGCGACTGCACAAAAAGCTTCAGGGTCAACTTCTACATTATACATGCATATGCCTCGTGTCTTTGATGTGTTTTTGAGAAGAATTAGAGAAAGCATTGAGGTGAAGAAGAGAGAAGGGGCTAAATAAAAAAAGTCTAATTTACTCAAGTATTACGTTTTATGTCTCAGTGGCTAACATTGGCCTTTACCCCTTTTAGTCAGATAGACTAAAATAAAACGTAATGCAACCAGAAGCCTTTACATACAGTGGCATCCAGAAAGTATTCACATCTCTTCACTTTTTTCACATTTTCTTATGTTTGTATTAAATTAAAAATTTTCTGAAAATTCTGACAACAGCTGTTTCCATTACAAATGTGCACAAACTTATGTAATAGATATATCACAAAATCTAGGAAATACAATTAAATTCACATATGAATACGTTTGTTCATGCAATAAGTCAATATGAAATGAGCCATGCAGTTATCCTCCTATCACTTCCTGTCGTCTTCTTTGGCATTTCTGCCAGTAGTAACATCTGGTTGTTAATCACAGGACTCGGGTAATTTCTATTGCAGTTTGGCAAAATACACACATTCCAATGCAGCCAGAAAAACCACCTCACCCTTACAAAAAGATTTTTAGGGTGAGTTTGTGTTTTGCAAACTTATTTGAATATTAAACTGAGGATAATGTACTGTTTAATAACTAGGATCAATTAGAATGAATGTATGATTGAACTGAAGTGACGTTTTTGTAGAGTTGCTTAAGATAATATTTGTTGTGAAATTCCACTATGCAAATAATTTGAATTAAATTGAAAATTTGAATTGAAGGTCCCCGTGAGTACAGTGGCCCCCATACGATAATACATTTTTTACTTAGTCACAAAGCAGAAAAAGGGTATTTTTCTGTCTCATACAAACACAGAAGAGCAATGTTGTAACATAATAACTTCATAAAAAAGTAGGAAAAACAAAGAAACAAAAAATGTATGATATACTGTGACATAATTCCATCAGAAATAAAGACTATTATAGTTAAAAGTTTTTTGTTTTGGAACCACTTTACACCATACAGTATGCGTTGGTGAGATACTGGAAATACATGATTACAAATCTGAATCTATACCTCAAATGCATTAAAGAGGATTTATTTTATCGAGTGCATTCAACATTATGTTTTTGAAACTCACTAGAAAATACCATTGGTACTGCAGTACTTATAGGATGATCAATACAAATAAAGTAAGAGATGTTATAGTGTATAAATCAGTGAGAAATGTAAATGTCTCTTTTCACAAAAATTCTTTCCCTGAGAGTCTGAGATATTTGGAAAAGAAAAATAGACAAAAAGTTGATAGAAAGATGGATCTGAATCTAATGAGGCTTTTGAAAAGCAAGAACTCAGAGTGCTAAAGACAAATGCTAATCACAAAGGGGTTTGTTAAAACTGCTTCGTTGTGCTTTACAATGGTGGACCACTTCATGTTAGTCTGTCACACAGACTTACCCAAAACACATTGAATTTTGTGGCGAATGAGGAGCCATCTTAGAGTGAGGTAACATGATTCTTCAGAGAGGCAAACAAGAAGACGTCAAACTGTCTACCTGGTCTCTGTCTCTCCACATCAGCCTCTCAGTGGTCCTAAATGCTTCAAGTACGAGCCAGTTATCGTCTGTTTTCCTTGATTAGGTTCAGGGTGAACGTTTAAACATGTCCCAGCATGCATCAAGAAGCCAATGAATAGCAATGTGGCCTTGGCCTCTTCTATGCTCTGTGAGTGTGTTGCGCATAATGTATTGCAGCAGCAGGACAGACATAATTACCACAATCAGAGGAAAGGAGCATCAATCTCAGGTGAACCATGGGGAGTAAATGAAGCAGAGAGGAGAAGAAAGCAGAAAAGATGAATCTCTCAAGGAGACAGAGAAGAGGGCAAGCAGGGGAGGAGCTCCTGCATGGCCAGACTTACCCAAAACTGTTTTCATATCAGAAAATGGTTTTGTGAATAATTCTTCAAAGAGGAAAAAGCTGTCTCCCCTCTTCCTTTTAATACTGCTGTTCCTTTATTCTGGACTGACATCAAACCTGGTAATTGTCTCCGACAGCTAATATGAATTTTAATCTGGTGTCTTATTAATGTCTCACAATTTAACTGGCTGGAGTTCTGCCTTAAGCGGTACCTGCTTAAGATGACTTTAAAGGGGCAGTATGATGTAATATCAACAGTTCTTAGCTTTACATCATGCTATGATGTTATTCTCTCATCAAAAACATACCTGGAGTGTTACTTTGATTCTTTCATGCATGTTTGAGAAATCCTTTAACCTCTTGTGGCAATCATTCAGCTGTGAAAAATGACTCCTATACTCAGCTCCTTCACACTAGCAAGCAACAATTAGCAAACACCTGGTGGAAATACACATCCTCTGGTAAAACATGCTGTTAAAGGGTTAATAGCAGAGCTATGTTGTGATGACTTCCTGAAGGCGGAGTTTCAGAAAGAGCAGGAGTTTTTAAACAGTCAAAGACCCAATTTCAAGGCATTAAATTATAAAGTCACAATGTTTTCACATTTGATATATATTTTTCAAACAACTGAAGGTAACATATATACTATAGAATAGCACTATGTGGCTGGAAAACACATAATACTACCCCTTTAAGATTAAGCATATACATATGAGAGTATTCACTCATATGTGATGGATTCACCAAAATATTAGTTGCAGGGGTGTCAAACTTCAGTCCTCAAGGGCCGGTGTCCTGTAGTGTTTAGATGTGCCACAGGTACAAAACACTGGAATGAAATGGCTTCATTACCTCCTCCTTGTGTAGATCAGTTCTCCAGAGCCTTAATGACCTAATTATTCTATTCAGGTGGTGCAGCAGAGACACATCTAAAAGTTGCAGGACACTGGCCCTCCAGGACTGGAGTTTGAGACCTGTGTACTAGTGGATATTAACCAGCCACACAGTGGATTGTTGTCCCTGTGATGCTAAATGGTATTTAATGTCAATGCAACTCCCTTAATAAGATTCAGTTCGATTCAAAAATAGAATATTTTTCCCATAGGGAAATTCAAATGTTGTCATAACGCAAATCATTCCAGCATCTTTCAAAATTCATTGTGAGTGCTGTGGGCAGGAAAGACCTCTAGTGGTAGTCAGCTTTGCAACAAATCTGGAGAGAAGAGGCCTCTGACTAGAGACTGTTACTGTATGATGATGTCATGAATGTCATGATATGCTAACAGCTCACCTTGTGGGCAGCGAATGTGTTTTCTCACAGAAACATGTTCTGGATGACACCATCAGTTGTTGACAAGCACTGCTGATCAAACTCACCTGCTGTTTCTCCTGAAATCTGTCTGGCCGTATGGTCAGACACCAGACAGAAATGTTGGAATCTGGGTTATGATCTTTGCACCTCCATAAGGTGGTTAGAAGAGTTGCTCTTGTTCAGATATCATGTGAGTTTCTGAGATGCATCAACTCCCAATAGCAAAAACTGAGCTTGTTACAATGGCTACTAATCAACAGAACTGTCCAAAAGAAAAAAAGTAAGACCAAAAATCCTTCCAGCTGCACAGCATCCAAAAGCAACTGTGAATACCAGAGGTTAACTCTATCTATTTGCCTCATTCTATGGAGTCATAGCTATACCCATAAACTGTCTAAGCACATTTATATTTATAATTTGTCATCTATATTACAGTGATCAATGTTACAACATCCATACCTCTTTCTTCCTACCTGTATCATTCATTGTACATAGCATACCCCAGGTATCAGCATACACCATCTATATTCATATCTCTATACCAGGGGTCCTAAAATCCAGGCCTTGAGGGCCGGTGACCTGCAACTTTTAGATGTAATTTCTGCTTCAACACACCTGACTCAAATAATGACGTCATCAGCAGAACTCTGGAGGACTGGACAGCATAGTGAGGAGGACATCCAGCCATTTGATTCAGGTGTGTTGGACAAGGCAGACATTAGAAAGTTTCTGGACACTGACCTTTGAGGCCTGGATTTGAGAACCCCTGCTTTACACTTTCTACAAGCTTTTATGCTTTTATCTTCCAAATACAAAATAATAATGAAACACTTAATATCCTAATTTATGTTAGGGGGGGCATGTATGTATTTTGGATTCCTCATTGGAATCCAAAACTTTTACATGAGGAACAATTTTGGGTAAAGTTTGGTGAGTTTTTGAACACATTAAAAAAGTGATTTTGCTCGGACCTAATAAATGAATATGTTCCTGGTATATTCCCTGTGTTTAAATGAATCATTTCTTTTGATCTGAACATCAGATTTCTCCATTCTATACACAGCAAAGACTGATACAGTTGGACATTAAGCATATTGCTAAGAAGTAATGAGCCGCTGCTCACTGTTTTGGGGGGGTGGAGTAGATGCAGTCATCTGCACCCTGAGGACACATAACTCTCACGCCCTCCGCTTCAACAAATTTGCTGACAGAGCAGCTGGGATGCTACCAAGCTGCTGATGCCTCCCACCAGTGCCACGTCCACCTCCCAGCACTCAATAGCGCTCTCCATCCCGACCCACCAGCAACACCTCAGGCGGTCTCTCTTCAAAGATGGAGCCATCAACGTCAGGTCAGACCCCAAAAACATTAAAAAAAAATGCATTCTTTATGAAACATTTTTGATGCATATGTCCCCCAGGAGGTGTAGCAATATTACAGCAGACTTTCTAGCCGGGGTCCAGACTAGGGTCCTGTTTTTCTGGATACAGCCTCCTAAACAGTTTAGAGCGAGTTTCCACTGGGGGCTCAGAGAGTTTTTCTGCTGGAATAGAGATTACCGGCCAGAGCGAAAAAAGACAGAAAAAAGGTAGAAACTATCATCCAAAGTCTAATTCCCCAGCTGCTTCCCAGGGGGTTGCAGGAAGGCTTACATGTAACATCCAGTTATTGTGAGAAGGAGAGAAAAAACGAAAAAGGAAAGCAGGAGGAAAAAGGGGGAAAATGATGGCAACAGGATAATTTGGGAGTGGAATGAAAAAAGGGGAAGAAGAGAAATATCTTCATCAGAAACATGGAGGGTAAATAAACCCAGGAGAGTGTCCTTTTTTCCTCTATTGCTCTTTTATCAAGTGTACTTCTATTTGTCATAATGAGAAATTCATAAAAAACCTCCACTTCTTCTCAGGCTGAATTATGAGACAAAAGCTGGGTGTGAGATTTTTCATGAAAAGCATAATCCACTAAACACAGAGAGCATTTTTTCTTATTATCTTGTTCCAATCAATACCAAGAAAAAAAATGACAAAACTGGAACATAATGACAATTATGTAACAGAGGTTTAATGAAAGGCTAAGGTACTTGTCAGAATGAAAACAGCTTTTATTTCAGCCTTTCAGCATCAGAAATCCATTTTCTAAGTAGAGTGCGTATTATATACACATATGAAGTGTGGCAGCTGGTCTTTTGGGGGTTTTCTAGTTTTAAACACCTGCAGAGTAAAGCTTCCATATATTCCTTCATTAAATATCACTAAAGGTCAGTCAGATGGGACCAGTTTTGAACACGAGTTTTCACATCTTACTATATATTCTCAGTCGATTTAGGTTTGGACTTTGACTAGATCATTCTATCACATGAATATCCTTTGATCTAAACCACTTCATGGTGTCTTTGGCTCACTGAAAAACAATTGGAGTGATATTTACTAAAGAAAAACTAGGCAAGGCTTTATACTTAGATTTTTTCAAGTGAAAATTAGTTTATATTTCTTAGAAGTAAGATGTCATTTTAACAAACAAATGTCAATTTTACTTTCGCATTTGTACAAAATGTTTTTTTAAGTAAAATTTACTTATTAGGATATAAATACATTACATCAGGTTCACTCATTCTACTCAGTTACAATGTATGTACATTGTTAAGTTTGGAACTTGTTAAAATAATTTAGTTCATATACTTGGTATGTTAGAATCATATTACTTGTCTTTTAAAGGATACAGATTTACTACCTAATACAAAGTAAAAATAAATATAGAATAGAAAAGTGCTACTATAATAATTTGTTGTAAAATGTAAATAAAAGACAAGGGTAATATTTGCAGGGCAAAAAAATTGTTTTTAGTGTTACATGTTTGCTCTAAAAACCCTCCAGGAAATCCAGCATAACTGAATGAAGACAACATGTGAGTGATGTAATCACTCCATGATTACATCAGCTGCACTTCTGGTAACATTTGACAGTGTGTGCATGAGACTGGCATGACACTGTCATGAACATGACATAACATCTGTTATGAACATGAAGGAGTCTTTATGAATGCCTGTGACTGTTGTGATGAAGTTTCATTTGAAAATTTATGACACTTTTAATAAAATTCCGAAAATTGAAATTACAGAAATAAATTTGCTTAGTGGAAACACTCGAATTCTGAAAAAAGTTGTTTTTGAGATGTATTTCGATAATATGCAATGAAAACAATTTTATCGTATCACATGAGTCACATGATCAACAACTGGATGTTACTACTGGTGGAAACAATGGAGAAGATGACAGGAAGTGGTAGGAGGATGATGTTTTGTCTGACAATATGCAGATGGCTCCACAGTTCATAAAAAGTTGTGTTATCCAAACATGTTGAATCCATAGCTCTTCTGTAAAATGACCAACTACAATTTCCCCATAATGCCACATGTATAGTTGCTCCAACAACGTCTCCTCTGGTGGCTGACAGATGAGGAGTGTAGGTCTACGGCTGAAATATGAATATGTCTCATCTACTGTATGTCTGCCATGTTTTTTAATGACTTTTCAAGTGAACAATCTTATTCACTTGTGATTTTAGCTTCTTGTCTTTTTTATTGGAAACACTGCAAATTGTGTTTTTTCTTACATTATCAGAATATAGACAGAGATTTGCTCACATTTGTAAGAGAAAAGCAGCTAATGATGAGTACCTCATAAAGCAGGTATACTGAATTATAAAGATATTACATCGACAATTTTAAAGTCCATCTCTTGTGTTTTGCTTTAAAACATAAAGTTTCATAAAGTTCCATGAAAAGCAGAAAATTCAGACATTCCAACACCACAGCAGTCTAAGTGAACTCACTTTCATTTTGGGATTATAAAGATTATTCTAGGGGTGTGCGTGTGTGTGCATGTACTGATTAGTGCTGAACAGAACATGTCTGAGGACAGTTTCACACTGCCCCCGGTGCAGCCATTATTTTATTTTAAGACACCTTGCAACCAAAATAGACTCGGAGTTATTGGCCTCTGGCTGCATCTGGAGGCTCACAGCAGCACTGATGGGCCAGCACTTCAAACAGTTCTGTCTGGAGCAGATTATTAAAGTCATCAGAAAGCCTGTATCTGTGGGAGGTTAACCTACTGAAGACACCAGACAGTCGTAGAATGTGTGGATCAGAAAGCACTTTACTCTTGAGGTTCACTAACATCTACATCTTCCCTTGTAGGAGGTTTGATATTCAAAACTCAATAGGGATTTAGAGTGACTGAGCATGACAGAGATAAGGACTTTTGAAACCTATTCAGCCAAAGGCTTAAATGGGATACTTATTCAACACTAAGCTTTTCAGTTTGGCCCTGGGTTTAAGGATTGATTGAATAAATTATATTCCAAAGTCTTGGGACATGTAAAACACACTGGCTCATTGTTTTCCTGATTATTTTTCATACCCAAGCACCAGTTAAGTGTGTGATGAAGTTTCTCACCACTCTGAGAATTTTAATATATTTGCATTTCAAGGTAAACTACTGTTGGCCTACCTTTAATCTAGTCTAAACTACAAAACGTAGACTCTTCAAACCTGGACTAGACTGTTTTACACTAATATTAGAAGGATTGAAAATCCAGTTTGTGATTTGTGAAACATTCATTGGATTTGTGAATGTCATTTTCAGCACTTTTTTGGCTCTGGGTCACACCAGAAGTGCTGCTTGAAACCTTGACTTTATCCATTATTTATTTTTCTACACTAGGAGTAGAATATTTCAACCTCAATTTGTGATTTTTGAAATCCTTATTTAACTTTAGTTTTATATCCCAGAAAACGTTTACTCAAAGTAGAGTAATCCCAAAAGGTAAGATGAGGAATAAAATTTAAAAAATAAAGAATACAGTGACTACTTGGAAGCAGTTCACAACATATTATTTATTTGCAAAATTGAGATTTTTAGTGTATCTTGCTAAATGTATTAAATGTATTTAAAGTGATATGTTTCTCATGAATTTGTCAAAATTTGTTCAGTTTATAGTGGGTCTATGAACAATAGAAAAACAATAACTTATCCTGTTCTTATGCTTTTAAAAAAATCTTCTGTGTTACTATAAAGGTTTAATGAATGACTTATTAATCTGGACATCCAGCTTATGAATATGAGGATCATGTTTCTGGATAACATGCTGATCCACATGCAGTCATGACAAAAGGCATTTTGAGTGTGACTATTGACTTAGAAGTATTGGACAGTTGACAGTAAAAAAAAAAGTGAAGGAAAAATCCAAAGTCTATTTAACATGTACAAAGTGTTGCTGTTGAGCATCATTTTACAAACAGTGAACACAGACTAGCCTATATCTGCGTTTCCATTAGAAATGTACACAAAACTTTGTCATTATTACACCAATGTTGAAAAAACACAAATTTACAATTGTGGTGTTTCCATTAAATAAGAAACGTGATTAAAATCGTGATTATGTTTGTTCACACAAACAAACTTATAATTAAAAAACTAGTCACACTTCCTGTCATATGCTTTTTGTTACCACCTAAAAACCATCTTGTCCTTTTTTATCAGTGTTCGAGTGTTTTCATTAATTTAGGTTCAAAATGTCCAATTGCGCAAATATATGGAGACACAGCTAACGTGCCATTCTAACATTAATTTTATCACTAAGGCAACTCTCACCGTAGCACCATGGGGCCTGCAGGGACCGTCTGCTCTCTCCAGGTCTCCTGTCGTTGTGTTCTTCACTAGTTTACTCTAAGAGAAATAGAACCATTCCAGTCTGAACACTCATGCAGCTGAAAGATGTTAGAACACCAGTGGATATGATTGTTGTGACAAGGTCAGCTCAGCAGATAACATCAGCTAACGGCTCAAGCTGATGGAGATGTGCCTTGAAATGGAGCACATGCTGGAGGCAACGCGCCGAGTGGTTACGCATTTGGAAAGTCACTTCAGCAGTACATCAGAGCACTAAGAGACGGTTTAATCAAGTTACTGTCAGAAATTATTTCACCTCCTACAGAAACCAAAATGGGTCACATAGGGTTGGAAGGAATTGTCATTCAGCACAGAGCAGAATGAGTCTCACAATTGGCCCTATGTCAGCTGCTTTTAAACCAACTACATCTTTTAACATGAAAAATAGATTTTAATAATGTCAGATGTCATTTGGAACCATTTCTGACCTTTTTATTTTTTTCTTAATACCCCTTGGAAAAGTATCCATACCCCTTTAACTTTTTGTAACATTCCAATGTGTAATTTGTTAGGATTGTATGCACAAGTGCACAATATCTCAACTGTGAACCATGGTGGTGGCAGCATAAAAGAGTACAGAATCTAGTCAGCAGTGATTGCAAGACAGATTAAACAGATTTTTTCCATAACTGGAAAAAACTGTTGGAAGCTGTAGATTATGTGTCACTTCATATTGATATCAAATCGATCTAAAGTACATTGGATTTTGCAGTTGGAAAATTTTAAAAATCCATTTGAGTCAAATGTTTCTGGGAGGTGAATGAAAAGGCAATAAAAACCTGGAATGACTTGAAAAACCTGATTTTGGTACAAAAGTTTGACTTTATTGGTGATTTTTTTCTATTCCAAACCTGTTCTAAACTCTTGATTCAGGCCCAAACACAGAGAGATACTTACAACCATACTTTGAAACACTTCTAGATATGTTCTAAATAAAAAAACAGAGCATGTACAACATGTCATCTATTGTTAAGCAATAGCCAGCCCCACCCTAAACCTCACAACACCCATGGGCTGACTACTGACCAGCTCTCCGTCTAACGGGTCCGGAAAACCTCTCAACCTTCGAGTATTAAGCTGTGGCAGGTCTAGGAGAGATGATCTGTCTAAGCTGGTGTCGAAGGAGACTCAACTAACCTTTAACTACCTATGATCCAAGAGTTATGACCTTTTTCAGTTAAGAAGCAATCAGTTGAGTAGCCCTCACAACTGCATAACTTCAATAACCACTCAATAACTGATGGTAGTTCTCCCTCTATCGACAACGTGCACTTGTTACAGACTAGTCAATTTTCAGTGGCTCGGCATGAGCCCCAAGGTCATTATTTTATCAACACTAAAGGAATTTCTGAAGCCACCACATTTCTAGAATCATGTACATGGATTTTACATTAACTAGAACAATCATAAAATGACAACTGACTCAATTAATTTCAATGTCCACAATCCTTATTTGAATTTTGATACATCTTTATTAAGCAAGCGTTTAGCAGGGGTAAATGACAAACAGTTTAATTATCAATGATTACAAAATAAAAGTAAAAATCAATTTGAATATAATCACCTTAATAATTTCCTAACTTCTTTCCCTAAACTGTGTCACTAATTTACTAAAAGAGGCTTTGGGAGGCAGTTCAACTCATACCCAGATGGATAATGATCTCAGCAATGGAAGATTCCAATGTCCTTGGACAGAGTCTTTGTCTTTGTACGGAAAAATCCTCTTCAGAATAGAAGCAAAGCAGAACTGGCTGTTGTCCTCCAAACACTCAGATCTTCATCACTCAGTGACCTTTGTCTTTTCTCCAAGTTTGTTGCTGCAACTTTGAGATCTTTGGGTTGGGGCAGAGTAGGCAGTCAAATCAGGAACCGGGGCTGAAGGTCAAGGGGTCTTGTCTCTTCTGGCAGTGTGGAGTCTCAACTTCTCCGTGGCTCCAGGGTGTGGTCCTCTGCTGGTCTTCTGTCTGCGTCCTCTTGTTGACTCATCTTCAGCACCGCAGACTAAGAACATCTCTTCTTGTTTTTCCTGGCCTTATGTGCCCTTTCAACCCATGCCTCTATAAGGCGTAGGTGACTTCTCAAGTATTCAACTACCTCATGGAAAGTCCCCATCATCCCCACATTTGGTCGCCTCCCTACCCACTTCTCTGTTCTGACCATCTGGTTTCAGATCCTTATTTGGAACACAGTCTGGGGCAAGTCCGGACATGTTCAGACTTCCTTTCCCTTGCCTCTGTGCCTAACACACTGTTTGATTATTTCAATTACAGTCTTATACAGTATATGTTGTGTGATCATCATAACCATTAAACCAGTAAACACAACATCCTTTAATGCATTCCTTCATACATTACTCCTTTTTAATAATCGTTTGATTTTGATTTTATCATTTTTATTTCATCCTATTTCATAATCAACTTTCTTCTTTTAATTATCAGTGAATCAAAATACAAAATCACCAGTTTCATAATCATCATTAATTCACATGAGTACATAAGTAAATTCAAAATAACTTGTCTTATAATCATCAATAAATCAAAATACAAGATTCACTTATTTCTCTCAGGCAAATACGTTCCTTGTTATTGGACCTGAAACCAACCTGGGAGGCGCAGAGCGAACAAATGTAAGGCTTAGAAACCAGGAAACATTAAATTCTTGAGTTCACGGGAGGTTTCGGCTTGATTTCTACCAGGTTTGGTTGATCAGCAGGCGCTGAATGGTTGTCCAACAGCTCCTTAAAAAGCCATGGCACACAAAGAAGTTGATTAAAGCCTTGTGTAGCTGTAGCAGGCGGCAGAGATTTTCTGTGCAGGAAAGAACTCACACACATCCACAGACACGCCCCCCTACCCCCCCCCCCCCCCCCCCCCCCCCCCCCCCCCCCCACATGCACACACACACACATTTCCTAACAAAAGCTGGGTTTTGCCTACATAAAGTGTGTGCTCTTGGTAAGGAACACTTTACTAAATATTGGTTGGAATTGTCTGTTCCAACCAATATTGTCTGTCTTTGTGGTGTGCTGATGTATTTGCCTTGTGTCAATTGCATCCTCTCTCTCCCATCAGTTTGTCTAAAATGTATCATCTATGAGTGTTTTACTATGTTTTACTATGAGTGGTTTAGAAAAAAACATAACACATTCAAACTCCTGACACCTGACTTGTTTTGTAGTTGTATGACCCATAAACATCATAGTTATTGTAACGGTCCGAGATGTTATTTCAGAAATGAAACAGCAAATAAACCCTGCTGGTGTTGAATCTGTCTATTATTATGACTTCAAAATCCAATTTTTAGGAGAAATTTTAGCCTGAAAGACGGAATATTGAATGATTGCTTTTAAATGCACCATGAGTCACAATGTTACCATGGCACTGTCCAAAGTGTGAAAAATAATCAAATTACAGCTTAAATGCTGAGCATGTGCAAAATAGAGATCATAAAATTTCAAACTTGTGAATTAAACCAGGAATCACACTTTATGTTCAGATTAGGAACACTCTGTACTTTGTCCCAGTGCTGGGCTTCAGTGGTTATGTGATGATCACACATGGTTCTGGCTGCATGATGCCTCTGAACTAAAAGAGTTCCTCAAACCTCTTAAACCAGTTGCTAGAAAATATCCAAAGCTTGATATGTGGCACAGTATGATATTTAATAAACTTTGTCTTACTAAAAAGATAATCAGTCCATCCATCCACTGTGTTCATCATAACAATGACAGGTCTAGTAGACAAAGCCATACATAAGCAATACTCTCCTGCTCTGTTTTTTTTTTTTGGTGTTACCAGACTAGAAGTCTTAAACACCCACTGATACACCCTCCAGACTGGCACCCAGGAGAAACTTCATCAGGTGTGAGAAAGATCTCCAATGGCTCATTTTGATGCAAATGATTAGTGGTTTTACTTCAGTCTCCTCTCTGATAATGGAGATTCTTGATCTAGAAGGGTAAGTCCAGCCAGCCTATGACAATATTTAAATTAAGTCACTTGTATCCAGAATAAGGCTGGAGGAAAGCACAGCCCAAATGCAGCTCTGCAACTACTGTATAAGCAGATATAAACTATAGACATTGAGATTTTATTCAATTTTGACTGGATCAAGATCGTATCATTAGTGTTAATGTGCAGATCAATTGAATCAAAAAGTTTTTCAGTTCTTTCTCTACCACAACAAACTGGAGCAGGACTCACATTATGGCATAAGACCCCATTACAGCTCTGATGCCTTAACCTGCAAAGAAAAAAAAACCTAAGAATGTTGAAAACACCTGAATGAGGCAAAGATCTTTTTCTGAGAACCACAGTCATAACTCCAGCTGCTTGCTCCACACCGAGGCAGCCTGAACGTCAAGTAAACCCTCCAACATTACCTCATCATCAGCAAACGGTGAAGATGAAACCTGGTGTCACCCTTTTCTTATTGACTACAACTTGATTTGCTGAGCAACACAAACAGGAATGGAAGCAAAGCACCAAGCTTGTTGAGAAGAACTTGTCTTGTGAAATCATCCAATGTACCTGCAGCACAAAGGAGACACAGTTCCAAAACCTCCCCACATCCATTAAACAGGTTTGGACCAGACCTGAGGCGGGTGAAGAGTCTTTTCCAAGGACACAATGACAAAGATGGATGTAGTGGGGGTTCAAACCAACAACTCCCTGATTACAGGATTAACTCCTACTGCTTTTGCCACCATTGCCCCTAAATCAAGGGTAAATATCCAATGCACTCTGCAATAGCCACAAAAACCATTGAATATATTAAAAATATTAATAAAAAAGGAATAATGGTAAAAATCCATGTTTTGGGTCATGAACATAAAACCTGAGCTCATTTATCCACGTAAATCTTGTGCAGAATCTGTGCAGACTGCCTGCCTCCTCATGGCCTCATTTGGCTGGAGTAATTATAACATCTCAGAATTAATATGACAATGATGTATTGAAGATGAATGCTAAAAGTAGCAACTGAAAATGACCTTGCCTTATTAGATTGCAGGAGTCTGGGATGAGTCCACAAAGCTGAAGTGAGTGTGGAAGGTTAAGACTGACATCAGTAATAGGAGACTCCCTCCAATCTCTGCCTCCTCTGGGCTAAAAGGCTCAGGAAATGATCCATCTTATTTTGGCGCCCGGGAAGGAAAGCAATATGCAAATGTCTTAGCAGTGATGTGCGCGGCGACCAGGCGTTATTGAAGCCTGATTTTCATATTTCTCCAGCTTGCTCATCTCAGCGCCGCTCTGCACCACAGCCACCCAAACGCAGGGCAAGTGGCAATTCTCACTTATTTGTGCTCTGCCCGAACCACCCAGCAGACCATGAAATGAGTTCATTTCTCCACACTGAGATGCAAATAACTGGTGCTACAATAATATCACATCCTGTCATAATCAGTTATGCATTTTGAAAAGGAGGAAAATGTGTCGTATCTGTCACTTCCTCTGTTTTGTCTCCTGCTAAAAAGAACTGTCTTCTGATACAAATGTATGAAAAAGGTTTGGCTGAATAAACTCATATTGTGATATTGTTCCACCATGTCATTACAAAGATTCATTTTGCTATCAAAAGCTGCTATGCTGTGGCGACACTGCAGTTGTTACTCATCTCCTTTTTTCTAAGTCATTTATGTCATGAGTTATTCTTTCATCTGTGTTCAACAAATACAACACAGTGATGATTTGTGACAAATAGTCATTAGTTTAGCGTGTTCCTGTATCTGTTGAGCAGGTCGTTTCCATGGACACTGACCAGAACCCTCAAAGTCCCCAATTTACTGTGGCTAACACCGATCTACATGAACACAGATTGACAGTGGAAAAGTAAGGCTGATGTAATAATATAAATAATATTATATTGTAAATCACTGAAGCATAGAACGTGGAGAAATTTGAAAATTATGATGGCAAAACCATTTGGCGTTGAATAAGTTTTTTGCTGTATTTTTTCCTTAGTTTGTTGAGTATTTTTGTGTAACTGAAATATGTTTGTAATGATCTGAACTGAATAGTTGATTTTTTTAACAGGAAGTTATTTTAAGTTTATTCTTCTTTCTGCTCCTTTTCATTCATTATTTCTTTTAGTAACTACATAATCTATTCATACTCATCATTGAGTTAATGAAATAAAAAAATTAATTAAATGAAAAATAATTTTAGGCAGCTTAAAATTGAACCCAAGGATGAACCAGATTGGTCCAGAATTCTCTTACTAATATCTTGGCAGATTATTTTAATTTTTATATAACGTCACACAAAAAAGCAAACTGAAATGTGAGCAACAACTTAAACATTGTGAAATAACAAATAGAGTTTTTCAACTTCTTCAAAGGTATTGCAATATTCATGTAAACTTTGGAATTTGAACGCAATAAAAAAAAACATCTATTATTTGTTTTGTTTATTAAAAATATTATTTTTTTTCCATTTCTGGGTGATCTTAAACAAGAAACGTCTGGTCTTGTGGTAAAAACTATTTGACTTATTCCATGTAAATATTATTCTGTTCTATAAGCCTTGAATCTGTCCTGTATGCAATTTTTACAGATTACAGTTTTTGGATTTACATTCGCAAAAAAAAAAGATGAAAATACACAATGTATAATTTCTCTATGACAGAAAAATCTTGGCCTGTGGATGTAGTTGACAAGGAACAGAATTATAAATTGTGCGGTCATGTGATCTCTTTGAGCCATAACCTGACAATCATACTTGAGAGAAATGTCAGTCTCCAGTTATTATGCCGCCTGCCTATAAATAGAAAACGCCACATTTTCCCAGCTGTGTTATCTTCTGCCAACAGATGCACCGGGAACAAACTGAAACAGTTCATTTAGCGACAAGAAATAAACTATTTGTTTTAATCATTAAATAAAGGGCGGAGTTATTGAACTGAAATATGTGTGGTTATATTATAGAACCCTAACCAGCTAAGCTGCTTAGTGATGAATTCCAAACAGCCTGAGGTCACACAGAGTCCAATAACAATGGATGTGGAGATATGCATGGAAAATCAGAGGGGGGTGGAAATGAATGCGCACTCATTATAGCTGGCTTGTTTTCTGAAATTAAGGGAGGACCAGACACAAATAAGAGCGGAGCAGATGAAGGCGCTGCCTGATGGGAAACTCTGAGTCTGCCTGAGACGCAGCTTTATCTCCAAAACAGAAGCAGCTTGTCAGAAGTGCATGCTGTTCATCAGGTGGGTGTGGAGAAAATCACACTCAGCTCTCTATTAGCAGATACTTTGGTATTACTGAGACATTGCTCCTGCTTTTGTATTATGAAAAAAAAAGATATAAGGATATCTTAAAGGGCTGTTGATCAGCTACAGAGATCCCAGTCTGAGGATCCAACAAAAAAAAACAACATAAAGTTAATCTGGTTTTGATTTTAAGATCCACAAACTTATTTTCATTTCATAATGTACATGATAAAAAAAAATTATCTCAAATTAAAAAATTTTTTATAGCATTTATTCTCACATAAAGACATAGTGAATAGCTTTTATGAGTTAGCATAAATAAAACTATTAAGAACTTAGTTTTTTTTTGTATTTAGAGACTGTCTTAGCTTCCTTTACCTTGAGGAGATTTGTCAACATAGATCAGTTACACCATGCACAGGGTGTAACACTACACTAAACAAAAGGTGGGGGTCAATAACCAAAGAAACTCAACTTAACTCTATTTTTCAGTGTTTTCTCTGGTTGAGGTTCTTACAAAAAACTTCAGTGTTTCCAAAGCCAAAAGACAAACAAAAATACTTCCTGCATAGCTCAAAAACTGAACCACTCATCTAAAATGAAAAACTAAAACTACAGTCATTAAACTCTGTGACTGGCCACAGAATACTGTGTCTTAAGTGCTGAAGGTTTTTCTGCTGAAATATAAGGTTTTTGCAAGATTTTCCCATGTGTTTTAATATTTCATTTGTGACATTTTGAGAGTTTCATATATTTCACTTTAGGATCTACTGTAAATGCAAAACAAACTAATGTGCAAAATGCCAGAGGAAAAATGGGTCAATCATGGGCTTCTGTCTCTTCTTTAAGACATGAACATATAAACATAAGAAAGACAGAATAAAACCGTTTGAGTTATATTCACTGGATGATATCGCCATCAGACAGCATTTTTAACCAGTTTTCTGCACCAAAAAGTGAAGTATGTATAAAAATGTTTTACTGAAGCTCTTTAAAGGTATACATATGTCCAATGTTACCTTGACATTTGTTAATGCGTGAAAAATAGACCAGGGTGTATTTGCAAATTATTTACAATATTTATTGCCATCCCAAGCAGTACTTTAACTAAAAGAACATACGGGTCTCCGTAGATTGTTCATTATTTTTAAAGATTTTAATTTGTGTTTACTTCTGTCAATATTTACTGCACAAAAAAACTAAATTAAAGCTGATTTTCTAACATTTTTAAATTAAAATTCCAAATCTTCCATGTCCAAATCTTACTTGTTGTTCTGGGGAACAATTATTTTCAAAAACAAAGTCTAAATTCTACATAAAAAAATTGTCACTCTGATTAAATTCCATATTTTGTAAAATGACTCGAAATCTAAAGTTAAGGCTTCAGACTCTAGTTGTGACTAGACTTGTATGGATCTTGTACGTCTTTATTTGGGACTTGACTTGACTTTTGGCTGGATCCTAACTTTCTTAAAAAACAACAGCTTGGTCCCACCTTTGTGTTTGGGTTTGCAGGAGTTTAAAAATGGTTACTTAGCCCGCTAACATTGTTGAACCCTGGTCTTTATGTGAATGAAATGTCCCATTTTAGTATATTTCTGTATTTTCCACTCTGATAAATTTCTCCAGTCCCGACAGGACCTGGAAAGAAAAGATTAACAGGGGAACATCTGAGTGAGGCGAGGTTCTGTTGCTGCATTAAGATACCACAGGGAGCAACATGAATCAATAGTCTGCAGTGATGTCAGCGCAGTTGTCACCTATTTTCCCCCTCGTTCATTCATCATCAGCAGGTGTTTCCACTGAACACCCATCTGGACCTTCAGTTAGAGTCAGACAGCAGCACCTGCTGCACAGCAGGGATAACTGAGGCGAACCCTCTCAGTATTTCACAAACTTCATTGGCTTTTAATTACAAGTGGCAAAAAAGGATTTAGAATTTTTCTTCTACGGAATTTGAGATGGTCTCAAGTGATTTGCATTAGATGTACTGTCATGTGAAACCTGACAAAAGAAGATAAAATAGTCCTGTCCTTCCCTAAAATTCCTTGGTGCTGCTTGTTTTGGGCAAACACTTCCTGCAATGCTTCCGTCCGCTCAGAGATAGGTGTTATCTTCCCCTACACTGTGCATCATGCCGGTGCTAAAGAGACCTTGAGAAGTGCTCTATCTTAGAGGTGATAAAGTTCCTGTCCACTCGGTTCTTCCATGTACTGCTGGGTTCATCCTTCACTTCACAATTTTAACTTTACGCCCTCAATACTCTCGCTGAGGCAGATCACACTGAGCGTTTTTGGCACACAAGCAATCCCCATACTCAGCCAAAGGTTTTGGTTTTGTTGTGAGGAGTTAAAGTGATGTAGTTCATACAGTAGCTGTGTTTCCATTGATCTCCTAATCGCACAATTTGACATTTCAAAAGTAAATTCTCTCAAGGGAAAAGCTCATTTAGAAAAATTGATTTAAATCTATGTTCTGCTGATGTTGAAAAATAAATGTTTTAATTGTGGTGTTTCCATTAAATTAAATTAAATTAAAATCACATATGAATAAGCTTGTAGAGGTAATAAGTAATTAAAAAACCTGGCAGCGATGGATGTAAACAGTTACATGAGATTTATTCATGGACTTGTGTGATGCAAAAAATGTTTCCATTGCAATTCTGTGAAATACATAAATGTCAAAACAATCGCCTCATTCTAGCACAAAAACCTTTTATTGAAAAGGTTTTTAGAAAATGTTTATATTTTATTTTTGTAACCTCAATTTGATCAAATCTCAGAAACTCAGCTTCAGATGTTCTCTGCAGAGAGGAAAACCTCATTGCTGTCAACGATCCGACATTCTCAATCGGATTGCTGTGTTCATGTTTTTTTCTGCTCTAGTCTCAGACAGATATCTTTAAAAAGCATGACATCCCACAGCATGATACTGCCACCACCATGTCATGGTGCTTGTGGGAGGTTGGACACATCTGCTTGTATCTGATGTCTTTTCTGCTCTAAAATCAGACAACGCACATGATTTGAATTGTATTTGTAAATCACTTCAGAAACATTTTTTAATAAAGGCTGACAATTTTATGTTTTAGGTTCTCTAAAGAACAAAAGATCTGACAGGATGTACTCGGTTTTTGAGTGCAGCAGAAAGTGTTGATGTCCTGTTCCTCTGACTCTGGTTTTCCATTTCACACATGACTTCCACATGTACACTGTGAGCCTGAAACCCTCAGACTGAAAATGAGTCATTCTCCAGTTCTCCTGGTTTTTGCAGTGTTTTCTTGTATTTACATGTTCATGATTTCTCCTGAGTGTCCGGCAAGCTGCTGCTTTTCTTCTCCTGTGATATGAGACACATCTGAAGTTGAACTTGGGTTATGTCCTACATTTTGTCTGTGTACAATGATGCCTGTGTCTCTCACTTATTTTTCATGAAATAATTTTTTTCATATTATTTTCAGTGAGTTCTGAAATCTCTCACCACTGATATATGCACCAGAAACTAAGGCAAACATTTAGGAATAAATTAGAAATAATCAACTTTCCAAGTAAATCCCAAGTATCTGTAGACGGCACAAAGATGCAAACTCCTCCGCTAGAATCCAGCTCTGTGTTTAAAAAATAGTAAGATCACCAAATTATTAAGTTATGGATTGATAGAGTTACAGAGTTGTTTAAAGTTACTTTTGAACTTTTTCTTAGATGTTATTTTCACATTTTTACAATAAAATTTGATCATGTTAAAACAGAGCTGTAATGTAGTTTTGGGTGTTTTATGTGAAGCACCAATTGCAGTGTTTCAATTAAACAAGAAATGCAATTAAAATCATAAGACAATAAGATTGTTCATGCAGTAAGTAATTAAAAGCATGCGGCGTCATCATCCCCTACCACTTCCTGTCATCTTCTTTGTCATTTCCACCAGTAGTAACAATCAGCTGTTGATCACATGACTTGTGATGAGAAAGAAGTGTTTGCTTTGCAGTTTTGTAAAATACACACATTTTTAAACAGTCAAAAAACCACCTAATCCAAGCACGAACATTTTAGATCAAATGTTTTTTGAAATTAGCATGGTTCCCATAAGCAGGTTTATTTTCAAAATGTCAAATCGTGCAATTTTAAGGTCAATGGAAATGCATGACCTCTTATGTCGTAATTATACAAAAACCTTACTTGTGTTTCTGCGCCTACCACTTCAAACCTACAGATCAAATTTCATTAATTTAACTATTACTTCCAAGAATTCCATCTTCTTACCAAATACTTGTCGTTTTCTGCCAGGTCCAACCAAATGAAATGTTGGCTCCTGCAGAGCTGAAACCAGCTGTTTCTGGGTTTACTTGAACAAATCCAGTAGAGAAATTTAAAGAAAGAAATCATTCTGAAACGAAAACAAAATACATTCTCTGAAGTTACAAACTCATGTTTTCATAGTTAAATCTGATTTATCAGATTAGATATACTATTTTCTCAATTTGCCCAGAAAATTAGAGCTTAAACTTGGTAAGCCATGAAGCAGTGTTAGACTCATCTAACACTAGGCCATCAGAAAGTGTCCTCTCCAGCACTCAGCAAGTGACTAAACCTAATTGCTCTGACCAGTGGATAGACAAGAGCCAATCTGTATGCTAAGTTTTCCTGTGCTGCTCCTGAAATGACAGTTATTATCCACATTTCCATTTTATCTCCAGCTAAAATAACGCCAATAAATCTTCTCTGCTGTCAATAATTACACAGTGAACTTCAGCGAGGCGTTTGTCCTGGAAAGTGATCCGCTCACAGCTGAGAAGGGAAGAAGATGACATTGAAAAATGAGGCACCCTATAACACATAGATGAACAAACAGAGCATGCATCATAACTAAGTGATTTTTGGTTGCTTGTGCACTAATGTTGTCCTCACTCACTGAAGAACATGATTATGTGTGCAATGCAGAGGCAGTGTGAGAGTGTGCTTCTGTTCGCCGGGTCTATCTGAGTTCATCACATTGAAAGGTGCCAGGAATAGAAGTAATAGCTGTTATTCAGGTTGACTATGTTCATAATTTAGCCTTTGTTTGGTTTTGATAGGACTTCTGTTGGGGCTCTTACAAAACTATAAAAACGACAATCAAAATCATCAACAGTAAAAACCACAAACTAGGTTTTTTTCCTCTGGTGCTTAAAATCACATCGAGTGAAACAAAGTTTTAAACTCCAGTTGAATAGATATGACTTTAGTTTGTTCAGCAGCATTTTAAATTATTCTGTTTTTGTTGCTAATGAAGTATGTGTGGTTATACTACTCAACCACATTTCCTTGTTTTTTTTTGTAGGTAATTCTGATATTTTTGGGCAGAATTTTCCTTTTTTTCTATCTACAATGGCCCTAACTTGGGCCATCGTACTTGGGTTTTCTTTGCCACTAAAAAAATAAAAAGTGAATCATTCTATGACATTTTAGTTTGTGTTTATTCTGAACACTTGCTTAGAAATCAAGGTGTTTAGACACTTTATAACAGATGCTTCCAGTTGATATAATGAGACGTGAATGGGTGAGTTATATAGAAGAGTAAATAAACCTTTCTAGAATGTTGTTGCCATCATTTTTTATAAGTAAGAGTGGAGAGGAGAGGTGGTCAAATAACTGTTTGGAAATTGCTGTAGAAACTCAGTGTTGGTATTTACCAAAACTGAGTTTCTACAGCAATTTCCAAACAGTTATTTTGAATTGGGATTTATTTATTTCATGAACACTTTTGATATAACAAAAAATAATATCTGAGATTTTAGACAATCTCTCTTCATGCAGCATAAAGACAAACTATATTATTTAAGGGTTTATTCAGGCCATCTTTATTCCAGAGTCTAAAAGCTTCTCTTTAGTGAAGCTCATTTAAACAAAATAAACCTTTTTTCTAGTGTGCAAAATATTTCATATCACAGGGTTTTGATCAGAAAACTGGTAGCCAGTGAAAATTCCTCCTCCAAAAACTTGTAGATATTAAACCGAAACTGGAAAATGAGTGGAAGAGTTAAGCAAAAAATATCGAACTACCAAATGAGTCATGACGTCATTATAATTGTCATATTCAATAAATGAGATGACTAAAAACTGCATATTTCAATCACACAGACTTAATTTTTGTTAATTATAAGTTTCTTGTCACAGCTAATATAGACATGACATTTAAGATTAAAATATTACATCAGACCAATGAAAACATTATAATTCAACAAAGTAATGAAAAGTGTTTTATAGCTGCTTACAGATTGTTATTTTAAAAAGGTACTTTTATCTTTCAAATGTCAGAATACATGTTCTAATTTATAAAATATGACTTTTCCTGGAGTGGTTGTTTTAAACACAGGTTTTAAGTGTTCTGTATAAATTATCATGAAGAAATGTTCAAAGCTTAAATTATCTTGAGAAATAACCGTAACCTAAAGTAGTTAATGGAAATCTTCACTTAATCAGAATATAACCCACTTCGATTGTTCTTTGAAATATCTTTGCTTTGACATGTATACAAGCAGGTAACCATGATCATAATCATTTTCAGTGTCAATTTCCTTCATTTAAAGCGTACTCACATTATGTTGATGTCAAACAATAGCTCTATCGATCTAAGAGGACCGCCCCTGACAATAACACGCTTAGTTGAAGAGTTCACAGAGGTCAAACACTAAGGTCAAAACAGTAGCATGCTTAATTCACAAACTCCTCCCTTCCCCCATGCCTCCCAGGTGAATGGCGCAGTGGAAACATGCACGACATAAATCACACTAACATAAATCACACTGACCTGATAGCTCCTCACTTCCTGTGCTACGTTATTAACAGGAGCAATCAGGAGAACTGCTTTACAACAAAATGAGAGAAAAAAGAAGAGGTTTAAAACTTTATGTGTAATGAAACAGGCATGCTGCTGAAAACCTGAAAAAGCATGAAGGGGTAGAGTATGGATCCCATAGATCGCCTTTTCTCCTTGTTTGAAAAGTTTATAGAATAGAAATGTTCTGCATTCTGTAGTCATAACAATTTATTACAATTTGCTTAGAACTTCCTTTTTTCAGAAGTTTATATACAGTAAGATTGTTAACTCTTTTAAGAATTTTGCAATGCCTGGATGATGGCTTTTTAAGCTTTTGATTGGTTAATTCACAGCATTTGATTTCAATAGAGGCAAACCAAACACTCAGTTTCCTCGACAGCTAGGGAATGTTCATGAAGATGTTCATGAAGAACGCTTTGTGTTATCGTCCATAGTGACGAGTCCTGAACCACAGAGGATGAAGCCACGACTTCAAAAGGAAAATAAAAAGTCGGATTACACTTTGCAAATGTTCTCAGGGATAAAGAATTTAATTTCTGGAGACATTTCATAGCCTGATGAAATTCAAATTGAAGGATTTTTTCATCATTACATTTGGAGTAAGCTTGAAGCTTAAAGCACCATGGCAATTAAAGCTGAGGTGGCAGCATCATGTTATGGGATTGTTTACTGCAGAGGTTACAGCTGCACTTCAGTGAAGCAACAACCAATTCACATTGTCAGTTTGTTTGTTGTGACGTTTGATACAATGTGTCAAATCAAACATGATATGAAGATATGCTTAAAAATGGAAAAGAGAAGAAGACAGCATCAGGTTTCAACTGGGCAAAATTAAAAATTAAAGTGACAATGTGAAAACATAGAAGAAACATCTAAGTTAAATATTAGAAGTAAAAATTTAGACACAAATGGATTTTTAAAATGGTTAATGTCCCTCAACATCCCACCAAATTTCATTATAAATATTATAAAATATTGTGAGAGACTTGTGGAAAAAAAACCCAAAGTATTTGAAGATATAAGGTTGAAAGATAATTCTACCAAATACACATTTATGGAAATTGCTGACTTTGAAGAAAATATAAAATAAAATAAAAATCTCTCATTATTATGGTATTAATCAAATAGACTTCAGTTTGGTTATCCTAACTAACCTAAAAACTGGACGAGTTACTGTGATGTGTCTTTTCATACAGAGAATGTGAAATCCTGCTGTCATTCTAACAATGCTTTAGAAAAAGCCATTTAGTTTGGTAGCTTTTCCAACAACAGGTCAAAATTATTTGGCTAAAAAACTGTGGCAGTAAAATGGTGCAGCAATAACAACGTCCGCTGAAATAAACGAATAAAATCTAAAAATCTTGATGCAGGAGAATGCAATAATAGCTAGCAAAGGAAGAATTAAATACACCATGCTACTCACCTCACTGTGATATCAGTTAAATAAAACCAGACTATTAAGGTCAGTATCAGTAATTCTAGGAGACTCATTAAAAAGCCTGAAAGCTCTGATTCTGACATGGAAATGAGTTTATTTATCTGGAACAAGGTGATGTCAGACATCTGCAACATCACTTTCTGGGTTCCACGTTAACATCCTGTTTTAGAGGCTTTACAAAAACATTCAACAGACTCTTTCCATGTTGGTTTTGTAAGATGTTTAACCACAATAACTTAAAAATCATCATGTATAATGTATGACTATGACTATAATGAATGACTCGAATACATTATACATTATGTATTTATAATACATTATAAATGCTATAATGCTACCACCCAACATACTATGAGCTTTAACTCAGTTCATTCAAAGGACAAGGTTGCAATAAAGTCCATGAAGATGAGGCAGTAGATTGACAATTTTTAATTTGATGAAAAGGTACCACCAATTATTGCAATGGCTATTGACGGCCATTTTCATAATGGTTGTTTGAATTTGGGAATAGACATTATAGTATGGAACAGTTTGGACAAGTTTGCCAGATTTTGCTTTATAAATTTTAACATGTAGTTTGACATATCAGCCTCAACAGATACAAGTGGTATTTAAAGAAAAATACTTATACACTAATACACTAATACACCTAAAAGGAATGTTCCAAACTGATGATTGTTTGTGAGTTGCTGAAGCAGCATGATGTGCCGTCGCTGTCAGCACTTTGTGGATTGCAGATATTTTGTGGAGTGCAAGAACAGGACATAAAGAGATAAAATTAGAAAAAAATAGTCTGCTCTCATTTTTTACTAGAGCTGGAATTCATTCACTGGCAATAGGCATAAAAGACTCTTTCTGAGGCAGATGGATAATTATATTGGACTCTTAATTGACATTTGTTGTTGTTATCTACTCAATTGTAACTGTGTGCAGACTTTCTGAATAGTGAAGTATTTACTTTTGAATTATCTTGAATGATCTGCTGTTAAAGCACTGGCACTGGTCCAAAGCTGACCCCAACAGGTGTCAGGTCTGATTAAAAGCACAGAGTGGACAGCCTCTGGCAATCACAGTTGTTTGTTGTCTTGGTTTGGGAAGTAGACAGTCACACTCTTCAATGAAACTGTAAAATAGAAGGAAAACGTAACAATGTAACAGCTTATGTATTCTGCCTCATACATTGTATATGAGACACTTCAAACCTATTCTATCAGTTGATGTGAAGCTTTAGCAGGTTAACTACCATAATATCTGTAGAACAATTCCAGAAAACATACTCAACAAAAACAGGATCTGTACTAGAAACTACAACAACTGTTTTGTTGTTTGTTTTTGTAAGAGAATCAATTTGCCAATAAGTAAAATCAGTATTGAAAAGATCAGGTCTTTAGAAGCATGTCCCACAATTAAGGACAGTTCAAGTCTTAAGACATCCACAGCTACGGATGCACTTAGTTTCTTTCAGTTGAGAGAAGTTCAATTGCTTAATCATGAGGGCTTGTTCCAGACAAACAAGGCTGATTTGGTGGTGAAACCTCAAGTGGATCCTTGAAGGTTATAGCTAATTAGGGCTATTTATCACCACTCTACAGCCAATAGTGACAAGTACATGCTCTTTTCCCTGTTTTTCATTACCATTATCTGTAATGAGGAGGGAATGTATCTCCAAATTTACATGCAAGGGCAACCTGGAAAGGAACAGCAGAGGGGAGTTTGGTGAATCAGGAAGTAATGGAATGAATAATTTGAGGTACTTTGTAGACCATTACCAACACTAAGGTGAGGTGATGTGATAGTGACTGCTGAAGTCACCTGGTGAGTGTCACTCATGTCACTGTGAATCAAAGTTAAAACAAGGAGTACCACTGGAGTTTTCTCGATACTTCTTTTAGAGATTGCACAAAAAGTATCACCTTCAATACATCCAAAGTTTTGTTTTTGCAGAGAAATATATCAAACATATTTATGGCATTATCATTGTGAGAGTGTTTTGTTATATGTAAACTTCTTCATTACAAGATATGTGGTCAGAACATAAAAATACCAAACATTCTAATACATTAGGTGACTTTCAGCCATGTATTATGATGATCATCAGCATTGTAAAAATATACCAAAATTTATTCATCAGCTTTAATAAATGACCTGATAGAAATCTTAGGATAAGGCTTACTAGTCCATGTGAGAAGTTCAGAAGATGGTATTAATGATCCAAAATGGCTTCCTCATGGAAGCTGTTTTCTGGATGCAGTTAAAATCAGAAATTTACATCAGTTGTACACAATTTCTGGGTTTTTTGTTTGTTTGTTTTTTTGTTGTTTTTTCTTATTGCTGTCTGACAGATTACACTCAACTCCTCCAGTCTTTTCTTGCTGCTGCTCTGTGATTGGTACTGCAGGAAGATGCTGGTATCAAACCCTGGCCTGGGTTCAGGGGAGGGATAGAGTTGTTGTTTCAGCTTCCCCTGTCCAAAAAAAATATTAAATATAAACAGACATATAAACAGACAAATACTCTTGATTCTTAACATTTGGGACTTTGGTTCAGAGAGGCCATTATCTAAAACAACATGCTTTTCCAACAATTAAATTGACTCATGTATTTAACGACAAATTAAAAATACAAATCAGTCAACAAAAATGAATGTACAACTAGATTAATTGTGTCTTGAGGTGCCGTTTATTGTGATTTTAGAATAGAATAGAATAGAATTCAACTTTAATGTCATTGCACTGTTACAAGTACAAGCAACGAGATGTAGTTTGCATCTATTCAGAAGTGCTCTACGAGATATAAATATTTATTTACAGATGTACAAGACTATGTATGTATGGACTATAAGGGGTTATAGCAAAGAGATATAGATATTGTGTATAAATATAAATATTTATAGAATTAAGAATTATAATTCTATAACAAATTATAGAATTATAGAATAAAACCAATTGAAGGTTACAGCACATGGGGAAAACTCGCTAGGGCTACAGTTACCACAGAGGTAAACAACCAGGCGCTGATTGACTGGCAGCCAGCTCCTCTTCCTCCAGCTGATGGCTTGATGAGTCGCAGGTGTGCGGGACCACACAGTGCTCAGCTCTGCCCTCTGGTGGACACCTGCAGGCAAAGCGACAAGGGAAAAAGCACCGCAAAAACACGAAAACTCAGATCCAAAACAAGAACTCGTTTATCTCTGGGACACAGAACCAAAGCCATGGCGTAATAATCATTGTTAATGTAGACGTGTGATTTTGAATACATTAAAAACAATTCTAACTGACTTAAAACAGGAAATGTCTGGTCAGGTTTTAACTTGCGTAGCGAAAGTAAAAGTTGTCTTTTATTCAATGTGTGTAAACTGCTGCTCAGCTGGTTCATTTATTGGTTGTATCTGCTTTACATTATTAAAAATGTGGTATGAATTTAATGTGAACAGACCAAGCCAAAAAATACTGTGGAATGTGGAAACCAATGTGTTTGATACTTCTTGTTCCCAATTTTCCCATTTCTGTGAAAAACGAAAACTCCAAAGGAACTGAGAAAAAACATTGAACATTGTTGAATATTATATTGTTTTATTAATACAAAGAACTTTTATCCTTTCAAATGTAACTAATAAAAAAATGATTTATGAACTGGAGGCTATAGAGTTCAAGGACAGTTAGCAATAGTGACCTTGTGAAATAGTGCTGGACAGAAACAACTGATGGTAGAGATTCCCCAGAAGGCAGGCAGTCTCTTCTGGTAATCAAAGGCTCAGTGTTGTAACATTTCATTGTATTCTGTGTTGGCTATGAAATAACTCCATGTTGTAATATGAACTGAATCCAAATGTCATTGAACACATTTTTGGTTTACTTTGTTGGTGCCAGATTGACTGGATTTCTTATATTAGCGTATATTAACGTTAAGTCAATCTTTTGTGGGCAGTTTTGTGAACTGGTCTCCAAAATAGTGTTACCTTGAGATCTTGTTTGCCCTCCAAAACATTGGTATGCAGGGACAGAGCTGCTTCTCCGCATGCTTGACATCCCTTATCTCCAGCGGCTGTCCGCCGGTGTTCCCCGTCACTGGAAAACGATCTGAATGCTGTGCAGATTCCAGGCTCCAGTCAAAAGCTGTTTACCCAGCAGCTTACAGGCAGGTCGCTGGGTCTCTTTAGCACGTGTATCGTCACTGCTTATAAAGACAATGGTGGCCAGCATCTACAACATGTAATCAAACAGACTAACATATTTGTTTAGAAGCTTCAAGAGCTTGTATAAAAGCAAACTGTCCGCTGACGTATTAATATATTCACCTCAGCATACACAGTAATAATGTTTAAGTCAAACTGATCCAGTGAATTAGAAAGTGGTAATTACTTACCCATGAAAATTAACTTCAGCGCGTGAATGGGAATAACAAATTTCATTGTAAAGCATCTTTGAGACTACATAAAATTACTATATAAATCTATATAGTCATTTCATCACTTCAAACTAAAATCACTCGAGTAAAAGTAAAAAGCAGTCACACAAAAAAAGTACTAAAGATTAAAACTATTTGTTGAAAAGGTAATCAGTCAATCAAGTTTATTTGTAAAACATATTCCAGCATAAGGATGTGTATACATGTAAGTTTATGTAAATAAAATTTAATTTGAAGTTTCTCATGTCACTTCACAAAAGTTATTTAAATTCAATATTCCAATTTATTCCAGTTATTAAACATTGTATTAAATTCAGTTTATTGTTAAAAATTTGTTTTCAATGTTTTCTGCGAAAGGAAAGCCAACAGATGAAGTTCAACTCAGTTTATTTGTATACTGCCAATTAACAAGTGTTGTCTCAAGGCACTTTACAAATAAAAAAATCTTTTTTTTTTGGCACATTTTTATACTTCTATTTGGGTATCAAACAGCCCAACACTTAAAAGAATCAATTCAAAATTCAATATAAATTCAAAAAGTCTGATGTTTGTTTAATTTCAGGCAAACATTTCACCAAGGTTTCAAATATGCAAGTATAACTTGCATATCTTCTAAGTGTATTACCTTATTACAAAACTTACATACTCAAATATATGCAATACACCACCTGTTTGGTGACTATGAGTCTGAACAGGAGTATGAAGAAGGTTAACGTTCAGGTAATAACTTAAATGTTTTTTGGTGTCTGGAAAATGAGCCATGTCAAAAATTTCCAAAATGTTGACTCACAATCGACAGGAACTATGCGATTACCTTAGCAACCTCAGCCAGAACATTTGGTCAGATGGTTTTACTGTTCTATTTGTTCTATTACAATGGCTACTGGAAAGGACAAGTGTTTTATTATTGCTTTACCATCCAGAAACCACTTGCTGCATATCTGTTGGTTGTACAGGAGGCTCCACTTCGGTTGTACAATTGTGTATCTGTTTGCAGCCATTTTCACATGCGAGTGTAAATGTTGGGGGCGTGGCCAGCAGCTTATTTGGATATAAAGTAACAAGAGCCCCTCATTCTGAAAGGAGCTCAAAATAGGCTGAAGTGACCAGACTAAAATCTCACAATCTAAGAATGATTTTGTGCCAGGATGTAATGAATATATTTTGTGTAGCCCATAGTTCCATCCTAACCTGTAGGTTATGTATTTTTATGTAATCTATCTTAATGTTTGGTTTCAGCTGTAGGTGTAATAAGTTCTTGGTTGATATGTTGTAGGAATAAGGTATAAAATCATGTTTATTCATGAGATTTCTCAGTGTTTCAGCTGTGTGATAAAAACCTGCTTAGTTTCAGCTGGCAGCTGAGAGAATTCAACAAAGGACTCTTAGAGCGCGTTAGCGTCAAATAGGTGAAGCCAGAGAAATTGGATTTAGTACGTTAGAATGGGGTGTTAGGGCTGATTTGATGACTAACCAGAAAAGGTCGGCTTACAGGTGTATCCTTAATGCTGATAGATTACCAGCTATATTCTTTCAGAGGCAGATAGCTCTTGGATCCCTCAGATTTTATGTCTCTGATGAAAATATTAGATGCTTCTGTCTGATTGTGTCAGAAGAAATAATATAAAACAGTCATTAGCCAATGCTTCTTTGAAGCATCCTTGTAAAAACACTATTAGCTTGTCTTTAGAGACAAATTACAATACTGATAAGCAGAGCATTTTGTTGATGCAATTGATCTTTCAAACACTTAAAGGAAGGCATAAGGAAGACATCAGATAACATCATAAACAGGTTTTAAGGGGAAAGACATCACTTGCTGTTCAACACTAGCAGAGTCTTGCCTTGACGTATTCGATATTATTCAACTTAGAACTGCTGGCAAATAAATAAATAAATAAATGGGAATAAAGTCCAAAAGATCTGCTAAGAGTTTATCTAAAATTTATGAATGGTCAATAAAAGACAACAATGAAAGACTGAATAATAGACAGACTTGATGAAGTTGTAGAATTAATAGGGAAATAATATTGTTTATGAATATGTATGAATGTACAGTAATAAGAGGAAATACTTTAACACCTTGGTGTAGGTTCCCATCCAGGACATGACTGTCCTGGGGAAAAGATGAAAGTCAAAAAGTTGATGCCATAATACATTAATGGTTGACGACTATAGTACTCTGTACGGCCTCAGCCAAGGTCAGAGGGTCTATTCTAGAGGTGACCTTCCCCTGATGCCTCATTGTAACTATGTGAAACTTCCTCCAGGTGTCACTACATCCATGTATGATCATTTCTCATCAATTTCAAGTTTTTTTTTCTGGTTTGGTGTTTATTCTCATCAAGTGAGGAGCACCTGAAGACTGTCACCTTTTTGAAGGTTCTGGTGTTGGGGAGAGTGGGCTGCTCTTCTCAAAGTGGGGGGTGATCTTGTGCGATGCTTCAAGCATCAAAAGAGGGTAACGTGTGGACTTTGAATAGAATGAACTAAACAACCATGATTCCTCCCAAGTGACCCCACCAGGCTCTATAGCACCACCTTTTGGTCAACGTTGATTGTTTGTTACCCATAAGTGGTGGTCGGGGGATGACATACCCTCTCCAACCACCAAATCTTTTTGGTTTTACGCATTTCTGAAGTCCATCTTCGAGACATTCTAACCCTGACACTGTAGCTCTTAATGCCTAGCATATTCTAAGAAGCCCTATCAAGTTTCTAGAGAGCTGAGCTCTGGAGGATTGATTGATTAACAAAAGTGGTACACTTTATTTTATTATTATTATTTCTCTATCCTTTAAATATCCAATAAACAAACTGATTTTTTTCCAATTAATTGGCTAGTATAAATACAAGCATTAGTAGTCCCTTTGAAAACTTCAAGCACTAAAAAGAAACAAACAAAAAAAAAAAAAAAACAAGTGCGAGTACTAGATAAATGTCACAGTCAAAGGCTATACAGACTTAGACTTAACGAAGGGCTTGTTGATTGGCCCAATGTCATGATGGAAAGTGAAGACCATAAAAATAATAAAATACAGTTCAAATAAATAGTATAAGAGAAGACTAGGACTACAGTCCCACTCTTTCCTCTCTTGGGAAGGACACAATTACAGACTACCTTTTAGTCTAATGAAAAATTAATTCTTTTGTTTTCTGTCTATCAGTAATGGTTTGAAAAATGGGTTTCAGTGAACAGAAAAGGTAACATAATTTGGTCCAGTGAAGGTTATGACTCTACCTCTGGGCCAGTTTCAATTCTACATATCAGCTCTTAATGGTAAAATACACAGATGGTGATAAAGGTCCTTGGGAAGTCAGGCAAAAACAGCATCAGACGTTTGATTATTTGTGACATTTGGGGGCTATTATTTTCACAACTCATAAAGTGACTAAATCAATTTTTGACATTTCACACTTGTACCTGCAGTGAAAAAACAACCTTGCTGCACAGCTTTCTTTTTTATTTTAAGTAAAAGCCCAGAGGACTGCAGTGAGCACTGGAGCACATCAAAGACAGGCATTAAGTGAAAAATAAGGTCAAAACACTTCCACCTAACTTTACTTAAATAACAGAGGATCAAGCAAAACTGATAATGTGTTCAGAGGTTTTCAGTGCTGCTGATTCAGAGGGCAGAGTTAATTTACTGTGTAAAGGAAAATTCATCTGACTTCTTCAAAGTGCAAAACAGAGATCAGCCCAAACAAGGAACAAGATGAACATTAAACCTGATCAAGCTTATCAATAAATAAATCAGAAATATTCATCTTCTCCCCGGTCAGGGGGACCATGCCACAAAATTATATTATTTTGTTATATAATTTATTTAAAAAATTATAAAAATTGACCTTGAGGATGTCCTTGAAGAAGCTGACATTTGATCCCTCCTGGACAAACCAGCTTCATTGTAACTGGATGGAACAGCTTCAGTATTTACTGTATCAATGTTTTCTTAAGGTCCAAATATTTCATTTATGGATGAAATATTAATGGACTGTGAGGGAATTTGGTGCATTGTTTCATTTTTAAGCTTATTCTCATTTGTGTATGTTACTGGCATGATAAGTGGCCTAGTTGTGATGCTCATATTGTAATCAACAAGAGAGAAGACATGAGTTATTGTTATCCTTTAGAAGGTCACACTGAGGGGGAGAGAAGAGTCTGCTCATGCAGCAGCGGTTGTGTTGTATGCAGTCATCATTAGCCAGAACTCATTAATGAAGCTCAGGCTTACCAATGTGCTGGACGGCTGCCCTTTAAGGAACTTAAACTCTTTCTTTGAGGTGATAAAAACTCCACAGCTATTTACTTTATCAACATTGTTAACATAACATCAAATCTTTACTTACATTTTTTTTATCTGCAGTGCCTCCTACCTGGATTTTCAAAGTCTGGCTGTCATAATGTTCTGGTATAGTTCAAATATGACATTATAAAAATATGTTTTATGCACAAGTATACACACACAATTTGTAGTGTTTTTTTTATTATTCTAATAAGTTGCACATTTATTTATACTTGAGTATGTTGCATTTAATAAGAGTGCAGTACTATTCATCTTATGTTGTAAATCTGCCTTTACTCTAAAGTCTTATTTCTATTTTTACACTTTGTTTTTTACCTCTGTGTGAATGTGCGTCTTCCTACTGATCCTTGACTCGCTGCTGTTACACCTGAATTTCATCCACTGTGGGATAATAACCAATAATAATTTCATTCTATCATATTCCGTTCTATTTTGTTTTAGGATATTATTGAAAAGCTGATTTCTTGTAGAAATTTTGTCTCTAAGTGAAACACATTATAGAGGTTAATCACACACAGAAGGATGGTACTTTTATTTTGCCAAGACTCAACGTAATGAATATTCAAATTTATTGTATAATACTGAACATATGTATAGCCTGGTGTGTGTGTGTGTGTGTGTGTGTGTGTGTGTGTGTGTGTGTGTGTGCGTGTGTGTGTGTGTGTGTGTATCACTTTTTATAAAGTTCTTTATTTTATGACTGCCGTTCTAGAAGGCAGAGCTGCAGGCAGAGCTTAGAGATTCTGAATTGCTTCTAGAGGAGAACACATGATGGAGGGGAATATATGAGAAGGCAGAAGCAAATTAGGATCAGGTTGGAAAAAAAACTCTTTTGGAGGAGAAAGCTGGAGGCTCCTGCAGACCTTGATCTGATCTGGAGATTACTGAAGAAACGAGTCAGACTGACCTTCAAGTGCAGCAGAGCTGTTGCTTCTGAGGCGTTTGTGTCCGGCTGATGGTTAGAAGGGCTTTGAATCTGCAGCAGATCAAAAATTGAGCATCAGCTTCTTCAGAAATATATTTTTGCAAAGCTTCTGTGGTAACCATATCTCACAGAAAGTAGAATATCATTATAATTCAATATTTTTTGATATTCATTCCAGGAAGTGGAACTCATTCATTACACCAAAAGTGAAATATTTCAAGCCTTTATTTCTTGTAATTTTGATGATTATGGATTAGCCGAAATTCAGTGTCTCAGAAAATTTTAATACTAGATCCACAAAACATATTTTAGACAGAAGGGTTAGGCTTCTGAGAAATAAGTTCACTTTTATTTATATGCACTTTGTTGGGAGTTTTTTTCATGAATTATATCATTAATGCAATGTGTCATGGAGTTTACCAGGCTGGAATCCCTCATTGCTTTGACAGCTGCCTCATACTGGTATCTCATCTTCTTGACAATACTCCATAGATCCTGTAAATAACAAGACATTTTCCCATACTATAAATGAAATAATCTGACAGTGAAACTAGTACTTTTGTAAAATCAATATTAAAGTATGTATGGACTTAAAATAAGCTCCTGTATCTTACTGAAAAGTTACTTGTAAGTTAGTTCTGTCTCATTTCGAGTGTTCTAATATATTTGTGCTAAAACTAGACCAAAAAAAAATACTTAGTAAGATTTGGGGTTTTTGCAGTGTAATCTGTGGGGCTAAACTGATGACAGATTAAAATAAAAATGCACTGAAAAATAAAATTGACTAAAATAAACCAAAAAAAGGAAACCAAAAACAATTGTGTTGAATGTATATGAACACACATTCATTTTTCCTTTAGGTTGGCCTGTGCCTCTAGTCCAATGACTACTGGAGAAAATCAGAAACAATGGGTCATTTCAGTAGTGGCAGCTGCCAGTAGTCACAGATCCACAACTGAAAAGGAGATTTTGTTGACAAATCAGTTATTAATTATGCATTTTAGATGATCGACCCTTGAATTAAAAGTTTTGAGAAGTAAGCCTTTGTTTAAATTAAAGTTTGTGGTCACAGTTTGCAGTAAAACATTCAAAAGTCTATAAAATATTGACTTGGGGTGATTGAATACAAATACAAGCCACCATTTTTAGAGTTTTATCTGTAAAAATGTAGAAAACCATTTATTATTCTGCACTTTGTTCTTGTTTAATTCATCAAAGCATAAGGTTGCATGATAATATATAATAATAAAGTTTAAAGTTTATGGGGACTGACAATTAGTTTTTGGTAAGTTTTCCGGTTTTCAGAAAAAAACATCATTCACAATGACAGACAGCTTTCAAAATCAGCTATAATGTTTTCTGCTGCTCGTATTTTATTTCTAATTAATTTCACCTCTTTTGTGACCTTGACAGGCATGAAATATGTTTGGTTAGCCACATTTTGCAAGACTTAGAGTAGAAAAAAATAATCTCTGTAAAATTTGATGACTGTAAGCATGAAGTCCTGGTTGGATTTCCTGTCAGATCCTGAGTGAAGGGAGACAAAGAGACAAGGACAGCAGCAGCAGCAGCACGATAAACGCCAGGCTGCGTGATTCAGTCCTGTAACAATGCCAAAATGAGTTTGCAAGCAGCACAATAATGTAATCAGCAAATGATAACAGCTGGTGAGGTGTTCCTGTCATGAATGCTGAAGCTCCTGCATCACCCAGATTCAGTTATTAAAGGAAAGCTCTCGGCCCCAGCAGTCATTATCAGCTGCCTCACTTCTCTCAAATAAACAGGTCTTGTCCTTGGTGAGTGTCGACAGATAAAGGTGATGGTTCGTTTCCTGTTGTGGCATGAAAACAAAATTTGACTTCATAAATAAGAGAAAGAAAAACATTGATCTGCTGTTTTCTGATATAAGCATACATGCCTTGTTAGATATGTTGCCAAAATTATTTGAGGTCCCATATACATATACAGTATATGGATATACGTATATACACTGCTCAAAAAAATAAAGGGAACACTTAAACAACACAATATAACTCCAAGTAAATCAAACTTCTGTGAAATCAAACTGTCCACTTAGGAAGCAACACTGATTGACAATCAATTTCACCTGCTGTTGTGCAAATGGAATAGACAACAGGTGGAAATTATTGGCAATTAGCAAGACACACTCAATAAAGGAGTGGTTCTGCAGTTGGGACCACAGACCACTTCTCAGGACCTATGCTGTCTGGCTGATGTTTTGGTCAGTTTTGAATGTTGGTGGTGCTTTCACACTCGTGGTAGCATGAGACGGACTCCACAACCCACACAAGTGGCTCAGGTAGTGCAGCTCATCCAGGATGGCGCATCAATGCGAGCTGTGGCAAGAAGGTTTGCTGTGTCTGTCAGCGTAGTGTCCAGAGGCTGGAGGCGCTACCAGGAGACAGGCCAGTACACCAGGAGACGTGGAGGAGGCCGTAGGAGGGCAACAACCCAGCAGCAGGACCGCTACCTCCGCCTTTGTGCAAGAAGGAACAGGAGGAGCACTGCCAGAGCCCTGCAAAATGACCTCCAGCAGGCCACAAATGTGCATGTGTCTGCACAAACGGTTAGAAACCGACTCCATGAGGATGGTATGAGGGCAGACGTCCACAGATGGGGGTTGTGTTCACAGCCCAACACCGTGCAGGACGCTTGGCATTTGCCAGAGAACACCAGGATTGGCAAATTCGCCACTGGCGCCTTGTGCTCTTCACAGATGAAAGCAGGTTCACACTGAGCACATGTAACAGACGTGACAGAGTCTGGAGACGCCGTGGAGAGCGGTCTGCTGCCTGCAACATCCTTCAGCATGACCGGTTTGGCAGTGGGTCAGTAATGGTGTGGGGTGGCATTTCTTTGGAGGGTCGCACAGCCCTCCATGTGCTCACCAGAGGTAGCCTGACTGCCATTAGGTACCGAGATGAGATCCTCAGATCCCTTGTGAGACCATATGCTGGTGCGGTTGGCCCTGGGTTCCTCCTAATGCAGGACAATGCTAGACCTCATGTGGCTGGAGTGTGTCAGCAGTTCCTGCAAGATGAAGGCATTGAAGCTATGGACTGGCCAGCCCGTTCCCCAGACCTGAATCCGATTGAGCACATCTGGGACATCATGTCTCGCTCCATCCACCAACGTCACGTTGCACCACAGACTGTCCAGGAGTTGGTGGATGCTTTAGTCCAGGTCTGGGAGGAGATCCCTCAGGAGACCATCTGCCACCTCATCAGGAGCATGCCCAGGCGTTGTAGGGAGGTCATACAGGCACGTGGAGGCCACACACAATACTGAGCCTCATTTTGACTTGTTTTAAGGACATTACATTAAAGTTGGATCAGTGTGTAGTGTTATTTCACTTTAATTTTGTGTGTGGCTCCAAATCCAGGCCTCCATTGGTTAATAAATTTGATTTCCATTGATGATTTTTGTGTGATTTTGTTGTCAGCACATTCAACTTTGTACAGAACAAAGTATTCAATGAGAATATTTCTTTCATTCAGATCTAGGATGTGTTCCCTTTATTTTTTTGAGCAGTGTATATGCAAAATACCAAAAATAATGAGAGAATTTCTTACAAATATGAAGATTACTATACCAAAACAATGAAACAACATAATCCACAATAACAAATATGACAAAAGGCACATTTGTATTTTAAGGCAACACCTCAGAGACACTGCTTTCTGGTGTGACATATTGCTTACATTTAAAGACATTTTTCTAGATGCCTTAAGGAGCCATGTTCATCTGTTCAAAAATATGAAAATATAAAGTATTCAAACCAAAAGGAGGTGCAAACTATAGTTGTAGACAACACACAAATGCATTTGTGGCTTTTTGGGGGATTTTAATCCTGTTTCTGCTGCACTTACAAATTTCTAGTATTTTGTCAGCTGCTTTACCAGAACAACATTTTGGATTTATCTAATGAAAATATCACAGTTGGGTTGTGATGGTGAATAAAAAGCACAAGGAGCCAGAGTCACGCAAAAACAGGAATCCAGAGTAAAAAGCCAGCAGGGTTGCATGGGGAAGAAACGGGGAAACTGAGAATGAGATGTTTGTACAGGGGAGGTTGATTACTGAACAAGGACCAGGTGGCTGATTAGAGATGGGTTGCAGGTGTGAGAGGAGAGAGAAAGTTACTATGAACAGTGCCAACGCCATGTTGAAATCCTTACTTCTCCAACTATATTAACTGGAACGATGCCTCACAGGGTGAACAGGTTTTGAATTGTTGGCCGGTTGCTCTTCTGTTTCATCAGCAACAACAGAGAAGAGGTTATAAACATTGAGACAAGGAGGTAAGGCAAAGCAGAGAGGTGTATTCTGGGTTCCTGTATATAAAGAAAAGACAAGCAATTGTTAGATTTTAGGGTTTATGTTACAGGTTGTTATTTTTCAATTTAAAACTTTAAATATGAACAACTTTAAGTTACTTATTGGAATGCATCAGTGACAAATCCTTGCACTCGACACCATGGACTCACGCTAACAAGGAAGCGTTTATTTAGGTGTCATGGAAACGTTTAGATCCACTACAGTCAGAGCTCAGCTCCCTCTCCAGGATTAATGACTGCAGCTTGTGAGCAGACAAACACAACCTGCCAAGAGAGCACCACACATCTCGCTGCAGCGAAACAACATGGTGACGGCGTGACAGGCGGCTGGAGCTTTAGGCCATTTTAATGATGCAGGAAAACTGAATGAAAAATGAAAATAACCTTCCACCATCTTCTCTTGCATCAAGGCTGACATTGTTCCCATAATGAAATAATCTGCAGAAGCAGCTCGCCAGACAGCACTGCCACACTGAACAGGAGGTGGAACGTTTTCTCCCGATCAGGTCGGTCTCCGTATGACGTGCTGAAGAAGCATTCCCGTCGGAAATCCACTTCATGAGAATAACAAACATCCTCCTCACTATCCTCCAGTATTCACTCGAATTTGCATGCTTGTGTCTGATGCTGCCAAGACTCACTCTCTGTGCAATGCTAATCAATTCCTGCAGTGGCTGGATAAGACCACTGCACCCTCCCTTTGATTAGAGCCAACACTAATATGAATGACTCATTTGCAATGTAAAACATCATCAATTAGTAATCCAGCACGGAGGGTGCATGGAAACCTCCGCTTCACCTAAAAAAATAGTAATAAATAAAAACCTGTTTCACAAAATGGGGCCTGTTATGTCTAACAGGATTACATTCTGCTGCTAAAGCTACAGTGGATTGTGACGCTGTAGGGAAATCTGATTCAGTTCAACACATTTCACAGAAAAATCTTTTACTGTCCTGTCACACTTTATTGAGGTCACTATAATTGCGCTCAATGCACATTATTCCTAACATCATTTTACCTTCTTTTTTAGTCCAAATATGCCACAAAATGGCAGACACTGCCATGGATTCTGGATCAGTTTCAGTCTCCCGTTTTGTCTTCTCTGCTCTCCTCTAAGTGGAGCAATCAGAGGAGCTGGAGAAAAAGATTAGGAAGTAATTCGAAATACAGGGATTGCAGACCTCATTTGGGGGGACACTGTATCTCTTATCCTCTGTTTGCAGATGAGAAAAGAGCTTTTTTGCTTTTTGACCCTTGCTGTGGCACTTAGCAAAAGAAAAACACGGCTTGTCTTCTTGAGAGTGTGCAAAGTTTAATTATTGTTTAGGACATGAAAAGGATGATGGTGGCTACGGATCAAAAGGAAAAAAAGATTCACATCTCTAAGCTCCAGGACTTCAGTGGAACTGCTTTTTGTGGAAGAAGTGGCATCAGCCCTGATTTAAATCCTTTGCCAATTTTGTGACTTTTTGTCACATTCCAGTTGCAGACTTCACTGTATTTTGGGATTTCATGTGGTGAAAAAACACAAAAACCTGTATAAATGTATCAATTAAAGCTGCAGTATGTAACTTTTATAAAAAATGTTTTTTGTTAAAACTGTCACGTCATGACAGTATATATGATCTGCACCACCTCTTTGTGCTGCTATTGCTGTCTGCAAATAAGAAGTAATGTCTTTGCGCTGCCAATCATCTCATGTACACGCTGCTCAATGTGCTAACAGCTGACTACATAACATTCCAGGAAGACAGTTTATCCACTGTCATTGGTAGCCATGGTAAGTAACCTTAGCATTCGTGGCAGGCTGTGTTATGGTGAACCAGCTGCAGGCAAGCAGAGAGCAAGAAGGCGTGTGTGAGCGCTGCATACACTAGAATGATTGACATCACTGAAATCCTCCTAGCTCTGATTGGTCATTTCTGCCTGAGTGGTATATCACAGATTATCTGTTTTATGTTATACCAGTGGTGGCCAAAGTGGGTCCTTGAGGGCCAGCATCCTGCATGTTTTAGTCTCTCCCTGGTTTAACACACCTGGATCCAATGATGGATCATTAGAAGCCTAAGAAGAACATTGACATGCTGGAAATGTTATTACCAGCAGAGAGAGAACTAAAGTGTGCTGGATGCCGGCCCTCCAGAACTTACTTTGGGCACCCCCGTATTATACTGTCATGAGATAATGAAAATTTTAACCAAACTTTGCACTCATTTTGTTTGGGTAAATTTAACAAATCCTTTTGAGCAAAGAGAATCTAATGTCAACAGTTCGGAAAACTCAAAATAAACTAGAAACAATTTACATAACACTTTGGGTACATTTCAGTAGTAATTATTTATACCATTTTCACACAATAAGAGATCAGACCAACATTTATTTAATTAACCACATGCTCTACAAATAAACAAAGGGTAAAAAATTATACATGCACAATTTCAAGTAGCTTCAACTGTGAAACATTTTAGTTAGCAAAGTGGTTGTAAAGATGCATATCTCTTGACAGGTTGTTATTCCAGCCGGTCTGCACAATCTGTGGATATCAAATCAAATTCTTATCTTAAACCATCATCAGTGATGTTGGTAATATTTCCCCTTTTATCAGTAATTTAACATGATTATGAATATTTCTTAATTCCCATCTAAAGAATGTTTTGGCTTTTTGTTAACATGAATAAATGCAATGGAATTAAATCCTGGACTTTTATATATATTTCAGTGTGATATTATGTTACACAGAAAAAATGAATTTGATTCAAGGTTTCCAACACATCCTCTTCATGTGTACCTTCATATGTGGCCAGCATATATTTTAGGTTATTAATCCTTGTTTTTTCCCCATTCAGTAGCCATAACGCCTCCCACAACCTGAAACAGACATTAACATGGTGTCTGCTAACAAGCAGAGAGAAGAAGTGATCCTATTAAACGCCCTCACCCTGTTTGCAGAGACGGTCCCTCAGCCATGGATGCTCCAAAACCTTCACAGAGGTATTGAGGATGCTGACATGGTAGGATCTATGGCACGTTGCCATACTGCTGCAGCACAATGATGTGGGGGTTTAAAAGCTTATTCAAATCAAGACAGCTCTACTTATCTCCTCCGATTAAAGTGCAGTTAAATGTGATTGGTGCCGTTTCAGATATTTGCATTTTAAAAGCCGGAAACAGGAGCAGGAAGAGTTGCACTTAATGGTTTGAATAAATGCAAACATGCTTCTAGTTTCTTTGGTTCATGAACAACATGGCTGACCTACTGAAATTGAAAAGGAAGGAAACATTTTCATCTTGTTCCCCATTTATCTGCTAGTAATGAATCTGTCCTTGAGGTGTTTGTAACCATATCTAAGTTTATTTATTGTGACCGGAACTATGCTTTGTAATTATCTGTAACATATTCCAGTTTTTCTCCTACATGTTCCCATGACATTAAAACAAACTTCTTAACTTTGTTCATGTAATAAGTCATTAAAAAACCTGCTGCACCGTCATTCAACTATCACTTCCTGTCGTCTTCTTCGTCTTTTCTGCCAGTAGTAACATTCACTTGTTGATGACATGACTCATGATGGAAAAAAGTGTTTCCATTGTAGTTTTGCGAAATACATTAACTTCAATACAGCCAAAAAATCCTTCTCATCCTACAAACACTTTATTTTTTGTAATTTGTTTTTATATTTTTTTTAATTTCAATTTTTTTTATTTGTTTGTTTCTAGTTTGCTAATATATTTTTTAAATTCCAATTTGTGCAATTTTAAGGTCAATGAAAATGCAGCTATTGATAATTTTGGTTTGCAAAATTTCATCTGAGCAAAATAAACGCAGTTAACTTCCAGTTCATAGAGTGTAAACTCTGACAGTATTCTGGAATAAGATGTCTGCCCATCTGTCTTGCAGCAGATGTTTGGTATAAATGAGTTCAATAAAGTCATGAACCAATGCTGTATAAAGATAAATGGATCAAAAGTCTCTACAGTGTATCAAAGACTGATAAAACCTACATAAAGCAAGGCTATCCTGATACATGTCCCTTCTGGGGTGAGCTTATATTTTCAGTCACAGCTAAACCTTTTCTTACTGCACCTATCAACCTAACTGATTTTTGTTATTATTAAAATAAAATCATCTGTGGCCCCATTCGACAATCCAGGTGTTTGTTCATGTATAATCCCGACGAAGCAAGAGGGAAAGAATTAAAAGACTGGTGCAGTGGGACTCATCCCTGCAATCAGAGCTAATGAGGCATTTTGACGTGGAAAGCAGTAAAACATGCCACTACACCATCAATGTGTTTGCTGACTCTAGATATTAACACTAATTTGCACAAAGAAAAACAATACTTAGAAAATAATTTAGATCTTAGGTTTTAATTGTTTATTAAGGGTGATTCTTTTTTACTTAATTTGCAAACTTTACAAATCAGCCATTTTCTGCTTATTAAATTATTCCTGCCACATTCAATTAGCATTAATCATCTTGCTGCTGGATTTGACTGTAGCTGCATGTTTGGGTGAACTGAAGAGATTTCTCACAGGAATAAGTTTATTTCAAAATCAACAAACGTTTCATGAATTTGGGTCTATGTCAGGAGTGAACTTTATCCAAATCAAGATCAGAAACAGAAGCTTGCATCATGTCAGGACTCGTTGGGCCTCATTTAAACGTACTATTGCACATCACAGCTTATTACATGAGCTCTGCCGCCCCTCCTTAGCTCATCTAGATTTCACTGCATGTGCACTTCCTGGCACATTGCAATTAATTAATCCTTTTGTTCATTAAAGACATGACTTTTAGAAGACCATCATGTTTTATTTTAGCTTTAATTATGTTTTGCTTTGGCAGGATTCTATTTCCAAGATGCATTGAAGGCAGAAGCAGCCTGATGTCCAATTAGAGAAAGCTCTCAGAGTTTATCCATCCTGAAGAGAAGAGTGGACTGAAACATTTGGTCCGGCTTTCATAGTGTGTTAAAAATCTGACAGTACAAATCTAAGATCCATTTTACATGTCATGTAATGGGATTTGCATCCCTTCGTGCTGTTCTACTGGGTCAATTGATTTGTCAGTTTTACACCAACAATGATCTCATAATGCATGGGTCTTAAAGGATGTTTGATCTGTCTGCAGTCTGCCCTGCAGAGCGCTTACCCAAACACATTAGAGAAAAAGATAAAAACAGACGTTATGTTCAATGTGATTGACTAAATGACTAATTCAATTCTCTGCATATATGGATTTACATGTGTTAATGAGTTATTTCTTTGTAATCGCAGCCTGAATGATTAGCAAAGGTTAAATACAATCAAAAGGCCAAAAGGAAATGATTACTGTTGAATTTGGAATTTGATTCATATAAAAGGTGCAACATATGACATAAAAGCTGATACACTACAGCCTGTAACAGAGGCTACTTAGCAACAGGGATGAAGTGGTTAGCAGTGGTTACCATGGTGAGCCTAATGTTAAGTAGCATTACTGTTCTACAAGAAATCACCATTAATACCATATTTAGTGACAATTAGCTGTTAAAATGACGGTTTTAAAGCAAATCATTTGCTTCACCACCGATGAAGGCAGTGGAGCCTGAGCTGGGATATTTCAACCAGCAAACAAAAATCAACTAAAACCACATATTTACATACAATGCATTTAAAAGTCATGCTGTCTGACATTAAATCAGTCTGTTTCTTTGCAGGTCAGGAACAGTTATGGCAATCCTAAGAATTTAGTCAGTGATGGTAGAATGTTCCAATACATGTTCACTTTTTTAATTGCACTTTTTCTATATACCTTTTTTCCCAAAAACTGCCATCACACATTGCAAAACAGCTGGCCTCATTCTCAGGCTATGATCATAAACAGGATATGATCAATTCTAATATGAACCCAAATTCAAAAATTCATATAAAATCCACAGTTTATTTTCAGTTTTCTGTCTTTATGGGGGCCACCATTAAATTTAAACAGTATTTTGAGGCAGTGTGTGTTTTAGAGGTAGAGCAAGGACCCCATATGGAGGCAGTGGTTTCAAATCCCAACCCGGGAACCTTTGCTGCATGTCTTTCCCTCTTTTCTTTTTGCCATTTCCTGTCTAATCTACTATAACTAAAGACCACTAGTGCCAAAAACCTTTTGAAAAAGTAAGTCAACTTTTCTTTACAGGGTTTCCCCCAGTGCATTAAAAGCATGGCGAGCTGCCAGGCTTTACTGCCGTCCCACCAGGCTATGCAGGGCTTCTTTATTCATTTTAAATAGAGTTTTTTATTCACCAGTAACAGTGATGGTAAAGACAGGTTTTAGAGTTGATGCAATGAACTGGGCGTCACAGCACCTGATTATTTCCCTCTTCGAATTTTTGTAACTCATTGTGTGTGGCACCTTTCACTCAAAATGGTCGATTTGGAGGATTTGGAGGATTCTCTGGCAGAGCAGGTTCACCTGTACCTGCATTTATAGAATCCCACTATGAAGGTAATGTTTCCAACGAATACGGCACCAAAGCTTGCTTGGCTTTGAAAGCGCGACTATAAAGGTTGAGATATAGTTACATTTTTAAGGTTTGCATTGGGCCAGTAGAGAGACTGATGTGAGCGCATGCATCTGTATGAACAAAGAATAATGTGTGACATGTGCAATTAAATCTCACACACACTCAAAACGTCCCCTTGGCTCTGTCTGCGCTTATAACTTGATAATATGTATGCAAATTAACCACATCACAAGTCAGGCACAGACTGGTCTTTTTAATTCTTTTAAATGTGACCAGGCCCAAAATTGTATGTACTGTATGCAGATTACAGGCTTTGCAGAATCCAGAAGTGGGTTCCAAGTATATCCAAGAATATTTGATTAGTATTTGCAGAAATGTTAAACAATTAGATTTTAATTCATCTATGCTGAAACAATCAAATCCAATTTAAAAGTATTATTCTCAATAAATAAATGTTAACGCTAGAGCCCCATGATCTCTGTTGAAATGTAAGTACTTTTGTGAACAGCATTACATAGCTTTCTTGTTTAAGTATTGTCAATCATGTCTTCCAAGAATATAATTGTACCTAGTCATTTTTTTAAGTTCCTGGTGGCAACCTTGCTTTATTTGCTGTGATAAGAAGCAGCAGAAAAAAACAGCCAGGAGGCTTTTTGAGTCTCAAGTCTGAGAACCTAAATCCATAAAAATGACCCAAGGTTTCCACCTCATGTTTGTATCCAACTGAGTCCATACTTACCAGAACTGCCTTTCATTGCAGTTATGCCTGCAGGTCTCTACTAGGTTCACTCAGCCCAGATATATTACTTAGAAGATATCATGTTGAGTGATTTTGAAAGGTTTTTACTAGTGTGAGTATATGCATTCCAACATATATTTTATTATTATGAATGTAAAGTTTTTTTCTTGGTATGTGATTATGTCTGTACGAGGATTCTGTTCTGATTATTTCTGACTTGAATTTTCAATATTTTAAGAAAACAGAGAACTGTAACTCATGAGCCCTGAACACTGCAAAGAAACACTCAGCCTTACAAGCAGCCAGCAGTTCAAATGTCTTCTACCATGCTTCTGTCATTTTAACATGAAAAATCTCAGTGTGCCATTTGTCGCTGTGTAATTTTATTCTCCCCTGGGGAGCATACAGCTCTGCTGCCACACTGCTTTATGCCCTCATTAACAGAACTCAGACTAGCTGCAAGCAATGAAACTGCTCAGGTGTTTTCATCAGCAGGAGGGTTCTTCACTTCACTGGGTAACTTTTAAATATTTGTGCAGTCATTAAGCGCTGATGAACTTTCAGAAAGATCTCAGCTCAACATCTGTGGTTCTGCCACGTGGAGACCCAGCAGCCAATTTTTTAGAAGTCCCAGTGCAGCTGAAGGAATCAAGTAAAACTCTGCTGTAGCAACATTAAAATGTTTATCTGAATCGACCCAAAACAGACAGCAGAGCTGAATTTTCAGTGAGCGTCAAATTACGCAAATTGGAATTATGACAATGAATTTGCTCAATAGAAACACAGCAAATTTTGGAAATCTCATATTTTTTGATAAAAAGGTATTGCACTCAGATGAGGTGATTTTTTTTTCACATTACACAGATCATGTGATCAACAATTGGAGGATATTACTGGCAGAAAAAACCAAAGATGACACGAAGTGTTAGAAGGATGATGGTTTTATAATGACTCATCGCTTGAACAAACTTATTAATGTGTGATTTTGGTTGCGATTTTTATTTAGGTTGTCTTTCTATTGACATTAGTAATATTAAGTTTTGCACACATTTGTAATAGAAACTCCAGAAAGCAACAGAAAGATTCCACAGTGGCAGAGAAAGAATTTCACAAACATGCATGAAATAATTAAATAAACTCTTTAGGTATGATTTTGATGAGGGAATAACATAACATATACATAAAACTCACAACTAAAGCTTGTTTTATATATGTGTACAGTACTGAAGGGTTTTTGAAAGCTTTATTTTTTTCTGTTTCGGAAGGAATGTCCCATAAACATGAAATCACATTCCATGAATACAAAAATAGAAATATTTTCTTTGGCAAACCTTCCAAGGCCAACAAGCATCCTGTGTCAAAGGCCTCCCTCAATAGATCAGCACATACCTGGTTCTGTTATTGATTTATTTTAAATTTTGTGCACATGAAAAAATTCCACTTTGAATCTTGAGTTTATCATCAAGCAGCTTATTTGCTGCTTAAGTATTCCATCTGGGAAGGATTAGCCTTGCAGGCAGCAGTCACTCTCTCCCTGTGAATGTCATAACCCAAGCTTTGGAGCTCTGCATTGTGGAAGATTTTAGTGCTTCATAGTTTTTCATTGCAGTGAAACAAAAGCAAATTGCAGGTTTCTTATGTTAAATAAATGATGCTGTTACATTGTTCCCTTTCATCTTGGGTTATTGTGTGTTACAAGCAGCCTGGAGTTATCTTGGCTTTGTCTGGTCAGGAAATGTTTTCCAGTGTCTAATGTCTGACCCCTTTAACATGAAGTTGTAACATTTAGATCTTTCAGGCTCTGAGAACATGAATAGGGGGTCCCAACAACAAGTTTGTAGAAACACAATAGAAGTCATGTTGCGATGTAAATGTTTACAGGTGCTTTTCCACTAGACCGTCTCTCACCGGTTTGGTCCCGGACAGATAATTTTTCGGATTAGCAAATCCGGTGCGACTGTCTGAGTATTCTCAGATTTTCGTATCTACTTTAGGGGTAGAGCTAGCAGGACTGAACCAGGTACGGCACCAAAACCATTTGACTGACAGTTGACCTCTTTCATTAATTGGCTCGTGATTTACATCACTGAAAATTGCAAACAACATTTAGCATTTAGCTGTGGACCACACTTATAGAGAGCTGCTCAGTTGTGAAGAGCAACGAGTTTAATCTCAATCAGCTCCAGGAACACTTGTTAAGTTATGAAGCAAAGTGATCGTGATTCAGCAGCGCTGATAGCAGCTCATCGCTTTTAAACGGACAGTAAATAGGAGAGAGAAACGGTGCAGCTGGTCAGCTTTCTGAAGCAGCTACAGTTTTGCACCGAACTGCATCATATTAGCTGGAGATGTGAATTTTATTTTTCCTTTGGATTTGAAAAAATATATAAAGTTCAGGCATGGCTAATGGTTTACATCTCTTTACTGCATTCTCTAGATCCAAAAGGTTGCACATTTTATAAAATAAAGTGTAATGTAATTATATTTATGTGTATATTGAAATATTCATCTGATCAGAGCCTTTATCATTATGTTTGGACCAGCAAAGAATTTTGCAAGGCAAAATGAAATAACTGGGTTGGAGTCCATCAGACCACATTTGGCTTTTCAGAGCTTTAAACATCTACAGGCTGACACTTTGTCCATTCTTTCCAAACTAACATTTTCTGGTTGTTTTGGCCTTTAACTGGGCCACCCGAACTCATGAGTATCCTTTGGTTGTGACTATTTTTTATGTCTTAAATTGAGACAGAAAACATTCCTTAAAGAGTACCTAACACCCACAGATACACGGAATAAATTGGTCCTTAAGGTTTTATCTTATTTTACTGTGCAGATTGTGACATTTTCATTTGAATTTGTTTAATTCTGCAATATTTGGCCTGTTTTCGTGCTGTGCTCCTTAGTAGTGGTGGCTACTGCAGTCGAATCTTCCTATTGGTTACTACAGAACAGCTTGAAGTCTGTCACACCTTCAGGTTTATCACTATCTAACTCAGAACAACCCATGTCCCCAAAGTCTCCAATAACAGAAAAGTTGCTAGATTAGTTTTCTCTCAGAAAAGATGGTAATTTTACTCCAAATGAAGTTTGTCTCAGGCATAAAGCATCTGTTTCTGTCCAAGCATTTAGAAGAAATCCTGTTAATATTCATGTAAATCATATCCAGACCAAATCCTTGTTCTGCAAAACCAAAACTATTTGCTCCATGCAGATTCTCTTAAATGCAATAAATTCTGTTGTAATTTTCAAGCAACAGAAGGAAAAGGAAAAATCATCATGCAGAAAGCTCATCGTCTGTTCTGATATCTGTCAGATATTGCAAAAAAAGTTATTACAATAAATTTTCTAAACTGTTTACAATCGTTTTGTCTCTTGTGAAATTCACATCTGAATTCTTTTTGTCTTCTGCACCAACATAGCCAGTTATTTAAAAGCAAAATATAAACCATGAAATATAAAATGAAAATATGCTGATAAAATTGTAAAACATTTCTCTCTGTCTCTTAATTGATTATGTTTGTGACTGAAGAGAGATGAGCTGCTACTTGGGGAAAAAAAACCTTAAATTGCTTCTTCTGTCTTTTGGACATGGTGGGCGGGACTTCCTGTGTTTAGGGCAAATGTGTTTGTAAATCTACTGAAAAAATCAAAAAGAGATAAATAATTTTATAATAAACAATGCAAAAACACAAAATTATACTAAGTACTTGGTCTAGTTTATTGGCAAACATCTTAGTAAACTTGAAATATGACAAAAATCTTACAAGTAACTTTTCTGCAATAATATTTATGAAAAAATACTAGTTCCACTGGCAGATTATTTCACTTATTATTAGTATTATAAGAGTTTTATCTTGCTGAAAAGTTACTTGTGAGTAAGGAATAGGGTTAGAGTTAGGGTTAGTCTGGTATTATTACAAGTGTACTAAAACTAGACCAAAAATACTTGGTAAGATTTTGTGTTTTTGCAGTGAAAAAGAATAATAATATTAATCAGATGATGACTAATGATGATCCTCCCTGTATGGGTCTTGATAATCTGAAAAACAATTTCTTGTCGCCACTCTTGAGGGTACCAGAATAAATCGGGGCTGAATACCAACACCCTCCACACTTTTCTGGAAGCCATGAACCTTTTTCATTCCACTTCTCCACTATGCACTTTGTTAGATAAAATCCTACATATTAAAATGTTTGGCTTCAACACAACGAGGAGTAGTTGAAGGTTGTAGGCATGTTTTTTTTTTTGTTTTTTTGGAAGAGCCAGAAGCTGCTGCTCCTTGCCACTATTGGTTTATAATTTTATCATTAACACCACTTCCTCTACATGTAAGTTTGGTCAGCTGTGTTCCATTGACATCCAGCTAAAGGCTTTAGTAGCCACATTGATAACAGACAATTCCTCAGTACTGCATTTTGCATGGAAAGGCCACAGATAAAACTGGGAAGTTGTGAAAAATTGCCAAAGAGCTGGATTTGTCTCCTGAAATCCTGAATCAATCAGTGCGTTTGTTACCCCGCTGTAACAAACCCTAATGTAGAGAATGATCTTCCCTCAACGTGTGATGCTGTGGTATGAGTAAGACGAGACACACACGTTGAGCTTCCTTCACATTCAACCGGAAGATTTATTCTTCTTGTGTGCTCAATCTTCTCTATGCCACAACCGCTAGGGGCGGTTTTCGTTTGTTGTTGTAGGTTAACAAACTTGCTTAAACATGGTTGAGTCAGTCTTTCATTAAGTAGCTGCTGTTTGATAAATCGTCTGTACAACTGGATCACCTTCTAAACAAAAGGGATCGTTTCGGCTCTGTTTTTACCTTACTTTAAAACAACCGCTAGCGCACCTAGCGGTTGTGTGTGGAATTACACTAAAGAACTTATTACAATGGGAAATTAAAGATACAAAATAAAAATGATCTTGGGGTGCCTATTTTCCTACTTATTGTTTTTATTTACTAATAACTTGTTTTTCATCCCTCTACATGTTCTGAGACTTGGAGGTGTCTTGCAGCTAACCCTCCAATCCAGAGCTACAAGGACTGCTGCATTAGAATGAATCCAGGGCAAATTGGATGCTTCAGATGAACAATGCTGTCGCAGCTCCTGTGACTTGCTTCTCAACTGTTTTTCTATTAAGTAACAATCAACGTGAGCTTCACTGGACAAGCAAGCTGTACGGTTGTATTAGTAATCGAACGCCTATGGAACTGAAACCGAAAGCAATTCCCCACCAACTGTCTAAAATCCCATTAGTTGCAGGCTGGGACAGCAAGTCAGGAGGAGCAGCTAAGCAGCTAAAGCAAACAGGACATTTAGAAGTGGAAGTGAAATTCAGTGTGAATTTCTTTGGAACTAAAGCAGAAATTGAAAGAAAATTGAACAAAGTAGGTTAACAAACTTGCTTAAACATGGTTGGGTCAGTCTTTCATTAAGTAGCTGCTGTTTGGTAAATCGTCTGTGCAACTGGATCACCTTCTAAACAAAACGGGTCGTTTGGCTCTGTTTTTACCTCCCTTTAAATGTAGAAGTTTCAATTCATTTTGTGTTTTCGTCAGTAACATTTTGGGCTTTCTTCCAGAGGCTCCTCACAATGTTTTGCTAGAATTCAGTCTAATTCATACAAGCCCTGTTGAGTCCACTATAATCAAACTCTGGTTTGTTTGCCTAGAAAGTCTGGTTCATTTGGTTCATTTCAGGATGTGTCCATGTGCAACTAAACTGTGATGTGGACCAAAAACACCAAACACAGCTCCTCTTATAAACATAGATCTCTGTTTGGTTGAAGTGTGATTTGAATGCATGTGAACGCCAAGTGGACCAGAGACTGCTTCAAAAGTGCAAAGCAGACTACAGCGCAGGGCATTTTGGGTAAATACAACCAGAAAAACACAATGTGAGTCTAGCGCTAGCAGAAGAAATGACTCTTGGTCTTTTGCTGAAATAAATAAGAAATCCTACAACCACTAAAATCTGGCGCCACGCCGTTTTTGTTTGCATTTCTTAAAGAAGAAAGTTACATTTTCTTGAGTGGATCTTGGTGCAGCAGGATTTTTTAGGTAGACCTGTGAAGACACTGTTGCAATAATCAGTGGGACTGAAGGCAAACACATGTATGAGTTTCTCTTAATCTTGCTGGGATATTAGTCCTAATGCTAGAAATGTTCTACAGGTAACAGAAGGCTGACTGTCATTGTCTTCTTGGAGGTTTTATCATTGCATCCAGTTTTTAGGCCTGATCTAGTTGCTCGCTGTAATAAGTGAAGTTGTGTGTTGACTTCAGTTCATTTTTAGGTACAAAGATTAAAAAAAATGTTTTTATTTTCACCTTGGGAAAGTTATGGGATATCCACATATTGATTTTGATTTGAGAAAAGTTGGCCTCTAATTCTCCAGTAGTGATTTGTACAGATAGGCTTTCTTATTAAGCCTTGACAACTGTTGTTTTTAAAGCCTATGGGAAAAAAACACCCAACAAGAGGGATGAGTTCACTACTTGAATCAGATCGGATACAATGAATGGCAGAAATATGAGAAAAATTATAGGTAGGATATCAAGTCAGCAGGAGGACTGGAATTAAGTTTTGAGGAATGAGTTGGCAAAATGTAGGTATTCTCTCTACATTTGCTATGTTTGGGCATATTATTGATTCTGGATTTGACATTGATGTGCAGATTTGAATTTGTATATCACTGTATGCATTGGATTTTATTTTGTGCTTCTGTGGGAAAACCTCAGTTTGATCAAAGATAGGAAAGTTCTTTTCTTCTTTTCTTTAATTTCAGGTTTCTAATGTTTCTTACCAAATCAACTAATCTTTACTGAGAAGCATAATATACTATTTTAGTTTATCTTGAACAAACATGCAGCTATATATTGTAAGTGCTCTACAAATACTTCTGTTGGGTTTCCAGTCTTGCTCTCAGACAAGCAGTAAGAGGAATTCCTTTGAACACGATGCGATTTCACACAGCGCATTAGTGAAGTCTAAGAGTGTAAGGCTATTTCAGTGTTGCACTCAGAGGACAGTGACATGAAAAATGAATGAAGAATCAAAAAGGATGACATCCGTTAAAGATCATGAATCACACTCCAATCTCTAACAGGATTATATGGTGGGCACTTAGCTTTCATAAGCAGCAGAGCAGCAAACAAAATGCTCCAATAGCAGAGGAGCTTATGAGAGGTGCAGCCCATCATGGTAATTACTTATTTAACACCATTTTAGTGTTATTCTTCTTTAACTCAGTGAAGGAACCCTACATTTCAAAGGGTCTTTGACAGCCAAACCACAGTGTGGCATTAATTTGATTTATTTTCTCAAAAAAAGCAAAAACTTAAATAAAAACTAGGAACTGAGAATACATAGAAATTTAAAAAGCTGGTGCAACAGGTGAGTGACCTGGGAAACACAGGTAGGTACAATTGGCTTGATTACTGAATTGAGGACCGGGAACAACTGAAGTTTAATGTAGAAAGCACATAATACTGCCTCTTTAAGACATGGGTTGATATTTGACCCAATATAAGGGTCTTACTGATGCTGACTGATGTCCAGTAACTATAAAATGTCTTGTGAGAAAAATGTGCAAAACAAAAAATAGCACGCTTAAAGGCTGAATCTCTTCCTCTGCCACAATCCCACCCATTTGGACATGAAAACTCTGATTAAAATGTGTTTTTTTTTTCTTTTTACGTGGTTTACTAAAACTGTCATGTCCCAATAAACCATGAGAAAGATAATCTATGAAAAAATTAAGCTCCTTTGCCTCCTCTCTGTGGTTCTACTGCCATCTGCAGAAATACAGCATTCCTGGTCAGAAACAGACATTGAGACAGGAGAAAGGTCTTTGCACTGTCAATCATGCTCATGTATACACTGCTCATGATTGCTGGCTTGCTGCATCTGTAATGTTGGTAGAGAAACAGTATATCGTTGCTGGAAAACCGTTTATTCACGATTACCAGTGACAGTGGTAACTAGCCTCAGCATTCCCACCAGGCTCTGCTCTGGGGAGGATCTGTTGCTTAGCAGAGAGCAAAGCGAAGGGCATGAGCAGTCTGCCTTTGATGTCACATCGAGGGTAACAGCAATAACTTCACATTGTTTGCAGTTCCTCTTACAAACATCATTTAAGCACTTTGTATTGCCTTGTTGCTGAAAATGTGCTATATAAATAAAATTACCTTACGTTTACTTACCACAAGCAAACACTTATTAATTTGTTCAGATTGGACTCAAAGGCACTACATATAGCATTTATTTTAGATGCACTCTTACACATGAGTCTTGTAAAATAAACACAGTTCCTCCACAGTTTACTGTTGTTGATGTGAGGAGCGGTCATATGTGTTACAAATCTTCACTGGGCTGGGACTGGGAGCGACTTCAGCTGAAGCCACACCCACAAAGTTTTATAAAAACAGCTGGAAACGTACATATATAAGCCGCACCAGGCTCTAAGCCACTGGGGTCTCCACCACTCGGTTTTTCACAAGGACGCGTCCTTCATAAATCTGCTAGATGCAGCCCTGAGTCTCCAACGCCGAACCATGGATTCGTTCACGTCGAATTCAGCGGCGGCTATCTATCTGTACTGCCAGATCGATAGCCTTCAACTTAGAAGCTGCATCATATGAACTTCTTCGTGTAGTTTCCATGATGAGAGGCTATGAGTTTGAAGAAATTTCTCCGTCGTGCCTGCATGCTAGCATGTGCTTATTCTAAATGAAAATCAGCACTCTCTTCTTTGATTTCCAATTTTGACATCCTATGATTAACAGGAAGTGAATTTTACTTCCTGCTAAAGAGCCCTGTGGCGGTTGAAGAAAAATCCACAGAAAAGCCGTACCAGACTACAAGACACACGGTTCAAAGCGTGGGAAAAAAGTAGCGGCTTATAGTTTGAAAAACATGGCAGTGTGAAATAAATTTTAACAGTACTCTAATTTACAACAGAGAGTGGATGTATGATTGAAAATGAAGGAAATAACCGAAATTTCTGTTTAAAACCAATACATTATACTGAAAATAAAGAGCATAGTCTCAGTACGTTGATGGTTCTAAACATAATTTTATAAAACAGGAGCAGTACAAGAAAATGAATTGCTGTGTCAGTTGAGAAGATAAAGTAGCAGAGCGACAAAAACTGTGAAAACAGCCTTTGAATGACTAAGGAGATGTTCGAAGTAGAAAGCTGTTTGTGTACAGCCTTTCACCTCTCAACAGCCAGCTTTATCTGATGCTCACTTGTAGTGGAAGCTTCAGGAGGTTTTAGAGAAAAGTGGGGCAGGTATGCTCAACAGAGGCCTATCTCTCCCTTTATATAGTACACCGTCTGTCCAGAATATAGATCAGGTTGCAGCATGGTATCAGCTCCCAACTGTCCTGTCCTTGAGATATTGAGGAGAAGAAAGAGAAGATGGGAAGTATCACTCCGGCGCTGGACTTCTTGAAAAGTTATGGTCCTTCCACACAGCAAGAAGAGCTGCTGATGCTCTGAAAGTATCGATTAGATGCAGATGGTGGAAACCAAATAGCCACTGAAATGAAGCACTCAAATGTCCTTGAAATATTCTTTCCATACCCAGCATCATGGATTAGACCTCAGGACACGCTGGCAAAAAGAAATGCATTATTCTTTTTTTTCAGGGTTTGAAAATGAACATTATGTATTTGTTTCAAAGTTCAATCTCTACTCAGTCATAAATAATATATCCATCTGTTCATCCATCCATCCAGATGAGATGAGATGGAAGTAATGGAAGTGTTCTACCACTGAAGTCAGATAGCAAGTAAAAGAATCATCTCTTCGCCCCCTACTGTTGTGCGCATGCATGTAATTTCTGGATGTAAGCAATAACATTCAACATGTCTATGTGCCTGTTTTCTTCTTTCCTCTCTAGCTAAGCTTCCGTCACTCTGACGTTTAGCATCTTGGGACATTTTTGTCCGAAGTGAGAATCTGCTGTCTTGATTCTCCAACAGGATAGAGATTACATTAGCACGTTCAGAAAATGTGCTCCCAGCAGTCCTTTGTGATATGAATGTTGCGTGAACGCTAATATCATTATTGCGATACATTTGAAGTACATTGTTCATCCCTAACCAGCACCAATACCGACCCAAAAGCACAAGAAAAATCAGCTCCAGTTTGTTCTCAGCTATGAACTTAAACTCAGGAATTCTGTTCTGTGGAGTAGAGGTGTGTGATATCGCATCCTGATATGTCATACTTCTGACATTTATGTACTTTTGTGTGTGTTTTTTCTTGTAGGGGAAAGAATCTGGACAAAGTTTATAAAAACATTAATAACATTAAAATGATTTCTGTGCATTTTCATAAACAAAAATGGGGGGGTGGGGGGGAATCAATTGAGAGCAAATCAAAATAAAATATTTTTTTAGGGTAGAGAAACTATTAAAACATACAAAAATAAAAATAGAATTTCAAGAGGAAATCTGAAATCTGAAATCTGAAATTAAAGTACTAATCTTACCAAGCTAGCATTGGTCTGATACTGATATTTTCGATATTTTGAATCGATCCGTTCACCTGTACTGTGGATTGTGGGTTCAGAACTGGAACTTTTCGGGCCCTTGAATCAGCTGTTTTTCCCAGAAGAACAAGAATGAAGCTTGACCTGGAAAGAACACTGTGCAGAAACTGAAACCTGGGGCCTTCAAAGCCTGTCTCACAGTCCAGCAAGCATGATTCCAGGAGTCCTAGGAGATAGTAGAGTGGCTGTTACAGTTGGCTTACTTGAACTTCATTAAAAATCTTCAAGGACATCAGAAAAAAGAGGCTGAAGAGCACAAACCCAACAATATTAAAAATGAGCAGAAGACTAAAAGCAATTTATGATTAATCTGAGTATTAGTAAAGAGTTGAAGCTGCCAGTCTACAGATTGTATCTACACTGTGTCACAGCCTCTCTGAACCTTTGGTTTCCATAACTCCAGGTTAAATCTAATGCAGCTTCATACAATCAACTGTCTTTTGTCAATTTCACACAATCCTGCAGGCTTTTAATTCCCATCTGGAGCCCCATCAAATGAAATCTTCAAGTAAATGATCATCTTGTCAAAAACGGGCAACAGACACATAGTGATTAGATGCATCAGTGATCATTTGTTTCCTTGGTAACAGAAATTGCATCTGTGCAGGATTTGTACTTAGAAGCAGTGCAAAGTGCACCCTGAGAGTCTCTGATCACAGCTGGAATTCAGACACCCAATATGTCAGACACTGCACACATCTTTAATGGCACTCCATTTTACATGTAGCTTTTATAATGGACTTGTTCCACCCTTAGCAGCTTTAACCATAATGTTGAAGATTTCAATAAGCTTTAGGCATATGATTATGGAAATATTTGACCATTTTCCTATAGAGTATTTATCTGAGTTTGTTTGACCTTTCAGACTCCAATCTAATTCATCACCTGCTTACACTGTCCAGTTTCTCTTTGATACCCAAGAGCGCCTTCCCAACTGTTGAACCTGTCATGAATGCTAAGGCTAGTTAGCATGGCCACCGGTGATGGTGGATAAACTGTTTTTGTGGAATCGTGTCTCTCCGCCATTAGCACATTTAGCACCGCATACACAGGATATATTGACAGCACTAAGACCTTTGTACTGGCTCTGATTGGTTGTTTTTGAACGGGAGTGGGCGCTTTAAGTCTGGTCCGATGTAAGGTGACATTGATACAAACCATGTGGTGTGAATTTAGGCAAAGTCTGCAAATTGGTCAACACATCAAGAGGGAAGAAGTATGGGTCGAGTTCTAATCCAACCGTCTTTGAGCCCCAATAAGGTGTGCTACATTCACAGACAAATTAGCTCGACTCGAACAAACAGAAGCCATCATTGCATGAACAAAAACAACTTGGGAAAACAATCTCAGTGACTCTGTTCAATACTCCCATCCCTCACTGCTGATGTCTGTCATGGCACCTCACATGATTAAATGATGCAGTTGCAAAGGGTCAATAGAGTTGTTTGTGTGAACGATCTTTCACAGCAGAAATGTCAAACTTTGTGTTTTAATCCTCAGAATAAAGTGGCATCTACCTATAAGAATCCAGCCCAACAGCTGACGCTAGTGTATTTATGTTGATCTCAGGGTGATATCTTTGGTAAGTTTTCTGTTTGACTTAGATAACGGTGCATTCCCTGTCCACACACAAACACACGTCCTCAAAAATGCCTGATAACCCAACACCTATGTTATCTTTTGTGTTAAAATCCCTGGCCTACTTAGCAAGTTAAATGATGGATTGCATTCTTAAAGGCTAAGGAGGGGCTGTATGGCAGCAGCTTGGAAACCCCGCTGCCCTGCAGTTCGAAGACAGATTACCCCGCCTTTATCTCGACTAGCTGATTATTCCTCCTGTATCATGGAAGCTAAGTCTGAGGCAGGAGGTGATTTGTGACGGAGCCTGAAATAGCTTGATTACGCTCAGGTTCAGTTTTACCTTGTTATCAGCATGGATTACACTTTTCTCATTTCGGCTGCAGTCTGTTTTCCATTATGGTGATGAAGTGACGCTCAAAACTTGCTGATTGAAAGATGCATGATGAAAGCAGCAGAAGCAAATTCATTATGAAATACTTTTCTCTTTTTTGTCTAGCTTTTTATTATAATATGCTGGATATTAAAAGGGATTTCAATTGCTTCTTTCTACAAACTGCAGAAAAATGACCTTTAAAGCATCTGTCAAAGAATTAATAATCCCACCTTTGCTGACATAGAGCAATATCAGACATATCTTTAAGGATGGAGGTTTTTTTTACTATTATTCCTATCATTACTAATGATTTGGGCTGGGATGTTGCTTCAGATCACAAGGTGGTCATTATTGAGGGTGGAGACCAACCTACAGCTGAGTTAATCTGATGAAACACTCGCCTGCCCTCTATTCACCTGCTTTAACTCAGCTACGAAGGTCAGTTCTCTCTCATACCAGACTGGAAAAACCCATAGTGGTGGGACAAACCAGCACCAGATGCAATTCAACAAAGCAACTTTGAGTATAAAATGTTTAACAATGTACTGAACTGTAAAACATAAAACGGAAGCCAGATAATTACCAGAGACATGAGGACAGCTGCGTTTCCATTACAAACGTTGATATTCCACCAATGTTGGAAAAGCACAATTTTGCAATTGCTGTGTTTTCATTAAATAATGCAATTAAAAGCATACGTGAATATGTTTGTTCACACGATAAGCCTTTTAAAAAATATACTTTGCCATCATCCTCCTATCACTTCCTGTTGCCTTCTTCATCGTTTCTGCCAGAAGTCACATCCGGCTGTTGATCACATTTCTTTAGAGCAAAAAAAATAAAAAATAAAAATTTTGTCTTAGAGACAAAACTTTTGATCAAACAACATAGTTTTTGGTTTTTTTAAGTTGTAGTGTTTCCATTAAGTGAATTGATTTTTGTAATTGCAATTTGCGCAAATTTATGGTGAATGGAAACACAGCTACTGACTCCTCTAGAGTTGGACATACAAATATATAAAATCAAAATCAGAATTCAATTTTGACCTTTATTGAAACACAGTTGTTTTAAAAGTTGTTGTTCTAATTGTTATTTTTAAGAGTGACAAAGCCTAATTGTGAAAACTAACTTATTTGTATCATGCTTTAGACTCAATGTTGTCATGGTTTGCTGAAATCAGGTTGCAGAACTGAGTCAGAGAGAAATGGAGAGACCAAATAACAAAAGAGATTACACCCCCTGCAGAACATTCCGGGTGGAATATGTATATTTCACATGATTAGTTAATCTCTTTGTCTTTTTATTTAAACACTCACAGAAATGGATGGGTGATGAGGAAGTCAGCTTTGTGCATTTTGTCTTACTGCAGGCAGAGCCGCATTAGATAAAGGAATAAACCTGGAGAAAATGACTGTTATTGTGTCCTGAGTAAAACAGGAGCCTGCAGGTCGGGGGATTGGTGGCTGGCTGACAGCTCCTCCATGTCTAATCTCAGAGGTGTGTTAACATGACTTTACATAAAAACGGTGGTGTCACTCACAGTTAGCAGCAGCTACCTGTGTGTAGAGTGGCTGAAGGTTGGGGTTGTTGTGTGAATCAGGGTGAAATATAAATTCATGGCGCTAAATCCACTATAAACAAAACAAGTAGGAACAAAAAGGAATCTATCAAAATTATTCATGGTGATCTTTTTTATTGTATTTAACAGATAAATGGGAGCATGAAGTGGAGGCAGCAACAGAGACAGGCAGGCTCCATGGTGCATTTCTGAAATGAGAAAATAAACTGAATCAGTAACCCTACTGTTAATGCCACGTGGCAGAGATTGATAACCCACCAGGAGGTATGAAGTATTCAAGTCTTTCTTTTTAGGTTAAAGCAAACTCTAGATTGTATTACTGACAGCTAAAAATACTCATGCCTGTGTCTATTGTGTGTGACATGGATTGGTATCAGAAACCCAGACTGTTGGTCCCTGAACATCACACTCTAATCATTAACTTAAGTATCACAATGCAACCCTCAGATTATCATGCAATGAGGAATTTCCATGCTCACAATTTGGTCATTCAGGTCAAACCAGATATTTTCATACATGGCAAATATTCTTTTTTCCTCACTATCTGACATTAAGTCTAAAAATACCTTTCCTGTTTTAGGTCTGTTAGGATTACCAAGATTATATCTATTTGCTAAATGCCAGAATAATGAGAGATTTTCAAAGAAAAAGAGATCAATATTATTTTGCACTGTATGAGCTAATTTCATGTTTCCCACTATTGTTATGACTTTTACGTCACCATAGAATAGCAAAACAAATTTACATTTATCCAACCACATCATCTATACTTATTTATGATTGCATATCTTTGCATCTTTAGTGGTAATTTCAGAAACAGTTACAATATAAATGTTTATTGTTTAAAGAAAAAAAAAATGATTTTTGAACCTTGTATGAGTGAACTGTAACTACAGATATCAAAGATGATGGGGGCATGGGATTGAGAGCATGCTGACCATAGTGAGTAGGTCCGTTTATGTTTTTAGTAAAGCTAATTAATTATTAGAATTAATAATCAGACAACATATAGACCATCAGATTTCAATCAGATCCCCTTTTAAATGACTTTAAAAGTTCCAAAAAATACAAAAGAATTGCATGACTAACCTGATATCTGGTTGTCTCGATAGCTATAGGTTTGGTATGCATTTATGTTCATGGTAAAAAATAAAGGCTGCGCTAAAAGAATTTGTTGGTGTTGTAAAGTACAGACTGTGAGTTTTTCTTTTTGGTCAGGCGAGGAGCAGACTACTGAAGAGCCTCAGGCAGAAACAGCCCATAGTGACCCAGCATAACTCTCCACTGTCTGTGCTTTGTATCCTGAAAACATGGATCATACAAGGTTGCATGCTAATTATGTTTGTCCCTCAGGCTCGTAACTTAACCTGTACACCTCTGTTTACACACGGTGGTACGGACATTCGAACTGTAACTTGCAGGCTGTTGATTAGCTTTTGTTGTGGATCAAAAACATAACAAAAATGCATTTGAGTATTTCATTAGTTTTCATCCAGATCTCTGGTGCTACATTTTTGGCACCATGAGATTTTAGTATAGATTTTTATTTGGGTTAACTACATGAAGAGGAAGAGTTTCTGATGCTTTAGGAATTCTGAAGTTTCTCTTTAGAGTTTGAGGCAGATATTAAAAAAACATTTTTTTTTTTCATGTGTATAACCACAATTTAGACATTTTGCCTCCGCTATTTCAATGTTAAAAACATGCAACATGGTGACAGCTGACCCATTTAGCGCTCATGCTGCATTTTTAAAAGCCTGGAGCGTCATCGTTTGCCAACAAAACAATTGTAACAGCTGCTAAGTGAAATGAACAATCAGAGCTCATGAAGCCTCCCTTCGGCACATTCAGGATAATAGTAAATATGGAAACTCTTGGCATTTAATGCATTTGGCAGCAATTCCTTTTAGCTTCACTCGCAGAAAGATCACAATCAAGCGAAGGTGTATTATATTCTATACTCATTACAATAACCCTAACATCTTTGTTAATGTAGTACCACTATTTCCATATGAATTGAGGCAGATATGGAATGTTAATTAAGAATGCACCAATCTACTTTTCTCACTTCCGATACTGATACCAATATCTGAGGTTTAGCATCGACCAATACCGATCCAATACTTTTTTTACAGGGAACCATGATTAGTTGTAACAACAGACTTGAGAAATATGCACTTTAAAAGTGAAAATCACGCAGTAATAATACTGGAGGCTGTTTAGGTTTTTAGACATTTCAATAAACTACTGCCACATGAACGTTGCCATGTTGTTCATGCTACAGTGCATTCTGGGTAAATGACGTCTACTTGGTCCGACTGCACTAGCTCTGTCCAGTCAAAACAGCAATGAGTAATATCATTAAGCCTTTTTAATTTGAACCAGAGTGTAGCAGTGTGATGTTATTACACTAGATTGTCAACTGAGAAGCTATTCCGGTAGGAACTCATATGAGCACCGGCAGCTTTTAGTTTGAAAAGATGAGAGATCCATTACAAAACAGGGGATAACTTCCTGTTTCAAAATTATTATATTTATTCAAATTTAATGTGTTGAGAATGAAAATGTAAATTAGTATCTTTACTGTTGAACATATTGAGTTCATAGATTGTTGTTTTGAGTGTCAGTTCGGGGTTTAAAAAGACAAATTAACGGATCATACCTTTATAGTCTGTGAAGGGTTTTCCCACGCTCTCTGTCGCTCTTTCTGTTCAGATTCCATTGGAGAAGGCATGAAGTTTTGTTTTCTATGTTCAATAAGTGTATTTTAAGCATAATAAGTGACAGTTTGATTATTGTTCTTGTAAAATAATATGCTTTGGAGCACTTAAACTTTGTTAAACGGTGATAGAACTGTGTTAGCGGTTGTTTAGCTGCTCTTATGTTACATGAAATATTGCTAATGAAAATGCTACATATATGTGATGAAAATAGTATTGTTCATGGTTAAACAGGCACAGTGGAACACTGTGAAGAGAAAAGGCCTGTTTTTGATTATTATTTTCTGCTATTTGAATGCAGGTATGTGATGTTTCATTATGTTTGGTGTGGGATTATTTTGTTTATTGATTTTTTCTTATTCATGTGCTGTTTAAGATTATTATGCTCATGTTTGGGTTTAGTTATTAATTATTGTTGCGATTATTTTTATTTTGTAAGATAAATGTGTTATTTTACAAAAGTTGCACGCGCGCTCATTCTGTTTGGACTCCGTGGGAGAAGGCTCTGTGGAGCACTGATGAGAAAAAGCCTGTTTTTGACTACTATTTTCTACTATTTGAATGCAGGAGCATTAAAAGTACCTTCAGATCAGCTATTGTCTGGCTGTTATTTCCCACAAGACACAATCCAGTATCATCTATGCTACAAGAGCACACTGAAATCAATGGAAATGTAGAAATAACAAGCGGTGATGAAGATGAAGAGGACCAAAACTGAAGCTGTAATGAAGTTGTGTTTGGGTTTTTCCCATTGCACTCTTCTTTTATCATGTGAGAAGAACTTTAGACTCACCTCACTGTTGTTGTTTTTTTTAATTATAGCTATCAGTGACACAGTGTGACATTATCTAACATTACACCAAACACAATATGATAAACAACAACTCGGGTAAAGTTAGCCTTCCTGTGTTTACTCTGTAGATTCCAGTACAGAACGGACCCAACCGGGTCGTCATTCCAACAGGTGAAAATATAGCAAACTCCATGGGTGAAAAATATAACAAAAGATACACATTTTAAGTAATTATGAGTTTGGGCATGTCACAAACAGCAATTCTTTAGTTAAGTTTCACAATCCTGGGCATTCGTTCAGTCAGCACAAAGCATAGAATTAGACTGAATAGATCTGCCCTCATGGAGCTGCCCACAGAGCCAATATGACTGACCTAAATGATCAGACTGTTTAATAGTTAGGTTAGGGAAGCAACAAAACAGCTAAAAGTTTTTTTTGTCACACTCTACAGTTTTCAGTTTGCATTTGAAATAGTAAAGTTAATGACAATTATTTGACATGGTAACAGGTGAAAGCCCTTTCTACTTGTTGATGAGTAAGGCACACTTAGTTTTGTAAAACTAGATCTAAATGAAAGATTTCCAGAAAAAATGTATTTGTGACAGAAAAGAAAGAAATGTGATGTTTGTCTGATTTCAACATGTTTGCAGAAAACATTCCTGAGTTTTATGTTGTTCAAGCTGGTAATTACATTTTTTTTCTTTAGTTTTTGTGTGACAGTTTCTATTCTGTTAATTAGATTGGTGCCTTTCTGTTTTTTGTGTCTTCTTTTTTGTCTTCCTCTTCTGGTTCTTCCACTTAGCCAATCAGCATGCAGGTATTCCTGCATGCAGCACCCTGGTATTCCTGATTATAGGAAACAGCTTTTTTTTACATTTCTTAAGTGGAACCTCTTTGATTCTCAGGATTAAGTCTAAGCAGCTCCAGTGATTATACATGACTGAAGGAGAGATCAGTGCTGGCTCTAAAAAGCAATTCATAATGACTGTTTATGCAAATCAGTTGCACTTGTAAGAGTGAACTCGAGTCATCTTTGTCAGACAGGAAAATATCTGCTGCTGCATTCTAACTGACAGAAGAGATTTTCTTTCAACATGTGAGAGTCTTATGAAACATCTACCCAACGTTTTTTTATTATGGTCCATTTCAAAAAGCCCCAGGGTTCAGGCCCAGCCACTGGGACTGATCACTAGATGAAAATGTGTCGACTATGCTGTTTATGCAGAAGATAATATTTCAGTGTAGGTGCACTAAATATTGATAGCCTGCAGTTGACATGTCCATTCCTTAGCTGTAAGGAAGAGCATACCTGGGAACCTACCAGCCTTTTCATACACATTCAACATTGAAATTCTCTACTGCTCTTCAGTGTTTTCTATTAAATTCAAGTATTGAACTGATTCAAATACATGTTCAATAACTGAGTGTGCTTGAGTTTTGTTGCAAAGATCACTTAGTCACTGCTTATTGACGAAGAGCAGGGATGACCTGAAGAGACCATCTGATGGCCTGGCCAGGATGACAGCTGAACCATGTGTTCCTGTGAATTTTCACAGTGATGATGATGATGATGATGATGAAGTGTTTCATCATAAAAAAGATTGACAGGCCCTTTGCACCTTGTGGAAATATTCTTACCCTTTGAACATTTCCAGTTTCTCACAACCACAAACTCAAATGTGATGCTGTAAGTGTTTGGACTTTAAAACCCCAAAATCAACTTTATCTTGCTGATAGAACCCTAACTACTCTCTTTAGACAGTTTTTCTTTATGTTTCTGAACGAATTTTGACATTTTTGTGTGAATTTGTTCAATTCAGCATTATTTTACCTAATACCGTCTCACTGCTGACACTGCACCTAGCACAGAATTTGTACAAAGTTTACAGATATCTACAAATACTTTAAGAAAGAAAATATTTCAGCAGTTTATTTCTGGACATTTTTCCTAAGCAAAAATGCAAAAAACATAGTTTGAGAGCAAATCAAAACAATTATTTGAGATAAAGAAAAGATAAGATACAAAAGGTGTTTTATGAATACTGTAAAGCACGTTGGTGCAGTTAAAATCTGTTTTAAAAGTGTTTTTAAAATAAAATTAACATTGGCATTGACAAAAAGTAAAAAGAATGTCAAAAAGGAGTCTGAAAAAATTACAGATCTTTTCATGCAAGCATTGATCCAATACTGATATAAATGTGGTACTGATTTTATCAATACTTTAGGTGTATCCAACCAATACCAATGGAATACATGGCTTGTATAATTGATACCAATAATGATATTGGTACTTTTAATTTAAGATGGATATATCAAACTTCTGACATTTACTTGTTTTGTGGTTTTACTTTTGACTTATTTTGTTCAAACCTACAACAGGTTTATAGGTGTCTACAAAATACCTCAGTAACATATTAAAATGATTTCTGTGCATTTTTCTTAAACACAAATGAACAAAATCTTCTTTGAGGTAGAGTAACTATAAAAACAGCACAAAAATACAATTACATTTCAAGAGGAAATTTGACCTTATTATCTGATCTGATACTGTTTTGATTAGCAAATTCAATTTATTTTTGTGAATTAAAAGATGGAAATCTTATATTGACACATATCTTTATCCACAAAGTGATGTGACTATGAGCAAGTGTTTCAGAGTAAATTACAATTAATGTCTGATGTTGTCGTCATAATCTAAGTAAACTACAAACTCCTTTATAACATGGATGTTTTCAAATGAATCAACTTCAGAAAACAATAAACTGATTCAACAAGTAGATGCAATTAATTGGCTTCAATTGTGAGCAAAGTGCACATATTGACAACGCATTAAGTTTGTTTTTCCAAAATGCTGCAGGCCAGTTTTAGTATAATGACTGTTACTATAGCAAGACAAACACCACAACAACTCAGACATTCAACCCTGTTACAAACAATCAATTAACAAGTATTGTCCAATCGTTACTAGGCAACAAAGAATGCACTGAGCACAAGTGACCTTTGACCAGTAGTAGTTGATCAGAATCTGCTGTCAGCAATTCACAGGAGGCAGGGAGGGATGAGAGGTGCATTTTATTAGCCCATTACTCTGAATGGGGATACATAAGCTGGAAGTGAATCAGGAAAGTGAGGTAGCAACAGCCTTGAAAGCTCCATCTGATGTTTTGATTTGTTTGCTGTTGCTCTCCGCTGTTGGCTCCCCACATCATTCTTTCCTAACTTGAACTGCGTCAAAATGAGGCAGCAGAAAAAAAGCTGATAACCATGATGTGGTAGACGAGAAATCTGACTTTCTGAGCTGTAAAGGCTTTGAATCAAACACCTCCACTTGTGTGAAGGACACTGACGAGTCGCAATATAGCTTTGTGCCTCTTTTCATCACATTTTCAACAGATTGAGAAATCTGCTGCATTGAACCTGTAGATGGAAGTTATGAAGGTTAGTCAATTACTCTGAGTTTACGTCAATCACTGCATTACATTTTTCCTTTTGATAGTCCCGTCCAAATCTCAAAAGACTCCATCCATCCATCCATCCATTATCTTACACTCTGGTCCCTGGTGGGGTCACAGGGTGCTGGTGCCGCCTGATACCTCAGTTATCCATCGTCGGCTGCCTACCCGTCGCCCTGGTTTTGGCTTCATGCCCGCCGTCCTGGTCGTCGCAAGCGGGCTCCTGTCCCTCGTCCAGTGTGGCTGATTCGGGCTGGTTTGTGACCAGCTGGTACTGATCCATCTGGTGCTGCTCTGGGCGGCGTCTGCTGCGGTGTGGCGGTTCGACTCAGGACGGGGTCTTAGTTTGGACTATTGCTGCTTGATTTGTCATGGACTGAACTGCATAATTATGAAATGTATGTAATTTGAATGTCTCCTTTATTTTGACAGGAACGGCCGGCTCGTGGTGTTGGTGGTGGACTTTCCGGGTGGTGGTAGTCCTTCTGGTTTGGTGCACGATTTTCTTTTGTTTTTGTTTGTTTTTTCTGTGTTTTGTAGGTCACCTCCCTGATTTGCACTGCCATCTTCGAGTTGAGCCATAGCTGTTATTTTAATGTGTGAGTGGTTTTAAATTAGTATATTTCTGACTAAACAATTGTGTAATAAATAAAATTAATGAATTGGGTGAGATTGTCTCAAGCCTCGTCTGTAGCGGGCCTGTGTGCCTTATGGGTAACTTTTTAAGTAGAATTATTGCAACCTTTCATTTATTCAATTAATGGTCATAAATTCAAGTTGCCCATTTGAATCACACTGGTACCGTCACAAAATAATCAAATTAAAAAACTAAGGAACACAATAATAATGGAATTAGAATGAAAGACACACCAATTTCTAAAAAACTTATTTTTCATTAAATGTTTTGGTGCTAGGATGAGGTGGATTTTTGGCTGTATCAAAATTGGTTTATTTTGTATAGAGTTCAATGGAAACACTTTTTTCACATCACACGAATCACATGATCAACAACCAGATGTTGCCGCTGGCGCAAACCACAAAGAAGACGACGACAAGAAGTAGTTGGAGGGTGAAGGCATGCCGTGTTTTATAATGACTTATTGTGTGAACAAAGTTATTCGTGTATGATTGTAATTCCATTTTTTATTTAATGGAAACACCGCAATTGTGAAATTGGGGTTTTTTGACATTAGCGGACTATTGACAAAGTTTTGCCCACATTTGTGATGTAAATGCAGTTGATGCAATCTTGAAGAAAAACAATTCTCAAAATTCCTCAGCAAATACACAAGAAACCAAGTTAAACAAAATGTTTTCTCTACAGTTTACTGCTGCTAGATGTGGTTCTACAGCCTACTGAAGCATGGGCTGTACTTAGTTTTTTTTTTTACAATGGCTTTATTTTGTTTAATAAATAAAGACAGCATAGAAACTGCTGTGTGTTCTCTTGCACTAGAGGAAAAATTATATTATCTTGGAATCTGGTGAAATTAGTTCTGTGTGTGCCCTGGGACATTCCACCCTATATTTGAAAGATTTTCATAGATTAATTCATACCGAGAAGCATGAAAATGAAATAAAATGCAGTCATTTATGCAAAGTCAGGACTAGCTCGTACAGTAACAGTGTGCCACACGATCCACTCCCACACGTCAGACAAACAAGTGCAATCACAGAATGCCTGGGGCTCATGGACGATTAGGGAGTTTCACTTCTGTGTTTACTTGTGTTTGTCGGTCAGGGGTGAGAGAATAAGACGCCACTTGGGTGGGGGGTGCACTATGTGAGTTAATGTTTCACATCGAACAGATTAAGAGCAAGCCGCTTGATGTCAAGTCCTAACAGACACAAGGGAGCGAGGGGTAATGGATCAGAGAAATTACGGCTCGTTCAGTTCGGGAACGAGTCAAAGTCCTCAGCAAACACTGCCATTAGAGTGGCAGCATCACTGCTGCTGGTGTGGAAACACGTTGAGGAGGCTAATGTTCAGTTTGCTCCAAACAACAGACAACCTTCACTCTCAGTTCAATTGTATGCAGTGAAAATACGATTTTTTCAACCACTGTATAAAAAAACAGTTTTCCTTTTTCTGTCTGACACTGACAATTTTGTAAGGTAAGTTCAGATTACCAAAGTTCTCAAACCAGTGTTATGTGTATTGTGATTCACTGGTCAACAGCTGGAGGAAACGGCCAATGCATTGTGCTAGAATTAACCAATGGTAGTCTTATGGTGGCTTGGGTTGGTCATGGATGGTACTTAAAGTTCCATCATGTCATGGACAGCGACCACATCAGAGCGCTCAACGCCATCTTGTTCTTTTCACAACTTGTGACTTTGAACAGCTCTCACACATGCCTGCCTGAGGAAGGTCTCTGGTAGGACTGAATTATTGTGTATTGATTATATATTGTATTTTTTTTTACTTCCTTTAGGGCATTAAATGTTAGTTGTATTACCTTTATTAAACAGGAATGAGTGGTTTCACTTTGTTTTTAGCTCATGACTCGGTGCAGTCTACTGGGTTTCCTTTGAATAATTAATTGAGTATTTTGTACTGTTTGATGACTAGGATCAATTGGTATATTTGTATGATTGAATTTTTTTGTGGCTTGAGACATTGTTGTGAATTGGCACTATATAAATCTGTCTGACATTCTGCACTCATGTTGTCGTTTTGGTTGATAACTGTTCACAAATCGACAGAAAATAAATATTATTGCACTCAACTCATTTGTGGAAAGATTAAATTAGGTTTTCTTTAAGTGGACTGAATGTATTTAATGGACTGTAATTGAGTTAAAGTGAACCTTGTTGAATTGTACTCTGACTTGTTTTCTTCTTTCTGTAAGATGATTTGAGATAATGCTTGTTAACTGATGCCATGTAGATAAAATAAAGTTAAACTGAAGTAAAATATTTTTCTTCAGTTCAGCAGTTTATCTTCATTAGCAACACTTTGGCTAAAAACTGACTGTCTTAAAGTTGAAACAGGAAAAACTGATGCCTGACTGAAATGTGCTTGAGGCATGGTACCATCCTTGTTTTGAGGCAGCAGTGTAACGTATAAGGTTTTCTGAACAAACAGAAGCCAGATTTTAATTAGTTCTCTTCACTTGTTCTAATTGCTTGTCACTGGCTGTCTGGAAACAGCAAAGGAAATAACTGGAGAGGTACTGGTACCCTTCAGGATCAAGATGTCAATCATTCAGTGAAGTGAACAGGCAGAAGACTCTGAGGAACCTTTTCTTCTTTCAGGACACTGGGTCATTAAAATGGGCTCAACTGAAAAGAAAGTGACATGAAAGAGCAGGAGCCTCTTGTTTAAAAGGAGTGTGCAGCTTTCACTGAAAAGCATTGGCATATGGACAAATTTTGAAGGAAATTCAGATTTATAAAAACAAGCTTACACATGTGGTTCCACACCTTTCATTTATATGTCCCAGTTCGTGTGAAATAATGTGCAAACCGCCCTGTTTCCACCCATAAAGTAAATTAATATAAGAATTCGGAAAGCATATCTGAATAACTGCAAAATGGTCAGTGCTTGTAGTAATATAAGTACAGTACTTCTAATAATATTAAGGTTTATTTAAAAAGTGCTTATCAGGGAACACGAGGTCACTGTAAAAAAGTAAGAGCAATAAATTATATCTTAGTGAGGGTTTTTTTTTTTGCCTTTTTATTTTATATATCTGTGTGTGGGGGGGGGGGGTGTTATCTGCATGAGGATAAATGTTTGATGAAAAAATTATTTTTTACTTTAAACAATAAAAGATTAAAATAATATGATTTTGTTAACAGAAAAATAATCTAAATAACTTAGATAAATGTAATTAGTCCTCTAACTTATCCATTTAGGTTGCAGAAGAAGCCAGAGCTCTGCAGGTCTCACTGCCTCCGTTAAGGTCAGAGTTCATGGTTTCAGCGAGGAGAAAGAGAAGACTGGGCATTTAAAGTGACCGTTTAAAGGCTCAGGAAACCTTTGTAGGTGTTTTAAGTTAATTAGCTGATTAGCATGTGGCACCATCTATTTCCAATAATGATCTTTGTCACAGTATTCCAACTTTCTAAGACAATTATCAAAATTATTAGAACTCAAGACTTGGAGTAAATTTCTCTATGTGTTTTGATTCTATGTAATATTTGAATTTCACTTTCTGAGATGACTGGCAAGAAAATGAGTCTTTAAACTCACATCCATCCTCTGTCTAGACCTGCTGTCCACACTCACACAATTAACCCAACACATCATGTATTTGGACTGTGAACAAAACCAGTGCATGCATGGAGAGAGCATGCAGAAAGAACCCAAACTGTGATTCTAATTGTACTTGCTCAAAGACAACAGTGTTACCAGATGTACCACTGTATATCTGATTGTAAAATCAATCTTAGCTTGTGAGAAAAACTGTTATTGCATCAAAATTTATTGATTCTCCAGCTGAGTCTTCATCTGCAGTAGAGACAAACTTGGGAAGCTTTCATCTTTTTTCTTTCACTTCTAACTTCCCCTAGAACGACTTACAGGTGAGTAACTGAAACAACAGCATTTATTTCCCTGTATTTTTTCAGTACAACCGTTTGGTCTGATTTAATTTTTTCATTTCAAAGGAACATTAATTTTTTAGTGCTTTTAAAGGAAACAGTTTGGTTGTTGTGTAAACTGTCTAGAAGAAATGTCTCATAAAAGATGAGCTCAGCAGATGTGAAGCTCCACCATTATAATATTTTCTGTTCATTTGTTTGTTTTGCAGCCTAAAGCGATGACGGGTACGATGCAGTTGGAAGGGTTGTTGCTGTAAGCTTGGTTTATGGTGGCCCACCACCAAACTTTCTATCCCCAAAGTTTTTTTTCTCTCCTTGCTTTTGGTTCCACAAATCCAGTTCTTTGGTTTCTTGCTTAATTCAGCAAGAGTTTTGAAAGTGATCCATTCTTTTAAATAATGCTTTCAGCAAAACATTGACATAAACCTAATTTATTTATACTTTTGTACAATGTTTCTTCTTCAAGAACAAATTTGTCACTGCAGGAAGTTAACAAGGGAAGAGAAAATATCTATTGTATGGTTCTCTTCATTTTCTAAAACTTGTTGGAAAATGTTCATCTTGGTTTCATTACTTGTTACATTAATATCTGGAATAAGAACATTGTTAGTTTGAGGCTGAGGCCATAGTGATTATCGTTAAAAAGGCCATTTATGGAATCCGATGTATTTTTATGACACCTGTACGCTAAAGGTGAAGTTGTGTCTGACGTCCCCCTGTGGGGTCATGATTGTTCCATTGATTAATAAACTCTTCAATTGCATGTTCAATCTGTTGTAAATAAACATAACGCTGACAAAAAGATCATTCTTTTACTGCTTCTTATATACCTTGTTCTTCCATAAATTTGGAAATGTTTATCCTGTGCCTAGAAACGACTCTACTGAGCCATCAGTAGAAGATAAACGCATCAAATCGCACAAGATTGCAAATCACTCTAAGACAAAAGTGCTGAAATGTCTCTTTTGTGCCTTATTTTAAATCTTGTATTTTTTTGTAGCAGTCAAATTGAGAACCTTTAGTCTCTCCGCTCTCTAAGTACTGAAGCAGCTGTAATTATGCTGTTTAATCTTCTTCTTTCCAACATAACGAGCAACAAGTACATTTTCCATGCCATTGTCACATCTGACTCTTTCATAACATGAAATATGTTGTAAGGTTTTTTAGCATTATAAATAAAGCCAGGTGATTAACTGTCTTCTATTAATAGACAAACTCATCCTTTGGAGCTGTTTAGAAAAATTAGAAACACTGAATCTGGAAAAATAGCAAACGCAGAAGAAAAACTTTTCAAATTATCATGTTCCCAACTGCTACAGTTTTAGCAGCCTAGCAAAATTGTGGATGATGTGTTAATCCAGTGATTAGCAGAAGCTGTCTGCAGCTTCCCTCACCTGTAAATAACAGTGTAGAAGGCCTGCTGCTCTGCACTGAGTTGTCACTGTGACATTGCCTCATGTGTAGCCTGGCTCAGAATGATTTTTCTGGCATTATCAGTAGTTATGCAGTGAGGGACATTATCACAATTCTGTGCTTGGATGAATACTAATGCGAAGCACTTTCATCCTGCTGTCTCAGAGTTACATTAAAAGTCAAGTATAAAATCCTAAATAGATTAACATTTTATTCAATCAATGTTCAGTCTGCTATGAGTCCTTATGGATGTCTCATTTGCAAGTGTATTTGTTTGCAGGATAGGTCCACACTTCCACACATTTTTTTTTAACTTTTATGTCAAACATAAGACGACTTGATTGTTATAACACAGCATGTAATATTTTTACAGTGGACACTCCTAATCATATTCTTGAAGAAGGGGTATTATGTATTTTCCAGGGACAGAATGATCTTTTATAGCTCAGTACCTTCAGTTGTAATAAAAATGTTGAAATCGGCATTTGCCTCTTTACGAAGCTCATACTCATTTTTCGGCGAATATGATGACTTGACAGCTAAAATCAATGGTAGTCATCATCAGAGGGCTGTATTAATCTGAAATTAATCCATCGCCTGATGAGGGCGTGTAAATCCCATGTGTGTCTTATCTTCTGTAACAGGATAAGCAAAACTATCCACACCTAAAGCAAGAAAATGTTGAACAACCATGTTTTCTTCTTTCCAGAGTTGTAATTTCAAAGATACACAAGTGCAGCAGGATATCAAACAGTTTGCATAAAACCCTTTTTTGTTCAAAAGAAGTAGAATGGTTGTTTAAAGCAAACACTATTTGGAGGTGTTAATCCATCAGCAGCCAGGTGTTGGCTGCATGCTGGGGCTCCATCTGGGCAGCCAGAGCCTGGGAAAACAAAGGCAGCAGCTCGTCAGGGGCTTTCTGAAGCCTGTTTATCCCATCTTGCTTTCAGCTACAGCCCATTCGAGGCTTGGTAATGGTTGCAATCAATAACCGAATTATCTCCGTTGGTGTGAAAAGTCCTGCCTCTTAGACACGCAGAGTGACTCCGCCACTGTACTGTTAATCACAGCTACAGGGAGAATCAGTTCACAATGCAGAATCTTTGCACATTGTCAGTGTTTGTTGGTGCTGGTATGTTATTCTGAATTGGGCAGCCTGTGTTCTGGTACATACTAAAAAAATATTGATATTCCACAAAAACAATATTTAATCTTCGCAAATAGCTTTCACAATGCCAAAACATTCACTTCCACCTTAATAAACACATCGACTACATATTACACTTATAACAATGAGGGGCCCTCCATCATTGTTTTTTCATTTCTGTGGTGATCTCAGCTATCAGGCAGCTGGTGCTTCAAGTTTTAGCAGGAACTCTTCTTTTTTAACAAATGTTTCGATATTTTCCTACTATAGTTTACTTTTGTGGCAGTAATGGATTTTTTCATACTGTTAACGTTTTTATTTTATTTTATTTTATGCAATAAATATTGACGTAGATGAATTAGAATGAAGTTGATGTTTATATTATCTTGACTTCCTAATAGTAAAGAACTTCAGTAGTACAACCTTGAAGTAATGGATTTGAATTAATATGAACTACAACAACCTTTAATTTTGGGGGGAATCAATGAAGTATTCTTCAATTTGAACAAATGCATGAACAATATCACTATTGGACACATTTCAAATTTTGGCAGTTAATGATTTAATAAAATCCTCAAAACCTATGTAGTATGGTATTTGGTTAACATATTCTGGTCAAAAATAGCACTATTTTCCATTATTAAAGACTACATACTGTTCTGTCTCATCAGAATTTAAAAGCAGAAATTTGACCCATGCCTGTAATCTACCTAACAGATTGGATTCTTCAGGATTTATGGATATATACAACAGAGTATCATCAGCATAACTGTTGGAATTTGTTCCATTCTGTATAATGATTTTACTAATAATGAGAAGATTCATCATTTACATGAACAAACTGGAGCCTGTTGAAAAGAGACGACTTTAATAAGTCCAGTTTCTATGATTCCTACAACATGTTCCAGCCTTTCTAAGACTTGCTAACAAAACAAGAACACTGATGCAATCACATGCTGAACTTTGACCCATCCAACACACTGATCACCGCAAGAAACTCACACTGTTACTATTTATTTCATAGTCAATAATTTACTTTGGATTCATATTCAGTTTGCAGAGTAAGTTAAAAAGTAACTGGTTAGAGATCTTAAATCCTGATAAACCTGGTAGAATTGAGTAGTTCTAATGTTTATATTATTTACAAAAAAGTCTGAAGAAATATTTATGACTGATATTTCTACCATGTATCGCACCTTTATACTGAGCTATAACAAAGTTTGCCAATATGAATCTGATTTAACCAATAAACCTTCACAAATGAAAGCAATATAATTTATAAAACTCAGCATTAGAAAGAGTTTGAAAAAGGAAGTGACCATTAATTCTACATAGAGCATTTCTGTGGGGCAAAGTCAGAATAAAATATCCCAGCTGCTGTGACTAAATGACAATCTTTTCAGAATTATGTTCGACAGAAAATCTCAGAAATGAGAAATAAGGCAGCCGCCAATGTGCAACCAAACTGGGTGACTAACAATAGAAGAACTTGAAAAGTTGTTTAATCAGAATTCTTCACTTTGCATCAGCGGAGAGATTCCTGCAGAATCTATGCTGTGAGTTCGAAGCTGCTACAGTCCTGAAAAAATTGATTCTGACTTATGAAAAGAAAAGATCATCTCAGAGGTGGGCCGACACACTGCTGCGCTTTTCATGGACTGATAGAGTGAAAGAGTAATTCCCCCAAAAATGGTGCAGAAATTATATGTTTTTTTTTCTGTCAGTAAAACTGTTTTTGTTGAAAAGAAACAGAGAAAATATTAAAGAAGTCTTTGTTCAAGTTTGCACAGACTAAATTTACCATGCATTTAAAACCCCTGGCAGACTACAGTAAAGAAATCATCCCTAACCTTCATGCAGCTGAGCTGCTGGACACGACCCACTGATACCTGTTGATGCACTGAACAGAGAAAACAGCTGATCCAACTTTTAATAAATGACTTAATTTGTTACAAGTAATCAGATTAAGTTTACTCAAGTAAATGTATTATGTTGTCATATTAAAAAATTACGTCATGTAAATAAATAAAGTTTGACAAACTTAATTCTATTAAATGTAACAAATTAACTTTTTTGTTTGTTTGTTTGTTTTTAAGTTGGAGCTCATTTTCATTGTGTATGGTCTACATATAACCAGTCATCTTTGTATGTAAGTCATGAGTTGTGGCATTTGAGCTGTTCTGCTTTAAGCATGTTTGACCAGTCAGACCTTTGATTGGTTGTAGCTGAACTGTTCTTGTATTATCTTTCTATTGCAAATAATTTTCAGGTTGGGGTTGAATAATTAAAGGCACAACCGTATTTTCCTGATTGCTGATTTTTTAAAAGTGGGACATTGTGTACAAAAGACGCTAAAGTCTATCTCTAGTCCCATTGGCCGGTTGATGTGCTTGATGCTTAATAATATGAAGAAGAATACGATGAAAACCAGCCTCAGACTGCTGCATAAAAAGTCTTTATAAAGAAAGAACAGTTGTTGATTTGTAGTGCATGATGGTTCAGTAATTTTCACTTTAAATTGTTAAATAAGTTGAATAGAGTTAGCATAACAGTATTAAAATAGAGTTGTATTCGGTTAAGCTACACTAAGCTAGGTAGGCTAATCGTGTGACTAAAAACTGATCCGTGTCTGACCACTGCAGCAAATGAATCTACTGCGTAGGTTTTTGTGCATTGAACAGATCCATGTGTTTTGTTTTGTTATTTAAGTTTGGTGACTGTAATCTAAGGAAAATAATCTCGACAGAAAGACAACAGAAAGGCACCCTTTATTAGGTGATCTAAACCTAATAAAGGGTTTAGATCACATAACACGTGGAAACATCAGAGGGTTAGAGATAGTTTTGGAAGACATCAACGAATGTTTAATGTTGTTCATGTGTAAGGCACAACATTTAACCATGCAACGAAACCACCTGCTTTATCATCATTTATATCCAGAATATTCTTGTGACTGATTTCAGTGGTACCAACCTGAACACTTTCCTGACAGAACACACATCTATGTATGATGATGCACCACTATAGAAATATCAGGGTTCCACATCCACTGACTGCAGCAGGTACTGAGCACACTGCACACGCTTTTCTAACCAGACTATTTTTGATCTCTCTTGCCAATTTATAGTTCCTCTAGGCGATTAGCACCAGAATAACTATGATAATTGTTTAAAATGTGCACTTTGCTCTGCATCAAAGGCAGGATTTTTGCATAATATTTCCCACGAGTTCAAAGCCGTCGTTATGCTGAACAAATGGCCCCAACAGTGGCTGCTGCCTTTTAATGCAGTGAGAGATTGGGGTTAGAACATGGCCGTGTAATTATGTAATTAAAACAAGGTTATCAAAATTAAAGCAGAACAGTTTTCCTCATATTTTTTGCCATTAAAAAGCATTAGGCTCCTTATGTGTTATGTGCTCCAGGCCTTACAGATCTTAATTGGGCTCCAGTGTTGAGTGTTGAGTGTTTAGGCATTGTCTAATGTTGTTTCATTCATTCTGTCTCCTAAACACAAAAACTCTGCTAACTTAGGAGAACATCCCCTTTTTCTGTACATGTGCCTGAAACCTTCAGTTGTCCCCGAAAGATTTCTTAGCTTGGAGGGAAATTTCAGTCAAGGCTGATTCAGTTACATCTCTAATCTCTCTCTCTGCTCTCAGTCTCCTTGAAGTTCTGAGAAAAAAGAAAGGAGTCTATCCTTCCTGGGCTGAGGTGGGGTCTGGAGAGGAGTTTTTGGTGTGACAGACACGGCGTCAGCCTCAGCTAAGGAAGCAGAAACCCTCGGAGGTCTGAGTTGACTGGCAGTTAGTCGACAAGGTCATGATAGCAGAACTGGCTGTATGCCTCAGAGCCACTGCATTAATCCCCTCACTGTGCCCGCCCGTCTGCCTGCACCCAATTCTGACATTTCAGCCACTCGATTACATCACACCTGTCCCTCAAACCGGAGCACAGACAGAGAAGCACTTTTACTACTGGATCTGAAGCCTCCGGTTCACACAGAGAACATCCAAAAGCTTCATAAAAGTACAATTAAGGGCAACTGATGTGAAGGTCAGTCATTCATTAGCTAAACATGGCAATGATTGAACTTTGAAAAATGATGGAAGCATTTCTTTGTCTGTGTGACACTAAATCAGACTGAACTTTTCCTGTTACAGATTAGTTAGGTATAACTAAACTATGTCTGTATGTTACAAGTCAGTACTACAAAATCAAAATATTTGGGTTAACTGAATATTTAACCTATTGCGGAAACACCTGAAACACTTTGAATCCTTTGAAAATGCTTTGTCTGTTTTAAGTTCATTGAGTTAGAAGTGATCACATGCATCTTAAGATTCAAATTAAAATCAACAAATATCTACAGCATTTTTGAAGGAACTACATGGAGATTTCTTGTTTCCTATTTTATGACAGCTTAATGATTTAGTTGCATCGACAAACTTTCTAGTAGTTCTTCCTCTATTAAATAATTGTTCACATATTGATCTTATTTTATTTTTAGACTAAGTTGCTGCATAGAAGTTGTCTATGGCTAATTGGTCCAGTTGGTTTAAAGTGTGAACATCACTTTAAACCATATGGAAAACGTTGTTGACTGTGCAATACCTACTTTTTTGTATTGCATTATGACAATAATAAAATAAAAATAAAGGCTACAGTAGGGATGCTGTAGATACTGTATATGGTGAATTACTGGCAACCCAGCTGGCAGTATTTTACTGCAAATATGAAAGATCAATTTTTACAGAGCAGAAATTCATAGTTTGGATATAAATATGTCTTTCGGATGAACAATGTCTCTCTGTATCCCACCAGTTTGTTTGCAAAGTGACTTAAGGACAAAACACAACATCTGGAATGTTGAAGGTCTCAGGATTGGTCTTTCTTTCAAGACTGCAATTTTAAAGTCCAGCTCTTTTAGCTTTATCCACTACATTTTATTACTTCTTGTCTTGGTCTCTGGGATTTAGGATTCATATTTGAGGCCAGTCCAGACCACAGCTGCTGAGTCATCTCTTGTTTAACTGCAGCTTGCTATAAAATCCAGACTGTACTCAGTCTCAACCAAGAAAGATTTTACTTTCTTGACTCAGGCTCCATCTGTCACCTTTGGTGGTCTTGACTAAACATTAGCATCACAATTCCCAAATCAAAGTCCCAGAGAGCATGTGTTGGTAGAACTGGAAAGGTGTTTGTGAGTAAGGTGCATGGGTGGTGTTCAGGCAGGACACAAACTGTAGAAGGGTGGTACGTTAAATTAAAACTTCATCTAAATGCACTGCAGTCTTAGATTACAATAAAAAGTGAGCCAAACCTGAACAACAAAACAACTTAACAAATAGTTGGATGTGTTTAGCATGCAAAAACTATGCAGTTGATTTGTTTGTCACAGTGGCTTCAGACACACAAACATTTCTAGTGACACGACTAGCCGGTTTAGCTTAGCGTAGCTTAACTCTATACAACCCAATTTTTAGCACTGTTATGCTAATACTATTAAATTTTTCAATTTTCAACTTAAAGTGGAAATTACTGAAACATTACAGACTACAAATTCTTACTACTAATAAATATTATATACATCAACCAGCTAATGTGACTAGAAATGGAAATTAGCAACTTTGCTATAATTGTCATCTGTACTTGCATGCAAATGTTAATTGATATGTAATGTTCCATTTCTAAAAAATAAACTTCAAAAAGTAATCAAAAAAAATATTAATGGCGATTGGAAAACAACAAAAGGAACATGGAGTAATGCTAGTCTTGCCTCTGGCAAGGTGGCCAACAAATCTGAGCCCAGTATACCAGTTTCCAGGAAAGCCAAAGAATTTGACGCAGGATATAGCGTTTAGAAGGCCAAATGACCTAAAGCAGAGGAAGGTGGGGTTGGAAAGCTTTATGACTTCTTTTCTTTTAGAGTATATGTTAATATCTACTGCAGTTTGAGAAAACAGAGCTGATAACAGCATCTTTTTCAATCAGTCCTCAGAGACCTTGAACACTTACAATGCAACAGAGACTGTTAGGAAACGCTCTCCTGGCACCCAAACATTCATCCATTGACGAAGGACATCGTCCCTCTTCAGCAATGACTCATACGCCCACTATACTCTGTCAGTTATTGCAACCAAAGGAAGTGGATGTTTCATGGATAGACACCCTCTCCTCTCATTTGCCTCATTGTTTAATGTTTAATTTAAACCTGCACTGCAGAGAGGAATCAGAAAGAGCATGTCACAGTAAAGTTCCACAGCGCCCTCACATGGCTGTGAAAGAGAGGTGTCCCCTTCCCCCTGCAGTCGGACATGAAAGGAAGACAAGACTCCTGTTTGCTGAGGAGGTGTAAGGCGCAGCAGGCAGAGTTCAGCCGTACCCCGGGGGGGTTGCTATGTTTAGTGAGGAAGTCATTATGTAAGTTGTCATTACGCGGTTGTCTCAGCTCCCTCCCAATGTCTTTCAGTGACAGACGGCTGGCATGTGAAGGTGTTGCAGAGGTGAGAGGAAAGAACCATGGAAATTGTCAGAGGTACGACTGTAGACAGCAGAGTAAGGTAATAGTGGATGGGATCTTCCACTCATTACCAAGACTTATGTGAATGGATTTCAACTCTACTCATACTCAAGCTTTTGCATTCAGTCTCCAGTGAACTGACAGCTTTTATTTTTATGTTTTTCATCGAACCCTAAATTTAACACCATTATTGTATGTTGAGTCCTTCCTGTTTGGTGATGCATAGATTTAACCTACTGACAAAGCAAGACCCAGGTAAAAACAAAAAAGGTTTATCAAAAAAAGTGGTAAGACTTTCTTCTACAGTAGAATTCATGGTTGCCTTAATTATAAAAAGCTGTCCATGTTTTCAAACATCAATGGTATAATTATTTTTTGATGATTTTAATTTTACACCAGATGTCACAGGACACACACTTTCCAAACAAGGAGACCTGTGTCTGTCCACGGAAGGATTTTCCAAGTCTTGGCGATCATCACAATGTTAGTAGCTGTGTTTCCATTGCAAACATGCACAAAAGTTTGTCGACACAATGCTAATGTAGAAAAAACTAAATTTTGTAATTGTGGTGTTTCCGTTATATAAGAAACGCAATTAAAATCACACGTGAATAAGCTTTTTCATGCAATGTCATTAAAAATTATGCCATGCCGTCATCCTCCCTCTACGTCCTGCAGGCTGTATTTGTCTTTTCCCCCAGTAGGACCAGCTGGTTGTTGATCACATGACTTGTGATGCAAAAACAGTGTTTCCATTGCAGTTTTGTGAAATACACCAATTTCTACAGCTGAAAAACCACCTCTTCCTCATGCAAAAACGTTTTAACAAAATGTTTTATTGAATTAGTATTTTTTCGTTAAGCAGATTTATTTTTGTATTTCCAATTTCCGCATCTATATTGTTAATGGAACTGTAGACAGGCCATGGTGTTCTTTGGAATAAGCAGTGATTTTTGTCATGGAGACCATTTTTACACAACTCTGATTTAACTATATACAATTAGGAGATTGTCTCCAGATATTATTTATATACCTGAAATGCATAAGACAGGAGAAGTGATTCAAAAGAGAATACAGTAAAGTACATTTTAAACCAAATTTCATGATCAGGCATTAAAAAGTAGTAAAAGTGCATCAGACGACAAATGGATTTGACTTTTAAAGATCACAGCGAGACTTCCACCATGACCTGTCATAACTTTCCAAAGCCATGACATCATCATCTGGTCTTCCTCTTATTGTTTATGAATGTAAACTACTGATTTGAAGATATTAATAATTAAATCTCGTGAGTTGTTTCTCTCAGTATTGTGACATTTAGCAAACATACATAGTTTTGGTAACTCTGACCTAGAACAAGAGAAGTTGGGTCTGACTTAACTTCAGACAGTGAAGAAAAAAAGTGTAATTGTGAATTTAAATTTTTATACCAACCAGCCTGCACTGTCCATAAGTAATGCATCTCACTGGACTCATTCATAATTTGCTTGTCTTGCTGTTTTTGTCTGTCCACCTGTCCTGACTGGTCTGGTTTAACTCAAACAAACATACTGACTGTAGTCCTTTTTGTTCTTAGTTTGTTTCGGTTATTTGTTTATTTTGCAACACTCTGTAAAACACTCATGGCTGGAGCCACAGCAGTCCCAAATCTCCCATTTAGGAACTACAGGAAAGGAAAAGAAAATGAGACAAAATGCCACCACAGTTCATGACAGGAGTAATGAAACTGGAGCAAAAGTAGCACCAGTTTCATTCGTTAACAGGCAGTTAACGATTATTGGAGAGAAGAATATATGAGATGGAAAGCAAACTGGGAGAAGGCAGGAGAGAAGAAATTTGGATCAGTCAGGGGAACAGGCTGGACAACAACTGTAAGCATCCTTCCACAACTGCAACAGAAGGTGTAGATCAAAGCATATTTATTGATTTGAATGGCCTAGACAAAGTACAGCTTTAAATCCAACTGAGAATCTTTATGATTTTTATAGAAGCTTTCCATCCCACCTGAGTTAGACAGAGCTGTTTAGAAAAGGAAAAAACAAACAATTGCCACACTTTTGCTTGCCGTTGCTGAGCGACTGGTGAAGTTCAAAAAGTTGAATGTCGTTGAAGCTGGTCTATTTTCAGACCAGGATCAAACTGCACCAGAGTTTGTTTGGAAGCGGACCGAGACCAGTTCAAAAAGTGGGTCTGGGTCTAGCTGTTGGTCCGCACCAGGATTCGTAAAACACACCTACACAAAAGGTCTGGACCAATGGAGTAACAAATTCTGGTCCATTTAAAGTGGACCACATGTGTCAGGTGTAAATACATCTTGATGAACTCCTAAACTTTAGGGAAAACATTTTCTGATCTGGAAGGAACAAATATTTGTGTTTAAGGGGGAATTACTTTTTCACTTCCATGTCTTTAAACAGTTAAGAAATAAAGTTCCCCAAACATTTTTGCAGCATTAAGAACTGCTGTGAGTAAAAACCCCGGGGCTTTCTTCTTTATTCAGAGCTGTGTGTAAAATGTAACATTACATTGATTATGAGGTGTTCAGCGCAAACCCACTCACCTTTCACAAAACCAAGCCATGCAGTGACTTGCATAAGGTAATGGGAAAAGCAATAAAAATGATTTGGGTTCACATTTACCCCTCATGCCCTAAGTAAGATTCAGTAGAAGTAGACATAATGTCACATCCCTATCAATACTATCCGTCCATTAAAATCCCAATAAGATTGTGACCATTGCAGCACCGGGGTGAAGACAGCACAGTCTGCAAAGGCAAATTACACAGTTGGGTGACCATATTACACCATAACTGACTTTAGCAGATGGGAGAAGCATTTATGAAACATATTATAGTGATGGCACACACTGAAATCCCCCCTCATATAATCACTCACGCTCTACATGACCGATGTTGCACGTTTATGTCCTGGTCCAGAACTCGCTGAGATTTTAATTGTGGTACCAGTTAAATGATTAAATCCTACACACCAGAGCACACAGGCACAGCTGGGGCATTTGGCAAACACCCACACTAAACAGCTGTGGTAAATACCATGAGTGGGCTGTCCAAGCAGCATTTCCATCCTGGATGCCACTCTTTCTTAACTTGACATTGCTCCAAACCTCACAACTTTCCAATGTGTAAGAATCACTGATTTGATCTATTTCATGTTTTATCGGCTGCCATTTATTTAAACTGGGTTAGAATTAACCTCTACAGGCTTGTTTGCCACCATGCCATTAAATCTGCACTGTTGTGAGGGATTTACTGAAAAAGTGAAAAAGCCTGACTATAGACACATGTGACTATAGATACATTGCAAAGTGACGTCCTCATCTCCCTGCTGGAGGGCAGAAACTGCTCATCGATGACTACCTTTGGTTTTAGCTGTCAAGTTGTCATCATAACGTGCTAAATCTTAAATTTACATGTGATCTATAAAAGAAAAATGGACTCTGTGCCTTGCTACTAATTTTCAACACTACGACAACTAAATAACAAGATCAGAAAAAGTTTTAATTAAAAAAAACTGCAAGGAAAAAGGAAGTAGGTCAAATATGCTAGCTTGACTTTGCCAAATTTAACATGTAGATTTGGTGTTTAGTTTAAGTAAAAAAACAAAACGCGACTCACACTAACACTCTGACAGATCATCAATACAGCAGGTGTTAAATTAGCTAATTAACCACCGCAGATCACAAAATTAATATCAAACCTGAAAACATAACACTGTAACAAACTGAATGTTTTATGTTTTTTGGTGTTAACATTTGGTGTAAACATCTTTATCTTCAAGTTTCATTTTGTTAAGGGAATTGTTTAACCGCAGCAGAATGGCAATGGATGGCAAGTAAAACAATTGTCTTTTTACCCTCCAGCAAAATTTACATTTGTAAACAATAACATGTAATAAGAAAAGGTCTGTTTGCTGAGATAAGTGGAAGAGAAAATTAATGAGTAACCAGTGGGGTTAATTTAACCAGTCCAACACCATTAAACAAAAAATCATTGGCTTGTTTTCTAAGAAACGATCTGTCTACAAGGAGGTGAAGTTGAAAGTTTGAAGGTATCCCTCCATTGTTCTGTCTACATCCGTAAAGAAATCACAATAGCTGCATTTCCATTGCAAATTTTTGCGAGACATTTTGATTTTCACTAATTAAAAAAAATACACAATTTTGCAATTTTGGTGTTTCAATTAAATAAGAACTACAATCAAAATCACATAGTTAGTCATTAAAAAGAATTCAACCCCATCATCCTCCTACTGCTTCCTGTCGTCTTCTTCATCTTTTCCATCAGTAATAATATCTGGTTATTGTTCACATGACTTGTGTGATGTGAAAAAAGTATTTACATTGAAGTTTCGCAAAGTACTCTAATTTTGATACAGTCACCTCATCTCACTGCAAAAACTTTGTTTAGAAAAACATGTTTTCTTTTACAAAATTGCCTTTGCAAAAGAAAGCCAAATTTATTTTTGTAATTAAAATTTGTGCAATTATATCAGTGGAAACATAGCTGATGGTTTTACCACTGTCAGTAAGGGTTTGATATAAGATCCAAGTGCAGGAAACTGGTGCAAATTACTTTAATAATAAAGAAGAAAAATCTAAAAAAAAAAAAAAACTCTTAGGGTAAAGTCAAGGATAATCAGAAAAAAACAGAGTGTAACAAAGAACAATGGAGACTGATGGAAACAGTGGATAACAATGAGGTTAGCCAAGTTAATGGTCACATAATCCTCCTGTGAAAGAATAATCCTATCCCTGACAAATTTTCAAAAAGTCCAGCAAAGTGGGTGGAGCCAAGAGACGCTGAGGGACACGGCCAAGAGACAGGATAAGCTAAGTGGGGCGAGGCTGTGGTCAGAATGAAAGAAGCACTTTTGTTGACTTACAAAACGTGTTTTTTTTCTTTTTCTTTTAGACACTTTAATGGCAGCTGAAGTTCAAGTGTTAAAGCCGGGGTTTCTTTATGGGTCTGAAATCTTTCAGTCCAGGTTGTCATTAAACTGGATTCTTTGTGCAGCCAGTGATCCAGCTCTTCCTCCAGCTTCTAGGAATTGGTGATCCTGAGCCTCAGTGACTCCTGTTTGTTTCATGCAGTTTTCTTTCTTGTGAGGATGGCAGTTTTAATAGATGGTAGTTCCAACAAAACAGTGATCGTAAACAAAAAATATATTTGGTTTTGAAATATAGTAAGGTATCATTAGGATTGTCTGACTGTGCAACCTTAGCCCCACTGAAAGTTTGTGGACTATGCTCAAAAGTTTATTCTGTGGCAGAAAGCAGACAATTTTCTTGCCCTATATAGCTTGATAAGAAAAGTGCTCATCATCATCACTCAGGTCTTTTTTCTGTTCTTGAAAATGAAATGAAATGAAATCAAAAAGTCAAAATTGCTAATTGTAGAAAACGACTGATGGCAGTCGTTGCTTCCAATGGTGTCACAACCTGGATTAGAGGTTAATTATTTTCTCACAGAATCAGGTTTGGACATCAAGATTTTTTTCTCATAATAAAGAAAACTTATTTTCATGTGATAACTGGGAGTTTCTATGGCTTATATTAACATTTACTTGATGATCTGAAATATTCAACTGCGACAAAAAACCAGGACCTGTAAAAGATACATAACTGTTTTATAGCATTTTGCATTGAAAAAATATATATACTCCCTCTTTATACCAGCCATTCATTAATGTGTAAATATGACTTTTACCTATTAAGATTCTTTTACACTAATACCAAAGATTCACCTCCATAATCCTCAGTCTGAACTTTGGAACTTATCTTCCTTGTTGGAAGTAAACTGAACCTTGAGGACAGTTAATTTTGGACTGAGTATTTGAAACCTTATGGAGGAGCTGTCCTCTGTTCTGGTATCAACTTTCTCATTGTGAGCCTATAGCACAGTTAGTGGAAGTTACACAAATCTGATTTTTTTAATATAAATTCAAGTTTGCAGCGGGTTTCCTAGAAAATGAAATGTAGGCAAGAACATTTAATTTTCTATTTTTTTAGTCTATGACTGACTTCAACATTGTTTTGCAATTTTTCCGGCAGTTACAGAGTCTGAGCTTGGGGAAAATTTCCCCAGAATGTTCACTCCAGAGACCACCATGTACACTTCAAAGATAAACCAGCAACATCTTAACTTGACTTTTAATCTGTCTGTAAATTTTAACTGAAATGCCTTTCTTTGTTTGTAAACAGACTTTAAACATTATTTTTATTGTGGATTGGAGCTGTATAAATAAAGTAAAATTATATTAATTGATATGCATGCTTTTAGGCCAGTGGGAGGAACCTGAAATATTCAAAGAGTATCAAAGCATACTGTGTCAATGTCAGTTCTATGCTGAAGGAACATTATGGGTTTGAACCAAAGACCTTCTTGCTGTAAGGACATGTAACATGATCTATATGACTATTAATCTATCCAGATACAATCAAATTGATCTTGTGCTGCATACAACAAACCATTGAGGTTCCCAGACAGCCTGAATACAAAGAGAACAAATAAAAGTTAAAAGTGCTAAAGATGGTCTGCCAGAATATCTCACAGCATCCCCCGTCAAGTTTGAAAACTACAAAAAGATGAATCTTCCCAACTATTTTGGTGTTGTTTCTTGTGCAAATATATTTGTATATTTGAAATAAGACAATAACTTAAATTACTTTTCAGCAAGATACAGGAGCTTGTTTAAGGTCAGTAATTCATTAATATTTATGAAAAAGTTCTAGTTCCACTGGTAAATTATTTCACTTACAAGACATTTTTCCAATGTTATTAGAAAAATAATCTGCCAGTGGAACTAGTACTTTTTCACCAATATTAATGAACTACTGAATTAAAACAAGCTCCTACAACTTCCTGAAAAGTAAGTTAGTTTCAAGTGTACTAATGCATTTGCACTAGAAACTAAGCCAAAAATATTTGGGAAGATTTTGTGTTTTTGGTGTTAAAGTGATGTTTGTTTCAACTTAAAAACGCACCAGCAGAAGCAGTCATTTAGAAAGATAATCATGACAAAGAGGCTGAGCTGACGTAGCTGTCCCCATTAGAGTCACATCACCCTCCAATGGTACCAAGTAAAAGAAAGGAAGGATGAAAAAAAATCACTTATAAAAGGTTAAAGTAAATTTATAATTAGCGTTCTCAAATAATTCACATTTCTGTACTTAGAAATACTTAGAAAAATGTGTCACACAAACGAAAATTTAGCACACCATATATTGCTGATAAAATCTTGATATTTTTTTAGCTAACTCAGTTGGTTGCTGAAAAGATTGCCCCTTTTGTAAATTCTCCTGATATCGAATGCTAGATCCTCTATAGCTTGGGAACGTCACATCAGGAAAATCTAGTGTGAAGATGGCTGTGTTTATTTATTTTTCTCATTGTACTGAGATAGACAGATAGATAGATAGATAGATAGATAGATAGATAGATAGATAGATAGATAGATAGATAGATAGATAGATAGATAGATAGATAGATAGATAGATAGATAGATAGATAGATAGATAGATAGATAGATAGATAGATAGATAGATAGATAGATAGATAGATAGATAGATAGATAGAGTTTGTTATTATTATTTATTTTATTATTATTAGGGTTTTGCAATGAAATTTCGCTTAATATGTACATTTTAAATGTACAACTGAATGACAATAAAGCAGGGGTGCCCAAAGTCGGTCCTCGAGAGCCGGCATCCTGCACGTTTTAGTTCTCTCCCTCGTGGTAGTAATAACCTTTCAGCATGTCAATGTTCTTCTTAGGACTTCTAATAAACCATCATTGGATCCAGGTGTGTTAAACCAGGGAGAGACCGACTTTGGGCACCACTGCAATAAGGTCTGTCATCTGTCTATGTCTGTTTTATAGTTTCTCATTTTGTATGATCTACAAAGGCGGAGAGGTCCTCGCTAAACACACAGGTCAGGTACAATTGTGTAGTTGAACCAATAAAGGTTGTCTTAACCGGAAGTATTGGAATACACAGAAATAAATACAGAAATCTGATATTTCGAGCATGACACTAAACTTATTTGTTGTTGCTAAGCCCCTCCTAACATCTGATTGGCCAGTAGTCAGAGACATCTTGCTCGTTATTGGCTACTTTTTTGTCAACATTTGGAGTTTTTTGTGCTCTGTGTAAAGCTATTTAAACAATGACAGAAAACACAGGACGTTTACCAGTTTAATGTCGGCCGTTTCTGTATTTTGTTTTTAGGGAATTGATCCAAGGCTTTCAGTTGTAATGATTTGAGTTTAAATTTTCGTAAAAACTACTGATTTTATAAGAAAGTACCGTAAATAAGTTGTTTACTGCGATTTATAACTTCAAAATGCAAATGTTAATATTATTTTGGAAGTATTGACCGGAAGTTAAGCAGCGGCTGTTCACCAAAATTGACGTGGACACAAGGGAGAGGCGTAGGGTGAGGTCTGTTGTAGTCGGGAAAATAATGGAGGAAATGAGGGAAGTTAAATGAGTGAAGCTTGTGATTTCATACCGGTTAAAAGCTTTATCCTACCGCTTTGACAGCCTCCTGCTGAGCTGCGGGCCTTCAAGTCTTCCTGATGTGTTAGCTGTTAGCTTCATGCCGCTACACCTGTGTCCGGCCAGCCGGCTTCTTTGTCTCACTTCATTATCATGCTCTGTTTGTCTGCCTGAGCTGCACTATTTTGACTTGCTGCTTCCATAGGGACAAAGCTATCCTAATAGAGCCGAAGATATCAGCACGGAGTGAGACCTCTTTCCTTCTAGAGATGCGTTATATCCACGCTGGATGCGTCCCGTTCACCATCATTCCTTAATACAAATAGACGAGCTAGTCTTAACAAATGGCAGCCCTGAGAGCTAAAGCTGCATCCAGCGGGGACAGCTCCCTGAGGGATGGGAAGAGCAGCGCTGGCTGTCCCGCAGAAGCAGCAGCGAACAGTCGGATATACAGCCTGGATGAGCTGGAGACCATGGCTACTGTGGGTAAGTTTACATGTAGACACAACAGGGGAGGGAGGGCACGGATATCCCACTCAGGAGAAGACTCGGTTATTTTATTTAAAAGGGCAGTAAAATTCCATTTCGATGATATCAACATCATATATGTAGGTTAGGAAATCATAAAGTTACAACATTGAAATGCCTAAATTGGAGGAAAAATGTATTCAAACGAGAAGTTTTGACTCATAATTCTGGTAGAAATAAATTGAAAAATGTGGAATTTTTTTAAAGATATTGCCATGAAACTTTCCCTAAATGTTTTGCTAGTGTTACACCTGTCCACTATTCGTATCCAAAGACACATAACCTTTCTCCCAATGCATGAAATTAAATTAGACCAAAGTGTTACTGTTTTAGGTCAGTTGGGATTACCAAAATGATACAGAAGTTTACATTCACCTCCTCAGTATTTGCTAGAATAAATCTTTAAATTTTATTTTGGGATTCCTCCCATGAGCTTCTCACAATAGTTTTCTAGAATTTTGGCCCATTCCTCTTGACGGAACTGGTGGAATTGGGTCATGTAGGCCTCCTTTCTCATACACTTTCTCATCTCTTTTTCTCATTTTCCTTTTAATATTAACATTGTATTTATGTCCAAACAGTTTGATTTTAGTTGATCACAGGATGTATCTTCAAAAATGTTACTGTCTATTTGTAAATGGTTGTTTATGTTGCTTTTGGAGAAATGGCCTCTTGTTTTCTGATCAGCCTTTAGCCATTTTGACGTCAAAATGCTCAATAATATATTTTAGTCTGCTTATATTTTTGCAAAATTGGAATAATTATTTGATATTTGTTTTGTTTAAGAAAGGGCCAGTCATCTAAGCACAGCTAATACTGGTAATTTACGTTGCAGAACTTAAACCTATTTTTGCTTAAATATAAACCAATGGAATTTGACACAGTAAGGAACATTGTCAAATAATTTTATTTGCACACAGATGCAAATTGAAAGATTTGCATTTTTAGTGAGTGGACATTCCCATGCTGTTAATAGCTGCAGATAATTGGACAGATGAACATGGAACATTCACATACCAGGACATTTCAGGTGGTCTTTCCAAATATTTTAGCAGACTTAAACCGGAAAAGTTTAGTCTGATTTAATGTCAGAAAAATTGCATTTTTAAACAGTTTATGTAACTATGTTTAGTTTATGTAACTATCAGGAGTTGTTTCTGTAATCTGGATTCATGTTCATGTTTTACCTCTCAGGAATTGTAAGTACAAGATACACATTGAAATAACCCACAGAAACTGGTGACCTTTGTACAATGAAACTTTGGCTGTTTCAGTCAGAAGTTCTATATTTCAGACCTACATAGTGGGATTTAACCTTTGAAGTTGGAGCGGGTCTGTAAATTGGACTAATCTGACCTTTAAATGCTACTTTTGAGACATAATTAACAGACTGGAACAGGAAGAAGTTTAAATGCATTTACATTTAAAATGTAGGCTGCATATTATGTTTACGGTGCACATTTTCTCACAATTTGGTTCTTATGAAATAGATTGAGTTAAAACAGCTTTCTAAATGCAGAAACAGTTTTCAGTATTTGCTGAACATGAAACATAATAATCAAAATAAATCTGGTAAATCCTCATCCTGCAACCCATATCTAAGTAGATTTGTTGATAACACTTCATCCTTGATATATTATCCATCAGACGTGAGAACGTCCTTGTCTTATATCTCCTCCTTTATCAGTGTCGCCTGGTTCCATCTGACCTACTTTGTTTTTTTCTTGTTTTCCTTTTAGTACATTTGTCTGGATAAACCTTGAAGCTAGCCGAGATTGTTTGGGAGCAATCTGTGTAATACATCCTCAGATCTGTTGTCTAAAATGCTGCTGTGGACCCAAAGCAGGCTTTCTGTGAGAGCAGAGGGACAGATGGTAGAGTTCTGTTGTGGAAAGGTTTATATCAAAACTTGCTTCTTTCTACAGCGTAAGCTGCAGTATGTCTGACGTAGTAGTTTCTCTCTGAAGGACTGATAAACTTTAATTTTGTACAGAATATTCCACATTGAACTAGAAAACATTTAAAACACAACCAAAAACAAGAAATAAAAACTACAAACAACTGAAACCATAAATAAGTCTTTGAAACCATAATTGCCCTTCAAAAAATACAAATTTCACATTAGAAATTCTGGCTTAAAGGTTAAAATAACAAATTCAGTTGAAAGCAGAAGTTTACATACACCGAATAAAAAGACGCAAATGACTTTCTTTCTAACTGACAACCCGTCACAATGGGTTGTCAGTTAGAATTTCCAAAATTATTTCTATTTTCTAAACGCCACAATAATGGAAGAAGGAATATGTCAGACTTATTTTTTATGTCTTCAACATCAGAAGTTTACATACAGAATGATTGTCTCTTTAAACAATGAGGGAAGCCTATTGTTTAATAGCTGCTGCAGCTATTAAACATTAACTTCTGACACATCAGAACCTGAATTTACTGAACCTGTGGATGTATTTTAAGGACACACCTGAAAGACACTGCCTTCTTGTTTGATACAATGGAGAAAGTCAGAAGACATCAGGAAAAGAAATGTGAAAATGAAAATACCAGAATTTCAGCAAAAATATTGTGAGAAGCCTGCAGAAGGAAATCCTAAAGGGCAGACCCAAGTCAAAGGAAATGCTTTTTAATACTGAGGAAATGTAGATAAACCTCTGATTTTGAAGATATTATAAATATATTTCTGACATATTATTTTTCTCTTTGTTGTCATTTTGCAATTAGAAATAATTTTGGTAGGGGCGTAGGAAATCTAACACACACATTGTTATACACACACATATAAACCCAATGTTCCAGCATTTATATATTGCTGCATTATGCAGCCCTATAAAAGGATTTTTCAGTACTTCAGGATCATTAAGTACATTTTAATACAAGACAGAGAAAACACGAGGAAGCAAATTTAAAGAAAAAAAACCCCAATTTGATCTATTAGGGGAAAAAAGTTATCCAAAACAATCAATGAAAAAGTAATCAATCCCTAAACTAGACATCATTTTGTACTATGGATCTGTCATGAGGTGCGGTAGTGAGGCAGAGGCAACAGACCCATGTCGAGATGAATTGATAGTTTTTAATGAAAATAAAAGTCCAAAAGACCAGGCAGCACAAAGGAGCGCAGGGCAGATGCTTACAACTGGAGACACAGGCAGACTCGACAAACACGACTCGACAAGCGACGAGGACCCGACAAAACACAGAGACACAGGTGAGACTAAATACACAGGAGGTAATTAGGGAACGAGAAACACCTGGGAGTAATCAAAGGGAGACAGGACAACACAACACGGAGACTCAGAGACACAGGAAACTCAACATAAACACATAGAAAAACACGGAACATGACAGGATCATTTTCTTGCTGCAGAACTCAACTGTGTTTGATCTTAACAAAACAAACTGATTTCTGGACATTCGCCTTTCAGGATTATTTTGATTCAACTTAGTTGAAACAGTGAAACATCTAAATCATACATGACTGCAGATGTTGAGGACTCACGGTGGACATTACTGACACTGATTCAAACAAATGCTAGAATTACTCAGACTCAATCGTCTTCTGATATTAAGACGGTCCATTTTGACCACAAAGATCGTAGTATCAAAGGAATGCCTCCAAACATGTTGCAGGTCACACTTAAGGAATAATTGTAGTTTTTTAAACACCACTGCTAACCACTGCTGAGCTGTTTACGTAATTTACTGAACAAGCCACCCAGGTAATCCTGGGAACTTTAAGTCTCAGGAATGCATGAAATGAATATCAATAAGTCTTTTTTCAAAAGTGAGAAAATACGGTTAGGTCTCTGAATTTGTTGGGTTTAAAATGAAAGTAGCTGTTGAAGGCCTAGCATACTGTGTTTTCATTGGTTGACAGCATGCTCAGACTTGCCTTTGGTGAGTGCTTATTGCTTGACTCAGTTCAGTAATTACAGCTTAGGTTTCCAGAGAATCCAGAAGAACTTGGCATGTGAATTCATTATCCTAACTTGAAAAGTTATCTGGTAATATTTGAGCTGTTAGTCACTCTATGTTTGCTGTTGCACAATTTAAACATAGAACATCACACTTGATAAGATTTCATGAAAGGTACAAGGTCAGATTTCTTCAACAAAGAAAAACAATACACAGTTCTACCAATTTTGGAACAAAGAAATTATAAATTGATTTCCAGAGTGTATTTGCTATATGGAATTTGGCTTTTTATGTCACTGTTGTAGTATTGGCGTCTTCCTCTCTGACTGGCCTTCCAGCCTCTGTTGCTACATGACATATCTCTTTGGATATGAACATTCTGAACTCTCAAGCTGTTATTAGATCAGCTTCTATCTGAATCCATCTTACAAAAAACAAAAACCTCATCATCTGGGCTTCCCAAATTGTTTAAAGGAATAGTAATCTTTCTTAGTTTATGAAAACCTTCTTCAATTTGAAGAAAGTTTTTTTTGAGCAATATTAGAGTTTGGAAGGTATATAGATTTAAAGTGTATTAAGAAAAAATAGTCTGATGAATTACAAGTTTGTTTGTTTTTTTTATTTATTTTTTTATTGTTGTCACATTAAAAGTCCAGAAATAATTTTGATAAAACTTTAAATCCAAATCTGTCACATTTCTCCAGGGACTTATATAAACAATCAATTAAGAACCTGAAAATTCATGTGTCTTTGGTTATGCAATGACCTTTATTCTCAAAGGAATATAGCTGAAGATGCACTGTGACTCTTATGCAGACAGATCATAAAAAGGCTATGGAGTTATGAAACCACTGAGTAATAACACAGCGTCCCCCCCAAGCCTTTAGTGTCACTACAAATGGTAATATTCTGCAGGTACATTTAACATTGTAATTTATGATCTCAGCCTGGAAAACTCTTTCCATATATGCATCAAACTACTTGGGCCACAAAATCTGAGCCTAGTACGTAATAGGAAGGTGTGCAGCAGCAAGCAACATCCACCCTGTGCTTATGATCCTCTAAAAATTAATTATCCAAAGTATTTTGTGTGATGAGGAGGATTTGCTGCCTAAAACTGAATAAAGCTCTTTATTTGAACACTGTTGGTGAATTCTCATGGAATTCAGGACATTGCTTTTGCTCTGCCAGTGTTTGTTTATTCAGACTGGGATGACTGGATTTCTATAACATCACTTACACACTGATGGTATTCCTGAATACCATCAGTATCATTCCAGCTTGTACCCTGGAGGAGCTACAGAAATTCACAACTTAGGTGGGAGACAAATCTGATCTTTATGAGGAAACACAAGAAAACCAAAGTGGACAACAAAACATGAAACATGTGAAAGACGATACTCTGCTTAGTGGAGACTGAAACTCAACTGTTTCATGCAAAATGATCACATCATGGTGGTCCCAGGATCAGTCTGAGTTGATGGGAGGATGGATGGAGCCAAATCCAGGACAGTCCTGGAAGGAATCCAATTGGAGGTTGTAGAAGACTGGAGACCGGGTGGAGGTTCACCTTTCAGCAAGACAACAGCCCTAAACATACAGCCAGAGATACAATGATCATAGCATTTTCATGTGTTAGAGTGGCCTGGTCAAAGGCTGGCCCATAACCCTAAATCCAACTGAGAATATTTGGCAACATTTCAAAATAGATTTTCACAAATGTTCTTCATCCAATCTGACTGAACAAAGACTGTAAAGACACTAGCAGCAGTAACTGAAATGAAAAGTGCTTCTCCAAAGTATTGACTCATGCCAATATGCATGTCGGGGATTACATGAAGTCCCAATGAAATCCATTAAAATGTATGGTTGAAATGTCTCAAAACATTAAAAAAAAATCCAGAGTTGTACATAGCGCTGCGAGGCAAGGCACAAGACACTCCATGGACTTGTCACTTTAAGATTTTGTCCCCATGGTAGCCTAGCATACCAAAAGGTAGTTTGGGCTGAACAATGAGAAGTGATCTCAAAGTCCAGACCTCAATGGCCAGTGTCCTGCAACTTTTAGATTTCTCTTTGCTTCAGTACACATGGCTCCAATATTACTAGCTCATTAGAAGAGCTGTGTGGAGTGTGACTGCATGTTATTGAGGTAGTTTCACTCATTTAACTAAAGCGGGTTGGACAAGGGAGTCATCTAAAGTTGGAGGAATATGGCCCTTGAGGAAAGCAGTTTGAGGCCACTGCTATGGAGGTTCATATCTCTTAAGGCATCTTCTCTCTGAAGTGGCCTTTAGACGTGGAAGTGGCTGTGTGATTTCTGAACTCACAAAGAGGATGGAGGTACTTCATGTTTTCCTTTCTGTGATCAAACACATTGTTGACCTTATTTAACACACTCTCTGATGTGAACTGGCTTGTTGCTATGCATGACAAGGGCATGTAGAGTGAGCTAGTACACTTTACTGCGCTTCATTAGAGAGAAGGGGTAATCTCCAGTGTACCTCTTTTGGTGAATCTAGTATTGGGTTCCTTTGGTATCATTCGACCCGTAGAGTTTCTTTCACCTAGCTACATGTCCATAGAAATTGTGCATCATGCCTACTACAGATGTCATCCAAAGAAGAAAGATGTCCTTTCATTCCTAAAAGCTCTCATATTAAGGGTTCAGATAACAGCAGCTTTAGGCTGCTGATGATGTTGCTGTGGCAACAGTAGACCTGAGACAAAGGTTGATTGTTAGTATAGAAGAAGAAGACAGACAGCATATTTGGGATTGAGTGTAGCTGTTATGCCACACATTGTCATCAGTCGCTAATGCTTCCCTCGGTGGTTATCAGCTCCACAGGATCAAAATACCAGATGCCTCTCTCCATCTTTGGAAGGAAAACAATGAGAAGCAGAGGCCTAAGCGAGGCAGCACAAATTGTAGTGATCGTACTTTGGGAGGACACTTGTTTCTGTGCCTGCTGAATGTGCAGCCATTATTGCCCACTCTCCCTGCTTCACCATTTCACTGTGACCCGACACCACTCAGTCTGCTCGCTCCCGCTGTCTGAAAACGCTATCTTCCATTGTCTTCCCTGTCTCTACTGACACATGAATGTTATTTCTTATTACAAGAACAACAGCAACCCTACAGAGCACATTTAGCATCGGTGAAGGCTGAGCTCGGAGTTACATCCTCATATTTAGTGTTATTTCTTCTTTTTCTCCTATGATAGGTGTTCAAAACTTGATGTCAGCATCACCTGTGATGCTATTATTGTCCTCACTTCGTACGAAACAATGAAAGGCTATATTACTGAGATGTACACTAAGAGCAGGGTGATATCAGTCTATAAGCAATATAGACAGAGATTACAGTGAAATGGTGCCCTGCAGGCAGATTGTGTCTGCATTCATAAAGAAGATGCTTATCATTTCAGCAGAGAATGGATGATTCTTTAGTCTTCACAGTGACATCACAAAGAGGAACAACACACATCAACTACCTTCTGTGTTAAACATTAACACACTCACTGGTGAATGCTTAAGATACATTCACCTTGTACTAGATCTGAGTACTGTGTCGAGAGGACAGGGGGGGGGGGGTTGCGAGCGTAGGGAGGAGACCGAAACCGATGCTGTTTGTGGGCTCAATGTTGCTGCGAAGATGCAACCGACAGAATCCGGTTAAAGGATTTTCAAAATCAAAGATTCTCCAGACCCGATGCAAAACACGGAAATATTTAATTATTTCTTGCGCGGACCGGTACCAATTGGTCCACGGACCGGTACCGGTCCGCGGCCCGGGGGTTGGGGACCACTGTATTAGAGTATCAGGAACTAAACAATTTTTTTATCTTCCATACTTTTCAGAGTTTTCTTTTTACTGTACTGTTTTACCAGATCCAATACTGGATCTGGAGAGGAACCATTTTAAATATTCCTTTGTTCCCACTTCCATCAAAATTTAGAATAAAATTTTTAAGTAGATAGTACACTGAGACATGGAAGGTGTAACTTGGTGTTTTGTTTTTTTTAAACTGCTGTGTATGTAGTCTAGGTTGTTCATTTTTTTCTTTTAGCTGTTTGTTGTTTATATGTAGGCCTGTCGCGACAAACAATAAATCAATTAATCGTACGATAATTTAAAACTATCTACCTCATTTTAATTATCGGCTTTATCGTCTCTTCCGGCCTTTGTCTCTTCCTGTTGATGACACTGAATGAAAAAAGGCTCAACTCTGGTGCTCTCCACTGACCCCCCCTTCCTCATTTCCTTAGTGTAATGGCAGGCGCACACTACGATCTTAGAGTTGTCGGCCCATTTTCAAAACCTGAGAGGCCACACATTAGCTGACAGAAGTTCTAGGTGTAACGGTTCAATCGGTTCGATCGTGTCGTGTGGTGTCCAACAATGGAAACAAAATAATGGCTACAAGTCCAGTGAACTAATTTTAAAACAGGGCATTAGTCAATGCTTTACTACAATCTACCTGCAATGCATGTGGCTAGTGTCAGTCCTGACTGAATGCAAATCATTATAACCTATTTATGCCACATTAACGAAGAACAGCTGAAAAGTTACCGGGTTTATCAACTGTGGTAGTAACGCCTCCCCTTGTCATTTCTGTATTCTTTGCACAAAATGTTGAATAAACATTAATGTTGTTTCCACATATCATCTCCAATGTCCGCTGGACTTCGGGTTGTGTCAGCTATTAGGGATTCCCCTCTGTTATTTCCCCTCAGAAAGCATGAAGGGGAATTGTGCATTCTGATTGGCTACCTGTCACATTCAACAAACTGTGTTAACTTCCAGTGGGGAAAACCCTGATTTAGATCGGAGCAGCCACACAGATCTACTGTAACACACCACACAATACAGGATGATCGGTTATGAAATCGCAAGTGACAATCTTAGAACGGCCGACGTTCCCAGATTGTCATAAGGGTAAAATCAGGGCAAAAAAAACCCCATGTAGTGTGAACTATTGCATCAGGTAGTCGATGTGCCCGTCTTCTCTATTTAAATCTAATTATTACTGAAGGGCAACATAGTATACAGACTTCATAATCTGCACTCTTTTGGTTGAATGCAGTATTTATTTCCACTTTGGCTTTATGTTGTTTAGTTTTTATTCAAGTACATTTTTTGTTAATGGAGACTGAGAATCCATTTTATTTTTGTTTTTGTTTGTTTTGTTTATTTTGTTTATCAGTTCCAGTGTCAAGTCTTCTTTTGAAAATAAAGTGTATCTGTCTTTAGCAGGAAATCACATGCATTATTACGTCATTTCCATTAAATCAGTGTACAAAGGTCTTCAAACAATATTATCATTTATTACAATAATTTTTTAGACAATCGCTCAGCAAAATTTATTATCGTGACAGGCCTATTTATATGTATTTTGTGTGTATTTATTGTCTATTTTGGCAGCTGCTCCTATGCACTCATATCACTGAGTCCCCTACGGGGCAATAAAGTCCTTTTTTCTTTCTATTCTATTCTGTTAAGCTCCAGTGTAGTAATCTTCTCTCCCTCTCTACCGTAGGAACTGGGACTTTTGGTCGAGTCTTCCTTGTCAAGGACAAGAAAAGCAAGGCCTTCTTTGCACTAAAACAGATGAAGATTTCTGACGTGATCCGGCTGAAGCAGGAGCAGCACGTCCACAATGAGAAGGAGGTGCTGACAGAAATCAGCCACCCTTTTCTCATCAGGCTGTGAGTCCACTCCAGCACATCACATCTCAGGCAAACTGCTTCATGAACAAACAGTGATGGCATAGTTACTTTGAAAAAGTAACTTTAATTGGATTACTGATTACTCCTAGAAAAAAGCAACTTAGATTACTGCTTACTTGATTTCAAAAGTAACTAAGTTACATTAAAAGTAACTTCTTTAGTTACTTTCAGCAGCTGCTAACAACAACACTCCACCACCTGTGAAAATTGCTTTGATCTTTGCCAATACTTAACTGCAAGTTATTTTATAGTGGTAACATCAACAATGTGTCTCCACCTATAAGGTTGAACTGAAGGGGAGATTGTTTAATGGTTACAACAGTACAAAAAAACTTCAGAAATTTGTGTGTTTTTGTGTGTGTGTTCCAGTATTGTCTGGAGAACTATAAATAGGATTTTACCCTCTCCTCCCCCGCCCCACCGTCCAGGTTCTGCGTTAACAGCCCTGCGTTTGTTGTCAGAGCGCAGCGCACAGAGCTCCTCCTGCCGCTCTACAACTCAGATGTCCCACAGATTTGTGACACTTATTTCAATATTAATAATTATAATGGCATTTAGTTGCACAACTTTACGGACACGTTAATTTGTGGCTGTTTTCACGTTTATTGCGCTGTTCATATTAGTCTCGATGTTTGCAGTTTTCTGGATAGCAACGCGAAGCTCGACATCATTCACAGGTCATACATTAACTGGACATTAACAAAGACACAGCAGGATGGATCATCTGGGAAATAATGGACAGGGAGAGGACTAAAACTAACTGGATGTCAGACAAATTCTGGGTTTTATCTCTGTTTATTTACAAGGCCAAAAACCGCAACCTGCGACTCATTAAATCTGCAAGCGACTTTAGAAAACACAAGCCCAAAGCTGCTTATAATAATCGGACTTGGCGAGCGAAACTCAAAATAGTTTCTGTTTTTATCAGCAACAAAATGTCTCCCTCCTCCCTCCATTGTTTATGTTTCTGTTGCTGTTGATAACTGTCGCACAGAAACGGTGGTCACTCCCCAAGACGCGTAGAGGAAATAAAATTAAATTACAAAAGAAAATAGTAACGCAAAGTGATTTCGATAAGTAACAATAGTCTGACTACTGGATTTGAAATAGCAACGCGTTAGATTACTCGTTACTGAAAAAAGTGGTCCAACGTCACTGATGCGCTACTGACATCACTGTGAAGCAGCAGCTGGATTACAGTCCGATGGGACACATAATGAAGAATTCTAAAACTTTTTCGCACAAATATAACATCTGCTGCGATCATAACTATTGATACACCAATCCACTTTTTACATTTATGATACAGATACAGATAGAACCAGACACCAATTCAATACTTTTATTCGATCTGATTTATTTTTTAAAAGTCAGATATAAATGTACAGGACTACACATTTATTTAACTCTGCACCAGTACTGCACACTTAAATACATTAAATACATCAATAGCTTCACAAGCTAACAAAGTAGAAACAACACAACTTTAATTTGTTCAGTCACTGCAATTAGGAGTATAACATCCAATATCAAATAAATAATAAAGAAACTGACTGAAAATGTCTACCTTGGTCAAGCATGTAAAAATAAACTGTAACAAACTTTCTTTCAAATGGTTAAAAAACTGCAGTTAGGAATTCTAAATATAATGTAAAATAAATAACAAAAGCATGATGCCTTAAAGAGTACAAAGCATAGAATTAGACTGAATAGATTTGCCCTTATGGATGGGGCACATCGTCACGATACTCAATCTAGATTTTCCTCAGTTATCAGGACCAATACAGTTATTAATATCAGGTCGCTTCATCTCTAGTCAGAACATGGGTAATTTTCACTGCAGATGACAGGTTGTGTCCTTATGAACAAATTTATTTGGTGATCTGTGTTACCTGGTGCTAAGATGACTTGGCTGCATCAGACATTTCAGTTTTCTCAGAAGTTTTTGTTATTTTTTTATTTTAGGATTTGAGTTAACATTTGGTTAGGCCATTTTATACTGCAGAGAGTTGAGAGATGTTATCCATTTCCTCCTCCACAGATGGGTGTAAGCCTATGATCTAATCTGATTTCACCTCTCGTCAGACAGCACTTTACCCCCTAACTGCATAATCAGCCATGACATTTTCCGACAGCTTCTGGACTCACCATGACGATCGCTTCCTCTACATGCTGATGGACTACGTCCCAGGTGGAGAGCTCTTCAGCTACCTACGCAGTCGCGGGCGATTCAGCAATGCCACAGGCCTCTTCTACACCTCCGAGATTGTATGTGCCATTGAGTACCTTCACTCCAAAGAAATAGTCTACAGAGACCTAAAGCCTGAGAACATCCTGCTGGACAGTGAGGGACATATCCGCCTTACTGACTTTGGCTTTGCTAAGAAGCTGTCTGATAGGTAAGAGACATAAAGAATCCATATATGTATAAAATAATGAAGAATATCATCAGCCGGTGGTGATCTTTGGTTTGGAAGAAGGTCTCACGTGATGGGTTAACTGGTTAAATTATCTTATTTTTCACTCCTGCTGATGATATTGTTATATGAAAACGTTTGCAGAAAAGGTCAACCTGCTTCCTCTGTGTTTTAATAGGACTTGTTGATAAATGTATTTGTACAGCATTTTTAACAAGTCCAGAAGACCCCAACATGCTTCACACAACATTCAGTAATTCACACACACACATTTGCATACTGATAATGCCATGCTACTGGATTGTAGCCCAAGGACACAACTGAGCGGGGATTCCAACTACGGGGTAAACTCCAACCACTGTCGCCATCAGGAAATAACAATAATCTGGGAAGTAACACATGTCAGTGCCCTTCTAGTTGATCCTCATGCATTTTTGGTACGTTTGAAACCTGGTTTCAGTATTTCATAGGTCTGGATGAGAAAACTAAAAATTAAGTTATGAAAAATCATAACATCTAAATTTCTGATTTTGTTTGAATTGTTGACTACTTTAGTTTTTGAATTAGATTCTAAACCAGATAGGGGCATTTCATTGCTTTTATGATCTCTTGATTCCTTATATTTCAGTTTTTTAAATACACAAACTTTTTGACTTGGGTTTGCTTTAGATGCCAAACATGCTCTATCAATTCATGTTTTTTTTTTTAATTAAAGTCCTTAATGATCATAAACTGGATTACATTGGGTGACTGAGGAAGCTGGGAAACACAATTGGCTCATTAGTGAAAACCCTGATTTGTTTGATCAGCAAAATGTTGTGCTTGACAAACAACACAGTTTTTTTTAGTCTATCAGGTGCATTTACAAATGTGATGAATATGTATGTTGGGGCGTGATATTGGCATGAAGTGTTATGACAAACTTTTGTGGGGTTATTATGATAACAATAAGTGACTAAGAAGTAGCTACTTATTTTTCAGGTAATTGCATGGCTGTGACTGCATTCATAGCCCCACAAACACTAATAATGCTCTTGAAAAACGCAAGTCACAGAAGTAACATGTTATGCGCTTCTTTTCTAAAGAGGTGTTATTTGTATCACTAAACTGCACACAGGCAAATCAATGTTTACTGATCCTCTCTTTGAACAAACTGGAGAAAATAGTAAAACTAACAATCCCAACACATCATTAATTGGAACTTATAAGGAAAAAGCTAAATTTTTATCATAATGAGGAATTTATCAAGATAACTGATAAAAAGATATGACAGGATTATCAATATTTTTTTGTTTGCTAAATGGTAGAGATTTATTTTTACGTCTAATGCCAATGTTTTCAGAAATGTTGCCAGTCTTTGGTACAATTGCTGGATTTTGTTGCCCTGAAGTCACTTTGTGACTAATCTAACCAGATTAGTAATCTTACTAAGATAATGTCCTTCAGCATACAACCGTATGCTGAAGGACATTATCCACTTGAAAGACACATTTATGTTCAGAGTTTTGCTTCCTGGTTAATGAATTGTACCAGTCCTTCGTGCAGTATGAGGCTACCGCCTCTGTTCTTCACCGTTGGGTTGCCGTTTTGAGGCGACAGAAGCTTATGAAGTATAAAATCATCACCTGGGTTGTCCTGGACAGTGAGAAAAAATAAATTGCGTGTTATTTCATCTTGTATGTAAACAGACAGGGCTTTGGAGGCTGAAGTCTTCCGTCATACTGGATGACATCACTGCAGTTGTCAGAGTAGTTGAGTCAAGGTTGTTACCAGCAACAAGACAGCATGTGAAAGCTTCCTTTGTTGCTGCTTTTCATACATAAATTCTGAATATAGTGTCCTCACAGAATTGCTCTATTCACTCTGAATGCTTGGTCGACATTGTTACTCTGTCTTTAATGCCGAACATAGTTCTGTATGTAACGGCTCATCCACTGTCAGTTTACATCACCACTCAGACACGGCAGGGCTTGCAAAGGGTAACTGTAGGTGGAACAAAAGGGATAAGGAGGAGTGTGTGGTGTTTACTGGCTGTGTGTAGGGTGATGACAGATGGCTGACTGCTTTAGTACACAGAGATGTTACTGGTTTGTGGCACAGCCTTTCTCAGCTCTCCGTCAGCAGTGTGTGGGGCAGCTGATGAATGCCAACTGAGGTTACTCAGTTCTCGGCTCAGGGTGTTGGAAGTCTGATTGATTGTCAGTAGAAAGCAGCAACAGCTGTTATCGTCACCCAGTTTGTTCTCATTCTTTACATTTTTTCTTAAGTTGTACTAGCTAACTGTCTTCAGATACAGTATATGAATGCTGTGGAAACTCTAAAAAGGTAGGCAGTGAGCTTAAAAGAAGTGCATGTGGAAGGTTGTGTGTTTTAGACTCGAGGTTGCCAAGTACAGTCAGCAGTTTCTTGGTATTATTTAAAGGGCAAGTACTATTATTATAGAACCAGAAAAGGTAAAAATCTTGAAAATATAAAATATTCACTGACCTGACATTTAATCAAACTAAACCTTCCTGTTTTAGATCATTTAGGAAACTCAATTCTGTCCAATGAATGCCACAATGAGAAAGAATGTTATATAACTTTCTAGAAATATACAAGTTTACATTCACTATAATAAATATTCCTTTAAGCATGTTGGGGAAGCTTATGTCTTTGTGACCTGTTTAATTCACAACATTTGAGTTAAATGGAAGTCAAACTGTGACTGTATTTTAAGGCAGCAACTCAAATAAAGTTAAAACTGCGTTATGTTGTATTCAGGCATATTGACGGTTGTTACATTTGGAGGAGAAAAGTTGAAGCTTACAAGCCTCAAGACACCGTTCCAACTGTTAAATACGGAGGTGGCAGCAACATGTTTTGAGATGATATTCTGCTGGAGAGCCTGTTGCCCTTTACAAAGTAAATGGCATCATGAGAAAAGATAATTCAATGGAAATATAAAAACAACTTCTCAAGACATCGGCCACAATTTAAAAGCTTAGACAGTAATTGGTCTTCCAAATGAACAATGAGGATATGTCCAAGTTAGCTACAAATGGCTTAAGGACAACAAAGTCAATGTTTTGGAGTGACCATCACAGTCACTCCAAACAGCCCCAGAAAACATTAGTAGTCAGACTCTGTATGTCTTCTGGCACATGCTTGACTCTGTAACTTGACAAAAAATGAGCCACACCACCAGCCAATCACAAATAGGTCTTTTTTTCATAACAATGTGTTCCTTGCAAATATTGTATTTGTTTGGACTATGTTTCTTTTGATATTTTTTGCTTTTAAATGTGAGCAGCATTACATAGCTTGCTTTCAGATTCACTGTCTGCTGACTTAATTAGGATTTAACTAACATGCAAAAACAATATTTATTTTAATTATATTTTGTACAATTTGACTCTATTGTTGGTGTTTAACTACCGGTATTATTAATAATGTGTTCCAATAACATAAAAGGTGTCCAGATAAGAACAGAGAAACAACAGAGCCCTTTGAAAATGTGGGTTTATTTAATCATGGATTCATTTCAGATTCTCATCAGCTCATAACTCCTCATCAGCTACGTTCTAGAAACACTGAATGTGTTGAGATCTCATTATAAAATAGATTCCATCAGACTTACTGTCTCAACCAACTTCAATATAAGCTGTAAGTTCCCTTGAAATACAGCCAAAGTTTCAGCTCAAAGTGATTTATGGGGCTTTTCTACTTCACTATTTGTCACGTTTAACAGAACAGTGAATATCTGTCTCTGATTCTGCTTCAGTTCCAAGCATCTTGTGTCTTCTCTTTAAACAAGCTCCATCAGAATGTGAAGCAGATGTTGTTTTGAGTGATGGTAGCTTAGGAGAGAGGAGATCATCCTGTAACCACAAGACAAGACATTTTACCATCCTTGTGATTTAAAAAAGGCAACCTCTAGTTTTTGTTAAGACTTTACTGTAGAAAATTGTTGTCCTTTCTATGAACCAACATCTTGTCTTTGTTGTTAGATTTTATATTAAAACTACACAAAACTTTTGCCAGAAAGATGGATGCATTTTATTTCATGGGATATTGCTTTGGGAAAAATTACAAAAGCATGTAGTTCCTAATCTGATGTTTTGGAACAGCTCTACAAATTTATATGGAATAAACAAGCCAAAATACCTGCTGGGAGGTGCAGAAGTCTCATTATCTGAATCGCTTGATTGCAATGATTGCCTCAAAAGGTTGTGCAACAAAATATTAAGTTAAGGGTACCATCATTTTTGTTCAGGCCTGTTTCATGAGTTTATTTTATAAAATAATTTTGTTGAAGCATGTTAGAAAAGCGATGCGAGTGTCTTGTGTTCACCATCATAAATTTTTTGTTATTTTTATTATTATCTTTATTCATTCAAGTTATTTCTGTGACCGTTGTAGGTTTTTCTTTCATTAGCCGAAGGGTACCAACAATATTGTCCACATGTGTAACTCTAGTAATCTAAGTTACAGGATTTTATGCACAAACTATTCTTGCTTCAATATGAACTGATGGAATTTGAAACAGTATAGAACATAATAGAATTGTCTTAAATAGATGTACTATATGTTTACACTCTTTTTCTCTTATCAGTCACATAATTTAAACAGAATCTCTGTTGGAATAGAAAACTGTTTGAATAGAAAAATTGGTTCTGAATTGAATCGTGACTAAAACTCAAAATCAAATTGCTAGACACTTAAAGATTCAGATCTCTAAACAGAGATATTGGTACACAGCTGCACCAGTCGCAGAAAAAAGGCTTCTTCGGGATTCTGTCTGCTGCAGGTCATCTTGATCTACAAGCTTCTGCTGCTGTGGATCAACTGGTGACATGGGATGAAAGCTCCTCCAGCACTATGAATACTTTAATTAATCTTTTCAAGACATGATTCAGGTTGGAATCATAATGTGTTTTTAAACTGAAGTGCTGTGGTGGTCGGTAGTTTGTGTTCAGTGTTCTTGAAAACGCTCCTCTCCAGCAAACACTCAGCCGTGCCTCTTCAAGCCAAACTCATGTCATTAGGTAAATTAGAGGAAGAATGAGTGTGGCCTCATCACAGGAGAAAAGATCCACAGGGGAGCAGATGAGATGGTGTGCTGACCCCAGCTGACATATAAACATAATGGAGTAAGATTACATTTTCTGCCAGACTGGGGGAGCAAACAGATGGAGAGTAGATAACTTTCTGACGTTCAAGTGACCCACTTATATAAATGGAGGGCAGCAGAAAAGCCATAGAGAGGAGGACAACCTAGAGGAGGCGTTTCAGTGCTGCCACAGTGACCCCTGCTGGCAGACAGACTCATTGACACAACAGGGCGCCATGATAAACAGCCTCAGCTCATTCGTGTCTCATTTCTGCCCAGCCCACACCCACGCTTTATTCCCCATGACATCAGCAGCCCCCCTCATCCTTCACCGGGACCAGCATTATTTCCATGCAAATTACCGTCACCATGGCAACTAGCCAAAAGAGGTCATTACCCAGGTGATATTGGTGGCAGACGATGAAGGGCTGGCACAGGGCCAAGTGCTCTTCATCAGAGGAGCAGCCGCTTTCACAGAGAGCCCTGCATGTTTGTTCTGCATGCACAGCTCCTGTCAGCAGCACATCATCCACTTCAGATTTCCCTGTTTTCCTCCCTCCTCACGCCTGCCAGACATGCTTCAGTTGTTGTTCACTACTTGTTTTGCTCCTCCATTCATTTGCGTCTCATTGTGAGCAGCCCTGGATCTGTTTACTCCCACCATGGTTGAGGTCATACTGGTCTCATGGTGTTGGAGCATGTGGTGGAGCCAGGTCACATGGAACAGGCATGAGTGTGTTGTTCCCAAAGGGCCGAGTCTCCACACTGCATAGCATATGTATTTAAAAAATCAAGCATCAACCAGCTTTTGCACTTTTTTGCCCTTTATTTTACTTTAATGAAACTCTGATAACGATTAGGGAGACATTGTTCTAAAATTGCGCTGCTCATAGTGGCAGCATGTTGGAGTATTGCTTACATTACATCTGATCTCTATCTTTTAGTTATAATTTCATGTTTGGTATTGGATGCCATGCAGCTAAAAATAATGTTTGCTCTTTCTTTTTTTTGGTTTCAGGCAGTTTTTATATGAAAACTTGGGGCAACAAAAACAGTGCTGCTGTATTCAATACACCTTGTAAAAGCAGTCATAGTTGTTATGATGCATTCCCATGGCAACAAAGAATTGCTTTTACTACTGGGAGCAGTTGATTTAACTTATTTAAGTCAAAAACTTAAATAATACTTGAACTATGATCCCAAAATCCCACAAGAGTTAGAAAGAAAGCTTCAAGGTTACAGAGCAGAACCATAGAGAGATTTTCCATTGATCATAATAGACAAAGATCTCTTATATTCTTGACAATATGGCCAGACAGAGTTAATGTGGAGCAGCAAGAGCAAATGAGATTGATTAGCAGTGCTTGCCAACAACTGTTTCTGTGATCCAGGACAGAAGACAGAATATTGGAATATTATCTCTGGATATTGAGCTGTTATGATGTTACAACAGGATCATGGCGTAACAGTGTTTAGTCAAAGGCCTCTTCAGATTTGTTGCAAGACTAGCTGCATTTCCATTGTGCCCAAAACAATGCCGATATTCCGCTATTGTCAGAAAATCGTAATTTCACAATTGCGGTGTTTCCATTAGATCACAGGTGTCAAACTCCAGTCATCAAGGGCCGCTGTCCTGTAGTTTTTAGATGTGCCACAGGTACAACACACTGGAATGAAATGGCTTCATTACCTCCTCCTTGTGTAGATCAGTTCTCCAGAGCCTTAATGGCCTAATTATTCTATTCAGGTGGTGCAGGTGTCCTGCAACATCTAAAAGTTGCAGGACACCGGCCCTTGAGGACTGGAGTTTGACACCTCTACATTAGATAAAACCAATCAAAATCACATGTGAATAAGTTTGTTCACACGATGAGTTATTAAAAAACATGCTGAGCCATCATCCAAACAACTCTGTTTTTGAATTTATTTATTTTTTTGTATAAATTACTACCTCTATCGAGCAGCACTGTTTGCTTTTGTTTGTGTTGTGGCTCTGAATAAATCATAGCAGTCAACATCTGAATCAACTTGTCACAGTTCATAGAAAACTGAAAATCTGTATCTGTACAGAAAACCTTTTGAAATGTGCAAGCATTAATTTCCAGTGTAAGTGTAAAATTTCTATATTTTATACCTTAAATGTGATACATCTCACTCTCAAAACTCTGCACTCACATTCTGAATCCTGCTTGTCTGCAGATACACTCAGTTTTGTGATCATATTGAATCCCTCTCTCAGAGAAATATCATTATGAAGGATATCAGAGAATATCTGTATACAACTTGAGGTTTTATGAGCGACAGCACAGCTTTCAAAGCAAGCAGTAAAAAAGTATGCTTTTAAATTTAAAGGAATATTTCCCCCATCTCTTATTGTTTTTATACAGATTGTGGTGGAGTCCCCAAGATGATAGATCATTATGAGTAGAGTGAAACTTTTACAAATTTTTATTTATCATTTTCACAATGAATTCCAAAACTCCCCAAAATAATAATAATAGTAGTCGTCGTCATTGGACAATTTCTTCTAAGGATTTCAGTTCAGGGTTGTCACAATAAATTTCTTTTATTGGTGGTAAATAAAAAAACAAAACTTACAGTATGATTACAAATGTTATTTTTACTATTTTCTATACTTTGTTCTATGAGACTTTCAATACTTCAGTTTGTTCAAAAAATGTAATGAAATGCAGCTAATGTGCAGTTTAATTGTATAAATCACACTCTTTTTACGTAAATAGTATCTTGGAGGAGCTTATTAGTTTGGAATATTTTTTAAGAATTTTAAGAAGTTTGTGGTGCTAAGAATTGTTTGCTATGAATTCTTTTTTATTACTTCCTAAAAAATAAGTAATAAATTAAAATATTTAATCATAATCTTTATTGTTATCACAATAGTCCCTCAAGATATTGCAATACATTTCTTAGTCCATATTGCCTACCACTAGAGAGCAACTTTGAACAGCAATATTCAAGTCCTCTAGCACATTCTCAGTTGGATCCTGGTCTGGGCTTTTACTGGGCCGTTTTATACTACATGAATATTCTACATTTCAGGATGGTGTACCTTGGTAATTTTGTTTCGCATGTAGCAGATAACATGACACCTCAAATTATCAGTGACTGTGGATACTTCACATTGGACTTTACAAAGTAGAATCCCCTATGGTGTCTGTTTTTTACCTTGTAACATACTTTGTGGTGTTAATTTGTTTCCCCTGGCCCCCAGGACCTGGACTCTGTGTGGAACCCCTGAGTACTTGGCTCCTGAAGTGATCCAAAGCAAAGGCCACGGCCGGGCTGTGGACTGGTGGGCTCTGGGCATCCTCGTCTTTGAGATGCTGGCTGGGTAAGTGCTGGAATGTCCAGGGAATGGGTCTGAAGTGGGACAGAAGGGGGCGCTCTTGTTTCCCAGTGCACTGATGGCACAACAGTGCTGAATTAAAGTGATGCTAGCTGCGTTATCATTGACCTTAAAATTGCGCAAATTGGAATTTTGAACATAAATTTATTTAATGGCAACATGCCAAAGTCACAGAAAAAAAACGTTTTTTTTTAATAAAAGGTTTTTGCTCTAGAATGAGGTAACCACCTCATTTTTATTTTTATTCATTTTATTCATTTAAGCTCTATCAAAACTGCAGTAGAAACAGTTTTTTAGCATCACGAGTCATGTGAATAAGAACTGGATGTTACTGCTAGAAAAAAAGAAAAAGACGACAGGAAGTAGTATACAGATAATGGTGTATCATATTTTTTATTATCTTTACACAAGTAAACAAACTTATTAACATGATTTTAACTGTATTTCGTATTTAATGGAAAGACCACATTTAAATATTTATTAATACAATTTGCAAAAATTGTTTTTTCAACATTAGTGGAATATGAAATGAGCTCTGTGCACTGGTGCACACAATTGGACATCAATGATCCAATGCAACACAATAGTTCTGCTCTGCACTAGTAGAGTCGTGCTGAAGGAGCAGAGGGATTATTCAATTAATCCTGAGGCTGTCATTGTCTCAGTGTGTTTCTGCGTTCTTTCTAACGTTCCCAGTGAATAATAACCCCTGAGCTCGTTGGCATTCTCAGTGAACAGACTTGAAGGTTCAGATTGACTGAAACATTGATTAGAGTTTTGTTTCAGAACACACCAGGTGACTCATCAGTCTAGCTCCTAATTGATTTCAGCTGTGCAGGAGCAGAGGCCTGCCCTTCTCTACGCTGCTCTTTAATGGCCTTTATGGGTCATCTCAAACTCTTTTCATTTCCAACATAAGTGGAGAAAATTCACTCAAATGAATATGAGCTATCATACCACAAGCTTTAAAGATACGGTTACCAAACCGCAAACAGCATGTCCATAAGCTGAAGGCCTTACCAGTATAGATGGCACAACTACTTAACCAGCTAACGACAACTTGTTTTACTGTGTTGGGTGATTTCTTGCTGCATCTCTCAACGTTCATCTGAATCTGCCCTGACCAATACGTTGCCGGTCAGAAATAGTCAAAAACTGCTTCTTTTTTTTATATCTTATTACTCTGACAGCTTGCTGCGCTAGCTACACTCTTTATTGTACAAGTTGCTGTTGAGTGAAGACTCGATGTGAGCAACTTTTTGCATCGATGATGAATTTAAAATAAAACCAAGAAATGTAGGAAACAGTTTGTCTGCTGTTTGTTACATCTCCAAAGGAAAGCAGTACATCTGCTGAAGGCTGAACAGAGCACACCAAGGTTCATTTGCTCTATACTTCTGATTTCTCCACCTCTGTCTGTAGTGGAACATTCTAGGTTTGGAGTTAATTGAATTAAGGAATTAACTTTAGGACCAAAATTCTTTGGGATATGCTCATGAAGATGATGTAATGCTAACTCTGCTATTCTTGCTAACTGCTAATGCAAGATGATGTCTTTTTAGAATTCCAGTTCAGTAATCATTCTGACTTTTTAATTGGTAAACTGCTGCTTTAAAGACACTTCTCTCTTCTAGGCAGTATGACATCACCTCTTCTTCCAAAATAAAGGTTTAATGGTCAGTGGCAGCAAGAAGGCTAAAATCTGACATTAAAAAAATGGCATGGCTAGCATAAATATGACTGTAATTTTTTAAATGTTGTTTTTATCAGTATTACAAGTTGTTGTTCCCTTAGGATTTCTACTAGAAATATGTAATTATTATAATTATCATGGTCTATTACAAACTTTCTAGTAAAACTAATTAGGTCACGATAATTACATTTTTGTTTAAATGTGTCTTTTTATTGTAGCTTTAATACCATGTCTCCACAGGGACAAAGAGCAACAGCCTTTAGCCAGAGGCCTCTTCAGATTCATCTCAGATTCACCATTCTCAACTTTTTGAAGACACTTGGATGATATCAGTCGCAACATTAAATATTTTTGGGGATAAGCCATTTTTGAATTAAATTTTAATTGAGTTTTCACTGACATGTTTGTTGTCCCAGCTTTGCATAGCCTAGTCCCTTTAAGCTAAATTTTTTGATAAAATTGTTATCTTCTCCCATATCTAAGCTATGTTCATTTATCACATCCAGCATGACTTGAACATATAACACAGATTGTATGCAGGTTTTCTAACACATTAAGACTGAAGGACTGTTGAAATCTTCCATCTTTTTCTGTTTTTTTTCTGTGGTACTTTGAAAACTTGTTAAACCGTCAGTTTAAGACATTGCTTTTTTTTGCTTTTTTTTATTCTGTCACGCTTTATACAATTGTTCACACTTTCTCAGATTCCTGAACAATTACAGCATCAGGAAAACACACACACCAACACTTAGACACACACTCTCTTTCTCACGAGTGGAGTCCGCGGCTCGTAGCCAGATCCCAGATGCCCACACGCCTACGCCGCAGACTCTGGAGCTCTTTACGGGCAATGCAAGCACCGTGTGACAAGCTGTTGCGATTATGTGCCTGTCTGCTCCATGTGTAATGTGTTTAGAGGCTGGTGCCATTATGTAATTTGTGGGTAATGACTTGTCCAGACCGGAGCAGAGGGAAGCTCAGGAGAGCTGGGAAAGCGTTGAGTGGAGTGCAGCAGCAGGAGGCATGTGGGTGTTTGAAGCACAAACACACACACACGCGCCGTCAGAAAAGCTGTGAACAAAGGCGGCTCAGTCTCCAGCTGAGATTTATCACTTCACGCCACCATTCTAAATATTGACCTGTTCATGTGTCACATTAAAGCAGCATAGTGGGCAGAATCTTCTGTCTGCTCTGTTACCTGATCTTGTATCATGCTAATTTTTTGCAGGCTGAGTTTGTACAATATATCAGTGTGTGTGCAGCCTCCCAGAGTGTGGTTCAACAATGTTTTCTTCCTCAGGTATCCGCCTTTCTTTGATGACAATCCATTTGGAATCTACCAGAAGATTCTGTCTGGAAAACTGGAATTCCCACGCCATCTGGATTTCTACGTCAAGTAAGCACTAGTCACAAAGCGGCTGAAATATTCGCTCCCTCCTGCAATCTGTTTACAGTATCACTGCATGCTCAGAAAGCATCACTTTGTTCTGCTTTTAGATCTTCAAATAAAACAGTTGAGAAAGACAGAAAGAGAAAGACAAAGATCCAAAGAAAGGCAGGAAGAATCATGGGTTGAAAAAAAAAAACTCAAAAGGAAAGAGGGGAAGGCAGAGAAAAACGCAGACAGAGAGAACAGACAGAAAGATGAAAAGAAAGAAACAAGAGAAAGATGCAGAAAGAAAGAGACTGAAAAACCTTTAACTCATATCTATCCATCCAAATTCTACAAAATACAATTACTCAGATGTCAAAGGAATAAAAGAAGATCTCAAATTTAAAATCAACTCGCACCTAAATCCATGGAGGTAAAAAAAAAAAATGCACAAAGAAAAAACATTTGTTCAGGATTTTGCAGGACTGCGTGGAAACCCTGTGTGAGCCGTTTTATACAACTGTTGTTTTCAATTCCTGTTTTAATTCATTTACTTTTCCAATTGGCAAAGTTAGCAATTTGGAAAGCAAGTAAAAATGAAACGTTTGGACAGAACTGGACCTATGTAGTGCTACGTTTTAAAGGGTTGGTTGCATGAAGACTAAAAGTGGATCATGCTTTTTATGGTGCCACTTGTAATTTTAAGATGTTTACAATCTTGTGGGGTATTAGAAATATTTTATGTTCACTGGGAGAAGATGACATGCTCATTCTGCATTTTAGACTATTTTTTGTCTTTGTGAAAGACCATAAAGGAAGAAAGACAGAACGAAAGAGAGGCAAATCTGTTCTTTTCTGCGATGGAGGATGCTTTGCAGCACCAGTTACATTCAGTTTATGATTATAGTGAAGCTTTAAGTGAGGAACAGTTAAAGTAACCTGGATAATTTAGTTCATTGTGCCGCTGTCGCGTGGTATCTGTAGCCCTTAGATACCATCTATAGATAAAAAGCCAGACAGGATAAGCACATATTGCACTACAGATAATCCAAACTGCACATTACTGTCCTGAACATTTCAACACAACTTGTCTGTTTTGAGTTCTTCAGCCACACACAAACATTTCAGTTATTCTTTTGATAACTAATGTAGTATTTCCTCATCTTTATTCCTCCTGTGAAGCTGTGCTGCCCTCCATGGAGAGCCAACTCTCACTTTGAGAATCTCTGATTTAAAGCTTTATGTGCCTGGAAATAACACAAATCACATCAAAGCTGCTTGGAGAAAAGTATGATTTTCTGTTCGATGGAGGGGAACAGACTTTTCAGGTATACTGTCAGTGATATTTTTGGGACTCATGTTTGTTATGTTAAGGGGACGCCCTTATCGCAAATGATCTGCTACAATTGCTGATGGTCTCAGTTCTAATCTAATCTACTTTAGTCACATCCAGCAAAGAGTCAGAGCTAAGTGTTCCTTCAGGCACTGCTGAAACTCACCAACAGGTGGAGCTGTTCTGTGTCTGTCCCTTCTGATGTCACCTCTGACCTCCTGTCATGTTTGAGTGTTTCTAATTGTCCCAGCGTTCCTTTACATGTGCTCAGTAAGAACCCTCCAGCTAAAGCAGAGCTGTGGGTGGAGCTCCTAATGACACACCTGACTTGTTCAGAGTTGCTGCCCTATCTCAAACACACACACGCACACCCCCACTCACCCACACACACACGGACTAATTTTGAGTTGCAGGAATGTACAAGATTACAGAACGGGGGTCTTGCTGCGAGTGTAAGAGCTGTGTCTCTGTTACTGTGGAGTAGCCAGCCACACACACACACATACAGCTCTCCTGATAATTCAACCAGCTCACAGCCATCCCTAGTAAAGCCATCAATCTTACAGCTGGCAGAGGGATTTTTTATATTTCCAGCATTTTTATCACATTTCCACAGTTCCACGTCACACACTCCCATCCATCAAGCATTAAGAGGCCTTCCAGAGGCTGCAGGCAGTATGCTGCCTCTGCTGCAGCACAGCATAATCACAGAGACAGGAAAAGCCAGCAGGACTGGGCATTAGTCAGGAAGTCAGCTTCTATTAGCAGCATTGTTATGAACATGTGGACTCTGTATTGATCCGAAGCTTTACGCTCCTTCATCTCGTCATGTATGTGTGCTGGAGTTTAGCTCAGGTCTCTGGATGGAGGAGCTGCCACCTCAGTTTGTGGCATTAGTAAAATATGTAACATTCAGGTGTTTCATCTAAAATATACTAGAACAGTTCATTTTAAAGAGTTCTAATGTTCAGTCCTGTTTTCTTCTCTCTCCCCTCTAGGGGGTCTTTTGTGGGCTCTAGTGTCCCTTATATGAAAGTAGGCTGACAGGAAAGGGGGAAGGAGAGAGGGGAAGACATGCGGCAAATGTTGCCGGGTCCGGGAATCGAACCTTCGATGGCCGCGTCGAGGACTCAAGGCCTCCAAACGCGGCTCGCGCTAACCCCTACGCCACCACAGCACGCCTTCTTTCTTTTAATCTTTTTGTCTTTCTGTATATATCTTTCTTGCTCTCTTTCTATCTTTGTCTGTCTTTCTTGGAGTTAGCAGTCTGGTTATGTTATTTTCCTGTAGGATGTTTTGATTTCACCTTTGCAGTGCTGAGCCACCCTGCCAAGAAAAGCAGGAACATGAATGACCCTTGAAAACCTTTCAAGCCACTCACACAAGGGAGTGTATGCTACTTAGCCTGAGAGCTCCAGGATTATATGCATCAAACTGAGACTGAACCAGCTCTAAGTGACGGAAATAACAAAACATGTCTCATTTGGAGTTTGGCGCTGATCCTTTGTTTAGGCCGTCTCATCACAAGCAGCAATAAACTGAGCCATGCTCGCAGAATTGCAACATTCTGCATCGTCTGCAAACTGGGACTTAGTGAATGACTCACAGCAAACGCAACTCCAACAGTAAACACCCAAATATCTGAGCGATATTACATGTTCCAAATGCTCCCATGTTAGAAGCACCATAAACAAAAGGACAATGTCTCAACAATGTCCTGATGAATTTCAGCGGGAGACAAAAACACAAATATTTTCCTTCTGGAATAGATGAAAATGTGACACCTGTCTCAGGCATATGAAAGATTGAGGCAAACACTCAGAAACAGCTGATGCATCAACATCCAGCTGCTGTATTTATGAGCGTTCCAGGAGCTCATCGGATGTGAGATACACACCTTTATCTAGAGCTCGCCGCTCAGCAGCAGGAATTACATTTCATTCCTAAACTTCATGCTTCCTTTTTTTGTGGATTATTTTCATTTCACCACCTTTTAATGCCTCCAGAAGTCTTCATTGGAGTTTTTTATTTTGGAAGTAACCCTTCATCCTCTTTCACAGGCTGTCAAACGGCTTTAAAAAGGGATCCATTTGTCATTTTGACAGTGCAGTGAGGACATCAGGACAGTCTGAGAGGGAACGGTCCGTCAGAGACACTCTACGCTGTAGATTCACTGACTACTTTCTTTCTCCCTCCAGAGACCTCATCAAGAAATTTCTGGTCATTGACCGAGCCAGACGGCTAGGCAACATGAAGGTGAGCTGGTTAGACTTCCCGTCTCCCCGAACCACATGGCAGCTTGCTATGTTTCATACCTTTGGTAGATGGCCTGACGTCAACAGTCTGAGGACTAGGACAGTGCAGGAAGGGCTGCTCCACATGGTTCCAATTACTCGCAAATGAGGGGAAGTGTACCAAAAAGGCTGACTTGTGTTTTTGCAATTTTAAAAGGCTGGACGACTGAATTAAATGCAAATGATGACATTTCCTTAGAGAAACATCATTTAATTCATTCAATGTCAATGTCAAATGTATTTATATAGCACTTTAAAAACAGGCATAAAACTGCACCAAAGTGCTGTACAAGAATGACAATAACACAAATGGATAAAAACAGAGTATCAAAACACTAGTTTAATTAAATGCTAAGGAATAAAAATGAGTTTTAAGAAGCGATTTAAAATGATCCAGGCTGTGGACAGATCTAATTTGGAAAGGAAGATTGTTCCATAGAAGAGGAGCAACAACAGAAAAAGCCCGATCTCATTTCCTCTTAAGTCGGGTCCGAGGAACTGTCAGTAAAAGCTGATTATTTGAACGTAGGGTTCTGGACACGGACTGAAATTTTAAAAGGTCCCAAAGATAATGGGGAGCTAATCCATTTAAAACTTTATAAGTTAATAAAAGAATCTTAAAATCTATTCGATAAAAAACAGGCAGCCAATGTAAAGAGGCCAGTATGGGCCTTATATGGTCACCCTTCCTAGTTCCTGTAAGAAGTCGTGCTGCTGCGTTCTGAATGATTTGAAGTCGCTGCATCTGTGATTTATCCATGCCTCTATATAATGAATTGCAATAATCCAAACGAGATGTAATGAAGCAAACACTCAGGCCTGATGGCCACAAATCAATTTTAGAAAACGTACAGTTAGTATGAAGAAGTAACTGCTGCTGCTCAGCAATCTGGGAAGGGTTGCACGACCATAAGGATGTGAAGTGTTGCCCTCCTTTCAGATTTCGTATGTTTTTTTATTTTGCAATGCCTTCGTTCATCAAACACATTCTCATTTTAAGCAAAAATTACCCGCTTGAATACAAGAATAAGTTCCCAAATAATGATTGCATTATGTATATGCAAAAAATAAGTTTTTTATTCATAATTTAACTATGATTAAATTATTTAACTGTTAATTTTTTTCTTTCGAGTCACTGATAAAACCCAAGCCTGATTACTGTCAGAGCCATAGAATGAGGAAAGCACTTCAGCTGAATCCGCCCGGCACCATGAAGTAGACTAAAACACCCTAGAAAGAAACACATCTCGCCCCAATTTAAAAGGAAAGTATTATATTAAACCAACTTTTTTTAGCTTTACATTATGTCATAATATGTCACCCACTCAGTTCTTTCAGACTAGTCAGCAGCAATTAGCAAATACCTGGTGGAACTGTGCGTCTGTTGAGCTTATTATTGGAGCTGGTTCTCAGTGAAAAGCTGGTAAAAACTTTGCTCAAGGGTTAATAGAAGAGCCATGTTGTAATGACTTCCTGAAGGTTGAGTTTTTAAAGAGACTAGGCGCAATTTCAAGGCATTAATTTACAAAGTCCAATTTCTTTTAAATCATATTTGATATACAGCATTTTTATAACAACTGAAGGGTAAGATAGTTAACTTTATTCTGCTATAAAATGGCACTATGTTCCTGGAAAACACATAATATTGCCTCTTTCAAATTCAAGTTGAGTCTAGAAAGGGTTACAGTTATTCCTAAGGCTTTGGGACTCTAGAAATTCCCAGTGAGTTCATATTGGACCTTAACTTTCAAATAATTGAGAAAAAAATTAACTGAAAGAGTCTGTGGATGTTGGGATTTCCTTTAATAACAGAACCATATTTAGGTCAGTGTTTGTGTACATGAAAAATAAAGCCAAGATCAAAGGTACACAAAGATGTCCAGATGCCTGAAGTCGTCTTTACAGACAATTAGCTATAGAAATTGTCCGATTTCAGTCTATTTCTGCTGCGTTCATTGCAGCTCTGGCAAAAGGGAAGTGTGTAGATTTTCATTGCAGATGGATATGTAGAGTATTTTAATGAAAGTTAGTGTGAGGAGCTGCTCTTAAAAAACAAATAGCTAACTGAAGCCAGAGATTAACTCCACATAATTCCAGACAGCATAATATTGATTTGAGAGTGCCAGGATGCCTCTGGAGAAGAGTCACAGCACTCATTAACACCACTCACTTATTGATGCATAGAAGCTCAACAATGCTGCCAAACTTTTAGCATATTTAATTACAATGTGCTGAGAAAAGGGCTTTGCTTTATTAAATTGTTGCTTTAGTAAACACAAGATTAAACAATTCACTAAATTTCTCAGTTCAGTTGTCATATTGTCATATTTTAAATCATGATATATAGTTAGTCATTATTTCTATCCACTGAATTAAAAAAATAAATTACTAGTACTGGTTGACTTTGTAATGTGTGAGTTTATAAGTTTGAGTTAATTACAGGCATTAGTTGTTATCCAAACGTTGCACCTGTAACGCATCAAATCTCTGCAGAATGCCAAGGTCAAATCGTTTTGGAAGTGAAGCCTTATATTCCCATCCACTGTATAAAAATGACTCCACTTCTTTTCCAACATTAAATCATCTTTTTCCCATAATGTCATACAAGGAATTAGTGGGTTTGAGGTGTTGCCTTAAAATATACACACAAGTGTGCCCCCATTAACTCCAATGATGTGAAGTAGCCTATCACAAGCTTATAAAATAATGACAGTCATCTGGGATTTCCTAAATTGTTTAGATACACAGTACTGTAAGCCTCTGGTCTTTAAAAATGAAGGGAAATAAAATCTGGCATTTAGCAAACAAATAATCTTGTTAATCCTAACTGAATTACATTTAGTTGGATTCAGGATTGATCTGAAAAATACATGCCCATGTCTTTTTGTGCTGTGCATAGTTACATTATCTTTTTATGCAGTTGGAAACTTAGAGATCTAGTTTTAGGCATCTCAAGAAATTTGCATCACAGAAAATAAATATAACCTCATTAGTGTCTATTAGCAAAAACATAGGGATAGTTAAAGAATTCCTGTTAGATTCTATGTTTTATATGGCCTGTGATATCTCACCTTGGTGTATCAGCTCCTTCAACTTACTATACGACTAAGTTATGCCTTTCTTCTGGCTCATGGATTAGCCCATCAGGCCAGATGTTAGGTGTCACACTGCTGTTTACAGATGTAGGCACAGTGTCATGGTTATGAACTTTCCTGTTTCAGAATGGAGCAGATGATGTGAAAAAGCACCGATGGTTCAAAACCGTGGACTGGGAAGCTGTTCCTCTGAGGAAACTGAAGGTAGGTTTGCTCCCAAAACATATATTGTTAAGAACTTTTAGGTTAAAACCAACCTGTCCAGAGGAGTAGTTTTGAACTTGCATGAGAACCTAGCCATGTAATGTCTTCTTTTCTTGTTTTTATGTTTGTGCCAGATTCTGCTTAGAGACTTCTTGAAATGATATTGTGTATTTTCAGTCTACTAGTCAGTGTTTCTTGTCTATCTTCTTGGTCTGGTTCTGTGTAAGCCAGCCAGGCTCATAGCCACGAAGGACCTGAAAGTAAAAGTTAAACATGACAGTGCTCAGTAGTTAGGAAAAACTACAAACTTCAAACCTTATTAATATATTTAAAAAATGTAATTTAGGGGAGAGACCCAACATCAATGAGAATCTATTACTAGCTAACCTAAAGCTAACTAATTAAAGGCTTTGCTACCTACTTTGAGATTAAGCACTTTTATCCTTTAAAAATACAGTAACTCTTAACTATACAACTAGTGACTGTTTTAACTGGTAGTTGCAGTGTTGTATAAAGTACTGAAATCTCAGAGTCAAGTAAAAGTACAAGTACCTCTCCAAAATATGACTTTGGTAAAAGTCCAAGTCACTGACTGAAATGTTACTTGAGTTAAAGTCTTAAAGTATCTGAAACTTCTTGTACTTAAGTATGGAAATTACTGTAAAAATGGATGTACTCAAGTAATGTAATGAAAAGTGCAAGTAAAAAGTAAAACAAAGCAAATGCAGTTTGAATGACATTTTTTTATTTTGGTAAACTTGTCAAATACACTTAAAATAATGTACCCAACCAAGTGCAGGCAAAATTAAACCTGCTAATAGATATACCTGCAGGCATCATTTAGTTAAGAAAATTAGGTGCTTTACCTATAGCACAAGGTTAACTTAACCTGCTTTACAACTGAACCAGCTTCTTAGTAAACCCTCCAGGACAGAAAATACAAAGTTTTTGTAAGCCTTAAGTTTTCCCTTCAAGTAAGGTCAGTGCTGAAAATGAGAAAAATAAATAGTACAGAAAATGCGGCCAACATAAAGAAAAAAAAGCTGTTACGATTACTCTACTTCACAAATCAGTGAATCAGTCAATGCTACAGTCAGTAGGTGGTGCACACAACTGGTCATTATGCAAAAGAAAAAAAGAATTGGGAGGGAAATGCAGCTTATTGGCATCTGTAAACCTGGTTTTGAACTTGCATGCCTTTCCTATATTCGTTAAATTCAGTCTAAATTGCTATCGCTATGGCTTCTGCCCCCCCTTGAACAGAGGAGTCTAGGTAGCCTGCTACAGTCAACATTAGGCCTAAGCTAAATACACCACGTGTGGAACTGAAACAATGCCAAACAAAGTTCATTTATACAGGTAACGTTATGGTCAAGATTTCACAATAGTGCCTAGTGACCAAGCTATAGTTCCTGAAACAGGAGGATTATAACCATTTCATAAGACGTTACCTTGTTTCTTCAAGTTGGACGGGGAGTTTTTGTAAGAAAGAATGTCCACATCTTCGGGCAGGAATAACATAAACTGCATGCGGTACGACGAATCTTTAACACCCACGAAAGAGTGTATTGTGTTTAAATAAGGCCAGGGGCTCTCATCACCAGCTGGTGGTTCCCCTGGAGCCGTGTCCGACGTAGTTGCAGTCGTTGTGGTCTCCGTCTCCTCCTCTATGTGGCTGCTGCTGATTGCGAGACTTGCTTTGCGTTTAATGAGAGAAGCGAAACAGGTGTATCCTATTGGTGGTGATGAACAAGCCCAGGCAAGTAGGCTACCGACTTTGTTCGGTAGCCTGCTTGCTACTTGTTAATCAGTAGGTGGGGTCAAAACACTTGCGTTTCTCTCTCGCGCTTTTTTGTAACGAGTAACTAAACCACACATTGAAAATGTATCAGAGTAAAAGTATGCAATTAAGTTTGGAAATATTGTGAAGTAAAAGTGAAAATTATCAAAAATTTTCATACTCGAGGAAAGTATGAATTACTCCAAAATATACTTAAGTAAAGTAGTGAAGTGTTTTTACTTCTTTACTATACAACACTGGGTAGTTGTGATGTTTTTCACAACTAGTAGCTCTACGTTAGCTAGAATTGTAGCTTCCAGATCTACAGGTAGCTGCAGGTTAGCTACAACTTCTTGTCAACTTCTGGACACAGCACTGTGCTGCTTGAAGATATGTCTGTCCTGTAAAAAATAAAATAAAATTGAAAACCGAAAATATCAGTCGACCTCAGTTTTTTGACAGCAAAACAATTTGAACAGGTTCCAAAGTAAAGTACATGAAACAGACTTCAAAATAAAAGCCGTTAATGTTCAAATTGTTGTAGTTTTCTAGGTGTAAATCAGATGACTGATTTGGTGCGACAGAAAGGTGTTCACAACTCAATAACATGTTAAAGAGTCTTTCTGTTAGGCTCTTGTTGCCACCAAAACACACCTTCTTTTTTAAGGCTGTAGCTTTAGACACTCAAGAATCCCGGACAAGCCCCCAACCAAATGTTGATGTGACAGAAAAAAACAGCTTAGTTGACTCTTGTGCTTTTAATGTCCAACAATAAAACTTTATAAGTTGGGTCAGGAACATCCTGCCAAACTTAAATTAATAAAGAGCAAACAAGGAAGAGATTTTAAAGTGCAGTTATCTATTATTATAGACCCCTACAAATCGAAAAGTTGTCTCATGGTCTCAATTCAGAGTGAGAACAAATTTTCTTTGCAGTCTAGTAAAATTTGAAGCATTTGATGCTTATTTCAAGTCTAGATGTTAAGAAATGGATTGGGGACACACATATGTCCATCTCTCAGTTCAGTGTTCAATTAAAACCTGACCTCTGCAGAAACTTTGTATTTAGAAAACTCAGGAACAGAGGGTTTGAAAATGTGTAGAAACCCTAAGAGAGTCTTATTGCAATGAATGGGGATTGTTGCATGTAATGGGAACCTATTCAGCTCAGTACAGAGCACAGTAATAAGGACATTTTATCCAAATATTTGATTTCATGTCGTATCCTACACACATGTAGCACTTTCGTCCTGCTCTCTGTGGTATGTGGAAGTCGGTCAGCATTAATATGAACTCAGCCTCTTCCTGGAAACAGGACTGAAGATTTCTCCTCTCCTTTGTAGCTGTATGAAAGACTCCCTGCTGCTCCGACAATGTTAAACGTCAGATCTGATTCTGCTACTTCCACCAAAGTAGGCCGTGTAGAGGGACAGCCTTAGGTTCTAGATGACTTAGCTCTAACCTCTCTTTCTGGGTGGATTACAGCCTTTGCAGCAATGTTTGCTCTGGCTGCCTGATAAGAGGGCAGAGATGGCCTGAAGGTCTGCAGCACCTAACCCAATCTCTGAGCCCCACTGTTGGCCTGAATGAGTGCATTCCTGTCACAGAAATGGGACACAATAATTTATTGGAAAATTGTATAGCTTTTCTGCCTCATTGTGCTGTTCCTCTGAAAGAAGAGCACAATGTTCGCAGTAGCACCGAACTGGAGCTAGTGAGGCTCCAGTTTGGCCGACTCATATTGGACTTGGTTACTGGCATTCATAGAGCTACACTTTGGTGTTTAGAACTGAATCAGTTCTAAACACTGAATCAGTTCTAAATTCCACGCTGTGTGTTGGCCCCCACAGCGTGGAATCAGTTGCAGTCTGAACTTAAGATGTCGGAAATGATTTCACTGGACTTATTTCGAGCAGTTCTTAAAGATAGGCAACACGATTCTATGAAACAGTGTCATTATTTTTAAATTGTTTTATTGTTTTATACTTGTGCATATGTATTAATTGTTTTTATCTTGTAACCAGGTTGCTATGTATTGCAAATGTTTTTGCCCAGGTCCCTCTTGAAAATGAGATCTAGATCGCAACGGGGTTTACCTGGTTAAATAAAGGAAATTGTAATTGTAATGTTCCTGTTGCTTTTCCATGCAATTTGTAAATCGAGGTACTTTGATGTTTTCAGTTCACAAACTAAACAGCAACTGATTTCTAAATAAATATTTGAGCTACTGGTGAAATCAGACAAAGACCACCTGAATAAATGTAGATGCAAAAAGCAAATTTCACACTCTCCTCTATATGAAACAGTAATTGCCCCCAAAACATATTTGCCACACTGGAAGGCCCTTCAGACATAAGCCCAAACTTTAACTAGATCATTTTCTTTAGTTGTTTGTGTTTTTTTCTACCCATTTGGAGGTGGACTAGCTGTTGTGCCTCAGATAACTGTCCTGCTGTAGTGAGCCTGAGCTGAAGGTAACTAACCGTTAAACCAAGCATGTTCTCATTCTGTTCTCCTGCATCCTCAGCCTCCAATAGTTCCTAAAGTGTCTCATGAGGGCGATACATCCAACTTTGATATGTATCCAGATGACGACTGGAAGAAAGACCCTCCTGTGTCTCCGAAGGACCTGGAGATCTTCAAGAACTTCTAAGAACAACTGATGGATGGACACATTGAGTTGTAAAGCTGCTGCTCCTGCTACTATCATGGAAATTTTATCACTTTTATCAAAAGCAGGGGAGTCCCATCTTTTCCCTTAACATTGAACCCTAAAATAAGAACTAGAGATGACAAATGCCGGGACGTATGAAACCACTCAAATTTATAGTTTTTTCCATTTTTATTTATCTGAATTCAGTCACACTGTTACTGTTTGAACTTTTTTTTAAATATATTTTTGAGTGTTTTTTTTTTCTCTGAGCCTGTTCATATGCAAAAAATGTTTCTTTTAAAACCAAAAGACTGTTACTTTCTAGAATATTCAGGTCTTTTTTATATTGTCATGTTTTCTAGTTTGTCTCTTTTTAAAATGTCCATGAAGTCCTGTTGAAGATGACTCCAGACTGGTGCTGGCTGACTTCTCGTACTGTATGTGCTCAGACACTTTACTGGAAAACGCGTGACAGGTAGCTCTCAGGAAGGTGCCTTACATCAATGTGATGCAGACGATATCACAGTCACGTAGAGTTCCCTTGACGTCCACCCTCATGGTCGGCCTAATCCAAGTACATGTGAGGGTGTGTTGAGAGCAGATTGCTGAACATCCTGGCTCTTCTCCGTTATTTGCCCTCATACTTCTGCAGCAGCTTCCATTACAGCCAAAGGACTTGGATACAGTGAAAACCTCATCTCTACATCTCATGTACAAAAACACACGACTGTTTTTGATCTCTGTGGAACTGTAGATCTGACTAATCTTTTCCTGTTTTATGTCACCTAGTATTACCTAAATTATTTCTATTTGCTAGATGCCATAATGAGAGATTTTTGGTAACTTTCCTGAAATTCAAAGGTTTACACACACACTAAGAATAATATTACTTTAGTCAAACAGGAAAAACAGGGGTCTTAAAATGCAGACATCAAGGTCTGGCATCCTGCAACTTTTTGATGTGTTCCTGGTCCAACACACTTTAATGAAATCACTGAATTTCCCCCCCAGTGTGCAGTCAAGTTTTCCACAGTCCTGCTAACGACCTCATTATTTGACTCAGATGTGTTGAAGCAGAGACGCATCTGAAACTTGCAGGGCACCGGCCCTTGAGGCCTGGATTTGACAACCCCTGACCTAGAAGATGATGTAAGCCTTTAATTTAGGCTAAACAAAGGCATAACTGTGAATTTATTTTAAGGAATTTTTGCATCTGGCTCTAGATGAAGGTTCCAAGTTCATCTGCTCAGTTATCTGCAAGTATGAACTGCATTGGGAACCCCGGAACCAAAGCTACAGACCTTGATAAAATGATCCTGAGGCTGGTGATCCACAGCGATGTCTGTACCGACATGAGCTAAAAGGCCCTCAGAGAGGAAGAAGTCATCAGTCTTAAGGCAACACTAAATGCCAGACAGTTTGCAAATGTACTTGCAAACTGTAAGAAAGATGCCAATTTCTGTGGTCTGATGGAACTTAAATTGTAATGTTTGGACATAATGACAAGGATTATGGAAGAATGCACCATCCCAACTGTGCAGTTGGGATGGTGCTACTGGAGGAATTGGTGCACTTCACAAAATAGACATAACGAGGAAAGAACGTTATATGAAAATATTGATGCAACATCTCTAGAGATCAATGAGGAAGTTGCAGCTTTGACACAAATGGCTCTCCCAGGCGGACAATAACCCTCAGCATACCATCACATTGGCTACAATGTGACTTGAGGACAACAAAGTCCTGATGTCAATCCCAGAAAACGTCAGATGTCAGAGATAAAAATGTTTGTTTGAGCAAGAAGGCCTTCAAACCTGATCCAGTTCTGTCAGAAGGAATGGGTCCAGTTTCCAGCAAACTGAAGGGGAGAAGCTTGTGAAAGAAAATTCAAATGTTTAAAAAGACATTTGTACCAAATGCAAAGTATTTTGTAGACTTCTATGGAAACCTCAGAATTTGAATAAAATGATGGATTGATTTAAACAAATATGCACACATATTTCTCATTATTCTGGCATTTACAATGACTATTTTAATTATGCTTAACTGGCGTGACATAGAAAAAGTTTGTTCTGATTTCATGTCAGTCACAGAGAACAGGTTATGTGTTTTTATGCAGTAGATGGACGTGTCTGGTTCTAACTGTATTTCCTAAACGTATTCCCACTCCCTGAACTTTTCCACATTTTACCACCAACTTTCATTTATTTTATTAGGGTTTTATGCAAAAGACAAACACAGTGTCATGCATCATTGTGAAGTGGAAAGATTTTATAAATAAAAACTCTGCAAAATGTATGTGCATTTTTATTCTTGTAGAGCCATGTCTGCCTGTAGTTCCAGCTGCAGGCCTGCAGAGGGATGTCTTAATTTTTTGTGGAACTTTTGTTTATTCTTCTTCACTAAACAACTCCAGTTCAGTCAGATTGGATGGAAGCTGCCATGGAGACAGCAGTTTCCCACTGCAGGATACTGCCACCACCTTGTTTCATGGATGAATAAAAACAACTTTTCAGAGCACTTTTGAAACCATGTATTGCTTTACACACACCTTGTAAGAAAATGGGAAATAAGAAAAATATACAGAACTGTTCTTGTTTTTTTTTAAATTGCTGAGCTTCCCAAGCATCACATGTTTGTGTGAAATGGTTCATGAATGGAAATGAGAAGTAGACGCGTCTTTTATCATCATCTCCTGTCCAGCCTCTTCCTTTTGTCTTCTCATCTCGGCATCTCTGTGAAGGCCAGCCACTCTGCCTCACATTCAAGCCAAGCTTTTATATTTACAAAATGGAAGTAGCACATTTGGGAAATAAAGCTTTCACAGACGTTTAAAAGCCTCTGTGGCTGAGGTTTTTATGGTGTAATGCAGCTAATCCCTGAGCTCAGATTTCAGAGAACAGCATAGCACAGCGAGGCAGACTGAACAGTCATCGAGTTCTTTTCAGATAACACACACTATTCATCTGCACACAAAGAAGCAACAATATATGGTGACTAATGCCATAATCTGCCATTATCCATTTCCAGATTCAACTTGTTTACATGAAACAGTAAAACTAGAGCTGAAAAGCACAGAGCCAGTCTTTCTATCTCTGATATACCCAAACATTTACAGTAGCTTGCAAAAATATTCACACCTCATTAACTTTTTATTGCGTTATGACAACAAACCTGAGTGTATTTATTATGTTTTGTGTGATAGACCAACACAAAGTAGTACAGAATGATACTACTGCACAACATTACTGAAAAGTTGATTTTAACCCAACCATCAAACATGGTGGTACCTGCATCATAGTGAGTGAATGTTTTTTCGCGCCGCAGGCTTTATTTGTGAGACTTGCGGTCACGTGGGTCGGTTGTGGGCGGAGCTTGGTACGGTCCATTGTTAAAGGCTTGATAAAGGAGCCACGTTGGGTTGACTTCCTGAAGGCGGAGTTTCAGAAAGACCAGGAGTTTTTAAAGACACAGAGGCCCAATTTCAATGTGTTAAAATACAAAGTCCAATTTATTTTAAGTCATATTTGATATATGCAACATACTTAAGGATAGTTACTTTATTGTGCTGTAAAATGGCACTAGTTTCCGGGAAAATACATAATACCTCCCACAAATGTATCAAAAAAACCAAAAGAGAATAATTATGTCAGATAAAAATATTTGAACAGATTTGTATGTCTGTGCTGCAGCTCTTCATATCAGAACCAGTCTGTGTCTTTAAAGGGGAGAAGGTTGTCTCACACTGGTGAATGCCTGGACACTGTGGGCCATTGCTGGAGAGATGTGAAGATACACACTCACACACACATTTAAAAGTAATGACTGGATGATGTTCCAACACCAGACTGCTGAGTGTGAGGTGGCCAAATTTCCATGATAACACATCAGTGCCGAGTCTGGATGTTTTCACTGACTTATTCATGATTCATAATGGGATGGATGAGAGCTTGGCAGGGTAGGAATTTAATCTTTTCTCCTTCTAGAAAGTGGAATCTAAACATCCTCCTTGGCATGTGTGCTAGGTGTTTTAGCGATTGAGTTTCAGTGTGAGGCCATCTGCATACAGTTAAACACAGACCCAGATACGGAGACTTGTGAAGAAGACACATTAGCTGTCAGGAATATGGATGATTCACTGGCTCACAGCTGGCTGAATGAAGAAGGAAAGAACTGTCTGATTGTGCTGCTGGCTAGCAGCACAATGATGGATGTCTCACAGACATCACACAATGTTTAATGTTTTCTTCCACCAGGGCCAAAACCATGTCTCCAACGGTGCGGAGTCCCACATCGTTTTCCACAGTGAGATACCAGTGGAAGGCCAGGGCAGCAGCAGCTGAGTCAGGAGGCTAAGTGGCTTTAATTTGCAAACAGTCCTGGCTGAACGGCCTGGAGGGAGGGCAGAGCTAAAATGAAAATCCATGAGAAAAATGAAGTAATGCGAGGGCTGGGAATAAAATGTCAGGCAACGATTCAAAGCAAACTGAAGAATTTTGGGGGAAGCTGAATGACTTCAGTCCTACTGGTGTCTCCAGATGATCCGGGGCACTGAGAGGCTCAATCACATCCAGATGAGGGGCCGGGTGGTGATGGATGGGTCAGGTCTGTTTGCCGAGTTTCACAGCGACATGCACAGGAAGAGATCAGTGCCTTCAGAAACTCTCCACACTCCACAAATTGTTTTCACTTTAAAAATAATCCACGTCCAGTCCAGAGGTTTTTTGAACAGCTTGATTGTTTGCATTACTTGAGATTTAAAGAGCAGAAAGTCCCTAAGAACTCATAGTACCTCAGACCATCCAGCAGTTGGCAGTTTGCTTTTGATTAGTCATTTCAAGTGAAGTTAGAAGTTAGGAGATTCAAACATCTGCTCGTTCAGCTACCTGCATTTAGTGTTAGAGTTAGAGTTAAGGTTAGGGAAGCTGAACTCCGTTTCATTACCTTAGCTCTATGATGTTCATCGTTATCAGGAACTAATACTTAATAATTAGCACTCCAAAATGTGTCCCTGCCCATCTCTAACAATCCAAACCAACTGTTGGATCACATGTTGAGTTTCCAGACGAGTCTCAAACGTTGACCCAAAGTCATAAACCTTGGGAAGAGAAAACTGATCCTTATCCTCATATTATTCCATTAAACGCTTGTGAAAATCCTGATTTGGCCTGTTCTTGATAACAGCTGTGTTTGCTAACGCTGCTGTAGTTGGAAAGGTCGAGCAAAAACATGTCATTCACAGTCTTCCATGGCAACATCATGTCAAATGGACTATAAAAATTGGGCCTTTCCTGTAGTTTTCACATATGTCCTGATGTTGTCACTAAAGAACTAACTGTGGGGAAACTTGTGTTTGGTGTAGTCTGTACCGATAAAATCGGAAGTTTTTCTATTGGCTGAGAGATATTTTGATTACTTTCTTCAGATTCATTTCCTCAGTAGAATTGCCATATAAGCAGTCTGCCTTGGGTCAAATATTTTGGGCTTCTTTCCACAATAGTTAGCTGACAATTTGACCCATTGTGCCTGAAATAACTTGTGGATCTGGGTCAGGTTTGAAGGCATCCGGCACAAATGTTCTGGCACTGACATCCTTCTCCAGTATTTCCACATAAACATTTCAACTTAGCTTCATCAGGCCACAGGAAATCTCTCCAGAAAATAAAAATGTTAGTTCCCCGAGTGCATTTGCACGCTGTTACCTTTGTTAAATGTTCCTTTGTAGCTTCTTTGTCTCTGAGCGGCCTTTTAGTCCATGTTGGTACACGACTCGTTTCAAATTAGTCCCAAAAATAAACCAGGCTGACACTTCTCTTCCTGGTCTTTTTCTGGTTTTGTAAGTTTTTCCAAAAAGAAAAGTGTTTGAGGTGTCAGAAATTATTTCAGTATTCCTAAATAAAAAGTTTAGGTTGAAGCTATGAGGAAACTGGTTCTGTGTGTGAATGGAAATGTCTGGTTTTACTTTTGCATTGAACTACTATGTAATACATAAAAAGACGTGGTTATAGATCTTTTGTGTAGAAGTTGTGGGAGCATCCATGTGCTCAGTGTGTTTATCTGCTGTTGGTTGCCAGGATACAGTCTCCATATGTTCCCCAGCCTTCTATCTTGCACTGCTGCATCCTGTTAACCCAGAACACTTACAGGGCTGTGTTTTCTTGTGCTTGCTCACAAGAAGCCTGTGTTTACCATGATTCACTGCCTGGCTCTGGTTTCTGTTTGCAGTTACCCAAGCATGTGTCGTCCGTAATCCTTCATGGTTCGATTGGGAGGAGGAGAATCATATTTTCATTTGTTCCAAGAGTGACTTCAGTTTGCTGCCATCTCCCCTCAGGTTCCAGAGCATCAAATATGCATTAAGTTAAACCCAATCTTAATATTTGCTGCATTTACAATAACTGAAGAATAAAACTCAGTTTCCTACTGGTATTTCCGCATTTGGAGACTCCTATCAGAAATATTATGTTTATTTGACTAGAACCAAGGTAGCTGCTCAACAACCTAAAGGATGGGCTTTCGTCAAGATGATGTCAAAAGTCTTCATAAACCTTCAACTTTTTCACATTTTGTCATGTTCAGTTTAGGTTACCGAGTCCCTCGAAAAAATTTACACTTCAACAATTTTGTCCTTTCCACCTTAATATTTTTTATTCTGTTTAGAAGCAACAGCAAATAATAACTATCAGACATTCATTTTAACAAATCTGGTCCTTATGGAAGAATGGTAGAAAGAATGTAACAGGTTAAAGAGAGCCAGCAGCATTCTGATGTTCTGTATTCACACCTGATGGACTCAGTTCCATTAGGGACCAAAACTGCAACAGTCTTTACATTTTCAAATGGGGGGGTTAGCTTTAAAACTGCACTAAAAGATCAAAACCCTCTGGTGGCACTGTACCAAGAACCACTAAAGGAAACTGTGATGAGGTGGTGGAGTGAAGTGGTGAGGCAGATACTGAGAATCCAGGTAGATGTGTGAATGATGGTTTTTAATGATGAACAGTCCAAAATTAGTCCACAAAACCAGGCAGCACGACAGAGCGGAAGCCAGGGCTCAACATTGGTAGCAACTGGTACATAGAAGATGGAAACAAACGTGCACACACAGGACAGACGCCAAAATGAGACAACGACCTGACAAAGACACAGGTGACACTAAATACACAGGAGGTAATCAGGGAACGAGACACACCTGGGAACTAATCAAGGGGCGAACAGGACAACACGGAGACACAGTGACAAAGAAAACTCGAAATAAACACAGAAAAACACAGATCCTGACAGAAACAACACAAACATCTCAAAAGAAGACTTAAGGGCAGCTTCCTTCTTTTTCAAAATGTAAACAAGCTTGGAGAGCTGAGTGAAGCTGACACTTCACGTCAAAGAATTCAGCAAATAGTCTGAGTGGTTAGTGTTCCGTTTGTGCAGGTTTGTGCCGTTAAAACTTTTGTGCAGTTTTGGTTTCTGAAATATTAAAAATGATTTTTTAGGTCATCCAGAGTTCAGCATCTCCCCATGTTGCTCCAAAACAAACCAAACTGGGCTACACAGTTAGTGCTCCGTTAGTGCAGGTTTGTGCCGTTAAAATTTTTGTTAGTGCAGCTTTCGTTTTTGAGATATTAAAAATTATCATTTTGGCCGATTACATCACCATCCCCCCATGTTGCTCCAAACATCAAAATTTTTGCTTTACAAAATAATTTTCAATAATGCATTGTTACTAGTCTTATGAATTGGCAATTTAAGTACTTGTTAAATTTTTATTTCCCTTTGGAATAAATTATCTGTTTCAACAGGTTTAAAAATTCTGGACTTCAAATATAAGTTGTGAATTTAAATAAATGCATATGTAAGCTATCCATGCATACATCCTCTCTGCTTTTATGGGGATGGATTGCATCGAGTCAACATTTTATATGAAACCTGAGGATAAATTTACTTACCTTGTTCAAAAATCAAAATCAGAGGGTTGGAAAAATTCCAAAGATGACTCTTTCAAAACGATTTCTTTCAGACTGCTAGAATAATTTTAAAGAGAGGTTGAAATTACTCTTGCTCTGCCGCAAAAACAACACTCACTACAGTGTGGGCGAAGCCAATCACAGTTGACGTTGTGTGAGAACTTTGTCAAAGTTGGCAAAACATTTAACGTGCTTTTAAAAATCCTTGAAGCCCACGCACATACATTTAATGTCAGAAATTGGATGAAATGAAACTCGTTGCATTTAAAATATATTTACTAAATATTAAGAACATTACTTGGATGAACTTTGTTGAACCAATGACGCTGCAGTGCACTTCCGGTTTTACTCTGCAAAAACTTTATTTGCTCAAGCAACTAGAATGTTAGCTATGGATTTTTTTTGTTGTTGTCGTTTTTTACCCTTTCGCTGCATAATCAGCAGAAAGTAAGTCAACAATGTGAATATAATTGTTGAAACCACCTCCGAAACCAAAGCACAGTTGAACAGTCATACAAATACACACATTATGTTACGGTCATGGCCGCATGTCCTGTATTGACAGGATTCAATTATTGTGGAGAGAGTTATATTGGTGAGAAAACATTACTATCTAAAAACATTTCTTGAAATGAGACAAATTTCTTCTTGTTCTAAATCTTTATTGAAGTTCAAAACAAAAGAAGGGCTGCACAGTGGTGCAGTTGGTAGCGCTGTTGCAGCAAGAAGGTCCTGGGTTTGATTCCCGGCCGGGGTCTTGCTGCATGGAGTTTGCATGTTCTCCCTGTGCATGCGTGGGTTCTCTCCAGGTACTACAGCTTCCTCCCACAGTCCAAAAACATGACAGTCAGGTTAATTGGTCTCTCTAAATTCTCCCTGTGTGCATGGTTGTTTGTCCTGTATGTCTCTGTGTTGCCCTGCGACAGACTGCCGTCCTGTCCAGGGTGACCCTGCCTCTCGCCTGGAACGTAGCTGGAGAGGCACCAGCAACTCTCCCGACCCCATTAGGGACAAAGGGTGAACAGAAAATGGATGGATGGATGGAAAACAAAAGAAGGTACACATTGTACAACAGCTGAAAATCTGCAGAATTTAACTTACACAATAACATACGAAATTAATAACTGCTTGCTTTGTGGTTATGTCCAGAGCAGGCCACAGTCATCAATTTAGGTGAAGTCAGTTGGTGTATGAAAGAAAATTATGTAATATCTCATAATGAGCAGTAGCCCACAATTAGGTTTGTTTTGGAGCAACATGAGGGGATGGTGAACTCTGGATAACCTAAAAAATAATTTGTAATATTTTGAAAACCAAAGCTGCACAAACAACCGTTTCAATGGCACAAACCTGCACAAACGGAGCACTAACGAAGTAGCCCAGTTTGTTTTGTTTTGAAGCAACATGGGGTGACTCTGGATGACCTAAAAAATAATTTTTAATATTTCAGACATCAAAGCTGCACAAACGAAAATTTTAACGGCACAACCCTGCACAAACGGAGCACTAACCACTCAGACTATTTGCTTAATTCTTTGACGTGAAGTGTCAGCTTCACTCAGCTGAAATAGCTACCCTTTTCTTACAATGGAAAAGGTTAAATGTGACAAAGTATTAACAAAGTATTAGTCTGATCATTGATAATAAGTAAAAACACATTTATCCACATTTGTTAGACCCAAATCAGCATTTATTCCATTTATTAAACTTGCCTAAATACAACAAGAATTTGGGAAAGAAGGACCCAAATCTTCTTCTTAAAACAGAATGAATTTGGGGCATGCTGTGGTGGCGCAGGGGGTTAGCACGCCCCACCTTTGGAGGCCGACGACCTTTGCCGCATGTCTTCCCCCCGCTCCTCACCCTCCTTCCTGTCTGCCTACTGTGGAAAAAATATGAGCCACTAGCGCCGCAGAAACTCTTCGGAGAAAAAGAAAAAAAAACAGAATACATTTGTTCATCTGATCTTAAAGGATCAGAAAAATTGTGCCTCTTATTTAATACATCAAATGTGCAAAATACTTGCTAAGTTTTGAATCTACATTTTTTTTCTACAAAAAGATTACTACTTTATTTTCTTGATTGTGGTATATTTTTTTTCTTGTTCGCCCCTAAATACCACTGTCTCACCGATTTTGACCCTCTTGACAAAAAGTTTTAACACCTCTATTTTAAACAAACTGAAAATCAAGTATGGAAATATTAGATCAGTAAATAGCTTTTATTATTCATTAAACTGGCAGTTTAATTTGAAGGTGTCTGTTTAAAATTGACATATTTTAGTAAAGAAGGGCTGTGGAGAGCTGTGCTGGGTTTTTCTCAGGTCTTAGTCATTATTTACCTCACATTCTCTGCTGACGTTCCATCCTGTCGGCTTCCTGTGAAACTCCAAACTCAGCTCAGGGTGTTGTTACCTGGGAGATGTATGAAGCTGAAAACACCTGACTGTCATCACACCAAGTGACGCTGACAGCTAACAGCTAACTGTGTCAGTTTTGTTTCCCTGCAGGGAAGCAGTTCATTTTCAGGTCATCTTCAGCCACTGGGCTCACAGGGATCCCAGACTTTTCATCTAGTACCACCGTTTATGAAAAGTCTATCCATCCTATTTTATCAAACCATCTATAAAAGATGAACCTCTTTACCCTGCCAGCTTCAGAGAACTTCGTTATTCCCTCTTGAATACATTCTTCTGTTTCTTCTGCGTATCACTGAAATCTCATTGACAGTTTTTCCATCTTTTCGTCTGAAGCTGATGTTTTTTTACCAAGTACTTCTCATAACATTCATGGAATTTTCCAGGTACTATCTGGAACATTCATGAAACTTCTTTGAACCCATAATTAAACACAAAATTATTCATACCTCTTCCAGATTTAGATTTAAAATGCTTGCCATTCAACCAAGAAGTTTGTTATTGGCAGGAAATGAGACGAGAATCTGTTTCCATTGACCTTAAATTTGTGCAAATTGGAATTACAAAAAAAAACTGCTAAATGGAAAGACTCCACCTTTAAAAAAAATAATAATAAAATGTTTACATGCTAGAATTAGGTGATTTTTCGGCTGTATCAAAATAAGTGCATTTCACAAAACTGCAATGGAAACACTTATCGCATCACACAGGTCAAATGTTTGTTTCTATTTGCATTTTACTTAAGAAATGTGATCCCCTTCTCAATGACTAATGAAAAATCTGTATTGGCAAATCATTAAGTTTGGAAAACCTCCTTACCATCACCCTAATTTTAGGTTTAAATCAAAACATTAACATTACATGTTGTATTACAAAAACTGTAATATTGTAGTATTACAAAATACAATATGTAAATTTAAATGTAATATTGTAAATTGTTAAATGATATAGTCAACTAGGGATTTCACTTCCATCCAGGAAAATACATCATGATCCTGTTTATGGACTTCATAATCAACACACACTAATCAACAAACACATCCACCAGCATAAGCTCAAAATTTAAAATGTTTAAGAGCAAATTGGAAGTGAAGTCAAATTCCATGAACAACATGATGAACAAAGTTTATTTTGATTACATGAAAGTGGTAAATCTACCAGTGATATAAATAATGTTGTACTTTGCTGTACCTTCAACTTATCTGAAACTTTCCAAAGCTTTCCAAAAAGTGAAAGGAAACTTTGACGGACCTGACCTGGAACTCTTCCAGAACTTACTAGACAGTTTCTAAGAACTTTCCTGAAACGTCCCTCATACTTTCTTGATTTGATTATTTGTTGACGTGTAATACACTGCCTGGCCAAAAAAAAGGTCGCCACCTGGATTTAACTAAGCAAATAGGTGCAAGCCTCCTATTGGATAAGTACTGCATAGGCGATTATCTTTCAGCTGGCAACAAGTTATTTAACCCCAGCTGATGCAATGAGTAACTCCTCATTTCTTAAACAACCATGGCAAAAGATAACATCCTGTGGTCGTGGAAAAGACGTTAGTCTGTTTAAGAAGGGTCAAACTATTGGCATGCATCAAGCAGAGAAAACATCTAAGGAGATTGCAGAAACTACTAGAATTGGGTTAAGAACTGTCCAACGCATCATTAAAAACTGGAAGGATGGTGGGGAACCATCGTCTTCCAGGAAGAAATGTGGTCGGAAACAAATCCTGAATGATCGTGATCGGTGATTACTTAAACGTTTGGTCAAATCAAATCGAAGAAAAACAACAGCAGAACTCAGGAGTATGTTTAATTGTGAACGCAAAAGCATTTCCACACGCACAATGCAAAGGGAACTGAAGGGGTTGGGATTGAACAGCTGTGTAGCCGTAAGAAAACCTCTAATCACTAAGGCTACCCAGAAAAAAAAGGCTTCAGTTTGCTAGGGAGCATAAAGATTGGACTCTGGAGGAATGGAAGAGGGTCATGTGGTCTGATGAGTCCAGATTTACCCTGTTCCAGAGTGATGGGCGCATCAGGGTAAGAAGAGAGGCAGGTGAAGTGATGCACCCATCATGCCTAGTGCCTACTGTACAAGCCTGTGGGGGCAGTGCTATGATCTGGGGTTGCTGCAGTTGGTCAGGTCTAGGTTCAGCAACATTGTCTGCCCAAAGAATGAGGTCAGCTGACTACCTGAATATACTGAATGACCAGGTTATTCCATCAATGGATTTTGTCTTCCCAAATGGAACGGGCATATTCCAAGATGACAATGCCAGGATTCATCGGGCTCACGTTGTGAAAGAGTGGTTCAGGGAGCATGAGACATCTTTTTCACACATGGATTGGCCACCACAGAGTCCAGACCTTAACCCCATTGAGAATCTTTGGGATGTGCTGGAGAAGGCTTTGCGCAGTGGTCAGACTCTCCCATCATCAATACAAGATCTTGGTGAAAGATTAATGCAACACTGGATGGAAATAAATCTTGTGACACTGCAGAAGCTTATTGAAACAATGCCACAGCGAATGCGGGCTGTAATCAAAGCTAAAGGCGGTCCAACAAAATATTAGAGAGTGTGACCATTTTTGGTGACGACTTTTTTTTTTGGCCAGGCAGTGTATTTTGCCACATTACTGTAATGCACATCAATTATTAGACAAATAGTGACTAATGATATGTAAAAAAGTGAAACTTCCAGATGCTTCCATTCACTACCATTATGTTTTACAAAGCCTCTTTGATGACTGATAAGATTACCTTTATTTTTAGTAGTAGTACAACCAAAATCAGGTGTTTGGAGAACATGAAGTGCTGGAGAATTTCCATACTGATCAGAGAAACAATGCTGGTCAGAAGTGGAGCAAATGAAAAGGCCTAAATTCTGCCAAAGTTCAGTTTTGTCAAATAACAATTTTATTCACAAGCTATTAATCACCAATTTTTTTAAAGTTGGTTCAAGGAAACATTTTTCCAGTGTGCTTAGATTCCCATAATTTCGTCTCTTTTAGATTTCCAGCTGCCTTGTATTGATTTTTTATTTGCACATTTATTGAGCTCAGACATGGAAACTCATAGAAATATTGTGACCTACTGACCTGATTATGACTATGCAGACATTTCCATGTTGCTGGGAGTGGAGACATTTTCTCACACTTATGACACATGAGTGACTGATGCCTTGTTGGTCTCTGATTGGTTGATGCTGGAAAATGACCAATTCGATCCCTGCTTCCTCTGCTGTGGGCGGAATTTCAGAAAATCTGGCTCTCTGTCTGCTCTTTTGCAGCTCTGCGCAAACAACGGTTTGCAAACTCTTAGGGTTATGAGCCGTTATGGATCGCTGAACATGATTCTCTGGCGACATGTCCCTCTGCTGATGGAGACAAATGATTCTGGCTGGATTCCCTTCCCCCAGCTGAGACTGGCTGCTGCCCAGGGGAGCTGATGCAGCTGAGAGGATGCTGCTCCTGGGGGAGGGAGTTACTGAATGAGTGGATGTGTCTAATATGTGAAGTTATTGTCATAGACTCTGATACCTCCACTGGGACCTACAGGAGCAGGGATGCTGCTTTATTACCGTGAAAACAAATAATTGAAGCAACAAGTTTACAGCATTATGCAGTGGAAATCCAAGTCTTGTTAGGTTGCCATGAGTAACAGTGAGACCTTTCAGGAGTGAGACAAGCCAACATTACAGAACGCCTGCTCACAAACAGGTGTTCTCCCATGGAACTGCAGTTTGCACATTATTCATCTGCATAACTTTGTGATGACCAAACCTTCTGTCTGGTCCTTTCCTGGACGAGTTCTACTGTAAGCATGGAAGACCTCCCAGTGTGAAGCCACAAACACACTCAGCTTCCCTCTGTATGTTTTCACTGTCTGCTACATTGAACTTTATAGTCTTACTTGGTTGAAGCTCAGGGACTCTGTACATTAAAAGTTTAAGGAGGATGAATATTTAGCTTTCAGCATCACCAATGAAAACACGTCATCCTACAGTTTCCTGGTTTTGACTCCTCGTTTGGAATGTAAAGAAATTCTTAATTATTCACATTTTTCACATTTTGTTCACATTAAATTGAACAAATTAAACTTGAGATAAGAGGATTATAAAAGTGTTCACTTCTTCCTTCTCCTTTTCAAAACGAAAAGTGTGAGATAATTTTGTTCTTGTTTATGTATGCACATGCTTTCTCTTGTCCTACTTTTCTTTGCTTTTAAAAACATGTTTGAAAAATATGAATAAATACAAAACAATATAATTTATAAAACACTTTAAACCAACACTGTTGGCCAGTCATATGAAACAGACATAAAAACAAAACAACAAGCTCAAAATGAGTCAAAAGAGAAAGAAAAAAAAATATGATCTTTAAAATAAACATTACAACCACATATTCCTAGGATCCTGTGTTTTGAGGTTTGTTTATTCTTTAGTATTTTATTTGTTTTGTTTCTATTTTACCTTACTTCAGTCCTTCCCTTGTAATTCTAGTTAATTATGTTTATTTTTGTGTCTAATTATTCCTTCTATCTCTAGTTTAGTATCTTAGATCTATTTATTCTTTACTGTTAGATTTATTTATCCCATACCTCTTTCTCTCTCTCTCTCTCTTTGTTCTCCTCTGGCTCCCTGTGGTTTTCTTGTAAGTTTTTCTCATAATTTTTTTATTATTAAATTTCCAACTCCACTCTGAAAGATTTAAAGAGGACTGAATGCTTTCCTTACCCAGTGTAGATATGGACTTTAGGCCATTTTAACATGTGAACATGCTGGGATCTGTAGACCTCTAACAGCTTATCTTCCAGGCAGAGAACCTGCCTTTCTGTATTTGTATTCCTTTTGCTTTTATTTTGTGGATCATAGATTTTTAATGTAAAGTACGTGCTTCACATTGCAGTATGTACTCTTATAGCGTTCTGCCTCAGAATGGTAACATAGTGATGCTACATAGTTGACTGCTTATGTATTTGTGTTTAATGTATATTAACTCTTTTCCCAGTCCTTCCTATAATTAGTGTTTCTGTTTCATGTGTGCCAAGTTCTGCAGCAGCTGGCAGCCAGCTGCTGTCTGCCCTGCTGCTCCGCCTCAGGTGGTTCTGCGTTAAAACCACCAGCACACCGACCAGTCTGCTGCAGCCCTGCAAACTGGTGACATCAAGTTCTCTGCATGCCAATTTGCTCATTAAGATTTATAACATAAGGTATAAAAAGAGAGGGAAATATATTTCTTGAGCTTTTCTGCTGTAAATGGTCATTAATTATGTAATGAGCAGAGTCGCCTTCACACTGGGTGACAGGCAGCTGCAGCTGTTAAACTGGGCTCCACTCTTGTTAACAAAGGAAACATTTCACACTGTAAAAACACAAAAGTATTTTTGGTCCAGTTTCAAATGCACATTCCTGAAATAAGACAAATTGAACTTACAAATGACGTTTCAGCAAAAAATAGGAGTTTGTTTGTTAAATCCAATATGGCAGACAGAGGGAAAAGCATGCCGACTAATCCAGTCCCTCCTTCTACTGTAGAGAACTCTTACAGGTAAAAAAAAATATTGTGACATCAAGTAACCCCTAAACCACACCATGAGCAAACCATAACCACACACACTAACAGCTACTTTTTACACACTGATTTTTGTGATGGTTTTCCTTTTGTTTAGTTTGCTTGGTTCAGTTTTTATTTATTTAAAAGATTTTTTTTAATCCAGTTATAAAAACCTCAGAATCATGAGCCCAGATTTAATCAATTATCCTTAAATAGTTTAGTGGAGTTGTGTCACATCCTGGCCTGCATACGTCACCTGGCACTCTTAGTCTCTGTAGCCTTTTAATTACACGGGAAGGAAAACATGAATGAAACAGGATCTGTTCTAATCCTCAACTTACTAAACTGTGTTTTAGCAGACTTTATGTCTTGCTGAATCCTTTGGGACAGCTCTATTATGGATTATAAATATTAATGGCTGCTTCAACCAAACAAGAATGACACAGAGGAGCCAGAACCCAAATCTCCTTGATACTAACTAACACCTGATCCCTGAACAGACTCCTCTGACAGCCAGAGCTACACATGGGAACCTTTTACTCAGACCACAGCATCTCAGTAATTACAAAAGTATTCACACCCATTGAAATTTTCCACATTTTGTCCCATTGCAACTAGAGTAAGCTAGAGCAACACCAACTGCTTTCTGATGTAGAATATTTGAAAAACTTGCACAAGAGAAAACAAATGATGCACAATTCGGATACATTTTGTAAATAAAAATCCAAAAAGATCACGCCTTTTGGTTTTGCAAAGAATACAATTTTTTTTCTATGTTTTCTATCGGTTTCCTCATGGCAATGAAGTTTTCAGGATGATGTGCAATGTTAGATTTCCTCCATGCATTGTGCCTTTGAGGAAAAAACTTTGTAACTGAAACCAGAATGAATAAAAACATTTTTTTCTCTGTCTGAAGTTAAATCTGACCAAACTCCTCTTGTTTAGGTTTAGCCTAAACATTTTTTAGAGATTTTTTTCTGAAAAGTCACTCAGTGAGGAAGAAGCTTTTACTTCAAAAGTAACATAAAAAGTTAGCTTGCATGCACACAGAGGTAAAAGCTTCATTGTTGGAGGCCTGTCCTGTGGTTTGATGGAACTCCGGTGGAACTGTTTGATCATAATGACTGTCTTTACATTTAGAGGAACAACTGGATGATTTCACCATCCTAACTGTACAGTATGGGGGTGGCAGTATCATGGTGTAGTGTTGTTTGGCTGCAGGAGGAACTGGTGCACTTCATAAAATAGATATCAGCATGAGGAAGGAACATTATGGAGAAATACTGAAGCAACATCTAAAAAACAGCCAGGAAATAAAAGATTGGACACAAAGTGGACTTAAAAATGGACAACAACTTTAAGCATAAGGCCAAAGTGGTTATGAAATCTCAAGATAAAATTAAGTTTTTGGTGTGGCCATCACAAAGTCCTGATCTCAGTCCTATAGAGAAGATGTTTTATAGAGAAGAGGTCTGGAAAGGTGTGTGTGAGTGAGGCGAAAACAAGCTCAGTTCTGTCAGGAGGAATGAAGCAGAACTCCAGCTATCTAATGTGAGAGAGACAGTTCTATCTCATCCTGACCAAATGCATGAATTCAAGGAAAGCTACAAAAACAATCTCTAAAATACGTCCTCACTAAGTTTTCCGGCATTTAGTAAATAGAAATAATTTCCGTAATTCTAACTAAGCTAAAATAAAAAACGTTTGGTTTGATTTAACTTCAGACAGTTAGAAAAAATATGTATCTTTTTATTTTTATATTATGTAAATATCTAATTTCAGCTGTAAATAACAGATATTATGTGATAGAAAGTGAAAGCATTCCTCCATCATCTGCTTCAGGTCAGGATCTTACATGAGGTCAGAACCGTTCCAGTAGACAGAATCTGTCAAAGCTACGACCTGACAGATGTTAATATCTGTAAATGTACTTGTGATTGACAAGGTCATGACTGAGAATCCATCAAGCCATGACTTACTTTTTCCCCTCTTTTGTCCGGAACATAAAGCTGTCTGACGTTAATAGTTGGAGCAGCATCACTATCTTTCACTACATTGTAATTTGCCTGCTGGAAGCTGAAAATGTGCAGGCCTGTGAATAAATCTTAAAGGAATCTACTTAACCTTATGCTGTCATGCTCACTAAAAGCAGTAAAAGGGAATGAAGAATGAAGTGCAAATCTTTCAACCTTCTGCTGTCGAGTCAGCCTGAACACCGGGATGCACTAACAGATGTTTGAGATTTTATTGCAGAACCTTCCAGGCACCCATTAGGCTTCTATCAGTGTTGACATTGTGTCCAAACTGCAGCCAGTCATGCTTTGCTCTTCAGAGACTCTCTATCACATACAAGCAGTGGCTCAGTGAGATTTTTCTGTTTCTTTTCAGGAATTTGTGGCTGTTTGGGGACAGATGGACACAGATTCCTGCATGTTGGTTTAAATGCCATTTTTCTTCAGATACTGTGATTTTTGTTGAGAAAATAGTCTGGGTTATTCTTCACTGTCAAGTATGAGCCATGACACTTAAAATGATAACTCTGAACTTTATAAACCATCTGCCAGTCATGAAGGCTGTGAATGGAGACAGTAAATCAAGATGTTTCTGTCCCAATGTGGATGATTGCTTTGCATTGAAGTAATGTCTTGTGCATCTGTTTCCTCTAATGTGATTGGATGCTGCTTCCTTGGTTTCAAGCCAACCAATTACCTGTGTTGCACTATTTAATTGGTGTGAAGCTGAACTTCAGTGCTTGTGGCCTCTTGACTGCTGTGGTACAGGCTTAAATGCCTCTTTGATCTTGACTTGAATAATGTAACTTTGGTCAAGCTGCTTTTGGAGGGAAGAACTGTCCTTTTGCTTAAACTGAATCTTCTCCTGTTTTGTGCTTGTGGGAGGTTATTTTTCAGGTGTGTATATTTTCTTTCAGTGTTGTTTTTATTATGCTGACTAGAACTGAAGCTTTTATCAGTCTGCACCGAAATCAACTTAAAAACATGGCAGAAAATAAACACCTTAAATGCCATCTTGACTCCTCATTCACTGTCTAGAGTTACACCAGTCCCTTATATCCACTAAATCAAAGCAGGGGATGCAACAAAATTGGGGGCTCATCTGGGATTAAATCTTTTTCTTCTTGAATTAGATTTTTTTTATAACAACAGAGCAGAGCAATGTGCACATAACTGAGGATTCCATCTCACCACCACTCAAGAGCAATATGCCACTTTAACTTCTACACCTCAGGTAGAAACCTATACCTGACCCAGAGGGAGGTGTGTAGCTTTTTCTTCTGAGGAACCACTGGTTCCAAATTTAGGGGGATGAGTTTCATTCCAGCACCTTCACACTTGGCTGTGAGTGGCTCCAGTGCATGACAGGATGATGCCAGTAGACCCACATCATCTCCAAAAGACAGATGTGGGGCCCTGAGGGTCCCAGAACAAACACTGAGGGCTTCACAACTACGCTTTGACATCCTGTCTGTTAACAGGATGCAAGAGACAAAGGAAAACACAGTCTATCTCACTAAGGTCAACTTTCTGACACTGTTTTTCTTTCTTTATTTTTTTTTTGCATTTAGGTCTGGACTTTGATTAGGCCGTTTTATCACATGAATCTGCTTGGATGTGAACTGTTGCAGCTCCAGCATATGTTCCTTGTCCTGCTGGAACGTGGCCCTCAGCTCCAGTCTCAGGTCTTCTGCTCTGTAGGACTCAGGGAACTTGACGTCAGTGAACTCACTTCTTTATTTCTTTCAAAACAAACATCAAGCATCTGCTGCTGCAGATTAGAGGACATCCTGTGATTTAGGCAAATACAGCCCTGCATCCTACAGTTAGTATGTGTAACTACTTAAGACACTTTTTCTTATTTCAAAATGGTGTGTGGCCCGTGGTATAAGAAGCTATGACAAACCATTGGTTTTGGTTCTTCCTCCTCTATTAAAACAGTCACTCGTTCCTCTGCTGAAGCACATTTACTTTCAAAAGACTTTTACAGCCTAAGTATTTGTAGGCCTTTCACAGAAAGCACATTGTTGCTTTTCCACCCAATTCCTGTGGTCCATGATCCTCTCATCACAGACCAAACCTCTTGAAAATAAATAATTTATTTCACGGAGATGGCTAATTATACTTTGATTTAAAGCAATAAAACTTTTATAAAGACCCATTAAACATAACTGAGCCAAATCTCATTCAGTCGGTGAGCTGGATGTGTTGAACTTCTCTAGATTTCAGCAAACAAGCATGGAAAATGTCACAAAGCAGGAGGGGAACTTGAAATTTGAATGGGACCACATCATAAACACCATGAGTGATGTACTGCTACCAGCTTTCTTTTGAATTCAGTTGTTTTCATTCAGATGTTAGATGGCTTCTTAAATCACAAATCCATCTGAAAGCTGAAGCTAGAACTTTACATACACTGGAAAAAAAGACTTTTCTCCCCTCCTGTTGCAGGTCTGGAGTTACCAAGATTATCTGTATTTACCAAAAGTGACAAAAATAATTACTTCAAGTTTATAAGTTTACATCCATTTCCTCAGTATTGCCTATGCAATATTTTTAGTGAATTGAACCAGTTCCTCTTGGAACAAAACACCCTTTGCAATCTGGGATTGTTATCAATGAAGAAAGTAACAAAGAAATTAAAACAAATAGAGTAATAATAACAAAATACCTGGATTTTACTCAACATCCTGATAAATTCTACATGACAAGATGGAAGTTGTTGTAGTTGCTCATTTATAGCTTAAATTAAAAGATGAATTAACCTCAGAAAATGTACAAAGAGAAGATGAAGTAAAAGTATTGTATTGTTAGTTGTGATGGATGTTTTCTCTCAGGAATGTTGCTGTTACATAAGTCTTTGATGAGGATTGATCTTGTAATTTATTGAAATAAACTGAGTCTGACAGTCAATTTAGTCTCATTAGCTGCCTGAAATGAACTTGGTCAAGTTTTAAGTGAAATGAAAGTAATAGTTTTTTATGCTGCATTCCACTAACAGGAACATGCAAACAGAGATTTTATATTTGTGTATCCAGATTTGAATGAACCAGGACAGATTTAGTGTTCTCCACTGAGGTTTCATCAGGTCTCCCATCGAGAAATTTCTGCTCCTGTGAGAGGAAATGCCCAAACTGTTTCCAGTTGCAAACACAAAAATATAGGTCATCTGGAGGTAAGATTATTACTATATGATGATTGTAAAATTTTCTCAGTTTTGTTTGGTGTCCATTTGCTCTGTTTAGACAGCTTGGTCTGCTCACTGGTATCAGGTTGTCAGCTTGATCTTTTTTTCACTGGAACGGCTTCATGCAGCTGATCTGTAAATCTCTCAGCCATTAAACCCAAAGCTGCTGAAGTGGCTGAAAGTCTGTCTTGGTAATGAATCCTCAGGTTTTCCTGATTCTCATTTAAACATTACTTGTGAGTCTCTGTGTCAAACTGCCCATCACAGCATCATCTGCAAAAACATAAGTGAAATTAATAACCTGCTGTTATGAAAAGTTGATCATCCAGAACCTGCAAAAGTATTCACACCCTTTTAACTTTTCAGCATTTTGTGCCACAAACAGAACAACACAAAGGAGGGTTAGCAGTGGCATGAAAACGATAATAGATATAAAATATGCAGTCGATAAATATTAGGGCTGCAGCTAATGGTTATTTTGGTTAGTGGTTATTTTATCAATTATTCTTATAATTAATCAATTAATCAGATTTTTAAAAATGGCACATAATGCAGATTTTTCAGTTAACCACTTTAGCCTTTTTTACACAACATTAGAACTACATTAAAAGACACAAATAATCAAATAATCCAATTAGTTTTTTCAATAATAAAATAGAAATTTTAGAGCCTAAAATGCATTGAAAGAATTCCTTTAAAATACTGTCTATTAATCTGTTTCTTTTTTAAATAATTTAACAGCTAAATTTACGTCATGGTTGTTGTTGTTGTGTACAGACAGAAGATTTTTTTAATCTTTAATGCAAAGTGTAAATATTTTTCTACAGTTTTGACTTTCTGCTTGTTTCAAGAAACGGCCATTTTAAGAGTTTCTGTATTCTAGCTAACAATTAATTGATTAATACATTTGTGGACAATTATTTCAGTAATCAGTTAATCACAAATACTTTGAATAATTGTTTCAGTCCTAAGAAATATACATCTGAAAAATGTTGCATGCATTTCTATTTAGCACCTTGTCTTCCTGTTGCTGAAGTGAATCAGCCCCCTGCATGATGCTGCCACCACCATGTTTCACAATGGGAATAGTTTTTTTCAGGATCATGTGCAAGGTCAGTGTTCTCCACTTTTCATGTTAACCAAAAAGTTGAGCTTTGGTCTAATTTGAGCAGCAGGTCACAAAGAGCTAACAGCAGGTTTCGTTTGGCTGCTGCTCCAGACCTCTAGTGGCTGGAGCAACAAATTGGGGTGAAATGTGATGGACACGAGTCCTTCTCTGATTTTCACTGCAGCACTTTAACCAAAACACCAAAGCTGTGTGTAGAAGTCAAGCAATGCCCAAGTGATGAGCAGCAGCAAAGGAACTTGAAAAGCTAAAGTTTCCAGACTGAGGAGAGCCAGTTTTATCTGAGAAAAACAAAACCCATTGTGAGGCACACTGAGCTGTCCGTCTTCAGGCGGTCTTTGTCAGCTTTAGGTTTCCTGGGTGGGCCGTTGCTGTTCTGGGAGTCTGCCTGGATGTGTCTGTGCCTGTCCTCTGCATGCTGGTTATGTGTGAGTCAGGGTTAATAAGAGGCCCATGTTGGTTGCTCCAGCACCCAGCTGCCCTCTCTTTACACTGACACATCAGGATGAAAAACAATGCTTTCTTACACCTTTTACTCGGACATAAGAGCTTACAGCTGAACTCAGTAGATGCCAGTTTTATCATAAGTCCTGCAAATACCTGTTAATTCATCTCAATCAAACTGTTCTCACACAGGAGACATAAAGGTGAGTCACATGTTTACATGCAGTGTAAAAAAACTGAATGGTATACCATTAGATTAAAGCTTTTCTGGTTTGGTTTGGTTATGTTCATTCAAATTATTTCTGTTTGCTAAATGTCAGAATATTGAGAGATTTTTACTGAATTTAATTAAACATGCATTTAATTAAATGTACTTTTATTCATGTTGCGCCAGTTCACAACAAATGTCATCTTGACACATTTTACAAAAAATAAAACAATAAAAAATACAGTTAGGGCCCACAGCCAAATAGCTAAAATTTGCCCCCAAAACACGTCACTGCCTGTTTTCTGTAATTTGTTTTAGTTATGAAAAAAATAGTGAATAGGAACATTTTCTGTAAAGCAGTTTGGAGTCACATTCCACAGAAATGGTGGAATATAGTTCATACTGGGAGCTGTTGATCCGTTCTGTGCAGCCATATTGGACACCAAACTCGGAGCTGCTCAGCAAGCTTCACCTTCCGCCTGGGAAAAACTTCAGAAATGAAATAGAATGCCCCATTATACTTAATGGAGACTCTATTGCTGCAGGTAGCTGTAACCTGTATGCAGAACATCCTGCAATCCCTTTAAATCAACGGAGGGTAAGAGAAATATGTGACACACCTGAACAAGGAAATATTTTGTTTTTCCATTTACTGACTTTGCACCAGTGACAGTTTTTGCTCTGCTCTGCATCACACCATTAAGTATTTGGTGGCTGATTCAGAACTTGAGTCCTGACAGACAAACAGGGAAACAAAGGGAGAAGAATCATAGCAGAAGCCCAGTTTTACTCCTTCTCATTGAAACATATTGTTCCTGCTGTTTTATTCCTCTCAGCCTTTCTGTATTCAGCTGTTGAAGTCAGTCTTTGTCATTCTAATCAAAGTTATCCAAGCAACACTTCAGCAGCATTCCTCCTTAGCAGCAGTATGCCTGGCTGTGGGAGCAAATGTTCTGCCCTCCTTCAAACTTTCCTTGCTCCTCCCGCTGCGTCTCCAGCGATCGCTCTGCAGCTGCTCCTTCACTCGCTTCAGACTGGGAGTGAGGACAGCACTCTGCTGCTTGGACCTAACACCATCTTTTTGTTTCTTTTTTTTTTTTTTAAAAAACACTTCCAGTTCCAGTCTGTGACTCCAACTTGTTTCTTTATCAGTTTGTGATTTTTAGCTTTGTGTTCACACATGACAAAATGGGACATGAGGGAATTCCTGCAGAAAGGTTTTCAGTACTTTAAGGTAAGAGCAACTTGATATTGTAACAATGAGTTGCCCTTAGGATTAAGCAACAATTTGCATTTTTTTCGCATTGTGACTGAAGTGACACCATCTTCACATTCATTGCAACATGTTCAAGATGTGAATTCAGTTGAAACCAGCAGATCACAGACTTTCCAACATTGTGGTTGTTGAAGTCGGGCCCTCCAAGCAGCTGCTGTGTCAGTCTCTCTGGATGAAGATGGAGCACTCCACCCTGTGGGTCCTCCAGACTCTGCTGGTGCTCCTGTCTCCTGTGGTGTCCACTCCCTGCCCCCGGCCCTGCTCCTGCCCTCAGCCTGCTGAGCTCCACTGCACGTTCCGCTCCCTCCTCACCGTCCCAGCAGCGGTACCCAAGCACGTGAAGCGCATAAACTTGGGGTCAGTGGGGTTTTTTCCATCCTTGGTATTACCAGGATGTAGTAAGAGTGTGTTTCAGGTTGATGTTTCCAGTGCAGGTTTGTTCAATTGCCCTCACAGATTGTTTGTTTCAGGTTCAACAGCATTTATAAAATAAGTGACACTTCACTGTCTGGGCTGGGGAAGCTGGAGCTGCTGATGGTCCATGGGAACAACATTCACTCTCTGCCTGATGGAGCGTTCAGGGACCTGGCATCACTTCAGGTACATCAATCAATCAATCAATCAATCAACCAACCATCCAGCAGAAATGGGCATGTATTGTATTGAACATTTATCATAATAAATTTCTAATTGAAATAAGAATTTTGATTTATTGTTGTCAAAATAAATTCCAGTTGATAATATCTTAACATTCTGAAAACTGTTTTGTGGGATTGTATCAAGTATTGACTCAAAGGTGCTGAACAGAAATGCATTTCAAACTTTTCAAATTCTTACTTTTAAGAAAATGTTCATTTCACCAGTACTGGGTTCACAGAAAGTATCAGCAGTGCTTATGCAGGACTTTATATGTTGGAAAAAGATAAATGGGTAGAAGTCATAGTGTTTCCAGTATTTACCACTTTATAAAACAGAGGCATTCAGTCATTCAAACACCAATATGCAGATCAGTGGGACTTTGGGTTGAGTGCCTTTCTGATTACAAAATGACTTTTCTGTCTCTTAGCCACAGTCGCCCCAAAAAATAAGCAGTGAAGTTACATTCAGAACAGAAATGCAGTTTAAATAACTGAATTAAAAGAACAAACAAAAAACAGATTTCTTTTCCCCTTTACCAACTGTTCTTCAATTTCTGAAAGATCATCAGTTCATATTAAACCAGCTGGTCTGTGGACTGGAATGATTACAGATTTTAGATTTTGCAAAGAATTTCCTTCATACTTAGTTCCTGTATTATTCAAATGTTTTACAAACTTGGTTTGTGGACTAAACCACATTGATTCCTTCTTACATGTGAACTACAGTAGCTGCATTTTAACAGACAGATGGTCTGAATTTTACTTCAGTGGCACCATTAGAAATATTTTAGCTGAGGAAAAACACTGATGTGTCCAATACTTTCCCATTTATTATTATTTATGTTGGGTTAATATTGAATAAAGTATTTCTGAAACATAAGATTAGAAATATTTTTTATCACTCTTTCATAAAACATTATTGAGGTTCTTGTTTTAATTTGCATGTAATTGTCTTGATAATCTGGTTAATATTGGAACTTTTCTGTTATACTTGTTGGTTCAGATGCTGAAGATGAGCTACAACAAGCTGAAGGAAATCAACAGGCACACTCTCCAGGGGCTGTGGTCTGTGACCAGGTTGCACTTGGATCACAACCAGATAGAACTCATCCATCCGGACGCCTTCCAGGGACTCACTTCCTTACGCTTTCTGCAGCTGGAGGGAAACCAGCTTCAACAACTGCATCCTGCCACCTTCACCACCTTCACTCTGATGGGCCAGTTCTACATCTCTACCCTGCGACACCTCTACCTATCTGACAATGCACTCACATCCCTCCCCTTCCAGCTGGTGGAGACCATACCACAGCTTGAGAACCTGTACCTCCATGGGAACCCCTGGACCTGTGACTGCAGTATGAGTTGGTTGCATGACTGGGAAAAAACTTCACCAGGTCAGATTATAATTATTGTTATTATTCTTAGGGTTAGGTCCAGTAGACTCTGTTTGATTGGGGACTGAAACTGCAACACTTGTTACATTTTCATCTTGTGTGGTTCGCTTTTTCACACTGCACTGTGTCAAACAAGCCAAGACCCTTGTAGACCCTAATCACACTCTCACCGGTGGAGATGCTCCACCAAGAAATACTGAAGGAAACAACATGAAAACTCTGAAGACACTGAGCGCAACTTCCTCTTTCGCAAAATGTAAACAAAATGGAGTGGCGTCAGATTTTAGTGTTTGTTGGATTTCTCCTTTGCTTTTGGTAATAAACTACAAGCCATTTGTCCTGTTAGCTCTAGACTCGTGTTTATTTTTGTTGTCTTTAACCAGAATGCTGTGCTTCCTTCTTTTGGCACAATCTCCGGTCTGCTTGCTGTTCACATTCAAACTGCACTAGATTTCACTTCAGACCTAAAGAATGACATGTAGATTTGTAGGTGAATCAGAGTTAGCTTCTTTGGTCCGCATCAGAGTTTGATTGCACATTCATTAACAAACCATGTTTTATAGGGAAATAAAGTAGAGTTCAATTAAACAGGGCTGCTGTGAATGAACCCTTATTCATATTGTTTTTATAAGTCATATGTTGACTTTTTTCTTCTTTTTTTCTGCTACAGGGGTTCTAAAATGTAAAAAGGACAGAGCCCTTTCAGGTGGCCAGCTGTGTCCTATGTGTTCTTCTCCCACACAAGTGAAGGAAAAGGAACTCCAAGCTGCTCATCCTCTGGTTTGCAATAGCCCAGTCATCAGTTTCCTTCATAGAATTACATCTCTAGAATATTCTGAAAGTGAGACATTGACCTCAGAGGACTTTAATGAGCCCATTGGTAACATATCTCTTGGCCTCTCTGATGAGCATGGGAATGAGTTAGATCTGGAGTGCAGTGCTCACAAGCTAAAAGAACCTGCCAAGGTAAGCTGGGAGCAGGTCAACCAGCTTCAGCTGGTCGCAAACGTTAGCTTCTCAGTAGACCTTCAGTGTTCTGTTGACAGAGAAAAATACGAGCAGCTGTGGAGACTGATTGCATACTACAGCAACGTTCCAGCCCATTTAAAACAACTAGTCATTCCAAGCCAAGAGCCGTACCCACCACATGTATATAACCAGGACTCTGTGCAGGATGCCCACTACTACACAGGTCTTAAAGCCAAAGTGTCAGCCCAGCCTGCATGGCTGATGCAACCATCCATAGAACTACAACTGAACCGGCCTCAGTCATCAACCAGCATGGTAAAGTTAATTTTGAGGACAAACTTCTCAGAGACAGTGGACATCAAGCTTCAGCAAACACTCAGGAGGAACTGGGTCATGATCGAGTCAACAAACAGAACACAGAATGCTATGAGTGTTATCCTTGGAAGTTCAAATGAAATGGCCTGTAATGTGCACAGTTCTGACCTGCCAGTAATTCAGTGGATGCTGCCAGACAGTTCCAAGCTGAACAGGCCATTTAGGAGTCCTGAAAACAGGGTTTCTGTTTCCAGAGATGGAAGGTTGAAAATTAAAGCAGTAACTCACAGAGACACTGGAGCTTACTACTGCATCGCCAAGGTTCAAGGAGATTTTGCTGTGCTTTCCTTCTATCTAACTGTCCAGGAATCCTCTAGTCCTCCCACAGGGGAGGACACATCAATTGCATCAATAGAGGAATTTGCAGGAAACTCCATTTCTCTGGACTGTCCAGCATCCAGTTCTCCTGATGCTGAAATAAACTGGATTCTACCAAACAACAAAATAATTTATTTCCGAGCTAATTATTCCAAAGCACTGGTGACTTTTAATGGTACTCTTCAAATCCTAAAGACTCAGATATCAGATAGTGGTTATTACAAATGTGTAGCAATCAATCAACATGGTGTAGACACACTAGTGAAAAAAGTTAGTATAGTTAGGCGCAATGGTCTAATTAGACCAATGCGCAAGTTTACAACAAGGCCTCAGTCAGCCTCAGGGGTGAACACTCAAATAAACGTCCCTACAGAGAATCCAGAAGAAGCATCAGGTGACAGTGACGGGTCTACAATACGCCACCGCATCAATAGTGTTAGACGTAAACTCCCAGTGAGTCTAGTCCCAGGAAGAAGAGGTATTCATCCATCTAGGAGCACCTGGCAGCGACAGCCTGTGTTCCGGAAACCAACAGGATCTCACAATGGAAACCTGAAAGCAGAGAACAGGAGGAGAATTAATCTTTCTAAAAGTAAAATTGACCCAGAGAAATGGGCAGACATTTTAGCTAAGATTAGGGACAGAAATACTGTGACCTCGCCTCCTGTTTCTTTCCCAACAAAGATGAAAGCAACAGAGTTGCTGACACAGTCATGGGAAACTTCTGATGAGCCATCAGATGGTGTGACTGTACATGAGCGAGTGAGTCAGCATTATTCCATACGTCAGAGCCCTGAAAAACCTACAGAATACAGTACTCATGGTCAAGATAGTCATGTGACACCTGAAAGCATCACTGCACAAGATGCAACTCCTATCAGCAGATTTGTTACTATAGAGCCCCATCCAACAGAAATTGCATATACTACACAGCACACAACCTATGACAGAGAGTTGAACCTAATCACAAGTTCAAACAGTGGGTTTTTCCTCCCCCAGACCACATCTGTTCCACCGCACGCTATTACTGTCAGGCAGCCCAGTGCACACACTGCAACCAGCAGCACATTTTCTTTTTCAGAGAACCTAAGCACAAGTATTACTGCCGATAAGATTCAAACAGCTGATCCGTCTGAGGGGCTGCAGAGCAGTGAGAGTAGGAACAAACCAAATGATGTCACTAACTCCATAAATCACAGAGAAGCCTTCTTTATGGAAAGTCAAATTACTCCTTCAGTCAACCCAAATCACTCTGCAGCAAGTCAAGAAGGAAGTGGAAACTATTTGAGCGAGACTTCAACTCTGTCACAGTTTCAGTCTCATCCAAAAGACACAACGCTCAATGATTTGCATTCTGAAGTTGTTGACACGACAGGGTCTCCAACGACTACCTTCAATCTCCCTGGAAAAAGAAGGGTGCATTCTACAAGACGGCCAAAGTCACGCCTTCGGAAAGTCAACTCTCAGAGGAGGAACGGTGGCCGGAGGAGACGGCCAGACAGAAAGAAACAAAAGCTCAAAACACTTGGCAGCTTCATCACCACTGCACCTGTAAATACTCCCTTACCTACAGCCAAGACCTCTGCCTCTAAATTGTTAAACACAGAAAGATCAGAAATTGCAGTTTGTTTATATACCTCTGTTCCATTCACAGAGAGCCAAGTGGCGTCATCAGACAGACTGAGTCATAAAGAAAGCACAGTCTTCAGTCAGAACCACGAGGTAATCAAAGAGCCTTCCTCACTACCAACCTCTTCTTTAGGAACAAAGGACAGCCAAAACAAATCATGGCAAAGCACTGCAGCTGCACCATCATTTCCAAGCATTTCTCCAGGCTTAACGCATGGAAATACTACTCCTCACAGCACTGCGGAAATCTCAGACAGTGCATATCCTACAGCGATTTCAGAGATTCTCCCATCAATCCCTCAGCAGAGGTTTGCAGACAGTCCTCCTCCACCTGCTGAGCATTTAGAGAACTGGCATGAAATAAGTTTTACAACAGAATTGGCACCTCTGCTGCACTCTGAAAGTCCCTCATGGGGTTTGCAAAGTATGACAAAATTGACAACAGACAACAAGAATCAGCAATTTGTCCATCAGGAGACTTTTTCTGAGGAGGTTGAACAAATACATTGGGAGAAGACTGGAATGGATTCTTCACTACAGCCTTCCTATTTTACCCAAACTGCTTCACCCATCCAGGGAAACAAGACAGACTCTGGAGAAACTTCCAAAGGATCACTCTCAACTCCAAGGATGCTTTTTGAGGTCACCACTGAGAGACTTGCACCATTAGAAGATTTAAAGAGTGAAGAAAATGAGAAGAAACCTCCGAATGCTGGAGCCGATTCTACACATATGAGTAGTGTACAAACAACACACGCCTCAGCTACCTCAACGTTGCCATATCATATTAAACCATCCAGAGAGATTCCCCATCTCTCAAAACCCAGACTTTCTCCTTTAGTACCTCTTCTAATTTCTTTATCAACATCCATCACTCAAAATGCCACAGTCACAGTCAGTACCAGCCAGGATCAACAAATAAAACCCATCTCTACCACATCCGTCCTAAGAAGATCATTTAACTTTCATCCTACAACATTTCCTCCAAATCACAAACCAACAAATACAATTCCAACCTCCCAGGCATCCACCTCTATACCAGTACCCACTGGGATTCCATCCCAAAAGACACTGTCACCAGTAACTCTGGATGTGTCCACACAGCACCTAAACGAGCATGGATCTGTTCAAAGACGGAAGCCAAGGATAAAAACTACCCATTCTCAGACAATTACTGTCAAAGTAGAAAAAGATGCTAAGCTTCCATGTGAGACTGGCGGTCAGCCCATGTTTTTCCTGTCTTGGACAAAAGTTTCCAACGGTATGTAAGACTTGATCTAAGAACTCAGTTTTCTGTGAAGGTAAACTTTTTTCTGCAGGTTCTTAAAGAAAAGATGAAAGATTAAATACAATTATACAGCAGGATTCCACATGCTGCTGGAGCTAATATTTACAACACAACCATGTTTTCTCATTATCTCACATTAAAACAGAGAATATACTGTATTTCTGGTTTTCATCAGTTATGATTACCAAAATTGTTTCTATTACATTCTATATCCAGAATGAGAAGAGATTTTTTTATCACTTTCTTCAAACACATACATTCACACACATGCACAACCTGATGCTGCCACCCCCATACTTCACATTTAAGACTGTTTTCAGACGTAAAACCTTTACCACCATTTCCTCCAAATGTAACAATGGGCATTGGGAACAATTTTAGTTTAGTCAAACCAGAGAACAAGTATTCTATAATTCAGGTTTTTGTGAGAGAACATTTGCAAAATGTATTCACAAAAACAACAAAACCTTACCAAGTATTTTTGGTCTAGTTTCTCATGCAAATGTTTTAGTGTTTTCTGAAGTGTACCAAGATATTTGCACTAGAAACTAAATCAAAATTGTATAGTACAGTATAGTGTTTTTTGTGTTTATGTTGTATTTAGAATAACGACATCTGCGGCTCTGAATGGCGTTTCAGCCATGTTGGTACAGGACTCGTTTCAAGGATAATTACACTCTTTCACCAGCTTCAGCAGCAATTATAGTGTATGTAAACTTCTGAAACCTGAAGTTTGATCTGTTTTAATTTCAGACAAACAGCAGAGAGGGTGGTGCCTCTTTTTATATAATATATAAATATCTGCGTTCCTTTGGTTCGAATGTGACTGCTGTGTAGTTACATCAACAAGATTTGAAAGTAAATAACTACACTTACATCATAATTTCAGTACATACAGGTGACAACTGCAAACTGTGGTGGAAAAACTTTAATGAGGGAAAGGGTAATCATCTCTCAACATGTATTTTTCTATGTGAAGGATACAGATGAAACATTCAGACTCTTCAAAGCATACAGCTGTCTGAGTCAGGAGGTTCTACTGGAATATTTAAGTGGATTAAATACTCATTAAAACACACCTACAAATACAGTATATCCTTTGTTTAAATGTCAAGTCCTGTGCACACAACATTTGGATCTGTTGGAAGTTAATTCAGTATTATCAGTATGCATGGATGAACCCTTACAGGCCATCAGTACATGGACAGATGAGGGGAGTGGCGCCTGGATGTCAGGAGCAGATCATTTAGGCCTTGTGGGTTGGTGTGTGTAGTCTGGCAGAAGTAGGCACTGTCAGCTTAGTGAACAGTGAGTCTATAGTTGGGCAAACTGACCATGGGAGTGAGTGGCAGTTTGCAGTGTGGCCATTGTGATCCAGTTAGTCCCATAAATATTGGACCTTTCCACCAATTTGGATAGGCAGACTGTCAAATAAAAGTTAAGAATCTGCTCTTTTCACCTACATTGCATTAAATACACATAATTTTAAAATGTCTCAGTAAACATCAAAAGTGTATATATACTATATATATATATATATATATATATATATATATATATATATTCCATTCTCTACAGAACTTTTCAGAGAAAGTAGCTTTACTTTCAGCAACTTAACTCATAGAAAATGGATTTAGATACATGTGTGTGGTAAACTCATTTTGGTCTCACACTCTTGCATCACTTTTGTTCCACAAGCAGATTTTGACACTAATCAGTCCTGAAGAAGATGCTCAGGTCAGGTGAAATTCAGCATTTATTTATTTTTTTGCTTACATGCAAAATCAAGCCTAAAAACAAAAATCATAATTAAAAGAAAGACATACTGTAAGAAGTCCACTTTGTAGTTTGTTTCAGATTAAATGTAAAATACAATGCATGGTAGAAGGCTAACACTGCACATCAACACTATCGTTACTGTGAAGCATGGTGGTAACAGCTTCATAATGTGAAGGGGCTTTTCTTCAGCAGGGATATGTTAGAATGCCTAGTCAAAGTCCAGATCTAAATCCACCGAAAAACCTGTGGAAATACTTGAAAATTGATGTTTACAGGCACTCTCCATCCAATCTAAACTGAGTTTGAGCTGTCTAAGATGAATGTGCAAGAGTATTTTACTTTATGTTGGACAATCAAAAAAATTGGAATTTGTGATTATAATGTGACAAAATGTGAAAGCGTTCATGGATAATGAATGCTAAACTCTTGTGTGCTTCTGTTTGTGTAGGAGCGAGTATTGCCAGGAACATGAAGGTGCAGAGGTTTGAGGTCCTCCATAATGGAACTTTAATCATAAGAAACTCACAGCTAACCGATGAGGGCCAGTACGTGTGCACCGTTCAGAATCAGTATGGTACAGACAAGATGATGGCTAACCTTATAGTCATGTCTCATCATCCACGGGTCCTTCAACCTCGAGAGCGAGATATCCATGTGTATGAAGGAAGCAAGGTTGAACTGGAATGCAAAGTTGAAGGGGATCCTGTGCCTCGGGTTAAGTGGGTCCTCCCAAACTCAATCCAGCTGATGACGACCTCACCTTCTGTGCCATCTCAGTGGCAGGTGGCTGTAGATGATAGTGGAACTCTTCATATCAACCGGGCTAGTTTGACTGATAGTGGAATTTACAGGTGCACTGGCAGCAGTGCAGCTGGAGCTGATACCGTGTCAGTGCATCTTCATGTCTCTGCAATGCCCTCTTTGATTCAGCAGAGACTAGATGAGAACATGACTTTTCCAGAGGGCAGCGCTGCTTATATTGACTGCACTGCCACAAGAGCCTCTCAGCCAACCATGCATTGGATCACTCCTGATGGCACACAGCTCACTCCTTCCCAACTAATTACTAGAGATAACCTTACTGTCTTTCCAAATGGGACACTCCACATACAAAGATTGGACCTCAAGAATTCTGGGAGATATGTATGCAAAGCCAGTAACGGAGTAGCCTCAAGCAGCAGGACTGTGATGCTAAGTATCAGAAGAAAACTGTTGTCTGCTAAAGCCACAATTACATCTTCATCTCCCCATAGAACAGATGTAATATATGGAAGCAAGCTACTTCTGAACTGTGTGGCAACAGGTGAACCGGAGCCTCGAATCATCTGGAGGACGCCCTCTAAGAAGCTAGTGGATAATCAGTACAGGTGGGCAAATGTAAAGGACAAGTTCTTCATAGTTATTATTATAGCAACTCTTAATGTCCTGAATATTGAAGGTTGTTTTAATGGTACCATTTAATTTTTTGTGCAGCTTTGAGTCTAGGATCAAAGTATTCCTTAATGGCAGCATAAGCATTCATTCTGTGACTGACAAGGATGGAGGTGACTACCTGTGTGTAGCCCGTAACAAAATGGGTGATGACTACGTTCAACTGTGGGTCAATGTCTTGACCAAACCAGCAACAATTGAGCAGAAACTTCAGAAATCCAGTCAGGAGGTGGTACAAGGCCAAGACCTGAAGGTGGACTGTGTGGCGTCTGGCCTCCCCAGCCCAGAGATTAGCTGGGCACTTCCAGATGGGACCATGGTCAACCCAATAAAGCAGAAAGCAGGAGTCCATGTGGGACGCAGTCGCAGGTATGAGTTATTATTCTTTAGCTCAAGGGAAGTTCCTGATTTGCCTGTGTTTGCTTTGCCAAACCACATTCAAATGCTAACTAACAATAAGTAATTTGTTTAATGAATCAATCCTATTTTCAACTGACAAATTCTGTCATCAAAGTGTAATATTCATCCCCCTCTTCTCAAATTGTTTGTAGGTACGTGGTGTTTGACAATGGGACTCTGTACTTTAACGATGTTGGCCAGCCAGAAGAAGGTGATTACACTTGCTATGCACAGAACCAACTTGGCAGAGATGAGATGAAGGTGAGAGTCAAGGTGAAAGGTGGTACATCCTCACCTCAAATCCAGGATAAAGATCATAAGACTGTCAGAGTGCTCTACGGTGAGACAGTAACACTGCAGTGCAATGCCAAAGGTGACCCAGTACCTGTTGTCACTTGGATGTCTCCCAAAAATAGACCAATTTCCAATGCAATAGACAGACACAAGGTGCTTAAAGATGGAACACTGCTTGTTCAAAATGTTCAGCAATTTGATGAAGGTAATTACACCTGTATGGCGAGGAACAGTGTTGGCCAAGACAATAAAGTTACCAGAGTGGAGGTTTTGGCAACTCCTCTAGTTATCAATGGCTTAAGAGGAACTTCAAATACCATCAAAGTTACTGCAGTTCAGGGAGAACGGAAACTGTTGGATTGTGTGACCGAGGGAACCCCTTCACCTCGTATCATGTGGATCCTCCCAGGAAATCTAATACTTCCTGCTCCATACTACAGTAATCATATGACAGTTCATCAGAATGGCACTTTGGAAATACAATCAGCTAAGAAGACCGACTCAGGACAGATGGTGTGTGTTGCTCGTAATGAACGAGGTGAGGTTAGAATGTTGGTCAACTTGGATGTCAAAGAAATGGTTGGACATCCACAAATTGATGCTCCCCAAAGAGAACGCTTTTCCCTAAAAGTGGGGAATACAGTGACTCTAAATTGCTCGATTGATGGCTTGGAGTTAACTGATATAATGTGGACCTTACCCAGCGGGACTCCTCTGCAAGCCGGTGCTCGAATTTCAAAGTTTTTTCACCGACTTGATGGATCTTTGATCATCAACAATCCATCTGTTGCTGATGTTGGTATGTACCGATGTGTGGGGCATAACTCTGCTGGGATTTTTGAGAGTACAGTTACCCTGTCCCCAGGAAGGAAGCCACAGATTCTGAACAGATACATCTCTCCTGTCAGCATCCTGGATGGTGAAACACTTTTCCTTCATTGTCAAACAACTGGTGAGCCATTCAAACTTACATGGACCCTGCCCAGTGGGGTTGTTCTCAACAGGTTGCAGAAAGCTGGACGCTATTCAATATTGCGTAATGGGACAATTGTCATTCGACAAGCATCAGTCTATGATAGAGGACCCTATGTTTGCAGAGCTGCCAATGAATATGGCAGCTCCTTGCTTTCAGTCTCAGTAAATATTATTGCAAACCAACCCAGGATTACCAGTGGCCCTCCCTCTGTGACTTACGCCAAAAATGGAGTTGCTGTTCAGCTGAACTGTGTCGCCACTGGGCTCCCTAAAGTAGAGGTGGCTTGGGAAACACCTGATAAAACCCGCCTGGTTGTAAGTGCACAGCCACGCCTTTTTGGAAACAAGTATCTCCATCCACAAGGTTCCCTAATCATTCAGAATCCAACCCAACGAGATTCTGGTGTTTACCGATGCACTGCCAGAAATACTGCCGGTGTAGACTCTAAAACAACATTTCTGAATGTGTTCTAAAGAATTTTACTTTCAACCCATACCCAAGGCAATACTGTATGCCCAAGCAACTGCCTAATAAAAAGACATTATATCAGAACACAATTAAAGTCACTGTAAAAATTGTGAAATCACCATCCAATTAGCATTCAGTGGCTCTTTAATTATGTTCTGACTTAGAGGCTTAAAGCTAAAATCATGTGCACCCTACTTTCTTTGTTTGTACAATTTTGTGAAAGATCTGTGTGTAAATACATAATTGCTCAGGTAATTTGGATACAGAAAACCTATGTACGGGTTATGCTTTCTAGACTGGTCACTAATGGTGGTCTTAATCATCTTTGTATCATATTTAACTTTCCCAATTTCACCATCGACCTTTTTAAATGGGAGTAAATTATTTAGAAGATATATTGTTTCGTGTTGTTTGGCAAAAAGTAGAATTTCTGATGTATTTATTATAATTAAATGACAAAATCAGTTTGCTATGCAAAAAGCCTGACATTTTTTACTACACGCTCCTCGATGGCAGCATATCAAGTCACTTACATATCACCCATTAACCCTAACCCTAACAATATTTTGAAAATCCATATGTATTTTTATGAGTTGCACCTTATTGGTCTTGTTAAAACACTGACACTCTGAGAATTGCCTGAAAATGTTTATGAATAATCTTAAGTATTCACACAGACAAACAGGAAAGGGTATCATTTTTAGTGCATTTCATGATTCTTACAATCAGAGGCCTCTGATTGCCATGTTAATTTCCATGTCAGAAATCAAGCAATATGTGATAAAAAGGAAAAGAAATAAAGAAAGGCAAATAAGAGAGCCAGCAATATAATGTTCTACTAATATGGTATACATAGTGACAGTGAACTAAAGGAGCTGAAAGCCTCAGTTTCTACAGTAGCGCACCTGTGAAAGTATTATCACCATGAGCACATCACAATGAATATCTACAATTCATTTTCTCACAGCAACTTGTCATTTAGAAGTAAAAAGTACTTTTAAGCTAATGCTACATGCTGGAAGGGTCTTATTAAAGCAGTAATTAATTTTACTTAATAACGTGATGTTGCCAGTTGACATGTTTTTATTGGCAGAAGATGCAAAAACAATTTAAAAGAACAGCAACAACAGGTTTAATTGACTTAGAAACTTTAGTCTCACAAACACCTGAACTTCCTGAATAGTCTGGCTGCTGAGAAGACGAAACACATTGTGTTCATTTACGACTTTCAGAGCTACAAAGATGTTTTATGTTATAAACATATTTTAATTCTGTTTTGAAACAAAAAAGAAATTCATGTATGATTTATTTATGTTTAATGGTTTAACACGTTTTGCTGTTTCTGACTACGATGTGGTGTTTGCTTTTCAAACTTTTGGAAGCCCTACCAAATTTATACACAAACGAATAGAAACCAATGAATTAGGTACAAAAAAATAACTCAAGAAAATCTGTGTATGTATGAGAAAAGTAACTCTTCCATTCTCAAGAGTGTTAGAGGAAAAAGTAATAAAATGAATTGCAGGATCCAAATGCAGGGAGGAGCCAAGCAGGTGAAAGTCAATAGTTGACTAAAGGAAATAAGAAAAACTAAATCCAAAAGGGATAAATCCAAAAAAATGTAGAAGAAGCGAAACAAGCTGGGGGCATACAGAGTGCTCAGTGGTAACTTGTACCAAATACATTTTTATGTTAATAGTTTTACATTAACAATTAACTCAAAATTGAGGAGTTGGTCTTTTCACTTCAGTCATATTGAATTAGGATCACTGTTTTCATCTTAATCTTTTTAGCTTTTAGCTTAATCTTTTTTTCTTACAATGAGTTTACTATGCCTGCAAAACTCAAATATGAGTCTTTCTTTTCTTACACTTTTGTACTTCACAGCAGTTCTGAAATTGAGCTGTATATTGCAGCTTAAAAATTGAAATCAAATTTCCTCTGTCTAAGGTGGCCTTAGTGTTTTGTGTTTTTTTACATTAAAATATATTCTGCAGTCTTTGAGCAAACCCATTTTAAACAGTGCATGGAAACATCTGGTTTCAGCTGAGGGGCTTTCTGTCTCTGCAATGGGGTCTGTGGTCCTGACACAACAATCATGTCCTCAGCTGTGATGTATTTTGTTGTTGATAGACTGAGCAGTTTTCCACAACGTAATAAAAACGTCTTTTCAGTCTGTGTTCAAAGCACTTTTTTGTTGACTTTGGAAAACAAAGAAAAGTGCAAATCAAATTATAACAGAAGTTACCAGTGCCTCCCTCTGCTACACATGCTGTTTTATTGGTTATCTTTTGGTTATGACTAAATTCTCTCATTAAGTATGGATAGCAATATTTTTTTCTTCATAAGGTCTGGGGAAAAATGTTTCAATTTTTAGCTCATTTATGAATCTGTTTTCGAAGGATTCTAAATGTTTCTGTGGCTTCACATGATGACAGAATATGGTGCAAGTACATCTAAAAAAAGAATATTGTGAAAAAGATCAACTTCTTTTTGCTTAAGTATAAATTATTTAATTACTAACCTTTGGGTGTCAGGATGTGCAGATTGTTGGTGGACCCAAATGCAGCAGGCAGAGGTGCAGAGCAGGTTTTGTTGAATTTAATGAACAAATGAAGAACAAAAACTTACAACCAAAAACCATGAAGAACACAAAGAACACAGGGACCCAGAACTGAGCAAAATAGGAATCCAGAAAGATGACTGGGAATAGACGGGAAGATAGAGGGAGTAGACGAGAGAAACCAGCAAGGAGTCACTGAGAATAAGGTGCTAACGTACTGGGAGGCTGAATGATGAACAAAAGACCTGGGCTGATGAGCTAACTGATTACAGGTGTGAGTGGAGAGTCCAGGGGCCGACTGAAGAGAGGAAGAGACAGAGAAAGTGGCTCAAAGGTTGAGGTAGAGTACATAGGGGAGTAGGGAAATGAATCTAATGTCACGATCTATGTTTTTCTGTGTATTTATTTAGAGTTTTCTGTGTCTTTGAGTCTCTGTGTTGTCCCGTCTCCTCTTGATTATTCCCAGGTGTGTCTCGTTCCCTGATTACCTCCTGTGTATTTAGTGTCACCTGTGTCTTTGTCGGGTCCTTGTTGTATGCACCAGTCTGTCTTCCTGTCCTTCAGTTACCTGTTGCTACCGGCGTTGAGCCTTGGTTTCCGCTCAGCCTTGCTGCCAGGTGTTTGGACTGTGCATTCTGGATAATTTTAACATTAAACCTTCATTACTCATCTTACCTGGGTCTACAAGCGTCTGCCTCACCTCCACCTCATGACATCTAACTATAAAGCAAACTAAGCATAGTTAAACTAGAGTAACTAAAAATAACTAGACACAAGAAATAAAAATAATAAACTACAATGACTATAAAAGGACTGAACTAAAGAAAAACAGAAACACAGCTGATCTAATTAAAGAAAAGGAACAAAGGAGCACAGAAATTAACTTCACCCAACTAAACAACCCAAGATTTTAACATTGGAAGCAGAAAAGAAAAAGTTCAGCATTTAGAAGTTCAGTTCAGTGGAACTAGGTCACCATTATTCTTCAAGAGTAGAAACTTGTAATTATTACTCTGGGAATACAGCCACGCTTTTATTACATTATTTTTTTTTGAGAGAGAGAGAGAGAGAAGAAACATCTGGAGCCACATGGAAAACCTCTGTTAGTTCATCAGAACCAGGAGTATCTGACTGGGAGTCATCACAGCTCAGAGGTTAACCAGTGCCTCTATGCTCCCTCTCCTTCCACCCAAATGGTGCTCAGCATTCCTCTGGCAGATTAAGTCCATCCAGGTTATGTTTCCATCTTGGAGAATCATTGGACCACGGTGATAAATGTTTTCCCTGACTTATTTAAAGGCCTGAACTGTTAATGTGACCCTTACAAAACTCAGCTTTTCCATGTTAGACTATGAAGTAGCAGGAAGATATTTTATACACAAAGATATTTGTGATCTTGTTGCAATGTTATAATTATAAAGAACAACTTAACCTTATCACTTACATTAAAGCAATAAAAACAATCCTACTGTAGCTCCCAGACAAGGTTCCATCTTGAATCTTTGTTTCCATAGTGACCTCCCACCATTATGTCCCATTATTATGTAACAATGTATGTAGATGTAACGGGTACCAGGGTTCCGGACCCGTCAGCAGCAGATGAAGCTGAAAAATGTATGAAAATGAGCACACGGGAGACGCAGTCTGTGTTACTCCAATTTCTCTCAGCTTATTTATTGAACAAACCAGCTCATTTAACTGTCAATACAGCCCAATTTATAGTTCAGTAATTTACTGTACATATTAGTCATATTCCATCATTGACATAAACATCAACATTCGCTTTCCTTAAACCAGAAATAATCAAATAACATCATATTTTGTCCCAATTCCCTCAGGTAACATGTACCTTCATTTCACTGTACCTTATATGCATATTTAATCACACACAGTGACATATTTAATGAGCATGTATCTAAAGTTATTGTAAACTGGCATAACTATATTAGAATTCAAACTACTTTAATCAAGTGAATGCATTACATCACAATTTAACCTTTCACCATTGTTTAGAACACAAATAAACCCTGGAGCCTGATCTACATATCCCGCTATTATCTGCAGCTACAGTGTGCTAACCAACTAGCATCACGGCATGTTAGCTACTCCCTCTAGCCACTGCTGGCTCCGAAATACAACAAAACTCTTTCGATATCTTTACACTTTGGCGCATTTCCTTAAACATTTCTCGAACGGTACCAAATAATAAAAAAGTACTTTATTAAAACGAACTTGAAGGTTATTCTCACCTGAAAAATGGAAATGAGCACACGGGAGACGCAGTCTGTGTTACTCCAATTTCTCTCAGCTTACGAGAAAACGGCAGAGCAACAGGCGGCTCAGAGCCTCCATGCGCCACCTACTGGTGAAACACCATTACTACACCCATCGTCAAAGAAATGCATGCTCCTTTTTTTCTATTGTGAGCACACACCCGTGGGCATCACACAGACGACAGTTGATTATAGTCATAGGGAGTCAGAACTTAAAAAGACAATCCTTAAATATGTTTGAAATGTCTAGCTATAACATATGATGCTACATCTAAAACCAGAAGTTTACATACACCTTTCTTTTCTTACTATCTGAAGTTAAATCAGACCAGACTTCTTTTGTTTTATGCCACTTAGAATTACTAAAATATTTCTCTTTACTAAATATTATCTCCACTTACATCAAAGTGAACCATGTCCTGAAGAAGCATCATGTTTGACCCTATGTATAACTTGCGTTTTCTTAAACGCTGTTTGTTTTACACAGAATTTGTACAGCTGCTGTGTAAATGCATCACCTTTCTATTTAGTTTGAAGGCGTAGTAATCTTAGTGTACGTAAACGTCTTACATATTTGTGATGAGACCTGTTCTAGATTCCACTTTACTTTAGTATTAATTATTATTGTTATCATTATCTGTTGACCTGCACACGGTGACAGATGTTAAAAATAATGTCGTGAAATTAGTTGAATTTCCTGCTTGGTTTGTTGGAATTCCCTGTTGATTTAGTTTTATATAACATATTTAATGTAGGTGCCTTCCCAGGTGTTAAATCCTGAGTGAAAAATGAATCCAAGCAAGTCTGGAGGTGAGCTGGGTTCTCATGTCTGTGCAGATCCATTAAACTGTGCTGTACTTTCATGACTAATTGTGGGAATATGGTTTAGTCTCTGGCCCAGATTTCAGTGGAAACCAGCCCCACCCACTGAAGTGGCTTGGAAACAAGGGCACCCCATATCCCCCGCTTAACAGCTGACTGTCATTACTCATGCAGTTCCCAATTATCCCGATCTCACAAATTACAGGTCATAAGAATCTGGTGGAACCTCTGATCCAATTAACCAGACAGCTCTGCGCATGAATCAAGCTATGGCTGCCACACATGATGAAAGCAGTTAGTCCAGAGCATATGGAGGAGTTTAGGATTCCTTACTGATTATCACATTCCCCTCTATCTATATAGCATGCAACTGAATGCAGCCAGAGCATGGCATAACAACAACGGCATGAGATAGGCAGAGGTCTTTTTCCAATCACTTTCAAATGCTGAGATTCCTCTACAGTCATTCCAGACTCACAATCTCGTTATATCTCGGAAAATCACAGAGGACGCCTTTCCAAAACCTTTACCACAAAAACCCAATTAGACTTTATTGGGATTTTATGTGCTGACCAACACAAAGCTATGAGTCATTGTGTAGTGAAAAGAAAATGCTGCGTTTTCTTACAGATAACAATCTAGCTATAATTGTGTATGTTACTTTTTTCACGTCCATTTACTAAATTATTCATCCCAGATGAACATATTTAGAATTGGGGTATGCTGTGTTTTTTTTGTTTGTTTGTTTTTTGGCGTTCAAGCTGAGACCCAGCAGATGTCTGGATGAAGGTGCTCTGATTGGTTGAAACTTCAAAAATGTCAATTTTAGGTCTGACTGTAACACAGTATGCTCAGTACATAATATAGTGTGGCAGCATCATGCTGTGGGGAGAGAAGCTGGTTGGAGTTGATGGAGGTAAATCCAAGAGAGTCTTGGAAGAAACCCTGTTAGAGGCTGCAGAAGATTTGAGACCGGGGTGGAGGTTCACCTCCCAACATGACAACGACCCTAAACACGTATCCATAGATACAATGAAATGGTTTGGATCAACACATATTCATGTGTTTGGATGGCCTAATCCAGACCTAAATCTATCTAATCCTAAATCTATGGTGAACCTTGAATGTTGAGGCTGATGTTTAGATGCTCTTCATTCAATCTGACTGAGCTTCAGGTGTTTTGTCCTTTAACCATTGGGATGCTGGTTTGATTCCCCACTATGTCCATCTCAGTTACTTTGCCATTGTGACCTTGGACAAGACATTCACCTATTTTACCTGCTGGTGGCGCTCAGAGGGGCCAGTGACACCAATGGTATGGCAACCTTACTTCTGTCAGTCTGCCCCAGGGCAGCTGAGGCTGCAGTGTAGATCACCACCATCACTCTCTGAATGGGTCAATGAAGGATTGTAGTGTCAAATGCTTTGAAGTCCTCAGATTTGAAAAAGCTTTGCACAAGTATAGACCATTTACCACTAAACTCCTGCTGCTGATGTTTTCACATTGTGTCTTTGGCTATAGGCTGACATTAGCATGGTTGCTCTCTGCTTTGATATGACTTGATGATAACTGCACTACTAAAATTCTGTATCATTTGTTTCAAGTACAGGAAAAAAACATTCTGTCACATTTAACACATAGCGTTTTGCTTTGAACATCATAAATTGCAAGATGCTTTTGTTTCAGCTTCTCTCTTTTTTTCCACTAAGACTTAGCTAAGCCCGGCAAGCAGAGGAGGTCACATAATAGACAAGTAGCAAGGTGTGGCAGCCAATATTTTCTTGTCAGCATGGAATACATGCTTGACAATGTTTTTGTCTGGTAGAGGAATGAAGTGTTAACCCCAAGTGAACAGAAAACACTGACTTAAAAATAATAGGAATTAACTGAAAACAGGTGAGTGTCATCAACAAAAACACAAACATTTTTGAGCAGTTGCTCTTTGAATCCAGCATGAATTCTATAAAATTTTATGAAAAATGTGGGCTCATCTAAAAGCATGAGAGCTGAAGTAGAACTGCATTCTGCACCTGATCTGGATCTCTCAGATGATTTTGAGTTATTTAAGACACAATAAACATTTTTTGGACATTCTTTCATTTATTTAGTAAAACACTATAAATATTTGGTTTACATTCCCAGTGATAAATAAAGCGAAATCATTAGGTGAATGTTCAACGGAGTGTGCAAGTTTTCTACAATTGCAGCTGCTTCTTTAACCATTACAGAAGCATAACCATGTCACATAGCTTAGCACGGTGGAATCAAAGAAGCACATGAATTTACAGTTTCTGTTTTGCTTTGGTGTCAGAACACACATCACTAATCATTAAAGATGTCTCACAGTTTGCTTCTTGGAACTTTGTAATTCATACAGCCATGCATCATGCAGAGATCTGAGAGCAGAAAAGACAGAAAACAGCAGCTTCCTCAAGTTGGGTGACAATCTCAGATCTGTGTCAGTGGTGAAGAAAAGACTGAACTTTTTAAGGTTTGTTTCAGGAAATCCTTCTAAAACATTTGAGCTGGACATTGCACCAATTTTCAACAACCATTCATGGCAAGTTTAAATCACAGTAGAAAAACTTTTTGTAACTCTGAAGGAAATATTTTAAATCTGTGAAAACACTGAAAACATTTATTATGCAATACGGACTTGACATGAAATATGGTTTGAATCGAATTTTCATAAATAAAACTGAAATGAGCCCAGTGGAATGAGAAGTGGGCGCTGCATTAGAAGTCAGAGGGGAGCAGCTGTCCAGGCAGGTGATGACAGATGAATCTTCTTCCCGTTGTGTTTCACAGAGTTTTTATCAACTTTCTAACCAAACCTTAGTGTCTTGGATTAAATTAATCAAAGTCTAAAGTTTTTCTGACCACCACTCCATCTCCATCTGCCACTCCATTTTCTTCTCATTTGAGAACAACACTCCACATCTTCCATGAGGATAACTTCTTCACATTTCAACAGCTTATTGACCTGAAACAGTTTCTTCAATATAACCAATTAAAACAAGCCATCAATAAATTATTAGACATCAATAATGCTAACCTTAGACAACTAGACTGCTTCAATGAAATTGCAAAGTTGCCAAAAACACTCTAAAAACTATATAAAATATAATGTCTTCAAGCAATTTTAATTCTGATCAATAAATGGGGAAAAAAACCTTAGCATATAAAATAATCCATAGATCTCACCTCACACAGCACAGGATGCTCAGCATGGGACTTACACAATCAGACATTTCCACACACTGATTACCACCTCCACGCATTCTGGCTCTGTCCACCAATACAAACAATCACCAAACTGTCTCAGATCTCTGGCCACAACATCCCATTATCCTCTCTGTCTGCTTACTTGGTAATCTAGAAGAACTGAACATTAAACTCCAAACAGACCCAAACCCGCTGCTTGACTATCACCAAGGAAACAATACAGCTTATCTGGAAAAATATGGAAAAAATTAGTACCTCACAATGGCTAGATTTTCTCACACAACATATATCAATGAATCAGCAACAAATAAGAATCAATTTGAATATTTCATTAAAATATATTCCATAATTCTACACCATTTCATTATCGGTGAATTAGTGCCACTGTGGAAACAAAGACTGGGGGAATGAGAGAGTCTAATAAAGAGTATTCTTCTAGTTATCCTTTATTTATTTCATTATTCATTTATTTCCTCTCCCTCTCTTTTCCACTTCTGCACAAAACATCTGTGATCCTAGATTAATCAAATAATATTTCATTGTTTTTGTCGTGACACTATTTTGTTATTTTTCCGTGCTTCGTCTTTTTCTTTAGCATATCTTTTTTTAGCCACTTTTTATGTTATTTTTTGTTGTTTTACTTTTGTTGCTGTTATTCGTTCTCTTATCTGGTAATTTATTTTGTAGATCAATGCTTCTTTTTGTTATTCTCTAATGTTTGTTCTACTTACAGTAATTGCTGAATAAAAACAAACAAAAACAAAGTAACTTTGATTCATTCTCAATGGAGATGAAGATTTTGAACTCTGAATGCAGAAGCTCGTTTTTTTTTTCTAAGTCTGGATCTCACTGGGTCTTTAATCTGATTAAAAAATAGTTGAAAAATGTTTTTCTCTCCTCCGTTGCCACATACCTGTTCAACCAGTGATTCCAGTAAAGTGAAGATTTAGTAGAATCTGCTGGTTAGATACCTTTTACATAGAAGACATACAACAATAATCTGTAGCTAGAATAGAGTATATATATACTTATATAATAATATACTTTATTAATTCCCAAGTGAAATATATATAGTACAGACCAAAAGTTCGGACACACCTTTTAATTCAATGAGTTTCCTTTATTTTCATGACTATTGACATTGTAGATTCACACTGAAGGCATCAAAACTATGAATAACACATGTGGAAATATGCACTAAACAAAAAAGTGTAAAACAACTGAAAATACCCCTTATATTCTAGTTTCTTCAAAGTAGCAACCTTTTGCTGTGATTACTGCTTTGCACACACTCTACATTTTCTTGATGAGCTTCAAGAGGTCGTCACCTGAAATGGTTTTTTCTTCATAGGTCAACCTGCCCTGTCAGGTTAATAAGTGGGATTTCTTGCCTTATAAATAGTAATGAAAATAAAGAAAACCCATTGAATTAGAAGGTGTGTCCAAACATTTGGTCTGTACTGTGTATATATATATAGATATATACAGTATATATATATGACTTAAACATAAGATAAATAAAATTACAAGCATGTACACATAAATATGTTCGTCTCTATAAAAAAATCACTAGGTGAATCCAGAGTAAACCGGATTCAACAGTTAATGTTGGTTGGTTATTGTTTCAAAGAAGCTTTTTATTTCCAATCAAATTTTTTTAAACTAGATTTTAGCTGATGGTTTTAAAGATTTGAAAGATTTAGTTTTCCAAAACATATGCATCTAATCATTCTGGTATTTAACAAACAAAAATAATTTTGGTAATCATAACTGAGTCTGTCAGTAGATGGTCAACATGAAAGAAGCTGCTATTACCACTGCAGACGTTAGTACCTTCAGGGACTGTTCCTTGGTTCCTGCTCACCTCTCATAGCCTAATCAAAGTGGCTGTCGAAAGAAAGCAGCACTTTATCTCAGATCAGCTCTCCTTCTTTAATCTTGATCAGTCAGAGCAGTCTCCCTGCAGCAAGCTCTGCTGCAGTTTTTCCTTCCGCTCCATCACTGTGACAACACAATTCAGGAGGAATGCCCATGAAGATGACATGCACAGAGCTGCTATTAGATAAGGATTGCTCAGCAGTTTGTTGACTGCAGTCAGACATCTAATAATCTGCATTACACTCTCATTGATGGCCTGTCATAATTGAACAAGCTTGCATGAAGAGCCACAGTGCCCCCTGCTGACATGCATCACTTGTTCAAGGGTTGATTTTGTGCTTTGGGTGATTTAAATAAAAATATGCTAAAAGCAGGACAAATTGATTTAGTCTGCACCGTTCATATAAAAAACACTCAACATGTTTTAGAGCCAAAACAGTTCTTAAAGAGAAGAAAACTATACATTATGATTCCTTTTGAATAGAATAGAATTTTCTGAAGAAATTTAAACAGGGTCTACCAAAGTAGGTTGGAACACAACATTCTGATGCTAAAAATTAGCATCAGTGCTAAGCTTAGGTAACATGCACCAAATAACAAGTGGAGAGTCACAAGCATTTTGACTAATATGGACTTACTCCATTCAGTATATTAGTGTATAATCTAAAATGAGCCAAAATGTTAAGCCTAAATGCTGCCATCACTAGCATGTTGTCTTACTTTAACTTGTTCCATTCAGTATGCTAAACATAGCTAATAAATGAAATAAATAGCAAAAATGCTTATTTTAAGCACCACCTGCTTAGCAAGTTATCTCTAACTGTAAAAGATAATAAAAAGAAAAAAGGTAATTAAAAAATCCTTGTTGTTAAGACCCTTAGTCTGCATAAGCCCAATACAAACTATTTTGAAAAGTATAGGGCTTCAATCTAAATATAATCTTCAAAATGTATAGAAAACAACATGATCAAAGTTTTTAAAAAAAATAGTAATTAATTATTAAATCAGTTTTCACAGCTTTGTCAGAGAGCTTTTATCCATAACAGAACACAAATAGGAAAACATATCACACAGTTTAAATATGAGTCACAGTGTCCACATCCATCTAGAGTTACAGGAAGGAAAAGGCTTTGTCCTTTTAATGAAAAGATCATAAAAAAGCTCTACAGTGTTTGTATTACTTAGGCTGTATGGTGGTTTTACACTTCATGACTTCTCTAGGAATTGAAAAGCTCATATCAACACCAGACTTTAACTATTCCACATTTAATCCCATTGCAACCAAAAACTAAAAAATTACATTGTGATTTCACATGATTGTTATTGCATCACTGTGGAACTGGAGGAAAATTATACTCAACTTTTCCTGTTTTTGATGGAAAAAAACATGAAAATAGTATTTTCTATTGATCACTCCCATAAAATCCTAATAAGATTAATAAAAGTTTTCATTTGGAACAGTGCAAAGTGTGGACAACTTCAAGGGGTGTAAAAACTTCAGCGAGTGATGGCGCACTTTAAGGAAGAGAGGTTTCATATTGTGGGTCTAGGAAGCGGTCCAGCATCTTCTGGATGTTCTGGAAAGCATCTCTGCCAAGGTAGTCCACCTGTCCTGCCTCCCACATTCTGCGATGCTCTGCCTCTCTTTCTTCTGCCTGATGAAATGAAACGTGGCAGAAACAACAAAGGGTTATCAGGTTTTTTTTAATAGGCTTTGTTATGATTGAAAGAACAGAGTGTTTTCTGTGAAGAAAAAGCCCACTATTGGCTGACAACTATTGTGGCGGCTTATTATTTGTCCCGTCATCTTTTTCTTTAGAGCAAAAGTACATGTTGTTTTCAGGAATAAATAATCTGAAGTAAAGAATCTTGTCAACTCAATACAGTGTTTTCAGCTCATAAAAACTGAGAATCAATTAGACTGTTTCATGTCTTTCTTCAGTTTCAGTCACTAGCTCTGCTTGTCTAATTTCACTAGAGTCCAAACTGTACATTTGGCTCATAATTTATCCTGATTCAGGCAGTCTGTACTTGTACTACATTATGGTAAAAAAAACAAGTGATTTTGTATTAGTAATACAGTAAAAGATTGTTTGAGAGGCTGAGTTTTGTTTCTTTATTGATTAATAAACCCAATTTGCGCTCAAAAGTGATAAATTTCAATTCAACTGACCTGAACTGAATACAACTCAACTGATTTGATATTAACTGAATTAAACTTAATTGAACTGACTTGAACTAAACTCAGAATAATTGAATTGAATGAAACTGAACTGAATAGTATTGAACTGGGGCTGCACAGAGGTGAAGTTGATAGAACTGTTGCCTTGCAGCAAGAAGGTTCTGGATTCGATTCCCGGCCCGCGGTCTTTCTTTATGGAGTTTGCATGTTCTCCCTGTGCACGGTGGGTTCTCTCCGGGTACTCCGGCTTCCTCCCACAATCCAAAAACATGACTGTCAGGTTAACTGGTCTCTAAATGCTCCCTAAGTGTGCATGCATGGTTGTTTGTCCTGTCTGTTTCTGTGTTGCCCTGAGACAGACTGGCGACCTGTCCAGGGTGTGCGCTGCCTCTCGACCGAAACGTTCCCTGGAGTGGCACCAGCACCCCTCCTGACTCCATGAGGGACTAGGGTGTAAAGAAAATGGATGGATGGATGGATGGAAATGTCTGAAATTGGATTGATTTGAGTTGAATTAAAATAAACTAAATTGAACTGAATTCAAATAGATTAGATTAAACTTGACTGAATTGAACTGAAACGAAATTAATTGAGTTGAGTTGAAAAGATACAAAGATATAAAATGGACCTGCATGTCCAGTAAACCGTCTCGGGAAGACTTCAGTTGTGAAATATTGGAAAGTAAACTAAGTTTCCATACCGGCTGAGCGTCTTCATCTGCAGTGCCTTTCCTGTCCTCCGACGCTTCAGCTCCAGCTCCAGGGAGGTCACTGACCTCTGCTGTCTCTGTTGATGGAGACTCTTTCTCCAGGACTGGTGATTCCTGCACTGGTGTTCTGTCTGTGCGGGGAGCCTTCAGACATTGAAGCCTTGTTACTAATCAGTGCACTTAAAATCTAACAAATCTCACAAAAAATGGAAATTGAAATGAACTGAGAGTGACATAAATGTGATGTAGCTCAGAGCACCATACAGATAACAGACTGTGTGTTACTGCAGGAAGATTGTAGGAAACACAGTGAAGCAGAGATCCTGATCTGCTGGAACTAACAAGAGCCACTTGGCCTGTCTAATAAGCAGCCATCATAATTACCATGATATATTCCAAACATAAGTAGCTATGCTAATATGGCCTTTCATTCTGCTAATTAATAGTTTTATCAACAAATATTTTAATGACTACTCACAGAAAGAGCATGAAATTAAACAGAGTCAAAGGAAATGAAGTGCTCTCATTTCAGCTTCTCTCTTTTCTACCAAGATCCCTGGAGGTCACATTCATCAGGACTTAGTCCCGTGTTTTTCACACTCACCGGCTTTTCGTCATAGAGTCTTTTCTATGAGGTACACCTTTTCAGTTATGTGTCAATTTTAATAGTTTTGGCTATTTGCATGTCAGCAACTCAAAGCAAAGAGACATTTGGATGTACTGAACAAGACTTGTTGAAGTTCAAAGTGAGAATAAGAGAAGTTGAACACCTAATTCAATTAGAATTCAGTTCAGTTTATTTATAAAGCTCCAACTCAAAACAATCGTCGTCTTAATGCACTTTACAAAAAATATTTCAATTCAACCACACATATAACCCAAGCATCAAGCAGTACAGTAATTAAATATCTCTGAGGTTTTCAGAGCAATAGCTGTGTGTGTAAAAATGTCTTATGTTATTTTAATATTTTTAAACAGTTTTTTAATAATATAGCAATCAGAAATGTTGTTTGAGTGTCAAAAAGAAGCTTTACAGTTTTACTTTCATAAACAAATACAGCTTTTGCTGTAATGCTCAACCTGGTAAATATTTGATAAATACAAAACCTATCTTTCATAAATGAAAGAAACCCAAGTGCTTGTCTGTGGTGTGTTGTTTTCTCTCAAAGAGCTTTAAAAACCTTGGGGGAATTTTAAATTTAATCATTCCACCATCTACCCTGTTAAAAAACGTCAATATGGTTAGATTTAATCTTTTACTGAATATATAGGAGCTCTGGTAGTTAATGGAATTTTTGAATAACTGCATAATCTGTGAGCGACCAGTTCAAGATGTGTCAAAGTTGACTTTTACTCCACGTATAGTGACTTTGGAAGTTTTCAAATCAGATTGAAGTTTTCATTCAGTGAATACAGATTCTTCTAGTGTTTTTCAGAGTTGATGCAGGTCAATAACACAGAGCTTTCATCTTACCATCATCTCTTTGGTGTGAGAGTGAAGACTGTTGGAGGATGGAGAAAAATGTGCAAGCAGTGAACTGGAGCTGTCCAAGTTTCCTGTAATTGGCACTTTGACCTCTTGTTCTTGGATCTGCAGAATAAAGAAAGCTTGTTGTAACGCCATGTTGGCATGGAAAATCAGAGTCATGTTCTGAGTTCTCTGCCACTCTGGATGTTCACAGCAGCCTCAGTGGAGAAACACTTCAGAGTTTAGGGGTAGAAAGCTGCCAGCCAAGGACAACCAAAGCACTCAGAGTCAAAAGTTACTTTTTCTACAACCACATCTACTGCTGGGTGTTCTGAATATTTCCTTTATGAATATGTTTTACAGTCACAAGACATGTAGGTGATTTTACTGGAATTTTCTACAAAGTAGTAGTAGTTTCATTGTGAAGTGGAATGAAATATGAAACATGACTACCAGATTCTCAGATAGTATTTTACAGCAAAACATTGAAAAGAGGATCTGTTTAGGATGGAGTCCTGCTGGAAGCTGAACCTCCACCCTATGCTGCAGTCTTCTCAATATTTCTCAGTGTTTCAGTAGATTGACATTTTTCCACATCACACATATCATGTGATCAACAACCAAATGTTGTTCGGTTGTAGTGGCAGAAAAGACAAAGAAGACGACAGGCATGTTTTTTTTAACTAAGCACATTATTACACAATAATTCTTATTAAATGGAAATATTGCAATTGCAAACAAATAAAGAAATGGGCAAAATGCATAAAAGAAAAGAGCTGAGCAATAAAACAGTAAACCTTTCAGTACCTGTTGTTTGGGTCTTCTTGGAGTGCGCTGAGTGTCTGGAGCAGAAGGTGTCTGACTGTGATATTCCTTCCACCACAGAGACTCAAACTGCTCCAGACTCTGTGAGTGGCAGCCGTTCCTCTGTGGGCTCCACGGCTTCACGGCTCCTGCAAAGTGGACTATCTTTGCCTGGTGGCCGAACCTGCAGGAAGAACAGCAACATGTTCAATACATTAGTCAGTGGGCAGCAGATTGGAGTCACACAGTTAGCCAGAAGTCATTTTTTCCCCATATTTTCACAATCACTCAAAGTTCAGGCTGCACCTAAAGAAAGAAATACTAAAGTTTTGTTACAACTAATAAGAGCAGTGTCATAACATCCTCACTCACTTTGTTATTGCTTAAAACTGTATTTATTTCAATAACTCAACACATATAGATGGATGTTTTTAATCCTATATATCTTGTATACATCTATATATTTTGAGGATATTCTACCTGAAACTAATAAAACATGACATTTTTGGTAATTTCTAATAATAATTTTTACTTTTTGAGTTTTAAAAACTAGGAATGCAAATTAATATATTAGGGGTTATTGCAATAGCATCCAGGTGGCATATTGTGCTTCCCTGAACAGGTTAGGATGAGTCTATAAGTTATAAAAAAAAACATGTTTATTGCATTTTTGGACAAAATAATTCTTTGATAATGAGATTTTAATCTGGTCAGTTCTGTCAATTCTGATCGCCTTCCAGAATCACTTTAAATCCAAATAAGCTGCTGGCCACGCCCCCAACTCAACATTGCCACAAATGTGCAACTATACAGCTGTACATCTTTGAAAAGCAAAAGTTGAGTGTCCTGTACAACCAACAAGCATGTAGAAAGTGATTTCTGGATGGTAAGTCAACAACAAAACACTTGCATTTTCCAGCAGCCATTATGTTCCAGATGTTTTTGAAATGGCTCTGAAATGTTTTCCAGACACCAATGAAACATTAAATTATGGCTAAAACCATCTACGCTCCCAGGGGAGTTTTATAACAGTCAAGTTTGTTGCTGACACACTCACTGTTGGAAAGCAGGGAGGTAGGTGTACACAGAGCTGGCACACAGGTTGTAGATGAATGGCAGGTGTTTACTGATGTCTTCCACACTCCAACTGCTGAAGAATGAATTTAGGAGGCCCTGATCTCCTCCTGATAATATATAAGAAAAAGAAATTAGTAAAATATAAATTTGTTCTTACTTGACAGATTTGTCTCTCTGATCGCTGCGATTTGGGGTAAAAGGAGAAGGAATCTCAGCTCATCCTATCAGGGTGATTATCATATTAATCCCACTTCCAGCTGACTGAAACAAATCCAGGTTTTATTGCAATGGTGATAGACAGCTGGAAAATCTGATAAGACATTTAAGTGTACATTTAAGTAATGAATGAATCATGTTACTTAATAAGATCTCCCTTGACTTTACATTAGCGTATTCAGTTGAGACATCTGTCCTCAAAGCAATCAGCCTTCTGCATTTTTCTTGCCTGCAGCCCAAATATGTTGTGATGCATTACCATCAAAGCTGCCGTGTTGCAGGGCAAGATCCAGCAGGCTGGTGTAGGTGATCTTGGACGGTCTGAAGACAAACACGCCAGAATTAAAGCAGTCGGGCCAGCCAGGGTCAGGAGCAGCTGACAACTCGTCCCGTTGGAACAACTCGTCCACATTGCACAAGACCTGAGAAGGGACAGTGTGGAAAAATTTTAATTTTTACTGTATGGTTTCATTCATAACTGAGTAAAAACTGTTGGACCACCCGTGAAGTTGTCAGCTAGATTCCAGATTCTCTGGTGCTGAAATTAAAAAGCTCCTTGATGGTAAGGCCCAGAGGATGAATGGATGGATCAGATTCTCCTGGAGTTCCTTAAGCTGTTGTAGGGTTGTGTTGCGACTCAGCAATATTGCGTGGACATCGGGGGCAGTTGCCCTTGAGTGGGGACCTCCATTTCTGTTTATAACATTTATGGACAGAATTTCTGGGCACAGCTCAGGTGTTGAGAGGATCTCTTTCGGTGGCCTAAGAATCATGTCTGATTTTTGCATACGATCTGGCCTATTAGCTTCATTGGGTTGTGTTCTCTGAAGTGGTTTGTACTAGAGTGTGAGGCAACTGGGATGAGGACCAGTGCCTCTAAATCAAGGCCATGGTTTAGAGCCAGAGAAGGGTAGAGTACCTTCTTGGGGTCCAAGTAGGGGTCCTGGCCCAAGTGAAGAAGATTGGAAAAGGAGATTGATAGACAGATTGGCGCAGCATCTGCAGTGTGAAATGTGTTTCCTCTGCTGCTGCTTCTCCATGTCAAGAGGAATCAGTTGAGGTTTAGGATGCCTTCTGAGCACATCCCACTGTGAGGAGACCCAGAACACACGGGCTGGTCTCAGTCACTTCACCAGAAGGAGTTGGTGAAGTGGCTGTGGGTTCTTCAGTCGAGAACTTCAAAGGAGACACAAATATTACTGACCACAGTAAACATTGCATGTCCATGTATGACCTCAGGAACCTTGTATTTACTCAGCTTGGCCTTTAAACATGCCTGCAGCCTGCAGCACACATTTTCACTGACTTCACAAGCCGAGAAATCACAAGAACAAAGTGCAGCTGAACATGTCAGGGTTCATATGTTGGAGATAAGCAGGAGGTCAGAAGAGAAGCAAATGAAGACTACCAGATTGATGTGTGTTGACTCATGACCTAACTGCATTGTACTATAACTAGGATCAATTGGAATTGATCTACTTGATTTGAAATCTGTTTGTATCAAACCAGTTGTATCAACTAGTCATTATCTGTTTGTAGATTAAACAGACCTAATTTTCTGAAGTCACGTGATGTGAATAGGTGCTATATAAATGAACTGAATTGAATTGTGACACTTATTCATCTATCCATCATGCATCCATCATCTCTTGCTTATCCAAGATTGGGTTATGGGGATGATCCAGGATGATAACCTAGATATCAGAATCAGAATGCTTTTATTGATATTGTACAGAAGCACAACAAAATTTGTTTCAGTACAGAACAAGGAAGACAGGGTGCATGTGCCCGCTCCCCTAGGGGCACTGCCCTTTATGTTCATCCCTTTACCGTGGAAAGGATTCCTGAAAGTCTTCCAACTTTTCATGTCCAATATTTTCATGCACCAGCTAAACACAAGGCAGACTGAACCCCCTAAAGTGGAATATTCCTATTAAACTCACCAGTGTATCAGCATCCAGGAAGACACATTTGTTGTACTGAGTCAGATTCCAGCAGTGGAGTTTAGTGAAGGTGACGCCAAGCTCAGGACGTCCCAGCATGGACAGATGGAGTTGGTCCTCGCTGTTCTTCACATCCACAGTGATGATCTCATCAAAGACGTTCTCAAGGACTTTTCTGCTCAAAAGGAGTTCAATTAGTCAGAAAGTAAATTGTAACTCATTGCAAAGTACTATTTGAATTACTTGGCCTCTCTGGTTCAAAGGTATACGTTTATTTTGTTCTTTAAGTTCTAAAAACACAATGTGTTACCAAACTCAGTGAGTAAACCAGCTGCTTAGTTTCATATCCAAGGCATAAAAAGGCTCATTGAATTTTTTTTTTTTCATTTCTTTAAAGGGATAATGTTATGTATTTTCAGGCACATAGTGTCTTTTTTATACCACAATCAAATACAACCTTCAGTTGTTATAAAAATGATATATACATAAGAGAAATTTGACTTCATAATTTAACACCTTGATATTGTGCCTCTGTGTCTTTAAGAAACTCTTGCTCTTTCTGTTATGATGCCTTCAGGAAGTCACCATATCATCACTCCTCCATTAACCCTTTAACACCTTGTAACTCATATAATTAGCTCAGCTGATGTGCATGTGATGGCCAAATCCATGGCCACACTCTGATGTTGGTAACTCTTTTTTTATGCAGTTTATTTTTTCATACAAACACAACAACACTTTAGTTTCAATAAAAACATTTATTAGTTGATTTGAATGCATTTGTTCTATTTGTTAGCACGCACATTTAGTTAGCATATGTATTTATATCAACTTAAAGTTAATTTTGTTTGCTTAAGATTAATTCTGTTTGTTTTCCCACCGGTACTTACCTGCCTTGGAGTTTGCCAGACAAAGGATGGGGGCCAGGGCTCAGCAGGCTTACATGCTGATTGGACTGCACCACTAGTTCCTGCTGGCAGGGGGAATTTGTAGTTTCTTTGTTTAGATACGTTTTGTATTTAAGTAAATATTAGTATTTAAAGTTTAATATTTTTGATTTTCAGTTTTGGGTCTTTAGTTTAGCCAAACTTAGCTGTACTGTTATTTGTTTTGTGTTATTTGTATATTAGCTGCCCAGTAGTACTGCCTGAAGTTGGGAAGAGCAAGTCCACCCTCATAAGTTGGGGACTGCAACACTGATTTACGAAGTCTGGCAGGTCTTTTAAGCCATAAGAATTGAGATATTTTCCTATCCAGCTTGTCAAAAAAGGTCTTTGTAATTAGTATAGGAACATGTTGGAAAAGGTAGAAAAATGTGGGTAAAATTACCATTTTAACCAGGTTCACCTGTCCCAACAAAGATAATGGTAATAGGGACCATCTGTCGAAATCTTTCTTCATGTTCTCTAGTAACGGTGAAAAATTCTTATTCATCAAGTTAGACATAGAATAGACAAATATCCCTAAAGTTTTTGTGTTATTTGTAATTGTATTCTGTTTAGTTACCCCTATTGTGTCTTAATTGGTCTGATCAGCCAGTATATAATCCCTGTGTGTCATTTCTTTGTTAGGTCAGTTATGTTTGTTTGTGCAGCCAGTTTGTTTACATTTTTTGCCTGAGTTCAGTTTTGTTTCTTTGACCTCTTTTATGAGCTCAGTTTATCTTTTGTTATTTATAATCTTTGGGTTAAAATAAAAAACCCTATTTTTCTAATATGTCCTGTGACTCCTCCTGTTTTTAACTCGGTTCATCACAGTGCAGCTCCACCAGGTGTTTGCTAATTGCTGCTGGCTAGTCTGAAGGAGCTGAGTAGAAGAGTTGTGGGGACGGCCGCTGTGAGACCGAAGCTCGGAAATTTGAAAACTGCAGCTCCAAGGAGGATCTTCATTGTCAAAGGCCACCCTGGCATTTTGCACAGCTGAATGGTTGCCACATTAGATTAAAGGATTTCTCAAACATGGATGAAAGAATCAAAGAAACACTTTAGGTATGTTTTTGACATGATGCTCAGAAAAGACGATTTTAATGTTTTATTGGAATTTTCTGTTTTGAAATTGGAAAATTGTGGTATTTTTTTGTATTGAATTCTACGATAGGTTTGAGTTCATCTTGGACATATACAGAATTATTATTGGAACTCAACGTCAGAAAGAAATGAGTCCCCAACCTTGACTGTTCAGAGATGTTTGGGGTCACCATGACGACTATGTGGCGAGTTGTTCCATGCCGTCGCAAACTTCTGGCCACCACTGTCGCCCCCTGGCAGTAGGAGTCTGAGGTGGCCAGGGTAACGAAAGCCTCACCAGCTGCACACAGAATGGAGACAAAAGAATTAATAGTGCAGTTATCTCAAGGTTTATCCATCAAATAGATAAAAGAACTAAACTCTATGGATTGTTAGTTCTGAGTTTCTCTGTGTCGTTCTATTATGGACCAGCTGTAGCAGGTGTGTGGCTGCAGCTCCATAATCCTGGCCTGCAGCTTGATATGGAGGCATGTAACCTTATGTCTGAGGACAGTGTTAGATTTCACTTGGTTCCCTTTTTGATTCGAACCAGAAGAAGCAGAGAGTCTGTTCTCATTTCAAACAAGCCACCCAATCACATTGTTAATAATTCAACATCACAGAGAGACTATCACAGTTGGAGCAAAGAGCAGTGAGCAGAAAACATGCAGCAGCTTATCAAAGCATTTGTTTTATTTATTTGTGCATCTTGAAACATGCTGAGCCCACTAGCGGGAGGATATTTGAAGAATCTGACGTTAAATCCATGATGGAATCCATAGATCCCATCATTTATATGAAAAGTAGGTTCCTACCTGACATTTCTTGTCTTCAGTCAGTTCCAAATCCTGGAGGTTTACTTTTCCACAGGGGAGGTGAGGAGCAAACTACGCCTGCATGCTGCCGGTCATCAGCGGTGACATCAGAACAGTCGACGGCGAGGGTGTACTGGTGCACCAGCTGGATCTGGGACACTTCCTAAATCCTCACTGTGAGCATAAATCTGCCACAGTGATGTGGAGTCACACTTCAGGCTGCTTTTAATGGTGGAATAAATCAGGAAGCAGAGGCCTTGCTGCTTCCATCCTCTGATGTGTTTGTCCAACTGGTCATTCAACTAGCAGGAAAGGGGGCTTGACAACAAGGGTTGTGCAACAGCACAATCTCTTACTCTGCTGATAACCCACTCAGGAGAGCGTTGCTTTTCACTTTCCACATCAGCCATGTGCAAATAACCTATAACCACTGCAATGCATGAGTCTCAAACATTCACTGCCTTGCAACAGGATTTACTCCTCTTGAACCTTTTCTTGTTTTATTACATAAAAAATCCCAATTTTGCAGGAATCTTCCACCAGATTGCATAAAAAGCAACTGTTCATATCCTTCTTTGTTCTGGATTTTGACTAAGCCATTCTAACATATGAATGTGCTTTGAGCTCAGTCATTTCTTTGAAGGGAATGGATTTGGAGCAACCCAAACCCCAGCCTCAGGTATTTTGAAACCTCAAACAGGTTTGGCTTCATCTGCCTTCTTCTCAAACTGAGCAGCTTCTTTGTTCCTTCTGAAGAAAAGCATTTCCACAGCATGATTCTGCCTTCACCATGGTTCACAGTGGAGATGGTGTGTTAAGGCTAATGTCAGTTTTCTGTCTTCTTTGGATACAGATCAAAATCACTTAATTACTTATTGACAATCCTATGTATCATCTTATTGCACTGTTATGCAACAACTGAGAGTCTTCAGTCAGAGGCTTCTTCAGAACTACTGTAATACAGACTGCTAAAGGAAATCCTTCTTTCCACAGCCACAAGCATCTGCAACAATTTTTTGAAGAAACTTGGTTAAAATGGGTTAAGACATTTATTTTTCTTTTTGAGTTAATACAGTATTTTTTTTACTATTATTGTATTTCCTAATTGAACAAAACCAATTAGGTTATTGTACAGTTTAAATAGCCAAGTGGAGAGGAACTCTGCTGTGAAGGTGTTTGTTACCACTGACCTTTATCTCAAGATATAAATGCTCTTTGACCGAATAACATGAGTATTTATAAATAGAACTTATTCTACACACCTTTAACAAACTGCAGCACATGTTTTAGCCTGATGACAGCTGTTGGTGGGAAGCCAGAATAACTAAATTTAGCTCAGACAGCAAAAACTCAAAGACAGCTTTGTAATTTAAATCTGGCCAATAAGACAAGACTTCTACTGATCTTCAGTGTTACACTTAAATATTTCAGGTATTGAGGTTTTTCCCCTAGATTCTCTGTTGAGTATAGTTCTGACAGATTTAAATAAGGAAGCTACAATAAACAGACAGGAATAAACAACAGATAGATTTCTGATAAATAAAAGAAAATAGAAAACATTTTTATTTTTTCATTCTTTTTTACACATTGGACCTGGAAAATATGGAAATCAAATTCTAGACTTTTCAAGATGAGTACAAATCCTGTGTATTTAGTTTCATTCATCAGCTGACCTGCACTTGCTGAAGAATATCCCCAAATCATGATACGTTCACCACCATGGTATACTAATGTTCCAACAAATCCTTTACAAGACAACTGCAGCCATACTGTTAATACATCACATACAGACATTAGAGTAAAAGCAGAATACAAATACATTACATATTTTTAAGAATATTAGAGCAAAAAAAATTTGGAGTTTTTTTGTATTATTTTCTTTCTACTTTACAGTAATGTATTACTTTGTGATGATCTGTCAGTCCCAGAAAAATAAATGAAGGTTTGCTGTAAAGTGACAAACTATGAAAATGTCCAAGTTAAACTGCAGGCCACTGTAAAAAGATATCACAAAATTACTGAAGCCTTTAAATATTTTTTTTATTATTTTGGCAGTAAAAAAAGTTTAATTGTGGCGAAAACTCAGAGATCATCTCATCAAAGTACAACTCGGGGGATTTTTGGGCTTGTACTAACAGAAGTAAACAACACCAAAATAGTGTACAATAACACTTTATTAAAATCATGTACACACCAAAAATCCTATGACAAATCATGCATTTAGTATTCCAGTAACGGACCTGCATAATGTCGATGTAGCTAAAACAGACATATGCTTAAAATAACAAAACACACTTCAAACTGATGGTAGAAGCTGACAGAACAAGTCATAGAACTCAAATCTAAAGGAGTGGATTATTTACAGCACATAGAAATGCAGCTTGTTTTTGTATTTCATCATTCAGACGTTCTGCAACAACACGTCCTTGTCTATCAAATTAAAAGGCGCCAAACACAGACAGCAGCAACCACTTAATGAAAAGAGAAGAGATAAGATTCAACAAAGAAGTGGAACCTCAGATCCCGGTGATGTTTTATATGAATCAGCAGAACCAAAAAGGACTAAGCTAAAGCATTTATATTGTATATCAAAGGCATAATAAACAGATATCCAACTCTGAGATAAAAAACATAATTTTTTAGGTATCAGTACTTAATTTTTCAACTAAAAAACAAGAAAACAATCCTTTAAAAATGGCCTTTAGCATTATGTCTTTGTTGCAGCAAAGATGTTAGCGACTAGCTAACTGGCTGCTAGTTAGTCTGGCTATTAACATGTTAGCAGCTAGTTAGTCAGCTTAACCAAGCAGCTACTCTACAGGTCTAGTTTGGTGCGTAAAAATCCATCAGGAAACAGTGTAAACGGTTTAGAAAAGAAAAACTAAGCTAAACAGAGAGTGTAGCATTAGAACTAGGGCTAGTAATTTCAAACAGTTCGGAAATAATTAACTTCTACAGCTAGGAAATAAAGCAGCTCATCATAACAAGAAAGTTTCTTGCCATTTAGATACAAGGTCGTAACAATGAAACACTTTGAGGAATAAGACTTATTTCTCATTATAACCAGAAAGTTTCTTGTTTTAAGGAGATACTGCAGCTTTATTTATATTCCAGCTTTAGCAGCTAAATGCTTCCGTAAAACAGTACAAAGCTCTGTGGCAGCTTTCTCTGTTTTTCTAAAGGTCCCTCACAAATACAAAATTCAATTCTGTACATTTACTATTTGCACTTTCAATTAGCCCTTGGTTACACGACAATCAGTTTACATTAAAGCTCCTTCAGCCATGCTGATAAAACAGCTACATAAAACACTTATGACCAGTGTCTTATAAAACTAAAAACATCTCAACGAGTCACACATCATGTTTGTCTCAGAACTCCCATTATAATAAAAGTTCTGAGTTTCTTATCTCTGAACTATATATATATATATATATATATATATATATATATATATATATATATATATATATATATATATATATAATTATTATTATTATTATTATTATTTATTTATTTATTTTTTCCACAAATGATGACCAATTTTTCTGGCAGCTCAGTGGCCAACTAGAAGATTCTGACTCATTGTGGGCTGACCAGGACAGTGGCTGAGATTACTTCTGTTTTCCTCATCTTTGAATTATTTGGGAGGTGAGATTAGATACTCCACAGTAAACAGAAGCCAACGCCACAAGCGTCCTTTCCTGATGGGTACAAGGTTTTTATGGAAGATACTGGAGCAAACAGATTTCCTGCAGTGACTCATTACATGAAACCAACAGGTTAGCAAACATGAAAAAGACAAAAATGAAGTTTACAAGAGTAACATAAAGTCAAAACACATCAACATAAAGCCCTAAAATCATTACAAAAAATTATATTCTGACTGTTGCTGAAGCTCAGAGTAAGATAAGCTGGCTGTCATTTTGTTCTGGATGTGTTGGTGGAACTTGTGGCACTTTTCTGTACCAAAGACGTCTTAAGGCTGTTGGCTGAAAAGTCGGATCAAGTTCTGGTTCAGGATCTAGTTGTTCCGGAGCAGGTTGCTAAAAACTGAAAAGAAAAATTAATCACAAAGGCTGAACAGTAGGTGTCAGGCTGCTCACACTCAAACTGTGTTTTCCACTTTACTCATTCCATATCTTTCACTAGATGATGAGTTAGTTAGTTTCCTCCAAGTTCTTGCCATTGGTGTCAAGGAAGGTTTCTTTTTTTAGGTGGAATTATTGGTATTGTAACAGAACTTTGAGAAGTTCAAGTAGAACACACACACACAAAAAGGCTTAGATCTAATAACTGTCACACAAACACAATAAACCAAATTAGCATTTGATCCAAAAAACCTTTTAGAATATTCTGCTAATGTGGACTTGCTATGCTAAAGATCAAAAGTTGTTTTTGGAACAACGTGTCCTTTAAAGAGCAATTGTTTCCTCAATAAAAAGCAGGAAACACCTCCCACAATGGATCTATTTGAAATAAAAAAAGTAATATTTAATTTTTCTTATTGACTGTCTAATACAATGTTTCCAAAGATAATCTCTGATTGGTTGATTAGGCCTCATGGTTTAGGTTATATAAATGCTGATTCAAACTGACAATACAAAATATGAATAAGAATCCATAAACATGTCTACTACAGTTAGTTTCTATAAAAGCAGCAAAAATCCTTTTACAAAATTTAGTCCTGGAGTAATCCAACATGGAGTCACTAAATGACCTTCAGGCCCACTTCACACATTAGTGAGGAGATTTTTACTGTCAGCCAAACTACAAATGTCACAGAGCACCTCAATAGTTTGGGTCAAAAGCCGTCTGGGAAAGATCCGAAACTCTGACCTTCAATCAGTGTTGTGGTCAGTGTGGTTCACTGACCACTAGGGGTCCTCCTACTGGAGGACCACCTTTGCTTCTCTTTGTTTGCAGGCCTGCTGTCACACCTGGAACCACTTCCTCCTCCTCAGGGAGCTGCAGGAAATCTTCAGTGATCCAGTTTTTCCCCTGGGTATTTTTCTGTGACATGGCTGACTGGAACCCACCGGTTCAGAGTTGCTTTAGAACAGGGGTGGGCACTCCCGGTCCTCGAGGGCCGGTGTCCTGCAACTCTTAGATGTCTCCCTGGTCCAACACACCTGAATCCAACAGCTGAATCTCCTCCTAAGTGCAGTCAAGTTCTCCAGAGTCCTGTTAACGACCTCATTATTTGACTCAGGTGTGTTGAAGTAGAGATGCATCTAAAAGTTGCAGGACACCGGCCCTCGAGGACCAGGAGTGCCCACCCCTGCTTTAGAACCATAATAAATGGAACATTGACCAACATATTTGAAGTGTATTGATGATTTTGATGATGGCCCTCATCAAAATGTAATGTTTGTTTCTAGTTTCTTAGTTCTTCACTGTATGCTGTTTTTATGACTTCTGCATGTTTTGCATATTAGTGTTTAAATGGGGACTTTCCTTTGACTAATTTCTTTCCTGTTTTGTAGTCAGTCAGGGAGTTTAGTAGTTTTAGTTTTTTGTTTAGACGAGTGATTTTGTTTTCTCAGCTGTGATGGGATGGATTTTTGTTGGTTTTGTCTTAGAAACCCAGAACAAGGCCACAAGGTAAAGATTCTCCTTTGAACTGTCTCTCCCAGTCATGGAAATTTTCTTCTCAGATAGCTTCCTCTTTTGTTTCTTTACATAATTAATCACTAAAGGGTAGAATTTACAGTAGTTGTTAAAATAATCCTAGATTTGACATCTCTTTGCTTGTACTTGTGACAGTGTAATGACAATAAAGTTGAATTCTATTCTATTCTATTCTATGTAATTATTTGATTTTAATAAATCTTTTTTTTATTTATGTTTACTTCATTTCACAAGTCCTGCCTTGGCATACCAAACAAAGAAGCTGGTTGCCTATATCTGCCAGGGCAATTTTTGCCCTTCAAAAAGCATATTTCCCTAACTATGTGACTGACTTCGTTAGATCAGGGTTGCCTCTGGCACCAAAGCAGACTAGTTGCATTATGAAATATAAACCTTTTGTGAAATATGATCTTTGGCCTTCTGGATAATGTATAATTGAAGGTGGATGTGTTTGTGGATAGAAACCACTATATGAACTCTAGAACCAATATTGGTCAAATCTACACTATGTGATACGTTAGGAGTTCTTGACAATGTGGGAATCCACAGTTACTCACTCTGGTTGTCTCCTGGGTTAGACTGACCACCTTGGTGACCTTTCTCTGGATCTGCACCTGAACAAGTCAAACTCTCATTAGGACCAGGATGTCGCTGTGATCCAGCAGCTTCCACCATGTGTGAAGAAATGCAGAGGAGAACACCACTGACCTCCCTGCAGCTTGAAGCAGAGCTTCTTCTTCTGATAAGCAAAGTAACTGGACGCGGCTCCCACCAGAGCGACACCTACAGCACTAATGATTCCTGCAAGTGGTCCAGAACCTGCAGCAACAGAGAAAAATGTTTGGTTAAGATTCCATTCATCTTAGAACAATTTGACATAATTTATAAATTTTTGCTTTAATAGGAACTGAAAAAACTGAGATGGCATAATAAAAATTGTATTCACCTTCTTCATTTCATTGAAAAAGTGGAATAAAATAATAGTTTCACAACTAAACGTTTTCTTTTGGGGGTTCAATCTTGCAGTGACGCATGTTATCCACAGGAGGGAAGTAAATATAGTACTAAAACCAGGAAGTGAGCAGTCCCAGGCTGCAGGGCATTGACGCACTCATGAGTCATGCGTGTCTTGTGATGATTCTCTGTGCTAACAAAGGGAGTTGTCCCCACATGAAAAGCAGAGCGGATTCCAGCTTACGGAATGACTTTCTGTTGAGGAACCTTTGGCATCTGCTCTCAGCATAAACTCCAGATTTCCCCCACAAACAGAGCGCCTGCACAAGATTCTGGATCTTGTGCAGAACTTGACTAAAGCTGCTCCCTCCCAGTGCAGAATTGTGCTCTCTAATGTTAGCACGCATATATTTTCACATCTCCATAGTAATAGGAAATCTGCAGTAATTGTTACTGCTACTTTGTCAACAAAAACCCTTAGAACAGGAAATTGTTTAACCTTGTTCCGTTTACAGCCATTTCCAAACATATTCGCATTCCTTCACTTTGTTAGATTCAGTCCGGCTCCAACAACAGAGTCGAGTGGAAGCTTTCAGGATTTCATCTGCATCTTTGTGAAGTTATTTCCAAAATATCTGATAATTGTGGCATGTAATTGTATTCAAAATCCCTTCTAAGTTGTTTTTAATGACTTATTGCATGACCAAATTTATTCAAGTCGTATTTTAATTCTCATTTTTCTTGTATATATTTTTTTTCTTTCACCGAAGAGTTTCTGCGGCGCTAGTGGCTCGTATTTTTTCCACAGTAGGCAGAGGGTGAGGAGAGGGGGGAAGACATGCGGTAAAGGTTGTCGGGACCGGGAGTCGAACCCGCGACGTCCGCGTCGAGGACTAAGGTCTCCAAACGTGGGGCGTGCTAACCCCCTGCGCCCCCTCATTTTTCTTATTTAATGAACACCATTAGACAAAGTTTTGTAATGGGAATACAGCTACTGAGAGCATCGATCAGGGAAGCAGCCAAAACAGACAGTTTGATCTTTTTGCAATTTTGCAAAGCAATATATTGCTTTGTGTGGTGAAAATCTTTCACCCTCAAAACAGTCTCCTCACAATGTTGCTGTGCTATCGTGATGGTGATGCTTTTCTATGTCAGAACTGATAGGTAGATGGATGGAGCTAAATCCAGGAAAATCCTGGAAGAAAATTTGTTGGAGGCTGCAGACAACTAGAGGTTCCTCCCAGCAGGACAACTAATTTTAGCATGCCACACTTTTCAGACTTGTAAGAAAATATCCTTTATTTCCACAACACAGTTCTTAACCACCTCTTGCCATTTATAACATAAAATCTATAGATGTTTGTCTGGATTAAATGTTTGAACTACGCAATGTCAAGGAACAAACTGAAAATTCCACAGAAATGTTTGCAAAAACGATACTGCAAAATGGGGACTCATTCAAGATTCAAAGTATAAGTGCAAAAAATTTAACAAAACTTTTGATCCGTGTTCATAGAAGAACACATTAATATTGATCAAGCAGAGTACCTGCACAGACAGAAGTGGACTGTAGGTTAGCATGGCTCCGTTAGCAGAGCACTCTGAACGCTGACTTTGATAAGAATGTGAGCTCAGGCTGCTGATTCACAGGGATCCAAGGTGAGACAACAGATGAGCAGAAATGAGGCATTTCAGTCATCAAGCCATGACAGCAGAACATATAAACAAAACAAGCAAACCCCAAATATAAAGTCAGCTAAATTTTCACCAGACAACCTCTGCTTTTAGAAGCCACAGGAAGGAGCAGCAACATAAAAGTTTATTAATGGATCTTAGCAGCTAGATTCATTTGTAGGACTGAATTTTTAGTTATGGAAAAACAAAAAGTTCTGATTTAACAAAAGGGGCCCGGCTGCTGGGCTTAAGGTTCTGCTGAATCAGCAGCTGTCTCACATTTCACTCTGGAAATATAAATTAGCTGAAATCAGTTTTGCAAAAACTGGAAATCAAAACAAAACCCTGATACATTAATAACCATATTTAACACCACAAGTAGTGGTTAGTTTATTTTCAGAACAAAGTAAAAAAAAAAAAAAAAAGAAAACAGATGTAACAAAGTCTGAGTCCCACCAAAACATCAGGATTGCTTTTTTACAGTACATCCTCCTTATAAAGAAAGAGCTAAAAATATATGAAAGTAGAGGGCAGCCCCACAGTCCAAATCCCAGTGGCCACATGGGAAAATATCTACTGTATGCAGCACAGCTTATAGTAGTAGAATAACCCCCATCTGAAAGAAACTTCTATTTTAACCCCACAGGAGCAAGAAAAAAACAACCCAACGGAAATCACAGAAGAAAAGTGCAGCCAAGCTACAGCTGAAACCAGATATTTATATCAACCAACATTTTTTTCATCATTGTCTGAAGTTTAGCCTCACCAAACTTTTCTTGTTTTAGGTCCAGTTAGCATTAGCATAATTATTTCCATTTGCTAACTGCCAGAAAACTTAACGAGAAAATTTATTAGATCATTTTTGTAACTCTCCTCAAATTAAAAAGTTTACATACTTTAGTTTAGCATCAGGACTTTTAAAATGTACGATTTGAGTCAAACGTTTCCGTATCCTCCCACAAACTCACAACACTTTGCTGGAGTTTAAAAGACCCCGATGCTGACCATAAAAATGTATGTAAACTTTTGAATTTGAAAAAAAATCTCTAAAAAATTGTCTCACCAAGTTTTCTGGCACTTAGCAAATAGAAAGAATTCTGCTAATCCTAACTAAGCTGCAGCAAGAGAGGTTTGGTCAGATTTAAATTCAAACAGTGAAAAACAAATTTGTTTGTCTTTTTTTATTGGCTGTATGTGAACATCTGGTTTCAACTGCAAATACTGAGCAGGGATGGTTCTGCAAGCCAACAGCGTGGGTCTAACTAATGCTCATGGCAGATTCCGCAGGAGCTCCATAGCCCTCTCTAACAGGGGGTTCAAAACTTTCATTAAGTTGGACATCCACATAAAGAATTCCTCTGGCATGTTAGCATTTAGCATCTTCAGGATTTGGCCCCACAGAAGGTCTGGATCTGCAACGACACACAATCGAAGCAGGAATTTAGCTATGACAAACCAGACCAGGACTGGCAACATCAAACTGAACTGAGCCTCACACCACCTCCATCTCTGGAGGAAAAGCTGAATGAAACTAAGTGGGAACCTCCAACTCACACTCGCTGCCTTGTAATCAGACAAACTGAATTAATACACAAATATTCCAGCCCAGCCTTCACAGAGAAGCTATGAGGAAGTTGTTCTGGGTGAGTGAGGAAAACAATAAGCTGTTAAATAGACTCTCTTAGAAGAGAAGCAAGAAGTTCCCAAAGAACACTCCAGAAAACATTAATCCAACAGGAAACCATCAAGGTACCCAAAGAGAGTTTACACACACAAAGGCAGGAAGAAGGAACTCTCGGCTGCATGCTCCGATCACCATGACGATGCACTGCAATTTTCCTGCACGTAATGTTATGCTGCAGGTCGCACATGTAAACGCAGCAGCCTCTGCTGGGGTACGCTGCTGGAGTTGATCAAGACTTGGGAAAATAAAAAGGTCAAGCTTCTTATAGACTCAGTAAGTTTAGGAAGGAGAAGTATGAGTTTCAGCAAATACACAGCCTGATGAAAGTATTCACGCCCTCACACTGTCATGGGGACAGAGCAGGACCACAGTCAGATGGTGGACAAGGATTATATTTACAACTCCTACATTTAACTACCAATATGCCCAGAGATTTAAAGAGCATCAGCATCCATAACGACTCTGAAAATACTTGGCTGACATGAGTAACAACATTTCATTTCTCTTTTGACTAAATAAAAGTTTAGGTAGATCTGAAGAGTTTAAACAGGAGTTCCTGCAAAACTTCCTAAGCTAGATTAGTGGATTTTTTATATATATTTAGGGGTCTCAGAGTGAAAGACACTGAATGAACATCTACATGCCACATATTCTATGTTTAAAACCAGGCATTAATTTCTGCTAACTGTTATGTTCCACTTTGTGATGACGTATCACCTAAAACCAGAGAAAAGAGAAAATTTAAAAGTTTAAGAAGTTCTTAAACTTTGGGGTGCTGTGGTGGTGCAGGGGTTAAACACAACCCACATAAGGAGGCCTTAGGTCTCGATGATGCTGTCGCAGGTTTGATTCCCAGCTTGGTAACCTTGGCCCCATGTCCCTTTATCTCATTAACTATTTTCCTGTCAATTCACTATCAAATAAAGGGCACTAGAGCCAATAAAACCTTTAAAAATAAATTCTTAAACATTTGCAGAAGTTTCAGAAGCATAGACTTTATCTGGGCTCTTTAAAAAAAAAAGACAAAAAAATGTTCCAATAACTGGTTCCTCTCTCTAGATGCTGCTTTGATCAGTTTACAGCTCATTTTATAGAAGAGGTTTACCTTGAGGTTTACCAGCTCCACCTGCGAAAAAAATCAGAAACCAAGTCAGTCAACCCATGGGTTCTTATGGGTTCAACCCATAAGAGCACATTAGCTTAATAAAAAAATATATATTGCAGGGAGTAAAATTCAATATAGTCAGATAAAGGCTGATGGCTTCCAAATGGTGAAATGCTAAAAGTCATGTGGTCTGTCTGCTGAGCCCTCCAGCAGACAGACCACATCCTGGAGAACTATTGATCGAAGTAGACTCTTGGCAGCAAAGTAAAAGAGAGTGGCTTAAAAGTTTCTCATCTCACTCTTCAATTTTAATCTTCAGCACTTACATCCCTGCTCAGTCATCTCAGCAAAACTTAGCACTGCTACAGCTGATAACATCAGAGCTAAAGAGCAACATGCAGAACTGTGGTACAAACCAAACCAAAAGCACAGGAACTTACCTTGGTCATCATAGCCAGGGTCCACTGCACGGCCTGGATGCAGAAGAAGAAGTAAAGTTTGTCGAGTTAGAGATTTTTAGCTTCTGGGTCAATAGAAGAAGCAAAAATGAACCTGTTTTACATTTTCTCTTAGAAAACTAAAGTTTGCACTTTGCCTGGATCTATGACTACCTCACAAACAGACCACAGTTTGTGAGACTCAAGGACTGTGTCCAACCAGGAGATCAGCCACACAGGAGCACCACAGGGCCCTGTACTCTCAATGTTCCTTTTTACTCTCTACACTTCAGACTTCCACCACAAGTCTGACTTCTGTCATCTATAAAAATACTAAGATGAATCTGCAGGTGTATCAGAGATGGACAAGAGGCTGAGTACAGAAATCTGGTGAACAGCTTTGTGTCATGGTGTGAAAACAATCAACTCATTTTAAATGTGAACAAAACAAAGGAGATGATTGTAGACTTCAGGAGAAACAGGATTAGATAAACCCTGTTTCCATCATGAGAGAAGAAGTGGAAGTGGTTGAGGAATAGAAATATCTTGGTGTTCATCTGGACAACAGACTGGACTGGAGACGCAACAGTGAAGCGTCTATAAGAAGCAACAGAACAGACTGGACTTGTGGAGGAAGCTAAGATCCTTCAAGATTTGCAGCAAGATGCTGTAGATCTTCTAGAAGTCTGTTGTTGAGAGAATCATCTCTTCTGCTGTCATTTGTTGGGGCAGCAGCACCAGAACCAGGGACCTAAACACGCTCAACAGCCTGATAAAGAACGCTGGTTCTGTTCTGGTTCTATTTTAGGGGTGACTGTGGAGAAGATTATACAAAGAAGGATTTGTCATAAAATCTAGAAAGTTATGAACAGCCCTGACCAGAGGCCTCTTGTAGCTGTATAGCGGACAGCTACAAGAGAACTGTCCTGCCAACAGCCATCATCATGTGTTGGCATGATGATGGCCAACACATGATGGCCATCATCATGGCCATCATCTGAAAGAGACTGAAGACTCTTTTGTTTCAGAGACTGAAACAACATTTGATTTCCCTTTGGGATCAATAAAGTACTTTTGAATTGAATTATTTTCATGTCTTAGCACTAATAGAACTATCAATGCTCCCTGAACTTGAAGTGGAAAATAACTTATGGAAGTTCGGGGCAGCACCATGACTGGGATCATGGGAATATCAGGCTTTGCTTTTGGGACATTTCTACTATTTCATCTGAATCCTAAATCAAAAACATTGTTCTGGATGTGCTGTACTGGTTTGGACTTTCAAATGGGCAGATTGAAAGCACATGTTTAGCCTGAAAATAAACATACACTATATATGACAGCAAGAATATTTCAACAATAAAATAATGCATGTAATTAATATAATGTTGAAAAATCCAACAAGCACAAACCAGAAAAGTGGGACTCCGTTATATGATTCTCTAGAATGGACCAGTTCAAGCAGAAGAACCACCAGTTTTCACATTCCATCCTTCAGTGGATTTTATGTGACAGAACAACTAAAGAGGTGCAGATCTGTAGCGCTGAAAGGAAATGACTCACGGTCCGACATATTTAGCAAATAAACATCTGAATAGTATGGCGGACAGTTGTACTCAGCCCTAAGTCACAACTTTGACTTAATTAAATAGAAGCTACTTATTTAGAAAGATATATAAAATTATGTTCAACTTATATCACCTGAATCTCTTCAAAGATATTTGCTCTTGTGTGAATAAAGGGCTTTCCAGTAACAGTCAGACTTGCAGCAAATCTGAAGAAGCCTCTGACTGAGGACTGTTGTCTGACAGTCTCATGACTGTCATGACATGTTAAAATTTCAAGCAGCAGAGAGAATATAAAAAATATTTTCTCACTGCGTGAAGTTAAATCAAACCTAATCTGTCTTGTTTTAGGTTAAATGGAATTACCAAAATTATTTATATTTCCTAAATGCAAGAAAACTTGGCTACTAGATTTTTAATAATTCTGTTCATAACTTCCCTCAAATTCAAACGTTGACATACATTTGATCAGTGCCAGGATAATTATCGTTTAAACTGTATGACTCAGGTCAAGCCTTTTGGGTTTCCTTCCACAAACCTCTGATAGGTTAACTGACACATCTGAGTTAATTGAAGGAACACATGTGGATGTATTTAAAGGCCACACCTGAAACATGCTGCTTTCTTGTTTCACATGATAGAAAAGTCAAAGAAATTCATCCAAAATATCAGGAAGAGAAAAGAATAAATGTGTTTATGTCTCTGTATTCAGTTTATATGTCAAAATCTGGTTTTAGTTGTGTCACTGCCACACACGTTGATGCCAAATCTCACAGAAATGCTCATCTCCAACCTTGAACCATCAGTCCACACGGTAAAACCAGACTGGAAGCATGAGATTCTGCTCTCCTCAAACCACAGCACATCATCAACTATCAGCTTCTAAAGATGGTAGACATTCATGTGGTCCTACCTCCAGAGCGTCCTCCATCATCAGGCTTGTAACCATCATTGCTAACATCCATCAGGTCAGAATCATCAAAACTTCCTCCTCCTGGAAGAAAAACAGAGCAGTTCAGGTCCATGTTTGACTTCCCTCCCACATATCAGGACACATCCATGTTTTCCAGGCTCATATTGGTGTTTTAGTCTTTGCATTGTGTGAACTCGGCTTCACAGCTCTAGTCCTGGGCTGCTGGTGTAGCAGCCTTATCTACTCACTGTAGTGAGTAGATAAGGCTGCTACACCCACTCACTTCCACTCACCTCCACCACTTGGTTTGTACCCAGGTTTTTTTGGTTTCTTGGTGGGGCCTGCACACAGAGACGAAACGGTCATCAAGATCTGAATAAGGCAGTTGCTTTAATTGATTGTTTTTCCTGTTGAAAAGTCCAGAACTGGAGACATCCACGAAGTAACGTGATTGGTCAATGGTTTAACACATAACTGAACAAGGATTCAGTTCTAGTGCTTTTATTCCAAATGTTAATGTTTGCTTGAAATAAGAAGAGGTGGACGACATGATGCTGAGAACAAATTGATGTGAATTTTGTCCAACAAAATAAAGAGAACTTGTACAACAGTTGCCTTGATGTACAGTAGTGATCATAAATATGAAAAATTGTCCATCTCATCCTTTTTCTCCCTTAAGAATCTATAAATATGGGAAAGCTCCAGGTGTGTAAGGATTTTGCATGGCCTACCTGGTTTGACAGCATCCTCCAGGTCAAAGCCACCTGCAGCAGAACACACACCCATCAGGTCACTTTGCCAACATGTAAACAGGTAAGACCTGGTTCCAATTTAGCTTTCAGCTCTCTACACGCTTTAAGTGTAGCGAAATGAAACCCGATCCTACCAGAATTTCCAGAACTTGGCTTTTTGGGCGCAGGTGTTGGATCTGTACAAAGAAAAACTAATGTTAATAATGACATAATAAATGGCTCAAGGTAATTAATCCATTGTTAGATGGGTGTGAGGAAAGTTTCTGGAAAGCAGATTTGTGTCTTACCTGGTCCAAAAGCATCGGAGAGGTCCAGCCCACCTGAGGACAGGAGACGTATTAACATTGCAGGGATTTTTCTATTTGATCACACAACCTGTCTCACATGGAAACAGATTATCCCTGCCGCACAAAACACTTTTCAGTCATTCTGAAAAACACACACTTCATGCAACCTGAGCATACAGCTAAAACAAAGTCCAGTTTCAAACCTGTCTGATGACTTCAGACAGTACTCCAAGTAAAACATGCTCAACAAACTCAGCCACTGCACGATTGGGTCCACATGTTCTGCAGCGTTCAGCAAAATAAAACCACATCCAGCCATATTGGGTTGTTCTTCTGTCCAATCAGAGACCTTGATTCACCGCTAACAAGATGAGTTCTCTACAGGATGACGACAGGATCTCTTGCAGCTACATGAAGTGCATGTGGTTTCATTTATGAAAGGGTAGTCATAGCAACCTGTGCATGACAACATCTGGGTCATAATGTGCAGAAGAGAGAGGCTGGTATCTTAGTGGTTTTCTTGCCTCACCACCCTTGCCTTGAACAAATGCCAGTCTGTGTCTGAGTATTTTGATGTTTTACTTCTGTAGCTTCTCAGACACACACAGCAGGTCACGCCCACTGTCCAAAATCATTTCACACTCTTTGATAGTCCTTTAGAAATCTGTGGAAACACCGTGGAGACATAATCCCGACTGTATCTGGGAACAAATATCTTCAGGCTAAAAAAACCACTTACTGAGGATTAGGGTTAGGGTTAGGAGTAAAGGGCTAGGGGTTGATTTTTTTTTCTAGAGCAAATCTGAACTATTTAAAAAGATAACGCTGCTCAGGAAAAACCTAGCCACAATGCAATTTGACACATATTTGACTGGAGTTTGCAAAGCAGCCAAACAATCTCATTGGCTCAGTTCAACGATCTCATCCCTCAGTGTCCGTCATGTCCCTCGTGTGATTAAGTGACATAGTTGCAAAGAGTCAATAGGAGAAGCTGACTAAGCTAATAGCTGAATTCAATTTGATTCAAAACTAAAAACAATAACTTTTTGCCATGATTTAGTTTTTCAAAACAACGGAAAAACTAAATCCTTTCAGCTGCACAACATCCAAAACCAGAAGGAATAATTGTCCTAACATACAATACCTCAAGCAAACAATGCTGAACAAATGAGAAGAACAAATCAGACCTAATGTAATAGAGCCACTCTAACACGCTGCCTCACCATCAGCAACACAACGTTAAACAGAACTGGTATTTCCTGCAACATTGCTCTGGTTTAACGTTTCACTTCCTCTAGGAAGAAAGCATAACCTTATTAAAACATTGTGTGATGCACAGAAATATCTGTTCCTGTTTCTGTGCAGGAAACAGGAACAGGAAGTAATTCAATCAACAGGCTGAGATGGAGCATGTCGAGATACAAACCATCACTTCCAGATTTCTTTGGAGACCCTGGCTGCTCTTTGGGTTTTTCTGGTGTTGGGTCTAAAACGAATGAAAGTGCATATGCAGAGTTGATGATTCTGCTTTCAGTCATCTAAATGACCAATGTGCTCAAACAGAGAGTCTCTCACCTGGTCCAAGAGCGTCTAAGAGATCAAATTCTGTATGACAAAGAGTACCATTGTTAGAGTTACACAGTGTTACACACATTTACATATAGTGACATAAAATCAGATTAAACTTCTACAGTTTTAGTAATGATCACAAAAATGACTTCCATTTGCTTAATGTCGGCCATTTTATTCCTTTTTGTTCCAGAAATGTCCATCCACTTCCTCAGTATTTGGTAGAATTGCCTTCAAATTCTCTGACTTAAGCTTCCAGAAGCCTTTAACAACAGTAATATGGGCCATTCCTCCTGACTGAACTAGTACCTTCCTATGATTGCTGTACCAGTTAGGGGCATACACAGCACACTTACAGTGTGTGTAACCTTCTGGCATTTAGACCCTTCAGGCATTTATGGTCCTTTGGATATAAAGTTTAACAAAAGGTTTAGTCTGCTATATCAGACAGTGAGGAGAACTCAGATCTGTGTCTATTCATGGAAACATGTGGTTCTTATGCAGTTTAACGATAGATTGTTGACTCCTCTTACACAGTTCTCTGTTTTCTGCTTAAAAACAGAAACATGTGCATGGCTACAGTTTTGAGGAAATCTTATAATTTCTTTGGTGGTTCCCATGGCAGCAATGACTGACATGCAGAGCAGCTTTAAATAGCATGAGTCATCACTGAAAGCAGAGAGGGTTCTGCTAGTCTTTCTGGGTGCAAACTATTTAAAGCTGGGAGCTTTGGATACAAAGAGCTGACCAACAGCAAGGGAAACTCTTATGAACTGTAAAAACACTTGCAACTCAACTCAAGCTACTCTATTATGATTGAATAGCTAGTAGCAAAGATAAAACATTAAAATCAGGATGTCCAACCTGAACCAGGGTTCTGATAGTTTGGTACTATTCATTAGAGTTTTGTTTTATTTTTTTGTGACTTTTTGTTTGTCTGATACAGTTAGTTTTAATTAGCTTTTAGAGTATGTTTGCAAGATTTTATTAGGAATTACTAGTTAAATATTGTTTAGTTTTAGTTTAGCTTGCTACTAGTGATAGTAGTAGTTTTAGTTTGATCATTTTTAGGTGCAGAATTCAAAAAGGTCAAAGTATTATATTGTGATTATGTCGATATTGATTGGGCAAGCAGAATATACCATTTTCAAAAAATGTATTCAATTATTGCTGAACAACAACTGATGGTGTTTTATCCCATCTTTTGCTGGGTAAGAGCTTCCAGAACATTTATGAAATACCATAATTTGCCGACAGCTGATGTAAACTTGTTGTGAGGAAAAATAAACTATTTCACATCAGTTCGAAAGGCAGAGATTCACAAATATCAAAATGAAGATATAATTTCAGTTTGTATTAGATTAATAGTTCTAGTTACTTGTAGTTTTCCACATTAATTACCATTTTTATTCATTTCAGTTACTGAAAATATTTCTCTATTTCAGTCTTTGTTATTTTGTTAGACGTAGCTAACTATGCTAACCTGGACCTGAACGCTGTAGTAAATGGACACATAATGAATTAAAACAACTTTTCTATGCATCTATCTAGTTCTATCCAGAATATCTACTGTTCATGGTCAGTGATGTCACCATCTTCAAGGTTATGATCCATTTGAACCTTAGTAGTCATTGGTTGTGGATGAGTTGAATATCCTAACAAATAAAACTTGCCTGAAGACACACTTCATCATATATGCCTCAGTAATTGTCAATAGTAAGTTCAATTTTCAGCTCCAGCTGTAAGTTAACTTTATTGACTTAGATCATGCCTGTGGTTAACAGTGTCAACCTGCAGGTGAAAAATATGTAGCTGATTTATCAAAGTTCATTGTCTTTACAATAAAAAAACAAAAAGATTTTTTTGTTGAAATGGCAAATGCACATAGAATTATGGGGTTGTGCAAATATGTTCATGAATACACCCCTCAAGGTGTGTGTGTTCACCAATGTCAATATAAAAACAATGTATCAGAATCAGTTGTAACCATGCTCTTTATTCAGAAAGCCCTCAAAACAATTAAATAGTCACATCAAAATGTTAGAAACGCTGTTGTTAGTGTTTTCTCACACACCCCAATAAATTAGGGTGTGTGAAAGAATGTATCACTGACAGGTATTAATGTAAAATACTTTGTCGAAAGGTGCTTTATCAAGTTCGGTCAATTTACTTGTATTAGCTTACTGGCAGATACGCCATATACAAAATGCAAATGAAAACAAAAAGCAAATACTAAAACCGGTCAAACAACATGCTGAGATCAAGCTCCAGGGAAAAGGGAAGGGGGAAGGCTAGAGATGAGTAATTTTCATATCTTGAGAGATTTGCCTCCCTCTAAATATCTTGATTTCCAGATCTACTGTCACAACTTTTTAAAAAACATTAACACAGGTAGGCCTGTCGTGATAAACGATAAATCAATGAATCGTACGATAAATTAAAACTATCGACGTCATTTTAATTATCGGCATTATCGTCTCTTCCGACCTTTTTCTCTTTCTGTTGATGACACTGAATGAAAAAAGGCTCAACTCCGGTGCTCTCCACTGACCCTCCTTTCTCATTTCCTTAGTGTAAAGCCCTGGGCACACTACACGATCTTAGAGCTGTGGGCTCATTTTCAAAACCTGACAGACCACACATTAGCCGACAGAAATCCTAGGTATTACGGTTCCATCGGGTTCGTTGGGCACAAAATAATGGCTACAAGTCCAGTTAACTAATTTTAAAACCAGGCATTAATCAATACTTTACTACAGTCTACCTGCAATGCATGTGGCTAGTGTCAGCGTAAAGTCCTGACTGAATGAAAATCATTAGAACCTATTTATGTCAAGTTAACGAAGAACAGCTGAAAAGTTACCGGGTTTATCAACTGCGGTAGCAATTTCGCTCCAACTCCTCCTCTTGTCATTTCTATATTCTTTGCATGTTGAATAAACATTAATATTGTTTCCACATATCATCTCCGATGTCCGCTGGACTTCGGGTTGCGCAATGTCAGCTGTTAGAGATTCTCCTCCGTAATTTCCCCTCAGAAAGCACGGAGGAGAATCCGCGCTTTCTGATTGGCTACCTGTCACATTCAACAGGCTGCGTTAAGCTCCCAGTCGGGGAAAAACCCCTGATTTAGATCGGAGCTGCAACGACGATCTACCGTAACACACCACACAATCTTAGAAAGACCAACGTTCTAAGATTGTCTAGAACATTGGTCATTTATGAGAGTTGAACATTTGGTGAGCAATATCTTTATTTGGATAACAGTTGTGCGTCACACTGTAGCATAGTTCTTTTCCTTGTGCTAGTTAGGTGCCTTATTGCATGCAATGTAGAAATGTATGCCCAGCTGTTTGAGAAGTTAGGGTTTTCAGGATTTTTTTTTTTTTTTTAGTTCTTACTCATTAACTTACCCTACATTTTAATTTGTCACTTTTTTTGCTTTCATGTATATTGCAATGTGTTTACACTGTTACAACTATATTGTTTTATTCCCCGTTTTGATTTAGGAGCAAAAAATCTGTAGTGTGAACTATTGCATCAGGTAGTCGATGTGCCCATCTTCTCTATTTAAATCTAATTATTACTGAAGGGCAACATACAGACTTCATAATCTGCACTCTTTTGGTTGAATGCAGTATTTATTTTCACTTTGGCTTTATGTTCTTTAGGGGTTTTTTTCCAGGACATTTTTTGTTAATGGAGACTGAGAATCCATTTTATTTTTTGTTTTTGGTTGTTTTGTTTATTTTGTTTATCAGTTCCAGTGTTAAATGTTCTTTTGAAAATAAAGTGTATCTATTTTTGGCAGGAAATCACATGCATTATTACGTCATTTCCATTAAATCAGTGTAAAAAGATCTTCAAACTATATTATCGTTTATCGCAATAATTTTTGAGACAATTAATCGTTCAGCAAAATTTGCTATCGTGACAGGCCTAAACACAGGAGTTGCATGTTTTCATTATGGGGCTTGTCTCAAAAAAGAAAAATAAATCAGCAGGAAGGCCCCTAAAGCTGACTGTAACCTCGCCTTCAGCCTTTTGGATTTGACCTGATGGATAAATAAAGCATGAGGAAAACCAAGATGGTGGGTTTGTAGGAGAGAACTTTCTTGCAGTCACTGGAATCTTTAACACAGATTATTAAAAATCTGGTGTTAAGGTAAACCTTAGCTAAGAATGTGATGTGATCCAGAAGTTTAAGCAGATGGCATTTCCCTCCATTGTAGCTAATAATAAAACACCTAGAAGGTAGTCCACAAAAATGATACAAATTTCTAAAAACAAACTCAACCACAAAGAAAAATCACTGAAACAAAATCTAAACAGATGGAGAAACCAGCTGCAATATTCTAACAGATAACCTTAGATTCAGAGTAGCAGGAGCAATCTATACGAGACACCACCAAGCGAAAAGCTGAATTTAATTCAATTCAAAAATAATTGAAACAAAATGTAATTTTAAGCCATGATTAAACAGCATAACAACTGTCCAAAAGTAAGACTGAAAGAAAAATAGCCTGTCAGCTGCACAGATGGGTGTAGTGATATTATTACTTAGGTTTAGGTTTCACCAGTTTTCAGTTCGTCTCTTTCAATGTAGAGGTTAATTTCAAATATCAGCTTCATCAGGAACTTATCTCTCTTTTAATCTCTGTTGCTAACTGTTGTGAATTTTAAACTGGTTCATCAAAGACATCACTCAGAGGAAAGGCTTTTTGTTGCTGTGCAAAAACTGTAATGCTGACTTTTCTCCCAGAAACATATTTTGATACTAAACTTAAGAGCTCTCTGTTAACCATGGAACAAATCATTCAGATTTACTTTTTATCATCCACCACAAATATGTAACAAATTTAACAACTCTTTCCCTCCATTAACCATTATTAATCATTAAATAAAAGGGAATTGAATAAAGATGAGCCAACAAAAAATATCCAGTTTTACATAGAGAGGAATTAAAAACCAAAAATATCTTAAATACACCTGGATAAACAATCTGTTGAGATCTTTCTAAAGGAGCATTTATATGTTCAATAAAAGGAAAGCTGAATGAACCTCCTGTATATGTATTGCCAGCTTTTATAGGAAATGTTATCATTAAGACTAATTTGATTGATTTACCTAAAAAGGCCAGCTAAGCATTTTATTTGATGCATATCTTTCCCCAATGAAACAAAATACAAAGGTTAACATGCAAATGTCCAGAGAAATCTAATGAAGCAAGTCGTTATCCCTCTAAACTTCAAAGCTGATAAATTATTAATAATATAATATGTGGTTTTGTGAGACATAGCAGCTGTAATATTAGACTTGTTCTATAACTTATTGATTATGCAGATGTTGTGAGCTCAGAGGTTTGAGGTTTTATTTCTTGTAAGGAAGAATCCAAAACAGTCAAACACAGTTCACCATGTCAGCCACTAAACGTTTTTTAGCTCCAGGTTGTGAAAACATAACCAAACTGGAACCTCTAATAGATGATATAATCTCCTACCTGCAGAAATATCTTTCTGAAGAAATATTGTCAGAGAATGTAACCTCTGCCAGCATGCTGATGGCACAGTTTTGTTTGTCAAAGAATAAACTCAACTATTCTCTCAGCTTTATGAATGATCCATGATCCATCTAGACTAGATTATCTGTAAACTGTTTCCATTCTGTCCTTTAACAAACGAAAAGCAGCACACAAAACTCTTCTGTACAAAAACTTAAATATACTTTTGATGAATAAATCACTTTTTCCTCCTAAATGCTTCCACAGATTAAAAGGTCGTGCTTTATTTGATGATTCAGAGATCTGTGTTCTTATCAGAAATACAACTTTACAACATTTTAACGTTTCACTTTGTAAATGGAACTTGGTAACTCAGTTCCTAAAGTTTTCATTCAACTTTTTGACTCCAATAAAGATCCGTCCCAATCTTCTTTGACCCTTTAGATTAAATTAAAATATCAAACGAAACACATGAAACTACGCATACAACTTATCAGATAACACAATGTAAACTGGAAAATGGCTGCACTTCAAAATTCCTCATGGAATAAACTTCGTTAAAGGAAACATGTAGTAAACAAACTCTCCCAACTTCTTGCAGAGGGACGACGCAGATACTAAATCCTCCTTTTCTATTGGGAACTGTTGTGTTACTGTAATCCATGTTGCTGCACTGTGATACTATTCAGTCCCATGGTTTTATTTATGTACCCTATAAAAACTGAAGCATTGAAGCTGAGTGCAAAAATGACCTGATGGAAAAATCAGCGCTCACTGTAACTCATACTTTCCCCAATTCTTTCATCCTGCTACTTTGTTTCTGAGATAATAAATGTTTCTGACGGATACATTTATTTACTTTCTGTCTGTCTGTCTCAACAGCACTGAAACATTCTGAATCCCCCCACAAAGAAAGAGACTAAAAAGTTTCAAATTGCAAACTCACCGTCCTGCGTTAATGTTGCAGCGATGAGCAAAAGGAGGGAAAGTATCCGTAAACAAAAGTTCATCCTGAGGCCGGGTGGAGGTAGTCCTGAAGTCTTTACTGGTTTTGATCCAGTTCGCGTGAGCTCCGAGGGTTTGTGGCCGCCAGTCTGTTCCCCTTCGCTGAGCTGGGCTGAGTTGAAGCGGGTGTAGAGTTACACTGTGAGTCAGCGAAGCCTCTGAAGCGCAGGCTGGGTGTGTCAGCCAGAGAGGGCGTGGTTCTGGTCCGCCAACACCCTGACTGAGTCACCCTGGCCAGAGTTCTGCTAACAGACACCCATCACTGTCACGTGTTGGTTTAATATCAGAGTGATGGCTCTGACTGACAGGCGGTGAAGGTCGAAGAAACACTGTTGTTTTTTAATGAAAACGCACATAGCTAAAGGTTGTAATGTTGTCTGTAAAAAAGAACATCTTGAACTTGCCCACGTTTTAAAGCTGCTTTGTTTCTGGTATCAGATGTTTGTTGGCAACATTAGTACTCAGACACTTAAAGGAGCTTATGTAACTTTTAGAAAACATGTATTATTATTTTTTTGCATAGTTGTTAAAATTGTCTCCCCTTCACCTCTTTGCTCTCGGCAAGGAGAGCAAAGAGGTGAGAGAATGTATCACTGACCGGTAGCTAGCAAGTTATGCTAGCTACCAGGCTGCAGCTAGCATAACTTGTCATGAATGTTCAAACTAGTTAGCATAACCACTGATGAGGGCGAGTATACAGCTTTCCTGTAACAGTAAGTTGTTTCTTCATTAATGTATTTAGTAGAGAACATGAGAATGATTGACAGTGATAAGACACGCCTCCTGACTGTGATTGGTTGTTTGAGATCGGGAAGAATCAGAGTGGTGCATCTTCAGAAGGCAGATGTCTGTCTCATAACACTGTCCATAGTGACAAATGTTGTGAAGACATTTAACAAATGTGTAATGTGTTTTACTCAAATCACCTAGTTTACTTCAAATAAAGAAGCAATCTAAATGATACTTTTTTAAAAGGTTTACACTCAGACACATTTTACACTTGGACTTGTGATTATGTGTATCTGAATTTCTGGGATGACCTGGAATTAACGCAACAGCCATATTCTGTAGACAGACACTTCATTTAAAAAAAAAACAAACAATATTTTTATCACAAAGTGAACAATTTTTTTTTTTAAAGAGTACAGGTAATAAAAGTTTGGGGTAATAGAAATAACTTATGTTTGCACTTGTAATGTTGTTCTTTTGGCATCATTACTTAAAGTTAAATAAGAAAGATTATTCTTGGAACGTTTTTATTTAACACAAAATCAATATGTTTTTTAACTGCAGTAAACACATTCAGGCGTTGTCTGCCTGAAAAGACGACCTGTAGACAAACCTTACAAGGCATTCATATTTCAACTCCAATTTGTCAACAAGTTAAAAAAATACTTTACATTTTTTTAATGGGTAAAGTGAACAATATTTTAATTTACTGACACAATTTTCAAAACTTGCAGCCGCGTTGTGATGTGACATGAGAGTAATATGTAATGCGACAACTTATAGAAACATAGTAAAGTAGAGAGTACAGATACTTAATGTAACATGTAGTGGAATAAAAGTGAAAAGCACTCACAATTAAATCTACTTAAGTACAGATACATGAAACATACAGTACAGACCAAAAATTTGGACACACAGATGTGTCCAAACGTTTGGTCTGTACTGTATACTTAAGTAAAAAAGTAATTGTACATCACTACAAACCTGTTATAAGGACCAAGGAACACAGCAAACAGGTCAGGTTAGAAAGTTGAGAAGGTTAAAGCAGAATTAGCTTCTAAAACAGACAAACTACCAAGACATGGACATCAACCTGGAGAAGGAAAACTAGACAACATGCAAAAATGGAAGGACACCCATCCTGTACATCATCCTGAGTGCAACTTCATCCTCAGTGAAACATTGTGGTAGCACCATCATGCTGTGGGAATGTTTTCCTCAAGCAGGATCAGGAAAGCTGGTTAGAGTTGATGGGAAGATGGATGAAACTAAATCCAGGACAATCCTTGAGGAAAACCTGTTAGAGGCGGCACAAGATCTGAGATTCACCTTCCAGCATGGCAACAATTTTAATATACAGCCAACAATTCTATGGATGGATGGAAATCAAAACTGATGTGTGTGTTACAATGGCCCAGTCAAAGTTCAGACCAGAATTCAGCTGAGGATTTGTGGCAAGGCAGAGAAATTTGTGTTAAACTATCCTGACCTAACCTGAGCTTGAAGTGTTTTGTCTGTAGATGTTAAAGCTGCTGGAACTACAGCCAGATGGTTCAGGAGTCTGAATAGAAACACACCACACTAATCAGCTCATTCATAGGAAAAACTATTGTAAACCACAAATGTTATTCCTTTCAAAGTGTAACATAATGTGTCTGTGAGACTAGAAAAGAACATGTGGAGGAAATACTTATTGATTAGTACTGATGGTGATTCTAGTGATCATCATTGTTTATCATGTAATTTTAAATAAAACTACATCATTAACTGAAGTTTGGTGAGAGTTAGTGCAAAGTGAAAGTAACAAAGTTTAAGGTAATTACACTCTGAAATTGCCTGTGGGTAGAAATATGAAAATATAAATGATAATTAGTTTCAAAATCCACCTAATATTAACAAAAATGGTGAAGTTTCTCCTAAAAGCCTCGAGGCACTGCAAGTTGTTGAAAAGAACATCTTGTTTTCTCTGCCAAATGTTTTGGCCTTGTTAGATTCTCTGAATTGCACAATTGTATATTTTTTCCACATTTTATTTTATTGAGACATTTTGGAGCAGAAAATCTTACAAATGTCTTGTTATGGTTATATTGCGCATTTTTTTATATTGATCTCTTGCTTTCAGAAGAGTTTAATAAGTCTTCATCCCTCTGTTCGTCCAACCTTTAAACACAAACAGCCATGAGACACGATACTGAACTGAGCAGAATGAAGTTCAGCTTGATATTCTCACCCTCATCTTCCTGCTTCATCATAAGCAGTTAGCAAGCAGCTGCAGCAGGCGCAGTTCCTGGTTCTGGTTCTCTATCACCGTGTTCAGCTTTTGGACTACAAAAGCTTGGTCATCTGCACACACATTTCACATTTCATTCCACTTAACACAAGCTATGTCTGATCCATTACTAACAACAAGGATGGCTTCCCTTTTTTCATTTAGTCTGAGACAAAGCAAGACTCACCTCCTCCTCTGGGTTTCACAGCTGTGGAAACAAGTTAGAACACCATTAATACCAGGAGGAAGACACAGTGTTGCTGAGAGACATCTGTCTGCTGTGATGCTGAGTATTGTCTAATGTAATATAATAAACAGAACAACTGCATTCATACACACAGATTAACTCTGTTTGGAGGTAATCTGGTCACCTTCAGGTTTATTTGTATCTTCTGACTGTTGTTCTGTTGCAGCTCCTTTTTCTTCATCACTTGATTTAGCTTCTTTCTCAGACTGCAGCTAAATTTCTCAAATCGCTCACAACTTCCTCTACTTCTGCGTATTCAGTCATATTTATGTTGTGGCTTACCCTCTGTAGGCCACAGTTTGACACAATTTCATGACTAGAAAATAGAGAGACAGAGAAAATAGATAAAGAGAAATAAGTACTATGACTAAAAGAAGGTGTCATCAAGAAAAAGAAAAACGGAAATAAACAAGGAAAGAGAAAAAGAGATAAAGATCTGCAGAGGATTGAAGGAAAAACATGAAAAGTGGTGAAAATAAGAAAAAAACAAAAAAAATGAAGAAGAAATAGAAAAAGCAAGAAAAATGAAAATAAATAAAAATCAGCAATAGGTTGCCCCAAGTGTCTGTGTTGCCCTGAGGAAGAGCAACACCTCTTCCTCAGGGCAGAGGTGTTGGCTTCCTACTCTGGATGTCCTTCCTTCAAGGACATCCTACTATAACAGATGGATAGACTTTGTAGAATTTTGTTCTTAACTTTATTTTATTTGATCTATTTATTTGATTGAGGTGTTGCATCTTTACAAAATGATTCCATCTGGTTTTGGATGCTGCATTGCTGGAAACATTTTTGCTCTAATCTTTTTGATTTTGGACAGTTTTTATGATTTATAATCATCGCAACAAAGTTTTGTTTTTACAACCAGGATGCTTTTGATTAGCATCTCAAAAGCTCAAATAAAATATTCCTCTTCAGATTTGTTTCAGGACTGGCTGTGATAGAGATCCTTCCCGTGAAACATCGCCATCACAACGGCTCTTTAAATGGATGATATGAGTTATGGAGACATTTAATATCCCTTTTGGATAAATAAAGTATTTTTAATTCATTTTAATTTAATTAGACTTTCACTTCATAGTTGACATCAACTGTTGAATAGAACAGAGAATATAAGATATGTGGCTTTTCCTTTAGAAGTAGTCGAAGTAATCTAAATAGATCTTGGTCATTTTTCCCTTATTTGAGCTGTTTATGTTTCAGAGTCATGAAAAATTAAGATTTGGAAAGATTAACTTAGACCCAGGTTACTGGGATCTACAGGAGATCTGGGATGCAGTAACTAGATTATCTGTCCACATGGTGGCGCCCTCTGCTCAAAAATAAATCATTTACCTTCTGACAGTAACTCCTCATTCAGGAACAGTTTCTTACAAGTTAAATAGATGGGAAGCACACATCATAATGTCTTTATACTCTGATCTACTCTGATGCAGTGGTTCTGATTAAACGGTGCTGAATACAGATGTTAAATATGGTGCTTTAACTATTCCTTCAGAAAAAATTGCTTTAGCTGTTTAATAAACTCTCATGCATCATCACTCGTTTCATACAGGTGTTCAGGGTGATGTGTAAAAGTACTAGAAGTAAAGTTATTGAGAAAGTCTGGATTTTGAAACATTTTGGATTTATATTGATAAACAGACATCTGACTGACAGCTTTCCTGGCCGCAGGGCATCCTCTAGTTTGAACCCAGAGTCATCTGATAATAGAAAATGCATCAGACAGTTAATAATTAGATAATAACTACTAGATCATTCATTTCATTTTAACTTGAAAATATAGAAAAACCTACTGCAGTTGACATTTCAGTTTTCAAGCATCTTTCAACTTCTCCTGGTCATCCACATCCATTGGTTGTTGGTGCTTTGCTGCCTGAAGTTCAGACTGGTCCAGACATAAACCTGGTGTCCTCTTCGGTAAGTGCCATATTGTGTAGTCATCGTCTTCCCTTGTCCTCAAGTCTCCAGACACATTTGTAGCAAGTCCATGTCGTCTAATGTAAAACAAGAGCATCACTAATCTCATACACATAGCAACACATAGCAAGTATCTTGGGATCTTGTTAACGAATGAGGGAGGAAGGGAACGGAGAATCGACAGGCGGATCAGCGCAGCTTCTGCAGTGAAGTGGGCGCTGTGCCGGTCCATCATGGTGAAGAAAGAACTGAGTCAAAAAGCAAAGCTCTCGATTTACTGGTCGATCTACGTCTGACCTCATCTATGGTCATGAGCTTTGGGTGATGACCGAAAGAACGAGGTCATGGATACAAGCGGATTAAATGGGTTTTCTCCGTAGGGTGTCTGGGCTCTCCCTTAGAGATAGGGTGAGAAGCTCAGTCATCCAGGAGGGACTCAGAGTAGATCTGCTGCTCCTTCACATCCTTCAGTGGAGGTGGCTCAGGCATCTGGTTAGGATGAGGTGTTCTGGGCACGTCCCACTGCGGGGAGCGCCCGGGGAAGACCTAGGACACGCTGGAGGGACTATGTTTCTCGGCTGACCTGGGAACACCTTGGGATTCCCCCTGAGGAGCTAGAACAAGTGGCCGGGGAGAGGGAAGTCTGGGCCTCTCTACTTAAGCTGCTCCCACCGCGACCCGACCCTGGATAAGCGGAAGAAAATGGATGGATGGATGGACGGACGGACAGATGGATGGACATAGCAATAGGAACAGAAGAGATTTAATCCACCACAGTTCTAACGGCATTGTGGAGATGGTATGCTCCTATCCTGGGAAGAAATTGAAAGTTGTCATGCACTGGATCATAAACACATTGCTATTTGATATGTAAAACACAAAAATGAGATACAGGCAAAACACAAAACAATCAAAAGGATAAACATTTACAAGTTGTTCATTAGCCAAACAAAGGCTAATGAACTGTGCAGGTCCAGGGACATTAGCTGCATTTCCATTCCAAATGGAAATGCAATTTCCAATATTTTGTCAATATTCCTCCATATATAATATTTCCATTAAATAAGAAACACAATTAAAATAAAGTGAATAAGTTTGTTTATTTGATAAGTCAAAATCATGTAACACTGTAAATTACTTAATTAAAAAGTATTAAACCTCCATAGCGTATTAATCATAGTATCTGTTGACTTATTGAGGGCAAATTTGAAGCTCATTTCTGTTTGCACTACAAACCTTGGTATAATAAGAGAACAGGAGGTGTCTTGACTTCCTGGTCTTATGATACACCAACTAAAGTCACTGAAACACAGTTTTGTTATTTGGATGTCATTTCACACTTAAAGAAACTCAAGAAGCTGTGACGTTTATCCCAAGTGATTACTGTTTCATATGACTAGCTAAAAACACATGCAACAGGCAGAATGAAGGAACATCAAAGGCAGCATAGTATCCCACAAATGTAGCAAGAACTGTAGTGTTCTCTGTTTTCAATTATGTTTGTCTTTGCTTCAGTGTATGCAAACCTCACTGCTAGAAACTATCTGTTCCTGCATTAGCAACACACTGCCCCTTTAGTATGGATGGTAACCACACATCACACTTTTCTGATTTATTTATCAAAATCACAATCTAAAGAGCAGTAAATAGTATACAAAGAATATGATGTTTATCTCACAGCTTCCAGGTTCAGATTTTCTTTTCCAAATCAGATTCTGTAAAACCATCACTTTTCAGAATTTCTACATGTTGTGCTGCTGCTTATAGGAATGCATTCAAGGAGAGTGCCACCCTCTGTCATGCTTTATAGTGATTTCTCAGGGTTGTTTGGATGCTACAGAGTTGAAAGTAGTTAGTTTCAGCATTTTTGAACTTTTCTGGAAGTTTGTTTACAGATTAGAGCAGAAAAACGTATGTCGACTCAACACAGTTTGTCTGTGAAATTGATGATTTTAAACATTTACTTTATAAAATCACTTGCTAGCATACATGCTAAGAAGTACTTGGCCCTAATGAAATCAGAGTTTGAAAACGTTTAAATGAGCATCTCTCAAAATAAAAATCAATGGTGTTTTTCTTATGATATAATAATATGCTTTTTAAATTGAAATTTCACAAAAAGGCAAATATTTTATTAGTAAGAATAGAGGAAATTAGATCATTTCATGCAATATGGTAATAAAGTTGACAAAAGATTCTAGAACATATTGATTTATTCATTTTAAGAAAATGGGTATTTTTAATTAATTATTAAATTAAAACTAGGTAGACAAAAAATTATGACAATTAAAAGAAAAATATTGAAAAATATGTTTTATGCTATAATCCAAGATGGGGGGAAATAAACCAACAATAACAACAAGATCCATCTAGTTACACCCTTGTCCCTAGTGGGGGCAGTGGGGGTGCTGGTGCCTCTCCAGCGAATGTTTTGGGCGAGAGGCGGGGTCACCTGGACAGGTCGCCAGTCTGTCGCAGGGCAACACAGAGACAGACAGGACAAACAACCACACACACGCACTCACACCTAGGGAGAATTTAGAGAGACAAATTAACCTGACGGTCATGTTTTGGACTGTGGGAGGAAGCCGGAGTACCCGGAGTAGAACTCACCATGCACAGGGAGAACATGCAAACTCCATGCAGAAAGACCCCAGGCCAGGAATCAAACCCAGGACCTGCTTGCTGAAAGACAAATGCAACAGTGCTACCCACTGCACCACTGTGCAGCCCATAACAACAAGATGTTCTGTTAATTACATAATACAATTTTAAAGGTAAATATTAAGTCAATACAATTCAATTCAAAAATACTTTATTAATTCCAAAGGAAAAATAAATGTTACAACTTGAAGTTCTTCAAATAGTTGTTCCTTGGGACGATGGTGGAGGCAGTGATAGGAGTTTGCCACTCAATCAGAGGTTGTTGGTTTTATTCCTGCTCTATCTGCCTCTGCTGTTGTGTCCTTGAGCAAGACATGTCACGCACCTTGCCTGTTGGTGGTGGTGAGAGGGCCGGTGCATGGCAGCCTCACAGTTCTCTTCTTTACAGGTTGTGTCTGAACAAAGGCTTTATATTTGGTGCAGAGAAACACAAGGTTGTGTTCTAATTTCCCAAGCTGAGGTCTTGCTTTAGTAGTTGTCAAATCTTTGATATTTGTCTAAAAAAAATCCAATGTCTTGTTTCGCTGCAATGTCTCTGGTAGAGCAGCTGAAAAACTGCTGAAACACTGGAAGATGCGAAGAGAGGGGGCATAATTAAAATCACCAGATATTGTTACAAATGCATTGGGGAAATTTTAAAACATAAAAACAAAGCAGGCCAGACAAAATGACTCTGGGTATCAAATAGATCTGCAATGAATCGCTCTTTTGTCAAATCATACAATATGTTTAGTGTTTTTTCAGCAGCATAATAAATCCTTTGCTGACATTTTCTAGATTTTATGACCTCGGAATTTATTCTTTTTATATCCTTATTGCACAACGTTGCCCTTTATACTTCAATTCTGAAGTATAAAGAAATAATTTTGCCAATAAATTGGTCCAAAGTGAAACAGTAAAAGATTAACAGTTTTTCAGAATGTACCACACCATATCTGATGGTTTGCGGTAGTTGGTCAATACTGCATTTTTCGATCATAATGATGTTTTGTTCTGTAGTGTTACATTATCAGTGATATTTCTGGCTCCAAACTGCAATAAAGCTTTTTGTAAAACTGAAGAGAGAACACTTGAAGGGGAACAGTGCCAATCTGTGCTTCTGTTCAGAGCCCTGGCCCCTGTTAAGGGCCAGTGGAATGACACCAAATTCAAGTGTGAACTAGAGAGGGCATGCCACTACAAAATCTAATTAGCATTTTTTGGAAATCCTGAAAAAGGTACTACAATGATATCGAAAAAAATAATAATAATAAAAAATTGGGGCCCAAATCGTAAAAACAATATACATTACAAAGGAGTAGGAAAAACAGCACCTCATGGTGTTAAAATCAAGTGCTTAAAATGGCAGGGAAAATAATAATAATAAAAGACGTGATTTATCATTTGGTTCAGTTATATTATTGCAATGTCACTGATTTGTGCTTCCAGATCAATCAATATATATATATATATATATATATATATATATATATATATATATATATATATATATATATATATATATATATATATATATATATATATATATATATATATATATATATATAAAGAAAAACAAACAAGTAAACATGAGCAATAGGTCCAAGTGGTTTTCTTAAAACACAGTCACTTTGTAGAACGTCAGCCCTCTGTGAAGGAGGAAGCTTCTTTCCTTCCAAGTCTTTCCCCATCATTTCTTCAGGCGGCAGTACATGTCCCGCTTGCTGTGCCTCCGGCCCAGGTGCGACTTTTCAGGCGGAAATTCCGCCTGAAAAAAGTACGGAAATGCCAAAGTGTTACGCGGAAATGTGTGGGGGCGGAACCACAGAGATGTTATAGTGTTGGAACGCAGAGCCGGACTCATTTCACCACCGCACCGCGTTACGTCACATCGGCTTACACAGGCTGCGGGTTGCAGGATGTGGCTGCTGTCAACGCTGATTCCTCTCCTCAGGCTGTATCTGTGTGGGATCAAAGTTCTGCTCTACCAAATGTTCAACCGAACCTTTGAGATGCCAGGTTAGATCCAACCTCTGTTTCTCTTTCACGTTTGAACTGCAACAGGAAACGAACTTGTATTGCTGTTTTGACTGTAGTAGATGCACCACTGTTTGTGCTTTTGTGTGTTGAGAAGAGTAACAAATGATCCTTAATAGCTGAGTCCCTAACCCTCTCAGGACCTGCAGAAATAAAAACTCTGGAGCTGCCACTGCTGTGGCAATAAGAATGATTCCGAGATGGGAGCTCAGGCAGGACTTCCTGCTGTACATCATTGACATTATTACACTTTAAAATATAAATGTATATGTTCTGTAAAACTATAGATGAGAAACAATGGGCAGACTTTCTCACTTTAACTAATGAATCAGACTAAAATCATCCAAAATCGTGGTCATAGTAATAAGAGTGGAGAATTTTGATTTCATTATTTGAATTTGGATGAAGAGAAAGTTCTCACTTGTACCAGATGGAAACAATGAAAGAACTGTTCCCTTAATCCCTTACAAATCTTCCCAAGAATGTCCGTGGCTGAATATGAATGGGGGAATTTTCCAACCGTTTTACTGCCGTGTAAATTGGATAAAGATTTTAGTTTGATTCACGTTTTTGAGCTTGGTGAATACACACAGATAAAACAAGGGTTTAAATGTTCTGTTGTAAACTTACAGAACATGTGATCCCACCATGCAGTTTTTTTATCTGGGTTTGACCTTTCTAAAAGTTTTAATCCACTTTGTAAGACGATCAAAACCACTGGATCAACCTCTGATCCATTGGTGTTCCTTATACAGGCGGAACAAGTGTGACGTAGTGCAACAACACTTACAAACAGATTCTTACAAACAGATTTACCAGTATTAGTGGTCGGTACGGGTTCTATGTTCTGCCCAGCTGGTTTTTAAAAATCTAGATAAAACTTTCTATTATCAGCTTAACTTGGAGGGTGAGTGAGAAATGTACAGTTTCATCCCAATAAAACCCTGAACTTGTTTAGAATAAAGTGGACCTAAAACAGTTTGCTGAACCTGTCATTTAACTCAATTTCTTTATCTAGAAATGAATAGCTTCTTCTCACATTCTTTTCTTAGCCTTACCGAAGCAAAAGGGAAGGGTTGCCATAGTGACTGGGGGTACCAGAGGAATGGGGTTTGAGACTGCAAGACACCTGGCAAGCCTGGGCATGCATGTCATCATAGGTAGGCTGCTGCCTCACTAATAACATGTTCCTTTTGTCAGATCTATCAATCATTATGACTTTGACATGTTTTCCTTCTACTGTAATTCTTGCAAAGCAGAGGCAAGGAGATGACAGCAATGTGTGATTTTTTTGTGACATCTGTTCTTAAGTTATTTTTTAGTTTATGTCTTGCATGCAATGTCCTGTCATTTAATACATAAATGCTAGCAGTTTGATGCCTCAGACAGAAGGGTTTAGTTAAAGTAAACCACATCCTGGACATCATCCCACCAAGCCCCTTTATGATCTCTATGATCTCCAGCTGGGAACGAGCCAGAAGAGGGCGCTGCAGCTGTCAGGAGGATAAATGAAGAATGCAATGAAGGAAAAGGTAATCAATTACAAATTTTAATAATAGATCTACTACATATTTAAACCATTAGAGTAAAATATAATTTATTTACATTATTACATTATTGAGATATTATAGATTCTTGCTCCTTTACAGGTTTCTTGTGTTTTTGCTTTTTTTTTGGTCTCATTTAAATGCTTCAAAGCATTTTGATCACCAGAGAAAATCAAAAATCAGTTTTCAAATATTGATTTTGTATATTAAAGGGAAAAACTGATGCTATTTTATGCCACTTTGGCCTCCCCTTTCTGATTGTTGAATCATGACCTCTGACCTTAGGCAGAAGGCCTATTTAGTGATGTTATTCTGGGTTTCTTTGTTTTATATGTTCAAAATTGCAGTTATGTGGATTTCTCTGTTAGTTTTAGTTATTTATTTGTTTCATTGCTAAGCTCGGGGCGTACGGAAGTCATTCAGCAGCTCACTGTGTTTTTGAGTTAATAAATGTTTAAAGTCGATCATCGAACTGCGGCCTAGGGTGTCCTGGTGCCAAGTGCACATATGGACACCCTTATGCTTGAACATGGTGTTCGTTATGGACAATCCATGGCGAGCACAGAAGTCCAGCAACAGAACACCACTCGAGTTCAGGTCGGGCGGGCCGTTCCTCCCAACCACGCCCCTCCAGGTCTCACTGTCGTCGCCCACATGAGCGTTGAAGTCCCCCAGCAGAACAAGGGAGTCCCCAGGAGGAGCACTCTCCAGTACCCCCTCTAAGGACTCCAAAAAGGGTGGGTAATCTGAACTGTCGTTCGGCCCGTAAGCACAAACGACAGTCAGAACCCGTCCCCCCACCCGTAGGCGGAGGGATGCTACCCTCTCGTTCACCGGGGTAAACCCCAACGTACAGGCGCCGAGATGGGGAGCAACAAGTATGCCCACTCCTGCCCGACGTCTCTCACCCTGGGCAACTCCAGAGTGGAAGTATGTCCAGCCCCTCTCAAGGAGACTGGTTCCAGAACCAGAGCCATGCGTCGAGGTGAGACTGACTATTTCTAGCCGGAACCTCTCGACCTCACGCACTAGCTCCGGCTCCTTCCCCACCAGAGAGGTGACATTCCACGTCCCAAGAGCCAGTTTCTGCAACCGAGGATCGGACCGCCAGGGTCCCCTCCCTTGGCCGCCACCCATCTCACAGTGCACCCGACCCCTTTGGCCCCTCCCACGGGTGGTGGGCCCATGGGAGGGGGGGCCCATGTTTCCTCTTCGGGCTGAGCCCGGCCGGGCTCCATGGGTAAAAGCCCGGCCACCAGACGCTCGCCATCGTGCCCCCCCTCCAGGCCTGGCTCCAGAGTGGGGCCCCGGTGACCCGCGTCCGAGCGAGGGAACACCAAGTCCAAGGTTTTCCTTCGTCATTGGGGTCTTCGGGCTGCGCTTTGTCTGGTCCCTCGCCTAGGACCTGTCTGCCTTGGGTGACCCTACCAGGGGCATGAAGCCCCAGACAGCATAGCTCCTAGGATCATTGGGACACTCAAACCCCTCCACCACGATAAGGTGGCAGCCCAAGGAGGAGTTCGATGATCGACTTTGTCATCGTTTCATCGGATCTGCGGCCGTATGTCTTGGACACTCGGGTGAAAAGAGGTGCGGAGCTGTCCACTGACCACTACCTGGTGGTGAGTTGGCTCCAGTGGTGGGGGCAAAAGCCGGTCAGACCTGGCAGGCCCAAACATGTTGTGAGGGTCTGCTGGGAACTTCTGGCGGAATCCCCTGTGAGACGGAGCTTTAACTCCCATCTCCGGCAAAACTTCGAACACTGCCCGGGGGAGGTGGGGGACATGGAGTCTGAGTGGACCATGTTCCGTGCCTCCATTGTCGAGGCGGCCGATCGGAGCTGTGGCCGCAAGGTTGTCGGTGCCTGTCGCGGCGGCAACCCTCGAACCCGTTGGTGGACACCGTCGGTGAGGGATGCCGTCAGGCTGAAGAAGGAGTCCTATCGGGCCTTTTTGGCCTGTGGGACTCCGGAAGCAGCTGATGGGTACCGGCGGGTGAAGCGGCATGCGGCTCGGGCGGTTGCTGAGGCAAAAACTCGGGCGTGGGAGGAGTTTGGAGAGGCCATGGAGAAAGACTTCCGTACGGCTTCGAGGCGATTCTGGTCCACCATCCGGCGTCTCGGGGGGGGGGAAGCGGTGCAGCACCAACACTGTTTATAGTGGGGATGGTGTGCTGCTGACCTCTACTCGGGACGTTGTGGGCCGGTGGGCAGAGTACTTCGAAGACCTCCTCAATCCCACCAACATGCCTTCCACTGAGGCAGCTGGTCGTCCAAGTCAGGTTCTCGGAGATGTGGACTCCCAGGAACTTAAAGGTGTCCACACGCTCCACCACTGTCCCCTTAATGTGGATGGGTGGATGTAGGTCAGTGTTCCTCCTGAAGTCCACGATAAGCTCCTTGGTCTTCTCGGTGTTCAGCTGCAGGTTGTTTTTGTCGCACCACTCAGCCAGACGGTCTACCTCCTCCCTGTAAGCGGCCTCGTCATTATCTCTGATGAGGCCGATCACCGTGGTGTCGTCTGCGAACTTGATGATGGTGTTAGAGCCATGGACAGGTCTGCAGTTGTAGGTGAAGAGGGAGTAGAGGAAGGGACTCATCACACAGCCTTGTGGCACTCCGGTGTTTATGATGATGGTGGATGAGAAGTGGTTGTCCAGCTGGACATGTTGAGGTCGACTGGTCAGGAAGTCGAGCAACCAGTTACACATGAGTGGACTGATGCTGAGGTCTGTGAGTTTGGTAATGAGTTGTGATGGGATGACAGTGTTGAATGCTGAACTAAAATCTAAGAACAGCAGTCTGGCGTAAGTGTTCTTACTGTCCAGGTGAGAAAGGACAGAGTGCAGCGCTATAGAGACTGCATCCTCTGTGCTTCTGTTCTGCCTCATGCAAATTGGTGGGGGTCTAGTGTGGGGGGGAGACAGGATCTGAGGTGTGCTAGGACCAGCCGCTCCAAGCACTTGGTAATGATGGGGGTAAGGGCTACCGGGCAGTAGTCATTGAGTCTGGTTGGGATTCTTGGGGATTGGGACGATGGAGGTAGACTTGAAGCAGGTTGGTACCACAGCGCGGGCCAAGGACAGGTTGAAGATGTCCGTCAGCACTCCTGCCAGCTCCCCAGAGCACGTTCTGAGGACACGTCCAGGTATGCCATCAGGACCCGCAGCCTTGTGGGATTTAATCCTGCTCAGAGCCGCTCCTACGTCAGTGGGGAGGAAAGTCAGTGGCTGTTGGCCTGGGGTGGTAGCTGCTTTGGTTGCAGTTGTGGTATTCCCTCTCTCAAAATGAGCATAGAAGTTGTTAAGCTCGTTGAGGAAGGAGACGTCAGTAGAAGCGGGGGTGGTATTGGGGGTCTCGTAGTCTGTGAGAATCTGAAGGCCTTGCCACATACGTCGGGGGTTGGAGTTAGAAAAATGATCCTCCACCTTCCTTTTGTAGTGGTGTTTGGCCTTCTTGATTCCCTTCTTCAGCTCAGCCCTGGCTTCACTGTAAGTCTGTGCATCCCCTGACCTGAAGGCGATGTTGCGGGCCTTCAGCAGGAGACGAACGTCTCGGTTCATCCAGGGTTTCTGGTTGGGTTACATGGTAATGCGTTTGCAGGTGGTGACACGTTCTATGGTGGTGGAAATATGGTTCAGTACAGATGAAGCGTACTGATCTGTATGGTGGAAAATAGTCCAATCTGTATTCCAGAACCGGTCTTGGAGCACAGCGTCTGAGCCCTCTGGCCACACCTTTACTGTCCTCACGGTAGGTTTCACATGTTGAATGAGTGGTAAGTACCGAGGTGTGAGGAACAGGGAGAGATGGTCTGATTGTCCGATGTTGGGGAGAGGTGTCACATTGTAAGCTCCAGCCAGATTGGAGTAGACATGGTCCAGGGTCTTGTCTCCTCTGGTGTGGCAGGAGACATGTTGGTGGAATCTGGGAAGAACTGTCTTCAAGTTGGAGTGATTTAAATCACCCGCAACAATAAAAGCAGCCTCGGGGTATTTGGTTTGATGTTTGCTAATAGCCGCATAGAGTTCTTTCATGGCTAGCTTGGCATTAGCATCCAGGGGGGTGTACACGGCAGTGAGGATGATCGAGGTGAATTTCCTTGGGAGGTAATAAGGTCTGCATTTGACCATTAAAAACTCCACATTCTGTGAGCAGTGACTCTCGGTAGTAGCAGAGTCTGTGCACCAAGCTTTGGTAATATAAATGCACAAACCTCCGCCTCTGGTCTTGCCGGAAGCATCTGCTGTCCTGTCGGCTCAGTGTGTGTGGCGTCCACTTAGGTGGATATTTTGGTTTAGCTGTAATAATACATGAAATTACCTGTAAAATGAATCTTATATAGTAACATCTATACCTAACAGTAGATTGAAACTTCAATAAGATCAATGGGGTAGTTACAACACAATGACACAACCCCATTTTGTTGTATGTCATGCAAACTTTGCTTTAATTCTATCTCTTTTTGTATTTAATCCTAAGAAATCAAAGTTATAATCATAGGCAGACAGAGAGTGCTGTCAAGCCATGAAAAGGAACAGCAGGTTTCTGAAGGTTTCCAGCCTGCAGAAAGTTTTAAAGAATGAAGTCTAAACATTTTTAGTAACTGAATAAGAACCAATGCAAAATACTTGTATTAATGTTGCTTGATGCTGAATTGGAGAAGCTAAAGAGGTTCTAGATGGGATTTTGACAATGAACTTGAAATGATGTAAAATGTGTAACTGCAATCAAAGATCACTGATGTTGTGCTGGAGGGAGATGCTAGGTGAAAGGTCAGGAAAAGGAGAATCAGTAATAATCATATTGAATGTGTTTGTGAATCAGAAATGACCTGTAACCTCAGTAAAATTGATCAGAGTTTAATAATGGTTGTTGATATATAGTGTCCTAGAGGCGAGATGGTGCTGATCAGGAAACGGATGAACAACCCAAAAGAGGAACTGAAACTGTTGAAGAGAAGGAAAGTTTGCAGGCTAAAGGATGGAGTGACCCTTGAGCAGGCCAGGGACAAGAACACAGACATGACATAATGTCTCCAAAGCTCTGAGATCATCTATTCAAGCAATGGAAAAAGGAAGAATGTGATGTGAGAATGACCTTTGAGCATTCTTGGGATGCTTAAAAGTCGTCTAGAAAAGAAGAGAAGTGAGTTTTTCCTTCCATAAGGTCACCGAGATGGTCCAATGATGCCTTGAATCTACACAGAGGGGTCCTTTGAGCTGTGGGACTGTGACAGAGCACCTGTAGGTGCAGAGAAAATGCCCCATGAGCCAACTTTGGATTAAGACCCCTCTGGCATCCTAACGGCCCATGGGCCTCAGCTCGTCCCAGGAATCAATCAAATTTTATATGTATAGCACATTTTAGCAGCAAGGCATTTCAAAGTGCTTTACATCATAACAAATACAAAAAGACAAAGTCATGCAACATAGAATCAACAATCAAACAGGGTCCGTCTCCCTCTACCGAGACTGATCCTATACCAACGGACTGAGTTGGAGCTTGTGGTTCAGTTCTCTGTCTCACATATTGTTCTCCCAGTGCAGGCAGTGATGGCGATTAGGGTGAGAGATGTTGGATTGAAGTTGATTTCATTATATAGTTGTCTCTTTGATTTAATGTTTGCATCTATTTTCTGCTACTGCTAAGTGCAGTATAATTCCTATCCATATTAAACAAGCATACAAAGATAGTCAGGTGGTGGACATTCATTCTGTGTGTCACCCTGCAGTTCTCCGAAAGGTGTAATTCCTCGTGGTGTTCGCATGACATAACTGACACGAGGTGTAGCTTAACAAACCAATAGAAGATATAGATACCTCTGTGACTTGATACTCAAGATGTAAAAACCTAATCTGGGCAAACTTTAAGAACCAGTTTTTAAAACGAGAACAACTGTTAACGGGTGTGATCTGTAGGACTTAATTTAACTCAGGCTCACCCACAGGAGGAAGAGAGGAGGAACACCCAGATGGAAGTGGTTGCTAGACTCAGGCGAATCTCCTCCAAGTGATTCCAGCTGAAATGCTCTGACTGAGCTCGGCCCTCTGCCGCAGCTGGATGATTCCCTGGCATCTCCTGAGAAAAGTGCGGACTTTAACAAGTACTTTGATGCATGTGATGGAAAAATCATGATCTTCTTGAAAGATGCAGGCTTTTCCTGAACCACTGCTTGAAGAAAGTGTTATCTAAAAAAATTGATTTTGAGTCCATCTTCATACCAGTACCGCCCCCACCCTGCTGGCATCTGGTGCAAAGTGGAGCTATGTACCCATTACTGATGCAGCTACAGGTCCATCCATCTGGTCCATCAAGAGTCACTCATCTCATCAGTCCATAAAACCTTTGAAAAATCTGTCTTCAGATCTGTCTTGGTCCAGTCTTGATGTTCCAACTTATGTGTCTTGTTCAGTGGTGGTTGGGTTTCAGCCTTCCTTACCTTGTCCATGTCTCTGAACATCTTGTACTTCTGGAACTCCAGATAGGTTGCAGTTATGGAAAATGACAGCATTGGAAAATAATGGGTCACTTTTTATTCTTCTCAAATCTTTGGCAGTCAATTTGCGTCTTTTTTTCTCAACATGTTTCTTGCGACCCTGTTCACAGCAAAACATTTGATGGTTCTGTGATCACGCTCCAATATCTTAACAGTTTAAAGAATGCTGCATCCATCTGAAAGACTTTACAAGTTTGGACTTTTCAAGTCTCTTAAATCTCTTTTTTGGCTCATTTGACAGGAAGAGAAGCTGCTATCCTATATTATGCACCTTAATATAGGATGTTGATCTCCTTATGGACCACCCTTCCTCATTAAACAACTAAACACCAGCTGATATGTTTAAATTCAATAAGCTCTCGAGTTTATACAGCTTAGAGTTGGAAAATATGTATAAAAATGATGATATGGTCAAAACTTAAACTTGCCTAATAATTGTGCACACAGTGTAGTGTCAGGCAGTGGGAAGGTTTCTCAGTGGTGCCTGACTGTGTGTTCTGATGTTTCTTCATTCTGTGTAAATCCAGTTATTGCTAGAATCATTTCTAGTCTGCATATTTAATCAACTTCCCCACAGTGGATCAGACCTTCTGCTTGCTTAATAATTCTCTTGTTAGTGATTGTGATTTCAGCCCAGAATGTTGGACTGGGAGCTCAGCAGTGTTCTGTCAGAACTATGGTACCCTAACTGAAACATTTCTTTTCTGCTTCCAGCTGAGTTTGTCTTTGTGGACCTGACCTCCCTGAAATCAGTCAGGCACTTTGTCCAGAAGTTCAGAGACAGATCTCTGCCTCTGCATGTTCTCATTAACAATGGTAGGCTCCACACATCTTTCATTAGATGGTCACAGTTAATGACAGCAGACGCTTTATTGTCAGACTCTAAAGACAGCCAATGCCTCTCTGACCTGTTCCGCTTTGACGCAGCTGGAACCATGCTGGTTCCTGAGAGACGGACAGAGGACGGCTTTGAATTCCACTTCTGCCTGAACTACTTGAGCCACTTTCTGCTGACCAACATGCTGCTGGACCTGCTGAAGACGTCTGGAAGGCAGGGTCGCTGCTCCAGAATTATCAACATGGCCTCTGCCACACATTACGCAGGAGAGATAAATCTGGAGGACCTGAACAAGAGGTATGTGCAATCATAAAAGCACCATAGACTCTATGAACGGTAAATTGTTTGTTGTACATGATCTTGTTTATTACCCCTTTCCCAACAGAGCTGTCTACAGTTCCCATGGTGCCTACTGCCAAAGCAAGTTGGCCCTGGTCCTCTTCACCTACTACCTTCAAGAGCAGCTGACGTCTGGGGGATTCTCTGTCACTGTCAATGCTGTGGACCCTGGGATGGTGGACACGGCACTGTATGATAACCTCTGGACATTAGCACAGATGATGAAGAAACCAGTGGCCAGTATTCTGTTCAGGGTATGTCTTTAAAATCTTAATCTAACTTTGTAAAGACTAGTTTAGAACTGGTTGTACTGTTGTCCTCAGACTCCAGCAGAGGGAGCCTCCATATCGGTGTATGCTGCAGCTGCCTCTGAGATGGAAGGGGTGGGCAGCTGTTACCTGTACAACGGTCAGAAGACGCAGTCCTCTGATCTGTCCTACGACTCTGAGCTGCAGGCCAAGCTGTGGAAAAAGAGCTGCAAGCTTGTGGGACTCCAAGCCTGATACCTGGAGGACTCCCATGTCCACAATGGTCCTCCATTATTGACCCTTCTCGACTACGTCACCCAACCACGTTGAAGCACTATGACGATTGTCAGAAGTGACATACAGGAGCGACTTTGATTGTTTTCCCAAGTCATTTTTGCCAATACAGACATTACTTCTACTTGTTCAGAAGAAGAAGAAGACATTTTATTTATATAGCACTTTTTCAGCAACTGCAGAAGAAGTAGTAGACCTAATTGTGGCTCATAGATGACAGTATTCATTAAAGTTGGAAACAGCTAGCTTAGAAATCGGCCCATGCCTTCTTCCTTCTGACGTGTTTGTAGATTCGATCAAATCTTTGATCAAATATGGCCTGAAGTCATAGCACATGACTTATGCACCTATGTCCTAGATGGCATTTCCCTTTAATAGTGTCAAAAATCTAGATGCTTATCAGTGTTTTTGGTACATGGTTGCCTACATTATGTTTTTCCTTGATGGTTGCAAATGATTAGAAGCATTTTCTTTAGAAGTATTGTATTATTCTCTCCATAATACAACATTTCATTACATCTTACTAATACTGCTTACTTACAAAGTGTATATGAACGTTAATCTTTTTGCACCAAGAGATGCTAGTCCTTCCAAGCAGCACCTGCTATCCATCGCCATCTTGTTTCCTCATCAAAGGTTTACGATCATATGACAAGTTTGGTTTGCATCCTAATCTGTGCAGCATCTGTGACTATTTTACTGTGACATCAACTGTGTGATTTTTTTTTTTTTTTTTTGGACAACCTCTACAGGAGTCAATGTACACATAAGTTGTTTTGATATCCGTCATGCCCAAGAGCACGGCATCTCGTGCAAAGGGTCAAAAGATCATATTGAACTACTGCCATCTTTAATCTCTGTGGTGATTTTATGCTCAATAAAATCACCACAGATGTCACCATATGCCTGTTTAATGTGACTCAAACAAGAAACAAATCCAATTAATTATGCAGAGAAATCAGATATGTACTCTTTTTTTTCACAAGCCAGCAATAATGCGGCCTCATGACTTTAACTGACCTTACTTCCAGAGTGACTTGACCTTTCACTGTAAAACTCTTCAGAGTTATATACCACTGTCTGGTTTATTCTTCTGAGGACAAAGATCCCGTTGCCTTAAGATGACGTCTGCCATGATGCCTGAACTTTGACACACTTACCTTCATTTTGAATGAAGTTTGCAGACTACTATTTCCACATATGCCATCTGAATGTTTAAGTATTTCAGTTTGAACTTTAAGCCTGATAATTGTTTTTTTAATTTTATTGTATTTTTGTCAGACTGGTGGCCTCACATTTGAATCCAGGATACAGAAAGCCTCACGCCAACTCAGTGACTGAACGGTGAACAGTTTCTGTGGTTATTATGATGCTTCTTAAAATTGTGTAGATCTGTAAAACCTGCTTCTTTTCCACTAGGGGGCAGCAGGATTTCTGTACTAGTGCAATTTGAACATTTCAAAACTTAAACCAGACTCTCAAACAGTTAATGTTGACTGATAAAATCATATCAAATGGTTCCCTTTTAGCCTGTTAATGCCTTTTTTGTTAGTCTTTGTATTTTTTTAAAGTACATAAAAAGTGACCTAAATGTTTCTCCAGTTTTTCATAGATCATGTAAGAGAAGCAGCAAGCGTGAACTTTTAGGGTGTGAAGATGGTGTGGACAGAGAAGACTTTCTTTGTAATTTAACATAATTTGTTTGCAACCTTTTCTGTCTTCTTAATGTTATTTATCAAAAACATTTATCAAAAGTCTTACATTTTCAGCTTTTCCACATTTTTTCCTGTTCCAACAACAAACCTAAATGGATTCCATGTGACAGACTAACACAAAATTGTGCAGAATTGTCAAGTGGGAAAAAATGATTCATGCTTTAAAAAGCACACACACAACTCAAAGTGTTGTTAAGCACCACTTCAGGTAATATTCTGCTGCATTTTTTTAATGTGTGTCTCTTTGTGATTTGAGACAAAACAGCTCAGTTTCTGTCAGATATAATGAAGTTTAACAAGTTTATCTCCTTTTTGTGTCTTAAGTAAAGCCATGACCTGCAATGCTGAAGAAAAACACAGCATACTTTTGCAAAGCATTGTATTACTACACAGTCCTTTAATAAAGCATTTCTACTTTGTTAATAGACTTGCACTTTATATTTGTGTTTTTGTTGTAATAAGCAGCAAAAAATAAATTATGTATAGGAAATGTCTCACCAGTTGCTGTTAAGAGTTGAACACACTTCACCTCATCTCTTTATTGTATACAATAAACATGTATTTTTTGCACTGCTGTCAAAGATTCAAAAAAATTATTAAATTGCATGTGACTACTCTGAGTTGTTTGTTTGTTACCGTGGTTTAGGACACAGGCAAATATTTCTAGTCAGACACTAAACCTGTTTAGCCTAGCACAGCTTATGAGTAACTATTTTTATGCTAACACTATTCAACTTAAAATCAAAATAATTAGACTATTATAAACTGTAAGTTGCAAACTGTTTAAATCCCTCTTGTGTGTGTGTGTGTGTGTGCGTGTGTGTCTGTGTGTAAAAATAAAATATTTCAGCTTCATGATCAGTTGTACTCTCAGAATCTCCCACTAGATGTTAGTGTAGGTCAGTATCGCGTATTCCTCTGATTATCAATATAGATATGAAACACTTATTCATCCGAATGTGATCTTCTTCAGGGTCTCAGACACTGATGTTACACTGCTGTCCTACACTGACACCTAGTGGGGGATCCTGAGATTACAACAGACAATGAAGCTGAAATATGTAATTAATTTTCATATATCATTTATGACAGCAACAAACTTAACTAACTTTAAGAGAAGAAACACAACAGCAGAGTAGATGACACTTGTTTTGTTTTCAAATAAAATTTATTTTTTTAAAAATCCAATAGATTTTCATCAAAATCTCTTTGGAGATAACTCAGAAATTCTTACCCCATTAAATATATATTTTTATCAGAGCTCCCAAAAAGACACATACAGCCCTTATAAGCATCATTTAAAAATGCATTGCATAAACATAAGTTCAAGAGGGCAGCAGAAACCTTAAATTCTTACTCAGAAACATGAATAGCAGCTGATCCTGAGCAGCCAAGTGTCTGATCCAGTTTCTCACAGGTGGCGTTAAAATGTCTACATTAGAGGAAGTCCTTTCTGCGTGAAAAATACAGTGTTTTTGTAGGCTGATTGTGGAAAGTTCCAGGTGAGTAGCTGGTATGTGGAATGAGAAGTCGGTGCAGTGTGTGGGCAAGGCTGATCTCTGACATGACACAGCATGTTGGTGAATAATGAATTTTTTCAAATGGAGCTGTTAGCTCAGAGAAGAGCACATTTTGTCCCACAACACCAACAAACATCAGCTTCATAAATACTGAGGAATCCAACAGTTTAGTTTAAAGTTTAAAACATAAAGTCCCAGAAGTTCTGACTGCAGTTTGCTACAGACATGTGGAAGATTGTGTTCTGCTCTGAGGAGAACAAAATGGAACTTTTGGGCCTATAAGCAAAACACTGAAGTGGAAAAAAAACTAATCCAACACATAGCTCTAGATTCACTATGGTGAAACAAGGTGGTGGGGGCAACATGCTGCAGGAATGCTTAAAAAAATGTTTAAACCATGGTTATTTCACTACTTTGTGTCTATTTTTCCATGGAGGCACAAATAAAGAATATTCTCCTCGATTCACATCCAAAAACCAAGGACTGTGTTTAAAATATGACTGGAAGTAGGGCTGGGTGATATGGCTGAAAAACATATGAGTGCTTCACGTCAATATCAATACTTATCGATTGGTTTTTCGTTTTACATGACCAAAATACTGCCAAACTGACCTGTTCTGTTTTGTCCACAATTTCTTCTTGAGCCGTTGTACTCATGTTGTCCTTTCAGAAAATAAGTCCAGTGGTAACTTGGTGAAACACAGCCCCTTGTTTGCCTAAGCTCTGCTTCGTACAGATGGTGAGAAAGAATTAGTTCCTGGAGGTGTGGGCTCTGTGAAGTTTGAAACTTTACCCAGTTACAAACGTTTTGCCATGACGTATATAATGCACCAGTTCAAAGCGTCCGAAATTGCCTGCGCTGTAAACAACCTCCGCTACCACTGCTAAAGTTTCAGCCAGAATACAAAAAAAATTGTTGTTGTTGTTGAAAACAACAAAAACAACAACAATAATAATAATAATAATAATAATAATAATAATAATACAGACCTTTGGGCACTTAAATAACTTAAAAACAACATTATATGTAGGAGAAAACATAAGATAAAGAAACCCTTCAGCTGTGAGTTTGACAATGAGAAACAGCAAAAACAAGTCTATGATATTAACCCTAACCCTAAATTATGAAAGAGGTCATCTTTCATAATTTCTCCGGTTTACTGATTGGCCCGGTAGAAATTCTACTGAAGGAATCCAAGTGAATGAGAGAAAGCCCAAACTGTCTGTGAAGTGAGAATTGAGCAGAATTACACAGGAAGGCAAAAGCTAGAGGCACAGTGGCAAAACAACAAACTGCTGCTGCACAAATTACTCAACAAGTTATTGCTAGATTACCAATGAGTGAGCAGTTGACCAGCTAACGTCTTTCCTTTGCCTACATCCCCCAGAATGCATTGTGGTTCTAAATTGAAGTTCATTAAAATTATTGGAATATTCTGTTGAATGTATTTTCTGTTGATATTGAGCAGATATTGATATTCTGTTATCACGATTTATATTGTTAATGATTTATTGTCCAGCCCAAGCCAAAGACAAACAGGACACTGTACATTAACTAACACTGTGTCCTGTACCTTACAACTTTTTACAACTAATTTCTGTAAATAAACATTCTTAATTATGAGCCTCTCTAAATCCAAAGCATTAACTGTGAACCAACTTATCTTTGGCCTAACTTTGGTCAGTTCAGGTTAAAAATGTGCAGAGACACAGAACACACACACCAACGTGTTACCTAACTCGTCAGACCTAATGAACCCCATGAAATCCAGATTAGCCCTGATGGCTCCTGCTCCAGGTTGCACACGGAGGCTGTCAGCTGAGGATGGATAAAATGAAGCAGGCCAACCCAGAGCCGGGTCAGAATGGCACAGCTGGCTAATCTGGATTAGTTTTTCAGCTTCTTATGGGACACTTAAACTTTGGACTATAACTAAGCAAAACCAGTGAGGACAAAAAGGAAAACTCCCATTAAAATACCATCAGAAACTGGTTTATATAAAACTATAGGACTGAGTTTCATTTGCGTATTCTGGTCTTCATGAAGTACGACAAATAGCTGATAGTTGTTTATTTAGTCAGGCTGTTGCAGTCTAGAGTCAGTTGCTCAACAGCAATGCGAGCTTAAAGAGGTGACGAGTGGTGTTTCCTGCTTTTCACGGATGGAAATATTTCTATGCAGATGAATCAGATTTTGTTGTATGCAAGGGAGAAATCAGAATCCTTCTTTCAGCCAGCTGACCAGCAGTGTGAAGCACCAGGGAGAGCGGGACACCACTGAAGGTAATCAAAGATTCCTGCTAACATGATTAACCCCAATCCATCAGAAGCGTCATGTAGCAGACTTGGGCTCAACCTAGGAAGTGGGTTTTAGGTCTGGACCTAGAGGGTTTCTCCTCAGATTCATCCAGCTCCCGTTTATCCCGGAAAGAAGTGCTGTGAACGAGCTGGGACGCCCTCTGGCGTATCTTCTGCAGGTTGGGCTTCATCCTGCTAAGCGAAGACCTCCTCCGGACGGGTTTGCTCCTCAGATGGTCCTCCCCGCCCATAAGGTCGCTGTCTCCGAGGCTGAGCCGGTGGATGGGTTTCAGGTTGTTCTGAAGGACTTTGGAGAACCTCCAACGTCCTCCAACCCTAGGCTCTGCACCTTTGGATTCAGCGAGTTCATATGCTCCTATGATGTCTCTAATGTCCACACTCACGTTGTTGGTGAGGTAGTGACAGGCCTTCCTCCCACTGTAGTCCCTGATTTCCACATCTGCGTTGTAAGCCCCCACCAGGAGCTTCAGCACCTCCATGTGGTTGTGGATGGCAGCTATGTGCAGCGGTGTGTAGCCCATGTTGGAGCGAACATCCACGCTAATGGGAAGGTTGTGATGTTTGGCAAAGTTGATGATCAGAGCGATCAGCTCTTGCTTGCCGTGCTTAGCAGCCCAGTGCAGGCAGGTGAAACCAGTGACAAAGTCCTTCTTCAGGACCAGGTTGGGTTCGCTGCTGAGGAGGGTGTGGAGGCTGTCCCACTCTGCATCCGATGCGCACATCATCCACTCGTGTTCCGCAGGGTCCAGGGTGACGGAGGTCCTGTCTACGTCCAGGCTGGCAGAGCCCACCGAGGCCGAGTCACCATCGCTCCTGGGGGTGAGGCAGATGGGGCTGCGGAGATCTATACTGTTCCTCACTTCAGGAGAACTGTTCATCATCACCTGGATGAAGTGCTTCCGGCTGCCCTTCGGACTGCAGCTGTCCTCGCTGCCAGACAAGCTGCTGCGTTCATCCTCCTTGTCCTCTGAGTCCTCCTTGGTGGAGAGGAATGTCTGCTTAGACGCAGGATCTTGTTGCTCTTCCTCTTTCAGGCCCTCAGGCGTCCAATCGGTGTGTATGTCAGCTGCAGCTGCAGAACACTCAGGCCCAGGCAGGATGAAGACAGATCCGTCCACAGGGAGCGGCGAAGCTTGAATCACTGTGATTTGTGGAATGGCAAGTTTCTCGACCTTCTCCTTCCTGGAGTCCTTCCTCTGCGTACTGAAGCTCCCAGAGTTCCCCATGTAAGCTGAACTGCCGGCCACTTCATCCAGAACACCAAGCAACCCCTGATGTCCACAGTCCTGCTCCGGTTTGTCCGGCTGGTCGCTCTCTGCAGTGATAATATGCGGAACTGTCCTCCAGTCATTTCCGTAACCTGAGTCGCGCGCTGATTTCTGCTGTACCTGAGCGCTCGCGGCTGCGTCATCGCGGCTCACCTGGTCGTCAGGTGAAGGGGACGCAGCGCAGTAACGGAACTGTCTCCTCAGACAGACATGTTTGACTCCGCTGTCTGTCTTCACGAAAGCCACGCTGTCCACGCAAGACTTAAAGATGCTGCGGACAGCAGCCCTGCTGTGCGGCTCTTGTGGGAACACGGCTTTAAAATGCTCCAGAAGCTCAGGGCTCGTGACGGTGCCTCCTCTCTGCCTCAGAAAGTCCGCTATGGAGTCCTGGCTGAAGCCGCTGGCCATGAGGAACGCATTACCTGGAGCACGAACAGTCTGAGAACACCCCGACAGTCAACGCACCCTGAATCAAACCGATCCTTCACGCAGCAGAGCAGAAAGCAGCATTTTATCCCCAGCGTTCTCCGCCTCCTAGCAACGGGAGACTTCCGGTCTGGGCCTTATACGGTCAAAGCCAGTTTCCCAATAACAAACTCAAAAATTACTGTGAACTAATTACGAGGGATGGTTTTTATCTTCAAAAATAAAATCCAGTTTTAGTTTTACTACTGAAATAAATCAAAAAATAAGAACCACGTGGGTTCATTTACGTCCGAATATCTACCAAAAGCATTCCATGTTATTTATTCTACATTTTATTTATTCTAGCACTTAATAGTTTGTTTCGAAATTAATAAGAGAAGTGGGAAACCTTTGATCTTGCTACCAAAACCTAGAAAATAAGTTTTATTTTAAAACAACTGGACGTCTAAAATGTTGATGACCTCATTTTAGGATAATTATTATAGTTTTCACTTAATTTATGTCCTGAAACAGAAACGGTTTAATTTTCTGTTCCTGTAATGATCGAAAACATATCCTGGTCAACTCCAAAACAATCCAATACAACTTTATGTATAAAATTTGTTTGTATACGATTTAAATCAAAATGCTAGTTAGCTGAATTTAAAAGAAACACATTAAAAAACATAATGCACAGAAGTTCCAAACAGCCATATGACAATATACATAAAGATAACAAAAAACCCAGAAATAATTAAAATTAACATCTCAAAGAGTGTCAAATGTCAAGGTGAAAATATTGATTTAATATTTAGGACGCTAAGTGCTATCCAGGCTTTAACGACATCAAGACAGTTCCAGAGTATGTAAATAAAAGGCATTTTATTTATTTTAGTATAGACCTGAGAGTTGCATACAAATGAAAAACAATTCCATGTTTTCCAAGTTTGAAGTCAAGTGGGAGCAAATGCAAGGAAAAGAGAAGGTGGCCTAGAACTGGAGAACCATGCTCAAAGTGGACAGTATCTTTGGACCCAGTTTTAGGTCCGTCGGGAGCCTTATTCCAGTTCAGTAGATAACATCAGTGGTTGTAGCAGCTGTTTGTTGTGGGGAAACATGGATGGTTGCTCTGTAGCAACCAGCTATGCTTGCAGGTAGTATTAACATGCAGACAGGGTGTGTTAGCGTTCCTCCTGACAGACCTGTGAATCAGTCTTTAGTGGCAGGAAGCCCAGCTGGTCCAGTTCCACACCAAACTGCTTCTCCTCCTGGGTGTAAAATACAATTTCCTAGATGTTTTTATAATTTAAGCTTTCACAATGACTGTCCAGACTGGTCAGCATTTTAAGGCTCATTGACAACATTAAAATTATAAAAAACTACTTTAAAAGAAATGAGGAGCAGATATCAACATACGTTCTTCAAAGAACCATGACATTTATTAAAACAATCTTATCAGTCAGATGAGCTCTGGACATATGGAAAATATTGCTTATGATTTAAAATCTTTACTCGTTTCTTTATTGTGAGGTAGAGGAGCACAGCACTGTCTCTGGTGAAAGATTATCTAAGCATTGTTCTGGGAACTGTCACATAACTTTCCAAGCAAAGACAGAGCCCTGTTCGCAAATTACATGTTATGTAGAGTAAAATTATTTTACTCATGTTTATAAACTTGCTTTTAAGATTTTTCCATCATTTCATCACTGAAATGACTAAAAATTAAGTCCATGTTTTTCCAGGCTATGGTGCAATCCAGGCAGGGTTGTATAAGAGGTTACACAGTCATTCACAGGAATTTAATCCTGTACAGTTCCTGGGAAAGGTAGCTCAGGGAATTCCTGTCTCAGTATCTGAAACTAAACATTTTCAGTTGGATTTCTGCTTTATTTTAGGCACATGGTCGTTGTGTGCTGCCATCTGATGGTGAGAAACATACTACTAAGCTCAGTGGGTGGTTCTACAGCCATCAATGTCTGAAACTTGATGGCCGCAGTTGTGATGACAACATAATAAGTAAATGTAAGCAGTAGATGTCCAGTGGAGGAAGGAGGATCACTGAGCCGTCTGTTTCAGAGACTGCAGAGCAGGAAGTATGTCGTCCAGGTGTCTCACACCTGCAACACACAGAGAGCCATGTCAGCAGACCATGCAGAGGAAAGGAGACAATGTAGTCACTTTAAAGTTTGACTATAGTAAAGCAAAGTACTTTTATACCAAGAATCTTTAAGATTTCTGTCACGAGGTTGTGGAAAGCAGGAAAAAACTCATCATGTTGCTTCACTTTGATAATGATGCTGAAAAACAAAAGCAGACAACAGAAAAGCAGCTTCATGAAGACCAGCACACAACCTGTAACAAGAATAAACCAGGTGCTGCTGGTGGAATACTGAACCTGTCAATGTCTGCCTGTCCCAGTCCTGGATCCAAGGAGACTAGTCTGGAGACCTGGTTCACAAGTTCAGTAGGAGAAGCTTTGCTGTCTAACATCCAATGGAAAGGTTAGCGAGGCTTTATGTGAAACATGGACAACGAAAGCAGATTTTTGAAAGTCACCTAGGTCTAGAACATTTTGGAGGTTCCTCATAGTGTTGGTCATCTCTCCCAGTCGGGTGTAGACCTCGTTCATTCGAGGGTAAACTCCGCTCAGGGAGGGAACGTCAAACAGTTTCTGGAAGTGAGCCACCATGGAAGCCAAGGTGTATCGAGTGGGACTCCTGAGCTTCTGGCAGGACAAGCATGAAGACTTCAGCACCAGGAACAAAAAGCTGAGTTCTAATCTCAGAAAAGTAAAGATTAACCTGTTTATCGTCAGAAGAGGCATTCTCCAGCAGTGCCTCCACCAGCAGCATCATGTCCTCCACCTTAAGTGCTTTTGCATCAGCATGACAGGGCTGCAGTGGCATCAGTGTGGCACTCAGTTTATTCAGTCCGCAATGAAGATCCTGAACACAGGAACAGTCTGTTTAACGCAGCTTCCAGCACTGAGTAAATAGTGAGGCTGTCTGAGTATTTACCCTGAGCATGTGGAGCTGCTGGGACCACTGGTCCAGAGTGGGAAGGACAGCCTGGAATTCTGCTTCCTCCGATTCTCTGGGCCAGCGTTGATACTGGTGCAGCCTGGGGTTGATAATGAGCGTGTTGATCTCAGTCAACAGCTGAAGAGCAGAAAAATTAGAACAAAGCGTTGACAGACAGAAAGTTAGCACAAACTAATCTGCTTAGAGAAAAGCTCACTTACGTGGTGATACTGGACCCATTGCCTGGAGGTTTTGGACTGGTCCCTGCTGTTCCCAGTGAGGTCACTTCTACATCTAATCAGAGTGCTTTAAAACAAAACTACTTCCTGTTTCAGTTCTGAGCTTTAGATAAATCCTTCAGTAAATCCCTCTTCAGTCAAACACATTCTGAATCAACCAACCATTGCAGTGGAAAGTAAAACATTGATGACATTTGCAGATTTTTCCATAGAGCTTATTTAATATATGTAAAAGAAAATGTAGCTTGGAAAGCTGAAATACCTAGGCACAATGCTGCTTGACAGGAGTTTGGAAAGCAGCTGATCCAGAAGCTGGATTAGCTGTCATTTATTTTCCTTGGTACTGATTGGCAGAGATAGCGTAGCCCGTAAGTGTTAGCTTCTGCTGTCAAGCCAAGATGGCTTACACTTTGCATATTAATACACATTAAGTATCAATATGCACAGTTGTGTGTGTTAGTGTGTTTTTATTTGTTGATTGAACTATTGAAATAGATATTCATAAATGTGATTCCTAACCTCTGTCAATACTGTATTACCTTTACATGACCCATTTGACCAATAAAGGTATCATTCCATCCTATTTAGAGATGTCCATCTTATCTGGTGTCTCTTTTCTTGGCCTAAACACACACACAGTTCAAAACCATCTTTGGTGACAAACACACCTTGTGTCCAGTTCTGTCTTGAGCCATTCCACTTCTTCCTCCAACTCCTGTATGCGAGAGCGGCTTTCCTTCTGCTGGTCCTGATATGTCTGGGAACAAGCCGAGGAATCAGACCTGCTTTAATAACACAACCTGAACAATAGGAACGGCTTAGGGAATTACCTTGAGGATGGTTTTGAAAGACGGGGAGACAGAGGTCCTCTTTGTAGCTTGATCCAAATGTTTGGACTCCTGTAATCGACTCTGTTGAGTCAGTCGCTGTTGCTCTTCTTTGACAGTCAAATACAGTTTCTTCCTGAGCTGTGCTGTTTCTTCCTCCAGATTGGCTACCTTCTTTTCCAGCAACAGATACCTCCTCTAAAAACAAACAGTGGTGTCATCCCAATTGCCAACTCTCCTAGCTGAGTAAATGAAATGAAGACTTTGGACGTCTGAGTAGACCTGTCGCATCAATCAACCGCAGTAAATGATAAATTAAAACGAGCTCAATAATTTCCCTTTTTATGATTTATCCATTTTCTCTCTTTCTACCAAAACTGGATAACAAAAGTCTTAACTAGCCTTTTTTTGAAGAACAATTTTGTTTGCAAAGACTTCATAATTCATTTCATTTGTTGTTTCGTTTTGTTTATTTATTTTGGATATTTGAAAAGACTTTCAGTGTTAAATGTTGATTAGAATTTAAAGTTTATTTATCTTCGAAAGGCATTCTTGCATTATTATGCTATTGCAATAATATTACTTCAAAATGACCTCAAAACAACAATATTATTGTTTATCGCAAAAACATCTGGGACAACTTACCGTCCAGCAAAATGTTTTATTGTGACAAGCCTAATTCTGTGGAAAAGTTCAGTTTTGTTTCTCCTTTCACCAGATAAGCAGCTCTGTTTGTCAGTTCATATTGTTTTATGTAATTATCAAATTTTCTGAGATGCAGAACTTTGTTTTTTTTTTCTTTGCAAGTCTTAACCATCAAAATTACAAGAAATACAAACTTTAAATATTTCACTGTGTGTAATTGCTCTATATAACTTTCTGAATGACAGAAAATCGTGAAGTTTTTTTCTTTTTTTTTTTTACCGTATTCAGTTTTTTTAATATATATGCCTTTATAAAAGTTTCTGTAAATACTTGGACATAGGAAACATAGCATTTTTTCTGGCCAACAGCCAACATATATGTGCCAGAGAAGAACAAAAACTCAGTAAATCACCTTAGCCTCTTTGTTTTCCTTCTGCAGCTGCTGGGTGTGGCTGTGCTGCTGGACCGCCTTCCCCAGGCAGCGTTCCTCCAGGTGCTGAACTCTGCTCTTCACCTCATCCAGCAGCCCCTGCAGCTCAGTGGCTCTTTGGGACTGCTGAGCTGCATGACTCATGTGTTTCTGTACCTCCTCTCTAACAACATGCAGAAAAGTGTCACTTAGTTTGCTCTCTAATGTCCCCATATCTTCAAATATCTACGTAGTTCTAATCAAGAGCAAATTAAATATCTGACAGATTATCAATTAGAGTGAGAGATGGTTGCATTGAAGGTTGCAGAGCATATTGCTGATTTCCATGGTCACCACTCAATGCCCATTAGATGCTGATGAGATTGGGTGACAAGAGGACAGGTGGTCCACACAGAACCAGATCCATTATTAAAGAGCCAGAGCTTGCGGACGTCGCGGGTTCAACTCCCGGTCCCGACGACCTTTGCCACATGTCCTCCTTCAAAAATGGAGCCGGCTCAGCTGGCTGCCTGCAGACGCAGCTCCCGTCGTGTGTGTGTTAATCTGTGTAACTGCGAAATAATTTCCCTGCTGGGATGAATAAAGTAATTCTTCTTCTTCTTCTAACTGCTGTTTGTTCTCCAGCAGGATGAAATCTGCCAGCCAAACTGATGGTTTCAGTTACTTCATATTATAGATTAAATATTGGTGAAGAAATAGAGATACAAAAATATTTTTTGTGCCCATTAGATTTCTAAACCTCATACTGTGGTTATTGGCTGAATCATCTACTCTCTACTCTGAAGCAAGGTATTGCCATCAACTTCAAGACATAACATAGATTATCTGAATACTCTGAAAAAATACAGCTGATTTAAACACAAATTCTACTTATTGGAGTTCGAAGCTGTGCTTTCTCACAAGTCCTGCCAGAAATTGCAAATACAATGACTAATAAGGTTAGTACATTCGCACAACTTGTTCCACGCTGTGTTTGAGGGCATCCGTTCCAAACTTTGCAGCTCCTCCAGAGTTACTGGCGCTCTTCTGTTTAAATTCAAAAATATCTGATTTATTTGAAAGGAAAATGAAATGTTACCGCAACTCATATTCAAGTGTCTTCAAAGAGTTGTTATGGATGCTGTGAGCAAAAAGGATCTCCAGTAGCAGTCAGTCAACAAATCTCAAGAGGTTTCTGACTGAAAATTTCTTTTGTGGCTCAGCTAGGATTTTGTCTTGTAGTTGAGATGTTATTTGAGCTTTTGAGATTCTAATAAGTGGCTTCCAGTTGTAAAAAACACAATGTTGCCATGGTTATGCTGATGCATAAGTTGCTATGATTAGCAACTATCATAAAGTAAAAAAATAAAGACACGGAAAACACCAGAAGGAATTATTTTTGTGAATTGTCCAAAGATTCAGTGTTTGAACAATTCACAAATATTATTGGAACAAATTGTACTCACACATGCCGCTGCCATGAGCGACACAGTTAGTAGTGAATCACCCAACATGGTGATTTGAGTAACAGACGTACTTGAGCTGGTTGTTAGACTTGACAAGCTCCTGGATGAGCGTCTGTCTCCTCTCAGAGTCCATCAGCATCATCCTCAGAGTCATCCTCAACTCATTCGCTGACTTCTTGTCCAGCAGGACCAAATCTGTGGGACACATACAGGTCCCATCATCAAGAAATGTGCAAAAAGAAAAACCACATCAGACATTGCAGCTGTGAACCATCCATTTCAGAAACAAATCTCCTCACCTGTGAGATTCCTATTCTCCACAGGATCCGCAAAGAACACAGGCTTAAAGCCGTGATGCTGCAGCAGTTTATTCACGTCATCCCACTCTACCTGCTCCTGCTGCAACACACAGCCACAATCAGCATCACTCAAACCTGCTACACATACATAATGAAGATTTAAGTGGTACCTGAAACTGCCCATAGGTCCACAGATAAACATAAGTCTTATTTGTAATGCATGGAAAATGCGTTGTTCTGGCTTCTGTAGCCATTCTTAAGCAGTATGCAGCTGTTACCAGTTTAACTCCTAAATAAATGTGTTCCTATGTGAACAGGAGCTGACCCTCCTGTCAGTGATCCTACCTCTGAGGTCTCTATTACAACTCAACAATGGAGGAAAGGTGATCCACCAGGGGAGGGGCCCTCCACTTCACACACAAACACACTAAAAGGTGAGGAGGAGTCTTACCGGCTTCATCTTCTTTACAGCCCTGCAGGAAACAAAGCAAAAACAGCTGGATCAATACCACAGCCCTCTTTTAGCAGCAATAAGTGATGCCTTCGAATGTAATGAGTAGAGACCCATTTTTTACATGGGTCCACTCTAGAAGAAAAACTCTCAGCTCTTGGAATGAACTCCTCCAGATCAAATTTTAAACAGTCACTCTCATCAGTTTACGTAACACCTGATACCATTTACAGTTGACTGATAAGCTGAATTTTAAGGCCGTTCCTTTAATTAGCTTTTTACTAATACATTTTTGAGTTTTAACCGACTTAGAAGAGTGAAACAGACCTTAAATACGACGCTAACTCCGGCTTCTTGGCACGGCCTCTCGTGAGTTAAGGTAGCTAAAGGGAAATACAACAGAATAGCATCTGTAGCTAACAATAAAGTAGAACATTAGGTATAATAATGATAATAAACATTTATAAATACAAAACGCCATAAATTACCTTGCCAACCAACTCCATACAACCTTGCTGCAAACAGCAGCGCGCTTCCGCAGTTCAAACTGTGCGTCCTGACGCAATTATTGTAAACAAAAGGACTTTAACCAATCCGCTGACAAATAACAAAACAGCGCTTTATTGCCCCACGACCACAAGATGGCGGTAACATGACAGTTAAACTAGTCCCAATGACGGATTTTAGGCAGTTGTTCAATAATAGAACGAATATTATATAATATTATTTACAAAGATGAACACCTCTGGTTGATATTACAGTTGAGGAAAACATCAAGGTGCTATAATAAAATGATCTCCCTCTACATGATGTCTGACCTTTCTTGTCTCTAGCAAGGGGAATCTCTTATGTCAGTATAGTGATGTGCTCAGCAGAGGAATTGGAGTATCCATGGAGTCAGAAAGCAAAGGTCATTGTCAGTTATTAATGGCTAGGTGAGAGCAAAGAGTCTGGCCACTCACTGTGTCCATGCATGCATCATCTCCACTGAGCAGAAAATTAAAATGGAAATTTAAGCCTTCAGAGTCAAGGATTCCGTTGACCTGTGCTGTATGATTTTGGTAGCTGCTTACATCACCTTGATGCAGCCCGGACCACCCAACTTATTGACACTTCAACCTAGAACCATTTAAAAGTGCACATTTATTATATTCGGCCCCCCTGTGTGATTAATGTGTAAAACTATCTACAGATTACATCTACAGACCGAAGGGTTTTGTCCTTCCTTCATTGAAAAAAATGCTCTAGTTCAGTTAGATTGGATGGAGATCATCAGTTTCAAGTCCTACCAGAGACCCTCAATTGTATTTAGTCCTGGACTTTGATTAGGTCATTCTTACACATATGCTTTTTAACACATTTAAGCCGTTCCACTGTTGTCTATCCGGCATGTGATGTCATCTAGTGGGTCATCTAGTGGTCATCTAGTTGATGTCCTGAAGCAGAGGTATAGATTATTCAATTCAATTCAAAAATACTTTATTGATCCCAAAGGGAAATCAAAAGTTGTTGTAACTCATATTAACTCAGATTCTTCAAATAGTTATTGTTGATAGTGACTGCTGTGGGACAGCTCTCTTGTAGTAGATTGTGTTACAGAAAATTTGAAGTAGCCTCTGACTGAAGACACTCTGCCTTCCCAAAACAGTCTCATGAAGAGGATGGTCAGGGTTGTCCATAATATTCTTGATTTTATGAAGAATCCTCCTTGGCATCATCATATCCATAGGTTCCACAGTCCCTACAACAGAACCAGCCTTTTTTAACAATCTGTTGAGCCTTTTTTGGTTCCTGGCTCTGATGCTGCTGCCCCAACAGATAACAGAAGAGATGACCCTGTAAACAACACACTTATGGAAGATCTGTATCTTGAAAGATCTTAGCTTCCTCAAGAAGTACAGTCAGCTCTGTCCCTTCTTATAGACGCTTCACGGTTGCAAATCCAGTCCAGTCTGTTGTCCGGTTGAATACCAAAGTATTCTTCTCCCATGATGGAAATAGGGTTTGATATAACCTTGTTTCTCCAGAAATCAACAATCATCTCCTTTGTTTCGTCTACATTCACGACTAAATGATTGTTTCAGTCCACCAGCTGTAGTCAGCCTCTTGTCCATCTCTGATCCGCCCGAGAACTGAAGACACTAAGCCTTACCTTAACTCTTGTGCTGGAAGTCTGAAGTGTATATATAAATTGCAATTAATAGACATGCAATTCATCCAACCATCATCTGTACCCACTCCCACTATCACTACTTTCTTCATGGATGGCCAAACATGGCCAAGTACAACTAGTTAAAAACAACAAAACCAGACAAAATGACAGTAATATATTTTATTAAACATTTTGTCTGTTTTTACATATTATTTTATATTAGCATATTTGTGCTTTACATGTAGAGATCATGCATTGTGCCTCACAGTTTGACTTTATCATGTCACTGAGAAAACAATCAGCAACAAAATTTTCTGACTCATCCACAAAGGTAGTTTCTGAGCAAATAGAGATATCATTTCTGCTAATGCAGAACCGACAAACAGATAACCATCGTTCTCCATTCACTTCACCCACTCCAATGCACTTTGCTACAGTCAGGAACATATCACCCTGCCAAGCAGAATGCCATTAAAGTGAATGAGTTTGTGCAAATATTCAGCTCATGCCTATAAAAGAAAAGCATGACTACAAAAAGAAACTAGTTAGAAACAGAAGGATAAAGGATAAGGGTAATATATTAAATACAAATATCAAATAGGAATAAATTTATAGATAAAATATGTCTGCAAAGGCAAATACAAAGTAAAACATGCTTAAAGAAATACAAGATTTTTTTATTCCATCTTTTAATGTTTTAGGGGGTAAATCACACTACATTAAATCCACATCACATATAAAAAGTTTCACAAATTATTGTTAAAGGCAGAAAACACTAAAAGACACAAGGAAAATGAGGATTCTTGAGGTAATGTGTCATGGTTTGAGTTTTTCTGTGTATTAATTTTGAGTTTCCTCTATTACTGAGTCTCCGTGTTGTTGATTAGTTCCCAGGTGTGTCTCGTTCCCTAATTACCTCCTGTGTATTTAGTGTCACCTGTGTCTCTGTGTCTTTGTCGGGTCCTTGTCGTGAGTCAAGCCAGTTGTCTGTTGTCGTCTGTGCTGTCTAGCTGTTTGTCAGTCGTTCATTCGTTTCGCCAGTTGCTACCGGTGCTGAACCCTGGATTCTGTTCTGCCGTGCTGCCTGGTTGTTGGATTGTTTGTATTTTGGACTTGCTCATCATTTAACCATCACTTTACTTCTACCTGGGTTTAAGTGTCCTGCCTCACCATCTCCACCCACACAACGTGACATAATGATGCTTGTATAACTTTTAGTGAGTTTGTAAAATAAGTTAAACATTAAAACAGACATAAAATATACATAAAGACTGCAATCAAAAGAAATACTTTCAAATGTTTGGTCCATCCTAATAAAATTTCCACCCAAATGTTACCCTAAAACTGTAAAGGGGCTTATTAGGAGCAATAATTTAAATAAAGTATGAGATAGCTCATTTGCCATTTTGTATCTTTTAGAAATGTTGGCACCTTTCCCTAATCTCAGAGCTAAATGGTCTACATTCAGTAGGGAATATACATGGACCCTGCTGTTTACCATGAAAGTGGCACAGAATGCTAACATAAAATGCTAAGTGAAGCTTTAAATGTCAATTTAAACAGTTAGTCTCTGTCCTGAAATCATAAAACATGATTTTCCAGTAACTACTATTATCTTGCACATTGTGATGTCACCTTGGCTTCTGAAGTAAATCACTGATGACCGCTAGGAAGGCTGAAAGAAAATATTTTGAACACTGCTTATATGTAATTGCGGTTCTTACAGAGAACTCAACATTTCTGGCTAAGATCAGTACTGTCAGATCAAAGAGTCACAAAAACTGGAGGTCAAACATGGATAACAAATCCATGTCAAAATGTCATCTAGATTAGAGCGTCTAGATGACGGTGTGAGCAGAAGACCTTGTGTTTCCACTGGATCTAAAATCTTCCACTGTTAACCCATATGGCCCTTGTTCTAACTCCTTGAAAATCATTCAGAATTCCTCCATTTGTCTGCATGTGTACTACTTTCCATCCGAGCTGAACACTGGTTTTGTGAAACAAACAGTTTCTTTTAAGCCTGTGAAAATCATGTCACCTTGTAAACTAGATCTGAGTGGGTCATTAAATAAACACTTAAATTGAACTTATTTTTATTGTATATTTGAGTCAGTCTAGGAGTCTGTCCACCACCATGAAGACATATTTAACATTAAAATTTAGTTTATACCAAATAATAATCATAACCATGTAAACTAAGATTCATGTGATGTTTATTAGCCTAAAATAGACTTCAGTCAATAATAAGTTGACTATAATATCATAATATATAATATAATATAATATAATATAATAATATGACTTCAGTCATGATATTAAGGTTACAGGATTTCCATCTGCCTTGAACACAACTGGAACCAATCATCCACCATATAAAAATACACATAGCTGTTATTTTCTCTATTTCTGCTGTGAAACTGAATATTTCTTTCCCCTGTTTTAGGTCAGTTAAAATTACCAAAAATATTTCTACTTGTTAAATGTTAAATCAGAGAACGACTTTTTATTACTTTCTTCAAATTCATGGTACCACTGTCCTGTCGTTACCTTAAATGTGAAGCTGCATCCTACTGAGGGTCGATGCAGTCAAACATGCAGCAGAACGGAGCTATATTCTGTTTCTGCAGACTGCATCTTATTTTGTGCTTTCCCTCTATTCTATTCCCCATTGAACATACTAATAATGACAAATGGAATAATTTAAGAGTTCAGTCTATTGAAAATCAATAGGGAACATACCTCTCTACCTAAGATCCATGACCAGCTCACACACAATTGCTGAAAGAGAACTGGTCCTGCTCTACAGGTTTCTTAACCCAGGCTCCAAGTCCGGCCTTGAGGAAGGCTATGAAGAGAGTCTGCTTGGCAGAGTGGTACTGCGCTGCGGCCTGCTTAGCTTCATGGTAGCTCCTGGGCTCCAGTGTTTGAATGCGCAGGGTGAAGGACAGCTGTTAAGCATAGAAACAAAAGGGACGTTTTAAAGGAAAGTTCATAAAAGATTAATGATTTCACAGAGTCTGCTCTTGCATAAAAAGCACAACATCAGGGATGAATACAAATTAAGCAAAGTGTTTAGAGAATACAAACAGGATAACCCTTGTAATGCTCACTGGCTTTGCTAACACATGCTTCAGTTCAGGTGAGCTATTGTTACCCTGCAAGATAAAGGATCACCTCTGTATGTGATCTGCTCATATTTCTTGTTCTGTCACAATACATGCAGTGTTCTGTCTCAAAGGCCAATATGTGTTACCTTGTTGTGCAAGTCAATCCAGCGGGTGTACAGAGCATGCTTGCAGAGTCTCGAGGGTCGGCCTAGGTCATCCTTCCCTGTGGTGGCATTAATCACCTCCAAACCCTGGTCTCCGATGGTCCAGTTCACGCTGAAGTTTGGGGCTTTTCCAGGCTGACGAGCCTCTGTGTTACTAATTCCTGTAGAAAATCAGGGTCTTGCTCATTCTGGTTCTTCATCAGACTTTTGTACAGGTTAGATCTAAAAACATTCTAACAGAGTTAACTGTACAGCTTACAAATTTGATTGGATTCGTTCATGACTTTCAAAGCAAGGCAGGCTCAAACTAGAAATGTTGAATGAAGAATTCTGATTTTTATGGAATCTAGAAATTGATCAGTATAGTGAGAGGTATAAAACAGGTGAAGGACACAATACAGTATCATCATTTCACACTAAAAATGTCTCTAGCAGTGAAACAGAACCTTCTCCTTACTGTCTTGGTCCTGCTTGCTTATTCAGCTACTTTATACCATGACAGTGCAGAGTTACTACAAGCATGCTTAGTGTGAGTAGATTGATTCAATATACTGGTTTTCCTTAGATAGACCAATTTTAAACGAATTTGAATAATAAATTGAATTTGACTGCATTGTTTGATAATTAGAATCATTTGGAATGTATGTATGATTGTATGGAAATACATTTTTGCAAAGTGCCTTGAGATGACATGGGAATTGGCACTAAATAAAGTTAATTGATATTGAATTGTAATTGAGTTTTGTCAAGAGAAACCGAGATCATCCCACTTCCCCATGCTGGAGATTTAAGTTTAACAGTAATAATAAATAAAGTTATCTTTAAAATTAATCACACAAGTGACATCCAAGCCCAACAATAGACTTAAACATCAATAAAATAAATCTGGTTGTGTGTGTGTTGTTTTTGTCTCCTGCAAACTTTGCTTTAATTCTATTCCTTTTTTCTATCTAATCATAAGAAATCATAGTCAGACAGAGAGAGTCATGAAACAGGAAGAGCAGGTTTCCTGGAAAAAGAGGAAGTAGGTTTCCAGCCTGCAGATGTATAAGAATAGTTTAGACTATTCCTTATTTTAAAGCATGAACGTTTTAAAGAATGAAATCTAAACATTTTGAGTAATTGGATAAGATTCAAAGTAAAATACTTATATTAATATTGGTTTACTTTTAATAATACTCACACTTACACCCACACTTGTGGGAACACTTACAAGAAAAACAAGTAACTAATTTTGGTATCAAATAATTAGAATCATGGATTATTCTTGGCTTCTTTTCAGAAAACATCTGTAATAACTCACATTAAGATTATAATAAGAGTAATTAATAAGTTATGGTTATAACATTATAAATGAATGCTAAATCGGAGAAGCTAAAAAAGTTATAAATGTGATTTTGACATTGAACTTGAAATGGTGTAAAATGTGTAACTGCAATCAAACATCACTGATATGTTGGAGGCAGATGGTAGGTGAAAGGTGAAAGGTTAAGGGAAAAGGGGGAACTAACAGGAGAGCAGAGATGATCAATGCCTTATTTGGAGACAGATTGTTGAACAACGTAAATGTTTCAAAGAAAAGGTTGTGCAGGCCATGGTCATAGGAGGACCATTGGGCAATCCTGAGAGATTAGTAGAGACATCAAGGCATAATGTCTGTAAGACAGTGATGGATATGAGATCATCTGTCTGAGCAAACAGACAATTAAACAAGCACAGCAACAGTGCTAGCCAAAGCAAACGCACCAAAAGGTGGATAAACCCTATAAAAGGTGGGTGCAAAAGAGGAATCTTTGGTTGGATCCTCCAGGCAGCTTCGAGCCAAGATCCAGATGGACAAAGAACTCTGCAGCTGAAGAAGAGCCGGGGCCACAGAGCCGAAGACTGTCCTGTGCATGGGGACCAACCCGTCAGGCCCGCAACCTGTGGCTTCAAATCGCACTTCTCTCATCAGCTGGGTTCGGACCCCAAAGACAAAGATGAAGATAAAGGCAAAGATGAAGACCAAGACAAAGGCAAAGACAAAGAACAAAGGCAAAGAAGAACTGGTGCCTTCCTTCCTGCCAGCACCCAAGTCCTGTGTGACCTCAGCATCCATGTGGAGAAGAAGCTTATCAGACCTACAGAGATCCCTGCCTTCGTCGATCGAGTTCCTCCTCCTGCTGCAACACCTTCTTCATCATCAGCCCAGGTCTGGGGTTCAAAACACCATTCTCTGTCAGTCTCTCTCAAAGGTTCGCTTTTTAATGTCAGCATTAGGGAATGATAAACTAGATAATTGATTTTACTTATTTGATTATTTCTGCTACTGAATTAAGCTGTACTGACCCTTGCAAAAATGCCTTACTAATAAAATATTTAGCATAAAGAAAATCTAAAAGATGTTGTGGACATTCAGTTAATGAGTCACCTTAAAGTTCTTTGATGGTTGTAAAATAGCTCTGATGTTTGATTCTGGAGAGGAAGAGGTGGAAAATGTTTTATAGGTTGCTGGTAGCCCATAGTACAACATCATCCTTAGGACTCGCCAGAGTCACTAAAACCAACCTGGTTCAATACCAAGTGCACGTTGTAATACAGAGATGGAGCGACAGTTAACAGGTGTGCTCTGTGAAACTAGTTGGCTGCAGGCTGCTCAGTCTGGCTAATTCACAGGGGGAAGAAGGTTGGGACACCTGGATGTAGGTCATTAGAAACCAGGCGAATCTTTTCTCGATGCCAGCTTGAACAGAGTTTACTTCATTTCTGGACAGGGTAAATCCCAGCAGATTTAGGAAACTCAATTAACCCGTTAGACGGAGAGCTGGTAGCACATCTCCCCTCTCAGAAGAGGAAGTAGAGAGTGAGAAAGCAGAGAGATAGAGTGAGAGAGCAGAGAGATAAGGGGGGGAGGGGTAGTTGTTGCACAACAACAGTTTCAGTGTGAGATAATACTATGGCAATAAACTTGTTGGTTATTTTTAAGATTCCACAAATTGCTACCAGATTTACAGGAATCTGTGTAAGGAAGATCAGTCCTTGAGAAGAAATGTCCTGCAATTCTTATGTGCATCACCTTCATCAGCAGACCTTTAGCTCAACAGAGGACTGGTAATGAGCCATTCATTTGATTCTGGGGTGTTGGAGAAAGTTTGCTTCTAAGAGTAGCAGAATAGCAGCTCTCGAGGACTAGACATGGCCACCTTTGTGGGATATAAGTATGACATATGTTACCACTGAGCAGAGGCTTGTTCAGGCTGAAAGGTGGCGGTAGCACCTCCATCTCAGTAAGTCTCTGGTACATGGCTCTGGACAGATGGTCCGCATGGTACAAGCTGCCCAGGATGATGCTGGAGAAGTAGATGGGCTGAGTGAAGTAGGTCATCAAAGAGCCTTGGAATCCAACCACATTCCACCTTTTCATGATGCCAAAAGACAAATACAGAAAAGAAGCTCAAAGAAAATCACAGATCTACAACACCCATTGAACATTCTTGCAATGAAAATGTATCCTAGAAATTCTGACAGGGTTAGGTAGTTGTAATAAAATTTCTGCTGACTCATCAAAACAGCATAATCCGAGAACATGTTGCATACAGACATCTACATAATCTAGAGACACAATGACGACGGTAGTAAGAGTTCGCTCTTCAACCTGTTGGGTGATATAGCACAATCATGTGAAGCATCTTTTAGTGTCCTGAAAATCACTATGTAAGTCTGATATTATGTCATCAAAGTTTTACAGGTATGAATACTCTCACAAGGCATATTATGCCAGAATTTGAACAAAAGGTGGATAATTAAAATGACAACACAGAAAGTACTGACATCTAGAAACAGAGTCCGATGAAATCAAGGTGTCAAAAAAGCTTTACAACAAAAGTGAGTTAGTCAGTTGTCTATGTGGGGGGGCCAGAAGGCAGACCTGGCAATCTTGTCGCTGCAGGACATGGTGAGCAGCCTCTCACCCTGAAGAACCCCGTCCCATGTCTGAATGGTGCTACCAGAGCTCACTGGGATTGTTCCTTCACCAGACTCAATCTTAGTCCGCAGCTGCCCGTGGGCCTTCCTGTTAGGGTGTCTGTCACTCTGATCTGAGAGATTCAAAGAGAGAAACAAGGAAAATGGAGCAACAACCTCTGAGGAATGAGGAGAAAACCTTTTGCTAAAGGCAGCTGAAGAACCCGTCCTCACCTTCCACAGCAGCTTCGTGAGGTGAAAAAATGCGAGCGTCGCCACAGGGGGAGGTGCTGATGTACAGGTGGAACTGGACATTCTCATTCAGTCTGAAACCTTGTTTGTTGTCACAGCAGGTGAAGATAGATTTGTGATGATCCTCTTCATTAGGACTAAAGATTCAAATTCATAAAACAGACAGGAAGTTTAGTTTCAAACTGGTATCAGTCTTATGAAACTGAGTCAACACATACAGATGCAAGGCAAAGATCACAGTTCTCTTCTATTAATATTGGTGAGTGGGCGTATTGGTCATAATTTAATTTTTTGCTTTTTCTTCAACTCTGCAGAAATCACCTGAGAAAGTGTTCCAGTTGGGAGTACAGGAACCTGATGAGAGAGCGCCGAGCGATAATTTCAGCATGGCAGTCATTCAGGGCTAGTCCTCTGTCGCTCATGTATTCACCATTGATGCACTTTGTCCCTGTGGATACGCAGATAACCTGTGCCTCCTTCACATCTGAACCTGGGTGGGGAAAATCCAAATCTCAGATAACAACGGTTTCTTCATAAGTTCTCCACATTTATCTTTTACATTTTCTTTATTCTTGACAGAGCGCCTAATAAAAGACAGAGTACTTTAACAAGGAACACAGATTTAATCAAAAGTCCTCCAAACTGGGTTAATTGTATAACTGTGGAGAAAAAAGAGAATAAGAAAATACCTGTTGTCATGACAACACCTGCCAAGACTTTCCTTCGAGCATGTGGAGATGTGAAGTTATCAGTTAGTTCACTGAACTTTTCGACAACCAAACGAGAGACGGCGTCAGCCAGGACCTAAAGCAACACAACAAAACACAAAGCTTCCAGAAACAGTCTGAAAGAAAGGCTCCTGATTAGCACTTGCATCTCATTATAAGTAATGTCCATTATGAAACAGCAATAGACAACGCAATAAAAAGAGGTAAAAAGCTATGAAGGTTCTTCTGCACTTCATTTGAATGGAAAGTTTTTTGCTGGTGTAAATGACAGGCAGAGAGCAAAGGTTCTCCACTTGAAGTGCCGTGAGAGCTGCGCTTTCTGACTACCTGAGGCAGCTTGATGAAGAACAGTGTTTGAATAGCACTCAACTATGACGATGATACTAATTATGATAACAGCTCTGTTATCAGTGTGCAGGGATTACAGGTATGGATCAGTTTATGTGTAAATAGACTCTCAGTGAATTGAACTTGTCTCTCCTGAAGTCACCTTTAATCATATTTTGTCAAACTGGTCACAAAAAAAGCTTTTTTAGAAAAAAACTATTATCAGTTCAAGGTATCTCTTTATGATTCTTTCTAAATAGCAATTAGTAATTCCATATGTTCCCATACTCAAATTTCCAGTTTTCCTTCAGTTTCATAAAAATCCATGGACGTTTCTAAACCAGGTGGAGTTTACGTGAAACCTGACGAAAACCAGGAAGGAAAGACAAATATGCAATGAATGTTTATGTTGAATGTTTAAAATATGCAAATATTTTTAAGTGTATTTTCTTTTTCAATGTTCATCTCCTGGAAATTACTGAAATAAAGTTCTATAGTTTTTCACAATGTGTATGAATCATGTAAAACTGAAAGAAAGTGCTTATATGGATGAATAACTTACATTAACAATTAATCACTGCAGAAAGAGAAATCAGTATCAGTTAAATTTGCTGTTGGCAAATCAGAGTTTGGCTAAATCATGGGAAATATTGAAATAATAATTGAAATATTAACTTCATTAACAAATTAAAGAAAAAAATCATAGTTATTTTACATTGTATAAAACAGAATTAATTAAAACATAAATGTTTATGAAGTGTTATTAAGTTGTTTATAATAGGTAACTATTTTCTTAATTGATAAATGTCAATAATGAGGCGCTGACATTAATTTTGCATCCATTTTATTATAATACAGTTTCTGGATTAAGGATGCTATATAAATAAAGTTTTTCTTACTTTAATTCTACTTATTTAAATCACATATGTGATCAGAAACAAGATACCTAGCAGCTGATGTAGCAGCACAGAGCTATAAGTGAAAATCAGTTTGTAGTAACTAACTATTATTTTAGTAATTGATTATTCAATCAATTATTCTGTTGACTAATTGACTGATCTGGTAAAATAAAATGTCCAATTCTGCAGATTTCTCATTGAAACCACTTTTATGCTATATTAGACAAACACTTTTTGCTTCATAACAGCTCTGACTAGTTGTTCATGCAGCAAATGGCTGTTTTTAAAGTCTGTTAACAATTAATCGATTACTACGTTAGTTGACGATTATTTAAATAATTGATTCACCATGATGAATTGTTTCATCCCTAGTTTATAGTATGGCATAGTAAACAGTAAAACAAAGTAAAATCCTGCTCACCTGTGGTTGATGAAGCTGCAATCCCTCTTTGGGTATGGGTTGCCGGGACGATACCTGGTCTGGCTCAATATGAAAGAGTACAGACAGGGCAGCCTGGGCAGCTCGAGCTTTGGCCAGCCTCTTGTTCCGCCCAGAACCCTGGAAGTTCTGAGCATCCACTGTCACTGACATGACAAAGTTTTTGGCATGGCTCTCCCCGCTCTCAGACACAGTATTATATTTGAGTCCTGGCCTCATCTCATTAAGAATCATTACAGGGTTCTTGCCACTTGTCAAGGAAGTGAAGGCAAATGGATTAGGGGTTAGGGGAGACTGAACAATGTTTGAGGTAGGGGGAGGGAGCATTGGGTTTTCTATTCCCAGAGTTGTGAAAGATCTCCTGCTGTTGGGGGCCAGGTATAACGGGTCACCTAAAGCTCTGGATGTCTCAAAGGCATTGAAGAGCTCATCAGGAAAGTCCCCCTGGTCTGAGGTGAAGTCTGTGTGAACAGCCAGAGTCCGACCCATGGCCATGTGGGCTTCAGATGCATTAGGGAACTGGACAAAGGAACGCAGGGCCTTCTCTGCAGCGCTTAGCTTGGCCTTCTTTTTTGTCTGACCTGAGCCGTCAAATACCTGCCCATTGACCTCCACAGTCATCACAAACACAGGCGCATGGATTGGGCCAGACTGAGAAAGCAGCTTGTATTGAAGTCCGGGCTTTATCTCATTCAGCTGCATGAGGGCATTCTTGGGCACAATGGGTCCTGAGACCTTTTTACGCTTTTTCGGCCAGTACTTGCAAGGTGTGCGGCCATTGTTACCCTCTGCTAAGGGACGTTTTCTACCTCTGCTTGTCCTTCCACTGTGGAGCTGAACAGCAACAGATGCAACCCTTTCTTTTGAGAAGAGGTTGTCCAAGTTGTGATTTTCCTTAACATCTGTGCTGCATGAACCTGCGGTGCCCAGAAAGAGTAACTTACAATGCCTTCGTTGCAGGATCTTGTAAATGTAAAATTTAGAGTCCTTTATTACCTCTTTGCAACTGAGCTCAGTGATGTGTGTTCTCCAAACAGAACTCAAGTTCTCACTCACAGTTAGTGTATTAACAGTGTCAAATATTGATAGAAGTTTTTATGAAAAATGAAAGTCTGACTACATATTTAGAATAAATTTACAACTGAAGTGTAACAGTATTTTCATCATATATGACTGCTAAAACTTACAACCAGGAAGAGTTGTCTTTAAGACAAAAATAATGTTGCCTCTATCTCATTTGCACCTAAACTGGAAAGGTCATATGAAAATTAAAGCTCAAACTTTAATTGCCCTGAATGGAACACATATCACCAGACCCTGTTAACAAAGTCACTGGAATGCTACATAAATTTCCATTTATAACATCCTCTAGCAAAAGCTTGATAGGTTACTGCTTTTGGTGCTTGTCAGAAAAAATTCAGGATAACAAGAAAAAAACATAAAATGAAATGTATCAACTCTGCAACATTTAAACATTAGCAATCCTCATAGATAAATTCCAAGTTTTGTTTTGAATCTAACTAAATTATTTAGCTTTTTTTCTGCTTCTTAGCAGAAGAAACTTCTGTGTTCTGGAAATCCTCGTCACGTCAGCAAGAACAGCTCATTTCAGCAGTCAACTGGATGGAGTCATAGGGGATCAGAGTTCAAATTCTAACTGTATAAAAACTTTTCACATTAAACAATTACACATTGCGCAATATTCAAATTGTCATAGCAAATAATTACTATGCAATCTAGATTTTAAAAGAATCATTCAGTTTAATTCAAGCTTCATCTTGACAAAAGTAATGATTTGACATTATGAATTTGTTGGCCAGGAAAGAAAGAATCATCAAGTTATTCTGTTGCAAACACTGCGTTTAACCTGAAAGTGGAAGAGTGTCACATCTTGTGGCTCTGTAACTGCTGCCCTTTTATTTCCACTAGTAAAGGTTGATGTCTTGTTTTGTCCTGTTGGGTCCAGATTGATCAAATGGGACTGAGGCCAGTTTCTAACCAAAACTCAATACCAGCTCAGCTTCATGTAATCCAATAAGAACTCTAAATTACAGGAGTGGAGGCACTGAACAGGACAAAGTTTTTGTTTTAGCAGCAAAATGGACAGCATGCAAAGACAATGATAAAGACAGAAGGGCTGGATGGAACTGAACGGCAAAAAGGGCAAAACCCTAAGCAACAAGAGGGGGAGGGGAAGTTACTCCTCTTAAATAAACAGCTGGATAGTTCAGCAAGAAAATTTTTATTGTGAAGCGATATGATAATATTGTCAAACCATGTTTAACAATATGATGGATTACCTCACATTGAGTGAAACCTGTACAAATTGCTGCATTAAGCCCTTCAGTAACCTTGAGCTCTACCACTGTCAGCCATAATCCACATGTTCCTCCAACAGGGATGGGATTATTACTACCCAGCACTAATAACCAGTGTAAGGAGGTTGCATGTGTTAGTGTTGAGTCAAATAAGCTGTTGGCTCAGCCACACCACAGAGGAGAATAATTGCACTATCACTGTTACACTGAAAGCAATCATCATTCACTTCCATTTCCCTGACTGTCTCAGTCTGTTGCACTGGGTTGAGCTGGATAATCTGTCGGATTAAACATCTTCCTTCTGTCTACAAACCTCAAAATTCACATTGTGTAAGTTGAAAATATGGTAACATGTTATCACCAATTAGAACTATCATGAGTAGGTAGAATGGACTTGGGACTAATCACTAATGCATTAGCCCCAATGAAATCTGTTCCACATCTCCTATATGTTCCAAAATAAGTCATTGTTCACCACAGCTTGTATTTTTTTATTTTTGTACTAAGTATGGATGTTAGAATGTAACATAAAAATAGTCTGAAATCATACATAATTTGAATCTGGATTACCCAGATTCAAATTAATCTATTTCTTTCCCCTTAAACAACTTCAATGGTACATTTTGTGATGACACTCTGCTAAGAATGCTTGCATGCTAAAAGAGAGCGACTGGAGCCAAAAAGAGTCACTTTAATTCTCCAATAAAAGCAGAACTTTACTTAACGATATCAACATGTAGTTTGGACTCACTCATGCTTCGTGTTTCCATCCCCTCTGTGATGGGCTGCCTCTGCTGGGTTCGGGTCGGACGGTTCCCTGTTCCACCTGCAGGAAACACAAACTTTAGTCAGCTTTCATTGGATTCTCTCGTTTCTCATGCTGCTAACTACTACCTGATGCATTTTTTAATGTTGTAATATTCGAGACCAGTCTCAATCTTGTGTCGGTCTCGGACTTTGAGGACTCGGGGTCAAACCACAACTGTAAAAATGTCACTAAATTGCCCAGCATTGTTCAGCTTATTTGTCAACATCCTTGTTTTCACTGGATAGAATAACGTGACTTAGTAATTACGTGTTTCGGTTGCCCTGTAACGCGTCGCCTCCCCGTTAACTCGCTCCAAGACATGCGCAGTGTTTATCTCGGAGCGGGAGGAGATGTCTCTCTAATCATCGGGACTAAATTTCCCTACATAAATCGTAAGAAATCATGACGACATGTGAATTCAGAAGCGCTTCGCTTTCAGAGAAGGTGGGACTAAGTTCATCTTTTAGCGTCACTTTTTAATGAAGCTCAATGAAGGTAAGCTCTGTGAAGTGATGTTAGCAAAGCTAGCTGTACAGGGACAAATATGTTTCAATTGCGATGATAAATCCTTTCACTTACTGCGCTTGTTGTGCGAAGGTGTTGACTGACGTGTCGCACATTTGAGACAACGCTGTGACCAAAGTCTGCAGCGTAGAGACGCATGCATCACTATATTATCCTATAGGACTGAAGCCTCACTGAGAACCGTTCTTTGTTTTTGCAATGCTCTGCGCACACTAGCTCAGAGCACAGTATCTATTATTATTCAATTGTATATATTAATTAATCATCGAATAAATAAAATACAAGAACTAAGGTAAGACGTAGCGCATGCGCATTGCTCTTTGATTATTTTCGTCCCCTGGTTTCATGCAGCCGGAGACAGAGTGACAACAGTAACGGTTCTCCTTGTGCCTGGTTTCTTCTTGCTTGTTGCTCCTTGGTCAGTGTTCATAGGTGACTGTTTACCGTTAGTGCATTTCTATGTTTAATGTTGCAGACAGTGGTGGTTTCTAACATGGGCCATATGAGCAACCACCCAGGGCGTCAATCTGTTAGGGGCGACATGAGACCTCTGCAGATTGTGGCACAGAGATGGAAGTAAAGCAGAATGAAGAAGAGTTTGAATTGATCATTATAATTTACTTCAGCTCTAAGCATTTAATGTCTGGGTCCTTTTATGGGAATGTGAATCTTTCAGATCAATTTGAAAAGCAATTTTGATCATATTTCGCATTTTATTGTGTCATGTAGCATGGACCGCTGGTCCTGGTCTTGACTCTGTCTCGATGCACTCTGGTTTTGGGTTAGGTCTACAACATTGGCATCTTTGTCTTTAAAGTCATATTTTTACCAAATAATACTTCATTTTATCAGTCATAAACATTGATGAAGTCTCCTTTATATTCATAACAGGTGTTGCTATGTTTATGACGGTGTCAGTCGCACACACACCCCTTCAAATGAAGTGTTACCCACTTTTCTAAATTCAATAATAGGATCTGTGGTTTGGCATTGTTAAGGAGAAAAGTTATTATGTTAGCTTAAATTTTGGAAAAAGCATGGCTCTCCTTTTCCTCCTGTTAGCCGGGTCGCGAGCGGATGTCATCACGGCTGCAAAAGTACGGCGAAACAGAATGACGTCACAGATCACAGAGTTTAATTCATACAGAGCAATCGACAACAAAGCTGCAGAGATACAGAGATATGCATTTTCTCATGAAAATAAAAACACACAAGGGAAGACAAACGAACACAGAGACAGACAAAGGCGCCCACGTGGAGAAAAGATGAAAAAACTCTCACTCCGTTTGCTGGCCTGGAATTTTTAAACAGAAGAGGAGTTTCCCTATTTAATATATGCAAAGAAGGCGTTCCGTTCTTTGACCAATTAGAGACCTTGTTCGGCCCCCCAAAGAACCCCGGAAACTCCCCTGATTACAGCTCCGATGTCTGGTTTTTATCTAAGTAAAGGCGGACCACTTCGTGCCCATCTCCATCCGACCCGGGCCGAGAGGCGCCAAGAAGTCTCTGACCCCTTTCGGACTGTAAATTTTATTGCTCTGTGTGTCAGCGGGGGAGGAAAAGGGCCCTGCTTTGTTTGAATGTCTGCTATTGTGAGCTCCCCCATGCTCCACAGAAAACTGTTCCAAATAAAGTGTTGGCTATCCCTTTACACATGTCGTAAGATTAAGTGTATTTTTAGCATTAAATAATCATTTTCCTTAGCAGCATTTAATTAGAATGTAAATAAAACAAATCTTTGAAATGTGACATTTAAGTGATGAAGAAAAATATCGCAAAGAAAGATATTTCTGTAAAGCTGAGTTAATTCTCCTAGATTACTGCCTGACCTTTTCAGCTTGAATGGGACAAAAAGAAAGCTGATTAACCTGCAGTTCACAGGAAGCTTCTGTTTAAAATTCACTTAACTTTTTACAGGCTTTTAGATTTGGATGGAAATGTGACATTTAATGCAGATTTTAGGGAAACCAGACCAGAATCCATCTAACGAAAGATTCAGCAAAAGACAGAAAACATTTTTTTACAACCTGCTAAGCTAAAATACTTACTGACAGTTGGAAAACTGCACAATCTATCAAATGCAGACAGCACTGCAAAAGCTGTTTCAGTGCGTTTTGGCCAGTGTGACAGGCAGTCAAGCTTGATGAATAAGCCCATAATTCCAAGCAAGGTATCTCGAGTGGCTTGAGGAAGAAAGCTTGAAACATTTAACACAAAATCATATAGCTTAAAAGGCAATTCTACCAATTACTAAGAAAGTAGGTGAAAACTTCAGCTGCAGTCCAGAAACAGGAATGTCAGGTTAATTGTTTTCTCCAAGTTAGGTTGGGGTTATATGTTTGAATCACTTCTGAGTTTCTGGCTGGATCACAAAGAACACAATCCTCCAAACCTCTGCTCTGTGAAATCTTTATGACAGCTTTAATTTGTTGTGTGACTCTGGAAGTCGCTGCAGGGCCGGAGTCATTTTCACGTACTAATGCCACTTAAAGCTAACAGGGTTACCTTGCAGTCACATTGGCCCCAAACCAGAACCCCCACCTACAGGTATTAGTGCTGCTGACAGCAGGTGAGTTAAAACGCTGTAGTGGACTCTTTACAGCAGCTGAGGAGAACTGAGCAACTTTTTGACAAGAGGATTACCTTTAGAAGATGCAGACAGAGAACACTGTGATGGACTATGAAGGTATGAACATGTGTTCCCAGTCATCTGAGCTTCAGCAAACCCCTGATATTTGCTGGAATTAAGAATCACTGCCACCCACAAAAAGCTAACATGTTGGATTACATGAAAATGTTGGATTACTGGAGACTTTGTCTAAAAACGCAAATAAGTGCCAATTTTAACAGTTCAAACCCCAAATATACCTTAACATGCAATAATGTGCACAATAAGTTCATAAATAGTAACTGCAGAATATCTGCAGTTTTCCTTATTGCTGTGATGTTGGGTACAGCCAGTTAGAGCCAAGACAGCAGCAGCCAGTGAGCATTGCGACTTGGTATTTTAGCTTCCCAAGCTACATTTTATTTTGAATATTTTAGATATGCTCTATGACAAAAATCCATGATTAGGGGGATTTTGAACAAATCTTGTTGAGTCACTGTTCATAGAAAAACCTGAGAATACTGAACGGCAAAAAGTTATAGAAAAGTTTACAATAATACCCAATAATACAAAAATCTTCCTAAAAAGATTTCTCCTTCTTCATAAAACATTCACTACAGTTAGAAAATTAAGGAGTTTGCAAGTATATGAACTTTTGGATTGTGTCTTGTGAATTATCACTACACATCTCAGTTGTTATAGCGACAGATGCACAGAGTCAGAACAGTTGCTGGACTCCCATCTAGCATAGTTTCATCACAGCCTTAAAAGCTTGCAGCATGTATTTCTGGTTAAGGAGCAGATCGACAGAGAAAGTTCACCTGTAAAAACGTAATCTTTGTGATAACAAGTTGGAAATATATAGTGGAATACTAACAATCCAAAAAGGTGCAGGCACGCCAGCTCTGCTTCACCTCAGCTTTTTAATAAAGATGGAGGAGTTTATAGGAATGATTTCAGATCCCTGCTGCCATCCACTGACCCATCTCTACCCCGTTCTGCCTGCATCACTGAGCTCACTGTGCACCACAGACGGTTATCTCTGCTCTACCCGGCCGAGCCACAGCCAGGCCGGGTCCACTGCTATTCCCTAGGAGCACATGATGGACTGATGTTGAATTTCACCCTCTGAGTCTTTGGTTTTAAGGCCAGCAGTAGCTGGTGGAAGGGCAGGTAAAGGTGTTTTCTGAAGCCTAAGAAGCAGGGAATATCAGCACAGTCAAGAGATTTCAGAAGGGCACTTTTTGTCCAGAGGAAAAATTTCAGGTACCAATCAGATTAATGTGTGTTTTAACAATTGATGTAAATAAAAAGTGACTCTGAGATTTAACAGGCATAATGATGGTCTGTCATGGAGGAAGTCTAACAGACCTGTTGGTTAAAGCCAGAGTTTGATGACAGAGCTGAGCAGCAGGGTGGAGGAAGGGAGGAGTGAGGGCGATATCAGTTCCTGCACATCACCTGTGTGTGAGACAGATCAAGTTTTGAGCCGACAGGCACATCCTATGGAAGCGGCATGGCATGCACGCCTCACAGAGCACATCGGCTTAGAGCTCGTCTGAAAATCACTTTTGCTCCCAGTAGATTAAACTCACACTTCAGTTCATCTCCCAACACCTCGCTTAGCAGGGACATGAAAATAATGGGCTTTCTACTCTTCCCGCATGCAAAGTATGGCTGAGTACAGTTTTTCTTTTTTCATACGATGTTGCTGTTTACCACACTGCATGAATTATCATTAGACTAATAAAGGGATGAGGAAGCACGGCACATCTGCTGCCTTGGCTTTTGGTGCAGCAGCTAAAATTTTAATACATGTGCGGATTAAGTAAACTTGAGCATTTGCTCCCGAATGGATATTAGTTGTTGTTTGTAATCTCACCCAAAGCCAATAAAGATGAATGAAGAGGAAGCAGCTGATGATGTTGTACTATTCTTTAACTGTATCCTAGAAGTTCAACAGCTTCCAGTAGTCCAGAAACATCCGTGTCTGACAATGACTGCTGTTGGGAAAATGTTTATAACTTTTAATAAGATATGTTGTTATCCAGTTTGGTACTCTGGTCTGTTCACTCAAAGAACACACTTCAGAACAACTCTGAAGAAAGATCTGGAATAAATTCCCAGATTCTTTATGATGGGTGAAGTGGAAGGAAAACTATAACTAACCCTGGATATGCTATCAACAATATTCCATTCATACTTGGATACAGATCAAAAGAGAACTTGGGGAACTTGGAGAACTCGCCTTGCCCATGAGCTCACCAACATGTGCCAGGAAGAAGCTAAGATCAAACCACCAACTTTTAGATCGCAGGATCACCACTCTCTAGGGTTGGGGGTGGTGCAGCACATTTCTGGACAAAAACCTGCAAGACCCTCAGACGATTTGAGGCTGAGGTGGAGGTTTACCTTCCAGCAAGGCAACAGTCCTAATACAGCCAGAACTGTATTACAGCAAACTAATAATGAAATTAGCTCATCTAAACTATATATACAGTATATAATAGTAATTTTAATCCACAGTTGAACATTAGTTTGTAGTTTGGATAACACGTAGGTAAATTCAAAGGGTGTAAATACTTTAGTAAACACCACACCAAATAAAGGACAGAAACTGATCAAACTGAAGCTGTGGAGCTAACATCAAACATTTCTCCCTGAGTTTAGAAGAAAGACAAAAACATCACATCCACAAATCAAGTGGTTTAACTAGAGCAGCATCACTCATTGAACATGAGCAATGACTGAACAGATATTTTCCTCTGAACAACACACACCTTAATAATGACTAAAAGATACAGGCTTTGCTACAATGAAGCACAAATACAACTAAAACTCCTGTGAAGTGAAAAGCAGCTTCTAAACTCAGCTTCATGCAAAAAGGATGAAGCTGGAGCAGCAGGTAGACTCCTACCTTTACGCTCTGAGCGTTTCTTCCTCCTCCTCCTGAACCGCCGGCGGATCAGGTAGCAGTGTGCAGCCACATTCAGCAGCAGAGCCATGGCTGATCTCCCCTGCAGGCTCTGGAAGACTGTCGACAACTTTGGACCGAACAGGGAGGAGGAGCAGAGGACTGATGTGGTAAACGGCTGTCAGATGAATGGGCTGCGATGGCTCTCCACCTCCTTCCTCCGCCTGCCACATTGATTCTTCCTATCTCACACATGGCTAAAACGTTGCTGCTGACAACGCTAGTGACCTGTGGATTAGCTCCACTCCACCCTCTTTCATTTTAGGGCTCCGAACATTTCATTTTCTACTTATCTCCGATTTGTTTTGGTCCACTTGAGATTGAATTTTTGATGTAACCTGAAGCAGTGCCTTCCTGAAGTATTCACATCCAATGAATGTTTTGACATTTTTCCCTTTTCACAATGTGACACAACAACACAAAGTAGAGCATCATTGTGAAGTGGAGGGATGAAGATAAATGTGTTGGGATTTTTATTTACTGTTTAAAACCAGAGAACATTCTAAGCAAATGAAACAGATCTGATCCAATTTCTGAGTAAAACAGATGAAAAGGAAAAACTGGGACAAAGATATATATATGAAGATATCTAACAGACATGAGAAGGAAAATTAAACATGACATAAGAGGATGAATTATATAGCTTGCAGTGGATTATAGCTAAAATATTGAAGGATAAAACCAAAGTGAATGTCAATATAATGTAAGATTCAACATCCATCTATAACTGCTCATCCTTACAGGCTCAGGTAGCTGAACTAAACCACCATATTCAAAAGTGTTTGTTTTGGGGGGGATGGGAGGACATGATAATATAGCATCAATTCATAATAAATGTCTCAAGGCATGTTACAAATAAAACAACATCCAATTTATGTAGTGTATTCACAAAAAAAGAATAAGGCTTAAAAGTACAGTCACATTAAAAATTAGAATATGCATTCTAATGAGACTGATTCATCAGAATAAAAGTACCTTTTATTTCACTAAGGGCTTGAATTTTATTTCTGTTCATGAAGACGTCTGTGTGGAAATCATCTAGATCACATTTCACTTTCACAGTCAAGTGAATTACTGAAATAAAAGACTTCAAAAATGTCTTAATTTGTTATACATGTATTGATCCTAGTCATAACTGCACCATTCGTTTACATTGTGTCATTGACTTTGCAGCAATCCCTCATATTAGGCATACAGCAACAGTTGAGAAGAGACGTGTCCGTTTTAACAGGAAGAAACATTAAGCAGAAGCAGAGCTTACGTTAAAGAAAAGGTCAGTCATAGAAGCAGTGAGTCTAGTGGCTGCTCTAAACCACTCAGAAAACAGCTAAACAGAAAAACTCTTCTCCAAAGATCACAACTAATGTCTTCTCTAAGTTTTAAAAAAGAAAATTGAAAGTCACGCAGGTTTTTTTATTTTCCACAGTAAGGAAAATTTACTGAACTTATTTAAATTTGTCTAACAGTTTGTTAACTAGTAAATAAAATCTATTTTACACAAGTCTCATGCAATGAAGCTCCCTTATATTTATAGCACCAGCATCCCAGTTTCAAAATAAATCTAGCTGTGAACTTTAAAAGTCATCAATAAATCGTTACATTTTCATAGAGCTTGTTCAGGAAAACTGTTTTCATGGGATTAATCTAAGCCAGTAACCCACTGGACAACATACTTTTGAATGAGAAGCTATAAAAACAGCTGGTAAAATAAGCATTGAAAACATCTGCACAAAGAGTAGGTAGGTGATGTGGAAAAATTACAAGAAGGTCACACCTGCTACTTGTATTGCTATATGTTTATTCTAAGTTCCTGTATATTCCCACCAAGTTCAAGCTATTTGGGTTACATGTACAAGGTTGGACGTTGTTTTTCCCAGCTGCATGGGAACCAGTCTGTTTCCCATGCTTAGGATCCCTTATCCCTCTGTATAAAACTCGTGCGTTGTCTCTGCCTGGTGGAGTTTTCCGAGCAGACTTGCTTGATGTCAACTATATAAAGACGGAGACGCTCTATATTTCTTTGATCTTTATACCTGAAAAATAGGTATAAAGTGATATCCAGTGATGCTATGTAATTTGATCCAAATTGTAAAACGTTTTGAAAATCTCTGCCAATTTGACATGTACTCTCTCCCAGCTTTTAATTGTATGTCTTTTTTAATTAGTAATTATGTTGCTTGATTGTCCTACGAGCTTTCTGAGTTGTGCACAATTCATGAATAAACTTGATTGAGTGATTTTACCTGAACAGTGCTTGGAAATATATATATTTTTACAACAGTAGGCTAGTCTACAAATAAAGTTATGGATAAAAAATATAAAAAAAAAAAACAGATTATAAGTTTGATGTACCTTATTCAATACTTGAGACAAAAGATTATTTTTGTAATGAACTTTAAGATTCTCTTGTACAGAGAAACCAGTCGGTACATTGCAGATGTGTGATTTGGGAAAAGTCCAGACATAAAATGACCAGATCTGTGGGAAGAGCTAAAAACTGAGATTAACATCTGTTCTCCAAACAATCTCACTGAGAACAATTGGCCAAAATTTTAGTCAATAGATGCTCAAAAATTGTAGAGACAGACTCCAGAGAACTGCAGCTGGGACTGCATTTAGGCTGGCTAAATAAAAATGCATGCAACACCATTCAGGGTTTGTTTTCACAAAATCCGTGCAAACCATTGAAGTTTATGTTTGTTTAAAGTTGGAAACGTCTGACAGCAACCTCCTGCTGTGTCACTCTTGAATACAGTAGTGTAACTGGAGAAATTGCTCCACCTACTGTTCACACCAACAAGTCCCAACTCTGAACTGCATCAGTTTGTGCAGATTTATTGAAGTTTGTTGATGAGTTTCTGTACTTACTGTAAATGCTGACACTGCTGCTCTGATGAGATTATTAGGACCGTTGATATGTTTTTGTTGTGGGGTTTTTTGCCAACAAATATCCTACTTTGTTAATACTGCATTATTGTTCCATTCTTCCACACAACAAGCCGTTTGTTACTCTGTGAATTTTGATTTGACAGGATTTGCCTGATCTCAGTGTGTCAGTTCTAAAGTTTGGTGGAGGGAAGACTACCATGGGAGCATGTCCTTCAGTGGTTGGGCTCACTCTGTTGGTTCCAATGAAAGCAACTCTTAGTCATTCTATCATACCAAAATATTTTGGACAGCTTCATTCTCCAACCTTTGTTGGAACAGTTTGGAGATGATCTTTTCCTCTTCCAACATAACTGAGCACCAGTCCACAAATAAATGGATCAGCAAGGTTGGTGTGAAGGAATTTGACTGTTCTGCACAGATTCCTGAACTCAACCTTATAGAATTACATTAGAGACTGTGAGCTACGCCTTCTTGTCCAACATCAGTGCCTGACCTCACATATGCACTTCTGAAAAGATGGTCAAAACGTTCATACAGTGTCAAGAAAATCCGAGCTCATCCCACTTCCCCATGCTGGAGATTTAAGTTTAACAGTAATAATAAATAAAGTTATCTTTAAAATGAATCACTCAAGTGACATCAAGGCCCAGCAGTAGACTTAGGTGTCAATAAAATAAATCTGGTTGTGTGTGTTGTTTTTGTCTCATGCAAACTTTGCTTTAATTCTACTTTTTTCTATCTAATCATAAGAAATCATAGTCAGTCAGAGAGTCATGAAACAGGAAAAGCAGGTTTCCTGGAAAAAGAGGAAGTTTCCAGCCTGCAGATTTATAAAAATAGCTGAGACTATTCCTTATTTTAAAGCATGAAAGTTTTAAAGAATGAAATCTAAACATTTTGAGTAATTTGATAAGATTCAAAGTAAAATACTTATATTAATATTGGTTTACTTGTAATAATACTTACAGTTACATTTGTGAGAACACTTACAAGAAAAACAAGTAACTGTAACTTTGGTATTAAATAATTAGAATCATGGATTATTCTTGGTTTCTTTTCAGAAAAACATCTGTAATAACTCACATTAAGATTATAATAAGGATAATTAATAAGTTATGGTTATAAAATCATAAATGAATGCTAAATCAGAGAAGCTAAAGAAAATAAATGTAATATAAATGTGATTTTGACATTGAACTTGACATGGTGTAAAAAGGTGTAACTGCAATTAAACATCACTGATATGTTGGAGGTAGATGGTAGGTGAAAGGTGAAAGGTTAAGGGAAAAAGGGGAACTAACAGGAGAGCAGAGATGATCAAAGCCTTATTTAGAAACAGATTGAACAACGTAAACGTTTCAGAGAAAATGTCATGCAGGCAAGGGACATAGGAGGTTGAGCAACCCTGAGACATTAGCACAGACATCAGGACATAATGTCTGTAAGACAGTGATGGATATGAGATCATCTGTCTAAGCAGACAGCCAATGAAACAAGCACAGCAACAGTGCTAGCCAATGCAAACGCACCAAAAGGTGGATAAACCCTATAAAAGGTGGGTGCAAAAGAGGAACCTTTGGTTGGATCCTCCAGGCAGCTTCGAGCCAAGATCGAGATGGACAAAGAACTCTGCAGCTGAAGAAGAGCCGGGGCCACAGAGCCGAAGACTGTCCTGCGCATGGGGACCAACCCATCTGGCCCACAACCTGTGGCTTCGAATCGCACTTCTCTCATCGGCTGGGTTCAGACCCCAAAGACAAAGATGAAGACAAAGGCAAAGACGAACAACAAAGGCAAAGAAGAACTGATGCCTTCCTTCCTGCAAGTCCTGTGTGACCTCACCATCCATGCGGAGAAGAAGCTCATCAGACCTACAGAGATTCCTGCCTTCGCCGATCAACTTCTTCTTCATCATCAGGCCAGGTCTGGGGTTCAAAACGCTAAACTCCGTCCGTCTCTCTCAAAGGTTCCCTTTTTTAGTTCTCAGTGTCAGCAGTAGGGAAAGATAAACTAGATGATTGATTTTACTTATTTGATTATTTCTGCTACTGAATTAAGCTGTACTGACCCTTGCAAAAATGCCTTACTAATAAAATATTTAGCATAAAGAAAATCTAAAAGATGTTGTGGACATTCAGTTAATGAGTCACCTTAAAGTTCTTTGATGGTTGTAAAATAGCTCTGATGTTTGATTCTGGAGAGGAAGAAGTGGAAAATGTTTTTAGGTTGCTGGTAGCCCAAATGTAAAACATCATCCTTGGGACTCGCCCGAGTCACTAAAACCTACCTGGTTCAATAACAAATGCAAGTTGTAAAATAGAGAACGAGCGACCGTTAACAGGTGTGGTCTGTGAAACTAGTTGGCTGTAGGCTGCTCAGTCTGGCTAATTCACATGGGGAAGAAGGGTGGGACACCTGGATATAGGCCGTCAGAAACCAGGCGAATCGTTTCTCGATGCCAGCTTAAACAGAGTTTACTTCAGTTCTGGACAGGGTAAATCCCAGCAGATTTAGGAAACTCAATTAACCCGTTAGAAGGAGAGCTGGTAGCACATCTCCCCTCTCAGAAGAGGAAGTAGAGAGTGAGAGAGTAGAGAAAGGAGGGGGGGGGGTGTTGCGCAACAACAACAGACACCCCTAAATCTGTTACAACCCTTTCCAGAGTTCCTGAAGTTGCAATAGCTGGGCAGGGTGTGCATACATTCTATTTAACCCTGTGGATTAGAAATGGGTTGCCACGCAAATTCACACAGTATGTGTGAAGGGAATTAACCCAATGCTTTTACTACTAAATCATTCAGTTCAGTACAAATGATTCATACATCAACATATTGATCTTTTAATCAGAACAATATGTTTCATCTGACAAGAAGTAATATTAATGTTTTGGAGCTGCCCAATCAAAGTTCAGAAATGAATCTGTTGGAGAACACAGGCAGGTGATTCTAAATAAATAAATGTCTCCTTTTGCATTCCTTTATCATGTTCTGATAGGATGCTGTTCTTAATCCACAAAATGTTATCCAAGTCTTACAGCCAACAAACATCTAGCTGGCTATACATAACGCTTGAAGGTTCTAAGATCTTCTTCATTTTTGTCCCCTGGCTGACAGATGCATATAGATGCATCAGTGTCTCGTCCTTCAGGATTTTCTCTACATGCTGGGAGCTTTTATCTGGACAGCAGCTCCTCTGAACGAGTCCCCAGAGAACTCTTGAATGAAACTGGTTGATTGGTTGTCTCTTCCCACGTTAGAAAACGTCTGTCTTGATGGAAGCAGCGGAGTCAAAGTGTGTGTCTGGCCACACACACTTACCTCGCACAATAAATACTAATACGAGAGCACGGCGGGAAAAGGGGTTAAGGAAGGATACTTTGTGGCCAAAACAGGAGACTGTACAGGTATGCCATGGAGAAAAGTGAAGGTAAACATGGTACCATTCATATGATGGCATAATAACTCCAGAACCCAATAAAGTCCAATCACCCCTAAATCTTAGGGGTGAATCTTAGCAAACAAATGGTTTGCTCTTATGCGATATAAAAATGAACATATAACTTTAAAGCAGACATCACAATTGTTAGAGTTCCAGTTTGTTTGTTGTTCTTTTTTCAAACCTTATGATCTGAGAGACCTCTGTCTGATTTTCTGTCAGAAACAAATGTCTTATTCAAATTAGAATTTTAAATCTAATTCTGCCAGGGGTATGAATACTTTTAGGCTTGGCTGCAGTTAGGCTTAGATTGTCAGAGGCCGACAAGTTGCCATCTTTCCCCCTCCAAATCCAACTAATGGTCCAAATTCTAGAATTACTTTCACCAGACCAGAAACTTGGGTCTTTGTCCCAAAGGACATTAAAGAACTGTAATCTGGCTTCTTCTGTTGCTGGTGGAATAATGTCTTCTTCCTGTCTGAGTGGCCTTTCAGCTCAGACATTGATTGGACTTTATCACATGTAGCAATAGAAACTAAGTTCACCCCAAAAAAAAGTCTTGATATTTTAAGTCTAATTTAGTAGTTTGCATTTAACTCGTGCTTTTGTTCATCTACAAATATTATTTTCTCCTTCCAGGTTATGTACTTTCATAGAAATCTGATTTATTATAGATAATGCACATTTTGGCCATTGTTACATCTTCAGTAACTATATACTATGCTTTCAAAGTAATGGCAGTATACCAGTGGGATGTTTGTTCCACTGGTTCTACAGTCATTAGGGTTCTGAGGCCGTGAAATCCAGCAGACGGCCGTCCGCCTGCTGCTTTCACTACGTTTTTCCATTTTTCTTATATGTTCTTCTCCGCTGAAACTCATACTGCAGCTTATTACAACTTTTATCAGGACACAAACTGCTACCCAGATACACAGATTCAGGTATGTGCACCTGCAGGTGGCGCTATGGTAGAAAATAATTGTTTATGCTTATAACTTGAAATTGGCATGTCCCATTAATAAAATTGATATGGGCAAAGTTTCCTAGAAAGATTCTTCAACAGATGAGCCCCCATGCAAAAATGTTTTTTTTTTTTTTTTCAGCAGAGAGCCATGAAGAATGCATTAGCCAAAACCAATCTCGCCCCCTAAGATAAACTCTGAGCCCAATAAAACTTGGCACAATATAACCTAAAGAAGAAACAAAAAAAGTGATTGCAGCGGATTTTTGATTTTTTTGCCCAATCACAACATAATAGTTAATCAAACACTGCTCTGAATCGGAAGGCTGCATGTTCCAATCTGGGTTGAAACACATATTAAAGCCCACGTCAAGTGATGTCTGTGTGGTGGGGCGGTGGGGCGGTGCATGGGGGCACCGGCTGGGTCGGGCAAGGAACACATTATAAATGCTTGCAGTTCTAGTTTTACTTGTTTTTAACACAAATGGAATTCTCTTTTATACATCAGTTGGTAGTAAATTTGAGCTCCCAATAATGAATTGATGAAGGCAAACTGTGCCAAGTGACCTGAACAGGTAAAGAAAACCATCTTCAGTCAATCTGGACCTTGTTTTAAGAAAGCAGTAAAACTAGAAGCAGCATGGAGCAACGATGCTTCTGCAGCTGAGTAATCTTTGCTAAAGTCCCAGCAGGAGGCAGCACTGAGCTTAGGCTCAGTGAGGACATCAGAAGGACATGAGGAAGAAATCGCAGAGAGAAATGCTGATAACCTGACTGCTGTTTATGAGTTGCTCTTTGGGTTTCATAAAGCAGCAGAGAGACATAAATCCTGCTTCTGGAAGCATGGAAACTGGTTAGAGTAAGAAAACACGAAGAAACGGGAAAAACCCAAGAGGAAATGCAGACTGAACGAAGGACTGCAGAAATATTCCAGTCAGCGTCTCACAGACGGCAAATGCAATATTGATGGAACAGCTGCAGAAGCTGTAGTAAAACGCAGAGTTGAGTCAGGGCTTTTCAACGGTTACTAAAGGAGCGACCTGACTTAGCATTTGTTTTTAATTCAATAATGAAATCATAACTTGTCTACTGATTTTAAAAATGCCGCTTTATGAGATGTGCAGCATTCAGTTTGGAAAGATTTTGAACTAAGGTGCTTTTTAACAACAGTAGTAGTTCAAAGAGTTTTATAAATCTCAATTTAAACCTCAAACTTATAAAATAAAAATATGTATAAACTGCCAGGACATTTGATCTAGATTGTTGCAAAAAATAATGAATAAAATAAATAGCCTATAAATAAGTCCTTACCATCATGTAACGCACTTATTGAGAAACAGCAAGTTAACATAAATTAGCTGTTTTAACAGGTTGCAAATTGCAGATATTTCAGCTTCCCGGGCTACATTTTTATTTTTGTCAAATATTTTAAAGTCACTCTACAGCACAAGTACAGCAATTTCATTTGGAGTATTTCACAGCAATGTGATACTTGCAAGAAAAATGCTCACATTCCATAAATATGAATGTTATTCAGGCAGAGTCCAGCAAACGCAATTACTTCTTTGATCTGATTTGCTTATATTTTTCATTTTTTGTTTGAATTTGATTTGGGGTTCTCATTTGTCAATAACATTGAAATACAGATGAAATAACACTAGAAACTAAAAGTTAATCTGTGTACCAGTGTTTAATAAAATATAATTCGATCTCCATCCAATCCAGAAGAAACATTTTTTATGGGAATAAATCTTCTTTAATGAAGTAATTTTGCCCTAAAAATATCCCACTGTGACTAATTGTAGTCAGTTAAATGTAGTCAACAGATGTGTAAGATTTAGTAGAGTTGATCAGAACTACAGTGATTTGAAGTGAATAAAGTTAAAATAAAATATTCTGTTGAAATTATCCTTCACATAGCAAAGCAGACAAACCTGCTAACACAGAGTACTACCTGTTTCCTCCGGAGCAACAGAACTCACATCTGATTTTTCATTTCATTTTTTTTCTCTACACAGAACCCTAATCTAGTTCTACATTCAGTTCTGTCAACTCAGTTGTTCCAACGTCGTGTGAAACTTCAGACCTAAAGATTGAAGAATGTAAAAGTGAGCTTTATGGTGTTCTTGGAAGAATGTCCGTGTTTTCATCATTACTGGGCAGAATGAGAAAAAAAACAACTTAAAACAAAAAAAAAAGATATTCTTGACATTTCAAATGATCTCCTTAGACTCATCCCAATTACACAAACATACTTCCCCTATGAACACATATACAGGTCATGTGACCTTTGTTTGTCTTGCTGTCTATCCAGAGGTTTTAATGTATGACTTACTTAAAACTTGCTTTAACTCAAAATGTCTCCTTAACAACCTCTTGAAGGATTATGACTCTTGTGGGAAAAGTACATTCAAATATATATACAGCTTGACATTGGAAAATATGTTAAAAGTTAGGCCAGGTGGGACTGAATCTTCATCTCTCTGGTCATCAGAAATCCAAAATGTTATTTTGTCTAAAAAAATCCTTTTACACAATGTTTGTAATTGCTTTCACTTTTAACCTTTTTGCCAGACTGAATTTGGCATTTTTGCTTCAGTGTTTTAAATTATTATTACATGGTCATAGACACACATTCACACTGCAGAACATCCAGATGTTGAAACTTAAGGCTTTTGGAGAAAAGATGCATAAATGCTCATTGAGAACTTTTTAACAATTCTATGGCCATAAAACTGAAATAAATCCAGGCTCCTTTCTGGATAAGTTTGACCATGATGCTGTTCTTTAATAAAATCATCACATTTTATTAGGCTGAAAACAAATGATCAACCATGAAATGAAATAAGTGCTACTTTGGCTACTTTTAACTGTCTGAACTGAAGTGTTTAAAGTGTAGATTGCTCCTTCAACTTCCTCAACTTGGCCTTGCTGCATCTCCATTCCATAAAGATTAAATTGTCAAAACAAAAATAACATTTTAACATCACAAATAATAAATGAAATAAATATAATAAAAAAACTAAATCTGTTAATGACATCAGTTCTTGAACTTTATTTGTGTAAATATTTTTATTTCTGTAAATGTATTCATTTATATTACTGTACCTTCTTGCTTTTTCCTTTGCCGACACAAAATTACAAAACCAACTTTTCCATGATTTTTATTATTTTCAAAACATATATTCAGATGAAATTCTGTTGTTTCGGGACCCTTCTTTTACATTTTAAAATTAGGGTGATGGTAAGGAGGCTTTCCAGCCTTACAGATTTCCAGCTCATTAGCAAAGATAAATTATGCAAATTATTGGAAGAGATTAAATGTTTTAATACCAATAAAACCTATTCTGATTATTTAGAAGCTTGACAATCACTTTAAACATGACACGTTTTAATAAACACAGATAAATATATATTTATCTGTTTTATTATCTTGAAGAGACAAAGGCCTCAGAGACACTTTTTGATTAAATGAAAGTAGATTAATTTAGTTTTAATTATTACTAATGCTTTTTATAATAACGGTGTTGTAGTTTCCCTTTTGTGTATTTACTGTTTCCATTTATTTACTAAATTTGTGTAGTTAATTTTAATTTTATTTGAATAACTTTTGGTTGTTTATTGCGAACCTTTGACAGCCTTTAGGTTAATTCTGGCACATTTACAAAACTGTTAATTAATGTGGATTGTCTCTACCAACTAATTAAATTAAATTAAAATCCTATATCTGATGGGAATATGAATAATTTTGAGCTTAACACTCGGGTGACTTTTCAATGTTTATCTTTAAGATTTACATCTGATACACAGATACAAATTTCCCCCCAAAATATGATTTATATATGGAAATTATTGAACAAAACAATATATAACCCTGAGCCCATCCTGATGAGCTGCCCTGAATCATTCATGTTAAAGGTGAAGTCTGTAAATAGTTCTCATGTGCAGATTGGAGCCATTTTGGTTCCATCGGGGGAAACATATGTTCAAAAGGATTTATTAGAAACAAACAAATCAGTACTTTCTTTTATCAGATCACTATCAGCATATTTTCTTTTAATAGTTGTCACTTTTAATCATATATTAGTTGGAAAATCCTTTGTAAATACACCTCCTGTGCAGTTGTTACGATGATGCCACTGCTCTGATGCTGCGGTTCACTTTTGTTTTTCTTTCCTTTTTAAAGTCATTTTAATACACAAATTTAGCTATAAAATACAAAGAATCTGCCTAAATGTACATCATATAATGGTTATGATGGTGTTTTCTTCTTGTCAAGTCACAGTTCTACTCCGTCTACATTTAATTTGAACTTTATTTAAAACAGCACCTACTAAAACCGTCATATAAGCCACTTTTTTATCAATCTTTCAGTTGTTTTTATACAAATGTCACCAGCCATTGTTGTTCTTATCATTATGCTGTAAAGCTGTAACAGTAGGAATCTAACAAGGTGGTGAGTTTAATTGTCGCTCTGCTGCGCTCAGCTTTTTAATAGACCTGCTGAATTATTTCCAATTTGCCTTTTTTTAAGCAAGGAAAAAATGTGTGTCAGTTTAGATTCATCTAAACAAATCACTCAACTAAGCTAATTACATAAAAATATTTTATTGAAATGACTTGTAATAAATTCACTGAAGTGTTTATTTATCTTCAGGAATGCAATAAAAAGGATTCCAGCTTTTCTTGGTTAAATCCAACAGGTTTGTTTTATCGGCACAGTAACTGGATGGTTCAGTAAATACTGCTGCTCTCTGTGGTGGATCAATGCAGAATAAAGTTCTTTTAGAGTCATCTGAACATTAAGTAGAACACACACTGAGCTGTCAGTTCAATTCCAGAACATTGTTCAGGCTTAATTTTCACATATGTGAGTCCGACTGCACAATCTGGACAAGTAGTCTTCAGAACCAGAACCACTACTACAGAGGTGAGCCATGCTTTGGTACTTACTGTGTGCAGGAGGTTCCAGATGCTCTGTAGATCCCAGCACCGGCTGGTTCATTCTCTTTCCTCCAGGACCTGCCTGTCTTATCTGAGAGGACTGGAGAGGAGGAGACAGGATGAGAAGAAAAGGGGTGGGAGGATAAAGCAGCAGTGTGTCTGATTAGACAGCAGCTTATTTGTAGGACTGGACTAACAGGACGAAACGCAGCTGGCTGCACCAGAGGTCTAACAGTTGATCAAAAGTTGAGTCATTTGAAAGTGTTGAATCCATAGCTGCCCTGTAAAACTGCTTACTATGATTTTTTCAAAACGCCACATACAGTAGATACATCTCCTCTCCCAGGCATAAGGAGCTTGTTGCATTGGGAAGAAAAGCTGCAGAAATTGGAATTACAAAAATAAATGTGCTTAATGGAAACATATCAATTTCAAAAAAAGGTTTTCTGATTAAAAAAAATATTTGCGCAAGGACGCGGTGGTTCTTTGGTTGTAACAAAATATGATCAACTGGAGGTTGAGTATGAACAACCAGATGATACTACTAGCAGAAAAGAGGAACATGTTTTCTAATTATTAATCACATGAACAAACTTATTCACGCATGATTTAATTGAGTCTCTTATTTAGTAGAAACATAGCAATTGCAAAATTGTGGGGTTTTTTCCATTAGCGGAAAATTGAGAAAGCTTTGTGCACGTTTGAAATGGAAATGTCATGATGTTGTGGTGGAGTAAGACCCAAATGTAGGAGAAGCAGAGGCATGAATATTTAACAAAAAGATGAAGAACAAAGACTTAAAAAACCCAAAACAAAACAACAGCAAAAACACACACGTTTGCGTTGTTTGTCTTTGTGGGAACTTTCCATTGACTTCCATTCATTTCTACAGCCTAAAACTAATCCATATCCTAACCCTATCCATTACTTATCTAACCCTAACCAAAACTCAATTTTCATCTTAGTCCTAAATCTGACCCCCGACCCCAAAACAGCGTTTCCCCTTGTGGGGACCAGACTTTGGTCCCCACAAGGAGCAGTATGTGTCAGGACAATGGTCCCCACAAGGTATTACAAACAAACACACACACACACACACACACACTCAAAGCCAGAGCAGAACAAAAACAGGGATCAGGGGTAGAAAGATAGCAGGTTTTTACAGGGAAGTAACAGGAACATAGTGGGAGGGGCCAGCACAGCAAGACTGAATAAATGACATACTGTATATACTGGGAAGCTTGATTTACAGAACAAGGAACAGATGGCTGATTAGAAATGGGTTGCAGGTGTGAGGGGAGAGAATGGTAAAAATATTTACAAATATTTTACAAATAAATATTTGTTAAATTTGTTTGTAAAATGAATTTAACAAATAATTAGGCATTGGGAAGAAATGAGCATGCGCTAAAACAGCTAAGAACTGACCTAAGGTAAAACAGAAATAAGGCTGATCAAATTTTAACTAGGGCTGCACCGAATGCAGTTTTCTGGCTGATCATTGATCTTTTAAAAAGCTTAACCTTCCGATTTTGGGCAATATCTTTTTTTTACTGAAATGTTGCTCAATGAAGAAAGAAAATTATTGAGTTGACAACTGTGGGGTCACTATTGCTAATTATGTTAAAGTCTAATGAACATCTTCACCTTAATTTTTATCTTTCATCAACAGGGTAAGCTGCCTACTTCTCTATTTAGACTATAATAGGAAGATTAACACTACTTCACTTGGCTCATTCTTGTTTGGCTTTCTGTATGTTGTAGGCTTATTAAAGCTCGAGCCAAATTTGTAGTTGGGTTCAGGCCATAAATCTAAACTCTAAATTTTCAGGAGCACAATCCCAACATACTTCAGTTTCAGTGGAAATGACTCCAGCCAGGCCCTCATCAATGAGCTACTCCTTTATTTACTTGTTTACTCTTAAAGCCCCTCCCACCACCATCATCATCATCGTTTGAGTAAGGTGTTGATCATCACTTCAGCTTCATTCAGCATAGCTGCATCACTTCTTACACAAATGAGTTAAAAAAAAACACATGTTCATTAGTTTATTGCCATGATTCTGTGTGTTTTTCAAACTTCAGTGGACTTTATGTAAAAACAGACAGCAGAGAGAAAGTTGTGGAGTGTTTAAACACCGTGTTTCCCAAGCATGGTCCTCAAGTCACACTGCCCTGCATGTTTTAGCTAGCTCCCTGCCTTAGTATTCCTGATTCAGGTGATTGCAGTTCAGCAAATCAGTTGGGCTGAAGAAAGGAAGCACCTAAAACATGCAGGGCTGTGAGCCTGGAGGACCAGGGCTGAGATACACTGGCTTAAGATACCATCACCACTCAACATAAACCCCAATAAAATCTGTTGTTGAAGCTTCCAATCATACCAAAATGACAACATAACACAACATAGTCAGATGTTAGCAAGCTGAAAGTTCAGAAATTCAATGTTTGCTTTTGCAAAGCTCTAATGACTTTATTTGAGCCTATGCTCTTCCTGTAGCATCCATTATTAATGAGCACTAATGGTCCACATGAGCCCTGAAGCTCCTATTGATTAGGTTTGTCTTACCTCTGATCTAACCACAGCTAACCACCCAGACCCTGCTCAGGGTCTTAGAACTTCCAGCCATGAAGAAGTTCAACATGACATTTCCAGAGGAACAAATTTAGATGCTGAACTTCTTTGTGGACGATGATGGCTCCAGCACATGGAGAACTGTTATTGGTGAACAACAAAATAACAAGAAGACCCTCTAAAGATGTTTGAGAGAGACAAGCAGAAGTGGATGCTTGCTGGAAGCTTATTTTTGAAAAATACTCAGAGTCACAATGGAAAGCAGAAAGCTACAGTCATCAGGTGGTCCAGTCTGAGAGTCCAGCTGCTACTAACTGGGGCCCTGCTCTTCCTCATGCCTCATCCTCTTCTTAAGCTGCTCTCCAATGTCCAGCAGTGGGTTCTGTTTGCCGGAGAGTATCCTGACTGCATCGCTGAAGCGGCTTCTCTCGGTTTCCCTGTGGAAGCAGAGAACAGGTTGACCCTCGGTAACCTAGCCCTTTGTCCCTAATCCAGCGTTTAACAAACGTTTTCAGGCTGAAAATCACTCTACCAATTTAACAAACACTCATGAACCACCTAAATTGAAATAGCCCTTACAATAACACATCATCTTAATATATATAACCTAAAGTTAAAATATTAGCCTCTTAACTACCGTATTGTTGTCTTCTTTGTTCGTCCTAATGAGAAGAGTGATGCTATTTTGTAAATGTGTCTGGCCACAACAGAACCATGAGCGAGTTACTCCGGGTGTTTTGACTTATTTACAGATTCTGAAAGAACAGATTCTAAGTTTCCCAATGATGAAAAACTCCTAAAAATAAAAAGAAGTTATTTATTACAAGTGCTGTGTGCATTACTAAAGGTTTAGAGTCATTTATAAATTAGAAGCAATATAAAAAAATAGATGTAATTTGCTATAGCAGAAACAAATATTTTCTTTTAGCCCTAAGAAAGCTCAATTTGAATAATTGTTTTATTTGAGATGTTAAGATATAGTTAGTCAGGGTGGGGCGCAGCGCTGCTCACTGTCTTATCACTGTCACATCACACTCAGCACAGTGGTCAGGGTAGAGACCTGGCCACAGTCTAGGTCTGTTCTAAAAACAAACACTCTGCCACTCACCCACAAAAAGAAACTGAAAAATATTCCTGCAGACATAAATTCTTCCAATTATGCAAGCAGTCCGGGTTTTGTTTTCTTTCCACTGGTGTACTCAGCTTTTCTTCTGAGTGAATATAAGCCACTTATTCATTATTATTTTTAAACACAATCCTTAGGTAAGCTAACTGTACACACTTTAAGATCATGTTACAGCAAATGCAAAGCCTTCCGGACCACTAGGGGGTTTGAGAATAACTGTCATCATTGAACAGAAAAGCGATGCTTACAGCAGTTTCCGCTTCTGGGACTGCTTCATCTGGCTGAAGTCTGTCGGCTCAGGCCTCTTCATGGGCCTGAAACAGAAGAACAAAACATGTTACAGTGACACATCTCACAAACTTCTCTTGATTTAGAAGGGTCTGAAGAGAAGTTTGGATTTCTTCTGATGAATCTTCCTGCTCTTTCTTGGATGTGTCGTTAAGAGCTGAACAGAATAAGCCCTGAACTGTAACTTACGTTTTGTTCTTCCTTGTCTTACGACGGGATCCCAAGGCAGCAGGGGGCCTAATGAGCTGGCAGAGCTCCGGCAGGGCGTCCACCAGCGGCCTGAGGTCTCCCACCACAGGGGTGGCCCGCCGCCGGGCCTCCGCCGCCTGCTTCTCCTTGGCCTGCCTGATGAAGCTGATCTCTGTGACAACAGAAACAGAACAATGGCAATAAAAACAAGCTAGTTAGAAACATCAGAAATCAGTAGACCCTAAAAGAAACTGATCCAAACAGCAGTTTTATGCTTGTTTCATAACTAGTTACTGTAGCATCTTTTCTTGGTGAGCAAAAAGTCAGTTCAGTCAAGTCAATTGACTTGATCCTGAACTATTATTATTAAAAGGATTAAAACATGAATCCATTATGTGTTCTACTTTTTAAATGTGAAACTGTGGATTCTGGAGGGTTTCTTCTTTGAAGAACTGAAAAACACACAGCTCTGAGAAAGTCCAGTAGCATTTTACTCCTTGAAGGTAAAGCTCCACAAGAAGAATCTCAAGGTTCTGGAGTGGCCCAGCCAGTCTCACACCTGAACACAACAGAAAATCTTTGAAGGAAGCTGAGCTTTCATGTAGTGTATCCACAGCCCTGTATGGACAGACGGACCAAAATCCCTGCTACAGTTTGTGCTAAACTGGTAAGGAACTACAGGAAACAGCTGTAAACAAAGATTCCTGTCAGGGCTGAGTGATACGTCTTAAAGATACAATCTCTGATTTTTATTTTAATTTATTTTTTTCAAACCAAATCTAATTTTTGATTTTAATCATTTTTTCTCCCTTTCCTTCTTTAGAAACAGTCAAAACAAAAATGTAACTGCACTTTCCTGAGAGAGATTATAAAATAAGGAGTAAAAGAGAGTGTGAAAGAAGACATGAAAGAATAGAAAAAATTAAGTTAGAAATGTAAAAGGCAAACCACAAAAAAAATACACCAACAAAAACATAGTATAAAATAATTATGAAGTATGGCTGTCATAGGAGAGTGGATTGTCGAGATTTAATTTGGTCAGTACCTTTGGTCTCTAAAAATGAAATTAAATCTTTTAAGTTTTACATAATCTACCCAAATCTGCCTCCACTGACAGAAATGTTCAGTCTTGTCATTGAGAGACTGTTATTTTTTCCATTTTATACATGTTAAATGTATAAACATTTAACATGTTTAACATGTTTAGTTGATCCAGTCATCTAAAGTTGGTTTGTCTTGTGATAGCCATTTTCTTGTAAAGTTTTCTTACTTGCTGTTAATAAAATAGTCATCAGATATTTGTTTCTTTTTGAAGCTTCTTGAGGAATTATGCCAAAATACATAAGCTTGATCTCCAAAGGAATGTTCTGCTTGAAAGTCTTGTAAGGCATTATTTATCTCTTTCAGTAATCTTTTATGATTGGTCAGTCCCAGAAGACATAATGGTTTGTGTTGTGATTTCTACATTTTCTCCAACATGCAGAAGGATTTCCATCATAGTGGCGTTTCTGAGCAGGTATGATAAAGAATCTTACCAGATTTTTACATCCAATTTCTTGCCATTGTAGAGATTTATTATATGTCCATCAGTATCTCCACATTATTGTCCGTTCCTCCTGTTATTGCCCTCTCTTTCCCATCGTGCTTTGATATGTAGGGTTGAATCTATTTGAGATCTATTAGGTTTTTATAGATAAGTGAAATCATTTATCATCTAACCCTTTGATTTATAGGCATTAATTAAAAATTCCATTAGGTTTATATTCTTGTCAGTAACTGGCTTAATTTCTTATGTGTAAATATCGATAAAGGTCCTGTTTGCCCAAAGAATATTTTCTCTTGAGCGTTTTGAAATCACTTAAGATTTTGTTGTTCATTATTGTGCACAGAGCAGTGAAAATGATAATTATTCAAAAATGATTTGAATTTTTCTAGGTCGTCTCTCTTTACCTACGATGAGGCTTACAGACCTCACCATTCTTTGTAAGTGGTGAAACTTGAAAAATCAGAGCTAAATAAAATATTTATTTTCCCAACTATAAGAGTGCAATTTTTTTTGAATTACTAGAAAATTAATAAATATTTCAGGTCAATCACAATAAAACTGTTAGGTGAGTCAGTCATGCTTTTCTTTTGTCCTTTCATATATTCATTCGTTGTAGACCAAGGAAACCTGGAACAAGCTGTCCTTCTAATTTCTTCCCTAATTCTGGAAAAGCGTCCTCTGTGGAGCCAGGCTCGGATTTCAGCAGGTCTGAGGCAGCAGCCATTAGCACCTAATTATACGCGTGAAGAAGCTGCGGGTTGTGTTACTGAGGAATTGATTGGCTCAGCAGAAGGCTTTGGTTACAGGCTTCATGTCAATTACTGGAGATGATGGCCGCAGAGTTAGAGAGCAGCAATAATTACACTGAGACACAATAACGGTCCTGAATCCAAAACCCACTCATGCAGTCAGTATGTGTCACATTTATAGATGGATCCTGAAGAGGAAAACATTTCTGAATGTTAAGTTAGTGCTAACAGTGCTAATTTTCAAACTACTAAACAGATAACCACTAACGGCTCAGCGACCCCTGGTTGATCTCCTGACACATGCAGTTTGGATCTGTGGTCATACTGCAAAGTTTTGATAAATTCATTTTACTGGAGTTTCTGAACATTAGAACAGACAACAACTTTCAAATGCCATTTACTGCATCTGATTTGGACCCACAGTGAATCAGGTCCTAGGCTGAAAGGCCACTCCGAGAGGAAGAAGCCATTACTCAAACAGCAACATAAAAAACTAGATTACAGTTTGCACTGATAGATCATTTAAAGGGCAAATAATGTGGAAAACATTGAATTTAAAGAAAGTCATCATTATTCTGGCATTTAGTAAATAAAACATAGAATGGTAGCTAAAACAGGAACATATTTTGCTTGATTTTAATCTTAAAAAGTTTATGTAAATATCTGCTTTCAGCTGAATGTGGAGAAATAAAGTTTTATGAATGAAGACAGACATTAAAGCATGTGTGTTTTCAGTGAAAAACAGCAGGTCCTCAGTGGTGGAAACATGTTCTTCAGGCGCTAATGAACTTACTGCTGAGCCATCTTTCTCTTCTTTCCTTCATCTTCTCTTTCTTTGACTTGAGTTTTTTCTCCACTGGTCCTGTGGAAACAGTATTACAGTTACAGTGGTAGCACATATAAAACCCGGTTGAGGTTTCTAGGGGCAGAGAATGGAGCTGACCTGCACTCAATTATCTAGATAAAGAAGGTTCAAAGTGTGGCACGGGCCATTTGGAGGTCTATAGATCATCTTGTTTGGGCCACATACTGCAGGTCCATATTTGACCTGTGAGCACAGGCAGCTGGACGCTGTAGTGATGAATTCAAACTTTTCATCTTCTGTTTTAATCATACTTTTTCTTTCAATTTCAATTAAAAGTAAACAGGATTACAAACATTCAGCAACTTTCACTCAATTTAGAAAAAAGACGATTAACTCAAAAACTGCCGGTGATCCCTATCTAGATGAATTATTATGCAAATACAGCATTTCATATTGTCCAATGTTGCTTTTTTAACTTACAAAAAAAACACTCAGTATACTGTTAAGTAATAATTGAGGTGGATAAAATAAAAAAGGAGTGGTAGGAAAAACTTAGCAGGTGGAGACTAAAATCATTCCAGTAGTTAAGTCCTCTGCACATGCTGGGTTTTTATCTGCCACCACAGAACCAAACAACACAAGTGTTTGCAGTCAGAACAGGTAAAGATAAGCATCTGATGCTGACTACAGAAACCAGGATAGATAAGAGAGGGGTGGGGGAATTTACCACCACTCTGCTCCCATGAGGAGAGTCAGCTTTCTACTGTTAGATGAAATGGATAGCTGCTATGATTCTGGCTGAATGGACACAAGGCGACCCTCCAACCCACACGCCTTGAATTGGAAAAAAATGACACAAATTCAAGACGTATTAAAGTCTTTAATCTGCTTATGTGCTTCATGTCTGGGCCATTTATTTAGTTAGCCATTTTGAGGAAACACAAAGAGGACCACCTAGAATCAGATGAGCTTTAAAACCATATGGAGTCAAGTTTGGACTGGAACACTACAGATCACTGGTACACAGTTTCATTAATGAAACCAAAAACTGGGAATACAGATATTTATTGGCTCTAGAGGTCTTCATTGACAGTCACCAGACAAGAAATATGACGAATCATATTTCAGAATTGTCACTTTATCAACAGCATGACAGAGAAATAGCTTTTTTTTTGTGACAGTAGGCAGACAGGAAAGAGGGGGAGGAGAGGAAGACATGCGGCAAAGGTCGCCGGGACCGGGAGTCGAACCCGCAACGTCCGCGTCAAGGACTAAGGCCTCCAAACGTGGGGCGTGCTAACCCCCTGCGCCACCTCAGCACACCCCCAGAGAAATAGCATTTAAAGTGTATTGAAGGTTCACTGGTTGTGAGTTGTAAAAGTGAAGGCTCTGGTACACAGGATGAAATTAACTCATTTTATTTCACACTAGCTCATTTCACACTAAGTGCACACAAACAACTTGACTTGTGTTGTGTTTGGCGTCATTATATTTAAGCATCACTTGTGAATGTTGACTCTTTAAAGCAGTGGTCTTAATCAGGAAACAACTTTATGTTTACTGTCTGTAGCTCTGGACTGCCAGCAAATTCAACACACACACTTCATCTTGAGAGGTGTTTTAAGAAAGTGCAATAGAAATTTTGCGATAAAACGTCTGTTGCACTTGCAATAGAAAAACAAGACACAAAGACAATAAAGACAACTGAATCCTAAAAACAAAGGATTCAATAACCTTGAATCCTAAAATCCAGACACAGAACCAAACAGTTGCCCAAAGAATAGAATCAAAGTGTGGCTTAAAACCCACTGACAGAGCAAAACAGATGAATTTATGAAAAATTTCACCCTTAAAAAGAACGATTCCTGCTGATTGCGATGTTGAAATGTGTGGAGTTAAGTTCAGACGAAGCCCTCAAATAGTCCATAGGTTCAGTGACCAGCCTGCTGGCGGCCCCTGCTGGTTTCTTCCAGTCAGAGCATTCACAGGAATTAAATATTTAAATAAATCTGGATTTTAAAATGTGTTGGCTTTTTTTTCATAGATAATATAGTTGGAAAAAGATCAATTAGAGCATTATCCTGTCTACAACAATGACTGTACCTGTTTGTTGCGATTCCTTCCTGATGAGAAAATCTAAACTGTTTTCTGCTGCACCAGGTCCTGAGTATTAATGGCATAAAAATTCTGATCTTTTTCGAGAGTGAGCTTGTTAAACACATTTGGATAGTTTAGAAAAATTTCTAACGTCCGGACAAAACTTTGATCTAATCTCTACATTATTATATCCCAAAACTGGAACACAAACTGCCAAGCAAACTGTAAGACAGTAACATCTGGTATTTAGACTTCTTCAATTTGGACTCGCTTAACCAGATGTTGATGTTTGCTAATGTTCTTTAACAAGCTGGACTCTTTACTAACTAGGTGATTTCTGAAGATTATCAGAAGTTCTGGATTTATTTAGGTTGATCCAAGGGCTACTAGATTTATTTAGGTTTGCTGAATACAATTTCAAGTCACAGATTTCAGTCTTTTCTTAGAAAAAACAATGTTGAAAATGTTATAAATATGTGTAAAATCTATAGGACTACAGTTAGGCACCAATTTGTGTTTGTCTATCATGTAAAATCTGTTGTGATTTGTGGATGTAAGGAGACAATACACTAGATTACCAAAAGGATTCGCTCACCTGCCACCTAAATATGAGTTCAAGTGACATATTGTCATGTTGAACCCATAGGATTCATTATGACGTTGATCCACCCTTTGCAGCTAGAACAGCTTCAACTCTTCTGGGAAGGCTGTCCACAAGGTTTAGGAGTGTTTATGGGGATTTTTGACTATTCTTCCAAAAGCACATTTTTCATGTCATATACTGAGAAGGCCTGCTCTCAGTCTCTTTAATTCATCCCAAAGCTGTTCTATCAGACTGAGGTCAGAACTCTGCAGGCCAGTCAAGTTCATCCTCACCAGATTCTTCCATCATGTCTTTATGGACCTTACTTTGTGCTCTGATGCACAGTCATGTTGGAAGAGAAAGGGGCCAGCTCCAAACTGTTGACACAAAGTTGAGAGCATGGAATTGTAAAAAATGTCTTGGTATGCTGAAGCATTCAGAGTTCCTTTCACTGGAACTAAGGGGCAAGCCCAGCTCCTGGAAAACCACCCCACACCATGATCTCTCCTCCACCAAACTTTACAGTCAGACAAGTACCATTGTCCTGGCAACCGCCAAACCCAGACTGGTCCATCAGATTGCCAGATGGAGAAGCGCGATTCGTCACTCTCTGGAGTGTTCTCTGGAACACGCCTCCACTGCTCTAGAGTCCAATGGCCACACACCACAGCATCCAATGCTTTGCATTGCACTTGGTGATGCATGAGTGGGATGCAGCTGGTCACCATGGAAACCCATTCCATAAAGCTATCTGCGCACTGTTCCTGAGCTAATCTGAAGGCCATGTGAAGTTTGGAGGTCTGCAGTGACTGACTCTGCAGAAAGTTGGCGACCTCTCTGCACTATGAGCTTCAGCGTCCGCTGACCCCGCTTACATGGCCTACTGCTTTGTGGCTGAGTTTCTGTCGTTCCCAAACACTTCCTTCTACTTATAATACAGCTAACAGTTGACTGTGGAATATTTAGGAACAAATAAATATCATAGAATAGAATAGAAGTACTTTATTCATCCCAGCAGGGAAATTACTTCGCAGTTACAGCATAGAGACAAGACAAGACAAGACACAATAACAACGTCTCGGTGTTTAGCCTGGAGTTTGGCTGTTTCAGAGCTGATGACGTCACAGGCCACAGCTGCATCAGCTGATGGGGGAATGTAAACAGCGATCAAAATGGCGGACGTAAACTCCCTCGGTAAATAACATGGCCGCATTCCCACAGCCAGAAGTTCAATGTCCGGGCTACAAATCTGTTCCTTCACGTTAACATGGCCGGGATTACACCACCCCTCACTCACATAAGTGCAATGCAATCATGCAATCAGTGCAATCATGACTGGATTTGTTGCACAGGTGTCATTCTATCACAGTTTCATGCTGGAATTGACTGAACTCCTGAGAGAGATCAGTCAATTATTTCACAAATGTTTGTAAAAGCAGTCTGCATGTATAGATGCTTAATTTTTACAGCTGTGACCTTGGAAGTGATTAGAACACCTGATTCCCATCATTTGGATTGGTGAGAAAATAAATTTGGCAATAGTGTCCTTCGGTAAGGTAGCGTCAATCTTACCTGTGTTACTGGGTTGGACTTGTGGGCGTTCCTCAAAGCTGAGTGTTTGGACCAGGGACTCAGCAGAAATCTTTGTGGCAGCAAATATCCCAGAAGGAAAGAAGCTCTGAGAAATAGTCTGGAAAAATGTAATGAAATCAAAACACATTATTATCATTGTAGAGAAAAGGGCTAATTATGAATCCTTGAGGGGCTCCATTTTCAATAATATATTTTCTTAAACAGTGTTATCCTATTTTTTGTTTTCCTCTTATAAAATTTTTTAACCACCTGTACATCCGACCTTTAACAACCAACTTGGACAGTTTGATCATCAGTCCTCACTTCCACATTGTTGTATAACTGTATAATCGTCGGCACTCGTTATATCAAAAGTACAGCCACCATACTTTCTGTTTATCTGTGCTTTACTAATTTTATGGTCCACACACAGACGGATCCACAAATTTCCTTCCTTTTCTGAAACTACTTTAGCATCTAGATATTGTTTACTTTCTATATAACAACCTCCATTGTTTTTGCACATATTAGAAGTTAATGCAACAGGCCTTTAATTCCCCGGGTTGTAGGCTTGTATTTTCCCTTTTTCCAAACCCGGTTATACAATTTCAGCAGAATATCATTTGATGTTTCACTAAGTTGATTTATAACAATATAATATATTTGGTCTTTTCCTGGAGATGACTTTTAAAACCTGACATTCTGACAGATGATGTATGACCTGTCCTTCGCCTTGGGTCGGTTCTTTGTCCACGGGTGGCGCCGCCGGTGTGTTGTGGAGCTCTAGCGGGCTTTGGGACAGCTCCGTCCCGCTGGTCTGAGTGAGGATGTGGGGACCGTGGAGCTTCACGGCCTCCTGATGGAGCTTCTGACGGACATGTTTCACCTTTCCAACCATGTTAACATCTCCAGCTTTTTCTTTTATGTCGACCAGACTACTTGGACCTGTCGTTTCTACTCTACAACGGTGCGTTGAAGACCACGTGGGGTCTGACTGTCTGAACTATCGGAAGTTCATGTTTTTACATTTTAAATGTCGTGTATGTACATCCTTCAGACAAACATTAGTTAAATTTATTACTGACGGTTTCAGAGTGAATACTATTTTTGCTTAATACTTGTTTAGCAACACGAGTTGGAAACGAGAAAGATACTAAAACCGTAACAGAAGCACAAATCTTTTATTTTGACGACAGTTAACGGAAGTGTTGTGTTGAGTTCAACTTGACGCTAATTGTGTCACGGTTGGCTCCGTCGTTAGGAAACAAATTAAAAACGTTCCGCATGTCCAGCATAAAATGTTGTCACAGGGCAGAATGTGTAACACTACTACTACTACTACTACTACTACTACTACTAATAATAATAATAATAATAATAATAATAATAATACATTTGAAGAATGTTTTAGCTGACAAGTATGTGGAATGTTTTCCATTTATGTTTTCTGATGAGATGCCAAAAAAAATATTAAATTGTCTTCTTGGACCAGAAGTTCAAAGCTGAATTACAATGTAAACTGGAACACAAAATTTGAGGTTCTTCATAGTTTATAGTTACAACACAGTTTGTCTCATGGACTGTGTGAGTATAGGTTAGAACCTAGCACAGTCCAACATGTAAACAGATCATTTTAAGGTTTCTTGCAAGTTTTATCTCTTTGCCAGCATCATATGAATGATGAAGCAGCTGGCATATAATGAAAGGCTGATTCAGATGTTTGAATTAGTTACATTGTAGCAGGAATATGGACAATAGTGATTTCTGTTTAAGGATTTGAAAGGATATTTAATTATTTTTTTTACATTTAATTCATCAGCTGAAACTGACTGAGACTCAGGGTCTCACTGTCACCCAGAACTGTTTCTGAGAGATTTCAAGCCCTGTTGGTTAATAGTGACAAGATAACAGTGACATCACCAGGGATGATAAAATTTGCAGCTCACCTTATAAAGAAAAGGAACTATTCAATGTACAGTCTGTAAGTCTTTTATTTCTTCCTGATTGTGCTCAATGAAAATATGTCCAATACAAAACAAACAAAAAAGGTTTACAGTTTGCTATAAATATCATGGTATAAATACAAAAATAAATTCACACAATTATGTATTATGTACACACACTGAACTGTGAGGAGTTCCTCACTTCAGCTTCAACTCAGACCAATGTGCTTCAAAGAGAAGGTGGAAAAATGCTGTCCACTGAAAGTGTGTGTAAGAACTCCATCATGACAGTAGGAGCCGAACTGAAGACAGGAGCAATGCAGACGGATACATAAAGCAAGGGAGGGAATTTCCTGACTCAGATATCTGGTGGCACATTCTCCACTACAGCACAATAAACAAGAACAGCAGAAATCCACATGCATGCAGTCACTAACAACCCAACACACACACGCCTGCGCACACACTATAAGATGGAGAGCAGCCATCCTTGCATCAGCTCTTTAGAATCACTTCACATTTGGCATAAAATTTCGATTCACTTCAAATAAGAATATTGCAATACTAACATTTAATCTAATGCTTTATGAGACAAATATAAATGGACTTCCATTATTAAATACAATGTGGAAAGCTGTTCTTTGCAGAAAATCCTTTCAGGTCATTCCAGATCTGTGATCCTGACATGAACAAACAAGGATGAGGGAGAAATCCTGGTTCCGTCTCTGGACAAAAGGTGAATGTGACGATAACCTAAAAAACACAGAACCAAACCACGGACATTAGGTAGCAGGAGTGGAAACAGCTGTTTGTTTGACAGAAACACTTAAGTTGTTTTAAACATCCATCTTTAGGAAGAATAACTGTGTCTAATAACCCTTCAGGCAGACCGTGCTTTGTCTACTTTATTATTCTCTGTTGGAAATCCTTCACATTACCAAATATTGGCAAAATTGGTTGGAAAAATAACATTGGAATTTTTCATACAATAACACATTTGATGGTAACCCCTCCTCCTTTTGTTCTTCAATTTAAGAGGAAGGATAGAACAAGGTGATTAAAAAGATCTACCTTTTTGCATACAGCTGAGTGGGAGTGTAAATTGCCCCACAAAGTCGTTTTTGGATGTCTTGTCGTAGTCTTCCACCACAAAGCGGACCAGAGCCAGTTCAGGTGTGTGGATGGTGAAGCGCAGAGTATCATTCCACAGGGGATTGAATCCTGGAAAACAAATCAACTGGTATCTTCTGCAACACATATCACTCAGCTTTTGAGGAACAAATGTCTTATTGCACAAACAGCACCTAATGAAAGTATTCACATCTTTTCTGTTTAGACTTTTTGTTGGATTAAAAGCACAAACTTCAATGATTTTTATGTGTCCAACCAACACAAATTGGAAAGAACTTGATACGAGATTTTCCACTATTATTTTACAAATACAATGTATAATTAGTTCCCTTTACAATGATATCTTGGAGTAAAATCCAACCAATTACCCCCAGTCATCATCTATAGTAAACAGAGTCCATGTGTGTGATGTAATCTGAATATAAACCCTCCTGCTCTCTAAGGCCTCAGAGGTACAAAGCATGGCTTAATCAAAGTCCAGACCTAACTTCAACGGAGAATCTGTGGCAAGAATTGAAAACTGATGTGAACAGACATTCTCTATACATGAGCCACTTTCATTCCATTTATAACTATGGACTGCTTTGCAATGTTCTATAACATATTAAAAGTAAAACACAAAGTGTGAAAAAGTCCATAGGCTTTGAAGAACTTTACAGGATTTTGGGTTTAGAGTCTAATGAAAATTGTTTGTTTTTATAACTTATTTTCCAATTAGTCTAAATGCAGGATCATTTTTTCTTTCCTTTTTGTTTTTTTATAACATGTTCTTATGAAACATAGAAATGTAAAGAAAATTTTAACAAATACTTAGTTCTGAATTTTTAGCAGTAGGGTCATGTAAATGCTACACATTGGAATATGAACAGTGTAGAGCTCAACATGTCATACCATTGTTTTCAATGTGTCTGGTTTCCTGTTTGGCCTGGTCCATCAGAACTCCATGGATCTCCACTCTGACTAGAGGATCCACTATAGAATCCTCTTTGATGTTGACTTTAGGCAACTGCTGGCCACTTATCACCTTTATGAGATTGCAGTAAAACACATGCAGTCAATGCAGGATTCTGTGCAGCCTATGAAGCCAACTCCTGAGAACAAAAATCATTGTTTCTTTTAGGTGGGTTGGACCTGAATGGTAAGGACGATGGGTTGGTAGTCATCTCGTTTCTGAGGCAGCTCAGGGTCAAACCTGTCATTTTTGTCTCTCATGAAAGCTGGCTTCAGGACGTAGCCACAGCGGCCATTCTGACTGAACAGGCCATCATTTAAATCCATCCCCTCTCCAGCTGTCTGGAAATTCAGTGCAACTGGGTGGAAAAGTGACAAAATGTATGATGTTACTCATTCTAATTCTCAGTACATTACATAAAGTTGATCCAAACTGACTACAAGGTGGAACGAGGCTGTCATGACCAACATTTTGAGAAATTCTGATTTATTCACCCCAAAATCAATGAGTTTTGTTGTTTGTAGATTTAATTACAAGATATCTCTTTGGAATGATGAAGTTCCTTAAATTAAAAAATTATGTTTCAAAGTATAGCTGGATGATATTGCCCACAATTATTATCAGGATGTAGTTTGTATTTAACACCAGACATAATATTTGTACTACAATGTTTAAAATGTGTGCTTCATAACTATAATTATGTTCAACCCTTAAATCTCAGACTCCAATCCTGAAACACATTTTGCAGCTGTTTTCCACATCATGCAAAAATACACTGCAACCCATGATATGAGACAAATACAAATCCCTCTGATTAATCATTAGACCATGCAAAAGTGAGAAGACCCACAAATGTATTAGCAAAAAACACACAAAAACTGAACAAAAGCAGTTGACAGTATAATAACACACAAACGAGCTAAGCGTTGCAGCAATGTTCAGTGACTGGAAGAGCAGCACAATGTTTTTTTAAATTTAAAATTAACTCATAAAAATGTGGACAGGAACCTAAGTGAACTATCCATATCTATCACTATCATATTTCAGAGTGTGATATACTTGTTATATCGCCCAGCACTGTTTCAGAGGGTTGTATTGAGATTATGCATTGAGTTAGTGAAAAATGCTAAATGCACTTGAACTAAAATCAGAAAAGCTTCCTAACATGGATCTTAAAGGTTTTGATCCCTGAGACACTAGATTATCATTTTGGTTTTGTCCCACATTTCTTCATCATGTTGAAAGAAATTCAGTTGATTAACATCAAATCCTTACTGGATTGTTGGGCAAGCTTATACAGAGTTCTCAGGCATTTATCGAGAAACAGTCAAGTTGGTGTCAGTCTGAAAGAAATTGGTCGTGATTGCAAGACAGTTTGAAAAAGGTCAGACTGCAAAGTCAGTAGTCAGACTCCTCACCTTGCAGGTAAGGTCTGTGCAGCCAGTTTGAAATCAACATTTTGACTAATAAAAACCAAGTTTGGGAAACAGTGCTCTCTTTTGAGTGTGTTTTCAAGTTTTATGGTGGTTAATACTCTAATGGTTCAATAGGGACTTAAAGGGATCCGCTAGTAGTTGTAACAATAGATTTATTTCAGAAATATTTATTTTAGATGTGAAAACAATACAGTAATACTGTAGGCTGTTTAGTTTTTATTAATTTTAATAAAATATTGTCACACCTACGTTGCCATGTAGTTTACACTGCAATGCATTCTGGGTAAATGATGTATGCTTGATCCGACTGCACTAGCTCCACCCAGCCAAAACAGCAATGAATCATGTCATTAAGCCTTTTCAATTTGAACCAGAGCACACTAAAATCGATGGAAAGGCAGAAATCACAAGAGACGATGAAGATGAAGAGGACCACACGGAGGAAGAGGAAAACGTTGGCAGAAGGAGCTGGTGTTTGTGCTGCTGCCGTCACCTTCAGCTTCATAAAAGAAACAATGAATCATAAATGAAACAGTCAACAGAACATACCCTTGATTGGACTGTGATCGGGTAAGTAGTTCTGTAGCTCTACGTCCAGTCCGGTAACAGCTGTTTATGGGTCCAGTTTTCAGTCCAGTGTCGGGTCCTTGGTTTCACAGTCAGTACCGGTGGCAATAGCTTCGTTATCATTTAAAATAGTTCCCAGTGCTGCCTATCTCTGCTGTTTTGCCCAGTGACTTTCCCTTGGTAGCCAGCAACTCGAACAAATGATTCAAAATCTTCTGGAGAAAAATGTTGAGGACATAAATGTCCTTCGGAAGTTGTGTTCGGCTCTCTCCTGTGCTTGTATTTTTTTTAATGTGAGAAATAATCCAAACTCACCTGATTATTTTTTTTTCAAATTACAGCCAACAGCGACGCAGTGTGATACTGTCTAAATTTACACTGGTTAAAAGCAATATGATAAACAACAACTGTAGTACAGTTAGCCTTCTTGCGTTTACTCTGTAGATTCTAGTACGAACCCAACTGCATTATCAACCCATCATGCATTGCACAGGTGAAAAAATGGCGACCTTCATGGGTGAAAAACATAACAAAAGATACAAATTTTTAAAAACGAATGAGTTTTTTCAAGTATCACAAACAGCTATTTTTAGGCCAACATGTTCAACTAATTGTGGATCCCTTTAAGATTCCTTTAAAGGCTAGTTCTTGTGCATACTTCACAAGACCTTGGTACAGAACCCTAGGAATAAAAGTCCTGCAGAAGATATCATCATACAAAATTGCACCCAGTTCAGCCATAAGCAAATACATAGCAGGAAGAGCACATTGTGTGATTTGTCTGATCAGGACCAGTAATCTTTGGGTTGTAGTCACCTATTTGGCACCCAGCATTCCACATTTCCTGGGGATTGAAATTGGAAGAGTCAGTTCGGAAGCCAGTGGGATATACCCTGGTCAGTTGCCGGGCATTATGGTGCACAAACTCTGCTCCTGGAAAGGAAATGATCCAGTGCAATTCACAACAACACAAAAACAAAGCTATTTTGTGCAGACATCAATGCTAAATATGAAAAATGTATGATACTTATGATGGATGGATGGAACTAACCAGCCTCTCGTAGCTGCTTGCGAGCTTTGGACTCTGTGAAAGAGGCCACTTCGTAGAACTTGGAGTGGATGCGGGCATGTTTGAAGCTCCTGAAGTGAACACTCTTGCAGTAGACCACACAGTCTGACAGCTCTTTAGACAAACGCTGCTTTGACTTCTATGGACAGAAACAAATGATAGAAATACAACTGTAACAGTAAATCGCAGCTTACTTTTACTTTGATACCAGAGAGAAAAATACACTGCCTGGCCAAAAAAAAAGTCGCCACCTGGATTTAACTAAGCAAATAGGTACAAGCCTCCTATTGGATAAGTACTGCATAGGCGATTATCTTTCAGCTGGCAACAAGTTATTTAACCCCAGCTGATGCAATGAGTAACTCCTCATTTCTTAAACAACCATGGCAAAAGATAACATTCTGTGGTCGTAGAAAAGACATTAGTCTGTTTAAGAAGGGTCAAACTATTGGCATGCATCAAGCAGAGAAAACATCTAAGGAGATTGCAGAAACTACTAGAATTGGGTTAAGAACTGTCCAACGCATCATTAAAAACTGGAAGGATGGTGGGGAACCATCGTCTTCCAGGAAGAAATGTGGTCGGAAAAAAATCCTGAATGATCGTGATCGGTGATTACTTAAACGTTTGGTCAAATCAAATCGAAGAAAAACAACAGCAGAACTCAGGAGTATGTTTAATTGTGAACGCAAAAGCATTTCCACACGCACAATGCGAAGGGAACTCAAGGGGTTGGGATTGAACAGCTGTGTAGCCGTAAGAAAACCTCTAATCACTAAGGCTAACCAGAAAAAAAGGCTTCAGTTTGCTAGGGAGCATAAAGATTGGACTCTGGAGGAATGGAAGAGGGTCATGTGGTCTGATGAGTCCAGATTTACCCTGTTCCAGAGTGATGGGCGCATCAGGGTAAGAAGAGAGGCAGGTGAAGTGATGCACCCATCATGCCTAGTGCCTACTGTACAAGCCTGTGGGGGCAGTGCTATGATCTGGGGTTGCTGCAGTTGGTCAGGTCTAGGTTCAGCAACATTGTGTGCCCAAAGAATGAGGTCAGCTGACTACCTGAATATACTGAATGACCAGGTTATTCCATCAATGGATTTTGTCTTCCCAAATGGAACGGGCATATTCCAAGATGACAATGCCAGGATTCATCAGGCTCACGTTGTGAAAGAGTGGTTCAGGGAGCATGAGACATCTTTTTCACACATGGATTGGCCACCACAGAGTCCAGACCTTAACCCCATTGAGAATCTTTGGGATGTGCTGGAGAAGGCTTTGCGCAGTGGTCAGACTCTCCCATCATCAATACAAGATCTTGGTGAAAGATTAATGCAACACTGGATGGAAATAAATCTTGTGACACTGCAGAAGCTTATTGAAACAATGCCACAGCGAATGCGGGCTGTAATCAAAGCTAAAGGCGGTCCAACAAAATATTAGAGTGTGACCATTTTTGGTGACGACTTTTTTTTTGGCCAGGCAGTGTATATGGCTTTTAATCACTGCGTTGCTCACAAAGGGAGCAGAGCACTGCCCCTTTTGTGAGCAGTGGCCCACTGTGATTGGTCTACATGCCACAGTTAAAATGCCAGGGGTTTGAAATTTAACTATGGTCAATTATTTACAAACTTTCCACATATGTAGAGCCCTCCAGGGGACATGGGATTTCTTTTTCTTTTGCGTTCCCTCGCAATGGGCTCTTTGCAACTCAGCTTCCGCGTTCAGGGAAAAGCGGCTCAATCTTTTCCGATCTATTGCAAAAGGCTCTTTACACTCGGTATTTGCAGGGCTTGTCCAAGGTAACAATTAATGATGTACATCGATCCGAAGCCCTGACAAGTAAGCTGGAGAAAGGTTTTAAGATGTAGGCCTCGTTGTACACAGATACGAAGGTGAGTTTTACTTTCTTTAAACTTTGTGGCTAACATTAGCTTTAGCTTATGCTAGACATTTTTCTTGTAAAAATGTGCTATTTAAGTATCTAAACATTTTTCATCATTCATTAACGGACAATGTTTTTACCTTGTTTTCAAGTATATTACCTGCGTTTATTGTCGTTAGTGTCAGAGACCAAGTAACGGGGATTTTACGGTTCAGGCTTTTTGCTTCTGAAGCATGAGGAAGCACAACAAGCCCATAGCTTAACAGTAGAGCAGCTCTGGTGTCAGAGTTCTAGTTCAGCTGACTGTTCAGGTTCAGTTGTTGCTTTTAGAAAAATATGGCCGTGTTCCTTAAGGTCTCCGTGTTATTTCGCTTTATTAGTTTTGCATGTTTCTTGTGAAGCAGCACGGCGTTTACAGCAGTGTGTACAGGCGGATCAGTAGCTCGGCTGTCTGGCTCTGGTCTGTTCTCTCATTCCCATAAACTCTTTCAGGCTGAATACAGAAGTGATTCCATGGAAATAACACAGGAGGCTCCTTAACCTTCTTCTTTAGGCTGAAGAAGTTGATCCGGAGTGAAGTGAAGGCTGTAAATTGTGCTTTAACTGGTAGCTATGAATATTTACAAACCACCGTCTTCTTAATTCAGGACCGCTTGGAAATCCATGAAAACTTAAAAGCCCATTATATTAGGAAGTCAATAATGTTCATAGTATTGTTTTATTTGCGTCTGAAATAAGACTTTGTCTTTTCTAGCTGTCATGGTAACTCAAGGAAAAAGAGAGCCGCATTTGCGCATGCGGTTGTGACGTCAGCGCGGCAGGTGCAAAGAACCCATAATCTACTGATCAGTTATGCGGCATAATTGAATCCTGTAAGCCTTTCTTATGGTGAGCGCGGTAGTTTCTGCCTTAATACAAGTGTATGTGAGGTTTTTCCATGTATGCCAATATCTCCTTGTGAGATATCTGACATTTTATATATTTTTCTTTAGTATAGAAAAGGGTTTTTAATCAGTGCTTTTGCACCAAACAGTTAATAATAATAAACACATTTTCACTGCTCTGTAAGAGCCATATGAATGAAAAATGTTGCGCTTTCTTGTTCAGTAATCATATTCGCAATGAACCCCACTTCTTTTCGTTAGATAGCTGTGTTCACTTTATTGCTAACGTTCAGGTTATCAACTTCTTCACTTCTTTGTTTGTTAGAACAGTGCTGCCTACACACACGAACTGGGGGCAACTCTCATTGCCCCCAGTGGACAACAACAGCACAACATGCACATAAACAAAAAGTGACAGGATACAGAACTTGCAGCTATACCTTTCAAAGTAAATTAGAAAACATGGACACATAACACAAAATAACTCAAGGAGAATTTAAGATGAGAACATATTCTAACAAAATAAGTAATTATTGATATGACAGGAGCAGGCGACTTTAACACCTAGGTGGTGGGCGTGTCGATGTGGGCGTGACGTCATCAAGTATGAATGGGAAGGTTACTGGCCAGCTGGTTTTGTGTGTATGAGGAAGCGGGTGATCGGGGTGGTCAGTCCTTGTGAAGTTTGGAGCATAACGATCAAAATGGAATAAATCGATAATTGTGACAGAACAAAGAAGTGGCCTGGAGTTGATTGATACGCGGACAGATGAGATTCCCCGAGTTAACCCAGTGCGGCCCTTTACCATCATTAGTTTGCGGTGTTTCATAATAATAAATCGTGTTTATTATTATTAAGTCTTTAGTGCAAAAAAACTGATTGAAACTCGATTTATTCACTGCATGTTTATGTATGTTAAGGTTGAGATGGAACTGAACATGAAAACGGCCTTTAAACCATTCAGACTACGAACACAACAGAGACGCAATTAAAACTGTCAGATGACTTATTACCCACGATAATAACTCAGAAATAGTCAAAATTAGGATGTATTTTTATTTCTTTCCTACTTACGGAAAGTTTCTGTTTATATCATAGGTTTGTGGTGCCTTTCTATCCTAAAGAAAAAGATATAAAACTTCAGATATTTCACAACGAAATATTGACATTCATGTAGAAACCTTACATAACCTTATATTAAAGCAGAAAGTATGTCGGCCACCATAAGAAAGGCTTACAGTGTTCAATTATGCCGCATGAACTGATCAGTAGATTATTGCAAAGGAACGCAAAAGAAAAAAAATTCCCATGTCCCCTGGAGGGCTCCGTATGGAAACATTTATGCAAGAGACAAAATTGTCATTTTGTAACAGTTCTAATTATTGAGTATGATTAATATATACCTTTTGTATATTTAGATGTTTTCTTAACCGGAAAAGATCTGCTTTTAGTATGTTTTTTGTGAATACGCCAGCTAGTGGAAATACTTGAAAAATGATGTGAAAAGCGGTGCATGACAGATCAGAAATAAAATGAAAGTAAAGTAGATAGCTTGGTTCCATACAGTTTTTTGACCTTTATATGTGGAATGCTGTGCGAGACTTAAGAATTGTTTTGATATCTGCAGAAAGAGAAAAGTAAAGTTCACCTTTCATAAGGTTTTTGTGGTAAATATTTCTTTATTTCATAGACAAACACAAGAGCACATGGTGGAACAGAAACTGACAGCTAAAAACCAAGCTAATAAACATAAACAAAAAGAAACTGAAATTCTTTGACTAAAACATACTATTCAACTCAATAAGAAGCAAATATGGAGGGAAAATGTGAAAAACCCATACAACTCATGCATGTTCCTGTCATTAAACAAATACTTGGTTGAAACACCTTTTGATTTAGTTTTAATGTTTCAGCCTTCTTTGGCAGGAATGTGTAAACTTCTCTCTTGGCTTGGTAATATCTGTCCACTACTCCTACAAAACCCAAATCTGTCAGATTGTCAGGCATCTCTAGTCCACAACCTTCTTCAAGTGAGTTCTGCAAATTCTCTGTCATACTTAGTTCTAGATTCTGAGAAGCATTGTCCTGTAAAGGTCCAGTTTGTTCAATCTAATGTGAATATTTATGTCACAAAGCCATCCTGTCTGATGTCCCAACTTTGAAGTTTAATCGCTCTCACAGCATGAGGTTTCTCTATTATACCAATGAACTAGCTGTGCATTTACATAACCTGACTGTTATTTCAGTCCAATCACATGATAGCTTGAACCCTTATGCTGAAAACAAATCCCATGGTGAGTGGAAGTGATATCCCACTGCAATGTGAAGGAGGCGTGTCGGCATGGTTCCTGTCATGGCTGCTCAGATCAAAGGTTCTGCACAGTGAGACTGTCGGAGCACCTCTGTATGCATGCCTGCCTTCCTGGCTGCTTTCACATGAAAGCCAATCTGGGAGGGCATTCCTGCCCTCCACCTGCACTATCACCTTCACCCGTCTATAAGACAGAGACACAGACACCTAAACCATGAACAGAGACACTGAGGAGCTTATGTCACTGTCCAAAGCCTCACCTCTGAGGAATGTGCTAACAAGTCTCAATATCAGTTCATGTTTTGTTCTGATGCTTTTTACCAAACAGGACTGTGAGTGCTCAGTGGATTTGTGTCCGCTCAAATGCTTTTACCCAAAGCTTAACAAAGCAAGTTGAGTAAGTGAGTTTGGGACTCAAAGAGTCCCAAAGTTTAAGCAGTAGAACTCTACTGCAGTTCTTTGCAGTAGAGAACCTAAAGATAAAATAAGAGATTCAAGAACTGAATATTATACTATGTTTTTTAGCACTGTTATTCAAACTTACAAACTTTTAAGAGAAGGTAAGCCTTCTCTTTCAAACCTGTAATCAAAGTATTGTGTCTTCCTTTCTGCAGGAGAAAAGCTTTACCTTACCAGACACCGTCTTAGCTCTAGATGGCGTCTAGATGTTTAAGACATTTAAGTCTGAAAGATTAAGGTGCCTGTTATTTTTGTTGTTATAGTTTGGTTAGCTTGTCAGTGGTTCTTTCTTTGGTTATGCTGAATATATTGTCACATGTTATAGGCTGGAGTAAAGCTTGTTCTGCCTCTGTGGGTCACCAGTGTGAAAGTTGATCACAACATGTAACAGCCTGTCTCTGTTTCCTGGCTTTCAAACCTTTTTTATTTTTCATGAAGGGTAGGGAGGCTTTACCCAGTGGCATAGTGGTTCATGCTGCTTCCTTGCAAGAAGGAATCCCAGCTTGAGGTCTGTCTTTGAAGAGGTTGCAAGTTCTCTCCGTGCATACCTAGGTTCTCTTTGGGTACTGGGACTTCCTGCCACAGTCTACAAACTTGACTTTTGGGTTAACTTGTTGCTTTATACTGCTTCTAGTTTTGAGTCTGTGTATATGGATGGGTGTCTGACCTGCCTGTCACCCCCCACAAACTCTACCCCCACTTATTTGTAGCACAGAGATAATGACTTATCAATTGTTCATTCACCTTCTTTACATGGATGCTGAGTAGGTTGTTGTTTTTGGGGGTGGGGGGTTCCCACAGGTCCAATGTGGAAATAATATTTATAATTAAATGCAACAATAGAACTTGGTTTAATCTAATTTAATTTCTGCTTTTAGGAATTTAACCTTTTAATTTCTTTATTCATGCACCAACTCAAACATTTTTTTTCATTTTATGAGTTTCCAAAGATTTTAGTGTATTTTATTTGTCATATGTGAATTTGATAGACCTGGACTTTAACTAGTCCATTTTAACATATAACTGTGCTTGGATCAGAACCATTCCATTGTACCTCTGGTTGTATGTTTAGAGTCATTGTCCTGAAAGGTAAATCTCCACCCAAGTCTCAGGTTTTTTGCAGATTGTAGCAGGTTTTCATCAAAGATTCTCCTGGATTTAGCTCCATCAATTCTCACAAGTTTTTGTGTTCCTTCGGAAGAACTTTAACATGATGCTACTGGGCTAACTATAAATGAATGCCAGACTTTTTACATTTTCGTTTGTGTAAATTGTTGTGAAAAAATGTGAATTAGTTATAGTTCACAAAGTTCAATAAAACTTCAATTTTATTGAAGTTTATTAAACTTCAATAAAATCCACTGAGGCTTATTATTGTTACAAGAATTTAAATTTGAAACAAGATGTGGGAAATTCCAATACAAAGAGGTTGACAAGGAACTCCATGGGCTTTAAAAATAAATTTTCTATAAAAGCACAATTTCTATAAACACTAAATTTATAGAAAACATTAAAATAGTCCAGGAAATATAATGGGCCAGACAGCAATCAATTATTTTGATGTCCTTTATCAAAACAGGGTGAATGTATTGGGGATTACCTTCATTTATTAAATGTTTAATTCATTCATCACATACCACTTCCTGATTAAAAGCTCAACAGAGGCTTAAAATCTAATAAAACAGATGGTTCTGAGAGTAGATGAGCCAGGATTATCAGACTGTGAAAAGACAGTTTGGGTCTAAGACACAGAAACTGAACATGTGAGCAAACCCACCTTTACTCTGCGCCGGATACTCTCACGATGAAGAATTTCTTCATCTATTTCTGCTACTTCATCTTCATCACTGACCTCTCCTGTCAGCGAGTCTTCAACAGTCCCATTGAGTGTTTCCTCTAAACCACCAATTTTTTTTGCTTTCAGAAGAATCTTCCCTTTAAGTTCCTGAAAAAGATACAATCCTGAGACATGGACTCTGGTGCTATTTGTAAGCAGTGTCTTCAATAATTCTTGTTGAATTTAGAGGAAAATGCTATTATCGAAGGAGATTAAATTGTTAGGGGATCAATTTTAAATATAGACAAGATCACCTGGGAAAACTCACTAATTTCATGATAAAGCTAAGAATTACTGCTTGCTGTAACAATCACTCTGATATGTGACTAGAGAAGTATGTTTATAAGCTCCTGGTAAACCTTTGACAAAAAACCTGATACAACTTCTGTGATAAAGCTATCCTGAAACATTATTCCCAAGAACTGATTTCAGTGAATTATGGAGTCTATGAATATCAGTGGCCTATGATTTGGGACATAACTGACCATCTTCCTGTCATTGCATAATATGATGACAACTGTAATTACCATAAAACATCTCAAAAATCCATATGTAAACATGTACTATTAAGCTACTTTACCATGACTTAACAGAACAGGACTAGAATACTGTTTATAGTATGTAGAAAATTTGTGGATTGTGAATTTGATATATTTTTAGATATTTTTAAATTGGCATACAATAAAAAAATAAACCTTCAATCCATCAAATTAGTGAAAATAGCGAAAAAACAACACAGATATAAAATGTCCATGATTAACAAAGAAATTAGAATGTTTGATAGGAAAAAATACTTGACATTGAAAATTTCTTATATCAAGGACTGATGCATCTGACTATAGGTATAATATATATATATATATATATATATATATATATATATATATATATATATATATATATATCAATGATGTATTTGATGTACTGTATCTAAATCATTAGGAATAATTAATATTTTAGGATGACACCACCATATTCTACACAAGTGATGGTTATAGTGATTTTAATGTATAATATAAATAATGAACAATTTAAGCTAAAGTAATGGATAGATATTGACAAATTATCTCTAAATTTAGATATAACTTAAATATTTGTTTTTTTTCTGTATTTAGTTCTCTTTTCTTATCAAGTTTAAAGAAATTACATTATATTGTGTTGTATTTGATTTCTTACTGACTTGGAATGAACAATAAACTAAGGAAACAAACAAAACAAAACAAGTGAACCAACCCACTTTAGCAAAAACCTGGGTTAGCTGCATATATCCTATGCTCTCAGATAGGCAAGTTAAAATTCTGATTACACAGGAAGTAGAATAGATTACACTATTTCTGTTTGAACTAGACTACACCAACACACTATCCATGCACCATCTTGCAGCTACACGTTTTAATGCCCAGCCATGGAACATCTACACTGCCTAAAATTTCCCTAAACAACAGTGGTAGATCGCTCACCTCAGGAGATGGAAGCCCTACTGGGGCCCTGCCATCCAACATGCCTCTAAGCAACTTGTCCCCAAGAATGTGCTTGAGGTGTTGGGCCATGACTCTCTGCTGGTCAACACTGCAGTGGTTCTCGATTGACAGAATAACTGGATATTCTGATATCTGGAGAAGGGAAAAGACGGGGAAGCATAGAGTGTAAAAGAAGGAGAGCAAACCCATAAATGGAAACTATAGACCTTTCCCAAGCTAAATTTCCAAGCTGCTCCTTTCCGCTAACTAGCAGCTAGCACAGCTAGTTCTGTGTTAGCAACTTCTTAACAGAAACTAGCTCTAAATTCAGTTTAAACACTCATTGTCGGAAAAAACACTCATTGTAGCGTTATCATTTTAAGGGTTACAGTTTGATCCATCAGTAAATGCGAAGTCAAGGTGGCATAAAGGAAGAACCATGTGACCAAAACAGGATATCCATGCACACTTATTCACTCAGCACTCTAAGATACACAGAAACTAAGCCCTCAAAAGAAATGTTCCTACTCTTTTTCTGTGAAATATTTACCCCGAAAAAATGCAAAGACAATCTTTCATTCACACTCAAACAGAATACGACGTAATAATGTCAGGGTGAGCTAAGTACTATTATTGCTTGAAAAACAGCATGTTCTCAAAACTGTGACCTCCACTCATGAACTATGCACAACATTGTCTTGTTTACTGTAAGGCCTGAACATTGAAACACAAGCGGTTACATAGCCAGGATGTTCTGCTGGATTGAAATACTGTTTGTCATGAACGTAATTCTGCTAGCTTTTTTTTCTGGCCACTGCTTTCACTTTATCTGTTGTATATCATTGCACAACCTTACCCTCTCTTTTCCGTCAAAGGGAAAAAAACAGCTTATTCTGCTTTTACGTCAGTTAGTGTTGTTTATTAGTTTGGATGATTGCAGATCGACATATTATCAATTTAACAATTTATTAGTTTAAGGTGACCGTATAATGTGTTTTAAAGCCATATACTGCCATTTCATAGCACAACATAGTCAACAAATTGTCCATTTCAACTGAAGGTTGAAATGGGCAATCTTCAGTTTATGAAAATAATGCTCCATATATCAAATATAACTTAAAAGAAATTTGACTTCATACTTTAACGCCTTGAACATGATACTCACCCAACAAACAGGGGACTCAGTAGTGTGTTGGTATGCCATACACAACCCAACAACCTGGAACCTCATACTCATGCTGGTCGCCATGTTGGTCACCCACTTCTGTGTGATGACCAACCATTCCTCAACCAGCATTTGTTGGAAGTCAGTCAATGTGATTGCGTTTGTCCCTTTGGCACACCCTAACTGAATTCATAAGTGTTGAATGGCCTTTTCTCCTAGATTCTGGAGGTAATTTGTGATAAACCCCATTTAGTGGGGGTGAAAATTAACACAATGACTAATAGTTTGGTCCCAGACTATGAAGATATGAGATTACTGGTTACAAAGGTAAAGGTAAAGGTAATTTTATTTAAATAGCACATTTTCAGCAACAAGGCAATACAAAGTGTTTACAAAATCTAATTTCAATATCTCTCTGGAATGAGGTTGCCCAGATATGTTGACAACCTTATTTTTCTAGTAAGAGTGGTTCCACCCTACACCATCACAAGGCTTAAACCAAAAACTGTAAACCTTTTTACATTTGCTGCTTCATCAGAGTTATTGGAAGGCAATGCTGGAACACTATTCACTTAGAGATGCATATCTTCACACATCATAGAAAAGTAAGACAGATAGAATACATACTGGTGGGAAAGGGTTATAAATTGGAGCTATGAGTTTGACATAGTATTAAATCTTTAACCTAGCTACATGGAAGCATATTTTTGCACAACATAATTTCAGTCAGCCAAATATTTGCATCAACATGACATGACATATATGACAGATATAATTACCTTGAAAGCATATTTTCCCACTGCATTGACCACATCCTTGAAGAGGATCTTAGAGGTGAATGTATGTCCATGATAGACAATGGGCTCTCCATTGGCACCATCCCAACAGTCTACTTCCACACACCTGCAGCCGCGATTAAGAGCCCTAAACAATGACAACAAATCCACCTTTTAACCACTTGGTCATGTTAATCAGAAAAAAGCTCTTCTACAGAGCTTATCTCTTCTGTTAATCCGAATATCAGAGTAATGAAACAGAATTAATCAACTTAGAGCATTTAGACATCAAAGCTTTCATAAAAAGGTGGACAATTAAGGTTAAGGGAAAGGTCACTGTGACTCTAATTTTATGATAAATCTCATCACATTTTAATATCACAGCATCTTGTTACACTTCATGTGATACAAATGTACAATTAAAAAAAGATTTCTTCAGCCTTTCCACCTTTCAACACTACATTTTGAGACTTTTGAGAGCTACCTGATGTATCCTTCCACACTGCTTTGTCCTCTGAGCTGGTCCTCCATCAGATATGTGTTGTGGGAGGAGGAGATGAAGTAATGACACAGCGGCTGAGTCATGTCTTGAAAAATGCCCCTGCACTTTGGACTGAAGATAGAGCCTTCAGCAGAACCGAGGTACATCAAGAAGCCATCAAATGTCATAGCCTTCAGTTGTTTTGCTGGAATGCAACAAGAATTAATCAGCTCTGTGTTTGTAAGGCAAAGACAACATGTATTCCTTAGTGTGTACCTGTATCTGAGGGCTCATAGTATTTAATTAGCTCTTGAGCATGGTGTTGGATATCAACATCCTCCAGCTGCTCCTTTCTCAGGAAGTCCTCTATGTCACTCTGGGATAACTTCTGACCATCAGATGAGTACTCCTGGAAAATGTTCAAAATATCTTCTCTCTGGGTTAACATCTTGTAGAACAAGACAAACTCATCCCCTTCGAGGGCACCAGTCTGTGATTTATCTGCCATCTGATGAAAAGAAAATAATGATCAGGGTGTGACTGTCAAAAACACAGTCATTGCAGACCCACACCCTGGGTCTTTATCAAAAGGCTCACTGTGAACAGACGGTGAGCATGGTGTTCATTCATATCCACATTCATCATCCTCAGGAGATCTCGCACTTCCTTGAAGTTCATCCTGCCATCGTTGTTCTTGTCAGCCTTTTGGAACCAGTCACCTATCCATCTGAGAATCGTGCTTAAAGAAGCAACAGTCACTGTGTTCTTGTCCAGTTAGTTGGGGAAATTGTATACCAAGCATCACTCTTGGAAATTATTATAAATTTATAAGGAAAACTGTTCCTCCATGGGAACATTGTGAGGTTTGTGAAAACGTTTTGGAGACAAAAGTCTAGATCTCACAATCTTCCTTAATTGAGTCCAAATGTGTTCTGTTTAGCTGAGGTCAAGTTCCTCCATAACAACCCCAACATCAATTTCTTTTGGAGTTCATCGGTGCACACTTGAATTTGGAACAGGGAGAAACCATCCCTAAAACAGTTCCCACATAGTCAAGAGCATAGTACTGTCCAACATTCCTAATTATGCTTTAGCATATTTGGATTTCTTGTTACTGGAAACAAGGCACTGACGCCAACCCCTGGAAATCAACCAAATACCCTTCCACCAAAATCATTCTACCAATTTCTTGACAAGCACAGATTTGTTTATCAGAATGCCTTTTTCCAACTCTGGGATTTCACATGACCAAATCCTTCAACTTTGAAATTGCTGTATTTTGTCATTGCTTCCTTTTTGCTGAGACCAGTAGTTGGCCCTGTGATTTTTAGAAGCAACATTTAATTACTGAATTTACTGCACAACTTGTCATGCTTGAATTTACTTAACTCTTGAGAGCAATCCATTCTTTCAAATATTTTTGAAAGAAGTCTTCAAGCCAGGGTGCTGGATTTCACTTCCTGTGACCACGGAAGTGATTTGAACTCATGAACTGAATGAGTTGCTGACCCTGCACTTTTGGCAATGTACAGTGAGGCAAAATGCAGAAACTCTTTATAAGCAAACTCCAAATAAGATATAGATAGATAAATAGGATACTGGTCTAGTTTTTCCCTCTCTCCCATGTTTTCCAGGTTTTCAATCAGCTTCCTCATGCCTTTGATCCAGGACTGGGCCTCCTCGGCTGACTCGGCCACCAGGTCCAAGTTTCCTCTGCGACCATGGAACACCACCGTGAAGCATCGGTTAGCAGGGAACTCGTCTGCGATGCTGAGAAGTACTTCACTTTGATGGCCCTCTCGCACTACCTCCACATCCCTCATAGAAACTGCACACAAAGCACTGTGTAAGCATCACGTGGATAGACCACAGACCTAATATACAGACAAAGATCTGAATGTAACATAAAAGCACAAATTGGCTTTTTCTTGATCCAAGATCAAGAGCTATGACCAGACTAAAGCAAGATAACTATTGCCTTTTTTTTTGCAACCATCTGCAATATTGTTAAACTGTCAACTCTTACAGGTAGAGTGAGCTTTGCCAGCTTTCTTGGATTTGTACCAGATGGTCATGCAGTCATCCTGGAGCTTGAAATATCGTTGTTTTTTCCAAGTACGAGACTTAATTTTTCTCATAACTGTCCCCACCAGCATGGACTGCAGGTTTTCATCCCCCTGAATACCTGAGAAGAAAAGAAAAGCAGAGATGCTAAGATAAGCTGACAGTCCTCCTGGGAATATTCACATACAGAGGAATGCTTAGTAAGTGAAGTCAATAAAATGCATTATTGTTAAACATAATTTCTTAGAATCATGTGAGGACTAGAAGTTTGACTTGACTTACGGAGCCCACTCTCTGTGGAAGCCATCTCCTCCTGTCTTATAGAGCCATCTAAGTAGAAGAACACAACAGGGAGTAACAGACCTGATAGAGTACAAAAATGAAGCTCATAAAACATTCTACAGGGTTTTTTAGTAGATTACAAATACATATGCATATTAACTGTTGGTGATGGTGACTGTGGTTGGAGTTTGTCAGTTCAATCCCCGCTCCCTCTGCCATTGTGTTCTTGGGCGAGACACTTCACACACCTTCCCTGCTGGTGGTGGTCAAAAAGCCTGCTGGTACCAGTCAGTGCATGGCAGCTTTGTCTCTGTTAGTGTGTGCCACCATTGTTCTAGACATTTGGTTGTGTTGACAATCTGTGTTGTTATGTGCAGCATTTTTCTGATGGTACTTTTGCATAAAAGCCAGTTAAATAGGGAAGCAGATCTAACTACTTTAATGCAAACTATTTTGTAATGTCTGTGATCTAACAGAGGAGAATTTGATGCAGCAATTGCTTCTGGGTTTCATCCCAGTGGAACGTGACCTGAACGCCTCACCATGCAGGCGTCATAACCAGACGCCCTAGCCACATCAACTGACTATTTTTACTTTATTTTAAATAATTTTTCAAATAATTAATTATTTTATTAATGCATTAGTTCACCTTTTGCATTAGGCAAACTAATGCAAAAGGTGAACTAATGCATAAGGTGCATTAGTTCACCTTTTGTAACTAATGCAATTAATACCTTTTATGCTCTATAAAACAGAGGCAAACTGGGTTTGCTGTTCCACCACTGTTCATCTTCAGTTGCAGTGTGAATATTCAGCCTGTGCCTCTTTGGGGGACGGTTAAAGCTGATGTGGATACTGCTTTGAGTGAAACACTCCATTGTGTTTCACTGCATTCACTTTTTGAAAAGCTGCCTAAGCCGACTAATCTTTTCAAATCCCTGTCACCTTCACTCTTGACCTCAACACTGAGCCAGAGCAGCACCGGGTCATCTCTGCAAGTTGAATCATCTACAGAATCGCAACAGAACATTTGCTTGTTTCCCACACTGAGTTTCATGCAGAAGTCTAGATCCTACTATCTAGATCCGAAGTGTAAAATGATGATACAACATTCCACTGCAACAATGAACCGAATAATCGTTTGGGTGCATGGCTTTGCATTTCTTTGACTTTTACTCTAATCTATACATGCTCCAATAGCTAAACTATTTAGCTACAGGAGCTAAATAGTTCTCATATAGTATTAAACATTTTGAATACTATGCTTAAAGGCTGCACTTGTACAAATAAACCAACTAATTAAATTTAAATATACCCCTTTTGCTGAGAAGTTACAAAAAATGTTACAAAAAAATTCTAAAAAATGTTCTTGCCAAGTTTTCTGGCATTTAGCAAATAGAAATAATTTTGGTAATTCTAACTAAGCTAGAACAAGAAACGTTTGGTCTGATTTAATGACTAACAGTAAGAAAAAAAATTGTTTGTCTTTTTACTCGACGCACGTAAATATCTGGTTTCAATTGTACATATAAATCAAGCACTTAATTATACTCACCTGGTACTTTTGGCTAAAAAAGTTTGATGTTACCCAGCCAGCAAACCTAGGTGGGCCCCATATGGGATAGGTGAGGGCAAACAATATGCCAACAATGGCCCAGATAGAAAATCTCTCTGGACAAACCCATGTAGGGCCACCATGGAAACCACGGACAAAACCTTCTGGGACCCATATTGTTTGCTCTCATTTATCCCATATGGGGCCCACCTTAGCATCCTGGCTCATTATCTGTTCAAAACATTAAAAACTTAACTTGAATTTTGTTTTTAAAATGAAATCAGAAGTCTACACATAAATGCTGAAAACTGAAACTTGTTCACAGTTTAGCCAGTCTATGTACAAAAGTAGAAAACCCAGCATATGATAAGAATTAAAAATTTAAACAGAAATGTTTAGAAACTAAACGTGTGTCTGACCTGTTGGATGATCATTCCTAAATTCTAGTAGCTGATCCTGTAGTTCTGCTGCTGTCACATTGCACTGTGTGCAGCAACATGGGAAAGCAGAGTCACCCCTCCTACCCCCTCCCCTTCTCTCTCCCTCTCAATTTTTTTCTCTCTCTCTGGCATCTGCAACAAAGCAGAGGTTCAGTGTTCAGTCGGCTGTTTGGTAAGTTGTCTAACTGTTGCCTTAAGAGCTATTGATGGACTCTTAGAACCTCCAAGAAAATATGTTTCCCCACCTTATGCATGAAATCCCAAACAGTATTTCTTTGTCACTGAGGTTGCTTTAAATTCAACCCTGTACAGGGACAATTTAGAATAGAATAGAATAGAAATTAATTATGTGGCGTTTTAAAGGTTTCATCACAATCTGCTACTCCTGTCATTCTACATGATCAGTGTTAGAGGACCACACAACCCCTTTACTTCCATTCAGGAGTAGTGGAACCCCAGCACACAGTGATCCACCATGTTTTCTGTCACATCTCAGGTTACTAAGATCTGCTCATCAAATTTTGATCAGCACAGTTTTCAGGACTGGAAGGACGGCACCACAAGAACATAAGTTCCTGCTCACAGCATCCGCATTCCCTGTGGAGTCAAGACATACATGATTCACACACACAGACGCAGGTTCTTTTCATTGGACTGAATTCTCCTTTCTCGCTTCGGCCATGCTCCGTGCTTAGGTTGAGACTCATCAATAATCCACAGCTTGAGCTCAGTTTCACACCTCAGATTACACACACTGAGCCAAGACAAAAGTGGACAGATCCCCTTCATGATAATCTTAAATGGACCAAGCGTCACCTTCAATTTAGATCAAAAGACATAATTTACCCAATATACACATTTAGTTTGTTTAAAATTTAACTTTCCGGAAGGCTATAAAATAAAGAATAGCTTTATTATCAGATAATAATATACTCTTTGCCAAAATAAGCCAGACTAAGGAGCAGTGAAGAAGTAAGTAATCACTGGGTCTGCACGCACACACACACACGCGCTCATGCACACACCCACACATACACAAGGCTGGTTTAGAAACATTTTGTTAAAGCTGTGATAGGTTAAAATGTCTTCTCCAAAGTGTATGTTCAACTAATCCATAGACGAGAAGGAGCCAGACGTATTATTCAGTTGAACTCTGGTGAATAAAATAGGACGAATGAATCATACATAATAGTTATGATTTACAACAATGTTGGAGCTAAAAAAAATAGACCTCTTCTCTAATGAAAGTCTTCTTCTCCTTCTGCCTGTACTTCTGAAGCATCATGGGATATATAGTCCCTTCTGCTAAAGATAAACAAAATAGTGCTGTTTGTAAAGTAACACAGTAAAAAATTAACAGAAATATTTAGGTTAATTTAGCCTATCATAGAGAAATAAATGTGTTCATTTTTCAAAATCATAATTTCATCATGTTATGCACACATTTATAAATGTCAGAGTTCCCAACTAAATATTTAATTCACAAGATGAATATATAGGTAACAGACTATATATCTAGCTTTCAAAATAAATTTGTAACGTAAATATTTAGTTTGAAAAGGTAAAGGTAATTTTATTTATATAGCACATTTTCACCATTAAGGCAATACAAAGTGCTTTACATGAATTAAAAGGAAATACAAACAAAATAACAAACCAAAGGAAAGAACAACAACAAAAAAGAATCTAATGTTGATCTAAAGTATGTAAACTAGGTGCTCCTATTCAGGATTGGTAGATGAGTATAAGTAAGTATCCTCTGGTCTAATTCCTGTTCTGGGTTGGAAGAACAGGAGTCTAAAATGTAGTTGGGTGATTCTCTGAATTCGGTACATTTTGGGCTCTCAGGTTACTAAAAAATATACCACAAAAAATTGTGTTTCTGATCACTGCATCTATTGATGGACTCTTAGAACCTCCAAGAAAATATGTTTCCCCACCTTATGCATGAAATCCCAAACAGTATTTCTTTGTCACTGAGGTTGCTTTAAATTCAACCCTGTACAGGGACAATTTAGAATAGAATAGAATTCAACTTTACTGTCATTGCACTGTCACAAGTACAAGCAACAAGATGTAGTTTGCATCTATCCAGAAGTGCTCTACGTGATATAAATTTGATTCCTCTATGAGTATAACTCTATAATTAAACAAATTCTTCCAGTTCCTTTGAGGTCACATGTACCTTTATTAAAATAACTAATTGTAAATAGATTTTATTTGATTTTGAATCATAACAATTAGACTGATAAGTAGAATATGGCAACTTGATGTAAAAGCGCTTTTCATAAATCATGAAAATACACTTTAAAATAAACATTTGGTAATCAGGCTTTTTTATGTTTTTCACTCAATCTTAAACTTTGCATATAGTCCAACAAATATTAGTCTAATATTTGCTGTAATTATAAAAAAAATCATAACAATGTGTCAAGTAATGGAGTTGAATCCAGTGTAAAAGTTGACTAGACTGTAACGGGGTTGAACACATTCACATTCAACCTCGTAACAAAAAACAGTTTTTGTTACAGGGTTGACGATTTTCACTAAAAGCTGCCATAAGTCCACATCAGCTAGGTGTTGTTGCGCAACACCCCCCCCCCTCCTTTCTGTCTCTACTCTCTCACTCTCTACTTCCTCTTCTGAGAGGGGAGATGTGCTACCAGCTCTCCTTCTAACGGGTTAATTGAGTTTTCTAAATCTGCTGGGATTTACCCTGTCCAGAACTGAAGTAAACTCTGTTTAAGCTGGTTTCGAGAAACGATTCACCTGATTTTTAACGGCCTACATCCAGGTGTCCCACCCTTCTTCCCCCTGTGAATTAGCCAGACTGAGCAGCCTACAGCCAACTAGTTTCACAGAGCACACCTGTTAACGGTCGCTCGTTCTCTATTTTACAACTTGCATTTGTTATTGAACCAGGTAGGTTTTAGTAACTCGGGCGAGTCCCAAGGATGTTGTTTTTTACATTTGGGCTACCAGCAACCTAAAAACATTTTCCACTTCTTCCTCTCCAGAATCAAACATCATAGCTATTTTACAACCATCAAAGAACTTTAAGGTGACTCATTAACTGAATGTCCACAACATCTTTTAGATTTTCTTTATGCTAAATATTTTATTAGTAAGGCATTTTTGCAAGGGTCAGTACAGCTTAATTCAGTAGCAGAAATAATCAAATAAGTAAAATCAATCATCTAGTCTATCTTTCCCTACTGCTGACACTGAGAACTAAAAAAGGGAACCTTTGAGAGAGACGGACGGAGTTTGGCGTTTCGAACCCCAGACCTGGCTTGATGATGATGAAGATGTTGCAGCAGGAGGAAGACGCCGATCGATGAAGGCCAGGATCTCCGCAGGTCTGATGAGCCTCCTCTCCGCGTGGATGGTGAGGTCACACAGGACTTGGTGCTGGCAGGAAAAAAGGCACCAGTTCTTCTTCTTTGTCTTTGTCTTTGCCTTTGTCTTCATCTTTGTCTTTGGGGTCTGAACCCAGCCGATGAGAGAAGTGCGATTCGAAGCCACAGGTTGTGGGCCAGACGGGTTGGTCCCCATGGCAGGACAGTCTTCGGCTCCGTGGCCCCAGCTCCTCTTCAGCTGCAGAGTTCTTTGTCCATCTCGATCTTGGCTCGAAGCTGCCCGGAGGATCCAACGAACGGTTCCTCTTTTGCACTCACCTTTTATAGGGTTTCTTTGGCTAGCACTGTTGCTGGGCTTGTTTCATTGGCTGACTGCTCAGACAGATGATCTCATATCCATCACTGTCTTACAGACATTATGTCCTGATGTCTGTGCTAATGTCTCAGAGTTGCTCAACCTCCTGTCCATTGCCTGCACAACCTTTCACCTACTCTCTAAATAAGGCGTTGATCATCTCTGCTCTCCTGTTAGTTCCTTGCCTTTCACCTTTCACCTACTCTCTACCTCCAACATATCAGTGATGTTTAATTGCAGTTACACCTTTTACACCATTTCAAGTTCAATGTCAAAATCACATTTATATCACATTTATTTTCTTTAGCTTCTCTGATTTAGCATTCATTTATAATTTTATAACCATAACTTATCACATTTATTTTCTTCAGCTTCTCTGATTTATCATTAATTTATGATTTTATAACCATAACTTATTAATTATACTTATTATAATCCTAATGTGAGTTATTACAGATGTTTTTCTGAAAAGAAACCAAGAATAATCCATGATTCTAATTATTTGATGCCAAAGTTACAGTTACTTGTTTTTCTTGTAAGTGTTCCCACAAATGTTCGTGTAAATATTATTACAAGTAAACCAATATTAATATAAGTATTTTACTTTGAATCTTATCAAATTACCAAAATGTTTAGATTTCATTCTTTAAACTTTCATGATTTAAAATAAGGAATAGTCTCAGCTATTTTTTATAAATCTGCAGGCTGGAACTTCCTCTTTTTCCAGGAAACCTGCTTTTCCTGTTTAATGACTCTCTCTGACTGACTATGATTTCTTATGATTAGATAGAGAAAAGTAGAATTAAAGCAAAGTTTGCATGAGACAAAAACAACACACACAACCAGATTTATTTTATTGACACTTAAGTCTACTGTTGGGCCTAGATATCACTTGAGTGATTCATTTTAAAGATAACTTTATTTATTATTACTGTTAAACTAAAATCTCCAGCATGGGGAAGTGGGATGAGCTCGGATTTTCTTGACATAGGGTATGGAGCAACATATGATATGATGAAAACAAGAAATTAATATATGTTTCATAGACCATTCTTTACTTTTTCCCAAACAATAAATATCATTTACATGTGTAACGGTGTTGAAAGGTTGAGCTTGACGATGACGATCTATGGAAAAAAATAATCAAATATAGGCAAGAAACTATATTATCACTGAAATCTCTTTACAGTGTGACCAGGAAGAGACTTAAGTGATGTCACTTCCAGGGTGCTGAGGAAATTGGACTGAACCATTATTTATAAAAAGGAGGGATTGGTATGTTGTTACAGGGTTGAACAAAACTGCTATTTTATAAATAATTCATGTATTTTTCACACAGCCTGGGGACTCTGGGTTGGGCTCTCCAAGGTCACCGAGGTGGTTTAAAAGCTCCTCGGTGGCAAGGCTCCGGGGGTGGATGAGATCCGCCCGGAGATCCTTAAGGGTCTGGATGTTGTGGGGTTGTGTTGGCTGACACGACTCTGCAATATCGCATGGATATCGGGGGCAGTTCCCCTGGATTGGCAGACTTGGGTGGTGGTCCCCCTGTTCCAAAAGGGGGACCTGAGGGTGTGCTCCAATTATAGAGTGGTCACACTGGTAAGGTCTATTCAGGGGTCCTGGAGAGGAGGGTCCATCGGATAGTCGAACCTCGGATTCAGGAAGAGCAGTGTGGTTTTCGTCCTGGTCATGGAACACTGGACCAGCTCTACACCCTCGGCAGGGTCCTGGAGGGTGCATGGGAGTTCACCCAACCAGTCTACATGTATTTTGTGGACTTGGAGAAGGCGTTCGACCGTGTCCCTCAGGGAGCCCTGTGGAGGGTTCTCCGGGAGTATGGGGTACCGGGCCCTTTGATACAGGCTGTCAGGTCCCTGTATGACTGGTGTCAGAGTCTGGTCCGCATTGACGGCAGTAAGTCGGGCTCGTTTCCAGTGAGAATTGGACTCCGCCAGGGCTGCCCTTTGTCACCGATTCTGCGATGTGTTTCAGAAATTCCACACAATCGTTTCTGCAGTTCCCAAATATTCCCATGCAGATGATGTGTTGGTTGCCGTGGCCACTGATCTACTGATTCATCCCTAACTAAACTGAACATTGTAAGCGGTGATCCATGTCCCCTCCTGTGAACTAAATATGGTGGAGAGCTCTGAGAACACACAGAACCACGACTGTGATCAGCAGAACTCCACCAATAATTCCAATCCGAACCCATGGGAAATCCCCAAGCTGGAAAACACTCCAGGTTGCAACCAGGTTGTCTGCAGTAAAGAAGGAAACAAGTCAGAATTTTTCTCCATCCTTAATTCCAACATTTATTCACCTGAGTGAAGTTGGCCCCCCCACCTTCTTCAAATTAGACAAAATTGGTGTCAATCAACTCGGCTACGTTTGTGCTGGTTTGTGCAGCAAAAATTTTCGTTTGTGCCGCTATCATTTTAAAGATATAAAGAAATGTTTTTAGAGGTCATCAAAGGTCAACCAGCCCCCCACCTTCTTCAAATCAGACGAAATGGGTGTCAATCAACTCGGCTACGTTTGTGCTGGTTTGTGCAGCAAAGATTTTCATTTGTGCTGCTATCATTTTAAAGATATTAAGAAATGTTTTAGAGGTCATCAAAGGTCAACCAGCCCTCTTAATATCTTTAAAATGATAGATGCACAAATGAAAATCTTTGCTGCACAAACCAGCACAAATGTAGCCGAGTTGATTGACACCCATTTCGTCTGATTTGAAGAAGGTGGGGGGGCTGGTTGACCTTTTGACCTTTACCCTTTCCTTAATATCTTCAAAACCGAAGCAGCACAAACAAAAATCTTTGCTGCACAAACCAGCACAAACGTAGCCGAGTTGATTGACACCCCCTACTATAGAATTACAGAGAAATGCATAAATTATCTTACTGGACAGCAGGGCCAGGTTGAAGCTAATAAAGCCTACATGCATTCATTCTATTATTCTACCTTGAATCAGCTGGGTGGAGACTTCCAGTAGACCAGGAAGCTCAGTTTGGAATCCAGTGGCTTCAACAGCATTCGCCTCATCTGAAAGGAGGGTCACCATCTCTTGGGATGTTCTGGTTTGTTTTACTGAGGATGTCTCAACAGATTCTGTAGCTGTGTGAAAAGGCAAAGATCTGTTAAAATTCCTATTTTCATCTATGTCCATGGGTTATTTATAGCACTCAACAACTGGTTCTATTCTGTCACAGCGCATTTAAAGGGCCATGTTCTCTTCAGATCCTCACCTTCCATTACCTGAGTGGACATTTCCAAAGTAACTGGTAGATGATCAGTAGGTGTATCTGAAGTCCCAGCAGCAGTCGTCGCATCTAGCAAAAATATAACAGAGCTCCCCCAGACATTTTTATTTGTCTCTTCCATGTCAAACGCTGTTTCTGAAGGGGGGAGAACGTCTGTAGTCGTTTTAAAGGAATGAAGATTACCAGGATCAATGGTTAACCCAACCACAGTTAGTGTGTAGCTTTCTGGTAATGCAAGTTTAGGACTGTCAGACTCCCTAAAAATGAAAAAAATAAATAAATAAAAGTTGTCAGTGAACATTATTTTAACAATTTTATAAGGTTTTATAGCAATTATCTTCACCCCAGTGTACCATTAGAACAGGGAAGATGTCCTACTACTGAAAGAGACTACAAATATCATGCATGAAATGAGATGCCAATCTGCAGTAACGTAACAGTGTAGCCAGGACTTCCTAAATAAACTTCATAGACACAAATGAATTTATCTTAAATTAATTAATTGAAGATATTATTTTTGATTCTTTTATCAAGATGGAGTACAATCTCAGAATGTACTCTTAGATCAGTGCTGCTGTGTTTTGTTTTTTATTTATTGCTGTTGCTTTTGTCTTTTCAGTTGCAGCAAATGTTTATGAGGTTGAGCCCGGTTCAGGTTCTGCTGGAGTTTTCTTCCTGTTGTTGTTGACTTGCTACCAAGTTAACAACACTAAACATGTTCACTGTTGCTTAGTGCTCATTGCTATAAGTCAATAGCTTTGTTTCTATTAACCACAGAGTTGTGTAAATCAAAATTACAAAAATACATTTACTCAATAGAAACACACTAATTTTGAAAAACGTTTTTCGTTTCTTGCATTAGGATGAGGTGGTTTTTTTGTTCATATCAAATTAGATGTATTTTGCTATACTGAAATGGAAACACTGTTTTCACATCATAAGAGTTATGTGATGTTACAACTGATGAAAACAACAAAGTAGGAGGAAGAGAAGATTTATTATTCTCTGTTTAACAGCATCACAAAGTTTATAAAAAGTTTGTTGTTCCAACGCCTGAATAAGATGTTGACGTCTCCTCTGATGGCTGACAGACAATAAGCACAACGGCTGAATTATGAATATATTTCATATTACTGTTTACATCTGTCGTTGCCATCATTTATAATGATTTACAACCTGAACAAGCTTATTCATGTGTGATTTTAATTTCATTTTATTTAATGGAAAGACCACATTTGCAAAATTATGTTTTTTGACAAGTGGAATATGAACAAAGAGGTGCATAAATTTGTGATGGAAATGCAGCTTCTGACTAATTTGCTGGGTTCACTGAGGCAGAAGCCTTTGATAAGAAAGACCAGGTGGAAAAGCAGCACAACAGGCAGAAATGTCAAACATTTTGGATGTCTGACTGACCACCAAAATGTTTCGTCTATATAAACTCAGATATTTAATCATGTTTTAGTTGTCATCTTCTTGTTATTGACATGAAACAATGGGTGTTGACAAAACAATTTTGTTATCGTTGTTAATGAAAACAACAAACCAAATGAGTTGATGACTCTTACCCAGTTGTATACCAACATTGGTACTTCCCACTTTCATTCCTAGTTGGTCTCAAATAAAGATGAAACTCTTCTTCATTAAATTTCATTGATTTAGGAAACTTGTACCGGTACATCATTACGCTAAGGGTTTGCTGGAGATAGAAAAGAAATACTGATCATCCAACATAATACATGTGGTATAAATGAAGATTAGATGTTTCTTAAATAAGAAACAGTGCAGTTCTATAGCTTAGAAAGAAAGGAAGATGTATATTTTGTTATATTTAAAGGCAATGGATAGGCAAAGATTTTGCCCCCAACTAATTGACTTTTACCACTTGGATCTTATAGACCCCATATTTTCACTTGTCTTTCGAGGATTGCTACATTGTGCATCTGGAATAAGTTAACTAATATTATTTGATGGTTTGGTTATTAGCTTGTGCTAAATTTAGCTGATTTTCCATTTGTTCCTTTTTCCTCATTGTATGTTAAAGGATCCAAAGGATCAAATAAAGATAAGTAAACATGTATGAGCTGCCATCTGGAGAATACCATACGTGGTCATGTTGAATGAGAAATCTGCCATTCATAGTCCAATAAAAACGCTTTATGTGTTCTCTCTCAGGTTTAATGAAGCATGCCAGGTCCACCTCAGTGCCCTCAAATGCAGTGATGAACGGGTCGACTTGGGGCTCTTGTATGAGAAGCCGAGCAAAAGGGCCGAGGCATGTCAGCACATGAAGAGAAAAGACAATGATTGTATCATTAGAATTTTCTTCAGGTACCACTCCAAACATTAGAATACTAAGAAAATGTTCAATATTTTTTGTCACTCGTTTCAGAAAGTGAAATAGATGCAGTACACAAAGTAAAATATTTCAAGAATTAATTTCTTGTCACTTTGAAGATGATGGCTTACGGATGTCGGGCTTCCATTTTGCTCACACACCACATTCCCCAGGAAAAGTGCCACACAAATAAAATGTATTGTTATAAAATTACTAATTATGATACATCTGTTTCCACCATCTACAAGGTCTTACTTAATTTTCCAAAAAGGTCATGGTAATACAACATTTTTCAATCACAGGTAAGAGAACACTTACTTATAACTTAAAAAATATGAATTCATCGCTAAATGTAAATCAAATCTGTGGCGCATAGCTTTTATTATCCAAATGCAACTTCTTTTTTCTATCAAAGCAAACCACAGTAGTCCATGTAGCCAACAGGGTAACAATCCAGTTATTTTTTCTGAAAAATATCAAGCTGTTTCACAATATTAACATTTTTGGAGCTGTGCTTGAGCAAAAAACATCTCTGATTAACTTTAAAAGGAAACCTCATCACACGTAACTACAGCACCATTATATTGCCCATAGCTGGGTTTGCTAAATGCTGGAAATAAGAAGGTATTAGCCTCCACCTTCTTTTGCTAAGTCAGAAGGTAAGGGAGAGGAGACAAGGATTTGCTAATCCCTTTAGCCACTATCATGTTGTGTGAAAGATATCAAAACTTTCTTAAGCGAGGGCTTCATCAGCACCAAAGAAAACATCTGTGCTTATGCACTGCTACCGTTATTTACCCTTGATTTTATATATATACATATATATAAATTATTTTTTTCATTTTTAGTAAAATCATCCAACTCACCACTGACTGAGAGCCAGACAGTTGATATTGTAGTTGCTCCTCCAAAGATGCACTCATACATATCAGCATCTCTGAGTCTGGTTTCTCTGAGGACTATAGACCAGTTCCCTTCCCTGATCTGCTCCTCTGAAGGCAGCTCAACCCGACCCTGGGATATAGATCAGAAATATTTGAAAACAATTACTCCTCAAATTTGTCTGCTGTTCACCCTGCTGGCTCTGTTACAGCTTTCAAATGCAGTCATTTGCGCCATATTTGAAATATGTAACCTAGTCAAATATTTTTTAAAGTTTTTTTGGGGGGCTCTAGTGGCCGTTATTTGAAAGTGCTATGACAGGAAAGTAGGGTAATGAGAGCGAGGGAAGACATGCGACAAAGGTCACCAAGCCGGGAACCGAACCTTCGACAGCCAGGCTGAGGACTAAGGCCTCCTTATGTGAGCTGTGTTTAGCCCATGCGCCCTAGTCAAAGATAGACTAGTTTTGTGACTGCATATTGTTTATTTTGTTTGTTAATTGTTGAATGGATTGTACATTTAAAAAATGTACTTCCAGGAGGCTACATTCTCATAATATTATTCAAACCTTAATATTTAGAAGGTGAAATATTGAAAATATTGTAGGTACTGCAAGCATTTAGAATGCTGAGGTGAGTTGATTCTCATTAGCTGAGACACTCTGGTTTCAGAACTCATTACACTGGTAAAAGTCACTATGTATTGTCATGGCCTCAGATAATGGATTTCTGTTTGTGTGTGTTCTGTTAGATCTCAGACAGAGACGATCACAATAGTCTATTAGAAAGGCTTAAACATGTAGGGATTTATGTAATGATAAATCTTAATACTCCAGGGTTCACAGAGTTCAGTACATGGGTCAACTCTTTTAACATTACAAAAGTAATGTAAAAAGATTACGTTTTACATATATATATATATATATATATATATATATATATATATATATAAACCAGGACAAATCGCCTAAAAAACAGTTTTTACCCGATGGCAATCATGGCACTAAATTCAAAGTCATAAGAACTTCTGCTCTTGACACCACTTTGTTAAATATGTAAATTATGTTGCGACACCTCCAGGCGCTGCAACCATCTTCTGATGTCTATTTATTTCTCATTTTGTACTATTTATTTCTTTATCTTTTTTATGTATGTATATTGTATATTATGTATATATACATAACCTGCATTTTAACTTGAGTCAAGCATATCTCAATCTTGTTGTAATCTGTTGATGACAATGACAAATAAATAAATCTTATCTTATATATATATATATATATATATATATATATATATATATATATATATATATATATATACAATGAACCCTCGCTATATCGCGGTTCAGCTTTCGCGGTCTCTCTGCTTCACGGATTTGCATCGTGCATTGTGTTCTGCATTCTGATTGGTTAAACAGTCTCTTCGCTTCTTCTCTACCTGTGTGTCAATCGTGGTTTAAAATGTACACGTACGTAAAACAGCTTGCCAAATTTAAGTTTGTAAATTCTCTTGCAATTTCAAGAATCTTTTTGCCCAGAAGAGAAAAGAGCGACAACAACTACCAACTACCTATCACGGGTTCTTTTTGGAACGTAACCCCCGCAAAAAACGAGGGTTCACTGTATATATACATATACAGTGAACAGTATATACAGTAATATGTTGGTATAATTATGTATAATTTTGAGAGAGAGAGAGAGAGAGAGATTCAGTATGCCTCAAACTGTCTCATATGTAGTCAGACTCATTTTTAATGTAGTCAAGAACCTGACCTTAAATTTTTCTGAAACTTGTGCTTCTCCTTCTCGTAGAATTATCACATCCTCTCCTCTTAGCTCCCAGTGCACCACCCCTTTTTCTTCCAAGACTGAGCCGTAACAGTGCAGTACAGCAGGTTCCCCATACTCCACCTCCACCCGTGAAGTATGAAAGGCTGGACACAAACAAGAAAACACAAGGAGAGAATGACATAAAATTTTGCAAAAAATGGTGTGTAAGAGGTATGAACAAATAGAATCAGAAGATGACACAATCATACAACAAAATGTACATAAAACAAGTATGTCCATTTAGTTTAAAATGATCACTCCATGTTATATGTATACTTACCTTAGTTTGTACATTAACAAATAAATGAACTGGCTCTTAATTTATGGCAGAGTTTCATTAAAGTTGTTTGCATGCCAATGAAAAAGTTTTTATTCTGAGTAAAAAATGACCTATAATATGTTGGTAAACCCTGTAAACACTTCAGTATCCCAAGAATCAAAAAATGAATTTGTTATAACCTGCTAACAAGAAGTACCATAAAGATCACACACATCTGTCATTCTAAGGAAATTCAAGAACAGATGCGAAATAAAGTCACCAACATCTAACATTTTCAAACTTGTGGCCCCAAGTTTGAAAAAGGCCACAAAGCCATTTATAAGACATTTGGACTCCAGAGAATCACAGTCAGAGCAATTATCCACAAACAGGAAAAACATGAAACAGTGAAGAACCTTCTCAGGAGTAGGCAATGAATCCAAAAGCTCATCAACAAATGAATTGTTGAGTCACAGAACAACATCTAAAGCTCTGCTGGTCTCACCACCTCAGTAAAGGTCAGAGTTCCACAATATGAAAGAGCAACTGGGCAATAATAACCTCTTTGGGGGAGTTCCATAACCAGAACAACTCCTCACCCAAAAGAACACAAAGGCTGTCATGAAGTGGGGTGTTTGGTGGCGAGAGACGTGATTGACCCCAGGTTGTAGTGATAATGTTGACTTAATGATGATAAACAAGGTGTACAGAAGTCCAGGCAGCACAGGTGAGCAACAAGGCAGGGAGCTCAGACACTGGTAGCAACTGGTCAGGCACAACACAGGAACTGGGGAGATCATTCAGACTCGACGTGTCATAGTGTCAATGTCACTGCTGCAACTTGCCCTGCAAAGTACAGCAACAACTGGATCCTATTTAATTTTTTTTAGAGATTCTCAGTGGGGGGAACAGAAGGAAGTGGGGCTAAAACAGGGGTGTCAAAAGTCGGTCCTCGAGGGCTGACATCCTGCAAGTTTTAGTTCTCTCCCTGGTAGTACCAAGAACCTTTTCAGCATGTCAATGTTCTTCTTAGGCCTTCATCATTTGATACAGGTGCGTTAAACCAGGGAGAGAACTAAAACATGCAGGATGCCGGCCATCCAGGACCGACTTTGGGGACCCCTGGGCTAAAAGAACAAGTGTGAAGCTGTGCTTTACAAACAGTTGTTATCTTAGCCACCATAAGTCTGTGATGTATAAATGACTATGGGGAAACATTTGTTTCCAGGGAAATTTTAGAGATGGCTGCATTTTAGCATTTAGAGAAATGTGGTCTACTGGACAAGACTAGGTCTCTAATGTTTTTCTGAAGGAATCACCTTTTCATTTGAATTGAAATGTTAAAGTATCCTAAAAAACTTAACTATGTGTACATTAACATTGTGTACATTCACCTGCCTCTGTTTCTAACACTATTAGAGATGTAGTGCAGAAACACCAGCCTTTTCACCAAAGTCACCATACCATATACTAGCTGACTTTAGTTATGTTTTGCTGAAATTGATTATTTTCAACAACAAACATTATTGTCTCCACTTGACTCTGTAGATTGCAACTCTGTGCACTTGCTGTTTAAAACAAAATACATAAAGAATTGGATGGAAGAAGCTGTGCTCTGCCTGCAGGAGAACAATGACTCCAAGGACTCAGACATGTAGAGAAGATTTATTTACATTTGCTCTTAGAATGACTAAATGTGTCCAAGATACAGAAACGGAATTCAGCATCTAATACTCAGTTACCACTAGTATCTTAGAATTCAACATCCAAAAAACATGCAAAGTACAGAACATTCAGTCTGTTAGTATGTCTTCAGACTTGATACTTGTTTGAAGATTATTAATAAGTAATCTTCTGAACACAGAGGTGGTTGATTAGCCAATTTAAACACCTGCTCAACTGGTGATCTGTCAGAGTTGGTGTGTAGATTGACTTATTTTTTTAACTGAACTGAAACACAGAATTCTGCATCACATCTACATGTTAAAATCATCAAAGTCAAGCTAGCATAACTGACCTACTTCCCTCTCCCTTGCTATTTTTTTTAAATTAAAACTTTTTGTGATACCATTGGTCCTTGTTGTCTTGTTGTAGTGCTGACAATTAGCAGCACAGCACTGCATGTCCTTTTCTTTTATAATCAAAACTTAGTGTGTTATGCTGACAGTAAAACCAGTGGTAGTTTTTGCCCTCCAGGTGGGGAGGTGGTATCTTGATCTCACATTTTCAACTTGTCTTTAAGGTGCTCATATGTTTTGCAACAAAGCAGACATTGATTATTATTAGTGATGTATGATTTAAACAGGGAATAATATGAATGACTCTCACCACTGCAGAACGTTCTCTGATGAAGACAGAAATGCCACCAAACCCCAGAGACTAAACATCTTGTTCTCCTGCAGTTTTGATCAAAACACAACAATCTGGTTCAACATGGGGTTACTTATCAAAACTACAACAGTAGGTTTTTTCCATCACATTCCTACACATTGAAGACATCATAATGTCTTCAATGTGTAGGATTGCTATGATATTGAATCACCTTACAGTAACAGAGTTTCAAGTTCTGTTCAAATTATATCAGAACAAAATAATACAAATGTTACATTGAATTGTCACAAACAAAACTTGCTCTTACCAGGAAATGGCTGCATGAATAAAAAAAATGAATCCTTCAGAGCTGGGTGTTGCCGTCACCCTTCATATGTTTAAAATAACACCAGCTGCTTCCTCTCACTTTACACGGCAGCCTTAAATCTCTGAAGCACCATGGGCTGCTTTCAAGTGTTGTGGGTCATGTCTGAACTACACTGAAGTATACCATCAAAAATTCACACCCCTTAAACTTTTCCACGTGAAAACTAACACTGGATAGCCCTCATGAATGTACAGTGTTACTTGCGCCACCAAGGTGCAACTAACACTGGTGGTGCTTTCAACACCAGAGTGAAACATGGTGGTGGCAGCACCATGCTTTTCTTCAGCAGGATCAGGGAAGCAGCTCAGAACTGAAAAATAGATGGATGGAGCTAAATCCAAGATAATCCCAGAGGAAAACCTCAACGTTTTAGAATGGCCCAGTCAAAGTCCAGCCCTAAATTCAACAGAGAATTTGTAACAAGACTTCAAAGCAGATATTTACAGATGCTTGCCATCCAGTCTTAGTTAGTATGATACGTTCAAATCTGGTAGAAACAAAACCAAAAACCTGGAGCATGACGGATCTACAAACTAGAGGTGGGCTCAATGCAAAAGCATGCCACATTATGATTTTTTTTCTTTTTTGCAAAATAAAATTAGAAGTCCATGAATCAGGGGGTGCTGTGGTGGCACAGGGACAAAGCACAACCCACGTATTTAGTCCTCGTGCCGATGGTCACAGGTTCGACTCCTGACCTGGTGACATTTGCCGCATGTCTTCCCCCTCTTTCCTGTCACACTAGTTTCAAATAAAGGCCACTAGAGTCAACAAAACCTTTTTTTTAAAAAGAAGAAGTCCATGAATCACAAACCTTCCTTCACAATGATTCATTACGTTGAGAGTCATTGTGTCCAACTAGCTTAGAGCTGGTTGGTAAATGTGCTCCCTCTGAACAAACATGGCAGACTTGCCAAAAGGAAAACGTTTGTCTCTTTAAGACAGTTGAAGGTGCCGGTGGTCTTCACCTGATTGATAAGCTCCTTTATGTTAACCAGACACATCCATACTAAGGGTAAAACATGCTGCTGTTTTTGCTTGGCTCACAACTGAAACATGTTATCGGACACCAAGAGGCACGTGGCAGGATTCCTGCATGTGGATAATGTTTAAAGTGCAGAGCTATCAATAATACTGATGTGGAGGAAGGGAACTAAATGTGTTGCAAGAAACTCTGGATAGTGGAGCCCACAGAGCAAGTCAAGAGCAGTCTGCAAAGAATGGCAGTAAAACTCTGAGAAGAATTTCAGGATGTAAGATGACTAAGGGATTTGAATGTAAAGGAGAAGATCGCTCTTAGTTCAAAATCTATTTAAATTTGATACATACAGTAGGTGCAGTCAACATTTCAGGAATTATATCTCTGCACAGAGCTCTGTGAATTATTACATGTACGCCATAAGCATTGAGGAAAGTGAGAAGTGGCATCAGAACCTATACGTGTGGATGCCAGAATCTCATGTGACCACAGGGACACCCACTGAAGATGCATTCACAATCACTGGGAGAAAGCATTGCTTGATTGCCATTCTTTAATTGTGATCTTCATAATAGTAAACTAATAAAGTCCTGTGAAGACAATCAAAAGGAAACCTCTGTGCAGACCTAATCCTTAGAATGAGGAAAGTCATATAGAAGCTTCCAGACTCCACTGAGGTATTAGAGTCAATGCAGCATAATAAAAGTCTTTGAAATATTTTTTAAAATTGCAGCATGTACATCTAAAAGAAAAAAGCATAACAAAAAATCCCAGAGTTTCAGTCTTGTTTGGGAATAAAGAGTTTAAAAAACTGGACTAAAAAGTGCCTATAAACCTGTCTGCTTTTACTTGTGTCTACGAACAGCAGGTGGAGCTCTGGTTCTATAGAATGTGATAACTCGACTCCTCATTCTGAGCACCAAACGCCATTTAGTTAATTCTCAGAAGTACAAAGCTCATTTGTTGTCTTTACCCTGTGAAGGAAAGACCTTCAGCACCTTTCCAGTGACCGAATCGATAATGTAAAGAAAAAACATTAATGAGGTTGCCTCTTCTAAAGGAGTAACCTGGAAATAACCTGCTTGTTTTCTAGTGTGATGGAGCACTGGTTCACTGGGCAAATGATGAAAAGATTCTAATTTGGATCCCAACTGAACACTTGCTCCCATCTTAAACCCAACATGGAAAAATCAGTCAGGAATTGTTGGAGTCAAGTATCAACAGGGCAAATGGCAGATGTCTGACCAAGTAGATTTACCTGCACTTTGCACACAATTGATAGGACCTGTAGCAGCAAGTTGTAAGAAAAATGTAAAAACACAGCTTTCTGTTTGGATCCAACAGATTTGTATAAAAATAATCATATATATGCCTATAATCATCAAATGCTGAGATAACACAGGAAGAAGTTTCTCAAACTTCTATTTATTGTTGTTCCACAAACAGTAAGTTATATTTATCAAAATAAATGTACCAGGACTAAAACAAAGAAGACACAGAGCCTTTTGCAGGGTTCAAATGTTTTCTCACAGTGCTGCTAACCCAGAGCCCCCTGTAACTTGCACATATATAACATTGTCAAGTGATCAGCATTTATATAGGCATTAATCACTATCACTTTTTAAGCAAAGAAAATAACATTCCCTACAGAATCTCAGTGATCTCTGTCATTAATAAACATATTTCCAGAAGCTATTAGACAACCTGGTGGTTATGTCCATTCATTAAGTGATGCTAACACTGAAGACAACACGGGTACATCAGGTCTGCACACCCTGACTAAAATTACATCTGTGCAAATGTGTGTTTTCTGTTACATGTTAACAGTTAGAGCAGGACACACAGTCAAAAAAGGTATTCACACCCCACTGAGCTTTTCCACATTCTGTCCAGGTCCAACCACAGTATTAATAATAATGAAAAAAACTTTTACTTTGTTCTCCCTCCTCTGTTTTTATTTTTACTAAAAGACATGAAGCTGAAAGGTCAGAAGGTGAGAATACTTTAGTCATGCTGTGACGCTGCAGGAAACATTCATATGATGATCTCACACAAAATCCCAGCAGAAACAAAACAAGCTTTCTGGAGCCTGGATTTTCCAACCTACCAACACTAAATACATCCATCTGGAAAGAGGCCACCCCTGCTTGGCTTTCTGTTGCAGAAGGAAATGCCGCCACAGGAAGTATGGGTGCCTGCTTGGTTCAACAGAGCAAATATGTAAAGCTCAGTCATCAGATGAAACAGTAGCAAAGTCACCTGGCAAAGCAGGACAAAAGAGTTCATCAGCAGCAAGAATTTGCTCCTTCAGTTCCAGTCACCTGACCAACAGTTTGTTCATATCGGAAATTAAAGCAACCATACAATAAAGTGAATGGATGATTTAGGCTGGGCCTGATTTAACACTGGATTTCACCAAAGTGGAAAATCAGGCAAGCTGGATGAGGACAAAGTTTTTACAATGATGCAACAGTAACATTTCCTTCAGCCCTCAAACCCAAACACTAAATATCATCTGATGGCTAAGCTCAATTGGTTCTAACAGGAAACTCTCATAATGTAGTTCCCATTGGACAACGGTCCAATCAGCAGCTAGTTTTCTGTCTCCATCTTAGAAGACACGCCCCTCACCAGGATACCTTCGCTCCCTAGAGGGCGCTCTTAAATCCCCCTAACCGTCAAAGAATCTTTGTGAGAGCATGGTCAGCTCTTGACCAATGACTTCATGATAAAACTTTGCACTCTGTTGTGGTCACTGTTCACTGCTCCACCCTGGGGGTGTAGTCGGGGCGTCGAGTCTGGATGATCTTTGGCCGGGGGGGACAGGGCTTGTCCTCCTGGTCACTGTCGGGAGCCGCCGAACCGTCAGCATGCTCATCCTCACACACATGGACGACCACGCTGGGGGTAGTGGGCGTGGCCGTATGAAGTTCATACTTCTCTCCTGCAGGGGAAAAGGAGCACAAGATTAACATAATAAATATGTGGAAACACAATGCAGGGTTTGTCCCAGCGTGCTATAGGTCTGGTAGGCTGCCAGGCTTTGCTTGCCCACCACCAAGCTGGTTTGTTTCTTTATTAATTTCAAATATCCTTTTACATACACCAATAACAGCGATAGCAAAGATATCTAAAGAGCAGTTTTGGTGAAACTGCAGAAAGAGCAACGGAAGTCTGAGGTCAGGTGTCTTTTTTTAATTAACTGAACTCCGTAGCCACAGCTGACCTGTGAATAAAGCAACAAGCCACTGATAATCGATCGATAAACGCTGGACATTTTCTATTTACAAAGTCTCAATGTTTTTTATCCAGTCTGAATATTCTTTGCAAATTCGATTGGATAAATAACAACCAATCACAATACTAGAAATGGTGGGATTTAGGAAAACACAAAACGATTTAATATTATAAATATTAAATTGTTTTGTACCCTATGAATATTTAGTTAACCATACGAATACTCATTACTGTCCATCTTGGTTAGTATTTATTTTAATCATTTTATTTTTAAATGTGACCAGCATTGCATAGCTGGTTTTAAGATCAATTGGCTTGATAACTCAGGAAATCTTAGTGCCTAAGATTGATATTTATTTTAATTGTATTTTTATAGTTGATGTTTTAATCAAGTCAGTATTTTTTTCCAATAACATAAATTCCTGGTCATATTTTCAAATTTCCTGTCAGCTTTTAACATTTTTTAACTGGTGGACTGCCTCAGTGTCTCTACCACTGGGTTGACAAGATTTCAGAGAAAAAGCCTACTGGTTCCCAGGATGCAGGAGTGACACACTGCCCAGTTTATGAGATGAAGACTTAAACAGAGAGTTCTTTTGAAATGGACAGACTGATGCTTGTGACTACTGCTAGTGGAGCTCAGGTGTCCCAGTTGAGGTTCTACTTACCCTTGTTCTTCATTAAAAGTGAAGGGGAAGCTGAGTTCTGTACCTGGTCCAAGTGTGGAGATGGCACACAGCAGGTCGTAGTTGATGACTGGTGTGGCATCATGAGACTGTTCCCAGCCGACTGGAGGGGAGGCTGGAGGGGAGATAAGGAACTGCTTCTCCGGCTTTGGAGGCTCCAGACGAGGACTCCCAATGTGGACAGACTATAGGAAATAAAAATGAAAAAACAAGTGAACAAACTGGCCTGTTCAGCAGCTTTTAGTTTCACAGATGAATATATTTAAAATATCAAACATTATTGAAAGTTAAAAAGGTTAAACAGATTACCAGAAGCTTACAAATTCATTAAAATACTGCTAAACGTTACTGTCTAGCTAATTTATTAAACACATTCTCTTTTTATTCATCAAACTGTTAGGAAATGTGGAAGACCTTCCAGCCTGGAACACAAGCATCACCTGAGGAAAGTACAGTCTCATCTCTTTCCCATTGAACTCTGTCTTGTGCAGCCTGAGCCTCGCCTCAGCTGCTGCCAGAGCATCTCTGAAGCTGATCCTGACCCGTCGAAATGACCGGAAATACTGGAACTGAACTTCTGGGTCAAATGAACGGAACAGGGACTCAAAGCTGGCCTGGAAAAAATATATATATAACAGGGAGGACAATGAAATAAGAATGGACAAACTTGTGTAGCTTATCCTCAAATCCTTTCAATTATTTCACTCTCAATTCATGTTACTGACCGATACCTTAATAGAGAGATTCCATGATTCCTTGGTATTAATAACTCTAGCTTAAAATGATAAGGAATCAACTAGTGTTTTAAATATAAATTTAATAAGAAGTTTTTTTTCATGTAACACATAAATTTCACACAACAGAATGACACTAAAAGTGATATCGTTTTAGTTCTTTTTATCATTAAGTTGGAAACTATATACCATTTCTTCATTTTCCATAAATTTAAACATCCCACAGAAGGAAACATATCCCCCTTTTTTTCTGCTAAGGTTTTATGTTTTCTTTATTATAAAATGTAAAAACAAAAAGTAGACATTTATCAAAATTTTAAGTCATCCTTTAAAGAAAAAGTAAGTCAGGTAACATTTACAGCTCTAAAGTTATTTAGCTGGATAGAAGGCAATTATGGCTCTTAGGATTTGTAAATGTTGCAGACCTCTGGTCAGGTCAGGAAGAGGGCATCTATCATCTCTGTAGACTCCACATATCCTGGACACAGACTTTTATCTTCAGGTCAACTCTGACAAACAGTGGTTTCAAAAACAATAAAAGTTTCTTCTTTCAGGCTGCCTCTCTAATAAACATCTTACAACCCGGGCAGTCAGATACTCTGGCGTGAAACAAAATAAGCAGATTTAGGCTACCACAGCCTTTCTTTTTTGAGTTTTTATTTTTACAAAAGTGAAGTGGCTGTACAACACACAAACAGATCCTGTAATCCTTTATTTTATTTCCTTTAAATTTTATACTGTACAACATCTGTACGTTGTGAGTGTCCCTTGTTTGCATACAATCTTGACGAATAAGGATGATTCAGATCTCTGCAGTTCTCTAACAAACATCTGAGGTCAATCTGAAATTAAATTACAAGCAGGTGGAATTTATTTTCTACTTTATAAGTGGTAAATCACCCTGAAACCATGCATCATTTTCTTCCACTTCGGGGTATGCTGCATAGTTTGATCATGGAAGGAAAACCCGGTAAGCTTTCAGCCACTTGTTACCTTCAGACTGCTGACGGTGAACAGATCATCCGGGACCTTCCAGGCGATCAGGGCGTTCAGTAAATCAGTGACCTGAACATCTAATGCCACCTCCTCTTCTTCCTCCGCGGCTCCGTTCACAGCCTGCTGCAGCTCCATCTCCAGGCTCTCCTCCTACACACAGACACAACATCACGATGAGCTAACACAGAATGTCCTCGCAGAGTGAAGCTGGTCTGAGCTGACAGACGGTTGAGTTAGCTCCTAGTAGTCTAATGACTCCACACTAACCTGCTTCAGACTGAATCAGAGCTGCTAGGCCAAAATGAACTCTGGATTATATCTGGAGACACCGAAATACTGAGTCTGTTGACATGACAGCTGCTCACAGGATAAAGGACATGACGCGCCTCTGCATTTTCTCCCAGGCGCTTCTCACACCCAGTAAGCTATCGCCCTCTGGAGTCCTGGAGCAGAACAGCGAGAACTTCGCTTTTGACTCAGTTCTCTCTTCACCACGACAGACCGGTACAGCGGCAGCTTCATGGCAGACGCTTCGCAAATCCGCCTGTCGATTCCCTCATTCGTGAACAAGATCCCGAGATACTTGAACTCCTCCACTTGGGGCAGGACATCCCCCACCGACCCGGAGAAGGCACTTTACCCTTTTCCGGCTCAAGACCATGGCCTTGGATTTGGAGGCAATGATCCTCAGGCCGCTTCACACTCAGCTGAAAACCGCTATAGCGAGAGCTGCAGATCACAACCTGATGAAGTCAATAAGACCACATTATCCTCAAAAAGCAGAGACGTGATCCTAAGGCCACCAAAACGGATCCAGGGTCATAAAACCCCGGACAGCATAGCTCCTAGAATCATTGGTAGCCTATCAGGGAATCGAATCCTGGAACCAAGGCAAGCGCTACCAACTGCTCCACTGTGCAGAAATGAACTTTTCAATAATAGAATTTAATTAACCTGATTGTTTGCACAAACTGTAAACCTAAGAGGTGCAAAGGTTTTAGTGGAGGTTCTGCTGAGTTGTTTTTTTTCTGTTTAAATGGTGCTGGTCCTTGAATTGCAAAGAGATTAAAGCCTTTGGTCATATGGGGATCAGCCTTGTTTTAATCTCTGAACAGAGAGGGAGAGAGAGAGGACATAGAAGAGGAGGAGGAAGTGGAAGAGAAGGAGGGAGTAAGATTGTACATATTAATATCCAGCATTTGCTAGCAGACAGGAGCAGAGGAGCCTCACATCAAGAAGTCAAGCTGATCCTTCAGGTGGATATTATTCATACCGTACGCTTGAACTTCTTCATTTCTGTAATTTTGGAGTCTGGATTTTGAAGACATCGTACTTTGAATATACAGGTTTGGTAAATATTCGTCTTTGCTTTGTTCTGGATTTAAAGACTCATCTAAAAGTTACCGAGCAAAGAGCAATTTAATCAATTGAGTCAATCGTATCCTGGGATTCTGGGCAGCATTAGCTCTGGATTAAATTCCATCATTCAGTAAAAGTTCCTCATGGCTCAGTTCAGCTCTTGCCAACACCCAGATCTGTCAAACAGAGCCGTTATCTACAGCCCAGTAGCCATCTGTTCAGATCGGGACACACAGAGCGGTAAAGAGGATGAGGAGGCAATGGGGGAATTTGAAGAAGTGGAACTAGCAGAGGAGGTAGGTGAAGATGTCTTAATGTTAACTGCAGCAGGACAGGAGCAAGTTGATGACACTGTGAATGAGTCGAGACAGCAAAGTGAAAATGAGGACACAAAAAGAAGTTCAGTGGCTTCACTACAACACGAGGAAGGAGAGGAGCATGTAAATGAGGGAACTGAAGCGGAGGATGAAGATCGAGGAAAGTTAGATGAACAGACAAAAGACAAAGAATGTGAGACATTTATAAGTTCTTCTTCTGTGTTAGCAGAGGCTAAGAAATATCAAATTTCAGCCAGCAGTGAAGTCCTCAGGGAGGAAATCTATGCAGAAGAATGTATGGAAACAGATCCAATTGAAACAAATATGCGGAACTCCACTTTAAAAGAACTCAATGTCAACTGTCTTGACGTCTGCCTGGGGCAGTCCAGAGATGGAAGAAAATATTCTGTTAGAAAAACTTCAGGAAACACGACCCAATATCCTGACCACTTAGAGAGAGACTTGGCCCAAGTTCTCACTGCAGTAAAGGAAAATGTCAGCTCTCAGGGTAATCCATGCCAAAGCAATGATTGCATAGAAGTCAATACACTTACCCAAACTGAGGACAACCAGATAATAACCAACCATCAAGATGAGGTGAAAAACAATGAGAACAGGAAAAATACAAACACCATTTCTAGTTCTAATGATCAGCATTCCAATGTTGAGTCAAAGATAGGAAGTGAAGCAGGTGATGAGACAGAACCGGGAACGCTGCTCGCTGTAACCTTTGAACCACAATCACTGACAGAGAATGGGGTTGTGGAAAGGAAAACAGGGGCCAGAGTTGGCCAGGCTGAGACTTTGGAAGATGAGGAAGATGAAAGAAAGACATGCCAAAAAATTATTGGAGACTTAGTGTTTGAGGGGAAAGATGAAATGGAAAAAGAAATGTTTCATCAGATTGAAAACCTGGCAGCTGATATTCATGTAAAACCAGGTGAGCTGCATGTGCAGGATGTCTCTGTAGATAGACACAAAGATAAGATTTTTGATAAGGAGAGGGACGCATCTGAAATGAATGAAAAAACCGAAGTCCCATTAAAAGAAAATGCAATTACAACAGCTGAAAGAGGCAGAGTGCAGGAGCATCTTTTGCAAGATCTCAGAATGTCTGAAATAGGTCCAGGAGACAATCAGGAACTCAGGCAACTTGCTGAAGATAAGAAAGAGACTGAACAAGAAAATCCAGTAGAAGCAGAAGTTGAAATGGGAGAGGAACCTGTCACTGTTTTAGATGATTACATTATAGAGTCCACCGAAGTCCCAAGCATTCCATTTATAAGATGGCCTTTTGGTACAACTAGTGAGAGACAGCAGGATAAAGAGCTTCAAAAAGTGAAAGTTCAAGCTGGAGAAAAGGAAGAGGAAAAAAAGAAACAAGTCAAAGAAAAAGAAAAGTGCACAAAACAAGAGGGGGAGAAAGAGAAACTAAAAGAAAAAGAAGAGAAAAAGGATTATCAGATTTTAAAAGACATAAAGAAAGACTCTGAAGTTAAAGGATTGAAGCAGGTAATAGAGAATGGAACTGTGGGGGTACAACCACAACCACTTTGGAAAGAAGGACAGGGGAAATCGAAACTGGTGTCAACCATGAGAAAAGATGATGACTGGATTAAAAGAGACCAACAAGATGAAGGGATTGGAGAAGAGGTGAAGGACCGGAGAAAAGAACTGAGGCCTTTTAGAAAAAATATCTTGGAGAATGAAAAGAGAGACCAAGAATGGATGATAATGAAAAAAGTGCCAGAACCGCAAAGTTCACCAAAGAAGGGAGACTGGATGAAAGAGTTAAAGTCAGTGATCAAAGATGAATCCCAGTCCAAAAAAAAAGATGACCAAGTGAAGAAGAAGCGAGTAGTGCTACTGGAGGATGGCCATTCATATATACCACAGCGGGAGGAGATGAGCCCGGACGAGAGAGAGGAGGTCAAGCTCATCTTCCACAGGAAAGTGGAAAGCCCAGTGCATCCTAAACGAAGAAACAGCAGAACACTTCAAGATCAGAACCATGAAATTTCTCTCTATGTGAAGGTAATGAATGGAGTTCTAACACTGCACTTCACACACAATCTAGTTGTATATGCAACAAAACTGATTTAAGGCCTATACATGGCTCTGGAAAAAATTGAGAGGCCACTTAAAATGATCAGTTTCTCTGATTTTACTTTTTATAGGTTTGAGTAAAATTAACATTGTTCTTTTATTCTATGAACTACTGACAACACATATCCAAAAATAGTATTTATTTGCAGAACATGAGGAATGGTCAAAATAATGAGAAAGATGCAATGCTTTCAGACTTCAAATAATGCAAATAAAACAAGTTCATATTCATTTAGAAACAACAATAGTAAAATTTTTAACTCAGAAAGAGTTCAGAAATCAATATTTGGTGGGTTTACCATGAGGTTTTCAATGGAGTTCAGTGTAGTGGTCTCTTAATTTTTTCTAGAGTTGTACATATCAATATTTACAAGTTGATGTTATATTGAATACCAAACTAAGCCTAAACCATAGAAGGTTCTGGTTCAATAAGACTGTAAGATCATGTAATTGTATTGTCCCTCATAAAATGAAAATTAAGTTTTTCAAATGAGAAGATCTACAGTGACTTTGTAGGCTGAAGTTTAAAATTACTTTTTCAAAACTGATATTTCTGGCTGGAGCTTCATTCATTACCACTACCAGATGTCAGAGACAATACAGCAGCAATAAGGCCTAAGTTCCTTTAAAATGTTGCCTTAGAAGGGCTGATTACATACTTCCTTTTTGTAAGTCCTTTTGTAAGTGCTTGAGTAGAAGGCAATTGGACTTGCTCTGGAGAAACAGAACAAAACAAAATGCTTCTGCAGTTCTGATCATGGATTTGAAATCCTGCACACACGGACATGTACTTAAGGTTTTTAATGTCATCACTCACTGTAACATAAACCGGTCCTTACAATGATGACCAAGGCCAAGGCACACAAAATCATCTGGAAAGTACTTCTTAGAAAGTACCCTCACTGGGCCTTTGCTAAGGTATCCAGGATTTCAAGAAAACACAAAACTCAATCCAGAAAAGGGAAAGACAGAGAAACATATGTCTGAAGTATCCCAGAAACAAAGAAGGATTTTTATCCATCCATCCATTTTCTTCCGCTTATGCAGGGTCGGGTCGCAGGGGTAGCTGCCTAAGTAGAGAGGCCCAGACTTCCCTCTCCCCAGCCACTTGTTCCAGCTCTTCTGGGAGAATCCCAAGGCGTTCCCAGGTCAGCTGAGAAACATAGTCCCTCCAGCGTATCCTGGGTCTTCCCCGGGGCCTCCTCCCAGTGGGACGTGCCCAGAACACCTCAGCAGGGAGGCGCCCAGGAGGCATCCTAACCAGATGCCTGAGCCACCTCAACTGGCTCCTCTTGATGTGAAGGAGCAGCGGCTCTACTCTGAGTCCCTCCTGGATGACCGAGCTTCTCACCCTATCTCTAAGGGAGAGCCCAGCCACCCTATGGAGAAAACTCATTTAGGCTGCTTGTATCCTCGTTCTTTCAGTCATGACCCAAAGCTCATGACCATAGATGAGGGTAGGAACGTCAATCTCCCGTTCCCTTCTTCCCTCATTTGTAACAAGATCCTGAGATACTTAAATTCTTTCACTTGGGGCAGGACATCCCCCGCCCCAGAGAAGGCACTCTACTCTTATTAAGCCTTACATTCTGGTGCATATTAAACCAAACACTTTCAGACATGATACTAGACAGAGACCCTAACACAAGCTCAGCAGAGTGGCATATGCAGTCCAGTTCAGCGATTGCATTTGCAATTTTGTTTGAGAAATAAAATTGTGTTATAAAAGCAATGTCGAACACAGAAGGCTCATTGGTTGAAGGCCTGCATCTCAAAAATAAGGGACACTCTTTAAAAAGAATCAATGTATAAAAAGACAGGGGAGACAGCTGTAGAAATGAGTTAAATTAGCCATCTATCTTCAACATGAAAAACAAATTTAAAACAGAGGAAGCACCTTCCAACTTTATCTTTCTAACATCTTCAGTACTCTACAGTCCTGATTTGTCTCAGGTGCTTTTACAGTCAGTCACTCTTTAAGACAAATCAACTAACATTTTGGTATTCATTTTCAAGAAACAAAAAAAAGTCCAGTGTTCTACTTAAGTATTTAGGATTGTCAAATCCTAGATGACTAAGAATCTACACCAACGTTTGCAACTGCCATAACCCAGTAAAGGAATTGTGGCTAAAATTTTCAAATATTTGAGATCACTTCTAAAAACACTAATAAAAATTTTTACAGCTCAAACACTATTAATATGTGTTATAATGCACAGTATTATTGCAGAAGCTAGCATTTATAGTGTTCCCTATCCCCACTCATGGAGATACAATCAATCAGTGACAAGGAAATCAATGATGTTCATGGATTTGCTGCTTTGCAAACACCAGCCAATGACATGTCAACTAGCATTCCACCTATGTATTCCGGGTTCCTAAGCTGAAATACTAAAGAGTAAGTATTTCCATATACTTTAGGTGAATAGGTTGATTATCTGTGAATAATTTGGAACTATGTCCCACATAACATTCTGTGAATAGATGAATCCACGACTGCTGAATCACAATAGATGAGAGTCCACTATGCTTTTGGATTAGAACATGGCAGAATGCTAAAAAGTAATTTGGACAAGAATACTTATGCAAAGCAGCAGATTGAATGGTGAATTGATATACTTTCAAAGCTTGGTAGGCTGAAGAATTTAACATACTTTTCTTAAACTAGTAGTTCTAGTTGGAGCCTACCACTATCAGAAACATCCATAGCAGCCATAGATAGCATCACAACATCTTTGACTGCCATCTGGAATGTGGATAAGCACGTCATGTAGCTCTTCCTGGAACCTAATTAAATTTAAAGAATTTGCAATTCAAGGTATAGGGAGACTTCTTCTATCACCAACCACAAAACTGAGACAAACACTCTAAGCAAAAGATATCAAAAGATCTACAGTAGTAATACAAACTGAGGAATTTAGCTCCAACACCAGTTTCATTTTTGTAAGAACACACACCTATAGGATTTGTGGTCCATGTACAGTATGTGTGTTTGACAGACTGCTTTCTTTATCCTATTAGACCAGTGCTGTTCTAATCCAACGGACAAGATAGCTTGCTTTACTTTGGCATGCAATCCTAGTGGTAAGGGACAGAATAGCACATTGTGTATAAAGTCTTAGTTATTCTATAATGATGGAGAGTTTAGAGTTTCCCTCATCACCATAGAGCAGCTCATTCTGCTCTTCCATAGACCAGAAGCCTTGGAAAAAGGGCATGAATTACAAAGGGAATTAGCAATGGTCCAACTCCACAATAAGGGGGTATTTGAGCTGTGCCTCAAATATTTGCACAACAAGCTTACACACCACGAGACCTCACATTCAAACAATAGCCTCTTTATTAGGAGCTCTGGGGCATTGCCTGTAGATGGATGGGAATATTATGGAATGAGTACATGGACTGGATTTCACTGTGTTGGTTGTGTGTACAGGTCAAATCGTCAATAATATGACAAGTTCTGATTCCAAATTGTCTCATCTAGAGACAACATCAGGGTTGTCTATTTATGAGATAAAAACCAATGACTTTGCAGTGTGCTTGTGTTATTCTGCTCCCAATAGCAGGTTAATCTCCCCATTCTCACTCTTTAAGCTGATTAACCCACTATTTGATGCTGAGAAGAACTGCTGACCACAAATACCCACTTCTACTGTGTTAGTGTTGAATGTGTAACACCTCAGAGCCTCCAGGCTCTTTTTACTAGGGGAGCACCAATTGCAGTTTTTTGACCAGTCATTTATGTTAAGTGCAAACCTGCAGACAAGACCTAGTGGGCCAGTTCATTAGTCAGAATTCTCTCACAGCAGAGCAAAAGAGGACAATGGTTGATTTTTAGATCTTTTAGATCTTTTAGATCACAGCAGTTATCTGATTGACTTTCTATGCTGACTAATGACGACACTGTAATCAAACTGACTAAATATAAAGGTTTCTCTAGATTTTGTTGGAACATTAGTCTTTTAATTCTGGAAATGTACTTCAGGTGATAAAAAGGCCAACTTTATCATTGGCTTTATGTGTCTCTGAATGTCCAGGTCTGAGTCAATCACACTACATCCAGATTCAAAGCAGAACTGACCGCTTGGCATACTGGGACAACACCAGGGAATGAACATTCCCTGGGTATGCCTGCAATGAATTTGGGAGATGTATAAAAAATGCAAAAGGCTAAAAAGTCTTCAGGCAAAATGTACCACTTGTTTGCCACCACACTCTACATTGCTTTGTTCACCCCTTCACACACACAGTTTTTGCCCTGGGGCAGTCTAACAAAACCAACTTCAGCAAGTCCTTAATTTTAAATTCCTCCAGCAAGTCCTTAAATTTAAATTCCTCCAGCTGTGAGACATATTACCCTGCTGATTATTTTTAATTGCCATTAGGCATGGCAATCCTATACCCAATTGTCTTTACAGGATCATAGGGGGCTGGTGCCTTTTTATTATGAAGAATATGTAAAAAATGAACATATTTTTGTATGCATGTGTTTAGGCAGGAAGTGATGGAGAGAGCATTGGAAACTGTCCTTTTTCTCAGAGAATCTTCATGATCTTACTGCTGAAAGGAGTCGTCTTTACTGTCACCACAGTGGATGTTAAGAGGTAACTTCTTGTCACCATCTTTTCATATTGACAGTGTAAGCATTAAAGTTTGTTTTATTAGTTTCTTTGGAGGCAGATGTCAAGAAGTTGTTCTTGCATTTTTACGCTATTGTTCATGTATCAATTAATGTGTACCTTCAGAAAGCCAGCAAACCTACAGGACCTCGCTCCAGGGGTCAATCCTCCTTTCATGACATTTGATGGCGAGGTCAAGGTTGATGTTAATAAGATAGAGGAGTTCCTGGAGGAGAAACTGACTCCACCACGGTATACACACGCCCACACACACCCACACGCACGCACCCCCACGTACCATACCCCCACACACGCACACACACACACACAAGTCTGTCATCACAAGGACTGTGTATTGACTTTCATTTGTTTCTGTAGCCAAACCCTGACCAATATCCTAAACCTAAACACTACCACTGCATATCTAACTCTACACCTAACCTAAACTCAATTCATATCTTACTCCTAAAGCTAACCCTTAACCCAAAAACAACGTGGGGCCCAGTCCTTGGGTTTGATATTTAGCATTGGGTCCTCACAACACAGTATTTATTGGAAAAATTGGCTTCACAAGGTGAGAAGTGCTAAAACATGCACAGGCTATGTTTATGCCCACTTTGCTGACTACTTATGCTGCCAAAATATATTAGCACACAGTTTATTTAGCTCTTTTTTGTTTCTTGAAAAAAAAACAGGTACCCCAGACTAGCTCCCAAACATCCTGAAGCCAACACAGCAGGAATCGACATCTTTGCCAAGTTTTCTGCTTACATCAAAAACCCAAGAAGAGACACACATGATGGTAAGAGAGAGATATATGATTTGGACAAGAAAGTGTTGCTTTACCGTTGGTCTCTTCCTCTGCATCTGTGCTTAGAGTAGCTAAACATCACCCTCATGTGGTACATATGTAGTGGTGTAGTCTTTTGGCTTAGTAAAAGCTGAAAGATTACTAAGTTTTTGATTTGGTGTGGGGACGAACTATTGTTTTTGATGCTATTGTTCTTTTTCTCAGACTTTCAGGTTTTGTTATTACAAGTTAACATAATTTCTATGGTGTTCTTTAAAGTTGTGATGATTATTACACTAATACAGTACAGCAGGGGTCTCAAACTCAATTTACCCGGGGGCTGCTGGAGGTAGAGTCTGGGTGAGGCTGGGCCGCATTCACACACACGGTCTCCTCAGCCGAACCTTTCTGATTGCCTATTACCATATGTGGCCGTAGTCAGGCGCTGTAACAGCCGTAATTGTGTAGTGTCTCTTTAAGATACTCTAGTATTGCTAATGATGTGAGAAGTATGCGCCACGGCTTCTCTGTAGAGAGCGTGGGAGAAACGTGCTAGATGGACATGTTAGCTCCCTAACTTTTTAGTAATGTTACGGGTTGTTTGGACGCTGCTCAATTTTCATGTCTGATAATATAGCAGCCGTTCAACCGGCTTTGTAAGGTTGGTGAAGAGCGTATTTATTAAAGGACAACACGGTGGAATTCCCAGTACCAATGTGGTTGTGAGTTTTTGACCGTCCTGACGAATCTGCCGCCTCCTCTCCTCCCTTAAACACAACTCAAGCGTTACAGCGCCAAACCTTAATTACGTTACACTGATTACACTGATCAGCAACTTCCGGGTCTAGACTGGATGCTGAAGCACGTGAAGCGGGAGCGGCCGCGGAAATTGCGCATGTACCACATGCAAATAATAAAAAATAGAAAATGCAAATAGGCCCGGCCGATGTCCCGCCCCCTAGAGCAATATACTCCACCGTGATTAGTTTGAGACCCCTGCAGTACAGGAATTATAAAGGTTCATATTATTTTAGTAATATTTTTAGCACAACAGAATACATTTGCCAGCAGAAGAATTACCTGTGACTATGAACATTTTCTGTGAACATACCGTTGTGATGACCATAATAGCATTTCCTGATTTTGATCAGGATAATTTTACCTGATGCTGTCTCAAAAATTGCTTGCTGTATAAATATGTGAAAAAAAAGTCCTGTGTTTTCCAAAAATATTTCCAACCCTTTTTATCTCTTATGAAAAAGATCTTCAATTTTATTTGATTGAGATCTAATGACACATCAGCAAAAAGCAGTGCATCATCCTAAAGTCTCCATATGTGTGATTTTAGCTCCATATTTAGCTGTCGTTGATGCCCATACTAACTAGCCAGTGTATCAGAAAGCACTGCAGCTAGCCGGTGAGGCAGGGAGAGATGATCAGCGCCAAATAAGATTGTGATTGACAGCGCTAAGACCCTCCTCCTGGCTCTGATTGGTTATTTATAGTTAGCACTGTGAGCACTGGAAGAAGGCATAGGAGCTCAGTTTTTCCACATTATCTGTCTGATACCATACAATCACAGAATAGTGACAGTGTCAACAAATATGTAAAATAATTTACATACTGTTACATACTGCAGCTTTAAATGTTGAAAGGAAGTTGTTGTTGCTTTTGCTTCCACAGTTTGCAAAATGAAGAAAATGTGTATGAATGAAAAAAATCCAACTTGATCAATTTTTATGCTTCAGACTTTTTCTTTCTGTCCCTCTGTAATGAAAGCCTTAGAGAAAGCCTTGTTAAAGTCTCTCCGTCGTCTTGATGACTTCCTGAGGACGCCGCTGTCTGAGGAGATTGATGCAGATGCAGTTGGAGACCTGCCTGAGTCCACCAGAAGCTTCCTGGATGGGTCTGAACTCACCCTTGCAGACTGTAACCTGCTACCTAAGCTACATATTCTAAAGGTTTGGTCACTAAAGTTCAATCTCTTCACTGGAGATTGTGTGACCTGTTGTGCTCATTATTCTCTGGTTTCTTCATCAGGTTGTAGTGAAGAAATACCGTGGACTTGACATCCCTGGAGAAATGACTGGTGTGTGGAGATATTTGACCTGTGCCTACTTAAGGACAGAGTTCACCAGCACTTGCCCTGCAGAACGGGAGACTGAGTTTGCCTACCTGGATGTTGCAAAACTAATTAAATAGGAGCGGGGAAAGGAATAGTTGGTTTGGAGGAATAAACTGCCTGACTAAAAGAAATCAAAAATCTTTTTTCCTACTAGAAGGAAAAGATAACATGGAAAAATTTAGATGCAAGTTCTACAATGAGCTAGTTTGAATGTTTAGAGTCAAGATGTAGAGGGAGGAGAGTCAGATTATAACAAAACAAGATCCAATGTGAATTTATAGTTTTTATAGACAGACAGAGACTTACTAAAAATGATGAGGTATGATTTTGTCTTTGTGCACTCACCGGTTGGGATGCATGTTCTGGAACATTTTTCACGTGATGTTTCTTTACTCTCACATGATGGCAGCGCCACATTTACAGTAAAATCACTGCATGACATATAACTTACGACAAAAAACGGATATCACAATGAAATGAAAGATGTTATACTGTGATCACAAGTAAAGGCCTTGGTCTTTAAACATCTGGTGTCCTTATTTCTTTTCTTCACAGTTTCTTAGTTCTTATGACTGTGAGTACAGTGGAGCCCACTTATTATTAGTTCAGTATACTCATAGATTCTTCTGTTGTCAGATTTTTTTTTGGAACCTATACTCAAGTGTTTTGTGGAAAATTTACTCATTCATGGATTGTTTTGTAAAATGTTTTAAAGAAAATGCAGGTTGTTCGGCTGAAATGCTGCTTGACACACTATTGGCTGGTGCTTGTAAAGGAGCTCAGTTCATTTTCTTTGCTGCTGATTAGCTGTACCACCAAGAGAGACGCTATCTTTGCAGTAGTGCTAAGGTAGTGTTTACTGTGCATAATTCTAAGGTGTATTAAGGTATGTTTGGTGTTTAAAATATTAAAATAAGGCACTTTAGGCATTTTCTGGGGGTGGGGGACTTGAGTATTTGTAGATTTGAGGTAGAAGTGCAAATAAATATCCTTTTCCACACATTAATTGTTTCAACATTGTGACTTTCTCTTAAACCCGAGTTAGCTGTTATCACAACACTGTTGTTAAATAAAATATCTTTTGTACACAATTTGATAAAAGTGATTCTGTTCTTGTATGATAGTTAAAATAAAGCCACAAACATGCTTGCAGCCAAATGAAAATGGAAAATTCAGTAGAAATTAAAGGGAAGGATCACAAGTGGCTTTATATGATATGCCTCTATATAAAAAAATGACATCAGCAATAAAAATAACTTCACCTAGAATTATTATTTTTCCTGAATTCATTTTTTTATGACAAAGCACAATCTGAGATTCATGATGCAGCCTACCGCACTGCATCATATAAATACAGTAACAACACATTGTGATGCATTTTCATTAATGCGTGGTCCTTCAGTCTTGTTTTCTTCATTCTCCAGTTCTGGCCCCAACACGTAAACTTCGATAGACAAGTCTTTCTTTCCTGACATCTTTAATACACTTGGGAATAATCGCATTACCGCTATCAAACTACAAACATGGACGAAAAAGTTTGAGGAACTGACTTTAAAGCATTTTATGTCCATTTATCCAACTGTAAAACTGTTGGCCAATCAGGAAAAAAGGAAAACTCTGTCATACTTTTATACTTTGTTTAAAATGCAACTAGAGTCAGCTTTGTTTACAACCAGGTGGTGGAATTACAGTCAAATCTTGCAATGCTTTTCAGCGTTTACAATAAAATCTCTTTCCGTTTAATGCAGTGTGAATTGTATGCTTGTTTGATCCAATGAGATATCCTGAAAATGCAGAAAAAAAAAGAACAAAGTACTGAAGGAGCATCATGGAATGTGTTTTATTTTTGTTCCAGTTTGTAAATAAAACTTTTGGAATTAAACTCTACTAAATACTCCAAAAGGGCAACTTTTTATACAGCAACATCAGTTTTAAAATCATGAAAGTTTGAATCAAACTGACAGTGAAACTACAGAAAGCTGATGACATTTTTCATACATTGTCGCCATGGCTGCTGTTTGTCATGCAACAGATGAATTTTATTTTAAACATGGCACAAACACAAAACTGACATGTGCCCATCCTTTAACAGAATGTGGTTAACAAAGCTATCTGTTCATGTGCCCAGACCATGAGCACACATCGTCTGTTTTTGATTGGTCAGTCTTGTTAATAAATGAGTAAATGAAAAGGGCCAAGTCAAGACTGGCGCCAGCCTGAGGGTAGACATGGTGCTTTCTGAAGCCTGGCAACAGTCTCCTAGCACAAGTCAGAGAAAAGACACAGCAGAGGAAAGGATACATTCACCATTTTATATACAGTCAACTTATTGTTGTAGCAGGTATTCTGTTTGCACTATTGATAACCTCTATGTAACCATTTCATTACTGTAAAATAACAAGTTTAACCTTACACTGCTCATTCAAAGTTCTTGACAATGAAACAGGAACAGAACAAGAAAAGAGAACTATTTGTGACTGGCTCTGTTGGGATAGATGGTTGAGTTGATGATTAGTTGAGAAGACATCACCGGTAGGAAGATCAGACATAGGTGACTAGTGTTGAGTGGACACCAGTGTTAGCTGGCAGACTTCAGTTCTGGGAACAGTACTTCCAGAAACACACTGTAAACAGAAGACAAGATAGGTTAAACTGTAACCAACATTTCTGCCTGTAACCATTACAATGCTCAAGTCTGGGTATGTCGTGATCTGTGTTTTTCTGTGTTTATTTCTGAGTTTTCAGTGTCCTTGAGTCTCTTCGTTGTCCTATCTCCCCTCGATTACTCCCAGGTGTGTCTCGTTTCCTAATTACCTCCTGTATATTTAGTGTCACCTGTGTGTCTGTGTCTTTGTCGGGTCCTCATCTCATTTGGCTTGTTCGTATGTGTCGTCTCCATCAGCTGTCCATTCGTTTCCTCCAGTTGCTACCGGCTTTGAGCCCTGGATTCTGCTCAGCCGTGCCGCCTGGTTGTTGGACTATTGTTGGACTTGTTTCATCATTAAACCTTCATTTCTCATTTATACCTGGGTCTACCGCGTCTGCCTCACCACCTCATCCACCACCTCATAACAGAGTAACTTAAATCTAATTTTTACTGCACTCATTTATCGATTAACATATTTGCATGTACATGCTTGTTATTTAATTAATTAAGTACTGTAATGATTTGAGTTCCTCGATTGTTAAAATTCCTCGAGGAAAATGTATCTGCCTTCGAGCTTCGTTAAATTCTGTTTTATTATTTAGCACTGTATTCCGGTCAGGTTATTATTTGCATTGCGCAGCGCTCTCACTTCCTTCTATAAGTTGTTGAGGAAAGCCAAGTGTTAGCAACATGTTTTTGGGGGACCAATAAGCATCCTTAAAATGACTGGCGCGATGCCTGGAGTACGGCAGGCTTTCTCCTCCCGGAGCTGCTGCCTGGTGGCGAGAAAGAGTGCAGCAGGAGCTCATATATGAAAAATTAGACTGATGTTGATATCCAATAGTAACACAGCTCTTATGTTAGATTTACCAATATTTTATTTTATCTTTTTTTTATCCAATTACTTGATTAATCAAATAATCTAATGGTTACAGGCAAAAATGTTGGTTACAGTCTAACCTATCTCGTCTTCTGTTTACAGTGTGTTTTGATTAATCTAGTAATCAGTTAAGAAGATATAATCGGTAAGCATAATCAATAGAATACCCAATTACTAAAATATTCATTTACAGCAATCCTAATTTATTTATATTCAGTCACATTGAATTACTTACATCACTCTTTCATCTCATGGTTATATTTATTTTATTAAAATTTAACACCTTGGATAGAGTAGCTTGTCAACTAATAAACAATTTCCCCTTGGGGATCAATAAAGTATACTCTATTCTGTAGCTGTTTCAATTCAGGTGAGTTTAAATCAATTTTATCTCAGCATAGAATGATATGTTGTTGTAACTCATATCATCCAAGTATCTTCAAAGAGTCAGATGGTTATGCTCTGAGCAGGAATGCTCAGTCAGTCTCAAAAAACAAAATCTGAAGAGGCTTCCAACTAAAAACTGTTGCTGAATGACAGTAGCTCATGATAATAGCTCAATTTCAAGACAACAGGGAATATATTCCACAACATGTGCTGGATGTCACCACCAGTTGTTAGCAAGCATTGCTTCATCCATCTCATTTGCTTTAGCTGCTCCTGTTTAAATATCTGTATGACCGTATTGTTGAAAAGTTTAGGAGAAAGACGGGGATATGACCCAATATGACCCATTGTGACCCATTATGACAGACGGAAGAGATCATTTGAACTTCTTCCTTCTATCTCTGGCTACTGGCCCTTCTCTTCAGTCGTGGAACTGTTATTTGAACTGTTGTATTATTTGAGATCATTGTTAAGGTTTTATTTGAGATTTTGAGATGCTTAATTAGCTGCTTCTTGTTGTAAAACCAACACATTGTTGCCATGGTTATGCATCATAACAACTGTCCAAATATAACATCATTTGAGCAAAACACTTCCAGCTACACAGAATTCAAAACCAGAGCAAATATTTCTCCAAACATGCAGTGCCTCAACCAAATACATTTTGAGCAACAGCCTACAAAAAGAACAAAATTTAACCCAGTTTAACCCTCCTGTGGTCTTAAGAGACAGGGAACATTGGAGGGTCCACAGTGAACCTGAGTGTGCTTTTACAAAGGTTTTCTTTTGTGTGGTTTCAGGAACTGACAGTCTGATGGAACAACCCCCCTCATCCCTGCTGTCCAACCATGACAGCATCATGACCATCATACTAAGACCGCCAGAAGGTTAAAATAGCCCATTGCTCATCTTGCTCATATCAAGTAATGCTTTGGGTAGTATAGTTTTAACGTACTTTAAATATTGTTGGTCACCCCAACAAAATGACAAAATGTGCCATAATGAATAATAAAAATGTCATTTCTAGTAATCAGAAACACAGATGCATAGTGAAAAGGTTTTGGCTTTCTTCACCTCTTTTGTTGGTCTTCTTGGTCTGTGGTGGCAGAGACTTCCTGAAGTTTCGGCCCGGCATACTCAGGGCAATAGAGTCTGGGCTTGACCTGGAAGCAGTGGTCTGCGAGGCTGGCAGAGAGGCAGCAGTTGTCTTTACTGGAGCAGTGAGCTTCTCACAGGAAGAAATAACAGGCAACAGGTTTTACATACTTGGAAGGAGTCATGCATATAAAAAGCACTTCTGATTTTTAAATACATCATATTATATCATGGTATACAAAATATGATGTAGGCTGTAAATCATAATACTGGAGTAAAGTTAATTGATCTGAATACTGGATCTTACCACTTTACTTTTTCTTCTAGGATTTTTGCTGTTTGCTGAAATAAGAAAAGAGAAGAAAAAATGGCAAATGCAGATCAGGAAAAAGAATACAAACTGGTTTTAGAATCCACATAAGTGAGAAAATAAAGTAAAATTACCATGAGGGATAAGAGTGATTTGTGAACTCAGTGTGCTGTTGAAGGTCTTGTGCAGCTCTGCAAGGACTGAGATCATCTTCAGTATCTTGGCTCGATTATCTGACCTGGAAGTGTCTGTACTTTTTTGTGATCTTCTAGCCATAATCCCAGCAGTGATACTTCGTTGAGTAATTTTTTCTGCATTTCTTGTCATTTTATCAAGCCCAGTTGTTTTTATGCTAAAACTAAATTTCATGCATTGACTCGTATTTAATGGGGAGGCTTTCGACAGGACAGATGATGCTATAGTGCCAGGCGGTAAAAGATCTGATGGTGTCCCAAACCCTGCTAGAAAGAAAAAGAGGATACAATATGCATGCTGAAAGTCGTGTCTGAAATGTATTAAGTACATTTAGTGAAAGGTCTAAGTAATTCTAATAAGACGTGAATTAAAACTAGTGCTGCCAATCGATTAAAAAAAGGATCAGATTAGTCACACTCTAGCTCAGTGAATAATCACAATTAATCACTATGCCTGACTTTGTAAGCTTGAAATATAAATTTGTATGGAGAAAAGTTCCTGGTGAAACAAAGTTGTAGCAATATTAAAAAAGCTGAAGTGACCAAATCAGATTTTTTTTCCCTTAATGTGACCTTCATCTGATCTTTTTCTAACAGTCTGAACAACACAGATAGGATTTTTTCTAAAGCAACTCACAAACATATCGGATTTAGGATCACCTGGATATGTGGTCCTTAATCTGATATCTATCTGATCTTTTCAAATGTGACCTGTGTCTATACCGTCAGGTCGCATAAATCCCATGATTCATCTGACCCGAATGTCATTGATATTCAACAAACATCACTATGCTGTGACTTCATACGCTCAAGCAGGAAGAAAAACAACAACCATGGCGGATGATAATGAGGATTAAGTTGTTGATGTGCTGGCTGTAGTTGGATAACAACTTTAACATGAAAAGACATGCTCATGTTTCCTCCCGCAAACACTGAGCACTTCTGTCTTTTTTAATGTGGTTGGCTTAACACGTTCTCTCTGTGTGACATTATTGCACCCTCTACCATGCATGCGGCACAAGCTCAGATCCCTTGCAATTCACACAAGAGATCATACAAACAGCATATGTTTGAAAATGTGAATGACTATGCAAAAGAATTTGGATTTCACAAAATATCTGTCCCTATATCTTTCCCTATAACTGTGTCTAAGTGAACTTTTTAAATTTGCAAGGAGACAGAGTGAGGCTTGTACCCCCTTTCCTGGGTTGATCCATTTCTTCTTTGTGAGGAAAACATGGTAAAAATCCAATTTTCCCCAATGGTCAGATGTAGCCCCAAAAATCTAATAAAAAAATTCTTCAACTTGTTCTTGACAAAACCTTTGAAAGTTCTTGTATCCAACAAAAAAAAAAGAAACCCAATGTGAAGCAGTAGTCCTGAGGAAATCCAAATTCTGAAAACTCAATCTTAGGCTCGTGGATTATCAGCAGTTCTTCAGATGGTCTTTTATGGTCTCTCCTCCTGATGTGAACACAAAGACTGTCCCCGAGGCACAACCCCGAATATTAACAAGTGCTTCTGTCTTATACTTTTTTGGGCAATGCCTTTGTGACACGTAAAATCATCCCTCTGTACTGGAAAATTCCTCTTTTTTGCCATTAAAACTGTTCCCCTATAGCCACCTATATTCTGTCCAAGAAAACTTCCCCTTTTCTCACATCACATCTGAGTCATCTTCTGTTCCTTATCTTACCAATCAATACATTTTATACACGTGTAATCAAAATATCATTTAAATGACAAAGACTTAGTTTAAATTACTTCCCAATTTTTGATATCATTGTTTAATATTAATTCATTATGGATATTTATAGCATTTAATTCCACAGTTATCAAAAATCATCTAATTGCTCACAGTTTTAACTTGTTATATAATCCATACAGGTTAGATCAACTTTTCATCATCATAACTTTTCCATGTTTGCAACTTATGATTATACATAGAAAGAAAAACATTAAAGTTTTTATACAAAGCAGATAAGATTCTTCATTATAGAATAAATTGGATGGTCCTAGATTATTTATTTCACACCAAAAAATCATAAAATCCTCAAGTTATACTAATGTCATCAAATCAAATATTTATTTTCTGCACTTGTCCCCACCCTGGGCTTGCATCATCCTAAGTTCAAATCTGTACCCTCAAAATACACTCATTAAGAAGCGAAGAATCTCAATGACTGTTAAAATGATTACTTTCAACATTAATTTGCAAAGAATAAAACTTTCTGATCATTCACTGAAAAGGATAAGTAAATACTTAATTTTAAAACATAATGAGAATGTTTTCCCTTAGAGCACACACACCTCAAATTCTCTTTCTCCCTTTTTAAGATTTTACAATCTTCTGCTCACTTTTGCTCAAAATTTACACACAACAAAACAGCTGAATTCATGCTCATTAACTGTATTGCAATATTATCTTACTGTTAATTCTTTTAATTAAGGGGGGTGGGGGAGTTGGCAAATCACAGGTATTTCGACAACATCAAGGTTTCACAAACATTTTAGGTTTCACAACTATCAGAATGTTGTAGTTACAGTATGTATCACATGTAAATATGTAAATATTTTTCTGGATGTTATTGTGGTTAAATAACCGCAATGTTTAATCAAGTTTATTTGTATGCCACATTTGAGCAACAAGGCATTTCAAAGTACTTTACATCATAACAACACAAAAGTACAAAGTCATAGAACACACAGTCACAGTCAATTAAAACATTTCATTCTGATCGAGTACCATCTTTACACATTAGATTGCTGATTAATGTTTCATTTATGATGTTTCAAAAGCAACTATAAACAAGTTGATTTTTAGTCTAGATTTAAAGGCACTTAGTGTTTCGGCTGTGTTTTCTAGAAGTTTATTCCAGATTTGTGGAATATATTTGTGCATAAAAGCTCCATGTTTGGTTCTGGTTCTGAGGATGCTGAGCAGACCAGAAGCAGAAGACATGAGAGGTCTGGAAGGTTGATACAACAACAGCAGATCTTGGATGTATTGTGCTTCAATAATTTATAAACTAACAGTATTTTAAAATCTATTCTCTGAGCTACATGGAGCCAGTACAGAGAATTTTGAACTGGGTGATGTGCTCTATCTTCCTGGTTTTCGTGAGAACGCAGCAGCGTTTTGGATGAGCTGCAGCTGGAGGATAGATTTATTAGGCAGACCTGCAAAAACGCTGTTGAATTAATCCATGTTAAAAAGCAGTGTTTCAACAGTTAAATGGCTTCCTAAATATAACCAACTACCTTGATGTCTTTCAGTCTGGTTTCCATGCTCATCACAGTACTGAGGCCCTTGTCAAAGTGTTCAATGACATACATATAAACAGACTGTGGAAGAACCACAGTGCAGCTTTTGACACTGTTGACCATGACATATTACTGAAATGACTGGAAAGTTGGATAAGCATGGTCCAGTACTCAATTGACACAACGCTGGCTCCCTCCAAGCTTGAGGGCCCCCCTGGAAGGACGGTAGGCCCTGAACCTGGGGGGCCTACCGGCCCAAATGAAAGACAGAATGGGACTTCAGAAATCCAGCTCTGAAGAGAGCTGGAGAAAGCAGGCCCTCTCCTGATGAGAGGTGTATGTAGGATTATATAGGTTGCCCCAGTCAGGGTTGACTCATGGTTGCTAAAAACTTTACATGATCAAATGATTTTAGTGATGTAGTGAGTGTAAAATATTGAGTAAAATGTTGTGCTACATAACTGGCCTTATAAATTACAAGTGAATAGCCCATATGGTCTCCAAGTGTATTCTGGTTAAAACTTGTCACTTGCCAGTTTGGCAACAGATGGAAAACTATGTAGAGCATTTTTATGGACTAAGTTAACATGAGTGGAGCTTCATGGAGCAGCAAAGTTATGGGGGAATTTTTCTGCCATAATCCAGGAGCACACATTTTCAAATCCTGAAATCCTGAAAACAGGATTTCATGTCTTTTGTTCTCAAAACTTTTCATACTTTTTCTTACATTTTCATTTGAAAGCAGGACTTCATATATTTCTTCTCAAAACTTGTAATGATTGTACTCAAAACTTCTCCTCACGCTCATACTTAGTCTCTGCTCTCTGCTCGCTTTTGGAAATGCCTTTTGTCACAGTCACCTGGCAACCTCTCAGCCAATAGAATGAAAGTGTGGTACTGGGTGCATTTGTTTCCTTGTAGCGGGTGTGCCTATGTGGCTACTATTGATTGAATCAACCTGTGCCATTCACTGGATGTAGAGAGTTGGTCGGGTGAACAAACTCCTCAGATTTGGAGGCACTGATCCTCATCCAGGCTGCTTCACATTCGGATGTGCACCAGTCCGGCGAGAGATCACGAACTGATGAAGCCAATAAGACCTGATCATCCTCAACAAACAGAGGTGCAATCCTAAGGCCACCAAAACGGATCCTAGAAATTCTGTCCATGAAAGTAATGAACAGTATCAATGACAAAGGGCAGCCTTGGGGGAGTCCAACCCTCACGAGAAACCAGTGGCGGGCGTGCATTTCACACCTAGGCCTTCAGTAGTGCTCCGTCTGAATCAATCCAACCCTCAATAACTATTTTATGGCTATAAAAAATCTACTGCAGGTACAGCTGCGACACACATAAAAAAGCATCAAAAATAACCTGATAAAACTGCAATATTATTTAGGAATATAGCAACATTTTACTCACCAAAAATCCTGATTGTACACAAAATCCTTCCTCCTTTCTAGTAAAGTTCCTGCTTGCCCCCAAAAAAATGACACAGTCTATCAGTCTTTTTAAGATTTCCCTATTTTTCTTCACCTTTTCGTTGTGGAGGTTTCCCTGCGCACTTGCTCGCTCAGCTGTAGGTCCACTCTGGTTTCCCCACAGATTTTGGAAAGCACCGTTGCTTGTAAGTGTCCGGCAGTGCTTTGATGCCTCGTTGCTGCCTTCGTTAGGCAAGTCAAATTTACAAATCCAGTGTGGCTCCAAACACCATGTCGATCAGTGGCAAATAACAAGCACTCCCAGCAATACAATTTGCAGCGTTCCTCGGAGCCTGTGAGCCAGGAGTACCGCTCGTCGTTAGTAGACTGAAAATGGCGGACAAATCCTTTTCCCGGTTGTGACTGGCTTGCTAGCTCCGGAGTGGCCTGACCTTGCTTAACAATGTCCAGCTTTTCTTGAAAAGTCCGTCTTGAAAATGGCTTTGACAGTAAATCTCCAACCAAATCCATTTCTTCTCCTCCTTCACCCATTGTGGGTTGACAAACCAGCTATTAAATCAACACAACAATATCTTTGCTTGTGCAGCTCGCTAGAGATGCAGTTTGCTAGCTCTGGCTAGTACACTCTTTAACTATCCAATCAGAGCGTGTGAATACGCTGACGTTTCCGTACGCCTGCTAGAGGTCCTTGGTGTCGCCAACTCAAAATCTGATTGGTTGAAGCAACAGTTTGATCGACATTTATTTTATGCTACAGGGCCCGTGGAACTGATTGTGAAGGCCTCCAGGCAGATTTCTTTGACCCTGGCAACAAATAGTGGCTGAAATGTGATTGGTTAAATGCTTAAATATGAAAATACACGTCTGGAAGCAGCGCAACCAGGGGGTTAGCAATGAAAGGAAGCGGACAGACCATTTGGATTTATTTAATACGTATTCATGGACAAAATACACTGCTCAAAAAAATAAAGGGAACACTCAAATAACACATCCTAGATCTGAATGAAAGAAATATTCTCATTGAATACTTTGTTCTGTACAAAGTTCCATTTGCACAACAGCAGGTGAAATTGATTGTCAATCAGTGTTGCTTCCTAAGTGGACAGTTTGATTTCACAGAAGTTTGATTTACTTGGAGTTATATTGTGTTGTTTAAGTGTTCCCTTTATTTTTTTGAGCAGTATATAATTAACATCAGTCTGTGATTCAGATATTTTTAGGCCAGCAGAGAAGGCCTTGCAGGCCCTGACGGCCCACCACTGCGAGAAACGGGCCTGACTTACTGCCATTAATGCAGACTATAGAGAGACCTGACAGCCCATATCAAAGGGCCCGGTAACCCATACTCTAGGAGAACCTCCCACAGGGTTCCCCAAGGGACACGGTCGAACGCCTTCTCCAAGTCCACAAAACACATGTAGACCGGTTGGGTGAACTCCCACGCACCCTCCAGGACCCTGCTGAGAGAGTAGAGCTGGTCCAGTGTTCCACAACCAGGACAAAAACCACACTGCTCTTCCTGAATCTGAGGTTAAACTATCCGACTGATCGTCCTCTCCAGGACCCCTGAATAGACCTTGCCAGGGAGGCTTAAGAGTGTGAACCCTCTGTAAAAGAAGCACATCCTCCAGTCCCCCTTTTTGAACAAGAGCACCACCACCTCAATCTGCCAATCCAGGAAAACTGCCCCCGATGTCCATGCAATATTGCAGAGTCACGTCAACCAACACAAACCTACAACATCCAGAGCTTTAAGGAACTCCGGGCGAATCTCATCCAACCAGAGGGCCTTGCCACCAAGAAGCAGATTGGAGAGCCCGACCCAGAGTCCCCAGGCTCAGTTTGCTCAATGGAAGGCATTTTGGTGGGATTGAGGAGGTCTTCAAAGTATTCTGCCCACCAGCCCACAACATCCTGAGTCGAGGTCAGCCGCACACCATCCCCACTATAAAAAGTGTTGGTGCTGTACTGCTTCCCCCTCCTGAGATGCTGGATGCTGGACCAGAATCACCTCAAAGCTGTGCTGAATTCTTTCTCCATGGCCTCTCCAAACTCCTCCTATGCCCGAGTTTTTGCCTCAGCAACCACCTGAGCCACATGCCGTTTGGACTGCCGGTACCCATTAGCTGCTTTTGGGGTCCCACAGGGCAAAAAGGCCCAATAGGACTCCTTCTTCAGCCTGACAACATCCCTCACCAAAGGTGTCCACCAACAGGTTTAAGGGTTGCCGCCACAACAGGCACATGTAACATAGTTAATGTATAGAATTCCACTTGTCATTACTTCCAAGTTTGGGTTCATGTGTAATGGATGAAACAGCACCCCCTCCTGGTGGTTGGCAGTGTTAAATATACTGAACACAGATATCTCGTTGCCAGTTCATGAGAGATGAGCGCGAGGTAGGTTCACTGAGTTTAACGCTCTGGTAAAATGTTATGTTAGCTTGATGCTAACATGAAATACTATTCCTCGTAAGGTGTTGTACCCGCTGTGATGAACCTGATTCCTAATCAGTTGTTATTCTGTTCCATACAGATAAAAATCATTTCATCTCATCCTGTTTCCTGGCCCTTATTCACACAACGCAGAACTGAGTTGAACTGAGCTATCATGATTGCCGAGGTTACACACAGACACCTTTGCGGCCACAGCTCCTATAAGCAGGCTCAACAAAAGAGGCACAAACATGGTCCACTCAGACTCAATGTCCCCCACCTCTCCCTGAACGAGTTCACAGTTCTGCTGGAGATGGGAGTAAAAGTTCCGTTTCACAGGGGAATCCGTCAGACGTTCCCAGCAGAGCCTCACAACATGTTTGGGCCTGCCAGGTCTGACCGGCATCCTCCCCCACCACCAGAGCCAATTCACCACCAGGTAGTGGTCAGTGGACAGCTCTGCACCTCTCTTCACCTGAGCGTCCAAAACACACGGCCGCAGATCCGACAAAGCGATGACAGTCAATCATCAAACTGCGGCCTAGGGTGTCCTGGTGCCAAGTGCACATATGGACACCCTTATGCCTGATCATGGTGTTCATTATGGACAACCCATGTTGAGCACATACAGTATGTCCAACAACGGAACACCACTTGAGTTCAGATCGGGGGTTCGTAAGGAGACTGGTTCCAGAACCAGAGCCATGCGTCGAGGTGAGACCGACTATTTCTAGCCGGAACCTCTCAACCTCAGACACTCGCTCCGGCTCCTTCCCCACCAGAGAAATGAAATTCCGCGTCCCAAGAGCCATCTTCTGCAATCTACGATCGAATCGCCAGGGCCCCCTCCCTCGGCCACCACCCATCCCACACTGCATCCGACCCTTCTGGCCCCTCCCACAGGCGGTGAGCCCATGGGAAGGGGGACCCATGTCTCCTCTTCAGGCTGAGCCTGGCCAGGCTCCATGCGTAAAAGCCCGGCCACCAGGTGCTTGCCAACCTGCCCCACCTCCAGGCCTGGCTCCACGGTGGTGACCCTTTGACCTGCGTCCAGGTGAGGGAACACTGAATCTCCAGTGCTGTCAGTCATCATAAGTTGTCTCTGGGCTGTGCTTTGTCTAGTTCCTCACCTAGGACCTGCCTGCTTGGGCAGGGGCACGAAGCCCCAGATAGCATAGCTCCTAGGATCACTGGGACACTTCCTCTACCATGATAAGGTGGCAGCCCAGGAGGAGGTCATGTGACTCTATTTTGCAAAAGACGTGTTTCCATTGCAATTTTGTGAAATACATCTATTTTGACACTGCCTACAAACTACCTCATCTTAGCACAACTTTGTAATCAAAAAAAAAGTTTTTTTTTTTTCAAAATTAGCGTCTTTTCATTACGCAAATTAATGTAATTTCAATTTGCGCCATTCCATGATTAATAGAAATACGTCTATAGTTGTGAAAGTACATACAGTCAGAGAGGGATTCACCAAATTCTACTTGTTGCTGCACATTGTTGGTCAGCTGACAGCTAATTTTAGCAGCTAGTTATTTTTAAATACATAAAAACAATGAAACAAAAAATACACAATGTTAACATAACATTTTTCAAAATGTTTATGTTAAGTTTATAAATATGTTACATAGCAATAGGTTGTGACAAAAACACTTAGAAATATAATAATTAAAATGTTATATCAACTTCTGTTCTATATCAAACTGCTATGATTGTCTCTCTTACTCATAATTATATTTAGGCCCAATAATACTTTTAGAAATAACTGTATAGATTTCATACATTTATACACATGATCATCTTGCGTACTACATTGGAAATGATTAACGGAGAACTGTTGATCTGAAAACAACTGATTTCACTACCATGTCACTGGCTGGCTGGTCTCACCTGGTAGTTCAGTCGTTTCTTCTCTTCTCTCACTGGGTGCTGAGTTAACTTGAATTCCAAACAGTATCAGCTTAATTATAACCACCTTCATCCCCCAAACAGCTGCTGCTCTGCTATGCATTGCGTCTGCAGAGGAGTTTAGAGTCCAGCACTATTGCTAGTTACAAGAAACTCACTGTATGCTGAAATTTCAAACTCCGGATTCCTTTCCACAAACTCTGCTGCTTCTCAGTATGTGGTATTTTAAAAAGTTGCATTAAACTCCTCAGGTGTTTTGTTGATGCTGAGTTGGCGGTCAGATCAATTCAAGTTGTCCTTTTAAATTGTCAAAGCTTTTCAAAAATAGACCAATATTTTGATTTTCATTTGAAGATGTTTAAATCACTTTAAGCGCCTTAGATAAAAAACAAAAATCCAGAAGGTTAACTCCAAATTCCCCCAATAATTCACTGTTGGGGGGGTCTTCTTTAAGGCAAATATTCCAAAGCTGCACTTCTTAGATAAGGCTTGTCAAGTATATGTGTCTGTCCTGGTGCACTTGTCTAATATTCCCTTTATAAACTGAAGCTTTTTGCTGAATGTGTAACTGACTGATCAGAGGAACCAGTTAAAGACCCGAAAGCTCTCTAGGCCCACCCATCCTACAATGTAGATTGGTGACATTTAGAAAGTTTGTCAGAGAGCTTAGTGTGATTGGTCTTAAAGCTATTTTTTGTGAATGTGGAATGTGTACTTAGGACAGAATTTAATGTGTTGGTGTGCGTGTGTATTTGTGTAATTGCATTTGTGTGTGTGGCCCTCACTGTGCAAGCGGTGATAAGGTAGTTCTTAATATGTTTGCTTAGGGGCCATAGAAATAGAAAGGATCTCTGACGCATGAGGGTCTGGAGCCATTCAGAATAAACACACACACCCCCCCACACACACACATACACCCCTACCAACAAGCGCACTACTCTTTAAACACCAAGAACTTATATTTTAAATAAATCCAAACACACACTGATCACAAAACGAAGTGTGATGTGAACATCAAAGGTCACAGAAAAAATTCAAATATGTGGACAGAAAGAAGATTTATTTTTTTTCTTTAACTGTTCGCAATTAATCTCTCAAGAAGTTTCAAGAGTGATGGTGGAATGCCCCTTCTCTTAAATTTGTCCATTTAATGAAGGGATGATGTAGGTGGTTTGCAAGCCAATGTGTGGAAAAGCAAGAGCGATAAAAAATGTGTGTGTGTCAGTTGCTGGGTGAAGAGAAGTTAACTCAAGAGCATCTCATCACTTCTCCGTCTGTCTGCTTATCTTTGACGCTAATGCTCTGTGAGTAATTCAAATCGCGGGAATAAGAGCGGTTACATCAATGGAAGTAGTGACTTAAAGCTTAAAGCAGTTTTGTATAAAATACTTAACCCTACATTCTGCTTGATGTGTTTATGGGTATTTTTAGCACATGGAAGTAAAAATGTATTAACGTGATTTCCACCAAAAATGGAGTGATCAAAGCAGACAGTTTCTCAATCTAACTTGTAAAATGAAGTGATGATGTTCCTTCACTATTTCTATCCCCAACGTCCAAGCCTGGATTTTAGCAAGGGCTTACCGGGGCTGCAGCACAGGGCCCCGGCAGTTTGGGGGAATAGAAAGATGCTTTGTATTTTCGTGAATGAATACGGTCAGAATGCTTTAATTTTATCACGGGATAAGAGGGTTTTGATGGTGAAAAACTGTCTGATTTGTTCTGGCAAACGTCCATCATGAATGCTGGATTATTATTGGTGCGTCTAACACATTGGGGTGGAGGGATTTCTCACGATGGTGGATAACAGAATGGATGACAGCAGAGCGCAGGAACAAAAGAAAAAGAAGAGCATGTCAAGGAGCTTCAAAATGCTAATTATCTCCGTCTAATTATAAACAGTGCAGTACATATATAAACAAACTTAAGTTTGTTTCAGAAATAGTCATTTCATCAATTTTATTGTGATTATTATTAGTATTTTTATAGCAACTTCATGTTATAACTGCTTGGATTCTCTGTGTGTTGCGACTTAGTATCATAAACGTAACCTGGTTTTAATTAAGCTCAGTATGCCAAAGAGACTTTGATATTATGAGGCTGTTGTTAAAACTCGTTCATCTTTATTTTTATCTTCAACATATTTTTGCAATAAGCATGATTTGATTTAAAAATAATTTGACAGAATTGATTCCTCTTGTTAATCTACCATTTCTCTTTCATACATTTTATTCATTGTTATCTTTCAGGGCCCTGTGATGGACTGGTGACCCGTCCAGGGTGAACCCTGCCTCTCATCTGATGACTGCTGGAGATGGGCACCACCAGCCCCCCTCACCACCCTGCAAGGATCAGATCATGGATGGAAAGATTTTAAGGTAGTTTCCCTTTAAGGTAGTCTATCTATCTTAAGTCCACACTTAAAACAACTTTATAGTTAATGCCAACATCAACTGATTTTATGATATTACTGACTATTGTTTCTACTTTAACATAAACAGACAAAGAAGACACCCAGAAATGTTTATCCACTCCAGGCATCTGGTCCCAATCATCATCATTTCTGATGATGTCACACAACATTTTTAAATTGTAAGTCGTACTTTTTTATTTGCCGTTTTACTGTACTCTTTAAAATACAAGTGCTTTCTCTGTTTAATTGCTTTATTGTTTTTTTTTTTTTTTTATAGATTTCTGTAAAGTTCAGTGACTGGTTCTGTCGTTGATCCTCGCTGTTCTTAGGAAGGAGAAATGTCAGTTTGTCTGCAGTAATACTGGAATACTGTCTCATTGTATTAAAACAATACTGTGTCCTTGGGGAAATATTTTTCACATTTCCTCTAAAGTGTACCTGTTGTTTTATTGTGCTAATTTTCATAAGCATGTTGTCTGTAAACTTTTAATATATTGCCAATTTGTACAATTCTCTGATAGTATATTGGCAATGTACTCTTGAAAAATGTGAATATATTGAGTACACAGTGTAATCTTTCTCAGCTGGAAGGTGTGTTGTAATTGATCTTTCTGTGTACTGTAGCCTGATATGTTTGCAGTACTGTAGTGTGTATGTATGAAGCATGTAATGTACAAAGTGACAAAGCAAAATAATAAAAGACATTGATAAGGAACTGAAGATTGTACTTCACTAGCAATTATAATAAACCAAAAGTGTAGTTGGAGCATACTATGATCACATTACTAATATATAACATATGTAATGCTTGTAAACTTAGAAGACATTCTAAAAATGTTTTAAATGTAATCTGATCACAAAAATAGTACACTTAAGATAAACTAATCAAGCATGCTTATATTACATAAAAAGCAGTATAATTAAAGTATGCAAGCCATACCATTCCAAAAAATTATGTGATAGTACACTGAGTACACTTTAAATTGTGATTTTCTATTACTATTAAAATACACAAAATTAGTTGTTCTAAAATGACATACTCCAAGTATACTGATGATTAGTGTGGCTTCAAGTATGCTAAATTTAACATGCTTAGTATATTTATTTTTTACCAGGGACACCTTTGCTAAAATAGTTATTGGTGGAATTTCCACTTAAGTAGAAAACATTTTAAACATATGTCACTTAGTCATGAAGATGTTTAGACCGCTTGCTTTTTCAGACATTGATGCTAAAAACTTGAAGCCTAATACATAAAACTATACATGAAACGTCAAAAGACCATTCAGAATTTTATAAGAAAAGTTGCTGCAGAATGAACTATGATCATAAACAACATTGTTAAAACATTGCCATAAAGATGTGAATTACACAACATGATATTATGATAATACTATTATGTTGTAAAACTGCAGTTAAGCTTTTTAATGTAAATAAATAGATCTCCATTTTATTATTTTTTACAGCATTCAGCTGAGAAAACATTCTTCACAATTCCTTGTTTACCGGTGATTGTCTATATGTCACTCACCACTAGAGGGAAGTATTGTACTATAAGACACCATTGATTTTAAATTCCACCAGTTCTTCGTAGACCACGATGACAGTTTTTATGCATACACAATATTTTCAAAGCTCCAAACCAGTGATACACATATAATATTTGACACATGTCTATATTTTCTCGATTTTCAGTTCTTAAAAGTTCTCTTTCTTAGTTTTGTTTAATAAGAGGTTTAATAATTTTTCTATACCTCTGTAATTTTGTGGACATTTTTTCCATATTGCAGTTACAGTGTATTAGAAGGTTACATCAAGCTACAATAGTTTAAATTGGTAATCCTAATTTAGTTATAAAATACATTAAAAAATATATGATTGATCAAAGTGCATTCATAGAATAAGTAAAAATACAAGTTAATTTAATTAGTTTGTTAATTAAAAATAAAGTGGAAAAATTGGTAGTGTAATTTCCATTTAAGAAGACAATGATTGATAACACAACAACTCAGAGAAAAAAAAACCTCATGCTTATTGAACACTAGAGAAAAAGGATTTCAAGAGGCCAGTGAAGGAGCTTGCCTAAAATGAATCCCATTTCTATAACTTAGGTCCTGATACCGCAAAAGTCCAGTCACCTTTGAACTTCAGCTTCATCTCTGGAGAGCAGCTGGTCAGATGACCTTAGAGGACGTGAAGACGAGTGCGACTGAAGCAAGTCTGAGACATAGAGTTGAGCGAGTCCATGAAAACATTCACAAGCATTAAGAAATTTTTATATTCTTCTTGTAAGAATATAGAAATCAATTGTGTAGCACACAGGGAGCTAATGAAGAGCACTCAGCACAGAAGTGATATGCTTGTTGGATCGAGACAAAGAGTGAAAAGACGAATCGCTCCATTTTGAAGGTGAGAGAGGGCAGCTTGGCTGACCCAAAAATAAATCATGATACCATAATTAAGGGGTGGGCTTGGATGATCTTTTTAAAAATCTAATTTGGACAAAATTGTCTTTTTGTTACAACTGGAAAAAGCTGCAACAAAAAGGCCAGACTTGGATTTAAAATCTAATGTCACCGTTTAATTTCACGGTGCAGGCACTATTCTCCAGTGCCTGCAGAATAGTGGCACTGGATTTCAGACACGGAGTCAAAGAGTCAATATTCACCTGGTAGGTTTCACAAGGGCTAATTGGGAGAAATAATATTACTAATAATATAATATTTTCTGCATTCTATGAGTGAATTGTTCTTGAGTTTTTACAATCTTAATTGTTCAGTATTTTTATTTATCTCCTGCATCCTGTTAATTGGACACTAATGGGGATATTTCATATATATATTTTAATAATTATATAGCTAGTATATTTTTTGCATTTTTATACTATCAATTCTTAAACATTAACATGTAATATTTCTAAATGTTGTCCATTTCCAATACACAAAATATCAATGGAAAATACTTTGAGTTTATTATTTGTATTATAACATTATAATTACAAACTGATGAAAATCCCTTTAGAGATTTCTTGGCTATTTAAGATAGCTGCAACAAAAGTGTATTCTTTTATTTTGTAATATCCAATTTATATTAGTTGGAACATGCTTGGCATCATAAAGATGAAGGTCAAATATTTAAAAACACAGACCTTTGAAACTGAAAGTAGGAGGAATATATTTTTAATGGTTACCAATTAAAATTATTCTTTCTAAAGCAGTCTACTACTAAATAGTCATGAAATACTTTCATGCCAAACTAAAACAGAGCAACTGAATATGCTATCTGCTGTAATGATATTGATTTCAATTAAGAATAAAATCACAACCAGCCCATTTCAGTGTTTGTCGAAAGCTGTTTGTTTCAAAACATTATCCAGCAGAGAGTGAATTTACAGAAGGGCATAGAGTGGAGAGAGATAGAGCAGAGAGAAAAAGATGGTGGGCTTGACGAACAGGAAGAGGAGAACACCCATGGGAGAGACAGATGAGAGAAAAAAGATTTGGAAGGTCAGAGATGGGAATACATTGGAAAACGGAGAGAAAGATGTGAAATGTGTGAAGAAAAGGAGGTAGTGGTCAAAAAAGTGTGTGTGCAGGGGTGGGTGTGTGTCAGACTTAGGGAAGGACTGATTTGTTTTCAGTGAAAGGTGAGGCCACTTAGATGTGGTGTGGAAGAACAGCGAAATCTATTACAATGTGTCAGAGGAAACATGAGAAGGGCATGACCTGAGTGTGTAGGGGTGTGTGTGTGTTGTGTTGGGGTGTGTGGTAGTGTGTAATAAGCACAGAGTCAGGGAGAGAGAAAATAAGATCCAAGTTTGCACATTTAAAGCTGCAGTATGTAACTTCTATTAACAATATGTTTGTCATGAATGTATGTTAATGAGACAGAGCATTTGTGGTGAAATGGAGCTTCTCTGCCTTCTTCCTGTGTTGTTTGTTTTTGACCAGGAGTGAAGCATTTCTGAAAATGACTGTCTGTAGAAATGCATCATTCCTGGTCAGAAACAAAAAACCACAGCCAGGAATAAAGTTTTGTCAATCAAGTATGCGCTTCTCAGTGTCCTCGAAGTCAGCCTTCAGTCCACCCAGACATTTTTTACAGCTGAATGGTTGCCACGGGAGATGTAAGGATTTCTCAAACATGCATGCAAGAATCAAAGCAACACTCCCGATATGTTTTTGATGAGGCAATATTGCCTCATAAACATATATATATTGTTATAATGTTATGTAATATATAATGTTATTTAACACTATAACTTGATGTAAAGTTCAAAAAGTTGTACATGTAACATTATGATATTACATGTTACATGCACATAAACATATTGTTTGTATGTAACATGTACATTTAATGTATAACATGTTACATGTTATAATGTTACATGATATAACATCATGTTACAATCACTATAACCTGATGTAAAGATAATAAAAAAGATCAGTATTAATACTGCTTTATATTAATATACCTAAAGTCAATGCATTTTTTTATTCCTAGAGAATCAAATGACTACATGAGTATTTGGTCGGTTGATTCATGATTATGAATTATAGCTTCTCTGCAAGCCTTTGGTAACAGATTCTGCAGCACTTTAAATGAAGAAATAGTTCCAAGTAAGTAATAGTAAGTAGAAAATATATTTGAACTTTTTCGGTTTATACCAGGAGTGCAAGGGCCTAACATATTAACACGTTTTCTTTCAAACACAACCATTTCCTGGGTTTTGGACAGACAAAAGAAAGAGAGCAAAGGAAGGGAATGGAGATAAGGTGGCAGAGGCAGCTGGTAAATAGATGTGAAAACAAGTGAGCAGACTGACAGTCAGGGGAGCCATTGATCCTCCTCTCTGCTCCGTCACCCCATCTTGTTGTCTATCGGCAGAAGACAAATAGTGTTGAGGTGGCCTGTATTGGATTTATGAGTTAATGGCCCTGCCAGGATAAAACAAATGGAAAAATAAGGAACAGGACAAAGGCCATGGGAGAGGAGCAATTGAAGACGAAACACTAGATTATCTTTGAGGAATATATGTTGTTCTTTTTATTATAATATTTCTTTGTTAATTGAAAAGAATTACAAGAAATTATTTCCTGCAACATACTCTTATTGATTACACCTGTTTCAGAACTAATTAACACAAAGTGACACAAAGCGTATAAATACGATTGAAACCATACACCTGTTTACTCACTGTCTGAAGTGAAATCTGACCAAACTTGTCTTGTTTTAGAATTAACAACATGATTCCTGTTAGCCAAATGCCACAATAATTAGAGACAGAACACATAGTTATATATAGTTAAAATATATTGTGGAAATTCTTGCATTGCAATATTCCTGGATTTTGAGGCCTTACCCCCACTGACACGCCCCATTCCCAGGTCTGACCTCCAGACCCAGGAGATCCCCTTCATTCTCCTTCATGGTCCTCTTCATTATGGGGTGGAGACAGGCAGACCACCCCATCCCCTGCATTGACAGTCCAAGTCCTTCTGCCTGCCTCCAGCCCCAGGCTGTGAACAGGGAACAGACAGAGGCTTCTCTCCATCAGCTCACATGGAGTGTTGCATGTTGTGTGAATAGATTTTAAATGGGTGGGGGAGAGGCTGATGTAAACACCTCTCCAATGAAGGTGTCATGACACCTCCTCCCCAGGAAACGGTCAACATGTTGACATACAACCCAGATGGCAAAATGTGAGTGAATCAACGTTCAAACATGGTTAGGCAGAAATATTGAATCCATGTTGAAACCTGACATTGAAATCAAACAAAAAATGGTCAATGACTTTTACTGATTACTTGTTGAATCAGCGTTAGGTTTTCAACCATAACAGATCAATGTTGATTCCACCTTCATCTAAATTTGGTTCTACATGCACATGATTTTTGTCCTGTTTGGAAAGAATAAGAGAGAAACTGTTTCCACATCTTTTATATCTATCTTTTCATTCATACAATCACTGTTGTTTCTAGATGCCTGACAACCTCCATTGAGCGCTGGCTTATCACATAACCTCCTTCAAATTAATTTGTATTTTTTATTTTTCTTTGGATAACAAAAAGACATATACATCAGGAGAAGTGATGGTAGAATGAGTAAGGTTTCTCCCAGAAAACTTGCTAAGCCCAGTGGATGGGGCGCTTGGCAGTCATTCATCCAGCGGCCCGCCATGTTTTTGAGTTAAAAATGTTTAAAGTTGGCAGGAAATTTAAAAATATCACTTGATGATTATGTGTTATTGAAAGATTGGAAGATTAATATCTGAACATCAACTATAAAGTCTTAAAAAATGCAAACATTAAACAATTCAAACATTTCAAAATGCAAACATTAAAAAATAAAGCTTAAGGAAAATCTCTTTTGCCAAATATTATGTCATGTTTTGATTGTTGATTCTATGTTGAAATTGCACAAAAATCCGTCAGGAACGCAGAGTCCCAAAGCGAAATTCCGTGAGAGGTGTACGGAGCCCCGTGCTGGAAGAAAAACGGTCAGTGACTGAGAATCACTGCGCGTAACGCAAACCCTGTAAATTCTAGACACTAACAGGTACCATAGAATTGCACAAAAATCCGTGAGGGACGGCGGAGTCCCTGCTCGAAATTCCGTGAAAGAGGTGTACGGAGCCTTGTTTCATTAATTTAGTTGTTTGTTCAGCTTTCAATATAGTTTTTCACCTGTAACATCTCCTCTACATTTTGTGATCTAATCAGAGCCATGACTTTTCTCACTTTGTTCTATTTATTTATTCATCATTTAGATGGGTTTATTTAGCTTCACCTTCTATGGTAGCATTCATCATGGCTTGTGGATTTTTGAATTGAAATTGTCCTTACAACCAGTAAGATTGGTTGATCACAGCTTGAATTCTCACTCAGTTTGATTCATTGTTTCTCTGCATTTTAGTTCCATGGGGAATTTTTGATTGGGTTATATAAAACAGTATCAGGGTCCACACTACAACCTTTAAAAAGCTGAATGATGACATCAAACTAGCGATTATTGTTGATCTTTACTGTTTACTGTGATACTCATCGTTTATTACCAACTGGGATATCAGTGACATGGAAGTGAATAAAGCAGAAAAGGTGAACGTTTTGTGACATTCTGTAATGCTACTTTGCTTTCTAGATGTACTTTTAAACAATTCTACAGTTTCTATTGAAAAAAAGGAATCTTGGGTTACTTTCTAACCCCTTCCATTATGGTACCATCAGATGCATACACACAGCACAAACACACAGTACACACAGATTTTGCTCGTTCTAACAGAATCTATGCTAATGAAGCAGAAATTAGATATTGACCCAAAGGATTTGTGCATAGTCAGCCTCTAATATGAGTGATGTATGAGTCAGATATGCTAATAAAGCTTCCCATACTAGAAGACTGGAAGACTGGAAAACATAATTTTCCATTCATTTTCTTCCCTTTTGCTGCTTATCTAGATGTGTCCTATTGATTGTAAAGATTTTTCTGGCATTTATTGCTCCCTCTGTCCAAAATCATGTATGTAAAACATTCCTAAACAGACACATATGTTGAGACAAGACTCATGTGTTGACCCTGTGCATCCCTAAGCCTGTGGTTTCTATCACTATCACTTTGGAAGTTTTACCTCCTGGTAGGGTCTCCTGTGGGAAATTTCCCATGATCCCATGGTCGTAGTCTGTTTCCATTCACCATAAAATTGCACAATTTGAAATTACAAAAGGAAATGTGCTTCATAGGAACATGCCAATTTTGAAAAAATTGAGGTTTTTCGCTAAAAAGATTTTGTGCTAGAATCAGAAGCTTTTTGGCTGTATTAAAATAGATGTATTTCACAAAACTGTAAAACAAACACTTTTTCTATTGCACTTTTTGGCATCACATGAGTCTAGACTCCTAACTCTTTCAGAAATTAAAACAAGGGATGCTTACCATGGTGGCTTGCTCGCAAAATAGTACACATTACTTTATGGCTGTTTTTTTATCAAAACAAAAGAATCAATCATCATTCATACACGGAAGTGGGTTAGTGTACCCAAAAATTGTGCTCTAATTAGTGTACTGTGCAAATTCTGGTATTTTAAAGACCAATACCAAAAAATCTATACAAATATGGACTTAGGCTTAGCGGCTAGTTCTATATTAAATTTACCACGGGCCTTTAAGTATTGAATCCAAACATTCCACTAAATTGGAGGCTTAAGGCAACAAAGTCATTGCTTAGGAGTGACCATCACAAAGTCCTTAACCCCAGAGAGAATTAGTGGTCAGAGCAAGAGGGACAGTTGGTTCAGAACCGCAGTGGTCAAAGGAGTATAGGTAAAGTTCATACAGGACATAAATTTACTATGTCAATTTTTTGGCATTTGGTAAATAAAAATTAATCTGGTAATCTTAAACCTATAAGATTAAACATTTAGTCTTATTAATATTAGAACACTGTTGCACACTTAATGATTAAGCAGTGTGGTTTTCGCAGGTTCTCTTATTTTCTGAACGCTGTTAACACAGACAAGAGCGACAGTGAGCGCCTCCGCTGACCAGCTGTTACCGCACTAAATTGACGTTGGCTCGCTGAGTCAATAAATATTTACAATATAGGTTAAAAAATGCTTACTCAAAACTTACACACAAATATCTAATTACCTTACTCTAGCTCACTTTCCCTATACGAGACAATTTATATAAATAAATTTAGCGCTGCTAAATATCAATTAGCAGCCAATTAGCAGCGCTAATTGATATTTACCTGTTAACACAGGCAAGAGCGACAGTGAGCACCTCCGCTGACTAGCCGTTACCGCACTAAATTGCCGTTGGCTCACTGAGTCAGGAGTGCTCACCGTGCTCCATGTGCCAACTGGTGGCGAACTGCTGTAACTGCAGTTTAATACATCTCAGTTCAAGAAGGAGAAGTGCCGCTTAAAAATGTACTGTAGTCTTTTAAATAAAGTAAAAAGAGGGAAGGAGGTGTAATAATTCTAATGTCCATTCTGTCACAACACCTTTACAATGGTTTCAATTGTATATTTAAATTAAGGAAAGGGAGAGAGGTTATTTTTTATTGAGGATTATTTTTAAAATATGCCGCATTTTTTTACTAACTGTGACATTTTTTACTATATGGATCTGCGTGTGTGTGTCCTTATATGGTGTGGGCATGGGCGTGTGTGTGTGTGTTTGTTGGTGGGATTTTGTGGGCAGTTTAAATCCTCCAATAGCTGACCACAGTGGTCAGCCATAGTGGTCAACTTAAGTGGTCACCCCGCAGCCAACAACACACACATGCACACACACACAGCACAAATACTGTAGACTCATCTTCATTAACAAAGAAACATTTGTATTGATCTGCTCTACAGCTGCGGCTCATGTTACAGCAAAGAAATATGTATGGGAGCTCTAAATGGGTTACACACATGCATTCACTTACACTGAAAAGGAACACATGCAAACACATTTCTTCCTGCCTTTCTCTCCCACTCACTTACACACACATGCACACACACCCACAGAGTGACTGGTCAGTCCTAAGCAGGTTAGGATGAGTGAATTAGTATTGATCATCTCCTTACAGCATTATCTGTGGCTACAGTTCGCCTGTGGTGTAAGAACTGCTAAAATGTCGGGTGGTGCGTGCAAGAGTGGGTGTACAAATTCATGGAAATATATATATATATATATATATATATATATATATATATATATATATATATATATATATATATATATATATATACTCAAATGTGTGTGTGGAGGGGGGGTGCTGTTTGTGTGGGTATTTAAGTGTGGATTCTATATTTTTGTGTAGATGGGCGGATAGAGAGACAGTTAGAAATATCTACAGATCTTTTAGCATCATAACTGTCATGGAGGAGGTTCTCCACAGACCTAATGCAACCATCAGTCATAATATACTGGCAAGGAGTCTCATTTCTGTGTGAGTATGCTGTCATTACTCAGAGAGTTTACATAAACTAATTGAATCTTCTTAGAAAAGCTGTTTGTCATTAATGCAAATTGCCAGATACATGGTAAGAGTGCAAACAGAGTTAGGAGCAAAGCAAAGAAACACCCAATGGTTAATTTGTTTTAAACAACTGTAGATCAGGTGTTTTGAACAGAGTTTCGGTTTAAAAATTTACAGGCAGCCGATGTTTATTCCACAGAAGATAACTCACTTGACAATTTCACATGGTATTAATCAACTTGTTCCAGAGGTTCAAGCAAAGACTTAATCCATGAGGAAACAAGACTAAACAGTTCTACTATTATGAAGGAACTCCAGAACAAGTTATCATATTTTATGATAAATATGATATGATCATATATTTATGATAAATATGATGTGATCATATTTTATGATAAATATGATATAATCATATCTACTCAGATGGGAATGTAGGCGAGCTGAGAGGAGGTGGAAAAAAGATAAATTGCGGGTTTCATTTGAAATATTGAAAAACAGTTTATTTAATTATCAGAATAATGTCAAATTAGCTAAATCTAAATATTTCATCAATCTTGTAGCTTCAAATAGGCACAGGCCTCAAGTCCTTTTTAATGTCCTGGATAGGATTGTTAATCCCTCGATGACATCTGGGCCTTTAGCCTCTGCTGAACTTTGTGAGGCTTTCTCTAAGTTTTTCACTGAAAAAATTGTAGCTCTTAGAGGCTTGAATACCCTATTAGATTTAGATTCCCCAGAAATGCCACAATGTACAGCTGTTCTGGACCATTTTCAGCCAGTTTCTTTAGATGAACTGACCTCAATAATTAAGCTTCTGCAGCCATCAAATTATCCTGTGGACTGTGTTCCTACTTGTCTGATAAAAGACATTTTTCTTACTTCTCTCCTATATATCTTAATGGTGATAAATGCCTCACTTCAGTCAGGTTGTGTCCCATCAATTCTTAAACATGCTGTGGTTAAACCCCTTCTTAAAAACCTAATCTAGACTCAAGTGTACTAGCAAATTTTAGACCCATTTCTAAACTCCCTTTTTTATCTAAGGTCCTTGAAAAATGTGTTTTTATTCAGCTTGAAATGTTTTTAAAAGACAATAATATAACTGAGACATTTCAGTCTGGGTTTAAAGTTGCTCATAGCACTGAAACAGCTTTGCTTTGAGTGTATAATGATCTTCTTTTAACAGTTGATTCAGGCAATGTCGCAGTTTTATTACTTTTAGATCTGAGCGCAGCATTTGATACTGTAGATCATCAGATTCTGTTACATAGATTAAAACATTGTGTTGGCCTGAGAGGCCCAGTATTTGAATGGTTTAAGTCTTATTTAGAAAACAGAACTTTCTCAGTTCATCTAGACCAATGTTGTTCTGGGGCCAAACCTTTAAAGCACGGCGTCCCTCAAGGCTCAATTTTAGGTCCCATTTTGTTTATTTGGTATTTATTACCTCTTGGTCAGATTTTCCATAAGTTTACCATTTCATTTCATTGCTTTGCTGATGATGTCCATATTTATATGCCCCTTAAACTACAAAATGGTAAAAATAAATCTCTTCAGCTATTGATCGATTGTTTAGCAGAAGTCAAATCTTGGATGGAGCAAAACTTTCTTCACCTCAATCAAAGTAAAACGCAAGTTATATTATTTGGTCAGAGTCTTCACACCACAAATCCAGATCTGATTCTTGGTTCTTTAGCTTGGTTTTGTCAGACCTCTGCTAGGAACCTTGGTTTTACTTTTGATAGCTGTTTAAAGCTAGATAAACAAGTTAGCTCTGTCGTTAAATCAAGTTTTTATCACCTGCGGATTTTAGCAAAAGTTAAATCTTATTTTGGTTTTAAGGACTTTGAAGGACTTATCCATGCCTTCATTACATCTCATTTGGATTATTGCAATTCATTATATAGAGGCATGGATAAATCACAGATGCAGCGACTTCAAATCATTCAGAACGCAGCAGCACGACTTCTTACAGGAACTAGGAAGGGTGACCATATAAGGCCCATACTGGCCTCTTTACATTGGCTGCCTGTTTTTTATCGAATAGATTTTAAGATTCTTTTATTAACTTATAAATTTTAAATGGATTAGCTCCCCCTTATCTTTGGGACCTTTTAAAATTTCAGTCCGTGTCCAGAACCCTACGTTCAAATAATCAGCTTTTACTGACAGTTCCTCGGACCCGACTTAAGAGGAAATGAGATCGGGCTTTTTCTGTTGTTGCTCCTCTTCTATGGAACAATCTTCCTTTCCAAATTAGATCTGTCCACAACCTGGATCATTTTAAATCGCTTCTTAAAACTCATTTTTATTCCTTAGCATTTAATTAGACTAGTGTTTTGGTTACTCTGTTTTTATTCATTTGTGTTATTGTCATTCTTATACAGCACTTTGGTGCAGTTTTATGCCTGTTTTAAAGTGCTATATAAATAAATTTGACATTGACATTGACATTTTTTGTTCCTTTCACAGGCGGTACAGTAACAAGTTCAGTTGCATTAGAATTGTTTTTACAAGCAATTCAATGTTCTGTGTGTCACTCTATAGAAATGGATATGATTTCTGCTTTGAAGATCATTGGTAACTAATATTTTTATTATAGCTTACAAAAACAGGACCTTGTTTTCACGTGGTTTTGCCCAGTAGTTGGAGTTGTGAGTGTTCTTGGTTATGGATGTGTTGAGGGTGAGAGCAGTCGTTACCACAGCAGTGCTTGGTTCAACATACCTTAACAATATATAGCATGTTATTATATATTGTCTATATTGTAATTTTACTGTATAATGGCTATTGTTCAGTTACAAAAAGGTTAAACCATAACAAAAAAGTATTTGTTTTACTAAAATACCTAAAATCTAAAACAGCAAATTCTTGTATCCCTGATCACATTATATCCAGGGTTTGTTTTTCTTTTTATTTTAATTTTTTAGATGTAAAATGTTCCATAGCCCAGTGCTACTCAATATACTAGATTGCCAGAGCTCAACTTCCAGAGACATCAGTCAGAGCTGGTCCAGTTTTAAAAGCTCAAGCTATGACAGATGTCAGCTACAATCACACACACCATCCACCCTTCCACCTAAACACACCCAAAGTCCGTCTGTCCTTTGCGTCTACAGCAATATTACATCAGATTTACTTTCATTGGAGTAGAGTTAAAATCAAAGCTGGGCCCCCTTGCCCACCCACCTCATCCCGTCAGCCCCAAGCAAATCCAATCAAAGCTCGATACTTTCAGTGACTGATTGGCTTCCAGTCCAATTGAATCTCTTCTGGAAGGGAAAAGGGGGCCACAGCCTTCCTTGCTGAGAGATATTATGCACTGTCAAGATAGTGACATGAAGAAAAGAGGGGGAGACAAAACAGAGAAGAAGAGGAACTTTAATTAAGATAGAGGGTGTATGATCTAGAACAGGGGTGGGCAATTATCTTTTCAAAACAGCAACATGAGAATTTGAATGATTGTAGAGGACCACACACACACATATATCATATATATATATATATATATATATATATATATATATATATATATATATATATATATATATATATATATATATATATATATATATATATATATATATACATATATATATATATATATGTATAGGGGGGTGCGTGTGTGTGTGTGTGTGTATGTATATGGAAAAAAATTAATTAAAATGATCAATTTCTCTTATTTTACTTTTTGTAGGTATATGTTTGAGTAAAATGAAGATTGTTCTTTTATTCTGACAAAATGTTACAATTTGTCACAAGTCATAATGCCTCAGATGTCTCAAGTTATACGGGAGTGTGCCATTGGCATGTTGGATGTCCAGCAGAGCAGTAGCTGCACGGCTCAATGTCATCGTCAGTTTAAGAGTTTGTGTCCAACAGACTGGAGCTTCTACAAATTGACCTCATTCTCGTCGGCCACTCGTGACCACTCCAGCACAAGATCACCACATCTGGCTCGTCCATCTCCGGGATCGGCTAAGACCAGTGACACACACAGTTGATGAGACTATTGGTCTACACAACAGACCAATAGTCTGTTGTGCTTCTCGTAGGAAGTTTGCCTACGAGAAACCAACTTCCATGCTTGGCAAATTCCTCACCCTGATCCCTATCATGTTCAAAGGACTGTCAATCCGTTACAAATGGGCATACCACAATGTTATCAATGCCAATATAATAACATATTGGCATTGATAGGAAAATATATTTGAGTAAAACATATTTAATGAAAATATATTTTCAGTAATTACTGAAAATATATTTTGAGTTTCTCTATATATTGTGTGGCCCAAACTCTTATATTTGACATGGGGCGTTTATATTTTTTCAGTGTATACACTTAAATACACTTAAATATATACATATATATGGACCCCATGCAGTGTGACGTCATGTGTGTGAGATTCCACCAACATCTCCCCCAAAAAGCTGTTCTATGACGATGACTGCCATTGGTCATTAACATTAACATTAAGTTATTAACATAGCTTGCTAAATCTTAAATATATGTCTGTTAAAAGAAAAAGGAACAGTTTTTCTGATACTAATTGTTAACACTGGAAAACAAGGTCAGGAAAAGTTTTAATAAATAAAAATAGTGAGAGAAGTAGTTCAGTCATTCTTGCTTGAGTTTTACAACCTAAGCTTGTAGATGTGATGTGGAAATCTGTGTTTTAGTTCAGTCAAAAAATAAAAAAGACGTAGACGACCTATACACCAACTCTGACAGCTCATCAGCGGAACTGTTTAAATTTAGCACAGCAAACAATTATTTATAATAGCAAAATAAACATTAAGCCTAAAAACATAACAAGTAACGGATTAAATATTCTGGTCTTTGTGTGGGAAAAGTTTGAATGTTTTTTGTTGTTGAATCCTGAAACAGTTGCCATAGCACTGAGTTTGCGTGACACAGTGAGTGAGAAAAAAAGTGGGTTTGAGTTATTCTTCAATTGTTTTTCTGCATTACATTTCCATTTGCTGTGGCACATGGCCACAGCAAAGGCTATATGCTTTTTAATAATAATAATAATAATAATTAATAATTATTACCAATAATAATACATACATCTCCAGGTTTCATTTAGTTAACTGGGATTGTTCTTCCGCAGCAATGCAGCATAAACACAGGGTGATGAAATAATATAGAAAAATTCAAATGACAATGATAAAGAACTCAGAAACCCAAAATCCAAACACTCATGGATCATGGTTCCTGTTCCTTATTTCCTGCATGCAGCACATGTTTCACATCTATGTTAAAAGGAATTGTAGAAGCATTAGCTGCTTTTCCTTTAACTTCTTTTCAAGTAATGCATTTTATTTTATTTCTTTACCCCAGACTGTAATTGTCACTCTGCTGCTTTCTCTGTGTATTTTTTTTTTATCTATCTTCAGGTGTTATCTGTCCATTCAAAGTGGAGGGCAATTAGCCCATCCGTCTCATTAATAATCCATTGTCAACCTGTTTAATTATTTACCTTAATTGCTGATTTAAGTTTCGTATCCCTTGACACAAAGGGCCACTCGGGAAAACAAACACACACTCACACAGAGGTCACTGGCTCTCAGAGGTGACGGATGGATTGAGTTTCCCTGCTGTCACTTAGCCTTTTATTTCCCCGTTTTTCAAATCTTTTGGAATTTTTCTTCTGTTTCTGTCCCCCGTCCGCTCTATCTATCTTGCTCGCTCTTGCTCTCTGTTCCTCTGTATGTGTGAGAGAGAGCAAACATGCAGAGTAAGATACTGTACTGGTGGATGTGAGAGGTTCTGGATCAATAAAGTTGATTGGGTGTAAATGAAAACAGAGCAGGAGATACTGAAACTATTTGTCACCATGTTGCTAATGAAGCAGCTGGCAACAGGGAATACAAATGGTTCTATTAGAAGGACAGATAAAGTCACAGGTTTCTATATTAAATGGGGAAAATTGACTTTTCAATCAGCCAAATTACAAAAAAACTAAATAATGCAAAATATTAATCTCAGAATTATTAAATGTTGCTTTGTTCTGAGTACTACTCTGAGTACTAGTAAGGTGAAATTATTTTTGAAGGTTAAAGTTTTATCATAAAAAGCCAAGAAATCTAAAAAGTGTCAATTTTACCCTGACTACTGAACCAGCTGTTTGGATTTATTTTTAAACATAAAAGCAGATCTGTACAATTTAGACTGATAATACAGTATTCAACAAACAACAATTAGTTGAAGAATTCTGAAATCCACACATGGTCAGAATTATTCGTGGCTCAAATATATACATACATATACCCAATAATATTTGGGTAATTATGGGGGATTGCAAGCACTTCTTAAGGCATAATTATGGTTGAATATATAACCACTTTTCTTAAACATAAATTGCTGGTAAATTGGTGGTTTCTTGGCACAGAACTAGTTGTACACATAGTTCTCAAATTTTGGATTGGGTTTGAAGATTTTGGAGCTCTTCAAAACAACTATCCTGCCAAGGAGTTGGTACAGTGTTGGCAGGGATGGGAGGTTAATGCAAAATTGACTCTTGGTGTGGAGAACAACAGCTAGTTCCCCACCAGAGACTGCAGTGAATCCACAGGCTGGCCAGCTTGGCCACCAATGACAGCTCCTGCCCCGCTGTTTTCTTATCTGTCTGTTTTGGTCTTTTTTTTTATCACCATGCATTAAAATACAATTATTCTACATAGTATTATTATTTTAATATTATAATGTTAGAAAATACCATAATTAATTTTACAAAGGCCCATACAAGGTCTGTTAAAGTTTGATTGTGTTTCTGAACAAAAAGATTGTTCAGAAAAGTTGTTTGACAAAAAGGGCTTGATAGACAAATGATCTGATGAGGGGATTAAATGACTGATAACGAAGCAAATGTATTGTCATTAAGTCAAGCTATATATATTACTTGTAGCATACTTTACATACTTACAGTGTTTTGTGGACTATAAGCTGCTACTTTTTTCCCCACGCTTTGAACCATGTGGCTTATAGCCCGGTGAGGCTTTTCTGTGGATTTTTCTTCAACCACCAGGGGGCTCTTTAGCAGGAAGTGAATAATTGGAAGTCAAAATTGGAAATCAAAGAAGAAAGCTCTAATTTACATTTAGAACAAGCACAAACTAGCTTGTGGCACGGTGGAGAAATTTCTTCAAACTCAAACATCATGGAAACTACATAAAGTTCATATGATGCAGCTTTTAAGTTGAGGAGGCTTATAGTAAGGTACACTCTATAGTCCAGAAAATATGGTAACTGATTCTTTTTGACTTAACTTAAAACAATGGTTACAATGTAAATTAACTTTATTTTTGGCATATAATTAAACAAATGCTCAGTTTAAATCACACAATATTTAAACATGCACTTATTTACATCATAAGGGTCAAATAATAAGATACATTTGATTGCAATTTATCTTCTGTCCTTTGATTGCCATTAAGCTGTCTTTGCGCAGTTAAACAAGAAACTGTCCCTTCAAAACAAAAGCATCACAACTCAAACAGGAAGTTAACTATAAGTAAACCTAATTAAATATGATAGGTGTTATACCTTCTAAGTTATCAATATAAGTCATTTGCACATTGTAGTCAACATGTTATCCACATACTTCCAGATACTGCAAAATGTTCTTATATTTAATCTTGATCAGTTGTTATGTTTGCTCTGTTAACATATTTATTTTATACTTGTATATAAGATGTGAAACAAAAAAAGAGTAACATGGATGAATTCGCTCAGATTAACATGTTATAATATTGATTTCTACTGTTCATGTATTAGATTAAAGTTTTTTATTTGGGCATATGACAGGTATGATCATAACAGATTTTTTAGTTAAGAATGGTTTGGAATATCAATCTAATTGCTCATTCAGTCGATCTGCTATCGTTTGCTGTTGTAGCAGCAATCCCTCATAATCCTCAATTAAATGATGATGTTTGTTTGGTGTGAGGTATGGCACACAATTTATCCAGTGTACATCAATAAATCTGTGATCGATCTTATGGTCTGCTGAAGAAATCTGTTGGCTCGTATTCACCTGAATTACTTAAGCCTGGCTTGACATTGCTGCTCCTCCTGAGCCTGGTTTGGTCTTTGTGAAACGAATAAGGACAGGATGAAGGCTTTATGTCATGACTGGTTTTATCTCTTATCCTGGATTTCATAATCCTACTTTTATGAAACACCAATCTGATTACCTGCCACCTGCCAAAACATGACTGTACGGTCAACCGATTACTTTGCCTGTAAGGGACTCCTTCTTCCTTTGAAACTCACACCTTTCAATCAACACCATATTATTTATGATTTCATAATACACATATACTCAAAACAACAGTTACATAATTTTTTTTGTTTTTTTATGCTTTTTTTCTTTCAAAAAGTTATGACGAAAATACAATTGTTTTGCCTTTATAAAAAAGTGCTTTATAAATAAACTTACTAAAATTTGTAAAGCACATATAAGAAATATGTTGATGATGTACTTTAATTTTTAAGTAAGAAAAGTAATAATTTATGAATACATGTTTAGTATTTTGAGAAGAAGCAAGAAACAACATTGTAAAGTTGCAGCTGGCATAATATCTTGCCATTTTACTCCTCCATCCTAGCATTATTAACTTCACTAACTTGGTTAAAATTTTGCTTGGTGGATGTTGGGAAGTAAACATTAAGACATGACTTTAATTACCCTATAATTTACAGTTGTATTATGGAGTCAGTGTGTTCTGTTGATGAGAGCTTTTGAAATGTTGAAATCTACAAACATACAGGCCCACTTCTTATCCCACGCTGGCTTAGTTTCACCTGGTTAACTCACAGACAGGTCCTGGGGTGTGTTTGTGTGTGTGTGTGCCTGTTTATTTACCTGCCACACTGTGTCTTCGGAGCGCTAAAGCCTTCACACTGACCCTGGGGAACAGAACTAAAACACAAACACATACAAACAGCTTTCACACCCCCTCCAAACACACCCCAACATACCCACACACACACACACACACACACACCCCTTGTGTCGTTTAATTTTACAGCATGAAAATAAAAGGGTTTCTTTTTCATACACTTACACATACTCTTTCACAGACCCCGTGAGTCCTCCTGTTAGCGCTTGGTTAGACATTTGGTTGTGACACACTGGAAAAAGGCGGCGCAGCGGAACAGACTACAAACAAACAACAACAGCCAGATGCCAAAACAGGAACAGGAAAGAAGAAAGGAAACTTACTGTGGTTCACTGGCCATTACTGTGCACAATGAATGTGGAATCCCTGAATTAAACAATCAAAGGGTGTACATGTGAAACATTTAATAACCAAGACTGTCACTTGTGAAATCAAAGTGCTGGACTAAATAAGGAGACTACTAAAAAAGGAAGTTTAACCAAGATGGATGCTATTTGAGTCTTTATAAATCTTGAAACTCTATACTAAGATGAAAACAAATCAGCAAAATGAGTCACACTCCTGAACTTTTTTCACCTTACAACCACAAAGTGCTGGAATTTTTTGAGACATAGTGAGCTAAAATCACACAGAGGTTTTTAAACATTCCTCATTTTGAATGTCCCCTGTGACTCCAAGGACTACAGGCCTGTGGCTCTGACCTCCCACATTATGAAGTCCCTGGAGGGACTCGTCCTGGAGCAGGTCCGGACTCTGGTCCATCCACACTTGCAGTTTGCCTGCCAGCCCAAGCTTGGAGTTGAGGATGCCATCATCTTCCTGCTGAACCGCACATACGCTCACCTGGACCAGCCAGCGAGCGCTGTGAGAATTATGTTTTTTGACTTCTCAAGTGAATTCAACACCATCCTGCTCTACTGTTTGAGAAACTGACGGCGATGCAGGTGGATCCCCCCTTGTGTCCTGGATTGTGGACTATCTAACTGACAGACCACAGTTCTTGCGCCTGTGACACTATGTGTCAGACAGTGTTGTCAGCAAAACAGGAGCTCCACAAGGGATTGTCCTCGCTCCCTTCTTCTTCACCCTCTATACATACAACTTCAGCTATTGCACTGAGACCTGTCATCTCCAGAAGTTCTCTGATGACTGGATGTATCAGAGAGGGTGATGAGACTGAGTACAGGGCTGCTGTGGACAACTTTGTCACATGGTGTGGACTGAACCACCTGCAGCTCAATGTGACAAAGACCAAGGAACTGGTGGTGGATCTGAGGAGGAGGATCAGGAGGAACGTGACCCCTGTTACCATCCAGGGGGTCAGTGTGGCCATTGTGGAGAATTAGAAATATCTGGGCGTCCACATTGATAAAAAAAAAACTGGACTGGATCAAGAACATTGATGCTGTGTACAGGAAGGGCCAAAGTCACCCCTCCTTTCTGAGGTCATTCAACATATCTTGGACTTTGCTCAGGTTGTTTTATGACTCTGTGGTTGTCAGTGCCATCCTGTATGGTGTGGCGTGCTGAGGCAGCAAACTGAAGGTAAAGGACACCAACAGACTGAACAAACTGAGCCGGAAGGCCAGTAGTGTCGTTAGAGTGGAGCTTTACTTTTTGACAGTGGTGTCAGAAAGAAGGATCCTATCCAAGATGCAAGTCATCTTGGACAACGAGTCTCATCCACTCCATGACGTGTTGGCCGGATACAGGAGCACCTTCAGCCAGAGACTCATTTTGCCAAAGTGAACCAACCACAGAGCGCCACAGAAAATCATTTCTGCCTGTTGCCATCAGGCTTTACAATGCCCAAGTCTGTGCTAATTGATTCAATTTCTTTCTGCGCTCATTTACAGGTTATTTATTGATTAATATATTCCATGTGATTGCTTGTTATTTATTTATTTGTTTACATCTAGTCATTTTGAACTTATCACTCTTAGGTATATACTGTATATATATTTTACTAACTTTGTATTTATTACCTAAGATGGAGTAGCTTTCAACAAATAAGCAATTTCCCCTTGGGGATCAGTAAAGTATATTCTAATCTATTCTATACTATTTTTTAAAATCTCAACAGTCTGGGATTTCCAACATATTTTACTCTGATATTTTATATAAAACCTGGTATAAACAACTGCATTCAGAAGTAAACAGTGTAACCAGAACTCACTGAAGAAACCTTCCTTACTGTAAACATAGCCGGATCGAGAAGCTCAGTATGACCCCTAGACAAGCTTAAAATAGAAGTTAAGAAAAAAAGATAAAATAAAAACATTTTGATATTTAACAAAAAATTGTCAGAAATCTGAAAAAATCTAGAAACAATTTAAACCAGAGAAAAAGTTAGAAATCCTAGATGTCAGAAATATGAGAAAAGTCACAAGTCTGACCCCACCTCCTGAAATTAAGGGGAAAAAATAAAATCTGTGGAAAGTCATGTCTAAGAAAGAAAGGTTTGAAATCTGAGAAAAATTGTCAAATTATTTTAAAAAAAGTCAAAATATGAAAAAAAGACAGAAATCAAATGTCAGAAAAAGCTGCAGGTGATAACATGTAACCAGCATTACAGGGATTGCTCCTGTCACACACCCACAAGTATTTGGGAATCAAGTTAGACTGGAAAACTCACTGGGGATTGGATGCAGAAAAAAGACATGGGAGGAAAACTGAATTGCAACACAGTCTATTGTGAAACATTTGAGAAGTGGCCCTGGAGATCTATGTGAATCCTCTCCACCTCCTAAAGATTTCTTCTCACGTTTCCTACAGCAGAAATTGATATTATCATGCAATTGCCAGCTTTTCTGCTCATCACAGAGCTATTTCCCTTAAATACCCAGCAGTAGCTGGAAAATTACAGGTTAAAAAAGTCCATGTACTTCCCATAAAAATATATACAGTCAATACAACAGAAAAACCCTTCAAGATCATGTTTTATATTTGTTACAGTAATTTTTTGGGCTGTTTTTATTGGTGTAAGACAACCTGCAAATAGGTTGAAATTTCTGAGAAAGTTCAACACAGCTCTGAAGTTAAGCTAACTTTTTTCCCCTCTTATTGGAAAGACATTTAAAGAATTGTGAGTGTTGGACTCAGTCATGGACTGAAGCACACTACACAAACAAGAGATTCCCAGAATGCACAGTTTTAACTGGAAGGCTACATGCCATTTCAGGATGTTCCCCGCCAGCTGTGCACAGCTCCCACAAAGGATTAATCACAGCTGGAATCCCCATGACTTCATAAACCAAATCATTTTTGCTCAGTGGAAAGTCCTAATTCAGCAAATATTTTTGAACATTTCTATCAAAATAGTGTTTAATTTGCCTTCTGCTTTGCATTCTTAACATGTCCCAATTATTGTTCTTAATGGGTTTGAAAACTATTTTTACCAGTTCTTCACAACTTGGTTCTTAAACACACATATTCACATTGTGTGGACATGCATGTATTACTGTATTGCATTTTTGCATTGGTTTAATGAAGCATTAAAACTGTGCTGTGAAGGCCTATTGTAATTTGACTGTTATTGTTTTCACTGCATTTTTTGTTCCCTTTTACTATTTTTTGTAGTTTATTAATTTTACCGTATTCCCATTACTCTAACTGGAATACAGTAAAATTTTGTTGAATATTTCTAGCCTTGTTAAAATAATTTGTTGACTGGAGTATTCTAAATGGAAGTTGATGTATTTTTTATTATTAAATTATTCTATTTTGGAGAGAAGCTGTAGGTATTTATTCTGTGTACTGTATGTGTGTGTAGGTCTTGCTGTTTGAGAATGCCGGTGCACAAGTTCAGGTCATCTGTTTTTCATTTAACTTTTGTAACACCGCAGCTCCATAGAACAATAACTGGCAGAGACAGAGAACTGTTTGGTTATTTATTTCTGATGATCAACATTTCCACTGACCACATAATTGTGCAAGTTGTAATTACTAAAATAAATTTGCTTAATTCCATGTCAGTAAAAAAATAAAACTCAAGTTTTTCAATAAAATCTGAAGGGAAGAAACTGTTCCTCAGCCTCAACTTGCTCTGAATGTTCCTGAGCATCCTGCCTGAGGGAAGGGGCTGGAACTGTCTGTGTCCAGGATGGTTGAGTCTTCATGATGTTGAGCGTCCTCCTCCTGCATTGTGACGTGTAGAGATCTATGGTGGAGGGAAGGCTACTTCCCGCAGTCCTCTGTGCAGCAGTGCTACACTCTCCACCACACAGCAATAGAACCTCCTCAGGACTGAGCTCCTAAGTCCAGCTCACCACAGTTTCCTGAGGAAGTAAAGACACTGGAGGGCCTTCCTGACCACACAGGAGATGTTGGGACTCCAGTGAGGTAATGGTGTCACACAGCTTCTTCAAAGCTTTTTTGCCATTAGCACCCGGTGGGATGTAAGCAATAGTGACGAACACTGAAGTAATCTCCCGTGGCAGATAGCATGTTGACATTTTACTGTCATAAGTTCTATCACCTCAGAGCAGCAGCTTTTTATCAGTCCACAGTTCATACGCTAAACTTCATTCATGTACATGAATGAAGATTGGTCAAGTACATGAAAGACCGCTGGGGGTCCTCCTCCCTTGTTTTTCCAGACTATTGGTCGTGGTCCACTCGGCTGTGAAGCCAGTTTTCTGTTAGACAAAGAACAGCACACTTCTTCTCTGTAGAAACACTCAGCCTCAGATGTAACAAATCCACTTTGTTATCCAGTGAGCAAACATTGACCAGAAAGAGAGTTGTAATCAGTGGCTTCCTAATCTTCAGCTGACCCAACTTGTCTCTTCTGTTTTCGGGCGCAACGTCTCCGTTTGACCTTTGTTCCTCACACTCTGCTGCACTAGTCCGTTGTCCTTAAGAGCTGCTGTTTGCCAAGTGCGGATTTCAACTACTGTGATGTATTAACAGCTGAAATTTCTCCGATAGCCATTAGTTCGGCCGAGCTGTACTTTAGCCCTGAATATGGCATTGAATTAGTGCCTAAATCAGCCATATATGAATTAAAATAAGGCTGAATTCCAGGAGCTGTGTTTCTGTGGCTGCTGCACCTCTATGCACTGCCATGGCAACATTATTTGACGAGTTTGATGTAAACAGTGCAATTGTATAATTTGTGTTTCTTAGACATTAGCAGCATATTGACAAAGTTTTGCGCATATTAGTAATGGAAACACAGATAGTGAGATAAACTGAAATATGTTGAGTTCAAAGTCAGAAGGCTTAGAAAAAAGGCTTAGAAAGTGAATGTGCAGATATAAAACTCCAGAGTTGTGCTGTTTATATTTGATTATCTGTAGATTGAGCTGTTAAAATGATTAATTTTAATAGGTATGTTTATAGAGTGGAAAAGGCTTTTTTTTTCCTACACCTAATTATATCATTGTGATATGATAGCCAGGAAGTATCATCTCCCACCCCCCTTGAAAGATTCCCTTAACATGGCCTGGTTTCAACTGAAGGACAAAAATGTATGTACAAGTTCTTGTTACATGCGTTTTAGATTAGTTTTTCAATTTTTGGATTTTATTATAGTTTTAATTTAAGGTTATATTCTACAAGAGGTTTATTTTGTGAAAATATAGATTTGATATGTGGTTTCTTTTCAGTCAGAACTCACACTGTTGGTTGAGCCACACTGTAGTGTGTGGATGATGCAGTAGAATTGTGAAATGTTTTTTCTCATAATTTGCTTTCATGTCCTTTTGTTGCATTTAAGTTAGTGAAAAATAATTAAAAGCATATTCAAATTTAATACACTGAAATTTTGTTTATTTTATACCCTTCAATGTTTTTACACTGACTGTGTAATTCCAATGTGTTCATAAGTTACCTACAGTGTCTATATGATACTATAGCAAACATTACCAGTGAGTTGGGACTATGATTGCTGATGAACTGTGTGTGTAAGTCCATTTCCAGAAAACAATGCTCTCCCTCCCCCTCTGTCTTTTTATTAGGCAGCAATACACTTAAAGTCTCAGCCGGTCTGAGAAAGCGAGAGGAGACAGTGCTCTGCTGTAATGTCACTGTAAAGAGATCAGAACTACACACACACAGAGAAACAGACTGTTAGTGTGAAAGAATGAAGAATAAAGGAAAGGACAGAGGCCAAGAGTGACAGTCATCCAGACTCCAAACATCTTTTATACAATTAGAATTTACAGTAAGCCTTTATCAAAACACATCCTGGAAATCTCCTGTCTTTTGGGTTTATTTTTCAATTACTGGGAAATTTACTCCTTTTTTTTTTTTGCATCCCAACGTCTTCATATTTCTACAGATTTCTACTTTTTTATGAGTCCTGTGATACATAGAGTGCAGTTAAGTGGACCTGAATATCTTTTGAATATTTTATTTCCTAAATAATTTTATTTTATAATAATTTCAAGTGGATCAACTAAATCTTACATTGTGCTGAATCATTGTTATAGTCATTTTAGCAAGACTAATTTGTAGTGAGTGGCTCATGTTGACCTGACAGTGTTTCCCAAACCTTTTCATGCTGAGGACCATTTAACAAACATTACATGATGGCGAGTTCCTTGGCTTGAGATTTATTCAAATGAGCAGAGAAAATATATATATATAAACTATGTTTTCTTTCAACTTGATAATTATTTTATTTTAGGTGTTAAGATGCATTTATTCAGCATGCACTGCTCACTGCCTCATCACTGTCATGTCACTCAGCACAGCCGCAACAATGCAGCCCCATGCTGGGCAGACCTACATCTGTGTGCTGGTGCCATGCTGTAGCTCATAATGTTGTCCTAAAAGTTAAAGTTTTGCAACTCATCCTGAGAAACTGAAAACTTTTCCTGCAAACATAAATTTTTTGATCAGTCCTGTGTTGGTTTTTTTTGTTGTTTTTTTTTACCACTTTTCTTTCCACCTCTTCTTTTGAGTGACGCCCTCAAAGTGAATATTAAGCCTCAAAGTTGTGCATGTTTAGTCTTTATACAATAGAGTGTTACAGCCATGGTAATAAAATAATAAAATAAAATAACGAGAAGGATGTCATAATATTACAAAAAGAAAAGTCAGAGTGTTTCGAGAATAAAGTCGTATGAGAATAAAGTCAAAGTATTACAACTTTATTCTCATTATATGAAACTTTTCTTGTAATATTATGACTTTATTCTTATGTCACTTCAACTTTGTTCTCATTACATTTTGAATTTATTCTCGTAATTTTACTTTTTTATTTTTCTTAGCATGGCCCTAATTCTCCTTCGTAGTTAGAACTTAATGTAGGATGTAAGTGATAAAATACACAAAATTCAAATTTGACTGAAATGTGGTACAATGGAAATGATTGACAGGTACTCATGATTCTGATGCGTCACAAGATGAATGAATGTTTGTTAAAGAACCAAAAACAATGTAGAGGGTAAAAAACATAGAAAATATCAAATAAAATATATCAAAATATAAAGAGATGGTATTTTGTCAATTTTGTTGAGTGGATGGAGGAGCCATAACTGACAACATATTACATCTGAAGCATTTTCCCCCCAAAATATTTATTTTGGGGGGAAAATTTACATCCTTTTGCATTTTTCTTGATAAGTTAAATATAAAATTATTAAAAGACAACTGTTGAAACATTGGCAGATAATTATATAAATGTTCATGTTAATTAGGCTAAAGGACAAATGACAGGTTTGGAATGGTAACCAAGAGTGATATAGTGTGGTGACATGAATGTTATGGCTTTGATTTGAAAAGCAGTTACTTCAGTCAATAAAGACTTAAGACTTTCCTCTGAATCAGATACTTGTGACACTTGACTTGGACTAGAAAAATGACTTGGACTTGAAAAGATGACATCTCAACATGTAAAGGTCAACTTGATGTTTCCGACATGCACAAGCCAAATGGCTTCTTATGAAATGTTGTGTGGATAGACAGGAAAAAACGAGTTGCTTGGACACAATAATAAGAAATCTTTAGGGGAGTGAGGCTGAGGCTTTTAAAATTAAGAATGCATTATAAACTCCATCAGCATACCTTCTTTTGAACTTTAACTCTAATCTTGGTAATGTGTGAATTTTCTTCCTGTTAACATGTCTAAGATTTCTGTGGGGTGACAGAAATCTGTGGGTCTGTGGTTGTGTGTGTAAGTGCCTTTGGAAATGGCTAGCTCAGACTGTAGCTGCTGGCTGCTGATGGATAACCTCTCAAGTGTCAAAATGACCGCATCAACTCACTGTGAGCCACACACATACATTCACAAACCTCTTTTGCTTTCCCGCACACACAAAGCCACAATGCATCTTGGGAACCATTAAGGTAACCGGAGACCCACCGCAGTGGGCAAAGGACACAAACACAGGGGGAGAGGAGAAGGGGGAGAGATACAGATAGCTGATAGAGACAAATGAGGTCCAGCTTCAAGAGACTTTTTTCCATTGAGTTCTACTTACTATTGGGATGACATGGAAAACCACTTCAGGAGCACCACTGAGTAACAAACTGAGGTCAGTGTCAAAACTATGGCAGGTGTGGGACACAAGTTCTATACAGTTGAAATGGGGAAAATAATATCAAATTTTACACCAAACAGCTTACTGTATATTATCAGTATACTGTTGCAACATTTTTTTCAAAAATAAAGGCTTGATGTACATGTATGTAAACATGGACACTGTTATCCATTCACTTCAGCCCTTAACAGTCACCCCCAAAATGCTTACATGTCAGATAGGTTCCATGAGGAACAGATGTCCTCATGATAGTTAAGAGGTCAAATGAAAGAGGCACAAGGGAAATGGTGGTGTTACAGGAAGTAGAAGAAGGTAGATAACCTGAGGTAGTTAAAGTAAATCATCCAGAAAGATGGAAAATTTGGAAATTAGGTGAAGAAGCATGTGCAAGCAGGTTGGAATGGGTATAGAAGAGTGTCAGGTGTGATAAGCATATCGGCAAGAACGAAAAGAAAAGTGTACAAGACAGCAGTGAAACCAGTGATGGTTCAGACTAGAGCTGCACCAATCCTCTTTTTTCACTTCTGATGCCAATACATACAGTATATCTGAGGTTTAGAATCAACTGATATCAAACCAATACAGAAAAGGTGGTGAATTGACTTAAAGGGTTTCGTTGTTTAACACAGATATATAACTGTACTGAAGTACAAATTTGTCTGATAACTCTAAACCAGTACAGCACACTAAAATAAACCAATAGCTTCACAAGTTTGGTCAAACATGTAGAAATAACAACTTTAATTTATTAAGTCAGTGCAATTTGAAGTATAACAGCTAATGTAAACCAAATAATCAACCAACTGAGACAGACAAAACTATAAGTTGTCTACCCTGGTCAAACATGGAAAAATAAACGGTAACAAACCCTCTTCCAAATGGATCCGAAAGTGCAAATAGGAATTTTGTAAATATAATGTAAAATTAATAATAAAGGAGCTGAAATAAGAAGAAAAAAACAATAGCTTCGTTTACTTAGTTGATAAATATTTAAAATAAACACCAGTCATCTCTTTCCAATGGTTTAGTGCAATTGTGCAAACAGAATTAAACATCCCTTATAAAAACAACTTATGACAAAAGATTCCCTAGATAATTTAGTTATTTTACTTTTAAATCAGATATGGCCACTACTTGTCAAGTTTTGTGTTCAAGCATATTTCTCAGGCTTCTTAAGTTCAGGTTTAAGTATCACTGGAAAGTTTTGCCAGGTTTTTGGTGGAGGGTGTGTGAGAGAGACATCTCAAAACACTAAAGCTTGTTATATAGTGATTTACCTTGTCCCTGCCGTACAATGCAAAATAGTAATAAATGATATCAGATAAAAGTGAATTGAAACTGTTCTATTTAGTTCTCTTGTATTGTTTTAATCACCAAAGTGTAGTTCTTGTCAGGATCGGTGTTTTGTTTTGTTTTGTTTTTTGTGGAAGCCTGCTGCTTCCCACTTCCTCCACCAGATGCCGCCTAGGAGCAGAGCCCCTGGAGAGGCGTGGGGTCGAACCCGGGGACTCACCTGTGGCGCATTGTCTGACTGAGGCTGGGAGTATTTAAGAAGTGGCGAGCGACACTTCCTTGCCTGAGTGTTTGTTTACCTCGGTAACAAATCGTTCCTGAGTAGGCCCTCTGAGCATTTCCCAAGATAATCGCCTCCTGTGTTTTTTCCCTGTTGTCAGGTTTACCTGGATTCCTCCGGAGGTTTCCGAGAGGAGAGTTCTGTGGGTCGTTTGTCCCGGACTCCGACCAGCCGTCAGTTCGCTCCTCCGCTCAGTCTGACTTACCTGTCCGCCCTCCAACGGTTCGCTGCCTCTCCACGCCGCCCCTGGGTCCGTTGTTGCTCCAAAGGAAACATCCATCCGCTCCTAGGAAGCCTTTCCCTGCGTCAACATACATATTCATCCACCTTCCTGGATTCGTTTATTCTAACAGCTTCTCCTCGTTGACAGTGGCTGAACTGGTTGCCCCTTCCAGACTCCTGCTCCGTGTTTTCTCCCCAACCCTATTCCCTCTTGTCAATAAACTCCATTATTGTTTTGCACACGCGTCTCCTGATTGTGTTTGTGCATGTGGGTTCGTAAACTGGAACCAAACATGACAGAACACTCAGGCCAACAGTCTACCCCTGCAGACGCAATTAGGAGAGCCTTGGCTGAACAACAATCTCTCATTCAGTCTCATGACGCAGCCCTGCGAGAGCTAGGTAGCCGGCAAGCAGAAACTAACTGCCGGTTAGCCGAAATATCCAATTTCCTCCAGGGATCTGCCCAACCGGACCCGAGCGCACCGCCAGCGGCAGCTCAAGCTCCGGATCCATCTAGCCACGCCACGTTTTCGGAGGTACGACCGCCAGCACCTGAGAAATTCTGTGGTGAGGTGAGGAAGTGTAAAGGCTTTATTTTACAATGTGGAATCATTTTCAACCACTCACCTCAGAGTTTTCGCCATGATAATGCCAAAATAGCTTATATGTTATCCTTGCTAACTGGACGTGCTCTGGAGTGGGCTGAGGCTAGGTTTCCCTCCCCCACCAATTTTGGGTGCACATTTTCTGAGTTTGTGAAGGAATTTAAGCAGGTTTTTTGTCGTGACACCGACAAGACTTCAGTTTCCCGAGAGCTGTGGACTCTCAAGCAGGGTCAAGGAACAGTTTCTGAGTTCGCTATTGACTTTAGAATTAAAGCTGCAGCATCTGGTTGGGACGCAGCTGCGCTAAAGAGCGCTTATTTCCACGCTCTGAGTGAGCAGGTAAAGGATGAACTAGCCACTTTAGATGAACCAGAGACTTTAGAAGATTTCATTAAACTCACCATAAAGATAGATAACCGCATCAGATCACGTGCTAAAGAACGAAACCGTCGTGACTCACCTTTTAGATCTCATTTTCAGAATCTACCTGCTATTTCTCCTGTATCCCCTGCATCAACACCTCTTCCCGAGCCTGAACCCATGCAGCTGGGGCGAACTCACTTAACCCCGGAGGAGAGACGTAGGAGGTTACATTCACGTCTTTGCCTGTACTGTGGTGAGTCTGGCCACTTCATTGCCAACTGTCAAGTCCGTTTAAACCCCCAGATCCGACAGTAACGACGAGGAGACTGTTGGAGCCAACACCCACAACCCAATCTCGTCTCATCCTACCGGCAACTCTCATAAATAATCACTTGTCACTTCCCCTGTCAGCACTTATCGACTCGGGCTGCGAACAAAACCTAATCGACTCGACTCTGGCCAAGCAGATGTCCATTGAGGTAGAACCACTGCCGGTTCCCCTCCGTGTTGCTGCCCTTAACGGTAAAGCATTACCTCATATCACACACAAAACCAAGCCAGTCTGTCTTGTCGTTTCAGGTAACCATACTGAATCAATATCCTTTTTTGTGTTCAGTGCTGCCAGTTCTCCCATTGTTCTAGGATTTAACTGGTTATCTGCCCATAACCCTCACATTAACTGGGTTAAAGCTCACATAGAGTCCTGGTCGTCCCACTGTCATGCTACTTGCCTCCGTTCAGCTATTCCCTCGAACTCCCCAACTAAGGATCCTTCTGAGAGTGAACCCCCCGACCTTTCCTCAGTACCCGTTGAATACCATGATCTGGCGCCTGTATTTAATAAAGATAACGCCCTGTCACTTCCACCTCATCGTCCATACGACTGCGCCATCGACTTTCTGCCTGGCGCCCCACTACCCAACAGTCGTCTGTACAATATCTCCCGGCCCGAACGCCAAACCATGGAGAAGTACATTAATGATTCCCTAGCAGCAGGTATCATTCGAACATCCACCTCACCCCTAGGGGCTGGATTTTTCTTTGTTGGGAAAAAAGATGGCTCGCTACGGCCATGCATTGATTACAGAGGATTGAACCAAATAACTGTTAAAAACAAGTACCCGCTACCACTCCTCTCTTCAGCCTTCGAACCTGTTCAGGGAGCGACCATTTTCACCAAACTAGACCTAAGAAATGCCTACCACCTCCTTCGAATTCGCGAAGGGGATGAATGGAAGACTGCTTTTAAAACACCTATGGGTCACTATGAGTATTTAGTCATGCCCTTCGGCCTGTCAAATGCTCCCGCCTTCTTCCAAGCATTAGTGAATGACGTGTTAAGAGACTTTATTAATGATTTTGTATTTGTCTATCTGGATGATATCCTGATTTATTCCAGCTCCCTGAAGGAACACAAGCGGCACGTCCGACATGTTCTCCAGCGCCTCCTAGAGAACCGGCTTTATGTCAAAGCCGAAAAGTGTGAGTTTCATCAACCCTCAGTCACCTTCCTCGGCTATGTGCTCGAGGGCGGACAGGTAAGACCGTCGGGGGATAAGATAAAAGCAGTATTGGAGTGGCCCAAACCTGAAACCCGGAAGCAACTGCAAAGATTTCTAGGGTTCGCCAATTTCTATCGCCGCTTTATACGCGACTACAGCCGGACGGCTGCTCCATTGACGGCACTTACATCCACCAAGACGACGTTTACCTGGACGCCCGAGGCAGAGGATGCTTTTGCACGTTTGAAGTCCAGGATCTAAAAAGGATCTAAAAACGTCAAGCCGGATGCCCTCTCCAGACTCTACACGCCTGATGATTCTGATGAGGGTCCAGCACCCTTGTTGCCCCCTAGCTGCACCGTAGGGGTGGTGACATGGGAAATAGAGGATATAATCCGTCAGGCTCAACGCCTGGAACCCCCACCCGAGTCTTGTCCCCTAGGGAGAATCTATGTCCCCACCTCCGTCCGACCCCGCTTCCTACGGTGGATACACTCATCCAAATTCTCCGGACACCCAGGTATGAGCCGCACAGTCGGGTTAATTAATCGCAGGTTTTGGTGGGACTCTGTTCACAAGGATGTGAAGGAGTTTGTTCTCGCCTGCCCCGTCTGTTCGAGAAACAAGTCATCTCACCAGCCTCCCGCAGGGTTGTTACAGCCCCTTCCCATTCCCAAGAGACCCTGGTCGCACATTGCCATAGACTTCGTTACTGGACTACCCCCGTCTAAAGGTATGACCACCATTTTTACTGTCATTGACCGCTTTTCGAAAGCCTGCCATCTCATTCCTCTCCGCAAGCTTCCCACCTCTGCTCAGACCGCCCAGTTATTGATTAAGCATGTCTTCAAGCTGCATGGCATGCCTCAAGAGATCCTGTCTGATCGGGGCCCCCAGTTCACATCACAGGTTTGGAAACAGTTCTGTTCTGCATTGGGTGCCAAAACTGCTCTCTCTTCCGGTTATCATCCCCAGACCAACGGGCAAACCGAGAGGATGAACCAGGAGATGGAGGCTACCTTACGCTGCATCTCCTCCTCCAACCCCGAAGACTGGGCTCAGCATCTCCCTTGGGTCGAGTACGCCCACAATAGCCACATCTCTTCTGCTACAGGGTTGTCTCCGTTCGAGGTCTCCCTGGGGTACCAACCACCTTTATTATCCGTTGACGAGGGCGAGATTTCGGTAACCTCAGTTCAGCATCATATCCGCCGTTGCAATAAGATATGGAGGGAGACTGTAACCGCACTCAACCACACAGCCGCACGAAACAAACGTCTGGCCGACCGCAGGAGGACACTGGCTCCAGTCTATACAGCTGGTCAGAAGGTTTGGCTGTCCACTAAGGATATTCCCCTAAAGTCATTGTCCAGGAAGTTGTCACCTAAATTTATTGGTCCGTTTGAGATTTTGTCGGTTGTCAGTCCGACGGCTCTACGACTTCGTCTGCCCCCCTCCTTACGTATTCACGCCACCTTCCATGTCTCCCAGGTCAAACCGGTCCGGTCGAGCCCCCTTTGCCCTCCGGCCGAACCCCCTCCTCCCGCCCGTGATGTTGACGGTCACCCGGCATACTCCGTCCGCCGGATTGTGGACTCCCGTCGGCGAGGTCGTGGGTTTCAGTACCTCATCGACTGGGAGGGCTATGGCCCGGAGGACCGTTCCTGGGTTCCCCGTTCTTTTATTCTTGACCCCTCTTTGATAAGGGACTATGCCGCCTCTCTGCCGTCCACCTCTTCTCGGCCGCCAGGGGGCGTCCGTTGAGGGGGGGGGTACTGTCAGGATCGGTGTTTTGTTTTGTTTTGTTTTGTTTTTTGTGGAAGCCTGCTGCTTCCCACTTCCTCCACCAGATGCCGCCTAGGAGCAGAGCCCCTGGAGAGGCGTGGGGTCGAACCCGGGGACTCACCTGTGGCGCATTGTCTGACTGAGGCTGGGAGTATTTAAGAAGTGGCGAGCGACACTTCCTTGCCTGAGTGTTTGTTTACCTCGGTAACAAATCGTTCCTGAGTAGGCCCTCTGAGCATTTCCCAAGATAATCGCCTCCTGTGTTTTTTCCCTGTTGTCAGGTTTACCTGGATTCCTCCGGAGGTTTCCGAGAGGAGAGTTCTGTGGGTCGTTTGTCCCGGACTCCGACCAGCCGTCAGTTCGCTCCTCCGCTCAGTCTGACTTACCTGTCCGCCCTCCAACGGTTCGCTGCCTCTCCACGCCGCCCCTGGGTCCGTTGTTGCTCCAAAGGAAACATCCATCCGCTCCTAGTAAGCCTTTCCCTGCGTCAACATACATATTCATCCACCTTCCTGGATTCGTTTATTCTAACAGCTTCTCCTCGTTGACAGTGGCTGAACTGGTTGCCCCTTCCAGACTCCTGCTCCGTGTTTTCTCCCCAACCCTATTCCCTCTTGTCAATAAACTCCATTATTGTTTTGCACACGCGTCTCCTGATTGTGTTTGTGCATGTGGGTTCGTAAACTGGAACCAAACATGACAGTTCTGAAAAAATACATTGAAAATGTTTGAATTTTATAAACCCTGGCAAAAGAAACATAGTTACTCCAACATGCTACACAATTAAATTGAACTGAATTGAATCAAACAATAGGTACAATATTTTCACAGTGTTATTCAATTGTATTCTCTTGCTGAAGTCTTGTCTTGCACACTTTTTGTCTACAAAAGAGATTCAGGTACTTGGCACCTTTGCATGAAACTACTAAGTTTTCCACCTTTCAGAATTTTCTTTTGACATTTTTTTTTTTTATCAATTCAGCAATATTGCTGAGCAAAGATTCACACACTTAAAAAAGTTAGTGTGTTTGTGGGAGTGCGCATGTGTGTGTGTTTTGCTTGAGACACTGTTCAATATGTTTGCTGGAACTAATTAAAAGCAAGTCGTGGTGGTGGCATCGATGGATTTGTTTTTAATGATGCGAGCAACGGTGAATATGCAAAATGCCGCAAACGCAGCGATTTGATGGCATCAACTTGATTGCCTTATTGATTTTTATCAAACCTGACATCACATTTGAATAAATATTCACATATTAGTATGTAAGGGAGACTATATATGCAGTAGAGGTTTGAGAAACTCAACAGTATATGCATGATCTATGTCTTTATGGGAGATGCCTTCATGATACTGACAACAAACATTTGTTTTTTGTTTTTCATTCCATTATTTTTGTTCTTCCTTTCTTCATAAAGCACCATTTGTTAGGTGACTTGACCTGATATAATCCAAATTTTGATTTGAAAAATCGCAAATAATGAGACATAAAATGTTGCACTCATGAGGAGTTTTATACTGACTAGTTAGTGTAAAGTTTTCTTTGTAAAAATTTAGATAAAATGAGGTTCAAAACAATTATTAAAACAGTTTTGTCACCACAAAATATGAGACAATGAGTATTTGTTTTGGATGCGTTTGTAAATAAAATATTTCAACATGTATGTTTTTCTTTTTGCTTTCTTTCCATTCTCTCCTTCTTCCTTTCTTTACTTCTCTCTCTTTCTTTTTCTTTCGTCTTACAGTGTTTGCAATTGTCTATAATCAACACATTGTTGTCAAAAAACCTGTTCAAAAATATTATGAATTAAATAGAATGTTTCCACACAAATGCACACATTTAAACAAACACACAGAAACACATGGGACCAATTATCACATTTGCCCTGCTCCATTTTCCTCCTCCTTTATCCATGCCTTGACAGAGAAAGTGATGCACCAAATTCTGAGATAGTTTCCCCTCATTAGCCTTTGATGGCATGAAGTCTCTGCTTCTGCATGTCCATGGTAAACAATGTGGTTGGGGTGTTGGGTTTCTTGCAATGTTGTTCTCTCTAAACAACAGTCTGCTTAAAACTAATGCAAAACTGGGAGAATATTATGTGCTGTAACACTAACACTTCAATGGAAATGATTCACTAAATATATGTCGAATAAAACTGCTGCAGTTTTACAAGAAAGGCAGTTACTAATTTCACTAAGAATAACCTCTCAGCTTTGAATTTCATTGCCATTTTGGTAAATTTAAAGGTGTTAAATTAGGAAATCAAACTTATTTTGAGTTATATTTGATATAAATGTAGCATAAATGTAGCATTTTTATAACAACTGAAGTTAACTCTTAGTTGATTATGCTATAAAATTGCACTGTGTGCCTGTAAAACACATAATACTTCCTCCCTAAATAAACGTCTTACAGCATGTTTTACAAAATGTGCTATAACTGAGGTCAGATTTGGTTGGTTCCTCTTTATCACACACCAACATACTTTTGTATTAGCTTGCACAAATATTCACTCATACAAGTATATACTTAATACACCTCAGGTACAATCCCCTTCATATGTATTACAGATCTCAGTTTTGAACTCAGATTTCAGTGAAAGAATCTAAAATTCAGTTTGATCAGGAAGCTTATGGCAGGGAAGTAAAAAGCTTGTACACAGTGATCAGACAGAAGGCTTTTCATCTGATCTTTTTTTGTTCTGTTTATTCAGAAACTCAAAGGTCAAATCAACTGCTGTATTTTAGCAGCTGGTAGGAACAGACATAGCGATTACTCACCCCTTAGTCTCGGCACAGTGACTCTTGTGAGCAGGGTTCCGACATGTCAGGGTCTGATGTCGTGGGAGCGCTCTAGATCTATTAAGAGATAAAAAGAAGAAAAGAAAAGAGAAATACTTGGAAAAACTGGTATAGAGGATGGATGGGAAGTAACTGGAGGATAAAGAGATGACAAGTGTTTCTTTAATAATTACTACTTTTATTGAACCTTTGGAAGCTGCAATTTGTCAAAACTGTCATCTTGTGTGTTTGTTGATAGACATAAATGCAGCAGGCAAAGACATCAAGTAGATTTTGTGTTTTTAAATTAAAATTAAGAACAAAAACTTACAACAAAATCCGTGGAGACGCAAGGAATGCAGGGAACTAGAGTACAACAAAACACATGAATCCAGAAACAAAATGATGACAGGGAGATATAACAGAAGTTGACGATAGGAACCAGGAAGGATGAACTGAGAATGAGTTTTATACAGCAGTTGTTGATACTGAACAAGGAACAGACGGCTGATTAGAAACGGGTTGCAGGTGTGAGAGGAGAGAGCAGAAGACAGGCTGACGAGAGAGAGACAGGGGACGAGGGAGAGTAAACAGGGCAACAGAAAATAAATCTAACACTAAAGAATAACTAGACTAAAGAAACAATTAAAGTAGAGAGACAAAGAAGAACTAGAAACAAGAAATAAACTAGAATCACTAAGGAAGAACAAATAGAGAAAAACTAAGGAACACAAAAAATGATAAAACCCAAAACCAAAGTCAAACAACCCCAGATCCTAACAATAAGAGTTAATATATTTTGTGTTTGTGCTAATCAGAGGTTTTCTTTCCAATTACAATTTAAATTATTTAAACTGCTATTTACTTGTTCGCGCCCCTGGCTGCTGGGTAGGCTGGTTTGTGGGGGCTCGACCTGCGTAAGGCATCATAGAGGGGATAAAAAGGATGCTCAGTACATTTGAAAATAAAGTGGTACGCAACTGATATTATGCCACCAGATGTTGGTTTGAGATAAAAACCTGTTGACAGAGTTGTCTGGAAGGTTTTGAGGAAATAATGCTGTCATAGTTTGTACACTTTCTTTACCAGTCTACCTTCTTGTTCGAATGAGACTCAATGGTGACTCAAACAGGTGATGACTGCTCCAGGTAGAAGCGGCTCTTACACCTGATAGGAAGTAGTATAAAAAGAAGGTCCTCAGTTTTCCATTTTCCATTCCATATAAATAAAATAATTAAAGAATCCAGAGATTTAAAAGAGGATTTGATAATCAGAATGGTAAGCCATTAAAACAAATCTAGAAATTTTGGAAGTAGCACCCTTTTTGCTGAGTTAATCCCACCAACTAGAAACACAAATATTGGAGACCATCTTGACAGTGTTTGCTTGCACTGTTACCGGAAGGGGAAGGAAGTTATTTTTAAACAGGAGATTAAATCTTCTTGTGACACATATTCCAAGTTAATCAAAGCGATCAGTGACAAAAGTAAGAAGGACATTTACCAATCCTGATTTTTGAGCCCTTTCATTAATCACAAACAGTTCACTCTATTCAAACTCATTTTGAATACAGTCAATATTCAGAAAACAGAATATCAAGTTTAAAACAGAACATGAGCCTGAGTCACACTGAAAAGACCAGCAAAGAAAAGACATAGACATAACAGGTAGGCATTGTTTGCTCTACATGGGTGTGTTTGATGCTGATAAGTTATGATGTGAGAAACCACCAATAGCAGAGTTGCCTCAGAACATTCAAGTCTTTCTGGATGTTGCTACATATTCCAGGATCACCAACTTTAAATCAGCAAGTCCCAGACCTGTGGAGTTTCCTCTGTTAAACACTGTTGCTGCTTGATAACATGCTTTCTTTTTGTCTTCTGGATCCTCACACACATAACCACAGCAGGTGGAGGATTGAGATAATCTGATTCGGTTATGAAAAGGCATATATAATATGGCTGGGAAATACAAGCAATGTTGCAAAGTAAGTTTGGTTGACAAACTGTTCAAGAGGACTGCTCAGAATTTGCAAACAGAAATAAATTAGCAAAGAGAATAACAACAAAGATGCTAATCAACCTTCAAAAAACTATTTCTAAGGCAAAAGAAGGAAATGGGAAATTTACAGTCATAGTGACAAGAAAGTACACCCTCAGTTGATTTTAGTGTTATGAATGATTAAGTAAAGTATGAATGAATAACACTAAAATCAACTGAGGGTGTACTTTCTTGTGACTATGACTGTAAATTTCCCATACCTCAAGTTTATAAAGCCACAAAACAATATTTCACTGCTGATTAAAGCCAAGGTGAAGATGATATGAAAAAAACGAAATCAAAGTATGTTAACCCTAGACATACAAACTATACAGAACTTCAAATAAAAAGGTGGTGTAACATTTTTGTCAAGATAACTGTGAGAAGGATGGAACCGTGAGATTTCTGGGTTTGAATCCTCCTTGGGAAGAGGCTTCTTTTGTGAGGAGTTTGCCTGTTTTCCCATTTTCTCTAGGTATCAGGCCTTTATTGAGTAATCAAGAGAACGTGGCTCATCTGGGAAGTTCTGGTGGGTCCGCTCGGTTTTTGGGACACAAGTTAAGTTGGATTAAAGGAAAGAAGGCAGAATGTGTTGCTTGCTCTTTCATTCTGCATTGTGACACTGGGCACTATGCAGCCCAATGTCACAACAGCCCTACTACAAGTGAAGTACATCGGTTACAAAATGATTTCCTTGTGTGCTACTGCAAAGGCTCAAATTAAAGATGTAACAAACATTGCCTAACTACATAACTTTTAAAAATAAAAGCTTTTGGTTTGAAAGTCAAAAAGAAATTATTTAAATATTTATAGTAAATCATCCCACCATTGTGTAAGTTGAAGGATAGCATTAGTTGCATGATAATGTCATGTTCTGTGTTTTCTGTGTGTTAATTTCGAGTTTTCGGTGTCTCTGTGTCTCCGTGTTGTCCTGTTCTCCCCTCAATTACTCCCAGGTGTTTCTCGTTCCCTAATTACCCCGTGTGTATTTAGTATCATCTGCGTCTCTGTCGGGTCCTCGTCTAATGTGCGTTTGTGTTGTTCCGTTGTCCTTTCATTTTTACGGTTGCTACTGGCGTCGAGCCCTGGTTTCCGCTCGGCCTTGCTGCCCGTTATTTTGGACTGTTTTTGGCTGGACATTCACCATTAAAATCATTCATTTATCACCTCCTGGGTCTACAGCGTCTGCCTCACCACCGCCTACACCGCACTTCATGACAGATAATGCACTGCACATATTTCTTTGGGATGCTAAGTTGTATCAGCAGCATCCTAGTTTGTTTGCTTCATAATTCATACCATTATTGACAACAGCTACATTAAACTAAAAACAGATATGACAAATTGCTCCATAATGACATATAATGCAGACTACGTGATATGAGCAAGCACTTTACAAGCAATGTTTGCATCACCACCTAAACAGAAACAGGGCTCTTTAATCTTAAAAACATGATTTTTGAGACTGAAGGATTGTGGACCTGATGGTCAGCAATACAGGAGCTCCACAGGGACCCATACTCTGACCACTCCTTTTCACTTTGTACACCTTCAGGTCTTCAGGTGTATCAGAGATGTACAAGAGGCTGAGTACAGAGATCTAGAGGACCACTTTGTGGCATAGTGTGGAAATAGTCATCTTATTTTGGATGTGAATAACACAAAGGATATCATTTCAGATTTAGAGAGAAACAGAGTAAGGTTAAATCCTGTTTCCATTATGGGAGAGGAAGAGGAGAGTTGATAAAGCAATACAAATACCTCAGTGATCACCTGGACAACTGACTGGACTAGAGATGCAACAGTGAAGCGTCTACAAGAAAGGACAGAGCAGACTGGGCTTGTGGAGGAAACTAAGATCATTCAAGATGTGAAGCAAGGTGCTAATTCTAAAAGTATGTTGTTGACAGTTAGTTGCCCATCTTTTCTGCTATCATCTGTTGTGGTAGCAACATCCGACCCTGGGATTATAAATGACTAAACAAGCTGATGAAGATGGCATGTTCTTTTCCGGAGACTGCTCTGGACCCACATTTCCAGGATTAAAGGACTTATGTCTCAGCCAGATCTAGAGAAACTAATTCATGCGTTTATCTTCAGTCGTATTGCGTCTTCACAGGTCTGTCCAACAAATCAATCAAACAGCTGCAGCTGATCCAGAATGCTGCTGCTTGCGTTCTCACTAAAACCAGAAAGATAGAGCACATAACACCAGTTTTAAAGTCCACTGGCTCCCTGTAGCTCAAAGAATCGACTTTAAAATACTGTTGTTAGTTTACAAATCACTGAACGGCTTAGCACCACAATACATTAAAGATCTGCTGTTGGTGTATCAACCTTCTAGACCTCTCAGGTCTTCTGGTTCTGGTTCTGCTCTACATCCCCAGAACAAGAGAAGCAGCATTTAGCATCTATGCACCACAAATTTGGAACAAACTTCCAGAAAACTGTAAAACAGCTGAAACACTGACTTCTTTTAAATCTCAATTAAAAACCCACCTGTTTAGGATTGTATTTGAAACGTAATCAATTACAAATTTAATGATGGAACTTTACTTAATGTCATGTTTTGATTGTTGATTCTATGTTGAAATTGCACAAAAATCCGTGAGGGACGATGGAGTCCCAGAGCAAAATTCCGTGAAAGAGGTGTACGGATCCCCATGCCGGAAGAAAAACGGCGAGTGACTGAGGGTCATTGCGCGTAACGGAAACCCTGTAAATTCTACACACTAACAGATACCGCAGAATTGCACAAAAATCCGTGAGGGACGGCGGAGTCCCTGCTCGAAATTCCGTGAAAGAGGTGTACGGAGCCTTGTGCCAGAAGCCCATTAAAATGCTGTCTACGTCGTTTTAAGCTGTGTGATTGTGAGCGTGAGTGGGAATAAAAATAGCAATAGGTATTTTGTTCCATATAACACAGTAGGAGTGTAACAGGTCAACCTTTTATGGATGAAAACTCGACTAAAAACCCACCTGTTTAGGATTGTATTTGAAACGTAATCAATTACAAATTTATTGATGGAACCTGACTTAATGTCGTGTTTTGATTGTTGATTCTATGTTGCTTTGTGTTTCTGTGTTTGATATGATGTAAAGCACTTTGAAATGCCTTGCTGCTGAAATGTGCTATACAAATAAAATTTGATTGATTGATTGATTGATTGACCCTCTGGAGAAGATTGTTTTAAGGATTTCTTTATAAAAAAAAAAAAACTTTTGATGAGACATTTACACAACAACAATGTTTTCAGACAGAGGCTTTGTCAGTACAGACTACAGAAGATCCTTCCTGCCCACAGCCACACCACAGCCATCACCATCTAATATTGCCCAAGTTTGAAGAAACTTGGACAATATTAGTTACAACTAGTAATTTATAAATTTTTGATGGTTGATATTTTGTCTTAGAACAAAGTGTCAGTATAAGTCACAACAGAGGTACCTAGTTGTCAACGATCACACACTACTTAGAATAAAATAATCTGTTGTTTTATCTCATTGTAGCTTGTGCACAGAAAATCTTTGTTTTTTGGATGTTTTGTCTTGATGCCAGTGTTGTGGGTCTGATACCAAATTTTTAGGAATCAGGGGCTAAATAAATAATAAAGTAAATGCAGTTTCATACGCACTATCTATCAAAATATGAATTTCTAAATATCTGTATTCAAGAATGTGAGTTAGAGGTTGGAAGATTATCTGAAAATATATAATCACACCCAACTAATCCCTGACTCTTGAATGCATCATCACATTCAGCAGCTTGTTTACTTAATTTGAACTGGACATAAATTAGGCCTGTGTCCCTTTCCTCAAATCACCATGAGATGAATTTTGCTATAAATGGGAAGTATATTCCCGTTTATGCAAATAATGTTCCATGCTCACATTTGCATTACAAAAATGCTAATATAATCCTGCGTTAAACCCCCTGCATGTTGTTGTTTATATCTGGAAATTTTACACATGTGCACAATGCTGAAGGGCAAAAAGACATTTTTTTTAACATGTACTTTACTGTATTTACTGTAGCAAAGCAGTCTGCCACAGTAGAACAATTTTGTTAACTAAATGAAATCTGGAGACGTAGTTATGATAAATTCACTGCAGTGCGCCACAGCAAAGGGAAATATAATGCTCACTTACTGACAACATGCAGACAGATGAGAGTTTTTAAAAAGTACATTAAAGACAACTCAAGCTAACCTTAGTCGAGGTTAATAGGTATAATCTGTCATGTTTTTTATTCTACATTTAATTTCTTGTTATTCATATTTTATCATATCTATTTTTGCTGATTATTTTAGATATTTTCTAACTTTGAAATAATCTTTGCACATCGTATTTGTGTTGAGATTCTGAGAACTATTTGTTTTGGTGTTTTTTGTTTTTTATTGTTCACAACATCTAGTATTATTTTTGTTTTGTAAGTTTCATTAATTTACTAGCTGGTGTTAATTTTGATATCAGATCAGCCATAGAATCACAAATGTAGGCGTTAAAGAATACCCTGGGAGAGCCCAGTGGGAGGCTCCTGACCAGCTGACCCATGCCTTCTTTTAGACGTAACACTCCTCCAGCTGCAACTTCCTAGGTTAAAGTGGGGTCAAACAATGAAACAAGTTCTATCAGTGCTGAGATGAAGGCAGAAATGTTTGTAATGCACTACATGTCTCACTAGAAGAAGTTAGAAAGCACTTTTCAGACATTCTGCCTAAAAATTCAAAAAGAACCAGAACTATAGAAGGAAAATACAGAACAGTGTGTGTGTGTCATTGTGTGCACTGAATTGTTGAATAAATAGACATATGAGCTCCACAACTAATATATTCATTTAAATCTGTTTAGCTCTAAGTTGTACTTAAGTGTGAGTGTGTATGCATAATTGTTATCTCTTTATTGCCCTTTGATGGTCTGGCAACATATTTCAGGTGAATTCATGAGTGGTCAAAGATGTGAAAAACTACTCATCCGATATAATAATAAAAAAAAACAGGGATGAAGTAGACCTTAGTTCTTGAGGCAGCTTAGAGTCTTCAGTGTTTGCAGTAAGATGCTACATGTCTGGTTTTATGACTTTTGTGGAGAGTGCAATCTATTCTGCTATCATCTGTAGAGGTAGCCGAATCGTCTCCAGGAATTTAAAAGTTAAACAACTTCATGAATAAGGCTGGCTCTTTTCTGGGATTAACTATGGAAACCCCACTGCAAATTACATTGCACAGAAGAATTCTTAATAAAATTAAGAAAATTATGGACTACCCTGATCTTCTCCAAGAGACTGAGGACAGCCTGTTGTTGACAGGCAGTCAGTCGACCATTACAGGAGATTGTTTCTGCCAACAGCTATCAGCAGCTCTTTATTTATAATCTTCCTAATGCATCCAGGTTTCTATGAGACAAAAAAGTTTTGATTGAAAAGAATGCCACTAACTAAAGAAAAACAAACATAAACAATGAAATTAGATGTATTATGTTCCATGAACTAAATGAAGTTTTTGTGTGTTCAGTTAAATTGACCTTCAGTGTCATCTGCATCTACATGTTGATGCATACTGTATGTGTCCCAGTCAGGTCAGTATTGATTAGTCTTTGGATGAGTTCTCTAATGAACACCAGCCCCAGATAGTCAATAGATTGGGATATACAGTATATATAGACTATATAAAATTAGAAGCTGCTAAACCACATCTGGAAGCAGTTCTCTAACATAGATATAGAGGGATCATCAACACCTGCATTTTCTGGATAATCCTGTAAGTCACTGGATGGATCTGGTTAGAGTGCCGCACATCTACAAACAACTACAAATGCAGCATAGAAACCCATGAAAATCATTAGATAGAAAGATGGGGCAAAGGTACAGTTCCTGAACCTGGCCTAGTTTTAGCAATAGAAACATGGGAAAATCCTTAAACTTACTAATTTTGTGCAAAATATCAATTTCTATCCCTTTCCTTCCACTTCTCAGTTAAAGGAGCAATATTATGTTTTATGGGTACATAGTGCCATTTTATGGATCAGTCAAGCAGCTTTGTTACCTTTAGTTGTTGTAAAAAATGCTGTATATATTAAATACAATTTAAAAGAAATTTGACATTGTAATTTAACGCTTTGAAACTAGCTCTCTGTCCCTTTTAAAAACTCCAGATTTTCTTAACCTTTGCTTTCAGGAAGTTAACACATTGTTCCTCTATGAACTTTAACAACATTTTTACCAGTGTTACACTGAAAAGATGCAAACACCAGCACCAAGTGTCTGCTAATTGCTACAAGCTAGTTGGGGAGGAGGGCTGTTCTGTGAGGCCGAAGCTTGGAACTTGGAAACTGTATCTCCAAGTAGGAGCTTTGTTTGTAGGTCCACCCAAGTGTTTTGCAAAGCTTAATGGTTGCCACAGAGATTAAAATATTTCTCAAACATGCATGAAAGAATCCAAGCAGGTACATTTTTGATGAGGGAATAACATTATAATATGGCATAAAGCTCAAAAAGTCAATTTTACATAATACTGCCCATCTAAGCACTACATTGAGCTGGTATATCACGTTTGTCACTGTAGTGACATAATGTAAAAATGTTCATAAAGAACTTAATTAGCTCACAGACTGGTGATGCATATTATCTCCTTTCAGTTTCTTGAACATAGTACCAATACACCCCTTCGCTGACTTTCAGCTCTTTTATAATAAAGCTGTTTCTAGCCCTCTTCGTTCTAAACCATATTAATATTTCTTCTGCCTTAATGGGCAAAATGGATGGTGCATGTCTGTAAATCATGATGTGACAGACGTCCTGTGTGTGTGAGGCAACGTCCCTTAAGTCTTGTGGTTAACAAAGAAGTCATGCAAAGAGGTCCCTCACCCTCTTCTCACTCTTCCTCACCCTCTTCCTTCCCTTTTTCATCATTAATCCCCACATTGTGGTACATGTGGTCTATACCCATTAGCGACCTTATGTTCTCTCTTGTAAATTGTGTTTCCTGACTTATTTATTGGCTCGTTTAAGACTGTTGTATCCTTCTGAGGTAGAAATTTCTCCATTTGATTGGTCGCTTCATCTGGGGCCTTTCACTGTAATTAAAAATGTTTTTCGGAAATTGTTGTTTTTTTGTGTGTGTTGAGGAGGGTGTGGGATGACACAACATGTTTGCCCACTTACACAGAACTAAAAGCATATAGCAAAGCCTTAGGGGTGTGAATGTCTAATTAAAAATGTTCTTGACTGTCAGGAATCATCTATTAAGTCAATTATTGACTTTTGTACTCTGGAATGATGGGTAATGCTTGGAATTTTGGTTTGTCACAATGAACTTGTGAATTTTACTGAGAATAATAGTGTTAAAGTCAAAGTGTTTTGGGGATATAATTTCTAACATTTCATGATGATGGAACTTTCCTACATCACAAATAAATCAAATAAATTTACTAAATCCTCAAAACACATTTATACTGAGAGCACACCAAACATTTGGGAAAAAAATGATTCTCTAAATATATTTTCTCTTTTTGCTGCTCAATTAACTCAACATATGATATAATGTGTTGTTTAGGTTGTACACCTTTGTGCAAAAGTTGTAGCAATTTTGCAAAAGAAAAACTTTGCATTGCTTAAAATACTACTAGAAAGATTGATTCATTAGAAGAAAAACAAGTTTGTTAGAGGTGTTGAGAAAGTACACATTTGGTACTCGTGGTCACTGAATTGTGAGCACATGGGACATTCACCATGCTTATGGAGCATAATACATGCGCATGATGAATGTAAGTGCTCCCATCTACTTTTCACATAAATCTGGCACCATAACTCTGCACATTTGTCAATACTCTCTTCTTAGGGTCAAACCAATCCAGTGAATTAACTGTCTAACCTTTGGTATGACAATAAGACAGAACCTATCCTTACCTCCAATAAAGATATAAGAAATGGACTGAATTCCCAAACCATGTGCAATTATCAAAACATGATCACTAAATCTATGTCTCAGATGGCAAAGACAACTTATCAGCAGATTCAGAAGCAGGAGACACTGTGATTCCATTAACCAAAAGTTTCCCAAATTGAATGTATGGAAACACAGCACTTTCAAAAAAAAAAAAAAACTCATGGTTTTGTGTTTGTATTTTTGTACTAGAATGAGGTGGTTTTACATTATGATTTTGCAAAACTGCAATGGAAACACTTTTTTCACATCTCATGAGCTGGATGTTACTACTAGTGAAAACTACAGAGAAGATGACAGGAAGTAGTAGGAAGATGACAGTGTTTGTCTGTTTTTTCTGACAATATGCAGCTGGCTCCACCATAGCTCTCACCATAGCATCTTACAGTTCATAAAAAGTTGTTTGTCAATGTCGTGGAAAAAGTACTATTTCCAAGCACTGTTCAGGTGAAATCACTCAGTCAGGTTTATTCATATATTGTGCACACTACAGAGAGCTTGTAGGACAATCAGTAATGAAGCAGGTCTGGATGAAAAGCTCCGTCAGGCAGAGAAACACATGAGTTTTATACCAAGGATAAAGAATTAACAACAAAGGGCAAGACAGTCTGGTTCTGATGCAGCTGTAGAAAACAACTTCCAAAAGAATTATTTGGGTTACATGTAACCCAAATAGTTCTTTTGGTGAGAGTTCACAATCATTCATATAACATGACTAGCAGATGTGACCTTATTGTAATTTTTCCATCACAGTCATTTAAATGTCTTCAGTAAAATTGCTGACTACAATTTCCCTAAAATGCTGCATAATAAACAAATATAAGAGGCTTGTCACTACAACGCTTATTTCTAACCAGAACCTCTCAACCTCACACACTAGCTCGGGCTCCTTCCCCACCAGAGGTGACATTCCATGTCCAAAGAGCCAGCTTCTGTAGCCTAGGATAAGATCGCCAAGGTCCCCACCCAAACCCACTACCCATCCCACACTGCACCCGACCCCTTCAGTCCCTCCCACAAGTGGTGAGCTCATGGGAAAGGGGACCCACATCTCCTCTTCGGGCTGAGTACAGCCGGGCTCCACGGGTTAAAGCCCATTCACCAGGCCCTCGCCAAAGTGCCCTACCTCTAGGCCCAGATCCAGAGTGGGGCCCTGGTGACCCGCGTCCAGGCAAGGGAATACTGATTCCAAACATTTTATTCGTCATAAGGGTTTATTGGGCTGCGCTTTGTCTAGTTCCTCACCTAGGACCCTAGGAGCAGGTCGTAGAGGACCAAGGGAAACTCAAAGCCAGAAAGAAGCCCAGGAAACATCGCCACAAGAGTTAGGGGTTGTGTTCAGGGTCAGGCATAAGTTCAGTAGCTAAAATGAATGGAAGAATATGTGTAGAAATACAAACTGGCTGTGCGTGTGGGTGTGTGGGCGTGTGTGTGCGTGTGTAACTATGGCGATAAAGAGAGGAAGAGAGAGAGACATTTCTGGTCTAATGCACCTGTTCAGTCATTCATATTGAAGTAAATGCAGCCTGGGGCATTTCTATCTACTGCTTTCTTCTTCAGTATGTATTTTTCTCTCCTTCCTTCACTTCTGTCAGACATAGAAAACTTCTTTTTTTCAGTCTTCCTCTAGCTTATTTTCATTTCTCGATTGAAAGAATGAACATTTAACAAACTTTGACTCTTTGCATGACTGAATAGGTATGTTCCCCCACCACTCTGTGTTTTTCATTTTATGTGTCAGAAAATCAATTTCAGCTTACCAAGAATAAAACACACTTGTCAGGACATTGGCTGCTTTAATAAGTAAGTACAAACTCCATAAAAGGATGGATGTACACATTTTAGTTGCAGGGTTTTATTTTTTCTTCTATAAATAATTTAGACGATTTTGGAAAATACTCTTTTATATTATCTCTGCCTTATTATTTTCTCTTTTTAGTGAATTTTCTTTAACACTGGACTGGTGGTGGTTAAAACTGTTGCTCTCACAGTAAGTATTTCTCATGTTTGAATATTGACCTGGATAACCGTTTATTGTAAGGGGCTGGGAGGGGGGGCTTTTTTCAGGGTATTGCAAATCATATCTCAGACTTTTTCATATTTTATCTAATTACATCTAACGACCTTAATTTATTTTATTAAGTTTTTATCTGATAAACTAACAAAAAGTGATGCATCATCATGAAGTGCAAAGATAATGACAAGTGATTGAGTTTTTCGAAAGTAAAAATTGCAAGTGTTTGGTGTACATTTGTATTTCGCTCCAGTGCAGAGATCAGTAGTAAACTGAGTCCAGCTGCATGTGTTCAATTTCTGGCCTCTGTGGTTGTCCACAAAATATTTTTGTGCAGCAACAGGACTAGTACGAATAACTCGAAATAATTTTCAACTGCAATTAATAAAACTAGTAATTTATGTCAAAATTACTAAGTCCGGGCACCATATGATTACCAGGAAAATAATAGCCACAACATTCAGTCTTATTGTTTATAAATTATTCCTGCCTGAGAAGAATTAGGTATTGTATTAACACAACAATAAATGAAGAAATAAGTCCAGCAAGACTCTACACATGCATGAAATAAACAGACAAATTCTCTCCACATACAAGTTTATTAATAAAAACATTAAAGGTTACAGTTAATTACTGTATTTATATCAACAAATTTACTAAGCAAGTAACTCTCAACAAAAATACTAAGTACAAATTGAAAAGATGACATGAATTAAAATTACTAAAAAGTGAAAACTATAAAAATCTACAAGTAAATATAGAACCAATAAAATAATGGCTTGATTTCATTTTAGTATGAAGGTTTATTTAAGAGGAATTTGTCAATGAGGCCAAGTTAGTCTTCCACTAATTCTGATTAGTTTGGCACCAGAGGATTCTGTGGGTTCTTCCCAATAAACACCAAATATATGTATAAATGAAGACGTGACTGAAAGAATCAGGACGGAAAGCATTTTTAGGGATCACCAAAGTCTTCTGGCTCATGATGACTAACTTATCTGTTGATTTAGACTCCCTAAAGCAGGGGTGCCCAAAGTGGGTCCTGGAGGGCCGGTATTCTGCATGTTTTAGTTCTCTCCCTGGTTTAATTCACCTGGATCAAATGATGGCTCGTTAGAGGCCTAAGAAGAACATTGACCTGCTGAAAAGGTTGTTGGTACCACCAGGGATAGAACTAAAATGTGCAGGATGCCCGTTTCAAGGACCGACTTTGGGCACCTCTGCCCTAGAGCATTGCTCTTGGAGTCACCATTTGCTGAATTGGGTTTAGTATTGGAGTTACTGATCCACCAGAATGTCACACACAAATTCCAACTTATCTGCTGGTTGCCAGGAACCCCAAACTGCATGACTTAGACAGGTATTAGTTTAAATAAATCAACAAATTTAATTGCTCTCCAGCTGAAGCAACAACATAATTAGGTTAAGTTAATGGTTCTCATTTAACCCCTTAACATGCAGCAGAACACCCGAGTTTCGTTTTTCCATTGTATTTTCCAGTGGTGAGAGTTAAGGAGTTTTAACCACATTGAGATCTAATGTAACCTGTAGTCTAAGATGTATTTATGACCGCACATCAGTTGTGGACACAAATGGAGCACATTCACTTGAGTAGTGTATTTAAGTACATTTTGTGAGTATCTTTACTTTAGCATTTATTTTTTGGGAAACTTATGATTTTCACTCCACTATATTTTAAAGACAAATATTGTACTTACAACTTCTCTACATTTCTAGGTAGCTTGTCATTACTCCTTCCTTTTGGTTAATCATAGCTTTATGATTTAACCCTGACCCTAACCCTAGATTTGAAGGTTGTAGTTTTTGCAAATGGTTTGTGGCGAGAAATCCAGGAGCATACATAGGATAAAACTTGCTTTCAGCTCGAGGGTCTCGTTGAAGGTGGAGAAACACAAAAAGATTTCGGCAATAGTTTAACACAGACTATCACGAGGAAACTCAAAGGGCCTTTGTTCACCACTCCGGTTAAACAAAAGGGGCAGCCAGGTACTAATATATTTCAGGTGATGACTTGATATTTGACAGGTACACAAAAGCATACCTGCTCAACTTCATCTGCCAGCTCCGGTCCCATTTTTCCCTACATTGGAGACTTAAGGCTCCAGAAACAGTGAAAGCCAACCACACAAACACCCCAGTTTCCTAAGGAAGAGTTAATTCTCCTTTATCTTTACTCCTCTGTAGCACTTTAAGCTAATACGAGGGGGTTTGTCTTTCCAAAGGAATCTCTCTAAATTCCTTTGGAAAGATGGTTATCTGGACTCCTCCATCCTCTCTAGATGGAGGAGTCCAGATAACCAAACCAGTCATATGACGTTTGCTTGGAATCATCGAAAATAAGTAATAGACTTTAGGCAAAATGGCCATTCCCATGAGTAATATGGGTAGAGATTACTATTTAGCAAGATCATCTTCAACTCTCTTTAAAAGTGAAATTTGGCTTAGTTTTGTTAAATTGACCAGCCAGGAGCAAAATTGATCCCCAAATATGTGATATTCCCTGACTGTGATTGTGTCTTAAGGGTAAAGGTCAGGATTAGGCTGTAGAAATGATTGAAAAGGGAATGGAGTCAATGCAAAGTTCTCATGAAGATAAAAAGACATACTGTGCGTGTGTATGTGCGTCTGTGGGGGTGTACGGGAATGGGTGTGTGTGGGGGTGTGCGTGAGTTTGTGTGGGGGTGGGGGCGTCGGTGGGGGCGTGTGTGTGTGTGTGTGTGTGTGTGTGTGTGTGTGTGTGTGTGTGTGTGTGTGTGTGTGTGTGTGTGTGTGTGTGTGTGTGGTATTGATCCCTGCTGCTGTGATTGGCCTCAGGGTGGCTACTGGCACAGAGAGGATGTCATTTTGTTTTTGTTGTTCTACTTCACTGATTAAAGTGCCTGCACTTGTTTCTTCTTAAACTAAGAATTCTGTAACTTCTAAGTTCATTTGGTGCAAAGTTGGATTTTCTATTAGATAATAACAGTAATTCTCTGAACATAATGTTTGTGTAAACATATAATTAGCACAGACTTGCACAAAATCTTTCCTATATACCAAATAATGTTGTCATTTTTTTACCTGTAAAAGTTAGCCATTTATTTCACTTTACTTTCACAACACTTTACACTAGGGTAACCATATTTTAATTTGGGAAAATCAGGACAACTTTGAGCATGTTGTTGGCGTACTGACAGCCACGCTATCTATCTTCTGATTAAGAACAGGGTTGCCCGCACTGACGCGGCTCAGGGAGTACGTCACACGCAGCGCAGTGCCCTAGTGCCTGTAAATTTAATGGTCCAATGAAGGAAATTTAAAAAACAGGACATTTCCTCACTTTCTAAAAAAAACCCGGGACGCCCGGGACAGGACGTGAAATACGGACATGTCCCGGGAAATACGGACGTTTGGTCACCCTACTTTACACACCATATCGAAGTGGCACATTTACAGATAAGCCCAAAGTATTCATACCACTGGCAGATTGATATAACCTACTGTATAGGTTTCTGCTGGAAGTGCAGTTCCAAACAGAGTCCTGACCTAATTCTGTAGGACTTTAGTGATGAGAGTGATGGTAAAGAGGCCTTCTAACACCAAACTCCTGGAGAATATCAACAAAGATAACTTGCTAGAACTCCAGAGGAAATGTGTAAAATGTTCCTCAACAATTATAAGAAAGTTTTGATTGCTCAAATGCCACAAAAGATATTTTTTCTTTGAGAAGGTTAAATCATTTTAGCATGCCATTTTGCATGCGTGGGTTCTCTCCGGGTACTCCGGCTTCCTCCCACAGTCCAAAAACATGACTGTTAGGTTAATTGGTCTATCTAAATTCTCCCTAGGGGTGTGTGTGTGAATGGTTGTTTGTCCTGTATGTCTTTGTGTTGCCCTGCGACAGACTGGCGACCTGTCCAGGGTGTACCCCGCCTCCCGCCTGGTACGTAGCTGGAGATAGGCACCAGCAACCCTCCCGACCCCATTAGGGACAAAGGGTGAACAGAAAATGGATGGATGGATGGAATAAAAACAATTAACAGTGTTTTTTTCAATACTGATACTGCTTACACATTGCTTCACTGCCTTTCAGACATGTTGTATTCTCATTTCCTTACAGAAAGAAACATCTTGGTTGAATTTTAATATTTCCAAATCTAAATCTGCAGAGAGATGACTAATTGTGAGCTTAAGTCTAACACAGCTTTGGTAAAAAGTATTCAGTCACTATAAACATTTGTGAAAGAGCTCAGTAAACTCCAGTGTGGTTCCATAATGGGATCCTACCAGTGGAATAACTCAGAACATAAAGTTTTTTCACCACTAAAATATTACACAGTGAGCAGTTTCTAATTGTAAGAATTCAGTTTTCTGTGTGTTAATTAGTCCCTGTGTTGTCCCAGCTACCTTAATTGTTTCCAGCTGTCCCTCGTTTCCCCTGATAGCACTCTGTGTATTTAATCCCACCTGTGTCTGTGTTTCCCCGTTGGGTCCTAGGTACATCATGTCATTGCTGTCCAGCTGTATGAGTTCTCCAGTTGTTACCAATGTCAGTGCTACTTGAATTTTGCTCACCTGTGCAGCCTAGACTTTGTACTTTTTTTTTTTTTTTTTTTGACTTCGTTAAAACCATCCTTTTTCTACTACTGCCTGGGTTCACTGCCTCTATCCTCACCTTATCTCTCATCCTGTTCCCATTACCTCAGGTGTTCCCCAGGGCTCTGTTCTGGGACCCTTGCTGTTTATCATTTACTTTTCCCCCCTTGGTTATATTTTTCTCAAACATAATATTCAGTTTCACTGCTATGCGGATGACAAGCCCGCAACTTTGCTAAGCCAATTTAATAACTTCTCCATTTCAGTTGATAACTCTTCCATTTTTCCCTCCCCTCAGGTTAAAAGTCTGGGTGTCATCCTCGACAGCACCCTTTTGCTTCCCTTGTCAATAATATCACTGGGTCAGCCTACATCCATCTCTGAAATATTCATCGTCTCTGTCCTTCTCTCACTCCTCATTCCACTGCTGTTCTGGTCCACAGTCTGGTCTCTTCTCATTTAGATTACTGTAATTCTCCTCTCTTTGGTCTGCCACAGAAAGCTCTCATTAAATCACAATTGGTTCAAAATTCAGCCGCTTGTATCATCACATGGACCCTTTCAATTCATCAAATCTCACCTGTTTTACAACAATTTCATCGGCTTCCCAACTCATATTGCATCAACTATAAAATACTCCTAATTTTCAAAGCGTTTCACAACCTCATCCCCTCCCCATAGCTTTTGGAGCTCCTTCACATTGCTACGCCCACCTGAACCCTCAGATCCTTTTCTTCTGTTTATCTCTCTGTTCCCCCATCCGTCTTGTCACTTCAGCGAGCGGAGCATTCAGTCGCTCTGCTCACATACTCTGGATCTCACTCCCACCTGATCTCCGTAACATCGACTCTTTGCCACACTTAAAGTCCAAACTTTGATTGCAATTGCATTGTCTTTTTAAATCTTGTTTTGTACTAATTTTTACTATACACTTACATTTTGTGTTTGTTTTTATGTCAAACTATCTAAGGTGACCTTGAGTATCCAGAAAGGTGCCTACAAATAAAATGTATTAATATTTATTATCAAACAACCACACTTTATGACAAGGACCCGACCAACTTTACTACCATCAGGTCTCGGAAGGGACAAACATTCACAACATGGACCCAGCAGATTTGCTAAAATATGTAAAATCTACAATGAAAACTGCATAGACTCTACCAAACCATACTCTGCTTGCTAACACACATCTGGTTGCCTCGGACTAGCAATAAGATGTGTGTCATCCTTCAGAGCATTAGACACCTCACGTCCCTTCTCTGGGCTTGAAAGTGCTGTTGGAGGAGACGAGGTGGGAACAGCAGGTAGCTCTGGCTGTAATGGCTGTGGAGACACTTCCATCGAAGCCAAGAACTTAGACTGACTTTATTATCATTTTGCGTGCACAGGGTGTATTCAGAACAAAATTTCGTTGCATACGGCTCAGAACAATGTTTTGAGGTTCCAATGTTATGAGGTTACTCCGGTATATAAATATAAAGGGCAGGAATAACAGTAAAATAGAAGTTTTTAGTTATGTACATGTGCAAGGTATGAAGTGGAGACCAGTTTTTGAGTGCAGTCCAGTTAAGATTTCAGCAGTCTGATGGCAAGTGGGAAAAAGCTGTTTCGGAACCTGGTGGACCTGCACCGGATGCTGCAGAACCTCTTTCCAGAGGGCAGCAGGGAGAACAGTCCATGGTGGGGGTGTGAGGGGTCACTGATGATGTTTCGGCCTCGGGACATGCAGCGCTGGGATGAAATGTCCTGAATGGAGGGAAGGGGGGCCCCGATGATCCTCTCTGCTGTCCGCACCACTCTTCTCACGTTCTAACCCTAGCCTCCACACCACACAGAGAGGCAGCTGGTCAGAATGCTCTCTATGGTGCTTCTGTAGAATGTCTTGAGGATGGGCGGGGGCAGGTGTGCTCTTCTCATCCTCCGCAGGAAATACAAGTGTTTCTGTGCCCTCTTGACCAGAGACGTGGTGTTCATAGTCCAGGTGAGGTCGTTTGTGATGTGCACCCCCAGGAATTTGGTGCTGCTGACCACCTCCACAGCCGAGCTGTTGATGAGCAGTGGAGCGTGGCTGGGCCGGTTCTTCCTGAAGTCGACGATCATCTCCTTCGTCTTGTCAGTAGAGAACACTCATAGCCTCTTTAGTGTTAGCACTGGGGGGCACATACACAGCAGTGATGCTAACAACAGTAAACTCCCTGGGCAGGTAGAATGGTCTGCAGTTAACAGTCAGAAGCTCGATGTCCGGGGAGCAGTAACTGGCGACAGTCATGGCATTTTTACACCAGTTGTTGTTGATGTAAATACACAGCCCCCCTCCTCGGGTTTTACCGCTGAGAGCGCTGCTCCTGTCTGCGCGGAATGTAGCAAGCCCCTCCAGGCTAACAACGTTGTCTGGTATGGTCGAGTTGAGCCATGTCTCTGTCAGAATCAGAGCGCAGCAGTTCCTCAACTCTCTCTTTGAAGACAGTTGCAGATGGTCTATTTTGTTGTCCAGAGAGCGGACGTTGGAGAGGAAGATGGACGGAAGCGGCGATCTGTGGGGGTTAGCGTTTAGAAGTGACTTCAATGGAAGTCACTTCACATTCTTCATCCTCCTCCACAGCTCCAATCTCCCCTCCAGCACCAGCTTCAGCTTCAGCCACAGTAAGTGGGCCTCCGTCCGAGCCCCCAAGTGATAAGCCCAAAGCTAGCCTCCACAAGACCGAACACATACCTGTGTTTAAAAGGTGCTTTCAGGGCACATAAGGTCATCTCACAAAAAATAAAAGGAACGTCAACATTTATTCTAAATAATAGAATCATGTGCATAAGTTATACATTTACAGAATAGAGATGCTTTCTGTCCATAAGGCGCATTCACAAAGCAGGCGGCTCGACTGAAGGATGACTGCAGCTGGGCCGGTACCGGTACCGCACAGCTCTTTAAGTTTTGCTCAGAGCTCCAGGATGATCAGTTTGGGGCTGGGCAATCTATACACTAATAAACCATCAACATTTCCCAACAGATCAATATGATCTCTGATTAAACTCTCCCTCTGAATCCTTCCATTGGCGATGTTCTCCATCAGAGAATACGTGTGACAAACACACATATTTATATACATGTGACTGTATACACACCTTGATCACCTTTAAAATAATCAAACCTGTTTGGAGTTAATCTGCTGTTTTCTCTTTCAGTCAGAATTAAATGACCCCATAGATGCACTTCATGTGCTGCGGCGCACAGAACAATGACATCTTTAAGAGACAAAAACTGAGGAAAAGTACTATTTACATTGGAGTGAGGCTTTCACATTCGTTTATTTTTATTTTCTTTATTTTGTGTGGTTATTATGTTATTGTCTAAAGAAAAATGTTGTTCAGGGTTATAGTTTACGTTCAAACAATAAAATATCAAGGGTCCAAGTTTAATTGGCTGAGCTTAAAAGCAGACGCTGATAATTGGTTATTTGAGTCAAATAACCAATTATCAGTGTATCTGTGAACAAACCGACCTCAAAACGCAAAGACTAAATATTGTTGTTATGCAACACAACCAAACAAGATAATTATTTGCACTTTTATTAAGTAAACTTGCTAATTCCTTTTAAGTCTCACATTTAAATGTTAAACAATTGTAAATATTTTAATTTATCATTGCTGAGACCATAAAATCTAATTTAATAGTATTCTCTTGCTCAATAAATGTTAGAAATTCTACTTACTTTTTTCCAGTGTTTCCATGTCACATGTGAGCATAATGAAATTGAATGGTGTTTGTTGTTTGAAGGAAAGTGGAAAAAATTGAAAGGTGGGTGAAAACCAGTCCAGGACGTACCCCACCTCTCACCCAGGGTTTTTATTCTAAAGTGATCTAATTCATCTTTCTATATAAAAATGGAGGATGTTGATCAATCTTCTGTTGGAGAAGTTGAAGCTCTTTGCTTCCTTTAACATTTTTAATATGTGCCCTTCATTCTAGCGTGATTATTGAACCACACACTGTTGAGCTTCTCACATACAGCGACCACAAGATGTATTTAAAAATTTCAAATAAAAAATCATTTAAAAACACTTAAAGCAAATAACGCCAATTAGTCACTTCCGTCTTGAAAACATAAAAAATAATAATAAAAACACACCATCTTCAGATTAATGAAGCAAGCATCTGCAGGGGCGATATGTTGTTTTTCAAGCAATGTCCTCAATTTTTAACCAGATCTTGAAACTAGTGAAAGAAAGATGGTGACAGAAAAATGGGGTTGGTTGGAGAAAGGAGGGAGAAAATCATTTTTACAGCTAAATGAAATTAGCAGCCTTAAAGAGCCTAAGGGCAAAGTGAAGTTCTGTCCCCTGGGGCTACACTTTACAGAAGGAGGGAATGAATTAAGCTTCAGTGGATATTTCCCCCCTCCTCTTGCCCTTTTTCATAATCCCTCCCACTCTTTAGTTGTTTAACAAATATAGAATAAGTAAAAGAGAGGGGGTAGAGTGGGTGAGGGGATGAATAAAAGGGTATAAAAGCAGGTTTTAAAGGTGAGAAAAAGTAGAAGTGAAGATTGTGATTTTTCTTGGCAGCTCCCATTTTGTTTCAAATATAAACTGTAAAAACTGGAATATTTCTTCATCCACTTTTTAATTTTTTCTTTTCTTTTATCTTCTCCTGTCTGTTGGAAAGGATCGAGTCATGAACCCAGGGACGTTCACCAGCCCTGGCCCCCTGTCCTGGGCCATGTATCTGATGAGGAAAGGCCACACGGGCAGCGGACTCTTTGGTAAAGTTATCATAACTGTTGTGTCTCATTTTCAATGTTGTGGAATGACGTTAAATTAAAAGAATTGGTATTTTTTGTCTGTTTGTTCAGAGAAGCATGTTCCATGCTATAGTCCTGATTACCGCATCACACCCATTGTCTGCACTGATTGGCTGATGGCGTCTTACTTCTAACACCACTGTGAAAGAATAAACCAAACAAAAAAATTCAAATGCAAAAAATGTGGTCCTGCCTTCTTCCCAGACAATATGGAAAGTGATTGAGCTTAATCTAATGGCCTGACAAAGTCTGGCTCTCAAAGTTTTGATGGAACCTTTAGACTAGAATCATTTTTTAATATGGTTCTCAGGGCTAAGAAAATAGCAAATGGTGCTAAAAAGAAGAAGGGCATTTAGTGCCTGAAGTGGTGTTAGAGATCTAGGTTGGCAGTCAATGGTGTAAACAAAGCAGCCATAAGAACCCAAGATATACCACAGAACATAAATGCATAGAACATAACTATTTTTTATATACTTTCTTCTTTTTACATGCACCAGTAATACTTGTATATATGTTTTTATAGTCACATAGTTTTTTCAGTATTTCTCCTGTGTACTCTGATACATTTCATTGCAAAATTCACTGTCATGTCTTTGTTCAATGACAATAAGTCTAGTTGAATGTCTGACTTTGCACCTATGACATTGTAAAACTGAAGATGAAGACGACGATGACTCCTCTGTTTAGCAATATCAGCTGAGGTGCCTCAAAAGAATTTGTAAACCACATAATTGATAGTTTAAGTTAAAAAAACAACAAGAAGAAAAGAAATTATTGTTTTTACTCTTTTTGTATTAGCAAAGGGAAAGGCCAATAACATTCTCAGGAAGTTTGATAGGTGATTAAGGCTATCCAGTATAGATTCTGGATCAGAGGACAGCAATGAAGATCGTATTACAAGCTGGTCCATGGGAAATGTTAGATGACTGAAACTCAACACCACTCACTCTGTCATGTTTCTTTATTTCCTTTAACGTCTCTTGTCTGGGTTGTTAGGATATTATTTTTATTAGGCAACATTTAAACCTTCAGTAATATTGACTAATAATTTATTTATCAAGCTTAAGATTTTAAATCTTTAATTCAGTAACAATTCTTAGCAACCAACAACATTTTTTTATGTATTCATTCAAACTAATGATTATAAATCATTTATGCTGATAAGTATTTGTGGTAGGCAATGAAATAACAAAAATATTCCTACCCCTTTTACAAACGTTTCAGTTTAGTCATAGCATAACCAGAAGTGTCCTTATGCAATACATGGTTCTGCAATATTTATTTACAAATAAAAGTCTACAGTATTCTGCCCCTTTTGATTCAGTACCACTAAATAAAATCAAGTACTTTCAGATATCATAGACAGTAGAATTCAGCTGTGCGTAATTTATTTTGAATATAGTTAGAGCTGCTTGGTTTCTGGACTAAACTGCTACCAAGGAGAGAAGCTACCAAGAAGTTCATGATAACTCTGGATGAGCTGCAGAGATGCACAGTTCATTCTAGGAGAATCTGCTGCCAGAACAACCATCATCATGCATTCTGGAAATTCTATTTTTATATAAGGGTGTTATGAATAAACACAATGTTGAAAGAAAGTCAGAAGTCCTACTTGCAGTTTATCACAAGCCATGCAGAGGACAGAGCAAACATGAAGAAGATGGTCAGCTAAGGGAAAACAAGAGTGATTTTTTCCCCCCAATTTCTTCATGAATATACCAACTGAGAGGAGCATAATGATGGCAATATTGTATCTCTGTAAGGTACAGTGAAGCCGTTCAGGGCTGTGGCTCACTATCTACAGCTGAAGTAGAAGAATCTGTCCATATGATACATTCTACTCCATAAATCTGGCCTTATTGGAAGAATAGAAACAAGAAAGCCATAAGAAGTCCAGTGATATAAGGTATGTTGGAAAAGCAATACAAGAAACATGGTGGTGGCAGCATTATGCTGTGTGGATGGAGCTAAATCCAGGGTAATTCTGGAAGGAAATTTGTTGGAGGCTGCAGATGACTTGAGACTGGGTGTAAGGTTCACCTTCCAGCAGGTCAACCATGATATACAACCAAAGATTTAATAGGTTTAGATCAGGGAGGGCAATCCCAGTCCCCAAAGAGTCCTGCAACTCTTAGATGTCTCTCTGATCCAACACACTTTTCAATCAAATAGCTGAATCACGTCCCAATTGTAGTCACGTTCTCGAAAGTCCTGCTAATAACTGCATTATTGAACTCAGGTGTGTTGGAAGTCGAGACGCATCTAAAAGTTGCAGGGAACCGTCCTCAAGGCCTGGAGTTCCACACCGCTGGTTTAGATCAAAGCTGATTCATATGTTTGAATTATAATTCTAAACCTAAATCCAACTGAAAATCTATGGCAATAACTTACAAACTGATGTTCACCGACTGAAATGGAGCTGCTTTCAAAAGAATGTACAAAGTTTTATTATGAAGAACTTCTTTTTACTGATTTATGAAGTGATACACATTAAGGTTTGTGCCTGGAACGTGTAGACTAATTTAGTAAATCCTTTTGGAAAGTATGAGTAGTAGTTAATTTATTAACGGTTGTTATTTATTTTCCTACTTAAAGTATTGAACAACTAATTAAGGAAAAATAGAAATATGAATATTTGCAATAGCTATTCATGTCATGTTCATCTAAGGTCTAATACACATTTTCAATAGTCCACTTGTGGCAACAGACAGGAGAAGCAAAGATAGTGTGGTCTTTATCTAAAACTATAAGAGCATGGATATGAGGTATAATAGCTATATCAACATTTCTTCCAACTGTGCAATAATGTCAGATTTCTTCCTGGCAAAAAAGTCCATAGAAAGATTTTAATAAAATGCTTCTGCTATTGTCAAGGACAAGAAGGGATGAAAATACTTGTTTTCTACAATTTTGTTGTATTTTTATTGATGTCATTTACACCTCAAATAAAAAATAGGTATAAACTGCTTTACAAACTAATCAAAAATCATCTATATTTCTCAATACAATAAAATATTTACAAGTTATATTATATTGCCATTCAAATGCTGAATTTTAGGACTGAAGATTATAAATATCCAGAAAGAGGATATTTAAGGCATAAAAACATTCAAATATGTATAAATTATTTGGAAATTAATAATAATAACTAAAGAAAATGATAATTTAGATATGAATTCCATACTGTTGGAATTAGGTCATGAATATAAAGACTGATACCATGTCTGTAGATATTTAGATGTATGAATAAATAAAACAGAGGTTAGATATTTATCTGTGCCTTGGTTGAGAAAAAAAACTTTTATCACATAATTTAATGTTGAAGATTCTTAAATAATTATATGTATAAATAAATAAACGAAGTCATAATACGAGTGAGGATATAGAGAATTGTCATTTTTACGGATTGAATTTGTTAAAATAATTTGTTTCAGCCTTTCCTTTCGTCAAATTTTGCATGAACTACTGCCCCCTGCTGGACCCGTTCAGTTCTGAAAGTGTGCCGTTGACGCGCAGTTCTACTAAGCACGTCGTGTTCCTTCTGGTCAATGTGACGGCCACGTTCTGGCTCCAGTGAACTCCACTCTAGTCATTTCTGACTTTCAAGGCGCTTTGCATTTGCTATGGTTCGAAATTAAGTGTGTCGGGCGGATGACACGCTGATTGGTCAGTTGCATTAACCCAAACCTGTGATGGGCTTCCCAATTGGTTAATACCTGAGCCATGCTGTCAGTATGCAAATAGTGCTCTATGCCGGTAAAAGCATGTTGTCTCCATCAGGATGGCCATTCATGTGTAGAAGAGACTAAAAAGCCCGGAGAGACAGAGAAAGAGAGAGAGAGAGAGAGAGAGAGAGAGAGAGAGAGAGAGAGAGAGAGAGAGAGAGAGAGAGAGAGAGAGAGAGAGAGAGAGAGAGAGAGAGAGAGAGAGAGAGAGAGAGAGAGAGAGAGAGAGAGCGCAGCTGCTTCACACCCGCACATCTCCTTTTTCTATCTAACTTCTCCTTTCACTTCCTAGTTGTTGGGAAGCCCAGTTTCTGCTCGACACTTTTTTTCTCAGATCGATCACAGATCTTAACAAACCTCTTTTTGTTTTGGAGAGCTGAGCCACTTTGGGCTTGCATCTGGCTCAACCGGCGCGTCTCGGATTTTACCCACATACCAGAAATAACAACCAGCACCTCTGCAGATTTTAAAGAGTACCGAGTAGTGTGAAAGAACTGCGGGACTGCAGGCGAAGGTCCTGGAGAGTTCTGAGGTCGTGTTGCTGGCACTGAGGCGCACAGATGGTGTTTCTGTGGGATGCAAAATACGGTAGGCCTGCACAACTTCCAGCCGGGCTCCTTGTTCTTCACTTGGCAGAGAACAACTTAATAACCATCATTGACGACTCTCCACCCCCCAAAACATTGGACGTGTTTTTATGACTTCATCAGTCCAGGCTAGAAAAAAAAGGAACGATAAACTGCACTTTAGTGTTTTTGAGCCTAGAAATCCCGGTCCAAATTTTAAACCTGACAAATACGCTAAAAAGCGCTTCAAGCTCAGTTGAGGACGGCAACGTCTCAATCCGTCTGTTCAAAGAAATTCTGCTTTTGTTAATAACGCTCTAGTAGAAGATGAAGAAGTAACTTTTCTCTTTACTATCCTCACATATTTCAGGCATTTTTGATTAAATTATTAGGTTCTAAAAATATCTTAAGTTGTCCCGAAGATTCAAAGTAAATGCAACTTGATGGTTGGATTCTGAAAGTTTAATGTAGATGTAAAAATTCTTTATACAAAATTAGCATTTTATTTTGTGTACCTTATTTAATTAAAATTTGTATTTATGCAATGCTTTTAGGTCTGCAGAGTTCAAGCCTGGATAATAAAGAATGTAGAAAACTAAGCAGGATATAAAATTTTGAGTTATTCTGGGCACTCAAAATTTGAGTTTCTATTAATCATTTTAAGGGTATTTGTCCCATTATATGTTGACTATAGAAAATGAGCCATAAACGTCCATATTTAAAAAATAGCCTTTTCTCTCTGTAAACAACATGCAATCATGTTTGAACTACACATATGACTTAGGCATTTTTAAAATATTACTGAAGAAATTAAACATTGTTCTGTAATGAGGATATATTGTAATGAGCATTTGATGAGTCCTGATTGAAATTCAGTTGATCAAAATTAGTTCATGTCAAAAAAAAAAAATCAAAAAGTAATTCCGCTTAAACATCCTCTTCCACAGTTAATGAACAGAATGTATAGAAAACTGCAGGGTTGTGTGTATGAACACTATTTCTTGTTGCCACAATAGCATGAAGAATTAAGACATTTAGTGAATGCAGAAGCAAAAATGTGAAGGAGGGGTTGATTTTGCCTTTAATAAGACAACTGCTGCTTAAAGCATCCAAGAGCTGCAACATAACTATTACATTTTACTGGAAATAATTTAAAAGTGAAAGTGAAGGGAAATATTACTGCTGCATGCAAACACATTTCAGCAGAAATGTTTCATATTTACAGCCCGGGTCTGTCCTCATTTGGCGGCTGAAGTCTCTGGATTCCAACACTTTAAAAGTCTCAAACTCTTCTCGCACTTTAAAACTGAGTTATTTACAGGCTCCTGGGGGACTTATTCTGTACTGCGACTAAATCTTTAGAAATGTTGGGATTTCTGGAAGCATTCAAGTACATTTGCTTAAATTAACAGATATTGATTATGAACATATACTTCTTTAGTTCCTTGATCACACTCTTCAGTGTGGCTTGGTCAAAAACTACACTGACCCAAAGACTCAGTTTTGGTAAATAAATGCAAAAAGCCCACCGTTTTATATAACCGGCATAGATATGCCGCCTGCACCCTGCTCTTTATAAATGGTGGCAAAATAAATTTGCGGTTTAGTCAAAAATGATTCATAGCAGCCCAGTACTGACTTTAAACTGTGCATAGAGCTAAAGATTAGGGTAATGGTTTTGAGGCCTTCCAAACCCAAAGACCTGGAGCTTATCACCAGACTGATTGTCCCAATAATTGAGAAAGCTGTTCAGCATGATTTTTTATTGATTGCTGAGAAAAATTTAAAAAAAATATGAAGCATGGTATTCTTAAAGAAATGTAAAAAAAAATCTGATTTTTTTTCAGTACTGATACTCCTACTTAATTTTTTTTGTAATGAAAAAAACATTTTAAGTTAAATTTGCCAGGTTAATAAATCATTTAGCTTTACTGTGGGTCCTCATCCACCCCTGCATGTTACAGTTAGTTTTTATAGCTCTCACTATAGATATGAGCAAATTTAGGCAAGTTCCCTAAATAGCATTCATAATATGAATCTGTTACACCATATTCATACCTGTTGGCAAACAGGGAATTGTGAATTGCTCTGTAATAGTTTGTCAACGCTTAGAACGACCCAATATAGTTTAAATTATAAAAGTCCTCCAGTTATATTTATAGTAAAGAAAAAAAGCAGGTTGATATTTGAGACTGAGGAAAGTTTTTTGTTTAAAAAAAAGTATTAACATGGGATATTTAAAAATTCTAAATATTATGAGGTTACAATTCTGCAATAAAAGATGACAATAACTTTTCAGGACTCTTCACAGGGGTTCTAATTAGCAACTGAGGTAATGCTGTCACCAACTACTTCCTCTCCTTCTCCTGCTATTAACTTGTTGCATGTCATTAACATAGGAACTACTGCTGCATCAGTTATTTAGTTTATTTTTGGTGTACGTGCTCCGTATTCTCAAACCTTCATTCAGTCGTAGCAGTTGGCCGCTCGTACTGAGCCGGGTTCTGGTTCTGCTGGAGGTTTCTTCCTGATAAAGGAGACGTTTTCCTTTCCACTGTCGCTACATGCACTTTACAGCTGAGGGATTGCTGTAAAGTCAATGACAACGCAAGAGATTGTCTACTGTCGCTACGTGCTCATCCAGGAGGAGTGAATGCTTCAAGTCAATGATTGATTTTGAATAATAAACTGCACCTAATTCACTGTTTGTTAATTAGGAACAAGTGGAATGTGTGTGGCAGAACTGAAATGTATTTTTTGTAATGTGCCTTCGGACAACATTTGTTGTGAAATGGCACTGTATAAATCAACTGAATTCAGATGTTCATACCATCTAAAATTCAGTGATTTTTAAATTAATAGAAAAATTACTGGTAAAGTGTTTGCTAAATGTTTTATATAATAGAAAAATCACTTTTTTAAAGAATTTATTTGTTTTCAATATTATTGTATGTGTATATCTGTAGTATGACTCATGCCACCATGTTCATTTTCTCCCAGATCCAGCCCCTGGTAGGCGATACACTCCCCCCTCCACTTCCCTTGCCTCGGGGGGGAAAATGGCTGAGGCTTTGCCTCTAGGAGCCCAGGAGGCTGGTGGAGGGGCCACCGTGATGGGCAAGTTCCGCATAGCGGACCACAGCATGGCTGAAGTACAGCAACAAATTCTTCAATAATTGAAGTGCTTTGACTTATAATCAAAAACAAAAAATGTGATGCCCTTTTTCATCTTTGTAGGTGATTTCTGATCATCCAGGAGAGCTGGTAAAAACTGACAGCCCAAATTTCCTCTGTTCTGTCCTGCCCACTCACTGGAGGTGTAACAAGACTCTTCCCATTGCTTTTAAGGTGTGTACTAAAAAAATTTTATTGGCACTGCATATATATGTAAGTGTGTGTTTGTGAGTTTATTTCACATGTGTGTTCCTAATCCTCCTAATAATAGGTCTTCACACACTTATTTTGTGTAGATGCTGGGGTTTGGATCAGAAAGAGTAAACCCTCACTGAAATGTATTTGCGCTGGATCCTTTGTTTTTTGCCCTTATAGTAACTCTCCAACCTGAAGTTCATATGTTAAAATCATTACAGTGGACCCCCACCTATTTCCAGTTCAGTTTGAAGCTTTTTTCATTCAGTACTATTTAAAATATTTGAAAGCTTGAAATATCTATACCCCTTCAATGGAGAGAAGGAAGACTGTGAATGTTGATTATTATAACCCTAACCCTAACCCAGTGCTAAGCTGGTTTCCATTTTTTCTATCAATATTAAGGTATATTTAGTGTTTGAACTATTAAAATAGGTGGTTATTGTTTTAGAGGAGATCTCCAGAATTCGCAGACTAAAGCTATTTTCTAACTGGGGGTCCACTGTACATTCATTAACATAAACATCAACCAAAAAACTGTTTATGGCAGATTTAATTCTTTATTGGACTGTGTTAAAAATATTTTTGTCTTTTTTTTCAGGACTAAATTTATGGACTGTGATCTTTAGCAGAAATATATTAATATAATTTACTGCTAATAAAAAAGTGATAATATCGCCAAACATTTTTTATCTGTATTTCAACATCTTAGTCTAAGATGTCCTATTTCAATGTCTTAGTCCACCAGACAGTGAGCTTTCAGAATGAAAGCTCACTGTCTGGTGTTTTATTTGTTTCCAAGGTATTCACTCACATGTGAATGTATGGTAGGAAGCTTTTCTCCTCTTTCAGACTCAGTGCATTTATGGAACAGCATCTCTAAGCTGCAGAACACACAGCAGATTGATTTATTGAGTTTTATGCATTAGCCTTCCCACACGCATTTCTCTGCTTGTTTGTGAATTTGGAACATAATGCATCATTATGGAGCATAATGAGTGGCTGTAGCTACGTCTTACTGAAAATGGATGTAATGCACATATAATGCACATTTCATGCACACCCATAAAAGCGCCTATCTAAATGTATGTTATAGCACAAATATGATGGATATGCAGACAGGTATTTCATAATTTTTTCTACAGATATCTGCACGTTCTAAATTCTGTTGCTTTTTTTGCTTGATTTTTCAGTCTTTTACTGCCCTTATTTATTTATTTTTGACAACTCAATGCAAACATCAACATGTGATTATTGAAGTACATTACAATCAATGTTTAACTCACAGATTAATGGCAGCTTGTCAGTCAACACAGGTTGCAGTTGTTTGCTTAGAGAGCCCAATGTGAGAAGAGAAACCATCCATAGTACTATATCTATCCTGGACATTTGCACAGCAATGGTAGATTAGCGTTTTTATGGAAATAAGCCTTGCTGGGGCTCAATAACAGCAGGTGTTAAAGACAAGAATGGACACTAAAGCCCTCATTTTACATTTTCTAAAGTATTCACACCCATTAACTTTTTTGGATTTTGTCCCATCCGAAACACAAACCTTAATTGATTTCAGGATGTGATAAAATGGCACAAAGCAGTGCGTCATTGTGAAGTGTGTGATTGTAGTGTATGAAAAATGCTCTATAAAAAGTTTGATCAGTCCATTAATTTGGCTGGACTTTGGCTAGGCCATTGTAACACATGAATCTATTCATCATAAACATCTGTTGTCCTGCTGGAAGGTGCTGGAAGTGTTCTACAGCCTGTAACCTTTTTTCTTTCAAGTTTTTACTCGATTTACCCCCATCCATCTTCCTGTCAACTCTTACCATGCTTCAACTCTTACCATGCTCTTACTAAGCTGCTGTATTCAGGGTGATGTAAAGTGTTAGTTTTTCTTTACATGTTGCCAATTATTCAATTTTGATCTCATCTGACCATAGCACCTTCCTCCACATGTTTGCCATTTCTCTATCTGAGCAGTAAATTCTCCACAGCTCCTCCAGAGTTACCACAATTCTGTTGGCTGTTGCTTCGCTACATCTTTATTTTCCATCCTCTTCACAATCATGCATTGCTTTGTGTTGGTCTGTCACACCATGACAGACCAACACATGGTGTGACATGTTGGTGTGACCAACACATAGTGTTGGTCACACCAAGATTTCAAGATGACCAACACAGAGAATTAATATTAACCCTCTAATTACAGGGTTAATTGAGGAGCCATTTTGTGATGACTTCATGAAGGCAAAGTTTCAGAAAGAGCAGGAGTTTTTAAAGTAATAGAGACCCAATTTCAAGGCAAAATTTCTTTTAAATCACATTTGATATGAATAGCATTTTTGAAAGAGCTGAAGTTAACATTGTTACTTGATTGTGCTATAGAGTGGCACTGTATACCTGGAAAGTACTCCGCCTTTAATACTTTGGGATGACTTCAAGAGACTTATAGATGTGTCAGTCTGTACCAAGCAGGACCCGCACAACTGAAGTGTCTATCTAAATGGTGTGATACATTTAATCAGAGCTAATGGGTGATCAATAAGAACCAAAGGTTTCATTAATAGCATTAGAATGTTAGCCTTTAAGTTTTAACTTTCAGAACTTTTATCCATTTCCCAGTAAGTAGAATAAAATTGTATATAAAGCTAAAAATAATATCATTTTATTTTGTACTAGGGTCTAACAAGACAAAAGTTTCTAGACTGTCATAATTTTGTTTGGTCTTCGTCCAGTTAGTGACCCTGGGTGATATTCCTGATGGTACTTTGGTAACTGTGATGGCTGGAAACGATGAGAACTATTCAGCAGAGCTTCGCAATGCCACCGCGGTCATCAAGAATCAAGTGGCCCGATTCAATGACCTGCGATTTGTCGGCCGCAGCGGGAGAGGTATGGATACATGACACAGAACATGAAATACTAGGGAGAGTCTGTGGGTTCTTCTTGTCTCACCATGGTTGAATTTTAATGGACACGTTTTGAACAGGCACTTAGTGCTGAATGGATAAAATAGGGGAAGTACATGTGAATAAGAACAGCATTCATTCAACTTCCTCCTAACACTTCATTTAGTATCAACCTGCCTCTGCCAAGCCACGCCCTCCCCATTTCTGTCTCTAACGGAAACACTGGACCACAGTTACTCTAAATCAGCCATAGGCAAATGTCCCTACCTATCTATTTAAAACAGCACTCCTGAGTACACAAATTCCTTCTGCACTTCCACACATTTAGTAATGTTGAAAGCTGTGCTTAGTCTTTTGCCCTGTTGAAAATATGGACACAACTGTCAGAACTTTATTGAGGGATTTCACAGTACTGCAGAAAAAATCATTAATGCACTTTTAGTTAAAAGCAACATTGCGGTGGTTGAATTCCCAGCTTTACTACAGGCCACAAAGATAAAAGTTAAAGATCTGGATCACTTCACAACTGCAATTCACTTGAAAACAGAATTGCTGCAGGTAGTTGAACAGCAAAATGTGATTCTGATATGTAGCAAAATCATTACTTGATTGTGTAAAGCGGTGTGGATGAAAACGTTTACAACGACAAACAGAGAAGTTTGTTATAGTTTGATACATTTTCTTCATAACAAACCCTTAGCAACCTTTTGAGCTTGATTTGTTTACCTAAAATGTACAATTCCTTAAAAAAGAGAATTAACTCAGTTTTTGTAAAGAAAAAATAAGTTAATGAAATCCACAAAGTTCTTAATGTACTCAATGCTACACTAATCTGTGCATGTCTCTGTGTGTCATTTGTGACAAGTTTTCAGTCTTTCTTATAGTTCCTCTTTTAAACAGAACACTTATTATTTTGTTTTGCAATATCTGAGTACTAAGCCAAAGACAGATTTCATCTCCTCCAAAAATCAGACACAATAGCTTTGGCAGTTATTTCTCTTCCTGTCTGTCAGACTGTATGTAAACTCTAAATGAACTTATAGTTTCTCCAAATTATATTTTCATATTCCTATGGATTGGTTTCTGTACAGTAATAAATGTGCAGTATATACTGTGTTGAAGTATGTAGTGTAGAATAAATGACTAAATGGAGGAATAGACTTTTTAGGTGCCACCTTGTGGCCATTATTAAATTTGCTCATGGAGTTGAAAAATAACATGAGGCTTTAAAGCTGTTTTGTAATCCTACAGCACGTACACTGGAACTTGTAACAGTGTTTATGAATAACTTCAATTCTAAAATGTATGACATGCCTTTGTAATTACCAAACCTGGTTACATTCAAGTGGATACCAAATCTAAAGGAATTACTCTTATATTTTACCTTTCCTGTCTCTATTCTTTCCCCATGGTTGCCTTGTTGACCCTCTTCAGGAAAAAGTTTCACTCTCACGATCACGGTGTTCACCAACCCTCCCCAAGTGGCTACATATCAAAGAGCTATCAAAATCACAGTGGATGGTCCCAGAGAGCCACGACGTGAGTAATCCTGACATCTGAGTAGGGGTGGATCAATTGCAGTTTTTTGAACAATAGCCAGTCACCAATCTAAAAAGCCTGGCCGGCCGATTCGATTTTGGCCAGTATAATTTTTTTTGTCCGAAATGTCACTAAATAGGTCAAGAAAGTTGCTGAGTTCACAACAGTGGGGTGAATATTGTTAAATGCAAACATGCAGATATAATCTGGTGGGCCTGTCTGTCAGTCAGACCTCTCAGAGAGCAGAAGAGGACAGTGGTTGATTATTAGACCTTTGCTGAGTTAGATAAGATTGGGGAATAGGTTCAGCTTCATGTGCAAGTATCAGCCGATCACCGATCTCCTAAAAGTAAGAAAATTGGTGCAGAGTTTGATGAGTGTTTCTATCATCTGTCAGGAGTGAACATTTAGTAGCAAATTAAGGGTGAATGGTGACAAAACCAGAAAAATAAAAATAAGAGACTGTGCAGTAAGGGCAAATTTACAACATAATAATAATAATAATAATAATAATAATAATAATAATAATAATAATAATAATAATAATAATAATAATAATAATAATAATAATAATAATAATAATAATAATAATAATGTGAGATTACATTGTTCTAAACCATTGCAATCTGACAGTTGCATCAACATGAATGCTTTAATAACACACAAGAGGCACCTCAAAGTATCACCATCACTCATGGTTCAACACAGGACACATAAATCTGCAACATTATAAGCATAAAATAGCCCTATAATCTTGTACGAATGAAAAACTACAGAAGAGGCACAAAACTTTCCCCATTAGCAAGTCACAACTTTCCCACACCCAGACTAAAAACATGGATCACACGAAAAGTGGATCACTTTGAAGATATCCAAGAAAAAACAAGCATCACACATTGTGGGACACACACTCAGTCACCTTTAGCCCTCGGCTTAATCCATCACCATTCCATAAACATTAAAACACACATACTGTTTTTAAACAACCCTGGTTGTTTAAAAACAGGGTATATATATATTACCCTGTTTTAAGCATATGTAATATATGCTTAGTATATATTCTATACTAAGCATAGTATAATAAATATACTAAGCATGTTAAATTTAGCATACTTGAAGCCACACTAATCATCAGTATACTTGAAGTATGTCATTTTAGAACAACTAATTTTGTGTATTTTAATAGTAATAGAAAATCACAATTTAAAGTGTACTCAGTGTACTATCACATACTTTTTTGGAACAACTAATGGTATGGCTTGCATACTTTTGTAATCCTACAGCACGTATACTGGAACTTGTAACAGTGTTTATGAATAACTTCAATTCTAAAATGTATGACATGCCTTTGTAATTACCAAACCTGGTTACATTCAAGTGGATACCAAATCTAATTCAAATTATACTGCTATTTACATAATATAAGCATGCTTGATTAGTTTATCTTAAGTGTACTATTTTTGTGATCAGATTACATTTAAAACATATTTAGAATGTCTTCTAAGTTTACAAGCATTACATATGTTATATATTAGTAATGTGATCATAGTATGCTCCAACTACACTTTTGGTTTATTATAATTGCTAGTGAAGTACAATCTTCAGTTCCTTATCAATGTCTTTTATTATTTTTGCTTTGTCACTTTGTACATTACATGCTTCATACATACACACTACAGTACTGCAAACATATCAGGCTACAGTACACAGAAAGATCAATTACAACACACCTTCCAGCTGAGAAAGATTACACTGTGTACTCAATATATTCATTTTTCAAGAGTACATTGCCAATATACTATCAGAGAATTGTACAAATTGGCAATATATTAAAAGTTTACAGACAACATGCTTATGAAAATTAGCACAATAAAACAACAGGTACACTTTAGAGGAAATGTGAAAAATATTTCCCCAAGGACACAGTATTGTTTTAATACAATGAGACAGTATTCCAGTATTACTGCAGACAAACTGACATTTCTCCTTCCTAAGAACAGCGAGGATCAACGACAGAACCAGTCACTGAACTTTACAGAAATCTATAAAAAAATAAAATAAAACAATAAAGCAATTAAACAGAGAAAGCACTTGTATTTTAAAGAGTACAGTAAAACGGCAAATAAAAAAGTACGACTTACAATTTAAAAATGTTGTGTGACATCATCAGAAATGATGATGATTGGGACCAGATGCCTGGAGTGGATAAACATTTCTGGGTGTCTTCTTTGCCTGTTTATGTTAAAGTAGAAACAATAGTCAGTAATATCATAAAATCAGTTGATGTTGGCATTAACTATAAAGTTGTTTTAAGTGTGGACTTAAGATAGATAGACTACCTTAAAGGGAAACTACCTTAAAATCTTTCCATCCATGATCTGATCCTTGCAGGGTGGTGAGGGGGGCTGGTGGTGCCCATCTCCAGCAGTCATCAGATGAGAGGCAGGGTTCACCCTGGACGGGTCACCAGTCCATCACAGGGCCCTGAAAGATAATAATGAATAAAATGTATGAAAAAGAAATGGTAGATTAACAAGAGGAATCAATTCTGTCAAATTATTTTTAAATCAAATCATGCTTATTGCAAAAATATGTTGAAGATAAAAACAAAGATGAACGAGTTTTAACAACAGCCTCATAATATCAAAGTCTCTTTGGCATACTGAGCTTAATTAAAACCAGGTTACGTTTATGATACTAAGTCGCAACACACAGAGAATCCAAGCAGTTATAACATGAAGTTGTTATAAAAATACTAATAATAATCACAATAAAATTGATGAAATGACTATTTCTGAAACAAACTTAAGTTTGTTTATATATGTACTGCACTGTTTATAATTAGATGGAGATAATTAGCATTTTGAAGCTAACTTACCACCAGCTAGCAACATGTTAGCAGCCTTCGCACCTTTGGGCTCCTTTCATGACCCACATTTAATTTCCATCCGGTTCTTGTCCTGTTGTGTTTTCCTCTAACTCGGACTAGGACATCACCAGCTTGAATTTACCAAAACTAACTATTATCAAGGCTGTCTCTTGTTTTAAGGCAATACTATGGAAGTAAAAATGGCGACTTTAAAGAGCATCCCTTATCTTCCCTGGCTTCACGGTGATGCTCTTCTTCTTTTTATGGCGCTTTTCTATAAAAGACAAACAAACAAAAAAAAAAACTGAAAGTGTGCATTACCCCCACCATCTAGTCTGGAGTGAGAACTGGAGGTAATGCCGTTCACTAATAAATCATATATCTGAAAATGGATTATGTAAAAAAAATAGCTTTTATGTTTTAGTTAAAAAACTGAAAACAACAGATCATATTCAGAGAGATATAAAACTGAAGATACCTGCTACATTTGCATTTGTTTTTGTTGTAGAACCTCTGTCACTATAAAATGTTTGATGTTTTGAGGCATGAACACATTATTCCACTACAAGGATTGTTAATTTTTTTTATTCTTTGCCATTTTAACAAAGTAGTAAAAGATTATTAAGGCACATAAAAAGACATACTTTATTAGCCTAAAGTGAGATGTAAATTAAAACATACTGAAATTTCAGTATATTCTAATCTTTAAAAGCATATTGTTTTATTGGTACACTTGAGCAAATACATATTTTGCTCACTTAAAGTATACTTTAATATACTGTATTTCTTAAAAGTGTATTTTGGTAAAATTATATTTAAGTGTGTTTAAAGTTATGTTAAAATTGGTACAAGCATGCTGTTAGTATACTCTATGTATTTATATGTAGTACACTTAATACTTAGTATACTTAAAATGTACTTACACAAATGTAAGTATGTTTGAAATATACTAAATTATATGTTTTTTTCACAGCATTAATGCTGTATCACTAACATGTAGTCTAAAGAGTTACAGGTTTTATCGAGAGAAAAAAAAATAGTATTGTGTCAGGTTACAAGTGAACCTTGTTTTGTTGACCGATCTAAAAAGAGAACCTTTGTGTTTTGGCCTCCAGGTCATCGTCAGAAGCTGGACGAGGTCAAACCTGGCTCATTGGCTTTCTCTGAGAGGCTTACAGAGCTGGAACAGCTGAGAAGGAGCTCTATCAGAGTAACACCTCCTCATAATCATCATCATCATCAGCAATCTGCAAATAGCCACCAATCTGCAGTCCTCACTTCAGCAACATTTTCTAGCCCTCCACACTCTGGACTAACAGCTGGTAAGACAGTAAAACTGAGTGTGCACTGCAGCACTTCATCAAACTAAAGATTGGATCTGAAAATATTCAGATTGAAGTTATTCTACTTCAATAAAAGATTTGTTTGTTTGAAAGTTTTTTCAATTTGTTATTCCTGACAGCATGGCGAGGTGCTTCTTCTATACAATTGATGCCCAGGATATCTGAGAACAACTATAATTCCCAGAAAATTTGCTGTGACTACTCTGTAATCAGGACAAATAATTGTGCTTTATTCCAAATAGCAAAAATTAATGCAGACCCTGGTTTGCAGGGATGAGACCACAACCAAATAGATTAAATCTATGAATACTCAAGACCTCCTATAAAAATGTGTGTGACTGCCTAATATAATTGTTCAAACACCAAATATACCTTATCATGCATCAATACACACAATGAAAACCGTCATAACTCTTCCACAGAAGCTAATATTCACGTTTTTCTTATCTCTAGTATGGAGGAGAGCAGCCAATTAGTGGCAAGGAAAATAAAACTTGCTGCATTGACTGCTTTGCAAATGGCAGACAAACGCAAATGAGGTCACATTACACCTAGGTATTTCAGCTTCCCAAGCTGCATTTCTTTTTTTTCTTTTTTTTACCCCTCCAGGGGGTCTTTTGTGGGCTCTAGTGTCCCTTATATGATAGTAGGCTGACAGGAAACGGGGAAGGAGAGGGGAGAAGACATGCGGCAAATGTCGTCGGGGCCGGGAGTCGAACCCGCGACGGCCGCATCGAGGACTCAAGGCCTCCAAATACGGGTCGCGCTAGCCACTACGCCACCACGGCATGCCCTGCATTTCCTTTTAACTATTTCATGTATGCTCTACAAAAAACATTATGAATAAGAATATTTTCTGCAAATAATTTGGAGTCACATTCAACAGAAGTCTAAATTTTCGCAAATAGGTGAATCCATGAATATTAAACTGCGAATAGGTGAGGGCCCACTGTATTTATGGATTTTTTGGATACTATTTTAGATATGCTATTCGGGTGTTTGAAAGACTAAAAATTTCTCTGGTTCAACTCCATGGGATTCTGCTGCTAAGACATCATTATAAACATTTTGGGATTTATTCCAACCAGATGGTATAGGCGAAAAAAAGCAGTCCAGTAACACGTTCTCGATTTCAAGTTGACTATTCTTCATTCTGAGACACCGCCTCCCCACTGAATACATGGATGGAGAGGTAGCATAAGAGTCTAATTTTAGACCCCTAATTTTTTTAGAATTCTGCTATAATTCAAGCCTGTACAATAACAGTGGCTAATGAAGTACATAATTGGTTAGAAATTCAAATATTGTGGGAATAACACTCAGAAGGAAATACTGCACAATATCCAGTCAAAGTCATTGTCACAATATTAATGAGTGCAATCACAAACACAATTAATAAGGAGTGGTTTGATGCAATATTTGGTACATTATATCTTTTCAGGAGAGCCATGCATTCAAACTGAAATTACCTTTAGTCACTTTGAGCCCAAACATTATGTAGATGTTAGAATCAGAATCCCTTTTATTGTCATTGTACACAGACAGAAGCACAATGAAATTTTAAATATTTAGTAAGTGGCTAAAAGATGCTAATCCTTAGGGATATGGACATCATGTTGATGGAAAAGAAAAAAAAATGTATGAATCACAATGGTTATTATACTATTCAAGAATAATTTCTCTTATTCTGATATCATCCAGCTCTGTTACCTAAACCATTTAATTCATTTCTGTTTGCCTCAGATTCCAGACAGATACAGTCTTCTCCATCCTGGTCCTATGATCAGTCTTATCCCTACCTTGGCCAGATAACTACTCCCACTGTTCACACAACTGCTCCACTTTCACCTGGTCGCTCTTCTCTTGGTGACCTGTCCTCAAGACTCACAGGTAAAACATCAACATACACCATAAGCATATATGAGGCTCAACCAGATGATATTCTGTGACATTTGTTTTCCCTCAGGTCCTGACCTTACAGCCTTTGGTGACCCCAGGATGGCTTTGGAGCGGCCTTTTAGCTCCCTTCCCTCCCTGCCCGACTCTCGTTTCTCTAACCCTCGGGTGCACTATCCTCCTACAGGAGCTGCATTCACATACACGCCAACCCATAATCCAGTCTCTAATGGTGCCATCAGCATCACTATGGCGACAGCCATGGCAACCACCCAAACAGGACGGTACCATACATATTTGCCTCCACCGTATCCTGCAAACACCCCTCACCAAGCTCAGAATGGGCCGTTCCAGTCTACTTCATCTCCATACCACCTGTACTACTCAGCCACCACCGGCTCATACCAGTTCTCTATGATGGCTGGGGGAGGAGGCGGCAGTGACTCACATTCTCCACCTCGTATCCTCCCCCCTTGTACCACTGCATCCACAGGTTCTTCTCTTCTACACCCTTCTTTGCCTAATCAGAATGAGGGAGTGGGTGTGGAGGTGGAATCCAGCCACAGTAGCTCACCAACAAACATGGTTGCTGCTGAAGCTGTATGGAGACCATATTGAGTCACCTGAGACAGTGATAACAGATTTTTCTACTCTTATCACAGCAATGCTGCTAAGAGTAGACTCACCTGAAATGAGTATATTTTATATAATGACAACTCAAGGACTATGCGAGTCTTATCTTTACATCATTTAAGTTGTTTGACAGTGGCGGTTCTAGACTAGATTTACCGGCAGGGGGTGGAGCAGTTCTTTTTCAAAACAATACAAAAAAAAAACAGGGCAATATTTCATAAGTTAAGTAAGCCACAGAGCCATTTGGTTCTGTGGATCAAGGGATCAAGCTGATGAAATGAAATAACAGATGAAAACTGTTATTCTATCTCAATGCAGCTGAAACTAAAAGAGCAACACTGTAAAGCCGCAGTATGAAATTTTTATTAAAAAAAATTTTTTTAACATATTTGTTGAAGCTGTCACTGTCGTGGTATGAGGCAGAGAATCAGTGAAAAAAAATCTAGCTCCTCTGCCTTCTCCCCGTGCTAACTAGAACAACCAATCAGAGCCCGGAGGTGGGGGTTAGCGCTGTCATTCACAGTGTCCTGTGGTGCTGCCAGCTTTTGCCAACAGATTCTGTTGCGAGTGCTCAGGCTAGTTAGCATAGCAGCGGCTAAAATCGTTTTTCTGTAACAGTAAATTGTTTCTCCGCCATTAGCACATTTAGCAGCGAGTACATGAGGATTAGTGATGGCACCAAGACCCTCCTCCTGGCTCTGATTGGTTGTTTTTGGTTGGGAGCAGCTCAGGGAGGAAGATTGATCTTTAGGCAGATTATATGTCTCATACTGTTAAGATATGGTGACAGTTTTAACAATTATGTAAAAAACATGTTATTGATAAACGGTATATACTGCAACTTTAATTATTAATTCATTGTTAAAATAAAACAAGGAAACCAATGTAATTGGCCCAACATAGCAATAACTGCCTTTCCGTTAACCATATAATTGCGCAAATTATACAGTTAATGGACAATTTGTGCAATTATCTGTTAAGCGAATTCGCAAAATTCACATAACACAATTTTGTAAATTCCACTTTATCTCATGAAATCTCAAGACATTACCAGTAATATTGTTTTCTTTTTGTTTTCTTAAAAATGCATCCAATTTAAAAAAAAAACAAAAAAACTAACGTTTTTCGATAAAAAGCATTTGCGCTAGGATGAAGTGGTTTTTCGGCCGTATTGAAACACTTTTTTCACATCACAAGAGTAATGAGCAGGATGTTACTACTGGCGAAAACCAGAAGAAGACAGGAAGTAGTAGAAGGATGATGGTTTTTTTTGGGGGGGGGGGGGGGGGGGGTAGGATGGGTGGACAATGTGCAGCTGGCTCCACCAAAACTCTCACAGCATCTCAAATTTTATAAAAGTTGTGTGGCATTAGAACGTGTTAAATCTTTGCTGTAAAATGACTAACTACAATTTCCCCAAAATGCCACCCATGTAGTCTCATATCATCATAAATTGATTTAGTATTATCACTTTATTACAGAGGTCATAACAGGGTTCAGGACTTTCTGCAGGGGCACTGGCCCTTGTTTGTCCCTGTTGTTTGACAGATTGAAAAAAGCCAGTTTTCACCCTGTCAAATTGGAATTGGATAAGCTATTCAATCTTTATGGCCTCCTGATTTTTGCACCAGATACACAAAATAACTTTATCTCATGAAATTTCCAAACATTACCGGTAATGTATTGTTTTCTTTTTGTTTTCTTAAAAAAGCTTTGACCTGTTGAGTAAGCTGTTCATTTTCTGTAGGGTTTACAAAATGTTACTGAACCACAAATATGTAGATTTTGGTGTCATTTCTAGTGAATGTAATTCCAATTGGTTTCACACTAGGACTGTGCGAATGCAGATCACCAACAGTACAGCATGTGTTTTTATACCAATGAAGAAACGTGTCAGTTTGTGCAACTTACTCACTAAATGACTTGTTTTACATTTTTGCTCAGAAAGGAGCGTTACTTCACAAATGTATGGGATTCAGTGTCTCAGATCTGGACACATACACTTAGAGTCAGAGGTAAAAAGTCAAAGGTAAAAGGCATTGGTTCTATACACTGGATGCCAATTAAAGAGTTGGAAAGTATGCAGACATTTATTTTATGTTAGCTAACTTGAATTTAACACTTTAATCGGTTTCATATTTCTGCAAAAATGCAATAGAGTAGCAAAGTGAAGTCCTTCCAAAAAAATAAGGGTATTAATCTTATTTTCAAAGGCCATATTTTAGTGCATCAGATGCATATTGTATTTTCCAGGCTGAATGACACTCATTACACCTTTGTGTAATCAATCATATTTATTCTTCTTTTGATTGCCACTGCAGATTATAATCCCCCATTTCATGCTAAGCCAAGCATCTTCTTCTGTCACATTGACTTTGCATGTCCTCTTTCACTTTACCCATTAATCTTCTCTGCAGCCTTTTCTTCATCACCAGCAGTTCCATGTTTAACATCTGTTGTCCAAGAAATGCACCAAGCCCTCTGTACATGTCCAGGCTCCATCAGTCTTGCCTCCAGCTGGCTGTCCTTTGGATTTTCCCTTCTGACCATTTTGTTTGCTCTGAATGGAACTCTTAAATTTATAGTGTCTTCACCTACAAATCGTTGTCCTATGTTTTTATTGGGTCCTTCATCTCCCAACATCACAGCAATGGATTCATTATGCAGTTATTCCCAAAAGATTTGATCCTTACGCACATTTTATAAACTTCACTGCTTGACTCTTGTTATAGCTTATTGTCAGGTGTCTGGTATTCTGAAGTTTAATAATAAACATTTCATAAACCATAAGCTGTTAATGACAAGTGAATCAAGTTTATGCAAACTGTTGATGTTTCCTTTTTTTATGACCACTGCATTGTCCCAGTGTTCTGACTATCTGTGCTAACATGTCAAATTTTCTATTAATAGCTATTGCCGGTACTACCTCTCGAAAACCGCTAATCATACTTACATACAAAAGACCTTAGCAGTTAGTGTCAATGTTAAATACTGATTTCCCATTATTATATTTAAGGGAATGGATTTGCACTTAACCAGGATAAGTAGAATTTGAAAAAAATATGTGAATGACATTTTTCTAAAAGCATATGAATCCCTTGTTTAAGAACACCTTGTGTAAATGCACTTAAAACATTCTTGAGAATAGCGTACCTGTTTTATCATGTAAAGCTGGTACTAAAACCCCATTAGAAATCCTACCTTCACAAAATACACATGGTAGGACATATTGATCTACCAAAACTCCAGCAAAATATCCTACCTGGTAATGAAATGTGTGGGTAGCACATTTTGCTACAGTACATTCCTTCATTTGAATATCATTATTAAATACAGAGGTAGCACATGCTGATGCATCAAAACGCCTTCATCAGAATATCCTACCTGGTAAATGTGTGGGTAGAGCACAGCAGTGCATTAAGACCCTGCATCCGAATATCCTACCTTTTTAAAAATATTTTAAATGCAGAGGTGTTTCAAAGAATGAAACAGCATCAGACAGCGGAAACAAGTTTTTATTGAAATTAAATAAGACATCTACAAATACAGATCTCTGCAAACTCTTTTTTGTACATTAATACATTTTATGACAGTCTATCAAATGAAGCAGTCAAATTGTGTCCACCAAACGTCACAGGCCACTGTGCACCTGAAATGATAGGGTATCTTAATATACATCTTTAATAAAAAATAAAAAAAAGTAATTAAAATTTTTTAAAGTATAGGGACAACATAGCCCACAAAACAACGTACTTTGTCCTGATTCACGTGGTTGACGCCAAGCAATGACTTTCTTGTTTACAGTATGCAGTACAGTAAGGACATTGCAGACAGCAAACTAATCATTTACAAATATGTTTACAAGCTGCCTTAAAAATGCATAATACAACAGCTTACTAAAGACAGGTACAAAATAAATTAGATAAAGCTTACCTTAATCTTCAATGGAATAAAACAGAGAAAAGAAAACCTCCACAGATAGGATGTATGAATAAATCTGTTGAGTAAGCAGTATGTGACACCGACTTGCGCATAGGCATTGCCACAAGGTAGGACGCATTGATGGGTAGCAGATAGTTAGAACAGCTGTTTGTTTTAAAAGAAAAAAAAAAAAAACCTTGCCTACACACAATGGCATTATTGTATACAGACAATAAAATCTTTTTTTTCATCTATTCTTATAGCTTTAGTTCCCATATTACCACAGTAATATTTTACATGCATGTTCTTGTTTTTAACTCAATATCTTTTGTAATATTTTATTTTTAACCATGTAAACAAATAAATGAATTTATTTAACCATATAAATCGGATTAGTGTTCCTTTAGCCAATTCAATAATTGATTTAAATCATTTTTTCAGGTTTTGTAAATTATGGCATGAAATAAAATTAATGAATCATTCTACTAAACCTTCTCCTGTTAAATCACAAAGAAAACCTATTTAAGATCAATAAACAGTACATTGTACTGAAAAAATAGTGCAAAAAAACTTAGAATGATTCCATATAATATTGTGAACTTAAATCTGACTGGGTAAAATCATATTTTAACAAAAATAATATTTTTGTTAAAGAATGTTTTTCAATGGAAACAAAACCAATAGCAATTCAGCATTAGCACAATGCTAACTCACCAAGACCTTATCAATGGATACAGCAACACCGTTTCGCTAGTTCACGCTCCCATCAACTTAGCATAGTAGATATTAAAAATTAACTTCTGGAAATGCTGTTAATTTTTAATGATAACCATAAAGTTCAGCACAGCTTGTCTACAGCCTCCTTACATCTTCAAAGTGAAGCTGACCGTGCATTCCAAGTTAAGAAGACAGTATCATGCTTCCTTTTGAAACAGGAAATAAAGCTAAAAGAGGATCACACTTCTTTTCAAAATAATAACGTAAATCTATTCATATGAATAGGAGAGAAAAGGGGACGTTTTCTCTTCTGGGTTACACTTGTTCTAAGACAAGCAAAAAGAACATTTAAGGGTTGTCTCAATTTTTCCAAAGCACATCTTGATGACCCTTAAGACTTATGGGAAAACAAAAGTGGACTGAATAAAGTTGAACTCTTTGAACTCTTACCAGTTTTCAGGGTATGGCAGCAATCACCTTTTCACATTGGGTAATGTAAGTTGGGACGTTATTCTCCTTTAGAGAGAATAACATCAAACCAATTTAAATTGGTTTGATGTTAGTGGAACACTAACATGAAAAAAAAGGAAATCAGGAAGTGGTCAAACACTTTTTCTCCAATAAAATTACCTTGTTGAAAACCAAAAATTGTAGAAAAATTACTTGCATAAATAGGATTTATTATGAACTATTTTTTAAAAACAATTTACAAAAAATACACCTATGCTTGATGAAAGACCAACAAAATCTAAAGCATTGAAGAAATTCCATTGGCTGTTGTCTCTTTGCTTGAGGTGTGATGGTTTCAGATATGCACCGTCTCTTGTTTTATCCAATCTTCCAGGTGTAGTTGTAGTTATTCATTGTAATGTGTGTCAGGGTAGCTTTCCCAAGAGTGGATGGCTGCTGGAGATGATTAATTGAAGCAGGAGGAAGACCACAGTGAGTCAGGTCTCCCACTGCCTTGCCACACTATAAAGCACAGAAACATGGGAGATTGCTCAATATTTACTGTGATGTGACCAATTCAATATTAGTGTTAGCGTGCATCTAATATGTGATTAATATCATACCCGTTTCCTGTAGGTTTCTATGTTCATGACAGCAGTGGGTGTATGAGTATAAAGAGCAGCAGAGAAGTTGCCTTTTTGTGCAGTCTGAAGAAGAGTTGTGATGGCATGAAGAGATGAAGGAAGGATGGGTCCTAAAGTGCAAAAGGAAAGTCAGTTTAAGTTCATTTGTACACCACCAACTCAACAAATGTTATCTCAAAACACTTAAGAAACACAGACCCCATTTGTTTCCTATCATATAGAAATAAACAACAAAATCCCATCAGTAAGATCCAATCATCCACAGATTAGAGTCACTGACATACAGTCCAGTTTGATCTTGTAAAGTAAAGCAGTCAAATTCAGTTTAGAATGTTATCTATGAAGGACTTTGAGAGGACATAAATCAAGCACAGAAAACAATAAACAATGCTTAATGAGCATCTTGTATTTGGAATTGAATTTATTTTCATTTCATGAAAAGGGGACTGGCACAGAAAAAGAATCTGTCTAAACTGTGATAATATCACCTGCTACTGCCACCTACTGGTATTTTTGTTCAAGTTTCCCTGAAAATTTTGTGGTTTCATTCAGCTCAGTTCAAGAACCAAAATAATGGCAAATTTAAAACTGGAGAGTAGCAGAAAAAAGTAGCAGTAGTAAGATTTTATTTTGTTGGGATTGTATTGGGCAGGTGACAAGCAGTGCATGGTTTTCTCCACATACACCACTTAGACTTAATACCATAAAGTTCAATCTTTGTCTCATGAGACCAGAGAATCTTATTTCTTATATTCTGGGAGTCTTTCGTGTGTTTTTTGGCTAACTCTATGCAGGTTTTCATAGGAGGATCCGAAGAAATGGTCAGCATGTGACTGCTGCCCATTTCAGTCACATGCTGCCCAACCTTTGCTGATGAGTGTCAGCAAAGGTTGACACTCATCTCCCTTTGCTGTGATGAGTATCAGAGCAAAGGGTCTGAATACTTTTGACCAACTGATATTTCAGTTTTTCTTTTGCCAATACATTTGCAAAAATTTCTACATTTCTGTCAAGATGGGATTCTGAGTGTTCATTAATGAGAAATAGTATTAACTGTTTTGATTCTAGCAAATGAAACAAAGAGTGAAAAATTTAAAGGGGCCTGAATACTTTCCGTAACCAATGTATATTTTCTATGCACATAATGCCATTTTATAAACACAATTAAGTAACTATGTTACCTTCAGTTGTTATAAGAATACCATATATCAAATGTGACTTTAAAGAAATTTGATACTGTATTTTAACACCTCTTAAGACTCCTGCTCTTTCTGAAACTCCATCGTCAGGAAGTCGCCACAACATCGCTCCCCTATTAACCGTTTAACAACATTTTTACCAGCATTGCACTTAGACATAGCTTGTTTAATCAGCTCAGTAGATGCACAGTTCCACCAGCTTTTTGCTAATTGCTGCCTGGTAGTTTAAAGGACCAGGGTGGTGAAGTTGTGGGAGGGGTTGCTCTGTGAGGTGGAAGCTCTGAAGTACAGGAGCTGTGCTTCAAAGGCGTCGCCAGGTTCACTAAAGGCGTTTTGCACAGTTGAATGGTAGCCATGGAAGATTAAAGAATTTCTCAGACATGCATGAAAGAATCAAAGCAACACTCCACATATGTTTTTTGGTGAAGGAATAACATTATATCATGTAAAGCTCAAAAAAGTTGATTTAACATACAGTACAGACCAAACGTTTGGACACACCTTTTAATTCAATGAGTTTCCTTTATTTTCAAGACTAATGACATTGTAGAATCACACTGAAGGCATCAAAACTATGAATAATACATGTGGAAATATGCACTAAACAAAAAAGTGTAAAACAACTGAAAATACCCCTTATATTCTAGTTTCTTCAAAGTAGCAACCTTTTGCTGTGATTACTGCTTTGCACACACTCTGCACTTTCTTGATGAGCTTCAAGAGGTAGTCACCTGAAATGGTTTTCACTTCATAGGTCAACCTGCCCTGTCAGGTTAATAAGTGGGATTTCTTGCCTTATAAATGGTCATAAAAAAAAAAGAAAACCCATTGAATTAGAAGGTGTGTCCAAACTTTTGGTCTGTACTGTAATACCACCAATACAATATCAATCTGAACAGGGTTATAGTTTTGAAAACTCAAAAAGAACATCTGCAATTCAGAAGTTAAAAACAATGTTCCAGTTCTGGTTCTGTACCTGTGAGCTCCAGACTGCTAATGTTCTGGTAGGTACAATCGACCAAGTTCTTGACATTAACGCTGCGGCCCTGGAAAACACATCATAAACCAGACTGTCAACCAGGGGTTAATAAAGACAGAGTTATTAGTAAAGGTTGATCTTATATTTCATTTTCAGTCCTTCAAAACAAAAAAAAACCTTGTGTATTGACTCAGAAACGATGACACGGATAACTCCTATACCTTCAGCACATTCATGGTAGCCCCTCTGAAGGCAGTGGGGGCCAGCAAGGTTGGTGGCAGACCGGTCTGAGAACCAGCTGCAGCCACCACACTTTTCCAGTTGATTAGGAAGTTGATGAGATTGAAAGAGTTGGATCCCTCCACACATACAGCCGACTCAGGTTTATGGTCTAGAGACAGAGTCGGAGCTTCTTTTTGTCTATACAAGCAGTCAAGGAGCATTCAGTATTCACTGTTTTTAACTGAAACGTTGCAAAAACAAGGAGCAGTGAAGGATACAGCTGTATGTTAATGCATTCAGGCTGCCTGAGTTTGTCCTGGATTCCTATCTCCTTTAGCCAAGACAAGCTGTCATCTTCACCTTGGCTGTATCCATCATCTTCTTCATCCCAATTCTGATAGTCCTCATCCACCTGCAAGCTGCAACATTTACATTTTGAATCATTGCAGCAGTTAAACCATAAAAAGACAATTTTAAACATATTAAAGAACACAGAATTCAGATTCGTCATCAACAGTGCAGACAAAGTAAAAGTCTCACAAATCTTTGTTCTCGTTTTCCGTTTCCTCTTCTCCCTTTTGAATACTTTTATGTTGCTCACTAATCCGCCTCCTTTCCTTCAGCAGGGGAAGACTGAACTCCACACCTTAACAAATACATGGGTCACAGATGAAGCACAGCAGCACAAGGGATAGTTGGTACCAGAGGTCGCACTAGACTTTTTTGTTGTCTGTCACTTTGACTGACAGCATAAAAAAAGAAATCTGTCATTTACTATATTTACTCCTCAAATTATAATCACATTAACATAGGCTATTCAGCCGCATTTTTCATGTGGTTTAGTTAATGTTGACCTAGTTGAACCATGAGTCCAGGTCCCATCACACATAAAGCAGATGAACACATCTAACTTTTTCTCCGTAGTGACAAAAACCACAGACTGCGACTCCAATGACTTATAATAAGTTTAATTAAACGACTCCACTTAAATTACAAGCACTTCACCTGCTGGAGTCTGAATGCACAGCCTCACAAATTCCTCCTGGTTCCCATCTGCAGAGAAATCTGCACTAGTTCATCACTCAGTTGGATCTGTCTGATCCAAACAGATCAATTGAACTCTGCTAGCTTTTTACCCTGTGAGCGGTCCGGGTGTGCGCTTTTACATTCTAATTAACTTCTGAACCTTTACTTATTTCCTCACGATGAACTCTCAGCTCCTCTGTTTAGACTGTAAACGAATTAACACAACATTGCATTCTCTTCAGTTTTCTCTGTCCTGTATGTAATGGAGACTGGAATTAAAGATGCCATTTCAACCAAATGTTTGGAATGCCCTTCTATACCAAAGCGTCCGGTCCATAACTCTTTAACACGCTGTCAGCTCCCGGTCAGAAAGACACATTTAGTTCAGTGTCCATAAGATAATATTCAGCATCTTTATAATAATATAAATATAAAGCATCTTTTTATTGATTGATTTTAGTTTCCTCTGCGATGAACTAATTGCATAAAGTCTATAATGTCTGCCCATGTGCACCAGTCAAGGGTGTTAATTATTACCTGTCAAAATGATGGACGGGCTTCACATTTTTCCGTCGTTAAAAACAACAAAACAAAAAAAACGGTCAAATATGGAAAATATTCTGTTAACACGACCCAATTGGTACATGCTAATCTTTTATGAGTACCTTCAGCCTTCATTGCTTCTCTGAGACCTCGAGTCGTAGGAGAAATTAAGGCAGTTATGCAGTCTGACCCTGCAAGGCCTGCTGCCTTGAACAACACTGTGAACTGATGCAAAGAAGAGCCAATTAGGGAAATAAAAACAGAAGCTATCAAACACCAAAGCAGGTTAATGTACCTGATAGGAGCAGACATAGAAGTATGGGCACAGCCCCACCTTTAAAAGGCTGTAGAGAGATGACAAACTGACAGACCTAAGGAGAGAAAAAAGCTTTTTATTGGATGCTATCCTCCCAGACCTCAAGGAGAGAGCAGAAAGTCTAACAACCTCACCATTCCTTCACAAGACTCTCGTGTACTGCTTCATCCTGAGTCCAGGGCATGTTCTTCCCAGAGAAGTTCTTTTCAGCATTGATCCTGGGGAACAAAGAGAGCCAGGGCAGAGAAGGGTGCTGCCAGTACACCAAGCTCTGCTGGAAGGCAGACCGGACGTCGGACCAGGACCTGGGCTCCTGCAACACACGCACAGCATTACATTCAGCAAAATAGATGAACAAATAACAACTAACTAAACTAAACATGATATTCAGGGTTTCCCCCAGAAAACTTGCTAAGCTCGGTGGTCAGAGCGCCAAAGCGGTCCTCCGGTGCTCCACCTTGTTTTTGTATTAAAAGATGTTAAGTTGACAGGAAATGTAAAAAAATAAATAAATAAATATATATGTGTGTGTGTGTATATATATATATATATATATATGATTCCCTAGCAGGACGGTGGTCAAGAACCCTGAAAGGGCAGTATTATGTGCTTCCAGCCTGGAAGAACATAATACTGCCCTTTTGATTTACCGCACAATCAAGTAACTATGTTACTTTCAGTTGTAATAAAAACACAGTATATGTAAAATATTACTTAAAATAAATTTGACTTTGATATATAACCTTTTGAAATTGGGCCTCTGATTCTTTAAAAACACGGCATTTTCTGAAACTTCGCCTTTAGGAAGTCCTCACAACATCTTGGATCTACATTAATTCTTTAAAAACATTTTTTACCAGCACTGCACTGAGAAGTAGCTCATATAATGAGCACAGGGCACCTACAATCCATCCATCCATTTTCTAACACCCTTGTGGGGTCAGGAGGGGTGCTGGTGCCTGTCTCCAGCAAACATTTCGGGCAGGAGGCGAGGTCACCCTGGACAGGTCGCCAGTCTGTTGCAGGGGCACCAACTAATTGTTGCTAATTATTGCTAATTGTTGCTGGCTAGTCTGATGGAACTGAGTGGGGGAGCCGCTTGACATGAGCTTCATTTTTTGCAAGGTTTGCAGTTTGCACTGGGAGTTTTAGAAACTCTGATTAGGAATCAATCAGATCAAAAAATTACTTTTCTTTTTTTACTTTCAGTCTATTCCTGAGGATTCTCAGAACAACCTGAGAACTGAGCTTTTGGTGTCCTCCTATCTCTGTTCTGTATTGTGATTGAGCCATGGACTCTTGCTGTGGTTCTCCAGCTGCACTGCAGCAAAGAGGAAGCAGCTCTAGAGGGTCATAAACACCATCCAGAGATTAATTAGCTGCCCTCTTCCATCTATGGAGGAGTTCTACAGAACCCGCTGCTTCTGAAGAGCTTGCAGCATCATCAAGGATCCCTCACACCCTACCTTCTGGGAGGCGTTTCAGGGCACTAAAGTCAAAGACAAACATACTAAAAAATAGTTTCTACCCAAGAGCTGTTGTTGCCCAAAAGACAGCAAATTCATCTAAAACCTGATCTTTATCTATTTATTTACTTATTTATTTATTCTTAATTTATTCTGAGTTAACATTGCTTCTGTGTTTCTTCAAGAGTTGCTTTGTTTTAATATTTGTTTTGCTTTATTCGTGCACAATAACATTAAAAGGAATTCTCAAATTCAATTGTAAAGTTAAAAAGATAAATGAGGAAAGCGCTATTTGCTTCAGAAAGAAGTGAGCTAATAACATTAACTACCTGCAGATTGTGCGGGAGTATAGTAAACTTAGCTCTGCAGCTGTTGCTGAGCCCCAGAGCTTCTTCCTGAGCTTTCAGTTGCCCTGTCCACGACAAGGAGGCTGGAGAGGTGAAGATGACCCGAGTTTTCAAGCTCCAGTCAGCTGGATACTCTGCACAGCTAACAGGAGCTATGGAGACCGGTGTAATGGTCAGTGGGTTCTAATGGAAAAACAGTGAGGACATGTGAGCACATTTAAGACTACAGACTAACATTCTGATGCTATATATCTGCTTGTATTAATATAACAGAAAAAGCCCACCTTGAACAGCAGATTGTCAGTATGTTGCTCCTCTGTTTCCAACAGAGGGTTGTCTTCAGACAGAGACTTCTACAACAAAATACATGCAATTTTTTCATCAGCATGTTTTTGTTCTTTGTTTGATCCCTGCAATACCTTTAATGTTTTACTCTTTTTTATTGCTCTTGCAATTCAACCCTGAGCAACAAAATCAGTTTTTCTAATTTTGTTGAAAAATTAATTTTCAACAAAAAAAATTGTCTTTTGCTGAAACAAAAAAACTATTTTGGTAAAATTCTTGATAAGCATAGGTTCTAAATTTCAACAATCTCACAGCCCTTGGTGTACAAGGTATTAAGCGGTTGCTCTTTGACTTCTTGTTTATTTTTTGTTTATCAGGCAGGGGAATTCGGCCTAGAAATTTTGAACAACATTTGTTTAAAATAAGTTGTAAGTAACCCCAAATTAAGTTCCTTATTTGTTGTGTCACCTTTTTAACTCTTATTGCCTTTACATCGTTTTATTCGTATAATATACCGTTGACTTCCGGTTTCTGATTTGATGCCTTTATTTTGATACAATAACTTCCGCTGCATGTATTATAGGGTGGCAGCTTAACAACAAAAAGAACGGAAGACAAGTTGTGACAGCCTTATTTAAATGTATCTTATTAAAGTCCCCCTGAATAGAGGCACATGGTATGTTTATTTTGTAAATAAGGATATTTCTAATATTGATCGGTTGAAATTGTGAATTTGTTTTATTGTAATCAAACACTAGGGTATAGTTTTTGAATTAAGAGTTTATATTTTAGTGGTGAACGTTATTTTTAGTTACTAACGTTACGGTTGTAAGAGCGTGGTCTGTAGCTTACACTGTCCTTTTTTGTGCGTCTGCACATACAGCTCTTACAGTGAAACTTATGGTTTATTTCCAATTAACCTCACTCTTCATCGCTACGGTTGCAGCAGAGTCTGACTCTGCTGCAGAAGTTATTAAGGGTAGGACCGATTGCAGTTTTCGACGATTACCGATCTTTAAAATGCCTGACCTGCTGATTTTGATTTTGGCCAATACTGATTTTTTTGTCTGAAAATAGCAAGAAAGTTGCTGAGTTGGTAACAGTGGGTGACTATTGTTAACTGCAAATGTGCAGACATAACCTGGTGGTCCGTCTAGTTGATTTTTAGACCTTTGATGAGGTGGATAAGATCGGCCTCACGTGTAAGTATCAGCTGATCACAGATCTCGCAAAATTAAAGAAATGGGCACAGATAAATCAGTTGGCAGATAATTAAGGCAATAGCTTATTTTATATGTAAATAAAATAATTTTAGCTGTTATTATTCTGTAGAAATCAGTTATTACTCTGAAATTAAAGGGGTTTGTGGAAACAGCTAAAATCACTTCTTAAATGTACTTTAAAGCAGAAAATGAACTGAAAAAGGCTCATAACCCAATCATCAAAACTTTTCCAACCTTACGTTATTTATAGGCTGTAGATACAAAGGCATGCATTCATGTAACTGCAATCTATTACATTTTTCTCTCTTCACAGAGATAAGTATCAAAAATAACAAATAAGTGACATTATTTATTTATTTACATTTATACATTATAAATTAATACATATTATTTATATTAATTTACAAATGCAAACATGGCCACATCTCTTCCATCCTCCACTCTCTCCATTGGCTTCCCATTTCCACCAGGACTGAATTCAAGATTTCCCTCTTCACACACACACAATGCATCTATGGAAATGGCCCCAACTATCTCAAAGAACTATTTAACCCACAAAAACAACTCTTTCACTCCACTCCGCCCACTCAAACCTTCTCCACATACCCAAAAAAAACTGAGAACCATGGGGGATAGGGTCTTCTCTGGTGTCGCTCCACGTCTAAGGAATGATCTACCTGACACTGCGAGGGCATCACAATCCACTGACTGATCTTAAGACATTTCTTTTTAGCAACATTTTTGGTTCATTTTCTTAGATATTGGTTTTAATCTCTTATTTATGTATCTATTCATTTATTTCATTATTTTTACTCAACAAGTTGCTGCTGGGAAACTATGACTGAGTAAATGCTATACCAACCTTTTTAGCTTGCTGTGAGAGTTTGAGTCTTTCCTCTGCTTACAACCCCCAGAATGCTGTGCTGGTATAGTTAATCAAAAAACTATACCAGCGGTTCTGGATTGAAGTTTAGTGACAGTATTGAATATCCCATTAGATATATTTTCTATTGATATTGATCACGTGTTTTCTTTATTGTATTGCTTTTCATTGTTATACAGATTTCACCTCTCATCGCTCTCTGTTTTTATGTCTGGAAGTTTTGAAGGCCTGGTTGGGCCTAAATTTCTTGAAACTTAATGAGGATAAGACAGAGATGGCGATTTTTGGCAGATACACTTTAGATTCCCTGACCAATCTTGGCACTTTGGCCCAGTATGTCAAGCCAGGTTATTACAAATTTAGGGGTCAAGATGGATGCCGGTCTTAAGCTGGAAGCACAAATTAAAGCCGTTGTAAAATCCAGCTTTTTCCACTTAAGGCAGATAGCCAAAGTAAAACCTATTCTCTCCAGACAGCACTTTGAAACAGTGATCCATGCATTTGTGACCACACTGCTGGATTACTGTAATGCACTTTACATAGGAGTCAGTGATTTATATATTTCCCAGCTTCAGAGGGTACAAAATGCTGCTGCACGTCTTTTAACAGGTACACGAAAATATGACCGTATTTCCCCTATTTTAGCTTCCTTACACTGGTTGCCAGTACATTTTAGGATTCATTTAAAAATCTTTTTATTTGTTTTTAAAGCTCTTAATGGCCTCACCCCTCCCTATCTGTCTGAGCTGTTACATTCTTACACACCCTCCCTTTCCCTCAGGTCAGCTTATCAGCTGCTTCTGAAGGTACCAACAACAAAGTGCAAGTTCAGAGGGGGCCGTGCTTTTTCTGTGGCAGCCCCCAAGCTATGGAATGATCTCCCTTTGGGCATAAGACAGGCCTCTTCACTTGATGTTTTTAAGTCCCTTCTTAAGACCCATCTTTTTTCTTTGGCTTTTGGCACAATCTGAGAGGTTACACTTTGTTTTATTGGGTCTGTATGTATTTTATATTTCAGTCTTTTCCATTTTATAATCGCATTGTATTTTATGATTGTGTATAGCACTTTGGTCCTGTTGGCGTATAAAGTGCTTCATAAATAAAGTTGGTATGGTATGGTATTGTTATTGATTTATTGCCACGCCCTAGGTGAATTGCGTCATGGTTGTAATTCAGAGCGCTTAACAACACAGTGGCCTGATTAAAGGCTTCATGTTGTAAGCATAATCAGTACATAGGAAACATGTTTATTTGGCAGACATGTTGGAAAAATGAGTTTTACGGAGCAGATATAAAACTGGTTTGTCTCAGAGCGAGTTATTGATCCTACCTCCGCAGAGCTGTCTCCTGGTGGACCACTTCTGCGGTCCCCTGATGTCTTCTCAGCGGACATTAGTTTTATAAAAGTACACACATTTTCACAATCTTCGACTAAAACTTTCTTCGGACGACTGACAGTGTTATCCCAAGTCAAAAAAGGATTCCTGCGTTTCCCTCTGCTTGTGGACTGGCTGTGGAGGCTGGGAGTTGCTGAGGAGAGGCCAGAAGCCGGAGAAGAGCCGCTCGGTCCGGGACTCTCAGCGACACTACGGGCTCTTTTTCTCCTCAGCCGAACGACCTCAGCAGGCCGCTTACAGCTGGACCAGGAGTCGTCCTGCTGAGCCATGCAGGAAAACAAAAGTTTCACTAGAAATACAGCAAAATAATTCAAATTCAAAATCACCACCCTGTTTATTTGACGCGCCTTCCGCACTTTGCAAACTCCCGTCGTTTTTTTTTTCTGTTGACGTTGTTTGCGTTTGGCAACTATTGTAAAAATGCATTACCGCCACCTGCTGGACTGGAGTATAGGACATCAAGCGAACAGCAGAGAAACTAAATAAATACAACAAATATAAATATCTAGGAAATTACTTAAACAAAAGGTTAAGGACAGATGGCAGAAAAAGTGGGAAGAAGGTAGAACTGAGCATTATACAGATGATCTCAGAATTCTGACTTTAATCTCAGAATTCTGACTTTCTGACTTTAATCTCAGAATTCTGAGTTTAAAGTCAGAATTCTGAGATTAAACTCAGAATTCTGAGATTAAAGTCAGAAACTAAATCTAAATGATATAAAGTTAACAGTCAATATTGTAGTTGGTGGTGATATCCAAATTGACAAGCCAAAATTATAATAATAAAAGTTTCTACATTACTGTCAGATACCACCAACAGATTATGAGCCATATCTACAGTATTTGTCTGTGTGTTCTCTGCAGTTTGCAGGCTGGTGACGAGGGGAAATAAACTTAAAGACAAAACAAGCCGCATTAAGACCTGAATTAACTAGTGACAGCCAGACGGGGTCCTCAACGCAGATGTTTGTAAAATTTAGGTGGATGTGTAGTTTCCTGATCAAAACGCGACAAACGTAAATAAACGGATTAGAAAATGTCTCTTTCTCTATTATCTCTTCAAAACAATAATAATTCATTGTATGTGAAGGAATATTTAAGAATATATTGAAATATCACCAAAATATACCACACTTCAAGAGGACACTGTGCTAAACTGTAAGAATTTCTATCACCCAGCATTGTTAGAGCAATTACGATTATTTTACATCTTCTCGGTCTTATATTGACTGACATGTTCTGCAAAGATGTCAATAAATGTAAACAGTTCTGATATGCAAACTAATTCCTGGCTCATTTAATGGAAGCCACATTATTTCGTTTGCACCTTAACTGGGCTGCAGACGCAAAGCTGTGTAATTTAGTAATTTCACAATATCCTTACAGTTAAAAGTTTGCCTGGCAAACCTGTTAAACGGCGTTACCTTCAAAATGTTGGCAGCAAGTGAATTTTATTATTTTAGACAATAAAATAAACTGGTCCAAAAAGTGAATCAGACTACATCTCTAACTGAACTCGTACAAGCGGTCGCTGAGCTCCGAGAGCAATGTTTTATCCACTAAACTACACTGCTCAAAAAAATAAAGGGAACACTCAAATAACACATCCTAGATCTGAATGAAAGAAATATTCTCATTGAATACTTTGTTCTGTACAAAGTTCCATTTGCACAACAGCAGGTGAAATTGATTGTCAATCAGTGTTGCTTCCTAAGTGGACAGTTTGATTTCACAGAAGTTTGATTTACTTGGAGTTATATTGTGTTGTTTAAGTGTTCCCTTTATTTTTTTTTTGAGCAGTGTATATCGACCAACAGAAGTCCAATAATCCTACCTGTTATTGATTCTGATCTAACGGACACCTTGTGCTTTAAGAAGCAAACCAAACCTGGATTAACTGGTGACACTTTCAGAATTTCAGTTTGAGTGAAGATTTTAACCCGTTTCTGATGTAAAAGTATATAAGATAATTGTTTTTTCAGCGTTGTCTCTTATGGTTGAGTATTAGGGTCACTTGATGAAAAGAATAAAGATGTTTAGTTAAAATACGAGAAAAAAATATCAATAAAAAAGAAATGACACTGCCACATAGATCTGCGGTAGCCATGTCTTTTGTAAGTGAACTAGGAAATAAACTATAGCATGTTATAAAAACAGTGTTTAAAAAGGTTTCGCTATTGTTTTTGTGGATATCTAATTGAAATATCATACAATATGAGAGAGATGTGAAAAACAACATAGTCAGTCGATCTTTTTAAACATTTTATTTTTAATCCCATGGCTCTTCAACATATATGTCGGCTTTCAGGGAATAATCTTTGCTTTGAGTTCTATTTATGGCATCTTTCGATCTTCCTTTGACGAGTTTCAACCTCTGAAGCAATAGATAAATCAGGACAAATTCCGCGTAATTTACCTGTTTTGGTGATTTTGCAGATTAATGTAAAAAAAACGGGGGGGCAACATACCATGTTAGATCGATAAAAGTGTTTTTAATTAGTTATTCCCGAGATCTTAATGGATGTCTTACGGAATCTGATAGTATTGTTGCAAAATTTGTAGTTTTTTTAAGCTTGTCGCATTGTTTATTTCCTGGTTCGGTAAAGGGGTCCTAAAAAGCCACGCCCAAAGAAACATCTGTCTCTCCCAGATGCCGCCAGTTAATTTAGCCACCAGTTAATCTATAACAGGTGTTGGGGAAAAGATAAGGTTAAAAAGGGACTAAATGCTGGTAAAAGATCTCTTGAGGATGAGGAAGAAAGAGTTGAAATAATAAAGAAAATAATGAAGGAAGATTTTAAAGTCATTAAAATTTAAGGCTGGACAGGATATGATTGGAGTAAGTCCTATCAGTTTGTCAAATGGATTAAAGAAAGTTATTGGAGATGTAGAACTAGCTAAGGTCTTAAGGGATGGAAGCCTATTTATTAGTGATGGTGAGATGAAGCCTCATGAGGCATTGAACCACTTGAGCCAAATGGTTCGAGAAAGGGTTCATTTCTTGAGGCTTCATGTGCACACGAAACCACCTACTGGCCAGGTGTATAATCACAGCCAGCTGTATCTTAACACGTGTGATGCATTGAATTTTTGTCTATTATGGCTCTTGGGAATGACTTCACAAAAGGTGTAGGACGAAATCATTTGTCTACATAAATTATGTATACACATATGTGTATAATAAAATATTGTTTGAATGTATCCTCTGTGTGTAATTATTCCCAAAATAGTAGTGTCATGTGATATGGCATGTTGTGTAATAAAGTTTTTCTGTGACTCTAGAAAAATGGCATGGGCTTAATCAGGCAGAGGACAGTGAAAGTGCTTGTGGAACTAGGGAGGGGTAGTGAATAGGCTAATGCTTGTGTAACTTGGATGATTTCATGCATTTTTATTAAGAAACAACAATTTCTCCACAGTTTTTGGTTTCAAACGATTTCTCTTTTTTGACACTACATGGATGAGGTGTTATTATTGTACCCCAACTCCTTGGAGCACAATAAACACCTCACCTTTACAGAACATAAGAAACAGTAAAAAATACAGTTCCTCATAAGCAAACGTAATGCATCTGCAAATGTTCAGTTCACCTTACCTTGTTAGGGCTTATCAATTCGAAATCGAAAGAGGAGGGGAAATCCTCCTCTTTCTCGCCGGCTCCATCCTTCTCCTATCCTGTCCTCGTGCTCCTAAATCTCCTATCTATCTATCTATCTATCTATCTATCTATCTATCTATCTATCTATCTATCTATCTATCTATCTATCTATCTATCTATCTATCTATCTATCTATCTATCTATCTATCTATCTATCTATCTATCTATCTATCTATCTATCTATCTATCTATCTATCTATCTATCTATCTATCTATCTATCTATCCTAAACTCTCCAAACACACCAAACTAACTGTCTCAAACTAAATAACCACTATCCAAACTCTGCTATCCAAACTATCAAAACTCTATCCACTCTCTCAACTGACCGCAACTCGCCTACAACAACCCACATTTTGAATGGATCCTGTGGGGTTTCTAAAGCTGTCAAACCCCGCGCCAACATCTGAGCCACTTCCCGAAGCAGTCACGTGGTACAGCCAGGCAGCGAGGCTTCGGACGTCATCGTTTTCGGCTCCTCCCCTAAATGAAGCAAGCCTCGATACGCGCTTTACGGAAACGCCCCCTCCATTACTCGACACACGCCTCGAAGCCTCGGCACATCACGTAACATCACTACTATTTATCATTTGTAAAAATGCTGAGCAAAAGAATAAGGCCCTAAAATTACAAATGGTGTGTAAAAAGAAATGCTGGAAAGAAATGTAGTTGGGGAAGAAAGAGGAGTAAAAGGGGTAATATCAAGGATTCCTGTAGGAGAAACTTGGAGGAGCTAAAGAAAGTAATAAAAGGAGGAGAGATTACAGGCATCAAGCGATTACAGGCTTTTAGGAGTGGGGAGAAAATGGACAGTACATCTACTACTGGATTTCAAAGATAGAGTTCTGCCTGATAAGGTGATGATTGGTTACATGAGCTTTAATATAAGAGCTTATATTCCACCACCTCTCAGATATTATAAGTGTCAACGGTATGGACATACTGCAAACGTTTGTAAAGGGAAACAGAGATATGGTAAGTGTGGAAGTGAACATCCTTATGGTGAGTGTGGAAATAATCCTGTTAAATGTTTTAACAGTGGAGGAAGTCAAACTGCAGCATATGCAGGGTGCATGGTAAGAAAAGAGGCAGCTGAAACTGATAAGAGAATTACTTATGCTGAAGCAGTGAGAGAAGTGAAGAATAATGATAATGATCCAAAAACAAATTATGAAAGAATTGTAGTGTTAATCAGTGTTAATCAGGCATTAAATAGTGTAGAAGCTTGGGCTTTATATGGAGTTTTAGATTCTCAACATCCAAGTCTAAATTTGTTGTTTATACAAATAGGAAATTAAATATTAATGTAAATCTCAAATTATATGGGGATGTTATAGAAAAAAGATCAAATTAAATATTTGGGTATTTGGTTTGATAAAATAAACTTACATGGAAGATACATATAGATAAAATAGTTGAAAAAAGTACAATTTTAAATATAATGAGATGTTTGAGAAGCAAAGAATGGGGAGCAGATAGGAAAGCATCAAAGACAATTTATATTGGACTAATTAGATCAATTTTTGATTATGGTTGTATTTTATATAATTCAGCTTCAAGTAGTTCATTAAAACAATAGATAGAACACAATATCAGTCATTAAGACTTTGTTGTGGAGCCATGAAAACTACTCCAGTTTCAGCTCTACAAGTTGAGATGGGCGAGATGCCACTGGAGCTCAGGAGAGAACAACTAGCCATAATTTATTGGACAAATATTAAAGGACATAATGAAGATCATCCTCCATATGTAACTCTGCAACCTTGTCAAGAAAAAGAAAAGAAACAAATTATTAGTTTTGGATGGATAATAATAAATAAAGTAAAAGATGTAGGAATAGATAACTTTTTAATTAGTCCTGTGGTTGTTATTCCTGTTATTCCATCATGGATCTTTGGACAGGCTGAGTTGATTTAAACTTACTGAGAAAAGGGAGACAGTTAGAAAAAAAGGAGGTGGAAAGTTATATAAAAAGAGAATATTCAGAGTATATACAAATATATACAGATGCTTCTAAAATGTTAAATGATAGAGTAGGTGTATCATTTGTAATTCCAGATTTAAATATTATGAGAAATATAAGAATAACAGATAAATTGACAGTGTACACAGGTGAATTAATGGCAATTTTAATGGCTTTAGAGTGGATTGAGGAAACGGGAGAGGGAGGTTTGTTCAGATTCAAGTAGTGCATTAATAAGTATTCTAGAGATAAATTCAGAATCAAGACAATATATTACACTGCTCAAAAAATAAAGGGAACACTTAAACAACACAATATAACTCCAAGTAAATCAAACTTCTGTGAAATCAAACTGTCCACTTAGGAAGCAACACTGATTGACAATCAATTTCACCTGCTGTTGTGCAAATGGAATAGACAACAGGTGGAAATTATTGGCAATTAGCAAGACACACTCAATAAAGGAGTGGTTCTGCAGTTGGGACCACAGACCACTTCTCAGGACCTATGCTGTCTGGCTGATGTTTTCGTCAGTTTTGAATGTTGGTGGTGCTTTCACACTCGTGGTAGCATGAGACGGACTTCACAACCCACACAAGTGGCTCAGGTAGTGCAGCTCATCCAGGATGGCACATCAATGCGAGCTGTGGCAAGAAGGTTTGCTGTGTCTGTCAGCGTAGTGTCCAGAGGCTGGAGGCGCTACCAGGAGACAGGCCAGTACACCAGGAGACGTGGAGGAGGCCGTAGGAGGGCAACAACCCAGCAGCAGGACCGCTACCTCCGCCTTTGTGCAAGAAGGAACAGAAGGAGCACTGCCAGAGCCCTGCAAAATGACCTCCAGCAGGCCACAAATGTGCATGTGTCTGCACAAACGGTTAGAAACCGACTCCATGAGGATGGTATGAGGGCAGACGTCCACAGATGGGGGTTGTGTTCACAGCCCAACACCGTGCAGGACACCTTGGCATTTGCCAGAGAACACCAGGATTGGCAAATTCGCCACTGGCTCCTTGTGCTCTTCACAGATGAAAGCAGGTTCACACTGAGCACATGTAACAGACGTGACAGAGTCTGGAGACGCCGTGGAGAGCGGTCTGCTGCCTGCAACATCCTTCAGCATGACCGGTTTGGCAGTGGGTCAGTAATGGTGTGGGGTGGCATTTCTTTGGAGGGCCACACAGCCCTCCATGTGCTCACCAGAGGCCTGACTGCCATTAGGTACCGAGATGAGATCCTCAGACCCCTTGTGAGACCATATGCTGGTGCGGTTGGCCCTGGGTTCCTCCTAATGCAGGACAATGCTAGACCTCATGTGGCTGGAGTGTGTCAGCAGTTCCTGCAAGATGAAGGCATTGAAGCTATGGACTGGCCAGCCCGTTCCCCAGACCTGAATCCGATTGAGCACATCTGGGACATCATGTCTCGCTCCATCCACCAACGTCACGTTGCACCACAGACTGTCCAGGAGTTGGCGGATGCTTTAGTCCAGTTCTGGGAGGAGATCCCTCAGGAGACCATCTGCCACCTCATCAGGAGCATGCCCAGGCGTTGTAGGGAGGTCATACAGGCACGTGGAGGCCACACACAATACTGAGCCTCATTTTGACTTGTTTTAAGGACATTACATTAAAGTTGGATCAGCGTGTAGTGTTATTTCACTTTAATTTTGTGTGTGGCTCCAAATCCAGGCCTCCATTGGTTAATAAATTTGATTTCCATTGATGATTTTGTTGTCAGCACATTCAACTTTGTACAGAACAAAGTATTCAATGAGAATATTTCTTTCATTCAGATCTAGGATGTGTTATTTGAGTGTTCCCTTTATTTTTTTGAGCAGTGTATATTGGATGTCAGTTACTCATAATTTAGGATTAAAAATTATGGTTTTCATGTTAAACTAGTTTGGATCCCTGCCCACATTGGTGTAGTAAGAAATTAGTTGGCTGATAGTTTTGCTAAGAGTGCTGCAAAAAAGAATATTGTTGATTTAAATGTTAAAATGAGGTAAAGAATATTATTAAAATGTATATCAAGAAGAAATGGCAAAACCAGTGGGATAGAGGATTCAATGCTAGGTTTTATTATAGTATTCAAAAAGAAGTTGGGGAATTAAGGAAATGCAATAGAATTAAAAAGAAGATGTTATATCTAGAATAAGATTTGGAAATACAGGATTAAATAGTACTCTTAAAATAATAAGCATAGTACAGGTTGTTGTAACTAATGTGGAAAATTAGAAACAGTCCAACATAATTTTTTTTAGAATGTAATAAATATGTTCAGGAAAGAGAGGTGTTACTTAGAGATTTAAGTAGGAATAAAAATAAATTAGATATTAGGGAATTGTTTCAGAGATCATCTGGGGATGTAGTTTTTAGCAGTATTTTTTGTTTCCTAAGAAGAACTGGCATTATGGGGTGATTATAATAGGTAAACGATCCATACTCCAATCTGGAAGGTGGCGGTAATGCACTTATAAGTTGTTTGCCAACCGCCATAAAAATAAAAAGAAGAAGAAGAACTTCCTGGTAAAACATGTCTATAGCCTCTGTGGTCCGCCATAACAGAAAAGAAGAAGAACAATGCCTGTAGCCTCTGTTCTACTCTATAGAGCTTCAGTTCAATACGAATGCAGGTGATCTGATAAAGCTCATCTTCGAGCCCGAGCGGATATGTCAGGGTTCAGCGCAGAACTAATCGACTATCTGGAAGGTAGAATAACCTTCGAAGAGTTTGACAGACGGAGAGACGAACGGAAAGCGGAGGTACACCTCATACAGCGCCAGTTTTAGATGCAAATGAACATCAAAAAGAAAAAGCATTTATTTTGGTCACTTACATTTATCACATAAAATAAATCTATTTCAACCGTTGGTCATTTTAATGCTTACTTTTGATAAAAAGTCAGAAAATTAGAATATTCTAAAGACCAATAAAACACCCGGATAAGGTAGATGGTTGCTGACTTAACAGCTGTCCAACATGGTTCAGTGCTTTGTCCAAGCATATCAATGGAAAGTTAAGTGGAAGAAGGACGTGTGGTCTAATAAAGTGCATTTGCTACCTACACCAGCAGTTTTGAGAGGCTTGTGTCACAAACTCCATTTAAGAGGTTGAACATGTCTTCCATGTCTCTGTTTGACTGCCCCTATCGCTGTGTCTCAGTCATCCCTGTCTTGGATCTCCCTCTAATCATGCTTTTCCCATTTTCCACCAGGACTCAGAGGAATTTACAGAAGATGAAAACAAACCTTCCACCTCGGCACAAACAAAAGCTACTATTGGTAAGATGGCTATCCTGATCACAACCATTACCTAAAACCAAACGTTCCCTCAGCTGCTCCAAATCCTGGTTTATTCCTGTTCAGTTTTTGCATTTTTACACATCAGAGAGAATGTCTTCCTGAACTTTGTTGCTTTGACTACAAATCATAGGGGAAAAGAAAGCACAACCTTGTGGAGTTCTGAAGTTTTATGTAGCTGACTTAATAGGATTATTCAATTATTTGCCTCTAATATTAAGAGAAAAAAGACAATGGCCAGGCTAATTAAACCCCCAAATTTTGTGTCTTAAATTGGAATTTCAAGGAAAATGAATCAAAAAAGGGTTTTGTAGAAATTTGTGGGCATAATTAAAGGTAAAACCATTCCTTCAGTACCTGATCTGGGCTGCTTTTGCATGAATCAATGCAGGGAGGCATGGAGGCGATCAACTTGTGGTTCAGGAAGCGACCATCTGCATTGTTGGGTCAGGTGTCTCATTTTGATTTTGACAATATTCCATAGATTCTGCTTTGCTTCACTCTGAAGTGTGTAGTTATTCCAGTTGCATGTGAATGTTTTACAACCACTCTTTTTCCTTCCACTCAATTTTCTATGAACATAATTGCATTAGTATACTGCATACATCCAGCTTTTTTAGTGGCTTACCTTCCTTGTGGAGGGTGTGGGTTTCTCTGCTGGACAACTAAAAAGTCAAAAGTCTTTAGATGATGTAGGTCATAACATTTTGGATGCTTTTCTTTAAAAGACTTTGTAACCCACTCTGTATGTCATAAAACTATACAGTAAATATTACTTATTGAAATTAATTCCTGGACTAAAGGAATGAAACAAAATCCACAAATGGAGTCATCTTACTTAAAAAGGCTCATGAACGTTGAAGCCGTTAGCAGTTTTTTTTTTTTTTTTCATTTTAAGTGACAATGAAAAAACAAAAACACATTAGGTTTTTTGTTTTTCACTTATTACATCAAAATGAAAACTTGGATAACAAACCGGTCCATGCGTTCCTTTGGTTTAATAAACAAAAAATAAAGTCTGTTTTTTGTGTTTTCATTTTTTGTTTCAAACCAAAAACAACTGAACTGCCTAAATGTACACCGACCTAAACATCCAGAGTTTTTCCTCTTTCCGTTTAGAGGATGGAGTCAGCCCAGGAGTACAGCAAGCCTTTGCTTCCATTCTGGGGGAAACGGCAGCAGTGGCATCTTCAGAAGAGGAGGACAGCTTGAGCTATGTTGATGACAAAGATGATAGGGATTTCAATGTGGAGGAAGAAGAGGAGGCGAAGGGAGTGACCAAAGAGAGAAAGAGGAGGCTGAGGCAAGGAGGCAAAAGAGGCCTGAAGAGCAAGTTAGAGGAGGAGGAGGAGGAGGACATGACGGTGGGAGACGTGTTCAAGCTGGAGATGGAGCTGAACCGAGAAAACAGAAGGTTGATGAAGGTAAGACGGCGAACAAAGATCACCTTGTCTCCTTTTTTACTTACTGAAAGTAAGTAAATGTCTTACTTGTTTACTCACTATGTCTCTACAGGGGCGTCGTCATGGCAGCAAACTGCCTCAGGCTCTCAGGGGGCTGATGGGAGAGGCCAACATCCGTTACGCTCGGGGGGAGAAAGAGGATGCCATCTTGATGTGCATGGAGATCATAAGACAATGTCAGCAGCTGTTCATTTAACTCCCTTCATACAAGTAGATGATCTGACTCCTCACATGTGTCATGTGTCCTTCAGCTCCTCTGGCCTATGAGCCATTCTCCACTCTGGCCATGATATATGAGGACAATGGAGATGTGGACAAAGCGCTGCAGTTTGGGCTCATCGCTGCCCACCTCAACCCTTCAGACTGTGAGGAGTGGATCCGACTGGCCGACATGTCTCTTGAGCAGGACAACGTCCGACAGGCCATCATCTGCTACACCAAAGGTAAGCTATCTCCGTCACTTCCTGTCCCTCACCTTTACCACTGTCTGATTTTCTCTTACATTTGATGTTCCATTTAGTTTTTTTCCACTTTTTTCTAAACGTTCCTCTTTTGTACAAAAAAGAGGAAGATTTGGTGCAGTTTCTGTGATAGTTGTAGTAGTTAGTAGTTTTGAATTGAGATTACACTACATATTTACACCAGCCATTTTTCTTCCTGTCTGACATAAAATCAGTATTAACTTTTCTCGTTTTTGGTTGGTAATTACTTTCATTGGCTAGACTAAAATTCTTAATGTGTGTAATGGATGAGGACTGCCTGACTGGGGTCAAATAGTAAAGTATGTAAGTAAATGTTTATTTATAAATCGCTTTTCACAGACATGAAATCACAAAGCACTGTACTCTAAACATCAATGTTAAATTACACAAAGAATAAAACAAGCATAAGAAGTACAATAAAACTGACAGAGAAGTCTTTTTCATGTGTAATTGGGTCACATTATCTCACAGACATATTTTCAGCTCTGCCCACTTATTTTCAACACCATCTGTTTTATGAAGTGCACCAGTTAGCTAAGTAACTTCCTTTTTACTGTCAGTCCTGCACTTTATATTTTAGATTTATATTTATATTCATATTTTATACTGTATTTTATTTTATTCTGGAGTAACCTCACAACATTGAAAGCTCAAAACACTGTCCCGAGCCGTATGCAACGAAATTTCGTTCTGTATACACCCTGTGCATGCAAAATGACAATAAAGTCAGTCTAAGTCTAAGTCTCTAAGTTCCTCCTGCACCACAACACCCCCACAACATGATAATGCCACCTCTGTACTTCACAGTTAGGATGATGTTGTCAGGCTTCCAAGAGTCCCTCTTTTTTCTATAAGTGATCATTATAGTCAAACACATGGATTTTAGTTTCATCAGACCACAGGATGTGCCTGAAGTCTGACAAGGAAGTGGTGTGTTTGGAGATATACTTGTGGATGTGTGTAATTACCTCAGATTTCTATGAAACTTGCTGCACGAATAGACAGAAATTGGTGGGAGGTCTTTGTTTTGATGCATTTATAGAACCTCACTGTAAAACAACATTTTACAAGGTAGTTTTGAACTAATTTGTAGTGAAAATATCTTAGTACACTTGACTAAACTAACTTGTAAGTAACTTCAGCAATAAATCAGAGCTTGCTTTAAGTCAATAATTCCCTCAATGGGCAGTATTATACACTGCTCAAAAAATAAAGGGAACACTCAAATAACACATCCTAGATCTGAATGAAAGAAATATTCTCATTGAATACTTTGTTCTGTACAAAGTTCCATTTGCACAACAGCAGGTGAAATTGATTGTCAATCAGTGTTGCTTCCTAAGTGGACAGTTTGATTTCACAGAAGTTTGATTTACTTGGAGTTATATTGTGTTGTTTAAGTGTTCCCTTTATTTCTTTGAGCAGTATATGTTTTCCAGGCACGTAGTACCATTTTATAGCACAATCAAGTAATTTTGTAACATTCACTTGTTATAAAAATGCTGGTTATATCAAATATGAGCTAAAAGAAAGTTCACATTGTAGTTTAAAACCTTGAAATTACTCTCTGTCTATTTAAAAACTCCTTGTCTTTCTGAAACTCCACCTTCAGGTAGTCATCACAACATTGCGCCTCTATTAACCCTTTAGAAGTCTACCCCAGCACTTAAAACAAGTATGTACTGTATATCTTAACTGAAAAGTTACTTATCAGTTAGTTTTGCCTTATCTCAAGAGTACTAAGATATTTGCATAAAAACTAGACTAAAACTACTTAGTAATATTTTGTGTTTTTGCAGTGCTGCTGATCACTTATCAGAGGTAAGTAGGCCAATTCTAACTGGTGACATAAATAATGTCTAAACATCAGTGAGTCTGTCTGAAGCCTAATCACATTCTGGTCTAAGCCGTGCTACGTAGGAGACAGGCAATGTGTTTAAAGTCATAGTGACGTCCGATTGGCTTCTTTCCTGCAGCAATCAAGTATGATCCCACCAATGTCCGCTACCTGTGGGAACGCTCCAGCCTCCAGATGCGCTTGGGGGAGCACAAGCAGTGCATGGACGGCTACCGCAAGATCCTGTCTCTGCTGCCTCAGGAGGATGGGGAGCACTTCATGCAGTTGTCCAAAGACATGGCTAAGTAATGGAGTTTTTGGACTGAATACACATTCATCCAGTCAGAGAGGGCAGTATTTCATCTGTTTGTGTTGCAGGAATTACTATGAGAGCAATGACCTGCCCTCAGCACTGAGTGTGATAGAGGAAGGTCTGGCCCGACACCCTGGCTTGGTCAGCGATGACTTCCTCAACATGGCAGCTGAGCTCTACATTTGCAACCGCCAGTACAAGAAGACCCTGCAGGTTTAGATATATGTCTTTTCAACAGAGTATCAGAGTAAAGTGTGTTCTATCTCTAAGGTGTGCGTATCTGCTCTAGGTTCTGGTCAAATTTGCAGACATTGTGTTGATTCGAGCAGAGTCCCCATCAGAAAGCTCAGCTCTGTCTTTGAAGGACATGGGGACAGAGGAGCAGCAGAAGGAAGGGGAAAAGGGCACAAAGTCAAACACTGTAGAGGACAACGGTGAGTTCATTACCCAACCTCTTTGTTTGTGTACAGTCAGTATGCATCTTTGTGGAAACAAAAATCTCATTGGGTCCTGCTTGGAAGTCGTCTTACAGATTTTTGCTGTTAATTAAGGCTTTTTAATTAACAACAAAATGAAGAAACCAAAATTAAGAAACTTTGCTCCCGCAGCTTTATAATTCTGCAATGTCCAAAGACAACAACTTAGACAATATTTTCAATGGTGTTCTAATAGATTTTGTACATATTAGGGGTGAAACAAGTAATCAGATAAATCATGATGAAATGATTATTGAAATAATCTAATTTACTAATCAACTAATTGTTAACTGGAGTATACAGACTCTAAAAAAAGAGTCTGTATTTAGACTCTTTTTTTAGTCTAAAAAAAGAGTCTAAATAGACTTTTCTCGGCACACTCTTTATATATATATGTATGTATGTATCTACGTACGTATGTATGTGTGTATAAGTATATATATATACACATACACCAAAGACCTGGATGATGGCCCAAAAAAGGTTGACGAACATTGATCTAAGTAATCAGCACAACCTTCCAGCCCAGCAACCACTTGGTTCATCAACCGCTGAAAAGTGGAAGGTGCATTCCTAAGATCAAAACTCATTACAGTATAAGAGTATAATCAGGATGGTGTGATAAAGGAAGACACCTCTTGGGCTCTAGCAAACAAAGGTACTTGATAGAAACCTTTGAGCAAATTGAATTTATTCGCATACTTAGCCGTTCCAACATGATCAACACAGTCTTCCATCCGAGGAAGTGGATAGGAGTCAGGTTTTGTAATGCTGTTTAGTTTCCTGTAATCAGTACAGAATCTATAAATAACATCAGGTTTTTTAACCAACAAACATGGTGAGACCCAATTGGAACAAGATGGTTCAGCCAGGCCGTTCTCCAGCAAATACTGAACTTTTGACTTTGAACTTTTTTGGAGTCATGATAGAAATGCTGACAGATGGGCTGTGCAATTTTCACATCAATGTCATGCTCATTTAAGTAAGTACGTGTTGATATCAGTGAACAACGCACGAAATCCAAAATGGACTGCTTCAGCTGCTCACTTCTTTCTGCAGACAAATGGGCTCAATAGTAGTCACAAGTTGGATAACATCTCAGAGTTCTTAAGTCTTGGCTGGAGTCTGCACATGCTCATCTAATCTTGCTGTGCAGCTCAAGTCCACTTTTTCTGAAGAGGCAGCTGCCTTCATGTGTTTTTCTTCCACAGTTTGACTGAAATAGGGCTTCAGTAAGTTACAATGGCAAAGCTGAGTTGGTTGTTTAGAGTCTGGGGAAAAAAATTGTAATCTTGTGCTGACACCTGTTTCAACAGAATATGGACCATAAAACTTTGCCTGAATATACAACCTTGAATAAGAAGTAAGGCAAGCATATTATCTTGAAACACTCCTGAGTGAAACACTCTACTTTCAGACTTCTGGTAAAACCGTTGTTTAATTTTTCTTTGAGCCTTTTTAAGATTCTCAGAAGCTAGTTTACCAGCCAGGAAAACTCTGTGATGAAAACCGTTAATATAGTCAAACAAGTTTGATGGGGGATCAGAACTCTCCAAATTAGTTTTTAGAACAGCAAGAGGACCACACACTAGTGTCGCAGTATGCTCACAACAATGCCTTCAGGGTTTGGTGAAAACTCACCAGGGCCCCCTGGGTTTGAGCATGACAAAAGCACTGCTTTGTCGATGGACTACACCAAGTTGTTTCAAAATCTCAGTAAACATGCGTGAAGTGAAATTGATCAAATTGAAGTGCCTATCTGAAGTGACTTTGGAATCCCAAACACTGAAATGAAATTAGACAAAGCTTTGACCACCGACTTTGTTGTAAGTTTTGATTAGGTTTTCCAGTTAAGTGTGACAGGTTTTCACAAAATAAGCAAAAAATTTGTTCAGACGCGGCCAATAAAAATGATGTAAAAATCTATTATAAGTTTAATTGCCCGGACAATGAGCAGTTTTTAAGTCACGGTTTCTGGACTTAACTGGAACTACAACTTGGTAAACTGGACCAACAACATCCCCATCACTATAAGACAACCTTTTACGTACCAATAGGTTGTCTTGCAGAAAATACCCACATGAGACTTTTGTATCCTGTTCAGCAGTACTTGATCAAACAGAGCAGCTAAGTTTGTGTTTTCCTGCTAGACAGAAATCATCTCACTGAGTGATAAAGGAACAGGAAGAGTTGGCAGACAGGCAGTCTTCTTAAGAATAGTACCAGGTTTACCAGACTCAACCTCCTTATCAACCAAAGAGCGGGTAATGGCATGAGTTACTGCACAAGATGAAAATGCTTTAGTAAAGTCTCGAGCACACACGTCTGACACAGAAACGGATGGAGAAGCTTGGACCACTGGAGGAGTTGCAACATCTCACCACACACATCCACCTGCCAGATTGTTTCCTAGAATGAGAGAAACGCCTTCCACAGGAAAAGAAGGATGAACAGCTGTAGTTACTTCTCCTTGTACCAGTTCTGATTGCAAGTAGATCTTATGCAGAGGCACAGAGAAAGTTTCCAATCCAATACCTCTAATTAAGACACTGCGACCAGTATCAAAAATGGAGAAAATGGCAAAACAGATTCCAACATGAAAGACTCGGATGCTCCGCTGTGATTCTGATCACAGAATCTTCACAGCCACTTTATCTGAATTGCCACTTAAAGAAACAAACCCATGTGTGATGAAAGGAGCATAGTCTTGTCTGACATCCTTCTCAAAACTCTGGGGATCTGTGGCATTCAATTCTGAAAAAGACTTAAACTCAACAGGTGCAGCTAAAACAGTTGGTCTTACACTCTCAACTTTAGCTGGAGGTGTAGACTCCATGGAATGCAACTGTGAAACAATGGCTAAAACCACAGGTTTTTGAAAATCCTGTTTACTACTACCTGATTTAGTTTTGGTATTCAGAGGACACTCATTTTTTCAGTGTCCCTTCTGGCGACGATAATTACAAGAAGTACGGTAATGATTGTCACTATAGTCTGCTTTAGATTTCAAAGTAGGATCCTATCTAGTTTTACTGGGAAACCATTCCTGGTGGGAATACGTCCCTCACAGCTTTCTGGGTTACCACATACTCATCTGCTAAGACAGCAGCTTTAGCAACAGATTTTCCTTTTGGTTCATTAACATATGTGGCAACTCAATCTGGAATAATGTTCTTGAACTGTTCCAACACCATTTTGAGTCACAAAGGGACTCAAAATTATTCACTTCTGCTGATAACGAGCTATAAAACTGTGTGTTTAGTTCTCTGACCAGATGAAAAGACCAGATCTTTTCAGCCTTCATGCAGTTCCTAAATTGTTGCCTATAATGTTCAGGAACCAGTTCATAAGCCTTCAAAACAGCTTCTTTAACAGATTTATACACTTGTCTTTCAGCTGAAGTTAATGAAACATAAGCTTCTTGGGCCTTACCGACCAGCACACTTTGCAACAGGATGGAGCAATCTAGACCACTCCAGTCATTTCCCTCTGCCAAATCCTCAAATAAAGAGAAAAACACATCAGATCTTGATTATTAAACTTGGGTAACAGCTTCAACATGTTAACCAAGTTATGTCCAGAAAACCCATCACCACCTATGGACAGATTAAAAGGTCCACCACTTAACCTGCCCTCAGACCTCAACTTCAGATACTCTGCTTCCAGATATAATTTCTGTACCTCTAACTCATGTGCTATCCTCATTTCCTCTTGCTCACAATCCAGTCGTTTTTCCTGTAACGGCTGGATTGTCTCTCTTCAAGCTCATGTTCTAGCTGCAATTTTTCCAACTCAAACTGCATTTCAAACTCAGTTCTCTCAAACTGAAATTTTAATTAAGAGGCTTGAGAAACTGTTGGACACAACAATTCATCGTCCAACTTTGAGGCAGTAGTTAAAGAATCTGAACCAAGGGAAGTTGCATCTGTCCCATCAACATCTGAAAGAGAAACAATAAAGACATCCAATTTTAAAAGTTTGTCCTTAAAGAAGCTCATTAGCTGTGGTAACTTTAGTCCTTTTGCAGCTTCAAAATCAATTTTGAAGTGTTCTGCTACTTGACAAATCAGCTCCTTTTTTAAGCTTTTCCAGCAGTTCTAAAGTTGGGAAAGCCAAAAGAGTCCACAGTATCCATTTTCAAAAACAAACAAACAAAAAAAAAGAACAAACCAACTTCCAGTACAAACTGGTCAGAAAATACCAATTTTTTTAACCAACAACAATAAGGAAGTACATGACTGGCACAAACAAACGGCAAATCTCCATTTTCCAACAGCGAACTGTCTAAAGAATCCTGCAAGAAGAAAGGGCAGAGACCTACTGCAGCCGTAACTAAATATATGTATGTAAATTAGCTATTTTTATCATACTTAATGGAGTAGGTTGATGTAAATCAACATGCTGGTGATACCCCCTATGCTACTTAAGGTAACCTTAGCATTAGACTAATGCATACTGAATGCATTTAGTCCTCGTTAAGCAGCGCAGCAATGATTCGGATCAGATCAGAATGCTGGGTTCCAACCCACGTGCATACTTTGGCATGCCCCTTTTAAATTTTTTCAGAAACTTTCAGCTTTTTTCTCCCCTTTCCTATGTTCGCTATCAGCTACTTTAGCTATGAAACGAAATGAAAGAAAAATAAATCTTTCACAGGTAAGAGGATTGGTAACCAGTATAAGTAGTATTTGTAATTATGTGTCTGATGTTCCTGCAGATGAAATTCTGGATGTTCAGGTTCCGGACAGTGTCCCAGTTGATCTCAGGGCCAAGCTCATTGTCTGCCTCATACAGCTAAACGTTTTCACACCGTCTGAGGTAAAGACAAGTCATCACTTTGTACCAGTCCACAGCTTAGAAACCATAAGCCCAACTTTAGTACAGGTTGGTTGTTTCTGCAGGGCTTAGTGTCGACTTTGATGGAGCAGAGTCCGGAGGAGATTGGGGACCTGTACCTGGACGTGGCTGAAGCTTACTTGGAGCAGGGACGCTACACGTCTGCTCTGCCTTTGCTATCGGCCCTCGTCGTCTCTGAGAAGTACGACCTAGCTGTGGTCTGGCTGCGGCACGCAGGTGGGAGCTGAGTCACTGACAGACATCTCAAAATGTCCTTCTGACATAGACATGGGGTATAGATTTTTTTTATAATCCAGATCAGTATAGGTGAGGGCCAAGGTAATAAGAGTATGGTAAAAAAAATTGTTGTAGATCTCTTTCCTGTTTCGGTGTCTAAATGTTCTGTTTCTCTCTTTTTTTTAATAGGCCAGTCACAATAACAAATTTTGCTGGACGATAAATTGTCCCACAAGTTATTGCAATAAACGATCATATTGTTATTTTAAGACTCTTTTCGAATAATATGAGAGCAATGACAGCAACGCAAGTACAGCCTGTTGAAGACCAATAAATTTTCTAACAAGTATTTTCACATCTGAACTGGAAAACATTTTGAATGCCTGAAAAAAATCAACTAAATACCCAGGACAACGAATTAAATGAAAGCTTTTTTCATCCAGCCTTTGGTAGAAAGAGCTATACAAGAAAAACAATCATCCAAATTGTCCATTTCCTCTTAATATTAGTCAATATCAAGTCATTATTAATAACATAATCACTTCCTTCTTATAAGTAAATGGAATTAACATAAATATGCATGTACATGATTCACTTAACTGGTTATCTTAACCCAATACAATGACAATAATCCAAATAGAGTACTCCTTATTTTCAGTAATATAGAACTAAATGTTAAATATTTCACCATCGGAGAATGGCGAAATAGTCTCCAATGGTGAATATCGGAAATATTATTCCGAGATAATATCGGAAATCATCAAACATTTTTTGATTATTTCATCAAATAATGTTGAACAAATTAACTAAATAGTCATGAACAAGAATATAGCATCAGCCTTAATATACCATGCTAATGTTAGCATTAGCATTCTCCAAACAATGAGACAAACACTGACCAGTTAACTTGTTCCAATTTTTAAGCCTAAGAAAACCCATTCTTTTGAAGATTTGAGGCATCTAGAAACTGCAAGGTGCATCATTAGGCACATAATAATCACAAATGGAAAGCAAATGATTTAAAGCTCACCTGCAGCACCCAACCCTAAACTTCCTTGTCCACCATATGTTCTCGGAGAAAAAAAACAATTGGCCCCACCCTACTTTTAAAAACCCAAATTCCACAAAATCTTGCAGGTTTTCATACTTAGTCCTAGAATAGTGGGCAGGATTAAAAGCTGCAAAGGGAGACTTAACCTCAATTATTAAAAATATCTGGGTTTCCCCCAAACAACCTTACTTTCTTCCTTCCTTCATTATGTCATTCCTTCTTTTCATTTTTCCTGCTTTTTATTTTTGTCTCCTTTCTTCTGTCCCCACATCCTGCCTCCATGCTTTCATTGTTATTTTCCTTCTTTCAAGTCCAGAAAAGTCTGAAATTTTTATATAAAATTAGTTGGAAGCCTGTTTTTTATGTACTGTATTTGTTCAGTGTTTTCTTTGCAGTAGGAGGACATTTGCAGCATTTCTACTGACCGTATAATTGTGCAATTTGACATTGCACTAAAAAAACAAATCACATCTTATTCATGTGTGGTTTTATTTGCTTTTCTTACTTACAAAATTGTGTTTTTGTTTTCTGATATTGCCGGAATATTGATCAGTTTTGAGCTCATTTGTAATGGAAACGCAGCTCGTCTATTTTCAATTGATGTCCCCTGCTTGTGTCACAGAGTGTCTTAAGGCTCTGGGCCACATGAAGGAGGCAGCAGAGAGCTACACCAAGGTGGTGGAGATGGCCCCGCTGCACCTGGAGGCCCGGCTGTCTCTTGCCACGGTGCAGCAGCAGCTGGGGCGGATGGACTGTGCTCTGAAAGCGTTGGAGTCCATGTACGATAGTGACACGCTGGCCCAGGATTCGTCCGCTGCACAGAAGGTCAGCCTGTGTTCTTTGGATGTCTTTTTTATGTCTGCTGAATTAGGGATGTTTTTGTTGGGGGACAATCTAAGACAGTCTTTTTCAAACTGTGGTCCCCGGACCACTGGTGCTCCCGGATGGTCTGCAACATACTGCATGTAAAGATCTGTTTATTTGCCGTGACGTGAACTCAAAGTGCAAAGCATAAAGTTAGCTTACCAAAGGATTTTGATTAAACATAGCAATGACTAATAACTGGTTTAGAACCAGATTACTCAAAAGAAAAACTGAAGATACCTGTGGAAAGAAAACAACACCAGGACTACTTATGTGATCAGAGGAAGCCAAGTCATACATGCTGAGAGGATTGATTCATTCATGTTATTCTTGAGTGATTTGTTGTTTTTTTTAATGGCTCGATGCTGTGAACGGTAGGACTCCAGTATCAGTTAGTGAGAACTATTCTTTGTTTTTTATAACTTTGCTTGCTTATAATGTTGTGCTCGCACATTTGCCAAAAATTGAGTTGCTTTGCCAAAATCAAAAATCCTCTTCTGCACCATTGCATTTAATTAAGTTAATTTAATCATTTTTAATTAAATAAAAACAACAACAGCTGTTGATTCAATTCAATTTTTGGCAAAGCAACTCAATTCTATATTCCTTTTATTGTGCTTCTAAATTACATATAGCCCTAAAAATGTTAATGCACACAACGTGTGGTAATAAAGAGCAACTTCTTTATTAATTTCTATATATTTGACGTCATTGGGGAGATTAAAATCCACACTTACAGATTCTGTAAATAACTAAAAATGCCCCGAGTAGACTTGTTCATGATTTTGTTGTGGCCTGTTATATTTACCAAAGAAAACAAGTGCGTCGAAAGGTTAATATTTTTCATTTCATGTTTTATACATTAAGATGTTGTTATTGTGGGGCATTTTCAAGTTAGGGGGTCTGTGAGTGTTTGTTTGTTAAAAGGGTTAATGGTTCTTAGCCTGAAAAGGTTTGAGAAACACTGATCTAAGGCATCCCATTTTCAGCCCTCAAAGTTTTCTTTTCCCAGCTAGGGGTTGAAGGTTGATGCATTAAAAAAATTTTACAGTGAAATTTTCACTTTCAAAAGAGATACAGACAATACAAAGTCTAAAACTGGAAGGTACAACTTAAAGCATTGATTACTTAGTCAACCATGTTTTTCTGCTTTTAATCCAATTCAGAGTGAAGAGGACCACAAATATCTAGTGACTTTTACTCATTGCAGACTTTGGTAGTAATAACCATGACTAAATAAAACAGAAATTGTTATCCTGTCCTCGTTTTTGAAAATTGTTGTGCGGCACCATCTTTCGCTTCAATACAACACCCAAGTTTGTTTACCAGTTGTGGGACCAGACCAAAACACCTCCCAGTCATTACCTTGAGAAATAATTAGATTTGGTTAAGTGTGAAATAGACTTTAATGCCAAAAATTATCAAACGTTACAAATCACACAAATGGAACAGTCCAGGATGGAGGAGCTGTTGACATTCACAGCCAAGCACTGGGATCCACTCACCACACCTTAATAGTGACACCAAGTAAATCAAAGATTGTGGCGCGAGGTCTGCTTTCATCCTCTCCTCATTCCACAGCCTCCCTAAGGGGCTTGACCTGCTTTAATTAGGCATGCAGCAGTGTACAAGTGAGCAGATAAGAGAAAGAGGAAGGACACAGAATCATATATCCATAACAAATTGAACAGAAAATTTCCAGATGAAGACAATAGAAAAAATTGAGTTTCGAAACGTGGTTTTTAGGGGGCTTTTTTATTTGATTTCCTTTTAAACAAGGAAAACCAACAGATGTTAGGTTTTAGATCTGAAATGATATACAGCTCAATTTTTCTACAGAAATCACTTTATTATAAGTGGGTTTTTTTATTGAGGTAAAATAAATTAAATAAAAAATAATTTTATTTGGTGGCTCTCTATTGCCTTCAACTTAATAGTTTTGGCCCACATTGCAAAATGTTTTGCGATAGGAATGATGACTAAACACAAAATTGAGGCTGCAAACTGTTAGGTAAGGTAGGGCTATTTTATTTTTATAGTACATTATCAGCAACAAGGCAATTCAAAGTGCTTTACATGAATTAAAAGGAAATACAAACAAAATAACAGACCAAAGGAAAGAGCAAAAGAATCTAATAATTTTGATCCAAAGTATATAAAGTAGATACTGTAAATCAGCTCAGGTATTTTAATTTTTTTTATTTCCTGTAAAGATCTAGAAATGGAAAATATTTAATTGCCATCCAGGCTAATTGTGTGTGTTGTCATTGTAGGAATTGAAGCTGCTGCTGCATCGCTCCACACTGCTAAAGACGCAGGGTAAAATGGAGGATTATCTGGACGCTATGATCACCATGATCTCCATGCTTCTCAAGGTAACTCTTGTCTAAGCCTGTCGCAATAAGTAAATCTTTTAATCGCATGATAAATTAGAAGGAGCTTGATAATTTCCATTCTGATCATATTTTTTGAAGGGCACTTTTGTTTACAGAGATATCACCTATTTTATTGATTGTTTCAGTTATGTGTGGTGCAGAGGTTGCGCTAGACTTTTTTGTTCATCAGTTTAACTGACAGGCTGAAACATACAGCGCCTTGCGAAAGTATTCAGCCTCCTTGAACTTTTCAATCTTTTGCTGCTTTTCAGGCTTCAAACAGAAAGATCTAAAATGTTATTATTTTGTGAAAAATCAACAACAAGTGGGACACAATTGTGAGGTAGAACAAAATGTATTGGATATTTTTAACTTTTTTAACAATTAAAAAAATGCAAAGTGGGGCGTGCAATATCATTTGGCCCCCTTGCGTTAATATTTTGTAGCCCACCTTTTGCTGCAATTACAGCTACAAGTCGCTTGGTTTTGTCTCTATCAGTTTTGCACATAAAGAGACTGAACCTCTTGCCCATTCTTTCTTGTAAACTAGCTGGAGCTCAGTGAGGTTGGATGGAGAGCTCTTGTGAACAGCAGTTTTCAGCTCTTTCCACAGATTCTCGATTGGATTCAAGTCTGGACTTTGACTTGGCCATTCTAACACCTGGATATGTTTACATTCCATTGTAGGTTTTGCTTTATGTTTGGGATCCTTGTCTTGTTGGAAGATAAATCTCCTTCCCTGTCTCAGGTCTTTTGCAGACTGCAACAGGTTTTCTTCCAGCATGGTTCTGTATTCGGCTCCATTTATCTTTCCATCAATTTTAACCATCTTCCCTGTCCCTGCTGAAAAAAAGCAGGCCCAAACCATGATGCTGCCACCACCATGTTTGACAGTGGGGATGGTGTGTTCAGGGTGATGAGCTGTGTTGCTTTTATGTCAAATGTATAGTTTTGGATTGTGACCAAAAAGTTTGATTTTGGTTTCATCTGACCAGAGCTCCTTCTTCCATGTTTGCTGTGTATCCCAGGTGGCTTGTGGCAAACTTTAAACAAGACTTTTTATGGTTCTCTTTGAGAAATGGCTTTCTGCTTGCCACTCAGAGATCCTCACTGAACTTCTTTAGTGAGTTTGCTGCACTGAAAGTAAAGGAGCTGAATTGCATGCCCCACTTTGCAGTTTTTTATTTGTTCAAAAAGTTTAAAATATCTAATAAATTTCATTCCACCTCACGATTGTGTCCAACTTGTTGATTTTTCACAAAATAATACAAATTTTAGATCTTTATGTTTGAAGCCTGAAAAGCGGTAAAGGGTTGAAAAGTTCAAGGGGGCCGAATACTTTCGTGTTCAGTCAAATAAAATTTTTCATCTTTTTTTTTTTTTTTTTACCCCTGCAGGGGGTCTTTTGTGGGCTCTAGTGTCCCTTATATGACAGTGGGCTGACAGGAAACAGGGAAGGAGAGGGGGGAAGACATGCGGCAAATGTCGTCGGGTCCGGGAGTCGAACCCGCGATGGCCGCGTCGAGGACTGAAGGCCTCCAAATACGGGTCGCGGTAACCCCTACGCCACCACGGCACGCCCCAAATAAAATTTTTATCTGCCAATTTATATATTTTGTCTGTTGCATTTATTTTTTGCAGTTTAATTAATATTCAGCAAGTAGAACAGACAATCCAGAACCCATCTTATATTAATCAAACAGATGGACATATCTAACTTTTTCTCCGCAGTAATTAAAAACCACTGAGCGAGCAATAGAATGAATCAACACCACTTAAGTTATGAACACTTCACCTGATGGGGTCTGATCGTTCAGCCTTCCAACTTCTTCCTGGCCCGAATCTAGAGGAGAAATCCGGACTAAAGTTTAGATCGGACCTATAAAATCCAACCTGACCAGTCCATAGACATCATGTCTGAACCTCATCCAACCAGACTGATTAATTTTTATTAGAGGCTTGAACCTGAAGTAAACCCGACATGTTATTTTAATTAAGATTTTACTGCTTCGCTTTTAAACCACCATTTGAATAAGCAGTGTAACTTCTCCCAGCTTTTGTTTAACATCTTCCAGCTGCATTTTGTCTTCTGTAACGCAGAATAAGCCAAGTGCAAATTTGATTGATTGAATGGATTTTATTTCTGTAGCTTGAGCAGAGCAAGGTGGAACCGTGTGTGCATTTACTTGTTCAGCACACTGCACTTGTTACAGTCTAATTAACTCATTACATTTCTTTAACAAGGTTAACTGTCTACTACTCAATTTAAATTATCAACAGATTAACACAACATAGCTTTCTCTTTAGATTTCTCTGTTGTGGATGTACTGAAGGCTTGTACCACTTCAGCCAAAGTTTGGAATGCGCTTTTTAACCATTCATGCTCCAAAGCATCTTGCCTATTAGCAGACTGTTGGCTCCCCGTCAGCAAGATGCATTTACTTCAGTGTCCATGTCAGAGATGAGATTCAGAAGGGATGTTTTATATTGACTGATTTATTTACCTCTGCAATGTGTAAAGAATTGAAAGTGTCCCACATCTCCACCAATAGTCAGGGGTGTGAATTGTAACTTGTCAAAATGATGGACGAGCTTAAGTTTTTTCCGTCTATTTAAGAAAAATACCAATCAAATATGGAAAATATTTACTGTATTTGACCATATTTACCATATATACTCTGCGACCTCTCGTGTGGCATTTATTTCCATTTTATTTATTGATTTTGGTTGTCGTTTTATTTTGAATATTAAAAATGGCTTCCAGTTCCAGTGCTGTGTGTTCCTTACAAACCCTTTATTAGTCTTTGAGAGGGCAAACTTGTATTATTGTGCCATTATTAATATATTACCTAAAAATGGTCTCAAAACATTATAGGTTGCTGTAATAAGTACTGGGACAATTTATTGTCCAGTAAAATTCACTGTGGCAGGCCTCTGGTGTTCTAATCACATCTTCAAAGGAGAAATCCTCTCACTCCCTGCATTTGCAGCATGTCAAATAACATGTGATGGTGTGTTTCCAGGTTGCTATGCAACGGGCCAAGGTGTGTGTTCGTTCTGTAACTCTAGCAGGACAGAACCACCTGAAACTTGTGAAGATTGAAGACATGCTGCCAGAAATCGCCGACCATGAAAGTGCCTATCTGGACAACATGTGTATGTAGAGTATCAAACATAGACAGATAAACTGGAATAATTTGAATCTTCCACATTTTTTCCCAGGTCCTTAGGCAGGTTGTCCTAAAACACCATCTAATCTAATCTTTGTGCACAGGTAAAACCAACGTTTTATCCAAAGAGGACTGGTGGCAGCTGTTGCTGAGCTGCCTGCTGGGGTTGTGTGACCTGCAGCGTTACGAGGAGGTGGATCTCCTCGTGGAGTCGGCCATGGAGTTCTACTCCTTCTATGACAACAAGCCCAGGAGGAAGGAGCTGGAGTTCTTTGGCCTCTCTGCCACCGTCCTAAACCAAAACTATTATAAGGCATACAACTACATCAGGTGCGGATGGAGAAATAAAAGCAGCGTATGCTATATGGTTACTGTTTTGTTTTTATTGATTTTAGTTTTTTCCTCATCAGATTAATGCTTATAGAAAATGTAGATCTACCTCAGTTTTGGAACATTTTTCATCAGGTATCTTTCCTTATCTCTGTTTTCACATATTAGATAATATGCCAGGTACATGTTACAATGTATTACCTGATTGTTTCTTTCTCATTAGCTGACAATATCGTCCCAGCACCAGCGCCACCACCGCTTCTGTCTACGGCTGCTGTTAAAGCATCCTGACAACCATGCACTGTGTGTTCTCTGCGGACACAACGCCATGGTGTCTGGAAGCTTCAAGCATGCTCTGGGTACGTCAGGCTAGGATACATTAGCATTATCTAGGAGTTGCTTACATGGTAAATTTGCAAATGGTGCTACCTTATTTCATGAATAACTACATCTTGAGGTTGAAATGGGAGCAAATAAGAGGTTCCTGTATTTTATTCCCTCCTAAAAATGTATTTAAGAAAGAATATTAACACAATGTAGCGTGACGTCAGGTCCGCAAGATCCCGCCTCCTGCAATGTCCGTACTGCAAGGCAAAAAAGTGGTCACTGATGATGACTACCATTGGTTTTAGCTGTTGACTTGTCAACATAACACACTAAATCTTAAATGCATTCCTGATGTATAAAAGAAAATGGGACACAGTTGCCAACTCTGACAACTAGATAACAAGGTAACATGTAGATGTGCTTACAATTTGGTGTGGTTCACTTAAAACAGATCATCAGTAGAGCAGGTGTTTAAATTAATTAACCCTAATCAACCAACACTGTGGTAGCTAAGCCATGGCTGTGGTACTACAGTGGTAGCTAATCTACAGCGATCACTCAATCGCAAAATAAACATCAAGCCTGAAAACATAAAAGTGTTACGGACTGAATGTTCTGTTTGTGTGTATTTTGGTGTTGAATCCTTATACATTAGTTGCGTTGTCAGTTGCTCTGGTAAGTTTGTGCCTGCATACAGACTCGTTGCAGACACAGAGAGCGAGAAGAAAGGAGTAGTTTTGAGTTATACTTACATGTTTTTTTCTGCATTATTTTTCCTTTGCTGTGACGCACTGCACTAAATTAATAATACATAAATCTTCAGGTTTCATTTTGTTAATGGAATTGTTCTACCACAGTAGAGTTGTTATGGATGGCAAGCAAAAGGCCTTTTCTCCTGCAGCATTGTGCACATGTGCAAAATTTCCAGATGTAAATAACGTGCAACAACATGTCTATAACATGTATTAGCCGTGTTAGTAAGAATGAACTAGTATCTGACACATCAGATTCATTAATCCTGCTAGGATATTGATGCACTTAACAATAAATATGATACTGTAATTATTGCATTTTAAGCTAGATAGCGTGCCTAAGACTGGAACAGTGCATAACATCATGTTGAGCATCTACAAGTTCTAGTTGGGCTAAACTTAAATTTTATCCCAACCGATTTCTTGTCTGAGTTCCTGTAAGGACTTGGGGAAAGGTGAATCCATCACTGTGATGGATTCACAAATATTTTCATAACCTGGATATAATTAAAAGTTTTAAACATCAATCAGTTTTGACCGAAAATATTCCTCTACTAGAAAGCTTAAGATAAAGAGTGGCTTTATTTTTCGACACCAAAGTGAGTCCGAGCATCCGTCAAAATGTAACAAAAGAAATGAAATGCTTTCCTAGAAGAACGTTCAACTTATGTACTGGCCTAGTCAAGGTTCAGAAGTAAATCTGATGAAAAATCTTTGTTGTCACTTGAAAAAGACTGTGGACAACTTCTGTCCACACAGTCAGAGATTTGGAGAACTTTGACATTCTTGTTTACTCTCTACACTGCACCTCACTCATACAATGAGTGAGAAGAAAAGCGGACAAGAAAGTAGACGATATGAACAGAAATTAACTTCCTTAGTACAAATACAAAAAACTCTTTCCTATGTTACAAAATTCAACATTTTACAAGTTTTAATCTTATTTTTTATTATTATTATTATAAAGGCCTATCTATATTTGTAAGAGAGTAGATATATTTGATCAATTTTCACTATAAAATAAAGCAGCTTGTATCATGTTGAATTAAATGTGAAAAAAAGATACACGTTTTTTCTAAAAATTTCAAGATTACAATTTTAAATTAGCTCTTGCAACAAACAGAATTCCTAAACTACAGCAAATGCAGAATACAGACAGATCCAGTGGGAAAATATATAGATTTTGATCAGTGCAGACTTGACTTTGACTTGAACCAAAAGATTTGAGTCTAGACTTGAATTTGGAAAAAAATGTTTTATAGACATCTCTGACTACTGTTTTTTAAATTTCTCTAATGGATTTGTTATTTAAACATAATACATATCCTGTTGAATTTGGAACATGCTTTTAAATTATTTGTTGTCTCAATCTTTTTACCCAGAAACCTGACATTTTAGCAGGTGCATGAAGACAGTATGTTTAGGTTAAAATGCAAATGAAGTGACTCCATTGTAATATGCTGAAAGTGTTTCATATGTTTGTGTTTTTCAGGACAGTACGTTCAGGCTTTAAAAACCCACCCGGAAAACCCACTGCACAGCCTTTATGTGGGTCTCACTTTTTTCCACATGGCATCCCAGAAGTATGTAGCCAAACGTCATGCTTTAGTACTGCAGGTACATGTCGTTCCATTTCATTTTGCTCTGGTTGTTTCGCTTACATTTCCTGCAGCTGATTGGGTATTTTAGAATGTGTCGCAATATGTGTTTTTAGGGATTTTCCTTCTTGTGGCGATACGTGGAGCTGCGTGGAGCGTGTCAGGAGAGCATGTACAATCTGGGCCGAGCACTGCACCAGATGGGCCTTACACACTTGGCCATACATTATTACCAAAAGGCGCTGTTGCTACCTGCATGGAAACTGGATGTAGGTGAACTATACAGCTGGTCATTTTGAATGAAGCCGTATTACGAGAATAGTCAAAAAATTACAACGATATTCTGGTGATATTACAACTTTATTCTTGTAATATTATGACTTTATTCTCGGAATAATAGAGTCATTATCAAACAAAAAAAAGTCATAATATTGCGAGAAAAAAGTAAAAAAATTAGAATAAAGTTGTATTATGAGAATAGAGTCATATTATGACCTTATTCTGGTAATATTAAAACTTTATTCTCAAAATATTCACTTTATCCTCATAATATTACAACTTTATTCTCATAATACGACTTTATTCTTTCATTATTGCACGTTTATTCTCTTTAGTTTATTTTTGTAATTTTATGATGATCTTGTAATTAATTTTTTTATTTTATTTTTTTCTTAGTATGGCTACTCTGTCGTATAATTGAAAGTTAAAAATGATGGTCTGATTGTTTCCATCTAAATATCTCTTTCCTCTCTCAGGGAATTTCAGGAGATCAGGTTGATTTGAGGAGAGAGATTGCTTTTAACTTATCACTCATCTATCAGGCCAGTGGGAACACGGAGATGGCGCGGCAGCTCATCAGAACTCATTGCACTATATGATGAGGTGCTATTTCTATAAAGCACTTTCAAATGTGGGGATTTCTGATTTTACCTGCAGTGAAAATGTTGAGACAACTTGTATTAACAACAGTTTTATTTTAATTATAAAACAACAGTACAGAGTTCCAATATTGTAAATAAAATAAATGTAATTTGTACTTTGTCATTCCCATGGCTACTTTAGAATGTTCTCTTGTCATTGATTGGGACCCGTGGAACGATTTTGTGCAGGCCTTGACCATTGTTTCAGAATGGTCAACATTTGGTTTGTCATCTCTCATGTTGATGCAGATAGCATGTAAAAGAAACTTTTACTGTGCAATTTTCACAAATGTAGGGCCATGATGCAACACAGTGTCTGCATTGTGGTACACTAATCAACACATTGTTTTTAAAGGTTTTATTGGCTTTAGTGACCTTTATTTGATAGTGAATTGACAGGATAATGAGAGAATGGGAATGGGAAGAGGTGGGTCAAAGGTCACCAGGCCAAGAATCGAACGTGCAACAACCGGGTCGAGGACTAAGGCCTCCTTATGTGTGTTGTGTTTAACCCCTGCCACTACAGCACCCCACAGAATTTTTTTAATGAATTTTTCAGACACAAACGGTTTGTCTGCTGTACCACCACAAAGATGTGTACTGATACTATTTGAAGTCATCAAGAAAATCGTCACAGGTAGACTTTTGCAGTTTTCAAAATATTGATAGAGGGATTAATGCCAGGCTTCTAGATAAAACCAGTTGCTATCAATGCGAATCTTTCAGTGTGCAGTGATTCAGCTTTTTAGAGTCATGATTCAATTCAGAATATATTTTTGATTCGGTATGTATTTTTAATTCAGAAACAATGTTTCCATTCAAGCCTTCTAGATATTCTGTTTAAATTATGTGACTGGTGAGATGAAAAGACTGTAAACATATAGAACATTTATTTTTAAAACAATTCTATTAGGTTTCATACTGCATCAAACTCCAATAAGCTTATAATTACGCAAAATTAGGTTTGAGCAAAATTAATTCTGTAACTAAGGCTGCTTTCACACTGCAGCCTGAAGTGACCTAATTCCAATTTTTTTTTCACTTAATGCGACCTGTATCTGATCTTTTCATGACATTATGGCGGTTGGCAAAACATTGAGCATGGCGTTCAATGTTTTAGCTTCCTGTTTTTTTCTTAAAGAGGAAGTAATATGTGTTTTTCAGGCACATTGTGCCATTTTATAGCTCAGTCAAGTAACTATTACCTTCAGTTATAAAAAATATTATATACGAATGTGCCTTCAAAAAAATTGTACATTGTAATTTAATGTCTTAAAGGGATCCAAGATTATTTGAACATGTTGGCCTAAATATGTTGTAATTTTTCTACTAACTAAAAGTGTACTGTTTGTGACACGCCAAAACTAAATTATTTCAAAAGATTTGTATCTTTTGTCATATTTTTCACCCATGGGGGTCGCCATTTTTTCACCTGCTGGATTGATTAAGCGTTTTGGTCCATTCTGTTCTGGAATCCACAGAGTAAACACAGGAGGGTCAAGTTTACCTGAGTTGTTTATCATATTGCGTTTGACTGCTGTCATTTTAGATAATGCCACACTGTCACTGTTGGCTATAATTAAATAGATTAACAAACAGTGAGGTGAATCTGAATGGCTTCCCACACAACGCCTAAACCCTGCTACTGCGGGAGCGAAAAACGGTGAGAGAAACATCAGATTGACACCACTGGAAGCTCTTTGAAATGCTGATGGCACTCTGAGGCAGCGCCGGACGAAGACCAGACCAGACACAGAGCTATAGAAATACGAACAGGCCGGATCACACAGTCCGACCAGAGATAAGCATCATTCATTCTTTCATTTACGAAGCTGAAGGTGGCAGCGGCAGCAAAACATCAGATCCTAGCCAACTGTCCTCTTCCTCCGTTTGGTCCGCTTCAGCTTCATCACCTCTGGTGATTTCTACATTCCAAATATACATGAAATGCAGACAAATAGACGAAACACAGGGGGCTGCTGTACATGATGCTCAGCATGTAGCTTTACAGACTAACAGGAAAATTAGTTTACCACCATTTCGGTCAAAACAAATAGGTGGTATGTACAGACCAGACCTGGAGGATGTGTTTCTGGGGTTTCTGTGCTGACGTAAACACAAAAGCTATAAGTTGCTTCCTCACAGGAAATAATACACTTTTTAACTCGCCTAGTCCAGTTCAGCAATACCAACCTCCTAAATGCAAAACGGAAAATTTTTTTAAGTAGCTTCTCTTAAATAGAAAATCCCTTTAGACACTATTTTTTTTCTCTTACACTGTGCAGCATAATTTGTGACCCGTTGAAGTCCGCGCCCCTCAGTTTTAGAACTCCGGGTGGAAGTGGAGGTAGGATGTTTTCGCTCCGTTGTTTTGACGCTGAGCCGCTCTGACAATATGAATTTCTACAAAAGACCTGGCTGTTTTCAAGTTCCTAAAACAGATGTTTTAAAGCGAACATGTAGTCGGGAGCAGCTATGTCCCTCCAGCTGTAAGCAGTCCGGGGATGAGTGGGATTGAAGTAGACCGAAACGGGAGGCGGACGTAAAGTGGATCCCGTAAATAAAACATCAAAGCATCTCCTCCCTACATGGAACCTTGTAACGTTACCGTGGAGTAAACGAAAGAGATGGGGAAAGTGATTTAAAACTGGACCTCTAACAAAAAAAATATTTTAAAGACGTGCGGGTTTCTGCTTTAAGCTCCCGTTCGGACTACCGGGATGCTGCGGGGCTGTGCCCCGTTTCAGGAGCCGCGCATCCCGCCTGCAACCATAGGATGGTGCCGATGATGTGCGGGCCTGTGGAGATCCGCCATTTATGACTGGAGACTGATCGACTTATTAGTGGCATCTTTTCGGCGCACCAAGGGTGTTGTAAGCACCTTCTGATTCCTCCTGTAAAAGGTGAGGAAATTCATGCATCCATGACAGCTTGTGGATTATAAAGAGATTCTCGCTTACTGGATGAGCTGCGGGCAAGTATTTAATGGTTTCTGCAAGCTAAAACGAGTTGCATTGGTTTGTTGGTTCTTTGTACCGCGTTGGCGTTGCTTGCAGATGAAGTAATGGAAGAAGCACTGACAAAAACAGCAAAAGTCAGCTTGACAGGTGATGTATGTAGCACATTCATTGGCTGGGTGGAGATCTGCACCTAACATCATAAAATGTGCTTCTTCATCTCACACCAGTATGGTACTCACTGATTTAAGGCAGCAGAAAAAATATATGTATTATTCAAAACACAATCCAGCTTTCTCTTATCCAAGATTATTGGAGCTTTACAGAAACCTGACCAGGCCTTGCTTTCTCTTTTTATTTAGTCTTGTATATCACTTCCTGTATTCTAAACTGCAACTTTTGAAGTACAGACCAATCACAGAAATCTGCAGAAAAATGAATTATGTCCAATTTAAGCTCATATACTTTCAGTGATCACAATTCATTTCCATTTTAACCTTAAAAGTTTTTAAAAGCTGCAGAGAGCTGTCCCCACTGACTGTATAGGTGTATCTCAGTTCATTGGAATGTCATCAAAAAAGGTTTTATCCAGTTCAAATAGTGAGCACGGTGTTTTATCTTGTTTGGACTGATAGAGTTGGAAGTGATACAAAGAAAAAACACTTCTGCACTTTCTAAAGAATAGCACAGAAAAGCTATATGACAAGTAAAACGCTCACTAACAAAGACAAGTTAGTGGTGTGTGTAAGATTCAGAGCAGAGGAATGCACTTAATCCCAAGCCTACAAACTGGCACACAGGGATGGAATGGTTGTGTTGGGGACAGGAAACTGTTGTCTCTTACGGGACTGCCTCATTGTTCTTCAATCACGCTACATCTATTTGGAGACTTTGGGTGGGGGTTAACAGTCCAGTCTGTGAGGTGGGGCATTACACAAATCTTACATGACACTGCAACTGCTTAGGAAAATAATGGAGTTATTTTGAAAAACATACTTTTGAAACAAGATTGATACACATAGCTATTATTCCTCCCTGTCTGACATTAAATCAGACTAAAGCATGCAAAGAAATGTTAAGATTTCCAAAATTATTTCTATTTCCTAAATGCAGGATAAGGAAATACATTTTTTAGGTTTTATTGCCTTTGTCATACTGTAAGTTTCCATTCATTTCCTCACTATTTCGTAGCATTACCTTTTAAATTGTATCACTTGAGTCAAATGTTTTTGGGGGTCCTTTCCACAGGTTTTTTACAATAGTTTGCTGGAATTTTGGCCCATGCATTCCTCCTGACAGACATGCTCAGGTTGACACACCTTCCAGTTCTAACCCTAAACATTTTCTGTAGTACTGAGATCACGCCAAAACATGGACTTTGTTGTTCTCTAGCTACTTTGCCACTAATTTGGTTCCTTGCTAGAGACATTGTCCATGTGGAAGACTCATTTGTGTCCAAGATTTAATTTCCTTGAGTCTTGAGAATTTGCTTCATGACTTCCTCTTGATTATGCAGCAAAATATTCATAGAACATGATGTTCCCACTACTTCTTTACATAACAATGGTGGTTAAGTTCAAACACTTAAATTATAGTTTCATCAGACCACAATATATGCCACAAAAATACCTTTGTTCTTGATTGCATCATTGCATTTATAAAATACAATCTGGCTTTTTATTCTTTTCTTGGAATAGTGGCTTCTTGCCTTCTGACTGGCCTTTCCACCCATGTCTGTACAGGACTTGTTTCAATGTGGACAATGACAGTGTTTTACAAGCTTCAGCAGCATTTGAATTCACACATTTCACAAAAGACACATCTTTGGGTCACAGAACCTATCTTTCTTCTAAACAGTATGATGGGTGAACATTCCCATGGTGTTTGTAAATGTAGGTAATTGTTTAAACAGACAGTTTGCGGAACTTTAGGCATGTGGAGATTGAAACCAAGGATCCACTGGTGTGGCTCCATCCATTGAACTAAGATTTGGGGAATTAAGCTTTCAAAGTCATGACATCATTATCTGGGCTTTCCTAAATCTTTATGGGCATACTCATCTTAGGTCATGCGATCTTTAGAATCGCATGCCCTAGTGAGGGAATAGTGCCCTAAGTGTCCGGCAACTAAAATAGGAAAGGTTTAGTCTGATTAAATGTCAGACAGTGAGCTGAAAGTTTTTGTCATTTTATGCAGTATATGAAATTAACGGGTTGTACACCTATTTCATAAGTCCTTTTACAGCTATACTTTCTGTTGCTAGCATTTCTAATTCATTTTAGTCATATGACTGAGCAAATTTCATATTTTTAGTGTCCAGAAAAATATGGCAATTAACCCAAACATTGGGTTTTAAAAGCAAAACCCAATGTTTGTCTCCCATTCTTTAATAAAGCAGATACTTCTGCTCCAGGAGACCCACTCAAGATGATTCAATGTGGCATCCAAACCTGCCAGGTCAGAACTGAATTTTTAGAAATTTATGACTGACTGGTGTTATGTGTACATTATGTTCTCATTTTTGTGGAAGTGAGTGACAGTGCACATAGGGCTGTAATTATTCCTTGAATGATTCATCCGGTCAAATTACCTGCCTTGAAGCTTGGTTTAACAATTTTTTACTATTTTATTTATGAATATTTTATTTTATCAATTGTTTTAAATTTAATTACTCGATTAATTGTCAGAATAATCAATAAATTACTCAGATATTAAAATACTAGTTTACAACAACCCCAATTCACATTTTAGTTTTACCTTGTTAGAATTTGGCTATTTAACTTACAGTACTTTGCAAAACTTCTAATAGCCATTGAACTTTTTCACATCATCTCAGGTAACAGTCACAAATTTTACTGTACAAATCAACATAAACAGCATTTAATGAAGTGAAGAAAAAGGAAAGTAATACTTGACACAAAAGTGTTAGTTGTGCACTACACAAATCTGGTGGTTATAAAATAGTGACAATAAGAAAGCTATTTGCTTCATGACTTCATTTGCAGTTTACCGCAAATCATCTGAGGGGGAACTGCTGACGTGGAGGAAAGTGTTCTGGTAAAAAGAAGTTTTAATGAAGAACTTAAAGGTGCCTCATGATCATGTGAATGATCACGGACATAATATTTGTCTTATTACTATTCTTACAGTCAGTGATAATACTTCACATATATTAAGAAATATTAACACCTGTATTTTTATTTTATTTTAATTAAGTAGAAAATGTTATTTGGGTTTTTTTTTGGTCTTTGGATTTCTGACACATCTTTCACCCGTTGTATAAGATTGAGTATAACTTTTCCATAAATAATCAAACAAATAAATAAAACACTTATTTGCATAGATGTATGAGAAAAGATGGGTATATTTAGCTTTTATTTGGTAGTTCTGTCTCACAACTGAAGAAACTGAATCACACAATAAATGCCACTTGCTGATATTAATCAGACCATTCTCTATTCTTATGCTAAACCCCCTAATTTCTATCTAGTTCCCCTAGTAACCTGATTAGTGGAAATATTTTGGACAGATTGATGTAAACAAAGCCAGGGCTCTATCTGCAGATTGAAACTGTTACAGCTGTGGATTAGGACACACCATCTGTCAACACTACATTTCCCTTCACCATTCCCTGGATTAACCCTGGTGCAGGATGAAAGACACTTAATCTCCTGGAGAGCTTCAACTTTCCATTTCTAAAGAAAAGGGGTGGTTTAGTTGTTCCTTTGCTATAGTGTTTTGTTATTTTCAGAAGAAGCAGAAACTGTTTAAGCACATTGTGGTGACATCAGAAGGCATCCAGATAGCAGAAATTGAGGAGCTCACTCTTGTGCTATTTAAAACCTTATCTGGCCAGATGTGTTTATATGTGAGGAGGGGTGTTAATAACTGCTGCATTGCTGCACCAATGGAGTCAAGGCTATTGCTCGGATACAAGCAATGTGCTAGTGTCCCCTAATGACTAGTAACTGCCCCAAGCCTAGTAACTGGATGCCATCAAGAATTTACAAAAAAAAAAAACCCAAAAAACTACCAGTGAGTGTTCTCCATCACTAAGGAGGAATTTTAGCTCGCATTGCAGGGTTGTTTTAATTCAGCTACTTTTAATGTTTAATGTTTTCCATGGTCTTTGACTAGGCCACTCCAAAAACTAAATTTTTCTTTATTTGAGCTGTTCATAGATGGACTTTGTGGTGTTGGTTAGATCATTGTCTTGCAAAGCATGCTTGCGGTAACACATCGATGGTCGTGCAGGTTCTTGGAAGAGCCTGCAAGAACGCAAAACATCACACTACCTCCACCATTTAAGTATATAATGTTCTTTTTCTGATATTTGTTAGTTTCATACCAGATGTAATGGGACGTACAGTACAGACCAAAAGTTTGGACACAACTGTGTGTCCAAACAACTGTGTGTCCAAACTTACCCTAACCCAAACCAAACCCTGTACTCAATACAGACCAAAAGTTTGGACACACTTTCTCATTGAATTCAATGAGAAGGTGTGTCCAAACTTTTGGTCTGTACTGTACATCTTCCAAAGAAAATCCACAGAATACTGCACAATCAATCAATCAATCAATCAATCAATCAATCAATCAATCAATCAATCAATCAATCAATCAATCAATCAATCAATCAATCAATGAAATTTTATTTGTATAACTCCTTTCAGCAACAAGGCATTTCAAAGTGTGTTACATAATAAAAACAAAATAATACCCAGTTATAGAACACACTGTGAATAACATTGCATAGGGTAACCCTAACCCTAACCCTACATTAGATTATTGATTAATGTTTCATGATTAGGTATTAAAAGCAACTCTAACCAGCTGGTTTTTAGTCTAGATTTAAAGGAAGTCAGTGTTTCAGCTGTTTTGCAGTTTTCTGGAAGTTTGTTCCAGATTTGTGGTGCATAGAAGCTGAATGCTGCTTCTCCTTGTGTGGTTCTGGTTCTGGGGATGCAGAGCAGAACCAGAAGACCTGAGGGGTCTGGAAGGTTGATACAACAACAGCAGTTCTTTAATATATTGTGGTGCTGAGCCTTTCAGTGATTTATAAACTAAGAGTAGGCCTATTTTAAAGTCTATTCTCTGAGCTATATGTCATACTACACATCAAGTATAAAAGCCCCTCACTTGTACTCAACGCAAACTTTAAATGTTTTTCTGTAGCAGAACCTGATGGCATAAATGACACTCTCACCCTCCTGGCCAGTTCAATGTGTTAACTACAAACCTGGTTTAGCCTGGTGGGAAGGCAAGTCATGCCTGGGAGCCCACCAAGCTTACAATGCACTGGGGGAAACCTTGGATAGTTTTGGTACCTACCTTGGTTGAATTGTCACAATTTGGTAGAAGGTTATAGGGACTAGTTGCCAAAGGTTTATGTTTCTTTGAGAACCCAGCAGAGAAGTATTTGTTAGAGACAGACAGGTTTTTCATACCAGCTCCAAGGTTTTTGAATAAACAAGCTTCCACTTACATCCACTTACACAGACTAGAATTTATTTTATTTGATTGTAGCTTACATATGTATTAATCCCCCCCCCCCCCCCCCCCCAGAGTTCTGCCTCTCCCTGTACTTTCAACTGGTTAGAACTTTGACAGGGCCATTCTAACATATAAATAAGATTTGATCTAAACTGCTTGTAGTTCAGGCTATGTGGTTTTGCTTCTTGTCCTAATTAGAGAGGAACTGACCTTCCATGGTTCCTGTGTTTAACTTCATTTGTCTTCTCATCAACCTGACCAGAAGAAAGACATACCCTCAACATAATGCACTATCATGTTATGTAATGGAGACGGTATTAACAGGTTGATGCGCAAAACAATCTGATTTAACCTCAGCCAGTTAGGAAAACATGATCCCGTAGCACTGTATGCAGTATTTCTCTTGCTTGATTTGACTTACTGTCTGTTGAAAATATTTGTTAGAATTATTCTGATTATGTCCCTTCTTCTCTTCCTTCATCCTTCAATCCCTCTCTCCTGTAGGTTTTACTTTCCTTTCTGTGTGGATAACCCTGTCTTCAGTCTCCTCTACCTGTACAGAAGAGTTGGATAATTCTGAATTTGTCTGCTTCTCTTTCCTTAATTCCCCATCTCAGCTACCTCCATTCTGATCTCCAGCCATAATGGAGTCATGGAGGAATCACATGCTTGCTGAGGTTAGGCCACAGTTTGGCTCTTCACTGCCAGACATCTGGAACAAATACTGACATGAAGCTTGATATAGAAAAGAATCCTATAGTTTTAATTCCATATGACCATCTGAACAAATTGAACGTGAGTACTCTTCCCTTTCCCAAAGGAATACCAGCAGCACCAAAGACTTCCTTGCTTAGGAAATCCTAATCTGTATGGTTATGCAGGATTTTCCCTTCTATAAAATTCTCTTCAGTTTCAGTTAAATACGGACAACTCCTAGTGCCTTCTTTTTTTCTGTTGAACCCACTCCATTAACCTCCACCATTCGGCCGTCCCTCACAACCGCAGTCCTCCCCCCTCGCCCCCGTCACCACTCATCCTCTAACTCCTCTTCCCCATCCTCCCTTCTCCACCATCACCACTTCCCTCAGTCCCCCTTCCACGAACAGCTATCTTCGCCTCCTGCTTTCTCTTCTGCCCCAGCCGTGGGCATGGCAGCGGCTGCCACTGCATCCGCCTCTTCTGCATCACCTCCACTACAGACAGCCTCGGCGTCCAACAGCAATGCCCACGAGCACCTGCTGGCGGTGCGCCGCCGTGCTCCGCTCAGTCGACCGTACACAGTGGGACTGGACAACCTCAGCAGTTTGTCGGTACAGGTAACAGCGGGATCTTCAGCTTCGTCGTCCTCTGCTGTGCCATCCGGGACCCAGCTGGAATCAGCCGGCCTGGGACTGCAGAGGGCCAATAGTGACACAGATCTTGTGACCTCTGAAAGCCGCTCATCACTTACGGCGTCCACATACCAACTGACTCTCGGTCAAGGCCACCTGGTGATCTCATGGGACATAAAGGAGGAAGTGGATGCCACTGATTGGATCGGCCTTTATCACATTGGTGAGCTACTGAAACTCTAAGTCTAAAGGGTTTGGTGCAACAGATGAATACTGTAAACCAGGGGTGGGTAATCCCAGTTCTTGTGGGCCAGTGACCTGCAAAGTATATATACAGTATATATATATATATATATATATACAGTACAGACCAAAAGTTTGGACACACCTTTTAATTCAATGAGTTTCCTTTATTTTCATGACTATTGACATTGTAGATTCACACTGAAGGCATCAAAACTATGAATAACACATTTGGAAATATGCACTAAACAAAAAAGTGTAAAACAACTGAAAATACCCCTTATATTCTAGTTTCTTCAAAGTAGCAACCTTTTGCTGTGATTACTGCTTTGCACACACTCTGCATTTTCTTGATGAGCTTCAAGAGGTAGTCACCTGAAATGGTTTTCTCTTCATAGGTGTGCCCTGTCACACCCACTTTATAAGGTAAGTGGGAATTCTTGCCTTATAAATAGTCATGAAAATAAAGAAAACCCATTGAATTAGAAAGGTGTGTCCAAACCTTTGGTCTGTACTGTGTATATATATATATATACATATATATATATATATATATATATCCATCCATCCATCTTCTTCCGCTTATCCGAGGTCGGGTCGCGGGGGTAGCAGCTTCAGAAGGAAGGCCCAGACTTCCCTCTCCCCGGCCACTTCTTCCAGCTCTTCCGGGGGAATCCCGAGATATATATATATATATATATATATATATATATATATATATATATATATATATATATATATATATATATATATATATATATATATATATATATTCACACACACACCAGAGGTTGTGCTAGAATTTTTTGTTATCCGTCATTTTGACTGACAACATAAAAAAAAATCGGTCATGTACTATTATTACCCGTCAAATCATAATCACATTAACATAGGCTATTTAGCCGCATTTTTTATGCGGTTTAGTTAATATTCTCCTAGTTGAACCGTGAAACCAGATCCCATCACACATAAAGCAGATAAATGCATCTAAGTTTTTCTCCATAGTAACAAAAACCACTGACTTTGGCCCCAATAACTTATAATAAATTAAATTAAACGACTCCACTTAAATTGCAGGTGTTCTGACCATCAGTGCTACCTTGTCAGATTTTCTTACCATAGCACGGATAGATAGCTAAGTCTATCTGTCAGTGCTACATGTCCAAAACTGCTACTGTCATGTTTACAAATAGAAAACAATAGCGGGTTGTGTTAATGATAATTGAATGACGGGACCGAAGTGGAAGCTTAGGAGTTATGGTTAGCTTAGCATTGGAGCAATTTATATCCATGACGAAACCACAAGATCACTTCCTTCATCTGAATATCCTACCTGTTTAAAATGAAAAGCTGTAGATGTATGCACTATTCCTTTTACTAGGATATCCGACCTGTTAAAAAATATTTTAAATACAGAGGTGTTTGTAAGAATAAAACAGTATCAGACAGAAACACATTTTTATTGGAAGTAAATTAAACACAGACAAATACAGGTCACCACAACTCTTTTTTTGTACATTAATCTGTTGTATGACAGACTTGATCAGATGCAGCGCAGCCACAATGTGTCACTGAACTGCCAGGTCTTTGTGTTCCTGAAATGATATTATATGATTAATGTACACTAATATTACACGGCTATTACACAACTTCAATCCCACATAGTATCTCTAACATCTATTTAGCAAAGTTTAATAATAAAAAAGAGTGTAATTAAATTAAAATACTTTAAAATATAGGGACAAAATAGCCCACAAAACAATGTATTTTGGTATCAAATAAATTAAACAAAGCTTATTGTAATCTTCGATGAAATAAAACACATGAAACATACGTCCACAGGTAGGACATATTTATAAGAAATTTGCAGTATGTGACTTAGCATTGATGTGCGCATTACCACAAGGTAGGACGGATTTACGGGTAGCACAGATAAACAGAACACCGGTCAGAAAGACGCATTTAGGGGGGCGCTAGTGAGCCAAGATGGAGTAAAGACGGATATTTCAGAGCTCCTGCAGGCTTATTAATATTTTCGCTTTAAAACCCACAACTGCTCACTAATTGTGACCTAAATCGGATTGATAAAGGTGTTGGACTATAAAGAATTCCGTTCCAGTGGACGTTACTTGTTAAATGGCGGATAAAGCTAACGGCTAACACCAGAGCCACGAGGCAGCAGAAGACCCACAACCCAAGAGCCCTGGTATGAGTGAGGAGTTGAGAGCCGATATCCTAACCTCTATACGAGGGGAAATCTCCAAAATTATAAGGGAGGAAATGAGGAATGCGCTGTCTGAAGAGTTCACCGCTCTCAGAGCTGACATCAACGCAGTGAGGGCCGAAATAGCCAGCAACGCCACCGCCATCCATACAGAAATCACCTCAATTAAAACGGACATTGAAGACGTGAAAGGTGGACTGTCTACATGGTCTGATGAGGTAAACACTCTGCAGACCACCGTCACCGAACTTCAGAGCGAGCTGGTTAAGATATGGGACAAGTGTGAGGACATGGTGGGGAGGATGAGGCGAGGAAATATCCATATAGTTGGCGTTGAGGAACAGCCGAACTCCGCCGAACCTAAAGAGGTTTCCAAAATGATCAGAGAAGCGCTCCAGATGGACAGGTGTTGTGCGCAATTCAGTACCCCTGCGAAAATCTGTTCCCCCTGTGTCGGGAGCGCGCATTGCAGCCAGAGAGGCGGATTTGACCATTTTCACGGCGCTTCTGATCGATTTCTCGGTATAAACAACTCAGTTAATCATGTCAAGCTTGTAACATTTAGTTTTCAACACGTTGTGTGTATTTATAATTTTTCATTGCTGATATAAGAGGATGGCTGAAAGCAGGGTACAAAAATTAAGACTTCCTGAAAAGACGAGAGCGTGGACTTTCTGGTAAATCCCTTTTTAATGTAAAATATGACAGATTACTGGATTAAATAAATTTCTAGTATACTACAGGCTATCACGCATAATTTTTGAGAATTTGGCAACAGTTGCTCTTTATTCCCAAACGTTATGGGGGGAGGAGAGGAGAGAATGGATATTTCAGCTGCCTGAAATAATCTGTTCCCCCTCCATAACATGGGAACAAATTAATTCACCAACAAGTCTTTAACTGTGTTTATTCCTCTTATCATCAACAATAAATCAAGTAAGTTTGAAAACATTTGCTCTGTATTTGCCAGAGTTATGGGGGGAGGAGAGGAGAGAATGGATATTTCAGCTGCCTGAAATAATCTGTTCCCCCTCCATAACATGGGAACAAATTAATTTACCAACAAGTCTTTAACTGTGTTTATTCCTCTTATCATCAACAATAAATCCTGTGAATTTGGTAACATTTGCTCATTATTTGCCAAAGTTATAAGGGGGGAACCATATATTTTAGTAACCTAAAATAATCTGTTCCCCCTCCATAAAATGGGAACAAATTAATTCAGCAACAAGTCTTTAACTCTGTTTATTCCTCTTATCATCAACAATAAATAAAGAAAGTTTGGTAACATTTGCTCTTTATTTGACATAGTTATGAGGGGGGAACCATATATTTTAGCCACCTACAATAATCTGTTGCCCCTCCATAACATGGGAACAAATTAATTTACAAGAACGTGTTTAACTTTGCTTTGCTTTGGAAACATTTGCTCTTCATTTCTCAAAGATAAGGGGCCTTGGGATTTAAACTTTTTTCCATAGCTGCCTTATATCAAAATCTTGTAAGTATAAATATCAAACGGTTTTCAAAATGTAATTTATTAACCATTAAACAACATATATAAACAAGCACACCACAGCAAACTCAGGAACAAAGGCAAACTAAGGCAAACAGGCAAAGCAGTGATAAGTTTTTCCAGTTGGTGGGCTTCCCACACATGCATGATGGAACCACCTCAGACACGTCACTGGATCTAGGAAAGAAACCAAAAATATCAGGGGTTTTTTGAAAAATATGTCTTTACAATTACAATATACAATCAATCATTTTAGATTCCCTTATATTCCAACTGCTGGAGGATCATATCATAGCTTGTTGACGCAAGATAAGATTAGATAAAACTTGTCCTCTTTATTTAGTTTACTAACACTAAGTCTTTGAATAATTCTAAAAACTTTCCTACCCAGTTCACATCCGGGTCACTTTCCATCTCTCCACAGAAGTGACACAAGTCTTTTAGGTCCTCTGTTAACAACAAAAGTATAAAAACACACACACACACACGATTATACATGTACAGTCGTGACCGTATATATTTGTGTGTGTATAAAACTATTACACAGGATGTGCTAAGCACCAACACAGTCATTTATGAAAAAAAATATAGAACATAAAATGATTGTACTTATTAATTTGTAGACAAACAATTTCCTTAAATAAATGTTTTCAGAGTCCATGTTAATGTTTTAAGTTTGACTAAGTACAGATGTTTTAGCCAAACATACAAATAATAGTAATCATGATAACAATTATCATAAACACTGAAAATAAGAATATTAATGTTAAGGGTAAGTCCCAGGCTGTGGAGACTTATCCGCCTCTCTGGAAACAGGAAAATCCACAACCTCTTTTTATAGGATTTTTTCTGCAAACTGAAATGAACAGCTTCATTTAATGTCTTTAAATTTAAGTAACAAAGAAAGTAATTCACTGTACATGTCTCAAAATATATATCAAAATCCTAAAGTCATACACTGTGTGACAATATGTCTGAAACCTTCAGTGAAAATACACCACATGATGAACTATCTTGTTGTTTTGAATGCTGTCACATGTCCAACGTGAGACATTGCACCCCTTCTTCCTCATAAATGCCCTGTAAATATAGATATATTAATAAGAACAACTTTATTTGATTTTCATACTTGAGTTAAACGTACATTTTTAACCATACCTTGTGATTTGCAAACCTTTCTGGATGTCTTGTTTTGATTCCCCCAGTGGATTCAAGAACAAAGACTTTTTGTCTTGTGGGTAGATCACCTAGAAAGTGGGCATTCCACAGTTTTCATGTGGTTTTTGTCTAAGAGATAAGTATGATATAAATTGTTTTTAGAGTTTAAAAACATTTATTACCACTAAAGTCCAGTGGTGGTGTTGATTGTTGGTTCCCAGAATTATTTCATAATTCATTGGGTTCATCTGTGAGTAATGGTTTTTATTCACAATTGTCCACTTTGCTAGATTTTGTTTCTTTTATTGATGAATGTAGAAGTACGGGAATCTTTCTACAATACAACTTAGAAATAGAACTGGAGTAAAAGTGTAATTCACATGAATAACAACTGCAGTCAAGAACAGTGTGCGTTATTCCTGCATTATAACGTGGAGTAACGTTCGTGTGTGCACACATATTAATCGAAAATAAATGCAGCAGTAAATCAATAACAAAAAAACATTGAGTGTTATCTGTTTTTAGATAACTTATGCATTCCACTATTTGTATTAAAGTAGAGGTTACTGTCAATGCATCACTCTAGAAGATAAAGATAATTACCTTCAATCTTGTACGACGAGGCTTTCCTTCGAATGACATATTTTCTTTGCTTCGTTGACTGCGGTGGATATTCGCCTTTAACTTTATAGTTAAAGAGCATTTCATATTCCACACTGTCCATATTTAAGAAAAGTGTCGACTTACTGAAATAGTTGGCTTAACTTAAAGCAAAACGTGATGAACAATCTGCCCAACACCTGCACATTTGCATAATTGACTGGAGGAGCAGCACCACGTGATTTTTGACTTTCTAGAAAACACCATATGTGTTTATATTGTAAGGTGCATTGTTAAATGTAATATCTGCAAAATATTTGTAACTTGGAAGATAAACATTTAAACAGAACATACATTACATAGAGATCATCAAATCAACAGTAATATTTATTATAACCATCTTAGAATTCAAAATATCAAATAATTAATTGCTTCAAACGATATATACACAAATAATGACCAACAGTTTCAAAATTCACAGGATTTGCTTATTTTTTCCTTATTTTATGGAGGGGGAACGGATTATTTTAGGCAGCTGAAATATATGGTTCCCCCTTATAACTTTGTCAAATAATGAGCAAATGCTACCAAATTCACAGGATTTATTGTTGATGTTAAGAGGAATAAACACAGTTAAAGACTTGTTGGTAAATTAATTTGTTCCCATGTTATGGAGGGGGAACGGTTTATTTCAGGCAGCTGAAATATCAATTTTCTCTCCTCCTCCCCCCATAACTCTGGCAAATACAGAGCAAATGTTTTCAAACTTACAGAATTTATTATTGATAATGAAAGGAATAAACACAGTTAAAGACTTGTTGCTGAATTAATTTGTTCCCATGTTATGGAGGGGGAACAGATTATTTCAGGCAGCTGAAATATCCATTCTCTCCTCTCCTCCCCCTATAACGTTTGGGAATAAAGAGCAACTGTTGCCAAATTCTCAAAAATTATGTGTGATAGCCTGTAGTATACTAGAAATTTATTTAATCCAGTAATCTGTCATATTTTACATTAGAACAGGATTTACCAGAAAGTCCACGCTCTCGTCTTTTCAGGAAGTCTTAATTTTTGTGCCATGCTTTCAGCCATCCTCTTATATCAGCAATGAAAAATTATAAATACACACAACGTGTTGAAAAATTGTGTTTTGGTGACTGACTTTTATTTCTGTCAAGCGGAAGTGACAAAAGTTGGAAAAAGACCGATTCTCTTGGCCTTTAAAATAACACAAAACAGCGTAAAAAGACCTCGATTATTTAATTATTTTTACAATTTTGTAAACAACAGTTGCCGATTAAACTAAATGTTACAAGCTTGACATGATTAACTGAGTTGTTTTTACCGAGAAATCGATCAGAAGCGCCGTGAAAATGGTCAGATCCGCCTCTCTGGCTGCAATGCGCGCTCCCGACACAGGGGGAACAGATTTTCGCAGGGGAACAGAATTGCGCACAACACCTGGATGTAAAAGTCGATCGTTCACACCGAACAGCTGCTCTGACAAAACCAAGAGACGGAGAAAGACCCGTGTGATCATCGCCAAGCTGCATTATGATGGAGACGCCGCTGACACCCTGAGAAGAGCCAGGGACAAAGCCCCGCTGACCTACCGGTGTAAAACCTGAGTGAAGTTGGCCCCCCCACCTTCTTCAAATTAGACAAAATTGGTGTCAATCAACTCGGCTACGTTTGTGCTGGTTTGTGCAGCAAAGATTTTCGTTTGTGCTGCTTCGGTTTTGAAGATATTAAGGAAAGGGTAAAGGTCAAAAGGTCAACCAGCCCCCCCACCTTCTTCAAATCAGACGAAATGGGTGTCAATCAACTCGGCTACATTTGTGCTGGTTCGTGCAGCAAAGATTTTCATTTGTGCAGCTATCATTTTAAAGATATTAAGAGGGCTGGTTGACCTTTGATGACCTCTAAAACATTTCTTAATATCTTCAAAACTGAAGCAGCACAAACAAAAATCTTTGCTGCACAAACCAGCACAAACGTAGCCAAGTTGATTGACACCCATTTCGTCTGATTTGAAGAAGGTGGGGGGCTGGTTGACCTTTGATGACCTCTAAAAACATTTCTTTATATCTTTAAAATGATAGCGGCACAAAAGAAAATTTTTGCTGCACAAACCAGCACAAACGTAGCCGAGTTGATTGACACCAATTTTGTCTAATTTGAAGAAGGTGGGGGGGCCAACTTCACTCAGGTCAGGGACAAAGGATCGCCATCTTCCCGAATTACACCACCTTGTGTCGCCAAGGCGCGCGCCGCCTTCTCTGATGCACGGAAAGCTTTACGGGGACGGAGCGATGTGCGCTTCGGATTACTTTATCCAGCAAGACTCAAAATCACATACAAAGAGGACAGTAAGGAGTTTCGGGACCCCGTGAAGGCCATGTACTACATATGGAATACCATCCCCGCTGCAATAACAGGAACTGAAACTGCTTAAATACTAACTGTGTTTATGTTCGGCAATGCCACTTATCTAAACTAGTACTTTTGAAAGGTGCGTAACATTGTCACTTCTAACCTTGTTAAATTACTAAGTCATAATTAGTCATAATTAAGTTGTATTAATATTACTAGTAGATTTTAAGTTGTTGTTAAAGTACACATACTTATGCTCTCGTGCAGGAGCCTGAACTTCCACACTCTTAATTTTTTTTTGTTTTTGCACACATCCAACCCTTTTTCGGTTGTGTTTGTTGCCGCTTTTTATAGTGGCTAGGGACTTAAACCCACTACCTTGCATTATGTTAGCAATGCACATTTTTAATTGTGTTTTCTGCATTTTGATCCTTCTGTTCCCCGAGGATCCTTTTGCATCTAAAAAAGCAGAGCATTTGAATCTTAGTTTTGACAATATTGTACAGCAAAGCCTTACTATTTTTAGTTTATTGCATCATCTTGGTGTTCAGCGTCCATGTTACTCAAGTTTGGTCCCATCCGTCAAATGGCCGTCTCTGCCTCCAACACAATACTATCACATATATGTTTTTAAATTAACTCAGTTATGAGTACACTAACGGTAACAAGTTTTAACGTGAAGGGTTTGCATAGTCCAACCAAAAGAAAAAAAGTATTGCTGCAACTCAGACAATCAAAATATCAAGTAGCACTCCTACAAGAAACACACCTATCAGATGTGGAACATACAAAATTAAATAAGTCTTGGGCTGATAAAGTTTACTATTCGTCACATTGCTCTGGTAGGAAAAGGGGTGTTGCTATATTAATACATAGGCAAATTAACTTTACTGAAACGTTAGTACATAAGGACAAGGAGGGTAGATTTATATTGGTAAATGGGATAATTGATGGAACATCAGTGTCCTTTGTAAATGTCTATGCCCCTAATGAAGATGTACCAGGGTTTATTAAGTCAGTTTTCAATATGATTGCAGAATACAGCTCTGGTCTACTGATTATGGGGGGGGGAATTTTAACTGTGTATTGTCAAATATAGATAGGCACCCAGCCTCTCGAACCCCCATATCTAAGATGGGTAAAATGCTTAAAAATATGTCTGTGGAAGCTGGATTAGTGGATATATGGCGATCCAAATTCCCAAAGGACAGAAATTTCACATTTTACTCAAACCGGCATGCATCTTACTCACGAATAGATTACTTTTTTACTGCCAAGGCCGAGCTACACAGACTTGAGGATATCACAATATTGCCCATCACAATCTCTGACCATGCACCTGTTACTCTCAAGTGGAATATAGGATTGACACCATCATTTAAGCAATGGAGACTTAATGCCTGCCTTCTTAATGACAAAGAATTTGTTGAATTTGTTAAATTAGACCTAAAAAATTATTTGGATATAAACAATACCCCTGAAACATCTCCTATTATGTTGTGGGACTGTGCAAAGGCCTATTTAAGAGGTAGCATCATCTCCTACACGACAGCAAAAAAAAGACAAAAGGCAGCCAAACAGAAATATTTAGAAGATAGAATTCGGGAACTGGATCTCCAACATAAAAAGACTAGAGCATCCAGGATTCTGAATGATTTGAATACATCATGCAGAGAGCTCCAAGATTTACTTTCAGAAAAGATAGAAGGTAACCTTCGTTTTGCCAAGCAACAGTATTATGAAAATGGAAATAGAGTGAGCAGACTTTTGGCCTTCCGACTTAAAAAACAACAGTCCTCAAATGTAGTTCATAAGCTGAAATCGGGCAATAAATCCATCTTAAAACCAAAAGATATTGGTTAAACATTTGCAGAATTTTACAAGGTTTTATACCGAGACACTGACACTTGCGGTAATGAGAGTAAGATAGCAGACTACTTACAAAATATAAATATTTCTGAATTATCCGATATTGTAGCTAAACAATTAGATAAGCCAATTCAAGAAGAAGAAATTAAAAACGTTATCTCATCCCTTAAAAATAATAAGAGTCCTGGTCCTGATGGTTTCATAAATGAATTCTATAAATGTTTCATAGACATCGTTACTCCACTTTTATTGGAAGCATACCACTTTTCTTTAGAAACTAAAACAATGGCGCCATCCTGGTCTGATGCCACAATAGTTGTTTTGCATAAAGAAGGTAAGGATCCCACTGACTGTGGGTCATATAGACCATTATCGATGCTTAATGGGGACGTACGCATTCTAACTGGTATTCTGGCGAGACGATTAAATGTCATAATAAATCAAATCATACATCCAGATCAAACCGAATTCATTGTCGGGAGACACTATGGAAATAATCTGCGTCGTTTATTGAATATTATGTCTCACCAAAAAGAAAAGAAAGCTATGACAGCTGTAATATCTTTAGATGCCCAAAAGGCTTTTGATCGCGTGTCATGGAAATACCTTACTCAAACATTAAAGAGATTTAAATTTGGGCCCAAGTTTATAGATTGGATACATACATTATATTCATCCCCACAAGTGGCTGTAAGAGTTAATGGTTTCAGGTCAGCAAGTTTCAAACTGGAGCGCGGATGCAGGCAAGGCTGTCCTTTGTCACCTCTTTTGTTTGCAATTAGTATCGACCCATTAGCCCAGCTTATTAGGGACAATAATGAAATTAAATGGATTTTGATTGGCACAGAGGAACATAAAATATCTCTTTACGCAGATGATGTACTTCTGAATCTGTCTGATCCTACATCATCAATACCACGTCTGAGGGAAATGATTTCTGTTTATGGACATTTTTCTGGTTATAAAATAAATGTTGATAAGACTGAGGCAATGGATGTCAATAGCAACATTCCACTGGGGGTTAAACAACAGAGCGGCTTCAGGTGGCCAAGGGAGGGCATTAAATACCTAGGCATCAATATTCCTCTCTCATTAAATGATTTGTATCATGCCAATTACAGCAAAACACTGGATATAATTAAAAATGACCTAGAGCGATGGTCACATTGCCTTTGTCCCTCCTCGGTCGCATTGAAACCATTCGTATGAATCTGTTACCCAGATTATTGTATTTATTCCAGATGTTACCAGTTGGCATACCAAAGTCCATGTTTGTTGAATTGGATAAAATTATATCAAAATTCATATGGCAAAGCAAGCGCCCTCGCATAAAATATAAAACACTACAAAGAAGTAAGACGGAAGGGGGTCTCAATCTTCCTGTTTTGAAATACTATTTCTGGGCAGCTCAGTTAAAGCCTTTAATTTCATGGATCCAACAGATTCTCAAACAAGATGGCTGAGCATTGAGCAAGCCAAGTCCTCAGTACCATTAAAGGTATTAAAGCCATTTTTAGATATTCCAGTAAAGGAACTGCCATTGTGGACTAAAACCACACTTAACATTTGGAACAAAGTGCGAATTTCTTTCAAGCTACCAAGAGGTTTATCAATATTAACAAGCATTGGACATATTAAATCTTTCACACCCAATTTCTTAGACAAAATTTTTCTAAATGGGCTGAACAGGGGCTTACATTTCTTCATCAGTTGATCGACAGGAACAGCCTTTATGTCATTTGAAGAGTTATGTAGGAATTTTCATCTCCAGAAAAATGATTTCTTTAGATATTTACAGTTGCGCTCTTTTTTGTCTGCACACAGGGACTGGGAAAGAGTACTAAATCCCACACCAACAGAAAACCTCCTAATCCATTACCAGAAAGGGGGAGGAGATAAAAAATTGATAACAAAGTTATATAGTGTATTTCTGTCAATGAACCTTAACGAACCCACTTGGACAAAACAAAGATGGGAGGCAGAGACGGCCAAAAGAATCTCTGACGAAACATGGGAGGAAGTCTGGACTGAGGCACATAGAGTTACAAACTCAAATACGTGGCGGGAATATAAATGGAAAATTATTAGCAGATATTTCAGGACCCCAGATGTAGTTTCAAAGATGGATCCTAAAGTACCAAGCTTGTGTTGGAGAAACTGTGGCTCCGCGGTCCCTAATCATACACACATTTTTTGGTCATGCCCCAAACTTCAAAACTTTTGGGATGAGGTGTACAGGGCTATAAACCAAATCTTCCCAGAAGTTATACCAAAGGATGTTACAGTTGCGTTACTTGGTATTATACCAGATGGTTTGCAAGGACGGGCCAAAGTATATCTGTTAAATGTCCTTTTTACAGCAGCCCTGAAATGCATTACAATCAGGTGGATGCAGTTGGAGCCACCTTCCTACGACTTATGAATTCAAAAAGTAAGGGAATTGTATAAAATGGAACAGATAACCTACTCATTAAGACTTCAAAAAACCACTTTTAGCCAGCAGGGGGCCAGCAGAAGCTCTGTTGATGTAAATAAGCCCAACAAGTGTGTCTCTTGGCATATGATGTTTAGCTATCCTGCCCAAAATGTATCCTTATTTTAATGTTGTATGGTGAGGAGTCTACAAATGTGATGCTGAGGTTGTAAGATATCATGCCAAGATGTTTATTTTATGGAAAACGTCATATTGTGAACACTTGTGTTATGTACCATCGGTATATGGCTGTATTATTGCTCTGTAAAAATAATAAAAATGTAAGTTCTTAAAAAAAAAGAAAAAAGAAAGACGCATTTAGTTCAGTGTCCATGAGATAATATTCAGAAAGGATCTTTTTATTGATTGATTTTAGTTTCCTCTGAAATGAACTCTTTGCATAAAGTCTATAATGTCTGCCCATGTGCACCAGTCAAGGGTGTTAATCATTACCTCTCAAAATGATGGACGGGCTTCACATTTTTCCATCGTTCCCCCCCCCCCCCCCAAATAATACGGTTAAATATGGAAAATATTCCGTTAACGCAACCTCTGACATACACATACATATGTTGTTGAGAAAACGAGACATTTTCTGCCTGTTGTTCGTTGTTATCTCGTCTCCCCAGGTCCATTGATGTCGTGTGTAAAAGTGAAACCACAGACAACAGTCACTGTTAAAATTCGCAATCAACCAGAATTTCTTCAAACAATCAAATGCATAAAATCACACCAATAGCTCAACATGGTCATCAGATACCAAAGCCAGAAAGGAAACATTAATTACCTTAGAAAAATGCAAAATACGGAGACGCTTCTTCAGAGACCACTGAGTGCAGCAGTTAAAAGACAGTTCCACCCCAGTGATCTGACTTTCTGTTTTAGCTCAATTACTTTTATGTCAATGCGGGTTCTTTACTGTCTGATGCATTTTGACGCACTGTTCAGAGGTGGTCTCTCCTGCACACAAACAGCACCACATCATTACGTGCTTTTTGTACACCAGAGACCATGCAGGTATTACCAAGGCCAGGGATGAATTTATCCGCTGTCTAAGCTATCCTCCCTGCACACTTTCCCAGGGTAGAAACAATAGATATGTTCATTTCATACGGAATGAAAGCAGGACCGAAGTTTATCAGCTATTCATGTTTTTCATCCTTTCAAACTGCCTCAAAGTGTTTCCTGGACTGCACAGAGCTCTCCTGATCTCTCCTCTTACCCAGTGCATCATGTTAGAAAAATTATCTAAGTTCATTTACTTGTGAGTTTATTTGAAAGGTTATGTTTTCATATTATTATTTTGTGTGTTGTTTACTTGACTTCTTTTCTTCCGTGATACACTATTAACAGTTTAAACTGATGTTTGCCTGGAGGCTAGAAACGTTTACACCTTCCTGTGAAACTGATTGGTAACGGTCAGCCTCGTGCCCTTGTATGAGGCATGTCCACAGAAGGTTCCAGAATATCCTGTAGTAAAGGTCGTTGGTCAATTCTTTGTGTGACTGTGTGAAAAAGCCCATCCTCCTTCCTTGTAATCATAATAAAAAGCAGTTGGGGACAAAGAGCCGGCGGAGTTGATCACAGACAGTGTTTGACGGCGGTTCTCCGCGTCTGCTCCCCTCTTCTACAGAAATGTAATTTGTGTCTCTGGTTGATTCCTTGCAGGTTAGGAACTAAAATAGACCCAACACATCAAACAGCCGATTTTGATTATCAAAATTAATACATGTTCCATATAATATCTTCAAACTCCTATAAAACAAACATTAGCAGTTTCAATACCAAAACATCTGTTACATTCAATACATTTTTCAGATGAATATATGACTTATACACTCTTAAGAATGTGCTCTAATATAAAAAAAACTATGATTAGACTAATTTTAATCAAATTATATCTAAGAAAAAAATTCTACTGATTAAGTTATGTATTGATTAAACCATGAGTCCAAATCTAACCTAAATTGAGGCCTACTCAAAATAATCATGATCAGTCTAATATTTCAACATGCGCCAAAGTTAAACAAAATTAAAATTAGCATAATTAAACTATTTCCAACAACATATAGAATTATTGGGTAAAACATTCTTTTATAAGCTTCTCAACAATTTGCCAGAATTTTAACCCATTCCTCTTGACAGAACTGTTAGAAGGTATGTCAGGTTTGTTGTCCTGCTTGCTCATAGACGTCTACAGTTCTTCCCATTGATATTTTCTGGGACTGAAATCGGGACTTTGTCCTGGCCACTCCATTAAGTGTGTGTGTGTGTGTCCAATAAGGCTAGCACATCTACACCCTGCAATTTAACTCCATTCTTCCTTGGAAAGCTGTTCAAGCTGGATGGTGTGTTTGTGGTGATGTATTTTCCTCCAACCATAGCATTTTATCTGAGAGCCAAACGCCTCAATTTTAGTCTCATCAGACCAAAGAGCTTTCTTGGACTTGACCATGAAGGCTCCCACACGTCTTTTGGCAAACTCTATTCTGTTGAATTATGTCAGTCACTTTATAGGGGGTTAATAATTAGCCAGTCACTTATTTTATGTTTAATTTTTTTATTTGTCATTATTTTGTAGAAATCAGTTTTACTGAAAATTGTTTTGTAAACCAAAACTTAAACTAATTCAGCATTTTTAACAAGCGTTCAAGATTTGTATAGTAAACAAAACCTATATAGTGATACATCCACACAATTTATCAAAACCTTTATCATTGTGATCTAAAATGTTAATATGTATGGAAGAGGATAAGTACGTGAAAGGGAATGGAGGGTCTAGATTTATACGGCAGGGAGAAATGTAATCCCTCTGCTTAGTGCATGACCAGCTAAATGCCAAATATGTATTCCCAAAGTTTTAATATTTAAGTTTTAATGTTTATGGCCCATCTATGAAGGTAAACAGATAGACACCGGAGTTTTATCAGGCTTTATAAAACCAAATATAAATGAATGAACTTTCTTTTTTTTGTTTTTTTAAGTTTAGTAAAAATCAGGAGTCCATTTGACAGTTTGCTTATTGTAATAAATGTTATAATCCAGGATTTCTGCACTTAAAATACAGCTTTTTAATAAATTACATTGTGTTTTTTACAGATGAGACATGTGTGGCCAACGTCTGGGAGTCCAAGAACCGTGGAGTAAATGGTACTCAAAAAGGACAGGTTTTGTGGAGACTGGAGCCTGAGCCCTATTTCATGGAGGGTAAGTGAGGACATGAGAGACTTGATTAAAATGAGAACTACACCGATTAGAAGGAATACAGTTTAGTTGAATATGATCAGATGAGAAATAATCAAATTTATTTAGTTATTTAAAACCAGTAATATAGAGATTGTCCTTGCATGGCCAGTGCTACAAGAACATCAGCAACATTGTTTTTAATTAATGTGCCATCAGTGCATTTGGGTTGTGTTTCCTGCTCCAGAAAGGTGAAGGTCTCTGGACATCCTGAAGTTGTGAACCCACTGGGAGTCCTTGAAGGCAGAATTAAGAAATGCCCACAGGATGGTCTGCTGTGGCAGTTTACCAACATCTGAAAACATATTCAATAGGAATATTAGGAAAAACAAAAAACATATTTTTCTGCTTTATATATTTATTATTTTAAATTATGTCAGTTTTGGTCCTCCATAGATAAAGGCCAGCTTGCATGGTTAACATGAATTATTTGCCAGAGTTTTTTCTGGGGGCAGTACAGCCATCCTCAGCAGGCTAAAAATATGCCAAAGCAGTTACTATCCCAGTAGGTTGAATATGTGAGTGGACAGCTCCTCTTACTTCTAGTCTGTCAGCTGAATCTGTCAGATTATGTTTTGCCACAGAAATGTTTGCCTGTGGAAACAAGATACTATATCTTTTCTTAGCACCATATCCTCTAGTGTTCTTTATCACTTTGTATAGCTTAGCTGTCAGAGTCAATTTTCAGTCAAAGCTTAATAACATTAATCGTGCTTAATTGAGCACAGACATTTTTTTTTATCTCTAAATAAGTTTGCTACCCTTGTTAAATCATGGATTGACTGATTAGTTACATGTTAGTTCAATTTCATGTGCCTGATTACTTGATCTATAGAATTAAAAAATTCCTAAAGTAGAACTTGTTTAAAATTAAGTAAGCTGATCACAATTAGCAATACATGAGAAACAAAGTCATAGATATTTGTTATTCTAGCATTGATGCTCATTCCATATTTCCCTTCCAAGATCTTAATTAGCACGGCTAAGAACATATTGTAAGTATAATACAAAAATATATCCACAAATTCTTTGGTATGCGTCTTTCAATCTGGTGTTAAATTAACATTTAAATGGCTGGGAAATATGGCTTATAAATAGCCTAGAGTCTGAATGTAAATTCATGCAAAATTAAAACAATTGTCCATGAAGGAATGGGCCAGAACTCCTCCACAGATATGTAAAATATTCTCTAGCAGTTGATAAAAATCTAATGGAAGGGTGACAACAGCAGCTATAAGGTTCAAGGGAAAATCTTATAGCTTGGTTAGTTTGGCTATGAATTTTTCCCTTAACAAATTGTTCAGCCAGTAGATGGTGCTACATTTCTGATTGAAATGTGAGGGGGAAAAAACATTGCAGACAAGCCCAATTCTTCTGCTCTTTGATTGCTTTTCATGTACAGACGTTTTTTGGGGGGTTTCTCTTTACAGCTGAGACAAAGATCTGTTTCAAATATTATCATGGAATAAGTGGAGCATTAAGAGCAACAACTCCTTGCATCACTGTGAAGAACCCAGGAGTCCCAGTAAGTGTGTGATTTAATACTTTATCATCCATATTCAAATTGCCTTTGTTTTGTTCTGTTGGTTGTCACTAGTACCACGACCTTTGGCACCAGTGGTACCAAAGGTACCACTAGTACCAAAGGGATCAGGATCAGTTAGGGATCCCTAACTGCAAAGAAGGGGGTAAGTTAATTTACAGATTATTTCAGGCAGCTGAAATATGTGGTTTTTCCCCTCATAACTTTGGCAAGAGCAAATGTTTTCAAATTCACAATGATTGTTATGTGTATGATTGAGCCACCAAAAATTAGCAACTAGAAATTTCTTTGATCTAGTAATCGGTTATATTTTACATTAGAATGGAATTAATTCAGAAGACCTACACTCATCTTTTCAGGAAGACTATGTTTTTGTAGCTGCTATCAACCAGCTTCCATCCTCTTATCAGCAATGAAAAATTATAAATACACACAATGTGTTGGAAACCCATGTTTGGTGGGGTGCTTTTATTTGTCAGGCTTAAGTGACAAAAGATAGAAAAAGACTGATTCTTTTTGCGATTAAAAAAAAAAAACTAAGAGCAAGAGCTTTTTAATTTATTTTACAATCTTGTCATTGGTTTTTTAACAACATCTGTTGATTAAACTCAAAGTTACAACCTTGACATGATTATACGAGTTGTTTTACAGAGAAATTTATCAGAATCACCGTGAAAATGGTCAGATCCGCCTCTTTGACTGCAGTGTGAGCTCCCGACACACTGCAGGGAAAACAGATAATTCAGTCCATTGAATATCCGATGTGGGCAAGGCAAGACAGGGAAATCCAAAAGAGAAAACGTGGTTGTGACCGTGGTCAAAAAAAGAAGGAAATGCTGGGCTCACTCATGGGTTTTCAAAAATCTGATACTGTCTGCCTGAGAGCTGAATATAACTGCTGGTGAACAGGCGGAAGACATGAGCATGAGTGCACTGTAGCACAGCAGCATGCAGGTGAATCAGATGAGATTGATTGCAGCTGAGGAGGAAAACAGAGCAGGCAGACGGGCAAGAATCATAGCAGATTTTTTTTTGTTTTTGAAGGTGAAGTGAGATTAAACTAAAATCACTTTTCATTTGTTTGTTTTTGAAATAGGTGAGAGGTGAAGGCCAAGTGGAGGAGCAGTCAGGAAGTGAACATTGTCGAAAACTTGTCAGCTTCACCCTGTCAGGTGAGAGGAGTATGCACACAGTCAAGTAAAGATAATTTGTAAAGCACATTTCAGCAACCATTCAGTTTTAAGTAGTGATGGTGAGATGAAGCCTCATGAGGCATTGAACCACTTGAGCCAAATGGTTCGAGAAAGGGTTCATTTCTTGAGGCTTCATGTGCACACGAAACCACCTACTGGCCAGGTGTATAATCACAGCCAGCTGTATCTTTACACGTGTGATGCATTGAATTTTTGTCTATTATGGCTCTTGGGAATGACTTCACAAAAGGTGTAGGACGAAATCATTTGTCTACATAAATTATGTATACACATATGTGTATAATAAAATATTGTTTGAATGTATCCTCTGTGTGTAATTATTCCCAAAATAGTAGTGTCATGTGATATGGCATGTTGTGTAATAAAGTTTTTCTGTGACTCTAGAAAAATGGCATGGACTTAATCAGGCAGAGGACAGTGAAAGTGCTTGTGGAACTAGGGAGGGGGTAGTGAATAGGCTAATGCTTGTGTAACTTGGATGATTTCATGCATTTTTATTAAGAAACAACAATTTCTCCACAGTTTTTGGTTTCAAACGATTTCTCTTTTTTGACACTACATGGATGAGGTGTTATTATTGTACCCCAACTCCTTGGAGCACAATAAACACCTCACCTTTACAGAACATAAGAAACAGTAAAAAATACAGTTCCTCATAAGCAAACGTAATGCATCTGCAAATGTTCAGTTCACCTTACCTTGTTAGGGCTTATCAATTCGAAATCGAAAGAGGAGGGGAAATCCTCCTCTTTCTCGCCGGCTCCATCCTTCTCCTATCCTGTCCTCGTGCTCCTAAATCTCCTATCTATCTATCTATCTATCTATCTATCTATCTATCTATCTATCTATCTATCTATCTATCTATCTATCTATCTATCTATCTATCTATCTATCTATCTATCTATCTATCTATCTATCTATCTATCTATCTATCTATCTATCTATCTATCTATCTATCTATCTATCTATCTATCTATCTATCTATCTATCTATCTATCTATCTATCTATCTATCCTAAACTCTCCAAACACACCAAACTAACTGTCTCAAACTAAATAACCACTATCCAAACGCTGCTATCCAAACTATCAAAACTCTATCCACTCTCTCAACTGACCGCAACTCGCCTACAACAACCCACATTTTGAATGGATCCTGTGGGGTTTCTAAAGCTGTCAAACCCCGCGCCAACATCTGAGCCACTTCCCGAAGCAGTCACGTGATACAGCCAGGCAGCGAGGCTTCGGACGTCATCGTTTTCGGCTCCTCCCCTAAATGAAGCAAGCCTCGATACGCGCTTTACGGAAACGCCCCCTCCATTACTCGACACACGCCTCGAAGCCTCGGCACATCACGTAACATCACTAGTTTTAAGTAATTTACATGATAAAAACATAACACAATAAACTATTATGAAACAAGCAACAAATATTCAATTTTGTCAAATGCCATCATCAAAATCAAGAATACTCATTATCAAAGATCTTGATCAACGTTCCAGTTATTATTAGTCAAATACAATTCTAGACAGCTGGGTTCTTAGACTTGATTTTAAAAAACTCAATTTTTTGGCTGTTTTTCTGTTTTCTGGAAGTTTGGTCCAGATTTGTGTTGCATAAAAACTGAATGTTGGTTTGGTGTTTGATTCTGGTTCTGGGGTTGCAAAGCAAACTACAACAAGAAGACCCGAGTGGTCTTGAAGGTTGATACGACAAAAGATCTTTAATGTATTTTGGTTTTAAGCCATAAAGTGATTTATAAACTAACAAAAATATTTTTGTGTTTTCACACCTGATAGACTCGATTCGATTGGGGACCAAAATTGCAAAATTTGCTACATTTTCAACTCGTGCAGTTCGCATTTACACTTCACTGTCAAACAATCCAAACTAATTGAAAAATTGTTTCTTGTCGGTGGTAGGAAAGGGGAACTCCTCTGGCCCCAAACCGGAGGAGTTTAAGTATCTGAGAATCTTGCTCATGAATGAGGGAAAAATGGAGCAGGAGATTGACAGATGGATTAGCGCCAGCGTCTGCAGTGAAGCTGGCGCTGTACCAGTCTGTTGTGGTGAAGACAAAACTGACTCAAAAAGCGAAGCTCTCAATTTATCAGTCAATCTATGTTCCAACCCTTATCTATGGTCATGAGCTTTGGGTCATGACCGAAAGAACGAGGTCACGGATACAAGCAGACTAAATGAGTTTTCTCCGTAGGGTGTCTGGGCTCTCCCTTAGAGATAGGGTGAGAAGCTCAGTCATCCAGGAGGGACTCAGAGTAGAGCCGCTGCTCCTTCACATCGAGAGGAGCCAGTTGAGGTGGCTCGGGCATCTAGTTAGGATACCTCCTGGACGCCTCCATGCTGAGGTGTTCTGGGCACGTCCCACTGGGAGGAGGCCCCGGGGAAGACCCAGGACACGCTGGAGGGACTATGTTCCTCGGCTGGCCTGGGAACGCCTTGGGATTCTCCCAGAAGAGCTGGAACAAGTGGCTGGGGAGAGGGAAGTCTGGGCCTCCCTCCTTAGGCAGCTACCCCTGCGATCCGACCCTGGATAAGTGGAAAGATATGGATGGATGGATGGATGGATGGATGGATGGATGGATGGATGGATGGATGGATGGATGGATGGATGGATGGATGGATGGATGGCTGGATGGATGTTCTAGAACAGAAACATAGTACAGCATCAGTGATTCAATAACTGCAATATTAATGCTTACAAATATGCTGTTTCTAAATAAATATAACATGCAAAACCCTATGTTGTGTAGCTCTTATTAAATGTGCAAGTGAATAAAGCATGCTATCAATTAAGGGTAAAAACCGCTATATTTGACTAAATTAACAAAATTAATAACTTCCAACATCACTTACTTGCATTTCCATGCACACAAATCACAATGAGATGTCAACAAACTGCAAACAATGAGATAAACTATACAAAATCCAAGTGGTACAAACTCTGCAGCTCTTTTTTTTCTTTCCTTTTTCTTGTCTGCATGCTGCTCACTGGTGCTCTAGGCTCTGCCCTAAAATGTTATTTACATAATTTCCAGTGTTAAAATTAATTTGCTAAAATTGAGCAGACCATAGCTCCTATACTTTATGAAATATTTCATCCTATTGATGATTGTTGCCACGTTCTACAAACAGCGAGGCAATTAGTTCAGTCTTTGTTGTTTATTGAAGGTTTAAAAATTACAGTGACTGCAGTGCCCCACAGCAGAGGGAAAATATGTTGATGAACAGGCGTAAGGCAACTTTAAGCCACTTATATTCTTCTTTTCCTCTCTCTCTATGTCAGCTTTACTCTACACACAGACCGATTCTCATAGCAACTAACACAATGCCTCCACTAACCCACAGAGCAGAGAGTAATATGTAATAATTGAGACTCACTATGTGCTTATTCGATGACATAATGAGTATTGTGGTTCAGGGGTATGAGCGCGAAGTTGAATGATGGACATTGTTCAATAAAGCAACTGTGTGGTTTTTGTAATGATTTAATTCATCACAAATTGCCTAATTCAGTAATAAGGTGGGCATGCAACACTGAGTATAAGGACTTAGGAATGGAGGCGATTTGCTTCTGGATCAACTGCACCTGTTTCATTGACTTTTTAGGCAAACCTGTTGCAGTAATCAATTTGACTAGTGACAAACATATGGACGAGTTTCTTTGAGATCTTTCAAATAGTTTCTAGAATTTATTTAATCCTAGAAATGTTTTTCAGGCGATAGAAAGCCAACGTTGTAATGTCTATGCTAGCACTATGGGTATTGACAAGAAAGATGTCTATAACTGCTACTGTTTCAGATATCCAGGCAGTGGGGTTGAAGAAGGGGATGTTTTTTAACCCTGACCCATACTTGAAAATGTCCATCCTTCCTGGGAAGAGGAGTGGCCTCCCCAAATTCACTCACCATGGCCAGGAGAGGCGCTCCACCATTATAGCCAACACCATCAACCCTGTGTGGCACGGGGAGGTAAGCACACATACGCTTTGACAAACTCATTGGCCCTGATTGTGCATTTAAGACACTGGATATTAGCAGATGTCCAATTTTTATGAAACCTTTTATTGCCTGTTCTGTCCAATTTACCACTAAGAATTCTTAAGTATCTAGGTGAAAAATTTGTATATCTGTTTTCTGTAGAAGTACACCTTTGTGGCTCTGATGACTGATGTGTTGGAGATTGAAGTGAAGGATAAGTTTGCCAAGAGCCGACCAATCATCAAGCGCTTTCTGGGTCATCTGATCATCCCCGTACAGAGACTTCTTGAGGGGCCGACAGTTGAGTGAGTTCACACCCAGACACAAAACTGTCCTGAATAACTGAAATGTCTAAAACAGTGGTCTTCAACCTTGATCCTCAAGGCACACACTGAGTGTTTTCCATGTTTCGCTGCTAAAACGACACATCACTTAAAATTTTGTAATCTTTAATTAGATAATAACCTAACTGGGTTTAGATTTCTTTAGTTGAGCAAAAGCTTGTTAATCGGCAGTCAGATGAAATCAGGTGAGCTGAAACTAGGAAACATCTGAAACATGCAGGGTGGTGTGCCTTGACGATTATGTTTTAAAAACTAAAGAACTGATGGAACCAAAGAACACTTTCCACAGGGAATGCTTCATGTTGGCCTGTCTATTGCTCTTGTAAAAGTCCACAAATACATGCATCTCAATATTCATCATTAACTGCATTTCTATTACAAATGTGTACAATGTTATGTCGACATTCCACTAATATCGAAAAACATAATTTCGCAATTGTGGTGTTTCCATTAAATAAGAAACACGATTAAATTCACACCTGGATAAGTTTGTTTCAAACAATAAGTTATTAAACAACAGACTGTGAAATTATCCTCCTACAACTTACTTTTGTCCTCTTCATTTTTCCGGGTGTACTAACATGCGATTGTTAATGACATGACTCGTATGGTGTGTTTTTTCTTTGCAGTTTTGCAAAATACACAAATTTTGATGCAGCTGAAAAACCAACTCATCTTATTGTTAAAACTCATTATTGGAAAAACTTGAGTTTTTTCTAAATTGAAAAAGTGAAGAAAAAAAAGTAGAAATTTGTGTTTGCATTTTTGACTTCTAATCAAAAATTTGTCTTGGTTTGCACTTCTAAAGGCCTGAAAGGCTTGGAGAAGAATACAAAATAGAATTCAAAAGGAGGACCATTGAGGTCCAGCAGGTTACGAAAACGGAAAAAGTCACACATTGCTTTTGGCTCGGGTCTTGGTGCATCAGATCCCTGGACCTGCTGTTCAGAACGTCATTCAGCACAGGCCGAATGACGTTCTTGCTGAATGCGATGGGTTCTTGTCTTAACCATAAAGACAAAGCGAAAGACGCTTGCTGAAACTTTAAAATAAAAAAAAATATAGTATTTTAAAAAACATAGTAAGAAAAAATGTATTTATTGTGAATAAAGTGGTTACACAACACACTTCTAATTTCATCAAATGGATTGGCTTGATGAATCCAACTCAGCAGGACTGGCTAGCTTCTCCGTCTAATTTTGAAGAAGTTTTGAAGAAGTGATTCCTCCTCACTCCACCAGGGGAATTCGGGAAAGCTGACCTTATCACATTAATTTATCTACTTTTCAGGAGAAAGTTCAGACAAAATGACTAGAAGTTTTCTAATTGAGGCTTTCAGACATTCATTCCTTCCAGTAGGAACCAGACTGCATTCATTTCAAGCATGAGACATAATTATTGTACTTTAAAGAGCTTTATTTACCATTAACACAGATCCAGATAAACAGCTTGTGTGTGTGTGTATGTCTGTAGGGGTCACCAGGTCAGCTATAGCTTGTGTCGCCGCCTCCCGACAGACAATGTGAGCGGCCAGCTTCAGTTCAGAGTGGACATCACTTCCACCGGACAAGAAGGTGTGTGCTGGTTCCAATCAGCAGTTGTGAGGCGGTAGAAAAGCCCATATTTTTTTTCATCCCAATGAAATATTTATTTAATTTAACATGGTTTGTTGTAAACTCTGTAATGAAGTAATGAAACCCACTCCACACTTCTGCTCTACAGAAGCCTCCCCAGACGCTGCTGGAGGAAGCCTCCTGGGCAGCGGAGACCCTGGCAGCCCATCTGATGATGAAGATCTTCCTCAAGCCTCCTCATCATCTCGTGTCACAAGTGGACCTTCTCCCATGGGTTCCGACAATAGCCCCTTGTTGGTGAATGGCCTTTGTTGTTATGGAGAGAACATTATGTGGCATGAGCCCGGACACGTGGGAGAGAATGACCTGCCCTCTGCGGCTCTGGGGCATCTCACCCATCGACAGGTGTCCCTCAATGACTACCTTGACGCTCTTGAGGCCCCCACTGGCCACGGGGACCGACTTTTGGTGCCGCCTTTGCCTAAACTGCGCTCCAGCTTTCCAACTGACACACGACTCAACGCCATGCTGCACATTGATTCAGATGAGGATGAGGATACAGCGGGGCAGCATAGAGACCTATCCCAGAGCACAAGGGCAGAACAGAGCACGGACTCTATAAGCAGATCACTTGCACAGAACGAAGATTTAAAGGAAGATATTGGAGCTGGAGCAGAGGAAGGTTCTTCTTCTGCGGGTCAGCTTCCAACTGAGCCTCCAAATTCTGGAAATGAAGTAGCAGCAGGTGAAGGGGAAAACGAAGCTTGTGCTCTAACCAGAGCATCGGTAGATGGGGCTGAAGGGTCTGCTGGAGCAGCACATGTGACTGAAGAAACAGCTGTCTTCTCATCCCAAAAGCCTGGAGCCGAGGCTGCTGCAGCCGATCCACAGGGAGATTCCGTACCACAATGTTCCTGTCAGGAGCAGAGTAGCAGGATGGGAACCTGTAGCCCTTCCCTGGGTCCTCTTTCACCCATTCAAGTAAGCAAAAGAGACTTTTTTATTCTACACTAAACTGCTGGGATCTGGGGGGGGGCATATATACAGTTCCTCTAAAGGGCTCTATGTGGTTGAGCCAAACTGCTGAAATTAATTCTCATAGTTGCAGTTGTGTGATTAAAATCACATAATTTTGTTCTCAGCCTCGTGTCACAAGCTCCCTGATGAACCTTTTGCACCCCTCTCCATGCAAATCTATTGTGTGATTGGTCTGCATTTTGTAGGTGTGTTTCAGGAATGCGTGATATAAACAGTATACAGTTGAAATGATAGAAATTTGGCATATGATAGATATCTGTAGTCTACTGACTAACCGTGGTAATGCTTGTTGATGACATCAAAACAGAGAAAGTGGGAAGCAGTATAGCATAGAGGGCAAAAGAAGAACTTGTTAAAAAAGCAGGTGCAAAAAATGTAAAATATCTGGACCTGGTTCATGTTTAACCTCCCATGATCTTAGCACGATGCTCAAGAGGATGCCGGTAGATGTTGGACAGCGGGGAAGCGCCATGGGATCACAGAATGATGGTCTTTCCGAAGCCACAGATAGAAAACTTTGTAAAACCAGACAGAGTAAAAAGCTCCTGGGGTTTAAATGGCCCTATCTCTTAAGTTGGTAAAACAGAATGCTTGTATTTCCTCTCTTCCACACACTTTGCAGATTGCATTTTTTTTGCTCCTGGTTTTACTGCTTAACCCTCACACTGTCTTAAAAAGAAGCATGTGCTTGAATACCAGCAATGCCAAGCAGTTCAGCTAACTAAAAGTTCCAGTCACAACATAGGAAGAATAAGCAGGATTTGACTCAGACATCCATTACATTTATGTTATATATATTTTTATATATTTTTTTCATTTATTTATTTAGCTTTGATTTAACCAGTTGGCCACCTTTGCCCATCAATGCCAGGTCTCCTTAAAATAAGATTTATTTTTAAGGGAGACCTGGCAATGATAGGCAGCAACATAAAACAAAACAATTAAACATTACATACAAATAACATCCACAAAAATTAGTGTTTACGCTATACATAATAAATTAGTATATGATTTTTTTTTGTTTCTATTGTAAGATTTATACAAATTATATTGATATATATTGTTACCGCCACCCATGACAACATGCATCCTGATATGAATTTTATGCTTTATCGCACTACCCAAATGGGTTTATTTATGGGGAAAACAGTGTTACTCAACTTCCATGAGCTGCTGTTATCACGGTTTGTCTGGTAACACAGATAGTCAGAACATTGGTTTTGGTCAGATGTAGAAGAGCTGAAATTAAACTCCCCCTGCGCAGTTCTGGTCTAATGCAGAAGAACGGCTCACCGACACCTTCCTTTTTTTTTGATAATATGATAAATACAATTTTATTTTGCAGTTCAGAGAGGAATTACATCCTCCCCTACTAAACTTGTGAATTCGTAACAGTCGTTCTGTCTGCCATGATTGTTGTATTTACTGTACTGTTGTAAACCACACATGACAAAATACCATGACGTTAAGTAGCTGGAGTGGGAGCTGAAAGGTCTGTGCGAAAACAAACATCCACAAATCACAGACATTGTGTCGACAGTTGACTTTGGGCCAACCTTGCTCTTCCCTTTAATCCTCTCCTTTTCTGCCATCAGGAGGTTGAATCAAGGAAAGAACTTGCTCCAAAAGCAGAAGAGGAAGGGGCAGAGTCTTCAAGCAGTGAGGTGAACGGGCCAGTTGGAGCATCTGCTCCGAACAGCAGCAGAGATGCTAGAGGAGGAGAGAGTTCTGAAGTTGGTATGTGGTTTTATAAGATGTTGGAAGACAAATTTAAGCACACACAATTCTTTTTTTCTGTTTCATTAAGACCTTCAGCAGAACCAGGTCTGACATGGCCAGACATCTGCCATGAGAAGGAGTTGAGAGCACAGCACAGGCACATGTATAGTAAAGTACAGAATCACTGGTCCAAGAGTACTTGGAGAAAAGAAAAACTGAGTACACTGAGTTGGTGGTAGCTGAAAACACTTTATGTTAAACACTTTGATAAGAGTTTAAACATAGCTAAGCAGATAAACATGGAGCCAGTTGTACTGAATTTCTGTAACTTGTTGACAATAAATTACGTCCTTTATGTGTATGTAAAAATCTGCTTTTTGCTATAAGTAGTACAGAGAATTGTTCCAAGCACTGCATTTTGTGGAACTCCACAGCTGACTCTGGTATATGAGGAAACCTTATTATAACATGAACAACATGGGATTCGTCAGAAAACTGAACGAATCCTGTCTGTTACGCTTCCTTGAAATCTAAGGTGAAGTTTAATTGTGTGTAAAAAAAATAGCGTGAGCAACGTGATTTATAAACACTATCATTGAAAATAAAGTTTAGAGGGAAATAATCTATTATCAACAAGTAAATGATATTGGTCATCAATGGGAAAAGGAGCTTATCTGAGCAAGTAGAAAGTAACGCAGCAAAATTTAGCTCTGTTACTCATATAGTTGGGTTGCTTCTGTGTTTGAAAGGAATGAGGGCTGAAGGTGGGAACAAAGAAGGGGGGCAGAAAGGCACAGATGTCTCCCATGGAGGCTATTTCCTCCCAGTTTCTTATTGTTGAAACATGACTTCTGCTGCAGAGCTACAGAAGTTGTTCTAGGGTTTTGTTTTTTTGACTTTAGTGGCCTTTATTTGAGAGTGGTCAGACAGGAAAGTGGGTAATGAGACAGGGGAAGACATGCCGCAAAGGTCAGGCCAGGACACGAACATCCGATGGTGGCATTGAGGGCTGAGGCCTCTTTAAGTGGGTTGTGCTCTATTCCCTGTGCCACCACAGCACCCCTGTTCTAGGTTCATCTTGTATGAATTGCTGGTCAGCTCTTTGAATCATTTTGGCAGGCTGGCTAGTCCTGGGAAGATTCTCCTGTATTCCATGTTTTCCCTATTTGTGGATTCTACTTCTCATTATGGTTCTTTGGAGAAAAAAAACTTACAAATTACTTATTAGTTATTCTACACTGGTACATCTAGTGACTTTGTTTTGCCTCTGTTCTTGAGGACAGTTATAGTTTTTACAGAGGAAAAATCATAATTTGAAACAGCTTTAGTATTCAGTCAGGTGATCTTTGTCTGATTATACATCAATTTAAAATGATCTGAAACAATTAAGTGGGGGGAAAAAAAGCAAGAACAGAATAAATCTGTGGGAAGACAATATCCCAGATAGCAAAATATGGATCATCGTTGAAATCTAGTTAGGCAGAAACATTGAATTCACATTGAAGCTTGACATTGAAATGATATTGAAAGTGGTCGATGACTTGCATGTTGAATCAACATAAAGGGTTTCAACCATAACTGACACATTATCAATGTTGATGATAATATATGTATTGCAGCTGAATATTGTCTAATCATTTTACACTGAAGGAGCAGTGTTGAGTATATTAACTTTAGACAGCAGATGTGAATTTTCCAGTCTTAATCCAGTTTATTCACCATTACTTCTGTTGGCTGTAAGTTGCCTTTAGGATGAATGTTCTGAGCAAGCTCCTGCATGGCATCTGTCCATGTCAGCGACATTGAAATCATGGTGGAATGGTTAAAGAGCAGAACCTTATTAAAATCAGACCCTGATGCTTCTTACTGCAGAGAGAACAGCTAAGCGTATTTGAGCTTGTGCACCAGGAGATAATATAAGCCTACAGAGTCATGAAGCTGTTTTATTTTAGCTTTAGACTGTCCAATTCCTCCATTTCCAATAACTGCTTATCCTTGCAAGGTTGCACGGAGGACCTTTTGACTATTCCATGGGTGATCAGGTGAGAGGCGGGATACACCTTAGACAGGTTGCCATTCCATCACAGGGAAACCTGGAGAGCAGTTTAGAGAGACCAATAAACCTGTACTGCAAATTTTTGTATTGCAAATTTTTTTTGCCCAGGTCCCCCTTGAAAATGAGATCTAGATCTTAACGGGGTTTACCTGGTTAAATAAAGGAATATACGTATATATAATATATAACCTCAGTCATTTTTTCTAATGTGGGAGGAAGCCAGAGTACAAGGAGAGAACTCCATGTAGAAAGAGTAAGATTAGAACCTGTTTTAGGTCAGTTAGTCACCAAATTTATATCTATCTACTGAAATTGATACAAGTGATGAATTATTAAACATTTTCTCATTATTCTGACATCTAGCAAAAATAAATCATTTATGTAATCCTAACTGACATGAAACAGGAAAAGTCGGGTATGATTTAATGACAGTGTCAATGTCATGACAGTGTGTTTTATGCAATGTATCCAATATATCACTGAACTGTATAATAGTACCCTTAAAATTTATCAGCAGCTAAAATGATATGTTTTAGGTTAGCAATTGATCCAGATGTTGTATGTTTAATACAGGTGCCACAGCTCAGGTCAACAGTCATCAGTCTGTTCGGTCCCTTCCCTCTGTCCGCCATGACATCAGCCGCTATCAAAGAGTAGATGAGCCTCTGCCTCCTAGTAGGTGTTTGCATATCCTACATGAAATGTATAGGAATACTCATAACTTGATGTGTTTCTTGTTTTTATTCAAAGTAACTTCAGAGTAATTTCCTGTTATTGTAAAGCTTCATTGCAGGTTGACAGGTTGACTCTATTTCTGACTGGTGCACAGTATGACAAACTGGCCACCTTCTGGCAGACGTTATGAACTACAGCAGAAATATTATTACCACATTGTGGTTCTTTGGAGAAAAAAACTTACAAATTGCTTATTAGTTATTCTATGCTGATATATCCAGTAACTTTGTTTTGCCTCTGTTCTTGAGGGCAATTATAGTTTTCACAAAGGAAAAATCATAATTTGAAACAACTTTAGTATTCAGTCAGGTGATCTTTGTCTGATTATACATTAATTTAAAATGATCTGAAACAATTAAGTGGGGGAAAAACCAAGAACAGAATAAATCTGTGGGAAGACAATATCCCAGATAGCAAAATATGGATCATCGTTGAAATCTAGTTAGGCAGAAACATTGAATTCAGATTGAAGCTGTATTATCTTAGCTTCACAAAACAAAATAGGTCAACTAAAATCAGTAGATCTCTTTACTACTTTCTGTAATGAGACAGTAATTGTACCTTAATTGCTGTTGATTAGGGTACAATGAACAGAAATAAAATGTAATGTTCCAGCAGAAACAAGGGTATAAAAAGTGTATTTGTTTGCTCTAAGTTACATTTTCTGAAGTATTTCCTAAAGTTTGACTATGACAGATTCAGGGGCAGACATTTCCCTTTACATTCCTTCATTTGTTGCATACATTCTGAGTTTTTGTTGCTCATTGTGTCTGCAATGAGCAACAGTCTGCAAACTTTCCCACTATCTTCCTAATCCAGATTGGGAGGCTCGCATTGACAGTCATGGTCGCATCTTTTATGTGGATCATGTGAACAGAACAACAACATGGCAGCGGCCTACTGCTCCCCCGGCCCCACAGACTCTACAGAGGTCCAGCTCCATACAGCAGATGGAACAGCTCAACCGCAGGTCAGTACCAACAGTTTTCAGTTCCATATGTGGTAGTCATCATGTTCACAGAGTTCCTGTGAAAATAAAGAGCTTAGGAGGTTCTTCTCGTTCTAAGGTTTCTGGTTTGTTCTGATTGGACAATCACCACTCATCACTGGCACCTAAACTTTTACTTCATTAGAAGCAAAAATGATGCCAACTGGGTCATGAAAGTCACATGAAACATGAAAGTCAATGCCACAAGGATTTTAAAATCTACTAATCTTTCCACCTTTACATGATGTTTAGCTAGTATTTTGTATTGACTTGCACATCTACAGGTATCAGAGTATCCGAAGGACGATAACAAATGACAGCAGACAGGAGGAGCAGCCAGCCAGTGAGCTGCTTGGGGATGAGACTGATATGCATCCATCTGTTCCAGGTAGCACCCCAACCGTACTCTGCCGTTAAAATGCACCACTCAACTTACTACCTTTTGTCATGTTATAACCACAATGCATGTGTTTAATCTGCACAAACTAGAACACATTTAGGAATTGTAAGGAAAATTCAAAGTTTCAAATATGAACGATGTGGTGTGTTTCTACAGTCCATACCTTTCAAGTCTCCTGTTTTGGCTGGGAAACTACCCGTTTTACCCTCCTTTCCCGCCGTGGTCCTGTATTATTATTTTCCGCCTCCCATCAAGTTATCAACAGGGTAACTTGCCCCATAGTGTAGTTATCCTATTTGGCCACTTGATGGTGTCAAACCCAGTTTATTTATAATTCTTCATTATAATTCCAATGTAATCTGTCATATTATACATTAGAACGGGATTTTCCAGAAAGACACACAGAAGGAGTGTCTTTCTAGACACATGACAAATGTATTCACAACTGTGTCCAGATTTGTCATGACATGACATCTGGTTCACCACCACAAATTCACAATGAGGACTTTAAAAAAAAAATGTATATCTTAAAATAATGCAGTCCTGCACCTCCAGGCTACTTGGGGGCGACGCTATACAGTTTCTCTAGTTGAAATGAGAAAGAAGAAGAAATTCCCAGCTCACAGTTTTTCTTCCTCCACTCTGCCATGCTCAGTTTGACATCTGACAAACAAATAAATGCACATCTTCAATTCTGCAAACTCCATAACATGCTCTTGTCATCTTGTAGCAGCATTGTTTCGTATCTAAACTCCATTGGGACTTTGCCATTAATAGCCACAGGGTCGCGCATTGAGGTTAAGTACTCCTCCCTCAATTGAAAAGGTACAAGTATTATTTTTGGATATCTAACCAAAATCGAACTGTGGACCAAGGTCTGATATGTGCACTCAATTTGGTGCTTCAATTAGTCTGTTGTGCATCTTTTGCTACTTTTTGAATTGACTCTAAAACGACTATGAGGATTGGTACGTTACTACAATCTATTAGACAAAATGTACCTACACTTTTGGTTAAATTTTATATTGCGCAGAATCTTTATACATTTTTCCCTTGTCTTTTTCTCTCCCTCTGCTTGTGTAATTTCAAAGACTTGATAATTAATTATTTTATTTTTCATAATTCATTGACATTTTTGACAGTGCACTTTAAATTGATTAACTTGAGATGATTCTTAATGACATGTTTTTTTGTTTGACTATACTTTAATTAATAATTATAATTTAAATTCATCATTGTGGGGAAAAAAATCTTAATATGGAGCATTTTTAAAAAATGTATATATGTTATAGAGTATATATGTTATTGCCCTGCGACAGACTGGCGACCTGTCCAGGGTGACCGCCTCTCGCCCGAAACGTTCGCTGAAGGTAGGCATCAGCACCCTTCCGGACCCCATTGGGGACAAGGGTGTTAGAAAATGGATGGATCTAGGATTAACTGAACATGTTGGTCTAGATATGTTGTAATTTTCCTATTATCTAAAAAAAATGCTGTTTGTGATATACTAAAACTCATAACTACTTCAAAAATGTACATCATTTGTTATATTTTTTGGCCATGGCAGTCGCCATTTTTTCACTCGATGAGTTGATGACGCATAATGATCCATTCTATTCTGGAATTTACAGAGTAAACACAGGAAGGCTAACTTTACCCAAGCAGTTGCTTATCATACTGCGCTTGACTGATGTAATTTTAGAAAATGCCACACTGTGACACTATTGGCTGTAATTTAAAAAGAAAGAAAAGAAAGAAAAATTAGGCGAATGTGGATAATTTCCCACATGAAAGAGCGCAGTGCCAGAGCTGGTGTGAAAAACATCTTCCCAAGAACTTAATCTCTGTCCTAAACATTTCTCTTCAGAACACTTTGAGTCTTTTTTACCAGGAAAACTAAGGAAGGCTCTAACAGCTGATCCTTGCCTAATCATTGGCTGGCCCATCTGCCAATCGTAATCAACAGTTGCTTAATAATCTGGGACTGTTCAGAGTAGCGTGATAGGACAGAAATCGAGTGCAGGCAGACTGTGAGGAAGTAAAAATAAAATGCATCCAAAAACACTTGCAAGAGGTGGTTCTTCAAGCTTCTGACTCAGGGAAGGTGAATTGATTACTTTTCACCACCCACTTTCTTAGGGTTTTGTTTGTTTTAAATTTTAAAAAAAAGATTAAAACCACAGATCTTTTTTCCACTTACCTGCCTGTATTTTACTGTATTTTATGTGGATTCAGTTTGTGGTTGTAAGATGACAAAATGAGGAAAAGAGGCTTTTTTCCTCCTTGTCTGATTCTTTTTTTTGACATTGCTCATTTGCCTTTCAGAGCTCCGGAGGGACAACGGTGTGGCTCAGGCCAGTTCCAGGTCTCGCATCTCCTTGCTGCTGCAGTCCCCCACCGCCAAGTTCCTCACCAGTCCTGACTTCTTCACTGTGTTGCATTCCAACCCTGTATGTACACCGCTCAAAAGTACTTTGCAATATAAACTGGTCTAATCAGCCCAGGTATATAACCTGGAACAGTCAGTAGATCATAAAATGCCTGTAAGTAAAAGATTGCCTATCTAAGAGAAGGCAGCTGATCACCTACAAAAAATAGATGATGTGGAAAGAATGTGTTGTGGAAATATTGAAGCAACACCACGAGACATCAGCACAAAGCTAGTTTGGTAACAGTTGTCTTTTCCAAAATGACAATGTTCATCAGAATATCACCAAATTAGTTACAAATTAGCTGAAGGACAACAAGCTTAATGTTTTGGAGAGGCCATCACAAAGTCCTCATCCCAGTCCCAGAGAAGCAGTGAAGTTCACTGCTGCAAGGTGGCTAGGTGGCCACCAGTTCTATCAAGATGAATGAGTCAAAATTCCAGTAAACTTATGTGAGAAGCTTTTAGAAGGAAATCCAAAACACATGACCAAAGTCAGAAAGTTTTAAAGGAGAAGTATTATGTAAAATCTACTTTTTGAGCTGTACATCATGTTATAATGTTACTCCCTCATCAAAAACATACCTGGATTGGTGCTTTGATTCTTCCATGCATGTTTGAGAAATCCTTTAATTTAGCGTGGCAACTGTGCAAATGCCTGGATGGAACTACTGCTGCCTTCGAGACACAGCTCCTCCTCTGAGCTGCAGTGTCCAAGATTTTGCATCATAGAGCAGCACTTCTCCGAGACTCCACCACTCAGCTCCTTAAGACTACCCAGCAGCAATTAGCGAACACCTGGTGGAACTGCTCATCTGCTGAGCTCATTATACTAACTGCTTCTCAGGGCAGTTTAAAAACGTTATTTAAGTGTCAATAGAAACAACAATGTTGTGATGACTTCCTGAAGACAGAGTTTTATAAAGAGCAAGAGTTTTTAAAGAGACAGAGGCCCAATTTCAACAGGTTAAATTACGATGTCATATTTATTTTAAGTTATATTTGATATAAATATAGCATTTTTATAACTGAAGTTAACATATTTAGTTGACTATCCTATAACATGGCACTCTCTGCATGGAAAACACATAATGCTGCCCTTTTGAAGAAAGTAAAAAAAATGTTCATTTTGCATTTTCCAAGTAAAAAATAATTTTCTTAGTTGACCTATAGCAGAAAATGTTTAGTCAGATTTAATATCAAATATACAACCTTTTTATAAAGTAAACTGTATATAAATATATAGGGTTGACTGTAAATCCAATGCACTGCCACAGTAACACAAGTGTTTTATACTTTACCAAACATTAATTTTACTGATGATTGTACACTGATCGCTAATTTCTCTGATTGTTCCTCTTCTTCTAACTGTAAACTCAGAGTGCCTATCGCATGTTTACCACCAACACATGTCTGAAGCATATGATCAGTAAGGTTCGTAGAGATGCACACCACTTTGAGCGCTACCAGCACAACCGTGACCTGGTGGCTTTTCTCAACATGTTTGCGAATAAACAGCTCGAGCTGCCCAGAGGCTGGGAGATGAAGCATGACCACAGCGGCAAGGTCTGGCTGAGAAATAATTAATCACTTTGTCTTAACAGTTACAGATTGCAATCTCAACAACTTCAATTTCTGACATTTTGTTCACATGTAGCCTTTCTTTGTGGATCATAACTGCCGTGCTACCACATTCATTGACCCTCGGCTGCCTGTTCAGAGCTCTCGTCCAAGCCTTCTATCTCACCGCCAACATCTGACCCGACAACGTAGTCACAGTGCTGGGGAGGTCAGTCCAAGGCAACTGGTAAGACTGAAGAAACTTCAAATTTTCACTGTTCTTTGACATCGGATAACAAGAGCTTATGGGGTTATAGAGCTGATTATGCAACTGACACATACTAGCAAAGCAACTGAAGACAATTGACCAGAAGTTCATCATATCTGTACCAATCAAACTAGCCAAGTATCGTTTCACACAATTCACAGCCAGGATATGTTTGCAGAAATTCGTTCATAAGAAATGGATATCCTCTAACGACTAATAAAGTGTAAAACCAAGCTTCCCACCTATGTTTACTCTCTAGGTTTAAAACTACAGTTAGCTACATGGGCCTTTTAAAGGCTTACCATTTTGCCATGCTACAGACAGGTTGCTTAAAGGGTTGCAGAATTATGTGAGAAATTCAAACAAAATTGAAACAGGAAAAGTTAGTTATTTTTTTCTTTCTTTACAGTAGAGTAACAAATTGTACAAAGTGATGCAGAAATATAGTCACTAACTGCATTTTCATTGACCATATAGTTGTGCAATTTGGTATTTTGAAAATCAATGTAAAAATTGACAAAGTTTTATGCACATTTATAATGGAAGCGCAGTTTAATACTTCCCTTGTTAAGGAGTGAAGAACAGTGTTTAAGATCAGCAATCTTTTTCTAAAACAGTACGGAAAATAAACGGACACCCTAGTGTTAACAGATGTAGTTGATGGGCAAAATTGCCTGAATATTTAATAATAATAATAATAATAATACATTTTATTTGAAAGGCGCCTTTCTGGCACTCAAGGACACCGTACAGAGAACGAAAAATAGCAAAAACAATAAAATATAGCAATTAAAAATAGGTAGAATAAATACACAACAATGTATCTATATAAAATCTATATGTAAATCTATGTAAAAAATCTATATAAAAATCAAGCAAACCAATTGTGTCATGTTGAAAAGGCAGATCTAAAAAGGTGTGTTTTAAGTTCGGTTTTAAATTTAGGGAATGAATTTATGTTTCTAAGGTGAGGTGGTAATGAGTTCCAGAGTTGGGGAGCAGAGCGACTGAAAGCTCTGCTCCCCATGGTAGTAAGACGGACAGAGGGGACAGACAAATGGATAGATGAGGATGATCTGAGGGAGCGAGAGGGAGTGGCAATATGAATAAGATTACTTGTTAAGATTTACTTGTTATATCATGTTGTGGAGTCAGATTATTATTTTGTCTACATCTCATTGTTTTTTGTATGTCCTCCTGTCTTTCAGGTGGGTGAAGAAACGCATCACCCTGGTCCTCCAGTCTTGCCACGACCTTCAAGTACCTTCACCTCAGCTAGCAGGGGGCAGTGCCAAGAGGTTGTCCCTGTGGGTCAGTATAATACAGACAGACAAGCACACATTCACTCAGACAGTTAAAATCCAGGCATTGTGAACAATTCTTACCAAAAATCTTTCATATGCTTGTTCTTTTTGAAGTAGGTTATCTTTTCTGTCAGTCTTTCCGGCTTAACTTAGGCTCACTAAAATTCCTCCTTACTACCCCTAATGTTTTTTTGAATTAGAAACTCTGTAAAAGCCTAACATGTTTGTGAATAACTATAATCTTACAGAGTTTAAATTCTAAGAAAAATCTTGAAATTCCAGAAATTCAAAAAATTACGTCACTACTCTGTCATTTTACAAAAAACAAAAAAGTTTCGTTCCAATGAGTTCTGGATAAAATATTGGGCTACGTTTACACTGCAGCCTTAAGTAACCAAATTCCGATTTCTTTTGATGTAATGCGATCTGTATCTAATCTTTTCATGACAGTCTGAACACCACAGGTCAGATTCTTTTTTAATGCGACCCAGGCCTCTTGGATAGCCGATACGTATCCGATTCAAATGTGACCTAACGTCCAGGTCGCATTCATCCCACCTGAATGTCACTGATACTCAACAAATGTCCCTATTCTGCGTCCTGATAGACGCAAGTGAGAAGAAAAACAACCATAACGGACTATAATGAGGATTAAGTTGTTAATATGCTGGCTCCAGTCGGACAACAACTTCAAATATGTAAGCAATGCTCCACCGTTATCATCCAGGTTTACTTCCACAAACACTGAGCATTTCTTCTTTTTATGGCAGTTGGCAAAAAAACGAGAACGCTGATGTTATTGCGCCATCTACTGCGCATGTGGGATACTTTAGGTCGTTGCCCGTTCACACTGGAGAACACATACAGGTCGCATATATTTGGAAGTGTGAACCGCCATGAAAAAAAATCAGATTTGACAGAAAAAAAAAAAAATCAGAATTGAGTCACTTCAGGCTGCAGTGTGAACGCAGCCTTAATCTGACTCAACAACATGAATTAACAACTAAATATTCAGTCCATTTTACCCATCAGCTACTTCAGAATTAGGATTCTTTGAGAATATGGGCCCAGCTTTCAATTATATTTAGTGATCATGTAAGGATTGGCTCTGTAACCAGACCAGACTTAAACAAGGACATAAGGTGTTCAAAATGTCAAAAAATTTCAATTTAATAATTCCAAAAATGGTTAACAAAACATCAGGTTTCATCGAAAAATAAGTCAAATGAGAAATAACAGATTTGGGCCCAACTAAACTAACTGAACAAACAAAACTGGCCTGCAAACAAAGAACTAAAGCCTTATAAATAAGGGGTGGAGTAACTTAAATCCACCACATGAGGGAGACACAACATAACAAAGGAACAAACAAATACAAAATTACCTAAAGCATTCCATGAAATAAATAAAGCAAAACTAACTTTAACTTAGCACAAACAATAATAAGTGAATATTTAAGTGACAAAATTAAATAATTAAAATCAACTTTAAACAACAAAGTCCCCCCCACCCATAGTGTTAGAAAAAAAACGGTATGTTCCAGGCTTCTTCCTGCAGCTGGTCTGTGTTGGCAGCACCTCAAACAAAAGAACAAGTGTGAGTAAAACCATTCAGACAAATATTAACTAAAGTGTGCACCCATTAGAAAATATATGTCTAAATAAAATTACTAACTTAAGCATAATGTAAGCTGTAACTAATAATGTAAATTAAGAAAAATAAATACTAACTCTATCTGTTGGTGGTAGGAGCATCCACCACAGATCAACATCCACTTAAAACATCAAAATAATTTCTGTCAGCTTTAAGATGGAACATTTAACCCAAAAAGGTCATTTCATCCATCCACAGAAATCAATACCTACGTTAATATTAAGTAAAACATAACATTATTTTCAGAAGCAGTTAATCCATAATTCAGGATGTGACATGTCAGGTACCACATTTTTAACTTTTTAATCTTTGTAGCTTTCTTTAATGAAACAAATAAATCTGACCCGCTTGTTTCTTGTCTCATTTAGCTTACAATGACAAGATTGTGGCTTTTCTTCGACAACCAAACATCTTTGAGATTTTGCAGGAGAGACAGCCGGACTTCAGCCGAAAGCATGTACTCAGGTATACCAACATGTCTTCTTTCATGGTTGCAATGTTTTTACATTATGTATTTCTCAATTTGTGTGCTTTTTAAATTCAATGTAATATGTCAGAATGTGAGAGCATGGCGGGCTGTCTTCTGAGCCGTGGCGACAATGTAGCTTGCCACCATTGGGGTATGTTTGAATGTAGTGCTAAAGTCCTCTGGAGTTCTCTGGACTAGAGAAAGCCATTGAGGCCAATTTTGCAGTATCTTTCTACAAGTTTATCATAATAGTTTGCTGGAATTCTGGCCCATTCCCTCTGACAGAACTTTTATTGCTTACACACACCTTTTCAGCTCTGACCACTAGTGTTCTCTGGAACTGAGACCAAGACTTTGTGACTCCAAAACATTAAATTTGTTGTCCTTAAGCCACTATGTTGCTAATTTGTATGCTGAGTGACATTCTCCACTTGGAAGACCTATTTCTATCCTGGCTGATGACTTGAGGTGCTGATTCAATATTTCCATGTTCTTCTAAATGTTTGAGATGTTATCTCAGGTTGGCAAGCTTCTTCCATTTTCTTCCAAATTTTTTAGTTGAAATGTACAAACTAGTTGACTTTTCACAGTTTGTGCTCTAACTGTATTAGTAAAATACCAAGACATTCTATAGATAACTCAAAATAAACTAAAGTACTTTTGATTTACAAATTCATATAATTCTATAAATAAAATATATATATATATAAAAAATGAGAAAATGCAAATAAAAAAAGGAGACATCCCTGTTTGATGTGATATCAGGGAGAAGGTCCAGCTGATCCGCACAGATGGCGTGTCAGGACTGACCCGACTGTCAGGAGATGCGGACCTTGTCATGCTGCTGAGGTGAGACATCCCTGCTGTTTTACCCCCATTGTCTGTCTCTGTGTTTCCATCCCAGCCTAATTGTTATTGTTTCCCAAATGGCCCACAGTGATCCAGATCTGGTCACTAAATATGATCCGCATATTGCTTATCAACTTTGCTTCATGTAGCATAATTTTTTCAGCCCTTCTGGGCAGACATAATCCAATAATGGCTTGAATTGATAGCGGGAGTCTATGGGCCGACAAGTTGCCTCAACACAAGCATAATGAGGAGCCAGACTAATATAAAAATCTAAGAATTGTATACATCAACTACAGTGTAATAATGCATTGGCTTTAAATGTGGTGAAATTATTTACATGTGAAAAAGGGGAAATATCTTGATGTACCCTGCCGTGGAAAAAAAACTATTTCCAAGAACTGTTCAGGTGAAATCACTCAATCAGGTTTATTCATATATTGTGCACAATACAGAGAGCTTGTAGGACAATCAGTAACGAAGCAGGTCTGCACGAAAATCTCTGCCAGGCAGAGCCAACACATGAGTTTTGTACAAAGGGATAAGGGATCCAAAGCATGGGAAGCAGACTGGTTCCCATGCAGCTGGGAAAAAACAACGTCCAACCTTGTGCATGTAACCCAAACAGCTTTAACTTGGTGGGAATATACAGAACTTAGAATAAACATATAGCAATACAACTAGCAGGTGTGACCTAATTGTAATTTTTCCACATCAACCCCAAGGATTTTTCAGGTCCGCCAGCATATTAGGGATGCACCGATTGTTCTCATTACTGGTCTTTAAAAAGCCTGGCATGCCGATCCCAATTTTGGCCGATTAACTGCAAACATGCAGACATGACCTGGTGAGCCTCAAGCCTTTCTTTTTGGAGAGCAGAAGAGTACAGTGTTTGATATTTGGATCCCTGCTTGGGTAGATAACATCAGGAGGTAAGATTGGCTTCACATGCAAGTATTGACTAATCACCGATCTCCCAAATTTAAGGAAATCTGCTATGATAAATCTGGCTAGTAAATTGGTGCACCCCTACTGAATGTACAGTACCTCTAGTGAGTTCTGGCTCTGGAAGGACTCCTCCTTGTTGAAAGGGTCCCAAAAACCTCATAAGGGAGCAGAAAATGTATCCAGAATTTATTCCTAGATTCCTGTGTCATGTCAATTGTGCTGAGTTCATATGCAAGGCCAGCCCACTGTGGACGTATCTAACATGAATTCACAACAGGATTATAATTGTTTTGGGTTTTTCATTAGTCTGAATGCTGTAGTCATTCAGGTACCACTTTTGGTTGTTTTACTTCCTTTCTGCCACCCGTGGTTTACATCTGGGCTACTCTGTTGTATTGCCTCAGTGTTTTAAGTCTTTCTCTCTGTCTCCCCTTGCAGTCTGTTTGAAGATGAAGTGATGTCCTACGTCCCTCCTCATGCCTTACTTCTCCCCAGCTACTGCCAGTCACCTCGGGGATCCCCTGTTTCCTCCCCGCAGAACTCACCAGGTATCTTATTGAAATATTAGCGAATACAAAAATATGTTCCTGAAACTACCGGTCAGTCCTTCTTTCTGTCTCACTGTAGGAACTCAGCGAGCCAATGCCAGAGCCCCAGCTCCTTACAAGAGAGACTTTGAGGCAAAACTCCGCAACTTCTACAGAAAACTGGAAACTAAAGGCTATGGTCAAGGCCCTGGAAAGCTAAAGTGAGCTGAATTTATATCTGTGTGTATCTTGTTACACATCCTCTCTTCGTTTTCGCTTATAGTTTGTGTTTCATGTTCATTTTTGTGCATATAAAGAGTGACTATCCGTCGGGACCATCTCTTGGAAGATGCTTTCAACCAGATCATGTGCTACTCCCGGAAGGACCTGCAGCGCAGCAAGTTCTACGTCAGTTTTGTTGGGGAGGAGGGGTGAGTGAGGTGGAAACCAATCTCGAAAAGAAAGTACAAGACAAGAGGTTTAAGCATTAATCTGTGTGTGTGTTACAGCTTGGACTACAGTGGGCCTTCTAGGGAGTTTTTCTTCCTGGTTTCCAGGGAATTGTTCAACCCATATTATGGTCTGTTTGAATATTCAGCCAATGACACCTACACCGTTCAGATCAGCCCCATGTCGGCCTTTGTAGACAATCACCATGAATGGTAATAATTTACACAAACACAAAAACACAAATTGTATTGAAATGAATGTACCACAATATAACTGATACATGTCTGAGAGTTATCAGAAGTTATTGGAATTTCAGCAGCCTGGAGGAATAGTTTCATGGTCCAAATGCTAGTTCTGATGCCCTATTTCAATCTTAGATAGAAGATTGGAAAAGTCTGAGGTCTACAGAGTGAAAAGAAATGGTTAGAGTATAGACCCTTGTGGCGCTCCTGTGCCTCTCGCCACCTGGACAGAAACACGACCCTTCAGTCATAACGTGTTCTGTTTGTCAGGTAGACATTAATCCAGGTGACTGTTGAAGTCTCCACCTGTGTTTTGTGGAGTTTCTGACAGAGCCAATCAGACTGAATTGTGTTAAATGCACTGGAAAAATTAAAGAACATAATCCTCACAGTTCTGCCTGCTTACATGAGCACACTGCAGGGCAAGCATGTTTCCTTTCACAAGCTGATCTGCAGCCTTGTTCTGGTTCATTCTCTCCAGCTACTTCTTCACCTGACTTCTAGACGTAGACTGCTCAAGGTGGCGGTGCCATTCTAGAATTTGATTGGGCCAGTCTAGTCAAAGAACCTTTTCTTCCAACAGACTGGGCCAACTTGTAATAAAACCACCCAATTTATCACTTGTACCATAATTATTTATGTCTGATGTTTATCTTTCAAAAGCAACTCTAAACAGGTGGGTGTTTAGTCTAGATTTAAGGGCACTCAGAATTTTGGCTGTTTTTCAGTTTTTTAGAAATTTGTTCCAGATTTACAGTGCATAGAAACTGAACGCTGCTTCTCCATGTTTGCTTCTGGTTCTAGTCTGCTCTGCATCCCCAGACCTGAGCTGTCTGGAAGGTTGATACAACAACAGCAGATCTTTACTGTATTTTGGTGCTAAGCTGTTCAGTGATTTCTAAACTAACAATAGACTTATAGTCTGAGCTATAGGGAGCCAGTGTAGGGACTTTAAAACTGGGGAGTTATGCTCTATCTTCCTGGTTTTAGTGAGGACGGGAGCAGCAGCGTTCTGTATCAGCTGCAGGATTTTTTTAGGCAGACCTGAGAAGACACTGCTGTAGTAATTGATGCAACTAAATATAAACACATGAATGAGTTTCTCTAGATGCTGCTTAGACATTAGTTCTCTAATCCTGGAAATGTGACTTCTGTCCACTTCGGTGAGAAGTTTCCAATTGAAACAAAGAAATCCCTGTTCTTTATGTAAGATTCAAACCAGTTGCATACTAGTTGGGTTGGAGAATCCAGTCGTTCCAGTAGTATGTCATGGTCGACAGTGTCAAAAGCTGCAGAGGTCTAACAGAACCAGCACTGTGGTTCTCCCATAGTCCGTATTTATATGGATATCATTGAACACTTTTACAAGGGCAGTCTCAGTAGTGTGGTGAGCCCGGAAACCAGACTGAAAGACATCAAAGCGGTTGGTTATCGTTAGGAAGCTATTTAACTGTTTAAACACAGCTTTTTCAATAGTTTTGCTGATGAATGTTAGGTGGAGATCAGCCTGTAATTCTGCAGTAGTGATTTGTCCAAATTGTTCATTTTTATCAGTGGTTTGACACCTGCTGTTTTCAAAGCCTGGGGGAAACACCTGATGAAAGCGATGAGATTACTATTAGGATCAGATCATTTCTAATGACAGGCAGAACTTTTTCAAAGAAAGGTGTAGGTAGGATACCCATATAGCCGGAACTTGAACTTAATTGATTCATAATTTCTTCTAGGCTTTTATAGTTAAATTGTTGAAATTGAGCCATTTTTTTCTGATTTGTTTTGTTTGGGCACAGCATTGGTACTGGATTTAGTGTGGATGTGCAGATTAAACCTTTGATTTTTTAAATTTTCTCTTCAAAGTTGGCAAATTTGTTACATGCTGCATTGATTGCAGTTCAGATGTTGCAGTCATTCTGTCAACTGTTGCAAGTAAAACTCAAGTATTGTTAATGTTTTTGTTTATGAATTCTGCAAATAACGTTTCACTTGCGTGTTTTAGTGTTGAGTGATAGCTACACAGTATTTCTTTGTAGATTTCATAATAAACGGGAAGTTCAGTTTTACACCATTTGCATTCGGCACCAAGACATAGTTGTCTTGCAGATCTAACTGTGCATTTCTCCACTGAGACTTGTTCCTACCCGGCATAATCTTCACTTTAATGGAGGCAATAAAATCAATGATACCTGAAATTTTAGAAAGGAAATTATCTACCAACTCATCTACGTCACTGCAGCTTACGGGTGAGGACAAAGAGTAGATTTGATTAAATGTTTCTGCTCTGTTGTCTGTGAAATAACTTTTTGTAATAGTAGCTGTTTGGCTAAATGAGCCAATGTTGATTGTGCTTTCAAAGATAACAGCAAAATGATCAGACAGTGCAACATCAGTTACAGAGACATTGGAAATATTCACACCAGATAATTAGATCCAGTGTGTGACCTCTATTGTGTGTTGCTTAGTTAATATGTTGAATTACACCAAGATTATCAAGAATATCCCACAGGTTTGTGTTCACTACAGTCATAAGGCTGAATATCCATTTGTTTGTGTGCCTCAGGTTCCGTTTTAGTGGCCGCATTCTGGGTCTGGCTCTGATCCATCAGTATCTGCTGGATGCCTTCTTCACCAGACCCTTCTATAAAGGCCTTCTCCGCATGTATGTTTACCCAGAATTAACCATGAACATAAACAAAGCATTCACCAATATTCATTTTAATTGTTTACAATTTTTTTATTGTAAGGCTATGCTCACTGGAAGCCCCAAAAACTCACACAAGTGCAGTCATTTATTGTTTGTCTTTTCCATTCTCCAGTCCCTGCGATCTGAGTGACCTGGAATATCTGGATGAGGAGTTCCACCAGTCTCTCCAGTGGATGAAGGACAATGATATAGAAGACATGCTTGACCTCACCTTTACTGTCAATGAGGAAGTGTTTGGACAGGTCAGACTCTGATATTACCTACATATTTAAATGCTTACTGCTATCTTGTTAACATGTGATCAATTAGAAAATACTGAAATAAAGTTTTTGGTCACAAATATACCTTTTTTTAATTTTTTTGGTTCAGATAGCCTTTATTTGCGAGTAGTTAGACAGAAAAGTAGGTACTAAGACAGTGGTTCTTAACCGGGGTTCGATCGAACCCTAGGGGTTCGGTGAGTCGGTCTCTGGGGTTCGGCGGAGCCTCCGCCACAAATATTTTTGTAACATCAATTTGATCAATTATGTAAATTCGTCATGACACACCCCGCTTGCTGCAGGTGATCACGTTACATTAATTGACCAATCAGTGCTGCGGGGAATTTAGCGTGCTCAGTAGTCACCGTGTGGTTTCTTTCTTAATGTTTTAATCCATACTATGTCAAGCAAAAAAAGAAAGTGGTCGGACGAATATGTACAACATGTATCACGGAACGTGATGGGAGTCAGCGTCCTATCTGCATGATTTGCAATGTCAAGTTGAGCAACTCTAGTCTCACACCGGCAAAACTGAAGGAACACTTCTTGAAGCTGCATGGAGATGGGGAATACAAGAACACAACGCTCGCTGAATTCAGGGTGAAAAGAGCCAGATTCGATGAAAGGGCCACTCTGCCTGCTCTTGGATTTGTACCCATGAACAAACTGATCCTCACCGCATCGTATGAAGTTGCTTACCTGATCGCAAAGCAGGGCAAGCCGCACACCATCGGTGAAACACTCATAAAACCAGTGGCGTTAAAGATGGCGAATCTGATACTTGGAACAGCGGCCGAAGGTAAATTATCCCAAATTCCTCTTTCAAATGACACCATCAGTGACGGAATAGAGTGCATGAGTAAAGACATCTTGGCTCAAGTAGTCGCAGATCTAATTTCAAGTCCGGCAAAATTCAGCCTTCAACTCGACGAGACCACAGACGTTTCTAATCTAAGCCAGCTTGCTGTTTTCGTGCGCTATGTGAAAGACAACATCATAAAAGAAGAGTTTTTATTTTGTAAGCCTCTTACAACAACAACTAAGGCAGCCGATGTGAAGAAGCTTGTGGATGACTTCCTCAGAGACAACAATCTTTCATGGGATATGGTTTCTGCAGTTTGTACGGATAGAGCTCCAGTCATGCTGGGAAGAAAGTCTGGTTTTGGTGCGCTAGTAAAAGCCGATGCACCACACATCATTGTTACGCATTGTATTCTGCACAGGCATGCGTTGGCAACAAAAACCTTGCCTCCAAAAATGGCAGAAGTATTAAAAACTGTAGTGGAATGTGTGAACTATGTGCGAAATGGTGCTCTGAGGCACTGCATCTTCAGTGAGTTGTGTAAAGAAATGGGCTCTGAATTCGAGGTACTCCTGTACCATTCTAATGTTCGGTGGTTATCCCGGGGACAGGTGCTGAATCGTGTTTTTGCCATATGTGTGGAATTAGCCCTGTTTTTGCAAGAGCACCAACATTGTCATGCAGATTGCTTCAAAAATCCTGAGTTCATTCTCATTTTAGTGTAGATGGCTGATATATTCCCAGCTCTAAATCATCTCAATCAGCAGATGCAGGGTGGTGGAGTCAACATCATGGAAGCAGAAGAAAACCTGAAAGCTTTTAAAAAAAAAACTACCGTTATGGAAACGACGAACAGAGAACAATAACTTCGCAAACTTTCCCCTTCTGGACGACTGTGCAATTAAGATCGAAGATGTGTCTGGAATCGGAGACATTTCTGTATCCATGGAACTGAAGCAAACAATTGCCACGCACTTAGATGAGCTTGCAAAGTCTCTCGACGGATATTTCCCTACAAGAGAGTCATATCCAGCATGGGTGAGACAGCTGTTCACGTTTGCTGTTGAGACAGCAGATGTCAGTTATGAATACCTTGACGAAATCATTGAAATTCAGCAGAGCCAGGTTCAACAGCAACTCTTCAGAACAACAACACTCTCAACGTTTTGGTGTCGACAGTTGGAAAAGTACCCAATTATTGCTAAGAAAGCCCTGGAATTTTTTATACCATTTGTTACAACATACTGTATCTCTGCGAACAATCCTTTTCGAGGATGCTGGACATAAAAACAAAGAAAAGGAACAGACTTTGCTGTGAAAATGACATGAGAGTAGCACTTGCCAAGGTGAAGCCACGCATATCTGAACTGGTCTCTCAAAAACAACAGCAGAAGTCACACTGATTTACAGGTATGTAATTTGTTGTGAGTTGTGTTGGTTTTGTTCTTTGATCAAGGTGATGTTCATGCACGGTTCATTTTGCGTACCAGTAAAAAATATATATACCTATGTCTTGAATTTGGAAAAAAATCATATTTGATTTATCACTAAAGAAGGGTTCGGTGAATGTGCATTGAAACTGGTGGGTTCGGTACCTTAAACAAGGTTAAGAAACACTGTACTAAGAGAAAGGGAAGACATACAGCAAAGGTCATCAGGTCTCGAAACTGTGACGTCCATGTAAGAATTGTGCATTGCCCCTGCGCTACCACAGCAATCAATCATAAGTATTTTCTTCTGTGTATTGTGACTCCATATCATTTGCAGACTACAAATTACCTGTTTTTAGATTATTTACTACATGTTCAAAAGAAAATGCAGCTTGGCAAGCCTAAGTACCTAGGCGCAATGCTACTTGTCAAACTACTGGATGGTGTTTGCAAAGCTGCCAATCCAAGACTGCCATTCATTTTCCTTGGCGATGATTGACAAGAGATAAAACTGTAGCTTCTGCAGTCTTGCTAAGACTGTTTCCGCTGTGTGCATTAATGCATATAAAGATATATTAGTGTTGATCTAATAAAAAAATATATTGTTCCATAGTATAAGTCGCATTAGTCAAAAAAACGGAAAAAACAACAACATATCAGACACACTGGAAGGTAAGTCACATTTAACCTTTCAGAGTGAAAGTTCAATGAGAAAATTCAGTGAATACTCTTGTCTTCTCCCATCTTAACTTTAATGCTGATGTTTCCAATTGGGGTACAGTTTTCTGGCTGAATACCAGCTTTTTATCTTTAAAAAGCCAGACCTGCCAATTCCGGTTGAAAGCAACAGTCAATTGCTGATCTCCCAAAATTAAGAAAATGAGGGCCGATTTATCAGTGTACCCTTTGTTCCCAAACCCAGCTCCACTGAGGTTGTGGATTCTGCTTTTGAAAGTGGCTAAAGCATTATTACATCAGTCTCTCTGACTTTCAGATTCAAACACTGATTTAGCTTTGAGCTAAACATGCTTTTTGTAGATCACAGAACGGGAGCTGAAACCTGGTGGAGGGAACATCCCTGTCTCAGAGAAGAACAAGAAAGAGTACATCGAGCGAATGGTGAAATGGAGGATAGAGCGAGGAGTCGTCCAGCAGACTGAAAGCCTGGTCAGAGGTTTTTATGAGGTGGGGTTGTGTCAGCTCTCTAAAAGCAAAACAGTTTGTAAGGCACATTTCAATCTTACAGGACATTTATTACCTTTACAATAAATGTCCTTCTTCAGGTGGTGGATGCGAGGTTGGTGTCTGTGTTTGATGCCAGGGAGCTGGAGCTGGTCATTGCTGGCACTGCTGAGATTGACTTATCAGACTGGAGGAGCAATACTGAATACAGAGGAGGTACACATGGATCAATAAAGTAATCTCTGAAAAAATGTTAAATGTTTTCTTAGAAATAATAGTGGTTGATCCTCCTTCTAGTTGAAACACAGTCTGGAAGATTATGGATTTAGATTTAAGTTTTTTCCAGTTCTGGATCAAATAATGAGAAATTACAGTATGGAAATTTACAGACTTTATTTCCTATTCTTCCTTCTCTCCTTTATTCCTTGTGTCCTTCCTTTCTTGTATATTTTCTTACTTACCTGTCATCACTTTTACTTCCTCTGTCGTGTACTTCTTCCACTACTTCAGTTCTCCCTTAATTTTTTTCTGTGACTCCCTCATAAATAAAACTATTTTCTTTTTTCCTGTTTTGATTCCTTAATTGTGTCAATGACTAATTTATTTGTATAGCACTTTAAAAACGGGTTTAAAATTGCACCAAATGCTGTACAAAATTTATAATAAAATAAGTTGATGAAAAGAAACAGAAAATACAAGAAAAAAATGTATAATGTTAAATAATAAGAGTAATAATAATAAGTAAACAAAATAAAAACACCACAACAGAAGAGCTACAGTATCAGGTCTCAATTAAAGGACATAGAATAAAATGAGTTTTAAAAATCTATTTAAAATGATCCAGGTTGTGGGCAGATCTAATCTGGAAAGGTAGATTATTCCATAGAATAGGAGCAACAACGGAGAAGGCCCGATTTCCTTTTCTCTCAAAGCAAGTCTGAGGGACTTTCATTTGCAGCTGATTGTTTGATTTTAAAGTTCTGGACACAGAATGAAGTTTCAAAAGATCCCGAAAATAAGGAATGGCTAACCTGTTTAAAACTTTATAAGTTGCTAAAAGAATCTTAAAATCTATTCGATATGAAACAGGAAGCCAGTGTAAGGAGGCCAATATTGAACTTAGATGGTCATGCTTCCGGGTGCCTGTAAGAAGCCGAGTTGCTACATTCTGGATCACTTGAACACACTGTATCAGTGATTCATTCATGCCTTTACATAAAAATTACAATAATCCAATCTACATGTAATGAAGGCATGGATAGTTCCTTCAAAATCCTTTAAAAAAAAAATCTGATTTCACCTATGTTAAAATCCGCAAGTGATAGAAACTTGATTTAGCAACAGAACTAACTTGTTTGTCGAATTTTAAACAGCTATCAATGATAAAACCAAGATTTCTGGCTGAAATCCGACAAAACGGAGCTAAAGAACCAAGTATCGAGTCTGGATTTTTAGTGTGAAGGTTTTGACCAAATAATATGACTTGAGTTTTGCTATGATTGAGTTGAAGAAAATTTAGTTCCATCCATGATCCAACTTCAGCTGTTCTGTCTTTTTTCACTCCTTCCTTGTGTGTTTCCTCTTTATCTCATCTCCTTCCTTTTTTTCAGCTCCATCTGTCAGTTTCTGCTTTTTTCTGGTTGCATGTGCCATACATCTGGAACCATATGTTCCACTGTGCCTGCGTACACTGAACCATATTTGTAGTTTTGCATTTTAACTTAGTGCGAACAACTGGGAAGTCTTGGGTACTGAATGGCATGGAACTTTGATATGATATATGTGTACGGACCCAGTTCATAATGATACAACGGGGTGTGTCGTTTTCAGGTTACCATGACAACCATATTGTGATCCGGTGGTTCTGGGCTGCAGTGGAAAGATTCAACAATGAGCAGAGATTACGACTCTTGCAGGTAGGCTAGTTTGTACATGGGAATGTAGCAGATGTCAAGCTAAATATTAGCTTAGTAGAATATTTATATAGATAATTTCATTCAAAAAGTAAAGAACGTGTATTTTTAATGTCCATGGAGTGATGTATTTTGGACATATAAGTAATATGCACCAACAGATCTTTCTATTTTAAGATTCAGATTTTCTGAAAATCTGAAGTTTGACTGTAATCCAAAATCATTGAGTAATGTGTAATGAATTTATAATGAGATTCACTCTTCAGACAAAATAATAAATAAAGAGACTTTAACTGAAATGTATTTGTTTTCCACACTAATTCTGCTCCCTCTTTGTCTCCATCTATTGAGTTTGTGACAGGAACATCAAGCATTCCATATGAGGGCTTCGCTTCACTGCGTGGCAGCAATGGACCTCGCAGGTTCTGTGTAGAGAAGTGGGGAAAGATCACCTCACTGCCCAGGTGCCTGATCTTGATGACACTTTAATCCAGTTTAATTAGGGCTGAGAAAATGTTGTCCTCAGATCTAAGACACCTGATTCAGATAATCGAATCATCTCTTTAACCCGTCCATCAATTTTAGCAGGTGTTTAAAACACAAAAGACACCTTAAGAATTAGAGTTGCAATTCTTAACAACGTACTATGGTTCTTTAAGAATAATTAAAAAACTAAAACCCAACCGTTTTTAATATTGCTTTGTTTGGTCTTATAGGGACATCTACAAGGTTCACAGTAGGGCTGAACAATACGGCTTAAAAATGTATCAAAATATCAGCACTATGTATTGGTTGATATTGATAATTATTAATTAGTTTTAAGTTTTACATATCTGGAAATACTGCTAAATTTTTTGGTGTGACATTTCCTGTTTTATTCACTTTTATTTTTAAGTAGTTTTGAAGAACGGCAATGAAACCTTAAACTGCTGCTGTGCAAGTTGTTCAACAGGGTTGTTGATACGTTAAGTGGCTAAAGTCTTTCCTCTGCCTATATCCCCCAGAATGAGGTGCAATACTAGATTGGAGTTCAGTGAAATTACTGACAATTTTATCAGATGTACAGTATGTATAACTGACATCTGTATAACTGTCTGTCACAACATATATTGTTACTGGTTTATTGTCCAAACCCATTTTACAGAAACTAAATGACACTAAATTAAAAATGAATGACTTGGTTGATAAATAATAAAAATCGAAAGAACAGGTTGAATACATTTATGGTAATCAGTTTGAGTATCTAAAAAAGCTTGGCTCTATGTATGGACCGTTGCAGCTTGACGTCACCTGCTCAAGATCCCACCCCCATCTCGCTGCTGGGGGTCAAAAAGCTGCTGACTGACGATGACTATTTTTGGTTTTAGTTGTTATCAATATAATGCACTAAATCTTAAATGTATAGAATAAAATAGAATTCAACTTTATTGTCATTGCACTGTCACAAGTACAAGCAACGAGATGTAGTTTGCATCCATCCAGAAGTGCTCTACGAGATATAATATTTATTTACAGATGTACAAGACTATGTATGTATGGACTATAAGGGGTTATAGCAAAGAGATATACTGTAGATATTATACAGATTATACAGAATATACAAGAATGTTAGGGAATGGATTATATATGTATATAATATAAAGATAAATAATGGCAGATAAAATTTACAGGTTGTATGTGTGTGTGAAGAAAACAGTCCGTGATGTGTGTGTGTGTGACGATAGTCCATGTGTTATTGTTGTATGAGAGGATAGGGGAGTACAGTCCTTATAGTTTATGTTTTATGTCAGGAGGCGTTCAAAAGCATGACAGCTGTGGGAAAGAAGCTGTTCCGGTGCCTGGTGGTTCTGGTCTGTAGGCTTCTGTAACGCCTCCCAGAGGGCAGGAGGGAAAAGAGTGTGTGTACTGGGTGAGTGGAGTCCTTTGTGATTTTCCTGGCCCTTTTCAAACACCGCTTCCTGTAGATGTCCTTGATGGCAGGGAGCGGTGCCCCGGCGATATACTGGGCAGTTTTCACCACCCTCTGCAGCGCCTGCCGGTCGGAGACAGAGCAGTTCCCGTACCAAGCTGTAATACAGTTGGTGAGGATGCTCTCAATGGTGCAGCGGTAGAAGTTCGTGAGGATCTCTGAGGACAGGTGGTTCTTCCTCGGGGTCCTCATGAAGAAGAGGCGCTGATGCGCCTTCTTAATGAGTTTGGAGCAGCTGGTCGTCCAAGTCAGGTCCTCGGAGATGTGGGCTCCCAGGAACTTAAAGGTGTCCACATGCTCCACCACTGTCCCCTTAATGTGGATGGGTGGATGTAGGTCAGCGTTCCTCCTGAAGTCCACGATAAGCTCCTTGGTCTTCTCGGTGTTCAGCTGCAGGTTGTTTTTGTCGCACCACTCAGCCAGACGGTCTACCTCCTCCCTGTAAGCGGCCTCGTCATTATCTCTGATGAGGCCGATCACCGTGGTGTCGTCTGCGAACTTGATGATGGCGTTAGAGCCATGGACAGGTCTGCAGTTGTAGGTGAAGAGGGAGTAGAGGAAGGGACTCATCACACAGCCTTGTGGCACTCCGGTGTTTATGATGATGGTGGATGAGAAGTGGTTGTCCAGCTGGACATGTTGAGGTCGACTGGTCAGGAAGTCGAGTAACACATGAGTGAACTGATGCCGAGGTCTGTGAGTTTGGTAATGAGTTGTGATGGGATGACAGTGTTGAATGCTGAACTAAAATCTAAGAACAGCAGTCTGGCGTAAGTGTTCTTACTGTCCAGGTGAGAAAGGACAGAGTGCAGCGCTATAGAGACTACATCCTCTGTGCTCCTGTTCTGCCTGTATGCAAATTGGTGGGGGTCTAGTGGGGGGGGAGACAGGATCTGAGGTGTGCTAGGACCAGCCGCTCCAAGCACTTGGTAATGATGGGGGTAAGGGCTACCGGGCGGTAGTCATTGAGTCTGGTTGGGTTGGGATTCTTGGGGATTGGGATGATGGAGGTAGACTTGAAGCAGGTTGGTACCACAGCGCGGGCCAGGGACAGGTTGAAGATGTCCGTCAGCATTCCTGCCATCTCCCCAGAGCACGTTCTGAGGACACGTCCAGGTATGCCATCAGGACCCGCAGCCTTGTGGGATTTAATCCTGCTCAGAGCCGCTCCTACGTCAGTGGGGAGGAAAGTCAGTGGCTGTTGGCCTGGGGTGGTAGCTGCTTTGGTTGCAGTTATGGTATTCCCTCTCTCAAAACGAGCATAGAAGTTGTTAAGTTCGTTGAGGAAGGAGACGTCAGTAGAAGCGGGGGTGGTATTGGGTTTCTTGTAGTCTGTGAGAATCTGAAGGCCTTGCCACATACATCGGGGGTTGGAGTTAGAAAAATGATTGTCCACCTTCCTTTTGTAGTGGTGTTTGGCTTTCTTGATTCCCTTCTTCAGCTCAGCCCTGGCTTCACTGTAAGTCTGTGCATCCCCTGACCTGAAGGCGATGTTGCGGGCCTTCAGCAGGAGACGAACGTCTCGGTTCATCCAGGGTTTCTGGTTGGGGTACATGGTAATGCGTTTGCAGGTGGTGACACGTTCTATGGTGGTGGAAATATGGTTCAGTACAGATGAGGCGTACTGATCCAAGTCTGTATGGTGGAAAATAGTCCAATCTGTATTCCTGAACCGGTCCTGGAGCACAGCGTCTGAGCCCTCTTGCCACACCTTTACTATCCTCACGGTAGGTTTCACACGTTGGATGAGTGGTAAGTACCGAGGTGTGAGGAACAGGGAGAGATGGTCTGATTGTCCGATGTTGGGGAGGGGTGTCACATTGTAAGCTCCAGCCAGATTGGAGTAGACATGGTCCAGGGTCTTGTCTCCTCTGGTGTGGCAGGAGACATGTTGGTGTAATCTGGGAAGAACTGTCTTCAAGTTGGAGTGATTGAAATCACTCGCAAAAATAAAAGCAGTCTCGGGGTATTTGGTTTGGTGTTTGCTAATAGCCGCACAGAGTTCTTTCATGGTTAGCTTGGCGTTACCATGGGGGGGATGATCGAGGTGAATTCCCTTGGGAGGTAATAAGGTCTGCATTTGACCATTAAAAACTCCACATTCTGTGAGCAGTGACTCTCGGTAGTAGCAAAGTCTGTGCACCACGCTTTGGTAATATAAATGCACAAACCTCCGCCTCTGGTCTTGCCGAAAGCATCTGCTGTCCTGTTGGCTCGGTGTGTGTGGCGTCCACTTAGCTGGATAGCATTGTCCGGGCAGCTGTTGTTTAGCCATGTTTCAGTGAAAAACATGACATTTGAGTCCATAATCCGTCTGTCACTCGTGATAGATAGTCGTAACTCATCCATTTTATTAGCCAGAGAATGGACATTGGCGAGGAAAATGCTGGGTAAAGGGAGCCGCTGTTGTGTTAGCTTTAGCCTAGCTCGCACCCCTCCACGCTTACCCCGCCTTTGTTTACGTTCTCGTCGCGGCCTGCGTACACTTCCACCCAGCCGGGAGAAGTGAGCAGCCTCCGGTGTTCTGGAGATCTCTGGGATGAGTCGGAGATCGGCGATCATAGAGTCAAATGTGTAGCTCCAAAGGTCCAGAAGTTCATGTCTGCTGTAGCGCAGCAACGCTGTGCAATTCTTTAAAAAATGTCCAGTCATGAATAGATAAAAAAACACTAAAGAGCAGATTCTGGAGAGACGCTGAGCCTCGCATTGTTCATGCGCCGCCATATACAAAAAATACAATGCTTTAAATCAAGATAAAAAAAAAATAGCAGAGGAAGGAAGTAGTTCAGTTATTATTGCTTGAGTTGGACAACCATAATATGTAGATGTCATGTGGAATTCTGTCTTGATTCAGTTACAAAAAAAAGACCTAAACACAAACTCTGTCTGATCAAATTCTAATTCAAAAATGCTTTATTGATTCCAAAGGGAAACTAAATGTTGTAACTTGTAATTTCAAGTCTTCAAAGAGTTATTTTAAGACTTGGATCTTGAGGACTCTATCTATCCACCGTCTACCCCCTGCAGACCAACTCACATCCATTTGCTGCACCCTAACGACTGATTAAGACTTTATTTATTTATCTATTTATCACTGATGTACCACTCCTATTTTGTTATGTTCTAGAAACATAATGACAAACAAAAGTTCTTATGTCTTAACACAACATTAATGGTTAAGACTATAAGGTTAAGACTACATAGCATAATTAAGACTACACACCTTTACTTGAAGTGAAGATGATCCCAGTAGTGTTGAATAAACTCTGAATTCCTTCTAGAAAACGTGAGAACCTATTGATCAAAATTGTTCGTAAAACCAGTTAATGAAAATTAAGTTCTAAATATTGTTAATGCTGAAAAAATAAAACATCCTCTGACTATAATGACATTGATATGCTATTGGTAAAAAAGTACTTCAGGGGATTTTTAACAAATCTACGGGAGAGAGAATCTACAACTTTTGAATACTATTACCTCAGAATTCATTACAATTAAAAGCTGGTTGGATATGAATATGTATTGCCCCAAGGACACAACAGAGGCAGACATAGTGAGAATTGAATCGGTGAGCCACCGATTGCAGGACTAAATCCTACCACCATCACCACTGTCATTCCGAAATTATGTGCATTTTCCAGACAGTGTCATTTTATAGTACAATCAAGTGACTATTACCTTCAGTTGTTATGAAAATGGTTTATGTCTCAAAAACAGCTTAAAAAATGTTAAGTAAAAAAAAATTGACTTCACAACATCTGATGCCTAGAAATTAGCTTCTGTCTAAGAATTTCCCTCCCTTTCCCACAGTCTTCCTTCAGCACATCATCACACAAAGTTTCTCCAACTATGCCGTTTTTACATCTGTCCTTAGGAGTGTTGCAGTTTGTATAAAAAGCTCAGCAGACTGCTGTTCCACTAGGTGTTTGCTTATTGCTGCTGCTGCCCTAACCCTAACCCTTATTGCTGTGGTTTCTTCCTCAGAGCTCACACATGTTTCAATCGATTGGACCTGCCACCATACCAGTCCTTCTCCATGTTGTATGAGAAGCTGCTGACTGCTGTGGAAGAGACCAGCACCTTTGGGCTAGAATGAGATGCTGTCCTTGTCCACTGGCCCAGTTTTCTACAGCACTTTTGAACCTGCTGTTGGTAAAGAGAGGAGGCCATATTAGAAGAAAAGACATTGCCCTTTCATCAGCCTTCAGTGTACCCAAAACTGTTTTTTACTCAAAGGGTGACTTAAAAGCCTTGATTGGCAAAAACCTAATGACCCGGTTTTAAAGCATTTTAAAAAGCACCATCTGGTAATGTTCAGCGATTGGTTGGTAGGCAACATCAAGTCCAAGACCTCAGTCAAAAAAGAGAGACCAATTAGTATAGACTGTGTCTCTACTCAGCCTGAAAATCACTTTGCCTCAGATATTTTAAATCAAGACTGACCTTTTGAAATGACTCCACTGAAAAGGTAAATGCTTTATGTTGCACTCCTATTTTGCATGCTTTCACTTGTAACACTAGACGAATGAAGCCCTACACTGCCTTCAGGACTGACATCAGTGCTGCCTAGCCCTGACCATTCAGACACCTGTTTTTACACATTACAGAAGGGAAGTAATTTTTTTATTTCAAAAGCTAAGCTAATGGAGTTTGTTTTTTTAGTTTGAATGAATTATCGAAATACAAGAATGCCCAGCAAAATCAGATCCAAGTACAGCAATTATTTGGAACTTCCCAATTTAGAAACGGCTTGTGTCAATTTTGAAAGCATTGAAAGCATTGTGGGAATTTCTAATTGAACCTAAAAGGTCAGGCTGAGTTGATTTTGGATTGTACGTAGTTAGGAAATTTTGTATTAAATTTCAGTATTTTCCATGACAATAAGGGATTTTCTTTTTCGGAGGGATCTGAATGTAACCAGACTTAGCCTTCACAATAATTCATCACTATATAATTGTGTTAATTGGTTGAAGTGAACATTAGATGGAATTTGAATTTTTGTCATGTCATGATGTAAAACCTCCTTTCCATTAGATTTAAAACTGTCTTCATACATCCTTCAGTGTGTAATACACACTATATTTAACTGTAAATAATTGGATCCTCATCAAAGTCAATGCTGGGATTGCCTTTGGAAGAAATGAGTGCATTGTGAATTCTTTAACAGGAAAGCAAGCTGCAGTTAGAGACAGACATCAAAAGCATTGATTAACTGATACATTGATGTATCAGTTAATCACTGTCTGGTACACAGTTGTCTATACTTTCAACCATGTAATTCGCTCAGAGCTACAGACAATAGCTGCTGTCTATAAATCTCAGGATTATAAGATATTTTCCAAATTACATTGTTATTCATAAATGTGGAATAATTTGATTTTCGAAAAGTTTGATTTTCACTGTGACCAAAAGTAGTATTTTATTTTATTGTTTTAGAAAATATTATTGTTATATTTCATCCTGTCAGCCATGTTGTGAGAAGAAGCAAAACGTATTTAATTCCTTTATGAGCAAAAGTGCATTTGAAGTTCATCATTCAATTTGTGGAGAAAATCATCCACATATGGAAACCTTTAAAGTGGATATATCATTTTAAACCCTTCTTTTTCACATCTAAATCATTCTCTTCTAAAGTAGAATTGCAATGCTTTGGTCTGAATTCCTCATTATTGTAGCTCCACAGACCCTGTTTTGAAGCATATTTTAGAGGAACTTGTTTTGCTGGGTTTTTAAAATGTGAATGAGATTTTTCATGCCCTTCCCCTTCCAGGGCTCTGTGTTATGTGTTCCACTCCACCCCATTCTGCCCTTTTTGTAGTTTGATACCAGCAAACAGTTATCTACCAACAGAGAAACGTTATTTCCCAAGTTTATTAAAGGTGTCAACATCAGAAGATTTGTCCATCTAGTCTTGCATACTGGAACCAGAGTCTGGCCCGGAGCAGGATAATGGAAAGACAAACCACCCGAGCCTTTCCTACAGACGAATACATTGTAATGGTTGTATTCTCTATTTACACTCTCTCCATCCATACTCACTACCTACAATATGGAGCCTAGTTTAACCATAGTGTCCATGCATGTCATATATACCTATTAAAATTTTAATGCTCCCACAATTTGGATGAAGTAAACAAATGTTTGTGTCATGTAATGGTGGTGTTGAGGTGGTGAGGCAGACGCAGATGGAACCAGGTTAGATGAACAATGAAGCTGTAATGAACAAAATCCAGAAACAGTCCAAAAACACAGGCAGCATGACTGAGCGGAAGCCACGGCTCAACATCAGTAGCAACTGGTACGACAGGACAACACAAAGGACTGAGCACATTAGACACCAAATGAGACGAGGACCCGACAAAGACACAGACACACAGGTGACACTAAATACACAGGAGGTAATCAGGGAATGAGAAACACCTGGGAGTAATCGAGGGGAGAACAGGACAACACGGAGGCACAGAGACACAGAAAACTCTAAATAAATACACAGAAAAACACAGAACATGACAGTTTGACATAATAGATGAGTTAGCTATCAGGATCATGTGTTCCCCAAGACAAAAACGGCCAAAACAAAGCCAATTTCTAAACATGCAGTACAGTTACAGTACAGACCAAAAGTTTGGACACACCTTTTAATTCAATGAGTTTCCTTTATTTTCATGACTATTGACATTGTAGATTCACACTGAAGGCATCAAAACTATGAATAACACATGTGGAAATATGCACTAAACAAAAAAGTGTAAAACAACTGAAAATACCCCTTATATTCTAGTTTCTTCAAAGTAGCAACCTTTTGCTGATTACTGCTTTGCTCACACACTGCATTTTCTTGATGAGCTTCAAGAGGTCGTCACCTGAAATGGTTTTCACTTCATAGGTGTGTCCTGTCAGGTTAATAAGTGGGATTTCTTGCCTTATAAATAGTCATGAAAATAAAGAAAACCCATTGAATTAGAAGGTGTGTCCAAACTTTTGGTCTGTACTGTATATCCTGAAGAAGACAGCTAGATGCTAGCACACAGTGCTAACAGAAGCAGAAGGCACAATGACTAATCAAACAAATGACCAAGACATCATTATCAACACACAAAATTCATGTCTAAAATAAGCGTTGTTGTCATTTTAACATTATTTGGAGCTTACCGCTTTGCTGTGTCCCTCGTTTCCATAGAGAGAAGGAACTGACCCTCAATCAGACTCAGTCTTTCAGAAAATCCCTCTTCATATTGGTGGTGGTTGCTGAAGCACTTGTCCCTCAGTTTTCTGTGCAAATGAACTTTCCTCACTAATAAGCCTTACCATTTCCTTTTTCTGAGAAAAATTTTATTTAATTAGACACGTTGAAGAGGCTCAGATGCTGGAGAGCAATCATGTTTATGAATACACGCTAGAACTGAACATTTTCACTTGTCTACTTGCAACTTCAGCAAACTGATTAGACAGAAGTCATGACTTTGTCACCACATTTGCAGTTCCACAGCAAATGCAGTGACATCATAGACAAGAAAATGTCATAGGCAGTAAAGAAAAATATAAAGACCTATTTTTGGGGAATATAAAGATATATATGCAGCACTGGGAGAGAATAAATTGAAATTATTTTGCACCCAAAGTATGCAAAAAATTTATTTAGGGGCTAAAAAAGTGGATTTTGCATCATATGTCCCCTTTAAGATACCTTTCCAGGACTTTAGTAAAAATATTAATAAAAATGTATTAATTTTACAGATAACATGAGCATGTTAATTGCTAAAGGAGAAGAAATAGGGGATGGTCTTCTCTCTGAAGGGAAAGATCATCATCACTCAGGTTTGCAGTTCTTCAACTGAATGAAGTGATGGAAATAAAGTAAACATCCCATAGCACTTCACCGTGGAGTTCTATGGGACAGAGCCTGAGGATCCAACAGTCATTGAATTCACCATGGTCTCATCAAAAGTTTATGGTTGGTCCACTGTAATGGGCAGAAGTAATTCTGTAAAACAGAATCTCTCCAGATTGATGAGGGTCACTTAAACTGAAATAGCTTCTATTGCAGCTAAAAATGGTTCTTCAACATTTTAGCTTTGTTTTTCTTTCTCCTAAAGTTTCTGTATTTTCCCTTTGTTGTTGAAAATGTATAAAATAAGTACTTTGTGACATTTTGTTCATGTGAACATGTAGTTATGCATTTTTCTGACATCCAAAGCCATTAAAACTCAATTACTTTTATTGTTTGTCCAACAGTGACAAACCTAAAAGCAGGGTTTGGTGCGGCACCAAGAGGTTGTGATAAAACAGAATGGTGTTTGGGGATCCCCAGGTGAAATCCATGTTGTTTACATGCAAGTAAAGTGGAATATATTTTTCCAATTTTTTCCTCCAACAGCTATTGACCCTCTCCTTCTGCAGATGGATCTAGTTATTGTGCCAGTCCAGCAAGTTTAATTAGCACTTATTTATTTATTCAATATACTTTCTGTGAAATGTCTCAAAGTAACTAAATCAGCTGTGGGTCAATGTGAATACCACACATTGACCCTGCCCATTGTGAATACATTGACCCACAATGTAATTGATTTGTACCATGTTAAATGTAGAATGTGTTGCTTGGTTCCAAGTGGCCTAATGTTACTGTCACAAACTGGAGATGGAGGAGTTGAAGCTTGGTGTGCAAAAGTGTTGCTTTCTTTAGCAGGTTCAATGTTGCTGGAGTAGAGTTGATGAGATGATGAATGAAGCTAAACCTATTTGAGGTTACAGAAGACTTGAACCTGAGTCGGAGGACAGTAGTTCGAGACTCCTGGTTAGAATCGCTTTGTCAAAGTGCAGCCAAATATCAAATGGGGAAAAACTTCATGAGCAAAGCTGCATGGGGCACATTTTGAAAGACGTTCAGCTATAGTTGCTACAAAAGGTTATTCTACAAAACACTGACACGGGAGCTGGAAGGAAAAGTTTAAGGGGTATGATAGGTTCCAATAGGGTTTGAGTAAAAAGAGCATTCAAACACTTTTCTACTTGTTCTTTACCATTTTTGCACTCTCATTTCACTTTTGTTTTAGGTTCTATTGGAGAATGTATTTAGACCTTGTGTTTGTAAGCATCAATTACTCAGTTCCGTTGTTCCTCAGACTGGTGTTCTAGTCAGATTATCTTTATAAATTCAAGAACAGTTTATGTAAACCGTGCTAATCCACCAAGATTGGTTTACATGATGTTTTCTTCATTACATTTTGCACTAAAAAAGAATGCATGCCTTTGTACACTGCTGCAGAATTCACTAGTACCACACAAGTCTGAAATGCACAGCACAGTACTTCCTGGACCTTGAAGTATCTACTGCATTGCTGATGTTATTTAGTAAGAGACAAATTAGCTAAATATTTCCAAAATTACCTTTATATTTTCTGTTTTAAAACTAACTTGGGGCCTGAATTTTTAATAGATCCAAACTTGTTAGCACACATACCTGATTTACAGGTACAACTAAGATTGTGTCAGCAAAATTACTATTTAGCTTGCATGCCTTCATGAGTGTGCAGAACATATTCGGAGCATCATAATGTGCAAATGATTGGGCAGAGGTTTTGAAAATCTATTGAGTTACCACCCACAAAGTGATTTATTGAAACAAAAGCAGATTGGGGATTTGTTCTAGTGTCTATATTTAGCATGTTTGAAAGGGAGGTGCAACTGACATGTCTGTGGTCAGTGTTGCAAGAGACAGACTTGGGGAAATGATATTTCTTGAAGACTGTGCTCCCACATTGAGCACTGACATTGAGTCTTTGACTAAGCAACCACGCTGATATTGTTGTGAAAACTGGCATAAATTGATGAGATCTTTCCAGGTTAACGCAGAAAACCCTGGGGGACATAAATAATTTTGTATTTGAATTTATTGATGATTATAAAATAAGTAATCTTGGATTTTGATTTATCTTCATAGATGACTTGTCCTATCCATTCAACACCTCCTTTATATAAAATACTTAAATTTATATATTTAGTGTGAAATATAGATAAATGTCATCCAGAAATGCTAAGTTTGAGCTGCAGGATTACCTCATTCTGCATCAATTCCACTATGTGCAAACTGTTGAATAGAATTGATTGAGTTGACTTAGGTAAATAAATACAGATGTCTACAGCTTTAATTATGATTGATTTTTAAATGTTTTCACTGTTGTGTTGTTACTTTTTTCAATGAAGTGCATTATTATTATTAATAATAGGCCTGTGTTGTTGTTATTCTTATAACTCCATGGTTTTTAACTTCATATTACTTTTATGGCCACTCCGTTCTCCTACACTGTCCATAATGCCACTCTCCATTAACATATGCAGAATCTTCATTTAAATAGGATGGTCTACACCACTTTTGCACCTATAATCAATTGTGCACACAATCTTTGTAGATCACCTGCAACATATGCATATGCAATTTCCTTTGCAAAAGCAAGTTAATGCTCTTTATTTGGGATCTTTTCTGTTCAGGCCCTAAGTGTATTGTTTTTATCCTTCTTGATGCAGATGGACCTCCATGCAACTACAGATAGTAGGTGCTGCCTCTGTTCTAATTGGTTGAGAAGCAAGATTTCTGCCAAGCAGATAATATATATTAACATTTTTAAATCAGTCATTCTTCTATTGTCTTTGTCATTGAAAACCAGTGGGGGCATTTATTTAACTATAAATGCCAGTTTTCATCAATTATCACATTAAGATAAATGTCCTTTACTGAATATACAATCTGATTAACCAGAATGTACCAAAGTTTGTAACTTATGCTGGCTCTTTCCACTTTCTGTATAGTGCATCATACTTTATATAAAAATGTTGGTTAATGTCTCAGTCTTGAATAAAATCATCTCTGTATGCACATGTCTTTATCCTTCAATGTATTTTGTTGGGATATAAAACTTTGCATATTTATTTTAATTAATGAAAATGCTCATCAGCTGGATTCCTCATTTTTTTGAATGAGTCAGGGCAGGTCATACATGCTTATACAAGGGCACAGACCCCAGAAGGGACAGTTGATGATATAAAAGTCAGAATCAATTTTATGCAAAAATACACTGGTGTGTTGGCAAGATCTCAAGAATAGGGTTTAGTGGATGATAGCTGTTTTTCTGTTCTGTATTGTGACTCCATGGACACACTTTAACTATCAGACTGACCAGGCACTGTACTGAAAAATGCAGTAACTATGCTCTGTCTCCAAGTGTGTGTGCTCCAGCTGCATACGAGTGTCTTTGCTGCTAGCTCCCAATGCAGAGAGTGATACCACAGCATCAGAGGTTGACCCAGTCATTTTTTCCTGACCCATAGAGTGTTCCACTCATACAGCATGTAATGGAAATGGTATAGTGTGCTCCTCACCCCTCCTCTTCTTTAGATTTATCTGTATAGTTTTATGAGATTGATCAAGCTGCTCTCACAGCTTGATCTCACAGGAGACTGTTATGACATTGTAGTGTTACTTCCCAACCCAGAACTTGTCTGCCCTCTTTAGCATTAAGGAACAACTCCCTTTCCTTAACAATGGACAAATGGCAAGATCATCTATGTTTGGCTCCACAGAATCCTTGGTACATAACAAGATATTCGCACATATAGTCCAATCAAGTCTCTCTTCTCTGAACAGAACCGATAAAGGAAAGCCACTTCCACTGTTATTCAGAGCAGACTTGACAGACTCCTCCTTTGACATTCATACAAAAAAATTCACATATTGTCACTTTTTCACTTCTCTCGCTGAGAAAACGCTTTTTTGGTCGCTATATTTCAAAACCTATAAAACTCAAAATTTACACTTGGTTTAAGCTTCAAACCACCAGAACTACTGCGTCTCAGCATTTCTATGCTCTTAGCATTTCTATGCTGTTCCAAAGCTGATAAGGCTGAATATTGAGTGTAGTGCTGAAAATTCACATATTGTCACTTTTTCACTTCTCTCGCTGAGAAAACGCTTTTTTGGTCTCTTACATTCAAAACTCGTGAAACTCAAAATTTAGACTTGGTTCCAGCTTCAAACCACCAGAACTACTGCATCTCGGCATTTCTATGCTGTTCCACAGCTAATAAGGCTGAAAATTGAGTGTAGTGCTGAAAATTCATATATTGTCACTTTTTCACTTTCTCTCGCTGAGAAAACGCTTTTTTGGTCTCTTACATTCAAAACTCGTGAAACTCAAAATTTAGACTTGGTTCCAGCTTCAAACCACCAGAACTACTGCATCTCGGCATTTCTATGCTGTTCCACAGCTAATAAGGCTGAAAATTGAGTGTAGTGCTGAAAATTCATATATTGTCACTTTTTCACTTCTCTCGCTGAGAAAACGCTTTTTTGGTCTCTTACATTCAAAACTCGTGAAACTCAAAATTTAGACTTGGTTCCAGCTTCAAACCACCAGAACTACTGCATCTCGGCATTTCTATGCTGTTCCACAGCTAATAAGGCTGAAAATTGAGTGTAGTGCTGAAAATTCATATATTGTCACTTTTTCACTTCTCTCGCTGAGAAAACGCTTTTTTGGTCTCTTACATTCAAAACTCATGAAACTCAAAATTTAGACTTGGTTCCAGCTTCAAACCACCAGAACTACTGCATCTCGGCATTTCTATGCTGTTCCACAGCTAATAAGGCTGAAAATTGAGTGTAGTGCTGAAAATTCATATATTGTCACTTTTTCACTTCTCTCGCTGAGAAAACGCTTTTTTGGTCTCTTACATTCAAAACTCATGAAACTCAAAATTTAGACTTGGTTCCAGCTTCAAACCACCAGAACTACTGCATCTCGGCATTTCTATGCTGTTCCACAGCTAATAAGGCTGAAAATTGAGTGTAGTGCTGAAAATTCATATATTGTCACTTTTTCACTTCTCTCGCTGAGAAAACGCTTTTTTGGTCTCTTACATTCAAAACTCGTGAAACTCAAAATTTAGACTTGGTTCCAGCTTCAAACCACCAGAACTACTGCATCTCGGCATTTCTATGCTGTTCCACAGCTAATAAGGCTGAAAATTGAGTGTAGTGCTGAAAATTCATATATTGTCACTTTTTCACTTCTCTCGCTGAGAAAACGCTTTTTTGGTCTCTTACATTCAAAACTCGTGAAACTCAAAATTTAGACTTGGTTCCAGCTTCAAACCACCAGAACTACTGCATCTCGGCATTTCTATGCTGTTCCACAGCTAATAAGGCTGAAAATTGAGTGTAGTGCTGAAAATTCATATATTGTCACTTTTTCACTTCTCTCGCTGAGAAAACGCTTTTTTGGTCTCTTACATTCAAAACTCATGAAACTCAAAATTTAGACTTGGTTCCAGCTTCAAACCACCAGAACTACTGCATCTCGGCATTTCTATGCTGTTCCACAGCTAATAAGGCTGAAAATTGAGTGTAGTGCTGAAAATTCATATATTGTCACTTTTTCACTTCTCTCGCTGAGAAAACGCTTTTTTGGTCTCTTACATTCAAAACTCATGAAACTCAAAATTTAGACTTGGTTCCAGCTTCAAACCACCAGAACTACTGCATCTCGGCATTTCTATGCTGTTCCACAGCTAATAAGGCTGAAAATTGAGTGTAGTGCTGAAAATTCATATATTGTCACTTTTTCACTTCTCTCGCTGAGAAAACGCTTTTTTGGTCTCTTACATTCAAAACTCGTGAAACTCAAAATTTAGACTTGGTTCCAGCTTCAAACCACCAGAACTACTGCATCTCGGCATTTCTATGCTGTTCCACAGCTAATAAGGCTGAAAATTGAGTGTAGTGCTGAAAATTCATATATTGTCACTTTTTCACTTCTCTCGCTGAGAAAACGCTTTTTTGGTCTCTTACATTCAAAACTCGTGAAACTCAAAATTTAGACTTGGTTCCAGCTTCAAACCACCAGAACTACTGCATCTCGGCATTTCTATGCTGTTCCACAGCTAATAAGGCTGAAAATTGAGTGTAGTGCTGAAAATTCATATATTGTCACTTTTTCACTTCTCTCGCTGAGAAAACGCTTTTTTGGTCTCTTACATTCAAAACTCGTGAAACTCAAAATTTAGACTTGGTTCCAGCTTCAAACCACCAGAACTACTGCATCTCGGCATTTCTATGCTGTTCCACAGCTAATAAGGCTGAAAATTGAGTGTAGTGCTGAAAATTCATATATTGTCACTTTTTCACTTCTCTCGCTGAGAAAACGCTTTTTTGGTCTCTTACATTCAAAACTCATGAAACTCAAAATTTAGACTTGGTTCCAGCTTCAAACCACCAGAACTACTGCATCTCGGCATTTCTATGCTGTTCCACAGCTAATAAGGCTGAAAATTGAGTGTAGTGCTGAAAATTCATATATTGTCACTTTTTCACTTCTCTCGCTGAGAAAACGCTTTTTTGGTCTCTTACATTCAAAACTCATGAAACTCAAAATTTAGACTTGGTTCCAGCTTCAAACCACCAGAACTACTGCATCTCGGCATTTCTATGCTGTTCCACAGCTAATAAGGCTGAAAATTGAGTGTAGTGCTGAAAATTCATATATTGTCACTTTTTCACTTCTCTCGCTGAGAAAACGCTTTTTTGGTCTCTTACATTCAAAACTCGTGAAACTCAAAATTTAGACTTGGTTCCAGCTTCAAACCACCAGAACTACTGCATCTCGGCATTTCTATGCTGTTCCACAGCTAATAAGGCTGAAAATTGAGTGTAGTGCTGAAAATTCATATATTGTCACTTTTTCACTTCTCTCGCTGAGAAAACGCTTTTTTGGTCTCTTACATTCAAAACTCGTGAAACTCAAAATTTAGACTTGGTTCCAGCTTCAAACCACCAGAACTACTGCATCTCGGCATTTCTATGCTGTTCCACAGCTAATAAGGCTGAAAATTGAGTGTAGTGCTGAAAATTCATATATTGTCACTTTTTCACTTCTCTCGCTGAGAAAACGCTTTTTTGGTCTCTTACATTCAAAACTCGTGAAACTCAAAATTTAGACTTGGTTCCAGCTTCAAACCACCAGAACTACTGCATCTCGGCATTTCTATGCTGTTCCACAGCTAATAAGGCTGAAAATTGAGTGTAGTGCTGAAAATTCATATATTGTCACTTTTTCACTTCTCTCGCTGAGAAAACGCTTTTTTGGTCTCTTACATTCAAAACTCGTGAAACTCAAAATTTAGACTTGGTTCCAGCTTCAAACCACCAGAACTACTGCATCTCGGCATTTCTATGCTGTTCCACAGCTAATAAGGCTGAAAATTGAGTGTAGTGCTGAAAATTCATATATTGTCACTTTTTCACTTCTCTCGCTGAGAAAACGCTTTTTTGGTCTCTTACATTCAAAACTCGTGAAACTCAAAATTTAGACTTGGTTCCAGCTTCAAACCACCAGAACTACTGCATCTCGGCATTTCTATGCTGTTCCACAGCTAATAAGGCTGAAAATTGAGTGTAGTGCTGAAAATTCATATATTGTCACTTTTTCACTTCTCTCGCTGAGAAAACGCTTTTTTGGTCTCTTACATTCAAAACTCGTGAAACTCAAAATTTAGACTTGGTTCCAGCTTCAAACCACCAGAACTACTGCATCTCGGCATTTCTATGCTGTTCCACAGCTAATAAGGCTGAAAATTGAGTGTAGTGCTGAAAATTCATATATTGTCACTTTTTCACTTCTCTCGCTGAGAAAACGCTTTTTTGGTCTCTTACATTCAAAACTCGTGAAACTCAAAATTTAGACTTGGTTCCAGCTTCAAACCACCAGAACTACTGCATCTCGGCATTTCTATGCTGTTCCACAGCTAATAAGGCTGAAAATTGAGTGTAGTGCTGAAAATTCATATATTGTCACTTTTTCACTTCTCTCGCTGAGAAAACGCTTTTTTGGTCTCTTACATTCAAAACTCATGAAACTCAAAATTTAGACTTGGTTCCAGCTTCAAACCACCAGAACTACTGCATCTCGGCATTTCTATGCTGTTCCACAGCTAATAAGGCTGAAAATTGAGTGTAGTGCTGAAAATTCATATATTGTCACTTTTTCACTTCTCTCGCTGAGAAAACGCTTTTTTGGTCTCTTACATTCAAAACTCATGAAACTCAAAATTTAGACTTGGTTCCAGCTTCAAACCACCAGAACTACTGCATCTCGGCATTTCTATGCTGTTCCACAGCTAATAAGGCTGAAAATTGAGTGTAGTGCTGAAAATTCATATATTGTCACTTTTTCACTTCTCTCGCTGAGAAAACGCTTTTTTGGTCTCTTACATTCAAAACTCGTGAAACTCAAAATTTAGACTTGGTTCCAGCTTCAAACCACCAGAACTACTGCATCTCGGCATTTCTATGCTGTTCCACAGCTAATAAGGCTGAAAATTGAGTGTAGTGCTGAAAATTCATATATTGTCACTTTTTCACTTCTCTCGCTGAGAAAACGCTTTTTTGGTCTCTTACATTCAAAACTCGTGAAACTCAAAATTTAGACTTGGTTCCAGCTTCAAACCACCAGAACTACTGCATCTCGGCATTTCTATGCTGTTCCACAGCTAATAAGGCTGAAAATTGAGTGTAGTGCTGAAAATTCATATATTGTCACTTTTTCACTTCTCTCGCTGAGAAAACGCTTTTTTGGTCTCTTACATTCAAAACTCGTGAAACTCAAAATTTAGACTTGGTTCCAGCTTCAAACCACCAGAACTACTGCATCTCGGCATTTCTATGCTGTTCCACAGCTAATAAGGCTGAAAATTGAGTGTAGTGCTGAAAATTCATATATTGTCACTTTTTCACTTCTCTCGCTGAGAAAACGCTTTTTTGGTCTCTTACATTCAAAACTCGTGAAACTCAAAATTTAGACTTGGTTCCAGCTTCAAACCACCAGAACTACTGCATCTCGGCATTTCTATGCTGTTCCACAGCTAATAAGGCTGAAAATTGAGTGTAGTGCTGAAAATTCATATATTGTCACTTTTTCACTTCTCTCGCTGAGAAAACGCTTTTTTGGTCTCTTACATTCAAAACTCGTGAAACTCAAAATTTAGACTTGGTTCCAGCTTCAAACCACCAGAACTACTGCATCTCGGCATTTCTATGCTGTTCCACAGCTAATAAGGCTGAAAATTGAGTGTAGTGCTGAAAATTCATATATTGTCACTTTTTCACTTCTCTCGCTGAGAAAACGCTTTTTTGGTCTCTTACATTCAAAACTCGTGAAACTCAAAATTTAGACTTGGTTCCAGCTTCAAACCACCAGAACTACTGCATCTCGGCATTTCTATGCTGTTCCACAGCTAATAAGGCTGAAAATTGAGTGTAGTGCTGAAAATTCATATATTGTCACTTTTTCACTTCTCTCGCTGAGAAAACGCTTTTTTGGTCTCTTACATTCAAAACTCGTGAAACTCAAAATTTAGACTTGGTTCCAGCTTCAAACCACCAGAACTACTGCATCTCGGCATTTCTATGCTGTTCCACAGCTAATAAGGCTGAAAATTGAGTGTAGTGCTGAAAATTCATATATTGTCACTTTTTCACTTCTCTCGCTGAGAAAAACGCTTTTTTGGTCTCTTACATTCAAAACTCGTGAAACTCAAAATTTAGACTTGGTTCCAGCTTCAAACCACCAGAACTACTGCATCTCGGCATTTCTATGCTGTTCCACAGCTAATAAGGCTGAAAATTGAGTGTAGTGCTGAAAATTCATATATTGTCACTTTT